>NC_135197.1:2002500-12002500 GCF_050948175.1 Xylocopa sonorina | reverse complement strand
AACGCGATGGGAAAGGGTGGTTCGGGGGATACCGCGCGAGGGTAACCGGCGCGGCCCGTAATTGAAGGCAACCAGAACAAGCCGTAGCTAATTGTGCATCCGCGAATAACTCGAGGCAAAGATGAGAAGCTCGCGGTGGGGCCAGAATTTATACGTACTCATTTACGCCGATTGATCATACGCTCCGTCGAGCGAAAATACGTCACGCCGAAGTACCGTTGAATTACTCGAGTATTAGCGAGCGCGCGCGCGCGCGCTCGAGAAATTGCAGAACGCACGTTCCGTGCTTCCCTACCCGCGTCTGTCCGCGAGGGGCTTCTTAATTCCTTTTGATAACATCCTCCTCGTCGACGATCTACCCAGCTAGCAACGCGAAAAACCGCAACCTGGCCTGGAAGAAAGTTTCACGGTGACAGAGGTGTGTCGAGAAAGCGTGCGATCAAATATTTAACAGAGACAGTGTGTATTTCCATCGTTCCCGCGTAAAGCAAACATCGGTTTATCCGTGGAATATTTGTTCGGTCCCAAAAGGGGACAGAAGGCTCGTAGCTTTTCCTCGATCAACGTATCGTTGGTTAACGAGCGAACTTCTCGACGGGCTGGATGAATGCGAAGGACGCCCAGGCGAAGTTTCGTTCCCCTGTAAGTAGTCACAATTGCGGTAGTAACTCCGGGGCGAAGTGCAGCCTGCAGACTCTGGGCGCGATTCGAAACATTCCACCGGGACGGCGGATAACAATTCGAGCCGACTTCTTCCCTTTCGCGTCTCCGGGAAACGAATTCGAGGGTAAAACGAGAGGCGAGCGATCAGTTCTAATTGAAAGACGCTATACCTTTCCACCCGGTTCAGGAATTCCATTTGACGATGCTTTTAATAATCGCTCGTCTCCCTCTCTCTAGCTCTCTCTTGCTTTCTCTGTGAAAAATCGCGCACCTAATTGAGTTACGCAACTTTTAATTGTGTCACTTAGCGTTCCACGATGGAACGTGGATCATCCCGCGAGCTTCCCAGTCGCCATTACTCTTCGCGCTCAGTTTTTGCTGGCGTCGAAGCTATTTCCAGAGGAATGATCCGAGACGGTGCTCTACTTTTATGCAAACCAGCGCTGCCGTTACTTAAGAACGCTTTCCGTTTATTTCACGCCGTTTTCTGTTAAACTCGACAGTCCTTGACGACTTTCTTCGTTACATTTCACGTTATCCTCCATCGCGATCGAAATATCTGTGCGCAACACAGAATCACGATTGTTCCCACTCTTCCACGATCGATTGCTCCTCTTGCGGTGTTTCAAGAAATTATCACGAGCTCAATATCCTTTGCTCGTCCACGACGTCCAATGATAACCTCGCCCGTCGATCCTCCCGTCTGATCGCGACGCTTTATGAAACGACGACGCTCCTCGAGCGGGGTTCGATCGAAAGCGAAAGCCAGCACCCGCACGATCGTCGCTATCGACACCGGTTATGAAGTGGCGAACGTCGCGGAGTCGCTCGCATCGGTGGCTTCCCGTCCGGCCGGCAATAAACCGGAAGAGAGTCGAACGAGAGGGGGGCTGTCGCGCCAAGCCCAACTGTTTTCCTTCGAGGCGGTTTTCTGCCAGGCGGTGCCTCGCGTTCGCCCCTTCCTGTGGCAATAAACTGGCTGAACGGTCAAAGGTTCTCAACTTTTCATTTCGTCGCCGGTAATAGAGTCCCCTTTCTCCGTGGCGAGGGTGAAGGGGTTCGAAGGAGGGACCGACGGACCGAGGAGAATGGCCAGACCGCTCTAACTCGGGTTAATAGCGGAAAATATTGGCGAGCAACCTCGACTGGCAGACGAGAAAATAATTAATTCAGTTCTATTTAGAACAGTAAAGTGGAGGAGCATTCGTTGCGTTAGCGATCGATCAGGTTCCTTCGTGACACGCGCTGGACTCGAGGAAAGAGTTGCTCACCGTTCATCGCGATGTCTCGCAGTCTAAACTCATCGTCTTTTCGTACACAGTAACGATACCATTAGCAAGGAAACGAGGAGACGCACGGACGAAGCGATGGTTAACGCTTAACGACGGCGATCTCGTTGAGAGAGCGTGTTGAAAAGCGTCGTGGCAGTCGAGAAACGGCGCGAGCTCTTGCACGAAAGCGTTACTCTATCGTTCACCCCTCTCGCGTCGACTGCGAGTATCGTTCGACGAAGAATGGGGGATTCGTTTAAATCGTTGGAGCAGATTAATTTCTGTAATACCGCATCGTCGAATTCCGACGACGACGGGTGGCTCGCGTTTGTTAAACCGCGATTCACACGCGGTCAACGGGATCGCGCGTTTCATTGGGAGAAACGGACGCTTACCAGCCACGGAGTTGGCCGACCCGTTTCTTTTCCATTTCCATTTCAAAGGTCGCTTGATTGCGAGAAATCGTGGCCGGTCTTCTCTCTGTCCACAGGCGCCTCGCTAACATATTTATCCGAACTTTTAAAAAGTCATTCGTACCGGGAACTGAGGGTGCGCGAGGGGGTGGCAGCTGGCCCTGTCCACGTCCATTAGAAATTCTAAGTTCATCGCCGGTAAACCGCAAAGTGGGAAGTTTCGCCTTCGCCGGAATCAACGGACCGTTCACGCGATTCATCCCCCGCCCCCCTTGCTCCTCCGCGTTACTTGGGTCCTCTCCATTTCGCACGAGCGGATCCGTTTCCTTATTTCGCGAGCGCAAACATCGACCCCTTGTTCCACGGCTTGGACGGACACGCGGAACTTCCACTCGCCGGATGTCTCGCTCCGTCCCACCCTTTCATACTTTTTCGAGGCGTACTCACATTTCCCATGGCGGAGCCTCCCGTCTCCGTCGTTCGAGCGCAGATCAAACATTTCTCGATCACGTTCTGCGCTTCCTCTCGTTCGCGAGAAGAATCGCAGCGCCACCCCCGCGTATCGGAAACCATCCTGCTCGTAATTTGTTTCCCGCTCGCGTCCGCTCGCAGACACGAACAATTCCCTCCTGTTGCCGTCGTAATTATTCAACTTAAACCAGCTCGTTACATTAACCGTAGATCAACCGTTCCAATTACCGTGCCAATTAATTTCGTTTCGCGTCCTTCCGGGCAACAGGCAATTCCGTCGGGCGCGAGGGCCAGAGGAGTTATCCACGGGTCGGCTTGTGTCTGGAAAACTTTCGTGAATACGCAATTTCGCAAATAATTAACGTATCTCGCGGCGAGACGGTCCGCGTCGTTACTTCGCGAACGAAGTTTCAACGAGAAACGCGGACGGTGGCGACTTACCACGCGACGAGCACCCTCTCGAAAAGGGGTGGTCGAGGAAACGAACGTCCCTCGAATGATCGCGTTTTTCGCGTTCAAGTGGAAACGTTACGCTGGATATTTATTCGAGATACGCGTGGTATCGCGTTAAAACTAGGCGCAGAGGAACGGTGATTATCGTTCGACTCGGACAGAGGACCATTTTTCCGTTCCGCGGGCGGCGCGAAATTATTTCAAATGACCGCGCGTCCGCGGGAATATCGCTGCGCCCAGGACGCAAATTGCAAACTCTGGTTACTCGTTCCGCGCGTCATTCAGAATTCATGATCCGCGTCGCGATACCGCACGTCGGATAGCCTTTATTTAACGAATTCGCGTTGGCCAGGCCCGTTCACCGTGTCGACGAGCCCGTCATTTTTCCGCGCCGCGAAATCGTGCCGATGGGGGAGGGGGCGCCGCGAAAATCGCTGCTCCCCGGAAAGTTCGCGGATCCGCGCTGGAAATCCGCGAGGCGGTGAATTATACGCGAGAAATGAAACGCGCGCGCGGTCGGGGGAAGAAGAATACGGGAGAAAAAAGTGAGGGGTGGGAAAGTAGGGGGTGAAATTTTTCCATGAACGTCCGATAAATTCGGCGAGAAGCCAGTCCTCGGTACCATAGAGGCACTCGCGGGGAATTCGCAAGTAACTTCTTATTTATGCCGGCTAAATGCACATTACTTTCCGTAGACGGGCCGGAGAAGTTCCGCGGAACTTTTCAGGGGACGTAATGGCGCGTAGAGGGACTGCAGCTACTCCTCGTCAAATATTTACTCCCGAAGCTTCCCAGCATTTTGTTTGAGCGTAATGGATTATATATTTCATTGTACTGTCGCGTTACGACCGAGAACTTGCTTTTCGTTAGGAAAGTTGGAGACTACGCCGGATGTTATCCGCTCAAACGAACGTGCAATATACAACGATATATACCGGTGGAACCTGTATTTTCCATGCGCCATTATGCTAATGCCTGTCTTCTTACTCCCGAAGGATTCGCCCGCTTCATTAATATTTCGCACACACCAGATGTTCCTCTATTCGTTTCTACCGCCTCCGCGAGGGTATCTGGATACCTTTGCCAGGTAGCGACAGCTCCTCCCTCGAATCCATCAATCAGGCTCGATTTTTGGTTCGAAATGGTTGGACGATGAGAACACGGTCGCGTACCAACATGGAAACATTGCGATCATCACCATCGTCGTTTGCAACTTTCGCGTCGCCCGTGATTTTGTTTTAAAATGCATTCGAGTTGTAAAAAACTGTAACGTCAACTTTCGTCGAAAAATGCACCGAGGGAAGCATATTTTATAACAATTATGTTAGTCAAAGGTAAAAGTACTCTGAAATAGTACGCGAGAGGACACACTCGGACGAGTGTCTCGCTTCGAACGTTAAGAATTCGGTGGAGAACGAAATTCATAGGTGAGGAGTGGAAAACCGCATACTCCCGGGGCGTGGCGATGAAGCAGAGGAAAGCCAAGCCAACGAGCTACCTTAACGGGAAGACTTTTCACCTGTACGCTTCTGGTCCTCTCGCGATTCCCCGTGTTTCCCCTGCGCACGATTGTGCATGTCTCCTGCTCGTGCCGCAGTCTCTAGCCGCGAGGCAGATTCATTTCGTATTTATTAAATTTCATAAAGCATCTCGCCAGACAACGGCTGTATTTTCCATTTTCGTTTCCACGGACCCTGTCGAGAACAGTGAAAGAGAGAAAGAGAGAGAAGAGGGGTCGTGTCGCGGGAAATGGAGAACGCAGCGAGATGAGTACGAGCGAATCGCCTCTCGTTTCATCCTTTCCAGTTCCCTCTGTTTATCTTTGTCCGCGCTTTACCACTTTCCGTCGCCGGTCTAGCTATCCCCCTCGAACCATCTCGCTTCCGGTCTGCCACGTAGCCTCGGCTGTTCGCGCATCGTGCGGCAACCCCTTGCGTTTTCGCTTCTTGGGTTACCTCTGTGCACGTGTCATCGTTCAGTCAGGTTGTTTTACATTTAAAAGCCCTCGTGGCGGTATCGCGGGTGGTATCTCGGCCAGAAAGATGAAACGGGATCCACGCGCACCCTCGCGTCGAGATCCACGGTTGATGGTGGTCAGTGCCCCGGAACTTGGGTGCAGCATGGCGGACCAGTCTGTTGCTTCGGGGTGGAAAAGTTCCTCGAGCGAGCCACGGTGATCGAGGGTGAGACTTTTTGCTGGAGCGTGTTCCTCTGGAAAGTTTCTCGAATTTTTGCTACCCTCCAGTTCCCTCTGCTCTTTCAATGGACGTAGATCTCTCTGTTCCCGCGAGCGGAAAGATCGAAACGCGCAAATCAGCGCGATGTCCACGCTGCTTTGCCGGTGCTTTCGACTTCACACGCGCGTTTCGTCCCCGCTGAGAGATAAAAAAATGCTCGTATCTATTCTCCGACAATCTGTTCGAAACCATCTGCACGCTGCCCGCCATGAAACTCGAACAGAGCGTCCGATGGGTTCGCGGCTGCGACGGAAACGATCGGATAATCTGCAACGAGGCCGCCTCGGACGGTAAGGCGGGGGAAGGTTCGCGATACATAAGCTATTTTTCCACGAGCCAGCGTAATAACGATAAACGAAGTTAGCAGCAGAGAACGAGGCGAACTCCTGGACCGTCCTATATTGGACGTGTTCAATATGGAGCTGAAAAACGCCGATACATTACGGTGGCACGTGTACGAGATATTGACCAATGACGTCCCGCTATCGGCTATTATTGCCCTCGAGATCTTATTGGAGGTAGCATCGCGCACCGGGTCAGTTCTACCCCAGGACGTCTATATCTCGCGGTGGGTAACGCCACGCCGATATTGAAATTGGAAATGATTCACGAGCCTTTTAATGGACCCCTTATCACTGGACCGCGCCGCTCGTTCCTGTTTTACACGTTGCTCTCAGTCGCGTCGCTCGTAAAAATCCACGTAACGCAACGTACACTCGGAGTCGCGTTCGCCGTTTCGCACCCTCGGCAAATGTCAAAGGGAACAGGGAGGAAATTATCGCCGTACCATCGAGAAAACGGTCCCTCTAGAATTATTCACAGACGATGGAGCAATGAATATCGACGCGAAGCGTCTGCCAAAACGAGTCCCAGCGACGGCTGTGGGCTGCTCGATTCCGTGCGGATGCCGCAGGAGTTTCGTCTGGCGCGTACCACGGCAAAGTTTTTGCGGGTTGCGAGAGGACGCCGCCTAAACTAGCAACCCTCTCTCTCTCTCTCTCTCTCTCTCTCTCTCTCTCTCTCTCTCTCTCTCTCTCTCTCTGGGTATCCCCAATCGGGTTTCTTGCACCACCGTCGCCCCACGAAGGATTTGTACGCTTTTAGCGGTAATCCCTCCTCGCCGTTCGCATCCGGTATCGCGGACCAACCCAGAGGGCGATATCCCAGAATCGCCGTTCACCCCCTTTAGCGACGACTTCGGTCAGCCGCGCGGTACCGACGAACGGCTGGCAGGAGCCGCGAGCGGACACATGCACGGCTTGCCACGCGCTGAAACCTGCGGATTAGTAAAACCCTCGAATTAAATTTTAATTAAATCTACCCGGCCCGACGCCCGCCGCCTACGCCCCACCCTCGTCGCCCATCCGCCGTCGCTCCCGCGAGACCGACTATCTGCTCGGATACCACGGCTTAGCTATGATTGTTTTAAGTGGCTATAGATCTCGAGGATCTTAATGGGCCCGCGTAATTTAACCAGGGATTTCGCGACCACTTACACCGCGGATGTACCTTCTTTGGAGCGGTGTTTCGATCGTTTTCTGGCTTACAGCGAGACGCGACGGGTGACTGATCCTTGGGGGGAGGAACGAAAGTACGAACAGGATGATTCTATTGGACTTTTTGCGAGTTTAGTGGTATCTCGGTTGAAAATCAATTTTGCTGAACAAGATCGAGAGTTTCGAGAAATTCTTGGAGTAGTTCCACGTGTAAGTTCTGCTTCGCGATCAAAGCAACCCCCGTTTACCGTATCAACGAAAGGCGATTAAAAAAGAGTCCTGGCAGCGTTTATCTGGAAACCATTAACGTCAGGTAACCGCTATCCTCGATCCCGTAGGATCGATGTCATTACAGCATCCGCGACTTCTCTTTTTTTTTTTCCTCTCCCCTTCACACTCGTCTTAATGGCTGACATCTGTAAAAGGGAGTGCCAGCACAGAGAGAAGGGGTTGGCAAATGATCTTGCCGCCATTAATCGCGTCGCTGAACCCGGAATCGTTGTCGATGCCTACCGGCACATTGCGGAACACAGACGCTTCTCTTCCACCCTATTCCACCCCTATTTCTCTCTGGCGAACCCAACCTCTTTGTTTCCCATCCCTTCCACGCTTTGTACCGTGTCTCTCGTCACGCTCTGCTCTCCCGTTCCTCCCGTTTCCATCGCGATCGACGACTCCTCTCCTCTCATCGCTCCTCGCATCCCCGTTTTTGGCCGGTGGGAAACGAAAAACGCGCATTGTGGACCGGACCAATGGTTCTTGATGAGCGGTATCCGCTTCCGGCCCGTCGAACAAAGCTTCGTTCTCATCGGAAACGACGCAACATCGTTATCGCCGCGCCGATTCCCTGCTGTCGGTACGTATGTTCGCCGCGATACATCCACGCGAGCCAGGGAACCTCGCGCAACGGGAAACGTTCGCTTTTTAACGGCAACTGGCCTGATCTCTCCCGTAATTAGTGGTCTTCCTTCAGCCCCAACGACACGCTCGACAGAATCCACGTCGACGCGTCTAACGAGCTCGCGTCGTTCGTTTTCGTCACGAGGAATCGAGGAGACGAGGCAATTTTCTCTTTGGCGACTCTTTCTGGTTAAGCAAATGAAAGATCTGCCATCGAGGTGGCAGTGTCTTATCGTCTCTCCGTGCTCGCGCGTCCACCGACAAGAACAGACCTACCCCGTCCTATATAGCGAGACGAAGTTCGCTAAACTTCGTGGAGGATCTCTGAAATTCAGCCCCGGCGACGACTACGGTCATAATTTATAAAAGGCGTGCTCGTGATCCGTCTTGCGGAGTGTCCTAGTCAGCCAGCCAGCCGTCTCGATTCCACGACGTCGATATTAACGACTGTCGCGGATAAAGCGTCGATGTTGGGGATGAGATTTTAAGCGTCGACGGTGTCGAGACAATGTGTCACTGGAGGGATCGTGGGCAGGAGAAGGGGTGGAAGGAAGAGGTCGAGGCGAGCGATGAAAAGGAAGGAAACGTCGATGTACAGCGACGTGTGGCCGCCGGGTTCGGTTCTTCCTCGTGGCGTACCACCGAGAGAGATTTATGGCAGAGCGTTCGTAACGTCTAGAGGCTGGGAACAATGGGGCCAGACGAAGGCCCTCCTGCAACGGACAGTGTTATCTGAATACGATGGCTGCGATCTAGTTATCGCTCGACGATTCGCTGAATGACGCGACCGTTTCTACAGGATACTGCACAGAAATCTCTATGCGAGCCGATCGATCGAGTTGTACCCTCGAATTACACGATCTGTCGAGACTTTTAAAGAACGAGACGCGACGTATTACACCTCGTCGACAATAAGAAACAACGAGGTGGACCATCGTTCGCGGAGACCTCGAGGGTAACGCGAGAGTCCTCCAGCGAGGCTACTTTCGCATGAATGGCCGCCAACTATCGCCACAGCGAGAGAACATCGTCGAGAGGCGGTGGAAAAAATAAGAAGGATCCGGGAACGGGATGAAACGAGCGAAGGCGAGAACGAGAAAGCAATTACGCTGAAAGTAAGCGAGAGAAAGAGGAAGAGAGTGAGAGTTTGATTCTCTCGGAGACTTTGTCCGGGCTTGAACTCGCTTTTCGAATCGTGCCAACCTCCAGTCGGGCAAATAGACGTCGCAGACAGCCCGCCGACAAAAGTAAATCCCACCGAAATGGAGGGGGCGAGAAATAAAAAGGAATAAAAAAAGAGAAAAAGGAAAAAAAAAACGCGCGAGTCCGCGCGACTTTGCGCGAGGAATGATAAGAAGTTCGCGGGAAGTCAATCTCGGCGCCGCGACGTCGTGGCACACTTTTCCACGAACGCGGTTCTCGCGCACGCACACAGCGGCGAAATTTCCTCGCGAGAGCGACGAAACGCCTCGAAGCGTCCTTGTATAATACCAACCCCGAGATCACCACCCTCCGCAGCCGCGGTCGCTGCGAATATTTTGACGCCTCGCGACGACCGGAAGAGAAAAAACAAACGCCGCGGCCGTGGCAAATTTATTCATTAATCCTTTAAGCAGGAAGCTGGGAAATCCGCTGTTCGTGGACTTTGGAAAATCGTTTAGCGGCTCCCGCGAACTCGTACACCTTACGACGTATTGGATATCAGATAAGAGGTAAATGATTTAAGACTTAAGGGTAGGAACAGCTATCTACACACGCGACAACGTACCATTTTTTATCACCCAGTAGATCGTCAATTTTCCACGGATTACAATCTAGCTGCAAGATATTAGACGTTACGTGTTTGATAACTGTTTAAATCAATCTTCCCCTTTTCTCAGCTCCTCGGGGTCTTACGTAACTCGTTACAAGAAGGAAGCCCTGTGTGTAGGGGAAATTAATGGCCATCGATATTAATTTTCGTCCCCAGGTTTGGGATCGAAGATTGCGAAACGTTGTGGTAGACGTGCTATTTAAGTTACGACAGCCCTCCCGTTCGGGCGTGCCTTTTGTCGCGCCCTAATCCGTGCACCCCTGCCGCGAAGGAGGGCGACGCGAAAAAGGCGACCGTGGTTTCATCCGCGCGTGTCGTTTGTCTGGTGTGCAACGAGCACTCGTCGTTTCGCGCGTTTCTTATTCGTTTGTAACACCGTGGCGTTTACCGTGGCGTTAAAACCGATACGGTCCAGCGATGCTCGTGTTTCCGTTTCTTCTTTTTTTCCGTCGCAACCCCTCGTCCGCTATGCGGGGCCATTAATTAAGTAAAGTTTCCTCCGCGACTCGATAAAGAACATTCCAAGGCGGATCGAACAATTTCCACGCAATTAACTGATTACACGCAGCGAGCGATATTTGTCTTAGGAAGATTAGCCCTCGTTTCGCCCCTCTCTGGGAGGCGTGGCGGAGAGCAAATGTTTAATTATCTCCGATTATCATTGCGGAGTTGTTATCGCGTCCGTTCGAGTTCGAGTATGAAAGTGGTGGAACGACAAGCGCGGAATGAGTGAAACCGGAACGTGAAACGTCGAGGTTGGATATAGTTCCCGCCCCCGGGGGTTGAACGGTTGTTGGTAAACGGCTGGCAGCGATCACAGCTCGTTTTAATGCTCAAAGCCGGGTGGAAAAAAAATGAGGCCGTTTGGTAGAGGAGCGTTCACCGGAACACGATTTTCGCGATCTCTGTACCGTTTCGATCCCATTCGGTCGAGCGGTTAAGGGGAACACCGTCTCTGTGACCGCTCTTATTGTTCCTCTTCTCGACGGTGTAACGCTCGAACCGGATTCTCATCCGGTTTTCCGGCCCTCCCCTTTTCTCTTTTTTTCGCCAGAGGAACGGCCCGGTCTAACGAGTACAGCGTTCGCTTTTTACTGTTGCTCGCCACCCTCGAAATTCGTTGACGCGTACCGTGAAACGTTTCGACGTATACCTGGGGGTGGTGAAATACATTTTTTTTATCGCTTTTATTAATGAAGCTCCACGTCCGACCTTTCGCTACCCTCTACCGAACCGCGGAACCGATCGAAACACCAAATTTCTCGCGTATAAAATCCATTTTCATCTCGCGAATAAATATTTTTCGCATCGCGAATCATCTTAAATTCGTAACAGAGAAAAAAGGCAAATTTACCGAAGCAACCACGGCCGTTATCCCTCCGTTTCGTCGAGTGAAAACCACACGCGTGAGATTGGCCGAAACGCATTACCGTAGGTGCCATCCGAAACCGTACTCAAATACGCTTCCATTACTCGCGGAACGCCTCGCTGAACGAGAATGGCGACAGTGGGCCGCGTTCTATCGAGCCATGATGAACCGATAAAATTCGGTCGTTATCGATTCGCAGGAGAAATTCCATCGCCGTCGATGGACGAGACGCGGAAGGATGAAGTTATCGTTACGGGTGAAACACTTGGGGGCGCTCGCGGTGCCGCGCGGCGACGACGAACACGACTACGGACACTGCGAGGAGAGGCTGGATGGAACTCGCGAAAGGAGGAACTATTCGAAGAATCATTACCGTCGTTCGTGGAACTTTCACACCTTTCGAAATTCCTTCGGAAAAGCATTCGCCTCTTCGCCGTAGGAAACGCGGCAGGCGAAAGGGAAGGGAGAGGGGCTTCCCTCGGTGCCGCGATCCTCCGCCGTCTGAAGCGTCAAAAAGAGCAGGAGCAGGAGCACGAGCAGCTTTTCGATTTCCGTACCACTTTGCCCCTTTCACCGAGGGCCGAGAAACGCTGCGAAAAGGGTGGCTGACTGCTCTTATTGTCCTCGTCGTTCCCCGTAACGGTCTACTCGGATTTCCATCCGGTTTTCTTCACCCCGCCTCTCTCTCTGTCTCCCTCTCTCGCTCTCCCACTTTTTACCCCTCTGTTTTTCCAACCCCTGACCCCGGATGACTGTCGCAGTTCAAATAATTGTTACACCACGCCGCTGCTGGCCAAACAGCTCGCGGAACGAGCGCATCTCGTTAGCAGAGCTCGTGATCCGCGACAACCGGAAACTTCTACCCCTCGTCCGCCTCCCAGCGCCCCGGCACGTCCCAACGGCCGTACACCTCCGAGCGAATCGAATCGTTTCGACACTTTGTTCTTCGCTCGCTCGCGCTAAGACCCGGCAGTCGTACTTTTTCAGGGAACGACTCTGTTCCGGGTCCAAGTGTTCGATAACGCTCGAGCGAGGGTGAGACGGTATTTCTTTCGAAACGAGGATCCCCTCTCGCTGGAAACGCTCCCTCGTTGTATCCCCTCTCAGTCTTCTCTCCACCCTCGTTTCACGAGGATTATTTTCCGAGAAATTTTGATACCTTTAATCAACTCCAAAGTGTTTACGAGAAAGAAGACCGAGACGACGAGATGGAGCAGGATCGAAGAGTGGAGCTACTTTCGCACGCGTGCACGTTACTTTCAGGTACGAACGATAATTATCCCGTACAGGATTCAGCCGCGTCGTTTTACTATGTTTAATTGTCTCGTCCAGCGTTATGGCCCGTAAACACCCCGTGATACGCGCGTTACGAATTAATGCGGCCGCGTTTTAACCCCGCCCGTACAGCGCCCGTTACTTTTCCTTTTACGCGAAAACCGGCACTCGTAAATATCGCGGGAAGCCAGTGGAGAGGCCGAGCGGACGCGGACGCAGCGTTTTCGATCCTCGCCTATCCCCATATTTTACGCGTAAACGCTCGTGATTTATCGCGTTTCGCTGTCGCGGATATCGTCGCGACTCACCAGCGTATCGATAATAACGCGGCATTGAATAGGCTGCCGATCGATCGCCGATTCTCATCGCGGATCACCCGCGAAGCGGCTCGAGCTCTTCCACTCGTCGATCTCTTACCCCCGCGTCAGGGCATCGCTCGACGCTCGAGATTAAAATAAATTGCACCCTCGTCCAGGCGGATCCGCTTCAACTTGGAAACGTCACGAATTAAGCGATCGCGATATCATCGTCCCGTGCTCGGCAACGACCAGCAAACGAATTTCCTTTTTTCCCCCATTAAAATACTCGTTATTCCCAGCAGGATAATTCGTTTAACCAGACAGCCCAAAAGTACTCGTAAACTTCTCGCCTGGCGAGCAAAGCGAGATTCGGAAATGAAGCGGCACGATTTCGAGGATGGCGTGGCGGATGCTCGCGTCTGAAGAAGCTTCGAATATCGCCAGCGCGTAGCGATCTTTTGTCTTCCCAGATATTTTGCATTTCTTTTGGCCTCTGTGTTTCTTACCTGTTCGAACGAGCTTTGAATATTCCGCAAGGTTCCGCAGGTTTCCCCACGTAGAAGCGACGTAATTTATTTCTCTCGACTGTTTCACGCATGGCCCGCTGGTTTATCGTGCTATTTTTCTCGGACGTTCAAAGTGTCAGGAAGAACGGCGTTCTCTGTGAAAATTAAGCATCGAGGCGTAACAGCACGGAGTAATGCTTAATGAAAGTGTACACGTCGCGAACAATTCATTCGGCCCAGGGTCCCTCGTAGCCACGGAAATAAAGACAACATCGAGAACACCGGGGGGAAATCTGTCACGTTCCATCGATAGATCCAGACGAGATCGAATGAGCGATAAATTTATTACGCGATGACCCTGCGAGAGTGGATCGTTTTTACCAAACGACCAGCTCCGCTCGGGACGTGTCGACCGGAGAAACTCGAGCGTAGGGATCCAGAAATGAGAGGGGAGACAGCAACCAATTCGAAGATCCCCAGTTTTCGAGGGTGAACTTTCCCAGGGTGAGAACAGGGAGGCGAGGACCCGAAAATTCTCGTTACGTGACTGTCTTTCGGATCTCCCGCGAACCCTCGAACAATTTTTCCCTGCTACAGCATAAACTGCCGTTGCACTGGCAACCAGCGATGGTCCGTAGACGGCCATTTGTTTCTAACAGCGCGGACCGTACAACCCTCGTCCCCTGAGCGTACCCGCGCGCCATTATGGATGCACACAGATGCGCGCCTCGACGAGAGACGCGTCGACGTTCCCTCTTCCCGTGCTATCGTCGTGCTTCTTTTAATCTCGCAGGGAATAAAATCTGGTATTTCGTTTCGCGATAGTGTAACTGGTACAGCAGATGCGTCGATAATGGGAGAAAAATCGTAGCGCGAATGGTCGTTCGGCAGCGAACAGGAAACTCGCGCGTGGTATCGGTCGTTTCAGGAACCGCGAGCTGATTAATGAGATGGAAATATACAAAATTCAATGATACCACCGCGCGACTGTGGACTCCGCGAAAATGAATTATAAATCTTCGTTGGGAATCGCATCAGTGTAAAATACGAGCGTGCACGAGTACACTTGGCAGCCACCGTGCTGACAGGAAACGTATGATTTTTAAAGCACCGCAGGAATAACGTGCTCGTTATCGATGGACCGAGGCGGGTCGTTGATGGACACGCGTTCTTTTTAATTATCCGAACCGCGAGCGTAGCTCTGGTACACGCGCAGCAACGCTCTCGTAACTGTATTTTATGTTTTCCTACCTGGCGGCCCCTGGGCCACGGTTTTCTTTATACGTACCGGGAGCCAACGTGTTAACGGCATTCGCTATTCACCGAGCAACGGTTACTCGGGAACTACAGAGAAAAGCTTTTTCAAAGTAAGGGGCCCGGCAGTACCGCGCCAGTCTGTTATTTAGTTTGGAGAAGTTCCTCGAGTGGGACTTGCGCGAGCACCGGCCGTTCCTCAATTATGAATGGGCCGGAGACGCTCTCGCGTGTTGTAATTCCCGACGATACGTCGATGCTTCTCATTCTTGGTACGCGCACGCTCGACGCGCGGAACGATTAACAATAATAAACGAGAATATTGAACGTAAGGCGTATTCTATATTTTAGAGACTTGTCGAATCGTCTACTCGCAGCTGGCAAAAATAGTGAAAACAGTCTCGTTAGCTGCATTCGCGTTCGCTCCGGTTGAAGCGTAGCATTTTTCCTTGCCCGTGGCCGCGGTTGGCCAGTCAAGGGTGGAACGCGTTGTTAATTAAGTTCAACGACCGTCTGAGCGCGCGTTGTTACCCAAAAGAGATATCCTTCTCCAAGGATCGTGTGCACACTGGTCCCACTTCGCCACGCGTGTCTCTGTTTACAGGGTCGAAAATTTACGAATACGATCGAGGGATATTTCGCGTACAGATCGTACGCATCGTCGTTTCTACGTGTCAGTGCTCGCGAGTAGTTCCTCGCGTACGAACGCACGTATACGTGTGCCTACGCCGGTTACTTCGACAAGTGTACTCGTGTCTACCGGAAGCGGAGGCGGCAGGGGGGAATTCTCAAGTGCAAAGTCAAAGTTCGTTGATTCACTTATCCAGGCCGGCAGGCAGGCAAGCAGGCAGCAGTCAGCCCTGTAATCGACGGTAGGTAGTAAATCAAATTTCAACTTTAATAGCTCTCGAAACTTATTCGATTCATTTATGCCTCGCGGAGCGACCGCGTGCCGCGATAATTCCTTTCACCCTCCCCACTGGCGCGCGTCCTGAAAGAACGGACCCTCCGCCTTTTGCTCGACCTATCCTTTTGGAATTTATTAATTCGTCGTGGAGGATATCGCGCCGTCTTTGAGCGCCCTCGATTTCGACGCTGACAGCGCTCAACGATTAACCTGGGCGTGGTCGTTTATTTGGAATCATTTGTTTCGAATCGAAACGCAATCGATAAGCTGGTTACAAAGAGTTACAACCCTCTCGCAACATCGAGCGTTCAATTATGGTAGAGGCCGTCGAGTAGTTGGCAAATATCGATCGTTAAAAATTCATACGATTGTTTGACAAAAGGGGAACGGTCTTTAATTAAAAAATGTTGAACCCCGCGGGTGCAACGTACCTTCGTATCGCGCGGGTTAACCTTGGTCGAGGCGCTTATTGGAATTCTTCGAAAAGCGTACGACCTTGTTCCGGCATTTATGAAACGAGAACTTTTCCTCAGCGCCCCGGCTCGAGGGTTATGTACACAAGATTAAGCGAGAAGAAAAATATTTTCCCCCCCTTAACGAAGAAAGTTTAATTAAAACCTGGTCGACTTTAATCTAGATTTATGGCGGCTCACGATTGTATCGCGCGTGGTAAAACGTTTCGAATCGTCCCCGTCCGCGCGTAAGCGCGCGGATTCGGCCAGGGGGTTGAAAGTTTCGCTCACCCTTCCACGGTTTTCTAAGTACGAGCGCTGGCCGCGAACTTCGCTGCCGCGAAACGAAAGTGATGCATATCCCGGGCTAATTAAAAGCCGGCTAAACGTTCGCACGCGATAAATAAACGCGATAAGTTTGGGTAACCCGGCGTACGCGTTCGCTCGCCCGAGGGATCGCTACTTTCCGCGCTAGCACCCGAAATTCCGGGATATAACCCCGCGGTTCCCACGCCTTTTCATCGAACAACACCGTGCCACAACTTCCGCGGCGTAGCTCGCTTTTCGAAGAGAGAAACGCGGAATAATCGCGTCCTCTTCCAATCACATTCACCCTCTGCTCTCGGCTTGTTTCTTGACTTTGAATACTCGCAGTGTTCCACGCTGATGTCTGATAAATTAAACGAACTCCTCTATTTTCGTATCGTACTGCAGAAAACTCAACCTAAACGGGCTTAAATCTTTCCTTACAATTTTATAATTCACTGAAAAGAAACTTGTGCTTCGTGAGACAGCAAGTGTAGCGCCATTGGTCACCAACGAAATCCCCTGATTTCGCGTCGCGATCCTTCCGTATGAGTTTCAGCGTGGATGCAACCGCCAGGATTAATCAAAGGGTAGTAATCAGCCGCAACGCGGACGTAACCGAAAAATTTTTTATCTCGGTAATAGCCCTTTATCTCGCGGCACGGCCGCAAACACCGTACACGGCGAGGCGGACGGCTCGCGGCTCCGTAACGGATTAAAGTAATTTAACCGCGGCCGTGTATCATCCCCGAGCGGTTTCCATAATGTTTATTAGACGAATATAGTTCGCGAGGGGCGGAACGGGGGTGGATGGGCGGAGGTTCTTGCAAGACGACGCGGGCTAACCGATCGTAAATTACCGGCGATGAATTACGAAAATATGTCGCGAGCCAAATTTCGGCATAGTTCACCGCCACGTTCGGGCCACCGTCTGGCGAACGCCTGGCGAACGGCTGGCGAACGCCTGGTGAAGACTGCGCGGCACGATGAATGGCGGGATGCTCGAAAATTAATTGAGACTCGCGCGAGATTTCCCGAAGATATAGGAGCGGCGTGGGACGCGCTGGAGTTATCACGGGATTCAGAAATCCAGCTGATATACCGTTTTGTAACGCGAATTTCATTTTGAACCTCGAAAAAAAGGTAAAGCACGCTCCGCGAGATTTATCGTCGGCTACCTCGAGAAGTTGATCGCGTAATTTTCATCAACCCTTAGTTGATATAGGGACTCGAAGTTTCGCGCTATGAAGGCTTCTCTTCAACTGTTACGTTCGATCGAGAGGATAACATCGGCTCGAATCGAGTGCTTTACTTTTTCAAAGGCTAATCGATGGGTATTTGTACCAAACAATAATCCTCTTCCGTCTCCATCGGTCGCGCAGTAACGTCGACACCCGCTGAAAACCGCTGCGAGCGTTCCGAACGATCCAATAATTAAAAAAGCAATTGTACCCGCAGCTGTTGTTTCGAGTGTTTTACATTTGGAAATTCAGCGACGCCATTAGACGTTCCATTTGCAGCGATTCATCGTGCGAGTTAAAAACTGGGGGAATGGCTCGATCGGTGGACCAGGTTCAATTAAGTGTTCCTTGCATCATCGTGCGCTTTGTACCGGCTCGATCAATTAGACGGCGCCCCTATAGACTTCATTTTCGGTTCCAATTAATTGGACACCGACCGGTGGACGCATAACAACGCAGCCCTCGGATACTCTTTGAACCGCGTCGCTTTGGGGATCTTTATCGCTCCCGTTCGAAACAACCGAACCAGAGGGGGCGTGGAGCGAGTTTCAGTGTCAACTCGCTCCACTTCGACGTACTTGCCAGGCCCA
Organism: Xylocopa sonorina; assembly: GCF_050948175.1. Taxonomy (NCBI): domain Eukaryota; kingdom Metazoa; phylum Arthropoda; class Insecta; order Hymenoptera; family Apidae; genus Xylocopa; species Xylocopa sonorina. Next base: position 11,984,584 of record NC_135197.1, on the reverse strand, counting down.
CTCATCGTGTACTCCATTGTCGTCGTCAACTTCACGTGTTGCTGGTTCGCGTAAATTCCAGAATAATCCGTCGCTTCTCTCTTGGTCGTTCTCCAAGTTATTCGAACATCGGGACGGTATCGCCTCGTCGAGGAGAACTTCGTTCGACTGGCTTTCCTTCGCGTCTAATCGAACGACGAATGGAAGAAATATTCCCTAATTTGGTTCGAGCCTCGAAACGCGCCTGTTATTCGTATTTACGAGCAAACAACCCGGGGACTCCCTTTCTTCTCTCGCCACCCTCTTCCCGTAAATCCACGCACCCTAGAACCCGCGTTAAACCAGCGTCGATATTTTTCTCTCCTCGTGATACCTACCAGTGTATCCCGGATCTTCGTAAATATAGAAGTAACCAGCGAAAATGGCGGAGGGGGACAGACTTTTCGACGAACTCCGGCGACCCTCTTTCACCCACCCCTCAAACCCCTCGAAGAGGAAACGGGAAAAAGTGGACGAGATATAATTCACGGAAATAATCGAATGCAGAGGCCGAGAGGAGAAGATGTTTCCCGGCGGCGGTGTTCATTCGCATCACGTTTAGTTTCCTGCAAAAATTGTTTCCTCGGCGGCACGCACGGGGGTGGCGGCCGGAATTCCAACCGCGTCGCACGAAATCTTGAAAATATAAACGCCTTTTCTAGCCTTATACAAGTCTCATTCTCGGATTACCTTACCCCGCCGGGCGTAATAGTAATGGAGGTTTTCCAACTCCGTACGAATCTAATTTTCCAGACCGGGGCTGCTGCCACGCTCTGAATATTTTATCAGCCGGCCGGGGCGGAACTTTTTCCGCCGCGAAAGATCCATCGCCGATTCCGATCGGGCTGATCAGATAATGCACAATACAGCCGTGCCCCGCCTCGAGATTCTCCCTCGTCCTCTGATACCACCGACGGAGTTTAAATTAATACCAGGCGCCCGTTGCACCGCGCATCGACTTATCGACAACAGACGAACCAACCACCTCGACTACCTTATTCCTCGATTGCCAGCAAATCTACCTACCAGTTATCTTAGCAGCAGTAGAACTTTCTCCAAGCACCCGTCTCTTCTTCCATGCTTGATACATTCTTTATCACAACTCGCCAGATCTCTAGTTCCTCAACCGCAACAATCCTCTGGCGGCAAATATGAAAAAGAATCGCAACGCTTTCCTCCCCTTCGCGACGCTTTCAAATGGTTGATCAAAATTTAAACCAGACGATCGCTCGGATCCATTGAAAGACCAATCTCCCCGTCTACGAGGTTAACTAATAACCACGAGTGCGGCTTCTAGCCTGACCCGTAAATGATGGCCAGTACCAACCCCTGAAATATTTCCACTTACGCGGAAAGCATCGTGCCGGGCATACCGGTGGCGTGACTCGCGAGATATCCCCATGGCCGTGTGTAGACTCGTACACGTCCACGGGATGGACGTCCAGGAGGGAAAGGTTCCGCAGGGATATCTGGATGTACGACTGGTCGGTACCCCCGCCTCGAACCGGCTCGATTCGGTAGGGGCATCACGCTCGAGGCATAACTGACTGACTTCTCGGGGCAATCCCGTGGCCGTGATGCCTCTCTCACCCCCAGCGTCCTCCCTTATCTGTAATTTATACTTTCAATTTACTCGAACCGGAAGATCCGGGACCGGTCAGGTCGGGAGGTCGAGCCACTCGCGCGATTTAATGGTTCCGTTTCACCCGCCTCTTTCAATTTCGCACCCTATCGGGAGATCGTTAAGACGCCGCTCGTCTCGTCGTTCCGTTTCGTCTCAGGAAGACGAAGCGTCCTCGTGACGCTCATCGCGCGTTACTCGTGAGATAAACTAAGAGAGAGAGAGAGAGAGAGAGATCAGGAAGCAGCCAGTGACGGTCTGGGATTTTGCGATTCGCGGGCGATCTTCTCGCGTTTGCGCGCAGTAAGTTTCCAGATGGTGAACTGGCCGGGTGGGAACGATGGTGTACGTTGTAGCCTCGTAGATTACGCTTGATTATGGTCGAGGTAGCACGGTGTAATACACTGTGTGCAGAGCAGCTCAAGGGCAACTTCTCTCCGCTTTTGGGCGGCCAGAGACCCCCAGGTATTAATGGATCATGCACTCGAGTGCTCAGCGCGAACGCGGTCTCGCCTGGTGTCGCGTAGCAGTTGACCTTTTAATGCGATTTAAACCGAGATACATCTCGCTCGTTCGAACGCGAGTGGGAAGTTAGTGTTGGGGATCGATTAAACGGCGGTTCAAAAATTGCATTACGGTATCTGGCGGCCGGCGTCTACTTCAATTACTGGATCCCCTGGTAAACGCCGTGGAGGGCAACGTTTATCGTGGCTGTTGCACAATTTCGCAGGGAGGAGGGGCGGGGACGGAAGCGAGCGTGGATTCAGCGCGCAAAAAGCGATAAGAAAAATTCAGTTAACTGAAATTTGTTCGAGGAACGGGGCAGTGGCTCGCGACGACGGCTCGAAGCGGCCCGACGGGTCACTTTGGCGAAAGATAATTGCTCCGTCGACTAGAACAACCCTTGTAACTGACGTCGCGGTGAAAAGCGAGGAAGCCGCGGGAGAACCGCTTCCGATTATTCCATCTCCTTTTCCACTCCTCCGATGCCCGTTACTCGCTGGAAGACCTCATTTCCCTCTTCATAAAGGACGTCCACCTTAATGAGCGCGCCCTGGCTCTCTGTTTGCTCTGCCTCTTTCGGGAATAATTTCTATCCGTGGAAAGTCGCGGTGCCCGAACGACCGCTTCCCTGCCCGTGCCCCGCCTGGCGCCTTAATGAAAAAATAATAATTAGGCTATTAGCGGCAGGGAAGTAACGGCTCGATCAGAAAACCAGGGAAATTGCATTTCCTCCGCGCGAGCCAAGCGACACCAGAAGATCGCGGAAACCGAGGAACTCGAGGAACGAGCGTAATCTGGGAAGATCGAGTTCGGGGTCGTGGATAACGCCCCAGAGATTATAACGACATTGGTCGTCGTGTTGCGTAGGAAATCGTTCGTGAACGCCCAGCGAATTCTCGTTGATCGATATTTCGTTATCATTTATCACTAAGTTTAAACAGCGCGCCAACAATCCATTCGCCGGGGTTATCCGCGCGGGTGTGTACGAAACTATTCTGGAACAGGAAATTATTAAGTTACAGCTGTGTAATGCGCTGGTAAGAATCGGTAGCAGTTCGGAAAGCGTAGCAGCTTTCAGAGCGATCCCATATTGTCGGTGTTGAAGGTAAACGGGTTTACCGCACCTGCACGTACAGGAGTACTATAACTGGTAGTTTCTCCGAGTTAGTTCAAGTTGTATCAATTGTAACTAAGTCAACTCGTAGATTAAGCAACTTGCTTGGCGGGGTCTTGTTGACATTCGTCCTAAATAGTCTGTACAATGCTAAGTTTGCTTCGGTTATGCAATGCTTAACTCCGTCTAACCTCCGCTGTGTTTAAGAAACCGTGCACGGGACTGAATTCAGATTCTTATCAAGATGAAATCCCTAAGAAAACAGCAATCGAATTGAAAGTTTGCACTCGTGAAAATTAGCGACGAGAAAAGCGAGGCGAATTTTCTTCTCGTCGACTGGCGTTCGATGAAAGCCAGATTTACAGATCAACGTGGAATTCGTTTGACCGTAAAAAGGGTTAGCTGGGGATCGGTATCCACTTTTGCGCGACCTGAGCGGGACAATTCCAGCTGGATTTCTCGAGATATCGCGTTCCCCAATTGCCCGCCATTATGCGCCAACCCCCGCAGCGAGGCGGCGCCGCAGGAAGCTCCTCGAGGTGGCGAACCTCCAGCAGGGTGGCTGAGCCGTCGTTACCTGCACGAGCCGCGTTACGTTTAAACAAGCGAGACGCATGTAAATGCGCAGCTATCGCGTTACACCGCGACTAGGAAACTCGGTTACGTGTAACACGGTGCGAACTGCAGCGGCGTATTCGTTCCCAGGAATCGTTCCCGCTACTCCCAGGGCGGGCGAAACGCCCGGGACGTTTTCTAATAAACGTCGTTCCGGCGTTGCTCAAAGTTTGCTCAGCTCACCGCCGCGCAGACGGTTTCGACGCGTACCCCTGTTACGAAATTGCATCGGGCCAGCGTCGCGATCGACGAACGACGACGCGAGCCTGCTCTTTGTCGTCGAGCGTCGTCGCGAAACACTCTGCTCGCCACCCTCGCTTCTCGTCCGTTCAGCTACGCGCGTCTACTTCGCTGGCAATTATGCCGGTCCGAAATGGCTGCTCGATGCGCTCGTCTAACGTCCTCGACGACGTTGGATTGAATAAGATCTCAAAGGGATGCCAGCGTCGGGTTTCATGGCTCGCGTGGCGCGAAAAAGCGGGAAGAACCGGCTGGTAAATTCGCGATATTAATTCGCGAGCCGCGGACGCTTTTCAGAGCTGGTGACTTTCCGCGCGAGAACGCCCACGATGGCGCGTTCCTTAACGAGCGGCGACGAAAGAAACGCCGAAAGTGCCGGCGTCGTTGTTAATTAGCCCGGTAATCCCTCTCTCGACGCGTGGCTGGCGTGCTGTTTACGCGCGTACGCGGAGGAACACTGATTCGAATATTTCAAATTTTACCTCGACACTCTCGACGAGAGCGTTTAACGCGCATTGTACTTTCGAGTGGATCCGTGTAATAGCTCGTTTTCGAGATACGCGTTATTCTTCGTCCCCTGTTTTTCCATTTTTTCGATACTCGATGGTACATTTAAGAACCAGAAACACTGGAAAAGATAAATTACACCCATCGACGCTGGTAAATCGCACGGAATACAGCGCGCAGGGAAACAAGACGTTGGCGGCCCCCATTCGACACTCGACTCAATAATCTAATTTCATCCCCCGTTACGCCATTGGTGAATTGCTCGTTAATTAAACGTCGGCAAGATGTTTAACGAGAAATTCCATGCTCGCGTATGCTGAACGTACTGCACGCGTTGTTTTATCCCGTATCGCGGATAATGTTATTCGTGCTGCGCGGGACGAGCTAGCGCGTCCTATTATTTCCAGCGAATTACTGGGCGCCGATCAGCCGCGTTACCGATGTACGAATATAATCCGGCGTAATCCAAGCGCGTATTTGATTCCCCCCGCGCGAAACAACGCAACATTTCAGCGGCGCTCAGCTGCGCTCCGCAAGATAGCGATATTCCTAATTAGCCGTCGCGTGTACATTACGCTTACCACGGATCGATGCGTTTTTCCATTTCCCTGTATCCATCGATAATCCATTATTACCCGCTATTTGTCCACCAATCCATTATTCGTTACCGTGAAATCAAATTAGCGGCATTGGGCCTGAGCGCACGAGGGATGTCGCGTCGCGACTTTTTCCACCCCCATCCCTTTGCAAGTTTGGACGTCGTGTCGAATTATCATAGGTGGAAATATCTCGTAAGTAACGCTGAAAAATTGATCAAAGGATCGTCGAGGCGTTCTCACAGTTGACGACCATGCGCGAGGAGGAAAGAGTCGTTCGCCACTTGCGATGCAAACGATGGGCCCAGGGAAACAAGGCCCTCGAGACACTTTCAATCCCCAGTTCTCTCCGATTCGAACCCTCTTCTGGTTCTTTCTCCGCGAACGCCGTCTCCTCTTCCGCTTCTCATTCTTTCGTTAGCCGATTCGTTCTCCAGCATCCCTTTCGGCCGGTCGAGCAGGAGAAAAGGCTGCCGGTGGTGGCACGCGCCCCAGACGCTCGGAGAATATTAAATTCCCAGGACGGCGCATAAATTAAAAGATAGCGGTTTTCTACTTGGGCTGCGTATAAATTTCGCGTGAACCAACGGACGAACGGTTCGAGGGCAGGGGGAGACGGCTTCTTAGCTAGACACTTCGCGGCGATTGCGAATCTTTTCGTATTCCAGCAGCGTTCGAGCCCGTATCTGCGCTCTGCCGCCGCGTTATCGTTCCTCCCGAGGAAATTGTTGCGTCCCGTGGTATTCCTCGTCGAAATGGCAAGCATTCTCCGAATAAATTCTGGTTTACTAAGATGTAACTCGCGAACCGATTCAACTCGTGCATAAGAAGGAACCTTGTTAAAAAATTGCCAAGTACTAGAAATCAACCCCCTTTCGTAACACGGTTAACTCGCATCCACGTTGCAGAAGGTATGCAGTTATTCTTGCGCCGTGTTTTAAGAGGGTCGAGTGTGCTACATCAGAAGCGAGAGCTAAGGGAGGAGAAGAGATTAAATTTCATTCTGCGTTGCATCCGGGCGCAACGGAAAGACGGATGATCGCGAGTGTCGAGCAACAACGCTTGTAGATCGCAGTTCCTCCAGGTTGTTCGTTCCAAGCGGCCATCAGGGGTGAATCTCAGAGCCAAATCTAATCACGCGTTGTTCTTTCATCAAGCGACGCTGGTGTTCCTCAATTTTTAATCGCTATTCCGACCGCCACCGCATATGAGCTCCAAAAAAGAGAAGGAGCGTGGACCTGGAAAAAAGTGTAACGAAATTGAGAGCCACGGCGCGCACAAGCGCGCAGTCGGAGAAGCTACACCTTTCTAGATGCGAACCACGTCTGCGGCGCATTTAAATCTCATAATTCAAATATGCTCCCCTCGACGCCACTCACGGAACATTTTTCACTACTTTCTCATCCCTGTCTGCCTCTTGTTTCTCTTCCATTTCCTTATTTCCCTCTACTTTACGCGCGTATGCATATTATCCACTTCGTGCTTTCCTTTATTTTCCCGGCTTCCCTCGCTTCCATTTTTTCCTCTCACTTTCCGCTCTTTTTTCCCCCTCTTTTTTATTTTTTTCCTTCCGTTTTCTAACCCTGGCCAGAGCAGTGCGTCAGCGTCGAGAGATTCTGTCATCGCTTTGCTACCGGAAATTTTCCTTACCCTCGTAAACGGCTCTTCGTTGCTTAATAAACTGGCGATTTAATCAGTCTGTTCTTTGAACTCCTTCCGCGGAGGTTTTCGAGTTCGCTCTGAAGATCGAGTTTGCAGCTTTCCCTTTATTTCCGTGGAAACTTATTCTGTAAATTGTGTACACGTCGCGCACTTTGCGCGGGAATTATGAGAAGAACGAAACCGGTCAGAATCGAAACGGACTGCACGCGATGAGCGATCGTTGGTTAGCATTTTCGCGCGTTTATAAATCTTGGGAAAATTCGTGACCACAGGCGTACAGGGTTGAACCGTGCGAGAGGTAAATCCACTCCGCGCGGCGAACGCAATTCAGCCGTGCGAGCGGCGGCGTCGACATTCGTCAAACATTTTTAACCCCCGCCGCGACGAGCCTCGTTTCGTCTCTCGAACCGTGATTTCTCGTCGCTGTCCATCGACCAAGCCGATTTTCCCGTGGCGATCATCGGTCGCATCCGATTGCGTGATTTTTTTTTTACCGATAGAAATCGACGTCTCTGACCAGTCTCGAAATTTCAGTCGCCTCGATGATGCTTCACCCCTCAAAGAGAGAGAGAGGGACTAATTGAAACCGTTTTGAACTCGAAAGCTCCGCGTGATCCGTTCGAACGGGGCGATACGAGTTCCCGCGTTAATTATCGTTACGGTTTCGGTCTCCATTTTCATTCCCCGACAAACCCCTGTACGCGACAAGTCACCCCTTTTAACAGTCGCGTGGGCAAGGTATTCTCGTAACGATCACGTGGCGTTCGTATTTTCCGGGGCACTAACATAAATCGAGCCCGGGAGAAGAGCGTGGAAAAGGAACGAAGGCGGAGAAAGTAAGGGGTGGGGAAAGTAAAAAATCGCGAGAGATATACAAACCGGAGGAACCGTCGAAATTTGAATATCCCTTGCGATTTTCCCCGTGGATCTATCGTGGTCTCTCGACCAACGGGGAAAGAGCGAGAGAGAAAGGGGTAGCCGATGGCACGGTTTTTGAGGTCTCGTATTTCGAGCTGATGAGAAGAGCGCGCGTGCACCGCCAGGTAGGAACCGCACGGAGCTGGGCGCGGAAAGGGCGGATATAGCGGCGAGCGTGCGCCCCTAGCACGCTTTCCTCTTTGTAAAAATTATTCCAGAGGAAAAATGTCTCGTATTTCTGGCCTCCGGTTGCCCGGTTGCGGAACGGCCAGATGTAATTTCTGAATACATACGTACGTATACAAGTATGTGCACGCTCTATACATATATGTATACGCGTCTGCAAGTATATAAGTGTATATACACCGGAGGGTATTCTAGTTTACTCCGTTAATGAAGGAGAATTATGGCGTACCCAAAGACGCTAATTAAGCTAATTAATTTTATCCTTACCCGATAACTCGGGACGCCTTATAACGAAGGCCTAGCGCGAACACGGGCCAGTCGTTACGCAATTCGTTCGCGATGAATTCCACCTCCAGCTCCTCGAATATTTATCGTTCTCACGGCTAGACGGTAAATAGCTCGAGAGCTTTCATCGGAATTAGAGCGTGCTCTCTAACGTACGTATCGACCTTTCTGTTGCAGGTGAGTACCGTTTTCCTGTGACACCGTTGCCGGAAGTGCTCCTCGATCAGCCAGAAACAACGAACCGGTAAACCTGTTCGAACAGACCGAGCGTCTTCTAGTTTTAAAAGTGACGCGCCTGCTGTGGACCGTGCCTGTTGGCGCGATCTTCAAATATTCATGGTTAATTAGCACGGCCCGTGGATCTCGTTAAGTACTGCTGACTTTCAGTGTCTTCGCCAATGTGTACCAAACTTTAGACTGTTTTAGCGGGATTTAATTATTTTTTAATGAAACGCAAATACCCTTAGGTTGCGTAGAGATATTCCACGAGCCGCTGCTCTAATTCCGAAAGAAGATCCTTGGACTTGAAGCGGTTTCCTCGTCGAGTCTGTTTCCCGTTCTACAACAGAGTCGTCGACAGTCGACGACAACTTTACGCCTTCTTCAGAGGTGTCCGACAGGGCTGCCGCGATGCGACCATAACAACCCGGTCAAGTTCACCGAACGGTCATATCTCCACCCCGGCTGGCGCCACGTAAAAGGGTTAAACGGTGAAAACCCGGGGTCCGCATTCCTCCTGACACCGCTCTCTTTCTATGTCCACCTCTCGACCTGGCCAACCTTGTTTCCGTGTTTGCTTCTCCTCTGCGGTGGCCTCCAACGTTCCCTCTTCTTTCTCTTCATCTCCTTTCTTTTCCTCCCCCCAGCGTGCTCCAGTCCCATCGGAGGTTCGTTTCGTACACGTACTACAGGGAGCGTGTTCTCACTTTCCGCGAGGCACACCGATTTATCAACCCCTCCTCCCTTCATGCCGCTACGAAAACTTGTTTCTCGGCTCTCAACGTGCCGCCAGGAACCCCCCTCTCCATCCACCGCGGGCTCTGCCTTTTCCCGCCGCCACTCTCCATTCTTACGCTCTTTTCCACCCCTGACGGACGCCCGTTCTCCACCTCTCACCCTCCAGCGCACCTTTCTCGTTCGACGTCCCCTCCTTCCCAGCCGAGCTGTTTCGAGCACCACTTGCAGCCCCCTGGCCGCTTCCGTCGCGCGGCCCGCACTTTCCACCGGCCCTATTATTTTCATCGCTAACAGACTCATCCGCCCTCTCCGTTTCGCGTTATCTCGTTCACGAGAAAGCTTGTTCGAGGCTCGACGAGATCGCACGGGCGACTCCTCGCCATCCCTCTCTCTCTCTCTCTCTCTTCATCCCTCCAGGCAACGTTAGCTTTGTGCAACACCGCGAAAACTAATCTCGAAATGCACTCTTCGAGTTCGTTATCGTTCGCGAGAACGTTTCGTTAGCCCGCCACCTAATCTCGTTGCCGCCGCGAGCGTTGTATTTTTCCGACCCGATTGGAGAACGCTCCGCGCGGCACACCCTCTCGGTTGAGATGCAAACTAGAGGACAGACGAGTGCGCTTGTCCTCCCGGCGAACATGTCAATTAATAATAACCGGATAAGCGAATATTCCTCGTTCCGTAGCTGTTCGTCGCCTCCTGAGGTCCAATTTAACCCGTGGTGTTAAAACAATTATCTCCTGCGCGCTCTGGCGGCGGCACTGGCGCAGGAAGACACGGGAGAGGACGGTTCGCCGCGGTGCCATTTTTCTAATCCAGGCGAGGCTGGACGAGCACGGGCATCGTCGTCGCGATAAAACTACGGGACAAACTGCAGAAATCCCGGCAGCGTCAAATGTCCGAGAGTTTAGAGCGAAGACCGCGTTACAGGCGGGTGTTTCTCACCAGCGTGTGAATCCAGCCGGCGTATCGCTCGTACGAAACGACACGCAATCTCCTACTTCCCTGCGTTCTTCTTTATACTACTTTCCAACTTTCCACCCCGCGATATTCGTTTATTTCTGCCGTTCCAATTAAACCGCATAATACCGTATCGCTTTTAAAGCGCTGGATTATAATTAAAAAAAAAAAAAAAGAATTTACTTTATACGAGTGCGAGATGAGCCACCAGATCCATTTAAAAAAAAACAGAAAAAAAAACAGGGAACGGTTGAATCGAGTAAGGAAATAAAAAGCACAGCAAGAACAAGGGAGTCGGATCGCACGGGTGTTTACCTGGTAGTCGCAGAAAGAAGCGCTGGTCGGTATTTTCCTCCGCGAGTGAATCACCGACCCAGAAAAAGGGTTAACGACGAGAGGTGGACAAGAAGCAGCCGGCAGGGTTGGGACGAGCCGGCGGCGCAACGTGTCCAGCGGCGGGGCACGGGGAGGGGGGTTGGGGGTGGCGTGGAATATCGCGAGCTCGTTATTTACGAGCCGGGTGCATTAATTAATTATTCGCGTTCCGTGTCCGGTTCACTCGCATTATCTCGACTGCAAACAATTACTTTAATGCCTTAATACTTGGAGGACGCAGTTTGTCCGACGTTATGAATTCGGTTTAAAGCTGGCGCGAATATTGCGCGGCAATTTGCGTAAAAGCGTGCACGAACGCCCCGTGTACGTGTGCCCGCGGCGGGATTTGTGTGCGCGTGTTTGTTACGCGCGCTAAGGGGACAGCGCGTGACACGCTCGCCTCGTGTTTTCTAGGGTGCACAACCCGCCATTACGAGCGACGCTCGCCGCTCCGCGGAGATAGAGGCGAGAATGGCCCCCGGCGTTGCCCATTGTAACGTCCGCGCGCATTCAGGGTTATTAATTACGTCTTAACGCGGCTGAAAAAGTTTCGTCCCGCGTCGGACTAGCCTGATCCGTGAGCCACCCGTCTCAGTGAAATATGGCGTCGCCTGCGCCAGGGGGTTGGGCTCGGGTTTTCGACGGGGCAAAAGCGTCTTGAGGCTGCCGCCTCGAAAGAACGAACGATGCTCTCCTGAGCGGCGTTTCTCTGATTAATCCTCTGCTCGCGAGGCTAATGAAACACGAGGACCAGCCTGGCGTTGGTCGAACGCACGGTTCGAACCCACGAACGAGATACAGATTTTTCGACCGTGGAATCTCCCTACCGATGACGTCGCACCTTTTTTGTTTTCCATTTCAAACTGCTGTACAAAAGCGGTGCTAGTTTTTTTTCCATTGATGTTTGACGAGGCTTTCGATGAAGGCGTTTGCATGGAAAGCAGAGCGTGACGCGATGCACCGCTCGGATGAGCCTCAAAGACCGCGACCGCGGTGTATATCGAATCAAATTTTTATCCCTCTGTTCGTTGGACGCTTCCACGCTCGCTTTTTCTCTGAGTACTATCGATTAGCTCGTGGCAACGAAGTAAGCTGACTGCTGCGAAAATTTCGTGCCCTTAAATACTCTTATCTAAAACTTGCGCGGTACGTCAGCGCGAGCGAAAACCTCGTCGAAGGGTCGTGATTCCATCGTACGAGGCAAAAGAAGGAAAAGAGCCGAAAGACACACGGATGGACGAACAATAAACCGCGTCGCGGCGGGCGTCCCTTCGGTCGCTTTGATCCCTCAATTTGTCGTCGTCGTCCATCTCATCCAAGATTCAATGCAGCCCCTTCACCCCGTCGGTCCACGAAAACTGCTGTCGGAGAAATCACCGATCTCTCTTGCTCTCCCTCGTCTTATTTGCCGGTTGTACGTCGTATCCTGGAAGCTCTTTCGTTTCCTCGCCGCTCGTAGGGGGTGCACGGGCCAACCGGAAGTCAGCACTCACCCGTGCCGCGCCCGTTACGTTCACCAGCTCCCTGGATCATCTCTAATTCACGTGGCTCTCCTCCTTGGCCTCCGTGCGCTCCGTTATCCGTTTGTTTCGCCGCGCAGAGACGAAGGCGGGCTACTTTGCAGGGAGGCAGAGAAAAGGTTGCTCGATTCGACAGCGTGCACGCGTCGGTATAGACTCGTTCCGCGTCGAGGGACAGCCTCGACGTTCGAGGCGCAGAGGAAAGAACGCGGAAAGTTCTGGGAACGCGATCAACTCGCACGCTTGGAAGTCGTTCGTATCGATCTCGCCTGGATGTCGTCGCGAGTGCCAGGAGGTCTTCCCTTCGATCGAGGGGATGCAGCGAGTGCTATTCTCTCTCGAGCTTTCGCTGGTGTTAATAAATCGTGGCTCGCTCTGCGCGATGTTCGCGAATCGTTCGAGAAATTCGAGGATACCTCGATCGCGCGGCTGATTCGAACGGTCCATCGTCTCCTCCGATAACGACGAGGGGGATTATCAGCGCGGTGAAATTCAGTTAAAAGCTGGAACTGACCGGATTCCGCGCTTAATCCACCGATTCTAGAAATTGTCCAGATTTCGTCGATCGAACCCTCTTACTGTGGGGACGATTTCTTCTGCCGATGAATTCCTGCCGAAATCCACGTCGACTCGTTTCTTTCGAGCCCTCCCCTCCAGTTCACTGGCGTCGTTTCCCGATATCTAGCTTTAATATTCTCTCCGGAGGCTACCATCCGCTGAACTCCGTCGACCGTTCCGACCGATGCAATTCCGCGGCGCGAAAAAAGGTCAGCCGCCGCGCGGCGACTTCATCATAACCGGATCCGCGAGAGAGAGAGAGAGAGACGGGTAGAGAAAAGCGTCCCTTACGATTTCATAACCGTTGCTCTCACGGCGGCGATTTGCATTTTCCACCGCGAGCCGCGCGGTTGCTGGGATGGGGGTAGGGAAACGTGAAACACCTGGGGTGAGAGAAGGCGCGATCGTCGAGGGTGGCGGCTGGAGGACGGCTGCGGCGGCGTGCATCGAGGGTTGAAGCGGCTTATCCGCGCGGAAACCGCGGCACCATGGGGCAAACGATGGCCGGGTATGATGTTTGAGCGCATTTGAATATCAGGAAATGAAGCCTCTTGTCCCAGGGGCGTCTCAGCTGCGTGCGAACCGGCTGGCGAGAAAGAGAACGGCGTCGCGCCGTGGTAACAGATATCGAATCGCAGGGGCGAGATAGAGAGAGAGAGAGAGAGGAGAAGAGGAGAAAAAGAAGACGATGACGAAGGGGTGTGGGTTAAGCGTGACTCGGCGAAGGGTGAGTGGGTATGGTGGAACGAGAGAGAGAGAGAGAGACAGAGAGTGACAGAGAATGGAAGAGGGCGGAGGGAACAAGAAAGAGCGATAAAGGACAGGAAGAGGACGCGTTGAGACAGAGAACCGGGGGTGGGAAAGGAAGTCGATGCCATTTGAATAATACTTTGCATTTAAATGCGAGCGCCGATAAAAGAAACGGCCCAGCCACTCGAAATATTCTATTACGAGCTATCATCTTTTCGCTGGCCAAAGCGTGGTGACGGTCGTTGCGTTCCACTAGCTAGAACTTGGAGGACGATTCCCCGCGAACTGGCAAAGCTGACCAGTTTGTCCCTTGTTTCCCGGTTAGAGACGATTTTCGCGAATCGTTTCAGAGGGGGGTTCTTCCACCGATACCTGTGGAATCCCCCCGTTACAGGGTGAACGCAGAGCGCAGCTATCCGTAGCAGTCCCGGAAGAATTTACGAGGCGACCAACGACGGCAGTTATACTTTTCAGAACTCGCGAGAAAACATTCGGCGGGGCATTAAAATGGAAACGTTCCGCCGGCCGGCGCGCATCTCCATATTCCTCGAGAGCCCTCTCCTCGCGTTCCTCGTAATAAATGTGGAACAGGTGATCGTTCCGGAGTTGCTCGAGATTTTAATGCCCCCCGCCGCCGTGCGCCACGGATAAAAGCGTTCGCGAGTCTTCGCAGCAGTCTCCACCACGGGAAACGTTTTTAATCACGAACCCTCCGTGAAGAATGGATTCGATTAAACGTCGGTTGCTTCCTAAACTTTACAGGGAATTGGAAGTTTCATTTTTTTCCTCTTCGGGTCGAGGTAACTGCGTGCTCGCCTATGGAGAACGGTTCGAGGGAAGTAATTCGTGGAATCGAGGAAACGGTGGTTTGGTTCGTTCGACTCGCGCCAAGAACGATCCGAGGCGTTTCGGGTAAACGCAACCCCCCGCTCGACTCGTTCCCTCCGTATTCCTGCAAATGGAACGAAAAGCTTCCTCCCCGTCGACGAGCGAGGAATTGCCCCGTACTTTCCTCCGCGGCTCTTACTTCGCATTCGCCCCCGACTCTAACTCGATTCCGCGATCGTTCGCGGTGTCCAATCGCACGCGGCCCTGCTAACGGTTTAGTTTAAGAGAGGTTAGCGGCAACCCGCGGCGGAATACGCGCGGATTTCTTAATTCACCCGGCCACGATCGCGAGCTATCGATTAATCGCGGGCCACGGGAGTCGATTCGGGTGCCCACGGGTAACGGCTCGTTAATCCCTTCCGGATGAAGTAATAATCGCCCCTGGGAACATTCCTCCGATAGCTATGCAAATGCGCAGGCGGAAACAAAAACTGCTCGAGTCAGAGTTCGCGAGAGAGGGTTGAATTTCCCGTAAAATTGTTCCGACATTGAAACCTCCGGTGAATCGCGTATCTCTCAAAAAGGAGAACCGTGGGACGCGTGTCTTTTTGTTGGGGATCCAAAGTTGGGATCCAGAAATTGGACGGATTAAACGTGTCGCGTATCCGCGTGGGAAGTTCGGGGGAATCCTCGACGCAAACTTCTCGCGCAAACGACGCGAATATATCCGTATCGGTTAATAAGCATTGATACTGGCAGGTTGTAAAATATGCTGGCGGTTCTTGCCGCGGTTTAACTCGCGCCGCAAAATCGCGATGGTTTATCGCGGCTGGGCGAGTCGACGCGCGAACTTCCTGCGAAGTCGTCAATCATAGGGACGGGAGTGGTATGGATTGAACGTCTTCCTTTGTGCCTTAAACTCTCTCAATTTGCGACATCGGGAAACGATTTCCAACGGGGAACGAAAGTTTGGTTAGCTAATTGCCGCGATGTGTTATTTTAGGATACAGTGACAATAATACCGGTCTTTCTGGACCATTGAAACAATTATTTCGCCGTTCCATCTGTTTGCCTTGAAAAGTTACAGGATGGGAGGCGTACGACCGCGATGGCCAGTTCTAACGCGAACTACTTTCTCGTTCTGAATCGGATTGCAAGTTTTAATGAAATATCCGTCCAACGAGTCGGGTCGTGCCTAGCCGTTAAGCAGTTGCCCTCGTGGAATCATAAAATGGGCCAGCCGTACGCGCTGGGAGAGCTCTTTGATCACGACCAGCTTGCGCGATTACCTTATCCACGCTGGCAGCGTGTATCAAACGAAATCCTGGGCTATCTTCACGGATACGTTAATCGCCTCTCGGTGCACGGACGATCGCGTCACGGTCGCCTCGAATCAAACGGCAGCTTTGTTTCACCTTTGCCCTTTCCCGATCCCACGGTATTTCCACGAGGAATCAACCGGCGAAAAAGGGCCAGCGATCTTTGATATTCAAATCGGCGACGCTGCCCTCGTGTCTGAAAGGAATATGCAATTTCACGAAATTTCACCGCTGCCTCGATCGACGAGAATCGCGCGCCACCCCCTGTCCGGAATCTTCGATCGATCTTCACGACTAGTTTCCGTTGGTACGAAAAAAATTCCATCGCCTCCTCTCCGTCGCGTACCAGGTAACCCACGTGCGAGCAGTTAGAAAAGTCAGGGACGCGACTCTCGTATCTTCGCATTGAACGTATTATACATAAGCTTCGCGAATGAACGACGGTACCAGCGGCGTGATCGAATCAAAACCGATCCCTGGATAGCTTCGGATTATCAACGGATGCGCTTCGTATCGTCCCCCACGGATTCCTCGAGCTCGAATATCGGTCATGCGAATCTCCCGGCCGAGATTCGAGCAACGTGGATCCGCGTCTTCTGCATTAGCTTCGTCTCTTGCGAGCACAGCCCCGAGGAATCCTCCCTCCCCTTCTCTCGATACCACCGCATCGAGCCGCGATCCTTTTTCCCGTCCTCGATGCGCCCCTCGAAACGTACTCGCATTGTGTCCGACTTCGGATACGAATTAGGATCCGGTAAACCAGCCTCCGATAATCCCGGGTAAAAATAGAGAGGGCTCGGATCGATGGGACCGGCGAACCGTCGTCGGGTATTATTACGTGGATTCCTGGTGGGCGACGCGCTCCTGCGCCCCGCGATGCATTCGTCGTAATGGCAGGTTTTTCGATTTCTATGGAAGATTGCGGGTTTCAACCGCGCGACAGGAGAGGAGTTGGGTCGATTGTTTGACGGTGATCTTCTAGCTGAGGTTGAATCGTTGCGCGAGTCGCAGGAGTTGAGTTTGATTCGGTGTGTCTGACTATGGGATAGGCTCTATCTACAATTCGACTACGAGATATATTTTATGTACAGTCAAAGGATCTTTCAGTGGAGGATTTATACCAGAATTGATTCTAAATGGGTGTTACGTTGATCTGCTTACGGCACCCTAAACTCTGTTTCAATAATACACCCTCCGCGTTGTGTATTAGGGACGCGGTGTGAGCCACGAGGTAAATCAGGTTTTATAGAAGATAATAGTCAGTGGCGAGGTTCGAATGATATCGCGAAGGGTGTCGATAAAGAAAATAAAACCGATCGAAGGGTGTTTTCGCGAAATCCTTTTCTGCTAACTGAAATAGAGGGGCTACACGGGAAACAGTCCTCGTCTCGCCATGCGAAAACACTTCTCTCCACTTGTCGTCGGCTCCGAGTGAAACGAATCGGGGAAACAACTCTGGCCGGCTGGAAATTAGCCGAATTTCCGAGGGCGGGGGTGTAGCTGTGCCGCGCGAAAGGGACACGAGCTAACACGAGCCTCGGCAAA
The DNA here is from genome assembly GCF_050948175.1 of Xylocopa sonorina. Taxonomy (NCBI): domain Eukaryota; kingdom Metazoa; phylum Arthropoda; class Insecta; order Hymenoptera; family Apidae; genus Xylocopa; species Xylocopa sonorina. The sequence goes on along the minus strand of NC_135197.1, from coordinate 11,967,506 downwards.
CAAGAACCACGGTGTTTGCAGTGGTTTCCGCTTCTGCCACGGGGATTCAATCTCCGGTGAGATTGCCGGCGAGAGCCTCGCCGTAGCAGCGAGCTGTATCATTTTCCGGGGAAACCCTCTTATTTATTTTACACGCGATTACGTCACCCTCGGTGGCATAGATGCCCGCGCGACGCTCGGTCGATCCGCGTCAGAGACTTATTAAGATGCGGCACACGCTGAGAAGAGGGTGGTTTATAATTCGCGAAAGTACCCAGACGTTTCTGGATTGAATTTTCACACTTCCATGGCTCCATTCTCCCCTCTAATTCCAATGAATCCTTCGCCGGAAGGGAAGAGAGGGATCCCTCGTCTCTCGCCGCTGTGCGATAACGTCGTTGAGCCTATCGAGGCTCGGCTCTCCATTCAGCGCAGCTGTTACACACGCTTCTTGAGAAGAAGTAACACTGACGAAGTAACGACGTACACGCTCACGTGTCCGTGTACGTGTACGCGTGGAAATACGGGCCGGTTCTATTCAGTTGGCTACCAAATCATCCCTCTATGTCCAATAAGCGAATTTTTAGAAGTCAGAGCAGCGCTTGGATCTTTTCTCTTTTTTTTTTTTCTTCTTTTTTACAATCTTCTCTCCATGGCTCCCGCCTTTCACCCCGGGTCCAGAGTTTCCCGTGGAGCGTACCGAAATAATTCGGGATAAATCGAAGCAAGATAAATACGCTGGAATCGACGGTCGTATTGAAAATCTTGGTTTAAGGTAATCCGTCATTCTTTTCAACGCGAGCCAGACAAATTGCCGTTGAACGTGGGACCGTGAACGGCACGGCACAATGGAAGAAGGTCACATGTAAAGGGGAAGTTGTATCGATGATTAATTGCCGCCCCTTTGTATCAACTTGTTCCCGTTCGAATATCTGGTCCCACTTGACGCGTTCGAAGGGCGCGCACCGTGGGGGCCGTGAAAGAGGGTGGAAAATCTTGGAACAACCCCGAAACGGGAAAGCTCTCGAATTATAATCGCGCGGTACCCCGTGACGCGTTTTAATCGAAGCATTTCAACGAGGTTAATTTCGTTTCACGGCGATACGCCGACGTTGCCCTATCGTGCTTGTAATAATTAATCGCGGTACACGAATACAAATTCTGGGATCTGCCCGTACTACGAAATTAAATTCGACCGCAAAAGATTGCAATACCCGTCGCGCGCCCTCGTACGTCTCGTTCAAACGCGAAATTACAGCGTCCCCGTGCTTTCCTGTTTCTGTAATCGGAAAAATGAAAATCAAACAAGCGACATCGCGTTCCTAACGAACGAACCGCCCACGAACACCCCGATTCCTCCTGCGACCAACGTTTCCAGCACTGGCAAAATATTCGCACGACCGACGGTCCCGATAGCCTGGCTCCTTAAATTCGGCGAAGCGGAGTGCAGAGGAGAGCCAGAAATTGGAAGCGGTGCAAGCATACGCCGAGCTGCCACCGGGTCACGTATACGTTCACGCGAACCCAGTGTGTACATTTCTTAGGGCGATTCGGAGGGCCGTTTCATTTGCGCTCTACGTCTCCCGCGCGCAATATCCCGGGTAACGGGAAGCCAGATAGACGAGAGAGGGGCGGTGAACGTACGCGGCGGAAGATAGGGGTCGGTTGCCCGTGATAACGCCGGGATATCGACGGAACCGATCAGACTCGTAGCCGATGGGATCGTAATGAAAACGGTCCGCGTATTAATTGGTTTTAATGTCGGCTACCGTGGGGGCCCGCATTGTTTCGCGGGATCGACAACCCCCCACGTCCCCCTCGCGCCGCCCTTCGCTCTTCGACGGCCAGTTAATGCACTTCCCCGGTTCGAAAGAGTGGAAATTGCTTTTAATGTCGATCGGTGATCGATCGCAATTTAATTGCCGAACGACTGGAAACGATAGTCGCCGCGGAGAGAGAGACCTTCTCCCTTTCGACGTTTCAAAATGATATCGACAACTGTTGGATATACTTGCGTCGCTCCCTGCAACGTTACACGTACGAGGGTTCGCTCCGTCGCGGAGGAATCGATGAAATATTCAGGATTCGGAATTCGCACGGTGGCGACGGTGGCGGCGACGTTTCGATCATTGTATCAAGGATCTGTCGCGAGCAGATCCTCCGACGATTTATCAAAAATTTCGCGGTCCCACCCTGCGACGCGATCTTATTTTAAGCCATTAGACGGCGTAATTGAAGGAAGCCGTGGCAGTTTAATAAAAAGCGGATGTGGACGGAGGAAACCGGGCCGTAAAATAATGGTAATAATTTTCCCTGAGGGAGGATCTCGTTAGAAGGAATTAAACGGAACGTGTAATATAAGGATGCTCGAAGTTTACCGGAAGAGTGCCGGGTACGTTGAAGTTGCCACACGGAAAATTCGACCGCGTGCAACGCGGGGCACGGGATGAAATTGAGGGTGAGTGGAAGCACGGCCAATGGACGAAAGTAACGAACCCATTGGCCGCGGTTCGCTCATTTTTCCCGGCGGAACTGCCGCTACCCTCTGCGGTGGTCATCCTCGAACGGCGTCCGCGAAAACCGAGCACGCGAGACCGGGCGAAACTTTTTAAATTAATTTCGAGATCCCTTACGTGGACCAGGCGAAATCTACCTATTCTTTGGCCACGAAGCATTAAACGTCCCGTGTCTACGATACTACGGACCACTTTTCGCGAAACGAGTCGGGTACAAAAATGTTCGACTCGCAACCAGAGAAAAAGAGAGAGAGAGGGGAAGGGAAGGAGGACGATACAGAAACGAGCGAGATCCAGCCCAAAAGATAGGACGATCGGTCGCAAAGTCGACGGAGGATGTCACGGTTTCCTGAGAATCGCCCGGAATACCGAAAACAGCAAAGTGGCGGTGGGCGCGGACGTTGAGCGAGCCAGGGGAGGGTTAACGCGTAAGTGGAAGCGGAAGAAAATAGGACGACCCGGTATATATTTCCATTCCCAGCCAGCCAGGGTGGAAGACGTTGGCCGATGGGCGCGAACATTTGTCCGAAATATGGTGGGTGCGCGCTGGGACCAACCGGTATTCCCACTCCAATTCAAGTAATGGAGTCTGAAACACGTACACACACACGCGCGCGGAGAGACCACTTGGTTCGTTCACCTCGCATTCCTGCGTCCTTCCCGGCCTATCCCGTAACGAGGCAACTCCGCAGCCGGAGACTTGTCCCGTTTTCGGTAGAATTTTCGCGCGAACGTAGTCGTCCGCCCAGCTAACGGGCGTATCCACGGGCTTATCTCGACCAACTTCGCCTCGTCTCGCGTTTGAATTTCTCCCTCGAAACTTGCGGTGCGTCGCACGAACGCCTGCCTCTCCCTCGAGTCGCATCCGTTGAAATCGTGGAGAGACCGGACGAGACCCTCTTCGCCGTCTGCGGATCTTTTCTTTAAAACGTGGAACAGCGGTTTTAATGGAGGGAATTGCTCGATGGAGCGTACTGGGTTCATAGAATTTGATTTCGCTGGCGAAATGGACGACGGGGATGTGGCTCTTTCGAGCTCGACGAACCGTGCTCGAAGCGGGAAACAACGTGGCGGACGCCTTCGAATGGCTCGACCGCGATTCGTCGTTCCTTGCGCATCCGACGACAGAAGCCTCGATGCGCGTTACTCGCGTCACGTACGTCGAAACGCAACACCGTGGCCGCGACTGAACCGGACGTATTCAGCTACGTGTTTGCGGTAAATACGTCCGCCGTCGAGGGGATTCTTCGACCGTCCAAGCCCCTCCGGGACTTTTCAGTCTGCTCCGAAATTACGTCGAATCTAACGGTTATCGAGTATTTCGAGCTTCTTCTTAGGTTTGAAAGGAACCGGAGTGCTTTTAAGGACTTCGCAGCCAGTAATGGACCGAGCTCTCGGAAAGAGGCTCGAACGGGACGTTGAATTTCAGATCTGTTAAATCGACTGAAATCCTAAGCTGTTTAGCTTAATTTCTCCAGCTGAGGTACAGGACTGCTGGGGGATGGAATGGAATTCTGTGAATTATGAAGAAAGACGGAGCCGTCTTTTACGGGCTCTTTCACTGGCGAAAAGTGGCGCGCAAAAATTTGATTAACCCGCTCATAAATCGTAATCGAGGGACGGTACTCGCTACTCGAAGAGGAGAAGCGCCGTGGAAAATCTCGTTCACGGAGGGACGCGAAACTTTTATCGACGCGATCGACGAGCGGCAGAGGCCCCGGAAGTCTCGACGATTACATGCCAGATTGAAATTCTATTTGGCGAGCCGGTGCACGGGCGAATCGCAGCGCAAACACGGGGAGAACGGCGCCGCACGGAAACCGCCCTCTGTTCCGCGATCGTCCGCGGGCGAAACAGAGGAGCCGCGGCGAAAGAGTTTTATCGCGTGTCCGGCTGATCGTAATTGCTGTATCAAGCGGCCGCGGGACGGGGAACCGCGTAGCCGTGAGTAACGAGTTTACCCCGAGGCAGAGAGCAAGAATAGCAGATGTTTTTTAACCGGGTCGGAGGCATTTTTCCAGCGTTGAACGCGCACGCTGGACGACGGCGTGAGAACCGTTCGCTGTTTTCCCTTCAGCGCTGAACTCCACGGTGCACCAGCGCCGACGCGCACGCACGATAAACAAACAACGCGTTTCGAACGGGTGCCGCGCGCGCGATTTCGAGGATCAATTTTTTTTTTGTGTTCTCCCGGCTCTCCTCGTCCTTTTTTTTATTTTTGCTATTTTTGGGAATTGCGCGTGTTCCGATGGAAGATCGCGCGCGGTGCAACATCGACGCGCGTCTACCTCGAAATGGGTGGAAAAAAGGGACGTAATAGCGTTCCGCAGTTTTGGGGCGGTCTGCGAAATAAATTTTCAGGCGACTCGTCTGGACCGGCAGATTGGCCGGGATCGTTCGATGGCTGTTGTCGTTTAATAGACGAGCCTCCCGGATGGTTTACGGCTGCCTTACGGTTTGCAGGAAATGGTATTCCCTATATATTGCAAATATCGCTGAGATACGCGAGGGCTGTAACAGTGGCCTGGCGAGGAGGAGGTCCGTCGAGGAGGCATCCAATCGATTTTCCATCTTCGACGTATAAGAATTCTAATCTAGCGCGGAGTGCTCGTAATGATGAGCGGCTTCGATACGCGGACGGGGACGAACGATGGCTCGTAAAGGAGGAGAACGCTCGCGGAGAGATCGATAAGGATCGAGGGCGAGCGTTCCGCACCGGAAGGTCGGAGTCGCCGTTTGTTATCGTTATCGCGAGAACGCACTTGCGTCCCGTTCGATGATCCTCGATCTCGAATACGAATCAGTCTATCTCCGGTAAAATCACTCGAATATTAGATTACCACGATGGCCAGGATGAATCTCGAGCGGGTGACATTGTAATTGCAAATAGAAAGCGCGAGGCGATCCCGTCCTCGGATGGTGGTGCCAATCTCGAGGATGGAAACGCGAAAAAAAGTTGGAAGCGCATCGAAACGGTGATAAATTCAAAGGCCGCGAGATATCGGCGCGCAACACATATTTTATCGATTCGGGGGTAAGAAAATAGCGCTCCTCGAGCACCACGGAAGCCGGTGAATAATCTACCGGAAGCGGGTGGGTCATATTTATACGCGCGCCTAGAAGAGTTCGGAACGAGCGGCGGTCGGATGGTCGCGTGTTGGTTTAATGCCCTATAAATCGTGGTCTAAAGTGCCGCTGGTCCGGCGCATACACACCCCCGTGTATCCGCCGTTTCGTCGTTGCACGTAGCCAGGAGGGGTTGAACGGTGGGTCTCGCCTAAGGAGAACGCGCGTACGTGCGTGGCGGAACTCGATTTCGGGCGAGCGGAAGACACCTGCGCTGCTCTCGCACCCCTTTGCCCGGGGGCTGTTTAAAAAGTTGCGCTAGTCAGGCGGCGCGCGTTCACGCGCGAGCATGCGGGGGTGGTTCTATCATTCGTCGATGGACAGGTAATGCCGAGGGGGCTTCCACAGGGGTGTGCAGACCGCGTGCAGGCGGCAGGGGGCGTTGGAAAGTTTGTCCGGTCACGTACGGGGATACAGGGGCCGCCACAAATTGACGTATTCTCCGCGTGTCTATAACTAGATGGATGACCGTAGAGGGGTGAACGCGTGTGCGTCGACGGCGACACGCGCACGTGTTACGCGCAATATTTATGTGTTCAGCTGTGTATGTGGTCACCGGGCTGGTACATCGCAGCCTACGTAATTAATCCTGCGTGAGACTATTCGGACCGGCCGTACTAATTATCCACTTCTCGCGCGACCACATCGCGCGCACCAAGTACAGAGCGCGACGACCGTCCGTGTGTACGTGTCGATGTTAGGAATTACCCGACGAACCCGTTGCTGGTCGATGGGTTATTCGAAAATTGCATCTCTCTCCTCGTTCCTTTCATCCCATCCGTGCGTAAATAGGCTGTTTTCGAATCGTATTTTCAATTCCAGAGTTTGTAACCGAGTGCGAACGTCGGGAGAAACTTTTACCCTCTTCATTTATCACGTCTTCGGATCGAAAAGATCCAATTGACATGGACAAAGGAGGCGGAATTCCTTTCGAAACGACTCTTTCTGTTCCATTTGGACAGCCGTGGCCCTGAAAGGACTCGCCACCCCAGTTCTCCGTCCTCGTTCTCGACACGTTCCACGGCCACTTATTACGCGTAACGGCATCCCCGTTGCTCGTAAACCTCCGCTCGATTAATTCACCTTAAATATCCTTTTTCTTTATCATCGTACGAGCGTTCGATCGGTCGTAAGCGTCGCGAACCGTGTCTGGGGAGCGACGCGGAAGCAATGGAGCAGAGGTCCTCCGTTAAATCGGCCGATTCACTCTTTATGGCCGGTCTTAAAGCGAACGCGCGAGCAGGATTGATAGCGGCGGCGGACTGATTCAAAGCTCGCCACCTTGAACGGCCGACGACCACGTGTTCAAGGGTTGTTAGGACGTTACTGCGCTTAGGAATCACTGTTCCCGACCACCATCGACCGTGTCGACCGGTTTTTTCTACCGCTTATTGATTTCGAATGACGAATGGCGGCGATCGAACGGCGTAAATCTTCCGATCTTGTCCCTGGCTCTCGCATCGCCTCCTCTGGATCCAATATCACGAACGTCCTCTTTGGCATACCTTGCTATCACTCCACGTTTTGTCAACAGTATTTAAGCCTCGTTAGTCAAGTTGTTCCCAGCCGCTTGAACGTAAGTACTTAATTCGCCACTTTACTAATGCCAGCTTGTTACTCTCTAAGTACTTGATTCGAAGTATCCTCTGGATTTTCAGACGAAATTAAAGTCCCCCTGTTTTTCTTCGATCTGACGCGATCTATTCTGACGAACGCGCGGTTCGATCAACCGATTTGGAGATGGTCGACGCCCACGGTATGCGCGACGGTAAAATATTCAACAACGCGACCTAATCAGCGAGCAAACAAACGATTCGGAGCGCAAACATAGCTGCCACGGAATTCGCCCGTGTCTCCGCCGAGTTGGGTGACACATCGAAGAGCAAACGTACGAATCAAACAAATTCGAGGAACGACACGTTCACCGACGCGCCACCCCTATGGCAAACAGAAACAACAGCCAGGGACCGGATCCTGGTCCCGGATGGTCGGTCCCTCGTCTGCAAACGTCTCGAGCGTTCGAACAGCGTCCCCTAACTCGACGCGGAACGATCCCACGGCGGAAAAAAGACCGCTCACGTATCGATGACGCGACTGTGCACGGGGCGTGTCGCGTTCGAGGGTGGAACGCAGGCTGAAAACGGCCCTCGGAAGAGTCGGAAGAATCTACGAGAGTCGGACACCCTCTGCTAGACAAAGGGACGATAAAGAGGGAGAATCGACTTTGAGCTTCATTGACCCGTGTAACGTCCGGACGGCCTCCTCTATCTGTACTTTACAATCGAGGGTTTTATTGAAATCTCGCCGCTCCCTATATAAACTCTAACAGACATTTTTATCTGCCTGATAAATTTCCCTGCGCTACTCTTTCTCTTTCTCCCTCTTCCTCTCTCTCTCGCTGTTCCGCTGTTGGCTGGAGAACGAATTATTGGCACGATATGAAAGGACCGGAGTTATTGGCGATAGCGAAGCGAGCATACGCTTGGAAATCGCGTTCCACCGCGGCCAATTTATGCGACTACTTACCTACCCCCTCGCAACCGTGCACCCTTACCTCTCCTCGCTCGTCGACTACCCTCTGTTCGATCTGTCGCGATATTTTTGTTTGCCCGTACGCATCGAGCCAGGCTGAATTGAACTTTAAACTGAAGCTGATTACGTACGGGGACCGATAGAATTCATTCATTACCAGAACGCGTTGCTCGCGAGGTTCCTCCGCAAAAAAAAAGGTAACGAGGAACCGAGTCGAGGCATCGTGCGATCGGATATGGACGATGGTTGGGCACGGGGTGGTGGATCGGAGAGCAGAGGGGGTGGTTGTTCCAGTTTCGTAGGGTGTATTTCTAAGGGTGCGCGGGTTCGATGCTTGCGGCTTATTAATAGCGACGTGGCTCGATGCACTTTCAAGAGTCCATACATCTTGGGATACGTGTTGGACGGATAGATGGATGAATGGACAGCCGCGCGTTACAAAGATCGAATCACGTATCCGACAGGCTACGGGTATTAGGTAACCTCAAATGATGCGAGGCACACGTATCCGCCGCGCGCGTGTGTGTCTGCCTACCCGCAGAGGAATCGCGCGAGCGCGTCGAGATCGGCATTCGGGTCGATATAAAAATTCGCGCTCAGGCCGTGTTTCGCGTTGATTTCCATCTCTATTCGCACTACCACGATTTCCATCCGCTGGAATTCAGCTTTTCTCGCGTTCCCAGATAGCTTATTCTGGGAAGGGTCGAGCCAATCATCGATCGATCGGTTTCAAGGATCTCGAGAACGATGAATGGATAATACAATAAGCGTATGAATATTCGGTTAGATTTGACGAACCCGTCGTGTCGAATGGCAGTTTAAAATCGATGGTACCGTTACGTCTGCGATGTAATAGGCTGTTCCAAATTTCGATAACAGCGCTGGGATCACAGTGGCTGTGTCAATAAATTATCCTCGTGTCTGAATAATTTTAGCTACGCGCAAGAGACCGCAAGGGGTAGTCGCTCGATCCACCATCCTGCGGCAGGCTTCGCGTCTGCAGAAATATTCCGCAGCCCTGTCCGTATTCGAACGGAATCCATACCGATGGTGATTCCCCTAAAAGCAAATAATACCGTCAGCCGTCGTCGTCGAGGCGTCTCGAAGAATTATCGTCGGCCGGATCGATCCGAGGAACGTCAACGACTTGACGCAACGTATCGGCTAAAGTGTCTTCTATCTGTTGCAGATGCAACGGACGCGCGCGCGCGCGGGTGCAGACGCGTCGCGCGCGCCCTCGAAAGCTTCTGCTGCTGGCAATTTCGTGAACGCGAGTAGACGTTCCACGAACAGCTTACTGTCACTCTTCCCGCGTCGTCCGCCTCTCGTCTGGCTCTCTCTCTCTCTCACCCTCTCGTCCCAATTTCCGCCGCGATCCCTTTCAGCCCATTATTCGACACCTCGTCTCACTTTCCAGGCGAGACGGACGGGCACGATCGCTTCTGGAACCGTGCCTGATCGCGTATTCGCGGGGAATCCACCGAAATCTCGGTGCCACCCTCGCGGACGCGTGCTGCGTTATAAATATCTATTCGACGCGCGACGCGCGGTTATGAAATCACGAGGGGTTGCGCCGCGAGAGGGGTTTGTTTGATCTGGTTTCCCCAGTCGCTGAGAGATTTCTCGAGAACCTCGTGGCGAAGGATGTGTACAAGCCGCATAGAAGAGTGCACGCGAACAGGTGGTCAGCTGCGATTCGTGGTTCGACGAAAAGTCACCCCCTCGACCGCCTGTCTCCGTGAGAGTAGATCGAGAGTAGAAAAAGCGGCGAACGAAAGCGATGGACAGATTCGTGACAACAGTTATCCGATCGAGCGTGGCTCTCTTTATCACCGTCGTCGCTCGGATGTCCGCGGGAACAACACACGGCCGGGCGCGCCCCGCGCGCGGCTTAATAATTTGATTAATTGCCAGAGATATCCTCTCTGGCGCGCGGGCGGTCCAATCAATTCCATTAACCGGCTGTTGCGCGCGGGCAACAGACAGAAAACGCGTTGGTAGCGCGCTGGGTGCTGCTGGGATTCCATCGATCCGCTCGCGGGATCGAATATCGCGCCCGCCTCTTATTTCACGCGCGCGGCTCAGCCGATTAACACCGGTTCGCGGTTGGTTTATCGCGCTGATTAACGCGGGCCGATCTCACGCCGGGAGGGTGGCGATCGAGCCGACCTCGAGGAGAAGAGTGGGAAGCGAGGCGCGTTAAACGGTCTTAAAAAAAGGGCAAACCCGGTAGGTGGGAACGATACCCGTCCCTGATCCCGAGCTTTACTGCCACTTCGCACGATATAGCCGAGCAATGATAAATCCAGGGGAGGGCTGCCCCGATAACGACGTCTTAATGCGAGAATAGCAGGGTGAAAATGATACGTTCGAGGGTTGCGCTTTTCGCGGCCCTCTAACGCTTGCTGACTTGCGAGTGCCCGTTAATTATACGATTCCTCGCTTTGGCTGATGCTGATAAAAATATATATACATGTACAGTCGACGTGAGAATTTCGTGCGACCAATCAGATCCCCACAGAGGCGATATTTAATTCGATAATTACGCGCGACGATATATCCGTGAAACAGTATTACGTAGTTGCGGTTCTCCGCGAACTGCGAGTAACCCCTTCTATCGCAACCCCTCGGTGGTTCCGCGAATGGACGCTTATGGAGCTGCGCGAGTTCTGCAAGGGACATCTGTAAATCAGGTTAGAAGTGCGGCAAGTAGGGGAATCGTTGGACTAAGTCCGAATGGTAGGAGGTGAAAAAAAGTACGGAAGAGGGCGAAAAATGCGGGCGTAATGGCCCAAAGGGTTGGCGCGGGACGCGGCTGGCGGAGGGCAGGGCATCGAGATGGTCCAAGTGCGTCTGAGAGGCCAGTATAATTTCTTTTTATACCTGTCCGCTTCGATACGACCGGTTGCCTCCGCGGTATCCGCCTCTCTGCTATCCTCTGCAACCCCTATATTTATCGCTTATGGCCTTAACCTTCCGGATGAACTCGCGCGACGGGGATCGAGCGATTCGAAAGCGTTTGTTTGCCTCGATGAGGGGTGGCGTTCGAGTTTATGCCACGGAGCGTCGTTGGAGAGCCTATCGACGACAAGGCGTTGATGAATCATCGTTATTAAGTGCCTGCTCAGAGAGGCGTGGCGTAGTATATCGATGACTCATTAAGGATTACGGTTCTCGATTGGTATTCCGTGAGATCGTGATGGAAAAAGAGACGCAATGACTGTAAAAAATGTACCTTGTACGTATTGTAACGCAAGGACATGCAGTTGTAATAGTAGGTGAACAAATGAGCCGATCAATCAGACTACCGTGGGGTTGCTTGCGCTTTGAATTTTTCACTAATTACCGCGCTCGTTTTAGATAGACGTATTTTCTTCAGCACACGTGAACACGAGCGATCGTTCTTAACTAATCTTCGCTTCTCGAAATATCTTGCTTAGCTGACAGAGCATTACGATAACAATCGCCATGAATTCGAATTCAAGATCCACTTTCCGTTTGTCCCGCCCCGCCTGCAAAGCGGTGTGAAAATACGCGGAACAATTTGTTTACCACCAGCAGTATTGCAGAGCGCAGTTGGCGAATCAGCGTAACGAAATAGAGCGAAACAAAAGGCATCGGTTTTTCCCATCGCCGAGCGCTTTCTAGTCTTGATTTTTGCTTCTCTTTTTATTTTTATTTTTATTTTTCCAAGCACCATAGTTAGGTATACGTATAACATTGAAATTCGAGCAACGCGAATCGCAGAGACTCGAATTCTCCGGACTGTCGGATTTTTGAACGGTTTTTCCCTCTTTTCGCCCGTCGTTCCTCTCGTTCGCCGGTTACACCCCTCAGCCTTCCATCGCGTAATAAACGACGCGAGTCAAGCGCAATTACACACGTGTCAATAACATTCGCCAGATTTCCGAGGCTCGATCGACATGCCCGTGCACTTTACATCGTAATAATTAATGTCACGTTTGTTAATTTCCATTATAAATACGACGTCGCCGAGGGCGCACGTGCGCGCAACGCACCCCCTCTACGCGCAGCCCCAACTGCAGACGTACTATAACAGCAGGGCGGTAGTTTCGCGTTACACGAAATAACGAGAGAGCGAGAGTCTGCGAGCGATCCATCAGCGGGCAACTTCGAAACACCGATCTCCGTTTACTTCATAATGATCAACCACGACGGGTCCGCGCGCGTTTTGCACTGCTCTCCATTATTCGATCGTTCTCGATGCTGATTTCAAATGAAACCAGAGAAATGGCGGACTCGAACGTCGCGTTTGCGCTCGTACGAGTATCCTTTACCAAACGAAATCGATTAATGTCCACTCTTGAGGCGCTCGTGCCTCGAAATCCACAGTTCTCCGCTCGCAAGCTTCTCGATTCTGCGTCGAGCGTCGAAGCGATCGTCTTGGTCTGCTTGCGGTTCTTAACGCGTCGCTGGTCCCTGCGTCTGACAGATTACTCCTCGGCTTACTCTCTTCCTGTTCTTTCCGCGGGGCGAGCAAGTACGACGGCGACGCTCCATGGGCGGGCCGGAAGTTTAAACGGAGAGAGAATCGAAGTTAGTCTTGCGGACTGTCGGCCGTCCTGGCGACGGGGTAGTCGGACTTCTAATTAGAGGGAAAACCTGCGTTGATGAAGGGGATGGTTTCGCGGCTCCAACGGGGAATAAGAACAATCTCAACGAATTAATTCCACTGCGAGGAATTGACTGTGTGCCGCGCCACGAGTTACGCGACGATTTCAGTTAACACCTGATTCTTCTGTGCCTGAATTTCCTGGAAAAATCCAGCTACGTCCTCGGATCCGAGGAATTACTCGGAAGTAACTCGAAAGCCGGTCCTCGCTCAACGTCTTCCTCGAGCTGTCACGAGCTACGGCCAAAGAATAATCGCGGTTCACCTCGTACTCTCGCCTACCCTCGCGGCACGCCATACGTTCGGATTACCTGGCGAAATTGCGCGATGGTTGCACGCGTGCGCACCCTGTTAATAAGTCCACAGTTCGAGTTTCGTTGGCGTTAACCGTCAACCAGGAGAGAACTTAATCGAACGTGTCCAGGGTGGAAACAGGAAGCGTCTCTGGGACCGGAACGGGAAGAAGCTCGCGGGAGGAGAACGACGCGGCGCTCGTTATTTCTTTCGCGAGACGGTTTTTGCACCCTCTCGTCGCCCGGAGCGGCCGCGCTTTTGTCACGACGACAATAATCGGGGGGCAATTCCGTCGCGTCCCCGCGCGGAAAAAGTTAGCCGTGGCATCGTGCAACAAATAACGATCGCCAGGATACCGGATTCCCCGTTGCGCGTTCGCATCCGCGGCGAAGTTCGAAACGACGGGGTCGAAAAATTGGCAGGGGAGTTCGTATCTCGATCTATGGCGGCTCGAAGAAATTTAACACCGCCCAGAGATTTTCCATCGCCCCTCCCAACTTGGTTGTAACAATAGTAACTCGCTATTAGCCTTTGTATTATGCAGTGGGAAAAGTGAAGGCGGGGGGAGTGAGAGTATGAAATGCATTACAATAAATTTACATGCGACGGAAAGGGCGAGGTTCAGCCGAACAAAGTGGCGGTGCCGCTAAAACTAAATCTGCTTGAAAGGTCATCTCGCGCGTCCGTGCTCGTGCGATGCAGGTGCATTATTTTTAAACGCCCGTCGACCAGAGAGTAACCATAATCCGTAAAAGTCACGCGACTAAACCTGGCTGACTCTGAGAGAGAGAGAGAAAGAGAAAGAGGGAGAGCTGTATCTCCTTACGGTTCGATAAATAACAATGCTACAACAAGTTTTGCTATTATGCCGCGTATTTTCGCGCGCTTCGTACCCCACCTCGGAAATTCGAATTTCCCACGAACGCAGAGAGCGTCCGCAGCCTCGCGATAACAAACGAAAAGACTCGGATTTACAATAGCCCATTTTCATCGTACAAATCACGAGTGGAAACGTTTTTCGCTATTAATAACCAACGACAAAAGCTGGCCAATCCGTGACACGCGAAACTGCGAGAAATGAAAAAAGGGAAACGAGGCTGGGAGGCGGGGGCGGAAAAATAACAGAGGGAAAATTTATCTACCGGATTTTATCTGCGCTCAAAAGGGTGTCGTCCAACGGCGACTTGTCAAACGAATTTTCAGTTTAAAACGTACCGAAACTTGCGCGTTCTTCCATCGTCGATTCGTCGATTCGAAAACGTTTCAACTCTTCCCCTGTCAGCATGTCAAACGACAGTCGCTCGAAGCGACCCTTTTTCATTTTTTTCCTTCTCCTCCGTCACGACTGTTCGCGTGCCTTCGCATCTGTCGCGAGGGAAAAAGAGTAGAGGGGAATCTCGAAATGACAAAACAGTGGGTGTACTCGATGGATGAACGGTTCGCGGTTACGAATGACTCGCGAAACTCGGTTCGTTACCTCGAGGAACGCGTAACGCAACCCTATACGACAAGCGACAATGATCCGTGACGAAAAAGCTGAGCGTATAAATTTCGCGATTGCGAACAGAATTGGAATCCGTCCGTGGCGGAACAATGTCGGAAATTTGTGGTACGCGATTCCGCAACGATTCGCGTTCTTCTCGTTAATTAATCGATCGCCGCGGGGGGGTTGGATGGAAGGGAATGAAAACTCTGGACACGTCAGTCGAGCTCACGCTCGATGTAATTTTTCGATTATCCCCCGATATTATCGCGTCCCATTGTGCCCTCGTCGCACGCTGGAAACACGCTCGTCGAGTGATTCTTCTGAATAAAGCGCACGCGGCGCTCTTCATTATTAAACGAGCCCGCGGTGGTAACAGCTGCTGCGCGCTTTTCAATCGCCGAGCAACGGAAGTTGTTATTTCGCGCTGGTTAACCTTGAGAATAATCAAAACAGGGCGTTCTCCCTCTCTTTCTTTCATCCCCACGAAACAATACTGCACCAAGTCGCGATTAACCTTCAACAACGTTTGTCAGTTTCAATTGTTTAAACGCTGTCGATGTTTCAGGTGTAGATCATTGGAAATGGCCAAGCTGTTGCCGTCAATGCTAAACTTTCAAATAAATTATCTGTTCGCGTAGGTTAGGTCCTCTCCAGTCTGACGCTTTGAAACAATTTTACACAGATCGGTATCGTCAATTGTATTCAATTACGGTTAATCGTGCTCGTGCCCTTAAAAATACTTCCGCACGGCTAGTTTCTTATTCCACTTTATATAATAGAGAACGTGCGAAAAGTGTATAAAATGGTACACGTTTTAAAAGTATAAAGAATCGCGTTATTCAGCTGGGAAGACTGCGCGCTTTAAGGTATGAAAAATCGCTATTGTTCGACCGAGAACAGTGCGCGCCTGTTCGTTCACAAAATAACCAACGCACACATAGAGCGATCGTCAAGGAGGAAGCAGTCACGCTTTCATTTCTAATGGTATTGGAGGTATATTCGTTATCGTAGGAACAGTTCAGCAGTATGTCCCGTCCGACCATTCGCCGTCCGCTACGTTGCCCGCAAACCGCGTTATCGCACACGGTGCCATTTTGGTCTTGATTTCGGCGGAACGCGCGTCATCCTTCGTATCATTTGCCCGTGAACGAATTCGACTTCGTTTGCTTGTAATATCCGTGCGTTCAGAACGCTCGAAACGTCGCGCGGAAAAGAAATTCGCGGTTTGAAAATTTGCGAATTTTAAAAACACTCGGGTCAGAGTGCGGCTAATTAATATTGAAATGCTCGATGGTTTCGACTGAAAAACCGCCAACTCCATGGCGTAAGCGAGTGTATTAAACGGATATACAGGACGGGGCACGGGGGGAGGATTTCCGCTGGCAACTCGCACGACCGCAAACTTGCTGAATAATCGATGAGAACACCGATTCTGGCGTCGCTGTGTATTCAAATTGTACAAAACACCAGCGACAAAGTACAAGAAGCGTTCTGCCATTACTTGAACAGTCTGCGTGCCTTGAGCGACCTCAAGATCCTCCGCTTACAACCCTAGAGGCGAGTTTTACATCATCGAAACTGCTTTAAGCGATTCACCGGTGTGATCTTCCGTAGATACATACATGTTCTCTAGTTTTTCAGCCTAGTGAAAGTTCCATCGGATACCCCCATAATTACTGTCACGAGCCACGTCACGCTCTCTCGCCCAGCAATTCGCGAATAGCTCCAACTATACCGAAACTCTGGCAACTGTCGTCCAGAACGATCCTTGAAAGGCATTCAAACGGCTCCATCCAAGGTATTCGTTCATCCGTGGTCGCGTAATTTCCTCGCTTAACGACTCCAGCCACGATTGCGAGACTTTTCAACGCGCCCAGCCACCGGGCGACCGGTTCTTCCGGCGGCTGGATCGTCGAAGAAATCGCGGAAGAATGTCTCTTCCGACGCGTGACTCTCCTTTGATGTGGACGACGTTGTTTACGAGGCGACGCGGAAGTGGTTCCGATTAAAACGAGGTACGTCCTCGTTTCACGGTGCCATTGTGCCGTTCCTCGGTTACCAGAACGCGAGGAAAGTTCCACCGGTTCCATTGGTCATCGCAAATCGCGCGATCGACCGTTCGACCGTCACTGGTTATTGTCTAACGACGCATATTGCAATTATGTGCGTATCTCACGGTGTTATCCGCTGAATAGTTTTCGCGACATGGAGAACGCATCACGTGGTCCCGGGAATAAATTACAGTAAACAGCGAAGATTAAGGAAGGTTGGAACTAGCACGGCCATGTTGCAATTACGACTTTAATGCACGCGTTGCGCAAGTGGGAATTCTTCAGACGTGGCTCCGTAATGAATGGATCGTCTACCACGCCAGCGGGATTCGAATCCACGGTTTTACCTCGAAACGCTATCGGTATCGCTCGTCGGCTGTCCTTTCACGGCTTAGAAACGCGGATCCTTGGCTTCGTTTCAACATGGTTGCACGGCTGGTTGGTTAAAAATATAACCGATAAGTGGCACTAAACGCGACTAACGGTGCGCGATGATTGCACCGTCACCTGCAAGGTGCATCGCCCTTGAAATAATAAACTAACCGGAAAAGTGTCGACCAGCCTCGACTGCTGTCTTATCAGTGAAATTATTGTTCCATCGAAGCAAACGATCGTAATTATTCGGGGTCTTTTCTTTTCTGTCCAGATGCTCGTTAAATTGTCTATAATTAAAGTCTACTTTGCTTTAGTTACGCAATCTCGATGTTGCAGTTGACAGAGGTGGATTGTGTAACAGGTTTTATCAATAGTGGAGGAATGGCTTGATTGTTATTCCAGCTGACTCGAAGGCGAGCCACACACGCGGAATAAATTATGAAAATCAGTGATCGGTAACGCGACGCGATATACGTTTCGTGGAAAAACATGCTTGACGAGGAAATTCCGGAGACTCATTTTTCAAATTACCGACAGCTCGTTCCGATCACGTCCGCCACGACTGTCTCCTCGTTCGATCGTGAACGATCGTGACGGCGTCGTTCGATGCCTGACAAAGGAAATCAATGAACAAAACGGTGTTACAAATTTAAGCGTTTATTCCATACAAATGATTTGGTTCACATTTATGTACACGAGCAGCGTGCTCGTCGAATGGTCCGTCGAATAGCCGACGTCCCACTTCTTTCGCGACTTTCTCCAGCGTCGCAAACAGCGTCTACAGCGACTTCGCGTAACAAGAATCGGCGTCGAAGTCTGACAATAAATAACTGAGCCTCGCGAGAGGAGTCTCGAGCCCGGTCTAGTTTACAAAATATAATACTTGAACGTGGTTGGACTAAGCAAGTGTGTAAATCAGTCTTTGCCTCGTTTAAGAAGGGACCCAGTGACGTAACCGTAGTGGCGTAGGAATTCTTGCGACGGACATCTCGAGCGGCTGTACCAGTCGGACAGCGAACTGTACGCCCGCGGCTCTTTGTGCTCGTGAAGGTACTTGCACAAGTTGCACGCGGCCTCTCGAGTGCCGCTGTCGATTTTGAAACGCCTCTTCCAAACGAAGTACCGGCCGTACTCTCGCGGGTCGTTCATTAGCCTCTTCAAATACTGAGCCAGCTGCTGGGGACTGTCGAAGTCCAACGCGTTTATGTACGATCGCGGGGGCGCGAACAGGCTGTAATTCGCGCCACCGTAAACGATCGGCACCACGTTGTACCTGGAAGAAGAATCGAGACTGTGTAACACTCGTTAACGTCCCTTCGACAACTGTTCCTCGAACAATTAGCAGTTCCACCGACTCGAACGACCGCTACGATCCACTCCCGTGCCGATCTCGTCGTGGAAACGATGCGAAATGAAAAAAAAAGAGGATACAGAATTTCGTTTAATCGAGACAGAAATCATAATGGACAACAAAACGAGGGGGATAAATCGAAACGAACGAAAGAAAGCGGAAGCCTGTCGGGCGGAATCATTCGCAGCGCGGTTACGCGTCGAAACAATTTCACGCGGACCTCGAAACGCGAGTCCGTCAGCCGATTTGAAAACGGCCCGCGGGCCGTAAACTGCGACTGACAATTTTCTCGTTTCAAATCGTCCCGTTGGTAATTGGCTATTTTTTTTTTCATTCGATTTTCTATTTTTTTTTTTTTTTTTTTACCTCAACGCGTTGTACAATTTCTCGGTTACGTAATCGTCGCAGAGCGAGTTCTCGAACGACAGGTAGAAGTAATAGTCGGGCTCCGCGACTCGCGCGAAGCAGTCCTCGCTAACCGGGCACTTCCTGCTGCCGCATCGGCCGTAGATGTCCACCGACACGTGTCGGGCCAGCTCGTCCACGTACTTCTGTCGACCGCTCCTCGCGTTGCAGTTGCTCACGAACCAGGCTACCGGTCGTTTCTTCCCGCGAATCAGCTTCGACAGGGACGACTCCTCGTCCTCGAGCGCTCGATCATCTGTGCAGACGAATCGGTCCATAACGATCGCGCCACGATTTCACGCAATCCTGGCAAACGTAATTCCTGTTATTTCCCTTCGTTCGTAATCTACCGTCAAAACGCTTGATAAGCTTAATCGTGCGTTGCTTTCAGTTTCTCAGAGTCGAGGAACAGTGCTTGTAAACGGTACCAGAAGTTGATACGTCAACTAATATTACAATCGTTCTGAGACGAGCGCGAGCTGGATGACGAGAACGATCGGAATTGCCAATAGTTCGTGGAGAAGGTTAATTCGCAACGATTAATAACGTCGTCGGTGACACTTTAATTAGCAGAATTCCAGAGAATCCGTGTTGCGCAACGCGATTACGCAAAAGAATCGTCGCGATCCGGAGACACTCTGCAATCGTTCCTGCCGATCAATGCTGCAGCAGCGCGACGTCGATGGCTCGATACGAATGTCAACGCTCGCGTCTCGTTACCTCGCCCATTCTCTCTTCGACGACACGGTTCCCTTCCGTTGTCCCAGGTCGCAGTCGCGGAGACGCGCGTCGCGGTGCCGTTTTCCTGCTCGTCTCGAGCGAGTGCCCCGCGAAAGAACAGTTATACTAGCAAACGGTCGCGTTCTTTGTCGTCGCGTGTACCGCCATGGCACCTTGATCGATCAATTGCAGTTTCCGACGATCATGACGCGCGACGGACGAGATAACGCGCCCCTACGAGACCGGAAATCGAGGGGTACCACTGGTTTTGGCGCGCACCAGGAATACCAGGCGAAATTGGACGCGTTTAGCCTCTTCGTTTCGAACCCGTTTCTGGTTACCATTCTCGAAACAGACACGCGGTTACGTTACCTGACCGATTGTAAAACGCGGTCCATTTGGTGTCTCTGCTGGGCGCGACGATCCGATCGGTGCGCGCGTCCCTGATCGTGTTGTACGGCCACACAACGTCGCTGTCCAATCTATACGTCATCGTGAGGTTAAAGAAATCCTCGTAAAATTGGTCGGTCAGAGGCCTGTTGACCGGGCTCTCGAGGTTCACGAAAACGTACCACTGCCGCGGGCTCCTCGTCGCCGGCAGATCGGCGACGTCGAGCTCGTTACCGTGAAACAGTAGAGCGTCGAACGTCATCTCGTCGGTGTAGTGCCGTTCGTGGGTGGCCACGCAGTCGTTGACGGGACACCTCAGGAATATGTCGCCCTTGCCCATGTAGAACGTCTCGTCGCCGAACATCGTGTTCCAGAAGAGAATCGTCTTGGTCGCGTTCGTCATGCGCAGCTCGTCGGCCATGCGTCTCAGCCGCAGTAGATCGTAGATCCTCAGGTTGAAGTAGAACGAGAGCACGTAGAGGGAGAACGTGCAGATCGTGACGACGGTCAGGCCGGTTTTGCCAAGGATCCATAATTTCATAGCGGTCCACTTTGCTCTTTGTCCCGCGTCGAACGTTGCCTCGGTTCCTGGAACCACCATTTTCATCATTCCCACGTCTCGTCTGGCAGAAATCGATTTTCTTTATCTGTTATCGTCTTGGAATTACGCTCGACTTGGCTACGAAAATATTGCTGAAACGCAAATATACTCTGTTCTTAGAAAGGGATTAAGATCCGTCGAGTCGCGAGCTTCTGTATACAAGATTAAAGAAATAATACGATTAAGTGAATATCGCGTGACTTTTTCTTCAGCGGTATAGAATAGCGCGCGTTCGTTTGATCGATGTATCAAAGACACACACGCCTCGATTGCTCTTTACTTTACAGCTTGCTGCCTTTTCTTCTTTGTCACCGCGTTGACGCGTGTAAAACGGTGAAAAAAGGACAGAAACGCCACAAAGGGAGGAAGAAAACGGACCGCGAGATTGTCAGGTTTCGTTTGATTAAAGATTACTCTCCAGACAAGACGGACGCTAAGGGACGAAGGAAATGAAACCGTTTTCCTCCCCTTCGGGTCCGTTTCAACTCCCCGCTCGGCTCGAAGAGGAGGAATTTTGGAGCGGGACGTGGCCGATTGCACGCGTGTAACGCGAGTCTCGTGAACGTATACTCGCGAATGCAGAAGAAACGTAAACAAACGAACGGAATGAACCGCGTGTGTTCACGTGGCCGCGGTGCGCCCCTTAAATAACGGCGAGGAAATTACAGTTCGCGTTACTCGCTCGCGCGATCCGCTCGTACGCGGTCTGGCTGTTAAAACGCTCGCGATTCGTGGAAATTCCATCCATTCTGAGACGTTGTATCGGCGGCGTGGCGCGTCGAATGTAAAATAGCGGGGGGAGTCCGTTTCCGGCGTAGGCCCCGGCACAGAGAGGACGATAAAGCTGGTGATCGATGGTTCACCTTCGCCGCGACGGGTTCAACGTGGAATCCGAATGCGGGGACGCAGGTGCTCGATGAAGGAATTTGTCGTGAATCGTCGCCGTTCAGAGTTTACTCTCTGAAAGTCTCATAAATTTCCCGCATCCATCTCGATTGCCCTCTCGTTCGCAGCCGTGACCCACGCGTTCTCATCTCTGGCTCGTTGGGGCGTTCAGCGCCTCCTCGCCCCTCGTATCGACCGCGATTTCACCGATTTCGCTGAACGTACGAATCGCCGCGTTTATCGATTCCTACGGTTCCCTCTTACTTTCTTCCCCGCACTTTCAACACTGACATTCGACCCGGTCACGTAAGCGGCGTAGCTGCGCGAGCGCACGCGATCGAACGGATACACGATCGGAGGAAAGAACGCGGACGATGCACGAGACTTCGATGGTACGTAGGATAAGACGTAAAACAGGCGCATATGCGCCGAAAATACCGCGAGTCCCGCGACTACCGACTATGCCAGCAGCTGTAAGTCAACTGGTCAAAGCAACGTGCACGCTGCGCGGTACTGTCTACGCTAAGGCCGCAGGAGGAATCGACTAAGCTGGGTGGGGGCGCCGTTGATGAGCGAAATGTTGTCTCCGACTTTTTCACGATATTTGGCCACGTAATTTATGGCCATCACTGGCGCGTTATCATTTTTCAAACGCACCTCCATACATAACGTCATCCGTTTCCCCATAACCGCGCTGAATCAAGCCCCGTTCCGTTGACTCACGGATTTTCCCGAGTTTTTTGCAGCGTCCACTGTCGAGGACGATAGTATTGGAACCACGTTGGCGAATTGTACGAGGAAAGACGAGGCGCGTTCGTGGACCAGGCGAGAACAGGGAACGGAGCGCGCTGGCGCGCGAAGGAAGCCGAACGGCGAAGACGGTCGAGGCGGAGATGGGTTACGCTCCTAAAATCCGGAACAAAAGGAGGATACAAACAGGCGCGCCCACATGTTCGAAGCGATGATCTAATCGGACCGACGCACGCTGCTTTTCATCGCGTGGCACTCGACGGCCTTGATCGGTCTATACGCCTGGATCACGATTTAACCTTCGGTCGATCGTACAATTTCTACGCGTGAACTTTGCTGCGATCAATTGCGAAATTAATATTTATTAACACTCGTCTTGCGAGGAGGAAAACAATCGAGCGCGAAACAGAACGCGTCAGGCGAAGAAAAGCGAGACTTGTTCGCGGATATTTGCGCTTATTCGTGATCTTAATCTTTAAGACACGGTATTAACGGATATGCAGCGAAGAGGCATCTCGAAGTAATAACTATTGTTCCTGGTAAAGTTGGTTATCACCGCAATACGGAATATTTCGCTGATTACAGTTATCTAGAATAGTCTTCTTCGAATACAAGCGCGAAGTTAATTAATATTTATACAACTGTTCGGGTACGTATCTGCCCCATGAGGATGCCACGTGTCCATGTGCTGTGATAAATACTCGAACATTAGATAGTAACGTTCATCGAGAGGCTAAATTAAGGCCACTCCTTTTCGAGGACACGAAGCTAGCTATCAATCGGTTCGCCTAAACAGACACGAAACGTAATTAACGAATCCCTCGTGGTAGCACTCCCACGTGATTCTCGTTCTCCCTGCCTTTATCTGGCGATCGAAACCAGCCAATTATCCAAGGCCATTTTTAATAAATGTAGAAAGATAATAATGTACGCGTATAGAGGAGACGTTCAGCTTTAGGATCGTAGATTTCGGTGACTTCCTGTCCGAGTTCTCCGATACCGTAGAAATGTCTGCAACTTCCTGCGCGTGGCTGTTTTTCAAGCGACCGCGGGAGGTGCTGGCGCGTAATGGAGGTTCTCGCGGTGAACAACCAACCGTGAAAGTGTTAATTAAAAAAGCAGTTACGGAGGAGACGGTCCCGGCAGGACCGAAGGAAATTATTTCTTTGACGCGACTACCGACGTAATTTTTCTCGCTTCGTGACGGTCATTCGATAATGCGACGCAAATCGCGCCGCGCCTGTCCAGATGGGCAGCGTTTTGATAAAGAAAAATAGGATTTTCAAAGTTAATCTCCGCTATCTTCAAAAGAGCGGTAAAGTTGCTCGTTTTAAAAGTCGTAAGAAGACAGCCGTCAAGTGTTGACTTTCCGCCAGCTAATTCCCTGTTCCTTTTTACTCGTAAACTCTGTGGCAGAAATAAACCGCGAAAAGTAATCTAGAAAAAAAACCAACGCGCACGAGAGAATGGAAAGGAGAAGTATTATTTAGCTCGTGATCGATGATACACATGCAGCCAAGAAATTTATCGATGAAATAGGCACGGTCCATGACTCGCGAGAGGAACGTTTCTCTTCGATTTGCTTATTCTTAGCCGCTGACGCATCGCTACAGCTTTTTATAAACGGCCGTTTCTCGTTGACACGTTCTTACGTGTCTCTATATTTTTAGCAATCACTCAACACTTCGAGCGAAATCGATGCGGAATGTGGAAAGTCGAGGAGAATTTTGCCTTCGATGGATGATCGCAGAGACGGAAAGCGTTAGACGTTTCAAGTTTGTACTCGCGTGGAATCGATTTCGAGCAGACTCGTACGTCGATGCACGGATTCGAGTTTCCCGCGATCCGCCACCGCGTTTTAGAAAACTGACGGAATTACCGACCGAGCGAAAACGCAAAGGAGCTCTCCTCGAGGAACTTCTCCCTCTCTATATCACTCTGCTGTAAAACTTGTCTCTCTGCGATCGCGCTCGAACGACACCGCAACTTTAATCGCTGGTAAAACGTACCGCGACGGAGAATCACGTGCGCTCGATGTCGTGATTTACGAATGGAACTTCCATCGACCGACTCGCTCCAACTATCGCCTCACCCTAGACTCTTTCCGGTCCGTGGAGCGCCGAAATTTCACGAAACTCGCGCGTCGAGTGGGAAAAGAAATTCTCCGCAACATTAAAAAAAAAAAAAAAAGAAAAGAAAAGTGACATTTCCTTCTAATCCTTCCAAGTCCACGGTAATTCGATTCTGGTGGCATCGAAACGTCGCAGTGGTAACGGCCTCCTAACAGCTTAATGAAATAAAAGGTCCGTTAACCCGTTCTGAACTGGGCGTTGTTTGCGCGAGTCATGCGCAGAAACCGACACTCTGATATTCCACTAATTTTTGCCGCGCTCGATGGTTCATTGGTCATCCGCGTTGATACGACGCGCCGCGCGCGGCACCCTTCCTGGGCCGGTTTTAAGGGATGAGATTAGATCAATACCGGCTTTGCGTTATCCATTCGACGGTTCGAAACTCCCCGGGATGAAACGTGCGGACGGTCCGGCTAGTTCGTCTTTCCGCTCGTCTGATTATAATTCGAAATGGACGCTGGTAGCCGCGACCCGATACGCTCGGAAATCCTCCCATGGATTGCCAGCTGGGACTGGCCGCGCTCGAAGAACTAACGATCGTATATAACGGAGATGGGCGAAAGCACGGTGCGTTGGTTGGCAACCACTCCCCACTACGTACGATCGTTCCACGGTGGGGTGAACTTGTGGACGACGTCACGCGCTCCATGCAAGTATCAAGAACGTACCGAAAAGGGGTGCAACCAGCTGTCCATCCGTAAAAAACCAACCCTCTCGTACGTGTTCGCATAAACTCGCGTTCTCATTAAACGCTTGGATAACAGATCGACTTTGGGCTTACCTTGCTTCCGTGAATTTTTGACTCCACCATAGAGCTCGTACGGTCTGAGGAACCCCTGCTAGGACCAACCCCTACAACCCCAAGAGTCGACGAATACCGCGGACGGTAGAGCAGCTGCCGCCAGACTGAATTCCGTGTTGTCGTGGCCCATAGGGGCAGCTGGAAAGATGCATCGATGGTCGAAATTCAGTATTATCGATTGTAACAAGGAACTACAGTCTTCGCGTCCATGAGTGAGAGAAGCAAGGAAAAGCGTCTTGGCAAGGCGAAGAGCGACCGAGGTACGGGTCGCAGGATCGCGAGTTCGATCCTCGTCTGCGTTCTATATTTTTGTCTCACTTCCGTTTAACCGATCGATTTCATGATCTCGATGTTAAACGTCGATGGAATATCGATACGATTAAATGTAACTGAAAAACGATGTTCGCTGATTTTTACACGAGTCGTAAGCGTGTCGAGAGTCGGAGGATTTCTGGAGAACGTCCTCGGCTAAGGATAACGCGGTGTCCTCGCTTCTAGGAACGACTAACCGTGAATTTATCACGAGACGTTCTCGTAACAGCTCCCACTTGGTGACCTTCTTTCCGCGTACACTTCCGGTGAACGTAGCCCCGAAGTGGAATCGACGGTTTCCTCTTCCAGTCGAGCGATCAACCAACTGCCCTCTTGCTTCACCCTTGACCAATCCTGAAACTTTCCCCAAAGGATTTCTCGACTGGTGTTACTCGCGGTGATCCTCTTCCTTTTCCACTTCCTCTTCCTCATCCCCTTCCTCTTCTCTGGAAGCTTGTCGCTCCTCGAGCGCGGCCCTCCATCCCGATCAGCGCCGTTCTCGAGTAGCCCGACGTGTCGCGGCTTCTAAGTATCGATATTTTGCGACCCCTCCATTTATTCTCGAAGCAAGTAACGCTATTTTTGCGATACAAATTTACGTATACTAAGATATTATTTAAATCGAAATGGATATTTCCGTCCGAATTCGATCAAAAAATTAGAACTGCCCTCGATGCCTATATTCTCCATATTTATCCTCACGATATCATTATTTATACATGTATCTATCATCCAACAGCCAGAATATAAAACGATCGACTAACAATATTGTTCTGTCTGTACAGCTCTCTCCGATCAACCGATGTTTGCCGAGCCAATACCCAACGTCACGGTGCCACTGGGGCGGGACGTCAGTTTACCCTGCGTCGTCGAAAACCTCGGTAATTACAAGGTAATTAAATCGAACAATTTACCTGCATGCCACGCCGTTACGTACAGGCATCGAAATATCGGTTCTAATAACGAACCGTCGTCGTTGCATCGAGCAGCAGCCACTCCTTACACGCGAACCACCCCTGAACGCTTCGACTCGCACACTTTCCCTGTTGCAATTCGAACTTATCGAACAGCCTATAAACGGTTGCAAGTAAACGCGATTGAACTGTCTGCGTGCTTTAAAAATTCGCAGAAATCATCCCCGTTGCCGGGAGTCGATTCCACGGGCGGAAGTAAATACGTAAAATGTCTGAAATTGCTCGTCCAGAAGCACAACAGAGGTTTGAATATTCAAAACGACAGGGATGAATCGTACGCAGGAGCCGTGACTCGCCGCGCAAGTATATTCGTACACGAATTTTCAGTGAGATCTATCCAGCGGGAAGTTGGCGGATGCCAGCGATGCGGAGGGGGTGGTCCCGGGGCTTACGTAAGCCGCGTCCACGGCTCCATTATTATGCAATGTCGCTGGTAAATAATAAATAGAGCCCGCAGACGTTGTAACGCTGCCGCGTTCTAAAATATTTACGGTATCTGCCTCCGATGTGTATCGATTCCACGGTCCGTTCCGTGGAGGCAGAGCCGGCGGGTCTCGCTGCCTGCGGCCGGAGGACCGTTTTGTCGCGACCCGCACGCTCGAGGTCTTTTTATCGGGACCGTTTTAATGGTACGACGAGCACGAAGGAGTCGAGGTTTCGAATTGTAGCTCGCTACGTCGCGCGCACCCCTTTCGAATCGTATAAATGCGTTCCCTCGTCGCGCAGGATGATCTCCAAGGGCCTCGCGCGCCTCCTCTGTTCCACGCGCGTTCCACCTCTGTTCCAGCGAGCAACGATGTGAAAACTGGCGAACGATCTGCGCGAAGGATCAGTGGGATAAGTCGTGCGATTAACACGCGTTTTAAGAACGAGGCTGGGGGATGGATCGTTGCGGTAATCGATCCGCTGCTCGTTTCACGGCACGCGCAGATACATCGATTACGCGGCTGGAATGGGGTGGAGATAAAGAGAGAAGCGGAAGTGAGCACAGTAATAATAACGATAATAATAGTCGGGTATAGGGGGAAAAAGAGCGGAGGGAAAGAAAGAAAGCGGGTATTACGAGAAATGTTTGCATCGGTCTACAAGATCGTGCATCAGGATATAATATCCACCGAGCGTAACGCGTGTTCCACATTATTCTACCATTTACCGGTTTCGCGATCGTAAATCATTAGACGAGGAGAAAGAACAAAAGACGCGGCAGCGCTGGTAGGAGACGAGGCGAGAGCGGAAACGTAACGCTATGGTGGCTCTTGGTTCTACTCTTGTTCTCCGGCTCGGTCGAACCTCCTCGCGTTGAATTACAGGTGCAGAGGTAGAAGCAACTTGACTCATAAGTTAATCCCTTAAGTGGTAAGACAGAGCGACACCGTGGAACGCAGAACAATCTCACCTTCCAGTATATAAACTGGAAATTGATAAACGCTATTCAATTATTGTCAGCGTTACTCCTCTATAAAACGTATCAAATTATAGCTGATTTTGGAAAATCGCTGAATTCCTTTCAACACTTGCATACGCCTCGATCGCATCGAAGAAACAGAGTGTCATCAGCATCTTCGTGATCGAAGCGAGTGGCGTGACGGTAATTCCCATCCGTTCTTTTCTTCATCGCGGACGGATTCCTCAGCGTCGCCTCGAAACACGCTCGGTACTTCCTCTTGGCATCGAAGGACAGCCGTTATGCAATCGCTATTGGAAACGCATCAGTTGTGCCGTGAAGAAGCTCGCAGCCACGAGGGCAGCCGATGGCCTGATCGACGTTGCGCGCGGACAAACGTATCGCGAGCTCGGATGTCTCGAACGGAACCATCACCGTAGGCTGAAAAACCGCCGGATATATCGCGGGACCTTTGTCGAAAATCGCCCCCTATTTCTCTCCTCCCCTAAGAAATTCGAACGACCGATATATCGTCCGTTTAGTCGACGAAATTCAACGCGCGGCATTTTTTTTCTGATACCCGTGATAAGTGTCGCCTGGCAGGGGTAGTTTTTTACTCCGCAGCTGTAACGCTCTTCTATCAGTCGCGTCACACTTTCCACCGAATCGGAGTACGCGAGACGCGTGATATTATTTGGAGATCGATGTTTCGCGGTGCGCGACGAGGCTAGTCGAATTATACAATTTACGAGAGATTACCCAAGTATTTTCCGAGCGGTTTGAAAAAGTTTGGAAAAATACGCGAAAACTGTTTGGCTTTCGAAGGTGGAAAAAAAAAAGCCGATGGAAAACGAGCCGTTCGATGGCCGACGTCGGCTCGAATTAAATTTTGAATGAAGCGGTTCCGAATGCGACAGTGCTGAGTGCCGGTTAAATATTTTGCGCGACGTGCCGGGCATAAAACGATCCCCCCGATTTTTATTTACATTTAATCCGATCGGCTGCCCAGACGGGCCTCGCTGTAATGACCGATGCGCGATTAATGTTTCACAAAATTTTCGATAACTCAAGCCTAGCTCGATCGTAAATCAATCACGGCTGATTTATCGCGATCATTATTATCTGATAAGCATAACAAATGCCCCGCGCTCAGCTGTCTTTCATCCCCCTCTGCTATCACAGATGGTCCATTCCGTCGTTCATATTACAGACACTCGTAACACGTATCTTGTCCCTTTAAACAGAAAAGGCTCGAAGAGTTCTTGCTTCGCAATTCGATCTGACTCACGTTTTTTAAAAAACAAATCGCTTCCATTATGTACTACGAACGATGTCCGACTTTTTGCCATATAAATTATGCATAGACCTCCGACTAATTGCTCGCTAAATATAGCGGCGTGCGTTACAACCATTCGAACGCCTACTCGCGCCCATCTCACAGTTTCTCAACTAAACGAATCGTACAATCGTCGCCCAAAATAAGTACAAAATAACCACGATTCACCACCTCGCAAGACTACATCCTCAGCTTACGACTAACCCTGCGATCTTCTTCGACTCGGATCTCTTTTCGCTCGAAACACGCGACGGCCACGTCCTGTCGCAAGGATATCCTCGAAGCGACGATCTTCACTCGTCTGGTTTCGTTATGCCTGAGGATTCCAGACGATTACAAGGTCAGCCGATGATTGAGCACCGCTGCAAGGTAAATGGGAGCGGCACGTGTTCCGTACCGGTTCAAAATTCCGCTTCGTCCCCCGTCAGCATGTCCTTCACGCACGTGCACGTGACTGCACGCGTCTACCACCAGGGAAGACGTTCCTGGACGGCTGAAGGCGCTTATTAGTCCGAGCCAATTACTCCGCGAGTTCCTGAACGACAACGTGCCGCGCCCGGAAGACCACCGCACCCCTATCCGTCCACCCTCTTCCCCTTCGCGACGCTCGCCTCTTCCTCGCTATCCGCCTTTGAGGTAGCTCGACAGTAATCGACGAAAATTTGATTTCGACTGGAGGCAGAAGATCATTTTTCCGGGAATGGAAATTGCGGTTGGCTCTGGGTTAACTTGGAAGAATTGTTCGAGGTGCGGCTGCGCGGGCTCGTTTACGAAGCAATTTTCTCTCGCCTGGATCGGTACCAAGCAGCTGGAGAACTTCGAGAGCGTGGCTCGACCAAACTTTGTCGAATTTACGATCACTTTTAGTACAATTAGGGATCGACGGGTATGTAGTTCTAGAAAAATGTCGATGCAAGAGTTTCTTATGGAGCGAGATTGTAATTCTTGCGTAGTATCCGGTGGAGGAGATTAATGAATGGTTAACTGGCAGGACGATGGTAATTCGACGTTGCGCGTAGCTCGAGCGACGGGGTGAAAAACGTAAACGAATTCCTTGGGTATCGGTGGAAGCGAGTTGCGTTCTAGTCGCGAAGCCGGAAAAGGAATTTTAATAATTCGGCTGATCCAGTTTTATGAAAGACGGGGCGAGCGTTACAA
This sequence comes from Xylocopa sonorina, assembly GCF_050948175.1. Classification (NCBI taxonomy): domain Eukaryota; kingdom Metazoa; phylum Arthropoda; class Insecta; order Hymenoptera; family Apidae; genus Xylocopa; species Xylocopa sonorina. Next base: position 11,937,314 of record NC_135197.1, on the reverse strand, counting down.
TACGGCGACGATAAACCGTGAGCCCGTCCACGTTTACAGCTTCGTCCATTATTCCGGAGGAATCATAAAGATGTTTGCAGCCGGCTACGTCCTGGGAATAAAACTGCCTGGGCCCTTTCAACCGATTCCGGTCGCGATCGAGTCTCGATAGCGCTCGCGTAGGGCCATCCATCTCGCGGGTGGTAAACGAGACGCCCGTGGAAATTCCGAGCTACGCTCGCGTTTTTTCTCTCCCATTTTTTGGGCGAAGGGGTCGCGAGCGAATACAGGATCGAGGGGAATCGTCGCTTCGATGACGCGGCAGTCCACGCGAGGGTTTCACGCGCTCAGCCCAAGAATCCTCCGGAGCTCTTCTTCATCTAAATGTAAATTCCGCTTGGAAATTACGCTCGTCTAATATAGCTCGGAATAATTGCGTAACCAGAGTTCTATTTTATCGGTCGTCACGCGGCGAAATTCGCCCTGCCGTTAGATAGACTGCCATTGTTACAGCCGAACGAATCACGAGGCATGTCGGTTCACGATTCTTCCAATGTACTTCAGCGACATGTTCGCTTTCTGATCGTTGGCTTTGTAAAGTAGAACACTTTCGATTCGAAATTTCGGTTTAGCCGCGCGTCAGTCCGCGTTCCATCGACGGAACGCAATCTAGGGGCGCGCAGCGTGTCCTTTAATCTGCTCGAATGGAATCAATCCGAAAAATCGTATCGAATCGCGACAGCAAGCGCGGACCTCGCGCGACGACAGCCAGCGTATTAACGATTATCGATCCTGCCGCGAGTCCCGACGCCGTCCCCCCTTTCTCCGTCGCTGTGACGGCTTTCGATCAAACGTAAAAAGAAGACTCATACCACGGAGGGTTTCATCAATTTTTTACCTCCGTTCGAGGACGAGCAGCGTCGAGAGCGCGCGTACGAATTCCCGCGAACAACCTGGACCGCTATTCTCGAGGACCAGCCACCGGCAACAATCTGTCGCGGGTGTTGTACCGTCGATCCGGTGATCTGAAATTCTCGTTGGACTCGACTTTGATCGGGACGTCAGAAAATTCCATTTAACGCCACCGCCAAAGTGTCTTCGCCTCTCTCTTTCTCTCTCTCTCCGTCGCCCTCGTGTTTCCATCAACCGACGTGTCCTGGCCGGTGTCCCGACTGAAAGGAATCCGTACGACTCCATCAATTTTCCAGGATTTAATTATGCCGCGAAGCCAGGGAACCGCAGCGAAACTCGTTCGTTCGAATGAATCCCGCCGGTTCGTTTGGAGGATGTGAAAATTGCTTTTGGACGTGCAGGACACGGCAGATTGGAAAAATTTCGCGCGGCGTGTACGTACGTAGAACCGGTACGGATTCGGAGGTCAGATTGCAAGGAGCAGGGCGAAGCCGTGCGCAATTCCGTGCGACTACGCTCGCGTTGAAATTACAGCTTGATGCCGGGGCCATCGTTCGGACGAGCGTTCCCTCGTCCGGGGGGTTCGACTCCCGTTTCACCGCGGCTAGCTTCGCCAGTCTGTTAACAATCGCCACTTGGACGTCCCTCGGTTACTTTTCGCTACGATCTCCGCTTCGTCGAGCAGCGCGTCGAAGTTGCGGGTGCGATAAGTCGCGCAAACGAAGCGAGGGGTGGTTCGAGCACGCGGATGCGTAATATTTGAGCTCCCTCGGAAGGATAAACAGAATGTGATAGAGGCGAGACGCGTCTGATACAGAAGACCAACACGCGCCGGAACTCGGATCCTAACTTTCGCGCCACCCTTAAAACTTTCCTGTTTCCCGGCGATACGTTTCAGGCTGGATCTCTTGCGCGCGTCACGAGCGCCGTAATTGTAGACAAACATTATTTTAAACGGATATTTTCGCGACTCGAACCTTTATCTAGTAATGGCGGGCACGCGTGGACTCGCTGGGGGTTCCTCGAGACGCTGAGAAACGAGCGGGGTAAAAGAACTCGGAGCGGTTCGTTCATTATTGACACGGTGGAAAGTAAAGCGTAGGGGTGGGCGAAAGTTGAAGCGGCACGGTCGAGCGCTCCCGGTAATTAGCTAATTGGGAAATGAATTTAATAATTAATTTGCTAACCGGATTACGGACGCTGCGCGTGAAGCGCGTCGGCGCCGCTGTCGACGCTGTGTGTCGGCGTCGTGAAATCTCTGGCTCGCGATCGCGATCGCCCCGCGATTTCCGCGAATTATTTTTAATTACCGCCGCCGATAAATCGTCGAGTTAACCCCGTGCTCGAGATACGGGGGTGGGAAGATCGCGAGATCACGGCCGACAGGGTAACGCCCGGACCTGGTAATTTATCCCCGACGCTGGAAAACACCGAATAAAAGGCCACCGCGATAACGTCCGCCGATTAACGCGAAACTTTCACGGTTGGATGATTAACTTTTCGCCACTGGCAACCGCCTCCGCCCCTCGCCTCGCTCTACGAAATACGTCGCCGCTTTTAATCGCGTCCAACACGAAATCCGTTGCCTTTACTTCCTGTCGACGACGATCGAATCTTTTTTTTTTTTTTTACCAACGTCTAACGCGTGGTTTACACGCGGTACCAGCACTCCAAGGTCAGCGTTTCAAGGGTTGTTATCCCGTAGTTAGATTGAAAAACGATGTAAATTACCTGCGCGAGTGAATTCGAAGTCGAAGGGACGCGACAACCCTCTGGTTTTAATCGTACGTGGAATAACAAACCGGGTAAACGTTGGTTCGTGCCTCGAACGGGGACCAGGCATCGACGCACGTTCCTCCCGTAAAAATTCGCGGCGGAATTAAAGCTAAACACCGTGGAGGAATATAAGAACGACCTTGTGGGAAATCAGACTCGACCTAATGACCGAGCGACTGCAAAAAAAAAAGAAACGCTGGTATATTTTTTGCAAAGTTGATTAAAACGGGCAACCCTCGACGCCCACTGGCGAACGCCAGCCCCGTCGACGGAATTCTCACCCTCGCGGCCTCTACCTGCGTTATACCACTTTCCATCCCAGTTAGCTCCTCGCCTGTGCTCACCGTCCCGCTTGATCACCCCTTTTTTCCCTCGACCTTTAACCGTTCCACGCGAGGGTAAATTAAATCGTAGATCCGTTGCTCGATTGTCTCAAGGAACGCCGCTGGACTCAAACGACCATCGACTGAAGTTCTTTCAGCGGCGCGCCCCTTTCTTCTCGCGTCGCTTGTGCAATTCTTCGCAATGCTCATTTTTTGCTATTCTTATGGACACACAAGAAACCAAACACTCCGTCGATTTCTTTTCAAAGAGAAACCCAACGAAAGCATCGAGAAGCGTTGATCACGATGCACAATACCTAATTTGCATCGCAAGCTTCGACGCTCAGAGGACTTCCTCTTTGGAGGGGTGGAAAGAAGAGTCGACGGATCCGCGAGGCGCTTTATTAAAACACGCGAAGCCGGACTGTACTTTATCGGTGCAGTCAGTCAAAGGGATTTCGAGTAGCGTTCTCGCATCGCCGTTTTTAACATCCCCTATCGTTCACGGTTTACACCTAAATTACAGTGTTCCCAGGCCAGCCTGGATCCCCAGAAACTCGCTGTCCTGACAGCCTGACCAACCGTTCCTCGCCTCGATTTATACTTCTTTCTCTTGGCCGTCGTTTTCCATCCACGCTCTCCACTGCAGATCGTTCGCGGCTGGGTTAGCCGTGCTTTTGAATTTCGCCCCGCAGCAACGCGCCCCCGTTCTGACCAGTGCAACGACTCTCGAACAGGGACGAGGTAGTGCTCGTTTACGACCCTGAGAATTCTTCCACCGGGTTATATTACTCGTCGAGGAAAATTTAGAACCCCCTCAGAGGGGTTGATGATTATCGAGGCTGCGTGAAAAACGCGGACGTCCCTCCTGCCTTCGCCATCGACGATCGCTTCGAAGCGTTCTTTGTACTCGTTTCGAGACGGCTTCGCGTCGAAATGAAATCTCCAGAGTTACGACGACAAAAAGCGGCGAGCAGCAGCGGTTGTGGAGTTACGAAAACGCCCTCGATCCGTCGAACGCGACTTTCCTTCAGAGACGGACGTGTACGTTCGCGAGCGTAATTACCCAAATTTCGCGCGTCTCGCATTACGATAAAGAGGATCACGTTTCGCAGCAGCTCGAAACGTGTCCGATGACCGATCCCCAGCGTCGTTGTAAATGTCAACGACGTGTCAGAATCGCGGGGCAGTTCGCGGGGCACGTATTTAAAGCGGGAGCAGCGCGAATTCTGCAGCGAGTTTGCGGCGCTAAGATGGCGCGTGACTCGGAGCCACCAGCGGAGGACCGTTCCGGGAATAATTGCTGTCATTCGCGACCGGATATCGCAGGATTCGTGTTCAGGACGGATTTAGAGGCGATCGGCGACGCTGAACGTTCAGGCGTTCGTCTTATTAACGTCACGGAAATCAGCTCGCGGTAAAACGTTGAAAGTGTTCTTAACGCGGAACGGAACCGGCACTCGCCGGTCTAATTGCGTTAATTGCGTTCAGCCACCGGTCTGATGTCATCAGACACGCTTCCAGCGGCGCTCGAGTGCCGGGAAATTAGATCGAGATCGGTGAACGACTCTCGACTCGATTTAAAAAGTGTTGCCCCCCCGTCGAATTGAAGAAATTATTTCTCGTTTACTTCCCCCTCGAGAACTTTAATCCACCCTCTTCGCGCGTTCTCCGTATCCTGTCGTAACGCACGTAATATCTCGACGTTCGGTTAGATGCACGCGCCGGCTGGCCATTTCGAAACAGAGGGGAGTAAAAAAAAAAAAAGAGAGAGAGGTAAATGAAATGAAAAAAAAGAAAGGAGGAAAATATAAAAACTGGATTTCGGTTGACAGCCGCGGGCGCACGAGCGCAAAAGTGATCCGGCACGGTCGATGAACGCGGCCCGATCTAGATTGCACTGAATCATCCGCGTTACCGTCGATGGATAGCTACGCGCGCGTAACAGCGTGCGCGTTCATCTCTGTGTACAAGATGAAAGCGTCGAACCCCGCTCTCGGGCCGGTCGTTCATTCACAAAACGTCAAACGTAAAAGGGAAGTAACTTTTTAAAAATGATTTTTATTAAAACAAAACAAAAAAAAACACACACCGGACGTACGTACATACGCGCGCACACTGCGAACTAAGTTGGTTACACGTAAGCGAGTGATAAAGCCGGTGAAAACGTTTCGAGAATGAAAACACGATACCGCTATCTGTCGGAAAAATCGTTCATTCTCGAAATACGTCGCCCGTTGACGTTTCGAATAATTTCATTCGCCGTTCCGCGTTGAAGTTCGCCAAAGAGGGTACCGGCGGACTTTGGCGAGGGATCGCGAGGCAAGTTGGCAGCGGCGGAATCGCGACGCCATCGAAACGGCGCTTTTTTCCACGCGATATAAAAGGCTGGTTCGACCTGAGTCGCGGCTACGGCTCAGCCAGGACTTTGAACCAGTGCCAGGGATTTCAATCGAGGCCTGCGAGCGGCGCGAGCTTTTCCGCGAGACCGTTTAAAGGCCAATATAACGCCCGGTAGCAATCTTGGCGCGTTACACCCGCCGTTTGTCCACCCTCTCGCGCGCGATATCGTCCGCGAGACGTTTTCCACGACTCGTCTGGCATCGCGAGCGATTCCCCGCCGCGCGATACGGTTTTATCGGTCTCGACCGATCGGCGGGGTTAAAGACTTGAAGACTCCCTTTGGACGATGAACGCGATTAATGTAACAGGTGAGATTAAGGAAATTTCCAAGACGAGCGTTGCCGATACAAAGCAGTTTGTGCGCGAAGCACGCCGTATGCCCGAGGAGAACGCCTTGGATGTATACGAAACCAAGGATTAACCGAGTTCAGTTACGCTTTAATCTTCCCCCTGGTATGACGTTCCTTCGAACGGCTGCCAGCTCTGCTTCGTCCGTGTTCCTTTGAGCCTTTCGATAAATTAAATCAACGAATTAGGTCATCCGCCTCGATCGATACCGCGCTTCGAAACAATCTCCGCGCGATTTAACATCATCAATCGCTTTAAATCGACTTTCTCCGTTGAGAGTCACCGCGGAAGCGTCTCGTTTCGTCGATCGAGAACGTTTCGAATCGGTCGATTATTGGCATTAATCGGCGTCTGACCGACGAATGGATCGCGCAACTCGAAGAGTCGCTGAAAATCGATTTCTGAATACCAAGAAGGGGATTCTGCTTAAGGTACAGTCGAGAGGGTTGACGAAGCGTTGGAACCGCAACGCGCGATTAATATTTGCTCGCTTAAGGGGTTGATTCGACGAGAAAACAGCGAGAACCGGAAGGAACCTCGACGCACGGTTGACGTCTGATCGGATAAAGAACGATTCTACTTAAAAATCGAGCGACGCGCTCGAGTCCTATCCAAACAGTTTAAATCGCGGAACGATCCGGTTCTCGTCGAGTTCCTTAATTTCCCAAGCACACCGACGACCGCGCGTTTCCGTCCTCCGCTTGTTACGTAATTATGCGAGCAAGCGCGCCCTGGGAGAGGTAAAAGAAACGACTGGACCGGCGAGTAATCCAAGCAACTTGGCCAATGTCTTCCGAGCAGTTTCCGCGAGCAACGCGGACAGGGGTTGCGGCGAGGGGCAGGGGTTGGAGGCGCCTTTGAGCATTCAGACACTTCCAAGCGACGATAACGAGCTGAAAAGAAACTGGGAACAGAGGAGAGCCCGCGGAAACTGGTTGCCGAAAACTAGCTGCCTCGCCGCGTGAATTTCAACGTCTCGTTACTCGAACGATCGACCGTGCCTCGCTACGATTCCTCTTCGAACCTTTCTTAGATATCCTTTAATCGTGGAGGATAATTAAATACTAAGATAACGAAACGAACAACTTGTCGCGTGGACGACGAATGAGCAAACGTTGTTACGAGGATCCAATGGACGGGTACGAGGGTATTCGAAGAGGGACGCGGTTGGGAAATGAGAGACGATGAGGAAAAGTGGCGTTTTCGCGTAACCGAGCGTTCTCGAGCGTTGCCAAGGAAATGGAAAAGAAGAAGTGCCGCGGCGAGCGAGGCCACGGCGAGGGCAGCCCGGTTTAACCCAGAAATCCTCGAGAGTGCATAAGCTTTGTCGTGGAATGAGCTTAGTTAGGGGGACGTTAGCCCAGCCGAGCGTAAAATACGGTCGTAATAATGTTTGTTCATAGCATTTCTGATGCGGACGGGGGTTGCGCAGCGCGTTGTTGCCTCGCCCGTCTTCTTTCACCCCCCTGCGACCATCTTCTCCCGTTCACCATCCCGCTCCGCCACTTGTGGAGCGTTCAATGACTATTGGCTCTGGTTCACGGAAATTTCAAAGGTTCCGCGCTCTGCGCGGTATTGTACGCCAGATTTAAGCGTGTCTAATTGGTTTTCGAGAACAGTGGTAGTCGGACTTTTCAAGGGTTTGTCCGTTAGCTCGGGAACAGACTTATTTCAGCTAGCGACGAGGTAACGATCGATAGACGTAACTGTTGTGCGTTCTGAGAATTGCAAAAAGACGAGAGTGCAGAGGAATTTCCGTGTACGGTTTCCATTTTTCTATGGCACGACTGCGTGCCCAGAGAAATTTCAAGGAAACAGTCTTCTCTGGTAATGATGGTTCCCAACGATGACTCGCAACTTTTCCTCTATAATTGTTGGCTCGACGGAGTAGCCGGGAACGCAGCTAACCGAGGCAAACCTGATTCGCAGGTGGCGTGGATCCACGTTGGCCGTCAGATGTTATTAACCATCCATAAGCACGTGGTAGTGAAGATACCAAGGTTCTCGGTGTCCCACGACAACCAGAAGACCTGGCTGCTTCACATCAACAACGTCCACGAAGACGACCGAGGCTACTACATGTGCCAACTGAACACGAACCCGATGATGAGTCAGGTCGGCTACCTTCAAGTGGTCGGTAAGCATATTTAATCTTCTTTCGTTGGCAGAGAACGTCCAACAGTGCATCCAATTATTAAACGCAAAGTCCGTTGAGCGTCTTAACGCGCGCTCGCTATCGAACGATCGTAGCGAACGCGCTTTACGAAAGCGGATTTTTCAAATTAGATAGCGAACATTTAAGTTTCGATCGACGAGTAATCGACGCACCACTTCTCTTCACTTTCTTTTTCAAGTGCCACCGAATATTTTGGACTCGTACTCGACGGAGAGCACGGTGGCGGTCCGTGAGAACCAGAACATCACGCTAACGTGCAAAGCGGAGGGTTACCCGACGCCAAAGCTGATGTGGAAGCGCGAAGACGGGCAGAGCATAAGCATCAATCGCCATTACAAAGGTAAGCGTGGAATTTTCTCGCGAGCGCGTCCATCCGTCGCGTGTCGAGCGGCTAATTATTCGCTTTGAAATTACGCGAAACGATAGTTTTACGGACGATGAAAACAATTCTCCGGTTTCCGCTCGTTGATCGGCTGTTTAATTTTTCCAATTAGCGAAAATCGCCGGGGAACACGAAATCCGGCGGAACACTGGATTTATTCGGGCGTGATTCGACGAAATATTCCCGTGCCGCGTCGTATCGTTCCAATTAGCGAGGATTAAACGAATTGCCAGCTCTTACGGTGAATTTTTGGCGTCTTCGCGTCGAGATCGCTGTACGTTCGATCGAAAGCTACGACACGTAAGCTGTGCGAACTACGAATTTCGTCTGTTCGGTTGAAGAGATATCAGTGGAAATAATTCGCGAGCAATCGCGGAAGAACCGTTCGATCGCGCGATGGCGCAAATGAAAGGGCCACGCTCGCTAAGCCCGTGCCGCTGGAAATCGGCACAATCAGCGTCCTAGCTCGGCTCTACTAATAAACGTTAAAGCCAGTAACGGCGGACAGATGTTCGATTTCCGGTGATTAAACCTCCGAGTCGAACGCGACGAGTGTATGCGCGTACGTAGCAGTGTAATCAATTCGAACGAAAGAGAAAGCAAAGGAAAATAACGCCGCGGGACAGTATCGGAAGCTGCGCGCATCCCGTCGCATCCGCCGCGTTCGTCATCGATTTTACGCGTCAAACAACGTGCCCCGCGGCGGCGTTTCCGGTAATTTCCCTAATGCAATCGGACACGTAAATCCATTGTCGCCGACGTATTATTAGCGATGCGGTAATTACTCGTTTGCATGCCCGACGCCCTCGAACTCTTCCTACCGATCGACCCGGCCGTCCACCGTAACAGAAGTCTCCGTTTGTTAATTCCATCCTTGTACGTCGTTACGTAATTATCAACACGCTTTTCTCCCCAACGCAATATCATCCAATTGCGTCGAGTTGTGCTATTTTTTAAAAAATCGAGAGAGACGAGAATCGATCGATAAAATCGAAGTGATCCCCGCGTTTCGACGGTTTTTCAGACGACACGAGCCGGTACAGGCTGCAAACCGATCTCTGATGTATTTCTGTCGCGATTTTCACGATCTCGCGTGCGACGCGTTCATTTTTAAAACGGCACGCGGTTACCCCGCCAGATTCCACCGCCACACCGGGTCCGCCGTATAAATTTGTTATCAAGATCCCGTTCACCGTTTTTTCACATCGATCCACGAAAATTTCATTCGTTATTTGCGCTGTTCTTTATTCACACGCGACTGCTGGTCCGTATCGCGTACCCGTTCGACCCGTTTGCACGAAGACAATCGAAGGGGGGGAGCGCGATTATTCGCAGCGGACGACGGACGCACAATGGAAGGGCGGAATCGAGTATGAATTCGAGGGAATTTTTGTCGATGAGATTCACGGGAAATTGCGCCCGCGACCGGTGTAAAAGCACGTTCGATGACCGCGACCACTCGAGCCCATTTATCAATCGAGCCCGCGAACCAATGACAAGTCTATCGTCGAGCCCTTCCATCGAACGCGATAAAAGGTGCTTCAAGGCTGGAAGTGATACGCGGACACTCGCTGGCGACGAGCAAAGAATCCTATGAGAGGCTGCCAATAAGATTTCGCGGTGAAACGAAAGTGTTTATACATTTTTGAATTTCTCTCCGTCGAGATTAAATCCATAAAAAATTTCAGCGAACAGTCGGGTAGCGAGCCGTCGTAAAGCTCGAAACGCGACCACGCTCTCGCCCGTGTTACGTCCGACGGTTACAGCCCTATCGACTTTACGATGAACTTCGATCGTTACGCTCGAGGACAACGCGCGAACTGCGGAGGACCTGCAGGAAAATTCCCCACGGCTCCGGTTGGCACCGTGATAAAGTATGATAAACTGCACAAGTCCTACGTCAACGGCGCATTATTACAAATGCAATTAGCCGTTCGCGCAATTCCAGCCATTACCATTTCGCGGGAATTTCATTCAGTCGCCCGTTTCCCTGTCTCTTAGTCCCTCTGCAAATAACCCTCCCGATGATGGGAGCGGTTCGAACGAAACTTTCTCGTCAATTTCATTCCCGCCTCTACCTCGAAATTACTCGTCGCGTCTGCTATTGAAAAACGAACAATTTCCTTTCTGAATCTCGAACGAGTCTGTATTTTTGGAACCGCCACGGGTGTTCTTCAACTGGCAGGAATACGAGACGAAGACAGAAATACACTGGCGGAAAGATTTCGTAGTTCAGCTCCGTTGAAACGTGCTCGTAAAATCTTAATTAGAGAGCCAGAAATGTATCGGCGCTCGTTTCATTCCTTGAACCCCTTCGCGATCGATTCTGCGCCCCAGGGGGTTGTAACGATGCTCGTCGTTTGGAATTATTCGAAAACGTCGGACGGGCTCGCCGCGTACAACTTGACGCGATGGACTGCGATCGGCTGCGCGTCGTCCCTTTCTCCCTCGCTCTTTCTGAACGTATTAATAATGCAGTTGCGTGTTTGCACGGACGTGACTGTTACCCGCGTGCTCGCCAGCTCTCGCGGATACGTTCGTGCAAATAGCGAGCAAACGAGAGAGGCGCGCCCAGGAATTTCCCCGACAACCGCTTTCTTCGTGTATACACGGCCACTGATAACGAATCCGAGTAATCGAAACTGTTCAGTCCCGCTGATGAATTACGAGATACTTCGCTCGATGTAAAGCGGCAAAAAGGGGAGCGAATGCACCAGTACACGTGCAGCAGTAAAGGGGAAAGCATGTTGATGTTTCATGAAATTCAAGACGCTCGATGCTCGTCGAATCGATGAGCATCAGCTTCCCTCGAACTCGACCCGTTTCTAACGAGCGATAACGCAATCACGTGTCCACGAAACGTGCGACTTGGCAAGGAAAAAGCGTCTGGTCTCGAGCGACGGATAAGCGAGGCAGGATTTGCACGAGAAACTGCAGCGAGGCGAACCTCTGACGCAACGCTTTTTCCCCCGGATGGCTAGTTCTTAAATATTGTACAGATTAATCAACTCTCGAGCGCAATGCTACGCCAGTAGTGCAACGTGGCCGGTCGTCAGTGGCGCGACTATTGCCAGCGGGGGTAATCCGGGGGCGTGGACTAGGAGAAAGCAGTGGCGGCGGTGTGAAAATTATGCGCGCACATGGCGCGTCTATGAAATATTCACTGGACGCTGAAGATGCACGGTGGTCTCCTCCGGAGCTGTTTTCGGTGGAAATTAAATCGGCGAGTCTCCGTCAACAGTTGGCGATGCTCGCTGAACTCGCGTTGTTTAATTTCGCGTAAGAAATCCGCCTGATAAACGGCGCGGACGAAAACGAAAACTTGTTCCTCCCCACTTTTTACAAACGCCCAAAACTCGTAACACCGAGCACTTGGAAGTTTAATACCGCGCAGTGGCCGACGTCTCCACGGGTAAAATAATTCTGCGGGCAAGTTGACCGACTTCCGTCGGCCCTGGCGGACTCTCTGTCATCGTAAACCTAGATAGATTAAAACCAGTCAGCCCCACGGATCCGCAAAGTCCTCCGGGAAGAACCGTGCATCCTGCCGTCTGGACACCGAGGCATCCGAATGTCAGGATGTCCCAGGTGGCGCAGACATTAGCTCACGGGTAACGTGCCCGTGAACCAACCGCCGTGTTAGGCTGACGGAGCAGCTGCGGTTTGGCTCTGCGGGTCGAACGTCCTTCCATCGGATGCACTTGTATGCATCTAAAAGCCTGCTGACGTTTTACGTGGCACCGTTGCCTCGGCTGGCTGCAACGCTCCCGATACGCTCCGAAAAGGTGCTTCGAACGGCTTGCTAACGATCCACAGACCAACGAACGTCTGGCTGAAACCGTCTAATCGGAGATCGAACTGTTCCGCTTGCTCGCGAACGACGAGACCAACGTTTACAGGAACTTTCTTCTCGATTCAGTTTCAATTTATAAATTTGTCGCCTTCGATTTGAGACCCTCTATTTTTAGAGAAATGAAACGTTTACCAAAAAACGTCGAATCGACACATCGCGACACACGTCGCGATAAACAGAGCGAAACGATACGAAATATTTACAGAGTCTTGGGACGAGACGATTGACGTCGATAAGGTAGGCTACGTAACGATCATCGGAGTAAACTGCGACGGGAGAAGGTAGCGCGTCCTGATGAAAAAGAATCCCCTCGCGTATCGCGGCGATAGGAGGGGCGGCTCGTAACTTTGGCAGCAGCGCCACGGAGCGAGCGTTGGCCCGGTTTGGATTATCGGGAACTCGACGTCATCCTGTTTCGTGCAAGTAAACACCGTTAAACCGAATCGTCCATCTGGAAGATTACCTGGGACCGGATCCGATCGTAGCACGGATCGAACCCCTGTCCCCGGGTCCGAATATCTCGGACGCGCGACTCCATCCCCCGTAACCCAGCCCCTGGATAATACAGGAAGCCGTATTTCCGCGAGGGAAGGAGCTCATACGCGCGGCTACGAGTGTCTCGCGAAATGAATAGAATCGGTTCGCGCGGCAGCCGCCTCGGTGGATTTTCGAACGATCCATAAACAGGAAGAGCAGCTGGAACTTTATGGTTAGTCGCTGGTAAGCGTCGATACCGAGAGTGTTTATTAGGCTCTCTTAGGAGGGGCAAAAATAAAGCCGAAAGTTTGGCGAGCGTTCGAAGAAAAATAAAAAAGTATGCACTGGAGATTGGTTTGCTCGTCCCAGCAGCGAGATGGAAGCGCGATGGAAGTCGAACACACGAAAGAGACGAGAAAGTTTTTCGACGGCGATACCACGTGCAACGTTAACGATAGCTAATTCGAAGATTAGAGTTGGGCGAAGTTCGGGGTAGACGAAATAATTAGCGATGGAATCGGTGCACTCTGCGGCTGGGAGCGGTAGCACCGTTCGTTAAGCCGCGTCAACGTTTTGTTGTTCCGTGATTAACCAACAGCCAGGACCGGAAAGTAGCACGAGAGCTTCCACGAGTTCCCCGGTTAGGATGAAGCGCTCGAACGTAGCTACCAAATAAGAAAGCCGCCGCTCGTCTTTTTTCCCTTTCCACTTCTTCTGGCTGCGGATTCTTCTCAACCGCCACTCTAATTTCTGCTAATTAAAGCGGTTCGCCTCTACCAAAGCGCGCGGCGGCCGCGCTGTAGCAAGTAAAGTCATAAATACGTAAAGTAAAAGAGGGAGAGACCGGTGGACGGAGGGAAAAAGAAACACGGGTGCGCCGCGGAAGAAATTTTAAATCGTCGTCCACGCTCTCTCGCTGCTGGCTGGATTTTTCAGCTTCGAGTGTCAAAGCTAGTCGAGACGATGAATAAAGACACCCTCGAGCGACATTCTTTTTCTACTTCACGCTAAATCCCTCTATCCATCGAATGACAACCATACTACGCTTCTACTTACCGACTTTGTCCGTTAAACCCGCCTTTGGAAGCTTCGGTCGTCGCTGTCAACAGATTTACTTAAAACCTGGCTCAAAAGCTTGCCTCATGCTCGTTTAATGAAATCCGCTAGAGGCTAATTACACGCTCGCGAAGCTTTTTTACCTGGAAACACGATGCATCGTGAGTACAGTTTGAAACCGTGGACCCGGAACAGAGGTTAAGAAGTCGTTAGTCGTGCGGGTGCATTTCTCATTTTTAACGTTTATCAATTCGTTAGCAGCATTCTCCGCGTCTCTTGTCGATTGCGAGGAATGCCGTTCTCGAATAACGCTTCGCGTCTGACGAAACTCGTCGCGATCCACTGCCGCAGCTTCAACCGCTGCTCGCGCAGCGCATTATTCTCCGAAACGAAAACCGACTAATTCACCACATCAAATACCAAAAGACAAGAACAGCGGGAAGTGCTGTTACCAAATCCCAAACTTACCAAAGCAATTAACAGCGTTCCACTGCGGCGGAAACTTCTACGGACCCGCGGGCCGTACAAAGTGTAACCTCGGCCACGATACTCGACGATGCTCCCTCTGTCTGAACCATCGTTTTCGAAATTCGACGGACGCTTAACGATATCCTCGTATCGACTGCGAAATTTCGTTTAAAAACTACCAACGTCCATAGAATCATCCTTGTACGAATACGCGAGATTATAGAGCGCTCGATCGTCCCCCACAGCCACACGAATTCGACTTTTTCCTGGGTTTTTTCCCCGGATCGATAGCTCTTGATTGACCAGTCCTCAGGAGCCATTGGAGCGCGCTCGCACAATGCAAAGCAGCGGTGAAATAGACTCCGAGACAGCGCAGCGAACAGAGAGCGGAACATCCTGACGCGGAGGAGGGTGACGCGCAGGGGTTGGAAGACGGGAATTCTACTTAGTCCCCGGATCCTCCGATTCTTTCCCATTGAATGGCAACGATTTTCGGAAGGGAAGACTCGCAGACGACCTATCGTTGCCCGTAGCTCGCGTTACAACGACTTTGGTACTCCTGTACAATGCAAAGTGGCGGCCGATTCGATTGGGCTCTGGAAAACAATGTCGAGGGCAGAGATCAGCGGATGTCGATCCAAAGACGGACTTGAAAGGAAATTTTCTTTGTCCCGGTGTCTGAATCATTTCAATCGAATAACGCTGATTGACGAAGGAACAGAGGATTGTACGGGAGCACACAATCGAGCACGATTCGCATTAGAAACGAAGAGAAAGACTGCTCTGCCATCGTACCATCCCTCCTGAGGGAGGATCGAGTGGTCGCTACTAATAATTGGCTGGATCCATTCACAGCGATATCATCGATCGTAACACGGAAGTATTACTGTACGCCATATTCGTACGACTCGAACGGGGAAGGGACAGGTTCGTCGAACGACTCCGCAGGCCGGTTTATAACCGCGTCCAGGCTAATCGTCCTTTGACTATCCCGGTTGTCCTAATGCGGCCGGGTGTTGCCGCAGCCGGTGCAACGCGAAGGATCCACCTCTGGCCGTGTGAGTAATTGCACGGCTATCTTACATCTCTCCCTCGCTCTCGAAACTTGCCTCCACGGCACAGTGAATTAAGGGAATGAAAGAACTTTTGTTTGCTCGCATTTAATGGGACCGGGGGAGAGGTAAACGACGCGTTACCCCGGCGCCGTGGAAAAATGAGCGTAGCCAGCCCGTGAAACGCAATCTTATCTAACGTTTGGATGACGCTGGGAATCCTGATGCAAATGAAGTTTCATTTTCTACACTTAAACGGGGGGAAATTAAACGCGCCCCTCTCCGACGCCGTTTATTTATTCGCCCAGGCGCTTGACAAAATCCTTAGAAACGGGCGACAGCGCGTGCTCGGCGGATCTCTCGTTGGAAACTCGACAGCCGCGTTCGCGTCGATCCGCTGCTGGAACGCGTTTCGACGAAGCGGCTCGAAGAGGAATAGCGCCAGGCGCGAGCATCGACGTCGAATAAAAAAGGGGGATGAAAAGAGAATAAAAAAGAAAGAAAAACAAAGCGAAACTAAACGAAAAGGTTTTATCCATTTTTTCGACCGATTCGAATCCGGTGTTGATCAAGCGCCGATCCACGCGAATGCGATCCATTTGAAAAATGAAGAGTTACAACACATCGGGGCCGGCTGGCGCGCCTCCGTGTAAATACACACGTTCCGCCGTTCGTTTCGACGCAGGATTAACCGGCGCTCACGCAATATTTATACTTCATTCTATTTATTACGCCTGGCGAGTATTTACACATAAATACCGACGTTTCGGTGTCGATCGCAATCGTGTCAATATTGCACCGATAGCGGGCCACCGGCGTCGCGGCGCGCGCCGCGCGTCGCAATATCGCCCCGCCGCGGCGTCCATCCGGTGTAATTAAATGTCGAGTAATGATTGACGAACCGATGCACTCGCAGTTTGCTATTTTAAAGTGGCCGCTGGAACTGAGCGGCGATACGAGGGAAGGGAAAAAAACGTGGCTGTGGACTCGAATAAACGGAGTGGGAACCGGGGGCAGGGGGCTTGAAATTGGGGAAATCGTCTTTCATCGAACGTCCAGACGAATTAAGCGAGCCGCGGTGAAAGGAGGCTAATTTGTTTACGCCGCGCGGACAGTTTCACGTCCAATTAAGCCGGCCAGCCATTTCGGGCATGAATGTTGCAGGGTCCCTTCGTACGGACGCCTATCGAAGTATCATCATCGATTAATCGAGCTGCATAACGGAAGATCTGGCCGCGCTGTGCGCGACTAGCGATAGAGATTATCGTTATTAATTAATTAATTTATTCATAGGAGATTCTGTCTCTTTAATGCCACGAATAAAATCTAAATATATTGAATAAAAAATTGTATTTCCAATGGAACACGAAAGGATATATAAAGTGTCTGAAGAAACGGAAGGAGAAGACCGATAGAGGAAGAGTAAAAATGGAAGGTTACAGAAAATGCTGACGTTTGAATTATACAGTGGAGTTTTTTTTAAAAAAAAAAAAGGGCTGCACCTCCCAATGCTTGGACTGCAACTGTCCGGGTTTCGATCACGAGGAATGGGGATGAGACGGAGAAGGAGGAAAAACGACCAGTTGCGTGGATGACAGTTAATATTGTCTCTTGACCGAGGCTGTGTCCGCGTGGCCACGACGCCAGAGGAATCTGAATTGTTATCGTTTGCGTGAACGTTAACAGGCAGAATAATCAATATTTGCCGATACGACCGAAATTCACCGAGCTCCGCTAGACGGTTATGATGTTGATTTAGTATATACGATATTGCCAGGCAAATAAGCCGCGTGGATATTCGATTGCTCTTTCGTTTGCTGTTTATTTAATCGGCCTATAATTTTCTACCCGGGACACTCGGTTTGCTCTTTTGTTCCTCGTCGCGCACGGTGGCTGCGTACTTTTGTAACCAAAATTTCCTTCGCTCGCGACACGTATCGATTGCTTTATTTTTTAATTCGAGATCCGTACGTTGGTGGTCGTTGCAAGCTATTTAGACGCGTATACGAGGTTACAAAGTACGAACAGAGAACATAGATATTCCAGGTTACTGTCCGTTTCGTAGTTGTTTCCACGCGAATTCTGATCCGCTGCACGTTGATTCTTACTCGCTCGAACGTGCAAAAGGCGGGAATTTCCGGTGAAACATCCGCGAAGCCGCGCTCCAGGGCGAGCCCCGCCCACCCTAAAGCTTCATACAAATTCATGACCGGCTGGCCTAACAATTTTCCTCCCTCCAAGTTTTCGATGGCGATGCGCGAGCCTGTGTCCGTCTGAGCTTAATACGCGTTCGCGTGCAAGCGACTGGTACCGCTGTACCAGCCCGTCCGGGCCATTTGTTCGCCAGGAACCAGCGACACTCTTAAACCGTGAGCTTTACTCGCGATTACACTCGTTTCTGCGCGTACCAACCGACGAAAAAATAAGGGATAAAACCTGGCGACCCTACCTTCTCGTCGTGCCGTGGCGGCGAAGCGAAATTAAAAGGGTGAGAACGTAGGCGATTGAGACGCTTGATTAAAATATGGTGGAAGGGTGGTGCGTAGACGGACACTGGGTGGAGCAGGAATTTTTCGAGGAAACAAACTCTGGGGATCGGAATAACATCGAGCCAGCGAGGTTTTGAAATTCAACGGATTATGGCTGACAAATACGGCCATGGATGGTAATTTGTAAAAATAGAAGAGGATAGGGGTGAAATAAGGGAAAACGGAAAATGCAAAGGGAGCAAAAATTGCTGTTCATCAGCAATTTTTGTTCCCGTTTCGCGCTCGTTCGTCACTGGTATCGCATTCCATCGGGCAGAAATTGCATTACTTTGCAAAAACGATGTTAAAACGAACCCTGGGACAAGCGGCAACGATATTCTTTCGCGCGACACACCGGCCCGGCGATAATGAAGTTTCTGTCTGTCGCCGGCCGTTATGCAGCATAAAAATTTCAATAAAACTCTCCTTTCGAAATGGCTGTTAGCAACGGCCCCGGGACGATGTATCGATTTGCATCTCGCCCGACTTTTTCTCTCTAAACACTCTCCAGCCGCCAATAGACGAATACATTAATAGGGGATGAAGCGATAGCGAAATAAACTTGTATCGGTAGTCGATATCGTTCTACGAGACGAAAGAATAACGATAGTCGCTGCGTGTCCCCTTTACCATGGTACAGTTACCAAACAGATGTTGAACAATTTTATTAGATGGCGATTGAAGTGCACCCTTACTGGGGTAACCCTTGCAAACATTTATGAACTTGTTCGCGAAACCAAAAGACCTGCGCGTATAAACTCGGCAAAGCGAGGTCTTTTTCCTTGTCGAAAGCACGGTAATGTAACGGAGAGGAGGAACGATCGAGGGGTTGCATCGTTGCTTTGCGAGGATGCCAGAGTCGGAGACGGAGAAATTCAGAGTGGCCTCTCAATTATTCGTAGGCATCGAGCACCTTGGCGGACGTGTCGCCGGTGTCGTACACGGGGTAAAGCAGTTTGGCAGGGCATGTGTCTCGTGAAAGAAACATCGGCCCTCCAGGCGACGGGTCTAATGGCCGCGCGGGGTTAATCGCGACTAGGAGGCGAGTAAAGCCGGCGTAAACCCGCGCAAAGATTTATGAACGCGACGTGAAAAGAGGAGATTGCTGATTCGTACGCGGGGTCACCGCGCGATTTCGTCTGTCCGCTCGGGGATTCGTCTGGCTGGCGATTGTTTCCGAGAAACGGCGACGATTGGACGGGACGGCGGTGAAACGGACGTTCGACGGGGGTTGAAACAACCGCGCGCGATTATGCGACCCGCTGGAAAGCGTTAGCGTGTCCGCCACCTGACGCTTTCGGTTATTTACGATATCCAGACGCGGGCTTAGGAGGAATTCCATGTTCGAGGACGTTGAAAATATTTTTAAACGCGGGTGAATGGAGTTTGTATAAAATTGGAAACAGGCGCATAATTTATGATCGTTAACGAGTCGCACCGAAGAAGCTGGATCGGATGTAGACAGACGTCCTCTTTCTCGATTTATCGTCTTCCGTCACACGGCTCTCCTTAATTATTTTCACGGATTAATGCCGAGGAGACTGGCAATCAAACTGGTGCGCTTCTCTCGATCGCATTATTTTTTAAAATAAATATATTCCAATTACAATGGAATAATTAAAAAAGATCCATCTCCACGTTTTTCTCATAATAGAATCGACCACGCCTGCACCTCGTTAACCAATTTTCGGCGAATTTTAACCAGATACTTATAAGTGATACAACAATTTCATCGAACGTGATCAGCAAGCCGGTTCAAAAGGAAAAAAGCCAATAGAACACCCGCATCCTCGCTCTCCCACCGGTTCCTCTCGCTTTAATGAACGCGCTTCCGTCCAAACAGAGTGCTCATTAATTAGTACCACTTCTCCGGCGCAAATACATATTTATAAAAGGAAGCTAATTTCCGTAGCTCGAACGCAATTAAATTTTATCATCGATACAGCAATTTTTGCGCGATACGACGCTGGCCAAATAACAGCGTTAACCTAACGACTCGTCCGGCGTCGGGCTAATGAACGAGGCGAGAGGAGAACAAAACGAGACCTCGTTTCGTCCTCCGCGAAGTCGCGCGGAGAAAAAGGACGATCCATTTTCTCCCAGCTGCGATGATAATGATAATAATAATAATTACGAGCCCTTTTACCGCGGTAGTTTCTCGTGACCCGCTACCATCGCTCTCTCTCTCTCTCTCTCTCTCTCTCTCTCTCTCTCTCTCTCTCTCCTTTCGTCCCGTTTTCATGCCACGTTTCTTCCTACCCACCCTCTTTCTCTCCTTCCTTCTTTTCAACCCCCTTTGGCCATATTTTTTATTCGTCGTATCGCAAGAAGACAGCGCGAGGGGTGGTCGTAAATCGTTGAAGGAACTCGGTAACCCGGGGACCCGATTCGACCCCGCGTTAATGCCTTTGAAATCGAACTCGCGCACGGCTCGTTTGCGGGTTCGCCTCCACGGGTACGACTTCACAAAGCGTCCCCTTTCGTCTTTCATCGCGGCGACGATTTCGGGATCCGAGGCACGGACTCGCGAGCCGTGCGAACGACAGTTTTTTGACGCTCGCCCCGTAAGGGTCGCCTTAATTTTTTCGTCCCTTCCGCGGCCTTTCACCGCTCGCGAACTTTTACGCCGCGGCAACTTTTTACGCGACGCCGCGCGGTGGCTTAAAAATAATTCGAGCGACGGGGAAGATCGCGACTCGGCCACTTTGTTAACCGTGGATTATTTCCAAGCCGCCTTCCGAGGACGTTTCAGCGTGGATTTAAGTTCCAAAGATTTTTCGGTTCAATTAGAACTTTCATTCTTCACGATTCTCCAGTCGAGAGGGACGATCGATACTTTATGAGCGTCGAAGATTCTCGATGATACATTCTTGACAGACGTCACTACGACAGAAATTGCGACGCTCGCATTTGTCGTTTCTACAAATCGAATTAGCCAAACAAGGAACGTCGACGATGTCTAAATATTCCCACGGATCGCGTTTAGTAAAATTCCAACGTCTGCCGTTATTTCGTACCGCCAGGGAGATCGATAGAGAAAAGACAAACGATGATGTCAGGAATAATAAAAAGGACAGGCGAATTCGAGCGATAGATTGATGCGTGTTTCAGCTATCCGTTTTTTCCACTATCTGCGCCCTCCTTTTTTCTCGTTCGACTCCCCGGCTTCTCTGTCTCTATCTACGCCACTGTTTTTTTTATTTTTTTTTCTCTCTTTTACAAACGCTCCCGGAAAAAGGGTTTCATTTAACCGAGAAAGTTTCGCCGATGAAACCGGGCGCCGGGTCTCCTCTTCGTGGAGGAGGATTCTGTTTATACGTTTATGTCGAACGCGACTGTTTGTTCCGGGCGCTACACTATATTTGCACGGCCGAGCTGGCTGAATCAATTTCTGCTTTTGGTTTCAGTGTCCCTGTACGACGGCGAGCAATTAAACCTGACGAGGATCACGCGCAATGAAATGGGCGCGTACCTCTGCATCGCGACCAACGGCGTGCCGCCCACAGTCAGCAAGAGGATCACCGTGGACGTCGAATGTGAGTGGATTTCAAGATACGCGTGTCGCCATCCCCGCGTGCTCGCCCCTCCAGCCGGTTTTTAATCTTCCCTTCAGCTGATATTTATTTTAACGGCGACGGGCGGGCGGGGTTAGAACGCGAGGGGGTATCTCTTCGTCGAAGGTATACAGACAGCCTAGGAAAAATGGAGGCTAGCTTATTATTAATGAGGAGAGGGAAATGGAGGGACAGGCGACCGTCGAGTTTCACTTCCGCGGTTGTGCTCCGCGCGTTTCTCGTTGCGTTTGCCTAGCTACCGTTCAACTACTTCGACTGCCGCTCTACTCCCAAAGGAAATTTCATTTTCCACCCATTAATTTCAACATATCCCTTGTTGACCCACGGAATATTCCTCGTTTATAATCAGATAGCGGGTATCCGTTTCGTATCGGATATATTTAATCCTCCGCGCCTTTTGTGGATAGCAATTTCCTATAAATCCATACGAACAACTTTCTCTCAAACGAGATGGACGAAAGGGGATGGAAACGGGTCCGCGCTAAAGTCCAGTAAAACGGAGAGCAGTTAACCGCCAACGACACCCTGATATTCCGCAACCAGGTGTCCCACGAGCGAGGTACAAACGTGGCCAGACGTGGTATCGTTTAAATTTCATTTCACGAATTGGAGCGTCGCGCGTCGACGTCGACGATCCGGACATGGC
The DNA here is from genome assembly GCF_050948175.1 of Xylocopa sonorina. Taxonomy (NCBI): domain Eukaryota; kingdom Metazoa; phylum Arthropoda; class Insecta; order Hymenoptera; family Apidae; genus Xylocopa; species Xylocopa sonorina. The sequence goes on along the minus strand of NC_135197.1, from coordinate 11,915,360 downwards.
GGAAGGGAAAGGTCGGGCGGGCGGAGCCCGAGGGAAATACCGAGGGGGTCGTCGCCGTCGACGGAAGCTGCCCCCCTCGTTTCTGGTCATTTTTCCCTTTTACGCGTTCCATTCGTTCGCGTCGCTTGCCGCTGCCACGGCGAGCGTACGCGCGGCGAACAACAACCGTGGGGTTGTGGGGGGGAAACAGAGGGATGGAACGACACCGAGTGAGAGAGGTCACGGGACAGCTCCGCGCTGTACTTTGAATATTTAGAAGGGCGCGGACATATTTTATTTAGACTGGCGAGAAAACAACCGGCTACCAGACCCCGCTCACGGAACTCCCGCTCGAGCACTTTTGTTTTCTCCACCCCTTCCCACCCCTAGCTCGTCGCGACCCGTTTGAATAATTTTTAACCGTTTTCTACCCTGCCCCACCTCGATCCTTGCTGCGTTACGTCCGCCAGGGGTATTACCAGTCGAATTAGCGTCTGGAAGGTCGTGGAGATTGGAGTCGATGAGCGTGTCCTGGTTCAATTATAGTTAATGATGATTCGTTTCAGGAAGGGCTCAGAGAATACAAGAAAATTTCGTAGCTATTTTTAAATCCAGATCACGGATCCATCCTCGTCTACCGTGGTGTACGCTTCTTTCGCGTTCTTAATCGCAGTCATACCGAAGAGGATACGTTCCAAGTATTCCAGCCGCGGCACTTGCGCGCGCGCTTTTGTCGAACCGCTCCTCTCGCAAAAGGGAAACGTCACCGCGGGGCAGAGTGTCTGGGGCCCCTTTGAACGCTCGGAAGGGAGAGACGTATTTCATTCAACCGAACGAGATAATCTCGACTCCCCGATCGCGGTTGAGGCAGCTTTTTGCGTACCTTGGATATCCATCTTGCCGCCAAAAAATGTCACCGGTCTCCACGTTTGATTCTCACCGTTCGCGTTCTCGCGGCTAACCTATCCAGATTGCTCTGAATAAATTCTGAATACCGCGACGTTACTCGAGTAACGATTCGGTCTTCCGGTTCGCGACGTCAGGCGAAATCGAAATCATCCCCCCGAGTGACGCGCGAAACGGTGGAAATGATCGTTCCGATGGGGTGGCCCTTTTTTTGCTGCGAGTGAAAAATGAGGGGTGAAACGGTTATCTGGGATTAGCGGGGGTTGGGGGCGGCGGAAAAAGATATTCGATCAACGCGGGGATCGGGGGTGTCCCCGACGGATTACAGGAGTCCCGCGATCGTCCCGGTTAACGCTCTTCGAAGCTCCCTGGGAGGCATTACACAAATTCTAACCAGCCTCGGACAGGCCAAAGTGACAGAATAAACGAACGATCCTCGCCGTCGTTTCACTTTCTCACCCCCACTTTATTCTCATTTCGTTCGCCACTCGGTTTTACTGGCTCGTTCGTTATAAAACGAAGAAACGAGAGGGAAGTAATTAGACGGTAATTACCGCGCGCCATAATTCATCAAAGATGGTGGCCAGTTGACTTGACAAGTTTCCAGTCGACACTTAATCCCATCCGAGTGCAAAGAAACCGAAGCCAGGGTAAACTGGAAGAGTCCGATTACTTTTGTTGCTCGATTACGCGATAACCGGGGAAACGCCTCGACCCGTGTAATTAAGAAGCCGTTCGAGCGGGAGGCAGCTTTAAAAACGAGCAAGTTTCTTCCACCGGAGGGGCGCACCGGCGTCTGTCTATTTCGTTTCGCCTCCTTCGAGACCTTTGAAGAATCGCGAGGCAAGGAAGAGCGCGCGTAACGATCGCGCAAGTGAAATATATGAGAGATACGGTTGGCTGCGGCGGTGGTAACGTAGCGATGATTAAGACAAATCGTGAAATAGTTGGAAGACGGAAGGGAAAAAAGAGTGGACCAGGTCCGCGGGACGTGGATAGAGTCGAGGGTGGTAAATCGAGAGAAGTATGCGTTAATTAGGGTCAGCGCTGGCAATTTGTGGATTTGTGGCGAGCCTGACGCATACCGCCGATGGCGAGCCTCGAGAGATAGTCGCCGCACTGCGTGCTCTCGATGTTATTCGTCTACGGTTAACCCGCTCGTTTGCCGCTGCTTTTCTTCTCGTCTTGCTGGCCTACGCATTCGTACATCGCGCTTAGCCGTTTCTCATGCTTAAACGCGTACGTCGTCGTTCATTCCACGCGCTGTTTCTTAATTCCAACCCTTGCGGAGTTGAACGGGAAGCGATGGCAAGTCCTGAAGCGGGTAAAGTTGCAATCATCGCGAAAAGGAGTTTAGTGAAAGTGTTACTTGTAACTGGTTTTCGTTTACGGTGAAACTGGACGCAACAGTGGTAGAAGCGTTCACATAATAAGAACGCCAGGTTACCTCGCGTCGAAGTGTCGCGGAACGTGCGTCACGGCGTCAATGCGTTAATTGGCAGCGATTCGCAGTACTCGTTAAATCACCCCGTAGTCTGCGGCGCGACGAACGAGCGCTCGTCAGAGGGTCGACGTCGAATTTGCTTAGAGACTCGCCGATGACACGGGCGCCCGACCGAATTACGCGACCTGCATCCCCGAGATTAATCTCTAAACTAGCTTCCCGCCGGTTCTAATCAAGTTTTCGTCGACGCTCGTCCGAATAACTTGTCCAAACTGCCGCGTAGAATCCCCGATCGGGCGGATTAAGCCGGGCTGGGAAAAATTCTTGGCCAACGGCAACCCTTTGGCGCCGGGCCCTGCTCGCACGGATCATCCAATTCGACTTTACCGCCGTTGATTGGCCTCTATGCTTCCTCCTAATCCGTGTGCGCCAGCAATGGAACTTTCCCCACGGAGTTCCGTGTTTATGCCGGTCGAATTAAACTACGGACGACCAGCGATTATTTTCCGCGCAGTACACCGGCTGTCGGAGGGGTGGTATTTACATTTGATCAATTCCGGAAGTACGACTGGAGGAGAGAGTCGGAGGATATTACGAGTTCCCCTTCTCTCTCGCCGCTATCTCTGCCTCGCTCGAACCCCTGCGATGGTTAAAAAGAAAACTCGACTACGGTAGGGAAAGTTTTTTCACCCGCAACCCCGTTCGCCACGAGGCGACGCGACGACGCGACTCTGCGAGAACTGGCCTGGCTCACCAGTCTCAGGGAAATTGTTCCAGAGCAACTCCATTTCCTTAGGCAGAGAGGCAGGTTGGAAACGGAAAGGTGCTGCGATTATGTTAAACGACACCGCGTTATTGTTGTCGACTGAAGCGTCTCGTTTCGTACTGAACACCTTCTGCTGGTATTACCACCCCCTCCGTTGATCGAACTTTGAATCGAATCTACCGTCACTAGGGAACTCGACGCTCTTCTTTTTACATGGTAGAGAAGCAAGTTTCTTAAGTGGCTCTCGAACCAACTGATGTCGAAGGATCGAGGAACCTAATAATTGATAGATGGGTATATAATTCTCGATTCCCATGCGGTCGTAAATTGTTAAGCAAATGGGGGGCGAATTGATTAAACGCGCGAGCCATTCAACCCTCTATCGATCGCTGTGACCAGACGAAACATGGCTTTCTCACCAGGTTTGCGTCTTATTGTTTAAGTCTCGCCGATGATCTTCGTGCCGAATCAGCTGGTCGGTGCGCCAGCCGGGACAAACGTAACGATCGACTGCCAAACGGAGGCTTATCCGCGAGCGATGAGCTACTGGTTCCTGGGGGATGAGATGATACTGTCGAACGAGAAGTACACCACCAGCATCATGGAGAACAGCTACAGGGCGTCCATGAAGCTGACCATAAGGAACCTGCAGGCTGGTGACTTCGGCAATTACCGTTGCATCAGCAAGAACTCGCTGGGCGAGACCGAGGGATCGATTAGGTTGTACGGTAAGACGATGAATAGCCGAGGAGCCCATGGAATTTTCGTTACCATTACGAGACTAGAATTTCGTGTCACCCGTGCTCGAGAGATACGAGAGGAATGATACCAAAATACCATTACGCGATTCCATTAGCATCGTGTGTATATTGGAAACATTGGTCGCGCAAATATAACCGTATCGATATTTTCATTACCTTCGGCTAATTTTCGAAATGTCGACGAGCGATTTCATCGTCCTAAAGCTTGTACGATCTATCGTTCCAATTTTGAGCGTGAAAAAAGAAATCCATCCATCAACCTGTTTCGAGAATAAGCATTGAAACGAGCGATGAAAGACCCTCGAGTCTAAAGCAACCCCCTATCGGGGATGAAATTCGTTCCTCGGTCGCGCGGTAAAATTCGTTCGAATGGTAAAATTCATCGAGCACCCGAGTTCGCGAAGAGGTTAAACTTGGGTGATTTTGTGTTTCAGAAATTCCAAAGCCGTCCGCGGCGCCAAAGGCCACGGAGATCAAGAGCAGCGCCAACAAAGAAGGTGAGAGAGCTTCTCATTGAATATATCGCACATCGAGCCCCGAGATCGATATCACGTAGAGGTCCTCTCCGACGCCTCCCTCTTCGTCGAACTCGTTCATCCATCGCCGATTTATTTTCGAATCTCACCACCGAGGATAGGTCCGCCCTTACGGCTGGCGGCCACGATCGTGAAAAAAAAAAAAGAAGGGCAGAACGGCGAACGAGCTGAACGCGCGGCTCGCTCGAACGTATCCTCGCGGTGATATTCGAGCATCGAATTTGGCGAGAGATCAAGGGGTTTGCGTAGCTAGTCCAAACAGTTTAGAGGAGAGAGTCCGTATCGATTGCTTCACGCTTCGTCGGAACACAACGGGAACGCTGTCCCCGTCTCCTTCGGGACACGGACGTTCTCGATACGCTAACGACATCCGTTTCGCGTCCCGGCTAAATCTCTTTCCGATTCACGGGCTCGATCCTTCCGTTCGAGACTCTTATTCCGAACGATCCCGGGTAGAACCTTCGCTCTGGACTCGTAGAATACCTGTTAGCCTTTGATCTATTTCCACCACGGAGCCATCAGCCTCTGGTGTTCCATATTTAAGAATCGGAGTTTTGAAATTTCATTACGTTACGTACGTTTGACCGCGCGACGAGAGCTACTCGATGGACGGATCCAGGGGAAATAAATGTGCGCAGCCGAATTCCAGCGACCAACGATTCCCAAGGAGAGCAGAGGCGTCCATGAACGGGCAATTACGTACGAACACGATTCTCGACGAGAGCAACGGCTCTCTCGAATGTAATCTTTGCATTAGCCGGGCCGGCGCGGTGTGTGCACATTGGCGGGTGTATTATTAAAGCGGCGCGAACAACTTGGGCGGATGCCTAGGTCAGGTCCCTGCGGCTCCGGCCCCGGTGTTCTCGCAGCGAAACCAATCTCAATATGCTGCATTATTAACGCCGTACAAGGCTCGGCCACGACGGTATTACCGCCATTAAGCTTCGCGATTTTACCTCGTAACCTTACCTGCCGCTGGAAACCCGTGGATTATTGTTAGATCGCGGCTGGCCCCGAACGCCACACCCCGCCTATCCGCGTTCTCGCCCGCGGATATCGTCGAGCCTCGTGGAATTTCACTTGGGACCGGTGATCTTTGTTCCGCCATTTTTGGCTACCCACCGGTTACGACCTCTCCATACCAGAGGAACGAGTTCGATCGGCTCGAATGCAATTTTAAAGCCACCCACTTTTACCCCGGATCCCGGTTCATTGTTCGCCCGTTGAACTTGTATCGAAACGGGAAAAGAAACGGTCGCTAGAAGTGTGTACGAGGGATATTCGACCACCGCGAGAACGCACGTGATTTCCGGCTGAATATGTAATTAGCTAGGAGGATCGTTGCTTTTCCAGTGCAGCCGTCGAAAAGAGAAATTGTACGACCTACATCGAAATTAACTTCAATCTAAAACTGACCTCGTTGCGGGTACTCAAAGGTCGAGCGAAATAGGAACGCGAAAGATTCCTTGGAAGTGTTCTATATTTGCCCAGCAGCAGCGCGGCGTACACGCGAGTCGACGGTGGGTTCGAGTCGCCGCAGAGAACGGAAACGAAACGTAACGACGCTCTCGAGCGGGGATTTCCGGCGCGCTTCGAGGCGGCTGTCGCGCGCTGTTTTATCGTAATGCACGCTGGGGATGATTGACTGCGGCGCACGGGAAAGTTTCGCGAGATCGGCCGATGGCTCGTGTTCGTCGCCTTCCCCGGCTCGAAATCAATCTTAATATTAGCGAATTATTAATGACCCGACCGCGGCCGGCGATAATTCACCGAACGGGACGTTAAGCGGCACCGAACAGTTTCCATTGAGGTCGGGTCGCGCCTTATCTGGCCGGATAAGGCTCGAACTGGAAGCGGGACCCCGCGAGTTTGACGTATCGACCGACACCCTCGTAACCGCTCGTTTCCTTTCATTCGCCGACGATTGCGCGATCGTTTTGTTCGAGTTCGAATCGAGATAATTAATGAATTACCCTTTCAACCCTTAATTACCCGCTGCAACTGTTGGCGACTGCCTTACCACCTGGCTGAGAGAGAGAGAGAGAAGAGACAGCGCGAGACTGAACCACTGCGATAAGAAAGTGAAAACTGAGACGCGAGACGGGCCAACAATTTTGGCAAGAGACAGATCTCATTTTTTTAAATGCATGGATATTTGAATTTCGTTCTTTTTTTTTTGCGACACAACGGAGAAATCGATGCCGCGCTCATTCGAGCGTCAGCGTCCAGGAAACGCGGTGAAGATTTTAATTTTATATCGGGACATTACATTGGCGGCTCGGCCGGTGACCTAATTAAGCGCATTTAAAATTCAATTACCGCTGGCCCTGGCGGGAGGAGGCGAGGTCACGCTCGGCCAGATTGCATTGTTGTGAACAGATATCCGGCGGAATCGGTATTGACTCGTAAAAGAGTCGTAAAAATTGCCCCAATCCAACGCCGGAGGGGCAAATATTCAGATTGCATTCAGGTTAGCGAACATGCTGCCTGGTTTATGGCTCGTGTAGTGTCGCAGTAACAATAGCTTTAAATTGACGAGACTGTTCCTCCTCTTAGACGCGTCGCTGGTAGAGAGTGTCCTTAGTGTAGTCTGTGTGCGAGTGTGTTGCGCGAGCATAATTCCAAACAGTATCTTAGAAATTATATAACATCTAGATTACCGTTTAGCCTAGTGTAAACGTAGTCTGTGTTAGTCTAATTACCAACTTGCCGCGCGAAACGATGGCCAATCTAGCGAAGAATGAACGCTTGTATCGCGAGAGTTCGTGCTGGTCGTTGCACGGAGAATCGATACATCGTTGTTAGAAATTTCAGTTTACACGTCGTTCCTAAATCTCCCTTTCGCGGAACGAGCTCTACGCGATCGTTCGAGATTCTCCTTCGCCAACCTTTTCCTGCTACGTCTCACCCTTCCTTCTTCTTCTTCTTCTCTTTCTACCTCTCCAACGTTGAAGGGTTGGGATTAGCCCCATGAGAATATACGATATTTAATAATGCTCCGACACACTAGTCGCCTCTCGGGACACCCATCGATCCAGCAGCCGTAATTAATTATCACCGAGCAAGGAGGACGGAATTATTCCTGGCATTAGCCTCTGGGCTACGGAGACGAGGTCCCTCTAGCCGCGCGTCTGCCCTCCTGCTTTGCCAGAAAGATCCTTCGTCGAACCATCGACTCCAGACGCCCGTCCACCGATCGATCTTCCCTTCGAAACGGTGCCTCGACTCTCCTGGGATATTGATCTTCGCTGCGAAGCGCGAAAGGGCCTGCATCCGGTGCAGAAACTTTGCCCACGTGTTTCCCTCGCCTTTTTAACAACGCGGGTGACGAGCTCGTGCGTTGACAGAGGCTGCTTCCAGGCGACTTCGTCCTCGTGTTTCGCCAGAGAATCAGCCACTCGATCCGCGTCGCGTTTTCGCGAACGCTCATCTTCCACGATTTGAAATTTCCAGATTTTTCCTGTTTTTTGTCGCGTTAAAGCATCGACGCGATAAATGGAAATTAAACCAATGATCTCCTCGCGTTTGCACAGCTAGTTAAGCATTGTCGAGAACAGGGGTTGCTAATAACAATCACAGTTAACTCTCGCGACACGTCGATCCGTTTAATACCTAATTCAACCAGTTCAAAGGCTCCTACACGCGTATCGAAGTCCGTTTCGAGTCGCCTCTCTCTGTCAATCGAATTACCTTCGCGCGATCTCGCAGAACACGTCCGCGACCTGACGCAGGGGTGGTACCCTCGTCCTTGAACCGCGGAACACAGGAAACAGGATTAATTTCACGGCTCCGAGCGGACGATCTCTTAATTCGACCGCGCGATCGTTTAATAACCGCGTAATGCCGCGCGAAGGGTCGCGTGCCCAACCGTAAGAAGAAGAAACCGACGGAACCTTGCGTCTATTTCCCAAGCCGCTTGGCCGAACTTTTCCATTTAGAAGCCCGGGTAGCAGAGGGTAGGACCCCTCCCCAGCGTTCCCACCGGATAAACCGGAGGAATTCACGATTACCCCGCAATATCCCGGGCTACGAATATCCCGGTTTCACGGTGGGATGCCTTCCGCGACGGTGGTGCACCCGGAGCCCTTAAATTTTCAACGAGTTATACCGAAAGTTCCGCAGGACGCGCGGGCAACCAGGACTGAAACAAGGTGGACCGAGCGACCGTTGGCAGGGGATATAAGAAAAGGGAAACGAGACAGGCGGAAGGTGTGGCGGAGGAGAAACGGATGAGATACGAGTAGCTGGTCGCGATTGCTCGGCTGGCAGGTTGAAAGGGTTGAATTCGCCGCGTCCTTCGCGCAAGGAACAGAAGAGGGTCTTTGTGAGCGAGCGTCTCTGGACGCGCGCGGGGGCTCCGTTGTTCTTAGCACGGCGAGGACGCCATATTGTTACCCCCGTGGCCGAGGGAAAAGCGAGGAGTTGGCCGCGCAAACGCTGCGAGGCAAACTTCGCCCGGGCGTATTTAAACTTTTATTCGAAAACTTTTTAGCGCCACCGTTCGTCGCTGTCGTCGCGCCCGGTGTGCACCGTTTAAGGGGTTGGCGCTTGTTCGCCAGTCGGAAAATCGAGGGATAAGGGCATCGCGAATAACGAAATATTTGACGGGGTTGAAGGGAACCGGATGGAGGACTGAGAGGGTGGTAGTCGAGATTCGGAGGTATTCGGGCCAGAGACCCGAGAAGGGAATTAATTGAGTGGATGCCGGTCTCGAAATTCACCCCCGACCCACCCTTCGTGTGCTCATCTGTTTATTTTTGGACGAGGTTCAGCCGCCTCGACGAAGGAGGGCAACTTATTCGCTGCGACGAACTTTCCCACCCTCGCGTTGCGAAATTAATTATTTCTTATCCCTTGGACTGGCGTCTAATCTCGCATGCTTTTGGGAAATTGTTAACGAGCCGATGGAAATTTTCGCGAAATTCCTGCCGTTCTTCCTGCGATGAGCGTTTTTGCGAGACACGGGCTGCGGAAGGCTCCAAGTTTTCCGGTAAACGATTTCAAGTGAAGAACAGCAGGTGTCTCCAGCTCGAGGAGACGGTCGCGCGATCGTACGGCACACGCGGGACGATGCAACGGACCGTCTTGCAACTGCACTTTGTACCGAGTAATGACACGTGTAATGATATACGAGTCCCGCGTCGGATATGAATTCGAATTACACCCTCGGTTGATACGCGCCACGCAAAATTACCATCCGAACAAAGTTTCGATCTGCTCCGCGCTAAGATCACCCAGCTACGACGGCGGTTGTGGACCTTAGACTCCAGTTTGACCGCTCTGTTTTGCTTTCACCGTGTACACACGTAACGACTTCACGGTTACTTAGACCAGCACAGTACTTGCTCGCCCCCTGGGAATCAATTTTACACGTCGAGGCACGTTCCACGCCTCCACGTTTCAACGGTGTATCGCTTGTTTCGTTCGTTGAACAATCGAAACGAAAAGTTGCCTCGGATCGTTCGACGTACCGATTTCTGTTGCCAGAAATGAACTACCACGGAGACCGGATTCACGTGAGCGTAACGACGAGGGTAATAGACATATTTGCGTAACATCCTCGAATCGGAGAGCAGCTTCGAGCCGTAGTTGCAAAGTTGAGGGAACTACGGGTCGAGTTTGAGAATTAAGAGGGGACTCGATTCCTCCGGGGCCGGGGGTGGCGAGACGAGGGGGTTGGTAAAAAAGGTTAGGGAGTATCGAAACGGGTGAATTCCGGCGAAGTTTCCGAACGGGTGGCGTGCTCGCGTCCTTAAAGAAATTCCAGTTTCGAGCGCTTTTCGTGAGACCCGGGGGCTGGGGGTCGAGGGGCGCGTTTCACGTGGACGAACTTTCAAATCCTCGAGCAAGCTCCAGCGGATCCCTGACCGCGTTCGATCCGTGGAATTTCGAATTCGTCCGTAGCCCAAGCCGCAGCTTCCCAACATAATAATACTTTCGATTCCGCGGGCCATTTAATCCCAGCTCGTCCGATATTCCTCTTTCACCGGCCGTTCCGGGTGGGGCGAACAGCCCCCGCGGAACGATTTCATCGTCCGCGATCCGTCGCGGACGATTAAACCGGCGAGAGGAGCGAGCGTGAGTCGTCGTCGAGAATCCTCTGGTTCCTCTTCTTTTTTTTCTCTTTCCGTTTTTTTTTTTATTCCGCCTTCGTCGCAGCTCTTTGTGCGCCGTTCCCTCTCTGTCGGCCGCGCGCGCGATTCAATGGAACGTCCGCCGCCATCGAACGCAACAAGTTGAACTTGGCTGTCTTTCAAAGAAGCTACCGGAATTCATCAAACCGCACGCGGTGGCGCCCGCCCGTTTCCGCCGCGTCCACTCGAAACGCCGTTCCGTTTTCGAGGCGATCGAAGACACGCTGCCAATTGAGTGACGTCCGTAGTTTCGTAATTCTCGATCTTTATCCTATCTCTCTCTGTCTATCTTCTTTCTCTTCTTCGTATAGAGAAATACGCGATGATGTATCCATACGATATCGACAGGTAGAATAGAAGGAGCGAGACGAACGAGTTCCTTAGGGGCGCATCGAATTAAGTATCCACGTAATCGCGTAACGATCTAGCGCAGCTGCGATCGAGATTCAATTAAGAAATGGAAGGGGATCGGCGCAGTTGTGTCTTGTGTGGTGCGGAATGGTTGCACGTAACGACGAATGCATACGACGAGGATCGAGAGACGAAGCAGAGGAACGTAAACAATAAAGTGGGAGCGTGAAAGAAAAAAAAAAGAAAAAAAGAAAAGAAAATATGGCGAGAGTAAATAAATGGGAACGGATGTACGTGTTTGCGGAGAGGATAGCAATCGGTCTGCGAGTCTGAAGGAGAGGGAAATAACGGGAGCAAAGGAGAGGGAGAGGGAGAAAATTGGCTGGGTTAGATGAGAAAGGTCCTAATCTATTTTCAGGACGACCGAGCACACCGTCACCAGCAAAAAGGCCGTCCACCGTTTGGCCATCCTCGTACAACCCGTACAATACGAAAAGGACAGAGAGGCCGCCTCCCCCGAGCGAGGAGAGGGTCGAGAGGCCAGAGCAGAAGCTACGTGGTGGCCAGAGCACAGGTGAGGCTTGCATCTCTCTCATCTGGCCCTCCCTCTCCCGCTCTTTCTTTCGTTTCGCGTGTGTCGCCTCTCTGTGTGTTGTCTCCATCCACCCCCTCACCGATTTTACTCCAAACGCAATGCACACCACCAAAACGCAAGCAAAACGCACGCCCAAAACCCCTTGTATCGCGCTACTCCGCACCATGCATCATCCCCCGTGCACGAGCCAGATCGATCGCGACGGCCGTGAAACGAGGGAGGGCAGAGGTTCATAGACGCTGCAGGGAACGCTGTTTCGCGACAGACGCTCGTGAGACGTTCGTTTTTTACAATAGTCCCGCGTAAACGATGCAGAGTGTGTTAAGACTCGAGCCAGTGGCGGCTGAAAGAAAATACGTGTCCCTCGACTTCGCTAGCTCGAAAAATAAGCAAACTTCGCGCGGAATATCTGTCGCGCGTCTCGCGTATGAGTAGAGAACGTTGTCGAAAGCAATCGTGTGCAGACTTATCTGTGCTTTTAAGCTCGCCACCCGTCTACGCGCTGCGATGGAATCGTCGATGCACCTCTCTCGATTCACGGCTAATCGTAAGTCCAGAACGTAGAACCCATGACTAAGCGTACCTCGCCATTTAATTCCGCGTAGGCGATAACCTTGAACCGTTCCGCGCGACTGAAAAGAAACGCGACTGCCTCGCGTTCGACGCAGTCTTTCTACGGAAAGTGGAAGATTTAAAGGGACGTTCGTTTAAATTTCACGGTCAGGATTTAAGAATCGCCGCGTTTAATAATCCTGCGCTCTCGCTGGTGCCGCGGACGGGCTCTCGTCGAATCGCGTTGCCCTCGTTCTCGTTCGCGGCAGGATGTCCGCTTAAGTGGAACCAGGGCGTCTTAGTAGGAACGCAGCCCCGCGTAAACTCGTCGTCGCGCCAGAAATTTAATGGTAACCCGGTTCGCGTTGCATAATGCATCGCGTGTTTACAGGAATCCTTGCGTAGACAAGAATTTAAAGCGTTAAGGGGCGCGCGTATCGTCGGTCCCGCGCGAAACGAGAGGAAAACAGCCCCGGGCCAGCCGTGCCACCGTCGCGCGCCCCTCTCGCCTTCCTCCTCCTTCTCATTCATGCAAATTAGATCGCGCCCAGGCTTCTTTACGGTTTTTAAAATGCCGACGGCACGTAATCACCCGCGTGGTAATTCGGACGAAAGAATTTCGTAACAAATATTTTCCCTCGTTACCGCGGAGGTTAAACCCTTTGTTTCAACTACAATAGACGCTGTCCGAGAAGTTTCCCTGGCAATTTCGCTGGTGTAATTTCCAGTTAAATACGAGTACCAAACGATAAACCGTACGCACACGTGTAACGAACAAAAGGTTTGCGAACGTCTCGTTGAACAGAGTTGGAACGAAAAATGTGTACTTTGCTTGGACATTTCACGGATATTTAGTCGCGCAAAATATTTCAAATTTTACATTCGCCCTCGCGTTCTTCGACGACGTTTATCGCGGTCGAGTCGATAAATTCCGCGGAGACGTCGTATTCTCGTCTCGAGTTCCTTCGAGGCTGGCTGCGAGCAGGTCGTCCGGGCAATATTATCACTAAATCGAGCGCGAATCGCGGATGGAAAATCGCGGGGGACTCTGATTTCCGCTGTGGCGCCTATAAATTATTGATTGGCCACGGTGAAGGGAAACTGCGTTCGATTAGATGCTTATGTGTTACGCGCGCCGGCTAATTTTGGACAACCGGTGGTATACGCGATCAGATCGTTTTGATGAAGGGCGGAATGGATGAATGGCCACTCGGATAGTTAACGAGATAACGAGCTTTGCTGAAATCACCCGGGAATCCATTCCGCGGCGAGGCCATTAACTTCAGAACGGGACCGTGTACCAGTCAAATGCGACCTTTAATAAGACGTTCGGTCCTTAATGAGCAATCAGTAACGCGCGGTATTTATCTTAATAGAACGTCGCTGAATGGGACGACGCGTTCGTCTCGCAACGACACTCGAATGAAATCTTCGCCACGCGACGATTCCCGTTGCAATTTCGCTTCCTCGGATTAACTGTTCGTCAGTTTGAAAATCCATTTTTTTTTTTTCTTCCACTACTTATCACGGTGAAAGGTAATGACTGCTGCTTTCAGAAACATTCTACAAACCACCCTGCGAGTTCTTCAGAGACTCTGCGGACTGATCCTTTGAAAGGGAGACTCTGAAGGCCGACTGTGCCAAAAATTCGTATGCATTTAAACGTAGAATCCTAGTCCTCGCACAGTTTATTCTCAAAGACGGCAATCCTCCTAATTGACGTTGTGGCAACAGACCGCCATTACGGGGATTCTATCATTAGCTATTCGTATCTTTGCTAGCGAGTATCTGCCGCTGTACCATTCCATACACGTCCCAATCGATGCGCTTGCCAGCCTTTGACCCAACGCGGTTAAATTTACCTTTACGGATGGAATTACAGACTTTCCGGAACTGGGCTATGTAATTTCATCAAGAACACGGGTTTGCTGTCCGCGATTTGTCAATTAGCAATTTCGCGTCGCTCGAACGATAGCGTTCTATTCTTGCCCGTGGACATCCCGCTCGACCCGACAGCTTCTGTGACACGTATCGCGGCTATTCAGGGCACGCCGCCGCCATTACAGAAAACCAACTATCAATAACTACGACAGTCTGCTCGGGGACCACTCGTGTACGTCGAAGGGGGAATCCTAGAGCCGTCGAACCGGATGTTCGAAACAGCGTGGCGCACATAAGGTCGAACGACATTTTCCTGGCGAAGCATTTACCGTTTCGTTGCCGCGATACAAATGGGCCCCGCGCAACCCGTCCATAAAGTATCCTCCAGGGTGTTATCACGTGGCGATCCACGTCACCGGTGAAGCATAGCACCGACCGCGTCCCATTCATTTTCATTCATTAACGGCCGTCGTTAGCCGCCGTGATATTTCGCCCGATACCGAGAAAAATCAACGCCTGCCCCTGTCCGGGGATCTGTCAATTAAAACCAGCGAGGAGATTCCTCGTGGCCGCGTCAAAACGTCGCCGCGGCCGGGTCGCTCGCCTCCTCGCGCGATATTTTAGGCCGCGATCGAACGCGCGCGCGTGCGCCCCAATCGCCCCCTCGTAGTTTATTGAAACGATACCATCGATCCGATCCGTGGCGGCGAAACAGTTTGACACGTAAATGACAATGATTAATTTTAGACCGGAATCGGGTCAGAACAGAGGTGGACTGATCTGTTGTAAACCGATTGCGGGCTGGGTGTATCCTCGTGAAATCGTTTCAGCGATCCTTTACTCATCGGCTGTTTAATATCCTTCGTCTGCAATTATTACACTGTCTGACATCATTTATTACATCGTCATCAGTAATTACTCCAACATTATTTTCTCCTACTTCCATAACGGAGGAAGGGACGATCTTTATCGATCCGCGCGCAGTCTAACAATCGCCAGAGAGTATTGTAACCCCGTTACTTTCGCATGGTTCCGTGGAAACAGTTTGCCCGACAGCCCTCGAAACATCGTTAACGCCGAAGCAAACAATTCGCAGGCTGGTCCTGCGCGTCATTATGTAAACTACGGTCTGGCTGCGGCGGTCCCGTTCCACTGCGAGCGCCGGAACCCAATCGCCGCGACCGGACGTGACCAATTGTACGCCGTTTAGACTACGGTTCCGGAATTTTACGCGGCGCGCCCGATGGAACGAAGCCCCGCGCGACGACGGGCCGACGTAGCGGCTTGAAAAGCGGCGAGCACGCGCCGAAAGCTCGGGCGAAAGTCACCGGGCACGTACGCGGCCAGGGTGTGGGCAGGATTGTCGGACGTATCTAACGTTCGCCAGCGACGTGCGAAAGTCCGACGTTCGCTGGGACAAAGTTCGATAAAGGGGTGTAAACTCGGGGATATTTCTCCGGGTAAGTGCGGTAGAATCGGGCGTAACGGTGGTATCGGCTCGGACCATGAAAATGGTCGTCGTCGCGGGGGCGAAACGGATAGAGTGCCGCGAGAACGTTGGAGGGAGTATAGATGGTCTAGAAATTAGAGTTCCTTCGAAGGGAACCCCTGGGGACAGTCGAACCGTACCAGTCGATGGGAATAATTCGCAGGATTATTAATTGTTTAACGGTGAAACGCGGGGCGATGCTGCCCTCTTTACGTGCCCCAAGATGGCGAGCTCGTTGCAGTTTAATGCGTTTCCTTCGGTCGACAGTTGTTACACCGTGGAACGTCTAATCTAATAAAATAGTGAAATAAGTCCGTGCTGGGTCGGCTATTAAGGGGCAGCACGTGCGATTTCGCCAGCTTTCTTACGACTGGCTGCAATTGCGGACGCTGCATCGCTCCGGGGCTGGTATTTCCACCGCGCTGCGCCATTGAGGTGAACTCTTAAAAGTCGTCGGGAAAAATGAATCGATTTTTAACGAGGAAATAATTGATCGTGGTTCAAGGAAACCTTATATTGTTCCAGTGGTCAGCGAAATATGAACGGTAGCATCTTACAGTTGCGGGTAACGCGTAAACTTAGACGCAGCGTCGATTAATAATAAACCGTGAGCACGGTTAATCGCTCGAATCGATCAACCGCGATGGCGTCTCGAAGCTCGAAGAACCTGGCCGTAATCCCTGTCTAAATAAATGCTGGGATCAGTAGGCTCGTTAGAATCGAGATTGACATCGATATCGCGTGCCCGCAACCGTCGAGCTGAATGATTGCGACCATTTTGGATTCCACTTGCGCATTTATCCCGTCGTAAATTCTGTTATCCAAACTAAACAAACGATTCCCGCGATTTATCACCACCCCCGCAACCGCGATCGATATTTGTCGAACGAATAACCGCGCGACTAAACCCCCCGCGAATTTACCTTCAACACCGGAACACACTCCGCCCGCAGCCACTTATCCGTTTTTGAGCGCCACGGACGCGTCACGAAATTTGCTCCGCGTCAAAGACGCGACCGCGCCACAAGAGGAATACAAGTCTAAGACGCGGTTGCCAGCGTCCTGAAATATGCATAGGTATCCCTTAGTACGTTTAGTAGGAAATTACGTAGGTGCAACACGCGCCGCCTCTATAGCGTGCCGTTAATATTAACTACACCCCTATCGAGCATTATCCTAAGGGTAGCTGCAACGAGCTGCATCGCCACCTGCCGGTGGATCGAACTTCGAGGTTGTCGTCGATCGTGCATGCGCTGGGAAAATCTCTGATAATCTGTGGGAATCGAAAAAGACATCGCTACATCCCTGGTTCCGTCATTAATACTGTT
The DNA here is from genome assembly GCF_050948175.1 of Xylocopa sonorina. Lineage (NCBI taxonomy): Eukaryota > Metazoa > Arthropoda > Insecta > Hymenoptera > Apidae > Xylocopa > Xylocopa sonorina. The sequence continues at coordinate 11,898,638 of NC_135197.1, read as the reverse complement.
GGCGCGTCGAGCGAAGTAAGCCGTAACGAAGATTTAATTACGGCGTTCCGTGCGGACGGTCTTTAAATAACTTGTTGCTGATTGGACAAATCGACGGTGAGAACGTCTCTGGCGTAAAACGAGTCTAAGTATCGCGAAACGACGGCCCTTGGAAGTCAATGGTTCGGAAACAACGCGCGAAAAGATGGCCGCTTTAGACGGCGCCGATAAAGGCTTATTCAAATATACCGCCATTGTCCCGGCTCGGACGCCTGTCTCGCGGCACAATTTTCACCTCCGTTTGGAAATAAGTACTGCAGAAAAATTCATAACCAGTTTAAACCCCTTCGTAACCGGAGTATTTCTGCTCCCTCGAGACTTGAGATCGTCGACGATTTTTTCATCTCGACCAAAGGGTGGAGACTCGAAACCGCTGTTAGAGTCCGTTCAGAAATTGATTAACCGATTAAGAATTTTTCGCGAAAGCTACACTACCGATGGTTGGAGGCAAAAAGTCCATTCGTGCCGCAGAGTGGGCTGTCCACGGCGACGCGAACGGTTGCCAGCAATTTCCATCAGCAACTCGAAAATTCCTACCCCGTAGCCGGTATCGGGGCGGCGGGCAAAAAGCATTAGCGGTTCTGCATACTGCCGCGTCTAATCTATGAACGCAATGTAATCTCACGAGCGGTTGATGCTGCTAATGGCCGCCGTGCCGGGCATCCTCGATTCCTTGAAATTTCCTGGACACTCGACAGTACGAGGCCCCGGTTGCAAGAAACCCGCCTGGTCCCTGGCCACGCTGCCACCCGGAAATGCAGTCTAATCTCAATTTTCCCGCGCGCACTTGAGCATTAACATCGGTCGACCTACGATAAACTTCCATTCTATCTTCTTGCTTCGGAGTTCCACCTAAGAAAATTCCCTGTTACCGTAGTACACCACCGGGAGAACGTGCAAACGACGAGTTCTCGCTACCGACATCGTTGCGCGGACCATTCCTGGCCCATAACGGTTACCAACGAGAATTACCAAACGGTGTATCCAATTACCATCAGAAGGGGTGGAACGCAGCTGGAGCTGTATTTAGAAAAAAAAAGTCTCGCGAAAACAGGATCGTCGATGTCTCTATCTTGGCTTCTGGTGATACTTGGGCGAAATTTTGATCCGACTTTGGATAAAGCATCGAGGAATTCTGTCGAGCTCGTAAGGGTCGCGTTAGTTGGATCTCGAGCGCTTCCACGGTGCCCTGAAACGCGTAACTCTCGTTTTGTTCGCAGTTTTCCTCGCGATTGCATTTCCCGGGGCTCACCGCCGCCGCCGCTATCTCCACCAGACATCGTTCTCCTCCCCATAAAGATCCTCGTGCTTCTTCACATGCACTCGACTCTCGTTTCCCTCGGTCGGTGGCTGGCCTCGAGCATGCTCCCGCCGCCATTTCGCAGCTACCTCGATAACCAGCTAATGCCTCCGACAAACACGATCGCAACGTGTTCCCCACGATTCTCGCGGATATTCCGGGTACCTGGATACCTTGGCCCCGCCTAGCCGCGCTGAACGTCCACGTTTTGGGAGCGATCAATTTTTATTCGCTCGATTTTTCGGGAAGATGGTCGAGCTCAAACGTGTTCAATGGAACGCTTTTCTGGGGAGGGGGCTGAAACGGAATTGCTTCGAAAATGAACGATGTCAAATGCAAATGAAAACGTCAAGATCTGGTACGGTGCACAAAGTTCTATATTTCATATTTCGTTCCCACGAGCAAGCGTAGGGCTAGCACATCCCATTAGCCGTAGAGAATGGCCCAATCCGCGGCTCTTTTCATACCCATCGTACGAACCATCGCGCGTTTCGTCGCGTAACGAAAAAAAAAAGAACATCCGCGGGAAAAAGACAGGGCAAAAAAAAAATAGCGATCGCTGATGCGGTTCTCTTTGTTCGCAAACAGATTTCGTGGACCCGTGGCTCCATTCAGACAGCCGCGGTTTTTATTTGAGAATTTTACAAACGGCTGTACATCACCGCGCGGTTTCTCGCTCGCGTTGCAGATATAATTGTTTCCCGGCTCGCGGCTCAACCGGCGCGAACGTTTCTCTGCTCTTATCCGCGCTAAAATTGAAACAGCACCTGACGTCTCTAAGACTCGAGTGTCGAACGTGAGCTACCAAAAAAAAAAGGAAGCTGTCGATTCCCAAATCTCGCGCGAAACAAATATACATTCCAGACTAATTCCACGCCTACGAGGTAATCGTAAGAGGCGGACGAGAACGTTAATCACGAGGGAGATGAAACGCGTTCGAACCCTCCGCCCCAGAAAAAGTTTCACCCGTTCACCTTTGCGCAATCTTGAGTCACGTCCCCGGCGAAAATCCGTGGCTGACTGCGGTCGGAGTCCGCTCGAATTTCCACCGTTCGACGGGGGTGGCGGCGTTAACAAGATACACTGCGCGCCGTCTGTCCGTGTATATCCGCCCCCCGGGTAGCTGGCTCCGTTTAATCTCAATTTCCGGGGCTCGGTGTTCCAAGGCGCGCCGGCTGACGAGCAGTAAATAGCTGACTCGCCGGCGTACCAGCGAGCAGATGCATCCTCGTTGTCAGTCTGTTTCACCCTCGTCCCACCCTCGTCCCACCCGCGGCTCTTCTTCTTTCGCGCTGGGTGGTGCGCCGCGGATAAGACGGGAAGAAAGGATCGGTCGACGAGGTCGGATAAGGAGGCGCGCAGGTGAGCCGTGTTGGTTAAGCGGACCACGTTTCCGCTCTATTTTCCGCCGGCACCATCCTCGAGACGACTTTCTCTCAGCTCGAGGCTGCGCTCCCTGAATCTTCTTCCAACGGTGGATATATTCCAGCTTCTAAACTACCCGCGCAACGCTCTTTGTATTTTCTTATTAATCTGCCACGTTGTTGCGTGTACGCGCGCATCCACGTTCCCTTCTCATCTGGGTTTGACGATGGAAGAAGCAGTTTCGTAGCATCGTAGCTTTCGCTTTTTCGATCGGACACGGTGGAGCCGGTATCGTTGCACGGGGTGTTCAATCAGCTGGAATTCAGAGTGCGCGCAGAAGCTGGTTGGTTCCACTGCAATTTATGTGGGTAATAAGCGGATCGATCGAACGTCGAGAAGTTGTTGGACGAAGTTCTTTCGCTCAAAGGCGACACAGTTTGGGATACTTTAAACGATTTCCGATCGACGCAGTCGACTGACCAGAGTACACAGTTGTTAATCCTCGAGCGTCCCCGGGGACAGGAGTCTGCTTATAAACTCGTTGCCGTCGTGGAGGTAATCAGGGAGACTTAGCGAGCGACTAATGCGCATTAGCTGAAAGCCTGCCGCCGTGTTTGTCCCAAAGCAGTTAAAGTAATTAACTTGCTCGAGATTTTTATTAGAAATTTCTTCGAAGCTTCCCCACCTGTCGTTCCATCGATTCGATGCGCGATCCTGTCTCGATGGCAAATATCAAAAAGCGCGATATAACGATCGAAACGTTGATAGAGAGTTCGTACAGAGCGCAGCTCGTAAAGTACGGAAAGAAAAACAGAGGGGATTCAAAGTTCCTTTCGCAGAGGACGCTCTCGCGCGACAATCGCGTCGATCAACAATACGCTGACGGGAAATTTGCGGAGCAAACACGCGTAGCCTTCGAGCGGATCGCGAGATACACGCGTACACGCGTCGACCTGGCGTATTTTCCCACGAAATCGGGACGAAAACGATCTCTGATGTACGAGCGAACCTACGCGCAGATTAAATCGTTGGACGTCGCAACCAGCGCGCGTCAAATTGATACGTTTCGTCGTTTGTCCCTCCTCGAACGGCGAACGAATTTCCCGGGCGTCGATCTCCCGTCCCGAGCGCAGCCAGCCACGTTCCTCCTGGAATCTCCTCTAAGCTGACGCGGCTCAAAAATAAACGACACCAGCGCCCGCGCCGCGGCTGCGTTCGCCGCGAAATTGAATCGCTTATCATCCCCCCTCCGATCACCGTTCAATCGAGGAATCCCCTGGCCCCGGCCGCTTTTTCACCGGCATAATGTTGATATTAAATTTCCAAGTTATTCGATATGGATCATCAATCATCGTGATGGCGAACGGGAAACAAGATTCGAACGGGAAAAGGAGAAAAACCTGTTACCTGTTGCGCGATAGGGTTACCCGGCTAACCCGAGGATGGATATTTCCTGCTGGAAAATCGCTTCGAATTAAACGTTACAGACTTTCGTTTACTTATCGACAGGTCCCCTCGTGGCGCGTCGTAAAAAGGATTGAGAACGCTTCAAGGTACGATCGAAGGACAAATTTTTTACGATAAATGAGGAAGGTGTGGAGATACCATCGCGATATTAATTTTTGGTGAGGCTAGATGTAGGTACGAACAATGTTCCGTGGACTCACCAGGGGTTGGTATAAGAAGCAGTACCCCCTTGGTTCGTTCATTAGTGGGAATAATCGCCCCGATTATCCCCTTACGTACGACCGTATTTAACCCTTCCAGCAATGTGCCGCGCGATTACACCCCAGAAATTGGTTACGCCAAGCACGCCAGGGATTATCAGGAATTTTTTTACCGCTGTCTGTCACGCTATGACGCGCAAGAAGCGGAGAATACACCTGTTGCACGCGGCCATCGATAGACCTATCGAGGGGTTTTTTTTTAGAAGACTCGAGGACTCCGGTGGATCGAGAACAATCCGTAACGATCGAAATTTCTCTGGTTTCGCTAAACGAGCGTGTTCGCTCGGACGAATTAAGCGGAACGAATCGACGATCGTTCGACCTGTTCGCCTCTTTAACCCTCGAACGAGAAGAGTCGAAGGGGGAGGACCAGAGGGCTAAGGGTGCCGCGACGAGCGTCACCCTTGCATTTTTCCCCTTAACTATGCTCGCGTCATTTGTTCGCGCGAAAATGGTACCCAGTACCGCTCGAAACGGCAAAAACGGCGACGCAAATGCTTCCTGTTATCCCGGTTGCAACGTCCCGCGTTACAAGTCAGCTTTCTATGCAATTATGTTGAACAGCGTAGGGAGGGTGAAAAAAAGAGAGGACGAAGCGTCGCGCGGTCTTGCCCTCCGTCTTCGTTTCTCGCGCGACAAAACGTGTCGCTGGCAAGCGGGGAAGTTCGTTTCGCGAAACGGGTCGCGCGCGGAAAAACAGCTGTCGCGAACGAGGAGAGAACGAGAAGAGCGCGAAAGAGTGCCGCGACAATTATGCTCGGAACTGGTTCATTTTTGCGCGCGCCTGAGAGTGGCCAATAACTGTAAGCGACGCAGCACCCTCGCAGACGGAATGTTGATCTCGTTTTTCCATTGACGATGGTTTTTCAGCGCGACGATGCAAACAGAAATTAAGGGAACGAATTATCCTTTCCAACGAGGTAATCGACGAGAGGTAAACGGACCGTGGGATTCTTTTTACTTCGAAACGCTTCGACGCAAGATTTGATTGCGGAAGTTTCTCACCTTGAACCAGCGAAGTTGAGACTTTCGATATCGAGACTTTTCTCCATCGGACGAGTTCCGTCTTTCAGACGGCTCGCGAAGTCTGACAGCATCCTTACCGAGTAACAGCATCGGACCCCCATCGCTTACCACTGTTTTTCATTACACTTGGAAACGTCTGAAGCCTCGCATATTTCCGCGTCTCATGCAAAGTGGATCGTTCTACGAGGTGCCTCGCGGCGGGGCAACATATTTCAGCTAAATAGGGCAGAATGGGTGCTTTGACGCTCGTTCCCCGTAAAACCCATCGTTGGTAGCTGGGACGCGATGTAGACGAAAGAAAACCGCGAATAAAGCGGCTCGTCGCGCGGTAACCGCGGCGGGTAGGTAGCGGTTTCGCGGGCGCGAGTCAGCCGCGCCGCGGTTATTCGTCTTGCGGCGGGGTCGATTCGTCTTGGGCCGGAAAACACGGACGGAGAACGTTTCCGGGGCTCGTCCCCGCGGCGCAGCGCCGCGGCAGAGCTTAACACGGTGTAAGCCGCGCGCGGCACGCGGATATATCGCGGTATCCGCGGCTCGTCCCTATCCGTGCCCATAAAGAATGTAAGCTTCCAACGGAGACTCGACGGCGTATTCCTCCCCTTGGCGCAATAACGGTAACTCTCGGGATCCGAAATTTTCATGCATACGATATAAAGTATAAACGACGACTTCATCATCCCCGTCGTGCCTGCATTTTCTTTTCCACCTTGGTACGCGTCGCGTTTCCCACCGCGTTTCGCTCTCGATCTCTTTGCCAGCGTCGCGAGCGCGGATGAAGGCCAGAGTAGATCTTGATCGCTCGGTTCTTTCGAAATCTCGACCGCCACGATTGGCTCTCCATTGAGACTCGCCAACGGAATGGAAATATCTAAGGAAAATCGCGAGGGAGAATGAGGATGTGGAAAAGGCGGTCTGTTTCCACGATTCTTGAAACAACGGACCTTGGATCGATCAAAGGGCGGCTCGTCAAAGGAACCGCGAGAGTATCGACAGGTCGATTTCTCGCGGCGCGGACTAACGGCGGTGGACGTTGCGTCTCGCGCGAAATCGTTCCGCGATGCCTCGCCCGTGAAACTCCAGGCTCCCTTTTGTTGTTTCGAAAAATTTCTCCTTTGAGGAGGTGACGCGCCGCGCGGAGGAAACGTTGTTTTCCGACAGGGGAAATTGAACGTTCGCGATGGTGTTTCGCCGGCGGTGAATGCGCGCTCGAGCACGTACCGTTCGTTCCTTTTCGAGGTACTCTCAGACAGGCACTGTTTGCGCCTTGGAAACTGGATTTGTTTCGCCGAGTTGCAACCGCTTCGTAAACGGAATTATTTAATTGACAGGACGAAATGGCGGTGTAAAAATTCCCCGGGAATAACTCGGTCGATTTGTCGGTCTACTTTATAGTACACCCGACTGGTTGGTACCTTTAAAGGTACCAACCAGCGCGTGGCTGCACGCTCGAGTCGATTCCGCCAGCAAATCTCTGTTTATGATAACGACAACGATTTTGGCTTCTAACCTCGCATGCGGTATCTTCAAGGAAGGAATTCATGAATTCCCAAACAATCGCCAGCATTTTTCTAGCCCGGACGTTTCTATGCTTTCCTTGGAGATTATAAAAGAGATCCGGGAAAATGGTAGATTCGAGCCACCACCGTGGCATTCGCTATACGAAATAGCTTTAAATATACCTCTCGAAAACAGCACGAATCTCGTGAAAGGGGAATAGAAGAATAATTTGTTAAGAAACAAAGATTAATTCGGTTGGGATCCGACGCGATGGTAAAAAGCAGAGCAGCAGGGACAGACGAAGGTTGCCGCGTGACGGTTTAATAGCTGGGGGCAGCGGGCAGCCCGGTTTCAGGAACCGGTTCCAAGAGGGACTTTGACCGCCGAACAGGTTCGCGCGGCCCAAGGCGTTCCTCGATAAATTTGATGAAAAAGTTTCGCTCGACGGCGGGACGGCCCGCGGCGAAGCGAGGCGCGTCGCGACGCCGCCCCCGGCGAGAAAACGATACCTTTCCCGAGTTCCGTGTCACGGGGCTTGATAACGACGTTTCGAGCCGTGAAAAGCTTAAACGTCGTTCCCTTCGCACTTCGCCTCGCCTTCGGTCTGGGACCCCGTTTTTTCTCTGAAATTCACTTCTTTATCGCCGCAGAAAAATCGTGGAATGAATTTAGCAGCGTATCGAGGGAATTCCAGCGGGCCGTCGTAGTTGGAACGCGCGCGAATCGATTTCGAACGATGCAGGCGACTAACGCGCGAATGATACACGGTTTTATCGTCCTAATTACCGTCGAGCAAATATTTTTTCCGTCCGCGCGGACGTCTGTAAAGTTTGCCGATCGGTGGAGATGACCGGAGACGGGCGTATAATGCATAATAAAGCCGAAAATCAGAGGCAGCAGCGCATTAATTAAAAGGGGAATTAATTAAAGTTTCGCGGCATTCCGGTAGAGGAGTTTACGTGTCGCTGGCAGAGTCGATCAGCTCCGCGGCCCGGTGGTCCCCGATAAATAAACAATTTTCGGCCAGGTAATGGACGGGGCAGCCGTGTTATTGCTCGGAATCCCATTAGCGTACGGCAAAAAGGAAACCGAGATAACGCTAACAAACTTCGCTGATCGCCGTGCAATCGGAATTTCAATATTTCGAGGATCGATTATCGGCGGGGCAGGCCGCGCTCTCGCCTGCTTTTGTCCGCCGACCTACAATCGACGCCGGGGGGAAGGGCAACGCAACACTGTTCGATTCTGAATTATGGGGAATTACACAGGGTCACGCCCAACCGTTCATGAAATATTAACGATCCGATTCACCGTCCGACGCTACACCGTGTTCTTCGCCTCGCCCGCTCCTCCCTGTTTTCCAAACGATACGATACCACTGCTGGCGTTTTAATCTCGTCTGCCACGCGTCCGGTAACGCTCGACAATATTCGCGCTCGCTATTTTTTTTTCTACAGAAATTTCGCGCCGCGATACGAACTTTAATTGCAAGGTGAGGGGAGAACCGGAAGACTTTTCGCGTCTAATATTTCGATGGAGTCACGGCGTCCGCCTTATACCAACGCAATATCTCGCCCCGATCTTTAACCAGGTTTCCCCTAAAACGCGGCAACTTCACGGAAACAAAGCGGCGCTGACAAAATATTGCTTTAATATACTCTTTGATTCCCGCCGCCTCTTCCTGCAGCCCGCAGTCTCTACCTTTCATTAGCCGCCATCTTTCTCGTGCCTCCAACCCCGGCCGGGGTCCCTCTCGGTCGGTCGCTTCCGCTTTTTCGCCCGCGTCCCCCGCGGCTTTCCAGTTGCGGGTTTTTCGAGTCAGCTCTCCTTCCATGCCTTCCTTTCGCTCTCTGTCCCCGTTCAGTCGTCTCCAGGCCCACCCTATACCGCCCCTCGGTTGTTCGCGCGCGTTACGCTTCTGTCCGTTCTCCAGCGTGCGCTTAATGCAGTGAATTGCCAGCCAGCCAGCGCTATGCTAATGTCTTTACTTACGAACCGGGTCCCAGGGCGCGGAAAGTTCTCGAGACGGTCCTGTTTACGGGGTTGAAAGGGGGCGGAAACGCCTCGTTTACGTGACTCCGGCTACGTTGCGGATGTAACGGCCGATACGACTCTGCGAGTGTCGCGAGACTGTGGATGCCGCGCCTTCGTTCCTCGGGATAATCGAAGAAACGGGATCGACCGGAGAGTTTTGTTCGTTTAACTCTAGCGAGCGAAGTTTCAACCCTCTTCGTTCGCGTGGAATGAAATTTTTAACCCCAGGACGCTACTTCCGGTCACCTTGACGTTTCAGTAATTGATGGTATTTCTGTACGAGTGGAAAGGGCTGTTAATCGTTCGTGCTGGCAGCGCTTGAAAATTGTATCCGTTTGTGCGTGGAAATGACGAAATTTGCCGTGATAATAAAAAGAGAAGCGATCGCGTTGCAACGGGATAGGGCTCGAAACGCGAAGGGGGAGGATTAGAAGAAGGATTCGCGCGAGTTTCATCGCCGGCAGGTAGCGGCCATAATGCGCGTGCATATTTGCGCAGCGCGTGCAATATATAACGCAACGGAGCGATATTAAGCGGCTCACTCCCGTTGGAGGCCCCTCTTTTCGCATCAAACGGGAATTATGTTACACCAATGAGGGCGTAACGATGGGCAAACGAGGCTGTTTGCGGAGCCAGCCAGCGGAGAAAATCGGCAAACGTTTCACCGAAAAATCGAGGATACAAAACCGTCGACCGACCCTCGATGGATCCACCATCCGCGAGTGTTTCTGAAACGACTCCGCGCTATTCCAACCCACTACCTTTTCCTATGAACGGACGGTGTTCTAAATTTTGCTGATGATTCCTGAGCGATGCATACGTTCACGATGGTTCGAATCGTTCAAAGGGTTGAACCGCTTCCACGAGCCTCGAGACACTCGAAAAACGCGGCACAGAGTAATTTCGTTCAGCTTCAGACGAGTTTGAAACCTTCGTCGTGGAGGATCGCGGTAACCCTTCGTCCAACGAGGCGCGGCAGGCAGAGAAATACGCTCGGCTGCGTTTCCAGCGCGAGGCTGCCGAAAAAACGGTCGACACCAGCCCGCGGTGAAGACGAGCCTCGATGTTCTTGGACGCGAGGGCGCGTTCAACTTTTGCCAGAAGGGTACGAAGAAGCTCGAGTGGGTTTCGTGTCCGTTCGTCGCACGAGGAGTGCACTCTGGGAGCAGTCGCGGCGTGAAACGAGCGTCGGGACGCTCGCGCGACTCCGTCGTCGTCGCTTTGGATCCCGTTCGTTTATCCCCGACAACGCCGTGGTAAAACGTTCTTCCCCGCTTCGAGATCCCCTCCACGAGCCCTCTGTTACTTAGCGCCGCGAAGTGGCGATCAAGACCAGCGACGTTTCCGGCCGATTTTTACGGCTTCCGCTTTCTCGATATGCCTCGCGAGCTTCCCTGCCCGAGATCGTCGAGCGGATAGACGTGGAAAAGCCGTATTCCTATCGACTGGAAGCTTCCTTTCGTCGCATTCGAGTTTAGGCAATCGAGTTCCATCGAACGGAAGCAACAACGTTCCGTACCGGGGAACGATGCTCCTTGCGGTTCGTTTTCGAAACCCTACGCCTTTGATCTATCTGCTCCTCTGTGTTTCCTCTCTGGTTCCTTTTGGTAACGTCGATTCGAATGGCTGCAACGCTATATGGTATTTTTAAAGGATTGCACTCGGTTACTGCTGCTTGGGAATTCAGAGGGTTAGACGTAAGAAGAAGAACGCGTCGTTTTTTTTTTAAGGGAAGACGCCTTCGAAGTTGCCAGCTATCGGTCTTACCGAAATCTGTCATCCGTGTTCACGCTGTCCAAACGGTGCATTAAGTCACGTGTACACGAGTGATAAATGAGCCGCGGTGAACGACACGGCTATTAGTCTTCGTTGTCGCGAATTATGGTGGACAAAATTCTGCAGAAGTAGTAGGCAGGCGTACGCGTTGTCTACCGGAACGGGTGGTCCCCGAAGTGCGCCGGAAATATCCACGGAACGTCTCCGTCATCGAGTCGAAGGGTACATTTTTTTCCCCGCCAACTTCATCTCCATAGGAAGAGGAGAGAAAGAAACAAGAGGAAGAGTGAGAGAGAGAGAGGGCGAGTCGTCCTTTTTTCCCCTCTAAATTCGCGTAGACAGAAATGGATCCGCAGGAATGGAGAAAAATGTCCGGCTCGAATGAACTCCGGAGACCGAATCCACGTCGCGGATAATAAAATCTCGTTTCTCAGGGACGTAATTTGCGAGTCATATTTTCCCCGTGCGTGGAACACGAAAGGGCCCCGTGGTCCCCGGTTTCATTTGGATTCCTTCCATCCACGGAGGGAAAAAGTGGGCGCGAACTCTGCCCATAAATATAAAAGGGACGTCCGACGTACGACGTGGGAGGAAACACGGTAAATAGGCCGTGCGAGGGGGGCGACGTTCGGGGTTGTGAAAGAAACAAGATCGAGGAACCGCTTCGTTCGCTGGTAATTTCCACGCGAGGAATAAAAGGGTCAACGAAGGGTGCCGGGTCTCCTGAGCCACCAGGATCTACGTTGCCCTTCGCACACGTAATACACGGGGCTGAAGCGACCCCTGTACAAATGCCACGGTTAGCCCCGGACGTATACACACGGCGTTGCGGCAAGAAAAGGGGCGGGGGTGATAAATGAATGCGTGGGCAATACGTGAGAAAGAACGCTAGATCCTGCTCTCGTTCTTTCCCTGGCTGAAAGACTAAAGACACCTTTGGGGGTCCGTCGACCGGGTGAGGCGACGAAGAAACGAGCACCGCGAAGGGGGACCGTTATGTACAAGGGTAGATCGTGTGTACGAGTAAGTAACGCGCGCATACTAAACAGCGTCTAAATTATGCATTGCGATGAAAAATTGGGCTGCGCAACAAAAAGTGTATCGTCTAATGTGCTGCTTGAAAACGAGCAACTTAATTTACATGTTACTCGAGGTGCGTTAGGGTAGCCGGGGCGGTCCACTTTGTATCTCGACGCTAATTATAAGTGTACAGGGGTGGCGTGGGTCCAGGTCGAATCACGCGTGCCTATACACCGCAGCTACGCGAGGAATTCGAGACATCGCATGCCTCGTCGTGCTTACACTCTCGGCTCGGCTACCTCGCTGTCGAGGAACGGAATAATATTTTCGCGAGACCCCCGTGACGAACTCTCGGCTGCTGTCTTCTCTAATTCTCGCGTTGAATAATGGACGGCAAACGGGTCGTCCGAAAATTATTCGCGCGTCTAACTGTCAAGGCAGGTCCGCCGGATGAATTCTCAGCGCATCGCGACGAGTCACCGGAAAATTCCGCTGACTCAGCCGCCGCCGATAGCGTCTGCGGCCATTAAAACAACAGCACGTTAGAAGTAACTTTAGACGTCGCAAATTGCACGTGCCACAAGTGCCTGAGCACTTTGGAGAGATCCCCAGGCCACCCCCGTCGGCGCGCGCGCTGCCACCCACGGCCCCGTTTCTCGGTCTCGCGCCAACCCCCTGCCACTTGTCTCTCTATCTATCCGCCGCCGATATATAGCCGATAACTCGATAACCTTCTTATTCCCTTCGACCCCGTTTCCCCAGCCCCGTCGACTTATAACGTTATAACTGGCCTCGTCTTCTACCCTCTTAAAGCTGACGGCTTTGGGGATGCGCGGCCATGCCATCTTCGTCGAGGAGTAAACGAAAAAAAAAAAAAAAAATCAAAAAGAAAGAAGGAAAAGAAGTAAAAAATCCGTGGACTTGCTGGATTTCCATTAGCGTTCGCAGGTTTGATTTTCAGTTCCTTCGCGCGAGTTACGTTTGGCATGCATACGGCACAGTGGTATAGCAGGCGTTGCAGTAAATATAAATTGCAACCGGAGGGTATGCGACGTAAATTTCCCGGGTACGTGGCTCGTAAATCAGGTCGGCTTATGTCTCGATACGATCACCGGTATAAGCTCATCGCGCGATCTCTCCCTTCTCGACGTGTTCGGGAGGGAGAAGAATCACCTTTCATCTCATTTTTCTCCACCGTGATAGCCGATGAACGTGTACCGTGATACTTGACAACGCTCGTCCAAATATTTCATTAAAAAAGCAGAGAGAGAGAGAGAGAGAGAGAGAGAGAGAGAGAAAGGAACGGCGGATCCGTCGAATCGATCGCGTATTATTCCACCGAGTGATTAATCGAATTTATGGAGAACGATACCCGCTGAATTAGAAAGGGCGGTGAGGGGGTCATCGAGACGAGGGGCGAAGCGGAATTCAGGAGCGTAACGCGAATAAAATAAAACGATGGAAAGTTCGCCACGTCAGTGCGGGGAGCTGTAAGTTTCCGTTAGGAGAAATGGCGGAGAGAGGAGGAAAAAGTTGGGCGAAAAAGCGAACCGGTGTCGGCTGATAAAAATGTTTGCCACCGGCGTTACGGCGCGCGAACGAAGTTTCCCTTATCGTTGATTAAATTAGCGATAAGGAAGTTCGAGCGCCGTTTTAATGGATCACAGAAACGGTCCGCGAGATAAGAGCGGACGTTACGAAAATCGATGACTCGACTAATCCACTTTTTCCAACGGCCCCGGCGTCGTTCCTTTTGACGCCTGGAATTGGAACGTTGAACGAATCGACGAATAAAGTCCCGTCGATTACGACACGTCCTCGCGAACGCGTGTGGACGATGGTTAAATCGAAGGAAAATAGAATTCGAGCGCCTTCGGTTCTTCTCGCGCAGCGCGACGTGAAATACGTCGCGGGGGTGGAAGGCGGATAACGCGATGTTAAGCAACGCTTAAAAACGGGCGATGGTCGTCAGAGACGAGCGACGTATCGTGGATACATAGAATGTTTATACGACGTCGAGTCTCGATTCGGATTCCCTGAAATTGGCAAATTTTCGCGCGGCAAGTAGACGGATCGGGGACGATGATAACAAATCCGCGCCAGGCGTCATCGAGAAATTTCACGCCTGCACCAGGCGTCGACACCTGTCGATATCGAGACGTTACATTAAAATTCACCGGCATGCATCCGGATTAACCGAGATTCTTCGCGGCGCGGCGTAACTTCCAGTGGCTTCGAAAAAGTGCCGCGAAATCGCATCAACCCACACGGCGGCCAATTTGCTGGTTTTTTTTTACCCCCGCCATGAATAATTCCATCGCGAGTCTTCGATCGTCGCTGTGAAACTGAATGAAGAATAACGCGTGTGGAATATAAATATTGGAACGGGTCTGCGCGTAGCGGAGGAAAGTATTAGAATCCTTTTAAAACAGCTTCGAGTACCTTGACGCGCAAGAAAATAAAGTAGTACATTGGTAGTGACGTACGCAGCAGAGAACGAGGCTGAAAAGATTAACAATCCGGGGACGAAAGTTGGATTAAGATACGTTCAAGCTGGAAGTAAGAAGAAGAAGAAGAAGTTGTTACTCTACTACAAGAAGATACGGAACGTGCTCGTTCGCCGGCTCTGTGTACAAAGTAATACGAAACTGAAGAGAAAATATGACTCTCTGTCAAAGGAGCGTATAAAGCGCTGAACCAATATTTGGTATCAAACAAAAGAGCGGGATAGGTAGAACAGGGGCCATCGATTAATAGCTCGTTAACAGGTAGAAAGTGGTCGAACAAATCAAAGGGCAATAATCGCGGCAATAAACACACAGCGCGGTGGCTCGATCATGGAACGCTCGCCCCTCGTATCGACGCCTGTCGATATCCCCAACCGGGCATTAAAATTCACGGTGGCGTTTTTCCGATCCACCGTGAACTTTCGAGACTTCCGTCGCTTCTCTCTGTCTCACCTGGCTGGATTCGCGTCGTTCTCGCGTTGTCGTCGTGGCCGTCGGCATGGCGGTCCCGTCGCTCGTCCGCCTGCGAGCTCGTTGTTTTGCATTCGCGAACGACGCCTACCCCCCTCTGACGTGCGCCATGAAAAATACATAATTCCGCCGGAAGCAGAATGCCAATAATATAGCTGTGTATGTGCGTTCTGGACCAGTGGTCGAAGATATTTCAAAGCGCGCACGGGGCCATGGACACCCGCCACGGGCCATTTTATTCAGCGATATAATGCTTGACTCCTCGTCCTTCTTACAGGCTGACATATTGGTCGCGATAGCGAGTAATCCGTTACGTCAGTCCGTATCCACGATAAGAACGCCACGTGGCCTCCTCTTTCCCTTTATTCCCTTCTCCTCCTACCACTTTACTTTCTCCAGTCGCCATTTTCTTCCCTGTTTACTTGTCTCTTTATACTCTTCCACCTTTTCCATCCGTCTTTCCCGTTGCGCTTCTCCTCCCCCTGTCCCCTTCCATCTCTCCTATTTCGTCCTTTTTTTATTCTCTTTTTTTTTGTTTAACTCTGCCTGAACTCGATACCTTTCTCATTTCGTCTCTTTGTGCTCTCCGTTTCGTCTATTTGTCCCGTTTCTTTGTTCCTTTCCAGCGTCTCTTTCCACGTATGTGTCTCTTCGCTCTCTCTCTCTCTCTCTTCCACCCGCCGTCCCCTGTTCGCCTTCTTTCCAACGATCTACCATGAGCCACGATGGAACGACCAATATATTTCCAGACGCGAAACTTCCAGCTAGATTCGCTTTGGCGGTGGGAATGAAGTGGCGCCGCGCGCGGGCGAACGTGATGCAGATCGGCGATAAATCAGACAGGAGATGTAAATAAAAATCTTACAGAGGAATGGGAGGGCTCTTTGTGCGAATGGGTGCCACGCTGTCATTCGGAGCGGTATCCAATTTGAAATTTTTCATCGGCCGATAACCGATACGCGGCTCGATTTGTAATTTCGGCGGCGACCAAGGAGCCCGGGGACCGCCGTATCCGGAGCATACGATGGATCCAACGGTCCAACGTTATTTACCCCGATGTATTTTCCCGTCCACCCGCTATACACGAAATCTCGGGATTATTTATAACTCTATTTGCTTCGTTCGATTGAACGCGAGATAAATAGCGGAGATGCGATAAATTACGTTTTGCGACTTCCCTGGCAGTTAATTCGTTTCCACAGGAAGCTTGTTTGATTCGAGGCTCTTTGCGAGAATCTAGGAGTATCGATTTGAATACGGATTGTCCGAATTTATTCGCGTGATTCCTGCTTCTCAAACGCGATATACGACCCGTTTGATTGGCGGATAATTAACATACGCGGAATGGCGCGCGCAAAATATCTGAAAACCAAGTCTGCAAAACCAACGGGCGCACCCTCGCATTAAGGGGCGGCGCGTTACGAGACACTTTGAATACCGAAATCCCGACGCCATCGGATTAAACATGAAAAATTGTACGCGAAACACCGAGCGCAAAGCCCCGCGAGGCAAAAAGAGCCGCGTCCCGGGGCGGAAATCGAGCGCGTTTCCTCTTTCACCCCACGGCTCAGCAGCGCGAAACGAAGAAGCGTGGAGCGCGCGCGCGCGCCTGATGCCGCATATAAACAGAAACGCGAGGGACTCGCTGTCAGGCTGACAGGTAATTCACGGCGGCAGAAGGCAGGGGCTCTTCTCCAGTTAACTTTGATTTCGTGACCCTTCGACGAGACTGCCGCGGGTTCGAGAGGGAACTCGCCGAGTGTCAGGCCCGTGACAAACCGGCTCGAGCCGCCCTCTATTCTTTTCCTCCCTTTCCAGTTTAATTTCGTGCCCGTTATTCGCGCGACGCGGAGGAACTCGAAGCATTTTTTCAATTGTAAAGCTGCTCTTTTTCTTTTTTAATAAAGGAGTTATGTATTCATTCCTCGACTGGAAACGAAATCAAATTTATTCTACCCTTAAGCATCTTCGTCTCGAACAGGAATTTAGTAGTTGCATACGCGATAGGCGGAACGTTCCCTTCGATACAGAGCGGAGAAGTGTATTTATTGGAAAACCAACGAGATCTTGGCCGTTGCTCGAACTAGCTCGGATCAGGGATAACGCGAAAGGAACACCCGCGGGATTCCGGATGAAAAGTTCCGCTCGAGATGCCTCTCCTCGCGCAGAGTTCACCTTCCACAAGTTTTACCCGGTACATCTAGCGTACGTCGAGTGATGCGTGGCGAGTATTTCGAAAACGTGCTGCCTCGAACGTCGGTCTAAATTCTAAGCGGCGGAACTTTGGCCAATGGCGGCGGAAACGCTCTCTAAGGGGCGCGTGTTCTTCGCCGCGGGATAGCGCGTAAGTCGAACGATTTGCGGCAGGGGATGGCGAGGAGGAACGAGTAATGCCCGGAATGCCACCCTGGCCGCGGGTTCCGTAATTCATCACCGCGGCTGGGCGAAATTTTAAACGGCGCACCGCGTCGAATAGAATTCCATTTTGACACCTAATTACCGCGATAATAAGCTTTGGAAATTAGGAACACCGGACGGTCGCGCGACCTACGGGGCATGATTAACGCGCGGCCAGATTTACGCGTAAGCCAATGACAAACTGTAATCTACGGGACGCGATTCGCGTATCCCGGGAAATTATAATTCCTCTCACTTTGTTCTGCTACCGACGGGTATACACCTCGGCTCCAACGAAATTATTTTCTCGCATGCATTATAACGCATATATTTTTCAATAACGCGTAGAGATTTATTTATTAAAACCTGTCCATTATAAACGAAATAGCAAAGAATTTACGACGCATGACGCGTGCATTACGACGATACAACCCTCGATGCATCGCGCAATTTCACCCCCGAAACGCGGCCTTGGTGTACGTGTGACGCGCAACCCTGCACGTTTCGCATATGCTGCATAACCGGAAGACGCGAGGGACGCGCCAACAGGCGAATTCACTCCATCGCGGATCTTTTTATCCCCGACTAGAGCACGGCACTTAGCCGGTTGCGAGTGCGGAAGACGGCAGAGAGTAACGAGGAAAATGCATTTCTGTTTCAGGAAGCGCGTACATCATAAGATGGAGCGCCCCGCAGCTGATGGTGGTGGCGGTCCAGTACATCCTCACGGGGCCCTACATGCCCCCGTACGTACCCCAGACGGCGAATTAAGCGATGGACCACGAGGAACGTGGCCCGTGTTACGTCCAGGGCGTTCTGTCGCGCCCTGTCTGTCTACCTTTTTGCATCTCGATCCGCTCTCACCTGGGGAGCCGCGTGCGAATATGCGACGAGCCATCAGAACGCGTTAACGATATGTTATTAAAAACGCAACGAGACGACTGAACGTTGGGGCTTACGCGTCCTTTTTTTTTTTATTCCACGTTCGCGTTTTGAGTGACTTTATTCTTGCTAGAGGGGGAGCGAGAAAGGTATTCAAAGATGCTTAAGATTAGTTGTCCGCCACGCGAGAAGATCGGACGATATGCTCGGCTAATGTTCGAGATTAGCGTGACGGTTCGCGGGACGCATTAACGGAAGCAGACGAAATTATTTGTCAACCGGTTGTATACCTTTAATTGGATTGTTAATCGCAATCGAATATTAATTAGGTTAATTGAATTATGTATCGACCGCCGGTGGATTACGGGCTTAATTAGCATCAGATATTTATTGTGAAGCGAATTATCTTTGGTGAATTATTTGTGGCTAGTAATGATGTATGAACGGTGGGAATGCACTGTTCCAAGAACCATATTACCGTTATGACATTGCACCACGATCCTGCGGCTAATCGACGTAATTAGAGGGGAAATTAATGGTGCTCGTCTATGTCTTTCCGATATTAATTCGAAGGGGGATACATCCTGGCAATGTACGTCGATCGGCGTGCAACTTCGCATTTCGTATCGTTCATAGGGGATGAATGGAACGTTAATAGCACTCACCATTTTGGTATCCCAGTCTCGATCAAAAGTAGCCCACGCGACCCAGCCTCTCGTCCTTCTTCCACTATCTATAAGAAAAAAAACGAAAAGAAAAAGTAAATGAGGCGATACAATCGAGATCTGGATTTTTGAATTCGAACGCGGATCTGGCGTGCGATAACGATGATAAACGCAACAGAGTAGATCGACGGGGAGAAGAATGGGCAGACGCGTCGGAGCAAGTGGTTCAGGTACACGAAGAGAGCATCTCTCGATGTTTTCATCGAGAGACAGATATCCAAGTTAACACCAGTGCGCGATAAATTCCGAAAACAATCAAACTCGTCGGGGCTGCTCGCACATTTTTCTCCGCGCGCCGCTCAAAATGATAAATCTGTCCTGCGAGACTACATGCTTGGAGTCAGCGAACAAAACGGACCGCTCTCTGGATTCTCCTCGACGCTCGAGCATTCTCCGTTCCGCTCTCGTAATATACAATATCGCGCGGAATTGCGCGGAACGCGCGATGCCTCGACACCGATCGGAGACGTATATATATATATACATGTACAATATATACGTATCCGTTCGTGTTATTCGACGAATCTAGCAAATTACGCGATCACAGGTGGAGAGACGAGGGCGAGGGGGAGAAGAAAAAAGGAGAAAAGCCGCGCGGAGGGGAAACGTATCGGGGGTTGCGAGTGGAATTGGTACGGCTGGTCCCCGAAGGCGCGCGATACACGCGCAGCTTACGTGGAAAAGTCAACGCTGAATGAAATCTCGTGGCTGGGGACTTTTCAAGCGCGAGCCAGGAAGTGGCATTCAAGTAGACAACCCTCCGGGGAGGGGGGCCGGAGAATTTGATTAATGCTTCGACACGTGAGAAATGGCGATCCGCCACCTCGCGTAATCACGGGAATCGCTGCTAGGAATGCGACGACGGTGTCCGCGATACTTTTAAAACGGTCATCTGCTGGCGGATCCAATTATCGAAACGATGCGTTCGGATCGTTGCTCGCCGATAAAAAAGTTCGTTCTCGTTTTCCGCGAGGTTCGCGAACCTCGAACCGGCGGCTCGTTCATTTTGCGCTCGCGCCGGGTTCAAACGCTGTTTTCCGTCTCTTTCGTTTTTTCCCTTTTTTCCGTTCCACGTCTCCTTTTTTTTTTCGCGATCCGCCCGTTTGACGTTAACGTCGCGAGAATATTAACGCGTAACATCGTTTCGAATTAATTTCTTCGCCGGATATCGATTGAAACGCGGGCTCCAATATTCTCTGAATGGCACTCGACGTTACGGACGGTGCCGTTTGATCCGAAAGACTGGTACCGGTCGCCAGCTTGATTTATTAACACACAGCACTGACGCGAAAGTATAGAGCCAGCCGCGTTACTAATTTAATGCCAGTTAAACGTACCGTCGAGGAGCACTCGTAGAATCAACTTTTAAATACCAGGCCTCGTTAAATTAATATCATTTACGGTTCCATCTGGGTCAGAGAGTTATATTTTTAATAATCAGAATTAAATCGTTTTCCGACCGAAACAGCGGCTGCAAAAGATACAAAAACGGTTGTTCGCAACTGCTGGTGAGAGGGTAAACGGAATGGGTAGATTGAAACGAGACCCGGGTCTGTTTTTAAACTCCAACTTCATAAAGCTGTCATTGCGAGAGCCTGATGAAACATTAACGTGCCCGCGGACGAAGATTCCCAGCGTGAACGCGTTAATCATCGCTGATCAGGCTGTAGTTGGGAAACTTTCCATTACCGATCGTGTAATCGGCCGCGGAACGTGTAATTGCGTTTCCGCGATACCCTGGGAACGGGCGAAACAAAGAGTCGACGCGAGCGGGAAGGCGGCTAAATTAAAATACGCTCGCAGCTCGAATTAATTACCGAAAGAAGACACAAAGACATCAAACGGCACGGGGAATCCAATTCCAGGGCGCGGACGAGCCATCGCGTCGGTTGCAACCCTCGCCCGGGCGGTCGGCCGTTAATCGAAAAGCAGTTCGGTTCGAAGGCTCGCAAGAATGGCCGCGAATTAAAATTCGAATTAACGTCCCGTAATCCTTCCGGAACGAAACGCAAACATTAATAACCGGTCGTATTTTATATCTGTAATTCAATTTCGCCGGGGGGCCTCGATAATTAAACGGCGCCGCTCGATGATTAAAATTACAACAATTTTAACGCGGCCGCGAGACCCTCTCGCTCGTACTCGCCCAGTTCTCGTCATCGACCACGGAGCCACGTTTCCAGACGTGTTTGCGCGCCCGTTCGCAGCCGCCTGTTGGCTCCCGGAATTCGTGTCGCGTCGTAAAAAATTACAACCCCCATCGAGCGGGGGACGCGGTTCAATTTCAGCCGGGGTCGAAACGAGGTTGGGAACGGTGGCCACGACGAGGGGCACGCCGATGGAATTAACGGTGTACGGCACTGGTCAACGGCATAATACCGCCGCGGTTCGAATAGGTGGAAACCATTTGTGTGTCTGGTCCGGATGACTCCGTTCGTCGGTCACGCGAGCGGCTCAGGGAAGCCGGTGTGAAAAGTTTCGATCGCGCGAAAAGGGCTTCGATAAAGTATCATTCGGACGGAAAGTCTTGCAGCTGGAAAGTTGGCTCGCTTCGAGATTGAAAAGTTCCTCTTTTATCGGTGAAACCGGCAGCCGGTGGTATCTTCCAGGAATACCGGATCCTCGAATAAAGATTCTTCGAAAACATCGATGTAAAAAACGAGGAGAGAGCAGAGGAGGGAGGGAGGATAAAGGAAGGAAAACGAGAGGAACGAGAGGGAAAGAATGGGGGGAAAAATCGAGGGGACTGGGAAACGTGACTGCTCTGTTTAATGTACGAGAACGAAAAGATAAAGCCCGACCGGGAACTCGTACGAGATACTCGAAGAGATCCCACGGCGGGTAACTGTCGCGGCTTGTTCGAGCACCGAGTAACGTTCAATGGGCCGCGATCTCTGTTCTCAGATTAGCATTTAAATGAAATCGCGAATTAGACCGCCGGTTTTAGATTTATCTTTCGCGGGGCGGGCGGCGTCGACGGGGCGCCGCGCGGAACTTCGACGCAGCCGAACGATAAACTAATTCAAATTCGACCCACGAACCGCAGCCGAACGGTTACATTATAATTCTCCCCGCAGCCCTCGCGTAATTGCCCGGGTTTCCAACGATTTAATCAAGATATCTCTATTTACATGCTTATTAGAATACATTCGAAAGTTCGACGTGCGCCAAGGTGAACCGGAACTCCTCCGAGCACCAGCTCGGACCTAACATTTTTCCGCTCGTTTCGAAGCGTGTCGACGAGGGTAAGAAACGTCCGATCGAAGGCGACACGCGGAGCACCGCGGCGCTTTTTCCGTTTCGACTCGCGCGCGAACACCCGCGCGTAACCGGGCGTGCAACGGAACCGGGGTGCGCGCGCCATTCAGATTCAGACCACGAAACAAGAGCGCACGGCCGAAATATCTCGCGCCAATATAATTGTACGCGTTTCAGAGGTATCATTCCGTAATCTATGTAGTCCTGGTCGGATGGGGGATTATGTTAAGCGATGCGTGAGCGGCCACAGTCCACGGCAAGCCAGGCGTAACAGAGATACTGCACGGTGACGTCGTTACACGCCACGGGTGTATTCCGGCGTCCGCGCCGCGTGCACGCGCGCCCATAGAATACACGCCTCCCTATTTAGATACACGCACGGATAGGGGTCGCGTAACGCCTGGTGCACGCGCGACATGAATTTTATTCACAGCTACGCCCGCCCCCCGTTCCATTCTACTTCGAGCCCGTTGCGCGAAATTAATACGTCGATCGCTCCCGAGTTTCCCTTATTTTCGACATCGAACGCTCGCGATTTACTTCCGCTCTACAGAGGATTAATCGATAGATTTCCGTTCACGAGATACTTGTTGGCTTATCAGCAGAAGGTTTTCTAAAATCACGTAGCATTTACCTTAAACTTGTTTTAGATTGGCACTAGTTTGCGTTGGTTCGGTAAGAATCATCCCCTCGAGAGGGCAAAAATCGAGGTTACGTAGATTACCCCTTAAGTGGGCGATGTTGAGTCACCCTGGATGTTTCAGATAACTTAAACTTAACCCAGATCTCGAGCATAGTTAAGCCACTCGGTTCTCGCGTTTTTGTCTCGATCCTGATCGGTATCGTCTCATCGTAGCCACGAGCACTGTGCGTTTCCCTGTTATTTAACCAGACGCAACGGCATCCGTTCGATGCACGAGCTCGACGAGATAACCGTTCGAGCGTGCATTCCACGACGTTAAAATAAACCAGAATCGCGTTTGCACACGATCGCCGAGGCGCGTTTATCCCTGCACGTCCGAACGCAGACGTCACGCGCGTTCACCGTGACACGCGTTGCGATTAATAAGCAGAAAATAGCGACAGTGCGAACAACAACGGTGCGAGAGACTGATGGCCGCTCGTGGATCATTCTCCCCGCTGCATTCGAGCGCGAAAAAAACAGGGAGGGGAGGCGTTTAACGTTGCATTCATTGTAATTCTCGTTTCGTAAAAATTAACGCAGCGGCGGGACGGTTTTATTCGACGTGGAAATTTGCCATTACGCCACCGATGAACTCGAATGACCGCTACATTTGCCACGGCCCGATTCACCCGCGGCCGCCGCGGCAGCTTTGCGCGGCGATTTCTTTTTTTTTTTTTCACTGTTCACTCTCGATGCAAAATTTATTATTATTTCAATAAAGCATCACGGCTCGAATTATGCCCACCTCGGTTCCGTGTTCGCAGCCTGTTTTTCCACTCGTCAAAGTCGAGGTCGAGCGACAAATTTATTCGGCCACTCGATCATTCGCATTTAAACGCGTCAAGTAGTATAGGTCGGACATGGCCAGGCATAAATCACGAGGTACGCGCTAGGCGAAATTTATCACGGGCCTTCAACCAGCAATTATATTCCGTTTTATAAATTTGCGCAGATGTTACGCCGTGTATATTTTCATCGGGGCGGCCGTTTTATACCGCCGCCCTCGTTAAAAACAAAAATATATTAATACAACGACAGGCGGCCGGGGTCGTTTGAATTTTAAAGCACAAACGTCCGCGTTAACTCGATTCCGAGCATACAATTAACTTATTCCTCTGTTCCGCGTTCGCAATAACGTCCTCGAACGATCGTTATCCTTTGGTATTTAGCATTCGTTCGGCATCCGCGAAATAAACGCGCGCCCCGGACGCTTTCAAAGGCAAGGGAATATATTCGAGACACCGGCAGCGGATCCATTTCTAGCGGGATACCGAGACAAAAGTGAAGAGATTCTGACCGAACGAACAGTGATCGAGGGTTTACGTTTCCCTAAAAATTTATCTCCCTCAGCTGTGACCTGTACAGGCGAAAGTTTCAAGTATTTACCACCCTTACCGCGGGAATACCAGGCAGAGATTTTTCTCTGCAGTATCCTCGGGAGTTGCAGAAACTTTTATGAGAAGAGGGCTAGTAAAATCTCGGCTAGCTGACGAAAATTGCCCGGCGTCTATCTTCGATCAAAAATATCGACGCGGGGAGCGAAAAGCTAAAAGCGGAAGAGCTGAGGTTAACTTTCGTAGAAAATCGACGCGAATCGATTCGTGACTGTTCACCGCGGCTAAAAAAAGATCCGATTCGATCCTCTCGCTCGTTTTCGCGAAAACAAGAGAGCTGAATTTTCCTGGGATTTGCCAGCTACCCGAAAGCCGGGGGTGAAACAAAAGGATCGATATAAATTGTTCGGCCAGCGTAAACGTATTTGCATGATTTCCGCGACTGTGTACGCGTAATCAGCATGATAATACTTCTGAGAAGCGTAACAGACCGGAATCCGACGTGGGGCTGTATATATAATATGAAGTCAAAGATTAGAGGCGGAATAATGGCGCGGGGCTGCCAGAATCGGATCCTGTTATACATAATCTGCGTGCTACGGTCCGCGTGCTTTTCTCGTCCAGTTTAAACGCGTCCCGTTCGCGGCGGAATTTACTGCCGCGAAACTGTTGTCCGCGAAACGCGTCCAATCTGTTGCTTCCTCCTTTGATTTCTTTCGCCGCCGTCCCGATGAAATTGGTTGGCCGCGTCTCTCTTTTTTGTTTTTTCGTTATTCGCACCTATGAACGTCGATTCGATTTCGATTCCGCGTGAAACTCAGTGCCGACGAAATGCGAATTAGAAAATTGCTCCGCGATATTCGTCGCTGTTGTCAGCAGATTTATGGGAGATCTAAACGCACGATATTTTCAGAGGGACGAAACGAGTCTCCGCTTTGATTCCATTCCTTCGGTTCGGGACAGAAAAATACGAGCTCGCGCAGACACTCGCGGTCTAATTAGAAAAAAAAACATCGGCGTGTTGGGGAATTTTTGAAAGAGCAATTGCGTCGCTCGCGAGCGTCGAGTCGCGTTTATTTTCAGGAAAAACGGTATGGCACGGGCATTTCCGGCGGAACCGCGGCCCGCTGGATTGATACGAAAAAGTTTCACCGGGGAATATCTTTAAAATCCATCCGGAGTTTTAATCACCCCGCTGCCGGCAATACCAATAAAACTAACTCCATATATATTGAAACAGAACGAACCTGTTGTCCGTGTTTCGTTATTCCATATTTACCGTGCGGAACGGGATATCGGGGATCAAACAGAGGGAGGAGGGAATCGCGCAAAAACATCACCGATTCCGATTACACAAAACTTCGATTATTAATTGCGCTTACTTGCAAAGTACAAAAAGGCACGGATGAACATCGCGATAAAAAAAAAAAAACAAAAAACGCTTCGATGGAAACTCATCTGGTTGTCTCTGCGGCTGTATAAACTTTTAAAAACCCCCTACGCGAGTCGCAGGCATTTCTACGCCAGAGAAAAGAAACGGAGGCATGTTGCGGATATTTAAATCAGGAGTGCGCCTCGAAACTGATCTCCGCCGATCCCTATCGGACTTATACGCGGGATTGTAGCCGAGCGCCATAAAAGTGTGCTCGTTGCAGCGAGAATCACGACGGTCCTGCTAGAAATGCGCGGAGCGCACGGCAAAGAGGGATGAACAGAGACGCGGCGCGCAAGGGTGAAAGAGGGAAAGAAAGAGAGAGAGAGCAACGTGGGTGGAGAGATCCTGTTATACACAGTCTGTATCATCACTTTGCGATGTACTTGCGAGCTTTTCCCGCCTCGTTTAACACGGCCCATTCATAATGGGGTGACGGCCGCGAAAGTATTGCCGGTTATCGCGGCCAGCGTAGACCGTGGCTGGCCAAACATTGTCCGACCTCCGATTTACCATCCCTGGCAGCCACGGTGGGACACCTATTGTCCTGAGTTACGATGCCACCGTGGCCGCCGTCCCGCGGGCCGACACTTTTACGGCCGCCCCTGGCGCGCCTCATAATTGCCAGATTGCTACGACAAAACTAGCTAACCTCCACGCCGCACACCTCTGCGCGGCTATCGCGAAATAACGCGATAAATCTCGCCACCGCCGCCCACTCGCTCGCGCTCGCCTACACCGTCGTCGATATTAAACATCGAATCTGGCTAAGAATTCTATCGACGAGGCAAGAGTTTCCTTCACAGGTAGCCATCGGTTACGCGATTCCTTGACCCACTTCTTTCCTCGAGTTCAGCAAATTTCGTCGCGATAACAGGGACGAGTGGTACGCTCGTATCCAAACTGGTCCCCTCCGTACTGATCAGTCGCTCGATACCAGTGTGCACAATGGCGTAATAATAAATAAAATAACACGGTAACTGATAAAGAAAATAAGTTCTCAGGAGTACGGACAGAGTGGCCATGTAACTTTTGTATCGCGCGGTGTCTTACAGGGTTGAAACACTCCGCCGCTCTCTCTCTCTCTGTTGATCCTCGTCGAAGTGGAAGTCCAGACATCGAGACGAAGCACGCGTAGCGGGCGTTTGTCAACGTCCATTGTATCGCGATGATAAAAATCCAGCGAGATGCGTGTTCGTATTTAAGTTCCCGCGCGACAGCCGGCTCGCCTAATCGGAAAGTTTGATTTAAACGCGAAGGATCAGCCGCTCCGTCTTCCTGTCGATTTAAGGGTGGCACGCCGCGGCACCCAAAAGACCGGGGACTTACGGAAGTTCATCGAGCGCCAGGCCAACTTTCCCGCGAACTTGGGCGAATTTATTTCACGGCCGTATCAGCCACTGCTGATCCCAGGGAGCTTTCGCGAAAGAGAGAAAGAGAGAGAGGGAGGGAGGGAGAGAGAGGAAGGGATCTCGCAGATTCCCATCGACCGACTTCCGCCGGAATGTTTCGAGTTTCCGGTGTTTCTCTAGGCCGGGGCAGAACTCCCGTTCAACGAACCGGGTCTGAAACTGGGAACAGAGGAGCAATCGTTCGATCGTTAAAACGTCGAGATCCCTTAACGTCGTTCGCGTTTCGCAGTAAACTCGGGAGAGAATTTCGTTTTATCAATTGCTGGGTAAAAAGGTCCGCTCAGCCGCTGGAGAGATCGTATCGAAGCCCGCTATCTTTTGTCGTTGCTTTTTTATGGGTCCCACGGAGACTTCTGCTCTGCGGAATTATCGAAATTACGGGAAACTGGTTCAAAGGTCGCGAGAACGTTTTTGTTGAAGACCTTAGGTTAAGAAAAGGTACAAACGATACGAGAGGAGAAAGTTGCACGCCACTTAACGCGAATCGTACTCTTCGTTAGGAATAATGCGGTTTCCGTTCGAATTTCGTTTCACGAGAGGCTCGAAGGAGTCGAGGGAACTCTGGTTCCTCAGGACGCGAACGTAACGCGGCTCCCCCAGGCAAAGGTACGCGATCCAGACCGAAATTGCGAGCGTAATCGCATCGATCCACCGATAGGCGAATTGCGAAACAAGTTGAAAGTATTATTGCTTATACTTTAATGTATCATTATATCGTATCGAATGTTTTACGTAAGGACCGCGCGCGAGGCTCGAGGTAAGTAATTATTCGGTGCTCAACGGATGACGAACGAGTTCTAACGTTAATCGAGACCGAGACGAGGTGAACCTCGGCGAGGAACACAAAACGATCGCTGCCAGATAATACGAAAACGAATATAAAATAAAACGGGAAGAAATATGAGTAAAGAAGAAACGAACGTACACTTCCATATGTCACTCTGTTCGTCCGCGAATATGAAACGTGACGTAAGCTATAAGGAGAATTGTAAATAGCTCAGTGTATAAATTTCAGTTCCAGGTTCATTGTATAAACATTATAAATACACGGTAGGGGGCGTGAATCCGTGTGGATCGTTGGCATCGAATTTCGTATCGAAGTTCTAATCGATTCCCGACCCGCGTCAAGCGTTCACGACGCGAGCTTGACGCTGCGAATCTCTGTAAATAGTCGATCTCAACATAAGAAGTGCCAAATACGTGACTCACACATCCGATACGTACGTAACATACTTCGATATTCACATGTGCGCGCGCGCGCACAGATACATATTACACGTATTAATACGTACATACGCGTAACACGTAAATACACGCACGTACACGGTGCATACGAATCGAGAATAGCGCTCGTTTCCTGCAATAACAAGCGAACCGAGACGATCCCTCAGCCGATACCGTAACTTTCGGCATCAGAGGAGGATGAGCGTGATAGAATAGCGGATACCCGGCTGTGTTAACCGGCTATTTGAATAATGAATGGCCTGCTGGTTGCCGTCACCCTGTAGTCGAACATAGAAGGATTCGCGAACACATCTCTCGCGAAACTTATCGCGTACTCCTCGAACCGTACTTGTTTTACCCCCCGATTCTGTTACGATTCCCTTGCGTCAGCATCTCGAACGCGCGGCTAGCCGATAATCATAATAGCGTAACCGAGATTCGATCGTCGTCGAGCGAAAGTAAAGTTGCCCGAATCCTCGTCCGCGCAGCCACGATTTTGCCGCAAGGGAGAGACATTCGATCGTAGTCCGCGTTTTCAAACCAATACCCCTCCAAGTTATTGCGTGTGCGTGAGAAAAAGAGAAACGAGGAGAAAAAAAAAAACGAGAGAAGCAACTGAAAGGGCGTTGCGTTCCTTTCCACGTTTCTTTGGAGGTTCGAGAGAGTGGTAGCGAGCACGGAAATTCCACGACCTAGATTAATTGCCGGGCGTAATAATTATCGACGAGCGAGCTAGACGAATCAGTGTGCTTTTTTTTTTATTTGCCAGGCGCGCTCGCGCGTCGTTTCTCGGCTCTAGTCAATAAAAAAGAAGAGAAAAAAAAAAAGAAGCAGGCAGCAATTGAAACGGAATTACGAAAGCGACACGGATCGTGCAGGCGTGAAAAAGAGATCGTAGTCGTAAGGAGGTTAACAATAATTAATTATATCGTCGTAAGTCTCGTATCTCATAGGCAATCCCGCCGGATGCTCGCCACAAAACCGATCCTACCCGCGTCTACGCGATTATTATTGTTAATTATTACTGTTGAAACCGAGAGACGGTGGAAGGAGATTAGTGGATCGTCGCGGCGACGACAAGGTTGATTTTGTGGCCGGCAACGTTCACTGTGTTCCTGTAAATAAATATACATAAACGAAGGTGTAACCTGCTTAGATTAAAAACGAAGAAAAAGAAAAGAAACAGAAATAACGAACGGCGTAAATAATTATAGACGAGAGAAGAGAGGAAAAAGACCGTCTGAAAGACGGGAGCGAAACCGCGCGATCGAGCAAGCAGCCTAAACCGTTCTTCTTCTTCTTCTCCAAACCCCACGCATCCGCTTCTCCATCTTCCATCACGTCCATGCGAAAACGAGTTCTAACTATATTGCTTTTCAAATTTCGTACGAGCCTTATTTTATACGCGAGACGGCGCGTGTCGCCGCGAGAAAGTATTTTATTAAAACGACTCCCGTCGGAAATATATCCAGAAGTACTTAACACTTTCGCTGTCGAGTTCGTCTCGTGTGAATTCGCCGCGGTTAAAAAGATCTAACCAGCGTTACGTTGGAAATTGTTCACGGTTCGGATGAATGATATCGGTTCCAGCGAAAGTGCTAAGGAGTTATTTTTACGCTTCACGAGGAAAAGAGATTTCGACGAGTTGGACGGATCTACTCGAGAGGATCGTTGCGAGTCACCGTGCGTGGAAAAAAGGCGAAGGAAATAATGGAACGAGAGCGAGCAGGTCTGTTGACCGTAGATCTGTCGATGGGAAATCTCGTAGCGGAAGGTACAGCCGAACGCCGTGACGAAAAGTTAAAAAAAAAAAAAACAGAAATAAAGGAAAAAACGAGAAAAAATAAAGCGCCGGAAATCGCTTTTAATGTGCATCATAAACTCGCTGCGTAGTGTTACTCTAAATGTTGCTACATTTAATATGTAAGTATAGATTGTGTTTTAAACGTGTAAAGAAAGGAAAATCGGCGGATCATCGTTCATTTCGTCAGTTGAAACACGGGGGGGAGGGTGGGCGGGGGACATTGTGTCAATTAACGGGTGTAAAGCAGTCCAGCGATGAAAATTGTTACCGACGGCTGGTCCTTTCTTTCGGTTATCCACGGGAATGTGTTTTCTGTCCGCGTTATATTGTACATTTTTCATGATTCCCTTATTGTGATAAATTTATCTAGGTCTGTACGAATAAACGAAAATCAGAAACCAGACGACGACTGTATTCATTCGCCGGCATCGCCTCCCACGTAGCCGGAGAAACTTCCGAGTAATTGACCGAAATCTTCCATCCTGCGCTTGTCCTCGTTATTATTTTAATTCATGCAAAGTGAAACGAATGCGAGTGCTAGAAAATGATAGAGTATTCGAATTACATCTAATTAACCGCGCGTGCCATTCGGTCTAATTGCACCGGCCGGATATACCGGTGGAAAACGGCTCAAAGCGTATCGCGCCACCGCGATATCTCATTCGGCTATGTACACGCTCTACATTTGCATAAAAATATGCGATACTTCGAATTAAAGGTGCACGGAAAAACCAGACGGATAATGTACGATCCGAGTAGTACACTTTTGACGAGCATTAACAAGTTGGAGCATTTTCTCGCGACCGAAATACGTCCGTTTCTTGCGTCAGGTTAACCAGCGATCCACGTCCATCGTCAGAAATATAAATTCCACCTCTGTTTCGAAACGGTGGAAAAAGAATCCGGTAAACGTTCGGCTCGTTATTACGCAACATAATGTCGCGGCTCGTGGGCGCGTATGCGGATCGCGTAAATTCAAAAGAGAAATCGAATCGAACTGTTTAAAAGCCACCGAAAGTTATTGGACCCGTGTACATTATGATAGGTATATCCCATCGAATCGCGTACGAACTGTACCTCATTGAATTCCAGATATTTACGTCGCGCCTGCTCGCATTCGGTGCGATTACTGTCGGTGGGCTATGCAAATTCGTCGACAATTTAGTGGCTGACTAAAAATATAAAGTATTGGATCCGCGAGCGCTTTACGACGCGCCGCACGGTATTTCCCGAAATTGAGTTCCCAATGGATGGTCGCCAAACAGAATTTCATCACCGAATCCGGCTCGGTCGCTATAAAGCGAACGCAAAATGCGCGTAGAAATGTTCAATTTAGAAAAGTAAACTCGCTCGAGTCCGGTTCGAATTCGATCGCGAATCGACGAAGAAACTGGAGGGTGTAGAGCGACGCGAGCGCGAACAGAGCGGATACGAAGTATCCGCGAGGGGTGTAAAAAGTGTCAGGGACAGTGACGCGGATGCATCGACCCTTCCAAAGGATTATCGACTTTATCCTTAAGCCGCCCTCGCGCGAGTAAGCATATCAGGTCCTGGCGGTAGCGCGGTTGATGTAAAACACCGCGACTTCCGCTGCTGCCTCTCGCGTCTGTCCTCGCGGATTCGAGGATTTCTGGCTGTGCATCCGCGGAAGAAGCCCAGGGTCCGCTAAAAGCATCCGTTTGAACCCTCGGCAGAGTTCATTGATCACGACGGGATCCTGCCTCGAGCCGAGAAGTCAGCCCAGCGGGAGAAGAGGTGAGAGATAGAGAGAGAGAGAGAGAGAAAGGGAAAAGGCGAAAAGGAGGGCTGGTTCGTTGGTTTAAAATGACGCGAGTCGATGGCGGGCATCCGTATCTCTTGGTTCGCTTTCGAAAACGAGCAACGTCAAACGGAGAGAAGGAAGTTGCCCTTCTTAACGTGGTTAATGGCCACTTTATTCGAGAATCCGGCTCGCCGGGGGATGAAGGCGAGTTTATTTTACAGCGCGTTATAAAAGAGCCGGAGGAACTTATTTTCAGGTCGTCGGTTGCGAGACGGTTAATAGAGAGGGTGATTTTATTCCGTACGATTCCTTCTTCCTCCGTTTCCTTTTTTTCACTCGCAACAGCTCCAAGGTAATTTTATCCTCCACGGGATCGACGTTAATAAAAATATGACCGGGACGGGGGCGGGTAATTTTATTTTGAATACAGCCACCCTTTCTCGTTTTTATAGGTTCTCGAAACGATAGGTTCACCCTTCGTAAGATTAGCGTCGGTGAAAGGTATCCTGGCGAAAGCTATTAATAAACTTCCTGCCAACGTTCATCGCTCTACGGTTATTAATAAGCTACGGATGTTTATGCACGATGGATTTTTACAGACAGAGGATGAAATTACCTATTTACGGTGAAGAATTTGCCCCCAACAATTTCTAACCCGACCCAATTACGTTTTCATTTCATTTAGCTACGTCAAACAGACTCGGCGGTTCAATAATTGGAAGGAAATGCATAAACTCCGTTGGCAGTTGCAGATTTAATATTTACCCGAGTTCCGATATCGGCCGCAAGCTTCGTCTATTCGATACCCGCTCTCTGCTCTCCCTCTCTCTCCGTTTTCTTATTTTCAACGCGAGCTCCCCTTTGACTCCGTAAGAATCCCGAGTAAGACAAGAGGTGGGAGCCTTAAAGGAACCGCTGCCTTCAAAGTGGCACGCGGTATCCCCTAAGGACTCTTCTATCGAGGATTTGAATAATTCTCCCTCTCTCGCTCTCTGCCCCTTTTTCCTTCTGCCGCTGTCTTTTTCGCGCCCCCGTTAGCCGCGCTCCGGTTTCCTGCACGTACCCTCCAAGATTTCCCTGCACGGACGCTGCCAATTGATTTCACCTAGCTCCGATTATCTGGAGCGATCCAGGTACGACGAACTGGAGCTTGGAAAGACGTGTCTGACTGGAAAACGGTCAAAGGCGAATTACTTTCTGCTCGTAGTCGATCTAGATTTCTCTGCCGAGCGGACGTTCCCTAAGGCGTCGCGATTAGGGCCTGGGGAAGCGGCTCGATCCGTTTGCGAACGGACGAGCGTCCGAATAATCGCGCGGAAACGGTACCAAAGAGGTTATGGCTCGTAAGAACTCGTATATGAAAATCGAGGCCAACTTCCGGCACGATCCGACGCCGCCATCGCCAAAATCCGGGCCTGTTTTGATCGTCCATCGATCGGCACGATTCCCTCTCCGATTGGCCGAGAATTTTCATTAAATCCTAGCGCCCCCGTAACAGCCATACTTCGACGAGTACTTCGCAAAGTGGAACGTAAATGAAATCCAGCAGAGTCACCGCTGAATGAAGTTAAAGTGGGGAAAAGTAAAAGCGGCTGCGATGGACGATGGGCGGGGAGGGGATCTCCTTAATTAAGATTGTCACCTTCGTCCACACAGAAGGTTGTATTGAACTGGCCTTGTTACCTTCGCTGCAGGCAGGAAAAAGCGACCGAATAATGACTATGCATAAGGACGTGCAAAGGATTTCATATAAATGATAATGTTCCCGGTAGCTCCTTCCGTCTCTGGCTGCCGGCAGGCCAGCCTCAAAGGAATTACAAATTTCGTCCGGGGCCAAAATTGGTCGCATGAAAAATACATTTAAAAATATACTGGAACCAAGTCCTCGCCCCATCTTCAGCCCCGATATCCCTGATATTGTCGGGTAAACCTTCGCTCCCTTTGACCTTCTTTAGTCTCGTTCGCGGGGCGAAAATGGGACCACCGACCGCCCCGTCGCGTTCCACC
Source organism: Xylocopa sonorina (assembly GCF_050948175.1). NCBI lineage: Eukaryota > Metazoa > Arthropoda > Insecta > Hymenoptera > Apidae > Xylocopa > Xylocopa sonorina. Next base: position 11,864,954 of record NC_135197.1, on the reverse strand, counting down.
ACCAGTTCGAGCTTGAATTTTAGCTTAATAACGACCACACGCAACAACGATGTAATCCGTGTATTCTCATAATACACGAAATACCCCGACGCCCTCCGGTTCAGTTGTAATGCAAAGGCAGTGAAAATCTCGACGGATGGTACGATGGTTACGCGCCTCGCGCGGAGAAGAATGTTTAAAACGTGCAGAAATCTCGCGTTAAATCCAATTACCAGCGCTGTACGCGTAAAGGAATCCAGCCGGATCTCGAGCCATCCAATGCTCCCTTCCAGAGCCACGTTTCACGTGTGTGTAACCAAAGTTTGTAATTCGCCTAAATTTTGGCAGACAAGCATGGCTGCGCGACAACACCGTTTCCCACCCACTTGGCAATATAACGACTTAATTCGCGGCATATACCGGGGGAAACCAAGCGGACGATTCCCGGGAGGCGATCATACCCGAGCGGATTTAATGGAAACGGATAGTACTTTCCCGGTGGCTCCCGGGGCTAGACGTAATGATTCAAAATGTAGGCCATACGTTGCTCGCATCGTATCGAATGGCTCCGTACAAGGGAACACCCTTCCGCCTCGTCTGTGTTCCCTGCCACGAGACAATTACACCGCTACCCCGTAATTGAAACGAGCTATATTCACCGCGAGAGACCGTCTGCTTGCCTGCGGAGTACGACGCGACGGACCGTTTCTAACGATACCTTTAAACTCCCGTAGAAACCCAACAGAAATCGGCACCAGCTGTCGACGATCTTTTCCTCGACACGGTCCCTGACGCGTTCGAGGAACCCTCCATTACAGCCACGTTTTACTTAATAAAAATGCGTTTATTTAGACAGTTTTACTTCGGAGAAATAGAATTATTGACTGTTACTACTTGAAGGGAGAGTTGGTCGTTTAACACGCGACACGGACGTGTTATTCTGCGGATATCGATACACCTAAGGGTGAAGTCGGTTTAATAGGTACGCGACGTTGAACGTTGCCCTCGATCGATTTTCGAACGAGGTTCGCCAGAGCGATCGCGAGCCGGATCGAGGAGCGTCGCGAGAGAATCGACATAAATTACGCATTAACGGTCGCCTGGCTTTTTCCGCGGCGAAACGATACACTCGAGTTTAACGACCGCGCGGTTCCGTTCGTCGCGGCTGTTGGAGAAACGCGGCGGCCCCCGCGGAATGCGGCAACAAATCACATTCAGGAGTACACTCTGGTTCGCCCGTGTGGCGGAATGCACGGGAAAAGGGTCTCTGCGTTTGATGTGTCACCGTACGTAAATGTGCCCGTGTCTGTGTGTATGCGGGGGCTTGAAGAACGTAGCCGAGAAAGTTCTCGCGCGGATACGGCTGGCTGAGGGGCTGCGCCGCCTCTCGCGCGAGCCGAGATACGCGTCTGGGAGAAATATTTTTTCTTCGACCAACACCAACGGCCCGCGGCTGTCGATAACAGACGTATTCGAGTGCGGGAGGGTTTCGAGAACCGAGGCGCGGCCCCCGACACCGACGAGATCTATGAAGACTCGGTTAAATCGACCCGTGACAGCTTGAGTGCGTGGTTTTCACTCTGTTGCGTGTATTTGCATACCGCCCCCGTAAACGACCGCCTCGTAACGACGACAGCGAGCCGTCACTGAGATAATGGGAAAGCTTCGAGGAAACACGGTGATAATATTCCGTTCGTTACTCGTCCATTACTTCCGCCATGCGATGAATCGCGAGAGTCTAGTTGCGAGAGCAGCGTACCCTCGATTTCATACCCGTACGATCCACGGTAGAAAAGTTGATCGCGTTTACACCCGAGCGAGCCCAGGGGGTGAGTACGAACGGTCTGCAACGTTTCGAAAATTCTTGCGTTCCACGTGGAAACAAACCGTGTTTAAAGTTCCCGGTAACGCAAAGCGGCCGTAAACTTAGTCGCAACTGCATCTGCTTAGTATTACGAGAACGCGCGTAGCGCACCCCCGAGCGGAATACGCGTTTCCGTTCCGCGTGTCCTCTCGATTCGACCTCTGCTAATTCACTTTGCGTTCGAGACCGACCACGCGACACTGCATGAACGTGTCCACGATCAAAACTCGAAGAAAGTTCGACGGATTTAATCGCGTTCGAAGCTCGACGATCGATTGCTTGTTAACGATTTTTGGGTGCGTTTAGAAGGGAACCGCGAATCGAACGAATCGACGGAACATCCCTCGAGAGTAAAATTCGTTATGGTCGCGGAGACTTTTCCATGTGTCACCGACTCAATCGAGCGTCGCGTCTAATGGAAACGTTGCAGCGGGGTAAAAACGATGGCTGGCTCGCTCCCACTCGATGCAGTTCGCGTAATCACCTTCGCGGGAGTAGATATGCGCTCGACGGATGCGACCATAAATCAACACCGAGGGAAGCAACGGCTGCAAAGAGGTCATCTCGCTGATGCCTCTATCGTCGTGCGCGGAACGTATCTCTCGCCTTTGAATTTTTTAATTTCCTATCCCCTTCTCCCTTGTCGCTCGGATTCGGACGCGCGCGCGTACTTGCTTGACGCGAGAACAATTTTTTAAACTGCCCAATGCGCGAACTGTCGGTCGGACGTTCGCGTGCGAACACATTCGTAGAATCGATACGCGACGGGCAAAGCGAGAAAGCGGTGGCTGGAACGGTAACAGGATGTTTCTTTGATCCGGCGAACCACCCCCAATAACAATATCGCAAATCATCGAACGGATTAATTATTTCGTTACACCGGATAAACGGGAGTGAATTGACGGTAACGCTATTCGAGGCACGATTGTTTCGGTAATACCGGGTTTACCGATTTGTTTGTCCGATTTACGGGTAGATTATTAGTTTAATTCTGGCTCTCGTCGAGTTATCCACCCTGATAGCCTCGAAATCAAATCGCAAGTTCGGCTAAAAACATCCCCCGGACTAGGCACAGGCACGAATCTACCGACGACACCAACGACCAACAACCGTGCGAACGGTCGATATTCCAGGCCAAAGTATCGGTACACATGATCGACGAATAAGTGGAGCAGGTAGAGAAACAGTCAGCCGCGGAAGTTTCGTAACTCGGCGCACTTGCGCTGAAAAATTCGCGGCTACGATAATATTACATCGAACGATCGAAACTTCTCCATGTTTTTACGTCTACTTTCTCTTCCGCTGGCTCCTCGGTGAACGAATAACATCGCTCGCAATTACAACGCAGCGAGCGATGGAAAGGTGTTCAATGCGCGAGGGTAGAAATGATTTTACGCAAAAATCATAGGCGATACGAACTCCGCGACGATCGCAATTAACGAAAGAGTGAGAGGGAGAGAGACAAAATTGACGCGATACACCGTGCTCGATTAATTGCCCCAGTCCCGTTCCGATACTTGTACGATCCGTAATGAACAACGAACCACCGAAACGTAAGGACCGTGGAAAGTAATTTCGTTGAACGGTGTGTTATTGTTATGTTTTAATCAAAGCGGTAGAAATTGAATGCAAATTCGATCGAAAACTCTTTCAGCCGGCGACACTCGATACCGTACGATTGAGCAGCGTACACTAACGGACACTCTCGCAGACTCGATAGATTGATCATCTTCCCCGAGGTTGATACCGATCGCAGAGTTTGCATGCGAACCGAGCAGCGTATTTTCGCGAACGACATTACTCCCGGTGCATTTCCATCTCTTGGCGCGCGCGCTCGATGCACTCGCCAGGGGTAGTTCGAGGCCGCGCGGGAGGACCGACGAAGTCGCTGGGGCGAAAAGTAGAAAGTTCTATTTTTGTTTCGTACGGGTAGACACATCGACCGCCTTCCAGCAACGTGCCATGTCGATAGCAGAGTTTCCATAGCCGGAATTATTTCCGGTTAATATTGTACCGGGGCCGGGAGCAGCTAGATATAATTAAAAACCTCGCCATCCTGCGGGGAGCGCCTTCCACCGCGAAATTGCATGTAAAATTGGGCCGAACACGCACACGTGCGCCCATCGCGAGTGTCCGTGTCCGCTCGCGTATCGCGATACCGCAAAACCTCAGCGCGAGCCTGGCCGTAGGTAATTTTCCAGAGGGGCAGCCGGTTCTCTTCATCCCCCTCGACCTCGCGCTCCCTCGCCGCTCTCTTTCCTCTCCACTCCATTCGCCCTTTCGCCTCGCCGGAATCAAAGCGCGGAAAAAGGAAATCCCGAAATCCCGTGACCCGTGCGTGTCAACTGCACGGCTCTAGTTTTACCGCCGCTAAACACACCGCTTGGACCGCATTTTGCCCGCCTGCGAATGCGTTTGACTCGCGGCTCGAATGCCCCTGTAACGCGACGCTGTTTCGAACCTGCTCCCCGTCGAACTCGAGCGAATTCACGACGAACGATTCCCCACCCACGATTCGCACTCCGTCGCGTTTCAGATTCTCCTGATCCCGATTCTCTCTCGTTCGAGACGAACCGCGAGATCTGGGGAAGAACGAAGTCCTCGACGTCGAGTTTCTTCAATTATTGTCACCGCATCTCTCGACTTGCCGCGATCGTTTCGAGCGAGTTTTGCAAGGATACCAAGAACGATTTCTACGTCCATGATACAAACGAGAAATACCATAGACGTTGGAGAACGAGACGGATGCTGTACCAGCTGTCTCTATTCGGTGGTTCGATTGTAGCGCGAGGTAAATCGGTGACGTACGGAATAGGGGTAGGAAATGGCATCGATTCGATATTACGAGGGTGAAAAAGTACCGAATTTGCTGTCCGAGGGGCACGCGAAAATCTCCGATTCCGGACAAGAGTGTCAAATGCAACGATTCGGATTTCCTACCGCTAAACACATTGCTCCGACCGCAGCTCGCGGTACTTTCGTAGAACTAATATGTGCGCCTGAGTTGCGGTCGGTTACCCGTGTAAAGTGTCGGTATTTGTAGATGACACCCGAGGCAAACTATCCATATTATTCATACCGCGAATACTTCGTTCGTTTTTCGACGCGTCTCCGTGAACCGTCAGCGAATTACGGGGTGCGAAATTGCACCCTCGCTGGACGTCGAAGGTATCGTTCCGCTGTGGCGCGACGCTCGTGCGTAACTCCTCGATGCGCGTCAAATTCCAGTCGATGAAAATACGTTCGATGGAAAATAACATTCTCCATCCGGTCGACGAACCGATACCAGGCTACGGACCAACCTAATTGCGAACAAGCTGCGTCGCGAGCGAATTTCAATTTCAATGAAGCCAACCGCCGCGGTTTTAATTGTAATCAAGCTTCGCCCGTACTTGCGTTGTTTTCGTCGCGATCTTTCCTCCGCGGAAATCGCTCGCGCGATGTACTTGATCGCAAAAATATTTGAAACCACGAGAAACACGTATTTTTCGTTCGATCGTCGCTGGTTCTTTTAGCGTGCGAAAAATGGAGAGGTTACGAAATCGAGATAAATAAAGACGAAGAGGTGAAACGTAATAGAATCCACGATGCATTAAACTTTCCGAGATACCTACTACGTGGCTCGACTGTAACGCGTGTTTTTTACACCGGAATATCCCTCAACCTTCGTACAGATAAAGTGAACATCGATGAAAAGTTTGTTACTCGCGTGAGCAGCGGCGATGGAAACTGTTAAAGGCATCCTGATAACATATTCATAACGGAGCCTCCTATCGATCCTCTTCGGGTCGACTCGAAGTCTCAATCCACTTTCTACATCTTAGCGGGCATTTATTTTTAATGCGCCGCTCCTTAAAGGAAGGATTAAGGGGGATGGCGCGCTGTTTGTAAACGTACACGCCTCAACCCCTTCGATTCAATAAAGTAATTTCAATAATCATATCGCAACGTGCGACGGGGGATCGCTGCGGGCGAGCAGGACGATGCAAAATTTTTAATTCACCCGAGGTATAAAACGCAAATAAAACGTGGGTAGATACTTGGAAAATTGCACACCGTGCAAACTTCATGCGCAGCCCGTCCTCCCAATAATTTCAATATAATGCTCCATATTTTATTTTCCGTTCATTCATTTTTTCCCTCTCCCCTTCCTGTTTTAATGTACTTTTAATTCCATCCCCTTTGTCTCTCCTCCTCGTATTTTCTCCTGCTCAGGAATACATTTGTGATTAAATTAAATTCAATTACGCGGCCGCACACAGCGAAGCAATTACCAAGGGAAAGAGAGGAGGGCCGAGGTATACGAACAGGGTAGCTTATTCGTTTTCACTGGCGCACGTCCAAGCGCGTTTTCTTCCGGTGGAATCGTTCTATTGAAAAGAAGCGCGTTCCATCAGCGATGTAAAAGAATCTGAAACACCATTGTCGTCCCGTTGATCCGGGCCGGGCCGCAAAGGCAGAAACGAACGTACGTGAAGCGCGCGGCTCCTCTCCTTCACCGTGAAGAGGTCAGGGGAACGATCGCAATGCCGCGGTGAGCCAAATTAACAGCAGCGATAGATTTTCACCGGCAATTATCGAGGCGCTATCGATTCGAATTCGAGGGTAATCGGCTCTAATTCCCGATAGAGCCGCATCGAGCATCGCTACGAGCCCGGCTCGCTAATATTTTATGAAATTGATAATCATCCATCTACTATTTCCATCCTGTATCACCCTCGGAACACCGCCGCTCCCACGGCTGCGTAGGGAGTGCTTCTGATTAATCGAATACCGGGAACATTGAAATTCCCGGCTCCGATACACCCCCGAATGTGTGACTTTCGTGCAGGGTACGCGACACACGCGAGCACGGCTAGAACCGTATGCTAACTAACTAAGTAATACACACCGATATGTATATATATATGCGAGAGCCGTAATATAAACCGGGTTTAATGCTTCGCGGTTGGCGCGAAGTTTCACGAGGTTAAGTTATTCACATTCTGCAAACCCTCGGGATTCGATGCCAGGAGGAACGGGAAAGGACTGCCGGCAGCCACTGCTGAGAATTACCAGAACAAGAAGAACTTACCGTTTTCCGCATCGACGAATCTATAGCAGGAGCCATGCGGAAAAGTAATTGCACACGCGCACCGCGCGGTCTCGTTCGGATGCATTAGGATACGCGCTTGATCGGGATCGATACTTCAGAAGGAAGTGCAGAGTATCTATGCAGATTTTACATATCGTAAAATAGAGATTCAGTAGTTAACGAGTGTACCAGCCAAGACTCCTCCAGCCAGTCTGGACCACAAAGTCTGGTCCCCAGCCTCGTGAAAACATAGTCCCCCACCCTCGAGGAGCGAAAGTTAGGGGAGGTTAGCAAGGTTTTAATATTCGATGAGGAAATAATTTTGGATTCGTGCCGGGGGCAGATAAATCAGAAGAAATTCGATTTTCCTCGGCAGGGATCGTAATTCGCCGGGCGGGTTCAATCTTCGATCAGACGGTACATCACGCGGCAGCCGCGCGCGAACGCCCCGCGCGTGGCCGCCCCCGCGCGCATCAATTATTTGCGGTGGAACACGCGATTACGGGATACGTGAGTTCGAAAGAGAGCACGTCAGTATAAATGCGATGACCCGACCCGAGTCTTGCCCCCATAAAAGTTGCATAGCCGAACAGAGGGAGCCTCTCATGAATGTTCCATTCCGACAAGATGCCGCCCGGTGAAATCCACCAAGTGGCACGCTCTCGAAATTCTTTTCTCTATCGAGGCCGAGGAGAGCTCGATACAACGGACATTGACGAGGGAAAAGCACTGATTCTTTCGTTACTTATCCTACTTCGATTCCTGGAATTACTAGGGATATATTTCGTACACGTAGGTTCGCACCGTAGAAGAGCCTAGCGATCGAACGCGAGCAAGATGTGGGCTGAACGCGATGACATTTTAACTATGCCAACAGTCGAGGGGTCTGCAACGGCCATCAATATGTCACAAACTTGGAATTCCCTTTGATAGTCCGATGTAGGTGGGTATTAGGCCCCATCCTGTGAACCGATTACCTAGTCGAGTGCACCCTACACGTACTCGCCACGGGCGTGGAATCGGTGTGCGCTCGACGATACTCGCGCACCGCCTGTCCGTATTCCTCCCGAACCTCATGAACTCTACATAAACTGACCGCTAACTACTCCGCGAGTAGTTTGAATTGCTCGCGTACAATGCTTAGAGGGTGTCCACTTAACTAGCAACGCTCGAGCGTGAAGTAACGCCGTGGAAATTGATACCAGGGTGTCTGCTAACTGTTGTTAATTGGAGGAAACGAGTTTCGTGGGCGAACGCGGGGAGAACAAACGCGCAGGAACTTTCTTACGGAGAGGAATGCTTCTTTTGATCGGGGCTGAGGGGCGTGAGAAAAAGAGAGAGAGAGGGAGAGAACCGAAGCGAGGGGTTGCAAGCGAGAGTGGCGGAAGAACGGAGCGATCGATTTTCGTTTTCTTAATGGCTCGGAGAGAGGATCGGTCGATTATCGGGCCGCAAACTGATCGTTTCAGTTAAAGTAAGCGGAATTCGGTAGGATGCGACGTCCGCAGAATCGCAACGCGGATAACCGTGAGCCAGCCGATTAATTAGTATCGTATCGCGCCGCGAACGGCACGCTTAATTTCGCGTGCGACCCGCGTCGGCGTGCTGGTGAGAATCGGCTCTGCCTCTGCGTGAATCAATTAGCCATTATCTGATCAACGGATTCCGATAAAGCCTAGCGAAATTTCAAGGAACGCGGAACGTTCCCGATGGAAAGTTTCTCCCGACGCGCCAAACTTTTTCAGGATCAAGGTGGACTGCAACGCCCAGGCACTGTTGGACGGATACCATCGTAAAAGAAATTCTATACCGCGTTCGTTCAAGCGAATTGCGAATGTCTAAAACGTTGCAATATTTTGTACTTTCAACCAGATATTTTCTAACCCACGAAATATGAATCGTATCGATGTTCACAAATGGCGAATACGAGCCTCGGTCCCCGATGAGACCGAAATGGCCGTCGATAGATAACGCGGGTTGTTTAAATGGAAATAGAGAGGAAGAAGTTCCTCGATCGAGGGCGAGCACTTCCGGCGTGTCTGACAATGAGAATCTCGTGGGCAAAGTGGTGGACGTATGAAATACAGGTGTAATAATTGTCTGTTGCCGGAGATTGGTTTAGACGTTACATCGGCCATGCGATAGGGGGCCAGCTGCTTCCTATTGTGCGGCTAATTACATCAGGGATCCGGGGACTAGGTATAGCTGGACCGAAATTAACTAATCTACCGATGAAAGAACCCACGCCACTAAACGCTCCGCTGCATAAACTCGTATCGTTGTTCGAGAGAGAGATACCGGCCTTTTGATATCCCCCCGTGTCCCCGTGGCACATCCGCGGAGAATGCAGCGGACTGCGTCGATGGAAAGTTGATTGTAGCAAGATCGGACTCTGGCCATTCATTGTTATACTGGGAGAGCGGAATCTCGAACGACCCGAAAGAGACAATTCATTCGAACCGGAACACGAACGGATATCGAACCGGTTAATCATTTATTAAAGCGCATCCGCTCGAACGGGTTTCGACGTTTGAATACCTTTCGACAGCAGCCACATTGTAAGCGTTTTTTGCGGGGAACACTTTTTACCAGCGATTCAATGGGGGGAAAAGAACACTGTTTTTCGTCGATGATAATTAACAAATAGTCGAGAGGGAGCGGACGTTCCATGGGTACGGAACGTGATTTCGAATTTCTTGAACAGGGAAAAAAGGGCGCAGCGGGTGGGCTCTTTGGTTTACGACAATCGCGTTAAACGAGTGGCACGATTCACGGGATAATAAAAGCGAACCGACCTCCAAATTTTTACGGCGTAACTGCTGCCATTGTGCTCCGCGTCCCTCGAACTTTATTCTCTCTCCCTCTTTCAACCCCATTTTCCCTTTTCGTTTTGTAAATTACGTCTGCTTTTCCACGGTGACCGAAAAAAAGCGCGGAGAGAGAGAGAGAGAGAGAGAGAGGTGAAAGGGAAAAAAGAATCGAGGGAAGAGACACAGTGCCCGTAGTAGGGTTGCCAACGGGAGAGAGGGTGGCAGAAGGGGGTGGCGAAAAAGAAAGAAAGACTAAATTGCGCGCATTAATGTCGCCCCCGCGATTCTCCAGTCAAGAGTCCCTCTAATGAAATTCACGAGCGTTTTGAAACGGGAAGCTTTATTAAACCAGGATTAAATAGCTGGAATTATTCAAAAGCTCAATTATCAGCTTATTGTCGGTCTAGCTGGCACTACTGGCTAAAGGCGTGAGAAGGGCGCAGATGGTGCGCAACCAGTAACCCTCTCTCTTACCCTCCTTTCGCCAGCCCTCCGTTTGCAGGCTAGAAATAAAGGATTTTTAGTAGCCGGTCTACAAACTGGAGATATATCAGCCCGAGGGATACGCTTTACAGGGCTCTGCTTTACAGAGAATTCGGCTTTAATCCGCTCGGCCAGCTGCCCGGCCTTATTTTGCGTTGAACGTTTTTCGAAACGCGCGGGTCAAGATTCTAATCGTCTTTCGAGGGATGCTCCTCGTTTCTAGCCTGCGGTTAAAACGATAGATCAGTTTCTACGCTTAACGGGTTATCGTATTTTTAATAAGATTGCAGAGTGCACGGCGACTATGGAACGAGGCTGTGAATTGGAGAGGAGTAAGTAGTAAAGGACGGTTTATGGTCAGACCCGAGGCGCAATAATGACGCTTAACCACTAAACTCGCCGGGGCCCAAGAAGCGATAAATGCTCGATTACTAACTGGATTTCAGTCGTTTCGCCAATAATAACGTTTCAGTATCCCAACGGTCTGCGTCTATAAACCGTTAACTAATAATTAGATTGTAAAGTGGACGCAACCACGGCTGACGAGTCTTCGCTGTGTAAATCTCTAAACGGAAGAGACTCGAACGCGTGTCCCACCACGTGCAGAGGCGATACCTCAACCTTTTAAGGAAGATAGGATTCGCGTAACATTTGAACGATTTCTCTGAACTTTTCGAGAGATTTCGTTTCTCGAACTTCACCTCGCCGATTTGAATCGAACTGCTCATTCAGCGGGAAGTGATCCGAAGCGACACGCAACAGCGAATAAAACGCGATCGCGCGTACAGTTGAACTCGCCTGTTCTTGTATGCACTTCCGTAGCAACTGTCCGTACGAATCGGCTGAGTTTCGGTCGGACGTTGCCCCAACGACAGAGCATCGATATTCAAGTGCAAATTCCGTAAACCAAGCCCGAACAGAGCCGTGCACATTTAACTTTACACCCGCGAAGGGAATAAAGGGAATAAACCAGAGCGGCATGTGTTTGCTAGCTACAGAATCGACGATTTTACGATTTTAGACTCCTCTCGGTGCGCCAAGCTCTAATAATACCCGCCGATATTCGTTCCAGTTCGCGAGAGACGCGTCGATAAATCCTGAGGCGGAATAAAAGTAATCTGGAACGGGCATAAAGAGCATCCGGCGGTAAGGTTGCGTTCGTGTCGCGTTATTTTTGTTGCGAAGGTTCCGGATTGCGAAACGGCGGATCCGCCGGGCGATACACCGCGTCTGCGTCCTCTGAATCTTATCCTGAAATACGATAGACAGCTACGTATTGCATGAATAAAACACCCAAATGTACTTACGAGCTGACAAGCCGCTGGTAACCAGGACCAACGCGTCCTGGTGAAGCGTGAGGCGGCGAGCTTACATGCTCGAAATAAGAGAAAACATTGGAGAACGTCGTGGTTAAACGCTTAAGCAGTCGACGAATTCTGTCGATTCTGCCATTACAAAATGAATCGTACCAAAGGAGGAAAAGTGGTATTACGTGCAAAGTTGCGGTGACAAAGTAAAGTGGGTTACGGTTCGCGGTCATCTATGCCCTGCAGTTCACCCTTCGACGCGCCTGAACGCGTATCGGCGCGTTACGCGGTTAATTTTCCTAATTAATAAAGCCATTGTCGTTTGGTCATTAAATTTAATTAATTGTGGTTACACCGCGTTGTGTGTCGCGGGCGGACGACAAGGCGAACGGAAAATTGTTTGATAAACGCACTCTTCTGGCGGGCGCGTCGCGGCCGGTTTTAATTAATTAATTTATGGCCCCCTGTCGGTTGACACGTTTAAAACGTTCGTTTTACATGGATTTCCGCCGGCCCTTACGGTGTGCCGCGTAATTTCGTTTTTCATTAGCCGTGATTTTAATCCGACATCGCGACACTGATCTCTCCATTAGCCCCAGCTGATGGCAGGGTACACGGCCGGGAATTCGTCATCGTCCGTGGCGATAATAAAATTTTCACTTTCCATTAGGGGCGCGCGCGCTGGCGCATTAATTAATCGTTAATTAATCAACCGGGCGGCGCAGCGAAATCCGTGATCCTTGATGCACGGTTATCCGACCATAAACACTGGAAAGGTGAGCGTTACATCCCCCTGTAACCAGCAGCCGCACCGTTTTCGGGGACAAAGTTTCGCGGCGTAAGCTCTCTTCCCGCTCTGTCTCTCTTTCGCGTTCAGTCATCGAAGGACGAGGGTAACGCGGAGCACCGCCCTGGTAAGAGCAAGAGATGAGAAGAGGAGGCGCGCCGTGCAGCCCGAAACTAGAAAGCGGCTTTAGAATTTAATGCGTGAGAGGTTTCGGGTGCAAAGGTATTCGAACGTATCCCACCGGGTTTTGTCGCCGCTCTCTCGCACACTCAGCGTTCCCCGGCTCTTTATAGGGTAGACGAAAAGGAAAGAGGCAACGGGAGAAAGGGGATGGAAGAACGGAGTGCGCGAAAGTGAGCCAGGGAAAACTGGAAAGGAGAGAGAGAGAGAGAGAGAGAGAGGTGAACACGGAATAAGTATGCGGAGGACCAAAAGCCCCGGGTTTCCGCGACGGCAGTGCCGGTATGAATATTTAAACGGATGTAAATTGCGAATTAACTATTGATAAAAACAAACCAGAGGGTCCGCATTAAGCCTTCCTCGTAAATCACGAGAGCCGGTCGAGGTGGCGGAGGTTTGTGCGGGTTGTAAATTTACGGGGCAACTTTTTGAAACAGGAGACGGGAACCAAAATCAAGATTCCTCCGTGCCTGCCGCTGCATTTTTCCTCGTGAAATTCACCTGAAACTCGGGTGGAATTTTTTACGTCAACGAATTGTGGATTCGAAAATTCGAAACGATCGAGGAGGACACTTTTATCGGTAGAAGAGAAGGTACGTCGATTCTTCCGGAGGCATTTGGAATACGTAGCAGCGAAATCGCTCGATAAAGACTTTCGAGTCATGACCGAGGCATCGTTCAGAAATAAAACGTCCCGCAGGAGTAATAGCGTCTGCCCAGGTAGATCTACGACGGCGCGCGCGGAGTCATCTTCGCCGAGAGTTACTCTCGTCGGGGACAGTTGCTTCTACTTACGAGTACACGCGTGCACCCGGAATAAAGAAGCGGAGATAAGAGCACGGTGGGAACGGTGGAGGCGAGCGCGGCGGGCGCGAACGAAAAGGGAATAGAAGAAAATGGGACGCACGCGCGCGTTTCAACGAAATTGAAAAACGAGGGCACGCTGCAAACCGGAAGCGAAACAAAGCGTGGCGCAGTGAAATGGTACAAGGTGCACGGAGGGAGGTAGGGCTGCAGGTTGAAGTAAAAAGAAGCTCGAAGATGGAGGGAAAAGTAAGGGGAGAAAAGTTGTCTTGGGTAGAGTCGAGGAAAAAAGCCGAGACGAAGGGGATACGGCGGAGAAACGTTGAAAAAAGGGTGCGGGATGTAAGGCGAGAAATGATAAAGGCGGAAAAGGGACCCGTGGTACACACGCACTGAATATAAGCACGCGAGGACCCACGCGTTAACTCGAGCGAAAGGTGTGGATGGCAGGAGAAGGACGCCAGTTCACAGACGCGAAGGTCTACAATCGAGAAAGAGTAAAAAAAGGGTGGCGAGAGAGCGAAAGAGGACGAGGCGGAAGATTATAGGCACGTATTGGCGCATCGGCCCCCTGGGCTCACCCTATCCGCCCCCGTATAGCTGGTGCGGGGGTATAAATGTAATCCAGAAGCCAGACGTGACGTACATAGCTGCCTAGGACGCTCGCCTTCGTCCCTTCTTCTGCGTGCCCTCATCTCTACGGACTCTTGCCACGGGTACGCCGATATTGCGAGCAACGCGTACACGATGCGTCATACGTATCGCTACACCGTGTCCAGCGACACGCGATGGATTTGGCTCCGATCAGCCGAGCATTGTCGCGGAACAGGGTGCGTGGTCGGGGTGTTACGTGGCTTATTTCAATTTTTCCGTGGCAAATCCGAAGCAAATCTTCGGTTACGAGGCAACAACGGTCCTTAATTCCGGATGGAACCCGAAACCGGAGAGATTAGAGGCGTTGCCCGAAGGGAGAAGCGCGTGGTCGATCAAGCGATCAGAAAGTAACGCCATGACGGAGGCCAGGGGGTGGCCCGATTGGGAATCGCGAACACGTAGGCGCTTAACGAGGGTGCTCGTGCGGAGAGAGCGAAAGGAGCGGCCGAAATGTACCCCGACGATATGACTCCCGGAGATATTTCGATCCGCGATGGAACATCATCGGAGAGGGCTGCCACTATTTTATTGTATCCCCTGTATACGACCCGACTGTCCATCTCGGATGCTCATCGAGATCCTGCGCACGCTACGAACAAGAGTGGCTTGATATTATTTAGTACCACCCTAGGTTCGCTTGGCAAACCGAGCCGTGAAACATTGAGACATCGGATTTGTAAAAATCCGTGGAAGCTCTTGCTGTATTGTTTGTCAATCGAACGTGATTATGATACGATGAAGGTGAAAAAGCTGCGCGCAGGGAGCTAGCTGGTTGAGATAGCTATTCAATGAGACGATCGACGTTTATCATGCGACACCTACGTGTTGTTGCTTACGCGGCGCGGCGCGTATCAGCCAGCTCGTCGAGCCTGTAAAAGCAACGGGTTATGGAGTAATAACTCGACGTTGTGTGTCGCGGCGCGACACCAGGCCAAGGCAAACACACGGTTCACGGCTCGCCTGCACTTCCGTAAACTACAGACCACCCTCGGTTTACCCCTTTCCCTCTCTCTTCTCCCTGGTCCTCTCTCACTTTCTACCGCGACACATTACACGTTACTCTAAACGTATTCGCGCCCGGTATATTTAATTCAAAAAGCGTCTGGTGAATTTTCGGAACAGTTCGCACGCGTTGCTAAAAGGTGGAAAGTTTCGCACCGTTAATAAAATGCAGCGTCCGATATTTCAGCCGATATTTTGAATATTCCGGGGCGGAATACCCGCTGCGCGGTTCGCAGATGGTTGCAAACAGACGTACAGACTTACGTCATATCCGTAAAAGGGAAGGATGGTAAGATCTTGCCAAATACGCGTCGCTCTCTACGTCCGTCCGGGGTAACCGAACGTTCCACTAGAGAAGAGACGTCCGCAGGAGCGACCAATATCGTGTCCAAAGGAAGCGACGCGTATTCGCCATCTCTAGCGAGAGAATATGTCAATCCGGATACACGTTGCATCCGGAAGCATCGATAATGATCGCACGCGTGACGCGGCTCGACGCGGACATTTGAATTTTAAATCCATCCGCGTTTCAACGACGTCGCGCCGCGCACCCCCTCGTCGAAAGTTTTTTAACCGTGGAAATTTATGAACTCGCCCCCGAGTTGAGGTGGAAATCAACCGTCGAACGATAAAGAATCGCGAGCCACAGCTCGACGGCGCTCGATGATATCGCGCGTTTACAGCCGGCCGACATTATCAACGGCGAGCGTTTATTAACGCGTCGCGGCGCGCCTAACAACGCTCGCGCGGTGGAGCGACGCGGCTATGAGCGAAGTAGGCGCGATATCGAAATTTACAACGGGGCGAATTCGCTGAATCGCGAAGAAATTCGGTCACCGATAATCGAAGGGCGCGTCGCGTCCCGTCGCGGCACGAGATATTGCACGCTCGACGATATTTCATCGATAGCCCACCCACCCCTTTTCCTACCCCGCCCCATCGATTGTGCACGTGCACGTCGCAATATTGTGCCGTCAACGTTTAGCCCGATGTAGCGTGAGTCGGTCGTAATCATTTTTATCCGAGCAAATACTCGCCGGTCGGCGCTGTCCGTTCCTGCGCTACGATTCGACCGATCGATGAAAGTCTCCGGAGGATTTAGCCGTTACTTTCGACGAGGGGCCGTACCCAGGAAATAGAGTAGCCTAATCGCGGGGCCGCTTTCCCGTGGTATTTTCTCGACCTAGCCAAAGAGAAGGAGAAACAGAGAGAGAGAGAGAACAGCCAGAAAGGGGAGCGAAATATTGCCTTCGAACCGTTCCTTATTCTCCTTTTTGCAACATCCTCTCGCGTAACACGACATTTCGCGCGAAACATGTGACTAAAGCACATACTGAGCCGCGCCACCCCACGGAACAAGCTAATCTACTACGCGTTGTATATTCTACTTTCCTCGAAAGTCGTCGCTCCACTTTTTTTCTCCCCCGTTTAACCGCGTTTGCTTTCTTGTTCGTAACGCGAACGGGTCACTCGAACCCTCGGCTATTCGCAACCCCTTCGATGTTTCGCGCGAGCACAGAACCCAGCCGGTTAGTCCGGTGTCTCTAATCAGCTCTCACCCCCTTCATCACGTACGGCACCCTCTCGCCGGCGCAGATTTACGCCGACAACTCGACACCCGGTGTATGATTTCAGCCGCGGGACAGGGCGGCCGTAGAAGGGGAGTAATACGCTGCAATATTAAGTAGAGTTCCCGTTGGAACTCCGGCCTCCGGAAAAGGGAGTCGGAAAGCAAGCCGTGGGGGGGGGGGGGCGGGATGGGAAAGGGTGAGGGCGGAGGTTTGGGCTAAGACCCGTACTAAGGCAACGTGTATGCCAGACATGTGCGACCCGCACGACTTATATCTGTTACGGGAGAGTATCTCCCAGCGTGGATCGCAGACATAACACCTTCCCGTGGAACGTAAGGTTATAAATATATAACTGACGGTGCATTTTTTGGCGAGCTGAGTCGCGGGTAACGAGATCGTGAACGTGATATCGTGGTACATCCCTCTTCGACCCGAAATCCTTGCTTTCTGAACTCGATAGAATGGCGTACATCGAGTAACGAAGCCTTAACAAACGGACGAGTCGAGAAATTTGGCAGTGAAGTTATTACGAGAACTGATTGCGAGAAAACGATCTAGCCTGTCTTAAGTAGCGTTGCGTCTGACTAGACGCGTTCTACTCTACTGTGGTGTTTTAAACTGCTGCTCGCGGAGCTGACGCGACTGCGAATAGGCTCGCTATTAAGTTAAATTTAAGATATAACTTAACTTTGTCATCTTCGTATCTAAAGAATGTCTATTAAGTAACATCAGAACTCACGTTGCAGAACATAAACGGGCAATCAGACACGATGAGTATTTCGTATCGCCGGAGGTGTTGTGATTAGGTGTCAGTCACGTCATTCTCGTGGATGTATAGACGTGGAGATGTATGAAGATACAGCGCGGCTACACGCGTGGCAAACGTAGAGGGTGAGAACGTCGGGGGTGGCAACGTGTATGCCAGACATGTGCGACCCACACGACTTATATCTGTTATACGCGCGTATACAGTTCCATGTAGATGCGACACACGCGCGACTCGCCTCGTTGTTCGATTGCGTTGCGAGTATAACACGCAACGAGACGCAAACTTTATTCGTTCCTTGATAAATTCGAAAAAGCTCGCGCCGCGACGGGGGAATCGGGGACAATCGAGTATTTGTTCACAGTAGCTGACACGATTTTTCTCCCCCTCTGCGCCGTTATAATACCGCCGACAGATGTGAAAGGGTTTAATTGAACGTAAACGCGGCTGGATCTCCCGGCATTGTCGTCCGTGTAAACTCCAAAACCGGGAGGATTTTATCGCCGGCGCTAAAGGCGAGCCGCAGAAATTGTCGTAAATCGCTCGATTCAGCGGTACCGTCTTGAAAAATCCTTAGCCCCGGGATCAACGCGGTATAGTGTAATCCCCGCGGGGAAGCACGAAAATCTTTTTTAAAAACCGCCACCGTGTTCTTCCGCTCCGCCGCCCCTTTATTCTTATTGCGTCTGGCGCGTCCCGCGTACTTAAATTACTCGCGTTGCTAGCGGAATTATCCGCTCGTCGACCGCGCGAATTTATCTCGCATCGACATACTGCGGCCAATAAATTATCGTTCGAAGTGGTAAATTTTGTCGAGCGATCGGGCGTAAAATTTTGCGGCGCGCAATAGGTGCTGTAAATTATTGACGGGGCAATCGCATAATCGACCACCGCCAGTCTAATTGGGCGCGGTTAATCGAGTCAGAGAAAACGACCCGCGCGACGGTGAAAGACGGCGTTTCGTCAAAATCATGGACGCGCGACCATCGAGGCCGTGTATTTTGTCACGTACACGGGGATAATTCGATCGCGCTTAAATGTAGGAACCGGGTGGAGGGTGGCGGGCGTTCCCCGCGTTTCGAAGCAGTTCGAGTGAATTCAGTTTACCAGTTGCAGACAAATTAGCGGATCCTGGGTTATGTGCGTGTGTATACGTACGCGCGTGTCGAAAATGGTCGGGCGAGGGGGACGGGAAATTACGACGTTATCGTTCGTTACGCGCGCTACGATACACTTATCAATGGAACGCGGTAATGCGAACGAGTACCGAGCAGAATTATCGGTTTAGCGATCGAAACGATTAAAATTGCCGTTGCGCCGGTACAAAACTGACTATCAGGAGCCTGTCGATGGTTCGAGGGCCATCGAGCTAACTCGACAATTGATGAAATACAAGGAATTACGCGGTACAGATGTTTCGCGGTAAGTGCACGCCGATCGATGGGACGTGCTTCTGTCGAGCGAATTCTCCTCGGGTCCAGCAGCAACGTTTAAGCATCGCCATGAACGCGGTACACATCGACGGTAGAATTGCGCGAAACTATAAAAATGTTCGAACACAACGGAATAACGATCTGATTGCCGCTGAACAACGTGATTCATTACAGGGTAGTGCAACAAACGATCCGTTATAAACCTATTACCAGGTAATTAACGCCTGGAACGAAGTCGTATAGTTGAAATTAATATTCGCTGGCCCTCGTTGATGGGTTGCGAATCAAGGTCAAGCCGCGAGGCGATCAAATTGAAGAGAAAACGGAGCGGAGAACAGTAGTGGCGCGCGAAACATCAGCGGGACAGTTAACGTAGTCTAATTAACGAAGCTAATTATGTGCCAGCAGCGTAAGATGGCTGCGCATTCAAAACCGCGAACGAAAAGGGTCTATAATGGCAGTTTGTAGCTGGCTTTGCGCGAAATGTAATTAACACGCTCCGCGTCGCGTGCACTGTTCACGCTGCGCAAACTGTGAGCGTAAATAATGAAACGAACAAGTGTAAACCGATCCGGAAATGCTATAAACGAACAATAACGTATACAATCGAATTTATTCGATTGCATTTAAACAATTATTATTTACTCGCCTCCGAGTAGCATCGTCGTTCCGTTTCGAACTCGCCGTCCAAAATCAGTATTCCAAACGCGAAAGCGCGGAACGACTTTTTCCGAATTTCCCGGCATAGCTAATCAACATAATTGATTAACAGCCGGTCGTCGCGCGCTACATCGTCGTTCCCGCGGAGCAGGTACGCCCAAGCGGAGTGGAATCTTTGCATAGCCTAATTAACACCTGCCGCGCACGAAACTCCGCCTAATCTGACAACGTTATACGTTAAGGCGCTTGTTTTCGCCCCGGAGGGTATATAAACGCCTATATACGTATTGATGTTGGAGGGGTGGTAGGACTCGATGTAAATTCCGGAAGTCATGATGCAGCATTTCGAGAGGAACAGGAAGAGAATGATATTGAGACAGGGAGATGCTTCCGCTCTAACTTCACCCGTATGATTAGCCAATCTAAAATCAGAAACTCGCCACAGCAGGTGGAGAAAGAAACGCTCCCCCTCTGAATAATTTTCGAATAAACCGATAAGTTCAACGCGAGAAACGGAAAATTTCAAGCGCTCTAATCGCGATGTGAATCTTCCTCGCAACGAGCGAGGCGAGAGGGGTCATCTTAAAATTCGTCTATCGAATGGATCGATCGTTAATAACCGAGTTAATTATCGGGGAGGATCGAAAGGAAACCGGGTCCGATTATCCGGCGCGAAATAACGAGTACGCTTTTCGAACTCGTCACACACGAGGTGAACGGCACGTAGGGGTTCCATTGATCCTATATAATTTCGTAATAATCCCCTCGTGTACATTTCAAGCCGTGGCGAGGAAACCCTATGGAAATCACGTATCCGCTGATCCCCGACTAAGTTTATCTTAAATGAGTCCACCGGATAGTTATCGGTACGCGGGCAGCCCGCGCGGATCAATCGCGGCCGCGGCAAATGGAAAACTCGTTTCCGAAGCAGTTTGCTCAACGCGGACCCGAGAGATATACATTCGCGATCGAGCACTTCCCTCAGCTGGGCTCGAAAGAAACGACGGTCTGAAATAATTCGTGGCCAACGTCCCTCGTCGATGAAAAATCCAAGGAATTTTACAGCCTACCATCGATCCGTCCGGATAGCCACGTTACGCGTTTCTGCAAGGATCGTCGAGGAGGACCACGTTGGAAGACAAAACTGCAGCGTATCTTGGCCATGAATCTTGGTAACGATCCCCTCTGGTAATTCGTAGTCCGGATAGGGGTGCAACGACGCGTCGCAGACTCGAAAAAGTTTGGTCGCCTCAAGGAGAGCGTCGCGGAGGATTTTTCAGGGGAGACCAGTTGCTTTATCGGGATCGTATCGTTGCCGTTCAATTATGGAATTAACAACGTGAACGTTCGGCCCTTTCGGTCAGCTGCGTAATAAATGCTCGCCGTTACAACGATAACGGGCCGAATGAATGCAACGGATACCGGTATTTATGCGATCCAGATATCAGCGGAACAATAACGACCGCCACGGTATCGTACGTAAACGCGTGCGCGTAATTATTTTGGAATTAATGGGGATGCGCGCTCATTGCTGAAATACTGTTCGCCAGGATCGATGGAAAAGGAGTGAAAAAAGAAGGGGGTGAGTAAAAAATACGGGGAACAGCGGAGAGAGCTGGGGGCAAGGAGAACAGATTTGTTCGCTTTTCTATCGGGTACGTCCTGTTAATTGCCGCGTAAATTAAAAGAAGAAACCTCGATTTGAAAACATGAATTCAACTGATTCGTTCGATGTCGACGTCGAACGACACGCTTTTGTCCCGCGTTATTCTATCCTTTTCATCGGTACACGCTGTCCAATTGAATGGCACGAGTGTACGTACGAACGTACGTACGTACGCATACTTCGTTACAGCATTCAATGGGAAAGATGTTCGTTAGTTATACAAACGCGACTATCTTGCGGTTAACTTTAACGATTCTTACGCGCAGGAGGAAGAAACAAATGTCTCGAGATAATAGGCGTTCCTCCCGCTGTTCCCGAAAAGAGGAGAAAAAAAAAAAAAGAGGAAACGGAAGAAATACGCCACCTCGCGGAGACAATAAATAAAATTTGTCGTGGTTGAACGAGGAACCCGAGGGGGGTGGCGGGAAACGAAAAATGGAGCAAAACGTCTCGAAAGCGGATTTCGAAGCTATACGTAACGTTCCTTCCTTTATCTCGGTAATGAGTGGTTGTTCCCGGCGCTTGCTCCTTTTTTCTTCACCGCGATATATATCATGCCAGTAATACACAACACAGTGGCCGTGGAAAGAGGTGAAAAAAGAAAACCCGGCGGAAACGTCCTTGGCTGAGATATTTGTGTGAGAACGAAAAGATGGCGCGGCTTAAGGAATGTCTATGCCGTGCGGCAACAAGGGTCGAAAGGTGCGGGAAATATCGTAAAATGTAAATGTCGCGGATTCGCCATGATCCCCCGGGGAGAACTTCTCAATTTACCAATACATCGGAGCCCTTTTATCCAGCTTACGCTCGTTCACGCCTCGATTAGTTCCACGCTCGCGTACGTCCGCCGCCGTCGCGGGCTCTGAGATTAAAATTTCTGATCCCGATGCTCTCCTACATTTTACATGCAACGCCCGCCACCATCAGGGGAGGGAAAGGAGTAGGACGTCGGTACGTTTAAACGCGACGCGCCCTCATCCCATCGGGGAACAAACTTTTGTCCGGATCGAATCGTTCCTCTGCGAACCTCGTCAAAACTAGTCCGGAAAGGTCATCTATCTGGCGAACGAAAGGGCCTAAATTTTGTTCGTCCTATTTCCACCGTTTCAATTAAGGAAACTTTTCTCTCGGACTGCGACTACGGACGAAAAAACGGGAGCGGTTCGATGGAACGAGTCGCGAACGGTGGACGTGGTACGTATGTACGTAAATAGTTTCGCACGTTTCACGCGGGACGCTATTCAAACGTTTAGGGTAGGTAAACGGATTGTCCAGCGCTACGGAGAACACGCGGCAAGTTTTCCGCGTAATCGATTCGATTGTGCAATTCGTTTCGCTCCAATTCCAACGGGCGCTACTTGAGAGAGTTCCGTCGGCAAAAGTTACGCGTCGTCTGGAAAACGACTTTGTCGACGTAAACCGGGAAAAACTGTTCTCGCGACGCCCTCGACTATTGCGTTACGTTAACGTCTTGCCATCGAAACTCGCGACGACGCATCCCACCGGTCCCACACGCGAGGATCGAAACACACGGACGGTTGCATCCGAACTGTCCGCACGCGAACCAGGATGTGTATACACGGGATACACAGGAGAGTTAAGCCGTGTAAGATAGATGGTCCAGCCAAACGGCCCACCCTCGTCCCGAACGTTTCACTCGCACTTATGATATATGGCGACGCCGCTAAAAACTGGCAGGTGGGCTTCCACCCCTCGCCAACACCCTTCGTTCGCTTGGTTCCCACCTACATTTCCCGTCTTAGCTACCGGATAAATCGACGCGAGACCCGAACAATACTTGAGAGATTATACGCTCGTCGGACGCGCATCATCGTCGCCTCGAAAAACTCCGTATTCCTTGTTCCCGTGATCTATGGTCCCTCGCGAGTTGTCGCTCGCGCGATCGTTCTTGCCGCGGTTTGTTTCTTCGAGGATCGTTCGAAAAAATACACCACCCTCCCTCGCGACGAGTCCTCCGAGTGCTCGACAGCAATCGAGTGCTTTCGTTCGCCCGCGTTTCCCTGACTTTTTTTCTTTTCTTTCCTTTGGAATAACTTTGAACGTCCCGTAATTCTTGTTTTTCTTCATAACCGATATAAAAATACGTATATAAAAGTCTGAAGTGCTGTTAAGTTTTTCGCCAGAACGAGATGGTATTCGGTCGCGTCGAGAAGTAAGAGAGGAATAGTCACCACGTGAAAATTAACTGGAATCGTTTCAGGTTTTCCTCGACCGCTACCCTTAATACCCGGTCTTAACCCAGCGGCTGAAAAATAACCATCTGAGACGGAGTAACCGTCCTTCGAGTCGATTCATACTCGGATAGTCTGTTTCTGGTTTTCAATTTAAGCCGAGCACTTGACGGAGATTGAAAGTGCGGGACAACTAAAGTCCCGATGAACTTTCTTATTCCGATACGAAACGAAAGAATCGAAGGAACATTTTTTTTTTTTAACCAATTAGGTAACAAAATTTGCGTCCGGAGATTCATCAGCCCAAAAAGAGTTGAAAACTCTCGAAATACGTTCGAAAAAGTTTCGGGATTCCGGGAGATCCTGCTGCCTCCCCTGACGTAGTTATACACAGAGCAAAAGAGATATAAAACTTCGCGATTTCTTTTTTCTCGTCGTGCGACGCAGACCCGCGGAGCATCCTCCAACAGGAGAGACACTGAAAATGGAGTTTTCACTTAAATTAACTCTCCTCAAAGGGTAGAATCTACTCGCAGCAGCGCGAGGTTCGTCCCTCGTGTACGTTGCAAGGTGAACCACCCCCGGACGTGATGCTTGAATTAGAGAGCAAAAGAGAAAAAACTCTGGGACGATGTCGGATCCTTGATTGTTCGCTTAGGTCCATGATTTCTCATTGATTTTCAACGGTTCAATAAAACATCCTTTATTTGCTTTCTACTTGAACTAAGCAAATGCCAACATTATGGATCAGCATAATTGAAAATTAGTGCCATCGATCCGAACGATAAATTGGCTCGATCGTTATGTAGTGTGCATCCGTTCGTGCACGCAGGAATTTCGGGGAAAATTTCATTTCAAAGTCTACGAAGGTGCCGCGTGAATACCGGCAGGTATTTCGAGCTCTGCTTTGATTGCAAGTGCCAATTAACGTTGAGGTTGCACCGTCGTCATAGTCGTTATCGCCGACGTCGTTTCACGCGTGTACTCGCGTGCCCGCTAATCACGCCGACTGCAGCATGAAACCGCGACTCGTGGACCCTTAATGCCGAAGCGTATAAAAATGCAGCAAGGCCTTTCCATCCGTTATTTCTAAGCTCCTAAATGTTCAAAAAATTCTCTAAACACCGGAAGTGCGCGATCTTTCGGATCTCCTCCAGCTTTAGCGAAGAGCATCGATAGTCGAGAAAGGGCCAAAGTGTAAAGTAGAAAGTGCGAGTAAACAGCTTAAGATATAATGCGAGAAGCAACGATAAGTGTTATCTAAGGGGTGATTTTACTTTTGAAATTGATTTCCTAGCGAAGCTGGTTTTCCGTAGCTTCGCGAGCCGCTACCTTAAACGTGGCGAGGATAAGGATGAACCTGTTCGAGGACGAGCGGATTATACCGTCCCGTAACGGGTGAGGATGTAGGACGAGCCTAGGGACTCCGCCGCCCATCCTGCCCGGGGTTAACCAACATTTACATAGGCGCGAACGTAGACTGAATAACAATGCTTGAAACGGAGCTAAAACCAGCCGTACCGCTGCACCAAGACGGGCACGTTCATCATCCTTCTGTTAGAACGCATACTGGCTTCAGGGTGTTCAATTGCACCGTATGTGTATCGAACTTGCATAGAAATTAGGACAGGTGAATAAAACTTATTCGGTTAATTTATGCTGAGGGATGACGAGTGAATGGATTAAAGAAATATGGATCAATGAATAGACCCAAATCGATTCCATCCGTAAAGTCGATCGGTATAGGTTTCACGTACCATCATCCGTCGCAAATGATTTAAAAGCAAATGGACCCTTCATGGACCAACCAAGGAATAGTGGTCCCGAAAATAGCAAGTTCTACGTTTCATTGATCGAACCACGATTCAAGAGGACAAATTCTTGGCAATGAGTCCCATGTTCTAGGTATAGTCACGTTTGTAAAATAGCTTATCGAAACGTGAGATCGTTTAATGTAAAATAACGTAAAGAAACGTAAGAGGTAATGGGAAAAAAGTGTCACGATATAAGAAGGTATAAATAACCGAATCGTATTAAAATCCTAACTTTATTATATCACAACAGATTTTATTTTTCATATAATCGGAAATAGGCATTTATGATATACTATACAATGTAATATTTAAAGGTCGATTTTTATTTCGGATTCACGCGCACCATACTTTTTTTACGACATTTTGTTCACTATAGCTAAATGCAAAGAGTGCAGCTGACTTGTCCACTTATCGAGAGCGTTATAACGCGCTGCACATACAGATTTTTTATCCAATTCAAGCACTTGGTTTACCTGCATACAATTTGGCGTAGAATCAAGAAAATCAAATACCCCTGATTAATACAAAAATTTATCGCATTACCTGATCAATACGACCACGAATAGTACTATCCAAAATACAAGATACTAAGAGACTTTCAACCTCCGATACATCGATATTTAGTTCTTTACTTATGAACGGGATATAAATCCTTGTGTATGGTTTAATTAATTTGATCAAAACCTATAAAATTATGTAAATATACATTATTACAGATTTTTGAAGAACTCTGTAAAGAGTGGTATATATTCACTACATATACCTGTGTTCTTATATTACGTAGTAAATCTTCGATATGTTCTCTTATAAAGGGATCATCCATTATGTTATTTCTGTTTTGCTTTAGAATTAATTCAAACTGATTAATATCATTATTTTGATAGCTGACCACTAAATTTGTCATTGCTAAGATCTCTGGATCATTTTTATATGGCTTTGCCTCTTGAGAATCAAATGGATTGATACCAGATTTCATCAGCCTGTTTTCAAGTGAATTCAAATGTTAATAATCTATTTTATTAACATCATAACTACTTGCTAAATTATAGCTTCACTTGGCTCATTTGTACTTACATGTTTGCTAGTACTAAGTATTTCAAACATGTAGTACGTCTTGGCGACCCAGACTCATCATAATTCTTAAAAGCCTCAAAAAAATCAGTGTGTGCTCTTTCAAATTCACCTTCTCTTAAATGCATTTTGCCACCGCATTCTTTTGTAAATGGAAAAGAATTTTAATTCAAATTATTAGACAGGATAGTAAGTAGTTTCCAATACTTGAAAGTATACTACTGTACCTCTAATTACTCCCATTATCAATGGATGAGGTATTGCACTTTTAATGTGTAAGCTTTGTTCATATAAGGTCTTTAGTTTTTTGTTATTTTTTTGTGCAGTATACATTTGTATTTCTAATGCATAAATCTCTAAGAGTTGTGTTCCTTTCTTCAGATCATCCTCCCCATCATCGGTCTAATAAGACATTACACATGTTTATGTCAGAACATATTATATTCAATGCATTAACATGCGATCTAAAAAACGCACCTGGCAACTCTGATGAAGTTGTTTCAATATTTTGGCTAATTTGTTAAAATCTGATCGATCAAAGTACAGTTTTCCCAACTTTGTATTAGTCTTAAACCATAACCTATCATTTTTAGCATCCTTTAATGCATCTAATGTAGTTTCATAAAAATCTTGTAATAATTCCATCTGTAAAATATATGACAAGCAAGTAGACGAACATACCCATAAACTCGACTAACCCACAATTTAGGTTTTATGGTTACTCACATTTTTCGAGGTACTAATATAATCTAAGATGGAATTTATAGATTTTTCTGAGTGATTTCTGGTAACTGCACTTTTAATATAAGTTAATAATTGCTTATACCTTGCCATCATTTCCTTATAATTACCCTAAAATAATGAAACTCTATAGCCATAAGTATATTTTGCACGACATTAATCTAAGAACATACCAATTTAAAATTAATTTTTATCATTTGTTTCAAAGCTTTAAAACCCCATTCACCCTTCTCCCCTCCTTCCAAATCCAAAACTTTCTGAAAACTTTGTAGAGCTGCTTTCGGATCATCCTCCTTCAGAGCCTTACTATTGTAATATTGATTTTCTAAATCAACATCCGGCTCTGAATTTGAGTCTTCTGAATATTCCTAAAAATATTACGAGAATAACATCACCTCGAAATTATACCCTCTCTAAAACGATTTGTTATTGACGCGTGAAACGAGGAGAAAAGTAAAAAAAGATCATCCTTAAGACATCAGTATAACCTAAAAGAGTATAAACTGTGATACAACATCGATATTCTCATCATTATTGACAAAAAAATCTAAAGAATTATTACTTTTTACTGCACAAACGTTACGAGATACCTTGGAAACTATTTTTAAACTTCATATACGTCAAAATGAAAATCCTAACCTATCTATTAACCGAAACGTTCCTTAATGCACCTGTGCTTCTCTTCTAAGGATACAAATACTCACAAGACCATAATCTTCTTCCTCCTCGCACATAAAATCATCCTCGCCGTCTGACATTTTTGGTAATACTTAAACAGTTTCAATTGTAAAAATAAAATGTTCTTACTACCCTGTTGACAACTGCAAGCACAGACAAGTTTGTATTTTGAAATTCACATCTATGCACACACCCTACACGTGTGCTTTATGCAATTTGTAGACTGCGGTGATACCATGCCAATATAGTGTTCAGTGTTGCAAAAAGGTTGGCAGAATGTAGGGACTTTCGAACTGATTCGGGTACCCCTATAATCCCATATAATTTTTAACAAAGTTTACGCACATATTTATTCGATGGTCGATGTTTTCCACTAAGATGTATAGAAATGATCGTATAAATTTTATTTCCATTTATTTAAAGCAACAGTTTTAATGATAGAAGAAAAAATGCTTACGGCATTATACTAGTGACCTGTCAAATTCTCACTAATTTCACTTCGTAGTCTATGTTTTTGTCACCTCAATAGGTTATGTTTCTGATTACAATATGGTTAATTCAAACGAATTATCAGATAAACCGATACTTTATGAGCTACTAGAATATTTCGTTCGAAAGCAAGAACCAGAATTAATAGTAAGTGTCCATCTACACGCTCAGAAAGATAATTACCTTACATCTGCCTACATATAAACGCATTTACAAAATCATTTTAGAGATGCAAAAACGACGTTGTAATACTACCTACGACCGGGACGATTAAAAATGCACTTAGATATCTCAACAACAGATACTCTATACCAGAAAGTATATCGCAACAAATTAGTCTTACTCTACCATGGAAGTTTGCAATTAGAGACTGTGGACGTTTGCTTGCTGTTCTACAAGAGAACGTAATAGAAATTCGGAAAGCGAAAGATGAATATTCCTCAATTGTTGGGAAAGCTTCTGGTGACTGTTTCTTCGATATGTAATTTTAATCTTTAAGGATTCATCGTTTCTAATGTATTTATCTTTCCAGTACCAAAAGATGCTTTCCCACAGTGGCGGAAATTGGCTTGGAGCCCAGATGGGACGCTTTTAGTATTAGCATCCAGCAATGGTTATACCTCATTTTTCAATGCCTTAGGAAATAATATTTTTAATATTAATCCAAAGACAGTGTCCCAGAATCCCCACATTCTAGAAGCCGGCGATGCAATAGCATCTATGATATTTCTTAAACCAAGAACAAAACCTGAGAAATGGTCTTATGAGTTTCTGCTAATCACGTACAGTGGTTTAGTCAGATCATACCACATCTCAGTTATTAATGGATTTGAAGCCAACTATGAATTCTCTTTTGGCACTTTCTACAAGAATGGAATAAATGCAGTTATTTATGATGAAAAACACCATTTATTCTATGTTGCTGGAAATACGCTAACTCAAAAATTAATGGTAATTAATTTTCATATCAATGCACAGAATGTAACATTTTTAATTATATATAACTTTACAGTCATCAGCTTCAGATAGCGGATTGACATCGTGGAGACCTCTAAATGAACATCCATATTGCAAGCTATCATTTAGTTTCGATGACGATTCAAAACCCAAATCAAGATTTTCCATATGGAACATTATTCCAACATTGAGCTTACTGCCAGAATCATTAATATTTAAGATAAAAATTTCCCCAAATAATAAATTTTTAACGTGTTTACATACGGATGGTTCAATATCTTTGTGGAGATTACCTACTCTATTGATACAAAAAAGATGGAAATTATCAGAGCAACCAGATTTTAATATACCTAATCCTTTAGGGCACGCAAAACCAAAAAAATTTCCACCAGGTGTTACCGAATTCCATCCAATAGATATTGGCTGGTGGTCCGAAGAGGTAGCTTTTACTTTTTCTGGTATATATTTATGTACAAACGTGTAAGGACATTAGCTCTAACATATTGATATTCTAAAAGGCAATTATAATCGCAAGATGTTCGGGATCTACATCTGTGTGTTCTACAAACAACTTGAAGAATCTTTTAGGATCAAGCCCTGAATTTTTAGCTGGACAGCCACAAATATGTGAGCTTGGCCCTGATCGAGGCTTTTTATGTCTAGATTGCGAAACGTATATAACAAGTAAAAAACGAAACAGAGAATCTACTGCAGAAAATCAAGTAACAGGTTCGTTTCTCAGCTTTCGATTGATTAACGGTATAGACATCGTGTGTATCGCAATAAAATATATTTTTTGAATTTTTAAGAAGCTTCATCAGAAAGTGAAGATGAAGATGATGAATCAGAACCAACCAGTATATTAAATTATACCACAAATTTAGTGCAAAGTACATTGTATTCTATCACAGACATTGAAAGATTTCAACCTAAAAGGAAGAAGTCGAGAGTACTATTTAGAACGTATAGAATCCTCGGACTTAAAAGTACAACACCGGAAGAGCTTTATTCAAGAAAAATCGATATAGAGGTATTATAAAGTACTTACGAAATCGAATATATATTCAATTAAATTGAACGAAAAATTATATTACAGGAATATGAAGAAGCATTAGCTTTAGCTAATATGTATAATTTAGATACAGATCTGGTTTATCAAACGCAATGGCGAAAGTCGGAATTATCTTTAAACGCCATTCAAGAACACTTGAGTAAAGTTACAAAAAGATCATGGGTCTTACATGAATGCATTACGCGAGTTCCAGATACTATTGAAGCTGCGAGAGAATTGTTAAATTTTGGATTAAAAGGTGCTAACTTAGCAACATTAGTAGCGATTAATACTTGTGATAACGGGAAATTTGTAACAGACAGCAGTGATGACGATTGGAATGAAGTGGATGAAGCTAGTGCCAGTTTAAGACAGGTACAAAAAATAAATCAGGTGTTTGCAAAAATTGATATCAATAATTTATCGGAAGCACAGAAGGACTTAATTAAGTATAGAAGAAAACTTCTAGATCATTTGGATAAATTACTCACGTACGAAATTATTTTGGATTCTTTGTCAAAGTATGATAAAAAGTTTTACGAAGAATTCCGACAGCTCTCAACTGTTGAAAATGCGATTAGATTCGCGAAAAATGGAGATTGTCGGGGGGTTGAAATCATGTTCACATATCATGGTGAAAGTTTGCTACCTCATTGGTTGGCAATTATTAGTTTCTTCCCAGAAACGCTAGACCCACTGAAGTATAAAAAACTTTTACCAGAATGTGACACAGATGGGCTATTGTTTCTACTCGACCAACGTGAACTGCGACCAAAAGATTGGTCCGAGAATGCTCAATTCAATGAGATAATTAATTTTGAAAATGACGATAAGTCACAACTACTTTATGAATATGATCCATCTTTATCTATATATAGAAACACTTTCCTTACGTCAGAGTTACTACAGAAATGGTACGAGTCGCGAGCTTATCAAATCGAAAGAAATAGTTGTATGGTTGACAATGCTTTGCAGCTAATAAAAATTGCTAAATCCCACAATATCAGTGGTCTTGAGAACTTATTATTGGACTTGGAAACCCTAGACGACCTTATTTACAGGGTTTACCTAGAAGATGTGTCTTTAGATGAATTGCAAAAGTTATCTAATTTGGAAAAAATTAAACTATTAATGAGCATGACTACCGAAAAAAGTTTTGTCGAAGATATAAAAAATTTTCTATTGCCATTTATAAAAAGGAGACATCAATATCTGGCCGGTGAATTACAAAAACATTTGCTTAGTGATTATTTAGTATCCATTAGTACAGAAGACCTAAAATTGCCGGTCAAACTTTTCGAATACTTGAAGCAATCTCACGATAATGAGATTCTTCAAATGATAGAAGATGTTGCTACTTTGGCGTTAGACTGTATATACGCTTGCAATGATCCTGACATATACGAAAAGGCAGTGTTCATTATTGATTCAATTGCTAAAGATCGCGGTGGAAGGAGAACGAGTGGTGTATCCACTTTACTTGAAGAGCTCGATAGAGAACTAGAATGTACAAAAATCTTAAATAAATACGGTGTTAAGACTACGTTAAACGAATTGCGGAAGAATAAGAGTAATCCTGAAGCTGCTAAAGAGCTACTGATCCAAATGGCTAGAAGTTTAAATAAAATGTAAGCAGTTAAACTTTTTGTTTCGTTTTTTTAATACTCTTTCTAGAGGTGTCTTATGCTTACAGTTTTGCATGTTTCTTTTAAGAATTCCACCTCCAGATGAGAAACAATGGGCTCAACTGTTGAATGAAATGTTGGAAATTCATGGCCTGATTTTTACTTGTGTCGATATAGAAAAATGTTTCGAAATCTGTGTATCGGCACGGCTGGTGTCGGGCGTTAAATCTAATATACAAAGTTGCGCAGCTTTAATCGAGACTAAAAAAAGCGAACAATCTTTGTTGAAAGTGTCTTACGAAAAAGCGGTGAATTTAATCTTAGATGCCAGTAAAGAGTATTTTAATAGCTCCAAATCCTTGACCGACTCTAACATGGAGTTAGCTAGGTGAGTATTTTATGATGATCGGGTTGGATAAAAAATCGAAATCAGCAATATCTTTATCACACTGTCGGACCTCAACAACAGCGTCGATATAAAAATTATACTTTCTTCCACGACTTCTTTCCAAACCGTGTCTTCCGGCTCGACAAAGATACGTACCGATCTTCACGTTGTATTTCGTAATTTCTGCAATTTATGTTATTTTTTCAGAGCTTGTCTTCATCTTATTGCTGATGACAATGCACAGATAAAAGAAGAATACGATCTTATTAACTCGCTTCAAATTTTAAACGAATTTAATATCGATATATTACCGCTTCAAGTGCGATTAATGCAAGACAGGTTGAAATTGATAGAAGACTGTTTGAACAAACGGGAAGACGCCCATAAAAGTCGTCAGAGATTGTTAACATTGGCAAGTTACTTGCGAATAGAAATGAATAACAGCAGAGCACGAGAAGGAAAAGTTCTGGAATTAATTGCAAAGAAAGCGCTCGAGGTAGAATTCTGTTTCGAACTTACTACTTATTATTTGATACTAACTGTAATCGAACTGTAATGTGATTTTATAGATAAAGGATTTTACTGTCTGCGCTGCCACTTGCCAGCAACTGATGCAAAATAATTACATTCCTGCCTGGACAGTAGCGTTAGAGTTAGGATTTTGTGAATCTTACAAAGACCTAAAAATCAGACAGAAATGTTTCTGGTTCGCAATAAACAATGGACCTAGCGATATATTAAGCAAAGCGCTAGATCAGATACATCTAATAGAAATACGAATGTTGCATAAAAATTTAGAGCTGTGGATACCAGCCGAAACACCATCTGATGACTTGAACGACGCGGATAGTGAAGAGGAGTTTATAGACGCGTTAACTACCGTAAGAAATCTAACAAAAATAAGAGAATATCATCAACAACGCGAACAATCTAATCACACTGATTTATTCTCGATTTATAGCCACAGGTAGAAACTAAAGAATTCATACCAAAAGTATTAGAAGCTTCTACCGACATAGTTAAATCGTCCGCAAACATAATGAAGAATTCAACGTTTGGTTTAATAAAAAATGTGAGCGACACGAATTTTTGGAAATCTAGATTAAAGTTTAATTTCACAAATGGACGAGATAGCGATGCGGGGTACGACGGTGAAGAGCAACCTGTGGAAGATGATAACGTCCAAAGTTTTCCATGCTTTTATAAAGATTCGCATAAAAATTGTAGGCTTAGCGATCTCGATACAAAATATGTGAATTATTCTATGCCAGATGTGCAGAATACACAGCTAAAATGCTGTCGTGCTTTTTTAAGAATAACTATGTTAAACGAATCTTTGTGTTATGGATTAGAAGTGAGCGATATCAATCATTGTAAGTATTCTACGTTAATTTAAGCGTAAGCGTAAAACCCAAATGCCCGTCCAGTGACCATTTCCTTCTTATATTTCAGTATTTTTAGAATGTGCAAAGTACACTATACAGCAAGACTGGTTACTGGGGATGGCATACTTGTTTAGTACTCAAAAAACATGTATAGGAGAGGTGCATAAGCTTTTTACAGAATTACCGCGAACGAAATTATACATTGAAACTGCAATGTATTATTATAGCTTGGAATTATATAAGAGCTTATATACAGATTTCAAAAACTTATATTTATTCAATCCGTTAAGCCTTATCTGGAAAGCTTCGAGTATAGCACACAAATGTAGAGATCCTACCATTTATAAACACTTTAAATATTGGCAAATACGTTTATTCCATAGTTATGGTATAAAAGACGCAGAGAGCTTTAAAGCAAATGAAGAAATTAAAGATAGCGATATTAAAAGTTATAAAAGCACGGATGTTCTTGATGCAGAACTTATTCAGAGTGCAAGTGTACCTATCGATGAATTAGAGGATGAAGGGAATTTACACCATGGTAGAAAAAGTAAACTGAAGCAGAATTTGGCTGAGTTCGACGATAAAAATGACTTGGAATGGACCGATGACTGGGGTAACTTCTCAGACGAAGATATAATAGAGAATGTCGGGAGTAAAACGAATCTTCTGGACCAACAATTGTACATGGAAAATGTCTCTTTGTTAAAAGATATCGGGGAATGCGCGACAGAGAAAGATCGTTTCGAGGCTTTCGAAGACTTGTTTAATAAAATACGAAGTGTTGATCATTTTTACGAGGTGAAGAAGCTGCTGTTGCAATGGCCGAAATTCGAAGATCCTGAATATATGAAAGTGAACAAACATCCAATTTTAAAAATGATGAAGATAGTTAACGTTTATATAGCGGAGGAGGACAAAAACAAGCAAAATAAACTAGTTCTTCAGGAATATAAAGATTTAATAGAGGCATTATCTTCGACAAGCGTAAGTTCGAGTGTACGAGTATACAATTAAATTATAATGACCCTGTCGAATATTATCAATGATTTAAACTATTTGTTATAGATGCTCAAAGAATTCTTGAACGCGGAAGAAATTCCGCTTGAGCATGCAATTTCTATTAGATTAAATACAGATTGCGCGGAATTACACGAAGAAGCAATAAATATTCTCAAAGAAAGACATAAAGTACGTACAAGAATGTACCTTAGCAAGTATTTATATACAATTATTATACTATTATTTAAATAATGTCTGTGTTACAGGAATTAACATTATCAGCACCAATATTAGAAATGTTGTTTTTGAAAAACTTAACAGCATCCTTCCACCCAAATCATGAAGTGTACGGTCGAATTATTGAACACGTTCTTGTGAATCGATCTCTTACGAACGTGAGGGAGAATGCAGAAATTCTCGTAAAGGAATTAAAGAAAAGGAAAGAAATAGCCCATGCCTTATGCATAATTCGACTAATGGAAGATATACCGCCGTCTTTATGCACGTTTGATACTTGTTACGAACTTCTAATGAGAAAATAATTTTATTCATTCCTTTAAAATACACGCAAGACTGTAATTTATCGTGCGTTTCATTCACGAGGTATAAATGAATCTTTCTAAGGGAAATCGATCGAGATTTTCAACTCGATCGAAGCTAGCTGGAAACTGTTAGACTCGCGTGTATATTAAACACTTTTAAACCGATATGTATATATTATGAATATTTGTTACGAAATGTCTTATTTGTAAATATAAATGTGATATAAAAATATAGACACAAAGGTGTTGCAGGATTTTTAGCACTCACCATTGCTGTGTGCGGCTTCTGTCCGACTGTTCAGGGCCCTCAGCGAAGTCGTTTCTGGTAATCCAATTTAGTTCCCTGTGAAGCCACTTAACACGCACTAACTTATCACTCACTTAATTAAAAACAAACTAATATTTTACGAAACAAATACAATTTTTACACGCACTACAATTTCTACCCGTGGCGCCATTTTCGAACCGCGCTCAAACTGGTCGCACATAATTGTCGACAGTGAAGTAAACTGCTGAGAAACTGGTGCCATCTCTTGAAGGAGTGCTGAAACTAGTCAGTAATTACTTCAGTACTTTTTGCAAAGATGACGCTAGTAGTTCTTGAGAGTTCACTTCGCTGTCGATAATGCTGAGCGACCAGTTTGAGCACTTTTTACAGAGATGGCGCCATGGGTTCTACAGTAGGGTAGGTAACATCTGTCTCACTCTTTCCTATAGCTTTCTTATATATCTTTCTCTCTCTTATCTCTAAAGCGGCAGATATAATTTAAATTACTCCTTTTACACAATCGCACGTAAGGAATTTCTTCATTTAATCAGCAGTACTCTAAAATTCTGCAATTAAGATGAGACAGAGGAGCAGAGAGAAGGAAAGAGAAGCGAAAAGGAAGTCAGGAAAGCAATAGATGTGTAATATACATGATGATTTATTAATCGTATGACAAATTTTTACAGCTGATGCTAGACCTCAAAAGCAGCAAAGAAGTTCACATAAACCTAGGTCCAATTTGCAGAAATGACAGAGAATCTTCATTGAAGCCCTACAAGGGTGAGGAGTGGAGTCTTGTGTAAAAATTAAGAAGATCCTATTCTGGTACCTCGTAAGTACTGATTGACATTATTGTCAGATAACGTTCGCAATAAACGAAAGTGGGGCACTACAAGGCATCTATTACTACTACTATGATAGATTATCCTTGATAATATATGTATTAATGCAGATGTGAGCATTAACTCCATTTGACTTCTTATGCGCAGAGTCCAAACTGCAGACAAAGTTCATATTTATTATCTTTGTAACTGGAAATGACGTATGTAGATGCTGTGTTGGTCGATTATTCCTAATGTAATGACTTGACAAACACCGTAATTAATATTTATTATAAAGACCACGAAAAACAACCGTAAAGTGAAAACTACTTCACTGCAATCACGCAAGTTCCTTTCTACCAAGATGGATAAAACACATTTAACAGCATCGGTACTTGTTCATTCCTACGTGTCAGATCGTGTTATACATTTTAGAAGGAAAATACTCTGTTTGTTCAAAAATTGCTCAGAAATCCGCGAAAAATTTGCTTCTCGAAAAACGGGTTGCAACTGGTCCATTAGCTCAGTTGGTTAGAGCGTCGTGCTAATAACGCGAAGGTCGCGGGTTCGATCCCCTCATGGACCATGATTCTTTTTTGTAAACCAGTGCATAATTCATCATTCAACGGACAAAAAGCATTGTACATGCAAGGATATTGTTATTTCCCCCAGAAAACGTGACGTACTTGTTATATTCCACGTTAACTGGAGTTACGCATGTGACTATTTCATGACGTACGTACACCTAATATCGCGCACCTAATACAACAGGAATTTGGTTTTCAGCCCAGTAGCTAACGATCGTTATCAGTCAAATTAAAGCCACTTGCGAAGGCCATCGAATAAGTAACCATTACATAATCGTTATTAGAATGATAAGGACAGCCATCCGTGTAATCTTTAAGTACCTTCACTATCGAGACTATTAGTGGCTGGAAAGACCAAAGACAATTGATGCTAAAACTCGTCAACATCCTGGGCGTGAAGGCATCAAAACGGATCGATCGCACATAAACGAGAACATTTTCCTTTCTCTTCGCTCAAGTCCCTTGATTAAATGGAGGTTCGATCAATTAGACTGAATGCGGTTACCAGCACCGCGTGGCTGCCGATTGATGCAAAGAATTGCAGCATATGCGGCAAAATAAATTTCCACGATGAGCAATGCCAATTTCCCGTGTTTCAGGGCTGTGCACGCCTCGGTTCGTAACCCACCCCAATCGAAAGGGTGGCAGGCGCATTGCGCCTGCCCATGGCCGATGCACGGATGCGTACGTAGTTGTGTATGCAGCTCTAAGGGGGCATTATACCAGCACGTTCCTGGAACTTATCGATCTGCCCGCAAGCTGAGCTTTCTTTGGCCAAAGCTGACGTCACGGCCGGCAGCTGATAGGTAGAATTGAACTGTGGACAGTTCCTATTGGTCGGCGAGCCGGTATAAACGGTGCTTTCACGGTAACCTGTTCCAGTTGTGTTGTTATCCACTCACTGTACACTTGGTAAGTACGTTCCTCTCGAATTATCGTTGTTTTCCCATTACATTGTTCGTTTCGTCCCATTCGCGCGAAACGGTCGATCAATTTTTAATACGCTCGATCGACTTTTTCGATAATTCCCTTCATTTGTTTAAATAATAGACAGCGATTACGGGCTGTCAGATTACGCGATCGTTTGTCACCGTTTATTACCACCGAAAATCGATACGAAATTCCATCGCGAAAGACTATCGAACAATTTCCTAGGGCAGAGGCGTTCGCGTTTTGATCCGATAATTCAACAGTCATCGATGTTTAAATTATTCGCGACGACAAGACGATCGCGGCAATATTGACACGGCAATGTCATCCACCTGTCATTCATGAATATTCCATAGCGAGGAATCGATGTTCGCCAAACGCTAGTCCTCGTTCAAGGTGCTTACCTCCGCCTAAGCCAATAATTCTAAACTGCAGTTTCAACTGCCGGGTGCTATGCTCCGTTTACATAATGCAACGATTCATCCGTTCGAAGAATAGCCTTTCCGGATACGCTTTGCACGCCCAAGCGTCGAACGAACGGCAGCGATGCGATCGATACGGATTAAAATGAAAATTTTCAACATGTCGCCGCGGTGGCTACGGCCGGATACGCGTGTCTGCAGTCCTCTGCGGCAATGCATATGCGCGAATAAATGGTAGAGTCGGTTACATCGATCTATAAAACACCCACGCCGGCCACCTGGCACGAATTAACGCGCTTCCACGAAAAGTTAGCCAGGCTTGTTTAAAAATAACTCTCGAAATGGAAACTACACGATCGTTAACGAATTGCGTAGCAACGGCGAAACATAAAACTCTGGGAAACTAGCTACGTACATCCGTGGTCGCCAGATGTACGTTTTCTCTGTGCAACGCGTTGATTAAACGATACCAAGTTTCGCAACATCGAAATAACAGGGCGATCGCGATCGGTTCATTGTATTGGCAACGTTCGCCGTGTCGCCATCGCGTTCGCGTCGAGGATAATCAATATAGCGAAGCCTTTCCAGCGGCTTTATCCTTGCGCACAAGGATATCGCAGGACATCGCCTCTGTTCGACGCTCGGAGATGATAGAAAGGGGGACAACATACTCAAGATATCCTGTTTACATTCCTGTTCTGCCTATCCTCGACTCTTTCGCTTCAGCCATTAATTACGGACATGCTAATAAGAGAAATTCCTGCCATGGCCAATATTTAACTGTTAGACATTGTACCTTAAATAAAATTCATCGCGAAGTCATTTTACTTTTAGATCGTATTCAAATCGTGTTCTATTATATACATTGAACAACTGTTCACGGAGATACTGTCGATAATCGAA
This sequence comes from Xylocopa sonorina, assembly GCF_050948175.1. Classification (NCBI taxonomy): domain Eukaryota; kingdom Metazoa; phylum Arthropoda; class Insecta; order Hymenoptera; family Apidae; genus Xylocopa; species Xylocopa sonorina. The sequence goes on along the minus strand of NC_135197.1, from coordinate 11,826,048 downwards.
GGATATTCGTACGCATGTACGCGAGGAATGGTATACGAAGGATACGGGTGCAGCAATGGGTGCAGGCGCATGGCCGAAGTTTACTATCGATCGCATTGTTTGCAAGCGACTTTCATGGTCTCTCCACTGACACAAAGAAACACTGTACACTATCGTCGGAGAAATCGTCGAGCACCGTATGCAAAGAATCGAACTTCATAATAGAAATCAGTGGCCCGAAAGTTATGGCAAGCGGTTCTCAATATTCTCGACTTCGACTCGCGAATAATTCTCGTTAAATAATTCCTGGTAATTCTACCATTTCAAATTGATATTTGCATCTCGAAACAGACGAACGTTTCATTCGCGGTTCGAAAGGGGCCGGTGAAATAAAACGCGAGCGCTCGACAAAATGGAGTCGCGTCGAGCTGAACTTCTCCGCGTCGAGCACAAAGACGACGCGCGTCGGGAGTTCCTTTTGACACGAACAATCGAAAGGCGAACGGAACCGGGTTCTCGTTAAATCCGCGAATCGGACTTTGGTCCCAGTGGCTCGATGCCAAACGGTACTCCTTTCATTTCGCTCCTCTGGAAGCGAAGCGTGTCGCTTTGCATTGTTCCTCGATCACGAGACCGAGCACGCTGCTTCGATCGCGTGGAAGCGTCATCTGCTCTCGACAGCATTTCGCTATAGCAGAAATAACCTCACGGCCGCAATAGCGCGTTATAAATATACGACTGGTTTCGACACTGCCAGCCGTGATCGAGCGAGGTTCACCATCTCTCCAACCAGAATCCGTTTTCCCCTGAAAAAAACAAAGATCGATTCCGAAACGTCGAAGGTCAATTATCGCCAGAAGTAGCTTATCAGTAGAACAATATACCGAGAGATATAGGATTACGGTCCAATGATAAACAGATAACGCAAAATCGAAAGTAACGAGTAGATACACGTGTAATTTCCAAGTTGTAACGAGTTGTTCGAATGAAAGAATAAAGTACGTTGATTAAGTATAAAGTGACACCTCTGACATTGAGGTAACGTCCTCGATAAGCGAATCACTTAACTGGAGCCTCGCGCACTCGAATCAATCGACTAATTGTAAGCGGACGATAGATAATGGTGACGTCTGGGTGACGTCCACGCGTTGGCCGTTCTCCAATGAGTCTCTACGCGGTTTATTTTCGTGTCATTCGAAGCGTGCCAAAGTGTGACCGGGCAACACGTGCGAGAAGGTTGTTATCGGTACGCGTATTCAGCGTGGTGTGATTATATAAAATCGAGGCGTGGGAACCAGCCGAAGTCGTACGAGCGAGACGAGCGATTACTACATAGCGGACATTAACGATAAGTTAACCGTAGACGCACACGCGACCTGGCCGTGTTTCGCCGCTAGACGATCGTACTCTCGTTCTGATAACAGCGTAGCAGCACTCGTGGCGACTGATACGTAGTTTTCGCGAACGCGTCGAGTATCGGACGCTTTTGCTCGTGCCAGTCGGTCGTTGAACCTTCGTTCGCCGCGATCTTCTCGCTAAACCTGTTAACGCGCTCACTGAGACTCGCTTATAGACGCTTTGAAGCTACGGTTTGGCGGTGAACGTGGTATTAGACTTCGATATTAGAGAATAAACATAACACAGAAGGCTAGAGAAGGTGATAGAAATTTTTGTTTTCGTTCCATTTGGTTCTCGTATCGACACACGTACATGTATTTACGCAGATGTGCTTTCGCAACAGATTCAACAGACAGATTCTTACGTTTCTTTTACAGAAGAATAGTATGTATAAAGTACTTCACAATCAAGACATAAAACACGAGTGTTCGCGGTCAGGGGGACTGCATGCGTATCCTGATCACTTCAGGGAACCTAAAAAACTCCACCTCTAAACCAGCCAGCTGCTAAATGATCATCTAAAGGTTCCTGTCCTCTGGTAGGACTCTGTATATAGTGTACATATCGCTTTTCTAACAAAGGATCTCGCTCAGATAAACCGAGCAAGCTCGGAGGATCGTACAGTCACGCGGGGATAAAAAGCAAAAGAAAAAAAAAAAGAAAAAGAAATAAGAAGGGAGTCGAGAGAATTCGATTGTTCGCACTATTCCAACCCCATACATCCGACGCACGCAACCACCTAGAAAGCACCGAATCAGGCAAATAGCTTAAAACGCGACGAATACAAAAGTGTCGGAGAGAAAGAAAGACAGAGAAAGAGAGACGAGCACGATGAAGCAACAAGCGTCGGACGACTCCCCTTTGTGGGTGAAGTTCCTCTCTGCAGGCACAGCAGCCTGCATCGCTGATTTAGCAACGTTCCCGCTGGACACCGCCAAAGTCAGAATGCAGGTACGTACCAGCTCTGAAAACTAACAGAATGGCTCGAGTCTACGATTGAAACTTCGCTACCTGCGAATCTCTCCAATTTGACGCGAGACTCGAGCCAACGTGCATGTGCGTTTAATGGATTGTACGTGATGCGAACGATGTTTCGACGATTTTTAGATTGCCGGAGAAAGTCGTCCCCTCCTGATGGCCTCTGCGGACGGCTCGGTGCTCGCTGTTCGAAACTCGCAGCCAGGATTGTTGAGGACAGTAGGGAACATCATCAGACTCGAAGGAGCAAGGTACGTTATTCACGATCCTACCCGTAAATTTAAGACGAACTTGGGGTAGGTAAAACCGAATTACGATTACGATATTGTATATACACGTATATAGATATCGTTTGCGTATATACGATTCTTCCGATTTGGATCAATGTTTGGGCGGGATATTTCACGCCCGCTCGAATTGATATATATATATACATTTAAACGAGAGAAAAAAGAAAAGAAATTTTCCGTACTACTGGCTGATCGTAGGGCTGTTCGTACGAGTAACTTCAAGTATCGCACATTAACTCACTCTGAAGTAGCTTCTTGGTACGCAGCCCGTGAGAGAACGTGCTCCGATTCTCTGCATCTCGTTGTTCTCTAACTATCGGGGCCTGTCGACGCCGTCGTCGTTGTCGCGCGTCGCGAACTATGCACCCTTGTACGTATAATTAGACTCGAGACGAACTTCACGTTCGGACGAACGTGTAATTCGTCGGTTACGTTGATTAAAATCGATTGGCAAATTCCAAAGTGCGTCGACAACGACGAACAAAGTGCTGTAACGAACTCGCGGTTATACAAGATTCGATAGATCGCTGACGCATTGGCATTTTGTTTCGGTTACTCTTACTTGTATCCAATCGGTAATTGGGCCACCCTTTTTTTGTTCTTTTCTATATAGTTTGAACCGCGATCTCGTCGAGTGCCATCGACCGTTTACTCGTCTGACACGCGGTTGCGCAATCGCGCAACGATTAATCGCTCGACAATGCTGCCTGCTTGATAAGCGAACGAATGTCTATGGCACTCCCTTCTGTTCTGACTAATTTACTTTCTCTCTCTGGAGCACGCGGTGCCTTTCCAATTTTTGTGCGATAAACATTACGATTTTTATTCGTCCATGCGAAGCTTGCGCAAGCACGTAGAAGAGCATCGCGTGCTCACCCCTAACTCCCCGTCCGTGCAAACATTTTTCTTTTCTTATTTCTGATTTCGATTCTTATTTTTCTCTGCTTCTATTTATTTTGCCTTTGCTCAGCCGCTGTTTTGAAAAAAGAGAGAAAAAAATAAAAGAAAAGTAATAGCGGCGCCTTGCTTGGTTGCGCTTCCACCGCGAATACGATTTGTCATAACCGTGTCCAGCTCTCTCAGCGCAAGCTCTCTCCCGTTTCTTTTAGCTGATTTTCTCTCGTGCTCCTCCTCACAGTTGTTTCGAATACTCTATTGGCTTCCCTTCGCACTTGCTGCCCTTTTCGCGAGGACAGAAATTTTCGATCGATTTCAACTAAAAGTCCATGTTACAATTCGAGTAAAAAAGGGAGAGAGAAGGAGAGAGACGAATCAAGCGCGATGACCTGAGTGAAATTCTATGGAAGGGGAGCGAATTAGAGAAAGAGAGAGCGAGAGAGAGAGAGAGAAAAAAGAAATCGAAAATGTTAAAAAGAAAATGTAAAAGCAGTGCAAAAAAAAATAAAAAAAAAAATATTACCCTGGGCTACGTTTGAGGGTAAATTGTGAGGGCGGTGAGCTTGAGCGAGGGTGGTTACAGGAGCCTGTACGGAGGTCTGTCCGCGGGACTCCAGAGACAGATGTGTTTCGCCAGCATACGGTTGGGCCTCTACGACGGGGTGAAGTCACGCTACGCTGGAATCATCGACGGTACATCCAACAAACTCCTAACTTTTTGATTACGTAAACCTCCTACACGATATAACCGAGTAGACACGCGGGCGCGAGCGTGCGAACGCCTCGCACGTGCTCCATCCTCTCTGTTACATGATTGAGTAATACACGCGTAAGTAATGGCTGGTTGGTTGACCATCAACCACCATCGGCTGTCGCGTGCTTTTTTCGACGAGCTAAACGATTTGAAAAAAAGAACCGTCGATATCGATGAGACGAGAAGAAAGCATCCGCGAGCCACACCATCGAGGTACATTCGACCGCGAAACGAAACTGGTATCTTCACCTTTTTTTTTTCATTTTTTTTTTCTATCGATTGAAAATCAAGTCTCGGTTCTCGCCGATCATCGTCGTTTCCACGATCGAGAGTTGACTGTCGAAAAGAAGTAAGAGGAAGGAATAGCGTTAACCTCCTAGTGTTAATTGGATCGTCAGATCGCTCTAACTTTGTGTACTTGTCTAATCGAAAATGAATGAACACACTTGTATAATATGTATTGATAAGAGAAGAAGCATGATACTGTTTCCAATACTTTTTACGTGGATATAAAATAATTCTAATCGTGACTGTGATCTTTCTATCGATTATTTATGTAACTAACATCTTAGTTAGCGGTAAAAGTTTCCTTTCGCAATTTGTCGGCCGCGATTTATAACCGAACCTTTCCATTCACTTGCATCAAGACGTTTACCGAACTCGCGCAAACGTACGACGCGAGGTGTTCGAGATCGACGACAAATTTCCACATTGCTACCTTACCAGGTACTTCACAGTTGCAGAAAATGATCAGAAAACCACGAGATAGCATAACATTGTAGAAGAATGCAAATTAGTCGCCAATCTCCAGCCTCGAACATCTCGTATCTACCTATGAAACGCTCGATCCAGTTCTGATCGCAACTCAACTCCTTCTACTTTCGTAGAGAGCGAAAAGATCGCGACACTCGTCGAGTAATCATTAAAACGAGGTATTGACTGTAAACGCGAGTTAAGAATTGATCCAAGAAACTGAACAATAAATCCGGCGAAGCGCGCGCTGAGCGCGATCCGTCCCGCCCCGCATCCCTCTTTGTTCGATCGAAAAAATCGTTCAATCGAAAGAAAAAAAAAAAAACAAACATTCGAGAAAGAGAGAACAAAATTCGAAGCAACCTAAACACGAACACAGAACCGTGCGGTTTTTTTCACCGTGCCCTTTTGTCTTGGCAGGTAATAACAGGAGCGGATCGAAGAGTATCTCCGTACGAATCGCCGCTGGCATCACGACGGGCGCCATGGCGGTGCTCTTTGCTCAACCGACCGATGTCGTCAAGGTCCGCCTACAAGCCGGAGGTTCGGTCAGATACAGCTCGACCCTGCAGGCGTACAAGAATATCGCTGCCGAGGAAGGGACGCGAGGCCTCTGGAAAGGTATATACGCGTTGGAACTCCATTGCCATTTACATCCATACAAACGACACGAGGCTTTCGCTCCAGGCGGGATTAAAGACGCGTCGCAAATTGCCGGGGCCCCCGCAGGGCACTGTTCAACATTCGCGATCCAACGTTCGAATCGTTCTTTGTCCTGCCACATTACTCTTCGACCCCTCTTGGACTCGGTGTCTGATCCGTGTAGATCCTACGCTACTTAAGTCCGTAACTCTACTTACGCGGTGTCCGTAGCCTCGATTCATGCAGAATTCTACGTTTGAATCGTCCTTTGTCCCGCCATATTTAATCTCGGTATCTCCGACTTCGCGTCTGATCCGTGTGAGATCCTGCGCCACTTGGCTCCATTAAGCAGAGGTTCAACGCTCGAAGCGTTCTTTTATCTTACCACGTTATACCACGATCTTTGGCTTAACGTCTGATCCGTGTAGATCCCTCGCTACTTAACTCGATATCAAACGATTCTTCGACTGTCCGTAGTAATAATTTGGAAGGACTTTTAAAGAATGCTGTCTCATCCCCAGGAACCGTCCCGAACATCACGCGGAACGGGATCGTGAACGTTGCAGAGATCGTTTGCTACGACATCATCAAGGATTTCATCCTTGAGGCCGGGTACCTGCGCGATGGCATCCCTTGTCACATAACGGCCGCCGTGGCGGCGGGGCTCTGCACGACCCTGGCGGCCAGCCCTGTGGACGTGGTGAAGACGCGTTACATGAACGCCGCCCCCGGCGAGTACAAAGGCGTGAAGGATTGCGCCGTTCGTATGATGATGAAGGAGGGCCCGTCCGCGTTTTACAAGGGCTTCGTGCCGAGCTTCACGCGGCTGGTGTCCTGGAACATCGTTCTCTGGATCACCTACGAGCAGTTCAAGATCTACGCGAAGAAGCTGAACGGCGGCCAGTGAACGCGCGCGCCATCCCAGGATCCTGTCGTCGTTCGACGTCGGTCAATCCGACGGAGCATATAAAACGCACGAACCGTGTTTTAATCAACTGCAGCTTCATTATCTGTATTTCGATCGTGTAGCTTAGGTACGGGAGGATGTATAATCGTGTATCGGGTTTAGATCTCGTCGTTTCGAATACATAGAACCACTTGCCTGCCGTCGTTCGCTGTTCACCGATATTGTCTATACACCTACGTGTACATGTACGTGTACTACGTGTATATGTGTACCAGTTTCTTTCCTTGATTAGATAGTGCATGTTGACGATTCATTGAACGTTACGATTACTTTTGTATTATTGGAGTAGGCCGGGTACTCGATGGATTTGATAGCATTTAAGGATGTATATCGTAGGGGGCAGCTATTTATCTACATAACATATATACGTATATATAATGTATCCTAGCTTTTCTACCTAATACGTATCCGTATGTAATAATTACTAGTTCGATTCTTGCCTATGCATACGTAGAGGGTATATACGGTTTAGAATGGAAAGGCTGTAACGTTGCTGCTTCGTAGGGTATAATTGTTCGCACGAGGATAGACGATAGACTTTCTTTCACATCGCCAAACGATTCCGATACTTTAGAACAGAATTTCACCGCACGATGATTCCTTTGGTCTAACGGAGATAGATTTCGTTGCAAACGACGGCAGCCAATTCTCCCATCTATCGTTGTGATTTTCTTTTTCTTTCCGTAGACACGACCGCGCGTGCACTCGATCTCAAGCTAATCAAATTCAAATCGAACCTGGAGATTCGTCGAAAAGAGAAATGAAATACCAAAAAAAATTGTCCGTCCAAAATTATTCGATGCACGATTGGAACGCTTTGCGTAGATACAATTGGACCATCGACGAAAGCATTTCGTCGTACCACGGAGTGCACGTACGATCGAGGTGATCTTAGAAGTCTCTCAATAATCCATATTTAAACATTTTCGGCGCTACGTAACTTAGCGATATTATTTAGTAGGGCAGTAGAAGGAAAATGGTATTTCTCCCCCCGACGAATAACTAAAATCGCGCATTCCGATACGCCAGGCAGACAATAAGGTTCCAAAATTAATTTCAACGTGTTTGCGTCTGTTGACAAGAATTACACGCACATACACACACATACACACTTACATTTACTTGACACTGTATTGTTCGAATAATTTGCGTTTCTAGACTCCGGTTAATTCTTCGAGATACCGTAGCCACGAGCTAAACAAAGATCCTTCGCTATAACTATGCATGTACTAATCTCTATTCTTTCTTCTAACAAATTACGTTACGCGGGACGATCAATTGTAATCGTTGGTAATTAACAACCGGGAATGAACACGGGCGGATGTTTACACAATCTCATTTCGGGTCAATTAATATTATACAGGGCACAATTTTTAACGAATTACGATCGTCGACTTGTAGTCCATTTTTAAGGCTATGTTACCATCTATTGATGTACGGTTCATATTAAAGAGCAATTCTTATCTCGCTAATAATTCCGACAGTGTCGTTCGTCTATAGTTCTTTTTTTTTTTCTTTTTCATTTCGTTTCTTGTTCGATATTCAATTCGCATAGGTGTTAGCAAACGATGCTTCGGATTACGACAGCTTACGTTATCCCTCGCTGTCTCATATCTAAAAGGGTGCACGATCCCTTAGCGGCAGTTCGATCTTCGTGAAATCCGTAACTATCTGTAGTTCGAGTACCGCACAGTATTAGCTATAACATTAAGCGTAAATCGATATCGATTAGACTAATTCGTTGTGACTACGATTATCTAGTAGACGAATTTCTCTTCCCGACTGTGTATCGAGAAAATGTTACTGCCTCCATTGCGTGTTAACAGAAGCTGCAGAGCAAGAGGAAAAGTTTCCAACCGAGAACGTGCGTTTACCGATTTCAAGAAGAAAGACAACAGTGCAATTGTCTTTAACTTACGTACTTTATTGACTCTACGAGTGTCTTTAATTCCAACGTAGCAGAGTTTTACGGTGGATGTCGATCCGCGCGGATCATCGATCGTAGATCTTCGTTACGAATCGTATACGTATTATAGTTTAGCTCGAAAGAAGATGGACGTACAAAAAATAGATTGGGATATAGATTGAAATATGCGTGTTATAGAGTTTAGCGCTAGGACGCCCAATTAATGTGAATTGACACGGTTTTACGCATTCGTTTACAACACGGTAGATCGCAGGTCGAGCTATCTTTTATTACGCCCGCGCGAATATTTGCGAAATTCGATTAGATCGGCTGAATCTTTTTACCAGACGCTTGGATTTTACACGTATCTAGTGCCAGAAGAACCTACCGCTTTTACGACTATTCAACTACGATTTCCTGCACCCTCTTTTTATCCACCCCTTCGCGGCACAGCAAAAACGGCCCTCAGCTTCGCGCGGTTCCCCTTCTTTGTTACAGAATGTACTTTTTCGATTCGAGCCATTGCACGCACGCCACGTCGATCGCAATATCTGTTTTGTCGCGTTGAAAAAAAGAAAATTGAGATCCTTTTTCTTTTTCTGCTTTTCACGTGACCTTTAAATATTCCACGTTGGAATTGTTGCATCGTTCTAGAGCGCACTAATCACTGTAGAGTTACAGCTTGTATACAGCTTGTGAACAGCTTGTATTAAAAATGAGCAACGCGACTTTCAACGGCCCGAATTTGGCCAACTTCGTGCGAGGATACGTAGCGAGCAGGATGCATTAACGACCTTTGTAGAAGACTGAATCAATTAATTAAGGATTACTGTTAAACTATGCGTGGAGGAATGAGAGAATTTCAGATGCTTGAGTCTTATGATCCTGAGTGAATATTCTTAGCGTTTGGCGTATGAATAAGCTTTATTTTCTATGAACGCGTTCCTAAAAACGCCACCGTAGGTTACAGTAATGCGTTAACAGCGTAAAAGGAACATCGATTTTGCTTGTCCAAAACGTACCGTTCAATTCTGCTTCTGCTTAACCGAATCAGTTTACGTTTCAGTTTTTCAGCGAAAGAGCTTCTCGTAGTGTTTCTTAAAATTGTTTAAGGTTGCTTCGTTTGCTTTCGTTAATGTAATTGGAGTCTTCTACTGCTTTGGTTGTTCATGCCGTTGCGTTTCGTCTCGAACAAACTCCTTCCCTTGCTTTCACGAACGAAGTTCTCGAATTCTGGTTGACGAGGCGCACCCTCTGTGTCAATGAAATCTCTCGCACATCCGAGATGCTCAAATTTAATAGAAGTCCAATTTTAATTTCGCGCACAAAAATGGCAAGCGGCGCGTTCGTCTCTCGAAGTCTTATTAGAATGGATCGCGGCTTCAGTTTCTAGGGTAGGATCTTCGTAGGTCTAGCTTGACATTTGTTACGGGTTTTAAATAAAATTCTTCGAAGTGTACAGAAAAAATACTCGCACGCGTTGTTCTCTCGTTCTCTTTTTATTCGGCGGTCGGAACCACTGTACAACCTCCCGATCGATGTACAAAAAAAACAATTAATCGTCGACGGTGATTATCCCCTCGAAATCCTGAAATTAAACGAACGTCTCGACGATTTGTCCCACCTAGGTTTCGAAGTCGGACTCGTCCGACTCGCAGCTGGACGAGATGTCATCCTCCATGCAAGCAGACTCCTCAGGAGTGCCTTCTCCCATCGGGATCCTAGAGAAGATGATACACTTACATGAATATGAAACACATCGAAGTGATAATTTCGAACAATCTTCGAGCGACTGTTTATTAACGTATTACTAACTATCGTTAGTAAATCGATCGGGCAAGATTTAGTTTGTTAATCAGGTATGTTAGTAACACGGACAACAGAAAAAGAGAGCTCTGGTAGACAATCAAATCTTGCCTCGAATCGTCTACTCGGTGGTTCGTTAAGGAATCGCGGAGATGTGGTGCACGGCCAACTTGTCCTGAATGCATTTGGGAACTTTTCTCGTTTTCCGCATAATGCATTTCAGCGGACAACACTCCTCCACCAACGACCTGCGTTCATAAATCCATCACGTTATCCTTTGTCCCTCATCGATCTAATTTCCCAACTCACTTGTCGACGCTCCAATCCTCGCCGCAGTCCTTCATCAGCGACAGAGCCTGGCAGAAATCCTGACCGATCGCCTTCAGGTCCTTCGTGTCGAGATGCAGGCCGGCCAACGGTCCTTGGTCGCAGCCACAGAAGCTGCTCTCCATCGTGTAGCTTCTGTGGAAGATCGCGAGAGTTAATGTCGTGCATCAGACGTGGTAAGAATGAAAGAAGATCGTCAGCTACGCGGACGTATACCTTGAAACACCCAGCTGCCTCCAAATGGCCACTCTAGCCGTGGACTCCTTGTTCCTCTCGACCTTGAACGAGCACAGTGGCAACGCGAACGCCGGTGATATCCTCTGCATGAGGTGCGGCAACATCTGAAACCGCGTGTCGCGGCAATCGTGAAAGTTTCACGCGCGAAAATTGCACACTGGCGCTGATCTTGCAATTCCGAATAAAGTCGATGTTTTACGAACTCTTTGACAGGGGAACGTGTCGTAACGCGTTCGCGAACTGGTTCGAGGCGCGAACCGTATTTCCCACGAGGGGCGTCTAAAATTGGAGCACCAGGATTCGACACGGTGATCCTGTCCACCGTAAATTACATCGGGGCGGGAACCCGTTCCCTCGCGCGGACGCCTCACCCTCGTTTACCTCGTTCGAGCCTCTCGCGTTGCTCGTTAATTCGCTTCGATAGATCGCGCTAGATTACCGTTCCTCGGCAATGATACCGCACGATCGCGCATCTAAAAATAATACCCGCACGTTCCTCCTCTTTCGCGTATCCCTTACCAAATACTGCGCCGGCTGGTCCGGTTTCGCCCTGTCCGCGGCGCTCCAGGAACCCGACCTTGAGCAACCGAACAGAAACACGTTCTTCCTCCGTGAATGGCCGTGATAGTCGACGAAAACGTAGGGAGGCCTCTGCGCCACCCTCGTGCAGTACTCCAGCAGTCCCTTCGTGTGATAGATCACCGGGTGGAGCACCTGGTTCGGATTGCTCCATCGTCTGTTCAGGTCCTCGTTCGTCAGCCCGTACCGATTGCTACGATCAAAAGTACGGTTCGGCTATAGTCGATAGTTTCGAAGGTCCACGCGTTACCAGATTAGTTGCTAGCGAGTGCTATCAATCGCATCGTACTTTCTAGGTACGCTGCTCGTTAATGAACGGCGGTTAATTAATCGAAGCGTATTTATATCGGTGAACGAGCTTCTGCGAAGCACGGTTTTAGAATTTCCTGTCAGTTTGCACGTCGATGGTGCACGTTTAGGCGAGGCTCGCAACCGGGAATGAGAAGGGCCTTGTCAGAGATCGTCTTCATTTAAGGATTCAACCGCGGTTAGAAGGACGTTTCCGGCGAGCGGAAGTCGGGCCAGAGGAAGTGACGCCTCCGCGTCGCGCATAGCTAATGGTGGGGAATGGTGAACCACCGGCCCCGGCACCGCCGCCTCGTCTCTGCCTGTCGTCTTGACATTATTTCAAGATGTACACGATGCGCGATACCTGGAATACTAAATACACGCGGCGATTTTGCCCGAAACCACGAATTCTTCCATCGGAACAACAAACACTCGAGCGCCCCATCGCGCGGGAAACTTAAATATTTAACGCTCGGACTCTGGACGGTCGGTTACGTAACACGATCAATGTACAAGGCTCTTTCGAATAGTTGCCGATTATTTACGAAGCCGAGGTTAACCAGCCAACCGCTTCCAAGAACCAGTGGTTCCATAAGAAGCGTAATACCGGCGATGGTGAACATCGGCTGGCGATAGAAATAATTATCGGGTACCGGTCACGGGTACAAGAAGTCGCTCACCGCGGTATTAACAATCGTTACACGCGTAACCATGGACAGGAATCGCCGATCGGCTCTTCCGATGATCGGCCACGTAATACAAACATTAGCAATTTGACGTCTCGTAATCGCTTCCGGTCTTTAAGGTAGTACAGATGCACGTGACACGGGCCCAAGATAGCAACGTAACGATCGATATCTCGTGTCGGACAGATGGCGAGGAATAGTAAGAGTAATGGACACGCGGTGACGATGCACCTGCGGATGATATACGCGAGGAAACGCTCTGTCGTCGTCGTCGTCGTCGTCGTCGTCGTCGTCGTCATCGTTTGCCGCGTCGAGGACGTTCACCAGTGGACATTCGCAGAAATCGTCGAAAAACAACAGTCATCGGCGATAATAGATTTCGTCCGGCGCGGAACGAGAGAGAGGGGGAAAGGGTACGGAGAAAAAGAAGCACGTCCAGACGAAAAAGCCGGCGGGAACTGCTCCCGGACGCGTATTAAAATGAAATCATCGCTGACGAAGTCTGCCACTGCTGCCTCCGCGACGCCATTAAGCGCGACGATACCCCGACGCTTCTCAAAACTGCGATTCCGTTATCCTCGCCTCTATCTCGGGATGCCCGTGATGGACCTGAAGAAGAAGAAGATGAAGGCGGAACACGGTCATTATCGAGGACTTCTTCTCTTCGGTTAATTCCTTTCTAATAGCGGTACTAATGATTATAAACACCTTTGTTTCTTTCTCGAGGATAGGCCGATCGCGTAAACGTTCCACGGGAACAGCCGTTTCCTGCGGCTGCAATTTGTTCGGTCACGGTAACAAAACAGCCGATACGAAAATAAACGAACGCTGATTTTTATTTGAAGAACCTTCGGTGAATCGAGGCTGAAGAAGAAGAAGAAGGAACGCGACGATTACCTCGAGAATCCTTACCGTCGATTAAATTTTTTTCTCCGCTCGCGATACATAATAATAATTACAAACACCTCCGTTTCTTTGTCGAGGATGGCAGCAGAAACTTGGCGTGATTATAATTTATTCAGTCGGCGCAAGAAAACATTTGGCGGAGCAATAAACGCTCGAACAATTGCACGGTAGAACGGAACCGTAATGGCCGCCGATGCAAATACGCGCGAGCGACAATGAAGCAATTATTGTAGACCGTACACAAGTACCTCGCGTACGTGTATACTCGTTCGCAGTTTTATTGGCCAGCCGATGTAATGGGCAACATCAGTCTGTTCGTGGCAGCGAGTCGATGTCAATGACTTGAACGGAGGAGCCTTGACCGCGAACTTCTCTCACCTCCTGCGGGAGATCCTGTACAAATTACACTTAACCGACCGCTTGTCTCGGACTGGCTCCGCGCGCGTGAGATTTTCAAAGGTACCGCGCGCCGCCCCTCGAACACCGGGGAACCGTAAAAACCCCCGGTGAATTACCCGCTCGTTGGGCCACGATTAACGAGCCCCGATCCCGCGATTTATCGTCATAATTTAATCGATCGTAAATCAACGGGAGAATCATCGCCGTTCCCAGCCTCATTGTCATTTCGCATCCGATCTATCGCGCATTGTCCGCCCGCTGGCAAATCTGGAGGCAGACATCGCGAGATGTGTACCACAGGGTACGACGCTACCGAACAGCATTACCGATGCGGCATCGGGGAGCTGCGGTGGATTACATCGAAAGTGGTTTTACGCGTTCCCTTTGGTTTCACTCTCGTCAGAGGCGAGGCCGATTATCGTGCCCCGAAGGGATACGAAAAGCGCGCGAATCGGAGTTACTCGATCGTAGAGAATCGTGTTCCAAGCGTTCTCCTTTCGAATCCGGAAGATCCGCGAAAAATTAGCACTCGAAATTTCAACGAGTCGCTTTCCTCTCTGTGCGTACGTTTTATCGAAAGATCGGTGACTCGGCCAACTGTTAACGTGACGTCAACATTATTCACGGTCTGAGTGCTCAGAGGTATAGAGGTAGATAACAGGTCCAAAGGCCAAGAATCGATGGTTAATCCCGTTACCTGTAATTCTCACCGATCTATCGCCGCGCGAGTCCCTCGATCTCGTTGATCTCGACAGCCGTGCCGCTGGATTACGCCGTTCGAAAGAAAATACGGCCAGAAGTCACGACACTACGTGGAACGAGGCAGCATCCGCGACAAGACGCGGAGGGGAGGGTGGACGGGATGAAAAATTCGCGGATCGTTCTTTGCCGAGGGTAAAGCGAAATCTCGCGCACCTTGGGAACGGTCATTTTTTCGTGGCAGTCTTCCACGTATCACGCGTTTCTTCCGTGAACTTTACTACCGAGGTGCCCGTTGTGCCCCTCTTATCTTCGTTTCATCTCTTCTCGCCTCGCGGCATTTCCTTCGAGGTTATCCCCGGGTTCGATCGTGTAACCGCGCTTGTGAACTCCTTTTTCCTTGGTGCTCGGCTCGCGCGGCTTCCCCCATAACCCCGCGAGCAAGAAATCTATTTCCTGCGCCGTTGAGATACGACCGTAACTAGAAGCGCGAGCTGGAACGCGATCGAACGCGGTCTCGAAACTGGTCCCATTCAACGTTCGCCTATCTAACACCGAAGGGTGCATGCATCTCGCGTTCCAGATTCTGGAACGATCGAACGATCGATTGAAAATGCCCTAAGATAATCCCTCCGGTGAATTATCAGCGGGAACGCGAAGACGAAGTGCGTCCAAGACGTGTCCCATTGACGCAAGATTTCGTTCGCGACCGACCGATACCAGGGTGAACACGGTAATCTACATATCCGCGGCGAGGTGCTAAATTTGTCGCGGTGTATCGTCTTTTAAACGTGCAAATTACCGCTGCGCACCTTGTTGTAGCTGCCGAGAGGCGGTTATCTCGGATGTCGTCGCGGTCGTGCGGCATCGAGGGCCGACTTCGGCTACCATACGTCGTTCCAGGGCCCCGTTCTGCCCGCTCAGAAACGCCCGTGCAAAGCGAACAAGGGGGGACCCGAGTAGGTATCTTTATAGCGTCACCGATAGGAAAGGGACGCGAAAGTGACGTCCCTTTCAGGATCGTGCCCGGCTAAAGGGCTAAAGCGTTCGCGCATTAGAATACTCGTGACCAGTCCCCGATTTGCATTCCATCGTGAAACCAAGGTCTCTACATATACATATACATCTTTCACTCTCTCTCTCCCCCTTTCTCTCTTTCTCCTTCTCTCCTTTCTCGTTCTCCACCTTCTGAATCTCCACTCCATTTTTTCTTCTTCTCCCTCATTCTTTTCCGCGCTCCTTTTTTTTCCTCCCTCCCTCTCTCTCTCTTGCTCACTCTCGTTTCTGCCGCGTCGAGGGACGGTCGAGAAAAGGGCGAGCACTCGCTGATGAATTCCCTTGGCACGGCTTGACGTTTCTTCTGCGCCCCTGACCGATCGTTTCTTCGAAGCTGATGCGGCAAAAGCAGCCCTTACGCGGCGAGGCGGCCCGCACGGCCTCGCGTACCCATCGAGAACGAAACGTAGGAATGCCCCGTGGAGCTTTTTTACCATAACGCGATTCGTCGCGGTGAAACTCTTCGGGACCGAGCGTCGGGCCTCGTAAAATTCGCGTTTCACAGCGAGCTGCGAGCAAAGTGGAAACGACGATTAATAAAACGCCGGCTGGTAAATCAATTCTGGGTTCGGTTATTGGCATCATCGATCGGGGAGGGGATGCACCGGACGAGTAGGAAATCGTGTAAAAAAACGCGCGATTCGCGCGACTTGTTCTTCGAGTTCGATGCACCTCGTATTACAAGAACCACTAGCGAAGCTGGTTAGATACAGGGTGTTTCTCAAATCGCGACGCGAGCGGAAAGGAGGTCAGGTGAAAGTAAATTGGATGCCAACGACGAAATTCGCTCGCGAGAGAAACAATTCCGTTCCGGTATTTGTTTTTAGCTAATCCAGTTAGCAAACTAGTCCACTCTCTTACGCGAACGATGCCAGCGTATTCTGTATAAGAATAAAACGGTTCGCCATTGTTCCCAATTGTCTCTGCAGTGTCACTTTCTACTGGAGAACAATTTTAATTGCTCTCTAAACGTTTACAGAAGATGCATTTGCACGTTTCCAGTACGGTTCCCCGGTTCCATCGCGGTTTCGAGCGCGCCCAGTATAACGCAAAGATTCTCCGGCCTCCTCCATTCGTCATACCGGTTATACATTTCGCCTCGATAAGCGAAGGGGCACGACAGGTAAAAAACGAGCCGGCACTAACGGTATTTATTAATTTAAAATGTTAACCATCAAGGACATGCGATCAGGAAATTGTTTGACACCCGGACACCGATTTCATGCCTACGTCATCCGTGTCCCGTCATCGAATACCGATTTATTCGATACCCAACGGCCCCGGCAGCTGGCTCGATGATACAATGCGAAATATTCGTCGTCCGCGCCAGCCCGCAGCGAGACGCGATAAATCCCGAGATTTAATTTCGCGATTCCGTATGCTGAACGAATGTCCGCGCGCGCGGGCGGGGAATAGATTTCTCGCCTATCCGAATCGAGATTTAATTTAGAGGTCTGGCCGGCTGGTCCACGGGTACGGTTCCCTGGAATCCTTCTCGGTAACTCGCAGGAATACCGAGAAACTGTATAAAACGACCGGCCGCAGACGGAATTGAGTGTCGAAATAGGCTAGAATGGCGGAGCGGGTGTAACGTGCCGCTAATGAAGCGAATTTTTGACGGCTCGTTCTAGGATGGGTCGAATTGATTGCTTCTAATACTCGGAACCAGACGAGCCATTGTTGTCGACTGATCCGGCGAGTAAATCGTTTTCTCTTCAACGATATCGCAACGACTCCGAAACGATTCCTTCCTAATTAGGCACTCGTAAAACCAGTAACGTATAGTCGAATCGGTGACGAGAGCGATGCGCTTCTATCCTAGACGATTTTTTCCTCCGAATAATATTCGACGTCCACGGACGCTGGTGCCACGCTCGTTTAAACAACGTGAACCACCGCGTCGTAGTCGACGAATATAAATGAATCCGTCGTAATGAAGAAGGAATGTAAAAGCAAGCATCCTCTGCGGTGAATTCACGATGAACCTGATGATTCCAGGCGTCACCTAATTGTTCGGGGGCCCAAACGTGCGGTCGTGCAGACAGGCGCGCCTTCGGGAATGTTCAACCGCCGACAGCTCGCGCGATCGTCGAAAAAATCGTTCGAAGCATCGTCAGGGTCGTAAATTTGGCCGCAAACTAGCGCGAACGATTAAATATCAAAGCGACGTAAGCGTGGCTTGTTTCGCGAGCATGTAACCGCAGGAGCAGAAGCGGAGGTTCACGGTTTCAGGTTCTAGGTCAGCCCATCGAGCCCTGGGCACGTAACAGCGGCAAGAACAGGGGCCCAAGTGAAACGGTGGGCAGCACGAGGCGCGTTTAACGATCGTACGCCGCCGCGGCTGTTATTATCATCCATTTCTACGTTCTATCGGCGATCAGACGCACCGGTGAGGCCACTCTCGTCGAGGAGCCACCACCGTGGGGACAGCGAGAGGGAAGCGCGAGGGAGAAACGGACAGCGGACGTTACCGTCCCGGCGATGATTTAGGGAATGCAACCAGGATTACGTGTCCCCTGGCGACCAGTTTCGCTCTCACCTACGGCTAGCCACGGGACCGTGTAATCGCATTAAATCCCCCGGAGTACACCACTGTCTAAATATATACAGGACGGACAGTGCGCGCATAACAAGGCGTGGGTACGTAATCGATGAGCCGCGGACCGAAGGTATGCTCGATAACTCGGCTTGGGCCGCGTTCTCAACCCTCTTTTCCATCCGTACGATGATCGAGTCCGATGGCATTCGCTCGCTCGTGGAATACGTACTCGACTGCGACTCGGATTCGATTTCTCGGGCGAGTAAAATCGTCGCGCGTTACGGGACTTTATAGTTTTAAGTGGTATCGACGGTATTGGTCTTTACCTACGGTTCTCCGTTCCGTTTCGGTTCGCTAGGGGATATTAGTAATGTATGGGCGCGAGAATCATTGCTGCGAACGATATCTAAATGTGGAACGCGAGTCGATCGGCTGTCCCGAGTGCTGACTGAGTTATGTTTCCGAACAGCGAATCGAGAAGAAGAAAAAAAGTGAGCAAGGCCGTTCTTGCCACACTTTCCTATCGCGCGATGTCGCTCGATCGTTTTTTGCACGGATTTAATTGGAGCCCGCGGAAAACGAGTATCCTGGATCGAGGATCCTGAATGTCCTGGAAATAATCGTAGGATCGTATTCCAGGATCAGATAGGAGATGCGGCTGTAAATCGCGGGAAAGAACGCAACGAGCCGTGACTTTAGCCGAGAACTACACCAGTAGCAACATCGTCGATAGACAAGACGTAACACGAGGGAACGATGTCTTAAGTCGGACGAGTGTTTGGTTACGATACACCTGGTATAGACGGACGGTTCTGTATATGTATCGCAGAAGAGAGGCAGGACGATGAGGATCACTGTCCTAGAAGTATCAAAATGGAAGAGCCGACGCCGTCGAAGCCTTCGGGGCAGTATGGCTCCTCTCCGATCGTCTCGAACACCGAGGCTATTCGCGGGCTAAAACCGAGCGTACGCTCGATGCCTGTGGAACGTACGAGCGTACGTACGAAGGAGAGAGAAGACCTCGGAGGAAACGGAACGAGGATCGAGCGAAGGAGAAGAGACGAGTGTTCCTTTGGGAGTAGGGAAAAGGATAGAAAGAACCAGGGGCCTTACATAGCGATTGCTGGCAGGGCCTGAAATAGACCTCGAGAATCCCCCTGTAGCATCCTCGCCGCTCTTCCTTCGCCTCCTCCGCCACCACCACCGGCACCTCCTTCTTATCCACCTCGTCCTCTACTACTACTACTACTACTACCACCATCACCACCACCACCACCACCTCGATCGCCGCTTCTTCTTCTTCTTCTTCTTCTTCTTCTACCTCTTCTTCTTCGTCCAGCAACAAGCGTTGCTCGCAGCTCTCTCGAGTGGCTCCCTTTTCTTTGCTTTTGTTTCCCGCAAAAAAGGACCAAGTCCCTCCGGCTCTCGGGCTGTGAGAAGTTGTTCCTAGCGTCTCGTTCGCGCGGATAGACCGTACGCGATGGAGAAACGGAGACCGGCGAAGACGAACAAGGTGGTGGAGGATCGGTTCTGTTTATCCAGGATCGAGCTTCTGCTTTCGTTTCACCCACCGATATATGGCCACGAACGGAGCAGACCCCCGTAGGCATTGCCGGACCTAAAGTGCGCTACACCGCCGCCACGGAGCAGCATTCCCATGGGAATAAGCGTCGCTGGAGAGTCCGACCTGCTAAACTGACCTGCGCCAACGTGTACACTGGCGAAACGTGACCCGCGCAACCACCAACCCACGGTGCTCGAACATACTAGATTCGAGAGTGCCGCCGCCTGTTACCTCCCCTACCACACACCATCCACCCTATGGACGACCATCCGTTTCTCTTCCCTCTTTTTCCTCTCTTTCGCCTGCCTCGGGTACAGATAAGCGAGGCTTGTTTGTTAACGAACCACGCCGTTGTAGTAAATTCGCGGCCCGTGGCTTGCCACGTGAAAGCAACCCCTCGGAAGATTCGAGAGCGCGATACCCGCGACGGGGCGGCGCGCCTCGTCATAATAAATCTGTAATGGGGGTACCCACCGTAAACGGCCCGGCCAGCCGGGTTACGTAAAATCTAACGACGTTTTAAAATAGCGAACGGGGATGTAATAAGATCCTCCTAAATGCAAGGACGCGTTTAATTGGAAAATAACTAGTACGAGCGAACGAAGAACGAGCGCTTTAAAGGCCGTTTATAATTATTGCCGGCCCCTCGCGCGATCACTCCTTCCGATTTACGATCCTCTCGACATTGGCCTCCGTTAACAAAGCGTGTCTTCGGCAAATTCGATCCCTGGTACTCTCCGGGTACCTTACGGACCGCCTGCCTTTAAATAGATCGCGCGCAGCTCGTTACAAGTGGGCCCGATCGCGTCGTTCGAACTTCTCGATTCGTCGAAGGGAGGACGAAACGAGAGGACAGCGATCGCGAGGGAACTCCGTGGGTCTCGGATGTCACGCGAGCTGCTTTTTGTCGAGCCGCTCTCGTACACCGCGTAACAGAAATAACACGTCGCGGCCGATGATCGTCGATCCAGCAACGTTACAGGATATCGACTCCGTCGGGCACAGCCCTGGGACAGAGCAGACGACTGTGGAACCAGCGCGAAGATCGAGCAAGGGGAAGAAAAAGGAGATCCTCTTTCTGGAGTTCTGCGGGGCCTTTCTCCTGGTACCGGTTGCGCGTCGTAACCAAAGTATACATAACTGGCGCCCGTAGTGGTGCACGGCCGTTTCGAGCGCGAGAAAACCGAACCGCATCACGTATTCCAGAAGCAGGTGATCCCTCGTGCGAGACAAGACGCGGTCAGAAATGAAGCCTACCTTGAGCCAGGAGGCTTTTTGCCGCGCCGTGCCCACCGTCGATACCGTCGTCCCACGAGCACTGGGACCCACAACGAACACGCCAACGGTGGAATCTCTGCAGTCCGGAGAAGATACATCTTTCGCCCCTTAACACGGTCAATCGAATTCCGGTACCGACCGCGCATCTCGACGCGAATCGTTCCGGTAAGGATCGCCTCGAGTTTCGATACCCGTCTACCTATCAGGTCCCCCGTATCGTAACGGTCCGGACTCATCGCTAACCGAGCGTACAGATCGTAATAATTAACGTGATGTTACGTTCGCGAAATCTGAGCGAAGCGACCGTCCCGTACTCGTGGCTATAGGTAGACATTAAGCCCGATAAGAATCTGGCTGGATGTATTTAAACGATTGTAAAGCGATTACACGTTTTTCAGACGTCGAAGAGATGCCCCCCTTAATGGGGATGGCCGGTGGATCCGGGCGCGGAAAAAACTAAGCGCGGAAAGAGCGAGGAATAAGAATAGACGGCGCCAAAGGCTTAACAAGGGGAACCGGTTCAAAACCTCCTGCGCCGGTGTACCGACTTTCATGGAGAATCCACCGAGTCACTTGGTACCACCGTCCGCAATATATTGAACGCGCGTATGATTCCCGTAATACCTGCTAGACTGGCGAGCGAGCCGCGCGCGCTCCAGCTCCTTCGAGCAATTAACGCCCCGCGTCACACCGATGCCGCTGACATACAACTTCCTGAAGGGGATCGAAACACGAGGAAACCGAGCGAGAAAATATTCGCAACGAGGAAATGTTCGCAATTGATTTCGAACCGCGGTGGGCTTTTAAAGCCCACGCTCGGTGTCCGTCACCGACAGGATGCTCCCGGACGGGACCACCGATCGTCGACACCGATTCGTCGTCGACGAGGGAAAACGGGGATTTTTTTAGGGTAGCCGGTGTCGCCGCGCGGCCTCACCGGGCGCGCACCGCTCAGAAATGAAGTCTGCCTTGAGGTAGGTGTCTTTTTGCGCGGGCCCGTCGATACAATTCCATTCAGGACGATGAAAACCGTGAAGGGACGCCGAAGTGAAATTCCATCCGCTCCGACCTCCGGCGTAAAACAAACTAAACGATAGGACAACGTTATTAATAGCGTGCACCGGCACTCCAAATAGATTGAAGCGCCGGAGTTCAGCATAAACGATCTTCCCGCCGTCTGGTAGACAGCCTCACGCCACGTTCCCCGTTGCCTTCGTGCGATCGAACTCCTCTCCTCGATCCTTGGCTCTCCTAACCGATAAAATATTCCCATCTACCCGCGTTTCATTTGCACGGTGGACGAGCGGCCAAAGGAACCAAAAGGAGGAACGAACAATCATCGTACGCGACTCGCGATCGACGTCGAATTCCTCGAGCGTTTATTTCATTCTTGTTCAAACGAACCATCGACGACTCCACGGGCCGTCGAGTCACCGATGGATCTCCGCCTCGAGGACGAGCGACGGAAAAAAAGCGAGAAGACGGGGGGGAGGGGGGAGAAAGAGCGCGTAACTGAAAAGTTCGCCAAGACAGCAAAGTTCGCTGCGGGGGGAGCAACGGGTATACGCGGGTTCGAGCGGCGGAGGGCGCGGAGCCGTGTCAACGAACGCATCGCATCATCGTCCTCTCTAACCCTCCGATAGCGGCGTCTATCGTGGCACCTATCTTTTTCCTCGTCGCGACCTTGTCACCTCGGCTCGGTTTTTTGCGCGGGCAAAGTCGATTACATTTCGGATCGCGGCTCTCCCGTATGTCTCCCCCATCTGGAGCCACGTACCCGCGTTCACCCGCGCCGCCGCGCCGCCTCGTGTCCCTTCGTGGGCCACGCTCGTCCTGCTCTAGGTTAGCCAGTGAATCATCTTCAACGACCCCCTCCTCTGGGATCCGGGCAGAAGACTCTTAAGGGGGCCCACAGCGCAGCGCGAGGCCAGTCCGAGAACGCGACCCTAACACTAACATCCGGTGTATTCCGAGAGAGTCGGAAACGGAAACGGCTGCTTGATCGATTAATCGACACCACGCCACCGCCATGAAGATCGCCCTGTTACTGCTGCTCGCCGCGGCCTTCGCCTCAGGTTGGTACTTTCGTTCAATTCCCACTAGCACTAACATTTATCGGTCCCGCTCGATCGTCGATCGTCGATTGTAGAAATTAGCTAGGGTGTAGTCTCGACTAAGTGGAATTCGTTTGGGATTGGTTCGTCGCGCTGTCTGCCCTGGTAGAACCTCGACTAGTTGGCTTATCCGAACTTGGAATTTCGGCGTTTTTTCGATGGTTAAGTTAACGAAGATGGTTGGATAGTGTCGTTGGAGCGACTGCAATAAGAGCTTTTTTTTTTCTTTCGAAGACACATTGATTCTCGTTGATTCGTTCTTCCTCCATGATTCTTCAAATCCCCTTTGTTCGACGACGTTTCGTTCAGGCATTCTTGTTTTCACGATGGAAATGCCGGCTTTGACATCCGGCGCATTCAATAGCTGAAGGGGAAACTCGCGGTTGCTGATCACGCACGCGATTTCAAGATCACTCGTTCGACGTTCTCGATCGTTCCTTCATCATTCGCTCGATTTATTTCATCTTCACCGAAGGACACTCTTTTTTTCCAGTTAGTAAATGGAAATATTCTCTATTTCCTCTACTCTGTGATAACTTCAGTTTTTTTTTTTTTTTTTATTCTCAGTCGCGACTTGCATTAGACATAAAATATTTAGCTAGCGTAGATGCCATCAATTTACTGGCATCGAGGTCGCCTCAATTAAGATGCGACTGGCGTAATTCGTGAATGAAATTGTCGCTGAAAGCGTCTAGAAGGCGTCTTCTTTCGCGAGAACACTGGCGGCAGACGTCTCAAGGTCTTCAGGTCGTTTACCACCACCTGCGCCGGCGGCTTCGCGATCCGGAACATTTTTGCGCGGAACGCACCCTGCGAAACCAGCTCGTGCCTTCCTCGAGCCACTTCGAGCCTTTTGTTTACATATTTCGTAATATTTGACCTCCCTTTCAGAGCCTCTTTTTTCTTCCACCTCGTTCAAGCATCGTAAAAACCGTCTGCATTGATCTCGCAACGAGTTGTAGCAAAAAATTCATTATTCCAATGAAAACGTACGAGAAGAATTAATACGATCTATTCCCAGGTTTCGATGGGATCTCGTGTTCGTTTTCCCACGAAGCGAGCAAAATCCTGAGGATGAAATACGCGCGAAATTTCGAGACGCGAGACTTAATAGAGACAGGCTAGCCGTCTGGAGGCTATTCGGGAGCCTAAACGGAGGTCATAATTTATAAGTACAGTTAACCAAATAGCCGTAGAAGTTCGATGAACTCGGACGGTGTGTATCGTGTGAACACGGCGCTTCTCGCAAAGTACAGAGTCACTGCGAAGCTGGCGTAAAAACGAACGGCGTCGGTGATGTGTACACATCCAGAGGTAGTAAATTAAAATCGCGTTAGAGAGACGACTCAGGGAGGCGTGTAGAACGAGCTGTACAGAATCGAGCCTCGTCCAGCGTGACATTGTAAACGACACTGACATTTTTAGCGCGATTCTTCGCTGTAACGAACTCCATAACGCTCAATTAACGTGGTGCGGCCAGGGAGAGGGACGGGGTCGATGGAAACAGGTTCGTTTAAAATGTTGATAGACCGTGGAAATCCATATGGATGAGAATAACGTTCGTTCCGCAAGACGGATACATTATTCCTTCTGTTCCGCGGGTGTGCATCCGAGAATTAACGAATACATAATATTCACTGTTGCGACCAGACATAACGGTCCCGCGCGACGCCACTGAAATGGGACACGGAGTAGATTAGAATTCACAGGATGATTTTTCCCGCGTCTGGGGCTGCCATTTGTGGTCTGGTCGGAAGTCAATGGCAGAGACGTGCCTCGATGAGATAATACGGGAGCGAGAAAGGAATTTCTTTTTTTTTTTATTCGTCAGCTGGCTCGGTTGACGAGTCCTCGGCATTCGAATCGATGGAACACCTGCCTCTTGACTCTGCTGGTCTACCGTTCTCAGCTACGGTCAAATGTTGTCAGACCCCCCTCCATGAATAATTAGGAATTAATTTACAATCAATTTACAGCCCAAAGGATCACAACGATTCAGCTGGACGGAGTGCAATACTTCGTGTCAAGGATGAACCCGTACAGTCCCGAGCTGAACTACTTCCTAGCCTATCAGTACTGTCGCTCCCTTGGTCTTCAATTGGCCTCTTTCGAGACAAAGGAAAAGGCTGACACGATGACGCAATACTTGAAAAACGCTGGCTACGTCAAGTACGATTTCTGGACATCCGGCAACAAGCTGGGAACGGACATGTTCCTTTGGATGAGCACGGGCCTCCCCTTCAACGCCACCTTCGACTACATGCTGAGGCGACCTGGCAACAGACCTGCCGACGTACCACCAGGCACCGAACCCCAACGAGTCGCACGCGAAAGGTAAATGATTTGCATCCAGAGTACATATCGTAGAGACGACGAGATATAGCGACTAAGACGAGTCCCGTGTTCCCTGCTGCACTCTTGAAAGCACAGGTGGCCGAGCAGTAGCCAAACGTTACAGAGTTCCCCACTCACCGCGACGCTTATTGTCAAAGATACGAAAGACCGATACCCAGCTGTCTCTGTAATCAAGGAACCCATGCTGTAACACCAGAGGCGATGGTTTATCAGATCGAAACGAACAATCCCTGCGATCGAGCAACCCCTCTAATTAAAAAAACCTCGTCATAACCGGAAACAGGCTAGACAAAAGGCTCGCGCGCAGTAAGAAGCGGGCGGCACGTAGGCGGCTAGAAATGCTAGGGATACGTACTCGAGCGTGTTCGACGTTAACGAAGAGGACAATCGGGACTTTGTCACGAACGATAATTATCGGCTCGGTCCCTTCCGCGGCGTGTGCGTCTCCACCCGGAAACGCGTGCGTCGAATCGGTAAACGGGCCCCGTACAGGTGATTGTAAATTCTAATCCGGAACTTGCACGCTTCCAGCGGGGACAGCGGCAGCGCGGACGGATGCGTAGCGATGGTCGCGCCCACGTTGGCCTGGGAGGCCCAGGACTGCACCCTGGTCAAGGACTTCATCTGCGAGCAAACGAGATGCTACTACTACAACTACGGCAGCATTCCAGTCTCTGCGACTCAGGGGTAAGAGGTGAGATAATAATTGTCACAAAAGTACACGAAACCGTCGAGAGTAAGAGAGAGATTAAGTGAGAAAGAAAACGGGAATGGGGATATATATATATATGCTATCGGAAGATTTCATCAGTGTGTGTACAAAAAGGTGAAACTCGATGGCGCACGGACAAAAAAATACGAGCACAGTCGGGGGATGATAAGACAGACGGGGTGGAGGAGACGGTAATTTAGCGACACGGTCGGAATTACCACGCGATTCTTGCCACCGCTGTGTACGCAAACGAGCTTCTAACGACGACGATCCATCGAGCGATGTAAATTTTATCTCACGAAACGCCGACGCGTGGAAATTGAACCGATGAACGCTCGGATACGATCGTCTCGCGGAGTTAATTGCGGGATAACGTTTGCTTTCTTCGTCACGGTAATTAGAACGATGATTTTCGCAGCCACCGAGCACGAAGCGTAGGCAGACTGACGGTGGCAAGTTTTTTTTCTCCGTGCAGTTGTACGACTGAATCGAAACGAACTGATGAATAACAGTTGACTGGATATATAAGAGAGTAAAGTAAGAGAGTAAAGTAGATGGTAATTGGGAAACTGTACGGCATCCTTCGATGCCGTCCGGACGTAAACTGGATACGGCTTACAATTAATAATAACGCATTCTCTCGCTTCTCGCAAACGTAAGACACACGCACACAGGCACACGCGCACGCACCGCAACACGTGTAATATACACACGCAAGTGTGAAAAAGCGTGGACACTACTGGACGCAACAGAAATCGATGCGATTAATCGAAACATTTCAAGTAGACGTAGCCCTAAACTAGTAGTGGTCCCACCAAGCTAGTAGTGGTTCCAGGCTTTTTTCCTTCCGATGCTTCTAACACCACAACTAACACCACCGACACAGACACGACACAGGGCAAATAACGAGGACAAATCACACACACCACTCACGTCACTCGATCTTTCACTCCGAATAACAAACCCTCTCCGAGTCTATCGCTTTGCCCTCGGAAGACGAGGCGGCAAAGTTCACCTGAAACCGGTCGCGCGATTTCCAGAAATCGCAGACCCTACATAACAACAACCACGGCGCCAGCCAGCGACGACCAGGTCGAGGAACACGAGGAGAGCAACGCCAGCAAGAACGACGAGCAGGATCAGATCTACGAGAAAGTAACACCGGACGAGGAGGTCTCCGTCGACGAGAACAAACCCGAAGACCCGGTCGTCAGCAGGCTGATTACCACGGCCGTTCCCGCGTCTGACAAGCAGCAGCAGCCGCAACAGCAGCCCGCCCTGGCTCCGTCCACGTCGTCGCCAGTCGTCACGGAAGAGCACGAGGAGCCCACTAACGGCGAACTGGATAGCGCAAGACCGGACCATCTGCCGGACATCGCGAGCCTCTTCACCGACAGCCCGGGCCCCCAGGCGCGAAAGGACAGCGTGTTCGAGGGCCTGCAGACTCGCGAGGTTCATCGTTCCTCTCTACGCTCGACCTCCGACATGAAGGTCGAGCATCGAGAGTCGCCGGACTACCTCGAGGCCCACGGTGAAACCGAGTCGCCTAACAATGGATTGGAAGACGCGCACACGGTCGGGCCGTACGACAGCGCCCAAGATTACTACGTGAACGACCAGCCGGAGGCGGGCGAGTCGTCCATGATGAAGGACCAGGACGACGACAGCAGCACGATCCTGCCAGAGGCGGAACCGGCCTACAGGTACAACATCAAAGTGCGCACCAACGGCAAAGTATTAGATCCTCCGTCCAAGTAAACGCTTTACAGTTTAGGCATCGTCGCGTTATTCGTTGATAAGTGAAGGGAGCAATATGGGGAGATATTCTCGAGGAGCTAGATGTATTGTAACGTACGTTATCTTAAATGTGTATACCGCGATATCATCAGACTAGCCGAGCGGCCCCATCGCGAGGGAGATGGGGCCGTTCGCCGCCCATTCATCGCTCATATTCATACGTTCTCGATTCTAAATGGAATGCAAACCGGTAGTGCTCGTCAGATTCTTTCACGCCGTTCAGGATCGTCGGGGCAGTCTCGATCGACAGAAAGGGGACACCGCGTGGATCAGGCATCGTTTCGACCTCGTTTCAACCTCGTCTCGAACCGTTGAACCGTATAGAAATTGTACCGAAAACATTTGCTCAACGCGTAAACTTAGAATCGCGGGTCCTTTACCTTCTGCCCTCGATCGCCGACGATGGCCGACGTCGTTCTCGCATGGGCATTCACTCTATCATTCGATTTCAACCCTTAATCGCACGCCAATGGCACTGGCGGACATTAATATCGCATCCGCGTTTACCAGATTCCGTACTTTTTCCTCTTTCCTTCTCCCTCTCTATTTCTGTTTCTCTCTGTCTCTCTTACCAGACAGCACGTATCATTTAACGCTATTCACTCGTAGATGGTAGGTGATAGTAACACGAACGTAAGGACTCGTCTGCGTGGGATCTCAGGCATTAAGCTAGTACAGGTGGAAACGAACGGTGATCCGCATTATCATTGTTTTCATATGAACTAACTGAATCATCATCGGTGTAGGGTTGGGAGTACGCCAGTGCCACGGAATCTTCATGCATATCGATGTAATCATCTTAGTTTACGTAATCGCGTACGTCTGCAAGATGAAACGTTTGGTAGCCGATCTGCTCGACCCCTCGATCGCCTTCGGGCTCGAACGGGACCGGAGAGTTCAGGGTCTCGAGGAACGCCAAGTGGTAAGGGGTTCCCTCGAGCGAACGACGATGAGAACCGCAACGTTTCGGTCATCCAGACGTATGACAATCGGCATACGCGTAGTTCAACATCGCGAAATGATTCTCTAACTGCTATGATAAGTCACCGACACATGGATCATGAATATCATTGCGTAAACACGCCGCGAATATGCAACTTGTGTAATTGAATATTAATAAAGGTACGAAATACACTCTTACAATATGACCTGCGCCACCCATCAAAG
The DNA here is from genome assembly GCF_050948175.1 of Xylocopa sonorina. Lineage (NCBI taxonomy): Eukaryota > Metazoa > Arthropoda > Insecta > Hymenoptera > Apidae > Xylocopa > Xylocopa sonorina. The sequence continues at coordinate 11,796,975 of NC_135197.1, read as the reverse complement.
CGATCTGCGATTCACGAATCATTACTTACCAACCGTTCACCACACCCTCGATGTTCAACATGGGCACGATTTTGAACACGTAGTCGTCCCGTAGGCCAGCCGCGTACGGAGTGTTCCCCAACAGAGCCTCCAAAGTGCCGTGCATCACCCACGAGGCGTTGCTCTCCCCTGGATGAACCCTCGACGTGAGAAATACGATCTTACGGTTCTGTGAAACGGAGAAACGATCCATCATCCCATGAAATCCTATCTCTCGTTCTTGACACTCCCTCGTACGGTAATAAAACCAAGAGATATGTCTCTTATCAATGGCCTCAAGTGACACCAGATGGAATCAACCCCTCGTCGAAAGACCACGTTAACGCAAAATCGTACGTTTTCTTCGTCGACTAGTGCTCACCTGCATAGGATTGTTCTTCGAGTCCAAAGACGTGATGGTCAACAGAGGGTTCTCGTTGCCGTTCAGCGTCTCACACAGAGTCTCCGCTCTGAAGTACGTGTTCGAGGGCACCCTCCTGCTCCATTTCCAAATATTGGTCATCAACTTACTGTACGTGTAAGGGAAATGGTACGCCAGATAACAGACGTCGTACGCGTGAGGGAACGTGACCGTGAACGAGGTGGTCAGATAATTCCTCCCTTTCCCTGGCCTCTGATAACAATTTCGATAGTAACAGATGTCCGCGCCGGTCCTCACCCAGCCTGGTCTACCCAGCTGCGCTTCCGTCACGCTGAACAGTATCGGCTTCATGCCAAAGTTGAACTGCGAGTTCGCTTTCTCGCAGTTGACGATGTTGAACGTGTACGCCAGGCTCGCCTCCATGTTCGACACCTCGAAGTAGAACCATTGGTGTCTGGAGCCGCTGTTCACGTCCGGCGTCAGGATCAGATCGTACTCTCTCGGGCCTATCTGCAAGCAAGCGGATTGGAAAGAAATGATGCGGACTTGCCGCGAAACGGAAGCTCGCGGAAGCATTGGTTCCTGGTTGGTAAACTGGCGAGACGATGGTCGGGCTGTGGACGTTTGTGCGAATTTAATTGTAATCGAATCACAAATCAAGAACAACTTACGAACATACGTCTTTCATTTTACTCCGACATTGTTTGAATGTACAACGTTCATTTGTCATGAATTAGAGGGTAATAAACGAGCGATAACTCCAACATTGCAACGCGGAGAAGAGGAAGAAGGTCCGAACCATCGTATGGCTCCGTTTCGCACAAACGTCCACGGCTCGACTACGAGTAACGCGAAATATTCATAGAGTAGTACCTGAATAACTTTCCTCAGGTTCCCGCTCTCGAATCTGGACTCGAAGCGCAACTGTTTGGTCTGCTCGGGGCAACGTTTACCTATTCTATTCTCATCCCAGTTGCACAAATGGTTGGCAACCGGAGCCTGTTCCTCGCTACCGGCGCTGTTGGTCACAGCGTCAAGGTCGTAGACGACTTCTTGCACCAACGTCCCACCGTGGAGGCCCCGTTCCACGCATGTGAGAAGCTTCGACCGACAGACCTTTCTGTCCTTGTTGTTCAGCGGCTCCTCTTTTCCGAGACCGTCGCCGCCGACTAGATCCGGGTAAGCAACCTTCACGAAACCAATGACGCTTTTCACTCTGCTCGCCACCACGCAATAAGCCTGCTGATCCGTCAGGGACGAGGACGTGTCATTGAAAATTTTGATCGACGTCTGGCTTTTCGACGACGCTCCCTCTTTCGTCGAGTCCTTTGTGAACGTTCTCGTTTTGTTGCCGCCTTTTGTCCCTCGCGAGTTCAATTTGTCTTCCTCTGTAGCGTCGATTGTTGGATCGGTTAGCTTCTCCGCTGAGGACTTCGCGCCGCAGACTGGGGACTGCAGACCGTCCAATTCTTTGAAAAACGTGTTGTACCTAGAGAGATCAGACATCACGCGCGATTGATCGAGGTAACGCTTAATTCGCGAGCCGGTTGATTATCAGAGATATCGCTGACGTACTCGGTCAGGTCCTCCTCCGATCGCTGAGACGTGAACACGCCAGCAAAGAACTTGCTCTCGTCCACTTCGTCGGCCGCGTTCATAGTTTTCACGTTCGTCCTCGAGATCTGACTTTCGTCCTCGTCTCCGGAATCAAGGTCGCTGTACAACCTTCCTAGCGAAGCCACGCTGCAGGCCTGCGAAAAAACGATCTTACTGGTCGAAAAAGTGACGAACGATCGTTAAACGAACATTCTAAAACGTTCTCGCGAGCTACGGCATAATTGCACAATCTCTTACGACTCTGTGTAATGTCTTGCGGTTTAACCAGTTACATAATTCTAGCCGACAAAAGTACACACCTGACTGTCGATGTCGCTGCCACTCTCAGCGCTGTTCGGTCTAACGTTCACTTCGGGTAGCACGAATCTGCGGAAGAGTTAGATCGAGATTCACCTAATCGTTTGCTGGTGAGAACAGTTCTTAATCATTATCGTCATCTACGTTTACATCGTCTGGGGTATCGCAGGATCCCTTTGAAACGATAAAGGGTTGTAACCCTTGCGTTCAGATGTGACACGGGGCGTACAAACGTGTCACGGACGCTGTACCTTCTAGGTAGGTAATTTTCATTCCAGATTGATTGACATTTGTAAATTTGAGCTAATGGAGATTCCCTTTATGTACCGTTTTACAGATGGGCGAACCGTTACTCCAGATCGATGATAAACTACCGTTCGAGAGAACCGATTCGAGCGTCGATTAGGCAACGATACGATTTGGAGCAACCTTGGATGTTTCGTTCACCTTGCCGGGGACATTTCGGGCACTGGCAACTCCTTCTTCTCCAGGCATTGATTGATTATCCCGCATATACGCGACAACAGCGAATCGTACGCTTTATCCTCCGGACAGTTGCTGCAGAACCGGTACAGTAGTTGCAGGCCATTGTTCGCCTTGATAGCCTTCCTGCCGGCTTCTGAAACAGGCAAAAAGAACCACCGACGTGTAATGGCGGCATAAAACCACCGACAGTGGACGTAACATCTTCATAAATTTACATAGGTGACGTTCGCCCCGCGAGAAATAGTCGGGAGCCGGGAAAAAAGGAGAGATTACGCGTCGAGGTCATCGGCGATCCTGGCCAATGACGGGACAATGAAATGGTTAAAGAATAATTAGGACGACGGAAAAATGGGTTTAATGGTATTGAATTTTGTTCTTCTACTCGAGGGGTAGGGTGGAATAGCGCATTACTGATGCGCAGAAACGCATCACCTCGAGCCATCGTCTATATTACCATACGTTTTATACCCTGCAGAATCAACATCCGGCCGGATATTATCGTAATTTGCAAGGCAAAGAGGTCGACACGAATAAACTCACTTATGACGCATAAGTGCTGCAGCGTGATCAAGGCACAGTTGCAGATCTTCAATCTCAACGGGCCGTCGAATCGTTCCCATCTCTCGAAGATCCTCATCAACAGATGCACCAGGCCGACCTTCACGAATTTCGTGCAACAAAGTTCTGCGAACGAAACAGGCGCGTGCTGATTGTCCGTCGATACCCGCTCGGATACAACTAATTGCCCGAGGTTTCGTGGCGCCGATACCATCGGAAATACCGTACGTACTGCTCGTTGTGAAGTATTTGAAGCATTCTAACAGCGATCTGAGTTTCAGGTGCGGCATGTAACCGATGCAGACGAACGTTTTCTCCAGCGTGCCGGCGATACCATCCTTCACCAGCACTTGAAGGGAGAACGCTGAAAACGCGCCGGATTAATAGCCACGAAGCAGTTATTCACGCAACAGTTCTCGGACGTTTACTCACAATTTCTCGCGAGACACTTGATGATCAACAGCAAAGGCAGCAGCGTCTTGCTGTTGTTGTAATGTTGCTTCAGGAGCGTGTGGAACACTTTAATGGTGTTAAGCATCTTCATCTTCGACACGAACTTCTGGTCCCTCTGGGCTATCTGGAACGTACGTCGAGAACGTTCTCAGAGCATCGAACGAAGCCAGAAGAGGAACAGCGATTATCTTACCTGGCCCAAAAGCCAAAGCACCTCCTGCGTGAGGACTTCGCTCGATATGGTGTCCGCGTGTTGCAGGTTAACTAAAAGCTTAACTAGGACTTGCGTGATGCCTAAATTGATCAGCTGCATCACTGCCATTCGGCTGCTGGACCCTGTAAAAGACAGCCAATTATCGTTCCAATTAACCGGGCAATCGATGCACCGTGTGTGTGTGCCTTGCAATTGTTATTACTTGTGGCACTTTTGTTCTTGTTCCCTTTGGTCCTCCCCTTGGCGACGCGGAGCGATATGCATTCGTGCAATATGCTGGCCACGCTGCAGTTTATCACGTGATCCTTGCAGTTCTGCAACAAACAGTCCACACGAAATGGATCCTCGTACGTTTCGCGATTAACGCCGCGGCGGAGGGCGTCCGCGAACGATCGAGAGATGCGCTCGACGCGCGCCAAAGGCCACGGGGGATAATTATTCCGGGTCGCTGCGTGCGTGCAACGGCTTAAACGGAAAATGGAACGAACGGATTTCCAGATTTGCATGCCGCGGGAACCACCGTCGACAAGACAGACGATGGGGGACCTGGCGGATTGATGCGACCTAACCACGGCATCTCGTGCAGAATGTTAATCGTGACATGGTTATCCGCACGCCTTAATTGGATCCACCAAGTGTCGATTAAATGTCGGGGGCTCGCAAAAACCGCGGACTTTACAGTCACGCCTCTTCAGAAAATCACGAACGAGCAGCGATTAACGCTAACCCCGCGCGCGAGCTAAGCGGATCGGAGGGGTTGACAATGCGGCCTCTGACGCGATTTAAATACCGGCTCGATCGGAAATCCACCCACCTCCAGAGTTGAGATAAATATTTGCATCGCCCCGGAATTCTTGCGCCATAATTTCTCCAGCGTACGCTCGCGTACTCTGCGATCTGAAAAATACACGCGTTACGCCCGGTGTATAATGGCGGCAATTAAATCTCTGGCGTTTGAATGGGATCGAGGAGAAATCGGCGGGGATGCGTGTAACCATTAATCGGTTCCGCGTTAATGCGACAGCAAAGTACGATGTAAATCCCGAGGGAATCAATGTAGCATCGCGACGCCAAACGCTATACGTCTCTGCCACAATGAATAATCGGGCACGCACAAGTGGTGGTAACAACGTCCTCCATGCGATACCAGGCAATGCTACCGCTGGCCATTGGCACAATGCGTGGCTCCCGTTTCAGACTTGACGCAAGGCCAATCGCGTCCAATGCCATGAACACCGTCCACAAAAAACTGGACAATGATATTTCATGCCAACCGGCTGAGTAGGGGTAGCGTTCAGCCGCTACGGCAACATCCTCCGCAATGTACGTGTATTTTCAATCCCTACCTCTATCGTTCTTAACCCCTAAGCTCGGTTAAGAAGGACAGCGCACGGCTCTTCTGCCCGCAGTACTTTTAACATCCGTTGCAGTTAAAACTATTGTTCAGACACGCCTTCGTCGCAAAGTGTTTGCAAAGGACTATTCACGATCCGTTGAAGCCTCGTCAGAGAAGCACCAGCATCAGCGCGGGGTTCGGAAAAAAAGGTCAGTTGAACGCGAGCCAGCAAAGAGAGTCCGAACAAAGTGACTTGCAATCGCGCAAGACAGAAAAGCCCGACACTCCCTGGTATTTACCTTCCCACGTGAGGGAAGACCGCCACCGCGATTCATCGTCGACGCGACGTATCGAAAGGCTGTCGTACGATGACGAGGCTGAACGCAGCAATAACACTCGAACTCTTTTACCACGGGGCAGGGTCGTTATCGCCCGCCAAACGATGACTCGGTGCAACGACACTGCGTCCGTGGACTTCCGAATACGCACAAGTATCGACCAACGAGACGAAGAGTCCTTATCAAGTTGGCACGACCGCGATTCACTTCGACGACTATCCGACGTTGTATCGTACGGTCTCCCTTGGACCACGTCCAAACGATCTATCAGCGTTACCGAAAGCCCTTATGTAATCGACCGACGGGATAGCCGGCTTTTCGAAAATAACGAGTGACGCCCAGTCTGTTCCACTGTTAGCCTGTAACACCTGTTTGCGCATCCTCATCCGTATCACGATCAGTCATTCGCGTCGAAATGGCATATGCTTGTCGCGCGTGACCGTAGCTCGGACAAATAGAACGGAGTCCAGAAATATGTACGAGTTTTGGGAAGACAAGTGACTCCGATTGTATCGATAACGACGTGCATGGTCATTCCTGGTGACTCCGTTTCTCTTCTTTCGTCCCTTCCAACGAGCGATCCGATCTACGCGAGGACGTAAAACGAGAGACACGTTCGAAAGCGACCTGAATTCAAATTCTGCTCCTTTTCTTTACAGTCAAGAGCGTGACTGTGTTCTTTATGCGCTCTAGTCTCGGTCTTTTTTTCTTGGCTCGCTCGTTCGACGCGAAAGCTCGTGGTCGTTTCTAACGGTGGGGTTCGTGCAAACGGGAATTAACGGAGGGGGTTGGCCGGTCCCGTTCGCGACGCGAAACGGAATCGGGGGCGAGAATTCGCGGTACCGTGGAACGTGTCGAGTGTCGAACGACCGGTGACGCGAACGGCCACCCTTCGCTAGCGCACCCTGACACCGGTACGAATAATAAATCGTGCAAGTTTCTGGTGATTAGCCCGATGAAATAGAAGCCAACGTTCGCGGTAAAAATAGCGTTTTAGCGGCACGAGCCACGTCTCGACCTGTCCAATCTCCTTCGACTCGTTTAAAACTTTTGCTGCCGCATTTCAGAGACCCGTTTCGTCGTTCGCCTCGTTCGCCTCGTTTACGTTTCCGAGACAAACGGCGAACGGAACGGGAAACTGGCTCCGCGCGGAGGAACGAACGCGCCTCGAAATAGAGTTTCCCCGCTCGCGTTTTTTCAGTCCATGCTATCGCCGATTGCCACACGGACGCTTGCATCGATTCGCGCTAATAGCGCGCGAATGGTACCGAGTCGCGCGAATTAATAGGAACTATTAATTACACGGCGCACCTGTAAACGATAAGCGAGCGTTCCGGAGAGGTTTGCGCGATAGCGTGGACGTTGAACAATCGTGAAAGCGAGGGGGATGAACGCGAAAGGGAAGATAATATTGAGCGTGGTTACCTGAGGACGTGACACGAGCATGAATCTTAGCAGCGATGTGCCTGAACGCGTCTGCCTCCTGCGGCTTGGACACGCAAGTGCGTAGCTTCTCCAACAGCGCATCGTTTATAGCCTCGTCCGCGCTTTTGCTGCTCGGTGACATCACACTGAACCGCAAACCCGACAATCAGTGATTAATTATTTAGCAGAAACGGGGAGAGGGGTTACGAGCGTGGAATGATTGCGAGTCAAACAAGCGCGCTTTATCTTGGCAAACCGGCGTCGAGCGTGCAATCTCCTCGAGAGCTACCTAAAAGCTTGGCGAAACGAAAGAGGGGGATCGCGGTGCAAGCAGAACGATGCAGATGCGAGTTGATAACGTTGCGTCGCATAAAGAAGCGAAGAACAGAAAGAAATTAATGTTTGAGCAACCTTTGTTGTCGCGCGTACTCGATCGATCACTTCTTTTTTGCAAACCACGCAGAACGAAAACAAGAGAACGCACATCTCTCGCGATTGCGTGTCAATGAAAGAGAACAGGAGTCATTGCCAACTCTTTATGTACTTAACTGAACGAGCGTACCAGCTCGCGCTACGATCGGTCCAGCTATTCGCTCCTTTCTGTATCCGCCGATAGAAAAAGCCGAGAATCGCACTTCTGCTTCCTTATATCGAGGTAGAAACAAAAGGGTGGCAGACGAGAAGCGCGGTGTCATCCGCGGTACCATCAATCGACTGTCCATTGGCGGCACGCCAATTTCCCGAGTGTAATGCGCATTAAATCTCCTTTCACGATCAGCTGGCCGCGACGGGGCTGGCCAATGTCGCAGAAATGAAAATCGAACGTTGGAAAGCGGTCGCCTCGGATCCAAGGTTAATTAGCGCGGCCGAATAATGAGGCGGCGGGCGAAAATAAACCGCGTCGATCGCGGTGAAAACCGCTCGAAGGCGTTCGCCTTTGCGATCGACAATTAACGACGCCGGCTAATTACGCTTGCCTGTCGAGGCTCCGCGATAAATTTCACGGCCAACTTGTACTCCTCCGTGTTGTTTAAATATCGCTCTGGAGAACGGACGTTGCAATTTGTTTAATCAACTGTCTACAGCCCGAAAGCGTACGCCATACATTAGAGGGGCGGGCATTCCTTGAGGTGGCTAATGGAAAATTGAAATAATTTTTGCTCAAGCCGCGACATCCAAAGCAACAAAATGCAGGCGATAAACGCGCCGCGGGTCTTAGCGATATTACGACCGAATAATTGATTGCGATTGCGAAAGAGCTCCTCGGTCGCCTGCAGTTTTTCATGCAACTACCCGTCCACGTTCGAGAAGCACATTGTAGAGAGCAATTAACTCGGGATTTACCGGCTGTATATAATAACAGCCATTTCCCCAGGGCAGACGCGGCGACGCGATTATTTATTTGGCCGGAATTATATCGCTGCCCGTGCCAATGCAAATTTTGCAATTACCCTCGCGAGTCCAGCCAAGCAACAATGACTAACTGTACTCTGCCGGAACGTTTCGACATTACGTCGAAAAAATATCCAACCAATTCCGTGTTGAAAATAAACCGCGTTGCCAGAGAAATTCAATGTTACGACGAACAGATCGCTGACAGATTCGTCCCACGTTACGCAGTCGCGTGCCTGTCTTTTATCGAGTTTGTTACCAGTAACAGTTTTCGTTCGGCAAATGCTAGCGTACTCGTGAAATAGAGAAGCTTAAACAAACGTGTTTGCGTACGAAACGTAGAGGAAGCGTGCGGGCGTCGTAGCGTCTACAAATGTGCGTTCAGAACGGGGACCGGAAACCTGACACAGAGCGACGAGCACACGCACGAAACGCGGGGACGAGCGTTTTTGCTAGCGTTCTGGCGATTTTTACTCTTCGTCCTGGGCATTGTCCGCGTTTTCGTCGACCTCGTCGCTCGCCTCCATCGGCCGTTGGTTCTCCTTGTCGTACTTCTCCGACGCACTTTTCATTTCTTCCCCTGTGTGTCCTCTCGCGTCAAGGTTCAACGCGTTCTCCGCGTCCACCCTCTGCCTCGAAAAGAGGAGAAGGAACGGTCGTCGAACCGCGACGCGCGAACCAGCTGGTTTGTTTCAATCGATTATTCCTGCTTTTTAAAGTCCATTTACAAGTATCTCTAATGTATCCATTCGACGAGAGTCCGGCGACACTTACGCACGCGTTTACGAGTAAACGGACGAACAGACGCGCGACCGAATGGAATTCATTACTGATATTTGTAAGAGGAGCTTAGAACGCGAACTCCGGATACGTTTCACGTTGTCCTCGATGTTGTTATACGACAAACCTTTCTTTATTTTCCTCTCGTGACGAACGACGGCACTAACTTAGCAGAGTCACGTTTCATTCCCAGGTAGAGGCGATCCGAATCGAGGCGAGTGCTATATGGAATGAGGCAAGGATTCCGGCCAATGTTTTCCGTGCGATTCGCGGAACGATCCACGCGCTTTGCCACTCCGAGGCGGTTTGACGTTTCGCGCTGCCAAAACTATGTTTAAAAGCATAGCACGCACGCACACGAGGCGCCTCTATTTATAGTGACGGCCGCTTTCCGAAAACCGCGCCCCTTTTCCCATCATTTCGATGCCACCCTCCTCGATCGCGACCCTCGATCATTAATCGGCGCATCGTTGCTGAACCGCTCCTCCTCCCGCACCGCGTTGAAAAAATCCGCCTGGTCGACGCGGCAAACCCCTCGAACCCCGTCATCGAGGCTCGATCGATTCGATAAACGACTTCCGTTACGTAAAATTATTTATACTCGCGTTGTTCTCTCTTTTCCACTGGTTCATTTGGGATTCCGCGGTTCACCTCACTTTCATACTTGCACTGCGAACCACGAGAAATTTATGAATCAAAAATTTCACCGGCCACTTTCTTGCGCGGGATCGGGGACGACGTCGGGATATTCGTTTTACAGCGCGCTCTAAATCATCTCGAGGCGGGGACGCCGGTTTTTGTTTCGAAATTACGCGAGTCTCGGCGCGCGCGTAACACGCGCAAGGGTCGTTCGTGGGACGCGTCGCTCGGGAGATGGCGGAAGCGGGATTCGGTTGCCAAAACGTGGAAAATATACGCGCAACATTCCATCGCGGAGTGCGGCGCGAGAGACTCGTTAGTTTCATCGGGACGTATCGCTTGAATTATGCCAGGCGTGTAAGTTCCACTGGACGGGCTCTGTTTACTGTGTAAACATGTAATAATGATACAGGGAAAATCCCAAACGCGATCAGAGGTCTTTAAATAAATCCGCACGAGGCGAGACAAAGACACCGAAAATAATGATGAACATGATTTTCGGGATTTCGTTGGAAAGCCTGTCCAGTTTCGCTCGAAATCTGCTGTCAGAGGAGTGCCAACCGGATAATTCACAATTTTGTTCCACAGACGACTGAAACGCGACGAGAAATAAATAGAATGGAGTGCCAATACTTTTCTGCGATCACAGTGCTCCCCACGATCCCTAGCCCACAAAGCCACGAGGAGCCCAGCGTCAAGAGGCACGTGAATTCCCCACAGAACACCAATACCAGTCCTTCGACCGTAGAGTCCTTCGAAAAACAACGCTGGTCGAATGCACCAGCGTGCAACGACACCGTGGCGTTATTAATAGTGCTCGTACGATACCGGTGGACTCGTGGTTGACCGAGAAAAGCAAGAAAATCGAGACGGAAAACGAGAAAAACAGGCACGGATGGGGAAAGACGGTAAGGGAGCCGACGTAGGTAACCTTCGATTACGAACCAGCCGGAGGAAACACGCACGATTCGCCACGCAGCCAGGTGGTGACCGCGCAGGGGCACCCCGTGGCGTTTTCAACCTCGTCCTCGTACACGATTCGTCCCCGACTCGTCCCCGATCACAGACGACAGTAAGGGTTGGCACACCGCTCGCGTTGCCACGCGAAAGAACGACCGCTGTCACGGAAGCTGACGCGGACGCAGGTGTATGCGGCACTTGTTGATAAAGGCGAAAGCTCCCGCGGATTGATTAGTGCCCGTGCGAACTTCCACGAGCGTAGTCGACGCCTCACGAGCTTCACCCTATCGATTCGCGAAAGGGCGCTATTCGTTCAAACTGGTCCACTGGCTGCCTCCCCGTGGCTCGCGCGGGTTTTTCGGACGCGTTTCCCCAGCGTCGCTATGTTCACGTTGATCTCCTCGGTGAACGGTTAAATGGGACAGGACGATAGGTTTTGGAGGGAATTCTGGGGCGTTTATCGGACGTTTTCGTTCCATTATGGAAGCCTCAGATGTGCTCCCTTCCGATAAAAAAATTGATTCAACAAAAACGTCTGTTTCGAAATATATTTTCATCAATTGTAATTGCACTTTTAGTGGCTGTCAGGTTCGAGAAATGCGAAACAGCGCGACGATGCTTGATACGGCCGCGCGATATAACCTAATCGAAGGGAAATTTCTTCGCGACCGCTTGCGTACCTCGAAACGTCAGCGTGACATCCGTCCGTATCGTTTCTCCTCCCTTGATTGTCGACGCTGCATCTCGCGATCTTAAGCCGAAGCCTCACGGTCGGAAGTTGTCTTTTGCATTTCCGTCTAACCAACCTCGAGAGCCATCCTTCGGGTGCCATAACGGACCGCGTCACGGCGACGAGTACCTCCGATCGCGCCCGTTCCCTTGAGCAACCATGTCTCACCGGATAAATAACGACCGACTCCACGATTTCTGAGACTAGGTTACTTGAAAACTTTCAGTGGAACGTCAGAGACACTTTTGACACGGTTGACACCTTGAAGTCAACTGCTCGAATTTCGTGCTCCCTCGACACGTGTGTAATTAGCGCTTTCTCTCTCTCTCTCTCTCTTTGCCTCTCTCTTTCTCTTACCTTCGTGAAACAGCGCGATCCTTTCTTTAAAAGGAGATCCTCCGCGTTTAATTGGAACGTAGGACACGCAGAACTCGCGTACAGCTGTAGCCCCGAGGTGAAACGAGCGATAGTCCAGGCCTCGGTTAAAAATACGTTCGGATTTCGTGCAATCATCGATTGAAATCGACGAAACGGGAACAGCGAGAGGCACGGTTGCCGGAGGACATTAGAAATGTAGATTCGGGTGTCAGAGCAGTGGCACGCCCTTCATTCATATTCCAAACGACAATTTGTCAGCGTTAACCGGTACGTCTGTCCTTGCCCGGTCTTACATACATTACCCTCTCGACTCGATACGACGTGCAAACCTTATAAACGCGTTACAAAAAAACTTATCAAGTAATTATCTTGTACAAATTATTCGCAACCTCGTCCATTCCATAGGAACCTTGGTTACCTCCGTAAATCCATCGTCCCGATAAACTCGCGAACTACACGCGTCTACGATCGGTTTACTGGAATCGTTTCGCTGAAACGAGCTCCGCCGAGCGTTAAATCGCGTCAGGCTTACGTCGAAGATTGTAGTAACGCTGTACTGGCCTCGTAGCACTGTAAGATTGCCCCTACCGAAATCGTTCGATGATTACGTCGACGAAAAAAAAGAATCACGAGTAGGTATCCCGTTGATCGTCGTGAAGAGGATCGAGAGGAAGCGACAGGACAGTTCTGCGTAGGAGCGAAGGAAAGAAAAACAATTACCGATGATATTCGAGAGGGTGGGGAGGTTTTGCTCTCCGCGAGGGATATATAAATCGCTGGTAGGGCTGAAATTCAGTTTAGTGCAGACAGTTTCCGAGCCTATCGCGAAGCTGTGATCACACGCCATGCAGGTGAGTACGCTCGTGCCTTCCATATTGCCTCGATTACAAATATTCTTTACGCGTTCCACGCATAAATTTCACGGTTAAAATACGACGTCCGCTCCGTTGCTCGAGCAATAAGCTTGCTGGTACTCGAGAAGCCGGGGAACGTTGTTGCTTCGAAGACGAAGATCGATCGCGATTGTTTTCACAAACAATTCGAGACGAAATCTGTTTCCGCGTTGCTCGCGAACCAGGATGCGTTTACACGCTGATCGCGTCGCCGCTGCGCATCGAGCCAAAAGCTCGTATCATCGAAAGCGTCCATCGCGCTGCTTCTTTATTCGACGCAGGGAGCGATCAATCTCTGGCTAACTGCCGCATTGTTTCCCGTGACACACGGAATTTAAATATTCCGTTGCTACCTCCAACCACGTTATCGATCATCTCTCGCGAACGTTTCACGAAAGAAACTCTTCTCTTTTCGTAGCATAAAGCTGCTTACCCTTTTCAGGTTCACGTTACTCTGCTCGCCTTCTGTGTGCTCCTGGTCGCGTCTATAGAGGCGAAACCGAGCCATCCGAGCTTGTACGTCAGCGATTACCGATACCCTTCGGATGCCTTTGGATTGCAATCGCAACTCGTCCACTACCAGAGCTCTCCGTACTATCTTTACAATGTAACGTATCGTCCCGATCCGCGAGAAGAGCTTACACGTTCTCCATCGTCTATTCGCGTTTTCGACTGACACCTGCTTTTTCTTCTAGGTACACTCGAACGTAAATACGGTCCCCACGACCATAATTGCCAACGCGAAGCCTTCAGTCCCCCATGTGCCTGCTTATAACTTCTACTATGGGAATCCAGTCTACGATTTCCGACTGAATCCGGTAAGAAATCTTTCTGCTCTGTTCGAAGCGTTGAAATTAATTTCACCAACGATTCTAACTCGTCGCGCGAAACGATTTCCAAGTTTCCACAGTTGTATCCCGGGTTGAAGCCTGCTCAACCAGGAGTACAACCAAGACCGAGCCCGGAACCATCGACCAGCGCGACAACGAGCCCACAACCATCGACCACCGCGGCACCGAGCCCAGAACCATCGACCACCGCGAACCCGACCGAGGACAACGAGGGTGGTGTCGAGATGCTGGACACGATGGCTGAGCCGGAAATGGAAACGCAGAACACGACCGAGAGCTCGGAAAACACCGACGATGACAGCGTTGTCGTCGAGTCGACATGAATTGACCACATTACGCGTCGTGTGAACCGAATAAAGCATCTTTACCGTTCCCTGTCACGTCTTTATATCCATGTATTAAACGTTTATTAACTGGAAAGCATTCAAACGGCTTACGTTTAACATTAGCAAAACATCTCGCAGCCGCTTGCTCGTTTTTATCGGGAGGTACGATAAGGAGTAACGTATCGAATGATTGGCGCCATAATTACAGAGATGCTAGCAATTCCAGTTGAAGACAATAAGTTAGATACTACTTTCATAGATAGATATGCTTGGCTATAATTAGTTACCACGTCGAAACGAGCTAAACAACGACTCGTTTAATAACGAAGAGAGGTCGCTCACCACGCGCAATCGATAGATAAACCGAAGCGAAACGCAGCGCGCTCCTCGAATCTCTGCATTCGCTTCGTCCGCGCTCAAATCGGTCGTATCTATCGCGAAAATGACCGTTAAAGGCCACCGGTTCGTTGCTGTTCTTGTGACACTGTCGCTGTTCGTAATAATCGTAGCGTCCGACTCGAACGAAATTAAACCCAGCAAGGATGACGAGGAGTGGAAAGCGTTCGATGTAACTGTTAAAGGGAGGAAGCTAAAGGTGAGAAGATCCGAGTCTCCGGATGAAATCGACACCACCAACGATCTTCAAATGAACGTTAAACCGAGTCTGAAGAGACTCGTACTCTATCGAACGCGAGTGGAGCCGAAAATCTCGAATGAAATTGAAGCTCGCCCTGTTGCGCGTAAAGGGGACGAAGCGGCCGATCAAGGGATTCAACGTCCTTACGAAGGGAGGTTTAAAAGGAACGCGAGCCCGCTGAACGAGTCGAGAAGCGAGGAGAAGATGAGGCTGGATCAGATTCGGGTAATGCACGAGGACTGGAAGAGAAGAGAGTGCTCGAATAATTTCAACGATGACAAATACTCGAGCAAGGCGAACATCACTCGACGTCACGACGAAGCTCGAATACGCAGAACGAGGCGCAACGCGATAACCACGAATATTAAAAACGATGACTATTACGCGCAGAGGAAAGCAGTTATGGATAAATATTACGCTCGAGAAAAGGAGATAGAGACGAAGTACGGCTCAGTGGCGAATAGATTAACCGGCACCCCTAATCGCATCCAAGTTACGATATTACACAACGGTACGAGCAAGAATACCATGTCGCATAATATCAACGATAAGAAGAACGCAGGCACTAGAGTTTCGAAAACGACTGCACCCACGATCGTCGCCTCGAAAAGAGCGAAGACGAATCAACAAGTCAGGAGAAGAATGATCACGAATTTGAGACGCGGTCACAGGTCGAGCAACGGTGAAACAGGAAATTTGCCAGAGAATAATGGCGATGAATACGGATCCGGTGACTACTACGATTCGTACGAGGATGCGTCCAATCAAACTACCGACGACGCGACTAGCGATAAATCCAACGAAGCTCCTTACAACGCGGTTGACGACAAGTCCGGCAAAACTTCGAACAATACGATCGACATCCAGCTCAAACCAACTTCCGACACTATAGAATTTAGTACTGAGCAATTTAATTTTCAGGTAAGTAATACAACCATTATCACATTTCCGGCAAATATATTACTCTACAATGACGCAACAGTTTGATCTTGTACATGTATCGTCCTACGTACACGGATAATATAGAAGAGTAAAATATTTCGAGTAACTAGAATAGGTAGCAGAGTAATGTATCATTGTCCAGTTTACAGGTTACGCGGCATTTCGATAGCTGTGCGATTAAAATACGATTAAATGACTGTTACGCCTAACCGAGATAACAAGTACCCTCGCGATTCTAATAAAAGTCACGTAATAACGGTTTCTTGGTATTAATAATAAGGAACGGAGATAACGAGAAAGAGAAAGAGATAACGCGTTTAATATTCGATTAATGCAATAAATATTTTTAGTAGTACGAATCCAATGAACTCCCGGAGCACGTTCTCTTAATTAAACAATGGGAAATGTGTTCAGCAACTAGGTACGGACGAGCCCTTGACATGGGGCAACTGTACGGGCGTGCAGATGTACCAGCACAATCTAAACGTCAGCATACGCCGGTCCTCGTCAGTCTACGTCGATTTATTGGCCATGCTGGAGGGATCGATCTGCGTCACCTGCATCAGAGTGATACCGCTGAACCTCGTCAACGCCGTCATATACGCCGAGGTGCGCCACGGTCAGGATGGCAGCCTCAACGTGCTGAAGCTGGGTTTCCGTGGCGTCGCGGACGTCAAGCTGTCGTACGTCGTGAAGATCTGGGCCGTTGGTAAATACAGCGATCGCTGTGAGAACGTCTGAGCGAGGATCACCGCCGCCCGCCTTGTACCATAAATTTATCGTCAAAGAAAAGAAAAAAAAAAAAGAAAAAAGAACAAGATTCCGACACGTGCCTGCAATAACCTCGCGTGCATCGTCAGATTCGTTGGTCCTCCTTGAAAAGTAGCGCGTCGTACCAGTCGAGGACACGTTCCCGGGAACGCAATGAGATAATCAGTCTGATCGCAGCGTTCGAGAGTAACTCGTGGGTCAAGCCGAACCGGCATCCACCTCAGGAACTCTTCGAGACAGCCGTTGGTAACGGTGGCGGCGGTACATCCGGTATTTTCTGCTTCTGCTCGCTCGCCGCCAGCCTCTTCTCCTCGTGGTAGGCTGGGAGCAGATGCGAGGTGGCCGCGTTCCTCGGCGTGGATGCTGGGATCGGCTCGAGGGTGCCGTACGGTTGATAGTCCACGTAGTACGTGCCTGGGACCAGGTGAGGGTTGAACCCGTTGTACGCGTAGAAGTAGGGGTCGTAATACAATGACTGGTAGTTGGGGTAAAAGCTGAGCGGTTCTCGCTCCTCGTTTCTGCCCTTCGACTCCGGCTTCGTGGCGTCCCCGTTCCCCTTCGCGTCAGGATTCGCTCGTTCTGACTTGTCGTCGGTTGGCTTCGATTGTTCGACCGCGACAGACGGCTCGGCTCGTACGTCGTATTGGCTGTTCAGCTTCAGAGCTGCTTGCGGTATGTGCACCACTTCCGGTCCAGCGAGATGAGGCGCCACTTGCGAGTAGTAAACCGGTGGCACGTAACCGACCGCTGTTCGATGGACCACTGGTTGAATCACTGGGAACGCTCTGGACGGGGATAGGTTCTGATTGCTCGTGATGACCGCGTTGTACACCTTGGGGACTCTGAGCAGTCCTGGACTCCCCGTGGCGAGGGTTACGGCGACGCTGAGGGCGAGAACGATGCGGAGATTCATCTGGAAGATCGTTTCGTATAGATAAATATTCGTTATAAATCGCGACGATTAAAAGTGATACAACTTAATGAAAGAAATCTGACGGAGGACAGAGAACGTCTCTCGGGATTTATCCAAGAGCTCGATATGCGACGCGGTCGGTTCAGCCACGTGTCAACCCAGGTAGGCCAAATCATTGTTTCTGGTAAGGTAACCGCGACCAGCGGATAACGATCTCGCGTGTGCTTGTTCGAAGTACCGCATACAAAGGAGGCGAGGTACGCGTGCACGGAATAAAATCTCGTCTGTTCTCCCCGTGGGTGTGCGCGTACCCGCGATCGAGTTGTCGCGCCTAGCGAAATACTTGCGTGCGTTAAGTCGAGACAATGGAGGGAACGCGGAGAACACGAATGCTTTGATAAATCACAGCTTGGTGGAAAATTGCTGTTTCCAGGGAAGATAGATCCCGTCTAACGAGAGGCGTCGCTGTACCTGTAGAGGTGTACGACGCGAGGCGTACATTCTCAATGATTCATCTCATTAGCATACGCGACTCTTCTAACATCGTCCTCGAACGATATGGTTTTCCGTTATTCGTTAACCAAAGGTGCGATTGACGATTAAATCGTTAAATGTATCGTAAATTAAGCGAGGGATGATACGTGGCTGTTAATAGGTGAAAGAAGAACGCTTACCTTTTACTTGGTCGATCCCTGTCTCTCCTTGTTTCTCTCTTTATCTCTCTTTGTGTACCTTCCGTATAGAGCAGCAAGGATGGCCGAGAAGCTGCCACTAAGTAGCCAGAGAGCTGCATGGGACCGTAGTATATATGGCCCATGGGGTCTCAGGGTTCAAGTCTTACCTCCCCCACTACGAACAACGCTTGGCGAAAGTACTCCGCGATCGGTATTGTAACGTTCAACGTCAGGCCCGCCTATATCAGCTGGTGGACTGCAGCAGAGAGGTATTTACCGTGCACAGAATCGCGATGCACCGTGCACCATTGATAAATCACCTGTATAGTCGAACGTGCGTCGACGATGGAACGACCGAAAACGTGAAAATGAATCCCAATTACCTTTTCGACTGTCCACGGCCAAGGATACCGCCTGTACAATTCGAGAATTTCGAATTTAAATAACCGAAGATTGAAAAATTGATAAATAAGTATAACAGCAGTGCTACGGTTAATACGTTTAATCCTTTAAAAATGAGTGATTTTAGAACTGACGTTACTGAAAAGATTGCGCTCGACGATGTCCTGATCGTTGGACCACGAGACGATTCGACTTTCCCATGGCGACGGACAACGGAGAAGCGATTATCAGCTGTACGTTAAAAGAACGACACGGGTTTCATACATAGAGAATATACACGGTTAATATCTCCAGTCGACGCATTTGCCAACAGGTTGATTAATGGCGTTCGTGCGGATACCAGTAGCTACAAACATCCTTCCTTCCACGCGGTTACAACATATTTTTCTCTCGACGAACACGACAGTTCGAGGCATTGCTTGGCGTGTGCACCAGTCACGGAACGAGCGGTACATAAAATAGGCGTGAATTAGAATATTTCGAGGAAAGGAAAAAAATAAGGCGACGCGATCTAGATTTCGTTGAGTTACGACGTCGTTCGCTGGACACATGCTGAATATCGATCCGCGACGGTGACAGGCCGCGTTCGCGTGTCACCAAAGTTCGAATCCAAGTCGAACCGACAGGCATTGATCGTGCAATCTCTTCTCGATCGCAACTACGGTTTACGGCGAATAAATAAAAGAAAAGAAAAAAACCCGTTCTTCCGCGATCGATGCGAGAAAAAGTCGAGTAATTATCAGCTAGATCGCCGGTGAACGTTCAATGACGCACGGTCTAGCTTCTTGCGCAACGCTCGAAAGAATAATACGCTGACGCTGAATTCGCTGGACGATCGTCCTCGCGTCTCTTGCATCCGTTAGACGTCTACGTGGACCAGTTATCCACGTACAGAACTGTTCGTTGCGAGTACGACGCGAGCAAATAAACCAGCTCCTCTGACGCGGGTACCAAAGAGGCCTCGCGACGGAGAACGGTCGCACGAAATTTCCTCGCGTTTTGCGAAACCACCCGTTCCCGTTATATCGGTTTTACAGGTCGCGCTGGTTTCTCGCGAGCGACAGCCACGCGATGAAATCTTGGCAACGACAATGAAAAGAACCGTGGCGAGAGAAGAGCCGGCCGCGAAGAACGAATCGTGTGCTGAAATTACGATGTACCCGGAATTCTGGTATCCGACACCTAAATAAATGGAGACGGTAACGCTCTTAGCGCACATCGTTGTACACGCGATATCTTTCCCTCGCGATCGAATCGAATTCAACTTCGATCATGTAACAACGTGTACAGTTAATAGTTCCAAGATACATTATAATTAAGATTCTAACACAAAGAGAGGAAACGTAGTGAATCCCATACGAGTAACGGTGTCTAATACCTAAATTGAACGTACATTACGGATAATTAATATAACCTAGGTAAATTGAAAAGCGCGGACATTAGGTACGATTACTTTTGATTGCCTCGAGGTGTCATAAACGCAGGTACGTTCAATCTACCTTCATTGTTCGGCACTGTGTATTTCCGCGCAGGTACTCGTTAAGGCAACATTTTCCCAAACGATAATCTCGCGCTAAACACTGGCAGGCCGAGTCGTAAAGCTAATTCGGTACTTTTCGACAATGATCCTCGAAAAGTACGACAAACAACTCTCTCTCTTACGCTTTCGAATAGAACGAGACACCTGGCTTCGTTCACGCGGAACGAAATACAAAGCCAGGACCCTCCTATTCGAAGCACTCGAGAATTTCATTACAATGTTCCCTGATTAGCTGCGAGGTACGGTCTACGGAAAATAAATTGAACGGTTCTAGCGGACGTCATATGGACTCTATCGGGATGTAGCACATCCGTCTGAGCAAGAGTATCGGGAAGTTCGGCAGGAAGACGATGAAGAGCAGCACCAGGGGCGAGAGCAGCAGCAGAACGCTCGCGTACACCACCAGCCACCATACCGTCGAAATTCCGAGGACTGGGTCCAGCATCGTGTGTCCCGGTTCCTCGAAGACGTCAGGCATGGAGGAATTCCGGAGCATCCGTGCAGCGTTCGAACGATCTCGTGCCACGAAGCCAATGCGCGTACAGGGTCATGGTCGTTCGATGCTGCGTGGCGTATACGATCGATCAGTCGATGAATTCCTGAAAATATGAGAAATTGTTAGTCACTGGAGTTCGATTGATCGTCGTGGCAAGTATTTCAACCCTCTGACAACTCTCGAGTTCCTTCGATTTATTCGTGTGCACGAGAAAGAGGCGAGGAAGAAGAGGGTCGATTTAGAACATCGTTTTGTTCGAAACGCACGAAGAAGATATTTAAATAAACAATGGAGCCTCTGTTAATAGATTCGCCTGGCAACATTCTAATTCTCCCTGAAGCGGTGCTTTCAAGGATTACGGTTCCCCGCCCGTTGCATCATCGCGAGGATAGGTTCTAGCGAGAAAGGTGAGCCAGTCTTCCGTGCGATCTACGGAATAATGGTCGCCGGATTGCGCAACGAACCGCGGACGATAAAGGGTTGTGATCGGCGATCGTGAACGCGACGCGGTGAAACGGACCAGCCGGGATCCACGGACTACGCTCGCGGGGCCCGCCATGCGATCTAACTGAACGTGTTACGCAATCCTGGCTTCCGTTCGTAATCATTGCACAATCCAATCGTTGTTCTCGCAGCCTCGAATTTCGTACATGCGAGCCTAGTCAAACGACCGGAGAATCGAGCGTTTAAGCTGACCGTTTAGAGGATTTATAGCCTGTTCCGCCGCTCTTTAACGTTACTTCACTCGAGACACTCGTTCCTTTTCCATTTGCTTATCTAGACATTACAGTTTCTCCGGAATGAATTATAGTCAATTTGAAATGAGTATTCATTTACTTTTAATTCTCAATTTCTCCTTTACGAGTTGAAATAATTGAAATAATAACGTATAAAAGTAATTAAACGAGGCCTCGAGATGTTCAACGTATTTTATAGAGTCTTCCGTCAGATAATAAGCAAGAATCTTAATCGATGCGTATCGCGAGAGAATTCGAAATATTTCGTGTACAGCGTCGAGAGAGCACGCGTGCCGATACGCTCGTCCTTGTACGGCCGAGTATGAGAGCGCGTTGTGGTCGAAGGACCGGTTGGCCAAGCCTGGACGATCCGGAATCGAACAAAATAAAATGTGTGGAAAAAAAGGAAACGAACATCGCGAGTCTGCGATGTAAAGAAAAGAGTAACTGCGTCCATATTCAAAGCTAGCGCGCGCGCAAACGACCGTACTATCTTGAGCGGCGCGCGATCGCACCGCGGAAAGTGAAATTTTCGCTATTGCGTAATGCTGGCATAATAGAGTTATCCGTCGTAGATCGTAGCTTACGCGATCGCGAAGCGTACGTAGTATTTTAACCAAGCTATAGCTAACCCTTTCACGATACAACCACCACGAAGAACCTACAGAGATCATTGCCGCCAAATTGACTCGAATTTTGAAAAGCTACTCGTCGAGAGTCAACGTCGATCATCGATCGTCGACGAGAAAGAATAATCCACGGTTAATTCGGGCCAGTCTCTACGCCAGTGAACAAGAGTGGACACAGCTGACGAAGGACTTCCAGATTTTCGATCCCTTCTCCGATATCGCCGGTGTCCTTGCCCTGGAAAAAAGATACCTGGAGTTCACGTACAATCGAGCGCGGCTGCCCATTCGTGGCTTCAACGTTCCTCGTGGCTCTCGTCTTTTGTTTAGATCGCAGCTGCGGAAACGAACCCGTCCCCTGTTGAATTCTTCGTTGAACAATGCGTTCTGACGCGAGGATCGAATGGAAAAATGAAACGAGCGTTGGCAAGCGCGCGAAGAACAGTCGATCGAATTCGACTTCGTCTGGTCCCAATCGTACCTGATCATCGCAAACTGACAATGAAAGGATCACAAATAACTTTCTAAATCTGTGGAACTCGAGAAAAAGACGAAATAAGTGTACCGCAGCCTAGCAAGACCGTCGACAACGACACGAGGCAACCAGTCGATCCCTACCTTTTCGCGATTGGGCACGATCCACATCACAGAATAAACGCGCGCGAGGTACTCGAGGACGATGTATCCTCGTTGACGCGGACGTGGACACCGCGGATGCTCGAGGGCTCGCTAATTTTCGCGGATCCGCGAGAGGTCGCCGCGGCGGATCGTTTCTCGCGTGCGTTCAATCGCTTCCCGTGGACTGAGAGCACGCTAGACTCCCATGCCTCGATGTCCCGGGCACACTTTCCCTTTCTTTCGGCGCTTTGAGACCGAGTTACATGCATGCACGGACTCGGTTGAGTCACCTGGTAGCGCTTCGCCGGATGGTCGCGATTATTATGGCGCCGCAGGCCCCACCGCCTCCGAGGACCGGCTGGATCATCCACGTTCGACGCGTTCGAACCGGCGATGGCATTGACTGGCCCCAGGCTTCGACCTCGCCTCCTTCGTTTCGTAAACCGAGAGGAACGTTGCGTCGGGTCAGTGGATAAAGAAAGAGGGCAGGGCTTCAATCGAGCGACCTTCGAATCTCGTTTCTCGTGCTCGCACTTTGCCCCGGGTGGGATAGCTGGTTTCTAACTTCGAATTTTGATGCACGAACGAAGTTTGGCATTCGATCGATGATACGCGAGGTAGTTCGCTACTCGCGCGGCAAATTTTTACAGCTGATGCCACATCTCAAAAGTAACAAAAAAGGTCGTGTAAACCTAGCTCTGATTTGCAAGAATAGCAGAGAAAATTGGGATTTTTGTTTTCTTCAGAGAAACAGTAGTTTCACTCATATTATTGATCGTATCTTTCAAATCGTAAGTCCTACGAGAAATTGACAAACGATATTGAAAAGAGCAATTAATTTGCTATTATAATAGCCCCATTTTACTCTGAAACTCGAAAACAGGTGGAGTAATAGAAGATTAAACTTATCTCAGGAAGCAAAATTTGTAAATTACGAAAACTTTGATCTCCTATTTAACTAATTATTTTAGACAAATTTCATATAAACTTCTTTATTAAGCTTTCCTTTTCCTTCTCTCTGCTGCTCTCTTTCTCATCCTAATTACAGAATTTTAAAGTACTGCTGATTAAATGAAGAAATTCCTTACTTGTGATTGCGTAGAAGGAGTAATTTAAATTATATCTGCCGCTTTAGAGGTAAGAGAGAGAAAGATATACGAAAAGCTATAGGAAAGAGTGAGACAGATGTTACCTACCCTACTGAAGAACCCTTGGCGCCATCTCTGTAAAAAGTGCTCAAACTGGTCGCTCACAAGTACCGACAGCGAAGTGAACTCTCAAAAACTACTAGTGCCATCTCTGCGAAAAATAGTGAAACTAATTCCCGACCAGTTTGAGCACTTTTTACAGAGATGGCGCCACGAGTTCCACAGTAGGGTCGGTACCATCTGTCTCACTCTTTCCTATAGCTTTCATACATATCGTTCTCTCTCTTACCTCTAAAGCGGCAGATATAATTTACCTTACTCCTTTTATGCAATCACAATTAAGGAATTTCTTTATTTAATCAGCGGTACTCTAAAATTCTGTAATTAATATGAGACAGAGAAGCGGAAACGAAGTCAGGAAGACAATAGATATGAAATATACATGGTGATTCATTATGCGTGTGACAAATTTTTACAGCTGATAGTAGATCTCAAAAGCAATAAAAAAGTTCACATAAACCCAGGTTCGATCTGTAAAAATGGCAGAGAATTTTTATTTGAACCGTACAGAGGTGAAAAGTGGAGTCTTTGATGTAACTTCTTGTAGACATGCATATTGGAGCGAAACAGTACGAAGCTAGAACTGGGAAGTCCATAATCTGACAAAAGAAAAACGGGTTTTCCACCAATTTTAGCAAGCTAGAGGAATGACCATGGTCACAATTATTACACTTAAGAAACCATACCTGGCACTCGAGAGAACCCTACAGGGGTAAGGAAATCTCTGACCTGGGCCAGGGTGCAGGGTATATTGGGTCTCTTGAGCGACAAGAATGGCTCACATACAGACACTGTGAAGTCACAGCACCCTCGATTTTCATTTAGTAAAATTGTTATAATTATCCTCTAAATTCTGAACGTTAATTTTCTATAAAAGATATCAAGACACGTAACACGACTATCTAAATTCTTCTATACCCCCATTTCTGTTATATCGTCTACTAGCCAATGTTTAAAAATATATCATTCAGTTAAATTCGAAATTGTTCTTCGTTAAAAGAGATTGTTGGCCCTAAAAAGGGCCGATTTATCGTTGAAAAGGCTGGAAACCATTTTATGCCTTCTTCTCGGTCTTCTTGGGCAGCAGAACCGCCTGAATGTTAGGCAGAACGCCGCCTTGCGCGATGGTCACACCGGATAGAAGCTTGTTCAACTCCTCGTCGTTCCTGATGGCCAATTGCAAGTGCCGCGGGATGATCCTGGTCTTCTTGTTGTCACGGGCCGCGTTGCCAGCCAACTCCAACACCTCAGCGGCCAGGTATTCCATAACAGCTGCCAGGTAAACAGGCGCGCCAGCACCAACGCGCTCTGCGTAGTTACCTTTGCGAAGCAGTCTATGGATACGACCAACGGGAAACTGCAGGCCTGCTCTGTTCGAGCGGGACTTTGCCTTCCCCTTTATTTTGCCACCTTTGCCACGTCCAGACATCGTCCCTCAGCTGTTCGAATTACTCGTGCAAAGTAAACAACGACGAATCCACGTTCACTACCGAACGTAGAGTGATGCTCGATGGCGGCCGTGCACCATTTTTATACCCGCCAGCGGTACCAAGCGCTCGACCAATCAGAGAGCGCGTTACGCTTCGCGGCTTCCGATTGGCGCGCTCCAGTCTACATCTGCTGCGGCCATGTGGTCTGTTTGCCATCTGCCGTATTCTTATACTATAATAGGGAAAGAATTTACGCGTATAAATAAATAATAATACGATCCATCGAATGTTTAATTGCGTTTATAAAATCCTTTTGGTTTATTATTTTTTGGCAACCAGCAATCGAGGTTGGGTACGGTTGGATTTATTTAATGAATCGCTTCTTTTCAGCTTGACGATATACTTGCTCCGAAAATGCGTCGTTTCACACATTCAACTTGAGAAATTGAGCGTATCGTTGTAACTTTTATCTATTTTATCGTATAACTCTTATCTGCGACGATATATACTAAAGAAAATATGACTAATCGTGTACAGATGTATGGATCTTATTCAGCGTTAGAGATTACTTTTCCATGACGTACCTCATCGAGTACTTGGAAAACGAAATGCATCGCGTTTAGGTGCAAATTTCATTCGCTAAGAGTGACTTGCAAGAGGCTTTTACTCGGTCCTAGGCATAAGACAAAACTTCCACAACGATGGAAGGCGTTTCAGTTTCAACCGTCGTGTTGGAGGTACGGGAAACTCGTTTCACACATTCTTGCTCTCACGTTTGAAGAGGCTCTAAAACGACCACGTCACTGATAGAAATGGTGCATACTTGTAACGTTACATAGAACGATCGAATGAAACGAGTGACGTGTACTATGCTGGATGAACGAAAATAGGACAGAATTTTTAACAACTATATTTTTTAAAGTAACAATAACAATTTTTGTTATATTTAATAAATAATTGTATGTTTATTCCCCTACTTCTATCTTATTTCGTTATCTCTGTGCAACGACGCAGAGTGAATACTTCGAAGATATGAAATATATTTCTTGTAAAGTGAATTTCATTTTATAACATAGATTAATACAATGTAAAAGGGAATTGATAACACTTAGGAATGAGTTCTGGTAGTCGAAATAGCGAGTTTCCTTGTTAAAAATATTTGATGGCCCTGAAAAGGGCCGTTTGTATTGGTCGCAAGAACTAACAAAATTAACCGCCGAAACCGTAGAGGGTTCTACCCTGTCTCTTCAGGGCGTACACAACGTCCATAGCCGTGACGGTTTTCCTCTTTGCGTGCTCGGTGTAGGTAACAGCATCGCGGATAACGTTCTCAAGGAAGACCTTGAGGACGCCACGGGTCTCCTCGTAGATCAAGCCGGAAATACGCTTGACGCCACCGCGACGAGCAAGCCGACGGATGGCTGGTTTCGTGATACCTTGGATGTTATCACGCAAAACCTTCCTGTGCCGCTTCGCTCCTCCTTTTCCCAAACCCTTTCCACCTTTTCCACGGCCAGTCATTTTCGATTAACAAGATGTGTTCAACTCGAGTGCCAGATAGTCGGAAACTGGTGAATGTGATTTTTAAGGGACAGCCGTGCGTTATATACTCGGCGGATGAAAGGTTCTCCCCCCCAATCTTTCGAGCCAATGCGCGACGTCGATTTCTATCCCCCCCTCTGGGCGCTGGCCAATCGGAGAACGGATACTGGCGTTGGTTACAGATATAAAGAGGCTTATTCCTCCGCGGTAGAATATTCGCTTATTGTTGGCACGAAACCACGCATCTATCGAACGACATGGCTCGTACGAAGCAGACAGCGCGCAAATCGACCGGTGGAAAAGCTCCGCGCAAGCAACTGGCGACGAAGGCAGCTCGCAAGAGTGCCCCGGCTACCGGCGGTGTGAAGAAGCCTCATCGTTACAGGCCTGGAACCGTGGCCCTCCGTGAGATCCGACGATACCAAAAGAGCACGGAACTGCTTATCAGAAAGTTGCCGTTCCAACGTCTGGTTCGTGAGATCGCTCAGGACTTCAAGACCGACCTGAGATTCCAGAGTTCCGCCGTTATGGCTCTGCAGGAGGCGAGCGAGGCGTACCTGGTTGGTCTCTTCGAAGATACCAACTTGTGCGCTATCCATGCGAAGCGCGTCACGATCATGCCTAAGGACATCCAACTCGCTCGTCGTATCCGTGGGGAGAGAGCTTAATTATTAGGTCTTCAGCCTTCTTAAATCGGCCCTTTTCAGGGCCAAAATTTCTTTCAACGAACAACGCTATTCACGCTAAGCAATTCTTGCTATACCTTCGAATTAGAACGCACCAAAAATATCGTTACGCTACTCAGCTATATTTAGTTAATCGCTTTTCAACCTTCAAAGCTGCGAGAAGTATAATGCCAACTCCAAACGAGAGCTTAGAATCTGTTAGATATATACGAACAGGGATATAGTTTATTATTAAGGGATTTACAGTATCGACTTAGTTGTAGGAAAAGCTTTCAATACGAACTTGTACTTATTCTGTTAGAATATTTAATGGACTCTTTAGGAAAGCCTTCTATGGCATGCGTTGATATTGAGCCGCTTCTGGGCCACCATTTTGTGTCAGCCTAACGGAAGCCACGCTACGCGCGTCGCAATTCGTTTTCAAATCGCTCTAAGCGCAAGTTCGTCTCGTAACGGTCATCGTAACGCTGTAGCTCGTGGTAGATAGGTTTGCTTACATCGCGTATGCTTCTATGATACGTACGCTGCCGATCAGAGAATTGCAAAGCGCATGTGCATCATAAGTACTGCCAATGAACTACGCACGCACACATAACGTGCAGTGATAACTGAACAACGCCTGGCAACAGGGCAAGAAACCTTATGCCGACAATACTCCAACGACTACAGCAAACGTAGTAAGGCAATTCGACGTATGACCGCCATTACTACGCTCTCTCGATAGTTAGAAGTTAGAAAAAGTCGTCGTCGCAGAACGCGCGTAAAAAATTGCTCCGAGTAGAACCATCTTCGTGTAATTAGTTCTCAAGGAATCTGAAAAAGTACGTTAGTTTTCGATACGAAAATAGTTGATAACTTCGTCATCTTCGTTGCTGGGACCCAGTTTTCATCTGTTTCCCGTGCACGCCAATCCTGTCTCGACATCGAGATCTTGACTAGGCCGTATAATCGCGTATTAAATGTTTATAAATTATTAACTCGTGCCGTGATGATCGTTGAAGCGTAGAATTGGTCGACAAATTTCCTCTAACATTTATTCCGTGTGACGTTTCTTTTACTTTTTGTAGGTAATACCATCTAGCGTTCCTGCCGGCTGGCCAGAGGGCGCTGGAGTGCTCTCAGGTACGGCGTATCGTGTAGTCAGACTATAAAAGAAAAAAGTTCCGCTCGGAGCTCAACAGTGTTGGACTAGCTACCTCGAAGCAACTTTGATATTTGAACTTTCTCATCCGCTGTTGTCAATTGGACGAACATGGACGACAAAGCGAACACGGGCAACACAGCCGCCGAGGCATCCGAAAACTCGACTGCCGCGACGAAGAAGGCTGCGAAGAGCAAGTTGAAAGTGCAACGTGAGAAGGCGACGCACCCACCGACTTCCGAGATGGTCAACACTGCCATTAAGGAGTTGAAGGATCGCAAGGGATCGTCTCTGCAGGCCATAAAAAAATATATCGCCTCCACTTACAAAGTCGACGGAGAGAAATTCGCTCCGTTCATAAAGAAGTACTTGAAGTCCGCCGTGACATCTGGCGCCGTCGTCCAGACGAAGGGCAAGGGAGCATCTGGTTCGTTTAAACTTTCCACTGGAAAGGCCCCGGAAGGTGCCTCCAAGGCCAAGAAAGCCCCGGCGAAAAAAGCTGCGCAGAAGAGGGCACCGTCCGTCGAGAAAAAGACCGTGTCGAAGAAGACCGCTCCTGCCAAGAAGCCGCCAGCAAAGAAGAAACCAGCAGCCGTCGAGAAGAAGGCAGTAGTGGCGAAAAAGAGCGCGGCAAAGGCGGCCGTTGCGAAAGCTAAAGTCGCTACCGAGGCCAAGAACATGCTCAAGACCAAGAAGAGCGCCAAAGCACCAGCCGCCAAAACGAAGACACCTAAACCGAAAAAAGCTGCTGCGTCGAAGGCGGTCAAATCTACGGCGAAAAAATAATTCATCGACGATATCGTTCATTAAAATCTATAAATGGCCCTTTTCAGGGCCACCAACTTTTTTATACAAGGAACTCGCTTTCATTTACTAGCAACTACGAATGCAATTCATTATTATTACATCCAAACATCAGTCCCGACTCTTTCGAATCCTTCATTTAAAATGGGAAATGTCCAAAAATGGTTATGTCTAGCCATTGCTACATCTTTTACACCCGAATAGGTATTGCTAGGGAATTTAACGGAGAAGATAGCATTACGATACGTTCACGGGTGTGTAGCACTGTACAATACTAACAAATAGCCGAGGATCGTCCAATAGGAAATAACTTTGTCTAGTAGTATTATTTCTTATTGGTTCAGCTGTATTTGTGTGTTAGTGTCGCACGAAACACTAGATCCACGAAACGGCTTGTATTCGATAAGCACATCGAGGGTGACGAATGAATAAAATTCACTCGTGCTCCAAACATGCTTCTTTTTCAGCTACTTTACACTGTACGATGTTCAACGTTAGAAAAATTGCAGACTTTCCGAATGCAGTCGCGGCACCACTAAATGTTGGAACCAATTTCATTTTCGATATAGCAGAAAGCAGTTAAACTGTATATAGATAGATCTAATGAATACCTACATATGTATGAAAAGTTAGCTAATGAAAAAACCTTGATCAAGCTCATTTTCTTTTCTACGTCTTAACACAATTACATTTTAATTGGATGCACATTAAGAACGGTATTGATTAAAGCCGATGATTGTACGCGTTTTTAAAAATCATCGTTTATTAATGATATAAATAGATTAATATCTTGGCTAACGTTTGTTACATAGTCTAAAATGCAAATTCTATTTCTCGTTACTTTTCCTGTAACGCATTCGTTCTTTAGATAACAAGAATAGCACGTCTTTCACGCGTACAATAAACAGATGAAGTCGAAAATTAATTTATGTTTTTACGATGAATGCTTTTGAATTTCAATGCATCGCATCATTCATTATTCAGTGGTAAAAAAATGTCTGAATGTGCCCTGGAAATTGTGCTGGGAACAGTGAATGTCGCCATATGGCCGTCGAACCGCCAGGGAGAGACGCGATTGGTCCGACGGGTGAACTCCCTTCTGCTATAAAATGGACGCGCTGGCCGCTGCTCGGCACATTCATTCTGCGGTCTTCGTTGAGTTCACGTAGTCGATTCAGTGATATTGCAAGAATGCCACCCAAAGCAAGTGGAAAAGCTGTGAAGAAAGCTGGTAAAGCTCAGAAGAATATCAGCAAGTCTGATAAGAAGAAGAAGAGGAAGAGGAAGGAGAGCTATGCTATCTACATCTACAAAGTGCTGAAGCAAGTCCATCCCGACACTGGAATTTCCAGCAAAGCCATGAGCATCATGAACAGTTTCGTTAACGATGTCTTCGAGCGTATCGCCGCTGAAGCTTCGCGTTTAGCTCATTACAACAAGAGATCTACCATCACGTCCCGGGAAATCCAGACTGCCGTCAGGCTTCTTTTGCCTGGTGAATTGGCGAAGCACGCCGTCTCTGAGGGTACTAAAGCTGTCACCAAGTACACCAGCTCCAAGTGAACGTCCTCATTCAAAATCGGCCCTTTTTAGGGCCAACAATCATCTTCAAACGTAGAATGTTCTCATTTAAACTTTCCACCTTCCTACGGAAAACTGATACGAGATATTTAATACCAATTTATTACTTCGAAATGTGAAAAATGTACCCGTACGGTAGTTCTCTTAAATCGGGTATTTCACGAACGCCGAGCTCCGAATTATATTTCTAAATAATCGGAATATATTTTTACCTCGAATCTACGAATTGCTCGAATGTTTTCAGATATGTTAGAAGGCGTATGTTAATGACGAAATTACATAATTTAATATATATTAAGTGAATTTGTACACGTTTTATAATAAATACAAATCAGGAAAAATTTTAATCGTTTGAATAATGTCTCGATAAAAGTCGATTTGAGTCAAGAGACATTATCGATTACTGTCCGCCATCTTGGATATTTCAGTAGTACACGGCGTCTCGTAGTTGACAGTTAACGATCGTAGGTTGTGTTATTGTAACGAAATATTTTTGTAAATTAAAGTTATCGAATAAGTTTGAGCAGTCGTTGTGTTTATTCGCGTGTGTGGCTTCTTCTTGGTTTACGTAAGTATTTATTTTACAAAGTCATAGATATACGTACATTTAATATTTTGTAGGTTATGTTCGTACATAGGTTATATTTCATACAAAGTTACAAAACTATATTTTACTAATATAGTACTGTATTAACATTTACAGCGTACTCCTGCAGTACAATGTCAGACGACGAGGATCTGGTTTATGTCAAGAAGTTGAAAACTGTCCACTATGGATCGCTCGAGGAAGTGGAGCGTGCCAGGTTGGCTGCTGCTACGGAATCTTCAGAGGAAGAAAAAGATTCAACAAATTTGGGAGAAAATGTCAGCGCTACTACTACCTTGGCAAACGTACATATATCTAATGAATATATGGAACTGGAAGATGAGATGTCCAAGGATAGACAAGCTCTCTTAGAAGAATTTGAACGTAGAAAGAAAGCTCGTCAAATTAATGTATCGACTGATGATTTTGAAGTAAAAAAAAATTTGAGGCAATTGGGGGAACCTATTTGCCTGTTCGGAGAGGGACCAGCGGATAGGAGAACAAGGTTAAGAGAATTATTGGCGAATTTGGGCGAAGATGCGATTAAGAAAAAGCACGACGAAGAGGAGAAACCTTCTCATCCGATTGAAAGGGACACAGAGACAACATGGTATCACGAAGGACCGGAATCTCTTCAGATAGCTCGTTTCTGGATTGCTAGTAAGTATAGAATAAAATAGATGCTTGTTTAACATAGAGCGCATGTTTCATGTGATTTATTTTACAGCATATTCATTGCCAAGAGCGAAAGCTAGATTGGAGAAAGCAAGGCAAGATTTGGAACTGTCGACGGCTACCCGTACAGCGCGTCGCCAGGAGCTACTGAAAAAATTGCAAGCGCTGACAATTTATTGTTCTCAGATCGGAGACACAAGGCCAATTTCTTATTGCCAATTCAGTCCAAACTCCAAAATGCTCGCGACAGCGTCATGGTCAGGCTTGTGCAAACTATGGTCTGTACCTGACTGTACTTTGTTAAGAACACTTAAAGGACATACTTGTAATGTTGGCTGCATTGTTTTTCATCCAAAAGCTACTATTACCGAAGAGGTTGTAGGCGAAAGGGCTGAGCAGACGTGCGTGCTGGCATCCTGCGCTTATGATGGTACGCGAGTCTTGTTTTTTTTATTATATCGAACAGTTACAACAGCGTGTAGTAAAATATTTTTACTGTATGTACAGGAACGGTTAAATTATGGGGTGGTGGATCTGGTGAGGAACCCTTAGCTGAGGTCGAAGGTCACGAGCCACACAGAGTCTCGAGATTAGCTTTTCATCCGTCTGGTAGATTCCTCGGAACATGTTGTTACGATGCATCCTGGAGACTTTGGGATTTGGAACAGCAAGCGGAGGTACTACATCAAGAAGGTCATGCTAAAGCTGTGCATTGTATTAGGTACGTAGGATAATCTACAAGTATTTGAACTACAAGATAGATCAATTTTTCCCTTAAAATAAATGGACCTTTCCCTCTTGAAATCATAAACGCGTTTTATGCGACCAAGAGCGATGTTCTTAGCTCGGTGTTGATTTACAGTTTCCAATGTGACGGTAGCGTAAGCGCCACGGGTGGCCACGACTCCTTCGGTCGCGTGTGGGATCTTCGTACGGGGCGGTGCATTATGTTTATGGAGGGCCACTTGAAATCTATCTTTGGCATTGATTTTTCCCCGAACGGATTCCATATAGCAACGGCTAGCGAAGACAATACTTGTAAAATATGGGATTTGCGAAAGAGATCTTGCGTGTACACGATACCCTCTCACACGAACTTATTATCGGACGTAAAATACCAAAGGATAGAAGGACAGTACTTGGTTACAGCATCGTATGACAGTACTGCTAAAATATGGTCGAACAAGACCTGGCAACCGCTTAAAACGTTACCAGGCCACGACGGCAAGGTAATGTCCGTCGATATTTCGCCCGATCACAAATTTATCGGGACCAGTTCTTACGATCGAACGTTTAAATTGTGGGCTCCCGAAAACATGTAAAAGCGTAAGACAGTAATTAGATCGAATAAAGCGTAATTTAAGGCGGAACCCGTAAGAAGCCTACCTCGACGTCGCACTTAGGAGGGATTCATTTTTGTACCATATAGGAGAGGTAATAAATATGTATTCTTTATTACTTATTCCTTCGAATACAATAATAACAATAAAAAAAACCAGCGTGAATATTGAAATTAAGTTTTATATGGACATGTATAAAAGCAAGGAACATATAGGAAAATAGTGAAAAAGGGGGAAAAAATGTAGGGGTTTACAAAAATGTTTTAAGAAAATTTTTAGCGAATGAAAGCAAGAATGTACGCGATAAAGTGATATCATTGTAGGATTACGTTTTGTTTCCTAGACTTCACTGTACGAATTTAAAACTGTTATCGGAGTAGTCGCAGCTTTACCCCGGTATAGCATGAATAAAAGTATAGAAAAGATCGGTGAACAATACACGCTGCGATAACTCGCGTAACAATCGAAGCGCTCCGTCGTTTCCGATAAGAAATATTTGGTATCGATAGCTAGTGACAGAGATTTGTGGGCCTTTCTGAATTATTCGCGGGAATCTACCTACGCATTGTTCGTGCGATTATCGAAATCGGACTCCGTACTTCGAGCTTTACTATTCGATTACAGTTTCGCATTATTCCCGATAAAGATAATTAGATACAATTGGAGGAAACAAAATATCTACCCTTGTTCGCATCGAATGTTACTACGAAAGTTTACTTCAAATTGTGTCTCGATCGATTTCTGTTTCAACAATCTGTAAATGTCCGTGGCATCGTTGAAACTTGCTTTAAACTTTGGAACTTCGTAGATAGATAGATAACTTTCTAATTGATGCCTTAGTTGTTTAAGATTGAGACCGGTTGAAGGGACAAGCGCAAGCTTTCGAGTCGATGGCTTAGCGAGAACAACTGAATATAATCGGACGACTTAACTTTCTCAACGAAATAACTGTGAACAAGAGCAGCTCTTCCCTACGCTTTTACTTCATTAACGAAAGTTCATGATAAGTTTCTAGAGCAGCCAGGTAGATAACTTCCTCCGATAAGAATTGGTTTTATAGTTACGACAAATTTCTAAACATTGTTTCACGATATAGGGTATTGCATAGCGTAACTAAATTACAATCGTGGATACAAATTGACGACCATTTATTTATGTAATTTTACATTAATCGTACGTTACACATATAGTGCTGTAATTTCCGCTAAAATTTTTAATATTCTTTGGTTCAAATCATCGAAGGATAAAACAAGGATGCGTTCCTATGTACAACGTATTCAGAGAAACTTCGTTCACGGCAGTAGCTCTTACGAGTAATACTTACTCTAAAACAGACGCATTATTCTACGAATAATTAACATTTTTTTTTATTTGAACTAGTATGGCAGCGCGTATCATTAACATTAACAGTATATTTAACAATAATGATTCGTATATTGGATAGTACGATTCATCTGAAAGAATTACTTACGCGTGGTCCATAGTTTACTGATTTTTGAACATTTAACGACAAGGGACCGAAAGATAGAGACAAAAGTAGGCGATCTCGATCGTTGCGCGAACGAATCTGAAATGGCGACGTGACGATTTCCCCGCAACGATTCCTCTTGATGTAAAGTCCTCTGCGTCGCGACGGTGACTCTTTCGATGTCATCGAAGCGTCCCGTTTCGATTCATGCAGACTCGTCGATTGGTAAAGATTGGTGAACCCATACTTTGTCGCCACCCTCTGCGAAATCGGCTGCCGCGTGGCCATCTCCTTGCAATACCCATTTCGTGGTCAACAAGCCATCCACCCCTACTGGACCACGCGCGTGGATGCGCGCAGTAGAGATTCCGACCTTTCGAAAGTAGCAAGAAATTACAGTTAATAGAATTCTCTTAATTCTATAAAGCCAATAACGAATCGATATTAATGGGTTACCTCAGCGCCAAGACCGAATCGGTACCCGTCGGCGAATCGTGTGCTGGCATTGTGGAAAACGCAGGCACTGTCGACCTCTCTCTGGAAATGGGTGGCCTTCTGGCTGTTCTCGGTAACGATGGCATCCGTATGCCCACTGCCATACTTATGAATGTGATTTATCGCGTCGTCGACGTCCGACACGACTTCGATCGAGCACTCGAGGGCTCCGTACTCGATCTTCATACTTTTCGCCGCTGGTGGCCCGAACGTCAACATCTTTCGCAGTTTCGGTCCTGAGTTCACTTTCACCTGAAAACATCAAGTAATTAAACACAGTAAAAAGAAAATAATACCTTCATCCCAGATAAACAATTAACTAATCCACTTACCCCCTCCTTTTGCAGCATGCTGCATACGTCCGTGAAGAAGCTGCCCTTTATATGATTCTCATGAATGAGCAAAGTCTCCATAGCGTTGCAAGCGGCAGGATAATCACATTTCGAGTCCCTGATGATCTTCATAGCCTTGACAAGATCCGCATCCTTGTCCACGTACACGTGACAGATACCCTCCGCGTGTCCTAACACTGGGATGTGCTTCGATTGCTCTTGGATTGTACGAACGAGGTCGGAACTGCCTCGAGGTATCACCAGGTCTATGTGTTTGCCCATCGACAGTAGATCACCGACGTCTTCCCTCGTAGAGATGAGGGATATCGCGTTCTCGGCACGAACAGTGCTCAACGCCTCCTTTACCAAGTCCATTAAGTAGCGATTGCTGTTGGCGGCCTCCTTGCCACCCTTCAGGAGGAGGCCATTGGCGCTGGCCATCGCCAACGCGGCCACCTGAGGTAGACTGTCGGGTCTCGACTCAAAGATCACCAGCAACACTCCGATAGGAACGGTGATTTGTTTCAATTCCAGACCGTCGGCCAGTTTGGTCCTCTTCAGCACGCGACCCACGTTCTTCAAAGAGTCGTTGGCAATTTGCCGCAAGCCAGAGCTGAGAGACTTGAGTTTAGAGGGCGACAACGAGAGACGAGAGAGCAGAGGTTTCGCCAGACCGTCTTTCTCCGCTGCCTCGAGGTCTCTTCTGTTTGCCTCCAGAATTTCCGGTTCCCGGGACTCAAGAAGATCGGCTAGCGTACTGATGCAGCTCGCACGCTCCTCTGGTCGAAGAGCTTGAAGTGTTCGGCTGCCAATTCGAGCTGGAAGTCATTATTTCTAGGTTTGAAAGAATTCCTTTTCCCTTCCAAGTGGGATGATATTGTGGGCGGCCTTAATCCTGGATATTGTTTAGACGCAGTTTTGTCTTTAGCGAGTCCAGGCGTCGCAAACCGGGCGTTAAGTCCTCGACGCGGTTCGATAGGCTTTTCTTTCTCGAGAGCGAGGCGGACGGTGTGAATAAAGCGTCCCAGGCCTCGCTTCCTCTTTCGAGATTTTATTCTAAAGACCCTTTGCACCCTGGCTCGCTTTTAATCAAGTCCTTCCTCGCAATATAATATCGAGAAAGCGAAAAAATAGAGGGTTGTCCATTGAGTCAATAAGGTTGATTATTTTTAAAAAAGAATATAAAAAATACGGGGTTGGCAACCCGTCGGCTATACAATCGAACGACCGCGAAGAATATATATTAAATAAGTTTTAATGGAATCCGACACCGATAAAAATTCCCGGAAGTAGGAACGAGAATTGAGGAGGGTATTTTCCCTCGAAGAAGTTCTCGAGTTACCAGGAATATTCAACTACTTTTCTTTTCACTTACTTTTTTAATGGACGACTGCGTTGGCCGAGGGTTGTCTGAATTAAATACACTCCTCTCCGAATAATAGGATATTTTTCTATTTCTTAGGGTATTGCGCGGTACGTGTCGCGAGTAATTGAACAATGGCCACGATACAGCGACGGTAAGCCGTTTCATTTCTACCTTCGATAATCGATGACCTATATAGCTATAAGTCGGTAGAACAAAATGACACGGCTGACCGATTTCTTTACGAAAAAACTATCGCGTATGAATGCAACGATCCTCTTTTTTTAGATCTAATCTATCTCCTCGCGGATTAAATGTTGCATTCTCTGGTCATTTAGTTTTTCAACCATTTGAACCTCCTACACATCCATTGTACTTATTTCCGTAGCTGGAATAGTATTCATAGGAACGCTTATAAGTGGAGGACCTCATTTCGAGATTAAACATTTACAAAGTATTTGAAACAGATCGAAATATATCAGGGGGGTAGAAAAAAACGGTATTTACCATTTTCAGCGATCACTTCCACAGACGTGGATGTTTCGCTCGTCTGCGTGAAGAATGTACCGATCTTTCTTCCGGACAGAATATTCTTTATAGCCTTGTCTTGGGTACCGTTGCATATCACCACAGAGACCCCTCGATCCAGAGCCCAGAGCGCCGCGTGAACTTTCGAGTCCATGCCGCCGGTGCCGACCTTCGACTTCTGACCAAACTTGATGGTGTCCCTAAGGTCCGTGCTGAACGTATGTAACATCTTGGCGCCGTCCTGCCACGGTGGTAGGTTGTAAATGCCATCGACGTCGCTCATCAAGATTAACAAGTCCGCCTGGATCTCAGCGGCTAACATGGCGGCCAACGAGTCGTTGTCCTTGATGGAAATACCGCGTCTGCCGACGTCCTCGTCGATCTGCGGCGGAAGCGAGACCGCGTCGTTCGTGTTGATTATGGGGATGATGTTCAGGCTGAGCAACTCGCTCAGGGTGCTGAACAGGTTGTTACGAGTCTCCTCGTTGTAGAAATCCGGCTTGGTGACCAATACTTGAGCCAGTTTTATGCCATATTGAGCGAACATGGCGTCGTAGAGCGACATGAGGCCTGATTGACCCACCGCAGCCGCTGCTCTAGATTCCAATGGAGTGCCTGTACGAATATCAGATTGAAATTATCGTTCTATTGGCTGATGGGACTGAACGTAAGGTCGGATCGTATATGGTGCTATAAGTGGTTACTCGAATGGTTTCTGCTTGTTTTGTTACAACTTTCTGGTAGCTGTCCAATACCAATTCATCCTCGATAACATCGATAACACGGTTCGAGTGGAGTGTTTTTTATGTTTGGCAGGTAGCAATACGAACGATACACACTCCGGCGATTCGTTATAGTTTACGATCCTCGCGAAACATTCCTTTTATCGTTGGAACGTGTTAGGGGAGCTAAGAGAAAAAAGAATTCGACGTCCGCGGCAATAATAAGAAACAAGTCGAGCGTATTTTCCCAACAATTCTGTCGCGTTCGATCGTTTCTTCGCTCGAAAGGACGAATTACCGCGAATGTTTTCCCGGGCAAATAGAGTCACGAAGGAATTGCCGGCTGAAAGAATTGGGCGGCTCGCGGTTGTTGGTTTAACCTATATGGTAGAATCGGACATTGTCAAGTTGCCGTGAACTCCCTGGATATCCGGAAGTACCTCGAGGACGTCCCGTCGCGTCCCTCCCTTGCAAACCGCCTGCCGTTCGTATTACCCGCTTTGAAATTTACCAGCCATCGTATCGATCTGTTTCATGCGACCGCAACGTGAAAGCTCGTGAAAAGGAAAGAACATCTTTGCAAGCTTGTTAACATAAGCGAACAACGAGCGGATTGCTACTCGCCAATGTGCATGACAAATCAGTCGCTCGTCCTCAAAGGATGAAAAGTCTTCTATTGGTTAGGAAATCACGAGGTTCAGGACGATACAGCGAGCTTAAACGTTGGGATAAGGATAATTAGCTGAGATGTTTTTTAAATTTTTCTCCAACGCGTTTCGTACGAGCCACGAGTGCATATGACATTCGTGCGACTATCTCCGGATTAATCGGCGCATCGTGCTCCTTTCACGACTCTCACCAGCGGAACGGATCGTACAGTTTCACTCGTAGGCGAGGATTTATATTCGGGCAATTTAATCGTCATAACTCGCCGGTATAATTCGGCCGATCGATTCACCGCCGACAATTAAAATACGAGTGGACATTATTCTTCGCGCGTTTCGCGCGACCACTCGCGCTCAGTGCGATCGTGATTAATTAATAGAGAGCAGAATGGGTACGCGAGGAACTGCGAACCTGAAACCAGGGTAGCTTATAATGATGCTAAAATATGAACGCGTTTTTTATTTTATCTATATAAAGCTAAATTCCGCGCGACGTCAAAGTTTAATTTCACATTCATTTGAACGTCTGTATTTTTCTTATTTCATACATCCAGTTATATCCCCAAAGTAATGCGAATATATTTCCCGTTACGAAAAGAATGAAATGTAATTTGTAGTATTTGTCTGGACTTCTTGGAATACTCGCATTAATTACGGGACGACCGAGCGGATACAAGGCAGGAAGCCTGCCTCGTATTTACGAATGGATACAAACAACGTGTGGTACGCTTGCAGAATCATACCTTTGCGCACGTGGCCGCCAGGACTGAGCGTTTCCCTCATCGATAAGGACATCAACAGTTCCTGCGCGAGCTTCTGTTTGCCGAACGCGATCGCTCCGCTAGTAACCATAATACATTCCCGACCTCCGTTTTGACATTCGGCTACCTGTTCGACGATGGACGCCATACGTCCCAGTGCCAGTCCGTGTTCGTCCTCCCTCGTGATAACAGCGCTGCCCAATTTCACAACCAGACGTCTCGTGTACGACAGCTGGCTACGATCGCTGAATATCGCCGCTTTTCGAGGAGCCGTCACCGGGGTCTGCAACACTCCACGTGAGTCTACTCTGTTTCCCTTAGAAAATTAATTAATTATATACCGATTATACGCGCGAAATGCGTGGATACCACTCGAGTAATCTTATGCGTAGAAACGATTCGAATATCAGAAAAATATCGCGCGTCTTTTATCCGGTTTGTAAACTTAACGTTCATGATATCAGATACATGCGTAGTCGGATGAAAATGCGTAAATAGATAAACGATAGGAAGTTTGACACTCTTGGACCGAATTAATCAGCATGTGAATGCTAACGCAAGCGAAAATGGCGCGCCAATATTTTTGTAACAAGTGTTGGCGCGTTGCGAGACGCGTTCTTCATCAAGGAAAGTCATTCAGATCTAAAGCGCGAACCTTTCCATTTGCAAATGAGAAACCTTGAATGATTTTTATACTTTATCCACCGTTGGTGGGAAAGACCGATGGAGATGCCTCGCATTGCGTCTTTTAACGTCGGGGTGGGTTAATTTCCGCATACAACTTTATCTAACGTTACGTTGCATCGAAGGAATTTTGTTTGTCGCATTTTATCAGTAATTAAAAGCGGAATTCGTTACTTAGATACCTACACGTGTTTCTGCGACGTCCCTGCGATTACTCAACGATCTACGAGATGTTTCTTTAAACTCTCCGCGTAATCTACGCCCGTTCAAGTTCTCGGATGATATCTCTTTCTATTCTCCCTCGCTTTATGCAACACTTCAGTCGCGAATGGCTACGAATTTTTACTTGATCGCCGTTTTCACGCGTACACGTGAAACTTCTTCGCGAGCCAATTAATTGGTTACGTAAAAATTATGCACAGATCGATCAGTATTTTCCTGCCCGGGGGTTAAGCGAATCTATATTCCTTTCAAATCTCGAGAGGAACTGTCTCTTAGCGATGCACCTCCGACTGTAGCTCCGGTTCTAGGCAGATTCTGATTGTGTCGCAAAGCGAAAGTTTGCCAATAGTGGTGCGTCTCTCTTATCTAGTCTTCCCAAGGCGCAGTTTATTTCCGTTTCTGATCAATTCCTAATTTCAACGTAAATCAGAAACGTCTGCGTGGCCGCGCGATCGGTTGGAATTATTGGAATCTACGAGCGAGGATTTCGGTTGATAGAATCGGATTTCGACGTGCCCGTCATCCGCCTCGACCTGTTGATTTTAAACAGACCGCTGGAAATATCGATTCTCTTCAGGGTTGTCGAGGGTGCCTCCCCTGGAGCCGCTGAAAAAAACGCGTACGAATCGTAGGCAAACGTTCCTCGTTGCTACGCTGCCCCTTCTTTAATCGAACGTAATTCCAAGTAAGATTCGCAACGTTTGAGGAAGCTTTGAGTAAAATCGTGCGTAAATCACTCGCGATTGATAAAGCACGGTTCTTATCTGGGTGCATGGTTTCTTTTCGCGAGGAAGAGAAGAAACGAATGCCAAGAAAGTTCCAGCATCGAGCTAGACGCCGTTCCCTATCTCTTCTGTTTTGGTCCAAAGAATAAACAATCGGCTGTTCCGCGCGATAAGCGAAATTACCCAATTAACGAATGCCTTCCGATAGTTGCTATCGTAGATCGTACATCAGCTGTGTACGATTGATAATACACGTTGCTTATCGCCGTCTAGGTGTTCCTCGAACGGGAAAAATGGTACGATTGCCTGAAAACGAAAACTCTTTTCTATTTTACTTCAAACGCGAGCAAACATTCCACGGTAAATTCCCAAAGTAACGACAGCAATGGCCAATCAGTTTATGTACTTCTGTCAATGTCCCGGTTGGGTTCGAGGATAAGAAAATATTCCATGTTCGTACGATTCGATACACTAACGGTAGACGGAAGATCGGACGAAAATAACGAGCGCAAAAGTGAACGATATTCATGGTGTACGTGTGTATGTACGACGATATCAGCCGCGTAATGTGTCTGTGATAACGTTGACGTCACATTTATTACGGTGCAGCCAATTAAACGGGCAATCTTCGAAATCGTACGATGCGTTCTGCATAGAAAAGCACGTTCCGCGTGTTCGATGTTGTTTGTTGCTGGAAAACTATCGGATCGCCGTTCGAACGATATAACAGAGAGAATTATGCGATACGTTACGCTGCGTATTATTTATTGCAAACGTTTCGATTCCGCACGCGGTAAATAACATTCGGTATTATCTCGTCGTCGTGAAAATGCGTACATGGTGATATAACGTAGTGGAATCTTTCGTTACGCGATGCCGTGGTTAGTTTGACAAGAGAGAGATGCACGCAGAACGGAGCTATTTTCAGTGCTGCACCGATATATACTATTTTTCAATCTATGGCCACTTTTTTTTTCAACCCCCGGTTCTTTCCAACGATTACGCGAAACAAAACCCAGCGTCACGGGGGAGCCGGGCAACGATCAGGATCGATCGTTTTATTAATTTCACCGCCTGACGACAGGAAGGCGTTCCTCGAGTGGCAACGTTCGATTAAAAACGCGGACGGTCGAGCGCGTGAAAAATTGAATCGGGCGGCCGCGGCACCGAGGGGTGGATCGATCGATTCCCCCCTGTCGACTCGCCGGCCGCCGGTGGAAGAAATGAAAAGGGCGAAAAATAAGAAAAATGCACGTACTGCTTGCTCGGGAATCTTCAGCCCCGTAGAGGACGAAGCCAATCTCCTTGGAAAACATCCAAGTTTAGCGGACCTCAATAGTAACAGCCTCGCGTACATGATTGCCCCTTGAACCGTTTTCCTGATCACGTTCACACAACGCGCGGCACAATTACGATTTTCCTAATTGAACGAACGCCGACCGATCACTCGACAGGCGGTCCCCTTTTCTCCGACGGAAAACCGTGGGGAGGATGGTGGGCTGGCTGCTGGTAGCAAAACACCAAAAGCGGTTCGATCGGATGGATCGAAACGGAGAACACTCTCGGGAATAAACGCAGAATTTGGTAACGTCGCGCGATGGAAATATCTCTCCACGCTTCGAATGGGAATGCCTCCTTCCGTGCGAGTGGTTGGGGGATGAAACGGGGGATGAGAGTAGGATATGCGCGCGAGAAAAGGACTAGATTTCGAGCGGTGGACCCTCGTTAACGAGGTGGAGCGGTCGCCACCGTTAACAACGACACACTACTAGTCGGTGGTCGACGAAATCTTGGCAGAAAACGACGCGGGCGTTATCGTTAGCACAGATTGGCCTCCTATCTTGGAGCAACCGTGACGCGAGTGGAAGGAGAAGATTCTTCTCTCCGGGGAAAAGTTGACGTTTCACGCGATGACGCGTTGAGAAAGAGAAATCTCACCGCGGTGGTGAGCCAAGGCCACGAGGCAAAGTCCGTCTCTTTGTGCGCCCTTTATGCAAAGAATTCACACGAACTCGCAGCGTGTGCACCGCGGCGGCGGTCGACGCGGCGGGAATCGTCGACCTTTGAACCGGGAATCGAGCAAACAGAGCCGCTATCTAACTTGCGTCCGACTCATTCTTTTCAATCGCTCGTCGAAACTTGTTTCGCGCCTGTGTACATGCGATTGATTCGTGTTACGATAATTCCACATACGTACGGGCCACGAGTCCGTGTGAGCGCAAACGAGGAAGACCGATTGCGACCTGTGTACGTGGCCTTCGTAAATAGTCTGTTTGCATTCGCTATTTGATAGGGAATCGCCGGCTCGTTGCTGGATGCACCCTGTCAGCGATGGGATCGCGTGTCTACATAGGATCGCAGCCTCTTTCCTTCTGACGCGGTCCACTTTCATATGTATCGTGAAATCCAACCTTCTGTTTATTTTAATAATTCTCTGGACCAAGGTATCGAACATTTCATAGAAAAAGTCCGACAGATTGTACGTCGAACATTTCAACTTTGCTCGGAATGTTTGGAAACGTACTCGAAGTGTAGACGCATAGTGGAAATGCGTTCGATAAGAAGATACTTCTCAAGTACTCTTCGCAGTACCGTCAGGTAGTGGATGGAACATCGGTCTGCACGCGGTGAAGACACGAACGAAAAGTGTCGCATAGTTTCCTCTTGTAAATGCAAAACTCGTAGGCACATTCTTCTCGACGACGGACGGGAAACGACGGACAAGTCAAATACCCTGGGCGGCGTAATTACGAAAATCGGCAGCGAATATCGGTCGCGTGGCGGTGGTGTATAAAATATTCTGTCGTCGACCGCGCGAGGGTGTACAGTTCCAGTAGTTTGTCCGAGGCATAATTAAAATTCGTGCAAACAGCTTGGACGTTTCGCCGGGAGGCAATCGCGCTCCCTGCATTTCTAGTTGTTTAGAGACCCAACGTGACCGTCGTGGGTAAGGGAAACTTGGAGCTGCCGCTGGTGTGAAACGGAACCAGCTAATCTTCAATTTCTGTCGCTGTTACCGGGAAAGAATCAGAGTACGAGATTGAAATTCGAGAGTACGATTCCATTACGGAGTTTCTCGGTTTCGCCTCTTCCCTTTTTCTTTCGCTCCGACCGAAACTCGGGCTTTTCAAAAGAGAAACAGTGAATAGACGAAAGGCTGATAGAGAGTATTTTATGAAAAATAAAAAATTCATCGAAGCTTTCCAATCCGTATCCAGTCGGTGGTTCATGGCAGTTTTTCCTCGGGGTTTTTCCCATTTTTTTTTTTTTATTTGTTTCGTTTTAACGCAGAATTCGTTCGTAGATTTCCAGCGTGTAGGAAGTGATAGAATGGTTTATCGATATTCATGGCGTACGCGCC
The DNA here is from genome assembly GCF_050948175.1 of Xylocopa sonorina. NCBI lineage: Eukaryota > Metazoa > Arthropoda > Insecta > Hymenoptera > Apidae > Xylocopa > Xylocopa sonorina. The sequence continues at coordinate 11,752,227 of NC_135197.1, read as the reverse complement.
GTTGTTGCTTTGGAATACGAAGATTTCCACGCGAGAACAAGATCCGCCGTAGTCAGCCAGGCGACCGCGGAATAGTGTTATTCGTTAGCAGTCGAGGCGGGGAAATCCTTTCATGAAAAGCGCGTCCCTGAAAGAAATCTCCGGACAGCGATGAAGTGGGGCTGTGGGCCATAGAAAAGGGTCGCGATGGGAAGACGAGGGATGTCGCTGGGTACCGCCGTGCCGTCGAGAAATATGTATACACTCCAGCAATCCGTCGCCAGGGTAAATCCCATACAGCGTTACGTGACTTAAACAAAATTGCGCATCGCTCGTTTCCACCTTTTTTCGTTCTTGTTTCACTTGCTTGTCTTTGCGTTATTCCATTTTACTATTGTTCTGCGGTGTTACCACTGAATAAATTACAATCGATTGGGACGCGAAGGGGTGCGTGTAGCTCGATCAGTTCATGCGATGGCAATCACAGCTGCGTTGAATGGCGTTTGCCCAGTAGATTAGTTCGATATGCGAGGTTCTTCTACCGCATAAGATTTTAGTTTTCGAATCGAGTACGAAAAGTTCAGTCAGTCGTAACTCTTTTTCCTTGCAAACAGATGAAATTCCGATTATAAAGTTTCGTTTCCGCGCGGCTACGGGAAGCTGTCCGCGTTCGTCGTGGTTACCGGCGAACTTCCACTCGGAAGATGTTTCTGCGGTGAGAGATAGATATTTTACGTGCTCCTCCCCTTCACGTACCTTTTATCCTAAGCTTTTTAAATACGTTCAGCTCGTCTGTACACGTGCTTTCAATTTTAAATAGAACTCGAAATCGAAGCGTCGACGTATTGAATATTCATCGCGTTACTCGCTCGAAATATCAATCGCATCGGTCGAAATAAAACGGGAAAAGTTTGACAGCGTCCTGCATAGGGTTAGCTTTCGCGTCGTGGCCATTGTCGTTCGATTCGACGCTGATATCCAACGAGTCGAAGTCAATGAAGGATCCGCAAAATGAACAAAATCATCGAGCCGTGAAAACGGTATACACGTTTCCGCGTTAAATATCAAAATGATCGGATACAATCGTCTATACGCGCGTGCATCACCGTGCAGATTAAATTTCCGTGTTGGTTGATTTTGTATTTATACTCTGACACTGTTATTCGAGAAGTTAAATTTAGTGAAACGTTTCAAAATGAACGCAATCATCCAGATATGGAAATGAGCCGCAAGATTTTCACGTTTTACGTCGAAATATGAAATAATACTACCGTGTCGCGTAAGTACACGCGTGGTACATAGTAATGGAACATGTTCGCGTTGCTGCGCGTCCGCTCTGTTTCGACCATCGCCATAAGAATCGTCGCCGGTCCTAAATCATATCAGCGCACAATATCGGCTGATTCGCAGCCACGATAAACGCTGTTTATCATCCCCACTGTCAAATCCATTGTTCCTGGCGGACTACTTATTCGTCATTGTGGGCAACGATTCGACTCGATTGATTGCCCGTGCATTTCGTGCCAGACGAGATTTATTCGCGCGCCCGTACCCTCCCTCCAACCCCCCTGGTAGGGTGACGGAAAAGCGGGTGAAAAAACGGATTTAATTGGCCGATTTTATCTGAACGATACAACGGTAAACAGGCCGAGTTAAGTATTTACGTAAACAGTCGCTGAACGCGTGTTGCGCGCGACCGTAATTGCCGATAAAAATAATTAACGTCGTTCGACATCGTTTAAACGCGGATTCACACGTTCGTTCCCTGGCATTTTCTATGGAACATTTAAAGGGCAAAACTCTTTGGCGGTATTCCGAGCACCGCGCAACAGCTCCAGGATAAACGAAATGAATCGATCGTTTTTGCATTTAATCTTTCTTTTTCCTGCGAAGGAGAAGAGTGGCGATGCTTCTTCGTCGTTCCCTTTCGCTGTGATTTATAACGCGTCAGAGATGTTACGTCGAAAGTTCGGTTCGGCAACGTACAAACGCATGAATAATAAGAAAGGGGAGGAATCTGTGGAGAAATAGGAAAGCGGAGGAAGGAAGCAAGCGATCGTTGACGGAAATACATGGCCGCTGGAAACATCTCGTCGAACTTCTGCGTTTAACCGTAGCGAGCGGAAGCTGGGGGGACACGGATAAGAATTGCGGATCGCCACGGAGAACGGTTCCCTAACATTATTCCAACGAGACGATATTCTCCAGGTGTACTCCATCAAACGTTCCATCGGATCTCATCGCGCAAGAACGTCGAGATGGAGAGGCGTACAAGCCGTGACAAAAGGCGAAAAAACCCGAAACGAATACGGAATGAAGGCGCGGGCAAGGATCCCTTTTGTTCGCCATTTAAAACAGAGTAATTCACCGGGACGGGGAGTTTTGGAAGCTATTTAAAGTTACCGTGGCCAGTTCGTTGTTCCATTCACCGTCAGAGGAGGATTCACTTAAAAATCGGGGAAACGTTCCTGGTAATGATATCGGCCGGCCGTCTCGGCGTTCTCCTCTTTTCGTGTCGGAGGTTCGCGGGTCTGGTCGAAAGTTCTCGCGTACCCATCGAACGTTCGTCGAAACAGAAGCGGCAGAGGGGCTGAATGCCATGGTAAATCCTATCTGGATCGCATTGTTCCTTATCTGTAACCTAGTTAACTGGGGATAGCCGGGAGGCGGTGGCGTTTATTTAGACGAAATTCCGGAACGCGAAGAACAGGCCGAGTGATTACGGACAAAAAAGTACGCCCGGCCTGGACTCTTCAAATAAGAACCTTTTCATTTTCTATTCCCTGTATTTTCCCCGGCCGCGTGCTATTCATCGTGCCCGCGCCGTTAATTCGCGCAAACGTCGCTACGCGACGTACTATTTATTGCCAGGGGGACGGAATATTCCCGGTTGCAACAGAGAAATAGCAGAAATAAATGCGTGCCGGAGATTATAATAACATTTTCATAAGATGGCGTTAAGGAAAGTGGATAAATAAAGAACAACGTGAACAGCGCGTCCTCCCGGGTTTCCCTGTCCCTTCTTTATATCGTTCCATTTAACATTCAGACGCTTCTGGTTCGCTGTTGTCTATCCCTCTAATTATGTATTCCTTCTTTTAGAATCGGGTCTTGCCGGAGGATTATTATCAGCTACAGGAAATTGGACAACGGGGAACGGGCCAAGATAAAGGAGACCGCAGATATCGGGAGGGGATATGTTGAAGCAAAGGGATGCGATGCGGAAAAATGTAGATCGTTACGATTCCGTTGGTATCCCAGGGAATATTTAAGCGTTTCCCTTACGGGCTCCGCCGTTTCCTCGTTGTGCCGTCGTTCGTTCCGGCGAATGCTACCGAAACGCGACACGCTTGCAAAGCGATAAAACCTGAACGCGATCGTTCCTGAGAGAAACGGGGCGCCGCTATTTAGGATTTCCGAAGTGAGCCGAAAACCACGCCGAAAGTTACATTTCATAACCACTGTGAGAGCGCGCGCGCTCGCGTATAACCGCGAAGGGGGTTGAAGGGCTAAACCGGGGTGGGCACGAGCGAGGCAAAGAGGCGAAGGAGAGGGGAAAAAAAGGAGGAAGAAAGAGGGTAGGGTACAAGAAAAGAGAAACAGCGAGACCGCAGCGAATCGTCGGGGCATTCTGGTCTCAGCGACCCCCCGGCAGCCAACAAAAGCCTCCGGAAATCCCTGCCGGGGCCAGAAGCGCAAGCAAACAGAGGACTCATCGAATTAAAGTTGAACAGAGGAGGGTGGTTTAACCACGCGTTTCAGAGAGGTGCACTTCGGCGGGAGCGTGACACGAGCCGGCAAAAAACGTCCGTCTGGAAAACGGAGAGACGGACAATACTTGGTGGAAACGCGAAACAACAGAGACAGAGGATCAGAGAAGTGGACCAAGCGCGTGCCGGTGAGAACGACCGGTAGGAAAAAAAAAGAGGAACGACGATATGGTAAAGGTAGAGAGGAGAGAAAATGAAGAAGGGGTAGTAGAAGACGCGGAATAGGAAGCAGGGAAGAAAGTAAGAAGATGGGAGTGAGGGAACGGTACAGAGAGAGAGGGAGAGAAAGAGAGAAAGAGGGAGGGGAAGGGGGGGGGGGATGCGAACATACGTTTTTGAGAAAACACCGCCCTCCAGATCTTCTCTCTCCTCCCCTGTGGCCTCTTCCTTTTCCCACGGCCCGTTTTTCCCAATTCTGGCAGCTCTACAAGGAGAATTTTGTTGGACAGAGGAATCCGCGCATGTGCCACGGGGGTGGCAGCCTCGAGGACGTAACAGCGAGCCGGAGAGACAACGAGAGGAAGCAGGAAAGAGTGGAAACGGGATGCAGGCCGGTGCGAGTAAGAAGGAGCGAACTGGAGGAAGGGGTGCGCGCGCGGGACACAAGGAGGGTGGCGGAGGGAAGGGGTGATACGTGTGAGAGTACCCTGAAGAGTGGCGTCGGTAGTACGGGTGGTGGGAGGAGGGAAGCGCGAGGGGGCGAGAGGCGACCGTTCACGTCTTTTCGACGTCGACGCAACCCCGTTGGCGCAGAATAGCTGCTCAGTGCTCGTCGAACGGCGCTTTGTTGCGACGGGACCATGCCGCCGCGCCCTGCACCACCGATCAACCGATCACAGGTACGCGAGAACTCATTATAATTCCCGTGATATACATCGGTACATTTCCTTTCCGCGTGTCATCGCACCACCGCACGGTCTACACGGTTCCGTCGACTTCGCCGCGGCCCTTGTTGTGCTCTCTCTCTCTCGCTTGAAGAGGAAACGTGCCCGTCGGCCAAGATAGATCACGTCCCATGGGAGTGAGATGAATCTGTTTCGCGTGGGAACCGCCGCTACCTAGTTGTTCGCCCGCTAATGATTCGTGCGGTTCCGTGTATCTGTTCGAGGCAGAACCGCGCTCGGTCATCGTGGTTACGAGTGTCGGTTGTTCGCCACCGTCCTTTGTTGTTCGCAGTTTCATTGCACTTTCTTGTTATGATCTGGTGCGGTCCTGTGGCTACGAAATGGAGGCACGCGAGATCGGAGTAGCGCTAAGTTTATTGGGTGAGAATTGTTGCTTACCGACTCTCTCTCTGTCGTGCATACCCTTTTTACTACCCCTGTCTGGCGAACCGATCGAAAGCGCGCGTCGAAAGTACGATTCAAACGTGACTACACCTCCCTCTTCTTCGTAACTCCGTGGAATTTTTCACGGGGTTACAGCCAATCATCGACCAGTTATCGATTAATTATAAAAAAAGAAGGGGAAGGAAAGGGAACTCGAGGGTGGAAATTATTATCGTAGGAACCAGATGCGTCTCCAGTCGGTGTCCTCCTTTTTCAAAGAGGAGCGTCCTTTTGTATTCTTCTTGCCCGACTTTCGACGATCGTAATGCAATTCCATCATTTCCTATCGAATGCGCTTCCAACTATTTCTATCGCATTTCCATCTTATCGTTACGCAAGATTCAGCGAGATCTGGAAACGTGATATCTAAATCTTTAATTAAAATAAACAGCGACGGGGTGAGGGAGAGAGAAATAGATGGAGAGAGAGAGAGAGAGCTTCTGGCGGAGCACACACACCACATTGTGGACGGAAGTGTTATTTGTCTTTGGAGGACTTTCGCGTCGTCGCCAAAGGGGGGTGAGATACTTTTCGGTGGAGAGTATGAAGTGGACCCTTAGGCAGTTTACGGTCTCTGCTTATCATCGTCTCGTTAGAGACATTTTATGTATGTACGCGAGACGACGTGCGAAATGATTAAAACCGTCTTGTGTGCAACAGTTTCCTCTAGCCGTGTTACGTGTACGCGTACGAGGCGTCCAAGTTCAAAGAAGCGCGAAACGATTGTATAACGGATTTCCAGCGGATTCAGAGGTACGGGGGATGCTTTTGATAAAGGTGTTGCTTCAGCCAGAGACGGCTTAGCTCGTTGCCTTCCCTGTGGGGACCTATCTTTTTTCCCTGGCTTAAAGGTTTCCTTCCTTGAATGTACGCTACACGGCTATCGGTCCTGTTTCGAAAGGAGCCGTGCTAATTAACGATCGCCTAACCATGCGAACGAAACTTAAGTGTACACCGTGCACGTGTATTACGTGCATACGTTCAGGTGTAACACGCATACCGTTTCACCGAAATATTTCCCTCGAGTTTCCCTGAGAATAGCCGCAATTATTGACGGAAAATGTTGCTGTCCCCAATGGAGCCAGTTTGCGTTCCAGCGGTTTATGTTCGACGCTCTCGACTCAGGTGGAAAGTTAAATTAGTAGAAAACGAGGGGAACAGAACAGAACTCACCGTCGAGAAGTTGAAGTATTTACCCGATCGATTAAAAGTATTGGCTTTTTTTCCTTCGATTGACCGCGTAACTTTTCTACCGAGCGAACGCTCTTTATTCTTATAGATCAGAAGGGTCGTCGAAAAGAAGCGAACGAAATTAATTCGGGTAGTTAATGTAGTTAAGCATGGACCAGCCGTTGGTAGGCTTTCACGGTACGGTTCCCTCGGAGCCGATCAATCGGATCGTCGCGAAGTGCTCAAAAAGTTCCTTAGCCAGGCACGATTTAATTCCGCGGGACTCTCGTGCTACTCCATATTCAGCAAGTATCGACGCGATGAAACACCCGTTCCTTCCGTGTCCCCTCGCGATTCAGCCGCGTAAACAGAGCGCGTGGAAAAATAGTAATGGAGGAGCATCCCGGCGAAAGTAACGTCGCGATAAAAAAGGATATATAGAATAACGGGGCGACGTTGGGGTGCAGTTTGAGAGGTCATCATTGTCGAGGAGGATGACTCGGCGTTACAGGAAGGGAACGAACGACCGCGACGCTCGTTCGAGTTGCTCGTTTTTTTTTCTTTACGCAGCATCGCGAAGAGCGATTTCGAGTCGCGAGTTTGCGCCAAGTCGCTCGACACTTGAGCGTCAAACTATCAAATTCCATTATCGCGACGGGTGGTCGTTTTCAGGCGACGATCTTTTCACAGGGCCACGATAGGAACGGGAGAGAGAGAGAGAGAGAGGAAGAAGAACAAACGAACACGTCGTGGAAAGAATGAAATCGGTGAAAAAAAGAACTGGTGGAAGCTGGTAGGGATAAAGGAGTAACATCTTGCCGTGTTCCTTTTTCGCTTCGTTACGCTTTACCGGTGTGATATAGACGCGCGCGGGTATCTCGGACGCGGCGCGGCACGGTATAGATATTTCATTGTTACGGGCTGGAATATTTTTCGCTGACAGGAAATAATGCTCGTCCCGTCTTGTCTCGTTAGGAGGATTCTTGTAGCTATTCTTGCGTGTCACTCGTGCACGGCCTTTATGCCACGCGGCCGGATTAATGGCACAGAAAGAGGAGGTACTTTTCGGTTGGCCGGTCGCGGGGGGGTTGTATTCCGGCCGCGCGTATGAAACAAAGTTCAGCACTTCGCGTCGCGGCGTTGCATCGTTAGTGAAAAGGGAGTAAAAGGGAACGAGGAAAGGAGAGAGTGAGAGAGATGGAGAGAGGGAGAGGAAAATAGAGTTTTCAACCGATACGAAACTTTTCCTGGCTGGTTTGCGCGCTTGCACGTACTCTGAATTTCGCCACGCGAGCCAGAAGAAGGCCGCTGTATCGGTGGAAAAACTACTGTAGCGGAAGATGTTCGATGAAACGCAAGACATCGCGTCTCTCATACTGCTCGTTTGAACGTCGTTGCGTTGGACGAGCGGCGTTCATCGCCGATTCAACACCTCGGAAATATTACCGCTCCTTGATTGTTTCCCAGACTATAACGCGTCGAGGATTAAATCGGTTCGAACGGTGGCTCGCAATCAGCGCGGCCACCTTTAAATCACCGCGGCCCCGGTTATCCTTGAGGTTATTCAATAAACATATCCCCTGGCGTTATTTAAACGGACCGATGGCGAGCGTATTTCGCAGTGACGTGAAATTTTCAATAGATCCACAGGATGAATTCCTCGCGTTTTATATCGCGTTCACGGATCGCGCGCGTCGTCAGGCCTCGATAAATATTCGTTACTCCGAAAAGGTCTGTTCTCTCTTTCCCGTCGTGCGCGTCCCCTCGCCTCTCGTCCGAGGGAAGGTTTCGCACAAGTGTTCCGAGGTGTTGGTGAATTTTCGCCGTGCAGGGGGATAGAACGGCATAGGTTATTGATTATCGTGAATGGCTTTATAAATAACCGATCGTGTAGGAGCAGCCCGCCTGGACGACGCGTAAATATCGCTCGAGCCGGGGCGATTCTTTAAAAATCGCCGCGCGCCTCCATGGAAAAGAGGGCTAGCGGCGCGCGAGATGAATACCGGGGACTCTGTGCGTTTTGATCGATACCATCGTAATTCGCCTCGAATTCTCATTTTGCTTCTATTATTCGTGGACAGTCGAGCTAGAGATAAACACGTCGGACGGGTCCGTTACGAGGCACGGCAGGAACGAGCACTAAATCTTGGTTTATATCGGCGTGCTTGCGCAACGTCGCGGACGACACGCGAACCGGGTAAAAATTCTGTCCTCCACGCGGCTCAGTTTTTGCTCGACCGTTCTTTAAGCTCGACCCCTCTCTTCGAGTTAGGTTCTACTCGAGCATTCGCTTCGAATGAGCATCGAGTGCGCCCCGATTTGTTCGTGCGGTACGAGGGGTTGGATATGTTAACGGAAATTGCATGGAAATTATAGATGGTTAAGTTGACCAGCTTGCGGTTTAAAACGTCGGGCAAAAATTCATTTTCCATCTAGATAATATTCTACTGCAATGGCCAGTGATATGCGTGTCGTCTGTGTTACTACTTGTCGGACTTGAATTCGTGAAATAATTCTCAGAGAAACGTTAAGCTTCGATACGAATAGCGTGGAAAAAAGACGGTATCGACTGCAGTACAATTACCTTACCGCATGGGTTACTTTTCGTTCGTACCATTAGATAAATGGGCAACTAAAAGACAACCACATCGAGCGCGAACCGTCGATCGTACGTTTGCTTTGACGCACAGACGGCGAACAGGGGTGAACAGAGTAGCCTGGCACGCACTCTGCTCATCGTGCTCACTGTTCGGGTGTTTAGTTCGTTTAACCCAGCTCATCCGGGGGAAATGTTCAAGCGAAGACGCACCCTCGACTGGCCTGGCCGCGATATTAAATTTTTCTACGGCGATGATTCTTTTCTTTTCCTTTTTTTTCTTTTTTTTTTCGTTTGTCGTTTCTCCCTTCATCGCGAGGTCGTATTCACCGTAAGTGCATAAACGGTGTCGAGAGATTTAGTTAAATGCGAAGCTCGTTTCTTCCCCTCCCCTGTAGGCGCAGCAAAGCGAGCGGTTAAACTCTAACTTAATCGCGAGTGAATATAAAATTTTTATCAATTAACGGGGTCGTGAGAGTCGCGAGCGTTTGTCGCACGGGTATCCGCCCTTATTTACGTAACGAGTCGCGCTCTGTTAAACTTGCCGAGAAATAACGACGTAAATAGTGTCGTGTTTTGCGCCAGTTAAAATAGCTTTAATAAGGTAAGTGGCAACTCGAGTGTCTCATCGGCCGTTGTTAGATCGTCGATTGTACTTGAGCGTCAACCACTTCCGTATCATTGATTTTCATTCAGCCGACCCCCCTCCCCTGCATACCATGCAAATAGTGTCAAATAAACACGAATTACAGAAGCTGTAAGCATCGCGAAATTACCGCGTTGTTCCGCGGACAAAAGCGCATCACGGGGTACGAACGTCGTTAGAGGGTGGAGAAGTTTCAACGGACGAATCGGAATTAACATCTTTCCCTCGTTACGCAGCAATCGTCTAGTTTATTGAGGCAAAGCTAACGTAAATATTTGCCGATGAATGGAGTCGGTATGTTCATCCATTCGCCCATCACTTGCTCTGCTTTTATCCGTCAGCGCAGTTAAATTGTATCGCTTGTCCAAGAGCAGGCAACGCGATTTTCCCTCTTGTCCCGACTTACTTTTAAAGCCGCTTTGTATTATTTGAATTGTCGCAAAGTTCACTTAATGAAGCATATAAAATGGCTCAAAGGGAGACTCGAGGGAATTAACAAGAAAATGATTATCGTATTTATAGTATACGATAGGGCACCAAGATCTGCGGTTAATGCAGCGTGAAACGTGAACAAACTCGGCGATTAATTGCTGGTGTTTATTCGAATAAAATCGGAATTCTCGATTTACGCGCGGTTTGCGTTTGCACGTGCCTACCGTCGATTTAGTAACGATCTTCGTTCCGTCTCGCCAGTGATTGGCGAGTCTTGACTTTTAATAGCCTCTTGAATTCGTTGCGGATCCGTACCGAAAAGTCAAAGGTATAAGCAGAATGGCAATGATTTACCAAACTATCGATGGCAGCGTGTACATGTATATAAATTCGGCTGACATTTTCCCGGTTTATAAATGAAAAGGACTAGCCGACAATTTGTACTTCCAAGCGCCCTGATGAAACCACCCTCGCGAGTTCCTTTTCAACAACGACAGCATTTCCGATACCGCTGTTTGTAAAGACAGATTAATGGTCGAGGTTTCGTTCCTGTCTCGTCTTTGTAACGTCGAAGCCGTGGAAGGTAGCCGCGGTATTCTTTCCGATTGGTCGTGTCGGATATGCAAATGGCGGTCGACGCAACCTGTCCAACCGTACCCCCGTTGCCCACCCCCTAATTCAACAAGCGGTCGCATAAATTTCACGTAATGGCAGGCAATTACAGAGTTAATAGTGCGTTCACGCCTAATGCTCTCCGCGGTGGACAAGCCATAAAAGTGAAACGCGTGATTACACGGTTAAGGGGAAAAATTTACTCCCGAAAACGAAACGGTGCATTAATTTCTTTTTTTTTTCGCGCGCGCTCCGACGATTTACAGCCCTTCCTTTGGCGGAGAAAAAAGCGCTGCGACCGGCGTTTTGGCTCCTCTCGTTTGTTTTTAACCCGCGAAATAAACGTTCGTCAGACGAATTTTTAAACTCCCTCCGAGCTTTTGACTCGGACAAATCTGCAACTAAGTAAATGCTTGGCTAGCTAATTAACAGCACTGTACACAGCCGCTATTATTCGCTAGTCGACTAAACGATTCATTCATTGAAAAGTTTTACTTGCTGCGCACAGTGGACGAGCACGAACGCGTAAAATGTCAATGGTTAATAAATGTCACCCGTGTTGTTGTCTCAATATTTACGAATTTAACAAGATAATTAGGTGAACATATTGTCCGCTGGGTCCACGCGGTTCGTTATGAATATGGTTTTTAGGTATTCATAAGCTGAGCTTTTGTGCATTTTCTGTTATGATGATTATGCATTGTTTGAGCGTGGTTCGCAGCCAGTTTGTTGGCCGATTGTTTATGATCCCGGTGAAGCGAAGCTTCCGAATGAATGCTTTTCATTAGAGTCAAGCAACCATAGCTGCAGAAAAATCATTTGTGCGAAATGAAACTCGGACGCAATTATTAAAGTACCATTTTGTGTCTATTCGCATTCCTAATTAATGACAATGATATTTGAATTCGTTCCGCTATCCGACGAGGAGCGAGTTCATTCTTGAAACTTTCTTATGAAAGGCCGTGGCTGAGGAAAGTGTTGGAAACCGTCTCAGAGAGGGTTTCACGCTTTCAGATTGATCTTAATTTTCACCGAGTGGATTTCGACATTGATGAATCTCCATGATGTTGAAGCTCGATCGAAAGCGGCCGTTCACCGGATGTTCCCTTCGTTTTCCTCTCTTGATTTTCCTCCTTCTTAGCTCCCGTGCGCTTTTTCTCTCTCTCGATAAAACGATCGTAAATGAAACGCCGCCCCCGCACGCGAGATTCCACCACTCGTTCTGCGACGATAATCCAGACGCTTTGCAGTTTCAATCGAGCGTGACGAAAGCGCACGTGAAATGATTAATTAGAGTGCGAGCGCATTGTGGACGAGGCGCAGGGAAAGCCGCTCGTGTCTCGTTTCGAGGTTGGTTTCTTTTAATTTAAACGCGTACGCGCGCTCTGCTGCGGTTGCTCGGTTCCCTTCTGTCTCAGTTTCTCCGTGCGCATTTTTTATAATCGTACCCGCAGACGGTCCTCCCAATTTCACGTGGCAACGTTCTCTTCTTTCAACTCCACCCGCTGTAAATCTCCCGCTGAAGCTCAGCGCGAGATCAGCGTTTAACTTTAAAGAGACTAAACGATTAACTTTCATGGAGTTGACCGAGTTGGTCCTCGATGTGGGTGGCAGAGATCTGGGCACGATCGACGATCGTGCAGCGTCATACTTCCCGCTCGTGCACGTTCTCCTTCATTTTTCCTTGGACGAGATCGTGCGGAGTGCCGGTCGAATTTTCATTAAACACTTTTTCCACTCAGCCAGCGAGCAAGGGATATTTCCCGTGGAATTTATGCAAACGGGAGCGGAACATGTGCTCAGCTGCACCGAACGCGCTTCTCGGCCTTGCCAGGCACCAGGCTTCCGGCGCGCACCGATGTCGGTCGATTGGCTGGAAGCATGTCGCCCATTGTAATCACACGACGCGTGAAAAATCGCTTGCGTCGCGACAGCTGTCTCACCGTGACCGCTAGCCTCGAAACATTTTTTACCCTTTCGATCCAAGCCAAGAAGAAGCTTCGCCTCAGCCGCACCCTGGCCTACCACCCCCGCGATCACGCGAACCCTTCGACCCTCTCTCACACGACCAGATGTTCAGCGAGTACGGTCGCGCACGTCCCGCAACCTCGAGGAATACGGACGCGTGTGTATCCACGTAACGCGAACTCTTCTGGGAGGTAGAAATTTTCGTGGCACCGCCCCATAAATTGTTGGTGACATCGGTATTACAACCGGGACACACGTATCGCGTGTACCAAACAGGGACAGGTTCGAGCACGGTATCATTTGATAACTTTCACGAAAACGTGACAGCGTTCTTTGTGCTCGTGAGACGCGTTTTAAAGTCGTGGGATTCGCGGTCCCGCGAGACGTTTCCGGTGAAATGTGCATGCCGGAGAACAACCAGTTTCGGACGCAGCGGAATACAATTTTTGTGCACCGTAAATATCTGGGTTAGAAGGATTTTCCGAAGCTTACCGGGCTGCGTTTAACTGCACACTGTACTCGCGAGTTTACTATCATCTTTTCTTGCGTTTTCTTATATCGTCCTGCATTATGCAATCTGTATTTACCATCGTCGATTCCCAACGGGGATTTCGACCTGAATTATGTAGCGAAACATGTATAATTCTCTGATTTTGCTTTACATGAAATTGGTAATGAATTTCCGCTGGTATTTTGAATAATTACTACGCGAAAACGGATCGTAATCCGAAGAACGAGGAAGCGACGAAACGCGTTAATTGAATTACATTTTACGGGTACGTTTTACAGCTTTTTTTAAATTCCCGGATTTGCGAAAATTTTACGCCAACTAGTAAAGTCTAGAATTAGCTATTCTCGGACATGCTCCTTTTGCGAGGCAGCCGCGTTTCATAAGAGGAAGCCACGCAGTTTACGCACGGGGTTATGCTAATACCAGGGAAAATTGGTCGCGCGGGTATCGCGTAAAATCCGGTGAAAAATCGATGGTACCAGGCGAAGAAAAGGCTGCAGAGGCTGGACCGAAAATGTTGCGGACACACACTCGATTTGGCATTATCTCGGGACACGGTGGGAGAAAATGTCACGCTCGGTGCTCTCGTTATTGACGCGAAAGCCGTTCTTAATCGCGAATTTAGCCTGTAGGGGAGGCCGGGAGCCGAATACCAATCGCGTTCCATTTCCGTAAGTGCTTAATCGGTCGGAAATGAATCGCGATATTCAATCTGTATCGAGATATCGAATCCCCCAAATATGCCCAAAGTATACTTTGCCGATGCCCGCGATAATGGAAAGACGCTGAAACTGATCCTCACGAGCGCCTCGTGCACCTCAGATTTCCACGACGATTCGAAGACGAACGACCGCCTATCGATTATTAGTAATTTCATAGACCTCTTCCACGTATTCTGTCGATCAGTCCAACCAATTAGCTCGCGAAACGGAACAGAATGGAACGAATCTCAATCCGTACCTCGAAACGTTTCAGACTCGAATTTGGAGATTCGAAAGTTTAATCCGCGAGTTGATACGTCGACGCGACAACCTTCGACAATGTACCCGTTGAAGCGAGAGTCCCAGAAAAAGTTGGTCCCGTCGTGGTAGCTGGCAGCGTTCGCGATGTTTGTCTAACAGCGGCCAGGCGGAGTTTACTTGGCGTGTGTTAAGGAAACATTAATTTGCCCGGGAAAGTTCGCGTCGCAACGGTTTTCCGCATTGTATCCGAGTTGTCGAGCACGGTTAACTGTCACGCGCATCGCGGCTGTCCCGGCTTGATCCGCCTGTCGTTCGCGCGGGTTACCTCGCGAGGAAATCGCGCGGCATCCCCTTACTTTCTTGGCAACGCACCCTCGAACCTCAACGCCGCGACGGTTCGAGATTAAGCGGGGATCCGTTCGCGAGATTAGAACGACATCGCTCGCTGAATTCTCCGAGAAATTCCTCGATACCATTAGACGGGCGAACTCGCCGTTAACTTAAATATCGAACTTTCCCTATAATAACTCGCCGCTCTAATCCGATCAGCGCACGTGCACGCGGCCATGTGTCCGCGTGTCCTCGTTGTTTAACTTTCGCTTTACCGGTTCGTTTGTGCGCCTACGTGAATTTCATTCATTAGACGCGAAGTCGGAGCTGAGTTCACGACGGCCAAACACTTGCTAGCCCTGGGACCAGCCCTTTCACCTTCATTTTCTCCCACGTTTCGCCTTCGAGGTTCACGCAACGCGTTCCCACGCGTACTTATCGAGTTCGAATTAACCGCGATTCCGTGTTCGCCAGCTACTTTCGTGCCTCGAACAGTGGAGAACGGATGCACGATTGTTCGCTGTTCAGGTATAATTGAATCGCGTGCAAAGGTGGACGCTTGTAGACGTGAATCGCCGAGTCAGGGTGGGAGCCATCTCTGAACGTAAAATATTTGAAACACTTGCGCGAGTATTTAGTCAGCGTTCGAGCGAATGATCTTCGTTCAGAAAAGCCACGGAACGTAGCGTGAGCGCGCGCCTCGAATTTGAATAGCTCGTTTCGTAACCGTGTCGCGGGGAATCTCGCCGTTTCATTACGGAGACGAGGAAGGAGCATCCGCGACTCGTTTCAACTTTGAAATACACTCGAGCCGTTCGAGCACCGCGGGCGTTCTTATTTTCGAAACACCCGGAACACGCGAGCCGGCACCACCCTTTCCTTACACCTGGCGAGTCAAAGTTAAATCACGCCTGCACAACCCCTCCAGCAACGGTTGTTTGTAAATCGTCGCTTTGAACTTGAGCCTGGAGACGTCGGTAGCTCGACGATGTCCAAAGGCCTTTTATGTAATTAGAGAGCGTCGGGGAACGAGGAACGCTTGCTCGCGTATCCGTGACACGAGTCCTTTTGAGATCGCCTCCTCCCGTTCGAAGACGTTCTCGCAGACAACCCCGCCACGTTTCCACGGTTATCAGTTTAACCTTATTTCGAAGTGGCTTTCTTTGCCGTTCGCGCCTCAGAAACGAACGTAGAAAACTTAATCAGATATTTTCATTTGCAATCAATTATTCTGAGACGATGGACAAAATTCTGTAGCGTCAGTATTCTTGCCTTTAGAGTAATACAGTGTGCGTTATTGCTCGCTGTCTCTATCGTTCGAGCAATAAGATCAATCATAAATCTTGCCAGGGTTGAATGGTACCGAGCGATCCACCTTCGACTCCATATAGAATGCGTTAACAGACAATCGTCACCAAGCATCTATTCGAATCTCTACTGGCATCGTTTCTATCGTTTATTCCTTTATCGACAGCTCTGATTGGTTGTTGCAATCCTGTTGAGTAATCATGGATAATATTAAACGCGCGTTGGCGCGCCGTTGAACAGCTGATTTTCACGGCGCACTTCCACGCCAGCTATTATGAAATACTTTCCGCCGCGTAGAATTATGGAATACGAAATAGCTCGCGTGCGCGTGAGATTACGCGGATACTTTGTAAAATTAATGGTGCAGAAATTAATTATTCCGCTCGTCTCGGTGAAACGGTGATAAACGCCGAGTTCCGTCGAGTAGGCGTCGTTTTAAACGAGAACCCCCGAACACTGCCCCTGGCCTTTCTTTCTTTTGCACGTTTTCTTTCCCTAAATATCATCCTGCTCGCCAGTTGCGCTCTACGACGGGACCGGCGAGTCGAGTTCTCGTTGAAATGGGAATGGCCGGGAATTCGTCGGCTTCTGTTCCTTGGCTGTAAATTAAATTGTCTTCGCGCAACATTGTTTGCCCTACAAAGGGCCGGAAACTTTTACTTTTTCTTCGTGGTACCACCGCGCGGGCTTATTGCGCGCCAGCAAGAGCGGGGCTCGTGCTCGTAAAAAGGTTCAATTATTTGGACGAAGCCCTCCGTGACTAAAACGATATCGAGTCGGAATGATTTCGATACGCGCCAAGAGGACACTCGTCCGAATTGGACGTACAAAATTGCATTTTTTTCGTTCCCTCTGCCAGTAGCGATTCCTCAAGTCCGTCGAGAGAATTTTTCAAAAATGTTCGATATTGAAGTCACTGCATGCATTGACCTTCTTTCGCGACACAGACTTTTAACGTAACAATTTGATATTTTAAATCGGATTCTGGAAGATTCAGGAAAATTATTCCAGTAACACTGGAACGTATCCTCTCCGTTGGGAAAGTATAAAGTTGCCAACCAGTCTCTCGAATTCCCTTCACTTCCGCCTTTTGCCCGCTTTACTTTATCATTTATACAAAGAACGTGTCCATTTGCCCGACGGAACTTTTCTACTCCGCCGTGGCGCTGAACGTGGTCAATTAGCCGGGGGACCGAGAAGTTTGTTTACAAGATAAAACAGCTTCGTTTTATCTGCGAAATTATGAACTTTTATCTTTGCGCGGTGCGTTGCTCATTCGTCGAAGTGCGTCCCGCTTTATGGCCATGCAAGGGAGAGAGAGTAGAACGACCGTGTCCATTTTCCAGCGGCTGTAAAAATGGATGATACGCGCGGACAGAGGTAGAGAAGAGTGCGGTTTCAGTCGACGCTGGCTTCGCCTGGTACCAGCGCTCTCCATAAAAGCGATAAAGTCGAAACGCCGTGTAACTGCGCGACTTGTATCGAAACGAGGATCCGCGACCGTTTCGTCGATTGCGTCCTCGTTTTTCGAAACGGCCACCCCCTTTGTTTCCGTGCCCGTTCTATCGTCGTTTTGCCTAACTTTCTTCCTCTCCGTTCGTCGAATTAGCGACCGTTTACGGAATCGAGCTTCGAGACCGAGAAATTCACAAGGAGAAGAGGTTCGAGGAATTTTAAGACGAATCCTGCCGGACAAAAGAGGTTCGAGGATGTAAAAACGGAATTTTATTCCTGCAAATTACGCGCTAACGAGGGCATCGGAAAAATTCACGGATAACGAACGGCGTAACCGATGGGACGCCTCTCAAGAATGCGGCTCATTACTGAAATTATTATTTCAATTACTGAAATGCATCGCGTCGGAACGGATACGTTTCAAAGCGCCGCGTGATTGCGTTTCCGGTCTCGCGTTCGTTCTTCCCATGCCTCTTGGAAATATATTAATTTACGAGAGTTACCTTCGTCACGAAACGAGGTTATTGTTTAAATCACAGTTGAATCGAGTCGATCGACGAAGATGGTACGAAATGGCTTTGGAAGTTCGCGAATGGAAAGTGCGCAGCGCCTCGCGAAAGATTAACTTCCGGCGGAGTCGGAGGGGTGCGTTGCGGATTTGCTTGGAGTCTTTGGCGGTTCATTCGCGAGCCATTTTTCAATGGTACTGTTGGGCCGGATGTTAAATGGCAGCGGTAATATATAATCCACGGTGGAATGGCGGAAACGCGGGTTACCACGTTTCGCTCGCAGGAACAGAGTTGGTAGTTTCTTACGTTAAATGCACTTCAGTCGAGCGCGATTAAATATCCAATTTACACCTGGTGTGCGAGTGAATGGGAAAAGTTGTTCGACGAATCGAACGTTCGAAATCGTGAGGGGTGCGAATTGATCTCACTCGATCGACGATTAATTCGCATATGCCGGAATACACACCATCGAGGAGTTCTTTCTTCCGTCAGGAAACCGATGAATTACCTACAATCGTACACGCGACACGTGTTTTCTATGTGGAAGAGATTGATCGACTACGTTCCCCGTTCACCTCGATCGACTCCACCCTCTCGTTTCGCGATCTATAGTCGCTCGATCGAGAAGAAATCGCGTAGCAACATGTAAACCAGGCGACGAGCATACATTTTTAAGACAATAGAGCGCTGGTTTTATCTGGATCCATTATCAGATAACCAAGTGGCTCCTATCAATGGCGCTGTCGTGACATGGCGGTTCGCGCGATAAGTGGCGACCGATAATACGTGTATTACGAGCATTCCAGCGGGAACAGCACCGCTAAGTGTTTTGGTAAACGTTCCTTTTCAATTTCTATTTGCGTTAGATATCGTTTAGCCGTGGAAACACAGTCGGACGCCTCGTTTTATTTTCCATCGTGCGTATAATCACTGGAAATGGTGCGCGGCGCTCCGACAGCATCGTTGATCGATTGGTTTAGCAGTTGAAATTGAGTAATTACAGTCAATTACGGAGGAACGGGACGCGTATCGGACGTTAAGTAGTCACGCTGCGGCGCGGAGGATTTGTCAGCCGCAAGTAGTAATGGATCGTCAATGTCAGCCGTACCGAAGGCGCAGCGCCGCGGTCTGTCGGATGACGAATAGTACCGTATTTCGAGTCTGTCGTTTCGAGTTACCGTTCGTTTATACTGCAAATGGATACTTCTATGATAGCCTATCGAAAATTCCCATTGGGTTGCACGCCACTGACGGTAGCTCGTCGTCGTAAGTAGCAGCAAGCGTTTAGCCAAAGGTTAATGGTCAACAGGCAAGTACATCGCAACCTCGCGTTCGGTTGTTCAAATTATCATCCGATGAGACTAAGCGAACCTTAATTCCATTAAAAGGCTACTTTGATGTGGCTCGCTTTTGCGAGTTCTCGCAATTTTTTAAACACAAAGCTTTCCATCTCGTCGGAGAATATTCATCCTCTACCTTTCGACCTATTTTCAGGTCCGACTTGGCAGTATTACTCCCCTCAGCGGTTCGTTTATCAACAATTTATTCGATCCTCGAAATTTTACCAGACAACACGATACCTTTTTTCCGAAGCACGCTACTGCTGGTGAAAGATACGTATTACGCGGGAGTATTTTTCAAATGTACACACCGTAAGTGGTCGGATCGTACGTGTGTATAATTAATTAAGCCGTGCGTCTGATAAAAGTATTAATTTTTGTTTCCTTCCCGCGGATACATGCACTTCCTCGTTGCCTTTTAAAAAGTAATTTTTCATTCTCCCCGGTGGCTCGTAAACGGCGTTTCGTAACGACGATAATGATGCCTCTTTGCGAGAAACATACACTGCTGCCTCATTTCATGAATACGAGCCACGCGCAAAGTATACACAACCACATGTATCTTCGTCCAGGAGCATTAGGATCACTTGCCACTTTAAACGAGTCTACGTCATACGGAAACACGATGGGGAAATTCATATACTTGCAATATTCAGTCTCGAGACCGTTTGTCCGGGCCCCATCGAAGGAATACGAGTATAGTCGCCCGGGTGCCGTCTGTTTTCTTTAGGTGTATGCTCGATCGTACGAAAAATTGCGCTGTTAGACTGAGAAATTGTATCGACAGCTTCGCGGCGTATCCGGGGCTCCCTCCGCGAGCTTCGACAGCCGAGGAGCAGAATGGAAAAGAATCTGCCGTGGAGTCAACGACGATCCACTCTGCTTTCCCCTCGTTCGTTCGTCCCTTCGTTTATTCATCATACGCGTGGGGAAGAATAGAAAGGGTTGCGAGGTGAAAATATGACCGCATTAGATCTTGACGGTTCATTGATATAAAATGGCAACGAATAGCAATTCTGACGAGAGCGTTTCGAAGCGTTCGTAGGGGAGAACGTTTCTTCCTCTCTCTCTCTCTTTCTGAGTTAATATTTCATTGTCTAAACGATCAGGAGTTCTGAACAATCACGTTAATCCGTTCGATACACCCATTCGAACGGATGCGCGTTACTCGCTGTCTACAGTCTTCCATAAATCACGTTCCTTATTTACATTTCCAACGATCGGGACCTGCTGGCCGTTTCGTTGGGGGAAAAACAACGAAATAAATCTCTATGAAATATCGTATGCAGCAAGATTGATTCCCCGTATCATCGAGGCAAATAAATTGATCGACCGGGGAAGAAATGGTCGCGTTTCGGGTTCCTGTACACAGACCGAGCTCGCTGTACTTTCGACGTTATTTTTCAATGAAAATATTTGAGGACACGCTCGCCTGCTCGTGTCGAGCCGGATTTTGGCGGTGCTCTCGGTAAAAGTGCATCGGTATCCGCCGATATCTGACGCGCGTCTATACAGTCGCGAGTAAATATATGCTCGAGGAACGAGACCCGAGAGAGTCGCGGGCTGCGCCCCCGCGAGGGACGATTGCGCGCTTCTGGGACTTTGAATGGCAAACACCGGCTGTACTTAGCCCGGCTAAGGTAGCGGCAGAGCTCTTCGATGGCAATATCTATCTTGTACAATGACAGTATCTTCTTTACACTGTCTGATCAATCATTTTCCGTTCCCATCTTTCCAACGATACACGGTACCCTCTTAAAAGTCACGCGAACATCGTGTATCCCCTCCTCGCGTGTTACGTCGCTCCTTCGACGAAGGGGTGAACGGTTGAATTAAATGAAATTAAATTGTAATACCAAATTGTACGTCATACGTGTCGAGGGGCACACGTGCGAGGACGTTCATGTAGAGTGAGGAACAGAGCAAGTGGTCTCCTTGTTTGCAGTGGTTTCCACGTGTAAACTCCTTTAACGAAATCCCGCGACGGAATTCCCTTCGTAGTTGGAAGTTTCATTCTCCTATCCCTCGACAATCTTTTCTCCCAGCACTGCTTTCTATCTCCCCGCGACCCGGTCTGTCGATGGTGACTTCGAGCTTTCGCTCTGCACGATGGAAACTCGTCCCGTTAGAAGGGGAGCAGAAAAAAAGGGAGGGGTCGTGCCTGGTGGAATCGTAAATGGACGTCTTAGCTAGTTTCTGCGTTCACCCGTTTTACCGTGTAAATAATAAATGCGGTGTTCGCCCCCGCCGTTACCCCGCTCTTATTTCCGAGGCGACGCTCCGTCTGCCTTCCTCCGACGTCGCCTTCGTCGCGTTTTCATTTACCACGGCGACGCGTTTCTTCCCTCTCCTCTCGAACGTTATAGAATTTCAGATTTCTGTTCGATCCTCTTCCACTGAACCGAACACGCCCCGCTCCGCGAATTTTAACCTACACGGGGGTAGAGTATCTACGTGCCCGACGGAAGTGATCGATTCAGCCTTTCGAGTTATTTAAACGCGTCGAATGTGGATCGCACGTACGTGTGCATCGAATCGGAAATGAATAGAATCATTAACGTGGAAGTCAGCCAGTTGCCACGCGAAAGTCAAGGCATGTTTGATCGAATTGCCTGGAGACGGGTCGAACAAGTGGCAGCTGCAACACTCGTTTTCAGCGTCCACTGCTTCCCATTAAAGCCAGTTCGCGCCCAATATCGACGGCTCCTGAGACGAGAATTTCATTTTCCGGTGGAAGTTTGCCAGTAACACACCAGCAACCAATGGCCGGTATGGCTTAAATACATCCTGCACATGGTCTCCTTTGGCTACCCTCTGTCCACCCTCTTCTTCGCGAATCGTGATCAACATGCCTGAAATCGTGGCTCTGATGCTTCGATGGTCGATTCCAAAGAGTCAGAAAACGTTGAACCCTCGATTATCCAGCCAGAAATTACCGCATAGCTCGAACCATCAATTAAATTCTGCATTACGATCCCTTTCACCAGTTCTTGACCAGTGCGAACATAAACCAGGCGTCAATTTGCTGCTTTTCCAGGCGAATTTATCGTTGCTGTTGTTTGCGATTTCCCCTGGCATAGCTCGAGTCGAGAGTTATCGTACCCAGCGCTGAAAACGGAACTACAATCGCATTGTTACCAACCCGTACGTACCCGACGCGAAAATTGTGATTATTCGAGGTAATTATACGGGAGACCAGAGTTCACTGCACTTCTAGTTGAGCGCGTGCTAATCGAATACCTTGGGAACTATCACTGATACAGGAATAGCGGGGAATCGTTAATTACCGTACTTGTCGACGCGAAATTGGTCCGCGTGAAAAGATTCGAGAATATAGAGAGATACACGTTCGACAGAGAGAAAGAGAGAGAGAAGGACCGTTTTTAGAGGCGTTGAGACGTGTCGTTCCAAGAGTCGCTATTGTAATCGTTATTGTAACCCGTTCACGGGGAATTACACAGGGTATCGGCGCGAGTTAGATGCTCGCACGCGAACCCCTCCGGCTTTAAAATCGTCAAATGGATTTCTCGACCGTGGTTCGCTCGGCTGGCTCCAATATCCGCGCCTTGAGGAGGCTCCGGAGTGCCTCGCAGGCGCGATTGCGATCCGTGTTTCGCCCCCGTGAATGCTCGGCCCCAGTCTACACTCGAATTTGTCCTGGTTCGTCCCCGCTCAGCTCGTCGTCGCTTCCAGCGTATTAACCCGGCGTTATCGCGGGGCACTCGTCGCGATGCTCCATTGAATTCCGGAAGGAAGCGGTGCGGCTGCTGCGTTTTGCATCTCGCGACAAATATGGGCCGGTTTAAATGGATCAGAGACGGTTTGTAAGAGTGACATCGCGTCGCCTAATAGCTTTATCGTGTCGCTGCCAGCGTTTCTCTGCAGTCAACCTTTCCGGTGCCAATGAAAACGTTTACACCGTACACGTTAATCCGCGAGAGAGTATGGGGGGAAAAAGAGAGAGAGAGAGAGAGAGAGAGAGAGAGAGAAGCAGACAGACAGACAGACAGAGCGAGGGGGACGTTTAACGGAGTTTCCACCCCCGGACAGAAAGTTAATTTAATTCCCGAGTTTGCCTGGTCGTTTGCTCGTTCTACTGAATTCGAACGTGTCTGTTCGGCTCTTTTTTCAGTAGCGACGCTCGACAGGTAATTCGAGTTGCACCGTTGACGAGGCTCGAGCCAAGCCCCAAGGACAGAGCCGGGCCACCCTCTGGTAAGGGTGCGCCGCGGTTTTGATCAGCGCTGCGGCCGCTACGGTCCATTATGTTCACGATGCGCTGACATTTCGAAATACCAAAGGGAATTTCGAAGTAAGCAGAGCGTCTTACGGAAGGAGCCACGATGCGTTCCCGAGCAGGGATGACAGCGGCGCTCAGGGAGGATTTGGAAAACTAGCGTGGACGCTTTTGATCTTCAACAGTCGGCTCGCTTTGCCAGCGTGGATCGCCGCGGTGAACGTTTCCACGAGCCAGCTAGCCGGAAATAATAAGAGTGGAATATTGTTTTATACCACTCGAATAAAAGGAACAGGGGTCCAGTTTAATATCCGTCGGCGGCGGAAGTAGCTTTTGATTTTCATTTCGCGAGTTAATAAAGCTCTAACGCGGTTGAGGAGAACTCGGCGCCGGGAAATTGTTCCCGACGTCGAGGCACCGCGGAATTGTTGCGTTTATGACGCGTGAGCGGGGGAACGTCGTTCGTTAACGCGAAACTCGCTACGCGGGTGAAAGAAACGAACGAGCGCGGGTATAAAACGGGGGCGATTGAAATTTACAAGGGGCGAGCGCGTTCGTATCGGGCGCTCGATTCGCGGCTATCGACACCGTGACGGGCGCCGATCCTGAAAATGTTGCAATCCCGCGTATTCTGCACGCGCGACGAATTCGAAACCAACAAAGTGTTTACCGTTATTCAAAAAACGTCGGTGCAACGCTCGCCGATCGGTCGATACCCAAACAGAGACAAACGACTGCCGGCTGTTGTTCGACACGGCCGACAAATTTTATTTATGCCCGCCGTTTCGCCCTTTTAGCTACGCCGCCGTCGATGAACTTCGATTTAATCGATTCAATTAAAGTAACGGATAAATTGCGTTAATGAACGACCGGTGTTTCCGAACAGAGCCAATAAATCGTAAGCGCACGAACCGATGCCCGGCAATTTGTCGAGCCGACCTGTCGTTACAGCATTCATTTTTCCACTCTGAATAATGCGCGTTTCGTTTTCCAATTTCTGCATTAATAAGTGGACATGTAAATCGGATATGCCAGGCTCGCTCGATAGAACGATGATTGTATTACCGTTCATCTCGTCCATATTGCCTGTATAATGGACGATCGGTATTAATTAGCGAATTTCGAGCGATGCGATTGTAGCGGGTGGTCGCAGATATCCGTCGTTTTAAAGGGGAAAAGAGTCCTCCTCGATCGACTTTAATGTAACGACGATGTAACATCCAGGCACACCGTACTGACCCCGCGAATTCACGCGATTCTATGTCCGTTCGAACGGGAAACGCTTTACGACGATTCGAACGGACGTTCGATAGTTCAAAACCGAAGACCCGCACAGGCGCACTCGGGAAAACAATTGGGAAGATTTAAATTTACGATCGTGGGATACCTCAGGATTGCGAGGACAGCGTTACCGAAGGTACGAAGGGACCTCGCGTGTCTCTTAAATTCCCACTCCATTGGCTTCGCCACTGAAGCAGAACCTTTAGCTCCAATATGCAGGGTGTCCCAATTTCTTCGTAACGCTGTCGGTACGTTCTATGAATACAAATAAGGCGGGGATTGTTGCGCGGGTATAGACACTTCGAAGTTCCAAAGAAAGCTCTGACAAAGTTTATTTGGAAAAATCCGTGGCTCGCGTGGCATCGAAACGCGCGCATACCACCGTACCATATGCATATGCGGCTTTCGGTTAGACACACGGTGCGCTAGGAATCAATCTCCTATCTCAAACAGCCGCTCGATCTATCCTCCACCGTCCTACTACAAACTTAACGCTGGGATCTCCATTTCCGTGCGCGTCACTGTTCTCGAGACAAGCGAGCGCAGAGTTTCGACCACGGTCTCAGTTTGCATGGCTTCTGCAACCCTGAAAATAATTACGGATTCCTCAAGCCAAACAAAAGGTTGACACAATGATATTAACCCTCAAACAAGGTACATCCTGGGTTACGCTAATCAGTTTGTTCCAACAACGCGCGTCTATCCGTAAAATTTGTTCTCGCTCATCACTCGAGATATTATATTCCTATCTCCACTTCTCTCTATAAGTCATACTACGGATATTTAACTATTTTTCTTTCTTATTATCCGCTACATCGATTTGAACGAATATTTACAACGAGTGGATTCCATAGTGCAACGAAACGAAAATCCTGGGTTAAACTGGTTCGTGTATGGTGATGAAATCACCGAGCGGATGGCAGAGCGTGGTCTTGGAGGGTTAATTGTACGGTAACATCTTCCGCAGCAACGCGGAGGGTCACCCAAGGGGACGATGTTAATTCCTTGGACGTTGCTCGAGAATTTTCCCGAGCTCGACTCCATTCCCTATTCGTTTCCACGGAAAGAACACGATGGTCACTCGTCTCACTGGGGATCGAACGATCTCCTCTGGGTCCTGAACGGTGTGCGTTCGATTTGTTGATACAGGCCACTTCGACACGTCCTCGAGGCCGTTGCGAAAGCGTATCGGGGCTCGTTTCGTCGATCCTGCCGGGTGCGCATTCTTCCGGAATTGGGTTAAGACTCGAATTAAATTTGCCTGCAGCGGGCCAGCTTGGCCGCCGCGAAATCCTGTTCGTTTTCATCGAGGCCGAAGGTGAAACGAAATTTCCGAGCCGCTGGCGTAGAAACAACGCCCTGGTCCCATCCCTCTTTCGGCTACGAAGCGGAGGAACGGCTTCCTGCGGGCGAAAATGGCGTTGTTAATTCGGCCACCACTGCCAAACTTGACCCCGTCCTGAACGCGACGGGATACGACATTGTAATCGATGTTCTCCCGTGGAAAGTAACGACAGAGAATGCTTCCTTGCGTCGCGATAGTTCCATCTTAACCAATCGCGTGCGCACTCGATAGAATCGAGTGGAGCGCGCACTTAGAAAAATTGATTTTCAGCCATTCTCAAATTCTATACACGCATGTGTACACAAGTACTGTCTATTCATCGGCTCACCGTTATTATTGACCATGAGAAGCATATTTTTTGCGATTCGAATGGAAACGCGCGTTAAATATCACGATCTAGCAACGAGGATCGATGTTAAGGGTTGAAATCAGCATTCGGGATTCGGTTAGTAATCAGAGTTAGGAGCAATCAGTTAGCCTGTACTTGGTAATCAGGTGCTATTCAGAGAGTGGTGTTAGTCGGTTGATGATCAAGCGAGATTAATCGATCTAAGGAGGGTTCGTTAAGCCCCTAAACAACCTAACGATCTATTTAATCCTCTGTAAATACTTACGAGTCACTCACCCGTACATCCCTCGTACACTTTTTTTCGATCCTATTCCTCGTTCACTCACCACGCTCCTATTCAATTCCATGTCCCTGTACACACTTATATACATACCATTGACCTGGTGGCGCGAGCAGCCTGTTTGTGACAGCCGTTGGCTCCCAGTTTTCAGATCAAAGTTCTCAGTTTTCAGAAACTGGAATCAATTATAACTTTTTCTCCTACCGGGGAAATCAAATCTCGGTTATAATGGGATAAATTACTTCCATTATCCTACCCGCGCATTTCAATTTCGAGATGGTGACCCGAACGGTCGCGTAGGGATCGATGCCGGCTCGGACAAAATAGAATCGAAGCCTGGCCTTTCGAATTAGCAGCCGTCGCTGGATTGACGCGGGGATAAATCGCACCGACTCATTTACGGTTTTATCGGGTCCAGTTTTTCCACCCCCGTTGTTCCGCCACTCCGACAGTGGCGTATAAATTCAACTGGCTGTCACGTGCCGCCGTATCCCCATCGCCCCCACGGTCAGAATTTCGATCGTCACTATCAATCGACACGGCGAAAGATTCTGTCTAACCTCTCGTTATTCTTCATCTGCCCAGGTACTATAATCCACGATAGGAATTGATGACCCGCTACGGCTCGAGTGGCTGACGAAATTGACCGATCGAACGGTCGATTACCGGAAACAGACGGCCAAAAATGTGACGCGCAGCGGATACTCGACGGTTCGAGGGCTCGAACAGAGAAGACTGGACGACTGCTGGAGAGCGTGACGCTGGATTGACGGTGAGCATTATCGTCAGCAGTTATCGTTCGTCCGAGAAAGGGCGAGAGACGTTTCGTTAAATCGTCGATCGGTCCTTCCCAAAACCACTGGCCACCGTCCCGTCTTCATTTTTCACGTGTACCTTCGTGAACGTAAAAACGTATCAGCCGATATTTCATGGGCCGTGTACAATTTTTTCTCCCTTTTTATCGACACGTCGATATTTATTTTATATTCCTCGCATCGGTATCGCTCTGGTATCGCGATCGAGCGGAATTTTCTGAAATTAACGGGTACACGGTAACCGGCTCGCGGCGGATATTTTTGGGCGGTTCCATCGACTTTCGTTTGAATCTTTATTCGAGCTTGCCGCGGTATACATCCGAGCCAAAGAGCGTATTTATACACCGCAAATGAATATTCCAGGATGCCGCGTATGAAACTGCCGCTTCGAGTGGGCAAACCAGTGAGCGAGTCGCTCTTTTTGCCTTTTAACCAGTTTATTTAATTACATTAACTCCTACTGGTTGGTTCTGCATAATTTCAGCGAACGTTCCTCGACTTGTTTATTTCTTTCTGTCTTTAGAATAGGAAAACTCGCTTAGAGAAAGATTAGCAACGGTGTCACGTTAGATTTGCGTAAACTATGACAATTGGATGCGCGTTGTTCGATTTTAAGTTCCACAATGGTCGAGCAATTCCGCGATATCCCGACGCGTTCGCGTTTCGTCTTTGAGGCGACTTCCGGAGCAGGAAGTATGGTTTACTAGCGTCTGGCTTTCACTGCGAATAACGGCCTGATAGACTGCATAATTTATTTATCGGTCACGGTGTCTCTGAGCTCATAAAACATCGTGAACGTCTTCGTAACTCTCCATCAAGCTGGCGGGGTATGTCAGAAATTGCGTGATCACGGTTCGGAAAAGGTTCTTCTATCCGAAGAAGGGAAACACGAGACGGGGAAAATTTTCGTCGGCCCTCGAGCAGTTTCCAAACTGTAATCTCATCTAATTGTTAAATTATTCCAACGGATCGCTTAAAACAATTATACTACGCAAGATGGCTCGTACAAAGTTCCTGACACGCGACAGTAGCTCGAGACGTTACATCGCCGCCATTTACCGCGCGGTTTAAATAAGCAAACTTCTACTTCTCTAACAGGGACGATTTATTAATCGAAATATGCATTATCCAGATCGAGGCGTTCTCGACTCGAGCTGCGGCAATTTTCCTTTCTAACTTCGCCAACCTCGATTCTAATCCTTTCTTCGTAGAATACTGGACTCACTAAAATCACAGTCTCCGTGCGGTTATTAATCAAAAAGACGTCAGAATAATGCACTTATAAAATGGAGAGCGTCCAAACGAATATTCCGTACGTTCCAACCGAATAATTTTCAATGCGCCGCGATGGATGTAGAGGGATGCTCCATATTTGTCCCTGGCGCCTGTTCAACGTCGGGTCGCGTTCAAAGTTTTTTAACGAGATGATCAATCGCCGCGAGTTGTTTCGTCTCGTTACAGCGGTAACGCGACTGCATGGTAACCCAGCGTGGAGAGTTTAAAACAGAGGAATCGTTTGTCGCGCGGTGTCCCGTGTGAAAAATCCGCCTGTTGTCCTGTCGTGGCTGTGGTCATTAATCGAAGCCGTAATTGGGGACATTATCCGTCATTTGGGACGCGTGTAATGGGAGCAGAACATATTCGACGATTTAAAACGCGAGGCACTCGTCACGGCAACCCTTTTATTCAACCCTCTGCACGTGAACCACCCGCAGCTTCGCGTAACGCTTCGTCTTTAGCGCTGTTCTCTTCGTTTCTGTTCTGTTTTTTGGCATCGCGCAGTTTCATCTCTAACGTGGTGGATTTTCGAACGTTCTTATCGCACAGATTTTATAATTACTACTAATTGTTGCGTTTCGCAAAAATAAGGGGTGCATCCTCTGTTACCCTTTGCCTGAGAAGTATTTTACTTTAGATGAGGTAATACCTCATATTTTAGTCGGCGCAATATCTTCGATGTTATTTGTGAAACATGCGTTCATCACAGGGGGAAATATCGACAAATTTCCAATATCATTATAGGGAAAATTCTGAGGAATTTCCAATATCATTTCAAACTGAAGAGGCACGAAATAAAAGTAGAGTCTAATCGATATCTCATTTTTCGCAAAGCACACTACGCAGGAAACGACAATGTATACCTTTTTCAAGTGGACGATAAACATTGAAACGGGCGCTCTGTGCGAGACGACCTAATAAAATTTCGATTGGCTAATTAAATTTATAGGAATTATTTACAGGGGAACAATAAGGTAATCGGTGAGCAGCGCGGCTGTTCGAAAGTTTCTCGACAGCTTTCAGTTTTCTTGAACTGTAACTGATGAATTTCGCGTGAAACTTTGTATTATTTTCCTTTTTTCTGTTTTTTTTTCTCTCTCTCTCTTCTTCGACCGCGGCACAAAAGGCTCGTAGGAAACGGTAGCGGAAACCCGCGCGATCGAGTTTCTCTTAACGCGGCTCGACTAACGGCCCTCGAAAATTTCGGAACAGCTCGAAACCGTGACCTGGTTCACCGACGAAGTCGATGTAACGGCGAACGTACGAATGCTCTCTCATGTTCGAGTCAATTAAGCTCTATCGATTGCCTCGGCGACAAAGACAAACCCTGGACTGCTCGAACGCCGCTGGTGTTTCCGTGGTCCAAGCTCGACGTATATTGTTACTTTATTAATGGCCCGATCGACGTCGAATTACGATATCGCCACGCGGATAGCGCACCCTTCCGTGCTCGATTCTCCCCTAAAGACATCGACGTTCGTAAAACGCTCGTATAGTTTATGGGAGATTTGATTGGATCGTACCGAATAACGGACGTCTGCTTTAATGATCGCCAGGATGCGACTACGTCGAAACAATGGCGATTCGCAAAATGGTTTATCGCGACCGTGACAAATGGGAACCGTATTAATTAGCCGTCAGAATAGGGAAATGGGGTCAGAGGAGCTGAGAGCACCGGAAGGATTTGCGTCTTGAGTTACAGTGGCGTCGAACGAACGCGAAATTAACGTATCGCTGAGGTAGATCTCGCGATCGTTGCATTGAGGCGTTGCAATTCCAGAAAACTTGGAAAAAAAAAAATGTCTCCTTTCTGTTCGATAGTGACGAGTGGGGACGCGATTCGATTGGATAGTTTCAAATCGTTAATGAGCACTTTGCAGAAGGAATCCGTTGTTTTCGAGTACACTCGACGAGATAGCCTCGAATTCTCCGTAAATACTTTGATAGGTATTTCCAAATGTAATCGATCGATCGACCAAGTAAACTCGAAGCTTCTATGAGGTACACACTGCGGTTAGAATAGTTGGCGGTGCGTTTAAGAAGTAGCAGGGAATTACGTGGTACAATTGGAGAAGTTGGCGAGTGGCTAATAGAACCGTACGAAGTGAAACATTTGCCAGGGCTCGAGATACGTAGCATCGAAATTGATCCCATCGCCGGTGACAAATGCGGCCGTGTCCGCTCGTAATTTGTCCGGCCGCGCGACGACGAATCGCTTTAAGGTCGGCCCTTAGCGCGAGCTCCATCACTGAAAGCAACAGGGAGACCGCGAACGGGTCAACGCGTATTCGCCGCCACCCTTCTTCTTTCCGCCTCTGGCTCGAGCCACCCCGTAATTCGAGAGGTCGAGGGAAGCTGCACGCACACCCGGAAGCCTTGCCCCAGTTCTCCCGGCGGATGCCATTCTAATCCCCGCGATATACGTACTTGCATTTTTGATTCGTCGATTTTTCATTTTCGTCGCGAGCGCTGCTTATCTGATTTAATATTCCATTCGCGGGGCCGTAGCTTGAAAAGAGGAGTCGAGAGAGCGGGGGAGAGGGCGGCGGATCGTAGAGCCGGGAAAGACGAAAAGCTGCCACGGTGGGGGGAGATAAATTGAGTTTTTCAAGAAAATGTGTATTTAGGGTCGGGAGGGTAGGTCCGCGGGTCGGTCGGCCGAAGGAAGTGACGAGGAATCACTTCCGCCTAAGGTTCTCCCGCAATACGCTCCGTTCGAGTGGTATTATTTTTCAATAAAATCGATGTATCGTATCAATTCTCTTAGAAATTGAATCGTCGATAAGAAAGTTCGTTCCCGTTCACGGAGGGAACCGGGCGGTATCATTTTTCCATGCCACCGCTATTCAACGATCTTAACCGAGTCGGGGGGGGGTCTTGGCCGTTGCTGCTACTTTTCTCCTTACCTCTTTTTATCACGATTTCACGGGGCAAGAAAGTAAGATCCCCGTAGTTGAAACAGCGCGGCGGAAAAGCCGCTCATTGAAAAATCGCAACGCTAAATCGATGTAGCGCAACTCGGTGAGCTCCACTATTCCCGCGGACTCTTCCATCCGACGTGATTACTTCCACAATCGCATCTACGGTGATCAATGAAACGCGCTGAATTCTCTTACTTCCATCCCCTTTTAGAAATAATTCTCCATTCCTTCGCCGCGTCGAGGATCGGTACGCGTTTTATCGCTTAATGTAGCCATCTGACTTCGAACGTCTCGACTCGGGTCATCCAAGGGGTTGAATCCTTGTCCCCTGAAATACGAAAGTAAAAACGCTGGCGAGTGTAACGCGACTGCGATAATAAAAAAAACAGGGGACCACAGAGTGGTCGCGTTCTTCTCGAAATACGCGGTCCCACGTTCCTGTTCCTCTCGAGGCGCCATAAAAACCGTTGACTTGGCTGCGTCCAGCTGGGTACGTAATTCGCGAGCAACGCCTACGAGTGTTTTTTTTACGGGCGAAGGAATACGAGGAGTACCGGTGGGGTCGTCTATTCCAGCGTCCACGTTATTTCAAAAGTGGAAACTAGGCTCGCGAAGGAGAAGAAAAGGAGGGATTATAGCCAGCGTCGCGGTGTCTTAACGCTTCGCCGCGTATCCTTCGAAAGGTGAAATTTTCATAAAACTCGTGTCGCGGAGACGTTCAAAAAGCGCGTGCTGCACCTCTCGTTCGCGAGAGCTGTGGACGATTCGCCATTATGCAACTGTTTCGTAGGGCTTCCCCTCGGGAACGGAAGTCGCGGAGCTCTGTCTCGACGGATGTAACTCTGGGAAATGATGTTCGAGACCTGTAACCATTTCGATGAATATCGTTTGTAGCTGTTAGCCTCGCGGTTCATCTGCAAGCAGCGAACCACGCCCTTTGTCCTGATTATTCGATCGTTCGTCGAAGAATCGAGTCGTTTCCAGCGGATCATCGATTGCTAGAAGTAACAATGATAATTTCTGGTGAAGTTTCTGTACATTTCTGATAACGAAATTTATCCCAGGTGCGTGGTGGTCGAGAGTCGAGGAAAGCGAGTCTGACCTGGTGATTCCTCGGGAGATTTGCGAAAACTTTACCACCGCGGAACAAATGGACCACTCGAGCTGGGAATCGGTGTCTGTCGGAAGCTCGGAGCTTGCGACTCGAGCAACCGAGGACGAAATCAAATCGCAATAACGTAAAATTGACTTTCTCAGCGTTATTTCCGAACTTCTTCTTCTTCGTTTCCTTCGACTGGCCCCCTCCACGGCTCGCATCGGATCGTGCTTTTTCGTTTAATCGATCTTGCGGTTTTTACGAAAGATTAAGCAGGAACGGGACGAAGGAAAAATCGACGAAGTTAAGACAGGGATTTTCCTTGCGAGCGACCAAAATGTCAGAGCGACGTCGCCAGTCGAATCGAAACGATCGTCCTTGATTCTTTTCTACCTTCTTAGGGGGCCCATTAAGCCAGTTTTTCTGCACGCGAGTCACCCGGACGAGATTACGCGATAATTAACGAACCAGCCGAGTTAGGCACGGTTTATTTCATGCGAGCGTGCAAGCCACGGCGATAGATCATGTAAACGCTGCCTATCTGAAATTACGCTAAATAGTCTCGTCAATCGCGGACGATTATTCGTGGCAACCATTTCGCGAGATGAAATGCTCTTATTTCTCTGAAAATTCGTTAACAGCGTTGAAAAAGATTTTTCTATTTTAAATCACCGTGTACAACTCGACGATAATATCAAGCTTATCCTAATAATCGACTACTTTCACGAAGTACCTCTTGCTCGACTTGGAAACGTTCTCGGACACCCCGAGGGCTTAATTAATTCACGTAATGTTATTTCTCAATCTAAAGATTTCGCGAACTCGCGCAAAGTGAAATCTTCCCGGGGCTCGAAAGAGTAAAGAAGCAAGAAGAAGAACGGAACGAAAGAAAATATTTCTTAAGATCAACCACTCCCTTTTCATCGTCGATCTCGGCCATTAATAATATTCCCACCGAGCAAACGAGCTCGATATAAACGAAGCCATATAAAACGCCGCGTTAACCAGATCAATAGTCAAACGAATTTCTCTTTTATTCAACCGTTTCCGGTATAAACGGTGGGTGGTGTTATGATTAAAGGGAGTCCACGGGTGGTGGTGGTGGTGGTGGTTCGCCGGGTTAACTCTTTAATGGGACGTTTATTGCCAGCGAGAAACCGTCCGGGATTCAGAAAGTTTCGAGCAGTCCTTGAAAATTCGCAGCCCCCGAAGCTTGCGCCGGCAGTGGTGACCCTCGAACGAACGGGGTGGAGCGCACGTTCGAAAGTGCACGAATGCAGAAACATACTTGGCCGCGTCACGCCATGCCATGCCATATCACGCCAGCCCACGTGAAACGGAGCTGCATTGATTAAGCGGACTTATCTCACGCTCCGCGGGCCTTCCCCGCCGCTAAAGGCTACGCAACTTTGTATTATCGTTCCACAATTAACGCGAACACGTTCGATCGTCGTCGCCAGCCGAAAGATCTTGTCCGTTTACGCGCGAACGATTGATCTCCGCACCTCGAATCACGTCTTCGACGCTTCGTCTTCTCCTCCCTCGTTTATCATCCTGTTCCTCGCGACGCGCGGAGAGATTGATTCGCTGGATTTCCGCTCGCTGAAGGGTCCAGAGCGGAGTGCAGATCGTGTGTGCACTGGCGCGGCGAGAGACTGCATTTTCGGGCCGCGGACCAGCACGGGTTTCCCTGGGACGTTCGAACATCTGTGTCTCGCGACTGGGAATCGTCGGGAGTTACGGAAATTCTTGCACGCAGCTGTTGGTCATCTGATTTATCGTACTTTTAACCTGCATTCAGCGTGTAATCCCGAACGCGAACATTTTTCCGCTTCTATTCCGGGGACCACCCCTTTTCCTGTTCCTCCTCTGGGCGGAGAGAAATTCGCGACAGAAAATAATGTCCACAGATCGGTACAGATATACGCGGATCGTGATTATTTGACAAATAAAAACACTTTATTTGCTGGTGCAAATATATTTAAAATACACGACAATAGCCACGTGGCGTGGACTGAGTTGTATGTCAAATCCGCGCCCAAATATAGTGCGCAAATATCAGTCGCGATATCTAGTTTTGTTTTCGGACGTTCCGTTTAAATGGGGGAAACCTTTTAAAGAGAGAGAGAGGATTATGTTGAAAATACAGCGACACTGAAACTGCGGTTAGTTCGTTTTTGGAAGTTCCGAAATGCTGGAAAAGAGTTAAAGAAGCACGCGAAACGGTATTTCGTTGAATAAATCTTTTCTACGCGCTCGCACGTATCTCGTGGCGAGAGCTGTTTATACGTTCGGATGCTGTGCTCGTACCAGCGTCGCAATAAAGACGAATTATTATTATTTTCGGTGGGTAACACATCCGGAATGGTAACGCGATGCGGTCCACCAGCGAATCTGCATTTCCTCGATCGTATTTCCTGTCACGCAGTTCACGCATCTTTCATCCCCCGACCGATGCGCGGAAAAATCGGCTGCAGAGAGGAACATCTCGAGCGCAGTTCCCTCTTCGCGGAGAATTTCCGAGAAATGAATAGCAAACGTTTCAAAGACAACCGCGGCGCGTTTCAAAGGAATCAGACAAACGAGGAGACGAGCTTAGACGCGACTACTTGAAATTCGTTTCCTCCCCCGCAGTTTCCTCGTTATTTATTCGAGCGAATACCCATTATCGAGTCGATAACCGACGCGAGCATAAAGGCGGTCCCAGAGTTCGTGATTTGAACCCGTTACGTCAAAGCAACTTGTTAGGAACAACGTTTATCCTGTTAGAATACGCGGTTGCAAACGGCTGGCTGGATTTCTCCTTCTCTCTCTCTCTTTCTTCTCTGTTGCTCTCTCGCGCTTTCACGATTTCCATTCACTGCCTCTCAAACCCCGTGGCAAGCGCAACGATTGATTCATAACGTGCGCCAGGACGATAAATCAACGCAGCCAACGCATCGCAACGGCCGCAGTGTTTAATTGACTACGGCCCCATCGTAATTTGTAAACAGCTGCAGGGACACGGAGGGTCCCGCCTTCGTCTCCGCGTTTCACGTTCGATTTAACCAAAAACCGGTGCCGGGGGCGCGAACTTCGCCACCATAACGTTTCATTTGCCTTTACAATTACGTATTACGAGGAACGCGATGAGTGTGTGTGTGTATGTGTGTGTGCACGGCAAACATTCCGTTTCCAACGATATCGCGTATTCATAGCCGCGCCCTGAAAGCTCGCGCGCGATCCACCCGCTCTTTTTTTACGCGCGTTTCACCCCTATTTTCGCGATAGTGATTTTTCGGATGGCCCGCGCTGCTCGCGAGTTTGTTATTGTTATCCATATTGGGATCGTGCTCGGTCATCCTTGCACCGGTTTATATTTCGCGACGATGATAGCGGTTGGAATGGAACCAGTAATGGACGCAACTGGCCTGTTTTTAGTTATGAGGTGATTTTTTGGCCATTTAGCTTGGCTAATTGGAGAACGGTCCCGTAAAAAGTTATAACGCTCCACCAGGTCCGCGTGACCTGGAATTATTGACGCACTCCTCGCTCTGAACGATGCGATTCCACGTAGCGATTATTAAGAGAATATTAAGAGTAATTGGAAGAATGTGATCGCAAGTATAAGCTCTGGGTTTCGTATTCGTAGCAGGGGAATGGATGATTCGTTGTACCGTAAGGAGATTCATCTGAAGCTCGGATACTTGGAGTTTGGAAGACATTCAGATAACCGACTGCATTATTCATCGCGTTCTTTATTATTCCGCCTTATCCTTAAAAAGTCCCCGGACAGCGATCGTTAACGGGCGTCAAATTCAATAGGTGCCCGCGAATCGATTCGCCCATTACACGGGCCTATGTTTGCGCCATGCATCAAAAATTCAGCTGCCTTAGAGGCTTAAAATGTTTCAAGCTTCTATTTCACCCGGCGCATTTCTATGCTAATTTCATCAATTTCGCGTTATATTATTCACCCTGTTTACCGTGCACCGCCCCCGTGGAAAATAGCGTCAATATATTCCGCCGCGTCTATACGGTACCGACGCCAGAGCCTATTTTCTGCTGCTCGCGATTATCCTTGATCATGATCTCTGGCGGTCATGAATCACGACGCCAGGTTTCGCCAGGCGAAACGAGTCGGTACCGTCTACCTGTTCCACCCCGTGTTCTCATTATTTACGCTCCTTCCTGCGAGCTATTTATCGTCGACGTCGCGAAATTCTGCGACAAATCGGCTCGCATTTTTATCCGAACGATCGCCACGTTCCACAGAATGCTATTGACCCGGTTCTCCAGTTGCCCGAGCACCAGGAAATTTGCGAGGGGAACAGGAATCTAGACGAGTTGAATTGACTCAACGGATTTCTCGTTCGGTACAACGATCGATCCTCGAGGAATCGTCGTCGAAGGGGCTGAATCCTGGATGGAAAGCGGTTTTGGAGGTTGTTCGAGAGTGGAATGGTTCAAGTAGAATGCGCCATCGTGGCTGGCATAAACGTTCGCTGTGCATTCTATCAACCGCCAAACGTTTTTCTGTGAAATGACTCTGTTATCGGACGAGGGGTGAAAATTCATTAGGCGAGAGCGAGGGAAAGATACTCGGGAGCTGAACGACGTCGTTGAAGAAACGAGAAAAATTGGCCGCGATTCGTGGGGCCGGAAATGAGACGGATCCACAGCGCCCAGCGGACGGAGAACGAATCGCGTGAAACTTTCAGTTGACAAAGCGCCCCCTCATAATGCTGAGATAATTACGCTTTCCGGCGCGCTTTCCCCGACGCCTCGTCGACGACGGATGCGTGGAGCACTTCCTGGAGCAGTTCTTAGCGCGACCAGCTGTATTGAAATTGCATTGCTCAGGGTTATCTCCGTACTAATCCCACGGAATCCAAGAGACAGGTGAAACGGGTCCTGGATATTAAATGGAGGAATTTACAATGGAATGAAATTCTTTCAGGAGTTTGAAAAATTTTCTTTCTCTTCCTCGTTCTTGCGGAGAGATTGCATGAAAGGGATCGTAGGATTTTTCTATTTACGTAATTCCTTCGCAACGCTCTCCCAATGGTTTTACAACGAACGATTTACGGTGCAAGATGCAAATTGAACGGTTCAATTGCACTTGAGAAATAATGGAAACGTACAATGCATCCGGGTACGCGCGATAAACAAATGCAATCGTTGCAACAAATGCACGGAACAAATATATGGATCTCTGCAGGATAATGAAACAGTCAAGAGCATCCTGTTTTCAGAATATAAAAGCTATAAATTTCATTGAAAACGGATGCTCAATATTTGTGTTTCAAAAGCATCGATGCTTATACGTACAGGGTATTGTAGAAAAAAAAAATCCGATTTCACAGTTACTTTCATACCAATAGCGTCAGCTCTCCAGATACCATACCCTAAAATCGACGCGAGCACATTGCCATTCAACGATCGTCGCGGGCGAGATCACCTTTCAATTAGGTAATTCCATCTTCGCCCCTTAAAAAGCAGCCCACGACGTGGCGTGGAAAGAATAACGGAGGCTGGCGTCTTCTCCGCGCGCGAGCTCCCTCGGGACCCCGAGATTTCCTCCCTATGAACGATGCGATTTTAATCCGCCAGATCTTACCACCCAACCATAATCCGAATTCTCCGGAGGGTGCGACTGTGGAATCGCGTAGGACGCGCGTATCGCTCGCGGCGACGCTCCCCAGACGAGGAGCCGTGTAATTGCTCGGGACGCGACGCGTGTCTTGCGTGTACGAAGCGATCGATCCTTTCACCTACTCCCAGAGTCGTTTTCACTATCTCAAGCCAGCTTATCTGGCCCACTAATCGTTCCGCGTTCCCGCGAAATCGCTTGGCCAAAAAACGCGTCCCTCCTCATCGACTTAATTAACATCCCCATCGGAGGTGAACGTGGAGATCCGATCTGAAGTAGGTCCGCAGTCTGTCGATATCCGCCGGATTTTTGGCGGCATAAACGGTTCCTCGATACCCTAGGATTTTTTCTCTGATCCTTTTGATCGGATGGAAAACGAGTACTCTTAAACTACCTCGGATCCTACTTTAAATTCTAAGCTTGTTTCCGCATGGAAACTCGCGTGGAGCGGAACGCCGTGGTAGGAGTCGGATGAGTGCGTCTTCAAATTGTTTTTAAATCGGTGCTTTTAGCTACGCGGTCTCGAAACAGTCAGTCTACCTGTTAAAACGAAACGATATCGTCGTCTGCTTAACTCGATCGTTCTTAATATTTTTAATGCGATCGAGAGGGAGAAGATGCATAAACGGAATCAATTTATCGCGGGACGATCGACGGTGAATCGTCATATTGTCGCTGTTTAATTCGAGTGAAATTGCTTGCGGCACGAACAGTCTGACGGCTCGTCAAATATTGAAATATAATAATAGAGCCGCTGCGACGCGTCGTTCGTCGCGCAATTATCCTGTATTACGATAGCGGGACGCTCCTAAAGTGGATCAAAGGAAGGGTTAATTTAGGGATTCGGGACCGTTCAACTTTGCTGGAGACAATTAAGCTGATTAAAGAGCAGAGGGAGCGACGATTATTTTATTATGACTAAGTCGACTGGACCGAAATGGACAGAGAACGATGACATCTTTCGCGAGCGTCCTGCGCACGGGGTTCACCTCCGCATCATCCGTTGGGAAACAATGGCCAGCACGATTATCGGGACGAAGCAATCTTACCCCTATTGCACGCTGTTAATTCTCCCCGTACTAATGGACTTGACGTATCGTCTTCTGCAGATCGCGCGACACGATCCCAGGACGCTGCCCAACGACCATGAGCGTGGCCAGCAAGTAGGATCAAACAGCTCTCGATTAAATAACTTTGGACAGAGCTTGGAGTACGGCTGGCTTAATTACTCACGGGAAATCAGGAATTAAACGCAATCACACGCATGGAAAGTTTGCAACGGTATCGTGCTTGATAATCTGATATCTATTAACGCTTCGATTACCATACTCGGGATCGCGTTTACCAGATTGGCAAACAAGTAACTCGAGGGGGGGACCCGAGCGCCCTTTACATCCGCCACGTTCATGTCTGATCGAGCGTTCGAACCGCGAAACAATCGATAAGATAACATCTAATTGTAAAGTACAAACGAGCCGCGCATATGGCGAACCACGCCGCTCTTGGACTAGCGAGTTTCGGTTTTTAGACTGACACACGTGCCTCGAATGCCACCGAGTATCATAGCTACGCGAAATTCAGAATCTGCATAGAGGACACCGCGTCTGTGCCTCGTCTCGTTTGTGGCTTCGCTCGAGCGTTGATTCAAGGTAATATCCGCGAGGAAACGGGGGTATCGCACCGAGGGGGCCATTTTCACCCAGTTTCAAAAGCGCGGCACACACAGTGGCACCTTTCACCGCGGTCAAGAAGGAAATTATTAAAAGCCGCGGATGCTTGTTCCTTTCTTGCGCGGCTTTCTCCCAGGAAACTTCAACTATTCCGGGTAATGGAAGGAAAAAAAAGGCGAGTGCCTTTACGAAAATGCGCTCGCGAGAATTATTCTCTCTCTCTCTCTCTCTCGCCAAGTGGAGAAAGGGTGGAAACGAGGAGGTGAAAAGGCAGATAGAGGGGAAGTACTTTCCGTTACATCTTTATTCAATGTTTCCGGGCTTCTAAATAATTTAACCTTATTACCGTTATAAAAGGTAATCATTTCTACCGTGCAAATGATTATGCATGGTTCCAAGCGAATCCTCTCTGAATCTCAGCTCGCAGCTGGTATAACGCGCGAGACGGCGGGGTGAACTTTATCAGCTGTTTTATTTCCTGGCGCAAAATTACGTTTTATGCTTTACTGCGTGACAAAGGGAGAGAATATCGTTCGATGGAAGTTCGATGGAATATCTATCCGCTGTTCTTATGCCTTGGATCGTAACGTTCATATGAAATTCAGGGGACGAGTATTTTATTTAAACGGGGGTGGAAATATCGTCATTCGTTCATAAATACACCTCGATACGAACGTTACGTCTCTCAATTAATATA
Source organism: Xylocopa sonorina (assembly GCF_050948175.1). Taxonomy (NCBI): domain Eukaryota; kingdom Metazoa; phylum Arthropoda; class Insecta; order Hymenoptera; family Apidae; genus Xylocopa; species Xylocopa sonorina. The sequence continues at coordinate 11,711,710 of NC_135197.1, read as the reverse complement.
TATTAATTAGAAACGAAAGTGCATGAAACTCTGCGAAACAAACGTTTCATATATATCGCGGCCTAATAATTAATGTTGATTCGCAATCACTGCTCGAAATGGGAGTTCTCATTAATTTGCAACCAATCACTTTGTTATTCTCTTTCTCTCTCGATTTTGGTGATCAACGTTGAACATGCGAGGAACAACTAAATCGCGATATCATCCTTCGCATACCCTCTACCTAATCGTAATCCTTCGCAGATTAAATTACGACGATCTATACACCCGTACCCGCAATCTGGCTAATTATCCCTGTTTATCAAAAATCTTATTTCCTTTGAATCTTGGCGACCGAGTAAATTAGAGGGGAAACCAATTTCCTGGTCGCCAAATCGATCAGCCGGATCGACGCTTTTCACGTACGCCGGAGCTTCCACCCGAGGGTAATGAGTTTGCGTCCTAATCGCGACGATCGTTACGCGACGATCCAAATCAACTGTAACACGGTGAATGTTTCGCGTCGATGTCCCATCCAGCCCGTTGTCGCGGCGGTTATGCCGCCATCGGTGCCATTTGCGACGGAAGTGTAGCAGGCTAGACGGTAAATTAGCGGCAAATCCGAAATCGCGCGGTATTGGCTGACGAGCGGATTACACGGGGAAACGTGAGGGCACTGTTAATCCAACCCGCCCCATCGAAACTTCGCAGGCGCCCTGCTCAAGGTGAATTACGGCTCGGGTCCCGCAAAGCTGATTCGTTCCCGAACGCTCGCGTGGTTCGCAATCCCGCGTGTTCGGATAACCGGGGCCGTTCCATAGATCGTCCATCTAGATTCGCGGGCCCTTAGTCGATTTTATCGTCGACGGGTCGCCGTCGCTGCTGCCACGGGGTAGAACAGGAACCGCCACGTAAGGATTTCGGCGGTGGTTCCAGAGGGTAGATAGCGGCAGGCTAACACTTTTACGAGCACTTAACGTGGACTAAGATTGTGGTAAGAGGGTTACGACGCCGGTGAAATATTAATAAACTTTAGCGGGTAATATCAGTCGGAGGATTTAAAGCTGTTAAGGAGGATGAAAACTTGTCCGTGAATGTGCAATAATAATTTTGAAAAATGTACGTGGAGGGATGTTTTAGAACCCCCGGGAAAAGAAGAGCGGAGAAGTAATTTCTTAAGCAGCCACGGATTGTACCGGGGCCGAGTCAAAGAATATTTTCTTTGCTCGAGCTCGCCTTTCTTAGAAATACGGAGTAGCAATTCATCAGAGCATAGTCGCTCGTAATGCTAATTAGCATCACTGACAGACAGTCCGACAATTACCGTGGAAATCACAAAAGCACCCGCGGTCCTGCGGACCCATTTTTCATACACGTACAAGTGGGTTAACTCTAAAATAATAACTGTCGTTCTCCGTAATGGAGATTGCTTTGGTCGTCGATAATTCGCGCGATTTATCACTCGCGAATTGTAACGCGTACGAAATGCACTTAGAGACGCTTATTATTCGCCGCGACTCAGAGTCCTCCTTAACTCGAATTCCTGCGCGTCTCTCGCTCCGCGTAATTCACCCTCCTTCATTACTTTTTCCTTATCTCGTCCTCTCTTTATATCTTCATCTTTCGCATTCGTATTTCAATTATTGTAATACCTCCTTCCTCTCGCTCTCTCACTCTGGTTAAATTCGTTTCTACCTCTCTGTCGTACACCCCCTGGCACTCGAAGCGAATACGTACACACGTACTTCGCGGATCAGCCAGCCTATCAGTCATTTCAGCTGTCACATCACATCCCTCTGACACACATTTTCGTTCGGTCGATACGACGCGCTCGTTCTTCCGCTCATTACAGTTTTAAGTGCTTCCTCGAGTGCATCCCTTTAAAGCGTTCGACGTTGTTTGACTGTGCATACCACGCGAGAACTGTCGCGGGATAAAAAACCAGCGTTACACGGTTTGATCTTTTATCTTCGAGTCCCCCTTCGTTTCTGATATCTTAATGGCTCTCTTTGATGATCTTAATGGTTATCGAAAGCGAGCCGAATCGCGATGAAAATAAAACGAGCAGTCAACAATTTAATATAGAAACTCGACGTTACTTATCCATCGATTAAATCAGCCCGGATCCACCGAAATGTCTAATCGAATTAATCCTCGTCAGACGTCCGACCGAATTTAATCAAATAGTAAGACGATTCGATTCGTCTCTCCGCGCTGGAATCGAGTCCCATTCCTCGGCTGGCGGGGAGTCGAGGCCGGGGGATCGATCTTTGCTCTTTGAAAACGAGGGTAAGACAGAAGAGACGGCGGAGGGTATTAAAAATTGCGAAGACAACGAAGCGGCGCGGCCGTCTTGTTTGCACGGCACTTGGATCTCTCCGCGAAGTTCATTTCTCGCCGACGGATACGGCACCAGACATCTCTCCCTTCCCCTTCGAGCGGAGAAACAGAGGCGTTTAATGACGAAAAACGGTGCCTGATGCAATATACTCGGCTGAACATTTTCGATTGCTTCGCCTTTGGTGTCGTGCAGCGGATGTCTCGCCTACAATAAACCTGGAAGGGGTGCTTCCAAAAGGGTTCCACTAAGAAGGATTAACGGAAATCACGGGCGAGAAAATTGTGCCGCGAAGCTTCGTTTTCGAAGAAAGAGAAGCAACTTGCAGCCTTTTAGTACTGATCCCTGTACATCGTCATCTTTGAGAATAAATCGGTTACGTCATCCGAATGGGCAACGACGAGTACCCACTACATTTTAGAGGATACGAGTTAGCTCTCGCGAACATTCCTTAAAGCTCTAGCTGTGAGCATCGTACGTATGTGCCTACACGGTACATTGATCTTTAGAAGAGGCGAGTTAAAAGTCCAATATGCATATGAATCCTGAAACTGTTTTGAAAGATGGCGGTGCTTGTAATGGATGATGAGGCAACAGGCCACGGTATCATACCCCTTTGCAGAGATCCGGATGCTTTCGCCATTGGTGCACGTGTACTTGGTAGATTTCGAAGGATATTTTTCCCCTTGTTTCAGCCTCTAGAATCACCCTTTTGATTTCGATTCACCTGTAGCGCGATCATCCCCTGTGTCTCTCAATTCCATCGTTACGAAAATGGAAGGTCAATGGAGCGTCTTGAATCGATTGACATTTCCGTGCGAGAACAGGGGTGGAGCACACCTGCTAATGGTGTCCCGCGGCTCGAAGGTCCTCAAACGCGAGCTTGTATTTTACCGATCGGGCACGACTTCGCCCTGATAATGGCATCGTTTCGCGCAACCCTTCCACTCCGGTGGCAAACGTCCCGGATAAAGAGCTCGTTGAATTTCCAATGTCTCGTACGTCTGTTCCGTTCTTTCCGGTTCTGTGTGCGCGTACCCTCGCGAGAGCGAAGGGTGGCATCATTGATTCCGGGGAAGTAGGAACTGCTGTTTCGTTCTATCCGTTTTGTATTATCCGCTCGACTCGCGACGAGGATCCCAACGATCCTCGAAAGCGGGAAGAACGAATTTCTTTATCCCCGGTTGCTGGTTCGCGCTTCCCTACCCAGCTAACACACCGGTTCGATCCTTGCGCCACGTCTGAATTGCTTCTCGCCCTCTTCCCCCGTTGTCTGCCTTTATCGAGGCTGAAACGTTCGCGCTGTAACGGACGGTGTTAGTAGCTTAAATACACGGGGGAAAGAACTTAACGGAGAACTTTTCAAGAGAGTAAGAGGATATGCAAGGAATCGTACCGCTTCTCGAAGATACTCGTAGGAGAAACGTTGATAACGGACACTGTTCGCGAATTTCCGTTCCCGCCTCGAGCCGTCTGTCGTTTTCTCGCCCGGAATCCCTCGACGAGGGGACGCTTCCGTTCGCTGGACGTGGAGCCGGTCGAAAACGTGATCGATAACGAGTTACGTGTTTCATTTCCAGGCTGTACGAGCGATCGCGCGCACAGGTGGCGAACGCGTAACGAACACCGCGCGAAATTTACTGGGGCGACGTATAAATATCGAAAATTCCAGATATCCGGCCTGGCGTCGACAGATATCGAACGGCCAATGGGCAGAGTTGATAAGTGCGCGTAAACGCACGCACACGCGCCTCCCTTCCGGGATGCTGCTATTTTTATTCATTACACCGGGGCTCTGTCAGCGGGTGCGTTCGAACGAGAGGGACAAGACGCGCGCTGGAATGAATATCCGGTGGTATCTGACCGTTCGAAATATCGATCGAAATGTAACACGGCCCCAGATCCATTAACAACCCCTCGCGCCACTCCTCCCATCCCTGCCCCAGTATCGTATTCTCGATCTTAGAAGCGCAGATTGAATTCTGCGCGTCTGAACAAGTGGGCCATATATCCGCGCTTTCCCGCGAATCATTGCCAATAATTATCCCCGTGGCTTTCGCGGGGCGAAACAAGAGAGGATTGGAACGCGAGATCGAAGGGAATCCACGGTAATGTGGAGTGAAATTTATCGCGCCATCCCCCAATTTGCATAGTAAGCAGAATTCTCGATGGCGATACAGTGGAACGACTCGCGCTCGACTTTTTTTGCGATCAACAGCGGATTTTACGCAACGGCATGCGAGAGATTTCTGTCGCGACATTGCGGAGGTCGGACGCGTTATTTTAGGGAGCGGAGGAAATAATTTGGCAAGTCGAGTGGCCTCCTCGTCAGTAGTCGCGGTCGCCGCGCGTTCAGACGTCGAGAAATCGCGGACGCGACAAATGTTACCGAGTCCGTGGCGCATTTCGTTGATTCCACTTTCGATATTGTACGCGGGTGTTCGTTGGAACAGATAAGAACAGGTCGAGCGTGATACGGGGCGGGATCGAAGCGGCTGGAAAATTGCGGCACGAAAAACTGCGTTCGCCAGCGTAAACACTTCCGTTCGAATACACGGGGGACAGATGGCTCGAAAGAGAAAATTGGATACGAGCTAGCGCGGAAATAAAAAATCACCGAGCACCGTTAAGCTTTGGCGGTTTTATCGATTAACAGCGCGGAATATGCAGAGGCAGTTCCTTCGAGGAACTAGGTCCCCTTGAGCAGGTAGATTACCCGCAACACGGAAAGCTTCGTTTTTTTAATGGATGTGTTACACGGAATTAGTGGCTCTGGCAAGAACGATTTCGAGAAGTTGTAATTTTTTTCAAAACGCCAGCTACCGCCGAACGAACGGCGATACAGCCGGTTCTACGTGAAATCTGGACATGCATCTACCGTCGAGGAGAACGTCGGCAGCTTTAAGAGATTCGAAGCCAGATGCGGGATGATTTAAAGTGCACGAGCGACGTCCAACGCGAGAAACCAGGATGCTTTGAGAACCGTTCTGCACTCGTTCGCGTGAAGATACAACCACGCGGGGTTAGTAGAACAAGCTGCCCGCTTGTATCCTAGATTTTATTTAAAAATTCCTATCGTTCCTATACACCGTTGTTAATTTAAATTTCTAATGACCGCTGGTCGAATATCGTGCTGTACTACGAGAGATTGCATACTAAGCCGAAAGAGGGTGTACGATGGAAATAGTTTGCCGAGCTCCGCGCTCGACGCTCGCCGTTGAACGTCCGCGGAATTTGCCCGGCCGCTATAAACGGAAAGCGAGTCACCAGATAAGGCAGTTGCGAATTTCATAGCAACCGCAGTTTGTAATGTCCACTGGCTGCTTGCACGTGTTCACCCGCGCAAACCGCGGAGAATGGCGGCGCGTTAAAACCAGCCCCGGATTCGTTTAATCCGCCTCTTAAACAGCCCCGCGCGCTACCGGCTTTCGAATCTTCCGTTTTTCAACCAGATTATTCCGAGCTACGCGCATCTCTGGCGAACAATTCCCGGAGAAAATACCATCGAGCACCTCGACGCGAGCTTTTTTTCATCCCGCCCTCGTCCTCCCGTCCATCGACCCCTTCTTCCTCCTCCTTCGTTCGCCGCATCGGCGTTGTTTCGCGGAATCAACGGTTCGGTTTTTCCGGTTAATTGTTTTCCCCCGGATTATTTCCTCCCGTTAACGTACGCTGCCTCGTTTAAAGAAGAAACATCGCCAGCCAGCGGTGCGCGCGTTAAATCTCGTTACCTTTACGCGGAAACTTTCTCGAAACTTCATCTCTTCGCCCAATGGAGAAGAACTGGGGTTTCGGTGCGTTGCTCGAACGATCTTCTTCCGTGGCAAAAATGTACCAACCGGGGCGTTCGTGACGCAAAATCGGCTCGAGTATTAGCGGGATTAACAGCGAGATTCTGATGTCACCGATCAACGATTATCTTCGTCTCGTGCCAGGGGCTCCTTTTGACCGATCGTGTGTAAAATCCCGCACCGTGCGAGGGGTGGGCGAGAGAAAACAGACGGATGTGGGCGAGGTGACTCCCTGAAAGGCAAAATACGGTGTTATCGCCGCAGCAGCCGATGCCGTCAGGATTTACCGTGGCACTTAAAACCCCAGCCGCGGCTCTCTCTCCCCCATTATGTATTTTCTATATGGCCTTTCAAACTGAGCGATTACTTTGAAACGCTACACCGAGTGCCGCGCTCAGCGCGTGCACCGTGATCGACAAAAGGCGCAGGGGTGAGTTTTAACGATCCTCCTCGGCGATCTTGAAAGATCGCTTCTCGAGACGCATTCCACGCGCAGGAACTACAAATGTTTGCGCTCCTCGAAAGGATAAATTATAAAACGAGAATTACGTGGGGGGTTGCTGCTTTATCTGCGCGTCGAGCGGAATATCGCGGAGGTTAATCGAACTGTGAAAGAACCTGCGCGTTCGTGGCTTCGTCGCAAAGGGGGGAACGAGATGTTATCTCAACCCTTTGAGGTATCCTCTTACGTCGAGCCGTCAAACAATGTACAAACAGGTACCACGGATTTGCCCCGTAATCGGAAGAAATCAGAGCTCGTCCCCGTTTTAATCAGATCGGTTAATCGATCCGTTACTCGTGCGCTAACGAGCACCCATTGTTCCAGGTAGCGGGCACGACAACATGAACTCGAGCGGGGAGTCTGGCGGCACCATGACCGAGGACTACGAGGTAACTGGCTGCGGTCCGCAGGAGGAGGAAACAGGTTCAAACTTGCCGGTTTGGGAAGCCGCAGCCGCTTCTCTGACACTGGGCTTCCTCGTCCTGGCGACGGTGTTGGGGAACGCCCTGGTGATACTCAGCGTGTTCACCTACCGACCGCTGCGGATCGTACAGAACTTCTTCATCGTCTCGCTGGCAGTTGCGGATTTGGCTGTGGCCATACTGGTGATGCCGTTCAACGTCGCCTACCTCCTGCTGGGCAAGTGGATCTTCGGCATACACCTCTGCAAACTGTGGCTCACCTGCGACGTGCTCTGCTGCACCGCGAGCATTCTCAATCTCTGCGCTATCGCGTTGGATCGTTACTGGGCGATCACGGACCCGATAAACTACGCGCAGAAACGGACCCTGAAGAGGGTCCTGGCGACCATAGCCGGCGTCTGGATCCTGTCAGGCGCGATCAGCTCGCCGCCGTTAGCCGGCTGGAACGACTGGCCGGAGGAATTGGAGCCAGGAACACCTTGCCAGCTGACCAGAAGGCAGGGATACGTGATTTACTCCTCGCTGGGCTCGTTCTTCATCCCTCTGTTGCTGATGAGCCTGGTTTATTTGGAGATCTTCCTGGCGACCAGGAGAAGACTCAGGGAACGCGCCAGGCAAAGTAGATTAGACGCTGTCCAGTCGACCAGACATCGAGAGACGGACGACGCGGAGGAGTCTGTTAGCTCCGAGACGAACCATAACGAGAGATCGACGCCTCGATTGCACGCGAAGCCCTCGTTGATCGACGACGAGCCGACGGAGGTGACGATAGGCGGCGGTGGCACCGTGACCACGTCCTCGAGACGATTAGCAGGGGGTGGTGGTACCGCCGCGACGACCACCACGGTCTACCAGTTCATCGAGGAGCGACAGAGGATCTCGTTGTCGAAGGAGAGACGGGCCGCGAGAACGTTAGGCGTGATCATGGGCGTGTTCGTCGTCTGCTGGCTACCATTTTTCCTTATGTACGTGATCGTGCCGTTCTGCCCTGCTTGTTGCCCCTCGGATCGTATGGTCTACTTCATCACGTGGCTCGGCTACGTGAACAGCGCCTTGAACCCGCTCATCTACACGATCTTCAATCTGGACTACAGGAGAGCGTTCAGAAGGCTGCTACGTATTCGCTGAAACGCGAGCCGACTCATTAGCTCTCTTTCGATAGTCGTGGAATACAATGGTCCCCGTTCTCGTTGCCGTTCCACCAGCCAAGACAACGGAAACGGCCGCGGTGCTTCGATCCATTTGGGATTGGTCGTCGAAGGAAACGAGGACGTCTCGAAGAAGACGAGGAAGACGAAGAAGAAGGAGCAGAGGAGGCGGAAGATTATAATTCGACGGGTTTTCGGGGAACGAGACTCGACGAAATTGGTCGAGGCGGGTGCTGCTGGTTGGTCATGGCTCCAGTCTCCGTGTACCGCGCCGCGAAACGATCGGGAAGTCTCGAGCTTTTATGGCTCGTCGAGGCGGAAACGGAATCATCGAGAGAATACGAAGCAGACGAGATTCGCGTTTACTTCTCGCGGGGAAATTGTGTGTACACGTAGACACGTGTGTACAGCTGCCAGTGGAATCGCGACGATCGTGCATAATTAACGGACTTTAGAGGAATCCCGATGGCTGAGTCGTCGATCCTGCTACGGGGCGAGATAACGAGGGTAGCAGCTGCGAGACGGAATCGCGACTGGAAAGATTAAGCGGCGGAAACGACGAGTTTGATAGTCTAATTTCGCAGTGGTGCTCCCGCGAAAGGTCGTTCCATTAAAGTTGTTCCATTAATCCTGCAAAGTGGGCGAGAAAACAAGCAGGCCATGCGCTCGCGCACCGATAACAGATCTCGAGGAAATGAAATCGCCGGCTGTGGACCGCCACGCGAGCACTCGTTCGTTTCGTCCGCGATGGACGTTCGGGTTGGTTCCGGATTCAGCTCGCGGCGACTCGCACGCGCTTCGCCGCTGGTAAATTTCGATCGACCAGACACCAGATCGGCTCGTTCGATCGGATAACGCGACAGACACCCTCGATCCGGATGCACCCTGTGCATTGAATTGTGGCGGGGCGTTCCGAAAGCTTGCGAAAAGATTCGATTCCGGCGAAGTCGACGCGATCGTTCCATTTTCGAAGGAGGCTCGTAAAATATTGGCCCCACGGGGATAGGAGGATCCGAGCATTCCTGATGAATCCGACGGAAACACTGAATAGAGCGACTCTTTCAAATTTTCCCCCGTGAAGCGTCCAAGTTGTTCCGCTCGCACCCACCTTGAATGAGGGTGGAATCGTAAATGCGTTTGGATCCTTTTTACGATTCGAGGAACACAGAGGGTTGGAACGATCGGCTCGAACGACGTGTCGCAAGACGAAACGATCCTGGATCGCTTCACCGGCGCCAATCACGAAACACAAAGCGGAGCGATTCAACGTCTACGGATAGGAAATTTTCTACGAAATCGACCAAAGACTCCAGTTAAGACGTTTAGAGAATAGAATTTACGTACCCTAGAACGGTACGCGCAACGTATCGCGTCTAACGAGGAGGATCGCGACGCGTCAAGGCGGATACACCGTGAACCCGTTCAACATCGTACGACCACCGGTCCTTTAATGGCACGAAACGAACGGGGATTTATTCGTGGAACAATAGAAACGATTACCCTCCTCCTGATGGCCGATGATCGTTCTCTCGAGTAGCCCTCGTGAAAAGAACGTTTTGTTTGAAGTCGACTGCTTGCTTCTCCGATGTTCAACCTGCCTTCCTTTCTTCAAAGAATCTTCTGTAGCCAAAGTGTCGCTGAAACGTCTGAATTCATGGCCACAGAGACAGCCGATTGGAAATCCTTCGAGATTCGTTAGCTGTAACCGAGTAAAGGCAGCTTCTTTTAGGCGGAACGCCCTTTGTCGAGCCAGTCCTTTTCAAGTTTCTAATTTGCCGCGATTGTCTGGCCAATTTTCTACTTAATTCCATGCACATCGAATCGAAAACAATATTATAATCGTTTATTAACGATCGCGGACGAAAGAAGAGCGAAGCAAGGGTAACGAGATCGTCGTGATCGATCGTCGTCAATTTCTCCGGGTGAACGCAGTCGGTTTCAAGGAAAAATTCTCTTCGAGGGAACGCTGGTTCCGCAGGGGGTTGGTCAAAGCGAAACAAGAGACGAGAACGGTCCAGTCTTTTCTTAGCAACGATTACGAGCGAAATGTCTCGCGTATCCTTAAGTGTGGGTAGGACGTAACCTACCCCGTTCATTATCAATCGCAAGTATTATGGTTGTGGATATCGATAACAAAGTAGTCGAAGCGCAAAAAAAAAGAGAGCACCGTCAATATATAGAAAATTGAGAGAAAGAAGAAAAAAGTGAGAGACGTGTAGCATCGTTCGCCAGTGGCAAAGACGTCGACGTTCCGATGACGCCCAGGCAGGGCGGAAGAACAAGGGACACGAAAGGAGAAGTCGCCTCCGGTCTTGTTCCCCATCGACACGCGGCCATGGCAGCGCACGCGCGCGCAAATAGCGCATAGAATGGAACTGGAGAACGAGTGACTGACTCTTCGTGCCTCGATGTTCGTCGACGTACAAGCCCCGATAAACCCTCCTGTTCGATACTCGTTAAAAGGTACTCACGGTATGTACATAGAGCAGATTGAAATCGTTAATAACAATGCGCGATCGTGCACGAAACGCCGTATAGTTTAATATAACGTTGTGTAATGGTAATAATAGAACGGCTTGCGAATCAGTTGGTTAATGGGAAATCGAGGACAATGCGTATCGCTGAACGCGTATATACAATATGACGCATCCGTCGATGATCGGGACCCGCCTCCCTTTTTGTGTCGTATCGTATCGACGAATGATTGAAGCGCGAGGAGTTAAATTAAAACGAACGAGTCCACGTTTACCGATTAACGAGGGAATAGGTGACACGTTTGCCGTCCCCTCGAGTGCCGCGCCAAATCAAATAAAGGAGCACGGGAATGTGTAAAAAAGAGGATGCGGTGAAAAACGAAGGAAGAGGATGAGAAAGTACGAGGGAAGATGGAAGGAAGGAAGACGTGCGCGAGATACATTAATCGGGGGTGTATCGTGTGAAAGGGGATCGCGCGAAAGGCTGGTTAATTCAAAAACTCGACCTCGTCACCAGGGCACTCTATAATAAGGTTGTGATAAGGTTGTGAGAACACGTTCGTAGCCGTGCTACGGACACCACAAGATTTTTAATTATTAGGATAGAGAAATGAACGTTACTTTATTCGTGGCACTGTCCAAACCGCGGCACCAGTTCCTGTCCAAGAGTGAATTAAACGCGACGCTTGAATAGTTTTAATTGAACGTTAAAGCCGACCTCGAGCCTGCGTTTCTTTAATCCTTTGCGAGAATTCAGCAGCTCGTTTCCCCTATCTACCCCCGCTACCAGTTATCACTCCGTCGTCAAGGTTTCTGTCACCGCCAGACCTGTTCGCGTCCACTTTAAAAACGACTAACTTTTCCTCGTATTTCGCCCCCCCCCCCCCCCTCTATTTGCATGTACATACTCTTTTCATACATATCCCTAATTTTTTACGATTGCAAACTCAGTTAACGCGGCAGGGAGTATTACGCGAGGGCTGGCTGGATTTCAACCTGGACTTTACATTCTTCTGAAGTGCTCGTAAAACGCGAACTGCATCACCCTCGTCCTTCGACTCTGTTAAGCTTGCAGACGAGAGGTCAACGGAGGGTTGGTTATCGCAAATTTTCTCCATTACACTTTCCGCGTCGATTGCATTTAGATCCGGCTAACCAAAGAGCGAAGCGCACGCCCACACCCGTAACCAATAATCGCTGATTGGAGCGTTATTATTGCGATCCGCCTAATCAACTCTTTCGAGCCAATTTCATCCCACTTCATCGTTTCGAATATTTTACCCTTTCCTATGAGTCCAGCGCACGGTTTTATTTATCCACCCTCTTTCTCGAACGAAATTTTTCGCTTTTAATCCCTCTGTCTTCCTGTTTTTTTCTGACACACATTTGAAAGCTCAGCAACGCGTGTTTCGTAGTATCCACGTGTAAATAAAGATCGTCAATCAATGCTCGACACCCGCATCGAAAAAAACCGTACGATTTTCGTGTCGGTCGTTTTTCCGTCGAAGAAGGACGGAAGAAATGTGCCAAACGAGAGACAGGAGAGGAAGAATGAAGAAAAAAGGAATAAAACACAGAATAATTCGGACAACGTTCGTCCAGGGAAACCACGCTCTCTGGTTAACCGATGCGAACAAATCGCGTTTTGTTTTTCACGTGAGAACGCTTTTCACAGCTGTTTCCCCGGTGGCTCGTACATTCGTCCGCGGGATGTGCGTGTCAGAAAACCTACGAACAGTCGAATTTAATGTAACCACCGCTCGCCAAGCAATTAGAAAGTCCTTAGAAAGTTATCCGTTCGTATCAGTCGACTCGTTTCGCCAATTTCCATTGGTTACCAGCTGACCTAACAATTTCTGACGGCTCACCTTTCCTTCGCTTATTTCGGTTACCTTGTTTCACCGATTGCCGGATATGCCCGACAATTCGTACGCTCGCACTACTGCCGACGAGCAATCGAGCCGCGCCAGTATAAATTGGGACCTCGAGTTGTTCGCTCGCGTAATTCTCTTCACCCGTTGTTTTTCTTCGCATATTTTCTGATCGCGAACTCGCGACTGAAAGAAAACAGAATTCATTCTAGCCCTGTTTCACTTGTCCTCGACCAATTCGACCAGAAACGGTGTGTTTCTTTCGTCGAGCAGTACAAATTAAAATTCTCCCTCCACTCCGTAGATTATTTTTCTACGACTACCGCTTTTAGCAAGTTTCGATTATTTTGTAGGAGTCGGTAGACGATGTGTATCTTACGAGATGGAGGGTGGCGTTTCGTATCGTGGACGCACGTCGTATCGAGGTCGCGCTTGAACGTCGAAAGTCTCTCGATCGTTTCTTGGATGGGAAGTTCGACAGTGCGTAGATATATTATTGTACTACATGATATACTTACATTAAAGCATCACATTTACTTACACATCCGTATCAGCTGGTTGATTTACGAGGAACGTGCCGCGGATCGATGCGCGGCGGGGCTGTCGCTTCATCCATTTTTCCTTTCGGTTCGAATTTTTCCCACGCTAAATCAACTGTCTTTTCATCGGGGTATATTTTTCAAAAATCCTGCTCGGGTCGCAGGCTTTCCGCCGCCGTTTTTTGTACATACGTTCGCCATCGAACCACCGTCGCGGATCGATCCGCGAGACGCTGCGACGATCTTACATATACGTATGAGAATAATTATGTAATTGGGCCTGGTCGCCCGATCGAGAGAAACACTACGTTAGATAACGTCTAACGCATCGTTCGCGTTCAACCAAAGCCAGCTGACTGCAGTTTTCTCTGAAGTAACGCGAGTCAAAATTTTAGCGTCATCGTTAATGGTAATTAAAAGTCGTGCACTGAACAGTTCTGTTTGGTGATCAATTTCTCAGACTAGCGCAAATGTTAATTGGAAAACTTTGATCGAACACGAACGATATACACAAATATATTATATATATATATACATATACACATCTAGTTATTAAACTAATACTCCATTGGTTGTGATTTACAAGTATAGCAATACAGGAGCTCGAGTCCCGCGACCTAAATCGCGTCACGGAGCAGTTCCCTCTCGAACGAATTACCAGATTAAGCACATATCCACGCAGCGCCGAATTTTTCGGTTCACATTTAACGTCCGGGTTAATTTGAAAGATCAATCTTCTAATTTATCCCCGCGGTACCGGTTAAAAGTCGGCAATAAACCACTGAAAGTCATCTAACGACACCACCCCCGTTGTTCAACCGTGGCCATTTCTACCGGTGTTTATTCTATGCGTTCGTTATGGCCGTAAATTCGTTAAAAAAATATTCGTGATAAAGTGCGCGGCGTTCGTTATTCCGTGACAAAATTACAGCTCGAAAACATCGCGACGCGTTCTATAAATCGACGGGAATATACTTTCGTTCGGCTTTTCGCGATGTTAATTAAATTCACGCGAGGACACGCCGCTAAAATAAATCGTTAACGACGTTACCCGTGTGTTTGAAACGTGGTTTAGGTATGATATAAAAATTTTTGGAAATTGCCACGGGACGAGCGCACCGCGTGCCTCTCGATGACCCTTCCGCGGTAGTTCGTCCGAAAATTTCAGTTGATCCTCGCGGGTTCGTTCATTACGATGTTGTTCGTTAATGGTCGAATAAAATGGAGAGAAGAAAACGTATTTCCTTTCGTTGGCGTACGAGCTCGAATATATTTAATCGATCAAAGAACCGTCTTTGTTCAACGCGTTTCCTACCATTGTCACGTATGGGTGACTCTTGAAGCTGAGTATTACACACGTGTACGAGGCGTGACTGCGAATGCGTAATTTATTAATTCCCATAGTTGACTGCAGCATGGTCTACATGCCTATTTCGTACATTTCTGATGCGCAACTGTGAGAACGCGCGACGTACCGTGTACCGGAAACAGCATAGGCTACCGTGAAGAATTGCCAGCAGTAGAAAATGTGTTAATGAAGCTTTCGCGAGCTACTCGCGAATTCAACGATTTATTTACGAAGGTAAACGAATTCCGACTGCACTCGACGGACATAACGTAATTTTATCTGAAAACTGGAGAGGAGACGCTCCGGTCGCGTGACGGGAGCACGGCGCATCGAGTGTTCATGTGAGCCTGCCGCTTGAGTGTGTAAATATTAAAATAAAATTAATGAACCGGAAACCAAAAATGCATCCGTGTACGTGTATGTACGAGTTCGCGTGTGGTGGAGTATAGTGTGAATGGTAAATCTGTCGAAGCGATTGTCTTCTCCGTCGCGCGGGGAACCTTGTTAAACCGGAAGCGAGAAAACAACTCTGTCGATCCGTCGGAGGATGCACGAAGTTTCCACGCGGAACCGTTTAAACATCCTCTCGATTGTCGTTATGTGTTTGTTTTTAATTGAAAAAAAAAACCACCGTGGAAAAATAAATTGAAGAGGAAGAGGAAACAGCCGCAGTGGATTTCCATGTTCTCGCAGAATTCGTTTCATTTCGATCGAAAAATCTCTGTCTCCCACGTGTTCACGCAGCTCCAATATCGCCAAGTGCCCTCCGCGGTGAACCGCTTTAATTATTTTCGAGCCGAAAATCACGCTTCTCTGATCTCCATATTTCGTATTTCACGTTTCACGTGGATTAACCACCAGCAGGTGAACCACCTGTACGGTCCTCGTCCAATTTCACGACCTTTAAGCTTCGTTTGGGCGCACAATCCTTAAACAAACACGAGAGAAGCGCGACGAATCCGGCCGGGTTAGGTAGAAGCTTAATCCGCCACCCCTTTCTTCTGCGCCTTGGTTCGACGATTAATGACTAACTTAATTACGCTCTACCAGCCTCTATTCCATGGCACAATAACGCTGTCTTATTTATACGCGTGGAACTTTGTATCTCTGGCCAGAAGGAATGGTTGTCAGTAACAGAAATTACGTCCCATTATACCACGTTTAGCAAGAAAATTTACGAATCGGTGAAAAATGATTCTAGCTGGAATTTTCTTTTAGTTATATGTATTTGTAGAAACAGGTAGCGTCTGAAATATCGTCCTCTCAAAGCACTAGTCCGAAGAGTACTCGACGTACCCATCAAGTATTTGTGGGAATGTTGCGCTCCTTTCCGATCAGATAGTTCGATTTTTCTTTCCTTTCCTGTTCACTTCACGTGATTGCGACTGGTAGTTCGTTCTTTCACTATTCTTCTCCTCCGCGCAATTCCGTTCTTATCTGACAGTGGAAATTAAAGAATACGAAAATTAAAGGTGTATCACGTGTACACGTACGTAATTTTTCATCTTCGAAGAAGAGAATAGTTCTAATTAAAGATTTCTTGGCTCGCGAGTCCGACGAACTTTCCTCTCGGTATTACGAGATTTTAGCCGGATTCGAGAGACTCGTGTCACGATTATTCCGAGAATAAACGTGATACACTTCCATGCGAGGTAACGATACTTTTAATTACTTCGTTCCGCGGCGAGTTTAATTATAGTGGGGCGCGCAGGAATTTCTTTGAAAAACCAAACGATTAAAGGGAGACGGGAGTAGAGAGACGCGTTCGTTATCATCGTCCGCCGGTGCGGCTCCTTTTCGAAATTTCGTGTCTCCGCCGCGCAAAAGTGAAAACAAAAGAAGAAATAAAAAACGTGAAAACAACAGAGAAAACTATATGTATATATATGCACAGACACACATAACAGTATGTACCAGTAAAATGTGGAAACCCTTTTGGAATGTGATTAATCTCCTGAAAGCACCCTATTCTTTCGAGCGCGAGCTCGCCTACGTAAACAGGTGAATAGCCATTCGAAAAATGAGGCCTGAACCCGGCTATTTTTCCAGTTGCGTCGAAGCTTTCGATCGCGCATCAGCACGCGGCTGGCCCGCTTAAAAGTTGCCGATTTTCACAGCGGTGATGCACGATATACGGGGATACCACCGGCTAAAACGCACGACCGACGAATCCGTTGCAACTTTTCACTCTAATACCCATTAGGGATTACGGGGAAATTATATTTTCTACCAACCATGCGTGGGTTTATTTCTGTGTACGCTCGGCGTATTAACGACGATTTCATCGAACATCGAGGAGTGCGAATTGCTCGTCCGGCCGCGTTTTAATGCAACGCCCGTGCCGTTTGAAAATCCGCGCGCACGTAATAATCGTGGAACGAAACAATAGGCTGCAATCCCCGCCGATACGAACACAACACGGTTATTCGACTGGGCCATTAACAATGATCTGATTCCAACAATGGCATTCCATCGCGGAAAAAACAATATTTGAGAGCCTGGCCAAAATGGTGTTCGATACAGGCTCCCACCCTACACATGCGATTGCGAGGAGTTATAATTCGTAGTTCTCGAAAACTGGACCAGTAATTAAAACGTGTAAAGTAACATCATCTCGTTGAGAATCGATCATTTCTCTGTGCCACAGTTGCGATCGCTTTTGCAGAGACGATGGCTCGCAGCACAGCAAGTAGTAGAGGTCGACAATAGCTCGAACAACCGCTCTTTCGCGAAAATATCGCTGGAGAAAGAATCGAGCTCGGATAAATGGAATTATTTATGTATTTATCCGCGTATTTCTGTTTTTCATCGACGCGATCGCTCATCATTTCTCCATTGAATTGCCACGGTCGTAAGTCTTTTGAGCGGAGGAATTCACGTCCTCGAGCGTTCGTTCGTTCGTTCGCACATACGTGACAGAGGATGATCGATATACCCATTACTCACTTGACGTGTCTAATCCGTCGGTGGAGAGATTTTACAAGCGCAACCGACACTTTTCGCCGGCAATTTTATTCGTGCTCGAGTGCCGCGCTTTAGCAGATCGCACGCAACGCTCTCTGAATCGGCGACAAATCGTCCGTCGGAATTACAGGGCCCTTCGGTTACTACGGCGTGCACGCGCGCGCGCGGGGGTGGTTCACAATCGTTCGCGTGTCGAACGGGTTGGGCGGACGGAATTTTCTTTTGTACCGGAAATAAAAGGCGCCCGAGATTGTTCCGCGTGTCGAACTCGCGGTCGGCGGTAGCTTATAAATCCGTGGAAAATCCGTACTTGCCGGTGGAATTTTAATTAAAGGATAATATTCCTCGAAATGATGCGCTCTGCAGTTCAGTAACTCTTGCCCACCTCCCTCGACGCTAATTGCCGTTAAATAGAATTTTCTCGCGGTGTTGAATTTTACAATAATTTAACGACCAACAGTTAAACCAAATCGCCTTCGATTAACCAATATTCATATGGAAAACTTTGGAATAATTTATATACGCGTTCGATTAATCGGTGCGAGTCGTGATCGGTTATAAATCCGTGGGCTGTGAAAAGGAAGATCGCAATCGAAAGGTTAAATACTTTTGCTTATTAAATCGTTTACGGTTCCATGGCTGAAAAAAGTGTTCGCCCACGTACACCCATAAATCAACCCCCTCGATCCACCCAACTTGTTGAGTAGCCCAAAGCCGACAAACCCCCAGGCCACCGTTTATTTCCCTTTGGCAAATGACTCTGTTTGCTGGCAATTGAACAGCTCGGTTAAAGAACATCCGAATAATCGAACCTCTCCAATCAGTATCGCATTCGCGCAGGCAAAGTTTATCGATTCCATCGGTCGCCAGGTTTCGCTTGGCTCGCTTGGCTCGTAGGCCGTTAAGCTCGTTGGGACTTCACTTCGTCTACTTTTCGTTTGAAAACGGTCAACGAGGGGACAAGATTAACGTGGCAGGGGAATTTTTTAACGCCAACGCCAATATTTGCGGCCAGTTCAAACAAGTCCGGTCGAGTGGCTCCGAGTTGGTACGTTCTGTTTATTCTTCGCATTACTCCCCGGACGAACTCCGCCGCTCCTTGCCCTCTGCGGGTTCGTTTCTTAAAATCTATTTTTTACGTGCAACGTCGAAGTGCGCTCGCGTCCGAAATACGGCGTCGAAAACGCTTATAGGAAATGGAAGTTGAAACGGGGCGATGGCAGGAGGAGAAGAAGGGGAGAGTGGAGGAAAGAGGAAAAAAGGCAGTCGGAAATATGCATAGAGATGACCACAGCTGGGTTCGATGAAAAATACATGAGTACCCTCCGGGTGAACTTCGTTATCGAGGTAAGTTGTAAAGTCCACGCGAGTCGAGTGTCCACTAATACCTGTGATTTATGTTTTATGCATCGCATTGTCGCTTTTTCTGCTAAGCTCCTCGGTCGAGAACTACTCTCGACCGTTGGGCGATCGAGAAACGGCTCGATTTACGGTCCCTCCATAAATCATTATAATATTCCGTGACAATTCGTTAATCAGGAGGACGTTAAATTGGTTTTCATAAATCAATGAAATCGAGTGCCACTTGATTCTCATAATCGAAATATCCAGGCACACTCGTTGGCGCATAATGTCATACGAAGCATGTACGCGATGGATCGTAGTCGAGGCTCTGAAGAGCACGCGGACCCTTGCTATTCCGGAAGATAATTGTAGAAGCCAGTCTGCTCCTCGCCAAGGCGATCCTGTTTCTCACAAAGGGGCCACAAAGACCTTACAGTGCTGTTATTTGTAGCCTCCTTCCCTAATAGTTCTTGCGAGAACGTCGGGCATGCAGCACCTTACGTGCCTCTGCGTCGGTTGAAGTAGCACGTGCACAAACGAAGAAGTCATGCAAAAAAAAGAAAACAAGAAAGAACGTAACGGCTCGCTTAAAAGCCACTTTCACGAAGTGGCTTGAAATCGACGCAACTCCCGTGCAGGTAAGAGTTCCCCGACGCGGGACTTTGATCTTGATGCTCGCCTCACTCTCTCTCTCTATAACAAACCACGATTATACGATTCGATAAATTATGGAAATTCGCAATTGAATGGGAAATGCGATCGCATATCTAATTCTCTCGGGTACAAAAAAATCCGCCAAGATACCAGCGCTCATTTTGAACTTAAATTCAGACGGTGGAGAAAAAAGATCTATTTATTCAGTGCGCGCGGTTATCTAAAAAGTTGATTTGCATATTTATGGCCGCTGCATAAGAGGGTCCGTATCTGGAAATTTTGGAGGCGCCGAGTCATCGTTCCGTGGGAGTGCACGTGCAATCACGGCTCGCGCGATCGGCCGGATCGTGAATGCAGGCATTAGACATCGGCTGTTGGACGCCACGCAACCCCCACCGGAGGGTGAACGTGCAAATCGCGATAGGGAAACGGCCGCGCACTTTTCTGCCACCGCTTACTCGCGCTACGGTTTCCGTAATGAAACTTTACCCCGAGATCTAGATAGGTGCGTGGCTGCTCGTTCATTTTCGCCCACACCGTTGCTTTAGCACCCCCGTCAAAGGCGCTGCGACGATGGCCACGATTTCGATGGCCCTCTAAGAGAGCTGTCTCGCCTAATGTGAGAAAAACTCGATCGACCAACGATACCAGTTTATTAAATTCTTCGATGCACGTGCACACGCAGTTGGTGGTCGGTTATCGTCGATCGTACCTTCCTCGATATTGATAACAACGATAATTCTTATAAAAACTGCGATTATTGAGTAATATCGTTTTAGTGACACACGTGTACGTGGACAATCAACGCGATATTTCCACGAGCGAGCGTGTCGAGTTCGAATGTTTGATTTCCGATTTACATAGAGATCGGTTCATAGCGGCGGAAACTTGCCACGGATTGTTCCTTGAGGTGCAAGCGGAACAACGAGCAGACCGTGCGCTGCATACGCGGTAGAAATTGATTGCTGGAAACTACCGAACACGCGGTTCGAATTGAATTGCTGTCGCCTAGCTATTGCTAAATACTTTGAGCGTACGGGTACAGCGGTGAACCAAGAATGTTCGATCGAAAATTATGCTGCCGCCCCGTTTAAGTAACGGGCAGGGCGCACACCTAATCAAACGGTAGTTTGCGTTTCAATCGCTTATTGTCTGCGCTGGCACCAAATGGCTCGTTCGAGGGATTCTCACCGACCAGCCGATTAATCAATTCCAATGGACCTGCTGATTACGCGAGACTCAAAACTCCTCCGTCAAACCTCAAAGTGTGATTTCCCGTTTAATTTGTCCGGCAGGCTACTCGCTAGCTCGTTGCGTGCGCGTGGAATCAACCATCTTGACCAGAGTGGCAACCTGTCCACGTACGTATAGATATTCAGAAATAAATTGGCGATAATGATAGTCTTTATTTCCATAATTGTTACTGGGAATACGCATGCCACGGGGGTGCTTGATATTCGCATGGAAATCAGATTCACCGTTCAGCCGTGGTTTCCGCTGGAATTATGTAATTTTCACAAATCATTCAGATAAGAGTACTCGAGCGAAGAGATAGAAACTCTTCCGTACTGTGAGATGAAAATGCATTACATAACGCTTGGTAATAGATTAAATTTGTAGTACCGTTCATTTCTAGAATTTTCAGGCTTATTTACACCCTTAACGGCAGTGCAGATGGACTAGCGTTTGATTCACGCACGAACCTCGTACCATTAAAACGATAGTACTTATCAACGTGGAAAAAGAACGCATAACACTTCTGATATCATCTGCAAGCTTTTGCATAATATTTTAAAAGATAAAAATGAATTTAATCAACGGAGGTGGTTCATTTAAAGGGAGGCTCCTCGACGCAAAACGCGATAGAATATTCTTAATTACTAATTGCATCCCTCCTTGCTTTCGCCAAAGTAATATCATTTGATAATTAAGATCCATTCGACGAGGTTGGGATGATTCCGCCAGGGACTCTTTCTCCCTTCATTTTCGTCAGCGACATCTCTTCTCCTCGTTTCCTCCTGGCGGAACCAGCTCCGAATAGACGCACAGCCACGGAGACAATATCATATGTCGGGGGAAAATGGAAGAGTGGGAAACAACAAACGTATCTATGTACGTGTGCACGTACATGTCAAGGTGCCCCAATTTGCGTGCGAATACGTGGAAAAAGCTCGCCGGTGATTTACAATACGGCGCCTAACTATAGTGCCCGGCATTGTTGGGGAGGAAATACTTTGTGTAGAAAATAAAAAGAGCGAGCGGGACTGAGAGACAAGAAGAGGGGCCAGGGCGAGCAAGAGACGGAAAAAGTGGAGTAGTGGTAGGAAAGAGGCGTTGGAAAAGTAACGGGTAAGCTTTCACTACGTCATCCTCGCGACAACCGGTATAGGAACATAAACGAGCCTCAGGATCAGCCCTGTCGAAGATTTACAGTCAGTTCACCTACCCTCGAAACGGACGACTTCCCCGGGTCGGTCAAAGTTTCCGGTCGACGCAGCTGCATTTCACCGAGGCTCCACAAAATTTGCGATACGATATACTCGCGTCATTTTAGGGTATTAGGTCCTCTGGTAATGTACTCCGTTTTCGAAACTAAACGACCGCGTCTTTGGTACACAATCCGAGAGCTACGTTCCATTTTCTTAAAAGGTAAGAGAAAGGAAATTCAGGGATAGGAAAGAATTGCAATTTTACAGTTTTCCGCAAGCGACTGAAGAAATACGGTTCACCAGTGTTTCCGATTTAATTCTACCGCAATATAGGCGTTAATTTCCGGCGAATTACTCCGAACAACCGAATCCTTTAGATCCTGCCGCGGTCTCCCTTTTATTCTATCAGAATTCACTGGCTCGCGGCAATTACAATCTGCTTCGACGCGAGAACGCAGCCAGGTTTTCTGCATTTCCCCTTTTTTGTTTTTTTCATTTCTGTTCCCATTTTTGTTGCCGCGTTTCCGTCGTCCTTGTTCTCTGCTCTGGGATAGAATTCATAATCCAATTTTCGAGGATCGCGATGGTTTTTCAGGTTATTAATCGCGAACACGCGGTCCACGAGCAAAACGCGACGATATTTCGGAACGAGAGGGGAAAAAAAAAGGCAGCAAGAGGCGAGACTAGTCGCGGTCGGCAGCGACGATAAATTTACGTCGTTAATTCTCCGGGCAAAGTCGAATTGGTCTGCCTTTGTTGCGGCACGCTGCCACCGGCAATAAATTCACGATTCCGATATCGGTCCTGCTAAAAGGTTACCGACGAATTAATAACCGATCGGCCCGTAGATATCTGGCTTGGCTTGCGGCTCGATGAGACTCGTAATTATATTGGATGTTACGCGACTTTTGCTCCCTTATTCCAATCGAGATTCACTATTCGATTTATCGCGATTTTGCCACTCGAGATACACTCTCTTTTCAATTATTTTTATGAATAAATCGACTTTAATTCTACCGGCTATTACGCAACCCCTGACCGACTATTTCGTTCGAGTTTAAATTGAATTTCTTTTTCTACATTTAGTTTAAGGACATTCGAAACGCGTAAAGTATGATCGTTAATGTCAATTTGGGTACGCATAAACATGTAGAAACATTCAGCGATATTCTACACGCGCAGATAAAATTTCTTCCAGCGACAGATTTCTGTCGGTGTCCATCGTTGCACGCATTAATTCCCGAAAACCGTGGCACAGCGGCTTTACCCGCGAAATTTATAGCGTCGCCTGTCGTTCGCGAGTGCGATCGTAGTATAATATAATTCAGAGCCTGCGGTTCCGAAGATTAATAACACTTTGGCTGCAGAATTTGACGTTCAAAGGCGTCCTCCTTAACAGGACGGAGAGGTTCGCGCGGCTTCCCGTTTCAGACCCGGAAACAGACACTCGAAGCCACTTCTCGGGATATTGTTATTTATGTTTCCGTCGTAAATACCACGGTGCACTTTGCAAATTGAATGTAACAATTCGAACCGTGTCTGACGATTCTGCTGACTAGGCTCTCATACCGTGGAATCGAGTGTTCCTCACAGAGTGGGTTAATCACTTCGTACTAGGAAGTTCGCGAAGGCGTCGCCTGGCAGTAGTATAACTCCGTCTGTGGTCAGGCGTCCGGAGTTTATACCGCTTCGGGTGCGCGTACTTTCGCTCCTCCTCTCGTTCCCATCCTGTTTTTTTTTTCACGCACCTGATATTTTCTACGTTTCCAATAGAGGACATCGAGTTTATTTTGATAGAGATAGAAAGAGAGAGAGAGAAAGAGAGAGAAAATGAAATCGCATGGAAAGCATTATTGACAAAACGGTATTTCACCATTTCTACTTCGTTCCCCCGAATATCGTAAATCGATGAATCGTTTAGCACCGAGTAAAGTTTCCCCGCCGTTTCATTAATGATCGAAAACAGCGTTCCGCCAATAAATGACAAAGTATGGCAGTAACCGCGCGGAAGGTTTTTTCGCGGGACGTTACAGGGCGGGTACCGTGAACGGTTTTTGGTCTTTCTCCAAAATTGGATAGCTCTCTATATCTCGCGGTCATAAAGCGTCGGCTGAGCCAAGATAAAAGTAAGAAATGAGCCACGGAAGCAGACCCGTATATCGGCTGGTAACGGGGATCGCGTTGTCGTACGTCATGGTACAACAGCGGCGGTGGCACTTTTTACGGATATTGCGTCGATCTTCGAAACGATATTGGACCGTTGCCGGGTTTCGATTACACACCGGAGGACCGTTCGATGGGCGTTGCGACCACTGGACGATGGAACCAGCCGCTAGAACGGTATCACCTACGAATTAACGAAGATCGTGTCAGACATGGCTGTGCGCCAATGTGGATCATGTCCAACGGAGTCCAGGTATCCAACTTAACTGTGTCGCAAAGAGAAAGTATGGCCCGTTTCTTTTTATTTTCTCTTGAGGTAAAAGGACGAATGATTCAGCCACGATTCGATTTGCGAACAATAACATATCTTAACCCTTCCTTATCCGAGACAAGAAACCACATTCAGTAATCTTGTCTGATCATTTTCACGCAACACTACCAGCACCACTAAAACTTTATCTATTGCCGTTTCTGCTGTACAGCAAATTTCTAAATTCTAATTATCTTATTATTCTACGAATAATTGCACAACATCTCGAGGCGATGGACTTGGCGATCCCGCAGCGGGGACCAAGCGATTTCACGATAATGATGCCGAAGGAAAAGAGCCAGTCCCTATCCCTCGGTCTCCTAATGATCTTCGACGTCTGGATTGGTTTCGCGTCCGCTACCCTCTCGACGATATTTCTATTATATATTCTCGAGAGGTACTCGCCCTTTAGCTACCGGAACAATTGGTCAAAGTATCGGGACGAGGCAACCGATCGATTCAGCACGCTGAAGACGTGCTTCTGACCCGCGTCTACGATCATTCCTTGTAGATAGGCGAGGGTGGTGCCCTTAAGAGTTTGTCAGGGACGATAGTGGCTGCGATTTGGTGACCATTTCCACGACTTCCGTCCGCCATGGCCGTCGTTTATTCGGCCGGCCTCGAAGCCTACGGGAGGGCGCTGAGGCGATTAAGGAGAAAAATCGAGACCATTAACGACGTTAGGAAGCGGCATCGCGTTCAATATTCCGCTCTGGCCAATTCCTTGGATACTTTTCAGGAGCGAAGAGGACAGAGGAGTACCTTTTTACCTGTGAGGAATTTGAATAAGTTATTCAGAGGCTAAGTGGATCTTTTTTCTTTTAACCCTTTGCAAGCTCCATTATTTACCCTTTCCATAAGAGTAACCCTTCGATCGCAGGATTTACTTTCTTGAAACATTGAAAGAAAAGCTTCTGGATTAAAGTAGTCAGCGATAGAAAGTTCCGAACGTCGACTCGATCGATCGATCGATACGTCCTCGCGCGGGGGTGACGTGAATAGGAAATTTTTCGTACGGGAACATGCAACGGAATGTGGTCGGATGAGGAACGCGTCGGAGAGGAACAGATCGGAGTACGTCGCGCGAGATTATCCGCTGGAAGACGAGTTTGCAAAGGTGTATTTGGCTATGGAGGACGCGGGATTTGTCCCGGGCCTGGAGCAAGTGGTGAAGATGGCCCGGGAAGTGAACCGCACTTACGAGCTCTCCTTTATAGCGGAAGCCGTGACCATAAAATGCCCGCCGCTGACGAACTGCGACATTAGACAGATCGTAGAGCAGTCCAACGGACCATTCGCAGCAACCATTCGGTTTCGCACTGTAAAGAGAAGATCCTCGTTAAAGGGGGAACTGGACGTCACATAAATCCAATAAAGAAGTTGCTTATCTTCCTTGAATCGGTGTTTATCGATCTTTTGCGAAAGCTCGAGTACAGAAATCGATCCAGATTTAATGCTGCCGGACAGATTCGGTACCGGTTTCTTAATCTTCTTACTTTTGGCCTCCAATAAATTGGCCTCCATTAATCTCGTAATAGTCGAAAAACGTGTTATAGCACGATTCAACGTGTCACGATTAATGTTTAATTAAAGGATTACGCATCTGGCGGTTGAGCGAAGATTAAATGGCCCGCAGAAGAAACGGTGGGATGAAAATCCTATAAGAGCAAATTGCCTCAACGCGGGCTTTGACCTCGACAATTCGGTAGTCATATTCCTGCTGATCCTTGTTGACGTATTGTTCGCCATTCAAATACTCTGCTCCCGGTATTATCGATGCTGTTTTATCAGCTAAAGCAGAAAACTAAACAAACAGGTCTTTTTATAAAAACAGAATTGGCTCTCTCTCTCTTGATCAAAAATAGGAGAATATAAATTAAAAAACCTAAAAAAAAATGGTTGAACAGCAATTCCTGCTTGGATAATGCTAAACATTTTCACGTTTTTAACTCGGTATGTATTTGTAAATGTTTGCCGGAAGTATGTAAACCACGGAAAAAGCCAACGGCGGAAAGCAAACATTAATCAAAGCACACCGTTGTTTTCCTTCGGCGTTTCGGTTTATTCATCGACTACGTGTATCACACCGTTACAGAGCCCGAGGGCGAACCATAAATCCCCGGGCTTTCCGATTGGCATCGCCGACAATTAGCCGGTCCACAGTGTTACCCCTTTTTCTGACCCAGCGTTTCGGGAAACACAATTCCATTAAGAGAAAGGTGCTTCCCCATTGGATAAATCAATCCTGCTGGCGGAGTGCTTTTTCTCAGGAACAGGAAAGCAACCCCCAAACACGCCCCAGACGTGCGAGAACCGCAAACCAAAGATCAAAGTAATTGCCGTGAATCGTTCGCTCGACTTCCAGAAGGAAGGATAATCATTTTCGCCGAAAGGATGCGTACGTCGCGGACGTTCACGATCGCCAGTCACGAAAATATCGATGTCGCGTCGAACTTTTAAGTAACACCTAAACGTACGCGTGTGACACGGAAAAGGTAACGATCGACTACCAGTCCAATTACGAGATAACCTGATCTCGCGACACGCGACGAGCGACATGTAAATTCGCGACGAACCGTCGCGGTTCACCGCGGCGTTGGCCGTCGTACGCGGCGGCAATCGCACTTTCGATTTCAATAAGGAGTGGCTCGACGAGTGGGAACGTTTCACGAAAAAGCAAAACGACAACGAAAGAAGCGAGCATGCCGCGTTGATACGGGAAATTGATTGGGTCATCCCCGCGGCAACCGATGGACAAACACGAATGAAAGGGGACCGTTTCAGCGCTTCGAAACCGCCCTCAGTTGCTCGGACGATCTCCGTACGCGATAATCCAGCCTCGAGGGCGCGACGCCTACTCCTGCGCGATTCAAACGCATCACTGCCGACCAATTATTTACTGTTGGGAAATTAGCTGTAATCTGTACGAGTCGAACGTGCTTTCCTGTCGAACGAACACAGGAACGGGCAGGTTCGCTAAGCACGAGGCACGCGGATTTTCTGGGAATCGAAGTGAAAAATTGCTCTGGTCGTTGGAATTCCTTTTTGCGTGCTCGGAATGAGATTCGCGAGATTTATGGTTACCCTGTGCGCGCTCCTTCGATTTTACGATGGATCTATGGTTCACGGGCGGGGGAACGTTGCGGAGGATCGAGAAATCACGGCGAACACGAGGCCTGTCAATCTCTGTGAGTAATTATATCGTTCGGATTGCGATTGAAAATAACAGGTTTTCAATTTTGTCAATTTTCAATCTCCCATTTCGCTTCTCTCCTCGTCAGTCGTCATCAGCAACGAGGCGAACAAAGTGGCGAACAGCAGCATAACAGCCGGCCTTAAGAGAATCAAGGAGCACTACCCGCATTATTTAGGCAAAGTGTGGAACGTTCGGATAAAAGATTCCGATTTAAACGACACGCTGGATCACATCTGCAACACGTGGAACTCCGCCGTAAAAGGAGGCGGCATCAGAGTCCCCGATTTAGTGGTGGACGTAACAACCGTTGGATTAGGGTCGAAAATATCCAATTCGTTCACCGCCGCGCTGGGCATCCCCACGTTATCCGCGCAATACGGTCAAGCAGGAGATCTTCTCTACTGGAGGAACCTAAACGAGGACCAACAAAGCTACCTAATCCAGGTGATGCCCCCAGGGGATTTAATACCGGAAGCGATCAGACAATTATCCATCCAATTGAACATTACGAACGCGGCGATCCTCTACGACCGCAATTTCATCATGGACCACAAGTACAAAAGCCTTTTACTGAACGTGCCGACCAGACACGTGATCAACGAGGCGTCCCAGCAGGTGATGGAAATGAGAAGACAATTGTTGAAACTACGGGACCTGGACATAGTCAACTACTTCGTCCTCGGCGACGAGAGCACCATCAACATAGCCCTGGAGGCGGCTGAGGCTTTACATTTCACCGGGAGGAAGTACGGTTGGTTTTTACTGACACCGGAGGCCAGCATTTGGCCGAAATGCGAATGTAGAAACATGAGCGTTCTCTTTGTGAAACCAAAACTCGAACCAAGGAAACCGTCGGTGGATAACAGTTTAGCAAAACCGATTATTTCATCTGCCTTTTATTACGATATACTTCAGTTAGGCGTTCTGGCGATGAAATCGGCCCTGGATAGCGGAGAGTGGCCAATGGAGCCGAGGCAAATCACCTGCGACGAGTATAACAATACGAATACTCCGGAAAGGAAATTGGATTTCCTTGGCAAGTTAAAGGAAGCTTATAATAACATGACGCCAACCTACGCTGGGATTAAGTGGGGCTCGAAGAATGGAGAGCACCAGGCTCAATTTCAAATGTCTATTCACTTGGTGAGCATACAGAACGGGATGATTTCGAACACGATCGACAGTGGATCTTGGAACGCGAGTTTATCCGAGCCCTTGCAGGTAATTATCAGTGGTAATATTATCCATCAGGTTTATTTTTGAGATCCGTTATTTATAACAGAAACGATCCTAATTTAAAATTGATTACACGCGAAATAAACCGTGCAAATTGATAAGATCGTGCACGTCACATTACCGAACGAAATTAGGTCGGTCTATTGATCAGTGAAAAAATGATAGCGCTTTTGAGTCACGCAAGGATGAGACTGTTCGATAGTCGAATGTCACGGCCGTGGTGTAATATTCCTCTTAGATAATCGGTATAAATTACGGTATCGTTGCGCTTAAATGAAAATTTAATCTCCTTAAGTTTCTTTCTCAAAGAACACAAACTTCCTATCTTCTTTCCTCAATTAAAGGACTAAGGGGAAAAATGATCATCGGTCCAAAGAAAATTTCCACCATGAGCGTCTATAGTCCTGAAGAATGTTCATCTATCCTGTATTCTTGACAGACGATCGTTACGTTTATTTGCGTTTATCGCTGATAACAAAAACCTCTGATGAAGATATCGCATGCAACTATATTTGTTTCCGCGAAACCCTTCAACTACGTAATGATATCCTGGCATTCACGAGTTCCGCGTCGAGCACCTCGTGCGGATATCATCGCAAGTCACTCCAACGAAGCAACGCGCGCCCCAACGAAGATTTATTAACACAGTAGAATCTTATCACCAGACGAATTGCTTTTACCCTGAAGTATTAACCAAGCGATCGATCCATCTCTCGATATCAATCTGTCTGATCAAATCAAACCGTTTAACTGCGTTCTGTGCGAAGGTAACGAACAACAACGTGATGAACAACACAGCGTTGAAGAGCTACAGGGTGGTAACCGTGATCCATCCGCCGTTCGTCATGTACAACGCGGAGAAGAATGAATACTACGGTTTCTGCATCGATTTGCTGAACGAAATCAAGAACACGATTGGCTTCCAATACGAGATACGAGAAGTCGAGGACAAGCAGTACGGAAATCTGAACCCGAACGGTACCTGGAATGGGATGATCAAGGAATTAATCGAGAAACGTGCCGATATCGCCTTGGGCTCGCTCTGGGTGACAGCTGAGAGGGAGAGGCTGGTAGACTTCACGGTGCCCTACTACGACTTGGTCGGTCTGTCCATTATGATGCTGAAGACTAAGACCTTTACATCGTTATTTAAATTCCTGACAGTACTGGAGAACGAAGTCTGGTTCTGCATCCTGGCCGCCTATTTCTTCACCAGCGTCCTCCTCTGGATCTTCGATCGTTGGTCACCGTACAGCTATCAGAACAACAGGGAGAAGTACAAGGATGATGAAGAGAAACGAGAATTCAATTTAAGGGAATGCTTCTGGTTCTGCATGACCTCGTTGACGCCGCAGGGTGGCGGAGAAGCACCGAAGAATCTTTCCGGGCGGCTCGTCGCTGCTACCTGGTGGCTGTTCGGATTTATCATCATCGCCTCGTACACCGCGAATCTGGCTGCGTTCCTGACGGTGTCCAGGCTGGAGATTCCGATCGAAACGCTGGAAGACCTTAGCAAACAGTATAAAATTCAGTACGCCCCGGTGTACAATTCTCCAGCGTACACTTACTTCAAGAGAATGGCCGCTATCGAGTGGAAGTTTTACAAGTGAGTGTTCGACATCTCGTATTTCGCGATTGGCTAAATTTGCACGGTCATTGAATATTTTAGCATTTGGAAAGAGATGAGCCTTAATGATAGTCTGACGGAAGTGGAGAGGGCCGAGCTGGCGGTATGGGACTACCCCGTCAGCGACAAGTACACGAAAATGCTGCAAGCCATGGAAGAAGCAGGCTTCCCAAACTCGACGGAAGAAGCGTTACGAAGAGTTCGTCGCCTCGACTCGAACAATGAGTTCGCTTATATAGAAGACTCGACGACCATCAAGTATCTTACCCTGACGAACTGCGACCTTGTTCAAGTAGGGGAAGACTTCTCGAGGAAGCCGTACGCGATCGCCGTTCAACAGGGATCGTCTTTGAAGGATCAGTTTAACAATGCGTGGGTACCAGTCTCTTACCTGCTTTAACTAACATAATTAATTACCAATTCTCTGCTACACTTCCTTCTTTTATTTCATTTTATCGTAGCATTTTGATATTACTAAATAAGAGGGAACTGGAGAAATTGAAGGACAAATGGTGGAAGAAAAACCCGGATAGAAAGAATTGCGACGCGGAAAATAATCAAAGCGATGGTATAAGCATCCACAATATCGGTGGTGTATTCGTGGTTATATTTCTAGGTATTATATTCGCTTGTCTCACCTTGGCCTTCGAGTATTGGTATTATCGGCACCATGTGAGAGGAACAAAGATCAGTCCAAGCAATCCGATTAAGGGTAAATTGACAAAAGTAAAGCCACTCAGATTCGAATTACAACCGGCTCCCACGCACGCCTTTCAAAGTAGCCACTTCAGATCGAGGTTCTGAATACCTGATCTGGAGAACAGAAAAAGGATAAAAGGATGACACGCGGCAAACCTTGCCGCGACGCTGATGTCTGTTCTTGTTCGATGAAAAGAAAAATAAAAGACCTGGACAGAGACGGTAAATGATTTGCTCTTTCAGCGTTTGCAATGCCTTTATTTGGTTACTCCCTTTGCGTACATTATTTCGCGCAGAGAATACATATTCGGATGTTCGTATTTATCTTCTCTTCCTTCGTTCTGTTCGTTTTCATCGCATCGCAAATTCACGTACAACATCGTTCGTCGTTTCGAATAACCTTCCTCGCCTTGGGTTAACATTATCACCACGTTTTTTAACAACATTTTACTCGCTCTCTTTCTTTCGATTTAAAAGGCATTTTCATTCTTCCTCTAATAACTTCTTTTCTCGCGTTTCTCTCCGTTTACCTTCGCCTAGGTAAAGGTAGCGTTTTCTCAAGTTATACATCTCTTTTAAACTTTTTTTTTATTTTTTTTTTTTTTTGTTTCGCTTATTTTTTCTCACATGTACGTTCTCAATAATATTTTTCGATATTTCCTCTGAGGGAGCATAGGAAAAGCATTGGATACTCTGGGTTTCGTTTAAAACATGGGATCTGATGGCTCACGGGATTGGGGACAAGGTATTAATCTTCTAGGATGTTAAATTATAATTACAGGGATATAATTAAGATAATCCATTAATAATTACGAAAAAACAACAAGAAAATAGAGTAGTACTTCGATGGATCTCGATTTAATGTCGTGCGGCACTTTTTTCATCCTTTTTTTTTATTTATACTTATATAAGTACTCCGTCCTCAAATTTTACTCTTTCGACTTACTCTTTCCTTTTTTTTATCTTTTTCTTTTAAATTAACGTCATTCTTTTTTTTGGCATTTTTTTTCTTAATTACATTTTATTTTCACTTCTTTCTCTCGTTCCAGCAATGCATCCAATGCAAACACATACAATGGAACGCCTGCACATTGGATGAGAAACAAAAAAGGAAAACTGCACGCTACAATTTCTAGAAAAAATCAGCGCACTAATTGTATATATATATTTTTTTCATTTTCGTTTCTTTCTCTTTCTCTCGAAAAAGTTTCACATAAAATTATCAACAAGCTACAAACGAAATATCGTGGACTACGTTCTCGATACTTTTTTTTTCCTCTCTCGCTCTCTCTTTCTCTCTCTCTCTTTCTCTCTCTCTCTCTCTCTCTCTCCCACTCTCTCCCCCTCTCTCGCGCGCGCTCCCATTGTTAAACGCTGCGTTAACATATACATCTTTCTTCCTCTCTAGTTCGCTCCGTTTCTTTTTTTCTTTTTATTTGTCAAAGGATTAATAATAATTATCTAAATGAACGTTTAATATTCCTTCTTGTCTCGCTTTGCTCGCGTTGCAACCGTTATTTATTATTTTCCTTTTTTACTCTTCGTTTAACGACAACGGGGGATACATTTTATGTTCATTTAACGGCACCATCTTGGATACATGCATAACAAATTCCACATGCCAAGAGGCCCCCCAGTGTCATATTTCTTATTTATCATTTTTTTTTATCATCGTTAACAGTTTGCGCCTTCGCGTGTTGAAAAAAAGTATAGCTAAACCACAAACTCTCCAGTCATATCGCATTTTTTTTTTTTTTTTAGCAGCTCATTATTTATCCAGTTCATAAGGTCAACGGACGCAAAGTCGTCAGAGGCTGGCATCCGAAGCTGCTACTGTGCCTTCTATCGGAAAAAACATATTAAATATGTAACGTTAATTGTAACTGCAACAATTCGACTACAAGCACTCAGACCACATACATCCTATTGCTATATGCCGAATCTCGCGCTTCGAATCAAAAGCGACGATCGATGTAATAGCATGTATCGTGACCAAACTCTCTCAAGAGGTGTTTGCTCGATTCAATTTTTCTTCAAGATAATTCTTTAATTTCGTGACGTATTATTACATATCATGTGATCGATTACGCGTATGCATATACAACCTCGTCCGAAAGTATTAGGACACTTGCTCAATCGTAATGAATGTTTTGGATCAATTATAGTGTGCAATCATGAATTTCGTTAATTGTTACATTGTTTCGAATAATTCAGCTAGTATCTCACCGAGAGCGTTAACTGAATAACTGTTATGTAGCTGATTAAAAATATCGCGAAAGTGTTCAAATATTTCTGAACAGAGGTGTACGTATTACGTACATATAATACCATCTTACATACACATCTATCAATTTCGAGTTACATAACAACAAACGTAACAGAAAAAAAAGAGAAAAAAGAGAGTACCACTTCGATGCTCGTAGCACGTAGAGTAACCTAACAGAGTAACGAATAACAAAAATTTCAGCCCGATTGTTCAGCCAATGATCTTTGGTTTCATTGTATGTACAATTGTGTATCTTCGAACAACCGAGAAAGACTTTCCACGAAATCGCAAACTCTATCAACGCGCACATCTACCTCGCTATACTAACATAAAATAACGGGTACGCAATTTCCTTTTTCCTTCGTATATTCCAACACGGATGACGGAATTGACGGAAAGGATGGCGCACAGCGTTGCGAAACAAAACAGAAAAGAAAAATAAAAGAAAAGAAAAAAAGAAAAAGAAGAACAAAGCTGCGTCGACACGTAATGTATTGGATTCTTTCTAGAGAGACATTTCATTACCTTTTCCTATCATTGTGCAGAGGTACGTTTGATCGTACCCAGCCCAGTTGACCCAATGCATAGCAATCTTTCTCGATTCTCTCCTCCCCGCGTATAACAGTATCTTCCACTCCGACCGGAGTATAATGAAAATAATCCTGTTCGGAGAGAATTCTGCGTTTGACCGGAGACGATCTAATGGGCTCAGTTTGAACGCACTTGTCACATTGACGCACCCTGAATTTCAACGTTAAATTCGAAGATACTGGCGGTAGTAGCGGTGAGTCGTTCTCCCGATACTCCATGTAAGGGCTCTCACCACCAGGAAGATACAACAAGTTTCCCGACTCGGATCTTCGATACGCGACCCGCTCTAAAGTATTGTTTACAGGAAACGTGGTCCCGTCGGCCCACTGACCGTCATCCTTTATCGGACGAAAGTGTGTGCGAGCGGAAGTAAGCAAATCCTCGTCTGGTTCTGGAAGGCTGTTTACCTTCAGATTTGAACGAGATTCTTTGCGTGTCCCAATGGGAGTCTTACGCGGTGCGACTGGAAAGAAGCAGCTACCTGTCTGAGGACTGTGGCCCAAGGCAGCTAAGTTACTGCCAAGTCCTTTCCAGCACCATGACCCGTCCATAGCTGAGTCAGACCAGTTAACATTGTTTTCTGAAATAGTATAAATCGGAATATTTACTCGTTTTCGATTTTGCTGTAACCAAGTTAGCAAACTAACTCTCGCACATGTATATATGAGACAGAAAATTAGAATAAAATGTATACACCGCCGCTGAAAGATATCCGGACGTCTACTTTTCGGAGATCTGATTCCAGCAGAGAGTTTTTTCCGCTTAATCCCTCTGACCGGATATTTATCAGCGGTAGCGTATATCGCGGCACGACACAAATACAATGGCGATCTACATCTAACTTGGTGTACTCTGGTATAATTACTTACATGTCAGAATGATCTCCTATCCGTTAGATATACTTAAGTCAATATTACTATATATCGTCATACTTGCAAATTGTATTATAACTGAGATACTGACCTGATTTATTCTTGTTACTACATTCATCCGCATAGTCTTCAATGCTGATTATATCGATGTTCCATGGAATTGGCGGTGAGTCGTCAACGATAGATTCCTGGTACGGCGTGTCAGTAGCATAGCCATTGTCTGAGGTGGATAAAGTAAAGATTGTCTCGGTAGTGTCTGTCGGCCAAAGGGGT
The DNA here is from genome assembly GCF_050948175.1 of Xylocopa sonorina. Lineage (NCBI taxonomy): Eukaryota > Metazoa > Arthropoda > Insecta > Hymenoptera > Apidae > Xylocopa > Xylocopa sonorina. The sequence goes on along the minus strand of NC_135197.1, from coordinate 11,676,674 downwards.
CCTGAGGGGATAGAAAGTGTAGGTGCTGCCCAAATCGAAGCTGTGTCCTGTGCATTGCCTGGCCCTGAATCCCAAAGCGCTTCTAAGCTCTCGTCAAACTTTGCTTGCAACTGTGCTAACCGGAGTTTATCCAATTCCAATTCCAGTTCCTTTTCCCTTTCGCGTTCCATCGACTTGGCAAATCCGTAGCTTTGTTTATCCTCCGATCTCCTTGAGTCGATACTCTAAGAAAAACGAGAGCGATTCGTGAAAAATTTATCTCTATAAAACAGTGTATTATTCAATTCTCAAATACTTACAATGGACATTTTAGTTTTCTTATTGCGTGATTTACTGGTGTTCTTATTGTTGTTGTAATTCACTCCATTGACTTTATTGTAATTATTATTATTGTTGCTATTGTTGTTGTTATTATTATTGTTGTTGTTGTTATTGTTGTTGTTATATCCAAAGTTCTTATCTTTTTTCTGAGAAAACTTCTTGAGGGTCGTAGGTTGCAAAGCAGGGAATGCCGCGTAATATCTGAGAGCCCTGTCGCGTGGTGTGAGCGACTCTAAATTCGTTTTGCTCTCACCATCGGAATTCTTAAACTCCTCTTTTTTTTCATCCGAGCAGCCACCTTCTAGGTCCCGAAGTTTCATGCATAATTCGTCGACCAAAGTTTCCACCCCACATTTCTGTATAACAAAGCAATATACGCTTAACGATTGACGTTCGTCAAGAACAAACGGTAACCCTGCGAAGCGCATAGTGGCTTCACCGTGAGGTTTGAGTTATTATACGTAGCAACTTCTGAAATATTTGATTAGGATCTCATGGTGAAACCAGAGTACTCCGAATGGTTATCCGTTGTTGATCAAACGGTAGTTGGTTTCGATACTAACATTATCGGCAGCACTCGTCAAACATTGCATAACAGCACGTCTCTGTTCTCTGTCACCTTGCGTGGGCAGTTTTGCTTTAGGTCGGGCCCGTATACGACGTCCTCCGTTTCGACCAGTACCTACTGCTTCTTCTGGAGGGCTTAGGGCCGAGTCGGGGCAGCGCAGCAGGCTGAGCACGAATCGCGAGTACGCAACAGGGTCGATTCCCAGTGCGTCCAAGCGTGCTTCGAGCCACTGGCGCAACTCCTCCTCGGCCCTTGTGCCAAATGCTTCACCTCCTCCAGGGGACGTCGCTATCCCGACCAGATGCAATGCTGGATTCCTCATTTCCTTTTAATTAAGCTCCTCCTAGACCCAGGAACTTTCACGGATTCCACTACCTCCAGGGTGATCATCTTCTCTCCTTTAAAAGTAAATGCATTTCACATCATTGGTATGTACAAGATTTATAATGGTTGAAGATTAATGGAAAAATAAGGCGAATGACAAATCGAGTTACCTATTTACAATAGAGTTACGGGTATTATATTATTGTCCTTTAATGTTTCAATTTTACCGAATCCACCACCTTGACATTTACTAGCTTGATAAATGTTCTTTCGTTTTTTTTTCTCTTTGTTACTTGTTAAATTTTCTCTTTCTGTATTTTTTAGTTTCGTCGCCCACAATGGTGGTGCTTCTTCCGATTTCAGTTACGTTGTGATATATATATGTATATATATATATATATATTTAAAAATTATTTAGTTCTTGTGCACAGGTGGTGGATATCTTGTGGAAATGAGGCTGGCAGGTCTTAGCGAAGGATAACAAATATAGTCTCCTTCCCATTTTGACACTGAAATTTTATAATTTTCAAATTATTTCTCCTGGACATTCTAAATGTAATGAAAGAAATGTTTCGTATAAATAAAAAAGTAGGCAGTGTTCCTTTCCACTATTCTGGTTTATTCGTACGACAGGGATTAAATAAATAAATTTTACATTATTCATATATTGCAATACAACATTGCATCATATGTTGCAAACTTAAGCTTATAAAAGGATTTTAAATTGGGTTATAAAAAATTGTTATCACACTTCTTATGTAAGCAACACTAAGTAACTAGTAAGTGTATAAAACTTTCACTTTCATAAGTTCTAAATGTGAGTTAGTAAATACACACATCGGTAGCTTAAAACAGCATGCCATGTATATACAAAATAATATATAAAACATCATTTACATTGAACTAAAGTAACATCAACCTAGAGCATCACATTTGTAATTGACCTTAATATTACTCTCCTATGTTAACAAGGATTACTATTCAATACACGTATCGCACATTACGAGGAACAGAGAAGCAAATGAATCATAGATATTTAAAACACAGTACTTAGAAATCGACCAATGACTAATGTCAATTTCAGATAATGTATCAAACGTCTCTCAGCTGTTAATTATTACTTCACACAGAAAAACCACCGTACACAAAATAATCTTGCAACTACACACGCATTGGATCTCTCTAAAAAGACTTTGAGAAAAAAAGGAAACAAATGTGCTGAGTCCAAATGAAAACAATGTATAGTCCATGTACGGAAACAAGGGTATCGGAAATATGCGTGAAATTTCGTTCGTATCGGTAACGAACGAAACAAGACGATTGCTGGCTAATCTGGATTTATAAACGTCACAGTTGACAGGCATTCTTTTGGGTTTTTGAAAGCGCGCGTTGCGACAGTATTCACGCGAAATGCAGTTAGAAACGTAAGGCGCAATTAGAGGCGTACGTTCGTGTTGGAGGCTATTAAGTCACGTTGCACGAGCCGTGGAGCCAAGGTACATGTTCCACGTCGTGGCTAGGAAACGCGAGTTGCTACCGTGCGAACGGAAATAAAAACGGGGCTACAGGGATCGTCGCAGCGAACTGGCATCGTTCTCGACATTGTCAAAAGTCCGTATCGCTGGGACACGCGGGCACAACCAATCGTGGACATAAATACTACGGGGAGTTTTCCGAGTTTTTCACGCACTATCAACCAGCCTCCGTCCACTTGATAGATGTCTCTCGTACTGGTGTACGAAAACAAACTCGAAATACGAGCGTATAACGTTGCAGCTCGGCTGTCTATATGAATTGTTGGCAAACCCACTGCTAGGGCAATGCGAATAACCTTGCCAATTGCGCTATGCGTTACGCCTGAGTCATAGTTCTCTCGTTGAAAGAGGGAACGAGTGCGTGACGTTATGAAATAACAACGAGCCTATCTTCGTACACGGCCCACTATCAAATGGTGACAAGCATGGCACTCGCTTCGATTACGATTAACGGAATTATTGAAATTTCCACGTACCTGCATGCCCCGAGAGATGATTTTCACCCCGGCCTCTTCTACACACCCCACTCGGTGAAAAACATGGCGGCTACTAAAAGCTTCGCTGCCCCTCCCCCTTCGAACCGTTGGCACCCAGTCAGCTCTTGCACAAGATCTCTGGCGTGTTCGAAAATTTGTCGTACAACGAACACGGGGATTAAATAAATACCAGTTGCTGGTGGAACGCGGAACATGGAAAGTCATATCTTTAGTGGTTCGACTAATTTTATTTGATAAATACTATAAACATTATTTCCGCGATGTACGCGAACATTGCGTTCGTTTTTATCAGTGATACGTATAAGCTAGGGACATCGTGGCGAACAAACTCGCACGAATCAACGAATTGATCAATTTTTATATCCTTGTAATTGTTTATTTGAATCTTTCCGACACTTTTAAAGAATAAATCTGTGTTAGCGAGAAGCTAGTGAACTTATAACGGACGATAGGAAGAAAATTGTAACCCAGTAAGGGTGAACATTCCACACCCTTAATGTAGGAAATGGTATTAACAAATTTTTGCACTTAAAGTATGCGTTATAGATTATAAAATTGAAGTTAAAATTTCTGATAAAATTATAGTACAATTTTAATTCTAAGTACGCTGAAAAATCGAATTACCAAAGAAGAAAAAAAGAAAGAAAGAAACATAGAAATCATTCTTAAATCATACGAATAATAATGATTTTGGTTTAGCGACTAGCTAATCTTTGTTCTATCACCACCATGTTCAAGTCGGAAAATGTGTAATGGTGAAGTATTTTACCACATTGCAGATAAAAACGGCTCCGGAAAATTACTAAAACTAGAAAAAAAATATTATAATATAAAATGAACTTTTTAATTCAGACTAAAACGATGGTATCTGGCCATAGGACAGTAATTCGCCGTACGTATAATTAATTATATTCAATAACAGACAAGAATAATAATCTTAACATTATTTTTTCAGTACATAGATTGTAGGTATTGGACATGTTAGATTTATATAACATATAATTTCGGAAATAGCGCTATTAATACCGCTGACAAATTAACATCAATTTTTCACTTTGTATTGTTATATTTTCAATGATCTACATGTATAAAGACGTCGTTCGTAGGTTATGTTATGAAATAAGTATTGCATCGGTATTACATCGATAAAATATTCTTTTTTGTATGACATGTCAGTTATAAATATTGGTAACATTTTAAACAGCATTAATCTCTCGTGCATAATCATTTTATCTTATCACTTGCCAATTAATTTTTTTGATACAATATTGTATCAAAAATTGCTCCATAATATGAAATAAAAATATTTCTAACTGTGTATCGATTAAGAAGACAAATCTATCCATCTAAATGAAACGCATTTCTTACAGAGTATTGTTGCTTTAAATTTTGGCATAATACGAATCAGACAAATGGCAGCCTGGCATTTATCTGTATGGATAAAAGATACTCCAGGAGCAACGGATTATTATTGCAATCTACAGTGACAGAAAACTATAGCAATAGTAATTTATCTTACGTACCGTTTCGTACATTCTATGTAACACCGACATGGAAGGGTCAAGACTCATCTTCCAAAGTGGAAGACACAGTGAAAAATATAAAAGAAGAAAAAGAACTCAAAGCTAAAACACCAGCATCGGTTGCACAAAGTACTCAGAAAGCTTTAGTTGAAAAAACGTCGATATGGCAAAAAGTCAAAGGGGAAGTTCTACATTACTATCATGGATTTAGGTTGTTAGGTCTCGATATTAAAATCTCGGCAAAGTTGGTGTGGAGAATTTTGAAGGGTAAAGAGCTCAGTAGAAGAGAACATAGACTTGTAAGTTGTGAATATTCATACTGTTCAATTAAAAGCATAAACTTATCGAATTATTTTAATTACTCCTTTAACTGACATTTTCAGCTTATTAAAACAACAGGAGATTTATTCAGACTCATTCCCTTTTCTGTTTTCATCATTGTACCCTTTATGGAGTTCTTGCTTCCTATTGCTATTAAGATTTTCCCTGGCTTGCTACCATCTACCTTTCAAACAGCAACAGAGAAGGAGGACAAATTAAAGCATGCATTAAAGGTATACATACATATAATTTTCTTTTGTAAGTGGTCACTTTAAAGTGGTATGTTTGCACCAAATTTTTGGATTTCAGATTAAAATTGAAATGGCAAAATTCCTGCAAAAGACGCTAGATGACATGGCACTACAGTCTGGTGATTATAAATCGAAGAAAGCCAAAGAATTTTCCGAATTTTTCTATAAAATACGATCTTCCGGTGAAGTAGCATCCAATGAAGAGGTCATGCAATTTAGTAAACTTTTCGAAGACGAAATCACACTAGACTCTCTCACTCGACCACAATTAGTTGCGTTGTGCAGAGTATTAGATGTACAAACCCTTGGGACATCCAACTTTTTACGATTTCTACTTAGAATGAGACTAAGAAGTCTCAATGCAGACGATAAAGTAATTTCTATAAACATATTCTTTGAATAGATAGCGATAAATTGCATGTAAATTAATGTAATTAATGTTTACAGTTAATTGAAAAAGAAGGTATAGATTCACTTACCAGAAGTGAACTACAACAAGCTTGTAGAGCACGTGGAATGCGAGCGTATGGATTACCAGATAGTAAATTGAAGGAACAACTGTCCCAATGGCTAGATTTAAGTTTGAATAAAAAAGTTTCACCCTCGTTGTTACTCCTTTCGCGAGCACTTATGGTTCCTGAAACGATACCTATGTCAGACAAATTGAAGGCTACCATCTCTGCGCTTCCTGACACTGTCGTTGCGCGTACTCAAGGTGCAATAGGAGAAAAGGAAGGCAAAATGGATCATAAAACGAATATTGAAATCATCAAGATGGAAGAACGTAAAATCGAAGAGGAACGACAAGAAAAGGAACCGCAACCCGCCGTTTCCTTCCAGAGTCACAAAACCGACGAAATTACGAATTCAGATGTAAAAGTGTTAGAACAGGCTTTAGACTCTCTTGGGAAGGTTTGTAAAATTATTTTTCTTTTTGCGAGAAACTAGTAATTTTTGTTGTTATTTCGAAGATAAATCGTGTATCTAATTTTATAAAGGATAACAAAATGTCCGTTGAGAAAGAAGAATTGAAAGAACTTAAGGAAGAAATGGCTGACTATCAAGAGGATCTTAAAGAACTCGACGAAATTAAAGCAGCAGCTAAAGGTCAAAAGGACATAGAAAGTATTGAAGTGTCCAAAGGTGCTAAACATTTGTTTAACAAAGTGAACAAGATGATAAGTAAAATGGACGCAGTCTTAGAGCAACTTGAGTCAGAGAAACAAAAGAAAGAATCCCAGAAAACGGATGATAAAGAGAAGACCACTAGCTCGAAAGCTGTCGAAGAACTAGTTAAGATAGACGAGTTAATATTGGCGATTAAGAAACTTCAAAGTGTACCTGATCAACATCGATTACATCGCATAGAAGAAATTCTTGCAAAAATTGACGATGATAGAGATGGTTCTATAAAAATTGAGGATGTTCTCAAGGTAATGTGTAATGTACGACGGTATTAAACAATATAAACGGACTATAATATAATAATTTTACATGGCGAATTTGCAGGTTTTGGAACTAATCGGCAAGGAAGACATCAAATTGAGTAAAAAGCAAGTAGACGAAATACTTGATTTGCTCGACAAAGAAGAGGTCTTGGAGGAGAAAGAACAGAATCAGAAAAAGTTACAGAGAAATTCAAGTGACTTGAAAGATGGAAATTGCACGGAAACGAAATACGTATCGCCGAAGTCACCAATTCCTGCTACGCCAGTGACAAGTGAAAAGGGTTTTGGTAAAGAGGAATTGGAGGAGGATATCGGGAAGCCGAAAAAAAGTTTTGTTTCGCACCCGTCTGAACAGGAAAGAGAAAAATCAGCCGCGGTTCTGAAAAGTAATTCTGCTTCTGAACCAGTTAGAAACCCTCCGTTAACACCTGGCGTTCCACCACCGGCGAAAAAAGCGGAAGGTTCTAAGCAACTATAATTACCGCACAATAAGTTATTAATATATGTAATTACAAATACGATCTTTCTACTGGGTACTGATTTAGACAAAAATATTATGTTTTCATCTATAGATTATATTTCTATCTCTATATTATGATATTATTGTGAATTTCTTCTTTTTTTTTTGTAACTGAATTCACGTAGAAAGCGGTATATAAGAGAACCGATTACAATAGTTTCATGTACGTAATAAGACGCTCTACGATAAATATTGCTGTTGCATATACATAACTTTAACCATTTATCAACATTTGATTGCAGATAAAGGAAACATTAATATAATTTTTGTATTTATAATTAAAACAGGTTCTGAATTTTTAAGACTGTGATGCATTTAATGGCATCGATATACTATTTGTTCTATGAATTACAAGATTACATGTGCTGGACACAAAAAAGAAGTAATATTCTGCTTGTAAATTTTTAATTAGTATAAAAAAAATGTCTCTTTTAAATTTTACGTGACAATATCGTCGCCGCTGATATTGATGGTTAGTAGTGAAATATGGCAGGAGTACATAGTTTTTGTTACAATGAAACTTAATTCCAAAATATTTTAATACCACAAGGGATCATTCCATCTGTTCATGTATTGTTATTACAGAACTGTAATACATAAACTATAGATTTGACACTTCCGCTTTGATTTACAAACAGAAAAAAATGTGCAACTGAGAATTAAAGAAACAAGATGTATATTTATAAATAAAATAATAGCAAAGTGTACACAACAGAGAGCTAGCGATTACACGTATGCACTGATTACATAAGACCATGACTATGTAATAATGTGTACGATTTTTTAGTGATAAGTACTATACATTGCATTGAAAGAAACATATAAATTCTTAAATTAAATGTTCACTGGATGTTAATCATAATTGAAAGTAAATGAAATTATCATTATTGGGAATAAAATTGATACAAAAAATTGTTAAGGTACATATCTGTTGCAATAATTATTGAATCAGAATAACAAGACTAATTTTAATAATATGTTTATTTGGTAGTACAAGTACATTTGCACAAAATAACAATATAATCAGTATATATTATCAAATAAAAATTATTTGATTTCAGCAAAAATGCCAATAGTGAAGATATATAGGGTAACACTTATCCCTTTTTATTTTTGTGCAATAAACTGCCCATTTATGCAATAAAATGTTTCTGTACAAAATTTAACAGTATTTTTTCCCAGTTTTAGGGAATAATTACATTGTTACACATTATTTTATTATACATATTTTTCACTACAAGTTAGGATGCAATTTTACATAAGGAACAACCAGTTACACAAGTATATATTATTTTACAGCTGAAGAGCTCTAAAACCTGCATTTCACAACTATTTAGAACATTTCGCATAGATCACGATATATCTTATATGATTTAATGATTTTAGCATTAAAAAGATACTTTCACTACCGATAGAGACGTAGCAGGTAAAGTACCATTTAAAGAGATGGAGCCACGAGTCGCACAGTAGTTTACTTCGCTGCCGATAACGATGTGCGACCAGTTTGAGCACTCCTTAGATAGATGGCGCCACTGATACGAATTAAAGATTTTGTATACCTAATGACGCCCAATTTAAATCCATCGTGCTATCACTAAAATTATAAAAGATAATCTACTGATCGTTTCTTTCTTCTGTTACAGGTAACAAGAGTGGAGGGAGGGATCAATTTAACAGCGCTGATATCTCCCACATATTTAAAAGACAAGGAAGACGAGAAATGAAGAAAGAAATTGCAAGAGAAACGAAGACGGAAGAAAATCCTTTAATGTATCAATTATTTTATATTACCATGAAGTATATAAGAAATACAAACATTGTAACCATGTAATATGATGTTTAATAGTAATTTGTTGTATATAACGTTACTTTAATTGAATAAACAAAATAATTTAAGTGACATATAACAAGTCTTCTCATTTACCTAAAGTTCAGCCACATCCCCTCCATTCTCCTAACCATTTTAGTATATAAGACAAATTCCTGGAAAATGACGTCACTTCCGGGAATCGCCGAAATTCCAGGAATTCTCGATGACGTCATTTCCAAGAAGTGGCACTATTCGGATACCTCCTATGACGTCATGTTCTCCTGATACATTTCCGATTTTTCGACCAAAATCTTGAAAATCCGATTTTGTATCAGGAGAACATGACGTCATAGGAGGTATGCCTGCCACTTCTAGGAAAATGACGTCACTTCCAGGAATCGCTGAAATTCCTGGAATTCTCGATGACGTCATTTCCAAGAAGTGGCAAAACTCGGATACCTCCTATGACGTCATGTTCTCCTGATACATTGCCGATTTTTCGAATAAAATCTTGAAAATCCGACTTTGTATCAGGAGAACATAACATATGAGGAGGTATCCGAATAGTGCCACTTCCAGGAAATGACGTCATCGAGAATTCCTGGAATTTTGGCGATTCCTGGAAATGACGTCATTTTCCTAGAAGTGGCGCGCATACCTCCTCACTACTTATATTCTCCTGATACATTTGCGATTTTTCGACCAAAATCTTGAAAATCTGACTTTGTATCAGGAGAACATGACGTCATAGGAGGTATGCCTGCCACTTCTAGGAAAATGACGTCACTTCCAGGAATCGCCAAAATTCCAGGAATTCTCGATGACGTCATTTCCTGGAAGTGGCACTTTTCGGATACCTCCTCATATGTTATGTTCTCCTGATACATTTCCGATTTTTCGACCAAAATCTTGAAAATTCGACTTTGTATCAGGAGAACATAAGTAGTGAGGAGGTATGCGCGCCACTTCTAGGAAAATGACGTCACTTCCAAGAATCTCCGAAATTCCAGGAATTCTCGATGACGTCATTTCCTGGAAGTGGCACTATTCGGATACCTCCTCATATGTTATGTTCTCCTGATACAAAGTCGGATTTTCAAGATTTTATTCGAAAAATCGGCAATGTATCAGGAGAACATGACGTCATAGGAGGTATCCGAGTTTTGCCATTTCTTGGAAATGACGTCATCGAGAATTCCTGGAATTTCGGCAATTCCTGGAAGTGACGTCATTTTCCTAGAAGTGGCAAGCATACCTCCTATGACGTCATGTTCTCCTGATACAAAGTCGGATTTTCAAGATTTTGGTCGAAAAATCGGCAATGTATCAGGAGAACATAACGTCATAGGAGGTATCCGAATAGTGCCACTTCTTGGAAATGACGTCATCGAAAATTCCAGGAATTTCAGCGATTCCTGGAAGTGACGTCATTTTCCTAGAAGTGGCAGGCATACCTCCTATGACGTCATGTTCTCCTGATACAAAGTCGGATTTTCAAGATTTTGGTCGAAAAATCGGAAATGTATCAGGAGAACATGACGTCATAGGAGGTATCCGAATAGTGCCACTTCTTGGAAATGACGTCATCGAGAATTCCTGGAATTTCGGCGATTCCTGGAAGTGACGTCATTTTCCAGGAATTTGTCTTATATACTAAAATGGTTAGGAGAATGGAGGGGATGTGGCTGAACTTTAGGTAAATGAAAAGACTTGTTATATTTCACTTAAATTATTTTGTTTATTCAATTAAAGTAACGTTATATACAACAAATTACAATTAAACATCATATTACATGGTTACAATGTTTGTATTTCTTGTATACTTCATGGTAATATAATATAATTGATACATTAAAGGATTTTCTTTCGTCTTCGTTTCTCTTGCAATTTCTTTCTTCATTTCTCGTCTTCCTTGTCTTTTAAATATGTGGGAGATATCAGCGCTGTTAAATTAATCCCTCCCTCCACTGTTGTTACCTGTAACAGAAGAAAGAAACGATCAGTAGATTATCTTTTATAATTTTAGAGTGATAGCACGATAGATTTAAATTGTGCGCCATTAGGTGTACAAATTCTTTAATTTGTACCAGTGGCGTCATCTCTCTAAAAAGTGCTCAAACTGGTCGCACATCGTTATCGACAGCGAAGTCAACTACTGTGCGACTCGTGGCGCCATCTGTTTAAAATGTGCTGAAACTGGTCGCACACAGTTATTGACGGTGAAGTAAACTGCGATATTGGAATTGCCTTATTAGCACGATAACTAACACCATCTAAAGATATCCTAAATTTCTGGTGTTCAAAGTTATAGTGTGTATATTCAAGCCGAGTGTACTAAGTTTGAGGATTTTGTTTTTTGATAAATAAGTAGTATTGTACATGTAATATATTTCATTCAGTTTAACTCGAATTCGAAAGTTTGCGAGTAAATGGAACATAGAAATATGTAGTAACGATTTACGCATAATACCCAAACACAGCTCGTAGCACATGCTCGGGTATAAACTGAAATACCTTATACTACCGGTTACCCCACTATTTGTACAAGTTCAATTTATCTGTACATTTAATCATTATGACTGCATTAGGCGGTTTTATGGAATTTTTTCAAAAGGGGAAGGTAAATACAAATTACCAGTCATGTAATTCCTTTGAATCGTGCTAAAGATCCTAACCTGATGTAAAATACTATCGATTTAGTCTTACATTTATTTCTATTTTGTACCTCAAGTATTTATCTGAAAAATTGTTTAATAATGTATCTTAAATTATTCAAATTTAGACGTTTAGGCCGAAAAAGAAATTTGCTCACGGTACATTGCGATATTCGTTGCACAAACAAGCCCAGGCGTCGTTAAATTCTGGAATTAATTTAAGGTCAGTCGTAAAATTACCTCCTGGTGAAGATCTGAATGATTGGATCGCAGTTCACGGTATTTAAACTTTTAATTACATCATTTTCTATTGTGCAACATGATTCCATACGTATGATAATTACACAATTTCAGTGGTAGACTTTTTTAATAGAATAAATCTGATATATGGTACTATCTCTGAATATTGCGACTCTGCTTCTTGTCCAACAATGAGTGGCGGTGCCCGCTTCGAATACTTATGGGCAGATGGTGAAAAGTATAAGAAACCCACTGCATTGCCAGCACCTCAATATGTCAGTCTACTTATGGATTGGATCGAGGCACAAATTAATAATGAAACCATTTTTCCTGTGTCTACAGGTGCGAAGCTTTGAAAATTTAAATCCCAACTACATTCGTTAATTACTTACTTAAATAAAGAAATATGTTCACAGACGTGCCGTTTCCAAAAACATTTGTGCCATTATGCAGAAAGATTCTGACACGTTTGTTCAGAGTTTTTGTACATGTTTACATTCATCATTTCGATCGTATTGTAGCAATAGGAGCAGTAAGTATCATCACCTCCGCTCATGCCTGATAATATGTATACACAGTACTGGAAATATTTATTACATCAATGTCCAATTTACATAGCATGCACAATCTTCATAGTAATTTGATTGATACATTGATTGGAACCCAACTTGTTTTGGCTATGATAGTGAATTTCCCTAGAATTAGAACAAAAATCATATATTACATTTTCCTGTATGAAACTATGAGACTAAAAAATAGGATGTTTAGAGCAAACAATAATTTTAAAGTACTGTAATGCAATTTACTTTAATGTAAATTAAAATAATATTATAATTTTTTTATTCCAGGAAGCACATGTAAATACATGTTACAAGCATTTTTACTATTTTGTAACAGAATTTGAATTAATAAATACGAAAGAGTTAGAGCCATTGGCTGAAATGACTTCTAAGGTTTGTAAAGATACCGTATCACCAACGCAAACCACAGCGCCACCGAGTAATACTAGATAGTCGTTATCTTAATAACGTAAAATCTCTCTCATAACCAAATTAGAATGAGCCAAAATTTTTACTTAGCGTAAGTAAGAAAAACTAAGAAAACTTCCGCTTCGTCTTTTCGAAATCGTATTGAAAAGTATATGTTACTAGGATACCACAGAGTATTAGTATCATTTTCATTGCTACATACAAAGCTGAAGAATTTCATTGAAAGCTTTATTATGTATAGTGCATATATATACTTTCATTACTTTTTACCAAGAAATAACTTCTCTACTTTGAGATGAGTTATTAATGTAAGTATATCTCTTTCTAGTTAATCATATTAAGTAGATAATAAATTATTCAATTAGATTTTTAAAATCTACGAATTTATGAACAATTAGTTAAAACAATAAATTATATTCGCATCTGAATTAGTTTTTATAATCCTTGTTTGAATTTACGAATTTATAGTTACATTAGAGCAATTCTATCTCAAAAATTTAAAATATTACTTATAAAATTATGTTCCAAAAGTATATAATTGTACATATAATTTTGCGCCGTTAAGAATGCTTGTGCGTGTGTAATATTCTTACATATATATTATATTCAAAGCTGAAAACATTTTGTATGAAATTTAATAATATTGTAATAATAAAAGAAATAGAACATACATTATAAAAAAATAGAGTACAAATTTACGAAACAGTGAAATAAACCATATATTTCCATCATAAAAATGACTTCGTTATATTTATAATTAAATAAATAATTGAAAAAAAACTAGCTAATGGTAATTAGTTGATTTCTTGTACAATTTTCTTCTTGCTATAAATTACAAGTCGAAAAATAAATTTTTCAGGTTTAATTTATTGTTGCACTTAAGCCAGATAATACATGGTTTTTAAACGAGCTATCTGTTAACCGGAATTAAAATAAGACTACAAAATGTAAATGGTACTGCGGTTGATTTCTATTACGGTTTATAATTAAGAATAGTTTGGTTTTTCTTTTATAGTCTCATTTTAATTAATATTTGTTTGCTAAAAATGATGTTACTTGCATCTCATCCTAAATTCTTCGATGAAAGTGCGTCGTTTACACTCGTAAACGGTACATGCTAGAACGAATAACATTGTAATCGGGCAAGTTTTCGATTGGCCCAACAGCTGCGACTACGGGACACTGATCGTAAATATATTTCATTCCGACATCGTGAATATTTTTGGCAGTTACGCTCTGAAAAAATTGTATCGATACTTCGAAATTGTAATATTTAAAATAATAAAATATATTCAAAACAGGAATACGTACATCTATCCTGGCCTCGAGTTCGTGAAGTGGTATACGTCGATTATAGCAAAGTATTTGACGACCGATGTCTTCGCAAATTGCAGTTGTTCCATCCAACTGGAGGAGCATATTTGTTTTAAGAATATTCTTCGCGCGCGCTACCTCTTTCTCGGTTATTGACGTACAACATCTCATCCATTCGCGCTGTATATTGTATACGAAATCCTCAATCATCATTGGGTCGCATACAAAGTATACACCCCACAGACCTGTGTCCTACAAAAAAAAAACAACTTACTAACGTATTAATAAACGTGGCGATCAGAGTAAATAAGTACGACAGCAAGTACTTTGTAACAAGTATTGAAGCTTTGGTAACTGTGGCATAATCCATCACTAGCAGAGGCTTCAGCCAAGTAACTTATATTGTTGGTGCCTCCTCCTTGGCTACGATCCCATGCTCCCATAAAGGTATTTGCAACCATAAGAGGAATGTTATCTGGATCAACCCAACCAGCACCTTCAATAGCAATAGCGACATGTGCAAGAGGAATAGTATCGTCGCGAACTCTTATTTCGCACCCGGTGTAACGGCACTGTGGCAACACAGGTGGAATTTCATCATAGAATGGTCCTTTCATTTGACCAAAATGTGTTTCTGCTAGATCTACTAATGCCTTGTGATTTACACCACCTGCACCAGCTAAAATGAATCTGAAAGGACAGTATACTCACTTTTAGATGCATGAATGCAACTATCATTTTGTGCAATAATATAACTGCATACCTAGGTGGACCATAGTGTGTTCTAACATACTGAAGCAGATCCTTTCTTGTGATCCTTTTTATATTTTCCGTAGGGCCAAGAATTGTTCTTCCCAATGGTGTACCCTGATATGCACTAGCATGTAAATGATCGAAAACTACCTCCTGCAAATTTGTTTCAACCTCCTGCATTTCCCTTAAAATAACACCACGTTCCCTCTCGATTTCGCTTTCGCCGAGCTTTGAATTTTGAATGATATCACTCAGAATTTCGACAGCTTTAGGGACGTCTTCCGACAAACACTTGGCATAAAATACTGTTTGCTCTCTACTTGTATAAGCATTTAAATGAGCACCCATGTTCTCAATTTCTAACTCTAAATCGGTTTGCGAACGTTTAGTTGTACCCTGTTAATTTATATTTGATTAATGATTATTTTGTACCATTTTCCTTCAGAGGG
Organism: Xylocopa sonorina; assembly: GCF_050948175.1. Classification (NCBI taxonomy): domain Eukaryota; kingdom Metazoa; phylum Arthropoda; class Insecta; order Hymenoptera; family Apidae; genus Xylocopa; species Xylocopa sonorina. Next base: position 11,661,157 of record NC_135197.1, on the reverse strand, counting down.
TTTAAACAGCATTATTTACTTTAAAAGCCATGTGTTCCATGAAATGAGCAACACCATTTTCACCTTCATCTTCAAAGCGACTCCCAGCATCGATCCATAATCCCACCGTGGCTGTCGGAGCTCCACTGTCTTCGGTGGCAACTTTCATGCCGCAATCTAAAGTGGTTACATGGGTCGCTGGTTGATTCATTAATAATTGTTTCAACGGTGCCGATGTAGATCGCCATCTCTTTTGTACCTAAAAGTAAATGTAACAAATGAGTGACAAAAAGAAATGAAACAATGAAATTATACCATATTACTTTAACCTTGTGCCTAGTTTTAAGTTAATTAATATCATTTTTCTAATAATTTAAGAAACAACACTACAGCTGTCAAATTTCTAATTCACTGGCTATTATTACAACTGTACAAGATGATCTGCACGTATTGAGGTTATGATAGCTTGACGCAAGTACATTCAAGTATATATCGTAGAACTTAATTTATTGAATTCTATTTATTGTTGGTTAACAGTAATCCATCTCGTTTCTTTTGTTTTCATAAAGTTTCAGAAAATCTATTCTTACATATTACGTAAGGAGTAGATGGAGTCAATAGCTATTCATCTTGGGAAAATTGCAACCGATTTGAAAGCAAATCTTGAAAAATCATTTTGCTTTAATTTAGTAAAGATATTCGTAACGTAAAACGTTGATCTTGTTACCTTTACGAGGCTGGTTTTGTTAGAATAAGTCCGCAAAGCGGAACTAACTTTAAGGAGACGAGTCGCCATTGCTTCGAGTCGTCTTCACAACTGGTCGACCTTATGACAAGAATATGGTGTAGTTCGAACTAGTTGTTCGAGATACTGTAGATATACATTTTGATATTACCAAGTATAGGTACATTATAAGTAAACATTAATAAGAGAAACGTAATGAAAATAAAAGCATGTAAATCGAATACTATTTTTCCTAGTTTAACATGAAATAATACGAAATTAACAAATGATGTATTAAGACGAGACAAATTTTTATTCGCACGTGTATATGGTTACTTTTTAACTTGTATTTTAAAGATCAAAGCGAGAAGCTTATTTATTGTTAAACAGTAATAGATATTGAATAATAAATAATAAGCAATATAGCATAAATATTTAGCAGTACACGGTTTTTATTCGATCACGAACTTACTCGATGCTTATATAGAGAATTTTTTTGTTCAACGAATATTCAATTTTATTGTTGGTATCTACTGTGAAATTCGAAAACCGGTATGATTACCAAGTATCGCACATTTGTAAATATTCGCGTTTTAAATAATTAGTTTCGGCCAAACGTAGTCGCGCCTCCAAGGTTTTATTTAAGAATGGAGACTATAAACGATAGCAGTGAAAATTTAGAGCGATCCGTTCAGATGTTCAATCAAGAAAATGCTAAACGGAAATCATTTTTGAGGTTAAGTGCGAAAAGCACGACACCCAGGAGGATATCATTGCAAAATACAAATCATTTACGAAAAGACTTGGATGACTCACATCAGATGAATGACAGTAATGGTTCCAGAATGTTTGGCAAGCTTTATTCGAGTTCGAGACCGATCAAAAATCATGATCTATTGGACATGGATAATTCGTTGACACTTGCTCCTCACGAGATTCGAGATATAATGGCTACTTCGGAAAAAAGTGAACTTACTTTGAGGGAAATGATGGAAGATAGTAGCGCGACTGGCATGATATTAAAAGCAACCGATCCTTGGAAAGAGATTACTTCTAAGCTCTACTATGACTTCTTACATACTATGCAAATAAACCTTTCACAAACACAAGTATTCGATACCATTGCAGATTTTATACAAAACTGTACAGATACGTTAGATATAATCAGAGGTACACAGAGAGCTAAAGTCTGCTGACAAAAGCAATCTTCCTTTAACTTGATAGTTTTGTGCCAAATATCCTACATACTCATAAAATTCTTATCTTTCAGGTATGCAGTCAAAAATAGAAACTACAGAGGTAACGGAAGAAGAAATTTCATTAGAGAATGAAAGGAACACGTGGAGGCTTATTTACTGTTTGTATCAAAATAGAATAAATAGCGTTAATTTCCCTACTTTGATGGAAGATGACACAGAAGATAGTTATACTTACATATCGGAGAAAGTTGTAATAGATAATTTATTCAAAACTGAAAGCTACATCAGGGAATACCAGTTGATAATCGATTGGTTGGAGAAGAATGCATTGGATCAAGCTGACAAATGCCCAACCACTGAACAATTCACAGATAAGACACTTGCATGGGAAAACACTGTCAGACAGTTACTCATGTATAAAGAAAAAGATCAAATTCCATTTCGTTCATCCAGACCATTAGTGACATCATTAGATCCAGATGCTCCAATCAGAGAAGGGAAACCTTTACACGATCTGGATAGGGAAGATGATGCAAGACTCGAGAAGAGAATGTTCATAGAAGTAAAAAATTGTTTGGTTTTAATTCTTTAGCTATGTATATGAGATTTCGCGATATATATCTTACGATGGGTTCAATTCAGGTTCGTTGCGGCCGTCTTCAAAAAGCTCAAGCATTAGCTGAACATTGCGGTCAGCCTTGGAGAGCCGCTTGTTTATTAGGATGGATACCTTATCATGATCCTAATTATGAAACTCCACCATCTGATTGTAAATTACCTATTGAAGGGAATCCTAACAGAAGCCTATGGAAATTATGTGCCTGGGATCTATCTCAAGACAAACGCGTAGGTAATAATGTTTCTCGTTTCGCGCAATACTAATTAAAACTCGACAACAAGATCTATTTTGTAATTGATCTTCCTTTCTATTCAGGTCAGTTTTATCGCGCCATTTATGCTAGTCTTTGCGGAAATGTTCAACAAATGTTACAAGTAGCATCATCCTGGCAAGACGCGCTCTGGGCCTATGTGAAAACATTGTTAGACATCAAGGTGGAAAGGGAAGTCAGAGATTTGGTGATAAAGAATTTCACAAACATGCCTGATGATTATTGGAAGAATGAGATATCGTTGAAGGATGTGTTCAAAGAACTCCACGCGTCGAAAAATCCCATTATACGAGCACAATCGAACGAACCCGATCATCTGATTCAAAAGTATTTAATATTAGACCAAATACCGAAATTGATGGAAGAGATAGAAAGTATGATAGAGACGAAGACTTGCGATCCTCATTTCTTAAGATTTTTAGCTCACTTAATATTCTTCTTCCGGCAAATCGGGAAGAATGCGAAAGACAAAATCGGTGATAAAGTTTTGCTGGCGTACGTTCGCGTTCTAATCGAAATGGATGACCCGACGTTGATCGCCTTTTACACGGCTATGTTACCTCAAGAGCTTCAAGTGACGAACTACGCGAGCTACTTGGAGGGTGTGAAAGAGTACGAGCAGCGTAAGAAATGTTTGACCGCTGCAGAAAACGCCAACTTAAACGTAGAGGCCATCACGAAATTGGTTGTGGAACGTATACGAAACAAAAACGTGGATGTCGATCTAACAGATTTGAAAGGAACGACGACTGATATGGATATGGAAAAGATTAACGCGCTTGATTGGCTAATATTTTATCAGAGTCAACGGGAAGAAGCGCTGTGGCAAACTAATGCTCTCATAAGATATTTCTTGACGTACGAAAAGATTGATGTCGCTAAAAAGGCTTTTAACAAGGTATACATGAAAATAATTAATAAGGTGTATCGATACATTTTAATGGTGTTTAATCCTTAGTGCGTTTCTTTACCTCTTTAGATCCCACCAGATTCCATTGAGTCCGTTATGGCCGAATATCCAACATTGGAAAGTACACTGGCAAATCTGTCGGTAACAAGTAACTTGTCGAGAAGAGCGTCGTCTGCTATTCGGGAATACCTTTGTTACAAAACTTACCTGGATGCCCAGGAAGGTTTCACTGAATGGTTCTCCCACTATCATCACGGAAAACCAACGCCTTTGGAAGAATTACCGACGTACGCAACGTTCACTGAAAAAGTTGCACACGAGCATAAACAGGCTCAGTACAATGTAGAAATGGAAAGGTGGAAGTCCATCATGCAACATCACACGAAGGTCCGTCGAATAAAATCTGATACGTATGGTTAACTTTGAAATTATCAAGGGTGAGCAAACATTGCCTACCGTTGGTAATCGGCTTGATTACGATTAGTTGGTAGTAGTTTTATATTTGATTCAATTATTTTTTTCATGTTCTTGTAGGCAGTGAAACAGTTGTTGTTCAACGTGTTACTATTTCCGGACGGTGGTTGGCTGGTTGATTCGAATAATCATAATGACGAACCGAGCACACCGGAAGAGTTGTCGCGTGAACATCAAATGGAAAAGTTACGGCAGCTCTGTATTCCGAAAATCACGCTGCTTTTGCATTCTGTGATGTCCGAGATGAACGAACACGCCGGATGTATCCAACTTGCGGACACTCTCGCCTCTGAACAATATCAACTTTACAAGGTACGTGTTCTTTACATATTTCGTTCGCATATTACAATTGTTGTTTAATTAAAGGAAAAAGAAATTCATATTTTTATCTATTCCAGGTGTTTCAGAAAGGAAGACTGCGCGAAGTATTTAAGAAAATCTGCGAGTCTTCTCTTATCCTGATGGATCAAAAGAAAGATCCCTGGGGCTATCCAAAATGAAGAACCACCTACAACAGAATTAGATGAAAAGCCGACGAACACACGTGTACATTTAATATTATTGTATGTAACGCGATACTCTTGTGGTATTGCGATTCGTACAAATCTGTACAAAAACGTTTATCTTTTTTATAAAACCAGTTTATTGTCAACCACAAGAAGTGAATATAAAATTTGATACAATGTTCAATAATTCATAATCATAATATATTATATACCTCATGATTACTTGGATGCTCCTTTTACCCAAATCGTTAATAAATGTAGCGCTGTCAAAGCTGTAGATTTAACGCGTGAAACATTGCGGAGAAACTCAGGGACAATGAAGGAGATATACATTATCCTGAGATATATTTTCCATTCGAATAATAATCATCGTAAACTCCACGATTCTTTCTCAATTAGTTTAGCCGCTCTTAAGATCTCGCGAGACGCATTGTTCATTTCCTTCGGACGTGGATCTGCATACAATGGGACAAATACGTTACAAATATATTTATTCGTACGCGGATGGAAAAGAAAGAAATGTTCTCTCAAAAAGGATCTACCCATCGAACGGAAGAAACAAGAAACACGACAGAGAACGAACGTGTTTCTGATGCGTGGCGTACATTAGAGTTTCTAAATCTATTTCCATAAGGTATTTATGCCGGCAAGAGCAGTCTTTTCATATCCTCTTTTATTCTCTCGAGAGCGTTTCTTCTCTCTATGCGTGGCTTGTTGCGTATATTATTCGCTTTCTTTTTTTTCTCTTTGTTTTAAACACGAAAAACGGATTGATACAACTGTGCGTTGGAACGCAACGACGTACGTATAAGGAAAACTAATTACTGCGCGGAAATTCTCTCGTCTTATCGAAAACGAACAACAAAACTCGTACGACGTTCGCATACTCCCTCGATCACTGAATCGATTACACGTTAGCAAATCGTCATTGTATGAAACAGGAATACCGTGTGACTATCCGTTAACGAATCGAAACTAGAAGGCTGTATCACGGAATAATTGACCAAAATATACTTCTGTTAGATGTTTCCTCGATGTTCGTTTGAACTACTTTCGCTTCGTGTCTTAGGGCTCTTAGTCGAAGTCAGTTTTATTCGGACAGCTCTTGAAAACGCTTGCTGCGTTGAAATGAAATCTAAGAACCCTACAAGATATAAATTCGATGGTAGATACCATGTTTCGCAGATATTCCAACTTATTTCAGAAAGCTACAATGTGCAGTTAAAAAACTGGATCGTTCGAGTTCAGAATGGAATTAATAATCGTACGGGAAATAATCGTGCAACGGCGTCAAATAAACGAGTTGTAGCTTCGTGAAACAAGTCTTCTGAGCATTTTAAACGAGCTTGCCTTTTTGTTCAGGTGCACGCAAATCTTTTTAGAGCGCAATCAATTTGACAGAGAACGAAAAGCGCGAGGAAAAGAAAGTCGTGACACGTGCAACAATTATACACATATACATGGCTTGAAAACGGCGCTATGCTGCAACGACATCGAAATTCAAATCTCGTATACATCTTTGTATGCAGTTAGTAGGCTTACATACCTTGGGATCAGAGCGATTCAGCCTCGCATTCGCGACGACTATAAACTTCAGACACGTGCGAGTATTTCGGTGCTCGATAAATAGGATATCGGCAATTAGATAGCGTTTAATTGCTTTAAAATTAGTCTGCCACGTTTCGTTTGTTAGCATTTGAACCATTTAAATACTTTCATGTGTTTTTTTTTTTCTTCCCTTTCCTCTTTTAATAACACAACGGATAATACATGGTGAATAAACAGTGAAATCATTGAAAGATCGATATGTCTTGATAAATCGTGTTCGCACGTGTCTCGTAAAAACACGAGGATCTTAACAAATTGAATCGACTTTACAGTAATACGAGTACACGATTAATAGTTAGTTTGTTTGGTTAATCTAGTCTAACACGTAAACGTTGAAAAAAACGGTTGACAATTGTTTTACCATTCTCGATAATGCTACGTTTATTTTTTTTTTTTTTTTACTTTTTCTTCTTTTCTTTACGCGAGAGCTTTTACTTTCGATAAAGTCGCCGAAACGTTTCGCATACTTTCCAGAATTAGTCTCGTTCTGCAGTTTCTTCCCTTCTCTCGACAGAGTGGTTGGATCAATTTTACTTCGTCCTCTTCTCTTTTTATTCTTTTTTTTCTTTTTTATCATATCCTCGTTTAAAGTTCACGAACACTAGATTATTTTCTACGGGACGTTCTAAATTGCTAATGGGTGCGTGCCAGCATGTTCGAAAACGACTTATCTACTTGGATACACTTGTGGATTTCTCACCAACTTCTCTCCTTCAACTCTTCGCACTCGCGAAATTCCACTGCCCTCGATCGAACTCGCAACCCCCAGCTCCTCGAGACGTCCGCTCTCCCTCTTAACGAGATAAAATATTACAACACTCGCCCAACGGTGCTCGTACGTTCAAAAATAGATCCTTAAAATTTGTTAAACACAACTCAGGACGGTCTATCGTAACAAATCAATGCTTATCGTATCGCTTTGTACGTTCTTCGTGTATTGCACTCGCGAATCAATTCTCTTTCACGGAGTTCCGCTTCTTAAACTCGATATGATACATACTTTCATTTCTTCGTTACGCGTACCCTACTGCTCATAAGTAGTTGTCTACACGACTTCGTTTCGTCTCCTTCAAAATTTGAATCAAACACGCGAAAATCCAAGGGGAAGTGGCTACTCTTCTTTTCGATAATCACGGATCAAGTACTTACGAGCGACAGGCGTACGTTCGCGTATACGCGTTCCGTTAATCAGAGGAAGAAACCAGAACCTTGCTCGAAGAGTGCAAAGAGCTGAAGCACTGATACCACCGTTTCTCCCTGTGTTTTCTCTCGCTCTCTACGACCGTGTTCTTAAAGTGTGAAAATATATTCTACCATGAGAATAAGATTCAGGAAGATATCCAATTTTAAAAAGCCTTCGAGTTACGTCTACGATATATCGTTGAGACAAGAAGACCTTTGTCGTTACATACATATTGACAGTGTTATACATCCGTTCGGTTAATCGACACCATTAAAATCGTTAGTTCGAATGTTTCCTCGTTACATATCTATACGATTAATCATCGTTCGCCGAATGTTTCTTCCCTTTTCATCTCTCGATCGACCTCGATTCTTCGCGCAAATATCGTTCGCTGCGAACAGTTCCCGACATCTCTATTTTCTTCTGTCTTTTTTTATTCATCAGACTTTCCGAAATATTCCTCAGACGGCTTTTGGGGAAAATCAGAGACACAGACGCCGATCTCGAGGATGCTCGACTATCTGTCTACGATACAGGAAATATTTGTCGCGTCGTTTCTCAATTTCCATTGTGGACACAGTTTCCATGGCAATTTCATACGTAGTTGATCGGTTTAGTGATGAACATATTCTGACCGAGTGATCGAATTCTCCACAGAAAGTAAATCGCTAAAAATGACTAACGTTAACGATACAAGAGACACGAGTGTTAAAGTATTTAAAGTTCTAGTGACGCTCTAAGTATTTCCAATATCGTAATTTTCTTATATTAATACCTAAAAGGGAGTCCGCTGTTTTCGTTTCCAAACAAAACATTAATAGACCCTTTTCAAAGCTTGCGAACCTTACACGTTAAGGATATGTTCGTAGGGATATGTGAACCGATATGGTTGGTACAAGAAACACAGGTGTAACGAATGCGAAAGCACGTCGAAACTATGAGTTTGATGGGAAACTACGCGAAAACGAATGTTCTTAGAAATATTTGGACAGCTGGACCGAATTGAGCGCTGATGAGATAGAATCGCGTTCTATCGATCTTCCCTGTGTCTTTCCTCTTCGCCTGTGTTCCTCGAGGTGATCTATCCTTGGGCCCGTCGATCTTCGCGCGGAGGATCGACGCGTGCCGAAGAAAATTCACACGAGTAAAACGCTATCTGGACTACTATGCCAGCGACGCAGAACGCAAACTCGTTTACCTGCTACGAGGTAATCGCTAACGATTCGAAGTCCACGCTTGGGCTGTTCGCGATACCGAAACGAGGCCATCGTTTCGATCTAATCGACTGGTACGATCGGTGGCGCGATCCTTCCCTTTCGAAACTCACACACGTCGATACAGCGAAAAAGGAAGGTTTTCACTTAGCGTCTAAGCTATTATTTTGCTCCTTAACCGCTAACAACTTGAGGGACATCGCCTGGCTGCTCCGTGAAAGCTCGAACGTTCGTAAACAGCTTATCGTCTAATCCTAAAGGGAGTAAAGTGAAAAACGAGAGACAAATAGAGAGAGAGAGAGAGAGAGAGAGAGAGAGAGAGAGAGGGAGAGAGAGGGAGAGATATACGCAGTGTGTTACGTAGAGAATGCACGCACGATACGAAAGAGACGGAGAGAAGAAAGAGAGAAGGGAGACGACATTTTTAACAAGTGCAGATCTTTACATCTCTATCTAACAACTTCCGTTTAGTCCTGTACACTCATTTTTTAATAATTAATAGCTTAAACGCCGGCGAGACTGGGCGCCGTTTAAATTTCTTCTTTGTACACTTACATCTCGAATAATTGATCCGTACAGATAGTTTTTTACATATCGGCCGAACGATATTTCTTTCCTAACGATAACCAATGGCACCTGCTGCCCAGCGGTAAAGTACCAACGCGAGCAATGTTCGATTTTATCCGTCCGATCCGAAGAGACACGGCCGATCGTCAACGTTTGTACCTGAACGGATCGAGCACGGTTATTGTCCGGATTTGTTTCAAAATTGGCGACGGTAAAAAGGCAAGCGTCCGTGGTTATTGTCAAGAGTCCGAAACGTCTCGAACTCATCAATTGTACGTCGTTTGGACACGCTTTACCATCGCCACCATAAAATATAGAACTCTTCGACTGCGATCCGATCGCATTTATTGTCAGATTAAGTTCAACGAACAGACGATCGACCTACCGATAGACTGACCACTCTTTCAGCGAGGCCACTACGAACGTGGGACAGCAGGCAATCGCTCGATTCCACGGAGCAGCCCTCTGAACATTTCGATCCGACAAGTCGGTGTCACATTTTTATTGTCGTTCACAGAAGTAGGAGTTTCATATCCGCTTACATGCTAGAATCCGCCTCGTTTTCTCTCGAAGGACTCGCTTAGGAAAAAAAAAAATGGTGGGAGGGGCAACACTGGTGGACGAGAAGGAGAAATCGGTGGGGTGCAGCTAGAGGGGGATGGAAATCATTCGGAGGATCCTCCGGAGGATCGCCGTCGAGTATTGCCGGAAATATTGGGATCCAGACGTGACACACGAACGTCGAGCGAATCTTCGCCCATTCGTCTTATTGTCGCTTAATTAACTTTACGTACGCGTGGTTGTTACGCATCATCCCTACTTAACATCACTGTACCTTCGACGCATCTGTCGCGCAAAAGCTAGAGCAACGGTATCCAATGTATTCGTCGTGCATGTTACATCAGCGAGGAGAGAGAAATGCAAATAATATGCTAGACGTTCGTCTAATTTTCCATTGTTGTACGGCTATTACTAGGCTGTGAATGTTTATGTAAATTCATATTTTTATGGACACGAGTAAAAAATGGGATTTTCTTTTTTTTTTTTTGAACGATTCTGTAGTCTTTTCGCACGTTTCGATATCCCATAAGTTTCCTCTAGTCTGGTTAGTCTGGTTTCAATGGCAAGCAAACGAATACGAATTGGAAAACGCTGACAGCTAGGCGACGCAGACTTCTGAATTTTGTTTTATATGTATGCATGTAGTATCTCATGTAATGTATGTATGTTTAATATGTTAGGTATGTATGCATATGTAGTTAAATACAGACTGGTCTTCGTGCGATAAGCAATCGGAATTGCAAAGAATTTAGTTCGCTGCTGATAATTTTGAGGACACCCCGTTACTTAGAATCTGGACACAGCAGAGCCTTCACCTTTACATTTAGAAGGAGAAAGAGAGAGAGAGAGAGAGAGAGAGAGAGTTAGAGAGAAAGAGAGAGATTTTTTACTACAATGTTAATCTCTACGTTTCTAGAATGATTATGTATTTTTCTGATTTCTTGGTTGCACGACTTCTCATTTCTTGCACGTATCGCGCTTATTGCAGGATCACTGTGCACGCCTTTTGCACGTTTCTAAATTTTCCACGGATAGATTTCTCATTTAAGTAAGACCAATCGCTTTTTTTCGCTCGATATACGTTACGTATACTTTCTTTTGTAAAATGAAGTTCATGACGCACGAGTTGCGTTCAACGCGCAAGAAACCAGTTCCTAAGTACTACAGGGCATCTCTTGTCCGAGTGGTTCCTAATTCGTGTAATTAGAGAAGTTCATTATCTGTACCCAAGGCACATTTTATACTTTCATTCCGTTTTAGGAAGGTCCACTCTATAGTATGTACATATTATAGCATTGTTACACGTATAGGGGGATGTAGTTTGTAACTGTATCACCCTTAAATTACATAATGTCTGTGACGTTACCTTGTACATCGTTTCCTCGTTTATCCTTTCTTTCACATCCTTTTTTTTTCTTTTTTTTCTTCAGCGATTCCTTCATCGTTCACTACCCTACGTATTATTGTCAAGTCGACAGCATTTATAAATGTATACCTTAAGTACTACTCGATCTTTAATGTTACATTATATTCAGCTATAGCTTTGTGCAAAATTTACATTGTACATGTACCACGGATACTTTCCCCGTTCTTTCATTTTGTCATCGTCACGTATCGATCGGGTTGATCGACTCCCTTCGACAGATTACCCGCCCCATCCCTATTACCCACGACGAACAACACACGTTTCATTTTATTGTCAGAAATTATTCAAGTATATATATATATATGTATATATATCCCGTTTCGAAATTATTATTATTGTCAGAAATTATTCTCCCTCTCCGGTTCCTAAGTAGTCTCTTAAATTCTTAAACGTTAAAAATCACCTCGAATCTCGTTCTCCTCGTGTGCCGTGTTAATATGTGTGTACGTATGTGTACGTATGCATATAATATATATATTTATATGTATATATGTATACATATACATATATATCGTATAATATGAAATATTGAATCTGATAGATCTTAAAAATATTCTGCTAATCTTTTACGTACGATTAAACCTTACGAACTAAGTACTTTCTTACAACCTTGTATCGTGTTCAGCCGATTATTAACAATCGCCAGTTTGTTTTTTTTTTGTTTAATTATCACCATCGTTACTTACGCGAGCTTTCGTTCGTAATTCGATGCAACCCTTATCCCCTTTTTATTATTATTCCTTTTTTTTTTTATCTCCCTTTAATCTAGCCTCACCGTCACTCGTACGACTATGCTTACTTCTCGCGTAATTTTCCAGCTAGACGACATTTTAAGGGTTAATTCATCTTATGAACTGTAACATACTGACGATCAACGTCACTGTGACCATCGACAGTAATGGCACAGCCATGTGCGCGTCGTTTACAACGTGAATCTTCCAGCCCAAGTTGTTGTGCGTGTAACACTGCGGGGAAACAAAGTTTTCACATTTAACAAAAACCGTATTCACCATTTTATCTATCGTCTTGTCACGTTACTAGAATTTTGTGCCCGTAGCGGAGAAATAATTACAATCACGATTGTTCGTTAATCTGAACGAGAGAATGATCGAATTAACTCGACTGTAATGTCAGTATTGTGGTCCAAATTATTATCGACTCCATGCTGATCAAGTCTGATTTGTGATATTTAACTGGAATCGTACCTGGTAGTAGACCAAGTCGGGGGTATCCTCAGCTACGGTCCATACGAGTTTCGCTGGTTCGCCTTTGTCGCACTCCAGTTTCAGGGTATCGAAGAATTCTTCAAAAGTTTCCATGACCGCGCTCATGTCTACCGTCTTGTGAACCCATTCGCAGTAACGACCGGCCGCCGTTGGATACGGATATCCGTCGGCGCCATATTTCACCCCTGCGTACAATCTTTGCGCCATTTGCTGCAGCTCGGTCTTCTGGCTGAATCCACCTTCTGGACTATCCGTGATGTAGAACGGATGGTACCTGTCCGAGTAAAAACCGTATTCTCGCATAATTTATGCAACCGTCTACAGGGTGACGGAAATTTCACGTGGAATTAAGTTCGAATGGAATGAGAATGAGATTCGACGGTTGTCGCCGGTGGTTCTACGTAATTATCGAGCGTCGAAGTGGCAGGGAAATCAAGGGAACAGAGTATAAGCTAGACTAATAATAGTTTGAAACTTCCAACTTGCCTAGCTGGATTAGTTTTATCGTTCCCGCCCTCCACTATGAACGTGTACGTTTTTCCTCTCTCCACCGTGATCTCTGGGATCAGCATGCTGTTGATGTACCACGCGATGCCCCAAGCAGATTCACCTGCGTGTTAATTTTCAATTACGACCATTGCGATAAAGAAAAACTTCCAAACAAAATGTTACCAGCAAAAAATAGAGAAATCAGATTAACATCATTGTCTTAACACGTCGAAGGGCATGCGCAAGACATCTTGTCGTTTGATCCTCCCTCGCTTAACTCTCTGAAGTACAGTGGTTTCACTGTGAGATCATCTATTCGAACCACATCATAGCTTCGCATCGGGGATAATTACTTCGCAACGAAACCGCCGCTCTGTTTATGCATAGTCGAGGAAATTACAAATGATTAGTTTGAAGAGGAATAATCTGTCGGATGAACAGGGAGTAATCCCTGTAACGATCTACGAACAGAAGTTTCGATCGATCGCAACTTTATTCCTCGTTACGGGAATAAAATACGATTTACGAGAGAACGTTGCTGTCCTTCGACGTGTCCAGAGAGTAACGACAGATTCGACACGTAAGAAGCGTACCGGTGATTCTCGTGTATCCTCTTTTACCACCAGCAGGCCCGATCCTAGCGCTGAACCGAGTTTCGTTTTTGATTATGGCCGCCGGCCAGGGTTTCACGTCAGACATGTCCGGTATATCGTAGAGGGAATTCTTACAATCGTGTACGTTCCTTGACGTAAAATCAATACGAATGTCTTCCGTCGTCCTATCGAAACTGTGATGGGCATTGGCTTCCGCTCTCGAATTCAGAGGCCCTATCGCAGCGATCACGCTTGTCTCTTCGTTCGGGATCATTCTGTCCTTCACCGGCTCGTTCGTTCTCAATGGCCTCGTATAAGTGACTGAAACATTTACCATCGAGTTTCGATGAGAGACGCGTGAGACGCGCGCGAGACAGCGATGGACACGAAATCATCGTGGTACAAGAATAAGCATGATCAATTATTAGAACAGAAATTGTTCGAACGAGATTTTACCTGTCGTCACTCCGTTCTTCCGTTCTCCATGGATAAGGACGGCGTCGTTCTTCCCTCCGACCCTCGCGTCCGGGCATACACCCTTCCTGCCGTCGCACTGCGCGTAGTCCGACATGTAGTAGTCCTCCGCGATGAATTTACCAGTCCTGTTGTTATAAGCGATCACTACCACGTCGCCACCGATCATCTCGGACTTTCCCTCGTTGCCGGACAAACCGAACGCGACGTACTGGTCCTCCCTGATGCGTCCCGACACTTTGATCTGGATGTCGTCCCCTATCATCTCCCATTGGACTTGTACACGACCTTGTAACATCTCCTTGCAATTGGTCAGCTCGTGTTTCGACAACGGTGGGGTCGGCGTGCTGCTGGTCTGGAAATACATCGCGAGTGCTCGTGTTTTATAGAAGCGCGCGTACACGCTTCAGCGTGGATCAATCTCTAACTCTGACACGTCGAAATTTTCGGTTCGATACGCTCTACGTTACTTACAGGATCGTACCACCAAGGCGGCTATCCCGATAAAAATACACACTTCGTTAATGAAACGGCACATTCGATCGTGAACTCGAGTAACTATTAAGGGATGAACGAATGGTACGGAATGAAATTTCGTTTGCTCGAATGGATGACACGTGCGAACGGTTACCGTGATTTTGGTCTGACCAAGGGCAGGCGGGACGTTCAGGTCCTTCGGGATCATAACGTGCCCGAAATTGTGCTTGTACTGCACGCACCATACGGCCAACCAGTCGATGTCGTACACGGTCAGGTTCTCCGGCAAGACGATCTCGATATCCTCGCCTTGGTACCCTCGCAATGGACTCAAGCTGCGAAACGAATTTTCAACGTAGCACAAGATTAGTCAAAGCGTTCCACGTTGCGCGCTTTTAAGTAGATTCAGCTACCTTTTTCTCTCGTTCGGCACTTTGGTACCAAAGGTGTTTGGCTCGACGCCGTTTCCAACGAAGAAGTAAGCGTCTGGACCGGCGCCGTCGTAGTGCAGATTCGGTATGTAAAAGGTTTTGCTATCTAGGATGGTGATGTTCCCGCTGCGGAGACCGTGCGCTAACTTCAAGAATTCCGGCAGAATCTTGGTCTTCGGCACTTTCAGATGCACCGGAATGTAAACCACGCCAAAGTTCACCTGCGACACGGTAGGCACACACGCTTGATCCTACTGGATAGGTAATCGGACTCGACTGCAGGGAATTAGACGGTGGAACGTGGAGGATTGTTCGATAGGCAACCTCGAGGAAGACGGTTCGATTACCCTCGAAGGATAGGTGGAAGATCGAGAATTCCGGGGTCGAACTGAAACCGTCTCATCAAGCTGTCTTTCAGGGACCGCATATTTACACCCTCGCCAGTCGAAAAAGTCGATCCATCATTCCTTACCCCTTGTTGAAGCTGACGTACCGATAGGGCGCTGGTTTGGGGTCGTTTATATTCTAAGTTCCGTCAAAACGTCTGAATAAGTGAGAGGCGAGGGGGATAGAAGCGGAATAACGCCGGGAATGTGAAAGAGAGACGCGCGAGCCGAGATGCGGAGGGTGAGATGAATAGTAAGGGACGGAAGAGGTCGAAAGCGGAAAAAGAAAGATCGCGGAACGAGTAGGAGCTCGTAAAATCTGAGAAACGGATTCCACCCCGTATACAGGGTGATCTACCCGCTTACCCTCCGGGGAACGTTTTACGGGAGAAAATTCAGCGCTCGCGACGATTTCTCCACTCATTCCGTAACCCAGGACAAATCTATTTCGCGTACGATACAATTTTATTCTCTCCCCCTGTCTCCCCTTGCTATTTGCTACCCCTTTCCCGTATTTACGTCCCTTTTAAGTTATTTATCAGAACGATACCACCATTGCTATTATCATTGAATACTTGTAAAACTACAGAAGTATTAATAGAGGTAACAGAAGTAGCTCGTACATACGTAGATGATGCCATCGGGCGCTACTTTTCTATTGTCTTTTTTCCATCGACTCCTCGAAAAGTGTGCCAAGAGTCGAAGGTTGAAAAGTCGGAGGATATCTTCGACGTCTTCGATATTCTGCTCAAGGCTACAGTATACGTGGCCTGATTCCGCCGTTTCGAGATGTTCTTTGGAACCAACTTCCAGACTTTTGTCTACAAAGGAATCGATACGCGCGATACCTTGAACCGAACGATATGAGTTCTCCGTATCAGGGTCGTCCGATTCGTTAAATTATTTGCTTTTCCCTTTCGCACGGTCCTTCGAATCTGGAAATTTCCAGGGTAGCCAAGCCGCTCGGCAACCTTGTCTCCTCTATTGCTCCGGGAGTTCGATCGACGACGAGAGAAGGGCGCGGAAAATTTCGAGGAACAACTCTTTGGAAATTGTCCTTTCGATGTCGACTTTGTCTCGGACGAGTCGTGCCTTGGAGAGGAAAAATTTCACGGACTTCTTTCAGAGGCGCGTTTAAAGAGCGCCACCAGAAACGTCATTACTCGGATTGCTTGTCAACGGGAGTTGAACTCGACGGGAAGGATCGATTAATAATTTTCCGTCGAGCCAGGAAGCTAGCAGCTAAGAAAACTTCTTCATTAACCGAACCAGTACGCCTCAAAGGCGACGGCCACTGAGACGGCGCAGCTTTTCAGAAATTAATCTCCCAACGACGTACACTCCTTTCGGTCATTCAACCAGCAAATTAACGCCGACCTTCATTCTTGCGCCACGTCGTGTCAAAGACGGCGAAGTGAGTGAAATTTCTGGGCGAGCCAATTAAAAACGAAGGGACAAAGTCGCGAAACCCTTCATCAATTTTTATGCGGCAGATAGTTTTAGTCGCGGAATAATGGCACGTTGCAAAAAAAAGAAAAAACAGGAAGAGTCTTGGTCCACACAATAGAGCGGCGCAGAATTGGCTTCCCTTTGAGTTCTCCCGCGTCTGCACTTCGTCGAGTACTAATTCCATCGTTAATAATAATGATTATCGGCGAGCCGACGTTTCCCCTCCCGAGGGTGAGTTCGAAATTTGCACGCGCATTAATCCCATTTCGTTTAAGGGCTCGTCAATCATATCCACCCTCGGTCGGTGACTGTGTGCGCTGTACGTGTGCATACGAACGGAGAGTCGGAACGAAAGAGAGAGGAACGTAGATGCTGGATACCAATGAACTAGGACTCGAGCTTAATGGTGTTTTGAGTGGGCACGATCTGCTCAAAATTGGTCCTCGTGCGAGTACGCCGGTCAAGAGTCCGCCCGACAGTTTCCACGTTGGATCTCGAGGCGAACGAATTAAGTGTCGATTAATTCATTATTACTCGTGGCATTCGAAAACGTCGTACAATGTTATTTGAACGCGTGAAACGCGGAGGAGATCATTTTGAAGGATGACTGAAACACGCGCCAAGTGTTTCTCCGCTGAATTTATTTTAATCACCGTCTATGCAAGTTAGAAATCAGCGGAGAAAATTAATATCGATTATGCTTGAAAATAATGCAGCTACATTGATTGAAGTTTCATTGATTCTATATAAGACTTCACTCGTGGGTGGCCTGAAATATCCTACGAAATGATCAAATTTGGCAACACCCACGCGTTTCTATGCGATATCCTCTGCTAACCCTTGACATTAAATACTCGTGCCAACGTACGAATATTTCCCGTTTGCACGTTACGATCGCCCACGCGTTATCTTCCTAGAAATACGTACAATTTGGTTCCTCTATAGATTTCCTGGTTCCGTTTAATTACAGAACTTCGTTACATATTCCAGAAAAAAATTCGTTTCATTTTTAAGCAAATCTATCTACGCAATGGAACTTTTTATCTCGCCAGAACGAACAGAAATTCTTACGAACGCGAATAAGTACTGGACGACGCTGAGACAACCTTACGAATACCAACTATTTAGACAGCGTTTTATGAATTTCGAACGGAAAGAAGACACCAGCAGTTTATAAACCGGGATACGGTGGTCGCGAGGGTTCCCCGTCAATTCGATACCTTTGATCTGGTCGTTATAGGCCGGTCCAAGCTTCGACGGGGGTTACTGCAGCCCCTAATAGACTGTTTATCTCGTAAGCCCGGATTTAGATTCGAATCGGGTTCTATTATGCCGGTCGTAAGTCTGTGTATGCGGCACGCACGCATTCGTCCGTGAATCTCTTTAAACGTAATGTTTTCCACGTGGCTTGGTATGCTACTCCGAGTATCTCGAGACAGTACGCAAACGTGAACTATAAAATTCATACATCCCAAAGTTCGACGACGCGTGCTACGTAAACCAATCCGAAAAAAATCAGTTCTTGTTATAACCTCGCCGTTGGCCAGTTCCTCTGCATTACGTAGGGAAAGAACGTGACCGCGTCTCGGTTCGGTTGATCTGGATTAAGATCCATGGCGCGCCACCCCATGGACACGACTCACGGGGGCGGTCCCCGTGGACGGGTGCGATACGGCTGATGCCGATATACTCGTTATAGCGCGGGCGGGTGCTCGAGCAGTCGATATTCAATCAAATAAATCCCCCTAACAAACTGGAGAGTCAGAGATAGCATCAAGAAACAATTTCGAGGAAAGGGAGGCTACTATGCGATCAGGGTCAGCTGAATTCAACAATTCATTACGCTCCGCGTAACTGGAAAAATACGATGTCTACGTTATTTTCTCCTCTTCGCATTACATCGAGCAAATGAAAAACGAATCACATATCGAGACAGAGTATCGTAGAAACGTAAAATATTACACTCCGCTGTCTGATTATTCTACGTTCGGCGATTATTTCGATCCCCTCGGCGATCATCCCCATACGGAACTCTAATGATCGCAAAGGAAAGGGAAGGACGGGGATGGTGATCCATCCGGATTCAACACACTCCGGACAGGTCATAGCTGTATATTATTTTAGCACCTTATCAGCCCCGTATCGTCCCCAGTCAGGCAACCGATCCCCTTCACGCTGGTCACCCCCCGTTGCGAGGCGTACGTTCTTACGGAAATTGAGACATCGAGCCTCGTTAGGCTCGATAGCAACGCCCCTTGTCCCCCTGGTTCGCCATCGGACGAGAGCAAACGCACATTGTGTTGCACTTTATTGCTGCCGCGCCACCGGCTCCAGTCTGCCGTGATTATCGTTCAACGTCGTTCCTAACGGACGATTAAATTGATAACGCAATCGGAACGTTATCTTAACGCTGCCAACCTAGACGGCCTTCCCGCGTCGATCGATACTGCAAATTTTACTTCTCCAAGACGAGGACGTAATTTGCGTAAATTTTCCATAAAAAAAAAGAGAAAAAGAAGAGAGATTGATATTGACGTTTGCATGGAGGTCAGGTGACTTGTTAGCCGATAAGAATATTCCTGGCGAAATACGACAAAGATCGTCCGATTCGAGGGCCAGCCTCGATCAGCTAAGTATTGTGCTTAACAAGGTCAAGATGTATCACGTTTTTACGAAGCTCTCATAAAATTCCGATCCCAAGTTCGAGCTATTGGGCTGAACCTCGGAAACTCGAGCCGAAGAAGGACCGCTTCCATCGAGGAGAGTCCCTGTTGGACTTTAAGTAGGTGATAAATTAAACGAGCCCTCCTCTCCTCGTAATACCTCTATATCTTAGGCGGCGGATTTAACGGGACTTCTTTTTCCAACCGAAACTTTATTCTAGCCAAGGGATAAGCTTCCGTTAAATACGTTCCGCTGGTCCAATTACACGGATTTCCCGCGTCACTTTCAACTTCTCTCTGCTCGGGCCATTTCCGAGCTACTTCGGGACTGATACTGTCTACTTAGCGATGAATGTCCCCGATCGGGGTACGCTATGTACACCATTGTAATTAATATTCACAGGCTACTTTCAAGTCTACGGTTACTTGACAAACGATGTCTCTCTATTGGCAGAAACTAGGCAGCAACTACTCTTCGAGTGTTCTCAGACTAAAGCGTGAAAACGTTAAATATTTCCGGAGCCGAAGAGGTCACCGGAAGTCGAAGGGAGCCTCCTTTAGGCGCGCAGACTAAATTCAGGGCTGACGGCACAGAGAAGGAGAGATGTTCGCTAGCGAAATCCTTGGAAATTTAATTACACCCTTGGTGCCGGAGATTATCAGAAAGTGGCGTGTCGCGCGATTTCTGAATAGGTCCGACCAATTGCCAAGGTGTACGGCTCCGTCGCCGGCGGAGCAACATCAGCAACGGAGATTCCCACCCTGCCCTGCACGGAACGACGAAACTTTCCCGGCTGCAGGAGAACCGGGTGGGCGGTCCTCTGGGATACCTGGAACTTTCGCAAGCTCCCGTCCAATCGGCGGTGTCGGTGAGCGAGGAAGATATATAGAGGGGAAGCGGATGACAGAGGGTGCGAAAGAGAGGCGAACGGCTAGAGAATCGGCTGGAGAAAGAGAGAGAGAGAGAGAGAGAGAGAGAGAAGGCGAGAAAGAGGGAAACAGACTGAGAGGGACCGCGAGAAACCGACAGGCGGAATGAAAGAGTGAAAAAGGGGTAGTGCAGAGGAACGTTGGAGAACGAGCGAAAGCGAGACAGAGACTGGCGAACCGATACACACACACACGAAAAAGATAGAGCACAAGTGAGACAGAGGGGTAGAAAGTCGAAGGGGTAGACGTGAGTTATAGGAGGAGAAAGACGAACAGAAAATTATGGACGAAAAGCTGGAAAGGAGCGGAGAAACAGAGATAGAAGGAAACGGGATCTAGAAGAACGAATCGAGGAAAGATGGCTAAAGGGAAAATGAGAAACCCGGGGGAAGAATCGGAGGAAGGAGGAAATAGAGACTAAGAGGAATACGCGAGACAGATCTGGCATACCTCCCAACGAAAAATGATAACTTTTCTCGAAGCACGTTGGTGGTCAGACGCGAGATACTAACTTCGTTCCACTTCGCCTCGTTCCCACTCATTTTGTACCCTCGCGTTTCCTCCATCCCGCTCACTTTTATTTTTCATGCACCGCTGCCGGCCAACTCGCTCCAGCTAGGTATTTCATTTCCACGTCTACTCGTGTGTACTCGACCACTTATGTGTATCCGAATGCTGGCTACGCAGGTACTGTTCGTATGTACCACGGGAAAATGTACGGTCGACCACCCCGCACCCGCGATACGCGATATACGAAGGCGGGGAGGGGGTTACTTTAGACAGCGAAAAACTCCGGGATCGCTCTGGTGTTTCGTACCCGTGTTAATTTTGCACTTACCTCTGCGCTGCTCGTTCCTTTTTTTTCTTTTTTTTTTTTTCGTTTCGCGATGCGCACGTTGCACGCTGATACGCCGTTCCATCGCGGAGACGGGGGGCGAAAAACAGGCGATGCGAATTGAAATGGATTTCGTCGCTCGACGTCGCCGTTCCGGTGAAACTTCGATGGCGTGTTTCGATTTTTTGTCGCGGCGAAGGGTAATTTTATACAGCTTTTTGGCGAGCTGCCAACGTTGCTTGCCGCATGGCGTTACGTGTATCGTGCCTTATACGCGTGACTGCAGCACCGACGTGCACCTGATGCACCGCTGTTGCCGCTTTGAAATGTGCGCGGAGCTTTGGGCTGGCTTCAAAATGGCGTCCTGTTACGGTACACACCGCCCGTCGATTCGCGGGGCGTTATGCGATTATGCGATTACGAACGCGTTTCTTTCGTGAAAGTGTGCAGCCGCATAATTGCGAGCCTTTTTCGCGTGCGCCTTTTATGGAACCCGCCTTGCCTTCTTTGGGCACCGGTAATACCGAAAAAGATCCCCCTGCTACTAAATAAGTAATTATGATTGGTTTCTCTCGATCCGGTAAAGGATTGCTCCTTAGAACTCTGAAAAGAGTCTGAAAAAGCGGGACGGAATTTATTCAACGCCTTTCATCCGCTTTGATAACGCGCGCTTTTATCAGCTTTTATCAGCCGGCATCGACGGTCCATTTTTAAAAAAAACGAGAACTGAAAAGAGTGCTCCGATAAAACGGTCGCACGTTTCATCTTCCATTTCTGTCGATAGAAAGATCCTTGTTAGCGATTTAAAATTCGAAGAACCACGGCTCCTTTCTCAGCCCCCGATCAAACGTATATCCTCGAGCCTTCCTCTTGCTCTCGAGGCCTGTGCGTGGCCATCGGCCAAGTCTCCTCAAAATGGCGGCTGGTTCAGTCGTCCGAGACGTCTCCGGGTGAAGGTTAATAACCATCGCGCGAGAAAGATCGGTGGTGCGAAGAAAAAATGAAATACGGGACAAAAGGGAAACAATAAAAGGGACGACTAAGAGAGAGAGAGAGAGAGAGAGAGAGAGAGAGAGAGAGAGAGAGAGAGAGAAACGAAGACAGTCGAATCGTGAAAAATCACCGGCAACAATGAGAGAATAAAGGAATGGGGGTCGCAGAGGAACGAGTCTGGCGGCAAGAATGAAAACGAGGAAACGCCGACGAAACTGAATAATTTTTCCGAAAAGAACTCCGTCACGGGGTAGAAAGGGGGGCGGGTGGTGGATCTCTGCAGAGATACAGCGGTACAAAAGGTGGAGGCGGAAGCGAGCGCGAGAATGGAAGGTGACAAGGACGGTTAGGGCAAGAATTTTGGAGGGAAAGAGGGAAGCGTAACGGAGACAGAGAAAGGTTAGACTTTGGGTTGGAAGGGAAGAGAGGGTGGATAGGAGGACATAGAGGGCAGAAGGGTGGGAAGATAGAGGCGAAGAGAAAGGGGAGAGCATCCTCGGCTAACAGCCGGCAGCCAGTCAGCCAGCCCCGGCCAACATCGACCCGGCGAGCTGCTCTCTGCCCATGCGCAACAATCTTACCCAGGACTAGCGATGGGCCCGATCCAATTCTCGACTTACAACTTCGCGTTACTTTTGCAAAACAATAACTGTCCGCGTTATCGTAGGATTAAGGATGGCCTGGTGAATGGGTCGGTTGCATCACTGGTAACGCTGCCACTTTAGATACCGCCGCGGCAATTAACGAGTGGCTAATGCGTCGCTAATGAAGAAAAAAAGGAAGGGAACAATCTGTAAAAAAAAAAAGTTTCGTTTGCCGCGGTTAAATGTTCGCTCGAGTTTTTCAACGACGATGGTGCTTGCACGTTATGAACTTTTACTGAAAGTTTTTTGTACGCGCGCTGATGTTTCCCTTTATTTTTTAAGCTTTTTAAATTGAGCGTTCATATTTAACGAGAACAATGTTTCCTCGAGGTGGTTTTTCCATTTTTACTCTGTTGTACAAGAGAGTATTAATGGAAATATCTGAATTATTTATTTCTGATTTACCGTTCCTTCTTCCTTGATATACATGTAATAACATACGTATGTGTAGGTATGTCGTATGCAATGATTGTGTCAGCCGTGAAATATTCGAAGACGATATTACCGATTTCCGATCGTCGATTAGCGTCGAATCGGCTGAAAACAGCGAAACGTGGAACGCCATGGAATGTTTCCCGAGGAGTCCTTCAACGTGACTGGAAAACATTTGCCGCACTGGCACAATAAATACGTACTGTCAATGCAAACGATTTATACGAGGGTTTTTTCCTCCCGTTTTTCGCCTCGATGTTTCGCACACATTTTTCCCCCCTCCCGCAAAAGACCTGCGTTAATCTGCGACAATATTTTCTCGATAAACACGCGAGGCATGTATTTATTATTTTTTTTTCCCTCACCTTCCTTACTTCGAGATTGATTCTCGCCAAACGCTTTTTACAACCACCGTACATTTTCACGCGCAAAGGTAGAAATATTCCTTCGAGGACCGATGATAGGCGACGTGGGAGAGGCACGCTCGTTAAGAATTCTATTCTGAAAACGGAACACCGTCCTCGTGTTTAGATTCCGTTTGAAACGGTTATTAATTGTCGCTCTCGCGGGTTAGGATCGTCCACTTGGTGCCACAAGCAGTCGTACTTCGTCATCCCAACCCCGAAAACTATGAGGCGTTTAATTAACTCCAGTGTTCCAGTGGAAAGAGACGGAGAATTCAGATGCAAATGCCGTGACACGCCCACAGGACGACCCTTCCTTCTTCCGGTGAAAACACAACCATCGCCGAAAACCGGTGGTTGGTGCGATACCCTACCACCCGATAGAATTTAAACGCGCCACCGTGATATAATTTATCGTTAAGGGGATCGAATTGAGACGTACCAGAATCAATCGCGAAACATCGGAATACTATTTCACCATTCCCCTCGTTCTATCTTAATGACAGAAGAAAAGAAACGCATAACTTGCGTTCTCGAATAAATTATAAATTAATTGTACCGCGTGTACCAGACATCAGCAATAACGTACGCGAGACGCTTCATAACAAAATTCTAATTACGCGAATGTCTACCGTCACTTTCTGTGACTGTGCACGCGGCAATATCTAGAAAGGCACGAGGGAAGATTAAATTCGCATAGCACGAATCGCGCTCACAATACGGTCTAGGATGTGCTAGATTCGCGGATAAAATTATTCGATACTTTTTTTTCATTTCCGTGCCGATTTTTTTCCTCGCATCCGGTACGTCTCGCATGGTCGCGCATATCGAAGTAGTTAGCGCCGGTCATTGATCAGACGAGAAGTGGAATAACCTACGATACGTATCGTATAGATTGCCATTCCTGCGATACTTCGATCTAAACCGGAACCAAACTGAACCAGTCAACTGGACGTCACAGGAATCCATTCTTCGTTCATTCTGGGAAAGAATGAGAATCTTTTACCATACGTTTGGCTTCCTTCGCCGTTGCTCGTCGACAGTGATCAAACAGAGCTTCCCAAGGGTCAGCAAAGGAATACAGTATCGAAAGGCTAGCTACGAGGGAGAAAGAAAGGGGCAGGAACGAGATGAAAGACCGATCAACGGCTTGAACGTTTTGGATTCCCCGAGGAAGCCCCGCGGATAAGATCCGTAGAGCCAGAGGCTTCCCCCGATAGCGCGCAAAAGTGGCGAGACCGTTTTGGACGTTGGTCCAGGCGAGGGGAGACGGATGCTGGGGAAAAAAATTACTAAATCCTATCTGAATCAGCGGCCCATTGAACGGCGGTTTGATATCGAGCAAGGATATCTCTCCGAGTCCTTTTGAAAAGGAACCTAAGCGCCGTTCTGGTGGCGCGGGACAAGGACATCGGACGGAGGGGGTGGAAGTGGAAAAGCGGAACTAGAAGAAGGCTTACTCCGACAATACATCCTTCGACGTAACGCGAGGGTGTGCTGACTGACAGACAGCTCCTGTCTACCAGATACCCAAGCAAAACCAACGTCTACCCCTGTGTAGCGTGTGTATCGGGCGCCCACCCCTTCAGAGATCGGTGGTACACCCCACTAGCCGTCTCGAGTCTTCTGTGAATCACGAATAGACGGTGGAGGCTCCGTATCGGAGGGAAACAAGGACGCTTTTGGGGATCGTTGAGATTTTTTCGTCGTATCAAGACCAATAGAGCGCGTACCAGTCTTGCAGGCGCCAGTTTCGTTCAGTTCATATAAATTACTCTTTCTCGATCGCATCACCATTGAAAACGTTGCGCAACATTGTTTAACGTAGACAAAGTCGAATAAAAGATTGTTCTCCGGGAATCGTTACTTCCATCCTGGCAAGCGGACGACTTAAAAAGCTACCCCAGCTAATCATTTACAGGGAACCACCGTTCCTCGAAACGCAACGAGTGCCCTTTTCTATATTCCTATCGCGAGAATCGCGATCGTACATTCATCGCGTGTCCCCTCTCGGTCTGGCATCCACTCACGTTCCCTGATCGGTGCACTCAACGCGAGCGAGAGGGATCGATTTATACGAAAAGGCTCGACGATCACTTACCGGGCGGATCGTAACGGGACACCCTGTAGAACGGAGCAGAGGCGGTGGTGGACAGCGCGTTTTGCGGTGACAGAGCGTGTCTGATGGAGGGTTGTCACGGTATGGGAGCACCCCTCAGACTTCGATATTAAAGCCCTCCTAATATAAGAGCAAAAGCTCTGCTCAACTCCCATCCGCCCCTCCAACCTCCCCATTCTCTCTATCTCTCTCTCTTTCGCCGTCGATATGCCCGTTTCAAACCTTTTCCCTTTCCCTCGGAAATTTCCCGGCAAGCGATACTGACTTTTGTGCGCGACCGACCGGACGACTCTGGATTTGTGGGTAAGCGAGTGGGCGTGCAAGAGGGTGGACCGTGAAAGGGATGGACAGATTTATTAAGCCCCGTGGATATTCTTTTCGCGTCGAGTAAAATGTGTGGCAGAGAGTTCCCACGAATCCAGGGAAATTAAAGTTACCGGTTCCCATTAATGAACCAGCTAAGTGAAATACGACTACGTTTGAAGCGTACGATTACGACAAATGATACGATTAACGCGTACGACGATATATACGTATATCGTCGAGCAACCACTCGGTTAACGATCTGAAACCGGTCGAAAGAGATGGAGGACGGAAGAGACTCGGGGGATGGTAGGAGAAACGACTTAAACGCACGGTTAGATGAGTGCGCACGTGACTACTTCTCTTTGTGTACACGTGTGCGTGTGAAAACGCGCGCACGCCCCCGATCTCGGCTTCCGTATCCATCTCACACGCACCATTGACCACGAATGCACGGCCGCGATAGGGTGGCCCGTGGACCTCCTCAAAAATCAAGTTATCTCCATTCTCCGCGCATCGTGGGGTTTCGAATAAAACGTCGCGTCACGGGGTGGTCCCCGCCGGCGCGGCCAAGCAGCCGAGTATGTCGCGGAAATTTATTGGAAATGCCGCGCGCGAGATTACACGGGATTGTCGTTTTATCATCGGATTCGCCGAGACAACGGAATTTATACGCGGCAAGGAAAACGTCGCGGTGGCGAGGTTTACGATTTTCCAGCGAGTATTCAGCGTTAAAAAGGAGCCGATGCTCGTGCGCGCCGTTACACATCGTAAATAGAGGAAGCGAGGAAAGGGAGATCGAAACATTCGTGTTCACTCACGGTAAATCGACGGCACCAAACGCTCAGCCATTTGATGTCTCGTATCCGTATTCCGTCAGGCAGCTTCAGGATGATGTCCGTATTGTTGTAAGTTTTAAGCACCTTCGGCTCCCTGCGCAGACAGAACGGGACAAGAAGAAAACAAAAAGAGGCTTCGAGGCTCCAGCCTGTTCCATTGTGCCCCGCGTAACTACTCTAATAATACCGGTGTTTCCCGCTGGCCAGTTTTCCACCCGGCGTCGATCGCGCATCGATTGCATCGGCCGTCGCGTCGACGATTTCGGCAAACAACCGTATCGATCCTGTTCGAGCGCGGCGAAGTCGAGAGGCACGGTCGTACAGGAACAAATACTTCTAATACCATCGTCCTCTAATAATCTCCGTTCAATTGGATCCGTCGTAACGGGACGACATCATTATTGTACGCGAGGATCCCTCCCTCCTTTTCTCCGCTCGCGACTCGAAAGACCCGCAAACTGCGGCCAGAGGGTTGGCAAGGTAGCACGAGCCGGTCTCAGACGGTGTTTACGACTTTTTTTTCCACTGAATCTGAACGGACGGGTGGCGCGGAGACAAGACTCGAAACGTAATAAAGTGCTCGCGCGGACCAAATCCGAACGAGATCGCCGTATAATTCCCGTTTTATTAACTGCACCCCCGCGATCCGTCCGCCCTGCCTTCCGTCTGTTTTCATCCCTGGCACGCTACCCTCTACCCTCCTCCCCGGCTACACCCCCTTCGACGCGCACAACAAGCTCTTTGAGTTTCATTTCATCCCTTGGTTACGATATGCTGTTTGCGTCCAACGGCAACCCCCGTTACACTTTTCTTTCTTTCCCTTCCTTTTCGACGTTTCTGTCGCCCGTCAACCCTGACCGCATACGTTCCGCGGCCCTGTCGCGTTTCTTTCTTTTTTATTTATATATTCTTGCTCACTCGTGCGAGAACGCGAACAACGGTTCGCTTCTTTGGTAAACAGAGAAAGAAAGAAAGAGAAACTGAAGGTTCCCTGATGCGTGACAACGAACGACACGTTACACCTCGAGATAGGGGATGACGGTTCTTACCTGCCCTTCTCCACTTCCGGATACGGGACGATGTAACCCTGTGGACTGGGCGAGGTGCTGTTCCCCACCCAGAAGAACGCGTCCGGTCCGGTACCATCGTAGCAGAAGCCTTTTATGAATATCGTGAAATCGTCCACGGCGTACACGTCCCCTTTAATCCCGTGCGCGTACATCTCTAGAGGTCCGATTAATTTCCCGTAGTAGTTGGGTCTGTTGTTTGCCTGACCTGTAACAGTAAAACGTGTCGTTTCATCAACGAACAATTCCCTTGGTCCGTCTACGGCGTTTCAATCGAAAAATCGTCCGTAGATCGGGGGTAAATTGTCAGCGTAGCATTTGGGCACAGAGGCGAAGCGGAGCCTAAACGAGCGAGACCACGAAAAGACGCGGCGGCGGTCGGGACTTCATTTGAGGCGTGCTCGAACGCTCGCGGCCTGCTGCAAGGGGGAGACACGGTTTCACCCTCGTGATATAGGTTGGACGCATCGCCGCCCCGATACAAAAGCGGCGGCGGACCGGTCGGCTGTGCCGCGATTTGCATGAATTTCATTTCATTTGCTCGACAGGCCCTATAAAGTTAGAGGAGCGGATAGATCGGAAGTGTTGGGGGGGATGGTAGGCAGCAATAAAGATCGCCGTTGCCGTTTCTCCCGTGGATAGAACCGATCCAGACGCGGGAGCCGATTGCCTCGAAACGGCTTCCCGTCTCGAGATTAGCGGTTGCGTTTAACAGTCCGTAGCTTCGAATCGGATTCCGCGAGATTGCTCGCGATGGATAGGATTTATTGCTGCTTTTACTAGCGAGCGTCGGAAGACCGTGGAATCCGCGATCGGTTGCTGAGAATAGCGGGATTCAATTTGTTTAGAGCGACCCTGATCGTTCCATGGATCTCGTGCGGTATCCATGTTCGACGATACGTTTTAGAGAGCAACGAATAGCATCGCGAGCGCACGGTTCATTCCAAGTCTGGTGTAAGGGATGCAATTATAATATTTTAAGATATTTTGTTGCCCAAACAAATGCGCGATATCTCATGTACAGGTTTCGGTCGTTGATATTTTCCCGGCGGACAAAACCGATGCTCTGCAAATCTTCTTATTCCGCGCGCATCGAATACATGAATTTCCGCTCGAATCTCGTCGCAATCGGCTTAATGGTTCGATCGGAATTTTGGATTTAGGACATACGCAGACACCCACTCGCGTGCGTACGTGTGGGTATATTTTTAACAACCCGATAAATCCTACCTGTCCGCGTGTCGTGCGTGTACGCGTGCCAAAAAGTAACAAACAAATTGGTATTTTTAAACAACCAAATATGATCTTGAAAAATGGCATCGATTATTCTATAAACCGCCCCCGTCGGGCTTTATCTATTGTCGTTACGATTCAATCCGCCGCGCGTAATCGCCGCAACAATTCGACGCCAACGCGTCTAATATCCATGTATCAACGTTTCTAATATCCGGAATGGAAGTTCCGATGAATTAAATATTGAACGTCGACCAACGCAATAACGCGTTTCGCGATCCGATTAGACAACAGATCGATACCTCCGTCAAAATGTATTCTCATCGACTCGTTCGATCCCGACCGAGAACGTGCAACGACGCGCGCCGCATGCATACGCGTAATCCTCCATCGCGACGCGATCAAGCTCCGTCTCCAATTAATTTCCATTCAATGTCCGACTTGGTCCTCCGATTTTTGCTCGAACGCGAAACACCAACCACCACCACCGCTGCCAGCGGATAATTAACACGTCGCTGGCGTTCAACCGAAACGCAGACTCGAGGCTTTTAGTCCACCCTCCGTCCCAATTCACCCCGTTCGTTCTCGCGGTTGTATTGGTGAACGACGAGGCATCGGTCGTCCGCGTTTCTCGAGTCGTCCTCCTCTCCTCGTCGTCGTAGTTGCCGTCGTCGACACGGTCCCCCTACACCTCGACGGTATATCAGGATATTACGGTGATGCGACAATGAACGCAGCGATCGCTATCTGGCCTGCATTGGGGGGATGTCGCCCCTCTGCGTGTACGCAGCAGCGCGTACGAAATCGTGCATGGAACGGCTTGAACGTGAGAGAGCGGCAAAAGTGGAAAAGTACGCGGGAGTGCGAACGGGGCGAGGAATGGAAAGGACGAAAGCGCGATGGAGGATAAGGGTGGGACGCAGACGGGGGTCGCGTGGTAGCGACTTGGGACCGGGGTAAGGGAAACGAGACAGAGAGAGAGAGAACGGGGTATCTAGTAGTAAACAGCAGCGCACACTGGTACACAGGTTGATGGTGAGAGCCAGGGTATGTACGTGCCTACCCGCTGCCACCTAAACTACCCCCGACTGGTGCTTAAACTGCCTCCCCTTTTATTATGGCCCGCGACGGTTATTGGATTGTGCCGTGCTATTTGTTGGCTGCCACGCTAATGGATCCATAATCGCCGGGACGAATTAACGCAACGCGACGACGCCGCGTCGACGACCGGATGCTACTTTAAATAAGGCTGGCTGGGGCGAGCGTCTTCGTGTTCGCTGACTCGGCCGATCGAGTACTCGGTTCAACGTGCCACGGCGCTATAAATCGCGCGCGGTTCACCGGGTACGATACTTTCCGAGTTAATCATAAAATGATACACGGACGGTACGTGCCTTCCTCGACATCGATACGCCGTCGGACGAGTCGTGTATCGTTTGTACCCGCGGATGCTCGATCGTAGATCGTGACTGGCATCTTAGCGCGCGGGTCCGCGTCCACACGTACATACATCCCGAGAGGTTCGTCTGAAAGCAGGATATGATCCCAGAGTGGTGAAGGGAGTTCGGTCAACATTTGAGTCGAGCAAACATCGGCCACCAGCGCTTCTTCCTTTCGTCCTTCCCTACCCTGCTGCGCCCTGGCCCACCGCCTCGCGTCCTATCCGTGTCCGTCGACGAGACTCTGAATCGCGCATAGGTCCTTCGAATAGGTCCCTCTTCCCCGGCACACGTCGGCCTCATAGCCCTGATATACGGCGGGCCACTGCTGGGGAATACCTTAGCCCCCGGGCGACATCGCACAAAGCATATTGCATGTGCTCCAAATACACAATTGCACCCGGCTTGGGAGCGTCAGGGTTCGTTACCTTCTGGCGCCGATGGTCTTTGCTCTTTCGATCGGATTCAACGGATCCACCGCCTACGGGCACACGTTTAATGAGGATAGTCGTAAAAAATTCACTCGTTATCTTGCCCTGTCGTGCCGCGACGTGCCGCAGCCAGCAATGAAATTGACGATTTCTTTGCCGTACTGACGTGGAATCCAGAGTGGACCTCGAATGAAATATCGCTGTTCTACTATTATTTATTAATAGAAGTATAACAGCGACGTTTCATCGATGGAAATTTTTATCAATATTTGAGAGGGTAACTTGAGCTACTTTTTATGTTCCAACTTCCAGTTAATTAAAAGCAAGCGTTTTTTCGTCATTGTGAGAACTCGACGGTTCCTATGGCTTCGATTGCCGTTACTTGCCTTCGGGCAGACATTTAACGGAAAAAGTCTTGAGAAATTCCCTTGTTACCAGTCTCTTATGGAAGCCATGTCGCGGCTTTCGGTGGCCCGTGTTCTTCGCCCAGCTACGGCTCGAAACGGTGTCTTCGTCCTCGTTCGCTCGCAGCGACGAATTTATTCAAAATGGCACGTTACACGATACCGATTGAGAAATCGCGTTTCACCGTGGCTACGGTTTCATAATGAAGTAATCGGTGTCCAATAATTCCTTTTGTGAGGAAACAAAACATATCTGTTCCCGCGAGGTATGTAGGTAACCTAATTGGATAATCAATTAGCAACCGATGGTTCTTTGTTCCGTCATGTAAAATGAACACGCTTCTGGTATCGTAAACCGATCCCGCCTCGTTTTTCCCATACCACGGGTTTACAAACGCACGGTATAGAATAGAAACCGGATACGAAAGGTGCATCGTGCCATTCAAGATTCAAGGATAACGAATCGATCCATCCAGCGTTCTAATCGACGATCGTGCCTTTATACCGTCGCGATACCACTGACATCATTCGCCTACTCGTTAATCTTTTTCTACGCTGCGTTAAGTGTCTCTTGTTAACACTTCCGTTCGCTGCGCAACGACCGGCACGGATTCTAATTTCGCCTCTCAATCGTCGTTCGTTTGCGTTAAAAATAAGAACGCCGATTTTGCAATCGCTGGATGGATGTCTCGTGGGACCAATTTAACTCGATGATACAACACCGACCAATCAGATCACAGAATACGAATACGATCCGATTTTACACGCGATCCAACCGGTCGTTTCCTACTGGATCGCTGCATGATCGAGTGGGCCTACAAACGGGTGCAACTTTCACTTTAGTATGAACGAACGAACTTGTTCGACGGCGAATGGGACACCGTGAGATTGTGCAAACGACCGCGTGAACAGGTACGACTCACTGGTCTCGAACGAGACGACATCGATCGATAGATCGATCGTACGCGCGTCAAAGATTCTTCGAGAGTAATTTTCGTGGGAGGAGTACGTGGCAATTAATTGTAAAGTCCAAGCAAGTCTTTCCAATGGTATAAACGCGCCGTGTACCACTGGTCCCCGACAAAGGAGCTATTCGTCGGAAGAAAAATCCAACAAAGGAACAAGCGGAAGGTTGAATCGTCGGAAGCAACGATCCTGATGACAAAGTGTACTCTTGGTCCAATGTGGATGCTTCCGTTTAATGAAAACGAAGGAACGATTTTATCGGGCACGCGTTAGGGCAGAAATGGCTGGTGCAAGTTTTCGAGGAAGCTCGATGGTTCCATTGTCCTCGAGAGGAGAAAGTGGCACGATGGAAGAAGGTTGAGGCAATGCGAGAGATAGAGAGAGAGAGAGAGAGAAAAGATGGCTGGAGGAGCCGGTGACTTAAGACGTTAACGAGACTAACCGGATTCATCGCCAGGCAGAGGGCTGGATCACGGCGAGAAGGGTGAAGAAAGGAGAGAGTGCAGGGCGGCACTGATTTTAATCAAGATATGGCCTGGCAGCAGCCAACGGCGGATCAAGTGAGCCAGGGGCTTATCGATTTTCTAAGTGCTCCCGAGCGAGAGAGCGCGTCGGCTGCGACACACTCGGTTGCGAATTTGAAAGTAACGAAACTGGAGAACCCCGAAGCCGTTTGCTGGAGCGTATTCGAGAGGCGAAACAGCCAGACACGGGCCAGAGACGTTTTCTAAGAGGAATATTCCATTTCACGGCTGCGCCCGGCTGTTTGTCGTTCGATTAGTCGGATGCGAGTTCGCGATGATCTGCCCTGCTCGCTCGCCAGGCAAGTTTACCTCCTTGACGTTCTTTAAACTATCCAAATATCCTGTTGTACGCCCGTATAAATATTCATAGCGTCGCTCGGTATCTTATAAGCCGGCTTACCTTGGATTTTAAGTTCCCAGTGATACGATTAAAAAAGGAGATCGAACCGTGGAATCGACGTTAAAACAGAGACAGAGAAAGGGATTTGACCCGCTTTCTGGTTGGAGAGGGAAAAATCGCCGGAACGAGTGTACTCGTTTAAATAAAGCCACGCACATGTACACGTTTATGTAACAGTCTGTTAACGTTCCGAACGATCCGCTTTTGTGTAATCAAAACGTTAAGAATCGTCGTCGTTTCCAACTGAATGTTTATCCCCGCTCATTTTTCAGGCGCTTTTTTTCCAAGCTTAGTTCCTCCGCTCGTGACCATTTCACACAGCGACGGTACGTTTGGGCGAGCGGCAACATTTCCCTGGAAGGGCGCGCTCCTCTAATCCGTGGGATTCATCCGAATAATTGTCGTAGACAAGGCAATCTCTTAATTGATCGAGCCAGACAGCCTCTGTCCGTCTCCCAAGAAGAATACGAATGATATATTTTTTCTTTTTCGTCGTTTGCCCGTTAAGAGATTAAAGCGCCAAGGGGTCGGTCGGTTCGCTTTAGAGCCATTATACTCTTGGGAGAGGGGATGGATGTACGGGTGGATGCGAACAGGAGAAGGAAAACGGAGAAGACAAAGGGACAGGTGAACGAAGACGAACTCGTCGCAGAGGTTCGTCGCGAGAAGACAGATCGAGCGAGGCGAGAAAAGGAGAACCATCGAGGAATGAATGGAATCAGGGGTGAACATAAACAAGGGTAGAAAAAGCGAACGAAGAGGAGGTTAGGTTGTCGGATGATCTAAGCGGTGAAAGAAAAAGGCATGCGTGGAGAGATCTCGGTATCGATAGAATGAAGAGACACGAGAAAGGAAAAGATCGAAATTATGGGACAGGGAGGCGAAAAGGGATGAAAAAGAAGAAGCGAGAGGTGAGAGAGAGAGCGTGCGAAGGGAGAGGGTATGCTGAGCTTGCAGAAAGGGTGCCTGGTGATGCGTACCATAGCTACCTCGACAAATGCATTAAGACCACCCTTCCACCCCCTCTTGGCAATATCGAACTGACTGTGCGACTCGTTCCGTAGTCAGGATACCTCGATGCCTCGATTTCTGGCTTGTCGTTTACTCGGACGAGTCCCCAAGTGTAGTAGCCACCACGATATTGCGTGGTCTTGCATTAAAGCGTCAAGTAGGGCTACCGATCGATTACATCTTGAGGGACCTTGTATATTATATAATTACCCCAGGCGTTTCCAAAAAAATTATGCGTGATTTATAATGTGACTACGTCCGAATATTCTAGCAGAAATAGCGGAACACCTTGGCAGAGGGTTAACTTCTCACCGAAAGGAAATAGGATTCCAAGGAAATAAAAGATTCGTGCCGAGAAGACGGTCTCCAGGGCTCAAGGTGCTCGACAAATACGAGCAGTGTACGAAATAAAGACGCGGCTTAAGGAACCCTCGCAAATAAAGTATTTTCTTGCCTCCTTTGCGCGGACAATTTGTTTCGTTTGTTTTTGCTCTCCCGTATTTCTATTTCGCTCGTTCTGTTTGCACTTCTGTTTCGATAAATGGAGTTTGCCGCTGGTTACGATTATTTACGCGGAGTAATAATGGAATGCTATCTCCGATCGAGCGACTGCTAATTAAAACCCGGCTTAGGGTAGCGGGTAGACAGCTCGGAAGGGAGCATTATCTTTCGGATGTTATCGCGGATGGTCTTTTAAGCGACTTCATAGGGGATACGCCAAAGGGTGGGCAGGTACCGTCGGTGATCGTTCCATTTACGCGCACGCAGGTGGTCGTAACGCGTATAGCACTTAAAAAGAAAGTATCGTAAGATTTTTGGAGACGAACAAAACGAACTCTGAATCGCCTGCGACGTCGTATATCAGAGTTTCGTGACTTGTACATTCGGGATGCGTGACGCTGTCTAATACGAGCACGTGACAAATGTTCCAGATCCGACACCATTATCGCCGAGAAGCAATGGTGACCGTGTCATCGGCCAGAACACGATTCACGGTCGACTCCCTCCGTTTCGAAGCCACGGTTCCCACGAAATTCGCGTTACGACATAGGGCAGCTTGAAACGGGACGCGGATACATACATATAGGTATATTACATGCACGCGTAGCTAGCACCTCATTCCAATCGATATGCGACGACACCCCCATGGGGAGACATTCATATCGCAGTGGAACTCAAACACGTACCACAGAGACACGCCACTGTAATATCGTCTCCCCTTCGGCCGACCTGATCACTGCTGGCATCGATATCGGAATATTTGGATGCCAACTTCGACCGCCCCTTATTTGTACGCGCGTGTGCCTCACCTGTATGAATCGACTGTACTCGTTACCTCTACCAATTATTACCTACCATTTATCAAAATGTAACGGTGCGATCCTGATTTCAGTTTTCTGCGCGCATTCGAAACGAAAGTAAAGGGGCGCGAAGCGTATTCAGAGGTGAATCCGGTCTACGATGTCGACTTATTGAGTTGCAGGCGCAGGAAACAAGGCACGATTGCAACAATGAGAAACGCGCGAGCGCGGTCGATAATGACTCCGTGTCAGAGCACGTGTTACCCGTTCATCTAATAACACATTATGCAACCCGAAGACGTGCAAATTACATATACCCAGCGCCAATAAGGTCCACAAAGTAAAGCCAATCGAATCTACGTAGTCGTCGCGTAGTTAACGTGTTATGTCTGTTCGCGTACCCACGATCTGCGCACGAGAAAGACAGTAGCAGTTCAACTGAACGTAACAGGTTACAAATGCTTAAGGGAAAGGTTTTAACTTAAAGTAGATATTATAAATATCGCGCACTCGACTTCGTTATCGAGATGGACGCGTGAATCCGGCAGAAGGAAGGCGAAGATAAGACGTCGATTCGAGTGGCTCCACCGGACAACATCTTCCTCTTCGTGGCGACCTTGGCCCGATATCAATCGATACTGTCCCCGCGAAATTGGAATTGATGACCGATAACAGGAACGGGTGACACGAGCGACGAAAGATGCGGATAATACGGGACAATAGGCGCGGGCGTGCGATCCGTCCTGGCTCGATCGTAGATTTCTACGGGCAATACCGTTCCATTAGTTAAATTGTTTCCCTGATACGCCCGCCGCTCTTTGACTCCGGGCTTTCATTTCGCTTTGCCACCGGGTAGGCGCGGGCTACGATGCAATTCCAGGTTATCCTCTCCCCGGAGGAGCCGATAAGAAAATAGCATGAAAGAAGAAAGGGGATCCCTCGGGGAGACGGGTGATCATTTGATTGCGGATAGATTAAGGTACAGGGGTTGTAGCGCCTGACAATGCAAACCGAACGTTTTATATCGGCCACCGGTTAATACGCCAGACCAATCCGACAATGGAATCGAACTCTTTTCTGCGATCTGAGAGAGGGCTGATGGATAGATTGAGAAACAATGAACGAGTAACTGCTCCTTGGATTTTATCCTATGGGCGTACGAAAGTTCGAACGTTCCTCGAACGAGTTTTTTAATATTCTGCGTCGGATACAACTACGGCTCGACTTCTAGTTTCAGTATGAGTTACGATTTCATCTGGTAATGTTTTACATCGGACCACAGGTGGGACTGTTAATTGATTGCGGATATGGCCGATCGAGGAATCCCAAGGATAGCTTCCCAAGTCCCCCGAATCGGTCGTTTACATCTATTAACGCCGGAGCCAGCAACTTCGAGGGTGGCCGCCACCAACTGGTCGCTTCGAAACCATCGTGTACCCGCGGCTCCTATGGGAGCCACGCATCTGGCGAACAAGCAACAAGTACTCGCACGCATTAAATGTACACCCGTTACCGACTTCAATTACACCGAGTACCCGATCGACGCGTGCACGTGCACATGCGAACCTTTATCACCGCGATTGCGCCCCTTGCCTTGATTACCGTTCAATTTTAATTACAAGGCTGCTCGATCTTGGTCGCGGTCGGGTGTGTAAACTTGCCGAATGTTTCGTTAACCACCAAACGAACCCCCTGAGAGTCCTTTAACAGTAGTGAAAATAAGACACTCGGCTGATCGAGTTTATCCGCAGCATTCGAGGCTGCGTTCTACATCCATTGTCGACTGAACATTACGTCAAGTTAAATCAACGTCTAACGGCGTTATACTTTTGTGTATAATTCAGATCACGATCGAAAGAATGACGCGAAATCGAATTCCAGAACTACACGCTAATGACTATCGGATTCCAGACACTCGTTTCATTCGTGTCAAGGTGTAACAATCGTCGAGGACAAACATTATCTACAGAACTGATTTAGATCGAACGAAGTAGGATTTCTCATTGAAATTCGTGCCTGTCCAATGTCGATGGTCGAACGAAGTTTCGTGTCCGCGAATTCCATCTGCATTTTGCGAAGAAACAAACGTACGATCATAAACCGGTACGAGGCAAGGTTAACGAGATCAGCTTTGCACGGCAAAGTTAATGGAACGAACGTTAATTGACCGTACGCGTGCATACGGTGGAAAATTAATGGGCGGTGGGGAAATGGTAAACGATAAATCGGACCACATTCGCCTTGCAAAAAAATCGCATAAATCGTGTGCGTTTCAAAGAACGTTCGGCGTGAATCAAGCAAGGAGAGTGTTGGAGAACGACGGATCGGACAAAGACGCGGAACGGTGAACGCGCCGAACCGTTTTCGCAAAAAGAGACTTTATTAAGGGGCGAACATAACGGAGGCGACGTTGAAGTATTAAATTCCAAAGTAGCCCATCGATCTCGAATACTCCGCGCGTTAATAATTCCACGAGGGGCAGAGACACGGGGATGCTCTGCTGGGAAAAGTACGCGGAAGAATGAAAAGTTTGAAAATGTATAGAAATAATCGTAACTACAAGGTTGATTCAGAGCGTCCGGCTGACCTATTCCACTTCCACGAGCGCCAGGGCGAACGGCGGGGCGGTTTTTGCCACCGTATCGCGGTGGGGACGCCGGTGTCTGGGCGCTGGAACGACGCCCCCCATACTACTGTGGAGCGTCGCGGAGGGGACGCCGATGCCTGAGCGCCGAAACGGCGCTTCCCCACCCTGGCTACCCTGATGGATGCTACTTAAGCTTGGGGGTGCACGACGCATCGTGGCTCATTCTCGTTTCGGCAATCGAATGGAGAGGAGACCTCTTTATTCTTTCTTTTTACTACTATCGTTAACAAAAAAGAGCAAGCTACGTCAACTGCATAGACTGTCCGACCTAATATCGCTACCAACTTGTATCACGCTCGTATGTTAATTTCAGCTATCACAATACTCGACGCATCGGTCCGTGACATTAATATAGATAATGCACGAGTGAAGGGGTAGCTCGTCCGTGATTAAAATATTTCGCGGGCTCTGGTATTATCGGGGCTGTCGCGGGGAATAATGTATCGTCGAATCGATGGGATTCGCGGATGCGTGGCGGACTTTATCGAAGGAGAGAAAGATCGCGCACCCCCGATGTGCATCGGTGGCGCACACGATCGCAGGCATTTTTCCATCGGTGGTATTGCGCTCGCCGCTATGCATATGGGCGGCTGGTCGGTGGGCGACGCGCACGCGTACCACCAGTTTACATACTGCACACGTGTTACTATAGATGTTACTACGGTGAGTACTCTGTAATCTGACGCAGAGTACGGAGATTGAACCCGACTGAGCGGGACTCGTTGAACCGGAAGTAATCCCACGGGAAAAGCAAGATAGAAAAAGGAGAAAAGAGCGAGAGAGAAAAAAAATTGCTCGATTACTTTTGCAAGGAACGTACGTGTAACCCCGCGGTCGCGTCGCGGGGATGAATGTCTGTTCTCGTTCGCGGTTTCCACCCCCGCGAGTCCGCCTCGTGTGTTTCGTATCGAGCCGTTCGGTTTCAAATCAATATATATTTTTTCCTCCCTTTTCGAATACATCCGAGCGAATCTATGTCACCCTGATTTTTCACGAACAAACATAGATCTCGGCATTCCAAAGGTATCGAGCGTAGCCTCACAAACGTCCCTGCACCGACGGCGACGCGGAATAACGCGTTATCGCGATGGAAACAAATTTCCGGCGACCGTGGTTCGACAGAAAGCCGTATACAGACTAGTTCCGATAAAAATATTCTCGTTTACAGTCATATCTGCCAGCTTATTTTACTGTCACCCTCTCCTTAATCTCGCGCGTGTTACGTGTGCATCGTGCTGTACCATTTCTTACATCTCTACGATTTTAAATGGGCGAATACATCTTTCTCTTGTATTAACGTCGAAAAAACAAGCGTAAGTGGAGGAGAATCGATCGATTACACGGAATACGCGTCGCGTTACCACACGACAAGTGTGTCCGGTAATCTGTAAGCTTGCGGATTGAACACAATCGGGCTCGACTGCTGACCCGGAAGTAATCCCCCGGTAAAGGAGATAAAAAACGCAGCCTCGCTACTTGTACAGCGTATACTCGTAACCGTGCCACGAGGCATTACCGCCTCCCTATATAGATGTACACTCGAGAGACCTTATGGGTTATTTCAGATGGACGTGCCACGAGGGTATTGTCCGATTCGAGATTCGTCGAGTGCCGATCGAGCACTCGAGCGGAGCTTTATTGGAAGCTACATGTGCGCGTTCGCCCTCTCCATCTTCGCGTACACCAGTGTACAAGGTGTCCGAGAAGTTCGCCAGGCATTTTGCGTAATCACGATCACGCATCTAGTTTAGCGGATGGAAAGCTCGAATTTGAATCGCGCAACGAGCCGTCGATTCTTATATGGCGAGTGCATCGTTTCTCTAAAGCATTGCGAAAGTGTACAGTACATTTGTGAAACACCTTGTAAGTTCGCAAATGGAAAAATTGGGAGAAACTTTTTACTTCCGGATGGAACGAAATATCGTTACGAGGTCGCTTCCTTCGTTTGTACTGGACAGCAAGGACACGCGTATAAGGCCACGTAATTGCGAAACATATGGAGTAAACGAATTACTACCCACGAATATACAGAGAGAGTCCTTGGTAACCGCCACGAGCAAACGTCCGATCGGTTCTAATCCCAAGGTAAAACTTCGTCGAGAGGGCACGATCGACCTTGGAACGCGTGAGAAGCTTTTCAAATTATCCCCCAAGTAGGTCAAACGTTAAACGCTCATCCGCGTGTGCGCCTGTACGCAAAGAAATAGAGCAAATATCGCGCTCTGTAATCAATTAACGATCCCAGCGCGAATCGATGCGCGGCAACAAAACGATATCCCTTCGAATCCCGCCCGAGCGCGACTCATTAAACGCCGTCCAGAGTTTATCTTCGAGTCCCGATCATTTTTTCTTCTCTTTTCTTTCCACTGAATTTACGCTTCCTTCTTCCCGGGAATTATGTTCCTCTTTACAAATGGAGACCCGAGCCCGATGAGAAAACGCGAGAAGGAGAATTAAACGGAGTGGGGAAAAGAGCGTCTCTAATCCTTTCCGCCGTTTAATCCTTTTCCTGGCGGCGGAACAGGAGGAGCGAGAGGAAAATAGAATGAAAAGGGGGAAAAATCGACCGACGCCGGAGAAAACACGGTGAATTTCGAAAAGCCGCGAACGGTCCGCGCGTACGATTCCCCCCCCCCCCCCCCGCGTTTTTTACCCCACGGGAAACGCTCTCCCCCGGACTGGTGCACGGGGGAAACGATAATCCAGATAAGCTGCTAAATGCTAGCAATTTGAGCGGCGGGATCTCCAGAAACAATATTCCGTACTTGAAACCGACTAATACCGAGTGGTACAGCCCGGGTCTCGTCTCTCTATATACCGGGTGCACCCCTTGGAATCCTGTCCGTCGTTCTATATTTACACCGTTCATTGAGATTCGAGGTGAATACGAGGAAATTGCCGAGGCTTGTCTCTCCTGCCGACTTGATTGAATTCCTCGCAAAAACAACACCGCCTGGGAGGCGCCCCTTCCCACGTGCAAGATTTCCAACCGTACAATGGAAAATATCGACTTCCCGCCACTCCCTACGAGCGTTACGCGAAACGGTGAAACGGTTAATGTAATCATTTCTAACGAACGAGGAACTACGCGCGACAGGATGAGACGAACGGCGGACGGAACGTCGGGACAAGAACTGGCCGGGACTGGGGATACAAAATGGCGAGGATGAGACGAAGAAAGCGCGGAACGAAGTAAGAATCGGAGAAATAAAAACAGAAACGATGGGGATAAAATGTTTGGGCGAGAAGAGTCGATGATGCGGAGTGAAAGTCCTCGAGTAAAAACCAGGCCAGGGCTTCGTATCTCGACGCGAACACACCAGGGCCATTATGCAATTACGGCGACGCATTTGCTGCCGTCTTTCCACCGCTGCCTCGGCCCGCCGTGCCACGTCCTCGTTTCCCTTACCAATTTACCTTCTAAATCGCTCAAAGTTTTCAAATTACCATAACCGCTGCCGGCGTCGACGCGCGGACACGTTATTCCCGGCAATTAACGACAGCCCGTTTTAATCGACGCGGGCCAAGGATCGGGTTGATCGATCGGAGCCGATCGGACGCCGCCTTTTCCTCGCTCGAGTCGCGGGACGGATATACGCAGCCGGAAAGAAAAGACGGCCGCGCGAAACCGTGGAAATCGACGCCGTGGAAACATCGAAACGCTTTTTAGAGGGGGACCGTGCTCGAATATCGAGGCGTGTCACGATTCGTGTCGAGTATCGGCGGTAGTATACGAACACGTGTTACGTAGCCGATCGTTGCACTTTCGCCGTGGAGGATTGGATCGGAACCGGGTGAGAGGCGAGGTGCGAACCGTTGCCGCTACCGGAATGCCTTTAACTTTCTATCTATCCTCGTTTCTAACGTTACCGTGGTTTACACGGAATATGTTTATCGTGAGAAATGGAATGTCGTAGGTTGGAGGCTGGCCAACTTTCTTTTCACCAGCTCCGAGAGAACATATTTTTCTTTCACTTATACACGTAGCGAGAAACGAAATTGTTTGTAATATCAACGTGATAATATTTGCTAGCATTTCGTAGCTCGTTACGCGCGAGATATATTGGAGCAACGCAGGATTGATAAGAAAGGCGGATGTCTGCTCCGGAAGCTAGAGTTCTGGCTGCAGCGGGCTGGCACAATGGGCGAACAACGCGGGCACAGTGACGAGGAAACACATGCGCAGAGAAAATGAGAGTAGTTTTATTAGGGAAAATGACTTACTGAACTGCGACGCGGTGAAGACGAACAAAAGCAGTCCGGAAATGAGTCGCAGTGAGGTCGCATCCATGTTTCGGTTCCGGCTTCTGTTGGCCCGAGTCCTCTTCTCTCCCGCTTATCGTTCACGCGGATGATGGCACATGTATACAC
The DNA here is from genome assembly GCF_050948175.1 of Xylocopa sonorina. NCBI lineage: Eukaryota > Metazoa > Arthropoda > Insecta > Hymenoptera > Apidae > Xylocopa > Xylocopa sonorina. The sequence continues at coordinate 11,618,435 of NC_135197.1, read as the reverse complement.
ACACGAACCACACGCGCGCACTTACGTTTGATCTGGAATTCGAAAGGAACACAGTGAAGCCTCGACGATCATCGCGAGAGTATCCTCGCCGTGGGGGAAGGGGATTTTTGGTTGTTCTTTTCCTCGCGTCCTTCCTCCCTCTCTATACGCGTATACTTCTCTCCTTTCCTCCCTTTCGTTTTTCTCTCGCGCGTGCTTCGAGCTGCCACGGTCAGAAAATCGTTGTTTTTTTTTTTTTCTAAACGGCCGAGCACCACGCTCGAGGATCCTTAAGAAACCTTTCGTCCGGGGTCCGTGAAACGACACCGTGTTCGAGACAAAGGATTTTAACCGAGTGCCCACTTGTTTCGTTTCCTCGTATCGTATCATCGTTAAGCATCGTCCGGTGATACGATACGATGAAACCCTTTCTGCGATTTTTTCCCACGCGAACCCAGGAGGCCAGGATACCAAATTCGTCGTGCAATTGGTCGACCACGAGTTCGTCTCTGCAGTTAGCCTTGTACGTTTTTGCTCGTTTTGTACTCTCGAAAGGACACAAGGATGTCGCCGCATGGATGAAGGCGGAATGAAAACGAATAAACGTAAAATCATGGAAACGATCGAAACACTGTAACGTCCATGGCAGGAAAGAGAGCGTGCAATGAGACAATAGCTAACAGAGGCAAATTGATCGATCGAACCCTTTTGTGTACGGTATGAACGCATGGATACGTAATGACGGTACGAAGATGCGCGTTAAATGTACGGCCTGCTTTCAATCGCAATTACACATAAAGAGAAACCGTTTATTGGTGAAATCCGAGCGAAAGTTCTTCGATACGTATCCGTGGTTCCGCAAAAGATACCGTAGCGGATGGTCGATCGGCAGAGATGATGTCGAACAATGACCAGCTCGCAAAGAACACGAAGAAAGAGAAAGTGGTATCGAACAGCGAGTAAAATACCGTGCACGGGCAATTGCCCGGGAAGGAACTAACCGAAACGAATTGTACCAACACTCAAATCGATCGTTCGGAAGATACTCGGTGGGAAATTGAACGAGAGGCGACGGAGTCCTGTGGAACGTGTTGACTATTGTCCGAGACAACCGAGACTGAACAGAAATTTACCATCGGCCCGCCGGTACAGCGTTCCCGCACGGACGAACGGCTTTGAAAAAACTGGCGTACAGTCTACGCGACCTCGAGAGAGCCCACGGAGTGCGTTGATACTTTCTATGGGTGCGCTACAAATATTTCCCTTCGAACGCGTCTAGTTAATTACACTCGATTCCCTTCCTTTTTATTTCCATTAGAACCGAACGATCAGATGCGCGACAAAATCGTAAACGATGCTTCTCTCGCGTGAAAGATATAATTATGTCTATCGAGACGAAACGACTTCCTAATTTTATTCTCGTTACAAGCTTGTGACCGTGCATCGTACGACTAACACCGCAGGACTTGCATAAGCAGATGCGTTCAAGTAATTCGAGAGGATAATAAATTGAGGATCAAATGAGCAGAGAAAAGTTTCACCGTTCGAAATATATTCTAGAGAGCATTCGGGACGCGGTAGAGCGAACGTAATCGGAGGTGAGAGTAAAACGCGCAACGCAATCGTCGAACAATTAAAATACCATCGGTGTTATCCCGTCGGAGTTCATTCACACGTTGCATCTTTAATTGCTTCGTTCATTGTCTAACGGATACCAAGGGAAACACGGACAGGAAACGAAGTCGCGCGTCTATTGGAACGCTGGCTCGTGCACGATTGCTCGTCGTGCGTGCAACGTCTCGTTGCATCACGGACGAGCCAGCGTTTTCGATAATTGCATCCCTTTGCGCAATGCGAGTCGATGGAAAGTAAAAATGGATCGCGCTAGGTCAAACCAAACGCGCCATCTTCCGCGAGCGTTTAAGCACAGCTGAGCACGGAACTGCATCGTGATTTCTAATCGTACGATCCTCGTTACGGCCGCGTTTTATGAAATGGATGGCGAGGAACGTTTTTGAAGAAGATGTACCGAGATGGAGAGACGAATTCGTTCGACTTGACGACGTTTCGATATTTTACATTTACCACGCTTTCACTCTGCGGTAGAATTCTTCACCGACGCGTGATTATTATTAATGTGTCTATTGTGCGATATATGCTCGTCGTTACGCGTTTTCCACTGGATGCCATCATATTCGTAATCTCTTTTTTTCCGAGAGAGAGCACACGAAAATCGACTGGCTTTTCCGCAATGGTTGGAGAAACAATTTCAATCTCTGCATGATTTGCAGTCGAGTTGGTTCGAATGCGATGCTTATTGTTATTTCGATGACAATTTAATGGACGCCTACCAATCTATTCACTTACAGCGATTATTAATACAATAGTTTCATATGGAAATTGATCCTGCCCCGTTCTATTTAACAATACTTATCAAAAGTATAGTCACTAAAAATTCCTCTTACACTACGATTATCCCGCACTTTCGCGGATTTTTCACTTCGTTCCGAACAGTATCTCCAACCATCGATCATAGACGAAAAGTTACTCCAGCCTACCGAGCACCTTGCTGATCATCCCAAGAAACCGATACAGACTCCTGTACCTGTCGAAGTATAGAATCTAACGAGCCCTGCCCTTCGGAAGGAACGAAATTGATGGCACCAACGGTCTCGCAGTAGAAAATTGACCGCGTAGCCTGGCCAGAAATCGCTCGCAACGATTAACCGCGACAAGCCCAAGATACGATCGAGAAGCAGCCCCGAAAGCGAAGAAACTCGGTCGAGAACAACTCGTTGATCACCAACGTGCCCCTTACGAGTACGAGTACGCTCGGACGATGACGAGGGAAGAAGAGCGAAGCCCAGACGAAGCGAACGGCCGAAAGGATTTCGGAAATACCATGGCGATCGTGCACAGTGTCCCAAGGAGAAGTGTCGCGCGAACACCGAAGCGGGCTAACCTGTGGTGGCTACGCTTGGGCGCAGCGCAGCGCGGCAGAGAGAGCAGGGTGAGCCCGCGCTAAGCTCGCTCGCGCCGGGTGCGTAGAGCGCGCGTTTTCGGACGTGGAAGGACTGACTGGGGTTACGCACGTAGCGTACACAGGGTCCGGGACATGTATTGGCGGCCAGGGAAGCTCCACCTATCGCGTGCCAGAGTGGGAGGGCACAGGGACGACCTCGAGCTTGCGCCCTCGAACCGTTCTCTGTTCGTAGCACAACCCCTTCCTTGGCTTTTTCCCAACTTTCGAGCTTGCGGTGCACCCCCGCCTAGCCCTGCCAACCCCCCGTCGGGACCTACCAACGAACGTAGTCACCATTACCGACGCCGGTTCTGCGCCCAATCTCACCCTCTCCCCACCCTGGACACCTGGAGAGCTCTAACCTAACGCGGCTACCAACGCGGCTAGTGATGGGACCAATACCCTCGCGACGACTTATCGGTACATTCGGGACGCTGTCGATCGTTATCGCGATGCGAGGAAACGCGGTGTAACAGTTGTAATAACCGATTGGATAATCGAGACAGACGAAGGTCCTACCTACTGGAAGAGGTGTACACCAAGGGGTTGCAGTAAAAACGACGACGGGAGGTTGTTTTAGATACTTCGAGATGGTCAAATGCGAGGGTAGCAACGTTCGATCGTTGGTGTTCGACCGACTGCGTACGGTTCGGATACGTGACCGGTCACGGCTGATGCCTTACGTCGACTGAAGACGCACCCGATTCCGCGAACGCTTTTGTAATCGTCCTCTCGGTATATAACACGATGCATCCGATATTCGCCACCTACGGAACATGATAGGTTAAAGTTCAGGTGGATCGCTAACTTAACTCGCGGCAGGCCCTCCTACGTGACCGAAATTCTACCCACGCGTAGCCGACGTCTCGTGGCGAACGGTACCGTAAAGAACACACCTCGAAAATAGCGAGCCCTAATTATCGTCGCTTTCAGATTAGCGGCTGAAACGAGTCGAAAGTCTGTCTTTGATAGCGGTTCTAGCGGTCGGATCGACTCCATCGCTAGGCAGACGCGGACGAAAATTTAGACCAGGAGGAACGGACCGCAAGCACGTCGAGGATCTCGCCGCGGTACCAGGAAGGGAGGTCAGCCAGAAGGGGGTAGGCGTCGTTCGCAGTTGCAGCTTGCGGGTCGGGCCTTCTTGTAACAAACCGCGGTTAGAAAGTTCGCTCTTCTGGTCTGTTAAAGCCAACTGTTAGAGCGACAGGAGAGTCACCCTCGTCCCCCGACACGTCACGGCGTCCACACGCCCCGCCACCCCTACGGTGTTTTGTGTTCTTAGCCGGCTCCGTAGCCTTTAATGAATGTAATACGATTTCCTCGTCGCGGCAAAGAATTCGAAATCAGCTCAACGGCTTTATCTGTTTCCCCGACCGCGTCGGTTACCCGGCAGGATGAAAATGCTGGCGGAGAGACCGGGAACCGAGAGGAGAAAAAGACGCACGCACAGAGGACGGTGAAAAGGGGGCGGGGGCGGAGGGGGATAATGATTGCGATTCGTTTACGGGGACGGTGAAAGTTTTTCGCGAAAACTTTGAACTCCTCGAGCAAAGGGAGATAATGGACTGATTAAGATACAAGGCGTAGAACAAGGAGCGGAATGTAAAATGGAAATGGAACGCGAAAATGTCGGAAAAGGGATACAAATGGGGGTAATAATGGAAGATGGAAGCCGAGAAAAATGGAAAGGAATGAAAAGTAATTAACCCGCAGTAGAATCGCGAAAGTTTCTCTCTGAAATGGGTGTGTCCGTCGTGTAGCTTCCGGACAACGATGATATAAGCAAACTCGACGAGTTTGCCGTTGCGCGCGTGCTGAATCCCCGTGCACGACGAGCGAGCGATAGCCTTTTCGATCGCTTAATCGCGCATCGAGCGTACTCCCCTGCAATTTTCGTTTTCGATAAAATCGTCCTCCCCCCTCTCTCTCTCTCTCTCTTGCACCCTCCCACTTGCTCTATACCGCCGCGATCGAATCCGTGAATTTTCACTCTCGTTAGTCGTGTATGAAACGAAAAGGGATGAAAAAACGATGAAACGCTTCATCCTGGAAACGTTGACACTGCGACGTTTCGATTGCAGCTCTCGATCGAGGGGCAGTGAAACGCCGGTCTACGAGCCAGGATCGAGCAAAGGTAAACCACGAACGTCTATTTAAACGGAGTACCTCTTTATCCTCAAATGACTTCGCGTAATAAAATGCCCGTCAACCAGTAAATTACGAGTCGATTACACCGCCACGGTTAGTTAAAAACATCCAGTTTAAGCGAGTCGAGAATATTTCCTGGTTTTGCTGCCATCGTTTCCGACGTTCCTCAACGATGCGTTTCTCGACGATATGCAACCGGCTACATGGGCACATTACAGCCGACTTTCTCTGGTCGTTCACGCGAGCTTTAAGTGTGTCCGGGAGGCGCGACGTGGTCGATGAAATCGTTGCTTTTAACGCGCTCGCTATCGTTTCTCCATAATCATTTTTTTTTTACCCTCCCAGAGAAATGGCTCGCGATCGTTACACATTACCAACAGATTAATTAACGGTGATTCACGCGTGACCAATGGAACCTGATCTGTGAAGTTAATTAATTTATGCTTGGTAAGACGAAGAATTAGAAGACGAAATTTCTGGTATCGATAAATTCGACGTCTGTACTTGGGGAGGACTGTGCATTTTTCCGTCGATTTTATAATAATCGATTATTATGTAACGGGTCCTTCGAACGAGCGGCGTTTCCCGTTTGGGAAAACATGGCGGAACAATAACGCGCTCGAGCATTCCGTCGGACAGAAACGAATATCGAGTGGCCGCTTTATGGGAATGGTGACGTTGACAGGTTCGTTAAAATCGAGCACGTCCCGCCTGTTTCCCATCAAGCGGGCCCGGTTTAATTAAATATATTTCGTTATTGAACAACGACAGGTAATAAGCGCGTAACATAATTTCTAGAAGGACTCGCCGACGCGTATTTTCACGGCGGACGTCAAATATCCTTCGAGTGGGCCTCGACTGACTGACAGCCCGAATCGGACGGTTTAATTTAATTTCGGGACACGACGGGAAAAGGGAACCGCCGCGTTCCGATCGTTCCCGATTTCCGTCGTTCGATGATACCTTAAATAGGAACGCATCAAGCCCCGCGGAGGTCCCAGTGAAATTGAAACAAAATCAATGGCGCGAAGTTTACGACGACTGAAAATGCTCGCAGCGAACGGAAACGAAGAAAGCACTCTATTCGGAAGCGGAGAACTATCTTTACATTCGAATCTAAAAAAGGAAAGAGAAATCGAGCAATTTGTCGAACGTTATCTCGTTTGAGACTTTAAACGTACTGCGACTGTAAAAACCTATACACACGTGTATCTGTATCTCGATTGGCACTTTTTGATGGGCCTCTACATTTCATCCTCGAGCCACTCGATTTTTGTAGCTACACGAAAGAATAACGCTCTCTAAACGATAAGAAAGTGGCTGCCACGATTTTTTATTACGTTCTCTCCTCTGTTCTAAAGATTTTTACGCCAGGGATGTACGTGTTGGAAACAGTAACCATGAAACAACGAAGATGTGTATGTACCTACGTGGCTTCGTATCGGAGGGGACGAAGGGGTTGGCGGGTGGTGGGCATATAAATTTGTCAGCGACGGGAATGTTAAGATCGACGATAAAACGGTCCCCGAGGAGAAGAGGTAAGCGGTGGGTTTCATTTCTCGCGTTATTTCCAATTCGACTCACAGAAATCGCGCGGCGCACGATTTGCTTCTTAGCGGGCCCGGCTGAATTGTAGATCTTAGTCAGCTGTAAGCACGAAACGCATTGGCAAGGTGGAAATATGACGGTATTTCAATGAGAAATGAACCTCTTCCTCCGCTGCGTCCCGCTAACACATACATCCCGATATAGATGACGAGCTAAGGTGATCCGTCATGGCAGATCGAATCGAAACGGCGCAACGTTCTCCACCCCTTTCTCGTAACGATTCTTGTTTCGAATTAAACGTTTAAACGCGAAACTGAATTGTACGAACCGTTACGCGATCCGGCTATTAAACTGCGCATTACTTTCAAAGCCGATTTCCTCGAAAACGCCGGACCGGCTGGTGAAACTGCCGTCCCACGCTCGTGATTTATTTTTTCATAGAGAATCGTCGAGGGGGATGGCGGAGAGGAGGGCAGCGCCATTTATTAATGCACGCGCTCTCTATGCCCGCGTTTCAGTTACTCGACCGTCCGAATCGTTCCTGCGACGGCTTTCAAAGCTCCCGTTTTCCCTCCTCTCGAGGACCTTCCTACGCGAGTTCGTACTTTCAGAGAGCCGGCGAAACGTCCGAGTTTCGCGAAGCTTCGCGCAGGCAGAGGCGTCCTTTTCGAGCTTTTGCACTTTGACTACTTGAATTCACCGCGCTCGCAAAGGGACCGGCAGCCATGAACGGCATCCGCTTCCAGGACGCTATCAAGTATCAGCCAGATTTCGAGTCACCGAGTTTAAATGAAATTGCGAATGCTTTATTGTTCTGTCACGGGTTCAACGGTTACGCGCGTTGTCCCCTCAAACAAATGACTCTTAGTGATATTAATCATCAAATCCCTAGCCATTCCACTCCAGCGAACAATATCACTTAGATGCAAAAAGGAAACGTTCTACCTTAGAAAAAAAAATCGAATCGACTATCCTCTCCCTCATCGAAGTCCCAAGTATTTCGACAATCGTTTGCATAACTTAATCACAATCGAACCCCAAGAATTTTTCTACCGATACTTTCGCACGACCGATTATACATCCATAGTCTCGTCACTTTCATCTCGTTCTGTATCATCGGTTTCACGTGGGAAAACGTAGCCCCTCCTCCTACTCTCACTCTCTAAACGCGCGTCTGTCCGTCTCCGTCCGCTTCGACGGAAGACAAGCTCGCTCGTGCGATCTAAGAAAGAACCAGGTTGAATTTCAAGTTTACCCGTCCCAGTCGCGCGACTCCTCTCGAGGATACGCGTGCTCGTCGTGGATGGAGCACGGGCGAAACCCCGGAACCTTTCCCCGGTTCAAAGACAAACAAGCCCTATCCTTTGGGGGTTGACTGCTTTACGCGACAGCCCGCCAGCGGCTCCTGTTCGTCCTGGAACACCGCTGCGCCCGGAAGAAACTGTCGTTCGTCGCAAAATAACTTTCTGGAATATTAAAGTAACGGAATCTCGAATGAAACTTAGCCGAAAGTTCAGCGAATTCTCGTAGAAATACAATATCGCTGGTGGACCCTTTGCAAGTTCAAAAATTCAACGAGAGGGTGAGGAATGTGAAATTCTCTCTTGCCTTTATCTGACTGCAGGATGATACGTGCAGTTCAGGACGCTGAAGCAAGTTGAAGGAGTCATTGTCTCGAAGCGTTACGACGGCGATAACGACTCGATGGGGATGAAAATCGAACGACATCGGAAAGACGCCCGCGAATATCCACTACGAGCTTCCTCCGCGGCAACTTCCTGGTTGTATCGTCGCCGGGGTGTCGCCTCGTGGCTCGTAGCGAGGCGCACGAGGCATAAATAGCTTGGAGGCGCCTATGGAAAATAAAATTCTATCTCTCCGATTCACGCGTCACCGTCCACACCCCCTGTCCTGCTTTCGAGCGGCCGTCTTCCTTCTTTTCCCTCCGTTCGTGGATCCGTGGTACCGGCCCGGTTTCGCGGGCGATACGTCCGCGTCCTTGGGGGTAAGTCGAGCGATACTCCGATAAAACCGTGCGATTCAGGAAGGACGAGAAGAAAAAAAGAGACGAAGAAATAGAGAGAGAGAGAGAGAGAAAGAGGGTGGGTAGGAGGAGGAAAAAAGGAAAAATAATGGGGCCACGTGGAAGGTGTCAGCGAGGGTGGCTGGTGGGGGTGGAAGGTGGTGAATAAAGCAGGACGGGGAGCAGGTGTAGGAGGGACACAATTAAAAAAAGCTCGAGCCACGCTTTTGTCCGCAGCCAGCCGGCACACGAGCTCTCGCGTTTCCCGCACACACGGCGATGCTTCCTTGAAAAGCTCTCTCTCGCCTACCGTCGCACACATACGCGCGCGCACGTGAAAACCACGGTTGCCTGCCACCCCTTCGACGGTCCACCATCCCTTTTTGAACCCTTTGTCTTATTTACTTCTGCCTGCTCTCATCCTCTCTCCCTCTCTCTCTCTCTCAATCCTGAAAACGACGACCATCGCATATGGTCTCGAGTTTTGCCGTGCGATTTCCGAACAGCTCGCGTGGGAGGCGATTCGAAAACGATATCTTCCTTTTTCATCGCGCGGGGTAGCGAGGCGGTATTTATGTCGGTCGACGCTCTGCGAAGGCGCAAAATCGGTCGCGATCTGCATCGACACTGGTGGGTTTTATTTTGAAAGGTGCCACGCGTAGGAATTTTATCGCGGTTGCAATTGGAGGGTGCTCGAAAGACGTTTCGTATGCAGGTTGAACGAAGATTTCGAGTTCTTTGAATAATTGCAGTTGGTCGACAGGGACTTCGTTGGGACACGAAGGTGGTGAAACTGAACGCTAGCATTCTTTGCTGAAATTCCTACCGGTTACACGCTCTCAGAGGGCGAGCGGTACGTTGGAGGTTTAATATCATCCCTTCTCGGGGTTACGTTTGAAGTTCCGCGCGCGGCACGTGACCACTGTATTTGTGTAACAGACTGTAGACAATGTAGCTGTCCAAATATTTCGTCTCGCGGAAAACAAAAGCGGGGCCCCTCCCGATGACTCGTATCAAATATTGAAACTTTGCTTAGAAAAAACGGGTAGAAGTAATTAAAACCGAAACACGTACTTGATCTTCGCCTCTCTGCGTGTCTATAAATTCTACGATTTTAACTCATAATTGATAAATGAATTAACGCGCGAGTCACCGCGTCCAAAAATCTGATAACTCGATGAGAAATTAACGAATTCGGGTTACAAGGGTTGCAAGTCGCGTGGATGAAACGATCCTCGAAACTCCACGATCGATAGAACCCCGTATACCTACCATAAATAGGTTAATTGAAACAGGAAACAGTCTATAAAAGTTAAAACACTCAGGGGAAATTTTTTATTATTCCTCTTTCTCACGTCGTTACGTCGATCACGAGGTTTTCCGGAAATTCCGTGCATTCCTCTTAATTGCGAGTCATTAACAAGAATACCGATAAACGGGAATATAATTCGTACATAGGTAGACATACGCATGTACGAAGAGAAGGGACAGGAAGAGAGAGAGAGAGAGAGAGAGAGAGAGAGAGAGAGAGAGAAAGAGAGAGAGAGAGAGAGAGAGAGAGAGAGAGAGAGAGATAGGGAGAGAGGGAGGTAGAAACGGGAGGGGTAGTATTAAAAAGATAATTAAGAGGTGGAAGACAATGGACGTCCCAATCAAAATTCAAGGCAGACAGCATTGTGCCACGGCCTTGCTCTCCGTTCCCTTTTCTTTTCTCTCACTTTATCATAAATGAACGGCTTCTTCCCGCCATTAAGGTGTCCAGACAATTTTGCAAGACCCCAGGCTCGTTCGAACGAACCAGTTATTTCGAAAACTGAAAGCAAATACGATCCGCAATAAAAGTGAATTCGACGCCCGAGCCCTCGAGCGGCGTGCACCGCCAATTAACTCCGTCGATTATTCGGCAAAGATTTGTCTTGCCGTGTTAGAAAATAATTCGAGGCGAGCCGGTCGGTTAATTACAGGAGCCGCGGGCGAGGGCCAAAGCTAACAAGCTATCGAACGGCGTAAGTAGAAGGATTTAAATGTACTGCGGAAATCGAAACCCCGTGACATCCTGTCGTAACGAGAGAACAATGTCTCGGGAAACAAAGAGGCGTAACAATTGCCACGGTGTCTGTCTCTGCGCGAGAATTACACCGACGATCCGAACCAGAAAATGAAGCATCGTCCGGTAACCTCGTCGAGCCGACTGAATATTCGTTCGAGCGCCGAGCCCTTCTTTCAACCTTCGTTCCCTCTGAATCACCGATCGCGGTGAACTACCCACCTTCCATCTTCGACTGTTCGTAGTTAAACACAGGTAGCGGTAGAAAGTGGTGGCAGAAATTGGGAAGAAATCTCGAGGAGAACGGCAGCAGGAGTCGGTTCGCGGAAACGTACAAAGTGAAAAGATCTCGGCGGCTAATTAATTATCCAGCCGATAGGGTAATTCGCGGTGCATTAATGCAAGTATGCAGTTCGAAGGGTCGTAACTGCTCGCCTAGTTACATAAGTAGGTGCAAGGCAGAAGGCAGCAGCCTGGAGGCGAGATCGTAGGTTTATTGATTCGGTTTTCTCTCGCGGTAGAGTTTTTTCCCTCTCCCGCTCCCTAGATCCACCCAGTCCTTATCCTACCCGTTGCTTTCTGTTGCACTCCCGCCCCGCGAGCATCACGACGACGTTCGTCGAAGTAGGACGCAGCCTTCGGTGGGCTCTTTCCTTTCCCGCACGACCCTGGCTGACCCAAAACGCTATCAAATTAGTTCCTGTGCATCGCCAATGCTCCCCTGCTATACCTACACTTTCGCCTGTTCGAATACACGAGAGCACACCGGCCACTCTCGCCATTGGCATAATGCTAATAATCGGCTCTGTCCAAACGCGTAACCTTGTCACCTCGCCTTGTTAAACGTATCGGAACCTTGATCGTCGTTTCTCCATTATTATTACTATTTTTTCTTTCTTTCACGTCCACGTCGAAGGTGATACGTACACGCCATCCGAGAAGAGATCGGAGGATGGGAAAGTTTAATAAACGATGGCAGATATTTTTATCGCTCGACGATATTCGCATAGCGAATTTAATAGCCCTATTATCCTGACGATACAATGGCATTATACAGCTCGAGGCTTCCTCGCATAACAATCCAACATTATAAGGAAGATTTCTCTTTCGGAGCATTGCCGTAATACGACGCCTTACTTCCATTCACCGTGCACCAGCCTATTCTGTCTTGGCGAGCGAGTTATTAGAGCCCCCCGGTCGTTCCATTTCGAGAACAGTTTGATTAACGATTTTCGTCGCGGCTCCAATATAACGACCGGCCGAAGAGAGATCCCGTGGAACACGATCCCGTGGTAATTCTCATCGTAAATATCGCCGGCTACCCTTCGCGTCTTCTCCGCTTACTTGCCCGGAAATACATACGAAACGATCGTGATTACCGTTCTTATTCGCATCCACCAGCGAGAGCGTAACAGAGCGTGAATAATAATGCCGCGAGCCGACTTTAAATTCCTGTTTCGAGCGTTGATCGAACCGTATCCCGTACCCCTGAGATGCAACCGGAAACGACGTTTACGCGGCGAGGGTGAAACCGGAAAAACCGCGCCAGAGGAGGCCAGCCATCGTAACGTAACGTAATATTCCCAATCCGCCCCGCGGAAGCTTTAGGAACGAGATAAAAGAGAGCTCGCGGATACAATTAATCCTCGAGTCCTCTCCCTGTCTACGTACTCGCGTGCGTACACCCAGTATTCCTCATTTATCTTCTCGCGAAACGGTTAAAAGAGTATCGCGAATAAACGGCATCGTTCGCGAAATTTAGAGAAAGCTTGCACAACGTTGGAGAGTATGTCGTATCGAGCAGCAAGAGTCGTGTCTGTTCTTACTGCTGTAACGAGCTTTAACCGGCACAGAAGGCACGGAAACGTTTGCTTGATACCCTCGAGCGATCGTACCAGTATTTAAATAGTAATACCACCGAGCAATCTGCTTAATACACCGTTTGCTTCGTCTACGAAAACAATTTCTTCGGACCCTTCCGATACGTAAGCGCTTCAGCCCTTCGCTGAAACTATACTAAGCTCTTTTCCCAGGTTCGGTAAGCGGTTAAGGATTACCGAGGTACCAGAAATGCGTGAAAGTCGGGAAGCACAGAGTCACGGTCCGATGTTACATAATCGAGGGTGGTTTTCGAGGGAATCGATGGAGCAAAATTCGGTTCTTCGTTTCTCTAACGATTCTTCCATGGAATACATTGAAAGTATCCTCGAGTAACGTTATCGAAAATATTCAATCGAATCTGTACGTAGGTCCGTTCCACGAGTAGCTTGTTTCAACGGAAGTAAAACGTTGCTCGACGAAGGGAAAGCTGCGCCCACGCGCGACCGATATCGCGATGTATTGCGACGTAATCAACCCCTGCGTTCTTCCTAAGGAAGGAAGAACGGGAAGAAAGCGAAGAAGCAGCAGTATCGACGTGGAGCGACACGGACGTCCAACAACCTACGTTATCATTCCAAAAGGTCGAGCGTGGCACGATCTGAAACCCTTTGATGTATCCTCGATGCGGAAGTCAATTAACTTGCGCCGCTACTCCGTAAATTCCCCATGCGTCGCGCAAACTTTGAAATCGTGGGCCGCTGCGATTTTTCCCGGCTACGAAATAATAGTCGCCGGCAAAACGAAGGCGGAAAGGATCGATCGATCGTCGCGGGAATCTATTTTCTGAAAACCGCGCGAGTCTCGCGAGAGAACGAAGGGAAAAAGAAAAATTGGAGGAAACAGGGGGTGGTAGATCAATAAATAGGACACTGTGTACGTGAGAACGGTGACTAACACAATGGCCTCTTTAAACTCTCCTTTGCAGTCTGGGAAAGACGCGCGACCCTTAAATTGTATTTGAATAAAGCAATTTGTGCACGCAGCGTAATCCAATTCGGCCTTCTTGCTAGTTTTCGCTACGCGAAAGCACCGATAAATCAACCAGTTGCGCCGCCGCGCATCGGCCCCGAGCACACCCCAGCGATATAACCATATGGCTTAATTTCATTCGCTTCGCCCTGTAATTCCCACCCCTGGAGGGAAAAAAAAAAGTAGGAAGAGAGAAGGAACGCCTCGTGTTCAGACCGCGAGAACTGCGAGGGTACACTTAATAGACTCCGTAACGTTCCACCTCTCGATCGCGATACCGCGGACCAGTTTCAATTTCACCCCATTTCGTACAAGCAGTGGAAAGAGGTGGATCGCATAAAAAAAATCGAGGACTCTCGCTGTCTAACATCGCACGCTTATATAAATTCTCTATAGACGCATCTGCAATCTAATTAGCTTCAATGAATTGCAACTAGCTTCGTCGAGACTCGAACAATGCACCGATAAACTTCCTTCTATTATCTCGCAATCATCTCATCATTCGCACACTACAACGCTTGCGACTGGTTTCCATAAAAGACACGATTTGCAACGCAAAGCTACAACGATAAGCCATCTACGTTTCTATAATTTGCCGCGCGATAACTATCAGATTTATCGTAATACGTGATGTGTTGTTCGGTTTTCACGGGATAGAACTTGCTTGCCGAAGGTTGAAAGAATGTTTCCAGGAAGGGACCGACCGCGACTCTCGAGTGTGACAACATGTTTACGCGTTTCTGATCAATCGCTCCGGGAACGATCGCACACGGGAACACGTTGAAAACAACGTAGCCCGCGTGGAAGCCCGCGCGGCAACTAACGCGATACTAGAGAACAGCCCAGTGCGGAGCATTCGAAATCCCGTGAAATCAATAAACGATTAACTCTTACGGGGGTCCGCGACGTTGTCCGAATTCCCCCAGCATCCCCTGATTAATACCGCGTCTCTGAAATCGCCGAGCGAGATTACGCTCGTCTCTAAACAATCGCACCCAGACGAGACGGGGAGGGAGGGACGCCACGGTCTTGGTCCTAATTTCAAGTCGTCGCGTTAAACCATCCGAGGAAGCGTCTGGAGGAAGACACGCCGCGGGGAAATCAATAAGCCAAATCCGTTGGAGCTCTAACGAGGAATCCGAAATTTATAATAACATGATCGCACGGCCTCTCATGCTGTTAACCGTGGAACGTGTGCCTCGCAAGCGTATCAAACGAGCCACGGTGGTTTGCGTGTTATCAGTAGTAGGCTATCGAATTAGAGGACAAAGGTGGAACGGTGCAATTAATCGGCAATAGGGTTCGATCGGGCTCCATTCAACGAGATCCCGCGTCTCCGTCGTGAAATACGCGGAACAGTTCCGCTTTCCATCGGTCCTTCGACAGCCTCTGACGATTTCCGCCGCGATTACGGATGAGAAACGTCTAACGTCGAGAAGGCGACGTCGAGGCGGAGGGGTGAACGAAAGTAGAGAAATGATTAATAATGGTGTCGCTTCTGGGGATCGAGAAACTTCCGTGGTGATGCGCGTCTCACGGGGGAAGCAGAGGATAAAAACGCAACGCAAAGGGTAGTACAGATCAAGGCAGGTGAGACAGCTATGCTATGGAACAGCGCTAACAGGTACACCGAACAGCCATGAAACGAAAAACATCGCAATCGTGTACACGTACGTATAGAGAGGATAGCCTGGATGGCTCGGGAGCAGCTCGATTTCCGATTGTCCAGTTGCTTCGTTCCGAGTTACGATAAGAATAAAGAACGAAGCGTTTTAAAAGTACAATCGTCCGATCACTCGAAACATATGTTATTGCGTTACGATACGTTTCACCGATTTGAGACGAATACAAAATTTGGAGCAAACAGATTTTTGTATGATTTCAGGGAAAGGATAACATTCTGATTACCATGGCTTTTCTGTTTCGCGTGATTTAAAAAGACTGTATCGACGTTGCCGCTATTAGAGATGGTACATCGAGCGAAGCTAACGTTACTAATGGAATCGATAGAAAACACATAGAGGAACGTCGGACGTCAAAGGATATCCATGCTTCTTTGGCGTCGCTGAAAATTTCACACGAATCTATTTACTTCCGGTTACGCAGTTAACAATCGAGCTGATCCTCGATGCATCGGGGCATTGTGTACATCGATGCATCGTATATGAACGTTGTATGCGTACATCGCGAAGATGTACAGTCGCGAATTTGGTAAACGGTATGTGGTTACAGTCGTCGAGAACATCTATTCAGCCGAACGTCTATTAAAAAAAAACACCAGATAAAGAGAAAAGAAAGAGAGAGAGACAGAAATATAGAAATAGGTAGTTAGAAGAGAGAAAGAGAGACAGCCATCTCACCGGCCGCCACAGCTCAAAGCACTCACGAAATCTCACGGGGGGGTGCACGACAAAAAAGGCCACCGTTGTCTCTTTTATTTTTTTCTCGCGCGGATATTTTACTCTCTCTACCCGGGGACTACGTAATAGGCTTCCGTGTTTTTATAACCTAAAAGAGAGCGATCGCACTGCTCCGTATTGTACGATGCGATGTACCCGGACCGGTGAACGCCGTGGTGCCACCTGACAGACTCCGGGAAATTTGAGAAAACAGGATTTCCTTCGGCCCATGCGCGAGGACTTTAATCGAATTTTGGCGTTGCAGTGCCGACAACGGACGCGCCTCCGCCTCACTGAACACGCACGGCCCTGCGTTTCGAAATTCAAATATTTCCCTCCGCGATCTCGAGAGCTATCGGATCGACAACGAACATCCGGTGGCTCATCGAGGTAGCGGGAAATGAATGCTTGTCCATCACGGTGCAGTCCTCTGATTAACGCACGAACAAAGCGTTCGAGTTTTTATCCGAATGAAAGAAAGATCGTTCGCGCGGCACGCTTGAAGCGCGCCGCTGACAAATGGCCGACACTTTCCATTAGCGACGAATAGAAGATTAGCGCGGTAACAACGAAATACGCTTTTTACTTATTTCATTAGCTTAATCGACGTCTTTGTCGTATGCAAAGAAGATTGCACAATGTACTCACCCATTTTGCCGCGTCGAAGTCATCCTCTTTGGACAGGGGAAATACTTGTAAACACTACACTCGACGACACGACATTCCCGCGCGCGAAATGAGTCGTGACTGATTGCTCGCGCCGCGCGTCGCGCGTACGGTGTATGACGCGCCATCTAGCGGTGGAACTTGGAACTTCTCGATACGAATATTTGTGTTGCAATTTTATCTGTAACATAACGAAATATTTTGCAATTAATATTAGCGTTAAAATTTACGGTAATTGTCACGTTATAGAAATTTTACATATATAAAATATATATATGTAATCTTTGTACAATTAATTTAATTTTTGGTGAAATTTATAGGCACATTCATAATTAATTTTTGCAAATGAATATATGGACTAATATATTGTATGCACGGTGCAACAGAGGCGATTATCGATCGATTGCTTATTTTTAAAGGTCTTATGAATAATTGCGCGGATGGTATATCACGTGGTCACAATCCGGCAGAACCGTCAGTTTGTGACAATGGCTGACCCGGTTAAAAAGCGTGATGTTCAAAGAAATTCCGAAGACAGGAGTAGCGATGACGATGATCACAGTTCATCGAACAGCGAGGACAACGAGCAACAGCCGTTGGAAGAACAGGTAAGAGATTTAAATTCGAGACGTCAGAGTAAAATGTCATCGGTCGGGGTTAACCCCACTTTCGAGCACGCGGTCGTAGATTCAATTCTCTTTCGAGTCATTGTTGGAGATCTTTAATAGTCGTCGAGGATGGAACGTTCTAATTAGAGATACGCTACGTGAGAAATGTGAAAGGTTTTTAAAAACCGTTTAAACGTCCTGCCATTGCATCTAAGGTCCTCATTCTGTAGGGGCATTAAATATGTATTCGTGTAAGTAGAACTAATTCTGTAATATGAAAGATTGTGACAAAAATCATTCGAATGCGTGAGATGCTGCTGATTCACGTATATTCGTATTTACGGAGAAATAGTTAAGTAAATTTCGTAATATTGTAGAAAATTGAATGTAAAATATTAACTAATTGAATTAACGTATGGCATTTTTCTCTCCAGGGAATGGAAATTCAAGTAGACTTCGAAGGAAGAAATCCATTGGATCCAGACTATCATGGCATTAAGACCCTTCTGCAACAACTCTTTTTGAAGGCTCACATTGATTTAGGTGGTCTCACAGATTTAATTATTTCTCAGAACTATGTAGGTTCAGTTGTTAAACAGTCAGAGGATTTGGACGAGTCGGATGATGAAGATAACGATGTCAATGATGTTTTTGGTATTACTACAGTAATTAATTTATCTAGTGGACAGGTAACCGATACTATATCAGATATTATTATTTAATTAATATAAAGATCGTTTGCTAATATCAATCTTTTGTTCACTTTAGAATTATCCATGTATACAACAACTCAGAGAATTATTAAGGCAATTAGCAAATGAACATGCAACAGATGCGACAAATTCCATGATAAAGAATGTCCTTGAAAATGACTCAGAGCCGTTAGGCTTACTGATTAACGAAAGATTTGTTAATATTCCGGCTCAAATATCTGTGCCGCTTCTGGAGAATTTAATTTCTGAAATAAAGAGGGCAAACAACAAGAATATGCCCTTCAACTTTTCATACTACATACTGATCTGTAAATTGTACAAAACAGATGATAAAAAACTAAAGAAGAAATTGAAACACAAAAAGAAAGAGAACACAGAGGATCTAGCGATCATATGGAGCAATCCAGAGGAGGAAATTTTTGCGGAAGAAGCCACGGTTAGTTTTGAATTTTCGGTGGAGAAGGAGTCGGACAGTGGCCTCTCTGGGACGTGGACTGAATCAGATGATGAAATGATACCTTATAGGAGACTGCTTCTGATCGAAGCTAACAAACTCCAACCAATTATTGATAAAATAAAAACCCATATTTCTTAATCAACCCGAAGGATTAACGTTAATTCGTGTCATATTCCTACAAAAGTCCTTCCTTTGGTGTATTAAAGGAAGGCGTACGCTTTTCAAAGATAATTTCTTTGACAATCTTTTGTACAATGAACTACTGTTTTTTACAGTACATGTAATCAGCTTTTTATAATACACCTTTTCATACTGCTTACTGCAATCTGTCTCCTTTCACTTGCCCTTTAACTATCTCTTATTCATTCTCTCGATACGGGTATACGAACACGTTTCGCGTGTTGCACCTGCACATAAATCGTTTACGAAACGTGAACCTATATATCCTATTTCGTAGTATATAAAAAATTTATTTTCTTACTAAATAAATAATATCATTATAAACAATAGTCTCGTAGAACAGTAGTTTTTTTTTTTTTAAGGAAAACTGCGTACTGATATTAATGTATCAAAAATAATTACATAACTTGTGCCTGAGACTTACAAGAACAAATATTTCGCGTATTATACTAACAGTATCTATTTTTATGTCGGTGAGTCTGTTGATTTCAACGGTTGCTTTACGGGCTTGGCTCTCCTTCTCATGGTACCTAAAATATTTAACATTTCTGAAACGGCGGGTGGCGCGCTTTCCGCTTCTTGTCGCCTTCTTCTTTCCTCCTCCCTTTGTTTCTGTAATGAATCATTTCCTTTGAGGAACGTGTTTATAGCGCGTATAAAAAAAAATTTCCACGAACTCTGAAAGGACTTACATCCGTCTGTTTCAACGTGAAGCGTCCGCCTTTTATCTGATTAATAATATCGTCAATGGCTGAAATGATTAAACAAATTGAAATAACAAAGTAAATCACGGCGGGCAGAAGCAGTCGCCGCAAGATAATTCACCTTAGATGGGAAACCGCGAAACAACGAAACTTCGTTTCGAAACGGTTGCAAAAGTATTTTTAGGTCTGTGTTAGGCTGAGAAAAACATAATTACCAGGTTGTTGCGTAACCGTGGCCGTTTTCTTCGCGATTCCAAGCATGTTCTCCATGTCTGCAACCGCGTTCCGTTCCGAATTCATTTTTTCCCTCGTCAGCAACTTGATCGACGCTTGTCCACCGTTGTTCAACATCGGCGGTGGCGGTGGCGGGGGCAGAGGCGGCGGTGGTGGCCTGGAAAGCTTCTCCTCCAGTTCACTGATTTTCCCCTTCAAAGTTTGAACTACGCCTTCGAGAGTTTCCAGAGACTTCTCCGCCCTTTCTGCCCTCTGCGTTACAACTTCCAGCTCGGACTCGGCCAGCTTCAACTTTTCTTCCACTATTTCGAATTCGACGTTCGACTCTTTCTCCTCGAGCTTCTCCTCCAGCATTTGTATGTGCGAAGCGTGGTTCTGTTGCTCCTCTTCCAATAATCTCTTCAGTGACTCGACCTCTTGAAGAACGGTCAATAATCTTCCATTAGGGTCGTCGCCAACTTCCGCCATCAGGAGTGCGCTCTGATGGGCGAGCACGTTCCTTTCCTTTTGCACCTGTTGCAAACGCAATAAGGAATGCCGTTTAAATTGCCTTTCGCGATTATCCTGAAAAGCGTGTTCAACTGTTCGTATTTAACTATCGATCCTTACCCTCTCTGCCTCGATCTTCATAATCTTCGCGTTCTCTCGTTCGCAGTCGCATTGCGCCTTCAACGCTTGCACCTCGTCCGCCACCATCTTCGTCACCCTTTCCATGTTTTCCTTTTGCACCTTCATCTCGTTCACTTTCTCCTCACCTGAATTAACAAATCACGTTATCGAACAGTTCGTGTAACACTCGAGTCGCGTGGAATTCGTTGAAATTACATTTTTGCCTGAGCGTTCGTTCCTCCTCCAGCTGCGTGGTCAAATGGGTCACCTGCTCTTGGGCCTCGAACTCCTGCAGCCGCGCGGAATGCAACTCCGTCTGGAGTCTCGCTATCTCTTTACTTAGCTCTGCGAATTAACCGCACTTATAAAGTGGCTTGCATAATTAACGGTGAAACCGTAAGCTGGGAATCTTCGTTTATATACCTTTCACCGTTTCTCTCAGCTGATCGAGATCTTCGAAATTCGAGTCAACCTCGTCCGACAGCTCGAGGTCCAACGACCCCTCCGGATTCGTTTGCAGTAATTTCTGTGCCATCACCTGCGATCTTCTCTTCAGCTCGCGATTTTGTCTATACCACTGGAATGGATTTTTAATTACAATTAAAACAGACGAAATCAACACGTACCATCGCTGTAGCAACGCGCTTTGCTCTATGCTGTTCCAACGCGGTTTGCCTCTATGGTTCTCCTAACTCTACCCTTTCACACGCCGATTTCGATACCACCATACACACGTACGCGACCCTAATCACATTTCGTTCTAAAGAGTCACACGCATTCCTCACACAATTCTTAAATTTAAACAATGCAATAGATCCCTTCCGGATCGCCCTACGCGCTCGACACGCAGCCCACTATCATCTGGGCTACGAATCCCTGCACGCTCGTACGCACAGTTTATCAGACATCCCACAGTTCGTTAACTCTGATTGCCATTTACCTGTGACGCTTGTTGCATAGCTTTGTGCATGGCGCCTGTTTCGACGTCGTATTGATGCTTCAGCTGCTCATATTCTTTGCACACCGCCTCGGAAACTGAAAGAAGATTCATCGATTAGAGGAGGCGCGCTTTTGGAAATTTTGCTAAATGCATCGATTCCTACCTGTTCGTAATTTGTGGAGTTTCTGCTCTTTTTCTTGAACCTGCGACTGTAGAGTGCTGTTCTGTCTCTGCAGTTGCTGGTATTTCCTCTCGAGATCCGCATGTTCCTTGGTCGCTGTGTGACAAAAATGGCATTTTTTTTTGCTCTCTTTTTAACGGGACGCTGCAAGGTCCAATATCGCGAACGTTCTTGCTCGCATGAACGTTACGAGGCTCGAACGACATCTTTATACCGATCGATTTATAATTCTATCGCGTACGTTGGCTGACTAAGAAAACGTCGCGTAGCCCGTTTCGCATGCAGGAGTGAATCACGACCGAATAATGATCAAGTTGCATTGCAGATGATTGGCCGTGAACTACAATCACGCGTCGTCCACTTCCCCTCCGCGGTGGATCCGTATAAGAGCCTCTCTGTCTCCGTGTTTTACATAAGTTCGTCACAACAAACCAATCGATTCGAAGAAACCAACGAGGCTAGATTAAGGAAGAAAAGGGGGAACGAAGTTTCCCGATCGCAACGAAAATTCGCGAAAGACGTATCGAAGAAGAGATTGCTCGGCCTCGAGACGTCCCGTATTTACCGCGCTCCTATCACGGCTGTTTAATCAAATTGATGCTCGCGAACGGCGGGAGGAGGCCGTGTTTCGTCACTTCGTTAATGATGACTAATGGAATCATAATAAAGTTCCCTAACGACTTTAGCCAGCCCGTACAAACGCTCATTAAGTCGCGAAACTTATTACTAATTATTAATTACCGGCCTCGCTCTTCTGTAACAACAATTTCCTCCTCTTCTCCGACTCCTCGTATTTGCTCTTCCACTTGCTCTCGAGGCTGTTGCTCCTGTTTAACTTGGCGACACCGGCCGGCTCGACGCTCGTCTTGCAGTTAGCAACGGCAGCGGTCTGGTGGGCGTGCTTCTCCGTCTCGTAGTTTCGCATCTCGATGCTCGAGCTGGACAGATTATTGTTCCTCGCGCGTTGCTGCTGAACGGAAGCGTCGAGCTTCTCGAAGGACGCCCTTTGAGCGGCCACGGACACCCCTCTGGACAGTTTCTCGAAGGAACCCCTGCGGGGCGGTGGACACCTCTCTTGGGCTTTGATCGCGTTCGATATCCTCGGGACCGGAATGTGCGAGTGGATCACGCTCGGCGACGTCCTCGTCGCGTCCGTGCTCAGGACGATGCTCACTTCCGTTTTATTCATGTCGTCTCTGCGAACAGGGGATACAATTTGCTTTCGCTGGTTGTCGAGCCTTGCCTTTCCGTTTCACGGACGACCAGCCTCGCGGTGGAGGCTGGTAGAGGTGCTGTTTTCCGCGCGTGCAACGCCTGGCATGCCGAACAACTACGGATCCTCGAAAAACAGTCGATTTCTATTCGACTGAGCGCACCGTCGCGCGGCTTTTTCGGGGCCTCGTGTTGTTTGCGCGCCTTGCATCACAGATGCGAGACTCGATATCTCTTAGAAGGAATAGCGCGTTACGGTTTTCAGGGATACGCCTACGGTAGATTACGGTCAATGTTTGCCCGCGCTCGTATTTACACTAACGATAGAAGCGATTTTAGAAGGTACGCGACGTAAAATTTCACGCTGCTCCACCAATTCTCTGAACTCTACCGCTTCGGGGAACATGTTCTCAGTGAATGAACGGTTTCTATCTATAGCGAGCGAGAAAGGATATTCCTATTCAAGTGCACCCAAATGGCACAGGGTTAATAACATCGTTTCCTAAAAATAAGCGTATCGAGCTCACCCCCTGCAGCCACAAAGCACGTTGGAAATAGCCGCTCAGTCGAAACGCGTTCGTGACTAATCTCGCCTCACTCGATCGCGGAATACTCGGTACGAAGATAAGGTGATCACCGGCGCGAACTTACCGGGAAATGATAAACGCATCCAGCTAATCCCGAATCGAGTTACCGTGAACTCACTCCTGGCGTCGTGTCTAATGTTTCCCGCTCGTTCGCGACGACGAATCGCTCGCTCCAGGATTGTCCGCGGCTCGATCAGCGCATCTCTGCGAATCGCTGGGGACGCGACGCGAGCGTCGATTCTAATCGAACGCGGCGGAATTGTCGCGGCGGCCGCTCCTCGAATTTTAAACGTTATTCCCGTACGCCTTACGTCACTCCTCAATTGTTCCCTATCATTGCCACTGACACTCTGCGCGTACGTCCCTCGAGCAGATGCACCGACGAGCGGCTTAAAACGACGCTCGACCGTCTGGAATATTACCGTGTTTACTCCGGTTTAATGGTCGCGGCGGAAAGACGAGGAGGATTTTAAACGCGAACCGTTCGCGTTCTCGAGCGAGACTACTCGGGGGGACACGTGTTGTTCGGTCTTCGTGGGAGCCAGCCGGTTCTCCCGCAAACGTTTCGAGGCTGATTCGTTGGAATGCATGCGTCACTGTTACCCGAGGATGATCATTAACGGGACCGGGGACGACGTCATTCTGGAAAGTCTGACGTTTCGATCGGCTCCTTGATAAGTGGCTTTGGGCAACGGCCAGGTCACGGACTGTGAGCAACGAAACCTAGTAATCGTAGGGCTGTTGACGTATTCGGTATGGGAGCCAAGAACGGCGCCCCAAATCGTTATCGTTCCTGTTCACTCGAACGTTGATCTTCGCTGGTACTCTAATTGCATCGTTACGTACTCGTTACGTACTCGAACTGTTCCGAAATTTCTAACAGCAATGCATATTACAAGTGAATTAGCACCGAAGCAATTCTAACTACGGCAAGGTTAACGATCGTAGACGCTGGGACGTACAAGTCCTTTGGCCATTTGTTGCGTCTAACGATGTTCCATCTGCAAGTATGGGAATGTACCAATACCTCTGGTACTCGCTGTATATCAGCTTGGAACCGCTTGAATTACCCTAAAAAGCGTACGACCGACGAATCCTCGTAGACGTAGCGTCCGAGTAATCCGGCTGGAAATAACGACACTCCCTTCCGTCGAACCTCTTATCTGTCCCACGCCGCGTGATCTGTTCCACAGACGTACCGCGTGGTCTTGTAGAAATACCCAAAACGCTGCTACCGCGTTTTTACCGGCAACTCGAAGCTATATTTAACGCGAACTACGTGATGCGCGAACGCGACGCCAGCGACGAACGACACTCGCCGTCGAGGAAGAGCGAAATGATAGTTCGAAACGTGCCGTGTCATGCGAGCCTGGACAGAGGAGGTCGACGGTCACGTAGATCGTTGCACTTTTCCGCGCGTGCATGCCACTTGCGATTCAATCGACCACCTTGTCGGTGTCGTCGTTTCGCCATTTACGTTGCTCGAACCGCGTTACGAGGCCTCCTCGATTTTAAACAGCAGGCGCCCGATTTCCGTCGCGCGCCGCCCACCCCGATTTACAAACGCGAACTACGTAAACCGGGACGGTCCCCGCCGCTGGGTACCCGCGAGCTCGGTCAAGCGAAATAGTCGCTCGCAATTTTACGGTTACACGTACGATTCGCAGGCATCACGTGCCGGATCGCCTCTACGGGAAGTCTATCAACTCCTTTCACTTTTCCTGTTTCGCGCTGGTGGATGCTGAACGCCGTCAAACGGTCCGCGCACACTTTCATTCCGCGCGATTTCCCGCATTCTTTTTACGCGTGAAAAACGTTACGCGGTTACGCGTGCCACGCTTCAGCGGTGTTACGAAGCGGAAAAGGGGCAAGTAAAGGGGGGGACGAAAAAGAAGAAAGAAAAATGGAACGAACTGTATCGATTAGAAACTTACGTTTGGTAGCTGCGAAGTTCGACACCGATATACACGCGTGTACACGTACACAGATCGATGTATCCGGACTGGGCAACTCACTCCATTTTCAGAAACTGATAGAACGTAGTTCACCGAGAGCGCAACGGCGTACCTCGCGACACGTAGCAAGCGGTGAGCGTCCGTCTATTTTTTTCTTTGAAGAACGATCGTTCAATGGGCGAGGGAACAATGAACGACGGAAAAGGGGAAAGAAGATGCGCGTTCTCCGACGTTCGCGCGCATACTGCTCACACGGCTGACCGTAATGTTACGTTATCTCAGGAGGTTCCAGACGACGCGAAACAGCCAGGGAGCGCGTACCCTTCCTTTAATGAAAGCTCTCGGTGTGTGCGTCAGTGGCCGCAAGGTTTTCTCATTGTCAGCGAAAAATCGCGCGCTGTCCTTTCTTTTTGTTTACACGCGATACATTCGCGATGCGTTTCGAAAGCAAAAAGAAAAACGAAGCCACCGCAAGGTTTAATTGGTACAAGAATATAAGAAAAGAATGCAAAATCCAGCGTTCCTACATTTTTCATCGCGTCATGAAGATGTTTCGCGCATTCGCGTTGGCGTATTGAGACTTATGTTGCCTCGATTGATCCATTAGTCGTTTTTCTCGGCTCGTGAGGTTTCAACAAAGACGGCTGTTCACCGATGCCCCTTTGGCCGCAATAAAAGGAGTCGTGGAACGTTTCCTCGTGTAATTGGCCGCTTCTTGCGCGGCGCATCGCGTAGCTCGATTTAATACGCGTTATCGCGAGATCTGTCAGTCGTGAAAGACTCTTGAAAACCGTGCGCGTTTCGTTGCGTTTAAACGAAATCGTGTACACATGCGAACGATCGAGCATTTCCTCGGGAGAATGCGCGTGTACGTATGCTGTCTTCGAACACGTAACATTGCCTAATCGAAAACGATCGTCGGAATACATTCACCGCGACCTGTGCCTGTTATCAACGTACAAACACGCCAAATCTACAATTTAATCGCGTCGGAACGGGCGACATATGTATATCGCGAAATTCCTCTTTTTCGATAAACATCAGTTTTAAAGAAATTGAAAAGAAAATTAAAGAACACGACTGATTAGATTACCGTTGAAAAAAAAATACGGTGTAAACAGGGTAGATTATTTGGTAGTTAAATAACAAATATCTATGCATCTAGTTATCGATGCCTACATAAGTCAGACACACTAGTAGAACGGTACAACGATCTCCTCGATCTCCCATCTCTCCCTCACAATACGATTGTTTTTTGTCACGCAGCTGCGTGCACAGTCGCAAAAAAAAAGAAGGAAAAAAGAACTGAACAAACATAGATACAGCGTCTACATATGCGGACTTGAGTCATGATTTCTGAATAATCGTCGAAGCTGCGAGTCTTTGTCTCGGTTCGGTTGCTATGAAAGTGTGTTGACGCCTTTGCGGTTCGAAGCTCCTACCAACGTGGACGTACAGAAACTGAAACGGTTCCATTCGACAATACCGAGCCCGCGTTTTTTCCTCTCGTTCCCTATCGTCGATAATGATAACTCGAAAGGGCAAGCCTCCTCGCGTATCCCGTTTCGAGCAGCGGCTCTTATCGTAGAGGCTATTACAGAGACGCGCTGGCGTTACGTGGAAATGATTTTAATTGTGGCATCGGCGCACATTAGCGCTCTTAGAAACGTTAAACGGAGAATATCGTCTCGTGGCAGCTTTCCATTCCTCCGTGCGCACGTACATCGATCGTTAAACTACGCAGCGCCAAGGATCTACCGCGCAGCGACGGTGTAATTCAAAATCCGACTTTCTCTCCAAACATTACGAACAATGTTTTCTCGGCAAGGCAAATATTTTTTGTCGTACCCGCCGTATATTACGGTATATTAAGTACGAAGGAGGATTACTCGCCTCGAGTGTACGCTTTCGGGCGAAGAACTTTCTTTTTCGCTCAAGAAATTATCGGCTCTCGTCGGATTTCATTCTTTGACGATAAATTATTGTGCGTTGCGCGCGTGCACGCGTATGCACGCGGAACAAAAAAAAAAGGATGATAATGATTTAAGCAACGAACGTAGAATTGTTGCAAGATCAGCCGGAATAAATTGTACGATAAGTTGGAATCTTTGCGAAGATAGGAAAAACGCGCGTTATTCCAACCGCGCAGTTTAAACTCCCGTAGAGTGGCATCATTAAACAGCTTTATTGTCTAGAATTATTCCCCTACTCTCGTCATAACTAAAGAGACGTGAGTCACGTTCATTAAGTATGTAACGGGTGGCCATGCGGTTCGCGGAAACTGGAAATAAGATAAAGGACTAGGATTTAAGATTTCTCAGCCGGGGATTCGATTACACGGCCGCGAGCCTCTCCGGTTTCGCTCGTCTTCGATTCTTTTCTCGTTAAACGTACGAGAACTCTATTTTCGTTCTTAGCTACGCGGAGAACACTTTCGTCCCGCACTTTATACGCCTAATCAATGCGTATGTTCTGTATAAATTAGCGAACGAGCATCGAATGCTTTGTTCCGGCCTGTTTTATTCGGTAATAAATCGATAGCGGGGAGAGAAAAAGTTGACCGGCGCGTTTAAAGAGTGGGGACGACGAAGCAAATGTCAAGCAAGAATTAATTCAAGATCGTTGTAAATTATTATGCTCCTGCTGGAACTCATTAAGCAAATTCGTTGCAGAATGACGAGCTGTTATTTATAGGTCAAGCGCGCGGCGGTGGCAGCTGCGAACTTTTAAATATCTTTCATGCCAAATACAGAGATATACGTTTATATTACTAAATAATCTTATTCGATTTTTCCTCAATTCTTCTGTGCTGCTTCAATGCTGATACCGCCTGCCAATGCCGTTCATTCATCAAGTTTCTCAGAAGTGCAGACAAACAAAGATATAAAGAACAATCTCTGTAAAAAGTGCTTAAATTGGTCGCACGTAATTATCGACAGCAAAGTAAACTACTGAAGAAATACTAGCGCTATCTCTTTGAGAGGCGCTGAAACTGGTCGAGCATTAGTTGCAGTACTTTCTGCTGAGATGCCGCTAGTAGTCCTTGAGTAGTTCACTTCGCTGTCGATAATTATGTGCGACCAGTTTGAGCACTTTTTACAGAGATGGCGCCAGGGGTTCTAGAGGAGGGTCTGTAACGTCTGTCTCACTCTTTCTTACAGATTTCGTATATATCTTTCTCTCTCTTACCTCTAAAGCGGGAAATTTAAATATTGTCGGGGATATATATATATATATGTAAGTGATTTGGGGAATATTTCCCAACTACAGAAAAATGTTCCTAAAATATTTTTGGTTCTCGCTTGAGTAAGATACGCGAACGTTTAATCCACAAATGATAAAATTGCGATAAACCGATACAGAATATCTTGTAACATTATTGTTGGAAAACTTATCTCGCTTTTTAACAGCCGCAGTTGCTTAGCCTGCTTCTTGATAAAGTTTCTCACTATATAGAAGCAAACAACGGTCTGCTACTTCTGTCATTAATCTGTGATAAAAGAAAGGTTTACAATCAGCTCGTTACGGGGCAGTTAATTAAAGGATACCGCGTTATTTGGTAACAAAAAGACCATAATATTAATTAAGACCAAATTGAATCATGAGCTTAAAGAACAGCAGACATTGCGTTCGTATAAATGTCGGCATTCATCGATAAGAGCGATCAGACCATATTAAACATATAACAAGTGATTTTCATTAAACGGAAATATATAACAAAGTGATTCGATCTTGATGTTCAGCTGGTGTGACAATCATGGCGCGGTTAAGAGGCAGGGCCTCTTTAGTGGTCATTGTAATGATCAGTTTTATTCTGTTGATTGTTATTTATCACATTCTTGGTAATGAGGTCGAGGACATCACGTCCAATAAGTTAAATCCACGGCTTAAAATTGAGGAGGTCTACCCGTTGAGCGACCTCACAGAGAATCCCCGTAGTATCGCCAGGAAACAGCAAATAGAGGCTCACATAATGGGAAAATTGAAAAACGGTGGAGGGAAGCTATTTGGTGATTTCAATTATGCTAGATCAAACGCGGATAACGTCCCCTTGTTCAAGGGACACAAAATTGTACACCTAGATTTAAAGGGTGCCCCTCCTAAACCAAGTTATTACAAGTACCTGTTACGTTTGCTCAAGAAATTAGGTGCCACTGGTATACTTATAGAATACGAGGACATGTTTCCTTTTGAAGGACAGATACAGGATATTAGCGCTGGTAACTGCTACACCAAACGGGACATTGCCAATATCCAAAAGTTAGCTAAGGATAATAATCTTATAGTTATACCATTGATCCAAACGTTTGGTCACATGGAATTTGTCCTCAAGTTGGACAAGTATAAAGATTACAGGGAAGTCCCACGTTACCCGCAAGTTCTGTGTCCTACTTACAATAAAACTCTTCCTTTGATATACGAGATGATAGACCAAATAGTAGAGGCACATCCCGAAATGCGGTACTTGCATATCGGAGCTGATGAAGTTTATCAAATAGGAGAATGCTCTAGGTGTGTAGATACAATGGCTAGAAGACAATGGAGTAAACAACAATTGTTTTTGGATCATCTCTCAAAGGTTGCAAAATACATCAGAAACAGATATCCAGGACTTACAGTTCTCATGTGGGATGATGAATTTAGGGAGATACTGCCACAGGAGATAATAGATAGAGGTTTACATTTAATGGTAGAGCCGGTTGTTTGGAAGTACACCAGTGATCCTGGAGCATCATTAACAGACCAACTATGGGAAAGTTATGCATCTGTCTGGAAAAATGTTTGGGTTGCTACAGCTTATAAAGGTGCTACTGCACCTGATAGATATTATACAGAGATTAGTTACCATATGGAGAACCATCAATGTTGGCTGGAAATTATCCACAGATATTCATCACAAATTAACTTTAAGGGGGTAATGTTAACAGGATGGCAGAGATACGATCATTTCAGTGTACTCTGCGAGCTGCTGCCCTCTGCTATACCCTCGCTTGCTGTAAATCTTGCCATCTTGCAAGCTCCAGATTTGAATGGAGCATTGTCCGAAGTACCTGTCTCGGTGTTGCAAGCTTTACAATGCGAGAACATCATTTCTCTAAGTATACCAGAACCTCAGTACGCATGGACCAAATGTAGTTATATCGGCTCGTCTATTTATGCTGCTATATTGCGATTGTTCTCTTTGACTCAAGAAGTTAACAAAATGGAACAAGATAACACGTTCAAGGGTTGGTTGAAACCGTACAATTTAAAGTATTCCTTTTCAAATCCTAGTCATGTAGAAAGTGCAGTTGCTGATCTGGACAGATACAAGATGGAGATAATGTATATTGAGAAAGAGATAAGATCTGCTATGGAAAACGTATATGACGATTATACTATACAAGAATGGTTGGAAACATATGTAGCACCATTGAATGAGAAATTCAATCAATTATGGGAAGCCAAAGAAAAAATTTTAGAAAAGAACACGTGGCCAAGAAGACCGTTAACTAAATCTGACTTTTAGATAAACAAAATAGCTTCCATAACATTTAATGAGAGACTGAAGGATATAATACGATAAGCCAAGAAACGATATATTAATTGAAACACGTAGAACTTTTGTTTTCTTTCCAAGAACACGCACACACTGCGACTTCGAACCAGTTTTATTTGTTAAACGACATTTTTTACTGTTAAACGCGTTTCGTTCCCTTTTTCTCGCATAGTTACATCTTTAATATTCGTATTGTTCTTTGCATGATTAGTGCCATTAATAGTTAGACATAGAACTAAACCAGTGAGTCAGCGGTTTATAAAAATACAGCTATCATCGGAAATTCACGTAATGAATGAACAATATTTTTCGACTTGTACCATCGTATTTCACTTAATACTTAAAATTGACTGCGGAGCTTTTCCTTTTATAGAGTAGGTACACTCGATACCGAACAATTCTCTCGTACGGGCGCACTTATATAAAATTACCGATGATTCAAATATAAAAAGAAGAGATAGTCAATCAACAGTGTACGTACATTACTATAACGCATAACATTACTATTATTGTAAAAGTATTTTTAACATTGTTATGTCGACTCATGCTAATATTATTACCGCAAGTAGTAAGATTCTATCAATAAATAAATCTGTTTTTAAATCTATTGCGAAGACACCAGGTGGTTTATTACGTTGGCCCCTTTAAAAGTGTAAGTGAACTCTCCATGTATGATAAGAAAATAGCGAAAAATATCTGTTGAAACATCTTATATACACACACCTCTCGTCATCGATGTTTGCCCTTCCCGTTCAATTCAGAAAGTCTCATCACGACGACATTCACTGTAATACGCATACCGACGATTTCGAGCTTGGTAAATGGGGATAAAAAGGGATCTGAGTGTGCTTCTTAGTGGGAATCCTTTTCACAACTTTCTGGATCATGTTCATGTCGACCGTGTCACCGATTTCCGCGATTATTATAGGCTTGTGATAATCTTGGTCCGTCTTCGTCAACCGAACGCCCAAGATTTGCGCGGCTAACGTCACCATGCACAAAGAAACCTGGAACGAAGACCAGTTTTTCAATGACATTTAAGCGGGCCCAGCGTTGCTTGAAATATATTTTACCGCCTCGCCAGTTCTCGCAGAAACATCGTGAGACGGAAATCCATTCTCCGCGGCAAATTTGTGCGACCGATCCTTCTTCACTGACCTCTGATGCTCCATGTCGCACTTGTTACCGACTATAGCCATCAAAGGTGTCTCCTCGTAATTGTTTACCTTTCTGATTTTATCTATCCATTCCTCCAGAACGTCGAAGCTAAATGTATTCGTGACATCGTACACTAAGAGAATAATCTGGAAACAACATTTTTCTCAAGTAAAAGAGAAGGAAGTGATCCCACATAGATTCTTTGTACTACGAGGATGCTTTCTTGGAAGATCGTTCTAGATCCGTGTATCACTCTTACATGAGCACCAAAGACGTATTTGTCCAGCATGTTTCCGTGCAGCGCTAGACCACCGACGTCCCATAAATGTAGGTTAACGTTTTTATAATAGCCGACGCTTACGTTCTTCAAGAAGAAGTCTATCCCAGACGTCGGCGTGTACTGCCTTGTGAAGTCGTTGTAGCAAAACTTCTGAGCGATACTCGTCTAAATAGGGATCTTTCAATTTCAGTTATGCAGAATCGATGCTCCATCAATATGGAGATTATCGTTTTCTTCTTTTCTTTTATTAATAAAATTAAGCTTCTATACTTACAAAGAACATAATAAAAAGAAAAAAAAATACTAGAAGAACCGATGTTTTTAGCACGCTCTTTGTGATTAATGATCATCAAATCGTTGGTTGACACAGTGATTCTAAAACGGAATTCCTGCGTCGATCAAAATTCGCGTGTCAGGTCCGTCAGCTATATAATTAATAATGCATCTCGTAGTTATCTGGGGACTAGTCGCGTTAGCAAGTAAAGCGCAACAGACTTTCGACAGATGAAAGAATTAAAGGTAGATGCCAAACAGCTCGAGTCACGAACATTCAATTTCGAGTAAACTATGCGAACTATTTCTAATTGCCAGAAATTTAATGACGATAATATGCAACACTTCGAGTAACGAAAATTAAAAATCGTACAGCTGTTACTAACGCTCTAAGAACAGACATAAATATATGGAACTTGGTATGCGCGAGTGTATGCTTAATCGTGGCACTGACCACTTCGCACGGAAGAAATAAATCGATACGTTGCTTGGTATTTCCAAGCTCAGGCACACTGAACTCCAAACAATTCAATGGTACACGTTCAAAAGCTTGTAATCGAAAATGAAATCAATATTCCTTCGTCTCGACGGATACGAGGCAAGCAATCGTAGGAAGTGTACGATTATCACCTGCGACCCCGATCACGCGTTAAATGCTTCAATTAAATGACCCAGAGACACTGGAAGAAAACTCACTTTACCGGATCCAGAATCACCGACGAGAACGATCTTCAGCTTTTTCGCGATCAGGTCCTCCTCGCCGTCAGACATTTGGGAAGATCAGGACACGAAGGGGCGCGAAGGGGTAGGAAGAAAGACGACGGCGAGCGAAAAGTTTCGGGAATCATACGAAAAAGTGGTGTCCGCCGCGACGGTTCTGCGTCGACTATAATGCAACATATAAACGAAGGGCCTGGCATGTGGCTAGAGAATGAAATCGAGCGAATCGACCGACCGGCCGTGGCCAGTGCGACGTCGTCGTCGTCTACACGGGTGCATGAATAAATTAGCGAATAATCGATACCACTACGAACAGCCATTGTGCGTCTGTCCTGTCGATATAATGCTCGCGAACTTTTCATTCTGACGGAGCTTCGGTTAATTATGAACACTGTGCGACATGACGGATCGAGGTTTTATGCATCTACGTGTCAAGGTTCCTCACGATAGCCACCATTGTTCACGCGGTTACTTTGTCCTCCTATTATTTGTTTCGCCTCTTTTTGGCGTATTGTAGTACAGGAATATCAAATAACAGATCATGTGATTCATTTACTCACACTGCACGTTCGAGAATAGTATAAAAAAATATGTATCTGTCATTTTTGGCATTTTCTTTTTGTAATACTAGGCATAAATACTTAAAATAGTCGTGGGTAGGCTTATCGTTCGATCGTAACGGTTGTAGCTTGCTACCTGGAACAAAAACTTATTATAAACTACGCACTCAATTTCTCCATTTAAACTTTATAATAATTCATCTATTACCTCCTCGATATTTATTCGTTTCGGTGATTAATCTTTGCGGAAAAATAAATTTATGAATCCCTCGCGGAGTACGTTTATAGATATCGGTGAATAAAATTAATTAAAAATTAAATCCTTATAATTCGCTAAGAGGTAGTAGTTAGACACACGGCAGCACGTGGTCGTACGGACGACCGTCAGTCTGTCGGCACGCTCGAAATTGGCCTTAACTATCTCGTAGTACCTTCCATCGCTGAAATGCATCGATTCCGTAAGTACAGCCGCTTCCTATTTCCTCGCTCTTAACACTTTCGATTGGATTACTTACCTCAGACTTAAACACCGTAATTTAATGCACTTGACGCGCAGTATATCTATAGCTTTCTGACTCTTGTCGGAGAACCGTAGATTCTCTGGGTCCCAGCGTAGCTCCAGCCGCTCTAAATTCGGACAATTATTGGCAATTCCGTCCATCAACTGGTCCACGTGGATGTTCACGCCCAGCCTTTCCTGTGTTCCCATCACGAGGATTCTGAAAAAACATGTTCGCCTCGATAGAAAAATCGTAGCCGCGAATGGGTTGAAACTTCTCATCCGGATGTATCTTACTTGGCATTGGTCAATATGGGCAACACGCTCTGCCATAATTGATCCGTGATATGAGGCATTCCGGATAAGGCGAGTCCCCACAGTTGATGACCATATCTCGACAAAAATTTATGCAGAGCGTCGTCGGTCAGATTGTCGGAGCTATCCAAATCCAGAGCAATTAGGTTTCGAGGATTCCCAAGCTCCGCCCAGGATTTTAGCACGCTGTCGTTGAACCCGTTCAACTGGCCTGCGCTCAAGAAACGTAGATTTGGAATTCTGGTCAACATGTCAATCAAGCATTCCGTCGATAAATCTGTCGCGGTGACGTCCAGCTCCTGGATACTCGACTTTTCCCATTCCACTTGCATCACGTATTCACTCTGGAGATCTATCAACATTTATAGTGTCTTTAAGCTTAACGCGACAGAGGATGGAATTACCGTATACGGTTTAATAAAGGATCAGTTACTCGTTCCCTGCATGAGAAGACACTTCAATCTTCTGCTCCTCTGGAACAGTGTCTTCATCGTGGATCCGGTGACTTTGGCGCAGAAGTTCACGGCCAAACATTCCAGCTGAATGCAATTCGAGGAAAACGCGTCGATGTGCGAATCGTCCACGAAATTGATCCCGTATAAGTTGATCACTCGCAAGTTAGGAGTAGCTGATTTCAACCTGTGCACGTTTATCACTTCGTAGATTTCTTCTTCCTCCTCTTCCACCTTCTCGTACGTTCCTAGCGTGAGATTATACGTAGTCAGCGTTTCGTTCAAGCAGTTATCATAAAGAATTCTCATGGGTAATTGTAATAAGAGCAAACCTATTAGGTGAAGGATCTCCAGGCCGTTGATAAAATTGTAAATCTTCCTCATGAACCCCTCCATGAAGATCACCTCCGACAGACAGATACACATGTACTTCAGCTTGGTTGGGAATGCTTGCATCTCCGAGAAATCGTGCAGCTGCATGGCAGTGGAGAAGTCGAGGAGCATGTGCGTCAGATTCGGGCACTTGTTCGCCAATTCGTGGAGAACCGTGTGGGTGATCAATTCGATGGGCAGCTCGATGTACCGCAACGAAGCCCCGAAACGTGTGCTGGTCGTCGACGAGGATTAATATTAATATTTTATAGCAAATTTTCACCCATTATATCATTACTGTTTACATATGATTTTGGCAAGTGACAAGAAATTGTTTCTGGCTCGAATATCAGGGCCGAACCGTCACCAGCCAACGTTATACCCAGATAGTACCCTCTACCTGATCAAGTTCAGCAGATAGTCCAAAGAGTTTACGTGCAGGCCGCTGATTTCCGGGCGCAGAGATACGTGCTTCCACAATCGCGTGTCGTACGCGATTTGTCGCCATCTCTTACAGACACGTGCCACCCTGCATATCTCCCTATGCGAGAGGTAACTGAAGATGTTCAGCAACACCTTGTCCGGTAGCTTCTCGATCGTCTAGAAGAACGAAAATCAACAACGGTTAGTACCAGACGCGTTCGACAAGCTTGCTGATGGGACTTCGATCTTTCACGAGCTCTCTCGACGATGCCTCACGCGGATTAATCACTTACTGTACCCGCGAAGCGACTTTTAACCACGCCGCCCTCGGAAACGAACATCTGAGACGTTTCCACGGCGATCTGACCCCAAACATCGACGCCACCGAGATCCATCTTGTTGTTTTCTCAGAACAAGTCCCTTCTCGAATGACGGTATCACAGGGCGCACCGTTTGACCGTAAGATCTTCGATGTTGATCTGTCTGGCGAACTTCTGAACTTCTGGTCCTCCGGTGACGCGCGCGAAATCGAAGTTAGTCGCGTTCGAAAAAGGTAAGGTAGATAGAAAGAAGAAAGGGGGGAATAGATGATCGACGACGAGAACAGCGGATTCGTGAAAATCGCGGCACACGGCGTGTTTCGAGGAACCAGAAGTTCTAAGTCTTCCACAGGGATCTCTAATCGGATCGCGCCTGCGCGTCGTCCTAAATATAAGACTTGGAAGACCCGTCTCCGCTTTAATTTTAAACTCGTCACCTGCAGCCAAGGTGTGTTTCCTTGTGTTTTCCCGCCGAAACGTCAGAATTTTCACGGCAAACTTTAGATAATAACCGTGCGTTTCGTTACGGTTCTGGTTTACGAGTCATTGCACGCGCGCGAACCGTACAACAGGTTCCGAGAATATCTCTGCGTGTATACAGTACTCTCGTGAAGGCAGACGTGAATCAAGTTTTTTCCCTATCCAAAATTTCCCTCACGAGATGTATCGCACACCCGGACGTTTCTTTACAGATTTTCAAATTTAAGAAGTTCGTCTTTCCTCTGTGAGCCTTGAACGAACCGCGCGGAGCCATTGGAAATTGCTTCGTCAGATTTTGAAGCTTTCTAGAAATCTGCCAGAACGGTCCCCGGTTGATGTACGACTTGGAACATATCCGACACGAGACCTAACGACAAGACAAATTCGCGCACGTGGTACCTGCGTGGCGATACGCTATCTGCTAGGACATAGAAAAGGTCTCTTAGTAGGGAGGTAAAAGATTTTCGCAGAACTTATTATCTGATTATGAACGATATTACCTCGGGATACTCAGATTTCTCGAGTGTTTTGAGCGAACAACAAGATGATTAAAGGCGCCACTCCAATTGAGACTTTATTAAACCATATCGTTGTGTCGTTATTTTTCTAGCAGTTAATCCTTATCACTGCGGTCTCTACTCGATGAAAAAACCATAAACTGCATGCTGCGATAACGGATGCTGCTACGGAAATCGATAACATCCGCGGTTCAATGGTTTCATTCATTACTAATCCGATTTTTGTTCGGCATCGATTACGCCGATATTATACCATACGAAAGTGAACGAAAGTATTATCTATGAATACATTTCAAGTTCAGACGCCATAAATATGGATGCGATCGATGACGCGTCGTAGCTCGCCTGCTAATTGCGTAGATTTTCCCACGGATCATATACATCTAACCGACTGTACGATATACTTTGAACCAAATAATTACCGCCTTCGACACAATCCGACTTTTTCGATAAACACTATTGTCCACGTCCTCCCTGGACATAGCACTCGTGGCGTATTCGACGTCCAACCGGTGCCAGGTGCTCATTGTCGCACTTAATACGATTTATCCCGATTCGAACACGATCGATCTAGAAGGCGATCATTTCAGACCGCACCGTACGTAATCGACACTGAACCGTTGCAGGAGAACGTGCGGAGAAGCCACAGAAAGGTTCGATCGAAATGTGTCTCTGCACATGTTAGTTGGAGTAATGCGTTGCAGGGAAACCTCTCGGGGCACTCGCGAGTCTAGAAACGGTCCAGAGTGTGGGACCAATTTGTCAGGAGCCCGGTAGTTGACTGGACCCTAAGACACACTTCAAACCGTGGTGTAGCTTAATTAGTTATAAATAAAGGCAAGCAGTCAGTCAGTCAGGCAGGCAGACTAGAATAGGCAGAATAAGAATAGGTGGAACCCGTTAGCGTACCCTAGCAACTCGTACGAGAAAAGAAGTCATTGCCTCGAGGCATCGCAAACTCTTCCCAATCATAACGCTTTTAAATAGACGGATAAGTATGACGCAATCGCGATATTGCACCGATTCACGCGAAGACAGGAAACTGTTATCGTGATCGTTTCTGAGACGATTTCCTACAGGGCTGAGAGCGCAGAGGGAATCGCTTTCTGTATCGATGATTTACCGTATTTGGCCGTTTTATAATCTCCTTGCTATCCTCGTCGAAAGCATTGAGCTGTTGAAGTGCGGCTTCCACGCTCAGCACGTTCCAATTGGACATTCTTCGCGTATCCATGACGAAGATGTGTACGATGTGATCGATCGGGAACGATTTAAATATCAAATAATTAGGAGCCGTGAAATATACATATGGACATATGCAACATACATCCGTTTGCCAAACAGCACACAATTACACTCCGACATATCACATATTATTTGATTAAAAAAAAAAGAAAACCAGACGAAGGAAAGGTATCAATAATACACTCTCGCGGGTGTCGTTGACGAATTTAGTCTTCAGAACGTAATGGCACTCGAACGGACGATGGTGAGAACTGTACGGCGGAATTTCACACGCAAGAAACAAATTCCTGTATCACGAGCACACGGAAGAGTATGGTGGAATTCCTTGTAGAACACGAGGATCGGGTTTGCGTACGTTCGTCTTCGCAGTTGCTCGCTGGCGATCGACAGAACAGTTATCCATCTTCGAACGAGACATTTCCCCCGGAACTTTTTTTAGAAAAAAACGTACACACGTTTCGATTATATAATTGTGTTTAGTAAGGCGCGATATTTTTTCCCCCGGGTAAGATTATACTTCCCGCTTGTTCGTTTAAGTAATTTTAGTTGAAGCGCATGCAGCAACCCTCGATGCTTGCCGAAAATCGACCTACTCGACCATCGTGATGTTCTTACGCTAAGCACCCTACGTTCTAGATCGGAGGTGAAAAATGTAACTAAAATAATCTTAACTTTCTGTCGTTCCTTAAAATAGACTCGCTGGAGTGCTGTGCCACGCAAGGATGCACAGCCAACAGAGGGCCGTCATGGTATATTGCGGGACTTTTCGAAAATTCAACTACCAAAAACGCGCTGAATTTCGTTACAGATCGGTGACATCGTCTGCTGGCACTGTAGTTATTTTCGGCGATGATTAAATAACAACGAAACAGAGAGACATCCGTTTCTGCAACATTTTGACCCCACAGACCTAGATTCGCTATATTCTCCAGTAGTTCGATAACGAGAATAAAATCAATACGTGAAACAGAATCTTCTAACAATCAATATTTTATCGAATTAAAACACTTTTGTCTTTTTATTTTTATGAAATTAATGAAAATGAAGAGAGAAGATATAGTAATAAATTGGGAAAGATTTTAATGAGTTTTTATGAGATTATTTCCATCCTACAGAAAGAGGTGGACTGTTTGCAAGCTTAAAAAGTAAAGTTGTTCATTGTTTTCATATATTGGCCATTGAAATGCACA
Organism: Xylocopa sonorina; assembly: GCF_050948175.1. NCBI lineage: Eukaryota > Metazoa > Arthropoda > Insecta > Hymenoptera > Apidae > Xylocopa > Xylocopa sonorina. Next base: position 11,579,029 of record NC_135197.1, on the reverse strand, counting down.
AATTTTACGAATAGCACCCTGTATGCATGACAGTTGTTGAATATCTTTTGATTGCAGGCCAAATAGGTACCATTTGGCTGTATGCCATTAGCAATTTGATTAATTAAGCCCTCGCATAATCTAGGTACAATTTAGGCGTTTTACAGTACATTACAAAACGTGAACTTGTTGTGTACGAGTTGTTTATAATTATTCCACCCACGTAAATGTTACGTCTTGTACCAAATTTGTCTTTGGACGATTGGTACGAATCTTTGAACACGAGTAAAACCAAACTTTGCCACTTTGTATACAGTATTTGTATATAATTGAATTTATTTATTTAGTAATTGAAAAAATTAAATTTATATAGATTCATATATTTGCTACTTGTCATTAAAGATGGCGTTATAAGTTCCATGTTACCAACTGTAGATGTATAGATCCGAGAAGACGTAACTTAAATATATTTGTATAAAATAGGATCGTTTTTTTTATTATTATTGTTGTTTGCTTTTTCTTTTTTATTATCCATGTACTAGTAAATATATGCTTGCATTATAGAAACTGAAATCTCTTTTCTGTTAACTATTATGTACAGTTTTACAACCAGTATTGCGCTCATCAGCGGATGGAAATCTCGATTTTCATACAGTTCTAGTCTTTGCGCATAGGTATATAATTGCTATATGTCATCAGTTATGATCATTATTTCCGTTCTTTGTCTCGTCATTTGTTAAAGCAACACTGCCTATTCAGACACAATCGTTATCTGATAATAATAAAAAGTGTACATTAATCGACTATCGAAATGACGGCCGCGGAAGTAGCGTTTCGCAATAAATTGAGGAAATTTACTTTGGTATACCAAAGAGAAAGATAATTTTAAGTATTGCGCGTTCATTTTTATTTCATTTTTATCTCACTCTTAAGATGAAAACTATCGTGTAATTATTCTTGTAGTGTTTAAAAATCAGATGAATATTTTTTATCTTTTCCATATTGCCGACAAGATATACTGAAAGATAATGCATACATGGAAGTGGTGCGATATGAAAATGTTAAATGTCCTCGCGACAATATCAGTCGTTATACGACCGCCATTTTGTGCGAAATTAAACTATCCAATTAAATCCACTTTAAAATTCCAATAATAATGTATTCTGCATGTCCCGAAATGCATGAAGGCGCCAAGTATTATCATTGAAATTTCGAAGTAATTTTTCAACTGTCGGTGATTGCAATTTGCTTTCATTTCTCATTTACATGTGCAACCAAATATTTGCAAGAAAGTATCGTACACTAGCGCCTCTATCAATTTCGATGCTCGGCAACGATGAAAATGAATTTCACTTTTTATTACCCCCACCCCGCGCAATTTCTAAAATGTTTGCTTTTTTTTTTTAAATAATTAACTACTCGATTCATCATAAAATCGCTTTAAGTCATCTTCATTGTCCTTTCTTTCCCTGTTTCTCTCTTCAGAGACCTTACGACCTTTGGTTTTCCGCGTTACTCGAGGTAGACATATTCTTTATCTCTGTCTTGTATGCGCACGATCAGTCGGAGCGCTTCGGTAGCAATAAAAGGGACCGCCTTCGCCGTAACGCGCATTACCCGTTGCGTCGTTGCAGTGAGTGGATGATATTACACATTTTCTCGTTCTTGACGAAGCAAAGTAAGCACGAGACAAGACAGCAACAACATCACAGATCTGATCATTGATCAAGTGCTTGTTACGCTTGCTCGCGCAACATCACATCGTGAGGACGTACATAACCAAAAATACGACAACCGCAGAATCGTAGCCTCCAAAATACACATGTTCTATACGTTGTGCACCGTTGTGTAATCGTGTTTATCAGTAGTGACGGTAAAGGGAGGATCTCGATTTATCAGTGATCGCACGAACTTTTACAAATTCGAGAATATTCATAGAAAATACACAGAAACAGAGAGGTCGAGAGTGGAGGCAGGTTATCTACTGCTGTTGACATTTTGAGACGGACACTATTCTTTACTTCGCTCCTGTTTCCTTGGCATGAGATACCACCGAGATCAAACACGCCGAAACGAAGAATTGAAATAAAATAGAGGGTGAGGAACGAAAGGAGTTCGAGGAAGAGGCGCGCAAGTGTCGTCGACATCTTCGGAACTTGGAACGCGTCTGACAGTCGTTCTCGAATTAGTCATTGAAGAGCAGATATCCCGGTGCTTTTGTGCTTCTCATTGAAGCGGTATGAAATAACAAGAGGCTTGATTTGATCGAGAAAATCAACTGCTGTAGAGGCGGCGACAGCCTGATTTGTAGCGTCCGTACTCAGTCCTCAGTGTAGGCTAGTCGGCCGCTCGGTAGTCGTTGTCTCGACGATTTCCTAAAATTCGTTTATTCCGTTAAACCTTTCTTGCCCGACCACGACATCGCGTTACTCGAGAAATTCTCGATGCGACGACTTCATTCCCGGTTTGCTGATCAGTATTAAGATACAGTTACCTACCCGGGGTGTTCTTGGCCTCGAGAGGTTATATTTGGATAAACAGACTTTGAAGGAAGACGGATATTTGTGATTTTTATAAGTTACACCGGCGTCAAGTTTAAAGACGATAGTAGAGTAAGCGACAACGATCGACGAGAAGGTCGGAAGATAAAAAAGTTCAGCGAAATTCAAAGATATTTTGGCAAGAACAGTATTCGATACACAACGCATCAAACATGGCGGCGAGCATGTGCATACAACAGAATTGTACCGACTCGAACGGATTTCTGTATGAAATGATCATAGAGGATATGTGGAAACCATGGGAAGCTGCGGTGGAATATTTCGATTACACTCCGTGGCTGTTTTCCTTGCTCGGCAGCACTATGATTGGACTGACTGGTATCTTTCCCTTGTTGGTCATCCCGATCGAAGAAGGTGCCAATTTGAAAACTGGAGGTAACGCGCACTTTCACATTGACATCTGACCATCATTTATTTCCTTGTAGTCATGATATCTTCTTGTCAGCATGAGCCCACATGATTTAATGGAATCATGGTGTTCTTCTGCTGCGAGGATTCTGACGAATCACGGAGGTTATGTGTACATTTTAACGCGCACGCGGGAAATAGCTGACACTAGGTTAGTACGGGTGATCTGTACCAATCAAATGATTCGTTATACACCTTACCATCGCGATACCTGCGTTTAATAGGGCACTTCCGCCATTTTGATTTTTTGAAACCGCGAATGCAGTCGTCACGCGTTTAAATTACGTACGCGCCTATAATTTTACAGTAAAGAATCGAAAATTTTGTAATATAAATCTTGAGCATCGATTAGCTTGATCTGAAGAATGTTTTTCAACTTTGAATTACGTACGATGTGTTCAGAGATTAGATCATAGATAACATTCGTAGAAAATTAACGATTTGTTTTTAATAAAATTTTACAGAATTATCTAATCGATTCTCTTTACTGTAATCAAGAACGAACGTAATTGTTTTCAACGTGTACGTATGCATTAACAATTACCACGTAAAACAGTGTTTATCTTTGAGATAAGTATGCACGATAACATTCAGTCGATGTTTTATAGAAACAGCAAATCGCTTTCGGTAAGAACCATTGAAAATAACCACTGAAAATGAAATCTTCAAGTATCTAAATCCGTAGAAAGAACATGATTAAACACCAATAAAAATACCGTACCATTTATCTTTACGATTTGGTGGTTTCTACGTTTGAACGTTATCCATAATGTACTTTAACTAACGTATCTCGGTAATCTGAAATTTCTACACAGATATTTGACAGGAACACCAAGTTTTTACGTCTGAGGTGACAGGAGCGAGTAAATATTTGTGTGGAAGCGGTTTGCTACAATTCAAGTCTGAGGTCATGGGCTTATCAGTATTTCAAATTTCGGTCAACAATTTCATCCTCTTTCCTGTTTCTCTTTTCGTTAAATTAACACAGAGACTGCGTTCGTTCCACTTTACTACTAATTTTGCATTCCATTTTCACTTTTCAACCACAACGATACCCGATCGTCTACAATAGGATCGATCCGTGATTTCACCAGAAAACCGTCGTTGACCGAATCGGATTCAAATTGTTCGAAAAGAGAGAACAATAGTACCGACCATTACACACTTTCTTCTTGTTCTATTTCCACGAACTTTTACGAAATGATTGTTCTTTGCAGCGTAAAAACACGATGACGTTTCGATGAGAGAATTGAGCAAGCTTCTCGGGAATTAACGCAGCTGGGTTACTCAGAGTAACGGTTTATTTTACAATGCTCCATTTTCCTCTGTTCTTTCTTGGAAATGAATTTTATTATTTATAATCACGGCGGTCCTTGGACAAAATGGTAGACGCGCTGATTACGTCAGGTACATAAAATTCTCTCCGATGCTCGAACCGCTTGAAAAGGAACACACTCGGCCACGTGGAAAGATTCTGCTGCGCATATTGTTTGCCGCGTCGTCGTCGTACGATGCTTCGTGCCAGGCGTCTTCTCTTGAATCGTATATAATCTTGTCTCTTCGGAACACGAGTCGAACTGCGCCAAGGTATGTGCTTAGTCGAATCGTGCGCAACCAAATAGTTATCGTGTCGGTAGAGAAAAAGAACGGTACTTCAGAGAATATGTATTCTGGGAAGATTATTTTTCTAATCAAATGGTAACGTTAAAAAATTGCAGAGCCGATACAGTGCTCGATGCAGCGGTAGATGAACAACTTCAAAAAGGGATAACCAACACGTGGACCAGAAAAAACTGACGCAACCGGTTAGAAACGTGCCTGAAAAGAATGATGGGGCTTCGTTTTGACCTGGTCACGCCGGTCGACCGTTAACTCCATTCCCCGCGCATCGAGGGACACATTTGTTATCGTTCGAGCGGCGTTCGCGGTTAACTTTCGGTCGCGTTGTGATGCAAAGTGAAATCGCGCAACATGCGAACAAGCTGGATAGAATAGACGACGGTCCATTGTACGAGGCGCGATAGCGAAATCCGTGGTACCGTGTTCAAAGCGCTCGACGACGGCGTTTGTTCCGCGCCAATGCGAGCGCGCAAGGTCGTAGAACTTGGTCTGCGTCTGGTAACAATGGAATCCGCGAACTTAGAGAAGCAACCGGCGAATGCAAATAAGGTTTTTTATGCATTTAGATCACGTCCGACGGGCGAGAATAGCTGGCGTTGAGGAAACATGTAGACTTTCTGTTTAGCATCTTCAGAGACGGACTTGTGAACCCTCAAATTGTTTCTCTTCCTCGGGAACGTGCTACGTTTTACAAATTTCATCAAACTCGAATGGTTTTTTTATAACATAAAACGCAAAAAGCGTTCCTCCCGCGCTAACGAAAGAGCATTGCAGGGTTCATGTGTGCGTGGATAATGCGACACGCCACAGACGGTAACCCGAAGGTCGTGGAACTTGTTGGACACAATGGAGCGTACGAATGAAATTTCCAATTCGTTCGTGGAAGAAACACGTATGTGTGAGCGCAATGTTGTTCCACAAACGGACAGAAAGAAGGAATCCACGACCATGCAGCTGGAGCAGATGCACTCCAGACAAATTCGGTGGTGCTTTGTCGATCGTTGCGTAGAGAATTCGTTTGAGGCGAACGGCAACAGTGTCTTCCTTCGATTCGTTCACGATTTGCATACAGTAGCCAGAAAGAGTGTTTCTAAATCAAACTTGCAAATTGGTTACGAACTTGCAAATTAGTTGAAAAATATCAGTAAGTACGGGCAAGTTGTTGGTTTCGACAGCTTCTTCCGGTCGTACTTCCGTTTCACATACAGATTGAACTATCTTGCCGCCATACAGAAAGGATCGAAATTTGTTTCACTTGTCAACATTCTCTTCCAGAATGTTCCATTGATCATAGTGCCTGGCCGTTTCTGTGTCGAAACCTTTTACGTAAGGCTAAGAAGGGACCGTCGCGTTCCAAAGGGTAACCCAGAGTCACCGATCGAAGGAGGAACGAAGCAGCTGTTGCACCTGGCTTTCACTAACACCTCCGATTACACCTGGACGCGAAGAAGAGAAGCTGCGCGGAAAGATCAATACTTTGTCACGAGTTTTTCGTACTCTTTCTTTTTTCTCTGCGTTAAAACAACTCGTTAACGATAACGATCAAGGTAGTTCTCGCCTCTGTACTTTCGTTGCGTCGTGGCGTGACTCGCACAAGTTCAGAATTTCCAAGTTGCGTGTAGCTGTACAAGTTGGCGTCGTAGAAGTTTCTCGCAACCAGCGATCGATATATCCACCAGGTTATAATTTAAAGCAGAAATTGCAAAGCGAGATAATATTTAAACGTTCTCCGAACGCTCCACTAATTATCTCAATAATTGTTTTCCTCGGCTCGAGTTTAACCAGGCCTTTTTCATCCGTTTGTTTCTTCTTTCTTTTACATGTTCGATCCAGACACATGAATCATCCTTGGGCTTGTACATCATCAGCTTCAGTACCACGTTTGGTCATCGACCTTTTTCAAGAACAGTCCTCCGTTCTCTTCGTTTTTTCACAATTTCGCTGGTTTCATCACGAAAGGATTAAGGAAAGTGACCCATTTAGATTTCGAAACTCGGGATTGATCATGCAACGTTGCGCAACGCGATTTTCTGCCATTCGATCGGACTTGCACTATCGTCTGCGTCCATCGTCCCGATCTTTTGATCAGCTCTCGCTTCGAACAAATTCTCTATTACATTCGCCTCTCTCTTTATTTCAATACAAAAGACTCTTCGACAAAGTTAGTGAAGAGAAACGAACGAGACCCAAATATATCTGAAATTACAGGCTATTGATAGATACGTTTAGATCTGCGGCACGGTTATATCGTCACCGTGCCATTTGGAACGCGGTAATTGTTAGGGACAAATCTGGAAATGATCCACGCCGCGAGCTACGCTTCCCACATTCTAACCAAGCGAACGACTGTTCTGGAATGATTCCCATTATCCAACGCGTCTCGTTACTCCTGCCCACGATCCGCGTTCGCAGATGCGTTCTCGATTTCTTTCGCGTTCCAACTAAACGCAATTGGAATTCAACCAGACCTTCGACGAATTCAGTATCGCCAGCTGCAACCAATTTTCCTTCGATGCTATCGCATGCCTGTTATCGGATCGATTTTTCTACTTCAGACTCACGCCACACGAACATCTTTTTCTCCGTGCTCTATCTCTCCACCTCTATCGTAGATATAATTTCACGTTCGATCGACTGTGCGATACATTTTTTTTTCCATTCCCACGCCAGGAAAGAAACGTTGCGTTTCCCTCGTTCGATTTTCGTGCACGCGAGCACTCGGGCGCCCTGCACGTCCGGTTGATCATCTCGTTGAAGACAATCAGAGAATTGCGCTTCCAAGCGATTCGTTAGACGATCAGAGTGTCGGAGTCGTTCCAACGGCTGCTCCAATTGTTTCCTCGTAAACGGTGATAATTTATTTGCGACGCTTTCGAATGCACGCAGTCCATTATCCGACGGTTTTTCCGGTACGTGAACCATGACTGCATCGTTCCGCGTAACGCATCATCGTTTATTCTCGTCGCGACCGAGATGATCGATAATTCTTCGCTGGTAACCTTTTTTGTCGAGCAATTATGCATTATTGTTATGGATTATCAGGCGAGAATCAAATACGCATTAGTGGAGAATAAATGTGCAAAGTGCTGTTATGCCCGTGATGTTCTCTAGGATCGAAAGAACGCGGAGAATGGTAAACGAACAGCTTCGCACGTTCGCCTAACAAGGTAATTGCGCGAAATTACAATAATGGCAAGGTTTTGTCACGTGTTCAGATAGCACAATTAACCGTAGATCCTGCGCGGTTTCATCGAGTCGCGAGCGTGTGCACTGAAATCCTCAGGAGAGTTGAAATCAAGCGCTGACCAGGCCCTCGATCTTGCGCAACCATGGACAAATATATTTACCCACGTCGCAAATACACGATAAGGGGCTACGAAAAATTAACAATGACCGCTGATACTGTACTGATCGATGATCGATACGCAGTCCAATTAATCGATAACTTTGCGGCGACATTGTAATTATTCCATCGTGTATACCATGTTTGTCTGGCATAATTTGCGTCGCATCGCTTTCTTCTCGCCACGGTGTTTGTTTTTAGGTTACTTCATAAATTATCGGTCGCAAGCTCGTCTCCTCGGTCGAGCATTCGACTCCACGCGATCGAAATATCGCAATCTCGCAAAGCTCTCTTCGAGGAACACCCAGAGAATGAAATATTCATAAAAACGTTGTTAACATTCCAATCTATGTAAATAGCGGAATTTCAATTGAGCGGCGTTCTATTCCGAGTAATTCTGCGCTTTGCAACAGTATCATGATATTTCGTCATGAAAAAGCAGCGAGGTGATCCATAAGCGGTTCGAGGAATTTATCGCAGGGCGAAAAATCGACGCAGTTGTTGTTTAGTGTACAAGAAAACAGAAGGCAAGCGGATCGAGGCGGTTCTAAGGATTACGATTATTATAGATGAGGATTGTTAAAGCTAACGAGCCGCAGACTCATTGCGACTCATCATCACGTGCTGCAATTTGGGTATTTAAAGATAATGCGGATTTATCGTTCACTACTGCATCACGGAGTATGCTCGTTTGCGAATCAAGAGATTCTACGTGAATCGTAGGGATTCCCGTTTACGTTTTCTCCTATCTTATCGTTTCAACATTCAAATAACGAAACTCGAAACAAATATCTATACTCGGAATAAGAGCGATCAGTGTTCCAAGTTATTATTCTAATGCACAGATTGGATGTATAGAATGCGAATGACTGTACCCGTCTTGATCTTCCGGTGTAGCATTTCACTATCGATTTCTTTATGCACAAGATGACCCACAATTCAATTCATGGAAGATTTTCATCACCAGATTTGATAAACGAAATCGAGCGTACTTTCCACCGCGCCATTTCGCGCCGCTCCTACCAGCTGCGACACGAAATGGAGGCCAGCAGTTACGCCAAAACTGACGCAGTCAGGTTTGCGAGGAACTTTCAGCTATCTTGTATGAATAATTTCCGCGCAGTACTCGTGTACGATTATTAGGTATTACCGGAGTTGCATAACGGGCGCAAAAACAAGCGCGTATAATTTTCAACACCGTTCGTTAACGACGTAACAGCCGCGGGTATAGACGAAACAGAGAAATGGTTTTCTGAATGCCATCGATCATTTGTCGTCTCGTTGTGATTTCGCGGCTGACGGTGGTCATCAAAAATGCGTGCGACGCTAAATAGTTCGACTTTAATAACGGTCGATAAATAGTTTAATTCTAGCGAACACGGGGACATGCGCAGTATACGGAACGTCGTGTTGTTTTAACTCTTTCGGATAAAAAAAAGTTAAAAAAACGTTTTAATGCTGTTCACTCAAAACGAACGTTCAGTATGTTTTTCCTTCCTACGCTTTGTGTCTGTAATTGTTACACTCTTCTTTTTTCTTTTTTTTGGAATACACGCGCTTACATGTTCGTGGATTATCGAGCGATCGTAAAGAAATGGTAAAAAAGATATGACATTGTCTGGAGGTATTAAAGTTAACCGCGATTTATCGATTCGATGCATCATCGATCATGAGGTCGGTGCAAGGTTCACAGATTTGAGAGAAGAGAAATGATCGGAAGCTGAGCTTCGGAGGGGAAGTATCGTTCTTGAGGGGTTGAGGGGGACGTTTAGATACCCTGGTTATAATTATAACAGCGAAATGTCAAGAAAAACGTGACACTGTCTCTGTCAACCCATGATCGATAAACGGTTCGAGATATGCACTGCCTGTTTACTTGTTAGTGCAAATTATGTTGCCAGCTCTGCTGACACTTTGTGTTTTCGAATTTATAAAGACTCGGACGGGAATAGATTAGATGATACATATTAATGACAGTTCGCAATACGCAGTTAAATGTAAAACTGGTTTTCATAGAGGGTTATTGTGCTCGATCGACTCGAACATTTATTCGACATCTTGAAACGAACGGGTCATTATCGTGCAGAATAATTAGCGGCAGTAATAACGTTTGATTATTACTGCTCGTACTACAGATGGATTAATTAAGAGTTGACTGACCGTCTTGGAAACAGACTTGTTTTTTAATTGAATGCGTTTAATTATTCGTACGTATCTAACGTAGCCTTCAAATGTGTAGACTGGAGAGTCATCAGATTTCTAAAACGGAGCTGTTAAATGAACAATTCGAAAACAATTCGAAAACGATCACTCGTGAAATTAAACGGCATAGGCAAATTAGAACGTCCGTATCATTAGAAATTAAGGACAGCGTGCTCGTTATGCTCATTAACAGTCCGCCTGATGATGTCTACTGACGCAAAAACTGGATCAAGGCCTATCAATTAATTGTCTTGTCTCGAACGAAACGAGCTTGACTCGTTCCTTCAATTTTTAATAACCATCTAAATTTCTCCTCGCGTTTATCACGCGCAACACGGCGCCGGAAGTATACATCGACCACCGATCTCGTATGCTCCCCAAAATAATCCCCGGGTCTCCGAAATCAATTACGATTCACAATCGACAGGAACCGGAATAATAAAACGATTGCGATCCGTTCTTTTCAGATGCAACGATAACAGGCTTTACGTAACCGGATAATACAACGAGACGCCATCGCATCGCGAATCATAAATCGAGGGACGATCCGATTTAATTCGACGCGCGAATTGCCAGCACAAACATCAGTATAATTGCCAGCCAGCCCGGTTAACGAAATGAGATACGGTTAGATACAAACGAACGATACGAGGCTTTTTGATTAATTTCGTCGATGATATCGTACGCGATCGAAGATTCAGCTGGCTTGATTATCTCGCGTGAAAACAATCGGAGCTTTTGCTCGCTGATCTCGCGTTCGTTCGAGTTTCCATTCAGTTTCTCGCTGGTCGCCATCGTCGATCATTCGAACGGAAGAAGGCAGAAGGTAAACTGCACTTTAAAGGGACCAGCCATCCACGCGGTTGGGAAAATCGTTCGACAGTAAAAGTCTAAGCGTCACGCGAGTTAACTTCAATATTTATCAGCTCCGCGCAGGAGAAACCGATCGCCCACACCTTATTGCTGAGCTTGTGCCCGCCGTTGCGTGCACATTAACGCTCCGAACGAGTTTCCGGAATATCTTTAATCGTTTCTATAAACGATTGTGATAAAAATAGATGTGTACGATCGCTGTATATCTATACAGTTCGTTTCGTTTCTAATTTTTGCCGACTTTAGAAGCAAAATACTTACTTGGGTAAATGGTGGATCACGTTAACCCACTTTGTCAAGACGTTGCGAATCACACCGATCCTTTTTAATCGTTTGCTTCTGTTTCTGTTGCAGACAGCGCTGGTACGCTGAAAATATTGCTGAGCTTCGCAGTCGGTGGTCTTCTGGGCGACGTCTTCCTGCATCTGCTACCGGAAGCATGGGGGAACAGCGCCCTGAAAAGCGGTACGCATTCATGAAAACAACGTTAAGAATACAACGGGTAACCGGGCGTGCACGTTAAAGGGGCCGAGTATACGATCGAGAGCTATAAAATAGTTGAACGTAAACTGTTCGGTCGGAGATAATGTATCAGCAACCGGTGGCTCGTCCTCGCTTGCAATATCGGTCCGCAAAATGGCAGCAGAGGCGGTTTGCGATTCATTTCTACATGAGTCATACGAGATAACGAGCTGGCCAATGGGACGTAAGCGCGGATGAACTTTGGACGGCAAATTCTTCTCTGTCCATTTCACTTTCCAATTTTCGAGAACATTAGACTTTCTGAAGTTTTTTAAGAGAAAAGTCCAGATCGTACAGAGCATTAATAAAAGTTAGCGACCTAAAGAAAAACATCCGTCCGTACACGATCGTACAACCAAGTGTTTGCGAAACAAAAAGGAATTCACGACAAAACGTGGGAAATTCGAGTCATCGTCGCTCGGTATTTCTCACCTGACGAGCGATGCCACCGCTGGAAAGGTCGCAAACTTAAACATTCTTTACGCATCGTTAGCAAAACATTGCGTAATCGATCTAATAAATTACGTAACGATGAAGCGTGCAAAGGAGTGATGCGCGAGGAAGCGGTCGGAAAGTTGGTCAGGGGTTAAAGCCTTGAACGGTTCGATCCGTTGGAGTCCGTTCGAGAGTTTCGTCGCGGGCACGTGTAGGCCGAAGAACAAGAATGAGTTTGGAAAAAAATACGAGCGAGAACGGTGTCGGATATTAAGCTTGAGAGCACTGGGGGATCAATCGATCGTAGTCAACATCTGCGTACCAAACATAGAACGGCTCTAATCGCTTCTTCGGCTGCTAAATCGGGCGTCTCTGCACAGATATCAGCTGCTTTTATCGATCTTTTAATTGCTTCGAACTCCGTTGACTGCTGCTACTTCTCTTCGTACTGACTTGCAGTTTACTGTGCAACTAACTAGTAGAATCTTGCATCCGATGGCGCAAAGTGCGAATTTCTTTTCAATCGAACATCGTATAACTAAATTGCACATCACTTAGGCCACGGGCTGTAATTCATCATATTAGAGGTATGCTAAGCGTTGCTCGAGGCGATCCTTCACCTCCGTCGACCGCTTTGTGAGTGGCTCAAGAGACGATCTGAAACTCTATTGTGCTTCAGTTGCGGATTTCAATTGCCGGATGATTGCCTCTTCTAAATTAAGCCAGCTCGTTCCTGCTCCACCTACGAATCTCATTTCACCTTCGTTGCTTCAGATATTTATCTACGCTCCTCTTTATCCGGATAAATATCATGCGTGGCTCGTTTCAGAATCGTCCATTATGAATCTACTCCTTGCGGTCGATTAACCCCCTTTCACGTACTGAGTTTTCCAACTTTAGACTCGAATGAAATATCCTTGTAACGTGGCGAGAAAGCTTTTCTCGTTTTATAAATCTCGATATGTAAGAACTCTCGTTTTCCTTTCAACAGCGGATGCTGGTCATCCGTCCATGACCTGTGGACTGTGGCTGCTAGGAGGGTTCCTGGTGTTCGTTATAGTGGAGAAGCTGTTCGCGTTCGAACAAGAGGCTGAAATCGAGGATGCTGACGTGGATAAGGCGGAATCACACGAGGAAAGCAGTATGGAGGCTGAAAAAGAGATGGAGAACAATAACTGCATCACTCTAATCGGAGGCAATCAGAAGAACGGTTTTCCGAAAGTCATAAACGAGGTAATTAATACCCTTCCTAATAAGAATCGGGTAGTGTCTAGTACAAATCTTTTATACCTAAATTGTCTTCTCCAATTCAATTGCAGGTATTTTTGGAAAAGAAGAACGGTTACTCAAAATTGCCAAATGGCTACAAAGATGTGGCCAAGAACGTCTTCGTTAGCAACGGCATTAAGCCAGTATTAATGTGCGACGAGCTGTCGAGTACCCTGAAAGGATTGCCGTTAGACGAGACGAAAGATTACCTGAAGAAGTTAGCGACAACCAACGGCTTTTCGAGTGAACTGCAGAAAAATCGTTCGAATAACGACAAGACGAGCATTACGTCAGACGATCAAAAGACTGTTAAAAAGGAGAAATCCAAACACATAACCGGCTATCTTAACCTGATGGCAAATATCATAGACAACTTCACACACGGATTAGCCGTGGGCGGTTCTTTCCTTGTATCCTTGCGGTTGGGTATGCTCACCACATTCGCCATTCTCATACATGAGATCCCTCATGAGGTCGGGGATTTTGCAATTCTGCTACGTAGTGGATTCAACAGACGGGACGCTGCTAAGGCCCAGCTTGCCACTGCTAGCGGTGGCATCTTTGGCGCCATGTCAGCGGTGATCTTCTCTGGCGGTGAAGTAGGTGAGTGACATCCTTGAAACGTAAATCCTCGAGGTAGTGAGAGCTAACTCGGAAATTTCTCGAATTATTCTCGGAATGATATACCTTTGTAACGCTAGTTCTTTCTCTTCAGGGGCGAAGACAAGCTGGATACTACCCTTCACCGCGGGTGGCTTCCTTCACATCGGTCTGGTGACCATTCTACCTGAACTGCTTAAGGAATCTAGTCCGAAAGAATCCTTGAAACAAATACTCGCGTTGGTCTTCGGTATTATCTTGATGGCGCTTTTGACGATCCTTTGCGATTAGGATTACTTCGTCTTGCAATAGCGTTAGGTTTAATAGGTCGATTTACGGTATTGGCATTGTCTATTGCATTACTTCAATAGTCAGTCTTATTACTCACACGCATGGAAAATATCATCGCTATCTTGATTACAATACATTAAGGACGAAGCATTTTAGTAATTATATCACTGTAAAAATTTCTAAACAAAGTGATTAGAAAGGGTTCTAATTTGTAGAGTGATGCAATGAATAGCTTCAATACCGTATATCGATGAGTATCGAGTGTAAAATTTCATTTATGTTAGCGTCCCTCGGTACGTGTTGAAATGAGTAATTCGAGTTTGCCATATGGAGTTCCACCGTGTAATACTTGTTGCTCAATGATGGTGCATCTGTGCCGGAAAGTGGTAGAAACAAGGAACGACGATTGACCACTGACCAAATCCTTTTAAGAATTGTGATGTAACTTTTGTATTGAGTTTAGTTCGAAATATTACTCCATAGTCCTCTGTATACTCGAAGCGTGGCTAGTACTTTTACATTTGGTTCAGTCGCAGTTGCTTTTAAGTTTCTCCGTAATCGATTTTTAAGCAGTATATACACATACATCCACACAGTTTCGTTCTCACTTCGGTAAAGTACGTCTTCGATTGCCAATCTTCTTTCGAGGCAGAACTAACGTTCTTTTGAAGAGGGAAAAAGAATTACTTTTATATTTTTCGATCGTTTATTGGGGATCGTATTATTGGCAATTCTGTATTATCGATTTATATTCACACACACACACACACACATACATACATATATGTGTGTGTGTGTATATATTCACATTAATGGGATAGTACTGTTACAAACCTGGCATAGTTTATACATAAATATACGTATGTTCCTCCGTAAACTATCGAAAATGTGCAGGAAACGTCATTCCGTTTCTATGATATCGACTTACTTTGCACTTAAAACTTTGTTATCTAAGCGTTACACTGTAAAACCAATGTTGACGTATGACTTTCACGTTGTGAAAACGGATTATCGTGTACATAATGCTTATGCTTCCTTGTTTATTGTTAGAAAAAAAACCTTGAAACTAAAAAAAAGAAATGTTATAAATTACGCACAGAAAGATAAGCGTATTTTCGGATGCGAGTACTGTTTTGTTGGATATTTGCATTCCAACATAATTGTATATTTTAAGTTCCTACAGTGTAATGTAAATAATGTACTGCATATACACGTATCCCTCTTATTATAAGAAAAGGCAAACATTTTTTAAAGTAAATATAAAAATGTTTGTACATCAAATCGCAGCCTGAAATGATTCAGAAAGAAAAAAGAATCTGTAAAATTGGTATATACATAGAGATAGAGTCATTGTACGTAATAAAAATTGAAAGATTATATAAAATCAAGTATTTTAGAGAGATTTATGGATTAGATAAATCATTGTACCGAAAGAATCCACCTATTCTTCATAGTCTTGTGTATCATATAAAAGGTGCACGTTTTATAAATCGCACAAACATAAACACAATCCTTGTACTTAAAAGGGGAAACAAGGTATTCTATCACAAAAAACAGTTCGTACATGAGCATCCTTTTTAAACACATGTAAATAGATTTTTGGAACTTACGAAGCTGATTAATCAGCAACTTGGCAAGTATATTTTCTATAAACTATGACTACACGAACAAATTGTTCATATGTAATCATTATGATTTGTAAATAAAGTATTTTATTCTATAATATGGGTCTTGGTACCATTTTCTTTTTTTTTTTTATGGAAACCATGGATACGAACAGTACAAAATAATTTATTAAATAATCTTCTTAAAACATAAAAAAACATAATACTCTTTTGTTTATTCAATAGGTAACTCAAATTTCTTATATATTATATGTACATAGTAGTTTCTAGGAGGGGAAGTACAGTTGAGAAAACACATATTAATTACGTTCTAGTCCCTACGTTTACGTTTCTCGTTTTCGATACTGAAGGAACAAACGTGCGAATTATACGTAGTTGACAAGTGTTTTCACGATAGTACTCTCCTCGTTAATTCCCACACATATATACACTCATCTTATGATACATTCATTAAAACCGATAATTGTTACCAAACGTGTATTTAGTAACAATCTTTGTGGAATATTAGCAATCGATATTTAAGTATCTATGACATAAAACTTTGTACAACCATAATTTTATAACGTCAAATAAATATAGTCTTATCCTTATGAGCCCATTTAAAATTTTTTCTTTGTGTCTACAATTCATCACGTGTATTTCCAGTAGCCTCAAGTTTATCAACCAATAAATTTAAATTCTCAAACAAGTTCAAGTTCAATACATGTTGTATAACTGGAAGCAATTCATCTTTGCTTTCTCTAAACTGATCTATACAAATAGGTGCAGCGGTGATCATGCTGTCAAATATAGTTTCAAGAAATTCATAGCTATCAGTATTCAGCTGAGCACTCTGTTCATCTTTAAAGCTTTCTATCAACAGATTGCTCAAATGATTGCAATATTCATACATTAATAATTTTTTTTCGATATCTGCGCTTGCATATGCTTTGGCTTTTAATTGTTGCTCTTTGGCATCGGCAATCTCTTGTAAATTTTGTCTCTCTATAATCAAGTCATTGATCAATTTCATAATTTTTATTTGTACTTGAAACTGATCGTCGACTAGAATCTTTCCAAATATTTCTACTCCTCCATGATCAATCCATGCTTTCTGTGCAGCTGGAAACTGTCTTATTAAGGCACTCAAAGCGAAAAGACACCTCGATTTTACTTCCATTTTAACATTCGTGGATAATATATGTAATAATTTTTGAACAAAGTCATTTTCTAATGCTTTCAATTGTACCTTGGGATTAGATTGAACAGCTGCACCTAAAAGCCTTAAAGCTTCCGCCTTTATTTCATTGTTCGTTCCATTGAGACACGGAGATATAATTTTATTCATGCTGTAATTAAAATTTCAACAATTTTCATAATGTTTTTTATTACAATAAAAATTCATTTCACACGTACCCCTGCATATCGGCAAAAGTTTTAGCATTATCAATGTGATGAAGTAGATATTCTAAATTATATAAAATATCCAAAACCTCTTCTGTTTCAACATTTGTTAAGGTTCCCATGGTAATCCCATTTTTATGAGTCTGAAACTTCTGAAAATAGTTACTTAATAATTCTGCATCTGTTGTAATGTTTACTTCGAGTGCTTTGAACTCTTTCTTCAGAGTTTCATAATCTCTAAACTTTTGTTTTATTTGTTGCGTACGTTCATCCTAGAAACGTAAATCGCTCAGAAAACTTACTTGTCATGCATCGCTTAGAGTGTCCCGCAGGTTTTCATATAAACTTTACTATTATATTATATGAACTTTACCTATGGGATACTCTCTGTACTATTTATAGCCAAAAATAATTACGTCTAACTCTGGAATATTTTTACCACTGTCTTCTTTGATTTGTTTCAACCTGGCTTTCAATTCTTCGATCGGATGATTGAACAAATCAGATTTTTCTGTGGGTATAGGATCTTCCTCTTCGAAGATTGCTTTTTCTGGATGCAACGTCAAAGAATTTGCATTCGAACTGTTCAAATTGCCACTCGAATCCTTTTCTTCCGCATCTTCGCTGTCCATTAATTTAGCTTCGGTTACTCCGGTCTGAAAATTGTGTCGCACATGCAAGCCTCCAGGAATAGGCGTACCTAATGAGAGATTAAAAGAGAAACTGACGCAACGAGACACAGAAATTGCATTCTCTTTTTACAAATAAACAATTCGATTATAAAATTAATCAGGTAATTGATCAATCTATTTGCACCACCAAATAAAATTCTGTATACGTCACTGTTGTATATAACTCATAGGATGTCGTACTTCTTTACACATTAAACGTATTTCGAACAATAATAAACGCGAAAAAAGTTACGGAAATTTTTCACGGAGTCAGTGATCTTATATTTCCGGGAGAACACGTAAGTCACTGTTTATCTTCTCGAAGGAACCGCGACGTCAAATTTGACTGACGTGGTCTTAGGAAGAGCACAATCAGTTGCGTAAAAAAGTAGTCCCAAAATGTACGTGCGAATAACACTAAATAAACGTTCACGTACCTTTCTTTACTGTTTGCCATTCTCGTGTTGGCACAAATGTCGTCTCGTTTTTTTCAGTGTTACAGAAAATTGCCGGTAACAAAAGTAAACAAGTTAGAATAATCATATTGGCCCGCATTCTGATCAGTTCCTGTCGGTCGACCGAGGGCTACGACTTTTGACAAGATACGACAATGACTTTTCACAAAATTATGAAAAATCTCTCGGTGAAATTACGTCGATAGTATAGTCGACACTATTCGATTTTTCTTTGAAATTCTTTCATCACACTTTTATTCAATTTAGGTATTATTCACGTGTTGCGTCCGATATTTATGCAGTTAGTGTGTCAATGTTAGTTCCACGTTTCGCCACCAGGGCACACGTAGACCAATAGCATTTTAGCACGATGTTGCCAAATTTTTCATTCAAATCGTGTTACTATTCATTAAACACATTTTCAAATGATTATTCAAGGCTAATATGTTCGAGAGAAGAAATATTTTTAAATCTCCTCATTTTTTAAATATATACACCAGTAAATATGTAGTATTTAACCTCTGTTTCCCATTCTTTTATTTTAGAAGAAGTCGAATATAATTATATAATACCGTTTGTTTAGCGTTACTAAGTAAGACAAGTTTTGTATTAAAAGTTATTGGAAAACCAATGTGATTTACTTTAATAATTTACCATCGATTAAATCTTTCATGTTATCATTAAATAACGAAGAACGCGACCACCCCTACCACACAGCTGGCCTTTTAGATAGAAATATAATTCATACGTTTAATGTTTTATTACCTCTCGTAATTCCCAAAATTATCATTCTCTAAGAGAGTGACAAAAAACGTTGAACAGGGTATAAAATGAAGTTTCAATGTTTATTTGACCTATTTCTTTGACAACGCGAGGATAATGCAGGGGGGAGTGAATAATACCCCTCGTAAAGACTTCAGTGTAGTTCCATGATGTTAGATGGCAACGCTGTTGACGATAGTTGAAAGTGCATCCACCAATCAAAGAGAAGAACGTATTCTAGGCGCGCAAGGCTGAGTACGCGAAACTCATTTGCTACGCGTTCGTCTAACACGTGCGACCACTGTTCTTCGCGCAGTGACCGTTGTGCGCGCGGCGTCTTTTAGCTTCTCCACTCTCGTTCGGCACGCACACTCCAACGGGTACCTTCTATACGTCCACTAACGAGAATCGTTTAATATCAAGCCGATCGTCATGGCAGAGGAATATCTTTACGGTAAATATCAGAAGTCGTGTTATTGTGAACGTTACGGCTCCTTTATTTTGTGGCGCACGCGATTACTTTCGTTGTCGCTGGCCATTCGACGCGAGCGGTACTATGGTCGAGACGCCGGCTGGCTTTCGGCCATTGTGACGAGTCCCCCATTGTCCTCTAAGGAACTAACGAACTTGCGTTTTTTATCTATCTATGATACAACGGCAAGCAATTACGATATTCCGTGTGCGTACTATTGTGATTTGTGTGTTCAGGAATCACTCTCGAAGGAGCCAATTCTAGCGAGGTATGGGATCCAGAGCACAAGAACGACGACGCAGACGGCACGAACCAACATTTCGGTGCCGATCAAAAGCTTATCATAAAAATGGTAAGTAGAAAATATGGGGCGAGAAATTGGATAATCGTTTTGTCTTTTACCACTCTCCGGTGCGCTCTGCGATTTTTCTTTCCTTTTCATTCTCCCCCGATCGAGGGGGACGAATTTTCGTTGACGCGCGATTTCGTCGACAATGGCTCTACCATTCGATCCACGATGTATCTTCGATTTATTTAGATCTAAAAATTCTTGAATTTTTACCAACAGCCGAGCATAATTTCGCTTATCGTTCTATTGACCGTGTAAAAATATATGACCAATATTTGGCGTCGCTGGTAATCCTGATTTTTCGAGCGCTTTCATCACTTTTCGTTACGTTCGCGCGCGAATTTTTAACTGTGCCACGGAACTCGTATAAAACCTTCTATCATAGTCTCCATTCTTCGTTTTCGTGTGCTAAGATAACCCCTTTTTGTTTTCGAATTTTCGAGAAACCGAAGAACCAAACTTTTCCGTATCTCTATTTACCTCAAAATGTGCTAATTATGTGCATTCATTAATTACCGATTTGCGTATATTTTAATAGAAAAATGCTTTCTAATATAATCGAATGGTTATAAACGTATGTAATTGAAGGATCACTGCCAAGTTCTTTTGTCAAAGTATTTATAGTTGTTTATAGCAGGCACAAAATCTATAGTTGTATGAAGTATTGAAATTTCATTTATACACGAATAATAGAATATCTTGCATAAGATATTGGAATATTTTGCACAAATATACTTTACGTAATAATTTTTATTTTTGTTCATATACTCGTATGTGCTTTTGTTGGGTGGTGCAATTTCAAACAAAGCAAAGTTATAGCTGGTTCTGTTTGCTTTTTAAAGGCACTTTTAGGTCCAGAGGCTAAACCTGGAGAACTCAATGTACTACAAGTTGAGGCGATGGGACTAAAAGGACCAATCAAAACGCCAATAGCTTTGCTCGAAATGGGGAAAACAGCACAGATTATTCTGGACCTCAGTTTTCCTGACCCCCCAGTAACATTCACTTTGATCAAAGGAAGTGGGCCCGTTCACATAGTAGGACACAATCTCCTTGGTGAGAAATTTTTTGTTTTTCTTTATTATTATATTCAATTTTTAACCCCCGTGTATAATTTTATTTTAACATGAAATGCATGCTAAAGAGTGAATTCTTTTAGAATTATAAGTTACTGAACATTGGAAAGGCGATAATTTCAACGGGACGCCTTTTAACAGTAGTAACAATTATAATACACTAAATTTTGATGCTTAAACAATTTCAACAAAAATTACATGCATTCAATTAAACAAGAATCTTGTCTATTACATTCCATCGTTAAATTTATTGAAGATATATCAAAGTTTTCTCAAACGATTGATGCAATTATTCAATGAGAATTTGTCAAGAATATTTCTTTTCTTGAAGAAAGTAAATGAAATGAAATAATTTTTTGTTATTTTCGATTTTTTTTAGGCACACACATGGAAGAATTCGACGATATGGACGATGAAATGGAGGAGGAAAACATCGATGATGATGACGATGATAAGGTACAAATCTTTCGATAACTACTATAGTTAAATTGAATAGATAATACATATGTACATATTAAAAGTTAATCAAAAGATTGCCATTAAAGAAAAGGCTGTATTAATAACTGACATTCTAATTAGGCTTTTAAAAAGAATATTTTGAGAATTGATATAAGAAAAATGCAGGATATTTTCCATCAAAATAATTGCATACAAGTAGTTCGATTCGATGATACCAGTCCTTGTTATGCTTTTATTATGTATATTAAAAGAAGTGATATTAGTATTTCATTTTCTATATACTAAGAATACAAATTTCAGGCACCACAAAAGAAAAGAAAGCATTCTGCAGAGGGTAAAAAAAATGGCACGAAGCGTGCTAGGATGGATGAAGCTGTAGACAAATAGAGTCCTAATATTAAAGTGCTGCTATTCAATCATCCTCCAAAAAATAAAATAAGTTTTACCAAGAATATTTTAAAATCACGTTATACGAATATTAAGATTTCCGGGGGTAGGGGGGTGGGGGGCTCAGAAGACTGTTTGACGAATAAACGAAAATCGTGGTGAATAACTTTCTGCGTTTGTGTTTTCATTCCATGTGTCTGTTTTATTTTTTTGCACAATAAATCATCCCATTTTGAAACAGTTGCTTTTATTATTCTTTACTCATCACGTTTCCTCTTTTTCCATTCGTTGTTATTTAATATTATAGGAAGAGAATAATGCATTAGAATGTCAGTGAATGGTACAATCTTTTATGAAAAAACTTTTATTTTAAGATAAGAATGCTACTTGTGTCTTTTTGAAGCTATTTCCGTAGCTATATTCTCTTTGTTATTTCAATACACTAGGAACCAGAAGACGAAGAAGACGACGAAGATGAACCCAAGAAGAAGAATGCCAAATTAACAACCGCAGCCAAATACAAAAATCAAGCCAATAAGAACAAGAAAAAATAAGCATGAGCCTTAATAATATGGAAACACAACAAACTTTTAAGTTAGGCTAATAAGCGTAAGTCCATCATTATCATCCGCATTTGTGCGAATCTAGTATCGTTTTCACCAGATTATCAGACGACGAACGTTGCCTTCCACGTTTCTACAACACAACTGGACCAATGAAATACTATAAGAATGTTACATTACATAGTTACATTTAACGAATAATAATGCCGTTTTATTGGTCCATGAACATTTTAATTAGGTCATAACATTTAATGTGAACAAAAAAAAGAATGAAGCGGAATATCTCTTAGCGTCGAATGTTTCTTCGATATATAGCCGAAACATTTCTTCAAAATGCCTTAGAGGAATGACCCTTAAAACGTATTAGACAAACTCTACGGATATTAAGCGATGTGAATCAAAAATTATTTTTTTGACAAAATTTTATGGAGTTGAAAAGTTTCGAAGGGCATTCTTCTTAGAGCCAATCGCACATACTCAACTTGTTTTATCTTGTTACGAGGACATTACGAAAAAAGAAAAAAAACAAAAAAGATAAAAAAATTTACCAAGAAATCCGTGGGGTAATTGTAAGGAACACGGTTTTTGAGGATGAATGTGAAAAAAAGAAAGACAAATACACTTGGCCCAGTTGTTGTTAATAAAATTAGTGGAAAGCACGGACTGTACCTACAGCGAGGTGTATAATGTATTGTTTCCTTTTTTGTCTTCTCCGATGCCGTGTTCACACATCGACACTTCCAGTAATGCGAAAGATTACACTATTCTAATGTAATCATGTAAACGTGATTCAAGTGAAAAATTTAATTATAATGCTCTTTAATGAAGAAAAAAAAAACAGATTGCGAAGATAACGTTCCAGTGTAATTTATTATTATTTTCGTGTGTACAAGATGGGGAAAGGGTAATAGTCACAGAAACCCTTATACTAGAATGTTAATAATGACTGTAAAGAATAAGAAAAAAGAAAGAAAACGATGAGATCAGAATTAAAGAGAAAAAGAAACATATTTACGCGTCATCTCGACATTCATTCCATTTGATGAAAGATAACAGAAGAGGGGGTTACACAGGTGTACTACCACAATGTGATGCTCTTACATCAGTGTTTATATGCGATTAAAAGCATATGCGAAGCGTGTGTAAAACATGCCCGTGCGATTGATAAGTAGTCTGTACACCTATTTTGTACATATACGATACAATAAAAAATTTCACAACTTTTAATCAGTATCGCACGATGTAAAATTTATTGGAACACCTTTCCTGGTTTTACACAAAGAGGACAAGTAACTAGGTACCCGTAGGTTAAGAGATTTTCTGTCATCTAAGCGTTTGTCATTTGTTCGTGTATGTATCGAATAATTTAAAGAAAATGATGTTTCGTCATTATGCGACGGAAAGAAATTGTCCGTTTGTACGATTCTCGAGGAAATAAATAGAAACATGTTGAGGATTTCCAACGTTTGAAACACACAGTTTGTAAACATACAGAATCCAAGGCAAATTGATGAGCTATTTAAATAAGTAAATTCTGTTATTATATTGAGGTAAGTACACCAGCGGCATAGTTAACGATACAAAATATTTTGATATAATATGGTTTAAGGTCAAGAAACTTTTGTTGATTCCTCATCGCTAGAATATAATATTCGCTATTATGATATGCAGAATATTAGTTCAAAACACAGCTTGAACACGAGTACAGACAAGAAAATTGTTTGCTCAACTACACAATGTCAAGTCGAGGAGCTAACGAACTTGCGTCAACAAGTACGACTTTTGAGTCATTAAATACACTACATAATACTTAGATAATGATTCCAACGCGCACTTGAAAGGTCACAGACTTGAGAGAAACAGTCACATCTCTGGAGAACGTTATACAAATAAAGGATATGCAGTTGCAAAGCATCGAACGTGATAACGAACGGTTGTCGACTGAATTGAAGAAACAGCAAAGATACACTAGGAGTCTCAAACGTAAGACTTAGGAAAACCAACCCCGGCAACACAATTTTGTTACTGTAAGAGCACTGTGCTGTCACTTGTGTCGCGTGACATCACAGTGCTTTTACTGTGACAAAGTTGTGTTGTTGGGATGTATATTTCAATAGTTTTATTGCAATTTCTTTTATACTTCCCGCTTTAGAGGTAAGAGAGAGAAAGATATATAAGATAGCTATAAGAAAGAGTGAGACAGATGTTACCTACCCACTGTAGAACCCCTGGCGCCATCTCTCCGAAAAGTGCTCAAACTGGTCGCTCACAAGTACCGACAGCGAAGTGAACTACTCAAGAACTACTAACGCCATCTCAGCGGAAAGTACTGAAACTAATTACCGACTAGTTTCAACATTTCTCCAAGAGATGGCGCTAGTGCTTCGGTAGTTCACTTCGCTGTCGATACTTGTGAGCGACCAGTTTGAGCACTTTTCGGAGAGATGGCGCCAGGGGTTCTCCAGTAGGGTAGTAACATCTGTCTCACTCTTTCTTACAGCTTATTTATATATCTTTCTCTCTCTTACTTCTAAAGTGGGAAATATAAAAATGATATAGAATAGAAGTTGAAAAGGTTTTTTCTATTAAAATCGCACAATATGTAGCATTTACTATTAATATTTACCAATCTATCTTAGAATTGGATAGTTAATCTATTTTAGAATCAAAATGAATAAACTGTTTAGTTCAGTCATTTTTAATATTCGTTTATAATGCGTTGCTAAGAAAATTGACGAATGAACGGCATTGGCAGGCGGTATCAGCAGTGCTGTTCTGGCTGCGAGCTTTAAGTGTATCGAATTAATTCCAGAGCAGTTGGACGACGAAAAGTTTTTCTATCAGAGAGAAAAGGATTACTTCAACAGTGAAATACAACGGCAGAAGACACGATGTCTAAGTGGTACCTCGAAACTACATCAGCAAAGGAAAGAATTAGAACAGACGCGAGAATCGTTGGTAGATGAGAACAAGTCGCTCAGGATGGAATTGAACGAGAAGGCGGAGACAACGTACAATTTGTGTATAAAATTTTTGCGAATGAAATACGCTAAAGACACGTTGAGGCAGAAGTTCGAGCAATTGCTGAAGGAGCATTTGAAAGTAATGGCGGATACGATGGAAAAATTAGACGAAGCTAGGGAGGAGCTTAATACAATTGTGTCGGAAAAATTTCAAGAACCTCTGCCTTTGAGCAAAACCAAATTTTTACAGGTAAATTTCATAGAAGAATAGTACCCGTTTCTCGCTGCCGTTCAACTGTATAACTTTGTATATCTTTTTATCGAAAGAAATCATTGTTTGTTGTGTGGACTCTCAGGTGGTGCAAAGAAACGCACGATTAGTTCATGAAAATGCAACACTCAGGCTGCAAATACAACAGCTGATCTTGAACATTGAGAAATTAAAGGCCTCTCTGCAAAAACCGAAGTCAATAAACGTAGATGCGACCATTATTGCGAAATTAGTCGCGCAAAGTAAAAACAGGCTTAACAAGGATCCTATAAAGTGGCTACCGTTTCAGTAAGCTTATATATTTCGTAGCGAGTATTTATACATCATTTTTCAATATAAATTTCTTTATGTATATATATATTCATTTTTTAGATTGCACGAAAGCGAAATTGGAAATACTTCGTTACTCATCAAACCGTCGACTTCTCAAAACGTCGATCGTATCGAAGACAGCAGATTAATGTCCAAGCTTCGATTGAATAAACTGAAAAAGTACGCGCACACCGATATACAAGAAATTCGAAAGAAAGAAACACAGGAACCGCGAACGGAACGCGCGCGTAGTGCGCCGGAGATTCGATTAGCGGAAGTACCGAGTTCATCGGCGATTACTTTGATGGGGCCTTCGATTTACCTGCGAGACGCTTCGACGAACACGTAACGAGAAACGTGTTGCTGTAAAAATGTAAATTCTACAATTATCGTATTTATTTTATATTTATTATTTTTCTTGTTTTGTTGAAGAAACGTACATATCGACTGTAGAGTGTGGAGTGTGGAGGTATCAATTAGAAGTTAAGTAACGCCAAAGTAAACGGTTTCAAGCTTGTTCCGGTAGAGGGCGGGTTCAGTACGAAGTCGTTCGCGTCGCGTACTGCCGCGTACGAATTAAGCAGTTCAATGTAATCTTGTGATAATTATTAATTACAACAACTTCGAAATTGGATATGCCAAGGCGAAACTGTAGCCGAGCGGATCGAGTCAAAGGTGAGCGATTTGGATTAACCTTTCAAATTCGTCGTTCTTTAGTCGTCGGAACAATGCGCGTCGATTGAATTGAACGATGCGCTTAATTCAAAACGAAATCGTAATTCGCAACTCATTGCGAGTGCCGTGGCAAACACTGTGTGTATGGTAGCGAACCGTTCGCAGATAATAATTCATACGGTCGATATGGGCAATGAAAAGCAAGGTTAATAATCATAAAATTAGCGGGCCTCGTAAAGTCGTAACACGATATTCGAGCCATTAACCGCAATAACCATAAGATATACTGCGGCGCCATCTGAGAATTAATAATTTACGACAGGGAATATCGATTAGCGGCAATTTCGAAACGTTCGGGTATAATTCGAATCGTTATATGGGATCGATCTCTATTGAAAAGTGTTATTCGCATTCCGTTGTTGAAAGGTAACTTATAACAAAATGGGCAGTGGTAGCTGGGGAGTAAAGGAAACGCGGTAATTTCGATCGCAGAGGTACATCGCAGCACTCGTCGATAACCAGAAAAATCAGGTTGTAACGAGGAATCGGCAGGGTTCCGATACTTCTAAGCGTCATTACGACAGAAAGCCTGTGATTACGTTAGAACGAGGAGAATCGCCGGCGTGTATAGGAGGGTGTGGGTAAGAAGGGAAGGGGAGAAGGCAAGGGGTATCCGCGTCTCGTTCCATCTTGCTCGTTCCCGCGCGGCGTGGAGCCGGTTCGAGGCGAAGCCGGGTTTTAACGATCGGTCATTAAGTCGCGAAGAAAATTGAGACGTCCACCTCTCGGTGAGCTCATACCCAATTGAGTAGCGGCCTTAATACCCCTTATGTATTATCCGGTAGGCGAAGCACCTTGTTAAACGGATCCGCCATTTCTTCTTCTCACTTCGTGTTTTTCCACGGTGATCGTTGCACGATCGAAAACCTGACACTACCGTAACAGTTCTTCGCTCCCCTTTCTTTTTGCTCCTTCGCCAGCCCGATATTGATGATTTGGATTTCCGCTTTTTATTTCCCTCAATTTTTACTCGAGCGTAATCCTTTCCCAACTCTTAACGTACGCCCATGAGTACGCGCGTTAATATTTCAGTATTTATCAGCTTACCCGGGTAATTAGCTCGCTTTCCCTTTTTCCCTTTCTTTCGACCATAATCAATACCCGCGATATTTCAATTTATCCCAATCGAATCGCGGCTAATGGAGTATAATGATTCGAATTTGAATTTAAATGGGTGCATTAGTTTTCGACCGTTAATCCGCCCTGTCGAACCTCTTTTTATTCTCAGCAGCGGAAGATTAATGATTTCCTAGCGCGATTAGGCTACTCGGGAACACTTGTACCAATTCCCTCTATAGCCACGTAACTATAAACGACGACTGGTTAACGAAAAATCAGGGCTCTCCTACCGCCGCGTCCGATCGTTGAGTAATGGCCTCCTTCCGGAGAACGCGAAAGACGTCGATCCTGATTATCGATCCTCGATCCCGTTGCGATCCTGATTGCGAGCATTAGCGCGAGCGCTGGTTATCGCCGATCGGGCGTCATGCACGCCGCGAAAACTCCGCGAAAGACAGTTCGCTAGATCCACGAAGGGTTTCGATACACGTCGGATCGGAGCCGCGCGCGACGCGATAAGCCCGCCACTTCCACATTGTTTCAATGTTTTCCGGTTCGATTGGCTGGCGAAAAAAAAGAAGGAAAAAAAAACTGCTTTTAATCTCACGCACGCGTTACACTCTTTCGCTCTTTTTCGCTTCTCTTTTTTTTTCTCTCTCTCTCCCTCTCGTCGATAGCGACACACGTGGTACGTTTTGTGTCACCGAATAAATCGGTTCGTTAAATTCGAGGAGCTCATTCGTTCGCGACACTTCGATCTATAATTCGAGATTTATTATTTTCTTCTCGTCGCCGCTCGTTCGAGCACCCGACGATCGGATATCCGAGGCGCGAACGTTGCCTCTCATTTCTCGTGTCTTCAATTGTGCACGAAATCGCGTGTTGAAACGTCTAGGCCGCGGTTGTAACGAATTCAGGAGCGTAGAAGCGTCTCGCGGAGCAAGGCGCACTTAGCCGAGGGGGCATCCGTTATCGGCGATCGGCCGCCGCTGAACAGGGTGAAACCGGTATAAATATGCCGTCAAAGGACTGGTAAGATGACAGCTGCCGTACATACGTAATATTTCATCGCTAACAAGCGGACAACGCGCGACTCCGGCAGGTTATGCCATCCATTGTCGAAAGATTACATCGTCATTTCATTGTTTTACCCGGCCGATTCAAATTCGCTTTTTGCTCGCTGCCCCGTGCACGGTACATGAATCAATATGTTCTGTAATAATCGAGTTATCGCGGGGTACAAGATTTTCCTCTGAGCGAGGCGAAGAAAGAGCTTTGTCCTCCGCGCCGTCAACCATCTTGGTACGTCGTTTTTCATTTAGACGCCATCTTGCACCTGCCGGTTATTCGTAATTACTGAAACGAGCTCCTATTAGGTACGCAAATTAATTCCTGGAATTGTACGGAACGATCTTCGACGAGGTTCCATCTACGTATCTAATCGACGGACGAACCGACATACCTTTCGATATACCGCTTTCAGTTTTTCTAACGGATCAACTACGCTTGGGTTTGCTCGACTCAAGTATCCAATAATCCTAAATCTGTCCTCTCTCTTCCCCTCTTGGTCGATCTCGAACGATCCACGGTCAGAATCTACCTCCAGATCTCCCTGGATCTAAACTCTAAACGAACAACGATCGATGGAGGTAACATCGATCGTGTCCCCTCTATCGCGTCCGATTTTCTGCGAACGGCCGCGAGTCGAAATTAATTAGGGGCTTCGCAGGAAGCGAGCTAGCTGCCGAGGGATATCGAGCGTCGAAGGGATGGCGGGGAGCAGGCCAATCGTGCGCCTTCATTGCCCTCGACGCGTTTCAGGCCGTGAGCGTTAATTGGCCGGACCAATTAATTCCAACAAGTTCGCTCCATGCGATTAGCGAGCGTGCGTGATGGTGTTCGTGCTCCTTACAGCCGTGCACACGCTTTGTACACGCACGCACACCTCGCATCTCTCTCTCTCTCTCTCTCTCTCTCTCTCTCTCTCATATATTCCTGCTCTTCCTTTTCGTTCTTCTTCTTCTTCTTCTTCTCCTCCTCTCGTCGCTCGCGATAACAAGCGAACACCGATCTGCCCCCGGAAAACGAAGAACCTGTTCCACACACGGCGGTGGAGGTTTCTCGCATTCTCGGCTGCTACCGCGACACCAGATACCGTCGTTGTTCCCCTGTGCCTTCGGAGAACAGGAATCGGACGCAATAACGAAAACACAAATTACGGGAGCACCGAGCGCCGATCGTCTCGCCACGATAATCGCGGCCACGGAGAACGGCCGGTGGTCGCCGCGGTTTATTAAAACCGTCTTCTCTCCTTCTCCTTGATCCTTCCTCGATTCCCCTCGACGAATCTCCGATTCGCGATCGCGAACGCGATGCTTCTTTGGTGGTATCTATGCACGCTCGAGATCCTATTCGAATTCCATCGATCTACCTTCTCATCTCCGCCGACTGTCAGCCATTTTAGGACGCCACCTCGACGCACGCTTACGATTTAATCCTTCGATCACGCGTATCCGCTTCCAGGGTGGATCCT
This sequence comes from Xylocopa sonorina, assembly GCF_050948175.1. NCBI lineage: Eukaryota > Metazoa > Arthropoda > Insecta > Hymenoptera > Apidae > Xylocopa > Xylocopa sonorina. Next base: position 11,548,851 of record NC_135197.1, on the reverse strand, counting down.
CGCGTCCACTACGAGGGGACCACAATTTTCACGAAAATACGAATCGACCGGACAGACTGCCGGTCCCTTTCGAGAATTTATCGCGTCGGTGTTAGGCCTCCTCGCCTCGCTATCGGCGATGATCTCGATGCTCGTTGATAAAGTATCATCCTCGTGCTCGTTTGGACGGGTCTCTCGCCTCGTTCCGTCCGCGACTTGATTGGTGCATTAAATACGCGAACGTATGCGTAGCTCTGCTCGAGATCGCGCGAAGGGGAGGATAAACTCCTCGAGTATATTGTGCGCTCGTGTTTCCTTAAGGGAACAGCGATTCCCGAAGAGTAGAGTCGCAGCGATTTCCGACGGAGTATACGATACGCGAAACCATCTCTCGATCGACGTGATCGATCGACAGATCGTAAAAAAGAAGAGACGAGAGCAGAAATTGCGCGAGAGGAAATCGCGTGAATCTCTTCGAGCTCCGTGAGAGCCGCCGTTCAAAATTAGACTCGGGGCGCGTGTGTACCTTTACGTCCGGAAAGTCCACCTATGAGTCTAAAAGGTCCGGCGCGGCCACAACGGTGGAGAAGGTAAGCCGGAGGTTGATTTATCGGCCAATTAGTCCACCGTACCGGGTGCGCTTCTCTGCTGCGTCTCACCTTCCAGATGATATCCCCGGCGAAGACCGGCGCACCGGGTTAAAACGTCGGCCAGAGCCACCGGGAGGAACGGGGACGACGGACGTGCAGTGCCGTAACTACGAGATCCTTCAAAATGGAATCCTCCTCGGGAACGGAGGTAACCGTGTCCTTCGACCCTGCTAAGAAGAGATTCAATTACGCCTCCCGACGATTTATTCGACGGCTTTCATCCCCGTGACGAGCCTGTTCATTGTGTCGTCGACTGTTCTCTCGCGTTTTTTTGATAACGATACGGAGGAAGGATCAGAGTTCAGAGGGATCAGATAGAATTTTATAGATTTTTCGTAGGTTTCCTCGCCTTCTTGTTCTCGTCCTCGGTTACTCACTCAGCCACGCTTTCATTTGTCGGTTTATTTAAATGTACTCGTACCGAATCCAGGCACCGGTTAATTGCGAAACCGCACGAACCATGGACGATACAGAGGCATCGTGTTAACCGCAAAGCGGAACAACGGTGCAACCGCGAACGATCCGGAGCAAAACAGATGGTACACCCTCCAGGAAGCGTCGTGGGAACGACGATATTTGTTTGACACGAGATACCAGATCTCTTCGTTCCTCTACGTTTTTTCTTTTTTCTCCCTCCTTCTTTTTCTTCCCTCCCCCCGTCCCGCCTCTGTTTCACTGCACGGTGCCGCCGCGTACAACGACTCCATTAGGCCTCGGATCTATCCCAATCTGCGGTCTGCGGTTAATGGTACAAGCATCCGTTCGAGTTGCACCACCACGAGCCTCCGCTCGGCACCCGGGCTCTATCTGCTCTCGTGGCGTTTGTCACCGCGGCGCGGGGCCGTTTAAACGTTCAGCGTCGTCGTCTCCGGGGGCGAAAATAGACGGCCGGCTGGGTAGACTTCTCCCTTTCTCTCTCGACGGCGACGCGGAGGGATAGGAGAACGTTCCCAGAAAAATGCCTGACGCTCGTAGAAAACAAGATCAAAATGCGAGCACCGCGTTCCTGCGCACGGCCGCGACGCGAGCGTCGAGGATCCGCGCGAAAGTCCCCGAGTGTCCTGTCTCGTCGGGAACTCGATCGTGGATCGAGTTAGCCGCCGCATTTCTGCTCTCAGGCATTCGGCTCTTCGAGTCGTCGGTCGTTTCAGGGATCCTGGAAACGCCGCCCCCCGTTTCGTTCGCGCGAACGCTCTAATCGTACCGCGATCGCTTTTCGCTCTTCGCTTCTTCGTTCGATGTCCATCCTCTGGTTAGGGTACCGAGAAATTATGTAATCAGTCGGGGCCATTATTTCCCCCCGTTCCCGCGGCAATGGGAAATGGGCAACGCGCGTTTCCTTCCGCGCGAACAGTAAGTATGAAAATGCAAATCATGAGAAATGAAAGGAGCGAAACCTCGAACCTTGGCCCCGGCTTGGGCTATCGCGACGTTATTATGCCCGATCTTCTCCCCCTAGATTGCGAAAATGAAAAATACGTCGCGAACGGCCGTTTATCCGCGGTATATACTCGTCACCGCGGGAGACAATTACCTCGAACGGATTTGCGAAACCGTGGATCATCCGCGGCCTCTCCTCGCCCACGCTCTTCTTGATAACAGTATTTCATGTTAAGGACCCGCCGTATCGCGGGACGCCTTGCATATCCCTCTTTATGTACGAAAACTGCTTTAAAGCGGCTCGTGAATCAACCGGGGCGAAAATACGAGTAGCCATCCTCGAAACCGGGTTTCCCTCGCTCGCTTCTTCTCCTTAACGCGATATTGTGTTAACTCGCGACTTGATAAATTGCCTCGTTTCTACGTTTTCCTCTTCTTCTTCTTCTTGCTTGGCTCTCTTGCCGAATAACACCACCGTCCAAGATTCGATGCTCCAGCGTGTATCCGATATCAAGACGGTCCAATTATTGGTGATCACCGACGGAGGTTCGGACGAACGATAGAGGCCAGCCTTCTACCCGTGTCACCGGTTTCTTTCAGCGAATTCTCGCGTGTCCACGTCTCGATCCGCGGGGCGCGATGATACGCGCGTTAACTAATGCCCGCGGCAACGCGACACGAGTTCTTTCGCGTACACTCGTCATTTCCATTCTCTTTTTCTGGCCCCCTTAACGGTGGCCGCCCTGTACCCTGTACGTGATGACTCGCCTTCGCCGGCATTAGATCTGCCGACTCCGATTTCAGTTGCACCGCTGTGAAACGATACGCCCAGCGCCCTGTTGCACGCACGAATTCTGCCCGATTTTCAGCCCCGTTTCGAGCCTCGCATCTCTGCGAACGATTTCGTTAAACAAACTGTTCGCGAGCACGCTCGAAAGATCGTTCCGTGTAATATTCGACGGTTAACGGCGCCACGTGGCCACTTATACGGCACCGTTCGAGGCTCGTAGTCGCGGATCACCATTGGAAGAGGTTTACGATTTTACTTTATCGCCCGGACGATGCATTGTCAAAATGCGTTATGGCCGCGGTTGTATGGAGCGTAGTTTAATATCCTGTCTGCGTTTAATCGTGGCTGGTATTAGAGTACGGCTACGGGTGGTCCCATTAACTGGCCGCCGCGCCGAAGCGGCTTTGCTCTACCTTCCTCGAATATATCCGACCTGTATTTGCGTTATTAGTTCACCGTAACATCGTCAACATTTTTCCCGGCCTCGAAATCGCCGATTAACGCGTCGAAACTGTAAGCCTCGCGGGCCAACGAAATTAAACGGAACAATGAGCCCCCTGGCAATCTCGTTCGCTCAGTCTTCTTCTTCATCCAGCTCGTTACCGTCCCTACCCTCCGCGGTGACTCCTCTCTGAAAACTCGTGATCGTTTTAATCAAGAAATTTCAACGTTCGTAGCGTTAAACAGTGGGATCCCTCCTTCTAATGGAGAGACGACGGCTGGCCTTGAGGGTTCGATTGATTCGTGGCGAGCTATAGGCTACCGCTCGACACGGTTGTCCCGATAAAAGTCGCCGGCTTTTTAACGCCCAAGTCGTCGAACCTTTACCACAGTAGCGCGGTGCGTGACGTTAAGTAGTCATAGTCAATGGCAACGCGAAGTGAAAGTCGTCCGTTACGAGGGGGACGTTCAAACGTCCGTGATAAGTTTCGTTTCATCGAGCTGGAAACGATCGCCGCCGTTTCAGATTTACGATCGGGACTACCCGGTTCATGCTCTTGTCACTCGGTTACGACGGACCAGATATTAACGTCCGGCTCGATAACAAATTAATGAAATTTATGTAATTATTCACGTCCCACGTGATACGTTCGATTCGAGCGGTGTGTCGTTTCGATGGAACTCGTTGCCATTGTTTCACGTGCGATCATCGTCCCCTACACCCTCGCGCGAGCATTCGTGACCATTCGCCGCCGTTGCCTCTCGAAACGCGCTGCGAAAATTCATTCCTCTCGCGTTAATCACCGCGATCTTTCCATCTGAACCCTCTGCCTCCCTTTAAGTACGCACTCGGTTAGTAGAACGGTACAAGCTCGGATTCGCGCACCGCAAATATACGCACACGTTGCCTCCGAATGTGGGATAAGCGGAGGAGGATGAAGAGGACGTGGCAGACGGAGCAGCATGTCTCATTGCCGGTCGTAAAACCGCTGGTCGTGGGTTAAATCTGTATTTGTCGAGGCAGAGGGGCAGAGGGGGACGCAGGGTTCCATGCTCGTGTACCATTTCGTCGTCCGGTGTGTTTGGCCGCGGTACGTGTTTACCCTTTCTTTGACACACGCCATTGGTTAAACACCGGTCGACTGCGCTGTCAATTTTCGAGATAGTAATTGCCCAATTAAGCGACCGCCGGCTGCGCCGCGTCCCGCGTTAAATAGACGAATCGGGCAGCAACTTTAGACGGCGACACGTCCTCCTTCGCCACATTGTGCACACGCGTCACACGGCCTTCCAATGGTACGGTCGACGTTTACGACCTTATTTCGCAGCGCGACGTCCCCGTTTCGTTCGCGTTTAGCATTAATATCAGCCACCTTGACGCGACGTCGAGGTACTTAACCCTGTCGCGAACCTTGGGTTGCCTACGACCCAGTCGAAAGTGTTTCCGTTTTTTTCTTAAGAAGACCTCGTCGAATTTGTGAAATTTCTGTACGCCTGGTGCGCTTGGATCGGTAGCATCTGGCGAATAGCCGCGTTTCTCACGTACGATGGTCTCGTTCCTGCGAGTAATTATTGGCAATCGTCTGGACGGTGAACGATGTGAAATTTGGTTAAACGAAATGGAAAGAAGGGCGACGAGGGAAATAGAATGGGGGAAGGGGGAAGAGAGACGAACGGAACAATAGGAATTACCAATGTTAATTCCGGCGGTGAATCGATGGAAATCGCATTCAACGCGAGGGAATTTATTTAACGGTGAACTCTCTCGGACGCGGCGATATCCTATGCGAAAGGACAAATAATGTGGATATTTTCTAAATCCACGCGCGAGCTGTATGCATATGCATGGCCCGCTCTTATGTATATGGACGCGTAAAGAAGGAACGTTGCGTCGCTCGGTCCGTGTCGAGACAACGATCGGTAAATTTGATAAATATTCATCGCCGGAAGTGCTTGGCAATCGTTAGACCCTGAATTTGAACCAAACTCGTTAGATCGGACTCGTATATGACTGTCCTACATCTGCGCGTCGATTGTTTCGCCCGTTTCCTCCGCCAGCCTGAGAACTCGAACGATCGCCCTTGCTCAGATCGGTTCGCTTCGCCATACGCTCGAATTCGAGCAGAGTCGAAAGAGATCCCGGCTCCAAAGATCGTATCCCTCGCGCGTGGAAAAATTCATTATCGTTCGTGTTTAACGATCGTCAAAATTGGTATTTCCACGGCGATCAATCATACTTCGCTCAGAAATTGCAGGTGCGTGGCAGAGACGGGCTCACCCCGTGGGTTCCATCGCTCGCTCGTGCCCAGGATTACGCAAGATAAACGCTTTTAATTATTTTTCCCCTCCTGCACCGAGAAAGCCTGAAATCCCTTCGGCAAACACGAGTAATGCGAATCAACCCCCGACAGGATGCAGTCCTTCACCCTACCGGCTGCTCCGTCGTGTGTGCGTGTACACGCACGCGCGTGTAATACCCGCAGCGGCGTAGACCCCAGATCCATTCAGCGTGCAGGGTTTAACGCGTACCTTTTTGCGAGGTTCGCTCGTTTTCGTTCTCAAAAGAGGAGTTTCACTCGCGATCGAAAAGAAACCAAGGCTAAGTCTAAAGTTTTACTAGAAATCACCCTTTAGAAGCTCTCTTTAAACCAGCCAACGTTCGTTGATCGATCAGAGACACAGGGTGCAAAGATTCAGAAATTTCTCTGGCCATCGTCGAGCTACGCCACTGCTCGGAGAGTCGCAGGGGATGTCTCGAAGGAGCAGAAGAAGAGCCGGATGGATAGGGGGAGGCAGAGGTGGATAGAAAGGTGCACACGTGGCGTGAGAGAGAAAGTGGCTCTTTTAACAGGCCATTATTGTGTGCCGGGGACATTTTCCCGGGCCATTATTGTATCTGACGATAAGTCGGGAGATAACCGAGTCGACCGGGCGTCCTGACGTCCCCCGTCGTTCTCGCAGGCCGCGTGCGCGCGAGAAAATCGGAATCGCTATCGAGATTCGATCGGTGACTAAGCGTTGTTTGTTAAGTGGGTCTCGCTGGTTCACTTTCCTCCCCCCCCCCCCCCCCCCCCTTTCGTTCCCTTTAACTCTTTCGTACTACGAAGGTATCCCAAATGGGTGGTACAGCGGCAGTGGCACCGGTAGCGGTACTTCCACGTACACGTGTAATCGCATGGCTCCTATCGAGAATAAAAAACTTATCACCCGTTTAGCCCCTTCGAGACGTGGTTCACGGAACCATCTATGGATCCCTCAAGTTCAATTAGAGCGCAGCATCCCGTCAGGGTTCGACGATCTTAATTAGCCCCCGATGTCTAAGGTGGTCTCCGGCTAACCGTAGATTAGGAAATGTCGATAGGGACCGTAATAACAAGCGACATTATCCCGTCGACTCATAACTCTGCGGTACGACCAGCCAGATCGCGTCGCGGACTAAGTGAAAGAGAAATAGAGAGAGAGGGAGAGAGATAGAGAGAGAGAGAGAGAGAGAGAGAGAGAGAGAGAGAGTACGGGTGAGCGGTTGAAGCAAAAAGAGTGAACGGTGCACCGGAACAAGGAGGTGGAAAGGGATTCGGTGGGCAGCCCTTCAATTATCGAGCGCTGGCTCGCCTCACGGCGGCCATGTTGCACGATCCGACGATGTCCAGAGGTTCGGTGTCCAGGTCCATTCTGGACACCCGTTCGGGACTCGGCTACGGACTGGCAGCGGACTCCACCGGGACTATTGCATATGTATTATATGCGATTGTGTTCCGAGAAACTTCTGGCCGACATACGAGGACTCTGTTCGCCGTTCTCTCCTTCCTACTCGTGCCAGCTCCAACGGACAACGGTCCTCCTCTGCCTTCAGAGAACTCTACCAGAGTCACTTTGCACCTGGCTCGTGTTCACTCGTTGGCAGCTCTCGTTTCGAACCAACTCCACCGCGATATCGTCTACCCTCTACCCCCCTTCGTTCGCCATCCCTCCGCGTCACCCCACCTCATCCCTTGCCCATCTTATACGCGCCCTTTTTTCGTCCATCGCGTTTGTTCTACCCTCTCGTTCCCTCCGTCCACGTTCTCCGTTCCCTCTCGACCGTCTCTCTTCTTCGCTACCGAGGGATGAGAGAGGGAACGAGGACCTGGCGGACTCGTCCATCTTGCCGCGCGATCGTGCGACCACTGTCGATACAACCACGGCAAATTCGATTCGAGACGGTGGTTTTCTCTGCGAAGAGATGATCGCGAGGCTAATCCGCGAGGCTACCCCCTCGGAACCCGATTCCACGCGTAGGTTAAACGATATCGCTGAAACAGAGTTAACCGTTCGCGCGTTGTGCCTATAACTTTCCATCGTTAAGCAGACTTGACAAATGGCTCATTACTGCGGTCTGTACGATAAATTCGTGCCAATTGATTCGATTTAATATTCACGCTGGTAGGAACAAAAGAATATATTGTATTTTGATGCTATGGTAGCAATGGCGCTCTTTCGATCACTTACGCATACAAGTGTCAATGCCTACCCCAGTTGACCCAAGACATTGACCCAGGAGTCGCGGTGGTTAAACAATCGTATTTCAATTATTTTCATTATCCAGCAATTCTAATCGACCCTATAATCGTTCGACAATCGCCGGAAGTATTACGTTCCGCGGGTTCGCCGATGTACTTTAACTTGACCCGCGGGAACTCTGATAATTTACTTTTAATGAACTTACTCGTATTTCGCATAATTCCCTTTATTCCGCGCTCTGTCGGCGCATTTGAAAGGCAAATAAAGAAATAAGCATCGAGGGGGTCTTCGCCGATTTGCATGCAGAGGACCTTCTCACCGCGTGACTCTACCCGATGTGTTCGTGAAATTAAGCAGCTACAAGTGGAGCTCGTATCGATGAGCGGATCTTATTAATGTCACCATGAAAAATTATCCCCTGCCATTGGAAATTAATGGTCGTTTATCGATGCTAATACAATTCTTGTTGTCGCGATGGCGACTCGATCGGAACGGCGAGGGTCGTCTTTTCGGTGTCGTGTGAAAGAACGCGGCGGAGAAGTCTCTCGAGTGGATAGGAAACATTGTTTGAAAATTTATCGCTGCTAGTTTCGCATATCGTGTGTTAAGAAAAAGAGAGAGAAGGACAAAAAAAAAAAAAAAACGCGCGAAGGGGCGCTACAGGGATTCAGAGTCGTGGCCCGTGAAAAATCCAGTCTCGAAGAAAACACCTGAGCTGGTTTCGTGGTATCGGTTCCGGGCCCGGTGCACAAAGGAAAAGTCGTAAGTCAGAGAGACGGCAGACGACGGTTCCCGCGTCATTTGTCATCGGTCCAGGACGCAATTGTTCGCCAGGCTCGGCCGCCATCTTGCCAGGGCCACCCCTCCCGATACCTAATAGACCACCCTACGCATTCAGCGAGCCAGCGTGGTGATAAATCGTGAAATAATCTCGTCCGGGCCGCATTATGTCGGATTTATAAACGGCCAGAAAGAGAGCCACGGCTCACTGGCCCGTGAGGCTGTTTCATTTTTCGCCTCCACGACTTTTCGCCGCCTTCGACCCGATCGAGTGCCTGTCACGGGCTTCGATCCTAATGACCGCTTTATAGGGGCCGTCTCTCGCCAATGTTTCGGTAATATTTCCAACCGGTGGATCGATTATGCCGAGGGATCACACTTTTTTTAGCTCGATTAGCTCTCCCTTCAATGCGGTGTTAATCTCTACTAGGAACATCCTCGAATTCATTCCGAGAAGTATTAGACGAAATGCGAAGGGTTAACCGTGAAACGATCAGGGGTTCTTAAGAGTCTGGTCCCCTCCCTGTGTACTTCAAAGTGGAGTAAATAGTGTCAACACCATTTAGAATATTTCTTTGATACTTAAAGAGACTCTCCGGGGACTTCTGACAAGAGTCATCGATGCGTTTTCGCTAGGAGACGAGTCTTCTTCGTTCACCCTTATTCCTTCGCTTCGATGACCGTCGCAACGTCTCCAGGAGGGTGGTTCATAAAAATTTCTGCGAGTCTGTCTGTCTCTCGGGCGAGGGATTCATTCACGAAATTCCATTCTTCGAGCAGAAAGAGTTACCACTGTCTCGGGTACGTACGGTGGCGATGACAGGCGATCTTCTTGTCGCTTTTCACCGACGACTTCATCGACCATCCCCGCAAAGAATGAACAACCACTCGAGGAGTTCTCCGGCGTGGGTACCACACCGTAGCTTCTTTCAGTGGGACAGAGATTTTGAAATATCATTTCGGGATGAAGATGTTCGAGCGGGCGAGGCTTTGTCCGGCGTTTCACGGAACGAATTCATTCCGGGGAGTTTTTCAGCGTGAACGGCCACTCCAGCCACGGTTATGATCTCTCTCACGAGAGAGAGAATCGATTCTGCAGCTCGGGTGGACGTTTGTATTCGAAACTGTCCCCCGCGCACAAACGATTCGCCCATAGAAGCGACGCGTTTATGTGAAATCGTTCCTGAGAGGCACGGTATTCCTCGTTCGGAGGCCCGCTGCGATCCGAACAGGATGATACCGTATTGGACACAATGCGACCTCGAGGAATCGTTCGTTTTTATGCTGCCAGTATCGCGCGAGCGTCGAATTATACCGGTGACATAGTTTTAATCGCGCTTACTTTTATCAGGCAGGGGGTGGAATTGTCGGAATTACTGTACAATCCTGACCAAGTCATGGAGACCGGTCATTTAACGACGGTATTATTGTTCGAAGTGTCCCTTGGCTCGTTTCGAAGAAAAAAATATGAGTAACAGCACCTGGTAATGGCCTCGTAAAGCGAGCTTTACGGTATCGTAACTTTCGAATCGGGTAGTTCGTGCGACCGAGTCGTAAAAAGCCTATTATCTAAGGGTTCGCGCGGTTGTACAGAGTTTGATAATAAATCTGATATAATTATTCCGCTCGCATCGCGGACTTTAACCGTCCGGTTAAAGTAGCTTCTTTCTTCCTCTCGTTATTACGCGCGAATAAAACGACCGTCGAGCGATTCAACGATAATCTTTCCCCCCTTTTTATTAACTAAAACTAGAACGAGAAAAAAGGAGAGCGGGATATTAGACAACTACAGGGGAAAGAAAAAAAGGAGAACGGAGAAACGAAAGATCGATCGATCTTCCTGATGCTCGTCGGAAATTCTACCGTGAGTATTCTATCTAAAAACATCGGCAAAAAAAAAAGAGCGAAACGAGAGGGAAAAAAGTGGAAGAATATTCGTCGAATCCCCGTTGGAAACAGCAACCGTGCCGATATCCGCTCGCCTCTGCGACGGAACAAGCGAAAAGCGTTTTACACAGAGACAGAACTCGAGGGGATGGCCTCGCCGAGATTTCGCTCGAAAATAGCACAATAGCTCATCTCCCGGCGTTGATACGGAGCCCTCCTATGGTACTCTGACTTATCGAGTGAGGCATATTTAATTTCCGTTCAACGCTGCCGCTGCCACCCCCATCGGCACCCACACGAACAACACGCGCGCATTGCCCGTACTTGTCCGTGTGTCGACGAACACCGCCACCCTTGCACGCCCCATTCACACCTACTCGCGCCAGCCCACCCCCTGCCCCGCTTATCTACCCTTTTCCAATAAGGTTTCCTACTGCGGAATTACCCCTTTGCTACGCGGCACAATGTTCGCTTTCTGCGGGACATTACGTCGTGTCCCTTCCCTTCGGTCACTTTATCATTTTTCTCGCCCGCTCCTTCATTCGTCTTTTATTGTCTCTCGATGATTTACCCTTCACCGTGCCCGTTCATCCACCGTTCTCACCGCTCACCGATCGGACGTTTCGCGGGGGTGGTATCGCAGCGTCTCTAATCTAACGAGGACTTTGTCCGTGGAAACGTTGAAATAAGTACAACGGTGTACAATTATTTTTTTGCAACCATCGTGGGCGTCGCGATAAGGCTTCGAATGAAAATGTCACGAGGTTTTTTATAGCCGTACAATGGCGACCGTCTGACTGGGGATCGAGGAGGGATCGTTTCGAAACTACGATCATTGAATAGCGTCGGGAGCCTGAATTTCCCCGTTTCTGCTGAAGTTTTTACAACAATTCCCCGCCGCGGAACGTTCGATTGTTCAGTAATGAATAAAAGCACGCATAATGCAGCCAGCGAGCAGATACGTTCGTAACTCATTTCCGTCTCGCCGGGAACATTCCTCATTAGCTGCTGCGCGTTTAAATGTCGCGTTCCCTGACGTATGCGCTTTTTCACACGGCGGCGATAACAAAAGCGTTTAACTCGAGAGACGTCTCGATTCGCGTACGAGCTTTGACCAGCCGCGGACAGCCGCGGTCTATTACTCGAAAGGAGGGTAGAAACTGGCGCGCGCGGAGAATTTACATTTCCATCGATTCTCGTCGATGGAATTTATCCAGAATTTCGACGAAATTTGCTTCAGACACCGTTCGATTCACCCCCAAAGTGGCAAGCATTCCTGCGCTGATAATGCTATGAAAAATTGTAATCTGAGAGATGCAGATTTCGGGGTCGATAATATTTCCACCGCGTTTCGCACCGTGAGAAAAATATCGCGGCACTCTGCGTGCTGGAACAAGAGGAATTACGAGGGTGAATACCGCCCCCAAACTTTTGATATCCATTCCCGATACATCACACTTAATCACAGTCATAAGTCTCTCGGGGCTCACCCCCTCCCGGGTGCCCTCTACGGCTACCAGATTTCCCCTGGTTAAACCACGGTAAACCATACATAATAGGCAAACAGAGAACGTATGGGGTCCATCGTCGCGGCGCTTGACTTTTCGTATGTAATGCCCGGCTTTTATGGGGTGCATAAAGCGCCGCGAAAGATTTGTCCGCGGCGCCGTGCTCCGCCGCCGTTAGACGGCTCGCTTAGGGGTGGACAGTAGTTGCCCGGACATTCCACCCCTAAGGATCTTGTCCACAGATCGTTGGGTGGCCGAGATTCAATTTAGGAGCGCGCAACATTAAACGCTTATTTATATCGTCGACCAGTTTTTATGGACCCTCCTGTATCTACGAATTGAAATGTTCCGAGGGGGTTGGTTAACGTTATCGGTATGAATATAGTATCTGGTTTATCGATGCGCACCGTTTCCCGAGTGTTCCTTTGGATCTTCTCTGATCGTTATTAAAATGCGATCTCTTCAGAATTTGTAAGGGTTTTTTTTCTCCCTACCTTTTTGCAAAACTTTTTTTTATAACTGTTTTCTTTTGTCGAGGAACGTTAATGTAGTTTGATAATGAGGCACGGTATTGGGTCGGCGGAATGTCAGGCTCGTTAATGGCGAGAAATTCCAACGAAAGCCGATACGAGGTGCGACGAAACGCACGATTGTGCGCTGGTTTTCTCGAGGAACGCTCGCGTTCCCGTTCCCATTGTGCGACGATTCCTGAAGCAGCTCCTTTTTCCTTTGTCTCCGGCCGGCACCCGGCACAGGGGATCCTCTCTCGCCGCGTGGAACAAGTTAGTAATTAATTTTTGCGAATTACTCGGCAGCCGACGTGCTGCCACCAGTCTACGTGCAACTGGAGCACTATCTTGCCCCGTTCTCGCCGCTGTTCTACCTGCAATAGCGATGGATTCGAGGTGTCGATGGTTCATCCCCCTTTCTAACGTTCCTCCCCAAAACGTTAATTACCAAATGCTTTCCCTACGATCGCAGGAACAGTCGAGACAAGACTGACTCTGGTGTCTACTCGAGCCACAAGCTTTAAAAGAATAATTTCCCTAATAGTAATCTTCTACTTTACAATCTTCCAATAAAACGTTCAATTACGATCAAACTTAATCGCACGACCAACCACGTCGTACGATTAAAAACGCAAGTCGCATCACGAATTCGTCCGCACAGTTGCAGAGGAATTTGTTCGATCCCGGTCGAGGTTCGCGTCCATCGCGACGCCGTTCGTCGAGGCGGTCGGCCGCGTCTCCGGCTCGCCCCTTCCGCGGCGTGCAGCCCCTTTCCCCGTTTCAGCACAACTCAATTTCTCGTTTCATTCTCCAAGCACGGTGCTATCTCGTTCGCCCGCCTGAGTTCCCCCGACGGCCGCGTATAATACGCCACCTACCCAGTTATAATAATGGGACGGAGGGGTTGGCACCGACACCACCGACGCCGCCGCCACCGCCGCCGGCGGCGGCGGCTCTCGCGGCTTTGCCAGAGCACTGGTATTGGTTGATATTTCCAACAGTTATGTAATTTCCTGGGTATTGTCGGGGCTCCAGAGAGCTCGTAGCATAGTACTCTCAACTGCCTCTGCTCGGCTATCGTCCCCGCAGACGCGGTCGGAAAGGAAAGAGAAGGTGGCGATAGCCGGGGCTGGATAGACGAGGAACAGGAACGCTCGAGCCGATCCGTGCGAACGACGAGGAAACGACACGGTATAACGGAACGAGATGAGAATAACAGACGAACCGTGCTCCCTTGCAACCAGCAACTGTAGAAGGGAGACAAAAGGCGACGCGAGGAGAAGAAGCAGGAAGAGGCAGCCGCGCCGCCGGCACGACCACGAGCTAGCGACCTCTCCGTTCTTCGCCGTGCCCTCTCCGCTCCTCTCTATCCTGACCGAGCGTATAAAGACACTCCTCGAGTCCCCCTTGCTCGGTGGTGCTGTTGCCTTCGCTATTGCTGTTGCTATTGCTCGAAAGAGCCGATCCACACGGACAACCGGAGATCACGGCGCACGGGACAGGCATCCCCGCGTGGCTGTCACGGACGGCCAGAAGGATCGCAGATAGGAATGTACGGAGCGACGAGTGGTTACTCGGTGTCACGGTGATCATGGATACTGTCACAGGCCGCTGCTAATTTGCACGAATGTCGCGGATCCGGATTCTTCGAACGTTCCGCTCCGGCTCCCCGGACGGCGTTTCTGCGAACGGGCGCACCGCGGCTCGGACTTCTTCCACGTAGAATTTCACGATCATCCCGGCCAGCCTTCCTTTTTCATTCCCCCTTTACCCGTCGAGTGCGCAGTTATTTTCCCTTCTGGAGCGGGATCGATGAAAATCGATTTCTAGAAATTCGAGTAAAGACGAGGGAACGCTCCTCTCGCCTGTGTAACTCGTGTCCGCGGTAGGTGGACGAGGCGGTTCGCGAAGAACTCGTAAAGCACCGATCGCCGCTTCGTCGATACTATTTCTCGATTTTCGCCAATAGAAAAAGCCGCCTGCGCCTCGCGCGACACATAATAGAGAGTCGTAGCACGTGAGACGGTTCGCTGAAAGGCTCGTCGAAACTACCCTCTATCTACCGGCTGTCGCACCCCTTCGACTGACTCTCACCCACACCCACGGCGGGCCGCCCGTTTGCGATCCACCGAGCACGAAGCGATGCCGCTTACGTACGATAAGGTTCGTATCGGGAAGAACGTCACGGCGTTGCTACCCGGTAATTTCCTGCGTTTTATGGCCCGCTTAAGGAGCATCGGGACGCTCGATCGTCGGAATTAGAACGGCCGTCCCGATCTCGCCAAGCGTAATATGCAATCTGGAGTTTAGCACCGAGAGGTCCTTCCTCTCGATCGTCGCGTTAAAGGGTTTCAAAAATTCTTCGTCTTTTTTCCTGCATATAGGACGTCTTGCATTTTTCGAAAATATGTTCCATCCCTACGTTCCATCTCCAACAGAATTTCCTCCTATCCAGCGGTAATCCGCGAAAGAGGAAACATGGATCGCAGCCGTCGAACGGTCGGCGTGCCATCGGCTCGACCGTTAATTCGCCGTGGTAATTAAACCGGCGCGTTATTAGCGACAGCTCGATGAAACGTGTCTGGCCGTTGGCGCGGGGGCTGGGCGGTACGGTTAAAACGCGGAGGACGGGGAGAAAATGCTGCTCGCTCTCGACCGCGCGGTAGGCAGAACCCGCAGCCCGAACAGTTATCGGGCGGGTAACACGGGGAGAGTTCTGCGCGGCAATGGCGCGGCGACGCGTAGTTTAATTAACAATGAGCACGTCCCCGCGACGTCAAGCTGAATCCCGGACAATGAGAAGTTGTCAGGGCTGCCTCCGGGTGGGGGCCCGACCGGGGGGTGTTGGGTCGGGCGAGAGGGACGCGGGGACGGGCGTCGAAGAGAGGGAGCAGGGTGTTCGTCGAACACACTGGTACACTGTGCACGATAACGTCCCGACGACGACGTTTTGTCCCCGACCAGCCTGCTTTTCGCCACCCGCGAGGGTATTATTGAACAATTATTTGCGACATCGCGCGCGCACCTTCCCCTCTCTCGCCTACCGCCGCAACGTCCGATTGTTCGGGGGTTCGTGAATTTCTGGGACTCTCGCTGTGGGAATTTGTTCGCTAATTTAGTCGGGTGAATTGGTGGAGCTTTCTTCTGGCGATCGCGCGTCTGAATCTGCGATTTCTGCTACGCCAGAGGAAACTCGGCTTCGCAGTTACAGGCGTAAGGGTTGTTCTTTCGGAGCGAGACTAGTTTTCCGTTCCAGTGTTGCTCTCCGCCGTTTCACCGAGCGACGATTAGCACGACCAGGAGCACGAGCTCTCTAATAGGGGAATGCTTGTTGGTTAATTTCGTGGCGCGTCAGCAATTTCGCCGGGCAGGATGAAACGTCCGCCTCGACGCGTCCAGTTTTTACGCCAGTGACACCGAAGTCTCGAGGCTGACTCGTCGGTTAATATTGACTGGCAGCGGTTACGCGTGCGCCAAAGTGGTTGCTTGCCCGAACAACCCTCCCATTTTAACTCGCATCCCCTGAAACCTCCGGCACCCCACCAGCCAACCCCCGGCGATTGCTCATGGCGCGTGCTTTTCCACCTTCTATCGTAATCTCGAGCTGTGATACGCGTTTTTCTCGTAATTCACTTGCCGGTGCGCCGCGTATTCGAGCCACCACCCAGTACGAGCAACCCCCCGCCCCATCGCGCGACCCCATAAATTGGCACAAATTGAAATTTCTGAACCGTCGACCTATTTCTCTTCCCACATACGGGCGCGGAACGGGAAACGTCGAAAGAGAGAGGGACGAAAATAGCACCGCGCATGATCTTTCTCTGAACGCTGGTAATTTGTCCGACAATTGCATAATCAATGCGTCGATTTGCACGGCGTCTCCTCGTACAATTATATAACGTTCCTGACGTCATATCTATCCGTGTTTCCGGGCGAAGACGAAGTCGGTATTCTCGACGGCACAATTAACCGGCAATGCGCGAGTGCTCCAAAGTAGCGGGCGTGTCTGAACAATCCTGTTATCTTAGCGCGTCCCCATTGCGAACTCGGCCAGGTCGTAGGCAACGTAGCGAACTTCAAACGATCGGAGGAGCTACCCAGCAACGGTTAGCGTTACGATAAGCACCCTCGAGCAATCGCGATAACTGCCGGTAGATACGGCCAGCCGTTCGCCTCGTTCCGTTTCGAATTTTTCAATAAAACCGGCGCCCGTTCGTTTCGAGCTCGTAGCAGGAGTAAACCGTGGTCTCGTATCGTTATTAGCGATCGTTCTGTTTCACGCAGACATTCCAGTAAATCTGCTTATCTAGATCCAACAGAGAGATACCTCTTTACCGCTTCATTTTCCGCCATTCGTGTTTACAGCGTCCCGTTAAATTATCGTCGACTCGTTCGACTCGTTTTACTTTATTCGATCCGCGAACCCTCTCCGTCCCACCCACCCTTATTCGCGAATAATTCCCGATGGATCCGCACGGGGTGAACGGAGAGGAACGAATAGATCCTCGTTATTTCGCATTGTTTCCACAGGCAATGGCGTACGGATAGGCACGCGGCAGATAAGTCTGAGGCACGGTGTATTTAGTCGCGGGATAGCCGTGCCGGTTGGCTACAACGATATTCGAAATGTCAGAAGTGCAGTCACGTTCGCGCGCTCGCCTTAAACGTGAGATATGGTCGGGCTAATGTGAGATTAAGTTGCTCTCTTATTTCGAAAGGCAACATTTGTACGGTGAAAAGGCGACCGCTGTGAAATGGCACCCCGTTAAAACCGACACGCTCCTCTGACGTAGGCTCGCGTTCACGACGAGGGCCATTCCCGTCGCGAATCGGAGCTTTTTAGGGCCGGCCTAATGGATAACGGAAAAAGTCCGAGCGCGTTCCAAAATGGGACATTAAAATACTCGAGGCTCGTCCCTCGCCGGAGATGGGAGGGGGCAATTAGAGGAGAGGAGTCTAATCGACTTTTCCACGCGGTCGTCCCCGTCTCGCGTCGCCTCGTTCTGCCATCCCCGTCCAATTCTGGCTGGCCCCGAAATTCACCTCCCTCCACCCTGGATATTCGCATTCAACTGTCGTCGTTTCGTAATAATTGCTACCGATTCCCAACCGCCATGCTGAATTTCCAGCTTTTTACCTCCAAGATCCCCCTCTCTCGCGCCGCGAACTCTCCCACCCCTACCTTTCTCTTTCCCGCTCGCGCGTTCGTATCATCCGTCTCTGTCCCGGCTGCCGCTATTCCCCTTCGTTCCTCCCCTCTACCGTGCACCCCCTGTTCCACCACCTATCGTCCCTCTCGCTCTGTAGCCCCTCGCTAGGTGCATCGTCGTTTCCTTTTCACCCGCGAGCCGTCCTTCTCCTCGCGGGAACATCTTCTATTTATATGCCTCTGTCCTTCTCCGCCGTCCTCCATCTTTCTCGCTTCACCGCAGCCGCTGCCGCCGCCGCCGCTACTGGATGGTCCCCTCTGTTCGCGTCCTGTTCTACTCTGCACCCTCTGCTCGACCCCGTCCTCTTTCCGCGCTCGTGCTTTTCTGCGACACTCTGTCCTCCTTTGACACGCGTGCACGTTGCTGCGGGACGGTGTGCGCTCGCCCGTGTGCACACGTACGCGCGGTGCACGTGTGCAGAACGCGATCCCGACGGAGGGTCTTCCCTCTCCGTTGCACCCCCGGCTAGGTAACATGGCCGCTTCAGTGGCGCAATTAGAGGAAGCCTGCGCGTGTGCACGCCGGCTACAATATCATTAAGGTACGGGTCCCTCCCCGTGGCTGGTTCGCCTCGCTCCTTCGGCCTTCTTTCTCCTTCCCGTTCACCGATCAGCGCCGCAAGTTCGCTCGTTTTTACCCTTTTGCGCCACGGGAACTCGCCTCTCCTCCTTCCGCCGTCCGCGCCGACACTTTCCCTCTTCGACGCGTCGTCCTTGTCCGTTGCTACCGACGATCAACGGGAGAAATGGCCCGAGAAGAAGGAGGAGGAGGCACCGACGATGATAATTGCTTAATTGTCAACCCCCAGTCGCGAATATCCGCGTCGCGCCTCGGCCGCTCGTCTCGATCTACTTTGCTCGAGCATCGCGGCTAACAGGTGCGATCTCGCTTTCGAGAATACGCGCGATCTGGAACCGCGCAGCGATCCTTATATTTCTCCTGTCGATCAGGCGCGATCGTACGGACGCGTAATCTCCAAGGTGCACGGCTCACCGGTTTGCGAAGGGTGAGAACTCGCATTCCAGAGTGTTTGGAGACCATTCCCGGTGTACCGTAAACCCGAAAACCGATGCACGAGGTAACAACGGAGAGCGTTGCGTCGGTTTCCTTTTGTCGGAGAGAGTCTTCCAGGATCCTCTGCTCCTCCGTCCACCTCCACCTCCCCCCGCCGTTGCCGTCCCGACGAAGCTTTATTCTCCCTTACCCGGGCAGGCTCGTCGATCCTCGGCCACGAAGACCACCCCTTGGTGAAGCGTTGGTCTCCTCCCGTCCGTGGCGAGGGAGGCTGGGTAAGGGGCAGCGTGTCCGCGGCTCGCTGGTATAAATCCTTATAAATTGACAAAAAAGCGGGCATATCAGCTGGCGAGATCTCGTGGTAACCCACTCGACGTGGGCTCCCTTAGTTCCCCATGCTAAAACAAAAGGCGACCCACCTCGCGGCACATACTTTTGGACACACGCACGTATACACATGCCCCGGGGCAGCGACAGCCGTGTTCCTCCGGAACACGTGTGCACGCGTTCGTTTTCAGCACGGTTCGTGCACGACCCGTAGCCACTGGCTGTAGCCCACGACTTTTCGGCACGATCGTTACTAGTCCGCGGACGTTGCGCTAGCGCGTATATCCTTATTGTTCCCCGCCCTGGCGAACGTTCCACCGTTCGCAACGAGATCGATGGAATCGTGTGCGTGGAGGATAATTCACGTCTTCCGCCGTTCCTTAACAAACGAGCGCAAAACATTAACAGTCCGTCTGGCACTCTCCGTAGGGTCGAGCATTTCTGACCGGCGGAGCTTGTAATCTAATTTCTGCGGTAATTAGAGTCAGCTCCGCTTTACTTTTTCCCTTCAACGGGTGGACGTCGAGTGTCGAGCTATAACGAGTCCGGTGCTACTCCAGGGAGCCACTTACGCGGTGCATTGTTCCCTTCGCGGTGACGTTTTTTCCCGCCGGCCCATCCTCTCGCGAGTCCTGCTCGACTAACCCCCCATTAGCATGATGCCCGCGTAACCGTCCGCGGTGGGACTTTTCCTGTGGACGAGTTAACGAACCGCGAACAATTAACGAGCTTTCGCGCTAGCTACCGCGAACTGCGAGCTCGCACGCCGGTCACGGTGGTTCCACCGGTCTGACGTCGAATGCCACGGCGAAAGATTCGCGTTTATTAAGTGAGATATCAACGATGCGTCCCGTTGGTACCAGTCGAGTCACCGTTCTCCGGGAATGTTACGATCGATACGCTTCCAGGGTACGAAGAAGCGATCCGGCGAACCGCCGCGGTACCGTTTTCCTCGGCTGCAGGCATCTCGTTTCGTTCCGACCGTCTAGCTTCCTCAAACGGGTATCGCACAAAAGAAACGTAACGCGCATCGTTAGCCGAGTCTCTCGGACCCTCGCAGTCGATGCTGCGGGATTTGTACGTAAATTAAGACGAAACCCCCCCACCCGGCTTTCTCGATTCCTTTACCGGCGCAAGTATCCTTCGATCCTCTCGTTTGCGACGCGATCCCGGTCTTTGCCATTCGAGAAAAATTACTTTCAAACTTTGCCAGTTAACGTGCAATTTCCGTTGCGAGTATATTGTACGAATAATGCAGGTTCCATCTACAGTTCGCTTCTTCTAATAAGAGACCAGGGGGATTATTGAGAAATATTCGTACGATCGGTTGGAGGCGCATGAAACTCGTTCGATCGGACGTGGCAACGAGTTCGAGAGATCTGATCGAGAAGAACAGTCAGGATGACTAGCCATGGAGGCTACGATACGGCCCTGGCCGTCGAGGGGACGAGCCCGAAGAAGGGAAGCAACCGATCGGGGTCTCCAAAGCGGTTCTTGCTCTGGTGAACAGCCTTTACGCCCGTAGCGCTGCGAGTAAGACAGTGGCCACGAAATAAGAAACCGGTTGGGACCCAATTTACTTAACAACGCCCGGGAATCCAACACTTACGGATGTCCGCGGCGGCGCTCGCGCGTTCCCGCGCGTCGTAGGGGGTGAATTTGTGTGGGTCCGCCCCGGCGCCATTACCACCGAGATTACAACAACCGCCACGGCCGATCGCCGCACCGTCGCTCGCCCTCTAACTGTTATTACCGCGCTATTAACACAATGCGGTTCGCCGTTGTTGGCCTCGCTGTCCGATGCATTGCGATGCAACGCGAGTTGCGTTCATCTTCTTAATAGACGCGCGGACATCGACGACGCTCTCGGGTATTTCAACCCTAGCTTTTCTCGCGAAAGACGCCACGGACGATCTCGCGATCCAAGGGTAACGAATCGACAGTTCTCGATTTTCCTCGACGTCGATGCGATCCTTGATTCAGACTTCCCAAGTACGAGCGTCGTCATCTCGCCAGCGTATCGTATGCGATCAGCCCCAACGGCGAGGGGTTTATCGCGAAATTTTTACCGGCAATTAATTCGGCTGGCTCCTTCTCCGCGGAACGATCGCTATTACCGGAACTTCGCCATTGATGTTACCACGAATAGCGCGGCCGGTATTGGCATACCCGGCTATTAATATTGTCACGTTCACAGACGCGAAGCATACTCGGCTCCTACGTGGCCACGGTCTCACGACCACTATCGCTCGGGGCCATCCCTTTCTCGACGGTGCTCGTCACCGATTTTCACCACCACCAACGCTGGCCCGGCGCGGCCACGAGGGGCCGTGTACGGTAGCCAGCTACTAATTTCGACTTCATCGGTCGAGATAAGGCCGGAATTTTTGCCACTGCGAGCGGAACCCGGACCGCTGACACACGCAGGGACCATGGGCCAGCGTTCCTTAATTTTCTGGATCCGGCTTGTGGAACCGTGTAGCCGCCCCTCCCCCTGCGGACCCGTGGTAATTAGCTGCCTCTATTTTTAATGTCATATCGGAACGCGTTAAAGGACCGACGACCGTTTTCTATGAAGTTATTAAGGAGGCGGCGGGTCTCCAAGAGACCAATGGGACCGGGTCGTAAAATTTATTACTATCGGACGGATCTTTCCCTCGAATTAGCTTTTCTTCGGCGGACAGAAATGCAGCCACGTCGATTAAATAAAATGGGGAAGGGGGATTTGTCGTCGAGGAAATTAATTGCGAATTAATTGCATTCGAAGCAACGAAGGGCAACGAAAACTGATACGGAATTAATCGGAAAATCTAGACAACAGAGATCGATCGATGAGCTTGATCGGTCGTGTTCTCGCGAGTTTCGTAGGTACGTCCGATAATTGACATCTTCGGGATTTTTATCTGCGCGCGAGGGAGTCCCGGGTTCGTTTCGTCGACGATACCCGGCGACGGGATCGAATGGGCAGCCTAACTAGCGACAATTTAAGCGGTTGGGCGAAAAATAAATGAACGTATTAAATTTGATTATTTTATCGGCGAGGCGAGCCACTACGCTGAGGTATCCCCCCTAATTGCGAGCATAATCTCCGGTTTTTATTCAGTCTACCCGGGAGCGGTTTGTTCGCGAGCCGCGCGGTCCCGATCGCCGGCTAACTAATTTCGATCCCATCGATGGAGATAACGCTGGAATTTTGTGTCAGAGCCGCCTTCGAATCGTGGACTTCTTCATTTTCGCGGCGCGGCACTCGTGGCGAGTGGTTATTCCAGCGGGGCGGGATCATTAGGCGCGAAACGTTCGCGACGTGCTCGTAGATAATGGGAAATTAGCGGGCAACGTTGCTCCTCTGATTACGCCTCGACCGCAGGCCCGTAGATGGAAACCTGTGCCCCCGTACCGGTCACCGTTCGAAAATATTACGTCCTCGTATATCACGTCGCTCTTAATTATAGAGATCCGTTTAGGGTCGTTTCCACGAGCGACCAGTGACTCCGGGAACAATTAAAATGGTCCATCAGCCGTAATGTCTTCTTCGAGCGAGCGAACAAGGGGTCGCCGCCGGTAATCGAAATTTCCCTAAACGATCGGAAACCAGCGAGGAATCATCTGTACTACAACGGAACTCTCGAAGCCCTTCGAGCGCTGGTGTAACTCCTTCCTAATCGGGAATGGTCCCAGTCCACGGACCGAAACCCTTGTACACTATTACATTATCGTCCCACGGCGGAGATAGCGACGCGATGCCACACGATCGATGTTCCCCCTCGCAGGAATCTCCTGAAACGAACCCGTGGATAGATCCCAAGACGATTTCATCCGGTGGCCAGTGAAAAGAGCCGACTTTCCCGCCTCCGTGAATTCCTACGGCCCCTAACGTCGTCGGACATCGAGGCGAGCGTCCCGTAACCTTTGCTCCCGACGCAGGCGTCGCCGTGACCGTCTCCTAGAACGGTGGCCGGCTGGCTGGTCGGCTGGCTGGGCAGCGTTCGCCTCCCGGGACCCAATCCCGATCCAATTTGATGCACGGTAGCTCCGGAGAGATAGCCGCGGCTCGGATGGCGGGGTTGTCGAGGGCAGGGGGTAGCGGTAAATGGTAAATAACTGAGCCGTCCGGGACACGGGCGGGAAGAGAGCCTAATTAAACGATGTACAATTTATAACACCAGCCAGAAGGTCTAATGGCTCGCGTTCCTGGAAACCCGTTGCCTCGAGCGTAGGACCACACCTAGCCGGCACCGGAGATTGTCATCGCGTCCACCGGAATGACGACGACGCCGCCGCGTTCACCGATCGACCACGATGCCATCGCTCGTTGGTCCGATGGTGCACGCGTGACGAGAGCTCGTGGTCGCTTCGTTTCCGTTAAGGGGTTGCTGGGAATTTTTCTCTCTCTCTCTCTCTCTCTCTCTCTCTCTCTCTCTTCTTCTTCTCTTTCCATTTCTCGCTTCGTCTCGGAATCCCTCACTTTCGGTAATAACACAGAACGAAGCTCGGTTTTAATGAGCCGGTAGCGCGTTCTCGGATCAACTTGTCGCAGGAATTTTCGAGCTGCCGTGTGTTTTAGAGAGACCACGAGAATTGTGGCTGTCCTAACGCGTTCCTTAGCGTGGGCATCGTATAAAATAAATCAGAAGCCATCGGCGCACAATACCGACGGCGGCGCTACCGAGGCAGTGCGCGCTTCCTGTTGGTAGCCTCTCTCGAAGCGGCAGAAGCTCGTGCAGCCGCCGCGGTTGTTCCGGGGCGCGAGTAAAAGTACGGCTATTTAGATGTCCGTTGCCGGTTCGAACGGTTCTGAAAACGTCCGCGTACGCTTATCGGATTCCAATTAAGCGGGCGATCGACCGTTCTTCCCGTAAACGGTTACACCTGTGCGCCGGCCGTGCGCGGAAGTGATCGCGGAGCAAGGAATAATTAGAGCTTTCGGCCCGGGCAAAGGGGAGGAGGGCCCCCCGTGTGTAGGAAGTCCCTTAATGACCTCTGTTTACACGTATCACGGGGCCGCGCGTACCTCGCGACACGGTGTCTCGCCGCGACGATAACTCGAAACCGGAATAACCACGCCGGCTGAAAGTGTGAATCGTGCTCGCCGCCAGACACGAGTCGCGTCGATTTTCTTCCATCTTTCCGCGATACCACCTGTCCCGCGATTTGTCTTCGTTCCGCGTGAACTCGTGGCCCCACGATTCTGCCCGTTCGCCAACCGCGGCCATTTTTCGGCACACCGCTCGCTCGCGATCCTCCTCTTCCTCTCCAGCGGTTCGCGTCCCGTTCTCATCGGCCGGTAACGCGCGAGTCGGATGAAAATAGCGGATGGCAAGGTAATCGTCCAATTTGCTCCATTAAACGAGAGAATCCGAGCGCCTCGAATTGCTACCGTTAGTCGCGAATTATCGAAATACGATCTGAGGCCTCCGCGCGATCCTCGGTTGATCTGTTCGCGGGGCGAAACAGGCGGATCGTCGATCCGCGCGGGATTACGATCCACCTCCCGGGCTGTCCGCGGTAGTAAATCGAAGATCGTACCGCTGTTATCGACGGCACGACTTAATTCGCGACGCGATTATTCACGGCTACGGGCAAAAGCGTATACGTGCAATTAATCGGCGCGGAAACGGTCGCTCGCATATCTAATTGGACGGGCACGGACGCGTGTAGTTCACCATCGACAACTCGATTCGCGCCGATAGCTCGTGTTACCTGTAACGCGAAATTAACGCCGCCTGGCTCGTTAACTTTTCCCACCGATCGACGATTGCGTATCGAGCGGGAAATCTGCGGGTGACGGCGGGAGGGGGCGAGGGAAAAATTGCGTGGGCACGAGCTGCTCGACGCCAAAAACTTTTCTCGCGAACTGGAAACGAGGCATCGGCCTCGGGACGAAGATTTAAGGGCTGGCGTTTTATAGAGCGCGGACAGCGGGGCGGGCAAAAAATCGGACGGAATCGAGAGCACCGGCGAGGTTAATGCGGCATAAAGGAGATAAAGTACGTTTAATATCGTCGAAACAGTTACGACCGGCGATTATACTTGGACGTCGAGCTCCTGTGCATTTTGTATACAAATGTTCCCTGTTAAACCGTCCGCTGAGACGCCTGGATCCAGGTTAACGTCTCGGTTGCTTAATAACGCGTTCTCGAGGGAGGGTTAAAAGTGTACGCGAACCCAACCCCTTTGGGTCGACGATAATCTCGAATTGTACGCGGTTAATTACGCGAGGAACGTTTCAAATTTTACTTCAACCGCGATAGCATCGATACGACAATCCTAATTCACCGTGGCGCGTCTTCTCCCTTTTGGTACGCGAAGGGTGCTCGACGGAGTCGTGGAAGTAACACGAAGACAAGCGTAACGAACATGCGTTGGAGAGGAAAACGACTTCGATCTAACAGCGAGAACGCATTGCGAGCGTGCAACGAGCAACCGTGCGTAACGGCGTGAGTTTTCCGTCACGCATCGCGCCACCATTGCATTCTTCCCATAGCAGCGTACCACGCGTATTTTCGAGGGCGAACATCGAGACGCGACTCGATCGCACCGCGATCCTGGTGTCGTCTCGTTCGATTTCGCTTCGCGGAGGCATCCGTGAGCGTTCCCCATCCGATCCTCGCTAAACACCCGGTATACAGAGACGGCGAACGCGTAGAGACGCCGAATATTCCGAGTTCGACGGTCGAACGACACGGCGAGGAACGTCCGCGCGATACGATCTCGAGTCACTTTCGGGCATACTGATTCAATTTACACGAAACAGTATTTAGAGGTCGTAAAAAATCGTGGAAGGCTGGTCTACGCGGCTGAATATTCATAGAGCGCGGTCATAAACAGCCAAATAAATTGGAGAGAGCGAGTGTAACGCTAAACGGTTACACATCGGGGGAATCGGCGGTCGAGCCGGGAGCGAAGATTTACGGGACGTTGAGTCGAACAAATTAACGGAAACGGGTTGGACGGTGAGGGGGGCGTGGAGGTGGCAGAGGAGGTAGAGAGTGAAAAAAGATCGACGATCGGACCGTCTATAGGACGAAAAATACAAGAAACCCAGGCGATACCGGTCGTGGTAGATCTCCGTTCGAGTGACCGGCGGTTCGATCCGCTGCCGCCAAGTCTCCGTGTCGATCCCCGAACAGCGGAATCGGGTTAACGTCCGTGTTATTTTTGCTGCAAGCTGTCAACCCGAGAATCCTTGCGCTAACAAGGTGCCGCACCGGTCGAGTAACCGAGTCCGTTTTTATCAATGGCCCTTTGGGAAGTGCCGGATGGCCAGGTCCTTCGCAGCGAGGATCTAACGAGGGCCCGGCTTTTTGCGCATTAAAATATCGACTAATTGCCCCAGGATTCTGGCGACGTTTTTGCACGGCCCTCGTGCGTACGTATCCACCCCGTCGCACCCCCTGCGCCGCCGCGTAGGACGTGATCGGCCAGCAGAATATTTCCGAAATCGAGGATCCGTCCGGAGACGCGGTCCCCGTCCGTTTCTCTCTCATTTCGCTGGCTGATAACGTCACTCGAACCCGCCGCGAGAAGATTATTTGATCTCTCGCAACTTTCATGCGGGGTACAGTTCTCCTCTTATTTGCCGTACGCTTGATTGGTCGAAATTCGATTCTTTTTTCTTGTCGTTTTTTCTTCCCTCGCGAGATTTAATGGTGTCGCGGTACCATTCGTTATCGCTGGAGTCGGTACGGAAAGTGTACCGCGTACACACGAAGAATGTCTCGGGTATCAGAAAAAGTTCATTCGGAGCACACTTTCACTATCGAGAGAGGTTTATATTCTAGAATGTTCAATTCGAATATTATAAGGACACGTTGTTGCCTCTCCGGTTGCAGGCATTTTAATCACGACACTTTCCTTCGTTAATGTCCATCGGCAGTGACACTCGAGATACATCGAGAGTTAACGAGCCACGCGTTATTCAATCCGTTGATCCGTAGCACCGCGTGCTGGGCATTTTTCTCACCGCTGATGATAATTCCGATTCGATCTACGAGTTTAACGAGGTCGTCGGATTCCACGGAATTTTTCGAGCTCCCGTGTACGCCGCCCCACCGGCATTGTACACAGGATTCTTTGTCGCGTCTCTCCTCGCCACGATCACAAACTAAGCTTTCTTATTAGAGAACAAAACTTACCTTCGATCCGAATCTGAAAGCTCAATAAAATTCCCACTCCGTCCGCGTCTCCGAACCGCTGCTCGCTCTCACCGGTTCAAATCTTTTATGAGCGAGGAGAACCTTTTCCCCCTTTTTTTCCGTAACCGAAATCTAAAACCACGATTAAATTCTCGATCAGCATACTCTGAATTTCGAATCCGAGGCGTTCCTTCCTCCTGGACGCGCCGCCGCTTCTTTGCCCGCGCTCCGACCGGGAGTACCTCGTTCACGTTTAATCCTCTTGAGCCACCATAAAAGACCGGCAGCGCTTATACAATATTACAAATTCGTGGCTCCGCTCGCAAGAAGCGCCCGCAATAAACGTCCGCGCGCGCGTACCTCCGCGTCGAGATTCAATTCCGAACCATAAAATAACGCGGCAATTATATAACGATCCGTGGCGATTTAACAAAGAGCCGCGCGAAAAAGGACGGTCGCATTACCATACCCGTTTCCGCGGCGCAGCGTCCGAAAAATGCGCGCCATCCGTGGAATCCGGTCGCTCGCCTGCGATTAAGAAATACGTCCGCGCGGATACCCGCCAATTAATACAATTTCATAACGTACGCGATCGATTCGGGTTTTTCTCGCGACGAGAGCCGCCGACGACGACCAAGCCGGCCGAAACGGGGTGAACGAGGGTGAAAACCGCGACGCGCGACCGCCGCTGGGCCGCGTTACGTTCTATTTAACGAAAACCGGTCCAGCGCCGGTCCGGTTGACGAAAGAACGATATTAACCTTCGCTGGCTGGTGCCTTAAAAACGCACGAGCCACCTCGTATCTGTCTCGCGTCGCTCGGATTCTTCGTTGATCCGCGTCTCGTTAGAGGGAATTCCACGAGGCACCGGCCGTTTTGTCGCCGTATTGCGCGGCCAGGGAAACGCCACGGCCCCTCGTTACGTACGGGGCCCCGCGCGTTCTTCGTTTCACGCGTTACAAATGGGCCTGGCTTTTTGCCGGGCACGGTGCGCTGATTTGTCTTTGGGATGAAGCAGGGGGGGGGGCCTGTTTCCTTGGGGGTTCGAATTAATCGCGCCGTTCTGATATTTTACGACACGTACCCATCCCTCCCTACGGTTTTTCGATCGTTTCTTGCCACGTCGAAATTAATCGGGACGTTCCGACATTTTAAGGTACGTTTATACTGCTCGATGGCGCGGACAGAGTTCCCGTTCGCTTGCCATTTTTCTTTTTTTTTCCTACCCCTCCCCAACCGTCCGTTTTTAACGAACAGGCTCGCCGACTCTATTTCAGGATACAAGCTTCCTCCGCGCGGACGACAATAACTATCCGGTAAAATTCCAGCCTCGAGTACCCGCTACACGCTTCAGGCGAACGTTAACTTCGACACCAATTTCCGCGTGTCCCTTAATGACCGCGCGCGCAGGAAGTCTCCCGTACGCCCGTTCAATTTCGCATTTTTTCCCCCCGCGGAGGTAGTCCGGGTACACGCGCGTTACCATCCGCGGACGGTTCTTCCAGCGCGTCGTTTCATCGGTCACGATCGTCGCCGGCGTTGATCGTCGAAGCGAGGCGAGCCCCGGCGGCTGTTGCCACGAACGGTCGAACGTTGGTTCAATTTGTGCGAAGGTGCGCGCTGGCTCACGGCCGGCTAATTGCCTCTCGAATGCCGGGAGTAGTTCGCGGTAGGAACACCTATTTAAACTAGCATTCCGCCGCGAGACGGTCGTCTTTGCCCGTTGCTACCGAAGAGGGCAAAAAGGACGCGAGCGTCCACTGTCTCGCACGAGGCGTCTCTCGACGATAATTGAACGGCGCACGCTGTCGCGTCCGACAAATTATTGCCGATACTCGGTTTTCGTCGAACGATCCCGGCGAGATTTCGAGTTCTCTTTCTCTTTCTTATCCCGCGGCCCAAAACCATTGATGGTGGTTCCTTAATCGATGAATTTGTTGCTGAAACGGGCCGTTCCGCTGACTCGACTCGTATCGGACCAGGCTACGAGTCTAATCGTTTGCGTCAGCGGTCCTCCGATGGTACCCACTCGTCTGGTTCGCAGAAGTCATTTTTTATTTCGACGAGTCTTCGAATCGACAAACCATGGGATAGCGCGTTTGAAAGTTTCACATAATCTCGCCACGCGAATCGTTTAATGGGAACAAGTGTCGCGAGGAAAGACAGGGTAAACGGAATCGTGACAAATTGTCATCCGTTCCTTTTTCGGCCTCTTTGTACCCTCGACGGAAGCCCGCCGATGCGAAATTTACAAGTTTCCGGGGGACACGTTTACGACTGGTCCGAGGGCAGTAATTTAGCTAACGAGCCTTACCCCCAATACCATTAGGCGGGGATAATTTTTAATTTTATGCCCGGCCGTATTAAAGCTTCAACATCGACGTAACCGACGGACGGTGGAATAAATTCCCGGGGCTACAAGTTCGAACACGGTGGACGCGCGAAGCCTGCCTGGGGAACGGACGGCTCCGATCTTTAACGCGATCCTGTCGCGCGGCGTAATAAAAGTTTTTATTACGGAACGCCATTTGCGAACGAGGATCTGCTCGCGTGGAATTCACCGACGCGTTCGCGCGCTACCGGCAGATGGAGAAATTTCAGGGGGATTCCTGAAATTCCCAACCCCTCGGCCCAACCCCCCCTGGCCGTCGTCGAAATCGATACCAGAAATCGCGTTATCACCGTCCGTACATCTCCGTTCCGGATCGAACGATCCTCTTCCTCGTCGGGGACGATCGTCGCTCTCTCCCTCTTTACCTCGACGACTGAAATTTCTAAAAAACGCTTCGTCGGCGTATCCCATCCACGCCGCTTGGAGATACGAGATTCGTCGATAGCTGTCAAAATACGTCGCCTCGCGTCATCAGATAGCCGACGGGTGAAAACAAAGTGGACGTTCCCTCTCGTTTCTCTTTTTTTCTTAGTTCGATGACTCCGCCGCTGATCGTACGCCTCGATTGTGCGCCTATTTAAATAGGAATTACACGTTTCGAATTGTGTCGGCCATCAGTCACCGAGGAGCTCATTAACACTTTTTAACTCCGTGTAACTTCCAAGTTACATATTCATGCGTTTATACACCGTAGACGTTCGATCGGTGCCGCTCTCGCGTTCTATCGTCGCGAGGTTACTCGCTCAACCCACCATTTCGAACGTCCGAAACTTGACGAATGCGTGAATTTTGCCCGTGCGATTTTTCACGCTGAGACGCTCGCAACGTACTCTCTTAACAGTCTCCGGGTGAATATCCACGCGCGTAGTCGAGATCGGTACCGTTCGCGAGTCGACGCTCGCTCGTAGAGCGACAAGGAGCAGAGCGCGTCATCGCGAAGCGACAGGCGGCAGGAATTAGCCGGCGCGAGTCTCACCGGCATCGGTCGTCGCCGATCTGGTTCTATCGTTTTCGTGCGGCGCAAGAACAGCCATCGTCTCGTACCTAATTAGGAGCACGTAACCGTGCGCGGTTTTTGAACGCGTCGTACGTCGCGCCGTGTTCGCCGCCGACGCCGCGGCGCGTTTCCATCGCGGACCGCCGCGCGACTTTCTTGCGGGGCGACTTTCTCGCCGTAAACGCGATACCCGTCCCCACAGGCCCCCTGAGCGGGTTCGTAAATTTCCTACGAAGTCGGAAACGGGATTTCGTCTCGATTCATCTTGCCGGCAATTACCGGCAACGGCACATGATCCGCGTACCTGCCTACCGATCCGCTCGATTTATGGGAAACGCGTGTAAGCTTCGGGAGAAACGATTACTTTACTTGCGCGCGCTTCCATCGAAAGCCGAACTTGACATGGCGATCGTTCCCCACTGGATGGACGATCGATACCCCGACACGTTTTATTCCTTTTTCCTACCCTCGACCTCCCCCTCGCCGTCCCCGTCGCGGTGCTGCTTAGCCGGCGAACGCGCGTACGTGCCGGTGCTACCGAAGCCCGCTTCCCCAGACGAGGGAAGCGCCTACTCTGTCCACCTTTTTCGACTTCCACGCGTTTCATCTTCGATGGGATAGTGGCTGCCGATTAGACCCCGCGGTATGTTAAAAATCCGTTTTACGCCGTGTATACTATCGATGTATCGGCTATAGCCCGTTCGAAATCGCTCGACGGCCAAGGACGTTCCGCTGCCCGTCCGCCGCCCCTCGGACGTTTCCAGTGTTTTACACCTCGTAATAAATTCATACTATCGATCGGGAAAGAAACCAGCAGCCAATTTAACCCGCTCGACGTGTCTACGCGGTGGACACGCCCGAAAAGGTAAACACGGTCGGAAGGTATTTCGATCAAAGTATCGGCCGAAGAGGACCGGTAGAGAGGAAGCTTTCCTTCCTCGAATCCACGGCCCCTTTTTCTTCCTCCTTAATTCCCTTCTGGAGGACACGAATCCGAGCATCGGTACACCCGTCGAAACAGTGGCTGGCTCCCAATTAGGAACCCTCTTTTAAGTAATGCCCGCGATCTCGTCTCCATCTCTCTCTCTCTCTTTCTCTCTCTCTCTCGGTCGCCCGGTCCCATCGTCGACCGCCACCTTAGCTGTCCTCGTCGAGGAGCCCGACCAGGCCACTAGCACGATTGACTTTCCGCGGCATCCTCGTCTTTCTCTTGTATAAATTAGTCCCAGCCGCCACATAATGGCGTGTCGATGCGCTACTGTCCCCCGGCTAGCGTTCGCCTTTTTCATTCTCTTTTTCCCTCGTGCTCCGGAGCGACTCCCTCTTTCTCGGGCCCTCCTCGTTTCGTCCGCGTCTTCCTCCAGGCCTGCGCCTTTCTCCTACGATCCTCCTCCTCCTCCTCGTACGCACGCCACGATGGATCGCGGTGTCCCCTTTTCGCCTGGAGAACAGCCTCTCTCCGCCGGTGCCCCGAGAGATTCTACTCGTGGCCTCTCTCTCTCTCTCTCTCTCTCTCTCTCTCTGTCTCTCTCTCTCCCTTCCTCCTTTTGACTCTTCGTTCGAGCGCACTCGTCAGACCGGCCGCTTAATTTACGACCAATTAATTTGGATAAACTGAATGAGGGGAGGCCTGCTTTCGATGCACGCGTTAACCGTGAATTTTTTTCTCCCCTCCCCTCGCTCGCCCTCTGACGGCCTTCCGGTCCACCGGCGAACGCTCGCCGGTTGAACCTTTTCGGGGACCCGATGAAAACCGGCGAACAAGATGATCGCACGATGACACGCTTGTAACTCCTGCGCCGTGGACCGGTCGATCGTTCGCGCTCGATACCGGTCGCCGTTAAAGGGAATGAAATTTCGCGGACAATTTCGTTCTAATTGGCGCGCACGTTGCCGCGATTATCTCTTGCTTTCGATTTCACATTTTCCACGATCGGTACCACGGTAATCTCGACGCTTTCCACGATTCATCCCCCTGGCTGGGATTTCCCGCCGGGACCAGACAGCGTCGAGAGCAACGCAGACTCGATCCGTTAGAAATACCGGGTGAAATTGCCGGGTGTCCGCGGAGGAATCGGCGGATCGTTCCCGCGGACACGCGAAATCCGCGTCGATTTCTCATTGTGGCCGTGTTGCGGGACACAGGGTAGAGGCATGGAGAAGCCGGCGCGGCGAGCGTGTACGCGACAGCCGGAGAAGAAGACGGTTTCTCGAGTGGAGGAGAAGCCGGTGAAGGAGCGGCGGCGCGGCGCGGACACGTCGGAGGGGCACCTCTCGATGCCACGGACAGGCCTGCTTGGTATTCCGTTCCCGTCCGGAGGCATAATTGGCCGCCAACTGGCGACGCTCCTCCGGGTATCGCGAAGACAAGAAATTATTCTTTAATTAATTGTCAGCGCTCAATGTGGCCGCATGCGTAGGATCGGTCGGCCTCGTACATAAATTTCATCTATATGGGAGCGCCGATCGGGCCGCGTGTAACAGACCTCGAGGCACTCTCGCGTAGAGGGATCCTCGGGTGAAACGGTGGCCGAGAGACAGCGGGAGCCGTCTTGAACCGTTCGAGCGAGAAGGGGAACGACGCGGACGACGCGTTGAATAAAGAGGGAACCGAGGAGAGCTTCCGATCTGCGGAGGTAGCAAATACCTGGCGCCTGTTTGTAAACCCTTTAACGGTGAACCGTTCGCTCTAGAGGGTCGCTGTTCAAGCGTTTGCACGCCCTCCCTTTGGCCCGCTCCCACCTCCTCGCTCTCGATGCCTCTCGATCTTTTCGTCCGTGGCGGTGTGTACCTCCCAAAGTCGCTTCCCATCGATACCGCGACCAACGGTACCGCTAATTACTTTAACGCGAACTAAAAATCTCTCCGTTCTTCGGTTCGAGACAATTTATGGGTCACGCGGTGTATTTCTCTAAACGCTCGCGTAGGTGAACACACCGGCCAAGATGAACATTTCCGTATAAAGAGGGGAAAGTCGATTCACGCGCGCGTCAGTGTCCGCCTCGATCGTGCTTTGTGTCCTCCAGTCACGCTAGTGACGAACGCTCCGCGTTCGAGCCGAGGTAGAGAGGCCCGCCGGTGATTCGAGAATAATTTATTTACCACTTCGTGTCGCACGATTGGATACGATATTTATTATCCGGCGGGGGAGATTCGACGATTAGGGCGAATGGAAAATTAGAATGTATCCTGGACCCGTACGGTTGCTGGCGCATTCGCGAGAGGCTTGCCTCGAAAACGGGCACGGTTGGACCCGTGGGCTTCTCCCGACCGGTCGTAAAATGGCGACAACTTCCGGCGATTCGGCTGGTTCTAATAACCAGTATATCAACGACTACGGTACCAACAATTAGGCTACTGGTCTCGACCGAAGGGACGACAGTTACGAGCGGTCGAGGGATTCAAAGAAGGCGGCGAGGTTCTTTGATCGAACGTGCCAGTGGAACGGACGGAACCACGGCCTTCTCGTTTTAGCCAGGGGAAGCTGCCTCCTCCTCTGGCTCTACCCCGTTCCTGCGGCTAGGGAAGGTGGCCTCGTCGCGTAGGTATACGTGGATCCTCCGCATTGGCGTCGACCTGCAACCTGTTCTACCGCGAGGACCGAGCCAAGGGGACCACTCTCGTCCCGGGCAACGACAAATGGTCCCTCGGATATCCGAATGTAATTCCGTCGCACGGTTAATCACCGGTCGTTACCGTGGTCCTGTTCAAGGGTAAAGATTACTCGATGGTTCGCGAATAATTCGCTTGGACGTGGCCGCGGTGGAGCGTTCCGGGGATAAAGAAATCAATGCGGGGATCCATTTTAATTGGACACTCGACACCCCGTATCGAAGGTAAAATAAAGTCGACGCTCGTGGACAGATTATTCGGGCGAGGGGGGAGACAGGTGCGTACACAGAGGGGCGGCGTCACGTGTGCGTGGGCCTCTTTACGAATACATATATTTTATAATTAGCCCAGGGGCACCGCCCGATAAATCAGCGCGCCGCCCGGGCTTAAGACTTAATTAAAAATTTAGTCAAAAACCAATTAGCGGCTACGCCGGATTAACATATTTCTAATTATCAGGCGGACACTTTCGGCCGCCCTATACCGTTTGCCTCGACTACTTGCCATGTACGAGCGCCCGCCAGTCCCGGACCCGTCGATGACTTTGCGATACATCTCGTTGCGCCCAACCAACACACCCCTCGCCCTCTTCTCCTCCCTTCATCCAACCCAACCCCCCACCTTTATTCTTCATCTTTTCGATTTTTATTCGCATCCTTTTTCGCCTCACCCCCTTCGTCGTCCCTCGACTTTGTTCCACGGGACATAATACTTCTTTCAACGTGGGATCACGCTCGACCGGGAGACGAGAGGTCGTTGTCCACGGTCACCGTCCACGGTGATTATTGTCCTCCTTTTTTTCCATTTACCATTTCCACCGGTTCAATCGATCGTAATGACGATCGATCCGGGCTCGACGAACTCTCCACTTACCTTTTGTTCCGGCTCGCGCGTCTCGAGACCCGCGCGGATTTATTACTTAGGGGCACTCGTCCTGCGCGCAATTTCACGGACAATTTTCATTAATGCACGCGCGACGAAGCTCGGCGGACGATCGTCCGCGGATCCGGTCACCGACACGCGGGCTACCGCGTGCGAGTTCGACGT
Source organism: Xylocopa sonorina (assembly GCF_050948175.1). Lineage (NCBI taxonomy): Eukaryota > Metazoa > Arthropoda > Insecta > Hymenoptera > Apidae > Xylocopa > Xylocopa sonorina. The sequence goes on along the minus strand of NC_135197.1, from coordinate 11,513,693 downwards.
GTGGACGCAAGTAATCGGTTCAAGTCGGCGTTAAATACTGAAATCACTTTTATTTCGCTATGGTATACTTCCATGGATAAATTATCATGTTACATTTATACAGGGCGCTTGGGTACATCCGGGACCCTCGTCGCGTTCGCAGTCCGCTCCCGATTGCTCTCGCTGGGCGATCTCGTGTCGATTTGCGGCAGCCGCGGAATTTACACTTTTCTGCCAGCCTCCCAGACACGCGCACCTATGTACACGCACTCTGACTCTCGTGTCGGGTGTCGTTCAACCGATCTCTGTCTCGAGAAACCATCTAACGCTCGCATTCACCGAATCTAGTCACGAATTTCCATCGACAAACGCGCGGACATCCGCGCGCTATCCCGTTCCTCCTCTTTTTTTGCTCTCGCCCACCAAAAGGAATTTTATTGCTTCGCGGAGAGTAATTCAACACTGTGACGGGCTTCTAATTTCGAACCACCGCTGTACGCCACGATCGTTCCACGATCGAGCGAACGTTCTCGACTCGGTTCGACGCGATCGTTAAGGAACGATTTCGGAGCGGGTATTCTAGCTGAGCTGCTCTACAGAGAGGAATCATCGGCTACGGTGTTTCTCTGTATCTCTTTATTTTTTCACTTTATTTTTCTCCGTTTGTTTATCATCTGCTTGACCTAGTCAATTATCTCGCCCATAAAACTCCCCACGAGGGATAAACGAGCCGAAGGAGTGCGTCAATTAAAACACTGGAGTCGTAGTTACAACGTCGTTAAATTACTCCTCGTTTTCTCTTCCTTCGTAAACCGGAAATCGAACGTCCTGTACACGCGTCGATATATTAATATTCATATATACATACGTACACTTACGCGGCTCGACAGACGTCTATTTACAATATTTACACGGGTTTTCGTACGAATTTTTCACGCGATGAGATCAACGCCAAAGAAATGCCATCTAAATGCTAGCCAGCCGATTCGCCAATAGTGGAAGCGAGGCCGGTTCGCGAACGCAGCCCCGATTCGCGTGGCATTTCGCGAATCCGTCGGCGTAGTCTAGTTTCTGCGGAAGGGGGGGGAATAAATCGTCCCGTCGCGGATACGCGCGGACGTAGAAAAATAAAACGATCGCGAGAGGTGGTCGCGGGGCGACGTTCACCGCCACGTTTTTCGACGGTACCCGCCTCGGTCCGACTCGGTTGTGAAAGATCGCGGCAGTTAAAGTCATTGTCGATTTATCGTTTCGCGGCCAGCCGAACTTATCCGCGTTGGTTTCGACCACGACGAACAAACACGGTGGGGTCTCGCTGTTATCGCGGGTCATAAACTCACGGGGCGACTTCGCCTCTGATTTCCTCCGTGTCCGTCAGTGGATCGTTCACTATCACTCTGCTGGTGGGTTCCACGGCCCGTTCGACGAGAGGCGAGGCTGCTCGTTTCATCGAGCCTCCCATCCAGGTTGTTCCCCGTTGATGACGAACTAGCAGACGGTTTTTACTCGATCGGTGGACGTCGGCTCGTTTGATTGCGATAACAGGTTCTCCAGTCCCGTGGAATGCGGAGAATCGATTTCCAAGGTATCGCGACGTCATCCTCGATGGAGTCCTTCTCGCCGCCACTTTGCTCCGCGGTCACAAGTCACAAATTTGTTGCCACAAATTCCAGACGCCTCGTCGAGGTCCTAGTCTCTTGCTCTCCGTCTCCTGGTCGTCGGATTTCACTGTCGAACCGCGCCGCGTTCCTCGAAACTTCCGGCCCGTTCGAGCCGGATCCGCTGCTCGACGGGCCTCCATCTTCGGTCCCGTAGTCGCGCGACGATCCAATGGTCGCCACCGACGAATCGCGCGGCGGCAAAAACGTCGACGTGTCGGTCCGACCGTGGGCCCGGTGTTAGCTGGCGATGTTCCGTAGACGGATCCCTCGCGCGGCGCGTTTCCAACCGTTGGCCAGGATGCGAGACCGACTTCGGCTCGCGACGCTCGGCTCTGCCTTATTAAGGCCTGTGTCCAGGGGGCCCCATGAACATGGCTGCCGCCGCGGCGACATGGGTGTGCCTAGCCATGGCCGCCGCGATGAAGGGAGGCACTCCTGGTGTTCCAGGAGGCCCCACTCCGGAGAACATCAGGCCGGAGCCGAAACTCGGGTGAAGCAACGGCCTCGCCGACAGCCTCAGCTTCTCGATTTCCGCCTCCTGAAGACGCTTCGCTTTCGCCCGCCTGTTCTGGAACCAGATTTTCACCTGCAACAGACGAGAATACCCCGGTGTGCTGAGTGAATCAAGGTGAACGACGACGGGTCGTCGATTCGGTTCTTTCTCGTCGCTGTTCGTTCGCGCTCGACGCGGCTGTTCGGTGTTCTGTTGACTCTGCGCGAGGTTGGAAATCGGACGGTGTTTAATTAAATTCGAGGGGACGCGAGCTGGCAACGAACGGAAGAGTGGCGGAGGGAAGATGGAAACGGGATGACTCGAGATGACAACGCGCGAATTCAGCACCGTTTCGCGTACAGGTGTCAATGGTTTAGACGGAGGACGACCCGGGGAACGTTCATTCATACGCGGCAACGGTCCCGCTTATAATTTCATTAGCACTGGCGAGTACAGTCGCCGCTAATTAGTCATTAAAATTTATACCACAAACCCGGCTAGGCGGAGGGAAAAAATTATCGCCTACGCTGTTGCTCAATATCGAACGGTGCTTTCGATTGATTCTCGAGCGGGGCTGCGTCTTATTACCGCGTTCCCGTTAATCGCGACAATTTCAAAGGGCCGGTTCTCGCCCGATCGGGCGATCGTAGCTCAGGCTCGCGGCGGGTCGAAGTAGAAAACGGACGGACGAGAGGCGGCGGCGCGTAATTAAATAATTACGGTATCGATCAAACGCGGGCAGGTATCCGCTCTAAACGGGCGACGCGAGCGGATCGCGGCGAACAGAGAAAACAGACGGGACGCTGCATGAACGGCTATTTAGCGCGTAATTAGCCGGTTCAAATTGGTGAAAGCAAACGGCGCGCATTCGCGGCGGTGCTGTGGCGATGGTGGAATTCGTCGATGTAGTTGGAAACTTGCCACGTGGAAAAATATGCGGCTCGAATTCGCGGCTTCGTACCTTCTCTCGGCCGGTTAATTGTGTTTGCACAGTCGTCGGCCAATTTTTCTGTTTGGACAGACGCGACTGCTGCTGCTGCTGCTGCTGCTGCCGCTGCCGTTCTCGTCGTAGTCGTAGTCGGTCGCGAATCGACCGTAGGATCGAAGGGGTTTCAAAGGACGAAGGGGTTACGCGGTATTTTTGTGGGAACCGACGACAGAGCGTGGCGTTCTTTCACGCGTGGACGATGAAACGCTAATGAACGCACGGAGAGTAACTTTACGATCGCGCGTAACCGAACTGAAAATCGTTGCGAGTCGTACGTATTTCCGTGGCGTACGCGGAGAGGGTTGCGACTAGAAACACCTCGCCTCTGACAATGATAACAGTTTAACTTTCCGGAATGGCGGTCAGGAATTCAACGTATGAGAAGGGTGCAGGTAGCTCGTGGGAATAAAATGAAAATCCCGCCTACTGGCTAGCACCCACGCGTTTCTTCGAATCGCCTACAATATTTCCCGGTGAAAAATCGTAACAGCCGGAAAATGTTCGCGTTCGCACCAGGCCGTGCGAGCGACGAGTTAAGGAATCAACAAAGTAATTGGCGTACGCGTACGCGGCTACCTCGCAGTTGCTAATTGGGCCAGCGTCTAAAGAAAGAAAAAAAAAGCGGAAAAATATACTCCTTTGGAAATTTCGTTGCACGCGCGCGTACATATATCGTGATATCGAGGCGTTGAACGCGGTAATAACAGTCTCATGCGAGGAATCCGATTATAATATCTGATGTAAGGTAATAAGTAGCGTTTTCAGATTGCGAAATTCAAATGAACCCGGTGGATGAACAGGGAATTGTTTTAATTAAAATGAAGCATCGTCCGGGAGATTTGTTTCGGTCCGGCTGTGTATTCTTCGAGTGCGAGTAGTAGTCGCTGGGGGAGGTTGGGGGTTGAAGAGAGACGGTTTACCGGGGAGCGAGTCCATTACTCGAACGCTAATATCGTAGGAGCTACGCGTGTAACGACGACAATCTTCCTATTATCATCGTTATTATTCTCGTTACCATTATTTTTATCGAGCTGTAATGCCCGCTGACTACGCGGCTCGCCGGCGGAATTAGCATTAAGCACCCCGGAGCACGCGTAACGAGTTCAAGGAGCCGTAATCTGATCGCTAAACCGGGTATAATGTTGCAGAGCGTAAGGGTAAATAAGAACGTAGATGCGAGAAAAACGATATAAATCGCGTAACTCCTTAATAAATCAGCCGCGATGTCGGACACGTTAGGCCCGTAGGTAGGTAAGCGAGCGCAGCCAGCGCGGAGGATACCTCTCGTCGCTTAGAAAGTAGAAATCTCCCGTCGCGTGACAATGTGCAATCAAACCGTTAGCGGTTCTCCGGGAGGAAAGACACTTCACCGCGATATATCCGCGTGCTTTTTTCTCCTCCACCTCCTCCTCCTCTCTCTTCTTCCTCTCCGCGCCGTCGACCAACGACTTCCTGTTTTTCACGCTCCGCGTCTAACGCGTTATCATCGCGCGTTGCCGCGCAATTTTCCAGAGACGAGTGTAGACGTCCTAAATCGCGTTGCGTCTTTCGCGTCAAGCGGAAGGACCGTTTCTCTCACTCCGAGAAACGAAACGAGGAACGCGGCAAGGCAACCGGTAACGAAGCGAGATCGGTTGGAGTTGACGGGTGGCGGTCGGGTTGAACGATGGATCCGCGGCCGCGTCGTTTCGAAAATTATTTCCACGAACGACGCCGCTATTGCGCTCGAACCGCGCGAATATCGCAACGAAAATCGCGAACATACCTCTTCGTCGCGGGTGAATAATGAGAGTCCGAGAGCAGCGGGGTGGCGATCCGTGGCCGTTTCGGAAGGACGGAGGAGGACAGGAGGCGACGGGAGGATCGTAGCTTATCTAAGCAAATGAACGAGGACGAGGCTTCATTTCGTCTGATGCATTGTAATGAATACGCAAAGTGTAGCCGAACACGCTACCCGGTGGAACGATAATAGCCCCGTGGCCGATCCTCCTTTTTGCCCTGGCCACGACACGTGTTACCGGCCCGCGTACGTCTAGGAGGCATTAACGCGGCGGCTGGTTAATTTTATTGCCCCTCGAATACGTCGTTCCGCGGATTTTTACCCCCGCGCGGCGGACGGGCCGCGGACTTTACGATTCCCCCCTGACAAATTTCGTGCCCGCCGGTGGCGATAAATTCCGAGAAATAATTACGCCCACGAATGATAATGGTCGACTGCTCGTTGCTATAGTTAATTAACACCGCCAGTGGACGTGTATTTTGTTATTATCTACGTAGGAAACAGTTCACCGCGCCTGGTACAAATTAGAAGTAGAACTGGAATGCGCCGCTCGGACGATTAATCACCGCTCGCTCTGCTATACCGCGTCGTCGAGACCCGGGTTTCTTCGATCAGTTTTCACCGGACTCTCGTTGTTTCCGGCGACCAATCTCGCGCGCGCGGAGACGTCGAAGACGCGCTTCCTCCGCTTCGAGGATCCTTCCTCGCGCGCCACTTCCGGTGGCTGTCCCACCGACGTTGTCGCTCACGCGTGTCTTCGACGATTCGAATTCACGTCGGCGCGGCTCTCCCGACGATTTCAGGCAGATACAAAAATTACCCGTAATATCGTTTCATTACGTTCAATTTAATTAACGTCAATCATGTTAATTGCGAACGGGCCCCGTAGAAGGGTATGTAATTACCCGCCTCGATGTGATGTATGTATCTGATGCGGGAGAGCCAGAACGAGAATTTGCTCGCGTTTTGACCGCGTCCTGTGCCGGGCAATTACGAAACAAAGAGTAACGAACGCGACGGCGACGGGGAGCGAGCCGGCGGCGAGAAAACACGGGGCAAAGAACAAACGTACTTATGCATGTACGCGCGTACGCGGAGGAACGAATCGCAAGTTCAACGGGGGTAGAGAGGCTTTCGAACGAAACGAGCCTCCTGTTACGTGCGAGCCACGAGCTTTTTTGCGACTTTCTCTATTTACGCGGTTCCAAGAATCGCCTCCGCCGTCTCCTCCGGGCTCTAGTTCCGCGTATTTCAACCTATACCACTTCCAGGTATCCAATATCTCACCGAGCAATCGATGAGCCTCGTTGCCTCCAAATTCTTAATAACCGCGCGCGTCTCGCGAGGCACAGTCTCCCGCGACCGGGGTCTTCTTTGAATTTTCCCTCGAATTAACCCTTCGCTTTGCACCGCGTCGGTGGTTCTCGGAACCATAAAGCCGCTGATTGCGTCGTAACGGAGAAAAAGCGTCGTCAGCGAACGCATCCTGTCTAACGCACCGAGTAAACACCCATCAAAACTCGAATTCCAACCAAGCGTACTCGCGTCGCGTACTTAGAATTACAGCCCTCGAAACGAATCATCCGCGTCGTTTCTTCGTTACGCGCGGATCGAACGGCGGCGCGGTTACCCGGCCGCCATTTCGGTCCCACCGAACCCGGCGACGCGACCACCGCGCTACGAATAATTCCGCGACTCTAATAACAGCCGCTCTTTATCGCTCGCGTTTCACTTGTCGCTGCCGATTAAGTAATTCGAATTTACGATCGTCGAATTATCAACCGCGGTTACGTTCAACTTCGCCAGGCAATCTCTTCGCGGAGCGAGCTGTAAACAGATAAGATTCAGGCGCGGTTAACACGTGTCGGCCACGCACGCGGTTCCCCCGGTCCCGTCGACGATCGGTCGATCGTTCGCTCGCCGTCGTCGTTTTCGAACGCGTCTCACCTGCGTCTCCGTGAGGTGAAGGGACGACGAGAATTCCGCCCGTTCCGCGATGGTCAGGTACTGCTTCTCGCGGAACTTTTTCTCCAACGAGAGCAGCTGCTGCGTGGTGAACGGCGTCCTCGGCTTCCGATTCGGCTTGTGCTTCCTCAGGGTGCACCTGACCGGACCGGGCCCCGGTCCCGGCAGCCTCAGGTCGCCTGGAACCGATCCGAAAAACTGTCGATCAGTGGCAAAACACGATTAGAGGCTTGTTCTCGGACGTGGAGAACTCTCGTGAATTCTCCGCGCGATTGAAGGGGGTTGGGTGGCTTTCAGACGGTCTCTAAACCGGTGACAATATCTCGAGTCTCGAAGCAAGGGTCTTGTACGCGTTTCGAAGCAATACGCAACGCAACTTTCGTGAATTAATACGGTTCTAAGTAGGATGCGTTCGTGGCGAGTAATGGAACGAAGGGAGGGGACCAGGCTACGCTTTTGCATTTTCGATCGCAGGTGTACGGATAGCGGTCGAGATTGTTGCGAAACTCGGAGAAATCCGAGGGGCATCGCGAAATTAAGGTCCGCCGGACGTCGAACGCTTGTATAATCGTTGAAGCGTCGGCGGGCGAAACGGTGAACGTCGTGGACGAAGCGAGGGGACGCGCGCGTTCACGAACGGGCCGACGAAAAAGCAGACGCGGTACACGGCTAAACGATGTACGTACACGCGGAATAATTAACGCCTGCAATCACATTACGAGGATGAATTGAGATACGGACAGGCCGGGAGGATATTTTCTCGCTCGGCCCGATAGCTGGCATAATTATTGGCCAACTACCGTGGCTGATAAATCGTTCAATGTCGTTGCAGCTGCGGAGTGGAAGAGGACGGGGCCGGAGGAATGCTCCAATTATACGTTTCCTCCTTTTTCTTTTTATCCAAGGCTCCCCCTGCCCCCTTGTTCCGTCCTCTTCTTTCACTTATCGTTATCGCAGCGACTGACAGCGATAAAAATATTTACAGATATTTGCTGGCCGCTCACTTAACCTCTATTTACTCGCGATTAACGCAGGGACCAGCGAGGCGACCCTCCGCGTTTCCCCTGGTTCGATCGATAGCGTTCGATCGACCGATTAAAAATGCATCGTCGAGTTGTCAAGCTCGGCCGGCGCAAAAAAGCGCGATCGGTGTGTATATCGTTTATCGTTAATTATGTCACTGGACGCGATAGAAACCGGCGGGATCCTCGAATATCCGATAGCATTATAAAGTTCGTAATATTAATCATGTTTGCGCAGATTTGTTCGAACGGCGCGAAATTATCGGCTCGTTATTTCCGTGCATGCATAGCGTAATAATTATCTGCGGGCCGGCGATAACGTTCACCGGCGGTCGTTAATTAATGCCCGGCTGCGATCGAATCGCGTATACCCCCGCCAACTTCTCCCCCGATCCCTCCAATTTTATCGAAGCCAGGCGATTTAACCGTCGTCTCTAACGACAGCGTCGAGACAAAGCACCGTAAAGACGCCTTGGATTTGTTCCTCGTCGGACGCATCGTTCCACATCTCGAGGAGACTCTCGCCAGAGACCCGGAGACCCAGAATCGCGGGAGAGGGATGAGCTCTGGTGAAAAGAGAAGGAGAAGGGGGATTAAGAATCGCGAAAATTCAGCCTCGTTTCGCGTTAACGATCGCGGCGATCTCCGCCTCCTCGCGGTTGGCGTTCAAATAAATTATCCGATCGTCGATCGGTGCGTGAGCACACGCGTTTCTCCGCAATCAGCTCCGGCCGTTCGTCGTCGGCCCCCAATTTAAAACGAGCAAGGGGCCCGGGCACGTACGTCCGCGAAGGGAAACGCGTCGCCGTCGATATCGGTCGGCAGCGACCGGTGAAATTGAATCGTAAAAAATAAATTGCCCCATCCCACCCCGCCCCGTTTCCTCCCCACCCCGAGGGCCGTGTTACGCGAACCGTCTCTCGTTGCCACCGGTAATTATCCCCGTGTCCTGGTGTTCGATGATTAACTCGTATACGCGTGTCATTAGTCGATACTCCGGTCCTACGATCCAGCTCCGGTTCTGCCACTCCACTTGGCTCACCGCGGGAGAAACGACGACGACCTCCTTGCCGATCGTGGCATTTTAAACGGAATCGAGTTACGACCGTTCCTTCGTTTTACATCTGTTTCACCGTGGACCTCGTTATTGCGTGCCTACCAACGGATTTGACACGCTTAATCGATTTCCAATAGAGATGAGTATTTGTTTTTCTTCTTTTTTTTTTCCTTTTCTTTCATTCGGAATCGACTGCTACGCGAAGTGTGGTCAACGGAGTTGTCACTTGCGATTAGAAGTGTAATCGGGTAAATTTGATGTATCGGTTGAGAAGAAATATGGTGCCAATTATTCTGCTTCGATCTATACCTGTATGCGAAAGAAGCGTACCTGCCCTTCGCGAAGAGATCCGATAAAAGCGTATAATTTCTATCCTCCGAGTCTATACGTTCATGGAAACGTATTCAAATGCGAGCAAACGAAACGAAAAACCGAAAAAAGTCACAGAACGCGCATTAACATGCAAATGCGAACGTGCAAAGTATTCAAAGTACTCGTTGCGATGTTTAGAGGATGCAACAAATTTCTATTTAGGTACCATTTCTTTGGTCCCCGTAAAAACCTGAATTTATACCCGTATTATACTATACGCCATTGAGAGAGAAAAAGAGAGAGAGAGAGAGAGAGAGCATTAAACGATAGCATTTTTAAGATCCCATCGACAGCCAGCTCGAACAAACACTTTATTCAAATGATTTACGAGTAGACACACGGAATACACGCGGTCCCGTTACGATCGAATCGTTTATGCCCCGATCAGCAACAGGGAGGAACGTGTAATCGGTGCTCGCTTAACCGAATTCTTCGGCTGCTCGGCAAAAAACGCGATCGGCTCGCGAGTGACGAGGCTTGTTCCCGTTAGGCGGGTCGTCGATTAATCGTTACGATGCAATTTTGCGCCGTTGACAACCGATCCCGTCGAGGCGAACGCGTCACCGCGGACAGAAGCATTAATCGTCCGCGCGGAGGAGAGAAGGCCAGCCAGCCAGCCAGCCATCGGGCTATTCGAGCGACCCGTCGTCCATGGCCGATCGTCGCGTCCGTATGGCGAATCGGCAGCGTACTCGCGCGCGTCCTCGCGATTTCGTTGGCCGCTCGGATCGCTGGCAAAAAACGGACGGTTGTTCGGTCGAAGGGGCCCGGCTCCCGGGGTGGATGACGATTTCGCGGCAACAGCGCCGGGGCAACAGCGAATTCCACGCGCTAATTAACGATCGCGGTGGGACAAAAACCGGGGGTACGAGCAGGCGGCGGCATTGTCGAGCTCGATCCGTCGAGCTCGATCGGCAGGCATTACGTCTCCTCCGTCCCGGTGGCGTTCCCCGTTTCGCCGCCATCGACCGGCTGCTCGGCTAGTCCGCTCACATAACCGATCAATATGTTCCCTCTTAGAGGCTAATTAATTTCTGCTAATTAAACGCTCGCTAGGAACACCGTGGAAATATATCGCGCGCGCGCGCGCGCCGCGTGTAGCTTTCCGCGTGTAGCGCGTGGATAAAGCACCTGCGCCCCGGCCACGGCCGTTCGATACCGCCCGGAACTTTTCCCTCGCCTTTCGTTTTCGCGACGCGGTATTGTCTTCGCGGGCCACGTGGGTTACGGAAGTTTCAATGGGAACGGCCGGCTCGTGGCGGTTGCTTGCGACACTTGGGCGTTGTTGGCAGACAGCCGCGATTTACTGCGGAGACCTTTCTTGAAATATTTGAGAACCGCTCGGATCGATCGACCTCTTGCGTCGACCGGCGAGAAGTCGAGTTGTTCGTCGCGTAAAAAACACTCGCGATATCGCGAGTCGTCGCCTCGGAAAAGCCGTAACGTGCGTCGAGGAGATACCTCGCGAGGCCAGTCCTCGATGCGCAACGGATATCGTTCGTCCGACGGTAGAACAAATCACGGTCCCGATAAGACAAGCGGCTGGAATCGCTCGACTTTTTATGGTAATCGCGACTCCGATAGGAGAGAGAGAGCAATTAGTCGTGGTCGATGTAAGGATCGAGCGAAATCGAGTGGTCATAATTAACGGTTCCGTGGGACGCGTGGGTATTGCCAAGTGGAGGATACTCGTGGCGCGTCCATCGCGTCGTCGTCCAGGGAAGAATTTCATCGAGGCGTCGTTGTTCTTCTCGTTTTTACCTCTTCCTCGAGGATAACTTCTCGCGAGGCGATCGCTCACGCGAAGCAGCAAGAGTTTTCGGTTATTAATTGCTGATTTGTCCATTCGTACGCGGAGGCTCCCAGCGACGCGCACCTCGAGCGTTTATCGACAGGGCGGGGACAGGGGCAGAGAGGAGTAATGAATTCCCGATGAAGTTGCTTCATCGCGCCCGTTGCAATAAATTCTTCGCCGGGTAGAGAATAGTAGCTGATGAAACGGCGAGAGCGAAACGGGTTTCGTCTTTTCCTCTCACGACGCTCGCGATATCGCGCTGACAATTCGCGTATCGCGGCCGGTTACGTATCTTACTAATGACCAGCGTTCGGTTCGATACGTTTCTTATGAACGCCAATTAATTCCTGCTAATTAAATGTTCGCATGATTTATGACGGATATACGCGCACGTTTCCCGCGGACGTCTCTAACCGTAACGATTGCTCTCGGCCGATCGACGGCGCCGGAACAAGAACTATCGCCGGTTTTCCATCATCGTTTTGCGCGCGCGAGGTAAGAGAGGCGAGTCGATCGATCGCGAACCCTCTCGCCGCGTTATTGCCCGCACAAACCGTTTCTAATTACAAATTTTCGCGCCTACTCGCGATCAATCGATCAGCGTGGGATCATGGGTTTATCGCGTATCGTTTGCAATGCAAATTCATCGACGACGCGTCGCGCGTAAAAGTGTACGCATCGCGGGGGTGTACGAGGAGAATTTAAAAAGTTTTTTCTCTCTTTTATTCGTCGATGTTTAACCAAAAGAAACGGGACACCGCCACGATGTTTCCAAAGCTCTTAAAGTAACGCGACGCGATGCAAATGATTCCCACCGTCTGGCGTATTTATTGGACAACCGGCACGCATCGTTCCTCGACGGAGGCATATAATTAATCTCCACGAGAGAGCGGCTAACGAGAGATCGATCGACGCGTGCCGAAACGCGTCCCTTCGAAGAGAGGAATCCACCGGATCGGAGTCGCGAGCACGCGTCTCCGCGAGTCGTCGATTCCACCGATCAATGCGCTCGTCCCGCTCGCCAATTAATTTCCGTTAATTACCATACACGAGGGTTTCGTGGCCACGGGATCACCGCTAACGAGAAACCGCGCCGGGGCCACCGTCGTATTGTTCGATCCGTTTGTCGTTCGAACGTCGTTCCGCGGAGAAATCGGCGCGCGATACCACCAGCACGCGTTAGACGAGTCGCAGAAATGCACGCGAGCCACGCTAATTAACGCGTTAATAACGATCGCCGGGCGAGCGGCGAGCTCGTTTGCTGCGTCGGGTAATTAGCGATAAAAATCGGCATGAATGGGCATCGATTGACGGGACGGATAAAAGAACGCGGAGGGCGTTGCCCTTCGTTTTAACATTATTTTAGGCGAGCCGGACGACCCCGTCCGCGGAACCATCGGACGGTCGAATTAACAAGCCCCGAGCTGCGTTGCTCGATCGAGAATAAATTGGAGCGAGAACGACGCGGACAGATGCCTCGGCGCCGTTTCGTTTAACGTCGTTCGAGGTACGCGTCGCGTGTCGGTCGATCGATAATCCCGCGAGAAAACCCGGCGAAATGCTAATTCATTGCGGCATTGAATGGCCAGAGCTCCACGGTTTCCCTCAAATTCTCCATGAATCTGAAACCGGCCGCGGTGAAAAAAATCGTTCGAACAGGTGTGCGCCATTTATCTAGCCTGCTCGTGTCCATTGGAGTACACAGTTATCTGGCATCTAACTCGCGCGGTGTGTCCGATAGATTTCGATTCGTGCAAAACGGACCGCGAACGAGGCTGATTCGTTAGGGTACGATCCCCATATATCGTAATTCGCTCGCGATGGATCTTGGAGAATTTTCAAGGTCGGGGCCGCGATCAGGGTCGCGGAACGCCATCTTGTCTCCTCGATCGTCGACGCAGCGAATTTCGTTGCAAGGCGTTAGAATTATCCGAGCATCGGAACAGCTTCGAGGAACGTTCCCGGTTGATGGTCGATAAACGAGAAGAACAGACTCGTTTCACGGCAATTAACGCGTCGAGGGGTGGATTTTCTTGGGCGGACTTCCGGAAAAACCGCGACGGAACGCCGCAGCCGGCTACGAGCCCGTCCCCCGTCCGACGAAACACCCCGTTGGACGGTAATTACGCTCGGCAGGAATGATGAATCGTTCGAAATATTTTGTGGAACATCATCGGGGACGCGGGACGGGCGTCGTTAATTCATTCCTGGACACGGAGGCCAGCAGATAAATGCGTGCCGGCCGACGGTGGCGTTCGAGCGTTATAAATGACGTCCGTATTCATAATTTTCGAAACGCCACCGCCCAGTGACAGGGCTACGGATTATCTATCTGGTGGACGAGCCTCGTATCCGTGACCCCCGCCCCTTTCTGATAACCGCCCCTCGCCGCTGATGAGCTTTTCACCGTCTAACTTTTCGCTGAACACCCATCCTAGCGCGTAATAGGGGATGAATTTCGAACGAGCTTGCGTTTGAAAATCACCGCGTGCCATCACAGTAGACGGTGATGATCGTTCGTGTCGAATCGACTAACGCGGCGTGGACCAGAGAGAAGAGAAAAAAGAGGAACAACAGAGAGGGTTGAAGGGTCCGCGTGTCTAGTCAGTGGCGTTAGGTGAAAGTCCGCGACTGGTATCGGTATCGCGTCGCTCGACGCACTCTGGGCCTACGTTTTTGCGTGGTTACCTTTGGTATCCTACTCACGGTTGTCAGCGGCGTGTTTTTTCCCGCGGTGAATTTTTCATCGACACTGGCAGCCACGTCCACGTCCCTATTGTTCGATAATGACCGTCGACGAATTTAGTCAAAACCTCTTACCGCGTACGCGGCAATTTGCTCGATCGTTTGCCGCGAAGAACATTCGACGCCGCGCGAAACGGGAGGCGGCTCGCGAGACGCGAACCTCGTCGATACTCGAAAGTTCACGTCACCGTCGTGTGACGCAACGCGACGTTTTAATGAACTACGAGGAAAGTTGAATGAATGAACGAGCGCGTGTTTGCGCGATAATATTCATACCCGTCCACGCCTCTCGCTTCATCAACTTCTCGATCCATCTAATCGCGGTGGCTCTCTGGGGAGATCGCTGTATCCGCAGCACCGAGGATAGAAGAGGGTAAAAAACGAACAGCCCGCCAGTGGAGAAGAAAGACTCGCGGCGGTGGAACTCGCAGCCTCGACCTTCTTAGAAGCGATCTCGAAGCGATCTCGAAGCGCACCCCTCGAAAGCGTACGCGTTCGTCGCGTCGAATCGCAGTCACCCAGCGGACTATCCGTGGCGATCTATCCGAAAAACTCGTTCGCCTCGAAGGGCGGGGGCTGTCTAATCAGCGGCCAGCAGGCCAGACGGCGAAGAAACGCGCTCGTGGAAAGGCTGCGTTAATCAGCGTCGAGGAAATTCGGAACGGACAAGGGTACGACCCCTGGCTGAGAGGCGCGGGTAATTGGTCTCGCGCTCCGTCGACGAAAAAGAGCGACGAGCCACGGCAAAACGTAGGCAAAGCCTAGCGGTGGCGCGGCGGAAGAAAGAGGAGGCAGAGGCGAGCGGTTTGTCGTTATCAGCGGCAAAAACGGTGAGTGGATGAGGTTGGCCAGGAAGCTGGATGTGCCTGGGCGAAGCTAACAAGGGCAGTTTTTAGATCGAGTTGAATGCATTATGGATGGCCGGGGTTATGTATGACTCTATCATGCCGGGGCCTCGATGTGTACCGAGTGGTTGCTACTCCTCCCTGTCTCCACCCCTTGTCTCCTGCGTCGCGGGGCCTCCGCGCCTCGACGCTGGTAACGACGGAGGCGTTCGAGAGAGAACTCCTGCGCCGCGTACGCGCACCTTCCTCCGGACTTTTCTACGCGCCTTTAATGGCCTCGGAGATTTCTTTCTCGGAAACGGGGCGCGAGTTTCTCATTACGCGCCGCTCGTAATTTCGCCCGTTCGAACGGCCAGCTGAGCGCCTTGCCGAGCTCCGTGTTTCGCTTCGCCTTTCCGGCCGTAGTCTGTCTCCTCGATCGTACATTTTGCTCGTTTTCCTCTCAGCCTCGTTGTCTCGATGCTTTCATTGGATTTAGAGGAAGGAACGCGTGTCTCTCGAGAAACGATTGTCGAGAGTCGTCGACGTTGTCGCCCCTGGGGAAAATCGAACGGGCGTGGACGTTGGGACCAAAAATCGAGGCGGGGCATCAGCGGCGGTGCGTTTAATTGTCCGATAATTTCGCGGCGTTGACGTATTCCACGCCCCGCCGGCGAACAAAAGTAATTCCTGGCAGCCCCGTGATTTACTGGATCGCCGCGGTCTTTCGTCATCCAGCATCGATTTTTCTGCGAGCGAATCGTTTCGTGGAAATCGGGACGGTATTAGACGCGATCGATCTTTTCCCTCGGCCACTTTCGAATACCCCGCTGCCCTGCTCGTTCAGAAAAAGAGCATCGAGCGATCTCGCGTACCCTAACAGCCCAATAATGCACCTGCTGTCCGAGGCCATCACCGGATAGCTGATCAACTCCGTCTCGTGGCACGAAACGAACGGAAATATTGCGAAACTGCTGCCTCTATATCGGTCCTCTCCGAAATCGTCAATTCAGCTCACATCGCGAGCCCATATAGAAACGACTGGGGAGAGGGGGATGGGGGGAAAACCGACCGTAAATCCGCCATTCCGAACGGACCATTTGGAACACACTCGGGCGTCTCTTCCCAAGGAGGAAAGGCTTTTCCAGCCTAACAACTTCCGAGTTCCAGCGTTCAATTACGCAGCGGCGACGAGGAGCGGGCCAGTGGCGAACGCTTTGGCACGTAATTCCGATAATAACCGGGTTCTCGCGTGACCGGCGACGCTAATACCGAGCGTTATGGGGCTGCGTGCAACGCGCGGGGGTGTCGTTGCCTGGCGCGGCCACCCCGGTCGCTCTCGACGTCGACCGCGCTGCTCCTTTCCATCGTTCCTCGAAACATCGTACGTCTCGCGTACGACCGCCAAATTCTACGACATCGAGGATTTACGTAGGAGAAGGTACACTTCCTTTACACGGTGCATTTCTGACCTCTGATCCTCGTTCCGATAGCTGGGCTGTCGTGCACTTTTGCCGCCACCGTAGAAACGCAGTTCCAAGTCGTCTACGGTTGACGCTGCGTTTCCACGCGACCAAATAATATTGACCGACTGTTTATCGAAATTAAATCGTGGCTTGTATTGGCGCGGCTGGGATAGCTGTACCGTACGGTGCAATTAGTAGCATTGATTTTAAACGTAACCACTCTGCGCACTGGCTGCCTAATGGGAAGTGACTCTATCTGCTTACTTAGCGGTGTCATATCTCACTGGACGGCCGGTGGCACGCGTTCGCATTAGCAAACCTACGTAGAAACGTGTTGTACCGTCTATCTATTCCGTTGCGAGCAACGCTCTCGCGTTTTCTCAAAGGACCCCGTTTCGCTGAGCCGGTGGGTGGAATCGGAGCGGCGAACGAACTTCGAACGACGAACCGATACGAGTCTCCGGTATTTACGGGGGGGAGGGCTGGATTAAACGCGCTCTCAAGTGACTCGGTTATTGCGAGCAATCTGTAAATGCAGCGATCAATTCGGGTGTAAAATTGCGCGCGCAATCGAGGCCGTCTCGAGCCGCGAGAGATGTGGGACGTTCGATAGCGTTCCCATCGTTAATATTTAATAACAACCGGCTTCCGTCTATCGCGGGGAAATCACGGATATCTCTCGACTGTGAGCGGCCATTTAATCCGAGAAAACTCCAATTACCAGGGTTAATTGTCGTATCAAAACGAGGATCGTTGGTATCGCGGAATCGGCGCAATCAGCCGCGCGGAGGTACCCGGAGGGAAATTAGCCCGATAAGAACGAAACGATACTCTCCACTTACCATTCGGACTAGTCGGTCCTCCGTGAGGCGTGTAAAGATGCCCGTGAGGATTGTGCGGATGCGGGGGTGGGGGTAGCCACGCGAATCCCGCGAGGGAATGCGGAAATCCCGCGGGATTCCAGCCCGGGGCACCCGGTGCGCCGGGCAGGTAAGGCGGCCCCTGTGACGGCCTCTGAACTCCCGGGTGTATCGGTTGAGGCACTACCGGACTGGACTTCTCCTCCTTCTCCTGGTTACCGTCGAGCTCTCTCTCGAGCTCGCAGTCCGAGTCCATCACGTTCAAATCCTCCGATTGGCCCACGCTGCGGATCTCTTGATCCTCGAGATCGAGATGATCGGCCCTGTCGCCCTCCAGCGAACGATTCGCCTCCGAGTCGCTTCTATCGTCCATGATCTCCCGTCTGCTCACCGGCGACACGGATCGTTGATCGCCGATCCTGTCGATCCTCTCGTCCTCCTCCTGCCCGCGTTCCCTGTGGATCATCGATTCGGCGATCCGGCTGCCAGGCGAGCTACTGGACAACCGTCGATCGTCGCGATCCCTCTGAGCCTCCTGGTCTATTCTGATCGGCGAGGAGGACTTGTCGTGGCTGGTCCTCGAGAAGTCCTTCACGGTCAGCACCTCCTGCCTGCCGGCCGACGGATGATCCTGATCCAGCCTGCTGGACGGGTGATGATGATGGTGGTGATGGTTCGCGAACGAGAGACCGTGCGGGCTCAGTCTGGCCAGTAGCTCCCTGCTCTGCAGTCTCTGTTGCTCGATCAACAGCTCGCGGTACCTCGCCTCCATGTCCAGGCTCTTCTCCGTGTCCATGCGATCCTCGTTCTCTCGCCTGGCGAACGCGCCGCCGGTCACGGCGGTCTTCTTCATGTCGCTCAGCAGGGAGTCCACGCTGAAGCTGATCTTACCGCTACGCGGCTTCAGGCTCGACGCCGCGGACGTCGAGGTTGCCATATCAACGTCCTCGCAGAGACGATCGCTTCCGGTCCCCTGGCCCGTTACCACGCCCTCGCTGCTACTCATTCCGCTCGACTTTTCTCGAGGGCGGGACACGGTGCTGGTGCAGGATAGCCTGTTCGCGCGACACCTTTCGCGTTCTCGCCGCTTGGGCTAGGCGATCTGTTCGCGGTAACCGAAACGCGAGGTCGTCCTCTGTGTCTCTGCAACCCCCTCGCGATCACTCGACGCGCATCGTAATTTCCACTCGGCTATCTCTTGGCGTCACCAGCCGCTAACGAGCAGACGCACGCCTGTCCGCTTCTACTCGCGTCCACTTTATCTCCGGTAACTGTTCTCACCTACCGGCACGGGTCGCGTCGAGCACCTTACGAGACGCGGTGGTCATCGTTCTTTATTTTTCCCCTCGCCAAACTACCACTGGCGTCGACACCGACTCGCTCAACGTCAGCGGGACAGCCAACCGGCAACTGTCATCCTGGCGGCGGTTCGGTTCCGTCTATCGATCCGCGATCGCTCGATCGGCAATATCATCGGAAACGTTCACGGCTTGGCATCCCGAGCGATCCCAAATCCCGTTATTCCGGGAATCCGCGGCGAACCGACCGACCCGGCACCAACGGATCCCTCCATTAAACTAGCATCGACGCGACGTTCAGATCCCTCGTGGCACGTAACATCCTCTTCGCTGATCACCCTATTATATTCTTCTTCGCCCACAGCTGTCAACTCGACGAGCTCCTCCGTGCCTCCTCGCGATCCTCCACCTATGCCACGCGATAAGTAAACGTTTCCAGCCAATGGACTCGTCACTCGAAATCCCTCTGGCCTTGGTGGTCGTCGCGCTGGTACCGCTGTCACTGCGAGTCCTCCTCTATTCTACCTCAAGTCTACGAAGAATCGTAACACTCCTCGAGATCTCTCTATCTCTCTCTCTTCCAAGTAGACTGTTCACTTAACCACACTACATCCTCTTCCCTGACGATCACGACTGTCTCCGTTGACTCGCGCTCGTCGACCAAACGTTTCTACCGTCACTTCGAGGTTCCTCCTCTCGCAAGGTCCCCGGAGAATTTCAGAATTTCAGTTGGACAGGATCGAACACAGCCCAGAAACAGAATCCTGCTCCCATAGGTGTCGACCGCGAATTTCTCACGGCGGTGGTTCCCGAACGAACCTCGTTTCGATGGCTACGATCCGCGTACCACCGGTCCCTTGTCGCACTGTCACAAATCCCGCGATCACAAACGGCGAGGTCCTGCGCGAGGGGCTTACGGGGGGTAGGGGTTGGGAACGGGGGTTGGTGCTCGTACGGAGGAGGGTGCGCGCAGAGGCCGTAATCTGCGTAATCTGCCGCGTGGTGGCCAGTGCTGGCGCGGAAACGACACTGATTACCAGCTCGGCTGCGGCCAGGCCTGCCGAGGCGTTCTCTCTCTTCTCCGGCGGCCGGCGTCGCGGTGCTTGCCGCCGTGGCGCGCCGCCCCCGCGGAATCCGTGGAACCGGTACCGTGTCCTGGCCTCGGCCAATGCGGACCACTCGAGCCGCGCCACGTCCCAAACCCCGGACCTCGACGCGATGGGCGTGCATCGTCTTCGCGTCCCGACCAATCGAACGCGTTTCCACCGACGGGTTTCGATCCGCCGTCGCCTCTGCCCCTTCGGGTTCGCGTCGCCTGCCAGATGGCGTTGCATGGATCGGGCACGGTCCTCTTCGTTTCACCCGCGTGGGGATGAAAACCCTAGCGCGGAATGGGGGCTGAAGCGGAACGACGCGGCGGGGACCAGGGATGACGAGGCGACTGCTCGGGGAACGTGACGACTCCTAATTGTCTAATTCCCGGGCGCGATGCGCGAATTGATTGGCAATCCCCGTCGCGTCTGTGTCGGTGGATGTGCGTGAACGAAAGCGCGCGCGCGCGCGCGCGCCATCGCCGTTTTCCTACGGCGATTCACCTCTCCTCGCATCTCTCACCTCGTTCGCTATACGCATCGACTGCTCGATGAGGTATTTTCGACTGGAATATCGTACGAGCGAGCGTATGATTTTTCTTCGTCGCTGGTTCTTGGGGGTGGATCGAGGAATCTTGCGATCTCCCAGGACTCGGGTGCACCTAGCAGCGGTAACGTAGCGGGGTGGGGCGAGTCGACGCGGCGCTGTTACAGGCCTCCAACGGTGGCGGTATCGAGGGGTAGGTGATTGATGGAAATTGGAAGTTTGATTGGCAGGTTTTGGACGTGCTTGTTGTGGATTTCGAACTGGCTGGGCTTTCGTGGACGGGAAATGACGGAGCGACGCACAGTGGCGGTCCACTGGAGGGTACCGTGAAACGTGTAGGACAAGAGATAAGGCACCTTGGAGCCGGCTGTACGTTTTATTTCCTTCGGATCGATGCTTTGTTATCGCTGTGCCGCGCACCGAAAAATACCTCGTCGTCGCTTCAGCCCGCCTCGCGTTATCAAAAGGGGCGAGATTCCATACTCGAAGCTTACGTCGAAGATCCCTCTAATGACGTTACGGAATACGAAATTAATTGCGAGCCGTAACGAGGGATGCTCCGTGGAAAGAGCAGCCGAGCGACGAACACCGGGGCTGCGTAGGGTTCGCGCGAGGATCCTCCGCAATGTTGTTACACGCCGGGCCGACAATATTTTAGGATCAAACTAATCCGTTCGGCAGGTTCGCCGCGATGCTCCGGAGTGACAGCCAGAAGCCGTAACGTCCCGTGGGAGGACCTTGCGCCGGGAAGAGAAGCAGAACTTTCCCCGTCGCAGAGTCAAGCCGATTAACCGAAATCTTGTTACAACTGCACGACAGGGAGCCAGTGGGGTGTCCTCCGGTTAGGAGTCAACTAAAATGGAGGATCTTTGGGAGGAAGGAGGATCTCTTTGGAATATCACGAGCCACCCTCGGAACCTCTATTGATTTCTCTCGCAGTTTTTCCACTTGCAAATTATACGTATACTTTGCGATGTTGAATTTTCACGTCGCAAAAAGGGTCGAAGTTGAATTTCTCCTCGAAACGAATTAGAATTCCAGTCAGTTAGGCGAGACGTTTAATTCCGCAGTATCCCACGACCCTAACCAGCGACCGGCGATATCGTTCCCGGTAGCGATGGCGAGGCTTTTTTCCGATTACCGACCAGTGATCGTCGCCATCGTTATTATCTTCCCTCGTCGCGAATCAACGA
This sequence comes from Xylocopa sonorina, assembly GCF_050948175.1. Lineage (NCBI taxonomy): Eukaryota > Metazoa > Arthropoda > Insecta > Hymenoptera > Apidae > Xylocopa > Xylocopa sonorina. Next base: position 11,492,557 of record NC_135197.1, on the reverse strand, counting down.
TCCAAGCGGAATCGAGCCAGTCCCCGGCTGGGTCCTATCGAAACGGGAATAGCGTCGATCCCTTCGTCCCTTTCCACGCGCTCGCAACGAAGGAGGAGTTAGCTGCTCGTCTACGGGGCATTCCCAAAGCCGTTTGCACATTAGCGGGGAATAAACGACACCGAAATATAGCGCGGATGCGCGATCGCCATAATAGGAGCGCCGAGTAGTCTATTAAGCGTCCTCAAAACCAGTTAGTGAGTCGGCAATCCAGTTTAGGTACAAAATGGCTGTCGTTTAGCGAGGATTAATGGTCTCGGGAGTGCCCTGGGGCAGCATAATGGGGCAGATGCGTCCTGGATGAGGGGGAACGATCCTTCCCCACCCCTCGCGCGGCTCGTCCCATCTCTGTTGCCCTTTGGGTGCGCGACGCAACCACCCCGCTGGCCTAGCCTCCCTTACTCCACCCCTCTGCTAACCTCATTATACACACCTATCTGGCTACGGGGTCCATTATGCCCTTTTTGCGCTCTCCTTGCGCGTACCGGAATAAATACGCGCGTTTCCTCCACGCTCGTACACCTATGCGTGCACGGACGCGCACGTACACGCGCGTGCACAAGTTCCTGGGTAGCGTATGCAGCGTGTGTGCAAGGGCGCACACCGTGCGGCTACGCCGAGGGGAGTCGAGTCTCATATTTGGGCCTCGAAGCGCCGTTTAGTTTGGCGTTTCATGCTCGAGCGACTCCCCTAGCTCTCTCTCTCTCCGTGCTCGCCCTCCAACTACTCGTTCTCTCGTCTCCGTGTACTGTCGGGAGTGAAGTGGCAGTCGCTTTTGAAATCGACTCCGCGCTCTTCCAAACAGTCGCTTCCTCACCCTGATCGTTGACAAAGATTTAGGAAGGTGGACGCTACGAGTTTACCGTTCAGTTTAATTGCGAGCAATCGTCGTTTTTATGGCGAGCGAGAGATGGTCGCGACAGGACTGGTCTGTGAATCGATTTTTTTTTCTCTGCGCCAACAGTGGCGAACTCCTCCGCGTCCCGCAGCGCGAGGTCCCTTTAATCCACCGTCTCCGGGGGCAGCGTGGCTCGAAATTCGCGCCACGCCTACAGTTTAACGAAATAATGCCAGCAGTTTAAAAGGTACAATGGAATCTTAAATACCTGGCCCTTTGTCGAGCCAGGACACCAGCAACCGAGCGGGCTAGCCCGCCGCAGGTGACCAACTTACCCCGCCTCGAGAGCTCCTCTTCGACGCTCTTCTAATTCGCGCGCACGTACCAAGGACAGGCAGGATTTGCATTTTCCGCGAAACGAACGTCTCTGTTAGCCGTCCGACGGGTCGTTGAATAATTCAACGATTCGGTGACCGTTGAACGATTCAATAATCTCGCCATTCAACCGGTCGAATGTTGAAATTCGTGGCTAATTTGAAATTAAAACCGAATGATTTAACGTCCGCCTGTAACGGCTCGAGTTTTCCCAACGGCGCCCTCGATTCGATTCGACTCGTCGTCGAACAACGGACAGCGGTTGAAACGGTAGCTCTCGTTTCGTACGTGGACGAGCGCGCTACGGTAGCGGCGATGTTTTCGGATCAGATCGATGGCCGACAGCGGAAGGAGCGCAAAGAGGATTTACGATGGGCGTGTATGCGACAGAGTTAGTCCTGACGCGGCTGGGAACGTTCTCCCGCGTACCTTCGAAAATCCTAAAATAATCAAACACAGAGGGCAAGCAACGGCCGGCTCATCCTGCAAACAGGATTAGGACGAGACGCGGAGGACGGGTTCCCCGGGGGTCGACCGTTCGAGACCCGCCGCGCCCTACCTGTTCCGAGTGCCTTTACTTGACTTTACGACTCGGTACGTTTCAACCCCCTCGCCTCGTTCGTCCCTGTTCGCAAGAAATTTGTAATACCCCCGGCTCGGGGCTGTTTGTACGCGAGATGATTGCTCCCTTATCTGCCAGCGCACCGACCCGCCACGTCCCGACGATTGCTCGTCGAAAACCCCACCCTCTGTTTGACCGTCAAATATTTTCGAACTGTTTCGAAAATACCATTAGGGATGCCGGTCGTGTACACGCCGCGGAGAGGTATGCACGCGTGCGCATTCGAAATTCCGGTTGAAATTTCTCGTTCCGTTTGTTCGAGAACAATGAACGGGAGAGTATCCACCGAACATGGGATGATAAATTTCAATTTGCTGGCCGAATCTCACCGCGTCCGTGTCGTAAAGTGTATCTCGAGCCGCGCGAATCGAATTTACCCTCCGATGGAACTCGTTCGAGAGCAGTCAGGGAAGGATCTCCCGCGCGAGGAGGGAGAAGGGTGGCAGGGATGGAATGAGAGAGAGAGAGAGAGAGAAAGGAAAATGAAAAAAGGAATCGTCACGCGTACTTGGTTGCTACGGGATATAAAAGGGGATGATTTGTAACCGGTCATTGTTCGAGGAACGGCCAATGACGGGCTGGGACATCTCGTATCGAGCCAATCGCGCGAACGAGAGAACCAAGCCGGGAAAGATCTGCTCTCTCAGACGCACGAGCGGAGAGGTCGACTGCAACCCCTATTCGGTACGCATGTCTCTCCCTCTCGTTCTGCCTCTCGTCTGAAACCAGATACGCGTCCCGCTGGCTAACGCACCGCGACGGTCCCCATTATGTTTGTTTATTTATTATTAATAGGAAATTCATAACAATCACATAATAGGAGCCCGCGTATAATGGGTTTTTGTCACACAGTGCCGATGGTGTCGCCGTGTATCTCGCGCTCGAGTCGTCGTCACGCTCGAGCTGCTACCGTTGCCGCTGCTCCCCAGGACGCGCACAATGCCACACCGTCATTCCCGGATATTGTACGGGACCTTTTTCAAAAATCCTCCAACGAGCGTAGAAAACTCGAGTGGACGACGAATCTCCTTTATTCGCTCTCCGATTCGTCGGCGTCGTCTCTCGATCGGACGGCTCAGCCAGGAAATTAATCGGGCCCGGACGTATCGAGCGCTCGGCTGTCCCGACGACGTCGCAGGACACCGTCAACCGCGGTGTACGGGGTATAAATAACCGTCGAATCGGTCGGGGTAGGTGGTGGGAAAGGTGGCCCTGGCTCGAGTCCCTGGATTCGATAAAAACGAGCCGGCGTCCGCTGTCCGCGTGAATCAAAATCGAGCCCCCCGATAAAGACAGTCGATCACCGGCCGCGACGCGACGCGACGTCCCCGTGTCCGAATTGAAAAGCGCTTTCGACCCGTCACGGGGGGTTGGGTGGGTTTCCGTCGACGAAAAAACCGAGTCGGCGAGGAGGGGTGGGTGGTTGAAAAAACTCTGCTCGACGGGCGGGCGAATAAACGGAAGAGAGCGGGTCGAAAAAGAGAACGCACCGGAAAAATGGGTGGTATCGAAAAATGGCGCTCGAAACGAGGAGCCGAGGCGCGATTTTGCGCGTTCTCCCTCGTTCCATGGCCGCTGCCGCGACCGTCGACCATCCCCCTCCAGCGAAACGTTCGCTTCTCCTCTGGCAGCCACCCCGTTCGCGCCATCCTTCGCGCGGCAGCCCCGTCGCTCCTCTATTCGCTCTTCCATCGTCGCGATGATGTGAACTCAAGGGTGCAAATTCCCGCTCGTTCGAAATTCAGGACAGGAAATTAGACGGGCGTCTCCCTCCCATAGAAATACCCGCGAAGCGTGAGAGATACGAGGGAGCTGTTGTAGGTATACGCCGAGCGAACCTTCTCATCCCTCTCCACCCCCTTGGCTGGCCTCGTATCGTGCTAACAGCCAACCCTCCGTCGTTTCCAAGCCACCCCCGACCACCCTCCCTCGTCTTCAATCCACCGCGCGAACGCGTGCATCCTTTCAATGGGCGGTTGGATGGATAAGTTGATGTAATAAGAGCGTCGGCTCCTCGCGGAGCATTTTACCGGCTCCCCGCATTTCCAAGGGGACCGAGGGTGGTAAGGGGCGGGGAATTTTTAGGCGGCCGGCGTAAGCTGATTCGCGAGACGATAGTCGAACGTTTTGCGGCTACGGGGTAAATAGAACGTGCCAAGATATGTTTCAGTTGGCGGTTGATTTATTACGATAGGCGTCAGGGGTGCCGGAGTTTCTTCTTCGAGTGTTCTCCACCCCGGGTTCGCCTGGATCCTTGTGCTTTCACGCTCAAGTTTTTGACGCTCCTGGGTAATTTATTGGGAGCGCTTTCTTATTTCTCCGGATGAGGGGCCGCGTATTTAAATACGCGAGATACACCGCCGTTCATAAATATTCGTGGACGCCACCGCGAAATTTATCGCGCCCGATTTAATCGTCATAGGTTAACCTTGCACAATCCTATCTGCGAGGATGGCTTTACGAAGACGTGGCGTGATACCTTCCACGTCGGAAGCACGTAACTACCGGGACCACTGAAACACGAAACGTCCACGATTATCCCATCAACGCGATCGTCCATCGCGTGCGGCTTTTCCTTCTTCACCAATTTTCACGCGACAGTTTTCCTCCTCGCCCTTCCCACCGGATCGCTGGCCCTTTCTCTCTAATTCCAAATCCCGTAACAAGTTTTGACAGGGCGGTCCGGTTCATCTGATCTTGGGATTAGGTCAGGGCCTTGGCAGGTTGCCCGGAGGATTGGCTGTGTTTGGTCTTTCGAGTCACTGTCACTTCGTCACCTAGCTTTCAGTTCCTCTCTCTCTCTCTCTCTCTCTCTCTTTCTTGACTTCGAATTTCCATCGTCCCTACAGAGCGCGTCTTCGGGACAGTTTGCAAACTGCAGGTAGATCTCGAGGGCCTGTCGTCGACTTACGGACGACTTAAGTCGCGTTCGTGATCGTTGTTTTACACGCGCTCACTCCTCTAGCCCGCCTCCCTCTAATCCAATTTGCGAAATCCACCGACCGTTACTTCGCTCTCAGATGAACGCGTTCAGATACCGTGGGCGTGTAGGCCCAAGTCGTTTCTCCGTGGAAATAACGGTACGACCGATTACGCCGTTCAATTTCGCTTTTCCACACTTTTTTCGATTCCACAGATTTACGAGGCTAGCGAGCCTCTACTTTTTACTCCCCTCAGTCTCGTTCGAGTCGTCTGTTCTCTTCTGGACACCCTATAAACGCGGCTCTTCCGTATCTCAACAGGAGCGAACATTCGAGCATCGCGTTGTACCAACAGTCGATACCACGCTCGTTAAAAGCTCTGGCGAACGCGACGCTCGAAAAAGAGACCGCCTCGAGATCACGACGCGGAGCGTGAACAATCGATTATCGCCGCGTTTCGTCTAGCCACTTGCGCTAATCGCGCTTATTGGAACATCGACGCGTAATGGGACTATCGGCGGCTCGTTGCCGAAACTGATAGGCGAAACGGCACGGGAGCACTCAAGGAAATTGAATGGGGCGTTATTCCGTCAAAGGCTCGTTAGAAAATCACAGCTGCTCGCCACGACGATCGAGGAACGGCTTCATTCGAGGGGCTGTCGTTGATCCCCGTCGATCTCTGACCCCGAGCCTCGCGTGTTCCCCGAAAATATTACCGAAATTTCGGGAAACGGGGGTGCGAACGGTAATCCTTCGCCCCCGGCGCTTTTACGCATCCCCCATCCCCTCACTGTTGGTTTCGATCGACGTCAGATTCAATGGGGGCTTGATTGGTATTTGCGAGAGTCAGATGGAAAGATTATCGCGATACAATTATAGTAATGACATAAGTGCATTTTTCATAACATGCTTGCTGTCTAAGTATAGGTTTCGATCGCCTCTAAGTACGTTCGAATGCTCTTCGAAGTTACTCGTCGGACAGAATTCATTAAACGTATTAAACAGTTTGGAATTGATCGTTTCGCTGTTTCATGGGAGTAGAAACGACGCGCGTGTTTCGCGTGTGCAGGTATAAAAGCGCGAAATGTTGATCGCAGTGGAACACGGGAGTTCGCATGAAAATGCGTAATAAAATTATTCGAAACAGTCACGGGCGATCGTGAGCGGTGTGACGGGCCGTTTCTGCGTTTCCGCATATACCGGCCGCTCGCCTCGGGTAATAAAAATGCAATTTATACGGCAACCTGCAATTTCCTCCGCTATAAATCCTCCCCGTTTCTCGTCCGTCGACTCCTAATCGCGGACGCGGTGTTCCAACGCCTTATTGGACCCAATATCTCCCCGTTTCGAGGCGTCTAATATCACCGCGCGTCGCGCTCGATCAACGAGAAACTTGTCATCGATCCAACTGTAATTTCAAAATCCCGCAAACACGTTCGTTTATAATTAAACTCGAGCCAATTTGTCGATCGACAGATTTCTCTGGATAAATCTACGCGTGTAAAAAGGACGGGGACGCGGCTGGATAGCTAGTCGTTTCAGCGAAAAGGTTAATCGATGAGAACGAGAGGGAACGTCCTTTCTTCTGTCGACAGCGAGCTTCACTGTCATCGCGAGCCGTTGACAGGCGACGAACGAGAGTACAGACACTCGAGCGAGGTAAGACGATAACAGTACGACGTCCACTCGATCTAATTAAACGATGATTATCTGGAACGCGCGCGCCCGTTCGCCAAGCGTTCTCCAGTTCCTCCCCCACGGCAATTTCTAAGCGTTACACTTTTAATCAGCGCTTCACGGAACGCCGGCCAACCGTGTCGCCGCGCACAATGGACGATGGACCGTGGAAACGGACGGGAAGGGTGGCCTCGGTTCTATTGTGCCTTGATTTAAGGATGCACGATCGTTGACAGCGATTCCCATCTGCGATTCCAATGAAATCGACACCGATTAAGGAGCCATTTGGCCGCTGACATCCTCCAACAATCCCTGTAAACTACCGGATCGTGGAGTTTACACTGAATTAGCCGTCTCGGGGTATTTAACTTTCCCTTTCCCTTTGGCGCGCGTAAACTTCGCGGATCCTCTAAAATTCGAGGGCTTCTTTGGGTATTTCGCTCGAACGGGGTATTCTCTGGACACTTTGACAACTGTTCGAAAGCGATTCACGCTTTTCAAACCTTGTTTCGCTCGCCTATCGCGAGACTATAATTAGTCTAATCGCTGCAATTACAAACAACACGGCTCCCCAGCTGATCGTTGAAGCGCGTTTCCATGCAGCCGAAATTGAAATAAGGTTGAGGAACGAGGCAGACGCGAGCGTATCGCGGCAGCCGCGACGCGAGGGCCAATAAATCGGTGGCCTGGTATCGCCTCGCTGGCCGGCTGCAATTAAGAAAGAGTCTCGAACTTTGACCGGCGGTCGACACGCATCGTGCCGTCCCGCATCAGCGCACGCGATACGCCCGTAATCGTGCCTATTTACCAACACTTTAGTGCCGGGCACAATGAACGTATTCACGGACGGCAGACGCGGCCAGGAGCGAGCGCGGCGCGGAACGTGGAAAACCGTGCGCGAGAACGGACAGCCGGGATCTATGCGTCGTCGTTGCGCCTCGCCAATCGTACGAGACCGTTCCAAATGGACCCACGCTAAACGGAGTAATCGAACGATTTAGATTGCGCTCGTACGCGCGTTTCATTTAGCGAGCTGGTTATTCGAGCGACGTCGGATGGAATCGCGACGATCGCCCCGCGGAAATTGAACAGCGTACCCCGGATCGCGACGTCCTTTTGTCAGACACGAATCCTCCAGCCACCCCAAGCTCCACCGTAGGAGACGGATTTCCCTTTCGACTTCTGGTAAAGACAGTTCCACGGAACGAAATAAAAGTTGAAACGAGGATCCAGCCTTTCTTGTTTCCATCGATCGCTGGAGATTCATCTGAGAAGAGTTCCATCCCTCGATCGAGCTTCAAGATCGTCTCGAGGATCGAACTCTCGAAAAATTCGTCAATTTTATATACTCGACTTTATATCTCGAAGGACTGATAAAATTTAGTCAGCTCGTTTCTCGATTCTACCAATTTATCCGATTCGTTCGCGTACGCTGGCTATTTATGAGCTACACCCTCCGCCCACGCGGCAAACCTCATCGAGAGGCTTCGAGAGCTTCTTCTAACGGGGATGACCCAAGTAATTTTCCAGCCGCTCCAGCAGAAGAGCGACGCGAAGCCTCTTGGAACCGGTCGGAACTCCGTTCCGTTTCCAGGGGGTTGAACCGGGATGCATTTCGGGTTCCGCAGACGGTCGAATTTCGTCGGAGAAACCGACGCGTCGCCAGGGCGTGGCGTAGGCCGCGTTTCTCGTGTCGAACGAGCGGCGCGAATCTCTTTTTGTCTTCCAGTCATCCTTTGGCCCCCCCTCGTCGGCGTTTCCCTTTTCCTCGCTCGAATTTTCCATCACTGCCACCCTGTGGCCGTTCCTTTGGTTACCGATCGGGGCAATTTGCATGGTCCTCGCTCGTGGCAATTAGTCATCGGCCTCGTTGCCTCGAATTCGACGCCGATATCCGCTCCAGGACGAGAGAGACGCCACTTTTCTAATTAGCACGAACGAGGAGACGTCGTTTCCTCTGTTCGAGGATTTGTCGGACGTGAAAACGAGCTGTTCCAGTCGAGTTTGAAAAATCGAGCAGCCTCGATTGGACGGCTGGAAAACGACGCTTGTAACCGAGGTAGGATTGGCCGTTTTATTCGTGTAATTGCGAGATGTATTCGCAGAGGCCCAGTGCGATGCGATCGGTTGTTTCCTTCCACGGACGTTCGCGAACGCCGATTAGCATTCCGAGGCGCGTGAATCGCGTTAATTGCACGGACGATAACGGTCCCGTGGGCATCCGCGTCGACTCACCGCTGGCTGTGGAAAGAGGCGCGTGATTTATGAATCGCGCGTCTAATTATTAATTAAGCGGTCGTGCGTTGTTGATAGGAGGATCGCGCGTGTCGAGCCGAATCGCGATCCCGTGAATTTCGACGAACGTGAGACCGACGCGATTCTCGTGGTACGAGATAAACGAACGAGTTGGTCAAGTTTCGTAACGAGATTCATTCCGAGAGAGAGAAAGAAAGAGACGAACGGGGTTTCGATACAAATTGTCAAATAATCAAAGTGGAACCGTGTTGATTCGTAAAGAACTCGACTGTTCTCGAGGATTTTATCCGACGGAAGGGTTAACATTCACCCCTCTCTGTTCAAGACCGAGCAGCAATTAGTTCAAGCGAAGAATTCGTGAGATCGATCTAGCCTTCGAACTCTGTTGTAATTCGCGTTATCGCGACAAGCCTGTTACCGAAGAAGCTTCGCGTCTGCTCGCCTCCCAATAAAAGTTATCGCTCGTTTTTCACGGTTACCGATCCGGCGAAATATTCCGCTGAGACGACGTCGAGGCGGTCGAAAAAAAAAGTTCTACCGATTATCCTGCAATTGAACAGGTAGAGGATCGTTGCTGAATGAACGCGCGATAACGCGGCGATCGATCGAGCGAGTCGAATGGAAATCGTGGCTCCTCGGATCGCGTATCTCTCCGCGCACGTAACGAATAAAAGTGTAATCGTCCCTCGTGACAAGGGGAGGCCGAGGCGAGGATCAGGAGGACGCTTAGCAAAAGCGCTGCACAAGCGATAACTCTTTGATAGCGCGTCGTAATTAGTCACTGCCAATTAACAGCTGCTCAAACGGAAAACAACTGGGCTCGTTAGCGATATTCGGACTTGGCTGCCCTGCCAAAGCTCCTCCGCCGCTCTCTCGCGTGTTACACATTTTTCCCGCTCGACAATTTTCCAAGACCCATCCGCGTCTCCTATTTTACATTCTCCCTCGAAATTTCGAGTTTTCGATACTGCTAATTAATTCAACCTATCATCTTCACTTTTTTTTTCTTCTGCTGTTCCTCGGTGAGTATCGCGTTTTCGACGAGGCAACGCGTGGAAGAGTGCTCGACAGCAACGAGGCGATCGAGATATTTATAAAAAAAAATCCGAGGGAACGGCGTCGAAAAACAATCGATACGGCGGGGAATCGGTCATGTGACGAGTAATGAATAAAAGATATAAACAAACATCGTCGAGGGCGATTAACGAGAATAATTGGATCGGGCACGGGCGACTCTCGCCGCATGCGAAGTAAACTCCGCGTAATTGAAATATTATTTGCTCATCGGGAGGAAGAGAGAGAGAGAGAGAGAGAGAGAGAGAGAGAGAGAGAGAGAGAGAGAGAGAGAGAGAGAGAGTCGCAATCGCGATCAATTAGGATTTCATACGACGGGATCTAAAAACCGGCGGGGATTTGTTGCACGGAGGGGTTGCACGTCAGTTCTCGCGGAATGAGAATAACGAGGCTACTTAAAAAAAAAAAACCGACGGCGAACGGTGGAAGGAATGCGATAAAAATGCAGGCGAATCGCCGTAGGGGGAGCTCGCGGTTCGCGGTAACGCGGGTAAAGGGACAGGAAGCAGCGAGAGGGTTGAGCGAAGTTAATAAAGGAGTTTTTCATCTTCCTCTATTTGTTTCACGCCGCGTCTCGGAGGGTATATACAGCCGGTGTAATTAGAGCCGGGCCGCGCGGCTGGAGCAACTTTTTGCAAATCATTAACTGTACGTATAATTTTAATTGCCCGGGCGTTGACGAGCCGGGAATTAATTACCGGCGAGCAGCGCGCGCAGGAGTGAATTTAATCGCGCGCGTCCTCGTTCGTCGCTCTCCGCTAGGTTTTACGTACTCCTACCCTCGGCAGTGACGTTGGCTCGCGTGCAGGTGCATTGTGCTCGTTTATAGCCGGCAGCGTTCTTCGGCCAAGTCGTTTCCCCGGTTGGTTATCTTGTTTTCAACTAATTGTACGTGGCATAGTTCAGATCGCGATAACCACCGTTCCGTCGTTCTCTTTTATTAACGGTGCTGCTTCTTTCTCTACGCGAGACACGCACGATTCCCTTGTCGCTTCCTCTTCTTTCTTCCTCTTCTTCTTCATCCTTTTCTTCTTCTTCTTCCTCTTCTTCTTCTTCTGTTTTTCCTCTTTAAATACAGCTTAACTTTGAAATCGTCGGAATTTCGATGGAAGCGTCAAATTTGTACAGTCGCGCAAATTGCAAGAGGGGGGACAGTACACTCGAGGGGGTGGCTGTAACGGTGGCGAGACCGATGCAATTACGCGACGAATACGGTGATTAGAGGTGAATTGCTCGCATGACGAAACAGTCCCGGGTAACGAGGCCGCGCTATCGCCTCGCGTTTTTACGATCGTGGGTCAGAAAGGGTTAAGGTTCGAAGAAGACGCTCGGCGAGGTTCCTCCAATTGGCCACGGACCGACGCTGGTCTATATTTCATCGCGATCCAACCGTTACGGGCTAAATAGTGCACATTTTGTAACGCGATGTAGTAAACACGATATCGCGGCCCGTTCTCAGAATTCACACTGGATGTTTCAACAACACGCGGAGATAAAGTAGATTTCTGACACGAGCCAGGAGATATCTCGTAAATCGTTCAGTATTCGACGACCTTCTCGTGAAATAACAAGGGAAACTTCGCTTATCTGACGCGAGATACATAAAAAGAGAGAGAGAGAAAAAGAAAAAAAGGGTCACGTTATAGAAAGATAGTACTCGTTAAACCATTAAACGTTTTTACGTACAAATTTAGACTATCCGACGTTCTAGCTTTCAGAATCGCTTTAGACGCACGATCGCGATGGATCTCATCGAGAGAGGAGCGGAGATCCAGAAAAAATTCCTTCGAAGGCTACCCTTCGAACTCTTCAAATTCCTCCGGTACACCTTAAGCCAATTTGTCCATTGTTCCTCGTTGTTCGTCATTGTCCGATGGAACAATTCCGCGGCATTGTCCCCGAGGAACGACGGACGCGTCTCGAACCTTTCCGTGAAAATCGTCAGGCAGTTAGAGACGCGGTCGAATCTTTATGGTCCGGGCCAATTTTGCGCGGTGACTTCTGAAGGGTCCCTTTCGACGCGGCGGACATTCGCAGATGACGATCTCGGACGAACGAGAAAACAACCCCGGCGGATCGTTACCGGGCGGCTGGTACGTGGCACGAGAAAACGAATGGCAAAAACGATCGCTCCGAGGGATCCTACGCTAATTATAGGCTCGCTGGTACCTCCGCGATTGTTCGAACGTGTCAGCCCCTTGTTTGCGGGTTGTTAAAGGACTCCCAGTTCCTTTCTTCCCATTCGTTTCCACGTAACCGTAAATTTCCTACCCGGTTTCGAGGTCCCCGCCCGCTTTTCTACGTTTTCAACCCTCCCCGCGCGGTCCATCCGAGTTCGCGACGTCGAGCGACGCCACCCTCTGGCGTTTAAAAATTGCCTTTGCATCGAAACGAGTCCTCTTACGTTCTTTCGAATTCTGAACAACACCGCGTTAGCAAGATATCTTCGAAATCATTTCGCGAGCGGGGGTAGTTCTCGAAAAGGGGTTGAAAACTTCTCGAATCGAGGGGAGTGAAAAGTAATTACGCGAATCGTAGAATCTTAATGACAACGACGAAGAATAATGCGAGGTTTACAACGAAAGATACATGATCCGAATAATTTTCCGTGGCCAGAGTACGCTGATGAGACTCGGTCGTTTTACGGTTCGAAGCTAAGGATCAGTTGGTCAAACGTCAGCGAGAGTGCCAGGGTAATAAGGCCAACGGCGATACTAAGGATGCAGTGTCATTTATAACTGGCCACTAATTTGTAGCATAAACGACGTGCACGCGCAGGCTGATAACCGTGGGCCATCGTGTATGTAAGAGCCGCGTGCGTATTTACCTGAGGGCCTTTAGATCGGAGCTTAATCGTACCCAGGGCCGTGCTCGCTTGGTCAGATCAGTTTCTGTCTCGAGTATCGTTGGTAATCTCCATCCGAGAGAGCGTGGAGATAGTGGGAAACGGAAGCAACATTGCGAAACGAGAAATTTCGTTCGCCACGCGAACTACTTTCCAGTAGAGAGTACCAGTCGTACGTACTGGGGTAAATTTGTGAAATTAGTCACGGAGTCGAAGAGAGCTTTCTAGATTCTACGATAATTAGCTGGTCCATTAGTTGCTTGTCACGCGTTCTGTGGACTCGATAATAAATCGCAAGACCTCCTCCGTCGGTATCGTTCACAAACGCTTTGATTGCGCTGACGACTAACTCCGCAGCCCTCGAAGGGCAGAAAAACAGACCGAAAAGAGATCTCCATTCAATCTCTCGTCTCTGGGGCCGCTATATAATGTTCGAAAGTTAACCAAATTTTATTAGAGAATCACGGATAGAGGAGAAGGCGGGGAGAGGGGGTTCGTGCGTCTCTGGGACGCGTTAGCCGAGATGCTGATCCATTAGTAGACGGTCTTCGGAAAGGAGCTTCGCGTCGTTTCGAAAGCGAGAGAGGAGGCACACGAGAGAGAGAAAGAGAGAGAGAGAGAGAGAGAGAGAGAGAGTCAGTCAGGCACCGCACGAGTCGGATTTATGAATTGCCCAAATAATTTATTAAGCGTAATTTTCAATGGGGCCCAAATTGAATCTGATTTAAGTACAATGCGGCATTGTGGCGGGCAGGCCGGGCCCCGGCTCTCGAGCAGAATGCAAGCCTTGATTCGAGAACGCGCGGACTTAAGAGAAGGTGCTAACTAGTCTCTGAACGGGCCTCGGACTTTCACCCTCTGTCCCACTCTAACCCGCCTCACCATTCTTCATCCACTCTACCACCCCACCTTCTAGGCGCTCGTCCTTCTCCTCGTCCTCCACCTTTTCCCTCTCCGCTTCGCGCCGCTCGTCCCCGTCCACGCTCTGCCCTCCGACGACGACGCGTCCCGAAGGATTTCGATTTTCCTCCGCGGCTGACGTCACCGCGTACAGCCGCGAAGAATGCCCTTTGATTGGGCCCACGAGCGCTCCTATCAATGGCTAATGAGCTCGCGACCTTGATACACGGCCGCCCAGCCTGGTCAATAGAGAAATTAATTTCGAAGGTTCATCGACACGCCACCAGGTACCATGATTTAATATCTCCTTTATAATTGTTGCTCCCTTCGTCTCTTCGTCTCTTCTTCTCTTTCTTCTTTATCCGATCCACGAGACTCGTTCGGTTCCCAGTTTCGCGTAATTCTTACGAGGTAACGTGACGCGTGAATCTCGCGAGAACGAGTTTATAGAAGGCGCGAGATACTCTCTCCGCAAGCTCTCGATCCTCTCCTCTTTCGTTTATCGGGATCATCGTGGATCCCAGCCCGCCGCGTTCAGGCGATGACCTCAGCACGAACGCGCGAAGAATGCCTTTTGATTGGAACACGAATTTCGGTATCAATGCTAATGACCTTGCCAGTGCCAGGCTTAATTGGACCCGTCAAACGGACGGTCTTCTTGGAAGTTCGATGTCTTCGCGCGGTGATGCAACCGAGCCGAGGATGCGCTTCGAGCCAAGGGTGTCTTTCTTCGAGATCGGTGATGCGTGGCTTTCGTTCGCTCGCTCGTCACGCGAACGAGGTGAACTCGTCGCGAGCCTCAATTCCTCTGACCTAGCGAGTTAAAAACGATCAGGAGAGATCGATATCTCGCGTAGATCGATTCGTTTCGGCTGGTCGAAGAGCCGAACGACCAAGAGAATTCGTCGCGGAAATAATTACTCGTCCTAAGGCAAATGACGCGGTAGCCAGAGGTGCAACGACCCAGAATTGATGCGCATCGGACCACACGTACCGTTCGAGGGGACCACCCATCGTCGAATTGTTGACAGTCCCAAGAATTGACCGTGCAATCACGCGGGTGTACCAGCGCGCGTCGTCGCGGTTCCGCCGCGTTTCTCGCCAATTATTCGCTCGCGTTTCCCTTTGGCTCGCGTTCAACTACGTCCACCCCATCCTCCTCCTAGTCGCGCGTCCATTAAACGGTAGCACCAGAACTCACACGATCGAGCCTTTTTCCTCGAAACCGCCAGAATCGAACGCGTGCACAAAGGGAGGCGGAAAGCGATCGAGGCAAGGGTGGGTCGTCTTTCAAGCTAGAATTCAATTGCGTCACGCCGCGTTATCCTGAGAGGTACCAATCAAACGGCTCGCGCGTAGTCCCCGGTGGTCTTCTGTGTGGGCCCTCGAGCCACGCTCGGGGTATATACACCCGAACGAGAAAATGACTACGCCCGTCAGCGGAGGCCGCGAGGGAGAGAAAAAAAGTGTTTGTACGTTGAGAGACACATTTATGGCCCAATCAACAGTGTATTCAAACATAGTCACACCTTCTTGCGAAGGGACGGTCGGCGCGTACAGCCACGACGAAAACCATCGAGGCTGTTTGGCTACCTTCGGCTCTCTCGGTTCGAGAGTTCCGCGCGAGCCCCGAGGAGAATCCGAGATCGATTCGCGATCATTCATGGATCATAAGAATTCGTTATTTCGTCGTTTAACCAATGAAGGAGACGATGGAGGTCTAAATTCGACACGGAAGGACGCGTGGAAAGGGAATCCGTGCAAATGAAAAATTATGAACCGCATCGAGTAACTACTGTGCAGTTGTCCGTGTGCCATTCTTTTTAGGCATGAATATTCCTCGAATTTCCGATCGTTCGAGTACGAAACGAGTCCAATGCAAACAGCACTGAGAACGGTTCTCTCGGTTTCTGTTTGCATGGGAAAGCGCTGTTCGATGAACTCGTCTATAGAAGGAACTTTCGAAGCGGTCCTCGAGGATCGATCATCGTAACGCGCGCGGTTTTTCGTACCGGCTATACCTGGCTCCTCGCCTTTGATTCCAGAGATCAATGGGACGGCGTGAATGCGATACACATTTTTCTACCCACGCGCGGCGCATCGTTCGAATTTTTTCTCCCTGGCTCCGTCAAAAACCACCCCATCTCCTCCTCCTTCTCCTCGCCCACCAGAGAATCCGCTCGTACGAAATTTGAACTTCCGAATTGAGTTCGGTGATTTCAGCCTCCGCGTTCTATTCGAGGTGAATCCTGCTGGTAGAGAGAAATCGATCATCCCCAACGAGGAAGAGAAACCATCGTAGAAAATTCCTGGGAATTCCTCCCTAGTCAGCTAACCTGATACTCGCCTTGGTAATCCAGGATCGAATGGGAATTACACGGAAGCAAATAATCCTAATAACGTGGCCCGACAAACACCCGGTGACCAGGGTGATCTAGAATGAGGTAAGGGGGAGAAAAGCGAGTGGGGGGAGGAGAAAAAATTACGCTCGCCGCGCGAGCACGCGGCCCACGGAAATTATACGACGGTAAATCAACGGAAGCCGGGAATCGTCGTCCCGGCTTGTTAATCCTAATCTGCATTTTTATTCTCCGGAGAAACCACCCATATCGTTTCGACTGACGAGGAGTGAGTGAGAGAGAGAGAGAAAGAGATGGTGAGAAAGAGTGCGAGGGGAAGAAAAAGGTGGCCTCCCTCCGTGGCGCGGCGAGAGACGCTTTTCGTAGCGGGCTCGTATTTTCAAAGCACTTTAGAACCATTTAGCTGAATGCACGACGGAGTTTATGGGGGTCCTCTGATGGCGTGGGGCTCGCTCTTCAGCCACCTCTCACAAAAGGGGGCCACGGGGCCAGGTGTCGGATCGTCCGCCACCATTACCGAACTGTATATCATTCTCTCTCTGGTGGAGCCCCTCCGGCACCACCGTCGTATCGCCCTTCTATTCGACCGCCGATTTCGATACGTGTACGTACTCGTGTCCCGCGCCGCCTTGATTTCGCTCGTTAACCTGCTCCCTGGATCGTCCCCCCTTCTCTCGAGTCGATTGTTCTGGGACCGGTTCGAGCAATGAGCGTCTTCGTGGCGATGTCAATGGGAACGAGGAGAAACCGAATACTCGAACAAGGCGATAAATATTTCCACGGAAAAATAATTTTCGAAAATCTCGGAAAGATACGCTTTCCGATAGCCGCTATGTCAGCCACGATGGCAGGGTGTTGGTATCGGCCCAGTAGCGGGTAAAAAAGGATTGCTCGTCGCAGCTCGAAAGTGATCTATCAGGATTCGAAAAAAGAAGAGGAGAGAGAAGAAAAAGACCCTCCCAACGGCCCATTACACGGAACAAATGGCAGCTTAAGTGGCCATCGGATCTGTACAAAACGACTAGATAACTCGTTCTCCCCGCCGCGTTATGTATAATCCCGTCTTTACGGGAATAAATTAGTTTATACGGAGTGTGCAGCGGGTCGAGAGGGATACGGAAGGGAGGGTGAATTAATGCGCCGCGGAGGCGCAACGTATCGACGAGATTCCTTGTGGACGTTCGCCGGGATTTCGGTCCCAGTGCGCCCTTTCCGCGGCGGCCCATCAAACCGCTCGTTAGCTGACAAACGCCGCGTTAATACGAACACGTCGTTGCCCACGGTCCCGTTCGTTCCGGGCCCACTCGTCTGGAAGAATACCGGTATTTAAGAACGGCCCGTGACGCGCCTCGCTGCGGGCTGTTTTATTAAAACGTTCATCCTCGATCGCGTCGGTGGTTGACGCGAGACGTGAGAAATGACTCGTTTCGAGAACTCTGGAGGACAGCCTAGGTCGCCAAGCTCGCCTGTGGACGAACGACTTCGAATGCTGTGTTTAAAACATTCGAAAAGCTCCTGGCCAAGTGTTAACAAATAGAAACTATCAACGAGAGAAGTGGAGGATGTCGAAAGGGGTGGTTGAAGGGTGTGCATGGACGGATATGTAATTCTTCGTCGAGGAAATGGAGTGTTCGAAGGGAAACGATCGATGCCATTAAACTAATGCGTTCTGGATCCATTTCGAGGCCGGTGATTTTACGGTTCCTTCGTGGAAAAGTGGAGGAGGCCCGGGGATGTCCGGCGGGCGCACCTGCTCGGGCTGCGGGTACGGGGTTGTCGGACTCAATTTCACTCTTTTCAAGGGGTCGACAATCGTACCCACTCGAGAACGGAAAGCGACACCACGGTCGCGTCCGTTCTCCTCTCGAGAGCTTTACAAGGATTTAAACAACTTCGAATGGTCCACGGCCCGCACAATGCCGTCCTCGGATCTTTTACAACCGGCGACGACGCGAGCCCCGCCATTCAGCGGGCCTCCATTCGACACGGTCCTCGAGACAAGGACGTTTCGCGCCTCCGAACGACCGCACGCCCGGTTCATTAATGCTGCCGCGTGTGATAGTCGCCGGTTTCCAACGTTGCTCCCGGTTAGAGCGATTTCAACTTCAGTCGCAGTAACGCGGTTACTTGGCGCCGAATCGTTCGAGTTGGCAACTCTGACTCTCGCTCGCAGTCCTCTGTCGGAGTTACCATAAGCCACCGTGTCGGAACTTGGTCGTAGTCGAGTAAATCGTGCTCACAGTCGTGGAACCAAGTGCGAAACGATCGGGTGATCCTTCAAAGACGGTGTCAATAACCATTCGACGAAGCTGGCTCGAAATTTCCCAATCGTATCATCGTCGAAACCACCCAAAGATCCCCGACACCAAAGAGGTCGCTAAGCTACCCGTGATCCCCCGGTGGCGTCGACTCCGTTCCCAAAGTTGGAACGCGCACGAGACGCACAATCGCGCCGCGTACGACGTCCCGGGGTACGTTTTCGTGGCGTTGAATGGGCGACACAGAGGGAAACGGTCCATGGAAGGGCCTCACGCCCTCGACAATACGAGCAATCTCGGCTTCGAGGGGCGAAAGGGAGGCGAAGGAGATGAGGAAGACGACGGTGGAGGAAGACAAGAAGGGCAAATAAAGGTAAACCCGAAGTCGATTCGTTCCGCGCCCATTGTCGACCACTCGAGGGATCAGTTTTTGAGCGAAACTCTAGAAAACGGGCCCGATGCTGGGGCTGTTCTCTTTCGCGGCTCGCCGTGCCTCGCATAATTGCGATTTAAGAGCCACGGGGCAGCTGCGACCCGGCGACAATGCCGCAGCCACTCGAGACGGACAATCGAACAATTTGGGCCCCGCAGTCGTTGGTCGTCCCGGTGAAACTCGCGCGAGAGAGATTTTCCACCGGCTCCAGAGTCGAAACGCGGCGCTCTTCGCCTGGAATTCTCGCCCTTTCGTTCTGCAACCGCGCTGCGAGCCTCCGCGCGAGGCACAAAGCATCAATTAAACAACCGTGCCCGACGAGAATAATGTTTACGCAGCGTTTAAAGAAGAACGACGAAGGAGGGTATCGACGGAGAAGGGCGAGAGAGGCCCAACAGCGTCGATTATATAATTGCCACGATCAATCTCCGTGATTGGCGGGGCGAGAGGGAGAAAGGTCGGTATTCCTCGTTCGGCATTCACGGTCAATCCAGTCGCTTATTTCTAGACGGGAGGCGCGAGCCGTCAGACGCTCACGACCCACCTAGTCAATTAAGAAGACAGGCCGATCTATTAGGGGATGCCCGTCTTCTCGCTCTTCCCCTTCTCCCTCTCTCTTTCCCTTTCTACGACACGCTCTTTTTGCCTCTCGTCTTCTTTTCCGCTTTTCTGCCGGCTGCGTCCCGCGATGAAATGAGAGAAAACAGAAGTCGTGAGCCAGGGTGAAAATTGGGCGACGAAGAGGCGATCGGAGGGAGGCGGAGGAATTGAGTCGATCGAAAGGGGGAAAGGAACCGCCGTCGGTCTAGGAGGGAGACGATCTTTTATATCGCTCGCGGTGGATGAGAAATCTTTATCGCTATTAATTCCGAGTAGTAACCGCGGCGATTTCTTTTGTATCGTCCGAGTCTCGGCCAGCAGACGCTTTCGTCATCTTTACGGTCGATTTAACGGAGGAACGAGCCATTCGGCGTTGACAGTCGGCAATAGGAACCTCGCCGACTGGTTTCTCCATCGCGAGAGGTGTAACTCATCGCACACTTACAAGCCGTCCGGTCAATTAAGAAGACAGCCGGTCTATTAGAGAATGCCAGCCATTCTCACCAGCCTTGCTCCCTTCTATCGTTCTATTTTCGCTCACCGTTCCCCCTTTCTTCTCGTTCGTACGTTCGTATACTCGCTCTCTCTCTCTCTCTCTCTCTCTCCCTCTCACTCTCCCTCTTTCGAGGTTCGATCTGTTTATCGCGAAAGAAGGATTCGTGCCCGCGAGCCGATACCCTGTGCTCCCCGCCTGGCCGTAGCTCTTTCACGGAATGGAAACGGGAGAAAAAGGAAGGGAAAACGGGGAAGCAGGAAGAAGACGGACGACTTGACGCGTGAAAACAGGGCCGCGTAACAGCAAACACGAGGCCGCAGAACGGGCAGGCGACCGTGGAGAAGAGAACGCTCCTCAGGCTCGGCGAGATGACGTACGGTGGTCCACGGTGGTGGGTTCTATTTTAGTTGAGCGCGTTTCAAGGGGGGAAGCCGACATGTGCTCGATATTTAGACACCAAAACCCGTCTCTTCTCTCGTCTACGGCCTCGGATTCCCTTGTTCCACACGAGGCGACACCACCTTCGTTCCTTCTCTCTCTCTCTCCCTCTCTCTCACTCTCTCTTCCTCTGTTCGTCACGCGTCAGTGTCCGTTCGCTGTTCCGGTTCCTCCTCGTACGTCCTCTCAGGACGCCCCCTCGCACACACCGGCGAACCGGGTATTTAGTTCCACGCCGTTATAAATTACGTATCATTCGCTTTCCAAACTGACATCGTGGCACGCGCTCCCGGAATGCGAATACCGGCTTCACCCTTACCCTCGTTATCCTTTTTCTCCTGCCTCGCGCGCACGGCCTCCTCCTGCTCCCTGTCCGCTCTCGTTCGTCGCCTCGTTTCCTCCCCGCCCCGGTCACTTAACTCCCCGTTGCGTGATTTAAGCACCGCGCTGGCTTCCAGCGAAACACAACCGCGCTGCTACCATCTCGCCACCGCGCGCGCTCGATCTCGCTCGCTCGTAGCTCGTTACCAGGATATCGACGCTCCTGTCCGTAATTGATCGATCTCGTTACCGATGACGGACGCCAGAGATCCTCCGTGAAATTTACTCGCGCACCACTCGGGTATTTATATTTTCCAAGTCGGAAAAGGGATGGGGGAGGAGAAATTTCGGTCCCCTCGGATCGCAGAACCGTGGCACCTAATTCTAAACACGTGTTCGCGCACAGTTTCCGAGAACCCACCGCTCGTTGAGGCTGCGGGACCAGGTTTACGATCGCCGCGAATTGTCGGCGGAACTGCGCGACGAATCATCCGCGTACGCGTTGCACGTGATCGAACGCGAAACAAAGGGGACCATTTCCTGAACGGCTCGACTAAAAATATTCCTAAATTCCCGCCGTCGAATAGCATATATCGACAGCAGACGAGAACCCAGAACTTTCTCGTAGTAGAGACATTAGTCTGCGATCGAAAAAACTACCCCTTTCGACGAGACGAGCGTCGAGCCCTCGTAGCCGCACTTCGAGGACGAGGAAAGTCGAGCGAAACGGAACCAGGTCGAGGGCCTGGAATAAAATATCGCCGCGGGTTGGACGAGTCTTCGCGAGGGAAGAAGACGAAGGGAGGTGGAGAGAGTGCGCCAGGGCAGATATCAATTCTCTTTACGCGGCAAAACGGTGGCAGCTCCACTAATAGACCGAAAGATTCTCATCTGTTTAACGCGCGTTCCTTCGCCGGCGGTTTGTTCGCGAAGGGAAGAAGATGGCGAGGAAGGAAACAGGGGAGGCGAGAGTCTGAGGCTCACCGACAGGCCGTCGCAGCGGAGACAAAGGGAGAGCGCGAAAGAAGGGCGTATAGACGAGGAGTGTGTGCAACGTCGGATGAAGAGAGGAAGGAAGGACGAGAGAGAAAGAGGGAGAGAGAGAGAAAAAAAATATATCGTCTCGTTGCCGAGATGCCAGAAGCGAGACGCATACCTCTTAATTGGAACGCTTTGCTCGGTCTAAGCGATTTGGCCGGATTTCGAAGGAAATGGGCGTTTAAGTGCGCCGGGGAACCATTTACTACGGCCGACATTAGCGCGTCCTGCTCAGAGCGAACGGTTTTCGTCGCGGACCCCTTCATTTCGCGTCTACCCTCTCGTTTCGCCCCGTTGTTCGTCCTCCACGATCTTAATTGTCGTTCGATGCGAACTTCGATCGACGATCCAGCTTCTCTAGCGCAACAGGGTGTGTAAAGCGTGCGTGGAACCATCCGAGAGTTCCTAGACCACGCGTCCGCGCGCGGTTCCATTAAATGGCCCCTTCTGGACGCGGTTCCAAAGGGGAACGATTCGGGGGACTCGTAAAAATGGTCGGCGGTGCTCTCTGTGTTCCAACGCGACCATTAGCGGTCGTAAAATGTTCTTCGAGCGGTTTATTTGGCCTGGCTGGCGACGGATTCACGCGGTACACGTTTTCCCGAAATAAACGAATCGACGCGGCGCTGACTGTCACGCGTCCCCGTCGTCGAAAATATTAAGATTCCACGGTACAATGTCGGGAGAGCTAATGGAACCGGCGCGGTGGAACGTGTGGCGAACAGCGCGAGAGGGATGGAAACGTAGCGCGGCCGTTGCAAGGCGTAAAAAGAAGAGAAAAAACCGGGCGAGCTCTCTTTTAACAACCAGACTCATTAGGAGCATGTTGCTCGCTTTTTACGCCCGGGACATTTGTAAGCAATACAGACTTCAAAAAACGAACTCTCCTGTCGCAGCCAACGCGCCGGCCGGACACCACCGATTGCTCTCTTTTCGCCGTCCCCGCCTTCCTCTGCCCTTCGCGGGCGTTTGCGGGTGACTGGTTCAAGAATTTTAATCGCGATATAAGTGCTTAGAGATTGCACGTCCGTTTTTTGCCCGGCTGCTCTCCTTCTTCCCGAGCGATCCTCTGCGCGCAGCGACGACGACGTCTACATTTGCTTCGGCGAGGACTCGCGAGGAACCGTCGTTCGTTGCTCGACGACGAATGCCAGAAATCAGTGTCGGAGTCGCGATTTATTTACAGGTACTCGCGACGATTCGCGAGGCGAGGCGTCGCGACGCGGTTCGACGACGAACGGCCGCGGTGTGCTCTCCCGCGTATCAAAGATCGCGTCGTTATCGCGGTGATTTTATTGAGGCACGCTCGCCGTCGGCTTATCCCGACGGAAGTTTAGCGGCTGTAAAGTCGCCGAGCTTATTACCATAATCGAGATAAACGGCAGATAAACTCGTGTCGTCGCCGTAATTCGTTTGATAAAACGCGGACGGGATCGGCGGCGCCGGGGACCAGCGGCCGGCGTTTTAATGAATTTTTACGGAAAGATAAACGCGACCGAATTAATAAGGTTATCGCGGTAAACCCCGTAATCGACGTTATAAATATTCCTCCTTTCAACCTCTTCCTCGCGAACGAGCGAGAAGAACCGAGGGAGGGACACCCGATCGCGCGTTCGTTCCAGCGAAACGAGTTACCCGGGTTACCGTTCGACGCGATCCCTCGATCGTTTCTCCGGCTGCTTCTCGGTGTCAGAAACGCGAGGGACGAAACGGAGAGATGGAGAGGAGGAGCGACGCGAGGCCGGGCTATAATTAAGAGCGAAATAACGAGCGAGTTGTCGAACGCGAGAGCGTAATCGTTACGAACGGGCGCGCGAAACCCCCGAAACATGTGTTCCACTCTCGGGGCCACGCTTCCTGTCGTTAAACGTCTGCGTAACTACTCGCGTCCCCCTTCGACCGCGTTCGCGGCGTGTTCGAACAGTCTGCGAATTAGCGATGACGAACGAGCCTGCCTCTACCGACCACGGGTTCCTACGAATATTTCTTTCACTTTCATCAATCATCATCTTTTTACGATCAACCATTATTCACGCGGCCCCGCTGCTAAAACTGGATAGTCGAGCGTCGAATAGTCGACCGTCCACCGCTGGCGCGGATTAAAACAAACGCTCACCACCGTCGATCGTTTTACGAGGAGGCATCGCGACGAGCCACGCGTCTCGATTCGATCGAGGTTGGTTACGCGAGCGTGGAAAAACGAAGCGTCGATCCTCGATGGCGTATAAAATTTCGAATGGAACGGGAGTACTAGAGTCTGCTGTTTTTGAATTACCCCGTTGAAACGAGGCGAGACACGGGTTACTCGGGACGGAGAGCGCTGTTTATCCGTCGGTCGGTGCCAGCTCGTTCATTAATAACAATCAGGATGTATCAGGGACGGTGGCGTGAAGCGATTTTTCATTAGACAGCCGGACGATCGCCGCTTGACACCTCTAATTAGCGGTCCGGTCTCCGCGCGGAAGCGCGACGCTTTATGCGAGCAGCCGTTAGCCCGCAAATGAGAGTAGAATGGCGCGCGTGTCCCGGTGCCGTCGCGGCGGGGTAAAAAGATTCGAAACGAGGCTTTAAGAGACGCGCGGCGACCATTCATCTCCGAAACGTCCGAGCTAAACATAGGCTTTCGAAACGAGCCGAGGGACGCGTTTCACGAGCGAGCACCGCGCGCGTATCTCGCGCCGATAACCGGACGGAGCCGCGTGCTTTCGCCTGAGGCTCGCGCGAAAAATCGTCCTCGCGCTTTTCGACCATTTCTTCGATCACATTCGATGTCGTTCGATTCGAGAGACGAGAGAGATGACGGGGTCCGTCGTGAGAAACGTCGAACGTTCGCCAGTGGACCGGAAGAAAGGAATAAGAACGACAGCGAATGGACGAAGGGATCCGTGTCGAGTAAAAAAGTGTCCGAGAGAGAAAGAGAAAGCTCGTGTAGGGACGTAACGAGGAAATTAACGCTAATGCGGCACGGTCTAGCTCGGTCGTGGCGGTTTTTATTCGCGTCCACGAGACGCGCTAACAAGCCGAGGGAACGAGAGTTTCGCTAAATCACCCCGTCGCGTCGCGTCGCCTCGACTACGCCTCGCGCCGTTTTCCTTTTCCCGTCGCAATTAACACTTCATTACCGCCGCTCGTTTCCCGTGAAATCCGAATGCCCCCCCGATGGATCTATATTAAACCACGAAAAGAGAGTTTATCGCCGCCAGCGTACCCCTCGCGCTGTTCTTTTTATCGACCAAGCGGTTGCGTTCTCTCTCTGCTCCTCCTCGCGCTCTCGACATCGAGAGCTTCTCATCCGAGAAAGAGGACCGTGGAAAGTAATTTCCTAAAACGTTGCTCCGTTACGACGAACGAGACCGGATCCAGGGTTCAAAGAAGAAGAACAAATAATAGAACAGAGTATAAGAGATAAAGCGATCGTTAATATTCGGACGGTTGTTCTAGCTCGTTTCGCTCGATGGCCACATGGACCAGCGGGGGACGTTCGTCGAGATTGATGACTGGTAATACCGTCGGTTTTAATGAAGTCGGGACCGATTTTTACGCAGCCGCGTTGCCAACGTTTTTACCCTTAAAATACATCTTGATGACATTTTTAATGGAAAAGAGCAATTTAATAACGCTGGGTCGTTACAGGAAGGAAACATCACGCGCGAAGTTTGTACGCACGATTCGACGATCGTTCGATTAATCTCGACGCGATCGCACGCGGGGCTCTGGTAATAACGCCAGTCACGTATCCGCGACGGTCGACGTCTCTCTCGATCCGCAGTCGTTTCGCAATTGCACCGGGTAAGAAAGCAACGATCGCTCGAAAAGTAGAAATCGTTCGTTCGTTCGTTCGTTCGTTTCGGGTGCTTAAACGGCTGGCTCCGGTAATTACGACGCCTCGTGACAGGTGCAATTTGCGACGCGACCGTCGAGGCGGTCCATGAAATTCGCGAAACACGAACAAGCGGCTCGGCCGCAGCTGCGGCCTGTTACGCCTCCGTAAACGTGTTTACGAAAACGCGACGGCTCGTACGTCAGCCTGGTCGTTAGCACCGCGTAATTGCCCGCGGCGCGATTAATACGTATAGCGAATCAAACGAGCGCGAGCGAGCCGATCCGCGCGTTCCTCTCGCGCCGTCCACGCAGCCGCTTTCGCGGCGGACGAACCAGCTTCTTTTTGCCGACAGGTGGTGACCGGGAGTTGCCGACTCGAATGCTCGAAATCTACCTACTAATGACTGTGATATATAACGCGATCTGTCGTAATCGCACCGCGAGACCCCGGAGAGAGAGAGTATCGCATTAAGATGTCCTGTCTGACGGTTTTTCATTTTTCATTGGTAGATTTTTAAATATCGCGAACCAACGCGCGTTCCACGGACTCTTCGACGAGGAGCAAAGGCTTCGACGATCTAGAGTGATTTGGCCGCAAGAAAGACGGCGATCGCGAGAGAATTCCGCGGCGGGATCGCGGCGAACGGGGTGACGAAGAGGGAGAGTTTTTCGTGTACCGCGTGAACGGTGGTAATTTTCTGGTTGCTCGCCGGCACCGGTTATATTTAATGCTTTAATCCGAGCAGACGTCGGCCGATCTAAACACGCGATAAATCTCTAGCGAGAGGACGCGTTAAAAAGCGGCAAGAAAACCTCGCCGCCGAGAGCGGAAGCGTTAAGTGGCGTCGCGGAGAGCCGCGCGCACGCTTCCGCGGCTGGCCATTAACGGGCCGCTCAGCCTGCTCTACTTACGGGGTGAGAGTAGACGCCTCCTCCTCTTTCTCTTTTGAACGATATTAATGATTTCCCAAAACTCTCGAGCCGTGTGAAAACTCCTACGCCGCCGCGGCGATCGGTACCGTTCGCCCGCTCTCCTTTCACCACTCTTGGCCTGCTCGAGATCTTTGGGACCGCCTCCCGCCAGCTGCGCGACTAGTCCCGCGATCGCTCCACGATTACCATTTAAAACGACCCCGGGGGGACGGTGGAGCGGTTTTGAAAAATCGAGGAGAGATCGTCGAGTGCCTGGATGCTTCTAAGTACCATCGGACGGGAGCGGTAGGAACGTTTTGACACGCTCGAGGATCATCCACGCCTCTGATCTACACACGTGTCTCGTAGATCGCGTACTCGTTTACGTCCATGAGTATGGACAGCTACGAAAAAATCTTTCAGGGGTGAGCATCCTCTTCCAACGTTCAGAGAAGATCTTCGCTCGGTGGAAATCGGTAAGTGGCGCGAGAAGAGGAAGCGGAAGCGCGTAGGAACAAATGAACTATTAGAGGGCGTCGAGGGCGGACGGTAGGTCCCAGTTATGGGCTAACAAGTATGCGCTCGGTGTGCAACGAGCAGAGATCGCGGCGCGTCTACTTGTTAGCCGTCCAAGTTGGCTCGCTAGGCGCCTCTCTAACTAGCCACGCATGGCGAGCACGTGTGGAGGTGTCGACTGCCCTAGCGCCCTTCGCGCGACCCTTTCCATCGACCGTGACCCACCCGCGTTTCTTCTCGCCCTCTTTCTCGGCGACCCCTCCGCCCCCGTCCGCCTCGCAGCCTCCTCTCTGCCTTTCCTCCCGACCTTTCCGTCGACGCGAGACGCTCCATTTCACGCGGCATGAAATCCGAGCGACAATATTTGGGCGCCCCACGCAATTGCCCGCGACTTGCTACGTGCCTACCCTCTCCAACGGAATTTTAATTCTTTCTGCCTGGTCCTTGGTTCTTTTTTTGGTATTTTTTAGTTTTCTTTGGGAGGGAGAGTGGTCTGTTCCCTTTTGACCGGAATATTAGAACCCGTGCGAACGGTAAACGGATCGAGGGTGGTTTTCAAGCCGGCCGGAACTTTCGTACAGTCTTGGAACACCTACGAGGCGCAAATCGCGCGGGTACAATTATATTTCGATAAATTCCGCAGCGAATAGGCAATTAAACCGCTGGGCACGTTCAATTACGCGTTAAACGGCTAATTGTACAAAACCAGCCGAGCATTTAATTCACTAGCTCCGACTAACGTCGATTCCACCCCGTCGAGAGGGAAACGCGACGAGTCGACGACCGATCCGCCTGCCAACGATCCATGGAAAGACTCGCTGGCTCGAGGAAAATCGCAGACGTCTTAAACCACTTACCCGAGGATTTCTCGCGGCTCTTTGAAGTCCCTCGAGAGCACCCGAGGGGGAGAGAGACCCGAGCCCCGGTGATTTTCCACGGGGTGTATTCTAATTTCACGACGCTGGTCGCGATGAAATTGACCGCGACGCAGGTGCGCCCTGAACGACGAACGAAGACAGTTCGCCAGCCGGCTGGGGATCAGCCTCGTCCACGCGAAAGCGGCTTACCCGGGGAGAGAATGAAATTTAATTAACTGGAAACGACGCGGAATCGACGCTCGTCACGCGGCGATAGCGTGAGCGACGTCGCCTACGCGTCGTTGCCGATTTTTGCCAGTGCCCAAAGCGTAGGCATCCGTACCCTTTTAATTCGTTTACTCCGCGCGCGATGAATCGTGGCGCGTCTCGTTGGTCGCTCCATTACACGCTCGAGGAACGCCACCGCGGAAACGCGTGGCATTCTCGACAGAATATTTTGGAGCGCGTCTCCGCGAACGCGTCGTCTCGCGGTAAATTCCATCCGTTAATTCGCTCAGCGAGAGTGTCTAACGCGAGGGATCGCCGAGAAGTGACAATGGAGAAGAATTCGTGAGCCGGGGTCAATCGATGTGTGCGATTTGACGTGAAATGGCTCGCGTCGACCGCGAGGGACGACAGGGGCGGAAAAACAATGGAGGACGCCGGGGAGAGATAGGCGGGGGCGGTAGGCCGGAGTGAAATCGACGAGGGTTGGAGGATGGGACGCGCCGGTTCGCCAATACAAAAGGGGAACCCGGAGATTACGATCTTCCATTCGTTCGCTCGTTCCAATTATTTTGTCCAATTAAAATATCGATTTTCTCTCTCTCTCTCTCTCTCTCTCTCCCTCTCTCGTTTCGCTGTCGTGGCTCTATCGCGGGTACGTTCGCCTTTCGCCGTGTCGTCGCGCTCCCCTCGCCCCCACGTCCCGAAAGCCCGTGGATTTCACCCTCCACTACGGAGCACAGTTTGGTCAGAGGCGAACGCGGATTTTTCTGCGTTCAACGGGTAAAGAGATTGGATTTTTTTCGTCCTCTTGGAATTTTCCGTTTCCCCAGCTTCACCGGGTTTCCACGCGTTTCTCGAGACGACGGTGCTCGCGGCTGGTCAGCTCGAATCGAGAACACCGCGGCGATCACGTCGACGGGGATAATGAAGCCGAGCAACGGTCTGTGGAAAAAGGCAATATCTTTAATTAACGTCGAACGTACGGGACGAGTTCCCGATAAAAGCCTTCGGGTCTCTGAGCGTGGCTAAAAAACGAAACAGCCGTGTTCCTTCCGTTTCGCGCTAATCTTCGATTGGATAAATATTGATGAAGTTACACAAGTGATCTCAGTCCCGAGGCGGGCAGAGCCGGGACCGTTCACCGCGCACAGAACAATGAGGAAGGCATACAAACCTTGGCACACTGAATACCGTTCGGAGATAAAAGGAGCTCGGGAACGCTTTCTTAACGGCCCGTTTATTTTACCATTACCATTCATAAGGATCGATACATTTCGAGGCTATTGATTCCAAAGAAAAACAATGCGGGGTATAATATTTGTCGAGAATTAAACAAAAGTGTCGATTTTTCGACTTCGCCTCGAACAAACTGAACGGTTACACCGGTTTCTCGGAACGAGGGGATCCTCGTGGCCGGCCAGGAAACGGGAAACTCTTTTTTCGTGTCCCCGCTAATAAGAGCCGGCCGTGCGCCGCGGGCCGCGCAAATGTTCGCGAGGGCAAATCAATCACGAGCGTTTCGCGAGTCCCAGGGTCGGCTCGCTCGCGTTCCTCCTTTTTCACGGGAAGAAATTATCCCTCTAAACGGCTATTAGACACGACCGGCGTGTGGAAGTTCTCTGAGAATAGACGATCTAATTCCGTGGACGGGTAGGAAGCGAGGAAACGGAGGGACACCGGCACCAGGGCGCGCGAACCGTTCGAAACGGACCACCGTGATTGCAATTTTAACGCCAATTTGACTTGAATCTCTCCTGGACGAAAGAAATACTGTTTTCATGCTCAATATAGCGGCGTGCTAATAATTAACTGCCACGCCGTGCCACTTTGCCGCGAGCGGCTACAGGGTGTCCTCGACGTTCCCGATCTACGAATCGTTTTTAAAACACTCGAGACTATGCTTGCAACTAACGCACGAGTTACAACCGATCGAACGACCAACGAAGAGATGAGGCGTTGCCACGAGAAGAGAAGCGTTCTCGAAATTGTACAAATTTCCAAATCTCGAGTCCTGGAGACGAAAGCGTGTTTTCTCGAAATTTCAGGTTTCCTGAAATCAGACGAATGAAGAGAATCAATGGAGAGAGTGAAAGGTTCGACGCGTAAACGCGAGGAGACACCTAGTATACGCGGTACGAAGCGGGTCTTGCGGAGCTAGCGGGTGGTCCTCATTATGTCGACTTCCCCACCGCTCACCCGTCCTATCTATTTAACGTATCGTTTGCCTTGGTAACCATCCAAATTGGCCCAGCCCTCTCTACGCGCGGGCAGCCGCCATCGACCGATCTCGCTCCCGTGTCCTCCTTAATTATTCGGAAGCCGATGTTTAATAACGCTCCGCGCGAGCTTACCGCGAAACGTGGACGCGATCTTTAATAGAAACCACTCTCGTTTCCACGAGGACGCTGGCGTCTGTAACGTCGTACCCAGTGCTTGATTATCGACCGCGACAACAACGACAGGGGATGCTCGCTCGTCCACAGACACCCACGACGATTCCCTCGAAACCGAGGAATATTTTCGAACGGACGACTTCTCGTATCGATTCGATCGTATCTGACAAACGAGCGCTCTCGTCGATCCTAGTTACTCGAGAGACCAGCCATTTCCTCCTGGTTTCGCGTAAAACTGCGACAGAATTAATGCATCGTTCGGGGAAACCACGACGCGTTCGCCTCGTCGGAACAGTGTTTATTTTCGCGCTCGAACAGCCTCACGATCGACGTTCGATCCTACCACTCTGGCTGACCACGGTCAACCATCGTGGTTGAGAGATCGATGACTCGTGTGCAGTCGAATCGTAACGAGGGGGAGCTGGCTTCTCGCGAAGATTCTCGATTTCCTCGCGAAATCGCGAATGCTTCGACGAATTCGCGAATTTCCGCCCCCAACTCGCGCGCCACCCACAGTGGCCATTTGGGTCACGATCGTTCGCGCGGCTAGACCAGAAATTGGCAGCGCAGTCGAGCCCAGAGCGGACGAGGCGTTCGTAAATTCGATAAGCCATAACCAGCGGCGATAACGCGCGCGTAAACCGATTTCCCGGCTGGGAGGAGAGCGCGGAGCGAGCGATCTGTCCGCGCGAAACTACGTACAATTACCGTTTTAATCTGCAGTTTCGAAGGGCGGCAGTAAATATCGGCGCGGCGCTGGTCCGGGGCTCGTCGACACCGACAAAGGGAACGCGAGTAGACGCCGGGATCGGTGGAATTTATCGCCGATTCCGCGCGCAGACCCGCCGTCTATGAGCTTTTATTCCTAGCCCAGCTATCGACAGCCTCGATCGGCCGCGTTCAACCCCCGTCGCGCTTTTTCCCGCGCGAGACTCGCGAGACAATTAATCGACGTCGTGCTTCATCGTCCACCGGAAATACAAAGATCCTCGCCGATTTTCAGCGCGGCGCCACGGGTTTTTTGCTGAGCGACGGTGGATCCGCAGATCGAAAACCGTCAGCTGGGATGGAGCGACCAGCGGAGCGGATGGACAAGATGAAAGGCTTCCGAGAGTGATCTCTGACGGGGTACGCGAGGAATGTGCGCGTGCGAGGGGTGCGATCGAAACGTAGACTGATCGAAGTGCAATTAACGCGATCTGATTAGCGTAAGAGCGTTCTAGTCTGTCCACGATCAGTCGAATCTACTGTGCTACGCGTAATCACTCTGGACGTATTCGAACTCGCTTCCGGTTCGATCTACGCAAAAACCACGACGGATGGACGTCCATGCGCCTCCAGGGACGTCTCGTAAATATTAAAAAGAGCTTCTGGTCTGTCGCGTAAGCGTCGCTCGATCGAGAAACATCGACGAATCTTCCTAAAACGGACAGTGGTCCACGACTGGCCGGGTAGATAGGTAGGCAACGGAAGACAACGCGGATGGTAGCGAAACAGGATCGTTTCCATCGATCCCCAGCGAAGATATCGATCCCCTTTGGCGGGCGGATGAAGTGGCAGCGCGAGACGGCGGAAGTTCGCGCGATGAAATTTACGGCTGCAGCCAATTCCGCGCAAATGGAAGCACGGAGCATCTATGAGGTTTTATTCGGGCCCGGTTATCGCCGCCACCTATCGGCAGGCATTTGTTTTTGCTTATCGCCGGGCGCTACGTCAAGCCTGGTGAAAGAGGGGTGGCGTGAGAGACATAGAGAGCCAGAGAGAGAGAGAGAGAGAGAGAGAGAGAGAGAGAGAGAGAGAGAGAGAGAGAGAGAGAGAGAGAGAGAGGAGGATAGAGGGTTGGCCACCGTAAATATGACGGACGGATGCGACGATGGGATCTCAGCGGCGTTGGAACAAACGAGCGCCACGGATCCACGCAGCCACCGAAAATCTCGACTGGGCTCGATCCACGGGGATGAACGACCGAGAGGACTCCGCGCGACGACAGGGACTACCGTTCGACTGCGAATCGATATACCTGCCTGCCTGCCTGCGCGGACCAACGAAATCCTCCGCGAGAAAAGGGCTGCGAGAACGACCGTCCTCCCTTTCTTTCCATCTTTCCCTCGTTCCAACCCTGTCCCTCTTTCGTTGCCCTTTTCTCGATGCCTCTCTGACTTTTATCGGCTTCGCGTAATAAACGACAGTCTATTCGAACAGAAGAGCGATCGATGGATAATTATGGAGTATCGATTATGGATTGATTTCGATAATTGTCACGGTGTTAGAAGAATTAAAGCGTTTGGGTATCATGATCAGTGACGTTCAACGGTACCGCGCGCATCGCTTCTACAGTAACTGTTCGAACGGAGCGTACAGATCGTCGAAAAAGGTAACAGGTCATTACCGCGACGCGTGCATCGCTCCTCCGCGGATATTCCAAAACGACAGGGAGCATCAATAACGACGCGATGATCGAAGCCACTCTCGAGGCGAGTCCGCATTTTTCCACCCTTAATCACCGCTCCTAATTGGTCAATTACGCTCATTACCGTCTCTTACGGTAGAGAGGCGAGTCGACCGATAAAATCTCTCCTCTCTCCGTCCGTGTGCGCGACCGTCTCCCACCATCGGGTGTGTGTGTGTGTGTGCGCGTCCACCGCGGGTAATCCATGCCCTCCGTGCCTACCCTGACGGTGCGAGGGGGACCAACGTTCGCGAGAGAGAAACTTTATCCCTGGCAGGGAGAAAAATCAGCGGTTCCGTAGCCCGGCTCGGTTCGGCTCCGTTCGACGACGAGGAAACCCAGCCGACGAAGGCGGAGCCAAACCAGTCATGCCCCTTCTGCCGCCTCGTGGCCTCGCCCAGTTTTCGATTTCCCCTTTCTACCACTTTCGCCCCCACCCCTCTGTGAACCAGCAACGCTCGTCGTTCCATCGTCCTCTCTTTCCAAGCAACGGCCACGCCGGCCCCCACTAAAACCCGAGGCGCCTCCACCCGCAAAACGAAAAACTCCGACCGCCGCAGTCGACGATGGTCAAAGTCAGTCCACACGGAGAGCTCGAGTCGAGTAGAGGCTAGTCCAGGTCAGCTTGCCGGCGATCCATCGATCCGTCGATCCCCGCTACACCTGTCAAACGCGTCACGCATCATCGTCGTCCTCGCGGAGCTTCCGTGACTGTTTCGCAACGACTGTTCATTGTCGTCTACTTGTGCCTTTTCGACTTCGAAGATCGGACCCGGATCGGGTCTGCAGGATATTTTTCGCCACTTTTATTTCTCTCCTCTGGGGTGGAACGAGTCGCGAGCAGTCAGTGAGAGGGACCAGAGTGGACTCGCGTCGTTCGAGCAGTGAGAGAGGAGTTTTCCCGTCCCCTTTCGTCCAAGTATCGGGAACATGAGAAGATCGTAGGCGACTGGAAGAGGCTTCGGTGTGATTCATTGGAAAACGAGGTGTTAAATCGCGATTTAATAATGACAATACTAAGGATGACCTCCCCGGTGACGCCTTCATCGAGCAGTCCAGATTCGAACGAGGCCCAGGCACCACAGGCGACCGCGAAACCCGTGCATCGGCTCAGTTTCTCCGTCGCGGCGTTGCTAGCCGACACCAAGAACTCGGACACCGCCAGACGGGAGACCTCCTCTGTCTCGCCTAGATCCTCCCCAGTGGTATCGTACTCCCCAGTGAGACAGGAGCAACCGTCGCTAACCTCGAACGTCGCGTCGCAAAAGTATCCTGGGGGACAGGACTACAGATCGAGGTATTTGTCGGTGTCACCCGGTATCCACGAGCACAGACCAACCCCGTACACCTGCGACACCCCAAGAAGCTTGCTGGACTCGAGAACGTTGTCCAGATTCTCCGAGATCGAGCTCGAGAGGGTGGTCGAGTCACCGAAGCAACGCTCGAGGATCCTCGACTACGCGGTGCAGACGTCCACGTCGGACGCAGCGTGCTCGTCGTCGCCAAAAGTTCCCAGCCAACCGGATTTCGGTCCCCAATCGCCCAGAAGCAGCTCGCACGAGGGTAGGTCGAGGTGCTCCGAGCCGGAAGACATCGACGAGGACGATGAGAACAGTCTGGTGGACGTGGAGGATCTTCAGCATCAAGGGAGCAGTCCAACGCCGGTCAGACCGACTCCAGCGTACATTGGCGGGTTCTCCAGCCTGGGTACCATCTCTGGTATCCCTGCGAGCCTTCATCCCGCCGTTTGGGGTGGCGGACACCAGGACGCGGCGGCGGCAGCGGCCGCAGCGGCCGCTGCGACCGCCAGCTTCTTCCCCTCGCACTTCTCTCATCACGCGCCGCTAAACGGTGAGTTACCACGGTCGCGAGCGTACTCCCCTTCTGTTTTTATCCGTTTGCCATTTGCTAGACCGACGACAACCGCGCACGGATTGTCTTTGAACCGCTGGCCGGCCGCCAATCGACTCCTCGTTGGATTCTTTTCGTGGTTCGGGGACAAGGCTCGATTGTAAGGTAGTTAAGAGTACGCGACGGGCTGCGAGGATGGTATGAGAGAGGGAGAGAGAGATAGAGAGGCTGTTGTTGGACCGGGTGAACGCGATCGCGGCCGCGTTCAATGGAGCCGACGGCTTCGACATTCTTCGCTTTCCTCGGGTCTCGTTGTTCGCGGATAAAATTAGCGCCGGAACGGAAGTCGCGCCTCTCGCTTCTGATCGTTTCGCCGATCCTGTCCCTCCTCTATTTTCGCGCGCGCCCAAATTCTGATTGAGACACGGTATTTCGGCAGCGGACGAGGAGGCAGAGCTTTCCGTATGACGCGAGACGATTCTCCAGACGAGAAAAGAGACGCGGATGGACCCCGTGGCTCGGGGGTGGAATTACTCGCCACCAAATAACGACGACGATTTACGTACAGTGTTACGCGCGTGTCTCGCATACTGGCATTTTAATTATCGAAAATGTGACATCCCCCATGGCACGAGCGTGAAATTCTCCGATCGGATGATTATACGCAGCGGTCGATTTATGAACTTGAACAATATTTTACGGATAATTATCGTCCCCCCTGCAACGCGGATCCCGAATTCCTGGTTAACCGCCTGGCGGAACTCCACCTCTCGAGTATCGTCGAACGAATCTCCATCGACGTCAATCCGTTCGAGCTTAGACAACATTTAAACCCGGACGATGCTGAAATGAAAAACTCGCTAATTGATAAATTGAGACGGCCATTATCATCGCGTACGAGAGCTGTCGGCGAGCGGACTACGTGGTCGTTCGTGGAAAGAGAGAGGAAAACGGAGAGAGAGAGAGAGAGAGAGAGAGAGAGGGGGGGGGAGAGAAAGAGACAGACAAGCAGCCACCTAAAATCACCGCAAAAGGAATGCGGTTCTCGGAACAGCCGAGAGCGGGATGACTCGCGGCGATTGAATCATCGTTAACACTAATTATTGAGGTCGCGGCTTGATAATTGCGCGGGGGCCCTCGTTAAAGAGGCAATCAAAGTTTTCTCGCTTGGTCGGAGCGCCGGCGAGCAGACGGGAAGATGGAACAGAGGCTCGGTTCTTGTCGGGGCTACGCGAGGAATCCGGATAACAGACAATAGGCGATTATTGCAAAAAGGTGTCGCAACTCGTACTGGATCCACCGAGAATAGATGCAAAACTATTTCTCGCCGTTCTCCCGCCGCTGGCTCGTCCCCGTTTTAATTTATTCCCTTTACTCGGCGGAATTCCTTCAATTTCGAGTCGATTAATTTTATGGAAATTTTGCGAGATAACAATCCCACGGATTATCGCGCAGGAGGACACGAAATTAGGCGGCGACATCTGTTCCCACTGTAAACACTCTCGCGCGATTAGATAACCGATTTAGTGGTCGAGCGAGTCGACGTGTTTTTCTAATGTTCGCTTTACACAAGTAACGATTGATAACCAATTTGTATACGCTGCGATACATCCCAGTCGTTGCTACGAGTAGCTCTTTGTCAGTTCATATAGATGATTATCGCGCGATCGCGCGGTGATTTAGGGGTGGCTCGCGAGCGGAGCACAATCGAGCATAATCGAGGCGGACGAGTCGTCGTACAGGGGAAACGGCGTAATTTTGAAATATTACCTCTCATGGAGGGTGCCGAGTGCGGATCGCGCAACCCTTCGAAACTTTGTTTCGCAGCTCTCTACCTCGACCATCCTCGAGGAGGGGTAGAGAGAGAGAGAAAGAGAGATGCGGTGGAGAGGGGTTGGAAAGGGGGATGACAAAGAGCGTGCCTGGTACCGGTATAAAATATGGTATCGCGAACGTACCTACGATAATACCTGTAGGTATTTCCGAGAAAGATCGACGCGAACAAACCGGAGGCGACTGTACGAGGCAATTAAACCGAACGAATGTCAAGTGATATAAATTAATTGTCATTTATCGCGGGATGCCGATCCGCTCGGATAATGAAGATGAATATACCCGATTTCGCGGAACGTTCGTTAGGATTTCGTTTTCTAATAAAGGTACGAGCACGTATGCGCTCGTTTATCGATCGAGCCTGCTAATAAGAGCGCATAGAAATCGTGGTCCATGGATACACGTTACGCAACGCAACAAAGAGCGCTCGAACGGACGAGCGGGATTTCACCTTGCCTTTTTCTTCGCCTCGATCCTTTACTCGCCTCCCCCTCCCCGCCCCTCTACTCCTTGTTAGATATCTCCGCGAGATCAGCTAATTATTTCAGTAATTTGCATGAAAATCGATCGAAAGGGTACGCGCTTTTTTCCTCTCCTCCCTGTGTCTCTCTCTCTTCGCCATGGAATCGAGGTTCGACTTCAGTCCTCGATGCATCGAACGCTGCCTTATTCTTCCGCGATTCCACGCTACGTAATTGCTTCATCTTCGATTACGCAGATATTTTCTGGTAACCAT
Source organism: Xylocopa sonorina (assembly GCF_050948175.1). Lineage (NCBI taxonomy): Eukaryota > Metazoa > Arthropoda > Insecta > Hymenoptera > Apidae > Xylocopa > Xylocopa sonorina. The sequence continues at coordinate 11,455,469 of NC_135197.1, read as the reverse complement.
AAATCTGGCAATAAAGGGGCTCTCGCCAAAGACGCTTCCGGACGAAAGAGAGACAGAGGGGCGGGTATATTAGCTTAACGCGTACGATATTGTCGCATCGGCGTGTGACATTTTTAATAAACGTATTTCTCGCATCGCGAACCGCATCGTTCGATCGAGACGATATCGTCGGCTGCGGTGTGTACGTTGTACAAGCATTAAAAGGTTGAACGTACACGGTTCCCGGTGTAGTCGAATCAACGCGAATAGCATAAATTATCGTGGCGATCAAGACGTTCAATTAAACGGCAATTTACACTGTTTGCTTTGCCTTAAATCCGCAACAGCGTCGCTCGATCAAAATGAATCACGCGCAGCGGCCGCAAATGGCGACGGCGCACGCTCGCGTTCCTCCGCTCGCGCATTACATTAATACGCGGGGACTTAATTAATCAGCGCTTAAACGAGCGTATCCAGCAGCTACTTTTTCCAGCTACCGTCGTTTCCGTCGTTCGTATCCTTGTAACAGCAGCCCCTAACGCGCACCGATCAGCCGATAAACGCGGAGGAACGTTTACGGTATCGACGATCAGCAATTTCACATGCGCCAACGCGACTCGAGGCCCCCTACCCCTCGCATAATATCCCAATTTCGACCGATCGAAACGGAAGCGCCGTGGACACGGGGGCCAGAAGGATCGTTACGCAACGATCAACAAAGGATCACCCCCAACGCAGGATCCACTCCTCGCCCAGCATCGTTTCGCGGAATCCCTGGCGTATCTCCGCGAGATCAGCTAATTATTTCGAATGCGCATACCCGATCGATCGGCGCAGCCTCGACTGAAATCGGGCCCTCGCCCAGACTTTTCGAACACGGCAGCCAGACGGATCCTACGATATATACCGAGACTAATTGGGATCCTCGAAGAATCGTGGCGAGGAGAGTCGAAAAAGGGAGAGAGAGAGAGGTAGAAAGAGAGAGCCAAGGGGAAGGATCGGAGTTTCGCGGAGGAGACGAGTCCAGCTCGTTCAGAGTGGCTGTCTTTGGGACCGCGAAAGCTTTGCTCGCGAATCCCGCGGCAGGAAGGACGCGAAAGCAGAGGGGCGGGAGACGACGGACGGGGTTGGGTCTCGATGGAAAATTTGAAATTCAGAAAGCTACCCGGGGGCGATCCTCCTGGCCTTTTGTCTCGTCTCGGGATCGCTGCCTCTCCTCCCGGTGCCGTTCACCTCCGCTCTACAAATCTGTCAATTGTCTCGAGACAAATCTCGGGGAATAGACGCGATATATTCCGACACGAGTATCTCCGCTGGCTCGAGATGTCCCGAGCCTGTTTTCGCCCGCGTTCGATTGTCTCCGCTTGTCGTTACAACCAGGATTTTCGTGGGGTAATTCAAGGGAGAATTCTCTGGTAATGTTCTCCGGATATGCTGCGCGCATAATTGGCCCCCGCGCTGGGATGTTTCGATATTTTTATCGACGCGACGAAAAACCTCGCAGCTTCGACGGCACGAGGTTGCAGCGATTTAACAAAACCTTAATAAGATTATCTCGAACGAGTCAGTAATCGAGCCTCGTCGAAACCGTTCGCCGAAGAACCATCAGAAAAAGCCTCTCGTACCCATGGAACGCGGTCCACGTCGATACAGACAAATTTCCCGTACGTACATCGCGCGATCGCGTGTAATCGAAAGGTCTAAGCGACACGGGTCGATGGTTATTCCATGCACCTTTCCCCGTGGGACGATAGACGCGTACGTACAACCTAGCTGACGAACAGTGTACATCGAGAGCGTTGGAGGAGCGATTGCGCGGCGGGAATGTTGCGGTCGAGGATGAAAAAAAAAAGGGTAATGAGGCCGGTTTGCGGGCGGGAAAATTATGAATCGAGGGGCAGAGGAGGGTAGAGGGGGTTGCCTCTGAAAAAGCGACGGCCGTACGATTTCCTGGCTCGCGCTTCCCGGATCCCAAGCCGCGGACAAAAACAGGACGTTGCGGTTAGGCACCGGGTTCCGCGTGACGACGAACGACGACGACGACGATGAGACCCACGGACGGATGATCCTCGAGCGGAACACGCTTTCGGTTGCAGAGAACGGAGAACCAGCCCAGATCAAGTGCAACCTGAGGAAACACAAGCCGAACAGGAAGCCACGGACACCTTTCACCGCGCAACAATTGGTGGCGTTGGAGAAGAAGTTCACCGAAAGGCGATACCTGAGCGTGGCGGAGAGGGCCGAGTTCTCGTCCTCCCTTCATCTGACGGAGACACAGGTGAGAGGGACACGCTTTGGCTACTCAGACGTCGCGAAAATGTCGCCAGACGCCGGGTAAACATCGAGGTATTCCGAGCCCTGCGGGAACGCGGCACGACCATCTTATTAATAGACGTACAAATTGGCCGAAACGCGCGCGCGATGACCGACCAATTATCCCAGGTCGCGAGCCTTGGTGCCCATCGAAACGCGGTCTCGTCTGGCCGCGTCTGTCAACAACAACGCGGCTCATTCGCCGCGCTCATTGTCGCGAAGATCTATCGCTTCTCGACAAATTCCCTCTATCTTTACCCGTTCTCGTTTAAGACGCGTCGAACAATGGCGAAAATGGTGACTAGTGTCGTCCGTGTCCTCTTGGTAATCCCTGTTACCCTCTCTCGAGGAACCGTTGACGCGGCGGGCTGACGGTAATAATTAGACGGAGGAGTCGCGATTCTCTATTTAAATCCCATCTGAAATATTATCCGAAAACTCGAGTAGACTTCTGCGAGGATACGGTTTATTTTATCGTTCGATCTCCACTGGCGTGCCCGCAGCAACCGGTAGCCCGCAGCCTGGAATCCTATCGACGTCCCGATCGTCTCGAGATCGGCCCGACCAATTGGCTCGGCGGACCGCAGCGAAAACCGCACGACAAAATCGTCGGCCCGTTAAGGCCCGGCTGAGCGGCCGACAGACGACAAGTAACAATGTAACCCGGGTCGGTGGTTGTTGCAGGTGAAGATCTGGTTTCAAAATCGGCGAGCGAAGGTGAAGCGCATGCAGGAAGCGGAGATCGAGAAGTCGCGGATGTCGGCGATCAGGCAGCACCACACGGCGCTCTACGGTTCTCATCCGGGGCTGTTGGCTCCTGCGAGCCTCTATCCGGTCGGGATACTGTCTCATCCAGGTTTAACGCCGCATCACCCGATCACCCAGCACCCGTCCAGGGAATGAGAGCGACGAGGGTAGCCGGGGACCACGTCGCGACCGGTACCGAAACGAGAACCGTCTCGTCCTCCGAAATTCTCCCTCAGGATCGGTGTGACGCGCGCAAGGATCGTTAGCGCGGTTGGTTCGAAGCTGAAGCGGAACTGTTTCAGCTCGAGGAACGCCGCGGAGATATTGCTCAGGGTCGTACGAATGAAACGGAGTAGAGCGAACGAGATGGAATACTGCGAGCAAATCGCTCGGTTTCGAACGGTGATCGAACGAGAGGAGAAGAAGGAGCGTATCGAGCGTTCGAGGAAAATCGCGCGGAAACGAAGATGAGTCAGAGCGCGTTACGCGAGGAGGGAAGTGGTCGAGTCAAGTCGGTGGAGGAGCCAGTGGGTCTACGAAGAATCTAACCAAAGTGGAACGCATTTCTGTGGAAGGGAACGAAGACGATGCCTCTTACGATCGAGTACTTTCTACGGTATTAGAATATGAATCTCGTCTGTCCTGAATCTGTGCCAATTTCAGACGCGTCCCCGTGCGACGCGTCGATGTACATAGACTGTAAATAATTCGTCGTTCACGAGTTGAAATCGCACGTAGTCCCTGTAAATACCATGTTCGTCGCGAAACGAACGCCTAGCACGTATCGATTATCCTGCGAGTGGATCGGTGGATCGAACCCATCGCTCCAATTTTCCAATTTTGTATAAAATGTAAAACTGTCGCCAAGAGGGAAAAATAGAGATAGAAGAGAGCGAGAGAGAGAGAGAGAAAAAGAGAGAGAGAGAGTAGCAAGAGTTTATTTAATAAACCACAGTATAGAATATATATATATGTACATATATACATATATATGTGACGCCTGTTATTTCTCACTCTGTTAATTCCCAGGTAGCAATCTCGTCGTTTGATCATTCGCGAAACTCGTCGATTCGCCGCAAGATTTATGGTACAGCCGTATAAATTTCACTCTGTCGAGCAAACGATCGTTGTTTCTAATTGAATCTTAACCGACGAAAGTCGCTGCTCGAGGCTCGCGTATGTAGGCACGCCGAGCTGCGTCGTTAAACATCGATCAAAACGGAGGAGTCGCATGGGAGTCACTAATTGAAAAGCTCGATGCCTTTTCGATCGTGGTTTCCGTGACCACGGCCGCCGACGATTAGAAAGTCGGAATAAATTACCAACAGCAATTAAACGCGCCGACGATCCTCGCGACCGGATCTCCGATAAATCGAACGAATTTATATACCATCTCTGGCCATACCTCGTGATCCGAAAAAAACGACCTCGCGAAAAATCGTTGCGTCGAAATAACGAATTTTTCCTATGTTTTTCCACGTCCGATTCATCGACACGGGGAAATATCGAGCCGATCGATTCGCTCGTCGTCGACTGGCACGAGAAGCTCGATTCGTTACCGAGCTTAATCAAAGCTATTCAAGCGATAAGAAACGCGAACGCGTTTCAAGAAGCGACGTGGCAGCCGGCAGAAGAAGCTCGAGCGACTTTCTTCGACCTCCTCTAACAAGTTCGGCAATCATCGGCTACTAATCAACGACAATCCTCCCAATTCACACCGAGTTCCTCCTCCGCGCGGTCTTCGCGGTTACCGCGTGAGTCATATTTCATGAAATCACGGTACATCGTGCTCGATGTTTCCGATGCTTCCCGGAAAGATATTTCCAGCCGTTCATCCGACGGTTTAACCGTGCCTTCCACCCACGCTTACGGAATTTTTCTTCCGTAGATCGCGCGGAATTCGAACTTAGCCGTGAAACGAAAATTCGAATCTGTCGTTCGCATCCGCCCACGCTGCGCGTCTCGAGCGTTCTAAATGAGGAACTCGAAAGGGCAGAGGAACGAGGGGGTGGTACGATCGCAATCTTCCCTCTTTCCGCGGTGTCGAACGCGGTGGCACTCTCGCGTCCGCGGCGATTACGTCGCGACGATTACGCGGTAGCCGAGAATGGCGTCTCTGTGCGTACATGTCGCGGGAATAAATTAGCCGTGGCAATTAGTTTCGGAATCGACCCGCCCCGGGCGGCCGGCGCCACCATCTTGATTGCACCCGTGGAGAACCTTTAAAGACAGTAGCCAGCACTGTTTGCCGAAAGCCTCGGGAGAGTGCCGTTCGCGCGGCCTAATTAGCGATGCCCACCGAGATATCGCCGACGTACGCTAATAATACCGAGCATAAATATTCCGAATTTTTTCGTCTGCAGGCCCGTACGATTCCCTCGAACCAACCCCCCTTTCTTCTTCTGCTTCTGTTTCTTCTTCTTCTTCTTCCTCTTCTTGCGTACCCCTCCTCGTTCCTCCGCCTCCTTCGTCCACCATCCACGCTGCTCTCTTTACCCCTTTCGCGTCGTGGCGCTTGCTAATCTCTATTATCGCCAAGAGATCGTACCCGAGGCCTACGTCCACTGCTTCCTATTTCTCGTTGAACCCAGTGAAACTTCGTTCATCGAAACTGAAAGGCTGATGATCAGGTAAGTACGATAGCGGTGATCCAAGAGTTCCATCGTTTCTTGGGACGCGTCTGGCTGGGCATCGAAAGTGAAAGCAACGAGGATGTGGGTAGATGCTCCTCATGTGGGTTTCGTTTGTCCGTTAGCGCCAGTTTAACGTTACTAATTGCACGATTCGCTGCTGGTTAAGTTTCATCGCTCTATCCGCGCATGAACCAGCAGCATACTTAACCCTCAGTTGCGTTCGAGGCTCCCTTAGCTTCACCCTAACGCGCGAGACCCGTTCACCCCTATCCGTACGCGTCGAACGACGCGTGTTCTCGGTGCTAATCGAATGATCGAACGCTTCCGTCGATCCTTTCGAGCTAAACGAGTCTAATTCACCGAATCGCATTAACTCGACCAAATCCGTGAACACGCATGGTTCTCCCTGTCTACGTTCCCCTGTCGAGTTCGCGATTCCATCGCGCAGGGAGAAGAATCGCCTCAATTAAAGCGAGCTCGCAGCGGGTTCCACGATTATTTATAGCTGCGCGTAATCATCTGTTATATCTCCGGATATTAATACAATGTGATTATTAATACAAAGTGGTAATTAGTGCGCAGCTACATTTTCTATACGAAGTAAACGAAGTGTCCGAACCGAACGGAATCGTCTTGTCCATCGCACTCGAACGGCAGGCGGGTAAAGGAAATTGTATCTGTTTACCATGTAAATTGGCGACGCGATAAATTGCACACTCGAGGGACGTTTTAGAGTATCGCAACCTTCTGAAGCCTTCTTTACGTGCCCGCGTCGTTCCTCCCGAAACCGATGGCCGACTTGCAGCGAGAGCCACGCGTGGCTGCCCGCATCGCGGCCCGTTCTTATCGAAATTACCCCGTTTCCACCGACTCGTCTCCGGCTTTCCGCTCGGTACGTTTGAATTTTAATCGCGTAATTAGTCGCCGGTCACCACAGGAGCACGGAGGATCGCCTCTTCGCCTCGGTTTTGCCCGCTACGCCTCGCGTTAGGCCAGATAGCATCGATCAGATGATATCGCCTAAGCTACCGGGACGCTTGTTAAGCCTAACCGCGCGACCCGCTCGTCCGTTCGCGTTTAACACGCCTTTATCTCGGCTGCACCCGCCCGTCCGATCGGACGATCGATGAAAAGTCGATCTACGAGCACGAGTTTCCTTCGTTTCTACTTCGTTACAGGTGCCGTCGCGATCCACGTCGACTAATTAGCCGATCTGCTCGCCACGCCCGACGCAGACGATCCCTTTGGCGTCTCTTCTCCGAGATCGTCACGCTCTTCGCGATGATCGACGATAGACTTTGGCGCTTAGAAGCCCTTTCAACTTCGACGGTCGTCACAGAATTCTCGAATGCCTCCCTGATCGAACCCTCTCCGCGTCGACTCGAGCCTCTCGCGCGCTATTTACGCGTGCCGCGGTGCAAACCTAATTACGATCGAGCATCAAAGCGGGAGTAACGAAGCTCGTCGGTACTAATCCCAGCAGGAGCCTCGTCGAACGAGATTATTTTTGTGGCGAGATAACGAACAGCGAGAGATCTCGAAACCGGCCGGTGCGTTGGCCTCGAGCGTTATCCGGCGGGCATCTTCGCTGGAAAATCATCGTTTAGATGTCCTATCGGACCGCAGCATCCACGTCGCGCTTTTCCACGGACTTAATAAGCGAACGAGATTTACTGTAACGCAGGTCACGGAGTATTCCAGGAATTCGACGATCGTCGCGGTTCGCGTAATCGCGTAATTTTCCTATTTAATCGCTTAGTAACGCGCTAAGATTTTCGCTGATTTTTCTCGCGCCACCAACGATCGCGTTTTATCGAATCCTTCGATCCCAATTCGACGAGTTCGACTCGTTGGTTTCTCTCGCATCGATCGTAAAGTTCAGTTTTAGCAGTAAAAAATTTCTACAAGATCAGTGGACCCTTTCAGAGAGCACGTTACGTATTCCGATCGGTTCCAGGAAAGGGAACAATACCAGCGAGGTTCTCCGCGACGTCGCCCGTCGTCGAATTAAGGCGCCAACCCTGGGAGCGGGCCTTAATGAGCGATTAAAGCCGGCGTTGCGCAACGAAATTAATTATCCGCCGATAAATTTCAGGCCCCGGCCAGAGAGGATGTAATATTAATGATCGCGATAAAGCGCGTGGCAGAAAACACGCGAGGCTACAGATTGCAGATTATTCCGACGATGTGTGCACGTACGCGGGTCGACACGATGGTCGACGTTGGTGTACGCGCTGATTTTTCGTCCGATTCTGTCGCTTTATTTCCTCCTGGACGTCTTCATCCGCGATAAGTCCCCGTGAAATTGTAACATTTCTCGTGCTCGTTGCTCGTTCGACAAAAAAGGCCCGGTAATTCGGAGCGGATAACCGTTCCATCGATAATCGAAGCAGCTCGAGCGACGGAGGTCGACGAGGATCCCTCGTGCGCGGGGCGAATCGAAGATAAATCCCGATAAAATATTTTTTCCAACGCCTCGCGTACGAACGAGACTGTGTTTTATTCATTCGTTCCAAGTTGGAGTTTCGCGTTTGGAAAAACCGTCTCGACGGCGAACGTAATATTCCATGGAAACGCGTTGTTACTTTCTACGATATCTCCGGCAGCCTCAGCGAGAAAGGGTAAAAATCGGTGACCAATGGAATAGTTCAGCGCGATTCTGCTTAGCTGCCCGTGTCAGCTGGGACAGAAATAAACGAGAAAACACTGGGCAATCGCCAAGTATTCCTGATCGTCGCGGGGATTTAATAAACGATTGAACGAGGGTGCGCGAGAGCGGGAAAATCGGATAACGAGAGGAGAGGATCAACTGGTTCGAAACCACGGGCAACAGCCTGTCGATTTATCGGCACAGTAACCCCGTTTAAGGGCCCGCTCGACTCCAGAGGACCCGTATATACTCGCGTCGATACCAGCGACACGGGCCAATTGTAGATCTCCGTAATTGGCCGGGTCCGATCGGCTGGCGAAAAGGTAATTTCCCTCTGGATGGATCGCGTCGCGAGAAACTCTCCTGTAGATTGCGCAACCGGCTTGCTAATTATTATTAATTAACGACAACAGCGGTGGAGTGAAAACGGTTGACTGAAGAGGAGAACAGGGGGGAGGGAGGAAGGAAACCGTGGAAGATGAGGAGAGAAGTAAAAAATTAATTAGCATTTTGATTGGCGATCGTCGAGGATCGACGAGGCGGCCAAAAATCGCGCTGGTATTAATGTAGAGAGAGAGAGAGAGAGAGAGAGATAAGGATACAGCATTTTCTCCCCGATACGTCCACGCCGCTAATTCGTTATGTAACATGTGTTTTTATGTCGCTTATGACAGCCATCGATAGCGGCTATCAATTCGAGCTCGTTCGCCGACTAGCTTGCTAATTATTTGCTTACGTTAATTACGGTATAAACAATTTCGCCTGACGATTACGAAACTGCCTACCGCCTCTAGCTCTTTCTCTCCTCGTGCCTGTTCGCGTCGCTGATGGAAACGAAATTTCTCTCAGGTGGGGCGAATACACGTTCGTTTGGACATCTCTTTAGTGCGTTCTGCTTAAGAAATATACCGCGATCGCCTGTGTTGCGTGCGTCGCGAGAAATGAAACATCGGTCGATCGTTACGATCGTTGTCTCTCGCGTCGAGACTCCTTCGAGACAGTTTACTCGGCAGCTCTCTGTAAAAAGTATAAAAGTCGCATCAATTTCGCGTCACGGGCCAATATTTAACCGAGGGCCGCACGATCGGCTCGAGAGAGACTCGCGCGGGGCTCACGAAATCGAGCCTGAATTTGTACGAATATTTATTCGCCGTGCGTCCGTCCGGCTGGTAACGACGCACCCGGGGCCGCGTTCGTTTTAATCGGCTTAATGGATGCAAATTTCATTCGGACGCGAAAGTTATTCGCTCGCGGGCCAGAGGAAACGAAGGATCGACGGGGCCCTCGATGAGAACCCGGCGCCATTAAGGCAAATTTCCGTAATACTTTTCCAGTGAAAGTGATTCTAACGAATCGCCGCCACGGCGATCGTTGAATTTAATTAGACGCCGGTCCCGACGCGGCGTTCGTTGAAAAGTTTTCGGTCGGATCGACGGATGGAACAGGATTCCCTTTCATTCCTTCTTTTTTTTTTTTTTTTTTTACCGTCCCCCCTTTTGAACGGTTCGATTCCAAGAAATTCGTGGTTACGATCGATACCGTAGGAAGATCGCGTCTACTTTTTATTACTCGAGTTGACCAGTTGACCCGAAGTAGCCTCGAGCGAGCGACAGAGAACGGGAGGGAGAAATTAAAATCCAATTAGCTCGAGACAACTTCGTGGTGCCCTCTCGAGTCTCTCTCGAATTTGAATTACGCCTGAGAAACTTGTAATCGCGATCGATCGGGGCAAACAGATCTCGAGCCTTTGCGTTGGAACCGCCGTGAATTCATTTTCCAACCACCTGCCCTCGTTTCGTTTCCAACGCGAGAGAGTGAGAGAGAGAGAGAGAGAGAGAAATCATCTCAACGAGCCACGCTATCGAGGATCAAAAATATATTGTACAAAGGATGCACCGGGGAACGGCGAACGTAGCAATTAAAGAGCCGCGTCGCGATCGAAATCTGGGCGTACTCGGGGGGCGCAAAGGCGCAAGAAACCGGGGCGCCTCTGGGAAAAGACACGCGACAACGCAATTAGCGTGCGGACGATCGGAATCTCGCGTCTAAGTAGGGGCGAGGAGGTACGAGGGGGCATAAATTCACGCTCGAAAATCGCAGATTACCGCAGCGCGGCCGAGATCGCGGGGCAAGACCCGCGGAGTCATTTATCAGTCGCGGAACGATTCGATCGCGGGCCCTGAATTAACGTTAACTTCAACACGCCGTCCGAATCGATCTCCGTGTTAATTAATATTCCTCGCGAGCGGCGTTCGAGCGAGAAAGATGAAATCGTGCCGCTTAGGGGCGCAGAGAGGGGGAGCCTGAAAAAGGAGGAGAACGGTTGTTGGTTAATCCTAAACCGGTTATAAAACGCGTTTGGTCATCGTGATATCGTTGACTTACTAATTGGATGGATAAAAGACAAATATATTTCGCCGGGGAAGAGAGAAAGGACCGTGGCACGATTGACTTAGGGGTTAATCGCCGGTGCCGTCGGTATCGTGAAAATCGTTTTCGCCTGAAAAGGAATCGCTTGGCCGGCCCCTCGTAGAGAATCTAATTACCGCATGTAAATAAGTTCGCGCTGCTCCCCGAGCTCTGTATGCAATTAAGATTGCCCCCACTATCGAGAATCGTTGCGATATTCACGTCCCATCGGTGTATCGGTGCGACACTCGCGATGGAAAATTTCAAAACGAAATATATACTTTCATGCAACTTTTCAAGCTTGTCCTTCGTTATTATTTACCAAAGCGTGTCTCATCGTTCTCGTAGAAACAATTCCGCTTTCAGGATCGCCAAGCACAGGAAGAAAATGGCACGAAATCGTCGTTCGTTGTCCAGAATCGGCAAGATCGTCGAGCTCGTGGATGTTCGCCAGTAGAGAAGGGCGATCTTCGATCTTCGTTAAGCCTTGATGGCCGTCCAATGAATCCGTCGGCATAACGCGCCCAGGGAGAGCTTTCTGTCGGGCCATTTAGGCGACGCAACGTCCTGGCCATAATTTCGCGCGATTTATTCGACAAGTAAGGACGCTCGTTGAATTGTTACTCCTGCACCGCCTAAGTGAGCGCAAAGTGGTAGCTCGTGTAGCCTAGGCCGTAGGTGGCCGATACGATACCGCGCGCGTATCGTAAACCACGCGTTATTATTGTTTCAGAGACGCGGGGCGCGGCTTTGTCACCCCTGAGCGACATGCCGGATTATTCCCTCGACCCTCTCTACAAAATTGGCGAGGATTGTTACGGTGGAGAAAACTATGGGAGAACGATTTTTTGCCTCCTGCGTGAATTTGTTTTTCTTTTTTCTTTTCTCCTCGGAATCGTTCTACAAATGTGGAATTAATCATTTCTGCCACCTCTCCGTCAGCGTCGATCGAAATCTCGTCGAAGACCGCAGAAAGGAGCGGTTCGCTAAATTACGACGTCGTGGAAAGCGATTCTGTTGGAAAGAAAGCGAGAGGAGAGTTAGGCGAAGTGTCTCGCGTGTTCGAGAAGAAAAAAAGGGGGCTGAAAGAGTAAGGTGAATGCAGCGTGAAAAGTCACCGCGATGATAAAGCAAGTTAACTTGAAAAGTCCGCTAGCGAGAGAGTCAGTTTCGAGTTTTATTGTGACCGAACGGGGAAGAGGGAAGAGGGCGAAACAGGGTCCATTGATGGAGTTTCGAGGCACGACCCAGTTCGAATTTCTGAATGCGCCCCGCAGAACGTCTTCCATGGGGGATGAAACGTCTTATTCCATGGAATGAATGCTGCACTCTATCGTGTATTAACTCCGAGCCGATTGTCCCTTGATGGGAGGGAGAAAGCGTTCTACGGGGGTGGAAACGCGGGGGTGGAAAAAGGTCAAGGTGAGATGCACGTCTCGATGGACCCGTTATAGTTACTCGTTCGACCGAGATTGCCGTGAGTATCTTTACGCTTGATCTCGGGGGGCTTAATTTCTGAGCGGTTCGACGCGATCTTTCTCACGGTTCGCCTCGAGTCGCGTTGCAAAATTCGAAGCGTATCGTTTTATGCTACAATTATATGGTAATTTCGTTGGAGAATAGCTACGCCTCCCGCGATCGATACAGATCGATTCGATATAAATGGCAAGTGAATTGCCCGCGGTGCTCTCGGTAGGTACAGATTGCACTTTACCGGAACAATCGAGTCTATTGTCGATCGTCAATCGATTATGAATGCGACGGCTTCTCGAGTTGTTCGAACAGCCTGAGTCTCAGAGAAGTATTTTTCATGTGAACGAACGTATCCGTTCTCGCCAGCCGCCACACAAAACGACTCAATCCCAACCGAAACGGTAGTCTAATCTCCGCTCAACCATTATCGCCTGAAGCCTCGCGGGGCCACAAAAAGATCGTCGGATTCGGAGCGATTATTTATCGCGCGTTTCCTCGACGGTGGCTCGTCTATTACGAGAGCGGTCGGAGGATGAGGGAACGACGGGGGAGGAAAAAGGAAAAAACGGTTAAATTAAAAATTTGTTAAGAAAGACTCGTAATTACCCAGGCTGCCGGGTTCGCTCGTTTTTCGCCGATAATGTCAGCCAGCCACCATTTTCTTCGTGCCATCCCTTGCCAGAGATTGGTCGAAGGCGGTGGCTCGTGTACGCCGTTTATATCTGATTGTCCCTCGGGGGCTGGTGTAATTAAACTCGAACCAAAATTGCCCGCCACGCCGGCGAAACTTCTGTCCGTGCTCCCTTACAAACGATCCGGCCAATAATGCTTCCGTCCAACCATTACACGGCACCGTTTCACCGTCGAACGAAGGAGAGCCGATGGCTCGCCGCGTTGGATCGACGTTCAATTACTCTAACCTAGTAAATTTTCTATTATCGTCCAAGATCATTTCCATTCTACTGCGTCCCCTATAGATCGAACCCAGTTGAATTCGTATACCTATTCACGCGTAAGTGAGCGACAATTAAAATAATAACGACGATCCGATTTTAGAAAATAAATCGTTTTCAAAACGCGAAGAATTAAAGGATCGCGAAGATTGGTAGTTGAAGACTGGCACGTCCAAAAGATGGTCACAAGGGTAGATTCGACCCTCTAAAACGTGGGGCACGTAGAAATCCGCGGAAGAAAGGGTAAATTACCGGGGCGAATTCGGGGTCGAGACAAAACTATTCCGTCCCTCGAACGTCGTACAATAATTAACGCCATTATAGCATTTAATTGCCGCGAGTGGCAAGACCACCCTTCGCCCACCGCCATCTTGTTTTTCCCCGCCTCCCACCCTTTAACGGCCCCGTCGCTCTCCCGGAGGGTGGAAGCGCAAAATGGCGGTTAATCCCGTCCGGGGGCGGCTATTTAAATTCCGCCTCGCTTCGAGCCTCCTACGACGCCGTTTACGCTCTGGCCCCGGGATCAAGGAACTCGAACGGTGTCGTTCTACCCTCGTCTAATCCCTTTTGCGGGCAAACGCGACGCTCCCCGGTGAAATTCGGCGCGATACGCGTGTCGTTAGCGGCAGGATCGTCGGCCAGAGGGACTTCCAGTCCGCTAATGTCCGGATGAAATTGTGCAATGGAAAATGTAAATGGCAGGAATTATGCAGATTCAGAAATGCGCATCGAAGCTTTCGTGCAATCTGGCTAGCGGCGTGAACGGCGATAGGTGCTTTCGTTGTCCGCTCGTTTACTCGTGACATTTTCGTGTCGACTCTTACCTCCACAGTTACAACGAAACTTCCGCTTTTCGTGATCGACCGAGCAGTCGATCGAACGCGAATTCACCTCGACACACTCCACAACCGTTCCAACATCCTCTCGTCTAGCGATAGCTACGCTGGACGGCTTCGCGAGGAGCGAGCCACCCCTTTGACACCGGCATATGTAACTCGACAAGCGGATTCGCGCGGAAACTCGCCTCGTGGTAGACGTCGACATCGTAAATAGCCAGTTTCGCAAGAATATTCTCGCTGGAGTATTCGCGCGTATCCTTTAGCGGAGGGCAGGCTGATCGTGCGCCAGTTTTTCTGGCCCGTTCCCCTCGGTCCCGACACTTTGACCCGCGCGCGTGTTCGCCGTTGCTCGTGCTTGTGCCCTGCGGCGGAAAGAGAGAAAGAAAGCGAGATAGAAGGAGAGATAGAGAGAGAGAGAGAGAAAGAGGGAACCACGGGCTCGTCGTGAGATATTTATGCGTCGCATTGTCTCTCGCCGATAAGTTTCGCCGCGGCAGGACGAGGCCGTACGACGACAACTTCATTCGTGCGGGCCCCTTCGCCCGGAGTTATGAACCACCGGCCCCGGATCGTATATACCGTCGCGGTTCCGCGCTGCATCCGCGCCGGCTCAGCTTTGTGCACGAGTGCACACGCGTGTCCCTCGACGACGCACCACCCGGATGCTCGTCAGAGATGTATTCCCTCTGCCGCGCGGAAATGCGCCTTCGAAATGTGGATAATACGCGCACCTTTTGCTTCTCGACGGTATCGAAAACACCTGTCGATCTTAAGAAATTTTTACCTTCTCCGCACGATATCTGAATTCCAACAAGGATCGTCCCCTTTTCCATTTCGTGGACGATCAATTGAAAACTGAAAACGGTGGCTGTTCCCGATACGAGTCGCAGATACACGATTCCCTTTTAACCGCACGATAATCCCTCGATATTCATCGACCAAGGGACAAGATATCGCTTCCTGCGCGCGAGATCATCGGACGGGGTTGGCAGGAGCGAGGAGTCAAACAAAGGGTCGTCCGCCGCAAGAGTAATTCCGTAGCGCTCGCTTGGTCCCCGCGACGAACGTTATCTCGGCTCTCGTAGAACGAGAATCTGTTTGGCTGGAAGAGATCGATCGTCCCGCTCGTCATTTGTCATCGTATTCCGTCGTATCTGGCTGACGTAGGAACGATCCAGAGGGTGGGCCCCGTGAGCGCCCCGCTGGAAGGCGGTCGACGATCGAGCGGTAACGAAACCGGCGGGAAACGCGGGCCGTGGGGTTGTCACACGTGGCGTCGATGGCGTTAAAACGATGTATCGGTGGGCGATCTAAAATCATCGCACAATGACGCGCTAACTGGATAACTAGCGGGGTGCTCCTTATCTCGAGCGGCGATAAGCGCCCGCCGTACGAACCCTCGCCCCGAACCTTCGTCATATTACATTAGCGGGCGGGCATGGAATAATGTATCGCGGGGGACGGCCACCCTAGCCGGCCAGGAACGATTCTACGACTATATTCACATGGTAATGCGAGCGTAGCGCGATATCGCGCGGCGAGGGTGAAGTGTTATTAACAATTTGGCCTATCGGGAATCGGTGGCGTTGGGGTGCGTTGCGAGGTGCCGCGCGTCTGCACGCCTCGCGCCAACTTGCCCCTGCACCGCGGACGAGGCTCAGGGCGTCCTTCCTTCGACCCGTAAACGACCCTTCGACGATCTTATCGACGAGATATCGCGAAGCTTCTTCGACGCTGTCGTTGTACGCCGCGCGATTCGAACGAGCTCCTGTCGAGGGGGGTTTGACGAGGGGGATGATTTTTTTTTTTTTTTCTTCAAGCGCTCTTCCGCCTTCCAGAAGAAGCAGAATTTTTCTCGAAGGACCACCGCGACGAACGGGTTCCGCAAAGAGGCACCGACGCGACGATTCAATGGCCGAGGTGCAAATTGCTAACAGGAGTACACACCGTAACGAAGCGACGTACGAGTTTTAAAGGCTCGACAAGTCGCGCACAGTTTCAATAAACCCCGACTACTCGGTACTTTTTCACGGATCCCATCGGCTGTTGCCGCCGCGAAACCTCTAACAAGCCGCGCTTCTCACCGGGCCGCGTTCTCACAAACGATCCATCGATGCCGGGGCTGCCAATGAATTGTGCTTACTGTTCTTCCGCAGCGATGCGGCACGGAAACGGTATCGCCTCTCGGTGGTCGTCGTTAATTCTCACCTTCCGTTAACCGCCGCGGCGCAATACGAACGCGCCTTGCCTTTTCTGCTCGAGCATCGCCGGTAATTGCCGGCTGACCGCCGCTTCTTTCCACCGGTTTACGTGGACCGCGTTTCGTCCTCTCTCTCTCTCTCTATCTCTCGCATTATCGTCTCGAAATGTGTAACGATAACGACGAACCAAGAGAATAAAACGATATAAATATCCCTTAAGCAAGAAAAAGACATCGTCGACGCGCAAGGACACCCAACTGCGAAACACGAACGGATCGAGGGACGATCGAGGGACGATCGAACGCGGGTGGTGCATTACCGCGACAATTACCGCGGCGTTCCTCCCCCGTTCGCCACGCGGAACAAGGGAAGCCGGGCTCGAAAATCGAGCGGAGGTGTTAAACGCGGCAAACAGCCGCGGAGATAAAACGTTGGCCGGGCGAGGAAGAAGGCGGACAGAGGAGGGGGAGGGGCTGGGATGGGAGGAAAGAGAGAGCTCGTTAGGATTTTTCCGCGGGTGTTAACCGGCCCCGGCGACGAACAATGCTGTCCTGTGTGGAAGCGCAGCGCTAACGAGACGACCGAACACACCGGCTGGCCCCCGTCAATTGTTTCAGCAAACAACGAAACAATGGACAGTGGCCGAGCGATACTAATGGTCGGTTTATACGCTCCTTAACTCGCCGGCTCCCTCTCTCGCAGGACAGCCAGCCAGCCTCGAGAGAGGCCCTCTCTTCTGCAGCAGGCGAACGGGAGACGGTGGACCCATATTGGGCCACCCTGACTCTTTCCGCCGCGATACCTCGACCCGAGTTCTTCTCCGCGGCTCGTCTCGTTGCCGCGGACCTTGCCAGAGATCGATGTTCCTGAGTTACACGGGCGCAATGAATGTTGATTCAACGACATCGGGCTGGTCGCCCCGAGATCCCAATGGACTCACCCTATGGGGTCCCTCTAGGGTCCCGATGGGGTGCGTTTAGGATTCATTCGATATAACGCGTCGCCGTGGTGAATTTGTGAAACTTTCCGCACGGTAAGGTACACACAGAGAGAGAGAGAGAGAGAGAGGGAGAGAGAGAGAGAGAGCGAGTAAATCTTGACTGTTCGAGTGATCCTCTTAATTGAAACCAATAAGCTTTATGTAACGAGAAAATATGGAATTCCACGTGGCTCTTAGAGCCTCCTCTGCGCGTCGAGTTCTTCTTTTTTTCTTTTCTTTTTTTGTTTCGTACTACTTAAAATCATCCCTAAAGCACGTCCTATTAACACTATTAACACGTATAAACACATTGAACCAGAACGGCTGGTAGACGCGAACAAAGAGAGGGTCTGACAAAAGGAGAACCGAGCGAGGGAGAAAGGGGGAGAGAGAGAGAAAGAGAGAGACAGAGAGGGGTGCGCGCAGAAAACGCGTTGGTGGGTGAAAGAGGGACTAGACGCGAGCGAAATAGGTAAGGGGAGGTTAGAAATAGGAGCTAACCGAGCGTGAGAGATTAACCCCTCTAACAGCGGCCGCCCAGTATATCAAGGCGCGTGATAAAACGCCGCCGGCCTCTGGCTGTGTGTTGCCACCCCTAACTGCCTCTATTGACTACCAGAATCCAATATATTCTACTCCAACGGCGGAGAAAACCGACTGGGAGGCGCCGGAATTTCATACATCTTCTTTCGACGATCCATCGCGTCGGGGTGAGACCGACACCCACCCCTTTTTCCACCCCACGCCTTCTGCTGCTGCTCTGCTCTAACCCCGTTCCCACCCCACCGCATCGGCTAACCCCCGTCAGTTCTCACGGATACTGGCGATCAAGCCACCGATCGCTCGCGATTGAACTCGTTCACCCTCGAATCGAACGGTCGGCGCAGGATCAGCTCGCCCGCCGCTCTATCGTTCGCACCGTTTATTTCGATGTTTCGGGGGTGGAGCGCGATGGGGGTGTTGCTCGAGGAATCGATCCAATTAATTGAGACGCTCGAAACGATCTGCTTCGCGTCGAGTTCTTTCTTCGCGCGGATCGATTATAAATACACGATTGTAATTACTATCCGCCAAGATGTAATTTATTTCTACGCGCGCGATACTGCTCGATAACTTTTCATAGATACCGGCTATCGACGGACGTAATTGCCTTTAATCCACGGGTTACGTAAAAATCGCGGCTCGATGTAAAAACCAGTTATCTGCGCTCTTACGTAGTTGCGCGCGATCGATCTATTAATAGATCGATCTGTATTTCTTATCGAATCGCAGGGAAACCGTGCCGTTGCTGTGGCAGCTCGATGATCGAACCTCTAACGGTCGATCGATCGATCGCGCAGCAATTTCGAAAGGTTCACCAGGGTGTGCTCCGTTTTAACAGGAGAATCGGAAACAATCGGGCGGGTTCAAGGGATCGGATGTCGGTGATCCTGTCAGAGTGGCAGAAGACAAATCCAACGTTCGCCGTGGTGTAAACGGGGACCGTCGTCGGGCGGGTAACACGGGATCCAGGCCATGCCACAGTCTAATGCCTAAACACCCTAATAGCTCCGTAAACAACGGGCAGCGCTTTGAAGTCGGGGCGCGATTCCGAATTTTTCGAAAAGATCCGAGCGGAAACGCCGGCTCTCCAGTTTGACTTGTAAGCGGATAACGTTGAGTCAACGGCTTATTGTTTCAGCGGGGTTTCGGGATTTCGACCACTTCGAGGGTTATCGATGGGGTTGTGTTTGCCCAGTTGGGCCAATAGGCGGCCCTCTCGCTCCCTCCCCCCGGCGGACGTGCTCCATTTTTTCTTTCCTCGTTACAACGTTATCGACGAGCATGAATTCGCTCGTTGAACGCGATCGCGTTCGATTTTGCTACCCTTCACTTCGAGTGTCAAGTTATCCGGTCCTCCAATTACGACTCCGTCCACCGTCCTTCCCTCCGCTCTCAGTGGCACGTATGTTTCGCCGGATTTATCGGGCAAGTCGACGATTATTACGCGAAAACTGGCACGGCCTGTATCGGCGAGCTTGATCGCCGTGTTCATTATCACGTCGTAACAATAATCCATTCGAGTCAATACGGTAGCTTTGCAGGTAATTCCAGGACGATTTATAGAATCGGTAGCAGCCTCGTAAACCAAACGAAAGGGGAATTCTATCGGGGCGTAGTCGTTACAAATTAATTTACGACGTCCCTTGAACGGCCCGCCCCCGACGGTTGCGCAACCCGTCCACGTTAATTTGTCATAAACAATGCCGCTCATTGTCCGCGGCTTGGAACCGCGCGGCGTGGCAATTCGCATAAATGCGCGACTCGCCGCCGAATGGGCATTGTGGCGAAGGCCTCGGACGAACCGCGGCATCTAATTGACACGGTTCGGCTCGATTATCGGCCGCGGATTGCCACACTCGCGGCGCAAGTGCATTCGATTAAACTCAAGGTGGTCCCCAGGCTCGCTCGCTCGACGAATGCCATATTTCAGAACGATCTCGCTCGGTATCCGCGTTCGTCTCGCGTGAAAACGAGCAGTTACGTTCGCACCGTGACAAAACACCCTCGACGGCGTTTCGCGTGTCCCCCCAAATCGACGCGCGTGTATTTTAACGCGAATCTCCTCGCGTTTTATTCGCGCGATAATGTTGTAAAATTATTCCCACGACAAGGAAATATACAACACGGCTGCGTTAAAGCGACCAGTTACCAAACGCGTATCCATAACCCTCGGGCGGCGGAGGGGGAAAAAGGGAATCGAATTAGCCAACGATTCGCGAGCGTAATAGCGAGGAGCGTCATGGGGCGTGAAAAAAGAAAAAAGAGCGGCGGAGGTGATGTTGGCGTGAAATAAAGGCGGTTATCCAACGGGATGAAGAGGCGAGCAGGAGGCAGCGGGACAGATAAAGGGCGTTTTATCTCGCGGAATAACCGTGAACTCTTCCTCATTTCGTCGCTGTTCGTTCCACCCTTATTTCTCGCCTCTTACGTCCACCGCCGCCCGTCCCTTTCGCAGCCTCCCACTTCGTCCACCTTCCTCGCCGGCTCTCATCCCCCGTGCTCCTCCTTTCTTTTTTTTTTTTCTCCCCTCTCTTCTTTATCCGGACCGTTCGCGCTATCCGCGTCGAATCTTTCAATAAAAAATTTTGTAGCCCCGCGGAGTCAGCGCCATTTTGTGAGTTTAAATGGAAATCCGGACGGGAGAGTGGCAGGGAGGCCGGCGAGCACTCTTAGCATGCAAATTAAAGTGCTGCCATTTGAATGCGAATAAAACGCCCTCGAGAGCGCGCGCCCAAGCGACCAGATCGAGACAGAGAGGAGGGAAAGAGAAACGGTGGAAAAACGAGGGTGGTAGAGGGACAGGAGAGACAGAGAGAGCGTGTAGCGAAGAGAGAGAGAGAGGCTGCACGGAAGGGCAACGATGGAGGAAGAGGGGTGGAGAGAGACGAGGTTGACGGATCGCGCGACAGAGGTGCTTACGTGGTCGAGAGGAAATTTCGAAAAGAATCCTTCTTCCACCCCCGACGGAGTTACGCCCTGTTGGAAATATGGCGCCTTCGGGACTTCCTGCTATTCACGATTCAGCCTCGTCTCGAAACATTTTCCACACGACCAACGAGACCTGCAAGCTGTACAAGAATTTCAACGCGACCGTGATAGGCGTCTCTAGCTCGCAGCCAATTTTTGAATCGTCAACTCCCCTCGAGCATCGAGCGTGACAATGCTCCCTACGATCGTAGAGCGCACAGTTGTTCGTGAGAGACGTTTCCAGGTTACCAGATCCGACGGTGCATCCTGCGCGCGTTCGTCTCCGGAAATTACGGTAAACGTTTGGTTCACGGCTCGTCCGAGTTTCCCTTGCCCGCTTCCTGATCTGAAAAAGTAATCACGCCACGTAACTAAGCAAATCTATGTCCCGTCTCTTATCTCGAACTGGACGAGACGAACCGCGAGCCCGTTCGCAAAAGTGATCTATTCGCGGGGTAATAAGAAATCGAGGCACGGAATGAAAATTGTAACCGACGGTTCCACAAATCACGATTATATTCGCCGCGGGGCTCGCTCGCTGGCGGGTTCGCGTGAGAACCGCTTTTCTCGCTTTGGTTATTACCCCCGTAGCATCTCTTATAGCGTCGCGAGCCCCCAGCTGGGCGACAGTTATGAAATTTCTTTAGAATTATTTCGCGGCCCCGCCTAATGCCGGCCACGGACGTAGAAGTTCACTGGAATAAGAAATAATATTTCCTCGGTCCCTGCCCGTTTTTCCCGTGCCTCTCTCTCTCTCTCTCTCTCTCTCTCTCCCTCTCTCTTCTCCTTTCGCCGCCGCGGGATTTAATGCGGCTTTATGAAAACCGTCGCGAGAACTCTTAATTGCAACGGTGGAGAGCGAGAAATTATGCGCCCTTATAAAAACTCCCGACCACCGCCTTTCCCTTGCTTTTTCTCATTCTCTTAGGGGGATCGTCTTGTGTACGCGGATTTACGGCCAACTATTAACGCGGCCCGGTTGAAATTTATTCGCCCGCGAATCCTTCTCCCGTCTTCGCGATCTTCTTCTCTGGAAATTTCGCAATTTTCCTTCTCCTTTCCCGCTTTGACTCGCGATCGACTCGAGAACTAGCAACCATTCTGCGGAGTCGTGTCTAGCCAAATTTATAAGAGCCCCGCACGTCCGCTTGTTGAACTTTAAAATCTACTTACGACCAAGGGCAATATTCACGAGAGCACTCCGCTGCCTCTGATTTATACATACCCAGGGTTAAATTTATCGCGAGCGTAACTCCTATTAAGAGCGCCTTCCCTTTGCGTCTGTCTTGTCGCGTGGAACATCGCGAAGGGCGGCCCCTGAGGCGGTGAAGAAATTTTCTCGAACGTTCGCGAACCTATAATCCCTCGAATCAAAAAGGACTAATGAATTCGCGATAGGTATCGCGGCACGGCGTTGGGATCGCGATACGTCGCCATCGCCCCTCGAAAGAGTTTCGATTTCGTCGCGTCGTTAAAATCCTCGTCCCAGGCTTAAGAACGACGGAGGAAGCGCGCGCGGGCGTCCTCGGATCGGGGGAAATTTCGAAGTCAATCGAAGTCGAGCGTCGCGGCGCATCTCCGCGTCTGGTTCCCGCGGGAATTGGCAGACGCGCGCGCGTCCCAGCGATCTCGAGGCCGGAACGCGTCGTCAGACCGAGCGGCAGTTCGGGAGGCGGGAAAAATCGTTTTATAAATTCCATTCGGGTTGCATTTCCCCTCTGTCCTACGGTCTCGCCTTCCACGGAGAGCGCGGGCTCATTTCCAAGCGTCGTTCCTCTCTTTCGGCTAGCAATCCACAGCCTATTCGCCCGATCTCCTCCATTCCGTTTTTCGTTATCGCGTCCAATTCCGGCGTTCGAGATATCTGGCCCGCGATAAGGCCGAGCGGAATTTAAATAAAGCGAATCAATATTCAAATCCGCCGCCCGCGCGACCCTCCGCGACCCACCACCCTTCGCCACCGCCGCGCTATCGTCCTTTCCTTCTTTCTTCCCTTTATTTATTTCCCCGTCTGAACGCGTTTTCCACGTCGGTTTATATCGACGGTCTCATTTATTCGGAGTCCCTTTGTCGGACGAGCCGATCTACGTTTCTTCTCCCCCCCTCTTCGACCCTTTCCACGGTTCGCGTTTTACCTTTCCACCCCCTCTCAGGACCCAATAGCTCAAACGATCGCTCGATGCCCCCGCCCACTCGCGTCCCCGTGTTTTCATACATGTTTCATACATTTTCCGAACGCTACCACTCAGAGGTGGCTCTGTTTCAAGATGCGGACACTTTTTTCGAGAAAGATCGAAGCCTACCGATTATCGAATCTCTTGCAAATGCGTTAGTTATCCGGTAAAGCCAGTCGAAATGGCCATCGTCCCGAGAATACGATCTCTCCTCGAGCTAACCCAACGGACCACCGACCTCGCGCCCCTTCCGTCTCTGTCCCCGTTTAACCGAATCTTCGTACGCGAACTCCCCAAGGCAAGGGCGAGCTCGAGGAACGGTCCCACTCGTCGATCATCGTCGAAGGATCGAACGAGGCCAGCAATATTTTGGCAGTTTGGAAACCCAAACGAGGGAAACAGAGATCGTTCCCGTGAGAGGGGCGACCGATGCTCGATCCATCTTCCGGATGCTCGAACGTACCAGCTCGCGAGAAGTCCAGCGCGGCCATAAAGTGACGAGATCCGCGGTGGGCATTTAATCGGATCCGTGGAAGTCCGTCGCGAGAGCCGAGTTTAGCGTAATTCGACGATTTCTGTGCAAACGGAGGATTTCCATTCGAGAGACGCGGAGGGTACCGCGAGAAGAGTGGACGCCAGCGGTCATCCCGGATCCCGATGGAGAACGGTGGTAGCTCGGTTTTATCCCTCGAAGGCGGCGCGATACAATTTTATCCGGCGATTCCTGCGGCCGTTACGCGTCCACGTGTATATCGATACGGGATACGATACGGCGCGACATGTAAATCCGGGAATACGCTGCAGGGACGGCTGCCGTTGCGTTAAACAATGCCT
Organism: Xylocopa sonorina; assembly: GCF_050948175.1. Taxonomy (NCBI): domain Eukaryota; kingdom Metazoa; phylum Arthropoda; class Insecta; order Hymenoptera; family Apidae; genus Xylocopa; species Xylocopa sonorina. The sequence goes on along the minus strand of NC_135197.1, from coordinate 11,431,775 downwards.
TTTGTCTCAAAGACACCCCTTCGAGCCGAGCGCGGGGCGGCTACGTAAGCCGAAACTCAAATCCCCTCGGGTCGTGTGTTTGACTTTCGATGCTGGAGGACTCGTCGCAACTTTTCGACTCTTCGCCAGGTCCCTCGTCCACTCGTATACAGATAGAGAGAGAGAGAGGGGTGTTGGTCGATCGTTTAAGATCTGAATCATCGAGACGCACCCCCGAGAACGCGTTAATTCCGCGCGTTAATCGGGCAACGATGAACGCGACAAATGAAACGGGCACGTGTGCCGCGCGATCGATCTTCGTCGGCGATTAAACGGCCGGTAAAAGGTCCGCAGCGTCGCGGCGGCTGAAAAGAAGTGTCAAAGGGCGGGTAGGCCAGGGAATTAAAGCTCGCGGGCCCGCATGATTGATAGGATTAATAACGCGCGGGGCCCAGCGCGAGCGTTGATTAAACACCGCCGAAGACGGAATACTTTAACCCCGGATTAATAGGCCTGTAAACGGCGCAATGATTTCCATTAATATTCATGGGCTACCGACGCGGAACGCGGCGATGATTAATGGCGTTTAATTTTCGCGCGCCGCGACACGCGCGCCTTCCCAATTTATTGCGATACCCGAGCTCGCCCGGGAATCCGTCCTTGATCGCTAAAAATGGATCGTCGGATTTGCGGGAAATAACCGGCACGTTTCGAGAATGAGCAAAATCGCGATTGTCCCGCGATCCAGCCGACAGACTCCTCCTCCAGTCCTGGACGTGTTTTAATTGAACGTTCTCCGTTTTGAGCGGTGTATTCAGGGGATGTTTGTTTAGCGTTCGCGGCGCGGAAGCGTCTCGAAGTGGACGACGGTTCCAAAATAAAAAGGGTTTCGAGAAGACACTGTGGCTGGTTCTGTTTGAAACGAAAATACAGTCGATCTTGCGGCTGTTATTCCGGTACGGGTGGAGGGAGGCGACGACAGGATGCACCGCGTCGCGTCAACCCTTGCTCCAGGTGCGGAAACCGTCCAATGACGTTGACCAAACATTCTCGAAAGGACGACTCAACTTGAAGCTACCTAGAAGGCGTTGGCGGCACCTTTGCGAAACCCTGGGACCAGGCTTCCCTCCCAAAGGAACCGCTACACTCTCGTAACACGATCTCGCGAGTGGCGCTGACAACGAGCACCCTCTCTAGAAACAGAAGTCCTTCTCTCGAGTCACACTCGAGGGAAGAACGGCAACCACCGAGAGCGGGGATCCTCGCGAGAGGTCGCAGGAGGAACACGGACACGTTCCCACGCGGTAACGTCCGCATTGCGCAGCTCGTGGCATTCTTTATCGTCGAGCGTTGTAACGCGCGGATGACAGAGGGGCTCGCGAGGCGGAAAAACGGCGGGCAAGGGCGAAACGGCGAGGCGAGCGGTTGGGACCGCCGTGGGGGCGGATGGAAAAGCGGCGGGTGCGCGCCTTGGCGGCGGAGGGAGGATCGGGAATTCAAATACCGGCGCCATTAAACTGAATAACGAGGAGTGCTGCCGTTCGAAATATGAACACGGCTATGATTTGCGGCCTCGTAAACCCGTTCATAACGAATAATAATGTCACTGGTCGCGCGCGTACTTTCGAGGCCGCGGCGCGGGGGCGTGTTCCGCTGGAACGGCTGGAAATCCACCTACAATATCGCCGCGACTTTTTTTCATGTCTCATAACGCCGCGCCGGTTGAAATTAAATAATAAAATATACGCTGCCGGATGGAAACAGCGCGGTTACGTCGTCGAATCGCGCTTACAACCCCCTTTCGCTACTTGCCCCGCGACCCTGGATTTCTTCCAGTCTGCTGGAAGCTCGTTCAGTCGCGACTCCAAGTTCTTCTCGATCGCTTGTCCCTCGAACGATATTGAAAAAATGGAAACCGCGAGCGCGACAAATAATTCCAACGCACCTGTCCTCGCGTACGCTTATCAAAATCGCGTAGCTCGCGACCGTTAAAGACGAACGCGTCGACATCCTCGATTCGTCTGACCCGTTTCGCGTTAAGATACCCCTATGCACGCTCGTCCAGTTTTTCCGTCGCCGCGTAATCGTTCGCGGCTAGTTCGGTGCCCGGTCGAACGGGGAGGACGGATGATGCGTTACGAGGCAGGTTTCTGCGCGCCGCGGAGTAACGAGGTGAACACTTTAGCCGGAAGATAAGGGAGAGGCAGGTGCGTCGCGACGAATTTCAATAAATGCAACGCGTCACTCCTCACCCCGCGTTCGTAACCGCGGTATCGGCGGCCGATCGGAAAACACGCCGGCAATCGAGCCGATAACGCGTACTCGCCGCGTTCCTCCCGGCTACAACGTCTTTATCTGGCGATTCCGCTCGCAAATTGCCGAGTTTAGCACACGCCAGGCCTGAATAACGTATAGTAATTACTTGCCCGGCTGACACGTGAATATGAGCGTCCGCTTATCGGTTAATTATGCCGGTTAGACGGCGAGAGGGACCCACTGGCCCGTGTATCGGAGATCTACAATTTTTCAACGATGACGCACCGCCGATAAACACTGGCATCCGTTCGATGGCGAACAGGAGCGGAGAGCCGAGTAATAAGTAGCTCGGATAATATTCCGAGCGGGTAAACGGTGGCTCACTCGGCTAAGCGAGTGGAACGACGTCCTAGAAGAAACGTTTCGTGCCCACGCGCACGCGATGGATACTGGGCCAGCAGCCTCTCTCTCTCTCTTTGCCGATTTCGCGTTCGCGAAGTGACGCAAAAATTTCACGAACGCGCGAGATTCTACTTCGTCGCGGGTCTCGATTTTTCTCCTCGATCGTTGTAAAAACGCGAGGAGAACGCGAGGAGGAGGAGGAGGGAGAGGAACGCTCGGCTCGTTTCTACCGCGCGACTCGATTAACATATTCCAATCAACGCGACTCGAGCGATAATTCTCGTATCGAGCATTCGTCCTCGATAAGGCGACTAACTGTTCGACCGTGATCGAATAGAAACGTTCGATCTTGTCGATGAAATCCCGTGGCTTCTCGTGGCACTGATATCGGGAGTTAAGTAGCTGAGTGGAAGCCATGATAACGCGACGGTAACGAGCCAGCGATGGCAACGCGTGTTTACCGAGTTATTCCGTTTATAGAGTGGCTCGCCGCTCGGTTGTGACCGTGGCTGGGTCCAACGGGGTCCTCTCTCGCTTCTATATACACCTAATAATGAAGATGTTGTTTTAATTGCCGGCTCGCGTGAGCATCCCGCTAATTAACGCACTCGCCACCGGTGACTGCTACGATCCGCTCCTCGCGGTGGACTCTTCTCTCTTTCTCTTTCTCTCGTTTCGACCGGCCCTTCCGTTCTCCTCCCCTTGCTGGTCGTCCGCTGGTCATCCCGTTCGCTCCACACCGGGACGGCGGGATACACGGACGATTCTGATTGGTGTGACGCGACCTCGCGTAATCACCGGGACCCTGAACCACGCAGCTCGCTTCCTCCTACTTTTTTTCGTCGCGTCTCATTGTAGCGACCAAATAAAATCGCCACGGTATTACGAGCGCCGCGGAGATCTCATCTCGTTGCCGAGTTGATAACGATCCGAGCAAGTGGAATTAGCGCGGACGGAGTAAGAATCGCAAATAGAATTAGCCAGCGCCGACGGGAATCTCGAATGGAAAATGCGCGATATAATTTACCTTCTCCTCGAGCTGAATTTTTTTCTAATTACCTCGCGCTCGCCCGGATTCTCCCTTTGCGCCGTTCCCTAATGAATTGCAGCGGCGCCGCTTTGGTACATCGTAACAGCGTGCAGAAAACTACGGGCAGGGGTTGAAAAAATGGGGGGGAAGACACGGAGAGAGAGAGGGAGGAGAAAATATCGTTACCGCTTCCCACCGCGGACGATGCTGAAATTGAGTGGTAATTTACGGCGACGCCGTTGTTAATGAAAACGCGGCGAGCGTGATATTACGCGGGCTATTTAAAAATAAATTAATCGAATACATAATTCCGCGTTTATTACCGACGCTGAGGAACACCGCATCAAGATACCGGTGTCACGCAGTATCGCCGCGTTGAATACATCTCCATTTTTACACGCGATCACGGACCGTGCAACATTAACGAGGAACCGGGCTCCATTGTCGAATCGTTTCTGCGACAATTTCCGTGTTGCTTCTCTCGCTCTTCCTGCTTCCACCTTCTCTCTCTCCCTCATCTTCTTTACGCGCAATCGTGCAAACCGAAGAGTAATAAAAGAAACGCTGAAATTACAATCACCATCGGCTAATTGTAAGTATAAACTATCGTTAACGAGGAACGAGGCTCGAGTTTGTTCGGGTCCGTGATCTCGTCAGGTAGCTCGTACTCAATTACTACGAAATCATCTTCTCACGGAATAAACATATCATTACTTAATGCCCCGCCGGCGGCGTTCGCGAAAGAAGGAACGAGAGGCGCGAACACGAGAAGAGAGGAACGCGAGACGGGAGAAAAAGCCGAGCCAGCGAGTCGGTTGTAAAAGAAAAAAAAAGAGAGGAGAGAGGGCAGCGGTATGAAAAATAAAGAGAGAAAGAGGCACGAAAAAAGGAGGAACGGGATTCGGTGTACGGGGGGGACGTGGAGAGGAATAAGATCGAGCGTAATGAAACTCGCGCGCTCGCCAAAGAAACAGACGAACCGCGGTAGTGGTATCATTCGTCAAGTCTTAATTTCTCAATGAATCAGGCCCGTCTAATTAAGGAGCTTCGGCGGAGTCGAGCATGGATGGGCATTAGCATCCAGCGGGTCTGTAATTTGTGCCTCTCTTAATTAAATCATCCGTTAGCCAAACGGGCCCCGGTCTCTCCCTTCTCTCTCCTCTACCCAGGGAACAGAGTCCTCGTACTCCTGTTCCCTCCTCCGCTCCTCCCTGTCTGCCTGCTCTCTCTCCTATTCTCATCTTTCTCTTCACTCGTTTTTGCCTCCTTTCTCTTCTTTCCTTTCCTTTTTTTCTCTTTTTTTTTGCGAGAACTTCCTCTTCTCCGCGAGTAGAGTCCGGTCCTCCTCCTCCTCCTCCTCCTCTTCGTGGTTCCCCAAAACCGTACCACCGTTTTCGGCCCCACCTTTGTTTTTCGTCCCTCTCCAGCACACCCTCGAGAGACCGCGCACCACCGGACTGACTTTCTTCGTCGCTCTTTTTTGCCGGCCTCTTTTTTTCGGGAGAATGCAAACAAATTTTATGGGCTGCGCCGCGAGGACGAGCTCCGCGCACCGTCGCCTTCTATATGGTAATTTCTCTACTCCACTCCCAGCGGCGTTTCGAACTTTGCGCGGGTTTTCTTGCGCCCGACGCGACGCTTCCTCCATCGATCAATCGAGTTTTTGCTGCCTCGATGCTTCCCCGGGACTCTGTCCATATCGCATTTTAAGTGAAAATGCAATTAGCCAGTTTTTGGCTGGCCACGGTCGACTCGTCCCCCTTTCCACTTGCGAACGCACCACTCGCGCGTTCTTTCGTTACTTATCAATCGTCGATATCTCTTTTAACAATACCACTCTGCTTCTTCCGCTTCGTCCGAAGACTCGTTCATCCCCAGCTTCTCTTCTCAACCCCGCTCAGCGTCTCCGCTCCTGTTCTCTGGACCCGATCAAGACATTTTGGGCGTTTTGCGCAATTAACAACGCGACCCCCGTTCCACTCGAGGCCGCACTGAATTCGTGATCTTTAGTGTGCCGGGCATCCGTAAAATTCGGCGAATTTGCATGGACGCGAGATACGAGATCTCGTCGGCTGGTCTACGCGGCCGCTGTTCGTGCCGATAATGGCGGACGATCGACGATTAACCAGGGCCCCCCCTATTACTTCATTAAGCGAGCCGACACGTGAATTCCTCGTCTCAGCTCTAAAACTGCTAACGAGCGAACGAGTCGCGGGACTGCTGGTCTAACAGTTGTTCCATCGACGATCGCTTCGCTCGCAGCCTCGTCATCTGTTCGCCCTCGCCAGCTTGCGGTCCTCTCGCAAAATTCTCACGTTCGATTCGCGTTCGAAATCCTCGCGTTCGATCCGGTTTAATGCACGAATTCTCAGCGTCGCAGCAGCAGCAACAGCAGCAGCGTCGTATACGTTTGAATGGTTTAACCGAGTTCCTGCGGAGGCGATCCTCGTGGCGATCCTCTGACGAGGAAGAGGGGAGTCCCTGGAAAGGGTCATCTTTGCGATCTCTCGCATCGATGCATACGAGGATAGGCGGCGAGAGGGCAGAGGGGGTGGGAGGAGGGTGGATACGTTCCGGGACCTTCCGCATATATCGAAGATCGGGACAAAAGTTAGCCAGGGACACGGAGGAGACAGGCGGCAACAATGCCAAGGCCCCCCGCGCTTCGGACTCTAATATATTGCCATTGGCCGCCGCGAAGCAAAAGTATTGGACCTTGTTAGGCCTACCTGTATAAGGGCCTGTGCGGGGCCATCCCGGCTCATTCTGGTACTCTCGCCGCTCTTTCCCTGACTCGGGGAATTTTAATGCGAAAAATTGGTTCCGCCACTGCGCGACGCGATACTTTTTTCGTTATCTCCGGGCATCGACGGATTCTTCGTCTCTGTACGTAGAGGGAGAAAGGGTAAGGAATACCTCTCCGTTGCTACTACTACCCCTCGGCTCGAACCGCGTGAAACGTTCAACGGTTTCACGATTTTCTTTCCCTTCGCGCAGCGGACAGTAAATTACAGGAGGCGAAGCGCTAGGACGTCCGCGCATTTTTCCGCGGATCAACGTCAATAAAACTCTACCTCTGACCCGTCGTCCCCGTGTTCCATCCCCGTGGATATTCTCAGGCGAGAACACGAGCGAGATCCAGTAGCCGTCTCGATTATTCGACCGACCGGGAGAGATCTATTAATCTTTATGAGCCGCACGTATCCCGCGGGATCCCGTCCCCGGCTTACCGTCCGTGGCTAATAAAAATCCGCTGGTAATCTCGACCAGCCGACACGCCGATAAATAAACTAATAAACCGACCCCTCGACCGATTATCGGGCTCGTGAGCCGCGGACGACTTCCCGAAACGAAATCGAATTTCCACGCCCGGCCTTTTTAATAATCGACGCCAGGGAGGGTGGGCAGGCGCAGCCGCCCTCCTCGAGGAACGATTATTCCATTACCCGCGGTGGCTGGTGGGAAACGCATACAACGAAATCGTCGCGTGTAATCTCGGGCTGTAATAACATTCCTCGATTTGCATACGGGCGGAGGTTAAGTCATGAATTTATTGCCACCCCGTGCGTGCACGCGTGCTGCACGAGCGACCCGTACACGTCCTGGCATCCGCGTAGAGATTGGCACGCGTGCGCTGGTATTAACCTGACACGCGTAATATGCGTGTCCGTTACCCGGTGCACCTATATCGCGCGTCCGATTATTAATTTCTGCGGACGCTCCGTGGGAGACGCCGCTGGGGCTAGGATATTGCCCGACATTATATGATAATCACCCGTGGTTAATCGATGGGGGATTCCGTTCGAGTAACGCCCATCACGGATCGCTTCTTCGACGATTCGCCTCGCCCTTGGTCGATTCTCGTTCTATCGTATTTTCAATCTCGCGAAATTGACAGTGACTCGAACGAAAGGGTGCCCTCACTGGCGAGCGTCGTTTGGTTTTCCCACCAAAAATCGTTTCCAAAATTTCCCCAAAGCCCCGCGTTCTCTTTTTTTCCACCGATCATTACCCGCGGTCGTTCGTGCGAAAGGCAAACACGCACCGGGTGCCGATTTTTACGAGTGGAAACGAGCCATCGGACCGGCAACGAGCGCGCATCGTCGAAATCCGACGTTTTAATCGTGTTTACCGGGGCTTTAACTGCGGATTAACTTCTGCAGCCACTTTAGCTCCCCCGCGGTGGGAAACGGGATCCATGGTGGGCCAGGCAGTTTCTTTCGACCCCTCGACGCGATCATAGGGGCGAGAGCATATGCCACGGGACACGAAACGGGGGATGGAGGGGATAACGATGGCATAGAAAAATCGTGCGCTGTGTGTTACCAGCGTAACACGCGTCTGCGTTTCAAGGATTCGAGGGCTAGGAGGGTGGAACGACGGCTATAGTCGCGCTATATGCCGCCAATTGACTCCTATTGTCGTTACGTTCGAGTGTCACCCCGTGGCATTTTTCGCAGCGCTCTCTCTCTCTCTCTCCTCTTCTCGTTTGCCTAAATTTCGACGGATGAAATGTGCGTCGACTCCAAGAGTACGCGATGAATCGTGTTTCGATTGTCGACGGCTTCATCGTAAATCGACGCTTCTAGCAGGCGTGAAATATCCCAGATTAAAGAGCCCAAGTGTGTTGTACCGTCGGCAACGGCTTCCACAGCCGACAGTGGGTACGTCCTCGAGTACGTCCTCAGCGGTCGATGATTTCTCCAACGATTCCCTGGGAGCGTGAAGTGCTTCCTGTGTCGAAGACCGGCGACAAATCGATGATATATCACCCAGGAACAGCCACTTCACGCGGCCGCCGCCGCCGCCGTCGCCGCCGCCGCTTTCTACCGATCCAGTTTTTCCGCTTCCACTTGAGGGCCGTGGGTATATCACGTGCATCGAGAGAGCGTCGTTCGAACGGCTCGTTAATTATTCCTGTTAACGGTAAGCCGATTTCACGCTTTGTACCGCGCCGACTCGCGAACACGGGGACAAAAGGGAGAAATTGAAAAACGACGTCCGCCTACGTCGCGAGGAGCGGTTACGCGTGTATCCGCCGCTCGAGAGGGCTCTTACCATCTCCTTGGCATCGAGCTTGGATTAGGGCTCCGGCTACGTATGTACGCATCGAGTAAATATTTAAGGATTCAACGCGATCATCGACTATTCCTCGAGCTTACGTTCCTTCGTAAAAAAATGCACGTTCATCGAAGACGTTCGAAAACAAGAACTGGATCCTCGACCGCATCCTGGATCTTTTTGCCGTGCAAACAACTAATCATCGATTACGGACGACCGCGAGGAAGCCCTGGCGTCATTAAAACCAGGCACGAAGGACGCATTTTATTCGACGCGAGGCGATCGCGAGGTGGCAAGAACACGCGGTAAAAATAAGCTTCGGGCGCGGAAGGGTTAAAAGAATGACTCGTCGATGCGTTCCCGATGCTCGTGTTCCCTCTCGGAAGGAGGGCGAGAGGCGAAACGGGAGAGAGAGAGAGAGGGATGGAAGTGGGACGAGCGCGAGCGTGGAGAGGCCTGGAACACGAGGATACAGGTGGGGTTAATGCGGCTAATAAGAGAGAAAACAAAAGGCGAACCGAGACGAGGCCACAGAGCCGGCATGCGCGTCCGTACTAATTACGAGGAGCATTGGCGTGGGCCCTCGGAGAAAATTAAGTAGGCTTAATTAAACCGGGGCTAACAATATGTATTTAAATTGGCCAGGACGTCGTCCGCGCCTGTTGCCAGGGCACGCAGAATGCGTACCGGTTGATCGAGATGCTTCGTTGTCTCCGCAGTGGCCATTATTTGAACGCTTTTCCACGCGAGATCGATGGAGAACGAGGATCGGTTTGAACGTCGTGAAACCGTTACAAAGGGAACGGCGTCGAGTCGATGACTACGCGCGTAACGAGGCTAACGATCGAAACGGACGAGCGTGATGCATCATTTTCGACACCGTTGGCATTTGTCATTTCAACCGGTTCCAATAAAGTGCCCTAAGGCAGAGGAGGAGGCTGCCCGTTCGAACTTCGCGTATACCGTCGATGTCTTAATTACCCGGCTCGCGCATCCTCCAGCCTCGTAAATCGGCCACGGTGAGGTCTTAATTAAACAGCCAGGATCCATTAATCGTTCGCTACACGTCAACTTCGAGCTCGTCGCCAGCCGCTGCGTACGTACATCGCGCGCGAGTAGGTAAACCAGCGAGGTCCTCGACGTTCACCGTCTCTCCCTGTAACTAGGCTTCCACGAATTCCACGGGTTCGACGATCAGCGGCGAAGAAAAGCGCTTATCGTCGAGGCGTATCGGTCAACCAGCGGGCTCATTAACGGGGCGAGGGAAGAAAAAAAAAAAAAAACTGTGGAGGGAAAAAGAGGTCGGGCTTGGGAGGTTGCGCGGTCTTGGCAGGAGCGGCCATGGCCAAAGATCCAGGCCTAATAGAGTCGTAGCCGGTACAGTCGCTGTCAGAAGTGGCGGTCGACCGCCACAAATCATAAGATTAGAATTTTAAATTCGCCGCGGACGCGGTGGACGCTGTGGACGCGGCGGACCGGCCCGGGACCGTGGCTCGGCCACGTGGTACGATCCGCGTGGTTGGATTCCCTCGAAATCTCGATCCACGATCTTCCCGAGCTCGATCTTCCTCGTAGAGGAAGAGAACAGAGGGAGAGAGAGAGAGAGAGAGAAACGTCTCACGGAGATAAACTCCGTGCTGGCGGCCGAATAAAAATCGAACGGGCCCGGCCGGAATTTGAATAACGACCATTGTACGCGGGACCCGCGAACCCTACCATCCGACGACCGTCCTGGACCGGTCTGTTTCGCGGACCCTCGATGGATTGGCGACTTTTATTCGAATCGAGCCCCTCTCGCCCTGTCATGGTAATCCTTTGATGTCCAGCGTGCTTTATCTCCGTTCCCCTTTTTCGTTCTCGCGGCCATGTAAGTTCCATGCAGATCTTTCGGCCGCGTTTCAGTAGGAGCGTTCCGAGCGTTCGACGAACGGCTAGTTCCTCGAGGACGCAGAGAGATCGTTCGCGCAGGGCAGAGAATGGTAACCGAGGGAAGGCCGCCTTTTCCGGTCATCGTTACCGCCACGGTCCAGCTAATTACGATATTAACATCAACCGATCCAACGATAGATCGTCCGGAGAAGAAGGTGGAGGAAATACGAAGGTGGAAGGAAGGAGGAGGAGGAGGAGGAGGAGGCAGCAGAGAAACAAGGCAGGTCAGCAGGCTGGTGCGTGTAACGATGGCATGCCCCACGTGTCCAATCAGCGTGTTTCTTTGGCGAGGCCACCACGGGCCGGCAGCGCAGCGGATCCCTTCGTGGCGATCCCACAACGAGGGATAAAAGAAAAGCCTAATCAGCATGCGTCCCGTCCAGCCAATTAGAAATACTCTGTTTTACCGACTGTCACCGTGGATCGCGTATTGAGTTGTATCGGCCGAGTTATGTTCGCTTCGTTAGTCAACGATCCCCCTCAGCCACCGGTTCGATCCCTCTCTGCCGATCCACCGCCACCGCCGCCGCCGTCGTCGTCGTCGTCGCAGTCACGATCTTTTCCACCTCTCTTTCTACGTTCCTCTCGCAGAGAACACACAGAGACGAAGAGGGCCAACACATGCGTGCGCGCACCCAGACGATCCAACAGGACACAGGTATCTCTCTCTCCGTACGGTGGATTCTGTATGGGCCGGTGGTTGATTTACGGCCACCGAGGCACAACTCTCGGGACTCGGCTCACGGTAGTAAGAGAGGACTGCTAATAGTCCCTTCCATGGGCTGCGCTGCGCCTGGCCCGCAAATATTCCGCTCTCTAATTGGAATTGATTAGGAGGGGCCCCGGACTCGTTCGCGGAATAAAGACGGAATTGCTCACCGGCCAACCATAGCCCTCCCCACCTCCTCCTCCTCCTCTTCATCCTCCTTCACCGTCTCCTGCCGTCTTCCCGCCCTGTTGGTCCGTTTCTCTCCCTTCGTGGCCGAGAAAAAATCCGGCCAGACGAGAGCGCAACGATCCGCCGGGTCGTCTCGGTTGCTACGTCCCTGTCGCGGGAACCAGGGTGCGCGGATCCAGGGGCACCCTATTAGCTGTGGCTCCGAGTCCCCGCAAAAATCCTCCGTTCCCTCTGTCCGGAGTTAGCGCAAGGAATTTCAGCTGGACGTTGTTATTCACGCTGTCCATCATTCGAAAACTCGCAATTAGGGGAGGACGTCGAGTTGTCTGTAATATCTGCGTTCGTCATTTTCTTCCTTTCTTCCCTGCCATTCTTTCCGCCTCTCCTTTCTTTTTTTCTTCTTTTTTTCTTTTTTATTTCGCTCGAGATCGTCGATCGTTATCGTTTACCCGAAGAATTTCGTTGCCTCGGCGCGCTCGCTGATCAAACTCCATCGGAAAGTAATCAATTCCCGGTGAAACTGCTGAGAGATTCTGCGCCTCGCGCGCAGGTGTCGATCGCTGTACCTACCGCCCCCTCCGCACCCTCCTCCCTTCGAGGGTACAGCGAACGAAAACGAGGTAGAGAGAATCCAGCTCGAAGAAATATGCAAATCACGCGGAGCTCGAGTCTGATTGAGGTACTTCTCTCTTCCTCCTCCTCCTCCTCAACCTTTTCCTCTTCTTCCTCCTCTTCCTTCTCGTCGACTCGACTTTCGCCCCGAGGACGAGGACGAAGACGACGAAGACGACGACGACGACGACGACGACGTAGTCGGAGCCGCCTCATTTTATTTTCGCGTCCGAGGCGCGCTCGTTTGCTATCTCGGTTCAACGCTAACGAGCCTGTTAGCAGCAATTATTCTAATTAATATCTCCCCCACTCGAGGGCCCGAGTCGAGGTTTCGCGTCTTCCTTCAGCGTCGGACAACCCTCGAGGCGGGCGCGGCGCGAGCGAAACGAGGCGAGGGACGAGGCGAGCATCACCGAGCTTTACGACGCTCCTCGTCGAGGTTTTTGCGTTCGCCGCGTGATTGGCTATTACCGTCTCCTTCCTCGTCGGTTATACACGGCGCTCGTAGCCAGGCCAGGATTGAGTCCTCTTCGCCCTCTCCTCCTCCTCCTCCTCCTCCTCCTCCTCTTGTCTCTTCCTACCGGTGCCACTCTCTCTTCACCGGCTGCGGAGCACCATCCTCGAGAGCGCCTCTCGCGTGTAAGCGAGCTTCTTCGTCTTCTTCTTCTTCTTCCTCTTCTTCTCCTTCCTCTTCTTCGTCCTTCTTGTCTTGGCCGGCTAAGATTTACGAAACAGGATACATTCGCGACGAAGAGGAAAGGAGACGAGGCAGCCCTTCCGGCTCTGACTCTAATTGTGTTTGCTCTCGCGTTTAAGAGTTTTCTTTTTTACCGAAGAGGCCACCGCCGGCACGTTCCCTCGGTCCGCGAGACCCGGCTCATTATATGGCCTGAACAGGGTTCAGCGTCGGGGTCGCGAGGCTCATTCGTGCCTCCTCTTTCTTCGACGCCGCTCATCACCGATCCCTCGATCCCCCGATGCCTGACGCGGAACGCGCGCCTCCATCAAAACGAATTCAACGTGAAATTGCCGGCTCGCCTGGAATTTATATTCTTCTGCGACTTTGCACCTTCGCGCGCCTTCGTAACAAAAGCACGACGACGACGACGACGACGACGACGACGACTAATGGAATATTAAATATCGCGATTCGATAAGAGGTTCTCGCAGAGAGAGAGAGAGAGAGAGAGTGAGAGTACGGTTGGTTGGGTTAAACGAAGAGGAAACGGTGGTCCACGACGCGGAACGCCGTCGCTACGCCAATGATCCTTATCGAAGCTGGTACTGGAAGCGCCGGCTACTCGAACGGAAGCTCAATTGCGTCGTCGACGGGGCACGTAGCCGATGCGATTGAAGCTAATTTGAAATTTTAAAGCCGGCCCCGGCCAGGATCGGTGAAATAAACGGGCGCGGAGGTCGAAGAGACGAAAAGACGAAGGTGGAGGAGGACGACGACGAAACGGAGAAGAATGGCAACCGCGAGACACCGCGTGGCGAGGAACGGGGGAGGCGAAAGTGGGTGTAGGTTCTCTACGGTTGACCGTGGGGAGAGATACCAAAAGGACGAACGAGGAAGAGGCTGCTGCCCGAAGACAGAGAGGCAGACTGAATTATCGTGATATTTAAATTAACAAATGACATTCTGCATTACCATAGCCTGTCCGCGGCTCGCCCCCTATTGTACCAGCCTCGAATTCCCCGACCGGTGGACCAGGGACGAACACGTCTAGCCACGGCGACGCGACCGTCCGGCTACCTTCCTTTTCTCTCTCTCTCTCTCTCTCTCTCCCTCTCTCTTTTATACACATTTTTTATTCCGGACTTGGAAATAATCAGGAGAGCGGAAGCGCGCATCCGCAGCTAACCGTAAATTTCATTTCCCAACACCTTCCTATCTGTACCAGCGTATCTCGATCGGCGCCAGTGATTACCAATTGTTCATTAGAATCGTCCGCGTCCGTTACACCGGTTATACCCGCGTGAAACGGCGTTTACTGCCGATGGGACCGATCTACCCGCTGGTGGATACCAGTTTTTTCGACGCGGTTTAACGAGCATCCGAGCTCGCCGCGGGAGCGTATCTCCGAACAACTACCCTAAACAGCCAATAATCCTCGTCGCGAGACGGTCATCGCCGAGCGAAACGGACGACCGTCCGGAACGACCGCTCTTAACGCCACCGATAAAATAATTATTGGCCACCGTTTAGTAGCAACATCAGCGCCTTGTCCCCGTCGAATTCTATCTATTCGCCGTACGATGGAGCGTCCCGTTCGGTACCACGCTCGAGGGCTCGCTTCGCGCGAGTTATCGGGCCAATTACTCGTTATAACCTCGATCGGGGCTGCAGAATCGAGGTGTCGCGCGTTTACGAGCAGATCTTTATATTAGAGTTTCTCAGGGAAAAATTGCACGGGCCGAATCCGAGGCATGCAAAGCCTCGACGCGGAGTTTCGACGCGAGTTTAACATACGAGGGAGCCGCGCGGAGTCTAGGCCGGCAGCGAGACTGGTAAAATGGACCCGTCTTCTGCCACGCTCGTAGATTCAACGGGGAAACGTGTCCTTGGCGTTGGTAACGCGGCGCATAAACTCGGCCGGGACGGTGGCTCTCTCGCGGTTGCCCACGTCGCGGGCACGTGAACAAAGGGTTGGGATACACCTACATACGTTCTCATCACGGATTCGCCGGGACAAAACAAACCCGACACCGCGACGTCCCCCCAGGCTATCTCTCTTTCTCTCGTCGAGGAAGCCTTCCGAACGACGGCCACGAAGAAGGGAATAAACCGGAGGCAGCGAGGGAAAGAAGAACGGAATCGTCGAGCACGGGCGAGAGACAGACTGCGAAGAAGAAGAAGAAGAAGAAGAAGAAGGAGAAGGAGAAGAAGACGAAGAAGAAAAGGAGGAAGAGGAAAAAGAGGAGGAGGAGGAGGAGAAGCGGTGGTTGCGCTCCACACCGTGGTGTATACCGAACTGAGAGATCTGGTCGTTCAGATAGCGGGGTGATCTGTGAGGCCCGGTGTGTGGTACCCCTTTCGCGAACTGCTGCACGCTTTCTTAAAGGGGGCTGCGCGATCGAAAGGGGCCATCGAACGTAACCGTGAACGGGGAAGGAGAGCAGAGACACGACGCGGCGCGGCGCGGCGCGCACCGGCCTCACGGAGGCGGAGAGGCAGAGGTAGAGGAGAGAACCCTTTCAGGGGAAACGGTGCGTCTGTGTGTTTCTGTGCATGCAGCTTACGTAGCCAGGCTGGACCCTCCAAGGAGCTCTCCGGATTGAGACGTTGTGGCCTCTTTGTACCAGCCGTGATGCTTTCGGAGCACCGTATTTACGAGTAACGCCGTGTAACCGTGCGCTTGCGAACCGACCGCATCCCCTTTCGCCCCCTTTCGCACACATAAGCCCGCCTCCCTCGCTAGTCTCCTCTCTGCCTACGGCTTGTTTCGCTCTGTACGTTGTTTCGCGATGTTACTTCTTGCCCGCTCGAATCTTGGCCCGCTCGTATCCACGCTCGGAACGCGGCGCATTTCGATTCGAAGAAAAAGTATCGACACCGCGACACTGCCGAGTGCCGGCCAGCGGAGCCCTCCTCGTTCCTTCCTCCTAGGTTTTTCGGTTCACCACTCTCTCTCCCTCTCTCTCTCTCTCTCTCTTTCCGTAATGAAATACTTCCACGGTCGAGGAAACCTAGTTCGAAAAGATCGGACCAGGAACCCGGGGAACAAGTTTCGAGGCTAACGATCTTCTCGATTGGAATCGAAACACGTAGACGAAAGAACGAGGAGGCAAACTCCCAAAGTCCCCGAGATGATCCGTTTCCCAGTCTGACGTGGATAAACCAGAAGGACGGTCCCCTGGTCGACGTACTTAGCCAATCTTCGCCGCGGACGAAGTCCCGATTGAGATATCGTGGCTCATCAGCGAACCAAAAGCCGGATATCAATCTACCTCGGCGGCCCCCGGGTCCGGGAAGGAAAATTGAAGATTGAGACATCCACGGTTCGCTGTATCGGCCATGATGCCTTCGAGGCACCATATTTACGAGCCCCGGTGAATAAACGAACGCTCGCGGGAGAGCGTTCTCCCTTTCTCGTTCCCTCCACGGGTTCAGACTCGATCGTTCGACTCGGTGGATCGGCGAGCCGGGCAGCGCGGCTAGATCGCGGCTGCATTTGAATTCGAAGGAAACGTATGCAACGATCGGTTAGACGCCGGGGACCGTAAGTCGTTCCGTCGTGACGAAGAAACGAGGGCCCCTGAACGCTGCTTGACGCCGACGCTTCCCGTATACTATATGCACCTCTCTCTCTCCCTCTCTCTTCCCTCTCTTTTATCCACTTTTTTCCCTCTTCATACTTTTCTCTTAAATGCACCCCTGATCTCTCTCGATCCGTACGAATAAATCCTCGATCCACCTCGCTCCGTACACACCGACATACCAGCGATAGACTAACGGTTAATTAATATGTTCTGCTTGTCAGCCACGAGTCTGTTGTAGTTAGCCCCGCATCTGCTCCCTCTTCCGTTCTCCATCTCTGTCCGCGCACGTCCGTGTGCGTGCGCCAGAGAATTAATTTCGCGCATGACGGGGATGCTAATGCGTTTCGTGTTCCCAGCAGCGTCGTTTATGGAAATGATTGTTTTTCAATGGGGCTCGCTTGTTAATATTAGCTCCTTTCCTTCCTCTACCGCGTCGTTTCGAGTACACGGTCGATAAAGTGGTCGCCGGCAGTATCGCGGCGATGGCGAGAAATGTTGCTGCCCGAGAAGGGTTGAACTTTTTACGAGATTGTAAAACCGCGAGTGGGGCCGTTCGGGTGAGCGGAGGTGTCGGGAATAAAAATCGTATGACTTTTACCGACGGCGGAGGTGTGGTTACGATGCGTCGACGGGGTGTAGTTAACGATGATTTAGAATTGGTAAGATTAACGCATTTTCGCGGGATCCTATCAATAGAAACGCGGCACGCCCCGCGTCCGTCGCCGTCTGTCCCCGATACGAATAAACTTGTCCACCGTTCTCGTCGGAACGCGCGCCGCGTGTTGTAAATCTCTCCAAAAATATCAAACAATATTACCGCGGTCATTCGACGAGACCCGCGAGCGATTCATGCTCGACTTTCAACCGCTTGCGATTGAAATCGCGTTCCTCCCCTGACGTGTCTCTGGAAAAACGCCCCTACACGAATTCCAAAATACCTGGAAACCCATCGAACTCGAATTCCTTCGTTTAAATCCAAAAGGAATCCGCTGGAACGCGTAATCGGATTATGAGATCGAGTCTCCTTAATTAACCGTCGAGCGACGCGATCTCGCAGAGCTTTTCGTCAACGAAACGAAACGAAACGAGCATCGATGATCGACGCGAGTCGTAAACGAGCCCCGTAGCCCCGAGGATTAATTATTCTTTCTGCGTGAACCCTCTCAGGGGTGGCCCGGCCGGATCGATCTCCCATCTTCGATATCGCGGCTCGATCGCACGAGCGGTCGCCTTTGACGCGGATGACTGGCTCTAATCCGCTAACTTAGACAAACAAATGACAATGGAGATCGGTTATCTCGAGCAGAGGCCTCGCGATGCCGTAAGATAGGGCCGCGGCCGAGGGATGAACGGGCCAGTCGCTCGATGTAATACGGTTTTTCAGGACAGGTGGCACTGCGAACGATTGATGTTCAGCCCTCTAATGACCGATGCTCCGTGCTAATTGGCAGCGATCTAATAGCGGGGGACGACTCGTCTGGAGTGCTCGCTTTCCGGGAGCTCGGTTAACCCTTCGCAAATAAGCGAAGGGTGCGTATGGATCCGTTTCAAAGGAGAACACGTGCACTTTCGCAGTTTTTTTCGTTCGCTCTCTGCACCTTCGACGCGTTCGACTCGCGGCTAATCGAAGCTTCCGCGTGCGGGCTGTAAATTATTTGTTCGACGTGTAAACGTCTTAATAGCGAGCAACGATCGGCAGACAGAGCCGCTCGCTCGTTTAAACGCGGCGCTCATCGCGATCCCCTTCGTATTTGTCACGATCAGCGTCCCGTATTCATTGCAATCAACGCTAACTGGAACTCGTACCCCTCCACCCTTCAGCCTCCACTAACTACTTCTTCGAGGATACCCTCGTCAAGATTTAAATACCGGTTGATTCCAAACTCCAATAGATAGACGTCGATCGGTTCCTCCATCGTCGACTCGTGACCCGTCCGCCTCCCTTTTCTATTCCGCTCTCAATTTCTCGCAGCGGCTCGGCAACTCTTTCGCATTCTCACGTTCGCGTCCGAGTCTCGGTTAAGCAGCGGCGAAAAACCAGGCCACCCGTTCGGTTCGAGCGAAATGGAAACTCGACGACGACCCGAGAGGTCGGCCGCGGGTTAACGCCGCAAAGCGAGCCGACACAAGCCGGCAAAAGTGTGCCAACCGCGCGGTGAAATCGATGCAAACGAGGAAACATCGCTCGCGGTTGTAAACGCTCGACGGATCCTCTCCACGGCTCGCGATATTGAATTATCGAATCGCGCCGTGGTCTCGCCGCGAGACCACGAACCCTGTAACTTAACGCGTACCCGATACACCAGCGCACCGAGAACGAATCCGCTTCTAAGGAGCGTCAAGCGAAGCGAAGTGAAGCAAAACTCCGGGCCCAGCAACGGATACCTGCGAGAGGTGCCATAAAGCACGGCCTCGAGATCCCGGAGCCGAGCATCTCCAGTGTCCGGCGTACCTGTGGTGGTACCTGTCCAACGGAGCCAGGAACCATGGAAAACGATGGCAAACAAAGGGGATTATTTAAACGATGACAAACGACGCGCCGCGGCGTCCAGGATCGAGAGGCTGACGGTGAAGAAAAACTGAAATTCAATTTCCCCGCTCCGCCCCCCCGTTGCGAGGCCAGAAAATACAAATTACCCGACCGGGGTATAAACGTCTCCGCGTTCGACGCCGCGACGGGGAGGTCGCGATCATGTTAAAAAACGATTTTTCTTCCCCGCTGCCAGGGCATTGTCCACCGCGTTCCATTCGATCGTACCTGTTCGAGGAGCTCGCGTGGGACGCGCGAGGGTGCTCGCCCGGAAAATTTCCCCGACTCTGACTGCGGCTCTCACGGGAATAAGCGTCCCGGACACGATTTCATTAAGGGCTCGTCGAAGGAAACTCGGTCGAAGAATAGGCTCGCGCGAATGGGCATCGCTCCGTTTGGTGTCGCCGATTCGAGCGCAACAAAGGGTGGTTTCGAGTCGACTCGAGGAGTAGCAGTGTCGCTTTCGTTAGTCACCTGCTTCGAGCGGCTATTCTATTCCTCGGCGCGGGGGTCTCGACGAGCGCCCCTTTAATCGACTGTGAAAGAGAGCCACTCGAGCTTCTGAAAGCAGCCACTCGAGAGCACCGGAGGACGCCGATTTGATTTACTGGCGAAACCGCGCGCGTCGCCGTTTAGTGGCCCCCGTAGCCGATCGTAACGGGAGCGGAGGTGGCGATTAAACGCGGCCGCTTTCGGCGAAACGGCCGAGTAACGTTCGACAATTATAAATAAACAGCGGAGGAAACGTTCGAGGAACGGTCTGTGAGAATGGCGTTAAGCGCCATTGACGGGACCGTAAATGCGGAATGCGCGTTTAACACGGACGCGAGAGGCTAAGCGTTCGAAGAGGAACCAACGTTGGAAGTGACGCTGGCAGGATAACCACCGGAAAATCGAAGACAGAAGAGTAAGATCGAGAGAGGGATTGGTGGGTGGAAGACGCGGAGGATGGGAACGCTTGCGGTTCGCGCCGGTTTCTCGCATCGAGCAATCAATAACGCGGCTGTACGTATGACAAGGCCAGGCACACGGCCCGTCTCCGAATGCGTGGCTTCGCGACGAGATCGTGGGCCCCGTGCAGGTGTTGGTACCGTGAACAGGGTACCGGTCCGCGGAGCCGACAAAGGGCCCGGGCAATGGGCGAGCTGCATTCGGCATTTGTTTCTGGGGATACTTAGATCGTAATCTCGTCGGGGTTCTGACTTTGGTGGTAGTTATACGCCCTGTCTCTCTCTTCCTCTTTGTCCTCCTACCCCCTCTCGGATTCGTGAACACGCCACGCCTCTCTATTCTCTCCACCCTGTCCGTCGAGCCTTTTATTCGCAGCCTCCTCTGAGAATCGCTGCGCGAGATCGATAACGATCGAGAGTGAAACGGGGTGACGGTGACGAGGAGGGAGGGTGGAAATTTCGGGGTGGCGGTGGTCGAGCGAGCGAAGGAATATAAACGCGACGTTGTTGGACGATCGATAGAGCCAATCGAGAGAACCAGAACACCGTGCAAATGGTCCGAGCGTATCACGGGAAGAGGAAGGGTCGAATTTTCGCGCGACCCAACCGCGTCCCCGATCGAGTAGAGATAGAAACACGGCCGAGGTGAAATCCCCTCGCGCACCGGCCACGGGTATTCACGGGTCCGGGCAGCGCAGCGCTCATTAAGCATGGTAATGCTCGTTCACCTTGCAGATGCTGATCGGTAGGTACCTACTAATTACTCGAGGCTCGTTCCAGCAACGCTGCCCGGGACGGGCCGCGGCCGTACGGGAACGACGATTTCGGGCCCACCACCGCGCGAGATCGGCTAATTAATTCCTCTGCGAGCGCACACGGGCCGGCGCTGCCCTCTCACCGCCGCCACCATCGGTAGGGGACTCTCTGCCCGTGTCTATCGGGAATCTCGCCGATCGACCCCTAACCGAGTCCTCGAATCTCCGTCGACTTCACGCGTTTCGATCGCCAGTGACGCCGTGCACCACCACGGCAAATCGTTTAGAGATTTCCAGCTCTCTCTCTCTAATTTCGATTATAAGTTAAAAGTCAGCTGAACCTAATCCAAACGACAGAGCAACCCCCAACGTCATTACCTCGACGAAGGAACGATAGAAGCGTCGCAGGCTCGCGAACACCTCCGACAGTCCTGTCAGGCATCGTCGGAGGGGAAGATCGGCGAAGACGGACGTGGTGAAAGATTCGCGTCGGCGGCAATAATTATCCGGCAAGGGTCAAGTGGCGAGTGTCGGTGAGGAGGGCCCGGGCGCGCGTTGATAATTGACGTGGCGGACGTGCCCCGACGCGGACGCGGCCAAAAGGGAGAGAGGACGGAGGAACGGGCCCCGTGAGTCCCGAGGCTGAGCTCGGCTAAATGGCCGTGCGATGTTCGAGCGCGGCCTGAAAAGACATTCGTATCAATTATGGGAGGTAAAGTTTCAGTGCCCCGCTAAGGAGTCCGCCGCGGAGACAGAGCAGCGCCTCTCGAGCCGACTGGCCCGCTATATATTACCCAGCGGGGGTCCATCTTACCCCCTCCCCGGGGCCCGCGCTCCCCTAACCTGCGCCCTCCGAGAAGAACGCGGTCTATTCTCCTTCCTCCAACCTTCTGTCCCTTTCCTTCTCGCGCTCTCGCCTCGCTCTTGCTCCTCTCTCCTGCCTCTTCTTCTCTTCCTCTTCTCTTCGCCCATTGCCGCGCGGATTGTGTTTCTTCTGGCCGGTTTCTAGTACAAATTAAATTAATTTTCGACGGGCCCGACATTATTCTCGTATGAATTCCACATCGGGGCCGGGCCTCGTGACCCGTGGAATGGAGATGTTTTCACGTGCCATACACCCCGGCCGGTACGCCCATTAGTAAAGCCAGCTTTCTTTCCTCGCTTTCTTTATACCTTGTTCATGCGCCCTATCTCCGACGCGGATCTCTCGGATCACCCCGTGCTCTCCAGCCCAGCCGCGCTGTAGTATTGCTCCGGAGGATGCCGGATGAGTTGCCGATTCTGGACCGTTTATGTATTCCGGCTCGATTGATACCGATGCTCGCCTCGGATCTTCGTCCGTGCGGTTTAGGCGACTCAATCTCGAGCTGCGAATGTTTCGGATTCATTTTTGGGGGGTGGTTGGCGACAACCCTTCGTTCGACAACTTGATTCTACCGTGATAACAACGATGAACTGGTAAGCGAATATTTATTTCCACGTTGGTCGTTGCGTTCGCAGAGAATTTATGTGACGAGTTTCAGCTTTGGTAAATCACCCCAAACGGAGGCGTGGAAAAACAACCACCAACGTTCTCCGATTCGACTTAATCCCAGTCTGTAGGAAGGAAAAACAAGAAGCAGCGGCAGGGTAGGAAAATTAATTCCAGCTCGATATCCGATAGCGCGCGGTCGCTCGCCACGGAATCGTCAAGAAGTCTAGCCTGAAATCTCGCCTGAAGGTGGTCGACGGGGTCAAGCGTCGCGATAAGGCGAGCGAACGAGCTGCCAACGCGGAGACGATAAGCAATTTGTAACGTGCGGTCGAAACAGAAAAAAATCGGGGGCCGAGGAGGGAAACGGGAGAAGAAAACGGCTGCACAGCGTGGCAACGGCGGCGGCCGGGGGCGAGGGCGGCGGAGGACGAGGAGAAAAAAAGGGAATCGTTCGATTAGCAGCGGTCGGTGAACAGATACGGAGAGCGTCGTCACGGCCCCGTCGGGTCTGCTACGTGATGAAACATAAACGTTAATCCTTGCTTGTGTAATTCATGTCTAAACTATTTAGATAAGCCGTTATCGCGTACAAACGAGCCACAAACCCGAACCTCCGCGTCCGTGCCACCCACCCCGCGATTCTAACCCCGTCCCCTGCCCTCTATTATCCACATTTGCGTAATCCGACTCCCTCCTGCCTCCTCTGCGTTTCACTTCTTTCTATACACCTTACGGAAACACGAATGCTACGGTATATCGTATCGCGTTGACGATTGTTACGTCGTCGCGACGCGGCTCGACTTGGTTTTAGGGGTAGTTCGGGATTCGTCGACCAAGGTTCGCGGAGAAAATGAATTTTTTAACGTAATTTACGTGCGCACAATTAAGGGGAATTTATAAGAACGATTTGATTCTGTATTTCGTGAAGGGGGAATTTAACAACGGATAATTTCCATTTGATTCGAATGGTGGATAAGGTTATTTTAGACGTGGTCGGGGCACGAGTAGCCAGAATGCCTCTTTGTCACGCTGCTGGTCTCGTTGTGCAACGCGCATGAAGTTATCGCGATCGAATGAATTTAGAAGCTGTTGCCAAAGCAAGGTTATTTCCGTGCTTATGAATAGCTGCTCTGAGCTATCGGAATGGTCGACCGTCGACCGTAATCGACTCGATATTAAATAGATACCGCTGTGTGACAGTTATTATACGTGCCAGGAAAACAATTCTATTTATTGGTTTCTATTTTACAAATTATAACTGAGAGATCCCTCCGTGGTCCCCTCGAAATTCCAAGCCGTCCCCCCCATCTCGCGTGCAAGCGCTGCTTGTAACTCATCTCCGCTACTTCCTCGCCTCTATATTTTTATCATTCTCCATCGCGCTTCCACAAATTTCCGTCGACGTTGCAACACAGTTTCGTCCACCAAAATATAGTACCGATTCCTGCGAATCGAGACGGTTAAAAACGGTGCAAAAACTAAGCCAGCCGATTAACGTTTCCCGATATCTAACAGAAAGAGAGAGAGAGAGAGAGAGAGAGAACCATAATGGCGGCGGGCCGTAGAAATCAATCAACGTCCGATACGACGTGATCGTTTAAACGCAACCCGGTGTACCTCTTTCACCGGGGCAGCATCCGTCGACTCACGGCGAACAACGATCCAGTTAATTCGATCGGGCCATTCGATCCGGTCGACGAGAAGACGGAAGCTTAATTAACTATTTGATAGGAAACGGGGTAGCACCGCGAGAGCGGCGTTCCACCGAGTGGATCGCGTCGGCAAGAAAACCACGAAATGATGCGAATCAAATCTTACGCCTGGGTAGACGTTAATTACATAGTGCGCGGGTTCGAGACGAGCGCGCGCGCGCGCGCGCCCGCAAAAAACGAATTCGAGCGAGGCCGAGCGAGCGAACCCGGCCACCGGTTTCCAGATTACGTGCGCACGAGCTAAACGAGTTCTGCCCGCGATCAATCATAGATCGACTTCCTCGTCGCCCGATGAATCGAGCTCAATATTTAATGCAGCCTCGTCGACGGGGAAATAAGTCGTGTTTAATATCGGGACCGATCGATCGCGATCGCGTTCGCGCGCGACGCTCTTGTAATTTCGCGTTATCTTGATTCATCAACGAGATATCGTTCCGTAATCGCTCGTAAAGTAGTCGTCGAGGTGTCGAGTATCCCAAAGCTTCTCAACGATGCTGGCAAAATTCGCGAACGACATCGAGGACACTTTTATCGCAAACGTGTGCGTGTCGCGTAAATATCGTTTAAGTAAGCAGATATTGTAACGGTGGGTGTGCACGCGGTCTCTCGACGACTTCTCACCAGCGACGATAAAACTCGCGAACGGTTTACCGGGGACATTTTTATTGTATCCAGGACGAGCGCGCCGACAAAGTGGTTTTGGCTATCTAAAAACGTCGAGGAACGATGCCAGGCCGAGGCCGCATTATTAAAGATGAGCTCGTAACAATATCGAACCGGCAGACAAATTGGACCACCCTGGGCCTACCCCCTGGTGCACACGACGCGCTGTCCAAAACAAAAACCATCACCGAAGCTACCAGCTGAGATATCAAGATAATGACGATCCCGACAGAGGAGCCTGTCTTCCTCGCGAGGAATTCGACTACACGAGATTTTCGAGGATTCGTCCTGCGGTCGATCCGCGTATACCCTCTACCCTTTAACGATTCGTTTCGGTTCCCCGACAGGTTGTCCAGTGGAGAGGCAGAATTGACGAGCAAACGCGATCAAAAAGTCCGTTACCGTGCATTACCATTTTATATTTACGCAGCAGTCAGCCTGTACCTCTTAGTTTATAATTTCCGTGTCCGTAAGCGGAAAGTCGACTCCGTTCGGCGCTTCTATTAATAATCATCTCTCGAATCAAGGATGCGGGTAATAGAATTGTTTGAAACATTTTAATGCAGCCTTGTCTCGCATTCCTGTATACGCAACGTACGCGCGTTCAAGAAGTTAGACTGCGTTAAGCGATCCCCGACGCGTATCGATCGCTCGATCTCCATGAATTATCCAGAACCGTCCAATTACCTCGGCTAATAGCGAGAACGTTACAAATTTCCGTCCGATCTACGTTTCGCCCCTCTCGTTACGATAATCAGAGAAGGCGGTTTTACTTCGCCGCGGTGTGTTCATTCGGAGTGAAACGGTCCGGTGATCACCGTCCGCGGACGGGACACCCTCGCAAATTGCGGAGGACCCGCTAATGATTATCCGGCTGCGAGAGGCGAGTCGCAATCATCCCGATGACAGAAAGCCAGAACAGAGAAGAATGTTAATCTCCTATTCGCCGTAGCGGCGCGTCCCGATTTTTTGCCCGGCCGCCGGCTCTCGCCCCCTTCGAGGCTTATTTTTCGTGATTTATGAGCCACGGAAACGCGGGTCCGACTTTTTTCTAGGCACCGGTCAGGGGCCCCTCCAGAGGTCCCCGGCTAATTTCGTAATACGCCACGATCCGTGTGCCCGCCGCCGCCGTTCCAAATTCATTAACGTCCGATAACCGATTGAGATATCGCCGCCAACGTTTTCCAAAGTTAACGATCGCCCCTAACCGACCCCGTTGCCCGCGCTCCATCGTTTTTCTTCCCGATAATCCTGCTTATTGAATTTCTACAGATCTTACCCTCCCCCGGAACCCTTATTTATGGGACACCCTGTTATTTCGTGACCGGCCAGGCGCACCCATCCTACGGGCTAACGCGAAACGTGGAGTATTTTTCCTCTTTGAGCGCGTCTCCTCGTGAGATCGAAATGATGGATGGAGTCAACCACCCCTCTCTTCGATGGGATCGAACAGTTTCGATTGGGAAATTTCGTTGGATAACGAGTGTCGACTATAATTTAGATAGCGGCGAGTAGCGAGGGAATTTTTTGTTAATTGATTCCTCTTGGTTCTTGGAGCGGTTCGTTAGGGGTTGAAGGGTGGTTCGAAAACGAAGGCTACTGCTATCTGTTCGGAAATCGTGGAACAGTCTTTAGAGAACAGTCGGTAAAATCGTTTCCTTCTCGAGATAATAAGATGTGTGGATCATTTGTTGAATGTTTCGACACATTTAGCGCCGATAAAATAGATTTCTTTACTCTGCTCGGTGAATCATTCTCGCGAGATGCAAGACGAGAACGTATCCTCTGCTGATAAGTTTGTCACAGACTGACTTGGAACTTTGGTTGGTAATGGCACGAAGTTTGAATGTTTCCCGGTATACCTACTTTTAGAAAAGTAGTTTAGCCTCGTCTCGTTCGATGGGAAGCTGAAGGCAATGGGAGTTCGTTGGCGCAAAGTACCGGTAAAGCGATCCAAGGATCGGAGGTGTCCTCGAGTGGCGCTATGGACACGCATTCTTCTGTTTTTCTCTAGAGAAACGTCCAGAACGTGTCAGAATTTGACATGGAACTTATAATTAACGAGATCGCGAGGTACTGGCCTCACAAAAAGGAACGGGTTTCAAAGAAAACCTAAAACGATAAGGGTTCAGATAAACTCCAAAGTACAGAAGCTCGTACCATTAATTAAAGCCGGTTCGTTTAGGTTTCACGAGTGGAAATTACACGGAGAGCGGTAGTTGGAAATACTATTCTCTCATAAATCGTTCCAAGTTAAGAACAATGGCGGTAGCAAGGTCACACCGCGTGTTCGACGTCGAAAACGATGCGAGCTCGCGTCGTGACGTTGGCCAGAGCACGTGGATCGCTCTTGTCTTAGCATTTAAGTATCGGACAACAAATAGAAGACGTCGGATGGCTATCCAATTACCCGGTTGTTCGCTACCGATGCCTGCAACGTTCACCGGTTATAAATAAGCGACGCGTAACCGGTCCCGTTTCGACTGGCAATTAGCTCGCCAAAATCTCCGCTTAATTTTCCAATCCCCAGCGACTCGAATCGCGAAGGTACGCGGGGGTGAAAACGTCAACCCCTGCAAGCAGATAAAATATGAACACTGGGCGTTAGATGCCTGGGCGTTTTAATGAGTCAATGAAATCTCGTTGGATAACAGAAGGTCTGTTCAAGTTTTGAGGAAAGAAATGCCTTCTGAAGAGGAGAAAGAAAGCGCGGAGGAAGGAACAAGTGGCCGAGACACGCGTACTATCGGGGCGAGGGTTTCTGGCAAACGTAGCCGCGTTTTCGGTTGCAACGCAGAAAATAAAAGGAGGGATGCGCCCGTCTAGACATCCAGATCCACGCAATTGTCTGGGCCACTCGTGAGAAAACGTCGAGACTGCTTTCCAGCGCGCCTAAGTGCAGAAATGCGCGCCACGGTCCGACTCTGTGTCCTCCTCCGACACAATAGCCACACGAGACCCTCTTCTCCTCTCGAACACTTGGTCCCCTGGCTGGGTTCTGGGTTCCTTCGACTTCCAAGTGATCGTCCAGCGGAAGTGAATTAATTAGACCGACGTTTCAAACAAACGATCACTGGTCTTCTACTTTCCAGTCTTCTGACTTCGCCATTACTCTGTCGACGATCCACAGAATTACGCTAGGTGGGCCAGTCGCGAAGTTAACTCTCGTCTTAAGTGATCCAAGCTGATCGAACGACGAAATCGACCGGAAGACGGCGTGTTATAGACAGAGCCACGACAATTACACGCAATTTCCCATGGGTTCTTCCTGGGCTAGCGAAAAAGCAGAAAAAAAGGAGAAGAAGAAGAAGAAGAAAAGGAAGGATCGCAAGACTCCTTCCGGTGGAATCGATGTCACGGGCCCGTTTGTCTTGGCAACGTCTCATTGTTGGTCACGTAGGGTACGAGGAAGAGAAAGAGCAGAGGTCCGGGAAACGGGGGCCGCCATGGGCGGCATCTGACCCCCCACGATCCGGGAGGCAACGTGCGCCACGGGATTTTTCTATAAACCGTACACGGATAGTTGGCCATCGGCGAGGCCGCATGCGGCTATTTAGACGCGAGTCGACGGCACAAAGGGCCCTTTTGTACGGGCCAACACGGCCAGCCCGTGTTGCAACTGGACACCACATTGCACCAGAGAGAGCTTCTCGATCGCACGGCCTCGTTACGCGATCGACGATTCCGCGCGAGGAACCGAGCCACGCGGCTCCTCTCCTGCGGGCCAGCGCGGAAAATCGTTCGACCTTTTTCCGGGTACGACCGTGAGAACGGTTCCTTTTTTTTCCATACGAAAGACGGAGAGAAGAAGGTGGTCCTATCGAAAGATTTATTCTCGATGGCGTGTACGAAACGCTAGTCGGATGTAAAGGTGCTTTGTTTCTCAATTGGAGCGCGATACTTGTGACTGCGTACTTAAAGAATTTCTATTTTGCTTGTTGTTGCAGGTACGCTAGAAAATATCCGAAACGGTTCGTGTTTTGAAGAAAATCTACAGGACGAAGGAAATGGAACGAACGTATTCAGGATCGTATCCAGAGGGGAGAGTTCAAGTGCGTGGCAAACGAAAAAAAAAGGAAAAAAAAATGAGATTGGCTGGAATTTTCGAGAAATCTCGAGGAAAAGGTTGTCCGAGAATTGTTTAAAAATCGGAGCGTCTTTGGGGCGCGGCGGCTTCACACGACGTTGGGCCCTCCAGACGCCGGCGCCGTTTTCCCACAATTAAGAAGGCGCCTCGGTATCTCTTGGCGCCTACCATGCACCACACGGCCCACGCATTCACGCACGCGCCGTGCCTCCGTGTAATTCCATTCAATCAGAGTTACCCGTGGAATAATATAAACACTTTGCGAATTGCTCGCCCAGAGAACGTTTCTGGAAGAGCTTCCACCCTGAGTGGCGAACCACGATGCTTTCGAAACTGATCGTATCGGTTGACAATTCGGAACACGATTCAGGTTTCATTTTTTTCGAGAAAAAAGAACATCTTTCTTCGATCTGGCGTATAAAAATCATCAGAATTTTCAATGATCAGATAAAAGGATTTGAGAAGACGCGAAAAGGTTGTCCGAGCCAAGGGGAGACGAGGACGATTTTCGAAATTCCACGAGCGTCAAGGGTTCCGGGTGTTTTAAAAGGCGCGTCTGGATAATGTTACTTTCGACTTGTCAGTGTCGCGGACTCGAGGATGAGCCGCGAGGATCTCGTCCTCCCGTCGGCCAAGAAAAATGGATTGTTTTGTTTTCCTTTCCAACCCCGTTCCATCAGCGATTCAGTCGTAGAAATCCATACCCTGCGATCGGTATAACTTGTCACGTGTCCGACGCCCCTCTGACCGGTTTCAGTTTCACGAAACTTTGACAGACATCGATCCCTCGAAAAAAAAAACATCTCAAAAACCGCTTAACAATCGTAGAACCGCGACATTTAAAATCTGAAATTTTTACTCCATCGAACTACAACATAGGCAGATTTCTTCCCACAGAACGCGCGTTCTTTTTGCTATATTTGGAGTTGCGGTTTTGAAATATTAAAAATTAGTCCCGATTCGAAGGGCAGGTCGACGAGATCGATCGATGGAAGGCGGTGATCGTGCGAAT
This sequence comes from Xylocopa sonorina, assembly GCF_050948175.1. Lineage (NCBI taxonomy): Eukaryota > Metazoa > Arthropoda > Insecta > Hymenoptera > Apidae > Xylocopa > Xylocopa sonorina. The sequence continues at coordinate 11,402,162 of NC_135197.1, read as the reverse complement.
AAAGAATAAATCGCCGGTTTTAGAAGCGTTAACCACGGTATGTCTGGATTGGTTCACCAGTTGGAGCATAGGCGTGCCTTTGCGTCTTCTCCTCCGCCCCAACGTTAGTCACCGCGTCATGGCTGTCCCGCGGCAAAAACGGATTTGCCATCTCCTTAATCGGCCCCGCACTTCCGATCCTCATAATTATCATGCGACGCCGGGACGGGTGGGTAATTTTTTTGTTCGATCGCCCGCTCGATTGGTCCTCCGCTCGAATATTCGGCGAACGGACGCAAAAACCGGCCAATTTCTTTAATTTCGAGTAGCTTGTAACGGAATGCCCCAACGATTTGTCATACTAAATAAATTTTACAATTCCTAATTGAACGTTGCGATCGCGTAGTGTAAAGACACTGATTCGTGCTCCGAAACTTCGACCGGAAAATCACAGATATTCGACTGCTGAAAGGGATTTGAGAATCGCTCGTAAAAAAGATGTAAAAAAGAACCAACTAACCGTCCGAAGCTTCTCCTCGTGGAAGGAGTAGAAAAAATCTGGAGCACCTAGTACTTCTGTACACGAACTCTGAGAGAAACAGATTAATACAGAAATAAAGCAATTAGTCAGCTTTCTATGAGAATCCTAATGAATAGTAGCGACAGTGTTTCACCCTAACCCTACCCCGAAAACTCCCACTCCCGCCTAATCGTGCAAACAAACCCCTCCAAGAAAGCTCGACGGTCTCTCCCGTCTGAGGAGCGCGCAACCACCCTCCAAATTGCCCTCGAGCCGTGGAGACAAATTAAAATCTCCAATCAGAGGGCTCGACCACCCCCGTAGAGGAACTCGTGCTTGTGGCGCTCGACAGGCACCGCAGACGCGGCGCGAGTGTGCTCGTGAAAATCACGCACGCACGCACACCGACGCCACTTGTAGCTGTGTGGACCACGGAGCAGAGACCAACACTTGACTCCCTCTGTCAGACCAAGTCACATTGCGCTCAGACCGTCCAACCGTGACCATCATCCCCCAAGGAGACGTTCCGCGAGCGCGTTCGAGCTGCCTCGCGAGTGTCCACCATCGCGAACCAGACGATCACGATCGTTATAGTTTCGCGAAGCAGCAGCACACCCCCTCTGCAACGATCTCGCGTCCACTTTTGACACTTTTGGGTGCTTCTACTGGCTGTTTCGAGCGGGATTAACCCTTCAACTTTTGGAGAAGCTAGCGTACTCGGCTCGGATCATTATCGGAGCTGGTGTTCGTTCAAGTGGCATTCGATTTTACGATCGACGGTTCAGAAGTTCGAAGCTGAAGTAGCCGGAAGATGATTGTTCCTTGAGGACCCTGGGGTGCCGTACAGCGTTTCTTGCGTATTCGATAGCTGGACCTCGAGTTCTGTCTTCGAGAAGATCGCGACAAGTTTTCAGTGCGCCATCGAAAGAAGGTGTTTTCAGTGAAATCGTCGGATACTCGAATCGAGTGTACTCGAGAGGTGATCGTGCCGCGTTTCTGCGTGTTGTCCGTTCGCGAGGTTCGAGGAAGATCGAATTGGTTGGGAGATTCGCGTGAAATCTCCGAGAATGCATTAGGATGTTGTCTTCCTCCGTCTCCGGAACCCCGTTCAGTGTCCGCGACATTCTCAGCGAGGATCAGCAGCTCGGGATCATGGATTGCTACGCGTCCGTTCACCACCAGCACCAGTTCCAGCAGCAACACGTGCCCCAGGATTATTACGGTTACAACATCGTGGCGGACAACAATTGGGACGTGGACAAGTTCAAGGAGCAACCGATGCCCGCTTACTCCCATTATCCCGACCTGGGCCACGTTCATCAGATGAACCAGATCACTCCTCCGTATCAGCAATCCCCGGTTACAGAAGACGGTACGTAAGCTTTCCGTGTGTTCATCGATCGAGGCGAGCACTAATTTCATCGACTTGTCCGGTGATTTCGATGGTGATGATACAATGCGAGGGATCGTGTTACAGGTAACGTGGTTACTTCCAGTAAAACGGAGCTGCGGAAGAGTCAGTCTGGCAAGCGAACGAAACGGAAGCCGAGGGTTCTGTTCTCTCAGGTGAGTCTTCGAGTACACAGTGACGCGTTTCATTCACCGCGAAAATTGCAGTCTTTGCATCGCGACACCATTCGTCCCGTAGGCTAAAAATCGTCCCCACTGTTTACAGAATCAAGTGTACGAGCTGGAACAACGATTCAAACAGCAACGATACCTGAGCGCCCCGGAACGAGAGTTGCTCGCGCAGACCCTCAAGCTGACCAGCACCCAGGTGAAAATTTGGTTCCAGAACCGACGATACAAGAACAAACGCGCCAGAATAGAGGACGCGGAGAAGCTGCAGGCGCAAAACATGAAGAACCAGTCGCTGAAAAAGATCCACGTGCCGGTGTTAATAAAAGATGGCAAACCGAACATCCAGGACAGCTACAATCCGCCCTACTGGCCCAACATCAGGCCAGAGTTGAACGTCTCGATGCAGCCGGACTTCAGAATGAACGAGATTCGACTGAGCCCCGAATTCAGGTCCGCGAACGACATGAGAATGGACACGAGCATCAGCCCCGAGTACAAACCGGACATGAGCTCCGATCCGAGCGGGAAATCCAGTTTGAACGGGGAGATGCAAGCCAGACAGCACGCGCTGGCTACCGCGGACTTCAGAAACAATTTGGCGACGGATCCCCGTGCGGGTGTCCACGATTGTCACAGGCAGATGAAGGGGAACGTGAGCGGCAACGAGGTCGCGCCATTTCCGGATCTGAAAGCCATTACGACGGACACGAAACCCATGGTCAGCGACGGGAGACCAGTGATGGACGTCTCCAGCAGCGACTACGGCTTCTCCAACTACTTGGCACCGGCCAATTACCAGATGCAGTACGTTAACTATATCGAACAGGTGCCTATGGACCAGAATCTCCAACGATTGTGGTAGGCATACGGAATTTTGCAATCTATTTCGTTATTTTCGGTGTAAGCTGTGCTCGTTTCCGAAGAAGGCTTTCAAAAGTTTCAACGCTCGAGGTGTTCCTCTGGGAAAACGTAGTTTACAGTTGGAAAAAGAGATTTGGGAGGAGTCGAGACTGCGCTCCAAGGAGTTTGCCAAGAATTTTAGGTCGGAGGAGGGAGCGGCGATTAAAGACTAGGTAGCTTTCAGCTGCAAGTATTAGAGATTTGTTTAAAATCGTAAGAAAGTTCAAACGTTCGGGTATTATTTTTGTAACGAGTGGTTTCGCGCTTTTATGGTCTACGTTATTAACCGCTGAGACTTCGAGAAAAGAAGGAAAATGATTGAGAAATTGCAGAGAATAAAAAGAAATAAAAACGACGAATCGTGCGACAAACGTTACCAAACAGGTAGCCAAAGAGTAATCGTTCGGGGTGCACCTTTTAATCACCGCGATTGCGATAGCTTTAAGATAGAGATACGCGTAAGTTAGATGGTAAGGCCTATCGGCAGCTGTGTTTCATTATTTTTTTCTTTCTCTTCGTTCACTTTTAGTTAGGTAAGGTACCCTCTCTCTTTCTCTCTTCGAAATAGTAACGCGCCGCTCAAGAGGCCCGAACGGAAATTGCTTCAAGTGGTTTTTGCGGAAACATCAGTTACGCCGTATTCCGCAGACTTCCTGTTTCTCGTGATTCTATTTTTTTCTCCCGATAATACGCTTTTTTTATTCGACCGCCGTGTTTACCGCTAGGATGGCGTATGTATTTCGATAATTCGCGATACGACCTATAAATGGCACGCGGACCTGTTCTCGGATGAAATTACGAGATCTCGATTGCGACTACTACTGTACTTTTGTACTGGTGTTCACGACTGTTTACAGAAACGAACAAGGAGACAATAAATAAAAGTATTATGCTTCTTAAAGGGACGATTAAACGCTCGAGTCATTTCTTTCCTCTCGCCGACACTTTCGATCGGTGGCTCCTCCCTGCCTCCTTGACATCCTTTGAAAGAACGACCAGAAAATTCGTAGAAACTAGCGAACGCTATCGACTCTTAGCGAGATATCGCGCGAAACGAGCTTCTATTTGCGCGATCACCGCGTTCCACCGCGAGAAGCGACGTTACGCCTGGTCCAGGTCGATAAAACAAAAATATGGCGAAATGGCATTTATAAATAGGTGAGTTCTGACAGCTTGAGCGAAGCCATGGGTGCCTTTTAGGTTATCGCGCGAGCACGACGGGTCATCTGGCAGTCAAGTGCCTTCACATAGACGATTCAACGTCGGCGTAATCGTTGTTCATGGTGCTACCGCCGCCGTAAAGGAGCATGGGAACAAGCTGATAAAAATGTCGCTCCCGATATCCACGGGGTGGTGGATGGCGCCGCGTTTCCCATACCGGTGGTCTCACCTTCCGCAACGATACGCGCCACCCTCTGCGCGCTGGGGTACGCGCTCCGCCCCAAACTGCACCTGCACGCACCTGTCCCCGTTGCACTTGTCCACAGGGATCTGGCCTCGTTTCCCTGGACGTGTTCCAGAAACGACATCGTCCTCGACCGCGTGTTAATAGTTCAGTTTAGCGGATGAGGAAACACCGCGATAAGAGTCCTCGAGTTTCAACTTCGTCGAGCAAGCGAGTCAATTATGTGGCAATTGATGGTCGCGGTTTTTGGGGAGGCAGGCCGTTCTTTAAGCAACGATAGGAAACGATACGCGATACGATAATATCGCGGGCAAGTTCCATGATTTTTCGGTAGATTTACGATCGTGATAAATTAATTCGTGACACGGGATGATGCAAGCGAATGCAGTCGCTTCCGCGTTTACAGCCCGAATTCTGAAAGCCCCATTAGAAGGATCGTGTGTGTTCGCATAATCAATCACGGGACATTAAACGATGAAACCCGATCCTATTTGCCTGCGAGCGAATAAGAAGCATCGCGAGAGGGAACACGGAAGGTTGACGCTCTGCAAATAGAGGCAGGGTTGCATATGCATGGAACTACGCGTTCCGTGGATCGTTTTATTTAGAGACGATCCGTGTTTCACCGGGAGTCATTAATCACGCGTCCCCGCGGATCTTTATTCGACGAGCAATTAGTGGAATATTTTATCCAATCGGTTGCAGAGGTTGCACTGATAACGTTTAATAAAATTCACCGCGCAAACGTGTGAACGTTAAAGGCTGTTCCGATACCAAGTCGGAGCATGACGTATCGAAATATGAATGCATGTTAATGATGCGTAACGTGACGTCATTGATAGCTAATTATAGTGATGATGCTGGTAGACCGAATGGCAGAGTTAATTCTCCGCACATTTTTCCACTTTGCTCCTCGGTTTGCTCTTTATCGCAGTGATATATTGGAGTGTTAGATTGTACAAGTATCACTTTTGTATTTTCTTCTTTTGCATAATTTATCGTGCCAATTTGGCAGGATCGATCCTGTCGCATCGACGGATGATAAAATGGTATTCTGTACCACGTAGGAGTCTATACAGCCGATTGAAGTTACGGTAGAAATACTCGAAAACATCTCCTTTATCGACCGTAGAAAAGTAGCGTGAAATTTCACCACCTCGTTCACTCGTTAGCGCACTCTATGCTTTACTGACTCGACGGGGTTGAATTTTACTTATCGCCGATACAAAAATGAAACTATATCTCGCGCGAAATTCTACCCTCCTCTAATTTTTATGTCTTCGCTTTTATACGTCCATCCGTTAATTTGCACTTAAAACAATTCCTCCTACGCTCTCGTGAAATTTAAACAATCGATACGAACGATCGTGGTCCATTTTTTAATGGGCAATCGTATCGCGACGCGTAAACTTTGCAACATCAGAAATAGTGCCGCTGTCGTTCGCCTTTGAAACGCTCATTAATGCTAGAATCGGCGAGCTACAAACGGCCGAAAATAGTACCGATAAACCAGCCAATCCACAAACTACCGGAACCATTAAAAGAACAGGAATTCCTGCTGTCATCTCGTCGGGGTACACAGCAATCAACTCGACTAACAAGCAATATAACACGGTCTGATCTCTAAGACTCCAGAGTTCAGCTAACCAAATATTAGTAAGCTTCCGGCGAAAATAACATCCACAATCGCGAGCGGATAAACCGATCGAAACCGAAACCAGTTTCCGATCATCCCTTAAACGGTTAACGATGCCTCTTCTCTCTGGTTGCGCGAGAAAATAAGAGATATTCGCAAGAGGAAAGGCGAATCGATATTACGAGCAAGATCTCGACGGAAAAGATTCATTGAGCAATTCCCGCGACTCGTAGGGAAGCGGGACGCGAGGGGGTTGCGAGAAAAGGCAGGGCCGAAAGGTAAACGCAGAAAGGATGAAAGGAGAGGAAGAAGTAAATGAGCGAGAGCAGTGGCGGCAGCGTATACTAAAGCACTAATATTACATCTCTGGACTGACAGACGTGCGGACTTTAAAACCCAAGACTAACAAACAGTTAGCAGTCATCCGGTCTTCTTGTTTTTATATTCTTATGCCCGCCCATAGAGCGCACGCACTGCTCGCTCTGCCTCCTTCTCTCTTTCGGCCGGCTCGATCCTCGTTACATTTCGTGTCGTCGAAAACGAGTTAAACGCCACGTCCACCAGTTTCCTGTCTGATCTTCGAGGAAACAAGCTTCTATATATTCCACCCTTCGCCACCGCGTATTCGCCTCTTTCTCTCTCTCTCTCTCTCTGTCTCCCTCTCCGCTCTTCTGCGAAGCTTCCGATCCAACACTCTCGGACGTCCAATCTAATTTCGCGCATCGGCGATTCACGGATCGAGCCTCGCGGCCACTCGCTTTTCTTGTCCGCCGCTTAATTAACGATTGAAACGTCAGCCGAGCGGTATCGAGGAAAAAATTTCGCCCGGCTATTTATAAAACGAGCTCGTCTCGCGGGAAGAGGAACGACGTCGGAGCGGTTATCGTTACGACCTGTAGATCGAGAGTGGCCGAACGTTTCGAGGATCCCGGATACCTCCCCGATCGACTAGGAGGAGGCTCGAAGAAAGAAATATCCGAGTGGAGCTCGTAAGGAACCGAATCGCGGCGCAAAAGTAGAGGGAGAGGGTGGACAGGAGGGGGTGGCTGGTCTCGTTCAGAGGGTAACTGAAATAAGGTATAATTTTCCGCGCCAATTAAGGTCTTTAAGAATTGCGACCAATTGAGCGGGAGGGTCAGGGCTTAGGCTCTAGGGGAGAGAGATCTACCGACATCCCCCTATAATTTATTATTGATTAGATCGAATCGAGAAAAAGAGAGCCGCGACCAGGAACGAGAGATGATCGCGGTGCCGTCTTCAACGTCCGCCTTCCAAGACGGCACATTTCCCGTCTTTTTTCCAAGGACTCTCTCTCTACCTTCGCGGGGTTGGAATGGCTAATAGGGAAATGGCGGACGCCGTTTTTCCGGTTCGATTACTCACCGCTGGCTAATTGCCGATCCCTACAGATCAATCTACATCGTGGCGAAAACTTGTCGCGAGAGTGTCAATTCTAATTAAACGCGAAATATCGTGGATTTACCGTGGATTTTTGAAAACTGAAAATTGTTAAATCTGTTCGTGTTTGTGCAATTTATTTCGCAGGATTTTTGCGAGAATTTCGAAAAAAGACAGTGGAAAAAGAAGGGAACAGCAGAGCGAATACCAAGAAATATCACGGAAGGAACGCGAAATTATTTCCTCGTCGATATCTGGAACGCGCGAGGCCATCATCGGATCAAGTGAGGCGTGATCCGTGCTCCTGTGGTTCACACTTAATTAAACCGGCATAGGAACTCGGCTGACAGCACGTGGCGGACAATGCTGCAAGTCTTTAGCGGCGATTGTTATGTAAAGCACACCCTATACATGCACCGCTCGGCTCCTCTCGACTCGATACGCGAGACGGGAAGTACGTAGAACCGTACCGTCTCTATCTAAACGTCCTCGCGATCACGGTCGAAGGAACCTTCTCGTGGCGATAGACACGATTCGCGACGAATCGCCTGGACCTCTCATCCGTGAATTACCGATTTCGCGAAGTAGACCGCAGACCACGAGAAACGAGAGACTTCTGCCTAAAAATACTCTCTCCGATCCCAGATCTAAGATTTCTATTAAAAAGGAAAAAGCAATTCAAGCGGCACCCAGTTTCAGATCTACACATCGAAACCTACGCTTCTATTAAATTGCAGGTCGTTACAAATCGTTAACGATATTTCTCCCACGCGAAAGTCACATCGTGACGATTCTAAAATCCAAACCGAACACGGTCGTTCTGGGAACGAACGAGAAGCGAATACTCGCATAAAGTAGCGTTACTTTCGCGGAACGAGCCGCGATACCTGAAAGAGTCTCACTCGATGGCAACCCTTCGCCACCCCCGTCGCCGCGACCGTGAAAAAAAACGCGGCGGAGGATCCCACTCCGGACGCTGATCGCTCGTCACCTCGAGAGCTGAGAGCTTTCTAGGTACCGTGGATTGGCTCCGTCTGGAAGCCGACGTCGCCGGCGGAGCCGTCGATTGGTCGTAGGGCGAGGCTTGCGTCGTGACGGAAGCGTCGTCGGGCGTCCCGCGTCCAACCTGGATCTCGTTCGAAGCTCCACCTACGCGACGACCCGCGAAACTCGAATTTTTCTCGGCCACGAGATCGCTCGGATCGACGAGCCGCTAATTCTCCCTTACATTGCAACGAAAGGGGTGACGAGATGAAAAAGCGAGGGTTCGTCAACTAAATTCGACTACGACGATCGATAGGAACCCCGAAGAGCGTCAAGAGTGGATGATCGTTTCGATTTTTCAATCGCAAACCATGCTCGTAGAAATATCTGAACGATGCGAGGGGGTGAGAAATGGATATGGAGTACAAGAATAGTTAAAGATGATAATTCTGAATCTTGATCGAGCGATCTTTGCCAGAAAAGTCTGCGTAGTCATCGATCGTTCTACTAAACTGAGTTTCAAGCACCATGAAAGGGGTTGTTACAAGATTTAAGAGACTCAAAAGGGGGATGCAACACCCTGTCGAAGAGTGAACATTCCGTAACCGAAGAAACACTCCAAAATTTCGTCCTCGAAATCGAACCGACGACGTTCGAATCGATCGAGAACGTAGTTAAATCCCACCCTCGAAAGATCAAGCTACCCTTCACCCGTAAGAACCGTTTCGAGGCTCGTTTCATTGGAGCCAGTCAGACGTTGAAGGATCGCCGGAGAGGCGGCTGGGACCCGTGTCCTGAGCCAGGAGAGAGTCGACGGAGGAGGCAGAATGGTCCTAAAGTCGCGATCGACGCGAGTGGAGGGATGTTTCGGCTGGTGGGGGTGGCTGGCATAGAAGGGGAAGATGGCGGGCCGCGGGTGGAAGGGAAGAAGGAATCCGGCGGCGAAGTGGCCGCGGACTAATTCGAAAAATAAGTCTCCGCAAGCGACAAGCACACTTGACCGAAGCACGCTCGCCGCGGAAGGGTGCACGCGGCCCTCTCGAGTGCTCGCGAGTGACAATTAATAAGCGCGTTCCCGCTCTCCCTCGCGATTCGTCCTCCGGCGTAGGAGTACGCGCCGGCCAGTCGACTCGTGGCCACCATCGAACGTGGACTAGGGTAACGAAATATTGATGAACGATTTTCTGCGGGAAAAAAGTCGGACACGACTGAGAGAAGCGAAGACCAACGTGGATTAAACGCGACTGGTTGGTATCGGATTGGGTTCCGAGTGTGCACGATGTTCGAGAAGCGTTGTTTTCTATGAAAGTGAAGGGTGTGGGACAATGGACGTTGAGACGATGGAAGTACTAACGTTGTTGGGTTTGTAAAGTGTGCCAGAGACTGAGAGAGAGAGAGAGTCGGTTTTTCTTGTGAAAACCTTCGAACTGAACCGTCTCGATCGAATCGAATTTCTGATCCAAAGAGAGGAGAGATGTCAGATATCGTAGAGGACGACAAACGAAGCGAAGCGTCGCCGAAACCGTCCCAGTTAACCCCGTTCAGCATAGCAGACATACTCAGCAGAAGAACCTCTTACACGGAGCGACGATCTCCAGAGTCGAAGGAAGTGCAAGGTGCACCATCGTTCGCGAAGAAGCCTCACCAATTACGAGCGGAGTACGACTGTCCAGAGAACGATCACAGAGAGAGTCAGCTGGAGGATCACAATCAGATGGCCAGATTCTCGAGGTTACCTTCGCCGGATCTGAGCGTGGCTCGCGAGCTGGACATCCTGACGAGGAACCTGGTCCACGCGAACATCTCCAACTTTGGAACTATTCCGCACTTGGCCCAGGGTACGTTCAAGCACCTCGAGAATCTGGGGAACATGGGCGCTTATCAGACGGTAAAGGACTCGAGGGAATCCTCGCAGAGGCAACAGGACGAGGCGTTGGACATGAGCAAGAATAAATACTTGGGTGAGTAACGATAGACGATCTCGCGTTCGAACGGAATTGTCTGGTTCTAGACCGACTCTGATAGACGGAATGAGTAATATCGCGAACAGAAATACTCATGAATGGCATAATTTACCAGTGGACTATCCGATGTCTCTTTCTCTCTCTGGTAGCGTGTCTTTGAAACGGACATCGAGATCGAAATTTGTCGAATCGAATTCGTTCTCGAGGTCCAACAAAAGGGTAACTGGACGGAGAATTACGAGGGCCGCGATCAGCTGGGTCTATCGATGCCGATAAGCAGAGAGACAGAGCTGAATGAACGAGGAGCGGTAGTGGAGTTGGGCTCCACTTAGGCCGCGAGGCCGCTTCCCTTCTGGGTGATCGTGTGTCTGCCACGAGGATGCTGGCTTAAGAGATCATTTAGGCCCCCGGGTATCCTTGTAACAGGCGAGCTTTTCAAGGGTTTTTTAAGTTAACCCGAGCGCAGATAACGTGATCGAATGTAATTTTAGTAGCATAAGTGGGTGCTCGACCGCGGCAGACGTCACAAGTGGTCCGGCCACTCTGGTTCTTGCACTTGTTCGATATCCCTGGCCACACTGTTGCTCTGTCTTGGATCCTCGACGGTCCGTGGATCACCGCAAAAAACAAATTTAGATCAAGGTTACGCCGCGGATCGATTCCAAAGAAATCACTTTTTTCTCGCACCGTTGATATCGCCTCGAAACTCGTCGTCGAGTAGCACGACGGCAACGGGAACGACCAGGCGTTCGATGCCGAAGGTTTACGTAAATTTCAGGCTCGTTTTGAGTCGCGAGCAATCTTGATAATTACAGCTCGCCGGATAACAAGGGACGCGTAATTAAACGACGACTCCGTTCGTACACGTTTATACCTGGGAGCTGTTTCGTTCGCGACGATTCCCCGGTTTTTCACCACTCTCGAGGGTGAAGAGGAGCAGGCACGAGCTGGCACCGTTTCAAGGCTCACTCACCAAATTACGAATCCCCCCGCCGTCGTCGCTTTCGAATCACTTAGGACAGGATATTCGAGGCAGTTCCTTATTTACCAGAACTCCGTTCGAACGAGAAATCTCGCGATTCGACGGGAACCAATATCCATAATAAACTAGGCACCGGAACCATTTATCATCGTCCCGAACTAAAAGCTGACGGGAACTGAAAAAGAGAAATTAAATAACAGATCCGTGGCACTCCGGCCGGGAAAGGGATAATGTTTCCCTGTTTGGTCAGCGTCGATCGGTCCATCCATATAAATTCATTTGAAAACGATGCTTCGGGGAAGGTGCGGACGAAGGGTCATCTCCCGATATGTAATCGGAGTGAGAGCGAACGGCACTTGCTCCGCTCTCGAACACTCCCGATGTAGGACGCGTAGGAGATGTTTGACGAGCGTCACGAGGAGGGACGCATTAGCCGGACGAGATGGCATGGAGTTGACGTCGAAAGTGATCAAATATAGATCTCTCTAAATGCTTCGAGTCCCCCCATCGGGGCCGGCCACTGCCGATAAACATTGACGCAGGACGGGCGACCATGCCGCCGTACGAAATAATTATGATGTCACACGGCTCCGGTGTTTTTCTCTCCGATCCACGGGTGCTTTTGCTCCCCACCCTTCGTCTCGCGAGCTTTGTTCCTCCGCGAGCTCGACGATAACCCGGACGACGAGGGCCGAGGGTGGTTCTTCGCTGCTTGGAGAACGAACGTTCGGGAGGACGTTGCTCCGCCATTTCTATTTCCACCTTGTTACTTTTCGATTTTACTTGCAGATTTTCGTACCACTATTTTTAGTCGTATCGTATACACCGATCATTTTATGTTACTCGGTTGTTGTCTGCAGAGGGTGGTTGGTTCTTCGCTCTTCGAAGAACGTTTGGGAGAGGACGTTGCTCCGCCATTTCCATTTCTACGTCGTTACTTTCCAACTTTTCAGTCTCGTTCGATCGGAATCGACCTCCTCGAGTTCGATACCGGTCGCGATGGTTCATTTTTACCGTCTCGCGACCTGTCCATTCGACGACGGCGCGTAAAACAGAGGCAGCGAAACAGCAGCCCAGATTTCCAGCTAAAAGCGATTCTCTGCAGACTCGAGGAACAACGCGAGGGCGACGCGAGGGCGACGCGAGGGCGACGGCGAGGTAGTTGAATATTCTTACGGGCGGGCAGACGCGATTGCACTCCACTGCAACCGGTTAAACTTAGAGGAGAATTACCGTGGAACAGCAGCGTAAACATGTCGGAGTAGCGAGTGCACGTGTTAATGTTTGAACGAGACATCAAAAGCGGGCGGAACTCTCTCCGATCGTTCGCCGCTTCTATGGCTGCTGTCCGTGGATGGTTACTCCGCTTGTCCCTCCGACGTACCCCGCCGCCTGTTCCGCTCGAAACGTTTGATTTATGATCGCGGTAGATCATCCATTCCCGATCTACGCGCGGTTTGTTTGCGCGTTTCAATTCCGTCAGGCCTCGCCATCCCCCGTCGACTTCTCTCTCTCCATAATCCTGAGTTTGCCTCTCCAGTAAGCGTAGTAATTAGAGCTACGAATACCGTTTGGTGAACGCTCGCGTGGATTTTCCAGAGGACGGAGAGGAGGACATGTTCGAGGCGCAGAGCCACGGGCAGAATCTTCAGAGCAGGAAGAAACGGAGCAGAGCGGCGTTCTCTCACGCGCAGGTTTACGAGCTGGAGAGAAGATTCGCCGCGCAGAAATACTTGTCGGGCCCGGAACGAGCGGATCTCGCGCGAGGGTTGAAGCTGACGGAGACGCAGGTCAAGATTTGGTTTCAAAACAGACGGTACGCGACGACGAACCGTCCACATTATTTCTCTAATTCGTCTCTTTTTCTCCACATCCTCCCCCTTTCCTCTTCCTCTCTGTACCATAGATTGACTATTGACGTTGGAAACGTCGATTAACCGGGTTACTTCCGATCTGCTGCAGATACAAAACCAAGAGACGACAGCAGCAGGAGCTGGGGGCGCTGGTTAATTCGGGGAACGCGAGGCGCGTGGCGGTACGCGTCCTCGTGCATCCGGACGAGCATCTGAGGGGATTGCCACTTCGTGGTTCCGGGCAACTTCCCGGGCAAATGTCCGCCCCGCAGATTCATCCGGCGAACAAAGCGCTCGGCGGTTTCCCGTACTACTGTCTACCCTATCATCCCCTGCTGTGCCCGCCCCTTCACACCGCTCATATTCAGGTGCAAAACACGATCGCGCCCGACCTCGATCCGAGCCAGCTGGCCAAATTGAACGACGAGAAGTAAAGCGAAAATTTCCGCCGAATTACAGCGGGGGATCGAAAATCAAAGTCTGGTAAATGGTACTATCGGTCGGGGTGAAATGTCGATCGATGGTCCCTCGTCTAGAGGGTAGATTTATCGCGTTCTTGTTTCACCATCAAATTTTTAAGGGAATCTTTTTATTTTCGATCGAGTAAACTAGTCTGTTTCGATTTTACTTTCTTCTAATTCTTAGTTCTATTTGACTCGATGGAGGGGGTGGAACTTGTTGAGAGATAACTTGGGATATGTTTGCGGATTGGTTACTGATTTGTGCACCTGTCATTGCCTTTGTATAGATTTACGTTATTATATTATATAGTTATCGTTAAACTAGTCTATTCTCTGTCGTTCTATGTAATTTAAACCGTCGTCGGGGATGAAGTTACCTTTGGATATTAAAAATATCTTCGATTCGATTGTAAATTAAACTAGACAAAATTTTCGCGACACGTTCACCTTCGAACGGACACCGATTATAAGCCGTAATTGCAATCACACACCAGTACACGTACATAGGACACGTACACAGTTAGTTTGAAGTAACGATTAAAGAGCACGGTATCGATTAATCCGTCGATGTAGCGTCCGAGCAATCCACTGTATGCGTTTATTATGAATATACCGCAATCTAGGAAGAGGATCTCGATCTCGTGTAAATTAGCGTGTAAATAACTGTATAAAATGCGATCTGAACGGAACGATATGTCGATGGGTGGAGTATTTATTTATTCCGAGGCCGCACGTAATGGTAGTTGATCATCGGCACTCGACGTGGCCGCCACGCGTGGAGCATAATCGATATCTGCCGAAAATTGTCTCTCCCTTAAGGAAACACGTTTTGAAACGCGCGCAGACCGTTACGCGGAACGCTCCAACGATTCAACGAGAGCACTTCCACGAAGCACGATGCGCGCTAACAGTCGACCGATACCGATTAATTAATTGTAATTACAGTACTGTAACGCTCGATTGTTCCTGCGTGCGTATACCTATGCGATCGCACGGATCTATCCGAAATATACGTGGTTCGTCGAAAAAAAAAGAGAACAAGTGTTTCTTCTTGCCCGCAATACCCCCTCGTTCAAGAGCCACTCGCTCGAACGTCTACACGTCACGGCTACGCAGGATCGTAAAAACTCGACGTGCTTGACCCGAGACATCTTCCAAAGGAGTAGCTCCTTTTTTCTAGACCGCTGTGCTTGCGACCCTCTCTGTGCGTGTGCGTGGCGTTCCCGAGAGTAACCTTAAAACGTCGTCGTTTTATTCTTTTCTTTTTTTTTTCTCTCTCCTTTTACGCGACAACTCACGGGCTAACTGTTTAATCGTTGGAAAAACAAAGAAACATTGGAGACACGTAGATCTTGGAACTTTCGAAAGCTCCGTTTTCTTTTCTTCATTTCGAACAAGTTCAAGTTTATTATCATCTTCTATCAAAACGTAAATTATCTCTCGCTCTCTCTCCCTCTCCCACATTTTCTAAAGCTTTCTCGTAAGAAGCGATACTCGCGCAAAACCGAGCTACTGGGACGAGTGTCGATTAAGCGAGGCTCGCGAAAAATTGACGTACCATCGGTCCACAGATGGAAGGGACTTTCCCATAAGAGTTTTAATAGCTCCGTCTGGGTGGGCCCGACAGACATCAGATATGTTTATTCAGACGCGGAGACGAGCGGACTTAACCGGCGGAGTCGTAGGGAAAAAAAGGCTAGATCTGACACTCATCTGTTATAAACAAAGGAGTTACATTATCCTCCACGAAAGGGCCTTTGCGCCTCCTTCGCCAGATCTGCATAAAAAGGGATGGGAGTTCAAAAGAACACCGCTGTCCTCGACAGCCCTCGACAGAGTTGTTCTTCGCTTAATTTCACCCACTCTCGCCGGCGTGTTATTATCACGGGGTTGCTCCGTTTAACGAGGAAAACATCGTGAAATCTACTTCTGTCGATTAACTCGAACGAGCACCATCCGTCACGTGCAAAAAGTTCTCGAGAAAAATTACTAAAATCGCGAGAGCACGGTTCAGGTGAATTTTCCGCGTCTCGGGTGAGAATCAAGAGTAATGACCAGCGAAGAGTAGACGGGCGTCCGTCGTAAAACGTCGAGGAAAGAACAGAAAGCGGAATTTCGTTGGCAATTAAATCGTTCGCCGCGAGACCCATCAATGACAAAGTTGACTCGCAGGAACGGGGCCGGGATCGGTTCGGAAGATGGATTTTATAGTCGTTTCTGCAGTCCATTACTGCTACGTTTATATCGTCTTCTAAACATTCGAAAGCCATAATGCTCTCGCGTTAAACGAAGCCTTGTGCTGACACGCGATCGTAACTAGCGGCCCGAAACTAGCCCGGGATTACTTGCGGTTTCCATTAAGAAATTAACGCGGCCCATTGTGTCGAGGCGAATAATCAGCCGCCGGGACGATCCAAATCGGATGACCTATTTTTGCTGTTCCCTTCCCCGTTTACCCAGGAAGCGGATCGACGTGAATATTTCGCAATATTCTTCTTCGAAACAGCCGTCGATCCGACGACGCCTGCATTGTCTTTGACATTTGGATCGGATTGCGGCTAGATTTAGCCCTTAACAACAATTTATTCGAAGACCCGATAGAATCGCTGGGATTTCCGAGAGAAAAGCGCAAGGTACTTCGGCGTCGGTGCGATACGCGTCTAAAGGAAGAAACGTATTATTGGGAATGGCACGGGAGCTCGGAATAATTCGCAACATTCCGGGCAAGAAAAACAAATATTCTTCCTACGAAGCACGTGTATTCTTACGTCGAGTCCTACCGCGAATTCGAAACGATCGTCGAAATACTGAAGTTCTGACGCTCGAAAATAGTGTGAGGAGTGCGAAAAACAAGTTGCCATTTAGCACGTAAACGCCGTCGTACGATTCGTAGATCCGCAGACTCGACGACGGGGGCCGATACCGATTCTTCAGCCGGTTCCGCGAGAGACAAAGTGCTGAACCACTTGTCTCCGGAATTTCCTTGACGAGCGATCGGCGAAAGAGGGCGAGGCGGCGAGGAAAAAAGGTGGAACGAGGAGGGCACTGGGATTCGGAACGGGAGTACGTCGGTCCAACGACACCGCCGGTGGACTTCTCTCCATCGAAACAAGAAAGGGACGATTTGACGCTCAATCAACCGACGAAAGCTAATTTTCATTAGCTGTTAATAGCGCCGAACGGTCTTCCGGCTGTCCGACCGTGCGCCCCGTTCTC
The DNA here is from genome assembly GCF_050948175.1 of Xylocopa sonorina. Classification (NCBI taxonomy): domain Eukaryota; kingdom Metazoa; phylum Arthropoda; class Insecta; order Hymenoptera; family Apidae; genus Xylocopa; species Xylocopa sonorina. The sequence goes on along the minus strand of NC_135197.1, from coordinate 11,385,283 downwards.
TCCTTCACCCCTTTCAACCCCTTTCGAGCCGGCGCACCTCCCCACGGATTCGTCCCGACGTTTTCGCGAACGAAGAGCAGACGAGCCTCTCTCCACGGCGAGGTTAATTCGGAAAGACGCAAACCGTTTTAAAAATACCATCGTGACTGGTTCGTTAGCGCTCCGAGATCGAGAGTAATTAGAGCCGTTTAACGGAAATTGTTTGAATAGAGTTTAGACCCGTAACAATGTTGTTTTTTCTCTTGTTCTCGCGGGCTCGAAGGAGCACGGCGGTTTCCTCGGATTGTTCGTTCGTCTCTATTTTTCCTCGCCATAAAGGGGCCAAAGTGGCCGAGAACAAGTGGGCGGTTCGTTACGGAATGTTGTTTAAATAGGTGATATCTCATAGTGGAACTATTACCAAGAGTTCCAAGAGTTAATTGAGTTTAATTCGTCAACGAAGATGGGAAATAACGAACGGCAGTTTCCTTGGTCACGTAGTTCGGGTAGCGACCGTTTTCAAAGAGTTCCTCGTGGAAAATCGCAACACGAGGAGAATTTATTTGGCCAGATGGTAGCCATTATCAATTTCACACGGGCCATTTCAGGGCGGGAGCAAAAAAAAAAAAAAAATTGCCGCTTTTTTCACCGGGGACGAGCAAGCCGCCTCTTACAATAGCCACGAACTGGAAATTTAAAAGTATAATCGACCCTGGCTGCAATCTCGCCCCGCGAATCCTTTCCCGGTCGAATATCCTATGCGAGGAACAGTTCGAAATGCAAAACACCGACGAGAATCGATTCGTCGATCGTCGGAAAAAGATGCCGGCGATACCGAAAAATGATTCGAAGAACAGACGAAGAATCGCTGGAAGAAGATGCGATCGCGTAGCCAGCGTTCTCGCCTAAAAGGAATCGCAGTCCCCTTTAACGTCTTCGATAGTCCGTGTGACACTCCTGTTCCTGGGTTTCCTTGGCAACCATCCCGATTGAAACGCGTGTCAGAACCCGGGAGGACGGTGTGTAAGGGAGATGAAAAAAGGAAAAGCGAGAGACCGCGGGCTGGAGAGACGAGAGAAGTGGCGGCAGAAAATCTCAAACTTCGAACCGGCAATTCCCGCCCGCCTTATGAGCATGCCGCGTGCCTGAATAAAAATCAGCCTGACCTCTGTTCGCTTTAATCGGCTAGCTGGAATACTGCTCGTACGTGTCTGACTTTCTTCGCTAACTCTGTGTGCAACGACATATTTTGATAAGTTTTCGTATTTGCGAATGTGGCAAGGGTGGCGAACCGTTGGTAAAACTGTCGTGGAATAGAATCGAAAGGATTAATAGGTTTAAGGGTCAGAATTACGGGTAACGAAAGAGAGCAGATCTAAGGAAAGAGATAGAGAATCGGTCAAAGAGCCCACGGATCATCGGGCGTGCAACGATGCTTGCCCCGGTCGACGGGCGAAGGAGTTCGCTGTAGCGACTACGGAGGAAACCGTTCCCTCCGGCTTTTCCGGCATTTCAAAGAAGCAATTTGCCGATTTTTCGTGGCGAAGCGACGTCGAGGAAAATTGGCGCACGACCGGCCAATCAACAGCGTTTCATGCAGCTACGCGGCGGCTACGAGTTCAGAAAATTCTTTCGCCCGACTTTTCCCTCTGCCACCCCGACGCCACCCCTGCCGCCTGACGCAGCAACCTCGAAAGCGACCACTTCGTTCGTAATTTCGTTCGAATTAAGTGACGATTTTCGGGGCAAAGAAGATTATTGGATACGTTTCCTTGGAAATTGCGCGCATCGAGGAGCGATTGAAACGATCGAACGCGGGGTAATTTTCGCTTCGCTGCTGATCGCAGATTCTTCGTCGATGGCCACGCTTGACATTAAAATTAAATCGAGACCGTCGTACGTGTCGAGAGAACGGGGTCAGAGGTATCAATCGGCCACTCCCGTTGGCAGAGGCACCTCGATCGCGGGCTACTTGGTAAAAAATCGTTCGCCAATAGGTCTGGGTTAGGTGGCCGCCTATAAATAGGTCTCAAATTACTCTCGCGAGGGCCCGCGTTAGACGGGTGCCGGTGTTTTAGCAGCCATTTTGGAAAAATAAACGACAGACCCGCGTAGGAAACAGATGACTCGGTCTGCGGATGCCAGCCTCGTCGCCGGAGTGACAGCCGCCGCTCACTCGATTGTTTTTCAGTTTACGTTAACGTTTCGTTTTCCTTTCGATACGGTCGTTGAACGAGGAGCGACCGCGGTGCGTGGCTTCGCCCTTTTATTGCCGCTACCCGCGGTTATATCGGGCTCGGCTCGAGCCCGCTTTCAGCCGAATTATTTGATTTTATGAGAAATCCCGCTCGCACGCATCCGCGCGACTCGCGCAGAAGCTCGCCTGAGAGCAAAACGATTCTCGCTCCTGCCTTTCCTACCCCTTTCGCCTTCAACGCTGCGACAAATCGAGATCGAATCAACTGGAGGAAGCAACGACCCGTTCTGACTACTAGGAAAATGGTGGACACTACGATTTAGCATTCTGCTGGATTTTTTAATGTCAATAGATTTCGTCCCTACATCTTCGTTAATCCTATCCTCCCCCTATTAGTCGCCTCTTACGACAAGCAGGGGATACTGTGGGTGTATTCTGATCCCCACCGCACAGGGATGAATGGTGGACTATTCGACTTGTGTCCAGAATTGTCTCCAGGCTCTATCGAAGTTGATATGATCAACGGTTAGGAGAAGAATCACTTTTATTAGATATGCAATTATAATTGCACAATTTAGAACGGTGTTTTTTAGTAGAGAAGTCTTGAATCGACTGTAGGTAACACCACGCTATGGATTCCTGTTCGTCTATCAGTAAAGTAAGTAGGTTTCTGTAAATTTTTGTCAAGCAAACACAGACGAGATATAAAATAAAGATATCGCTCAATCTACCCTCGTTACTCGAACTTTGGGTGCTCTAAAGTAAATGTTTCCTGTCCTTTTGCGTTTTGATTTCACACAATCTAGCGTTGCATTCTTATTCTGTGCTGAATCGATAACGTTGGAAGTGACACGAAAGTAGTGACGTTACCAACCGAGCCTGGAAGCAGATTGTAACGCTAACTATGCTAAGAACTGTAAATTCCGTGTCCCCATTGCACGCGCATTGGAACTTTGGATAGCCGACAGTCGCCTCGAGAACGTTTTCTCGAGGACCTCGACAGATGGAGAAATCATCCCTACGGCTATTTCACCCTTTCGACCCTACTACTAGAACGAATCGTAATGGCCCATAAATCCCAGCTTTTTTTCGTAGGTCCCGCGTCGTTCTTTTTATTTTCGACGAAGCGAGTGTGAATAATCGAATAATTATCTCTCCAACTCGCAATTAGGCCACCACGGAAGAAATCTTTTTCCCGGAGCTATCGTCCCGAAACCGATCCACTGGAATCCGTACACGCTTACCCTCTTCCTTTTTACCCTTTCATCTAAAAATTACAACATCTCTCGACCCCGTGGAAAAGAGTTTCGAAAATCGCATCCTTACTAATTATCCACGTAAAAATGGACGAAGGAAAAAGGGAGGAGGAAAAGGGCTCCAAAATGAAATCCAAGGACGCGTAATTAGTCAATTTAGCCGGGGGATTAACCGAAATCTCTGGGATCTCGTCACCATGGTCGGCAGGAGGCAGAAGAAGCCGAAGAGAAAGAGAACAAGAAGGGGAAGAAGAAGCTGTCCGGTTCTGAGGGCAATTACTCGGTTTCGTTAAGCGGTCACGAGATCTGGTATCTGCGAGAAATCTGCGTGGCCGACGATATAGGTAGAGGTAGAAGACGTGGCTCATCGATGATGCTCGAGGAGAGCTCGCACCTTCGGCTGGGCCGGTCGTGCAACCCGCTAATTTTCCTAATAGATTAACCATCGGTGGTGATTGTCATTTGGCTGGCACGCTAAGTGAGGCCGAGCAGCATGCACCCATTGTTTCACAAACAAAAGACGGCCGCTTTGCGAGTCACGGCGGCGTTCTTTGAACGCCCCACGGCCAATCGGGTGCCGCCTTTAGCAGGCGCCAAAGGTACAAAAGAAACCCAGCCAGGGATGATTGAGATTTTCTATGCGATTCTCGAACGGTGATATTCTAGACACCGCGAGGGCTCTCTCTCTCTCTCTCTCTCTCCCTCTCTGTGGCTTGTTCGGGCGATACGATCGACACCGAGGAAAATACCGGGACCGATCGGGAATAATTGCCTCCTAATGGTGGAGTGGCATTAACGAACGATGGAGAACCAGGGGAAGGAGACCACCTGGAAGATCCACGATTTTGTTGGCCAAGTATCGAAGAACATGACGCAAGGGATGAACTTCCCCCTTTTCTGAGACGTTACTCGGTTGCAACGGGGACAAGAAACGCGCCACCAACGCGAGCAACGAAAGAAATACAAACTTGCCGGATTTCAACCGTGAACGACGTTTCTTTGCCACCCGGAGGATTAATTAAATACGAAGGAAACCGAGCGACGCGACGGTTCTATTCGCGCGGCGCAAAAAGAGCGAAATGTTGCGCGTTTGCAAGGTAGCCACCGGGAAAAAGAGAGGTTCCAGTTACGAGGCGGAATTTTCGAGGCTTCCTCTGGCTGGGATTCAGTTCGTCGATAGCCCCGGAACGATGGCTGTAACGCTGAACGGCCTTGAAGAAAAATTTCGAGATCGAACCGGGCACAGTTCGAGGCGTAACTCGAGTATTCGAGGAAAAAATCCACGAACGGGATTCAGCCGCGTCATCGGCGGTTCCTTTGGTTCGTCGATTTTTCAAACTCACTCACCAGCGACCTTAAAGTAAAGGTCCTGAGATAGCTAATTGATTAATCATCATACCCTCTTTCTCTCTTCAACTTCTTTTCCTCGTTTTCCCCCGTTCGCGTTCGGTCATCCTGTCCTTGGGCCGAGATCGAGGACGATCGCGCAAAAAAAGTAGCATCGTCCACGCCCTCGAAGGCGTCGATCCCCTTGAATTCGGTCGCCGGCATCGAATTGTAACGGCGATCGAGCAACTCGTAGGCTAAGGGTGGACCGCAGGGATACCTCCGTAGGAGACGATCGAGATGTACGATTGAATTTTCATCATCGAAACCTATTATCGCGAAGGCAGTGGGGCGCGAACGCTGGCTGCCGGCAAACGAGGGTTGATTTGCATTTTAAGTCGTCGCGGAATGCCTCGCGAACGACTCTCTTAGCCGGTCTGCAATTAACTCGATAAGATTTACAGCTTCATGAGCCGGTGGTGTTCGATCGCGAGAAAGCCAGAGGAAGGGGATGATACCAAGACGAATCGCGTCCGAATCGCCGCGTCCAGGCCACTTGTTCTCGCGAAATTGGACCACCGATCCAGAAGTTCTCCCGCGTCGAACGCGTCCTACCGCTTGATTTATTCTGGCAATTAAACGAATATACATTGTCGTTGATCACGGGTGGAGAAGTTAACGACGCCCCGGGGAACGGAGATGTTTTCCTTTGGTAGCTTCAGGAAAGGAACCCGTCCGCTGGGCCGTTTTAAGCAGCTTCGAATTTACACGCGCATAAATATCGGTCTAGCTAGTCCGAATAGGGTGGTGGAACGATTTCGGTTTCTCGATAAATTTCCAACTCGGCTACCGTACCGTGCTTCCGATCGAAATTCAAAATGGTGGTCTCGGTCTCTGGTGCGTCGTTTCGGTAGGCGCGGGGGCAACGGGCAGCGATCTTCCCGTCGAAACTAAGATTCGCAATTTTTTCCCTTCGATTTACGAGTTAGTAATTAAGCCGACGAAAAACTGCGTAGGTCTCGAGGAGGAGCGATCGTTGACTCGCGATCGAAACGCCGTGGCGTCCCTCTCGGTAACGGGCGAAGTAACAGCTTCGACAGCTAATTAAATCAAAGCGATGCCGCCACGGCCCGGTAATAAAAGTAAGAACACGTCTAGGGATATGCATTATAGGTGGACGCCAGCAATCAAATAAAAAGCTTTCAGAACGGAGATAAACACAATAGCCAGCGCGGTGTTCCTCGACCCGGCGTTCCGCCGACCTGTCGTAAAAACGGAGATTCTTTTAATTAACGTTAAAAGGGAATCTCGAAATCGTGGGGTCACGCTGCAAGGGAAGCAAAAATCCGACGAGAACGCGTTCGGATCCATCGGAATCACGTCGTCCATGACGTCGTTCGTTTCCCTAACGCGAGGGGGTAAAGACGGTAAGAGGCATAAGAAAGAAGCCCGTACGATCTTTCGAAAGTCTGTTCGACGATCATTCCATTTAATACTTGATGACGCGCTACCTTTTGACCACGCGAACAACTCAATTTCGCGAAATATGCAGAAACGCGCGCTGCCAGACAGATGGCAGATGGTGTTTTCATGTTTAATAGAGATTCTCGGTCCTCTCCATCAAAGATTACATCCTTCGTGATGTTCTTCATAACTACTGGTCGTTCCAGGTTCAGTCTAAATAGCTCCGGCTATGCTTCTGCCTCTGATTCATGTTTCTAGAATCCTCTGAACCTCTTCCTGGAGTCATTTCTCCTTTAACTTCGAACGAGCTCGTTTTAGTTTCGTTTCTTCGAGTCGGATCTTATTCGATCGTCGGTTAACCGCACCGAGGAAAAAAGAGGTTTAAATGCTCCGCCGGTGGAACAAAAGGCTGACGAACGAGGTGCAACAATCTGTCACGAAGTGTGTCACAGCCGACAAGGGTGCGATATTCGGCTGGCAAAAACCGAAAGAATCTGCTAACGACTTTGGAGAACGAGCCCTGATGGCGAAACGTTCGCGAGCCTTTAACTTCTGATAACCGCAAAAAGCAATCAATTTCGCGACGCGTAAAATGCCTCGGGAACGTAGATCAATCCGTGACGTATAAAGATCGCATCAAACTCCACTTCTTTTCCCCCCGCGAATAAATTAATTCTTGACTGGAAATCTAACGGGAAAGGGTGCAGGTAGAGGGTGTATTTCCCCTACACGCGCGTCTCGAAAATGCGTCGAGGAAGTATTATTCCCGGGCAAAAAAAGACTCGTCCCCGTTTAATAGGAAAACTTTTTTGGCGATGTCGCCATTCTGCTCGGACACTCCCAAGCCATCGGTGTTCGCAGGGCCGTACCTGGCCAGCGACGATGGCGCCTGAACGTGGCGTTTCGCGGAAGAGGTCCATTACAGAGCCTTGCGGAGCTACCAGAATTCCTGTCTCGACGATTTCCGCAGAACGTCGTACGGAGGGAACCGACGTTCCCAGCTACGCGGATCGTTCCGCTCGTCTAAACGGCGAATAAAACGTGGTACGCAACATTTCTTCGTTAAAACAGAAAAAAATACGTATATACACCGCGTATATAAGTTCATCTTGAATGAAACGAGAAAATGGAAACTCCACGAGCGAAGGAAGGAATTACAGAGGATGGGATTTTAAAAGCGTAAAGAAGTGGGCTCTAAAAGGATGAATGACTCGAAGCAACGGTGGTTCCGTGAAATTCGAAGGCTCCATTCAGAAATCGTCGAGGTCATGCAAAGCAGCACACACCGTTCTAGACGAAAGTGTCGAGAAAGAGGGGACGGGTCGATAGACGTTAATTAACCGAGCTACCGAAAGGAAGCTGATTATACAAATACCGTTGTTTCGAAAGAAGAGGGTGCTGCGCTACCGTGTAGGCTGTCGAACGGCGATTCCGCGACGCTGCGTGGCGCGCGTCGCCGCCGCCGACAGACGGCGTCACGTCTTTGAACTTCCTGTTCGCTAAATGGTACCCGGTGAGCGTACGACGTGTGAATATTACAACTGCCGGAGTAAAGGTATTAAAACGAAAATGAACGATAACGATGGTAAAACCGAAGATACATACTCGTTTCTATTGTCGATAAGATATTTAATTGGTGAAAAAAAGAGGGGATCGGAGTTCGCAACGGGTAAGCAGGAGTGACGAAAGAGCAAGAAGTCAAAGGTCAACGTGGACGCGGAAAAGGGCGAGACGGGAGGGCAAAGGGGTAAAAAAGGAAGAAGAGGAGGAGGAGGAGGAGGCGAGGAAGAGAGACAGGGGAGAAAAAGAGGACGCCACTCGCGGACTTACGAGACCTCGACTGACTGCGGCCCCGGACTAATGATCGAAGAAAGGAGCCGCCTAAACGACCCGTGTCCTCGGGTGTTAGGCCCTTTGCCCGGGATTCACAGGAGAGTCCTGGGGGTTCCCTCGTTACCGACTGCCAAAGTCAGCCGCGTTTCTCAGCGATGGGATTAGCTCCGATACCGAAGCGTTCAAAGTAGAGAGAGGAAGAGAGAGAGGGTGAACTTGATATTTCTGATGAATCAAACAGATTCAGGTGAAACTCCAGGTTTTATACAAGTTCGTTAGAGTAAGCCATCCAGGTAGGTTGGCTACAAATTCCCCTCTCGAAGCAATTAGTCGAGGGAAAATAATAGACGCATAATTTTTCATCAAATCAACCCCCTGCTCCTCCTCGGCCTTTAACCGCAAGCTGATCGAGTGAAAGAGAAAGAGAAATGTGATTAAACGGGAATTATCTGGACAAAGATCATCCCTACCGCGTGCTCTCGGTTTGAAACAGCACAAATTATCAATCGTTAGACCCGAATCGAAGGGACACGCGGAGAACGCGGGCGAGCACAAAAGTGGCCGCTTTCGAGCTGGTACAGGTGTATTTACACGCATGCGTCTGACGATTAACCAAACGAGACAAGGGTCTTCCGTATCGAACACTATCTACCCAATATCGGAACATCGCCGAGCGATTTCGTCCGTCCTGTTCGTCTCTCACCTTCGGCCGTCTTCCTCCCTCTCGGTATTTCACCCCGGCTCGCCATCTTCGTCTCGAGTCCAACGAGACAGCCGTGTATCGTCTCTATCTCGCCAACCCTTCGACCACGTACGCCCATCCTCGTTCCACCAATGGATCGAGCGCATGCGTATTATCTCCAACCCGTTCCTTTCTCCCTACCCACAGGATCATCCCCCACTATTAAACCAAACGATACTTTCCATCCTCCGCGCACTCGTGTCTCGCGCATGGCGCGTGTAATTTTCACGTAGCCCCCTCTTCGTCTTGGGTCCCCGTCTCGCTCGCAACCCCGCGGTTTCCCGATGGATAGGTCCTCGTCCAACAGCCAGCGGCAGCCTACCGAGCGAGTCGACGCGATCACCCTCGCTCTCTCGCGCCCGTGTCGGCGCGGATGAAGGAGAGCGGCACCCTTTGAAGTCCAGTTGGGAGCCAATTACACGAGTCACACAGGGCCGCACGCACCGCGTCTCTACCGCACCGAAAATATTATTGCGCCCGCGCCTCGTAGATCGATTAAAACCGAAAATTATGATTGTGGCCGCGCGGAACGAAAGGTGGAAAAAGAGGGGGCGACGGAGAGGGTGGCGGAGCGCCGCGCGCCCGCTGACCGGGCCGCTATCAACCGCTTAAATTAATTAACGATCGTCGAGCCGGGTTACGGAAGCAGATGGATGTCGGAATCGATTCGTCGATCATTGTTTCGGCCGCGTCGTCGGATTTTTCATCTCTTCTCTCGCGGCAGCCGCTCTCGTTCACGGAACGTTTCACCGGTTTGTCCTTGGTGAGCCATCGGTGGTCCATGGCCGACTTCCCATCCCGTCCCGGTGAGAAGTGGCCGTCCGTCTCATTTGTTAATTGCTTCTCACGATACTTTCGCCCCAACGAGAGCTTTTCTTAAGCGCCGATTAATTCTCCGTCGGTTCAGGAACGAGGAGAAACCTTCGTTCGATCGTCAGCCGGGTTACGTAGCTGGTTTTTCACGTGTTTTATCCTAGATCGACGGGTAAACGAATTAACAGCGCGGAACAATATTTTCTTCTGATCGGCCGCGGTATTGGGAAGCGATACAGCTTCCGTCTGGCGTCGATCAATCTTTCTCTCGCGGCAAGAAATTTCGAGCCGAAGAACATTGTCTTTTCGCAGCCTGACAACAATGCGATCGTTATACTCGTCGAAACATTTATCGTGACATAACGATGATGTATCAATTGAACTCGGGACGAACGTTTTCCTCGCTCTCGGCGTAACGACACAATCGCGTCCGATTAATTAAGAATCGCCGCGTACCACCATCGGTGGTTATCCGCTTTGCATTGCAAATTTAATCGACGTCGTGTCGCTGCGTAATTCCAGCAATTAATCGATCCAATTAACTATCGCGGTCTGATCGCGGCCAGATCGGGATTCGTGCGATAGAGAGCGTTACACGATCGATCAAGACGATCGATAACGTGTTCTTTAGCTTTCCTTCGATGCTCATTGCGCCGCGGAATGGATACACGCACGCGAACGAATCTCTCTGTTTCTCGGCTCTCGTGGATTTAGAAAAATGAAATTTATAGGATCGGTTCGCAATTTTTTCTCTGTCCCTTTCTGGTTCTCGTTAAGTGCATTTCCAAGCGCCGCTCGTTCAATTCCGATGCACGATACCGTTCGCCGTGTAGTCTGAATTTCGTTACACTACCACGTGTACAACACGCAGAGACGAGGACACGGTGAGCACGAATTAATTATACGATATTCGCAAACGGAAATAAAATCAGAGAACAAGAAGGGTGCACACGCTCCCGCGTCCGGCTGTGTTCTCTCCTCTGATTCATTTGCCCGCGTCATGCAACTTTGTGATTCGTCCTCGAGCGCATTCCTACGCTCCCGGTTGCTGTTCCCGTGAAAAGAACAGCCGGCGTTTACGCACTTCAATCCGTTGCCTTCGCGAATAATCGTCCCGTGTTCCTTCGGGACCCTGAGATTGGAAATCCTCGTTTTTTTAAAATTCTTCCACTGTTCCTCTGTCATTTGGCCGGCCAACTTCTTCATTACATTCGATGACACACTTCTCTCCGTTCGCCTTGCTCTTTTAAAGCTTCTTTCAAGAATTTTCATAACTATAATGAGACTCGTTGTGCCTTCGAAGATCCTCCAAGGTTTTTTCCACGATCTTCTTGAAAACTGTGTGTTCTACTCATCGCTACATCCTTTCGGGTTCGTCTGGCAACGACTAACGACAGCGGCAAACAAACGAGCCAGCTTCCGTACAAAGAGACGCCGCCGTTTACGATTTGCCGGTCGCGAAACGATCGACGCGGCGCATTCCCAGATCCGATGGCATGCGCACGCTCTAATTTTGAATTATATACGTTCGTGGAAGAAATGTTTCTCCCGAGCGGAGGTTTCGCGCGAGCGTACGTAGGCGAGCGGAGCAGTCGCGTCGCTGGGATGATCGCGATGACCGACCAAATATCCCTCGCTCTCGTAATTCAATTTACCCTTTGCTGCTCGATAATAGCGGCATTTTGCAATCGGCAAACCTGTGACCGGTTGCTGGTTTCTCGAGTGACTTATGGCACAAGATCGATAATTTAGAAAGTAACGTGTCCGCTAATGACTGTGCCAGTAATTACGTTACGCGGATAGTTTTTGGTCGATCGGTTTCAATTTGTTGCTCTATACTGGTTGAAGTTAGCGAACGAAACCTCCTAAGCTTGTTAAGTTCATATCCCACAGGTATACTCGTTAAATTATTATCGAACGCACACATAGGCACGCGTAAACGAGTTTAAGGTGGACAATGCAGTCTGGGTGTTCGAATATCGCCGAGAAGAGTCGTTGGTAGCACCAAAGGTTCTCGCAGACGGTAATGACAGACGAAATGACGGGGAATTTCCAATACACGTTCTCCCTGAAATGAGTCCTTCTTTGCGAGCAATAATATTTCCGTTTCGTGCGAAGGATCCTCACTTAACCGTACGATAAACGACGCTGCAACGGGTACGCGTTTCGCTTTCGATACACGAAGCGTCGATTCTTAAAATAACCTTCGTTCGAGCCGCACCCAAGGCCTCGGTATCGGCGAGCCAATCGTGCGAAGAGCGACGATAAAAAAATTGCATTTAAATCCATCGAGAATACGCGAGCAACTTTGTTCCGGGGCGTCGTTCATTAAACAAAAAAAAAAAAAAAAACAAGGCTGAGCCGCAACCCTCGAAACCACCCAAAACGCTCGCGTGGGACTCGAGTGCGAAATAAATCGAGGAATTGCAGTGGGTGGCACGGGAGGTGACCATCCCGATCTCGCCCATTGCTCGCCACGGTGGATCGAGATATACGATGTAAACTCTATCCTCCCCCTGGTTCCGCTACCTCTCACCCTCTCGTTCCGCGTCTGTCATGGTCCCGTGGGTCAGAGGCCTGGGCTCTTCTTCCTCTCGCGGGCCTCGTCGTCCCAGGAAGGACCACCCACCCAACCTATACTTAGCGAGGTGTCGGCAAATTGAGCTATAGATGCCGAGGGTAATGCAACAGAGGGTTGTCCGGCCGTTCGAGGGTGGGGTTGGCTCGCTGCGTGGACCAGCGGCGTCGATACCATCCGGTGCGAGGTTATTAGGGACCTTGACGGGCCTGGCCGGGCCGCGCACGCTGCCACCACTAATTTCTTACGGCACCTGGTCCGTTCTTTTACCACAAAAGCCCGAGTTGCTCTTTTCACGGGACTTCGGACCACCGATCGGTGGTCCCTTCGACACTGGTACCTGTTCTTATTGCGGCCCGCTCGATGAGAACGCGATCCATCTCTTATATATCCGACGTCCACCTCGTGGACGATCTCGCGTAGTTTCGTTTCAAATTTAGCCTCGTCGATGTTTGTATGATAATAGCGAGGGTGTGGAGAAATCTGGGAACAACCGGTGTGTGCCCCGGCTATATAATATAGTAACTCAGCGAAGAGGCTGGACTTAGAGAGACCAACACCTCGAGAAAGAGAATGAACGCGGGATGCCGCGGCGGAGGGTGACGAGGGAGGGAAAGGCCGAGGAAAGAGGAGTGAAACAGGCGATAGGAGGAACGAAGAGGAGGAACGGGTATAAGGCTGCGAGGTGGAAGGAGCAGGCGAGCCGTGAGGAAGGAAGAAGGGTAGAAAAGCGGTCCTTTTGATGGAGCCTTTGTCGGGTCTCGCGGCGCTCGGCGATTTGCAACTAAAATCGCCCCGTTCGCTTCGCAATCCTCACCCGTGATTTGCTGCGAATTTATTAATGCGACCATTGGTGTGTATCGTGTGTCGCTGTTCCGCCGTCTCTCTCTCCGTCCGTGTGTGTACACCGCGTGGACATCGTCGGATAATCTTTGGTCTCGCGAGTGACGGTCCGCGGGAGCTTTTATACGTTTCCCGGCAACTGTTGCCGGTACCTGTCGAATTCCGGCGTTCCGAGCGGGATAATCGCGTCCAGGAACGATTCCCCGGAGTGTCATTTGTCGTCGTTAGGCTGTCACGCGGGGCCGGGCCGCGAATAAACTCGGCGTGGCATCGATGGCAAATTGCTCGGTCCCGGCGTCGACTGACCCTGTAATCAGCGAGCGCGTACGCCTCTCCACCAGCGGCTCGCCGCGTTTCCGTCGACGACGTAACGCCGCGCAGCAAAGGTGAAACCCCGGGTGGGTGACTGTCCGCGCGTTTCGCGCTCTCGATACATTGTTGCCAGCGTCGACGAGACGCGGCGTCTCGTCGATGGAGATCCGCGGAGAGAAGAGCGCGCGCGCGCGGACGATCGTCGAACCACATAGTCGGGCGAACACGAGCGTGGAAATATGAATAATATAGAGGGGGGACAGGGGGTGAGGCGAAAGGGCGGGAGACACGGCGTTAAGGAAGAAACGAAGAGGACGAAGGGAAAGGTGGAGGTTGGTAGGCAGAGGCCGAAGGAGAAGGAAGAGAGCGGCAAAGGAGCGCGGGTAGAGACCACCCCGTGGCTTGTCGGCTCGTTTGATCTTCTCCCACCCTGAGCAACCTCCTGGCGCCCCCTTACGTCCCCGATCTCTTCACCTTGCTCTACACCTCTCTTCTTGGCTGCTCGTGCTCTCCAGGTTGGCCTGTTCCACGCCGCTACGATTTCGACGCTCGTCTCTCTCTCTCTCTTCCTTTCCCTCCGCCAGTCTTCTTCTTTCCACCTTGGTTCTTCTTCGACGCGGTGATTTCTCCACCTTTCTCTCTCTCTCCCTCTCTCTCGCGCTCTCTGGGACCGTTCTCCGGTCTCGTGGTCTCTCACCTGCGGAGAAGAGGCGTCCGACACGTCAGAATCACACCTTCCACGACTACCCGCTCACTAATAATCCGAACCCCCGTGTGCCGTGATGCTGCTCTCTGTTCCCGGGATCCGTGGAATCCTCTCTCTAGCCGTGGACGGCTTTTGTCTCCTCGCGACCTTCCCATCCGATCGCGTCGGCCGGATTCTTCTCGATCTCCAAGAGAGTTAGTTACCTATCTCCTTTCTCTCGCGCGGTCGACAATTAAGTCGCGCGACGTAATTATTTCTCGCGTTTCATCGGGCACCTGTTCCCCTTTAACGACTTCCTCGAGGCGTTTATCGCGCGGAAGGAGAACACAAAAAATGAAGCGGTGCGTACGTACGCGCGTATGTACGCGGCGTAGGACAGGGTTCGAAACACCAGCCATTAGGTACCATTTTTCAGCGCTAATTGGGCTGGACGTTCAAATACCGGCAGGCGTGCTTCGAGATATCGCGTAAGAGGAACGGCGATCTACCTCTTTGAGGGAAATCCGTGGCACGAATATCGGATATCGTTCCTACGGAGCTCTATAGCTGGGCGTTAGTCGAACGGCGCTACTTAATTATCCCGCGGCCTCTAATCTCGCTGCGCCGACAACACACGCCACGCTATGCACCTAGTAGAGCGCAGCCACGAACGAAATCTACTGCGCTCGGGAACCTAAATCTCCGGTTAACAGGGACCTCGAGGAACGGGGTACCTTCTTTCCTGCTACTTTCCAACTGTCGTGGATTATGACATTTTCTACGATCGACCTTTCGATCGAGCAACACGCGGAACCGATTACGTTCCCTGTTAAATATTCCAACGGTTGATATTTCCAGCGCGATTACTCCGCGCGCGCGTCTGTTATGGACGATAAAACGTAACTCTCGTTAGTCGGCAATGGTCAGGATGATCCTTTATTTAAAACGAAAAAAGGGGAAGGAAGATAAAATGAAGAGAGGGAGAGAGGGGAGAGGAGGCACATTAGGAGGCCGCGAAACGCCACCGATAAATTTCTTTGGAAACTGGAATGCCCGGGACCACCTCCACGCTTACGAGTTGCAACACTTCTGGCCGCGCTGATCGGACAAACTGCCGGCCGGCCGGTGATCTATAGTGATGTCCCGGCCTCGCGCGGTACAATAACCGAGGTGAGAGCGAGAGTGTAGGGGATCCGGAGGTCTGTAATCAGCAGCCGAGCCGCTGGCAGACCCAGCCGCCTGGTCCTGGGCCTCCTTACCATTAACCTATCCGGTACCCGTTCCGTTCCGTCAACCTGACGTCATCGTGATCCCTGATCATTCCAGGCGCGCGTATGCGAGCCGGCTCGCGTGAAACGACCTGTAGATCGCCGTTCTCCAACTTTGCTAGCCGTTTCCAATCCTCTCTCTCTCTCTCTCTCTCTGATGGCGTTTTCCAACTTTCGTATCGATCCCATAAAAGGTGGTCTCGCTAACAACAAATGGCAAAAACATCGCGAGCGAGGTGTTGGCTGGCAGCACTCGAAGCGTGAAGTCGTACCGCGTCTCGGCCGTTAACTGTTACCTCTGCCTCTCCGGTGGAGATCCTTGAACAAGCAGAATCCGTTCGTCCATGATTTAATGGCGTCTCGTACGATCGAGAGGTGTTCGCGGTGGAAAAAGTGGCCGTCAATTTGCCTCCAGTTCACTTTCCTCCGGGTTATCGCTGCTCTCTCGCTCGGTCTCACGGAGGACAACGAAAAGTAGGTTGAATCGGGGCACGATCTATGCGCGTCCAGCGTGTCCAGCACCGGTACCGTTTATCGAACGTGGCCGTAATTAGCGGTCACCGAGGAGCCGTCCATCGGACAGACTGGTTACCAGGAATGATCGAACGGGGTAATCAGAACGATTGACTGACGGGCCTGATTTCGACGTTTACGGGCTGTCAGGCGAATGAAATCGGCGTCAGAGTCCGGCCGGCGCAACATTATCATTCATTATTCAGGCTACCGGCTTTCCCTGTTATTATACCCACCACCACCGTATACTTTCGTACGATTTCGAGCATGGTTCGATACCGATATTTTCTAACGTCGATACGCACGGAGTATCGGGGGTAATGGGGGGCCATAACGAAACACGATAAGCCTCGGACAGATCTAGTTAGCTTCCGTCGAGCATCGAACGACGCGAGTCCCGGACGGTGTGCCCGTGTTTATTAAGCGGTTTAATAATTTGCGAGCGAGCGCCACGAGCTCGGATATTAATGACACGTGGAAAATTGCACGGTACACGGCTAACCGGCGGCGACTCGCAGCTTAGAAAACAAACGCGACCGTTTCGACACCGCGTATAGGCCGCGGCGGTCGAGATCTCCACGGCGAACACGTCGATCACCTAATGGAGGGACCCGCGCGAGCGTTTCCACGCACCAATATCGAGACCGATACCGGCGAACCTTTCATTTAACTGTCAAACGATGATTAATCGAACGAGACCCGGTCAAACGGCTGACCCGGCGAAACCGCCAGACCGCGGTACCGCGCTATCATTTACCGTGGCTCCAACTTCGTACACCTGCTCCCTTCCTCGACGCGTAACGCGGAAGGTGTCTCGAATAATTTCAATTTAATAACGCGTTTACGTTGGCTCGCGTCAAGTACCACTGCTCGGTAACTCTCTTCCGCTCGTACGCGGGCAGAAAACCTCCTTTTAAAGACCGCCGTGACGAGATCCATAAATCTTCGTGGAACGTAGCAAAGTCAAGGAAATCCAAGGCTACCCTATCGTTTAATAAAAGCTTCTCGGAATCCGCGTCAATTTTCCTCCGCGATCTCTTCATTCCCCGACTCGAGCACTCGAATCGGGATACTTCGCGCAACGACCGCGCCATTTTCTCAGGTCTCCTCTCCGCGATCTCCAACGATCTTCCGAGAACCGCGATATTAGTGCGCGTCTCCCCCGCTACGGACCGATTTGCCGGTGAATTACGCGATGTTCGTTCGAGATGGCCCACGTTCGCGAGGTGTTACGCGAGGCGAACGGTTCTACCGACACCTTGGAGGAATCGGCACGGCACCGAGAGTTCGTTAGCGCCCGGGCTGTTGAATATCATGGCTTTTTAGCCTGCAGGTGTCATTAGGGCGCGGATGGACGGACGCTGATTGGTCTCGGCCGATCGCCCTCGGGGACACCGGCTCATCAGCTGTCCCATTCGCGCCGAACGCGACGAACTGCCGTCCCTGTTACCCAACTTCGCGTCCGTCCTCTTCCTTCGTCCTGTTGTTCCTACGTTATTTCCTAGTATTTCGTGGCGGAGGGACGAATTTACCGCTCGATCTTTACCTGGCGATGTTACGGAGATCTCGTTGTTCGGGGACCACGAGTTTCGTTCTCGTTCACGGGTCCAGACGCGAGGGTTGCGGTACCGGAGGTCGCGAGTTCTCGTTAACGCGGCTAGTTTCGCCCCGAAAAGGGGTCCACCTCCCGTGTAAATGAAACTCGTTGGCGAGGAAGAAGATCAAAGACCCCGGCAGGTAGAGTGGGTTCCCTCACGAGCAAAGAGCAGTCGGTCTACGAGGAATCTAAAAAACGGCCGGAAAAAAGAAGGGCTCCGGGGAGAAAACGGCAGCGATAGACGGTGGGCCGAGAATGGCGGAGAAGAGAAGAGAAGAGAAGAGAAGAGAAGAGAAGCGAAGCGCAGGCCCGCGAGGAGGGCGAGGGGAGGAAGATTTCGAGGAGCGACGAGCGTCCATCCGGCGAATATCGTATTAACGAGGCCCGTTGATGGGTCCACGGATGGGTCCAGCCTAGATTCACACTGTCTAATTACACCGTGGACCGAGGGAAAACTCGTTTCTTGCGTGGTGAACGGTGGTGATCGCGGTGGGCCCGCGCGGCTAACTGACGCGCGACCGGCTGCTGCGGGTTAAGCGAGTCAACGAGTAAATGAGTCCGAATTACGTGGGCGTGCCAATGCCGGGGAAACGATCTTCCGTCCGGGCCGTGCCGAAGCAATCCTCATCGGCAACGAGGATTATGCAAAGCAGCGGTCGTTTACTCGGACGCGCCGCGGTTGCCGCTCGAAGCCCTCGGTTACATCTGTCCGGGGGTCTCGTATCGGAGATTGCAGCATTATCGATAATGATACTTCGAGTGGTGCATTTAGATTAACATTCGAAACAAAAAGATCGCCCGTAAACGAGTGCTGGATTTAAATTGGTACACTGGTTCGGTGAACTTGAGCGATGATTTTTTTTCAAACGCGTACTCTATGCGCGATATGGGCGGTGTGTACGTACGTTGCCGCATCGAAAGAGAGCGAAAGAGAGGATCGTTCGATTTGACAAAAACTGTGTAGGGCTGTTTTTCAAGGTTCAATTTGCATCGCGGCCCTCGAGGAGAGTTACCAGCGTAAATAAATCAGATAAACGGCGGGGCGAGCAAAAACAGGCGGGTAATGTTTAAAGATCGCAAGGTATCGCACGCGAATGGACGCTACATATTCATAATTTCGAGAGCGGGCAAATAAACGGGGGCGGTCGCGTGACACGATTAATTATCCCCGAAGGATTGTTTGCGCTTCTTATCGTCGCACGCTCGATATCGACGCTGTGTCGAGGACCGGAGACTACGTCTGGCTACGTTCCCTCGGAATCGTTTGTTCCTCGACCGATGTCATTCTCGTTTCGGACGAAGCCGAGGACAATAAGCGAAATTACACCGATGCGTCGGTCGGATATCGGTTGAGTTATTGGTGTATCGGCTATATCGAGAAAATTGGCGGTGGTCATCATCGCCATTATGAATTCTTTATTTGGATGTTGCGGTGGCTGAATTACAGGGCGGTGCGGGCTACCTTGCTTACTGCTTCATATATGGACGCGTCGATTGCAGCGACAGGTATGAACCGACGTTACGTCCGAGCCAGTCACCGATTCGTATCGAATCGTCTACTTTGTACGAGATCATTCGGATACACCGTGGACAGATACGGTCGATAATTAATAGCGTCGTCGCCTTTCGCTGGTCCCTACGATGCGCGAGTTGGATCGGTAAAAATTACCTCTCGACTCCTCTCGAATATCTCCTTGAAAGGCGTTCCCAATTAAGACCGTTCGATCGCAACGATTTTCATTCGCGTAACATAACCCAAACATCTTCTTACGTGCCTGCTGTGCAGGTGAAAAAGTGGCGTTCGTCCAGTTCGAAAACTTGAAAATAGAAAATACCGGCTATTTTCTCTGACGTACTTCTTCTTTTCTCCGTTCTCGATCCTTTCTGCAACTTTTTGCCACTTTGGCTTATTATATTTGCCACGAGCACATACATAGCGAGAGGAGCTATCTCGCGGAGAGCGAACCTCTCGAAGCTGGTATCGTCGTTGCACACGAGGCGAACCGTGAAACGTGTAATCAGCATGTATATGCTCATCGCGGGTAATCACGCCTCTAATAGACATCCTAGATTCCAGCTCGATTAATCGATCAACGACGGCGGTAACGACGCGTGTTTTATATCGAGATAATGACGACAGGCTAATGACGGGCTCATTAACGAGACTCGATATAAAATGGTTCCGTTTAGCATCAGATAGTCCGCTAACAGGAAGTGGGTCGGTAATACGCGGACCGCGTATCTTCTCCTATACCCGTGTCTCTTTCTCTCCTGTTTAGACGGTTAAGAGGAGACGAGAGGAGAGGCCGTTGCAAGTGTCCGATTAGCTTTCCTATTTACGAGCCCTCGGCGAACCTAGCGACGCGCGGAACGTCGATAAATTGCAGGCCGCGTATTCAAAACTCGATCGTATGTCCCCGGCTATCAACGATCGCGCATGTGCACTCGATAACGTGCCACTTTTTACGATTCTTTCGTGTCCTATTAATTTTTTATGCGTCTCCGGCGAAAGCGACTGAAAGATATGTCTGCCGCTTGAGAATATCGGAGCGACGGAATGCGCGAATAACGGTGGAGTATCGACGAATGGCCACGTAAATACGACGAGTGGTACACATTTCAAAGATTCCGATGTTCCTTTTTGAAATTGATATTACGGAACGCGTTACCAGTGCCCGTGTAAACGAACAGTACAGCTACGGTTATGACGAGCTCCAGACCTCGACCGGACGTATTCCGATCGCGAAATGACTTCATCTTAATAAATTACGGCTCCTACCGTAAACCTTGCGAACGGCTTCAAAAAGATTCCCAGAAGGAGCGCGTGTATCGCTCTATTTCCGGACAATAATTCCTGCTGGTCCTCGCGCGCCCCATTCGGGGTGCTAAATGACTCCTCAGCAGCTTCCCGCAGGCTCTCTTACCTTTCCCTCTTGAACCTGATACGACAAACAATATCGCAGTTACAATGAATTTCAGGGTTGTCATTTATTTCGTTGCATCGGTATCGTATCGAACAGATGTATAAAATAGCTGGTCGAATCGATAGTCTGTAATTCCGTACTTACCCTAGCCCCTTTCCTTTCGCTCCATTCGGAGCGCAAGGATCGATTTAGAGAAGATCGATGGATCCAGGAACAGGACGCAATTATTCCCCTAATTTATTTTAAACGTCTCCATTTATTTAGACTCACTATACACGCTACTAAGGTTCCGTTCGCACACACTCGCGCCAACACGCACTCTCTGCTTACCTTTCACGCGTCTATCACCTCGTAAACCATCAAGCGCGATACGGATTTACATCTTACGCGATCGTAAAGCTCACTAATTAAACTGATGACCAGGTATATTGCAGTGTCCCATCTATCGTTTATAAGTTTCTTTCTCTCTCTCTCTCTCTCTCGGATTCATTATACCGTGTTTCTCCTTTTGCCTCGCTTTCCTGTTTATTCTAATCATGCTCGACGACTCTATCTCGTTTTATGCGTAATATTATCGAAGGGGTGGGGGGATGAACGACGTATATACAACTTATGTACAACGGCGAGCAGCCTCGCGGCTAACGGCTCTCCTTTATAATTTATACGCTATAATATTTACTAAATAACTTACGTACACATATATATCCGCCGATTCTTTCTCTCGATCACTTTTGGCTTTTTGTTCACCACGTTCCTCTTAGCTCTCGCCTCTCCGCAATAAATACAATATGATACAGGTAGGTGTTCGTAGATAGATCGCAAGTAGTTAGTCGTAGATATTTGCTAAAGGAAACGTGAAATTCATTCGAATCGACGCGTCGACGTCTCTTCTTTAAAATTACCCGGAAACCCGCCCCCTCTTAGCGCCAGCCTAAACTCGTGACGCACTGTTACGCAAACAGGTAAGAAGGGATGGTGGTTCCGTTGCGATTCCTAATGCGATCGAAAAAATATCACCCAATACGTTAATGTCGACGAGGGTCAGCTGTGAATATTTGGCAGTCTTTAGTTTCGAAACCTCCAAAGGATCACCCACGTCGTGTCCCAAACTATCCTCTCGTTGTCAGACTTATCACCGACTTTCTCAGTCTTTGTACATTTTCTCCGCGAACGAGAATTATCACGAACGACCGACAGGAACCGACGAATCTCACAACATCCTCCGACTCTATGTACACGGTGTACAGTGTCCTTTCCCGCTCCGCGATACCTCGTCTTTGTACTATGCCCCGCCCTTTCAACTCACCCTCCCCCCTGTCCCTGTCCAAAAATTTCAATACACCCCGAAGACACGATCCAGTTTCCCCTGGTATTCCTGCTGGTGATACCAAGCGTGTACCAAGCGCTACGGAAGGAAGGGAAACGAGGGAAATGTAACTCGAAATCCAATCGAGCCGATCCACGTAGAAAATAGAATGTCTGACACGTTCGAGGAACGTGTTCGACGTTCGATCGACGATCCTCCTAGATCGCCCGACAAGAGGCGACCACAGCTAGGTAGCGTACAGGGTACGAGCCTCTAGTTTCAAGATATCACGATATTTCCTCAACGACGAGCATCGAGGCGTCTCGTACCCTACGACTTCTCGTCCATGCTGTTCGGCAGGGGCCGTTTCTTCAGTATACCAAGGTCCTGGACGTTCTCCAGGAAGGTCTTGTGGTGTTGAGCGACCAGTAGAGGGTTCACCGTCTGCACGTCCTTCTTCAGCTCCTCCATGTCCCTCTTCAGCTTCGCCCGTCTGTTCTGGAACCACGTGATCACCTGAGCGTTGCTCAGGCCTAACTGCGCGGCGATCTCGTCTCTGTCCGCGGGGCTCAAGTACTTCTGGTAGAGGAATCTCTTCTCCAGCTCGAAGATCTGTTGATTCGTGAACGCGGTCCGGCTCTTGCGCTTCTTCTTCGGTTGCTGCCGGTTGTTGAACAGGTTCAGGTGATTCGCTTGCTCTGCAACAGAGATCGGCGAATTAGAACGACGGTTCTCGAGTCGATAGAATTTTAGCTCGCGGTATTCACCGTTGATAAGAGCATCTATGACGCAACACGGAGGAGCTGATTACGCGTCACGTGGACTTTCCCACGTTTCTTGCCTGGCGTAGTCGAAGGTAAGGTGAAGGTAATTACGGAAACGTGTGCGTGTGGAAATAAGGTAGAACCAATCGATTCGTGGCATACGCGGTTTCTTGCCGATGATTCCCGTCGAATCAGGCGTTAATGGTTTCTATTTTGTATCGTTAGTAACGAACGTGGATAATGATCGCGTTGTTGTCGAGGAAAAAGCCTTTCGACCAACATTTTCAATTACGCAACGCCGAGAAAAAGACTGTAAGCGCGCTGAGTGTAACGTTTTACCATTATCTTTCGCATTTCTTAATAATCTGAAATTCCATCGCGAACCAGAGGGAACGCGCGCAGGGTGCCCTGCGGCCACCCTGCGTTCCACGCAGAAACGCGCGTGGAACCCTACCGCTGTTTCTTTCTGCTATCGAAATTTCTTGATCTCCGAACGAGAGGGCTACAAGGAGAAACGCAAAACGAATCGGTGATCCTAGAACAGGGTCTCTCGCCTCTTTCTCTCTTTAACTTCTTCTCCCTCTATCCACGATTCGGCTACAGTCACCTTCCAGCCACAAATCAGATGCATTTTTCGTCCCGCGGTAGGGATCTCTCCATAAAAATCGTATTACCTATTCGTCACGGTGTTCAGTCGACGGAATTCCAGCGGAGCTTCTTGCCCACCGGATGTCGAAATTTTTCGTTGCTTTCGATGGAGGTACGGTACACGGAATCGGTCCAATTTGACGGGCTATTCCAACGAATTCATCGAAATACGCGGTTAACATGCTAAGTTTTCTCTTTATTGCGCGAACAGAGTACCTCTCTTTCCTTTCGCGAATGCAGAGACGAGTTGCATCAAACGACAAAGTCGTTTCGAACAGCTTATCATCGCGCGCGCTCATCCCAGCAATTTTATCCGCGGGTTTCGGCGATTCCTCCCGCCGTGACGTCGCGCAGAAAACGCGAATACGAGGGAAAACAGTGGCGGGATTAGGGACGGCCGTTTTCGCGATGGCGTTTACCCATTAGGAAATAATCGAACCGTGAGACGAAAAAGAGCGGCGGTCGATGAGTCGTGGACAAGGTAGCCGAGGAGTCCCTGCGGGATCAAAGAACGCCGCCATCGGTCACACCTGCGCAACCCGTGGCTATGTACAGTCCCGGTTGAAAACCATCGCGCCGCGTCCTTGCTACGCGCGCCTCCGCTTTCAAGGATGCACCAGCCTTCCGTCAGTTTTTCGCGCGATTTTAAACGCTCGATCGCGATACCCATCCAGCTTCTCTTCGCTAGCCACCACGGTTGTGCGCACCCGATGCGCGTCTAATAGATTCCACTTAAGAACCCGGAAAGATACGATGGAAGATGATTTCGGGGAAGACCCGGCGGGACCGCGAATTTCATCCTTTTAATTGCAAATTGGCTGGATAAACGACGTTCGTGTAAATCGTCACGGTTCTTTATCGGGTACATTATCTGCTATCGACACATATCAATGGAGGCAACATTTATTACGTCATGTGTTATCGATGAAAACAGCTTTCGTAACGATTTTCCATAAACGGAAGAGGCGTATTTATGTGTACGCGCGAGCTTGTATGCCTTGAAATGACTTGATTACCGACGATCGGTTTAGCGTTCCTCGTAGATGTCGTCAGGTTGCCGCGAAGCACGAGGATGCTCTGTTTCAACGCTACCGGTGATCGAGTCCATTTTTTGCCACCTTCCCTCTCCTCCATTTATTCTCTTATTACCTAGAGCTCTTGCCTTGCGATCTTGGGAACTGTCTAATTGTACGAGTCTAACACGGTGGTCCGCGACGAGTGTCAGCGCTAATTACGCTCGTACCAGCTCGTTTACCTCGAAAATTACATCGTCCCGCCGTCACTTTATCATCCGACGGCCGTTTAAGGAAAAGCTGAGGCAACAATTCCCCGCGTGCATCGCAAAATGAAACAATGCAACGTTTAGCCTTGGTTCTCGTCACTCGTTTCGCTGTTCGTTTCGAGAAAACGTGATTCCCTCGGGAAAAGTGGACGATAATTTTATCGTCGTCCGCTTTGTTCCCAACGCGGAATCCAGAAATACGATGGCGCGGCGACCGGTCGTGGAGAAGAGTAGCGGAGGTGGCTGGAGCTGAAACGGAACACGATGCAGAAGCGTCGAGGAACGGAAGACGCGCGAGAGCTCGCCGAGATATTAGTTTCTGCGGTCGACTCGCCGCGGAGATTTAATTCGTTTGATGTTCACGAATCCGCCGCTTCGGTTGTCCTTTCGCAATCCCTCTCCTTCGTCGCGTCCCGCTGATTCCCCTCGATCCCACGACCTCCCATTTTCGCACCTTTCTTTCCGATCGCGCACGTGCTTCACATTTCTTCGCCAAGGCGTACTCCTACTTTAGAGTTTTAGAAATGTCACGGGAGACGACCGATAGGAAGAGACACCGACGAGAAACCTTGCACCGGAAGGAGGATGCGATTGGACCACCTGCCGCAGAGACTCTAGCTAGGCGGACTACAGGTGGCCAGGAACGGTCGTTCGATTAGCACGGTGACTCTGCCAAAAATCGCGGTTCATTACGAGACCTGTTATCCCTGTCTACTATCCCTTGTTTCTTCGAAACGGGCGAAACGGGCGAAACGACCGAAAGCTGGAAAGATCGGCCATCTTGCATCGAAAAAAGGAAAAAGGGGGAATGAAAAAAATGACGTAACTATGCGAGAGACGCGAGAACCGCAGACGTTAACAGGCGCCGATTCAAACTCGCAAAGCGGTCGTGCGTCATTAACTTCGGAGCTCCGCCTTGGACGGCCGCCTCTCCGTCGATTACAACCGCGAATATATTAAAACCACCGGCGTCATTCGTCTCGCGCGTCCCGTCCGCCATTAATAAGCTATCAACGTAAATTTTATTTTAACGCGTTAATCCGCAGACGTACGACGCGCGGTGGCCCCTTCGAGCGGAAGTCATCGCGTCGCTACTCGTTGCGGCGCGGCGGTACCACTCGAGTTTCCGCACGCAAATTGGCGTGTCCACTCGCTATCGATTCCGCGATCCTAGAGAAGGAGAGTATCCGCGCGTAGATAACGAGTGCACTTGGAATTTCATCCTTCACGTTTTATCCCTTTTTTCTAGATACCGACGCATTTTTTCTACGCGTTTATATGCGCGCTCGTGTGCTTAACCGTGCGGATGTCGCGTTCCAATGGGAAGGGATGCACGATCGATAGAACGGTAGCCTGGTGTCAGAGGTCGACTCGCGCGAGCTGTCGTAAATTTCGCGACTTTTTACGGGCCGCTGCACGGCCGCGGTACGAAACGACGGTGATGCGTGACGAGGCGACGATCGACGATCGTTCGCTCGTTTTTTTCTCCAGAATTCATTGTAAACATTTTAATAAAACATAGGAAAGATTAACGTAATTTTGCAACAAAAAAAACCTTCGACGGACGTTAAAAGAGTTTCAAGTGCCATAAAAAATGTAGTAAAATTAAACGTTCGGTTCCGCATTCCACGAGCCACGAGCATGAATCTTAAAGTTCCGTTTTATGAAAAATCATCGTTGGCAAAATTTACGCCGCGATACGGTTCGATTACGCTTCGAATTGTAACAAATTTTCATTGCGTCAGAGCAAGTCGGTTGAATTAACCAGTGGATCGCGCCTTAATTAGGAGAGTGAAACTAGTTTTCCTTAATAGGCTGATTATGTATGTGAAAAGCGTGAATGATAAACGTCAACAGAAACTGTGGCGGAATTGCGAAAGGATAAAATACGATCGGATTTATTGGAAGGAACGCGGCCTCGCGGAAACGTTCCTGGCCTGGCAGGGACGGGTACGTTCGGCGGCCATTTTGGTTCCGCTCGGACGGAAATCACTCGGATAGAATAGCGTCGGAGTTAAGAGCCGCGACGATCTTGAAACGGCTGGCCACCGGTCTAATAAATTATTTGGTAACAGTTTCTCGTTAGCTGAATTCTATACGGTCGTACCGTGAACACCGTTCTCCAGCTAGCAGGAAAATTCGATCGATTCGCTGAGTCATCCGATCGACAATTCCTCGGCGTTTCAAACGGGACGACGACGCACGCTTAAACAGCGGTCCGCTTTGCTTTTGATGCCGCGGCGACAATATAGCAGGAGAAGAAAGGCTTCTCGGGGGATTTGAAAATAGAACAGCGAGGAAAGACGAGGAAGAAGGGGGAACGAGGTAATAGCGAGCAGTTTGAGCAATCAGTGGTGAACGATTGAGGGTAAAATATTAAAGTTCAACGGTGCAATGGTTTTGTTTTATAGGTTCGGCTATACATATATATATATATATAGAAATCGCATAGGTTATTTCTCCAGGTAAAATCGCGCGGATGCAGTCGGAAAAAGTTGGCGTTATTTTCTACGGGGGAGGGAAAGATTTCGCAAGAGCAAAGAAACGTGCAACGGATTAACGAGCGTACCTACATTGTTCGCAAAGCGCGACGATAACACGTGGAATCGCTTTCGCTTTTTCTTCGACCGAACGATCGAACGTTGCGTTTTTTTTTTCGCCCCACGACCGGCATTACTTTAAGGATCCTTGCGTCATACGCGAACGTAAAAATCGTTACGTTCTTCGGACGTACGCGGAAGAATTTTACGTAACCGGGTTTTTCAGCATCCCGGTCGTTATTTTGTAACTGGTTACTTTGTAAAAGAACGGTTACGTTTTTGCGCCGCTGTTTCTCAATTCAACGACACGCTAAGTGAGACGTTAACTTATAAAATGTTAAACCACACTTTAAATTAATCCAGTCCACCGGTAATTATCCAGCACTAATTATTCTTTTTAAGATGCGTAAAAGAGAACTCTGTCTGGTGGAAAAAGAAAAGGGGACCGTGGCGCGAAAGGAGAACGACGAACCGCTCCAAGAGCGAGTTACACGTGAAACTACATTACGTATATAGAGTGTATACGTGTGTACGAGCAGAGCGGTTAGAAGCGATCACAAAGAAAGTAGAAGCGTGTATAATGCGGAATTATCGTGTGGCGGACAGGTATACTCGAAGAACGTCCTGCTCTGTAAGCCCATCGACGTGATTTTTGGAGCGAGACGAAAAACTAGCCGACCGGTTAGCGGCATGAATCGCGTGAGAAGAGAGACAGAGTGGCGAAAGAAAAGAAAAAAGAGAAGGAAAGGAAACAGTGTGGCCAGGATCCAATAAAAGCCGGTGCGCGCTGCGATCGAACGGGGCTACTACCAACACGGTCTCATAAATTTATTCTATCGCGATAAGTGGAAAATTCGTAGGCATCTTAATCGGCTATTAGCGGATTTATCCACTGGCTTCCTTCTCTAAATGATCGCTCACCGTTTCGTTCTTATTGCGTGTCCACGTTTTTCTCTAGTCGTCCGCGTACCTAACGCGTACACTGATGATAATTAATGAGTCGAGAAAGTGGAGAGACAAATTGGAGACCAAGTGAATGCTGGTGACTGAATACCAGGAAGAATTGGAATTTTCTGTACGTACAAAGTAAGGCTTGGACTACAACATCCTTCATTTCTTACGACAATGCATCAATTTGAATAATCATAAGATCGTTCATAAAATAGGATTTTCTCTCACCTATCTCTCCGTTTCTCTTTTATTGCCCACTTTTATTTCCTTTAATTCGTTGGTTTTTTTAAACAGTAATAGACGTCCGGTAATGGTCCATTTGAGATTGAGGAGCGGGTAAAATAAAATAGACGATTCCATTCGAGTAGGTACCATCCGTGTCTAATTCGAAGGTGACACGATCGATCGGAAGGTAAAAAAACGGAGGATCGCCACCGCGAAGACTCAATTACCACCGGGAGACGAAGAGAGGGAGAGTTTCGCGAGTCTCCTATAAATAAGACAGTGGGTGACCGGTGACGGGCTAACATCCGAGGCATCGCTGGTATCAAAATACTCGTTAGAAAAGCTCGCCGGTGGCACGCGTCGCCGGTTCCCCGAATATTTTGCTAATAGGTCGTTCGCTCGTGGCTCGGCGCGGACGCCACGAAGAATATACGAAATGGGACACGTAAAAAGAGGCGGGACAGCGACACCGTGGAGCAATTTGGATGTGTCTTCCGTCGGTCGACGGTCATTTGTCTCCCAGCGGCAACCATGCGCGTCCTTTTGCGCTCTCTTTTTCTCCTCTCTTCCACTTCCCCGTCCGGAGAAGAGAACCGCGTTTCTCCGTCTGCAGAACGCCACCGCGTCCACCGCGTCTTTTTCCATCTCTCCCGAGAGCTCCCGGGAACTTCCTCCCCCGGCTAACCCGAGGGGCTTTGCCCACATGTCAACGATATATTTTCTGCCAGGCCCACAAATCGTTTAGCGGGTAATTTTGAAATTGGAACACTTATTTAGTCGTTTAGCCCCAAGGGCAGAACCGCAGAAACCACGTCCGAGATTTATCGTTCGATTTTTCGCCGGTTTATAAATGCGATTTTCTTCCTCCCACCTCCCTGTTGCCACCCTCTTCTGTTCCAAGTTAAGTTTCCAAGCCGTGCGCCTCGTGTCTTTGAAGTTGAATACCTCGGACGAGGTTCGAGGAGGGTGCGCGCGCGTACGATACCTATCCAGGGGCACGTATACCGGATTCAGGGGTAAATTGAAAGGTTTCGCGGTGAAAATATTTTCTTCCACTCTCGATGCAAATTGACACGTCAAACGAGTCGGTCGTGCCAGCTGACACCGTTCGATTTATCGACCCCAAGCTCACCTACATCCTCCGGTTCATCAATATTCATCGTTCCCTCGTGTCGGATTAACCTGCGGAGGATCCGCGCGGCTTCTTTGTGATTCGCCGCGATACGTGCCGAGTATCGATCGTTCCAACACTTCTCCGGAGCTTTTGCTCTTATTTGCCGTCCAAATTTATCACTCGAGGTTCTTTCCTCTCGGAACGCGAGCGATCAATAATTGTGGTTATTAGCGCGTAGCAATTAGTAGACGTAATTAACGGACGACGAGCCATGAAAGTTACCTAAGCCGCGGCGGCACAAAATGGCGCGCGTCGAATTCAATTCGGACGACAGGAGGCGGATGAACAAAGAGGTGGAGGAAGACCAGACAGAGAAAGGGAAAGGCGGAGCAGGAAATAAGTATGGCCGCCATTTTGGGTAAGATTTGTCTTCATTAGGACTTCCTGCGGCGCCGTTAACGTCCCACCTGGCGTTACAAGGTGTTGAACCACTCGAAGCAGTGATATTAGCGACTGATGAAACGATATTGCTCCTGATGGGTGGTCCCCCTTCACGGGACCGCTGATGAAGACGCGAACAGTTGGCTCTCCTTCGTCTTCTTCGTGGCTGAGCTTACGACCTGCCTGAACCGACTTATTTGCCCCCGTCTTGACTTCACCCACCGCGCGGAATAGATATATATTTTCCTCGCGCGTGCCTCGCGCCTCTCTCTTCCTCTGCGATTAACCAAACTACTTCCGAAGCGACTGCTTCCGAACGAAATCGCTAATTTTTTCAGCCGCGAAAACCGCGAACCTGATTCGTATCTCTGCGCGATTAAACAGCGGCGCGAGTCGTCCGAACGAACAGCAGCTGCGGTGCGTAATGTTTAGAGAGGGTTGTGTCGCGAAACATAATTCTTCGAACGTGTTACGCGCGATGCGAGCAGAAGAACGTGACGTTCCACGACGAGACGTCTCTTTCTCGTCTCTTGAAATAACAGGCGTTTCAAGAGCCGTTTGACCGCGGCGCGGCGCGATGATCCTATTAAAACGGACTTCTTTCTCAGATTCTCATCTCGTTCCATCCGCGCGACGAGAGCCCCGCGCGTTCTATTTCCGGCGCCTGTCGCCTTTTGCTCGGTTTTACCGGCGTTCAGACCGTCGAAAGACAGTCCCTCGATTCACGTGCCGCTGATTAGCGTAATTATCACAGGGATTCCTCGCACTCGACCAATTCTTGCCACGTACCAGCTGGAAATTGGCACACCTATTTAAGCCACCGCCTCTTCCCTATTTATTCCTTAATCGCAACTATCTGCCAGTCTTTGATATTCCACAACTGATAGCGATGAAGGCGAGAACATGCAAGAGCGATCCTCTTCGTATACTTACACAATTCTGAACAAGCTTAACTGCACGTAGCGCGAAAACAAAGTGTACACGTGTATCTCTTCGTTAAATTCTAAATAGAAGGCGAAACATTAATCTTCATTATAAACCGAATTCACTCGGAAAAGCAGCGCGAGCCAGCTCGTTTACGCGAGTCGACGTATCAGCCAGACGATCGCCGCCGCAAGAAACGAACGATTTCTACGGAACGGTAAACACAGGATCGCCGGAAGCAGAGAAGAAAGAGCGAGCAGAGTCAGGCCGCGGCTTTCATTGGCGTATTTAAAATGCGCGCTCGTCCGCACCTCGTCGAGGGTCTCCCGTCTCGTCGCGGCTACTGACAGGACGTCGTATCCCGGTCATTAGTTACGGCGTCGTCACTTCTGCAATTAGAAGCCACTAACCATTTTTTTCCCTCTCTCTCTCTCTCTCCTTGTCTATGTGCGCGTACACGTGCGCGAGCGCGTTTACGAGCTTTCGTCCGTAGTGGCGTGAGTCAACAGCGCCGCGTTCCCAAGAGGATCTTCCCGCGACCGTCGTCGTTGGTACCGCGTTAACGCGACCACGTTTAGGCTCGAGCGTGTTCCTATTAAATGACGGGGAACTTGAAGAGGGACCGAGGAAGCATCCGCGAACGGATCGCGTACTAAATATAATAGTTTGTCGACTGTTCCGCTGCATTCCCCAAGTTCTACCCTCGTGAATCCACTATGAGAGGCTCGCGAAGCCGATCATTACAAGTAGCAGGTTAAACAGTCTGTATCGATGGTTTCGCTTGACGAAACCGGTTCATCGACAGACAGCTCGAACGATTTCCGGATCTCTCAGCGATCAGAGGTCGCAACCCTGTTTCTCCGGAACGTTTCAACCCCGGAAGCGTACTGGGTGATTCCCTTGGGTGCAATATCCAGCCTGAGCCAGGACCGAGGTTTACACGGTATTGAGTAACACGCTCGTAAGCTGATGCTTCTTGGAAAACAATTTCTGTCTTCGGGGATGCATTCCAACGGTTCCACGAACGCGTGGTTCGCGGTCGCCTCGTCAGGATGGCCCGACACTTTCGCTCGTATAAATCAGCGCTCGTCCAGGCTCGAAATTTCTTGGGAAACACCGTTTCCTGGAGCTTGCTGGCTCCTTTGGTGGCCAATATAAACCAGAAGACAAAGTTACCCCTTGTACGAAATCGAAGCGTAGGGGTTAGAGACGCGATTCGAGGTTCGAGGTGAAAAGAGTCGCGTTGTTCGTTCGATTGTCTTCTTTTTTTCGAGACGGGACGGTGGTTCCCGTGGTGATCCACGACTGGTTGGAACGGGGCTACGGCAACTGGCGGTCGAGAGAAGGGCGGAAAGTGGCGTGACGCGTACCAAAGGGCGGTGGCCATCGACTAGACAAATGATAGAGCGGCGTTTTCGACAAACTACAAGAGGCGCGCGCGAGTATCAACGAAATAATTTCCACCTAGCCTGATATATTAATTATACGCAACAGTCGGCCCAGAAAATTAATACCTCGATCGTTTCCTGCTCGATTCAGAACCCCTACTGATCCCCGGCACCTGTTCGTCACCGCTTTTCTCTCTGCTCTAATTATCTATCGCGGTTTTTCCATTAACGTTGTTAATGGATCGTTTTCCTGCCTGGCTTTTTTTCCCCCTCGGTTAATTCCCCACGATGTTTATGCGACCAAGAAAACGTGAAACCACTTAGCTATTGCTCAGAACGAATTTAACCTTTCCCCTGTTTACTAGAATTATCGTAGAAAATGTGACGACTCGACTGTTTTTTAGAGCTGTGAATTAACTCAGGGTTACTTTTTACTGCCTCCGTTACATTATCCAAACGTATTACAGTTTTTCTCGATCCGCCGTTGAGTATCGCGTAAGCTAGGCTAGAAATCACAGACGAGAATCAATGAACGAAAAATAAATAGAGCAAGACAGCCGACCGACAGTCATATAATTAGCATTTATAACGTAGCCACGCGGCAACTGGTCGTCGCCGGAGACTCCTAATGGAATGACGAATTAAAAGCGCGATCGAACACGGCGAATTAGCCTTGCGGCCGGTATAATTAACGAGCCGCTCTCTCGCGTTCCTTCATTTGCCCTCGTTAACGTGTCGTTGCCCGTAAATTCGCTCGAATCAGCTACTTTTAAATCCCACCCGGCGAATATCCTGGCGAATCGCACTCTCATTTCCGAGATCCTCTCTAAGCATCTGCGAATTGTAATCTACGCCTAACATAGAGCAGCGTTAGTTGGCTAATCACCGTGATCATAATCGCGTACGAGAAGAATTAGAGGCAAAGTCCGGGGAGAAAAATGGTCGTCGAGTCCGTTCGAGTTTTAATTACCTCTCGGAGAGGAGTCAGCCGCGAATTTCTACAAGCGAGCCATCGTGAAACGCGATCGAGCTACGCGTTCGCAGCGTCTACCAGTTGTGTAACACGCTCGGTCGTGATAGCGACCGCGAGAGGAACATCGTCGATAATGGTTACGACAGCGATTGAAAGTCGCGTTAGTTGGCCGTGGTCAGAAAAACCAGATCGATTCCGCTGAGTTATGAGTTTGCTAGCTGGCTGGCCGGTTATATCACTCGATCGATCTCGCGTCCTATCAATACCGATGGGGATTCAATGAAATCGCCTCGTTCCGGTCGCGAGGGACCCAAGCCGCCGTTATGGCCGTCCATATTCGTTGCAGCCAACCGATGGCGTGGCATTTTTGTCACCTTACGTAATCCTCTCGCGTTCTAAATCGGGAACCCGGCGTGGCGTGACTTCGTTTCCCAATTTGTGTGAATATTAACCGGGCATTTGTCAGGGGGCCGTGTAAACGAGCGATGAAAGAACCGGGAGAACTCGCGGACGGCTACTCGATCGAAAGCGAATCGACGCGGTACCGCGAAAGCATCCGGGAGTGCCGGTGAAAGGATCAAAGTGCGTCGCGAAGAGGTAACCACCAGCAGCGTTCCACGGTGGGATAGGCTCCGGTTGAAAATCTCGCGCGATACTCGATAGACGATAGTTTAGAGTTTAGACGCGGTCTTATTAATAACGTCGAGGCTGTCGACGGAAGAAAACCTGTGACGGACAAATGATTCTATTTAATGACGCGCGCTATTAACGCGCCTGCATGGATTAAATCGGCAAATAAAACCTACTTTTTGCCGGCATCCGTTCAGCTGCGATCTGCCGGGAAAAATAGGAAAGAATTCGCCGGGAGATCGATTAATTACGGATTTGTACCACTCGATAAACTCGTCTTTTATCTCGGTCGTCGTGCGTGAATAAAATTATCGATAAGTACTCGGATGATTAATCGACGACGTTATTGTTAATTATCATTCTAATGAGTGATTGATCGAGGAAATGACACCTGCGATTAGTTACACACCGGACAATTAATTATGAAACAGAGAGAGAGAGAGAGAAAGAGGGAAAGAGAGGGGGAGAAAGTTACGCCATAGAGTTTTGCATCGTCATCCTTCTTAATTTTCTCTTTTTAGAGACAATACGATTGTTTTGTTTCACGATTCTCCTCAGTTTCGACGGTCGGTTAACTATCGTTTCATTTTTTTTGCCCGATTCTCCTTTTTCATCGGTTCATCTCGTTCCTCGCGACGGGCGGTAAGTAAACGGTGAAAAAGCGGACAATAACGAGAGCAGAATGAAAACGTGACGCGTCTATGGAGCCGCGGATCGTCGATGATTCGATTCCACGGGATCCAGGGGCTCCGACATCGTTCGACACGCTTCGTTGGCGCCGAGGAGAAGGAGACAATAGAGCTCGAGTCTTTGATCAGCTTCTTAATTTCCTGTCCGAATCGATTGTCGTGGATCGCTCTTCTACACCTTTGTCCGGGACGGCCGAACCTCTACCCCCTTTTCCCTCCAATTAATTGGCGTTACAAAAACAGTCGCAGACCGAGCGGTTCTTCTCGCGTTCGAACCACCTAAAAACCCCGGTGAAACGTTACAAAGTTACCGGTCTCTCCGCAGCCGAGATAACTTTTTCTACTTTTACGTGTCTTTCGCGCCGTTTGTTTTATATCGTCCGCGGTAAAAAGAGCCGAAGGAATGGAAAACGTTCGCTATATTCTAGTAAAAATGTTTGTATAACTCTTTCGGGAAAAAATCTAGATCGATTTCTTGCGATGCGAGCAATCGTTAATTAAGAATTATGCCGCTTTCGATAAAATTCTCTATCCCGGTTTCTTGTTACGTTAAATATCAAAGTATTTATCCTATTTAAATAAACGATAAATTATCAACGTTATTAAATAAGAAACGGGGACCGATAACGGTCGTCCGCGGTTTCTTTTTCTGCCTATAACTTCGAATAGAGCAGCGATACTCTTAATCCGGCGATAAAGGAAAATCGCAAAGACGAGAGAGGACAGGTTCTGGTCCCACCGATCGACGACAACCGACTAAGCCTAATTAACAACCGTCTAGTATCGCTCCTTGCAAATTCGCCTCCGAGCTAATCGTTGATTATCGCCGGTACCTTCCAACTTCTTTATCTTAACTGGCAAAAAGACCAATGGAAGATGCTAGCATCCGATCTAACGTCGACCAAGTAGGTAATTTTCAGGCCGAAATGTTCTGTTCGCCCGGAAGAATTCGGAGAATGGAAGTATCGAAGGCAGCTGTGTCAACGGCCGTGTTAAACGAATTCGAATCTTTCGATCGGTATTTGGAAAGGGTGGAGGGAACGTGTGTTCCGCAAACATCTCTAATCCTTTAAGATATCAAGGATCCGTGTTTCCTTAATAAACAGCTGCTAATTGGCTCATCTGACACGGGGTGAAAAAATGGGAGCACAATGGCCGTTCTTCGAGGCACGATGTTATTACGAGGGTGTAATTAAGCGTCGCGGGTACCTGGGAGATTCGCGTGGTGGTTATCGTTGATATCGATCTCCTCGTGGGTGGCGCTTATTGCCGTGGTGTCGCGAAGAATTATTAAATACACGCGGTACGACAACCGATATTAAATCGTCAATGCGACGCGTGATTTATGGCATCGCGTGAGAAAGAGCCGCGAGCGCCACAACTAGGGGATAAATTTGTCGTGTTCCATTATATTCGAGATTCCCGTCGAGACAGAGGTTACCAATTCTCCCTACATCCATTCTTAACCTTATCAACTTCCAAGCCGCAGCTAATAAATAATCAATCGCCTGCAAACGACTTGCGAGCCGGACACTCCTTGCGTCGACAAAAAACAGAGCGTAATCTATCGATTCTCGTTCAACTGAGTATACATACATAGACACCCGTGTAAACGACCGATGAAAGATAATCGTATTCGTCGAGAAAACTGACTCGGTTCCCAACATCGAGGGAGGTATTAAAATCTCGGAAATGCAATCATTTCGCGAGATTAATGACGGATGGCTCGTTTCGCAACGGTCTACGTGTCCAATCGCCATTAGACGTAATCGAAGGTAGCTCGACGGCTTCGTCTCCACCGATATTAGACGCGTCGATCGGCGTCGATTCGCGAAACGAGCTCGCGTGTGATTCGTTCCAAAGGTCGCGCACTGCCGCGGGGTGCCGGTGGAAAATCCGCGGGAAACGATCCTGTCGACGATCGTTGCGCAACAGCCCGCGTAATTGGAAGCATCCCCGGCGATCGATCAGGATAATCGCGCCGAGGGAACGTGCCGGTGCACCGTGTCAAACGTCGCCACCTGTACGCGTAGCTAAGCCGATTGCATTTTCGTCCGGAGCTTTCCATGCCTTTTTCGCTCAATCCACTCGGCTGTGAGAATCGACCGCGTCTAATCGCGCAGATGTTACCAGAGGGAGAGAGGGAGGGGCGGGACATTAAAAGATTTAGATCTAATTTTAAAGAGCGAGTTCAAAGTGTCATTTCGCTCTACTCGAAAAAATGTAGAAACCTTCGGGTACCACAATTGTATCTGCGAATATAGTTGTCACTGTGTCCATTAAAGTCGCGTGGAACAGGACAAGAGAGTCTCTACCATAATACCGTAGCGAGCGCAATCGAATAGAGAGGTGGTACCTATTAAGAATTCTGTAATTGAACGTCATCTATTATTTCCAGCGCAAGTGGTAAAACGACGAAATCACAGGGTATACTCCGGTGAAAACGACAGTGGATACGTGCATCAGCTGGCGCAATGTATAGCGCATCGATCACTCTTTTTTAAATCGTTGGAAAGCGAACCTTCGAGCCGACTGTTCGCCGCTATTAGCCCCGTAGAGTCTTTTCGATGAAACGGCGGCCAATTAAGGCGATAAAATAGAAGAGACACACCAACGTTCCTCGTCAAATCAAGGGAAACGACTCCGGCTAGCGAGGTTATTAACAGACGCGGAGAGTCAGAAGATTAAAGCGAGGAGAACGTTCGAAACTATCGCCTGGAACGTTGTTTGCGTTCGAGTAATGGGCCATAAACGTACGCAAATCGAGCGTGGAATGGGAAAAAGGTACGCGAGACACTTTAATGCATTGTAAGCTCTCGAACTAACAACGTTTTCTTCGACGTTAGACCCGTTTGTTATAACCAGTCCCTCGATCGTGCGCCTTTCGGAAAGGAGGCATTATATTGGCGGCAACAATGTTCCTCGACACAGCAGGCACTTCGAGGAATCGATTCGCTGGTGGCGCGTTTTTTCAACCGGCAAAAACGCCGGATCTCATTGTACAGTTCGCGCGAGAAAGAACAGAGTTGGGTAGGCTGACTGGGGAGGAGGCAGCAAGTAGTATGAGACGTTTCGCGCCGTACGTCAATTATTGGCACGCAATAGGCACCGTAGGGCAAAGTATTTTTCCATTAAATCTCGTACGCACAGGCGGTCTTGGTTTCACGAGAGAAACCAACTTCCAACGATGCTCTTCTACGGTAATTAAAACAATTCCGTCCGTTTAGCCAAGAGACGAGTCCAATCGGTCTCGACCGGTGAATAATCGGCGCATAGGCTACAGTACTATACAAATTTCCTTCCGTGCCATTGAACCGCGCCCGTTCGGATAGTGCTCGAAAAAATCTGTAGCCAAGAAGAATTGACTAATGGACATTAGCAGGTGTTTATTTCCAACAGAACGAGCGCGTTCTAGCTCGTCATGCAGCAGGCGCGCGTGTCCAATTTACGTGGAATGTACAGTCGAGCCGAGGGACGTCGTTTATCGCCCTTCGAATCATTTTCATTGGCTATATTCCTTTCTTTCTTCTGTCTCTCGTTTCGTATCTTTCGGGTCCAGGACATCTGCGGAGGGCGAGAATATTTTCTGTACGGGCCGTACGCCGATCTACAAATCTCTCGTCGCGCGAGCAACTTCGTTCCTCCGGGTTTCCTTGGAATGCGAGCTGAAACGTTTGTTGCCGGTGGCCGTGCGGCGGAACTACGAAATCTATGAGAACGTTTGCACGCGTTCTCCTCGTTTACCCTTTGAACTCCGCTGGATGGGGGTTGCCCGATGATCTATCGCGAGGTCATTAGAACCGTTATTCTGTTGTCGGGGCAATAGCGAACTCTGCATGCATCCTGATTGCCACGAGTATTTCAAACGCGTTCCGTGGTTATGAACCGAGTTCTCAAGCGGAATATCACTTTACCAATTTCAGAGTGGAATTCGAATTCAAATTCTTACTCGAATTCATTGAAGGACCTTCCCAACTCCTTTCCCTGTCTGGTACCTAGGCGATCTTTTCCTACGCTCTGTACCATTGGGGTGTTACTCTTTTCCACGACTCGGCAGTCCGCGAACGCAGTAAAGAGCAATGCGTAAGCATTCGTAAAGCGGCACGAGTAATTAGGTAATGACCCCTGAAGGATTGGAGCGCGGCCAACCGGCGGGCAACGTCTCGGGCTGATGACACCGACGACACGGTGATAAAAGATTTTCTTGTCCCCCGCGTGAATTACGATCCAACGCGGCCCAACTGCTTACTCTTTCCCGACTTCCACGCTCCTAATTGCCGCGCCACGACTAACGATACTCGCGTGTCCCACGACGTCACCCACCCCCGCCCCTTAACCCTCTTGCTGTTTCCATGTGCTTGTCCCCGTTCGCCGATCAACGCTTGGATTGTTGCCATGAGAACAACGCCACCTTCGTCGGGGCCATTAGCATAATGTTCGAACGCATGCGTTGGTATCGTTAGAAAATAGGGGCGAAGGGGGTGGATGCTTGTTTGCCGATTGACTTATCGCAAGAGATTCTTGAGAGAAACGATTATACGTTCCATTGTGGAATCGTAAAGAAGAAAGCTCACTGATTGATAATGTTTTTTAATAAGCAATTTAGCTTTATCGTAAAAAGTAAAGCGAACGAAGCCAAGGGAGAAACAGGGCGGCGCAGGATGGAAGGAAGGTTCGGTGGATCAGCGCGATGATCGATTAAGGGACTCGATGCTTTATTTGCATCATTGACGTCTAAATTGGACGCATGAATGGAGGTCGCCCGCGGCGAACAGGCTAACGGCACCATGCTCAAGCTCACGGGAGGAACAGCCATAGACCAGAGGCCGAGATAAGTCCTCAAACGCGCCGCCCGCGTGGCTATCTGCTCGTGATTCGAAGCAGAAGCCTCGTTCGTCCCCGGGACACTTCTGCTTATCGGTTGATGCACGAAAATGGCCGCCTCTGGTAGCTACGATCGCTAATCTGTCATCGGTACACGTTTCGACTAACAATTACCCCGAGGTACTCTGAATTTCAAAAATCGGGCTTCTGGTGTTCTTCCTACACCAGACTTTACTCCATCGAACGATGCATTTTCAACTTAATAACTGTTTTTCCAACTTATTCCACGATACGGTGGTCTCTTTTTTTGCCAGTTAAACACTGTCTTATATCAACCGTTGGTGCGTCAATGCAAACTCGATAAGCAAAACCCTCGTTTATCTACGTCAACGATTTTCTGATTTAAGAATTCATACACTCGCTCGTAAATCTCGCGTTAATATTCATCGTACGTACCACTAACGACGTTCTCGAAGAAAAAAAAAAAAACAGAAAAAATCACGTAATTTTCGCGAAGCACGTAACCAACTGGCGAGGAGTTCAAGGTAGGAAGAACGGTACGGCGACGCGGATTCGACTCTCCAACTTTGGTGTTACTTCACCGTTTGTCCGCTTTAGTCGTTCTCTCGCTCGGTCAACAGATTGCGGACTTAATCGGCCGTGAAAAGAGCAAATCGTTTCGCGCGATTATCCGCCGCATTGTTTCGAGCGGTCCCTCTCGCGTTCGTTCGTTCCTTCGAACGCAACCCCCATCGTTCGCTATTTATCCGCCCCTCCGGTTCCGCATCCAGCCGCGAGGAGCACAAGCCACCGTGTTTCACCGGGGACGGTGACGTTAATCGTTCGACGGTGAAAGGTGTAACCGATTCGTAACGGCCGTAAGATCCACGAGAGCGGCAGTAAATTCGAGGAACCGGCTGGATGCTCGCCGGAGCGGAGGGTGTCGTGCAACCCCCGAGAGGGTGCCGTTTAATTATTCTCCGAGAATCCGGCAATTTCCCGTTTTGCCGACCCCTTGCGACCCGCCTCGACACAGGTGGAGAAAACAGACACATCCGTGCAACGTCGAATAGACATCTTTTCAAGTAAATTTTTTATACTATTCAAAGGAACGCTTCTTCTTCTAGGACTTTCCAGGCTATTCTTCTCGTTTCGTATTACTTGGGGAGATCTTTGCGAGTAAAGGAGAATACATAGCAGGAGTAATGGTCACACGGAGTGTGTATAATTTTTTAAACACGCAGAACCGTTTCGGTCGGCGGACAAAGTCAGTGGAGATACGGTCGTGCCGTCCCGACAGGGTGAAGTTTAATTATCTTCCAGGAATTTAGTAATTTTCCATTTTACCGTACTTCCAGCCGCGCGCTGTTTCTCAGTTCGAAACGATATTGTTTGCCCCGTCGAGTCTCCTTGTCTTTTCGTAACGTGGTTTTCACCCTCTCTATCCCGACGTGCGACTCGACGTTTCGATATGCCGCGGAACACCGACGGGAGAAAACATAAAAGCGGCCAGACAAAGAAAAAGTGGACTAAAAAGGAGGAAAACATGTTCTCCAGCAGATTCCAGATAGCAGTACAAACAAGTATTATAAACGTCCAAGGGCGCCATTTAATTATTCCACAGGAATTCAGCAATTTCCCGTTTTATCACCGCGCAGTATCGCTCTCAACCTTCACGGAGGGTTTCTTCGAGAAAACAGGAAACGGCTGGCGGCATTTTCGTTCGAACCTATCGAGAGGGCGAGAGGTGGGTGTACGTAGCGAGCATCAACGCTTCCATGGTGGCATCGTTGCGACCACGGTTCGGAAAAGTGGTTTTTCCTACGACGCGGCACACAATAGCAGACTTTTGGCCGCGTAAAATAAATGGACCGATTTATGAACACCCCACCGGGAGCGTTCGCTTAATAAAATCTCAGCTATGCCGATAGATTTTCTTCGAGCATTCGGCTACTCCCCAATACTAAGAGGCTATCACTCGAGATGACTGTTGGATGCTGAGAAGCTCGGTTACGATCGAACGTTCCGACTCGATAGTTTTTTATAGCGGGCTTGTAGTGTACGTTGTACGACGCGCAAAGTGTTTTACGATGTCTGTCAAAATTGTTAAGAACATTTCCGTTCTATATTCACAAGTTGCTAGAAAAAATTGTACAGAACTATTTTCAACGTTTGTATGACATCTCACGAGCATAGAAAAGCACACAGGTCGACT
Source organism: Xylocopa sonorina (assembly GCF_050948175.1). NCBI lineage: Eukaryota > Metazoa > Arthropoda > Insecta > Hymenoptera > Apidae > Xylocopa > Xylocopa sonorina. Next base: position 11,344,039 of record NC_135197.1, on the reverse strand, counting down.
CTTAGCGCATTCCCTCGTGACCCGTGCTAGGTTATAACACAACCTTCATTGCCACTGACGAATAGAACGTCGCGTCGCGACTGAATCGACCTTGTTCTTGTTCTGTCACAATTTCTCGTTACGTATTTATGACGAAACGTAGATTTTATTGAAGATCGACCATAATACATTCCAGTTTTTAATATAGCCTCATCACCTTTTTACGTGATGAACGTTGTATGCAGAAATGAACATCTTTACTTGGTCGATCAGTGTCCGCGGAAAGCTAACGATACACCACTTAATGGTCTACAAATATAAAATCCAAATATTTCCTCTCCGTAGCATAAAAAGAGAAACATCGTCTCCTCGGAAAAGCGCAAATATTTGCTTTCCAGATAATCGAATCGGAAAAAGTCCTCGATGTACAGAGATAAGGTCCCCGAAAAATAGACTCTGAAGTGGGAAAGCACATAATCAACTTTGGTCAAACAATGCGGTTGATTCAAGCGAATTGATAGCAAAATGAACGCGCGGAAAGTAAACGGATCGGTTTCTGAGCATTTGCAAATTTCTAGTTTACACAGTTCCGCTACCAGCCAATGATCGCAGTGTATTCACCCTTGAACGTCGTCCCTCTTTCCCTCTCTTTCGGGTTCCCCACCCTGTTCACGAACTTGTCTGACGCCAGCTACCGGTATACGCCACGAGCTAAGCTTCACCCCACTGGCGATCAACCATTTGTCACCAGGCCGCTGGATTTCCCATTTTCCGGCCGATTTCCCAGCAACGACACTGATATCGCCCCCCCCCCCCCTTCCCTTTCATCGCCTTCGCCACCCCACGCGCTGCTTCACCCTCGCCGTTCTCTGCCCTTCTCATCCTCAGGATCCCTCTACGTAATGTCTCCGCCCTCGATGTCACGCAGCTTTTCAGGATCCGACGAGTGAAATAGGATAGAACGAGACGATGATATGCCTATTTCGCTGCCATTCGCTGCTACTAACACGACACCAGAGTTATTCACACTGGAGGATCCCTGGATGCAGAAATTCATTTTCGCGGTACGCCTACGATTTTCAGCTCCTACGAGAAGGTGTGGATCGTTTGTTTTCCACGCGAATGCCATTATCATTGTCACCGTCGAAGAATCGATAAAATGTGTGCGGGTAGCCCCTCGACCTTCCTCAGGCAATCTCAGTTGAGGGAGTTTCTGACTTTTCTGAAAGGTTACCTCGCGAGTATTTCGAAACAGCGTATCTATAGGCGGTCAAGCTGTTTATAACAATGTGTAACTCTCGCAGATCTGAGATTAAAGTAAAAAAAGTGTAATCAATCATAATTTTTTCCCCTGACAAGCAAACAAAATTCTAGTCATAGAAGGTTACCGAAGCACTTTATGTTTTCAAGCAGAAACCTTGCGATCGACTCTAAGCAAATTTCCTTTTCCTTCCTCTCCCTTTTCTTGCCGCTGGTTTCGCCGCTAAAAGAGTTGGCGTTTTTCCGAGACGTTTTTCCGCGATCGGCCAAAGAAAATTTCCTTTCCCCCGTTTTGGCTTTTTGCGTCCCGTTTTTGCCCGTTCTTACCGCGACTTATTCGTATTCGAACAAACGAGCGTCTTTTTAACCGGAGGCAAACAGCCCGACACCTTTCTCCCCGAACCGTGACGTATCGGTAGCGAATCGTGAAATCGACTCGCGGAACCATTTGACCGCGTTATCGCCCCGCTATTACCCGATAGGAAAACATAATATCTGAGGGGGGAGAGCGCGCGCTCGCGCGCGGGGTAACGATCACGACACGGCATATCCGCGTAATGAGGATCGCGTGTGCACCCTTGCCCCCCGTGCGCCACGACGATGCTCGAGTATCGGCGCGGCTACTGAACGTTGCTACCAACATTTTCCTTGTCTTCCATCGGGCTGCCTTCTCTTCACCCCTTTCACCCAAAACCCACCCCTACTCGCAGCCAACGGCGTATCTCTTGCAATATCCGCTCTTTAAGGGTGAAACGCGATACCGCGCGCGCGGTTCGTTCGATATCTCGTTATAATGTGGCAACAGCTAACACTCGTTAACCCAGCCAGGGGGAACCTTGCTCTAGTTCAATCACGTAACAGTATCCGCGTCCTAATGCGCCTTCGAGTTTTGCTGCGATCCCAAAAACGAGTGACTCTTCTCTCGTCGGTTGTTGGTTACCCTTGTGAGAATACATCTCCGGAGAAATATAAATTATATCAAGCTTGCGATTCCGTGCGATGTCTAATCATCAAGTTGATACGATAGGATATTTATAACATGTAGGATCATTGTAATAGTCTAGCGGTAATTCATGGGCGACAAATTTGGAGGTGTGCGTGATGGCGCAGCGACAAGTAAGCGACGCTATCTCGTGATATCAATCGATTAAAGTTGATTTGCGACTGGGCATATTTCCCAGGGGTATACATTAGCTGTAATTACAAGATGTCGTTCAGAGCGGTCAGATGGCCGCGTCGCGCGAAATTTAACATTCACCGTGGCGCAACCTGTTTGCTACTTTCCGTATGCCGCGCCGCGGTTATCCCTACGGAGATAACCTTCTGTACAGATATCAGATACGTCGATAAAACGGTTGCAGGCGTGCGGCGAATGAACGTTGCCCCGGATTGGTGTCGTTAAAAATTTTGCAGCTCTTAACGACCTCAAATTACAAGCCACCAGCGATACTAGCGGCGGTGTCGTATCTGTCAGTTATCGTTAGCGACGAGACGTGGCCGCGAGATTCGCCGCGGTTTAATCAAGTTCGATTTTCCCTTTACGCGAAATGCGGATTATTCATTACGCTCGTGTACACGGCGACACGGATAAATCATGCCGGGGATCGCTCGTAAATCCGGATGTGCAATAATTATTAATTTTAATCGCGATACGCGCGATTACCGTTAATACGACGATTCATTACGGGTAATAGTTGGCCGGTAGTCGTGCGCGTCTCCCTTTTCTTTTTGTAATTAATTGCAACATTCTAAAGCGACCGAATAGGGGAAAACTTGGGAGTATAATACGAGCTGAAATATCTTTCCGTATTTATACTACTGTGTCTACGTATGTACGTATGTATACACCGGGTCTATACACCTTGCCGCGAGACGTGTGACTTATGAAGTATTCGTTATTCACTTGAACCGCACTTCAGCCGAGCCAGGTCGCTCGATTGCTCGTCCATAAGATGGAAGTAAGTAAGTAGACTGGTTAATGTAAGCGTAATGCACGAATAGTGCAGCTGCCTTTGCGGTGTTATAACCACGAGGATAAGAGAATCGTCAATTAATGGCTAACCCACTGTGCCCCGGTTGTTAGACGCCTTTGAGTCTGGTTACTGTCTCGGTTACAGTCTCGTGGAATTCTATCGACTACACTTTTCCCTATAAGCCTACTAAAAGTTAAGGGATGAACGAACTGCTGGATAACGCTCGTAGAACTGTCTAAACTGGCACGTATCAACTATGAATAGTAATTCCAGAAATTCGCTAATAAAACTCCCATTGATTACCTGGTACGTTTCCGCGAACAAATGAAATCAATTGGAACGTTGCTGGGTTCGGTAACTTGGTCTTAAAAATCGCCTCGGCTAGATTTCACGATTAGACGACAGGTTTGCTACGTGACCGACTCTTATCGTTTCTCGTAGGAGTGTCTAATTAAAAACTACGAAATGCCAGGCATTCACGTCCGGGGACCATTAATCTGGAGCAAACATGGCCGTTACGGACTCGCGTATCGGCTAAGCCTATCATGTCTAACCCTCGAATCACTTTTGGATCGATTAGCCCCTGGCTAAGTTCGCTATCATCGCCTTTATTACCGTGCATCGCATCTCTCAGAACATGCGTCTAAGTTTAGGTATGCGGATACTTCGATAGGGGTCTGACCCTTACCGATAAAAAGCGGTTGCAACGTGTGCTAGCGAGGAAACGCGCTAAGAATGTTTGCACGTGTCAAACGTATCCACTGGCTTTGCATTTCGTGTAAATAATTCGTAAAAACACGAGCGGAGGAATAGTAGGCGGTCGTTGAATCGTGAACCAGGGTTAGGAATGGGGATTGATGCGACGAGTTGGTAACGACACACCTGTTATCGATTACGTGGACGAAAGTTTGAGCATGCAACGTGCTCTTACGTCTTGGCCATTTCTGCCTACGCGTTCGGATGATCGATATCCCATTACGAGTGTCAGCCAAGGATGTGCCTGTTTCGAAGAAGAAATCAAATTCTATTTAGCTGCACAGATGCCAGGCTAGGTCTACCTACGCGATAACAAATAGACGCGGGATATTTAAATATTCAAGAAGTGAACTTTACAGTTTAGAAGATATAGACGCTACGTCGAACAATGAACAAGAGTGTGTAATAAGTGTGAGAAATAATTGCTATTCGCGATATTAAAAGGCGTTTTAATCGATCTCGAGCAATTTTGATCGCGGCGCGGTCACGCTGAATTCACGCGAACACGCGTATACGTTTAGTCTTCTCACGACGATGGGATAACATTCTATTCGCGCGACGTGGCATCGTTTGCTTCGTGAATTATATCGCGGAAGATAGCTTATTACGATTCGTGCTTACGTTTTACGGAAGTCTCCTGGGAAATTGCGAGTTATAGAAGGCTCTAACGTGTATCTAACGGTTCGCGGAGGGGTCTGGAGAAAATGAATCGTCGAGAATTCCCTATATCGGAGAGTCAACAATGGGCGCTAATAGGTCGTAGATCTTCGCGGTCTCGTTGCCGTACGACCGAAATATCCGCGCGAAATAACGGCGAGCCGGAAGTCGTTCGATCCCGGTCGAGATAGGATAGTTTGCATACTGCCGCCCGTGGACGCGGAGGCGAAAGGGGAAAAAAAAGCCGGGTTTCTTTGACGATCCGAGGCGACCCTGGCTTTTGTTTCACTTAGCACCTCCGCGCAGCGAGGAATTAGCACGGCCGTAAAGTTTCGTGGTAGGCGCAACCGCGAACGTTCGCCGCCTATATAGCGGCGTACGATTTGCATGCAGAACGAAAAATGAAACGAGAAAAAAGGATAAAAGGGGAGTGAGAGAAAGGCGAAGAACTGAATGAAAACGGGAGAGATCAGAGATGTAATGAGGGAGGGGGAAAAAAAAAAGGAGAGAGAAGAGGAAGCGGCACGAAGTAGCGGCAATTCACCAGGGACCGCCTAATTACATTAGAATAGGCGTATTCGAGCCCGAAAGGATGTTTCCTTGAAATCGACGCGTTTGCCGGGCCAATTTCACGATCGCTTCACGTCTTCATTCTGTCGCGTTCAGTCTGTTCGCGTCGCTCCTCGAGCGAAACCGCCTGTGCTTCGAGCACAGTGGCTATCTAACAAGGATCGGAGTGGCGAACGTGAAAAAGGGATGGGGAGGGATGGCTCTCTCGAACGGAAGTCCCGAATTCGAAACAATGGCGGGGCGAGGCGCGCGTGGTTTGACGCGAGCCACCGAAAAGGCTTTATGGCTCTATTCTACGTCATTCTTTCTTTACCCCTCGCTACGTTTGTCTCTGTTCGCGTTGCCCCTTACGTTTTCGTGTCCGCGTTCGAAGCTTTCCTTTTTCTCCCTTTCCGTTTCAACTCGGTTGTCCGTCGCCGTTCTGCGGTGTTCCACGGGCAGCCAGAGGCCGGCTTTTTCGTGCGTACACACTCGGCTACCATAGCCACCGACGGGCCGGGAGAAAGAGTAGCAGACGGTGGAGAGAGGCAAAAAGGAGCCGCGCCGCTGCTACGGGCATCTCGGCTCTGACAATCAGCTCTCGCTCCTGCCGAAAAATACGTGACACGCGAAAATCAATTTCAGCGGTGGTTGCATCGTCGCCCACCGCCCGTAAAACCTATTATAGGAAGATCCCACGTCTCTCGCTCGTTTCTTCCTACCACCGCGGCATCCAGAGTCGGCCCGCCTTTTTCTCCTCGGCAAGGGACAACCAGTCGGGACGGTGAGCGACGCTGACGATTCTGGATGATGGCCGTATTAAATTCCAATTTTACATTTGACGCGTGCACACGCGCGATAGGCTTCCCCCTGGATAGCCCACCGGATAGACCGATCAACCGATCGAACTAACGGAATTTCAAAAATTCATACCATCAGCTATTACGCCTCTTCTATGCAAGATCCACTTGCAATCCTCTCAGAGATCCACGCGAGACTCGCCTCGTCGTCGAGTTCTATGCAATAAACCTCGAAACCGTCCCAAGAAACGAATCACCAGGATCAGGCTACGTCGAAAGGAGGCAATAAAGCCGGAGCAGCGTGTTCAATAAAAATCGAGTGAATCGAAAGACCGTTCGTCTGGTAATCTGCGTGAAATTTATTTCTATTTGCCGTTGGAGGGTCGTCGATGATCGTCACCCCCTCTGTCCTAGGTTGGAAATCCCCGAACGGATCGCATCGTCGTCGTCGTGGTCGTGGTCGTCACGGGAGCGATTTTCCTCGGGCACGCGTCTCTCTAGCCCGTTTTGCGGCCACCGTGCACATCGGCTGGTACACAGGCGGAAGAGGGGTGCCGAGGGAAACACACGGGGTGGGCGATGGAACGAGCCGGAGTGATTATTGGACGCGGGGATCCACGGGCAAACTGAGACGGATCGATCGCATAAATCTCCCGAGCACGGCGTAATATAAAGCCGAAGGCGGCCGTGCAGACCCTGGGACGAGCCTCGAACGACTGGCATAAATACGACTTAGCGAGCCGCGCGATCTCCGGCCGACTAATTGAGAATTATTCGGCCGCAATAGCGTACCGAGACGCGGACGGGCTACCCCCGCTAATTTCGCTGAGTTATCGGTGGAAATCCTGCCCCGTGCCGAGGACGGAGGAACGCGCCGGGATTACGCGCTCGTACGCGATGGAATTGCTCGAACGTAACGCATCGCTGAATTACGTTTCGGCTGAAATTAGGAGACACTCGCTACGCTGGCTGCTGAGTGAATTTCTGATGAAATTCTACAATATCCGGGGAAATGCGGACGTTGCTGCTACGATGGTGGAGTATGTACATTTTGTGGAGTGAGACGTAGCTCTCTTTAGAAATTCGAAAAAATTACGATAAAATAATAAGACGAAGCTACCGGCTGATTCGCAAGAATTTTCCCAGAGATATAAACGTTCCGATAAGAAACTGTTGCGATAATGGGGAGCGGCACCCGGAAAAATAGTCGAATTACAATTTATTACTGCGCGCAAGCACGAAAGAGTTCACTGGACCGCAATACGTCGACGTAATTCATGAAATGAGAGTAAAGGGGAAATTGATATAATACGAGGTATCGACTGATTACAAGTTTCTTAAGAAACCGTGGAGGATACTTGGGAATTAATGTTTTCGTCGCATGAAGGACCGTTTAAGAAAGATTAAAAAAGGTCTCGCAGGGGTGGGACGAGGAAGTACTTTTAATTTCCAATAAAAGACGCAACGGGTTTCCGTACGCGCGATGTTTCACCCCTCCTTCGGTTCGGTTCAAATAATATCATTAACATCGATTTACGTCAAATTTGACAGGCCGTGACGTTTTATTACGTCTCTCTACCCAGTGATTTCGCTAGCATGTCAACTACCCCGTAATACAAAGTTGCGCGTACAGCGACACCGTCATAATTTCCAGACGAAATCGAGGGCTTCTTGCGTGCATTAATAGGCCGTTCGCGCGGAGATGAGTATACAGTCTCGTTGCTTCTGTTAAAAGTAGCACAACCTGTCCGTATATTACGCACGAAATGAATCGAATCCGCCATTATTTTCACAACTACACGCTACTGTGCCATCTGTCCACAGCAATTGCGTCCGGTGCCACGATTTTACTTGGTTATTGTCGCCGCTCAAGATACCCGCGGCATGTGTTTCTTTATCTATCCCCTTTTTCTTTGCGAAAGCGAAATGTATACTATGGAGATGTAAAACTAAAATAAATATCGAAAAACTAGCTTGTATAATGCTATGCATGATATCTATTCGAGTCACGAGTAACCGCACGAAAGGAAAGTGTAAGCAGACGCTTCTTTGGAAAGGAAGGAGGACAGCAGCGCGAAACAACATGCAACAGGACTCCTACTTTTGGTTAAGAGCGCAAGAATCAGCATGCACGTCAGGGTGCACGGGGCGAGTCGGGTGTCTTCGAAAAGGCAGCGCACACTTGTTCGAAAACCGACTGGTCACTTAACGCAGCGGGGGTGCCTGGTTGTCGAGTAAAAAGTTCTGCCGGCATCCGGAGTCTCTCCTCGTCTCTTTCTAACCCTCTAGCCGATGCGAGGGTGGGGCGACTGGTGTTTTGTTTGTTCGGCAAACTGTCACAACAACTCGAAACGAACGACCCACCCTCCTTTTTATCTTCCCTTCGTCTCCTTCTTTCTTTCCTCCTATTTCCTTCTTCGCCTAAACCTCGAGGATCCGGAAATTCGAGTGGCCCTTTAACGTGACTAATACGCGTCTCTCTCTATCTCTCTAGTCGCAGGGAAAAGAAGGCGCGTCACGTTCGAGGACCAATTCCACGGTCCTCAACTTCGTTTTGACTGGTCAAATAGCCTTTAGACCGCGAAACGACGCGAACAGAAGCCACGATTGTACGAAATGCGAATATATGGATTACTCGAAAAAATAATTTTATTAAACCTTCCTACGTTGATCGGAGAGTACAATTCCATTGACCACGATATAGAGACACCAAAAGTAACATCTCCATTAACACAAAGAAGTATACATTAGGTAGCTCCCGTTGCATCCCATAAAAATGTGTCGATATCTCTATACCTAGGCCAAGGGTTAGGTACGAAGAGACGAAGACCGTGCGAGGGACCACCCAAGCGAGCGGCACCACTCTCGCAACCCTTTTTTTTTCTCACCACCGGAGGATTCGGAAACTCGAGTATATATCCCTTTAACGCGGCTAACGGGTGTTTCTACCGAGCGCGAAAATAAAACAAGGTATCTCAACGGGCGTGTAGCAACCTTCGAGAGGCAACGAATCGACCTACCGAACGGCTCGATTTCGTTCATAGGCGAGAGCGCACACTTGTTAACCACGTTGAACCGTGGAGCGATTACGCAATGGCTACCGGTGAAACGGTGGCTAATGGGACTGGGAACGAACGCGCTCGATTACGCGTAAGCATTATGCTTAATTATAGAAACGTGCTGCATAGCGCGAGTACTTTCATCGGTTCGTTTGGTTCCACGTTAATCGTGATACAATGTCAGCCTCGTTGTTATGACTGATAATTTTAGCCGCGAGTGTGTCACGCGTCAAGAGCGACGCGGTGCTCCGCTTAATTACCGGGTTGATCGTTCGTCGTTGTAACGAGCGGTCACGTGGACGCGTGCCAATCGGAACGCGGCAGCGATAAACGGCTGTTGTGGAAAAAGAGGCCTAGGCTAATTGCCAACTATCAATTAATAAACGAATGATTACTTGGTATTACTGTCAGTTCGCGATGGCAGACTCTTTTGACGTATGATTGCTGGACCGATGGAAAGAGCATTTAATTTGAACGCTTATACGACATCATTATTCTAATGTACTATTACTCGAGCAGAGTGTTTCCTGGCAATACAAGTGTTTCCCTACTGAAAATATACGTAACATATCCGTCTATCCTACACGGTACTAAATCGATGTTGGACATTTTTTAGAGGAACTAACACAGGACAGAAGCTTTTAATCGTCCAAGTTAAACAGTTTAATGTAGCTCCACGATAAATCCTCTGCATATTCATATCCAATTCCGTTAAACGCCATTAAAGAAAACAACACCGAAAAAAGAGACATCTGGACTGACTCCGAGCGCGTACAGCGAGCTAGCAACTGCGTCCTCGTCCCGACAAACCTGTTATACACACTCCGATCGTTATCTGACAACGTGGTATCTTTTGTTCACGCTGTTCGATACGCGGCTTGCAGTTTAGAAGCCCGTCGTCGTCGTCGTAGTCGTCGTTACGGTCGATTGTACCGCGAGAACTGGGACCGGCATGAAAAAACGAGAAAATCCCGTAGCGAGATGCGAGCTGTTTACGATGCACGATGCGGTCGAGTTTGCGGGCTGTCACGCGTAGAAATCGCTAGAGCGGCCCGCCAAAGCCGCGTGCACCGGGTAAAAAAGCTCGCTTCGAGTGTTATATGCGTGCCTCGCGGACGACGCCGGAGCGCGAGAAAAAGAGGGTGAAAAAAGGAAGAAAAAATCGACTCGGTCGGGGCGGTAATTTGAGGTAAACACGAAAACGCGAAACGATCGCGCGAGCTGATGCAGGTAGCCAATAAAAACACGCAAAGTGGGTCTGGGGATGGCTGCGCGTCGGACAGACGGACGGACGGACGCAATTTGCCGATCGATTCCTCGTTTGCGAGTTAAACCAGCCGAATCGGCGTCGATTTAATGCGGCTTATTAATGATCGCGAAACGCAAGAGTACGCGCCTCTTCCCAGCGATCCTCAGTGGAATTAGAGGAAGTCTAGCCGATTCAGGAAATCCGATCGAGTTTTACGATATGCTTTTTGTTGGCTCGAAACAGACTGGAAGAGGAGATGTTTCAGATAGGAGTACTTATGTGCCGTGGTGTTTTAATAGAAGCGCTCTTGTTAGGGGGTGCTTGATGAGCTCGATGTTGCGCCTCTAAAAATGGAGATTACCAAGAGAATCGAGAAGTACGCGCGTACAGGACGATACCAAAACCGTGGTCGAAGTACAATTTTTCGATATCGTAATTTTATGCGACGGTATCGACGACTATTGCGAAGAAGACACTTCTCGAGTAACGAGATATCTCGACGTATACTTTGCACCACAGGATACCATGGGATCGAGAAAAAATTTGACCCACCTTCTGGAATCAGCCTGTATAGAAGCAGCCCTGATAATCGAGCCAAAGCTTTAACGAGCAGCACCAACACGCTACTCGCTCGAAAAAGTAATTAACAAGCCTTGGCATACACACCACAGAGAACCGTGTTTCGATACAATTCTCGAGGACGATGTTTTACCTGAACCAGACGGGCAATTCGAACGATTCCCTCCGTGGAAGAGAAACACAGGTAAGATAAGTGATAGCTGTCGTTGAAGAGGAAGACAGTCGGAGTGGGCCAAGCGCGACGAGTGCGCGTATCGTCAAGAATCTAACGATTAGGTACCCTTGCAAATCGATACCTGCCTCGGATTCCCGTACGGAGCATCGTCGAGGCTGGCCACAAGACGAACGGAGAGGCACGAACCAGCTGAGTGAAAGGGACGCGTCCACTCCGTGGGTAGACACGAAGGAGAAGCGGAGAAAGACGAGATAAGAATGCCGCGTAAGTATAGAGAGCATAATAATCAGAAGTAAATTGCGGATACGTGAGGCTACCGTGTTGTAGGGGGCCTCAGGCCTGGCTGACCGCGTCCCCCTGATCCTACGGTTCTTCTCTTATTCCGCCGATACACGACGACCCGATCCACGCACCAACTACTCTCTTCGCCCGTATACTTACGTACGTGTATAGATCTACCTGGAGATTTCTATAGATATCAAGGGATTGCGCAGATATACGTGTAGGCGATGGAACGTAGCACAGGACACGGGAGGTGTACGTATGATCGGGAATACCTAACCTACCGGTAATCTAATTTGAATCCCGAGGCCCAGGCCTGCCCGGTAATGGAACACGTATCGAATAATATTACGAGCGATTCGATTCGATATCATTTGTAATTCTGGTCCCGAGACCGCAAGCGGCCTCCGCTCAGAAGAAGGCAGCAGGACTGGCCTACCCGGACTGCCTGCTTGCCTGCCTGCCTGCCTGCCTGCCTGTCTGCCTGCCAGCTAGCCTGGCTCACGTGTGAACAACGCATTTTACGCGTATTCCGGGTGGCACGGGGTAAAGAAAGGAACGAATCGCGGCGCAGATCCCGCGCAAAAAGTTTCGCGCGGGCGCAGAGAACCCCCAGCAGACTGGGGAGTCCATCGGATGATGGAAATGATCAAATTCCACCGGGAGTCGGCATGTGGACGTGAGAAATTCGATTTCAACTGTTCCGTCGTAGATCGATTCACGCGACGTGGAAGGACATCGATTGAGAAATTAATTTGGGAAAAGTGTTCGACGTCTGGATTCGTTAATTTAGGTCAATTTTCAATACGCGTGCGGTGAATCGGGGAACCTCTAATGGTGCCGCGTAGCCGCTGCCCCTTTGCCTAATGTTAGCCCTTTTAAAGAACGTATCATAAATTGCGTAAAGCGAAGGCGCACCAGGTTTTATGCCACGTTGCCCGAGGCGAACGGTTCTCCTTCTGCTCCCTCGGCTTTCTCCGATCCTTCACTGGTCCGTAGACGCCCTTGCCCGTCGTTAAAAAGTGGTATTTCGGATGAAATATAAAATTGATAAAAGCTACGGGACCCTTCGACTCGGACAGACGTCTTTATTCCTAACGATTCTCTATTAAATAAAATACGACAACTAATTTTAATTTTTACACAAAAAAACTAGCTAACCTACTTTCTCTTCTGGTGAGATATTAATGAAAAATGTGTCACTGAAGCGAAAGAACATTGAAGATATTTAACAAAAAAATGTCCGATCATTTTCCCTAGGTCACATCGCTCCGCCAGGATCGCGGCAAATAAAAAGACAACGAAGACGTCCCTTTGTCGAACTGTTTCACATATTGGCGGCCGCCGTCGGAAGTGCTGGCTCGCGTTTTCTGTATCACGCTATATGCAAATGAGACATATGCTCTCGCCGCGCCACATAATAAATTACTCGTGTGGAGACGCGTCCGTGTATAGGTGGGCCTAAAATTACGTACTAGTCCTGCCAGGGACACACACGGACGGTCGAGGCCAGAACAGGCCGAAACGCGTGTAGAAACGTGGCACGGTTTTCGTGTGCGCCCTGCGACCATCCGCGTCTGCTCGTCTTACGGGATAATACCTACCCCTTGCGCGCCCCTTGAACGTAATGCCAAACTGTCCTTTCGTCGGCGAACGGAGTTCCTTTTAATATTTTCTCCGCTCCTTCTTTTTCCCTTCCTCCTCATCCTCCTCCTCCTTCACCAAAGCAGTATCTGCTCTGTGTTGTTCTTGGTAAAATGTTTTTTCTTCCTACGCCATTTCCACCGCTACCGTTTCGCAGTCGAAAAGGGTAATTGGACGAGGAACGGAAGCGCGGTATGAAAATGATGGACGACGTCTTGATGCCCGAAGAATCCGTCCGCCTAAGGTAGCGGCGGTGTTTCCTTGTCATTATCGCGCCACCAGCGTGACAAAGAATATTGAAATCTCCGAGAAGAACGTTTGCTTCTTCAACTGGCCGTGTTTAACGCGTTACGTTTTCTCCTTATCCTCGCCGGTTGGAAAACGAGCAACTGGATAGTAGGTATCTTAATGCCGTGTCTCTTATTATTCCCATGCCATCGTCGTGAGTCACGGAAGATAAAAGATGTTACGCTCCCAAGGATAGGAAAATTCGAACGCTTGTCCAGCACGTATACGGTCGGTGGAATTGCTTGGTAAAGCAGGCAATAAGAGTTTCGGAAGTGTCTCGAAATCCGCTTTCGGGCCACCCCCGAAGAAGGAACTCGTTGTTTACGCGGCCAGGTTTTCGGGAGAAAAGGGGGGAAAAAAAAAGGAGAATCGTTTCCTTTCCTCGGACAAACACAGCGGCGGTCGCGCAGCGTGGAGCCGTGGGGTTGTAAAACAATTTGCCGAGGCTATTGTAAACAATCGACGATCACGAGGTTATGGTCGTCCGAGGGGTTTTAACGGAGCAGCAACGAGAAGAGAGGCAAAGCCCGCAATTCTATGTTTCATAAACCTTTAATTTTACGATGATTATTGCGGGCCTCCTGTTTCTTCTTCGACGATTTTAATCCTGGCAACGATGCCAAATTCAATTTGCAGGGACCCCATAGGTCTCGTGGGTCTCTGTTACGGAAAACTGGGTTTTACGATTTCACGTCTCCGTTATGACAGAAAAAGCGAGAGAAAGAGAGAGAGATAGAGAGAGGGAGAGAGAAAATGGGAGACAGTCGGAAAAGGGGCTTGTGTGTTTGCGCGCGTCTACGCTCCCTGGGTTTTTACTGCTGCAGGTAATTGGATTAAAGAAACACACCGGGAGAGATTACAGAGAACCGAACGGTCTCTCTGTTTGCGCTATCGATTTTGGAGGATATCGGTAAATCCAATTTTTTAGAGTTAGCCCGCAACGAAGCCCTTGGACCCGAGCATTCTTGCGTTTATTGCGTCTTTGGTGAAATTATAATTCCATTAGAACCTGGAGGGCCTCAATGAAGCGTACCGACGATTAAGTAGGGATGGAGATTTTACGACCCACCATTTTTCCCTGACGTTCGTGACCCTTTACGACTGCACCACCAAACGTAATCAAGAATGAATTTAATTCAGAGAAGAATCACTCGAGTCCATTTGAGCAACTCGAAATCGAAGGGGAGGATACTTAAATGTTTTATGCGACAGATTTTTAAAATCCGACTACTGCAGCGACAGAAGTTGGTATTAGGTGTTACGCTGTTAAACGTAAACAGATGCGCTTCGAGCTCGATTTACTCCTTTCGTCTACCAACCCCTTCAACTAGCCGACCGATTTATCCGTCTCTTTGAGGCGAACGAAACCGCGCGAGACAATTCAGTTCCGTTTAGCAAGGAATAAACAACTATCGGTATCGTCATCAATGACGCGGGCCAAGTTAGCGTACGATGCGTTCCATTAAGCTTGTCCCTCGCGTACCATCAATCCTGCCCGCGCCAAGATTAATACTTCCGCGCTTTGGATCGACGCATAGAATGAACACCAAGCCCGGGAGTATATCGACTGCCACAGTAAGAACGAGCAAACGAGTCGGAGTCATGGTGAAAAATGTCATCGTCGTTCAATTACGGCGCATCTCGTAACAGGCGGCACGAGCAGTCACTAATATTAGTAGCGTTCGCAGAAGCGTGCTTCTGGAAAGCAACACTTGGTACGCGGCCCTGCGACGCTCGTACTCCCGTTCCTTGTCCCTAAATACATATTGTAACCGAATATACGTACTACCGCGCGTACTACCTAACGAAGAGACGTCCCGACTGGGTCGCGTCTAAGCGTCGTTAATTAGGGGAATATCAGGGAAAAGGAGCGATCAAAGTTTCGAACGTTCGAACGAGGATAACGAGTTAGCGGACTCGCGTGTCGTTGCACGGGGACTGTCGCAGATGGGTGACGAATAGATGAAGACTTCACGTTATACCGTCGTGGTGTAATCAACTGTTTTCTCGAGGCTGAGAACGCATTACGACAGACTGATGGGGATATTATGTCGTTTGCGCGGCTTCCAAGTGACAACGATAAGGTGATTAATATTTTTTTGGCCAGCTGTTTGTAAAACGAGACCGTGGAAGGCAACGAGCAGGAAATTCGATGGTTCCAATAACGCGATGGATTCAATTGATCGTGCGCCGTTCGAAACAATAATATCGTGGTATAGGTGGGATATCGGCAAGAGGATGTCGAGAGTGTACGGCGCTCATCGACGTCTGCCGAGAACATCAATCAAAATTAAGCCCTGCATTCATCGATGATACCACGATGGGAGCACAAAAGCGAGGCTCCACCATTAATAAAGAAACTGTCCATTCGATTCTATTAAGAGTCGTTCGCTCGACACGGGTTCGCGTGTGTGAACGAATCGCGGTTGGTATTGTTTCACCGGTTACAACGCGATATCGCGACGTTCCACACAATGCGACTGAAATACGATACACGTAATCAGTTGCTCCGTGGTGTTTCCACGATCGTTTCTAATTTCTCTGTCTGAATATGCAACTTCTTAACGTCTTCGTAAGCGCTCACCTTGACTGTGCTCGCCTGCGTCGAAGGTTTTGCTGGTCATCTGAAACAGAGCGTCCAGAGGACTTCCTTGCCCGGTGGTTCTTTTTCCGTGGTGTCCGCTCTGGGAGCTGTGCTGTTGCGACGTTTTCCTCTTGAACTGTTGCTGTTGTTGTTGCTGTTGCAACGCCGGATGGTGCAAGCCGGGGTGCATACCGTGATGCAAACTGTGATGGTGGTGGGCCAGGGGATCCGGGCTTCCGGAATCGGAGACGGAACTCCTTCCGGACGAGGACGAACTGCTTAGAGGCGGTTCGCTGATGGAGCCCGACATAGAAGCGAGAGACATACCCATCAAAGATAGATCTCTGGCCGCTGTGGAATGGTTGTGATGGTGGTGGTGCAAGTGATGTTGATGGTGCGGTTGTTGTTGCTGTTGGTGAAGATGATGACGGTGATGGTGGTTCAGATTCGACTCAACCGTGTCCCACGGTCGCACGATTTTCGCCTTGGGTCTGTGCGATAGAATATCCAGTATACTGAAAGACTTGACTCCTCGCTCGTTCGTGTCTCGGTCCCTATCGTCCTCCTCGTCGGAGTGCTGCATCTGAACCATCTTCAGACGTTTCAAGGGCTTGAAATAATCGTCCGTGGCACCGGCTGTCGTGGCACCGTTACTGCTAGTCCTACTGTTCACTTCCTCGTCGTCCTCTTCGTCCTCCTCATCGTCCCTCAACGTGGTCACGGAATCACCTCCGCTGCTCTCGTGGGCACGTAATCCCCGGCCGTTCGACATCCTATAATCGCCACTGCGGGAGTAACTGTCCTCGTCGTCGATCACAGAATCTCTCGGGTAACTCCTCCGCGGACTCAGTCGGTCCACGTACTCCTCTCTGGATTGAGACAGTCTCTCGTCTTCTTCCGTGGTAGGCGCGACGACAACCAGGGGCAGAGGACTCGGACAACCCACGGAGATCTCGTCCTCGTCGTCCTGAACGTCACCGCGACCGGGAGAACCTCTGCAAGGTGTCCGTCGGTGGGCAGGTGATCCCAGGCAGCCCGGCGTCGTCGCGTTGGAAGACACCGTCGTCGACGGCGACATCGTGTACGATTCTGTCATTTCCGTGGTGCACATCCCCGTTGGACGATCGCCGGCTCTCCGCGACGAGGTCGATTCTCGAATGCGACGAACAGAGGCGGCGAATCACGGTGACAAGATCGATCGAAACGAGAGTCAACAGTCTTTACGGCTGCGCCCGTACACGAAACGACAACATTCACCGATATTCGTCAGTCACGATCCGTGGACACTGGAATTCTGTTCAGCACTTTGCCGCATTTTACCACTTTCTAACCGTACACTGTGTTCTCCATCGAAGTCGACCAATTTCACTCAGACCGATCGGTCTTCTTCGATCGAACGAGTCATCCCGCGTTTGTGTTACGAACGAACACAAGTCAGCGCGCTCGACTTTTCCACGCAGTTTCTATCGTCAACGATACACCGTCATCGTAAACTGTCTTTGATCGTCTCTAGTCATCGTTCGGACAATCTGACGACTCCCGCTGCATCTTCCGTCGTTGAGAATCTGTCATCCTCCCGATAACGTCCTACTTCCCACGAACGATTCTCACTCGCAGCGAGACCAGTCACAAAACAGAGCAGCCCAACGATACGCAAACGTTCGTTCAAGTTTAAAGGATCATCGAAGAACCACCGTCCGCGCAGTCTGCCATTTCGTACCTTTAATCCTCAACCTCGATCCTCGTCCGGTTCGCTTCGAAACAGAGCCAAAGCTTTTCGGTATGCGTCACCAGAAAAAAATTTCACACGCGCGACGGTATCACGGGTCCGAGTCGCACAACAGTTGGTAGAGTCCGTTGGTACCGTTGGCAGACGATCGCATGTCGAACGTCGGGCGCGGTAGACGCGTACGAAACGTCAATACGTGGATGGTAAACGAGCTACGAGATTTCGAGGCTCGCTATCAGACCAGGCCAAGCCAGTGACTCGAAATGGTACGGGGACGGGGATCTCGGGCCGGTGTTCCTGCAGGGGCAGGCGCTGTACTCTCGACCGCCTCGAAACCGACCGTTGGAGGGAGACACGCTCGTTCGAATCCCCTACTATGTCTGGCCCGTTTCTGCACCACCTCTACCGATGGGACGTGCCTGTCTGATCGTGTATAGGCGGTCTCAGGGTTAGTCCTGCCTATCCAAACCCCCGTTCAGACTTAACCGTGGCCCCTTAGACACGGCAAAATGACGCTGCCCCGATGGAATTTTTACGAGACGTACTTAACGTCCTGTGGCGCTGCTCGACCGGCCTCGACGTACCCGGCCCTTTCGTCCTTCCTTCCCTCTTTCTCCTCACTCCTCTTTCGCCGCTTCGTCCGCGAGCCGAGGCTGTCTTCTTCGTTCTTTCCGTACAAACGCGTCAGGTCTTCTCCTTTCTTTCTTTCTTTCGTACTATCCCTCCTCCTTTGTCTCTCCTCTTCCCAACGTACGTCGAGAGCCGGCCACGAACGTGGGATTGACCCTCCACGACGAAAAGCTCGCCTAACGAGGCCCACCGTGATTTCATCCCACCCGGGCGATTCCTAGGTTCCGCTCGAACGCCGCTACGTGGACTTATCGCGGCGCTCCTCGAGAAAAACCTGGAATTTCGAATTTTACGTCCTGCCTGATGTTCCCAGCGATGATTGTGTTGTTCTTCTGGATGTTTCGCGTGTTGATATGGATTTTTGCCACGCGGTCTCTGACCCGAGGTGGCCTCTATCGCTATTACGTTATTATTATTACGAATTCTGTGCAAAGTGCTCGTCACACGGGACCGTAATGGCACCGCAATCGTGTTCCATTTGAGACATCGGTAATATACCTTTGCGTAGACGCATACGGTGTTCTCTACGCGGTAAAAAGAACCGGGCAAAAACTCGGAATCGTCGGAGAAGGAATTCATTTCTGTAAAGCTGACCTTGGCGATCGAACTTGGCTCGTAGTTGCTTTTTCTGTGGAGCTTCGCTCCGATCGTGGACTCGTTCTCGATCTCGATTACGATTCACCGATCGATCGAGACAAGCGGAAGTGACCCGCGATGCTCGATGGCGAACATGTTTCCGGAATCGTTCGGACCAATCGTCGTGTAAGGTCGAGCGTTGCGCGGGAAAAAAATGCTCGACCGAATGACGTCGTTTCGACCACCGCTCGTCCGGAACGGGTCTAGAATGGTACCTCGCGACTATTACATACAGACTATTATCCGCGATCAGTGCTGAGAATCGATTCACTCCGGCATGTAATTGTAGCAATCTGGTCGACAACTAGCACCCGACACGACACGAAAATATCCATCGGGCTTCTTGCGGGAGATGATCGAATTTTGCCCCCTTACTCGCTTCACAGTTCACTAGAGAGACCCTGTACTTTTTGCTCGCTCCCCTTCTTTCTCTCGATAGTCTATCTTGGGTACAGTTTCGCGACGTTAAGTCTCGCGGAAGAGGGAACAAATTCTAAACGAATTTTCACGTCGATTTTCCACTGTCACCAAATGTAATTCAGATACGTAGATAAGTGAAGTTTAAAATCCTTTCGTTTCACAGTCCTCGCGAATAAATTGTATCGTTTAAGCTCCATACGTGTGTCTAAGTTTGCAGAACGAAGGAAGGCTGTGCCGATGGTCCAAAATCACATCTAACGGACAACGAAATCGGAATTGGCCCCGATTTAGTAAGGACCAAGATGGGACCGAAGCAAAGGTAGAGAGATCCTGCAGTTGGATCAGCAAAGGCAGCAAACCGAACGGCGGTTCACCCGGCCCTTTTTCTTCTCGTCTCTCCGGCCTTCCCGTCGGCTTTTCTATCCCGATACAAAGAGGCGCGAGCGAGCCTAATTATTATGATAGCTCGCCACTGGATTCTGTCGGTCCCTTTGATCTACCGCCGTTTAGCATGATCCCCCGATATTTAGGTAGGGCCCATTGTGTCCTGCCGGGTGGTAGGGGCACCTCGTGCAGCGAATCGTTATGGTGGGGCGGTCAGAGGACCACGAACTTGGAACGGTCCTCTCTCTGGGACCGGGGACACGATAAACTATTTATCAATGAGAGGTTTTTTCAGTGAAATTTACACTTTCCTTAAGGCTTCTTTTCCCCACCTTCGACCTTTCTTCCGTGGACCACACGCGTGCGAACAAGGAAGCCTCGTAAAGTAAAGCCTGAATCGAAGAACCTCGTGTTTTCCAAGATAAAACGATTCCGTATTTTTCGAATAAGGGTATCCTTCTACCGATTGTCGGAGTTGTAACACGAACGACAGATTTCCAACAGGATGCGTACCAACGATTCGATGAAGAAATGACAGGAGACGACAATTGTCCGGGTGGATAATTTGCAACGTGGCGGAAGGGATCGCGAAGAATCGTCCGTTGGACAGAGCTTCGGCGAGCACTAGCTCTAATGAAAGGTTATTTATGCGCTAACAATCCGCCGGCCGGCTGGCTTTGGATACGCGCGGTCTATGCACGTTTAATTCGTTAGACGAATAAATAAGCGACTATGGAGCGACATTTCGCAACATGTTCGAATGTTTCGCGTTTCTTGCCTCGACTTTCCTTCGCCACGGATTCGTGACATTTATGGGAATGTTAGCGGGTCGACGCGGACGTTCCCCGTATTCTGAACCAGTCCGTGGTTCGAATATCAACGCGAACGTCGATTCGTCTTTCCATCCTCGATCTCTGAACAACGTTTCTTTTCCTATCGGTAGAACGGAGATCCGTGTCTAATTAACGCCTCGTGCAACTTAATAAGTCGTTAAGTACGTGAAACGAGGTGGGTTCGCAACTACCGATAAAATTACCATCACCACTACCATCGAGGGCCACTGGGAGCGTACGAGAAAAAAGTATACGTAGCGCGAGACGTCCCGCAGCAAGGGAAAAATGAGTTTGCATCGGATCTACGTTTAACGGAATACCGCACACAGTGCTGGCAGCCGTGCGGATAAAGCGACGTGACGAGCACTAATAACTATCCGGTACGCCGTCATTCTTATCGAATCGTTCCATCGAAACTGAGGTTCTCTCTTTCAGCTGATATAATGGACACCTATACTTAGCAGTAATTGCCGCGTGCATCTCGTCGTAATAACGAACCGGAGGATAACTCGCGGTGCCTACGGGCGGAGGAGCGCTTGTTTGCTTGGCCTTCCCTCGAGACCTTGCCTCTTTTCCAAATCAAACAGAATTCGAAGGAACCATTCTACTTTCCTTTTTGCTCTCCATCATCTGCATACGATGATGCACGCGCGAGGAGTCCGTGTGTTATCTTAGAGCGTCACAGTCGTGAATCGTCCATCCGATTCCAGACTGATGGTAACGATGTTTCAAACGTTCATCGACAGCACTGAAATATTCTATCTACCATCGTAGGAGGAAACGTCGCTACCCGCACAGAGAATCTTCTTCGTTGTTGCAAGTGCACGACGAACAAGAGGGATAGAAGGGAGACGCGCGAAGGGCTCCACCCGTGAATAACATTAATCTAAATATTGTTCGTTCTGTGGGCGCGAGGCTTGGCCTTAATCAAAGGCGTCGAACGTCGCAGCGTGACGACGCCCGCTAATAATGTGTATACGACGTCTTCGCCGCGCGCTATCGACCCGTTCCATCACGTTCTGTGTCCTCTCCGCGTTAGACGCGATACGTGTACTTAGCCATAATTGACGAGAGCCGGGGACGGAG
This sequence comes from Xylocopa sonorina, assembly GCF_050948175.1. NCBI lineage: Eukaryota > Metazoa > Arthropoda > Insecta > Hymenoptera > Apidae > Xylocopa > Xylocopa sonorina. The sequence goes on along the minus strand of NC_135197.1, from coordinate 11,322,487 downwards.
TCACGCGAGCTCACTCTCCGACAGCAGTTTAACGTGGCTCTGGCGCATGTGCGCTCTCTTTCGTAGCACCGTTTCTCGTTCCCTCCGAATCGCCGTCGCTGTCGTTCGAAAGGGGGTAGGGAGCCTATCTATTTTCCCCTTCCTGCGTAGCCCCGGCATGTATACTCACGAGCAGCGGAACGCGGCTCACCGAATTAACCCCACTCGCGACCGCTCGTACAGCCCTCAACACGCCCTCGTCCGTCTGCTCGTCTCTCTCTTGTTCAAGGTTATCCTGCCTGTTCCTGGTACCACCACCCTCGTGCGCTCGTTCAGCACCGTGCCGCTTCCGTTCCAGTCCACGCCCCTGCCACGTTCCGATTGGCGAACGCACTTCGACGCGCCGCGACGCTGATACCCGGGGCCGATTTATATCTCGCGGATGCCCGCCACCGTCACCACCGCCCGCCATCCCTCTACGTCGCGAAATTTTTATGTCCAACAGGGGTTGCGCGAACGCCGCTACCCCGCCCTTACTCTATCTCTCTCTCTCTCTCTCTCTCTCTCTCTCTTCCCCCGGCCGCGCGTTCCCTCATTTTTCTCATCTACGCGAGACTTCTGCCTCCGGCGAAATTACGTGGCCGGGCTCTGATTTAACGAGCTTCCCTCCTGGACTGCTGATGGATCTGTCTCCGCGGACGACACGCGTGCGGTGGGTACGAACCAAGAGCTGAACGGAAGGAAGGGCGAAATGAAAATCGGTGGGACGCCTCGAACGATTCGAATCGACTCGAAAACGTCGAGGAGGATTAGAAACTGGGAGAATTGGATAGCTACTCGTTGAATTTTAATGTCCGCCACTGTCGCCCCAACGAAATCAGCGAAACACGCTAGCGAATGAGGCTCGGGAGAAGGGAAAAAGAGAGGTATGGGGATTCAACACAAAGCTCTTCTCGGGAAGATTGCTTTCGTGGCTGGTCGAGGTAAATACCTGCAGATGACCAGAAATCCGGTCACTGAACAATGCTGGTCGATGGCCACGACCAATCGGACAAACTACCGGCCATTGTTAACAACTGCGAAGGTTTCGAACCTCAGAAGTTATCTCTTATTAGGCACGCGACTTCGGTAGAACGAAGATGGCCGCGGTTCGACTGCGAGTCGGATGGGAAACAATCGGATCAGCTTTTCTGTATGAATCAACCGATACGAAGGGGTTCGTCTTTGGGGCGAAATTGGAGAACGCTAATTCAAGTGGAAACGGAAATGATGTTTCGTTAGTCATGCGTTTCATGCGTACCAGGGATGTTACTTTAGTTGAAAGAAAGGTTTAGTCCCGACCTAGAACGGAAATAGTAACCCATCGCAACTTTGTTTCTCGACTTGTTCGAATAAGTGAAATAAGAGCGCAATTAACGTTCGTAAGTAGTTACAGTCAAGCGATTCACTGAGCGAGAATCCTAGTGGAATCTGACATACGCGTCAGGCAACCGTGCGAGACACGCGTGTTAGACGTTCATTTTAGCAAACTCTTGCGTTTAAGTTAAATATCTTCTTTGTATTCGCAGTCTCTAATTCCTAAACTATGAAAAATTTGTTCATTCGTATTCATCGATCTTCTAATGAAAAACATCGAGGTTGACTCGAATTCAATCCGCCACTTTTCCCTTAATGCTCGAACCCATTCCGGTGACACGGACAGACAATTCCAGGCGTCGGAGTTCTCGCTTTGTCGATAGACTAATGACACCGTCGAGGGCGTTTAAACTGAAGTTGCTAGTCTTCCGGTTCTACACGCTCTTTACACGCCAGCGGAAAGGGAATTCGTGCTCTATCGTCCGGAAGTGATTCGATATAGCTCGGGAGAAGGTCTAGCCTGGCGCAGCAGCTAGGGTGCTGACAAATCGAGTGTCGTCTCGGTCACCATGAAACTGGGAGATTCTTTTCGCTCAACGTTCGATCGATACGATCAACGACGCTCAAAACTTTAAACCAGGTTACACATTAAAACCACCTATCGGTCTAAGCATTCCCGTCAGCACAATCGCTATAAAATCCATCTAGCCATTAGAAAAATTCCCACCGAAATATCACAAAAATGCTCAAGATGTACTCTCGCTGTTATTAATCTCCATTGGATTTCCCACGACTTTTCGAGAATCGTGAGTGCGACGAATCGCGAGGGCAGCTTGCGACATGTAAATTCAAAATCGATGATGAACCCGGAGGAACGCCGTTTCGTCTCGTTTCACCACAATCGTGGCATGATTCGCCCTGTCTCGCTTCTCTTTCGTACTCTATAGAAGTTAGACACGCTTGCCAGTGTCTATGGGTGGGCCCAACGATGGCGTTCGACGCCTACAGCCGCGTTTCACCAGAGAAAGAGCGCAGGTATAGAGCCGTGAATACGGACACCACTCGAGCTCTCCGCAGGCGTTTATTTGCAAGCGTGACTCTGGGTCCGATCGATTCGCGATACACCGAAACGTTCGCCGGTCTTCGCCACTCGCTCCTACCGTACACGCCTCGTGAAACACGCGCACTTTTTCACCTCGCCTGTGCAAATACTCGCTTTTCGACTTTTCTGGTATTTGGTAAAGGCGAACGAGTTGGTAATAGTTTCGTACAACAATAATCCGAGTTAAATTAAGAAGTCTATGAATTATTTAACACGATTGAATGTACAAAATTATTTGTAAATCCTGAGCTAATACCAAAGAGGTCGAAAAGTCTTCATTCCTGAACTCTGCTTTGAACATCCCAAATAACAAACCTTTAGCATATAACAGAATTTACTGGTAACAGGCTAAAGAAAATACATAAAACGTGGCAAAACTTGGACAAACCGGATACACGAGGAAGAAAAGAAGAGCAACGGAGCATGCGTGAGACGGTATTTGCCAGGACTCGTAATAAAGAACGTCTGCTGTCGAGCAGATAGCAAACGAGTACTACATAGTCACGCCCATCGATACTAATAAATCGTTATGCCGGCTACCGGTCGAACGAGGCGCAGCTCGAGTCTGAAACGACCAAAACTCGTCGCAGAGCTCGATGCAATTGACTACCAACGATTCTCTACGATTTTATCATCGTTTTGCGAGGCGTCGCCCTAAGGCGGCGCGTTTAAATTATAAATTATTCGAGATTCCCCAATGCTCCTTTAAAAGCCAACTGAGCAGCTAACAAACCATAAAACTATCCGAATATATATGCACAGGTAGTCTTAGTTCTTATCGTTTTTGTTCGAACGTTTCGGTTCCGCCGAAAAACGTTCATCGTTCGTCCAACAGTCGGCAACGGGACCAGCCGTGTGCTGGCCGTACAAAAAGCTTAAACAACCTCCATTTTCGAACCGTTTAAACCTCCCCTTACCCAAATGCATCGAATGAAGCTGTCGGCGGGCACACCGTAACTAACACACGCGCGTTTACTCGTGATATAAGTCATTCCTTGCAATTTGACGTGTCGTTCAAGCTGCTCGCCTCGGGGGTAAGCCGGATACTCCATCATGCTGAGTTACATAAATCTCTTCATTGAATGACCCTAATAATTGGCAGTCTGGCATCGATGGCGGGGCTGCTCTTCCGGAATCGGTATCGTCGGTCTAGTTTAGGGCAGGTCTGCGTAGAAAAAGGCGTGCGTGTTCTATTGGGGTGGACACTCTTTGTGCTGGCTTCATCGAATCGTGATACGTTGCCGAAATTAGGGGGTCTTCCCTTCCGCCCCCTTGTTATGTAAATACGTTAAGGCTACGGATTATGGTGAATATGTTAATCGACTGAAATGAGAATGCGAAAAGGGAAGCAATCGTTAATTTAATCCGTGTGACGAACATGTCTCGAGGCGTATTTAAATACAATATTGTGGAGCTAGTCTATGAATTTCGGTCCGAGAAAAATCTTCGATGCTCCCGATAATTTTGCGTTTGGTAGCCAGGTAGCGGACGAAAGTGCGTTTCGATATTAACCGCAGTTCACTGTGCGCTCACTGCTCGGTTGCCATACGACGTCGTAAATTCCTTGTGTATTTCCTGTTGCGGTTACCACCGCGTTTTCAGCCGGGCCAGTTGCAGCCGAGGCAACATGGCGACGCGTGGAATGATCCGGCTAATCGAAAGGGATACGATTTTCAAAATTACCCTTTCAACAGAAGATACCCGTAACGTCCAGCAATAAACATCTTTTGCTTCTTTTTTTTCGCCACCGTCTACAAAGCTATCCACCCGTTCTCATTTCACTCGTCAACATTGAAAACCTCCTCGAGATCGTTCGGTTAACGCCTCTGGCGAACGATCGTTCAATCTCGAATTCTGAACCTTACGTTTGGCGAAAAAACGATCGGAGAATCGGATTGAAAAGCGTAATCCTGAAAGAGAGTAGCTCGTGGCAGCCGGTGACACGCTCGCGTCGAGCACCCTTATCCCTCGGGGCCCAACAGAGCCGCCGCATTCAACTCGTAATTGTAAGGCTCGGGGTGGTCAAACATTCGAGATGTCTCGCGCGTACAAAAGCCAACGGCGCAGCCCTGCCAGTCAATTCCAACTCCATTTAGGCTCCATTTAGCCCGAATCAGTTTCACTAACCACTTTTCGAGAGGCGAGGCGGGACGCTGGATCGTTTTCTCTCTCTTTCTGTACGGGCCATTCACGGACAAATACACGGTGTGGATTTTCGTCAGCCTCCATGATCCTCGAGCACTCTTTTGTACACGGTGGAACTCTCCTCCGTGACGTTCCATCAATTTTCCGTTCCGGCTCGCGCCTCAAACAGGCCCCTTTCCTCTTCCCTGGGTTTGACACAGTCTCGTAGGACGATAGGGTCGTTCGTCGATCGTGCTACGGCGTATTGTAGCTCCAACGATCTCTCGAAGTTTGTGAACATCGACGCGGATTCGTCATGCTCAGAGACCGTGATTCGTCCTCGCCAACCACTGAATAGTCGTTGATGACTTGATATTTCGAGCGTGGACGGTGGAACGACTCTAGGCGCGCCCGTATTACCCGCCGGATGGTTTTGTTGGCCATTCTTTTTTAGCCCATTGGAGGATGAACAGGGGTGAATAGAGAATGGCGTTTTAATGTAGATTAAAATTACACATCTCAACGGACAGATTTCAATTTAGCCACGTCCGTTACCGGAACGCCGGCGTGACACTGTGAACTTCCGTTCCGAAAGTTTACGATAGCTCCTTTTCTCGCTTGTCTATATTAATTTCTCCTATACTTTCTTTTAGACGAAAAATAAAGGCACGATCACGAGCGAAGGTTAAAAGACATATTTACGAAATACTTCACGGATAATCCAAAGAGGATTTCCGTAGATCACCGTCCGCGCTACGCAGCACGTCGGAAAGGTATTACACTTTAGTGGTACAGAACTTAAAGTAAGTATATAAAAGCAATTCGTGTGTGGCCCGGAGATGGCCGGTTCTTCACCTCGCGAACGAGAAGTCGGTTCCCTTTGATGTTCTGCCTACCCGCGCCTGGTGGGAGTCACTTCCCCCTTCTCTTGCCCCCACCTCGTAACCCTTCCTTGAATCCCTTTACCCGCCACGCTAACCTCGCTACCATCCTTCCTTTTCTCCCTCTTCGAGCCATCTTTCTCTCTTCTTCTCTTCCTCTTCCCGAGCTCTTTTCCTCGGCTCTCTTCCAGTACATTTTCTTCATCGACGTTTTTACACCTCGAACACACACGCCTCGTCGTGTACTTACTCTTTCAGCTAGGCTACCTGAGGGATCGCGCCAAGATTCGACCGATAACAGATCGTGGAACTTTGCGTTTCTTCCAATAAAAATACTGATGCGAGGAATGATTAATTTTCGATTTAATTAACGGCCAGTATCGCGCGTTGTTGAATCCTCGGGAACACGTACCATTGACGCTTTGACATTTAATAACGCGCTCACGGCGCGCAAGACACGCGCGAGCAACGGCCAAGAAGCGGTGTTGTCGACACTCTAATCGGTACATTATATTTAGACGCGAGCCCACGCCAAATCACCGGTGATTAATGGAACGTTACGACACTTGCGAATGATAACGAACGATAAAGCTGGTATCGCCGAATCGAGTTGATTTACATGGCTCCTTTCGTACGTGCATCAATCCTCGCGATTAATTACAACATTCTATGGCGGTTAAACTGTGTAGGATGATTCAGATTGATCATAATTTCTTATGAACGATAAAATGGATATTCCAACAGATCAAGAGGAAGATCGGAATCGCGTTAACCAGAGAACAATCAAATCCATAACAATCGCGCACGGGTGGTGTACACAAGCCTCGCGTTGAATCGCGTCATAATCACCGTTTTATCGCGGTTTGTATCAGCCAAGTCCACTAATTACGCGGGCGTGCGTGCCCGTACATCAAGTTGGGACGCGGCTGCGACCGTGCGTTACCGCGGCGCGGGGGAGGTGAATGAAATAAAAAATTATCTACGAATTAATTAGCGTTGTACGAAAGGAGAGAGCGGCCGCGCGCGTTAACGAAGCGTGTCAGCGTTCGTCTATCGCGAGCACGGGCTTCGCTTGGCGGCGGTCGAGGATAGACGCGCCGCGGCGCCCCCGGGAGATTCGAGAGAGATACCAGAGGGCCTTGGCTCTGGTTTGCTTCGCTTTCGGAATTCCAGCGTAACGTGAAATTAAGAATTACACAAGCAATTACCTTGCTCGGTTAAAAGCCTAACGCGGTGTATCATCTTCCAATTACGCGCTCGCACGCGGCCGGCTAAACTCACCGCGCGTAGTACTCACCAACCGTGGTACCGTTACAGTTTCGCGGCGAAACGGCGGCGGTGGCCGCGCGATTACGCGAACTATCGAAAGATTGATTACACGCCGAGCTGCCTTTACGAGAAACTTTCGCCTAGACCTGAAACGCTCCTGACGCTGGTGGTTACGAGTTCTGGGAACGAACCGACGAACCAACAACTCGAAACGCTCCTCGGCTATCAAACCGATTCGACGCCCGCACGCGCGCGGCTCGATCTTTCATTCCAATAGTTCGCAAGTTCCTCGGGGCGGTGCAACACCCACGCGGCACCAGCGAACCGCTCGATCGATGATAAATCGTTCCTCGAGCACGAAAACGATTCTCGTTCTGGATTCTATGTGGATATTCTTCTTCAACTTTTTTTCCCCAGAACATTTCTCCCGACGAGATACTTTACACGTTACCCATAGTCGATCGCTAAAGTTTGCGTGCACTCTTTTCCAATTTCAAACATTACAAACAACCGTAACTCTTATTACAAACGTTCTCGTCTTTTCTCTAATGACATTTCCTAATCTCGATTGCGCGTCCCTGTCCACCCACACGTTTCATCGTGATCGAGAGAGGAAGGAGGGTGCTAAAGCCAAGAGATCAGACAGGAGGGAAACGAATTACACGAGATTGGAGAGGACGTCGAAGAGGGACAGAGACGGAGGGCATTATAATCGACGCGGGGCACTACTGGCGGTGCATCCGATTTTTTCCGGGGATTAATTGCCCTACCGACGCGGCGTTTTCGTCATTAAAATGATATTATACCTGGAAACGTGGACGGCGGACAATTTACATGCACATGGGGTGGTACGGACGCGATAATGAAGAGAGAAAGACAGAGTGAAGAAGGGAGAGACGTTACGGTATTTCGTTGATTACCTGGAATCGCCTCTGTGCATCAACGCGTGAGTCGCAATTACTGTGCCAGCTACGGACCATCTTTGACTGTTTTAATTACGATAGCCTTTTGCGTTTTCTACAAACCGGAACCTCCTGTCGTGGACGGAGACTATTTTCATCGACAGCCGTGGAATTAAATTCGTTCCTCTGTAGATACGATGAGGATTATTGATTCGGTGCTCGGAATTCTGGCTAAACGCGGACTGAAACGTGTTCGGTGCTATGCAGCATTGTATATATTTGTTATTCTGTCTGTGAGTGCGGTTGACGTAGCTATTACGGGCGTTTTTCAGCTATAGTCCACTATAAACTTGTATAAAAGTTCCATTTCTAGTTTCGTGTAGATAAGAAGGCAAGTTAAAGTAAACCGAAATTAGAACAAAAAATTAATTGCATCTGATAATTGCAAGGCCTATATTTCTGAACATTCTTGAGAAGCAGAAGTCTATTTCGCGTTAATAATCTTTGGAACGAAGGCGTTACCGTAGAAGACGAGGATTCGTGTCAGAAACAAATTCTGTCGATGCAGATGAGTTCTAGTAGCAATCAGCCGTCTAGCTTATTGTTAGACCTCTGTTTCTTTCAATTCACCCCAACAACGGTAATCTAGCCGCAGTCAATTTCCACCACCTATGGCTTCCATTTGCGCCTCGCGTTTTACTGGATCTCGTCACGAGATCGTCGCGTTCCCGTTTCCATCCCGTCTGTCGTTCGAATTTCACGCTGGACACGTGTGTTGGAATCGCAAAAATACTGGAGCCAGCTTTCCAACGAATACAGAACAATTTTTACCCGCGTAAAAGGTAACGTTAATCCAACCGAGAGGGAGAGAGAGAGGGAGCTAATAAATATACCGACGAGCATGCACGAGGTGCGTTCGAAATCGGTCTATCGAAAGAGAAAGCAGGAAGAATGATAGGCTGAGGACAGATATCTACGAGGCACGTGTATTTCCTACTAACTACGAATTACTATAATGCAATCGCACCGCGGCTGAATACCATAATTTCATCATAACGTGGGTGTATCCTCATAAATACGCTCTGCAAGTCATCGATAAAGTACACAAGAGCGGCGCATTGTGTTACGCGATCGCCGTTCTACCTGACGCATGCTACATCGCTGGATATAAATTATCCATTTGCGATATTCACGACTTCCCGTAAGTCATAGTATCGCCGCGTATTCACCGTATACCATTGAAATTTGTTTGCGATCTGTCCTCACTTCCTGAACCCCTATCGGATACTTCATTGGACGAAGGAAATAAAAATGAAATTACCCAGAAATGTTAGTAACGCGAGCCCATCGACCGATCATCGTCAAAGGAATCGTCTCGGTAAAATGGCGACTCGATTAGAGACGTTGGCCCCCGATATGGCGGGTAGGAAACGTTGGTCGCACGCGAGTCTACGTTACGCCTTAATGTATCGTCGTTGCTCTTGTAGCTCGCGCTAGTCTACGCAGGTGAAGACTATAGATAAAAAGGCTAACAACCCTTGTTGTTTAATGCTCCGCGGCACGACACCCAAGATGGCCGCCGTCGTGGGTGCATCAAATATTCAAGAAACCGAGTACGGTCCCGTCTGCGAACGACCACCCCTATCTACCTGCCCTCCAGAGAACCTCCTATCATTTTCAATAGAATGGCTGGGCTCCGTTGCTCATTATTTCTCATATAGTCCCTCTTATCTTTAATTTTTATTTACTTCGAAATCCACGGAAAGAAAACCATTAACAATTCCAGAAACTATAATCTGCAATTGAATAAAGCAAAACCTCTGGGAATTGATCAAAATGGGATGAAACGAACCTATCGATGATTTCTTATCGATTTTAGATGCGAATCGAAAACAGCAGGAGTAGTGCTCTCGAGTCCGTTACGGAAGCGGAAATTAAACGACATCGGAAATAATAACCGAGAGACGGCTCGTGGGGTTGCGACGCGGCGGGGGTGCGACACGTCCACCATCTCGCAAGCTAATGCACAACACGCTGTTATTTTCACCGTAATTGCCTTCCGGTTACACGAGCCGCATTCTACCTTCGATTCGATACTTTGTTGCTAACGGTCCTGGGGTCTCGTGCAAACAAACAGACGGTGTTGAACGATGGACAATTACCCCGTCGCCCATTGTGTCGCGTAAACGTTCGAAGAACCTTAATAAACGGTAACCGTTCCAATGGCCGTTGTTCCGCGTAACTGCTGCACCTCCTCGAGAACCATCCGGTCGGCCATCCGACGACGTTCGCTCCGCGTGTACGCTTCGAGCGATTGTTCGAAAGATTGGACGTTTATCACGGAATATTACATGTAAATGGTACTGTTTGTCCGTTTATACGGACAACGGCGTTTCAGTTCGATTAGTCTCGTTAATCTATGAACGACGCAAAGCTTTCCTGCTTATCTGCGTCACCGTCAGCGAGCGGGATACCTAGTCTGTTTACGAGCTTACGAGTAGTTCGCGTGTACGAGGGTAATCGGTCTGCTATCATTAACGCTGGTAGGGAAGTCACTGTTGTATAAATAGGTTTATACAATGTTGGACGGACCCTACGTTCTACATAACGATTGTCACTGTCCGCAGTGATCTAACGAACGAATTAAATGAAACGAAACAATAAAATGATATATATTTAAAACGCAGCTGGAAGAGCACTGTATGACCACCTATATAAAAAGGTATAACGTACGATCGCTTCGTCGATTCGCTAGACACTGGACGATGAATTATCAATTATTCGAGGAAGAAGTTCCCCGGTGCATTCATGCTATACCCTCGCATCGCGAAGGAGAAATTGATCTGGCGGAAAATCCTAGGTGGTGGTCGCGTGCACACGGCGTCTCGTGCGCTGACCAGTTTGAAATTTACGTGGGATAGGAACTTTTCGAATTAACAAAGAGACGTTATCGACCAGCATCGTTTCCCTCGCGGCGAACATACTATCGTACCGGAGTGAACTTGTGCAATTAAATATTCAGACCGTCGCGGAGTAAGGCTGGGCTAGGGGAACGATTGAAATTGACATTTAAAAGTAGCGTAACGATGTTGCGCTGTAAAAGAATTACAGGACAACGAATATAGGCGCGTTAACCGAAACTTACGTGGTGAATTAAGTAGAACAAGACCGTTGCTGACACGGCGCACTAATCGTTTTTGGTACACGCCGCAAATGGGCCGTCTAACGACACGCATGGTTTCCTCGTTTCTAGGACGGAGGTCTAGAACCTCGAAAATCACCGGTTGATGCATTTCCCTCCATTAGTCAGCCGGTGGAACGGCGTTGCCACCAAAATGGCGCCTAATGTCCTTAAAGGCCCGTCCCCACGATTCTTTTGTTACCACCGGTACGTCTTAATACGAGTCAATTTGTACACACGCTCGGCTAAACGGTCCCAGAAAAGTAGTTCGTTCGTGATGAGAGAGGCCTGCTCTCTGTTTGCGTTTAACGAAAAAAAGAACGCAGAAAGAAACAAATAGCCATTCTTCCCCGTGGAAAAAAGTCTCACAACTTTCATGTACACCTTTGCGCTCCATTTTGCGTCGCTGGTTAATGATAGCCGGTGCGCAGCCATCAACGTGCGTGCAAACAACGTTACGTGGAAAATGTCGCCGGCTGGTTGTGTGTGCACGAACACGAGTTTCGCGTACACGCGAATTTTTCTGCGTCAACGAGACGCGCTCGCGAGAAGACGCGACTCGTTCGTCCCGTCTCGCTCGCACGCTCGTTACCTCGAGGAAGTCCGGTCCGTACCGTAGCCTTCTCTGTAATTTTAATAACCACATCCTTCGTACTTCTCGTAAGATGGCGGATGACGAGACTCGAAGACGGAGAATCCACGTTCGCAAACCACCACGAAGCTACCACGTGTTGCGTCACCGGCTATTACCGGGGAAAATCGTGGCAAGTTATTGGCTTCGACCGCACGAACGAAAGGTCCTAACGCGACCACGAGGATAAACGTTCTTCCGTAATGAACTCGTCGACACTCCATTTGCATTTGGTACGGACCGAAAATTACCTCCGCCGCGTGCCATATGCTACCCCGAGACCACCTGAATCAATCTTCGAACGATGAATGTTCGATACCGTGTTGAAAAATTGAAATTTCTCAGCGAGAAGGTTTTTCAACATAATAAGTTGCATAGAAAAAGACTAATCGCGTTCATTTCAAAGAATCGTTCGTACAACAGTGAGAGGTTGCGACAGCTATAGATACGATCGAGTGGAAGCTCGTGAAACGATGATTTTCCATCGAGGTACTCGGGTATCCAGAGGTAAGGTCTCGAAATCATACACCGCGACCACTTACGCGATAAACCAGCGATCAGGCCTTGCCGAAACCCGATATTACTTTACAATCTCGTCTTTCGTAACTATTATAAAACAATTATTCTCGAATGGCCAGACTAAACTGCAACCGGGAAAACACGGAAACGCTGTTCAACGTTCGCGAGCTTTCGAATCACATGCTTGCTTTATTACACGTATTAAGTCGTCGATATTGCCTTGGTTCATTACGTGGTAATCATCGTGCGTACAACCATCGCTGAAATTCGGATACAGAAGTTCCTCGGTTCGTTTAAATCTCCGTGATATTTGTATCCTTCTTAAGTCTCGCTAAAAGAGTTCGCGTTAAACAAATTCGGCTGGCTGTCCGTCAAATTCCTAAATGAATACTTGCGCAACGTCCCCGCGTGCTCCGATTAAGACATCATTTTCGGGAGTAGAGTAATTCGCCGCGAAAGCGAACGTCAATAACCGGTATAAAGACGGCAACAATTGCGTGGCCGGTGCGAGCGCAGAAATAAAAAGGCGTTGTTCCGACCGAAACAAGGAATAAAAAGATGAGAATTAGTTCGGTGGTCCAGTCACCTCGGCCTCGCACCCACGGATCCACCGCCGTTCGGTGGATCGGGTGAATGGTAGTGGTGCATACGAGAGACTTGAGGCGCTGTTGGGAGACCCGAGTGAGCCTCGAGCCCGGGGACCACCGTGATTCGCCAAAAATTTGAATAGCTCGAGCGAGCAGCACGGTCTATCGACTCGTTGCGCGACCAAACCGTGAAATGGATTAGCCGTGTCAGGCTCCAGAAAGGTCCCCTGTTACGTGCGTCCGGGACAAAAATCGTGATTTCCTCGCGTCTGACGGTTCTCCTTTCATCGTGATCCATCGTGATTCACTGTAGACTTATCAGCGATTACCGACGGCGGAGGAGAGTCGAGCAATAATACGATTGTGTGGAATATTCAAAGACGAGTGATGTAGGTAGAACGATGGTACCGCAAACAATGGAAAATGGTTTCCTTTAATAAAGCCTGCTCCAAGATGGCAACAAAACGCTCGGGCGGAGGGAATTATGTGGACTTAACGCGAGTCGCTCGTCCAATATCGTCGACCAATAGGAGTAGCAGGTTTTACATAGGACGCGCACGATGGGATAGGAAGTTCCTCGTTCATCAGCAAGATTTGTCGGATGATCAATTGGATATTGCCGGTCTCTAGCCGTCTCGCTCGGGTTCCGGTGGTTTTCTCTGTCCCTCATCCACGGCCCATTAGCTCCAAGACGCGGGGATCGGATAATTAGCGAAGCATTCGCCCGATTCTTGCCTCCTTCTCCTGGAGTCAGGCTTCTTCGTCTCGCCTTCGTAGCAGGCCAACTCGGAGAGTCCTTAATAATTGTAACTGGACACGGAGCCAGGCAGCCTCACCTACAGCGTGCTTCTCCCTCTAGCTCTTCCCGGTCACTCGTCGTCCTCTATCTTTTATCGTTCCCTCTCTTTCACTCCCACGAGATCTATCCTTACGCCTGTTTCGCTCTTCCTCGCTGACTGTCTTCTCGGGCGCGCTGCCCACTTTACAATACACTTTGTCCATCTGCCTTTTAAGGAGTGAAAAAATGAAAAAAGGGGGCGTGGCCAGGGTAGATCAAAGGGTGCCGCCGCTGGTACCACCGCGAACGAAAGAGCGAGACCGCGGGCTTCGGGGGATAGAGACGAGATCAGACGAGACATACAACCACGGTGGTATGCACGCCACACGCTACGCCCGCCGCTACGCGTTACTAAACCGCACACTGCGCTCCTCTAAACTGCAATACGCTATTCTCTATATCGTCGCCGCATCCTCTTTGACGTCTTCTTTCTTTTTCGACCTCCGCCTCTTCCTCCTTCTTTACCCCATTCGTATAGCTTCTCGCACAATGCAGCGCGCGCGCGCTTGCTCTCACGAAATCACGCTTTCCGGAGCACGGATCCTCTTAGTTCGCATGAGATCAGTCCCGCGACTCCACTGTCTCTCCTTTTGGCTCGCGATTCTTATCTTCTTTTATTTTCATTCTTTTCCACCTGCAGAAGTTCGTTTACGTGATCCTCTGGTCGTTTGGTCGAACGGTCGTTTTCTTCCTCTTCTCCGAGCTCATCCGTTCGCACAGATTGACTTCTTATTATGTCATTTGCGCATTGTGCGGCTCGTAGCCGCGTTTCACGTCGCGTTGCATGTCGAACGGCAATCTTCTGTATAGCCTCGTTAAAACCACCGGCTATCGAGCAAATAAATTTTTACGTCGACGACTCTGGACGATGTAAATCGAACTGAACGTTGCCATGTGTCGTTGGTATCGCTCTATCGGGTACGACTGTTATAGTCGTGAAACAACGACGTCAAAGGAATGCGTGTCCGTCGCGGTTGTCGATGATCGATAACGACATGGACGTTGTTTTTTTTTTGCAAATAGCAGAAATTATCAGACTCTGCGAGTTATAGTTGTAAAACTATACCTACTACATTATAAGAATTTCAATCAGACGAAGAAGCAACGAGGGGCAATGAGGAGCAACGAGGAACGATAAAGTTAGCTGCGTTGGTCCAATGATCCGGTAATGAATTCTCAGCGCTGTTTGCCAGCTGTTTATTCGGAGCATCGAATATACCGCGTCCGAGGTAATTGGTTAATAAAACCCCGGAAGGCAGCTCTCTTTCCGGCGTGATTAATTGCACCCTCGAGCGAATCTGCCCTTATTTTCAAAGTTGGACATCTGACCCAACCCTATCCCCGGCCGTGATCGCAATTAGTCCCTCTTTATCGCGTTGCGTCATTCGCGGAGTGGCAGGGAAAGATGTTGGCGAGAAAACGTTTATCCTTTAATAACATCGCCCGAGGAAATTCATCAAAAAATGCCACTTCATACGACGCACACAGATTATTGCGAAACCCCGAAGGTTTCTCCGTAAAAACATCGACCTGTTGTCTCAGCTTTTCACCAATTACCGTCGGAGATAATTAATTATATAAAACGAAGTACGAAGGATAACTGGTGACCGTATCGATCCAGAGTTTAATTAATTCGTGGCTGTTCCAGCTTGTCCGGTATATGTATCCCACGTTATTCTAATGTGTCGAAAGAGCACTCGGTTGCCGCGATGAGATCGTTCGAATGGAACGACTTCGTTAAACGTTTTTGTCCCAACGTTCGAGAAGACAACGGGGAGGGACCTGAACGAAGGCGAACGAAAAAGACAGCTCCTTGATCGCTGGAAACGATCGGCGTAGTGCTACCTACAGGACACTGTGTCTAATAAATAATGATACAGCAGTTTGACGACTGCAGGTTGTACCAAACCTCTCGACTTCGAAACCGAGTAAGTGAAACTTTTAAAATCAGCAACTTACTTCCGCCCAAAAGAAGCGTACAAAGTGGAAACGGTAGAGAAGAAATTTATATTTAATTCGTGGATGATCGTGGATACCAAGGAGAAAAGAGGGAAAAGAAGTCGATACTTGATTCGTGAATCTCCGCACCCAAAGGAGACGGTGGGCGTATGTGAAGGGCGAGGGGGTTCAGGGCGGTTATAAGCGTTCAAATTGCAAAATTGCGGCGCCATTGTGCGGTGATCGCACGGTCCGAACTGTCTCGAAGCATTTCGACGTTTATGACGCCGCTTGATTTACGATTTATTTATGCCACAGACTCGTCTTTGTAATAATAATAACACCAGCTGCCCGCGCCACGGGAAGGACCAGCGCGAAGAAGGTGGCTGCCTCTCTTACGAACAAACGACAGTCATTTTAAGAGGCCCTTAACTCTTTAGTGTTCTCGGGAACAACGGCAATCTCCATATAAAATTCGATTCCAGCCGCTTAGGGGCCACCGTGGCCCCGAGAGGGACTTGGACCAGGAAGCGGGGGCGTGTCCTCTCTGAATGCATAAAAGTTGCACTAAGTAGAGTTTTAACAATGTGTTTAAAACCCTTCGTTATGTCTTTGCCACGGCGAAGCGACGAATCGTCTTCGTTCTCTCATCGACCGTCGCTTAAACGTAAACGAGAGAGTCGCGAGTTTCATTTTTCATCTCTTCTCTTCATTTTCATTTCGCACTCGAACGAAAGACCGTTCTATATACTCTTATCGATGGACATGTGCTATCGCTATATAAACAGTACGTTTTTTATTGCCACCGTTTTTACCATTATCGTTGAATTTACGACCGTCAAGTACACCTATCGGGCGAACCTTGTGTAAACGCGAATCCACTATAGATAAAGAAATCTTTATCACGTGAAACATAAACATACGCGATGCATGTTTTCATATCGAACAAGATAGTCTTCGTGGTCGTCGGGAATTTTCTTCGTTCGCGAACAATTCTTAACTGTGACTTCCAACCGAACGCGACGTCGGAGTACGCGATGCATTAATCTTTTTACTGCACAATAAACATGCGCATACGGATGAACGAGAAAACGAATAAACACCGCGTGTTTCAGCTCCTGGTGCACGGGGAACGACTCAACAAACTATAAAGTGAACTGCCGTTTGTATACGATTATTACTGCTCAGGTGTCACTACCGTTTGCACGCCGTCTGGTAATGTGCCATTCACGTATGCCTAAGTGAAGAATGATATTACCAACGTGCGGCGTTTTGCGAACCCATACGATGTTTGGTTCAAGCGCGGACAAGCGCTAAGCAATTGCAAATGAGCGATGCGGTCACCGAATAGTTGCTGGACACGAAACTTTCTATTAACGCAAAACTACGAGAAATGTCTGTTAAAAGGTCGACGATGGCTTCCACCATTTAACGTTACTTTGTATGGAGATAAAAAAGAGAAATCTGGTACCGAACGTGTAAGCTTAGGATATGTGAAATTCAGGCATACATAATGTAGAATTATAAGAAGAAGAGTTTCAATTCAGAATGATGGTTACAGTAGAAAAAATGCTGTTCTTTGAAGGAGGAACGGTTTAAAAGCGATACGTGTTGGAACCACCCTCCCTTAATTAGATATCCGTGAGTAACGTTAGAAGAGCCAATTGAAAGCGACTAGAAATTGTAAGGGACTCGAAAGAGCAGTGCTGGCCAGATCCATTGAACAAAATAAGGGGGAAGGGAATTTGTATCCGCTTCTTTGCCGAAACACCTGACAGACGCAGCTGATCACTCTCTAACAAAAAGATCCCCCAAAAAAGAGATGTGTAACCGCAAAGAGTTGGATGCTTCCCTTGAGACAATGCCATTAGGCTTGAAATTGAAGAATTCTTGATTCTTTTATATATCCGTTCGTAATCCTAGTTATACTATTATTACAAGAAACTTAATTGGAAGCGATGAACGTATAGAGGCTAATTAAACTCATTCGTTGCCCCGCGATCCTGGTGTCGTTACCAAATTCGTAGCTCGATGTCTGGGGTAGATAACAGCACTCCGAAAGCGACTCTTTTCACGCACAAGTCACGCATTAATCGTTTTGCATAAGCCAACGAGTAACTGATCAACGCTCGTGTGTGGCCTGAAATTTCGATCTCTTGACGCTTTTGGTCGCCGAAAAGCTCTCGGGAGTTAGGTTTCATCGTTAATTTTCGTACACGCGATTCACAGAGCGGAATAAAAGAACGATGCCGGCCTCGAAAGGGGTTCCCATAATTTTCGTACATTTGCAGGCGAAGAATGGCAATTACTTATTTCTTGGTGAACTTATTGGACACGAAATGACGCCAGTCGCGATGTCCTCTCTTCGAAAAGAACGAACGTGGCGAGTTCCTGAAGGAGCTACGGTTCGGTGCGTTCCTTAACAATACGCTAAATACGTACTCGTAGGCGGTCATTTTTTCCATATCAGACCGCCTCGTTCTTCCTCGCCATTTTTATTACCGCCGCAAAGTAGTTACATTTCATGGAATATGTCGGTCTGTTTCTTTGTATACGTATACGTATAGTCATATAGGTGGATCCATTACTGCACGACACTCCAAGGGCTCTCCCTTTCTCAGTCTGGATCGATCCGTTTCAATTACCCCCGACGAACGTCCTCCTATTGTGACGATACTCGTGCGTGGCAAGAGGTTGGTGTAAAAGTGGACATTGTTCTCTTTTATTTATGAAACCCGAGAGAGCGTCGCTTTTGTACCTCTCCGGGTAATTTAAGGCCCATCTAAGCAAAACATAAACGTTCGCGGTTACGATAAAATTTTGCTATCTCTTCGATTTCGATCCGTTCGATTCCCTGCGGGAATAAAAAGTTTCCCCCTCGCTAAATCTAATTTAGTAATTTTCCTTTTTAAACCAAACGAATCGTTTCAAATAATACAATTTCGTTGTGAGAATAGAGGAGAAGCGCACGGCAAGCTTAATGAGTCTAGTTTGCGCTTGGCTAAATCATCTTCATGTGACGCGTGTGACTACCAGTAGCAAGATCCGCCTTGCAGTTTACAGCGATTCGATAAAATGAACAGAACAGGCGGGACAGTTGGCGCGGCGTCAAGCGCTTATTATTAATACGCGAGTCGTTGCCTGCCAAAAATATTTTTCCCTTCAGGACGCCCTGCTCCCAAATGGAAAACGGACGATGACGCTGACCTACGTCGAGGAGCGGAGGGTACGAGAGGCAAGGATACTATCAGCGCACCTGTCGCCTCTAAATCTTGCTACTTAAGACTGCTAAGTGTCACGGTCATTTCTCACCCTTTCGTCTTCGGCATTGCACTTAATTGGCTAGCGCGTGCTTGCGTGTTTCCACGTCTGATGCGTGCGCGTGTCTACTCCGAATTAGTCTCAGCTCGGATCCTAGCGTTTTCATGATACTCGATACGGGATTAAATTAAACGCGGCTTCAGCCTATTCGTCGTCCGAGATACTTGATGCCTGCTATTACGGACGACGGGGCTGCCGTAGCCATCGCCAAGTTTAATCGTCATAACGCGAGAGAATGATATTTAGGAATCAAAGGATCGAACCGGGTAATGAGCGTTTAATGGACGATGGGGGAAATTAAGTCCCGTGGAAACACGATTGTAAAATCTGCTAACCACGTAAAAAGGGTTGACGTGATGGAGGTATACACCTGCCGTCCTTAGGTCTCATCGTTTGATATCGCCTTTCGAGTATCGCGGCTCGAGATGAGAGCGCAATGAGACAACGGCACGCATCGTATTTTCGTATTTAATTGGTTAGCGTGCGTTGGTAGCATGCTATTTCCAGTTACCATACCCATTGCTCCATTATTGCTCCATTGCTCTTATTCTCAGAATATTTTCTCAAAACTTCGATCCTACCTTCCTCGAGGTTGCTCGAAACTTCTATTTCCGCTTAGGAAGAAAGCTCATTTAATTTCAAGGTAGGCAGACAGGCTTGTTCTGTTCGAGAGATCGAAGGATCGTTGACGGACTCGACATCTTGCTTGTGCCAAACAAACGGCGACAAATGGCTCATGCATTCATTGAGTTGGCCGAATAAATCCGTTTCAATAAACGTATTTTACGACGTAATTACCGTGCGGTTGAAACATAAGTCACCATCAACGGTTCGCGATCGTTCCAAACCTCCCACACGCGCCGCTGCACGACGAATCGTTGCCAAGCGGTTAGATCGATGGTTCCTAATAAATTCGTTAAACATTATAACCAGATGACATAACAGCGATGTCACGATCAATCTCCTCGTTCGATAACAGGAATCATCTTCAAACAGAGGCATAAAAATTCATCAAACAGTCACACCACCTCTCGGTAATCAGTCCAGTCATCGCCGAAGCGGATTGGCCTGCGAGTATAACTCGAGCTCAAAAGTGGACTGCTGAATAGTTCCAGGTAATAATCTCGGACACTTCCGAGCAACCCGCGTCCAGTCGTCAAGGTTGATGTCTATCAGGATCAGGATGGCCGCTTTAAAGTAACGATCTTGACTATTTCCAGAGAGCACGGAGATGTACGGTTGGCCGAACGAGGACAACCAGCCGGATCCAAGATGGTGGGCGCCCGATACGCAGCCGGTGAGACGTCGAAATGTGCTTAAGTGTACAGAATTTAATAAGGAACGTGGTTTACGAAGCGGGAACCGGACGGCAGCAATTCACAACCGAGATTTAACAGCTACGACATTGGCACAGAGAGCAGGGAGCCTCTCTTTCTATTCGTTTCCTTCTACCACCTTCTTCTTTCTGGTGTTTCGCGGTTCGTCTGTCTGCTGCACGGTCGATGGAAAGCGGCGCAAGCCGGTCGGGTTAATGTTGTTTTAATTAAGTAGGCGGTTAGCCGAAAAGAACTCTGTACTTTCGGCCTCTCTCTCTCTCTCTTCTGCTCCTCGCTCTTTATCTGGCTCGCTGGTTGTCTTCCTCTCTCTTTCTCCTCCTCTATTTCGAGAGGTGCGGCAGAAGCTAGTCCGCATGTGTTCCTCGTATGTTCAGACGTGATGGACGATTTCGCTTGACTAATCGCCGTCTTTTTAACCATCCTCCCCCTCGGCCCCTGCTACCCCGTCGAGTCCTTTGTGGTCTGCGCGTCGTCGCGAAGGAAGTCGCGATTCTGCCTGCGCTATCCGTTGAAACGTACAACGGTTAAAGTTGCCACGAAATCGGACACATTGTGATCATTCTACGAGACCACCAAATTACCCACCGTCGCCTTTGTTACCGGTGACTCAATTCTGTTTAAATCGTTTCTTCGCGATTAAATGTCCTAGTCCCAACGCGAAAGATACTAAAGATAGCCATCGGGCAAAAGTTATGTCCCGCGTTTAATTTTCGTGATTGGCGTTTATTGAATCCATTAGAAGCACATTTAACACGGATCCGCATTCGGTCAATTCACTTAATCCTTGTCCATGATACCTTCCTGACTACCGGTTTTGTAAAGTTATTAATGTAAACTTGGTGGAAACTTTGTAGCAGCAAATGAATGGGACCAGAAACTGAATAGTTCGTTTTGATATCGAGGCCGGAGTTTAAATAGAAGGAAATAAACATAACGAAGAATGGAGTCTCATTGGATATATGCTAAATTATCCAACCTCTTCCCATTTGGTGCACCGTATGGTCGAGGATACGCAATCATCAGAAATTACAAATTAGCGAGTAATGAAGCGAGAAATAACGCTGTTGTGAGTCTGCTCATGCCCGACAGATTCTATTTACGTATTCACCGTAAAAACTTCCGTGATTAATGTTTCAGGGAAGATTACAGTTAGGATGGTACGTATGATGGTTCGTGATGAGGTAGTTGACGGAAACAGAGATACACGTGTGTAATTAATCATATTGTCCCTTACAAAATTTGTTATACTTAAAACAGGGGTAACGTAAGTAAAATTTCGATCCTCGTAAAGAAAACGGGCAAGTATTACGTAGAGGATAAAATGGATATTTAAATTATACACATTTTCTTATGCGTATTTTAAATACGATAGTGGGGCCATCTTGTGCCTGCAATATCTAAGCTTAATGCAGATGGAAAATAGTTATCTTGTGCAGCTTTGTGCCATAATTTGCACTAAAATATCGATCGCCAGAACAACAGGAATTTCGTTAGTTCTCTACGAGAGCAATAGTAGCGCTGTTACCTTATTCTACTCGGAATCGATAATGTCGCATTTGATACGAGAATGATAACGAAGATACAAAGCCTTATGTATATATTAACAGAAACCATGCACCCAATTAATTTTTTTGATCATCCTTCCTACATAAGAATCTAAAGGAATTCTTTGAATTTATAACACTTTCAACACAATGGAAAATCCTTCTCTGCTACATACATTATTAAAACCTATGGCAGCCATTTGCTCCAATTATTTGCTATATAATTTTTAATTGTATCATACGACGATATGATACAATCAAGAATTATATATCAAATAAAGATTGCCCGGGTCTCACCACGTGGAGGTTGCTGCGAATGGAGACCCACCCGTAGCCGCGTCCCATCCACCCTCCTTTTAAGCAAATTTTCATTTAACGAAATCTCCTTTCAACATACATTTGCAACGCGATCGCTGTGCAAATATACGGTCAAAGGAGTTTTCTATGTGAAGTTGGAAATATAAATTGATGTAGGAAGGAGACAAATTTGGATCAAGAAACAAATTATTTGACAAAAAGTCAAAACAACCTAACTAAACGACAAATTATACTACAACCAGAAGTAATGGATAAAAATGATGCAAATATGCACTTGCATATTTGCATCATTTTTATCCATTACTTCTGATTATAGTATAATTTTAAGTTTAATTTTTTATACTACGTACATACTTCTGCACAAAATATATATAGAATGTTTAAAGATCAGTCAAATTAGTGTGTAATATTTTCTGACAAACGCTCAATTTGTAATCAAACGAAAACACAAGAAATAATTCAATAGAAATATTCGTCCAACACAGAAACAATTCATCATTATTCAGTATATTTATTATTCAGTATATTATTATTCAGTATATTATTATTCAGTATATTAAACATGAAATAATCATCATATTCCTAAAGATTATATATCAAGCAACAAAGTGAGCAAAATTAATCGCGACAGCAGCCACATTGTGGCGCTCTTCATAATTCGCAACACTAAATTGCCAAATAACAAGTAAAGAATATCTGAAATTTAATCGCGGGGTGTGTCATGAAAAAGCAATTCGCGAGCAGCCACTTCAGGGCGCTTTTTTTAATTTACAACGCTAATTTATACACCCATAATTTAAGCACGCAACGCTAATACAAGAGATTTTTAAACAGTGATCCGCATAGGTGCAATGTCACCACGGTGCAATGTAGCCCTTTGGCTACTGTGGTGACTCTATGTCAAAGATCACACTTTCATAGCGCTAATGGAAGGATTTTATAGGTGTAACAAAATCACTAACTCCTTTAGTAGCTCCTTTAGCTACGGTTGATATTTCCACAGAACAAGTGGACGATTTGGGCATTTCGTTAACTTTTCGCAACACTATCCTGAGAAGCGCGTCATTCATTATCGCAACATTAAATGGAATCAGAAACTTAACAATTGAAAACTATTATTTCTACAACAAACAACAAGATACAATTACTCGCGATATATGTAAATCGCAACACTATAGAACTAATTAAAAACTACTACTACATATTAAAATAGCAAATACAATTTAACCTTATTCGCGAAACAAATATTAGCAAATAATAATTATATATCCAGCAAACAATCGCGATCTCATGCTTCGCAACACTAAAAGAGCAACGCGATTATCATTTCTACGCAACTCTAATTCAAAGCCCGATATATTAATTAATACGCAACTCTAATAAAAGTCGCGACCTGGAATTAATCGCAACACTAATAAAAATCGCGATTTGGCTTTATTCGCAACCCTAAATGGAACCGTAATTAATTATTCGCAACGCTACAAATAAAACCGCGGTTTGCCCAGCATTCGATGAGCCAGCATTCTGCTGGCTAGAATATACTACTACTACTACTACTACACAAATATGAGCATAGTGACAAAGTAGTAACAAGCAATGACTTTGCATCGAGAGGGTTGCCTGCCTCCGAATGCATAGCCATTAGTAGTTGCCCTTTTCTCCGGGCCTCTTCGGCATATAGCCTCTTCTTTCTTCGGGCATGAAGCCCAGGACCCTGAAACTTACATCTAAGCTCGAGATTCCCTAATCACAGACCAACAAATGACTCAAAAAATGAATCAAAACATGAAGCGAGACTTCTAACCACACGCAAGACGAGCAACGATTTAAGAAATCGCTGTCCGTACAAACGTGCTACATCTCGAGCAGAAAACGTTCGTTTCGTGCAAATCACGACCGCGACCGCGGGGCGATTCGAAAAATCGATCAAGTAAAGCCAGTGGCGAACGGCAACCCCCGTTCGCGCCAGCTATACCGTCGATCTTTCAAATCTAATTCCCTGAAACAGGTTGAACCACGCGAGAAACGCGCCTGCCCGATCGGAGACTGTGGTCAACCTGCCCGGCCCTACCTACTTATTATTAACAGACAAACATACCAGAAGTAAACTACCTACCTACCTAATCCTCCTATATTTAAAAATGGCAAAACACTCACACCAACACATTCATTCAACCCCCGGAAATTCTCACTCAGACACCCGGGCGCAAAAAGCCTACACTAGAGAGAACGCCCCGGGACGCCTCCGACACCCGAGCTTGGCATACAACTTTCACACTCTAAAGGTACGTACCAGTGCTGTAATCGGCTGACGAGACTAGCGAACATTGCGTACAACGCCAGTAAAGCGTTTCTATCTACATTTGATTGTCTAATATGAAATTTGAAACTTTGAAAAAGTTTGTATTATTCACAAAACACAGAAGTTATATCAGCGACGAGAATTTTATTGAAATTGGTACTATTATTGTAATTAAGAGTAAATTCGGTACCATTTATAAGTAATAGCAAATCGTTTCTATGGAAACGACGCACTTCCACGGCCTAACCATACACACACACACACAATGTGGAAGATACGTCGTGCACGATAACACTAGCTCGTCAACCGCGAAAAAAACAATTTATTAGTACAAACATCGCGCCCATCGCTTTTCCCCACTCAAGTAGCACCTGGGCACGTGAGTGGGGTCCAGACAATGAACACGGAAATGCCAAAATCTGAAAATCCTGATTTAATTACAATGGATACCACATTATTAAAAGTTATCCATTGATAGTTATTACGCTGCACAGAGTTTGAACAATGACACGATGGATTTTTTACAGTATCCTCAAACGTAATCCTTGGACATGATCTTAAAAATGATCAAGTCAAATATATGCGATAATGCCGCTATAGCCACCAGCGTCGTTGACGCATTTTCGCGTCCGCGAAAATGGTTAACGTGACCAGAATGTCATCGAATAACATTCCAGACACGGCCTCCCATGAGGCAGGAATTGAGATACGCTCAATTAGCGCGCCGCGAACCCCTAAGCGAGATTCGAAGCTACCAATACCCTTGGTGAGGGTGGCGGGCTCCCCCGTCTGCCCTTCGGAATAGCCGGGGGCCTTACGGACGGGGCAGGGCGCCCGTACTGGGACGCTATAGCGACAGCTAATAAACTAACCGAACATGAAGCTAGAAATGCTCTATGCAGTGGAGTAACTAACTACCAATTATTAAATACTGATCGAGAAATGAGAAAGAAGCTTGACAATTCATTATAACATTATAATGTAGAGAATAGAGTTAAAGGCGCGGCGCGACGCGAAAAAAGTGAAGGATTTTTCACTCCCAAAAATGATCGACATCCTTTGAGATGTATCCCTTCCTTCGAAGCGAACCCTCCCTCAATCTGGTCTCGAAAACAATCAAAGCAAACCCATAGGAGGTTACTACTACAGCCACCAGTACCATTTGACGTATTTTCACGTCCGCGAAATGTTTAACGTGACCAGGTGCCTACGGTGACACCCAGGCACGACCTCTCCTTGAGGCAGGGATTGGGATACGCCCAATCAGCCGGCAGTGAACCCAGTGCAGTAATCTAGTACGCAGTCCACCACTACCGAAGCCCTCGGTGGGGGTGACGGACTACCCCGTCTGCCTTTTGGAATAACCAAGGGCCTTACGCAACGGGATAGAGGCCAATACTGGGACGCTGTAGTGGTAACACTTCGCTACTCGACGATGAACGCAAAGTTCACTTATTGACTGATAAGAATAATTAAATTTAAATTCAAAATTAAATTTCGAATTCAAGTTAAACTTCAAATTAAAAGTAAATTTAAAGTTAAAGATAAACTTTAAATTGCAATTAAATTTAAAGTCAAAGTTAAATTCGAAATAAAAATTAAATTTAAAATCAATTATTTTGTATTCCGTACATTATAATGATAGAAGGAATTGGAAAGTGTCTCCCTCATTGTCTCGAACAATATTCAATTTAACTATAGTATAATATCTCAATTTATAAAAAATGTGCTATTGTCGAGCGATCTCGTCATCAAAGCAATCATTCTAAAATATGAAAATAATATTCAAGTTCAATGCTTTGACTTCAAGATCTACTCGACGCAAAATGCCTTCTTGCACATGTGTATGGACAAAGTTTCGGAAAGCAGACTTTAATTACAACGAAAGCTATAGTATATATTCATAATCTATTCCATATATATATGATATTCACCATATATATGATTTATTTCATGCATTCAATTTACAATAAATACAAACTCCACAGTTTCTATCATACTAAATCAACATTAAAATAAATATTACATATCTTTGTATCAATAATGATGCACTTCGTCAACATTATTGAACACTAATTATAATTATTGCAGATACGAAGTCGGAGGGTATCCGACTTCACCACTATGTACTGCTATGACAAAGCAGTTTTCATATATATTACTTATTTATGCACAAAATATTTATTACTACATATACATAGATGTATATAATTATTAATATTCATAAGAATATTGCACCTTTATATGTACTCATATCTAATACAACTATTATAATATTCATACTTACTTATTTAATACTTATTTATTTAATATTTATTCATTTACTTATTTAATAATTATCAAATATTACTACTTATTATAACATTTAAAATCGCGAAGTGCAAGAAGACCTAGCCTACTCTAATAAATAACACACATAAAATAAATGTCACCACTCACGGATATATTTATTATATATCCATGGTCACTGTGCTCATCAGAGAAATTCTACGTAATTACAACCAGTCACCCGTGCCGTTTTGGACCTTTCGCCCTACGACATGATTGGGTGACCAGAGGAACCTAAAACGCATGCGACTCACCGAACGATGAGTAGAGCAGTTCAGTCAGAAATCATCTGAGATGTTGCTGGCACCTGGGAGAAGTCATCAGAGATGCCAATGCCTCGGGGAAGTCATCAGAGATGTTGCCAATGCCTGGGAGAAGTCATCGGGGATGCTGAAGCCTCGGTGAAGTCGTCAGAGATGTTAAAGCCTCGATGGAGAAGTGGCAGCTGAATCCGTAGTAGAAGTTGCTGAAAAAACTTAAATAGAAACCACATTATTATAATTTGGTCTTTAAAAACCCTTGTTGAAATATTTTTATATTAATTTTATTGATTTTAATTAATTTTGTAATTGATTACAATAAATCAATCGAAATTATGTTAATTTTGCAAAAGATTAAAAGTTTAAGAAATTTAGATTTGTAAGTAAAGTACGAAAGATACTTACATTTTTGGCTTTTGAAGCACAGCGAAGTCCTTTGGGATGACAGCAATGACTCTAATACCGCGAGGCAGCAAATATTTAAAAAAAAAATAGGAATAAAAAAAATAAAATAAAAGACTACAAAGCTATTGCCATTTATACGAAACAAACACTGACTCTATTTTTCCGCGTATGATTATTAAAAAAAAAATGTAATTGAAATTAGAGCAGCTGTGCTCTAAGAAATATTAAAACTATCGTAACAAACACTGACTCTACCGACCGCATTGCGCGCGGTCACCAAAATTTTCTGGAAGAAAATATTGTTAGTTGGGGAACAAAGGGTGTAAATAAAAACAACACACATTTTACTTTTATATTATTTTTCGTCTTTTCCTAATCGAGCGTCTATCAAAGAAAATATTACCTCCTTTCTAAATGATTCAGCTATGTAAAAATATATATGTGAATAAAACATTATGCATAAATAAAATAGATTATAAAATTTGAATATATTGTAAAATATATTCAAATATTATAAACTATTTATGAACACATAAAAATATAACATGACTGATCTATAAAAATTCTACTGTGATTATTTGTATAACAAATAATCAGTAAAAATGTTAACAAATAATGTTAACAAACAATTATCAATAAGAAAGATATATAAATTTATACCATACGTTCCTCTTGTCACCTCTTTTGGACATCAATGCAATATTACTCATCATATCCATTGTTTGTAAGATGTAACTTATTAAAAACCTGTAACGAAAGAAAGCAAAACAATTGGAATAAATGTACAAAAGTAAAATTAGTTACGACAAGATTTTATAATAACTATACGTACTAAGATAAATCATACAAAAAGAAAAAATAGAAATAAAACTTAAAGATGTATTTATATTTATAATAATAATGTTGAATAAATACCTAATCAAGTATGCAGTGATTAAACAATGTTAATAATACGGTAAAAGTGTTAATAGAATCACAATTGAAAATACTACGCAGTCGATAAACGTGTAAAGATACCTCGACTGCAAAAACGTGTCTTGGCACGTTGTTTACCCGCAATAGAGGTCGTTCTGACTGGCAGAGATACTCCCCGCGCAGTTCATATATTATCAAATCTTTATCCAATATATGCACAAAAATAAAACTAATTATACCAAGATTTTATAATATCCGAGCTCATAAATCATATTTTCAATGTTTAAATAAAGTCAATGAACAATTACTACAATAAAATGCATAATAAAAAGAAAGAACAAAAAGAAAATTCGAGAATCTATTTATATTTAGAATAATAATATTCAATAAATAATTAATCAAGCATATAATGATTAGATAATGTTAATAACAGAACAAAAGTGTTAACAGAATCAAAATTGAGAATACTACGTAGTCAATAAAAAGTATAAACGTACCTCGGAAGTAGAAGCGTGGTCTCGGCACGTATTATCAGTAGCAGAGGTCATCTAACTGGCGGTACTACCCCCGGCGCGTCCTTTTGGTATGTCCGTGTCCCGTCATTACCAATTTTCCATCAAAGACATCATTGATCGTTGTTGAATAGTGATTACAATGTTAATTACTCGTTATATCCATTGGTTGAAAGATATAACTGGTTGAGAATCTGTAACAGAGAAAAATAAAACAATTCGAATTAATGCGCAATAGTAAAACTCGAAGATATACCTATATTTATAATAATAATGTTTAATAAGTAGTTAATCAAGTATGTAGTGATTAAATAATGTTAACAATAGAACAAATGTGTTAACAGAATCACGATTGTAAATATTACGCAGTCGATAAGCGTTGTACGTACCTTAAATGCAGGAGCGCGGCTTGACACGTCTTACCGATAGCAGAGGTCGACACGAACTAACTGGCCGTACCGCTCCCCGCATGACCCGTACGCGCCCGATGTAGTCGCGAACGCAACCGAACGTAGTTCCCCACTCCGCTTCCACATCCCTCTTCGGTGGCCTTGATTTTTCGTTCACTGCTTCAAACTACAAGCAACGTAGTAAATTGAAAGTTTACAACAAAGGACATGTGTCCTAACATGAATTCCAGGAAACCTCTCTCACGTATTTTTCTCAGAAATGTTTGTACTGTTATATTATGATACACACTGTCCTATTGTAACATACACTTATGTATAAAACACGTATAACAGAAAATGCTTTATTATGCGTATATATATATTATTTTATTATCTACACGATGCTAATTACAAATATTCTAATGTATTATATATTGATATACTTGAATTCGTGTCTTAAGAAAGGATTTATTGCAATAAATCTCTCTCTTTCGAGGGAAAAATTATGAATCGGAAGAAAGAAATATTTCAACTTACATTTCTCCGCATTTCGTTGCTAATTTACATCACGAACTAGCTCAACATATTCTGCAAGCCGTATTTTCACTTTTTTTTGATAATTTAACTACTCGAGCACTCTTTATCTAACTTAAAAATGATAAAATCAAGGAAGAATGAAACGAGACGCCATCGTCACGTTAGCTTAGACTATTCTACGAGAAATTTGAATTGCTTGAACGTGATTGGTCGAACAATTTGTAATACATTATGGCTACCATAAGGACCATTGCAAAATGACGAAATAAAATTATTTTACTTCTTCACAAAAATAATCGATTATGTATAAAAAAAATACCATGTAGAGACCAAAATGTTATCATAAAGGAAAATTTCAATAATTTTTGCCATTGGAAATGAGATATAATATAACTTAGCAAGAACAAATATATATGTATATGTATGTAATTCAAATGCATTGATACAACAAAATATTATAGTCTGAAGTTATTCTACAAATATTTTCTTAAAATATATTAAAAGGTAAGAAGATTAAAAGGTAGGAAGATTAAAAGGTAGGAAGATTAAAAGGTAGGATAAAAATTGAAGATCTAATACATAAAAATAACATATAACCAAAACACTAATACGTAATAACGATTATCAATTTATCTTTAAAGAGTAAAATTACAATAAAATCAGTTACCTGTCCAAGTGTTTCGCCTCTCACACCTTGGTTTTCGTAAACAACGCGGTAGTAGAAAACAAAAATCAATAAGATAAAATAAAAATTCATGCAACGATGCAAAATGCACGTGTCGCCACGGACGAAGATATATGATGTATAGATTAGTCTACGCGTAAGTAATGTTAACTATGTATAACGTGACATTTACATATGTCGACACTGTAATCCAAATTCATTTTCTTTAGCAATGAAATTAAGGAGAATACCTGCATCGTCAGTTTAAATTAAACAAATATTTTCAAATTGATCGTTTGTCCATTCGCCGATACGAAATCATTTGAATTTCGAACGATCCAAAATTACTGTTGCATACTCACAAACTTGCAGATTCTTGTTTGTTGTTCTTACTAATCCCGCTAGATGGTACACACGTGCTCTACATTTTTTTGCCTATAATCTTTCTCTTCTCCTTTTCCCTTTTTCTGTCACGTAAACCAGGGTTGTGTTGTAGATTTCAAAATTACATCTACATGAGTTACTAACGTGTTGTTTATGTAACATTCACATGGCTTGTTTTTGGAGCAACTTAAAAAATATAAGTTACGGTAAGTACGATTGGGTACTATTAATCTATAATACATGATTGGATCCTTTACATACAATCACAACTACTATGTATCGTTAGTCAAAGTCATTTAAAATTCAATCATCGACATTGTCACATTATCCTTACAAAAATGTAAACGATATGCATTGCAGGTATGAATTATTAATGTTACGCACTACGTAATAATTAATATACAACATCGTTTGACAAGTATAATATAAATTAAGAGTATAATGAGTAGTCTCTATTCGAATTTGTCGTGTGATGTAACTGATTGATCCGAATGCTCCATTGAACCCAGTATTTCTGCATAAGCTGGCGGGTAAGTACCTTAATTTTGAAAAAACAATGGGCTGTCCAGAAGGAAATTAATTCGGAAATTCGTTGAAATTGACAACCGTGACGTTTCCCACTTTCTATGCATTACGTACGCAATAGACAGGAATGTTGCTTTTATTTCCCTTATTTGCCGCCATTTTGCGCGCGCATACATACACATATGAAATTTCAATTCGCTCTTCTTTTTTTGCATTAACAGTTCGAACTATTCCATTAAGATTATGTATAAAAATTGATCAAAAAAATATTAATCGAGAAACGATAACATTTTATTCAATTTTTTAGGAACCGAAATGTTTGGAAAATCCCTAAAAATTGGATTGACGAGCATAACGTAGGCGATTAGAATTCTAGATACGGTAGTGGGTCGGCGGACGCGCCTGCGCATTGTTGCGCCCGCTCGCCACTACAATGTCGGACGTCGAGCGTTCGGTGGTCAGACGGTCTCTTGCTTTTTCCGCGATTTCCTAAGTGAAGTTCCGTGCCCGTGTCGTTTCTGTTCGTTACCAGTGCTGTAATATGATCGTGTAACTCATCGTCTGCGAGGAACCACCGTCAGAAGCATCGCAGCTCGTGCCAGTCAAGAAGATGGGTAAGTAAAAGGCGGAAACCAAGTGGTGAATGCCGGCTAGCATTTCTCTCTCTCCGCGGCTTCGCTATTCGCGGCGGGTATGTGTGCGTACGTGGCTCGTGTGCCTGTCCGTTGCCAAAGAGTTGAAAACCATGTATGTGAGCGGGGTACGCCCCTGTATCCTGCGGTTTCCGTCCAATTTTCACGGTCTTTTCCTCGTGATGAGAAATGCCCAATGTTTTTCGAAACGATCGTATCGTTAAACCTACTCGGGGGCGCTATAAATAGGTGGATCCATCGGTTTGACGTTTCCTAGGGTGAGCCGCCGATGTGTATACCTCCACCGACCAACTGTTTTTTCTCTTCATTTTGTTTTCGCGCTATTTAGGAGAGTGACCTGCATTCTCGGACGGTGCTGGGCTGAATGTTCGATCTTCGCTTAAGATTGTCCACTTTACAAATGGTCGTAGAAAAACTTGCCCCTTTTCCCTTTTCCCTGTACTTTCCCGCGAGGTTCATTGATTTAACAGAGGTGGGAAACGAAGTAGCACACTGCGCGCTATCCGGGCATTTCAACGTGTCATAACTGTTGCGTAATTACGCGCGTTTAGAACCCAGACGTTAATACCTGCATTCCAGAATGCTTTAACGTCGAGCGTACAGAGACGCCTCCTTTTGAAATACATGAAATTATTGAAAAGAATCGATCTATAGTTTCGTCGGTTCACACGAGGCTTTTCAACCGTGCAATCCGTTCGCAGCGTGTATAACCGTGTACGAATTGCATCTTTGCGGGCGACACAAAAGCATTCCTTTTCTTGATTGTCTGAAATATCGACTCGAGTCGAACTCTCGTTGACTGGTCCTGCGGTGCGCGTAGCAAAGGCTCCGGGATGGTATCTGAGGATGCGACGCTCGTAAATTTGCTCGTGCAATTATGCGTTCTACCCACGCAACCCTACCTTGCGCGATGTGTACCGTGTGTGCATTTCAATACCTATACAACGTTGAGTTGTGCAGTGCGAATAGTACTGCAACGCGAGTTTCACGAGACACTGCTGCATCCTGCGACAAATATTACTACGCTACTGTTCCGTTAATTTCTCCCATTTACCAAAATCCAATCCGAACGAATTCAATTTGGCAGATACGCATTAGCAAGCCTAACGAGATGCGCTTATCATTTGATAAAATATACAAGTGTAATATTTATCTCATACGAGTCGAATTCCCGCTTTTTAAAACACATATTAGAATATGTCGTGGCGCCATACACGCGTCCATTGCCTTTAAATATTGACTCCCCTCAAGTATAATCGCAATATTATCTGTGCCACAGGAAATTACGCTCGCCATTAATACACTTGAATTTCGCTACATACTCGGCACATTTCTACGTTGTTTTACAATTCGAAATACCGAAATAATATTTCACGTAGCACCAAAAGGATATACAACATCTGTCGGTTCGTCCTTTTTGCAGAATGGAGGCGCGTCATTGATTATAGGTACGACCCTCGTTTATTACGCGTACCTAATTCAGACGTGTTCTAAATAATGCAACTATTGACGAATAGTATTGATTTTTTTCTTCCTTTTACGTCCCTTGTATATTGACATACATTTGGTACAAGGGTCTCACCCCCGGTAGAGTGCCGTTTACTCCGTTGCCGGCATTCAGTGAAACTGCAAGCGCTGCAGATCGATAACCGCCCCCTCGTGTTCGATTCACGCTGCGCTAGTAACCGGAAGGGACAATCCTGTCGAGTGAAATGCATCGAAATTGCCGTGGCCGCGCGCCTCTACGTCTCGTACACGCTATTAGACCGTAGCTCCGCATGAATGGCGGCTGAAAATCAGAATGCGGTAGTATAATCGTGGCATTTGAAGCCCGTGAAAGCTGTTCGAATCATATTCAGCGGAACTGTTTCGTCCAATGGACGGTAAATTATCGAGGAGGCCAAATAAGATGGTTCTTTTTTATACGACAAGTTGCTGGCGTGCAACTGCATTGAAAATAGCACCAGTATTGTTGCAACAATGTTTCTATCTTAAGAAGAAGAGAGACAGAGACCTCTGCGGTTACGTGAGTTACGCATTGGTGCATCCGGGGGAATCTAACTTCTGCACAGGACGTTTCAGTCTTATCGATTCATACAAATAGCTGAGAAATTGTTTAGAGTAAATATATAATCTTAACTTCGAAGATATTTAACCTTAGGAATCTAAGTTGGATGAAACATCGCTAAGCGACATTTATTGCTGGCTATTTTCAAAATTTGTTCGGGTTCATAATTTAGAATTAAAGAGCAGAAAGCCGAAAAGTAATCCCAGCCGCGCTAGCACTCGAAGCTTTCCGAAAGGTATTAAAGTGGTCATTTTTATTGCTCTGTCTACCCAGCAGGTGCTTCACAGGTAGAAGGTCAGAGATTTGGTGGAATTCTTCCTTTTCAAGAGGAAGGGTCACTCACCCAAAACCTCTGTCCTTTTTCTCGAACGTCTACGAATCGATATTTCACCTAGCTAGTTGTATTTGGGTTACTAGGGGGTGGAGGTCCTTCGAGGGAGTCACCAGACTAGACGTAACTCTTTGGTTATATAATCTGTGAAATGCGATGAAATGTCATTTATTATCTCATAAGTAGATAGAATTATATCAGAATATTAATTTGCTTCTGTCAGTAGGGAAAAATATATGCAAATCTCAAGAGATAACATTAGAATATTTATATCGCGTTAGAATTGTTGGTGCAAATGTAACCGTCGTTACCGAACAAGCTGCTGGAACCTCCATTATGAAAATCGATGCTAAATGTCAGGGTATACATATACATGGACGGAGTTTGCATAGAATAATCGTTAAAAGAACAGCAACAGCAGGTGTACACGTAAAAAAAAAAATAAAAGCTGTCTTCGCATTGTTTCACGATTTTCCATATTCTCATCCCATCGATCGACAATTGATCTCCATTCGAAGACAAAATTGGAAGGAAATTTGATTAAAGTTTCTGCATTCACGTGTCTCTATTGCCAAATATAGAATTCACAAACTAGAGAGAGAAAATCACGCGAGGTACTGCCTAGCTGAACGCGTAAATTATCTTATCACCGAAATAAGTTGAGTACGACAAAATGAGAGCGCAAGAATTGCGGTCAGTGGACACCTCCGGTGACTTAAACCGATTGATGGTCTTATGTAATCTTTGCGTGTGTACAGCCTGTCGGAACTACATAACTATCGAGATAACGGTACTGTTGTTAAATAAAAATTTCCCTGGAATAGTGGAGGACTTACGTGCACTCGCGTGATAACGTATCGAGCGGTGATCGATAGCAAGTGGGAAAGAGAGACGATGGAAAGTACTGGACCCATCTTTGAAACCGTGCTCTTTCGATAACGAACCAAAGTTGGAAGCAAAAAAAACTGGTTCGACCAGTAATAAAAAGTGTCATAAAATAATGTAAAATACGGAAAGAGCCACGTAAAGATTGTTATCTTATTTCTTTTTTTTTTACTGCAACAGTTTTTGTACTTTATAGTTGTCAGATTATATTTCAACTATATATTCATATCGCGTGGGCAGTATAGGCAATACGATTTAAAGTATGAAATTTAAAGCACCAGATTTGATAACTTATTCGAGTCTGTCCCTGTATAGTAAAGTGCGAAAGGATTGAAAAACCGCTGCGTGACTGAGTCACGCAGGTATTGCCACTCGACGCGCCACATCACGCTCTCTGTTCTTATTTTTCCCTCTCGTTTCGCGTTTCTCCGATTCGTTTGCACGATACCAGTCGTTGCGCATTCTTGATCGCGCGCCGATCGATCGTGATCCAATGAATCTTTCCACACGGCCCGTTTTTTCTTTTCTTTCTTTAAATCCAAATTGTTCCTGCGAGGTATCATTATATAAGAAACGTCGAGTAGGTCTCTTTAAAAAGAAACGTTCAGCTCTTGAACAGTAACAGTACATACAATGGATAGCTTTACTCTCTCATATATTAACACCCAAATTTATGTATCACCTTATAAATAGAAATGCACGTGTGTCGCGTGCGAGGAAGCTACAAGTGTTCAACAAGTATAATCGACTGTAACGAGTCATGTTCTACTCCATCCAGGGTGCTCTACGTTTACGAATTACCTAATTTCTCCTTCTGTCCGATCGATTCGTCACTCATTCCCAAATGCTGTTGCGCAAATAAAGTATGTTCGATACCGAAGTATTCATTGACAGCATCTATAGGAGTTTGTAACGCATACCAGCACTATCTGAAAACAGATAAGCCCAGGTTGATATAGAATTTCCTGTCGATCTGGTAACATAATAACATGGTCACGTAATTGATTTCAAGATAAAACCGTAGCTCCATTTTTGCCGATCGAACATCCCAATTTTATCTCAATGATACTTCTACCTACCAAGAATGATGGAGAAATTTCTAAAATCTCAACTTCCGAGCAACGAGCTGAGAAAGTTCACCGGCCAAGCGAAGCTTCTGCATGCCAACTGGTTGACGCAGCTATGCTGTACCTACAAGCACAGGCTTGTTCCCCCGCGAGGAAGGGTAAACGGGAATTTATGCAAGCTCCCTTTGCGCGTTCGTTTGCTTGGTCCTCGATTCTGCGAAATTCTGTAGCCACGGTACGTGATTCGATACCGTAAACAGCACCAGGGAACGTGAATAAGACCTCGAAAGTAAAATCGCTGCGTTTTTCATTCCGTCGTCGATTAATTGATAACGGATGCGCCGCTGATTGTTGTTCTTCTTTGCAAACCTTGATTACTTTCCGATGTCACGTTTTACAGCGACCTTAGTCAGCTAAGAAATATCCTTGTCCGTTCCTTAAATAGGATAATTATCGTATCGTACAAGGAGTTATCTGGAGCTGTTTAAGCTATTTAGAGAAGGAACGAGTGGAAGCGTAGAAACGTATCTTGTAGATTTAACGTCCAACTAAATATATCTGCCTTCTGATTCGAAACAGCTTGCGTTCCATTAATAAGTGTTCTCTCATACATGGTGGATTATGCTCCTGTTTTTGTATGGCCTTTTACACATTCATGTTTGCGAGTCTATTGCTGTAAAATAAAAAAACACTGTTTTCCATACTGGTCGTACGTACCGCGGTCATGCTACGCGAAACAGAAGTTGTTAAATAAATTAATCTGTGTAAAACAAATTAAGGGACACGATTTGACCGATCTCAGTTGCCGAGGAACTGGTACATATTGACTTACAATTAGCGTGTTTCACCGACGATATACGAACAAATATTTTACGTACCAGTAAATGTCCAAAGTACCCTTCACCATTCAGATTACGTTTGAACCGGCGTCTCAGGAACACGTCCACCAAAAAAATCACAATCTCCGATGAATTACGTAATCCACGTCCAACTTGGCTCTCCAAAAACCGAATGGCCTCCATTTCCGATGGAGCGCAACGAGTTAATCGGTTGAGATAGGCGATCGAATCAGATATGTACGCGAAGTTGAAGTTTTCATTTCTTTAATGTAGATCAGCGCAGTGGGACTGCACTTATTTGGCTTCGTCAAGGAACAAGCGGTGCATAAAAATCTCCACTGCATCCAATAGACGATCGACAGTAGATCGGGTGAGAAGAGTCAGACGTCGGTAAATGGAGCATCACTTGAATGATTCGAGAAGCAGTAATCGCAATGTGTCCTTCATCTGTTACCGATCAAATATTGTATTTTTGACGCGAGCCAGGGGCATCGTATACGTACTCACTTAGACGTGCAATCACGGCTAGACGGCCGTGAAAAGTAAACGTCAGTCGAGTCACTGACAATCGAAACTCGACGCACGAATCACCAGCGCCTCCGGTTCCGATCGCACGTCGCTACCGGCAGTCAGCGATCGGCGCTCGTGCTGGCGGTACCGTAAGCGTAGCTTGTCTACTCCGAACCAATCCTGGTCGATCCCAAACTCGCCGCGTCCTCGGTGAATTCTTTTTGTTCGAGTGTGCAACATCGTTACGCGATTTCTCTGCGAGTCCTCCGAACGAAAATTAATTACTCAAATCCCCTTCGAGTTCGTTTTCGGTTCGGTTTGCCGCGTGCGCTCGAAGAGACCGGATCGGACAACGATAAACTCGTTGTCGCTTCGATATACACGACGATTTATTATCTTATCGAGATCTGCAGAGAAAAGGAAAAGGAGGTGTAGTCCGCGTTACGGCGTTGTTGCGAGTGTTACGCAATCGTCGTGGCCAGCCGGAATAATGAAGTCGAAGAGCGACACTTTTTTCACAAGTGAAAGTAACGGGGTCAAGAGAGACCAGGAACTCAAGCAGAAGCAGCTGAAGAAAGGTAAAGGGTTTTTCTTTCGGTCGAGTAAATTGTGTCCCTGGGGCAATCGTGGATGTACGATGTTCGATGAATCAGAGAAATTCATAAATTGATAGGGAACAAAAATGGTGAAGGTATCAACGTTTACTTTGGACTTAAGTCGATACTAGATACGAGCTATTATATTACGAATATTGTAAAGTCATTGTATTATGCCATCTCTAATTGTTCTAAACAGAGCATTTCTTAGAAACTTCTACTACAGATGGCACGAGGAAAGGAAAATATTAGTTGATTGTGGTTCTTAGAATCGTAGAGTATTCGGTTATCGCGAATTTTTGTTGTAAATATATATATTGATGTACCTTCTTTGTACATGAGTATAACCCTAGTTGCGAAAAGCAGTCAAGGATACTAATGGTTAAACGTGGTTAGAGCTCCGCTCGAGTACCTTAATGTAACTTTACGATCGCGTTTTAAGAGGTCTACCAGGGACCTTGAATTTCGCGTAACGTCATCCGTGCTAGTTGATCACCCACAATGGGCAAATGTGTAATTATGTCGAATCGCGAAAACGCACGTAACTGCTCGATGGTCGCCTGACGTCAACCGCGATCCGCGAATAACACCGCGGCTAGCTTTTATTGCCGATCAGTGGCCATTATTAAGTTTTGAATCGACAACAACGGAAGAGCAGCCGCGATAGCAACCGACCGATTAGATAAGACGACAAATGACCAAGTAAAGTGGCAAGTATTTAACCGATCTCGGTAAGGAAAAGCGAACGATAGCGTTTCCCTTCGTCTCCGATTCGCTGACACGCGAAAAGTTCATCGGTACGGCCTCTTTCTTTCTATCGTTTCCTCGAACGGCTCGTCACGATTTTCCCCCGATGTTCGTGACGCGACCAGCAAAAAGAACGTGACCGCCCAGACACGATCGATGCATCTTTAAACAGAGGACGATCCTCGATAAAGAACTACCAGTGGGTAAGAGAGTTTTCCGTTGTTTATACGCAGCCTACGTGAGTTCCGAACATTTTCGAAAAACCGCTGGTAGAAAATTCTCCGGAGAGAGCTTCGAAATGTGGCGTCGCGTTATTTTTGTAACATCCTATAGAATATCTCGTTACGATGGGCTTTCGTGCCTCCGTAATTTATTATCGTGCCCCTCGATCGTTTCTCACGTGTCAAGCACCGTTTCGTAACCGTCGTTACTCTTTCTTATTGATCGAAAATTAATGGAAATGAGAGAAACGCGAGAGAGATCCTCCCGATGCGCCAGTCAGGTGATTCCTCTGCGGCGGTAATTATCGCAATATCGTTTGGCTAATCAGTCGGCAACGCCTCGATGAAAGTTAAGTGGTTTCTGTATGCTGGCCACTTTGTAATTCAATTCTCTTCGTCGGTGCGTTTCCCGTGGGCTAACCACTCGATGATGTTCGATACATTATTAAATAGTTGTACGCAGAGCCACGATGCGGTTAATTGCACACAAAAGACCCGTTGCATCCTGTTGCATAACCGGTGAATGATTACCGAGTGTTGCGCTCGCGATGCATCCTTTTAATTGCCCGAGATTGTAGCGAACGCGTTTCCGTACTTTCTTCCGAAGCCGGAGTTTTATTTTTTATTCGAAATTGAATGTTAACAAAGATAACGTCGATCGAATTCCCTCTTATCGAATTGTAACGAACGATTTAGTAATTTTTTTTCCTTTTTTTTTGCGGTTGATACCGTTGATACCGCTTTGATAGAGCGTGCAAAAGTACCGATAAGGGGGAATGAGTTATTAAAAGCCTAACCTCTGATAACGGTGAATCGCCGGAATCCTAGTCTACTTACGATCGCGGCAGTAGGCGAAAAAATACATGTGGTACATGGATGAAAAAAATTGTAGCCTCGATTCTCCTCGTAATAACACCTCGCCAGTTGAATGCTAAGTGTAAATTCGTTCACACGTTATAATTTAGTTATCTCAGCGGACTCGCTGTTCGCGCGATAATCGTACTAATTATTGTTACCAAATATTTTAGTCGAGCTTAAAATGTTCCATGATTGGCGTACACGTTCCGAGTATGCAAAAACGAAAGAGACTCAAGGTGATCGACTGCTTCACGTCACCGCGGGATACGAATGGTTTAATCGTGATTCGTAAATAAATATCAATCAGACACGTTCGATCGTCGCTCGATCGATCGATCGTATCGGTCGTATACGACCCAGGGTGCATCGGGAGAAGGAGCCGGCCATTTAAGGGTCGTCACGTTTGACCCCACTTTGCGACATCCTATTTAGACCACTTATGAATGGTATTAACATACCGAACTGGAGAGGAACGTACTTGGAACGTGTTACTCTCGATGATGGATTACCATTACGAGCTGCATCGTGCGACATTGTGGAACACCGGTGGAACCGGTTAGTTTCTGAAAAAATCTGCACAGTTCTCGGTGGTTTCGTCGATCACTGTAACATTATCTTACATTATGAAACAGCGAATTACGGGTTAACATCGATCGAGCGTAAAATAAATTCGATACAAAGCCAACAGCGGCCTGTGTTTGAAGTTCCATTCTTCTGCGGGAAAAGTACGTCCGCCGCCTTCGGGGGTTAATTTATTTTCTCGTGACCCACGTCAGGGGGTACTACTCGCTCTAGACTATGCGCGTACTTACTTCATTGTTGCTCTGACCCACTTTAACAGATGAATCGAGGGACAAAAGATAGTAACAGCCAGTGGTTTACTCGGTGGCTCGGTTTGTACGAAGCAGCGATACACGTATACTTGTCTACCTTGGTAGAAAAATGGGTTTGGCTCGTATAACGCAACTAGAATTATGGCACACGAGCAGGTCGTTGAACCACGAAATTAAATTAACAGCAAGGAACTTTCAATTAGAAAAGAGGCGGGTTTTAGATAACCTGGAAACACGGTTTCGCGACATCCCATTTAAACGAGCTTATGGATCATATTAACATACTACACGCCAGGGTTCCATCGTATGTGGGTTGCTCGGCATGTGGGTGAACCTCAATTACGTAACTATTTCTCATTTTCCACGATTCGGCTCGGGCACTTGCAATTATTTGTATTAACATTGCGGACGTTCGTAAAAGTTAACGAACGAGAGTCGTCTTTCGTGAAAACCAACAGTGGTCTCTAAAGTTGAAGCGTTTTAACCACGCCAAGGTTACAGATCGTCAATTTACTTGTCCAGAAGAATAGCTTAGGAACGAGGAACAAATAAAAACCTAGGCCACAAGTGGTTCCGTGGGTGTCGTAAGTCGTTGAATTGTCCAGCTGTCTACGCTGGTTCCGCTCGATCATCGCTCGTTAGAAATTCCGGCCTCCGCCTACGCGTTCTTACCGGTTTGCGCGCGATTATCGCAATGAACTCTACGCCAGGAATTTCTGCGGGGATTACTTAAGATACCGGCCGGTGTAGAAATAGCACGCGTATCTTCGATTGCGAAATCTGGCATGTGCGAGCCACGACAGGTCGGCGTAATGCCGTTTTCCCCGAAATACCGACTATCTACAAGAATTTCTCATTTACTCGTTTCCAGTCGCTCCTCGCCCGCATTATTTCCTCCTAATTGAAACGCGATCGTTCGAGATTCCTCGTGAACGGGACTTCCTGTTCGATGGGCGGTATGTCTGGTTTGCGGTAGCTGGTTTATCCAATTATTCCAATAGGGGTTATTATGCTGTTTCGGAATAGTTGTGTAAAATATAGGTGTGCCGAGGTGTTCCCTCGTGCATATCTGACAGAGCATTTGCCTGGTTATTTATCACGGCTGACAAGCATGACCGAAACTCCTCGATGATTTCCGTGACGACGGTATTCGTCGTTCTTCGAATTATTCTGCTTTAACAGTTTGACAACGGTAGAGTTGGGTATCCGTTGGGTATCCGTGAAAGTTCACCGGCGCATCGTTTCCGTTTCAGCGATGCCAAAGCAATAATTAATAATTGGCATCCAACAGGTCT
Source organism: Xylocopa sonorina (assembly GCF_050948175.1). Lineage (NCBI taxonomy): Eukaryota > Metazoa > Arthropoda > Insecta > Hymenoptera > Apidae > Xylocopa > Xylocopa sonorina. The sequence continues at coordinate 11,280,536 of NC_135197.1, read as the reverse complement.
AACTGCTCGTATTCGTGTCGATCGAAAGGTGGCACAGATTGTCAGGCATCAGAACGTAACGCCGCGTAGACAAGGGTGTGTCGTTTGGACGGGCAAACATAGCTCGCTCCAAAGAGGACACGCCTCGTATCGACCTTTCTGGTTAACTTTCGTCATACGAGACACCCAATATTCTCTATTGAAATTGTAATGGGAACTTCGGTTCGCCATAGAGAACCCAATCAGGGATGTTAGACGCATCCGACCGCAAGTAATTTCTAGCGAAATTGTTCTCCAATATGGCGGCGCGCTACGTTGGACGGTGGACGTTACGTTCACCGCGAGGGAGTCGAAAATCGTTGGACATCGATTTCCAATAGGCAATTAAAATCGTCGGGAGAAAGGAGGAGCAACGTGTCAGACGCTTTCGACTCACGTGACAACACGATGACGTCAAATATGCGGACGGCCCGTGGGTGGTGATGTCATCGGGTATTTTTAAACTTACCGCGATACGAAAGCTTTGCGAGCAACTGTGACGCCTGTAAACAAGTTACTTTCAACGACGGTACATCGTTTAATTAGATTTTATTCCTTTGATAACCAGCGATATAGGAAATTGAATGAGTCTCACATAAGCTCCTTCGAGTTCTATCTGATACACACGACTCGATAGATTTATGGTTCGGTCTGAGTTGTAATTGAACGATTTCGTCTCGTTCGAGTCTGCACACGATCCGACGATTCAACTCGATGGTATGGCGTTTAAATGAGACTAAATGAGACGGCCGAGAAAGCTTGATTTATACTTCCGCAAAACCAGGCTCATCGTCTTGGCATCGCGAAAAAAAGTCACGTATTACTTGACAAATTAATACGTCTTTGATACGCTCGCTACGAACTAATTAGTCCGTTCGAGTTTGCGTACAGATCAATTCAAAAGTGGTGTCGGAGTCTACCACCATACGGGTTTCTATGTCTCTCTGCTCGCACAACTTTCTATATTTCCGAAAGCAACAATAATTAATAACTATAAGACGCGAATTTTAAGAAACCAGTTTAAAACGTGCTTCATTTTTCAGAAGCTGACGCTACGAAGTTACTTTCTTTTTGTATTAATAATTGCTCTTTCTCTCTCCGGAGTGCACACGCGTTCCATTATAAGCTACTTTCTCGGCTTTCACAGCGCTTCGTTCATCCCGCATTTATATCGCACACTCTGGTGCATCGAATCGGCGATAAATGCATTATCACATTATACGCTACTGTCAATATCACGTGCCGAAACCGCGAATGACGCGAGCCATTCGCACGTACATTAAATTACCAAATCTCATTGGATCATCTTGTATTTTCGTCTGGATGATGACATTGCCTCCCGATTGTCAGAACCGCACGAATATCGCTCGCTGCCTTCTTCTCTTCTCTTTTTCGCTCTTCCCTCGAGCAGAAAGAAATCTAATTACCCGTCGACCGCGAGAAAGCGGAGTACGAGTTAATCGCGTTCCTCCTGCTGCGCTCGCGAACAGTTTCGCGGTGATACGAGACGATACGGGAACGATCTTGTTTGCATAACGTACGCGATCTTTTCTCTTTTTCACTAGGGATCGTGATCGGTTGCTAGCCCCTTTCTTTCGCACGTAACAGCATCGTAACTGGCGGATAGGCGGTAATTTATGGACGGCACGCGAAACGCTAGGGAACAAGGGTCTCGTTCGCGTTGAAAACAACCGATAACTCGAACGAACAAACGACTTTTGACGCGACGCTGAATCATTGAATTAGAACGACGCGATGAGTCCGCCCTGATGGACTTTTACTTACTTTCAGTTGCCTCGTGCACATGGGAAAATCCTTTGGGAACGTGTAATTTTAACCCCGAGCGGTCGTCGAGCTTCTAAGAGAGGAGAACGCCAGGGTCTTGCTTATTCATCCCTGAACGCTTTAACTCGTTTCATCTTGTTACTTAAATCGAGTCGATTCCGAACGATTAAAAAACATTTCACAGCTGAAAGCTTTCTTGCCAAGTCGTCGTATTTAAATATTAAACAGACGCACATTATTAACGATCAGGCTTTTACCTCGGACGCTCGTGAAATCGATGGGCGTGGTAGAATTATGTACATGGGTGTAGAATTATACCCCGTTGATTATAGGCGGTAAGTAGCCGATGAATACGGTGAAGCTACAAAGTCAATCTGATGGAAGAAAAATGGCGGGTACGATTAGTAAGTAACGTTAACAATCGAAAAATCGTATCGTTTCCCAAGGCGTGAAAGGAACGTACGCGTTCACCGCAAGGAGTTCTCGGATAACGGGTAAAAAGTAGCTGCCGTGAATCAGCGTAGTCGTGCGACGATCGTCCTGTTATTTCCTTTAACGCCTCGCCGGTTGTCTTCTATCGCGGGAGAAAGAGTGGCCAAGCAGAGAAGCGTTTTCTTCCACGTCATCGTACACCGCTGGGAACCGGATATTAAATCAGGAAAAACCAGTGTAGAAAAATATAGAATCGACCGTTGCGTAACCAAGGATATCTCGGATAGACGCGTGTGTAATGTCTGTTATTTCAACCTTTGTCTTTTCAAACGATACGCGTACCGAGAGATAGAATTCGCCCGTTGCGTCAGGGGTGCATAGTTTTAGATTGTCGGACCGTCGAGTCGAACCTTTCCTTGGAGAACGGACGTCGTTCAGAGGATGTTGGAACGGTACACCGTTTATTTGTACGCATAGCTGGTTAAAATTAGACGAAAAAACACGATAACGTCTTACGATTTCCACGTATCACATCGTTTCGATTTTGTAGCGAATAGCTTGTAGCTTTTGCCAGCTAATCGACCATTAGAGCTATCGCGAGGTTTACGTAATCGAATCATGCACCTCCAGTTGTACCGTGGGTCGCGTCAGGTCGTGGTAACGTAAAAGTCTCGAATCGAACGATCGTTACGCGATCGACAGTTCCGTTTTCTCGTTTCGATCGAAGGGAACTTTCGTCTGAACGCGCTATCGAGAGGTTTCATCGGTTCACCGTGGTCCTGCGTGGTTTCTACGTTAATTGCGATCGACAGACGTGACTCCGTTAAAGCCAGCGTCTTGAACGCCTGTCCAATTAACGCAAAAACCCGATCGTACAACGTTTTTTGCCACTGCAAGTGCGCGAGTATAATGGAAAAGTGGACGCAACCGCTGCGAATGGTCCATTAGACGCGTGGAAAGCGGTCGGACGCTGGGAATTACAGGAAAAAATCGTACCATCGCGTGGAAACAATTTAATCCCGCTTGAATCGCGACAACGATCGTTTTTTCGCTCGTGATCCCCATTTACGACTTCTGCTAAAGTTGCGATCGCATGTACCAGCTAGCTACCAGCAAGGTTAATCGGTCGGCTGTTGCTGACCAGCGACCAAACTAATATTTCATAGTCACGCTTCTTAGTCTTTTCTCTTCAGAGTTCACTGCTACATCAAATATACTTCTTACATTTTTATCCAAGCATTCGGTGTCTCGAAAATCCCACACTCGCGAGTCCATCCGGTTCGACCGCTTCCAGTGCGGCTGAAAGAGTAGACCTTCACCCGGATTCGATCTGCGACTCGCGTAAGCGCAAACACTCCGGCAAGTGCCCGAACCGCCTCTTTTTTTCTTTTTACTTTTTTCTCCATTTGCTCGTCGTTTAAACGCGGCACGACATTGACATACGCGGTAAACAGACGTTTGAGTCACGTTTCGGAACTTCCACGAGTGGATTACGCGTGTAACTTGCCATATTCGAGCGGTACGTGCGCTGCCTGCCGATTAGACCGAACTTCATTGATTAAACGATAGCCGCCAGGAACACGAATGTGTCGAGGAGCCTCGTGAATCAATTATTCATCGGCGAACGACGGGTCGAACCGAATTCGCGTTGCTCTTCGAAACGACCACGGGGAGAAGGAATGGTATTCGCTCGCGCGGAGTCAGCCTCCGCTAGAAAGGCGGGAACCGTGAAAGAGAAATCGCGTGCTCGATCGCGATAGATAAATGAAATTTCGAGATGCGAAGGATCGTTCTAAATTTTCGTCGTTTTCTCAGCCGCTTCATCCGGATCGTTTGATTATTCGACCGTTCCGAATTAGAAACGGTCGGACGCGAAACACGTTGGTAACCAGGATCGTAGATTATATCGCAGACATACGTTACTGCCCCATCTTCCTGTTCCACTTGAAGAGCTACGTATCACGAATGATAAAGATCGACCGGTTTTTTCTTTTTTTTGTAAACGAAATCGTCAATGCAATCAGAATGTTACCGCTTCCTGGAAGCAGGCTGAGCGAGAAGTATAAAACACGCGCGCGGTTCTAGTCCATTTGCTGTTAATTACCGTAACGAGCAAAATTGTTGGATACCCGGCCGTGGCATAAACAAAATCGTCGAATTTCTCCGCAAAGAATCTAGGAAACTTTTTCCTGGTAACCGGCGGTCAGAGAAAAAGGATGGAACGAGGTGGTACTCGTTCGCGCGAAGATTTTATCCTACGCGAGTGAAAGACTCGACGATGGTAGATAAAAGATCGAGCCGGCAAGAAATTTCCTTTCTCTTCGCGAAAAGAACGTGTCCCAGAAATTAACAGTTGGACGATAACGAGACCAGAGGAGGCTTGGATTCGGTGCGCGAAAGCGTACGAAACGAGTATTTCCCTCGAGATCGGTTCGAAAGGAATAACGATGGCGGGTGATACGATTGTGTTGCCGTCTGTCGAATTAAGATCGATCGCAGAAAAGATAATAATGGCAATAATTAAGTGTCTCTTTCTGGCGTCGCGTGTATACAATGGGGCACTTGTTTTGCATTGCAGGTAAAACGTTCTGCCAGTCTTGCAAGAAGAAGTGCAGCGGGGAGGTGCTACGAGTACAGGACAAGTACTTCCACATAGGGTGTTTCAAGTGCGCTCAGTGCAACTCTAGCTTAGCGCAGGGTGGCTTTTTCGCACGCGAGGGCTCTTACTATTGCACCAAGGTATCGTATAAATATAAATGAGCCTACCGCAAAATATATTCCATCACATACTCCGTACAATAGATAGATTCTCGATGAAATCTCTTTGGTAAGACTCGTAACAATAATTCCTTCCTCGTTTATCTTCGCGCAAAGATGATCCATCGCGCGGGATGAGAAACGAGGCAGTGAGAACGCCGTTGATAGGGCATATTTCACGACGTTGGCTGTCGTGAACGTGGCGTCTGCCGAGAATCGTGTCCGTAACAGCCGTGTGGGCTTCTTAATTTTTCAGGATTACAGGGAACGCTGGGGGACGAAGTGTGCGGGCTGCGGAGAATACGTCGAGGGCGACGTGGTCACTGCTGGGGACAAGCACGCCTTCCATCCGAACTGTTTTCACTGCCAGAGATGCAGACAACCGTTGCTGGGCCAGGGTACTAAAGTGTCCCTTGTCCAAGGTGGGTTCCCTTCCAAAATTTATTCAACTCTTTCCAATTAATTTCGTCTACCCAGTGCCTGACTAGATTCGTTTCGTTCATCGTCGGTTGTTAGTCGCGAGTATTGGAATAAAAGTACCGCTGGACCTGTTAAAGCAAATTACCACTTAGGTGTATCGTCAGCGAACGAGGTTACGTTCGTGCGTGGCCTTGTAACGATTACACGGTGAACGCTTAAAAATACGCGCGCTTCGAGACGCGAACGATATATCTCGCGTTAAACTTGCCCCGTTTTCCGCTTCTCTCATTGTCTTTCGATGCAAATATTTACGCGCATCTTTTACAGCCGCTTTATCGATCCGGTCTGCCGAGAACGCCGATAAACCAGCGTATTCTTAGACAACCGATCCCGCAAATACGCGGCCCGTTCCCTGTTTCGCTTCACGATCTTTGAACCCGTCCGCGCGAGGACGCCGGGGAAAACGGACTCCGAAACGGTTGAAGGAAGAAGCGCGTTCGCCAGTAATCGCGGGCATCCAATCGAGGAACGCGTCGATTAAAAAAAGACGCGGTGGAAATCTCGCGGGCGCTATTTATAACGCGGAGAGACACGAGTAAACAGCGGTGACGGTGAATCAGCCGCGAAGATACGCGCGACGCCGCGGCGCGCGTTCCCTTTCGCACTCGTTTCTCGCATAAAAGACAATGGAGCGTGTGCGTCACCGGGCGCGCGAGCCTCGCGTAGTGGATCGTCAACCGGATCTGTCCAATCTCAACTAACCGAGAGTTGTCTATAGGTCAAGCTCTGTGTCATCGATGCGTCGGTATCCCGGTACGAGAGGCCTCGACGCCGGTCGGCAATAGCACCACCATCAGAGGAACCGGGGACGGGCCGTCTGACCCTGGTGCCTGCGCTGGTTGCGGAAACCAATTACGGGAAGGCCAGGCTTTGGTCGCCCTGGATCGACAGTGGCACGTCTGGTGTTTCAAATGCCATAGCTGCGACACCGTGCTCCACGGCGAATACATGGGGAAGTGAGTTGCTCTCAGAAAAAATAAGAACTTAAGGAGAAACCTGAACAAACGAAATACCTCGGTTTTTCCTCGGCAAACAGAGACGGGGTGCCTTACTGCGAGAAGGACTACCAGAAGCAGTTCGGCGTGAAGTGCGCCTACTGCAACCGTTACATCAGCGGTAAGGTGCTGCAGGCTGGGGACAACCATCATTTCCATCCTACCTGCGCCCGATGCACCAAGTGCGGCGATCCTTTCGGCGATGGGGAGGAAATGTATTTGCAGGGCGCGGCCATTTGGCATCCCCGTTGCGGGCCAGGCCCGAGCGGACCGAACGGTATCGTGAACGGCCATGGGGAAGCTCACACCCCCCAGCATCGAGAGTCGGAGCGGATCTCCAGCAGCGCTTCGGAGATGCAGGTAAGATCGCTAAGTTCGAGAAAGGAAGAACGTCGGAGGCTCAAGATCATCGTCGTCGACTCGAAATCGAACGATCGAGGAACAGTCGAATCGAAGATTGAACTGTTATCGAATCGCGAGGTCGTTTCTGCTTTCTTTGTCGTAACCACGAGGTTTTTTAGTCGGAACTGGCGAACTGTGTATACTGTTCTTGTAAAATATTGTATCATAAGTGTATATTCGTTGCTGGTATTCGTCTGTGTATGGATGGTGGTCGTTGCGTTCGTTTCGTTTTCATCGTTCTTCACCGTACTCAATTATTCATCCACATACTTAACTGTTTTAGAATTTTTTTCCATCGATTCGATCTCGTCTCACTGAGCTTCGTAGAGAAGACCGTGTCATTAGCATTATTCGTGCGTAGTTAATAACGCAATCCATTTTCATATCGGACGACACGCGATCAATCGCTGCACAGCAACGTTCATTTGCAATTGACACGTGCACGTTGCTCTCTTCATATCCGCCAGTTGCATTTAATCGTTCAGTTGCATCGTACGCCGTTAAAAAAATAAGCCAGATAGCTCGTGTTCGTGCGCGTACATGGATTTCTTAAGGTTTGCCACTCGATTATGAAAGAAGAAGAAAGCGGATAACCAAAAGGAGAAGTATGTTATCCGTCGAGTCAGCTCTGGCTGGCAAGACACGAAATACGAAGTTCAGCTTGCATCGTGCTTATATTTGGACTGTTGTACGACACGTACTCTATGCGAGACGTATTTTGCTGCTCCGTTCATTTTTGTGCCCGTTTTACGAGAGCAATTTAGCGTAGACCAAACTAGAGGCTAAAGTACTTAATTGTTTTTTATTTTTCACTTGTAAGTAGCTTTGTGTATAGCTTCGTTTCTATTCTATTCGTCGATACATGTGGCTTTTAACACGCACTTGTATATCTACCTTAACATGTCGTTGTACCTTTACCGCACGCTTCTATATCAGAAATTTTCGATATTGAATATACATATACATATATATTATGTGTACATACATATGTATCTACATACTTCAATAATTTACCATATGATTTGATCTTTTTTAATTATTTTTTATTTTTATTATTGCTTTCTTAATCGTTGTTTAATTTTTTTTTTTCGCACGGTCATTGTGTATAGTTTTCATTGCGGTCACGCACGCCAAGCCTGAACGGATCACTCTGCAGCCCTTACAGCAGCCTCAGTCGCAAGGTATGCCATGTATCTCCTAGCACAGGTACTCTCTCTCAAGAAACTCGTTTCGAAGCTAACTTTTCCGACCATAGATCGGACACGAAACCCCCTGTCTTCGCGAAGGGGTAGCATTTCTTGAGGGAGCGTTCACGAAACGCGTTCAGTTTTTTTTCTTCTTTTGCTGAGTAAATAGCTGAAGTGTAGCGCGTATGAGAGACGCTTTACGATCCATCGAAACTGACATCACGAGTTTAGCCGTGATAATATACGTTAATTGCCCCAGTATTATCCCGCGCGAACTGGCAGTCCCGGACTGATATTGCGAGAGTACGGACGTGGTCCATCCGAGGACGTATCTAGGATTTATACTTACTCGTACTTGACCGAGACGCCGAGCCAGGGATACTTGAGACGTCCGATACAGCCATACGACAAACCACCGACTAGCCCACATTTTCATAGACCTAGCTGTAAGTACTTTTACTTTCCGTTCTCTTTAATCCATATTAAAGGTCGAAGGGAGAAAAGATGAGCGAGTCCTTTAGAATCCTCGATCTCGGTACCAAAGGATTAGATTAATATGGGCTCCCGTCGTTTTTCCCCTTGATCCTTTGATTGAAACGACGTATGCGTATCAATCCCTCAACGCAGAATAGTAAAACTCGGAGAATCGCGAGGCGACGACCCCGTCTTCTCTAAATCAGAGCATTGTTTCATTTCAGCGTCCCGTTCGATAAGAAGCAGCGGCGGACGCAGCAGCCGATCTGGTATGCGCGCTCTGGTCGATGCTCTCAGCGAGACCAGACCAAAGTCACCGGCCAGTCAAGTAGATAATGACGAGCCAATAGAGTTGGCGCATTATCCGGATGCCATGAAACCTCCTCCTGGTACCAAGCCGCCGATCGAAAGAGACGATTTCCCTGCTCCGCCTTATCCTTACACAGATCCCGAGAGACGTAGACGATGGTCCGACACATACAAGGTACCAAATCCGATTACCATTTTTTTCCAATCTGTAAACACGTACTCGCGTCTGGTGTTCGATACGATGGCCTCTCTGCGACGTTTGCAGGGAGTACCCGCATCGGATGATGAGGACGAAGTGGACAACAAGACTTACATAAAGGAGGTGGAGGAGAAGCTGAAGAAGGAACAGGACGAGCTAAGTAAAATCGACACTGGGATAGCGAAGGTGTTCTTACAAGATCGCGAAAAGGATCGAGAGAACCTGAGACACAAAGCTGCGAACGTTGATCCTAGGAACGCGTCGAGAACGCCATCGGCTGCCAGAGAACCGACTTACAGATTACGATACGAAAGTCCAGTTGGCGCGTGTAAGTAACCACGCGCAACATCTGCCGATTTTTTACTGTCTTTCTTTTTCTGGTGCATACGCGCTTTTACATTCCGTGTACGTTTTCTGGTGCAGCGCCATCGAGAAATATAGACCACGCCAGACCGTGGGAGGACGACGATGGATTCAGTTACAGATCGAGCGTAGGGCCCAGTTACAACGGTAAGTTTTTCCCCTTAAATTCCTACAGCGAATCTAGTCGTCGTTATATATTTATATATATATATACGTATATATAATTCATGATCGTCTCATTAACATTAAGTGATAATCATCTCATACATGTCCACACGTTCGCACATAACACTAACATTTACCACTCTACCGTATAAAGTAACATATATATCGGATCGTTAGATTCCGTGGCGATAGTCGCGGGGTGGGGGTAATCAAAATTTCTCCCTTTCGTACCACGAAAAAAAAAGAATACGTAGAAATTTCCTATATCGTGGAACGCAACGTTGCAACGTGCGAATCTTGCAGCGAGAATGGGGCGATGATGCTCGATTAACGAACGATAGTGCGTGTAAACTCGAGCAGAAGTTAATAAGTTAAAAGTGGCATAGCACCAAATACCACAGCACACACTGGGCGTCCCATTAACGTAACAGGTGATGTATTTATTCCGCTTCTGCATGTGGTCGGCAAAATTACTTACCTTCGATATGCTTGCCTTTTCTTATCTCTCTCTCTCTCTCTTTCTCTCTCTCTGTCTCTCGGTTAACTCTTTGGAAACCGATCGAGCAACAGAAACAGAGTGCGTGGAAAGTTCATTCTTTCTAGTAGCGCAATATCGATTCGATTCCCATTATTTCATACGTGCTCTCATCCCTTGATATATTTATATACACGTATACAGGGTGGGATGATGATTATAGTACGAGCAAACAGGGGGTGATTCTCTACGAAGCAACCACCCGTGTCTGGTTGTACCACGATTACTGACCCGCTCTATATATTTTACATCTTAGACAACATTGCTGCTGTTCCTCCTTTTCTCTCTCTCTCTCTCTCTCTCTCTCTCTCTCTCTCTCTCTCTCTTTCTTTCCCTCTCCCTCTCTACAATATTTGGCATGGTAATATCTACTACGAATCTCATTCTTGGCAACTTCATTCATTCATACACGAACACACATCGCTCCAAACTTCATTCTCTCATACTATTTTGGAATGTTATTTTTTTTTTTTTAATCATTTGCCACGCAATATTGGAAGATAATCGTAATGCAAAGCTCTCAGGTATATAGACATTATCAGTGTTATATTTACATATACACATGCATATTTGCGTGTAAATATTTTCTTTACGCCGCATGAGAAACGTATCTCTTCAGCACTTGCATATCTTTCGTATCGCTTTGCGTACAGGAAACGAACGTTGCCTGTGGGCAACGTAAGTAGGTCGGCAGATTTTGGCCTGGTTCGTATCGCGTATCTTCCAATGTTGGGACGTTTCAAAGAAAGGCAATAGGATTTACCGCTGTCTACGTTAGCCAAACACCGCTACCTGTATCATTGTGTCTCTATTTGTGTTTTTGTGTTTGTGTTGTGTTTGCGTGGGCGGCAGTTGGGAGGTCATCGGCACGTTCCCCGGCTCCCAGAAACTATCCACCCCTTGGTACTCAACGCGCCTTCACTCTTCCAAACGCCGCTAGGCACTATCATTCGGTGAGTCCGAGAACTTTCCAATTCACCTACCGTTGATCTCAAGTCAAGTCCAAAATTACCGCGAACGATGAAAAAGAAGAGGAAACGAAACGGATTCTCTTTTGTTCCGTCCGACAGGATGACGGTGCGTCGCGAGCGAGTTTTGTCGGTCTGAGATCCGCGTCCGTTCAGTTCCGAAATTGAAATTCGTTGTACGTACGTGGGTGTTTCTCAGAGATCGAGAAGAAAATGCTTTCGACCAATGACGATTCGTTGACTTGTCTTCACGGGAGGCATGCTTTTTTGTTCTCTTAAGCTTATTCGAAGATACGAACGTTGATTGTATTTACATATACACACAGGTGCTGGCTTCTTCGCGTACATACGTATGATATCTAATATATCTATACATACATACATTTTTTTTGTCTTTCGTTGTATACACGTGTCTACTACCTTGCACAGTATTGACCGAGGAATAACGCTTGTGCACTTTAAACATCGGGTACGTTCCACCATTATTGCCGTGGGGATGCGACATAAACAGGTCGAACGAAACTTGAAGTAAAAATCTTTCGAGTTCTTCGAGGAACGGAGAGGGGATCTGTCTGTACACAGTAGAAAGTTTTCTTTTCTGTTTTTCCCGTCTCCCTTGTTTCCACTTTCGACGATCTTCTTTTTCTTTCCACCTCCCCCCTAAGAAGAAGATCGTCGGACACAGATCTCGTTTCTCTCGTTCGTAAAGTAACACACGATGTACATAGATTTAAAGTGAAAAAGGGGAAAGGTAGGGTGTGAGATCTTTCGATGATTCCGAATCTTGCACACAAATGGAACCGTGAAAGCAAAACACCCCTCTAATTATTTTTGTACACGGTATGTGTATTATTTTTGTTTAACGAAACGTATTTTTTGGCGAACGTTGGGCATTCGTATGGGAATGAACGATTCCACTTGTTCCCGTTTACACTAATCAGTAATACTGTCGATTGACTGATTTGAAACCAGTTGTGAGCTCCCTTCGGCACATCCCGAAGCCAGGGTACGGTCTGGCACCGCGAAGTCACACCTTCTCCTCGACCGGCGGTTCTGTATCTGCTCTCCCTGTAAGTCTGCACCGCGTCACAATCGACGACCAAACAAATCTTCTTGCACCGTTGTTGCTGATTTTTGCAAAAAGAAAAAAAAGAAAATGAAAAAAAAAGAGAAATGAGTAAAGAATGAAAGATTGCTGTAGAAATAATTTCTGATACACGTTTCACTTATATACGTATCCGTTAATTATAACCAAAGACACCAGTGCCTCGGTCATTTCTAAGATTTACGCTTTTCTGTCGTCTAGGGTGATTATTCGTTCAGTGGTATGGGAGACAAGACGCACAGCACTGATTTCTCATCCGGCAAATCAGATAGTGAGTAAACCCAGAAAGGAAACTGATCGCACACGTACACGTACACGCATAATACACGTTCACGGACGGTTACCTTGCAGTTGTCTCTTTCTCATGCATTACACTCGAACATTTCAATTTGTATATGCTTTTCCTTGAATTTTTTACTTTTTATTATTCATTATTATTATTTGCGTTTAATTCACGAGTAGGAGAGACGCTCGTGAGAACGACCATTTTATTCTCGACTATACAGCTTAATAATACCTGAGCATGCTTTACTAACGCATCATCGCTCTATCATATCTACACCTGTCACCTTTTCTTTTTCTCTCTCTCTCTCTCTCTCTCTCTCTCTCTCTTTCCTTATCTATCATTTCTATCTTGGTTTAATTATTACGCCTGAGTATCACGATTCGAACAGTTACGATTCCGTGTTAGATTAAAGATTGCATAATAAGTCTTGTTTGATCCATTAACCAGAGGAGTTTATAGTGTGCCCAAGTGACAGTACATCCTACTCGCCAATAACGTCACTTTATGATACGATATAATCTTTGATCATTGACAGCTGGTACATATCGTATAAGCTTAGAAATTGAATTCAGGTCATATGTATAATATAATCATCGAACATTTGCTTATAGTAATTCGATCGAAACGATCGTATTCCCGATCGTTACAAGTTCAACTCTTTATTGCTTTATTAACCCTGTATCAGCACACGTATATTCTTGTTAATTTTTTTTTATTTCCATTACATTTTCTACTTTCTACCATCGCAAATGGAATGCGACCGGATCGATCGATCAATAGAAAGATTGTACTTAACATATCGAAATGGTTTGTGCAACATGGTTTGACATGGTTTTCTTTCCCATTTTTTTTCCCTAATTTTAGTATCGACAGGCAGCATCACGGATGTGGATCGACGGGCATTGGTATGTACCACAGCCCCATACTACTCCCGGCGAATTAGCATGGTTTGTAGCTTGTTTTTGCATTTGAATTACTTAATTACTATAGTCGCGAACTGATTGTTAAGAATTAGACGGTCACGTGAATGTCTCGAGACACTCGATGGTTTGCTTTAGAAACGTGGAAACGTGCGTCGACCGAGTCGTTTAACCACTTAGATCGATCCGATTAGACGTGTTTTGTATATAACCATCGTTACCGGTTTGTTCATACATGTATAATAACGTTTGTACATAATTACTTTGTACATTTGATTTGCGCATGCACGTGCTGTATATTTGCTGCGATTATTTCTTTTTAATGATCTTTTCTCTTTTTTTTTCTTTTTTTTTGCATCTTTTCGTACAGATATTACTCTTGCCTTGGCATATTTGAAGATTGCATATATATATAATTTCGGTTCTTGGCTGAAAGATCGAACTTTTAGCTGATCCCTCTTACAATGTCGTGGTACCATTAAAAACTGAATCAGCTTTCTCATTTCTTAGACGTACAGGCTGACGACATGTATAGCTTGATATCTCTTCTGTTTTTGTTCCTTCTTGCGATAACACGATGTGAGTTTTCGTCTAACGAGGAAAATGAACGCGATTGTTCTGGCGCGTACGAGCTTCGAGAGTAACAAAAATCACGAGACCGACGCGCACTTGCGGTGCTCGCATTGACTTGACTGCATATCCTGCATCCGTTGCGTAAAGCTCTGCATACGAGAGGGAAAACGGAACTATACGCCTAAACTGAAATTAACGTGCATGAGGTTGTGCGTGTGAAACCCGTGTCCCCTGGTTGCTTCGCTCTATTTTCCGACGATTCAGAGATATTCGTTTGAGAATACATTACGATCGTCATTTCGTATATCTTTAGCTACGTTCAACCGATAAATGCCAGTTCCTCTACTCCACTCGTTTCAGTTTAGTCATAGTTCTGCCTTTACGTTCACTGTCGAATCGATCATTAACGAACGCGGTGTTCCGCTGATTCCTTTTGTCGCTGCAAACTGTTGGGTCCTAGTAACCGAGCAGCTATCAATCGATCCGTTGCAGAACAAAAGATTCTCGCGATTCCTTGTGGTTTTTTCCTCTTTTCGAGACCTACAGATTTCAATCGTTTTCGTTTCTTTTTTTTTTCTTATTTTTCGTTCAATTACGTTCAATGGAAATGTTGAAAAATTGAGAAAAAGTCACGCGAGAAGCTTTTCAACGGCTGCACTGCTATTAACCGCTCATCACACGTTAAGAACGGATCGGTTTCGACGTAATTAACGATTGAACGGTGCTTCAGAATGATGGCGGTATGCTGCCATCATCCACCACGTATACAGGTGGCCTGGGCTCGGTAGTCGGAAGTCGCGGGGGCCATCACGTAAGGAGATCACTGCCAGACATGGGAACTGCACCCTCCGAACCGCCGAAACTCTATCCTTACCACTTACTTGTCATCACCAACTACAGGCTGCCAGCCGACGTGGATCGTTGCAATCTCGAAGTGAGTAATCGAGACGTTCAACGATAGCTGCAGAGTTCGTTTGGGTGATTAATAAAAAGCGTACACGCTTGCACGCACTTTGGAGCACATGACTTTAGCAATATATCGCATCTGGTTAACATCTGGTTAAACTCAGCGTACGAGACTTTGTAGTTACACTAGAAGAAAGACTGTACCGCTTTCTTGGGACAGTCTCGTAACGATATACGTTCAATTTCCCCATAAATTACTATTTTATTTTAGAAAAAGAATACGTATCTAAAGAAATCAGATTATCGATGCGGTACAATTATATCCTGTGTGGAAGAGAAGAACCAAACCCCTGTTTGCTTCATAGCCGATCAACCGATCGATTCTCGAGTTAACCTTCTACTGCTTTCTTTTTCCAGCGGCACCTTTCCGACGCAGAATTCGAGGCAGTCCTCCAGTTTACACGCGCCGAGTTCTACAGACTACCGCAGTGGCGTCGTAACGAAATCAAAAGACGTGCCCGGTTGTTTTAACCGGCAACGATCGCTCTACGTGTTCTACTTATTACCTTCGTCGTGTCACGACTGTGTTACCGTGCTATAGAGTGTACATTCCTTCGGTGTGGTAGGTGTATAACGGGAGAAGAGGAGGGCAACACGTGTTCAGGGAGCCGGGGTTCCGTACCGGTTTTCCATCGCGGATATCAGAGCATCGTCATCGTCGCGAACGCGATGTGATCGAGGATCCATCGATCGCACGCTCCACACACCCACACACAACACGCAAAAAAGAAAAGGAGAAGAGAAAAAAAAATAAAAATAAAGAAACACACGTTCGTCGTTCACACGAAGACACGCATACGCATATATGCATACCCACGTACACATGAAAAGAAGCACCACCACTGTTCGTCGTCAATTTTGTTCCCTCAGCAACGAATCCACAGGCAGCTTTGACTTTGATCGCTGGCAAACTTCTTCACTGCCCTGTGACTTCGATGCTTCTTTCGGGAGAATCTTTGCTGTTCGTCGAGGAAACGAAGAGATAAGAGTACGTTTGTCCATTTTCTGTGATTAGCAGAGTATACAGAGCTGCTAATAGAGCCGAGGGCGTGGCAAAGGACTGGAGAAACGTTGAAACGTTCTTACGCTCGATTGTTAACACAGCCGTTGTTAACGAAAGAAGAATACGATGCATGTACGTATGTACGTCGGTCGCTATTGTCGATGACCGAGAAGGTAGTACTCTGGTTCTCGTCACGATCATCTTCGCTAATGGAAAAACGAAGACGGTAGATGGGTAATAATTTTAGAGAAATAGCTAACCGTAACTAAGCGAGACCAGGATCGTCTGAGGTTTTATGTTTTAACAGGAACGACTTGCCTCTTGTGACTTTAAAGTTAAACCTCGGACGTTGATGTACTAAAAAGAAAAAGAGAAAAAAAGGAAATTAGCGCGACAAGAAAATGTGCGAGATTCGAAGCGAATAGCTGCCAGATAAAATGGTAATACTCGTCAATACGCATGTGTTCTTGTAAATAAACGAATAAGATATCTTCGAGAACGATGAAAGAAGCAACGGAAGTACGGAAAAGTATATATACATATATATATATTATATATACATATACGTACGTATATACCATTTTGAGAATTCGCTTGAATCACAAAATACACACCTACTATTTGCAAAGGGTTATAACGCAAGAAAGCGCTACTATCATAGGAGCTATCATCATTATTATAATTATAATTATTATTAATTTTTAACTATTATTATTATTATTATTATTATATTTTACTATAAGCAACATGAGAAATTTAAGGTATAAGTAGATAGGAAGTCCAGCTTGCCGGATGACGTGACTATCGATATATTTAAATATTATCGTCGATTTTGCATGCCGTTTCACTATTTTAACGCACGTATGCAAACGACGTATCTCTGTTAATAAAAAGTATATTATATATCGTATAGTACAACACTACCCTTAACTCGATTTCTCAGACTTGCATCGACGGTACAAGAAAAAAAAAAAGAAACCATTGAAAAATACACGCTCTGCGGTGCGGGCAATATAGAGATATGTAAAGGATGAATATACATATACATATATATATATATCACAAACGTGTCCATATGTATTTGGATAAATAAAAAGTTATCTTAATCGAGAAATGTGTGGAACGAAAAAAGACGAAAAAACCAGTTGTCAGAGCCAGTTGTTCTATTCCCTTCGAATACGTCAGGCGGCAAGCTGAATACGCGAGAGGAAGAGCGCGCGTACGTCGAAATAGAGTGGTTGAATCTGATTGTTTCGGGGATGAGAATGGGAAATGTTTCCAATTTGGCGCGAGACTGAGAATACAGACGGAAGACTTGCTCGTACCTTCGAACGAGTAAGAAAGTCGCGTTTTAGTTTTACACTTCGCCTCTTACCCTAAGTCATACGTGCCTATATGTAAAAATGTCGGCGGGCATTTCCGAACACTGGAAGCCGTTCAAGCTCTTTCGACGAGACGCGCGTCGCGTACGTCCGCGCAATGGTCCTGGAGTGTTACCTCGTGGCTATCGTTCACGAAAGGGAATGGAAACGTGCTCCATGATCTTGTGCAATATCAACTCGCGAGGCTAAGAGAAAGGGAAAAATTACACGAAATATATCAGAGATATTAAGTGACCGTGCACTCCGCGTAATAGAGTATACTCTATATCACTTGCGCGTATATACTCGTACCGAGGAAACCAAAACTATCAGAACCAATAAACTGCAATATCTATCTTTCATCTGCAGCGTTCTACCAATGGAAGTCGAACGAATTACAGATTTTGACACGGAGCTGTGTAAAGTGTTTCTCGTCTTCTCTTCAGGACCTTTTTATTACGTCCTCCTTTTGTACGTTCTTTACTCTCATCGCGTTTTGTTTTTTACTTGCGTTTTGAATTTTTCCGTTTTGTTTAATCGCGTTCTCTTTTAGTTCCCAGTAGACGAAAAGTCATACGTTTTAATATTCGACGATCGATCCTTAAACGACTCTTACCGTGACCACTCTCAGATCATGGTGCATCGTTATCTTCCACACCCTACAATACGAACCAATGTACGTTTCTGTTGTATAGAACACATTGCTTCCGCTAGTTCCCCGACTTAAAATAAACGCAAAACCCTAAACGTTCTTATCGTCGTCGGAGTGATGCATTGCGAACGCGTGTGGTTACAGAGATTCGTCGAATGTACAAAATTTCTTTTCTACGTTTTCTCTCGGAACAGTTTACTTCTATCTTTTTTATTACGAAACTACATAGAAAATTATAAAGAGTGCGATGCGTCGCATAAACGACTCGTCGTTCCCGTTTCGGTTCCTAGGAAGTTCTACGCCTTGCATAAATACTAACACTAAAGTTCTGTCGACCATGTTTCTTATTACTATCTCGTGAAATAAAGAAACCATTTTTGTCCCAGCGTTGCCTTTCGCAATCCAGCGTTACTTTATTGTCCACCGTATCTAGGAAACGTTCCGCTTCTCTCGAAGGATCACGAAACCCTCGAGAACGCTGGACAACGCCTCGTACTCGTCTAGAACGAGCTCCGCCCTTTCCCCAGAAGGAAGCAACGTCGGAGTCGTGTGAACGTATCCACCAGAGATAGACTTAGGATTGCCAGCTTTGCCCACGATGTCCACCGACGCGCCAATCCTTACAGACACTGGTAGACTCTGTACGAAACCATTTAGTTTACCTCTGTACATCCGTCCATCGTAATTCCTATACCTGCAAGTTCTCATCCAAAGTGACCAACCACCTAGGTTCCATTGCAAGCGCCAGACAGTACATCAAATAATGAGATTTCGCCAAAATGAGATTCCGACAGTCAAGGAACGTTACCAGGACCACCAGCAATCCAGCCAAGGCTGCTCTGTCCAACACTTTGGAGGCATACCGCATCGGGGATATGGACAAGGTGCCCTGACAGAGAATTTATAATAAAATTCAAGTAATTGATACATCAGTTGGAAATGATCGAGTACTTTGCCAAGATGCACAAGACCCTGGGAAATTCGGACGAGAAACAGATGCGTGGGAGTCTTCGCGTGGTAACAGGCCAATTGCCTCAACATGGTGGCCAGCCGCGCGTTATTCGTCCCAGCACCGACCAGACCAAGAGCAAAGATCGCGTTATTGGCTACGATCGGGTCGCTGTCGTGGCTGTACTTATTTAGAACGTCCAACACTGATAAATCCGGATTTGACAAGGATGATAAGCCTAGAGCCAGTGGCATTGCGCGCCTTGCAGATATGGAACCGTATCTTCCAATCTGAAAAAGTAACCCTTCGTGGAAATTGACATTTCTTTTATTAATGTCTTCTGAAGGATTTCCCCGTCACCTGGCCAAAGATCCTGGAGTTTTCTTTTCCTTCTCCCAGACCAACTGCTGCGACACCCAACGTGGCTATAGCCTGCGACGACCCAATCTCCCTTGAAAAATCCAATAGGAATTAGAAAACGATTAGCAACAATTTAGTATCAAACGAGAAGTTCGAAGAGTACATTGATTCTCCACTATTTTCTTCCGACTTCTCCTTCGTTCTTTTATGGGTGGATTCGATACTTCGAGATCGTTGATCGCAGCAGCTGGCCACAGGAGTGTTAGCAGGAGTCTCGGCAACACTTTCGCCATTCCCAGGCTCCGAGCAGATTCGTAGCAGCTCTTGAACGATCAACACATCTCCTGTGCCAGCGTACGCGCACACCTAACACCAGTATCGCATTACATTATTTGATCGCATATATTTACAATTTTTATTTCCATAAAAGGGACATTTGCCTGTAACATAGTTTGCGCGGTAAGTTTGTAGGATTCAGGTAAGACCTCGAGTGCGGCTGAAGGAGCTTCAATACCATCGCGACAGCTCATGTATATCATCCCCAATGCTAGTGGTAAAAATCTATGAAACCAAGACGGAAGGAACCATTTTTCGTGAGTCCATTATATAAACGCGTTGAATAAATGCATGGTTCTTCCAACCTCGAGTAGGTACTAGATAATTTCTGAGGAGTGAACTCTAGCAGCGTCTGCAGAAGAATCGAAGAAACATCAGCCTCCGCCGAGCCAACATTTATCAACCCTATCGCGATCGCAGCCAAGGATACGACTTCCATGCTACCTAAATGTCATCATCGATCGCTGAAAAAATCTTATCTCATGCATTAATCATCCGCAAACGTACTTCCTTCGTCCACCAGAACCCCAGTTAGGAGATCCGTGACATCGGACCTTTGCGAGCCAGCGTATGCCAAGCCCAGTCCCAAAACAGCACCGATTCTAAGCGTGACGTCAGAATACACGTAATCGCTGAGGAGCGCCAAGGCTG
Organism: Xylocopa sonorina; assembly: GCF_050948175.1. Classification (NCBI taxonomy): domain Eukaryota; kingdom Metazoa; phylum Arthropoda; class Insecta; order Hymenoptera; family Apidae; genus Xylocopa; species Xylocopa sonorina. The sequence continues at coordinate 11,260,305 of NC_135197.1, read as the reverse complement.
GATCGCATTCGTTTCGAACACCGCAGTTAACCAACCCTATGGCAAGCAAGGCGCCAGCTTTGATGTGATTATCGTTCGTGTATAGATACCTGCGAGGTAAACGCATTCTCATTTCATAATCATTTATCCGTAAATTATCGTTTCATTACGATAAGAGATTCACTTGTCGATCGGTACCAGACCACCGTCCACGTCCCACATATGTATCAGTCCCAAGGAAGCGGTCGCCGAGAGCATTCCGTGGTCCTACCGAATAATTTCCGATCGAAATTTATTTCGTTTGAAAGTCCGTTTAAAAGATCGCGGATATCCTCCTATAAGAACCTTATTTTTGTAAACCCAAGCTTCCGCAGTGTTCGCCATTAGCTTATCCTCTCCGAAGCCAGCGTGAACGAAAGCGGAAACGAAGCTGGCTGCCAGATTAGCCCTGGCCGAGTCGTGATCCGCGCGTCTCGACGTATTACCTTCCAGCCAGGTCTTGTAAATATCGTCGGGAAGTTTCGGTTCTAGAATATCGAGTTCCCTCGCAAGTAAGTGAAAGTGGTTATTAACGTGACTGTTACTTAGGATCGTTTCGATATCCTTCGCATCATCTCCTTGATAATCCTTCTTCAAGGGGTTCTCCTAATCGCAGGATTGAATTTTGTAAATGCATAAATAGGGTTTCGTAAGTAAGGATGAAACGAGTTTGACTACCCTTTGTCTAACGAGAATGTACGCCAATTGTTTTCGTATTAAGGGGTCAGGGCAGGTAGAGAGGCACTTGTGCACGAGGTCCGAGTCTCCTAATTGAAGAGCCACTAATGTCGCTTTGCAATATTCGTGGAATCGCAAATAGTGATCAACCACAGTTTGCAATATTTGTCTTCTCTCTGTGTCCTCGCTGCTCATTTGAATATCAGACAAGACACCATCTCACTAATGAAATAATTAATTAAATAATTCACCTGTAGGCTGCACAGCCTTCCAAGTACCGGCAAACCCTCTTAAAGTTTGTATTATCCAAGCTATCGTTTAAATAATTCAATTGATCGATCTCCAGACATAAATCGCAGCCAGGTATCTCCGCGTTGTGTTTCATATCGAACGTTATGATACTCTTCACCAAAGGGGTGAGCTCTTTCCTGTCGCGAGAAATGATTTTTGAACATCTGACTTACGAACGTTTCCATGCGCGTAACACAGTACTTTACACGATTCTCGTCTTTGACGGGCGCGTTCGTCCACTCGTCCACGATTTCAGCTTCGAGCTGTCTGACGTACTCGTGACCCCATTCTCCAGGGCTCGTCACCTCGCCCTGGATGCAATATCGAAGGCACTCCTTGGAACCTTGCGTCGCCCCCGCCATCGAGAGCACGCTCAGCACTTCCGCGAACTGACATCTCACGTCCTTCCGTTGGATTCTCTTGTAGGCATCCTTCATGTCGCTATAGGAGCATTTCAGATATTTCAGAGGTTTCGGTACGGAAGTCATCGAGGTGGTTGAGGTTTGCATCAGCAGACGAAGTTGGCTCAGAGACAGCAACATCGCGTTCTCGTCCTTTCCCTTCAATTTTCATTGGAAAGTATCATATACATTTGTTAAGTATCTAATTTCGATTTAGGATAATTTAGCGAATTTATTGTTGTTGTTACTATTAGTACGTCGACCAATTGCAACAATTCTTCTTGCAATCGCGTGTCTTCTTCGTCCTTCAAAAAATTTTGTTGGTTAAAAATACGAGATGAATAAAAATTTTGGTATTTTTGAGGCAATTAGTAACACGGTTTACCATTTCAGACACCTTTTGCTGTCCAACTTTAGTCATCGTTATAGCCATCGTCTTAGCTAAGTCTTTAATGATTTATCTTCAACGCGAAATTATTTCTTTTTATTGAAATACCTAACAACACGATCTCGATATAATATTAGAGAATCGATCGTCATCTTTTTCGCTTGTCAAATGTGTGCTCGAACTTCAGTCTCTACGTCTGACTGAAACCGACTCGTACCACTAGAACGTTGGGTGGGACAGTTTATGGTTTAATAGGTTTGGGAGGTAAAAAATAAATATTTTCCCTTCGTACTTCGTGCTAATACTTGAAAGTTATAATTTATTGAGTTGTAACAAAAGTATTTATAGTAATTACACTATACAAGTAATGGATAATCGATATATACATATACAGTCGCGTCGGTTGACGATTCAAGTGGAAAATATATATATATATATATATAATTAATATAATGTTATATCTCTGGAATATCGTCAATTAGATGTTACCAAACAACGTAATTTCCTTTGTACCCTGGTCTCTCGTTGCTTCGTACGCAACGATCGCGTGGAGAATCGTTATCGTCTAATTGTACATCGCTTAAAAGGCCCCACGAGCAACGCGCGTTTCTTCGGTTTACTTTTTCCCATCGTGGGCACAATTTTTTTTCTCCTGCCGATTCAAGTGGAAATTCCGTACCACCGGGTAATTCGAACGCGATCGACGTACCGTGACTTTTTCTCTCGACTTCAGTCTCCGCGTGTTACACGCAAGCATATCATAGGGAACAGTATTATTGCGCATTGAGAAGGAGGAACATCTCAGGAAGTATTGCCGAAGAGTCGCGAATGGAAGCCGCCGCATTCGCGCGAGGAAAAGTCGATATCTCTAAAAAGAAAAGCCACGATTTCACGTATTCGAGAAACTCTAGCGTGAACGATGTCTTTCATATCCGTCGCGGAATAGAGCCTTGATAAAAACACCGACCGAGACGCTCAACTTTTCATCGCGCTGAATATGCATGGGATGACCGACTTCCAATGTTAAATCGGTATACATACCACCATACGACCAGCGTATTCATATTTCTTTCCCTTTTACTCGGATTTGTTTCTCTTCGCTCTTATTTTTCTCAGATTTTATATCTACGATTGTCCTTAATTCGGTTCCTCGTTTAAGAGAACTATCAATTTTATTGACTCGTTTCATTTTCCGTACGCATAGAATCCAATAATATATACATACATTACATTAGGCTAGATCGATTTTTCTTCTGCCTCGAGGATATGTCACGCTCGATTAAATCGAACATCGATATGTATCTCTCTATTCGTTCTACTGGTCTACGTTTAATACGTTTGGCACATCCTCTGTAGAGTTACCGCATAAATGCAAACGGAATACAACTATTATCGTTAATATTTTTCCTACCGCGAAGCTTTCAACGACCGTTTCCCTGGATGCCACCTGTGTCAGAAATAAGTACAGACGTTACTGAATCGCTCCGAGGTTTATTCACACGCGTCAATCAATTATTGAGTCCGTTGAGTCGTTCAATACGATTCGTGTGCAGTCATACGAAATTGATGCGCGACTGACACGTGTAAATAGATCTGAAACGATAGAAAACCGGACGCGCCTGGCCAAGAGATATTAGAATCGGTATTTCAACGATACTCCCGTAAAAATGGCGTTAAGGTCGGTATAGATACAATGGTGAACATTATGCTGAATAAACTATAGCGTTTAAATCTAAAGTAAAGTATCCGCGCGAAATGCTCTATGCAATTCGGAAGTGAAATGGCTGAGAAGAGATACTAGGAAGAATAGTCTATAGAAAGAAAGAAATAAGTATGTACACCAGCGATAGAACGTATCGATTCGGTTCGATCCTCGTCTACGATAGAACACGCTACTTTCTCGTTCAAAACGAATCGTGGAATACTATAATTTCAAGGAATTACAGTCTTCGATCATGGAGACCCGGACCTCTTGGTTTCTTAGCTGTAGGAATCGCGGACGTATTACAATTTTTTTTTAAACCGGAAACAACCAATGTAGCACTTGCGGGAATCTGTCTTCAATTAGAATAATAGAATGATTAGAAGAGTACCAAGAAAGGAAGAGGCACGCGAGTTTCCACGAATCTTCGAACAAACGCGTACAAAAGAATAGGAATGTATTCTCTGTCTAATTATTGACTGAGCGTCATCTCTAATTAATCCCCCTAAATCGTCCCTAATCGCGACTAACGCGTCTCGATCACAGAATCTCCGTTGCTTAGCGCGATATCTGACGAGCGGCTCGAAAAATTCCAACTGCGTTGTTTTTCTTTTCTTTTTTTTTTCCTTTTTTTTTCTTACTTTTTTCTGTTCCTCTCCGTTTTACGCGAGCGCGTCTCTCGCTAAACAGATAAAGATCGATCGTATCCGCGGAATTTCCACGTGCAAACTGCTCATCATTTTTACCTTAAGAAACGTACGATTTCAATAGAAGCTCGAACGAGTATTGCTGACAAATTTTTATTCACCTCGTTTGGTTTTTTCGCAATTTTTTTTCATTATTTACTAATGACTCGTTTGCGATTCTTCGAGCGGCAGTTCTACGCGAGCTACGATCGATCCAGCGGGATTACGCATTGCGCGATTCTTCATATTGCCGTTACAGTGGAACTCGTCCTCGCGATACGCGCGTACATCCGTTAAAATTATTAAATATTATATAAACATTACGTACAAAGGATAGGACGCGTAGATCGAACAGCTAACGCTTGTCAGGAAATAAATACCTTTAGAAACTAGTATTGCGCGGACGTGGCGAGAAGCGGGACAAACGATCCATCGAAAATTTATCTAGCGTACGAGAAGATCGGAAAAGCAATCCTCGACTAATTTACAGCCTCTCCCGATTGGTCCCGTTTCCCACGGCGTTCTCCGTTCAACGATAACAATGATATCGCGTATCGAACGCACGCGTCTCGCTTATTGCATACGCGTACACCTAAAATCGCGAGCCTTAACGCTTACATCTGTTAATCCTAACGTTGAAAAAAAAGAAATATATATATATATGTAGAGTCCACCTGGAGGGGATCCAGTATCGTGATCCACGATCTTTGGCAGTATAAAGACGCGCTTATATAGATAAGAATTAGGAAGAATATGAACGGTTCGACGAAGGAGAATCGCGATATGAACCGGAACCGTAATACTGATTCAGTGTTTGCTCGAACCGCCGAGATCGATGTGCTCGGTGTTCTTCACTCCGTTCAGCTCGTCCTGGATCTCGTTCAAGCTCTTGCCCTTCGTCTCCGGTAACACCAGCACCGTGAACAGCACGCTGATGAAGCAGAAGACGCCGCATATCCAGTAGAGCATGTAGTTGCCAAGCATTGCCTGCAGGTTGCTGGCGAACTTGGTCATGATGAACGCGAACAACCAGCAAATGCACACCGTGATGCCGGAGGCCTTCGATTTCACGTTCGACGCGAACATCTCACCCATCACGGTCCACGGTAACGGACCCCAGCCGACGCAGTACGTCGAGATGAACACGATAAGAGATAAGATCGGCAGGAACTGGAAGCTGCTCACGTCTGAATGTAGTTCATCTTGGAGGTACAAGTAGAGGCCCAATGCGCCCTGGAAACCAACAAACGAGGATCGTGAATCAACGATGAATTTTTCTATTTTCTTAACTAACGAACGTTTCAAGGAAATAGAGAAAGATTTGCCGCGATTAGGTAGAGGTAGCTAGTCGTTAACGCGAGAAACGCGTAATCGTTCGATCGATGAATTGCTAATTCACCGGTGCGATCGATTAACCGCGTTCCATAAATTCCTGGACAAGATTCGCGTCCCGGCTCATGTATTTTCAACATCAATCAGCCGCGACGTTATGAAATTTAGATAACACCGTCGCAAACTCGCGGAGCGAAGATCGATTCCGCGTACACGCGCGTACGTAACGCGAGGCATTGACATTGATCACGCCGGATCGGTGCAACAATCTACGAGCACCGATAATTAACGACTCGGCCTCATAATTCCAGACACGTGAAGTCATCGCAATAGCGGACGTTTTCTGTTTACGGAAATTCTGACCCAACAACCAATGCTTCCACGGGGATTCCTCTGAATCAAGGATTAAAAAATCGAACGCGAACACGCTTCCGTTCCGTTCGTTCGAGGCTGTTTTAACTGATCTTTTTTTTTTACGATGTACAAATGAAAACTCGAAATTCGAGTTTCACAAATGATTCGTCGTCGGAGGGAGCGCACGGAGGATTCAGTGGAAACCTGAACCGGAGTAAAATTGGAGAAAAGTGTTACGAGATCGATAAATACGATTGGTCGGGTGCTCTCGAAACGCGTTGAGATCCGTTAAAACTGGGTGCAACGGGTGAAAAAGAGGAGATGAGCGAAGGTTGAGGAGCAACCGACCTCGATGCGGTACCGATACATGTGCCCGTGTTGCACAGGTGGAATGCGGTGCGCATCGGAAGTACGTCCACGTATATTCGCGAGGTTACATAAATCGATTTGAATGGGCGGCCGCAAGGCCGCGATCGATTTGTTGCCGCTATTTTGTAATAGCTGTGAAACGTACACGATGGCCAGTGGATCAAGGACGTGAAAAGTGCATTCGGACCGCGATGCAACGCGGACTCGTTGCGAAACAACTCTCTGTCTCGTTAACCGATCGAATTATCGCGTTCTGATTCCGATTAGAAATTACTAGGCTCGTGCGAATTTTAGCGTAGCTACCAATTGCAATTTAGATACTATTTAGAAAATGAGGTCGCGATTTAAATGTCGGACGAGGACCGTATCCTCGAGTCGCGTGGAACATAAATTGGAAGAAATGGATGCGAGTCGCGTGGAACGAATCGATTAAACGTCAGCCTAATTCGAACGATTTCGAACTAAACGATCGTTGCCTCACCTGCAAATCACTTAGGAAATACCTGAAACATGCCGCGTCACGTAACACGATTAGGTAACAGGTCGAGAAACGCGATCGCGTGATCGTCGAAGAACAATGCGACGATGCTGTTTGACAATTAAGCCGACCAAAAAGTGCAAGCGTAACAGTACGCTAGAACGATTCTCCCTCTAATGTCAGCCGGCTACCGTGTACAGCTTGGCGCCATTATTCGATGCTTTCAAGCGGAAAATGTGATTTTATGGAAACCTCGCGAGTGGTTAAGGGTAGTCCGGAACATCCTGAAACTTGCCCGATAATACTTTTAATTTGACTCGAACACTGGCGTTCGTGTTTACCACGTCGTTCCGGTTCACCGAATTTCAAAGAATAGTTTAAAACAGTGACGCAAGTACGATGGCACTTCCGCGCCACGTGTAAACGAGGTCTTCATTACCACGCGTTCAGATAAAAATGCATTTGTTATACGATCGTAAACTTACCAAGCTGAGAACCTCGCCTATGCCGGAGAAGATAAGCAACATCTTCCTGCCAAGCCTGTCAACGACAATCGGTGTTACACCAGAGGCGATCACCTGAACAACACCGACGATTATGGTCGCCACTGCACTGGCCAGCGAGGATTTCGCGCTCTTGAAAATACTGTCCATGTAGAAGAGAACGATGTTAATGCCGCTGAGCTGCTGGAACGCGGCCATCACACAGGTGAAAATCAAAGCCTTGCAGTTCGACTTCACTTTGAACAAATCGGACAACTTCACCTCGTCCCTGAATGCCTCGTCGACAGCAGCCTTGATGGGAATCAATGACATGTTAGCGTTAGAATTAATATCGAATTTTTACCGAGGTTGATCGACGCGCGACGATCGGGCATTACGTTGGAGGAATGCCTCGAGCATTGGCGGATCAAGGAACGACCTTACCCCCGGCCTCGTTCAGCGAACGTGACCCGAACACCGATACGATAGTGCGCCTCTCCGCTGATGCTGCCTATCGTAACGCTCGACCATCGCTCGTTTCGATCATTTTTTTGGTAAAATTCCTGTGTTTATGGGAGACTCCACTTATCGCCGCTACGTTATCTTTTTCTTTCCCGATTCTGCTTACTTTTATCGTTCGACTCGCGGTTTTCTTTTTCTTTTCACTCTATATCGTTTCTATAGATACGATTATATTAATAATTCCGTGTTATCACCGTCACGCCATTAATCGACTCGCTCGACCCAGACGAGTCGAAAAATATTCGAACGTTCGTTGCGTTATCCTTTTTCAGGAGAGCACGGAAATAGCCAGAACTAGGCAGAAATAGTGCGCCCGGAGCCAACGGCCGAGAGATGGACCCCGATTCTAACAATAAGCCCGCGCACTCTATTTCGAACAATCTCAATGAACCCGCGATTACCTGCATTTCGTCTGCTTCTTTCTGCACGGCAGCTGGGGACTTGCTCCTCAACGTCGCCAAAGCCTTGATCGCTTCCTCTCTCTTGCCGACTTTGAGCAAGAAGTACGGTGACTCGGGCATCATCATGAAACTGACGAAGAAGATGATAGGCAGAATGCCGCAGAGGATCCAGAATACCAGGTAGGACACGTACGGGCCAATGGCGTACGCGTAGAGCAGGCCAAAACTGATGAACAACTGGAGGAACGACCCTACAGCCCCTCTGATGGACGTCTGCGTTCGAACACGAACGATAAGGTTAAAAAACATCGTCTCGCTAAACGAACTGGAGCCGAGCTAAGAAAGTAAAGAAACTACGTTTACCTCGGCGATCTCACCGCAGTACATGGGAACAGCCGTGAACGCAAAGGACAACGCGACACCGAAGATCAATCGGGCCACGTACAATTGAGCTACGACCGTAGTCGTCGCGATCAAAGCCCAGCCTATTGTGAACGGTACCACGGAGGATAGCAACGTCATTTTCCTGCCCCATCTGCAATGGATCGCGAATAATGGTTAGCCACCAGTAACAATCGCGAACCACGGTCTTCGTTCGACCAGGAGGATTCTACGAGACCAGACGACCTACCTTTCAGCCGCGTATCCAGCTATAAAACTGCCAACCATCGCTCCCACGGCGACCAACGAACCGGTCCATGAATTCTCCTCGGCGGTCATCAGTCTGCCCAAAGGATTGTCGACCGTAGTGGTGGTCAGCGCGCCCAATTTCGGACTAGTCCATCCTAGCATAGCTCCAGTCGCCACCACGCACAGGTTCGCTGAAAAAATGACGATAATAAATGCGACTGAACGCCTTTCGCGCTCGTCCACGTGCCTCGAGGGTACGTGTTCACGATTGGTTTAGTCTCGTTTCCGCGGGATGGAAAATAAACGCCGGAGACCGAGCCGATAACTGCGATTGCTAGACATTTTTTCGACCACGAACAGATCCATCGCGTCGGTCACGTTTCTACCCGTTTCCTCCGCTAATCACCGCACCACGCTCGTGGAATTATTTCTGCCGCGTCGTTGATAACATCAATTTGGTACAAGGAAAATTGAATCGAGGAATTTTTCCATTTCGATCCGGCTGAGAATCGCTTATCACACGTCTCTCTTCTCATTGATGGATTGCATAATTAATGCGGGTCGATAATCGTCGAGCGAACGACGGCTGTCAATCATTTATTAGAGATCTGTACGTGTGTAAGAAGATAGTATCGTCGTTGACGAGAAGCGATAGGGACGCGGCGATTGGTCTAATTGAAACGCGCCTGTTTTGCTTCCGCTTATCTGCTCATCCTCCCTTTTTTTTTACTCAATTTTTCCGTTTCTTCTCTTCTTCCAGAATCGAGTTCCTATCGCCGAGACGCGAAATCTAATCCATCCCATTATGCAACAACTCTAATCGCGTGCTAAAGGAGGAGGTGGAGAGACGGTGCGTTCTAGGATTGACTTTCCACCTTGTCGAAAGGTGATGATATCGTCAAGGTAATATCGATCGTAAAAAGAAACCCATTTCAAGACTAGCATAAATCGTCACGGATGTTAAAATATCTTTAAACGACGCAACACTCGATAATAGCTTGTCGTAATCGCGTTGTGAATTGTTTAAATTTACAATACACGTTGTTAATAAGCAAGCCATTAACGAACTGCACACGACGACACGTAAATTAGCGTGTAAAAAAAGAACAGAGATAAGGAAGGTAAAAACAAAACTGGCAGTTAGAGAATTACTTGTCGCGGGCTTTCTCGACGGAATCGTTGCGGCTAAGGCAAGGTCGGATAGTAAAGATTCGTGCAATTCGCGAAACTTGAGGGCAGCCTCTTCCGTCGAAACGCGATCCAAGGATCGGCGAAACGAGGGCGTTTCCGCGTGCGAACCACGGTTTTGCATGATTGCCAATTTTAGAGAGACAACGCTCAAGGACTCCGACACATCCGCCTCTGTGCGGAATACCAACGATTCCCCGCGAGAGTTGAAATCATTGAGATCACGGCTGTTCGCACGCGAACGTATCCAATAGCTCGTCGAAACGCTTCACGGAGAAATGGAAAAAATGGCTAATTTCAACCGCGCAGAAATAGTCTGGTTAAGATAATCCTTGGATGAAGCTTGATTAAACGAGAGCGCTCGATTATGTCAGAGACAATTGCCGAGACTGCCGGTTCTTCTCATCTTCCGTGGCGGTGAGAATTTCGTTGCCGCGTACGAACGTCGCCAGCGAGTCGAACGGGAAAGAAGATTTATGGGCGATTTGCGGTTTTTCCTTCGCGTGGAAAATAACCGGTTGATAGCTACGAATTTTCGTTCGACACGCGACGTCGCTAGGAGGTAAATATCTCGAGTCACGTTCGAAACAGGAAGAGACGGGGCCCGCGTACGGTCAAACGAAACGACGCGTTACGTTGCGCCCGAGTGCGGTTCAACCACTTTACGTAATCGGTCTTATATCATTGGATCGCGTGCGACACCGGAATGGGGAATAAAAATAATCGCGCGCGTTCCTCGCAACGAATCGCTGATCTCTGCGCGAAAATTGTTGCCGTTTCGCTTTATCGGCGGACTCTAAACATCGGCATCGAGCATTGCCGATTTCAGCCGAGAGGTTAACGATTCTACTGGAAGAGAACGAAGAAAAAGTGGGGAAGCAAACGGGTCAGAGGCTGGTTTTATTCAATTGAACACGAAAAGAGGTGAAAAGGAGACGCGTAATACGATAACAAACATTGTTACCGTCGATACCATGGTTTAATTACCACGAACGAACGCGCGGAAATAATATTCCGATAGAGGTTGTGTTTAAATAGAATGGGAATTATCATATTATCGAGTAAATTAAATCTCGTTGTATCTTAATAGAGATAATTAACGACTTCAACATCCACGAACAGTAATTACTGTCGCGGAGCCCCTACCATTACATCGGCTTGGAAAAAACGCACGATTACTTTCATCGATCGTAAGAGCAATTATCGCCAGCAAAATTATCGATCGTCCGATTCGACCTGCTCGTTAATTACTTTTCAGGACACCGTTCTCTATCGCTGTAAACACTCCAAGGGAAAATCTATTCTATCGATTTCATTAAGCGACAATGGTTTATCTGCGATGCTTTATCGAACCCGTTGTCCGATCGGCTTAAAAACGGGAAGAAAGAAAGAACCCAGAAGGGATGAAGAATCCTCGTTATCGACTCGCTTCCTCTGAATCGCGACCGGTATCGCGCGTTTCCTTTTAACCTAAATTTTCCTGACCAGTTAAACTCGTCAGAAGCGATGACTGGTGCTTGCTCACGGAACGGTGACAGTTGTAAATCTTTTGTTCGTTAGAACGCAATAAATCCACGCTTTGGCAAACATCGGGCAGATATCGATCCAAATACCTATTTCTCGAAGTAAACGCGCCTCCGTCAACATTACGTTTACACAACACTCCAGATTATATTAAATCATCGCGCACTTGAAAATCTTTATCGTGGCTACCTTCCACCAAACGTCCCTAATCGCGATACCAACCGAATGAATCACTGCTGCATGGATTATTTCCGCTGTTGTGACGCGCATCCACTGGGGTTGCTTCTTTCGCGTTCAATTCCGATCGCGACAATCGAATAGTTATCTAGATCTCCTCGGTGGAGGCAGTAGTTGATAAATTCATTTTTACCGATCTCCACTTTCGAAACAATGAAGTCACTATCGATGGTAATTACGATGGAACAACGATTATTTGTTTCCGACAATCGATTGCGAGACTCTTGAACCATTTCATTGGCAGGTCGAGAGATTAGACGAGACTCTAATTGCGACTGGACGGAGGAGAAAAAAAAACGCTAATTATTTAGTCAAACAAAAAGGAAACCAAGTTTTCCAACACGGGGATTTTCCGTGTAGATAAGAATTTTCATTAACTCGAGAATGGTTACATCATCGAATCATACGACATGCCACGATCTGGTATTCGGCAATGAAACTGAATCGTTGGGTGTCCCCGTTTTTAAGCAGAATCTAGATCATCTTGGGTCGAACTAAGACATTATCGTTGAGAAAATCATAGTTTAGAACCGATAGGATGTTTGAACGTTCATGATCTTCGGATCGTTCCGAGAAATTTCTAATCGTAAAATTGCTGATTCATCGATTTTTCTATTTTGTTTCTTTGGAGTCTACGCATCAAGATAAAGCGTATTTACAAACTATAGATCGTAGTAAACTGCGCATCGATCAGAGTATCTCCAATCATACTTATTAGCGAACTGTACGTCGTCGCGCAACTCGACCGATTTATTCACGCGACGCGATCAACTCTTTGGTCGTCTGCGAACGAATCACACCGTTCGAGACCGGTGATGGACCATTGAGTTCAATGAAACGAGTGAATGGAGCCTAATCTCGCGTCGCCTGTGGCTTTCGTTAGTGTAGAGTAGTAAAGAGAACGCAGCGCGAGGTCTTCGGGCACAATGACCGCTTAAATTGCATTGAAATTTCGACGATTACGGAGAAAGGCGGAGTTGTTTGCGAGCGTTGTCCGTCTAATCTTTCTCGAATGGATGGGAAACGAGAAAGTTTCCGATCGGACTCGACTCGCCCGGCTAATCGCGGTGAGATGGAAGACTGTCAAGTTTTACTTAATCGTGAAATTTTCGCGGAACTTATTCCCAGACAGTGTTAAATCGCCGATAACGAAGAAAGCTAGTGGGGCGTGATGTTTTTCAACGCGATATCTTTGAGAAACGTCACTGGTGGGTGGCACCGATTAAACATAACGTAAATACGAAATGAACGCTCATTTACGTTGCTCATCTGGCTACTTTTATTCGTTCTTATGGTTAAAAAATTGCAACGCCAAACGTAAATATTACTGCTCGTGGAGGCTCGATCGAGTGAAAGCAACCACAACGCAGCCTGATAACGAGTAAAATCCGGCCAGCCTCTCTCGATACAGCGGTTTTTGCCGCGATAACGGTTGACTTTCCTCCTTTCGTCGATTCCCCTATTAATCGTCGGTTGCTTGTAATAATCCAATAATAATCCACAAGGTTAACGAAGGAAAAATCTAAGAGCTTCGACAAGGAGAAGGCATATTTTCAAGACAAAAGATAGCCGATCTATAGACGTCACGATCTTTCTCGTCGATCGAAGCGATCGCTGATCGAATACCAAAGGAAAACTACTCCGTAGTGGCAATTGATTTATCGTGTTATCGGATCCGATAACGGGGGAACAGAAGCATTGTTATCGCCAACTTTTTTTTTGCAATCGACCCAAAATGATCCAAGAAATGCCACCGGTCAATTAGTATTCCTTTCGTTCGAAAGGAACATGTTAATTTATCTGAATTGACGCGATCGATATTTTTGCAGAGGGTTGTTGATACATTTTAGTCCCGAGCTTGATAAAGCTATTCGAGATACGTACGTATACCAATAATTGTAATGAAAATTATTATTAGCGGTGGCTCGATTATGCAAACACCGAGAGCCGGCGATAACCACGAACATCGCGATACTCGTTACGAAATTCATTCGATCGTTGTGTTTCGACATCGACGGCCACGAAATGAGAAACGTTTATCCGCGGCGTTATCGTGGAAACGGAGTTCGATTTTTGCGATCGGTAGATTCTCGGAAAATGTACTTGGCGCCATTTCGTTGCAACAATTTCCTTGTCGCGCATCGAAAACGTAACGTAATCATCCGTGACTCGTACCTATATAGATTTTTACTCGTTTCGTCATCGTACGAAACGAACGGAACTCGATAATCAGCTACTTGAAAACGAGCGCGTAGCCGAAATGTTGCGATTACAAGTGAATGAAAACGGCCAGACGTTGATTCAGACTCTCGACGGCGCCGAGAGATATTCGTGAGTGCTCGATCCGTTTCGGGGTTCAGGTGTTATCAAACTTAAAAGCTTCGGGATTTCGTTCGGTACTTTAGATGCTCTCGCGATATCGCGTTTACAAGCTTTTTCGATCGTCCACCGTCGTGGACTTCGATACTCCATCGTTCCTCTTGGCTCGCAAAAAATTCCAGAATTCGCTCGGCTGGAAACCGATCGAGCTACCTCGCGTTTTGAAATTTTAACGTCGCGGACATTTTCCAAGATAATAACGCGATCGATTCGTCACGCGTACTTTCGACATCGATTCCACTAGAATTAGTCGTTAGTCAAATAAAACGCGAGAAACCACGCTTCTAACTCTAATCAGCGATAATCGGTGCATTGAAATTCTCGGTCAGGATAAGATAAAATCGGAAAGGAACAGTCTCTGTTGCAACGAAGCCTCGTAATCGAACAATCGTTTACGGCGTACCACCAGTTCCTTTCGTACCGATAGCTAGATACGAAACGCGAGGTGCATGCGCGAATATCTCGCAGGAGGCTGTAAAGCCTCTTTAACGACCGAAATTTAACGATTTCGTCAAAACGAACGACTTCTTCGAGATAATTGCGAACCGAAAACGGCCACCAGTTACCATATAAGCGTATAGGAATCGCGGGAGAGCTTCACCCGTTCGAATTTTCAAACTTTCACTCGTTGAAACGCGCGAAACGAGCAGAAAAAAGGGGGAAAGCGATGTCGTAATGTCGTGTCGGGGGGCCGCAAAAGACTCCGTGTGCCAGTTTCCGGGGAAAAGTCAACCTATATAGTCAGCCGTGTTTTCTGCGAAACAAATTTGCCAGGTGTGCGCCACAGTTTTTCGTGGGAAAGGTTGTAGAACGAGAATCCACGGTGACAGATCCATACCTCTTCTTCGACACTGGTATCTATCAACGCGGATTTTCGCGTCACGTTGAACAAGCTTGCGGAGCGCCAACCTAAGCTCGCAGGCCATTTTTCATTCACGAAAAATCGCTCGTTTGTCACTTTTTAAATCCAGATTTCTCTGAAATATCGAACGTCTCGACTCTAGGTCAAACGGAAACGAATCTCGGATTATTAATCGCAGCCGTGATGTATCGGAGCTAGAGAGAAGGATAGTGCGGTCGAACACCGGGTACGAGGACAGCTCCGTGAAGGATAGCGAGGAAAGGACCGTGTCCTCGTACGCGGAGAATATTAAACGATTCGCATCCGGTGTTCGCCCGAATTCAATCTCGGCCATCGTTCGAGCAATCGCAGCCGGCTCGAACTACATCCTTATTAACTTTATCAGCGTAACAATTCGATCTTATAATGGACGGTGCCTCTTAATGCCATCGCTCGAAACAGCCGCTCTTTGCCCCCTTTCAAACTTCAAACGGACATTTGAACTCTAGAATTGATCGCGTGGAATTCAATTATACCCCGTTCGTTGCCTCGCCAACGTCGAACGTCGAAGGGAATCGTTTTAGTTCAAAAGATTGTTCGCGCTGTATCCCAGGTAGATAACGTCTCGGTGGCAAATGAATCCGGTACTCTTGGGAATTCCCAGGCGCTTCTGCATCGCGCGCACTTGGACCGAGATCCAGTTTAACCGCCTCATCTTCGCGCGGACTTCTTTCTCCGCAATTGCTTCCAGTGCCGAGCGAAGGCAAAAAAAAAAAAAAAAAAAAGATCCGGAGAACGAACGTGCCTCGAGTCACCTGCATATTTCCCCAAGTGACGTACGAGTCGATACTGCACGTTCGTTTTCCTTGTCCCGTTCCCACCTCGTTCGACCATATTCATGGTCTCCTCTGTTCTACCGCTAAGTGTTCGTTCAAAGCTTCATCGTGTCACGTGCGCAGAGAGAAATAAGTCTTCCGGTTGAATTTGTTCGCATCTCGACAGATTAGGCGGTAGACAGTTAATTATCAGTGTTGATCGTTTGCTAACGTGGTAGATGGACGACACTGTTTGATTTAGTGCGCGAACCCGACGTCAATGGGACAGATTACTTTCATGAAATGCCTTTACACGGAAATAAGTGTCGCAGTCAGGTTGATCCGTTGGAACACACACGTGCCGCAGTTCTAACGCGATCAATGCTATCTTATTTGCGATACTTGCAACGCGGAACAATCCCAGCGAGAGCGTGAAACGGCTGCGGAATTTATCGCGTGGTACAGCGGCAATAAATCCTGTTCGCCGCGGATATCTCGGGGACTGCACGCGATTTAATCCGATTTAGGGTCGATCCAGCATCGACGCTGCTCCACTCCTAATGAAACTTGACTGCGAATCCGTGTTTACTCGACTGGCGCAGCCGACAGCGCAACGCAATTTCGAGGGACTCTCCGTCCACCTACGCGCGGTTACGTTCCCGAAAAAAAATGGGATTAAACGAAAGTAGACGAATAAAAATGAGGGGAAAAAGACATTTCACGGTGTAATTTATGGACTAACCAGAGAATAAAATTGAATCGATACTCGCAGCATGGGGTACCGAGAATAGCTCGACGAAGCTGGCTACTTCGATCGTGCCATGTGACATTTAACAAACTTTGACGATTATTAATAAACATCCGCGACTGTTTATGCGACAGGAGAATTTTGGTTGGTAAAGAGACAGTATCGCTTGCTCGCTTTCGATTATGTTGCAAATCGATGTTGCGTAAACGTTACCAAGTCTCGGATTCGCGATTCATAAGTAACCCTTACTTTATTTACCATTCCTGCGTTTTCAGTCGCACACTCGTGACCGAAATAAATTCGATGCCTTACTTTCTGCCAAGAATTCTTAATATTTAACGCGATCAAATATATGGAACCTATATTTAAAGTTACATTTATTCACTTTTTGTCATTCGAAGTTTCGTCGGACGTCGCATGCCGTTTTATTTGTAACCAAAGTAGGATTAATTTATATATCGATAGCGATAATTAGGGACACTTTTGACACGTGCCACTTTAACGTAACTCTGTGTGCGCATTCAATGAACTGCTCGGTGCCAATCAATCGAATTCCGTTTAACACGTAGAGCCCGCGCGTATCGAGCCAAAAATCATTTTAGATCGTACATACGTGAACTCGCGCGAACGTCTGTTTATGTCGCTACTGTGTTTCGCGCGCGAACACGTCCACGATTTTTGATCGCCGATCAAAGATGTTCCATGCTGTCCTCATCGAACGTAAACGATTGTGTTTTATCCAACGATGATAATCACAATTGATAACTGCGATATCATTTTACGCGCAGCGTTCCCTCGAATCGGAGATCGAAGTTCGGCAGATTGCCTCGCCGGCCTCTTCCGCAAAGGGATTTCTTCAAAAAATCTTTTAAATCACCATGAGTCTGTTTAAAAAGTTATTCTTATCTGATATAAGAAAGTACTCTCTTTTGTTATCGTTATTTGAAATTAAACAATTTAACAAATAGACTAATTGGTACTTAACACACTTGGCATGCTTAAAAAAAAACTTTCCATTACTCATAATGGAACATAATGTTATATTTATCTAATCCGTAATTGTTGGAACGCGTACCGCTATCGATTCTATCGATAATTGCAGATGTAATTGCGAAAGTTTGGTAAATTTCCTTTTGCATCGGTTGGCCTCAGTTTTTCCTCATTTCTCTCGCGGCTTACGCCACATAAAGGTCCGGGAATCCCAAATCGCTGCGAAAATCGCGAAAAGACTCGCCACCTTCGACTCAGTCCATTCCGTAATTCATATTTACCGCGACAGTATAGCCGGTATTTCACTCTAATCCCGACTAGATAATTACTAAGCTCCCTATCAGTGTACAAACTCCAAACAGGATTATTCATGTATTCCCGTATCGATCCAAAAGACTGCAATAATTTTATCGATTCCGCGCGGTGTCTCGTGTCGACGTTCCACCCACGAGTATCCCAAGTGAAAACACTGTATATCGGAGTTGCATCGAAATCGCGAGGCTGGCCAACGAAAATGTGATCAGCACGCGACAAGACGCGTCGAAACTTTACTGACGTCCGTTCGTTCTATCTGTGCATACGATTCGTTAATGTCTCTGCTCGAGGCACGCGCGTTACCGTTATCTCCCCGACAATGTTTCTTTGCGCGTCAACGCGTGTATGCAACATCGCCCCGTTTAGCATACGCGGACGTCTATCGAACAAGTAGCTGCTGCTCGTTCCGTTACCGAAACCAAGTGACGAATTCAACTTGGAAAGATCGAACACGCGACCGTTGGTCCCCGCGGCTATAGCCCGTCAGCCCTCGACGCGCCTCGGCGATCGGGACGAATAGAAAGGGGTTGGTTCGGACTTACCTACTGCAGCAGCGAGGTACTGAGGGAGGGTCGAACCCTTCTCCGCCATTTCTGCGACACGACACTTCTCGTAGACACTGTTAGTACGATAGTCTGGTGAACCGGCACCAATCTCAGCTGGATATTTTCCAGGGGTGGTTGAATGGTACACCGCTGAAGTGGAACTCGCTGGTACAGGGCTATAGGCATACTCTTTATAGCGCCCCTCTATTTCCTCGTTGCCATGGGTGGGGGCCATTTCTCGCTCTCTCGCTCTCTCCCTCTCTCGGTCTCTTCGTGTTCCGCCGCGTGTTGCTCGCTCGCTTGCTCGCACGTGCACGTTCCGCTCGATAAACAGGCCGTCCTCCGCTCCCCTTCCTTCGCGCTTCCTACTCACGCTGTACACAGCCCCGAATCCTCTCGTCCTGTTCTCTAGCGCGCGTCCCGATCCCTCCAACCGGTCCCGAACCGCTCGACCCGAGGAACCTCTTCCTCGTCCACGGATTGGAAAATGCAACGACCGCACCGTCGAGTCCTCGACCCTGCAACCAGCAACGATCGTGTCAAGGTCGCGCGATCACCGATCGATACCGAGGGGGTTGAAACCGGCCACGCGCCGCCACGCGCGTCTCGCTTTCCATCGGTGGCCGCTCGCGTGCCCGCCGTCGCGATTTATTATACGTCCTCCGTCCTCGACTCTGCGTCTAATTTATTTCTACTAGCTGCTGCCAGTTTCTTGCCGCCTTCGTCGCGTAACGATCGATCGATCTACGCAAACGGATGCGAGCTCGCCGAGCTCGACGAGCTCGAATGAGAGCGCAGAGATCTGGTGCAGTTTGTTGTTCGATCATTTCAAGTGGTTAATGGTAATTTAACGTTGCCAGTGTTCGATCGATTCGATTACCACGGGGATCGTTAGGTTTAATTGAAGGAAATTTTCTTTTATCTTCGTTATCGTTGACGAATTCGCTATCTGGAGGATCAGCGATTCACCGGGAGACATTTTATCGTACAAGTTGTTCCTCGTGAAAGTAACGAGTTTTAGGAAGGGTGCGAAACGTTGGGGTATCCCTCCGTGAATTGATTCGTGCGATTCGGGTCAGAAGAAATTTTCCGCGCAATTGTTCTTATACGCAATTCACGTATGCAATAGGGAAATCAATAATACATTAAGCACGACATTCTCTTATCTGCAATAAAGTCTTGTTTAAGTGGCAGGAAAATAACATTCCGATGATGAGCGAATCGCGTGTATGATTTTCACAATAGTCGAGTGAAGGGTGACTCTTTGATTTCCTTGAGGAAGGTTCAGCCAATTCCTTGATTTCGATAAGCGTTGCATTGATAAATCTCTGACGAAACGTAATCTATTGAACGAAGCTTCGTAATGCTTTCGTCAAGGGTTTTTATCGCTTCGCGAATGTATGTCTTGATGTGTGTCAGATACCTCCACGTGTCCACGTGCCCATTGTACTCTTTTTTTTCGATCTGCATTATCCGTATCTAATATATCGTACTTTTCCGAACGTTTAATGCCTTTTTTGCGATCGAACGCGTATCTCTGGTGAAACAGCAGAAGATTAAATCGATCGATCGCAGTAGTCGGAGTGGTCTGCCCGTCTCTCGTTTCGTGACCCCAGCATCCGCCGGAAAAATCAATACCACGTTCTCCACTGTTCATGGTCCAGACACACACGTGTGCCAGGAGAGCAGCACGCGTGCAAAAGGGTTCGAGGGGAGCGAGGCAAAGAAAGAAAACTGGAATTATCGATGAAACAGGGGTTGCAAGGGTGCAACCGATCACTGTTGCAACGGTGTTACGTTGGAAACGTCTTTTTTCTTTGTTTTAAGGATAACTTCCGATAACGTATTCCAAATATCGTAATTTGTCAAGAGAAAGTTCGAAAATACGACACGACTGCACAAAGTACGTGGAAACTACCAGAGCAAGTAGATAAGGTCGTCTGCTTAGGAAGAATGCCGATTCGCAACTACTCGAGATCTGTGCCTCCTCCGAACTACGTAATTCGTCGGATCTAAAAAGACATCACTACATAGCCAGCAAGCGTTGCTAGTATTTTTAAGCGTGTTATTAGGAATGGTATAATATAAATTTAATTACATAAGTGCACGTAATTAGAGACACGATAATATTGACGATGCGCCGGTTGTTTATTAAATAAATATTGTAACAACATTTGAAACGTACGTCGCGGGCATTATATAATTTGCTTATTTTTCTTTGTCAATTCTTGGAGAGTGACGACCTAATTATACGATAGTCGCCACAACTTGGAACAACATTGGCACAATTATAACCGACAATGTCCTTACGAAACAAGTAGGTATAGCTGCGACGCGTAAAGAGGAGTATCGCGTGATTCATTCATTTTAAGCTTTTCATTCAACTATTCAAAGCTCGCGTTTATCGAGGAGCAAGCACGATTACGGTCAACTAGTAGCTAAGGCTACTGCGATGATTTTTTAACTCGTCGTTCGATAGCCGCCACGATCGTCATTCTACCTATTGGTAATTTTCGAGTCGAAGTAAAAGTCACTTTGATACGTGTATCGATCCGAATTTCGCTCGACGATAAGTCCCCGACAAACCTTCCTATCGATCGTCGAAAATGATCGATACGCTTGAATCAACAAACGAAAAGGAAGTAGCCGCAAAATCAATTAACGAGCTACGATACAATTTCCATTTGGACCCCCTAGATCTCGCCGTGGGGAACCATTTAATCATTGTCCAAACACTATTAACCGTTCGGCCGGATGAAATTCCTAAGAAACCCGCGAATTGTTCGAACGGCTATCAACGACTCGAGAGTCTTTTGTTTGTCATAGAGATTATCGGGAACGTGAAAAGTGTTATCGATTGATAACGCGGTACACGTAACCGCGCGCAAAACACAAGAGGAGCTTTTGTAGGTGAAATATTTGGTCACTGACAACAAAATCGTCGCTCGATGCACAAGGCCGAGAACGGGTTCGGTTGGCTCGTTAAAATTTGAACGCGGATTCGACTCGGTTCCAGTTCGCCAACCTTACCGTTCACGATAGCAGGAAAAAAAAAATTACACGATTCGGGATTAAGAAATTACACTCTGGAAAAAAACGCGACACGTACTATCATCTCTCGAAAGGCGTCTCGTTCATTCTTCAGCGATATTATGACCCGTTTTGCAAATGTAATTACAATTCCACTCGATGGTGGACATGCGGAGGGCGAACAAATTCGAGGAAATTCTGGCGAACCGAAGATCGACCCACGTGCTGCGTCCGCGACTTTCGAGCCGATATTCCATAATTATGGTCCCGCTTATCTGCTATCGTACGCGTTTGTGTAGGTGTTCGTTTATCCGCGAGCATAAACGCGTTGCCCAATACACTGTTGACTAAACAACGATTTGTTTGTCTCCAACTAAGCTACATTCGAGCAGAAGCTGACGTAGATAGAACGAACGAAACGCGGTATCGAATGAATCCTCGGTTTCTAATCGATGCTTCGTTAGCTAAATCGAGAATTCTCGGTGACGTAGAACAACAGATACAGCTGAGTGGTGAATTGAAAAAGTGAACGGCTTCGCCTCGACGATTCATCGCCGACCTTAACCTTTTCGCGACGAATGCCCACCATAACGGACCCCGCACGAACAGACAGTTCACTGATAAAATGATCCAGTTTTCTTTTCACAGCGTTTATAAATAAACCGATGGTTCTTCCGCTGTTTCGATTCTCGGAATAGCGAGAGAATTGTTAGAAATACGTCGCCAGGTAAAGAGACCAGAAACGTCTAGAGGACCAGCACCTGGCGTCGATCATAAAAGAATGGCGATCGAGAGTATTACATTCGTGACTGGCTTGGAAAGGGTTAAGTTATCGGAAACCGACGTACGTGACTAAACCAACGCTAGTTCCGAGAAAATAGTTCGCCATTGGATTATTGGTAGCGCAATTTTGAAATTTCTGTTGGTTTACCGTCCACGTACGTTTCGAAGAGTGACGCGTCGAGCATCGATAGCGAATCTAAGAATTAACTGACCAGCTAATAAACGTCAATAAAAAGAAACGTCCAGATATCTTCGGTTTTTGCCTAGCTCGATGATTGCAAGTTTTGCTCTGAAAGCGACGTTACCCGGAACGAACGATGGAACGGGTACCAAGTAGAAGTTCCAATTAATAGTCAGCCATCCTGAAACTCGGCCGGAGGGAACTCGCTGGAACGAAAAGCACAATTTTCTCCCATAAATCATCCCACTGACGGCCATCGAATGTATCACCGTACAAAGAAACTCCGAATTTAATCAAGAGCTGTCCGAAAATTTCACCGATCAAATTGATCATTACGGGTCATTTACTCTGAACGTCGACGTGACCCGTTCCATCGTCCGACAGAAACAGGAAAGTTCCAACACTCGAGCGGTATCGACCATCGGCGTCGATGAAGCCGGTTTTTCGTCGCTCTCGAGGTTCGCGAGGAACCGATAAACCTTTTGTCTCCCCCACCGAAAATTCTGACGAGAAAACGACGTCGACACGGTAGCTGATAACCGAACCAGCACCGCGACCGATCTTCGACCCAAACACTGCGAGAACGTTAAGGACTACGGATGTTTCGCGCGGGTTGAAAAAGTATAAGAGCGATGCACTTACCAGCGAGGAGCGCGTACTTTTTTCAAATGGTCTTCCCTGAAAGGAACACCTGTAATATAAGCACTCGATGATTCATTGCGTAACAAACATAGAGGAACGGTTCTTTGTCACCGAATATGTGGGAGAATTCAGGGACGTGTGCGTGCCGGGAAACGTCTTCATACGCGCCCCTCTCCCCTACATAATAATCGTGTCATCACGCAGGACGTAACCGGTTCGTCGAATGACCCTCGATAACGCGTCGATCGAGCAGACACCGATTGGGAATTAAATTGTAATTATCGGAACGTTATTGGTAATTCGGCTAATCCGTACCACTCGAACAGGGTTCGGCCACTCCTCCAGGGGAATAAACGAAAGATTAGAACGTTTCAAAGTTCCACGATAGAATGAGATGCCTCTTTTTAACGCTATCGCTCGTAAATACCGCTCTCGATTCGCTTTTTTTTTCTCTCGCGCCGGAGGACAGAGAAATTTAAAGATCGTATGATTCGAAGTGAAATTTAAAGCCACGTACAGGCTCAATTTGCGATCAGTGACCGAATTGCTATACTCGCGTGTACGTACCGACGATAGTGGATCGGGACACGGTGCGCTTGTTAATAGCTGGATGTAAATCATTAATAAGTAAAATTAACGAGGAAGATGCTAAATCTCTAGGCGAATTGTAAATTGGGGGATCACGAGAGTCGCGTAACACCGTGCACGTACCATTTGTTTGCCAATGATAATTCTCTGTACACACCGAGATGCGATCGTTAAAACGCTACCGTCTCTCGTTGTTTAGAATTTCTACGATCGATGTTGCATTCCGTTGACACTAGCTATTTACCCGGTGCTTAATTGCGCAAAAAGGGAAGAAAAGAGTAGGCATCGTAGCCTCGCTGTTTGTTCTCTTGCCGATGATAGAAAATAATACCACTTTACCGCGCGTAATTCGCGAGCATACCGATGACAAGGAAGATCAAGTTCGAACAATCGCTATTACATCCGCACAAATTCCACGGTAAACAGTTCGACGTTTCTAATTGCTTAATTAGACGAGCCCTGTTCCGAGAAACGTGGCATCCATCTTACCTTTCCATTCGAGAATAGAGCACAAAGAATGGAATGTCTAATGTCTCGTTAATACATATTCATCAATTTTCGTAATTACCAGATGGAATTCGGCCACGAGAATCGCGAGCGCAAACGTGACTTTTGGAATCTCATTGGTGCGTTTGCCGCAGGCATTTTGCGCGTTCGGGATGCATTAAAACGCACACGCGGACCGCATGGGACGCGGGAAAGTGAACGAGATGTCGAAAGTATCGATTCGTACAGAGATTGGTAATGTATTTATTAATTATTCCGTCGAGTTTTACGTTTCGCGTTTACCAATTTTAAAGAGCAACTGCCCGACGCTGATACGCCGAACAAATTGGGAATGGTAATTGAATCCGCGATTAATAAATGGTAAACGTGTACATCGGGACTGATCGATGTACCGCGGAAAAACTGAACTGACAAAAAACCGTGCATTAATTGGATGCTCGCGATAATCCAGCCGCTCCTGATGAATATTCTGGGGAAATTTATTAACTCGCGTACAAACGAACGTGATAAAATTGTCTGAAGATAACGACGACAGATCAAACAGAATCGGTTAACGAACAATGGTATTTTCGGAGCGGGTTTTAATTTTAGAACGCACCGGTTAAAACAGCGGTGACGATGAAACCAGCCAAGGCGATCGAAATTAAACGAATAATCACCCTTCCCGTTTTCCTTCGACTTTGATTTTCAAAAGCGTCTAACATTCCTCCTCGTCCGCCGCGAACGAGAAATCGATCGGCTCGACCGGCCATGTTCACCTACTAGCAATTCTGCGAATCATCGCTGTCTCGACGACGTAACGGAATCATTCAATGAAACGACTCATCGTCGTACACCAGACTCGAGGCAACGATCGCGATGACCCACGGAGAGCGAACAATAGACGCGAATCCGACGACACTGAACGTATAGTCGTCATCGATCGATTTCATTGCCGATCGTTCGGAATGTCGAGCGCCAACGAGCTGTGTGACGTCGTCGTTGCACTTTCGCACAGACGCGTACGCGAGCAAGATTTCGCCATGTCCGCGTGACCGCGCGGAACGACGAACGCGTGGGTGAGAAATCGCGACTCCGTATCAATCCGGTTTATCGTCCTCCACGGTCGTCTCGAACGGACTCGTTTGGGCTCGAACGGTGGTAAACAGGAAAACGGGCGGAGGAAAATCGTAAAAGAGGAGTGCCAAAGACCGGTACTCACGTATCCTCGACGATAACGGCTGCAGGTTCACTAACCACCGAAGCGAACGATGGTCCCGATGAAAGAAGAGGTTGCTCTCTATTCCTCTTTCTCTCTTTCTAGCACGTTGGCACGATCACGAAGAAAGACGACCCAGCTTGGCAGCGATTAAAGCTCCTGCCATCTTCAGGTTTTTCGAATAATCGCCGGTAGGAGCAGCCGCGAAGCTTGCGACATCGGGGACCAAGCGACGGGATCGGTGCTTCGTAGACGTTGCCTCCAGTTGGAGGCACGTCGGAGGTCGCACGGCGCACCGTTGCGATCCACCGCCTTGTCTCGCGAACGCGGCTGCTGCCTCGATGCCCGACGCGAGCTTCTCGCACCCTCCTTTTCCCTGTGGACGGCTCTCTCCGGCTGGGATGAAACGGTGCACGCGTCTGCTAATGGAACCAAATTATTCTCGTTGATGCTCGTTAATGAAGCTCGCGTTCGAGCGTCGGGGAAATTAACAGGGGATTTAGGGGGATTCATAACGGGGCCGCCAGTTTGAAGTACAGCGGTGTACGCGGAAAAAATGGTATTCGCTTGGGGACGCTTCACGGTGGAACGAGGGTAATTCGGTCGTCTGCCTCAGAAATTATTGAAAACTCCATCCAACTTTCGATACCGTGATAACGCGAATACTTGTAACCAGCGTTTCCAATTAATCTTTTGAAATTCCTTTCACACTCCGCGAAATTAGTAGCGCGTAACGAGTTTTGAATTCGTTCCCTCGGGTACCATTTCGGCATCGAGTGGTGGAAAATCGCTATTCATTAACCGGAGGATCGTAAACATTCTTCAATAGCACGCGTATCTCGCAAAGCGGTATAAAACGCATCGCGGTGGTTCCATTGCTTTGATAAGAGAATTTGCATGGAGATTTCCATTGCACCGTTTCCAGCCATTAACGGGAATACCACGGCGAAAGGATGGGCTCGTGGAAAGCGTATTTTCCGATTAAGGAATCAAGCAAACAAGTACCGAGCGTAATGAGCTTCTCGAGTCAATATTATCTGATATTTGCAGCCTCTGACTCGTGTCGTGTAAAGCGTCTCGATGGCACCGTGTTACTCGCAAGCTCCACGCCCACGGTTGCGATCGATGACCACGAAACGAACCGAAGATCGCCAAGTTTTATCGAATTTCTAACCCGATTAAGGAAAAGCCTGGCTCGTTTAAAAGTCTCGCAGACGGGCCAGCTGAGAATTACATCGTCTGTTTTTAACGAGGAAAGTTTCGTTAATGGACTGCGAAACGCGTAGCCATTTTTCTCAACCAGACATCTCTCCAAACGCTTCGTCGGCGATCGAGTCGCGACCGGTAACCCAGAATTAACTGCCGTGCGCGCCGTGTATATTTTCCTTGGACCGCTTTTTAATTCGCAATTATTCCTATTACCCAGCGATTACCCCATTAACGTTCGTCGGACGTGCGTTTAAATGATTTTTTTCCGCGAGCTCAACGAGAAAGGGAGAAAAAAAGCGGGTACAGGAAAAGGTAGAGACACCAGAGCAGAGCGTTACTACTCGGAACATTTTAATTTCCTTCTAATTAAATATTTGCCCGTCGAGCAGTACCATGTTGATACATTAAATTCGTTTCAAGCAGTATTGACCTCTTTTAATGGAATAGTTTAAGCCGAGTCGCTCCTTGCTAGTTGGAAAAGTTCAGGCTTCGAATTTAATTTATAACTTATCCAAGTAAATGCTCATTTAGCTACGGGGGAAAGAACACTGAATTACTTCGACGTAAAATCCTCGGGAAAATTCAAGGGAACATAGGAACACGCATTCCGGCAGGCCAAAAATTCAAACTTGAATTCAACCGAACACGAGTTCGATCGACTCGAAAATCGAACGCGTCATCGTACTCTCGAATTTTCTCCTCGAGTGTGTGCGTTTTGTCACGTAGAAACGCGCGCGAAAGATTCCCCAGGTAGCGCGAACGAACTTGGCCAAAACCGATCCAACGGGTTCCGGTGTCGAGCGTAGGAGAACTCCGCGCGTCCGTAGTTTCACGGCCACGGGTACAACGCGTACCGCCATCCGGGTCACGCGTATTCGACGCGATCCGAATGAGAAAATGATCGCTCAATTAAAACGCGATCCAGCTAGCTTGTCTCTCGCGATCATCTCGCGGATCATCCGCTCCGTTTGCCCGCTTTCTCGGCTCCCTTGGTAGAAACGAAAGGGAAACTGTCACGTCGCTTGGAAAGTTTCCCAGCGGGTTAGATCGTCTGGCAACGATGCCGACGGATCAAGGATCGGGTGTGAAGAGAATGGAAAACGAGAGGAGAGGAAAGTGGGATAAGGAAATTGCAATAAATTAAGGAAGCAGCGAGTGGTATCCGATCTGTGGAATATGAAAGAAGGCTTCCACGTACTGCATTACGAAAGGAGGATAAAGGTAAATCCTCCCAAGTCCATCTTCTATGGGAACGGAATAATAGATTCGTTATTCGCCGGTGAGTTACGTGATCCGCTCGCCTGTTTCTATTGTGAGTCAACGCGGACCTAGAAACTGGATTAGATTTCTCCTTCTTTCTTTTTCGGGGATTTTCGTGAGGACCACGAGGGGCAAGGTGAACCGAGCGTAGTCTCCGGCATTCTCGCGATGTGAAAGTAAAGTAAATCGAGGTAAAAAGTCTCTCTGAGTAACTTGGGATTCCCTTCGGTTCGGTGATTCCCCTCAAGAGCTAAGCTAACGGAACCTGTTCCTGGCTGTTGAGTGCCATGCTTCTCGAGATGTGTACCATACGAGCCAAGAATCATTTGGGATATGAAATGGTACCTTCGTGGAAATGATGTAACTGCGCTTGCCACGGTTGTAAGTATTACTCGTTAATTCTCGGAACGAGATACCGAAATATTGCGCTCATCGCCGCGCTGGAATGCGAGCGAGTCTTCTTGCCATTTTTCATTGGATAATCGAAGCTACTCGATAGAAACAATAGAACGGGACCAGATACGCCATGTACATGTGTAACCACTTCAGATACGTTGTCAGGGTTCCGACTATTATTGTTACTGCATTTTCTTTTGTTACGCAAAGGTGCCAGCCAGCATTTTGCGTTATTGTGCATCGTCGATCGTCGCGATAAAAAAAACTCCCGATCTCACGTGCCACGTCGGGAATGGAAAATTTCCCGATCGAACACGATTTTCCGTCACCCACTAAACCGTACAGGTCACGGAATGTTCCGCGCATCTAATTTCGATGCTTATTATTCCTCTCGCATCTTTATCGCGCGAAAGACACCAGCAAACATAGATCATAATAGCGCCTAAAATTGGAAGCGTAAACTACATCGCTTGTGATCGTGTACGGATGTAACGCTAATGTAGACTAATATAAACGATCGATAAATCGGTTCTCGACATAACTCCGATGGATTGGAAAATTTCAACGGAGATTTATTTACGAAAAAAGAGGAATATAGAGGTTCGCCGCGAGTTGTCGAGACGGTTGTTGCGCGGATCGACGAAACGATCGTCGAACACCAGACGTCGCTATCCGACTTTCTCGAGCACTCGTGGAACAACCTTGATTGGCGGGAAAAAAAAAATCGCTGGTACACACTCGACTCGCTGGATACGTTACGTCACAAGTGAGGTTTAATCACGGCTACGAATTTCTTTTTCCGCCGCCGCGACGATTGCCGTTTAATTGCACCGGGGATTGTCCAGCGTAACAATTGTTACACGTAGAAACCTGTCCGCGATTTCGTTTGTTTACTCTTGTTACGTTCGCCGACTGCCATTAACTCGCAATTATTTTCATATCTCACGGAAAGGAAGGAGGATGACTAGAAACGTCAGGATATAGTCGATGCGAACTTAACGAAAGGAGTGACGCACAATCCTATCGATCGTATTTGCGATTCGCCATCGACGAAGTGTGTAAATTGTTTACGGTATTCTAAAAATATTTTCCGTTTATCTTATTTCCTTATACACGTTGTATAACATTGGTACGAACTTATCCTCTACGTTAAAATTACGCTTATCCGTTTATTTCCATCTAGATACATCTACTGTTAATTGTCATTGTTATATGTGCGTACGATACGAGTGAAAAGTTAATGTTTACGATGATACGATTATGAAGTGTCTGTTTTTGGACGCGTGAAAACACGAAGGATCTAAGAATAGAGGCTCGTCCCTGTCCGCGAATTTATTCTTAGCATCGAGTTCGATTTTCGAAATGGTCCCGCGAGCAAATGAAAGCAGAAACCGGGGGATGGTTGGAGAAAAATTAGCGCTACGATCGATCGTCAATGGCTTCGATCGTTATCTTGGTTATCGGCACGAGGCACTCGTACCGTAATCGTCACTAAAGAAAAAGGGAAATAAAAGACGACAAAGATACGTAACGCGCGATGCAACCAGAAATATTTCCATTATGAACACTGTCAATCGAGATAAAGCACCACTTGCGATAGCAATTAAGGTGTAAGCCGTGAACGTGACTCGTTAGATGGTTACGACCAAAAAATGGCGAACGAAAAAGCAGAAATTTATTGTCTGGAGCAAGGATAAATTGGTACGACGTGAGCGATTGAATAAAAATGAACTGCGAGGGGGAGACGATGATCGAACGCTATATCATAGTGCATGGAATAAGTGTGCTGTGAATGTATGGATAAATATGAATACGACGAGATCATAAAAAAATGCAGGATCCGAAAAGCTTCGAATGTCAGATGTCAATCATTCGGACGGATGGCCCTGAAGCTCTTTTTAACAGCTTTAAAAGAGGTTGAAAAGAAAATCGCATCTATCTCGAGAGGATTACTAATTACGATACTCTGATAGCTTTCCAGTAGTCGATGAAACGTTTCGTCGGATGAAAACAATGGAGAACATGCAACGAGCCCGTGGCTTTGTTTTGTCGGGCATCGATCGTACGAGCGATGGATCGATGAAATGGTTAAATTAATTAAAACGATCGATGCAATATTAAGTGTACACGATCACGGTTGTTCGTGATCGACGAAAAGATCGACGATGATGTAACCGCGATGAAGCGTATTCCCATTGACGTTTAAAGGACCGTGGAACACCTGAAGAGTTTCGAAACCTTTTTCTAGCTGGTGTAGAAATCGCGGTTGAATCTTAAACTTTGATCGGATCCACTTCTCCTTGAAGCTCCTTGAGGATCTCCTGGTAGGTTTTCCCCTTGGTCTCGGGGACTAGCGTGTGCGTGAACGCTGTGGCGCCAGCCATAATGACGGCAAAGGCCCAGAATGTCATGTCGGTACCTAGTTCGGTGTTCATCATTGGGAACATTTTCGTAACGAAGAACACCATCAGCCAATTGAGCATCACCGCGACGCTGGAAGCGACTGCTTTCGTTTCCGTGGGGAACATCTCGCCCGTCAACATCCACGGAACTGGTCCCAAACTGGAACGAAACGGAACGGATAGATCTCGCGGTCTCACAGGTTCGATTCGTAAAGATATCGTGTACGTACCCAATGGAGAATGCGACCATGAAGATGATCAGAGAAGTCAGCGGTAGCCAGCCCAATGCGCTCACGTCACTTCCACTGTCTTTCAGCTTGAAGTAGTATCCGAGCGCTATCAAGCTGGCTGACATAATGCCGGTGGAAATCATCAGCAACGGCTTCCTTCCGGCGCGATCCACAATCAACGCAGCTACACCTGACATTACCAGCTGCGCGCAAAACAATGTTAAATTTGCAACTGCCACGCGATCAAACGAGAAAACAGAGTCTGAGAAGCTCGAGGAAGCAAATATTTTCTTGGCTAACGAGGACGATAGCGTTCTAAGAACGTAAACGTTCTTCTTTATTCTTTAATCTGTCTTTTTTGTAAACGCAATTATTGAACGGGTAAATAACAGAATATGGGAGAGGGAAACGGACCTGAACCAGAGCGACCACGATGGACGCCAATTCCGGAGCCATCGAGCTCCCGGACGCCTCGAAGATCATCACCGTGTAGAAAATGACAGCGTTCACACCGGAAGCTTGCTGGAAGAACATCATACCGAAGCACGCGATCATGGCCTTTTTGGTAGCTGGATCCTTGGCCATCTCTTGAAGGCTGGGCTTTTTACCGGTGTTTTCTTGCGCCGCTTTTTGCATCTCGTTCAGTTCCTGTTTCGGGTCGTAGTTCGGCCCTCGAAACTTCTCCAACGCCCGTACGGCCTCCTGCTTTCTACCTTGACCCTGGAAACCATCGATCGATATCAATTTCGCTTCTTAAACGAAACTTCGGAAGCTTTCCGAGATTTCCAAGTTAAAAATTAATCACGCACCACCAACCAGACAGGAGATTCGGGCATCCAATAGAAGGTGGCCAAGAAGAGGACGATGAAGAAGGCGCATACGATGGCGAACATACCGTAACTGAGGATGCTGCCTAAAACGAAGGCGAGGAAGATCCCAACGGTGAGAAACAGTTGAAACATCGCACCCAGGGTACCCTTTGTCGAGACTTCGGCAATTTCGGAGATGTACGTCGGTCCGAGGACGCAACCCGCCCCGACACCCATGCCAACCAAGAATCTGGCGGCGTAGAGGAACTTCACCTCCGTTGCCATGAAAATGATTCCCCAGGAGAGCAAGAACGGCACTGCCAACAGAAGCAGCGACTTCTTTCGTCCCATTTTGTCCGCCATCGAGCCTGACGGGTACGCGCCAGCGATGGCACCCAAGGCGAGCAGAGAGCTGATCCAGGAACCCTCCTCCTCGGTGATCACCAACCACGAATCCTTCGCGTACAGTTGAGGCAACACTGGCGAGGTCCATGCCAGGGCTGTGCCGACTCCTACCACCAGCATACACGCTGCGAAATAAAGAAATACTCGGTCAAAGGTGTGGAAAATTCTTAATTACTATTTCTAATTCTTATTTACTATTTCAATCATTTTGCGTGGTAAGAATCGTAACCGTCACGATACTCGTGGGAGTAGATTGCGTTTTCAGCTTGCGTAACCGGCCGATTATCTGCTGATATTAATCGTCGACGTCACTTCTATCCGTTACACTCAAATTCAATTACCAAATTGAGCAACGGGAAGGCAAACGCGATGCCATGCTTGGAGATAGCGTGGAACAGTTACCGAAAAGCTCGTGATCGTATCGAAAACGAGAGGATGAGGAATGCCCACGTGTAAGATACTGTGTCATGGAGAAATTCGCGGAATTATTGCGACAACTCGGTGTTACGACGGTGATTGACCAATGAGACCGTCCCATTTCGAAGGATTCGGGGAGGAAATGTTCGACGGTGAGTCAGGACAATGATTTGGTTGCCTTTGTTAGATAAGGGTCGCGTTATTTTCCGCTCTACCTATTTTCCATGATTTATCGATAGCAATGTATACTTTTCATTCGGGACGAACAAACGGTTACGAGATATCTTAACGAGGCTAAAGTAAGTAAGTAGAGTATAAGCCGGATCAGATAAAAACGGGGCGATTGAAATTCTTCAATGTCCGAGATCTTTCGAATCTGAATTGTCTGGTTTAAAAGATTTCAAAGCTGTAAATCAATTTAAAGAAATGGCTACTGTCCACCTCTTCTTTCGCCGTCGTTATTAGATAATATCGATAAGAAAAGCCACTCGTCTTCGCGAAGGAGTTCCTTCAAACTCGACTTATCTGCCCAGCTATAAATCATAAAGTTAATTCCATCAATTAAACCAGTACTCTCCGACCGATATCTTTAAAACAATCTCCAATATCAACCACCCCGTTTAACTCGTTAAACGTCCCCTAACGAACGATCGTAAAGACTACGTCAAACAACAACGAGTGTAACGAAGAGACGCGTTTGGGGTATAGAAATTTGCAGGTAATTTTATAGAAGAAGAGAATTAAAAAAAAAAAAGGAACTGCTCGGACGTAGCAGTTATCTCGCGCGATGAACGTTTCCATGAAAATACCGGAAATAGCAGCGATGTACTGCCACAGCTTCCTGCTCTCCTGACGGACGGTCCCGAGATTAATCATCCCTGTGTCTTCCATTTCCTCGGAATTAGCGTCCCACTGGTTGAACGATGAGCCTGCACTCGGGAAACGCGGTGCACCACGACGAAATCGAGACGATTTTCCGATGGACGAAAGATCTAACGACCGTACGAAATCGCAATCGAGCGACGAATGTCACGTAATTCTTTCTTCCGTTCTCTCCTCGATTTCGGCTATCTTTTCAAATTGGGGGCGGGTCGAATTCTAGCGCGGGCACTGTTTGTCGAATCCCGGACAAGACGAACAGCTCACTTGGTCCGCATATTTCGATAGAAGCAAACCCGATCGAGTGAAACCGAATGGATCGCGGTTACAGCGAGGGCCACCATATATCACGGTGGCCGCTATCTGCCCATCATTATCGCCAGTCCCTACTACCTATTATCGCTCGCAATTGAAGGAGAAAAATGCGTTTAGAAATCACGATTAACAAGTGTCGGCGCCTACGGCTGGTTGAAACCACCGCGACAGGCTTTTGCGTCGATTTTAAAGAAAAAAGAAATCGAGTAAACACCGAGCCGTTCTCGGTACTGATATTGCACGTTACAAGAGGCAAAGAAAGCACGACAGGAAGTCGTGCAAATTTTCCTCGTAGTTCGATCATCGGACAGGATCTCGCTGGGTAAATATCGCTGGGTAAAACTGCGGTTGGAAGGGGGTAGTTTTTTCGGACCGTTGGAATTTTTTAATAAAACATCGTTGTTCAATTTCGTGTATTATTTAAATTTCGCGCATTCTTAGACCGTGTATCAACCTTAACAGAATTCCTACCGATCGTA
The DNA here is from genome assembly GCF_050948175.1 of Xylocopa sonorina. NCBI lineage: Eukaryota > Metazoa > Arthropoda > Insecta > Hymenoptera > Apidae > Xylocopa > Xylocopa sonorina. The sequence continues at coordinate 11,226,261 of NC_135197.1, read as the reverse complement.
GGATCCGCTGTTGCAACCCAAGCGTTCCGAGGCGAACCTTTGAACAGTCTCGTTAAAATTTCCAATTGTCATCGAATTTGAATTTTTTTTCATATTTTGTTCGATTTCCTACGTTCGATCTTTGGGAATTAAATTCTCGAAGGAAAAAGAGATTCGCAAACGTGGAAAATACCAATGGATTGGCGCGTGGCCATACTCGTGCCTCTATCCACGATATTTCCTCTGGGATGTGTAAAATACTGCCCGCTATTGCTTCAATACGTCACCCGTTCACAAGCAACATTTATTGGATAGATAAGGATTATAAATATTCATGTACTCGTGCCTGAAAGTAACAAAGTATAAACATCGAGTAATGCGCAGCTTTTGTTTCGAAATTCTGCGGAAACCTTAATGAATTCATCGTGGTCCGAACGGTGAACGTAACGTTGAATTAATAGATTGCATTATCGTGCAATTAGCAGCCAGGTACTGCGCATTTGATACACCGTATCGAGAATTTCGCGGTAAGCAAACATAAACGCGTTCGATATGGCACCGTATTTTCATTCCGATACTATTTAACGTCTACGAATTATCGTTAATTCCCAGGGCGATTAAAAATTCGAAGAAACTATGGATCGAATGCGATCCTCGATATTTGTCAGAATATCGCACCTGTCACCACGCTCTTAATTATTTCGATCAAGTGGCCCTCTTCAATGGTTAATCCCCCTGAAAGCATCACCGAAATCAACGCTATCGCTCGATCATTTTACAAAGCGTTCATCGTGAAAGCAACTCGAGCGACAGAAAAATACTAAAGGAAAACTTGCAAATTTTATTTCCCACAATGGAAATTACCCATTCCAGTTCCCCACGGTTTGTACATTCGCGGTAAATCGGAAACTCGCCACGCATACGTCCAGTACACACCCCCGCGGCGCGATTCTATCGCAGTAATCGCGCGAAACGAAAAGGGTTGGTGGCACCGATGGCAATTAGCCGGGGTGAACCGCAGGCTAGCCATCGCGTAGCCGTTGTTCGCAAACCGGCAATAATTCCCGTCGACGGAGAACCGGGGCGACCCTTGTTATTCGGCAATTATAAATTGAATCGTTGGCACGTGGACCAACGACGGACGATGCGTTATTATCATTGATCCAGGGTACGTCGAGCCGCCGCAGGAATTTAATTATTCGGACGGAGCCAGCCAGCTCGGACGGTGCTCCGCTTCCGGTGGGGATTAATTAATGGGTGAACGTAATTCGGCTCCGTAACGGGACCGATGGGGTTCATTTTGGAGAACGGTCCGCGCGTAAAATCGACCAGCTTCGAAACGAGCTTACCGTTCCTCGATGCGAAAAAACTTATCGAACCGAACTATTGTCCCGTGGCAAACATCTGAATCAGCGATCGAGCGTGGGCTGTTCGCCCAGGATAACACTCCGAGTGGTATGTTTGTCACTTTCCTGGTTACTATAATATAAATAGATCCACCGATAGCTATAATTAGACCGATGACTCGAGAACAATACGGCTAGGAGCAATCGAAGAGCTCGATTCGTCAAGCGGTTCGATTTGATTTGATTGTTCGGAAAGTGCTTACTTCGCCGTTCGATTACACTTATCGTGTCCTCGAGAAATTCAAGGATCATAAATCAAGAGCCGAAACGCGATCGCTCCTTCATCGAGGAAAAAAGAGAGAAGAAAGAGGGTGGGAGGGGATCGATCGAAATTAATAAATAACAGCTTCCACCTCGTAGGCGGTAATTAAATTTTATTAGATGATCGGTATCGAACAAACGAAGGGAACTGCGGCAACCGGTGACGCGGGCATCGCGATAAATCAGACCGGTTGGCAACGAAACTTTATCTTAATTGGCTTCGGTTTCGTCAAAGGAACGGGAAGGGAACGCCGTCAATAAATCACGATTTGATCCAGAATGATAACAGCTCGCGCGCGCCACTGGCAATCGTTATCACGACGACGATTCGCGTTGAAATGAAAGAAAAGAAAGAAATAAAAAAGAGAGAAGCCACCGGGACTTAAGATTCGAGCAAACATTCGAAGACAGCGTTCGAGCTTATCAGCGACGCTAGATTTTCCCTTCGCGATTAAACGATTGGCCGTGATCTTCACTCGTAGCCAGCGGAGAAATTATTGCGGACAATCGTAGATCGTTGGAAGGTCGAGGCTTTTGGAATGGAAAGATTTGCGTTAATCCAAGGCACGTAAAGAATGTTGAGAATTACGTTTCGGTTAATTGAATCGTTGCGTCAAAATGTCCAACGACGCTTGTTCGATGTAAAGCACGGTTCTCCGTTATCGACGACAGTGACGCATTTTAATCCGTATTCCATGTTATCGCAATTACGTTTGATCCCAGGTAAAAGTAACGAAGCAATCAATCGCAACAGAGCGCACCGCGACCTGGCTGTCCGAGTTGATGTCGAGCAGTCGGAAAATTTATTACGAACAAACACTCGATCGCTTTTTATTACGTTGTTGCACGCTTCCACGAAGGGCCATGTTATTACACGGACTGACCCAATTCACGATGATCGATTCGTATCGCGTGTCGTACCTAAATCTGGCGAGGTAACGAAAATCCAACCATGGAGACGGAACGAAGGGGTTGGGGGGTGGCGAACAGCGTGTGGTCCACGGCGAAAAGTTAATTAATTAAAACCGAGGGGAGAGAAAGGACGGGGATGCTGTCGACGAGATTGAACATCCCCTGAATCACGTGAGTGATGAAAAAAAAAAAGGATTCTGCCTCAAATTACACGGCTCGGTAGGTCCTATATACTAGACGTTTCATAAGCTACGTAACGAGACTAATTCGCTCGTCTCTATTGCAAATAACGAGGCGACATTTAAAGCCAGACGAAAATCCGCGGTATAAATTTAGAATAGTACAGTGTATCAAGTTGTAAATCGTAAGAAAATCTTTGTGGCCTTCTGCGACATTGGGTAACTCCATTAGCTATCTTTTCATTGCTTACCACTGTGCCATCGTATCCAATTTCTGGTTTGCCAATTGGAATGATAAAATTACACAGAGCTTTGACGAAATCGGGATCAATTGAGGGATATTACTTACCGTTCGACAATAATTTTTCATCGATCAGAGTGATCGATCGGCAGACGTTTCCACGTCCTCGAGGAAATTCCGTAAAACGTATATCTCCGCCATTTCCTGGCCTTCCGCGTGCAAATACGGAGCTGTCGCTTCCGAAGACAACCAGAAAACGTAGCACCAACCAAGGTCCCAGATATCCCGTTCGCGCAAGAGTTTTGACACGGAGAAATCGTGTCCGTTTTTCTCCGACGGATTATAAATCGTTATCAAGCACACGGAGGACCATTATTGAGGTTCCACGTGGCGTGTTATCGCGAAACGGTTTCGAACAGATTTGTACCCGTTCTTCTTCTCCTTCGTCCCCCTCTGGCTTTTCTTTCGTTCGCCAGGAGATAAAACGTTCAAATCCGACGTAACCGACAGACGCTCGAAGCTATCGTCTTCGAGCGTTCGCCATTTTCCTCCGTTCTCCTTTCCTTCGATTCAGGTTCGAGCAAAGATTCTGGAATCGATGGGATCGTCCAGACGATTAATTACGATAGAAATGTCACGCGAAGAAATCGCGTTGCACCGATATATAGGTTGGATTAAATTATGGCGACGCTCTCACCAGGCGCCATAGGGAAGCGCGTGTACAGGATAAAACCGTGGTAAATTTTATTTAAAGGCATAGAAGCAAAAGTACGAGGAAAGTGCGGTGAAAAGAGTGCAGCGTGACCAACGATAAGTCACGCTGCTCGGTTAGACTCAATTTCTCGCCAACTTTTCCATCGAACCAAGAGAACTAGGAGCCCTATATAAACAGAAGAGGAATTTGTGTAATTTTAAAAGTAGATTGCGGCAATTAGCGAGGCATGGTTCATTGAAATTTTCCAGAGGAGATGGAAAAGGACAGAGAACTCCACTTATGGGAGAAAAGTCTAGTTAGCGTCGAATCGAATCAACGATCGAGCTTTACTTCGGTGATCTTTTACCGTGTGAACGATCCAGTTAAAAACTGACTCCTCGCAGAATAACCACGCGATTTTCCAAAATATCTGCTTTTATTATCTTCGAAAAGAATCCGTTCGTTTCTCTCGGAACAAATGTTGGTACAATGTCCTCGAAGTGCTTCGTTAAAGAGAAAAGGAGAAGTGGTGAAAAAAGAAAGGGGTATCGTTCGAACTAAATGATCGCGGAGGCGGTGGTTGACGTACCTTTGATGAGAAAAATCGATGAAAACGTACAGAAACGAGTGGGTGCGTGTGAGTGCGTTCGTGAATGCAAGCACGGCGCGCGATTTTCGACGAGGCCGATAGCGACGGGTCACTGGACGTGTCGTAAATCGTCCATGATTAATATACGAAATTATCGGTCCTCGGTTACGAAATCGTCGATAGAAAAATAAATTCGCGCTCTATTCGGCCACTGTACTTCGTTGCAACAGTGCGATCGAGTGTATCGCTTTCTGTAATCGTGTATCTCTGCTTTGAGTGTCGCGGTGGACGCGCTCGTGAAAAGAGGACTTCCTGTTGCTCCTCTGGGGGTCGTCGCCGAGGTAAATTAATCATTTTCCAACGCGTTTTAAGTAGTCTGCCAGAACTTACTTCGCGATCGATGCACAGAATATTTCAGATAACTTGATTTTAGAAATTATCAAGTTTCTTTTCACTGTAAAGTAACAAAGGATCGATTGTACGTAGGTACGAGCAGTCTTCGAGAATCAATAGAAAGAAGGCGATACTCTGCATGCGGGTTCCACGCAAAACAATCCTTAGGCAAAGAATAACGAGAACCACCGTGGAAAATCGATAGAGAAAGAAACAAAACAGCATTTTTATTTCACCCCCGTCGTAAAAGCAACGTACGCGACGAACCACTGGGAAGGTCTCGTTAAACGAGGCAAGTGGACAACCCCCCAGCGAGGAGCAAATGGTATCCAATCGATTGTATTCTATACACATGTATATATATATATCTAGTATAGCTTAAGCTAAATATCAACTTACGTGCTAATAAGGCCCGTGGTATAGGTAATCAGAGTAACTCATCAATTATCACTGCGACAGCGCACGTTGAACCGCGTATAACGATCGTTTTCTCTTCTATGGTGGGTATCATAAGTATCGGAACACGAGGCTGTCGTTTTTCTTCGACGAAATAAAAAGATCTACGTAATCCGTAAAAAGTTCCGGTATCATCTTGGTCTGACACTTGCGTGTGGCTAAACGTTACCGTTAAAATAATAATCTACGCTAAAATACGAGCACGAAACTAAATACAATTACTTCTTTCTTCTTCTCTCCCTCCCTTCATCGTTTTTTTGTCCTCGTTCTTGGTTTTGGTTCACTTGCTAAAGTAAAGCACAGGCGAGCTTCTTCGCGCCGGAAGAAGGATCGCTCGTCGACGCAGGGACCCTGGTCGATCAGCGTCATCGTGAGCGACGATACCTCGCGGAAATAAGTCTCTCAGTCTTTGTCACTCGTTCGTTAAATCGACGTGAAATTAAAAAAAGAAAAAAAAGGCGAAAGAAATTAATAAAAGAAGAAACACGGAAAAATAGCCTATCGTGGATTTGTCGATGGATCCGGTCGACGGTACCAACCGTACCAAGCGTAAACGGTAACGAAAAAACGTTTCGGCTTGTTCTACGATCCGATGCGCACGCGGCTGGAAATAATCGTTTTTCCATGGAAAATAAAAACTGCGTTCAATGACGAGGTCTTTGCGTTCTGCGTCGAGAACGAAACCGAGGGAGCATTTCGATGGTCCCATCTCGGTGGTCTCATACGAACGCTCTTCGATTTCCTCGGAAAAGAAAGTAAAAGGATATTTCTCGTCGCGAATCGAGGCTGTTTCTGCTCGTTAAAAAAAAAGCGCACGGAGACCGTAGGTGTGTCCAGTATGTGTTCGCGTGTATGTGTGTGTGTGTGTGTGTGTCGAAAGCAAGCACAGAGTCAAAGAGGTTCAAATCTTAAGCAACGCGTTGTACAAGAAGATAAATTTCCCGGTGTCGGTCGTGTACATCAGCTTGTATCGTCTGCTAGTCATCTTATCGATCAGACTTTTCGTCTCGGCTTCGCTGTGGTGAGGGCTCCAGCGAATGGACACCACGGATATTCTGGTCGTGTCCCAGGGAATCGTATCCAGGACCTGAATCGAATAAAATCGTGTTTATCGCGCACCCAAAGAGGAAATGAATACGCATATCATACAAATAGAATGGACGAAACACGAAGAATGTTTGCAAAGGATTAAAGGATTTGGAGGCACCTTTGTAGGAAGTACTCGAGACTATTTGGACTTTAATATTTTTGTGGAGAACTTCTCGAAAGGGTTCTCTGTAGTGGAGAGGGAAACACCTTGTCTGAGAGACAAGAAGATATCGATGGATGTATCGAATGTAAAATACGAAAGGAGATTCTCGGCGAAATCGATAGTTACCTGACCGTCTTGGGCGTCCGGGCTGTCCAGACTGAGGTAATCCAAGGTGGTGGCACTGTAAGCCAACAGGACGCTGTACAAGGGGAAGCATTTCAATCTCGTGGTCGGCAGACCCTCGTCGGACGATACGAGGCTGTTCGGGCCCTCGCCCAGTTTGGTAACTTGAACCTCGGACTCTTGATGATAAGTAATCTGAAAGTCGAACGAGTGGCCAGGCCGCGATAAAAGTCTCGTTTGCCGGTAATTAACGCGATTTATCGCGGTCAGTGGAGTAGGACGGATTAGAGAACGATCGCGCGCACGGTTTTACCTCTTTGGTATCCTTATCGGTGCTGAGGCAAGCGTGAAGAACCCTCGTCTTTTGATTTCTGGTACTCCTGTGTGCCTCGAAGAAACTTCTCGGATCGGTCAGGACTAGGACGCCTCTCCAAGTTAAGTTACGCTCCAGCCAGCCCGTACTGGAGACGGCGCCTATCTGCAAGACGGCGTATCGATTGCGTTCAATTTCAATTAGTGGAGAATCGGTACCCGTGTCCTTCGAAAGGTGAAAGATCGCTTTCCTTACCCTGCTGATATATTCGACGTAGACGCCCTCGCGTTTTCCCTCGGTCAGACCAGCGACGTACCTCTCCTCCGTGGTCTGCGTCGCGTTCAACGGGTCCTGTTGCGTGGTGGGCTTCAATTGAACCTCTCTGATGTACGCGACCAATTCCGGGTTGTCCATCGAGACGCTGTTCAACACGTAGTCCCTGGTCATGTTGGCGTCGAACGCCTGCCTCCTGCAACGGGGGAACGTTCGCTTTAATGCGCGCACCGATTGCCCGGGCTATTCATTAAGCCCGGCGTGTGTACACACGTAACGCACATGGTAATGAGCTGATCCTCGTTTCCTCGCCGCGTAAACGACAGGGTGGGACGCTGATGGGCGTTCGAATGCCTCTCCACATCTGCAACCGTGATATACACCCGCCTGTCGTGCAAACGTTCGCAAAATATGGCCGCGGGTTGTTGAAACGTTTAAGGGCTCTCCGTGTTATGCGTGGATCGGCATGTCGTTCGTTCGATGTATCGTTAGACACAGGGTGATTCGAATTGCGCAACAAGATCAACGAGGATTTCGGCACACGCGTGACATTTAACGATCGAACGGCGACACAGAAATGTGACGACAAAATGTGGGTGTAACTTACCCCCCCCCCCCCCCGTTCGCTGTTGTTTTGCTGTTGGCGTATTCTATTACTATTGACGTAAATTACGGAGGTGGATGAAGGGATGATCGAACACAAGCGATACCGATTTCACCGGAGAGTAACGACAAAGGTCCTGATATTAAACGGTAACGCCGTTAAGCGTCGTCTCAGAATTTTTTCCTCGAGAGCGCCGCGTCGAGAGGGCTTTTGTCACGAGCGCCCGAGAGAAAGGATAATCGTCGAGTGACCTAGTAATTAACTCCGTTTAACAATCGTATTTCCTTAACGCAACTAAGGGAACGTGGCACGAGCCTTTGTAGATGCTGGGGGATAAGCAACTGGTTACTCCCTGTCTCCCAAGCGTTATTAATAATTCGCGACGGATCAGTTGCTCGAACGATGAATAATCGAACCGGATTGTCGCGACGAAGGAATACAAAGGACAATTATGCGTTGCTGCGTCTATTTTGCATTCGCATACCAACCGGCTGTCGCATTATACACCGACGACTTAAAAAGCGAACGAAAACGGAAAAAAGGATCCAGAATTTCTCCGAATCACACGGTAAATAGAAATGTAAACGACGGCTCAGAATTGTCGGAATTGCCACCTCCCTGGTAAGCGTTAACGATTCACGCAGTCCTTATCAATCGACCGGATTGCCCATGGCTCTCGACAGTAGCAACAATTACACAGCACTTTGTCCGGGATCCTGATGTAAAGCTGGAGGCAAATATTTGACTTTGCACGATAAGGTCGGGGACGGGTGCTCCGAAACAGCAACGGTCGAACGAGCAGGCGGGCACCGCGTTTCCGGTCACTCTGCACGCGTGGACAATCGGTGCCAATTGAAATCGACGATATGGCCCGCAATTTGCCGTTCGCTTTTCCCTGATTGCCATAAATTGACGCGTTGCTACTCTCCGCTGGGAACGGACTCGCTCGACGCGGAGCAGAGACCGGCAGAGAGGCGAGCGTTGAAGGGCAATAAAAATGAGAGGAGATCCGTTTAATTACTTATTTAATCCCTCGCCATATTGGACGTCCTCGCTCGTTTAATGGACGGGATCACGGGTGGAAAAAACAAAAAAAAAAGATGAAGAGGGAAAGGTGAAGATAATGGCAGCTTCGAAGAGACAGAGAGCGTCCTATTTTACGGTGCTATAAAATTTTTACGTTCTCCGCGTTGGATGGGGGACGATGAAACCGGGGGATGTGTTAACGGAAAAGGCTTAAACTAGATTTTAAATATCGATGCTAGTCGTCGATGCACGAGTCGGAGTATCTCGAACGATTCGGTTTAATGGAATGCGAAATTTTCGTACACACTCGTCGATTTGCAAGCAGAAATATTTACCTCAAGGCAGCAGCCTCGCTCCAGACAAGAAGCAAGGCCATGGCAGTGGAAAAAGCGGCGAGGAAGGCTAAGCAGGGGGCCACTCTTCTCCACCAGCTTTTCTTGTAATTCGCCATCGTGGTCCCTGACAGCGTCGAGCCCGCGGGTGGCTGCAGGACCCCCGTAACCGGTGGCATCCCTGTGGGGGCCATTCTGCGAACAGAACCACGACACCGCGTAGTTATACGAATCTGCTAAATTTGATTTTTAAACGATCCTCTCGTGTTGGATGGGACAATTTCAGACAATTTCACGCTGCAAGCGTTCGCGCTGCAGCCCTTTTCTGTACATATTTCAATATTTATAAGCAAAGTGCCATTTGGCATCTGCAATCGTCGTAAGAATCTCGTAAGAATTTTTTCCCACCAATCGTGCAAGAAAATCTAGAAGAAAATAAAGAGGCGGTTGGAAAAGGAAAAAAGCATGAAGGATCTATAATAAGAACCTGCGACGGTGCATAAAATAGTTGGTACCGCAGACCAAAGTAAGGGGCAACCTTGCAGACTTAAACTATCGATCCAATCTTCGATATTGTATGCATTTAGGGGAACCACCTGCGGCGGGTCGATTTCTCTGCACGCGTGTTGAATCACGTTAGTCCGCTTCGTGATAAGTCCGTCGCGTGCGGTCTGCGTTTAGAATTTGACTTAATGTCGCGTTTAAATTCACCGGACGACCGGCTGCCCGTCTGAATTTATAGTTCCGTTGCGATAACCGGATACCAGAGAGAAGTGATTCCGTACGGACGGGAGCGGATCGATCGATCGTAGCTTTTCAAGTGTCGTTTGAGCATTGCCTCTCGTATGAAACGAGAGAAATCCCTCTGAGATCTCGTACGAAGTGTACAGAAAAGCTAAGCCCACCCCAGGTCCCGGTTATTCCTTGTGCACCTTTCTTCCCACACCGGTTCGTTTCCCCGTTCTCCGCGCACAGCGACGTTCCCTCGCATAATACACACGCCGCGCATGGCATTTCACGCGATGCTTGCTCACCGTGCTTCGAATAAAGTTATTACAAGTAAACCCATCCTCGATGCACCGGCAATTGTCCCGGTGAATAATGTAAACGTGTAAGTCATCGATCGAGGGAGGCGCGAGCGAACCGAGCGGCGATGGAAGCTCAACCGAGCGGAAAGAGGGCCCCGCGCGGAAATGAAATCGATTTCTCGATCGGGATTCGACGCGATCCGGTTTATGATGTCATCCGTGTTACGCTCGCCGGTTGAATAGCTAAACTTTCACACGATGCCGTAACGCGGCTGCATCTTAAACTGATGCAACTATCTCCGCGGTGCAACGTGGCCCCGTTCCCGATCGATCCCAGTGATATCCACCGGTATAACGTTGTTACGACTTTGATATATCGCGCGATGGATCGGTTTTAACTGGAGGAAAATGGTAATCGACCGGTGCCATAGAGGGAAGACGAACGACTACGCCACGGCGTGCATCGAGCGTGGAAAAAGTGATTTATCAGGATAATCTGATTTACGGGGAAGAACAATCGCGTAACGGGTAACGGAAATCAGAAGGAACGAAAGCAACAATGCGCTCGGTTACCGATGAAAAGCATATTTCATCCACGACCCTCTACTCGCGACCTTCCATCCCCGCGTGATGCATTATGCAGTTCCCGTTCCTCCCTCCTTTCTTTCTTTCTTTCTTCCTTTCATTCTTGACTTCGTTTCGCAAAAATTCCACCCTTCTTTGTTGTTCCTGAAAGCTGGCGGCGGCTTTTCGTTGCGCGGAAAGATGCTAATGCGGAAACGGTGTTCCCCGCGGGCTGCAAATTGAAAGGTTGATGCGAAAGGTGGCTTGTAAATAGCCGTAGACGTTTCAGCCGCTGATATTCCGACCTCTTGATTCTTTTCACGGACCGCAATCTTCTCGCAAGCTGCGTTACACGTACGCGCGCGAAAGAAACAGGGAACTGGACGAACGGTAAACTTTAAATCGAGTAGAAGTCGAACGACTATACCCACACTCCGTATCCTGGCGATCGCAAACCGGAAACGCAGAGACGCGAGTAAACGGTGGCCAAGTGATTCTCTGCAACTCGAATCGCGTCGCTGTCCAGCCGGATTTCCGCGTGTCCACTCGCGCGCAAAGTTTCGAAACGGCGTCGCGTTCGACTTGGTTTCGCGGGAGCGCAAAAGAACGATTGAAAGCGGAGTGTATCGCGCCCAAGCTGCACGCTCCGTCGCAGCCTAATTTCCACGAGGACAGACAAGACGCTACGCGATGCGTCTGACGCGTTGAACGCCCTTTAAATTGAGCGACCCAATTGTTGACCACGCTCAAATGCAGACCTCGCGCGGCGGCTTTCTATCCGTTATCGAAACGGTGCGCCGCGTTAAAAGAGGGAAACATTGTTTCGGTTATTGACGTAGCGCGTCAATTGGCGGAGAAGCTCGTCTTACAGAGAAGCCCGAAGAATCTCCGAGTTCGAGGGCCCCAGGCGATGCCGTAGGGCGCGATGGAACGAGGCAAACGAGGAAAAGGAGGAAAGCGTGGAATAATATACTGCAATAACGTACCGCAGGACCAGAATAACCGACGTCGAAAAATAACCAAAATGGGTGGAGTTTGTGCGCGTAATTTATATTTTCCGCGATAGTTTATTTACGGACGAGCTCCGTTTTAATGAAGTTCTGCTCAAAGTAAGCGTAGCGACATGCCAATGGGAACGTTGCGTTTCGAATTGTTCAACGGCCACTTATATTTTTACTCCTCCGCCGTAACGCGACCTTTCCAAAAACCACGAGTAGCCGTACAACCAGACAACGTTTAATCGTTAACAAAAGCATCGTTCGACGTTAACGAAACAATTTGCTCGAGCACGAATCGAGCTTCGCCGAACAATATCCCAAACGAGGCAACCTCGTCGAAAACCGAGCGTCGAGGAACACCCGTATTCTCCCCACATTTTCAACCCCTGTTCGGCACGGTTGCTGCGTGATTGGCTTCTTTTTTCACGCGATATCGCGCGCAAACTGGCACCGTTCCGGCCGGAATCCCGAATTCGACTCGATCGATACGCATCGTACGTACACGAGTATGCGAGTATTTACGAATGTATCACCGGGGCGCGGTATAAAAAACCGGACATTCCTGGGTTGTCGTATTGGTAAACTCCGCGCCCCATTCATCGCGCTTCGTAGTTGACCGCCGCTCGAAACGGTAACTCTGCGCGTACTATGTCAACAGTGGTAAAAACGAACCAGAGACTCTGTTAGAGAGAAATTTCTAACGGCGGTGAAACGCGTCGATTCAGAAATCAATGGCAGCTCGAGCAGACGAACGTTTCGTGACATTCGTCGTCGCGAAATCCGTGAAAAACCCTGGCGACGAGGCGACGATCACTTTTGCATCGTGTCACGGGAGATGGGTAAGAGCACGCGGTAGAAGAAATTGAAAAGAAATGGTCGACGCGAGAGGGAAACGTTCCCCGGAGGAAACGAAAGGGGAAGAGTCGCGTGGATTTACGTACTGGAAGAGTTTCACTGAAAATAAACTTGCGCCGCGTAGAATTCGAAGTAAGAACGTGAGAAGTTCGCTCGAGTAGAGAAGAGGAGAAATAAACAATCGCTAGGAATACCAGCACGGAAAAGACACAAGTGCCTGCCAATTTTATTGGCTTCCATCTAAAACAAGTAAAACAACTAACAAACGAAACGTTGATGCGCTCGATTGGAGTAGCCACGGTTCCCTCGGTGCCTCGGTGCCAGTGAAAACGCGGCTTTCTACAATACCGCTTGGCATCCCGGTAAACTCTGCGAACCGCGAGCGTAGAACCGTCGAGGTAACTCTGCTAACATTCGTGACAATCAAACGGAAGAAACGAGTCGGTACGTACTTGGCTTTCACGGGCTCCATGCCGGTCCAGAATAATTCGGGTGGCGGAAAGGAAGGTTCAACGGTGTACAACATTCACGTGGCTCGTCTCGCATCCCGTCCGTGAAGCGATCGTCGCCCGGAAGACGATCGGCCGGGCCTTGTTTCCTCACCAGACGGACCTCCGGCGCATCCTCCGTCGGCGGCTCGTCGCCGTGGACACCGGCGTTCGCGCGTTTCTCCTTTCCAGAAACGGCCGCGTTCGTTGAAACAGTCGACTGTTAACCTCGCGTCTTCCTTTCGCGCGGCTCGTAGACTCTCTTCTCTGTTTACGATCCACCGGATACTCGGTGCTCTCTCTTCTGGCTCCCCTCGAGGTAGGGGAGGCGAGATCGTTTGTTCGTCGCGAGGAATTCACGTGGAGAGAGAAGAATCGCGTGGCGCGTAGGTAAACGATCGGCGAGCGTATCGAGGAGTTTCCGGCGTCGAGGTCGAAGGAATCGCGCGAACAAAGAGAACGGCGCCTAGAGGCGGCGCGGAGAGCAGCGTGCGAGCGCGTGTGTATACGAAAGTTGATTAGCGCTCGGCGGTGTGTGCTAGCGTGTGTTGTCGTCGAATGTCGCACTGCAGAGCGGCACACGATCCACAGCCGTCCCAGTCGCTTCTTCCCTCCTTCTTTTCCCTCCTTTCCTTCTTTCTTCCTCTTTCGCTATCCGGTTCTCTTTTTCTACCCTTCGGTTCTCTCGGCTCCTCCTCGTTCTCTTACGCTTCTCTATCCCACTCGCGCGCGTTTCGCCGGCTCCGCGTCCCGGTCCCGGGTGCAGACGCGCGACTGCGACCACGATCGGGCTCCGATTCGGCCGAGTTGCGTTAAGAGAGAAACACGCGAGTATAGGCAGACGCGTGCCGCCTCTTCTTCTCTACAACAGGAGCGAACGATTTCGTTCCGACGCTGGCAACGCCGGAGAGAGAAGGAAACGCAAACCGTATATGCTCGTCCCGTGGCGAGAGCCGACTGCCCTCCAGCACCTGGAACGGCTGACGGTATAACCGGGTACAATGCCTTCTATATCGGGTGTCCTTCTTTAAACACCGGCCCCGGCATCCCTGTCCTTCTCGTCTATCCCCTTCAATCTCGCCGTCCCTCTCACTCGCTTTTACGAGGACATTCCGTGTTCACCGCTCTCCTATTAACAGCCAGGTAGAGCCCAGTGGTTCTCAACGGGGCTCGTCCAACCGTGTCCCCGTATAGATTACGCTCTATCCGTCCCAGGTACGCGTCAGGTATACGTCTACGTACGTGGGCAGAGTTAAACGGATCCAACCTCGCTCTCGCCAACGGGGTCCCTCGTTCTCACCCCTCGGGCTCGTCACGGGGTTGCAACTACGGCTTAGCTTTACGCCGGGGGACACGGCTATCCGACTAACACCGTTGGTCAAACTACGCTATACGCCACGTTCCACGTACGTCCGGTAGCGTTGTAAAGGCGTTATCGATCCTGCAACTCGTGCCCGCCTTTGTGGCGAATACGCTCGCAGGCCGGAATCCCGGCCAAGCGCCCCAACGAGAACCGACGTTTTCGGTCTCTTCTCGATTCGACGGATACCAAAGTGTCTCGTGGTTCTTCTCTTTCCAACGCGAGAGACAGAGAGAAAGAGAGAGAGAAGCACGTCAGGATGGTCCTTGCCGTCGGTTTCGCTTTACGATTCCACGATCGAGTCCGTTCTCTAAGGACGAAGCGTCGAAACGCCGAAACAGTTTCGATTATTCGATTTTTGACGAATCTAAAGGATGTAGCTTCCACCGACGAGTCTAGGTTTATTATGTTCGAGAAGGAGTGAGTCGCGACTTACGCTTTCACAGATAGCCACTTTTTCAACCCTCCGTTACGTATCCACTTTGGCAGGAACATTTCGAGACAATGGAAAGACCACGTTCCTTTCAAAGCGTCTCTTGGATGTGTACACGTACGTGGCTTCCATGTAGATTCACGATTGAAAAAACTCGAACCCCCTTTTTTTAGACGAATACGTTTGTCCTCTCAACGGAGATGTTTTCTACGCGAATTGCCCCGAAGAAACGTGAGCTTGAACGACGTTTTCGAAGATGAAAGCTCAAGAAATTGCTTCTCCTTGCCAACAAATCGACATCCATAGTGCCATCGCACGAATGTACGTGAACGCCTATGCATTACGGCTCGAGCATTTTTATCGAAGCCCGGCCGAAACGATCGGACGTTGCTTCGACGTGCTCCATTTTTCACGATCCCGAGACTATTCTAAATTGATCATCCCGGTTGATTGAACGGGAGAGGCACGGCCACCTTCACCGAGTTCCACTTGTGCGGGGCGAACTTGCAAAAATAAATAGGACGCGCCGTAAATAATTTCGCGGGCGCAGACTGCTCTTTAAAATAGAATCCTCCTGCGGATCCTTGCCGTGCAACCGGCTCTTTTGCACGCCGCGTTACAATTGCTTCGCAGACACTGTACACGGTTAGTTCCGAGGTTGTTTACGAATGGAAAAGATTCTAATCCAGCAACGAAAGTTCCGTGACCCACGCTTTCACGATCGACTCGGTTTCCACTGGTTTTCCGACACCCATTGTTTATTCAACGACCATTGCCCAATACGGCGAACGACGATTCCGTGGAATCCAAGGGACACCTGGAATCGTTAACAAAGAAACGCGTCCCCCCGTTGAAACCGAACCTCGTACGCTTCCATCGAACCAGCAAACGCTCATCTATCCTCTATTAAAATTCCCTGGTTGAACCATCATTTTTGCAAATGAAATAAAAAATGTACCATCCTGCGCGATCGTCCACCGAACAACCAAAATTCCGCGTACGCTCAATACGAACGGCAATCGAGACGAAAAAAGAATTTATCGGGCCCGTTGGAAGAGGAATAGAAAAAAAAAACCGAAAACGCGATGGAGAGAAGAGGAAACGGATCCGGCGAACAACAGGTTAGCCGCTCGGCGAGGCAACTCGAGCGCGATGTTCATCGAGGCGCGGCCAAAGGGGTTGCAGCCATTCGCGTGCGGACGCGTTCCCGTCGAAGAGGAAAAGTCGCGCGTTCCACGACGCGAGAAGAAAAACGGGTAGCCCCAGTGAAAGGAGGAGAGCAACGCCGAGGTATATTCTGTGACCTGGCGAGCGTGTGGGCGATGAAGAATGCGAATTACGATCGGCTGGTAGGACGCTCGTCTGCCTCGTGTGCACGTAAAAGGAAGCGGTGGCGACAGCTGCTATAACAATAGGAGACCTCGCTCGCCAGCCTTCGATTCGATACCTTTGACCAAGCTTTGCTTTTCCAAAGTTTAATGAAAACGAACGGAGCCTGGCACGACCACGTCCTCATTGTTCCGCATTTTTCCTGTCTATCTCATTTTTCTCGCGACCTTCCCTCCTCGAGAATGCCCACGGCTGCCATTCTTACGTCACGGTTGTCACATCTCGCACTTCCGTTGTTTCCTTTTAACGTTGCACAGGAAAATTGGAGCGTGAAACGGAGTCGTTAGATCTCGGAACTGGGAAGGCGGTATGATGCCGGTAACGAGGCAAAAATGTGCTCCCGATTACGCTCTCCAGCATCTCGACGGGTCGTTCTTGCGCGCACGGGCTGGACAGTGAAATATACGCTTCCATTGACTTTTCCTACGGAACCACTCGCTTGTACAGCGCAGAGAAACGCGAAAGTTTTCGTCGAAATCCCCCAACTAATCCGGAAATGGGTTGAGTGCTTCATTTACAATAGATCCGGAGCATTTCGCGGGTTAGAATCCAGCCGGAGGATTAATTTTCGTTGCTTGTTCCTGGCTTTTCTTCGTCGAGAACGTAGGGACCCAAACGACAGCTTGAAAAGGAAAGAAGCGTTTCAACGCTGAGGGACTATTTAGAGGCGGTTCGTTTGAATCGCTTCGAATAATTGTTCCCATCGCGTTTGAAATTGAACACCGCGGTGAAAACCAAGCGGTCGGGTCGAGTTGTCTTCCTATTGTTCTACGTTCACGATGAGTTGGTAGTCTGCTCACGATCCGATTTCGCGCATGCAGATGGAATGGATAGAAGAATAGAGTCCTGTAAGAGCATTCGAGTCTTCGGGGAGTTGTCCGGCCCGAAAGTTATTAAGATCCTCGTCTACGCGCCCGCTTCAGATCCTTGCCCGGTAATTTAAATTTCTAGTAATCCTCGGACGTTATTTCCTATCCTCTTTACCATTTTCTTTTCTCTTCTTTTCTTTTTATCATCGGTTCTATTAAATTCATCATCCCCACTTTAATACCCCGACATATTTCTTCGCATTACGTAGTAACCAAGAGAAGAACCGAAGAGAATTTCGCGTGAAATGCGAAACATGAATTCGCGACGGTCCGATCTTTCCCTGGCTATTAATATCCTTCGTCGAGCACAACCAGATGGGTCTTTGGACTCATCTATCATACGGCGAGGAAAAAACATATCGACTCGTTCGAAAAACGAAAAGGTGACCTTGGCAACGAGAAAGTACCGCCCCCTACGAAGAAATCGTTGCCAACGAACGATGATTCCCCTCGTTGTTCCATCTATCATTCGTCGTGTAACCGAAATGAGAAGAAATTTCTTCTCTTCGGTTTCGCGTGTCAAAATGTCCTCAGTTTACAGAAACGTTCCCCTCGCCCTCCGTACTCTTCATTATTCCCCGCAATAGGCTGAAGAAAGTCGTAAAACCCCTTCAACGACCTTTTCGGACCATCCATTTACCATCCCTCTGTTCCGAGCATCTTCCATCGATCAATTATCACGCATGAATCCACGCCTCTACAATTTCATCGAACGTACAGACGAGACCAGGCCGCTATTGGAAAACCATAATTCATGAGAGGAGGAATAAAGTGCCGCGAGAGCACGCGTACATGTCGATCGTTTAACAGCCCCTACGCGGATACGTTAAGGGTTAAACATCTATTTGCTTATTTTATAATTATTGGTCGAAACGAAACGATTACATTTGTCCAATCGCGTTCGTAGACCCGCGACGTCGTGACGAAACACGCACGGAACGCGCGAAACGCAGCCACCGACGCGACGGAGGCGGCGTCTCGGCGCAGACGCCACAGTGTAATCCCGTATGTACGAGCATCGTTTCGTTGAACCGTCGAAGAACATCGACACTCGTGCGGCGACCGCGACCGCGATCACACGGACTTCCGCTGTCGTTCGCGCGAACGCGTTTCCGGCGCCGATCGCGGCTCGATCATCCCCCTCGCTACCTTCGATCCGCGTCGTCGATCGTTCCTCGCCGTCTACGATGATCGTTCGCGTGCAAACGGACCACGAGGAAACGGCACACGCGATTCTCCCTGGTGAAACCGAGTACCAGTCGAAGAGGTCCTACTGTGCGCGCCACTGTTGACATTGCTCTTCCGGTTGCTCGTCTATCTGCTCGAGTTGTTGCAGTTTTATCGCGGAGGGCGGAAGATGATCTCGCACAGGGTGGGTGTTTGTGAATCGTTGTTGATAATTCGCGGGGGATCGGTAAACGAGCGAGTGGAGTGGATATCGTTTCTCACCAGGGTTCTTTAAACGATCGATCCTCGAGGGGATCGAGCGATCCTCGGGAATTGTTCGTCCGAGAGTGGTTCGGTGGTGATTCGATAACGGAACAAGTTCCAAAAGGCGAACAGCAAAAGTTTCGAATCGCGCAAGAGTAGTTGGTGAACGGTTCGATAACGAAGTAAGTTTAAAAGTTAACACCGACTGCGAGATTCGTGCCAACTTTGGTTTGTATAGGAATTAACGTTGCATGCGCCCCGCCGACCGACTATGCAATTGAATTCCTGGTTCGTGGAAATCGATTGCATCCGATCGGGTTTGTTTATTATTCAAACAAACTTATTCGGCTATTTCTGTATCGATCGCCCTTTCGATCCTCCCCGGGGTCTTGAATTAAGTCGTTATCGCGAAGACTAAAGCGCCATCCACGATCCAGAGCAATCGATCTGTCCCCGCGTTACTCATCTTTTCATTGGATTCTACTTAAATTCACGTTCATCCCACGGTTCGCTTCCCGGCATGCTGCCAAACAGCAACAGCTCCGCGTGAAATCCGTTTTCAATTTTTAGTGGCTATAATCGATCGATGATGTCGCATCTATCCATCAAAAATTTCCATTATTCCATCGTGCTATTACCATAATGTTACGCAAGAAACAACGGAGCATTACCTATTTAAATATTCTGGTCAGCCGTCCATTATTCTGCATATTATGAACGCTGTCTGGTCGTTATCACCGAATATCATAACCGCTGGGTGTACCACAATATACGTCAGAGAAGAGCAGAACTATTATCGACGAGACAAAGCTGTGTCGTAGTATATTTCTCCGTGAGTAAAGCGAGTTAAATGTTTAAAGTGCCTCTTGTTCTTGTAACATCGCACGATAAACCGAGAAACGGTAGCCGAGGTGTAAGAAAAATAATGCGATTCATATTTTATACGAAGGAATGTAAATAACGAGGCTAGTTTAGCTGCTACCCGCGGAGAAACAAATTCAAACATACATCTTGCGGTCGCTCTTGCAAAAAGGATCGGAACAAACCGCTAGGCATTGAAAAGAGAAAAGTTGACATCGTTATTTTTACGCCTTAATCAAATTATTCTTCACGTTTCGTATTGTTGCAAAGTACCGAGCTTTTATTCGGATCACATATTTTTTTTTTTTGTAGAGAACGGTTCAATTGTTTCGAGTTAAAATTAACTTTTAATTACCATCCCGACTGGGAAACGCCGTCGCTGTAAGCGCAACGACGCTTTTTTTAAAAGAATGCAAAGTTTCAAATTAAATAGCCGCGACGAATAATAACGGGACGTATCAGAAAAAACAATATTATAAAAATAATAACGGAGGCAGGAGTCGCAAATGCGCGTTTATAAAACGAAACTGGCAGAATGAAATCGTGGATAAATATTAGTGGACGTGGAATAAAAAAATCAGGAAATATTTCTGAACGATACTTTTAACCGAGGCCAGGAGAACGGAAGCCGGTAGTTCCTCGAAGGGTAGACGCAGCGGAAAATAAAACAGCTGTACGTATATGACGTGCTTTACATAGCTATGCTGTCGGGTTATGACATTTCAATCATTTTACGACATTTATTTTTTCGTGCTTTTAATAAAAAGGAAAGAAAGAACACCCTAGAGGCTCGAAATGGCGGACGAAATATGTACCACATCGTTGGATGCAATTGGATACAGTGGATTTCGAGCTCAGCGAAACTAAAAAAATGTTCGTGGCTGGAAAACGGGGTCAAACATGACTTTGAATTCGTCACTCTTTTTTTTTTTTTGCTTGGAGTCACTTTTCAAACAAAATACACATCGCGTACGGTGGATAACCGGAGGGACATCGGACATATCAAAGCACTGCACATACACTCCGGCGTATCCCTTTAGCGACGGTTTCATGTGTGTTCAGTAACAGTGTCGTGTCAGAGTCAACCCATATTTAACCTTTCGCGGTCAAGCGGTTTCACCCCCGAACCGATTTATCCTATATACTTTCCAGTGGAACTCGAAACGAAATTATTTTCACTCCTGACACGTACAGGAATATTCTATCAATTACTTTGACAGATATCTCGAAGCTACTTGTACGTATAATAAATATCTCTGTCCACGGAAAACTATAAATAATGGGAACACATTTTGCGACTGAGAACGATGTTCTCGAATCGATAACGAGTTTGGAAGTAAATAGCAATGTCTGAAAGATGTCTATTCATCCGTGAATCTCTATAATTTGCGAGATTACGGATATTTACTGTGCCAACGTGGCAACCGTGTTACTCTTTGAACTATGCCTCAAAGGATTAAGCACGAGATACGATATCGACGGTGACACAACGCTACGTAACACGACGGATGCGTTACGTACAGAGCAAATAGGCTTTAACGTCGCGTTCGTTAGCCACGCCAACAAGACGTCGGTTTGCACTTCCGGCGCGACGTGACTCGGTCTCGTTCGCGATCTACGTATTTCCCCCGGCTGTTTCCCGTATCTGTTTCCATTTTCATGAAAGGCCCGTGCCTCATTCACGTGGATTGGTTCGGTGAATAGGCGGGGATGAAAGAAGGGAACGAAAAGAGGAGGGATTGGTAGTAGGTAAGCCCAGAAAAAACTGCCTTTCAAAGGGTTCCTTTTTTAATTTTCACCAACCCCCTTTGGATCCTCGACGTCTTTGCAACGGAACACGCTTCCTTTTGACCAACGTGGATCGCGTGATTATTGCGTACCACCGATCTATCGGCTGAGCCATGGTTAATTGCGAAATGGTATTTGCTGTCGCTGTACAGTCGCGACCATCGTCAATGTTTGCTGATAAACAGAACGTGCGAATCTAATTAAATAATGAAACGGTGTCCATGCCGCGACACGCGTTCTCGCTCTCGACTTATAATGCTACATCGACGGGTGAACTCCCCTCGAAATTTCCTTCTCAGTTGGCGCCACGAAGTGTAGAACCGGGACGGTCGTGAGCTGACAGCTGCCACTTACGTTCCGCCGTCTTGGAAATTATCGAACCACACGGGTACCAGACCAGTTTCGTCGTATTCTTTATAATCTAGCGTCAGGAATAAAACAGAGTGATCGATCGCAGGTCGCGTGTTTTCGGAGTAAATACAGATTTCGACGGATTGAACATCGAGAAGAGCGCGCGATGCGCTCCCAGAGAAGGATGTCGCTTGAATATTTTTACCTCGGGCGAACCCGAATGGATCGTTGCATTATCCTCGTCCGACAACAATCCCCGATTTATCTTCCTCCCTAAATAACTTTAACAGAGATGTTGTTCCATTCCACGAAACCTTCTCCACGATTCCCGTCTCATCCACTTTACGCAATCGTTCCCCCTTTTGTCAATTTATTGCGCTTACAAAATGAAACAGCCCTGTTAATAGCGCTGAACGTCGACGAGGTTCACGCGACACACGACGCGTGATACGTACATCGAGGAGGATGTTCGCGACAAGAAATCATATCGCAGCGGCTTGTATTTTGCTCCGTCAATTGCCGCTTTATTGCGTTCTTTATGGAGCACAGCTCGCTAAAGGGAACGTGGAGAGGAGCGGAATAACGCGCGTTACGTGCGAATAGAGGAGGCTCGCACGCAAGGTACAACGGTTGGTAAATCCTTGTCTTCCGGAGGAATAAAAACGGACCCAAGGGAGACGCGAGCAAACATCGTTTTGAAATAGATGAGCGAAGGCAACTGCATCGATTAGGCGTGTATCGTAACGAGGTAACCGCGAGTCTCTAGTTTGTGCGGTGGTAGCATCGATTCCCTACCCCAACGAAGGAGTTGCTCGAAACGCGTGGCTACGCGACGGACGAAATTTTTATACCCTCGTATTTTTAGCGACGCCATTGATTCCATTAAAATCGCCGGGATAATTGGATTCTGGAGTAGATGTATAGGGCGAAGTGGAAATTACGAAAGAAAATAAACGAGGGAAGTCGGTTGCCGCGAAATTGGTCAATTACCGAAAATTTCAATCAACCGAAGTAGGAATACCTGTACCGTTCTCCGGTATAGGAAGAATCGCGAGGGCGTAATTATGGCCGGGGTATCGGTTTTACGATTCTTTTGCTGGATTAATGAGAGAGGAAAGTTTTGTTTCCAACTACTTGAAGTTCGTGGGGGAATTAACGTCCATCACGCGTGCCCAAGTTGAAAACGAACCGGGACACGCCTCGAATATCGAGCACTATCGCCGGAACGAAGCCGAGCGAAGGATATTGAAAGACCGCCAGAGGGGTATGACTTTCGTGGTACACCTTTCAAAGTTCCCTTTGAATAAAGGACGCGAATGGTTAATTCGTATGTTGTCTGGCATCGTTTGAAACGAGACAAAGGAAGAGTGGTACTCGCGAGCAAAGGAAAATTAAGCGTATGCAAGAGAGTATGCAAATTACGTTCATTCAGCTTACGTTCGAGAAAGCCTTTCGTTCCTTTCCTTGCGGTTGAATCGGATAATCATGTTTAACGATGCTTCCTCTATTTGCCAAGGAATTCTGAAAAACTCTCGGAGCTTCTTTCTTGAATGCGACCAACGATAACCGCCGGAACGTTCTCGTTTCATCAGAGGTTTACATAAGTAGAATAAGGGCTCTTGAAATACGTTGCGTTCGGTCATAATATCGCGAGAAAATTGACGCTAATTAATGAGATTGTTTCCAGAACAATGAATTCTATCCGCGCAGTCGGGAAGACCGCAAATTCTGTTATTGTTCGCGAAACATTCTCCAATATTACACGATTTTTTTAACCGTTCAATCGTGAAAATAACCCGTTAAACGATAGTTCGATTGTTTACCTCGTAATTATCGGAGAAAATTTTCATCCCGCAATCCACATTCTCAAGTACCCATTAATTGTCTCACGATATTCCATCCTTGTTGCTGAAAACGTATGCTTCATCCCTGACCAAGAGTTACACTTGAAACCGTTTAAAGAGATGTCAGGGGACGTAATTCGCATAATTACCATTTTCCAGTGGTCTCATCGGAACCGCCCACATCTGCCGCGCAAGAGCCAATGAAATCACGATTTCCACTCCGTGAAATCCGTAGATTGACGATCACCTGCCCGATCAGCCACGGAATCTTTCCAATCGGTGAATCTCTGCTGGCTCTTAGCAACACTCCTGAGCATCGACGTCCCGCGAATCAGCTCGCAGACGGCATTAATCATCGGACGAATCAGCCTGACGGTAATTAACGCGACGACCGCGAAGAACGATCGCGTCGGTGCCTCCGCGGACTTTTACGAGACTGCCGGTGAGCAAGTGCGAAATTTTCACGAGGGTTTGCGAGAGTCTGCGAGGTCGGGAAAGTTTCGAACAAAGGTGCTCGAGATATATTACAACGAACACAGACGGAGAAGAACGCGAAGGGTAGTGGCGGGAGGGGGATGAAAGCGCACGAAGCGGAAGAGTGCAAAATTGACGGAAGCCGATTCTCGAGATTGCGAGGACCACGTTGGGAAGAGAAGTTTCCCGAGGTGGCCGAGCTCGGTGAAATTGGATAAAAGGTAGCGCGACGCGTGAATCGCGACGGCCAAAGAGACGAAGGGAATTCGAACCTGGCGCAGTGACACGCTTCAACGACGACGCATCTCCCCTGGTCGAAATCAAAGAAAAACCGAGCTGAAGAGTGGAAGGCAAATATAGAGACGACGCTCGTGTACAGAGGGAAACGCAACAGCGGTGGAGAAACGCAAACAATCCTCGCGGTGGCGAGAGGGTGGACGCGGGAGGTTCGAGTGGAAGAAACGGGGGTGACGTTTAAGAGCAATGGATGGATCTTTACGGGAAATGAACGACCTTCTTGCAGAGATCTAATAACAACCTGACACGAGGATCGAGACAGTACGAAGAGAAAGAAACAAGATTAAGTGGCCGAAGGAACGGGACGACGACGTTGGAGGGTGGAGAACCGGACACAAGGACGCGGAGTCAACGCGGTGCAAAAAAGAAGAGGAAAAATAGGATACTCGATCGAATGAATAACCGAGCTATGAGCGAGTGGAAGCATGAGAATTCCAAGTGGATGTCTCTCCTTGCCCCGATCAAAGTACTTGGCTACACGTTACACCGACCGCCGGCACTCGCGTCACGTATCGAGATCCATTGAGGGGCAAAAATGGGCGCCAACCAGTCGACACGGAACGAGCCGACTCCTGGGGAAGAAGGTGAGTTCGTTTCTGCCAACTGTGCGTTTATTGTTAGCTCCAAGGTGAAGGGTGGCGAGAGGTGGGATGAGTAAGAGATTGCTCCTCGATCGTCCTTCTGCAAGCATGTTACAGCCACGTGGTGCAAATTGAACGAACTCTGACATGGCGAACGCGCTTATACGCGTGTACGACATTTTGAATTCAGTAGATTGCTCGTGATTTAAATTTCTTTCTAGCTAGCTTATCAAAACGATTCATTGACTAATTTCTGTCTGTACGATCTGTAGCAACGTTTCGTAAAGTTCACCGATAGGGATCAAAGAGGGGCAAATAACCATTGGATCGATTGAATTATTAACTTTGGCAGGAACTAGTTTA
The DNA here is from genome assembly GCF_050948175.1 of Xylocopa sonorina. NCBI lineage: Eukaryota > Metazoa > Arthropoda > Insecta > Hymenoptera > Apidae > Xylocopa > Xylocopa sonorina. The sequence goes on along the minus strand of NC_135197.1, from coordinate 11,201,254 downwards.
CTATGCGTTAGAAGCAGTTAGGTATCTAGGATTGTCGGAACACTCTGCTTCCCCTAGTTTACTACTCATAATAATCCTTACACGGTGTCCGTGATATTTTGTTAGAACGAGCAGAGGCCAGACGATGGTTTCACAAACATGGAACGCGAAAGAGCCAGTCTGAAGACAAATAAATTCCCAGGAGAAAGATACACATTGTCCTTGCTTTGTTTGATCAACTTTGAAACGACAAGCTGAACTCACGGATTTAATGCGGGGCTGCATTAAGACACAGTTACTTCGTTTCTGTGATATTGTATCAAGTTCACTTTAGATGCAACGCAGAACTAATTTTCAAAGATGTCTCCGTAGACCCATAGAATTCTCTCTGTATAGCCTAGTTAGTAGACCGGGAAAGTCAAGCAAGTCATAAGCCACAAGCTAATTGCGTCCGTTGCGTCAGGTGTTCGTGATCGAAATGCGTAACCGTTCGCAGGATCTTGGGTGTTCACCGAAATCCGCCATGATCATCGATCTAAACGGAGCGCGACAGACGACAGGATATTACAATTTTAGGAGAACAACCACAGCGATTAAACTTCCTGTCGCGATTCTTCGGTATGTTCGCGTAACCGCCGCGAGTTCCGGTCCGCCTCGTGAGCGCCAGTTCTCGTATAATTGATCTTTCGTGAACGTTCGTTCGTTGGTTCTGTTTCGGCGAAGCGTACAATTTCAACAGACGTGGGCTTGTTTCTTTTAAACATCGAGCCATTTTTATTAACTCTAAGCCGTTGTTTCTCTCGTTTCAGTGAACTTCGATCACTTTCAAATCCTGCGCGCCATCGGGAAGGGAAGCTTTGGAAAGGTACGAGATAAACTTTTTCCACTTTTTTAATTAAAATCATTGAAACGTTGCTCGTTCCTTCTGTTTTTTCCCGATGCTTTTCCTTTGAAATAACGAGTCCTTCGAATTATATACTACTCGTAATCCTGGTACCATTTTCTTCAATAATTGGGCCGCGGTAATACCTGGATTGGTTATCGAACTACTATTAATTGAAAGCGTGTAATCTGATTCGTGCTATTGTATAAAATTCGTACGTCTAAATTGAAATATTTCGATAAAAAATTAAGTAATTATCGCGCAAAAATACGAACACACCCGGCCAGTTTCATCATACGCGGCTGCAATTTTGTTTCGTTTGCGAAATGCAAATTTTAATTAAATCTGACCTCCGAAACAGTAGGTTACATTATCAGGTCCAGCTGAAACCTATTATCCATCGGATGGAAATACGAACTATCATTTTCCAGCCCAGTTGCTGTGTAGGTGCTCGTAAACCTTTCTTCGTGACATAATTCGCCACTCGCTCATCGATAGCCACTCTCCAACGTTATTTCGCGTGCCACGGCTAATTACCATTGCAGACTAGACCCATTTCCATAATTCATACCGAATCGATGGCTAAACTTCGCCTCGAAAAATATCCACGTCGTATTACCTTTCTTGCTCGTTAACATTTAACCTCCCTTCGACAGAAGCAAGAAAGAAGAACGGAGGGGGAAAAAAGATTCCATCGTAATTCATCAGCGACCCCGTTCTCGATATTCCAAGACTCTTACCATCCTCCGTTATTCCGTGGTCGCGCGTCATTTTTCCCTGTCGCAAACGTCCACGAGCCTCGTTTATTGTCGAGCAATAATAATCAGGCCAGCGTCGAGCCAAAGCGATTCACCGCTGATCCGGTAACGAGCCATTAATTATTTCTTAATAGGTGTGCATAGTACAGAAGAGGGACCGTTCCGGGAACATGTACGCGATGAAGTACGTCCACAAGGGTGAGTGCGCGGTGAAAGGGGCGTTGAAGAACGTCGCGCGAGAAGTGGAGATCCTCTCGCAGCTGGAACATCCCTGTTTGGTGAACTTGTGGTTCAGCTTCCAAGGTAAACCGATCGTCCCCGCTCTTCGAATCTCGTCGGACGAGATTACCATCGTTTCGCATCCCCCTTCGTAATCGATTTTCCATGCCGGACGGTGGCTAAAAGCATTACGCGAACTAACTCGATCGACGATCTTTCTTCGTTCGTTTCCGCCGTTTAGACCTTTAATTATCCCAACTCGTCGAGTCCATCGAACGAACGCAACGAAAATTAAATCCGTGCGTCGTCTCGTTCCAGACGAGGAAGACCTTTTCATGGTCTCCGACTTGCTGCTCGGCGGGGACCTGAGGTACCACATCCAGCAAGAGGTCGTGTTCACCGAGGAGAGCGTGGTGCTATTCGTCGCGGAGATCGCGCTGGCCCTCGATTATTTACGGTGTCACAAAATCGTTCACCGTGACATAAAGCCTGACAACATCCTGTTGGACGAGGAAGGTACGTGCCGAGCCTTGCTTCGCGTATTAAAAATTTACCGTCAACTTCGTCTTCTTTCCTTTATGCGTGGAATAATTCAGGGCCTCGCTACGAAATCTCCTTTGCCGAGGAGTTCTTCCAGCTTAGCGCGACGGTAAATGGTAAAAATGGAGAACACCGGGAATCTAACCGATTTACGAGCGTCCCATAACGATCCTTGAGAGGGAAAACCTGTCGAGCAAGCACTTTGATCCCTCTTTTATTCGCGGAGCTCGCGAGGAAATATCGTTTTTTAAACTTTACTGCTCCTCCCCGACTTTTTTCACTGACCAAATTAATAATGAAATTCAACGTCAGTTGAATCGCTCTGAAACTTCATCATAATATATCATATTCTATCATATTATCGGCCGGTGCCGGGTGGTTATTGTTAAAAACAACGTCTATGGCTGCGATCAGACCGAGGCACGTTCCAGAGATAACACGAATTTACGTTACACTCGTTCCACTTCTACGAACTATAAATACATTACACTCGCTACAAACTCTCGGATCCCTACGTAAACCGAGGAGAACGGGCTCTTCATCGGTGTAATTCCTGGATTCTGTGCCCCATTATCCGCCAAGGAATTACGATGAAGCGCAAAATACGCGATGCTGTAGTACTAACGAACTTGGTACCAACTGGATTTATTTATTATTTCCTCATCTTCCATCCCGCTATGAAACGAACACGAACAAGTCTTTGATGCAACAATGCAACCTGGAAATGTTTGGTGATAAGAAATATTACGATGGATTTATACATATCTCCTCGTTTCGTTCGTTTAACGTGTTCCCTCGCCCGTTGTTTCCTCCTTGGGAAAATTTATAAACGCACAGTATACATTTTGCAAGACTCTGACAAAAAAATTCAGAAAGAAATTGGAGACAATACGAAACAGAGCGCGTTGATGATCACATGGTGGGAAACTTGAAACACAACAGTGGAAGAACACTGGCGACGAGGAAGTTTACATGCTACCGTAGTGGAAAATGGTCTGTCGGACAATCCAATTTGCCGCTCGAAATAATTAGATGATCGCCTACTCGAGCGACTTTATCGTTCGTCGTGGTATCTAATATCCTTACTGCATACCTTTAACGTGTTCTGCAGAGAGTGTCGCATTATCAAAGGAGACCATCTTCGAAGAGAAACTCGCCGCGACAGAATGCCGCGAACAGAAATTTACGCTCCGAATAATTAATTCCGCTGTCCTATTTGCAATTACGTTTATTTAATTCACTCGCCGTCACAGGGTTTGCGAACGAAAATCAAAACGCTAACGTTCGCTGACCTCGCACCACCTTCGTCGCGCGCGTTTCTTTAAACGCAGGCTGATTTAATCAGCAAACGAAGTCGAACGAGATCCTTGTTAGTTCAGTCCTTCTTCTCTTTCTTGTTTTATTGCGTTTTCCAGTTAGCGCCGTTAATTACGTACGTTCGATAGGAATATTACTAAAATACACAGCAAGTTCAGTCCTCGAAACTCCCTTCCGTCCAGCGATTCCGAATAAAGACGAGCGGACGAGGAGGGTATGGAAATTTCTGTTGAAGACACCCTCGAACTAAGTCCGATGTATAATTCAACGCGCGGTTCCCTCCACCAAAGCGATGTGCTTTAAGAGGAATAGCCGGAGTTGAAATATGTTTCGCAAATTCACCTTGGGGCACAGCCTTCCCCTGTAATAAATCGCACGTTGCGTTTCTTACGGGCGGAAGCGGGATAAACGGGGGGTGGAGAGCGTAGCGGAAAGCGACGCGGAAGATACACGGTGATCATCGCCGGAAATACGTGAAACGAAGCTGCACTCTCGATATAAATCGGCTCGTGGATGGGAGAGTCGAACGTGAAAGGGAACGTCGGTCCAAACTGAAAGGATTCGCGCGTCTGAAAAGAGGCCTCGGTGCCTCTTCAATTATCAACCTTTAGCGTGAGCGCGCCCTCGTTCAATGCGTTCGACCGTGTACTTACACACCGTCGAACGATATTTGGAGTCCTGCAAATGGTGGCAGGACTGCCGGCAAACTTGCACTTGGTTCGTTTGCGTATCAACCGACCCGTTTACTGCATACCTTTAACGCATTTGATTTCCACGTTCACGTAGACAAACGCGGCAATCGAGCGACACACGGTCTTAATTAACGTGCGCTCGTGAACGTCAGAATTGCTTCCTCGTTATCGGTGAAGCTGTTCGATCGAAGATCGGAACGAAGATTGTCTTTCGAATCTTCCAATGTCGATCTTTTGCTAGCGAATGGATTAAAGAATACAATATCGAGCAAGTGGACCGGTTAAAGGAGACTGTTCGAACGGAACCGTAGAACATTTGGCATTTACTTCGACGAGGATTAAAAAGAAGCGTCAGATCGCAGGATTTTCTATCGGAAACGGTTCCAATAAGTCTTGAAATGAGGTGGTAAGCCCGACTGAAACAGTTGCTCCGTTCCAACGAATGTCGTCTATTTCCTGGGGTGATCTTAATGAAAATAGAAGTCCGCAATGCTTCGCGCTGTACGAAACACCGGACAATTCACCCTGCAGTTGATATTTCGTCATCAGCTGAAGTGCCAGAGACACGTGGCCTGGAAATCGATAATTTTTATCTACACGACGCTACACGGTAATCGAACAGCGAAGCAGCTAATTCATTGTTGGTAATTCGAGCTTTAATTAATAAAACCGATTAAATTTCCCTATAACGGAGAGGGTGCAGCCAAGCGGAAAGAGTTTAGCAATTATGCGAACGAGTATCCGGGATAAATTATTAGCGAAACAATGGGGCAAACAATCGACTATTTGCAATTACAAGTTTTAAGTTGTCGATATTAATATTAATAACAAACACACGGTAGAACCTTGCCACGAAGTTGAAAACTATATTTATTAGGTTCCTATTAGTTCGCATCGACGAAAACCGCGCAGTTTCCAAGTTCCAAGGTAAACTGCCGGGCAAAGTTTCCAGATTGGACGCGAATACGTGATCCGTCACGAGAATTGGTATTATTGTTGAACTGCGATAAAAAAAAGAGAAGACCCTAGGTAGGGAGTTTAATCGAATAGACGGAACTTGAGTATTAAAGTTTGAAAGTAGTTCGAGAAAGAAGGGGAGTGTTGAAAGATCGTAATAAAATCTGGAGAGAGATCCCGTGCGCGCATTGAGATATTCAGATATTCAATTCCTACATGGCAAATAAGACATGAGTTACGATAAAGAAATTAACATTTAACGGAGCAAAGGATCCTTTCTATCGGATCTAATTCATTCATCGATGCCACGCACTATCGATCACCTGCCTCACGACGAAAGTGAACGACCAAGTGACTGGCTATTCGTCCCGCCTGATCCAATCAAACTCCAACCAGCACACCTTTTACGATCGAGGTTTATCCCGGAAAAGAATGATCGATAAAGACACGGCGACGGAGAACCGCTTCTGATTGTTCATCAAAGGGCAAAGAACGGCTGTAATAGAGGACCGCATTATATTCCGGTGACGTAGCAGCAGGCCACAGATCCGGTCATTTTCCTCTCCCTCTGTCTCTCTTTTCCTTCTCTTTAGAGCGTACGCGGAGGTACGGACTGAGTCAGCCTATAAATAATTTTACGCTTCCGATTCGACCCGAGGCCTCGTGCCTTGGAAGCTTTACCTTCCACCCTTTGACACGACCGCGCCGTCTCAAAGAGCCCTCGTCCTCGATCCATTACAAAAACGTTCGCAATAAAAGAACGAAAAGAGGCGAGGCTCGAAACGGAGTTGAATAAAAAGTTCCGTTACGAGAGATTTCCATGCCCATTACGTCACCTCGGGAGAGGATTTCTCGGCTGGCTTTCAAACACTTTTCTGGGTACCAATTTTTCTTCAATTTCTAAACGACCGTCCGACCGAAAGTGCCCGTGATCACGGTAGACGGGATCGAGAGATGAAGCTCGCTTTGTACGATTTGTCAGCGATCAGAAATATGGACTACCTTTTTATTTCGACCTGTAGGGTTCTTATTAAGTCCCCGTTTCCCGCTCGATGTACTCGTCGCGCGGAATTCAAAGCGTACCACGGAGGGGCCTGGAATTTCACAATTTCGTCGACGGATTTGAATTATGTCGCCCGCGGCGGTTCAAATTAGTTTCGCGAGATCGAAAACACGCAAGCTCCTTTAGCTTACTTCATAAGTCGTCGAGTAATCCCGCACCTCGCGGCGAATTTCACTTCGCGAACCAACGAACTCTCCTCGTAAACCAAATTACCCGTAAACTAAACGCATAATCTCTGAACGCTTCGAAATTTGCTTGACATTAAAGAAGCGTCGCAGCGAAGTGACGCCCCGTGTCGAGGTACTCGCGTCGATATCAACGCTGGAAAGTCCTGATGTCGAAAATTATTTTCTTCCACGATACTTTCATTAGCACATCCGAACGCGAAAAAAAGTGTTTGTCGTTCGAAAACGGACTAAGAACAGTAAGGCACTCGATAGCATCACCTTCAAAAGGGCTTGCCTACGCGGCACGGAAGAAGGGCAACCCCAATTTCCTACCACATTTAGCCGACAGCTGCTCGAGCCTCGAAATTGCTTCTGCATCATTTAAAATTACCAGGGCCGAGTGTCGCTCCTTTACGTGCGACTTGCGACGTTGCCTTTTAACCCTTTCACCGGTCGATGAACGCGTCAGCGAGCCGTGCTTTTAAAAATTCCGTAAAAATTACCAAGAGGAAGGCACGGCCCGGCGTTAATTCCATCGGGAGACCTCCATTTTGTCTGCTCGACGTACCGCGAAATTTACCTCCGTTGTTTTCGCGACGGTTCTTATCGCTCATTTAACTTCGATATTAATTAACCGACATACGATAGAGTCAAAGTCGTTTTCGCCATTAAACGTACGATACGTCCTCGTTCTGGCTTAGAAATCGTAATGTCGATAAGAAATGAAGATAAACTGGCGTATAACGATGCGGGGTTCGAGTGAAACATTTCAAAAAAGATTAATGTTCGCCCTGTGTGCGCACGTTGATCGATACTTTCCACTCGTTCACTCCGGAAACCTCATATTTCTCCAGACGAAAGGTGTTCGTAGAATAGCTGATCGACGTCGGGTAACAGGATATTGGATCGTCTCCGAGTAAATCGAAGCCACGCATACGACGCACCGTTCGTAATGTTCGTAGCAGACGGTGATCGGTAGCTAACGATCGCCAGCTGGCGACTAATCGAATCGGTGTCGTTGTTCCCGGCATAGCAAGGGGATATTTGAAAGGCGAAGATTCCTTGTTCGATTCCGAATAACAGCTTACGCGACGAGGATTCCGTTCTGTTTAGGGCACGCGCACGTGACGGATTTCAACATCGCAACGGTGCTGGAAAATGGGGAACTAGCCACGTCGATGTCAGGAACGAAACCATACATAGGTACGAATTAATTATAGGATAGACGTTGCGTCGGTTTGATTAATCAAGCTTGAAACAGTCGATGATGCCTAAGCAATTCGTTTCAAGCTCATTGGCTAACAGGAAGAAAGCGGTTTCTGATACAATTAAGCAATACTCGATGAGAGAGACTCCTTTGATCTCTGATTAAGGATGACTGAATTGAAATGTTATCTTCCTCGTTTCCTCGTTATTGTATCGTATTTACCTCATTATTCGCGTTGGTAAATAGTCTGCAATGTGTCACGATTTTGACGTGGCCGCTATCTTATTCGAACAAGCATCGATACGCTCGCCATTATATCCAGTGCAGTAGATTAAGATTAGGTACTAGCCTAGTCTGTGCATTGCGGTATAATCTACTGAAGTGGATACAGCGACACGGGTGTGTACAACCGTGTTGTAATCATATTAAGATAGTGACCGTGTGTCAGGAAACGTGACATATATAGTAAAACTGTCTAGATAGAGAGACACACGTATATACGCTTACTTTCAGATGCATGAAAAGGAACGAATAAATCATCCCGTTCCCTTAATATCTCTACATATGTATCGTATCGAGCAGTACTTTTCTCAATGTTATTCGAATGCAGCTCCGGAAATTTACATGTGCTCCTGCGAGGAATACGGTGTCCTTGGCTACGGCTTCGCCGTCGACTGGTGGAGCCTGGGAGTTCTTGCTTGGGAAACCCTTGCCGGAGAACGCCCTTATCCACTCTGCTCCACTACGTCTCATAGAGAGGCTTTGCAGATCTTACAGGTAAAATTGTCGACGAGGAGGTTTTATACGTTCCTTTCCCTTCTTCGTCGATCCTTGCACCACTGTCGAGTCGTATTTCCCTCACGGTCCACGGTTGAATGCCACGTGATACCATTTCCGTACGACGTTCCGACTCGGCGATGCCCGAATGAAAGAAACATTGTCATTTAGAAGGAAAGGCCGACGCCCACCGGCTGGAGTTCGTTGATATGCGAGCTGTTGGACAGATTACTAACCGTAACGCCTGGGGCGCGGGTATCCACGTTGGAGGAGCTGAAGCGAGTGACTGCGATGAGAGGGCTCGACTTCGACAAAGTGTTGAACAAGCAGATCAAGCCGCCATTCACGCCGCCGAAGGATCACCTGAATTGCGATCCGACGTTCGAGCTGGAGGAGATGATCATCGAGACGAAGCCGTTGCACAAGAAGAAGAAGCGTCTCGCGAAGCAAAGGTAAGCGGGTTACGGCGTGGTGAAATTAATTGCACGATTCCAGCCGACGTCCTGTGATCTGTCCCCTGTTACTCCCCAAAGGAAATTGACGCCAAGGATATTGATTAAAGGCAGTCCTTTTTACTTTGCCCCGCCATTCTATTCTTCTCATTCGAAGGATCCGTTTTAAATTTATCCTTCGTGTTTTCTTGCCATCGAGTTGCTTCCACGTCCAGTTCTCTTCCATTCTTCTAATTTACATTCGATCTCGACACTCTGCCGTCTATCGTTCGTTCGTTCCAATGATTGCGTCGAGAATTTTTCACTTTGCAAGGAACCGAAGGTCTTCGTTTCTTCTGTTATGCGCGCAGATCCCTGAAAGTCGATCATCCCGTGGAAGAGGCGGCGCTGGGGACAGTGGAAGGCGCTGGACCGAGCGTGGACCTCAGGAGATTAGCGTTCATCCCGGAATACCGTGTGTACAATCGTGAACGCGAAATGGAGAGGCAGGAGAGGGAGAGGAAGGAGAAACAGTGGGAGGAGGATCTGAACACTGCCATGAAGGGTGCCGAGGAGAGGCTGAAGTGAGTTAAACCGCTGAACTAATTACCGCTCCGCTTCGACGTCGCAATTGTCGTGCTCTTTTTTACTTTTCGAGAGAGGCGAACGATAGAGGTAATTTTAAAGTAGCTGAGAGAGGATTTAATAAGAAGAGTAAATGGGGATTCCGCGCCGGTAGATGATGACCCGCGAGAGCACAGGGGGAGAAATAATTGTTGGAGGGACTCCTTTTATTTAGTGCGAGATATCTAGTCTAACGTATAACGAACCTGACAATGTTCAATTTTCAAGCATTAGATAAATAATTATTCATTCTGACCAGGAATAAAGTAAGTTTCATTATAAATTAGACACCGAATGACGGAGCTCAACTTTCACATGTTACCGAATGAACGATCGATACGCGTCAAAATCGCGACAAGAGAAAAACCATTGATCGGGAAACAGCCTCGGCTATAAATTCCACGCTGCGAAAAAGTTATAAACGCTCTTTGGAAGTTTCGGTCTCGCTTTTCGCGATACCTTTGGACTGTAGCCAATTGCAACAAAAGTCAAGCTCTCCTGTTCGCAAAGCGTGAACCATTCACGTGATACCTTTGAATTATTTGAATTACAAGAATTTCCACTTCCCCATAAATACTAAATTATTAATTCTAAGAGATCGATATCAAATGGGATAATTACAGAACGAGGCAACAGCCGGCGCAACGAACGGGAAATCGTCTGAGCGTTTCGACGACCAGCGTGAAAACGCGTATAAACGCATCCCCCAGGCAAGGGAGACGCGCCAGCACCGCGACGTCGTCGGATATCGACTACATCGACGCCAGTCCTGAGCCTTCGACATCGTAAATTCCTCTTGAAGAAATTCTGCACGGAAGACAGATGACGATGTACATTCCCGAGAACATTTCGGCGAGTGGTCGTTTCTGAAATTTAATCTTTATTCCCCGATTTGTAGATTCTCGAACCGTTTAAAAAGTTTCCTCCCGATCCATGGTAAATCGATTCAGACCTTCGAACGATGGATTTCTTCGATCCAGTGCTCGTACGAGCCAATGTGAATTCGGTAGAAGTAAAATGGACGAAGAGAGATCCGAGTGTCTTTCTTCAATTTTGAAATCTTTTTTTCTGATAGAGTTGATATAGATATATTAATATACATATATACCTACTTGAAACGTACGATTGAATGATAGCAAAGTACCGCGGAGAGATTCATCTAGCTTTCTTAATTGTAATTCTATCGAATAATTATCGAATCTTTCCCGAAGAATTAAAACTCGTACCTCAGCTGATCGATCTCACGCCGCTTCTCGTTCTCTCTTCTAAGGAAAAGCGTATCGTTTATTTTTATAAAGAACAGAAGAAGAAACAACCGACCAAAGTGGAGCCTTTCAAAGAGCATTTTACCAAAACGAAAGTTTACCGAAAGAAGGGAAGAAGACATTAGAGCAACGGCTCTCTCCTCATCCCCCCCGACTTCATCACCATCCTTCAGAAAGCGAAACAATCGAACAAAGCAACGTGGTCCAGGGGATACTCGACAGAACCCTCGGCACGGCTCGCTGTTCACTTCAAGTTGGTACGTGCTGCTTAACTTCCCTCTTAGAATGTTACGAAACTCGTGTAGCCTCGGTTCCGATGAAATTTTGTAACGTTAAATGGGGTTGAAATCGTCGGATCGTAGAATCATAGGAAATCGATATCTTGCGAATCTTTTTAGCTAATTGCGCCCAGAGAGTACAAACCTGGAAATATTTTAGTTGAAAACAGAGTTCAGTGCTCCTTCAAAAGATATTCCTGCTCGAATACCAAGTGCCATCAGCGCAATTTTTATTTTTTTCAAACGTTCTTCCATGTCTGTCGAATAAAACATCTAAGAAAACGTTTCGAGGTTTGTACTCGGCTTTAGCGATACGTTCCCTCGATTCACATCCCTGCCACCATTCCGCGCACCTCGAATCGTATTAAAAACAGATCAACGATCGCATCTCTGATAATCAACCAGTGAACACCACAAACACTGTAATTTTATAAATAATTGTAAAAAGAGAATATAAGTTGTAACGTAAAATTAAACGATAATTAAATAAAAATGATATACAATTAAACAACACTTATTGTTTTTCAAATGCGATCACTTTTGTTCTTCCGTCGATCCATTAATTGCATTTACTGTCGTTCAGGACGAGAAAACGGAAACCGTTGAGAACCTGATCAACCAAAAGAGAAGGTAACGTTCAGAAACTGTTGCAAAATTCTCGACGCTTTTGGTAATTGATGTTTACTAGAAATGGTTGCAAACAGAGATTCGGTATCGAAGTCGAGCGTGACTGGAGAAAGGAGTGCCGAATGATCGATAACGGTGGCGCCGTTTCGCTAAACAGAACAGAAAGGATAAAAAGAACAGGACCGAGGCAAGTTTTTAATTTAATTAGAATAATAAATTAGACGAATGAGAACTGTATATACTTGGGGTTTCTTGTATTTGCAACGTTCGAATGATGAAAGCACGGTCTTTGGTAAGCTTGCCTTGACAAAGTAGCGATAAGAAAGTACTTACGTTGAGAAGCAAAAAAAATTGCGAGTATGAAGAATGAAAAATAGCGTTGAATCAATACGATGTTATGGAAAATACAGCGATAAGAAACGTAAAAGTAGGCACGTGTTACCCAGAGAAAATTGAAAGAAAATTGTCGAGCAAACATTGACAGAGATAAATTCGATTCAAGAGTAGAAGCCTTTTATCGACGGTGTGTAGTGACTTTCGAGTATTTATTTTGATACCTATACATATAAGCAATAATACTATAAAATAACATGTTTAGGCATTTGGTGCGCATGTTAATAATTGGTGTCGCGTACCTCTAAAACACTTGTGCCAACGATATTTCATTAAACGGGTGAGAACCATTGGAGATTCCCTCTTTCTCTCGCCGCGTCTCTAATCATGATGAACGATGTAATTATACTTATCGAACCGCGCCCATTACTTCACTTCGCAACGCGAAACAAGCTTTTATCCGCAAATATTAACGATCCTAGGAAATGACTATAAATATTTGCTCTTTTTTTCCACTCGTTTCCCACGTCTATAAAGCGTTCTAATTTCCCTTCGGGAGAAGCTTCCCGCACCCATGAAACTTAATCAAGACTAATGCGATTTCGCACTTGCGGAGGAACGAGGGTCTCCTCGTCTCACTCTTATAAAATAGTCGTTAAGATCGATGATCGTGAAAATATTGTTCACGCGATTGGCCATTTTGCGCAAAGAAACACTAGCAACAAGAAGGGGAGGAAGATCAATCGATTTATGGAAACGGAAATTTTCTCTTCTTAAAGAAACTGACGAAGGAACGTCAATGGATCTAGCAAAGCAGGTAAGTAATTCGCTGCTAATCGGAGATTTGTGAATTCGTTTTTGAAACATCTACGAAATAAATGTGCGCGTGTGTGTGTATTTATTATTAGAAATTATTATTAGAAAAATTAATTTAATTTTTATTATTATCTGATAACATGAACTGTGCAAAGGAATTCGACGAGCAGATTCTTAATATAATACAGAGTTTCTTCTTCTGTACGTTCGCTTACTAATGATTTTCACAGTAGCGCTAAATGTAAAAAAATTAGCAACAATGCTGATAAAAATAATATCTATGTTTATGTTCTAAGAACCGTTAAACTATATTTGTTAATATCACAAAAGTATTGCCATTTCTTGATTACCACACACATTATAGTTAGGTACTTTCCATCGTTATCTAATCTTTAACTAAACGCACCTACAAGGTGCGACATAAAAATTATATACGTATACTTCCAGCCAAAATATCATTCCAGAAAAATAGAGTATCCTACACTTAAACAAGAAACTATTAATTTGTATGCCCCGTATATTGTCCAAGAATTAGTTAAACTATTCTCGTCAGTCTATAATGTCAGATAAGCGTTATCAAATACTAGATATGCATCTTACGTGATCATTTATCTTTGCGTAATATCCCTTGAAAGAAATGATATTTAAGTTCATTATCCTTAACGTTAAATACCTATTATATGATCACAGTAAATGTTATTCGAATTGTTAATTATTAATAATTATCACGAACATATCCAGCAAAGTAAAACAGGCATGCAAATCCTATCGAGAAATATTTTATCCGCATAAATATATACGCTATTCGAATTTAATCCGAATGGTAATCCTCGTATAAACTATTATATAGACTATCAAAAATATGTGGTTATTAATGCTTAACCACTGATAGCTGTGCATATTCAACTCGTTAAATACAGCACACACGATTATCCTGTACTTGTGCACATACGAAAACATCATAAATTACCTATAAAGCTTTGTATAATTTGTAGTTATAAACAACTATCGATTTACTAAGATTAACAATTGGCGCTGGAACAAAATCGTTTATAAAAATATCCATCAAATATTGATGGAAATTATAGAATTATTTAAATATTGTTGTAAATATTTAAACATGATCGGAGAAAAAGCAATGAAGATCCAGTCTTTACTATTGTCTAGGAAATGAAAAAGAAGCTTCCCAATGAAAGAACTCTCATCGTTTTTCCTTTCGACTCTTCGACTGTATATCTCCCAAAAAGTATTCGAGTATTTTTTAAACAGAAGTCACATCCGTAACTTCGATTCGAGATATTGGTTTTGCGGGTTCTACTATTATAAAATCATTCGTACCTTCTGCAGATTCACCAATACGCAGTTCGTGCAAATTTGCCATTATTGAATCAACCTGTATCGGCTGCTCCGGTGAGCTATTGTTTTTTCGAAGCTTATTAAAATGAAGATAGCAGATACCACGATGCCCTAACCATGTGATTTCATTCGGTTTGATACCACGTTCTAGTAAGGCGTTCTTTAAATCGCGTATCCTCGCGCTGGACGAAATATTCGATAATTTTAAGGAAAACTCAACCTGAGATTTTGACCTAGGTCTCAAGTTTTTACGACGTTGTTGTGTGATTTTCTCGTTACTTTCCATTTTCTCCTAAAGTGCAGAATGTAAGATATATAATCAATATATAAATAATATACTGATTTTCAGTATTTCTTACCTCTAATTCATTAGAAAATACATTATTGTCCTCCTCTAATTTACTTTTATTGAATGTACGCCTCTTGGGGAACCGTGTCTTCATTCGTTTTTCTCCTTCTTCGTCATTAATGTTGGAGGCATCTTTTCTTGTCTTAAAACGTTTCTTATTCTTTACATAACTAGGTCGATTTCTATAAGGTTTTTGTGTTTCAGCATCCGAGTCCTCTTCCTTCAAAGTTATTACTTTGCCCTCCCTGATAAAGGTATAATACTTTAATATATATTTATACACGAATGTATAATATAAATTAATATATAATGTTTCAATGCATACTTCTCTTCCATTTCTTTTAACTGGTGCAATACAGGCATTGATTTAATTCTTCTTTCGCTTAACATGTGCCATATAATACCGCCAGGTTTTTTTAACTTTGGATTAACTACTATAGTTTGTGTAGGTGTGACAATTATGTCAACAGGTACATCGTATTCTTTAAATATTTGAGGTGGAAGACAATCAAACACTTGACAGTCGTGTACAGTTGTAACAACTACAGTATCCTGATTGACTGCACCCATTCTCATCATCATTGCAAATTCCAAATCTGCGAATCCTTTACCTTTACCAAGTCTATATCCATCGCGACTGACGCACACAGATCCTAACACCACAAGATCTATCTGAAAGCAACCAAAGATAATATATGAAATAATAAATATAAATCTAAACAATACATTTCTTTTAAAACAACAAATTAACAAAATATATCTGTACTTTTATTTTGGAATCCACCCCAAGCGGTTTACCAACTTCCATCAACCCATAAATTTTTGATAACATTCTCAGATCACTTTTCGAAGCATCAGCAACTGGTGTGACATGAAGAAACAGGCCAGATCTTAGTCTGGGTATTGGAACTAATATTTCCTTATTAGCTTCTAGTGCTAAGAATCTTACAGGTTCTTGCGGCTTGTCTGGATTTATCTTTATAACTCTCGATTGCTTAAACTCTTCTAACTCTATCAAACGCTGCGCTGCCTCTGCAGCACCTTTGAAATTTGGTATGCGATCGTATACAGTAAGAGGAAAGTTAACTAATTCATTCTTCATCAAGTAATCCCATACTTTTTGACGGAAGCTATGCTTAGTTACCTCTTGCGCTGAAAAATGCAACAATATTATTTAACTGCATACATAGTTTGTTACTACCTGTTCTTACACTGACGCTATCGTACATTGAAGTCAGCGAAATATATTAATGTTTATGACTCATCAACGCATTACTCACTACTATTTTTAAAGTCGTTTAATGCTTTTGTAAAACAGATGAAATTGAATATATAAATTACAAAAAGTTTGACACGAATTAAGAACATATACTGAAATCAAACTTTCTGTTACGAATAAATATTTCGTATTGCAAATACGCATGTAAACAAATGCTTATACGTGATACTGCAAAATATTACTCACGCAATTGTTCTTCAGTCATTTTCGTGAAATATATTTAACCTCTTGCAGCGAATTACGTTGATGGTAAATTATAATAAATCAACGAAGTGTCTTATGAAAATTTTATTTTTATAAAAATAGATTATACGATTTGTATATCTCCGCTCCCTTTATCCTTGTTTCTATTTCAACGCAAAATCATGTCGGTAAACTTGTCACAGTGAAAACCACTAGAACGTTTTGTTATATTTACAAAATTTCAATCTCGTTGATAAAATTCACAAATAATGTACGAGCACGGTATAAATTTCGACAAAAAAAGGTCCCTTATATAATTTTATGACAAAATGAAATAGGTTATCTCACTTGACATTTCCGATTGCAGGAGAATCGGACAACTGACGTACGTGCACAGACATGTCGGCCGCGAAACACTAGACGATACGAATTTGGACAAAAAAAGTTTACATTTATCTGTTATTTTATATAATACGTGCAAAAAACTTGGAATATGTGTAAATTCATAAATTCGTCAATTTGATAAAATGATAAAAAGTCAAATAGTAAATGTATTAAATATAAAAAATAATTATATTCGTGCATAGAATGGAAATAAACTAGTGAAATTATTTAAAGTGACTGGTGCAGTATTGTTCTTTCGGTTTTCCAGCAGTTAAACAATATTATATATCGTATATATATATATAATCCACTCGGAAATACCGCGAAATGAAACGATTATGAACAGCAGGACCGTACGTATCTTCCTATTTGGATACCATTTTTCATAAAAATCTGATATTAACATTATTATTGTAAAGTTAAATTAAACAAACTTATATTTATATATTTTCGTAAGTCTAATTAAAAATAATTTATAGTTTCAACAGCACAATTAAATTTGAAACGTCTTCGATTGTTTCCAAAATTTATACATCACTGGTGTACAAATACAAGAGTGAGATAGATACCTTAAGAGTCCATTGTGGAAAATGGCTTTACTCACGAGAAACATCTACAAAGTATTTTCTCAGGTAATGGACATTTAATTGAAGCACGAAATTTTCATAAACGTAGTGCAACTTTTTAAATAACAACTAGATGAAAATATCATCGAATATTGTTCAGTTATTCGATTAATTAACAAAAATTGTCAACGACTGTCGCAAGAACGTTGCATGCGAAGTAACTTCTCCGAAAGATGCGTGAAAACATTTTTATTTGACGGTAAATGTAATTCCAAAAATTAAATCAATACTGTACAAAATATTTAAACATATAAATTTGCGAAATTCAAATAACGAAATGAATTAAATGAACGACATCAATAATCCGGTTATTCAATCATTACAATCACATCTATATTGTCGTTATAAATATAACTCTTCAACGTAATATTTATAACTTAGTTATATACAGAGGTAAACTTTTACTTTTACCAAATGCATTTATCTTTTGCTTTTCATGTATTCATTTAACTTTGTTGATAAGAATTATAATTTAAAGCTTGTATTTTTACTTACAGAGATTATATTTTTATTTACAGACTGCTCAAAAAGGAGCTGTTAGATCTCTATATGTAGGAGCAATACGTCTACAGGAATCGGTATATATTGAGCTGTCCTTTAGATATGACTACTGCCATGTACAAATATGTTTATTTCTTTTAGACCGTAGAACAAGAAGGAAAGGTAAAATGTACTCTGATACCAGGAGATGGTGTAGGACCAGAGTTAGTAGTTTCTGTTCAAAATGTTTTCAAAGCTGCAAATGTACCGGTTGATTTTGAACCTTACTTTCTCTCAGAAGTGAATCCAACTCTAAGCGCACCTCTTGAGCAGGTTTCTAATAGTATTGCAAGGAATCAAGTATGTTTAAAGGTATCGTTCTATTTAGTGTTTATATTCAAACATTAGATAATAATATCAAAAAATGTTAAGATCTGAATATTAATCGTATCTTGTAGGGTATTTTAGCAACTCCAGATCATTCTCACACTGGAGAACTTCAAACATTAAACATGAAATTACGTAAAAGTCTAGACTTATATTCAAATGTTGTTCACGTGAAGTCTTTACCCGGTGTTAAATGCCGTCATAAGAATGTGGATTGTATCATTATCAGAGAACAAACAGAGGGGGAGTATTCTGCATTGGAGCATGAATCTGTGAAGGGTGTAGTTGAATGTTTAAAAATAGTAACTGCAACCAAGAGTCAAAGGATTGCAAAGTTTGCATTTGATTATGCAGTGAAGCATAATCGTAAGAAGGTCACTTGTGTTCACAAAGCCAATATCATGAAACTTGGTGATGGTCTTTTCCTGAAATCATGCCAAGAAATTGCTAAACTATATCCCAAGTAATGAAATATCAATTATTTTACAGATTATTAACATATAATATTAATGCTTCATTTGATTTTTCATATAATTTCAGAATTACATTTGAAACAATGATCGTGGATAATTGCACAATGCAAATGGTATCCAATCCCCACCAGTTTGATGTAATGGTATTACCAAATTTATATGGTAATATTTTAGACAATCTTGCATCTGGTTTGGTTGGTGGTGCTGGTGTGGTTGCAGGTGCTAGTTATAGCCCTGAGTGTGTCGTCTTTGAACCAGTAAGATCAATAAGTATACCGTACAATAATGATATAAATTTCATGTCCATTGATAAAAAATTTTAAAGTTCATTTATCATACAGGGTGCAAGACATACATATTCAGAAGCTGTTGGCAAAAATGTTGCAAATCCTACTGCTATGCTTTTGTGTGCAGTAAAACTTTTGCGTCATGTGAATTTAACACGTTACGCTGAACAGATAAAGGATGCATTAAATCGTGTTTTAAATGATGGAAAAGTATTAACAAAAGATCTAGGTGGACAGAGTTCTACAACAGAATTTACAACTGCTGTAATACACTCTCTCCGTTAATTTTAGATCTCTGTTAACTTTTGAGATTTATGTAACATAGAACCATAGTATACATAGAATCAAAGTACCATGCTCATTTCATACTATCAGGAATATATAATATCACTATGTGTACTAGGCTCCTACATGGCCGGAATTTATCGAACTTACCGTTTTAACCAATCTTAAGTTATATCAGAATTTTATTAAAAATGTATTATAAGTAGAGGTCAGCAATTATATTTATAAACTGAAACTGAGTTCATAATAAGATGATATCAACTGCTCCGACAACACAACTTTGTTACAGTAAGAGTACTATGATGTTACATGCGCCTCGTGACATCACTTCCATAGTCATTTGCATCCGCACTCGTCGGTGGTTGTGATGGCACGTGGTGTAGCACCATAATAACACTCGTCAGATCTCAGCAGATGTTCAACATATTGAGTACTGACATTTTGCTTGTCGTTAACCCCTGGCGCCATCTCTGTGAAAAGTGCTCAAACTGATCGCACATCGTTATCGACAGCGAAGTGAACTACCGACAGTAGTGGCGCCATCTCTGTGGAGATTGCCGAAACTAATTCCCCACTTAGTCCAGCACTTTCCACAGAGATGGCGCCACTACTGTCGGTAGTTCACTTCGCTGTCGATAACGATGTGCGACCAGTTTGAGCACTTTTCACAGAGATGGCGCCAGGAGTTCTAGAATAGAGTCGGTAACATCTGTCTCACTCTTTCTTATAGCATCTTTCTCTCTCTTACCTCTAAAGCGGGAAGTATAAAAGTAATATATAATATGATTATATACAATAGAAATTTAAAAGCTCTTTTCCTATTAAAATTGCACAATATGTAGTATTTATTATTTATATTTACATACGTTACTTTACATTCTCACTTGCAACCAACAATCGCTGTATCGAGCTAGATTATAAAAAATAATGAAAACAAGTATAATGTTATATCTTTGTTTCATGCTAATCTATTTTAGAATCAAAATTAGTAAACCGTTTAGTTTAGTCATTTTTAATATTCGTTTATAATGTGGATGGAAAAATGTCACGCTAGGCCATAGCTGAGAAAATTGATGAACAAACGTCATTGGCAGGCGGTATCGACAGTGAAACAACACACTTACTATATGATTTATAAAACTATACAAAGTCACATTCCATTTTTGCAAGTGTCATAAAGAAACTGTCAAAAACACGTGCCCCGATGGATTCTGGTGACGATGCAATAGAACTTATTCACCAGGATATTGTAAAAAATCATCTGCAAGTTACAGCATTAATACAAGTAAACATTATTTAAAGTAAAAGTTCTTGTACGTGCGTATAATAATATAACCTACATTACAATGTATTATTAAACAGATCAATGTCTTAATATCATGCAGTAGAAGTAAAATATCTTAATAGTGTATTCATATTTGTAGTGATCATAAAGTGACTATAATCAATTTTTTATTGAATTTTTATTACACTAATAACTGCATGTACATACATATTCTTCAGAGGTTAAGTAGAAACAATTCTGTTTTTATTTTCAATGAAATTCACTGAATGACATCAATCTTTCAGGATATTCAACAATGCACTGGACCATTAGAATTGCTCAACGAACTAAATGCAGAAGGAAGAGCAAAGATAGCAACTTTAAAATCATCTATTGATAAATTAACATCAATAGCAGAGAGAGAACCATCAGAAAAAAAGAAAGCAGAATTATTGGCAGAGATAGATACTTATAAGCAGCAATTGAATACTTCCTTTGCCGCTTTTCGAAAAGCGAATGTCATTAGTGTATGTGTAATAGATAAACTTGCTAAAGAGGAGCTACTTTCTGTCTCTGAAGAGCAACAAGCTGCTATTCGAAGAAGACGTGATAAACAAAGTCTGGCAAATACATCAAGTGAACTTTCTGATAAACTTTTAAGTATATCTAGACATTTAGCAGAAACAACTCAAAGAAGTGCAGATACATTAGATACATTAGGTATCTAATTTAATTTCTATAATGTATATTAAATACATAGTAAAACATAATTTTTAATTCATTACTTCAAACTTTTTTTTTTTAGTAACATCATCAGATAAAGTTACCAGTACTAAAGATGAATTGGAACACCAACAACAAGTCATAGTACAGTCTGGTAAGCTTTTAGGCAAATATGGTAGAAGAGAAGTTACCGATAAAGCTTTGGTAGCATTGGCATTTGCATTTTTCCTTGCCTGTGTTTTTTACATTTTACAAAAAAGACTGTTTTAAAACTACAAATTGTTATACATAAAAATGTGAAGACTATATTTTTAATGGCAGAGCAAATAATTTCCGAATAGATGACTTGTTAATAATTTAATTTATAATGTTATTTGTTATTTAATCTGAAAAAGAACTGTTTTGTAACTATATTATTTTATCATAGAGATAAGTACATTTATGAAATAAAAAATTTTCAAACTGTATCTCATCTTAAGAATAATGTAACTTAAAACTTATAATATATTTATATTTTATCACCAAAATTGATTGAATATTGCCAATTGTTGTTGAATCACGCTATCCTGTAATAGAAACCGTAAAAGTAATTGATATCATATTATATTACATTTCACGAGTTCAACTAATGAACGTTATATATAATTTACTGTACATTTCTACAACTATTCATAAACTCTTGCTGTGATATAACTCCATCTTTATCAATATCCATCTTCTCGAAAATCTTATCCACATGTCTGTGAATCATTCGCTGAATAGTCTGCCCGTTATGTAGCATCTCATAAATTGCCGACACTATTACCAGCATTTCTTTTCTCGTGATGTAACCATCTCCGTTCAAATCATAAAATCTGGTCAGAGGCAAAAGTAGAAAGTAACATTGAACATTTTATGTGTCAGCTTACGTTGTGATTTAACTAAACGATCACCTGAAAATCCAAGAGAGCTTTTGGTCGACATCACCATTAGTGATTAAATCGATTTCATTAAGAAGGTCTCCGAAACTGACAATGCCATCCTTATCCCTGTCGAATGCGTTGAAAACGATTTGCATATATTTTGTCGGGTCTCCTAATGGAAATAATTTCGCGTAAGCCGGTTTTAGGTCGTTCGTGGTTACTGCTCCTCTCGGACAATGCTGCTTGAAAGTACGATACAGCTTTCGTATCTCGTCCTTCGAAAATCCAGTTCGGCACGTTAAGGAAGAAAGCCGTTCCGGAAACACATAGGGCGGTTGTTTCTCGTCGTCTTGCATGTTCTCTACGAAAACGGAGTGAGGTTGAACACTCGTCGAAGTTTCTAAAATTATTGAAAACAGTCTTGTACGATAATTTTTCTGTTTCGTCTAAAATGATTGATGACATTTTCGTGTCGGGGCAGTGGTACCGCAGTGTAGTCAGTTAAAGCGTTTCACAATTTTAATTTCACGACGAAAAGGAAACTGTAATTTGGTATCACAATTTTTTTCTTTCAGGTTCTCTGAATCTATCTGAATGTTCTTTTTGACATACCAGTTATCTTTTGGATGCTCCTCTTCACTTTCTTAAAGCTTCGTTGCATTTTTAGCGAGAGGCATACACGATTTCTGATCTTCTGGATATTGTTATCATCGACATTGAAATTATTGGACATTATCGTAGGAAAAGTTCGGGTCGTTAAAAACTTCTAGGTATGGAAAAATGATTTGCAATGAGGGCAAGAACGTTTGTCTATTTGAAAACGAATAAAGGTGGTATTATATTATATTACTTGAGCGCTGCCATTCTTGACCACTTCGGTATCAACAAAACAGCTAATGTAAGGGAAGTAATAGTCGTCCTATTACTTTAAATTTTCCGGAAAGTCGGAATGTAGAAGCTTTCTCAATCAGAAGTAAAACAGTACTGACGCACGTACTGCAGCTGACTTCGAGAAGTAGCTTCTCAAGGAAACTGCTATTCAAAATATTTAGACGATTTACCATGTCAGTAAGAGTAAACGTGATGGACGAATTCTTTGAATATCCAATTCGCGTCTCGAATATGAATAAAAAAACAAGTGATTTGTATGCGTTTACAGTAATATTTCTTTTTTCTTGTGGTAATATAATTAATTGCAAATTCCTTTATTGCTATTTTCGATGCAATAAGCACTTTTATACATGACCTCGAGTCTAGAATTCATAACGATTATATAGAATCTTCCATCCTATATACGCCACAAAGAATTGTTTATTTACTAAGAACGAATGTGTATAAAATATAATCTGACGCATTCTATTCTTCTACCGTACGTCTTATTATAGAAACTATTTCTTATTCATGTTTCTACATGCCTCTTCTACGAAGAATACTAATGATCAAGCGTATGTAAAATACGTATTATTTCGTTCAACTTCCACGTCTGATGATTCATTTTGTCCAATAAAATAGCGTGTTAATGATTGTGGATAAGAAATATGACCCGAAATTCATTATATTTCAATATAATCAACTTAATTGTGTTGTCGAAACGCAATTAAGTTGATTATATTGAGTCTGCCGTGACCCATATTTGCTTATCATTAGGTCTGAGCTCAAAGATCGGTAGCTATCGCAAAAATCGAACAAAATTGTTTAAAGATACGAGAATCATTTTAGGACCGCAAACCTCTTTATACTAGACTGCGTAGCAAACTTTCTCTGCTAAACTCTATTAATAGTTCAACAGTCTGGAAAGCAGCTATTACGGTAATAGGAAGTAGTAACAGCCTAGTCACGGTGAACCCTAATGAGAACGATTACGTAGTCATCTGGGTTTTGTTATTTATGAATGAGCATTGCAAATCTATAATTCTCCTACATGCAACTAAATTGTTGTTCGTTCGCTTGTCGGAAAATTATTATTACACCATCCTTAGCGGTAAATTGAAGTTACCATGAAAATATTTATACGAATTGTTATTGCATGCGTACCAAAAGTGTCAACCTTGACATAAGATCAGCGCAAATGTAGAACAGTTCTTAATGGACGAAATCATAGCGAAGATTGCAATATAATTGTACGTTTTATGAATGAATCGATTCTCTTACAATTGTAATTTAACGTCGAGTCTCGTACGATTACTGAAACGCGACATTCCAGTTAAACAAGTATCTATAATTAAGTAGACATCCCTTATATTACCATACATTTTCTTGTAACAGAATTTGTGCACGTGCAGAATACTAAAAATGAAACGATGTGCCATGAATAAAAAGTTTGTTTCGATTCACGGCGAACAGCAAAGAGATAGGGCCTTCCCCAAGTTCAATGTTACAAAAGGATATGTATGCGAATTTATAAATGATTTTGATTCAGCATTAATGTATATTAATAGATGAACTAGGTTCCTTTCTAAAGGAAGATGAGCGCAGTTGAAATGTTACAACTGAAGAAAGAATAAATCCAAATGCAGTTCTTTATAATATTGTCAATAAGATAGCAAACAACTGGCAATAGGTGTATGCGTACTTACAAGCTTGACCAACACATTTTTTTCCCCAAGCGGTAGGATAGTGTTTGTATATAAAACAGCAGTAAGCATCCAGCATCACTTCATTGCGAGAGCGTGCTTGATACCGCCCGTATAGCTCGATCTCTTTCGTAAGTCTAAAAAAGAAAAATGTAAACGACCGGATATTTGTGTAAAAAACAAAATTCTCGTTGGTTCAATCTATTACGCTCGTATAGTGAAAATAAGTTAAAAGGGGAGAAAGTACCTCTAATCAGTTTGTTCAGAAAGTGTCAAGTTCGAAAATAAATATTCGAAATCGGTCAACTACACGTGATAATCGTTTGTCATCTAGCTTTTTAGCATGAAAGTTTGTATCATTATCTTTTGGCATTCCTTACAACTGTTACTGTCTATTTGTACATTTTCCTACAATTTATATTTCTTTCAGATATATTAAGCTGTTTTTAAATTAATGAAGAATCTCGAAAGAGCTTAGACAGAGCAACATGAAAACTTTCCTCTTGCTACTATCGTTGATCGTCACCGTGTGTGCAGCACCATGGCTTGATATTCTTTTCGGCAAACCAGACTATAATCAGCAAATATTGGATCACAAGAATCAACAGCATAGACGGCGGCAAGGGAAAGGAGGGAATGAAAGATGGAAAGAAATTTGTAGAACGATAAATCCTGATCCTTATGCGTTTCCTGGTCGAGTCCCCTATCCTGCCGGGCCAGTTTGTCCTTGGTGAATAACTTCACTCTGAAGATGCGTTAAAAATATGAATTTATTGTAACAATATCAGGGTATACGAATATATCCACTAGTTATGAGTATTTCAGTCAGTATACAAGTTTTCCTATGGGACTAATGACATAAAAGTATGCAGTCGTATATACCTGCCAGTATAAATCATGTATCAAGGGATACATTTTTTCATGATGCCTTTCTTTCTTTTTGTACGGTATACTGTAATATGTTTTCCTTTGTATTATGTCCGCACGATTTGTCGACGTTATCATGCTACCTAAAGCTTAATGTCGTTAACTTATCGTCTTAATATAATACAGTACAAGCTCTATCTCCTTTTTTCTTCTTTAGTAGAAAAATAAATCATTTATATTACACAAGGGTCGCTGTACTAAAGTAACTTAAGTTTTATGCTCCGTTCAAGAAATGCATTATATATTACTAAGACCATCCGATAGTCTCAAATATGATATCTATGTACACATTACATATTATGTACAAAAAATGAAAATCACAGGATCACTGTAGCACTTGAGTTCGGTCATAAAAAATCTCGATGTTCCGATCAAATTGCTCCCTCCCTCCCTCTCCTTGGAATAAATCTGTGACGCAGTAGAAAAATTTGTACACCGTATGCAGTTCCGATACCTGACACGACAGAAAAGAAAACAATCATTTCCAAACTTGTATCAATCCATCTGTGCTACCAGTAAGAATGCACGTGTTGGACATAGCCACGGCAGAAATCGTATCATGGTGCCCGGATGGCGGAGTTTCAGGACCCTGACCGCCTTCTTCAGAATTTCTCGTTCTGACACTGTTACCTCCACCGGATGACGGCGTGGGACCACCTCCACCTAAGACTTCTTGAACCACATTAGTCCCGTCTATTAAGCGTTGTCTATACAAATATTAAGAAATATACTCGTACATTATGTGCGTAAGATACTACTTCAAATGAAAATATTGTACTAAATATATAATGTAGAAATATAAATACTAACTCGTATGCCAAAGAATTTGGAGAAGTTACATCGTTAGCGGCAGGTAGTGCAACATACGATTCATTAGGTGTACACAAATCCCAAAAACGCAATCTCATATCAGTACCACCAGCTAATAAAAAACCTGAACGATCAATACATCCAGAATACATTGCGCACACACTATGTCCACCTTGCGAGTGACTAAGCGGAGGTGCACTAGATGCCCATAGGACCATTTGCCGAAAGTCAGTTTCTAGGTTCCACATTGAAATTTCGTTGTTTCCTTGCACAGCCGAAATGATCCACGAATGTTCTGTAGGATGAGTGATTACCTTTCTCACTCTTGCACCTGAGACCAACAAAATTTTATAAAGCTCGAAAATAATTTAGAGCACTCTACTTTATGTATATTTAAAAAACGCTTGTGAATTTACTTGTAGGATGTTTAATACTGGTAATTGGTAATTGAAACCGCAAGTCCCAGCATGTGTGAACACCGGAACTTGTGCCAAGAGTCAACCATTGTTGATAATTGTTTACGCAAAATGAAGTGATTACTCCGTGTTTAAGATCATTCTCTAAACGCCACGTTGTACCAGGACACCTTAAATCCCATCCCACTAATGAACCGTACAACGATGCATATACAAGAACTGATTGTGAACCAGAATCTAAATACTGTAGATCAACGGCGCATCCTTCTTCCTAAACAGAATAATACGGATTTACAACATTAATTCAATGAATAATATGAATACAACTCAGATACCTGAAGATCTAGTTGTCTGGTGCCAACAACGCTCATTTTACTAGAGTTTGACTCAATACGTAAGACAAATACTGTGCCCGATTGACTAGCAGAGCTTGCTAATGATTGTCCCTGATCGCATACGGCTAAACCAACCAAAGGGCCACCTCTGTGCATATAAGTTTGCCTATGGAATTAAGAAGCTAAATGTATTGTACCATGAATAGAATAATGTATTGTGCGAAATACCTACCTAGAACGATTTGCAATATTTCGACCTTCCATTTTGCTTGCATCCCATATTTTGATGCATCCGTCTGCAGAGCTACTAGCAAATAAACTAGTGTCTGGTATGGCAACTAGCCTATTTACTGCAGCTCTATGTTCATGAAGATGTGCAACTGGTACACCTCTAGGCCTCCAACCGCTTGGCAATAATCTTGAACCTTTTAATAAAAGAATAACAGTACCGACACGATATACGTAATAAGTATACGATATTTTTATAACTATTAATCACCCACCAGCTTGCCACGCAATATTATCGGCCCAATGCTGTGCTCTTAGTGCTGCAGCATGCTGTTCTTGTTTTCTGTATGTCAACTGTCTCACTTCTAATCTGCAAGGTGCACACCTGTCTATAAAATTACATTGAGTTCTATCATTTGTAATAAAAAAAAAGAGCTTGATATTAAATTTAAAAATCACATACATTGAATATATGAACGTTCATGAAGCGAATGATCATTTATACTGTTCATGTCAGACAAACTGTGTTGCGGTGATAAGTGAATATCTCCTCCATGTAAACTTTGACTGGGACTACCACTGCTTCCTGTCATATCTGACATTTTAACGCTATGCTATATCACAGAAGAAAATTAGTTACTATTCTATAAAACTCAAATAGTGAACACGTACAGCTTATATATTTTTAATTACTTGAGCACTATCTTGAGCTGCAAACATTGTACGCCATTCTTGATTCATCGTTGCATATGTACCAACGCTATCTGATGTTCTGCGATCTAATCGTTTAAACGGCGGAAGACCTAGATCAGCTTTTGTATCCGGATACAATATAACAATATGATGTCGTATTCTATCTTTTATACTAGACAATTCTAATTTCCCATCCATCGATTTAGTTGTGCTTTGCTTTGCGTCCACGGAATTTCGATATTTATTAATTTTCATTAAATGTGGTTTCATTATCAACAATTGATCTTCAACAATTTCGGTCATTGATTCTGAACTTAATCGCCTGAAAAGCTGAAAACATCTTTGCTTATATCTGTAAAAAATTGTAAGATGTGTATAACAGTAATTAAACTTATAACTTACATTTCGTAATGAAGTACTCATTTCGCTATATTGCGGCACTATTCCTGTAACTGCCTTAGCTCGGGCTGCTTGTCTTTGCTCAAGAACTTGAAACAACTCTTCTATATCGTTATATTTTACAACAGAATCGTAAACGATTCTTGGTATGGGAGATACCAAAGCTTCTAACAATAGAATCTCTTTCTCTATCTGAATTAGTGGATGCTTCAAATACGGTTGTATCATTGATTGAACTTTACATTGAACATCTACTAAGTTAAGTGTTCTTGCCGCCGCAGATATAAAACCAACGGTCGCGTGTCTTATCCATAAATTTGGATGTACCTGCAACACATTTATTATTTGAAGTGTATAATGATACGTAATTATAATACAAAGTAATATTATTATGATGTATCTTACCAAAAAGACCATAGTTTCATACAAAAGTTGATAAAGAGCCGATTTATGTAAGAGACCTAATTCTGTAAGGGTTGCCATTGCATTAATAGCCTTTGTTGTTACAAATTCCTCAGGATCTGCAAGTCCTTGCTGAAGAAGCGGCATAAGAATAGGACTACTATGCCAACCAACATAAGCAGCTACACCAACGATACATTCAAAAAAGGAACCTCTTAATTCTCTATCTTCTTTATCATTTAAAAAAGTAATAACGTGACTAAGTAGAATATCGTTAGCTTTCTGTTTTCCGAAAAATACACAGAGCTTATTTATTCCGCTTTCCATTAACGTTTGCTTGACCAAATTCTGAGGATCTGTTAATAACATGGACACAGATTGTTGCACCTAAAAATATGACACTTCTTTTTAGTATCTCGCACATAACACTGCTGCAAATAATTTTGAACAATTACCATTTCATGTAATGTTTGAAGTTCACTGTCGTAGCTTGGTTTGGGACCTTCTTTGTTGCCCAAGTTAGACAAATGAGCATTCTCTAAGTAACGCAATGCAATGTGTGCCAAATGCGCGATATTTTCCGCATACGCAGCTCTTACGATTACCGCTTCATCTTGTGTGATGTGTGCTAAGCCAGGTAGAATATATTCTGGAAAGATGTTCACATCTGATGGTGGTATTGACTTTACAAGATGTAAACATTTTGTCAAAGTGTGTATGGCTGATACGCGTACTCGTGGGGCAGGATCATGAACTAAATGAAACTATATAATGTATTAGACAAATTTCGATTAATAGTTATTAGAATTATATACGCCATCTATTGAAATACTTACAATATAAGGCAATATCCGATCCAATATTGTTTCATCTGATGTATTCTCAGCGAGTTCCAGTAATATTTCTAAACTTTGCAATTTTGATTGCGAATGATGTAAACCTCGAATACACGAGGTAACAAGCTGAGTAATAATAACCAAACCCTCAACAGGTTCTGGATATAAAATCTTTTTTTCAATTTCTAAATCTACTTGTTTTAACTTGTGTGTCTGACTTTCAATCAATTTAGTCTCTGGTTGTTGAGCTATTTGACTATCATATTTAGTATCTTGAATTGAAACAGTTTTTGAATCAATTTGATTTAAGTCACTTTTATCAAAACTTTGATCACTGTCAACTTCTACAATGGTGTTCTCTTCACTGTGACCAGAATCATCCTTAGTCAATTCTACGTTATTCTCAAATTGACCATTTTTTGTTACATTTGTATTTTTTATATTACTTTTCATTTTCTCAGTTTCTTCTGCTTTCAAGATATTAATAATATTACCAATGTCTTTTTTTAATCGATTTATTTTTTCATCAGGTGACCAAATTGGTGCGGCAGAAAAAATAAGCATATATGGCTGCAGAAATAAATAGAAATATTCTGGAAATACTGTTCCACGAGCTTGAGCTAAATAAATTTCAGCACTTTTTCTGTTTGCCGGATTTCTGTCTAACATAGATGCAAGTAATTCACGTATTCCTGGATCTTCTATCGTATCCAAATGCTTGCTCACTGAATATTCATTGTTTCTATATGCTTAATACATCATAATAATACAATTTTTAAACGTTTGTTTTGGATATTATCAGATATACAACTTATACTTAGAATCTTTATCAATATTACACGCACCTAATAGTTGAGAAAAGTCAAATGGTGGATGTCCCTCATTGTATAATTCTGTTAATGCACAGCCTGCAGAAAAGATATCCATCATTGGATGTAGGTCACCTGTTTTTAGCTCTTGTTCCGATAATAACAGTGTGTTGCTTAATTCTGAAGATAATGTTTTCACAAACCGTTCTGGAGCTATATAACATGTTCTAAAACATAATATATTTTATGAAATAACAAAAACAAGGTCATCGCAGAGTACATTACTTGCTCGTGTACCTTCTCCTAGATGTGTCAAAAAAGTATGAAAAATCAGCAGGATTATCTTCAGGTAGATAAGTTGGCTTAAAACTTGCAAAGTCTGTGAGTAAAATCCAGTTCCAGCTGGTTATCATAATATTCTCTAATTTTATATCACCATGGCAAACTCCAAACTATAGTTAAAAGAGAAGTGATATGTTAATTCATTTTCTTTTGTGCAGAAAATTCTGTGATCTGGTTACGTGATGTTATAGTCTCAATAATTTCAATAGTTTACAATGTATAATATCTTACCTTATGAGCTTGATGTAAGGCATATAAGACTTGAAAAGTAATCCATTTTTTTTCAATACTTGTTAAAAATGGCCTGGTACTAATTCTATCATAAAGGGAATATTTTACGTATTCCCTCATTATTGATCCTGATTTTTCTGTGAGCTTGTATAAATGTACACTTACTTATAATTACACATTGTGATCTATAATACACACATACAACATGTAATATTAAATAAAAAATACTCACAATCATTCTTTGAAAAGGTAGGCAATTTACAGCAGATGCTAATTTAGACCTAATTTCTTCTAGTTTTTCTTTATAAGCAGAGAGTGGAAGTGTTGGATCATGAATAGCAAAAACTTTTACTACTATAAGACCCTCTTGGCTTCTGGCTCGAGCCACTTTAAAAAATCTAGTACTTCCTAAGCTGTAGAATAATTGTTAAGATCATAAGTGCACAAAATTGAACAATTCTAAGTTACATAAAGCTCATTTATGGTATAATTATTAATCCATTTCTACGGAAGGAGGTGATAAATTAATTTAATTTTCCTTAAATATGTTGTGCAAAATTTTGACAGAACATAAGTTGATAAAAAGTCAACGATGCGTTCGCAATTATGGGTCAAGATACTCACTTTACATCGAATAATAAGTCACTATGATCCGTTAAATAATGTTCTACTGGAAATATTTGACTAGGCGCAATACCGACTAACTGATTTCCCATTTTGTAAATCGATATTTAGTTGAAATTGATGTATTTGCAAGCAGCATCCATTTTGTGCTAACTTCAAGTACCATATTGCACTGTGGGCATACATGTATCATATTGCAAAAATTTCCTAGATAGAAAGCTTCAATTATCCCTAACTATATAACTAATTTAAATTTAAAAGTAATCAGAAATCTAATACATCATCTTTATATTAAATGTTACTTAAATAAAAAATAGAAAATATATGTAAGTGACTTCTCACACGGTATTAAAATAAGTAGAATGAAATTCAACTTGCCACGTATACAATAATGAATCTATCGTTATCGATTAACTTCATTAAATTAAATATAAATAAAGCTATGAAATAAATGTAACGTTTAATAAATTTTTATGTGGTATGGCTTGAAAATTTGGCACTCTTCTTACCATATTACTGTCCCTTCTAATTGCATCGAGTCAATGCAATATGTATAACCGAGAATTAGCTCAGAAGAATAGGGAAAAAACGGAACAATAACCAAAAGAATCAATTATTCTATTAAATAAGAAACTCGTTAATCTGTAATGGCGATGGTACATGTATACAACATAATTCTTCATTATTGAATAATTTATTCCGCATACGTGTTTTATTGTTGATTCCAATCACCTACCACTAGCCTTATAAATGCAACAAGATGTTTTGTTCTCTACTATGTAGACCACGTATGTAAACATATATACTTATCTGAGCATATACTTATCGTGATCCTCAAACGAAGTTATTTATGGTATCGCAATCTTTGAAGCGCGAAATGGTTCTTTGCATTATATTAGCTTATGCGCTATCGCAAAGTTAATATATCACAGATTTAACATTTTCTGTTTGCCGTCTGGTGCCTGTTGAATGCTTTATAGATAAAATGAAGCCATTTTCCAATTACACATTATTTCGTAACTGTATATCATTGCATACTAAAAAGGACAATTGTATGCTACGGCAGGCGATAAAAAGTATATTATCGACAAGAACTACCGACAATTATTCGTTTTTGATGGTTTTTTATTAAAAACGCGCGCCACGCAATGTTTTGCTCGACTGCGCATGTTTCTCGCAATGTGAAATGGGTAAAATACTGGTAACGCTTTAACTTACAAGGAAGAGAAGATACAAATACGAATGATTGAAGGGTAATTAATAACTTTATCTTATATGATATACACGGTTTTTGATGATAAAAACATTAAATTGTACTTTTCGTATAGAACAATCGGGAAAGGGATTTCGCGGAGTATCAAAAGGAGTAAGTTACATCCATTTGAATTTCACATACTGAAAGAACAAATTTGCACAGGTAAGTAACTACCCACAGTCAGAAATTTGTTGTACTTTCATCGTTGATAATTGTCGAAAATAACGGCGTCCACAAAGAGAGCAACTCCATGACAGTGTCAACTATCACCATACTGTCGATGGATAGCTCTCTTTATAGCGCGCGCCTTTTGCCATTACTCTTCATTTGAATCACATCGTTGTTGCATGGAATACCCTAAAAGTATTACATTTTATAGGGAAAAACAATCACTGTAAGTATATATTTAGGTTTTAATTTTCATAAAACAATTCTACCACCGCACAATGATACTAAACAATAAGTATTCTATTAAAAACTGAACACATTTCATTTGTTTTCACACTGTACCACTTGGAAATGAAAAAAAAAAGAAAAGCAAGAATTAAATTAAACAAAGCCTACATATTTTGCAGATTGTTAATTGAGAAGATCTAAATATTCAAAGGAGAACGCTGAAAGACAGAAATTGTCGCCGTGGCGAACCGTAGCGTGAATTCAGCAGCTTTGCTCGTTATCAGGAAGGTGTGAGCAACTTCTTCCTCTTTAGCGCTGCTACTTGATTGCGCGGTAAACATAACCTCCGCGCATTAGCTCGTGCCACGAGTCGTTAACACTTCCTTTTCATCTTTTGTCCCGATGCGCTCATATGAATGCTTAAACCTGAAAATATAATAAACTGCAAAAAAAAAACATTTAATCAAGCAAACGGTTCAAAGGCAGAGTGTTCAAAGATTATAATATAATATCAAAATTGCTGGTACAAAAGGTCGAGCTCTGAATTGATCGTTGATTCTATCAATCATAGATAAGTTTAAATACATTGCTCCGATAGTTGTTATCTGATATTATTTGTCAATTGAAGAACTGGTTATGTCTGTTTTAAAAATTTTCATTATTTCAGAATATTTTAAAAGAGCCGATAAATATTCAAAGATGGAAATAAAAACTGGAAATCTACGAGGAACGTTTGCGGTATGACTAATCGGATCGTAAATTATCGATACGTATGGAACTGCGTCTGTAACTGTACGTTGGCTATAATTAACGGATAATAACTAATTTCCAAACAAACTGAAACAAATCAACTTTAAAACTTTCCCAATGATAGTATCATAAACTCGAGAGTCCTGTTTGTTCAGTTGACATTTTTACTAGTTACGAGCAACTGCTTAAATAGGCAAACATTTGGTACTGGAACAGTTTAATTCTATTTGTATGAATCTTTCTTATATCGATATATATTTCACAGTCGAAATTTAAATTGTTAAAACTTTTATGATACGTTACCATCGTAGCGTGAACTTGACGGTACATTTATTACAAAATTGCAGTCAGTAATTAAGAAATTGGAAACACAGAAATGTTGTGTATTGAAAAGTTTGCATGCAACCTTCAGTCGGGTACACAAAATACTTGCAAATCGCGTAATCGTGCCATAAATCACGTTTGCGTAACTTCGTAACGCAATTGAAATTTACACTTTTCTTTCGTTATTTTGTTGCATAAATAAAATTAGACAAAGTTGCATATTGTGATGTTTAGCGTCTCCAACAATTATCACGTCGCATATTTTCTTTTCCTCAATATTCCTCTATCGTATACCAGAACAATCAATAAAAATACACGTTTGTTAAACCTGAGGACAAATATCGAATATCATCTTTGAGAGAAGAGAACGATTACATGTTATCAGTAGACGATGCGATAAAAGCGATAACGAGTTGACTCGTACAGGTATTACCGAAAATCCTTCGGTAACAAGATTTCTCTTCTTAGTTTCCAAGCAAAAATTTTATGTTTCGTTTGAGATAATAATTAACTAAACTGATGAACAACTTTCTACGGACATCTTAACGGAAATTGTAAAACCGTTCTCAATAAGGTGAAAGAAAACTAAATAAAAAAAGGCGCTGATCCTTTTCGTTTCATCGTATCCTATTTACCGACTTTAATGAATTTCACGTTATCTTCTTAATTGAAAGGCCATTCCCCGAAAAGGCGAACTTTTTTATATGCCAGCATGTAAAATTTTGATGTGCTTCGCTGAAAGAAATAGAATATTTAAGAAACACGTGGTGGTTATATCATTCTGAGATTTCACGACCTCGATGCTATTTGCAACTATCTAAATAAATACAGAACACGTTTGACTTCGTTATCGCTGGTAATCGTAACAATTTCATTATCAACGCCAACGTGTCTCTGAACACGCTCGACAATTCAAATCAATAGAATGAAATGGACAAATATTCGTCAAAATCCTTCGATCCAACGATAAAAATGTGAAATCTATACAAAATAAACAAGTTTCTGTTTATTAAAAAGTATTTATTTTTAGGGTATTGTCGTCAGAACGTATATCATGGATACCTGAAAAATTCAAGAGCATTATCGCCACAATTGTAAAAAATATCATTACCCGCACGTTACATAATCATCATTTCGAGCGCGAAACCGACTGTTGTGTGTTCTCTAGTAGCAATTATATCCCTCGAATTTACACATGAAAAGACCACAGCACGAAGAATTCCAGCTGTGAGTACACGAGGTCGCAGGAACTTCAGCTACAATTGACGTGCGCGCTTTCGGCGAAATGAAACATTCCGCTTTTCTTCGAAATTTTCTATACAAAGAATCCCCGAGTATACTGATCAATATATCTATTTATATATCTATTTCTTTTTTTTCAGTTTCTATTGGAACGACAGAAAATGAAATATTAAAATGATTGATATCGAAGCAAGATCTGTGTAACCTCGACGACTTACCTGATCGGTACCCCTGGTCCCAGAACCACGACTGGTCACGCGAGACTTCCGGATGAACGTGCATTCTGCTTAAGGACTCTTCTTATTGCATGGCCGTACGGGACAAATGAACGAGAATAGTGAAAATACGAAAAAGGGCGTGCAATGAACCAATGGGAGAAAGATAATAACTGACGAACAACTAACTCTTTGCAGAACAAACGAACGAAGAGGTTCAAGAACGAGTGACGTGAATGCCTCTCTGGTTCGACTCATATACTCTACCTGTGCTGATCTGACGTCACGGGTATGCTTCTTATCAGGTTGAAGCACCAACACCTGTAAGCTCGCACCTGTGTGCTCGAGCTTACCGCCGATGGGAACGCCCTGAGCTGAATTTTCCTACAAAACAAAGTTTTTGCGCCAGGGACGCTACAACTGTTATATTCGCTTGTCATAATTTCTAATGCTAATCTTCATAGGTGCATATATCTGTTAGAAAATTAAACCCATCTCCGATCTACCTTTTTTTTCAACAAGATTGTATATTTCACTTCAAAAAGACGAAAGGAAAAGGTGAAAAAGTCAAGGTTAAAGAATTTTAATTGGATGAAGTTCAAAATTTTCTGTAATGAAACACGCATACACGCACAAGATGTGAGTATTATTGGATTTTGAAACGAACGTCGATTATTTAAAATTACTATGTTTAGTTTATGTTATATCGTTCAAAAAGAAAAGCACACTACAGTTTAGAAATGTATTGCATTATATTGACTTTTTAGTCATTTTTCTCGATAAAAAATATTCTCTATCAAATTACCTTCCAGAATCTTGGAAAAACGGAACGAATCCACAGGTATAAAACTGACGTGTGATATCAATAACAAGTGTAAATGCGACAGTTCAAAACAAACACGAGTACCGTGACAGGGAAAAGGAGAAAGAATAACGAGATAGAAACGGAACCGTTTCTCCGACGATGTCACGCGCGTTTGCGTGGAGCGTTGCACCTTATCTCGTGTCCCAGTTACATCA
Source organism: Xylocopa sonorina (assembly GCF_050948175.1). NCBI lineage: Eukaryota > Metazoa > Arthropoda > Insecta > Hymenoptera > Apidae > Xylocopa > Xylocopa sonorina. The sequence goes on along the minus strand of NC_135197.1, from coordinate 11,164,516 downwards.
TCGCACACGGTTTTGTAGTTCTTACACAATTCCAATCGGAAGGAACTAACAATAAACGCGAATGGTCAACTTTATGATTCATTGATAAAATCGTGATATTTTATTTGTGTGTGGTATAATCATGGTAAATTTTCTCACTGTTAATTTCATTCCATTAGGTAATAATCGAACATATATTCTTGAAGTAATGTAGCTTCCAGAGTTTTAGTTTATAATTAAATCGTGATAGTGGATCGACTACCAATGGTAGTTAATGGTTTATTCCTGAAAGAGAAAAATCTTCTTTAATATATATACATATACTTTTGTACTCTCTGTTTAATCACTCTGAACTACCTATAGGCTTCTTGAAAAATTTTTCTAACTTGATCCAGCATTTGCTTATAGATCATAAGATCAGCCGCTTTGTCCTGTTGCACAGTATCTAGTCTAGCTTTCAATGCAAGACATTCTTCTTGCAATAATTCCATTCTATATATCGTTTATTGGGAATAATTGAAAGTAACTTATTATTTTAGATAGACATTGCATCTCTGTTGAAACTTACTTAAGCCGCATTTGTTCCGTATCCGCGTGTTCATCATTGCGCTTCAATAATTTTGGTAGTTTTGTTCTGTAGCCAGTATCGATTTTGGCAATCCCTATTCTTTCCGTTTCTAATTTCCGTATCTTTAACTGTAATTTCGCTGATTTATTTTTTTCGTTACGTAAAGCTTCCTGCATAGCAATTTACCTCATTAATAACTCAGATAATGTAAAAAAAAAGTAACAATATCGCAAAGCAAACTCACAGAAAGGATGTCAAAATCGTTTTTCTCTTTATCCAGTCGTCTGTTGAGCACTGTTATTAATTCCAACAATCTCCCCCTTTCAGCTTCAGCGGCAAGAGCCAGAGTCACATATTCGTTAGGTTCGCACGTGCTTCGAACACTATGCGGAGGACTATTGTGGTTGAAATTATTTAGGAACATTTCTGGTTGCGCAATCTTTTGAAACTTAAACTCTCCTGAATCCGGAAACGGTCCGCTTCTAAATTTAAGGTTTGTATAAAAATCTAATTATTTCAGTTTCCCTTAAACATAAAATACCTTAATTTTTCTATCTCAATTTCCCGTTCTTCTAATTTTCTACATAATCGGTCAATCTGAAGTTGCGCTGACTGTAAATCGTTTTTTAGGTTTATGCATTCGCGCTCCATCTTTTCCTCCCTGTTTCTCATTTCCATTTCGCGTTCTTGGTGTTTCATTTCGACGGTTTTAAGCCGATTCTACAAATTTCAAGCGCGTTGAGCTTAAAAAATAAAAAAATTTTAATATTGTTGAATACTTACATTAAATGTTTCAATTAAATGATCATCGTGGGACCTTTTCTCATTTAGTATTGCAATATTTCCTTTCGAGATGTTAAGTTCATGCTCCAATACTTTTATTCTCGCCTTCGAAGCCTCTAGCTTCCTCTTGTATCCTTCGAGAGCAACTTCCGTTTGGCGAAGTTGCTTCACGGAAGCTTCGACCTGTCGTCGTCTTTCCTTTTCAATGTTTCGAAAATTTTCAAGATTCTTTCGTTCTATGGATGCTAATAAGATATACATAATATTGTACTGAAGGAAGTCTAAATTTGGGCAATTTCAGATCAGTACCAATGGACTGAGACTTTTGCGTTCCTTCATATTCCGACAATCTCGACTGCAATTCCATTACTTTTTGTTGCAACAAACGAATCTGCTCAGCCCTTCCTCGCCATCCACCAGGTTGATTTGATAAATTATTCAAATTCACGATTTCACCCACTTCGCTGCATAGTAACTATACGTTTGCAGTTTTATATAAAATCTCCTTCTTTATATGAAAACACTACCTTGTACAGTTTATTAATTTCTTGCTTAAGACTGGCACAAGTATTTTTAGATTCGTATAACTTCGTTTGAGATTGCTGTAACTTCTCAAGTAACGGTTTCATTCGATCTTCACTCTCCTTTGGCTGATTATTCCCGGTACCTTTGTCAAGGATTCCATTCCTGTATCTCGATCATAATATGATGGAATGGCGTGGAATGAAGTAATTATATAAAAATGTTAGGTACAATTAAAGAATTGTTAATATAACTCACTCTCTTGAGATGAATCATTGATTTTTGTATATTTTCCGTATCTCTCATTCTCTAACTCTATCTCTTTGTTAGTTAAGTTAATTTCAAGGTTTTTATATTTAGATTTAAGAACTTCGATCTCGGCAGTCTGTTCTCTACATCTTTTGCTAAGCTCAATTATCTTCGCGGTTGCTAATTCATTAGGTTTCCCTAAAACTGTTGATTGCGCCATTCCCGCGATCTCTTGTTTCTTCTGGATCTTCCCTTCCGTTTCTTCAAGTGCCCGACGCAAACAACCATTCTCAGCAACTAAATCCTATTTATTCATATTGCTTATTTTTTATTTCATGAGGAAAATTAAAAATTATACGAATTACGTTCATCTTGGTTACCTGAATTCGACTACGTAAAAATAAATTTAATTCCCTTGGAAAGACAATTTGTTCAGGTATATTCTCCTTAGATGAATAAAAAAGAATTTGTTTTATGAACACTTATTTTACGAATATTATTATTGTAATTGTCTGGTAATACCTCCGTTAATTCTTTTGTCCATGAAGTTATCGCATCAAAATCTAAAGAATTAACTATTTTATCTTGAGCTGTTTCGTTTACCGTTCTTGATTTGGACATTTTTTTAAATTAGTTATGTATATATACATATATATATATATATATAACCAATTCTTTTATTTAACCTTCTACTCTAAATTAAAATTAAGTAGTTCCTTTTGCTTATAACATGCTGCAAGTGTTATTTGTTACAAATGTATAAGACATTAAGATCATCATAAAAACTACCATATTTTTCTTATTTATCTATCTATGGTTATAATCACGTATTATAACACAAACAGCTGAAGTTAAACTTTTGTTCTGATAGATATGAATATGAAATAAAAGATGATTTCATGTACATCCCATGTGAAATGAATTGTATCTACAAATTTCTATAGATAAATTATTATCTATATTGTTCTCAACACATAAGTTTTTACAGTTAAGAATCTTGATTACATAAAAAATTTTAATTCTAAATGTCAGAACAGAGTAGTAATAAAGGTGATGGTTAAAAATTTATTTTAAATTAATCATATGGATTCAACAATTATGTTTTCGTCGTTCGCATATTTTGCCTCCCCTTGAAGCCTCCAGATTTCTGGTTATTCCTGTTCCATCCACCTGCTAATTTCCCTGACTTTTGGAGGGCGTTTAATTTGAAGTTTTTCGCAACACCTGCTTTCTTGTCAGTTCCTGAATATTGCACATTTATCCTTCTTCCATTAACAAATGTATGATTCAATGAAAGTCCTTTCTGTTAATAAAAACAATATGCAATTAAGTGCATAGACTTTTAATTTTAATACTCAATATCAACAAAGTATTAAACAGTATAAAATATACCTCATAGTCCACATTATTGGCCAGTTCAACATAAGCAAACCCACGCGTTGTGTTTGCATCTTTCTTAGGTATCCTAATGTCAACTATTTGACTAACTTTAGTCAAAAAATGTTTTTTAAGTTCTTCGCTAGTAATACTAAAAGATCAAGAATTTAGTTAATAAAATATAAAATGTGAGTTTGTCTTAAAATAGTAAAAATATGTTCTTACGTATATGGCAAGTTTCCTACAAAAAGAATATATCTTTTCTTCTTGCCATCTCCTTCCATATCCTTGGATTTTTCCTTCTCTTTAAGATTCCCTTTATTTTTAACCTGTTTGTTGTCTTCATCTTCTATATCCTCTTCATCTTCATCATCTTTATCTTTCTCATCCTCTTCCTCTTCTTCTTCCTCTTCCTCTTCCTCTTCCTCTTCGTCATCTTCTTCATCTTCCTCAACCTCTTCTTCCTCTTCTACATCACTTTCATCTTCATCTTCACTTAATTCATCATCAATCTCATCATCATCGTCATCATCATTATCATCATCATCTTCTTCTTCTTCTTTCTCATTCTTTTTCTTTAAAAGTAATGTATTGTTGTTTTGTTTAGCACCTTTCTTTTTATTCTCTTTAGTTGACTTAGTTTCCAATTTTCCTTGCAAATTTTTTTTCTGTTCATTCTTTTGTACTTGCTTGCTTTTTGCTACTTCTACTGACTTTGCATTCTTTCCTTTTGAAGTCTGCTTCTGTATAACTTCCTTTGGCTGCTCTGTTCCTTCATCTATTCTTAACTTTTTTTTCAGTGCTGCTAATTTTCGTTTTGAACTTTTTGTGAGTTTTCCTCGACTTTCTATCAACTGAATTTTCTCTTTAATTTGTTCGGTGGTTAAATCAACTGGTAAACCACGATACTTTGTCTGTCTGATGTCTTTACGCTTTTCACGTAATTCTTGCCTCTTTTTCAACAGTTTTAATTTCTGTTCATCACTTATGGGTGTTTTTTTATTTTTTTGTGGACTACTTTCACTTATTTTGTTCTTATTGGGATTTTGGGCAGATGTTGTATCCTTTTCTGTATTTTTTTCATTCTTGCCTATCTTCGGTACATCTTTTTTAATTTGTTTAGTTGATTGTCCATTTTGTACATCTCCATTTTCTGTTTTCTTTTTTTTGTAACTTTTATTATCATTTCCAAGCATTTGCACCTTCTTTCCAACTACCTCAGACTCACTTACTGAGCGTTTCTTTGTATTTTTAACCATCTCTGCTTTAACCATAATTGTTTTGTATACGAAAGATATCAATTTACTGTAAATAAAAAAAGTGGAGGATTTAAAGATCAATTTATATTTACCAAATAAAATAATTAAATTGTAAAGTAACTGTGAAAAAACGATAACTCAATTTTAAATTCTATCATTTGTAATTAAAAGAAATGAAAATTATACATATTTAAATTAAATTAATTATTATGCAATAGTAGAATTTATCTGTTGAATATATACAGAAATATTTATATACGAATATATAAAAAAATTGAACATGCATCAAGAACCGTTGTTAATATTATAGAGATTTGAAATCAATTTTCATTTCTTATTTAGTTTAATTATTTGTAACTTAACATTTCTGATCAATACTTTGGTACTCAATAATTATTCTACTTAAAATTACATAAAAGACAAAGAAATATGTACTTTTTATTAGTTTTATCAAATTAAATTTACGTACCGTTCTAAACGTGGTCAATCACAAAACTTCGAGGTTAACTTCAACACGCGTTGCCGTACTTTACTTAGAAGCGTACATAGTTTCGATTTCCATTTGTAGTACTACGCATGCGCAGTTATATATAAGTGTATTTTTATTAGATGTTTCAACAGCCAATTCTTAAATTATTATTATTTCACAAAGAGAGGCTAAAAATATAATTTCTCTACATACGAATTAAAATATGTAATACGTATTTGAACATTATTTCATAAATATTTTAAATGTCCAAATACGTACTAATTTGACGTCACTTCCGCTGGCATGGCTAAGGGAGGTTATATATCTCTAGGTACATTTTATTCAGCACAGAACTAATTTATTTTATTCTATTAACACTTAAATTAGAATAAATAAATAATATCTTTAAAATTATGATATATGTAGTAAAATCACTCTTATATATCTTTTCTAAGTATGTACATACGTGTACATGAATTAGTACTCAAATGTGGCGCCATTTATAAAATTTCAACTATCAAGTATATGCCACCGCTTTTTTTTTATACGGGGTAAATCACTACTCGTGTGATAAATTGTTACAGCTGATATTACACCTGAAAAGCAACAAACGTCTTGAACGTTTGTTTAATTAAAATTTACATGGAAGACATTTAGTAGTTGTTACCTAATTACATTATATAATAAAATAATCATATATAATGAAAATGTAGAATCTTATATTTTTTTATTAAGAATATCTGATTTAATAGCCTACTCCTAGTTGTTGAGAATTATTTACAATTCCAATGTTTATTGCTATATTAGTATATTTTTATTTCTTTATTTGAAAAATATTAAAAAAAATACGATAACTAATTAAGACTATGAATTTTACTATTTAATAATTTAGATATAGTTACATAAAATTTTATATATATTAAAAATTTATTATTATACTGTAAATATTTTTTTAACATAATTTCACAAAATAAGTCAGCTTAATTAAGTTTCTTCCTCTACACACACATGCATGCATTTACTATTGTTTACAAAATTTTCAGTTTTACAAAAACAAATAATACATTGTATAGTTACAATCGTGTACAAAATTGTAAAGCTACTGACTTATATAATAAATTTTTAAGCATTTTTACAATCTGGAAACAAATACTTTATGTCGCTATATAAAAAAGTGTGTGTATAAATAATACAAAGTTACTTGTTTGCTTTGCAATATAGTATGTAAAAGATATAAATAAAAAATTTGTACAAGAAAATATATTACTTACTTATAATTAACTATGATATTAAACATTTGAATTATAAATTTATATAGAAGTCCTTCAAGAGAAAGCATATATATCAAGAAATGCAGTTGAAAACAACCATTTAACTTTTCTATGATAAAAATACTATGTTGAAAAAAAATAATAAGAGTACGATTTAAATCTTTACATCTAACACAAGCAAAGAAAATTTTTTTATATTTGGAAGCAACGTTATTGCAAATTTACAAATAAAATATTCCAAACTCTATTTTTTTATTGTTATAATATTTTATAATTTTAAAAATAATGCTAAATAGGTTAGTAATTATATAATTAAAAATTTTCTTTTTTTTATGCAACATTGGAGTTTATAGCAGTCACATTCAAAAGTATCTCGTATGTTTTAAATAACTGTAAATTGTTTACAATGTCTCAAATTATCTTCATTTTCCTGCAAGAATTCTTACAAATTTTAGTCAAGTATTATACATCAGAATACTTATGTATCATAATCACTGTCTTCATTTATCAAAATGAATTGACATTACAGATTGTTAATTATCATTTTTTCCTTCTCTCCAAATGTTAAATATTTACATACAACAAATTAGTATGTCTAATCAGCTTTACGTGGCTTACGTTTGCGAACATTTGGACTGCTCGGTTCAGTCTTAGAATCTTTATCTACATCTTTTTCTTTTTCTTCTGCTTCCGATACCTCCCGTTCAGATTCTTCATCTACTAAATCATCCTTAACATGTTCAACAATTTCTTCGTCTTGTATACTTTTTTCTTGCATATGTCCTGCCATAAATCCTTGCGTAAATGCTTGAACTGGCATAGATTTTGGTGGATATATAAAATCGATCAAGCAAACAATAAACTAAAAGATATAAACAACCATTAGAGTTAAATATTAATAAGAAGAACTAAATTTCATTATTCAAACCTACCAATCCTAATATTGCACCTATAACAATGGTAGCAATGGCAAAAATCAAGTAACTTCCCCATGTGGGTAATCCAAAATCTTCCATGAGTCTATTGTGTATTCCCTATCAGAATATATGAACTATTTTAAATTCCACACATAGAATTTACACATGGATTTAATTAACTTTAGCTGAAATTTTTACCCTTAATACTTGTGACATTTTAAAGAATTGACTAATGATAGACATCTGAATGGAAGTTGGACTCTTCCAACCAGGAATTGGCTCTACTTTTTCCCATATTTTATCCGATACAAATTCAATTAATGAGTCCTTATCTCTAGGACTCTTGTATTGTCTAAATATACCATCTTTGACACTAAGAAGAACATATGAAAATATAATTAAAAATATTGGGAGTTTCAAAGCATAATTTCCTTAAAAAGTAAAAGAACTTACTGATATATTGTTGGCAAAGCTATAACCATAAATCTTCCACTGAGTCCTGGAGAATCGGTTACATCAACTTTTCCTACATTGATATTTAAACTCTTCTTTTGTGAAGCAAGGTGTTCCCAAATTGGTTCAAGTGATTTACAAGCAGGGCACCATGGAGCATAACTAAATTGCGAAATAATTAAGTTATAGTTATATATGTAATAATTTATAAATGCGAATATTTAATAATAACAATATTCAACAATTTATTCGTTTAGCTTTCGTGTATCTTCAATCTTATTTCGAATAAATTTATATTACATTGCATAAATAACTTATTTAACGAATTGTCTGTAATTTTGAAAATATTTACAATCAAGTTTTTGACACGCCATCAAATTTGACGACATTGAATCAATTCAACTCACAATTCCACCATCCATTCTCCGATCAGTATACGATCCCAGTTTTCTTCGGTAAGTTGTTCCACAAAAGAATTTTTTTGTGATGTCTGAATATTTGCATTTACAAGACTCAAAATTAAGCAATAGCATGTGATATAAAATAAGAAATTAAATTTAAAATACGACATTTTATTTTAATTAATATCCACCGGTACCGTAGATACACGCTGCCGGTTGCTGGAAGAAGCGCAAATCCAATCAACTATAGTTGGCAACTGAACACAGTCTCTTTTGCAATCTAGAGAAACACCAAACATTTTACTATTCTAGGAACAAATGATAAAATTATTTATTTTTAAAAGTGATTTAAAATTTTCATCTATATGCATAAAATAGAAGAAGCAAATTATTTTCTCGTTAAATTGTTTCAAAGAAAAGGAATAATCCGATTTTAAGATACATGTTTTGTTAACGAAATATCATTTTTTACTATACCATTACATAATTAAATTCTATTTAAACGATTGTTATACATAGTTTCAAATCAAAAGTGTAATTTATAAAAAATTAAATGTTCCTTTTAAATATTCCAAGAATCTAGTGACATGACGTTTGATCGTTAACTATAAATTTTTGAAATTGATCATTTATAAACTTTTTTACATTATTTGTAACACATATAATGATAGTTGAGAAACTAAAATAATTAATTTTTTTAACGTAAAAAGTTTCACTAAATTTATTAATTTTGATATTAAGGTTCACTATGAATAAGCCATAAATATACTATCTGTTGCATTATTCTTATACGACATCTCTGTATATTTTGATGAACGAATTTTCTTTGTTGTTCGAAACAAAGATTTGGAATACTTTCAAAAACACGTAAATAAAGAATACATTTCAATATCTCTGATTCTAATTTATTGTGTAGTTTTTGTTATAATACTTATTATTAAGTACGAACTCTTTTTTTTCATCATAGTATGTAAGACTTTTATTTATTGTATTCTGTTTTAAAAGTCTGGAACTTCTATAGGTAAAAAATGTCTACTATTTATCCAACTTTACCTAAACTGGTTGTGAGAGATGGCTTTGACGAAGAAGACTTAACAGATATTGATGACGAAGTATTTATTAGAGATGGTAAAAATGGTACCTTAAAATTAGATCATGATGGAGGAGTTAAACGACCTTTAATGGCACCTCGTAGAAAATATAAGAAGACACGTAGCTTTGAGACATACAGACTTACCAATAAAGCTGTTTATATACCTCTTTGCTTTGGATTTATGGCATTAATAATACTACTAGGCTTAATTACATTATGTATATACGTTGTAAATATAATTCCTATGCCAATGACAGTCTTGAAAAATTGGTTATCGCAAGATTTTAAAGATTCATTAAGTGAATCAAATATTGTTCCATGCACATCACTTACAACAAAAGTTATATGGACTAAATCATTACCAAAATTAACATCCGAAGCTCCATTAAGAAGCACTGATGTTAATAATGATGGAATAGAGGATATTATCATTGGGTTTAGCACAGGTTCATATTTGAAAACAGATATCTTTTAATTTAGTATAAAAATTATTGTGCTTTCTGGTAAAATTATGTTTTTAATATATTTATTTTTCAATTTACAGATATTCGGTTTATAGTTTTATGATTTTGCTGAATATGTAAATGTATGAGCTATTTTATCTTTATTATGCATTTACTTGAAATAATATTCATATATGATTATGTTTAAATAACAACATTGTTTTGATGTACAGGATTGGATATGATGAATACTCCAGAATATATTTGCACATTATACTTTGATGGTCAAATTCCATGTTTTGGTGGAATTTTAGCTTTAGACGGCAACACAGGAGACACTCTTTGGACACATTGGACACCTCATGCAATTATTTCTGTCGATTGTAGTTTAGATTTAACAAATGATGAAATCAAGGATTGTATTATATGTGGTCGTGGTGGAATACTTCATGCAGTTAATGGGTACAATGGTGCTAGTATATGGGAATTACCAGTTCAAGATTCACTGATTTCAGAAGAATGGAAATTCTCTGATATCTACGATGCCAAATTTATGGCTGACATTGATGGAGACAACATTGGAGATATTATTGCATCACATACTATGCAATCAAGAGAAATTCATAAAAGTGAAATTCTTATAATATCAGGATTTAATGGAAATATAATACACACTTCTGTTTTACCAAATACAGAGCAACTGTTTTTAGCACCTCAAAGACTAGTCCATCCAGATGGTGAAAACATTTTTGTCCTTGTAACTAGCAGTCAGAAACAATCGGGTGGATTATATATAATCCCTCAAGTAAATTTAATGTATGGTGATTTGGTATGTTTCCTTAATATTTGAAAACAATGCAGAGGAGAGCAATTGTTACAATAAAACAATAATCTATATGTTACAGAAATTACGAAAACTACATCACGACACTGGGAAGGGAACTTTGCTACCTCCAATTTTAGTAGATGTAACGTTAGATGGAATTGAAGATATTGTTGCCGCTATGTTTAACTCTACGATAATAGTATATAACGGATTGACATTTGAACCAATTTGGAATTTTACAGTACCTAATTCTGAAATAATAAGTATACCTATTCCCGGTTATTATAATGATGATAATGTTCCAGACTTTATGGTAAAACATCAAATAGGTTCTGGTTTTCCAACATATTATTATACAGTTGCAACAATTATAGATGGAAAAACTGGCAAATCTTTACTAGAAAAGCCAATAGAAGATAGTTTAAGTAGAGAAATGGCTGGTTTATCTGTTACCGTTGAAGGATTTGGAAATGATTGGTTTTTACATTGGTCATCGGATTGTCTAAATTATGAAGGAATCAAAGAAAAATATCAATTCTTAAAAAGTGAAGATCTAATAGCTGAATCACGTGTTGATCTTTGCAGACTTAGGTTCAATTCTACTTTAATTACAAATTTATATGCAATGAGCCAACATGTTGGGCCACCTGGTGTATCATTGTATTTTTCTGAATACTGGAAGCTCTTAGAATATAATAATTCTGCAAATTATAAAAATGAAAATGAAAATAACCCTCTCACATCTGAGCGATCGACAAAAAATTACAAAGATCAAAATAAAAAACAAGAACAAGAAGACTCTTATGAAAATTACGATCAGTATGCAGAACATACAAAATTGACTTCTATTGATAGCCAAAATGATAATTTCAACGATGATTATATTTCGAAAAACGAAAATAAATGGGCAAAAAAGAGCATTCTAACAAGTAAAGATTATGATATGTTGTATGATGGGGATAGTAAAATTAATATACAAGAAGAACACGAAAATAAACTACGAGAAGAAAGAAGTCTTATTAATTACAGATTAAATAACTTGGAAATAAGATTCAAAAAAGGGAAAGGAAAACGAGAAATAAAAATCAAAGATAATCAGATATATCCGATACACGGTGTACAGAAACAACCACCAACTGGAATATTATTATCTTCTATTGAAAAATCAAAGGAAATAGCTTCTGTAGATTTGGTATTTTCTACATTTTGGTTACCATCCTCTGAAGCACCCATAATATTAATTCAAGAAGATTTGGATTGTATTCATCGGAAAAAGGTGCTGTCAGAAAAAAACTTACAATACAAACAGAATGATGACATTATTAACGAATGCCTAGATGAACGTGGCGTTAACTACAAAACAGACAAAGAAACGGCAGATAGAGAAAATTTAAAAATTTCTCTTGGACAAATGACAATATATAGAATGAGATTACAATGTGCTTGTCCTGAAGACATGTTACCTAATCAAAGTTGCAAAAATATATCCTTACATCAAAGTTGGTCTGAATATTTAGGTTCACATGGAAATGGATATTTTAAACCAGTCTATAAAACAAATTCTTAAATAATTTATTTATGTACTTCATGTAAATTTTTTAAAATATTGAGTCATGTTTTATCCTTTACTGTTTTTTTTTACATAAAAAGTGACATATATTCTTTCCAAATTTAGAATTTTATACCTATGTACCTTCTAAAACTAAAAAGATTATCATAAAATTCTAATATCAATTTCTTACTAATATTCCAGAAGTACAACATTAATGCCTAACAAATATTAATATGTATTGTTTTTGCATGTATATAAATTATATAACTTATATTTATGTATGTTGTACATTATAAGATTGTCAACTGTTTGTTCATTATATTATCCGTTTATAGTATTTATAATGTTTAATATAAGTATATATATACATTAAAAATGAATTATCAGCTGTTATTATATGTAAAATATTGATGGTGCATAAAATACATATTATAATTAGTACAATTTTAGTAGAGTTTATTACAGCTCATTTACTTTTATTATACTCCTGATTTGGAAGGTTCTGAACTTAGCTGTTTGATCAATATCCGTTTATTGCAGAAATATTTTGCTAGACAACTAGTATTCAATATATTCTTTCTTAAAGAATATTGTGTCTTTCTAATAACATAACTCATATTACAACGTAGTTGTAAAGTTATTTGTTTTTTAAACATTATGTCTAGAAAGCAAACACTAAATCGTAAGTTATATACTGTACAAATATATTTATTGTTAATTATATTACTAATGCATTTATACATATACAGTATCTCCTTCTTACATTGCATGCACTAATAAACCAAAATTTAAAACATCTGATGTACAAGAATTTTGTACAATTGTAAGTTTTTTTATAATATACTACTTATTCTTTCTTTGTCAAAGTAATCTCGAAACTTTTGTTCTTTTAACTTTTGCAGGACATATGCAAGAATGCCTTAGCTATGTATGAAAGTAGAAAGAATTACTTAAAACACAATTTGAGAAAACAATATAATAATGAAAAAATATGTTGGAAATCAGAGTTTAAGTAAGTTAAAATATTAAATAGTAATTTAAAAATTATTAACTAAAGTTATGATATTTTTCTTTTATAGGTAGTTTTTATTAACTACAATTTAAAATGTTTGCTAAATTTTAATATTTCTACTTCTAGAATAATGGCTAGACATCGAAAATCAAGTAAAATTATGCACTCTAACAGTTACAAATATTTTCATCGACCCATTGTACCATTTTTGGTACCACAAACACAAAATATGGATATTCCGGTGCATCTTAATCATAAAATTTTAAGTAACATAGTGACAAGTGCACAGAAACAGTGTTATGCGTTTTCACCTAAGTCAGATCCATACAAAAATGTAGGAACTCAAACGGATTATCGGGATAGTGAATCACAAACTGTCCCTTGGGAACCACCATATAAAATTAAATCAGGTAAAATATAATAAACATAGTTTGCACTGTCACATACTATTTAGTATAAATGCCCATTAATGTTTTAGGGCGTAAGCCTGAAGCGCTATCAATAGCACATTTAACTTGGAGTCATGGATTACAAATTGGACTTCATGAATTAGAAGTTATCAACAGAATGAGAAGGAAAAGAGAATGGGAAAAGACACTTCCTCCTATGGATACATCGGCCAATATAAAAAAGCGAGCAACTATGATAAATGCAATGGAAGTAGACGAATGGGCATTTAGAGAAACTGTAAATATTTAATTACTAAAGCATACACATATGTACCTTGTTTAAAAACAAGTTACTTTGTAGTAAACAGTTTAATTTTAGGAGATTCAAGCAATACTGAATTATAGACAGGAATTAATGGACGAAATAACAAAATCTCGTGAATGTAAAAAACAAAAAAACATTCAAGATCGTTTCGATAGACTAGTAATTCTTTTATCTACGCGTAGAGATAAAGAAATTGATTCAATTAGACACAGACTTCGGAGAGAATTAAGGAAATTATACAAGAGGCGTCAAGAGAAAAACAAACCTTTTAAACGTGACATTATTAAAGAGCATGCAGATCCATCTTCTGAATTATATGCGCCACAAATGCGTTATGGTGAACACCCTCAGAGAAGACATGAAGTAATACAAAAAGATTTGTTAGGAGAAAGTTATATTGAATGTAAATATGTATATGTATATCTTTTTATCATTTATATTATATCTTTTATTCAATTAAAAATTTTCTTACATTGTATTTTTTAATATTTATTATTTTAGGTACAACTGAAATAAGTACATTACCTAGATTGCTTTCCACATATGAGGAACTAAATGCAATAAAGCCGAAATCTAAACCAGCCGATATTTGCGTCCGAGCAACAAGATGGACAAAAGAAAAGCTTAGTAAACTACATTCTGATTTGAAAGCAATTAAAGGAAAACCTAAGGTATTAGATGCGCCAACATTATTGAAGCGCAAGTATAAATTATCACCTCTACCTGCTACACCATTTAAAACAAGCACAGAAAATGAAACAAACATGTGTCTAAATCAATTCTCCATTCTTATTCAAAAATTAATTAGAGGAAGAGCTATTCAGTGCATGGTAATCATTAGTAGAGAGATTTAATTTGGTTTCCCTATTTAAATAAGTTTTTTTATAGATGTACGAAGGTCGTGATAGGTGCAGAGAATTAATTGAAGAAATGCAAGCATCTTATGGATTAGAAAAACATAGTAAAAAACAATATCAAAAAGATAAAGAGCAGACATTAGATTTACAACATGTACGAAGTGATAAGTCTATGCAAGAAGATCGTTTGTGTGAAATTCTTAATTCTTTAGAAGGAATGACTATATCAGGAATGCTAGATTTTCTTAGTAAAGTACGAACCATTTTAAATTTTACAGTGTAACTCACTATTACATTATATTTGAACAAGTACATAATTTTGTATCCTTCTTTCTATTTGAAGGAATTAGTAAGATTAGAAGACGAACGTCGAATACACGCTTCTGCATTATTAGTTGAAAGAGAAAGAGCTATTAGGGAGGCAACAGAAGCTGGTAGACGTCAACTAGAATATTATCGCCGTAGAGAATTTGACGAAATGTTTAGGCAAATTATAAAAGTTGATCAAGAATCTGTAGAATGTTATTTAGAAGATATTATAAAAGAAAACGCCGAATGGGTGTCTGATGAAGCAGCTAAAGCATATATTTTAAAACTCTGTGATAAAGTAGATAGCATAGCGAGAGACACACAAACCAAGTATAACAAATAAAACTAATTTTAAACAAAACAATATTAATTTTTAACTGATACATCTATTATATTATGACTCTTTATTTTTCAGTACAAGATTAACAGACGAAGAAATGGTAGCTAATATGATTTACAATTTTATGCTACCTGAAGTGGAAAAAAATGCTATGCGAAAAAATATAAGGGAAAAGCAACAAATTTATTTACAAAATGCACATGCTGCAATTTATAAAGAAATAATGAATTTACCACCCATTGAAGATGGAAATTTAGTAGATACAACTTATGAAGAAGAACTTTACAAAACACATTTAAGTGTTACAAGTTTTAATACATTTATTGATTGCCCATTTTAAATTTATACAATAATTTAATATACAGTTCATTACATCTATTTGTATATTCTTCTCGAATAATATGCTTGCACTAAAATAAAAAAGAATGTAATATACTTTGCCCTTCGTATTTCGTATATTTTTTTTTATTAAACGCAATATTAATTTTAAATAAAATAAAATTGCAATTTTGTTTTCATTTTGTTCATTATTTTTTAAATACTTTGTATAATTACTTTAAATTGTACTCTAAGAATAGCTACCAAGGTTTAATTTAAATGTGTAAAAGGATTAAACATTTAGATTTATTCAATCATAACATAAAAAATGGAAAATACACATAGAATAGTAATTTCGTACTTTCATATACAATCTCATTATGTACAAATAACAAGTTAATGCGAAGTTGAAGGATACCCTTCTATAGCATTACCTGCAAGAAGATCAGTCATAAATTTTTTAAATTTAACATCTTTTGCATCACTAGACGATAGTCTTTCCACTATTAATTTGCGTTTTTTTGCTTGCAGTTCTTTTGATTGCAATGAATCAGTTTCTCTCTTTTTAATAATATCTATATGTTTTCTTTTACAGGTTTCTATAGAATCAGGTTTCTGTGTCTCCTCCCTTGCACGACTTAATTCAGCTGTTAAATCAACCATTTTTTGTTCCCATTCTTCAAGATGTTTTCTCATTTCAGCTAATTGTGTATCTTGATCATGGATCTTTTTTCCCTGTTCTTGTAACTTTAAACTTTGGAGTCTCATTTGAAAACCTTGCCTTTTCATTCGAAGTTTCATTTTACTTATCTGACTTTTCATAGATAAGACGGACAATTTATTCTTTTTGGTACGACTATAAATTTTCTTAAAGGTTTGATTTAATTTCTCTGAACTAAAATTATGCGGCAGTATCGCGCTGTTTAGATTTGTAGTATGATGAGAGATCATTAAACTTCCGCCTGGCAGTTCGTACGAACCTACATTGCTGACAACCGAAGAACAAATACTGTGTTTTAAATCTGGTAAAATTTGTTCATCAAAATGTTCCATAGCCATGCTGCTAATGTCTCGCAACTCTTGTAGAATTTCATGTGCTCTAGGCGGTGTTTTAGAATTCCGAATCAAGCGAAGAACACGAAAAATTTCATCGATTACCTAATCCATAAATTTATATATTAATTTGATGTGCAAGAAAACAGTTTTGGATACTTTACCTTCCCAGGAATGAAACAACATAGATTAAGATCTACATATTTTATAAAAGTCATAGACAACATTGATATTCTTGTTTCAATTGCTGTTAATATATCACAATGACGTGCTAAAGGATGACTTCTTCTTTCTGATTCTCTTCGTGGTAATTGACTTTTTACCGCACGCAAACATTGTGCATGATATTTTTCCATCAAATTAAAACCTCGGTTCAATAACTTTTTACATATCCGATCAAATTGTTTACAAACCTATCAAAATGGAATTTGTTTTAAAGAGAATTTAGGTGCATAATTTTAGGAAAATATCTAACAATATAAAAAATTTGAACAATCTTACAATTCTGTATCTAGAAATTTCATCGTATGTAAGGTTAGACAAAATTGTTTCCAGAACAGTGTCAGGGAGATTTATTAACTGCAACATATCACTGTTTTATCTTTTTTGTATAATTAAATTGACACCACTTTCGCTTAAATGAAATATTTTAAAATAGTATTAAATTATTAACTATTTTTTTTCACGTAAAATGCAAGAGTGCAAGAATAGTGCAGTTGTAACTATGGTGCATACACTTCCGATTACAATGTTTTGACCGACCGATGACCTATAAACAAATATAGCTACTGCACATGTGTCTGTTTACAACACAGTTCGCTATCTATATTTTTGCGATCTAGCATACGTACTAGTTTCCCTTCTAATTTTTATACACTTAGTGGCCGGATATAACGCACATCAGCTTTGGCTGCCATATTGTTGTGTCACGTGACGAGGGAGTAGCGAGGTGAATGCGCCGGGTCGAATTCGTGAGGAAGAGTCAAAAATTTGGGCACCATCGTTTACCAGAAAACCAATTACAAGATGGATGTACGAAAAGTGACAGAATTATTACGAGCCACGATCGACCCAGTGCAACAAAAGCAAGCTGGAGAGCAGCTAAATCAGGTCGGTCAATTGATTGAAAACGTGCTCGAATGACCGATACTCCGACAGAAACATGTGCCTCTTCGCTATCATTCTCCTTCACTGCTATTCACCTCTCTGAATGTGTATAATTAATTTTTTTCTTCTAAATTTCCGAAAAATTAATTTTCGCGTCTTATCTAGAGCTAACATTTGCGATTCTTTTATTAACTTTACATTTTGAGAACAACCCTTAACCAAATATATAATCATAGGGGAGAATTAGTTTTTAGTTTGTAATGTAAAAAAAATATTTTTTTATTGAACAATTATATATAGGTATATTTGTTAATCTATCATTATACTTTTCATTGCCCACCAGTTTTCAAGTATTCACTTTGATGAAAAACTTATTCTTTTTTCTACATAACAGTTCCAGCTTTTAAAATTGAAAATCAAATTTTATCTCCTAATTATGTAGGACATTATATATGTTACAACTAGTCTATTTATAATTTGATATTAGTATGTAATTGTGCGTTAAATCCACTATAATTTTTTGTTGCTTATCTATGATTCATTTTATCATATACATTTAAATGATATTATATAAAATTACAATATATATATAATGAAAATTGTATTTATAATAAAAATATTTTCCACATTTGTGACATAAAGAAAATTTTCAGATTCACAAAATCATTGGTTTCGCACCAACATTACTTCAAGTAGTAATGACTGCAGAGGAAATGCCTGTGCGACATGCTGGTAATTAACAAGAGTAATTATTGTAAAAAACAAATACGAATTTATTAATGATAATTTAACATCCATTCAGGTGTAATATATTTGAAAAATCTGATTACTACAAATTGGGCTGATAGAGACAATGAAAATGGACCTGCCAAGTTCACTATACACGAGCAAGATCGTGCAATGATTCGTGATGCAATTGTTGATGCTCTTGTACACGCACCAGATCTTATTAGGTAAATTTCTCTTCCCTAATCACATTTTCAGTTACAACAATTTTGTGTGTAATATATCTTTATGAATAATTTTATAAATTAATTTTTTATGGCTTTAGAGTACAATTGGCTGTTTGCGTTAATAATATAGTGAAGCATGATTTTCCTGGAAGATGGACACAAATCGTAGACAAAATCACAATATACTTGCAGAATTCAGATGCTTCTTGCTGGCCAGGTGTTCTTCTTGCACTTCATCAACTTGTTAAAAATTTTGAGTAAGTTATTGGTCTTCCCTATTTCATGTCATTCACATAAAAGAGAGAGTACAAATGAAATACAACAATATATTTTTCGAATTAAATTATTTGCAATAGAGTAAAATTTACTTATACTCTTTTAGATATAAAAAAGCAGAAGAAAGAGGGCCATTAAACGAAGCAATGAATCTTTTGTTTCCTATGATTTACCAGTTGATATTGCGACTTCTACCAGATTCTTCAGAACAATCAGTATTGTTACAGAAACAGATATTAAAGATATTTTTTGCTCTTACACAGGTATATAGATATTAATTATATTTTTTTTAACATGTTGACACATTTATCAATCGACATTGAATTTAAAGCATTTGGTTATTATTTAAATTACAATTAAATTTTATCATTCTTTCAGTATACACTCCCTTTAGATCTGATTTCAAAAGAGGTTTTTTCACAATGGATGGACGTGGTGCGACAAGTAGCCGACAGGCCTGTTCCGCCCGAAACTAATAATCCAGATTTAGATGATGACGAACGAGCAGAATTACCATGGTGGAAATGTAAAAAGTGGGCTCTTCATATTTTACATAGAATGTTTGAGAGATATGGTAGTCCTGGAAATGTAACTCAAGAATATAAGGAATTTGCTGGGTGGTATTTAAGAACCTTCAGTGGAGGAATACTTGAAGTCCTTTTGAAAATTTTAGATCAGTATCGACGAAAAATCTATGTATCCCCTAGAGTGATTCAACAATCAATTAATTATATTAATCAGGGGTAAGCAATACAGTAAATTGAAATGGATATTCAAATAGATATTACAATTAAATCACTTTAATTTTAATGTCGTTTCTGTGTAAATTAAATTGGTCTGTTAAATTTCTTTTTAAATTCTATGAAGTTACAATTTAAAAATTTTCTGTTTTAACATCTAGAGTGAGCCATGCATATTCGTGGAAGTTCTTAAAACCACATATGTTTGAGATAATTCGTGATGTACTCTTCCCAATCCTCTCGTATTCTGCTGCGGATGAGGAACTTTGGAATAACAATCCGTATGAATACATTAGAGTGAAGTTTGGTGAGATATTTTATTTAAAAATAAAATAGATTTTGTTTTTATGTACTTCGCTAATGAGAATCACAATTTATTACTTTTTAGATATATTTGAGGACTTTGTATCTCCAGTGACAGCAGCACAGACATTATTACATTCTGCGTGTAAAAAACGTAAAGATATGCTTCAGGAAACTATGCAATTCTGCATGGAAGTACTAACTAGTCCAAATGCAGACCCCAGACAAAAGGATGGTGCATTGCATATGGTAATAATC
Source organism: Xylocopa sonorina (assembly GCF_050948175.1). NCBI lineage: Eukaryota > Metazoa > Arthropoda > Insecta > Hymenoptera > Apidae > Xylocopa > Xylocopa sonorina. The sequence continues at coordinate 11,144,114 of NC_135197.1, read as the reverse complement.
TTTGCATAAAATATGATTTCCTTTAAAGTAAAAAAATATAAATTTGTTTTAAAAATAATTTTTGCCCAGGTTGGAAGTTTGGCAGATGTGTTATTAAAGAAGAAAGTTTATAAAGAGCAAATGGATAAGATGTTATTGCAATACATTTTTCCTGAATTTAATAGTCCTCATGGACATATGAGAGCAAGAGTAAGATACATATATATATTGCTATTTATTAAAAAATTGATCTATTATTTAAAATTTATCGTTTCATAATTATATTTTAGGCATGTTGGGTATTACATTATTTTTCGGAAATTAAATTTAAACAAGAACAGATATTAGTTGAGGCAGTTCGGTTGACGACAAATGCGCTTCTAACGGACCAAGATCTACCAGTTAAGGTAGAAGCTGCTATTGCTTTGCAGATGCTTCTTTCTGCCCAAGAAAAAGCACAAAAATATATAGAACCTTTGATCAAGCCTATAACCCTTGAACTATTGACTATTGTACGGGAAACAGAAAATGATGATTTAACGACTGTTATTCAAAAAATTGTTTGTACATATTCAGTACAGATTATGCCAATTGCAGTTGAGATGTGTCAACACCTTGTAAGTATTGTATTTGTTTTTTTTTGTTCTTTTGCTATTTTCATACAATAAAATGACGTATGGAAAATTTTTTTAATGTCTGTTAGGCTGCTACTTTTAGCCAAGTGCTAGAAACAGATGAAGGCAGTGATGAAAAAGCTATAACTGCCATGGGGTTATTAAATACGATAGAGACTTTACTAACTGTGATGGAAGATCAACCGCAAATCATGGCAGAATTACAACCAAAAGTGCTTCAGGTTGTTGCCCATATTTTTAGTGAAAGTGTTATGGGTAAGTCAAATAATGATAACGGAAGTGAATGAATTAAATGTAAAATATTCTACGTAAATTATTAATAATATTCTACTTCTTTTTTAAACATTCTAGAATTCTATGAAGAAGCACTTTCATTAGTTTATGATCTTACTGGGAAAACAATTTCAGAAGATATGTGGAAAGTCTTAGAATTAATGTATCAACTATTTCAAAAAGATGGTTTTGAATACTTTACTGACATGATGCCTGCTCTTCATAATTACATTACAGTTGATACTCCAGCGTTCTTATCCAATGAAAATCATATATTGGCTATGTTCAATATGTGCAAAACAGTAAGTTGATCATATTCGTTATAAAATTTATTAGTTGAAATTTATGTTTAATTATTGCATACTAGGTTCTAACGAGGGATGCCGGAGAAGATCCAGAATGTCATGCTGCTAAATTATTGGAAGTCATAATTCTGCAGTGTAAAGATCACATTGATCAAGTAAGTTATTCTTTATTTATTTTAATTTATGCATTGATTTATAACTTTGCTTAATGAAAGTTAACCAATTTTTTTAGTGTATACCTTCGTTCGTGCAATTAGTACTAGAACGTTTGATGCGTGAAGTTAAGACATCAGAGTTGAGAACAATGTGTTTACAAGTAGTAATCGCAGCTCTTTATTATAATCCAGCACTTTGTCTTGATACAATGGATAGATTACAAGGAACTTTTGGGCAGTCAACGGAACCAATTGCTTCGCATTTTATTAAACAATGGATACATGATACTGATTGCTTCTTAGGGTGAATATATATTTTTCTGTCAATTGTATTTCACTTTGTCTATAATTAATTAATACATTTTTATAACAATAATATCTGTATTGTTCAGATTACATGACAGAAAGCTCTGTGTGCTTGGTTTGTGTACTCTAATTAGCATGGGGCCAGCAAGACCACCAGCGGTGAATGAATGCGCTCAACAAATTATTCCATCTCTAATTTTACTGTTTGATGGACTAAAAAGAGCTTATGCAGCTAAGGCATCTGATACTGATGATGAAGAGAATAAAGAAGATGATAGTGATATTGATGAAGGTAGTATTATTTCTATGCTTATTTTTATATTTGTAACTTATACTTGTATTAGTTATTTTTTTTATTTTTATCTTGGGAAAACTAATAATAATTTCATTTGTACAGAAGTGCTATCATCGGATGAAGATGAAATCGATGATGCTAGTCAAGAATATCTGGAGAAGCTACAAGAAAAAGTGACAAGGTCATCTACCCAACACGGCTTTAACGTATCAGCTTCGCTTCAAGATGGGCATGGTGATCATAGATCAGATGACGATGGCGATGACTCGGAATATGACGCCAATGAAGAAACTCCGCTTGAGTGCTACGCTACGCCTTTGGATTCGGATGATACGAATCAAGATGAATACGTTGTTTTCAAAGAAGTAATGCAAAGTGAGTAGTTTCTATGCTTCTGTAATCTTAAAATTCGTGTTTCTTTTTTCATCTTGAACGTTATAAATCTCCATACTCTTTGTTTGGTGAATAAAGTACATGTCTTATTTTCAGATATCGAAAGAACAGATACAGTCTGGTATAGAGCATTAACTGGCCATTTAACTGCGGAGCAACAAAAAGCATTGCAAGAAATTATTCTTTTAGCAGATCAGCGTAAAGCGGCTCTTGAAAGTAAAAGAATTGAACAGAGTGGTGGTGAGTTTCTTTAACGATTTATGTATTAATAGAAACTAAAGCTTACTTTCGAATGTATATATGATCAGATTAGTATATGGATACTTAATATTTTCCAGGATACGCGTTTCATTCGCAGACTGTACCTACATCGTTCAATTTTGGTGGAACGCCTCTGAGCCGATAGACTCCCAATCGTTTATATTTTTAGCTTAAGTAAGTAAATAAATTGCGAAGCATCCAAGTCGAGTATCCTTAACAAATGCAATACACGTTCCCACTCCGTTAAAACCAAATTACAAACACAAGTTAAATTGCACATAACAGCGACCATTTTTGTTTGTTTCTCCACGTTTTTCTGACTTTTCATTACTATAGCTCAGTACACATACAACAATGGTAGCATCCTTTCGAGCGTTTGGAAATCCATTCCACGATGGAATCTGCGGAGAAGCACGCTTCTTCTCATAACACAATAATAAAACGTAATTAATTCTCATAATAGAAGAAAGAAATGCGTCTAAAATAGATAAAAATAGAAATTTCTATTTGTTTTTGATGTAAAAGATATTTTTGATCATTTTTTATTTCGATTTGCAGATTCCAGGGAATATGTTCTGATCTCGATTTCCAAATCATCGTGCTTCTTCGCCGAGCTCACGCCAATCCATCGTCCAGCGCGATCGAATCTTTTTTTTTGTACGAGACAGGAAAAGATATATGCGTGAAAATGAAAGCGTGAAAGGGAGGAGAGAATGAGTGCATATATGTGTGTGTACATCTGAGAGAAATAAGAAGAGAGAGGAGGAGAGATACGAAGTAGAAGAAAGTAGTTCGATCGCTCTTGAAGCGCTCGAAAAAGTGCCTTCAACACGCTCGACGTGGATGGGACCTAATTTAAAGACAGCAAATTGGATCGAGGCTAGGACGCTTCTCTAGTTTGTAAGTTTCGTAAACACTGTACTAAAGTATAATAAATTAATGCTAATTAAAAATGAAAAAAGTTAATTTCGAGAAATTCTCAGCCTTGATTTCATTAATACGGATTGTTAAAAAAAATTTTGAAACAAATAAATTGAATATAGAACTACGTTGCTTTGCACATTAAGTTTTCGAATTGTGTCATGTACAAAGTTTATGTCTTGATAAGTATAATTTAAAAATATTACCTATAATTCATTTTTGTATAAAATTGTACAATGCATTATCAATTGTTTTCTAATTCATTTGCTTAAAAGAATAAAATAAGTTTAATAGCAATTTTACATGTGACATTAGTAGTTATATATTTGACTTAGAAAATGAGAATTATTAGAATGATTAGGAAGAAGGATAGATCCGAGAACGTAAACATTTCTTTTTTTCGTTAACAGCCTTATATTCCACTTTCGATCGATACATAAGTTAAGTTACGTGATTTTAAATGAAGAGCTTAGCAGGATATATATACATATCCATTTGTGGAAAATAATTCATATCCTGCGAAGTAATCCTCAGGGCGGAGATACATTTATGAAAGGAGCTGCGATGATTAAAATTGCAAATACATTTGCAAATTTCATATGCATATCAATACGTATGTAAAGTTTTAAAATTAAATTTTCGATAATTGCAATAAGAATTTTTTTACAAATTGGAACAATTTCAATTACAAACTTGTCTGTGTGCTTGTGATCGTGTAAAAAAATATATTTAATAAAGTAGAGTAGCAATTTTTAATCGCTTATAGATATATCTAAATAAACAAATTTTCCAAAACTGTTATTCAACAGCATATTTTGCATCCTAATTTCATTTGTCGATGATCTGTTACTTAAGTGAAAAAAACTTGCAAATGTAAATGCAACTTTGATTCTTTGTTAGATTTGAGAGAAAGAAAAATAAGGAAAAGAAGTATCCCACAACTCCGAGAAAACAGCGCATCGGTGGCATTTTTTACCAGTGGTTTAGTAACCAAAGGTGCGAAGCACTCATGAAAACGCAAAGAGGTCCGTTAAAGGCGGGCGAGATAGATGAGAAGAACGTATCCAGAGCAGGCAAAAGTTCTACTCTCAATCTCTGTCCTCAGTGTGTCCTCGGATAAAGTGAACCATAATGTCACTTGAGACACCGTTCGAAATATAATGAACCGACATAGCCACCTCTCATCGCTTTTGCTACATTCTGTTCAAATGCTCTCCTATTATTTTGCAGAACCTCCGCAGCATCTTTATTCAAGGGATCTTCTGGATTTGGTTCCTGGACAAACAATTTCTCCTAAGAATTTCTTTGTTTAAGTAGATCCAAAGCTATCACCATTAACAAACTTGAGCTTAGAAGTAAACATTTATAAAAAAAAATCATCTACTTTGTTAAACAGAATGTTATATAGTGTTACTAAATACCAAGAAAAGATATTGCAATCCATAAACAATAGAATTAATTGTAAGAACTGGTTTCCAATCTTCTCTTAAAATATTCAAACACACATTGCCATCCAAGTCAATGTTAGGATGATAAACTTGTGTTTCACATTTTACTTTAGGCGGCTCGTGTGGATAATTTGGGCCAACTTTAAAACTGAAGACAAATCTGCCACCTCTATAAAATCCCTAAAAAGGAACAAATCATCAATTGTGTGTGTGTATATATAAATTACTTTCTTACCTCATCTGGACAAATAATTAACTTAAAGCTGAGGAGGTCATCTGGATCAGGAAACTCTGTTCCACATGTTTTTGGAAGATTGAGCTCATTTATATCTATATATTAAAAGATGGAAAAAATTTTTTAAATATGTTGAACAGAAACTACATAAAATTGCATATTTCGTTAAATAAAAATTGCACCTTGCATTAAATAGTCGAAGATTCTTTAAAGATCAAAATATTGAAAAAAAATGTCAAATTAAAATAACATTAAAGATTATGTAAATACTAATATTAAACTCTAATAATGTATTTACAAAGATCAAATTAAATTATTCACACTTATCTTGTAGAATAGATTTCTTCGCTATGAAAAATTAATGTTAATAGTTAATAATAAACTTGAAGAAGTTTACTATTTTTACACTTTAAAATACAACTTTGAGTTCTACCAATTATAAGATTTTTTTCTTTACCTTGTTCTTGGTCTTAAATGTTCATGATATATTTGTGAGAATGTTATAAATAAGATCTTGTTAAGAGAATTCATACGAAATACTTACCCACAGGTAAAAATATCTTAACAAAATACAAAAATAGATCAATTTGTAAATATTGTGCACAAATATATATATATATATACATATACGAAAAAAAAAACGAAAGCTAAGAACTAAATATAAAATATATACGCATAATAGGTATTGATAAAACTGAACAATGACTGCTAGAAATTGTAACCCAACTATATTGTGAAAATCTTACGAAATTTTTAATTAAATGTCTGCCAATCAATAATTTTTCATTCTCTTTGTATATTTAAATAAGAGTTTTAGGAGCTAACAAATGAAATAGAAATTGGAAAGAGAACTATGAGTGGTCGTCAATAAACCTTTTGTGATTCTCAGTTGTGCTGCAGATGCCTTCTTTTGGGTGCCAGTTTTCGGCGATTCACCATCCTTTTTCGCCTGTTTTAACGAGAATAATTTGATCATGATAGAGTGGCGGTGCCCGGCGTGGAAGGCACAAAAGTCTTCTTCCTCGATCGGCCACGCGCGCAGTTACGATGCACGCAACAAAACTTTTTGACAATGGAAACAACTACTATGAATTTACGACTAATATCACGCGGACGTAGCAAAATTCGTTTTCGTTACGATCACGGTATTAAAGTTCTATTTTCCATTCCGTACATTAAAGCCTGTATCTCATTTATGTACATATGCGCGCACGCACGTGACGTTATACGGTCAAATTGAATAGTTCTGGTCTTTTTCAACTAAGTGACATTTTTTTTTAGTAATATTTTTAATTGTTCAATTATTATTATACAAACTATGCGGTACTAGTCAACGATTTTGACTGCTTTATTTACCTCTTCGTGATTTACGAAAATATAAAATACAATTTTGAACCTTCTCTAGAATATACGCACTGATCTATTAAAATTTATTCTCACTGTTATCCCTTAAATGAATGCTTGTAACAAGAAGAAAGCTTTTATGTTATTATTAATTTATTCCAATAATTAAATGTAGATAGAAACAGTGAAGTGTTTAAGTTATCATAAATATGAAAAAAGTATTTCATATTTGTTTCTTGTTGTTCAAATATGATTGGAGAACACTTGTAACGATTTCTAGTTTCTACCAATCATAATTTCTCATGTATATTGAAAAACTTTATTTGAGCAGTGAAAAAATATCTCTCTTGATATTGTCTGATATAAAACAATTGTTTGATGCTGCAAGGGAAAATATATAAACACTATATAAATGGTTCAATGTTCGTTTCAAGTTAGCGTGAGGTTTAAGACGTCAATGGCTTACGTTCGTCGTGCATGTTGCTTATAACGATTAAGTAGTAAAGAAATAGGTTTCGTGGTCTGCATATTTTCACAAGTTTGACAGTAAACGACAACATAATGGCTGGAATTCGGGATGAGATTTTAGCTAACTTTCAGGTGATTTATTTCATGTTTGATGATTCGTTAATTTCAAATACAAAATAAAACTTTAGGTTATGATGTATTCATTAATGACATTGACAGTAGCAGAAACTTATGAATATAAAATGATATTTCCCATGGTCTATAATTTCTTCAAATTTAAATGATGCTTAAAAGTATATAAGATCATTTATCTAGCATTTTATGGTGCCTATTTGTACATATTATTAAACTGTTTTATGTATGTATGTTAGCTTCTTTGTCCTGTATTGTTGTATTTATCAATCATGAAAACAGAATGAGAACACAGAAATGAATTCAAATTAATTTTACCATTAATTAAGAGAAAATATATTTGAAAGTTAATTTTATAGTAACATTGGTTAATTTTAATCAGCATAAGTAAATATAAAATACTCTTTTAGGCATGTACGGGAATCGATGATGTTGGTGACGCTCTTAAATATTTAGAAGAATCAAATTGGGATTTATCGGTAAATTTCTTGCATTTAAATTTATTTATTTAATACGTTTAAAAATGTAAGAGTTAAATTTAAAATACTTTGTATTACATCATACCAGACAGCAGTAAATCAAGCTATGCTTCCTGGTACACAACAACTGCCTTCCGAAATAAGCCCAGATATTGAAATGATAGAGGAAATTGAAAGAATGCCTCAACTGTATTCATTACCGTCTCAAACCAATTGTGATTCCAAGAGTAGTTCCAAAATGGAAATAACAGAAAATTCAAAACCTGGAACGAGTAAACCTAAAAGTTGTGTAAAAGAAAGAACACTTACATTCCACATTAATCACCTTAATAATGAATATAAAATAAATTTGTCTGAATTTTCATCGCTGAGTAAGCAATTATCATCTTTATTTTCTGCATCATTTTGTTTATTACACTTAAAATGAAAGTTATATTGTATACATATACATATATTCTTTTTACAGAGGATCTTAAACAGCTTATATGGGAACAAACAAAAGTCCCACCTTGTCAACAACGTTTATATGGGTGGAAAAAAGAACCAAAATCAGATTATAGATCATTACAGTCATTAGATTTACCTAAAGAAAATACATTGTACATGTCTCCTTTAGCAGAAAATGTTGATTTAACGACTGATATGTAAGTAAATATTTAAAAATTTAATGCATATTATATATTATGCACATAATTATATATATGTATATATTTATTTTTTTTATTAGCGTGAGTTTGTCAAATCGCATGACTCAAACATATACATTAAACATTAAAGATGAAATAAACAAAGAAACATATAATCTGAAATTTCCTGGAACAAATACAATCTTGGATGTAAAATCTGGCATTTACGCATTAACAACTGTACCAGTTCGAAATCAGCAATGGAAGGGCTGGCCAAGTTCTGTAAAAAGTGATAGTGTTATGTTAGCCCAAAGCGGTATTTCTTATCCAGAACATGATTTGTCTGTTAATGAACTTCCTATGAAAGAAGAGAAAAAGGTATTAATAATTATACTGCATATATATGTGACACTAAAATAATGGTACTTTATTTTTAGGATGTTATAGACCTTGTTGAGAGTGACAGTTCTGTAGATGAATATGATATAGAAGATGATATTTTTGTAGATAATGTCAGGTCTACAAAAACTCTGCGTCTTAGTGAGTGGAGTCTTGAAATTTAATTTTTCATTATGGGTAATATGTTGCAGTATTTTTTTTGTGTTAAGTACTAAAATGTAACATTTTTCATAGTGCCAGAAAATGTAACAGATGAAACAATAGGTACTATGCACTTTTCGGAAGAATTTGAAAAACGGTATGGGCCAGCACATCCAGAATTTTTTACTGGTACATTTAAAGATGCGGTTAAAGAATCATGTTTAAAGCCAGCAAAGGAGGTTTGTAATTCATCACCTTGTACTTTAAACAGTATTTTGTATGAAATACCATAACTTTATAACATTACAGAGAAAACTGTTAGCTGTATATTTACATCATGATAATAGTGTGTTAGCCAATGTATTTTGCACACAATTGTTAAGTTGTGAAGCAGTACTTCAAGTTCTATCTGCAAATTTCATTGTATGGGGTTGGGATATTACGTTTGAATCCAATAAGCAAAGGTACAATTATTTATTTTATATACATAGTTACATAAAATATAGGGGATATTTTTTATGATGCAAGATCTCTTGATTATAAAATATCTTTGATTTATAGATTTCTTTCATCTGTAAATCAAACATTAGGATCATTTGCAACATTAGCTATGGAAAATATAGATGTCAATACTTTACCTGCTCTTGTAATTATAATGAGAACTAGATCCAATACAGAAATGTTTACAGTAATACATGCTAATGTGGGAGTAAATGAACTATTAACTAACTTAATTCATGTTGTCGAAGTTTTTCAGGTAAACGAGACTTTAATTCATTGCTTATACATATATTAATGCAAGACGTTCATACGATATTTTTTATTAAATTTCTATTTTTGAAAAACAGGAACAAAGACGTACTGATATTGGTGTTGAAGAGGAGAGACAAGCTAGAGAGAGAGTAAAACAAGAACAAGATCGAGCATATCAAGAAAGTTTAGCTGCAGATAGGTACATTAGGAAGACATGATTTTAAAGTATATAATAATTTAGTAAAATAATATATTACAATCATTGTAGAGCAAAAGAAGAAGCGAAACAGATGCAAGAAGAACTAGAAAAACAACGAAAAGAACAGGCTGAAAATGAAAGATTAGCTGAAGAAGCGAGGAAAGAAGCTCATAGGCAAGCAGTAGAATCGAGTTTACCTCCTGAGCCACAACAAGCAACTGGCGATGGTGTACTAAAAGTACGAGTACGGTTACCAGCTGGAAAATTTTTGGAACGTAAATTTCAATCCGATACACCATTGCAGACGCTTCTTAATTTCCTTATTGTGGAAGGTTATCCAACAGAGGAGTACAAAGTTCTGTGTAGTTGGCCTCGAAGGGATGTAAGTAGATGATGTAAGCACTTGAGTTATTATTATATAAATGCGCTTTCCGCTTAATATGAACATGAATTTTATGTTTACATGTGTTGTCAAGTTATGATAGCTGAATTGAAAAATTTAGTAAAGTTGACATTTATTCGAAGATATTTTTATTTCAGTTAACATCTATGGATTCGAAACTCACTCTTATGGATCTAAAATTCTGTTCTCAAGAAACAGTAATTTTAGAAGAACGATAAGTAACTTGTAATTAAATTAAAATGTAGAAATTAAGCATTGCAATATTCTGAAAGTGTTATTTATTTAACAAGTTTTGAATAGTTATCAGTTAGTATGAATTTCGTTTACTGTGCAACTACATTTTTATGCTGTATTTTTTCGTACTATTCATTCGTACGACAAGTGTAGTCTTATATTATAAAAAAAAGTCCTTTTTATGCATGTGCATTGTATATTTTAAATTCCTAAAAATAAATTACATTTCAAAAAACCTCAAACAAAAGTAGCCTTTTGTTTGTCGGTACCATGATTGCAATAAGCATTTAAAGATATATATTAAATACGAGTTTCAATTTGTATAAAATATAAATGAAATTTGTAATAAAAAAAATATATTTTGAATAATAGTAAAATTTTTTAAGAATTTTTATTATAAATACAAAGATGCAGCAAAAACAATGTCACGTTTTATTAGTTTAATTGCTTCACTAAATTTATTCTCTAAATCTGTGTTTCCAATGTTTTTTGCTGCTTGACATAATTGCCTAAGAACTTCTTCTAAACGTCGCATACATCTTATAATTGAACCTAGAATTAATTACGTTGGTCACAAAGAATAATCAAATATAAAAAGATATAAGAATGTACTAAATGAATATGGCAATTTAAAAACATACCTTCGAATATGTCAGTCATTTTACAAATTTGTAAGAAAGAAGCTCCTTTGCACCAAGCATATACAACATCCATTAGATAAGGTTTAAATCTTTCTACATATGCGTCTTCATCTAATTCTAGATTAGCTTCTGTAGATACTTTAGCTATTCTGCGAGCTAAATCCTGCATTTGTCTGAGTGGGCCACTTAATTCCTCTGTACTCTTAGGCATTTCATTCGATTTATCGTCACAGACAAAACAACTGATTAACGCTACCATTTGCGGCACACTTAACGTATTAAATAAACCGTTAAAAATCATTTCTGTCATTAGCAATTCATCAGCCCCGTTAAGTTCGCAAGCCACTCTGCCTTTTAGTTCTATAACATCTGAAGCTGTACAGTAGGCCATTCTTCGTAATACTCGCTTTCTACATTTCAATTCATCCATCTGAAGAATCGATTTGGCTTGTTTCAATTCTAGCTTAGCTTGTTTTATTTGTCTGCCTAAATCTTCTTTGTGTAAAAATTGTTCATATAGAATATTTACATTAGGATCCTAAAAAATGAAAGACGTTGTTACAAAACTATTCGAATTGAAAGTAATACATAGAAATAAAAAATGATCGTTTTTTACTTTGTGTAAAGGATGAGCATATAATCTTTCTTCTAATACTTCAATTTTTTTAACAATATCTTTGAAAGCTTCATCTTCGATATGCATATCTGTAATAGGGTTCAACAGTGGTGGTCCATTTGGGAACCTTTTCTTTACTTCTTGTATAGTTTTTAAAACACTTTTCCTATTGTCAGAAGGTCTCAAATCTTTTGGATAATATAATCTAAGTGAACTAATTTGAGAAATTAATGTATGTATAACAGGGACTACTTCCATATCACCTTCTTCTCCTTCACGACAAGGTACAGGGCATCCTTCGCTAGATTCTTTAGAAATGTGCAATAGTATATCAATAACAATAACGGTGTTTTCTTTTGTTGGATTTTTAGGATTTTTTTTCTTAAAATTTACGATAATACCCCAATCAAACATTTCACTTTCATTTTTTACCTAAAATTATCGATGTAATTACTAGAAAGTATTGAAAAATGTAAATAATATTTAAGTACGTACTTTTACTAATCTTCCAGGTTGTAAAAATGGAAGTAAATATTCTGGTTTTGTTAAAAATGATCTAAATTCAGCGGTAAGACGATCAAGTTGTTCGCGTATGTCATGGTAGCTAGATATCTGATTATACTTATCAACAGTCACTGCATTGTATGCAGTTTGCAAATCCTTCACTTCTACAATAATTTACGAAAATAATATTTAATTGTAAACTGTAATATTAAAAGAAAAAACATATAATCTACTTACTATTATATAGATCTGGAATGGAGGCTTGATTTTGAAACTGATAGAAACTCCTTTCAAGCATATATTCTGGATTAATTTCTTCGACTCTCAAAAGATTTAAAACCATGTTGTAAGTTAAGTGAAACGCTGAATTAATAGGATCTGGTTTACCCTGTACAATTGCTTTACCAATAACCGGGCTAACTTGTTCGTCTATCATCAGTATTACTATTCCTTTTTCGTCTAAACCTCTTCTGCCTGCTCTACCAGACATCTGTATATATTCGCCAGATGTAATCCAGCGAAAGTCTTTGCCATCAAATTTTCGTGACGCTGTAAATAAAACTGTTCGAGCTGGCATATTTAATCCCATAGCAAAAGTTTCTGTCGCGAACAGTGCCTTTATTAGTCCTTCGCCAAACAATATTTCTACAGTTTCTTTCAAAATAGGTAAAAGTCCACCGTGATGAATACCAATTCCTCGTCTTAAAAGAGGTAAAACATTTTCAACTTGTGGTAAACGACGATCCTCTTCATTGAGAACATCCATAGCATTATTGAACACTTCATCTACTAATTTCTTTTCTTCTAACGTATTCAAATCTAATTTAGCCAACTGCATCGCATATATTTCGCAATCTTTTTTAGAAAAACTAAATATAATTACAGGCGCAAAATTCCTTTCCATAATCATTTTAACCATTTTAAAGATGTTCGTTTGCCCAGCATTTGATGGACGAATACCACCTTTACGTCCTTTAGTATCTCCCTTAGCTGCATCGCCATGCTGTAGACAAGCCATTGCTCTGTTAAAATTTTCTTCTTTAAACTGCCCCATTTCATCTACAACCTGCATATAAATACACATAATATAATAAATGTAAGTTCTGCATTTTATACTGACTAATTTTTTTATCATAATTTACAAACCAAGTGGATTCCATCACCACCAACAGGAAATATATAATGTTGCAGGGGTGTTGGTCTATAATCTGTATAAACAACGTGACATGGTTGCTTATGTAAATGTGCAACCCATTCTACAAATTGTCTAGCATTAGGTATAGTAGCAGAAAGAAATACATAATGTACATTGTCTGGTAATAATATTAATGTCTCTTCCCATACAACTCCTCTTTCTTTATCACGCATATAATGAATTTCATCAAAAATTACCCAACCAACTTCACGCATGACCTAAATAATTATGTGTATTATTTAAATTATTATCAAAAGAAAAAACATCGATTGAATTATATGTATTTATAATGTAAAATCTTAAAAAACCTCGGATCCTCTGTACAGCATGTTTCTTAAAATTTCAGTAGTCATGATAAGTACACTGGCTGTTGGATTAATTGTAACATCTCCAGTTATTAAGCCAACATCCTTAAATTCTTCATAAAATTCTCTGTACTTTTGATTACTCAATGCTTTTATAGGAGTTGTATAAATAACTCTCTGCTTGTCCTTCAACGAACATGCTATTGCATACCTGCAAAATTTTATTTTATTTACATGTATAACCAATAACAGATAGTTTTATCTAATTTAGTATTTTTTTATACTATAACACTTACTCTGCAACAACAGTTTTACCAGCTGATGTATGCGCAGAAACTAAAACCGACTGATTATTTTCAATACACAATATTGCTTCTTTCTGAAAGGGATCTAGCACAAATTTGTACTCCTTTGCTGGTTTGCTTTGCTTACTTTCTAGTGGTACATATTCATAATCTGGCGGCACTGCAACTTCATGAGTACATGACTCTATTGTTTCTATTGTATGTATTTTTATACGTGATGCTAATTCTTCTATACTATGAAAATGAAAAAAATATATACATAGATTTTTAAAAGACATTTGTTAAATAATCCAAATAACTATTGAAATGAAGATTCTTATCAAATGTAATTATTATATCTTACTTTAAATCCTCTAATATGGGATCAGATCGCAATTTTTTAGATATGAATTCATTGGCATCATTTTCATGTTCTCGTTTAGTTCCACTTTCTGCATCACTTTTCCTGTATATGTATTATTTTTTATCATTGAAAATGTTACCATAATTTGTTTTCAAAAGGTTATGTTATAGAGAGGTTAAGGCAACAGTTAATTTTTTACCCTTCCTTTAATGATGTAGTTGAATCTCCATTCTTTGGTTTCACTGGCGATGGAATTAACTCTACTATTTCTTCCGTTTTTTCGAAAACATCAAATAAATCTTCAGTAAAATTAGCCATTATATAAATATATAATTATATTCCTTAATAAATGCACCTGTGCACTGACTCTCGTGCATTAAGTTTAATGTTTACTTCTCTCTCGATAATTTATATCGAAATATATCGAATGAATCGATTGCTTTTAAATTTCGATAAATAATTCGAATCTTTCAGTTAAATAATCTCGTAGTTACTTCCAAGATGGACGTATACAATCTAATAGTGCAGCTTGATTTTTCGTTGAATCGATATTATTTGTATATTCATAAAAAATATTAAAGACATGATCAAATTGGAAGTTTAAATTGATGCAGTGAAATCATGTAACTAAGCATTGAAACACATTACGTATCTACACGTATTCCGGTAATGTCTTTTTTATTTAATATCCTGCAGATCAATAAGGTTTAAGTTTTTCAATCGTATGATTATTCGTTGCATGACAGAAATTAGTATTAGGAAACAATTTTTACAGCTTTATTTTTTTCAGAATGAATTACTAAATATTGCTCAAGTACGAAAATCTCTTTAATTAATTTTGAAAATAAGAGATTTAACCGTACGAAAAGTTTTTGTAACAGTTGCGTGAACGTAACAACACGAAGAGGAGAGGGAGACCAGAGCTCTCAAATTGGTGGGACTTACGAGACGAAGAAATGGAACTTTCAGTTTCCTTTGGGCGTTCGTGAATGTATCATCGTGAGTGTAAAAATCGCGCTGGCACGCGCGTGAAAGTTTCGTCTTCCGAGCGCCCAGCATCCTCCGCGCACAAAAGTTCATCAACGCAAGGGGACAGTAGAAACAAAACACACAGGTATTTAAGAGCATGCGCGAATTTTTTATAAAGCAATTCCTAATTTTTAATTCAATTCTCATTTTAATTTAATTCCACCCTTGGTCAAGATATTGAACTTTAATTGTACAGTCAGTCATTTCCTCGCAAATGCTTTGATCGACATTTTTCATTTTCCCCGTTTTACCCTCTTGAAATAGCAAGTGGCGTCAAGTTTTAGATTTCCACATAATTATGAAATATTATGTTTGATTCAGCATGCAAGAATAGTAAAAAATGAAGGTTTAATTGCTTGTATAACTTTCTTTTTCAGTGAACTTTACTGTTGAGTCGTGAGATACTGTCTTTCAGGAACAATTTATATATATATTGTGATTCCTGATATGCATATATTTTTGAAATTAGTCATTAATATGTAGACGATGACCTTTCGTCAAATATTCATACAAATTATTCAATTAAATCTTGGAGCGCATGAATCAACACATATTTATACGCTATATATTGCTACGTTTTAATGACAAATCGTGTCTACCTGTCAGAACACCTGCACTTTTATTATTGCGACGCTGTTTAGATATACATTGTTTTGACATCTTTACGTTTCAACAATGACATTCATAACTCTTTCTTTTTTAATGTCCATTGCTTAATTGGTTGAATACTAAATTAATTTATAAATAATTGCTTACTTCACAAGCGTTTCACCGGTTGATAAACTTTACACGAAAAGATCATTTAGACTATCGTATTTATAGTTGTGTATTAAACCGTAAATAAAATAAGATACAAAATATGGATTTAATAATTTAAATATAAACGTGAGAAAAATTTGTCAAAGCATGTATTTTGCGAATATATTACATCCTGCGGTGAAAAGGGTTGCGAAACAAAGTGAGTCTCAACAGAATGGCCATATGTTAGAACCGAAGGACGAGACTATAAGAATATAAGACGATCAATGGTCTCCGAGACATCGTGCCGTGGGTCGAAAAGTCAGGGTCTGCTATCCTCAGTCGATCTTTCTCAACCACCGATATCGTTCTCCGGAGAAATTTTGCTCGTTCGTTTTCATGATCGTCCGATCATTATTCTTTCATAACTTAACTCGATCCTTTGAATTTACTCTTTTTTTGTAAATATGATCAAAAACTTAAACTGTACTGCAATCTGTAGCATTATCGGAATTTAATTGAAATTTGTAACATTTTTTTTAACGATACTCTGAAGGTATATTTATCAATATTCTAGCCGATCTGTTGGATTAAATCGAAGTAAAAAGTGTTTGATTTCGATATAGTAATTTTTATGAAATGATTGCAGATAATTCGCACGGCAATTAAGAAGCAGATGTAAAATTTAAGTTTCAACTCTGGGGTTGGGTTTGTTAAACCGCTACGTACAGTTATTAAAACAGGTAATCGTTGAAAATGTAAAGTAATACCTTTAGATTTTCAAAGGAAAATGATTTAAATGTCAATTATTACTTTGAAGACTTATAGTTGTTAATGAATCGTACGATGGCTATCGAAGTACGCACACGGTATAGACCAGCTAAACTGACGTAATCTTCAGGCTGGTACCTTGGATATACAGGCAAGTTAACTGCCGCGAAGCAATTGTTATTTTTGTATGTACTTTCTCCGGCGAAAAGAAAAGCCACATTTTGCCCTGTGGACATTTAATCAATTCCGACGCGAAGTTCGTGTATATGTATATCCGTTCAGTGAACGGATCACATGAATCTACATATATGAAAGTTGTGTGCTTTACCCGAGGCTGTTTTACCTTTCTTATACCACCGCAAGAAAATGATTAGCGATTTTGTGTGAATCTGTATCCCCCATATTGACTATTACAAAAATTAATTTCGTCGTGTATTTCTGCTGATTGATACTACATTGTTATTGATAGATTTTTTATCAATTGTCAGTTATTAATTTTGGTTATATTTGCCATGTTCTCTTTTCAAATAACAAGTAATTAATTTATGTATACGTAAAAATATACCTAATTAATTAACTTTACTGTACATTTCCAGGGAACGATATTATGTCATCGTTAACCAGGCTTTCTAACGATTGTCAATCACTGGCTTTAATAGTACGTGCCTCTTTTCCATTAAAGGCCTTCAAGTTTCTCAAATAAAAAGTAACGAATCTACTTGTTGGTGAAACATATTTAATTAATCACGTTCATCGTACAACTCCACGCAAAGGTCTTATGTCATTTTTAGTAAAACTTTCCATTAATTGTCAAGTACCGATTTCATGAATGTTTGTCACTTTTCGCAGGTGTTCAGGTTTTACGAATAAAGAGTAACACGTCTGCTGGTGTGTTGAAATATTTCGTTACATCAAATTATAGAGCAGCACGATGGAAATCTTTTGCTACGTGCAAATTTATATTATTATCATAACTTATCTAACTATCTGTGATCTTAGTTCGTAAATGAATCGCCGGAGACACTGCAAAATATAGTTAATTTATGAAATAGGCAAACAGAAGGAGGAAAAAGAAAGATTTATCTGATTAGAAATTACGTGTAGACACTTTCGATCACGTGAAAGTGGACACGAGAATCGTTCCTTTTTTTAATCTCTGTTAGTTAACTAATGGGACAAGTTCGCTCCTTTCAGAGTATGGCAAAGTAATATAACGGTATATAGTAGCGGGTCGAGTATTTATTTTCGGAGTACGGGGCAGTACGTTTTCACGGGGCAGTCCTGAATGAATGCGAGTGAAAGTTCGTGAGTTAAATATTTTTTGCGACTTCGTTTTGTGGACCACTGGTACCATACGAGCTTCCTATTATAAAATAAGTTGCTACATACGCGCCACGCATACTTTTTTAACGACAAATGAATTGCACATAAATCATGCGTGCTGATTTACCAAAACTGATCATAGAATCGCGAGAAAAACAAAAACCAATAAAAAAAACAAAGGATGCAAATTGTGGAAGAATTAAAAATTGTTTCTTCTACAAGTGAAATGAAATATTAAATTATCATCAAATTCAGAGAGATTTCTTTCTTTCTTTAAACTACAAATTCGATTGGATTGCTCGATTGATTATTGTTCTTCTTGCTCCTCTTCTGATACGCAAATTACTCTGTACTTAAGAACTTATTGTTTACTAGTTCGATACAGAAATTCTTCGATTACATAACATATCTGTGTAATATCGAGCTTCTGGCTGGAGTCGCATTCTTTTCCATGCACAGGACTTTTGTAACGTCAATCGACATTCCAGGGTGCACTGTGTAATACATGAACATCGAGGAGCGGGCTATCGCGACGTGAAAGTGGCCAACTGGAAGTGGCGGAATGTGGAGTGCTGGGCGCTACGGCGTGTACGTTGATCCATGGTACTAGGTAATTGGAGTACCTACAATTTTTATACTTACGTATACATTTGTGTGTTCTGGATTAACTTATATAGCAGGAAATTTAACTTTCCATGCATCGTGTTGTACTGATAAATCCTCGTGTCGTTTTAATTTTCTGTCTGTTATGTTCAAACATTTTTAACATAAAACGCAAATAAGTTTTGGTCTATGTCTCTATGTCGTTTTAAGAAAAACTGGTTGATCATTTTGTACCATCTATTATGCCATTTAAGGAAAGTGTCTAGTTTTTATATAATAGTCCTTCTCTGTTTTGCACTTAAAGCAAGAAAGTATCGATTGTGCGGTGACAAAATCAACCTTCGAAAAATTGTTGCTCGGAATAACAATAACTGATTCTTTTAGGCGAACTCCTTCCTCCCCAATTGCTATAAAAGTATATATTATTATCCCATGTTTTCGCCAATCGGCAAGGAATGTCCTAAATAACGTAATACTTGTTTCATATTGTCCAATTTCTTACGTGAACATGACGAATGTGAAAGCGACCTTGAATCCTTGGATCATCCACCGCATCAATACTAAACGGCACGTCCAATAGATGTCTAGCAAAACGTTTCTATCGAATAAATCAGATAATTGTGTATCTAAAAATTCTATGAGAAATTAAAATCACGTGTACATAACTAATTAATACAAAGAATTTATAATACACAACATGAGAGATAAAGTAAACTCGTAAAGCAGTTTTGTAAATTTTAGAAAACTTCTTCCCAATGTAACAACTTTTATATATATATATAAATTATTTTTAATTATGTTAAAATAACTCTGTTACATTTATATTGTCACTGTACACACTAAGGCTAATATTGTATTTTACAGCAACAACACGCCATCACGCCATCAGGAAGACACCAAAACGTGACGAAATGTTAATGAGAATCAAGGAGCTTGAAAACAAAAGTGCGCGGCTTTTAGCCCGCGATCGATGATTTTAAAAGAGTATGCAGCGGTGGTTATTAGCTCTAGACGAACCTGCATCTAACCCATGCAGTAATAGCATCATCAATTTCGAACCATCGGGGTACGAGTATATAAATTCGAATGCAATTAATACCCAACTAACATGCAATAATTTAATGTTCAAAAATTACTTGTCTAATTCACGATCGCCAATGTGTTACTAACAAATTGAAATTGGTAATTTATACGCCATTCATTTTGCTTTTAATTTTGTTCAGTCAACCGTTCCGTTCAATGTGTACTTTTGCCTTCAAGATGAACGGGCAAACATTTAGTGTTATCGCTTAAATAAACATCAACGCGAATCGAAATTAGCTATCAATTATACACAATCTTGAATCCAGTCACAAGCGATGAACATTGTAACGTATAAAATAGATTTACTCTAGTGGTGTTGGACAGACGCGTAAAAACGCGATACGGTGCTTTGAGACTTTATACGTTGGGAATTTATCATAGACCGTACTGTTGGACTGTAACAGGTGATGCTGGAACGCGGGAAATTTTGTTCCAGTGCCGCAGTCGCAACGGCCTTGGCAGTTTCAGATGGGAATCATCCTAATCCAGACAGTGAGATTACCAAGTTATCTTCACAACTGCCGAATGACCGATATGCTTACAATGCTGATAATCTATATGCTGTCCCGCGTATCGATTTACACGATATAGAATGGTAAGTAATAGTTGATGGTCATCCGAAATAATTATATAAATTCTAACATATCTTTAAATTATATTTAAGTATGATTAATTATCTTTAGGATAGAAGCTGACTCCTTGGAGGCTGATGTATCAAGATTCGTAGCTGGCTCGTCAACGGCAACAACGACTACAACGCGAAATAATCCAAGAAGATGTTACCGCACCTCGACCAGTTCTGGTTACTCCAGCTATTCTCCTCCACTGTCGGCTGGTTCGTATTCTTGTTATGCGTCAGCAGTCCCCGGTCAGAGTTTTTTTCGAGGTGTACCTTTAACAATGAAGGATCAATTCAGCGGAGGTCTCGCTGTGATACACGAGAGCGAGGCAATCCCACGACCTATATGGCCTACTGCATTACCAGGTTCACGCGAACTTTATCACAACGACGAAAATCCGGAATACGATAGTAAGTATTAATATTTGTACATGCCAAAAGCAAAAATACTAAAATATATCTGTATTGTGATTTGTAATAGCTTTGTATGCGTGTTGCGGATGCGGTTGCGCGTATACCTATTCGTACTGCGATTGGGATTATGAAAAATCTGTAACAGGCACATCAGCACATGATGTCTTAATTGAATTATCTCGTACACTGAATTCTGTGATAGAAGGCAAAAACGTTATGACACCCGAAGAAATCTTACACAATATTTCGCACAAGGTTGCCCAAGGGATTGGCTTAAAAGGAGGTCTTTACGAGTACGTTTACCATAATTCATTTTTGTCAAGCAAGCGATCGTTCTTAAACGATAAAAACTCTTGTCTGTTAAATTGCAACAAAAATTCATCGTCAAAAATTAATCCGGTAAACTCGAAGCTTTATAACAATACACGACAATTTTATCTGCACAATCCATGGTACACTTGTTTGTGTACCTGTGAATATACTAAAAAATTTCTGTGGCCCTCGAAAAATGATGGACAAACCGAGACAAGTGATGAAAAAAGAGGGAAAAAAGAAAATTCGCCTGTTGTACTTCTGGTAGACAATCATTGTCAAGGAAGGAATTCAGAATCAACATTACAGAACGATAAAACTGTCACCGAGTCGTACGTTTGCAAATGTTCGAATCGTGTGAATTCTCATGATAAGAAAATGCAAAATATGTACGCGACTCATCGTATTAAAAGTGACACGAAAGAAATGGCTAACACAAATGAGGAGACCATGCAGAATCGGAATAAAATTATTCCTAACGAACCAGAATATACTATGGTAAGTCTGTAAAACGTAGTTCATGCCAGATTCTTTAATTTTTTACCTAATATACATTTACTTTAGTTAATATGCATTTACTTCCGTATATATATGTATATTACACATATTATTTTCCATACATATGTATAAATCGTTAAGTGCGAACAGCAGTATTCACAATGTCAATGTAACCAACGTATCAAGACTGATGTTTCAGCAGTTGGAGTGCAATGACGGTGATTCGTTCAAGAAGAGTATAATCTTCTCAGCCGGGAAAAATAACTGGGATTACCGTATGCGAGGATTCGCTGGAGACTTAGATTTTACGCTAGACGTTTCACGAGCAGAACGCTTGGGTCGTACAATCGCTAAAGCAAAACGGAAACGGCAATGGTGCAGAACTCTAACTGCCTTCTTCGGACTAGTCTTCTTCGTTTTAAGTGTTGTCATTGTCTCATTAACCGTAACGAGGGGTCGCAAAATATTTGGAAGCATGTAATACAATTTAAGAATTTATAATTATCTAATCGAAATATTCTCCTAAATAACTATAATAGTAAAAATACTGACTGACACTTTACATATATATATATATTTATATATATATATATTTCTTAGTACCTTATATCGCTAAGTAAAATTAACAGGATTTAAATCCTGTTAGTAATATGTGGCTGTGACCATGTTCTTATGTATGAATATTAATACGCAATGTATACCCAAATAAAATGATATCGAACAATAACTCCCGCAGTGCCAATCCTGACGTGCTGATGGAAGGTAGTTCTTTTTTTACTCCACGTGTATTGTGCTTAAAAATCTAAACGCGTAAAAAAAATAGGATTTTATCAAGTTTTTGAATAAATTTTCTTTTTATACATGATTTATTTCCTTTCACACAATTTTAAAGCAAAGCCTAGAAATTTTCTGGAGCAGCACCCCCACTAATTTATCTATGAGTCGCCACTGGATAACAGTAATGTCACGAACATAGCATTTGATAAGCTAAAAGAACGTAGTGAGAGACGATAGTTCTAAAATTTTAGTTCTAATACGAATATCGGCTTTAATCGATTTTTTGTGCATATTTAAAGGACCATACATAAAATTGTTACAAAGCTGAAGATTAAATACTTGTACTTCCATACATCTGGACTTAAGTATAGAGGTTATATTATTATACTCTATATTTCTACATCATCTTCTCAATCATTTATTTACCCAGTCATTTTGACAAATACATAAATTTGAATTGATATATACTTGTACTCTACCTTTCCAGATTATATTTTAAATTAGCTTACAATGGTATGTGTACCATGCATAGCTATACCAATATTTCTCGTTATATGGAGATTCTTTATACAACCATTATTTATAAAATGGTGGCAATTTAGAAATGAAAAGAAAAAAACAACAAACGATGAAGTACCACAACTAGTAAAAGAATGCAAAAATGGAATTTGTACGCTTTCATGGACCAAAAATGAAGAGAATAAAAAAATGGATTAAGATATATTAACACTTTGCTAGCTAATGATGTATTAGTACATCTTTTAAATCCAAAATTTAATAGCCATTGAAGCAAAAAAATTTTATAAAACTTATCCAAATTTAACTATAATACATAAAGAAATCTTGACTTATGGTAATGGCCAGTAAGGTTCTAAAATGAAATTTATCTAATAAAATAATTATTTTGAATATTTACCACATATAATAGTGTTAATCATACAATCTTTTGTAAATATTTCCTTTACTAAAACCTTTTTAATGATTATTATACATTATCATGTATCATCTACAAATTATTTGTTATTATTGTATGTTAATAGCTTGTAATACATAGTGTCAATAGAATGAAGAAGATAGTATATAAATGCATATAATTCCTCTTTATACTGCAATTACTTGTACATTCTGAATAGTTAAAGAAAATTTGTATTGTTGAAGAAAATTTGTTTTAGTAGGTAATAAAAAAGGATGTTATGTTTATTAGTTTAAAATACATTATACATTACTTAACAAATACTTAAGAGTCAATAAAATGTTCACAAAAGTTTAATGTACATTTTTAAGTTCCACTTCAAATATTAATGTGCTATTGCCAGGAATAACTGGTGGTGAACCTTTTGCTCCATATCTATAGAAATTATACATTTATTAATATGTTAAAAAATGCTTAATTTGCAAAAGAAGAATAATATACATACGCCATAGCAGGAGGTATTGTGATACGTCGTTTCCCTCCAACTTTCATTCCAACAATACCAGCATCCCATCCTTTGATTACTTCACCTTTCCCAAGTCTAAATTTAAATCCTTCTCCTTGTGTTGTAGAATCAAATTTCTTTCCATTTTTCAAACGGCCCACATAATAGACAGATACAAATTTTCCACTTTTTGCAAATGGTCCATTCCCTACTTTTAATTCTTCTATTTGCACTCCACCTTCTACTACTTTCTTTTTTTGATCGGTTTGACTATTCTGTTCATTTTGTTGTTCCCCTTTGCTCTTTTTTTGTTTTGTTTCTTTCCCATTTACTAATTTTTTCTTATCTTCTTTTTTCTTTTGTTGCTGCTTATTCTTTTTATCTTTCTGTTGAGGCTTCAGCTTTTTTTCTTCAATTTCTTCCTCTTCAGCATCTGCATCTTCTTCGCTATCCTCTTCTTCATTCAACAACGACTCTTCATCTTCTTCCTCAGAATCATCAGAATCATTTTCTTCCTTCATGCCATCTAGTTCAACTTCTTCGTCTGATGATTCTGCTTCAATCTCTTGGTTAGGGCGCTTAACATTCTTTTCACGTTTTGGAGAATCCACAGCTTTTCTCTTCGATTGTTTATTAACCAATTGTGGTGCCTCTTCGTCTTCCTCCTCCTCTTCCTCTTCTTCTTCTAACTCATCCAAACCCAAATCTTCATCCGGTATTAAATAACCAGTTAAATGTACCTGACCATGGCCATGACAGATAAATGCTATCGTTGTTCCCTCTTGGAAATTTAAATCAAGCGGTACTTGCCATGTCGAATTCTTTTTTAAATTGCATAATAGGTAACTGCTATCTTCGTAGTATAACATTACTTGTACAATATTATCATCTGTAATAAATGACAGACTAAAATGATTTATCGGAAATTAACAATCGTTTTTATTTAACAAACTTTTACTTAACGTTAGTCAGGACTAATAAATGCTATTTTATCATATACATTTTTGAACGCGAAAGAAATAAAAAATTATAATTTACCGGCTGCTGAAAGATTTAAACTCGCCATTGACACGTGGAATGATTTTTCAACAGTCTGTGTATACCGCTTATTTGGTTCCAATATTAAACCTAAAAAAAAAGGTTACATGATCATTAATTTATTACATTTTATTTCAATAAAATACTATTTTGAAAGAGAAAAATCGTTTTTTGCAAGCACATGGTGACGCCATTTTAAAACAGTCTTTACCGGCAAATTTTGGAAACCGTCATTCATAATCTAATTTATATTGATTTCACTTACCCCAAAACATTTTGGCTATATGATTGTTTAACTTTCGTACAATTAAAACGAGATATTAATAATTAAGCTAAATAAAATAATAATATGTATGTATATATATATATATATTTATACACGAAGCTTTGTACAGTGAATTACAAATATCAGGTACTCCTTGCAACCTCGCGCCAACTCGCAATGAACGACCCAGTCCTTACACAGCGCCGTTACTTAAAAGTCAGTGAGTCTATCATGAATTAATTTTTCATAGAATCAGCACTATCTTTCAATGACAGTAGCCAATATTGAATGAATTTTGGAATGCTCCTTTTTATTCCTGATATTGTATAGTCATCAAACGGGTCATTTTTTAGTGATAATATTATAAAATTAAATTTTAAATAAATTAAATTTCGTTTTATTTTATATTACGTCCTACTGAAATTTATGGTTCTGTTTAAGAGGATACCTTTCCTAGACATGACTGATTTTATCAGTAAAAATTAGTTAACAGTTATCATAAAGAAATACACTTGTAAATGCTTAATAATTTAATAAAATAGTATTTCGTTTTGCCCACTTCACTAGTAATATTAGTTCATAGATTGCTGTGCAGGTGGCTCCCTATGTGTAGGAACAGAAACTGGTTAATGGTGTATCTAAGTATTATTACTTATCCATGATTTACGTCATATGTATAGACTTTTTAGTGTAAGACAGTATATAAGATATTTAGCTATTGTTGGTAGAAAGCATCGAATAATTAATCAAATTTTTTGTTGTATTTTGATGATACTCTATTATTTTTATATCCTAACATTTCAAAATGATGATGGATTATTTTGTTACAAATAATTCATTGGCACCTGCACCTATGGGAATTCAGAGTACAGCTGGTGCCGTACCTGTTAAAAATGATAAAGGTTAATAAATTAACATTGTAACACTGTAACGTTTAACATAAATTATCTAGTTTCGATTAGTTATTGTTTATTTAAAAAAAGTAGTAACAAAATAAGTAAGATTGATTGCATTCAATTAATCCATGAATAACACATTTGAAATTGAAATTTGTAGGTGAACTTTCTATGAAAAAAGTGAAAGTACATCGTTACGTCTCTGGTAAACGTCCTGATTATGCACCAGCAGCTAGTTCAGAAGAAGAGTCTGAAGATGAGGATTTCTTGGAAAGACGTGTTCATAAAACTTATGAAGAAAATGAAGTTTCTACAGATACTCCTATACAGTCACAAATTAAGGTGTGCGACGAAGATGATCCACGTATAAGAAGATTAACACGTTTACAGAAACAAAAAGAATCTACGACAGAAATTCGAACGGAAAGGCATAGGCATGTACACGAGCCAGAGTTAATTGAAATCGAACCAGAAAGAACTCGAGAAAGAATTAAATTAGAAAGTTCAGACTCTTCAGAAGATGAAGAATTGTCAGATTCTGAAATTGAAAGAAGACGAGAAGCACTAAAACAACGGGTTTTATCTAAAAAAGGAAATGAAGAGGAATTAATCCATGGAGAAGAAGATGAAAGGTCTCCTGATACTTCAGAAGAAAGCTCAGAATATGAAGAATATACAGATTCGGAAGAAGAAACTGGTCCAAGATTGAAGCCAGTTTTCGTACGTAAAAAAGATAGGATCACAGTAATGGAAAAAGAGAAAGAAGCTATGAAGCAAAAGCAAGCAGAAATTGAAGCCAAAAAAATGGCTGAAGAACGGAAACGACAAACTTTACGGGTAAATTTAATTGTAAAAATAAGAAAATAGATTATTTTTCTGCTCTAAAATTATTTATCGCACAGATGGTAGAAGAAGCGATTAGAAAAGAATCACAAGTTGGTAAAACTGCTAGTGAACACGAAGGAAAACTTGAAGACGTTTGTACAGATGACGAAAATGATGAAGTTGAGTATGAAGCTTGGAAATTGCGAGAATTGAAAAGGATCAAACGTGATCGCGAGGAAAGAGAACAGTACGTATTGATTATCCATAAGAATAGTCATATTTAATATATCATTTCATAAATAATTTTACATGTTTAGGCTCGAGAAAGAACGACTTGAAGTTGAACGTTTACGTAACATGACGGAAGAAGAACGAAGGCAAGAAGCGCGATTAAATCCAAAAGTCATTACAAACAAAGCAGCCAAAGGAAAGTACAAATTTTTACAAAAATATTATCATCGTGGAGCCTTTTATCTGGACAGAGAGGATAATATATTTAAACGGGATTTCTCTGGTGCAACATTGGAAGATCATTTTGATAAAACTATTTTACCGAAAGTTATGCAAGTAAAAAATTTTGGACGTAGCGGTAGAACTAAATATACTCACTTAGTTGATCAGGACACTACTCAATTTGATTCACCTTGGATCTCAGAAACAGCGCAAAATTTAAAATTCCATAATAATCAAGCTGCAGGTATGAAACAAATATTTGATCGGCCATCGTTAAAGAAACGAAAAAGTGAAAACTAATTGGAGTATGTCAAAAGTGTTTGTATTAACGAAATGATAACATCTGAAATATCAGTGGTAGGCAACACAAATATCTACTTCTGGTTATCAACATCCATTAGTGATTTTGATAGATTTACATTTAATAATTTAACTTCGCTTGAGTACCAATGTAATTGTAGACATACAATAAACAAAAATATTCATTGTAATATAAATTACGATAGATAATTAGAGTAAATTTGGGTCATAAAAAAACTGCCGAGAGCTGTTTATAAGATATACAAATTCTATTTTTGTCTTTATGTTATATTAACAATTACTATATTATAATAACAAGTGATATAATTCATAAATATTCAGAATCACTTATACAATATAAATATCTTCATTCTTAATGTATAAATTTAATTCTCATCTAATTTTTATACAAATTTTTTAAAGCTTGTTTTGCAGCAGCACACTTAGCTTGTTTTTTATTTGCACCAAACCCATAAATAAGTTTCACTTTTCCATCAATAGTCACTTTCAAAGGCATCATAACGATATTTGTATTATCAACAATTGTTGCATCTCTGAAAAGAATGACATAACTAAATAATTTTAACAAAAATGAAATATTACTTATTAACAATAATACTTACGAAAAATGAGGCCGTGCACCTTGAGTTTCAAATAATACACGAACTGGTTGCTTTGGAATGTTTTTACTAAATTTGTCTAAACAAAATACGATAATGCCATTCATAAATAAACGAGAGTTACGCTATTAAATTATTTCTCAATTACATACCAATTTCTTGATGCATAATGGAATATACTATTTCCCATACCAATGAGAGATTTTTGTTACTATCTAAATATATTGCACCTATTGTGGACTCAAACAAATCTCCTAGAACCTTAGGAACATCTACGTGTTCAGCCATTTTGCATTCCTCTTCTTCTAATAAAATCCATAACAGCTATAAAAAGAATAGATTATATTGTATACATATGCAATATGCATTTTACAATTATTTGGTAAATATTTAATGCATTTAATTAACTTCAAATACCTCATCATCTACAACGTGATTTCTATCTTCTTGAAATTTTACAAACCGATTTATAATGTTGTTTAATTCTGGAGCATAAGATAGTAGCGCTGTATGTAAGCCGTGTCTTACAGTTAAGCATGCAAAGGTAATATTATTAACAAGGGCAGATCTTAAATCTGTTAAAGCACCAGGGTTTAAATTTCCGCAATATTCGTAAATGTGACACGTAATTAAAAAATCTAAAATTTATTAATAATTTGTTGATCGTACGATAATTTAAATAACTTTTAATTTAAACAATTTTTTCAAATTAATAAATATTGTGTTACCAAGTAATGCATCTCCGAGAAATTCTAATCTCTGATAACATTCAGTCATGTTATTCGCTGTAAATGATGGATGTGTGAAAGCCTGAAATTATAATTTCATAAAATTTGTACATTCCAGTTAAATTAAGGTGCTATTTATATATACTAAACGAAACAATACAGTGCAGAGATCGTAACAGTTCTTAAAGAAATATATATCTTTTTTAATATTATTAAAATATCGAAATAGTATTATATATACAGAGTGGGGCAGTAACTATTAGCACCTCAGATATCTTCGAAATATATATATATATATTACCTGTAACAAATATCCTCTGTTTTTAAATTTATAACCAAGCTTTGTTTCTATATTGGAAGCCCAGGGTATGAAGTAGTTTACATCTCCTTCATGCATTATTGGGTTTTCCGGAGTACCGTATAATATTGAATTGGCATCAATTTCATTTGGTACAATTTGGAACCATTTTAATAAAGCTATGGTATCTTTAATACCCATACTCTATTAAAATAAAAATACAATGCACTAAAAATTATTACTTTTATATATTATTATTACTTTTTGATACTTACTTGAAGGTATACACCAATCAAAGCTTCTACACAATCAGCTACTGCTTTATCGGAAACAGTCTGCATTCCAAGATAATGTTCCATTCCAGTTTGTGACTCTGCTGTTTCCCAATTCAGTACTTTTTCTTGCATTAAATCTTTTGTTATTTCACTTATGCATCCACTAAATTGTTCACTTTGAGGTATTTTAATTTCAAATAAAACATTTGGAGATACCTTATACAGAATTAGAGAGTTAAAGAGTTCAAACAGTTTATTTGAATAGAAGCAATCAATATCTTAAAAAATGTTCTCAAGTACACATTTACATTATATTCTATTACATTATGTATTTAATTACAAGTTTCTTATTAAACTGCTTAAGTTTTAGACATATTAAAATAATACAAACCTCTGCATTCAATAGTAGGCTTTGAAGAGGTCTAAATACTGAATAAGCTGGAGCAATGAAATTGCTTAATGGTACAAAACTTTCAACTTTCATACGGCCAGGAATGTTTTTCTTAACTCCACAATAGTAAAGATGGCGATTCCCAATTATTTTCCCCTTTAACATTGTTAAAGCACCCTCACTAGATTTTGGGAAATTATTGTATAAAAATAAAGATGTAATAAATTTTAGATAAGAGTCCCCTAAGGTTTCAAGGCGTTCTAAGTTAAACACATCTTGTCCTAATTTGGTTGTTAATGCCTATAAAATATGCTTTTATAAAGTAATATTCTATGTTATGTGGTCATGCTTTAAAGAAAAATAATTAAAAGGATATACTTACATACATAATCTGAATAGGATTAGGTCCAATCGTATTTTCCAATAATAATGTTTGCAAAGGAGGTACTGATATTGATGGTTTGTTTATGAAATAAGTTTTGTTGTTTCTCTACAAATGTTACCCATAAACATCATTTTTTCATGTATCAAAAGATATGCACACACAAAGGTATTACCATTTATACCACTTATATCATATATTACCTCAATAGTGGAATAATCTGCTTCAGACATAAATTGGCAATAATGTTCAATTTGAATCAGTTGAATCTCTTCAATATTTCTAAACAAATTTGGTGGTTCATCGTACTTTGACCATGGATAATGATATACCTCTGTATCTAATACTGCACAAAAATAGGTAAACTAAAATTTTACGATATATACGTATAGAATAATTAACTAAATTATGTACGAACTATGAACAAACTATGTTCAATTTATTCAATTTAAAACAAAAAATATACACCATCTACTTCTGGTCCATTTAAAATTGGTTCTGGCTGTAGATTATCAATGTTCTCCACTGAAACTTCTGATGTAGGTTCAAATGTTTCCTCTCGTTCTTCTTCAGGTATTACCAATGGTGATAACTTGTTGATACTTATTGACCCTAGATTTGTTTCAAAAGCAATAGTGGATCTTAAATCTTCCGCAATTAATAGTTGAAAAATTCTATGCAGAAGAGATGGCAATATTGTTGCTTTCAACCAATATAAAGCTGGAAAATCAATTCTAGTGCATAATTCTGGAACTAAATGCTCTTTCAAATTTTTTGGCAAATCTGCATATCTGCGCTTCTTTGATTCACCCTGCATATGTCTATGAAGAATAATTGAGTCATTTATGTATTTCTATTTAAAATATGCATGAAAATTTATTTATTACCTGGGAATTGTATAATCTATTGATCTTGATATCGTTTTTACTTCGAGCATTGGTTGATTTAAATTGTTTATTGTTAAACCATGTTTTTCCTTATAATAATGAGCGTATGTATAGAAATTTTCAGTTGGAAAACATGAATTTGGTGTGATATCATCACAGATTTGAGTAACAATGTATGTATCTGCTGCTCTGTAATTGGGTATAACCAATGCTAGTTCATAATCAGTAGTCTTAAAGTGGAAAGGAATTGATGGTGTTATACGTTTAATACACATATGGTTATTCAACACTTCCCAATTTATGTCCCATTTTTCATTGACTAAAAAATTATCATTTTTTACCAACTGAATTTATTTTACCTCCTTTTATACTGATGAAAATGCATAAACAATTATAACAAAAAATATGATTATCATTTTAATTACAAATTTTACTTACTGGGTGCAATTAAAAAACAATTATCAAGATTGTGATTATCAAATACCATAAACTGTTTTATGATTGGTACAATTTCACTAAATATCAAAGTATGAAAATTTTTTATTAATCCAATATCTTCTTTGCATAACGGTACTTTCCTATAATTTGCTTTAACATTGACATTTAATTCACCAACGTTCATAAAAAGTGGAAAAGATGGTATCTACAATAAAGATATGAAATATATAAAAAAAAATATTCTTTATAAAACATTGCGAAAAAGAAAAACTTTAATTTAAACCTCTGGCATTTGTTTTGAAGAAAGTATAGCAAAACTGGCATTACTATGTAACAAATTATAAAATACTAAACGTCGGTTATCATCATGTGGCACAGGGTACTTAGGTTTGATGTCAAGAACATGAAGATATACTGTATTTTCTGGAAGAGGGAACGCAGCATATAAAGCTGATGGAAACTGTGGATAATGCTCAAATTGTAGTTTCTTAATAGAACTATATCCCCTATATTCTGATCAATAAAGTGATACATTTTTATTTAACTTTACCTGTAACTGATGCTGTCGTTTATTTTTTGTTGTTCCAATTATATCCAATTTATCTTCCTCAATCCAATTTGGAAGTAAATACTTTATATTTTGTCCGAGTGAACCAATTGTATTTGGCATTAATTTATCATTTAGTTCGCCAATTTTGTGTAATTCTATACACATTTTCATTGCAGCAGATCTTTTTGCAAGAATAATAGCAGGCTGAACATCGCCAAAAATTACATCTTTCAATGGGGATATAATTGGTAATTTAAGAGAGACCTAAACATATTTAACAAAACAAATGTTGTACAAAAGTCAAAATATAATTAAATGATTAAATAAGATGAATAAAAAATTTGATTAACTTTGAATACCTTGTATTCTTTGTTACTTGTTGCCTTTAATGGAATTTTGTGTAATACCCAAATAGGCGTTAAATATATAAATTTCGATTTTAATAAGGATGAACAATACTTATTAATTACGGAAATTGCTGTCAATTCCGTTAAATATGTTTTCTGTCCATCGTTACAATTGATAATATATGGTGGTATATTGTGTTGATATAATTCATTCCGTATATCATCTTCTGCTGGTACATCATGGTCATTAGATTTACCCAGTAAAGTCTAGTCAATTTAAAAATTAATATGAACTCTATTAATTTTTAAGGGGAAAGTAACAACAATAAACATATTTTCAACATTATTATGAATACAAAAATATTACAAATATAAATATAGTAATAAAGACGAATAAGAAAAATGATACCTTTTTTAAGAATTGCTCTGTTATTTGAAAATCTTGATATCGTTTTATATACAGTGAATTGCTTTTTGGTACCAATAGCACATATTTACTAATCATATGTCGTGCTCTTCCTTTAGCCTGAATATATGTTCTTACATCTGTTGCCAAATTGTATCTTATAACTAATGTACATTTGGGTATGTCTACACCTTCATCTAGAACATCTGTTGCGATAACACAATTTGACAAACCATTTCTAAATCTAAAAAGATTTTTGAAGGATTGTGTACATTTCTTAAATAAATAATACATGGAATACTACTATTATGTGAAATATTTAAAATTATACCTGTGTAAAGTTTCACTGTTCCATTTTGCTATACACATTCCTTCCTTAGAATTTTTATACGGATTATTTGAGTAGCCAGTCAAAAAATCTGGTTGCAAAAATTTGTATACTTCATCATGTATAGATAGCTCCTAAAATAACAGATAATTACAAAATAGTAGCAAAATAATAGTATATTAACTTTGCTACTTAATTTGATTTTACCTTTAATATCTGATACAATACTTTTGCAGTGAATCGGCGTTGTACGAAAATAATACAGCAGAATTTTTCATCTGTGCTATTATTATAAAAGTCTTTTAGTACTATGAAAAGTTTTTTCACTTGATCAGACGAGTATCTATAATTTTATATTACCATTTCATAATTAATGAAAATATTTTTATTGTTAACAAATTAATACACAAACAATTAATAACTTACAATATGTATTAATATAAGTAACTCACTTGTAAATTTTTTCCATTTCTGTATTGTCTTTCATTTCATCTTCCAATAATCTTCTACATTTAGATAGTTCTGTTATAACATTTTCCAGAATATATGCACTGTCCTAAATATAACATTATTTATATATATTGCATAACAGCGTTTAACAAAAAATCTAAATCATTAGTGATCACGTACCGTGTTTATTGCATATTTTCTTATACATTCTAATTGAATTAAATGGAGTAACACTGATTTATTTGCTGCATATATCCCTATGTGGAAAGTAACACTGATTAAATTATCTATAAATTAATGTTCTATAAATAATTCTATCTAATCTTATAAATGTACCTGACTGCAGAAGCTGATCTTGAACATCACATAATATAGATGCTAGTTTTTTATTGATAGAATCTGGCCTAAATTCACGACTTGATTCAATATATTTTACACTCTCATTTAAAATTATACTGTTTAAAATTGTCTGTACTTCATTGATAATGTTGTTTATATCATTTCCAACATTAGGTATAATATAGTCATTAAATTCAATGATTTCTTCTTTTGGTGTTGAATGATAATCGTTAAGTGCTCTACTTGTTGTAATTACTCTTGCATTAAGTGTAATTTCCAAAGACTGTAATAAAATTGTAATTTTATGTAAATTCAAATGTTATATAGCCAGAAATAATATGATAATATGAATAAAATTTACTTTGATAATTGACTGTATTTTCCCCAACTTTACATTGGAATTTAATAATGTTGCAGTGAGTCCTAAAACTTTTGGTCGTTCCTCCTTTGAATAATTTTCAAAATGTCGCATGATTTGTCTCATAGGATGATCATTCACTGCTCTATGACATTCATCAAATATGATCAGATTTATTTTATTTAAAACCATATGTCCAAGACAAAGTGCATTTACTAAGATTTGTGATGTCATTACAAAAACCTGTAATATTATTAGCATTCTTAACAATATTTAAATGTGGTTTATGTAATAATTTGTGACAACTTTATACACTGGTTAAAAATACTATTTGTAAGATATGCAATTCCATTTAATACCTCATGTTCATTTAATTGGGCATTCCATTCTTCATCTTTCCAAAAATCAATTCCCAGTTCACCACTTAATCCTACACAGGACAAATCAGTTAATCTCGCAATATATTTACTTTGCTGTGCAACTAAAGGAACTGTATTCACAATAAATACTGTATGTTTGCCACCATTGTTACATCTAAATACCAAAATGATGTATAATAAAGAAATGATTATTTTATTTACAATAATATTACTGAAGTATAAAACTTTTATGCATCTTACTTTCTTATATCTGCACTCAATGATTTTATGAGCATAACAGCAATAAAGGTTTTTCCTGCACCTGTTGGTAAATAAATGATAGCATTTTCTTTTAGAGCAATTTCAAATAATTCAATTTGATAAGCTCTCGGTGTAAATTCATCTGCATCAGTTTCCATAGTTCTAAATAACAAGTAACAATGTTTATACAGATGAAATTATATAAAAAAAAAGTTAATGTATATTTTATTTCTACTAAATTCAAATATTACATTACCAAAAATGGTTAATTCTTTGATGTATTATTTGAGAATGATAATTACATATTTAAGGTGAACATAACTTACCAGAAGTAATAAGAATTCAAGGGAATAACGAAGAATACTCTTGCAATGTAAAAACTGAGGGAACTCCCTGATAGTATTATCAAGGCAAAGAGGAAGTATTGATCGGGTGATATCGAAAATTACAATCGTATGAAACCAAACATTCCAACAGCAATTTATATTATTTCTTGTAGTGACATTTTCTGTTGCCTAGACTGTTTTACTTAGTTAAACAGTTAAAAGAAAGTAATACAAGTTTATTAGAAAATTACCTCGGAAAAAGATTGTGTTAAATATTGTTAAAAATGTATATGTAATTCTTAACTAAATTAAATATAAATATTAACTCTTATATAATATATTATTTTTGAAAACTACTTTAAGTTGAATTAATAGTTAGAAGTGCAATGTTTAAACAAGTAAAGGAATAAGATTGAGAATAACCGAAGAAATGATTAGTTCAAATATTGTGAGTTTGCAATGTTGGTTAGTATGTAAGTAGTTATGTATGTAGTGATAAAATGTTCTAGTCAGTCACAGATGGCACTGTAAGGAAGGCGATATTCTTCATCGTTATTGTGGTTATTGATATTAAGTGTTAAATATTACATAAAAAGGAGTGGTAGGTTATTTTATGTCATATTTACTTACAACATTGAAATACAGAATTATTAACTATCTATTTTAATAATTATAAACAGCTTTTGTTTTTTAGCTTTTTCTAATTCGCAAATCGTTTGCTAATTCTAAATATAGCGTTTTAAATTGTTACACAGGTACCACAAAATGCGACTAGGACGAAAACACGTAGAAATTGCTATTAAATGGTAAATGTTTCATTTAGTCTTTGAACGATTTTCTCTTACTTAACCTAACATCAAAAGTCAATTCATGTTAATTGCATAACACATACATCAAATATTTCATATATATATCAAGTTGAACATTTTTATAATTCATAAAAAATTATATATATAAATTTTCACAAATCAGGATTCCATCTGCAGCAACATATGGAGTAGCTGCTGGTATGGCAGTAATTTTTTTCACAGACTGGAAGGACGTAGCTAAATATATACCCTATTATGGAAGCAAATTCAACAAGTAATTTTCAACATGTATTTATTGTAACACTAATTATTAAATTGTAGTGTATTACATATTTATTAAATGTCTTATCAGTTAAAAACATTTATCACATTCTACTTTTGCAAACGTTGCATCTTATATTTTTCATATAAAGCATTCGCATCACTTTCAATTTCTTTTCTTTTATGTCGCATCTTATACTCAAAATTTCTGTAAGTAATATTAATATTTTTTAAAATTATTATTTGAAAGTGCAAATAATGTCATTGCATTTGCATTTACCTATAAGCAAATACAGATCCCAAAATTACAGATCCAGCAATAAATATCATTGTTGGGATATTTATCAACGGTTTATTTCTCGCCATCGGATATTTCCTTCTAGATGATAAAATATTTTCAGAATATTACAATAATTAGTTAAACTTAAATTATTTTTTTATATATTTATGACATTAAATGTAGAATATATTAAATCTTAATTATTACACATATTAATGATAAAAATTGTATTTGTTAGTCTTAATTATCGCCATTTTGGCTTCTTTTATGGTCCAAAAAACTTACTTGGTTTAATTTGTTATGGGCAAACTGTTCCTGAGTATATTTTCTTAATGGTTCATTCCAAACAAAATACCCGCTAAAAATACCTATTACGATAGCAGTAAAAATGTGGGTTGTAGGAAAACGAGAACCTATCATTACTATCACGAAAATTTAATAGTTCTTATAATATTTTTTGGTACCTGTAAAACGTAAAGTATTAATTTTAATTGATTAAATACAACAATTAATACAAACAGTGTTTGAATGAAAATCAAAACATAACCTGCGTTTATCTCACTATACGAGTTTACTTGCATACGTACCGAGTTAGAGAATACACAGTGGAGAAGAGCAAGATACTCAAGTACGTAGTTGGAACTTTAGCACCATAGATAAACGATAGTCTAAGTAGATATGCTGTTTGGCACCTCGTGTAATACTAACGAAACATAGCCAACCAATAAGAAATAACACCACGAGATAAAACTATCGTGTAATGCTATCCTTCTTTAACGTTATACATATGCATATATTAGTATATGTAAACATGTATAAACATTAAAAAAAAATATTTGTATAATATAATATAAAAATTATGTATAAATTTAATAAAAAGTAATCTTTTGTAAAAGTTTTAATTTCTGTACACTTTCTTTTAGTACTAACATATATAGTATAAGTCTGTTAATATTATTTTTAAATTTTTCCAGAAAATTTATGAAATTTGTTGTATACATCTAATTGAATCCTGAAAATTTCTTGCATTGAAACAGGTAATGTCCTAGACAGTAAGGCAATTCCATGTTGATCACATATACTGATCAACTGATTTATACAATTTTGTATAGATGTCTGAAACATAAAGTAAAAATAAAGTTTATTTTACTAAATACATATGTACAAGATATCCCAATATTTGACAGTGTTCTTTAAAGAGTGGCCACTGCTTTTTGTCATTAATTCATTAACAAAGCCGAAATATTTTCGAAAAGGAAAAAAGTATTTCAAAATGTCTTATACAAATCACTCTTTTAACTTTTAATATCAAGTATTGGGATATCTTATACTATGTAATGTTACAATAGTAAATGAAACATGAAAACAACAGTTTACCTTAACAAAGCTTGGTACCAAGCTTTCTGAAAATAATTCCAACAAATCTGCTACTAAATAGGGACTTATTCTAATCATATCTTTTTTTAATTTTATTAAAACGCTTGTAAACCTGTATAGAACAAAATAATTTAAAATAATTTGTATTATGTATTTAATTAAAAATAATGTTACTTACTTTTCAATATTTAATGCAAGGCACCTAAAGGAATGTTCTTCAGATTTTTCAATAACTTTCGATTTGTGTACAGTAATGCTCAATATTCGTTTGTACAGTACTAACAACGAGGGTATCCTATCTGTAATTAGATTTGTCCTCACTTTTAACAATACATTGCATAGTGCTAATGCGTCATTACAAGTTAATATTGTATTTTCTTCCAATGATTTAAAGCCAAAAATTATACTCATGTCGATAATATAACCAGGAAGATATAAATGTTTAGTAATAAGAATTTCTTGAATTATTTTCAATAAATTTGGCCAAAATTCTGTGGGGATATTAATAGCTTGTATTGTTTTAATTAAGTTATTAATAGCTATTAAACGCAATTTACTTCGATCATTGGACATATCTGTTTTTAATACAGCATTCCATATGATACAAATGTTTTCTAGATCATTCCCGTGTACGTTTTGAATAGCTTTTACCTGTAACAGTATAATATAGTAAACATTAGCTCTATTACATTGTTCAAAAATTTACAATAATGATTAAACGTACCAATTGATTATGTAATTCTTCAAGGAATTCAGAAAATTCTTTTGGTTCACTTGATTCCAACAATGGTAAAAGTACATCCATACATGGATGTTTAAATAAAGCATACCATACTCCTTGTATAGTCTTGTCCGTAATTTCAAACATTTTTTTATTGCGGAAAACAATAATCATAAGTTGTAAACCATCTTGTAACAACTCATTTGTAACTTTGTGTGTGTTGTTTGTAATGTTATTCTATTAATTATATGTTTTTTAATATTGAACGATTTCAAATAATATATTTTATTAATTAAATTATATTTACCACAAATATGTCTTGTACTATTGACTCTGTTATATTCTTCAATTTTTCATCAATGTTTTCCCTCATTTGTAGTATCTTAATTCTTAATATTAAATATAATATTTTTGTATCATTTGTTGTGGTTTTGAAGGATAGTATTTTCATTGCAATTTTAATTAATTTCCTTTCTGCCTTTTTAATTATTATTTTTTGATCATTATTTAACTTTGATTTAATGTGTTCTATAGATTCTAATAAAAAAACTATGTTTTTATTGGACTGCATAGAATATTTTACAAGTTTTTTCAAAACTGCATATGAACAATTTCGTAGAAATAATTCTAGTGCTTTTTGAAAATTTTTACTTTGTGGTACCTGTTGTAATAATAAAGAAGGATCTAAATACTGAAATATACCTATGTTATATCTTTCCAAGAGATCTGTAAATGAAAACATTATTTAAATTATTGTTTATTATTTGTATTTTATTATAATATATGTAGAGATATACCTGAGAAAATTGTATTGCACGAAGAAACTATTTCGTTACTTTGATCACATTCCATTCGAAGAGCAAATATGAACATAAATGTTATTAATCTTAAATTACTACTGAGAAACATTAATGGTATATGATGTAATATGTTTAAATATACTTCAATTTCACGTAAAAATATATCTTCTATTTTTATCCATTTGCTTGTAAATAATTCTTTTATAGACATTAACATGTTATTTATTTTTTCTCTCTCAACAGTTTCAGCTTCAAGTAGAATTTCCTTAAATAATAAACGAACATTATTCAAATATGTAAATAATGTTATATCATTTTTATTTAAACGTTGATGAAATACTTATGTACTCACTATATTGAAATATTTACTAATAGATTTTGATACACTTTCTTCTGTTGTCAAATGTCCAACTTGTATAAAAACAGAATTTAACAAGGATATTATCAATCTTTTCTCTTCGAGCAGATCATTTCTATGTAATTTTTTTATCCATTTATTAAAATTATCTACATTAGAAACCATATCTATCACTAATAAATATGTTAATTTGGATATGTCTTCATTACTTAAAACTGATAGTACTTTTGCATCAAATTCAAATATTAAATACCAACAATATTCTAAATCATCTACCAAGATATTAAGCATCATGGAACATTTATTTAATGTGTTTTGAGACATTTTAATTTGTTGTAAAATAAGCTTATTCTGAAATTAAAATATATGTGTATACAAAAGAATAATTTTTATGTACATACTAAATATTCAAAGTAAATGTAAAATTAAATTTTATAAAATAAATTGGATGAGAGTAACAATAAAATTACAACAGCATACCATATTATTTTTACTATTCTGACTGCCATGCTTTTTAATCCTTTTAATCAATTTATGCCATTGATCTTCAGATATTGGTAATTCTAAATCTTTTGAAACAATAGTTGACATATAATAACTCAATACTGTTTGCATTTCATTCCATGAATATAGAGCAGTTAATAATATTGTAATTTTCTCATCATCATTTATATATAATATCTGTTCCATTATAAGTGATAAAACATTTTTCAGATCATCAAAAGCATCTATAAATTTTTTGTAAAAAGTAGATGTTTGTCTACATTCAAAAATGCATATACCATCTAAAAGTGTAATAAGTAATTCAATAATTGCTTGTAACATTAAATCATTACCTGTAACAAATAACATATTGAAATATACAGAAATTAATAACAGTTCAATAATTATTTATAATTGTTATACTTACAAGTACCATCCCGATGTAGTACCTCAAGGCAATCAGTTTTTAAATGGTATGTTAATGTTCGTAACATAACTACACTTTGGGAGTGTGTAATATTATTTATTGCTTTCATTAATTTCTCTTTAAATTCATTTGGGAAAAACATGTTACCTTCTGCAGTTGATACATGCATTAAACAATCTCTTAGAGCTATTAATATTGATGAAATCAATTTTTCTTCTTGTCTTAGATGTACAGAAGCATCCAAAATGGAAATCATTAAATTTTTATAATTTGATGTAAATTGTTCTACAAATACTTTTCTTAATATATCCTGAATTCTTCTTTCAATTATAAGAGGATTAAAATAGCAAAATTGTGCCAAGAGATCATAATCTACATTACTTATATTTTTGCTTGCTAAAATATTATTAATCATGTTTTGACAATAATCAAACAATGTAACGTTATGTATTTTATTATCAAAATTGAATGTTATATCATTTAAATACTTTAAGAGAGAATTAAAAATGTCTTTTTTATGTATCTCAGAACAATCTATTAATTCTCTTAGTACTACATCCAAGAGAGTAGTCTTTGTTTTAAAGGCATTTATTGCAACACGAAAGACGAAAGTAAATGTCATTATATTACTCTGAAGACTTTTTGTCTTTGAATATTCAGTTAATGTAGATAATAAGTTTTCAAGTCCTTTTATATCATCATGTATTGGAAATTCTTCACCTTGGGTATATTTTCTTCCAAATATTAACTGTTCAATGCATTTGTGTGCTACTTTGGCCATCTTATTTGTATCATCAGTATTGTTATGATCAATTATATCACACAAAGGATATAAAATAAAATATATGAATATATTTTTTAAATCATCCTTTGTAAAAGCAGATTTAAAAATTTGTATTACATTTTCTATAGCACTAATTACTGTATTATATGCTGTTAATATTAATCCACCCCTTTCATTGATTAATAATATGTCTATTCCTTTTGTTGCTTGTTTATCAATGTTAAAAGTATGTTTGAAAATTTGATATACACATTTTAACAAGGATTCCATTAAAACCCCTAAATGTTCTGGCTTATTGATATAATATTGTTGAATCCTGTTATTAGAAATCAACAATCTACAACATTCAAACATGTCTTCTTGCAGGTATAGTATATCATTTTCAAATGTTGCAACTAGTACTTCTGTCATTATTTTGTTTAAATCAGCCTTAATATTCAAATGTTGAATCTTCAAACAATTTTTTAATGAATTCCAAACTGTTGGTTCAGTTGGACACATTCTACAAAGCCATCGTAGAATAAGATCTTCTTTATGTACTATTGGTACATCAACTGCATAGAATGCATTCTCTGCTAACTTTATACGTTTGGGTAGAGGTTCTTCATTCAAGTTTAGACGTTTCTGTAATTCTGTTATATTAAAAAGTACATATAATTAATAATAAGTTTTGAAGCATACATGAAATTATAGAGGTTATATTTTAAACACGTGTTAACCT
The DNA here is from genome assembly GCF_050948175.1 of Xylocopa sonorina. Lineage (NCBI taxonomy): Eukaryota > Metazoa > Arthropoda > Insecta > Hymenoptera > Apidae > Xylocopa > Xylocopa sonorina. The sequence continues at coordinate 11,101,695 of NC_135197.1, read as the reverse complement.
ACCCACTGATAAAGCCATTTCGTACAGGTTTAAATTCCAAACTGATATATTTATTACTTCTTAACACATTTTGTAATAGTTATTTATTCAAATACTTAAATCTTTCTATTATTTTAGATAACACAACACAATGAAGGTGTATACACTAGCGTACTAAAACCTTTATTTGTTTACTCTTCGATACGCACAATCATGTTCGCATAATTGCAATGCACTCGAGCAAAGGGCTGAACGTAGACACTTCGAAGTTTATGCTCAGCCTCCATTTGTGATAGCTATTTCTTGTATATTTTACTAGTTTTATTGTAATTTTCTGTATATTTCAGTAGCTTTACTGTAACTTATTTTATATTTCCCGCTTTAGAGGTAAGAGAGAGAATGGTATATTAGGAAGCTATAAGAAAGAGTGAGACAGATGATAGCAACCTTACACTAGAACCCCTGGCGCCATCTCTGTGGAAAGTGCTCAAACTGGTCGCACAGCGTTATCGACAGCGAAGTGAACTACCGACAGTAGTGGCGCCATCTCTGTGAGAAGTGCTGAACTAAGTGGGCAACTAGTTTCGGCACTTCTCACAGAGATGGCGCCACTACTGTCGGTAGTTCACTTCGCTGTCGATAACGCTGTGCGACCAGTTTGAGCACTTTCCACAGAGATGGCGCCAGGGGTTCTAGTGTAAGGTTGCTATCATCTGTCTCACTCTTTCTTATAGTTTCCTAATATACCATTCTCTCTCTTACCTCTATAGCGGGAAATATAAAACAAATTACAATAAAACTATTAAGGCATACTATAAATTACAATAAAACTCATGTTTTATATAACACAAATATATATATGTTTATATACATCTAATACATATGTGTTTATATCTATACATACAACTATTTACTTTTGTTTCGGAATTACTTTTATTTTCAAATCTAGCTTGACAGTACGTTTCTTGCTAGGGGCTGATGTAACTTTTCCAACTCTTGTTACATTCCTTGCCATGACTTTCTCTGTTAACACAAAATCATCCTAAGTATCTTAAAAAATGTATAATAATTTAAGTACATCTTTTTGATAATAACAATATGCTAATAATATAATAATAACATAATTAATCTTAATTTAAATACATATTTATATTTAATGTATATTTATGGATGTTTTACCATGTTTAACTACTGGATCTGTTATCATGGAAGTTAGTTTATTGTTTTCTAATTTTGATAAAATTTGTGTAGGCAAATTATCTTGATATATATATTTATTAATATTGATCTAAAAATAAAATATTTTAAATGTATTATAGTTCTCTATATATATAGTTACCTCTTCTTTTAAAGTTACCAATTGTTCTGAAAGTTTCAAATTCTCTCTTCTATATTGATCTAATTCAGCATTTGCTCTATCCAATTGTTCTTTGTACGAATATATTTCCAACTGAAATTTATTCTGCTCTTGATAATATTCTTTTCCATGTTGCTTAACTGTTGATTTTGTAGTTAAAAGTTCCCGTTCAACAATATCTTTTTCAGTTAGCACTTCATTTAATTTACTTTGCAAATTTACTACATGTACAATTTTATGATATTATTTCTACTGTATAATCAAACTCAAGTGAATATCCTAGAAAAAAAGAATTGTATCATAAAAACTTACATATTTCTTGCTGAAATTCCATCTTTAAGTTATTAATAAATGCTTCTTTTTGAGATAATTCTGTTCTGAGTTCTGTCAGCTCTTTTTTGCCTTTTTCAATTTCTAATTGAGATTTATTAACTGTATTGCAATGACATATTGTATTAATAGACATCTTTCCATCTTGCTGATTATGTTTTTGCTCTATTTGTCGTTTTTTGTTTGCTATATACTTGGATGCATCTTCAGTAATGTTATTAAATTTTTTATGTCGCTCATCTAATTTTTTGAATCCTTTCATTTCTGTCTCATATTGACATTTCTCAAATATAGGTTCCTGCATAAAACCTATAATTGTTTTACTCTTTGGACTTTCTAATCTTTTGTGTTCTTTATTTTTAATTACTTCTCTTTGAATAGACTTCTCTGTACTTTTGTCAAATTTATTAATAGTAGTATAACTGTCAAATGTATCTTTACATAATTCTGTTCCACTTTTGTAATGTAGAGTCTCGTTTTCAGTTATAATCTAAAATTTGGTTTTAAAAGTTAGCATTTTACATTTATCTAAGAATAGTGAACAACAATAAAATGTACAATCCTGATTACCTCTTGAACATTGTAAAGTAAATTGATTAGTTGTTTTCTACAAAATTGAGACTCTTGTTCTAATTGTTGAATATATTCTTTTTGTTGCTCAATAATTAATTCTGGAGAAAGTGCTTGCAAATCTGTAACTGAAAATATAAACTACTGAACATGTTTAATTAATATACAACTTTACAAGATGCAAACATTACTAAGTTTTCCTTTCATACACATACCTATGTTTCTATGAACATTCTTTAGTTCAGAGTTATCGATTATACATTTTTTAATTGCCTCTTGTTTAGGTTCAACAATTTTGATATTACTAATTTGATAAATACCTTTAATATCCAATGGTTTTCTGTATAAAAACAATTAAACATATGTATTTATTTTGTGTGGAAGATAAAACAGAATAGTAAAGACAATATTTTATATTAATAATATATACCTAATTGTTGGTTTCAAACTATAGGATTCAGCTAGTAAATACTTCAACTTCAAGACAGCTTCTTTATAAATTGTATCTACAAAATCTATGTATTTCTTCTTATTTAAATGAATATTCTGAATATCATTTAGTTTTCTTCATGTATGAAATGAAATATAACACAGAATTAAATTTTTTGAAGTTTACGTGCGTAATTAAAAAAACAATAACAAGTTATAATTGCATTACACGTAAATGTGCTTGAGAAATAGAAGAATTACTTAAAACTCTTACTTTGCTTTTAAAGTTGATTTTTTCATTTGTACTAAATCCATAAAATATGTACAATGTAATTAAAATTGTTTTGAATTTTTAAATAATTTCAGAAGAAATGAATTTAAATGTGTTACATACATATTTTGATGCTTCTAATGACAATTATTGCCCTAACAAAGTGACTTCGGTATTCCTAGTAACTTGATTCAAGGAGACTGAGTTTCCTCTGTTCAGATGTTATTATTTCGATATTTGCAGTAAACGTACTATTTCATGAAGTAAATATATATTGATTAAAGTACATGGTACAGTACCCAAGAAAATCGAATTCCATTTCAGTAGAATATAGTCGCAATTTCGTAGTACATTGCGTGCAAGATAATTGTTCCTGATTTATAAGAATAGACATGGTACTGTTCTGCATAAATGTTTCGATTTATTAACAATAGACTTAGAATGTCTATATATGTTTACAATATCTTAATAGTTTACTATATAATACTGAAATATTAAATATTAATATTATTGTTATTTAAAAAGTACTAAAGGAATAAAAGTAATATTTTCGGTTGCATCCTGAATATAGAATCTTATATGATGTCAATAATATATTATATTTTTTACACTATGTAACATTTTGTGGTTCCAATGAATTATTGGGTTCATTTTCTGTTGTTACCGTGGCAACAAATACGTTATCATATCCTGCAGAGTGTTCAGAATGTAATGTACTATATGCTGAAATAATACATATTATATGTAAAGTATAAATTATAATTAATTTGAAGTAATTAATGATATGTGTATGTACCTGTGTTGTGACGAAATGGTTTCACATATGATATCATTAACAAACCAAAAATTGCACATGTACCACAAACATAAACTAGTACACCTCTATAATAACTTTTACAATCACCCCAACAGCTTCTAAGAAAGTTAAGAAGACTACTTACTTATTTTTGCTTGCACTCATATAGAAAACTTTAATTTTAACTTCAAAATGATTACTAATTATGAGAATTACTATATACTAACAAATATTGAATAAACATAACTGCCAATCCATTACAAAGTTTATCTGTAAAGCTCATAACACCATATACAAATGCACCACTATCTACATTTTGACCAATGAAATCTGCAGTGACACCAAGGCTAGTCACTAATACAATAGATCCAGCAGATCCTACAACAAAAAGAATTAATTTTTAAATATGCTCTTTATATTTCAACTTAATGAACTTAAAAAAAATGACATAACATTACCTAACAATAAAGACACTGGGTAAATTTCATATTTTGTATATGTTAAACTAGTATCAAACTGTATCCAAATACAAGCACATATACCTAATACAACACCAATACAGTATGATATTTTTCTACCCAATTTTGTATTTAACTTTTCTATAATTAAAGATGTTGCAAAACTACTTAAGTACATTATCAAAGGAATTATGGCTAAGGATGTGGCTGGCATATTTAATGATATATGCAAATATAAAGGGATATAAATTTGAGACAAATTTACAAACAAACGAGTAGGCATATATATACAAGCTACTTGATATAATTGAACATCTTTTAATAGTAATGATATTGCCCTTGAATTTCTACGCAATGAACCTAAAATAGATAAAATAAAACTATATATAAAACAAATAGCAATTTTGATCATGGCATAAATTAATAAATTGAAAATTAATCTTACCATTAGAGTTATTAACAAGATTCTCTTTAACAAAAATGTGGAATAAAATGGATGTTACCGTTCCTATAGCTATACCAATGAGAACAACTTCTTGAAATTTTTTCCCATCATTAGGTCCAATTTGAGAACTTGAATCTTTAGTGTTAGTTATATGTAGTACTGCCCATGTGATACAATAAACAAAAACATTTGATAGAACAGTAAAGCTATATCTGTACAAAATTATAATTGAAATCAAATATTTTAAGAATCTCCTTTGTATTTGTATTTGTATTTAAAGAGATACCTGAGTGCTATTAATTCTGTTCTTTCGTATTCTGTTGGTGTAAGTTCCGGAACTAAAGATAAATGTGATATTTGTACAGCAGCCCAACCGAATTGAAATATTGTGACAAATGCTGCATAATAAATTAGTTGTGCCCATTGATGAGCAGTTTCACATCCAATACAATGTGAAAATATAAAAGGAAATGCAAACAGCACACACAAGGTACCTAAAATATATTTTAAAATAGTTTTATATGTAATATACAACAATAAAGTTTAAATAATAATAATATTTATACATATACGTACCAATTAAATGCCATGTCTTTCTTCTTCCATATTTACATAACCAAAAGTCGTCATTTTTATCAGAATGAAAGCCAACAAACGGAGTAGCCAAAGCATCAGCTATCTGACCAATAAGCAAAACAATTCCAGCTAACGCTGCGTTGAATCCCAAAACCAAATGAAAATACACTAATAAGTATGTAAACCATATAGAAGCACAAATATCATTTAAAACATGTCCTATTCCATATGACAGTTTCAGAGAAAAAGGAAGGCGTTGTATTATTTCACTATAGTCTTCAGTCACAATTCTTTGCTCATTTTCCATTGCAGCACAGTATAGTATAATATTTTTTTCTATAAATAAGTAAAATATAGTATTGTTAAATTATAATATTAATATTAACCAATTTAGTAATTTGGAAGATATTATTTGTATAACATTTGACATTTGCTAAACAATTTTAATGTTTTGTAATTATAAAACATTTTATTATATTAAGAAAAGTTTGTTTTTCCTTGCTCTCCCTTTTTTTATAATGCATTTCACTTAAATAATTGTAATAGACTAGTATATAACCTATAAATTATGGTAAATGCTAACATGTCACGTGTCATGTGACTTTTAAGAAACCTTTCTTCCTAACCTAGATGCGCGATATATTTAATATCACCTATATTTAAAACCTATGTTTATATTTATTCAATTTAACAACTTAAAATTTTAAATCACTTTATTCATAACTATGATATACATAAATGTGTGTAAAGTATATAATCTTAAGTTACATTCAACAAACATAAAACAATGTATTACCTTACTTAATAAAATGACATATGCTCATGTTTTCATCATTAGTGGGGTCATCAATGAATAACCGATTAAAAATGTTAATTCATAGTAATTCATAATTTTATGAATATTCATTATCGGTAAGCAATGAACTATTGAATTGATTCATTGTTGATAAGAAATACACGAATACTGTGTTCATAAATAGTCAGTTATATGATAATTAGAAACTTTACATTTAATAACATCAAATTTAAGTTTGTTCTATGAAATTTAATACTGTAAACAATATTTCACATTTGAGTAATAAATAAGTTTAACTGTAATTTTATGACATTTTCTTAATGCGTATGTATAGTAATAACATATAATACAGATTCTTCTATTTTATACATTTTACACCGCTAAAGATATTTTAATTTTAATAGATTAAAATTAAAGTTACATTTTTCTACAACTAAACATTCAAATGCAATTAAAATAATATCTATCATTGGAATTTATATTTCATGTATTTCTAAGTATATTTTTATTTATAATACAATATTATATATTATACATTTATGCATATCTTCTATTCTGTTATATTGTGTTAATAATCTTTTAAACGCTTAAAGATGACCGTGAGTTTATATAAAATTGATGTCCAGAAAATAAAAACGTCAGGACATAAATACAAGCTGCGATCCAACAATTATATGCATTTTGTTTGTAACCTCTATCTGCCGCAGCATAAAAAATTGTAGCTCTTTCGAATGTTCCTTCTAAAGGAAGATCTTCTACTAAAGCTACACTTTTGGTATAGAAGAATATTCCCATCAGGAGCTGAAAGATAAATACATTTTTATGTGACAGGTTGTAACTTCTAATAAGAAGAGAAATATAGAAACAATTTTTATGTTTTACATATATATTATTAAATACAAAAGAAATAAAACATAAGAAAAGAGTATATTAATTAGGCAGAAAGTAAATTTTACGTTTATTAAACAAATGATCATTTGTCCCTTTATAAAAACGATAGTTTAAGCGAAAGATAACCTAATTGTTTCTCGGAAACAATGAACGTCTTATCAATGAAAAAGAAATAAAATTTAAATGTATAAAATAATCTGTTCTTATCCTTTTTCATTGAAAAAGCATTTGTTCATTTTTTAAAACCGTTTTAGGTATTTTTCAAACACTTTAACGTATTATAATAGTGAAAGATTAAAAAGAAATAACTTACCAATTGTATTATACCCCAAACAGATAGTATCAAGCCACATAAGGCGTATTTAGGACCACATATCTTCATTTTTTTATCGAAATTATTAACTTCTTTCTCGTATATAAAGTAACTTAAAGAAGAGAAATGTCTAACACTATTTATAATTTGCTACACCCTCAATAATCATATGATTTTAGTGATACGAAATATCAGATATCGATATCTCGAAATGGTATATCCGGTGTTTAAAAATTTGCGATTTATGCTGATTAAGACAGTACAAAGTATTATCCTATTAACATTTACAAATGAATAGAGTAGAATTGACAGTGTCAATTGAAAATAAATGTAACATTGATATAATTCGTACTTTTTAAAGTGGTCAGGTATAATTCATCTCTCCGGGAGATATAAATATTTGATATTTAAGTAACACATGCATACACAATAGATTTTTATTATTATATAATTTTATAAACATATTTTCTATCCTTGTAATATTGTAAATCGAATCTATCTACCATGAATGCAATAAATACTAAACATGTTCATGATTCATACTTCCTGGTTGTCAGCCCTGATTCATAGGACCATGGTTGACCGATTGGGTTAGTTTGTATTTCATTTATTATCATTTAATTAACGTTACACCCTTTATGAGACGTTCAGATTATTTCTTACATGTAACTTTAATATATGTTATGCTTGCATTGGTCCTCCTATTAAATAATCGTTAATTTGCATTATCCGCGATTTGTAGAATTGCATCGAGTAACGGTGTAATTCAGTAGGTTTGTGATTTTGACAGTTAAATTGAATACGTAATACGCGAAACACTTACGAAAAAAATGATTGATTTCTTAATTGGTCACATTCGTTACCGTGAACGATTTTATGAACAGTAACTAAACATTGTTTACTTTCTATGTGATTTATTGCAGTAAATAGCGAAGCCAATGCCAGGCGTATTGCTATGGTCGAAAACTGCTTTGGCAGTTCTGGCCAGGTAAGATCGAGTGTTGGAATACTTATCTTTTCTTGTACTTTATACTTTATACTTTCGAAAAACATAATAATATAATTCAATACATTTTTCATCGTTATATTTAAAAATAATTAAAACTTTAAGCACATGTATATGTTTTAAGTTAACATCAATTTATTATATATTTCAGCCACTTGCAGTACCTGGAAGAGTTTTAGTCGGAGAAGGTGTATTAACAAAAATGTGTAGGAAAAAACCTAAACCAAGGCAGTTCTTTTTGTTTAATGACATATTGGTTTATGGAAACATTGTAATGAACAAGAAAAAGGTATATACAAATATTAAAAATTATAGTAAATATGATTTTAACTTGTTCATTAATGTAACAGCTTAATATTGTGTATTGTATTAATTTATTAAAGATACTAAGAGAGAAAATTTGTATATGTTAACAGTACAACAAGCAACATATTATACCACTTGAAGAAGTTAAACTTGAGTCTTTGGCTGATGATGGTCGTAAGTTATACTTTTACTGTTTATACAGTTTAATATTTCAAATGTTTATTAATTAAATTCTTTAATTAAGACTTTCTTTTTTTTATATATACATACACAAGAGAAAAATAATATTAAGTTTATTATTATTGTAAGTATGGTTATATTGCTTTTACTTGTGAAATGCTTCAGTTTGTCTTTGATTTCGGTTTCTATTCGGATTACTATTCTACAATAATTTCAGGACTAATTTTTGGATCACTAAACTGTTGCATATCAAGTACAGTCAGTGCTTGCGGGTGTACATAGTTATATAAAAATAGTATAGTAGTTTATCATTATTTATAGAATATCGCAATGGTTGGCTCATAAAGACAGTAACAAAGTCATTTGCTGTTTATGCTGCCACTGCTACAGAGAAACAAGAATGGATGGCTCATATTACAAAATGTATCGAAGATTTATTGAGAAAAAGTAAGTAATTATTAATACACTAATTTATTTACCTACTTAATATAGTTATAATTGGAACATATCTCTTTGAATAGGTGGTAAGAAACCAGTTGAAGTTCACGCAGCTGTTTGGGTTCCAGACAATGAAGCAACGATTTGTATGCATTGTAACAAGACACAATTTACAGTCTTAAATAGACGGGTATAAATATGTTGTTGATTATATCTTTAAATTGTTAAATGTTATAGTTTCTAAATATGTTTATATTTTTTATACAATATTTCCAGCATCATTGTAGGCAGTGTGGAGCTGTTGTATGTGGTCCTTGCAGTAATAAAAAGTTATTATTACCAGGACAAGGAAATGGAAAAGCAGTTAGAGTTTGTTTGCAATGCTATGATGCAGCCAGTAAAGTAAAAGCATCATCTCCGTCTACTGTTGATAACTTAAATAATAAGGATCAACAACGTAATTCTGCAGATAGTTCAGGTGGTGATAGTTCTGGTGACGATGATGATGGAAATAAAGAAGAAAATCATGATCATGAGGTAGATAACTACATATATTAGTCATTAATGAATTCAGTAGTAAATTCTTGCTGACTTTATTATATATATCTAATCTTGTTACAGCCTAAATTTTATTCTACACTTGTCCGATGAAGTTGACTATATTATATCACATTGAACAGCAATACATACGAGAATATTATTCAAAAGTATATTTTTAAAACTCAATAACTATAATTGTCAATAATATTAACAATAATAGTAATTTAATGATTGTTAAAACTACACTTAAATTATATTTGTACAAAAAATTAAAAAAAGACGTCTGCGTATAAACAATTCGAATAATTTTGTACAAAATTTTGAAAATTAGTATGTTCAATACATATATCTCTAATTTATGCAAATAATTCTAAAAGGATTTCTGACATTAAGGGTTAAATATTATACTATTTTAATATTTCCACAAACATAGGAATAAAGCAAACTACTGTTTTCAACTTTCGTACGTTATAAAAAAATTCACAAATTCATGATTATGAAATTTTGACTAGTTTTTATTGATACAATATTTTAAGAATATATATCACATTGTGCCTTTCTGAATAGAATATTTGACTTTTCTACTGTTTGTAAGCAATTGATACTATTCTAATGTTAATTTCGGAAAAAATACCGTAATAAAATTTTAAACATATGAATCTAAACTCCATTTAGTTTGTATCATAATATTAAGTAATGTCTTCTTGAAATACAATATTTGTAATAAATGAAATTTAATAAACAATGTAATTTTAAAAACGTTTTGTCTTTTACCGTCTCATTTTTTTAAATTTAAGGCAGCATAGATGGCGTACTTAAAATATTTTCCTCTTGCGTGAATGTGTATCTGTATGTGTGTGTATTCAATACAAGAGTACTTATTACAAATCTTTATTTTTTGATAACTCGTATCACTATTATGATATTTATTAAGTATAAGTTTTATTATAATTCTTTTAAAACAGTTATTATATTACTTAATTTTAAATAATTGTGATAATTCATAAAGAATTGATTTCATACATTGCCTGAGTTTTTAAGTAGATATGAAGAGATATAACTGTTTGATTTCGTTGCAGTTTAACATTTAAGTTATGGATTCACAGTATAAGTTAGTATTTTCTAATACAGATATATTCTATTGCGTGCTTTTTGTCTACATACATACATAATTAATTTTATTTTAACACAACATCGATTACAACGGACAGCACATATAACCTATTACATTTATTACATTTTATATGTTTAAATAATATTTTATAACATACAGACAAATTTGTATTACTTTCAACATTTTTACTGTAATAATAAAATATTTTAATAAGTGTTTTAAATTTGTCTTTAGTAGTTAGTCATATTTTGTAATTACATTTAATTGAAACTTTTTTATAGGACTATTCACCCTGTAAAATATTTACAAGATCATTTGGTATGTATATACTTATGATATATATTATATATTGAAAATATGTTGCATATACTTGAATGTTATAATTAAATCATGCAGGCTCAGAATGTTCGACCAGATGGCAGACAATTTTTGTCTTTCCGCCCTATAAGCATAAATATTTCATCGATCACTCATGCTGATAGCTCAGCTATATTTAAAATTGGTAATACAACAGTTGTATGTGCTATTAAAGCTGTAAGTACCTTTCAATTAGTATTCTTCCTTATGAGTGTTAATAATAATTAAAAGCAAAGGATACATCAATACAAGATTGTCTAAAAATTTTCACATTATTATAGGAATTAGCTACGCCTAAAGCAGAATCTCCAGAATGTGGTTACATTGTACCTAATATTGAACTTCCTCCATTGTGTTCTCCTAAATTTCGGCCAGGTCCTCCAAGTGATCAAGCACAAGTTATTATTAAGTTGGTAGATAATATTTTGAGAAATGCAGCAGCTATCGATCTAAAGGATCTTTGCATTTGCAAGAGTAAATTAGCATGGGTCTTGTATTGTGATCTTGTATGTATCAACTATGACGGTTCAGTAATTGATGCTTGTATCGGTGCATTGACAGCTACACTTAGTACTTGTAAGTTTTAAATAACTTTAAACTACATTAAAATGTATTTATACTTTCCTTTTTAATTTTATATATTTTTTCCAGTGACTTTACCTGAAATACAATACAATGTAGAAACTGGAAATGTATCTGTAAATTCTATGAAAAGAATACGATTTCCAGTTAAAGCATTGCCAGTTTCTGTAACTTTTGCAGTATTTGATGAGTGAGTTATATTTAAAATCTGTAATTAAATATCAATATCATTAAAAAACAAAATTATAAATTACTTTGGATTAACATTTTTAGTCAGTTATTAATTGCTGATCCCACTGATGATGAAGAAAGCTTATGTTTAGGAAGATTAACAATTGTAACGAACGAAGATAAGATTTGTTATATACACAAACCTGGTACGTTTTATGTTATTTAAGGAAGTAAATTTAAGTATGTTTGTCATAAAATTTTACATATAATATATTGTATATTATATATTTCTAGGTGGAATTCCAATTTCTCAAGATTTATTTTTAAAGAGTTTAAATAAATGTAAAAAAAGAGTAGAGTTAGTAAGGTCATTAATTGATGCAGCTATATCATCAATTAAACAAAAAGCATTACAAACATGAAATATTGTACAAAATTGTACGGTATAATAAAATATTTTATAATTATTTTACAATATATTACAATTTATATATATATGCCAGATTATATATATGTATATATAACATCTTACATTCAATATTTTTTGCAAACTTTTACTCATTCTTGCTATAAATAGAAAAATATATTCTTTAATTGCTATATTTATAATATTATGTATTATTGCATAGGATGAAATTGATATGTAAGTGTACATTCTAATGCTTATAATGTTTTTGCATAAATTACACAAACTTGGATACATGATAGCAATTATTGAACACTTTATGAACGAATTATGGAAAATTAATACAAACTAGTTTTCTTCATAATGCGTAAAAACTCTTCTTGTGAAACTTCTCCATCACCGTCTTTATCTGCTTCGTCAATCATTTCTTGTAATTCTTCATCTGTTAGATTTTCCCCCAATTCTCGAGCGATTCTTTTTAAATTTTTGAAAGTAATTTTTCCTGTGTTGTCATCATCAAAAAGACGAAATGCTTTTAAAACTTCTTCCTTTGTGTCTTTTTCTAACATTTTTGTAGACATCAAGTTTAAAAATTCTTCGAACGATAAGGTTCCAAGACCATCTGGATCAGTATCAGCTATGAGTTTTTTTATCTCTTCCTTTTTTGGTTCAAATCCAAGTGCTCTAATTGCTACTTTAAGTTCTTTAGTAGCTATCCTTCCAATGCCATCTGGATCAAATAAATCAAATGCTTCTTTTATATCATTTTTTTGTTCAGCAGTCAATTCCATCTTTGGTACACCTTTTTTCCTGGTTCCAATTGCAGCTTGCTTCTTGGAAGTAGAAGCCTAAAGTATAATTAATCTGTATAAAATGTTCATGAGTTTCTCATGAGAAAGCTAATAAAATAAATAAAAGGATACGATAATTACCATATTTAAAACTTGATTAACAAATATAAAAATATTTCGTCAGCTTTTTATGTCTTAAAATTTGGTTAATATGATCTGATGTTTGAATCGGTTTCACAAATTTGAACACACATTGAAAAATATTTTAATACGTATCATAGTAACAGTTTTCCGTAAATAATATTTGTAGTTTGTTATTTATTGATTTAACAGTCATTAAATTCAAGATATCGAAGTTCGATTATTTCAAGAATTAATTATATACGAATGAATAAAGAAAAATAGCATATTCATGTTGATTAAAAGCAATTAGAATATTGTAGTATAGAAAAGTTTAGTTATCATTTAATTAACATTACGAAAAATATATTTAACATTTGTAATTTTAAACGTGTTTCACATTATTGGGCACTGAATTACGCAACTTCATGTTATACTCTGGTAACAGTGAATGCCAGAAGAGTATTGCATATAACAATTTACATTGTTAAATAATATTTACGTATACTACCTATAATTATGCACAATGTATGAACCAGTGATTTTAGAAAAAAGAAAACCCCGAACTATTGCCGGAACGCCGGCTGGTAAATTCACTGTGTTTAAAAATTGCTTGATAATTGGTATTCCTTTTGGTGCCTTGTTCTTGTTAAGGTGAACGTTTCTTTGTATGAATTTTGTTACATATAAATAATCCTGTGTTATAATTTCTTTAAAAACTTAAAATTACTATGTTAGAAGATTAAATTGTTTGCAATATGTATGTATATATATATATATATATATAATATATGTATAGACATTTCTACAGTCAATGTTTATTTTGCAAGTTATAACTTAACCTTTCGATGCATTATTGAAACAATTATTATTTTTAAATTTGGTAAAACATCGAATATTACGATTTTGATACATATCACAGCTAACAATGAATGTCTAACATATGTAAGAAACCAAGTTTCTGACAAATATTTATATTACATTGCAGTCACTTTATTACAAAAAAGAGGAAAATTATTACTGAACTTGATGAATATGATCCCAGAGGTGGAAGAATGGGCTTAGTACTGGAATATTTAGATACAATGGACTTTTGGAGTAGAATAGAGTTTCAGGGTGTTATTCAGTACGTACTTCGAAGAAATCAAAATGATAGACAATTACTAAAGAATATTCTACCTACAGAAACATCTAAAGTGGATACCTAATTTTTCTTTGTATTAAGATGTTTTCTGTATTCACAAAGTAAATCTTTTGTCTTATAAAATTTATATTTTACAAAAAATAGATCATATTAAAAAAAAATTAATGTGAAAAGGTATGTAGTTATTTATAAATAGGAACTTCGCATTATGTAGTATATATTGTAATATTGAATAAAAATGCTTGATTATATAAAATATGTTAAAACATTATTTCGTAAGTTATATTTTTGTCACAATCAGTATTTTCATTCATATTTTATATTAAAAATTAATTTCATAATAATTATATGTCTGCATCTAAAATATAAGTATTAAGATTTATGGATCATTTAATTTAATTAATATATTTTACAATATAAATCTTAATAAAAAAATATAATTAGAGGATTGGATTTTTATCTGTATGGAAATAAGAATTTTTTTCATTTTTATCTCAACTATATATTAATTAAAGTTGAGATGTGTTTCTTTATCTCTAAGATATAGGTATATAATTATAAAAAATATTGAATTATGTCAATTTTTTAGTATCACACTTAACATTACAATATATTTAAGAACACTAAATTTGACATATATAATTTTTCAGTGAAAACTAACATGGAGAAACATATTGAAGAAAATAAAAATTTACACAGTACACCTGCATTAACTGAAAATGATAGTTTGTTAGATTTTAAAAGTCCAAAACAACTTACTAATACAAAGTTAACTGAATGTACTAATTCCAATGTATATAAAAAAAAAAGAATACCTGCAAAATTAAAAAATACTGGTAAAAATAATAAAGAAGTAAAAAAGTGTAAGAAACATGAAGAAAAAAAGTTGAACTTGCAAGAATCACAATCAATAAAATCAAGATTTTTTAAATCTAAAGGTTGTAGCGATGATAAAGATTCTGCTATTGACGTGAAAATGGCTCTCGTATGTCCCTTATGTTTTAAAACATTTAAAGATATTAATTCTCGTACACTACATATGAAAATTTGTGCATATAAGAATAATATTCCTACAAAGAAGCTAATGGATGCCATACAACTTCAAAAACGGCAAGAGAATGAAAGAGCATCATTAGGTTTACTTGCTGCACCAATACTACAAGACAAAAAAAAATTAACATCTTTACGGAGGACAGTAAGTATTTTTTAATATTAGGTATTGTTATATATATATATATATATATATATATATATATATATATATATATATATATATATATATATATATAGTAAACATACTTTTAATTAGCGAAAGGTAACTTCTTCCTGTATTTTGAATCATTTTTTCCTGTACTTTTATTTTTTTATGGAATACCTACGAATTTTCAGGATTCATGTGAAGAAACTGATCTCCAACTTGCGCTAGTATTGTCAAAATCTCTTCAGGAAGCAGAAGAATTAGACATGATTAATGAAACTGAAGGATTACCTATGATATCAAATCAATGTATGCTAGAAAAAAATGGTACAGTTGGACAGTTAGAAAAATTTGGATTTGCAAATAGCAAGCCTGCATCATTGGCAAGAATTAAAAAGGGTGTGTTTGTATATAGAGAATTTCCAACAGATAATTCTTTAAGTTACTTAATTTGTTCAAAAGAGTTTTACAAATTTAACTTTAAAGTACATTTGTTTTGTATCTATATAATGCTGAACAGCCTTACTTTTAATACTTTATTTTAAATAGGAAGGAAAAATGAAATAACTGCACTTCAAACACGTTCTCAAGAAGAAAGAAATCGTATTTTGACAGAAAGAATTTCAGAAATTTTAGTAGGAAATGAACAGATTACTCAAAATCAGATGGAAGAATTTGAATGCAATTATGTACATGAAAAGAAAACTGATTTAAAAAGTCATTTACTCCAACAACTTTGTGATAAGGTATCAGTGATATTTAATTGGAGGTTTATTTATTATTAAGATAATACCTTAGTTTACATAGTTTTTATATTTTTTATTATTCGATTTTAAGGAACAAAATTTGTGGAATAAAGCAAAATTAAGTCCAAGTCAAAAATGTTTCTATGTCTTGAATTTATCAGAATATATAAGTTCAGAAAAAGAGCAAGAAGTAAGTATATATAGTAGAATATGTATTGAATTTATTAAAATGTTTTATCAGTAATTTTATATATAAATTGCATCTGTATTGAATTCATAGGATAAAAGAACTGTTACAGAATTTGCAAATACAAATAAAATGGATAATGTGGAATTAGATACATATAGCAATGAAAATGTACATGCAGTATCTTCTACAGAATTATGCTTCATAAATGAAAACTGTGAGAGTTGTCAAGACAGACAATTTATTAATACAGTAATAACAAATTGGAGTGTTGCACTAAATGATAGCTCTACAAGTGACATAATAATATTTGTTAACAATGATAAGCACATTTGGGCACACAAATTAGTTTTTTATGTACAGTGTTCAAACATATTACTTGATGTTACAACTAATGATAGTTTACTGTTTACTAATATTAAGGAAAAAATTTCCTGGATAGATATATCTTATAATATTGCTTTAGCTTTTTTAGAGTTTATTTACTGTGGGATTATTAAAAAATATTTAAGTATTGTGAATAATTTAACTAGTTTTTCGCTTTTAAGGAATTTAGCAAGAAAATATAAAGTAAAAGAGTTATTTACTTTTTTACAAAGAAAAGAAATTGAAATTAAAAATGCAGAGAGTCAGGTACACAATAAACGCGAGAAAGACCTAGTGTCTAATAGAACAGATAATTTAGACTTAAGTAATAATGATATAGAAAATTTAGACTGTATTAAAAACTCTACATTGGAGAAAAATGAAAAATTAAGTCAGAAACAGTTAAAAGAATTTGTTGAAAGCAAATTAAGCAATGATGTATGCACAGAAGTGTTATTGAAAGAAGATATTAATAATTTAAGTGAAATAAGTGTTCTTCAAAATTCTAATGTATCTCCTGACTTGTTTGATGATATTAATGATATAATACGAAGTGAAAAAATAACGAATAAAACAGAATACGCTGATGAGCTTATAGAAAAGATAGAACACAATGAAGATGTTAATACATTTGATTCAGTTAATAAAAAATCCAAATTCGAAAATATTACTACATGCAAAAATATTGATGCAAACGTAAATTTATCGTTCAATCCTTTACATTTTGTTACACCCAAAAAAGGAGATTATTCTAACATAACTAAATTAAAAAGTAATCTCAGTATATTTATTGAACAAGTTCAAAAGGAAAACGAGAAATCAGAGTCTGATATAGAGTGTGAAATTTCGATGTTGTCAACGTCTCCTAAGTTATACAGAAATCCATTTCACATAAGAGAATATAATTGCGTGAAAGCGAAAGCAAATCCTATTATAGAAAAAACACCTAAAAGAGATAAAAATATTCAGAATACGTCTGATGTCGAAACAAATTCTGAACTAGATATGCAAACGTCATATAAAGGAAAAGACATCGATATGTATTTTAATGTTGAATCAGTAAATAATGTGGTAGAATCATTAGGATCAAGTGTAGAGAAATGTAAAAGAAAAAATAAAAATAGTTCAATGAATAAAAGTATAACTGATACAAGTGAAGGTTTTCAAGATGAAGCTATGCATTGTGAAGCAAAACATTTATTAGAAGATACCACAAAAAGTTTATCTCCAGGAAATAAAAATGTAATTGGCATAGATGAAGAATTGGAAGGCAAAACAATACAGTCTGATTTCGAAAATTTATTAAAAGTAGGTACAGAAAGTTTAGCTTTAAGGAATGAAAGTACAGCTATTATAGATAAAACAATACATTCAGTATCGAAAAATACAAGAGTATATAATTTACAGAGCGAAGAAGAAAGTAATACATTTTCAGATTTTTATTCAGATGAGGATGAAATATCCATGTATTCGAGATACAAAAGAGAACATACCAATAATAGTATAGCAAAATATAGAAATTTTGTGCAACAATATTTATTATCCAATAGTATAAAAGATAATGTAACATATCAAGAATCTAGGGAAGCAAACCGTACAGATAATATCTTATCACTATCTGATATAGGAAAAAGCTCTAAATTTAAATCAAGTGCAGTAAAAAAATATGATGATCAAATAAAAATAAAAAAATTAATTACAAATGAAGATAATTGTTTATTTATTAACATTGCATCACCAACAAGCACTCAAGAGAATTCCATTGAAAGGCAAAAACTAAATGATGCAACTAAATTACGACATACTAAATCAGAAAATAACATAGATATACAAGCAATTAGAAAAAATTCATTGACATTAACAGAACCAAATACAAGCAAACAACATCTGGTAGAATCTCCTGTATTATTATCTTCAAGTCCTGAAGTGGATTATGACACATTAAGTACATACGAACATGAAGAGAACAAAATGAATAAAAGCTTTTCGAAAAAGCTTGAAGACGATATGAGCTATATTTTTGAGAAAGAGATTCATTTAGCAAATGTTCAGGTTGATAATACTAATATTTCACCATTTACTAAAGGAGAAAATGTCTTAGACGAACATATTGTATCTGCTGAAATAGCTAATAATTTAATTACAACCAACGATAGCGTTACTCCTCCCCCTAATTATGACAATATGAAGACACCTGAGCTTCATGTAAGTTGATAAATTATATTGCTATGTAATAATTCACAATCAAATTTTAATATATTAATTTAATTCTAGGCAGAATTAAATAAGTATGGATTGAAAATACAGAAACGGAAAAGAGCTATAAAATTATTAACATATATTTATAATGAACTGCATCCAATAATTTGTGCAACATCAAAGAATGTAGAATCGGAATTGGCAATAATAAGTAGTGAAGATGACGAACCACCAATGAAAAAACTTAGACGTAAAAAAAATCATGCTGATTGTCCCAACAATTACAAATCTCAATTAGCACTTTCTCAAGAAAAGTATGTTGCATATACGTAATATCGGTTTTATTGCTGAAATTTTATAATGTTTTCATCAATTAATGTATAAAATCCATATTCTTTTAATAGCATAAATATGCAATTACCAGCTGATATAATTGATGAAGGGAAGCAATTTGATGGACCTGAATTTACATCTACAATTGATAGTGTACTAAATATTAAAGATATGTTTTTAAAACTTCTTACTGTAAAAAAAGAATTGCATAACAAAATTTTGGCTTATCAACCAGTGTGTATCAATTCGTTACATTCTATGTTGAAGACAGAAGGATTTAAATGTAAGATGAATACTCTCATGGACTTCTTAGATGAACAGGTGACATTCTTTGATCGTTTTTTTTCTATTGAAATTTAGAGTGTTACAAATATTTATATAATGTAATCAAAATTTTTTTTCAGTGCATCACATTTTATGTTCAAGATACAAAAAAAAAAGAATGATAAGCCCATTTCTGCACGAAATTATATACATATTTAAACATATATTATAGATAATTATAAATAAAATCAATTTATTACAAAAATATGTTAATTTTATATTAAAAGAAACATAAATTATTAACAAATGCAATGAGAACTAAGTATAAATTTGCATATTTGTACTAATACTTATTTACATATTAATTATTAATTTAAATATAATTTACTACGAATAAGAACCAATCAAAAAAGGCTTCAATTAATAAATAACAAAACGTGTGTTTTATTACATTAATGTTATAACAGAAAGTGTGATTGTCCCTAAAAATTTAAATTTGTAATCTGAAATAATCAAATAATAAGTCGAAGTAGTGACATTATTTAAGTAGTACGTGGTAAGAGACAATTTACTTCCGGTTGAAGAAATTCTGTTTCAATAGCTGATACCATTTCATCAAGTACACATTTTAATACTTCAATATCTCTAAAAATAATTAAATATATAATTATTAAATTATATTAAAAGTATTTTCTATATTAACCAAAAACATGACCAACTTACTGTTCCCCAGGCGATGCACATAATTCGCTATAATATTTAATTTTCGGTTCAGTACCACTGGTTCTTAGCGTTACAACTAAACCATTTTTAAACGTAAATGTTATCATTTGACTAGATTTTGAAATTGGTAAAATTGCCTTATTTTCTGGTTTTGAGTTATCATAACCAGTCGTTAAATCACGAACTCCTGTTATAACATATTTCCCATTAAGAATACTTGACGGATACTAAAATGTTTAAAAGTTAAAATTAGATCATTGACTGTTTGTAAGATATATATATATATATATATATATACAATTCTAAATTTCTTACAGTGTTTGGTTTATTAGAGTAAGTTCGTAATCTTTCGAATATTTTTTTAATTACATTTGGTTCATGACAAATCCAATATGAATTCTTAGAAATATAATATCCATATCTAGAAATCAAATATATAGATGTATTAAGCAAATATATGCTTAAAATAAACTAGTATGAATTATGAATATGATAGTGTTCATTTTCAATATAACATACCGAGTATATATCTCATTTAATTTATCATGAAGGGTGAGTCCCATAGTTTCAAGATAAGTTGATAATTCTGCTACATTCATTCCAGCATTTATGCCATCTTTATCAAGAACTATTGAACCACACATAAAGCCAATTGCTTCTTCATATGCAAATAAAACTACTTTACCAGCTTCCTTCAGTTCTACAGTTCTATTACCCATCCACTTGAAACCTGTTAAAGTTTCCTTTCAAAACACAAAGGAGAATATATACATATATGTTGTAGTAAAAACAATAGAAATTAAAATTCTATTCTAGCGGTACACACCTCGAAATTGAATCCTTCTTGTTTAGCCATTGATACTAAAATTTTACTTGATACTGTTGATGCCAACATATATACATTAGAAAAATCTGTATCTGGATGTTGTACTTGATACTTATGTAGCATCCACCATCCTAAAAGTGCTCCTAATTCATTACCAGAGAAAATGTACCATTCATCGCTATTAGAGAAATGGAAAAGTCTTATGAAATTCTGTATATACATATATACATTAATGAAAAAATAAGAATTACATACTTTTTCATTTTTATAGCACACGCTAGTCTATCTGCATCCGGATCATTTGCAAGAATAATAGATGAAGAATTTTGATTTGCTACTTTTATACTGAGATCTAAAGCACTTTTCCCTTCTTCAGGATTTGGAAACTTAACTGTGGGAAATTCTGGATCAGGTAGTTTTTGTTCTTCAACTACTATAAATGGCTATGTCATATATTTAAATAAAATTTGATTAAATAGTTGGGATATAAAATAAAATAGAAATCTACTCAATATTTGAAACCTTTTTGAATTTTTGACTCTTATTTATGTTCATTCAAGATTGTTTTTGCAAGATAAAAAAGATCTGTTTGTAATGAATTTATTTATGTACAAAAAATGTTATTACAATTACCTTTAAATTTGCAGCATTAAAAGCCGCAGTCATGTATTCATATCCAACACCATGCATAGCAGTATAAGTAAATTTTAATATTGTATTTTTATTCACTTCTGGATATAGAACAGTTTCTTTAAGATCGTTAATGTAAGAGTGCATGACATCGTTCCATGGATCTAAATATAAAGGACTATCATAGACTTCTGTTATATTCCATGAGGATTCCATTGGTTCAAGATTTTTTAGTATATATTTTTGTATTTCTTTATCATGTGGTGATATTATTTGTGCACCATTTTCCCAATACACTTTATAACCATTATCATTTTTAGGATTATGAGAAGCTGTAATCATTATTCCAGCTGCACATTTATATTTTAGGACACCATAAGGTATAAAAGGAGTTGGAACAACCTTTGAGAAAAGGTACACTCTTACATTCTTTGCAACAAAAATTGCAGCAGTCAATTCTGCGAACCTAAAAATATGTCAATAAAGTTTTACAAAAATACTAAAAATTAAAAAAAAATTATTTTAGTTATACATTCTTATTAACCTTTTACTACAATGACGTCCATCATACCCTATTACAATGCCCTTTTCAGCTGCGTTAACTATACTATCAAGTATATACGTTGATAAACCCTGACCAGTTTGTACTATAACTAAATCATTCATTTGACAATATCCTGGACCCATACAGCCTCTTAAGCCAGCCGTACCGAATTCAAGCCTTTTTAAGAATAAATTAGATAAAACTTCATTACTTTTATTAAAGATCAAGTCTTGAACTTCATGTTCAGCAGACGCATCCTAAAAATATATTAAGAATATTTTGTAATTACCATGGACATTGGAGAAGTACAATGTACATATAAAAAGAATGAATTATATTTAATGTTATTAAAATAGAAACCTTATTCCACTTTAACCATTCATTGATTTTATTATCTAATTCAATATTTCCTGTACTGATAGGTTTTACAGCCATGTTAAAAATGTGTATTTTTCAATATAAAGCAATCTGGAACAATTGTGTAAACAAATTTTTATATACATTAAAAACACTGAATTTAAAATGATCAATGTACAATGTATTTAAATACAAAAGTATTAATTGCGAATACCAGGATAATTTATAAAAATATATTTGAAAAGATAAGGATCATGTTCATGTCTGTAAAATGGTTTAAAACGCACGTACATGTATGTTTTAAATGGATAGGGAATGTGCGTGTGTACGCCAAATATGAAGAGAACTACAATGAAATCGATAAATTTATTGATATCATATTAGGAATTAAAATACGCACCGATGAAATAAAATATTCTACAAGCAAAATGTGGAATGACGTTACGATGCACATTGAAAAACTTGAGATATGGCACGTATGTAAGATAATCTGAATGATGGATTAAGGAAGATAAATTCTGTAGATGCAGGTTAACCTATTGTCAGAACACATCGCACCGGTAATTCGAGTCAGTTAGTCGCTTCAATGCGATTTCCGTTAAAATTATATTTTTATATGTTTTATGGACGCTTTTGGTTAGTTTGTTTAAGTGAAACTTGTAAAATGAGTTGTCTTTAATTTATTAAAACGTTTTTATGTTACGAATGTTAAAATACATAAGGTATACACATGTAGAAAATTCTGATAGGTTATTTTGTTTTTACTTTGAAGGGAACATATGTGCTAATGTTTATGCGGGCTGTTTAAATTATTGTCTTTATATTTATAATTTTATGTGACAGATATAAGTGAATTAATGCATGTAATCGATTAACAGTGTAATGTGATCTAAAAGTTAAAGGATTTATTTCAATCTACTGTACCAAGTCATCCAACTAATGTACCTCTTATCTCCTTTTCAGCATGGATGAAATTCAAGTATTAAACATTTAGCTTTTATCACTGGAAAGCGAGAACAATGAATAAGACTGCCCAAAGGTTACTCTGGCATAAATATAAGGCCTATTACATAGGAGAATTAAATATACATACACTTTTTATTAAAACACTATGAATTCGGCAAATAAGAGGTATTGTTATTTTTTAAGCTATACGAAGCTTGCTAAAAAAAGTTATGCTATATTATTTATTTCAGAAATTGTGCATTTGAATATTAATTATGTTAGTTGCTTAATAGACAGTATTCTTCTAAAATGGATATTGGAATAGTTAAAATTGCTGAAGATAGAGATTTTGAGAAATTGAAGCAGTTGTACGATGATAATAATGATTGGAGATTAGATTATAATAAACCTGACTTATCAGTTTGGACAAAATCTGTGCCAGGAATTAGTTTCAGAATGGTGAAGGTATATATATTTCTCCCTAGTTTCATTGATTAATTATAATTTCATTGAAATGTAAATATATATTTTATATAGATTAGAACCCGTTTTCCTGATGTTCTACCAGAAACCTTGTATGATGTATTACATGATCCTGAATATAGAAAGGTTTGGGATACTCATATGATTGAATCAAAAGACATAGGTTTTTTTAATCCAAATAATGACATTGGTTATTATTCGAGTAAGTATTCAGCATTAGCATTAGCATTAGCAATTAGTTTGCATATTGTACATTATATGAATGTATATATGTTATGTATAATTCAATATTAGTGGCCTGTCCATCTCCTTTGAAAAACAGAGATTTTATTCTACAAAGATCATGGCTTGATACTGGTATAGAACAATTAATTTTGAATCATTCTGTTTTTCATAAAGATTATCCGCCAAAAAAGCAATTTGTAAGGGCAACATCGTATCTTACTGGTAAAATTTAAGCATTAAAGTAAAGTTTATTATTTATCTAAATATCTCATCATAAAAAATATTAAAGTCCGTAATTTTTCAGGATATATTGTAAGACCGTCGCGAAACGGAGATGGCTCAGAATTGGGTTATGTATCGCACACGGATCCTCATGGGAAGTTACCAGTTTGGTTGGTTAATAAAGTAACACAAATATTTGCGCCTAGAGTATGTAGCTTTATGTCAATTGTAACTTAAAAATTTGTATCCATAACTACAGTTTAGTTAATCTATGTAGTTAATCTACATTTATTTTGTTCTTTAGATGGTTAAAAAGTTACATAAAGCATCTGTAGCTTATCCTAATTGGAAGTTACTTAATAATCCAAATTATAAACCATGGCATTTCCCTGAACAAATTGCATCGCCGCGAATAAAAATCGAAGATGTAAGTATCTTCACTTATTAATATTAAATATAAAAGAAAACATTTTGTAGTAAAAAAATCGTGACAATTAATCATAACAACAACAATGATGATGATGCTAATACTAATGATGATGATGGTGATGATCATGATAATAATAATAATAAATTTTTGCAGTGTGTAAAGTCTGCAGAAGAAAGAAACTCAAAGAATCATTATGTTGATGAATCTGAATTAAAAGAATCCATTACAGTGGACAGTGATTAGCTTATTTCAGTAAAGTATATATGTACATTGGTAATGCTAAAAAACAATATAATAATTCATGTTATTAAATGCAGTATTTTAGAAGTTCATAGAATCAACAAGGTTTGATGAAAATTTGATATATATCTATATGCACACAATTAATTAAAATACTTTATCAGTTATTACATAATGACGCTTATATAATGAATTATTATATAATGAAGCTTATTGCAATGAATGATAGTATGATTAATAAGAATATATTATTGTCTCGTACTAAATGCTAGTCATAGTTTGTTATTGAATCAAAGATGTGTATGCGTTGTTGAAAGTTGTTATATCTGATTCAATATAACGCACAATACGCAGGTCGTAATTCTATACATATTTACGTTTATTTGCATTTATTTATGTAAAAGTATCAGTTTCAGTAAGATCGGAATGGTCGCTAAAAAAGGTACAAAATGTTTACACGTGTTATCTATCTTAAATTTTTATTATGGTTATCACATTAGGTCTTGGTATATAAATAACAATTATAATATTGCGGTATTAAAGTGGTTTTAGAAATATTAAAGGAATCTTAGACTTTGAATACAAGATCATAATCCAACTTTTTTGCAAATATAATATCCGTAAACATATTATTTTTAAAAATTATTTTTTAATCAGATTTTTAAAATACTACTGTTAATTGCTATACATCAGCTAGTGTTTTTGTTCATATAATGCAGTTAGAACATATTTGACAAATAAATAAATTTTTAAAATTTTGCAATAGCAATTTCTGTATTTATAATTCTTTACATTTTGTAGAAAAAAATACAAATTTACTATAGTTATTAAATATTCTACTGGGATTAAAGCAGCCAACATATCCTATTTACACAATCTTACGTAATACTTATACTTATTTTCTATATTCAGTACGATTGCCCAAAATATACATATGGTTTATATGTGTAAATTATCTAATCAGATAGTTTATTTTGAAATACTTAGAATTCGTACACATGTGCACATAAGTACGCACATACATGTACATTTAACTTTTTTAATTACAAAATGATTCCACTCATTTTCTTTATTTATTCCATGTTATTTCTAAGTATTTGTTAAAATATTATAAATCTAATCAGTAATTGCCTTAGACTGTATAATGGCCTTGACGTTTAAACAAAATTTATTTATGCATATCCAATATAGTCATATTAAACAGGCATATTGATACATTTTTTTTTTTAATTACAATGTCAATTGAGAGACAAATAAATAGCTTACAAGTTCTCTATATATTCTTGTATTTATAATTAGAATTTTTACATTATATATATTTCGGTATATTTTGATATAGCAGGACATAATTATTACAAAGAAAACAATTCGTAACATTATTTTTCGTATTTTTAAAAATAACATATATTTTCATCTCTTTATCGTACATTGCCTTTGTACAAATTATGTTGCAATAGAATAAATAATATGTGATTTTATTTAATATTCTATAATCATTTTTATATTTATATAATACCATTCATTATATTTTGATGGTTACAGTTATCGTGATGAAATGCTATATATCGGCTAGTCTAATGAAATATAGATGAAATTTAATATATAAATCATATTATTTATTCATAGATTTGTATATTAACAATCTATTTATATGCAATATATTATACGTGTTTAATTTGATGTATTTCATAAATTTTATTAGCTATTTACTACGTTTATGGTGAACAAAATTTGTTTATATAGAGCAACTCCATATTTATTTCTACTCGTTACTATTGACTTTCTTAGTGATTAGAATAGCAAAGTTTCATCTGCATATATTTATTATGCAATAAGATTAAATGAAATACATCAAATATTGTTTTTACAGTATTGTATTTTGAAAACTGTATTACAATAGTATAGATGTTTCCTATATTTACAAATATAATTACAACCTAAGTATTTATAAAAACTACTTTCATATTAATATTTAAATTTAATGCAGTGCATCATATATTGCCTGACATTTCATTTATTCAATGCGTATTGTACGAAAGTGACAAAAAATTGTTAAAATTTATAATCAATTAGTGTTCTACATTTCTTTATATACCTACATTCCATCTTATTAAGAGTTTTATAATAGTATGTATTAAAAAGATCAAATATTATTTATCAAAATAAAAAATTCTTATTTAATACAAAACGTTATTTTTATTATATACTTACTTTAATAATTACATTACATGATGTAAAAAAACTGTACAATTTTGTTGTCTCATAAAGATTTGTTTTTAAAAAATATACAAGTCAATTCGTTTTAAAATGGTGTTAAAAAACCTTTAGATATTTTACAAAAATTAAGTTAAATAAAGAATTCTTAATCATGAATTCATAAGCTCCTTATTTTGAGAACATAGTCTCAGTCGTAATTTTTATATTAATGTATTATAGTACTTGTTTAATTCACTTCGTAAAATACAATATATGTTAAAAAGTGCACGAAGTATACAATCAAATCATTTCTTATCATCATTTTCTCCATTTTTACATGTTATAAAAGATGTTTATTTTAAATCTATATAATATATGATCATGTTAATACTGAAAGCAAGGATATTCTTCAAAATAAGTTATTTATGAATTTCAAATATAATAAATATGATTATTTTTAATTACAGATATTAATAAGCTTTGTCCAAGCTTTTTGACACCATTTTAAACTTTATATGTTATGTCAGATCTGTATGTTAAACAATTACTTTTAGTTTGTCTGGTTTTTTAGTGTTGTTAACTGTTCTGTGTATTCAAGGTACAATCTTTGCCAACGAAGATGTCCACCAACAACAGATAACACATCTTCTAAAAGTTTATGCTTTTTGATTCCCTGCACAAAAAACAGGTACATATTATTATATTTATGATAATAAATAATGTACATAAGTAAAATAAGTAGTAAAATTATACCAAAATTAAAGGATCCCATATGCTCTTAGAAGCTGATGTATGACTTGGACCCAAAAGTTCATCTAATATTAACCTTAAACGTTTTTCTAATCCATCTAAAAGCAATATTACTTAGTTAGGTATGATAACAAGCGGCTAAGAACGATAAAATATATGTATATACCTTGAGTTAAAAGAAACGATACTAAAGCCATGAGCCAGTGTATATATTCTTGAGCACTTCCAAGAGCTTTGGAAGCAAGTAATTGTTGCTCCAAATAAGATACTACACTTGGAGCACTATGAGGTAATCTTGGATTAGGTAAAGTATTTCCCGCTGTCCTAAATAGGCCTTCTTGCAAAGATGATAACGGACCTCTGGGAGCTCTGCTTCCAAAAGCACTTGATGCATTAAATGATGCCCAACGCCATATAGGGTCTTGACTATCACCAATTAGTAACCATGTACCTGAATATGTCATGTACAAATATATTGCATACGCGGTCGCTGTAATACAATATTAATTAATACAACTTACATACCCATTTCTTTATGATATATATATGCTCTGGCATTAGTGAAAGCTAAATGTGGCATTCCGTTATATAAAGTACAAGACAACAAAGAGATACCAGGTACTGCTAAATGTGCAGCAGACGTCGAAACTATCATTCTACACGAATATCCTATTTCCCAAACACGGACAGCGCCACAACTCGAAATAACCATTACCTGAAAAATTTTCATAGTTAACAACGATCATTTTTAATACATTCAGTCCGAAACTTTTAGAGAGGATATTAATCGTCGTAGAAATTTTATCTGTTATAAATTAACGTATCGATTGATGACTGCTTATATTGCTTGTTCTAGACAAGGATTAAGCTGTTTATGCCTTTCAAATAACTAATTTTGATCAAGTAGACCTCACGCACAAGTAGCTTTAGGCACTTGGCAATGCTGAAAGCAAATACAAGAGGTGAAAGCTATAAGATAGTAGGAATGTAGGGGTATTATGTGAGTAAGGCTCACGGTAAGGAATCAACAATGCTTTATTTATTTTACTTTATTACAGCTTCGCTGTTTTCTATTTTTCTTGCTCTCTAGTTGCCCGTATAAGCTACAGTTTAGATTACGTAATACTTTTGCATCGATTACACCCCTCTTGTATCTTAAATCGTTTTCCGGACTGAACGTATGTAATGAACAAAATATGAAAAGATTGGAAAGGAAAGTTGGTACCGCATTTCCAACTGCATGAACTTTTGCAAGTGGTGCAGGTGGGGCCAAAGGAGGTGCTGGTCGACATCCTTTCGCAGGATGAAACGTATGAAGGCTACCATCCTCCAAACCAAGTGCTATAACAGCTGGCGATGCTGCTAATGCTACAGCACTATATCCTAAATAGAGATCCCATGTTGGTTCAGAGTCTGTACCTTTGAATACTTGTAGATGTGCTAAGCCTTGACTGTTAGTAACAGTTACTGCATAGTGACCAGCCTGTTGAGATAATGAACTGGATGGCTTAAGTGCGGGAAGTATCAGTTGATTTATATTTCTTTCAGATGTAACTTTTGGTTTTCTATTAAACGAAGAGTGATGCAGTTTTGGTGTGGTCTGGTCACGACGTTTTAGCGTAAGTGTAGAGGGTGGAATACTCGTGTTGATTGAATTTACAGAAGAAGTAACATTAGGTGTCACAACGTCATTTCGTTTTTCTATAACAATCGAACTTTTTACTTGACTTGTAAACGTTGGTGTTCCTAATCTACCAGTTGATGTGTCCCTACGTGGAAAGAAATGATTCAGCACAAAAAAGTACAGAGAAATTATAATTTAATAAAATTGAAATTTAACTTACATTATATCTGATGGTGGTGGTATAAACATTGGTGTTATTCGTCTTTTGCCATCTGACGTCCTTGTTTCAATTTGCTTATTAATTGGACCTTTAGCAGGAGTAGTTGTGGTAGTAGTGGGTGGATGTGCTGAACTTATATTTGGAGACGTTTGAATTGGTTGTGTTGGTGGTGCAGACGTTTTTAGATTAAGAAGTTCAGGTGCTTCCATTACAGTGCAACCACCTTGAACCAATGGTTTACCGTACAAACGTTCATGAAGGCTACTCTATAATGAAATGGAAATAATTATTAGTTTTTCATGTTACTGTAAATAAATTATACGTACAACACATACTTGTTCAGCAGGATCTAGAGGTTGACCTAATTCCTGTTGTGTAAATTCAATAAGGACAACAGATCCATCCCAAGAACAAGCAGCTAATCGAAGACCACACGGTGACCAACTGGCATCTAAGACTGAGTGTGTAAATAATTCGTGTATTACTACTAAAGGCCTTTTTAGAGATGTTAACCATACGGATAGAGAACGATCACGCGAGCCTATGGCGACGCAACAATATTGTTGTGGCTTCGAAGAGCCTGGTTGCTTTTTCTGTAGAATATTACCATTAAATCTCTAAAATAAAATACAAAATAAACAAGAATATAAGTTAACAAATTAATCATTCACCCAATAATTTAAAGTATAGAAACTTGTATTCTTTATGTATACCACACATGTAACAGCTTTACGATGACCAACAAAATCTTTGTCTTGTGTCCATCCATCTCTTTCAATTATTTGTGCTGTAGGTCCTCCACCGTTCATTGCATGAGCTGACACTAAATATTGTCCATCTGGACTCCAAGAAAGTCTTAAAACATGAGTTGTTCCACCGCATTCATCAAATGGTTCTGATATCAATGCTGCTTCTGTCCAATCTGTTGTACGCCACACCCTTAGTGTTTTGTCATCAGACTGGGAGGCTAAATATTTTCCCACTGGGTCCCATGTAATTCCCTTTACAAATCCTGTGTGGCCTTTTAATACAGCTACAATTGCTGGAAATTTTGATGCATCCCATACGATTACACTATTGTCCACTGATGCAGACGCTAACCATGGGCTATGTGGTGCCCATGCAAGGTCAAGCACATCAGCTTCATGTGACCGTAGGGTAGCTATGCAGCGCCATGTCTCAATGCTAGATTTTCCACCAAATATGGAACTTCCACCAGATCCACCAGATAATCTCCAAATCATAATTAACTTATCTACACCACCTGATGCTAATAATCCATTATTACTCCATCTCACGCAATTGACACATGCTATAAATATAAGAAATTTATTAGTGTTATAGATATTATACAAAATTATATATTTTATCTTCCATTCGTACCCAAATGATTGTCTAATTGGCACAACATTTTTGGAATATTGTCATCTAATTCTGCAATTTCATTAACTACTGGTTCCATATTCCATATAACTACTCTCCCAGAATCTCCACCTGTGATTAATTTGTATACTATAGTATATTTAATTATGTTAATACAAAGAAGCATTAATTACAGATAAATTAAAAATATGAATATTATACCTTGACCACCAGTGGCAAACCTTTTCCCATCTGGATGTATATCCACGGAAAATATTGAATATCCTGAAAAATAAGCTTTCGTCACATAACATTTCAAACATAAACAGCGAAGATGTATTCAAATAATGTGTGGGTATTTTATACAGACCATCATGTGTTACCCAATTCGGCTTCACCAGCTTCATACTGTTTTAGTTATATAAAAGCTTTGTTGATTCAATGATTACATGCCAGAATTAATTTTAAGTACATTAGAATTTAATTAGAACTGCTATTTCTTTTACACAAACATAACACTTTGTTCGGTAACATAACCTTAAATTAAGATACAAACATTCTACTACCGGCAATACATTTTTGGCGGATTTCTATGAACGTCCTATCATACTTTATATATCTTATGAGCATCTACATAGTATACATAATTCAGTATGTAAAATATAATAAAACCAAACGACTCTATTTAGCGTCGCACTACGGCGCTAAAATATGAACCAAAGAACGTTTTTAGAACTTTTATATAACAATGAATATCTTTCTTTCTATTTTATTGGAATAATAACTAACGTATTAAAAATGAATAAGCATGTGTCTACTTTTACGTTTTATTCATAGATAATAATATCGAATTATCCTTATCGAGTCACCAGTCGTACGAGTTGTCCCCAAAAATTAATTTTTCGTAATTTTGTTCAGAGTTGATGGGGGTATGCGTGGAGAAAAAATGGCATAAGGAAGAGTCCATCATGAAACCCCACATGCATTGCTACTGTTATGCTTTACTTTTAGATCTAATTAACAAACATTTAATAATTACATAAAGAAATTATTAAACATACATTTTGTTTTAAATAAAATGTAAAAATATATTTCTTTACATACATGCTGATAAGTAGTCAATTTTTACAGCTATTTATGTTCGCAGTTTACATGACTGATTTTTGGGCTTGGTGTACGATTGCGGGTCTCGAGTAATTTCTTATAACGTTCAACTAAATCCCCTATTGAACGCCTCCTCGGATGACTTTGCTCAGTTCGAATAAAATTATTATCATAATTATTATCAGTCTCCATTTTTATCGTTTCACACATGTTAAGCACATTAGCTTTATCTGGGAAGTCATTTATCACATCTTCTGTTTCTGATGTATTTCCAGATTTATTTTGCCTGACAGTTAATTTTTCTGGAGTGGTTACTTCTGTACTTATGTTACAGAGACTTTTCGATGAAATATTTAGACTGAGCTCTGATATATCATGTATTTCTTCAATATTATTTGCAATTGTGGTCGAATTTGCTTTTGAGGAACAAGGTATAGATAGTATGCTGGAGTTTGCTGTGAAAAGAAAAAGGAAGACAGTCTTATTTCGAAAAAAAATTAGTGTAGTTTAACTACCTGCTCTATTGTTTCTTTTCATACGAGTAGAAAATAATCGAGAATATTTTTCTGCTCGTTTGAAACATGACAAGCTTTTCTTGGCTGACATCGTGATGTGCATAGATGGCTTTTCACTACTTGTGCTTGCTATTGTCTCATCGAAATTGATTCGTGACACTAATGAATTGCCTCTTAATTTTATTCCACGCGATGTATGATTTTCCTTTAAACGTTCGTACCTTGAAAATAACGACTTATGCGCAGCTGAAAAATAGTTTCAAGTGTATTATTCAATGGTATTTATTTAACAATTTCATACACACACAGCTGAAATTTTACCTTCTACTGGAGTAAACTGTAATCGCTTCCGAAGATCATTTTCTTCATCATTTTGATTTGTATTAATTTTAATAAGAGGTGATAACATGATAAGCATATTATTTATCATAGGTAACATAGTATCATTATGAATTTGTATTATATTCTTCTTACTTAAAACATCTCGTGTTTCTGATATAGTTTCAGTGATATCAGTCAAATATGTTTGGATTATATTTAATGCCGATTTCAAATCTTTGCAACTGGCCTCTATTTGTAATGAACATTGTGAAAAGTCTTCTAGTTTACTCAAGCTTAATTGTTGGTACAGTTGCAACAAAAGAAAATCAAATAGTATAATAAAATGATTTAAAATCATTTTTTCATCTCTGTACAATTGAAATAGAAGACGCTGAAATTTTAAATATCTTTGACTCATCATTCTATATTTATTTATATAGTGAAACATATTAAAACGATATGTTATAAAGGATGCTTACTTGCATATCTGGTGGAAATAATTCTGAAATTTCCAAATCATTTATTTTTTGTAACTGGTTTGCATTTATGGTTTTAGCGTCGGTACTATTACATAGTACTATATTATTTGCTTTGCGTGAAATATGTTCTATATCATTCAAAATTGCAGCTTTCTTTTGTATCTTATTTAACCCCTTATTTATATTCACTTTCCACACTGAAAAATTAGCAGATAATTATTGTTTCATGGAAATTAAACTTAAAAATGAGGATATAAGTATATTACAAGAAAGATGGATCAAATATGATATCAACTTTTTATTACTTCTCCGTCATTTATGTCTCTTAAGCATTTTTTAATTGAAGGATGGACAGGTGCTGCATGTGAAAGATCTTCAATTAACTGCTCTTTTTCAAAAATTTCTGCTATAATTTTAGTTAATGTTTCACTTTCTTTTCTGTAAAATATAAAACAATAAAATTAGTATTTCACTTAAATTTCTATTTATAAATATACATTTAAGAGAAGAAACTAAATATTACTCCAATATGGATTTAATTCTGTTTTCCATTTGTGATAAATTTTGATGTAGATTCAAAATATCAAGATTAATTTTCACATTAGTTCCTTGGAAATATTTTTTTGTTAAATTTCCTTTATTTCCTTCTTGTGGTGCAAATGTAACATTAATAGCAGCTACAAAGATGAAGAGATTAACAATATCGGTAGTTTTAAATGTAAAAGTAAACGAGCAATAATACATTTTTAAAATAGCATCAATGTTGGATATTTTACTTTCTCTGGTAATATATTTCCTTAAAACCACTTGAGACAGCTTCCACATAATGACTGTAAATTTACTCCCACCCGCATGGATTAAGTGAGACATAAGTATATTTGGGAAACCAATGTCAGGATTTTCTGTAGCTATGATGTTTGTTAAATAATCTTTAACATTGTTACGATATTTTGCTTCGGTTTTTTTGCAAATTACAGGCCAATCGATTAACTTTTTAAAACGCTCCGAGTCATATATGGTTAATAAATAATGGGAAGTGTGCAAGAAACCTGCTGTGTTGGGTTTGTTAAACATACCCTAAAATATGAAGCATTTGTAACATAAATATAAATATTAAATAACAATAATAGTAATCAAATATTTTAAGCATATCTATATTTTTAAATAAAAAGTGTACCTCGCGGAAATACTTCTTGAATTCTTCGCTAGGTTTTATTACTCGAGATAACAATAGTACATTACGATGAAAAGATGCACTCACAGCCATTAAATCGGTATAAAATTACTAATTTTATAAAAAAATAGTAGGTAAAGCGTTGTTGTCTATAATGTCACAAAGAAAGTACTTTAACAGGTATGTACTTGCGTCATTATTTAAATAATAATACAAAATTAATAGAACAAATATCTCTCCGTCTCTCAACGGCTGTATGGAAACATTTGAATTTAATAGTCTCATGCTATACTATCTTATAGAGAGGGAACTATACAGTTCTTTTATGTAATTAAATGTATGGATATGCGCCCTCTCTTTAAAGAGTGCAGGAAGGTAAATTACCGGCAGACTGGTAGCGTCGTCTCTGTGAAAAGTGGTCAAACTGTTTGCTCGATTCGATAATGATGAGCGACCAGTTTGAATATTTTCTAAGAAGATGGTACTACGGGTGACCGCCAGAAAATTCAATTTTCCAGGAGTACATCAATGGTTGGCTGTGTGGAGATTAATCCGTGTGAGGTTTCGCACACACAATTGCGTCCTAATCGATCACATTTACATACAACTTAAGTTTAACTTTAAGTGTGAAAGAGAGAGAGAGACAGACAGAGAGAAATATGAAACAAATTTCGTTATTGTCATTAAAAAATTGTTCTTTTTAGTGCTATCCTACTATTATTTATATATATACTATGATATGGATTTTAAAATATATAAAATTATTTTCCAAGTATATAATATGTATTTTCATTTTTGATGAATTTATTTTAAATATATATATATTTAAAAATAAAATATAAAAAATAATAAAAATATAATAAATAAAAATTTGTTTAAAGGCGTATCATTTTTTTTAATTTATCATTAAAAAATAACATAAGTTAGTGCAATATTGTAAAAATGACTATATTTATTGTTTATGTATTTTAAAACATTGCGTATAATTTCGATTATAAAAGTACAAAAGAGTATAAAATATGTACACTTATAATTTTTGTAAATTTATTTCTAACTTCGTCATATGTATTTTCAAGTAGATAATGATTAAATATATCTCGTTTTACAAATTAGATTCAAAGAAGAAAAGGCAATATATATGATATTCGGAACCAAATCTAATGTTTTTTATTAGAAAAAGGAAAAAGTGATATTAATTCATACAGTTATATAGTAATCCAATTGAAAATATTAAGCATTACTATATATATATATATAGTGGCATTTTTTATTTTATTAGTAAGTATTATTAAACTCTTTACATATTTTTGTCGTTATAATGAATAACTGGTAGAACTCTTAACTTATATATCCACTCATTCAAACACGCATGATGGATCATTCCGTAACTATATGTACTCAGTACTCATAACTATGTCACATGATCCTTGATAACTTATAAGATTAATGCCATCATTCAACAGCTTACAAAATTTATTTCTTAATTCGTCTTCAAATTAAACAGAAATTCTAGAGAGAATAAAAAGACTTTCCTTATAATCAACCATTTTTCGATAATCGATATAAAATTGCGTTTTATCGCAATAATTCGAAAGCAAATGATGTTTTTAAACATCTTGCCTAGATTGTTTGAAAACATCTCGTTGCAAAATTTTTATATTTTCGAATCTAAACGTACGTATGTTTAGAACAATAAACTGTAAAGTGTTACATGTGTTTCATATCCAAGTAAATCATTTATTAATATCGGCCAATTTAATTTCTTCAGCTGTTTTTTTCATCTAGTAGATCGAAAGGAAATCACTTTTTTCTGAACGGAGCTTGGTACACAAAAAGAAAGAGGTACATCATTTTTCTGTCTTAGCTGTACTTATTTACGTCGAAAATTACTTACACTGTAAAAATTTGTTAAATTTAGGATTCTCGTATAACAAACGAACAGCTTATAAAACATTTAGTTGCAGCTTTATTTTAGATACCATTATTACTTCGATATCTTTCGACTTTTAAGCACTTTTCTCATTACACGTAGTCTTATCACATACAACTAAGTATGACTAAATACATTCTGTAACTTATTACATCTATCCACATACAAATAACTTCTTTTTCTTTTGTGATAAAAGTTTACAAGATATACCACGAATTGTTAAAAAATGCCGTAAATTTTTTTGCAATACCGGTTGCAAATAAATACAGCCTATACTAATAAAGAATTAAATCAAGTGACATTGATTTTCTTTTCTTTTTTTGTTTTTTTTTACGATCCTTTTCTCCTGGAGTCACATAGTGGCCTATCTTGAGACCCGAGTCGCATAGTATCAAATGTAATGGCTTCAGGGTTCCAAGTAGAGCTACTTCTCAATTCATTCATATGATACAAATCGTTGACATTTTATTAAAATGCAGTAACGGTATATATACCTATTATATACTTGCCATGACGCCTTTTCATTACTTTCCACCCATCTACGAAAAAAAACAGAGTGCGGCATCGGCAGTTAAACATTTTCATGATGATAAACGTTATCCTCCACGAAATAATTATTTAATTTAACGATACAAATAATAAATCGCGAATCATAAGAAAATCCTTAATTCGTGAACAAAGTCAAGCATTTTACAATCTTTTTCGCGTCATATTTCCATACAATTTTTCTGTTTTTCTTATTAAATTTATATTTAATAGTATTTATATCTACCTTTCACAGTGTTTTTTCTATAGGTCACGCACCAATGTTAGACATGTATTAAGTTGTGTTACTATGTATCGCGATTATTTGTGTTTTCTGATACAAAGCACCTGCAGCATTTATTGTACCGGAGGCAAGCTCGAACGATAAGAAGAAAATTTGTCTCTTTTTGAGGATAGAAATTTAGATTTTTGTTAGGTACGAAAACTATTATTTCTCTCAAATATACTTGACTACTTTGCTGATAACAGAAAAGTAGCAGAATGTAATTAAGTGAATTTAGTCGTTATACTTTTAAGTTAAGAATTCAATTGAACAATTTTACTTGTGCCATTATTACATAGAAGAAACATATTCTTTAATACTTAACTACTTAAATTCGAACAAAATGCGAGAAAATCTGTGTATTTAAATTTTATATAAAACTATTACTAGTTATATGTGTTCTTCTTCAAGTTGTTTTTTTGTTCTAGTAAAAATTTATTAACGTAATGGCATAATAATGTAATAAAGAAAAAGATACGAATGCATAAACAAAATCTGATCGCAACACGAACATCAAATATTCTTTTAACACGGTGATGTTATTTAAGATTTAATACATGTACGAATTATTTCCATTATCATGATACTTGAAAAAGTAAATTATATTTTTATCTACCGAAAGAAAATTGTTAGGTGTGTATATATATATATATATATTTTTTCAATTTATAGCAATTAAATGAAACAAAAATATAGAATGATTTATTTTTCACATATTTTTTCGTTAATGAATATATATTTTGGGGTTATTTGAAGAATGAAATTTAAACAAATACTATATATATATATGACATGTAATTTAATTTACAAAATTTCTCCGTACGACTTGCAGATCATATATATTTATATACTATTTATCTATATATCTATATATAGTAATATTAATAGCATTATCATACAACTTTATGCAGATAAAAACACACATATACGTGTAACATCCTCTAAATTTGCTGAAGCAACACTATTTTATGTATAGTACGAAGTAGACATCATATCTCGTTCATTTTATTTTAGAAAACGACTTTAACCATATTTTTTTACTGTAACATACACGCGTCAGTAATTACATACAATATCGTTCTTTCTTCCTATCATGTTACTTAACACTGTATTAACTGTTATTACATGGGATTAACATTAAAATTTATGTGGCGTTAAACAATTGCGAATACAAAAAGGAGATAGAATTTTTGTGAGAAAAAGATTGTTTACATAAGATGTATTTAAACGTAAAGCATAGTTTTATTGTACATATTAACTATATATTATTAATGTACCAAACAAGATTTTTGGATAACATCTTTATTAAAAAAGTATTTGTTACGTGTACTAAATATCAATGTACAAATATTATTTTCTTCACTGCATAAAATAGTATTGTTCAGCGTGTATTCACTTGTTACTCATAACAGAAGTTTCAATCCTTTAAAAATTGTATAACAGACAAACAATCACCACTGTTTCGGGCTTACCTCCTTAACAAGAATGTTAAATTGTAAACTTGGCTTTAAAAAGTATGTAATGTATATCCACCTCGATGGTATTTGTGGTACATGTAGGAAAAGTCGCAGATCAAAGGATACAATAGTCTCTGTAACAGAATGTTTCTTATTGAGATGTACAGAAAGCAGGTAACGAAAATGACTGATAATTCAGTCCTGCATCTCTTCTGGTATTTCGTGAGGATTAAGTATTCCTGGTACTGCCATTTGTTGTAGCCTTTTTTCTTCTTGTGCCACTCGTAATGCTGTTTCTCTCTCCTCGAGATACAAATCTGAATCATCTTCACCAGTATATTCCTTCACAAATAAAAATAATTTATTTCTTTGAACGAATAGAAATATAAATTAGAAGCAACAAAAATCATTGATAATACTTACTCTAATTTCAACAAGAAAATCCCTAAGATGTTCTTTGAATGCAGGGATATCTTGATTAAAATTAAATAAGCCTTGTACAGTTATTTTAATCTGATTATCAGTCAAATGTGGAAATGCTGCTTTAAGCAATCTTGCAACAAATTCTTGAACATATAATGTATTATCTGGTACAGGTCCCAATGGAACTTTAATTCTTCCAAGTTCGACCAGTGAAAACATGTATGCCAAAATTATAGCATGCATGTTAAGGCCTATAATGATTATGAAATAATAAAGCAATTATACAATATATAAACAATGAAACTTAATTATCACATTAAAAATTATATATATATTTATTTATTTACCTGCTATGTGAGATGAATCCGTGACTACACTGAATATGTGTTGAAGGATATCCGTGAAGTATGTCTGATAGAAATTTTGAGCATCAGGAGCAGACATTTCAATATTTTGTAAGAGTTGATGCAATATTTGCAATCCTATATCTGCAACGTTTCTCATTGTATGCTTAAACGCCCAAATTATAGAATCAAGTACAAGTTTAAATTGTGCTGGTGGAATTATAAGAAATGCAGCGAAACAAGAAACATTCACTGCCTAAAATACAAAAATATTAAAAATATTATACATATTTGTCTTATCTAATAAAATAATTCATTAAATAACTATGTAACATATAATTACCTGTAAGAGTAAAAAGAAATTTGTTCTATGTTCCGGAAATTCTTCAAAGTCTTTATTGATCATTTCTAAAGTACATTCAAACACAGCATCAAATATTTTGGGTATTTCACAGGTAATGTGATTTTCTAATTTATTTACGATAGTGGCTATAGCACTTAGCACCTCTGGTTCTCGAGCGCAATGAACATTTGTTTTCTGATAATCCAGTAATACAGCATCCAATAATGGTGGTATAAAGCTTTCTAAAACCTGGTAAGTATATGGAGCAGAACATGTTATTTTAAAAATACTGATATCCTTTAAAAAATTAAGTATTACACTATTGTACTAAATATTAGATAGTAAATTGTGCAAAAATATATGTTATATGAAAAACGCAATATTATAATTTTTATAAAGGTAAATAGTAAAAAGATCTCACCATTTGACGATCAGTTGTTCTGCTGACCCAGTCTGAGATCAATTTTAATGTTTCTTTTTTCACTACTCTCATACTTTTAATTAAAGATTGTTCCATTACCGTTTCACCATTCAAAGCTATTGCAGCACTTATATTTTCACTCATAACCTAAGGAAGAAAATGTTCGTTATTTTTTTTTTTTATTAAGACATGAAATATACTATTAAGTGGGAAGGCGAGTAACAGAGAAAGAGAAAGTGAGTGAGTGAGTGAGTGAGTGAGTGAGTGAGTGAGTGAGTGAGTGAGAGAGAGAGAGAGAGAGAGAGAGAGAGAGAGAGAGAGAGAGAGAGAGAGAGATTCGCTATACCTTATAAACGTTCAACATATCTAAATATATTCTTCCTAATTGTATCACGTATGGATGTCCAAGAGCTTTGCAGGCCCTTACATTTGTTTTCAAAATACTAGCAAGTTGTTTTACAGCTTCTTGATCCTTCAATACATCAACGTTCTGAAACGAAATACTTTTATTAAGTAAACTGTAAAAACATATAATGTTAAGAACTTTAATCTAATATTTTCTTACTTTAGATGCTTGACTTATTATGTCATCCCATACTTGATTTGGTAAAAGCATATATCTTTCTATCAAATCTTCTTGCATTACTGTATCTGTCTGTGCACTTATCATGTATCCAACTGCTTCATAAAATGTATGTACCTATATCATAGAAAATACAAGACTTATTAAAATATGTTATATTGTATTATAATTATATATAACTAATACTAATCCTAATTTCCTTTAGAAATGTTTTATATTAGTTAATTCGTTTATAATAATTTTACCTGTTGTGTTTGAAGATCACAAATGATACTACTAATAGTAGAAAGGATTTCTTCAATAAATGGTACCAACTCTCCTGTTTGAGGAGTAACAAAATGTCGCCTGCATTTCAATGCTATTTTTATGAATGTGTCACAGGCCATATCTTGCACACCATCATGAGTTTCTATAAAAAAATTCCTTATTTAGTTAAAATTCTTATTGTATTATAACACTTTATATGTAATGTAATATAAATATTCTTACCATGCATAAATTCGAAGAGTTTATTTACAACAGTCTTCAGAAACTTCCAATGTGCTCTGAGAAATCTTGGATACTGCCCGACTACATACATAATATTGCTAGCAATAATAGCTTTATTATCTTTGCCTTTCTTTTGTTCACAAAGACCCAGAAGATCTTTGATTACAGTTACTAGAAATCGCTTTTCATCTTCCTCATGCATTGCACCAGAAATACTACCTATTGCCCAGCATAACTAATAAAAAAATTAAAATTGTAGAAAAATGGCGTTTTGCTTTTTTTTTGTTTTTTAATTATAACTTTTATGATAAGGTTTTAAATACAAAATATACCAGGACTCTACAGACAACGTTTAAGGGATGATTCCTAAGGTCATTCCAAGTAACTTTTCCCTTTGCCAAAATTTCTTATTCGAC
Source organism: Xylocopa sonorina (assembly GCF_050948175.1). Classification (NCBI taxonomy): domain Eukaryota; kingdom Metazoa; phylum Arthropoda; class Insecta; order Hymenoptera; family Apidae; genus Xylocopa; species Xylocopa sonorina. Next base: position 11,059,452 of record NC_135197.1, on the reverse strand, counting down.
TTTATTTTTGAATCATTAACGAAAAACTGGCTATCATTTTTCGTTAATAATTCGAAAACGAAACCGAAACGGAAATTTTTGCAAAGGGAAATATAGCTTGGAATAACCTCAGGAATCACCTCTTAAATGTTGTCTGTTGAGTCCTAGTACACCGTGTATATTTACCGCATTGAGATTCTTCCAAGACCATTCTGATCCATTCACTTGGTTTTGTAGTTTCTCTGTCATTATTCTTTCTGTATCCATATAATCAAGATGAGTAAGATATACAAGTGTCTCTCTCATATTTTTATATAAATTAATTGAATCAGTGTCTTTCATAAATTCTCTAACAACTTCTCCATTCTCATTTTCCACAACAAGTACCTCTTCTGGTTTAGCCATTCTGCTGATCATAATGTACCGTACTTTTGTTAGAACTGGACAATAGAATAATCTCCTTGTAAGTGATGTGTTTTTAGTGTTAAACAGCGGAGATGCAAAAGGATTTGTTCTATATAAATCCATTGCCAATGCATTCCAATATTCCAAACAAATTTTAAATATTTCAACTTCTTCCACTTCAGAAATTAAAACAAGATAGTGTAATGCTTTGAGCAGCATATCATTTAATTGCTTCTTTTCTATAAATTGTCCGTGTTCCTTTAAATATGTGCATAGGAATATAGCTAGATTTTGGATGAAATTCTGTTCTTGATCTTGACCAGCTGCATATGCCTCGCGTATATTTGTATCAAGGGGTAGAATTTGTTCTAATTGTCGCATTACATTAACAAATAACATTACAAACACATCGTCATAAGTTGTTACTGTAACACCAGCAATTTCAGTCAAGCATTTTAATGTAATATTTCTGAATATTGGTACATTTAAAAACTGTAAACAAAATAATAAAGGTTGAAAAGTAATAAAGGCATTCAAAGAGACAAACATTAATATGACATTTTTCATACATACACACACACACACACACACACACACACACATATATATATATATATATGTATCTTTACCTTGAATACTAAAGTATTTATTAATTTCGTTTCAAAAATATATCCAAGAGGAATCCAATTTAAAAACCTTAAAAGGGTTTCTAATGTAACCGCTACTAGTTGAACATTTTGTGAATTATCCAATACAAACTGACAAAGGTGAAAAATTTGTGAGAATTCACTACACATTGTATCCTTTAAATGTTTTGCTTTTGTCTGTGTCATTTGTCCACTAGAAAAGTCAAACACTTCTTCCGATAATAATTTCAAAATTGCCATATTGTTTTGACAAAGACTTTCGTTTGTTTTACTTGCTCCAACAATGTCACCGATGAAAGACTCCCAGTTTTTTGGCCATTCTCTTTTTAAAACCTACATTAAATATATTTTGTTAAATGAAAATTAAATAATATTTTTGTTCTTCTATTTCTTTTTTCCTTTAAATTATACCTGAACTAAAATCATATTGAGTTTATTGAGATAAACTTTTGAGGCTTCCATTGTTTCTGGATCGCTGCTTGTTTTTATAATAAGGCCTACAATATATTTTTTTATTCCCTCGCACTGATTTCGTGGTAATACTTTCCATCGTGTCTTTATAACTTGTTCCAATATTTGTAAAGCATAATACTTCGTTTGTTGGTTCTGTGTACATATAATTAAGTACAAATCAGAAAAATTTTTATACATACAATTAGAGATATCAATCTTGACTAAATGAATACATACCTGTGAATATTCTAGAATAGTGTCTACACGTGTCCATGCATTTGGATGTTCTTTAAGCGTTGTTAATACTTCCTGTGCAATTCTTTGTTGTTCACCTATTCCAGTGTACATACAACCTACTATGTTATCAAGAAGAGTTATATCCAGCTTTTGGTTAAAATCCAAAAGCTTAGATGCTTGTTCTGCTAACGCTGCCATTATTGTAAATTATCCAGCTTTCATACACTCTATCTGAAAATAATAAAAATTCACAGAATTATTCAATTCATTCAAATTAAAAACATAGTATACAAATAAGATTCAAGTATAACAAAGTGTTTTCAAGAAGAGTCTAATTTATTCCATACATTGGTAGTTAAGATTTAACTTAATACAAAGTAATAATGTTAATGCTAAGTCTAGAATATGGTTAACAACATAAACAATATTAGTATTTAATGTTACTAACGTGTATGGAAAGGCATTGTATTTTTAAAATGACTTCATTACTCTTAACAAAACGTCTACTTTACATTGTTACAGTTTTACAGGTAAAAATGCTAGAAGTTCATGAGACTAGAGCATTAACTAAATTGTTTTGTTTCCATACGAAAATCGTGTATTTCTGTTTATATATATATATATATGTATATATATACACATACACACATGTATATACATATGTACACACATATATATACACACGGATATATATGCATACATATATACATATACGTACATAACCACAAGGATATAAAAAAAAAGAAAAAAAAAAACAGAATGCGATATAAATAATGAAACGAAACAGAAGCAATAATAAACTAGAAAATCACTGTTAACGTGTAGCGAGGGAGGTCACCGCACTGCGACCGCTCGACCTAACCTACATTTGTCAATCGCAAACAAGGTTATGTGAAAATTTATTGTATGCGTAATGTTTATAAATTGGCCATAAAACGTGTTTTATGTAATACAATTGATGAAACACAAGTGAAAAATGATAAGGACGTAAAATATTAGTAACAGGTTATTGGAATTCGTAGATTTTTGTTATCCGGGTGCACTTTACTCATTGCGTCGTTGTTCAACGAATAAAGTATCGTAAACGACGTTTGCACATACCGCATCAACTCCCACACGTAGATTCTCAATTCGTAGGTAAAAAACACACGTTTCACACTAGCAATCACAATCTCTCGCAGTAAATCACAATCAGAAAAAGGCCAAACACACAACCGCTGATTCCCGCGCGCGACCAATTTCGTTCCTCGTTTCACAGACTCGCTGTTCCTCACCGTCTCTTTCTCTCTCTCTATCTTTCGCACGTTCTCTCGCTCGTCACTCCTGTCTCTGCTCCGTTTGCGACGATCGTCAGTAAAGAGAGCTCCACTCGTAAATGTACGATACCCACCGAGGCCGTTCTTCGTCGTGACTTTATTTCTTAAATCTCATATGAATTTCCTGTTATGCTCTTCACTTTTAATGATAAACGAGAACAGTGGCAGCTTTACGTCGTCCTTAAATCCAACCTACAGATTTTCGAAAATAATAACAAAATGGCTGAACACGTTACGCGGACCATTGCGGAGAGACGGTCATTTTCATTGGTTCTAACGATGTGTATTATCCAATCAGAAAAACTCTAGCGACTGTTTCTAAACGTCACAAATTACGTCACGTGATGTCATGCAACACGTGTTCTCCATTTTGACTTGAAATTTATCTAACATTTCATATGAATAAGTATGGCGTATCTGCTCTGTTAACGAACGGTCGCAATTCATGTTGTCATTTACGTATTTTCTTTTTCTCTACATTCACAACGTATTGTTAATGCAATGAGAATGATAGTGTGTTTGCAAATGTTTATTCGTCACGAAACGTGAAGTCTCGAACGAAGAATCTCTGCGATTACTATCCTACTTGCAAGCATATGACAGTTTGTGATCTATTATCTTTTTGTTAGATGCCTGTATCAGAATGTCGACGATTTAATCAGCTGAGTAGCATTTATAACACAGAAGTGCAGAGAAACCGAAGTTGTTCTAAATAATCAATATTTATGTATATAATTAATTAGATATGTCTTGTCAGATAAAAGGTATTGCGAATCTAACCAATACAAGCAATATCAAAGAGTTACTTTTTGGGACTTTTACTAAAAGATGTAAGTTACTTTATTCTGTTCTTCTGTTTACTATAGAAATAATAAACGTAATCGTGAATATTCTTTAGATGACGTTCCACAAGATGAATTACCATTACAAGACTGTTTTATATCGTTGTCATCGACTGGAGATGTTCTTGCTATGGCATGTAATACAAAGATGATTATATTAATTTGTATGTGTCACGCATCTTTTTTCAGTTTACATGCAGTATATAAAGTATCTATAATATGGAATTGTTAATATTTAATGGCATCATTTTATTTTAGCAAGATGGGATTCATTAGAACTAGATGAGACAAAAAGTAAATTCCATATGATATGGTATGGTGAAGTTGTTAAAGAAGAAAAGTGAGTTTTCAGTCATGTCAAATTTTATATTTTTTTATTACTACAAACTTCTTTGAAAATATATCTATATATTGCAAGCGTTTTTTAGCGAATGGATAACGTCTGTGATTTGTTTACCTTTATTATCATTGGGAAAAGCCAGTAGTGGTACAAATCCAGATTGGACATGTATTATAGTTGGATTTAACACTGGTTTTATTAGGTTTTATACAGAAGTAAGTTGAAATAGAAAATAATGAATTCGTGAGGAGTGGCATAAAATAAACATATTTGTTTTAGACGGGCGCATTATTGTTAGGGGAACAGTTGCATAATGAATCAGTTGTAGGGCTAAAATGTCAATCTTTTCGTGCTCCTAGACACATGGGTGATACTGGTCTAGCTGAAGAAGTTTATGTGACTTATAATAGCGTTGTATGTGTACTGCAAGGTTTTTCTTTGTTTTCTACATTACGAGCATGCAGAAATCATTTGGCTAGAGGTACAAAAATGAAGTCCAACATAAGTTATGCAAATTCATATTTGCATGAATTTAATGTATTTTTTCAATTTTTAATAACAATACATTTTTATTGTTTCAGTTCAAGCAAACTGTGATGATTTACCACCTATTACAAATTTATCGTACAAGAAGTGGGGTTATAAAAGTCAAGACATTGTAAATGACTCGGAAGTAATTGGTACCACTTCAGTAAATAGTTTTGATCATTTAATGACAGCTTCAATCTGCGGTGGATATAATGCATCTTATAGATCCAGTGCACCACAGCATAGTTTAGTTCTTGCAACTGGTAAACGACCATTTGTTGGTTTTCATTATGCATTAGAAGGTGGTTCAGCTCCTGTTCTATCAGATGTTGCAATAGCAATGGCCAGCAAATTAGCAAACGCAATTGGAACTGCAGTTCCGTGAGTGTTGTATAATATGTTCATGCTGTGCATTTAATACAAATTAGGACATATTGTCTCTCTTTCTCTCTCTCCCACTATACACACAAGATTTTATAATTATATATATTTTTTTATACCTTCTTTTTGTTTTTTAGTTGGTTTCCTCTTAATTGGGGCAATTCAAAACATCAGACATCGCATGAAGTATTGAAAACTAATGTTCATGAACCGGTTGAACCAATGACTTGTAGGTTTGGATTAAGTGATGTTACAAGAGAAGGTTACTCAATAGTATCCAGTCCAAACAAGGCATTATCAGTAATTTTAGATGCCATGGGTAGAGTATTATTAATAGATAACAGATCTGCTATGGCTCTGAGAATGTGGAAGGGTTATAGAGATGCACAATGTGGTTGGATCGAAGTAGAGGAAGAGAAACATAGTGGAGTATCTAAAGCATTTACTAAATTTAAACAAATTCCGCAGTTGCGTTCTGCTTTGTTTTTAGTCATTTATGCTCCAAAAAAGGGTGTAATAGATATATGGAGTACTCAACAGGGCCCTAAAATTACTACGTTTACTGCTAGTAAACGTGGACGGTGGGTAACATTTCTTTTTATTTTTTTATTAAAAATTAATATCAAACAATTGATTTAATTGAATATTATTATACAGACTACTTTACATCAATTATGGACTTCTTGGTGCGAATGATAACGTAAACTTATCAAGAAATAAACCGCAATATTCGTGTATTTTTATGGATCCACTTGGGGGACTAAAAGAAATTACAGTTCCGTTCCATTTTGCTCTTAATAGTAAAAACGGGAAGAGAGCACGTGATATACATTTACTTAAAAAGTTAAAAACGTTTTTACGGGAGGAAGAGTTTGAAGATGAGAAATTAGTGTCAGAAATTGAGAATATCTGTTCAGATTTGAAAACTAATGAAATCAAAGTACAAACGTTAGAGATGTTACTGTCAAATAAAAACATTGTACCCGATGCATTACTTACAGCTACAAATTGTTTTAGTAGAAAACTAGATGATTATGGTATATATTATTTTTATTATCACATACAACAATCCCACATGAACATAGTAAGTATTTGAATTTCGTATTACAGAGACAGAGGAAATGGAACCCACGGCAAAAACACTCTATTTATTAACAACGCAATTACAACAAATTATTAAATTTTATAAACATATTAAATTTCAATTTGATACTTCAGACAGTACTCCTTCTATAGATAATGACGATAGTGATTTGAGTAGAAGAAATTTAGCTTCGATCTTATTAACTTCTGAAAGAGAAGTGAATAGGATTTTTGAATTGTTTAATAAAGTAAATGATTACAAGTGTTCAGATTTTAAAACAGAGTGTAAAGTAAAATTTAAAGAGGAGGGGAACATTTTTTTAGATTTTTTATCTTGTTTCGAACTTGGAACATCAGGATTTATAGACATAAAAAAGGATATAAAGGTTGAAAAAGAACAACATATTGGTAAGTTTCTTTATTGTAAGATAAAACAAATATATTTTAAATTTAATTAAAAATATTCCTTTTAACGTTTTTTCAGCTCGGTTAATCTACGAGGGATGTATACGTTCATGCGATAAAATTGAAATATGGAAAGAAGTTGCAAAGTGCAGCAATATTCAACCATTTGTCTTTATGAAATTCGCTTTAACTTATTGGCTTCATAGAAAGCAAGATCTATGCTTACAAATAGAACTAAAACAGTTTACGCAACTTTTAAATGCTATTTGTTTAATAACTAGTAAGCATTAAATGCATTCTGTATAGTAAAAATTTAATTTATATTGTTATGTCTCGAACTTTATTTATTTTATAGATGTTGAAGAGATATGTGGAGAATATAATGAAATGTCTTTATGGTGGAAAAAGGTTCGTAATATTCTTTCGGATTCAACGAATCCATTTAATGCGCTTTGTGCAGCTTTGATGTGCAGAGCTGTTGCTATGTCTGTAGAAAAGTATAAAGAAAAGTGTGTTAATAAAACTCAAGACAACGATGATCAAGAAAGAAAAGACATTAACAATGAGAATGATTCGAAAGAAATGCAGCAACACCGAGATTATGTTAGCACTTTGAAATCAGACGATGAAGTATGCAATTTAACAAATGAATGGGAAAATATTACTAAAGACAGTTGTCAATTTACATTGCTTATTGGAAACCTTGAGGATGTTACGATTTTAGATGCTATTGTTAGGTAATTAATAATGAACTCTGTTTATGGTGTAATGTTCCAGAATTCTCATAAAACTCTGATTTCAGTCAGCAACCTCCATCAGATGCTACAATGCAATTTTTTGCATTACCGTTTGTAAAACCGGATATTTCTTTGGGATCTATTCTCTCGAGAGGGAAAGGTATATTTTGGTTGTTATTATTCGTACTTATTCACAATTCTATACTTTACTTTTATTATCTTGATTAGGTTCTGTATCAGAGATAGTTGCGAAATGGATTGCTTCTACGGGCATCGATCCGGTTCAATTAATAGATACAACGGATACAGAGTTCACTCATTCACAGTTAATGCCTTTAGAATTACAAAATTCTTCAGATGAAACTTGCGATGTCGATGATTCGCAGTCCGGTTTAGAGAAACCTCTTTCAATGTCTCTTGATGGAATTGACCCGATTAATATAAAAAACGAAGACAAAGATAGTACAAATGCCACTACATGTATTTTAGGTAAAATATAGCAATAATCTTTTTCCATATTTATCGTTTTTTTAATTTGTAGTTTGTGTTATTTAAAATTTTGGTTTTCAATTTCTAGGAAGAATTAAAGTACTGAAACGCCATTTTCCATACAGTTTAACAAGTAGCGTTCTACTAGCTAATATATGTTGGGAATTCGCAATGTCGTGGAATAAAGATATCTCTCACTTGAAGTCTCTCGAAGCTGCATTATCTGTTTTACGGCAAATACCAATGAAACATATGAGGCACGGTAAGAGAATAGGAGAAATTGGTGATAAGAATTAGGGATTTTCATCATTTTATAAAGGTGATACATTAGTTTTTCGTTAGGTGTTTGTTGTTTACTGTGGTCAGTTCATATAAAGAAACGAATGGAAGCAGTTGCAAAATTAATCAATAAACTTGGAAAGTTACCAAAGGAAAGATTGTGCATACAAGAGGTTGGCCTATCTGATATACAAACGGTTACATTTCTGCAAAATTGTGTCACATTTTTAGAAATATTCATTGATGTAAGTTTTTCTCAGATTAAGATTTAATTTAAGATATAATATTATACTAATGGTCTCGTCACGCATCAGTCCGAAGTACTTGAACCAGGAGAGAATAACGTCATTAAAACGGAAGAACTGTGGGAAGGATGCATTTCCGGACCACAGCCGTTTGCTGCATTAGCTATTTCTCAAGCACCCGCTTGGTATGACCTAATCATGTTGCATATACAGTTGGCTAATGTCTTATACATGATGGCATATTTTAATTTGAAAGTAACAAAACCATTAAACAATTTATTTGAGTCAGTAGTAAGTAAACGAAAAATATTAATAAAGATGAATACTACTTTATCTATATTTGCAATTTTCATATGTATTCTAAATATATAGGTGCAACCATATTTTTTTCAATCAATAGCAGACAAAGTAATGCTTACATGGTACAGAGATGACAAAAGAGATAATCTAAGGACCGTGTTCCTTTGTCGTATAATTAGCGCGTCGATGGATTTTATTCATCAAGAAACAACAGACGGAAGAATGGTCAGTTCAACACAAGCCGTTCAGTGGATGAGTAAATGTCAAACATTAGCATCAATTTGGAAAATTAATAACGATGAACTAAGGGTATATCAAGTTTGTCAGTTATATGTGAACGGTTTTGATCGACTAGCAGAAGAAGTAAGTGAATAACGTTATAAATAAAGGAAGATAATATTCTCTCTGGCTAGGAAATATATACATTTAGTATTTTTCAACAGGTTATTACAGCCGTAAATGATGTCGAAAAATTAGCAGAAGATCTGCTGCCGATCGCTGGTAGAAGAATGATGGCATATCTTTCAAAAACACCAGATCTGTTGGAGGAAGTTTCTCGCATAAGTCCTGCGCTCACTAAATATTTAGAGAGCCTCGTAAGTATCTGTGCGTCATAATTATTTTTTAATGATCTTTTTAATCTTATTATAAATAACATCAATTTCTGTAGGATGTGCCGGACGTAATTTGTACAAATTGTTCGAACGATGATACCATTGAATTGATACGGCGGATTTCGAGACATTTGCCCGAAACACATTCTAATTATCATCTTGCACAATTAATGTTAGATGCGGCGTTTATTTATGAAAGTACAACATGATGTTCAAGTATCTAAGTAGCGCTGATTTCTGGTAAGGAATAAATTCGATAAATCTATCCGTATTTTTTGTTTTTAATTCGTTGTATTGAATCTGATGTTTTAAGTAAATATAAAAAATATAGTTAGCATGTTTATTATTGACAACCCATCATGTCAGAAATACTTGAAACATTTGATCGCAACGAACTGTGGTATGTATAAATACGCATATATATATATGTATATTTATGCTTCGTACATAGTGGATTAAAGCAAAAATATCTTTACAATTCTAAATATTATTTAATTTACTTTTCACTAAGAACTGGAAGTGAATATGAAATTAGTTGTGCTTAATTTTCTTATCTAGTACGTCTTACAGTTATTAAAATAACTTGTAATTTACATATTTTAACGCAACGTTTATCCTATACACGATATTTCAATATTTTAAACTATTTATTTACAAAATATAATTCAATTACGACAATTTGTTCTTAATCGTTCAAAATTTATCGATAATCGGTAATTCGTGTCTTCAAGACACATTTTACAGATTTTTCTTTTCGAAGAAGCGCGGTGCTTACAATTCGTTTAGTTAAAAACGTATAGCAAACCCTTTGTATTGTAGCCTAGAGATGCCTTCCCAATTTGTAAATTCGCAGTGATGAATTTCACTCCCTGGACTTCCAACTTTTGATAGCCATTGCGTCCTGAAATAAGACATTCGATCATACTTCTAAATTAAAGTTATTACCTTTCATGCATTTCATAGTTTATCCTAAAAAATTGAGTTTTTTTTGCACTTGACATTATCGGTTATGATATTGTTAACAAACTATAAATTTCGATAATAGTTTTGATCAATCGTTAATGGAATTCTACAATCATCTGTCCTTCACACGCATTGAAATCACCGTTTCGTTACGTTCTCATGGTTTTTATGCTCAGACGTTTTTCAATGGTCAGTCTAATTTCACATAAATCTGATGAGAAGGCAAAACGGATTACTCTGTGCGTATTGTCTTGCTCCTAATTTAATAACCGCGTAAAAGTTTAGAAACCGTCAAATAACAATCGATTAAGTGTGGAAATTGTACGTGCAACAATCTGCGGCGGTCACGATTGTACCAACAAGCGTTTCGCAAGTATAATTAGCAGTTAATCGGACCGAGTTCAGATATTTTAAGCAGCTGTCGAAGTAGGATCTTTAAAGTCGATCAGCTGACCCGTGACAACAACACAGACCGAGCCATCAACGCGTTGGTCAACCGATTTATCATCGATATTCTGAATTTAGGATATCTTCGCTTCTGCTTTTCCTCGAACAAGCCTCATTTTTCAAGGACTAGACGCGACAGATTTGTACAAGTTTCTGGATTTCATAGACTAAAATACTGTTTCATTGTATTGAATAATTGTTTTTCATTTGGTCAGCTTTTGTATCGCACAAGTAATATTCGAACAAGTGAACGTAACACGTCGAAGCTGTGAATTTTAAACGAAGTTGGACATGAACGATTTCCTTCTGGGGAGAAGCCAGAAATCAGTGTTTCGTCCTCGACCGAGCTATTCAGGTTCACGAGCAATGTAAATTCGGTCGCGAAATCTGTCCCGCGGGACGTTCTCTGGTTACTAGTACTTAATGACCGTGTTCGTGTTTTATATTCATTCGTATAGCAACAATCTTGTCTGGCGTGAGAAATAATTTGTCTTTCTACCGTTGTTTCTTCTGTCCGTACGCAATTGGCAAAATATATGGATCAGTAGGTCTGGCTCACATCTCTAAATAACGATTACATCCTTCTCATCTCATTCGTTCTCTGTCGTTCCTTGCAAACAATTCACCGCTTTTTTCTTCGTATTTCTTTAACAATGAACTATATCACTGGTACAAATTCTTGTTTAATCTCTCATCTTTCTTTCTTTTACCCTTTTTACCATAGTGACCACTGTCCACGCGTGTGATATGGCTGTAAAGTTCCATATCATCGACAATACTCTAGAGTATGCATTGTATCGTCTTGTTAATTCTACGATGTGGCTTTTTAAGCGCAATAAGAGGACGTTACTTACCGAAGAACCGTGGTGCCACGCACCAGCGGCTGGTTGGAAATAGTTGTCCGCAAAGTAACCGGCTCGATTCGGCGATAATTCGCGAAGGAAAGAGACGGCGGCGGCCCGCGCTATTATTTCATTAGATCATTATTAAAGTCAGGCCCAACTACCTAATGGCCGTTACTCGGCAATTTGCGGCTAAGGTCACGCGATTTTAAGGGAGCACTGAATTCGTGCGCTTACGTTAGCGAGCGTATGTCACTAATTCGTAGAAGAAACAAAAAAAGGACTGGAGAGGGAGGGAGAGAGAGAGAAACAGGAATGAAGATCATCATTGTTCTTTTACACGAGTGATTCATAAAACGATTCACGAGAAAATCCAATTGAACGAATTCGTTTAGCGGATAATCGATGCGAAGAAAAACGTCAGTTTTGCCGCTTGTTCGAGTACTGAAAGAAAAACGAGGCGAAGCATGATGCTCGGTCTGCAAATTTGCCTTATTTTATCTCTCTTTCTTAGTAAGCGCAGATAAATTTCAATAAAAATGAAGTTTTGCGTTGTTGTTTACCGATCGGCGCCACCGACGGTTTGTGCAAAGGCATCGGTGAGAAGAGATCGTAACTCACATTTGATCGATGAGAGCACGTGGCCCCTGCATTTTTCCGAGTATCGTACCGGACTTGGTGTTCTTCACCCAGCCGCAAATCCCCAGTTCCTGGCATATGTCCCTCACGTACTTTGGAAAGTATACACCTGCAAATGCGTCCAATCCCAGGCAAACTCATTTACAATGACAAACGAAAGAGAAGAATCATTCTTGGTGGATTTCGTTTCGACCTTGTACAAATGTCCTCGAGAACGGTAATATCGGTATAATTAACCGTAAAGTCAATTCTAAGTTTTACATTACACACACGATGTCAATGTCGACAGAAAACAGTAATAGTTCCGTGCCAGCAATTCTGATTAAGAAGCGAGAAAAGAATTTTATCGTCTCTTAGACGATTCTTAAGCTTTATTAAATTTACTGTTTATCAATTTATGATTTTTCTTTACCGAGTTAAATAAACCACATTTCTTTCGACCTTGACGTCCTGTTAGCTCTATCCGTAGATCCATAAGTATGTTTAAACAACGAAAATCCTGTTACAACGCGGAACGAGTTCCATCGAATATCCGAGGAAATTCGGGCTGAGGAAACTGCATTCTTACCCTGCACCTTGCCAAAGACCTCGAATTCAACGGAAAGCAGAGGCTCGTTACGAAGGGGATCGTCCGCTTCCATTCTACCCGGCGAAGGGGATGTTTTGGGTCACCTTACAAGCTCCACTTCTTTGATTCACGAGAGTACGAAATGTTTCCGGCACGCGGTCAGCATACAAAAACACGCTCGCTCCTCGGCTTCGACTTCTTTCGTTCTGTTTGACGGACGGACACTCTCTTCACCTTTCCCCGTGATACGACCTACCGACTGATTCTGATCATTGCACCACAGCGTCGCGACGCCTCAAATAGACTCCCCACTACGCCGGGTGCAGAATCCAACCGCGATTGATCGAGAATCGATCATCAACGGTCATTATTGACGCTGCTGCCAGTGTTGTCCTTCGACGTCGAAGATCTCCTCTCGATCGGTTCTTCGCTATATTTTTAATCGCCCTTGCACGACGTTTTCGTAGTTTTTCCCGCCTCGCCCTTGACGCGGCAGGGATTGCTTTACGCCTGTTGGTACTTCCATTTTTGGGATTATGCGTGGTGTTCAGGAGGGAAACTGAGTAGAATGTAAACGTTTGCAATAAGTAACGATGTACACATTGGATGGATTTAGTTCTTTTCTTTTCTTCATTTTCTTTTTTTTGTATTTCAATCAAACGTTTCGTGATAAAAGTCGCGTGTACGGGCGTATAAATATAATATCGTTGCTTCTGTTACGCGGAGCAACTTGCGCAACGCGTGTTTTAACGACGCAGAGTGACGTTCGAGCAAAAATAAGGTCCGACGAAGCTGATGTTCTCGAACGCGATCGGACGCGATCGATTCCGGTTTTCTGCGGGATGCCGGAGGGCAACTTCCGCCGCGATGGCGGCGGCGGCCGCGGCCGTGCTGTGCTTGTGTTCGTGTGTTCATTGTGAAAATATTAAATGTAGGCCAGGAGGGCAGCCGCTTATCATCGAACTAGCCACTTCCCATCGATGTGCCAGCCGCCCATTGTCCTGTCATTATTCCAGTTAATTAATTATTAGTACGCCATGACGTCGTAATTGATGTACAAGAGCGAAATCTGCGGGGTGTACAGGATGCAGGGGAGAAGGTTATAACCTATTTATAATGATCGGGCCCAGTCTATTACCATTGTCATCATCAAGGTCTCATCTAACGACAGAATCGCGAGTGTACGCTTTTGATAATCATAAGAGTCGGTGAAAAGGAAAGGAATTAGTTTGATAATGCTCGATCGACTGGGTGTCGATGGCGAGAGCGACGACTAACGTGTAACGATGACTAGAAGTCCTACGGAATCGACGCGCTGACGAGCATTCCCTTCGCGACATTCTTATAATCGCGAGTCCTTATAATCTAAGTCGTTTCATTTCTCGATAATGTATCGATCGAGTGAATTGACCAGGTCACGGATATAGCTGAAACTTTCATCTAATCGTCCATGATATTTCTATATAGTTACGTACAATTCCACGAGTATCGTATATTTTACGAGTCACGCGCGGTAATTCGATTCTTCGAATAATTTCTGAATGAACCATCACGTAATCGTGTGTCTACACGTACGTATACACTTCTACCTTGTACAACTTACGTTGCACAGGTCTGCGCGTACGTGTTTCTAGCCGAAGCGAGTTCCTCCTTCGTTGTGGACTTGGACGATGCGGATGGACTCGCAGAGTCGCGTACTCGAAACGTACACAGTTGAAAACACAATTATGTACATTCCTCGTACACGGCGTTCCCTATGTACACGCACGTTTTATAATATCGTCACTCGTTCACAGCCATTCACCAAGTCCATCGTTGAACTTGGTCGATTCTGGACCTTTCTGTCTCGCAAACCGTCCAACCTTTCTCATCGCCCTATCTTAACTTAAACCGGTACCCTAAGCTTCTATCTGCGTGTCTATCTACGTCTATCTATCGGTCTCTATATCTATCGAATTATTTACTGTGCTCAATCCACTGTCTACCCGTTTTACGAACGTTTCGACGACTTCAGTGCGAAGTCCGCGCAAAATGATTGGCTCACAAAAGTTTCTGCGACCCAGAACATGCACTGCACGAACACTTCTTCCTCTTCCAGAACTTGAACTTGCCCGCGTTGGTTTTTCTTTTCCTCTACTTCGATATTACAATGTGCGACGATCGATCGAGAGAAGAAATTCAGTCGAATTGTTAGGAGTTTCGTTTCTTAGGCGTTTACTTTAGACGAGAGATTCAGGATTCGTCGGTAGAATGGCGGCACTGTTCGGCAAGAGCGCTCCGTTCTCCGTGTCTTTGGTGTTGCCATCTGGCCGGGGCCGGAAGTCCTTCGAGGCCACCAGCAAGTTCCGTCGTCTTGCCTCTTTCTTCTCGCGTTCGACCTGGAAACAAATCACGATTACTGATAGTTTTATTTAATCATCCAGACACTTTGACCACTACCACAACAGATGATACCATAAATTACTAATTTAAAGGTAATAACTATCTAATAAAACGTGTTTAAGACAAATAAATGGAACTCTACTCTGAACCTTACGATACGTGCAAGATGTTCGAACTTTTATCGTAATATTACAATATCGTATTCGGATAGAGTAGAGCGTAAAAAAATGCAGATGGGTACCGTCGACTAACCTTGAAGAATAATCGAAAATAGTGGCAAGGGAATACGACGCACTTGCCGCCGTCCTCTTCGGCGTCGATGTAAACGCCACGGACCAGGATAGAGTTGCTGCAGTTGAGAAGTACCAGCAGGACAAAACTTCCGATGTGGACGATCCAGCAGGACAGTTCCTTGTTGTCAGGCAGAAACCACAGGTCGAGCACGGTCCAGATGCCACGCCAAACGTTCACCGTACCCAGGAAGCTAAGTAGCAGGAAACTGTCAGCAGCTAACAGGCGGGTCAAGCCCTGGAGATGAGTGCATGCGTATCGCATCAACGGTTGCAAGGAAAACGTCACCGTCACTATCACGTATCCGATGGCCTGCAATTGAACGCGTCAATTGTTCAAATATAAATAGAGAGACCCATTGGCAGCCGCAAATTATTCATTTCAGGTGTTCCGATTTAGGGCCAATTTGATAATGTTCTTAATAAAGTGATTGCGTTACATCTTAGATGAAAAAATTGTCGAATCCTACTTTTATTTTAATTTTTCTGTTTTTTCGTATGTAATGCTTTCGATGGGATGCGGGGGTGCGGTGGTTGGTTCCTCTTGTTCCATTCAGTCGACGAGAACAGGAAAAGGGTTTTGGTAGGCGACGTTCGCGTTCCCGTTGATCGGAGATTCCAGCGAATTAACCGACAGCAAATTGTCTCTGTCGCTGTTTTACAATTTCGAAGTGGCATTGCGAGCGTGCAAATGCGTGAATTGGATGACCCTCGCGCAATCATCGACCCTCTTGAGAATTTGCGTTATCGCGATCATCGCGCGAACTGTACCGGGCCAATTTCTCGTAAGGATCTCCGGTGGAAGCCTCTGAGAGGGACTTCACTTCTCAATTCAGTGGAAGGTTCATTGAATCAACTGTCAAACAGTATCGAGTGCCGTCGTGTAAACACTATCGTGGCGTTATCAATGAACGCACTTAAGCGATTTTTAAATGGCAACGAGCTTTATCTTTGTATTTTAAGCAAATGCGTTAAACTTAGATAAGCGTTACACGATTGCTTATCTTTTTACTCCGATTTGTGCCTCCCAAGGATTTTGGTCCCGATTTCACAGAATCGAACTGATTTTTTCAGAGTGCAGAAATGAAACGCCTGTGTTCAAGTGGCTGGCTTCAAAGTGAAGCCAGTGTGCCCTAAGGGTGTGAACGAAGGTCCAAAGACGAAGGTCCAAATCGTTGACATACGATCAATGATTCGGGTGATTCGCGAGTGAACAATGTCCGCTGACTTCGTTCCAATTAAACGTCGACAATTCGCACGAGAATACCGTTGATAAGTTAAGCAGGCGTCGATTAGCACGTCTGGAGGAAGAGCAGGTGCACTCTGGCGCCACGAAATTTATTTATATTCCCGTTGGTTTTTCCTCCGGGATTAAAACTGAAAAGTTAAAATCGCGTTTGATCGACCGAGGACGATAACCTACCAGCGTGGTTCGATTCAGTGATCGAAGATCGCTTTGCAAATCCCTAATACCAGTGATAACGAATTCGTATTACGAATTAACGGTACGGTTTCTAGACAAATCTTATCGTTTGCATCGACGAGACGTTCGTCGCGTCAGATTTCTTTCGTACAGGTGATCGCGTTTTTATTTGCTGCCAGTCATCCGAGGGGGGAAAAATCGCAACAAACAGTCGAATGTTATTGTTATCGCGGAGGATACATGGCGCCAACTGAGTCATCGTTTTGCAACCAAATAATTCCACGGGTTGCTGATTGAAGTTTGCGGTGTTGAAATGTTTGTACGGACTCGTTTCTATTTGTCGATGTTTCATGGCACGAAGGATCGCGATCATCGGCGAATAATCGGTGTAGAAAACGGGAGAAGAAAGTTGGATCGATTGTTCGGGCGAGTGGTACCGGACTGGTAAACGCGGGCAGGCGGTACGATTGCGCGAAGCCGTGGATGTTTCGAGGTGTCTGGCCCGAATTAAACGAGGGTTTTGAATGGAACAGGACCAAGCGACGGTTTAATCGGCTCGTGCATAGGTCTCCGTTTGAGGATCAACGATCGTCATTATTGAAAAATTAAACAAATCCTCTCGTTGACCGCGTTCTCTCCGCAACGTATTCAGACAAGTAAACGCAGCCCGGTAATAAAGTGTCTTTGCGCACACATACATACATCAACAGTTTTGTCATGTGCCCTCGCAATCATACAATTGGCGAATATTCAATTATACAATCGGACCAACGGAGTGCCGCTCGCCGCACTGTGCGTAGGTGGCACGTTTCAAAATGTCGTTCAACACGTGATTGCTAATGACACCCGACGACACGTGTTCATCGATAGGAAACTTTTATCGAGTGTTTGCACGCATACCGCGTTTTCGCAGATTCGCGCGATTAGAGGCAAGTAAATGGACGATCGTGGTTCATTCACGTTACCGCACACAAGCGTTTCCCGCGCGCACACGCGGAGAGGACAGTCGTCGAAGTAGAAACGAAG
This sequence comes from Xylocopa sonorina, assembly GCF_050948175.1. Classification (NCBI taxonomy): domain Eukaryota; kingdom Metazoa; phylum Arthropoda; class Insecta; order Hymenoptera; family Apidae; genus Xylocopa; species Xylocopa sonorina. The sequence goes on along the minus strand of NC_135197.1, from coordinate 11,041,592 downwards.
GAGAGAAGAGAACGTTTAGAGAGATACTTACGAGGGATCCGATGGCGGAGTACTTTAGATCCTCTGGGAACAGGTACATCTCGAAAAGTATCCAGGCGCCTCTCCACACGAACACGACCAACGTACCGACCACCCCAACGCTGAAGGCACAATCCAATAAGTACAACGACCAGTCCCTCGTGTTCTGTAATCAGACAACATAAACAATAGATAAGTATCATTTGCAGGTAAGAAACCCGGCAAAATATTTGAAGAGGCGCGGGAACTACGATAAATAGCGCAACGTTAGTGTCAATTGTATATCACTTACGGCGAAGATCACTTATGGGGAAAAACGTTCGTAATTTACCCTACGACAGGTGTTCAGTTTTCAATTGGACTTTGCACGAATACCTACAACCGAATAGCAAGAGAACATTACGATATTTTTTTGTTCGTTAGTTTAATTACTCTTTTACTTTTTGTTGCTTTAAAACGCATCGAACAGTAACACGAATGATTCGATGAAACAAGAGTTATTTTCTGCGGCACACATTTTTTCGCGTAGATCGCCAACTCGTGCTTCCCTAAAATGACTGATTCATTGAATACTAAATTGCTGGCGTGTCGAAGGGATGGGGATATTACTATGACACTGCACCATCACGAGAAGTGGAAATTGTGGAAGAATATAGCTAACAAATATTCACATATTTCGAATAGATAAAGTAAAAAGAAAGAACAAGAAAGTGCAACGTTACGAACTTCGAGAGATTAGTATGATGGTTGATTTACTGGAAAGAGAACCACTTTGACAATTTGATCCGGAAGGATCTTCCGGTCGGCACTCCCTTTACGAGATACTACTTTTATAGGAGTATATCACTCATTCATCTTTCCATAATACCCTTCTGTCCTCGATTTTTAACTGACAGAGAGAATTCAACTGGCGGTAATTTAAGACTGTTCCACTGTCTCCGTTCTACAATATCGTCTTCGATAAATCATCTCTTAACATCGCTAAGAAGCAGCAAATTTGATCACAAAAAAAGGAACACTGATTGATAAATAATTTAGTTCGAATAGAATGATCGTTCTATGTGTCAGATTCTGGAGAAATGTTTCAGCAAATGGAAACCGTTCAGACACGTTCAGCACAGATAATAGTGTGTAATTTGTAAAAATTATGTCTACGAAATCGTTCGATTCTCATTTTGTTTGGAGAAAGCGTCGAAATTGGTGCGACTGCAGGCCGCGCTCGTGCGTGTGCATACTGCACGGACGCGATGCTGTTCGACTGTTGGGAGAGACAGCCGGAAACTGTGCTTATACCTTGCACATCGATGCAGTGTATCGCACAGCTCTGGCTTCAGCGACGCGTCAAAACACGCTGTCTAGCCTCTTACGTTTCCTATTTAACATTTACCCTCCTTCCGATCGTTTTCAATAAATTCCTATCGTATCTGCCACGACTTTCGAGGAAACCAGGAAAGAAACGAATCGTGTACCGTGATACGATTTAATTAAACGGCATCGTCAAAAAATCGTGCACGACTACGCTTGGTAAACATTTACCTTAGCCTCGACAAATAATGCGAATCAGCCAAGTATTTATAGGCATGGGTGAATATTTACGTTTAGAAGTGGCGCGAATGTTTCAAGAGATTTCGCAGCCTTGCGGGTAATTTCGTTCATTTGTATCGCTCGTGACCCACAATACTGTCGATGAAACGGAACTGTGGAATACGAAGATGATCGATCAAGATAGAAGGGTACGCGACGTTATCGTTACAGGGATGGAAAATGTTCGCAGTTCCGTATATATGCAAGTACTATTGGAATCAATCCGCTATCGAATTTTCATTTACACGAACGAAGGATGAAAACAGCTTTTCCTTCTGTAAACTTCATTCAGAACGAACCTGTTTTCCGACGACGAATTTTTGATACGCATAAATCCAGCTACTTACGTTCACACGGAACATGGTTTGCACCTCGAAGTATCCCGGACATGAGTCCAGGCAAAGGGAGAACGGTGGCGCGGAGATGTTCCTGACGGCGCGTAAGACGGCCAGTGCAAGGAGGCTGACGGCGGTGGTAGCGAAAACTGTGCTCGGCGTGTATTCCGTGTACTGATCGAGGGCCTGCCAGGCACCACGCCACGCATTTACGCAGCAGAACCCGAAAACGGCCGTGTACAATCTGGAGCCGACATAGTACGACAATCTGTGCTTGTCCGGGTGCAAAAGCTCGTTCAGAATATTTTGCGAGACGTTGAACGCGTACAACCCTACGAAACCGATCATTATCGAGGCCAAGCTGCTCATCACTGGATTCTTCGGATAGACGTAGACGTCGCTCAGGCCCCAGGTGCTTCTCCAGTAACCAACGACCGCCGGAGCGACCACGGTCGCTGAGAACACCGTGTCCAAAATCGTGAGTATCGTGTAATGGAGACGACTCGATGAACGACCGCTTAGCCCGCTCGTCATTCCGGTGCCACCGCGTAACTCGACCATTTTCATCCAATCCTGATCGAGTCTAGTCGCACTGCTCATCATGCATGATTCGAGGCTGTGGTCTCGCGCTCTCTTTGGTGGTGCATGTCTTCGGGCCGGGCTTTCGAACGATACGTCCACCCGAGAGAGCCTGTCATTATTCACCGATGAAAATTCCTGTCCGTTGCTCTTCGAGTCGTGCCTGTTCAATGGCGATCGTTGTCAAGTTCAAACGAATGCGAACTTCCGAGCGACTTCGGACTATCGGACGTTGTTCGATGATCTGCTCCTCGACGTCGACGACTCCTTACCGATCGACGTGGACGTTCAAGCATGCTGTCAAAGTATCCTCGAATGTTTCGACCATGGTCCGGCTGTGTCGTTCCTTCGAACTCCGTTCGAGATTCACCGCGGCTGATCGAGATTCGCGACAATTTCCTGCTCTACGATCAAGCTTTGCAGCGGATCTTCTTAAAGTAATATTGTTTCTGGATCGTAGTGATCATCCTATCGAGGGAATTTCTTTCGTTGGCAGTTTAGAGCTTTGTGGGTAGCAGTCTTCTTGAACGATAAGAAGATAATCCGACCGAATTTCGTGGCTTCTTCTCAACATCCTTGGACTGTCAGCAAATTTTTCATCGCACAGAACGCACCCAATCCACTCCAGGATCAAGGGAGAACTTAGAGGAAAAGAGAGTTCCAATGGTTTGTATATGGTCTCGATAGTCTTGTTCGCGTACAGTAGCTCGGAGAATCAAGCTTTTCAACGCTTGTAACACTTTTCCTGACAATGATAACAATCGCAGAACGTAATAGTGTGCCGTCGATGGTGCACCGATGGACACGGGGCGAGTACGCGAGACTGTCAGCCGACAGGTCGGGCTGCGGGTGAGTACTGGCATCTGTTCACTCACCGCTATCTTTTATCAAGTGCTAAGCACGGACCAACACTATCGCATTATCATGAACAGCATCGTCACACGGGCCATGGCATAGAGAATAGTACGGTGCTCTCTGCTCTTCCCTTCCTTCCTCGATCTCTCTGTCAAACCCCCACCCATGTGTCCGTGTAGCTACGTGCACGCTTGATGAACGAGCACGGGGACGAGCTTTCGACACCCACCAACGACCAATCCTAAGAAAGTTCAAAGGCATCGTTGCGTCCACTTCCTTTCGAACCTTTCCGACCAGTAGCGATAATCACAGCCGACGATTTAATCGAGAAACCTGGACAATATCGGCGGATCAGGTAGTTTATGGACGATTATATGTCTATAGCTCCCTCCGGTAAGAACACTCTGAGCTTTTACGTTTATAGTATGTTCGAGTGGAAGGCAGCAAAGTTTCACCCTTTCAAGCTATTGTTCGTTGGTCTGCTCCATTGTCTGGCCCCAGTTTTGCGTTCGTTTGTCAAGTACACGGGCTGTTTAATAATTCTCCCTATGCAGACGAGTGTACACTCCATCATGAGTTAGATTAGCGGTAGGTCGAGCAGCTTTTTCCATACGATTCGCAGATTTCTACGATCCAACGTAGACTCAGATAGGATGCTCTCTCACTTCGCATACTTATGCAATTCCTGTTCATAGATAAACAAGCTCCGTTCAAACATTTCACGTGCACGCTTTATCCCTACGATGAGATATCTCAAACAGCAATTAGCGGCTGTTAGTATCATCAGACGATATCGCGGACTGGTAGCAAGGAGATACTTTTAATTGAACCTGAACCTGACGAGCTTTATCAGTGGCTTGCGATCGACCCGTACGCGACATGCAGGCGCTAATTAACTAATCTGGGACCCGGTGTTGATTGATAAGAAACAAGATAGTACTCAGAGAAGAGGCTGCGCGAACGAACCACCTTGAAGCCTTATTTTTTTGAGTGGCGTTTCCTGTCTGCCAGTTTCATCGGGCTTTTGTCGTGGCGAACGCCTCGCTAATCGGCACCTTTTTGTACGCCAATCAAGCTTGGATTACGGACGATCCTCTCACCTTGACCTGTCATTTCTTTTTTCGCGCGACAGCCATTATCGGTCTCTGAGAAAATACAACATCCTTTCGAATCTCAGGCATCGATGTTTCCGAATCATCGATGTCGTCCCTGTGAATTCCAGCATTTGCAACGAATGCAACACGCTACTAAAAGTACATATGATTTCCATGATTCACGAGTCTCAATGAATAGATAAGGAGCATGTTCACACAGAGCGATAACCATCATCATCTAATAATAGGTTCCTTCTGTCGCATCAAAGAGGTTGTTACTACAAACTTTACTATAAAATCGATAGGGTGACCAAATTTTTCCAATAGCAAACAACAAGCACATAATCACTTCGTTCTGACAGGCTGTTACGATTCGTTTTCTTAACAGTATAATCAATCAGTAGATAATCAACTTAATTCGTCCACTTGTCGATTTTATTCTAATAATAATCGAATCACAGATATTTCCCGTGCTTGTCATTTTCGTATATAATTATACTTTTCTGGTTTTTTACGTAGCTTACGAATCTCTTATCGCGCGAATTTTTACGTGGATAGTATTTGTACCGGAATATTCCGAGCGAAAATTCGATTTTTCGATCGTTTAAAACCGATCGTTTCGAACGGCGTTGCGAATAGGCGTTAATTATGTTATTACCGATTCCGTTTAGTGATTTTGCTAATTGACAAAATCGTGCGTGCACGAATAGAACGCCTTAGCGTGATAAATCTTTACGTACTTTGTTCACCTAGCCTGGTGCCGGTATCCGCAACATTCAACAGGGACGATTCATTTCGCAGAGCTTTAGGAGAAACTTATGAAATTGCGGTGATGGCGAAGGGTATCGATCAATTCGTTTGAACGGAACTTACCATTTTGTACCTCGTTGGAAAGTAGAATACGTTGGTAAATTTGTCTAGCGTGAGTACTAAAGGGGGTGCTATAATGCTTCGAAAACATCGAAAGACCATCATTATTATCATTGCCACTAAGGTTGTACTTGCAGTTAGCCTGTAGAAAAATGATTTTAAATAATTACTAAAAGGAATAGTCTCTTCATAGATTAGTAGAAAAGACGAGAATTAGATAAATGGTACAAAAGTAAACGTATGGGTTAGAATTTTCACATAATTGACGCTCTAATAATTACATGCTTGGAAGCTCTTAGCAGGTATATTATCGTTAATGTTTTGTCTTTAGTCACGAATTTTTACGAGGTAATTCTTTTTAACACTGCGTTTTTAGTTACGCTTAGCACGGAACTACTATTATCTTAAAAACGTTTACGATGCACCGAAAGATTAACATAGGAAATGAAAGTATCAGAGATGGATTAGCGGATTATTTTCGTCCCGTCGCAATTATTCGCTAATTCTCTGGTGCTTCGAGCGTTCCTTTAAAATAGAAATAAATGTTTCGTGTACTGTTTCAATAAGTAGAATTAAATAAAATTAACCAAGAAGAGACTGTTTATTCTGACTAAAAATATTCGAGGAATGATTTAGTGGTCTCACCAAACAGGTTGGATGAAGTGATTGAAAATGATAAAACCGCCATTCCATTGCATGATGCACACTATACTGAAGACATACATGTACAGAATTTGCATGCTTTTGAAAAGGATCCTGTTCGACCATGGTTTCTGTGTCGCCGCACGGATTGCGTAATCATGGAAGTAATTCTTAAAAATTGCAAAAGCTGTGTGCAGCAGAGTACCCAAGGTGAATATGAGCCATCCAGGGAATCTTGAAATGTAAAAAATTGTGATCCATTCGATCGCATTTTAAAAATCCCTGTTTTTCTCGTGGACCTCTTGCATCGTTTATCAATAAAGTAATATAGAACTTACATGTCTTCATGGATCTCCATATATGTCCATGTACTCATCCAAAAAGCTACGATCGTTGGGGTCAATAATACGAACAATAGAAACATGTCGATTACCGCCAAAAATCGTTTCTTTAATTTCCTCTTCGAATATTCCCGCAGGCTCTTCTTTTGTTGGAACGTGTTCAAGGAGTTAGTTGCATCGACTTGATCGATCTAATGCGAAATAAAGTTTGCTGCTAAAGAAAACGAACACGAAAAATGTTCGCCTATTGATAAATAATTACCTTGACTTGTTCGTTGACTTTTGTTTTCAGTGCTTTTGCATTTTTAAACCTTTCGTCGGTGTCGCTGTTCTTTTCGTTATTGTTAGCATCCTCGGAAAATTCTTGTTTTTCATGAAAATGATTTTCGACGTTTAAATTCATTCTCCGTGAAAAGAGAATGCCTATTTTCTTCTGATCAAGTTCTCCACTATGTTTGTTAATAATTTTCTCCAAAGAGGCTTTCGAAACTTTCGTTTCGGTATGATCGTACGTTCCGAACACTTCAGGAATATCATTTAGACTCTTCACTTTTCTCCATTCTGAGTTCCACATGATGTGAAATAAAGTTGTGAAGCTTTTTTACACCTTCGCACTAATAAACTGATGGAACAAAGCAATTAGGAGAGCTACACTTGCTTGCGCGTACTAAAAAGAACTTCACCGTGCGAGGCACTTTAATAAAACTACCGTCATCTTTGTTATCACTGACCAATGTGTATCGTAAATACATATGTCATTAAAGTAATTATATTCAGATAATATATATACCTCGGTAATGACTGTGTGGGAGGAAGATAACGTTTTGAAAGTATAAAACATTAATTAACGAGCCGTGCTTTCACCCTGCTATTTTTAGATTAGAATTATTCATTACTTATATTATAATTGGACAAGACCACCTTGCAGGCGTTACTTGTAGTCTGAGGATAGTAATGATGCATCACGAATGAATTCATGGTTTGTCGGCATAGAATGTCGCGAAACGCTGAACCATTTTTGTTGCTTCGTAAATGTGTCTCGGTGCAGGGTATAATGAACTTAGATGGTACTTAACGCGAATGTGTCAACATTTCGTCATAACTTCATTTGACGGTGCCTCTTTAGGCGCCAGCGATAAAATTAATTGTGGCGCTCACGAGATTCGCATGTTCGTTCGATTGTGATAATTGTGTCGCAAATCTCGTCGTTAATTGCTGGGATAATTTAAAGCAATTTGTTTGGAACGCGTGCAGGTGATATGCAAAATTACAACGAATAAATTCTTCGTGTAATTAGTGATTGCAAGTTGCACGATGATCAATCCTTCTAAAGTTCTTTGACTATGGTAGTCACTACTTTCTTTTCTATTCTTTTTTTTTTTTTTGGTGCGAAGTTATACGCGCGACTTCAAAGAATGAACGTTAATATTTACAACGTCTTTATCTGTGGACAGCAGGATTTTCAGAATGTTTGCAAAGGTTTCTTCCAAAGCTTGCGATGTTTTCGATTTGTCAGACTCGTGATTAGTGTTAGATTAATTTGAAGAAGGAGAGCGTTGATAGGAATAATTAAATTCTGTATAGGTTTCAATTTATTGTAATTACATTACATCGACAGATGTACACCGCCTTCGGAAAGCTCTGTCCTTATAAAAATACATAACAAAGCTCGGTCGCGTAGCAAGCAAGATACCGATAAATTAGAAAGCGAAACTAGCGGGCCGTTAAATACAGTCGTTCTCTTATTTTTGTACCTCGAATGAATTCGTGATCCTTTTGTGCGTATCCAAAACTGTATATCATTCTCATTCGGAAAAAAAAACACACCTTGTCCGGAGCAATCCGGTAATTTCATTATGCGACTTTCGTTATTATGCGATACGTGTCTTTTGCTATTCCCTTCCCGTTTCTTCTTTAATTTGTTTGTCTCTCTATCTCTCCCTCTCGAGGAACGGTAGAAAAACAATGCGAAGAAGAACAATCCGATACCATCAAGACGGTAATTTAATATAATCGTATTACAATAATTATTATGCATCTCTCTATCGTTTGAACTAGCACCAATTACTATCGCGTTTAGCGATTCGCGCTGAAGTATCGGTCAGTGGACGTTTCGTTCTCGATTACATCGAATCGCTTTTTCTCTATTCTTTCGAGTTATAAACGTAACGTATAAAAAATAAGGTCGAACAAGTATTGTATGTATATATTCTTTCTCGTTACATACTAACGCAAAATCGCGAAACTCCCTGAGAGTACGCAGATACATCATATCGCCTCTCCGATTGTTTCGCGGTGTCTCTGTGTGTGTATGTGTATGTGTGTGTGTGCACAATGCAAGCGATTCGTTATATTCGTTAATAATCGTTAATATAATTTAATCGTCAAAGTTTATCGCGCATTCCATGTGACATTATAATCCTCTTTCTCTCTCATTCTCTCGCTCTCTCTCTCGGGCATTCATTCCTCGATAAACATTCTATCTCTCTCTGTACAGACAAACGAAAATATGCTGGGGTGAAACTAATCATTATGAACGGAACGATATCTACAATTTGTATGTATATAAATACAAGCGCTGTAATGTTACATGGAATGTCGGGCTAACAGGTCGAAACCGGAACCAAGTCCGTCGTTTGTCGTGTATATAACCGTGTAAGAGGCCGTATGTAATTATTAATATTCTCTCGTGGACCGTCGTTTGCTTTTCATCACCTTCTCTTTCACGGGTAGTGTCGTTTTCTAGTCTCGACTCTTCGTGGTTTCGGGGACAAGGTAATTTATTATGCAAATGTTGCACAAAGATCACATTTATACAAGAACGGGTAGGTATACGATACTTCGGGGGGTCGTACAGCAACGATCGTTTGGTCCGTAAACGCAGTTCTCCCATTACACAACTACAAATGTTATCACGCGTGTAAAATCGTCGTCTAAAGAAGAGTGTGTCCTTGATCGAATCGTTTCCGTCGAGAAAATCGAACTTGTCGCTCCTAAGCGTTCGACTGTCTCGACGCGATCCTGACCATGAAGATTCGTAAGAAATGAAAAAAGAGAAAAAAAGAAACAAAAAGGAAAGGAGGAAATAAATTTCCTTCATCGATCGTTCGATGGAATCGACTCGTCGCTGTACGACAGACTAGTTAAATATACGCGCAGATCGTGCGCGATCTCCCGCTTCCGCTTCGCGCGACTCCTCTGAATGTTGTTCCCGTTGAACGTTTTTCTGGGATTCGCGAAATCGGTGCGTCTGAGGTTAGATGTTTTTATCGTTAGATCGGCGGTGGTCCGTCCGGGTAGACGCCCATTGAGGTGAAGCGTCTGGCGAGGTTGTTCGACAGCATGCAGCTGTAGTCTTCTTCGGCGAGTGGAACCAGAGAGGCGGCGCCTAGAACCAGCAGTATCAGCATGTGGATCGGCAGGGAAACTAGCAGCACTCGGCCCAGGAAACGGTATCCCCGAGACAATACCGTTCGATCGCCATCGTCACCACTGAAACACGTGTACGCAGAGGTTGTTGTTCACCATGGTTTCTTTCGTAGGTGGTGAAAGGAAAGTACTTCATTCGAAGAGGATAGGTTGCGGAACTTGAATCTGCCTGAGCTAACGTTTCCCATGCAGAGACCGCGGAATTGGTGTTCGTTAGGTGAGTTAATCGATCGTTCTGTTGGGAAACGCTTGCTCGGAACTTGAAACAGAAAATGAAGAAACATACTCTGTGCCGGGTGCGTCGTGGGGCTGAACGGTTCCGGAGGCAGCTTCGTCGAGCAGCTACAATACAGTAAAAGAGAAAACACAAACAATAAGGTACTGTGCGTGTGAATGCTACTATTACGAGGCACGGAACAATAAAATTTAATCGAGAATGAAATTGGTCGAGGAACGTTGATGTCGATTGAAATAAAGAAACGAAATATGAAACATACGATTCATCCAGACAGGATGTCAATCGAGTCAGTCTACATAAGACAGTTTCAAACGGTTTCGTTACTCTGTATGCAATATTCGTCGGAATTTTATTGCAGTCCGTGCCTCGTGTTCAAAGTATCGGTTAACGTGATCCTACGACGTAAGTGCATAGATCTACACCGAGGGCTAACAATTACGAAGCGAGAACCATCGAGTTCCAGCAAGTAACTTAAGAGCACCGAGGTTCACTGCGAGTGTTCTCTAAAAGCTACTGTCTCTCGCTTCTTACGGGAATCGATGTCGAAGATGTTTCTTTAGTAGAATTTTACTTCGTCTCGAGAATATTTCGTCGATAGAAAGAGCAGAGAGGATAGGATGTGGCTTACATCGCGAGAAAGCGAGGCTAGAGAAGAGGTGGTGACAGCGAGTCCGACGTCTCGCGGATCCATGCCCAGAGCAGCCCCTAATTTTAAAGCGTATATTCCAGTCAGTCGACGAAGGGACTGCAACCTGAGTCGAAGTTCTTGTAGACGTGTTCTCGTTTCGCCTTTCTCGTCCAGCAATTGATTTGCCGACTTCTGAAGCGACAAAACGCGAGGCTCGCATCGCTCCAGATCGTTCCTCAGTTCCCTGAAAGAAAATATTTCCCTCAGCTGTAACTTCATCTTAAGTAGGAATTATTTTCTGGAATTCAGATATTTACCTAAATTTGTTGTACTTGGCGGTAATAATTTCCAGCGGTTCGGTCAGGTCAACCGGCTCGCTGGCTCGTATACTGTTCTCCGTTTTATCCAGCCAAACGTGCAATTCCTCTATAATACGATGGAATTGCTGGTTCGACATCAGTGCAACCTGTAGCTGCTCTTGCCAGCGTACAGCCACGCTGCACACTTTATCCCAACTCGCATTTGCAACGCTTAATCTGTCTCTGAGCTGATTTGCCCGACACGTGTTTTCCGTGTGATCAGCCAAGTGGGCGCCTACGATGTTCAGACTGGCTAAGATGCTCTTGTGACTGTCTAGATTGAGCAAAAACTCCCTGTGGTCCTGTATAACGTCTTCCAACTCTTCTATGTTGCTGGGTGGTGAGTATTGTTCGCTCTGCGTGGCTTCGGCCAACTCCAGCCATTTTTCCAACCTCCAGAGATCGTTCTCCAATTGGGCCCAGTTGCGATGCGAACACAAGGGACAGGTCAATCTTCCGTTGTCGCTGTAACGAACATAATTTAATGCTCACTCTGTTTCGTAACATTTTATTCGGCACATTTTCAAATCACATGCTAACAGTTGAGACGCAAACTTCGCTACGAGAAAAGCAGGTACGAAATATGCGGAGATCGTTAATGACTGTTAATGAGAAATTGTTAGTGCGAAAGGGGAACACTCACTGATCGCATGGGGAGGTGTAAACCTCGGTGTTAGGTGACCTGTGCGTGAAAAATTTTTCGTTTAACATCGAATTAATGGTTTTAGTTTCAAACGGATACAAATGCATCTCGTTATACGGACGGTAGTTAGGTAATTAATTTATTCCAACAAGCAAAAAGATTTTACCTTAATTCCCTGATTTGTTGCTCTCTCGTTCTGGCCAATATCAGAAGATTTTCGTATCTCTCGGTCAACGTCGTTACTTCGTCAGCTTTGGCAGCTTCCGCGGTCAACTTTCCGTCGCCCACGAGCAAACTGTGCAAATGGCGAACCAGTTCGATCGATGACTGACAACTTCCGATCAATTTACTCTGTTAAAGGAATCATCGGTTATCACTCCATAAAAGTTCAGCAAAAGGATATAAAAGGAACTAGCTGACGATACATATCACATTTGAATTTATGAACTTACAATGTTCTTGGCAGTCCCATTCAATCCAGGTCCGGGTACAGGATCCGGAGTGACTGCTATTTCGAGAGTATCGAGTGCGTCGTTGCATTCGATCAGGGCGGCTTCGAGTTCCATCAAGTACGCGTCGCTCGACGTCATTCTCAGCAGTCTTGGCAAAGTGTCCACTTGAATACCAGTGTCTTGTTCGAACTTCAACGTCTCCACCTGCACGGCCTCGTCGACCTCTAACCTCTCGTCCCGAGCGATTTCTGCCCCGAACGCGGCCACTCTCTTTTTTATGTCCTTCCACAACAATTGATACTCGTCCACCAGTTCTTGTATGACGGCTACGTCATCCGGATGACATTTCTGCATAAGCTTCAACGCCAACTCGTCCGCCTTTTGCAGCGTGATGTTCTGCGTTCTAAGCTCTTCCTCTATCTCGCTCAACTGCTGTAACCTGCGGCGTATCGACGATTCAGGTGTGGCAAGATGTTGCGTTCTGGTCAATCGAACATCGACTTGCGTCAATCCGACAACCGCCGCCCCGTGTACCGTGATGAAATCGCGATAAATCTTCTGTCCCTGCTGAAGCGCCAATAGAACGGCGTTCGCTCTAGGTCTCAGCGTTTGCCATCTATCGATAAGCAGCCTGGTATCGCTGATAAGTGATTTCAGATTGTCTGGTTCTAGGCCAGTTCTAGCTAGGCGGCCAAAGTTTTGCTCGATTATCTTGATCGCTGGCTCGTGGGCTTTTATATCTTCGAAAATACTTCTGGCTTTCTCGATAGCCATCTTCGATTCGTCCTTTGAGACTTCCTCGAGGCTGCACTCCAATTCCGTGAGAGCCTCGTCCGTTTCATCGAGCCAAGCCTCGTGCTCGGTTCTGATCTTCTCTAACTCCTGTAGAATCTTCCACGCGAGGACGATCTTTCCTTTCCTCTCCGCCGATTTCACGCAGGTGGCCGTCCACCTACGCTCCAAGCCTTCCATACCGCTCTTGATCGCGTCCGTGTTGAAGGAAGCCTTCCAGGCGTCGCAATCGTTCAACAGAATTTCGCACAGGTTCAACACCTCTCCGATGTTTCCGCTCTCCGCCTCGATGGTCTTCTGGAGGTGCTCGTGGTCATCGAGTTTCTTATCGATGCAGCTTTGGGACACCGTTTCGATCACGAACGTTTCCGACAGCTGAGATTCGACAGTCGCCAGCCAACTTCTCAACTCGTTTATCCTCTTCTCTAACGTGCTCATAGTTCTCATCAAATCGACCAATTTGCTGGCTCTAGCTTTCCCAGTGGCTAGTAATCGATCCCATTTCTCGTTCACTTCATCCAGGGATCGTTGTAACCTTTCGCTCTCCTCCTCTTCGGCCACGTCTATCAGATCCTGTCCAGTGTTCTGTACCCACAACAGCTCGCGCTGTTTTAACGCGATCTCCGCTTGTAATTCGCATTCCAGTCTTTTTAGGGTCTCTTCAGGCTCGTTCGGCACAGATGAGTCGCATTCTTGGATTCGAGCCTCCGCCTGCTCGATCCACGTAACTAACCTGCCCAATCTGTCCCTCCAGCGATCGTAGAGTCCGCAACGTTCGTCCAATCGGCATATCAGTAACGCCGCCTGATGCTCGAGGTCTCCGTGCTGTTGACACAGAAGCGTTCGTTGCTGATTCAACGATTTCATGTCCGACGGACTGAGACATTCCCTTAGCTGTTCCGTGATGACACCCAAAGATTCTAAATCGGCAGTCATATCGGAAAGTCTGTTTTGCAATTGCTGAATGGACTCCAGCTGTTCCTTCGTCTTCGAGAGACTGGCAGGCTTCGCGTGGAACGCCGTACTAAGAACCTGACTGATATCGTCCAGCGTCGAGCCGATCCTCTTCGTTCGTTCATCGTATTCCGCGTACAGTTTCTGTATCCTCTGGATGAAGTCCCTCCAGGTTTCTAAGCTTGCGCTCAGATTGGCGATCCTTTGAGCGTCAGCAGCGTGCTCCATGCGAACAGACACGGCCAGAGCTTCGTCACAGTTGACGAGCACGGTCTCCTGTTGCATCTGCAAGGACTCTAACTGTGCTTCACCTTGCGGTATTTTACCTAATAAAGTCTGTATCCTCTGGAGGATTTTGTCCAGCCGTCGTAGGTGGATGAACCGAAGCTGCAATTGACTTCGTTCCCTTTCGATCTCTTTCAGCCAAGCGAGTAGTTTACTTTGGTCTATCTTGTACCTGTCCCACGCGGCTAGTCTGTCGCGAACAGCCGTGTGTCTTTCCATAATCTTGGCCAGCGTTTCATTGTGAAGGTTCGTCAGGAGATTGAATTGCTCCGTCGTTGATAAACTACCGCTCTCCTGTGCTCGAACGGTCAGAATGAGATTCTGCTGGTCGGTTAGCAAGTTTCGATGAACTTCGCAGAGATTTCTGTGCTCCGACAGACCGTTGTAATCGCCGGGTACATCGTTCGATAGGAAGTCTTGTACGTGAGACAGATATTCTTGCCAGAGCTTCAACGCGGTTGCACCATCCTGCGTTTTGACTAAGCGAGCCGATAGCCGATGGTACTGTTGGAAGGTTTCTCTGAAGACCTTCTGCCACAGTTGCAATACCTCCACTACCGATAGTTCTTGCGTTGGCACTTCCAAACTACGTTCTTTGATGGATTGTAACTGCGGCTCCGTGCACGTTAGCGCGAGCAGCTGGTTCCGCAGCAGCTTCAGTTGCTCCTTCGATTCACCCTGGTTCACCGTAGTCAGACTCTGTAGCAGGTAAACAGATTTCGTCAGTTCCATGGTCTCTGGAAGCTAACGTAAAAAAATGAACATCGAAAGAAATTCGTCGAACACGCGGAATGTTTGCTAACAAGACGAAACGAGGAGTAAAAATTAACGAGCACAGAATCTTTCCCCATGTCGAACAACCCTGTCCCTCCCTTGTCTTATCTCGAGTGCGCTTCACTTTATTGCTCCCCTTTTTTCCAATATCGACTTCTCGGTTGGCTTCGAAAGCTCGAGCCCGTCCTTGGGGATTCCCATCGGCAATCGAAGGATCCGTTGTGGAATTCGATTCGCCTTCTCCGTTCTCGAGGCGAAAGTTTCGAGTTTTAGGGGGTGCACGGCCGGATTCAGCTGTTGCGGATTTCGTGACCGATGTAATTGCCACCACGGGGCTCAAGCCCTTCGGCCTTGACACAACAAATTGTTTCGGAACTACCGCGATTAAAATATAAACGCGCGTGCGAGGTAATGATCGCGCCTGTGCCAAGCACCAATAGCACGCCGGAAACTGACGGACGCGTACAACGATACGGCTGTGACGCGACCGGAGGGAATCACCTTGACGGGCGGCTGCATCGTGAGCGTGTTTCTTTCGAAAAAATTCCGGGCGAACCGAAATTATTCAGGAAACAAAATTGGCCAAGGTTCTTCCGTTCGTTCGAACGCCTTCGTCTAGGTTAGCCTTGCACGATAGTAAAAATAACCATCGGCTGGGGTTTTATAACGCTCGCTGTAGTATATTTCCAGGGTACTTGAAAGATTGACGGGCGGGATAGTCGCGTTACAAAGTTGAGTTGACCAGAGTTAGTTTAGAAGATTAATTTCACCTGGCAGATAAATAGTAGTCGAAGAGTGACTAATTGAGTATTTTTAGTTCTACTTCGGGGCATCAGGATAGTTTCACGGCGCGCGATTGTTCGATGGTCGTGGAAGAAAGTAGAATTTACAGGGTTTCACTTGGACGTTCCAACGGAGGCATCCCATGCTTTCAGACGGATCAGTGAAGACGAGAATGAGAGAATACGAGGAGAACATATGCCGCTTTTCAGCGAGTATGGACCTCACTACTTTAGAACCCTCGCTTCTCAGAAACGCGCCCCGCGGAATTCAGACGCGTCGCGGTGATTCGCGTTTCGCGCGATCCATTGATCCCGAATTAACCAGTTGCAATCTCGCTGACTCTCGCCAATTGGATCTATAAGATTTACATTTTTTACGATATTTCTAAGCTTCAAGCGAGAATGGATTTCAGCTACCGCGAAAAGGGGGAAAAAAATTGTTTGTTCTTCGTTATGAGAATTCTGCCCAAATGTTGGAACGTTGTATCGAATGGTAGCTGCGGTTGAGGAAGAGTAGTTACGTCGCAACCGGAGCCTGGTGTTAATTTAAATAAACACGAACAGGCCATTCACCGTGCAACGTAAAGCGCGCGCGTGTCAACACGTTTTCCATCGATATCCATAGCACCAGACGAAAATAGAAAATGTTAACGAAACATATGTACAAACCTAGCAAGAAAACGCGTTTCATCGACAACGTAATACAGATTCATCATTCGATCCGTACTCTTCCGCCAAAGGCCTGTCGCACTTCCGAATGCCTTGGAAGCGATCGACGGACAGTTAATGAATTGCAACGCGTCTAATGCTTCATGCGTTATTCAACAGAACTAATAGTGCTTTAACCTGTCATCATTAGATAACTTACATTCACGCATCTCGTTCCAAATAAGACGGTGTAAAAGTATCGTCTTTAAACACGAGGAAAGCTTTCTCGTTTACGTAATAAATCATTCAACAGAATTAACGATTGTTTAACCCGCCACTGTTAGACAACTTACGTCCACGTTACATGAAACAATCAGTTTCGCAAAAATAGAAACGAAAACCTTGCTCGTTCCCACCGCAGCAAGTGTAAAATAAAATACTTTCTATGCTCTATCGATCGCGTTATGCAGTCAAAACGCAGTCTACGTCGCAGTCTGCCGCGAGGCGGGCGAGGAGGAGAAAATAAAGAAACAAATCGGAGAACGTTCGTTCCCCGACGCGAAACAGACCGCGTCAAAAAAGAAACAGTCCGTGGAAAGATTATATAATTACTCGCCTGTTGGACTGAGTCCAGGAAATTTTTCGTCTGACATAAATCGCCACGTGCGAGCTCTTGGTTGAGGGCTCGTGCGTCCGCGGTGTCCGCGAGGCACGACAGCGTCTCGCGGATGTCTTCCAGCCGTTGTCCGAGGGCCTCCACCTCGCAGTGGAGCGGTCCGCTCGCGTCCAGCCCGACGTCAGACGCGATCTGCGCCACCATGCTTCGTAGCTCAGCCACCCTCTCCTTATGCTCCGCCATCGTCTCCTCGCAAATCTGTGGAAAAGTCAAGCATGCTTTTAGATCGACGATGAGAGTCGGTTTGGTGGGTTCCCGTCGGAGGCTTCAAGTTTTTCTCAGGCGATTAATGGTGGATGAGTCAGATGAGAGAGGACCGTTCGGTGGGTGTCGAGGAATCTGGGGATTTATATTGGCGAGCAACCAAGACGGACGCGGCCACTTTTTGCTTCTCGCGTCATCGAGGACCCGAGTCGTTGCGTTAAAGCAGTATTTTGTACTCTTTAGTTACGATACACTGTTCGCCAACTTGTTCCTCTTTTTAGAGTATTTTGGGACATTTGAAGGACCATAAGTTCGTCGTGTTTAAGCAAAATTGGAATATTACTGTACAGCAATAAATAGCGTGTATTAATAACTATGCGAATTCATCGAGTGCCTTATCAATCGTTACCACAATCTCAAGGCTCAACAGTGGGTTTAATGGTAGTGGTAACGTTAATGGATATTTGCGTATAGATTAAAATATAAGTATTCGTGTTGGAAAGAAAGAGTTGTGAATACTTTATGTTCTTTCTCATAAATATTCATATATTTATTGCTTGTTTAGTGTTGTAAACGAGCATTTTTATCTTAAGTCGACCCGTCGGTTCGAGTTAAAAGGTGATCGGCAACATGGTATTTAAAGTGTTTACTTTGCGGGCAGTTATCATGGTTTCGTGGACGATTCCATATTTCAGAAACCTGTTAACTACGCGTTGAACATACTAGGAGCGTGTATGCGCTAGAAATATTTCGTAATTGCTTGAAATATGAAGCTGAAGACAGGGGTGGCTGACAGTGCGCGGCGCTGCTTTCTGAAATTCGTATTTCGCCCGTAATTCGAGGCGCTAAGATATGTGTGCACGGGAATACGTGAATGGATGGCGCGCGCAGAAATGAATGGTACGAGCCAATGAATGAAAAAGAAAGGGAGGAAGCGTCGCAGAGAAAAAAGCAGAGAACGCCAACAAATGACAGATGCATGAAAGACATGCGACTCGAGCGAGTTTCCATGCGTGATTTTTTGCTTTCGCCCACTTATTTTAAATTAATGAGACGCGTGCACAGTTCCCATATGTTACCTTCGAGGTTGTCAAGCCGTAGGACAATAGACAGTTATTATTTTCCGAAACATTCACTTAATAAAGTACTTTCCCCCGAATCAGCAACATGGTACCCGATTCTTCTATGATAGTGGCACAACCGCATCACTTGATAAGAAATCGCTAGAGCCACCAGGAGTAGACGAATGCTAACTACAATCTACTAGATTAGAGCACAGTGTCATGCACAAAGACTTCGCGTAAAATCTATTCCAGTTCGTTGCATCACACACAGTTTCAACACAAAATTATCTTCGGAGAACGTGGTATCAACAGCGGCAATAAAACTGCATAGCAAGTTCAGATACGATCACCACTATAGAAATGAAAAGAAAGAAGGGAGAAGAGAAAGAAAACAGGAAAAAACAAGAAGAGTAAAATCAATATCTCGCACAGATTCACGGAAGAGGAAGAACGCCCCTTTCACTAACCCCGCGCACCGATATCGCAGAGCATATCCTCGTTCGATCGTACCTTCATCTCCTCGGGCGTGCACATGCTTCTCAATTTAGGTCACCGTTCATCGTTCCTATTTTTCACACCGCGTCACGCACCCGGTACCCTCCTCAGGAGAACGGAGCAGATCGGGCACGTGTCGGCCCGACTTCGAACACATGCTACGAATTTTCGATTAGGAACCGGAAACTGGCCGTGGCTGCTGGCCACTGTCGATGGTGCGCGCATAATCACGCGGCCCGTGCTTGCGGAACGTGTTTACGAGCGATGCACGCTTATCGGTCGTCGCGTCGGGGCGATAAAAAGCACGGAGGAATGCTACAGACAGGGAACGTGCATTGGTAACGCGAATACCACTGAGACGTCACGCACAGATGTGAGAAACAAGCGTCCCGACGCTCTGGACCAAACTGGCGCCCTCGTCTCCGGGGATCGATGCGCATACCCCCGATGAACCGAGTGGGGAGACTCTGTTGCCCCGTATTTCACCGACCTACCCTTCCAGCTCGCAGCTATGTTTTGGGAACACTCGCGTAGGGTGAATCGTGACTCCTACATCCCTTTGTGTCGCGGCCAACCCGTGGCGGGGACGATTACACCATCCCCAGGCTTCCATTCAAGGGACGCTGACAGTCTGGCTGTACAACGCCACGTCTGAAGATCTTTCAGCTTGATATTTTTATGGGCGGGGTAGCGTCGGAGTCAGGGGTGCTCGCTCGTTATCGTGGTATCGAGGGGATAGGATCGTGACTTTGCCAGGGGTGGGAAGATTTTGATGGAACTTCGAGTAAAGAATTTTTAATAATTCACGCGGCTTATCTAGCCTCGATAGACAGCTTTTTCTGTGTAACGGTGTGTTCGAGTATTACCGAGTTCCGATAATGAGCATTATGTCATCCAGATGTGTAGCGTAGGATTATGATAATATTATACATGCGTCTGGCATCAACTTTCAAGTTGTGTGAGAGTTTCTAAATTGAGAATCCTATCGTTTGAAGATATTTCGTAAACGTTTAAACTGGGAAACGCGTAAGGACGTTTGAAGAGGCTGGAATGTTTGCTTGGCTGCTACTTTACATTTGTCCGACTAAACGCACGTTACTAATGATTAGGCTAACTGATCAGGTTGGTCTAATGGATTCACGCTTTCGCGGCTACTTTCGTTACTGGTAATTAATTAAGAGTTCATGCGTGAGTCACGTTTATTCAGTCAGAACAATAAGTTCTGTGAATCAGTGAGGAAGACAATAGAATCCCCAGTTTAGAAATCGCAATGAAAGCAGTGGAAATACTTCTCAAATTATCGTAACGCGGTTACACGCTCCCAAATCTCGATAGCCTAAATATAGGCTTACAAAAATTTTCCGCTTTCATCTAGTGCTTTTTTCTCCTACATATGCGCGATAACGTTGTATCTCGTGTTTCCTCTCTGTTAGATAAAGTTCAAAAGAGACGTTCAAAAGAGCAAAGGCCCCGCGGGCGAACCGACTAACTGGGCAGATGTGCAAATTTCGAGAATAAAAAGCTTCGCTACGGATACCTTAATGTGTTTGACGGCCTCTTCAGGTGGCAGGTTGGCGACGCTGTCCATCTGCGTGTCTACCCAAGCTTTAACCGCGGCGCTCGAGTCTTTGTACTGTTGCCACAATCTGCACGCGTGCTGATACTTGGTGCAAAGGGCATCTAATTCGGCCCTGGTGTCCTCCCAGGCCTGTACCGCCTCATTTACCGCCGCTTCGACCTTCTCGCGGACCTCTGCAGCGCAACCCTCCCGCAGAGGTTCGGCAGCCTCTCGCAATTCGCCAATGAGAACTTCTCTTTCGCCCAAATCACCGCTGAGACCCTGTAACAAACAGAACATCTCTATCTGTACAATCGATTTTTCTCGTTTTACGAACTCGTTCCGAGTTCTGCAGCTACTCTGGTCGTTCGATAGGCAATTTCTTTTCTATTGGATCGCAATTATCGAAGAGAATCGATGTGGAGAAAACAAGGATTATTAGTTTCCCGTGTTTCTTCTCTATTGAATTCTCCCTGATAAGGGTGCCAATTAAACGGGTCCAATCAAGTTCGCTCGATCAGTTTATTTATCAGCGCGCCACTGAGCTGATCAAAGAGATGGTCTCGCGTAGAGAGGCTTCTCTTATTGGACCTAGAGTTCAATGAATCTTTAATTGCTTTTGTACGAGCGATTCCCGCCTCCTCGTCGACTATTATTACTTTCTTCGCGCAATACAAACGATTTCTCCATTTCCATATGTTAATACAGCGGTAACACAACCAGGGATAACGCGTTTGGCTCGTGATTTCATCGTATACCGGCGGGCCACGCAAGATAAACATTCTAACCAAGGAAAATACACTTTGCACGCGTTTCATGCTTATTAGCTACGATTAAAATTATCAGTGACGCACGTCCCATGATATTTTGCATCGATACGGAGACAGGTTCGCGTCTACTCCTTTAGATCACGTGGAGTTGCGAGCATGCTCGTTATGTAACCATAAGCACAGAAATGATGTATGTACGGAGGAAGAAAAAAGAAGTTCAGACATTGTTCTATCGTTTTCCTCGAATGATTAATCGAACGATCGATGTATCCTTTGTCCGATAATAGATCGTCCCTCGGCTAACTGCGAGCATCGTAGCCATCAACCTGAGCGATCTTCGAAGAAGGTTCCCCAATTTGATTAGCATATTCCATTCGCGAAATTTTCGTTCTATACTTACGGAGCAAATAGTAAGAGTTCTTCACTTTATGTGCAAATGAAAAGAAAACGAGGAATTACTTAGTATTCGCTATTTTTATAGACTTTAAACGATTCAGATGCAAATTTTAATACAACGAGAAGCTCTCGCACTAGTGCTCGTATTTCTCGAACGCGGGGAATGCCAGATCGTGCGATATTCACACGATCGTGGGATATCGTCCGAATCGGAGTAACGCTTTCGAAGCCGTTCGTAGCGACGGTGTTACTCAAAGAATGCAAATGTCGGTTTTCCTTAAATACGTACTATAAATAATTTTGAGTCACGAGACTGAGCACGTTTCGAGGCTCGCGCCTCGAATTCGGTCAGAGCGTGGTTGGACTAATTTTATGTCGTGTACTCGAGTTCGTTCACCTGGCTGGGATAGTTTTCCGGCGAAACCGTAAGCGGAAATCGAATCGCTGCCAGTGCGTCTCGCGACAGCGAAACTGGCTTTACTCGGGGAAACGGTGTTGTCGATTCTCCGTTCGAGTTATTCTGCAATTTTCTGCGTTCAACGTTCAGCGAGGAATGCCCCTAAACTGATGCTCGAACAATTTAAAGGTTGCCTCAGGTTTTTGTTTAGTTAGGAATAGGCTTTCGCTTCGCACGAAAATTAGTTCGAATTGTAACGAGCAACATTTTCATTTTTACCGTCTATGAAACACGTTTCAATAGCACACGCGTGCAAACGGTTGATTGATAATTAAAAATAAGTTTCGCGACAGAGAAAGAGCCTTCCGGAAACTTTCGCAACGCGTGATTAATTCGAATAATCGAGCTCCGTCCGTGTCTATTTCAAGACGCTACGTGTGCCACGTCTGGCGGCGATGCACTTGTCAATTTTAACGAAGCCGATCGCTCGATTTTCCACGGGCCGGAAGTTACTAAACGCGCAGCCCACCCTGCCCGGAATCGTGGTCGCGGAATCGCGATAGCCAACGGAACAGGAAGTTGCGGCCAGTTTGGAGCGTCCGCTTGATATATTTCTGTAACCGTTAAGCCTGAAATTCTCGAGTCTTCCCCGAAATTATTAATTCAAACCAAATTGTTAATTTACAATTCCCTAGCAAAAGTATCCGAGAAATATTTGAAACGAATATTCCACGCGTTTTTCGTATCCAAAATGGCCGATTCGAATAAGTCGCAGACAACGACGCCGATTGTGCGTGGAATAATAAAAACGCGAGCATAAAAATATGCAGCAAGGCGCGGGGTCACGTGTTATCGTTGAATTCCAATCACAAAATTCGTGGCTGGTAATTTCGAAAGGCGGAACGATCGGCGAAACAAGGAAATCGTGAACGTAAACTCATTTCTTAAGCTATAACAATAAGTAAATCCGTGCTTTTCCACGTGGCATAGTTTACATACCATACCCGCTGTGTCATACATCCTGCCAAATGTTGCTCGTTCGTGTCATCCTGGCTAATTATATCAAAGTGGATTAGCGAGCGACGCTCATATGTCGCATCCTCGTTTTTTCCATTTATTCCGATATGCGACGCGTTCGTTACGATCTGCATGTTACGCGTTACGGCAGAATGTTCAAATGGGCAGAACAGTTTCGTGTACGTTCCCGTTATTTTGACTAAATATATTGCTTTCTCTAGGTATTACGACATATTCTCCAAATCTTCGACTATTTTTAAAGAATTTGTAATTAATAAAAAAATGTCACGAAATCGTATTTCCGTCCGTTATTAATTACGCGCACTGACTTAATATTCGTCGTTCTCCAAGGGCAAGTTTACTCGATTTGCTGGTGATTAGATTTATTACATTCGCTGCGTTCGAAGATAACCGTGGCATTATAATTTCGTGTAACGGTAAAAGGAATTAGCGTTCTTTAAATAAGTACGACTAATCGCGTCTCGTTCTTTAAACAGGCAACTTATCTACGATAAACATTACCTTCTTTCTTCCGTCGAAATGAAAAGTGTTTGTCTCCAACGCACAGCTGTTTAACTATATCCCCTCTAAAAAGAGTCTTCTGTTTTTGCATGTTTGTTTATATATACGTCGACAGTTTCGGTTTGTATATAGAACAAAGTACCATGGGGGATTCACGGGGCATTGCAAAGGAACAAAACTTTCCGCGGCTTTTTCACCGTTTTATCTCTTACATATCACTGCGCCACATACGCGTGTTATCAACGAGACAAACGAAGAAAGTGCAAAGTCGCGTGCGTTAATTTTTATATCACAGTCAAAATTCTCGTTACACATGTTAACGTAACATCGTAACGAAGCATAAATCGCTTTGTCTTCGAATGTCGCGGACGATTCAAATACGAAGCATTTATAAATATTCAACGCTTATTTCCGATCGGTCGATTCTATATGTCGAGCGTGAACACATTCGATCATCCACCGCGATCGTTTCGTCGATTTTTCACGTGGGTCACGTCACCGCTGTTCCTTATTCTTCATTTCGCGAGCGTCTGCGGGAACAACGGCACACAGCCTGGCGTCGACTAACGGCCACGAGAAATCACGGAGAAATCGTGTCGTATTTGTATGTATAAAAAAAAAAGAATAGAAAAAGAATCGCACTTGTGTGTCAGTTTCTACTGACAGCAATGTCAGTCACCGAGCGAAGAGACGAATTCATTCGAATGCGCGCGCGAACCACTCTCGACGACAGAACTCGTGTCACTGATATGCGACCCTCGATAACACCGATCCCAAGCCCCCGGGGCGCGCCTGCGCGTCGAACGAACCGCGATGTTCCTTTCGCACGTGGCGAAGGTTATCGCAGAGGAAAGTGCGTCTTCCGGTGAGAGTGGATCGATCGATCGGCGTGTGAGGAGCAGAGATACAGTGAAATTCGTTCGCTGCGTGGTTTTTGAGATAAGTACCATAGTGTTTATGGTGGTCCTTATACCAAGACGCACCATATTCAACACCATTTCGTACATAGAACTCCGAGAACGATATTGTTACTTGTTAAGACGATAGCAGCGTCGGACTGCTCGCCATTTCTAAATATTCCCATGCCTTTTCCTAAACAATCTACGATCATCCCATAGCTAAGTGTTTACCAAATTTAGTTCGGCTTTTAGAACGTTCATTGCTATCGTTTAAGTGTGTGAAATAAATGTTTGTTTGTGCTGTGCTTGAGTTTTCTCGGAGCTGCTCTTATATCTGTGGATGTTTTGATATTTTGATCGTCACGAGCTCACAGATGTTCTAGTGTTTCTACGTTCGATCATGGTTTGCCTATAGAATACGTAGCGGTGGAGTTCCTTCAATCGCAACGATTGAAAGCGTCGAGGGCGCGCGAAATCAGGCCGGTCGATATCATCGGGTTAGTTATTCAAACTTCTGCAAGTTTTAACGCATTCCGTGGGTAGGGAGTTTAAAGGAATGCTCGGCCGTACGAGCTCCGGGTGAACATCGTAAATCATGGATGACTCGGATCGTTTCATCGGCATCGCGCATCGATTTACATTTCCTTGGTCCGATTAGAATTCCTTCTTAATTAGGGGGGATCAATACGCGTGACGTAAGAGCGTCTGTCGAGCTGTGCACGCTGCAATTACACGTATGATCGATAGGAAAACCGAAACTTACCTCGAGTCTCTCGGTAGCTTTCAACAGCCTGTCGTAATCGACGGATCCCTGGACAGTTAGCAACTCCATCATGTAATCGGCTTCCTGAACCGACTGCTGCACCATTTCCAGCTGCCTCTCGAATCGTCTCCACAAAGAGAGCCTGTTCTTCAGCAGGCTTAACAATCGAGAACACCTCGCCTCCAGATCAGTGTGCGCGTCTTGAAGATTCGAAATGTCACGTTCCACGCTGACTGGTGACACCGAGACCCTCATTACGGTGGGTAGAGTGTGCAGCAATTGTCTGAGACCCATGATATCCTGCCATAATATCGCGAGCTCGTCAGCGACCGTTTGACATCGATCGACAGCAGCTGCGACCACGTCGCTTCCCTGTCTCTCGCTTCCCTCGCATTGGTCCAATATAGATGATTGCCGTTGATGGGCTTTTCTAACGCGGCTGAGGCCACGTTGGATCGCTTGTAGCCTTTCCCTGAGCAACTGTGCCGCGTCCAATTCCTCGATGATTTGACTCTCTATTCTGCGGGCCGACGATAGTAGAACGCCGACTTTCTCGCTTTCCGCCACGGGTAGTAAGCCCAGGCGACCCAGTTCGTCTTGGATCAATGAGATTCTGTCGGACAAGACGGTCAGTCGTTCGATGTAGAGATCCAGTTCTTCCTCGGTCCTCAGAACGCCGTGGAAACCGTCGATGGTTATTCGTAACTCGTTCAATTCCCTTTCGAGTAGCTTCAGCTTTTCGTTGGACGAGATCTCCTCCGAAGAAATGTTTCGAGTCACTTGTTCTTGGATGGTGTTGATCTGGTGGGTAACATCGTTCCAACGGTCTTGGACCTCACTGTGGAACTGTCTTTGCAGCATTTCGTCCGATAGGGGGATTATTCGGAGGGCTTGCTCGAAGCTGTTGTTACCTTCCTGTCGAATGTTGTTGTGGACCTCGTACTGTGCTTTCAATTCCTAATGAAATGAGAATAATTGTGGTAAATGTCCGATGTTTTAGATTTTATAAATCGTTAAAAGAGTTCTAGATCGCTTACCCAGAATTGACGTATATGACCCGCTGAAGGATCTCGATGAATGCTCAATTCTTTCTCCACCGTCGTCATCCAGTTCTCCAATCGGTTCATCAACATCTCTTGGTGCCTCCAACTCTCTCTAAACGCAAGCAATCGTCGCAGCGATGATTCTACGTTATCTTGAAGCTTCACGATCACGTCCAAAGCTTCTCCGTAACGATCCTCTGGATCTTCTATGTTCACCAGGTCTTGGAGGCCACGAGCTACGTTCAGCAGTTGAATAAGGCGAGCGTGGTGCGTTGCAACGTCTGATGCAAGGGACTAGAAGAAATCAACAATATAAATCGATATGTGCTACTAAGTATCCGATATTCGATACTATTGGATGAATCTTAACTAGAATAAATTCTACTATCTATTTTTTTTCATTAAAATGACTTTACCTGATACAAGGAGATATATTGATCGTAGTCGGACGAGGTCACGGTCTGTAGATCAGGAACTCGTTGGTGAGCAACCTGAAGCCATCCTCTTTCCTCCTTCACTCCTTGTTCGAGTATAATCCATCTAGATGCAGCCAGTGCCATTTGCTGAGCTCTGGATGCAGCCTGATCCAACAACGATATTGCTCTACCATGTAGTTCCTCGTGAAGATCCGAGTATTTCGTTCTCGTTTCCGGATCCAAGTTGCCTTCTAACGATTCCAGGATCGCTCGACAGTGGTTGAGGTTCACGAAGAACTTCCTGTGCTTCTGCATCTCCTCCTGCAGATGCTCCAGACTCATCACAGAGATCGGACTTTCTAATAGATTCTCCGCGATTTCGGTGATCTGAGCGAATTCTCGAAGAGTCTGTTCGTACTCCTCGGCCAGAGCCAGTAGCTGCAGAAGACGTTCGCGCTCAATGCATATTCCATGTTCGATCGCTTTAGTCATCTCGTGAGCCAGGTAGGTCTCTTCGGGAATGTGCTTTCCAGGATAATCGCGCAACAATTCGTGCGAAGTTGTAAGCAACGTCGCGGTTTTCCACATGTGACAACGATTCATGTTCTCCATCTTCTCGAGCTCTTGGAGCTTCCACTTTGTGGACGCCTCAAGTTCGATGATTTCATTCAGTTGTCTACGTTGCTCCTCAATTAATCTGTTATAACAATTAAATAATAAATGGAAAAGATTGCGAATTTAGGATATTTAAATAGATGATAATTGGAGGAAAACTTACCTGTACATGTTGTTCACACTAGTTACAAATTCATCCCACCTAGCAAGCTCATTAGTGAGATGTTTCTCGCCGTCGTCGGTCGTGTCCTCGATCATCTTAACCTGGTGCATCAACGCGTCGAGGCACTCTTGTAAGTTGTTACGATCCTCTCCAGGATAATTCGTCTCCACCAATCTCCAAATGTTATTCAGCTCCTGAATATTCTCTTCCACGTTCTCCACTTCGTCCTTCAGTTCAACGTACGTGTTGTCATCGTGAGAGGGACCAGCAGGACACTCTTTACTCAAGAAGATTCTATACTCGATCGTTTCTAGCCAAGTGGAAATCGTCTCCACGATAACGACCATAGTGTCCTCCACAGCAACCGCGTCCTTCTCTTGGGCAGCGTCCCTCAGGTGAGAGAGTTCTTTTCGTACGTCAGCAGCGCGTTCCTCAGCCAACTTTTCGTTCGCCACTTTGTCCAAATGGGCGATGTGAAGAATATTCCCTAAGTGGCTTGGCTGCTTGGCATTTCGAAGGTTCTGCATTCGATCGGAGATCGCTTTGGTGGTCTGACTGCTCTGAGTGATCTGATGTTGAGGCTCGTATTCCATGGTCTCAGCCAATAAGAAAGCCTTCGAACTCGCTCCTTTCTGTGGCATCGCGTGGTGCGATAATTCCCACGAAGCTTGATCCTTTTCCGGCTTCTTAGAAGTCTCGCTGATAATATCTGCGTAGGTTTTGATTTTAGGCCGATCGTCTTCCTGCAAAATCGATTCTGGCGAAGAGAATGGTTCCTCGGTCGTGTCCATTGGCTCAGGAGACGGCATGTCTGTCATCACTGGCATCTGTTGTACTTCCGATTCCAAAGACGAGCTTGGTCTTTCTTTACCTACAGTCCAGTCATCTTGCGCGTCTTTGACGGCCGTTGGCTCCGTCACTATTGTAAATTCCGAGCCGGTACTCTGCATACTTTCTTCAGTTTCACCTGTCCGTTCTTCTGGTACAGGTTTAGTACGATCCTTCTGTACAGCGTCTTCTTGTTCGCAAACTGTTTCCAAGTAACCAGCGTCGCCTGTAGGAGACTTCTCTTTACCCACGTTCTTCTTAGCAACGTCGGAATAAGACAGTTTCAGGGACACGTCTCGCGATTCTATAGGATGTCCAAAAATGGATTCCAGATCTTTGTCACTTGTCGCGGATATCTCGATGGTTTTGTGCCTTCTCTTACGTTTCTGTCTCTTCCCGATGGTACTGTCCTCTACTTTCCCTGCACCACTTAGATCTTCGTTGATGGTCGTGTCCTGTGAAGTGTCCGTCAATTTACTGGTGCTATCGCCAGTGTCACTAGCGGACAACTCTATGGTCGCTTGTACGTGTATTTCAAATCCACCACCCTCAGTTTCCTTCTTGATCGGAGGTGCTTCTTCTTTTATAAATTCTGGCTTAAGCTCTTCTGTTTGAGGGAGCTCTTGCACGCGTTCTTCTTCTTTCGATTCCTTCATAGTCATGGACTCTCCTAGGACAGACGCCGGTTCTGTCACTTTCTCGGGTATTATTGCTTCCGAGGATTCTTTAGTTTCTTGTACTTGTACATCAGGTGCTACTGGAATTTCTGTAAGCTGCAGAGGCGTCTTTACTTCCGTCGATGAGTCCACCACGTCTGTCGTCAATCCTATCACGTTTCCTTCTTCGTCCGTCACTACAACTTCCTTCTCTTTCTCAGCAATTTGTAGCGCTCCATTCGTTTGCTGGGAAGCGGTCACCAGAGACGGTTTTTCTTTTTCAATACTCGTTTGCTCGCTCTCTTCGCGAGTTTCAGGAATAAACTGTACACTTTCCTCAACATGTGGTACCAATTCGCTCGTTTGTATTTGTACCGAACTGTCCAAAGTTTCGATCTTCTCCGGTGCGATGGTCTGCGATTGCTCGTCCATTTGCTGTTTAATTTCTTCCAAGCTAGTCTGAGAAGACAACTCGCAAACCTCGATTTTAATCGGAGAAACACAGACTGGACTAGTCTGCATCATGGTTTCTTGAGTCGGTTCAGGTAGAATTGTCTGCGATTCCGTTTCTTGAGTGTCTATCTGCCGTGGGCTTTCCTCTGGAGTGGTTTGCGTTTCCACCACTTCAACAGAAGGCTGTTCTATCAAATCTGCTTGGATGTTGAAGTCTAACGTTGTCTTCTCTGGGCTACTCGGCTTGCTGGTCTGCGATTCTATTTCTATGGTCTTGACTGATTCAGGAGTCACCGTTTGAACAGCTATGCCTGTCAAAACTTTCTCTTCGATTGGTGGTGGCGTCGTTTGCTGTTCAACTGCGACCACAACCTTCTCCGCAGTTTGCGTCTCTATTTCTGTCGATGGCGCTGTCGGTGATGTTTGCGCCTCAATGGATACCACCTCTGTACCAACAGTTTGCACCTGAATTTCTTCAGTTTCAGCCGTAACAACGATTGGCTGGACATCTTCGATTGGACTAGTTTGCACGCCATATTCTTCCACTTTCGCGGCAGGAGTTTCTACGGTCTGCGTACTTATTTCTTCTATCAGTGGTACCTCTTGCGTCACAGCTTGAACGCTGAAATCCGAGGCGCGCAACGGCGACGTCTGCATCTCGGAATGCTGCACAGTTGGTTTATCAAGCTCTGGCTCTTTTTCCTCTACAGTTTGTCCGCCAAAGTCTAAAACCGGCAACGGGGACGTCTGAACTTCCGCGTGGATCTCCTCAATTTTCGGTGTTTCGATCATTTCCGAGCTCTCGAGCGAAATCTGAGGAGAAGTTTGCATTCCTTCGTGGACCTCCTCGATTTCCGGTACGAATATCTTGACCTCTTCTAATAAATGCGGCGATGTTTGCACGTCAATCTCGCATACTTCCTCCTGCTTCGGCGACGTGGCAACGGAGACGGTAAATACCCGAGGTGTAGTCTGAGTGTCCGCCTCGCTCAAAATGGCGGCTGGAGCAGTTTTCTCTTTGGCGACGTCAACGTCCTCTCGCTTCTTTTTCTTCTTTTTCTTCTTCGTGGCTTTCGCGTCCTCGCTTTCTGCTTGCGTCGATTCGTCCGTGAATTCCCCTTCATCGGTGGTGGTCTTCGGGAACTCGGTCTGTTCTTCCTCCCTGGAGCTTCGTATTCTCTGCTTCTTCTTCCTCCTCCTCTTCGTCCTCGTCACGTTCTCATCGTCCGGAGTAGTGGCGGACACCATCGTCCTGTCTGCCTCGTAACCATCTTCTCCTTGCGATGTATCGTCTTTCAGAGACACCTCCCTAGATTCGCGCGTTCGCGTAATATCAGGATGAGGCGGTTCGCTGATCTGTTTAGAGGAATCGGACAACGCAACGTCGATCTCCATCGAGTCGGCGATGGTTGATACGAGAGAGGCGCTCGTCTCCATAGACTTCGGCAGCGATTCGGTATCTTCGACCTTTGTGTCTGTTGCTACGATAGTTTGTACTTCCGGTTCTATTACGGGTACTGCGTGATATTCGTCGTCTTTCTCCGACGTGATGACATTGTCGGAAGTTTCCTCTTTCTCCGAGGTGACGATGGACTTGTCAGTTTCTTCTCTTTCAGATGTGATGACTGATTTGTCTGAGGTGACAATCTCTTTTTCCGATATGATAACAGACCTGTCCGAAGTAACAACTTCTTTCTCTGACGTGATGACAGACTTATCCGAGGTGGCAACCCCTTTCTCCGATGCGCTGACGGACTTGTCAAAAGTAACAACCCCCTTCTCTGAAGCGGTGACGGATTTGTCCGAAGTCACAACCCCCTTCTCTGAAGCGGTGACGGATTTGTCTGAAGTAACAACCCCCTTCTCTGAAGCGGTGACAGATTTGTCCGAAGTCACAACCCCCTTCTCTGAAGCGGTGACGGATTTGTCCGAAGTCACAACCCCTTTTTCGGAAGCGGTTACGGACTTATCCGAAGTGGCAACTGCAGGTTCAGATATCGATGAAGATGTTTGAACGATCTTGTCGTGAATGACTGACGTACTTTCCTTGTCCGCGGGCAAACGAATATCAACATCCTCCTTTACCATTCGACGAGGAGCCGCTTCCGGTTCAGCCTGACTCTTTACCGACACCGTAGGCATTTCCTCTCCCTCCTTTTTCACAGCCAGAGATATCTCTACTTTATGGAAGATTGGTTTGTATTCAGGTTTCAAGGCTTCGTCAACGTAGTCGTCGACCGAATAGTCAATTTCCGGCACGAACGAGTCCTTCACTATTTGCTGTTTTACGTGAATCGGTAGGGCCTCCGATTCTTCGGGTTTCTTAGTATCGACTGGTGTTGAGATCGTGGAAACGATCTCTTCCGCTTGAACGGGCAGTTTTCCTGAAACGTGAACTGTCTTTTGTACTTCCGTTGATTCGAGTTTTGTTAGGGGTTCTGGTGTTTTTCTTGTCGCAGTTTCGATCGGAGGTATCTCTTCTAGTACATCTACGGTGCCTCTAATGTCATCGTGCGTTTCTATATCTACCGTGCGATCCTCTAGCTCGATACCGGGTGTTTCACTGCTTACTGGTGCATCGACGGACTTACAGGTCGCTTTAGTGATGCTCGCTACGTCCTCAGAAACAATGGACTCAATCGAGGACTTGGCCAGATCTTCCGGTAACTGTGCCTCCCGTATTTTGATCTCTCGACTTGGACTCTGGAAAGCAGCCGACACTTCAGCATCGATGAACGCCTGGCTGATCGACGGGAGGGACTTTTTGCCATTTACCTCGACCAGAAAGTGCTCGTGCTCGTACTTGTCCACTAATTGCGGAGGCTTTCTTTGGATAGTTTCCGGTTTTACGATTTGATCGCCTAATTCACTTTGTATCAGTGATTCTTGGGGACTATCTAAGAATTGTTCTTTTTGAATATCCATATCCGAAGGTTCCAATGGAATCTCCACGATTTGTTCTGTTCGAGCATCTGCATCCGATGCCTTTTCCTCAGCTACCGAGCGATCTTTTTTACTTTCAACCAGTGGTTCCTCTTTCTCTGGTTCTTCGTATCCCGTGCTTGGATGCATGTCTTTGGCGAATGCACCAAAGAATGGTCCCTGCATCGGAGTGTCATCAGCGACGGACTTTTCCACCTTCGAATCTTCTTTGCTCGCTTTATCCGTAACATCCTCGACCACAACGCGATCCTGACTCTTTTCTTCAGTCATCGGTCTTCCGTCTGCGCCAACCTGTCTCTGTTCTTCCTGTTTAATCACATTGATGCTTATATGCGGTATATTCTTCTCGTCGATCTCTACTTCTTCAGGCTCTTCTATTATCTCTTCCGTGGTGGTCTCTTTCCCATCAACTATCGTGACTTTCCTAATGATCCTCCTGGTCTTCCTTATCACCCGTCTAGTCACCTGCTGCACCACCGCGTGCACGCTCGCAGTTTTCGCCTGGTATTCGCCACCCTCCATCAGGAGTCCCTCCTCGAAAGGCTGCGGACTGATGTCCCTGATGTGCCCCTGCGTTACCATGTGCGTGTACTGCGGCGGTGACTCGTATTCCTCCACGTTTACGTCTTTGTACGGGATTCCGGTCGTTACCCTCCCTCCGTAAATCTGCTTCG
Source organism: Xylocopa sonorina (assembly GCF_050948175.1). Taxonomy (NCBI): domain Eukaryota; kingdom Metazoa; phylum Arthropoda; class Insecta; order Hymenoptera; family Apidae; genus Xylocopa; species Xylocopa sonorina. Next base: position 11,008,738 of record NC_135197.1, on the reverse strand, counting down.
TGGTAGACTCAATGGTGCCATTTGGCTTGGCGGTGGTCACGGTGACTTGTTGATCCCTCATGGTAGCCTCCGAGAAGGCTTGCACCACAGATGGAGCGTCCCCAATCGCGGTGGACGTCGAGGACAGGTGTTGTTGAGTAGTTTGTCTGCTAGTCACCGTGGTTCGTCTCAATTTTCTTACTATTATCCTTTTCGAGCCGTCCTCGTCGACTACCACCTCGGTGGTCACGTCGTCCGGTTCTACTAGGACCGTTTCGAACGACTGCGGAGCAGCGTGGACGATGTTCAACTCGCTGGTGGTGTTATCGGTGTTCGTAGGATCTTGGTACTTCATATCGACGACGATGTCCTCCGCCATCGTGTCTGGTCGTTCTTGGACGACTTCTTGGGCGAACGTGGTTGGCAGATTCTTGGTGGCTATTTCGATCACGTCGTGATCGCCTTCTGTGGTCTTTAGAATCTTTATTGCCTCTTGAGTTTGAAGGTTCTCAGCGTTAGGGTGCAAGGTATCCACGGTTTGCGTGGTCAGCGAGTGACACACCGTTGAGACCGGTATTTGATTGGTGGAAGTTTGCTTGGTTAGCTGTTGCGGTTTCTCGACGACGTCGTTCGCTAGCAGACTCTGTCCCGTTTGCAGAGAAACGTCAGCTAGAGACGGCATGCTACTTTCGATGGACGAGTGAATCGAGGGTGCCTGATCGAGGGTAGCGTCATCTCGGTCTGACGTTTCATCGGCTCGTGCTTCTTCGTCGCAAATCTCCTGAAAAATTTAACATACGATCCTGGTTCAAGGTACCTGCGTGACGTCTTTCAGTGCAGGTGTGTTGCTTTCTTAACTTCTTTACCGTACACTTCATAGTCTACATTTTCAGCTACAGTACAGATTTTATTTACTCTACACGAGTGAAGATGAATTTTTTTATGAGCGAAGAAATTATATTCTGCTACTTCGATTAAGTTAGAGTTCGATGATTTTTGTTATACTGCAGCGATCAACAGGTTTGTTATATAACAAGTTTGAAAGCAATGACGTAGGTAACAAATGGATCCCTTCGATCATGATGGCAGAATTGAATGCGTTAATGACAGCATCACGTTAATCACTGGTTTTGTTAAATGAAAGTCCACGTCGATTTGTTAAATGATTTAATGGTCCTCGATTATTTCGATTCGTGTAGCTGCACCTGCATGGCGTAGATGGAGAACGGATATACGCGAGAATTATTTAGAAAACATGATTCGCCGAGCAGCGAGAGCGAGAATATCCGCAGACAAGAGCACTCCGCGTAACACTGTCGTATTTTTAGCACGATTCGAATGCTACGTTGGACTTTATTTTAATGCGTGTATTTTAAGCGTGCTAAGAGAGTATGTACATAAAAAAAAGAGGAAAAGAAAAGAGTCAGCAATAAATTCGTCGCGAATTGTACATTAAGCGGACCAAAGTTTACGATAGAGCAGCTATTTCTAACGAATAATACCGAGACAAAATAAGATGAAGAAAGTTGAAGAAAGTACCACGGGTATAGGAAACTCCCACGACGAGAATAATTTCCGTAATTATTTTACACATGCACATATAAACGAGTATTATATACATACGGCAGATCTTCTTAGTGATATCGGGGGGATAAATAAAAAAGGGGATAGATGGGGATTAATGAGAATACTTTAATTACAGCATGAAAAAAATTACAGAGTAATTGTATTAACATTCCTTAAACAAATGCTGCGCCTATACAATTACATCCATTACCTTAAGCTAAAGGAACATAAAAAGTGCGTTATATGTATAAATAAATACACCATGAGCTTGTGAGAGATGTGAACGAGACGGTGACAATGCGACATGAATGACTGAATCGTGTTGCGTGTGATGATAAGCCCATATGTTCGCAGACCCTCTCCATCCCTACTTTACCAATTAATTACGTGCAAAATGATATGTGATACGACAAACATAAATTACTACGTAGAAGCAGCGAAAGAAAATAATAATGAATGTTACATGCTTTGCTATATCTAACTATCACCCCGCTCCCATACTCCCAATTGTTCTATGTTACATGATACAGCCAGTATATATATATTGTATATATAACAACTATGTATGTATATACCATTCCCTCGTATACCTACGCAGCGTGCAGATCCTCGTTATTCTTCAAAATCTCTTACCTCGACAAGAGATCGAATAATTTTCTTCACTTCAACCCCCCATCCCCCCAACCCCTTAAAAAGTAGACTAGAACTCGACTAGAGATTTTTCTGAAGTTTATCTATCCTTCGAAAGTAATAGTTAATGACGCTATATACCATGTTATATGTACGTAGATAATAATTATTAGCTAAATATTTCTTTAGAAATTTTGGTATCTCGTTTCTTTGGTTACTCCGTATCATTCGATTCTCTGTTTCTATCATCGTGTCTACTTCACGAGATCGTTGCGCGAAGGCCAGCGGAGTTTGCGAAAGCCCCCGAGCATTGGAAAACGTTGGATACCTGCTGCCTTTGCTGCAGACGCGACATCACCTCCAACAGCGCATTCTTCAGGACATTTGCCAGCGTGCTGATCTCTGGCAACGATTCAAGCTCCGACAACCGCTGCGCGTGACTGCTCAGCTCGTCCTGCAAAGCCTGTCCGCATCGGGACACACACAGACAGAGACGTTTACGTGCGTGATTTCGCTGTGTGGGTATCGCTTAAAAATAAATCGCGACACGCCGCCGTGCTAAAACGAGGGATTACGAGAGATTCTCGAACAGGTCCGCGACGCAAGAACCGTGCCCGCGTCAACGAATTCCGATGCCCACCATTTTGTCCGCGTCTGCCTTAGAGTGATCCGATAGAAAATTCGATAGATTTCCAAGAGAATTGCCAGGGGAAGAGAAATGCAAGCGATTTTCATAGCGAATAGAGTCTCTTTGGAGTTGGATTTTTAAAATAACTCTGGAACCCAAGAGTACGTCGGTTCTTCACGACTTACAAATGTTACGGCGATCATTAGTCTGTAAGAATATGTTAGAAACACGATGAATAGCATTCTTTTCTCGGGTTCCAGAGTTAATCGTAGAAACGATCACGTGTTATAGGAATTCTTCGATTTTCTATCTCCGTTTGATGATTCACTGTGCTACGTCCTACGATGATCGAGGATGACACTTTTCTTAATATAAACGCACCTTGTTCGTGGCGGTCGGTTGTTGCTCTTTCATACTAGCTACGACATTCTTCAACCAGACGTCCGTTTCCTCCAGGAATTCTTTGTACGCGTGAATATCGTGTCCACGTTTCTCCTGCTGTCCGCGTGCACCCTCGAGGGTGGCGCATCCCTGCTCCGCCTGCGTTAAAAGGGTGGCGATTCGCGTCTGAACTTCTCCTAGACTGGATAAGAGTTTCTGGGCCTCGAGATCGGCTGGAATTTTCCGTAAATCCTCTTCTAATTGGCGCGCCTCTTGGTTGTAGCTTTGAAGCTCCGTTAACAGATTCTGAAAATAATTTTTATGATCCCAGTCACCTCGCGTGAATCAGAAATTCGAACACGTTCGTAAACAATTTTGGAACATTTATCACAGACAAATTGAAAATAGTATGACGATAGTTTGTAGTGTATAATCTCACCCTGAGCGCGGATAGCATCGAGTCTATGCTATCTCGTGGCAAATAAGTTCCTTTCAAGTTCGATAGGCTCAGCTGTAAAACCATTAGGCGCTCCTGTATGATGTCCTGTAACATAGGGGCCAATTAATGAACGCCGGGACTAGTATGAATAACGGCGAAGATTAAAAGATGCCGTGCAGATCAGGAACTTCAAATCTCAATCTGTTAATTGATGGATTAAGGGGAACTGAACTCGTCAAATTGTAACATAAAAGAATTGTTGTAATTCTTTAGGACTTTCTAAAATGCTTAAGTAAAAACCGGGACATTTAAACAGTACGATCATTCATGCAGGTCTGATAATAAATGGGAGTTGAGAATATATTTTTTCTAATACTACAGGCCGTTTCAAACGTGTTTGCATTTAGTCGAATTAATTGTAGAATAAACCATTAAATCGGAGGGATTATTTAACGTCCTCTCTTACACGTCAGCTGTAAGGGAACAAAAAAGGATTTAAAAAAAGGATCGCGTATTATATCATTCTTTTTGTCGAGTGAATACCGAAGTATTCGTGTCGTGTGACTAAAAGCTGTATTCACGAACAGGAAAAAAAAATTGTTCGATACCAAAAGGAATCAGTATCTCCGATTACTTCGTCCAAAGCCAATTTACCGCGGAATTAGAGAAGAAAAATCGATCTAATGGAACCGCAACGCAAGCCGAAAATCAAGTAACGTTACGCTCGTGCATCAGCAACAATTCTGACATGCAAATTCTTGAGAAAGAGAAGCGAAGGGGATTCTGGTATGCTAAATTAGAGAAGCCGTGGTACCGTGGCGTTGTTAAATACAGTAGCAGCTACCAACTAGCGACTAGCAACACGAAAACGCAAGGTATCAGTGATTAGAGAGAGATGCGTATGCTCCAAGTATAGAGGTCGAAAAGAAGCGGAGGATGATCAGTCAGGAGAAGAAAGAGAAAGTAGAAAGTTAAACATTAAGACAGTCTAAAGAGGGTAGACTAAGAATGGAAAAAAAATCGAGGGCATGAGATAAAACAGTACAAAACACTGTTGCCAAGCACACACCCACACATTCACACGCGCGAGCTCGCGAACGTGTACGCGCACGTAAACGCGAGTACGCTCAATGCAACAGTAAAAACAACAACAACAAGGACTGTGAACTTGTTCAAGCTCGACTGGGTAAAGATCGAGCGCAGCTTGTGTCGTGATCGCACCTTGATCCCTCGTATCCTTTTTTCAGCCTCATCTTCAGCTACCCCCGTCTCTCTCTCCGTCTCCACGATTGGAGTGCGCTGCTGCATCGATCCTCTTTCTCTACCTAAATGTTCCTTGGGATCTGGACAGTGGTCAGGGACGCTCGGTATCGGGGATGATTCGCGTGGAGTGGAAGTGGACAGTTCGACAGTGGACAACGACTGCGACTTTTTCTCCTCAACGTTTTCTGACGACGTTGCAGGAACAGATTCCAGCGAGAGTACGTCGAATTTGGAAGTGAACCGATCGTCCTCGAGGTGGACAGAGGGTGATTCAGAGATAAATTGTTCACGCAGAAGGGTTGGGTCTGATACTGGGCCCTCGATCTTTTGTGGAATCAGCTCCGCGGACTGATCCGTTCTCTGCTCGTTCTCGCTCGACAAATAAGTACTGTAATCGCTCCAGCTACCTATACCACCGGGGAGATCGGCGATCAAACGTTCCGTGTGAGGACCACCCATGAAATAAGGGTTCAAAGAATTACGATTTCCGCGGCGATCATTTAAACTACCGTCTCGATCCCCGTCGAAATCGTCTGGATCGTTGGAATCGCGTCTAATTTCGTTGGAGGGTTGTTCCCTAGTATAATTGGCGAGCTTTTCGAATAAGTACCGTTCAGCCTCGTGATAGGGGTGTTTGTCTGGCCAGAAGCCGCTATCGAGTGAGAGGAATTTCGACCTACTGAGTTCTGACAGAGTCTTCAAGATTAGAGGAGTTTGAGCGGGTTTCTTCTTCTCGGGACTTAAAACTAGAATTTCGTCAGCTATGTAGAATTGCACTTTCGGTTTTGCCGGTTCGATCACGATATCGACTGTTTCTATCTCCGGTTCGCTTAGAATACACTTCTCGAATTCTTCCTCGGTTTCCAGTTGGGACTGAATGGAATCTATCGTTATGGGTGATTCCAGTTCATCTAACAATTTTTCGATGGGCACCGTTTGTTCCGGGACCTGATCAGCTTCTTGGATGATCGTTTCGAGTTCTTTCACGAGTTCTGGTTCGATCTCTACGATTTCTTCTGGCTCCTTTATTTCTTCTTCAGGATGCCCGTTTTCTTTCAATTTGCCGTTCACCAGTATTTCAATAGGTTTGAAGTCTTCTTCGAGTTTTGCTTTGAGTGGAATGATTTTATCTTCTTTCGCTTCAGGAGTCTTTTCTTTAACAATTTGTGGTCTAGTCTCAGGTATCTTTTTCTGATCACTCTTTACTATTTCTTCTTGACGTTTCTCCTTAGACTTCTTTCCTTTAGATTTCTCTTCTTTTGCAACTTTCTTATCTGCAGGTTGAGGTTTCGGTGTTTCTTCAATTATCGATGGACTATCAACTTTTTCTTCATCCTTAAGGGGTACTTTTACTGGTTCTTCTTTCGTTATTGTCTGTCCTTCGAGGATAACGTTTGGTTCATTTGCTTCCTTAATTTCTTCCACACCTTTTTGGACCTCGGTCACTTGTTTTTCTTCAGTTTCTAACTTTTTAGACTCTGTAGCTGATTCTACAGATTCTATCACTGTACTTACAGATTCTGTTTCTATTTTTATAGGCTCTGCAGCTACTTCTACAGACTTTATATCAATTCCCGTAGACTCTGAATCTATTGTTACACTATCTTCAGCAATCGTCGCATCTTTCGTCTGATCAACTGAATCTTTCGAATCATCTTGAATTATTATAGCAGAAGAATCTGTGTTTAATGCTTCAATACCTTTCTCATCTTTTGGAGATTCAGGTTCTTTATCCATAGACTTTTCTGTTGTCTCCTGTTTTTCCTGTTTAGTTTTCTTCGTTTGCTTAGTTTTACGTTTGGACTTTTCCTTCCAAGCAGGCGTTGATTCCTCCTGCTTTACATCCTTTTCTGGCTTAGCCTGTGTTGGTTGAGGTGTCCCTACTTGTTTCTCCGCAGTATCTTTCTGTTCTTTCGGCTCTTCTTTTTCTTCTGTTGGTTTTGGCAGTTCTGTTCTTTCTTTAGCTGGTTCTGCATCTTTAGGTACTACTTTGGGCATGGTTTCAGGTGCAAGTTTTATTTGGTCAGTGATTTCTTCGGGAACGAGTAATGGCGACTTTTCCTTAACCTTCTCTTCTGCTTTCATTTTATCAGTTGAAACACTTTCTATCAAAGTCTCTATCGATTTCTCTTCTTTTGGTGTCATAGACATTGCATCGACTTCCTCTTTATTCTCTGGTGTATTTAATTCTTCTGGTTTTGCATTTTTCAACTTTTCTTCGCTGGTTGCTCTTGTTGCTGATTTTTCTTTTTTCTTCTGTTTCCTTTTTTCCTTTTTCGAAAGCTTTGATTTTGGTTCTACTTCTGCTTGTTCTTCTTTTACTTCTTCCTTTGTTTCAATCTTGCTGTCTGCTATTTTTTCTTCAACTGGTGTTTGTGGAAGCTTAGGTGATGGTGCCTTAGATTCTTCTTGTATTTCTCCTATCTCAGTCGTTACTGCAGCTGTCAGTATATCTTCTAGCTTTTCAATAATGTCCAATTTAGAATCAACACTGACATCTTCTTTCTTTTCACTTGTGTCTTCGTTCTCTTTGATCTCAGGTTCACGTACTTTCTCTTCCTGAATTGGTAGTTCACTGGCTGGTTCTGGAATGGACTTTGCTTTCTTTTCCTTTGATTTTCCTTTACGTTTTTCTATAGGTGATGGTTTATCAGGCTTTCTTTCCTGAGTTGGTTCAGGCTTGCTTTCAACTTCAGATATGATCACTTGATCTGCCTGCGTTTCTTTAATTTCCTTCATTTCCTTAACTTCTTGCATTTCTTTCATTCCTTTAACTTCTGGTTCTTTCACGACTTCGTCCTTTGATTTTACTTCTGGCTCCAGAACTTGATCAGCATCCGTCTGTTTTATTTGCTCTGTGTTTCCAACTTCTTGTTTAAATTGCTCTTTGTCAGGTTTCCCTTTCTTCGACTTCTTATTTTTCTTAGAAACAGTAACAAACTGCTCTTTCGTTTCTGGCTTCGGTTGTTCTGGTGTCTGAGCCTTCTTTTTATCCACTTCTACTGCTTTATCTATTTCTGGAACTTCAGATTTCACAGCCTGCTCTTCCTCCTTCGCACCAATCATTTCAATCTTTTCCTCCAATTGTTTTTCAATTTTCTCCACAGGAAGTTCTGCATCGTGCTTACTTTCATGGACCGTATCAATTTCCCTTGTCTTTGATTTACTCTTCTTCTTCGAATCTTTCTTCTCTGGTTGTTTCTGAAGTTTCTGTTCTACAGATTGCTCTTTTTTCTCGTCTGCTACTTTCTTGTCACCTTCCTCTTCAGTCTCGCGTTTCTCTATACCCTTCTCTATACCCTTTTCTTGCTCATCTTTCGTCACCTGAGCGTCTGTACTAGTTGACTTTGCGTTACCCTTTTCATTCTTAGATTTTTTCGAGGCTCCTTCTTCTCGTCTAGTGCTCCTGGATCGCGACCTAGATCGTCTGGATCGCATTTCCTTTCGATTCACGAACTTCATGAAACCTTGTTCGTCCACTTCGATCACTTTTCCAGTCGGTACCATTTGTGGAGTCTCTTCCACGTAGACTTGTATTTGAGGAGGCGGTCGTCGTTCAACAATTTGCATCGTTTTCGCTACTACCTCTTCAGGGGTGAATGATGGCGGAGGTTCTACGTGTTTACCGACTACAGCAGCCCAAGAATCCTTCATTTTTAGCGGACTCACAGCCTCTGCTACACTTGCCGAGCTGATTTCTTCTTCTAATGCTTCTTTTTCTATTTCTTCTACCCACGAAGCTGGTTCCATTCCGAAATCGTCTGTTTCAATAAACGGTTCGTCGACTACGTTAGCTGTTAGAACTACTTCCTCAAGTTTGGGCATTTCTTCTTCGATTTCAATAGCTTTTGCGATTTCCTCTTCTGAAGTAACTTCTTTTTTCGTAGCTGCATCGTCCAAGTTTTGATCAAATTGAAGGGGAATTGGTTTTAAGAGAACTACATCTTCTTGATTCAATTGTGGAGACGACCTTTTGCTGGAAGCTGCCACTTGAGCGTACGATTTATTGGACTCTTTCATAACTAATTCTAGAGACTCCTCGACTTTTTCAATCGCCACTTTTTCTTTTTCATTCTCAGTATCGGTAGAAGGCACTTTCGTCTCAATATTTTTCTTTTCTTGCTTTCCATCTTTCTTCTTCTGCTGTTTCGTTGGCTTCTGCTGTGCCGAGGGGCTTTGTGGCTCTTCAGGCATAGTTTCTACCAGCTGTTCCACATTCTCCATCCTTGGTGCCTCAGCTATTAATTCTTGAGTGGGTACATTTTCAATTTGTAAATTTTCGAGAGAAGGAACATTGGTTGGTTCACTAGTTTCCTTTGTACTGACGATGGATGCCCATGATTTGGTGCATACCGTCGATTCAACTTCTTCTTTCGACACTTCTTGTATCTCCAGGCGACTTTCTTCATTTTTAGTTTCTTCTGGAGATACTACAGTTAGAATTTCTTGAGGTACAAGCGTTGGTTCTTCATTCTCTTTCTTCGATTTTTCTTCGTGTTTCATTTTTGTATCTGAAGAAGTGATTTCCTGTTTCTCCTGTTTTTTCGGTAATTTCTCAGGGGTTGATTTAGTCTTAATATCAGGTTTTTCCTTCGGCTGTTTCTGCTTTCCTGATTTCGTTGGTGTTTTCTGTTCTTTTATTGGCTTTTCCGTTGGTTTAGCTTTGTCTTCTTTTACTAAAGGCTGAATTCCATCTGCATCTATTGTTTCAGGTTCTATCTTCTCTTGTTCTGGTAATCCACTACTTATTAGTTCTTCGGTTACTATAGCTTCAGTTGCAACAGTGGGTTCTTGTAATAATGGCATCACGGATTCTTCTGTTTTTAATTTTTCGTCTTTTGCTGGCTCTTTTATATCTTCTTTCTTCTTTGATTCTTTAGAAGCTTTTTTCTTTTCAGATTTACTAAGCTTTTTCTCTGCAACTTTCTCTTCAACCACAGGCTGAGTTTCCAGAACGATGTCTTCTTTCTTTTCCTCTTGTTTCTCTTTATCTTCTAGTTGTATCTCTTTCGGTTTCTCTATTTGAGGAGACTCGATAGCAGGTTTTATTTCTGAAGTTTCAGGTTGCAATTTCAACTCTGCAGGAGCCTCAGTAAGCGCAATATCTGTCTTTTCATCCTTTTTCTGATCAATACTTTTTATTGGTGACGTTGCACCTGTCTGTTCTTTGTCCTTTTTCTTCTTGGAACCCTTTTTCTTCTCAGAAGTAGGCTTATCAGCAGGTTTCTTTTCCATAACTTTTTCCTCGGCTGTAGACTGTTTTTCTACAATGATTTCTTCCTCTTTCAGTTCTTGTATTTTCTCCTCCTTTTTCACTTCTTCTGGTTTTGTTTCTTGTTCCTTGACATTCTCTATTCCAGGTGCTTCAACTGTAGATTTCACTTCCTCAGGTTTTGGTTGCAACGTAATCAATGCTTCTTCTACTGTAATACCTTCTTCTACACCTTCCTCCTTTTTCTGATCAATACCTTCAAGTACTAAGGTTTTATCTACTTTTTCAGTAGTATCCTCTTTCTTCTTGGACTCCTTCTTCTTTTCACGTTTATTAGGTTTCTTTTCCGCGGGCATAGTTTCTAGAACAATATCTTCCTTCTTTTCTTCTGGTTTTTCTTCTACTTTTTTGTCTTCTTCTGGTTTTGCTTCTATTTTAACTCTCTCTGCTTCCAAAAATTCAACTAGAAGTTTCTCCTCTTTAGTTTTCGGTTGTATCATAATTGGTGATTCTTTTGTAGTAGTAGGATCTACTTTTTCTTTGACATCACCTTTCCTTTTAGACTCTTTGGAAGCTTTCTTCTTCTCAGATTTACTAGGTTTCTTCTCCGCAACAGTTTCTTCAACCACAGGCTGTGGCTTCAGAACTATTGCTTCTTCTTCCTCTTTCTGTTTTTCGTGGTCCTCTGGTTGTTTATCTTCCTTTGCTTTTTCTGTTTCCAGGGACTCGATTATAAGTTTTACTTCCTCAGCTTCTGGCTGCAATGTAATCAATGGTTCTTCTGTTTTAATACTTTCTTTCTCATCAGCATTTTTCACTGTTTCTGTAGCAGATTGTTCTGTGATCTGTTCTGTAACCTTAACATCTTGCTCCCCAGCCATCTCAGGTTCCTTAATTGGCGATTGAACTTTAGTTTCGTCCTTGGTAACTTTTGATTTCTCTTTCTTCGGTTGCTTCTCTTTCTTAGGTTTCTCTGACTTTGATTTCTTGTCAGTTACTTGCTCCTTCTTTTTCGGTTCTTCTGGTTCATCCTGTTTCTCTTTCTCTTCTGTTCGTTTCTCAACTATTTTCTTCTGCTCTTCTTCTTTCCTTATTGTATCAAGCTCTCTATTGACATCGTCGATAAGAGCCGCTGTTTGATTAAGGATCATGTCTGTAGACTTCATTTCCATGGTAACTTCCTCAAGAGCTTTCATGGTATCTATTTCGACCTCTGTTTCTAAAACTTGTTCAACTTCTTTTGATTTCACAGGTTCTTTTTCTTCCACACGACTCTCTCCAACTTCAATACTTGTCGTTTTAGGTTCCTCCGTAGGTATGGGTGTCTTTTCCTTGTCTTTAGTCTGTTTAGTCTTAATCCATTGAGATTCTAATTGATAGAATGTACTGATAGGATATTTTATAACATCTTCGATTAACGCGGTCTTTCTAGACTCCGCCTCAGATTTCTCATCTTCTGGCTTCTCTTCTTTCCCTTCTGCCTTCTCTTTTTTCTCTTCTGGCTTCTCTTCTTTCTCTTCTGGCTTCTTTTCTTTCTCTTCTGGCTTCTCTTTTTTCTCTTCTGGCTTCTTCGTAATCGATTCCTGAACGATATTTTCAATATTCTCTGATATTACCGGGGTGGAAGGAACAGTTACATTCTCTTCTTTCTCTTCTGGCTTCTTCATAATCGAATCCTGAACGATCTTTTCAATGTCCTTGGATACTCTCGGCGTGGAAGCAGTAGGCACGTTCTCTTCTACTACCTGTACAACTTTGAAGCGGCGGTAGAAATTGCTCTCCGCTTGGATGTAGGGGCGATAATTGAACCAATAGGGTTTGATCAAGTCCGTGAAATATGAAACAACTTCCTTCGCTTTGGGCTTAGAATTTTTAACCTTACCACTATCGACTCGTTTCTCAGAATCGACTGCCTTTTCTTGAACCGAAGTTGGTTTACTTTCAACTTCCTGTAACTTAGTTTCTTTGATCTCTTCCACAACTGCTTCTTTACTAATAGAAGAAGGCTCTTTCACTTTCTCACTCGCATCTTTTATATCTGCGCTCTTACGAACGGAAGAAAGATCTTCCACTGTTTCCTTCATCCCTTCCTCCTCTTTCACACCTTTATCATCACTTTCTACCATTAACTCATCCAGAACTTCAGACTTGACAGTCTCAGTTTCTCTAGGAACTTCAACTTCCTCTTCAGACGTTACCCTAATCTCCTCGATCTTACCCTCGATCTCGCTCAATGTAGCCTGCGAAACCTCTGGTCCCTGTTCCATCTCTAAAACATCGCCATCTTTAGACCTCGCCGACAAAGGAGTACCGGAACGAGCTCTCCTCCTATCCTGAACGCTACCAAATAAAACCGCCTGACCGTCCTCGCCAAGACTGCCGATGTAGTCCGCGTAATCGGGAATCGGCATCCCTGAGTCTGCTATCGTATCTAAAGACGCTTTGGAAGGAATACCAACAGCTGAATCATCCGACACCCTAGCATATGTGGTGGTTAGGCTAGCCTCTACTGTCTCAGGACACAAGGTGATTAGTTCTGTGGGTTTGGAGCCTACGATCTTGGGTAAGGGGATGCTTTCTAAGATCTCTACGGATTTCACGGATTTCACGTTAGGCGGCTTCACTTCGAGAGACCCGGGCAAGCTGGTGGTTGTCGTCACCGTTGTTACCGTCTTTTCGATGATCAACGCTTTACTCAACGCCGTGGAGGATGGTTCTTCGACTGGTGAGCCAGCGTCTGTAACCTTCGCGAGCTCTTCTTCCTTTAACGCGTTTTCTTCTGTACTTGATCTCTCGATTAGGGCTTGTGATTCAGGTTGCAGGTCGTCAGGTTTAATGAGTTGGGATTCTTCGAGTGTCTGTTTAATGGGAGCGGGTTCAGGCTCAGCTGTTGGAGTTTCAGGTTGTACTTTTGTTGGTACTGCTGATTCTTCGGTAGGCGTTTCGAGCGTAACTTCAGAGATTTTTATTTCAGTCGTTTTTGTAATTGGTTTTGTGTCAGTGTCTGTTTTCTCAATTACTATCTTTTCTTCTGTTTGGGCAGATTCGATTGTGTGTTTGTCTTTAGTCTCTTGTTTCTTCCTCTTTTTCTTGTCAGACCTAGGTGTACTCGGTTGACTGAGTTTGGGCTCCTCTTTAGATTCGACTGCAGAAATTGGCGCTGTCTTTTCGGTGACAGTTCTTTCTTTTGATTTACCTCCTTTCTTCGCTTTCGATGGTGTTCCAGGAGCTTCAATTTTTTGTTCCGATTCTTGGCTCTTGGGGGTTTCTAGCTTTGGAGTTTCAGGAAGAGGAGCTTCCTCTTTCTTTTCGGTGTCACTAACTTCAACCGTCTTAGATTCCTTTGACTTGAGTAAAATATATCCTTTGCTTATTTCTACAGGTGTCGTGTCACTTTCAGCGGACTTCTCTTCAACAGTAATCTTTTCAAGTACCTTTTCTGTGTCTGGTTTGTCTGAAACATTAACAACAGTTTCTTCTGTCTTTGCTTCAAGTTGAATTACCTCAAGTTCTTCCTTAAGTTTATTAATAACGTCCTTTATTTCTTCTTTTAAAGATACTTCTTGACTTTCATCAGGTTTGTCAATCTTTTCTTCTAATTTCGCTATCGATTCTAGCTTTTCTTCCTTTTTCTCTGTTTCTTCTGTAGGCAATGCAGGCTCCAAAGCCTTTTCTTCTAATTTAGCTACCGATTCTAGCTTTTCTTCCTTCTTCTCTGTTTCTTCTGTAAGCAATGCAGGCTCCAAAGCCTTTTCTTTTTTTGCTTTCATCGGTGATTTCGACTGTTTACGCTTTTTCTTTTGTGATTGTCCTTTCTTTGGTGTTGCAGGTTCAAGTTTCGCACTCTCTTCTTTCTGTTCTTCCGGAACAATCTTTTCATCATTAAGAGGTTTTTCATCAACTGCTGGCTTATCGACAGACTTGCTTTCTGCTTTCACAAGGACTTCTGTTACTTCAGCTGCAGGCTTCAGACTGATATCCTGCTCTTTCTTAAATTTCTTTCCGCCTTTAGCCTTAGTCTGTTTTTCTGGTTCAGTTATTTTCTTTGTTTCTTCCTTTGGAGCAGAGTCTTTCTTCGGATCTTTACCATCTATTTTCTTTTCAATAGGCTTATCCTTCTTCTTTTCACGTTTGCTTACATCTATTTCTTCTTTTGTTATACTTTCCTCCATTACTGTTTCTGATTTTATAGACTCGTCAGCTACCATAGATTTATCTGTTTCGTTAATTTCCATTGCAGACTCTATCGCACGATCTAATTCACTGATCACTGCTTTCTGCTCTGCTTCAATATCCATCTTTAATGCTACTTCCAATTTCATCTCTTCCTTCTTTTGATCTTTCGTTTCGTCTTTCTTCTTTTTCTCTTTGCCACTCAATTTTTTCTCTTTGTCGTCTTTTGGTGCTTTTACATCAACCTTTGCTTTAATTTCTTCCTTCTGATCCGGTTTGATATCTTTCGCCGCTTCTGGTTTCTCTTCAGAGTCTTTTTGTTTCGTTTGTTCTATTTTCTTTTCCTCTTTCGATTGACTCGGTTTTTTGGGCGGTTGATCCTTCAAAGACTCTTGCTCGTTTGTCTGCTTTTGTTTCTTTCCTTTTCTCGATTTATCTTGTTCTTTAGGTTTCACCGGTTCATCGGTTCTCATTTCAGCCTTTTCTTTGGACTCACTTCGTGCTTTATCTTTCAATTCAGGCTTGGGTTTTACTTCAACCTTTTCTTTGGACTCACTTCGTGGTTTATCTTTCGATTCAGGCTTGGGTTTTACTTCAACCTTTTCCTTGGACTCACTTCGTGCTTTATCTTTCGATTCAGGCTTGGGTTTTACTTCAACCTTTTCCTTGGACTCACTTCGTGCTTTATCTTTCGATTCAGGCTTGGGTTTTACTTCAACCTTTTCCTTGGACTCACTTCGTGCTTTATCTTTCGACTCAGGCTTGGATTTTACTTCAACCTTTTCCTTGGACTCACTTCGTGCCTTATCTTTCGACTCAGGCTTGGTTTCTGATATTTTATCCGCTTTCGTGGGCTTTGCAGCCTTCGAATCCTCCTGTTTCTTTACTTGTTCCACATTTTCAGTAACTTTAGCTGTCTCTGGTTTAGTAACATCTTTCTCTTTTTGCGTATCTATCTTATCCTCAGAAGGTATTTGTTTCTTATCCAATTCTGGCCCACTTTCAACTTTCGTCGGTTTAGCACCATCCTTGTCAGACTTGTCTTTCGCTGCGTTACGTTGTTCCTTACCCTTCTGTTTCTTCTTCGACTCCTTCTGAGGCTTCTCCTCCTTCGCGTCAACCTTCCTCGTCTCGCTAGTCGAATCTATTTTTGCCTCGGATTTCTTCTCAGCTTCGTTCTTTCGAACCTCTACCTTTGCTTCTTTCTCTTTAGCAACCTTAGCGTCATCCTTCGCGCTCTTCTTCTCAGAATCTTTCTCCTCTTTGCTTTCTTTAACGTCGTCTTTCGGTTTGACCTGTTCCTTTGCGTTCGACTGAGTCACAGTAGCCTCTGAATCATCTTTAACCTTCTCCGGTTTTGGTTTACCGTGTTTCTTCTTTTCGCTCGACTTCGCGTTCCTCTTTTCGTTCTCCTCCTTCGACTTCTCTGCAGTTACTTGAACCGTATCTTTACTCTTACCCTGTTCCCTCGATTTATCTCTCTTCTTATCCATATCCTCGATCTCCTTCAAAGCTTTCTCTATCTCATCGTCCACCACCTTTTCCGGCTTTTTCTTCTTCGGCTTACGTTTCTTCTCCTGAGACATACTCCTCTGCTGAACAGTTGCTTGCTTCTCCTCGCGAACCTCCTTTTCAGTCTGCTTCCGAGTCTCCACCTCTTTCACTTTACCAGCATCCATTTTCTTCTCCTGTCGAACGTTATCCACTTTCTCTTTCTGAACTTCAGCCTCATTAGCTTTGGGAGTTATCTTGGAAACACCTTTAGAATCCTCCTCTAAGGAGACCTCATCCTTCACCTCGACTATCTGCTTCGGCTGATCCGCGTTAGCCTTAACTTTCTCTTTCTGAGGTTTCTCACGAGGCTGCTCGGGTCCTCTGCGAGCTCGTTTCTCCGGAATCTTCGTCTTAGGCGCCTCCTGATGAGTCTTCCTTGTCTCCCGCCTCTTTGTAATGTCCCACGTGCTCTCCTTGCCCGTCGACGATTCCCTCGTCTGCCTCGCCTCCTGAGGAGGACTCGACTCGTGTATGGAAGACGCCGTCGAGTTCACCGGCGATCGTGATCGTTCCTTCGTCTGTTTGAGGGGCAGAGACGTGGGTGTTGAGGAGTAGCTATTATTCGTTGTCGCAGGCTTTGGGTTTAGACCTTGCGATAGGATCTGAGCGTACGAGAACGCTTTATTCTCGTTGGGGGTGGTATTCTTTGACTTGGTTGCTGTGCTTTCCGAAGCTGTCGCGGGAACCGTTTGTTGCACGGGTTGCTGGACAGGTTCTTCTTGTTCTACTGGGTTTTCAGGCTCAGAGACTTCCGTTGGTTGAACAACTGGTTGCACAACTGGCTCGACAACAGGCTGAACATCCGCAGGCGGTGGAGTCTGACTCGTCAAGCATCTCTCCTCGACGTTCTGCACTATCAACGGAGCGCTCTTCTGGGTGTTCTTGTATTTAGATTGATGTGGTCTGTGTGGATGTTTTTGCAGTTGATTCTGTTGGTAGATCTCTGGCTCGGGGATGTACCCAGCTTGCGCTGCCACGTATTGCTCTGACGGGAAGGCTATCTGGCTCTCCGTGTAGTGAGGTAGAGCTATCTGTTGAGGCGGCGCTGCTGGCATGTAAACGTACGAGCCCACAGGATAAGCGATTTGAGACCCGATGAATCCCATCAATTCTGGCATTTGCGGATGGATATAGTTGTAGACCTCTGAAACTTGCTGAGGCGTCCGCGTGACATTCTCGTAATTCATTTCGTTGAGCAACACGGATCCCTCGATGCTTTCGTCTGCCCAACTGGGTTCAGTCTCGGATGTTTTCTCTGGAGTTTTCTCAGCAGCCGGTACAACCTCGGGTGCAACCTCTGGTACCACTTCGGTAGGCTGCTGTTGATAGTCCTCTTCCGCTACCTGTGGCTCAGCAACAGGCTCCTGAACTTTCGTCTCCTCTTCCACCTCGACTCGTGGTACCTCGAACTCGAGTTTCTCCTCTTCAACCGTCTCCACGTCAGCCTCCTCGACCAGAGCCTCTCTGACTTCTCTGTCAGCCGCACGAGAGTCCTTGCTGGTCTCCACGGACGGGCTGCGAGAACTTTGCCTGTTTCCTCGAAGAATATCCGCGTACGAAGTGGATCCAGGCATCCATATGGGACTAGCCGATCTCCCTCTCCTCTCCTCCTTAGGTGCCAACGTATTCTTAAGAATCACCGGTTCTTTCCTCTGTTCTACAGATCTAGACGACTCCGCCACGTTCTCACTCTCCACGGACGAATTCCTCTCGCGAGATTCACGGACGGGCTCTCTGGAACCTTTCCTGACAGACGCGGTTCTTCTCGTCTGACTTCTCAACCTGGTGTCCACGGAGTCGACCTTGGAAACGTGTCTGGTCGCCTCCGTCCACGTTTCAGGCTCCCTCTGCTCGCCCAACTCCTCGGTTCTCGTTTGTTCCTCGCCAGTAATCGGTTCTGGTTGCGGAATAGCAGGCGGAGCGGCGTCAGAAGCCGGTTCGACCGCTGGTTTCGGGACTTCCGTCGTTCTTGGTAACTGCGCGGTGGGCCTGAGCACCTGAATCGAGAGCGGCGTCGGCGCGGGCTCGTCGCGGTTGTTTCTGAACGGGCTAGAACCCCTGGAGCTCGGACTGGTACGACCGGCTGCGATGTCCGCGTACGAGACCTGATTGACGAGCCTCGCCTCGTTGCTCTGTACATAGTACGGGTCCACGGCGTAAATATCGTCCATCAGCGTCTTCACGCGCGCCCTCCAATCGTCCATCCGTTGCTGCAGGCTCTGCGTTATCCGCCACGGAGGAACAGCCAAGGCAGAACAATGGAATTACACATACGGTCAATTTTCTGGGAGTCTCTTTTTATATTTGTATTGTTTGTTTGTTTGTTTGTTTGTTTTGCGGTAGGAAATGTGTATGCGCGGGTGAAAAAGTAAAATGTATACACGTAAGAATGTTAAATCGAGGGTGGCGGGGGTGGACACGGGGAAGTGGTCAGGGGTGTCGTCAGGGTTCCTCGGGTACTGAGAATTCTTAGCTCTATTCCCGTTTCATTTTTCACTGAGGGTTTTTTTTTTTTTAGTATATGCGTGTATGCTAGATTAACGTTATGATCAGCGATGGTGTGTGGTTTAGCGAAGAAACACACGTCTGGCGTATTTTATATTTTTGCAACAAAGTGGGCTCTTTATTCTCTGGTTTTCAAAGACAGTATTACTGTTGGCCGTATACTTTTCGTGTTTTGTACGAACGCAAGTCTGCTCTCTATGCCTGAACGAACAACACGTTTTAGGAAAAGTTTGCTCGATATAATATATAAGACAGACGGTACACGTGTACATACATACATATATTGCGTGTAATATGTATATATAAAGTTCGCTAAAAAAGATCCTGAGGTATTAAAAATCGATCGTGTGCCATCCGCGAACGAGACCGGGAACGTCGTCGCTTTCGATGCCGCGGGAAATGATCCCTCAGCGAATCCTCGACGACTCCCAGCAGAATCGATCTCGACGTTCGGTTCGTCACGGATGGAACGCGCGGAACTGCACCGGGTGAGAAAATAAACGGACGCGAGGAACGACACTACAGCTGCCACGAGTGTGGCCCGTGCGAAAGCCGCGAGGTTCACGGACAATATCGATCCCGCCTGTAGTCGACTAGACCGGTCATGGATCCAACGGTTCCGGATCGGGCCTGCCACGTTGCACGAGGATCTTCGTTCTCTCGGTGCGCGCCTGAATTTTGCTCTGCAACACCTTGATCCTCTCACGATAGATCTAGTCGACGGAAACGATCGAAGGAACGAGAGAGAGAGAGAGAGAGCAACAACACGCCGAGCGATCGAGCGAGATGGAATCAAGATCGTGAACGAAATTTCGATCCAAGTTGGAGAGAGACAGAGATCCAAGAATACCAAAAAAAGAGCGTAACCAGGGATGAGAATTCACGGACGGAGATAATTAAACCAGGTGACAGGACGAGAAGACGACGATGGCGAAGCAGATACGATGATCGAAACGAAATAGGGGATGAACGTGGAAGGGTGAATACGGACGGGAGTGAAGTTCGTTCAAAAAGGAGTGGCGGGAAAGGGTGCAGCAAATAAAATTTCGTAAATCAAATAGCCAATGCGACGGATTAAAAACAATTCAAGAAAAAAAAAAAGAAAAACA
Organism: Xylocopa sonorina; assembly: GCF_050948175.1. Classification (NCBI taxonomy): domain Eukaryota; kingdom Metazoa; phylum Arthropoda; class Insecta; order Hymenoptera; family Apidae; genus Xylocopa; species Xylocopa sonorina. The sequence continues at coordinate 10,989,299 of NC_135197.1, read as the reverse complement.
AAATCGAACAAACACAGTATATGTAGTTAATTGAAGAGAAAGAATGAGAGAAAGATTGTTAAGATCGGAACTAGTCTTTCGGAGCGTTGACTTGTGCTCGCTGCGTTCTCACAAGTCTCGACGCGCGTCTTGGAGGTCACTTGATTTTCTTGCGTGTCTTCCGTTTCCGCGCTCGCTGTCGAACGCAGTTCTTTCGTACGCGTTTTCGACAGAGCCGAACGAATGCTCTCGCGTTATGTACAGCACAGAATCAGCCGAGCTAAATCGTGACGACGGAAACTCGATCGAGAATAAAGCCTACGGTGATACAACGGTGTGTGAGACAGACTTCTGTGTGTGACGGACGAAACGTTGCAAGAGGAAATTGCTCGTTTCGTTCCCTCTTTTCTATTTTCGTTTACGTACGAGTATGTATTGCTCTGTGCGGCTACAATAAAATTTTCAACAATCCTCGTTTACTCTATGACGCAAAGTATAATACAATATAGAGTGCGGTACAATCCCAAGCCACGGGATTCGTGTTCCTTCGTAACACGCAATGGATACACAGTATATAGACAAGTGAGAAACGGCGAGAAATGTAAAAAGAAAGTAAAGAAAGAGTAAGAAACACGTGACTTACACAAAGAAAAGTAAAAGAAAAAATAAAACAAGCAAAATCAAGTAATCCCCATCACGGAGCAACATATATGGGTGTGTTCGTTAAAAGTTGGTGATGTATGCACGGACACGAGAGAAGAAGAGAGGCTAAACTAGAGAAACAGACGAGTAAACGCAGAGACGTGCGTGAACTGTGACGTATGACCGATTGATCTCTTGTTAGAAGAGAACAGGTGAGACAAAACCTTAGTCAAGAGCATGATACCAACCAATACCGCGTAGCAGATGTACCACCACGATGAGTTAGCATGCTTTTTGCGCGACCCCGACCGCGATCGTTCGATCGTTCTGCTAACCGAAGAACGATCGACTCTCGTGTTAAATTTACAACGTGCGGAAAATTCGTGATTTTGAATTTTAGCGAAGCATTTTTTTAGAAAGAGACGTAGACAGGAAGAAGAAAGAAGAAGTAGAAGAAGAAGAGAAGATGAGAGAGAGAGAGAGAGAGACAGAGTTAGAGAAAGTGAGTAAGCGAAGAAATAGGGATGTTTAGTGATTGTTATATTGGTCCCAATATTATTCGTATGAGATCATTAGGAGTAAGAAATAATTAGAACAATGCTCATGTATAAAATGAAAGTTAAACGAGGAACGGGTTAGATGGAACTGGTTGACAATTTCAACGGAAACACCTTGATACGAACGACAGTAAAATCATTCCATCGACCTCTGTCTCCCAATAAAAACCATCCCCAAAACGGATGATCAAAATGTTTCCAGTTCCGATTGATGCGTTAGAAATTTTCATTGGCCATCCCGTCGATCTTCTCTCGTCTCGTTACGAGGCGAGCGAGTGAAACGAGAGTGGGCAATGAAAATGTTGGTTGATCCTGGCACAGTTAAGGATTAGTGCGGCTCGATCGACGGTTAATTGTTAGTCACTTGAGCAGTTACGGGAGAAACAGGGCACGGTGTCCCGAGGGCAGGCAGCGGAGGAGATACTCGCGGTTCATCCACGGGAAATAACCCCCGACCACGAACGTAAACGATCCCGAAGAGCAACGGCCGGACTTTTAGGGTAAGAATCGAGATTATCGCGATGTATCCTGGTGGTGGTCTTCAGTTGGTATCGAGCAAATGCAAATAATCAACTTGCTGCTTTAGCGCACTTGTGCAGGTGGTAAGAAGGTGGGATCAAGGCAAACCTACCTGTTGCTCCTGCAACGCCTTCTCCTTGTCGGTGGACAGGTATGTCGGGCTGAGCACTGTCCTCAGTTGCTGCTCCACCTGCATAATCTGTTGCCTCAACTGTTGTATCTCCTAGAACGACAAACAGACGTCAGCCGTATCCTTTTCGAAACCTCTGAAACGATTGCTGATCCCTTTTTGATTTTAACCAAAACAGCTGATAGATTCTATATCGTTGCGTATAGGGTAATTTGTGCAATAAGGGTAGTTTGTCGCTATCACTGTTCAAGACTTCCATTTCTACTGTATGCCCATAATATCTGTATATTCTATCAATATTTCACGATCTACCTCAATTGCGTGACTCGTCCCATAGACAACGGTCGAACCTGTTACACGATACACGGATCAGCAATCATGTTCCAAAAGAATACAGCTTAGAGTCGAGGGCGAAATAGGCAGTCCTCTAAACGGGGGCTGTTACAGTCCTCTAACCTGTTGATATTGATCAATCTGAGCTAAACAGGCCTCTAACGACGTGGTCTGTTCCTTGACGTTGCTATTAAGGGTGTCTAACTCGGCCAACAGCTCGTCGACCGTTTCGCCTATTCGACTATCGCCACCGATCCCGGACCGGAAGTGAACCTGAAGCTTCTCCATCGACATACTGATTTTCGTTTTCTGTATCGCGATATCGCTCAGCATTTTCTCGCGTATGCTGTGCTGATCCCGTAACGGTTTCTTTTTGTTCTGCGGCGACTCGAGGCTCTGTTTCGCTTTCTCGATCCACGTTTTCACCTCCTTCATCTTTCGCTCGCACTGCTCCCATTCTTCGCTGGTCTCTTGCAGCAGCGCGTTCTGAAACGAATAGTTCGTACGGTGTTCATCTTACGCACGCCTGTGTATCTCTACCTAACGTCTTATTTTTCTCGCACGCGAGAGAGAGAGAGAGAGAGAGAGAGAGAGAGAGAGAGATAAGAAACCAACCCTTTCTAACAGTTGACCCTCGACCTGAACCTTAGCTTCCTCCGCTTCGAGTAGCTTCTCGGGCAAGTCGCCCACGCTGCACACCTGACCGATACTCTCGAGCTCTTTACCCATGTCGCTTAGATTCTTGTTGATCTGTTTGCAGCTCTTTACGGCTGTCTGTAACGCGACGCGAATTAAATTCAAGGATTAATAAAACTGGACGATGCGTCGAGAAGAGAAGTACTGGGGTAGTAACCGACGATCCGTTTCTTCTCCTTCCTCTAACAAGAGGAATACGAAGGAACGTGTGCTTTGGAAATTATTCTAGATGACAATCGAAGAAATCGAAATCCACGTTCTTCCGACATCCCCAGAGAGAGTCCAGAGAATCCACGATCGAACGGATTCGTCTCCCACGTACCGAATACTCGTGCAGCCTTTGCCTAGCTTGCACAAGGGTACTAAGCTTCAACGGCTCGACCAGGAACTGTTTCTTCTCCTCGGTCCATGCCTTGACCGCCTCGTACAACGTCAAGAATCTCTGCCAAGCGTCGATAGTATCGGCTACCACTTGCTTCCTCTCGTCTAGCCAATTTCTGACTTGGTTCAACTGTTCGGTTACATTGTGGACGGTGCTGTCGATCAACTGCTTCTCCGCATCGTCCCTCGTGTTCTCCGCAATGGTACGGCCGTTTCTCGTTAGTCGTTCGAGCTTGTCGGTGATCGTGCCCAGCTCGTCTTGCACCAGCTTCAACTGCTCCTTCAGAGGGTGTGCTTCGATGGATCTGTCCTGCACTTTAAGCTCGGCTTGTCTGATCCAGGCTTGAACCTCGTCCAGGTCGGTTAGGTAGTCCGACCTGACGGTTCGCGCCCGTTTCTGTTCCCTCTGTTTCTCCTCCATCACCTGGGCTGTCGCCTCGGCGCAGAGTTCGAGCGCAGTCAAGTGTTGGGCAAGATCGCTTGGGACCAGCTGCTGGCTAGCTTGGTACCGCGCCTTAGTGCTTCCTGAGAACTTTTTCGCCTTGTCGAGGAGCCGCTCGACGTCCGTTACCAGCTCGTCAAGCTCCTCCTCGGTCGCGTCCTGATCCGGACCAAACACGTAGAGGTTCGAGGCGCGGTCGCGCGCCTCGTTCAAACGCTTCCTCAGCTGCTCGATCTCACGCTCGGTGCCCTCGAACGCCTCCAAGTCCTCGTCCGCCTTCTGGGATTTCTTCTGCAGGGAGTCGATGAGCCTGCAACGAGCACCGATTTTCTCTCATACCCGCGGATAGAACGCGCCGAAGTCTACGAGAACGATATTCCTGCACGTGTTTTCTTTGGCGTTCCTTCGTGCTCGCGAACGCGAGAACCTTCGCGTTCCATCGCAGCGGCGCAACCTTTAACCGGTGAAAGACGATACCGACGAGCACGCGACGGAACTTGCTAGCCGAAAATGGAAATTTCGCAATAGGCTGGCGCCAAACGGAGCCACGGACAGCAACTTAACGCGTCGTTTCTGAACGGCTACCAACTAGCGCGCTACCGTTTACGATCCTACCACCGGATGCCAACGTGATCGTCCGCGAATCTGCGGCTGCTACCTTACTGACGGAAAAACGATTTGCCCCTTAGCGGCGTGCTCGTTCACGGAGGCCAACGCGTAAAAATAGATTTCAGCATATTTGCCGTGGCAACGTGGTCCCCGATAAATGCGTGCCAACCCGCGATCTCGTCGCGGTCAGGACGCGTCGCGGCTATAGGGCAGAGGTTGACACGAACCAGCACCCGACAGGAAAAGAAAAGACGGCGGATACCCTCGGATCGATCAGCCGCGAGCCGTCGAATTGTCCGAGGCGGAGGCGCGACCAAATTAGAATCGGAAATGCGTGTCGCTTGTTCGACGGTAGCTGGCTTCACTCCAGCCAGAGCGGAGGACGCTTTGGCTAAAAGTAGACGAACGGTCCGCGTGTGATTGTGTTGGGAGTCGGCTGGTTACTCGTTCGAATCGGAATTATTCTTTTGTCGGTGGCCAATTTGAATTTCGCTGTCACTCGCTCGGACGACGATACGCTTTACGCGAGAGGAGAGGTAATACGCGGCGAATCGACGACGATGGTTGACTACGAATCTCCTCGTTTGGGTCCCATCTCGAGGAATTCGCGGGACCAGAGTAAATTCATAGAAACAATCGCGCGAATTCGCTTGATTGTGGTCGGGGGATCGAAGAATTTTTCAACCGCTCGCGGTGCCAAGTGTTTTCGTAAAGATGACAACATCGCTATAGGTATATCGAACCACGAGGAATGTCGCAATCAGTCATCGTTCCGTTTGGATTCGCCTTTCGTTCGAGTACACGCCGGTGCAACGTGTTTTCGTGGTGTTTCACGTTAGGCAACAATGACGTCAGCGTTAATCTCACGATTCTGATTACTCATTCGATCAAATACATTGTGACTGCCTGTCGAGACGTGATAAATAACGAGGAGACTAAAAAATCAATAATGGAAACCGAAATGATTCCGTTTCTATTCAATTATCTTAATTGAAACGCTCGTTTGTGAAACTTTGCACCTCTAACAATTGCAAATTGTATTATTACCATTTTACGGTAACCGCGTCGAACTATGTTATATTTTGAACGTTGGAATGCAAGCGGACGGTAGAATTCGTTCTCGAAGGAAGCCTTAACAGGTGTCGATTTAAATCTGAAAGCGGAATTTCCGAATGCAAAGTGGAACCAGCGCTGATGTCAATGTCAAGTGTCGTTCACGCCGAGCGTTTCTTTTCGCGCGATGACATCACCGTAGCTAATAATGGTACCGCGTTGAACACGAGGTGCAATCACCAGCCGGCGGTATTTTCGAGACGACTTAGAAATTTATGATACACGTTCCGCTCTGAATCGTAGCTGACTAACGCGTTATTAAATAAGAAAAGATCGCGTGATTAGTCACGATTATGAAACGTGGCGAACGTTCGGCGATGTTCTATGCAAGCTGATACTCGCGAGACGTGGAACACGTTTCTAAACACCGTATAGATTAGCATACAATAACCAGCATCTGAACTGGTATCGACGATCGTACGAATTACGAATCTGCTTTTGATTTGTTTCATTCTCGAAGTTCGCAACGAGTCGTATAGAAAGCGGAGCCGCGAACGATTCTTATTTCCCGCGGGACACCGTGGTCGGCAACGACTTCCGGAAGCGGTCCATCCACGTGATGCAATCCTTATGCGGGCATGTGACTCGACCCAATGTGCTACGGCAACATCACCGCGGTAGCATAGTTCGTCGAGATATTTTCGTAACACCAACCAACGAGCCACTTTTTCGAGGTCTTGTCCACCGAAGAGCACTGAACGTAGAACGCGTCCTACCGCTACTCGCGGTTGCAATATTTTACTATCGATCGACACTTCCGAGGATCGAACGGAAAAACTTTCCAATTTCTCGAAAAAGAAATTAAAAAAAAAAACAAAAATATTTTAGAATGTATTCTGTCATTTTCTTGACCTACGAAGAAATGGTTCAGAGGGAATCTCCGAACGATAGGATCCGATAGCAGTAAGATCGTACCAATTGGAGCAAAGTCCTCGATCACCTGAACCCTCGACAAATCTTCTAATCTCCTCTATCCCTGACCGAGTCGACGATGCGTGCGATCGTTTCTCTTATCTGTGTAAAACGTTCGATCGGGTCGCGTGCGATGTGCGTGTAATTCGTGGATTCACCGTGAAAATATCGGACAACAGTATGGCGCGGCACGATCAAGCTAAACAGCAGCGTTCACGGTTCGAAACGTTATTAGAAGGGTGTAATAGCGTTAGCTTTGAATTTTCGTCTTGGCGAGGCGCCGCGACGCATGCGGCTTAGGCTCGAGCACGCTCGCCAAGCCGGCCAGGAACGAAAATCGACGACAGTCGAAAAGCGGCGCACGCCGCTCCTAAGAATAATATAGCCTCTCTCTGCTCCTTGTTCGCCCTCGTCCACGTCTTCGAGAGATGCGGACGAGCCCCGACGCGGACGCGAGTTCATTGGCTCGAAGATCTTTGCCATCGCGATTTTTCATTACTCTCTTGGCACGCTTGCTCCGACGGTACGATGTTACAATGCGGATTGGAAAGGTTGCGTTTCATGTTGCAACATTGTGCGATACAGCTTTCGATTCCGTTTCGCGGATTCCGGGCCCGAGTTTTTTTTTTCGCCTTCTTTTTTCTCCCTCGTCCAAGGTCGACCGAGCGAGCTCGAAGGGTGGTTGTTAATTGCCGCTGTAATTAGGACGTCGTTGCGTGTTCTACAGCCTGGAATTTCATCCGGAGCCGTGTTAGTTGCTGTCTTTGGCTTCATTTGGGTCAGAGAGCCGTTTCGTATTTTCCGGTATACGCGGTTGAATAACGCGCGATGCTTCGAAGGGTGGATTATGTTATACGTTGTGTCAGTGCTATAGGTAGCTTGTCGAAATTTAGTACAACGTGATACGCGGCTTTTTTCTGGCACAATTTCACTAACAGGATCGTGTAACAAGCAAGCGAGTAAAGCCAGCGACTAACCGCGACGCATAATTTCAACCCCTATTTCAAGGTTCCAACGAAATTCTACGGAAATAAATTTCAATTCTAGCAATGGAAAATGAATGTAAAATAATTCGAATCACCGTGTGAATCACTGTCCTGCAACGGTTTGCTGGCAACAAAAATTTCAATAAACAGCAATCAATATAACCAAACTGTGTATCTTCCACCCCCGCGTCATGCGCCACGATAGCGTTCATACTCGCAGCACGAGAGAAACGTTCTCGTCTTGAAATGTGACATCACGCTCGATAAAGGAATTGAAACGATCACTACCGCACAGTATTCGCCCGCACGAGAACACTCGATGCGAAGAGGACGTCCCTTTCTCGTCACATTTCACCGAGGGCAACGCCGGCAGTCACGTGCTGCACCGAAACACGTTTCGTCGTTCCGCCTCGGTATCGATTGATGATAGAGAGGCCAGAAGACACTACGGTCATAATATTTAAGCCAATAACCGCGTACAATCCCGCTAACCCAATAAAGCCTGGAAGCGGCCGTGAAAATTTCATTGCTACTACGTACTGTCAATCGACATGCCGTGACTCGTTGACAATCAACCGCCTAGCCGCGTCCACGCACTATCCGGCCTGCCTCTTTCTTACTCTTGCACAACTTTACAGCACTGTTTGTTGGACGACTTTACACCTCGATCCACTGATTAACAACTATCCGCCGACAAGATCGAACGAGAGAAAGGGGGAACGGTTCACAGGGTGCACCGCGAGTGTTTTCACCTTCGCGAGATCACTAAAGTACCGATTATCGAAATCGAGTCGCGAACGATTTAACGCGATTGTAACGCGAGTTAATCTATACGTAACATCAACGTTAGCTTCGTCCACTGGAATGTCCGTTATCGGGCGCAGAAAGTTGCACGGTCGCGTCGCGTCAGCCGGAAATCGCTATCTTCTTCACCTCGACCGCACTCGCGGCGGAAGTTCCGTCTGTATCGCGCGAACGACTTGGTCTAACGCGACGGCGGCGATTGTTTAATAAGAGGCTACGTCGAAAGGACACGCGTATCAGCGTGTTCGCTGTCATACTTTATTTCCAGCGCGCGGCGCCGCGTACGAACGGTGACTGGCGTGCAGAAATCGCGCGCCGCGCGGATATTACGCCATTGAGATTCAGAAGCGGGCCAAACGTGACACGGGCCGACCGCCTCGGTTTTCCTCGGCGAAAGTCTATATTTAGTGGGAATTCGATCGGGGAACCAGCCCCTTCGGTTCGTTGCGACGGTGCACCCGCTCGCGACGCGGGGGTTGCCGAATGCGCTAACCCTTTTACTCGCTACGGGTATTCCGCGGTGGCGTGCGACCCGTCCACCGTCACGTGCGATCGCCGAATCGATGGGAATGCGGCGAGCCACGGATTACCTAATGTCGCTCGATTAATGACCCGGCGTTGGCGGCGCGAATTATCCGAGCGACGCGTTGTGCAATCCATTGAAACGTGTTTACAAACAGTATCGCTGGAAATAGATTCTGTGGGTGTGATTGACGAGCAGGTAGCGCACTTCTCGAACGACGTTCCTCCCGTTTTTCCCTTCGCTCTACCTGCTTTCCCTTCGTCGCGAGCAACTTTTCTCGTACGAACTGGGATACAAGTTTTCGCGAGTCCTCCGCGAAGTCTAATGCAAACGCGATAAGATTTCGAAGGTCTGGTGAACTTTGACAGCGATGCGAGGGTCGGTTACGAATTTGACGTCATTTTCTGGTCGAGGTGCGAGGTTCGTATGGGATTTATAGACTCGTTAAAAGGTTCACCGGATAGAAGCGACAAGTCCGTGTAGTCGGATCGTTTTAATTCATTGCTGAATATTAATTCTCGCGATGTTGCGAATATCACGGCTGTACAACTATTTACAAGGCCTAATTACGTCATAGGACTAATTTGGGTATGACGGAGCGCAATGGGACACGTAATGCATGCTAAATCGATATATGTCGTAACCCATAAGGAATCCACTCCTGTCGCGAAACCCCCCCATCCGCCTTCTTCTTTTTTTTTACCTCTTCCTCTTTTTGCGACAAATTGTCAGCGCGAACGTCTGACATTTGCATCGACGTGTTTCGAACGAGATATTTCGACGGCCACTCCGCAGTTTCGAGGAAAGAGTACAGCGTGCGTAAGATGAACGAATCATCGACGAGTAGAAAATGCTATCGGTACGAAAATAATAATAAATGCACTGGTAATGACTGGTGTCTGTGAATAAGTTTGCCCTGAAAATAATACCGTGTCAAGAAAAGAATCGAGATAAAACGTACATGATTAAATAAAATTAACGATATTCGATGCGAAGATAGCCTGAAACAAAAGATATGAGAGGGTGGGGAAAGCGGACATTACCTCCCTTCGCGAAGGGGATGGTAATATGCGTAAGCAGACACATATACATGCACATGCGTCGAAATCGCACACAAGCGCTCCGCATGATTTCTTCGTCGATAATCCCGTCGTGTGACGAAAACGGTGGCCGATCGTTTCTCTTTTGAGAGTGAAAAGTACGAATCGTTAATGTAACTACAAAAGTAAAAAAATGCAAATGAAAAGAAACAAGAAGATGGTAAATCTAAATCTGGAATGGAAGAATTGTAAATTAAGTTTATTTCGGTGGAAATTGTGCCTTTGCATAAAACGATCTTTTAAAAACGCTGAAAAGGTCATCCGAAAAGTCACGAATGCATAATGTGATAACGTGAATCAGTAATAAATGCGCATAAATATTAATTAAACGCGAAGTCTTCTCGGTTGCGAAAGAAACGCGTTCTCGTACACATGGCGACACCCATCGGGTGTCTTGAGCGGCGCTTTTGTAACACCACACGAAAAAACAATGCATTTTGACTCACGATTCGACGGAATTCTGCAACTTGTTCAGCTTCTCCTCGAGTGCGTGCGCTGGAGCCTCTGTGAAGGCTGCCAGATAAGCTAGAACGGGTCCGGAGAGGGCTTGCACCTCGTCCGCCATCGGTTTCAACTTCTCTGCATCCGCTACCAGCTCCTGTATACACAGTAAACAGGAAAAAAATTAACAAACTGCACAATTATCTAATATTAAAAGTGTTTCAAGTATCCAGGCAATGACAAACTGCACGTTTTACATGACACTTACGTGTAAAGTCTTGATGGTGTCCTGTACGTGCTGCTTGGAACGAACCACCGTATCCAAAAGTTTACTCTTCTCTTCAGTGGTGTTCACGCGAGTTTCAATCATGGACCACTGCGACTCCAGACCCTCCCAGTGTTTCGAGAGCGCCTCGAGGGCACCCCTGCGACCTTCCAAACCGGATACCAGTTCCTTCCAGTCCGTGCTGATTTCAGAGACTTGAGTTTCGATCGTCTTCTTATTGTCAGCGTCTGCCAGTCGCAATACTTCGCGACTACGTTCGATCAGCAAGTCCAATTCGAATTGTTGGTTCTGAAACAAAAAAAAAATAGTACTCGCTTGTTAGCAGAGAACGTAGAGCCACGAAGATTCGTTGAAATCGTAAATTACTGTTCTACAATCACCTGTATGTCGTTTAACGCGTGCGTGATCTTCTGGATGTTAAACTGCAATCCAGCCAGAGTGGTAACAGGCTCGTCGGTGAATCTGGTTCTCGCGATGACAGCACGAACTCGTTCCAACGTTTGCGTGTAGTCCCTCCAGGTCTCAGCGCCTTGTTCCAATCTGGCGCGATGGGACTTGGCGGTGTTCAAAGTATTCTTCAGTAACTGAGTATGCTGTTGCTGTTCAGCACTCAGTTCCTCTTGCTCAGACGTGGTCAACGATGGCCAGATCTTGTCCGCCGCTTGCTGAATCTGTTGGGACACCAACTCTCGGATCGATGGCTCGCTGCTGAAGTAAATCTGTAAGGAGAATTCATCCACGTATTTAGTAAAGAAAATTTCGTTGATCATTTTCCATTAAAATGGTGTACAAACCTTGTGCTCCTCGAGATCGCTGAGAATATTCTCAAAATCGAGTCCATCCTTGTCGCTCTCCAATCGAATCTCCGCTTCGCAGACCCAGCTTCGAAGTTTCTCGGTAAGAGCGGCGTACTCTTGTCTCAGTTTCATGTTGCTCTCCAGATAGTTGCCACGTTCCTCCATTTCCCTTGGCAGGGACGTCAGCAGCGACACCGCTTCGCTGAGCATCTCCTTCAACGAGCCAGGCATACCTTCCTCGTGGGGCACGGAGTTCTTCAGGTTTCTGATTCTGTCGAGGTGCTCGTTGACAGCCTCGCAGAGCTCGTTGTGCTTCTTCAGTTCAGCTTCGACGCTGACTGGGTCTCTCTCTAGGAGGGGCCTGGATTTCACCTCCTTCTCTTTATCCTCTAACCAGTCGAGGATCTCAGCCAGTTCGTTGGCGAGTCTTTTGTGCTCCGCGGCTGCAAGCTCGTGTTGCTCCCTCTGGGTCTCCACTGCTCTTCTCAGGGCTTGCAGCTGTTGCTTCAGCGATTGCAGTTGCTCCGTTATGTTGTTTCTGTCTGCCGTCGAGCCTTCCGCTGCGATCTGCTGGCCCTTGTCCGTCGCGCTCGCCAGGGTTGCCTCGCATTCTTGAATCTTCAGGATCGCGTCGTCGTATCTGGATAAGAATCGAACAGAGAAATATTTACGGTGCAATTAAGGTCTAGTCGCTAATTGACGAGGGTTACACGCAAGTTTCCCTACCTTTTGATCTTTTCCTCCGTCGTCTGGCCAGAGGTCTCGATATCTCGAACGATCTCCGTGTACTTGGCGATGAACGTAAGGATCTCAGTGATCAGAGCGATAAATTGCTGTCGCAGTAGAAGTAGCTGGCGAAGTTTCGCAATTTGGGACTCTATGGCTTTTATGAGATCGTCCTGTTGAGTCAAAACGCCGTGAAGATCGCCCACGTTCACCGACTGCAGATCAGACAGCTTCGCCTTGTTCGCCTTCAGGTCGTTCAGGATCCTTTCATACGCGTCCAACATGGCCTCGACGTCCTCCACGCGGGAACCAATTGGTTTGTTCAATTCGTGGAGCTCCTTTTGGACGTCCGTCATATATTGAACAGCCTCAGCGACTCGTGCCAAAGACTCTTCAGCTTCTTCTATGCTCTTCTGAAGGGCCAGCGCTCTTTCGTTTATGATTCCAGCTACTCTTCCATGGGCTTCTTTCATGCTCTGCAGTTGCTCAGTTAACTCCATTTTGTCAGCGTCGCTCACAGTCGGAAGAATCGATTTTCCTTGCTGCAACAGTTTCTCGATATCGTCCGCGTATTCCTTTGCCTCTTTCTTCAGACGATCGTACTGGAAAAATACGTTGAAGTCGATGTTTAATTGGAGGATGAAGAAAATTGGAGAACGAAGGGAAAACAGAGGTTACTGTAATATACCTTGGCAAGTTGTTCTCGTAGAATATCGATACTGGAACTTCGTACATCCGAGGACGTGGCCACTTCAGCCTCGTTGATCCACCTTCGACACTTGTCCATTTCACTCTCGAACGCTTTTCGTCCCTGAAGAAGATCCGCCAGCGCCGCTTGTTTCTCCTGCGCCTCGCTCTTCAGCTCCTCGTAGTCATCGTTCAGCTCGTCCAAGATCTTCTTCAATCTGGCACGATCTTCCTCGCTGCACTCCTTCAGGAAGTTGTGCCCCTGCTTTAAAATGTCGTTCAAGTCCTTCTCACTAAACGAGTCGATGTCAGCTTCCAGTTCGCCGTGCTGCAGGATGTCCTGCTCGACTTTCGAGGCTTTCAAGGGTAGGTAGCCGCTCAGTTTCTTCAAGTTGTTGCTCTTCAACTTGATCCATGCTCGAGCCTTCTCCAGGTCGCCCTCGAATTTGCGTCGAGCATCAGCCGCGGCTGTAGCACTGGAGATTCCTTCGGTTAAGATCGTGCAAAGTTGAGCTTGTTCTGCGCGCAAGGCCTTCGTCTCGTTCTCCAGTTGCTGTTGCTCGTTGGTCTCCAGCTCGTTCTGCATGTTTCCAACCCGTTTCTCCAGCGTGTCGATTATCATCTGCTTGCCCTCCGCTTCCTTCAACATGGCCTGAAATTTCACAGAATCGTATGAATTATTAGATACTTGAACGCGTGGGATAAAATATAACAGCAGATAACAATTTTGTTCTCGTCGAAATACCTTCAATGCGAGAAGCTTTTCTTCAGCCTGTTTGGTATCGAATCCAACCGGATCGGTCATCTGAGCCTGCTCCTTCTTCTGCTGCATCCAGTCTCGATTCTCCTCGATCTCTTGCCTGGTCGCTTCGATACCCTGAGCCGTCATGTCCAACACTTGAGCCTTCCTCTGCAGCTTCTTCCCTATATCAGCGTACCGTCTTTCCACGGACTTAATTTGCTCCTCTATTTGTTGCGAGTCCAAATTGCTCACGGAGTCCATCACTTGGTCGCCCAGACTTTTCACCTCGCCCAATTTCGCAGGACCCTGGGACTCGAACTCGGTGGTAATTTCTTTCACGCTCGCTATCTTCTGTCCGATCGTTTGACCATTCCCTTTCTCGATAACGTCCACCTTTTTCGACAACGCGTCCAGCCAGGATTGGATACTCTGCACCTGCGTCCTGTACTTTTGGATCAGGTCCTGGGCAGCTTGTTTACCAGTGATCGCGTCGGTTAACTCTGCCTCCAGTTTGTTCAATCCCTCCTCGATGTCCTGGTCATCCTCGTGAAGGGACAGCTCGGTCAACGCGTGGGTTCGACGTTCTCCAACGTTTCCAAGCAGATCGTTCATCGCTTGCAACTCGGCGTGGGCTGCTTCGGACCTCAATTTAGCTGGTCGAGACTTCCATTCGGCGCACAGAGCTCGTTGCTGGTTTATCCAGCCACGAAGAGCGTTCTTCTGTCGAGTTTGTTCCTCCAGTTCGTTCAGTGCCTTGGTTACGTTCATCAAGTGTCCTTGTGCCTGTTTAAATATAAAAAATATAAGGGTTTTTATCTTTTCTCCTATTAAAATTGCAGAATACGTAGTATTTATTATTCATAAATACTATAAATATATAATGACATGCGGTAAATGGCATCACAGTGCTCTTACTGTGATAAAATTGTGTTGCCGGAATGTGTATATCAATAGTTGCACTCTAATTTATCTTATATTTCCCGCTTTAGAGGTAAGAGAGAGAAAGATATATAAAAAAGCTATAAGAAAGAGTGAGACAGATGTTACCTACCCTACTCTAGAACCCCTGGCGCCATCTCTGTGAAAAGTGCTCAAACTGGTCGCTCAGCATTATCGACAGCGAAGTGAACTACTGTGAAACTGGCGCCATCTTTTAGAGGAGCGCTGAAACTAGTCGGTAACTAGTTTCAGCACTTTTCACAGAGATGGCGCCACGGGTTCTAAAATAGTCGGTAATATCTGTCTTACTCTTGCTTATAGCTTTCTAATATACCTTTCTCTCTCTCTCTCTTACCTCTAAAGCGGAAAATATAAATTAAATTACAATAAAATTAGTGAAACATACATCCAGCTATCGAAATATACAAAATTCATGAATGAACTGTATTGGCAAGCAATATGGAACTGCACTGGAACAGCACCGCGTGCTGTTCTGGTGCATTTCAGTAATCCTGGTGATACCCCTGCGGTGTTACAGAACCTGAGGGTGTCACCGTGATACGCTAATGCTTTTTGAAGTGTTATATGATTTGGCATGTTGTTTAGCAATTAATACAGTACCTGATCGATCAGTTCCTCCAGTTTGTTCCTAACTTCCACCTCCCTCGCCGGGATCTGCACAGGCGGTGCATCCAGAGGACTTCCTGGTCTCGAGACGCAAGCCACCGCAGCTTCGCAAGCTTCCACGGCCAAAGCGAGCCTTGTCTTCTCACCTTGCAATTTATTATGCAGCGTGCGTGCATTCTCGAACCTCTGTTTAGCAGCATCGAGCGTATCCATCGGCGCTTCCATTTCCTGAGCTATCTCCGGCTCGTACGCGTCCAGATTCCTCATGATGCTCTCCAGAGTGTTCTCGTACTCCTGGAATTTCACCAACGACTCCGCCAGCCGTTTCTTGATCTGCAACGCGGTGTTCAATAAAGAATTGTAGCTCTCCTGCACGTTCTGCAGCTGCGTTTCGATGACGGTTTTAATTTCCGGATTCGCGGCCACGTAGCGGCTGATCTGTCCGTTTCCTTTCAGCTTCAGGTCGTCCAGCACGCTCGTGTAGTTCTCGATTTCTACGAGTAAACTCTCGTGCTGTTTAATCTGCGAGACCGTCTGCTCTTTGTTGGTGATGTACAGCGAATTGTGAGCCATCAATTGGAAGGAGATCTGCAACAGCCATTTCTCAGTCTCTTGCAGAGCCGCGTGGTAAGCATTGTACTCCTGCATCTCGTTCTCGACGAGCCTCTTCCGTTCGTCGACGTTCTCGCTCAGGTTCTGCCAGCGTTTCAGTAACTCCCTCGTTCGATCCAGAGGCGTGTTCTTCTTGGCCAACTTGGACAACTCGCTGGCCTCCTCCATCAAGTGGTCCAACTCTGTCTTCTTGCCACGCACTTCCTCTTGAATATGCTTGTAACGTTCCAGCATCGTCTTCATATCGCCAAATTCACCCTTCGTATCCGGTAGCTCGAGTATGCTTTTCTCTGTTTCCTCTATCCAACGCTTCAGCTTGCCATGAGCTTCTGCATGGTCGTCCCAGCGATTCAACAGAGACTTGAGCCGAGCTTGAACAGTATTCAGATCGATGCTCAGTTGCTCCCAGCTGGAGAGCAGCCCAGCCATGTCTGATCTTAGCTGCTCTTGCTGTTCTGGAACTGCGGTGTCTATGGCCTTCGTGAATGCGTTCTGCAGCGTCGAAAGTAGGTGCTGACCCTCTGTGATTCTCGTAGCGACGATCTGCGATAGAATAAAAAATAATTGACTCGAATTTCGAACATGTTCAGCGATATTTAAGGAAATGATAACTTACCTTGATGGTCTCCAGTTTATCCTTGGCCCATTCTGCGTCTCCAACGCCCATGCAGTCTTGAACTGAGCCTTGAGCGATACGCAACCAGTCCTCCATTTCCTTCCTCGCTTTCAAGAACTCTGTGTGATCGGACAAATTCTTCTCCACCTTCGATACCAAACCCTGCATATCTGTCAGTAACGATGTATAAGCTGATTGCAATTGCACGGTCTTGTCGCGAGCCCAACTGCAAGCGCTCATCTCCAATAAAGCTTCGCATTTGTCGTTCAGATCCTCGAGGACTGGCTTCTGTTGGACAGCCTCCTCGACGAGGCTCTTGCAGCGCACCAAATCCTCTGGTGTTTTGTTCTCCTTCGACTGCTCGTCGTTCACTTTCTTCTGGAAGTGGTCGATCCACCTCTTCATACTGTCCAGGGCAGCCGTGAATTGAGACCAGCTGGAAATGCAGTTGGACAAGGTCTTCTGGGAGTCGTGGCATTGGGCTTGCAACGATTTCCAGTTCGCTTGGAGCTGTTTCACGTCCTGCTTGATGGCCTCTTGGCCCTCTGGTCCCGTACACCTGATCACTCCGTCGCTCAGCTCGATCACCTTCGATATCAAGCTCTCTCCTTTTGGCAGCGAGGCGATGATTTGGTTCACCTTGTTCTCTCGCTCGATGATTCGTTCCTTCTCACCGTGGGTGTCGCAATTCTGTTGGAGCTCGAGCTTGGTATGGCGGACCCAATCAGCTGCTTCGTTGTGGGCCTGCTGGAACTTCTCGTGATCGTTCACCTGCTCCTCCAAATTCTGAAAATGTAAATAGCGCAAATTAGAGACGAACGATAGATTTAGAGGATCAAGTTAATTCTGATTCTCAAGATACGTACTCGAATCTTTTCAGCGATCAGTTTGGTCAATTCGTCGTACTTGGCGATGGTGGATTGGTAAGGACCAACGGGTATGCTAGAATCCTCAGCTAAACGAGCCTTCAATCGATCCACGGTTTCTCCATGACCCTGGATATCTCTCTGAACTGTCTTATATTTCTCGAGTATCGCGCGTTTCTCGCTGAGATCGTTCTTATACATTTCGCCTGGCTGGATCTTGCCTTCGATCTCCTCGATCCAGTCGGTGGTAAGTCGATGGATCTTATTCAATTCCTCCAGGGCGCTCGCTCTCGCGGAGAGCTTCTGTCTTATGTCCTCCACGTTGACCAACAGCTTCTCGAACTCTGTCTTCAGGTTCTCCGTGTCCTCCTGGATCTTCGCGGCGCCATTTTGTTCCGTGTTCATGATCACCTTCTCCTTTAACTCGAGGGCGTAGCGGAGTTTGTTCTGGCCTTGTTCAAGCGTCTGTCTGATGGCCTTGCAGGTGTGCAGCTTATTGTTCACCTCGGTCAGAGTGCTTGGAATTTCCTTGCACTCGCCTAACTTGTCGCGCGTCCTTTCGATCCAGTCTTGGCACTCTTGGTACAACGTGTTATGCTGTTGGTGTTCCTAGAAGAATGGAAAAAGCAACTCGTAACGCGACGCTGTACACAGTGGAATTTTTTACTATAAAATTGAAGAAATTTAATACCTGGTAATGCAGTTCCAAGCGTCTCATTATTTCCTTAGCCAAGGATAGAAGAGCGTTGTACTTGGTTGTCAATTGAGTAATGGCGTTCGAGATCCTGGTGTCCGCGCAGGTTTCCAGCAACATCTGAGCCTTCATGTTCAATCGATCGAGCTCCTTCTGCCAGTCGAACAACGTCTGCAAGTGGATCTGGAACTGTTCTAGGACGTTCTTTTTCTCTTCCAAGCTATCCTGAAGCTTGTTGAAGGACTGCACCAATTGTTCCGTCTGCGTGAGCCACTCGGTTGCCTCCGAGAATTGATCCTCGTACTCCGTCCATTTCACTATTCCTACCTCCAGCAAACTCTTCGTGTTATTCAAGGAGTCTCTGGAATAGACAAATTTCCATCGTTAACATTCCATAATAATTCACGATCATTGATAAGGAGTACTTACACATAGCTGTCGTATTCTTCCTGCAACAACGCCACTTCCTCCTCGATTATTTCCTTGTCCTCTTCATCCGCGATCTGGCATGCGGCGTTGCCCTGTTCCAAAGCGTGTTGCAGTTTCTTCTGACCCTCTGGCAGCTCACTTTGCAGCACCTTCAACTGAGTGATCTTGTTCGCCAGTGATTCCTTGTCTCCAGTAGGCTCTGAGCACTTGCCAAGCCTCTCCTTGGCGGCTCGTATCCACTGAATAAACTCGTTTCCACTGTCGATGAACGCCTGATGTTGCTCCACGGTCTCTTTCTGCTTCGCGTACAACTCCTGCGCCTGCTTGCTCAGCGTTTCGTACTTGATCGAGATTTCCGTGGCTGGTGTAGCCTGTCGCAGATCCTCAGCCTTCGTGGTAACAGACTGGATCATCGGTTCGAACGCTACTATATCCTGAACTATGCTGTTCGTCTGTCTAAGGTTCGCCTTTCGTTCTCCGATAGCCAAGGAACTAAGCCCAGCCAGGCCTTTTCTAGCCTTCGACACCTTCTGCTCGCAAACCTGTTGCAATTTCGCCTCTCTGTCGTTGATCCACTGTTGCAACTGCAGATACGACGAGCTATAATCCGCCCATTGGAGGAGACTCGTCTCCAGATGCACTTTGGTGGTCGAAATCTTCTTCACCAGCCTCTCCCAGTCGTTCTGGATCTCCTTCAGCTGGGCGTTGATCTCTTCCCTGCCGTCAGATCTTGTGTTCCTCATTACTTTCTCGCCACAGTTCACCGTCAGGTGAACCAGGTTTTGTCCCTCCTCCCGTTTCCTCAGCAACTCCTGAATATTGTCCAGTCTGTTCTGCAACTCCTCTCGACTGCTCGTCGATGCTGCTTCAGTACCTTTCCGGATAATTTGTTTCGCGTTCTCGATCCAAGCACGCGTCTTGGCCAAATTGGCCTCGTACTCCTTGTGCTGAGCCAGGTTAGTCTCGACCTTGTTCAAGACGTCCTTGGCGAGGTTCACTTGAACCTGGTAACGAGAGTTCAGATGACGCAGTTGGTTGTTTATGTAGGTGTCCAGGTGGGAAGAGAGGAGGCCAGACGCTGTCTTGTTGAATTTATCGATCTGCTCCTGGCCTTTCAGAAGGTTCTCCAGGATCTCCTTCACCTCTTGCACTTGTTTCTCCTTCTCAGCGACGTTTGGCAGCAGAGAATTCTTCTGCGCCTTTATGAGGATGTCGAACTGCTGCAACCAGTCGCTCAATCTTTCGTACTCGTCCTTGTAATCGCGCCATTGGCTCACTGTTTTCTCCAGCTGGTCTTTCTGCTGCTTAATCTCTGTATACGAAGAGAAGGAATTTTTCGATTGGGATGAAAATATTTGTGGAATCGAAAAATGTGGTAAAAAACGATTACTTACCTCTGAATAGCTCCTCGAAGCTTTCAGTCAAAGCTTTAACCTCATTCTTGATGATCTCTTGACCTTGTGGACTGGTGCTGGCGCAAGTAACTTTTCCAGTGTGCTGAAGATGTTCCACCAGTAGCTCCCCTTGAGCTTTCTTGTTCAACAAACTCTCCAAAGGAGCCACTGCGTTCTCGATCGCCAGTTTATCGCTTAACGGCCTCTGCTTCATCGATGGGATCTTCTCACGAGCTCTGCTCAGCCAGTTAATGATATCGTCGTGCGCCTCCTTGTACAATCTATGATCCTTGTACTGTTCCTCGCGTTCAGCCAACAACGACTTGATCCGCTCGAACAGCGTGTCGAACCTGTTCAAGATGCTCTGTGCCTGCGACGCAGCCAGACCTTGAGGCCCACTTGCGATCATCTCAGCGACTTTGATCTTCAGACTGTCGACTTCGATGTTCTCGCATCGAACTTTCTCTTCCAGAGCCTTGATACGCTCCAGCTGACATCTTTTCTCTGACATAGTGGTCTGGAACGGCTCGAATTCGTTCAAAGCCGTCTGCATATAGTCCACAGTCTTGTTCATCGACTGTATCTGTTCCAACAAACCAGCCCACTTGTTGATGGAATCGTCCAGATTGGTTTTGGTTTCCAACATCTTCGACGCCAACGCGCTCCACTGCTCCTGAAGCTTCCCAACAGCGTCGTTGATGGCCTTGTGTCCTGTGGGCGCCGTGTTCGCTAGCACAGCCTGAGCCAATTCCACGATTCCTTGAACCTTCGCGAAACCATCTTCCTTGTACAGCAGCAGATCCTGCACGATCTCCATTTTGTTCTCCAGGTCCTTCTGGGAGGACGCGCCAAGGTCTGAGCAGTACGCTAACTTCTTTCGAATGTCATCCAACCATCTGGTGCACTCAGCCACTTGATTGTCGAATTCCTGATGAGTGGTCACGTATTGGTGCCAACGACTATTCAGATCCTTCACTTTGTTCGATATCTGTTGGTACTTGATGCTCAGTTCCGACATGTGCGTGGTACGAGACGTGATGTTCTTGTGTAGCTGTTGAGCTTTTTCAGTAACCGCGTCTATTTCCAATTCCTTCGCTCGAACCTGTCCCTGAAGCGTTTTCAGAAGTTCCAGCTGGTCCTTCTTCTCCTGCAGGGTGGCCTTCAAGTCCACCGCGTGGAGTTTGGTGTCTGTCTCCCTCATCCAAGCCAGGCATCGTTCCTTCGATGTCTCGAACTCGTTCCACTGCTGCAGCTTGTTCTCCAGCGTCTCGATGGTGGACTTAACAGCTGTGACCAAGCTTTCCCATTCCTGCTGGGAGGAGTCGATCTGCGAACGGATGTTAACCTGACCCGACTCCAAGGTGCCTGGGATCACTTTCTCACCCAGCAGTCTTATTTGCTGAACTCTTGGCTTGTCCTCAGGTAGACTCTGTAGTAAATTCTTCAGGCGATCCAGATTGGTGTGAAGCGAGACTCTCTCGAGTTCCGTGTCGCCCCAAAGGATGACCGCGTTGTGCGTTGCGTCCAACCATTCGTGGGTGTCCAGGACTGCTTTACTGTACTGCTGATGGTCGCTGACGATGCCTTCGTACCTCTCGACGAACGCAGCCGCTCGTTTCAGCACTGTCGCGTGTCTGTCGTACAGTTTCTTCAAAGTCTGATGGACCTTGTCCGTGGAGTCTGGTAGGTTGTCAGCCTTGTCACGGAGATCGAGTAAATCCTGCTGATGTGATTGAATGTCGTGCAGGAACGAACGATAGATCTGCAACTGGGCCCGTTTCTCGTCCAACGTGGTCTTCAGTTCGATTTCCGGTTTCAGCTGGGCCTCGATGGTCTTCAGCCACTTCTCGAACGATTCGTTGGAGTCGTCGAAGCCGGACCATCGCGAGATCTTCGACTGTAGCTCTCGTTCCGTCGACGCGATGCTGTCGTACAACTCCTCGAAGGCTTGTTGGAGGTCCAGCAGTTGTTGGCGAACGATTTCTCTGCCTTCTGTGCCCGTGGTGGGGTACAAGCGTTCTCCAGCCTCGACTGTGTTGTTTATTAGTAGCGTGGCGGACGATTGACGAGCCAATAGATCCTTCAGAGTCGCCACGTTCGTTGTCAGCTCCTGACGAGTGCCACTGAGGTCCTCTTTGATGGACTGGTACGTGGTTCGCGCGTTTGCTAGCCACTCAGAGCATTGTTTGTAGCGCTCCAAGTAGGCTGCGTGGTCCGCCACTGCTTGTTCGCACTTTTTCACCAGTTCCTATAGGAAATTCAAAAGGCATTGTAATTTTAATTTGAAGGTAATCAAGATTAGTATGTAAAATTGAAATGAAAAGAAATTTTTTCTTCGTATTCACCTTCGCAGTCGCTTGAATGGACTGGAAACGAGACGTGATCTGCTGAACGCTGGCTGAAAATCTGGTCTCACCACTGATTTGCATCAACTCTGAGGACTCGTCGCTCATCTTGTCGAATTCTGCCTCGTTTTGACGCAGATTAACGATCAACATCTAGGGAACAGAACGTTTCATTAGTTTCTTAGGTGATTCGTTAGCTCGTTCAGGTTTTGCTCGCTCGTACGAAGCTAATCGAAACGTCGTACTGATTCGGTAGTTTTCTGTCCCTCTGAAAATACCTCGAATTAACGAAGTTCACATGTAGTACACGCATGTGTGTATGTATGTCTGTATTTCTGTATACGTGTGTACAGGTGGTTAATGCGAATACAATCAATTGATAGTCGTCGACTTTGTCGCGTGCCATGACAACGCGGTACGGGCTTGGATACACGACTCTTCGATCAAGCGTGCTCGAAACAACACGTCCGCATGCATCGAAGTTAAAAACGAGGTAAACAGCTATGCAAAATCTGTGTGTGTGTTAAAATATTGGTAAAAAAAAGAAGAGGAAATGTAAGTATGGCAGTGTGAAGGTGTAAGTGTACAGCGTGTCCCATAGATATATGAAACTTACCAGTGATCTTATGAGATTATTTTCGATATATACTTTCGATTTGAGTCACACTGAGTCGTTGGAAAAAAAAAGAGAAAAAGAAAGGAAATAAGAAGAGAGGAAAAGAAGA
Organism: Xylocopa sonorina; assembly: GCF_050948175.1. Classification (NCBI taxonomy): domain Eukaryota; kingdom Metazoa; phylum Arthropoda; class Insecta; order Hymenoptera; family Apidae; genus Xylocopa; species Xylocopa sonorina. Next base: position 10,966,647 of record NC_135197.1, on the reverse strand, counting down.
AAAAGAGAAACGAGTAGAGCATAGAGAGAAAGATGAGAGAAATAGAAGAAATAGAAGAGAAGGGTAACGAGAGATCAATTTACAAAAAGCGTTCACAATCCTGATCGAATAAATTTTTCTCGATGTTTCTCTTACTTGGTCCAGGTGGTCCCCGAGTGCCACCAGTTCCGTCACTTCCGTGTCCCACGATAAGGCGGTTTTTTGTAGTGCCTAAGAAAGTTTGCCAAAATACAATCCCTGAACTCGTACACGACTTCATCTCTCTCGTATCTTTTCCTCTTCTTGATTAAAAAAAAAAAGATAACGCGTCGCGTCGCGCGAAGCGTATCGTTCGTACATTTCGAAATGAATTTTTCGAAAAAATAGAGGAACTTAAAAAGTATCGCTTTTGGATACGACCACGCGGAGTACGCTGCAAGATGTGACGCCATTTTTTCGTTCCTCGATATCGAATATTACCTGATACTTCTCGAGTTGCTCTTGCTTCTCCTCGAGCGTGTTCTTCAGCGAATAGTTCTTCAAGGATGACTCTGCGTCCGCCAGCCATGCTAACAAACGCTCCAACGAATTTTCGTATTCGCTCCATTGCTGGATCCTCTCCTCGATGCATCGAATGATGTCGTTTACAGCGGTGGCGAACTTTTTATGTTCGAATCTGTTGCACAAATCGAATTTCAATTTATTTCCTTTCTCACTGGAGTCTGAGCAACGATTGATCTTACCTTAACGTAGCCAGGTCTCTTTCCATAGATTCCAACGATCTTGGTGACAAATAGTGAGCACTTTGAGCCACGTGCTCGCTGAGGATGTTCAATTTCAACTCTCCTTCCCTCTGACCATCCTGGAGCTCTGTAATTTTCGCCAGCTGAGCTTGTAGGGCAGCTTTGTTGCCTGTATAGTCACTGTAATTCGCCAATTGCTCCCACTGTTGTTTCTGATAGTCCTGATACGACTTCTGAAGATCGTAGAACTGTTGGAACGTGTCTAGAAGAGTCTCCAAGTTGGATATGTTCTTCTGCGACATGTCGACCAGGTCCTCGTATCTTCCGGAAACGGAAGCAGCTTTCTGTTGGGCGTCTGATGGCGCCTGAGCTGTGTAGGTCAGCGCGTTTGCCTTTTCAGAGACTCCTTCGATGATGCGTTTGTACGACAGGATCTCTTGGTGCATGCCCTGCGAAATATAACGAATTCATTTCACTTTTATGAGAGAAACTAAAAAAATGGAGAACTTAAAATAATTGAAAATGATTTTCAATAAGAAGAGAACGGAGGAACGCGAATTACCTTGCTCTTCTGCAACTTGGATTTAATTTCCTGAAGGGAGGACCACGTGATCGACGCATCCTGTTTCACGGACCTCTCCATGGTGTCCAGCCAAGCCAAAATTTGCTGCAAGGTTTCTTGGTAGTTGGACCATTGCAAGGATTGAGCGTCCTGTTTCTTCTGCTGCTCGGCTATGTCCTCCACTAGTTTGTCCCATCGTTCGCGAGCTTGTCGCAGCTCGTGACGAATAATTTCTCTTCCTTGGGCGGACGTGTCGGCGAGAATTCTCTCTCCGAAGGATATCAGGCCTCCCAGACGATGTTCGCCCTGTTCTTTCTCAGCCAGCAGTATTTGCAGACGAGAAACCTTCTCCTCGAGGTTTCCACTGGTCTCGTCCTTCTTCAGGCCGGATAAACTTTGCTCCAATTGGGTCAGCCAGGCGTCGACCACCTTCAGCTTCTCCTCGTACGTTCGATGATCGTCCACGATAGTCTCGCACCTGGTTACCACTTGTTTGCTGAGCACGTGCAACAGTTGGTACCTGAAATTTTCAATGGAAGTTCGCAATTTTGAATTCTGTTACGGTTTAAGGATCTGAAAAAAGTTGTGTCTTTGATTTCAAGTAATTAACCTGTTGCTAATCTGAGAGATCATCGGTTTGATACGCTCAACACCGCTCGCGTGAAGCAGACTGTGAGACTTGTCAACAAATTCGTCTATTTTCGACTCCTCCTTGAATATGGCGTCACGCTTCTCTTTTAAGGCTTGCAATCGAGCTTCCTTGTCTTGCAAAGTGGGTTGCAGCTGTTGGTCCCTGAACGCTGCTTCCATCGCGCAGAACCATTTTGTATGCGCCTCCATCTTTTCCTCGAAATCTTGCCATTTCTGCAGGGCTGCCTTCTGTTTATCTTCCACTGATTCTACATAAAAAAATTACACGTAACAAACAGATTCAATGAGGTAAAATACGAAGCATAGATACTAGAGAAGCTGCAGATACCTATTTCGCTTAGATATTGACGGAGATTACTCTCCAGCACAGTGATTTCCTTGTTAATCGCGTCCCAGCCCTTTGGTGCGGTTCTCTTGATAACCGTATCGCTAAGTTCTTTCAATTTCCCAAGCTGTTCCGCACCCTGCATCTGATCATCCTTCAACATCGCCAATGTAGCAAGTCTCCTGGAGATATCCGTCCGTTCGCCAGTGACGTCATTGCACTCCGCGAGCTTCTCTCTCTCTGCATTCAGCCAATCGGAGAAGCTCTTCACTTGCAGGTTAAATTTGTGATGCTTCTCCACGCAATCTTCCAGGTTTTCCAATAAATCCTTTGACTTCGATACGATATTATGAAACAGTTGTTTGATAGAGGGTAAGAAGACGTTCAACGAGGTGTCCTTCGTCTGGTCCACCAGCTGCTGCGCCTTGTCGCAAACAGACTCCACCAGAGTCTGATGAGACATGATTTCCTGGTGCATAATCTTGTGATTTTGCAACTGCGCTCGCTTCTCTTCCAAGGTGCACTTCAGCTCAGTGTGCTGATGCATCGCGCGTTCCACGTCTCGAAGCCAGGCTGTCAACTGTTCGTGGGAGAGAGAGAACTCTGCGAACTGCATCAAACATTGGTCTAATTTCTGCGTGGTGTTCTGCAGGTCCTCGGAAAATCCGTCCCACAGTGTCCTCAGGTTCCTCAGTTGCTGTCTGATGATCTCTCTGCCATCAGGAGACGTGTGCACGTACAGTTTCTCTCCGAGGTCTATGACCGACTCGAATCTGGCGTTCTCCTTCGTTCTAGTGTCGCTGAGGTCGCGGATCAGCTTCTGTCTGCTTTGCAGCACTGACAAGTCGCCCACGATCTCGCTGTGCCTCTTCAATTCCGATTGAATGTCGGTGATCCATTGCAACAGTTGATTGTACTTCACGTTAAACGTGTTGTGCTCCTTCACGAACTGTTCGTACCGCATCACGGCCTCTTTTATTTGATTTTTGATAGCCTGGTACTTGGTAGTCTGTCTGGAGACCCTCGTAGCCAAGTCTGCCTCTGCCTCGATGCTCTGACTCTTCTCGATAGCGGCGTTGAACTCGGCCCCCTTCGCGATTATATTTTCTTCTAAAGCCCTCAACTTCTGCAGATGCGCCCTCTTCGCCTCCTCGGTGCTCTTCAGGCTCTGATCCTTCAACTGAGCCTCCATCTGCTTGATCCAACCTTCTAAACCTTCCACGATCTTCTCGAATTCGGACCATTGGTTGAACATGTGTTTCAGTTTGTCCCTGGCTGCCATGCATCGCTTCAGGAAGTCCTCCCATATCTTCTTCTGCTGTTCAAAGTTGGTCAGCAAGGCTGAGTGGCCTGGCAAAGAGGTTTGCTCTAGAACGATGTTCAATTGCTGGTTACAGTCGGCCAGAATTCGATCCCCTTCCGTCTTTTGTTGCAGCAGACTCTCAATCGCAGCGATCTTCGTCTGCGCTGTGTCTCGTTCGACTGAAAAGTCTTCGATGATCGGCGTGCCCTCGTTGATCACCGTGTTTATCCAGTCCCGAGTTTTCTCGAACGTCTGAAGATAGGCTTCGTGATTGGAGACGTGCTTCTCAGCGATACTGATCCGTCCTTCCACTTCGTTCGATAATTTGTCGTACGCTTCGATCACGTTGCCCAACATCTCGCTGGTGTCGTCGTCTGGCGCTGTACTCAATCGATCCTGAAGCTGTTGAAGGATGTTCTTGTGAACAGTTACGTCCTGTGCCACCGTCCTGTACAAGTGTAGAGTCAGTTTCTTCTCTTGCAATGTGGGCAATAACTCTTGCTTCTCACCCAACTTGTTCTGAGCATCGACCAGCCATTGCTTCACCTGCGAGAACTTGTCCTCGAACGAGGACCTGTGCATCATGTCGCTCTCTATCTTCTTGTAGATCGCGTTCGTACGGTCCGCCATCGCGTCCACGCGGTTACGGAAGTTTCTCAGTTCCGTTCTGATCATCTCTCTCTGGTCTGGTGTGATCCTAGCGAAGAGAGCTTCGCCAGCCTCGGCTGTTTTGTTCAGTATAGCCTGTCCAACCTCTCGTTCCTCCGCGAACGCTTTCAACTCTTTCAGACGAGACTGGTAGAACGTAATTGGCTTTGGTCCTGTGATTTCGTCGAACGCTTTCAAGGTCTTCTCAGCGTTCTCGATCCAAGCTTCGAGCTTCTTCTTGTTAGCCACGTACTGATCTCTGTTCCCTTTCAGTTCTCGAAGTCTGTCCAAATGCTGCGCCAAGAACTTCAGCACGTAATCGTAACGCGTGTTTAGGTGATTTATGTACTGGTTCACTCGAGACTCGGAGCTGACTCTGGTGATGTCCTCCGCCAAAGCGGTCAGCTCTTTCAATTCCGTTTGATACTCCATCACGGTCTTCTGCACCTGACTCATCTCCGCGATTTTCTGCTCGATGTCGTCGAAATTGAGCAACGCGGACGCCTCGGCTCTGATTCTGTTCTCGTTCTCCTTCAACCAGGACAGAACGTTCTCCGAAGTCAGTTCGTAACGCTGCCAGAGAGCAATGTTTCGCTCGAGGTCGTTCTTGATCTTGCTGTAGCTGCTCTTCAGGGACTCCAGATCGACCTCCACCTTGTCGCGGTCTGCCTTCAGGGCTGCCATTGTCTCAGCGCTCTCCACCGACGACAGAAGCTTCAACGAGTTGTCGGTGTCTTCCTTTCTGGCCACGCAGTCGGCGATTCCAGCCTCCACGTCTTTCAACGAGGCCATTTTCACTTCTAGGTTGTAGCGATCGCTGCTCTGCTCGGGCTCGCACCAGGCAACCTTCTCTTTGAGCGTCACCACCATACGCTGAAGGGCTCCAAACTTCTCGTGGTACAATTTAGTCAAGAACGCTACCAGCGTGGCTATCACTTTGTTGGCGTGGCTGGCGACGCCGTCTCTTCGCAGCTGCAACGCTTGCAACTCCTTGGGCAGGCTGGACCTGGAAATACTGGGATACTCCGTCGACATTTTCGTCAACGTCTCTTCAACCTTCGACAGAGAATAGTCGCATTTCTCCAACTCCGTCTTCAGCTCCTGACACTTGTTGATACGTCCAAGAATCTTGGTGTTTTCACCGGTCAAGTCGTCGCATTTGATGATGTCTTCTCGGATCTTCGAGATCAGGTCGCCGGATCTCTTCATCTCCTGCCTGATCGCTCGCTCTCTTTCATTCAACGTGGACGCCAAAGACTCTAGCTTATCAGCAGAGCTTTTAACCAGCTTGAATTGATCGTCCAACAGTTTGTGCAGAGCATTCAGAGTGGGTATGTCTGTGTCGTTGTTCAGCTTCACCAGTTGCTCGATTTTAGTGACAATGTTCTGATACAGCTGTTGATAGCCAGGCAGCTCTTCTCTGTATCTTATCAATCTTGTCTGGCAATTTTCAGCGTCCATCATACGTTCGAACGCGGTGGTTAAAGCTTCATTGGTGTTGGTGAGCCACTTGGTGAGTTCAGACTTGGTCTCCTCGATCTGTTTCCAAATGATCACCTGGGTCTCGTAGGCTTGCAGTTTCCCACTAATGTCATTGTAAGAGTCTTGGTATCGCTGTCGCACCTCGGCCAGATCGTTCTCGATCAGTTCAGAGTTGAATCTGGGCATCAGAGAAGCCTCCTTCGTCAACTGCTGAGCCTTTGCATCCATCTTGTCCAAGAATTGCTTGCCCTTCTTCAACGCGTCCAATGCTTTCTTATGCTTCTCCAGTGCCATGCTGGCTTGGGTGATATCGTAAGGCACTCCTTTCACCGATCCGCACAAACTGTTCGCTTCGTCGATGGATTTCTTCAGTTTCTGTCTGGCTTCCTCGTAAACCTTCCAATCGTTGTTCATGTCAGCGTATTTCTTGCGCTGCTCGCGGAGAAGCTCGTTGACCTTCTCCCAATTAGCGTCCACGGACGACAGGACGACTTGGATGTTGGTCGTCGATCGTTGGTCCTCTTTCATCAATGTACTTCCTTCGAAGTGTAGAATTTCTTTCTCCTGTTCTCGTTTCTGGTGCTCCTCGATCAGCTGATCGATCTTTTCCACGGCAGGCGCCAGCTGTTTGCAAGAGTCGACGTTGTACACCGTCTCCTGAAGAGCCGTCTGGGTATTCAGTATCTTCTCAGTGATGGTTTGCTGTAGAGTTCTGAAGTTGTTCCACTTGGCGTCAAGGTTCTCCAGCCTGTCGCGTTTTACGGATATCTCGTTCTTCAAGGCTAGAGCTTTGTTCTCCAGATCGTTCAATAAACCTGACGCTGAGAGAGGTTTCCCTTGTTTATCCCTGATTTGAATGCCTACAGCGCTGTCAGGCAGGACATGCTGCTTCCAGCTGTCTATCTTGTCGTATATGGTCTGCAACTCGGATGAGAATCTGTCTAAATCAGCGATGGTGGGCTTTCTGGCCTCTGCCTCGTACTTGCAGTGACTCAGCTGAGCGTTAGCGTCGTTCAACCAACTAAGCAACTCTATCCACTTTTCTAACCCCTTCTTCTTCTGTTGCAGGTCCTCCTCCAACGCGTTGTACTTCTTCGCCAAGTTGGTGTACGTCTCGTCGAGGGCAGCTGCTTCCATCACCGATCCCCTGGCGGACAGCTGTTTCACCTCGTCGTAGATAGCCGCGAAGCTTGGCTGCTTCTCCGAGTGTTCCTGGATGTACGCGTGAACAGCTTGCAGGTTCGTGTCGACGGTGTCGACGGTGGCGTCGCTGATCTCAGCGATGTTCGATCTCAGCCGTGACATCCAGTTCTCGAAATCGGTGATCTTCATCTGGAACTCCTGTCTAGCCAATAGGGAATCGGAGACTTTGTTTATCTGCAGTCTAACCGTGTCAGCCAGCTTGCTGACTCTGGATTTGATGTCGGACACGCGAGCTTTCAGATTGGTCGCGCCTTCCAAGGACAGACCATGGCTGATGTGATCCGACACTTGTGTCAGCGATATCAATTGCGCCTGGTGGTCGGATATAGTCTTGTTGAACTCCTTCAGCCGCGTCAGCTCTTTTTCCAACACTGACACCTCGGGCGTTTGCGTGTTAGGCTCCACGAGGACCGTTCTTTCCGATTTCTCCAACCATTCGGTGAACTCCTTGATCTCAGACTCGAAGCTGTTCCACGAGGTGACCAATTTGTCCAGTTTCGTGGTGGTTTGCACAGCCACATCGTGCACAGCGTTCCAACGCGTGTGGACAGCGTCCACTTCGTCGGAGGCTGACGTTTTACCAGTTATCCGTTGGCTGATCAGAGACAGGTCTTGGACTTGAGGGAAGTGTTGCTGGCATCGAATTTCGAATGCTTTTGCAGTCTCCAGCATCTGAGCTGCCTGAGGTAGGGTGGTGGGTTTGCTGCCTATGGTAGCTGCCTTCGATTCTGCTTCCTCGATCCATGGTTTCAATGCTTGGATCCCTTTCTCGTATTCCTTCCAAGTTTGCAAGTTCTCAGCGGCTGTCTGTCGTTGAACTACGATGCTCTTCTGCAGGGATTCGATGGTCTTCTCGAGGTGCATAATGTCGCTGCGCAGTTGCTTGCCTGGACGACTATCGCCACCATCTGAAACTGAAAGAAGAGGTATCGTAAAAACTGTTTTTAGTGTTAGAAGTAGAACGTGGAAGATTCGATTTGGTTACTAACCTTTCACGAGCTTCTGAGACTCCTCTTCGAGGAACTTGAGTGTTTTGATCTTTTCTTGGATCTCCTTCTGCAAGCTCTCAGTTCTGTATACCATCTCCTCAGGAGTGGTAGCTAAGTTTTCAGTGTCAGCTATCGACTGCGGTGCACTCTGCTGGGTCCACAGCTGCAATTCGTTCAGTTTCGCCTGGAACTTGTTCCATCTGATGCTGTGCTGTTGAAGATGCACAACCTTCTCCTGCACAGTCTTCAGAGTGGTCTCCATCTTCTTCTCGGTTATCGTGATCTCTTTTCTTAACACTTCTTTCTTTTCTGGTGGTGCAATCTCTGTTAAATGACTGTACGTCTCCTGCAGTTTCTTCAGCAACTCTTCAGCTGACTTTCTTAGGGTAGAACTGAAGTCCTGCTTATGTTGAAGATCAGAAGACACCTGGGAAGCATCGTAGTAGGTAGTTGTCTCGATTTTCCTCAGTTCCTCGTCGGCTTGTTCGATCAACTTCAAGATCTCCTCTTTCTGCTCCAAATACGTGTTCCACAGCTTCTGCGAGCTCTTCAAAGACTTCAAAGTCTCCACGCTTTGCCCGTACGTGTCGTTCCAGCTGGATTCCAATTGCTGAACTTCCAAAGACACGAATGGCGGGGCGTGTTGATCCTTCAGAAGATCTTTGCCGCGTTGCAACATGCTGACGATGCTTGGTCTCTGTTGCTCCAGTTGATTCAGACGTGTTTCCTGGTTGGTAACCGCGGCTTGAAGAGTCTCAGGGCTCTCAGCAACCACGTCGACCTTCGAGACATCGCGAACTTTGCGCAGAAGAGTGCACACCTCGCGCACGTCCTTTCTGTAGGTGTAACTCTTCGAGTAGATGTCGGTTTTCGTCATGGTGATCTCTATGGTTGGTATCAGGTTCTTGTAACGAGTGATCAATTGTTCCAGACGGTGCTGCTCGGAGATGGCTTCATGGTCCGAACGATTGGACGTCAGACTGTCCAGGGTTTGGACCAACCACTTCATTTCTTCGCGTTTGCTGTCTGCTTCTCTGCATATTTTCTAGCGAGGAATAAAGAGGAGATCATTATAGCCTAACGAACATCGTGATGACACAAACTACGAATCTTTTCGTTTGAAATTTCTTTTGATATATACAGGATTATATTTACCGTTAAAACTTGAACCTATCCAACATGAGGAATGCGAGACAAAATATACAAAAACGTTTAAATGCGAAGCGGATGATAAAGAGATAATTGCATGCTTTATATGATGTTACAATGGAACTTTTAACTCATTTGAATCCAAGTGATCATTCGTCGAGTGTGAAAACAGGCATACTTCCTACCTGGAATATCGTCTTCTCCGTTTCGAATTCCTCCAGCGTGTTCACCTCGTGCAGTATGGTCCTCAGGTTGCTGTCCACGTGATCCATCCATCGCACCATCTCGTCGAATCTGAATGAACAATTCACAGGAGAAATAAGTGATTAGTAAACGTCGAAAACGCATCTCGATTAGCATCGCGAAGGCTGGAATACCCACTTCTTCTTGTAGGCAGCCCACTGCTCAGGCACTTGTTTCAATTGTTCCCTCAAACGCTCCACTCTCTGAGCGGAGTCCTCCCACAGGCGTTCTGCGTTCTGCGCGGCCTCGGCCAAGGTATTGTCCTCAGGTTTCATCTGGCTGTACGCGTGGCTGATCCTCTTCAACGACTGCAAGCACTTCTCCACGCCGAGCACGGTGCCACGGTTCACGAAGAACTCCTTGTTCCGCTGCAGTATGCTCTCCACGTTGTCGTTCTTCATCAGCGCCTGCTGCTCCGAGTTCACCTCGACCTCGATCTCTTTCAGGTAATGCAGGAACGTGGTTTCGTCCAGACGGAACTCGAGTCTCATCAGATGAAGCGGTGCGAAAGTCAACACCTCCTTCCAGCGTCTTTGAAGTGCTTCCACGGCTTCGAGAATAGGTGCTTGTTTCTCGATAGGCAGGATGTTCTTCAGGTCGTATCCAGCATTGGTGAAGTCCTGGATCCATTTCTCGTTCACGTTGCTGAAGAAGTTCTTGTGATACTCGATGGATCGTCTATTGTCGGTGTGTTTGTCGTTCATCATGGTCTCCGCGACCGACAGCCACTCGCACACTTGCCTCTCGCTGTCCTTGAACTTGGTCCAGCATCTGACGGCTTCCTGGAGTCGTTGTTCTTGGGCTTGAGCCGCTTGAGAGACTCTGTTGAACCGTTCGTTCAATTCTCTCAGAGTTTTGCCACCTTCAGCGGTGTCCACGTCAGCGTGGCTGTCGACGGATTTAACTATACTGGTGAACACTTTGTTCTTGGACTCTAGCATGGATTTGTAGTAGAGAGTCCTAGAGAAGAAGGTCTTGTGACGCTCCAATTGAGCCAGGATGTGCTCTCTACCGCCTGATAGGTCGACGGTCGTTAACATCCTCTCTGCTTCGTCCAACCAGGTAGCTATTTCCTTTTGACCAGCTTCCAGGGACTCTTGCTGTACTAGAAGCTGATGATACAGGTGTAATTGCATTGGTATCAATGCTCGTACTTTAACCAGAGCTTCTTTCTCTTTCTTCAGTGTGTTCATCATCTTGTCCACCTCGTCACGGGATAGATCTTGAATCAGCGTCTGGAATTTCTTGCTGATGCTCTTGAATAAGTCTTCGATCCCTTCGACTTCATTGTGGAAGACTTGCAGCTTCTCACCGTAGGCCTTGATCTTCTCAGTAGTAGTCAGATCGGTGGCTGACAAGGCTGACTCGACGTTTCTCAGCCACTTCTGCAGGGTCTCCACACCTGCTCTGTAGTCCTTTCTATTTCGTATCACGTCACCTGCGTGCATGTACTGCTTAGCTTCCTGGAACAGGGACTCCCATCTGGACGTCAGGTTCGTGTAACGTTGTTTCAGTTGCAGAGCGACTGGCTCGTCGGATGTGGCGATCAAAAACGTCACTGTGTCGGAAAGCTGTTGGTGTTTGTCCTTCCACACGCTTATGTCTTGGAAGAACTCCATTCTCTCTTCTTCTGGGAGGTTCAAGGCTGGTTCAGCTGTGTTCAACCAGGCGACGAACTCGTCCGCGATCACGTTCCATCGACGCCAGTAAGCTACCACTTCCTCGAGCATGCTTTGCACGCAACGAAGGTCCATGGATACGCTCTTCCACTTGTCGCTGGTCTCGCGCATAAAGCGATCGATGCTGGCGCTTTCTTCACGATCTGAGAACATACAACAATCGATATTTCTATAACAAACGTCTGTAAAAGCTGGAAAATTAGAAAAGCGTTACTGACCGACATTGCCCTCGCGTTTGTAGTCGTCGACGACCTGTTGCATGTCCAGGTACGCCTTCTGGAACTCCTGGAAGATTCTGTTTCTTGACACAAAGTTTCTGTACTGCTCCAACATCTGATGCACGCTCTCCTCCGTCCCGTACTTCACGCTCCAACCCTTCAGCTTGGTCTCGACTAGGAACAAGAAAGCAATAAGGCAGCACTTGTGCTCCAGGAACTTTAATCGGATTCTACGCTTGGCGGCGCGATCTGGCAGGCTGTCCAGTCTGGCCGCCATTTCGTTCAGCTGTTGCGGGTGCACTTTCAGCGCGGCCTCGGACATCCTGGCCGTCTGGAACCGCTCCGTCATGGACGGAAGATCGAGGAAGAACTTCTTGTGCTCCTCGAGCTTGTTCGAGATTATGTTCGCCGTCTCCTCAGTCATTTCTTCCGGGATGTCGTTGTCGGATAATAAGAGGTCCTCAGCGCGGCACAGCCATCTGCCTACCACGCCTAACTCGCCTGGTAAATAGGAGTCTAACAGCCAAAGCCAGCGCAACATCTGAGAATTTGAAACAAAACCGATTTCTATCCGTAATATCCATTCCCTTCAATTTAATGCCAACAATAGATTGTACAAAGCGTCCATATTAACTTACAAGCATTTCCATGGTCTTCCACAAGTTCCGCACGTGGCCCCAAGAGTCGCGCGTGATGCTTATCATACTAGGCGTCTCGACAAGACGCTGCAGCTTATTATATATGACTCTTTGTTGCTCGACTTCCGCTTTCAGGGCAGCGTATTCCTGCGAAATTCACAAAGAACACCCATTGTACGTAAAATCGTCGGGACGCATCGCGATTCTGTAGCGGAACCAGTGAAACGTACGTCAAAGCCTAACGGAGAGCTCTCCATCTGCTCCAGGAACTTGAGTCTCTCGTAAAGCCAGCTGAGCAGGCTGTCGTACTCCTGCTGGACAGCCGCGAACGAATCGGAAGCTGCTGATCCTGGTTCCGGGTATTTGTGCAAGAACTGAGCCACGTAGGTCATTATAGATTTCTCGTCTGGTTGGGGAACGTCGACGTCCTCGGGGTCGAGGAGTCTGGCGATGCCTAGTTCCGATTCAGCCACGTTGAACGCGGTTGCTAAACGCGCTCTGTTCGTTGCCTCCCTCATGGCCGCGATGTTCACCAGGTTCGCCTTAATGGCGTCGATGATGGCCAAGAAAGCGTTGCCGTCGCGCCAGCTTTCGCCGAAATCGCGAACCTTTATGTCCCTGTGCGGAGAAAATCGAATTCACGGTTTCAATAATTGAGATTCAATTGCAGGTCAGCTAAAAAGTCAATTGAAGGCTTGCTTCATTTTTTTTAACGACTGATGCATCGAATATTTGTTTATACTGACTTTGGCAGGGCGTTGGTGACCCATTGCAGCAGAGTCTTTCTCGCTCCCTGCTTCCATTTCTCGCTGCTGATACGCTTTCTCTCGCTCGCCGCTGAACCTTGCGTACTCAGACTCTCCAGACTGCTCTGACTGCCCCAGGTGTGCCCGAGATACTCCAATGCTCTGGTGTTCTCCTCGATCTAGAAAAACGAGCGATCAGTGGACGGGCGAAATTTGCCGCTCGAACAACGACACCGGGGGCGGAAACAGAGATATTCACAGAGGGAAGGACTAGCGTGCGTACTAGGGTGATGCGTAAGATCATGTGGGTGCGTGCTAACTTAACAGTCTCCTCTGTACACACAAAATTTCTCTACGGCTTTTATCGTTTCTCGCCAACGTCGTACCAGGTTATACGATATAATCTTTCTTTTTTTTTATTTTTTTTGGTTCATTCCATTTTTTAAATAGCTACTCACCTTCCTTCGATCCTTCGATCGTAGCTTGTTTTTGTGGAATAAATACGGTTAGCAGGATGGAATGTAATTTCTTACTTCGCTCTTAACGAGGATTAATTTTCTGAATAAGGAAAGAAGCGAGAAAAAAAAAGAGAAAAACTGTCGAGCGACAGAAAGATGCCTGCACTCCCGCATGGAATGTAAGAGAACAGCGATCAACCAACGTCGTGGACGTATGCAAATTAATCCCCGTTGCAAACGATCGTTGTAGTGCTGCCGCGCGTACATCGTAACGCGTTTATGTAATACAATGTTACATGTGACACGAGCATCGTATTTAAGCAACTACCGCATTCTATAATAGTTGCAACCGTGCTTTCTTTTTGCGTAGATTCGATCGTGTTCGACTGTGCAAACGGAACAGCGTCTACCTGGAAGTACAGGATGATGGTCCATATCAGGCCCAATACCACTGGCGGTCGTCCGTCCACCAGATCGGACGAGTTTATGTTCACCAATTTAATCTGCAAAAGATCGTTTCCATCGTACGTTAGCAATCACACGATTTCAGTTGCATTTTGCAACTGATATCCTTCCATTTACTCACTTTCTTGCTCTGTAAGAATTGAAGCGCGGTATTAGCGTTACTGAGGAAATGTGGTCTCTTCAAGTTACGGCCCCTTTCCACCGGCTGCGAACAGAGAAACGCGTTTCGCTCGAGTGTGTATTTTACAGACCAGAGTTAGGATAGTCGCCAGGCGAACTTACCAGCTTCTCGCCGGACAGAACTTCGAGCAATGCCAATAGGCGGGTACCATCTTTGAGGTCCTCGATCAGGTCGTCCACTCGAAGCGGTGGACTTCTCTGAAAGCGATTTCAATCATCCATATTCTCTTTCTTCTCAATGAATATCCGTCGAGAAACTCGTCGAAACGAGCAGCGGATATTTACTCGAACAAGTTTATCGGATGTAGAAGTTTATTGGAATCAAAATTTCGAAAATCTCTCGGGGGGAAATGAAATTTTTCTGAAATTTCAAGGTGTCACGCTACTTCGAGGGCGTGCACGTCGCGAGGAAGCAACTCGATGGTTTCTAATTCAAGTTTCGAAGTATCCGGAAGTGCGGAAGTAGGGGAGCGGTATCGAGACTCGCGAGCCAGGCACGAGTTACTCCACCGAACTTTTGATATTCGTGATGAGAAGTAATTTCAGCGATCCCTTATTATGTGGCAGGGACGGTGGAAAAAAAAAGAGAAGAAAGGAGAAGTTTGCACGGTGTTCCGTGTACGAGAAATACTTATAAAGAAGAGGACTGTTCGTACGAGGCAGAAATAGACGGCAGACTGCGAGGTCGTTGACCTCGTGCCGCCTGGTTCCGGAAAATCGCTTTCACGAGTTTTTCCTTACCTTGGAGAGGTAGGAATTGATCCAGTTGACAAAGGTCTTCTTCTGTACGCGTTCTTGTTCATCTGGAAAGAAGAGACTGGATTTTGGTATCTCGCAAACAATATACTTATTAGTACTTATAAATGTAACTGCTGTTTAATTAGTAAAATAATTCTAATCGAGTAGCCAACACGAGCAAAGACAGAATTGTTTCGCGTTCGAAAATCTAATCAGGTTTTCCAAGGCTACCAGGAACAATACGTGGAAGTGTCGTCTCCTGTCCCATTTCTTCCACACTTCATGGTCTCGAAGTGCCTCGTGCGGCTACCGCCCATTAATCTTCGAAACGTGCCGAATCTCAAGGTTACCATATCCTATGTCTCCTACGAGATAGAACGTCTCTCGGACGTGTTTCGAGATAAATGAAAATTCTTCTTGTTGGCTTACGTAAAAGTATTACGTTAATCCTCGTTACAAGCCAGGACGTATGAGAGAATCGATCTTTGACGATCGTAAAATAAAAAAAAAATAAAAAAAAAAGAAAAAACGATACTCGTATTTCTTTGTTGGAAGTTTCGAAGAGGCAACGGTGCGTTTTTCACACCGTTCGCGATTGACAGAAAATATGGAAATTTCGTCAGCGATACCGGTGCCGGTTGAATATATAATCGATATTTGCCTCTCGAACCTAAGAATAATCGTGACGCGTTGTTTGGCGACATTGATAGGAGAGATCGAAAAAAAAAAGAACGGCTACTGTAATATTCATACGTCGCGTTCTAGCAAATTGTTCAGTCTTGGCCGTCAATTACGTCATCGTCAATTGCGCCTCGTGATCGCCCCGCCGCGTGAACTTTAAATCGAATTAGACGCCGCGGCTCGCGATTCGCGGCTTATCGCGTATCGTATGAAAGCCGATTAATCCCGTTCGACCGCGGATTAGAGGAGGGAAATTCGTCGGTACGATCCGCGGCGGCGCTAGGTAGCCGAAACCAGTTTCTCGCGCTGTAAATTTAGCCAGCCGCGGATGCCACGTCGAATAGGCTGCTTTTATTGGCGATAAACGTGCACGCTCTTACGTGGGCCTTTAAAATATCCTTTCGGGTGTCCTCGATCATACGCGCGATAGTGTTCCATTCATTTCTCGGTGCACGAGTCCATGTGTCTGTCTATTTATAAACGATCGTTGATGCACGATTTTTTGCTCACTCGCTATTAACAGCTAAGCGAAAATAGAAGAAAACTGTGCGCTCTTATTGTTGAGTTTGGTCAACTTATCGTTACGCAAGAGCGTAAAAAGAAGTTGCCTCGACGATTTCGAGGGAACGAAATTCGTGAATTACCAGCGTTTCTAATTTATGCACCCTTAGTGCTCGCGCGAGAGGCACCCACCAACCGTAATTACGGTGTTCCCATGAAAATCCACCTTTCCTACCGCCTCCCCTCGTGTTGGTATCACGAATCGTGTTATAAATCACGGTTTGGCGACGCGTGGCTCGCGTTTTGGCAACGATCACATCGCACGATGGATGGTGGCCGTCGATAAGCGCGTGTGCAAGAGGAAAAGTCTCTCGAGGACTCGAGCCTCAATTAAAAGGTACGCGCGGGCTTGCACGTGAACGCGAAAGAAGAAGAGGGCCGTGTGTAGAGGACGGCGGGTGTTGGCAACGCATACGTGATTCGCATGCACGCAGCGTGCTGTCACATCGCGCGTCAAAAGTACAGTGCTCTCGTCTCCAGACAGTGTGCAGCTACGTCGTGCATGGACGGAGCCGCTTATTAACGTGGCTTTGTCCCCCTTTACATATTCATTGCTCCTAGTCTGGTGGAAAGACGTCGGATGCTCGAGGTCACGGGAACAAACTGGTTTTTGCGATTTTTGTTCAGCCGAAGTGGCACGTGACGCGGAACATCGGTGCTTTCGTTTTTACATTTTATAGCAAAATACGAGTGGAAACTTTCTGGGAGCGAGGCCTCCGATCGAGGCTATAGAAATGTGGATCACGACGGACTCTCGTGGGAAGCGATCGCATTGTTTGTTAATAGGTGTTCCTCCTTTCTTAATGCGACATGAGTCAGCACTTGTAAATAGAGCTGGGAACATTCGGGTATTAAATTCGACACTCGAACGGTTTTTCGCGAGGATCTATTATTATCGCGCCGAGCGTTATTCTCATTGATGACACGTCGAGATTCGAAGGGTACTGTCGTTTCGTACGGAGATCAAGCCGAGGATCGAATCGAGGCTCTTCCTTGTACGGCTGACTTATTAATTTGTACGCTACTTGGGGATTGCGAGCGCGGTTCGTGATTGATGCGCGGTTAATGCGCTGTAAAATTGCACGTTCCGCGCGAACGCAGTAATTTAGCTGTACGCCTAGACGATCGGAGGCCCGAGCAAAAACTCGCGGAAGAACTAAACGGAGAGGCGCGAACGAAAAGGAAGACGAGAACGAATTATGTAACGAGGTGCGAACGGAGGATTACGTTATTGCTTGTGGATTAAACGAATTCGATGTTTTATTGGCGATTTAATGGACGGGTAATGAGGATCGCGAGTACCGGGCAGACACGCGATAAATTTCGATGAGATACGTCCGTCCGGGTGTCTTGGTACTGTTAACCGTGATCCATCGGGTGGAAGTAAAAAGAGTTTAAATTGGCCGCGTGCATCGTAAAACGGCGGCGTTCCACCACGATGGAGGACGATTAATCTCGCTGTATTTTCAGGTCAGCACTCACGGAACTTTTACGCGTTATATACCGTTGGCTGCGTCTCGGATGAAAGGTGCGGTCGCTCCGGACGAAAAGTAACGTCGAACACGGCGTGTCTGTTCGAGCAGGACACTATCTACTGTGCGTCACGCGGTTGCCATATACATACGCTGTTAATGATCATTAGTATGATCATTAAGCCTACCAGTGTATCTATTAAAAAAACGGACTCTGCATACAACCGACTCGATCCAGAAGAAACTCGCGTACCTCCTCGGTGATGTTCATCGAACTCGTTAGACGAGAACAAGAACGTACGTTTTGAAAATAATATAAGCGCAGCGATTTCTTTTTCTTGTCATTTTTATATTCCGTGTTCGATCAACGGTTTCCAATCTCATGAATGGCAAATAAACTCCGACCTATCTCAATGGTTCGGTTCGAACTGTTTGAACGGAACGTTCGAATCAGCTCATTACGCGGCAGACGTGTCTTGCCACCAGATAACGGCTATCAGACTTGCACGAGCGAGCTCCGGTTTTACCAAGCGCAATTAAACAGAAACAATCGAGGGGACAACAACGGCTGGAGCGCGACGGGCGTGGTTACTTAACGCGTACGAATGCCCGCCGCGCGTAATTGTTCAGCCTCGTAAAAGAGCGCGCGCGAGCTACCCTTTTCTTCTTTCCGATCGTCGGAGCGTCGTCGAGCCGACATTTAAAATTATCTCGCCTTTCGCCCCCTCTCATTTTTCCTCGAAAAGAGCCGCACGCACAACGCGGGACTCGCATATAAATTCGTATTTTTAGCGCTTTCGTCCGGCCAGCGCGGTGGAAGATGTCGAAACCAGAAGGGTAGACGAGGATGGGACGATCGGTGAAGTGGGACAAATTCTCGTGGATGAGCTCATACGCCTGATAGCGTCTCCCTCTCTTTCGCTCTTGTAACAGAGAGACTGCAGGAGAAAGGGAATCGATCGAGTTTCTTTTCGCCGTCGCGACTTTCATCCACTTCGATTTTGCAAAATCGGCTTGGTAACGAGCCAATTCGCACGCTGGACAAGCGTTCTTGGAAAGGAAGACGATCAAGGTCCTCTGTCCTTGCTCACACTCTCTTTCTTCCCTCGCTCCAACTCTCTCGCCGCTCCAGCTCGATAGAATTCCTCCTTTTATCGTATCTCGTTCGCGCAGTTTTTCAATTGCAATTTCGCAGTGCAGGTGGTACCACGCGTAATCCAACGAACCAACGAACCAACGAACCTACTCGTACGCCCAAGTTCCTCTCTATCCGCGTTCGCTCTCGATTCCCTCTTCGATTTCAATTCCGCGGAAATAGATGAAAATTCCCTTTCCCCTTCCGATCCTCCCGATAATCGTGGTCGTATGGACGGAGCGTGCGTTTTGAAAAAGGGAAAATCGAGCGAGGTTCCGCGCCCCAGCTTGAGTCTCACCTCGTTCTCTTTTCTTGACTCCGATTCCTCGCAAGGTTACCGGAGCTTCTCGCGACTCTATCCAATGGCGATCTCGTCTGTGTTCTCTTCATCCTTCCACGGAAGGAGACTGTCACGATTAAAATATTTGAGTCCCTTTTTCTATCTGAATCGTCGCTTTCGAAGAAAGCTGTCTACGACGTGTAATAAAACTGGTGTCAGACGGCGAAAGAAATCGCCGTAACCACCGCGTGCTTTCTATTTGCAGAGGATATTGAATTAATCAGGGAGGGCAAACGATACCCGTGACGAATCTACGATTTCCTTTGGTTCATCAACCGTGTATTTCTCCGCGTTTTTATTAGACCCCGTTATACACTATATTTACACGGAGTCTGTGTTCAACCTGATCACAAGGAACGGGACACGGCATCTGCGCCGGCGTTTCTTCTTCAAAACGAAGATCAAGAGCGAAGAGCTTCGAATTAGCTTACCCCGCTGCGAGTCTTTTTCTCCCTTGGCGAATAATTTTACCGTCGAACAGAAGGAGCGTTCGAAACCGCGCTTGCATTCGTATACCAAAGAAATTCGCGAGCGTTAAACGAGCACCAAGCAGGAAACGGCTGGTGATAACGAAATGCACGGCCTTGACATTCGCCGCGCGATAAGAGAGCTGATTTATTGCTCGGTTGGAGCTGCAGAGCGTGGAACGAAACACTGCGTGCCGTGATTCAGCCTGGCCAGGCTCTCGCGTTTCCACAGAAACATTCGACGGACGATTCTTAACTTCCGTTTTTAGCGATGATTGCGGGCAGGAAATAGAGCACCGCGGCTCGTTTCAGCAACAAGTATCGAAAACGGAACAATAAGCCGCCCTCCGCAACGAGTTTTCCGGAGGGCCGCGCATTCATAAGAACGCGAACAGCCCGACTCTTCCAATTATCGAATGCAACTGCACGCCATTTCCTATGCACGCCCGCCCCGTATACGTTTCGAGGGTGAAAGTTTCGCGGTTTCGACGCGGCGTGCCCTCCATTGACGGTTCTTCTCGAGTCAACTATGCCTCGAAGAAATCAATTAATGTGTACCCCTCGTTAGAACGAAGGATGCTGCATCTTTTCACGACCGTTTACGCGAGCACGTCTACCAAATAAGTTTCCGAGGATGCTCGCACGAGGACGGATTGAAACATCAAACGGAGACCGCCGTCGAGTCGAGTTCCGTTCGCCTGTCACGATCACTCTCCATTAAAAACGAGCGACCCTGTGTTTGTACGCGTGATTGTTTGTTAATTACTTCCTAATGAGCGTGCAGAGGGGATGAGGTAAGATCGCATGCCACGAGCCACGGCCGCGTTGCTTCGTCAAGCAAATTGGCGAAATGGTGGCGTGCGTGACGAGCACTGCCCGCGGCCGTTGAAATCCTTCCGATCGTCGGTCTTCTCCTTGATCGTAACTCGTACGAAAGCGTCGTTCAGCCTCGGGTCGCCCGTAAAACTCGGCCATACGCGAATCCATCGGGGTCGAGACGCGGAGATGTGGTTTTTTTCTAACGAGATTCGCAAGGTTAACGGGGTAAGGGAGGAGGGAAGGAACGAAACGAATCGGGGCTCGCGTAACCCTTCCCCTCGATTCTAGAAACAGAAAACGAGCTTGGATTAAAAGTGTCACGACTATAAATAGGACTCGCGAGGCCGCTTCTGTGTAACTGTTACGCTGCAATGTTCACCGGGCTCGTAATTTATTGGAATCCCGTGTAAATGACGTTCGAAGATTCGAATAATAATGGCTGCCCGTCCACTGGAAACTTCGAGTAGATTGATTACGTTTGCGGTCAGACTCTAAGGGGGCTAAGATCGTCTGCCGATTGTTCGAAGCGGACGTGTGCACAGGCTGCGTGAGCTCTGCAGTTCGTGTCGTTCAGAGAAAGCATAGAGGAATTATTTTCGTTGCGATGAAAAAAGTCGCGAGTGGTTTTTCGAGTATCTAGACTCGCACGAAAGGGTTACGAGACGACAGAATAATTTGTTTTACGTGTGCCACCCGAGTGGAATATAAACGACGCACTTCCTGCTGGTATTATACATTTTTAAATGCCTAGTCTTTGATGCATCGATAAGAAACACGTTGAATCGAAATAGCTTAGGCAGCATAACATTGTGGATAAAATTATAAGGCAACTCGTTCGTTATTAATTGTGCACTTTGTAGTAGGGACTTGGATATGCGAGGAATAAGATGATTGCTAATAAATCTGCTTCTATATCCTCCAGTTATCTAGAATATCGTGTCCTGGACGATTTAGAGACGAGTGGAGGATAGAGGTTACAGGGTATCGTAGCGAGTTAACCCTGTCCATCACGTGTCCCAGGTATAGGTAATCGGCTAACGGTAGGTACTTGGTCTATGTCTGGTCTGGTAACGAGTACTCCATTCAATTTCCAAGATGTTGCGAGCGCCCATCGACGGTAATTGCCGGCCGTTTCTGAATGGGAACGCACCTGCACGCCATGTGCGCGCAAAAATGGTGCATCGCCACTGTTGCCGTGTAAAGTATTGCCTTCTAATTATAGTCGGCTAAAACGGTCATTCCGTAAACCAGATAAAGGAACGTTCGCGGAATATAAAATGGTCGCGACTAAAAATAGATCCGCGATCTTACCAAACGAGTGAAAATCCTCGGTTCTCATTGCCTCTTGTGTCGTCAATGACTCGGAGATCTCTCTTAATAATATCTTGTTCTTTTTTTTCTTACAGATTTCTCAGATGGCCAATGGTTTCTATCAGTGCGCGATGGCATTCACCACCTGCGACCTTGGATGAAAAGAAGAAACGGAGAGGCGAGAACCGATTACCAGGAGGCGAGGCTTGGAACGTCTCAGATCGAACGCGTCGTCTTTCATTCGCGATTAGAGCCGCCTAATCCGAACATTGCCTCGCCAGCGTGTTATCGATCGCCCCCAATTGGATTGGCAGGTAGCGCTGATTCCTCATCAGGAAGTCCTTCCTCTTTGTTAATTCAGGCGCCGTGCAATTTCGCGGTTCTCGTTCGGTCAGCACGGTCGACTAACCTGTCCCGTTGGATGGAAAAGGTAGCTATCGACGGCAAGTTGAGATGGAATGAGAGAGTCGTGGGGAACGGTGGTATCCGTGGCAGGTAGGCAGGTAGACAGGACAGGATCGGTACGGAGAGAACCCAGACGGAGGCAGATGGACACGTCAAACATGATGAAACGTAAAATAACGTATTATTCGCCTGCACTCACGCTTAAGCGTTTTTTTTCTTCCTCCTTTTTTTTTTGCTGTAATCTCAGCAATTTAAACAGAGGAGAAGTGCGGCGATCGTTTAACTCATTATCGTAAAGTTTTTTACTTCCTCCTCCGTCAACTCGTAGTAATTCGGAGTTCTATGTACGGATGCGAGTCAAGTTCATGAATGATGGTATTTCAGACAGAATGACATCATTTAAAGGATCAATAAAGGTGACCTTGACGTCACCGCCAAAAACATCCGAAGACAAGTGTATTATTGTGTAAAACACGATACAGAAAGATATCGTATCATGGTTAATCTTAGAGATGCTCGCTTCGATCCGTAACGACTAATCGCCTATATAAAGACTGGCCTTTTAAACCATTGCCAATGTCACCGTTTTCCTATATCTAATTATCAGCCTCGTAAGTCCACGATGCTATCGTAACGACAAGTGTAAACAGCTACGGAGAATCGACTGCAACGCGAGGAACTCGTAGAATCTTTAGCGTGAACCAGCGAGAGAGTAATCGTGAAGACGCCAAGGCGATTTTAAGAGGGACCAGACAGAAAACGATGCAAGTTGGATGCAGAGGGTTCGAGTATAATGAACGCGGAGATGAAAAATGCGGGTTACGAAGTGGTTGAAGAAGGAGAGACGAAGCTAAAAGGTTCGAGGGAAGGCGAGCGCGGTTGGAGCGCCTAGCCTTGAACTGACGCCCAATAACGTCATCGTTTACTATTAGTACGAGTTACCACATTACGCTTTATACGCGACACGGTGCCACGTTTAATCGTGTCAGATGCTGAAGCGTTTCGACCGACACGGTTCCCAGCCGGTCGTTTCGTGCATTTTTCATCGCAGGTGACAAACGATCCTTTGTCCTCCGCAGCCAGTGGCCGCGTGACCTCTTCGCCTCCATTACTTCGACCCATTTTCTGGCCTCCGTTTTATGGTGCTCAATTTAAAACGCGCGTCGTTAAACGTTGCATCTCGGACCTTTCTCTTAAGCGACTCTATATGCTTTCTTTGGTTTCCATCTAAATCCTGTGTATTAGCCGTTGCACGATTAGATTCCTATTGGTTCCAAGTCCATCTACTCGTTCGTAGATAACTCCTGTCTAGCAATAGTTATCGTCCCAAGTATTATTCCGCCGTGCTCGCGTTCTGTTTCAATATTTTCGGTTCAAGTTCGTGTAAACGTTTTACGCGTCTACGTCGACGCGTTTACGCGGACGTAATTCCGTAAACGGTTACCAGATAGAAGTACAAATAGCTCTGGTACGTCTCAAGATTGGTGCACAATAATTTCATACCAAAGCACACAAACCTGGCCCAACGTTCCGATCGTAAGCAAATTTGCAGATGAAATATTTCGTTCGAAAGCTGGAACAATAATTAACTTCCGCGTAGCCGAGATGTACGCCAGAAAACGATCGAGATCGGGCGCCATCTTCTTTTTCGCCGACGCCGCCGCTCTTTTCCCTTTCGCGAAACTGGTTTGCACGCCGGTCGCGTAACGACCGATCGTCTTATCGACGCAAGATTAGAGCTGTTGTAACGCTCTTTTAAATGCTCGAGCAGGACTACGAATTTCGACATAGACGAGGAAAGTCGCGCACGGTTCGAACGAGACCCGAAGTCCTCGGTTTCGTACGTTGGCCAGCGTGCACTGACGTAACGCGATTTAATAAGTGCCGTCCGTAGGAACCGTAGGGAACCTTGACCTCAACTCTTGCCTCCACTCTTTCTTAACGTGCCCGTTTCTTCGACTTATCTCCTCGTCGCCGATTTCGTTCCGTTCTGCCGGCCAGTCCAATTAAACCGAACAGCGTCCCGCTGTTTTCGCAGCTCTCCGCTGAGCCACGTGCGAACATCCTGGGTATTTATACCGAGACGGTTTTCTTGTTAAACGAACGATGGATCCGATGGCGAATGCTTTCACATAAGTGCCCTTGGCATCTTAGTTTCGAGTATTCAACCGAGGGGAGGCAGCAGTTTGGAAACTATTCGGATATCTCTGCGATGCGGTGCAGTTGAGAAAGAAAGTCGTGGCACAGGGGAGGCTGGGAATAATTCGAAATCACAGCACGAAGAAAGTATGGGAAAATTTTCGAGCCACGGACCACAGGGTCGAAGACAAGAAATTAAGAATTGCAAGACGCGTTTGCGGTCGCCGTATCGAGTAGCCATTGACAGTAGCTGTCGGTTCGCGCGACGTTGCCTCGTTATCTTTACCCAACAGGCTTCATTTTATTTACTCGCGTGGAATAGATCGACGGTTCGTTGCCCTGCACCACGATCGCCGCGCGTATGGAGACCGCTGCTGATGGCGCTTACGCGAACCGCTGCCAAAATGTAACCGTGGCTCGTCAAATTCGTGGTGGCTCCGTTTTGGACGCTCGCGAACCGCTCATTCATCTTGGTCGACACACCTTTTTACCGTGCATTTCCACTTGCGACGTGCTCGCGTTCCGCTTTTCTCTCTGACGCTGATAAGAATTCTTGCCTGTGTGTTTAACCTTCGTCTACATTCGCGAAGCTTTACCTTCAAGTTAAGTTAGTAGTAAAATAGAGTTTTAAATACTTCGCAGGAGAGACACGTTCTATTTTTTAAACTGTACCTACTAATGGAATTCTTCGTGTCATGTATTTCGCGTCGATTCAGCGTGTTTGAACGCGGCAGAAATAAATTTTTCAACCGTAGCAAGTATCGTTTCGCGACGGCGATACCGACCGTGGCCATGAAGGCGTCGTCGCGAACCAATCTTTCCGGTTTGCCACATGTAACGTACAGCGGCGAGCGTGGGTAACGCGATTACTGGACACGAATCGTAAATTAACGTTATCAATCAACGATGAAAGACCGCGAGCACCGTGTCACGCGTTATTACGCCTATCGTTGAGGTTCGAACGGTTCTACCACTTGTCCCTTTCTCGCAAAATTCACATTCGTCACCGAGTTCCATCGCGTAGAAACGACTCTTGCCTGTTATCTAATCTTCGAGTTGATTACTTGGCGTTCTGGTTAAGACAGAAACGTGTCTCTGTTTTGTGTCTTCTATTCGAAGAGGCGCTGGTCCGGTTGCTCGCGAACGCGTGTCAGGGAAAAAAGCTCCACGAGGTCCCCGCAAGGGAATTGCTAATACGGTACTTAACAGCGGGGAATAACTATCGATCGCGGAGAAAATTCACGTTCTTCGTCCGTGGGTGGGTTCGCCAGCGACGGACAAAAAAGTTTGAGGCGATTCACCGCAATTTTCTTAACAGTCTCTGCAATGAGAAGCTTCTCACACTTCAGAGAGGCTCCTGGTGTCTGAGATTTTGGAGCAAATGAATTGGAAAAGTGTATCGCGGATAGTTTTCTAAGCGTAGACCAGTCTTATTCGATGCGAACCATGGTGAAATATTCGCGTTGAATAAAGATCGGTTGGTGGCGAATGGTGAAGGCGTATCACGGTGACAAAGTATCGTTCGACCGAAGGGAGCTACTACAGAGGCTCATTGATTTTAGTGGCGCACGCTTCGTAGGTTGCGGTCGTCAATGACGAAAAGAGCAAAAAGAAACGAGACACGCGGGGCTCGTCCTTTCAGACGGATGAGTAATGAATCGCCAGCGTGCGTCGCCTGTGCGAATCTAGGTCAGCGTGTAATTTTATTTTAATTTCGACGATGAACGATCGATCATCGCCGGCCGGTGGATATTCGTCGCGTAACGCCGTCGAACGGAGTAAGCGTAAATAGATTAATCGTCTCGAACCCGAAGACGTCGTTCGTGTTTAATTAAGTTGCCAATCAAGGCTAACACGATCGAACGATAAAAATAATGCGAATAAAATGATCAATAATTGCATAACGTCGGCGGTGATCATAAAAATGTCGCGTACCAGCTGCGTTTTATATTGTATTTTTCACGAGCAGCGTTACCAATGCTTCGATTGTTCCTGTTATCTGATGAAGTGTGCCAAGTATTGACCGGTGCTCAGACCGCGCTAGACGAAGTCTGGGGGACCTCTCTAGTCGCGACAGAGGCTCGTGGAACTCGTGAAAGGGAGTGGAGGTTGTTTCTCCATCGGCGCCGTGCGAGTTCGCGAGCGTTCCCTCGAGGAAACACGCGAAGAAATCACGCGTGATCGCAATTAACCACGCATTAACCGCGGTGGCGGTTCGTTTACGACGAAAAACAATCAGCTCCGGGATTACTCGGACAAAGCGGATAAAATGGGCGAGAGAACGATGCATCGCAATTTCCTCGAGCCGCATGACTCATCGCGATCTCCGGAATTGCTACATTGGCCTTTAATTAACATTGACCTAACATCCACTTATCGTTGAACGACGATCGGCGTACGATCGTTCCCTGATCTCTTAAACCCATCCCGTTAACTGTTTCCTCAGCCTCTTCTAGTACCGCTGTTAATTTCTTCCTTCGTCCAACCTACTCGCTTACGTCATACTTGGCTGTGTCGCGAAAATCAACTTCAGATACATACTTTTCGTTGCGCTATTGTGCCCTATCCGGATATCCTTCCATTCGCTCGAGCCATCTAGTAATTACTAGTTCGTAGAATTCATGTCGAGGAAAATTCTAGTTAGAAAGGGTTAATTTTAAACGAAACCGGAGTAGGTCACTTGATTTAACGGTACTTGACGTGTTCCAACGAAATACTTTGTCCTTCGAGACAAAGATCTGACGCGAACGAACCAAAAAAGCCAGCTAGCAACCTAATTTTCCGACACCCATGATAGATCCCCGAAGAGCGACCGTTCGCGGTACCAAACGCCACCCTAAGCTCTATGCATTTTAAGCACCGCGCGGACAACCCCCCTCTGGACGAATCGAGAAAAGATCGAGGAACGAAGGGGAATACCTTTAATCTCAGCGATGTGTGCATCGTACTCGCTCTTACTGCGCACGTATTCGATCCTAGTGGCGACGTTCTGGAAGCTCTGAGTGTGATACTCGGCGTACCATTCGGACGGCGTTCGATCGTCCAGCCCCAGATGCTGCTGTGGGCTACTGCCCCTCCTATGCGACAAACTCTCCTCCGATGGGAATCTGGTGAACGAGGTGACTGAGCTGGACTTGCTCCCGTGATTTGGAGCACCGTGGCTGTGGCTCTGGTAAGCGGAGTCCTCGAGGGCGTGTTCCTCGCTCGGCGTCCTGCTCGATTCCGTCAGAGAACGTTGGAGCGAGGTCACGCCGCCGGCACCGGCACCGCTGATCTCTTTCACGGTTTTACGCATCGTGATCTTCTCGAACTTGACCATCTTCGAACCGTTCAATTCACCCTCCTCCACGAGCCGTTCGAAGCTCTCCTCGAAGGACGAGTCGCTGGCTCGGGAAGACGGACGAGACGAGGGTCCGGACATCGGTCTCGGATTGGTGGGCGATCGAAATTGGCCCGTGCTTCGTCTCGCCTCCTTGTCTTCGAACAGCTCGACGAAGAAGTTGACTCTGTCCCGGAGACGACCACCACGTGGCGTGCTCGGGCTGCCAGGACTCGCCCGGCTGCCGGCAGGACTCGTCCCCTTCGATGGTGGTGTCTGCGACATGGTGGTGGTGTTCTCGCCACCGCGCAGCTCAGTCGCGTTTCAGGTTTCCGAGGTTCGAGCCGGTAAACTGCTAGCCGGCCCGAAAATTCATGCCGGCGAACGCGCACTGGCCCACCGGCCCGTTTCCGGCCGACGCTCGTTTCACGCTCGAACTGCGCCTGTGGACACCTGTTCTCCGCGCACCACACCCTGCTACAACCACAACCACCACGTACATCGGCAGCAGCCGATGCGTCTCCCGTTCCCGTCTCGTTCTACTCTCGTCCTCGTCAACGTGGAATACGCCGATACCTCTGCTTCCGGTCGCGCGTGCCCCGGTTCCTCGCCACTTTTTCACACCCTTCCGGCTTTCTCCCGTCTGTTCTGCCCGCGGCGCACGATAAACGAGCCCGAGGGAAATGGTTAACAACGTTCGCTCGGTACAAGAACTCGGCTTATCTCGCACGAACGACGCACGCACGCATATCAAAACCGTCCGCGAGCCGACTCTGTTGTCTCTTCGTTGTGCGATACGCGTCTAC
The DNA here is from genome assembly GCF_050948175.1 of Xylocopa sonorina. Taxonomy (NCBI): domain Eukaryota; kingdom Metazoa; phylum Arthropoda; class Insecta; order Hymenoptera; family Apidae; genus Xylocopa; species Xylocopa sonorina. Next base: position 10,938,793 of record NC_135197.1, on the reverse strand, counting down.
CGCTCACGGAATGCACTCTGGCCGCGCACCACGGCCGCCGGTTCGATATTGGTGCCTCTCTTCCCGACCTCTCGCCGGGTCCCCACCTCGTTCCGCCATGCCGTGTGCCCTCCGTGCCCTCCTATACCCCCCTGCCTAACGTTCTCCCTGACGGCGATCCGCATTGCACGCTCTCGCGAGGACGCGTTCCACGACGACAACGACCACGGCGACCCAACGGAGGACGTGCACGATGACGAGAGCCTCGCTCCGTCACGAACCCGGAGGCCCATGCGCCACGACGCGACGTACGCGTCGCCGTCGACGACGCCCTACCGCCTCTCTCTCTCGCCACCCCTGGTCTAACCTTCCTGATGCCGGTACGCCGACGCCCGATCGATGCCTTTAGCCTTTATCCTGCGTCCTTCTCCTCTGGACGGCTGCTAAATGTCACTTGACGCGCAATCGTTTGAACGACCCGCGCCTCTCTCCGTCGAGACGGGGAGTTCCGGTGCACCCCGAATGCGACGCGTTCCTCCGCGTCGTCTTCGCTTTTCGAAGATCGTCGAGTCGCGGAGGAAGCGCCTCGCGAGCGTGCAGAAGTTCGAGGGAGAAGTTTGGATGCAAGAGAAAGAGGGTAGGGTGGTTGGGCGCAGCGGAAGTCTGACTTTCGGGTGACGTAACTACTCGAGGAGGGCATGGGAGAATCCCTCGTGCTCCTCGAGGTGTAACGAGATTCTGATTACACGGATGTTGTAGAGATAGTGCAGCTACAGTGACCGTCGGACGGGTTTGTTGCTTATTTATTCCTATTGCATAACGGTGTCTGCGTTCGCTGAAAAATGCGGGTACTTTGAAATTGAAATCTAGTTTACGTACTAGAGAAACAGTTCTCTCGGTCGAGGCTCGTGAAGTTGACGAATGCAGTTCGCTCTAATGAGCGGGCAGAATGTTGACGAGCGTTTTACTGCTCGTCGATAATGAGCGGATATTTCGTACATTCCATCACGTGCCAAAAGGTTGTTGGCAGTTTTGCAAGCGACTACCGGGTGAGTATCGTTCGCGGGACATTAAAATTGCAACTAAATCTATTAGCGAGCCGCGTCAGGAACCGCGGTTCTATTTCCTTCGATGACGACGCGTGCCGCTGACAATTTACGTTGCCCTTTTATTTTCAGACAATCGAACGCGAAGGCGAACCGCCGTCAATAAGGGAGACAGAGCCGTGTCCTCCCCAGGAAAATCGTTTTAATCGTCTCGGGGATGCTATTGATTCATAGGGGATGAAATCTCGCGCAACATGGCGAACGTTCGCCAACACTGGGCGTCTTAGTCCAGTAAAACACGATTCATTGGGTTATTGATGATTAATCCAATTATCTACTCCGCGTGCAGTGAAACAGTACAATAAACACGTGTCGTGGGCTCTATAATTAGATCGCGATGTAATTTGGAAAAATTTTCTGGGTACAGTTTATAGCGCTATTTCGTTTGACGATTAAACGAAGCGCGAGCGATATCGCGAAGAAAAATGGCAACCATTTTATCGGTAACGCTGTTCTACGAAGGAGTGACGCGTTATCCATATATCATTGTTGCGTAATGCACGTGATAATCGTAACTAGTAAACAATACAGCGCGAATCGTGGCTAGCCTAGCGAATGCTTTTCTAGTTCGGCACGATTATGCTCGCTCACGCGTAGAATTGACATTTTCTTTACTTTTTTTTTCGCTTAAACGTTCAACCACGGTACCGTGACTTGGATGTAATGATTATGATTAAATTCTGTCACGTATTTGTATATCAGGTTTTTCAATGGTTTTTCAGCAACGTTTTATCTCGTTTGGTATTTAAACATCATCGAATTGTTTTATTATCGCGTAAGGCGTTCGCGAACATAAATTGCGCCGCGTAATAACATGTTTGTTATCTAAGCTTTTGGTGTTAAGTAGATCGATGTATACTTGGAGGATGATTTTTTGCGAGGCACGTATATTCGCGATTTTATAGACGTTCCGTAGATCGATATCGGGTACTTGCGTTCAATCGAACTCTAAGTCTTTGATCCGTATCGAACAATCGCTCCGCTTTATCAGCAGAGAGACAAACGCGCACTCGATACGGAATTAAAAATAAATCGGTCGTTTTCGAAATAGTTTCATTGATTAAAATCTAAATAAAGGGGACCAAACATTGCTCCGAATATAAATCGAGGAATTAGGAAAACACGTACGTATATACGCGCGTTTGACGGAAATACTTGGCTGCAAATGCTTCTAGAGATCTCTACAGGCTATTACAAAAGTAACTGCACCGATATATAAAGAACCCCGTCGCTGTTTAACGTTTCTCCGTTTCGTTCGAGAAAAAGGCGTGAAAACATCCGCTCGGATGGGTCTCGAAGCGAGCTATTCGCAACTTTTGGAGCGGGCGATAAACAACCTGATGGAATCACGTCATCGCGACGTAATGCCGTCCAAAGATCGCGTGCCAACAGAAAACGAGAGCGCTGACTTCATTCACAAATCATCGGTGCCACCGAAATCCGACGTTTCTTTCGAGGCTGCGCCTCGGGGACCGTTCTCCGATTGCGTCACGCTTGGTCCTCCGCGAAGTCGAACCGATCCTCCGCTCGATGGAGATGGACAAGCAAGTTTCTCAGCGGCGAGGAAGAAAAAACGAAACGAAGTCGACGGTGTGGATTGTGAACGGCAGGTGCCTCCGTCACATTTATAAATAAACGAGGCACCGTCGTCTATTTCTCTTGCGCTGTTCGACGGATAAGTATGCGAATCACACGTACGCGAGCACGCGCTAGAGCGGAGCCGGCCGATATCGATTGATCCGAGCTAGCGGTGTACGCAGAATTTTACGAATTCACCTCGCTTCGGCACGGCTCGTATGCAAATTGCGTTCTAGCCAGTTCTTGCGGTAGGTCGGCCACGTTTTACTCGAAATAAGTATGCTACGCGGGCAAGTTAACGCTCGAGGTGCTGAAAGTTCTAATCTGCCTGGTGATTAAACGGAATACCTTTTTTACTTTTCAGCGTTACGCGTCGTGCCGTCTGATATTTCCGAATCCCGGCTATTTTTGTACGCCGATATTTTAGTACAACCGATGCTATAATAGCCCCGCATTCCGATATTAACAAATTTCTGTATCTTATCGCGATTTTTAGCACCTCGACATTTAAGCGCCGCGGAATTCGGAACTTTTGATATTTCGACAGCTTTCTGTTCTTCCGCCGCGTTAAATTATTGAACGTGGGCAGGCCAGGATCGTCTGACATTTCGAGGCGACTCGCTCGATGATATAACTAATCGATAATTATATAAACTATCCTTAGGAACGCGAACAGCGTCTTGCGCTCGACACGCGCGTGCATAAATTTCGGTGCACTTTCTGTAAATGTTCGCCAAATACCTGCCGCGTTCCAAGTTTAAGTTCAGAGGCAGGTGAGAGAGGATACACGCGCGTGAGCAAATATTTGCAGTCTCGTGAAACGAGCGACCCGGTCGATCGCGACTGCTTTGCATAAAAATCGTTGGCGAGTATCGCCGCGAAGATTTCGGTTCGATTCGAAATGGAAAGCGAACGGTTGAATAATAAACACTCGAGGCGCTCGCTTATGCTAACAATTCCCAGCCGATAGTCCCGGTTAGCGGCAAAGGAGCAACTTTTTTACGCAACACGACAGGTTTTAATATCGCGGAATATCGAAGAAACAGTGGAAGAAGCGAGTCAATGCGAAGTCCGGCTTCTGCGAGTAAAATAAACAACGCTTCGCAACGTGGGAGAAGTCCTTCGATTAAATCGCCTGAACCGTGCGAACCTATGTTCATTGATTCCGTGGGTGCCAAAAGGACCGTCTAATTGCATCGCGAACATCGGATTTTGGTCTGTTAGATCATTGTCAATGTCTGTCTTCAACACCGCGTTGCACAGAAATAACATTCCTCGGCGATGACTGCCAATGAAAACGAACCTACGCTGCGGTGTTCAGAATCTTCTCGTTAATTCGCGTACAAATTGTTGCAAACTATTAAGAGGCGTTGGATAATCTCTCTTGGACGTTTGCTTTCAAATTGGCACGTTCAATCTCTATTTAACTCTTCGTTAAACGTACGTTCTTTTCTTTTTAATAATAAATTCAATTAAAATTCGATATAATTGCGGTACCATTAAATATGTAAAAGACACGAATGTTAGTGTAAGGGGTAATTGAGAAGAAGAAATACTCACTTTGAAGCTGCTGTATCGTAGCCTGATACTCGGCGAGCTTCTCGTCCACGTAATCCTGACTCTGGTTAGCTATTATTTCCGCAGTGCTGGGTCCGCTGGATTCCTCTTCTGTCTGCGAGTGATCCAATGGCACTCCAACGTACTCGTACTCGCCGGGTCTGTACGTTCCGATCATGTATTCCGCTGGTCCACCGATCAAGGGTGAAGTTGTACCACTTTCCACGGAGCTCTGTTCAAATAATTACCGAGGAAAAGCTGTTAAAATTGGTTACAATTTACAGCACTGTGAGAGGAAAAAGAATTACGAGAGACTGAAGATTTTGTTTTGAAAATTGAGTGCAAAAAAAGTCACTATCCGTGCCGATCTCAGTGAACGATAAACGCAGACTGGCTATTATACCATGCACTCGGAAATGGCCTATTCACTGAGGCCTCGCAGCAAACGTAAGCGTTTAGAAACCTTCGTCAACTTTTACAAGCTTCTCGCGAGAGACATGTATTTCTACTGAGTCTATGTGTTCTTTGTATCTCGTGTTTACTAATTTTTTCTGTGCTTTCAAGAATTCGCACGTCTCTCTCACGTTTACTCTTTCCTCTACAATCGCCGTGTCGCTCGAATCTGCTTCTTCCTTTAAGAATTCGTATTTCCCTAGCTCGAGTTGTCCCGCGTAACTTTCCATCGGTCCACGCTTTCGAATCTTTTCCCCATCGAGACAACGATACTTCCGTCCACGTCGCCTCTCGATCCTCGTCGCCTTCCTCGAAAACTGATCCGCATCCCTTCACCATCGCCTTCCACTCTGTTCCCGTTCTGGCCGATTTTTGCGCCTACATACACGGCGATCCTTAATCATTTTTCCCGCGCCGCGATCGCATCCTTTCTCCACGATCGAGCCACGCTTTCGAACGCCCCGAGCGCGGTCTCGATCGCGTCGGACGGTGCATTCACACCCGGGCGCGTTCGCGAGAAACCGGTTCGAAGGTTCTTCGCGGCCTACATTTTATTTAGGCGTCTCTATTTCGACGTTGCCACGGCTAGTCGGACAGACGCGTGGGCGCGTGAAAACCGAATGGTCCACGTGGCGCGAATTCTTCGCGAGCAAATATTCCTCGAGTTCCAAACTTCCTCTGGTACCGAGCTTTCGCTGGCGGATAAAAATCGTCGAAGAACGGAGAACGAAAAAAGAGAGAGGGTCGAACATTCTCGCGAGAAGAGCCCTCGAGGTACGTCGAGTATTTCGCCAGCAGGCGAAACCGTCGGGCGTTGCATTTGTCGTGCGAGTTGACACGTGTTCCCTCGTGTGTCCCAACTGCGATTTAACACGCGACTTTTTCCTGTTTCGACACCGGATTCGTACGGTGTTCCGCGTTTAGAACGCCGCGGCTAACAGCTATCTATGCTCTCCGATCGGTTCCGTCTATTCCGATGACTAATGGGCCTAAGAATAAAGCGAATCTCCCCGCGGTCCCACCTACTTTCCACGGAATCTCGCGTTCCTACCGTCGCGCTTCGTTCTGGTCGTTACACTCGCCGATTTGCGAACGCGCTAAATTACTCAGCACCCAACAATCTTCTTCTCGTATCTATCGATCGCGACGCCCTTATCGCGGTACTTAAAATAAGAACGTTTACCTGCGTCGGTATGAAGGGCCTGGGCGCTTGGGTGCCCACTGGGATTGGCGACGGCCATCTGGGCCTTGGGCACTGGATGTATCCCGTTGGCGATCCGAAAACAGGCGATATTCCAGGCGAAATCGGCATTCCAATCGGCACTGGGCTCATCGGGTGCATCATTCCTGTGTACGCCAACGGCGACGCTGGGTGAGCGTGATGAACCGGGGTGGGTGGTCCGCGAGCTCGTTGAGGATGCGGCGAGCCCGTGGGACTGAAAGGGGACGGGGGCCTGTACTGGCCACCGGACACGTTTGGTCTGGCTGGCCAGCCAACCCCTTGCCCGGGTTTCCCATGGGGTTTAGACGGCGGCTGCGACATCTCTGGCTATTTCGAAGCTTCACGCGGCCCGCTTCGATCACCTAGCATCGCTGTGAATCAATGGGAACGTGTATATCGCGGATGTTGTCATTTTTGGGGGAAGAATGTTGTTGGTTTAACAGGGTGGTTTTATTATTGAACATTCTGCAAGACTTCTGTTGGGATGATCGTCAGGAAATCCCTCCTATTCGTGGACTATGAATCACAGCAGGCAAGACAATTTATTTTCATCTTCGAATGCGTTCGATAGGAGGAAGCGTCTAATAAATTAGGTGGGATGTCTATGAACGATTTAACGAGTGATGCGCGATTAGAGTCTTGTGTCGATCGGGATTAAAACGATATCGGATGGAAGTTGAAGTGTCTTCGAGGTGTAACGAGCTCTGGGTCGCGCGGTGGCAGTGAGTAGGCAGATTACGGTGGGCAATCGTCCAAAAATCTCTCGAAATAGGCGCTTAGATTGTCTGCCTTCCCTCCGGCTTGTTCACGTTAACGCGTGAAAAATGTGTAACGGACAAATCGCGGCGCCGTGCGTGACGTTACACAATGAGAAGAAATACAGCCGGTGAAGTTAAATGAAATTCTTATCATTCTCGTTTTCCTCGCTTCTCTTATCAGCGAAATTCTTCCTCCGTTTATTTTCGATCCCACTATCCGTGGTAAAATTGCCACGAAAATTTGTTCCGTCTCTCTCTGGCTAAAATTAACGCGGTTCCTTCCGAATGAAAGTATCTCGATTAGAAACTGCTCGAACGATTTGCGATGATCGCGTTCGTTGTCGACAACTCTCGAAAAGTAGTCGAAGATAGTTTAAATGGATTTTAAACGGTAGCTCGTGGTTTCTTGTAACACTTTAGATCGAAGTAATCGTCTCGTAATATAAGGAAGTTAACGCATAGGTCGAAGGTCTAAAGGTTTTTGGCTGGATATCGAGTTTAGGCCGACTAAATATAGGGGCAAATCTATTTTAGAGCGACTCGAGCAGTGCCCACAGACGTGTCCGACACGGCAGGTATATTTGCAACGACTGCGTCAGATATTTCAGAAAGTGACGTGAATATTAACACCTACAATTAGCCTTGTGACACGCGTCCGTGGTGCATGGCGCCATCGTTGTTCGACACGTAGCGCCGCGCGTCGTTTCCCCTTTTCATTCAATTCCCCTCAAATTAAACATCCAACCACTCCGTTTCTCGAGATAAACTTGAAATAATTAACGCTACATCGTCTCTGAGAACAGTTCGTACTTTTTACCCGCGTAATTCGAGTGAATCGTGACCCAATTCCAAGGAACCACAGTTTCCCCTTTGATACCAGCCACGCTTCGTGTCGCGTTCGACTCTGCGATATTACTTTTAACGCGTATCCATTTCCGGCTTGCGAAAACAAACGGAGAACGAGGGCGACGAAAATCTATCCAGAGCAGGCCGTTTTCCCTCCCTCGAAAAGCAACAAACGCGGCTGGTCAAAGACACGCGACCATTTTGTTCTCGTTAAAGTTCACGAGCGCCATTACGAGCGCTCGACAGGGGGATGTTCGACGCGCGGAGGGCGCCCGTTCGAGTTCGTTCCACCGATTTTAATAAAGCATCGAGAGGAATCGAGTGACGGTCTATTTATAAGACGGGGCCACTCGACGACGATAAGCAGCGCGCGTACGAAACCCAGGTGCACGGGTTCCTGCCTTGAAAGTGGATAAAAATAATAATCGAAGTTTATAGTTACAGCGGGACGAGAGACGGGAGGAAGAAGCGCCCTCGGTTTAATCGAGATTTACAAAGAGAAAAATTGAACTAAGGGTGTACAAGCTCTCGTTAGAGGACACTTTGATGAGAGAAGCGAGCTTGGCCAGTTGACGAGTCGCGAGGATTAAAATGAAAAGCGAAGGAGAACACGATCGTCGTAGGGAGGAGGCAGTGACATTATGCACAGCGAAACGGCTGTTAGCTTGCTGGATCCTGGACCTCGGATGCTGCGTCCAAAAATAAGATTACTGCCGAATTAACGAACAGAAATAGTCTTCGTTCAGAACGGATGCCTCTGACACAGGTTGCTCGTCACGGTTAACCCCGATGGGCGATTGCTGAGGAAACTTTCGATCGAGCCGCTCCATGCGCAGGATTAATATCAAGCTTGAATGCTGCGACGGTACGATGATCTAGAGAGAACTAGATGGAACTTTTGGAAAAGCTGCAGACTTTGCGATTGTTTCGTACTCGATCCTCTAGACTAATCAATGAAAAGTCCTCTGAATCTCGCTGCAGATTCTCTAATTTAACTACTCCTCAGAAACGCACGGCGGTTTTCACGCTGTTACTTCGATCGCAAAGTTGAGATAACCGATCTGACAGTCGTGATTTATAAAGTTGTGCCATCCAAACGACATAATTTAACAACACAGTTTCATTCGATGCTTCAGAATAAGAAACTTGGCATCGCGATGCGCTAGAAATATACCGCATAGTCTCAAACAATACCAGAAGTCTTAACAGATCCTCTCGAAACGGGTGTAAGTAGAGTTCCTTAACGATCTAGGTTAGTCAGAAGATGAAGAAAAGTGGAAACGATACCGAAAAGACGTCGAACCGCTGCGACACGGGCGATCAACGAAATCCAGGTGGTGGGTGGGTTCTTCAAAATCGAACAGAAGCACACGTTGGGATCGTGTCGATCTCGTTGACGACGTATTCGAATTGATACTTCAGGATTCGACTCCTCGAACTTTCATTGGGGCGCGCGTTTTCCGCGTCCCACGGCCGTCTCGAGCTTTGAAACACACGAGCTGAGCCGCGACGATGATCGAGGATGATCGTATCGGAAAATGTGGCGCGCGATCGACTGATCGATCAGGTCGGTTTTTCGTAGTTCGGTCCACGACGAAGACCACGAAGAGACTGGTTCGGCCTGCTGGTTCATCGGTCCAGGATCCGCTTGCCGCGACATTTATATTTAACTTTGGCGTTGCTCGAGCTTTCGTGCTTGGGCTCGCTACACGCGTGATTCCGCTTACCGTTCCCGTTCTACATTTCCTCAACCCTTTGATTCACGCGTTACGCCCCTGAACGTTGTTCGTATGGTCGAGTTTTTTTAAATACATCCTCGAATGAAGTCAATTCGACTCTTTTATCGACGATCTTCTACGAGAAACATTTCTGATCTCCCAACCCACCCCTTTATCAAACGCGCCGTCTAATCGTATAATCTGTGCCACTTTGCTAAATACTTCTATGTTATCTCTAAATTTAGATTTAGCCATAGACGAGATTTAGTGATAGATTGATACTTGGTTTCTTTGTTTTTCCTTTCTTAATGATGGATAGTGTACGGTTTGTGTGTTATCGAGTATGCTTTCGAGGCAGTGACAATTTCGTTGCGTTGAAAAAAGATCGCTGTGTGTCTGTGAGTTTAGAAAATCGCGATGTTTCCTAATGGATGTTCGTAATTTCTCGTATCGAATGATGGATGCTCGTGTTTTAAAAGCATTGGAATGATTCGAGCAGACGTACCTTCCTGGCTAATGCGAGGCGACTGAAAAAAGTCACCGGAAGTTGACAGCTGCTGCCGGCGAGGTTGATGAGCGCTTTGACCTCTTTGTGTTTAACAGAGAATTTATTTCTATCCGTGTGCAGGGTTTGCTTATTATCTCTGCTCCGAATGTTGCTACATATATACAAGTTTTTTTAAACCGATCTTTCAGAAACTTTTACTCTATTTTCAGAACAGACGCGAAGGGAGATGAAGATCGAGTAGCGTTATGTTCGAAATCAGATTTTTCTAATAATTCGAAATGCACGAACATGAAATTAGCATTTTTATTTCAATTTTGCTATGTCCAATACATAGTAGTCTACTTTCTAAATTTCTACCATAAGTTGATAAGCGCAGCTTCAGAGTAAATCTGAAAGCTGGTTGTGAAACGAAGTATCGCTAGTCTGAAAGGACGTAGGTAGTGATACCAGAGAATTCTCAGTAGCAAAGTGCGATAACTGTAGATTCCTACAGTAAAGACCACAGTTGCCAGCTGTCGATCGAACTCACGTTTCATTCAGTACGAATAAGTTATATTCAGCGCTCCTCCAAGAGATGATGCTAGTTTTTCAGTAGTTCACTTCGCTATCGATAATTGTGTGCGACCAGTTTGAGCACTTTTTACAGAGATGGAAACAGGGATTCTAGAGGAGGATTGGTAACATCTGTCTCACTCTTTCTTATAGCTTTCTTATATTTCTTTCTCTCTTTTACCTCTAAAGCGGGAAATATAAAAAAAATTGCAATAAAACTACTGAAATATACAAGGAATTACCATAAAATTACTGAAATATACAAGAAATTACAATAAAACTAGTTCATAATTTAAAGAGAGGGAAAAGTATAGGTGTTACCTAGACAGTAATCATTATTCGCATCCTGTGTAAAGTTTCCAAGTCCTGCAAAGTGTTTAGAAAATTTTAAATGAATGGCAAATAACATAAATGTAACGCGTAGTCCTTAGCATGATATCATTTTCGAGAAACTAATTTCTCAAAAACGGTACCAAGTACCCAGGTCCACCAACGAGGAGGTGACTACGCAAGGACCCAACCCTATGTCCCTAATCCCATCCACCCTCCATTACATCTAGGTGTTCTCGGTACAGAAGGTACCGAGGACTGACTCTACTTCTAAATTTCAAACAACCGGATTCCATAATACATTCTCTTTACATAGATTTTAGAGATTGCAGTATGGACTTTATACGATAGGGATATGAGAGAAAGGATATAAGGAAATTACATACACATACGATATTACATAGAAAAATATCAGTAATTAAAATCCCTCGGCGATCCAGCGGCGATCCCTCGGCGATCCAACGGCGCTCCATCGGCGATCCAACGGCGAGAACCTAAACCTAACTTAACTTAGACTCTAGCTTAACTAACTACACAAGTTACAATCCTTTACAAAGTTTATAACTAATTCAACGCTAGAACTACCCGCAATAAAAGTATTTTAAACTCATGCAAACACAATAGAATGATAATTGTTCGAAAAGGTAAAGATACTCGAAAGGAAAAGCAATGAATAGAAAATAAAAAGTGAAAGAAAAATTTTAGTTGATGCAAAATTAAGTGCATTGGTAGTTCTAGCATCGAATTTACATCTGTACTTAAATCTACGTGCGTAGTCCTTAGCTTGATACCATTTTCGAGAGCGCAATCTCTCGAAAACGTTACCAAGGGCCCAGGTCCACCCCGTGGAGGTGACTACGCAGGGACCCATCCCTATTTCCCTAATCCCATCCACCCTCCATTACATCTAGGTGTTCTCGGTACAGAAGGTACCGAGGACTGACTCTACTTGTAAATTTCAAACAACCGGATTCCATAATACATTCTCTTTACATAGATTTTAGAGATTGCAGTATGGACTTTACGAAAGGGATGACGAGGAATGCCATTATCTTACCAAAAGCGAAATTTTTAAAGTGACTCTACTAACACTTTGGATAAATAATTAAAGTGTCTTGCAGAAGGGAATACGATACGATAATCTAAATTCTATTCTATTGCAAAAAAATTGATACTAAGAAAATGAAACTTAAATTGAGAAATGAAGCTAAGTTGAAGATAAAATAGATAAAATTCGCGACGCGACCGGAACGAACAAGTACCAATGAACCTGCATTACAATCTCGCGAGAGCATTCTACCCGATGGTTCATCACTAGTCATTAGTGCGAACCGTATCCGACGCGAATCGCGAGCAAGTTATGCCACGTCTTACATTGAAACTGTCGAAACCACGCTCTCCCCAATGGTGAATGCGGCTACCATCAAGAATTCAGCGAGACTTAGCAGTAGGACGCATTGCCCAACGACAAGAACGAACTTCGCAGACCGCCCCAAGTCGTCTTACAGCAGGTCCGAAGACCCCAGCGACACGGGGTAGGAGCTACTCGGAACGAACCTGCGTGAGCGCGTCCAATGTACTAAGCCTATACCCAAGTCGAGTACCCAACGGGCGTACCAATCGACAAGGGCTGCGAAAACTTAATGGGCTCCGAAAACCACATCAGTTTGATTGAGTCTCGTCTGTTTCACTGCGTGGCGATGGAAAACGGAATCTCGAGCGAATAAAGAAGAAGAAAAAGAAGAAGAAAAAGAAAAACTACGTGAGCGATTTCACGTAGGAGAAAATTAGAATGCTCAAGAAAGTTTGTAATGCATTTCCATCAGTAATGACTAAACGCGAACCGATAGAACAATTTGTTCTGTTTGTATAAACGGGCGGTAAGGGATTATGGACATGGCTCTCGCTTCGGGTAAGTAAATGTATTCCTTTACAAATTTATTATAAAGGTGAAGAAAGGAATAGGGAAATTACATACATATAATTACAGATACATATAATTACAGATACATAATAATTAAAAATATCTATAACTACAATCCCTCGGCGATCCAGCGGCGATCCAACGGCGTTCCAGCGGCGCTCCAGCGGCGATCCATCGGCGAAAATCTAAACCTAACTTAACTTAAACTAAAATTTAATTAATAATACAATTTGCAATCCATATTGAAAGTTTCAAAGTCCTGAAAAGGACTTGGAAAATGTCAAATGTATTGCTAATGACTCAACGCTAGAACCACCCGCGATGAAAGTATCAAATGGAGAAAATTATTAATAATGAATGTACAAAATAATGATCAAATCTATAGAATAAAAATTATTTTGATCGATTTGGTGGTTCCAACCTTAAATCTACAATTATACTTATGTCTAGGTGCGTAGTCCTTAGCATGATATCGTTTCCGAGAGACCGGTCTGTCGAAAACGATACCAAGGACCCAGGCCCACCCCGTGGAGGTGACTACGCAGGGACCCATCCCTAATTTCCCTAATCCCATCCACCCTCCATTACATCTATGTGTTCTCGGTACAGAAGGTACCGAGGACTGACTCTACTTATAAATTTTAAACAACCGGAATCCATAATACATTCTCTTTACATAGATTTTAGAGATTGCAGTATGGACTTTCGCGAAAGGGATGACGAGGAATGCCATTCTCTTACCAGAAGTGAAATTTTTAAAGTTACTCTACAAACACTTTAGAAAAATTAAAGTGTTTTTAAAAAAAGTTCTACGGTACGATACTCTAAATTCTATTACTCTATTGTCAGAACAATTGAGAAGAATCTTGGTAAAAATAGAAACAAAATTAAGTTAAACTAAAGTTAAGAGAAGAAACTAATTTGGAATAATGGAGATAAAATTCGCGACGCGACCGAAACGAACAAGTACCAATGAACCTGCGTTAGATTCTCGCGAGAGCATTCTAATCGATGGTTCAGCACTAGCCACTAGGTGAACCGTACCCGACGCGAATCGCGAACAAGTTTATGTCACGTCTTACGTCGAAACAATTGATACCACGCTCTCCCCAATGGTGAATGCGGCTACCATCAAGAATTCAGCAAGACTTAGCAGTAGGACGCATTGCCCAACGACAAGAACGAACTTCGCAGACCGCCCCAAGTCGTCTTACAGCAGGTCCGAAGACCCCAGCGACACGGGGTAGGAGCTACTCGGAACGAACCTGCGTGAGCGCGTCCAATGTGCTAAGCCTATACCCAAGTCGAGTACCCAACGGGCGTACCAATCGACAAGGGCTGCGAAAACTTAATGGGCTCCGAAAACCACATCAGTTTGATTGAGTATCGACTATTTCGTTGCGTGACGATGGAAGACGAAATCTCGAGCGACTAGAGAAAAAGAAGAACTGCGTGAAGCGATTTCACGCAGCAGAAAATAAGAATGCTCAAGGGAGTATGTAACGTATTTTCATCGGTACTGACTAATCGCGAACCGATATATACAAGAACAATGTGTTCTGTATTAATAAACGTGCGGTATCGGATTAATAGAAATGGCTCTCTCACTTCGGATAAGAAGATGTATTCCTTTACAATTATGTTACAGAGAGGAATGAAGGAATAGGGATGTTACATTAAATATATATATTTATTATAATATACAAAATATAATACAATATATAAAATATAATACAATATATAAAACATAATATAATATATAAAATATAATATAATATATAAAAATAATTCTAACTACAATCCCTCGGCGATCCATCGGCGATCCAACGGCGTTCCATCGGCGCTCCAACGGCGATCCATCGGCGAAAACCTAAACCTAACTTAACTTAAACTAAAATTTAATTAATAATACAATTTGCAATGCAATTGAAAGTTTCAAAGTCCTGAAAAGGACTTGGAAAATGTCAAATGTATTGCTAATGACTCAGCGCTAGAACCAGCCGCGATAAAAGTATCAATTGGAGAAAATATTTAATAATGTATGTACAAAATGATGGTCGAATCTACAGAATAAAAATTATTTTGATCGATTTGGTGGTTCTAGCGTTGAATCTACAATAATACTTATGTCTACGTGCGTAGTCCTTAGCATGATATCGTTTTCGAGAGACCGGTCTGTCGAAAACGATACCAAGGGCCCAGGCCCACCCCGTGGAGGTGACTACGCAGGGACCCATCCCAAGAATAATCCCTAATCCCATCCACCCTCCATTACATTCGTGTGTTCTCGGTACAGAAGGTACCGAGGACTGACTCTACTTATAAATTTCAAACAACCGAATTCCATAATACATTCTCTTTACATAGATTTTAGAGATTGCAGTATGGACTTTATACGATAGGGATATGAGAGAAAGGATATAAGGAATTTACAAACACATACAATATTATATAGAAAAATATTAGTAATTAAAATCCCTCGGCGATCCAGCGGCGATCCCTCGGCGATCCAACGGCGCTCCATCGGCGATCCAACGGCGAAAACCTAAACTTAACTCAAACTTAGACTCTAGCTTAATTAACTATACAAGTTACAATCCATTACAAAGTTTACAACTAACTCAACGCTAGAACTGCCCGCAATAAAAGTATTTTAATTTTATGCGAACGAAATAGAATGATAATTATGCGAAAAAGTGAAAATACTCGAAAGCAAAAGCAAAGAATAAAAAATAAAAAGTGAAACGAAAATTTAGTTGATGAAAAATTAAATGCTTTGGTAGTTCTAGCATCGAATTTACATCTGTACTTAAATCTATGCGCGTAGTCCTTAGCTTGATACCGTTTTCGAGAGCGCAATCTCTTGAAAACGTTACCAAGGGCCCAGGTCCACCCCGTGGAGGTGACTACGCAGGGACCCATCCCTATGTCCCTAATCCCATCCACCCTCCATTACATCTAAGTGTTCTCGGTACAGAAGGTACCGAGGACTGACTCTACTTATAAATTTCAAACAACCGGATTCCATAATACATTCTCTTTACATAGATTTTAGAGATTGCAGTATGGACTTTATACGATGGGGATGAAGAGGAATGCCACTGTCTTACCAAAAGTGAAATTTCTAAGATGACTCTACTCACACTTTGATAAAATTCAAGTGTTTCACAAAAGGGTTTACGATACGATATACTAAATTTTATAATTCTATTATAAGCAAAATTGAAGAATCTTAGCAAAAATAAGAAAATAAGAATCTTAGTAAAAATGGAAACAAAATTAAGTTAAACTAAAGTTAAGCTAAGAAATAAACTGAATAAAATTCGCGGCGCGACCGAAACGAACAAGTACCAATAAACCTGCGTTAGATTCTCGCGAGAGCATTCTACCCGATGGTCCAGCACTAGTCATTAGTGCGAACCGTACCCGACGCGAATCGCGAGCAAGTTATGCCACGTCTTACATTGAAACTGTCGAAACCACGCTCTCCCCAATGGTGAATGCGGCTACCATCAAGAATTCAGCGAGACTTAGCAGTAGGACGCATTGCCCAACGACAAGAACGAACTTCGCAGACCGCCCCAAGTCGTCTTACAGCAGGTCTAGGACCCCAGCGACACGGGGTAGGAGCTACTCGGAACGAACCCGCGTGGGCGCGTCCAATGTACTAAGCCTATACCCAAGTCGAGTACCCAACGGGCGTACCAATCGACAAGGGCTGCGAAAACTTAATGGGCTCCGAAAACCACATCAGTTTGATTGAGTCTCGTCTGTTTCACTGCGTGGCGATGGAAAACGGAATCTCGAACGAATAAAGAAAAAAGAAAAAAGAAAACTACGTGAAGCGATTTCACGTAGCAGAAAATAAGAATGCTCAAGGGAGTATATAACGCATTTTCATCGGTACAGACTAAACGCGAACCGATTTATGAGAGAACAATTAGTTCTGTTTTGATAGGTAAGCGGTAACGGATTGGGGAAGTGGCTGTTTCTCACTTTGGATAAGAAAATGTATTCCTTTACAATTTTATTATAAAGGAGAAGAAGGGAATAGGGGTATTACATACACATACAATATTATAGAGAAAAATATCATTAATTAAAATCCCTCGGCGATCCAGCGGCGATCCCTCGGCGTTCCATCGGCGCTCCATCGGCGATCCAACGGCGAGAACCTAATCTTAACTTAACTTAGACTCTAGCTTAACTAACTATACAATTTACAATCCATTACAAAGTTTACGCACTAACTCAACGCTAGAACTACCCGCAATAAAAGTATTTTAAATTCATGCAAGCAAAATAGAATGATAGTTGTGCGAAAAAGTAAAAATACTCGAAAAGGAAAGCAAAGAATAGAAATAAAAAGTGAAAGGAAAACTTTAGATGATGCAAAATTAAATGTAGTAAAAATACTCGAAAGCGAAAGCAAAGAATAGAAATAAAAAGTGAAAGGAAAATTTTAGGTGATGCAAAATTAAATGTAGTAAAAGTACTCGAAAGCGAAAGCAAAGAATAGAAATAAAAAGTGAAAGAAAAATTTTAGTTGATGCAAAATTAAATGCTTTGGTAGTTCTAGCGTCGAATCTACATCTGTACTTAAATCTACTTGCGTAGCCCTTAGCATGATACCGTTTTCGAGAGCGCAATCTCTCAAAAACGTTACCAAGTGCCCAGGCCCACCCCGTGGAGGTGACTACGCAGGGACCCAATATTTGTCAAATTTGTTCACTTACCAACTCGTAGACAAACGCTGTCACAGCACCTCTTCATCGTCCACTGCTGCCTCCACAGTTGCCTCCACCAGAATTCATCATGGTCCAGTCACCCAAGGCAACCTCCAAGTATCCACCAGCAACCCAGCAACCACTTCCAGGCAAGCTCCAAGTATCCACTAGCCACCCAGTAACCACTTCCAGGCAACTGTCAAGTATCCACTAGCCACCCAGCAACCACTTCCAGACAACCTCCAAGTATCCACTAGCCAACCAGCAACCACTTCCAGGCAACCTCCAAGTATCTACTAGCCAAC
Organism: Xylocopa sonorina; assembly: GCF_050948175.1. Lineage (NCBI taxonomy): Eukaryota > Metazoa > Arthropoda > Insecta > Hymenoptera > Apidae > Xylocopa > Xylocopa sonorina. The sequence goes on along the minus strand of NC_135197.1, from coordinate 10,921,230 downwards.
CAGCAACCACTCCCAGGCAACTGTCAAGTAGCCACTAGCCACCCAGCAACCACTTCCAGGCAACTGTCAAGTATCCACTAGCCACCCAGCAACCACTTCCAGGCAACTGTCAAGTATCCACTAGCCACCCAGCAACCACTTCCAGGTAACCACCAGACACTTTCACCCACTCCCCAGGGCCACCCCCACCCCCATCTCCCACTCTACCGCGTCCCCACTCCATAACCCCCTCCCCCATATACACCCAGACCTATCCGTAACGACGTTCGAGCGACAAAATGGTCAATGCTGGGGTCGCGGAGTCCTTATATACTCCCCATGCACCTCGATACCCCTACCACCTTCAGAAGCTCATGGTTGACTGCACGCCCACGCGTCGTCATTTTTCGGCAGTAATCGACTATAACTTATTAATTTTCACATTTTTACTGCGAATTTATGCTTGTAGCAATTTACTGCAGTAATATAGAGATATATTTATGTATTTTATATGGATTGAAGGAAGGTTTTAAGGTTTTAGACGGTAATTATCAGTTGGTTACGGAATGTTCTAATCGAAAGAAACTTGTTGCATGTAAGTTTGAACAGAATTAAATCGATATCGAATATGTTTAATCACTTACCTGTGTTCTATACCTCTCAGTGATAAGATTCTCTTCCTGGAAACGAGTATTCTGCTATGGTAAAGCTTGCCGTAGTTTGGTAGACGGTAAATTCCACCTGCAAAGACCATTTTTGCCGACCATCGATCGACGTTCCATCACATCCAACGCTGGGAACGCGGTTATCCTCAACAGTATTCAAAAGACCTTACCAAGGAAGAGGAAATATCGATTTGTCAATGCACCGTGCAATAACATTTTACATTTTCACTGATAGGAATCCACTCGAACTCTGACCATTCGCTTCGAAAAGTAATTCGTCGAGACGCATCGATATTAAATAACAAAACTTGAATTTCCATCCGGCCATGTTTAGCGCGCCAATGTATTTTCCATCGCGGAAAAGAAACAATCGCGGCCTCGTAAATGGATTTTGAAATAGAATCGCACTTCTTATCATTCGATCGTAGCAGAGCCGGCAAAAACCTTTACGATCTCTAAAACGCATTGATATTCCATGCCGGTCCGTTCCCAGGCTTTACGTTGGTATCGAGAAACGACATTTTCGACCATTCACGGTGCACCGCGATATCGCCACGAGGAACCCTGGAAGAATTCATAATCCATAAGTTAATCGAGGGACCCACGGTCTCCCATAGTTCCACGGTACGAACGCGAATACGTTAGACCACCGTAAAAATATTTAAACACGTAGCTTGACGGCGTGCTTGGAATTTCATCGCTCGTCCACCCCGCGGATTTTACGAGCCCGAACTTTACGGTAAGCGAGCATTTTCTTGCACGCCTCGAACCTCGCTCCGCTCGTAATGTCCTGGACTTTGCGTTCTCGTTAAAGCTGAGGAAACGAGGGGTACACAGGTGCGTAGAATCGGCGAGACGAAGGAGGATGCGGCCATCCTTGGACGAGAAGAAATGGAAAAAAGTAGGAAACGCGGGAACGTTTACGTCTCTCGTCGAGCAGCGGGCGTTAAAGCTTTCGGCTTATCGGCTGCGTTCCCACCGGGACGAGCTCTCGAGCAATGAGGAGAGTCGGTACATCTCGAAACGACGAGGGTATTGCGTTTTCATGCGACGTTCAGCGCGAACGAAATTCACTGCCGTAAACTTCGGACACTAAATCGGCGGTCATAAAACTATGAACTTTGAGGAATATTCGGGATCGATCGAACTTCTCGAACCGGGATATTTCACCCTATCCGCGGAATAGTCCTACCCGAGTATTCTATCGAGACTCCCCTGGCTTCGACGCGAAATTTCACTTACTGGTAGATGACTGGCGAACGACACATTGATATCAAACTTCTACTCCTTTCACCGCGAACAGAGACCCTTTTCATTCGACGCAACGTATTTCTCGTGTCCACGCTAAAATTCAGACGGACCATTTTTCGTTTTAAACAAATTAACCAGTCTGTCTTATATAAAGCAGCGTTTTTATTTTAGCAGTTATTTGTCGGTAGAAATTGATTCGATCAATCGTTGGATGCTGGCCAGATATTTAAAAAAATGCCTCTCGCGGTCGGAAGATATTTCAGGGTAATAAAAGGTAAAATCTGGAAAGGGGGCGGCCAAAATGGGCAGCGATCGTTCTTCATTTGAAAACGGCGAATACGCCGGTCCCTCTGTTGTCACCGCGGTTACCGCCGCCCGTGCTTCCCTGTCGCGACCGCGATCCCTTTTCCCGCGATTCGGGAATGGAAGATGGAACGGCGAAAAGCTGGTGAAAACGGCCGGCAAACGAGCGCGACCGTGATTTGTGGCGCGCTTATTCCGGCTGATCGGGGATTTATCTCTATGCGACGCGTTTCGCGACTGAAATACGCTGGCTTCCCATTGAAAACTGCAACGAGAAGCGATGCAGGTGTTAAGCAGCGTCGGATTAACCACGTCACAACGTTTAGCTGGTTCCTCCGCCTTTTATTTCTGGACTCTGATCCCAAGGATCGTCCCGCGAACCTTCGACGTTCGTCCAACCCCCTCGTTTCTTCCGCGTCAGTCGCGAAACTCATTCTGCCACGCTCTTTCTTAGCAACCCTCTCGTCATCTTAAAACCATGTCGGTTCTCCAGGTTCTCCGCGGTGTATCTCCACAGCATTTCCATTCGTAATATTCGTTCTCGAGTCGTATTTCCTCGTATCGCGAAAACTGTTGGACAAAAGCGTCGAACGCGCACCGTCTCTTTGACATATTATATCTGTCGTTTCTTCTACTTCCGCTGATTACCGTCGTGTGTCGAACCTTTCATCCGGCACGCGGCAAAAGCCAGCCGGCGAAACGGCGGATTTCATCTTTTCGCCGGAGGATTCGCGAGACTTTAGCCGAGTTCTCGTTTTAAAACCACCCCCGCCCCCTCGCGGATGAGAGCTGGAAAAATCTTAAACCGAGAGATTTAGAGTCGGCTCGAAAATGGGAGCGGCATCACGCGTGTAACGCGCGCGGACGTGGAACGCTTAGCTTTCTCTCTTTCATCCGCCCTTCGTTTCGCGGCCCTTTTATTCGCGAGGACGCCGCGACGCGACGCGACGGGGCCGATGGGAGCGGAGCGGCAAACTTTCGTTTCATTTTCACGCTGAACGGCCGGGGCGGGGATTAAAAAAGCCTTTGTTCGGTTTCATATCGAAACGAATCGTTCGCGTGGGCTCGCGATAAAAAGGATCGAGCGAAACGAGCCACCCCTCTCTCTGGGCCGAGTGCGACGCGCATTCGAAAAACGACGGAGGGCGAAATAAACGTTGCTCGCGCGTCTCCTCCCTACTTTCCCGATTTTCATTTTCAATCAACCGCGCGGATATCTGTAACTCGATCGCGACTTGATGCACGGTTTCATTAATGGCCGTGGAACGACATCGTCCCTGGGTAACGCGGTCCCTTACGATAATGCGCGGAGCGCATTGTATGCAAATTGACAAAAGCTCGGCTAACCGCTTTGTGGAAAACCCGTGGCGATAACAGGCTGCTGCGATGATTTAATTGCTTTCAGCACAATAGCGAATCATTTTCTGGCCTGCCACTAATTATTAATTATGCGCGGCTGCGTGCTATCTTCCCGATCAGTTTTCGACGTTGATCCCACGCTGCGTCTCGTCTCTGTAATCACGAGGACGTTCCGCGTTTTCATTTCGAGGCTAGCAAAAGTCGAAGGGCAACAGAATTTATGGAAATACGATATACGACGAGTCATTAATCGCGATTAAGATCGCGTCTTCGCGCAGGGACGAATCAGAAACGATGCAAACGGACGCTCGCCTTAATTAGTACGCCACGAACAGGCACGTGTGCAACGATGCGCGTTCGATAGCAAAATTTCATCGAGCTGTTGGACGGGGGTGGGTGCAAGGGGATAGGAGTTTGGGAACAGCGTACCGGCATAATAAGCTGCCCTTTAAAACCAACCGAGCTTGCTCGTTCAAAAGCCCGCCACGGAGCCGTGCTTACAGGATTTCCGCCGCGATTCACCGCTCCTTATTTCGATCCGCAACGAGAACACGCTCGAGAAACAAATATTCTTGCTCGCCGTTGGGCTGCCTTTAAATTACACCAGCAGCCCGGCTGGAAAAATCCTTCCACCCACCCCGTCCCCGTGGAACGTGACCATTTTCTCCGTTTAGAACGACCCGCCTTTCTTTCATCCTTTCCATAGCGTTCGTTAATTAAATTCGTTCCTTCTTCCGCCTCCGATTCGATCGCTTAATTCGCACGAGTCGCGCGAAGCTGAAGATTTGGTTAAGAATAATCAGACTCTGGTCGAAAGGCAGGCAGAGATTGAATCGCGAAACTCCATCGCCAATGGCCGTCGAGTACGCTGTTCGAACGCGTGATTAAAAATCCATTAACTTGGTCGCGGGTAACGAAATAAATGTTTCAAAGGAGGCGAGCTTCCGCTTCCGGTTAAACGGTTGTAACGCGCGGCGGGTCGCCTCGTAATCCCTCGATGGTACTCGTTAAATGAAATCTCGACGCCTGCTACGGGGTATATTTCAACACCCTCCTTCGACAACGCGCGAAACTTCGGATCGGATCTAATCTTGATAAAACGCGGCTGTACGTACGGGCCGCGAGGAACGGGACTTCCGAAGAGACTTACAGTCGTAAGCGTGGATTAAGACAGTAAGCTTATAACCGGGCCGCTATAATTATCTAAAATCTGCCCGCCTCGGGCCAAGTGATTACAAGGATCCCCCAGACTTTCTTGGTTAATTTCAAAGATGGGTCTTTTCGCACATCGTCGTCGACCGTTACGGTGAAAGGTGTCTGCCTCGATGTCTTCCGCGTCCACCCTCGAGTAATTAAAAATGCACCATGCTGCGCGTTCGCAACCTGAAAAGCTCCACGTCTCTGCATAAGTTTGAATTTCCGTTTTCGTAGACTTTGAAATCGTCGCTCGCGGATTAATTGACATCGATTTCACGGCTATCGATCATCGATGCCTTCCGTTTCTTTTCGTTTCGAGAAGCTGGTTTCCGTTTGCGATGCGTTAGACACTTTCCAGCGTGGCGTCGTGAAATAAATTTCTGGTGGTACGGTTACGAGGGGCGGAACCACGCTGGTGAAATAACCCTTTGAGTATCGAACGGCGATATATAGCGGTGGTTGTTGTGTACAAGCCAAAAATACAGTGGTTACGGACGCGTCGTTGAAACGCAGGGAGATTGATGCCTCGGAAATACTGTTCGAAACTAACGCGAATAAAACTAAATACGTATAAATCACCCCCCGTGTATAATCATAAATCCGAGTATCTATAAATCTCTAGGGCGCGGTACATAAAAAATTCCTCCGGTCGAATCATAAATTTCACCCTTTGTCGATATTTCCCGTTAGTGTCGCGCGAGGTACAATAGGGGTGGGTGGAAGGTAACGAGAGGGGGGTGAAACGTTTTAGCGAAGGAGACAGAAGGGAAATAAGGCGGACAATTTATGAATCAACCGGCGCCTCAAAAGTGCATTCTCAATAAGACCCGCGACATGCTAAGGGCGGTACTTTGCGTTACGCGTTACGATTGCGCGGCTGATTTAAATTTTTAATCCCTCGCCGTCGCGGGGCAGCCAGCGTGCCAACATAAAATTAACATTTAGCACCGATACAGACGTGCGCGCGGCGATGGAGGCACCTGCTGTAAATTAATGCAATTTGCGACCAAGCGTAAGTAAGTTTTCATTCCTCTGCTTGTTTTCCCGCGCACCGTGTCCGCGAAAAGCGACCGTATCTGTGTCTCACGTGATTACACTGTGTTACACGCGAGACGACGCTTACGAGTGGCGCGACTTAGATCAAAGGACTGTAAAAATGGAGTCGAACGGGATAAGTACCGCGAGCGTAACGGGAGGTAAAGTGATTCAGGAGGGCTGCACTTGTTATCAGCTTTCTAATAAGCACCCATGGAGCGTTACGTGACCAACTTTAATGAGACACGGGTATTAATAATAGGTTGCTGGTAAAAATAGAACGGAACGCTGCGCGTGTAGCATCGTGACGAGTTCTTCGTGAATGGAAAATTAACAACGAATAGTTTTACGATCCTTCGTTAGGGAAAAACGTATCTTTTTTATTTTTTTTAACGATGATACAATTTCTGATCGCTATATTCGTAGAAGAGTACTCGCACGAACGCGAAAAAATTGAACGGAAATTGGACCGCAACGCGAGATACAGTTTTAATAAAATGGCGCAGGCCCGCGAGGAATGTCTCGCGTCCACGGGCCGCCGTTTGACACGATCAGGAAATTATGTTTCATTTTTTTCTGTACGCGCGAAACGCTGGGCAACTTCATTCGAAGCGAGTGTCAAAGCGCGTTGATCGCTCTCTTTCTCTTTCTGCACGATTTTTATTGTCGCTAGAAACCAGGGGAGAATCGAACGTGGAAATGAGGGAGGCGGTCCGCCCCATCTAGCCGCTTAATTTTCTATTCAGGAGAAAAAGACTTGAGCGATGACGAGGTATACTTCGTTCGAAGTACACTTCGCTTAATGAGTTGCTGACTTGGTAATTGCCGTTTGAGTACTACGTAAGCAGTCGTTTGCTACAGGGTTGGGTTAGGGGGATGCATTGCTCGCGCTAACTGGCCCTGCGCGATCCTTAATCTCGAAGAGGAAGTTGGCCGAATAAAGGAAAAACAGAATGATCGCTAGTTACGACTTATGACCCAGCATTATGCGAGCGTTTCTTCGCAGTTCCTAAAGGTCGCAATTTTTCCGTCAGTTGGCTCGTATATAACGAAACCTGCCAGAGACGTTGAAGCTTTTCCTTACTGTCGAAGAAATGATCGGTGAAATTCTTCTGGAACCAGGCTGCAGGCGTTAAATATTTATGAGCGTTTCCGTTACCTTTGCCATCGTTTTTTTTCCCTTCCCCCTGCTACCTCCTTCACCCTGCTCGTCTTTTTTTTCTCTCGTCTTTTTCCGTTTGCTTAACTGTACACGACCGGCGAAAACTTTACAATGGTGCGGGTATTTGTCGGCGCCCGTCCGGCACAGCATCCGGGCCGACGGGTCATTTGTTAGAAAAATGGCCGCGCGTTATAACGGAGGAAGGACGCGAGAGTATGTCCCTCGCCGGCGTTTCCCTGTCGACGGGTCCGTGGGAGTCGGTTAGAAATTTTTCCAGCAACCGTAGAGAACCGCGTTCCCTACGATTCGAACCAACCCGTGTGTTGGCCCCGTACGATTTCCTGCCGCCTAGCGCCGCACCGGAAGTAGTTACGACGCGCAGCAACGTTCGAAAGTTTCGCGACGACGAAACGATGTTTGGCGGACCCGGAGGATCTCGATGCTGTTCCACTCTAATGGGAGGACGAGATGTTATTATCTCAAAACGAACCGTCGAGTGCGTTGCAGGCGATTTTTAATGGCGGTGCTGAAATACGTTCGCGTTATATTATAGGTCGAAAATAGGGGATGGAAGTTCAGGGGGTGAGTAATTTAATTCTTTTTCTTACCGCGTGCTCGTTCCGTTACAAAATCCGTATATAAATTGTCCATTATGAACGCGTAATGGATTCGTTCGGGTGGTCCGGTAAATTTCTATACATATGCATTCCTAACAATGGACGGGGCGAGGGGCGGTTCTGGGGTTGGAAAAAATTAACGCGGCCGCGACGTGGAAAGTTTGCGCGCGCCTTTAAATCAACGCTTTGTTTCGCGGGACAAAGTGAAACGAGCTGGTAATTCGAGCCGACTTCCTTCTATTTATCGGCGTTACGAAACAATCTAATGGCCGGCGGTGGTTTTATCGCGCCCACGCGGAGGAACGTGGCCGGCGGTTACTTAAATTCCATTCTTCCGCGATACCTCGCGCGCGTTCCTATTGCCCGTTAAAATTGAAACGAACGAATAACCGTGGATATGGACGGAGGAAATATTTATAAGAGTGGATATTAAATTTAATTCGCGTGTAACAGCGGAGGAACATTACTGTTGCAACGTGGAAGCACGCCACTCCGTTCGCTTCGAAAAATGCGCGCACATTCGGATGAATATTGTATTTTATATTTGCATCGTTCGTGTTAACACACTGGCTAGATACGTTTCCATTTGTTGGTTCTAGTTAACATTTTAACGGACGATTTGCTATTTAGCCGGCTCGATTAGGCAATAAACGTCGCTGGGGGTAGAAAATCATTTTTTCACTATTCTCTAACCGTCGAGCGCTTTTTGACTCGATCGATTCGTCGAAGAGCGCTTCGTTGGATATTTACGATATCCGTGGTTTTCTTTATCACTCGCTACCGTAGCTTGGAAATTAAAAGAATTTTAATGTGCTCGCGTATCGCGTTCCGAATAAAAAGCGTCGTTGTAACGCCGCACGTGAAACAATTACCCGCGAAATTATATCGCGACGAGTCATCGAACGCGAAAGGCGTTATTATCGAAAAACATTAATTCCGCACGAGATTTTCGAACGGAACGTGCCGGCGATTTTTCATCGTTACAACAAAACCGAACGCCGCGCAACTAAATAACGAAACTATCGGGTGGAAAAACGGGAATAAAAATAACGTTTCAACATAAATTTGCAAGGGACGACATACATTTCCTTTCGTGTCCCATTTCCATTTTCCACGAATTTAACTCGAATCAAACGTACGCGCACACGCTCGCCCACGTCGCAGATAAGCGAAAATTCATTATAATTTCTATTGCTATTCCACTCCGCATTCCATCATAAACTTTATCAATTTTTGAACATCGCGAATTTTTCCGTCCACACGCTATCCATACAATTCCGTGTCCCGTCTCCGTCCGCGTCGCGAGCCCCATATTTCCCTCACGTTCGTCGCTTTGACTTACGCCCCGGATCCCCGTAACCGGTTTGTTCCACGAGCGAGAAATATGCATGGAAATTACTGTTTCCCGTTGCTCGATGCTCCACTAAATCATATCGCCGGAAGAGTGAAAATTGTCTTGGCCAAGAAGGTGGATAAGCACAGAGTCCGTGTACCTCGAGAGGGTGGTGCATCAAGCTTGCCAATCTCGCGTCTTCCGGGTCCTGCGCGACCGTTTCTACCGTGTGACACGCTTACGCGTATCCACACGGAAGTCCACGTACATGCTAAAAGAATGCTGGAGGAAGATCCGCTTTATTTTCCGCGGCTCATCTACAAGTTCTTGCAGCGACAATCGCTCGAGTTTATGAGAAAACAGGGTACGGTAAACGGGGGTTTAGCGTGCTCGCGACTATTGAAACAGTGGGGGAAAATATTTGCTCCCCATCGAGACTGTATTTAAGCAAATATTTCCCCGCTGTACGTGGAATCGTATGAATTATTTATAGTGACGACCGTCGTGTTTGCCGTTCGTATCGTTCAATCGAGACGTTATTAATTTCGTACTTCTTCGGGCTTCCTTCGTAGCCGTCGGGTCGCTTTCATCTCGGATTGGTCTATTAAACGCGAAGGGTCGCGTTCCCTCTTTAACGTTCGTTAAGCCGCGGTAAAATCAATTTGAAGACCGCTATACGCGATACTAACTCGCGCTTATCCCACGCCGTACGTATAACGAGCTGCACGGCGGCATATAATAATAACAAGAATAACAATAACCCTTAATTTTCTCGGCTTTTCAACCGCAGAACAGCAGCGTGCAGTTGAGAAACCCGGGGGAAGTTGGCGGCGTGGCACGAATTACAGCATCTATCGCGGTCGGATGGCCAGAGAGCCGAGGGGTGAGCGCGACGGTGTGTCTCGAGGACGTTTTTGCCAAGGGCTGTGTTTTCCGCGAGACGAGGAAAACGGCACGCGGCGCGTACACGCCATGCAAACCGGCTAATTGGTATGTTGCTACCACGACCCGGTTCTATAAAGTGCGCCGCCGCTCCGTCGGAATACGAAATGGGCTGTGGCACCCCCGCAAACGGGCCACCCTCGCCCCCCCTTCCTGAGCATCGTTAAATGGGTCAGCCTTATTTATCGCGTCGCGATGTATGCGCGCATCCACGGCGATCACCAAGCGAAATCACGATAAGATTTCGCCCCGGGGACTCCGTGGACCGGTGTAGACGCCGTGAAATTTGCGCAGGAAACTTTCCGCGGACCACCCTTCTGCATCCTTGATGAGAGCGTCCGCTGCACCCGATTTTACAGGGCCCTCGAAATTATGCATTCGGTGTTTTCGCGTCTCCCCCTTCACCTTCCTTGCAAAAGTAAGCAGACCCGCGGTCTCGCCAGACATTTTTCCAACGTAAATCTCCAAACCGTGGCTACTCGAGCTACTCGATCCTCCTGATAATCGCATTGTTAATTCGTTCGTAAACTGCGGATATTTGAGTAGCCCCGAGTTTCCCAATAATCTTGATTGAGAACGAGCGGGTAATGGAGATGGAGTTATTTCAGAGCCTGTGAATTTTGGCTGGATTAGCATGTTGATGGACTGTGATCACTCGAGTGCCACGACTCTCTCGATAATCGTAATCAAGCAACGACGCAGCGGCTAAGACAAGGTAATAAGGGCTGAACGATGAATATCACTCGTTTCTATTCCACTTTACGAGACCTCGAAGACCAGGGAGAGCTTGCCGCGAGACTGTCGAAGGGTGAAATCACGCGATTGCTCGTTTTAGATTATGCTTAGTCACGATAGAGGGAGGATGTAACCAGAGGTTAGAAGCGTGGTCCATTCGCTGGTTAATAAATCGTGCGAGCGAGGAGGGACTCCATCTGCACGCACGCGTCAGGCTAACTGAACCGAATTCGCGTTGTATATTTTATGAATCACGAAAGCGTTCGACGCGTCGTGTAATTCTCGATCGCGATGCAGCAGAGGAGCGCTAAAAGCGGAACGAATTCTTTCGATACGGGAAGGTTATCAGCAGGAACGGATGAAATTTCCGGTTGGAAAGTTTTCGAGGTCTCCCATGCATTCCTTATTAGCTGTATCAAGTTCTGGCATCTGGAGATTTCTTAATAAGTCCGAAATTTCCCGGGAACCGTGCGACGAGGTTGTCTCCAGAGTGAATCGTAGCAACTTCCGCGGGGGAAGATCATTTTCCCTACGCCCGTGCCATTTTCGCAGGAAACTTGAATGTTAAACTCCTCTTTCACCGCGTAAACGAGGTATGACACGTGAAATTGTGACTGATGATAGGTTCGCAGGGGGAATGCGCGATAGGATTCACCGGGAATAGGAACGTCGACGGTGTCGACGACGAAATTCGTGGGCGAAAAGTTTGCGGAGGTGTTGGCGCGTCCTCGGTTGGTAACCTCAAACTCGAGGACCCCCGAAGTTCGCCCGGGCGATATCATCTCGTCCACCCCGCTCGATACTCGGCGGCGTCCCGCTGACCCTACCCGGATTATTTCCGAAATAACGAAGCTCGAACTTGTTTATTCAGATTTAAATTAAGCCTTAATTGACGCCGCCGCCGTCGTGGAATAATTGAATACTCGGTTACCGACTTGAACGTGCCGCCATTAAAGCGGTCCGCGCGATTATTAGCAATTTAAAAAAGCCCCGTTTTAATTGAATCACTCTTAAATATTCACCTCGTTAGACGAATGTTACGCGAAACGTTCCGACTGAAGGGTCGCCGAGAGTTTCCCCTCGAAATCGGGGCTGTTTTCGAGCACGGATACATCCTCGAACGATGGACGCGAGAAAAGGGGACTCCGAACGTGTCCTTTATAGAAATAAGTTTGGTTCGGAATTTTTCTTGGCCCACGGTTACCTTCCAGAGGATTTGCTCGGTATTATGGAAATGCGAGCATACTTGTAAGGGACGCGTTATGGGCGGTACGCTCGAGAGGAAGACAAGTGTGACGAGAAACTTAGGAAAATTGAGCCGAAGTACCATGAAGAAACAGGGATCTTGTCCTCTGCTTAGGCTACTTTACCTCCACTTTCTTAAACTTTCGTATCGGCGCTGGAAATTTACTCTGTATCCCGCGTCTATCATTCTCGAAGCAGAGCCGGCCCGTTTCTCGTTATCCACCGATTATAAACGATCCCGCTCGATACTCGTCGCAGCAACGAGCGAATAATGAAATTTCCTCCGCCGCAGAGGGGGGGACGCGTCGTTGGCTCGTTTCAGTTTACCTTTCGACCCGCGTCGCAGGGTAACCGGGAAAAGAGAGACGAATGCGGATCCCTCTACGATTTGCATGTCGTCGTTCCAGCGTAACTCGATTTGCCTCACGGCTGCCTTCGTATTTTTGACGGACGCCGCGCATCGAGTGCTCTCCGACCCGATGCCTTCGACACCGTTTTCCGGTGCGCGGTTTCCGCGCCCACCCTCCTTCCTCTACCCTTTCTGTACACCCTCCGCGCCGGCACGTCGATGCTCCGCCATAAATTCGACAAATTACGACTCTATAACGACGCAACAGCGAAATGAAACATTGAATTTCAGCCGCGCGGGCCGCCATTAATGCGCGCGGTCGAAATAAATCCAACCACTTCGAAAACGGATAGCTGGCCGTGTATTAACGTTACGCGGCGGTCCCCAAAGCGACCGCATAAATAAAGCGGTTCAACTTGGAGCTTGTTGCCCGGTTTCGGATATTTCCTCGCTCTCCAAGGTGTGATATGGACGCGTCAGGGTGGTGTATGTATACGCACGGTGATAGAACGAGTATATAGAGAGACGTCTGGCGTGTATGAGGAGAGAGGACGGGAACAAGGTATTGAGTGACCGAAACAATTTGCACTCGTTCCACTGCGGCTGAATTTTATGAACTTTCACGGGCGACTCGCCGCGCAATTCATTACCCTGCGATGCAGTTCCCTTGTCGGTTCCATTTGAGAATAATCGCGTTTGCAACACGGTGTCACGATACCCTGTTGGCTACTTTCAAGAACGCCGCTCGTTTCGTAATTCGAACGTCACAGCTTGCGTCCACGGCGGAATGAAATTCCGTTTCGCTCGACGGGTGTCCAGCCTCGTAATTACGAACCGTTAAGACACGGAGCCCCGAACGATCGTCGTTTCTAAATGCAAATCCAGAAATCCGCGCGATACACCCGTTCGCGACCATTTCGGAAAATTACTACGGGCTAAAAAGTGATTTATCATTAGTAGATGCTCTCCGGATACGTCCTGGTGATTTACCGCGCTCATTGCGCCCAAGGAAGCGGCCAATTTACAGGGTTGGAAAGAATGTCGTGAAACTCGCGGGGGGCTTGCCATTTGGAACTGCCGTCAGAAGTTTGCCTAGCGAGTTCATCGAGCGATGCAGTTTCCGGAGCACGGGTTGAACGTGTGTACAATGCGCGAAAGCATTAGCGCGTGATGTATTTAAGTTTCGCGTATGAAATCCGCGGCAGTCATGGCTGCCGCGAGCACCGGCCGCTCTCGCAGCAGCTGGTATTACAATTTGGAAATCCTCCATTAAATAAGTCAACGCGAGAAACTTCGCCACGTCCCCGGCCCGTCCGCGATCGCGATAGGCGTTTCAGATTTTAATTAAGACCACCCTGCCACTTCCGCCGCCAGATTTTCACCCTCCACCCTCCCGTTTGTGCACCCTCGTTCGCTGTTGCCTCGAACGATCCTCCTGCTCGACTGTTACCGTGCAATATCGACGATCTTATCGACCATTTTCGAAAGTTACGAAATTTTTAGCCTCCTCGCTTCCTCGAATCGTTAACAGGTTATCGATACGCGGAGCCTTCGATTGTCAAAGTCTCGATGGAGGGCGTACGACGAAGTCGAACGGCTACAAAGTTTACAGAGCGCAGAGATGGAAGCAGGAACGCGATGCTCGTAAGTGCATAACAATAAAAAGCCCACAGCGAAGGAAGCCACGGACAGTGAATTACGCGAGGCGCCAGTCGTTCCGTATGCATATCGCAGCCGCGTCTCTATATGCGAGCCGCATTTTACGGTAACGCTCCACGACGTCCGTGCTCTTTCAATTTTAATTACATCCTCGCTTCTCGTTGCGTCATCTCTCGGTAAATTGCCTCGAGCGTCGCGAACGATGAAAGAAAAGTTTGACAGCCGACGCTGACTCGAGCGTTTCGACGAGTCGGACTTCGACGCTTGCTCGTGTTACCCAGACGACGCCGAGTTCTGATTCGAACGATTCGCGATCTTTTCGCGTCTAACTTTCAGGCGATGGTATCGAGAGATCTCTCGCAGCGAAGTTTTCAGACGACTGTTTCGTGGGCTCGATTAAAGGCGACGTCTCGCGACGGTTCGTCCCGTTAAATGCCAACTCAGGTGGTGAATTTTACAACGGCCCCAGACTTGGCCTGGAAAACTGCTCGCGAACCTTCTTCCCTCTAATTGAACGCAGGATCCCATTTCCGAATTTCTCGTACGACGCGAGCACTCGCACGTTCCTGGGGGACGTTCCGCGAATGCTCGCAGCTTTCGTTGCCTATGTAGGTCGCGTCGCCCCGCGGTTCTAACATTTTTCTTCCTCCGCTACCGTGTTTCTTTCTCAACGATTATCGTCGATGCTTTTAAGCCCTCCACCGTGGTGAATCGCCTCGCCTCGCCTCTCCCGTTCCTGTGGCAGGCAACGATGCAGGAACGCGTTTCGCACGTGCGACGCGTAAACTTGAGCGGAACGGAGGATCCTCGAACGAATCTATCGCGCGGGCAGCCGAATGAAACGTCCCCGTTACCATTCCGATAGGTTGGACATGGCCGCCTCGTTTTCGACCCGCTGAAATTTACGTACCCTCTTCAAAATTACGCGCTCGCCACACTGAATATTCATGATCAACCGTAAACGGGATGTATTCAGAACGTTAATTCCATCGTAATAGGCGGCTGCCCTCCTAAGTGATACACGCGTGTCCTTATCGATCGCTACCCCGCAAGATCGTCCAATATTACTCGAACCGTCACCAGACGACGTCCCAACGCTATCGTTTCCAGCCAGGTTTTCTTGGGTATCGAATTTCGGGACGAACCAGAGTTACAATTGTCGGCTGGCGAGAATTCAACGTGTTCAGTTGACGTCACGCTCGTACTGTTTCGAATTAATGAAGCAGAATCGGCTCGAAGTTTACTGGCTGGTAACGTTCGAGCTAGGAGAAGAAGGGTGGCGAACAGAGAGATGGAGAACGCGGAGAACTGCGATGTGTAAACTGCGATGGTCCCTTTTTTCATATCTCGTGATACATTTTAAATATATATACGTTCCTGTTCGAGAGATGACTGGAACGAGTCCGCGACGAGATACATTTGACGCGCGACCTATTTCGAGTTCGCGTTACGACGCTCTGCTGTTTTTTCCTTCTCTTTTTTTTTTTTATTTTGCGTGCGACTAACTTCCAACGGAAAGTGAACGGGTGCGCGCCCCCGCGAACCGGAAATGAGACATCGCTATCCTTCGAACGGCCGCGAAGTTCTCCGCGGTAATGGAACCCGTTCGGACGACTCGTTAATTACTACGGAATTCTGTCCTGTGTAATGTTAATTCGAGGAACGAGACACGGGAATTCGTGAACGTTTCTGTCCACCGTACGGGATCAAAGCGACGGGAAACGAAGTTCCATTCCGAATGAGGACGGTGGAAAATTTATATCGGCACGAAAATTCTTTGAAATTATTGCCAAAGCATGATCAAAGCGTGGGGAAGTAGAGTTCCGCGAGACGGGAATGCGACAAAATTTTGTAGCTGCACGGAAATTCGTAAAAATTTCGACCCACGAGCAACCGGAGCGCCGAGGCGTGAAGTCGCGTAAAATTGGACCGGAATAACGTACAAATTGATATAAAAATTTACAAAAACGTCCATCAAGAGACAGCTGGGGACTCTGAAAAATATCAAAGCGCAGATAAATCCTGTTCTTTTTATAGTTAAGTGGAATAGCGATCCTGTACGATGGCAATAATAAGACAATTCCGTTCGATTCTCCGGATAGAGGTATCTCATCAAAGGGACCGACATGAAACGGGTCGTTCAATCATACTTCGATTTCCGTCCGTATTGGAGCACGCGCTTGGAACCTCGATGCTGGCACGTCTTCGACGCGATAAATGCAAAGTACGTACTAACGGCAACAGAAGCTGGGCCCCGGGGTTTTCGTAGAATGTTTCTGCGGCCTCTCTACCCTCTCTCG
The DNA here is from genome assembly GCF_050948175.1 of Xylocopa sonorina. NCBI lineage: Eukaryota > Metazoa > Arthropoda > Insecta > Hymenoptera > Apidae > Xylocopa > Xylocopa sonorina. The sequence goes on along the minus strand of NC_135197.1, from coordinate 10,905,099 downwards.
TCCTCTGGAAAAGGAACGGACGAAAGTGACTCCTTGATAAACCGGACACGCGCGTCCCCCTTTTCCCGAGCGCGCGTCGAAATTCTTCCGTGCGGAACCAGCTTGCACGCAACCCTTCCCTCGATCACCATCGAACGACGCGGGCGAAGGCGGGCAATTCTCGAGACGAGCCTGCTATTCTCGAACGAGAGGTTACGATTTAGGCGGAATCGTTACTCCTCCGATACACGAGAAGCGTAACTGCGAACGGAAGTGGTTCGCGAGGGTAGCGCCGCCGTATCGCGATCGCGAGACCCTTCGATAAACGCGACTCGCCGCGTTCTGATTTAATCCGCACGTGGGTTTGGCCGATGGCTCGTGGAAAATTGGATTCACTGTTCGCCCAGCGAACGGAGGGGGACGAAACGTAAAAGGAAGATCGGGAATGGAGAACGAAAGGGAAGATATAATCGAAGGACGGAATTTTCGCAGAAATTTTCGTATTCACCCTCGAAAAATAGGGAAAATTGTGATAATGGGTTTTGGCTGTTGAACAGATATCTCTCGAGCGAGTTCAATTCTATGATTCTCACGGCGTTCGGCTGCTTTTCCAATTGTTTCGAGGAACCAACTGGTCCAGTTACCGAAACACTATTATTCCGGCAGGATTGAACGAAATGGAGTCGTTTGTAGCACGCGAGCGCTGATATGAAAAAGTGGATTTGCTCGCAAGCACTCCCTAAGTAGATGCGAACGCGTGGTTTCCTATGTCGTTACATGTCCCGCGGCGCGTAATGGAATAAAATGGAACAGAAGTATCGCGCGTGCTCGTATTTAAACGGTAATTGCGAAAGTCCGCGTCCGGCCCGCGAACTCCCCGATGGTTAATCCAGTTTATTGAGTTTTATCCAGTTCCCGTGAAAGGGCGAACTTCTCCAAGTAATTATTATAATTATCCCGGGGTAGGCAACTTAAACTACCCTTCTTACTTCGATTAACCGGCCCCCTTCTCGTTTTCGGTTGTTCAACACCACGACGCGACGCACCTCGAGCCTCGTGTGTGTTAATTAAACGACTCGTTGCCCGACGAGCCGTCCGCTCGAGAAAAGTAATCGACCCTCGAGGTCTCTCGTAAACACCTGCCAACCACCCACGATGCGAAATTCCACGGGTTCAGGAAAAATGCCCTGGCGAATCCGCGTACGTCCGCCGGGTCGTCGAAAAATATAGAATGCATAGGTTTCACGCGGTTATGTAAATTCTCGGATGTCGGTAGGTCCAAGTCGAAACTTGCGGGGCCGCGCTGTGCGTCTGGGTGCACGAAATTGGACACGTACAAATGGAACAGAGGTTCCTAGGAGGTTTTTCGAACGGTGGTTACCTGCGGTCTGGGAAATGCTACCGTTCGATAGCGTTCTATCCGAAAAAACATGACTTTCGCGGTGCTGCGTTACTGAAGTAACTTCCGTTCCCCAATTCCGGTGGAAAGCATCATTTGTCTGGAGGAAAACGTTCCTGCAAAGAACCAGTAACTTTTAGTCATACTTATTAAATGTTCCTTTTACTTCTAATCGACTCAAACGGTTAACGCAACGATCCCATAGTAAAGACGTAGGAATTTTAAAGATCGCTTTTGAGTTTCTTCCGTAGACGGTAGACAGAAAGACGCGATAGAAGCGCCTCGATCGTTCTCCGTGGAATTCCCCTTATATCGTATTTCATCCGGTTTCAGACACGTGGCAAACGCAGGACGAGAGTCAAAGGGTTCATTTCCAAAAACGAATCAAGACCGCGCGGTTCCTGGGGCAGCCGTGGCATTCGCCCATCCTTTGTACAACTTCTGGTAGCGCGCAAAGGGGCTGCAGCCGCGCGGTAGTTCAGCCTTCGTGGAATGCGCCCCGACGAATGGCGTGCATTAATTGTCCATTGTTTTCCAACCGTTCCGGAATGTCTTACATCGGCTTCAGTCGTTCCGCTCGACTCGTTGATTAAGATACGCGCACCGTATTATCGCGTGGAAAACCGACTAGAAAGAGGGAGAGAGTGAAACATGCTTTGAGTTCTTCGACTTGATCGAGTGGAATTAAAAAGACTCGTAATACGGGGGTGCAAAAGAACGACTCGCAAACGATCAATCGTAAGCACCGTCGAACGACCGGTTTTTCGTTCCAAGGAGGATGTTCATGGCTCGATGAAACGAACACGGAACCGTGTGTACAATGCACCGATTCTCAAAAGTTGCGCGGTGTGGAAAGGTGGAAGGCAGAGAGAATAAAGGAAACTGATCGCATCGACGGCTACGCGTGGATCCGTCTGTGGAAATTGGAGATGCTTTGCATAGTTGCCACAGGAGGATTCGCAGCCGACTAGTTCGCGGACGATACGGTCCGATGCCGATTTCTGCGGGTATTCGTGCAAATTGGTGGACTGAACTTCATACGAACGTAATTAGTCGGAATCAAGGGCGAGTTCGCTGGCGGCAAATGAAAAGCGATCGATCGAGAAAACCAAAGGTAAACGATCGCAGGGGGATCGCGGTCGAAACGTGGAACGCGCAGATTGACGATTTGGGAGTACAATAGCCGGCAGAAACCGTATCCAACGTCAGCCCATCAGAAGATCCGTATCGCGTGCTGATACTGGCTGCGGGTTCCGCGGGAGCGTGTCAGAAATCACGGGATGCCTTATGTATGCACAATGGCCCCCAAAGGGCGGCGGTTTGTTCGCCGGTGTGAAACACCAGGAACAGAAATGTGTGGCGTGTTTCGCCGGTGATACTAATTCTTGCATGACACGACAGCTGCAAGGCGGGACGCGCCGCCGAGCTTGCCCTTGTCAGAAGACTAATTCTGCTTCCGAAACTTCTATGAATACTGAGCGTGCGGCGTAAAACTGTTCAAGTTAGAAGACGCGTACCAGGGAATTAAATTTCCCGCCGAAGGTAAAAGAAACTTGCGAGGATGAAACTTTCGAGGTGTTCAACGAGCGAGAAGCAAACGGTAGAGCCCTGCCGCCGTGAATCGCGGGATTCTATCGGAATTAACAGGCATCCAATTATCGCCGTTCTTTCGTGAACTTTCCACAGTTAAACAGACCATAAACTTGTCCCGCGCTATTACCTGAAACCAGCCAGCGTTAGCTGGACGGTACTTAAGCCTGACCGTTGCGTGGTCGATACCACTGGCGGAGGAATATCAGTTCCTGGTCGATGTCTCGAGACTGGCCTTTCTTCCTTTCGATAATGGAATGCAAACTGGCGCTACGACGGAGATACGATCATGCAATATTGAAAGCTTAAAACGTCGCGATCGTTCCGCGAAAATTGTTGGGTCAATTTCATTTTACGTGCCCCCGCTTTTTAAAACCGTGCCCCCCTGAACGCAGCGGCGACGCTGCACAAAGCGGCCTGGCTTTTGTCTTGAAATATTAAACCGGGGTAATTTTCGCTGAGAAGAGTAGGACAGGTTCGGGTTATGAGTTAGCGAGCGTGAAGAAGGGAAATATGATTTCCGCCCCCTTCAAACGAAAGTAAATAATAACGTTGAGAATTACGGGGCGAGGGAAAAAGGAGTTACACGGGAGAATACGCGAGTGCTGGGAATATCTCTGGGATGAGCAGCGTGCAATTATCTCAGAAATCCTATTGCTTTTTATGCCTCGCGTTGATCACGATCGTCGTCTGAAAGGTAAGCGTCAGGCTTCACGTTGCGCATGAATTTTCAAAACGCCCGTCGCTTTGATTTCCGAGGACAGAATTTATCAACAGATACTCGCAGCCATAAAAAATACAATAGCTCGTGTTTGCTTCTTATTATCCCTGCATACGTAGTCCCGTACATTCATCACAGGAACAACAGACGGATTAAAGCGAGAGCAAACTGTTATTCGTCGGCTTTTAATCTTTCATCAAAGGTGGTACTTTATGGGTTCGTTTCAACGGTAAAAATAGAAGAGGAATAAAAGGCGTATAACAAGAGAGACCAATGGCTGAATAATTTGTCGCTTTATCATAAGGATTTGAACCTCGCGAATCGAGCAAAGTACATTGTAACCGGTTCCTCGCGTCGACTGAATCAGTCGCGATCGTTGGTCCACCTTTCCGTCGCTTAATCCAGCTAAAAAGTGGTTTTAAAGCCAGCAATTATCGTCGAAACCATCCCCAAGCATCGTAGGATCGAGTCGGTGCCGTTGCCCCAGAAAATCCGTATGAACGGTGTCCTGGGTGGTTCGCAGGATCGAGTCGTAACCGGACGCGACGGCCCTGCGGAGGAATTCGCATGCAGGCCTCGTCGATGGAAAAAAGCTTCAAGTTCGAGCGTCTGCAGGATGCCCGAGGTTAGGCGGCTCTCTCGCATCAGTGGCACATATACAGAAGGGGTAGGCGTGGCACTCTCCGCTGGCCCGTTGGATGCTTGCGCGTGCACGCTGAGAAACAGAGACAGAGGCTGGCACACACAGGCACGCACACGCGCGTGTGTTACGTGGGAGAGACGACGACGACGACGACGACGAGGTGGCATCGGTGCATCTCGCACGTGAGGCGAGGGTGCGCGATGAAATAGGACGGGTTGCGCTCTAAGTGCGCGCCTCTAACGGAGATGGATAAAGCTGGAGCGAGATGGGTTAAGGGGTTGAAGAGAGACGAGGAGCAAGGAGCATAAGGACGACGAGGATAGGGAAATGATAAGGGAGACCGCGGGTGGAAATGAGAGGGTGGTAAGGGGGAAGGCGATAAGCTGGAGAGAGATGGCCGCGTACGAAGAGGGATGGTTTGGCGGGCGCGAGAGAGAAATCGCGAACACCAGGGAGACGAAGAGGCGACTAGAAAAAGAAGATTTCGTTCATTGTTGATAGAAAAGAGAGAGAGAGGACGAACACGAATGTTGGGGGGATCAGTGGAGCGAAAGAGAGGGGGTAATACTGAGCGAGACGGGACGGTGGTCTCAGTCACCGCCCGATCCTCGGCGCGCACGGTTTCCGAGCGGGTGTTCTTCTCGTTCTCGTCCCGAGGATCAACGATTAACGAGGTCGTTTAAAGTGTGACCCCACGCCGTGTGCCCATCGACTGTTCGTCCCGAGAATTTTGATCGCAGCGAGCGAAAAACGCGCGGCGTCGCCACGGAACTTGTACGTTGTTTCGTCTATGGTACCCCGTGCTGCGCGAGGGGGTAGTTTCTAAGAGAAGCGATACAACAATCGGTAGCCACGGTCCCGTCTACGCGTTTCGAAGACTGTTGCCATTGAAACGCAGTGCATTTTTATCGTTACGTCTCGAGTGACACTCTGTGAAACGTAAAATTCGACTCGTTCGCCATGGTGACAGATATGATTTAATCCTACGATCTAACTAAATAAGTGATCGAAATGTGAGTGATCGATACAACGAAACGTAGCCTCGAATAGGCGTACTTTTTACTCGCAGGTGACAAACAGAAGAATTCTTCTCCCTCGTGAAGCGACATTCTTCGTTCCACGCAATCCAATTGCGTGTTCTGGACAATTTTCTACCCGCTACTCGGACGCTGACTACGATCTACGCCTTCTTCGTGCTGTCTCGACGAGATGTAGAGGTCGGAGCTTCGATGCCAGCCATTTCAACGGATTTACGTAAGTATCATTCGAAGTTACATTATATGGTCGGGGTTAACCCCGGATAATTAATGCTCGGGAAAAGTTATAGACGAAATTCCGTTCGAGAATAACGATATCGGTTGTGCCGCTTCATCGGCTAATTAACTCTCTCGTTTCGCATAACCAGGTACAGTAACGTGATCACACGCGAGCATGCTATGGGTGTATTTAATTTGATTGTATCCTTTATTATTTAATCGAATTTCCTCTTAATAGGAATCACATCGAATGATTAAAGCAAACATCGAGCGTAGCAAAATACATTGGCACCGCTTAATCGTAACCGAGTTCACTTCGATACGTCGAAGGGGTGATGTTTTCCCTCAAAATAACCGCACCGTCTTCGTTTCGCGATAACCATTAGAATTCATGCAGGGGGAGCGGGCAATCTCGTAAAGCTATTTAGATCGTTGTTTCTTCATTAAGAAATAATTGATATCGAGGGGAGTCGAGGGGGTGGTGTTTTCGCCTGGAAACCTCGAGCATCGCGATCGTACGCGTTCTTTCCGATGCAACGGGGATGCTGCTCTCCATTCCGTAATAGGGACCGCTGTGAAACTGCTGCTGCCATTATTGTTTGCCGAACATAATAGCGTCCCATTATCCTTGTATTCCCCGTCCTTAATCGTGGCTATTGCGATGTTTTCGTTGCCGCGTAACACGGTAGCCAATTTCTGAGAAAACAACGACGAACAAGAAGGGGAGAAGGAAAACAGGTGCTCGTCGAGACGCGGAAACACGTAGAATGTATACGAAAGTGGCGATCAATCGGAAGGAGGGGACGTTGTCTCGCTAATGGAAAGTCAGATCCACAAATCGGCGAAACGGCTCGTTTTCGTTTCTTTGTGCTCCAAGATCGTTCCACGGGGGCTTTCCAATCCGGGTCAGCTCGTGCATTCGGCTTGGATCGATATCGAACCAGGCTCCACGGGGCGGGGGTGGTCTGGAAAATTGAAATTGTTACCAATAGACACGTTATCTGAAACACGATATCAACGTCCGTAAGAAACGATCACTGTCGCCCCGGGCGAGAAGGCTCTCTCGTCTGGCTTTATGCGAATCGTGCGAAAAAAAAAGGAGTCGATCGTGAAATATCTTTGTGGCGGCCATCCACGACGTTCGTTGCGGGAATACGAGAAATATCGGTATTTTCTTCCCTTTCTGACGAGATACACGCGCTTATACAGGAACGAATGGCGGATGCTCTTCCGTCGAAAGCGACTCGTGGAAGCGCAGAAACGCGCCCGCTCCTTTAATCACCCCACGTACACTCTCTCCTCTTACCGTTCTCGGTTCGGGACCAGCGCTCGTCGAGAGCATTAATTAACGAATCAAATGTAAATATACGGGTGAGCTGCGTTTTCCGGTTTAAACCGTGCACGCGTAGCCGATAAAACGGAGTCCGACTAAAAGCCACTCGACCCTTTTCCCACGGAACGAAACAATGTCTGGCTGGGTACACTTCGAGAAAAAAACACTCCGCACGGCGTAAATAGTTGGCTGCATTCCGCTGCTGCCGCGAGTACACACCGATAACACGAGAATCATAAAAAATCGCTCTCTCTCTCTGTGTTTGCACACCTATTGACGTCTCGCGGTTCGATTCGAAGGTTGTTTTTGTGGACAAGCGAATCCTGGAATTCCGTTGCCTCGTAGATGTTTCGCATGCGAGATCGTGTTGACAAATTTGCGAGCGAGAAACACAGCTGCGTTCGCCTAATCGTCTCTAAAATTTTCCTCGACTCATAATACTTACGCAAGAATCTAAAAAAATCAATTCGTACAGATAAATGTTATTCCTCAGTCTGTATCGAGACTCGTTAACGCACGCCACGTGTCTGCGTTTGAATCAGGGTCAGTCGATCGAAATCGTCGATTGGATGCAATTTCGTAAGTTATAGTAACGCCGTTCGCGTGGTATTACGGATTATACGCGGATTGCACGTAGACAAAGGGGCGTTCTAGCGAATGCTGATGAACGAATCGTGCGCGGTGCGTTCGAGCACGGGGGTGTGTGTAACGTTTCTGCCGATAGACGCCTGAATTACGATCGAACGGACTAGATATCGCAAAGCGTAGACGTACATCGTGTACAGAGACGATCGATGATACTTTTCTGACGGCGGAACGCTCGGTGAATTCCGTCGACGAGCGTCGCGAACGGTAATCAGCGACGCGGTGTGTATCGCCCGCGAGTGGAGCGATCGGTCGACGGTTATTGGAAACAGTTTGTACGGGTGCGGCGGGATTTCGTTCGAGGGCGATCTTAAATTCGCCGGGGCACGTACAAGGTATTGTGCGGCATATTTAGGGGGCGGGTCGTGTAAGTGTGCAGATTTGGAAAAACTCCGAACACACATCACGTACGCGAGGGAAATATTTCGATGTTTCGCTGGTCCGCGAGTCGCGCGGACGCGGTGCCATCGGAGAAACGAGCGTACCGACTTTTACGATCGCCGCGAACCAACGAGACTGTGACAAACGTCCACCACCGTGATTCTAGATCCGTTCTGGTAATCGTCCCGATATTTTTCCACCGTTATTTATTATTTGCCCTCGATCTTGCCGTACGTACCGATCTCCTCGAGTTAAGGCGCAGTCGCGTTCGCGGGGGTTGTAGTGGAACTCGAACGTCCTATAGAAAAATAAATAATTCTCACCGGAAGCTACGCGAAGGGTGGAAGGCGGGTGAGTCTCGAAGGAAATACAGACCGGCGAAGTCGAGTGGCGTTGAATGGGATCGCGTAGGAACTGTGAGCGGCTTCCGGGACAAACGGATCGTCCGCGCCTTGGCAATTTTCACGTTCTTCCCTTCACTCCGTTCGATAAGTCCCTGTCACATTCTGTACGGTGAGTCGGGAGAGATTCGCTCGTTATTATAAATTATTTAAGTGCCATCGGGCCAGATTAAAACGACGAAATTAGTCCGTTCTCTACTCTTCTCGCTGGCTGCACCGACTGTCGCAGTTCTTGGAAAGTTTCCTCGATAATCAGATCAAAAGCTCGTTAACTATTGAAAACTCTTGACACGCCGATAATGTCTCAGTTTCGATCATCCCCCAAGCCTCCGCGTTCTTCTTCTGCCGCTTCTTTCTCCTCTCGCGAAGGAAAGGATTTTTTCCACCGTTCTCACCCTCGTCCTTTTTCTTCTACTTGGAGGGATCGAGCGAACGCAGAGATTTTAACTTTTCCAACCGGGCCCGGGTGTAATTAAGGATAACCAAACTCGCAAGTTCCCGACGGTTCTTTGTCGAGAATAATACGCCCTGGGACGGCGTGCTTTAAGTAGATCGAGGATCACGTATCCCGTCGAATGTTCCGTGAAACCTTTGCGTGGCTCGAGTTTTTTCATTACTCACGCTTAATCTGGGACCATTGGGGAACGGGTATGAGATTTTCTTCTTTGGATACCGGACAGTAACGTTATATACGTTACTCGCATAATCGTTCGTAAAACAGGGGTAACTGTTAGAAACGAAAGGAAAGGTTCAACGTTTACACGTTCTAATTAGAAACTGCAATTTCCCCGAGTAATAACCGAGTCGAATAAAAACTCGACGACGGCGCATAAGAATGTTTATACTTGAAAATATGAAAGAAGTCACGTTCCTGCTATAAAGCCAATTCAAATCGTTACACACAGCCCTCCTAGCGCTATAAACCCAACTCGTTTATTCATATTGTACGTCTTGCTTTGTCTGGTTATCGCGGTGCCACTGTGCTTTACCATTTGAATCACAATTCTTGCCAGCGAAGGAGAAGTTGATTGCGCATAGGAAAGTAGGTAATTCACTGGCACGGATAATAATTAACGCGTGCATTCGCGTCGAATCGATTCCACGTACAAAGGACGATCGCGACGATCCACACGTCGACGGGACACCTCTCTGTCTCGTTGTAAACCAGCGTCGTCGAAAAATTTGCATGGATCGCCGCGTATCGTGGCTCGTTCGCGCGTTATTACCCGCATTATGCGAACGAAGAACGGGAAAGGGGACAAGGGGTAACGACGGGCCAAAGGAGGGGCGTACGAAACAGAGGAGCGAAATGTTGTCGGGCATTCGTAATACGGGGGAATAATTTGTAACCGCGTGAATTATGCATGACTCCGCGGCACGATAGATTATGCATTGTGGCCCGAGCCGCGTAAAACTCCCGCGAATATAATTTTACCAACGGGACCCACGGCCATTATCGGACATTAATTACCCGGCTCTGTAATTTTATCGGCCACGCGTCAGTAATACGCCTGGCCACGCGTCTATTATTGTTCCATTAACGATCCGCGGCTGGCACAACACATTGGACGAATCGATAGCCGATTTTAATCCGATCCGTTCTTCTTCGCCGTCGCCACCCCCGTTGCGCGAAGCCTGCGAGCACCAGCATCGCGCTTCGACGGAATTTCATAAGCGTCTCTCGCGCGCCCTCGAGGGCCACTCCCGTGGAATTCTCATAACGACGACCGATGCCGCCGCGGCGCGCGCTAGATTTTCGCAACCCTCGCGTTTTTCCCACCCGTCCCGACTTCCGTCTCCGGCGGGTCTGGCTCGTCCTCCGCGAGCGAACAGGTGGCAGACTTTCGTCGCGAAACATCCGCGCAATAATGGATCCACCTTTGACGGTGCCACGCGTACGCACAGCGTGTCGTTTTATCGTCACCAGTGGAAACAGGACTCGGTAGACGACGAGGCGATATTTAATATTCGCCTCGTCGTCTTCATTTACCGTCTTGTTCTACGCGCGGCTACGAACACAATCGGTACCGCCAGACAATTAATCGCTATTCAACCCGCGCTCTGTGTATCATTTGTGAGTTAATTGCGCTTTGTCTGGCGATCGCGTGCGATTTCTAAACACGTAGCGTTTAAACAGATTATGGAGCCTCTGTTCGGGACACGTACGATTCGAATCAGACATGATTGTTTAACGCGAACGAGAACGGGGCGCTACGAGGGCTGCTGCTCGCCAGCTTCCGACGAGGATGGATCGGGGTCGGTTTCAAGATTTTAACGATTAATCCTCCACCGCTGGCGAACGCGCTCGAATTAAAACAGGGATGGAACGACGACGCCAGCCCCGTTCTCGGATTGCTCGCCCACGGGCGCAGACGAGGCACGTCTGCCGCGAACTATAATTAGTTTGTCAAGTATCATTACATTCGTGTGCATTATGTAGAGCCGGGTAGTGGAAAGTTGGCGAGGAATATTAAGCAATACGAATTGAATTACACCGAGTTAAATCACGCGAAGTCGGCTGGGAATGTTCTGGGAATCTCGGCAAGTTTCTCATTTCGATGGCTAAGTATTTTATCGTTCTATGGGAAATTAATACCCGGGGCATATTTCGAGTATCCACGCCGGAGGCGTCGCGCGAAATATTCGCAAAGTTCTCGTCCTTCCCCGTGTCCCCAGTATTTCAGACAACGTCTCTCTCAACGTACCCTGTTAAGACCAGAACCAGACACGGTAACACGTTCCAAAGTAAACGAAAGTCACCAACGACGATGCTCGAAACATCCAGCCGTCGAACGCAAGCGAACATTCGCTCCTGACGCTGGCAAATAGCGCGCTCGACGTCTCAATCCGTACGTGTACGCGGCTCTCGTTGCAACACAAACATAAACCACGGGTACGCGAACAGGGCGCAAACAACAACCGGTCAAACGTTGCTGGTGGAGGCTCGATAAACTCATCTGTGTTTAGTATCGCGGTGAAAATCCAACCGGCGCCATCAGTCCTGTTACTCGCTCGCGTACTCTGTTTCTTGCAATTAGCTTGACAAATGACTATTGTCCATCGACCGTGGGGGCAAATCTTGAATCAAACGGGAGGCCAGCGAAACAATTAATGCTCGATACCTTGGAATTAATGTCACTGCCTGGGACGCATTACGCTCGATGGAAGAAGTGTATCGAGGTTGTAAATCAAAGCGTAAGTAGTAGGAGCCATTAATGGAGTGGGCACGTCGGCTGCCTTGTGCCTGCGTGTCAGCCTATTAATGGGTCCTACTATTCGCCTCTATCCTTGCTTTCCTTTCCAATGGGACTCGAAACGAAATTTACGCTACTTCCTCGCGATTCTAAAGCGTTCATCCCGCGAATGCGTAGCTCGAATCTCTCGAATCGTATCAACGATGATGGTAAAAGTCTGGAACCTGTTCAAATTCCCCTTCCAATCGATCGACGATTCCTCTTTTACAGGCGAAATAAATCCGCTTCGTATCCGTGACCGTTCGTCTGTTAAGTTTAACCGTCGCGAAATTATTCGGGACGGGTTATCCCTGTCCCGTGGAACAAGGTAATATTTCGGTTCTCAGCGGTGGCCGAGTCGAGCTGCAGCGCAAGCAGACCAAAACGGCGCGGGAAAGCCAGTGGTCCGGGTCACGCTCAGGATTTATCGCCGCGTACTTCTTACCAGCGAGCCGCACATTTTGAGCGCGTGTGCGCTATCATTTCCCGTGTTCTTATAAAGCCGGCTCGAGAGAAACTTCTTGGCCTGGTATTTATACGGCCCGCTCGTACGTTTTCCACCCTCGCGCGGAATACGGAGGAACCCTCTGTATACGCGTGACATTTAGGTTCGAGCGATCGTTCGATGAGATTTCACTCGTTAGTTATCCGAGGGTTCGTTCGCGTTGTTGTGTATCGTTTGATTATCCCATTAACTAGACGGTTTGGCGGTCGGTTAGTCGGTCTGCTTGAATGTAAATTAACGCAGATACGCGGCGTGGTTATTGACGAATCAGCGGTTGCGCGATCATTTAAACGCGGGCACGTTTATGGGAATATTGAACCACGCTGTCAGACTTTGGTATCGATATTAGCTTGCACACTTCGCGTAGGTTTCATCTTTAAAAATGATCGCTTCATGCGTCGGGAGTTTGAGGATATGAATGTTTCGTTGGAAGTCGCGGTGTTTGCGGTCGTCTCGTACCACCGGTGAATCCTCTACGGTACAACGAAACGGAGCTCCGGAACAGCCATTGCGTTTTCGTTTTACGCGTAATGCAAAACTAATAAGCGTTCGCACCGTGACGCTGAGCAGTCCGCGTGCAGAAAATTTCGCGAGTGATGTTTGCGCGAGCTTTCGCTTAGCTCGAGGTGGACGATGGATGCACACTTTGGAACGAGTAACGAGGATAATGAATCGTGGCGGTCGCGAGAACGTAGAGGGTAAGATGCCGCGCACGAAGCGGCGGTAAAGTTCCCGCTTCAAATCCGGGACGTAGCGGATATTTGTCACGAAGGGAAGGAATTCCCGACCGGACGAGCGGGATTCTGGCACGTCCGGTGCATAAAGATCTAGATAAAGTCTTAAATAACCGACACGTTCGTCGGCGAAGGAGAGCTCGACTATTTACCCTCGCTCGTGGGTAGTTGAATTCCACAGATTAAGCTCGTTCGCAAGAAGGATGGAATTTATAGCTTCCTAAAGGGATGCTATGCGTTCGATCGTAGCCTCGAGTATGATAACAGCTGTCTGATCGATGCGAAAACCACGTGGCAATCTTTACTCCGTGGCAGGAGGGTAGTTCGCGGTAGATTAAGTCGCGGTGTACTGCGTCAGACGCGGAGGCTCGACGCGTCGAGTCCGTTTGAAAAGCTGGCTGCATCCGCAGTTTTCCGCCCGTGAGATCGTCAAATTCTCATATACTAATTCGAGCAACCATTTGCACGCCAGCAGGTACGAAATCCCGGGGCTTTTGAAGGGAATCGAGATGAAAAAAAGGAGGGCGAACCGGCGAGGGTAAATGTAAATTCACGGGAACCGGTCCGTGGCGCTCGCTCGGCTCAGAAGCGAAAAAGAGGCGCTGATAGTCCCCAGCCTACGCAGATGTTACGCCTTGGAAGCTCGTTCCGCGGTCTGATAATAATTCGTTTCACGTACTTAGTTTTCGTGGCTGCGAATGGGTAGCACGGATTACACCCCCTCGCACGCCCCTCGGTATACACCACACATATGCTGGGTTAAGCTTACCAGCTCCGCTACTTAGACCTTCATTTTAGAGTTTCCGTCACCAGCCTCCGTTTCTCCTCGGTCAGCGCGCCCTCGAGTACTGCGAGCCCCTGCGCACCCACCGCCTCAGAGGTTTCGCTCCTACGCTTTTTAACCGGCGAAGACAGAGTCAACCTTCCGCGAGGGCGTCCAACTTACGCGGGCTCCGCGTCGCGTCTAATATATCGCTTTTACGCGCGAGGAATCCGCATCTCGCGAGCAAATCGTAGTAAATCTTTCCAGTCTCCTCCGCAACTGTCTTCGCGTCTCGCGCGTCCTCAGCTTTGCAATTGCATCGGACGAACGTCTACTTTCGAGTTTCTGTTTGATCGAGCCACCCCTCGCTTCCATCCCTCTTCTTCGCTACCTCGCATTTTCTATCGAAACGACCCTAATTCCGGCCTCGCATATTTATCCGTAACTGCTTCCCCGATATTGCGGCTCGAGAGAGAATGTGACTCAAAAGCTTCTTTTCAAACTTTCCACCGAGGACTCCGCTCGATCGGAGTTGGTTTTATCGGCACGGGGAAGCCGCGATACGCCGCGGCTTTCTTCCGTTTACTTTTATTCCCCTATTTTCCACCCCTTTCAGAATATTTCGGTGAGGTGGTCGATGGAAATTCTATGAAAAATATTCCTGTTTACCACTCTACTTTCCCTACTCGTTTCCAGCTTGTTCTTCGTAGACAGTTGTTATTCTCGAAACGAAGACGTGTCCCCAATTGCGCGATTGAAACGAAACGGTACCAAAGAAATAGAGGGTTATAACGCACGAGGTAAATTAGAAGGGGGGGGGGGGGATTATAACACACGAAGCAAATTAGTTCCCTTTAACGGTTCCCCAGCTATATTCCATACAGAGCAATTAATGTCGTTCAATTCACACGTACAACGAAATGAATATTGCACGAAAGTAAAGCACCCCGTGGAAATGAATAGTCGCGACAGGAGAGAAATAATTAAAGAGACGCAGTCAGTCGAGAGAGGGGTTGAATCGCGATGAGGAGGGTTAGGTGAACGCAGACGCCGTTAATCTAATGGCAAACAGTGAGAAATGAAAAATGCCTGACTCGACACGCCGGCGAATAATATTGGGTGGTGTTTTTTGCGCGTCTGAGAGGATCGTTCGCGCGGGGTTTCGCGGTTTCCAAACGAAGGAAAACCACCGTTCAACCCTGTTTCTCACCGAAGAATGGAGATGGCCGTGTTCCGCGCGACCTAGAACCAGCGTACCGCCGTTCTAATCGTCGAAGTAACTGCTTCGCTGATTTATTCGCCAGTGTTTATCCACTACCCTACTCGCTATCGCGGTACCCGCATTAGGGGAAGTTTAAATATCGTTCGACCGCGGTTCTAATCCATTCGCTGGCGTAACGCGCGCGCGGGGTTGGAATTAAACCGGAACCGCGGTTAAATCCGCAGACAGGGCTGTGAAACGCGGCGCGTTTCTTCTTCGTGCAAACGTAGAATGAAAAACTGTCAGGAGCAAGTGTCGGAAGCCGTGGAAGAGCAAATTTGCCGAGTACGCGTGATCTGCGAACACGTGAAGCGTAATTGGACGTTCTTAAAGAAAAAAAAAGGAAAAAAAAACGGTAGTTCCATGGAAAGGGAATTTGTCCAGCCGAGTAATCGAGTTTCGCTCTTTATCCTGCGCGGGTCGATTCTTCGTCCCGCCGGCTAACGGTCCACCGGAATTTGATTTAATTACACGGTTCGATTTATCAAGAGCAACGCGGTGCACGGCCCATTTACGGGTCTCCTTAGCCAGGGTATTCCCCCGGTGGTGTCCTTGTTACGCGGGCAGCGTCGAAGTTACGGCTAGTTAGTTAAACCTCCAACTCCATTACGTAGTCGAATAGCGTTCGAAAGTGGTAGGCGGCGTCGAGACGCTCGTTTTTGCCCGCGCAAACGAACAAGGTATCGTCATTGTCACGGAGGATTCTCATTTCCTTCGTCTCATCGATAATAATTCGGACAGAGACAGAGAGAGAGGGGTTGCTCGCGGGGGGTTTGGCACGAGAGTGGATTCTTCGAGCAGGGGGAACACTCGCGCCCGCAAATATTGACCGTCTCTCGACGGGGTAAGAAGGACGAATTTCCTGCTGAACAATACTTACTTCTTCCCGCGAGTTCTCGCGCTATCGTGCACGGTGTTATAACAAAGGGGAGCCCTGTCGACACTCGTTTCTCGTTTCCAACCGTCTCGCGACGCGACCCCGTCCGGCGTGTTAATGCCTCGCGGAGAACTTGTTCTTCATTTCCTGACGAACGATCCCTCCCGCCGTCGACTCGTCTCGTTCCTTCGTTCGATTTAATTTGGCTCGTTTTCCGCCCACCTCTGGCTTCGTCGATATAAATTACGCGGCGGGTCGAGTCGAATACTCGATGCCGGGTTCGGCTGGAGAAAAGGTGACGGTTCGACGTTTCAGTCCCGCTGGTATTTACGGGAATCGTCGACACGATTTTCGTCCCTTGAATCGCGTTCCAGAAGAGCAGTTGTCCACTCGAAATAAATTTCGAGACCAGCGAATCTGTAAAGATAACGCGACGATCGAACGGATTAAAGGTGCACGAGCGATCCGAGGGTTTTATGAAATCCAGAGACTAGCGGTCGAGAAGTATTCGAGTCGAATGAGACCAGAACTGAAGCGAATTCATTTTACCGTCTCTCGTCGATTTTCATTACCGAACAGTCTGTCCACGTGGACGTAGTTAAATGGCGAGCGCGAGAACGGGCCGCCTGGCTACCGACGGTAGTTCCTCCGCATAAATTTTTCTAACGGGGAAATTGCTGTTTTACTCGGGCTCTACCTTCATCTTCCTCGTCCTCCGTCGAACAGAGATATGCTAATGGTTCGACGGCGGGGCTTTCGTCGCCTTGCGAGTAAATCTCGTCGGGACTCGCACGCTCGGATGGAAATTTAAAGCGTGTCGGATTAAAGAAGCAGGCCAGGCCGTTCACGTTCGTTCGGGAAATAAGCGACGCGACGTCGATGCAGTTTCCGTCACGATCGACGAGGATGTCCGTGAAATATCGAATGTTTAAACATTCGCTGCCAGCTGGACTGGTTTCATAGATTTCAGATATCCAATTGAATTGATCCTCGACGACGTTCGTATCGCGGATTTCAGTCTTTATTTAGGTCCGTTGCGTATAACGGGGGGCATGGTGGAATATCTCCCGTTTCATTTACCTTCACCTAGATCCGAGCATACGTTCTATCCATTTTTTTTTTCTCACCGCCGTAGGCCGTCTTGTCTGGAACTATTGAGGTCCTGTTTTAAATCTACCGGTCTCGCCTGAATCCGTGCAAGTTTCGTTCCATTCCGTGCCATTGTTCTATCTCGGCTCATATTTCTCCGGTTCATTTCAAACGCTTGTATCCACGTGCATTATGCGCATTCGAAACGAGCACCAACGCTTCGTACAGAACAAATTAGAAGAACCAAAAAGTGTAATAAAATTCACGCGCATAGACAGAGCCAGCCGATTTTCTCGGCGAGCTCTCCAATTCCACGTAAATACCCGAGGAAATTGTCGACAATCCACCCGTCGAGCGAACCATTGAAACTCTCTCAGCGTAAAAGTAACACGACGCTTGTCAGTTTCGTGGAGGCACTTGATAGGATCAATCGTTCGATCGAGGACAGGAATTTCGCGCGACGAGACACGTAAGAAGCTTCCCGCACGGTTTGCGTGCGGAATATTTAACGTTCGAATTATTTCGATATACGTGTTCCATCGACGACGACGACGAGGACGCGTATCCTCGTCGGATCGCGCGCGACGAACGGATTCGACAACTCCGTTCGAGCGTGAACTCGCGATTTTCCGCGAGCTCGGGGAAACCGAAGTTCGAGCGGCGTTATTATCTTCGTTGTATTAATGCAAGCCGATTTCAAAGTTGAGCGCGCGTCAACTCCTCGATCCGCGACGCGATTTAGGTCTGGCAACTTTGCCATCCGCCTCTCTATAATACTCGCCCCTCGCGATAAGACTAATGCAAGTTGAGTCACGTAGCCCCCGCGAACACCGTCAGATATCGCGGCTGGTCTGTCAAACGAGATCCACCAGTTAATGTCCTCGATGCTCGCGAGTTTCGTCGCTGCTACGGATTGCCTCGAATTAGAGGAATCCGTCTTTGGGGATGCGAAATCGTTGGACGATTTTCGTTTCGTCCTCGATTCGACTCGAAGATCGTCAGTGAAATTGGACGCAACTGTTATAACACGTTTCGAGTAACGTCGCTGGTTTTTTAACCGCGAAATCGTGTCATTATCGAACATTCACCGGTCGCTGATTTCCCTGACAGGTGCCAAGCGAAGTTGACCGAGCGATAAACCGATTTTTCCGCGCGCGCTCACCCGATGTCGCGACACGCCGCTAACGAGTGTAATTTGCACCGATTCTGCCACCGCGGTCGAAAACACCGCGGGTTTATAACCGCGGTGCGAGTTGTTTGAAAATTTTCAATGCGCCGAAACGATTTATCATCCCGCGCGGCGAATCGTGCGCAACATTGGAATCGCACCCGGCCAGGCGTATGCGAACGATCATCAATCCGTGTTCGTCCAATTATTCCGTTTTCGTCGACCGATTTTCTGATTTACAAACCGCGTCCCTGGTCAGTGGACACCTCGCGTTGGTGGGCAACCGAAAATTCTCGTTTCTCTCGGTTAATTCGCACGCGAATCGTTCGACGAACGAAGTCAGTCGAGAGTTTGGTCCATCCTTCTGATCACTGTTGCCATTATTTACGCGCGATCGCGATTTTCAATCGACGTAAGTGCATCGTTAAACGTGGATGGAGCCGTCGTGGAATAAAGTAACTCTTTTAGAATAGTCCAGCAGCGAAATGACCGAGCGCGATTCCGTCTGGAAGTCCTTTAAACGGGAGGGACTGCCGGATATAACCGCAGGAACGTTTTCAGGAGGAACGGCGCCTGCAATCGAACTTGGTACAACAAAGTCCTTCAAACGGAATCACGAAGCGTGCAAACGAATCGCGTTCGATCAGTCATTCGGAAAGTTTTCGACTTGGCGAGCTTCGAAACGGCCAGCGGATCTCGTGATAGTTCCATCGAGTTCCTCGCCGTTGCCAGACGGAGAGGGGATGATGTTGGTGGACGCGCGGTAAAAAGCGATGAAAGGTAGCCGATTGAATGCAACCGATTTACAGTCGAAGGAGAATGGGATCCTGGTTTTAAATTGTCGGGCTGGATCGAAACTTGTGCTCGTTAGTTCCTTCCGTTTGCGGTGGTTGGGACCCGGGGGCATCCCGCGAACACGCGGCAGTAACCTGAACAAATCGACGAGAGTAACGTCTTTATGGTACAGATTGATATTTCAATTTTAAGCAGCTCGAAAACACCCACGGTTACGTGAGTTAGAAAGCTCGCAACGAGCTTGTAAAGCTTACGGTCAAGCGCGCGCAGCTACGTATTTATTATACATCGTGCGGTGTATGCGTTTCAGTTCCCGTCGATTCATCGAGAGAACCGCTCAGAGGAATACGCGCGCGCCTTTTAATTCTCCGCTGGTAGCAGCCTCTCGCCTGGTACCAGCCAGAAAATCATTCGAGGTCGTTTAATGAGCACCGATATCGAAGTTATTTACTCGATAACAACGACGAGCCGGCCGTGGTGCGACTGCCGAGCAAGCTAATTAAAATTCAGCAAACGAAGTGCAGCGAATGAGCTGCGACAAACTCGTACACAAATTGCTTCCGTGGCAAAGGACCTTGTTAACGGTGTTGCTGGCCGATTAAACCCCCGTGTAACCGTTCCTGTGTTTGCGCTCCTGGCGAGGGCCGTCGGCTCGTATCGCACCCACGAAGATGGCGCGAGAGCTCGATACGGACTCTATCGTTCGCTTGTACCTTAATTGTCGTGGAAATTGCGGAATAGCAATAAGAAACGCACCGATCGAGCTCGCCTCGCGCGGATTCTACATTCGATTCACGTTGGAATAAGGTATACACGTACGGTTACTAGTATCGAACCTCGTTTAAAGTCATTCGAGGATACCTTGAGGTAATTTCTGGGCTATTACTATGGTAATTCTCAGGGAATTCAAGGGCGTATCAAAGTTCTGTTCGACGTCGTTTCAGTGCTATCTTCGGACCGTTGAGAGCCATTGGGATTATTTCAAGGTTATATCTAATGGTATTCAAATTCGTCGCGTTCCATTTTCGAATGGAAAGCACAGAAATGGTGTATACTTGAAATAGAAATTTTCTTGTTCGTACGAGAGACGAAACCTCGTCTGTTACGAAGACTTCGCTATTCTCACCTCGAAATGGTGAACGAGAGCGAACGGCGGTCCCATAATTGTCGTTTCGATCGATGGCCAGGACGGTTGGTCGCACAATGCGATCCGCATTCGATTGCATAATAAGCATCATATGCAGGAAGCGGCGTCGAGATTCGCGGGTTCACGTGCACCACGTGCAAGCACCGTATCGGAAATCTCGAGGAAGCGCGGCCACTCGCGGCTGTTGGGATTCATTTCGAATGGAAATGGGATACCGTGTGTCCAGGCCACGCCATTGGCGATCGGTTTACGGTGATTCCTGCACCCCACCGTCCAACCCTCGCTGACACCGACAGCAGCAACGCGCGCCGTGTGTGCACAGCGTACGCTCAAATACCGTTACTGACAGCTTCCTCTCGGTCATGTCCATAATTAGATATTAATTCCGGCGTTGAATAATCTTTGTTGGTACACGAACGATTCGATAACTGCGCGTTGTCCGTGCCTGCGAACCGGATCAGTGGAAACGATGTCCATTCGAGACCTTCCACGGATAACATGCTAACTTTAGCGGTGATTCTCTGCGATAACGATGAAAATAGAGTTCAGGGGGTGGATTGGGTATCGATTCGAGGCGGCAATTAAATTATTAAGATCCAAAGTTCCCTCACTCGAGATTAATTATTAAGAGAAGTCAACGTACAATACGCTTGGCAATGCAATAATAATTTGAAAGTCGATCGTCGACGGAAGACTGGCAGCCGAGGCACGATTGCATTAATAACGCGTTTCCACTTGGACGGAGGGTCCGCTGGTCGCGTCGGTTGTCCAGCTTCCGGTATCAGCAGATCGAAAGAGGCGGCACCCCCGGCGTCGACTCGAGAACGCAGCGGGCGTAATTGGAAAGTTGCCCGGCGTTTGATGAAAGAGCGAGCGTCTTTCTCGTCCTTTGATCGAGGCGCCGGGAGCGTCCGACCCGAAACGGGTTTTATCTACTTGCCGTCCCTTTTCTACCGGCCGTGTCAACGCCACCAGCACCCGTGATTATAATTGCGTTTCGCGGCCGAGCCGGAACATGGATTCGCCACGACGACGCGCGATCGATATCGAACGCTGAACGTTTTTTTTCCATTTTCAATCGTTCAAGTGGCGAAACCTTCACGCAAATCCCGCGCCACGAAGGACGTCGCCTCCTTTAATTCGCCTTTGTCCAAGCTTTTTGTTTTTTCAGGCCTCCACGGGTCGAGGGTCCATGCTAGTTTGATATTAAAAAATTCTGCGCAGGAAGGGTTGCGACGAAGGGTTTCGCGTGGGAAATTACGACGGGTAGGTTAAGACCATCGTAAATACTGGATGGCTCCTGCGAAGAGTCGCGCGAGAAGATTAATTCTGCTCGAGCTGATTTTTTCAAAACTCCTTGGAATTTCTTGGGATTTCTAAGCTTCAAAGCAAATCTATCGCGATTATTAGTGTAAGTGTTGCCTCGCGACGCGTATTTTTGACACTCGAACGCTCGATTAAGCGGGCGAAATCGAACAATTAACGATCGGCGTATCTGTATGGTTGGCGTCGGTTTGCTTGTGCGAAACCCACGCGAGTTATGCGCCGCTAACGTGGCTCGTCCTTGGACCTGGTCCAAGTGTAACAGTTCGACGCTCGCCACTCTCTTTCTCGAATACCTTTCCTCAATGAATCATTACCAGCGATCCTGAATGGTAGACAGAACGGGAACTTAAAAAATGGGGCAAGAAGCAACGAAAGATTTCAATCTGGATGACCAGTAATTCAAGAGAGTCTATACTGAAAACATTTTATCACTTCACATTAAATGTTGGAAGTGATAGATTAAAAAAAATTCGTGGAAGAATCACAGGAGGTTTTATCATTAAAAATCGAGGAGACGGGTACGTCGAAATTGTTGACTTGCCAGATTTCCCGTCGATCTCAAAGCGAATTTACGCCAGCGTGAAATCGATCGCTCGCATCGGCCTTTGAATCGTCGACAAACGCTCGGTGGCCACGACACGCGTCGAGAGAGCTTGAAAAAACATTGCTCTCCACCGCGATCGGCGTCTCTGCCATCCTGGTACCGTGACGCGAGTAGGGCACCGTGAAAATGGCGGCTCCACCGCCTGAAACAAGCTTCCGCCGCGAACTCTATAATTAGCGGTAGAGAAACGCGGCAGCTCGCGAAATTCCCCGCTGTTCCTGCCACGTGGACGCTCGTCGATGTAATTAGCGGCGCGATGAGCAAATATTTTCGCGCGTCTCGGAAGTGGACGAGTCGAATCCACGGATCGAACGCGGATGGCACATCCCGCGGGCGGTTGCGAAGTGATTCGAGGGGCCTGCTCGCGGGGAACGAACGAATTTTAATTAAGGCACGCGGAAAACAAGAGATAGGCGGAGAAACACGGTCGAGTGCTGGTGGGAATCGAACAAGCGGAAACGACCAGATAAAAAAGCGTCGATGCCGGGGCCACAGTCGAGGGAAATAATACGAGATAAGATATTGATTTCGCGCCAAGCACCGCTCGCCTCTACCTTCGATTCGGTTTTTCCCCCGGTTTTTTGTTGGATCCGCGGAATTTATTTCAGATAATATATTCGCGTATACGTATATCGCTGGGAAGTGATGATTCGCAATATTCGAAGAGCTCAGCGGCAAAAGCCACGTTGCTACCATCGCACGAAATGGCGACGATGTCGAGGAACGAGTCGCAAATTCCCACGCAAAGTGGATTGTTCTGAAATTCTTGCGAGGATCGTTTCATTATAGAATTCGATCAACGTAGCAACGACAGTTTTTGTAAAACTGCTCGTTAAATCATTTTGAAAATTTTACCGTTCCTCTCTTCCATTGAATCGACTCGTTCGTTTCTCGCTGTGATAGATCGTTCGTTACATGGAAAATGGTCCATTTGCATCGTAATGCCATTGTTTCTCGCGAATTATTCATTTTCACGTGGAAATGGATCGGACGCGAAGACTCGATGGTCGAAGAACTTCGTTTCGAGATCGTGGAGAGAGCGAGAGGAGAGTCGGACGGGTCGTGTCGTGTAACGAGCAGAAAGTTCGTTCGTAGCCGCTGCGGAATGATGGGAGAAATGAAGGGAGACAATCGTCGACGAATCGATTCGACGAGGTTCTCTGTGATTAACAGCTTGGATGGATAGTCGGACCAGCCGGTGTCCAATCCGCGAAATCATTTTTCCGGCCGTTCGCGATTATTCAATGCGACCGTTTCGAATCGCTCTAACGAAATCACTGTAATCGGCTCCGGTCAAATGAAAGATTTCGTGTTTTAATTAAACGTAAAATTCCGTTCGCTACAGTCGTATCTGGCGTACGCGATTCTGTCCTCCCCTTCGCGATGTTATCCATCTCTGTCCACCGTGATGAATACCTGTAATAATTTCACGTGCGTAGGGGAGCGTCTTGGAATATAATTAAAAAGAAAGAGCTCTCTCGATCGAGGGAGTGTCGTGAATCGAAGAAATGTGGTTTTCGAATGCAGCCAGAGGAGCGATCTTTTGTACAGAGAACGATAGATCAAGTTCAGGGATCCCTGGCGAGCTCGAAGGGTAGCTGAAAGGGAGTAGAAGAAATTCGAAATCCATTTCCCCATATATTTCCCTTGATTTCACTTGGTTTGCGATCAGAAAGAAAAAAAATTGGTCCTCGTCCTAGGCTTTCGGCTCGAGTTATGGCCGTGCATACGATTGGCTGCGGATTTATGGCCACCCCCTGATGAAACCTAAGAGCGCGGACGTTTCCTCGAGGTTTAACTAGCGACGAGGAGCTACGAACTGGCGAACAACGGCGATACTTTGTCTGCGACAGGCCGATTGGCTCTTAGATCGCGTATAGGAGACAGGGTAGTTACTTTAACGGCATCATAAACAGCCATTTAATGGTGACGCTGTTCCAAGCGTACCCCCGCTGGCAGCCTGATAAACTTGTCAGCCGTTCGCCGTTCAAGCAATTTCTTTCCACGGCCGAGTCCATTTGCCGAAAATTTACAACCCTCGCGAGGTGCGCTCGATTCGGCTCGCTCGCGCGCTCGTTCCAATTAGAAACCCGCTTCGACGCGAATTACCATCGCGAACGATGGAAAATTATACCTTTGTCAGCCGAGAAGGGTAGTTCTAAAGACTTTCCGATAGTCGGACCTTCCGGCGCGCTTGCTGAAACTTCGACGGCCGTAATTAGAGCCGGATCGCAAATCGAGGGCCGACGGGGATGTTTATGGCGCGTGCACGTGGACCAGAATCGGATATCGTTAGGCGGGCCGATGTTATTTCCATCGAACGAAGAATAATGGCCGGTGATCGCGAATCGCCGAGCAAGCAGAACCAGCTCGACCCACCACGGCCACGGGAAATCACGAAGACGAATCGAGCCGACCGAATCGTGTCGTTGCAAAGAAATCTCGCGAATTTCTGCGGACCACCGCCCCACCCGAAATTGACCCCCACGTTTGACCGGAGGCCATTCCAGGGTTTAACGTTTATCGATGACCAGCTGGACCGCCTATTTCTCATTGCGAATGTTTGCCATTTTTCCAGATTCCTTCGGTCCTACTCCTATTTTTTTCTTTTTTTTTTTTGTGGTTACTATTCGAGGTACCTTTTCATCGCGTCTGACACGGTACACTTAAATCTACCTCTGGCTGGCAATAAATTAAACAGGGCTCTTCAGTCAGGGAAGTTCCTTTGGAAGTTCCTCGCGGTGAATAAATTGTAACAAGCTGTGAACACAGTGTAAAATCCTCGTCGAGGATCCGCAGGAGCAGCGGGGACGAGTGTGTTCCACTTGGGTTCTGTAACTAGTTTACGAGAGCATAACGTCAGAACGGTAACGCTTATGGCTGGCCATTCCGCGCGATAAATTCACCCCTGAGCGTAACGTCTCAGACGAGGCGCGCGTGGAAAAGCGTCGCTAACCAACGCGCCCCTTCCTATCTCTGACTACTAAGTAGAAAGTAGCATCCTGAGGAAATGACGCGTTCTAACGATTAAGGGGGACATTACACGACTGATTTCCTCGAATCAGTCGCGATTCTTACCTTCGAATCTACGTTAAACAGCCGAACGATAATCTTGTCGTCTTTGGCGTTGCAACGACCTCGACGTTTGTGAGGATTTCAGTTCCTATATGAAAATGAAAGTTATTTTCACGTATCCAGAGACAGACATTGTTATTCTGGATTGGTTCGTTACGAAGCGCCCAATCTTGTAGGGGTAGGTTCGCGGACTTGGTACTGCAAAACAGTCTGCGGTTGGTACGACAAGCGGTTCTTCCCAGAATTTCCCGCCGTGGTTGAGAAATTTGGTACCGCGGGGGTAATTAACTGTCTCTCTGAATAACAATAAGATAACAGAGGCGAGGAATTCGGGCGCTGTCGCTGAGGGGTGAATAACATCGCAACTGTCCGTACTATTAAGTTTCTCGTTGATTATGCGAGCGGAATACTCTGAAACGACTTGTTTAACCCGTCATTTTTTTACACTCTCCTTGAAGAAAGTTCGAAAGAAGATGGCTCGGTTTCGACGCGAGAAAGTAATCCTTGCAGGGCCCGCGGATCCATTCAGGGCCAAGCGAAAATACCTTTCGTAGACAATGGGGTGGCTTGGGGGGCGCAACGCGAACAAGCGGTTTCCTAGATTCCTATGTGCCGATTAAAACTGTCCTACTTCCGTGGCATCGTGTCTCTCATTGTGTCGCGATCTTAAAAGCCCGCGAATCGATCGCAACCCTTGCAGCCTTCTTTCGAAACTGGAACTTCGCCCCAATTTCTCTTTTTCGAACCAGCGTTCCTTTTTTTTTTCCTTTTCTTTTCGCGTTCGTATTATTTCTCGCGGATTTATGGGGTCTCGTAAAACGGTGGCGTAACAACGAGTCCTTATCGGCTCCAAGTGGCGAAACGCCGCGCGAGCCGTGACCGCCGCGGGCATTTTTCACGGGCGTCGCCGATTTCTTCCCCCGCTCGGATCAATCGGGCATTGTGTCGGACCGCTCCAATTATTCCATCGTCCGGGTGTACAAGATCGAACAGACGGGACTGTTTGTACAACAACGGGACTGCTTTTGTACGCGGGGTCGTTTAAACTCGATATATTCGGGAGCCGACTCAATAAAGATCTCAGCCACGGTGTTACCGCGAGATAAATGTTGTACCAAAATTACAGTCGCAGCTGACCTCGTCCCGAAAGTGCAATATATTTTCCCAGCTCCGGCCAACACGCCAAAACGATGTACCCGCTATCCGGACACGATTGCAGGGGCCAGGGTGGCGCGCCGGTTGGATATTGTGCGAATCAAATTGCTTTTCCACCTTGCTCGCTTCTGTCGACCGAAATTTCGGCTCTCTTCTTACCTGTCGCGTCACCATCGCGATGCGCTCGCCTTCTACGACTCGATCGAAGACCGTTTCGACGATGCACGGTCCATCGATTGGAAGTAGTTCGTATAATATCGATCAAAGTAGAATGACAGGGCAACGATACTCGCAACGTCCACCATCGCGAGGATCCGCGACGGACGAAACGTTATACCAAGGCGGGTGAGTCTAATGAGAAGACGTTTCAATTTCCCTAAAAGCTTCCATCGATCGCGAGGGCTGACGGCGTCCGCGTATCCTGTGCGTTTAATACGCTCGCGATCGATTAAATAGAATGACGCGATATAATTTATGCGCGGCTCTGGCTACGGCCTATTCTGCGTCGCACGGGGTAACGGATACGCGGCAGGTTCTATTGCTAGATTTGATTTTATCGGAATCACCGGATCAAGCCCGATAATGATAGAGCGATATTCACTGGCTGGATAGCCGGGGCTCGTGTGTTTCGCGTGGTCGAGAACGGTGTCGTATATCGGCAATTGTATTATGCAAACCGAATCTCTGGCCCCTCGCCGCCGTTACTCTCTCCGCGATCGACGATCAAATTTATTTGCCTCGCAATCGACTGGCAAACCGTGCCTGGTTCCACCACGCGAACACCACTCGACGGTTCAGCAGTTAACTCGCGGGAATAACAGTAAAAAGTTATTGAAATTTCCAGGAGGGTGCCACGCGACCCCCTCTTGCTCGAACCTGCGCGAGAAGCGCGAAGGTTCGAGCCTGTTCACCGTGCGAACGTTAGAAATTGAGACCCTCGGACGACTAATTCCGCTCGTGACCCTTCCTGAAATTAGGGGAATTTATACGTCGAGCGCATGCAAATAGAGCGAGGGATCGTGTAAGTTTCGCCGATGGGGTGGGCGTACTGGGTGTTAAGCATCGGTGTTGATGAAACTTCTGGGGCACGCGTATTATTCAAACTACCGCCACTGTTCGAAATACCTTGCGTATAAGGGATGAAGCTACTTTCCTTCGACGCGTATAATATTTTCGTTAAATTAGAGGAAGTTTGCGACGGGGGCGGAGGGTGTTTTGGAACGTGCCCGCGTAAGTACGGGGCTGAAGACGCGAAGAGGATGGGGTGGATATTTAGAAGAAGGTCGCACGAGAACCGTGCAGGAAGAATGGCAGTTCTATCGACGATGCTCGCAGTCGTTTCTTATATAGAATACCGAGTGGCTTTCCGGAAGGTTGGCGCCGCACCGGTCGCAACATCCCCCTCGCTTGCGGTGCTAAACTGACGCACCGGCGAGCCATTCAGCAATCTCGATAGAACTTTCCTTCGACGTTTCGATTTAACTTTCTTCCCTGCCATTCATTGTTAAAATACACTTTTATTCCTTCCGTGAACGTATCTCGTGTAGTATGAAAAGAGAGAGAGAGAGAAAAAAAGAATGATTGCTTTTACGAGCAGATTCTGTCCATTCGCATGGGTCACGTTTGTGACGTAAAATACGTTCTGAAATTATTCAACAGTTGTTCGTTAGACCGCGTGCAGGTTCCCTGCTGTCCGTTGCATCCAGACGAGAAAATTCTCAGACGAGGTAAAGGACGCAGGACTTGAGGGAGCCATCTTTTATTTCACGAGCGGTTCTCGCGAAGTTGCACGGACGGATGCTTATGCACGCCTCCGGACCGTTTTAGCTACCAGTGTTATTACAGCCGATACTTACTGCAGCCTCTAAAACGCTTCTTCTCGCCCTACCTCTCCCTTCATCTTCGTAATAATCTGTTCGCCGCGAAAGTTCTGAAATACCCCAGGGGAGGCGTGCTGTAAGCACGAAAGCCGCGATTTCTGCAGAAACCTTCACTTTCACGAGGAACTACTTGCCCGTCGAACCATCCGAGTGCCAGCTAGGAAAGCATATCCTCGGAGATTTCCGCGAGCAAGAAATCAGAACGCGCTGTAATTTGTTATTCATTTATTCTCCTCGTTGTCTGCCTTCCGCGCGAATTGCCATCGACCGCGTTATCGCTAAATTAATCAATTTACCATCGCCATTCTGAAACTCATCGCGCGTTATGGCCGCGCGAGAACACGCAGCGGACTTCCAGGCCAGAATTTACCAGCTCCCGAATCCTTGGAAGATGCGCGCGGGCGCAGCGACGAAAGCCTCGTTCATCCCCCGGTCCCACGAGCGTCGTTCGCCACTACCCCGTCTCGGTTCTCCGGAAACGGCCCACCCTCTCCTACGGCTAATCCCATGAGCTCTTGACGACTGTTTTTCATTCGAAATCCCGCGACAGGTAAAATACGTATTTATAGCCGATATCGGGAGGCTGCGCGTCGCCTCGTATTTATAGAACGAGCGTAGGTGTACACGCGCAGCGCTCGTAAATCGATAACGCTTTGGCCTGACGTTGGTCTGGTGATTCAAACGGAGGAAAAGAGATCTTGCTCAATGATGCAGTGTGATCTCTCTTCGTTTCGTTCTGGTTCGTAATCGCCAGTGGCACGAATCATTGAATCCTCCACTATCGTTGGGTTTCGTTGACGAAATTCTCATCGAAGAGTAGCGTGGAGTAGCGGAACGCAACACGTTTCCAAGCGCAATCGTACAAATCATAAATGAACCACGCTGTTTCTGCTCGCGTGTTCCACGGAATTTCCCAGCCACACGAAGAACCGTACAAACCACTCGGAAGATTACGATCGCGCGATCCTGTAGTCAGGGTTTCCTATTCCCGTTTGCATTACCTCTAATAGGATCGCGGAGATATTCTTCGAGTCGCCGCCCACGGGGATGGGGAGGCGATAAAAATTTTCCAATTAAAACGCGACAGAACGGCAACAGAGTTCCTCTAAGAGGATTAAGCGCATCCTGCGCGTGCACGATCTCGTCCACCCTCGGACGTCGGGGTGGTGTACTCATTAGAGTGTTTCGAACGGGGACGCCGGAAAAACAAGGCGCCCTTACTCGATCTAAAAGGCGGGGCAAGTTTCAGTAGTAGAAACTAAACTGTTTCCGTGGAAACTTCCCCTTTGTCTGTCTCCGTTGTTGGCGCTGTTTCCCTCTCGCGAGGGCGAGGCCAATGATTGCTCTTGTTATTACACGGTGAGGTCGAAAGCAAGAAAATTCAATTACCCTTCCGTTTCGTCGAGATCGAAGCGCCGGGCGGCTTTGAACTTTTCCACCTGGCAATTTCGCCGTGGCTCGCTGCGAATCTTGGCGCAGCGAGTCGCGCTCTGTAACCGATGAAAATCCTAATGGGAAAAAACGAATGTTCCATTGTACGCGTTGTAGCGAGTTGTTTTAATTAAAAATCGTGTCGTTGATACCGTGGAACAGTTCGTATTGGTATCGAATGATTCGAGGCACGCGCACGATTGCATCGACGCGTTACTCGTAGCCCTCGCACCCCGACGTCCACTTAAGCAACGATCCAATTTGCATCCGACGGTGGCAGCCATTATCGCGGCGGTCCGACACTTGGCGTGCGCGCGATGTTTCGAGACATCAGAATTCCGTTGACGGCTGGCCGACGTGATCCGCGAGCCTCGTCGGAGGGCAACAAAGGGGCACTTAATCTTACATCGGCGCGGATTGAATCGATTCAGAACCCGGGAGCCGTGCAAGTGCAGACTCTTAATGGACGTACATTAATTTTCGCGCTCCTTTCAGCTGTCCGTCAACGCGGCCGTTTCCCCGTTGCATCGCCCGTTGCTCGCCTTCAAAATATTTGCCGTACCGTGCACCGTAGCCACGGTGAATGTGCACGCCGGTTGAAATTCGCGAACAGTTTCCTGGCAGCCATTATAATTCACTGGCTGTCGACAGTCATCGAGAGACGATCCACTCGGGGTTAACGTACCAGCGATTAGTGAAAAAGAGAGCAAAAAAGTATTCGCTCGTTTTCACGTTCGATCGCTCTCTGTATCTTCCTTCCGTTTCCGTTCGTTCCCGTTTTATATCATAATGGAAATTCGATTCGATCTACGGAGGGGCAAGATTCGTTTCCAATTCAATCGTGGCGGACGCTGGATCTCGGGCGAGAGGGTACGCGAAACACCGGAGGTTACCATCCCAGTTTACGAGCGAAAGCCGCGCAAAGCTCCTATGAAAATTCAAACGCCGCGTGTAATAGTTCCGCTGGATGTTTATATGCGGTCTCGAGGATCGATTCAGGGCCGCTGCGGTTGCCGTTGGTCGGAGGGATGCCAATAATTAATCGAACGTCAAATCTCCTTTGAATCATACACCATTCCCATCGCGTTGAATATTTTATGCAGCGATAATAGAAATTTCCTGCGAACGTCTGCAGCGAGCGATCGAGTCTCCAGTTAGCGAGACAATTTCCAGCCAGGAATATATAATTATCATGGAATAATCGCTCCTCGAACAGCGCTGGTCGATTACAATTACCGTCGCCATTAGTCACCCTCATATTTCTGAAGCACACACGCGTGAAAATCGAATCGAACGTAATCCACCCGATGTACGTAGCCCAAACGCGGCTACGATTCCTCCGCTGGCGTCTCACATCGTCAATCACGGTAGTCATTCCGGAACCGGATCCACCCGCTGCTTATCCCCGCCCATTTCGAGTTCTGTACCGTTCCTCGCAGAACGCTCGTGCGACGCGCGCGAAATCGTTTCCGATCGGGTCGAGGCGGGTCCCGCGCGCTTCCAATTCCCGGATGCATCATCAGGGGTGGCGGCGAGGCCCGCGCGCGGAGGGTGCAAGCGTAAAACTCTCATGAAAATCCGAACTCCATCTGTAACAATCCTGCCGGCTGTTTACGCGCGCGACCGTAATACGGGCCGCCTATAAAAACGCAATATCGGGGCCAATGCGCAGCTGGGAAGATCGTACGAGATTTACGAGGCTCGGAAGTACTCTGATTTTTGATTCGACACCGTAGCGAGACTCGACTCCATTCGAGGGAAACGGATCGCGACACGCGCGTCGTCCGTTTACGCGCCACGATTTTATGCACCAGCTGATACCCTCGGATCGTGGATTAGTCAGTCGTTCGATTTTGCAAATGCGACGAGAGCCTGGAATCGCCTACCCTTTTATCCGCGATTCCTGCTCGCGATCGAAGTACTTGGATTCGCGAGAATGTTTAATTAATTAGCCGTCTCGAATGCACGCGGTGGATCAACAAGCGTGTTCATTTCGTTCGCTGCGTCGCCAATTCGATTCCCGTGCAGATATATTAGAGTAATAATTATCGTATTTACCAGCGGCATACAGCGGCTCGTTATCAAACGGACGATAGTTAAACAGCGGATATTCCCATACGATTCGCCGGTCGTAACAAATTGCAAAGAAGCTTTGCGCGTTCAAGTTCATACACGAGTCGATACTTTCGCCTCGCGTCGACGATTCGAGTACCTTGTCGACCGAATCCTGTAAACCGATCATGATATTTAATTAATCCATTGTAAACCGGTTACATCGATTCGCAGTTCGGCTCGACGGGTACCCGTAGATTGCTCGCAGCTCGAAATTAGTCGCGTGATTACAGCCGGGTACGATTGGTTTCGAGGATTACCTAATTTCCAGGGAAAACTGCCAGGTCGATCGGCGCAGCCGATATAGGTCCCATCTCGCGGCGTGGCCCACGGATTACCCGTGGTTCTCGCAAGGGTGAAACACTGCTATCGCCCAACGCGTTCATCCCCATCGCTCGAATTAATATCCAAGTCCGCTTTGGTCGTCGTTAATTATCCCTGATTTTTTTCTTCCTCCTTTCTCGTCCCTAAAAAAGTTGCGCCGCGGTTGGAAATTGCTTTTAATTAATTCTAACTTTCGACAGCTGCGTTACGTGCTCGTGCGTCGCGGGGCACGAATTTAATAAACCGAATTCGGCGGTACATTTTGCGGATCCGCGAGGAAAAAAAGCGCGCGGATCGAACGGCGTGCCCGCGTGACTCCGCATTTTGATTAATTCGACCTCGTCGCCCCGACAGATCGACGCGGGAATTTTCAAACCGCTCGCCTGTCAATTTGCCCGGAAAATCCTGCGATTTTTCGCCCCGCCGTATTCCCTTCTCTCGACGAGAGAAACAAAATTTTTATTTCAAATTCGCAAAATTAACGTTTCGATTCGTAGAGCAACATTTATCTTCGTTATTAGAGAAAAAGTTTCCTTTCAATTAAAACGTTTTGATCGTCGTCGCCCCCGTTTCCCTCGAGCCGCAGAATTTTCTCGAAAGTTTCCTCTAACTTCCGGCAAACTCGGCTCGGATTTTCCAAAGTCACCGCTTCTTTGATTCCACTCGAGGCACACCGATGAGTGTATCTAGGGAGATTCGAATGTGTCGGCGCGAAACGTTTGACAGCCTACGCTCTTTCTCCCTTCGTTTCACCCTCGTAACAGAGTTTCCGTTGGTTCTCGAGAATTTCTGAGCTCCGCTGCCACTGGAGCGGCGACGGCGTCGGCGGCAATTAAAATCTTCAAGCCCTTTGATCGTCGAGCGTGACTGCGTTTCGACGCGAATTCACGCTCGCCCTGCAGTCCCGTTCGGAACTGCGCGAATGAAAACTTGGTCGGTGGCGGCTGTTCCCCTTTTTATCGAGGATTTTTTCAACCCTTTCATTCTTCCACTCGCCGGCTCCTTGCTAGTCGAGTATTAGTCTTGCTAATTAAGTAGTTTAAGTTACGAGTGTGTGCCTTGGCCGGCTAAGCGAGACGGGTGAGAAATTTAAGAACATCCCTTAAGTGGCGGATGGAATTTTTTTAAAACCCTTATCAGTTACTCGTCCTCGTTCCTTTGCTGTCCGATGGAAATCGATAAATACTTTTTTATAGAACTACGAAGAGTATCAAGTGATGCGAATGAAAAAAATTCTGTCCTATTTTCCCAGACACTGATAACTTGGCTGTACCTGCGTTGCTATTCCCAATTCACTTGCAGCGCCGCGCGACGCTCTAGCGATTACCAGCAATCTCGTTGTTTGTCGAATAATATTAAAACGAACGCATCGAGAGAAACGTAAACGGGCGTCCAAATATTTGCACAAATATTTGTCGATGGTAATAATTTTTCCCAAATGGCTCTCCTCCGTTTATCCCGCACAGTTTGCCCTGTATCTCGCGGGGTAAACGCGAGCGGATCGTCTTTGCGTCTCAAACGACACCCTTTTCCCCGTGGCGCCGTGTTTCGATCGTCGATTCTGCAAAAAAAAAAAAGAAAAAACAGTCGATTTTGTATTTCGACGCGCCCCTCGTCGCTCGTCTCGATTGAAACTCGACGGGGTGTTTCATTCCCCTTCGAACGGCGGCGCTCGCTCAAGGACGAACATAATTGTCGACTGTAAATGGAGTCCGTCGTTGCGTAAACGAAACGGACCGATCGTTTCTCCTGTTCCACGGGAACAATTAATCTTTGCTGGAGGCTGGGATTAATCCTTCGTTGGGGCTCCTTTCCGGCCATTCGATCCCTCGCTGCTGGCTGCTCGTCGTAAATAAAGGGGTCGAGACAGATCGCGCAACCGCTTCTTCGCCCCGTCGCGATGACACTTTCGATAACTTCTGCGACGATCTAATTGGCGATCCATCGATCACCGTCTCGTACGTGTCGATGTTCGCGGACGGTGGAGGCGAAGTCGACGCCATCGACCACCCCCGCTATTTGCGTAATGTCTATTAATGGCTTTTGTTTATTATTAGCGCGAGTAAACGCGGCACCTGGTTTCATTCCTTTTTTCCGTGTTCTCTGCGATTGCATGGCCGTCGATATTTATATAGCAGCTCGGCTCTCGATCGACGTAACTTTTCCTATCAAAGGGTGCAGTTTTTCATTCCGCATTAGACGCAACTGCAGTCATCGAGTCACAAGTGGGTCACAAGGTTTCAGAATCTGAATGAATTGTTATTTGTATCTAGCGACGACAACAGTAGCTTGGTATCAAAAATTCACTTAACACCCGCGCGTGTGTGCCAAGGATTTCGACGCGATTTGCCGACGCGTCGATTTAGCAGCTCGAGATCGAGGGTGTCAGGGGGCGGAGTGCTCGGAAGGAGAACGTGGCGAGCACCTGAGACGCGAGAGAAACGTGGCCCGTGTCGTCTGCAACATTCGTCTTCCCGTGACAAGGCAGCAAATTGCTTCTGAGACCATCAAATTAATAACGCCGCTGGACAGAACCCACCCGCTACGAATTGTCCTCCTAAGAAACTGCGATCTCTGTTGATTACCAGCGATAATAACTTTGCTTAACTTTCATTCCGCCGCGACATTTATTCAACATTCAAGACTGGAGCCTGCGAACCTGATATCGTCTTCTGTGCGTTGCGATGGAAATCCTCAGAAGAATTCCGTTCCGTTTTCCCACGGACGCGTTACAACCTCGAAGGGTGCGCGAGGGGTGGAACTTGAAGCGAACTTCGTCGCTGCTCGAATTCGTACGTCAGCTGGTTGGGGCGTGTTTTATCGGTCGATTAAGTTGGACGCAAACGGCCGATAAGAGTTGGAACGCCGGAAGTTTAAGACTCGATGCCGTGTGTTCGTGCTACGCTCGCGTTTCGCGCGGCGTAAGATTTCCCACGAGCGTCGTCGTTCATCCAGAACGCGGGCCAGCTATCTCTGCTTCCGTTTTATGCCACCGGCCATCGCACTGTCCCTTTCGCGCGACTTCGTTCCGATATTCGAAACGGATACACCTTGCTGAAGGTCTCTTCTTATCGCGAAATTGCTAACACACGGTTCAAAGGTAGGCTGTGGCATTGGTGTTCTTCATGGTACTCGTGTTCTGTGAGGGAGTACGCGTTGGTCCAGCTTTTTGGTAAACCAGCAATTTTCCATCCCAGGAAACGAGATCTTGCCTCTGGAATCGCGAATTTGGGACCCGGTGACCTTATTGTTATGCAAATTCTTTCCTGGAGATCGTAGCTTTGATTAGTCCCTTGGCTCGTTCGATCTAAATTAAAATTTTCAAATTCAGAGCGCGCTGTTGCGAGACCTGGGGTGTTTTCGTGCTTTCGTCTCCGAGGAAGCGTGTATTTGTCACGATGATACTTCCAGCGTGCCTTTTAGAATCGGGCCATCGTGCAGCGAGGTTCGACGTGATGCGCAACGAGCACCCAATCGTTACGTTTAATTACGCGATCCGATTGCAGGACGGTCGGACGAATTTTCGTAGGCGAGACACGTTCGACGAACAACGTCAAAGTGACGTATGTCGTTACGTCGCATGATTGAGATTCAACCCGTTGCCGCCTGTAATCGAGTATACGTACGTTGAACAGAAGGAATTCGAGGTGCCATCCAAGGAGAGCAATATTCGTGTCCTCGCCTGGAGCTCTGTCTCCTCTCTCAGATACTAGGTGTTTAGTTCGAGATCCGTCGAAATTGCAT
This sequence comes from Xylocopa sonorina, assembly GCF_050948175.1. Classification (NCBI taxonomy): domain Eukaryota; kingdom Metazoa; phylum Arthropoda; class Insecta; order Hymenoptera; family Apidae; genus Xylocopa; species Xylocopa sonorina. Next base: position 10,869,528 of record NC_135197.1, on the reverse strand, counting down.
GGAAAAGCGGGAAACGAGGGATGAACGACTCAGCTAGACCAATGGATAGAGTCTCAAAGAGTTTCTAAGTATTTCTGCGAGACATTCGTAGGCCGTGAAATTCCTCTCGCCTTTCTTTATCAACCCTCGTCGTCGCAACGCATCTTCCGGAGTCGAGTGAATATTCCTCCCAGTGCTACGTTCCTGGGAACTGTAAATTTATTTCTTATTTAAAATGGAAAAGTTTTTGCGGGAAGTAGCTGTCGACGGTCCGTGGAACACGTAATTTAGTTTGGTCGGTCCACGGGGAGAGGAACTCGCGGTGGCGGCCAAGTAAAAAGCTTGCGGAAAACACGGAAAAGCGAGACGGTGCTGCGAGTGCCCCTAACTCTGGGGGTGTTCTGAAAATTTCCGCGCGCGTTCGACGCGGCCTCGTTTAAGGGCGGCGGTTGATACAGTCGAAAGGCTGTTGAAGGGGTTGACTTTTGAACCGGGCCAGGTCTCCTCCAGTCTGAATGTAAATAGAGCCCCGACGCCCTCGCTGTTTCAACGGATCTTTTTACGCGGACCCGTTTCACGTGTCGTCGCAGACCCCGTGTATTTTTGTCCGGGATTTCATCCGGCTGGGACTACGGAAACTGAATGAGCCGGCTTTTGTGCGACGCCCGTAGCCGCCGCTACTTTTCCCACCGCTGCAAGAAACTACGGCTCCGCCGTGACTCTGTCCATTCCGGCTGGGATAAATGAAACATACGAGAGTCGCGAATCTGCCGTGCGAAAGATGTAAAATATTGGTACAGAGTGGGATTAGTCGAGAGGATATAGAATTCAGTGTCCATTGTCATTCTAAACCTTTCTTTATTTGAGATTTTACAGTGGTCTGACTTACGACTGACTACGATCGCCAGTTACCAAGCATTCATCGCGTTACTTCTAGGAATAATATTTTTTTCGATCATCTTATTATCTTAGTCATCGTCCAAAATGTTAATACACATACTGAAGACAGTTCGACCGCGTGTCTCCTTCTGGTTCAGAATTTGCAGCTGATATTACAAGGCGCGAACTCTGGACAAGCGTCAGTCGCTGCGACTACGAGATCCCTCGCGGATGCTTTTTGCCTCGTTGAACCACGGCTGACGATCTTTTTCCTTCTCTTCCTCTCTTTCTCTCTCTTGCGCTCGCTGTGGAAATTCTCTTAGTTTTCTACTTGGTCGTCGCGAGGCAAGAGCGAAGTTAGCGGGTCGCCGCGATGGCTTAACGTGTACCGCGATGATGAAGTGTTTCTTTCCAGTTTTAGCCGGTTAAACTGCGAAACTCGTGTGCTCCACGTCGTCCGCGGCTTTCCGCGAGTTTTAACCCCGTCTACCATTCGTAGATGGGCTCCGCGGAATTACTTTGCCCTCGTCTTGCCGGCTTCTGTCGCGGAACTTCGCCGATGTCGGCTTCCGCGAACTCGTTCGAGCCTTCCTCCGTGATTAATTGGGTCAGCTGCGCGACCCAAGGTTCAGCCATTTTTCTTATTACTTGGCGAGATGGTTATCCATCATTCGTTGCTCGTCACGCTGTTAAAACAGAGGGAACCACGTCGAGCTACTTATGAGCCAAGTATTATATTCCACTCCAACGGAGTTAACACCCCCTCGTAAAGCAAACGTATTTCCACGTCCTCTGCGTACCAGGGGAGCGGAGGGTGTTTCAAGTAATAAAGTTGCGTGGAGTAGCCGGGCCGAGTGGCAGGAGAATGGAACCTCGTGTATTTCGTGGATCTTAAGCTCCATGGAAATGCTGGGTGTAATGGCGTTTCCCTGTAAGAAAAAACGAGGACGAGAAAGGAGAAGAAAAGAAGAAAGCGGTGGGGAGAGAGGACTTGGGTCCAGATGAACACTCGTCGTCATTTTTCTCTCGCGCTTCGCCGCGAGGCGAATTCCTCGTCACGGAAACACGGGGAAAAACCGGAGTGAACTTCGCCGCGCCTTCAGCTGCCGCGACTTTTTCCACTTTTTCGATCGAAGCCAGGTGACTCCGAAGCACTTCGATCTCCTCTGTCTTGGCTTCCACTCGAAACTTTCTTTTTTCCCCGATTCTCTTCCCCTCTTATTTCTTATTATTTTTTTTTTCTTTGCTTCTCGTACACGTCGGTTCTGGTTTATCGTTTTTTTCAGTCGACCGCAGAAGAAGGAAATTTAGCAGAGGCTAACGGCACTCGGGGGTATTGTGCGACCAGGTCGCTGTTGCATCACGATTGATCGTCCCTGGGAAAGCAGGGGAAGGGAAATAAAAAATTGGAAATATAGTAAAGGCTGGCCAGCTCGTGACCAACTTCTTTCTGTTCGACGCTCGTTCCTTTCTCGCTGTACGACGGCGTGTACGTGGTGGAAGGACGGGAGAATTGAAAAGCGTCCAAAAAGGTCGATCGAGCCAGCCGGCGTTCTTTCGACGCCAATAATGCCCGTGTCGTCCTTGTTCCTGTATAGATTTATCATCCGCCTTGATGGCTGGCTTAACGGCAACTAGGGAACGGAACGTTTCCCATTTTCCACGCTGGATGCGCTCGTTTCGTCTCCTCGCTCTCTCGATGGAACCTGAACTTATCGAGTGTCTTTCACGGTTGAACTCTAAATGCGGTTCGAAACGGACTCCTTTCTTATTTATTACCATCGACGAACAAGCTCGCTGTAGCCTCGATCAAAATTTCAATTTCGTCGATGCCCCAAGAGTTCTCTCATCGCTCGAACAGCCACGAGAACAACACCTCGCGAGGTGTTTCTGTTCGTGAAAATGCTGGAGCGCGTGTAAGAGTGTACCGCGAAGGAGCAAAACCATCGCGAACTTCTTAACCAGAGTAAACAGAGGCGCTCGAGTTTTCCGTGGAATTAACAGTCACGTTTTTCCCTCGACGATCACTTCACTTGACAAGCTGACTTAGCCAAGTATCTTCACCGGCTCTCCCTCGACTCCGCGATGACTTGCGAGGAGTATCGATTTATCTTCTCGTACAATGTTGTCGACTCACCTGTCCGAGGTTAGCGCCGCAGCGGTATTAACTCTCTCTCTCTCGAACGATATTTTTAATCCTACTTAATGAACTACTTCGTCCTCGCAGCAGAATGTCGCAGTGAATTTGATCAAATTTTCGAACCGAACAGTCTTCGAGAATATCACTGTGGTATACATTATTATTCTCTCTGACACTTACGGAGAATATATATAAAGTGTTCAGGTGGATCCTCAATAAGGATCACCCAATACCTCGTCACTGAAACGTTCTCCAGTTTCGAAGCTGCGAAAAGACTCGGCTTTATCACCCAGCAATACCCTTCCTCTGCCCATTTCGTTCCTCCCTAAGCACTCGTTCCATGTTTATCCGGTTCGTTTTCCGTTTGAAGCTGGCTCGGTCAGTTTCCTTTGAGCTGGTCGGACCTGGGCTCGGATCCGATCGTCGGACACAGCACCAGTTAGCCGTGGACGCGACGCTTTTGTCTCGAGTCGCAGCTTTCTCAGGGGTGTTGGTTCTCCACGCGGTCCCAGGTGGCGAACGCTGGGGGTTTATTCGTCGCTGGGTCGTTCGGAAAATCGCGTCGTTAGTGACGTCAACGAAAGGACGAGCAGGGAGGGAACCCCTGCTGGCTGTTTAAAACGAGCGTCGATTGGATAAATCGCGGATGAAAGCCAGCCGGATAAATTTATTCAGCCGGCGAAGCTTTAATCTTGAATGGCGTCGAATCGAACGGGCAAACGGGCAAACGTGTCGTTGCCGTTTTAATTGATCCTGTTTTTCGATTGCCCCGACAGTTTACGCACACTTTTTTCCACCTAATTATCGCGACAAATGGCTGGCCGCGTTGTCGAAGGGTTTCTGTCAATTTTCGTTCTCGACTCGATCAAACGACACGATCGTACGATTTGAAATTTCCACCGAACTAATTTCTCTCTGTGAAAAAACGATCGCTCTGCTTATTAAGCGATCGAGCACGCGTCTCTGTTGCCGGTTGGCGAACGTCGAGTCGAGCCACGCGCATAAATGGATAGAAATTTGTAACCGTATCGAGGCGCAACGGCTCCCATAAATCCGTGGATCCTTGCCGCTCGTCTCGCCCCGGTCGTCTCCGCTTTATTGTCGCCGACCGGGTCCGGGTAATCAGTTCCCGTTAAATCGGTCAACGAAACCTGGGAAACGCGCGTCCCAGCAGTGCAGGATCCCTTGATAGAACAGGGCAGAGGGAGGACAGGAAACGAGACGAGGCGGACAGCGGAGAATTTCCAGCTGGATTTAGTATCTGCGCTGCGAGCAAGTTAAACCTATTACGGTGTGTTTCGTTCGAACGTAAACGCGTACCACGCGTTCGAGTCTTGGACGCGTCGCGTGCATCGCGCCAAGGATCAAAGGAAGCTTGTATTTTCATTTATCGATACGTCCCATTCCATCGCCGCGCTTCGTTCATCCTGCCAGCCACTCTGCGAGTCCAAACATTTGCGCTGGTAGAAATTAATAACAGGAACGTTCGGTCAACGTGGAACTGCGAACAACACGATTGTTAATGCACGCTGGTCGTCCCGTGCAATGGGGTTAACAGCGTTAAATTCGTCGGAACGAACGCGTCGCTTGTGTTTCTTCGTCGTGCTCGAAGCCACGGAAATAAATTCGTCGTTGGAATTCCAGTCGGGTGATACTGAATGTGTCGCTGATAAATATTCGCGCGTTTATTTCCCGATCGCGCAACAGGAGCCATTCACCAGCGATATCGTGGAGAAATATTCATTCTCTCTGGCGGTGGATCTCGCGAAAATTTCATATTACGACACAGTCAGCTTTCAGAATAGAAGTGGCGAGGAGGATCCCCTTTTTAGATCGTTCGTACGTTATATCTATATTCCGTTGAAGTCGTCGATAACAAGTCGATCGATGTGTCGCAATTGTTCGCGAGTCGAGGGAGTGGGACGCGGGGCTGTTGCAAATCAGCGCTGCGCCCAACTCCTTCGCGGAATCTCGTCTCGCGGGTTCGATAAATTGCGCGAGATACCGGCGAAGCCTCCAGGATTATTGGACCTTATTACTGGCGGGTACAGAAATTGCCTCGTAATGCCTTGTCGTTCTTCACGCGGCGAACGTCCGTTTGGAGGACGCGACTCGCGGCTACGACTCCTGATGAAATTATCGGAATTCTGTTTTTCGATTAACTGCTAGCTCACGGCGGTTCGATTCACGCTGATCACTTCTGCTCCAACGAGATGATAATAATAATGTCGAGGCTAAAGGAAAATAAAAGGGAAACGATCGAAAGTCAGCTGGGCTACGTCGAATAACACCCTTGATTAATCATTTGCAGAGATTTCTCTCTATCTAGATCATCGCAACGAAGTCACGTTTGTAATCTTGCCAATAGGCAGGGGATTATCAAGCGCGAACTGACGGAAAACCACGAAACAGCAGTTTTGCGTGGTCACGTCCCTTTTCGCTGAACCATTCCATGGCGCACGTTGCGCAAACATTCATAGAATCGACAATGGGATAGAGTAGATCACTCGCGCGGTAACTAGATCCGGATAGAATAGCGTAGGAAACGAGAGAAAAAAAAAAAAACGAAAAAAAGACGGGTAGGAAAATCCCGCGGAACTCGCAAACGAGCTTGCGAGTATCGATCGTCGAGGGCCAGGACAATTAGCGGTGTCGTTCATCGGCAACGAGCAATCGGGTAGGAAGGCGGAAAGTTGGCCTCGCTTGTACACGCGAGTTCGGCTGTCCAGCCGGGTTCATCAGCGTGATTGGTGCTCTTCGAACCGACAACGGACCGCGGAATTCGGTATGTCGATGCTCTGGGCATTCTGGTGTCGCGCGCGGTCATCTTCGTGTAAACGTCGACTGGGGGTGTTTCCAGGTCGCGCCGTACGCCGCGGCCCCGCGGCATTTTCCTCGTCATCCGGGATGAGGCGGCTTTGCCCCGGGATTATCAACGATCCTCTCGCACCTGCGAATATCGACAACTTCCCGGTGGCCTGGTACGTGACGTTGATTCGCAATAACGTCGCTGGTCGATGAACAACGAGATCCCCGCGCGATAGTCGGGCTTTGCGAATGATTTAACGGGTTCCCGCGGGGGGTGTACGGGCGTTACCGCGGTCATTGTTCGTCGAGCTTTTTCCGTTTGACGTTACCAGGGTCTTTTCTTCGCGCGCTTTTACTTTATCGCGCAAAATCGTATTTGACGGGGATGGAAGCGTCGGATCAGAAACCTGGAAGGTTAGAAACATCAGGAAGGTCGAAGGTCGATAACGCTAACCTCAATCGCTTCTCTCGAGGCCAGCACACCTTGGTAGAGGGTAATGGAAGAGATTTACACCGCGCTCGATCGAATCAAAGAGCATCGAGGGGAAACGGAGGGGAGGACGGAAGTAGGGAAGCGATGTAGGATATGGCAGTGACCGAACGTGGACGCGGCGAAGTTCCCGGTCGAAGCAAAGTAACTGTAATTTATAGTTGCGCGTGGGGGACAGGTATGTGAATCGCGCGGGTCATACTCGAGCCAGTCGAGCGGTTTTCAAACTCCCCGTTTCCGGCGGTGCGCCGAATCAAAGTTAGCGGGCGAGCGCGCTGGACCGCAAGGCGATAAAACGTGGATCACCGAAAATGGAGTGTCCGCGGTGTCCATGCATTAAACGTGCGCCGGAACCACGTATTTCTAGCCAGCGCTGCGCGATGCCTTCCTCGCGGGTCGCGTCACAGCCGAGACTTGGACCGGGTCAGCTCGAAATTGGCCAGCGCGAAAGCGAGCATCGACCCGCGGATTTGGGATTTCGCTGCGCCGCAGGGATGATTATACTCGCTGGCTGGTACGCGAGAGACAATTCCACGGTCTCTGTGATGTAATTCGCGCCGGGTTTCGAGCGTGCGTACGTAAGCCGATCGGGAATTGTAACCGCCGCTAAGTATTGCTGTATCAACGGGAAACGAAGGACCTACGTGATATCTGACCAGGCGTTTCAATCCCAAAATCCGACCGCGGCTTCGCGACTCTGATCGAGGTTATCGGGTTTTCGCTCGTTTTCCATGCACGCTGCTCGAATCTCGTCGAATATTTCCCTAGAAATATTTGATACACGTATAATACGCACATTTATATCTTCCGTAATTCTCGAAGAAGTCACAGGTGAACGTTAAATTCGATCGAATAATTCTCGATAGCGTAAAACATAAAGTACTTGGATCTGCTAAATGGATCATCGTCTGTTCAATAATTAGACATCGTGTACCTCTGTTTAATTCCAGGTTAAAGCGATCTCGAATGCACCGTCGCCGCATCGATCCGTCTCCCTCCCGATGCTCCATTCATCCTCGTACCTGAAGGTCGGCCAGGCTGGAGTCACAGAGGAACCGGGGTGAGTCGAAGCTTCCGGTCCCCCACGATTATGTTTCGCCGCGCGACGCCGCGAGTCGGGAAAGTTAGCCCACGTTTTCTCCTCGTGTTCTTCGAATCAACCGAGGCAGCCTGGCTCGCTCGAAACTTTTTGGCACGATTCCACCGCTGGTTCCGTGTGTACACAGATGAGAAGGGGGTAAGAGAGATGGGGGTTGGGTATCGTTGCGCGAAAGCTTCCAATTCCGGCAGCGATCTTTTAGCGGCGTCGAATGATAGCAATTTGTCGCGGACGGTAACGAGCGCGGCCTATTTTCATCGTCGAACGACACGCAGCGAGCCGCCAGCAGGCTCCTACCGATAAAGTAACGGGTTGCATCGTCGGATGATTTCTCGCGGAGGAACGAATATACTCAGCGCTCTCGCGCCTGGTCCCTCCCTCTAACTGTCTCCTGGCACAATGGACCGTGAAATTGTTGGCAGCGCTCTTAATAACTTGCGTTAGAAGGCAAGAACTTCGCCCTGATATTTCACCTCTCTCCTCAGCGTTGAATTGCGACGCGCGACACGACTTGCCGCTTTGTACTCGCGCGCTCGAGGGATGAGCGTCTAACGAGTTTGCCCTCTTCACGGGATTGATCCCGGTACCGCTGATTGCGCGAGACGTTTCGTCGGTTCGCTGGTCGGTTTTTTGCGTGCTCGTCGTCACAGTCATCGAGCAGCGTCCGACTTTATTAGAAACGAAAGCGTGGACGGCGAATTCGCGGACCGGTGAATGCCTCGATCGATCGACTCCTGATACGAGTTGCCAGCAATTCCATCGAGCCGATGGTAATCTTCCGTTCGATTCGCGATTCAGTTTATTCGAGCGGCGGCAACGGGCTTCGAAACGGGTGACTATAAAATTGATACGTCCCAGCGCTACACAGCGGCCGTGTGTTTTCGTCGAACGCGGCGCGTAACGTTAAGTAACGTCGATCGCATTATCCGGCTGTCTCATTGATTACACGGTATACGTATCGCCTAATTATGCACTTTGCCCGTCGACGAGGAAACCGCATTGCAGTTACGCGCATCGAAACGAATCGGGTGTAACGCGCGCACACCTGGATCGTTAACTTATTTCCCCGGCAATTTATCCGCGTGCACGCGCGTCATATACATTCGCATTGTTTCGGGCAAACATCGAACCGTAATTACGATAGAAGATTACGATAACAACGGAAGCGGTCCCGGGTATTACCTACTTCGAGCATAACATTCGAATTTATGACACCGACCGTTGTTTATCACCACCGGAATATTTAACCCGGGCAACACTGGGAATCGTTTAATAGCCGTAACGATTTATTCCTACCTCGTCCACTGTCGCTGTTGCGTCAGAGACGCGTAACCCGTCCAGAGAATCGGGGGTTGTTAAAGAGGGACGCGGAATTCCACGCTTATTAGAGCGGAAAGCGATTAAAGCTTACCTCTGCCTAATTAAGAGCACAGCGGACAAAAGGGTACCCGGCGAAATGAAATTTCGCATTAAATTGTTCACCTCTCTTCTTTAATTCTCTTGCCACACTCCAGTATAATCCAGTGCCACGCGAAGAAACATTGCTCGCGTCGCGGGGCGCGGAAGCAACGCGGATTGTCGCTGGTGTAATTGCGAGGACGTCTTTCGCCTTTTCTTCCTGGGACGATCGTCTCGAATTCTCTCTTTGCAAGCAGTTGATTAACGAACGCGACGATTTTCCGTGGGGCTACGCACAGAGTGGCGAACGCGTCCGCAGTTAGAAGGCACGACCGCGACCAGGGAGAAGTTACGAGGGCAATATCGTGGCTAACCAAGATCAAACGCCTACGCACGATCGCGGACGTTAGACGAGGACGTATCGCCGTGCACGTCGCCCTCGGCGTCGCTCGAGAGGCTACATAATTTTCTATCTATCTAGGCCAATATTGATCGCATCGAGATCGGGTCGATTCGCAACCGGAAGCCAACCTTGAACGCGCACACGAGCGACGCGAAATTAATTCGAGCGGTTGCCGTGGGGGTTCCGTAATGTGTCGTTCATTCTCGATCACTCAAGGCTAGGAAACTTGATCCCAGACGGGTTTCTCGGGGTAAATATAACCGATGAAACATATGTAACGCGCGAGGATCACACGGACGACCCTCGAAACCGCGAATGCATTAACAACTCGAATACTCGCCGAACTATTCCGTTTCCGACAACCGCCCCAGTCTCTCGTATCCGCCCAACATCCGTCCGCCATTTTACTCCCTCTATGTCCGCGAGCCTCGCAAACAACCAGAGCCCAGGCGTTATCCACCCCGTGCGCCTTGGATCGTCGCGATCAGGGGCGCGCCGCGAATCCTGGTAGCGGGATCGATAAACGGGGAACCGGTGAAAATCCGCGGCCACTTTAATCCGCGACTGGTTATTGTCCCCGCGTGCGTACCACGCAGTACGTAACAATCGGCCACGTCGGATGAATGGTGCTCCCGTGGAGCCTTAAAATCCGATTGGATTTATAAACGGGGCTGCGCGGGGGTTAGGCTCGCCGATAACCCGCGATCCGCGCGATGCGACGCGTACACACGCGCGTCCGCCAGGCTGATACCAACGCGGCACAGTTTGCTTGGAAAGCACACAGCTGTTTGACGTGGTTGGATTAACGGTACGCTGGATACACGGGTTCCAGTTTCCCCTCGGGACGGGGTTTAGATGTATTTGGACATCGAGCAGGGGTGGCAGGGCGGGCGGCGTCGCCTTTTCGCGTGTTTTCAATCTGCTAGTTAATTTGACGGTTACCAGTGGAATATTTACTCGATACGTCGGAAGTAAGCGAGTGTTGGTCGTCCGTCGACCGTGGCCCCGTCGAATCGACGACTGTGTTCAGCAGCCGTTTGTCAATGGACGAGCGATGGCAGTGGCTTATCGATTCACGATCACGATCATCGTCGTACACCTGCTCTATGGGATACCAATTATCCGCGACGTTGACTGAGCGGGCTAATTACGCGAACAAGATGTAACGGTTGTGTTGTCATCGTTGCGTGTGACGAGAATCTTCGAGTTCGATCGAGCTCGATATGTCTCGAATCGAGTTCGATATGTATGTATGTTTCTTTGATTATTTGCTATTCCGGTTGATTCCTCCTGGATGGCGAGATATAGAGGGGCAATGGTATACGGGTTATTAGTACTGGTTATTAACAGCGACAGATACCCGGGGATTGATTTACTGATTAGCAACGCGATCATCATGGTGATGATGCGATACTGTTTAATTAATTTAGCATAGGCCGGCTGCTGATTGGGAAGGATACCGGGCGCGTTCGATAAGACATTAGTGGGAGTAGTACCGGTTGGTATAATTGCGCGGTCGATCGAGTCAATCAACGTGTGATTATATTCGCCTTGATCCGTTCACTGACGTTGGAATAACGAGCTTACCGTGCCGGCTGTTGCTTCTGACGAAGTGGATCCGTTACGAGACCGGACGCGCGCGGCAGCCATCGCGCGATCGCCGATTTAAATGCCCCCCGTTTACTTAATTACTGCGAGCTTTTCTATTTCAATTTCGAACCCCGATGTTACGCGACTCGGATAACTCTCGCATTAACTATTCGCTTGGCTCGGAACACCGGAACTCGCTGCATTAATTAAAGATAAGGTACTTTAATCCTGGAATTCTACCTTCTTACATCTAGTTCTACCTAGCCGCTCATTAACGACACAAGATCCCTTAATTTCTATGTAATTGGATTTCCACGTGACGCATCGTCTTTGTAATTCTTCTTGCACCTCTCCTCTCGCGTTACCTCCGAGTGTAAAGCATAATTCCGTTCCTCCTCCGCTTTGGCGTTCATTTTTAACGAATCGTGCGGACGTTGAGACGAAGCGAGCGCGCCCTCCGCGTTCGAGGTTCGCTTTTAATCGAAACGTTTGAACGAACGCGCTGTCGGATCAGCCGCGGAGTAGAAAAAATAAGCTCCCCCTGGTTGGTACATTTGACACGTTTAATGTAAAATAACGATCGTACCGCGCCGTATGGCACGCGTAATCTCCAGGTTAATCTGTGCATGTTCAGGCTTGATACGATTACGCGTTAATTTTTCGTTGCTCCGCTCCCGGCTCGTAAGCCGTTTAACGGGCCACGTATAATCGCGCGTTTCGCGCGATGACACACGGCTTTCATCGCAACCGGACGGCGTTAAGAGATAGCTGTTTGATTAAAAAGACGTCTCTTCATGAGCTCCGAGGATAGAAATTAACTCGATGTCTTCTCGCTTCTTTCGTTTATTAAACTCTTCGCTGAGTCCTTTTAATGATATTCCGCGAGACCCTCGTAGAGATTCGTTCTCTCCGATCTTTGCGAGGTAGCTAATCCACTTACCCTCTGTCGCGTGTTTCAACTCCACGCGAGTACACGAACGCAATAAAATTCGAAACGAGAACGAAGCGTTTAGGGGGTGGTTTCGAGTCCCGTCTAACGAAAGACGTTCCACGGCGTCGACGTGCAACAGGGATGCAATCGAGTAACAAGTATTGTTCGTCCAGCCGCGGAACAATGGTCCACGGGGTACTTCATTCATCCGCTTACAATTACACGAAATTAATGGGAATGAAAATCGGGATCTGGCGCATGCAGCCGAGAAGGTGTCGGTTGAATGGTACGTCGTTGTTTCATTGTTCGTGCCGCGCGCGGGTTCCCACCCCTGATCTTGATTAATCGGGACTGCGCCGCCGGCTGGCCCGCGTTATTTGCGAGCGGGGCGGTGCTCGTCAAATATTTGCCGCGAATATTCGATTAACGTCCGCGGAACGAAAAACGACGGATCAATGCGCCTCGTTTCCTTTGTGCAGGCGCATTTTTACCCCGGCGCTCATCGCTGCCCCGACCGCGCAACCACGCGATCTCCCTCGACGGCGCGCTTCGATCGATCCACGAACCAGCAATTTTCATCCCTGGCCTACGCGATGGATACATCCCGTCAGCGAAAGGCCGACCTCTGACCTGTGCGAGCAGTATTCGGTTTTTTGTAAACAGCTAGAATCGCTGACACGACTGCGGAGCAATTAATCGCGACGAAGATATTGCTAGGAAAATAGGGGATGCTCCGACCCTCGAGTCGTTGCTCGAGAAAGGTGAGAGCGGGATAGGCTTAATTAATCAATGAAGGAACTGGCTGTCGATGGAATTGTGGAGGTTTAAATGTTAAATAGGAAGTTGGAAAATTTTTCACCAAAAATGGATTGGAAGGTTGAATGTATGGTTGGGAGAGAAAGAAACGGAGCAATTTTAGTTTTGGAAATGTTTGCGTGGGACCGAATTCTATTAACAGAACGAGGGCACGACTCGCGAAATAAGCTAGCGTATTTTTCGATGCTTGTTTGGTTTCGTACATTTCAGTTGCTGGTTGTTTCTCGCGATCACGGCTGGAAAGCGTCAAAAAATGAGATCAAAATTCCCATCCGTTAATTTACAGAGGAAGAAGAACTGTTTAATTAATTCAGTCGACGATGCGCGGCAAAAAGTGGCGCGGTCGACGTGTACTTTGTTCTGTAAATTCAAATGAAGCCGCGGGGGGTTGTAATCCGTTTTAATTGCAGAGTATTTTGGTGAAAAAAGAAAACGAAAGAAAAAAAGAGTCTTACTTCGACTGCGCGCTTTTTCCGTCGCAGCGTTTTATTGTAAAAGTAATTTGACATTCTTCCTCAATTCACCCCTTTGTTTGTCGAGGAACCGAATCAGAACGCTCGACGTGGTACAATTGATATCGCAGCCTTTCAAATGGTAAACGCTCGAGCAGTCTCCACGTTTCTCATGAAAATCCGCGATTTCGTTCGAAGAACCAAGGAGAATCGCCGTCTGAATTAATTCTGAGGATCCAACGGGGTCGTTGTTTCATTCAGGGATCACGCGTTTCATCCGTTCTGAATTATCGTCCACCCTGCGGAGGACGAGCCTGTCGGTGGCTCGCGAGTAATACGACATGGACGTTATCGGCGTCGTAACTCGGTTGTATACATCGATACCTGGCCGCCTACAGGATTGGATAGCGCCAATCCTGAATTGCTCGTGGTGGTGGGACAGCGGTTTGGTCATCTCCAGATTTGATCCCCGGTGTACGGCGTCCCTACGGGGACACGTCAAAGCTGTCGAACATAGGTGGGCAAACACGTGGATTCGCCTCGGCTGGTGCATTGTGGTGACATCGGGTAGCTGATCAAAGCCGACATCGCGTCGACCTTTTCGCATCTTTGCTCTCTCCCTCGTGCTATTTCCCATTGACCTCGCATCGTGCCTCGCAATTGCTATTTTAACGGAGAAATTTCGGGGCGGATCGTGTCAAAGTTTTTGGTAGTTCGATTAACGATCGATTTAGACCGCGACACACGGCAACGAAACGATTATTAATCGACTCGTTGGTCCGTTTATACGTTCGTTCGCGTTTACCGTTGCTGATCAACATTTCCCCTCGATTCCACGAATCATAGCGAGGTATTAATTCCGAATCGATTTCCAGGCGAGCTTCCCTCCCAGCCCTCGGTGGTTTCGTTCGCGCGGCAGTTCTCGTAGAACGGTATTCCAAGAGAGAAATTTTCCTGCCGTTTGGCACGAACCGTGCTCGGGAAATCGGTCTATCCGCGGCAGCAACCGGCTGAGAGGCTGTTCAGAAATTCCTGGTTACCGTGGCCGCGTAACGCGTATAGCTAGGATCCACCCTAGTCGTCGCGGCGTCCGATGGTAATAATGCGGATTCGCCCTTACGATCCCATTCGGTCTCGCGATGCAGAAGAATAACGCAAATTTGACGACACCAGCATGCAAACAGCCCGCCATTCTCGCTCACGACCAAATCGAAATATCCACCAGCCGTATCGGACGAACTTACTTTACCTATATTACAAAACGCTCCGCCGCCATTTTGGTCACTCTTACTTTAACCTACGCGTCGAACGTGGTACACTTCGCAGACGTCTCGCGAGGAATCTCTTCGCGTTGAATTAAAAGGGTTCAAAGAATCATTAAAAAACATCGTCGACACCATCGAAGCTGAAAGAGAGATTGAAATTTATATCGAGGATCGAATTCGATTCGCATCTCGAGCGTGATTCATCGAAGTCCTCGCGACTGACGTCTTCCGGCGGTGTTTACGGTCTATCGAGCGTACTCGAGCCCTGAGCCGGACGCTCGTGAAGCGTATCGCGCGTACACCATTCACAGGTCAGACGTTGCAGCACGACCGGAATGGATCAGAGATAACTCGAGCTGCAGCCTCGCGACGCGTACCACCGATGGAACTGACCGAGGAATGCCAGTCAGAAATTGCTTCACCGCCGGCATCATAGCTCCGTTTATCGGAAAAATTTTCGCCACGTACGTTGCCCGGACGCGAGCAATTTCCAACCATCCCAAGCGCCATCCGTTCCTCCAACTTTCGGTTTCGATATCGGCTAGTCGATGCTCGAGTCATCGTGTTTATGCTGACTCGTGTTTATTAACGCCAGGTGATTTAAGCGAGAGAATGCAGTTCGCGTCGTTTGATCGTTCAGCATCTAAGGAATTTTCCAATTACTCTCACGTCGAATTAGAGGAGATCGAACATAAGTTTGGTAGCGTGTTGAGGTTTCCACGGAGGTTGGAAGAAAAATGTATCGAACCGGTTGCAGCAGCGAAACGATTTGCTTCCAAGTGGTCAGGGTTGGTGACGAAATTAAAAACGGGCCGAAGAAAACGCCGGGTTTTCGTACACCGTTGGCCAACCTGGGCATTGCAAATTGCTTCTCCACCGGTTCCATCTTTCACTCGCTGGAAAATTCGATCTTCGATGTCGGCGGTGAACCGACTGACCACCTGCCGTGTGCGGCTCTGGTTTTATTGAAAAATTTCAGCTGCTCTATCCTACGTTCCTGTTTCCGCGACTCGTTGGCGGGGGCCTGATTTACGTCTGTAAATATTCCGCGATATCGTTCCTCTGAATCGTCCAGCTGGCGATGCTCGCGATTTTTGAATCAGTTTACGGTGTAATTAACAGGACAGAGGAAATTCAGAGTTAACTCTTTGTCCTCGAGATACACTCTGTCCTTCTCTCCCTTTGGTCCTTTCCACCGCCTCCTTTTAGCGATGATGATAAACGGGAGGAGGACGAAGACTCGAAGTGTCAAAGAGTCACTTGTTTACCATAGAATTGCATTAGGAATCAGGAAATTGAAACGAAATTCATTTTGCACAGTATTTGTACTTCGACGCTAATCGCAAAGTAGATTTTCGGTAAATAATCTGCAAGACAGTCAGCGTTACCCGTCCTCATCGTCGTTGAAGTGTTCGTTACACGGAAGTTCAGTTTCGAAAGGCTGCAATCTACATTTTCCTCTCGAATACTCGCTTCAGCATAAATACGTAACAGCTATTGCTCGAGGAATTAATTATTTAGCCTCTCCGTCCGGTTGTAGTAAAGGCGGCAGCTTCGAACTTATTCGTGCTCGCATTTTCGTTGCCTTCCTCTTCCGCTACTTTTAATGCACTCGCGGTTTAAGTCGAATATACGCGCGGCTAACTATATCCTAGTTAAAATAGTGGACAAGCGTGGGATTAGGAGGAGCACGGCAATTCCCAGCAAATTTCCTCTAATCTTCCCACCCTGCTTCTTTCTACTTCGCCGCTAATTGTTCACAGTAAAAGACAATTAGCCCCAAGTTTATCGAGGATCGCTCGAACGGAAGTGGGGCATAATAAAAGGAAACTGCTACGTACACACGGAACGAAAACGAACGCACTCGTGACTTCAGTCGAGTTTAATGGGAATTTTCGGCGGAGATCGATCGCTCGCCGATCGTTTCGGGTTCTGAAGTAAGTTCGACTCTCCATTATCGCGTGTGTCGCTAAATCGTTCGCGTCTAAGTATACGATACGTCGAATCGCGATTGGAAGGTGCGACGTTGAAACGAATTCTTTATCGATACCCTTTATCGCTGGAGCACCACCCCTTCGTCCTACGGAAGCCTTTCAAGTAGGGGTCTCTGGATAAAATTCGTTTCCTGTCGAAATCGCTGATACAATCGCGAATTGGGAATTGAAATTAATATTTTTCATCCAATGGAAATTGTTCTAAACGGAAATTGAAACGATGAATGTCGATATATATTTATAAAATAATCGTTAATGAAAAACACGATTCTTATACATCAGTTTCTAAGTCTTCCATAAATTAGCCTTCGAGAAGTCGATGTGTCTAAAACTAGAGGATCAGAAACAAGGTCAATCAAAGCTGTTCTATCCATCGCAAATTTATTTCAGGAGTCTGAAATTAAAAGGAGAGTCTCTCGTGAACCAGTTAATCCCTAATGCAACGTTTCATTCAATTTACGTGTTTCGAGTCGAGCAACGAGGGTTCTATATAAAACGGGGGAATGGAAAGCGACGGTGTCAAACGCGAAACAGCAGAGATAATAATATCCTGCGGAAAACGCGAGCGTTCTTCGAACGCATCGCTCTCGACGGCCCCGGAAATAAATTCACCGGGGCCATCCGCGGGGCGAACAACTTTGGAACACGCGCGGCCACTCGTTCTGCTCCCTTTCTTTCCCGCACGCAACTCGCGCCGATTAACCCGCTCTCCGATTTCTCTCGCGTTCGCATTTCACCCCTGCGATACACGCTCGGTCGGCTGTTTCATCGCGTATCGCGCGCGCGCGCGTATTCGTACGTCACGGAAAAATGTCAGTGGAAGAATAATCGAATCGATTTCCGCGCGTACACCCCGAAACGAGCACCGATAATTATCGCTCGATCGCGCGTTATCTACTTCCGCGCAGCGTACGTCGAACGATAATAAGTGCGCGCGCGGAAAAATTACAGATAATGCGTATCTGACGCAGACACGCGAGTTACGTATCCCCTCAGCTCTGCCTTAACAGAGGTATTATCGTTATTAACCGTGCTTTATTGGCAGCCAGGCTCCCGGGGGATCGTTTTTCCTGCTCTCGTTTCCACTCGTTTGGGGTGGACATTCAGTGTGCGTTTGTCCGAGTTCATCGACAGACCGGAATAAAACCCGGTTGCCACTATTAATTTTTGTAATAGCTCCTTTTATCGGACCTTTTCATCGCAGTTTCTTCCACTGGAAATGGAATTAAAGGCAAATTTGTTTTTAGACTCGCGCGATATTAATTAACCACCCCCTCTGGTCCATTCAATGGCGGACGCTAGCTTCGTATTTTATTTTACTCTGAAATGAAACCGGAACGTAAACGAGATCTTATCTTCCTTCTGGTCAAAGGCTGCTGCTTTCTCATAATCAGTCGCTCGCTTTGTCGAGACCAATCGGAAGTACGGAGATTTCGGTTTGTCGAGCCTCTTCGGTAACTTTGCGCCGTCTTAAATGGAATTGAACACCGCGAGCGAGCCGATCGCGAACGAAGTCCGGCCTGTGAAAATTCGCGGACTCCCCCGCGCGAATTCGGTCGCGATTAATTATGATAAGCAGCGGCGGTGATTAATTGCCCGTGGCGGCCGGGTTCAACTCGAAGGAGGGAGTAATTACTTCCACGCGCGGATTTCCGCGGCGATAATTCAGCGACGAGCTGGCCCGGCGGAAACGACGCGTGAATTCAAAGTTTCCTCGCGGAACGAGGGGGTGGCCACGGGTTAGAAACAAAAGGGAACGTTTACGAAACGCTCGGACCTTAATGGCGGACTGTGGAAGGGTTGCAACGTGAATATCGGCGGCTCCTCGCGAATCAGCTGATAACGAACGGGGTAGTTTGCTCGAGACACTCCACTTTTCGAGTCCTCGCTAGGATCTCGTCACTTTTGCGAACGTTTCATCGAATTCGAGGTGTACCAGATCGACGTGGTTGTTCGATGAAATGGTACGGACTCAGAGGCTCAACTGGGCCAAGAGAAATGAGCTAATAAACGGGTCCAAGGGTCGAGTATGACCGCGGTGGTCGCAGCTGGGACGTTTGACAGAAAGCTTCGCGTTACAGTTGTCTTGATCGATAGCGGTTAGTTTTTCAGCGGTCGTTGGTCAACATCGATGTGACTGATCAGTTTCGTGGGAAAAATGGCTGAAATGAAGATGGACAGTTTGTTGCATCAAAGTGTCCGATGCATCCATTTGTATGTCAACTTCTATCACTCGTATATCACGAGAGGGCACCGATGAAACGTTGTCGAAGCTGAATCAATACCGCGGGTATTATGGGTTAAACGAATCGCGATCATCTGATCGCAGCCTCGAGCCGGAACGATGTTCGATGGCTGGTTAATTTCGACGCGCAACTTCGTTTAGTCTTTTATCAAAATCCTCTCTGACGAGCGCCGCCTCGGGCGGCTTCAATTTGCCGAAACTTCAATTTCGCCAGGCGCGTTTAGTATTCAGTCCTACGGGGGCGAAATTTCGCGCCCAGCCAATGCCTCAGGCCCGCTCGAAGAGACTCGACCGTCTGTTTCACACCGCCAATAAGTCAGCGGAACACTTTGGAGAAATTGTCTTTCCTTCCTGCCCGTGCGCGCGTTTATGCTCGTGGCTCGTTCCACGCGGTTCTGGTTCCTGGCCCTCTCGCGCGACACTTGGATACCACCCTGATTCAGAAATTGCTGGGAACTGATTGTGAGGCTGCCGTGAAACGTTTGCCAGCAACGCTTCGAAACGTAACGGGGGTGGTTGGGAGCAGAGGGGGAGAATTAAATTGTATTAATTTATACGCTCGCGTTGGCTCGAAGGGCGTTTATTATTTCAACGAAGCGCGGCGAAGAGCGAGCGGACGCATTTGTATTAATAAGAACAATAATTTATTTGCGATATAATTACCTTGGCATCGCTTTAAGCGTACGAGATGGAAATAAAAAATTACATCCATCGTCCGCGCGGAGGGACGCGTAAAAAATTTCAATTACCGTAACCAGCCAGTATACTGCGAAACAGCAGCCATGAAAAAAGCAATTGCACGTACGTAATTCAATTTCTTCCATCACTCCCTCCCTCTCTCTCTCTATCACTCTTTCTCTCTGTGCACCCACATCGATTTAACCGTGCAACGCGAAGGTGCTCGCGCGAACGCCATTTAGACACGCACATTGCCGTGAGATTCGATGGACCATTCTGCGAACGCTATCGGAGGATTCCCACCGCCGCTGTCGAACACGAAGGAAACGGCCAGCATCGAACGGCTGCGGGATAAACCCAGAGCGCAGATTCCGCGGCCGGTATCTTTGCGTAAGGGCTTAAATCTGCCGGCTGATAGCCACCGCTCCATTGTGCATCGGAAAATTGCAACGGCCGCGCCATTAACCGATGCGCTCGCGGGGTAATTGCCCTTTTCCAACCCCCGTAGCTACCTTGTTTTCCCTTCCCCGCTATCTGTCGGACGATTATACCGTCCCACCGTCAATTCGCGAACACCTTGCCACCCCTCTGGCCGCCTCGCGACCCCTAATTGAGATTTTATCGACGGACAACCCGGCTGGATCCCAGCCGGAGGCTGCGTCGACGTTTCGCTCGTGTTAATTACAGCCCCCGCTAACAATCACCCGGTAATGCGTGTCTGTAAATTTCGTTCGTCCATGATCCGCCCGCACCCTCGATTCGTTTCATTTTCTTTCGTACAAATCGATCAAATTTCATTATTCGACGAGTTTACCCTTTCGAGAGTGAATTTTATTCGATACGTACTCATCACTTTTCCTGGAGTACTGTGTGTCCAATTGAGAACTACGTAAATCAATGCAGGGATTCACAGTTTTACGACCGCTTAGGGTATCCGTTGGACAACCAGCCTCTGTTACCCTAAACCCTCGGGAACAATCAAATATTTACCATCCACGTGCACCACCGTTCACTCGTATCTAGAACCACGAAGCGTCGCCACTAAAGTCGCGTTAACGGTGTATAAACTTGACTCGAGTTAGTTGCACGTCGTTACGCGACCTACGTATAGTTGCCACGAGTCCGTCGAAACTATATAACTATATAACTACTACCACTCGATGTACATCTGTGATCAATAAGAATCGAGGGTCCATTTTTCGAGGGGGTGTAAAATCGAGAGGCGCGCAGGAGTAAATCGCGACCGCGTCCGGGCGTTGTCCGTGCGGCACGTGGTGCACGGTCGACAGAAGCTCACGGGACACGCGGATGCGGCTATAATTGAGATTTTATCGGGCCGTTAAACGCTACGAAGTTCCGGTGCAACACGTGCCAAAGTTTGCACAGCGGGCAGGGCTCGCTCCGATGGTTCTTTAAACGCGACGCGCGAAACGACGCTCGCCCGGCCGTGCCTCGAAACGATTTCTAATTGTCGTTTAATCCAGCCACCGTCTATTCTGTTGCAGACTAGCGCGCGCAAGGATTACCACGGCGAGCTACGCGATGACTGCTGCGTCCGGCTTTTCCAGGCAACGACGAAAAATCGGTGAGCGTTCGTCGGGTGACTCGATCCTCTTTACTTTAAACGAGAAATATTTCTCTTGAATTATCTCGGCTCGTAAGCACGATTCTTTTAATACGGTTGAATTACGCGTTTAAACAGCCCCCTCTTTCCGAGGCTGATTCCAATCTAATAACTCGATAACGAAAGAACAATATTATTCCAGTTCAGTTCCAACGACAACCGACTGAATATCGTATCGATTCGCTCCAGTGGTATCTTCTTCTCAGCACGCTTTAAGATTTCATTTCCTCTTCTGAGATAATAATCGAAGAACTCAACGAATTTCCAAACTCGAGGTCGTAATCCATCCAAGCGTACCAATTAATTTCGTTAACTGTTCTACAGGAATTATTCCTATTTCGTAACGCAGATTTCTATGTACTCGCGTACGAACGATACTCGGACCGCGAAACGAGTGTTACGACGCGGCGCTTCCGCTTCGACTACGACAAATCCCTCGCGTCCAACGCAAAACGCTCCCACGACCACGTGAAACGGAATTCCTGCGAAATTCTTGTCACGCGTTGCATTACGGGGGTTGCACACGCCTCCGCTGTTAATTCCAGCTTAAGCGTCTCGATCCTCTTACGTCCCCGTCGATTAAAGGGCGGGCGCGGCCTCGCGAGGCGGCGTCGTGACGCGAAGTCAGGCTCGCCGCCGCGGCGGACAAAGTATCGAGCGTGCGGTACAAGAAAAGCCACTCTGAAAACAGAGGCCCGCTGAGCCTTCGTTCCTAATGCATTAACCGGTGCTAATGCACACCTGGTTCACGCGAGACGCTCGTTCTCAGGAGGTTCTCGCCGGATTTTTATGCGGAACCGTCGTTAGGATTATGCCGCCATTCCTTCCTCTTATGCGGCCGTTCCGAGGGCACAGTTTATTCGCCCGTACCGCCTAATTTGCGCGGGATTAGGGGCGAGACTGATAGTCGGTTTTCAAATTGCGATCGTTGGTTTTGCTTTTAAAGTTTCGTTGCACTTCTTCGCGAAGGGAGAATTATGCTAGTCACGATTTGCATTCCATTTCCGGAATATCGTATCTCTGCAGTCGCGCGTGAAACTACCCTCGAATGACGGAAAATATAATCGGTTCGGACATAATTTGTTGGCGGAATGGTAGAGTTGTAAAATACAATGCGCCAGAGTATTTGTCATTTTGTGTGCATTTGCTTGATGCAATTTTTGCAAACGTTTCGAAAGCGCGCTGGACAAAATGTTACGCATGAGTTTTGTACGGATGGTGGAGCGTTCGATATTTAAAGACACTAACGTTCGGTGAAAGGGCGGCACTTGCAGCGAGCTACGATTCAAGAGATCGATACGATATAGACGAGCTTCCCTTATCGAGGCGAAGAGGATTCCACGCGAATAATCTCGCAGGGGCGTCAGGAAATCCATTTCAAAGTTAATCCACGAATCTCGATATCTCTCACCCTCTCGAACGCTACGCTTCATATCTCGTCCCGTGGAACTTTTAAAAGGCAGCTTTCCACGCGCTCGTCTCTCGAACCGATCGCCTCGCTTATTGATAAACTCGTGCGCAATCTGCGGCCAACTTTCCGTCAAGGCAGTCGTCGAGAATCGGTTTTCGGGGTGCTCTTTCGAGCCTGCTTTTCGATGCTCGAAACGAGCAGGGACCAAAGGCTGCGTTCGAGCAGCGTCGACGCAGCGGAAATTCGAAAATGTTGCGGGTGTTTGGCGTTTGGAATTGGTGAACCTTGTTTCGAGGAATCCTCGATGAGGGTGGAAAACATTTGGATACCCGCGAGAGCCTGGAGTGTTTAGTTTCTTCAATGGCGGGCCAACTTTCACGGATTATTCGATAATATCGAGTGTTTCCGATGGCATCGAGTATCCACGGGATCAAACGAAAATAGAGGACCACATTTCGCGGTGTAATTCACGAGATTACAGGTAAATCGAATAAAAGCGTGGAAATTCCTAATTAAGAGAGGAGGGAAGAGAAATGTCAAAAACTTTGAATGCAACAAACATGTCACACTCTTCTCTGTTGTCTTCTCCGAATGGTTGAAAGAGATTAAACGCGTTTCAGTCGAACAATGCACAATGTCAATGTTTGTTCTACAACGATTGAAGCACCGTCGAGTCTGTTCGAGTGTGTTCGAAGAATTTGTACCGTGTTCCTCTTCAATTTCGCTCCAATTTGACGCGATTAGAAGCACGATTGCCTCGATCGTGGCTATCAACCGCGAGACGTTGAAAAATTCTAGCGAAGCTTAATGGAATTCAAATATTCATCCGCAGTCGACAAAATGGCTCGCGAGTCCATTAGTCGGGGCAGGAGTTTCCCAGTCGTAACCGCGGTTGAACCGTCAAGACACGGACACCGCGACGAGGGGGTGCACCGCAGTTGGAGACCAAACGGTGGATCGGTGAATTCCGCGCGGGACTTTTATTCCCTTATCGAGCTTGGAGGGGAGGAAATGTAATTTCGCGCGAATAAATATTAGCAGACAGTGGTTTCCACTATTTTTCTCCGTCGTCGAGCTTTTAATGCGAGGGCTCGATTCCAGGGAGATCGGACGCGCGTCGCCTCGCTGCGGCGTGGGGAATAATTGCGGGGAATTCGATTGAAAAGTTCCATTATCAACGCTGGTGCGCCGGGAGTGGCCACTTCCGTTAACAACCGATCCAGCCTGGCCGCCGTTCGTGCGCGTAATTGCTGGCTGGGAAAGGCGACCGCCTTTTGAGCCGTCTAATTCGTCCGATCGCTTGACAAACTTGTTAGGGAGCGAGAGAGAGTGCTCGCGGATGCGCCACCAACTTCTTACGTAGACATGGACACCCTGGGATAGGGTGGGTTTAAACACGTTCGACGAGTGGCTCGTTGGGTGCCTCTCGGAGTAAGTATTGATTGGAATCTACAGAGGAGCTCGAAGTTGCTCGATGCCCTGGTAAATGGGGAATTATACGAGTCTGTAATTCAGCTATTGAATTCGTTGTACGAATGCGAGTCGATATAAATACGTCTTTGGGATATGAAAATTTTAGAATATGATTATATTATATGATTATTCGATGATATGGTGAATTGATAAAGAGAACTGGAGGAATGTACGATGCTACTGCGAAGGTGTCGATGAAATACAGTGCTGGACAAAAGTATTGGCACAGCATGATTGTTATGATAAAAATGCTTATAACTATGAAACAAATTGTTAAAAAGGAAAAATTTGTTTACACGTTTATTTATTTATTATTCTAGATTATTATTTAACAGAAACAGTAATATAAATAAAGTGATATGCGAAATAATAACAAAAACATATTTATTGAGCGTTTTAAGCATGGACAAAAGTATTGGCACATTATACAAAATTTAGTGTAGTTGTATCTCTCCGGAAAAAATCCGATTGTCACTTGATGGTATAGGTAGGGGATTCCCTGATAGTCATTTTTTCTAACAGTCATCCTTAAGTTCAGTCGATTAGCAACATAGGAAATATAACAAGCAACAATGTCAAGAAGAGGGAAAGAAACTACAAGTGAAGAGAGAAAAATAATATTAAATTTGCACAAAATGCGAAAATCTTATAGTGAAATAGCAAAAAGTGTTAATAGAAGTCGATTCACTATTAGAAGTGTCGTAAAACGATTTGAGAATCAATCAGATTTCAAAAGTAGGAATCGAAGTGGACGTCCCTCAAAGTTAACAGTTAGAGAAAAACGGAAAATTGTAAAGGAAGTGAAAATAAATTGTAAATTAAACTCATCACAACTTAGAGCAAAGTTAAATGAAGAAAATAAAAAAGAAGTAAGTTCGAAAACTATACGGAGAGTGTTAAAAGATGCGGGATATTCTGCGTGTGTCGCAAGAAGGAAACCATACATATCCAAGAAGAATCGGAAGATGAGAAAAGAATTTGCAAAAGAATTTATAAAAAAGGATCCCACATTCTGGAATAACGTATTATTTTCAGATGAAACTAAATTTAATATATTTAAATCAGATGGCAGAGTATTAGTTTGGAGAAAGCCAAATACGGAAATGGATCCACAACATTTACAAGCCACTGTGAAACATGGAGGAGGTGGAGTCATGGTATGGGGTTCCATTGCAGCGTCTGGGGTTGGCGAATTAGTATTCATAGATGAGATTATGGACAAATATGTATATTTAAATATATTAAAGGAAAATTTATTTAAAAGTGCTAATAAATTAAATCTCCCGCGTGATTTTTATTTTCAACAAGACCATGATCCAAAACATACTGCCTATATTGTACGACAATGGATCGTTTACAATACCGCACATACATTAAATACCCCACCCCAGAGTCCAGACATGAATCCCATCGAACATGTTTGGAATGAATTAGAAAAAAAAATTAGAAAATATAATATAACAAACAAAAACCAATTAAAAGCTATTATTTTACAAGAATGGAACAATATAGAGCCGGATTTTACAAAAAAATTGGTAACTTCAATGCCAAAACGATTGAAGGAAGTTATCATGAGGAATGGAGGGCCAACCAAATATTAATTTTTAATTTCTAAGTACTTTCAATCATTTGTGCCAATACTTTTGTCCATGCTTAAAACGCTCAATAAATATGTTTTTGTTATTATTTCGCATATCACTTTATTTATATTACTGTTTCTGTTAAATAATAATCTAGAATAATAAATAAATAAACGTGTAAACAAATTTTTCCTTTTTAACAATTTGTTTCATAGTTATAAGCATTTTTATCATAACAATCATGCTGTGCCAATACTTTTGTCCAGCACTGTATATCAGAGGGAAATCTGTTTCACGGATTCGTATGATCAACAACGTGAGAACATCCAGGGGGGGTGGTTGTATCTGGGATTCGCAGTAGAATATCCCGTAGAGAAGCGAAAAAAGGGTGGACGAAAAGTAGAACATATGAATAGCAATGGGAAGAACTGGCTCAACTTCAGACACTGTAGTTATACCAGCCCAGGATTCCACCCTTTGGCAATGCTTTCGACTTCCCGGGAGGATACGCCTTTTTCGTGTCTGGCCATAGCTGGACTTAATTCACTGTTCGTCCGCGCACTGGCGCAGGTATAATTCGCCTTCGTGGATGGCACGCCTTTTTGCGATTAATATCGAACAGCCTTTCACGACGTTCCGCTGTTTATACCTTCTTATTATAATTACATCGTCCCCTAATTACCAGCAGCATTATCAACCGTGAACGACGGGGCGTTGAAGGGTAGGGAACTTCATTATCCGCCATCGAGTTATTCTTCACCAGCGCGTCGTGAACGAGTTCCTTCGCTAAATTATCAAAGTAATTTCAACGCTCGCGCTCCAGGTATTTTTTCATCGTTCCAGCAACGATGAAAGCTGCGTGTGCGGGAGGGGAACAACGCGCAAAAAAGCCCGCTGCACGTGCAGGGTTTATTAAAACTCTGTCGCAAAAATCTAGCGATCCACCCGGTGTCAGAGGTGTAACGAGAGTCGCGAAATTTCGTTTACGACTTGTTGAAGCTGCGACAGCATCTCCTCTCTTTAAACTTCAAGCGTTCGCCGAAACACACCCCCTTGTACTCTGAAACGATGGTCCTTTATTCGCACTTTTTCCAACTCATTCGCGAGCAAGAGAGTTCCTTCGGACGTTTCCTCGTATGGCTCGCTATGTCGTCCTATGTTCGCGAACAAAAATTCGCGAACATCCCAGCGAGGGGTGGCGAGCGCCATCGCGTCTGAGCATTAGCGCGTCTCGAAGCGGCCATTTGTTACCTGCAGAAATTTGAGACTCGTCGTTGACAAAGCTCACCGCTCTCGTGTCCTGGAGACCTCGACTATTATTCTTTTTTTTCCTTTTTTTTTCTATCGCGAATTTAAAGGGTCGCGATCCCCGTGTCGCACCCGCGCATTACTCGTTTTCGACTCTGTTTATCGTCCGGCTCGGATGGAACGGGCTTTCAATTGCAGCGGGGACAATCGATCAGTGGAATTGGTGGAATCGAACGTTACCGGCGTGTATGAATTTGTCAACGGGGACGACACGGTAACGCGCTGGACGTGTCGCGTGCGCGAAACACAGACCCCTGCTATCGGGGATTGCGACGATGTAACCGCGGTCGCTGTCGATCGCGAAACAATGCGTTTTACTGATATTTAGTTACGCCCTGTCAACGCCAGCCGTTACGCTGAATTCACGATAACGCTCCGCCGAGAGCGGATTACCAGGAAATTGGCTGTTGCCTCGCGAGCAGACCGAGTCCGCGTTCCGAGGGCGGTTAAGGGGGTGGGCGCCTCGTTTCCGGTGAATTTGTTTATATGAATCGCGGTCGAAGATCCGATCGACCGTTCTTCTCGTCCCTGGTTTTTGTTTCGTCGCGCGCGTATCGCTCGACGCGTTCGCTATCGGCGTCACGCGTCCCGAGCATTGTAAAAGATCGATGCGTCGCGTGTGCCTCGCGTAGGAATTCGAGAAAAGGAAAATTCTAGGCTACCGTTTGAAATATATTCGAGTGTTTTATTAAAAAACAAAAAATAACAAAAAACAGAAAAGTGATGACGAACGATGAAATATCCCGCGCGCAGATGCACGTACAAACGTGTAGTATGGCGGCAATAAAAGCCACCAAAAGCCAACTCGACGGAATATAAAATACCGCGCGATTGTGAGACGATACGCGCGCTGAAAAGGGCAACCGTGGTGGCTTTGTCACGCGGCGTTCCCTTCAATTTTTCAAGCGCCGCGCCAAAGGCTGGCTAATTGTAACGAGCTTGATTCGCGAAATCCGTGCACCCGCGTGTACGGTTGGGATTATACGGATTATGCAACGCGACGCGTCGCAGCGGTAGCGAAGATGCATTACAAAGCTGATTGCGGCTATTATTTGGTCAAAGCTGGTCGCAGCTGATCTTGCTGGCTCCTCCGCTTCGAACAGACCCCAACGACGCTCTCGTAGTCATTAGACACGTCTACTCGACTCGCTAAAACGCGATCGTATCGAATGCTCCGCTGCGATACCGAACCTCTGTTATTTATAATTCACAGAGACGGGATCGTGGTACGATCCGGTTGCAATAACCGACGTATCTCGCGCTCTATGAATATTTAACCCTGCGAAAACCGCCGGAAACGTAGCGAGCATCTCTTCCAGTTATACAAGAAATTAAGTATCACTGCAACGAACCGTAACTCGTCCTTAAAGGATGCACGAAGTCGATGAAAATCGAGTGCTGTCGCAACGTGTTCGCTCTTTTATACACGAACGAAGACAGCGTTCAACGGAAGCTGTCGAGTCGGACAGACGAGAGCTTTCTGAAATTAACGAAAATCCGCGACACCTTCGTCGGATCACAGACGAGAACGCTTCCTCCCCTGGTTTCCTCGCCCTGTATCTCTCCCCTATCGCTGCACAGATTCCTCGCGAAGATCTACGTCATCTTTTCAGCCAGAACTCAGCCAGAGTTACTATCCCTCTATAGAATGGTCCTGGCATCCCTCGTTCGAACTGGGGCGAAGTCGAAATTCACCTAGCCGCTCGCTTTCGACCGGGGAAGATTTATATGCGGAAAAATGCGCGCTGCTTTCCAGTCCCGTGAGTAGACGGTCGGTGGGAATCTGCGTGCGTCACGTGCCGTAGGGGGTGGGTTTCGCAGCCAAGCCAGTAAATAATAAGTGCCCGCGGTGTCTTCGGATATTCGGCAATTTGGGCCAACGCCAGCTTGCTCTTCCTATCTGAAAAGGTGCTCGCGTGTCGAGGCCTTCGGAACTATAAATCTTCCGCGGCGAGTGTTGCCTAATACCCCTCTCACGATTTCCGGCGGGTGCTATCGTGACACGGTCATAAAGGCACGGGAAATAATTACCTATCGACTTCCCTTCCTCTAAAATACACATTGTTAGTCGCGTCCCTCTCGTTCGTATCTCCTCTCGCGATGATCACATGTTTCATTTTCGATAAAATCTGCTAATTCAATCGCTAGGATAATATATATAAATTTTTGGAGGTATCTCGTATTTATTCGGGACGTTCAACTTTGAAATATGATACAATAAAAACGTCCATTTACGCGGACGATAACAAGAGCTCCCGACACGGTATTCCACCGTGGCCAACGTAAATTAACTTATCACGAATGCGCCCAATAACCGCGGTTCCAATTTGCCGGGGCACGCCACCCCAACCGCGTCGAGTATTTTTTTCTTCGAAAGGACAAAGTAAGGTGGCCTGGTTCCGGGTAAAATCGAACCCACGGCTTCCTGGACTGTGAAACAGCTCGCTAGGCAGGGAGGGTGGATAGCGATTCGAAGGAAGTTCGTTCTCGATCTGTCCTTTTTATTTCCACGCGATCCACCGGTCGACGCTAATGAGATTCGCCAGCTAGAGAGGACGGGTAGCGTCTCGAATTGGCCACCGCCATCGATTATTTCGCGTTCGACCGCGGATCCAATTAGGCCGATCAATAGCGCCGCTGGCGTATAATTATAAATAAGTTACTGGAGAACGTTGCTCGAGCCTTCCCCGCCCTTACACGTATTTTACAGCCTGGACCACTCTACAGTTGGGCGTTTTACGAAGCTGCCTCGTTCGTTAGGCGAATAGTGATCCTCGAGCTCCCTTCCGGCAGGATCGACCCAACAGATCTCTGGAATCGGGTAAATGTAAATTCTAACCGACTACCTCGATGCATCGAAACTCGAGGAAGGAGTGTCACGAACGTCGAACTGCTCTCGAATTTCGAACGAGGTAGTACTTTTTTAAATCGAGTGTTTGCTCGAATTAAACGACCAAGTATAATGTAGCATCACTACTAGCTAGTGATAGTAGATTTAAGCGGTTGTTTTCTCGAACCGGCTTCGAACTTCACGATTCGATATTACCTTCGATCAATAAATTGTCCCTCGCTCCAAGGAAAGTTTCTCCACGGGTTTCGCTCGCCAGCGAAACCTTCGCGATTCCTCTCGACAGTAACAGAACATCGTGCAGGTAAAATTTCACGAATTCGTTTATTCGATCGCACCCCAGCGCACAGGTGGTCATCGAACGAGCGACCTGGGCGAAACGAGATCGTCGCGGATGGCGGAACGGAAAATCCGCGAAGAACTTCTTACCCGTTCTCGTGAGTTACGATGGAACGTCGAAGGGAAGTTCGCGGCTGGTCGAGGGCGCGGATAATTTCTTAGCGTTAAAATAGTTGGAGCGCATTACGAGTGGCGCTCGTAAATAACGAGTTCGCGCCTCGAGCGGCGGAAAATTTTATAGCCGGCGATACGATAAATAACAGCCGCTCGTCGATTCCATTATACGCTTTCATAAATCGGTCGGGTCGTTGATACGCGATGATTTACGAAAATTCGAGCGGGCGTCTTCCGCCGTGCAACATTGTCTGCTCGGCTTTGGCTCTGCCTCTGCGAAACTGCCGCCCGTCCAATGCGATCCATCTTGAGAACGTCTGACGGACAGGTATTGCCGGTGGAAACTGCAACCGATGAAACGGCGCGGAACCTTCCAGCGCCTGGCAACGAAATCTTGGCGTCGAAGATGCGGACAAATGGTGGAAATTTTAGCGCAGGAATTTCCGCGCGAGCGAGCCCGAGAAACTAGAGAAGTTGCTTCAACATGATTCCCGCGGAGAAGAAGAAATCGTCTCGATGGGATTTTAAACGCAGGTAAAAAAGATTAAGCCAGAGAGTTCTTGGTAAGAGAAAAACTCGTACTCACGTTGAATTCCTCTTAACTAGAAGATCAACATCCACGGGTTCGCGTGCAATTCTTCCCGTTGCCCTCAACTTCTTCGAATTCTGTAACAAAGAGTAACAGCAACGAAGTTTTACTTTGACTCGTTATTACGCGGCGTTGTTGGCTCTCGTTAAGCAGAGTTTCGTCGAATATCCGTGTCCAATTAGTTCGCTGCATATTTCTCGAGATTTACTTTTCACGGGCGCTGTCAAAATCGTCCAATCGCCGCGGCTGAACGGGGAGATATCGCAGCCATCTCGTTGGAATATGTTTTCACGGTTCATAAAACTTGCTCGACTGCAGCGAGTTGATTAGAACTTCCGCGGAGGGTTCGCGTCCGTGGATTAGCCGCGTCTGCTGAAACTGAAGTTCGGACGCAACCCCGTAATGTCTTACGTGCCGTGGCGTTTATGCCGCATAAATAGGAGCCGCGCGGAATCTAGAGCCCGCAAAAAGCAGCTAATTTCCATGAAGACCAACCCCGTCGCAGCTTTCGAGCAACAGTTTAGCCGGATTTCTACGGTGGAGCTGCTCCAAGTTGCGGGTCCTTTCGAAACTACGGCCTCGAGGAGAGAGAAAGCCTGTGAAACGTCTTGTACCATTCAACGCATCGCGCAGCGAGGCGCATCCACGTCGAGACGCGCGCTTCTTAAACAGAGCTCATAAATGGAAGACGTTTCCCTCGACGAGCTGGTCTCGACGAAAGCTTTCGAGAAGTTCGCGCGCAAGTGTCGTCGCGGTTTCCGTGCAGCCTATTAAGACGAGACAAACGAGGGATTTCCGGGTGGTGGTTCGATTCGCGTACAAAGAACTTCTGCCAGTAGGCTTTTTGGGTTATACCAGTGAAAAAGAGCGATGCGATATGGGTCACGTTAGACCTATAAATAGGCTTTAAGCACGAGGCAGCGCACAACAGCCCTCGAGCGGTCGTTTCTTCCTGGCGATGATCAAAGTTGCGAAGTGGCACCCTCGTCGAGTGGGATACGCGCGCCGATCCGAACGGCTTAAAGCGGCGCAGGCCTCTGCCACCGCTTCGCGAGGCTTTTCATAAATGCTGAGGGTGCGAACTAAGCCACGGGCAGAGGAACGGACGAGGACGGGATTATCCTTTCGCCACGGCGATCCCGAAGAATCATCGAGCAACCGATCGATCGAGCCTCGCGATCGCTGCTTTATCTTTCGATTACCAGCCGCATAATTTTACGAACTTCGTAACGATACACTCGCGAGTGAGACTCGGGAAGGAAGTTTGTCGAGCAGGAAACTTTAATGAAAGAATTTCAATTTCTCGTTTCACCGTGGACTTCGTTATGGAAGCGTTAACCGTCCCGTCGGTCTGAATTTCACGAGGAAGGACTCCATCCTGCACGTACGCGCTCGTCCTCTCCGACGCGATCGTGATTCACTCTAGCTATAGCCCAGAGCGAGGTGGTAACCGTAAAAACTCGGCGACACGCATTTGCGTAAAGCAGTTTCACGACGTCGCCCGGAATTAAGCTGTACCGTCAACTTTTACGTCGTCGCGTGTACGGACCCTAAAGATTATGGCAGTAAAGCGCCGTGGCATCTTACGTTCCATAGCCTCCTATCGACTGAAGATAATGCCGAAGATATACGAGAACTACCCGTCGTGAAACTTGTAACGCGTTCTCGAAACACCGAAGATTTACACCCCAGACGTTCCCACACGGATTACGGGGTTTGGAGGGTAGAAATTTACAGAAATTTATATCGCCAGCGACTTATCCCGCCACACCTTCGAACCACCAGTGTATCTGCATAAACTATCGACGTTAACGTGCATCAGTCGAAGGTGAATCGAACGTGACGCGAGTTCCGTTGGTTCTCCGCGCGTTAACGCGTGCAACGATTTCCGCTGGAGCTGGTAACGCGGCGGGGGTTGAAGTAGCATTATAAAATGGACGCGACGTATCCCACGCACCGAGGGACTCGTTAACGTCGCTTGAGCTCGAATTAGAATGGCCCTCGAGTGTCCTGACGCGTCGCTACCGCGTTTCATAAAGTGCTCGCGGCCCCAAACGGAAAAAGACTGGCTGAGGGGACCGGAAACGGGGGTGGCGTGAGAGAAGTCGAAACGAGCGAGGATGGTGTCTCGTGAAAGACGGACTGTGAGATCAGAATATCTGATGTCTAATTATTATTTGCGTTTTTATATCCAGTATACAGTTTTTGTTCTCAGAGGATGAAGCGATTTCACTCAACGAACTGTGCCTTAACCAAATCCTCCCTCGTCCATTTAGAAATTCAGAATCCCAAGCGCAAAAGCACTCGCGGGAAGAAAACGAGGCGTTATCATAGCCGAAGAGCGGTGGTTACATCGTCGTGAAGGGATTTAAAAATTTCACAGGCAAAAGAGCCTCGTCCCGTTGCAAACTGTGTTAAAAAGTGATCGTCACGGTTCGAGCGACCGTAAACGGCCCCTAATCTGGCGACGGGCTGAGCACGAGCCGCCAATGGCCGTTACGAACCTTATAGAGCCCTTATCGATAATTTTTTTTTTCTTTCATCCTCGCTATCTCGAGGACACCTTTTTTTACGACGCCATCTCTCGAGACCGCGTAAGTTTCGGGTGCGCGAGGCGACGGCAGCCTCGACGAGGTTCGCGAAAGGCCTCGAGCTCTCGGGCAAGAAAGCTTTTCGTGGTCTTCGAGCAGAATTTTGATTAATTGTCAACGCCACGAAGCTTACGCGGCGTGCCAAGAACAAGAGATTAACGAGATGAAAGCGACGCCGACGTAATAATAGATTCTTTCGAGGAAAGTTTGTCCCGGTTGCTCTCTGGGGCGGGTCGACCAAAAGTCTTTTAATTTCTAAGAGAAGCTGGAAAAAAAACAACTCAAAGTCGTTGGAAATTCGAGGAATTTTCTCTTTCGCTCCCCTTGCATTCGTTCGTCGTCGAACGTAATTATTTCGCGGCGACTCGAAGCTATAATCGTCGAAGAGCGTTTCAATTAAACGCGACTTATTTACCCTCGATCGAGAGGAGATCGCTTCGTTTTTTACACGATCCACTGGCAAGCTTACGAGGGTGTATTCGAGAGACGATCGAATAGAAGCGTCTGAACGTTATTCTTTGAAATTTGCGTTCACTCTCAGGTCCTTTTGCCGCGGAACGAATTCCAAATCCCCGTCGCGGAGCTTACCGTCCTCCGTGGGCGAGCGACGTTGCTTTAAACGCCTCTTTCACCTGGCTGGGAATAAGGAGATTGGCCTTTATCACGGCTAAGCTGATAGACGCGGGCTCTTGGCTTTTTACAATCGCGAGATTGGCTAGGCTCGCGATTCCTCCCAGCGTCTACCGACAATAATTGCACCGCTCGATGTCCAACATTCGTTTCGCCTGGATTTCGCGCGTTTAAATGGTTCCGTTCCCCTTCGAATCGAGATCTGGTTAAAGAGCAATATCGATAAGGAACGCAGTTTGTATCGACGCTGCGAACGGAGAAGGTAAGCTGCTTGGACAATTTCAATTCCCCGAGACCAAAGCCTCGGTTTTGGAAGGGGGCAGAATCGTTCGATGATAACCACTCTTGGTTGGCTCTCGCGCAAACAATCTATTACCATTCGAACGGACTCGAGGGGAAGCGAAGAAAAATCAAACAGAGGCGGAGCCGCCGCTTAAGAAGCTCCCCCGGCGTTCTCCCATTGTGCGCCGCCGTTCGCAGCGAAAGCGCAGTCACGGTGCATCCCTCTGGCAGATGTAGCGAGCCACCGCGATCGATCCCCTCTCGACATCCCATCCGACGATGAATACATTTACCACCCGACACTCCAACCGATCCTCGTCGCCGCCTTTTCTTCTCGTCGACGCACAGCCTCCTTGATCCGTCGCGTTCCTCTCCTCCGCACCCTTCTCAGGGGTGGGTGGTTTCGCCCATTTCCGGCCTCGTCACCTTCCATTCGCGTCTCGTCGCGCGTACGTTTAGATTTACACGCGTCGAGTACACAAACCGTGGTTCCCACTGGTGCAGTTATGGGACTTTGAGATACAACTCGGCGAGCGTAAGTACGGAACCGCGCAACCAGTTTCGTTTGAGACTCCAATTAATACTCGGACTCGCCCGCGCTCGGTTGTGTAACCTGTCCGTCCGACTGGCGAGGCGAACTCGCAATTAATACGCCCGCGTCTACGCCCTTTGAGAAGGAGAACGAGTCCTCGCCCCTGCCCCAGTTAAGATGCATCCACCGAAGTGGGCACGTAATTGCTATTACCGAGGTTAATGGCACGACAGTCAGAAATTGGCCGGGATCAAGAGTGGACTGCGTTGTGGCGCGAACCGCAAGATGGCTGATTACATGCAACTTGGAGTCTCGCGAACGGACCCTCTGCAGAACGAACGCGTCTTAAACGAGAATCAACTCGACGACGCGCCACCGCAAGCTTCGTCCTCGGGATCGAAATTACATCGAAACGACTAATTTCGCTTCTGCGAGCGCGAACTCGAGGACGAGTCGCTACTGGCGACGTGATTAATTCGAGCGATACGCGATGGAGAACGAATCTTGCTGGGGTGCGGGAAAATAGGATTCGGAACGCATTCCCTCGTCGCGATCCCTCGTTTCTCTTTCCGCTGAAAACTGCGCTCGCTCGTTTGTCGCGTACAATAGTAATTATTGCGTATCACCGCTCGTTGTAGAACGCGGTGATAATGCCTGCCCGCGCTCGCGGTTACCATGCCCCCCCATAGAACACGCGAAATAATATTAATTACACTCGACGCAATAATAACGCAGTGGCAGCTGGCTCGAATCCGTGGCCGGCGTGCAATTATTGTTAAAGTGACCGCCAGAATTTTCCCACCGATAGATAAAACGCGCGGGCAGGCGCGTGCTCGCTCGCTGTTTCGGCTAATCCGATCCGAGTGGACGACCTGGTCGGGCTCGATTTGTCGGGGACGACGATTCGTAGTTGCGAGCAATTACAACGTAACAACGAGATGGAACATTAACGTTAATTTATTAGAGACGATAGATCTTGGTTACATTCTTCTAACTTCAAAAAAAAATACGTAATTATCGCAGTTGTTGCAAGGATCATTCTTTGCGAAATTTCTCGTCGATCTGTCCAGTGGCGTGGAGAAAGCGATGTCTCGCGACAGTTTCTTCTTTGCTAGCTGAAACGAAGGAAGCGTGCAAAGGCTGAAACCAACGCCGCAGAAAATTAGGTTCGTTCGAAAGAAGGGGGAGGTAGAGTTTGTTGGATTAAGGAAAATTGACAGGTTGTCAGCCGGGGCGAATGTGCAACGCGCGTGCCTCGTAAGCCGTCGTTTTTCCGCGGCGTCGCGCGATCGTTTTCTATTTATTATCGGGCGAGCGGGGCAAGGGAATTATTGGATTTCTGTCCGGCGTATCGTAGCGGTGTCTCCAATGAAATTCGCGCCCATGTTTTTTTTTTCCTCCCTCTATTTCTCTCTCTGTCTCTCGTTTCCTTCCTGCCGCGAACGGGGTCGCGACGGCGTCGAATACTCGAAAAATCCACCTGCCACGATTACGCCCGGAAAATATTGCGGCGGACCAGTGTATCGAGATGTCACGTCCACCTCTGAGTGGCGTGCTTTCTCCACGGACGAGACGATGGAGTGACGTGGCTCGTATCGCAGCCAGTACGTCGTTCTCCAGCTAACAATTGTACCATGCGAACTTTTACTCGCGTCGTTGCACTCTGCTATAATTAAGCCGCGAATTTTTCAGAACGATCGAAGATTTTTCAGCTGAAACCTCTGACGCGTCTGTCATTCGATCGTGGCATTACATTTTCAACTGCTATGACGACTCGTTTCACCTTCACGTTGAAATATCGCGCAGAGCGTTCAACGCTATGCCTACTTGGTAGAAGCTATTTGGAGCGATCCAGAGAAAACAGCGAGCCACGTTGACGAGAATATTTCACAGTTTCGTCGAGATTGAATTCGATCGTTGACGAGGTGCGCACGGTCCCCGTAAATTTCTGGAACAGTCGCGCCTTCTCAGGAGGAAACGAGGAGGCGACGGCGCCCACTCGCGAGGACGCGTTATTACGTTGGAACGGCTTCTAATAACTTCGTTATTTGCCTATGGGGACGGTATGTGGAGGTACAAAGGAACGGGGACAAGAAGAGACAGAGAGAGGGGCTGGAAAATGTCCCGAGCATCCTCGAGGAGCGACTTATTTCTCCGGCGTACTTTAAAAATCTAGTAGAAAAATACGCTTCCGGCTGGCTGAGACGCGGGGCGAGAGGAGGCGCGGAATTAGCTTCGTTGTCCGCGTTTACCAGCCCGCTCGACATGCTGGAAACTAGAATGGAGTAACTCGTTATTTTCATAACGCTCATTACCGCGTCCTTTTATTTGTTTGGTCGTTATTATTTAGCGAGCCGAGTAGGGGAAGCCTCGCTGACGTCGTTCCTTCGCGGTGGGTAACGTTAAACCGCGCAAAATAATTATTCTTCATCGCGTCCAACCTCGCGTGTCCCGCGGAATCCTGAAGCGCTGGATAACGCGAATACACGTGTCCGCGTGTAGCCCCCTGTAAACTCTCCGTGCACGAAGACGCGGAGTGTGCTTGGCGTCGCGGCCGGAAAAACATGGACTGGAATTTAAAACACGCTCGCGGCAATGATAACCAGGGGTTGGGGGTTGGCCGACCTGTGGCACGGACAGCGGTTGAGACAGGAACAACGAGGAGAAAAACCGCGGTGCCTCCCGGAGAGTCGAGAGGAGAGCAAAGAAAATGGGAATTAAGATAAATGACGGAGGTACTTAATATCTGGACGCGCGCAAAAGTGAAGCAGCGAGAACGCGCGTGCTGCGAAGTCTGAAGCTTTCGAGAGAAAACCGTTCGCAACGTTGACAATTGTATCGTGGCGAGAGCTCGCGTGGCAATTTCTATCGTTCGATCGTAATCAGGTAATTTAAAAACCCTCGAAACGATGAATCGGTTTTAATATTCTATCAAACCGCGGGAGCATCTCCATTAAACGAGCCTCGCGTAATCTCGACGCCGATTCGCGAAGGGAATCGCCCCACTTGCTCGAATTAAAAGCCGCTGAATCGATGCGAGCAAACGCCGCGGGGATATATCGGCGATCTCTGGCCTGTTCGCGAGAACGGTAAACCGATCGAGCGAATAACGGATTGGCGGAAGAAATACGAACGACCTATTAATTTCTGTAAAAGCGGTAGGTACGATGTATTCGCGATGCGTCGAGTATATCGGGTCACCGAAAATCAGATTACGCGAGCTTCTTTCGATGGCTCGACGAGAGCAGAAATAGGCGGAGGGAATATTCTGCTGATGGAATTTCGCGATACACTAAGTGTCGGGTCGCGGAGAATTAAGGGGCGAGGAACTTTTCTCCGGTTACGAGGAACAAAAATAGACGGAACGAATACCGGTTTACACGCGGGGTAAATCGGAGACGCTGATAAACTATGATAGATTTACAAACGCGGGGGTGGGCCAGCGTGACGTGGAGTTTTCTGTAAAAAATATCCCGGTTGAAATAAATTATACGCCCGTGCAAATATGTCAGGACACGTGATACGAAGGAGGAACTTTTTTCCCCTCTCGTTTCCACGCTGGAAAAGCTGTGCGCGTAAAATGAACCGGCCCGTCGTACGAGCTTTCTGATATCCATCTAAACTGACATGACACGGCTATTTTTACCTTTTCTCGCCGCGGTATTACCGCGAAACAATTTTGAAGGCTTGTAAGGAGGAACGCGCGTCCACTGGACCGAACAAAACCGTGGGGGAATTACTTGAATGTTTAATCGCCGCGTTAAAAAGTTAACAATTTCATATCAGCTCGGGGTTTTCCATTCTTTCTCCTCGCCTCGCGTTTTCAACTTGCGTTACACGTTCGATCCGCCGCACAAACAGATGTCTCTTCGTTCTTTACCGCTTCCGTCGCTCGCGAACAAGATAACTTTTGAAATATAGCGAAGCGGGACCGATGTTAAATATCGGTTCGCAGAAATTCTGTAAAACGAGCGCATAGTTTGTAGAGGTTACACGAGAGAACACACGAGCGTACGTCAGCTCACTCGTGCTAGGAAACGACAAATCGAAAAAGAAATCCTGTTGGAGGTGGCATTCGAGATTCGACTGGATATTACTTTTTTACATGGTTTCGTTGGCTCGATTCGTATTGCGAATAAACATGAAGGTTTATTGACGTTTGGCGTTGTAAGCAGCAGCAGTTTCGAATATTAGGCTCGCGAAGAAGGAGCTTGGTCCGGTTCAATTGAGTAGAACAGAGAAAGAATCGCTCGAATCTAGGTCCGGCGATCCGATCTGCCGATTCCTTGCCTCTCTCTCTCTACCCTCGCGACCCTGTATTTCTGTAATCACGAAATAGAATAGAAGCTTGGCCGGATCTCGTCTGGGAATTTCAATCGGAAGCATAATCGAAATTTCGCGATACTCCATGCGAAACGAATTTCCTTCCTGTGTTCCACGACTCTGATTCGAGGATAAAAGCTTTTCGAGTGCACCAGAGGCGAATGTTTAGGTCAATGGTCGACGGATTCTCGAGTGAACAGTGTTTACTTAATCCCTGCAGCGAGACTTCGAAAAAGAGAAATGTTCGGGAATGAAATTGAAAAAGAAACGAAGGGTGAGAATCATTTCTGGGACTAATCGCAACAACGAGTAAACGTCTACGCATCGATTTGTCAGTTTGATGCCAAGACCAGGGTCGATAAGGCGCGTACGCAAAAAGCAGGTGAGAAAGTTCCCGTTGTAGCGGTTTTTCGAACGGTCGCCCCCGCGATTCCCAGCCAGCCCATTCCCAGGCAAGGGGCAAAAACAAACGCGACTTTGTCTTCCCTTTATCGCGAACGATGCCTCGTAAAATTAGCACGATTACTTGTACGCTCTTCTTCCCCGCGGGAAAGAAGCAGAGAATAATTTATCACTTTAATCGCCCGACCGCGATCAAGATGAATATGGGACGGTGACAAAGCACGGCTCCTGTTTTTTCGCCGGACAAAGCGGGGGAAAAGGGTTTCTTCGTTGAAAATCTATAAATCGTGGACACATGGGGGGGTCGTAAATACTATTAATTTGCGACCCGTATCTTAATGGATACTTTTATGGAACTTTGAAATATTACACCGTCCGTCTATACAGGTCTGTCCCGTTGGCCCCATCGAAAGGAGAATTAATAAATCGAACGAGACATCGCGGCCAGAGATAATAATTATTAATCGCGTTCGATGACTGGTTACTTCGAAGGGTTCCCGGACATTAATCTCGTCGAGTTCGAAGTTACGCGCCGGCCACGGAAAATAGTTGACGCTGTCGCGAGCGTCGCTTGTTCTATCAACGTCAGTGGAAAAACAGCGTGGCGGTGGTTGCAACCCTTGCAGCGGCGGGACTCGCTCCTCGCGACGGAAGACTAATTTGTCAGCGGACGGTGATCAGAATCAACAAAGAACGCCGACAAAAGGCGAGCAACGCTCTCTCCATCGTTCTTCCCGTCTACATGGCGGTCGTTTGACACCGTGGATGCGTTCTTTTTGTACGTTGTATAATTAATACTTTCTATCCGCCGCTCGACACCCGGGGAGATCGTGACGCGGCCGTGTGAACGGCTAATTGTATCGCGATATTAATGCGATTTTTAATTAAAATTCCATTCAAACTCTCTTTTGTGATACGATCCACCCTTGTTCTCCTCGGTTAACAAAGACACCCTGTTCCAAGTGCCTCTCGTTTTACGCACACGCGGTGGCAGCGATTATAACGATGAGAATTTGATAATTCCATTGAAATCGACTATCCGACAGTTCGATTACTGCACCGTTATCAGAAGCGAAGAAAATTCCAGATAGAAAGCAGCGACGCTTGAAGATAGAGACGTTGGTACCGTCGCAACGAAAGATTTAAAGGGGATATAGCTTTCGACTATGGAATTGGCTGTTCCTCGCTACGCACAGACTAGCACCCCGCGATACATTCCATTTTCATCCACCGATATTACCATTGTCAGTTGCCGCGTCTACGTAAGATCTACGGACCGACCGCCGCTATGCATCTCAATGCACCCCGCCGCCGCATCCCCTCGCGGTGAGATCTATACAAATCCGCGTGCGCGCGGTGGAAGATTTCTTATTTCCCTGGGACCTCAGTTGCAGTGACGTATAATCGACTGCTGGTTTACGTGCGTTGCATCTCGTATTAACGCGCCATCCGATTTCTTTGGTAGCAAACGAAGGGGAGTCCGTTGGGCGTGACTGTGAAAACTATACCCGATCGGGGAACGAAATTCCTTTGTCGTCGCGAGAGGGTCTTTCGGGGTGGCCTCGTTGATTAGACGTCGCTGGCAGTGGTGGGCCGTAGATTGGACGTTTAAAAAAAGGTATACGTTGCAAGGATACAGATTTCGATACAATAACTTGCCTCTCGAATTCTGAAATAATCCACTTTATTCTACTTTTGTTATAAAATAATTTTATTCGGCTATCTCGAGTCGAGATGTTACTAAAGATGATACAGTGCAAATCTGAAATCCAACCCCAGTGAAATTGCAGCGAAATCGAGGCGATAATTAGAAAGAAAGCGATCGCCTGGGGTGGACGGTGGCTAGTATAGTTGGAACGCTGGTCACGAGCCGAAATTCGTGGCAACGACGTGATCGTCGTGTGATAATAGCGGCGCAGGGTATGTCCACGAGCGACAGAAGTAATAAGGGTAGGTTGCGGGACACAAATTGACTCACGCGGGGGGTGTTCGATCCGTGGCTTCATCGAACAAGATCGATAGCGTTCTTTTATCCTTCCTTCTCGTATTCTTTTCATATCTTCGAAGCATCAGGTTCATTTCACGCGGTGCAATATCTTAATGGAGAGTTACCCTCGTTCGATACTATTTTCTGACACTTTTTCTTCGTTCCTCGCAGTCCCTCTTTGCGAACGTGTTCGTTAAGTGGCACAGGAGGATACATCTCGACGTATCGTTTACTTTGAATAAAATCGCCAATGGGAAATTTGAAGTGTGAACGTGGGAACCGGTATCGACTATCTCCACTAGCTAATAACCAAACTTTGAACAGAAACGGTACTGGATGCAAGCAATTTGCGCAATATTTACCCTCCGACTTCGCTTAGTCCTGTTAGAGACAACCTATATCTAAGCCACTTAAACCATCCATCTCTGCAGTTCAAACAAATACACGGCAGAGCACTAAGTTTACTCGAACTTATACCTTGATTAAACACAGGACAATCCTAAGTGTATTTGGCCAATTATACGGGCTACTGAAAAGTCGGGTACCCGTAAAATTGTACTCAGACGATCGTCGATATAGCGTGGAAGCACCGTAGAATTCTAGAACCACGTCTCCTTCAATTTGCTAAAAAAAAATCTACTCTAATTCCACATCCGCCAATGATCGATCCGCAGTCGTAACGAACGATCGCGTCTCGACGTTCGCGAGGCACATCGCGCGTTCGCATAAATGAAACAACTTCCGGGTTCGCGTAAAAGAACGGACGTACGTCGAGTCGACTGTACCCTGACCACACGTAGCCACGTTCGTTTCGCAGCGCGACTAATTAGCAGCCTCGTTTCCTCGTGAAAACATCCACCGTGTGCAGGCTCGTGGCCGTCAGCGTGGCGCCGGTTTTACGCGACATCAAACGCGCGAGGACGTCCGCGCGCAAACACGTCCACGCGTTCGGCTGGATGATTCTGATAATTATTGCACGGAAAATGTGACTGACGGAGCTTTGAGGCGGGACAGATCCCGAGGTAGCTCTCGCAGAGATGATCGCCAAAGAGATCCTCCTGTTGGACTCGTTCGCCCCCGAGCAGAGTGGCCTGGATAGAAAAATCTATGTTAATGAGCTGGACTAATGTTGGACCAGATCAAATCGAGGGTTCGAGCAAAACCTGAAGCTCCGAATCCAACCACGTTCCTTCCAAATCGTCGCAGTCGATTTTTTCGACAAAAGACGTTACCACATCGCCGTGTTTTTTCCAACAGACGAGCACGCCATCGGGAAGCTCGACTGACAAGCGAGCGTCGTGAAAGGTGAAAGGTGAAGGCGAAAGGAAGCGACAGCGCGAGCAGGCGTAGGGCTTGGAGGAGGGCCAGCACTTTTGTGCTGAACACGATATCAGTCGCGCCTCGCTCGCTCGCGTTCCTTTCTCGTCCCGTGCAGGATATTCGACACCACGATACGTAACGAAGAGAACGATCAGTCCCGGCGTTAAAGGTGCAGCGATGAAGCCCCTTCGCTGCGGGAAGGGTGGCTCCGAGGTCAGATCGAGGAACGATACGTTTCTCGGTTACAGATGGACGGTCGAGAAAGTCACGGAGACGTATCGCATTCGACGCGATTCCTCCGCACGTGACAAGAGACGCTGACTCGTCCCGATCGGGCTTCCTTTCTGAAACGAATGTGCCTGTCTCCTGACTCTCTTCCCTTCTTCTACCTTGCTCCTATTTCGCTTTAATTCATAGAGAATCCAGCTAAGTTCATCGAATAATCGCGACGTCGCACCTCGAATTGCTGTCAACGCTGGAATAATTCCCCTCGACCATTTTTTATTCCATTATTCCGCTTACCCCGGTCCTCGTATTAGCCAGGACCATATTCGCCAATTCAGAAACCGGTGTTCCCGTACGACTCTCCGATTCAGCCCGCCTCAACGGCCGGATCGGTAAATAATTTATGAAGCCCCG
Organism: Xylocopa sonorina; assembly: GCF_050948175.1. Lineage (NCBI taxonomy): Eukaryota > Metazoa > Arthropoda > Insecta > Hymenoptera > Apidae > Xylocopa > Xylocopa sonorina. Next base: position 10,826,369 of record NC_135197.1, on the reverse strand, counting down.
AGTTCCCCGGCTCGATTTCACGGTGCGACGCATCCGTGGAAAAATTCGGTCGAAGCTGCTGTCGCAGCCGACGTCCCACGATTTGCCCCGGCAAAGTGTGCCGTGCATCCGGTACGCTCCCCCGGAAATCGGACATTTTCTACAGGAAACAGAACAGTGGGCGGGGAGAGGGTCGCGGTTAGACGGCGCAAAACTACCGGAGGGGTGCCCACCCTTCGACGTCGTTTTCGGGGCTCACGACCGCCTTAAACGCGGCCCTCCCTCACTTTTATACACTCCCTAATCGCGCTGTTATGGTTATACATAATGATCCCACTGAGTCGTGCGAAGGATCTTCTTTCAAGGGTTGTTACGCGCGTCGCTACTGAATTTTCTTCTCGCACCACGACTGAACGGAACTTTTCTCGCGGTTCCTTGAATTTGTTACGAAGAATCGTGCTTTGTTTAATCCGATGAGACGCGCAGCGAAAAATAGTGAATAAGTAGATTGTTTTCGTGAAAAGGGTAGTGCGACTGGTTTGTAGCGAGAGTTTCGGTGATGCTGGTTCAAGAAAGAAATATCAAGAAATCCACCTTGGTACGTTCGAAGAAGGTACCTCTGAAATATCTCTCGAGTCTCGTCCGCTTCATACACGGTGCACTCGAGACGAAATAACGTTACGGGAAACCATTCACCGTGGCGCTCTTGTTTCTCCCTGAAATATTGCCCCGCTGGATATCAACGTTTCCACAGACGTCACATTCCGGAAACATCCGAGCCGACTTATCTCTCCTTAACTCGGAATTGTTAATTCGAACGAGCTGAACAGGACGAAAAAGAACGCCAGCCACCTCGCGAAAATACCCGAAATTTCCAGCGCGACCTCAAGATTCGCCCTCGAGGGTGGCTACCGCCAATTATAAATTTATACAAGATTTCATCTACAAGAGCACTCGAATCATCGCCGTCGCACCCTCTCGTTTCATAAACACTCGGCTAGCTCGATCCGTTTTCATTGCTCAGCGTCCGAAAACCCACGATTTCCTCTCGGGAACTTCTCTATCGATGGTGGATTTTAATATCCGCCAACGAAGCGCAAAGCTTGAACGGATCCCAGGGTGGCTCGAAACGACGATCCGCAACGTTTCCGGTAGAAAAATATTTATAACGCGTACATCGTCTTTAGCTTCTCCGCAAATACACCACTCTTTCATGTTCCTCGATGGATCGATGCACAGTAGCGGAGCAATATCGGTTATCGCGAATACTAGAAACACACCAAGTGTCTCGTCAGTCTGTCAAAGAAACGAAGAGTAAGCAACAGGTATCCGACTCCAAAACTAAGGGCTGCGTCCAAAGGGTTTTTGCGTCCTTCAGTAGCGAATCACCAAGGGCAGACCTCCGAATAAAGATCACGAAGGTATCTCGCGATGTCCTAGATGCCTAGCATTAATCTTAGTCGACACGTAAAAAGCATTATCTGGCAACGTTTGTCAACGGCTCTGCCCTGTATCTAATGAAGAAAAGCCCAATTTACGACACCTGTCGCAAGCATATCCATCATCCTTCCACCCTAAGTCTCGCCGCAACGGAAACTGGTCGACCATCCGGCTGAACGGACGCTCGAACGCTCGCGATCACTTACATAGCCCCTTCTCGACTTGCGAGTCACGTCCAGCCGAACCAATCTCGCGGAACCGTCCCGTATCTCCCTGATAAAGCACACAGTGATTTACGTGGCCGTGTCATCGCGTAAACGATGAACCCTGACCTGACTGTTTCCTGGCGAAACCGCACTTAACAGTATACCTAATGGCCGCGGCACGTGAACGAGGAGAATCCATCGGCGCGTTATTGAAAATGTCAGACACCGCACATCAGCCGCGCTTCTCCTCTTCCTTCGCCACCTTCTCCTTTCCATTCTCTTGTAGGAGGATCGTTCTCTCGTTTCGTCCCTTGGGTCGCTCGAACCACCCTCTTCCTTCTCGTCTACCCCGTCAATCAGCTATCGTCTGTTGGCGAAAAACAGGGAATGCGTTTCGCGAGGAACAGTGTACTGTGGAATGTATACACCCGATGGTTCCGCATTGCTGGATTGGAAAGATTGAGATCGATGGATTTTTCAACTACGAAAGGGTGGTTCGTACGTCTGGGGGTTTATAAAAGTGATAAAACTGAGAGAAACTTGTTCTTTTTTATATTAAAGCTTGGGGAGAAACAATTTACACGTGGAAGAGTATTCTCTCGAGTCATTCAGTGTGCGTGTGAACGCGCAGGAAATGGAAGGAAAAAATGAGGTTGGCCAAGAGGGTCGATCGTCGAATATCTAAGAGTAATTGTTGCGTGTCTTCGTCCAGCGTTTTCTAGACTCGAGGAGGATCTCGATTTCAGACGGTAGCCCTTGGATTTGGTGGAATCGTGATCATCTACCGGCTGAATTCTCTCTCTCTCTCCTCTGTCTCTCTCTTTCCCACACCTTGGCTTCCTCTTATCGTGATCCAGGAAATCCGATTGTCGAGCGATGTTCTATTACCTGCATCGAGCCGAGGGTAGGTTCAAAGGGAGCTAATAATCGGATATTTAATTGCTGAGGTTTCGAGATGATCCGTCGAGGAAGCTGCTCTTTTCCACGGCAATAAAAAGAGCCGCTCCCAGCGCGGGTCACGTGGAAGATGAAAGGAAAGGGGGCAGAGAGAAAGTGAACGATATCGCGAACGAGTTGAACGAGCCAGAAAGATCGACGGAAACAAGGTTGGGATTACAACGCCATTCCCGAGCGTTCATTAATTCGATATAATAATCAACGTCGCGGTGGAACGGACGAGATTAAGGGAGGAGCGAAAGCACGAATGGAATTGTACGCTCGCTGGTGACCGTCTAGCGTGTTTATTTTAAGACCAGTCCCCGGCGCATGCATAAAACATTAAAAGCGTTTAAAATTTAAATGTGGCCCAAATAAAATAAAAGAAGAATGGAGGAGAGAGAGGTAGATAAAGGTAGGGGGAAAAAAATCACGGGAAGCGAATCCCTTCCGGCGATCATATAATCTTCCACTGAAATTCCTCATGTCCTCCGCAAATCTACCTACACTTTCCTCGAGGTACGCCTCTAATAACGGAACGACTTCCACTCGTTTATCACCATAAACGCGGAAAATATCCTTTTGTTCTTCTTTTAACGAGCGGCACGGATTACGAGCAGCCTGGACGAGTTCCTGGAAAACGTCCACGCGCTTAAAATTTCTTGTATCATTACTATTGGGGGATCGATATCTTTCGCTCGTCAAAAAATCGGTTTACAGCGAAGGAATCCTCACGCTCGAAGAAGAATTAAGTTAGGGTGAGACGGAGGTGACGGAGTAAAATAGGGGAGGAGATTCTTTGGGCAATCATGAGGCTCGTAACCATTGTCGCCAGCCACGGTTTACGTCCGCGGGGATGGTAGAGTCGCCTGAGATTTAGTGCGAGTAAACGCGCGGCCTTTCCGTGTCCCTTACGCTCGCGGAAGCTGCGGACGGCGTAACTTGGCGGTTTAACGGCTTGGCTCGTGAAGTTTCTCGGTGAACGGGCTCGGACAAGAGCCACCAGCCGTGGCGAAACACGGAGACGCGCGGAACGCTTATATAAAGCGGAGTTTCTTCTTGTTTTTTATGGAAGAAACTTGGCGAGACTTTTTTGGAATAACGAATGAAACTGCTAATGCCGTCGGGGGTAGTTTCGCGGAGCATCGTATCGAGGACGTTGTAAAATAATTAGACGGCTGAGAGGGATGCGATTTTTAGGTCCCCACGGCACCCGAAATTGTGCACGAAATTGTGGACGCGACAATAGCTGCGTGGAACGATCGTGGCATTTAAAATCGTGGAAGATTTCCGGCACGTCGACCGTGGGGAATCCGAAATCAAAACCCTATTCAACAACCTTCTCTCGGAGGAACGATTCGACGTACCTTTTCTCCCCTCGCCCTCTCTCGACCACGAAATTACCCCTTTGTCCGACGACTGACGTGGGAGAGTAGCGACAAAGGAGCAAACCACCAACCGTCGTCTCGTGCTGTTATCATTTTTTATCTCCGCTCGTTATCGGACAGAGTCGTCGTCGCGCGAAACCGAAAAACGAGGGTGTGCCCGGGACGAAGACGAATAGAGGACGTCGACGGGGTGAATTCGTCGTCTGAAACGTTACTCGCCGCGAATTCTATCTCGCCAGTCAGCGAGTCGCTCGAAACGGATCGAGCTTTCACCCGTGCGTTGTCAGTTTCCCCTCGATCGATTGATTCGTCGAATTATTCGATCCCCTTTCGCGTGTTCCTCGTTCGCAATCCTATCCTGTTGCAACGCAACGGTATCTCGTGAGAACGTGTCGCATCGCGATACCGTGTCCCAGCCAGGTAAATAAAGGCCGCGCAAAACTATAGCGGAACCCGCGACTCGATCCGGAAAACGAAGATGGATGCGAACATCGAGATGCACACGCGGCTGCCGGTGATTTATTATCCATTAATCTTAATATCTACGTAACCACGCTGTCTGCGTCTTAATGTCGCCGCGACTGTATTCTCATTCCGCTCCGCGCGATGACATCGACGGAATTAATTTCAATTAATTCCACTTAATTCCACTCGAACAGGATATACCAGTTCCACGCTCGACGACACGTGAATCACAAACAATCCAATCCTTTCGCAGCATTCTCGCCGCGGAAATCAAGACGTATCAGGGAAGTCAGCTATACCGTGTCGATTAATTACAGACACGCAACCGAAATCCAACGCGAGCGCTCTTTAACCCCGACGCAAATAACCCGCCCCCGTAATCGACGAATTAGTCACGCGAGGGGAGCGTTTATTAACCCCAGCGCGTAGAGGCGTCGTCGCGACGCTGTCTATTGTTCCACGCGGGGCGGCAATGCGAATCCGCGTGGAGGACAGGGTGAACGAGTCGAATCGTCACGCGAAATCCCGCCGCGATATTCCGCTCACGCGTCTACCGAACGACGCATTAATTCGCGCGGTGTCCGCGTCTCGCGAGAACTTTCCTCGTCTTCCTCGACGTAGCGACGCGGAAACACGGATGCCAGGAAGTTGCCTCGAAATTTACGGATTATAATGACGTTCCACGCGAGGAATATTAGCTGGCTTCTGGCGACTGTTCCCTCTATTCTTTCACGCGCGGACAGTTTGCCTCTGAGAATTAAGTGTATCTGGAAATTGATGACTGGAACTTGTGCATATTTGCATTTGAAATGATATACTTTAGGTAACGGTTTAATACGAGTTCAGTGGTGTAGAAGTTGAGTCGACGGGGTAGGTTCGAAGTTAGACCAGTGGAATAAATTAGTTACTGGTCAGACATCCGATTAGCGTAACAGCTTTACCGTTGGTTTAAGCTTGGTGAATTGGATTTGTTTAATTTATACGATCGCGTGATCGTGACACCACGATTTCTTCTTTCCCGCTCGATCTCGTCGAATTCCAAGCACGTGCTCGATGAAAGTCAATTCGGTATAACCCGTGTACATAACCCGCGATCAATTACCAACTTACGAGCAGGAGGTGATTAAATTAAAGACTGGCTAATCGAAGGTGTCTCATTGCCATTCGAACGTTACTTAATCAACGCGTCGAGCCGAGATTCGCTCGCGCCACCCGCAGACAGCGCATTAATTTCAACGAGCCATCAGTTCCCGTGTTAATTGGCTAGAGTTTATATTCACCGAGTCTCGCGATAAATGTCTGCTAGACGGGGCTGTTGAATTTGAATTACCCTTTTGCGCGCAGCCTACGGCCACTTACGCGATTTCGTTTCGCGGCGGTGCACATTGCTCCGCCGTAAAAATTCATCCACCGCGTGGATCATGGAGAGACGCGGGTGTTGGTTAATAAAAATAGCCGATCGTAGCTCAAGAATAACAGCTGCGCGAGGCGAACTCGATCCCACGGGGCAGAAGCGATTTCGACTTCGTTTCACTTGTCCCGCGCAATTCCTCCGCGTGAATTCCGCGTCAGTTTTTATCGTTCGCATATACGCGGCCAATATAACGGGGGGTTCACTGGCAACTTTGGTCAAAACTTTGTAGCCAAGCGTAGCGACACGATAACAAGCAACGTCTCTGTCCAAGCGCGGATAAGTTCCAGGCAACTTTCCCTCGCGACGGAGGAGGAGCACGAGAAGGGCTCCGCTGCGATTCCGTTTGCTCGCTGGGCATGATTCATCCTGGGCTTAAATAATCGATGCTGTTTAAAGTTGAACTCGGCTGGGCGCACCTGACGACGAAACTTGCCCGCGGGTAATTATTAATCGGCCCCACGGATTTTAACGATATCCAGCGGAGAAACGGCGCGACTAATGGCGCGCGATTATCGCGGATTTAAATCTGACCGCAACTCAGACGGAAGTAACCTGGCTCGAAACTTTTCCCCGCCCGTTTCATTAATACATGCTCGCGTGCATATTTGAAATTTCGGAATTCGTCTCTGCGGCCAGTGGATCGCGACGTTATCTGATTAGCCGGGAATCCGGTCGGCGGAAGTCGTTAGATTTTCGCAGCTATTCGGCTTAAATGCTTGGTTACAATTCCGGGCGTGCATCGCTCGGATTACACGGTTAATTCTTAGTGTCTGTATCCAGGCGCAGCTCACTGATTTCCACTTTACATGTTGATTGCCGCAAGTTTGCCAGCCAGAGAATTTACATGGGAGCATAGCTCGCGCGATGGCACAGGTGACTATCTTTCCGCAACTCTCGCGGAATTCTCCTACGCCCCGCCATTTCTTCCCCGCGCTGGTATTCTCCGTTGTTCCCATTATGCCACAGTATGCGAGCGAGCATGCCTTCGTTCAGATTACCCGAACGTTTCGTTTACGTTCCCTGACGCGTTTTAATAACACTCGCAAGTGGCACATTCATTCAGAAATATCGCACCCCTCTCCTTTTTCCACGGGCCCTTTGTTACGCGCCGCTGTTTCGCTCCTCGTAACACCTCGATGCCGCGAAACTTTTAATATTCGCAATCTCGCCCCAGCCTCACGGGGCGAGAGGAACAATTTACTTATTCAAATTTCCCCGCGATACAGTTTACCAACCTTCTTCTCGCGATATTCAAAGTTCCCAGCTACCTGTGTCTTAGCACACACGGACGGGACGCGGGGGCTCGATAACTTGGGATAATTTCACCCGGAAGTTGCTCTAATTCTATTCGTTGGTTGAATACGGAACGTTGTTACGCGGTCTCGTGATAACCACGCGCCGCCCTGCCCTGGCCACGCATCCATCTTCGTTCTATGCTCGCTCGTGAAAGTTACGTCCGCGTTATAGGGCCCACTACGAGGAAAGTTGCCTTGGCGAGCCCTGAGGAAACTCGACCGTTCGAGAGAACGACCTCGAACGGTCCGCAACTATCCGTTCCTTCGACCATGGAACAAGGGGTGGAAAGCGCGAGCGCGAGGGAGGATTAATTCGCTCGTTGCGCGTCTTCGTTGCTCCTCCAATTCGGTCGGATGGTACCTCGCGAGGATGACGCGATTTAACTCGAACATCGATGCCATCCGCGTCGCTGGACACGCGAAGCGACCTAAGAGGCCCTCGATTGATCGCAAGTGAAACGCGACTGCATTTAGTCGGACAGGAGTAGGTCCGTAGGTTAGCAGCCTATTTCAGTGGACAATGGGGTGCTGTGCTTTTGTCAGACGCGTCGATTAGTAGCGTAGGCTGGCTCCTGATTCGACGGTCTGATTAGTAGAATAGGTTCGCCGATGGTCGAACCAGGTTTGGCTGGCAGAGTAGCCGCGATACAGATCAGACATCCCGGTAAGCAACGCTGGAAAATGGGTCAGAGGCGATTCATCCGTTCGAATATCGTTTATCTGGTCTATCGAACTGCTTAGCGGTATTGTAGCTTCTGATTAGATGGTGTAATTAGTAGAGTACGTTCGTTCGTACTTGCACTCGTTACCTTAACGATGGAGGTCCTTTGGTGGCTACGTGTTCTCGTCGATGTTTGAAAAATGAAAGTGAGACAGTTCAATTAAGTTAGTTGGTAGCTGGCCTCGTGTCTAGACCAGCAATTGTCTGTTAAAAGCGACTGGCACCGCGAACGTTAACTACTCTCAGAACCACTTTACGGACTCGACTTAAGGACGTCCGACAGCCCGTGGACGAGTTCGACTATACGTACTCGCGTTCACACGACCAGCGACGTTTCCTTCGTTGATTGCAGCGTCCATTCCGAGGGTAATCAGGTTACCGAAAGGGAGCAATCCTTCTGCTTCCGCTCGCGCACTCTTCGTCGGATGTAGCCTCGATTTATCGCCACGGTCCTCCGCAACAGCGGCACTATTTCAGCTGCTGCGTATAAGCAAACAATTCCCTTGATCAGCGCCGGAAGTAACCACTGCAAGAACTGCAACTGGTCCCTTGAAAATATCCACCGGGTTTATCCTTCGCGTTATGGATTTCAGAAATTGAATTACTCTATTGATTCGGTTCTCCTGTTAGAAAATTTCTCGAGATCTAATTTATCGATATTTTTCATCCGTTTTATATATCGCGTTACTCTCTGTTTCAGGTAAGTTCGATGTAATTCCCTGATTGACCAGGACAAGTCTTTGCGAATTCGACGATTGTTACATCAACAGGGTAAGAAATCATTCAATTTCGTCGCAGACTTTCCAGTCCTTGCTATTTTAATCCGATTCTCTTTCGAATCGATTACTCCGCGCAACATTCGCGCGTTCGAACGCGAGCCTAAAGAAAGACGGTATTTTGCGAGCGTCCCGAATGGCAGAGGTGGAAGTCTTGTGGAAAGTTTACCATCGCTCGGCGGTTTCTTCTCGCGAAACTTATGTTTCACGCGACGGCCTTCTTGTCTACCTCAAAAGGTTTCCACGATCTCCATTTCCCGCGGCAGCTCGCCGCGCGCTCCACCCTCTTTCGCCACCCCCCTCGCTCTTCTATCCCGGCCATTGCACTTTTCAATCGGCCGCTCTTTTTACTCGCCTCCTCTTCCGCTCGAGTTAAATCATCCAACTTCACCTACGCGCCTTCGGCGATGCTTAAAAACTTTTCGGTTCCCGACGAAAATCCGTCGCGAGACGCGATCCGCGGAGGAGCGTTTAATCGCGATCGAAAGCGCGAGGTGAGGACGCGAGACAGAAGAATGGACGCACGTCCGTTGAATCGTGTTTCGCGAGGGGATATTGTTTGGGGATTGTGACTGGTGAATCGCGTTGTGTGCATTGCCACTGAACGCTGCGAACGCGATGTCATCGAAACGGCCCACCTTTTGTCTCATTGTCGCCTCCGGAATTTGGTGAAACGCGAAAGCTCGCGAAACTCCCATTCTCGATGTACGTCCGGCGAGGAAATCCTGTCGTATTAAATTTGAACGGCATTTCGCGGTGTTTAAGGATATGATCGATTAGCAGATGTTATTTAATTGTCCGCATTAACGATGCGCCGTGTTTCGAAGAAAGTCAGGCTGTTATTTGCGCGAGGAGAATAAAATTTATCCCAGCGTGACGCGTTCGGTGGTTCGGTTCGTGTAGCTGGATTTAACCGAAATAATAAAATGCGCGGGACGTATTGTTCTCTCGTATCCTGGTGTCGATCCCGCCTAATGAGCTACCAGCGAAAGCGTTAATAATAAAACACGCTTAACGAGCTGCGTTCACCGTACGCGAATTCGGGTGATTATTATCAGTTTCGAGCGCACAATGCCGGCCGTTTTATTATAAATGCTCTCTGCGTGGTATTAAATTTTAAATTCTCGTTCGTTTTTGTATTTTAAAGAAGTATGGCCGGGATAATTGCCGATGTTGCATCGCGATATTCACGCGCATTGATCGTTGACGCACACATCCGAATACGTTTTAGTTTCATACTTACCGTTTGATTACGAAGCGAGAATTTCCCGTGGATTTCTTGGGACAACAATTCTCATCGATCCAAATTTCTGTGTTTCATTTTTCGATTAACTTCGCTTCGGAAAAACATCGTTGCGACTCGAATAAAGGAGAGGGTGGAAAACGGGGGTGGCGGTTGTCGCGAAGATTTTCTTACGGAAACTACCGTGCCATCGAAGATATCTCGGTTTGCACTCCGGGTACAAGTAGTCGCGACGAAAGTTCGACGAGTCTGAAATTTCGCCCAGGGCGACGCGGAAAAGTCTTAATGGATTGTATCATGCCGCGTATTCACGGGCTTTTAGGCGAATACAGGAAAAAGAACCGAGAGAACCGGCTGAGTCTATCGTGCAAATGCACCGTTAAAACTGATCAGAGAGCTTTATCTATAGGACGTTCCACGGTGGAAGTCGTAGATCCAATTTAAAAAAGGATCATCAACACGCTATCCTTCTCACTCAACCACCCTGAAATTTAATAAAGCCCGATGTATCTTATACGAACAGTTGATTACTCTATAAATTCCGTCGCGATGTTCCATGAATCAATTAACCCCGTAGGAGAACATTTCGCGTCACATTTCTCCGCATTACCCACTGCGCGGGATCCTAACGTAGCGATACCAATCATTTTTCCCCGCACGAAGCGCTAAATCAGTCGTGGTCCACGTACCATGGAACAGCCTGTACATATTAATTCGCCACTCTTGACGACTGAACGATAAATCGTCCTTTTCCTTCAACTTTCATCCTTTTCACTAGATCTCCTCCGCCTGGATTTATACCCAGACCCACCCCCACGCCCCTTCTGATCCCTTTCCTCCATCGATCCACCGTTTGCGAATCTCGCTCCTCTTCGCGACTATTTTCCACCCTCCTCGATTCTTTCCGCGACTCACCACGACCCCTGTATATCTCCCGCAGCCACTCCTCCCTCTCTCTCCCTCTCTCTCACCCTCTCTCCTTTTAATTCCCGGTGAACACCGCTGTCTCTGGCTTTCACGGAGCCACCGATTCCCCTGCCCGCCTCCCTTTAATTTTCCCTCGAATCTCGGCCGCTCTATCCGAACGAACCCGGCTCGCCGCTCTCTCCGACGTTCTTTCCGTGGAAAATGAACACCGCTCGGAATACGTTCCCGTTCTCCAGCTGCGCCATCCGCCCGCTACCGACTGCTTTATCTAACGTCGCGTGTACGCCCCGTCACGGGACGGCCGCCTACTTAAAACTTCCTCCAAGTCTCTATCTAACGGATTGAGCGCTGCCCGTTGCGCGCCTCTTATCTAAAGAGCTTTAATAACGGGCACACGCTCGCCCCCTCTTCTAACCCCGCTAACGCGAACCTCTTATCTGGCAACCCTCCGCGCTCTGCCGGCACTTGTTGAAGAACAGTTTCAGGAAGTGGAGGCGTTCGTTCGCCGATGCACCCTTGGCTGTTGCGGACTTCCGCGATTCCACCGCGTACCGCGATACTAGCCGCGATGAATTCGCGTGGGATAAACGCGAGACAATTTTGGGTCAGTTGGGACGTGGCAGTGTATAGGTGGTGCTCGCCTACGTGGTTAAGCTGTTGCGTAGTTAGTCGTTCGATGGGCGTCGAGAGTCGAACGCGGGGCTCGCGGCTTCTTTTGTCCTCGAGCGACGCGCAAGGGGTTAATTAACGCGAGCTGAATGGGTTCCCTGGAATTTTACGACGGTCCCGGTTGTAATGGAACCGACGCGGTGTGCTTTAAGAGGCTTGGGACAAGATTAATGTCGCGGTATTACTCGAGGGTTGAGCCACCCTTCGGGACCTTCTCGCTCGCCACCCTTAACGACGATACTTAAGGCGAAACCAAATAAGATTTAAGTCGACCGGAAAAATAACGTTTATAAATCGACCCCAGGGTTCTTAATTCTGTTTTCTAATATCTGAAAGGGAACACTTTGAGGCTTCTCTGTTTCTTTCACCCTTGTCACTTGATTTTTAACCCTCTTGTCACTTGTTCGCTTCGCGTAGAAATTCAACGAACTTTAAGGGTGGAAATATGGTTTCCCAATCGTCTTAACGCGAACTAATTCACCTCATCGCCTCATTCGATTCTATTTATATTCGCCCACGGGCTTTCGAGTCGAGGACGCAAGCGTCCCCATCGAAAAACAGTCCTCCAACTCTTCTGCGAGTTTACCCTCCGCTTAGGCTTCTGTTTGCTTAACCCCCGCGGGTATAAGAAGGCCATTCTTCAGCCCTTGTTCGACAGACATAATATCTTTGGGAACTCCCTGAAAATCTCTGGACGAGCGCAAGCCACGCGGACGAATTCATATCGCGAGTGGACTCTCGAGGGGACGTTTCCGATCGCGTACATTCCGCTCGATCGATGTCTCGCACGCTTGAGACGCTTCAGAAGTCGGACAGATCGCTCGACGCGTACTTTTTCTCGAATGGACGAGGCGACAGCCACTTGAGCGTCGTCTCGGGGTGTCTCCTTTATCGAATTACTCGGACTGTTGCGACGCGCTGACCCTTGTCACCGTGGGGGCTCGTCCGAGGGTGTTCTCTGAATAGCAGTCCGCTGTCGATAGTAAAGAATCGTGTGCGCGAGAGGTGAACGCACGCCTGGCTCTCTTTCGTCGTCAACAGGTCGAACGATCATAAAAAGACGCATAAAAAGGTGATTTATGGAATGTGAAAACCGTCTGGAAATGTCGAAGCCAGTTTTCCAAATGTTGAATCGTCTGAACGTCGAGGAGTCAGTAGAACGATCTAACAATTCGTTCGAGGTAGTATTCCAAGATCTAGAGAGGCGTTTCATTTTTTATTTCCGAGGTCGAGCGCCCGTTGTCCCAGTTACGAAGCAAGCGTCGCGTCTCCTCATCTACATGTCAACGTCGAACGAATTAGACTAACGTATTCTCATTTTTCCACGCCAGTTGGTCATCGTTCGCCGGATTTGTTACACGGCCTCGCGAACGGTAGCGTTGAACGGTCCGTTATCCGGAAACGGGGACGCGCGGATCTCGAACGTAAACAGGGTGAACGGAGGTGGAAAGGAAAGGGGCGGCGGTGGTGTTGGCGTCGAAAGTTGGAGCGATCATCGACCGAACGGAAAGTTTTCCGGCAATTTGCAGCGGCTGCTCGACGGCCCCGCTCTCGAATCGACTGGAAAAGCGCGGTGGCACGCGTGGACGGAATATATCGGCAAGTTCCTTCTGGAAGAAGGCGAAAAGTTGCGGAAAATCGAAGTCGACGCGAATTAGCCGCCAGCCACGATCAGGAGGGTCCCGTGGAAACTGGGGAAAGTTGCGAAATGTCAGCGTCAACGACCAGTTCGGATGAATGAAAAATATGCTTCCGCTATTCCGCGCCACTTAACTCGGCTGCTAACGACGGATCTGATTAGACGCGTGAAATGTGCGTACCGCTGCGATTTTTGGGACCACGTTATATCCGTTATCGCAGTCCCCGGAGAGTCTCGAGATACTTGGAGAGTGATAAGTTTGGTAGAGGGAACTTTGGGTAACTGGGTCTTTTAATAAATTAGACTAAGAGCAGCTAGATCGAGCGGGGTTGCGCGCTTTCAAAGTAAATTTCTTTCAGCGATCTTCTCTAGCGCGATAAAACCATAAATTTGCTCAAAAATTAGGGTAGACCTAGGAGTTACGCACGGGATAGTGGACTCTGTAACTTTCGGCCCAGCACGGCGAGGCGTGCAGAGAAATTTCCACTCCTCGGAATGCACTTCACGAGAAATAATTTCATTATGAAGATTCGCTTAGCGAGTGCACGCCCCCGTGGCAATGAAGTTCCTTAATTCACTAAACGCTGAACGAGGTCTGCGCGAAAGGAAACGGGGGACGCGGCCCGTTCCCGTTGATCATTTAGTCGCGCTGGTAGCGACTTCAATGTTTGTTAAACATTGTCTGCCAGAGAACGACGAACGAGAGAGCCATTGAGAGTTCAATCCAGCGAACGTCTATCTTTTATTTACGTAGTTATCGTGTCACGTTGCTTTTTTATCAATCGTGGAGGTTTCATTCTACGAAATTACTCTGCGAATGGCTTCCGTCGTCAATGAAACCACTCTAACGGAAGCGAATCGATGTATCAATACAACGAAGGATCTGAAATAACAACTGCATCCGGCATTGAAAGACTCGCTCGAGGGTTAATTAAATTCATTCGAGAATTAATGTCTCTTCTAGGCTCGGTTCTTCGACGTTGAATGGCTACTGTTTAAGGGTAGGGTTGATCGAGCCGGAAGGCCGACGCGAGGCTTTATAATAAAGGGGTGGGATCGTTTCGAAGTCGGCTGCGAGGACGGCGTTACCCCAGTTCTCGAATCGAAATTAGTTTTCCAGAGTAGCAACACGTACCCCTTCTCGAGCGCGTCGTTTGCAACATTGGATTTTAATATAATCCGATCGGTTCCGCGGGAAAGTCACGCGCTTGTACCGTCGACCGGTCATCAAACGAAACTTCGTCGGCGCTAATGGCGAGCATAAAACTTTTACGATCGTCGGGTTCTATTTCTGACGAACGATGAAGAAATTTTTGGAATGGAACTTTGGAATTGGCTACAATGATACTAGAGAAATAAGAAACAAGCGTCTGATCATGTGTGCGGTTACACTACTTAAAACCGTAACTTTGTTCTCGTTACTATTTTTATTAAATATCTACAATATTGTATAATTGTTCTCTAATAGAGCGTGTTAAAGGACGAGAAGACTCGCGATAAGAAGTAGGATTTAATCGAATCTAAGAAACGAGACACGTTTATTACAGCGACGTTACAAACGATCGTAAGAGAGTTTAATCGGGCAACGAAGCCGGTCGCGTAACAATGCTCGCACGAAAGGGCCAATTAAAAGTTATTCGAGGCACCGTCCGCGCTGGAAGTTCAGTTTGCTCAGACTCCACGCTGGGAATCGATAGGGCGACGCGGAGAATTATACGTGGGAGATATCCTTCAACGAGTTTCTTCGCACAGCGATCCTTGCTCGCTGTTTACTCGTTCACCGTGCGGGGCTGATTAATTTGATAAATCCTGAAAAAAAAATAGAGTCCGCGCGAAACGAGGCCAATACAGACCCGTTGAAGAGGTAATAAAAGAAGATTCGAATAACGTAAATGGTGGTTTTTAAAGCAGAGAAAATGGTCGAAAATTACGTATACTGACCGCAATTATCGCGCGCAGACGCGGTCGGTTTTATTTCTCGGCCGCGGGAGCGGAATTAACGGTATTAATTCGAGGCGGATGATAAGCCAGGACCGCGTACCCGCTGTGTCAATTACACGTTCGCTACTAAAGCAGTTCAAGCGCAGCTGCACCGTTTATACCCGCGTTTCTCAAACGCGTTCCATTATACAGCCACTTGCACTCGGGGCGAAAAGGACACTTGACCTTTTACATTATTTAACGGTACCATTCCACCAACCGGGACGCCGCTCGTCAAACATTTTTCTCCCTTTGTGCCGGCGCGCGACTAAGTCTCGATTATCCAACGAGACGTTAACGGGACCGGTGTTGTGCGTTTTAATTACATTCGATCGTTCTCAGCGAATTCACAGTTCGTTAGCTCGTGGCAATTTCCAACGGGCTCGACACACTGGCGCCATTATGCTCAGTCGATAAAAAGAAACGCAGGCTAATTCGCGATACTAATTGTATTCGTTTAACGAGCGTCCAT
Source organism: Xylocopa sonorina (assembly GCF_050948175.1). NCBI lineage: Eukaryota > Metazoa > Arthropoda > Insecta > Hymenoptera > Apidae > Xylocopa > Xylocopa sonorina. Next base: position 10,810,819 of record NC_135197.1, on the reverse strand, counting down.
CGATACGTGGCGATGGAAATTTCCTAAAGAACGACGAACCCGGAGAGACTCCCATTCGTTCGCTGTAATTTCGAAGACGTTCGTGGAAGATTCGCGCCGCACGGCAGCTGCAAGTCACCTAAAACCTTCGAACTACCCTCTAACTCGCTTAACCTCTCCACCCCATAAACTCTCCTATCGTTAGCCGCGCAAAACCTGGATATTCCCCGAAGAAACCACCCCTCGAGCTCCGTCGAGTCGGAATCCGACGTCTGCCCGTTTCACAGCGGGACATGCCACACCGCCGGGCAAATCCTCGCCGTAAGTCAACGAGACTTTCGACTTTTCCCAGCCCTAGGACGAGGCCGCGTATCCGTCTGGCGGACGCGCAGGGAATCGGGTCATCGATCCCTCGTAAATACGCGAGGAGTTTGCCAACGGTGTCCTGTTTGGGCGGCGAACGCTCCGGGGCGGCATCGAGCCGCGCGCCGCGCCGCTGGCTCGCCTGGTTAACCCGCGAAGATGAAGTTAGCGGGCTTTACATAGTTCCAGCTTTGTTTCGCAAGCTGGCACGGGGCCAAGGTGCCGCGTGTCTACGCCTAGGCACCTGCGCCATTTACGCCCTGCCGGTCGTATCGCAACCCCCGCGTTTCTCGAACCACCCCCTACCTGGTATGTCTGCCTCTGGGCACGAAGTACTTGGTCGATGGAATTCGACGGACGATGGTCTCGCTTCATCGTGGTGGTGGTAGTTTTTATCGTGAGTTTGCGAAACGAGAACTGTGATGGAAAAGTACCGTCACACAACCCCCTGTTTTTCGAAACAAAAGTGACGGCCATCCCTTGTGAGAACGTGGCGCGACGCACCCATCTTACGTTCATGATTTTCGAAACAGCGGATGACAGATGAAGCGCGATCTGAAAGTCCGATTAGAAAAGAGCAAAAGTTTGTCGGCCATTGTTCGAGGTTATCAGGGGGCAGGCGCGTGGATTTTTCAAGCATCCCCGTGGAAATGCTCGGGAAGGGAAATTCATCGAGTCCATTTGCACTTCGCCGGCATTATATACAGTGGTGAAACTTACGCTCGCCCCAGAAGGAAAGTTTCTTGTTAGCTTTCCCGAGAAAAACGAAAGAATATTTATATTCATCCCGTACCCTTATCTTTTGGCCCTCGCATCCCTGCCCTCAATGTTCAATGTTAGTTAAGAATTCATAAGATAAGGAGCTAGGCTAACTTTGACTTATAGTTTGTATTGCGAGATCGAAACTCCTTTTCGTTCTTCTGTACCAGAAACTAATGGGTCCTCCTATGGACGCGCTAATATTATTCTTTTCGACGTGTTTCGCGCTTGGCACAGTATTAGACAGACGGAAGAAATTCGTTCGAGGAACGCCATTGTCCAGTGATTTCGAACCGCGTTTAGCTGAAATTCTCTCGTGTTTCGACTAAAAGTCGACATGCCAGAGAATGGAGAGTCCTCTGTCATTGATTCGAGCGTTGACAAAGCCACGGTACCGTGAAACTTACAGTTAATGCTTTTCACTCGGTTATCCGTGGAAAAGGCAGAGACCAACGGTGACGTCGTTCCGTCAATTTCCGCTATTCTACGCGCGGTCCACAAAGCAAACATTATCGCTCGCCCGCTCGCTTGGAATATCCATTCAATGGAATTTATTTATCTAGCATCAAGCCGTATTTATTGTGTCACCACCGCGAAGAAGTACGATTTCTTCTCCTCGAGCAAAGTTTTCCTAGCAAACATAACCACCGCCCCATCGACTTCCTCTCTCGTATGAATTTTCATCGACGATCACGCGAACACAAGTGGCAGATCGTTACCAAACGACCACGCATTGGCCAAAGTTAAGCAAATTTGGAAAAAACAACGGTTATTTCGAGCAATAAACTCGAATTACCATCCGCAGTGGAGGATTCAATTATCTCTAACTAGAAATTACCACATACACGCGCGTACTTCTCAATCTACGTAGCGCCGGCATCCGAAATGGATGCAATTATGTAGATTGATCCTAGAAGTTGAACGCAATTACCACCGTTATTATTATTACATACCGAGGACGACTCGCCAACTAAACCCGTACCGCGGATTCACTCCGCGCGCAATCTCCGTTAGCCACCCCTGCGCGCGTATCCCAGTTCACCCTGCATTCTCGAGGACTATCATCGTACATCCTCGATAAATCTAACCCCTCGATCTATCCATCCATCTATCAGCCAGCGTCCCCAGGAATGTCTGGGCGAAAAAAAAAATTCAATATCCGTGTCCAGCGACAGTGGTCGAGCGTCGCCCATCGCCAGGCCTTGGCTCGTCCCCGCAGTCCGGCAATTACTTTTCCAGTCGGAATCTAATTTCCGCGCGACGACGACGCCGAGACGCGAGCCGCGTCCGCGGACGCGTTAAATTATTCTGGCGGTAATTTCACCGCCTGGAGAGGAACCTCTGTGTACGTAGCAGCGGCGTTAGTCGAACGCTCGTTAGTTCCGGCGTTGGCCTCACGCGAAATTCAAAAGCTCCGACTGATTACGCCCGGGCGAAACTTTTCACCCGCGACTATTTTGCATCCACTCGTCCCCATTTACGCCCGCCGTTGCCCTCGGCTCGCCCTCTCACCGGTGCCGGCCATTAATTCGCAGCGCGCCGCCGTCGCGGCGTCCGTCCGCCCGCTCGACCGTGGAACCGACTCGACCAGGCAGGGGGGGTATTGGCGAGGGCGCAGCGCGCACGGACCATCGGATTTTCCGGCGATCGCGCAACAATTTGCCGCGGTACGCTCTCGGTCCTTACACCGCCGCCGGGCTCTTAGAGTAATTGCACGAGTCACGCGGTGAATGCCCGCGCTGGTAAACGCTCGACGGCCGCCACCATGGCCGCGAGGAATGGGAAAATAATGCTGGCTGGGGCTGGCGAACGCGTCGATCTAAGAACGCCGGTCGAGCAGCGTTTCTACGTTCAGAGGAATTCCACGGTTGAGCGCGATTCTTCTTCAAACGCGTGTTTTTAGACGTTTGATTTTGGACATTTGGTTTTTTATATATCGAGATATTCGTTGATGAACGTACGCATTTCGAGGGAAACGTCGCAGGATTGGAGAAAATATCTGTCCAAAGCTGCGGGTAAAAATAACACGGCCGCTGGATGGCACATATCGAGGTAATATCGGGGTAATACTGGCCAAACCCGAGCAAACACTGTAGTCTATTCAAATAGAGGCCCCCCGCGGTCAGGCTAGGTCCGATATTATGAACGCGGTGTTTGCTCGTGGCTGCGTCGGAAGATTCTAATATAGATAATAGGTTCGGCTTATTTTTTCGAACAATTCGCCAAAGTGTCCATCCCTGCATCCGTTAATGGGATTCGAAGGTATCTGACTGGGATTGGATTAGGTCTATTTCCATGGCCCTGCAATTTAGCCGAGGTTGGACCATATGTGGCCTAATTCCACCATGTCCGGCCACATATGGTCGAATTTTATTCGGCTGTCGTCGGACAACGCTCGGTTTCTCATGGAAATATACCGTTGAAGCCACGTTCGACCGCGTACACGACCATTTTACCTCGCAGAGGTTCGTTCGTTACCTCTTCCGAGCTTTCCTCTGCTATTTTCTAACGAATCCCCATAATTCATCTTAAATTCCAACAAAGACCCCGGGGTTTAGGAAGAGAACCGTCGAATTCCCTCGAATCTTCGCCACTTTGTGCGAACGACAGGTTTCCAAGAACCCGATAAAATCCTCGCGCGACCCTAAAGCTTTCAGCGCTGGCGATCGATGGCCAACTTTCAATCAACGTTTACCCTTCTTCGAACAAGACCGCAGGACCCGGAGAAAGTCGCGTCCCTCAGTCGTTGGATGGAATTCCACGAGAGCGCACAAGGGTTCTCGTAAGTCGAATACGTCGTACAGCGAGGCGAACGTCCAGGTGTGTACCGTCGAACCGGAAGGGGATGAAGAAGCAACGACCGTGAACCGACTCGACGAGCCATTTCGATGCACCTTCCACCACTTTGCGAATGGATTTACCGATCGACGAGCACCCTTCGAGGAAATCGCGCCTCGTCGACCTGGGTGCTACGAAAATCTCGTGTTTCGCGCGAGAGTGTACGCGCGAGGGTAGAAACGGTCGGATAGAGTTGCACGAGAGCGAAACACGAATCCGGTGAGAGATATCCGCGCCGCGAAAACATGTAAACTGTCAGGGAACTATCGTTGACAGGGGATCGAGCACTGTTCGAGCGGTTTTATCAGTCGAGAAGCAGATTCCTGTTCGAAATGATAAAATACGATTGTTCCCATTCAATTCGTGAAAACCACGGATTAGCTCTCTTATCATCGATCTATCGATCGTTTCGCGCGATCGATCCTCGAACGTTGTCCATCTCGTTCGCTCGTCGCATTCTCTTGGATTTGATTGCAAATGTTAACAGCTAGACTTTTCTTTGTCGAGAATTCTTGTATTTGACAGCGAGGAGGCAAAAAGAAACGCTCTTGTCGGCACTCTTGCCAGCGTCGGGCGTGCATTTTAGAAGATTACAGAGGGTTCCGTATTTCGAAACGGTGGTGGAAATTTAAGGATGGCTGGTAACGTAGAATGTGCACCGTGAATTGCCGCAGTTTCTAGTTTCGCGAAACGCGACGCCCGCTCTTAGGCTACTATTTACCACGGTCTCGAATAACGCCGGACCACCTTTTACATTCTAAATGGCACATTATTATAATCAGCCGGACCCGCTGCTAGAGGTCCACGGAGGGGTTAAGCGCGCCTCTCTGTCGTCGTTACTACCCTTCGAAAGATAAAAGCGGCGCAGTTCGCGCGATTACAGGCGTGTCTCGTCGCATTGCAGAAAGTGGCGAGCACGTTATTGCATCGGTTGGAACGTGTACACGGTCGTTTAAAAATTAAACGGATAAATCCTCCGCAAGAACAGAGAATTCACCCCTCGATTCGTACACGCGATTAAATAAAATTGTAGCAAACAGAAGGAATCACGGAAGTTCCTTAAAATATTTAGAGTATCAGGAAGCGAGGGGAAGAGTCGATGGAAACAGCTATCGTGAAAACGAGTCTCGTCGATATGCAACGTTCGATCATTCCCTGGCAATAACGCTTTGTCTCGTTTGCCCTGAAATTCGCCATCGCTAAAAGGGGTGCACGGTGTCCCGGATGCACCTGGGTGTGAAGTGCAAAACCGCGATACCGCAGCTGCTAGTCCATGATCCGTTGGTTGTTGAACAACACTAGGAAGACAATGCGCGCGAGAAAAGGGCAACCAGCCTGTTAATTTCACGCGCCGCAGGGAATCCCCCGTGGCCTGCATCCGGGGCGAGTTCGTCCGTGAACCGACCGGAACCGTCCGCTCGTTGAAGACGCGGAAGAAGCGCTCGTTTCGCGTAACCCTGCAAATGATATCGTTTGCCGATAAAATCGGTCGAGCGACCTCTTCGTTAATTGAGAAATGTTGCCCGTGCAACGTTCAAGTACCGGAAACCACAACGATGGCCTCGGTAGACTTGGCGGTTTCTATTAAAACCGGCTAATTGATGGTGGAACGCGGCGAGCTTCGCGATACCATCGCATACTTTCACCGCTGATTCCTTTCGCTTCTTTTCATTAACCCTTCGACTTCGTAAAGCGCAGCTACATCTAAATTCGACGATGTTTCTTTTCTCACGGTATCCTCGCGTACTTGTTACGATCCGAGAGGCTCTTTGACGGTCCCGATGGGTTTAATCGCGAAACAAGCTCGTTCTTGGGAACGAAAATAATTGGACAAGTAGACGACGCTGGAATCCATCCGGATCTCGTTGATACCCAGCGCGGCACTGTTGTCGTTCCCTGTTGTAGTTCTTCCGACTTCTGTTCGACGAAAGTTTTAATTGCCTCGCGCTCGATCCTCTCTAGTATCGGTCCCCATTCAACAAGTTTTCCCGTTACGATCGTGTATGACCCGTTCAGTCACGGCTGACTACGATCCTCGACTATTCCATTTGCGGGACCATTAAATACGGTCATCGTTGCGCCGTCTCAGACACGTCAACGGGGAAGACGATCGTAATCCTGTTACATCGTTTAATCGAGCTGCGAACAATTATGGTTGACGAACGATTAGCCTTGATCTTGGCTGAGGTAATCAGAGGAAAATTGGCGATGCGTTCGCGGGTTGAACGTTGAAGTACACGGGGCAAACTGAATTACTCGAGGCCGCAATAACGCGGTGGACCGATCGAAGATCGGTTACGATCTCGCGGACCAAGCTCGCGAACGCGAGAGCTGGCTACAACCGTCGTTAGGTCACTTACGACTCGTTACTGTAACTAGCCGCGTGCCACGATTGATTCGCGATAATCCTAATCGCTAATTACGCCAGTCTCCCGTCTTCTCCGATCGGTATTTCGTTTCCGCGAACGCGATCCGCGCGTTGCTCTGACTACTGTTTGATTTATCCTGTTGATCGACGAGCTGATGTCGATGTTGATGGTCGATCATGCGCCACGATCGAACTTGTTACCCTATTATCAATGTCTGCTACAATTGCTACCATATTCGACACTACATCCAATAGATTATACGGTAACGAAAATCGTGGAAACACGGTTCCATCTACTTTCTCGAATCATCGAGATTCCATCGCGATACAGCTCACGCTCGGGTCACAAATTCCAAAATGACTCAGCACAGAGGTCGATGTCCACGGAGCGGAAGTTCGCCGAAAACCGAGCCGCGAGAAACTAATCCGTGCAGGCATCGAATTTTTATCCGCGCACCCAGAATTTTTCCAATCTCCTCGGGAGATTAAACGCGCTCGTTCCGGATCGGCGATCCCAGCAGCAGCAGCGTGTTCCGCGTGGTTGCCGCACGCCTAACCGGGGGAGAATTAAATTCCGTGGCGCGATCCTAGGGGCGGGTGAAGACCGATTCGTGGCGGGTAAATAGGTGATTTAACGAAAACGAGAAACCCGCGGGTGGACGGACGGTGGGGTGTTCGCCGCGATAAAAGTCGGTGGAAATCTGGGCCGGGTATCTGGATATGAGGGACTGGGATTGTCTGGCCGCAGGCCTTGCAACCCTGGCTGGCGTGGTACGCCCTTTAATTTCCGGGGACAATGCGGAGGAACACCGCGCGTCCCTCCTCGACCCGATGCTGACGAACGTACCCAATAAAAGGATATTTATGTCTGTTAAAAGTTGGCCGGAAGTCGGTGGGGCGTAAAAATAGAGGGGATCGTTGGAAATGAAACGGTGGTAGCTACTGGTTTCCTTGGAGAACTTCGCTTTGATCGTGTAATGGCTCGCGCCCCGTTGGTTCGTCGCGTCGCGTTTTGATTGTCGTCCCTATTCGACTCTTCGTGGCTGGTTTGTTTCGCGAATCGTCGAGGATCGCTGTAAAGGAGGTTGCGTTCGAGCGGTTTCACCCTTTCTGAGATTGTTCTCCGATTCCGCTGGCACGATAACCGGTGATCGATTTTATACGAACGCAGCCTGCTCGCAGTCCATCGACTGGTTGATTTCACTGATAAACAGCATTGGGACCCTGCGTTTAATGGCATCGATAAGGGGCGACCGCGCGAGATCGATCGACTCGACGGACAATACCGGACGAACATCGCGCCGGTATCGAATCCCTCCCCCCCTTCTATCCAAACAGTGCAAATGTAAATTTTTACGCGCAGCCCGCGAAATATCGCCGCAAATTGCCGCGAGCCGCGTGGATTTCGTTTCCCAACAGGATACCCCGGTCAGATTTATAAGCCCGTTTTTAAATCGAAACGAGATTTAGGTATTTCCTACCGCGCGTCCCCTCTCTCTCTCTCTCTCTGCTCTCTTTTTTTTCTACACGAATTTACGCGTTTGGAGAGCCGCGTTTACCGCTCGTGGAATCGCGGCGCCTCTCGCGAATTGTGGATAAAAATTATGTAAAATTGTAGGAAATGTTATTTAAGAGGGGAAATAATTTTCACGCCCAGTAAAATATATATAGCCGAATATTTTATTAAACTACAGTCGTCGTTAACTCTGTTGCCAGTCACTCTGCACTCTCTCGCTGTTCCAAACACTCTTCTTTCGCACCTCAGCATCTTGAACTCATTTCCTTCCAAACATCCTGATATCCTAAGTTCTCCACTCGTACCCAGTCGCACCCAACAAAACCGTTCGCAGTTTACAAAACATGGGGATGGGGAAAAATAAACCTGTATTCAATCGACGCGTCACTTCGTTCTCCTTTGATCGAGCAACGATCGCTGTTTTTCTACGTAACAATGATAATTTCCATGGCTTCGAACCGCGCGGCGCGGATGTACCGGTTTGCGGCAAAATATTTGCGCAACGCGCGACAGTTATCGGGAATTTGAATATCCATTGTTAAACCGTGCTCGTAGTTCTCGTCAGTTTTATCTTTTGGAATAACAATCGTTAAAATAACATAATACCGGTTGTAATAGCCGCGGCGGTCGCATTGTTTCGATTTTTAAACACGCGCGTACATACCGAGCTTGTCACGCGTTCACCAACGTTGCGACCGATTGTTCGATATTGAAATTATCGTTTTTTCCGCGAATGGAGAACGCGTCGCGTGATAACGTTTGATTTCAGTTCGTATTGTCTGCTCACGGTTTCGATATCGTACAGACTGGACAGCACAGCATATCCGCAGCAGAGAAAACTATTCGCGAAGACAGCCACTGTAAGAGCTCGTCGTGCAGGGACCAGCTACGAGAACGGTGAACGCGCAGTTAACCGGAAATTACAACTAGCCTTTTCGCGCTATCCCCTCGGGTTACAGGCTGCTAATTGCCGAAATAAAACGTGGTCGCGTGGACGAACCTATCGGAGCACTGCTGATTTCCCATGGCGATCTTTTAGCTGGTCATTAACCGACCACTGGCCAGGAACAATGAAGCAAAGTGGACGAGGGTTACATTCGGACCCACCGTACGTGGAATAAATTTTCTTCGTTCGTAAATAACAGAGAGAATTTGGGATATCGTAACATCCAATGCCTGGAAATCGTTCAGAACCGTGTCGAAGGCACGGTAAAGATTTATCGAACGAATCGCGCGCGAATATCGCAGAGGGTTGCGTCATGGACGACACTTTTCGAGAATGGAGGACTTACAGCGAGGAAGGAAACTTACGGCGGTGCCTCGTAAAGGGACTTAATCCGGTTGAGTGTTCTTCAAAAATTCTATTACTCGTTGTGTACATGTAGTTACAGTGCTCGTGGGATTGAAATATTCCGGTAAAAATATAATGGCCTCTGAGTGCTTCGTTCATTGTCGCCACGTAACGAAGAACAATGATGGGCGGCCGGAAGTCTCCGGGACCACCGTGCGACGGGGCTGGGATTTAAATTATAGCAATTTCCACGCGCTCAAATGGCTAATTGGAATTAATTCACCTGGTTGAATAATTCAAAATACCTGGTAATTAAAACACCGCGCTTTTGAGCCCGTTGAAACGCGCACGCTTAATATGACAGTAATACGAAGTTAATGATATCTCGTGGATTTCCCGTACGGGGCAACAAACACCGTATCGATGCGATTAATTCGCGGACGCGTTTCAAATAGCCGACTGCGAAAGACAATTTCGCTCGCAGCTACGAGCGCTGAAAAGCATTCGATCGTGACCCTTTGATCCGCGATACCGCCGCCCCCCCGTTCCTCGCGACCCTGCAGCGCGCGAAATTGCCGTTTAACGTCCAAAGAAAGCCCTTCCCGCGCTAATGTAAATTGTCCTCGAAGAAAAACGACGCCCACGGAACGGCTGTATCGAGGCGATGGGAGAAGCGAACTCGCGGCGAGGATCCATTGGTGGAGGAGAAAGTTTTTCCGGCGGCCAGCTTCCGTGGAAATTGGCGTCGCGAGAGGCGGGGGATGAAGTTCCACGGGCGGATGGATGGGAAGAAAAACTAACGCGATTAGAAGAGCGACCGCTGCGACACCGAACTTTTCTCATAACTGCGCCCTGCTATCATTTTTTATGCAGTTCGATGAGAAGATAGCCGCGAATCCCCGATGGAAACTTGCTCGTGGCTCGTTCGGGGGGTGTAAAAAAGTTTCCCTGTCGAGAAATATCCGTGGCTGTTCGTGTTTCGTCTCGTACCTGCTCCCCACCGTGGCTCAATCTTTCCGCGCTTCGAAACTACGTGCGTGTTCCTTGGAAAGTTTACGGTTTGTTTCGTCGTTTCTCTTTGTTTGCGGATTACACGAGACATCGAGGGTGTTGTAAGGAGAGCAAGGACAACAGTGAAGAAACGTAGAGTACTTGGAATTATCTGATGGAAAGTCGTTCGTCTGTTATCGTCGCCTGAGGCGACTACGCCGAGTCCACGCGTGCCGGTGAGCCACGCGTCGTTCTTGGTCTCAGTCGACCCCTACGCGTCGGAGCGTAACATTCGCACGGAGCGCGGACACGAATTTCGCGAGGCAGATATATTCTATTCAATGAACCGACGGAAAGCGTCGCAGTAGAGATTTTTCTGATCGTCCACGGAAAATCGAACGGACATTCGAGAAGTGGTGCGCGATACGTGTTCGCGATGTGTCTTTGTACACATTCTACGGGACAGTGACGAGTGCAGTTGGACTTCCGGTTCACCAGCGACTCCCGTTTCCAGCGCAAGGTGTTCGAGATCAAAACGCGAAGCGGTAAGCGACGATTGTTTTTATTACGCCGTCACTTAACCGAAGAGCCCTCGACGCGTATCCCGTCTACTGTTATTCGAGCGTTTTAATCGTTTCATCATCCGGAGATTCGCAGAAATCCCTTAATTGCAATCGTCGGGATCACAGTCGCAATTAAGGCGGGAAACGCACGAACAATTACGCGTGGCGCAATTTGCGCGGGCCGTGGAAATGAAAAAGATGAGAGGGCGAAGGGGAAAAAAAGGAACGAGGCGGAGATAGAGACGTGGGGAGAGAGACAGCGGGGGTGCACGCATATACATAACAAAGGCAATCCGTCGCTTTCAACGCCGGTAACGGGCCGTATTAATTCATTCCGACTTTAATGACGAAATTCCTTGCGGTGTGCGCGACCCTGGTGCACAGGCGCTACTCGCGTCGTGCATAATGCAGAGAGGCCGCGCGCATCTGGCCCGTTTCAGCCCTGAAACTTTTACCGGAAATTTTCCACCGCCTCCCCCTCCGCGTAAAGCTTACGAGATATTTTACGCGGCCTGCCGCGTCACCCGACGTTCCCTGAATAACACCCGCACACTTGCCGCCGTTACACGGGAAATTTGTTAATAATAATGCGACCATAGACGCGCCCTATCTGAGCTTAATGACCTTGCATACATAATTGATCCGCCGCGTAAATGCCGTGAACGTTATAGACGGCCGTTTTCCGTGTAAACGCGATCAGAGAGCGTCGCTTTCCGGGCCTGAGGGGTGATAAGAGGATCCTGCGGTGTAATCTGTGTTCGAAATCAGATCGAATCAGGTTCGAAAGAATAATATCGCGTTGAAACACATTTATTTTAATGCCGTACTATAATCGTTGGAGTAAAGTATGTATAGAGAGTTAGATAAAATTGAACAAGTTAATTTCCTCGAATCGTTACACATTTCTCTTTAGTCCGGAGGATTGTTGTTCGCGTTGTAGGACACGGGGAGAAAAGCATTAATTTCCAACAACGGGTCGATTGAATATTTAGCTGCCTTTTATTCGAAGAGAAGGGTTTCATCAAAACAATTTCCATTTGGTCGTTTCTAATAACAGTATTAATTGGAATACTTCGCTGCGCGATCTCGTATCGGCCGCTTTCATCTCTTGGGAAACGTGCATTGTTATTCCGCCGTGTTTGTTCTCCTTTCCTCTTTTTTTTTTATCCTGCCGTTAAGCTTTCTCTGTCCAGCGTTCGCGCGCGTGCACAAGCGCGCATCGAGGCTGAAGAGACCCGAGCGAACTATAAAAGAGACGTACGACCGTGCTCGCTACATACGTTAATTTTCAATATTTTATATATCAGACTCCCTTCCAGCTATAAATATTTCATAACGATGGCGGAGTCTCAATCAGAGACGAATAAACTCTTTACAAACTGTGTCTACGAACGACGATACACTACCCTTGCTTTACTCTGCTTCGAAGAGAGAAACTTGTACGAGATATGTACACGTGCGATCTTCCAATTAACGTTGGGTCTGTTAACCATCTGCTTATTAATACCTCGAACCCTATCCCTTGGTACACGAAGAATGTAATCCCATTTCTCGAGTACATGCGTACGTGTATATCGCGACGACAGAATAGGAACGAAAAACTCTCCACTATTATTAGTAGAATCTGCGTTGGAAACAAAACACTCGATAAGTTTGTTCCATCCGAACGAAACGAAAAAAATACACATATATATATATTAAACGAACGAAAGTGAGGAGAGGTGAAATAAAAAAGAATATTCCCGCGATACGGGTTTTCCTCTGTCCAGTAGTTATCCGGCTCGGAAAGGATCGGCGAAAATGGAATTAAAGAAGAACGAGAGCCACGGGGGTGGGCGGTTGCAGGGGTGCAGCCGGTTGCGAGCGATAATGTCGATGCATATCGTCGATGCATTGTGGCCTACTTCCGACGCGCATACGGCGATGGTGCTCGCGAAAAATATACAAAGGACGAATCGATGCGCGGATTGCGGATCGCCCGTTGGACCGTGCCGCGAGATTTATCCCGGCCCGATAATTTATACAGCGCAAGGGAAAACGTGCACGCGAGCTCCATGGAAAAATGCCAATTGCGATAATTCAGACGTTCCCGTTCCCGCTGTCTGCTCGATTCGACTCGTCGCGGAGGGATGGAGAGAGAGAGAGGGAGTACGAGAGAAAGGGGAGTGAAAGGGTGGAAAAGAGGCTATCCGGTCAAGGCACTTTCGCACACTGGAAACTAATGGGGCTACGTTTAATCGCGGTTATTAAGTACGAGCAACCGCGCTGCTTGTTGAGAAAAATAATAGACGCGGGGATTTAAATGGATGCCACTGGAATTTGAATGCCCGCGTCGAGCGATTTTGCAACGGTGGCTCAGCTGCGCGTTGCTCGATTCGTATGCCTGTAAAGAATCGTAGCCAGTTTTTTGCTTAAAATTCATTAAACGTTCCATCGTTTCGATCTGACGTTAATAAGTTTCGAATTTGAGACGATCCCGCAGGAATTTCTTACGTGCAGGGTGGCGATAGTTGGTAGAACCGCGTATATAGATTCGGATTAAAAGTTTCACGACCTTCTCGAACTGTCTGAGAAGTTGTATAATCAATTTTCGCTTGATTAATAACTCTCTCCGTCGGTGTCGTTCAGTTTTTGAATCCCCCAACGGGGACGCGGCGGCTGTGCGCGATTTAATACGCCGATTTCATTTTCGAAATTGAAACAATCAGTTAAACGTTCCGCCGTTGCGTTTGTTACGGTTAATTATCCCGGAACGGTGTCCAATTTTTGCGTTCCCGATCATCACCGCCCACGCAGGGGATGATATTTCCGCATTAATGCGGAGATAATTAGATCGCGCCTGTAATTGTTAACGACAGGGGCGAGCGTGAGTTTAACAACGTTGGAAGGCGGTGAAATTAATGGGGCCAATTTCAATTATGAACGGAATTATTAAAATATAGATCCGTTCGAACTCTGTTCGATATAATTTGTGTCTCTAATAAAACTCGAAACGTTTATTCGATTATTATCCAATCGAGTCGCCAGCTCTGCGAGTTTTCCTCGGACGATACCCTCGGGGGAGACTTCGATCAAATCTTCAACTCTGTCCAGAGTCCTCTCTCCTTCTCCCTCTCTCTCTCTTCATCAGTATCTATGCTGAAACTGTCGATGAACGCGGTCGTAACCCACGAATTTCGAAACTGACCATTTCGCGAGCGTTAATATTCAGAAAGCAATATCTCCGAACGATCGCAGTAAATCGTTCGATGACTCGCAAGATTCGCTGGAATGATCCCAGGAATATGCATCGCGAAATTGCAGGTGAACGATTCCAAACGTGTTCAAGAAATACTCGCAGGACCAAAGCGTGGAGAACGGTGAATTGTTGTTCCAATTTGTAGGTTCTCACGATCGTCGAGTGGTTGAAGGAACGAGAGAGCACCTGCATTAAAAAACGCGCGTTATTATTATTTTCACGCGACGTTATCCGACGACACGGCTGCGATCCTTTTCACGAAGACGTCGCGACGCCTTGCTGGCTGCCCTCCATTTTGTCCGCGTGTACTCGCGCGCGCGCCCCCACAAAAGCGGACAATGTTCCGCGAACAAAGCGCGTGCTGACCTTCTTTCCGCGATCCTCGCCGGCTGCAAATTGAATTCTCGCCGACAATGCATCGCGGCAAATTGCGCGTTCAATTCTGAGCAATCTTCTAATTATCGCCCACGGTCCGCCCCGTCGCCAGGAAATCGCGCCCCGCCTCGTCGTTTTAAGATATTACCCTCCAGTCGACGACAATACGATCGCTCGATGCTTAAATTTCACGCGATCGGTTAATGATCTTGGCCGTTTCTTGAACGTAACTGAGAGCAGTCCTTCTCGTCGCTCTTTCGTAGATACGAGACGTGTTCTGTAAATTATTATTATCGATAGCTCGAGTTTCGTGTTGGGGAATTAATACGGTTAGGATGGAACGTCTCTCTCCGCGTTGCTGACCATTTAGATCGAACTCCTAAAGGCAACCGACATAGCTCTTGTCATACATAGGCCAGAGTAACTGGACATGTCGTCCTGTGATGTGGTCTCCACTCGGATATCGACCGAGCGGTCCATCGGAGAGATTGTTCTTCTGTCTTTAAGCGCGATCTGAAAGAGCGCAGAGAGAACAGAGAGCCAGTTTCGGGGGACAGAAATCCTGGGGGAGGAAAAGTGCGAACGGCGGTGGTGAGAACGGATAAGAAACGTGGAGGAAATCTCGTTGGGTTTATACCAGAGCTTCCCGCGGGCTTTATTTTTAACTGCAGAACGGTCCTCGAGGTGGGAATTTCGACAAGAAAGTTTGCATATGAAATCTGAAGCGATCCCGCGACGCGTCTAATTTCCACGGGAAAGATGGTATGAATGGAGATCGTCCAATTAGCGGAACACAGCTCGTGATGATGTGCGACTCGCCTGGGAAATTTCACGGGGAATTTTTTTTTTTTAGGAAAGTAAGCGTTTAAGCGTTCTTAACACACGGTAGCCAAACTTCTGTCTCTTATCAGTGATCAGAAGAATTTCGAATTGGCTACTGGAGCTGAGTTTCGATACGTACACTCAGCTATGAAACGAAACACCGCCATTAGAAAGACGCCCGTCGCTCTAAGAAACCGTAAAGTAATTATAATAAAAAGTTTGAAGAAACATTAAAGTAACCTTAAGTAATTACCCCCAGTAAAAACTCTTAGGTTTACTACGCAAAGAATGGACGGTGATAACACGGAAGATGCATAACGTCTTTCATTAAATCGTGACTTGAGCAGCGTAAAAGAAGAAAAGAGGAGAGGAAAACACCGCTCGATTTTCTGCGAAGCATTAGCGAATTTCTCGCAAGAGCGCAGCCTATAGAATGTAAACCGCATCGAGGGGGTGGCGGATGTTGTCGCGGGACCAAAGAGAGGCGGAGGTTCGACGCCGTTCGGACGGAAAAGCGTCGGGGAAGCGGCTCGATCCGATACGATCGCGAAATAACGTTCCACGAGCGTCAAGTAAGAGGCTTAAATTGAATTTCGTCGAACGCGTCGACGCTTTGCCCCCTCTTTGCCGAGTTTTATCCCCAACGAAATGAATTCCGAATTAGAAACACGCGAGCCCCTCGTTCTCCATTTGCGCGGTCTGCGAGGCGCCACGGAGAACGCGATTTGCTGGAGGTCGCGAGATTATACATCCGTTTCCCTGCTCCTTTCGCGTTGAACGATTCCTGTGATTGGTGTGTCTCGTGGCTGCAGAGGGGTGGTGGATTATCGATTCGAGCATTCTCTACGTTATGCAGAACGAATTGTCCATCAAAATATCACTTGGCGAAGAATGATGTCTCTGAATCTTGAATAAAGTTTCCACTTTCGGAAGCGTGTATTAAGATTTAGGAAGAGAAATAAGGAAAGTAAATTTTGAAGTTCAAGAAGAGTTTTGGATCCTTGGTCACGTTCCAATTCTTCTTGCGATCCCACGTCGCCAAGACAGTCGTCTTCTTCTTGCTTCTTAGTACACGGATATAACAAGTTTCCTCCGATTTGTATTTACTTGTGTGCGCACAGTCGATTCGCCAGGGTTCTCATTAAACGATTTGTAATTCGGATTTGGACGGTGGAGCGGAACGAGAAATAAAAACGGGAAGAAGGGACGGTGCTTAAAAGACGAATAGGGGTGGAATAAGAATTGCAGCCATTTATTGGGAACGTTCGAATCGGCGATGTAAATACAATGCGCGCCGCGAATCGGAGATCAGGAATCGGTTAAATCCCAATAAAAGCAGGGTACACGGGTGTGATGTTAATGCTGAGAGGCAGACCGGGAAGCCCATAAATTTGTGATAGCAACCGCGTAGCACGTACATGCAATCGGTGTTATCGGCGAATAGTCGATTGTATTTTACGAGGAATGGAAGCTGGGAGGAGGGAAAGAGTCAAGAACAAAACGGTTTTACTCCTGATGGTACACGTCTCTTTCGAGGTACACAGCTGTGTAGTTTGCTACGATTAATCAGCGGGGAGACCATAAATTTTTTAAGTGATCAGTCGAAGCTCTCTCCTGGGGCTGGAAATAAATTAGAAGTAGTTTTAATCGAATCGATATTTAATTAGTTGATCGCGTAACGAATTACAGACTCTCGATCGGTTTTAATGCGGGAATTATTGGCAATTTATTTTTTGCTCTAAATAAATGACAAGTCCACGGTCTAACCTGAGGTAGAAATAAGGGTAATAAGCGTCTCGCGACGATTTTGCGCCGACGGCGCCATCAAGAATTCACAGTGGGGACGGAGAGAGGAGAGGCGAACGTATCCCAGCGATTAATGCACTCTCGAGATTGCGCTGCGCCAGCCTCGCAGCCCTCGATACGTCGAACACCTGGTGCAAAGGGAAGAAAAATGGGGATTGATCGAGTATTGGTTAAACCCCCGATCCCTTCGAGCTCCCTACGCGCAGATAATGGTTTAATTGGTAATTAAATGAAAAGTCCAAATACCCTCATATCCTTCACATACTACTTCCAGACAATATCAAGGGACGTTCGCCACTAACGTGGTACACAAACAGGAGGTTAAAACTGTTCGGTATTACAACCTCTGAAAACCTTTACTTTCACTCTTGAAATCTCACGTTAAACACCCACTTTGGCGCGGCAGTGTTATTCAAGGACAAGCAAAAGACGGAGGGGAAGCGGCGCGGAGATCAAGGCGGTAAATTAACCGCTTAACTCGCGTTTCCTTGGTCACGAGAGACTGAAACGAAGCCAACAGGCCAGGAATTTCTACCCGGTTTTTTCCCCCTCTTCGCCTCTATACATCTTTCGCCGGTCTGTGTACGTACGTGTACCGGACCAGCGTTTACCATTAGCAAGGGTCGGATGCTCGGGACGCAGAAGTGGAATGCAGATGAGGTCGCGGCAGCCTAGGGACCGACACGGCGAAATGGGCGAAATAAAACGAGCGATGGGCTGCTGGGAACCGCGTGGACGAAATAGGAACGGGGGCGAGCCGGGGAAAGGAATGAGACGAATGTCACGGAACATTTTTTTACGCGAAAGCATCGGGGATGCCGGCGGGCAAAATGCGTCGCTTGCCCGTGGACCGCAATCTCTCTTTTCCTCCCACTGTCCAATCGGTGGCCAATCGGAATATTCTGATCGCAGAGTGTTTCACGAATGCACGGTCATCGGTGAAAAGAAACTATACAGGCTCCCGCCTGAAAAAAACTGCACGAAGAAAGAAATGGCAAAATTTTTAGACGTTCGTCCGGACACGCAACATTTCTCTCCATACACTGGCTACAAAGAGTGGCACAGAAATTCTAACTACAGAAGGATCAAAGCATCCTTTTCAGCCTGAAAAACTGCCTCTCCTCTCCCTGATCCTTCTATCTCCATTCATTCCCTTGCCCCTGCGCCGTTGCGTCCAGAGTACAGAAACTCGACGAAAGAAACAAACACCCGCGGAAGATAGTCGACCGGGGGGTGCACAGTAGCCACTCGCACTAAATAACCGATAAGCACCGGAGGGCATTACGGATGGTGGGGCGGGTTACGCGGTGTTATCAGGAAAGTTCTAAACGCCACGAAGCACGCGCATTAAGTGCATCAACTTGGTGTATCGCCTCGTTCTAGTTCACAAAAGCGCGTTTTATACGCCGGCAGTAAACGTCCGAGTGGCCCTCGTAAAAGTGGCGATCCAACGGGTCACCGTATTAAGCAGATACACGCCCTGGACGGGCCACCCGCGCCCTTACGCTTCGCCTCTATGACACCCTTGCGTCTACGTAATGATACGCGTCGCGTTTCTATGCTCGTCTGTCTTTTATGAAGCTGTCCGAGTGATTGATCGGACATTGGAGACGTTGAGGAATAACTAGTTTTTACAGTGTCTTCTTTTATCGGGTTTTTCGGCTTTCACGACACGCAGAGGGTCAACACTGAAACGTGTTTGACGTGCGAGGCTTTCGAAGGGTTCAGTAATACGACAAACAATGTAAAAACTTGGGTAAAGTGTATAAGTAAAAAGATACATAGAGATCAGTCGTGTATAGGGAAGGAGAGGGTTGAAAAGGACACGAAAGGGTTCGATAAAAGTTACGTTTTAATTATGAAAGAATAGTGTTGCATAAAAATGTGGTATAGACGACGAGGGTTGACTTACGATCGAAAAATAAAAGGATCAAAGTCGAAGACATGGGAGGTTTACGTAATTTTCGCGTTTACAGCGATGTCGTCGATATCGAGGAATGGCGTGCTTTATAGGCCGCCCATGGTGGGAGCAATAAATTCCATTGGTCGCGCGCTTATGAAGCGTAAAAGGTTTCCTCGCAATTCCCGCCGCTTTTACGTTCGCGGATCAAGAAAAATATCCTCGCCGCGGTCGTTCCAGCCCGCGAGGCGCGGCTAAACCTGTGTTGCTACCTGTTAAGTGGCACATTACGAGCAACGACTCGAAAAAGCCCTGATAAATCTCCGCGGGAGATATTATAACAGGTCTCGACCGTCGTCCAATGCGACTCGACCTCGTTACTCGCCGTTCGACCTTTTTACGGCTTCCGCTGGAACTCTGCGAGAACTCCGCGAATCTTTTCCCGTCCCTCGCGAAGTACTTAGCAGAAAATGGAGAGGACCGTTCCAACAATTGATTTTTGATGAATATTTATGACCGCATAAGAAATTAAGCGCTAAAGTTTCCGCTCGATCTG
Source organism: Xylocopa sonorina (assembly GCF_050948175.1). Lineage (NCBI taxonomy): Eukaryota > Metazoa > Arthropoda > Insecta > Hymenoptera > Apidae > Xylocopa > Xylocopa sonorina. The sequence goes on along the minus strand of NC_135197.1, from coordinate 10,791,455 downwards.
TACGGCTCCAGCTTAAGTTTCAGATATCGAGGACTACAAGAAGCGACAGGAGTTCTTTAATCGCGTAATGTATCACGTAATTACATTCCACTCGAAGAAGCTCATGGACTAACGATTAACCGATCGAAACCTCGGCAACTGAAATAGCTACTGCTCAGACTCGACAAACTTTTCCGCCCCAGATATCGTAAATTCCCACGATGACAAGTGGGATAAAGGGGATGAAAATAAGAAACAAGATTTGTTTCAGCCGCGAAACCGGATTACTCGCGAAATAGCGATTAACGAGGAGGTCTGGGGGCCGGAAAATTTGAATATAAGTCGCGGCGTTACTTAAAGAGGGAGCTTCTTTTCACGGGGGTGGATAGAGGGTAGGACGAGCGCCAGCGAGGCCGCTCCAGAATAGCCCAATTCATTCGACGAGCTCATTATACCGGACTCAGCGCGCGCCTGTTCCCCGACGGCTTCGCCTCCATCCACTTTTGCTTAAAACCTTGAAATTACAAGCGCCGTTTTCGGTGCGCCGCGCCGAGATCCTAATTCTAAACGAGTGCAAAGCGGAAAATACAGGACGAAGCTTTCAGCGCGTCGCTGAGGAGCCACCGGTCGGCGCAAAGCGAGGCGAGGCTCAGAGGACAATAGCCGTTCTTCGTCGACGAAATTACCGGTTTCGTTGTCGCCGCTGTCGCTGTTCTTCTGCCTGGGAATTTATAATCGAAAAGTTGCTCGATTTGGGTTAAGTTACTTTCGAAACGATTCTCTGCGGAGTCGAAAGAACACTCGCGATGATACGCTCGTTGAATTCGAAAAGGCATTCCACCAGTTATTAGCAATGCCTTGCGAAGTTTATGCGCTTCGATCAACCCCCCGAAACTTTTTTGAAAACGCGCGGAATAACTTCTTTGTTGTCGTTGGGAGTTCTTGGAACAACGAATTGTTGCACGAGTGCAACCTCGATTGAGATAGCCAGCTGTAGCATCGATCGAGGACGATCTTCGCACGAGGCAGCCCGAAATGGCGGAGAACAGAGTCCTCGGGCGCAGTGCTCGCAGCACTCGAGGCAAATGGAAATTTATATCGGCCGGCGGGGTATTTACGCCGCCCTTTAAGGCGCCGCTCGTCGCTGTACTATTGTCGGAATAATGGGGAAGACGATGGCGCGGCGATGCTCCGGGGTAACTACTGAAACGATTTACCGTGGACGTTCCTTTCTTCCTCGGGAACCTAAGAACGCGTAGCGAAATAAAAAAGTGGCTACCACGACTCCACGCGCTCGCGTTTCGTTCGCCACTTCGACTAGAGAGGACTTCCCCAAATTTCGATGAAAATCGAAGGCGATCCGAGTGGACGGCTAACTCGTTTAATCAGTCAACATTTCCCCTAAAAGCAGGCGGACCTTCAACTTTGCTAATTTCGTTCTGATTATTATCGTGACGTAAAGGGTGCTCGCGAGGTGTTGGACGCGATGTAATTGAAGGGTGAAACTTTCCGGAATGTAGCAATTAACGCGTACACGAGTTCCCGCGAGTTCCGCTCGACTCTACCACCGATATCATTCTGTTACGATAAAAAAATCACAGCTATTCGCGTGGCATTCGCAATAACATATCGCTCGCGTTCGATATCCAACGCAGTTTTCCATTTCCTCCGTGGCTGCTTCAACCCCCTGCGGAACCATTCACAAAGGGGATGCAACACGCTCTCCGCGAATCGCACGAAATCAAAGATCCCTCGATTACTAAGCTACGTACAGAATGAACACTTTGGTCGACTGTGAACCGTGTCTCTCTCTCTCACACAGACGCAGAGAACGTTGCAGCCAGGTGGCTCGAGGCGCAGAGACGCTCGCGAAACCGCTTGAACCGTAGTACAGTTCCGGAAGTCTCACGGTTGTGAAACATCGGTCAGTATATCCTGTTTTTGTTCCGAGGAGCGAGCGGGTGACAAACGTGGCGCTATGGAACGACGGTTTTATTCGCTGCAACCGGTGGCCAGCGGCTTTCACGACGGATAACACCGGAGGAACCGCAGTCAGCTGCAGATAGAGCTCCAGCCTTGCCTGCGCTGATAAGCTTTATCCCTCCGCGTCTTTCCGAAGGATCCACCGTTCCGGTTGGCCAACCTCGCTCGAAATTTACCTGCCAGACTTGGAAGGCTCGCGCTGCCTAGCTAAGAGCCCGGGAAAGTTGTATTGTTACCGTGTCTACGTCCAGATGGGTAGTTTACGATGGCAACTCCCCTCTGGGCTCGAAAGAAGAATGGAATTTGGACCGTTCGGAGTTTTGGCTCAGTTGGAAAAGTTTCTTAAGGGGAGTTGGAACGGTCTGTCTTATCGATGTTGAATGCGCCAACTTTATGCACCTTCCTCGCGGGGACGGGGTCGGATATTGAAACCTAATTTCAGTCGCGCGTTTCCACGGAACAGATGGAGCGATTCATTCCGAGCTGGATTCATTTGATACTCTACCGAGAACGCCGCCCGTCAACGAGACGGTATCGCTCGCACGAGAAATTTGTACAAACCGTTTTTAATATACGTACGCCGTTCCGCGCGCTGCGTACGCGTTATTCGCGGCCAGGCAACTTTTTGGAATCTCCATATAGAGGTGGCTTCATTAAACTTTTCCGCGCTGCGTGTATTTTAATAACAAGTTGCGGGATCCTCCTGGAGCGGAGCCACGCGTTTATTAAGCGCGAGCTAGCGAAAATTTCGTGCGGCGAAGATACCAAGGCGCCCAGCAACCCCTCGATGCTCCCCGTCTTCCATTAACGCTAAATTAATTTTACTAAATTAGTTGGCAGACTCGCGAACCTTGATAAAATTACTGCCAATAACGATTTCGTCGTTCGCAAACTTCGAAGCAGAGTGGAACCGATTTTTACGTGTATGTAACGAGATCGCAAAACCTTGGAGTCCACGTCCAAACTTGTCCCAGCAGAGTTCCCGGTCGGTGGCCTCTTCCAGCCGCAAAACGCTTAGGTTTAGAACAGCGCGCCCGTGGAATTATTCGACAACAGCGCCGGGAAGTCGTTAAACTTGAAACCGCGGCTCGGGTCGCTTTTACCAGCGCGTTTACAAGCGGCGAGCGTAGCAGCGAGCGGTCGCGTTCTGCAAAGCCGCAAAACATTCGTCCCGGTGATGAAAGTTGCTCGGTCCCGTTCGCCGGTCGATCCGTTGAAAAACATCGAAAACGGAGGCAGATTCGCGTTCGGAGCGACGTGATAGATTGCACCCCGACGGTGCAGGGTACTTTGCGCCCTCTGAACGCCGGAGAGAAACTCGTTCCGCCTTCCCGATCTATTTCAAGCTCTGTTTTTCGCTGGTCCACTCTCGCGATCGACAAAACACCCGATCGAGAGCTGTTCGCCGCGTTGATGGCGCTTAGGTTCCGCTCGACTCTTCCTGGGAACATCGTCGCGATCAATTCTGACCGCTTGCGAAATTACCAGAAAATTATACTTTACAAAAATCCTTTTCTTCTTTACAGACAGTCGAAGCTGGAGATCGAAGAGGGTACGCAGAAATCTGCACGATGGAATATGCGATATCATCGAGGGAAGACTAGTTGAAACGCTTGAAAATTTCCATAGAAAACTGGCGATCCACGAGCAGAACCTCGAGATAGAACCTGTCCTCATAGTGTCCGGCACTGCAGCCTGGGGATCGATCCGGTATTCTCGAACAATTCCACGGCCAGGCTTCGAATCCCGCTCGAGAGCGATTATCAGCACGTTACACATTGAGACACATTGGATTAATATGGCGAGTCCCGGTGTTACACAATAGTTTGGTAGCCGGATCGACCCCCGCGCACCCTTCTGTCTCCGCCACTGCCAATTACCGGAAGCCCCGGCCGGAAACTTGGCCGCGCAGCCGTCCTCGAGCTCCACCTGTCCGCGGGTAACTTCGATAATGACGTTTCAGGCTCTTGTCGCTGGGAATTAGAGAATTTCTGCCGGCGTCGGGCTAACTTTTTCCCAAGTCCGTCCATGGTCGGAGGTTTTCACGGTGAACGAATTTCGTTGCCTTCACTGGCGGTGGGTATAGCCCCGCGATAATTACATGACGCCACGAGGGTTACGTTCGACGGAAGTCGAAGAGTTTCACCGGTGTACGTAGAATAGACTGACGGAAGCTGGTCGTCGAGGCTGGTCGATGCCACTCAGAGGTCGTTTCATACTTGACTCGAGTCTCCTGGGCGGCGAACGACGCTCCGCGATGGTCGTCGACTTCCCAGTCACGTGTAAACTTAACGAGGAATCGGCTCGGACGATTTTAATGGACGAGCGGGTCGGATTAATAAACGAGCCGGCCTTCGACGATCCACGGACCGGGAATGGTCCCTCTGGGGCTGTTAATTACTGGCGACGCTTCGTTTGGGATACTTAACCACTTAGCCGTGCTGGATGGGGCACTGTGTACGGATATTTATCGAGTTTAGAGTTATAATTATTATACGATAGAGCTGTATCCGGCTCGATTAATTGGTTCCTTCTTTTCGTCTGATATTACCACACGCAAAGCACATCGATTAGAAGGAGTTTCCCTTTGGCGAGGAAATCCTGAATTCGAATAGACGAACACCTTTCACTCGCTATCGAGCGAAGAGACGTGGCCATAAATTTGCCAGTTACTCCGGATCCAGGGGACTCATGCACTCGGCAGGAACGAATCCCGCGGAAGCCGGAAAGTTTGTAAGACACTTCGCCGCGGGAATAAAGGGGAAAAGACGTACGTGAGGACCGTGCGAGAATAAAAGCGGCTCCGTCGTTATTCGCCCGACAAAAAGGTAGCTCCTGTAGGCGGTCGAGTTCACTGGCCACATTCCATCCCCTCGCTCGATATCCACCGTAAAACACGCACGTGAGAAACTTCGAGCTCCTCAGCGGCTTATGCCTGGTTTCGCCGGAACTTCGCTGCACGCACTCGCCAGGTCCTCCCAGCGGGGCCCGTCGACCATCGCGGGCCGAAACTTCCGTGGGAATTGCCCCGCGATGCGCTCCATCGAACCACCCCCTCTAATTTCCCATATTCTCGCGAGCTTTCCGTGGACCAAGTTTCGAGAAGCTTCGCGCCTTCGTACATTATTAACAGCGCTCGCTTGCGGCTACTTTGCTTCGAGAGAAATGGGTTTTAATGTTGGTTGGTTAAATTTTTGTAATAATAATCGTGGCTTAAACATCGCTGAACTCGTTTCACCGCACGATCGATTCGCCTCCATCCTGTATTGATTCAATCTCGTTAAACAACCCTCCGCAAACCGGCGAGCGTTTGCAGAGAGGCGACACCGTAACCAGGTCCCGAGTAAAATTAGTTTTCTTTAATCCTCTCCGTCCTCCTCGCTGGCCTCTTACCTGCGAGGTAAGACGAGGCTGCGCGCGAAAAGACAAACAGAAATATCGCGTTTAATTAGGGGCCGCGTAAACGCAAACAACGGGCAGGTTCGCGAGGCCAAATTGAACCGCGGCTGTGCAGCGTCTAGAATTTTTACGCGACACCAGAGACGCTGCCACTGTACCCGAGAATGCCCATCGCAAACACCGTTTCTTCTTACGATTACTTTTCCACCCTTCCCTTCCACAAGCTTCCAGCTACTTCTCTCGTCCCTACGTATCGCAAATATTAAATTCCAACCGCGCATAGAAACCACTGGAAGCTGCCACGAGAAGGTATCGCGTCTGCTGAACGAGATTTCCCGTTTATTCGAGAAGACAGTGTCGACGCTGCGAAACGGGGCTTCAAATAATTCGACGTTCTCACACGGATTGGATTTCCTGCACGAGCCACGTTCGATACGCGAGATTAACTCGCGTCGATGAAGAGGAAGCTGAATATTTATTATATTGTTAATTTCGTCGATGGAAGCCAGAGAAATTCTCGCAGCGAGGAGGAAACTGTACGTTTCCGTGCAGTGTCGCCGCGAGGGAGGTTCTCGAGAAGGGGGTGGTTTTGCGGGACGAAGGAACCTTTTTTTCGACCCTGTTACAGCGGTCGCGATATATTCATTATCGTTACGCGAGATGGTTACACGTGCACGTGCGGTACAGCCGAAATTAGATCCTTCCCGAGGGCGAATTTCGCCCGATCTCCCGTCTTCCTCTCGACGCGGGTCCGTCCTCTCCAACGGGGACACCCAAGCTCCGGATGGAAGTCCAAGGTTGTTTAATTAAGAACTTCATTTTGGGTACGCTGTCCGTTCGCTTCCTCTCGGTCCTTTTTAGTCCCTGGTACGCTCCTCGATTCCGTCCCCGTAAATTAATCTGGTACCAGGCGTGGTCGACGATCGCGAAGAATTATTACCCCGAAACTAATGTCTCTAACGCGTGACATTTTATTTCCTCTTCGATAAACCGGAACTGAGATAAAATAATCGAAAGGAGCGCGAAAAGAAAAACGGGGATGGCAAGTAGAACGCAATCCTTTCGTCCAGCCGGTGGTCTCGAACTGGTACCAGGGTTATCGAGCGTGAAACATCGAACGCGTGTGAATTATTCATTCCAGCGACCGTGTGCGATCCAACGCGAGGAAGTGGGTATCCGCGTTTCGAGAAATTGTCCTTGGTTAATCCTCGAATGTATCCCTGGCGACTCTCGTACTGAGGCAGTGGTAGAACTTTCGCAAGCGTGGTACCAAAATGGCGTCGAGCGGAACGGTGGAAAATTATGAATCGTTAAAACGACGTTAGCGACAAGACGTGTCCCGTTGAGCGTCCGCCGCGACGAGAAACCTGTCGGTTCCAACCCCCTGGCAAATAGGATTAAACGGATCGGATTAAGGGACGTTAATCGAGACCGTGTCCCGTTTCGAAACGGTGGGTACGCCTACGAGTCGAATTCCGGCGAGCTACCCGGGTTGATTGTCTCGCCGAGTAAAATGTTTGCAGAAGACCGAGCGAAGCTGTCCGCGGTGGTTTTTAAGGGATTAATGTTTGTAAAGACGGGTATAAGTAAGGGATGATAGGGATTTGTCAGCTGGTACGCTTTACGCGTTGAAACAGTGGCGGTTTTTCGTTCAGCGAGACGCTCAATTCGATCGATCGCTGCTGAGCAACGAAACGTCAGGGTGCAGAAGTAACGACGAGTCTCCTTGGTTATTTTAGAAAATGCTCGCTTCACGGAAAAGTAGGTGATGAAAAATCTTTATTAGCTCAAGAGGAAGACGGCACCTCGGCGGAACTGCGCCGCGGAGTGGAGATTGTTAATCACGCGAGCGACTTGGTGAAAGTTCGCGATCAACCACGGCTCGAAGAAAGCATTCGCTGGCAGCCTCGCGGGCTCCTAATGGAACCAGCTCGTTACAATCTTATCCGACACTGAGGGAAGAAAAATCGAACGCGTCGAGCTGAAGACGCTCCGCGTCATCGTCTGAGACGTAATTGCTTTCCGTCTCGTGGGTTGCGGAGGATCGTGAAATCGTAAGGATAATTCCGCGTTCGCTACGCGTATGTCGAATTGAAATTCAGTGATTAAATTTTGATAGCTGCGCTTGGGTCAGATTCTTCTCGACGTTTTAACGACACACCGTTTTCTATTGCTCGCGTTTCACTCGCCCCTGGTATTTGAATTTTTCTCCAAGGGGGATGATTTATCGCCGCATTGTAGGATGTAAAGGGTATTGGAAAAGTTTCGCAGTTACCCGCTGATGAGTTATCGAGGTCTCGAGGAGGCGCGATTAAAAATTGATGACCGCCCGAAAGACGAGAGTCCCTGGGGGAATCTTGACGTCCCGCTCGTCAAACGGAACACACTCTGTTGAACGGTGACGGTGGATTAATGAAAATGCTTCTTCGCTACGAAATTGTTTTGCGACCCAAGGAAATAAAAAGCGTCGCGCGACGATAGAATCGCGAGGTGGAGAGAAACGATATTAGAACGAGATTTGAACTGGATAAAAATCTCGCTCGTACACACTCTCGACGTTTTACGATTCAATACCTCTGGCTGCGTTATCAATGGTCGACTAAACTCTCGAGGGTCGATGGAATTCATAGGCGCGCGTCAAGATTAAACCGGCGCTCGTCAAATAGATCGAACACAATTAAAAATTGAGTTTTCACCGCGCGGACCTCGGCTGTCTAGCTTCGAATCGACGAATTCGGTTATATTGTTGCACCCCGTCCGCGCTCGTTTGTTCCACTGGCGCCCTTTCGCCAGAGCCAGAAAAATGCCACGCGAGGTATTGAGGGTTCGAGCGTTTTTTTTTTTTTGCTTTTTTTTTCTTTTCATTTAAACGAATTCGTCACTCGGACAAGTTGGCAGACGAACGACGAACGTCAAAAATCCTGAGCAACTTTTTTTTCCCCGCTTCTCCCATTCCCCTTCTTTTGTTGCCGTTTCGCCTGTTACTTTCGACGTTTCGCGCGCCTCGACAGCCAGCAGCTTTTTCGTAAGGGACCAAGGGCCGCCACGACGGATTGAAAAATGGGAAACGAAGGGGGGCAGGCACGGTTCGAGTGCACTGGAGAATGGCCAAGTATCGAGCTGAAATTCGAAAAATGCGAAAAGTTGTGGAAACGCCAATTGTGTGGAATTAAAGTCCGATGGAGATTTTTCCTTTTTTCTCTGCCGTTCGCTTTGAACCAAAGGCCGTTCCGCGGAATTAGGACATTCAAACTCTCAACTTCGCCCCGTTGAAGTTCCTCAATGTTACCTTTTCCCGGTGATTTATACGGAACTTTTAATAATATGACGGTTCTCGACGAGAAAATTAAAAACTTGGCGCACTCGCGGGGAAATAAAAAAAACCGTGAGGGGCCTCGAGACGAATTCACCCCCCGCTTCTTAAATGTTAGCGCCGTTTCGCGAAATTTCACAGCGCCCAAATTGTAGCGCTGTATTAGGTATTACAATCTCTTTGAACCAGGATTATCTTAGAGCGTAATTTCCATCAGCCAGCCGATTCCAGTCTCCTGCTGAGGAAATTAGGATTAAACGGAATATCGAGTTGGCGCTGCCCGATTCGATTAGAGGAATCCACTGCGAATCGACTCAACGTTTCGGTTCAATTTCTTGCGTTGCTCCAAGTTCGCAATTTATCGGATTTGATCGTGAGATCGCGAGATAAAATTTGTGTTGCGTTTAAACGATATCGCGTGCCATCTCTCTCGTGTCGTATATTTCGCGCGGATAGATTCGCTCGGATGAAGTTGCACGATCGTGATTACCTCTGTCCGGTCGGGTTCGAAGTTGGTGCGATGGAGTTGAGACGTTTTGTCCCGCGAGGGCGAACAGAAAGGATCATCGTATTGGTCTCGCGAGCGTCACGGGAAGTAACAGTCGCGGTGAAATTCGCGACGGAAATTGGAAGACGCGGACCTCGTTGATTGCGTTGCGTCGGTGGAATAAAAGTGCCTCTGACCCGATTCGGAAACGTGATTTTTCGTGATCGAATTGATACTAGTTTCCCCTTCGCCAACGCTACCATACCACAGCCGCGAGCTTTCAGCAAATTCAGCTGAAACGACGCAAACATTTTCTCAGAGGAACTTCTCCGTTGAATAGATCGTCCGATTCCGTCTACTCAAGATTAGCATCGAATTGTATCGCAAACAGTGCGATACAGCGGGGAAAAAAGCCCATCGCGGGAGAACAACTCTCGTTGCTAAACAGCTCGAAAAAGTGGCTCTCGTGCCGCTCTCAATTTAAATTAGAGAGCAGCCTCCAGTTTAGCGGCGTTGATGAAACAAACAGACTACGGGCTTTCGTTCAGTGTCCGTCTTCGAACTTGGTAAAACGGCTCGAGATCTCCGGCTGCTCTTCAGCTTTCGAGCCGAGAAAATGTGTAAACTCGACGCGAACTTCTTTCAACTTTTCTCATAACAGCCAACAGGACTGCTCCGCTACTCTCGTTTACTAATAAATCGCGAAGCACGATAAGGGTAGATTTTTCACGATGGATTTCGAGCGCTCGTTATCCAAGAAGATGCGACCGGAAGTCGAGAGTTTGGCATAGAGAGAGAGGCTAGAGCGACGCGCGCGCGTGCAGACCACCGTGGTAAATCGCGTAATCACGGCCCCGCGAATATTTGACTTGGCTGGTTGGGCGATGGGAGGAGAACTTGAACCGTCTCTGGTCGGCGAGTAGACATAATTACGCGTCTGATTAAACATTACAATTGCAAGTCAGCCGAGGTTTGTCACGAGCGTCTGCGGCGTTGCGGTGTCCCCCGCAGACGTGTCTGTTCCACCGCCTAACTGCGCCCAACGCAGTTGCAATTGGTGGCTGGATAGGGTGCCGTCGCGTCGCCCCGGTTGGAAACGTTCCACGCCGCGTGCGAATCGATTTAATTAATTGTTGGTCGATCGCGCGAATCAGGGTGGAAGAATCGTGTTAACTCTCGATGCCTTGCCGCCTCGACTCTCTTGGAATCTTACCCTTGGAAGATTAATTGATAATTAAAGAAGAGCTCGCCACAAGTTGGCGGCAATTTCGCGATCAAATTTGGTCGAACACCGTCGGCACTTGGAGGTCGAAAGTTTCGAGTCTCGAACCGGCGAGGGTGCATTAAACATAAAATCGAAGTTCGACGGGTGAATCGCCTTGGAAAGTCGTCGAAATATTTATTACGTTGCTCTCGCGCAGCGTAAACTTGGACGCGTCACTGGTGCCCGAGTAATAACGTTACAACTGTCCAGGGAGGGTGCGAGCGCGCGGTGCAAACATCCCCGCGTCGTCATAAAGTCCCCAGGGACTCTGGGCGATTGAAATTTTCGCGATACCCACGATCCCCTGTCGCTGTCACCTAGCACGCTCGCAACACGCCGTCGCGCCCTGAATATCCTCGTCGAAACGCGCGCGCGTTCGAACTCGCTAACGAGTCGAGGGTGAACGAGTGGCGAAAGTAATGGTCGAAATTGTTCGTCCTCCCGTGGACATCTGCGCCGGACGTATATTGCTATTCGTTTCGGAATTTGTCGAGTAGCCGGATTTATGCGCGCGTTCGATCATTACCGCGATATGGGACGCGTTCATGCTTCGAATGATCCGAAATTATTCCCAATTTCCGCGATGGAAATTGCCGATAGAAATCGCGCCGCGCTTTAGCAGTCTGCCACGCGAAACACGAGGAATCCGCGTTTTTTCAGCGCGCACTTTGAAACAGAATCGCTGTGGTAAATATTTCATGATACATCAGAGAATCTTATGAAACATGAAGAACCGTCAAGTGCACTGCGTAAGGTCGCACGTACGCTGACCACTTTTCGTCAGTTTTCAGCAGCCTGGAGTGCGGATCTTCTCGAAGCTCCTCGCCACAGTTTTTGTCAGTCGAGAGGCTTTTTTTTATCTACCACTGACCGTGTCGTGCGGTGCGTACATTTCCATGCATTTCCATAATCCTCGCCTCGACCAATAAACGCTGTCAATGTTTGGTCAGTCGAGAAGTTGCGCGATTAAAATGGATGTTCGAAGGAATACTCGAAATACAGGGAAACCATCGAGTGCGACAAATTGGCGGGAGTCGTGGGAACGGTTGCAGTAAAAATGATCTGTAATTCAAACTGAATCGATGTTAGAACTCGCCTGCCATCCGGGTCGGTCCTCGGTTCGTACTGCCTTAAATTATCAGCGTAAAACTGCCAATACCACCGAGAACTATGCCGCGTCCGAAACATCGAGGAATGCAATCGGCCCGTAAACTGTTCGAAAATACGCTACGCCGTTCGACGTGATTTCGAATCGAAGTGGGAGTTTAAAAAGCGCCGTTCGAGAAACTTTCTCTTAATTAAACTCCCATCGAAGCGTGCCGCGACCGCGGAATTTCATTAACCTCCCTGCTTCACGTAAGGAGACGTACTCCTCGAAATTTTGGTCGAAGGAGGCGTCGATAGGATTTCCAGCGAAGTGAAAACGTCGATCTATGACCGATCTGTATCGTCATTTCTCTTTTTTCACTCGTACTACTCGTAACTAGCGAAAGTATTTTCAATAAAAGCGTAAGATCCTTCAAAATGTAATTCGATGGATCACGAGTGACTTTAGATGAAATCCATCGTCGAGGTGAAACCTCCTCGTAAAACTTGTCTCGCAACGATCGCGCGGCTCCGTTTGGATGATCCAAGGAGAGACGCGTGCTTAATCGTCGAAACTACCGGTGGAGACGCTTAAATCTCAGCCGGAAACTAACAGAGCCGCGCGGATGTTGATGGGCGCCGGTTTTACGAGGCCCTCGTACGCGACGCGAGGCGGCCGTTCGCTTAACGTAAGAGTTTAACGCGGCAATTTTCCTGTTTCCGCGCAGAACGAAGATGAACGAGATGGAGCTGATCCCTGAAGGCTGAGAGCGTGCGGATCCTCGACATGACCGGCTGGAGAATGCGGCCGACTACATCGGTGCTCGGCGTCATCGCCATTGTCTCCGTCATGATCACTGCCACGCCGTCAGGTGAATATTTCACTGTTCTCCATTATTCTTCCCTCGCAATTTTCCCTCTCTCTCTTCTCTATTTTCAATTACACACGACAGGGAAAACTGATACTCATCGCTTGATCGCTGAAACTCATTGCAAATAATGGTACGAAGAGTTAGAAAATTTATACGTTCGAGCAAATATGTATAGACGAGACAGAGTACAAAAAATAGAACGCGACACTGTGCGCGTAATTATTTTGAAAGGTGTGAAAACGACGAGGACGAAGGCGGCACGGTTTTCGCGCGGTACCATAATGGCCGTAGATGCAATAGCGATACGACCCCGGGCGAAACGCAACAGAATCGAACGTTGGCACGGGGCTTTGTCATCGGGTCGTCAGATAGGGTCTCTTATATTGGTTTTCGCTGGCCGCGCGCAAAGTCCGCCGAATTTCCGCGGCGAACGTGATTATTTACTCCGATCGCACGTATCGCCGCGTAAGCGATTCCGTTCGGCCGGCCGATAAACGCTTTGACCGTTTACCATGCTCGATCGATCGGACGGGGAGGGGGTGGAGAAAAAAAAGAGAGAGTCACATAACACCAGGAGAGATCACAGTTCGTCGCTTTTTATAACGCGGTCCACGGGCCGGAAGTAATCTCTGAAATTCGTTTACGCGCAAACAACCCCGCTGGTCGAAGATCAATCGGGACCACGCTCGAAAATGGGACGCTGTTTCGATATTTCGTAACCGTGTCGCGAGCTACAACGTTGGAAACCGTGTCGAGAACTTGGACAGGGTAGCTCTCGCAATGTTTTGTCTGAACTGCGAGCCGCTGAAGTTCGATGCGAGCCATTCGAAAGGCTTCTTAGCGCGCGCGTGATACAAATTTATACCTCGCTGTTGCAATTGTTAGAAATCGTTTGTATAGAAGTGCAGTGATCCTTTGAATTTTTAAATCTACAACTTTAAGTCTGACTTTACTCTCATCTCTGCACACAAGTTTTCCGCGCGAACGTTTCCCAGCGTCATCCGCGAGGGTTGAAGAAAGGACGGTAGCGTGAAACGAGAGAATAGAGATCGCTGGTAACGTTGATAAAAAGATTTGTGCTGTTCATCGGGTAGCACGAGCCGCGAATCCAGCCACGGGATCGGTAAATTATGATCGATGCGCCGCGTTCCATAATTAAGCGGAGTTACGTGACTGATCGCACGTACTTCAGCCGGTGATTACAGCGAATTAGCGCTGCTTTTTAGCGCGTCCGCCTCTTCTTTCCATCGTTTTTGCCTGGCACCCGTGGTGCACGCCTCGCGCAGCTTAATCCGCGGCGTTGTTGCGGAAATTGCAGCGACAGAACAACGTTTCCGACGGATTTTCAGAGCCGATCGGCTCTTTGATACCGAACACGCGGTTGGTGAAAGATCAAGCGTACAAGTGAATAGAAATACGCGTGTTTAAAACGTTGACGGGAAGTAGATTTTCTTCTGTTGAAAATTCTCTGCACTCGAGCGATCTCGAAACGCGAGTTCGACGAAAGTAAAATGCTCGAGAGAGGAGGCAGAATTTTATGGCTACTCGACGTTTGCGACGAATCGAGGAAATCTGTATAAACTCGCCAGATGAACACGGAAAGGAACTTTTCTTTCACGAACGCGGGTATGTATATCCATGGGACTCGAGGACAAACAGGGCTTCGACTAAGCTGAAGTTATGTCCCGGGACGGAAGCCACGAGTCCCTGGAACGTTGCGCACTTCGTATTCCCCGGTACGATTTCAATCGGCCGGAAGAGACAGACGCGACAGTCGATCGAATGAAAAATCCAGCTTAAACAATAACTCCTGAGGAACAAAAGGCAACGCTGCCTTTGATCTTCCGTGAAATATCGCCGAGTACAACGCGGCGTTCTATCCTCGTCTCGATCGAAAATCGTGTCAATCTTCATTTTGCCTCTCTCGATCGAAGAAGAGGTCTCTGATTCGGTCTCGCGCAATTTTTCCAATTCAACATTCAACCTTCCACTTTTCTCCGCGCTCGTTGTTATTCCTAGAAAAACCTGAGGCGTGCTCGTGGAGTATTGAAAATCAACCTATTCGCGAATAAATGTTTCCACAGCGGGGTACCATTTTCCGTCACCGCGTCACCTTTGAAACGCTTCGCAGATCGACGTTGTCGCGTCTGGATTCGAAAACTTGAAGCGTACTCCAAAGTGTTAAATTCATTTCGTTAAAAGAAAGAGAAAAGACTGAACCGAGACTATAGTCGTGATATTTTTTTAACGGAAGGGGAGAGATAAGCTGGGTCGCGGAACAAAGGAATTAGATGACGGCATTGTTACCGCAACCGGCAGCTTCTGGAATTTTTTCGAGCCACCGCGGCGATTATTTCGTCCCGGAAAGGCATTCCAGCGGGACCGCGCGGCGAACCCCGGCCGCGAAAGAATGCGACGAAATTTTAATCCGCGTTATAATTCCCCCGGTAAATGGGACAAGTTTCGCGCGAACGTATGGAAAGAATGCGCGATGAGATGAACTACTTCCCGCGAACTTCAGGGTGCTTTTTATAGCGGCGTTGGAACGGAAGTAGAAAAGAGGGGTGGAATTCATTGGTTCGCGGGAAATGGCGCCGGAGTTTCGAGTTAAGGCGAGTGTCGCTGCAATTACGATGTATCCGTCTCTGTCGTTTGTAACTGAAGGAGGGAAAAGAGGCGTACGATCGACGAAAGATCGTTCGCGTGCAACGGTAGTTGTACTATTGTCGCTGAGTAGAAAATCGAAGTTTGCAGCGAACAAATCGTGGCTACGTGCTCGATAAAGGGATGTAAAAATACGTGGATGTTCCAGCTACCTGACGCAAACGTAGAAAAGAGATATCCGTTCCAACGTAAACTGACAAATGGCGCGTATTCCTCTTGGAACAGCCGTGGAAAGTATAGGGCGCGTAACGCGCCTCGTCTCGGGGCTATGATATCCCCGTCTTCTCTACTTGTTATCAGTGTTCGCGAATCGCTGGGTCGCATTCGTTCGATGATAAAGCGCCTTTACGCGATGGCTACCGAAGGATGTATCGACGAGCGTTCATTGAGAGTATTCGAACGACACGAAGTATCTAATATTTCTCGCGCTTGAATTGATTGCCATTTGTAACTCTCTTCTTGACCACGAGTCAGATGTACGATCGTTGAAACCCATTTCGCCCGTGTGTGTCCGGTCGACAGCTCGTCCCGTATTCACGTCCGGAAGTGGAGCGACGGCTCGATAACGTAACACATCCCCTTTCAGCCAACCCCTTTTTTCTCTGCCACAGAGGCGGACAGCGGCGTCATCGAGCCCAGCATCAATCATCTCGTAGTGGATGAGGAGGACCAACGCGACCAAGAGGACGAGAGGGCCGTGAACCAGACCGTCGCCGACGATCTAGCCGCCGTGACGCTTCGTACACACGCCAACGACACTGCCAACGAGGTTCCAGTGACCAAAGACTCTCAGCTGGTTCCTATCGATCACGTGAACTTTCCCACGAACGGCTCGCGGAGCTTCGAAGGGAACATCATCGAGCCCCAGAGGGATCAAAGCGACTCGTTCGTCGCAGCCGCGTTGGACGATGCTCGCGAGTCGCTGCACGACCCTTCAGGGTTGGACGCGAGGCAAGCGCAACGCGCGAGCGAGGATTTCGCGGTGTCGACGCGACCGAATCGAGCGGAAGTCGCGTCGAGCACTGGTCCCTGGGAGGTTCGTTTACCTAGTGCGAGGGACCAGGAGAATATCGAGGACGTAGGTTTGTCGAACGTGGTGGAACGCGAGGACGAACTGGTGAACACTTCTAACGTGGATGGACCTCGTAATGAGGCCCCAGTAGAGTTCACCACCGCGTCCACTCGCGAGACGATCGAATTGAGAGCCGAGCAAAAGACCGCGGAAGACATCAGAGCGATCTCGTTCCAAGTGCCTGCAGCCGTTGAAGAACCGGGGGGCGAGAACAGCGGGCAGGATAACGAAGAGGGGCGAGCAGTCGCGGAGACCAGGAAGGATCACTCGAGACCGACGAACAATCTTCTTGCCAGCGGCGGGAAATCCACGAAAGCGTTCTACGAGATAAAACCGTCTATCAAGACCGAGATGGAGGGGGATCAACAGCACGCGAGTAGCACCCAGAAGCCGTTGCAGGGGAGAAAGTTCGTGTTGCCCAGCGTGGACAGCGCCTTTGGGAAGTTCGGCCCTTACTTCGAGGACGGCGACCAGGAGATGAATATCACTGCCAGAATTGGGAGCACCATGCTGCTCGACTGTAAGATCGGCATGCTTGGCGACAAGAAGGTAACTTCTCGTTTCCTCTTCTCCCCCGTTTATAGGTTACGTGAAGACGAGTTACGACGGAAGGACTTTATTCTTTTATCAAGAAGCTATTTGTTGGTGTACGCATTGCTCACGGGACAGTGGAGATGGTTCAATTACGCGATTCCCAGCCTCTACGCTCCGTTTTATTTGAAAAGAGAGCAAAGGCCGGCATTGTCGCCTCGAAGGTTTACCCGTTCCGCGTCCCTCTGTCTCTGTCGCTGCCCTTTAGGGTGCGTTCATTATCCCGTTGCTTTCACCAGACGGCGGCGCGTTCGCTGGATGCAAGTTGGAAAATAGGATGGGCGATGTCGTGATGAAAAACCGGCAGCAACGGTCTTGTTATATTTTTATGATCCCCGTGTCGCGCGATAAAAAGGTCCCGCGATGATGAACCGAGGGCGACGGGCTGCGGCGGATCGATCCCGGGACCATCTCCCCACGGCTAAGCCTCCGTTTCGAAACGCGACACGCTCATTGTATATACGATTAGACGAAAAACTACGGGGACACAATGGGAGCAATAAAAGGCGGGCGATGTTACGGCGTCGAGCAAAATATTTGTCAGTCGTATTCGAGGCTGAAACGACCGCTCCATTTATTTCGCTTTCGTCCGTTTCTTTGCCGCCGTCCTATATTCCATTTAAAGATTTTTAGCCGATAGCGCGAAAGGGAAATGGAATGTGGTGTAACGATGACGGATAGGCAAGCTCGTTGCGGTTTCGTGTATCCACGCCTACGATTTCGATTCATTCGGCTCCATTAAATTAGAACGTATCGAGATTAATGCAAACACGTGGACAACACGGGACGATCGGAGATCCAGCTGTAATTCTCGTTCTCACAGCGAATGCTATCCCTCGTTTCGACATTCCGGGACGCATTTACTTCTTTACCATTCTTTGGTCGAGTGGCTCGAGATGCGACTCGTATGTTTCGTGAAATCTTGAGAGGCAGCGAGTCTCTGATTTTAGAGCGACCTCCCTTGGACTCGGAATTTCATGTCACATGAAACTCGCTGTCTAAGAATCTCTTTTCTAATGTCCGAAAAATTTCCGCGAAACTGGTACGCTGCGACGATGCCAGAGGAGAGAGAATAAGCGGAATGCCAAAAATTTCGGAACTTGAAACAACTTTTATGATCCCCGACGTTCTCTGTGAGTAACCAGAACCATCAATCTCGACTCGCCCTCGCGATGTCGCGATCGATATTAAACGCTGAAACGACGAGATTTGTTCGTCTCCTTTCTCCATAATTACCGAGGACGTGGGATCGCAGCTGGATCGAAAAACGCAGCTGACGTGTCGCGGAGCGGAGCCAAAAATTCTCTGGCGCAATTATAATTGCAAACGCGACTCGTCAGTGTCTTCTTCGCCGGCGCAGCCATCCCCGTCGAGGAACTTTTCGCATCGCAATCAGCTAAGAGAGAAAACCGTCGAGCCGAGAGGGGCCGCGCGGAGGGTAAACAGGAAACCAGACAGAGGGACGGAGAAAGAGGAACGGTCGCTTGGGATTCCAGATGGATTCATATTCCGCGGAATACGTAATGCGAAACCGATTCCGGCGGCGATCGTTCGGGGGGGTGGGCCACGGAAAGGAGCGACGTCGTCGATACGCCCCGAGAATATCAAGCGAGTTTACGCGTCGTTCCAGCCAGCGCGAATTTAATCGCGATACGAGCCAGGCTTCGTCCCGGCTGCTCGTCTCTCTGTTCACCCTGAAACTCCGTCGAGGATGATTGAACGGAAGTTTGATAAGCGCGAGAATAGTCGCGGCTCCCATAAATTCGCTGACGAAAGTTTCTTCCTCTCTTCTTTAAACGCAGCTTCGAGCGACGGGGCGAGAGAGTACGCGCGCGGAGTCAGGGGTGGAAAATTTCAGGGACCATTCCGGTAGACAAAATAAGGGGAGAGTTAGAGGGTAAGAGGAAGCTTCCTTTTTCGAGGAAACAAATTTTTGGCGGTGCAACGATTTTTTTTTACGACTCTGGAATTTTTTCCAAACCGTCACTGTGGGTTTCGTACAGTTCTCTCGATTTTTATCGAACGTACTTGGTACCACACGCGTGTCGTTGCCATCGAGAAGCTTACCGTGTTTCGAGAGCGTAATTCCGGCTCGGTCCCAGTCGATTAATTAACAAATCTCGTTCGGATTCCACCGGCTATTTGCATAAAACGTTGCTCGTTTAACAGCCTATCATTTTCCCGGCGTTTTCGCGTAGCGATCGTGTAACTCGAGCGGACACTCGCCGCACCCGCGGCCCGATTATCGAATGCATTTCGCAGGACACCGGTTGGCGCGATGTCAACGCGCGACGCGCGTTGTTGTTTGATCGATTAACGATACACGCGCGATGAAATCATATCGCGTCGGAGAGGAGCGATGTTCGCTGTTGATTCTCACGTGCGAACGCTGTCGTTTAAACAATGGATCGCGCGATTCGCCGATTAATCCGGCAAAAATCTGGCGGAAATCCGATTTCAGTTGGGCGATTTTTCACCTGAATAATCGTTCGTTTGTGAACACGAGGTTAAACGCAAAGCCCTATTAACGCGTCCGCCGCTATAAACGCTTCGAGGCAGACAATTACGCGCGAGGGTGGACGCGGAAGCTCGACAAACTCTGGGACGCTCTCGCCCGTATCCCTCGGTCGCGACGCTCGTCACGTACAGCTCGAAACAGCGCTATCCACGGCTGGATAGGTGAAAAATAAAAATGACTGTTCGCGTCGGCGGTGATCCGTTGAAAAGCCAGTCGAGGGGGGCGGCGAGAATCGTAAGCCGGCCTTTCTCGAACGCTTAGCGGGAAATTGCACGGCGCATTCATCCCGCGGAAGGATTCCACTTTCCCCGCGGGAGAGAGAGAGGGTCTTCCCACGGTTTCGTCGCCGCGAAATTATTAACTTTCCGCGAGATTCCGTTTAATTTCGCGGCCGTTTGATATAGAAACAATGCGACGGCTCGTTCGCTCCCGTGGGGGAACCGGGGCCGTTTCGCCACCGAGAAATCCGTGATTTATGAGGCAATAACGAAGGATATTTCCTGCGTTGCGATTCTCAGGTGACGTGGCTGCAGCAACACAGCCACGACTCCTTTCGATTACTCACCGTCGGCAGGACGCCCTACATCGTGGATCAGAGGATCAGCTTGAACTTCCGGTGAGTAAAATTCAACTAGGACGCGTCGCGCCGTCAATTAAAGCCGTTCAAGTCGTCGCAGATTCGTCGCGAACAATTTCAGATTCTTTTTAGGAACTGTGGCGCGTGTCGCGACTTTATTCAATCGATATCAACGAAACGAAACTCGATTCTGTTCGATATCCGTGTCACGGAAGGCCGTAAAGTCGCGTGGCTCGGTATCCTTCGCGAAGGATCGAGCAGTCGGCTCTCGTACGCGGTGAAAGTCGAACGAATACGAATAACCGTGACGATGCACAGGCAAATGAGGTTTTCTCGTCTGTTCTCTCGTAGGTATCCGAACAATTGGAGGCTACAGATCCGGTACGCGACCCCACGGGATTCCGGCTTATACAAGTGCCAAGTTGCGACGCATCCGCCGCTGGTTAAAACGATTAACGTCGTCGTCACGGGTAAGTGATCCTTTTGAAACGATCTCTGCGATCACCCACCCCTACAGTCTCCTTTTAAACTCGTTTCTTGTGTCCATAACCGAATGCAAATCAGCTTTGAGAAATGTTTGGGGTATTGCAAAATTAAATTAGCGCAAGCTCGACTGGTACCATTTGGAGAAGACGGTCGGCTCGTATATTGATTCTACTACTTGGAGAACGCGTTTCGCTTATACCTGACCGTCTCTACTTGCTATCTCACGATCGATCGTACCACTAAATACATCGTCACATCCAAGGATACACTTTCTATCGATAAAATTCGCTCTCGTCGATGGTGAGACAAGAGTATTCTCTCTCGAGGAACTGGAGCGTAATTAAGATACTTCTAGGAGAACAAAAAGTCTCGTTCAATCTACTCAGTCTCCGGATCCACTTAGCTCTAGGAACCGACGAGAGCAAGCGAAATGCAATAGTAAACAAAACCACGTGCGCCAGACAAATAAAATTCCGAAGCTGAAAACAACGAGATGACCTGGAGCACTCCGTCGTTTGCCTCGTCTAGTTTGTATCCCCCCTCTGTCCATCGAGAGTCTGGTTGCGACGAGGAAAATCCCATCCGCGTTTAGGAACGGGGGACCGTTTCGTTCACGAAGATCTCCGGAGGCGACGTTCCGGACCGAGCGTCTTGGAGGAAGGGTTGCAGCCGAGGTCTCGCGTTTCCCAATCCCCTTACGTCGCCAATTCGGTGCAATGGAAACCCGCATTTCGTCGGCTAAAGCGTCTCGTGGCCGGTAATCTGATCCGATCCAAAGAGGGCCAGTCGGTGAACAAAAGCAGCCGTAAGGACGAACTAGGGCAGAACAAACCCGGATAGACTGACATTGTTACACGACTCCTACCACCCGCCTTCTGTCCTCGTTCGAACCAGCTGGCGTCCACTGTTGCCCTCTGTCGATCGTCAGCGGCGCGGTCCTCTGCCACGCCACGACGCTCGAATTTCGTTCGCCACTCCTTCCCCTCTGTCTCTTTACGACGACTCTTTCCTTGGTCTTCAAAGTAGGCGAAATTCGTGGCCTGGCTGGAGGTAGGGAATATCTGTCGACGGGTCGGAATCGATAAGAGGGAACCGCGTTATCTTCGAATCGATTAAGCAAGTTTCGCTCGAACACGATTCGAGTCGACGATGATTGATACGCATCAGCGAATAGACGAAGCTCTGATGAATGATGGATCGTGCTACTTAATTCGAGAGGAATCGTTCTTTGATCGACCCTCTTACTGTTCTGCGTTTTTGCTGTTTCGCTCGAGATCTGACCGTTCCGTTGATTTTTTCGCCAGTGAAGAACGCCAGGATTATCGATCGCCAGGGAAACTGGAGTCTCGTAGGCGCGATCGATGTCGGGGGCTGCACTTTCCGTGTTCCTCGAAATTGCGTATTTGTCACGTTAGAACAGTGGGTACGTGGGCTTGGTTTCTGGTACGTGTACGAGCTCCGTGGACGGGCAGACGCATCGTGTCGGTGATCGATCATCGATACGATTAATGCGATGATTGATACGCGTTCATCGCGACCCATTTGTTAGCTCGTCGAGGGCTACGGCAATATTTGCTGTGCCCGCGCGACGACAACCTGTTTTCGCTCACGGCGATTTATTCGATCCTTTATTACGCCTACGTTTCCTTATCGGACACTCGCGACAAGAATTAACCCGCCCCATCTCGACGACACTAATCGATCCACTTCGCGAAATCGATTCAAGCGGCACTCGCGACGTATCTTGAATAGAAATCGCGGTTTTATCGATTCGATGTGAAATTTCTATAGAATAACGACGGTTACAGCTATTACGCTGTTACAGTAGAATACACAGCCATGAAACGGATTAGCGTAACTCGAATAAGAAGACAATACAGCGGAAGGATCGGCTCGGCGAACGGTCGAACGGAAACAGCGGGGAAATGACGCAGACCGCATGAATGAAACACGACGTTCATCAATAACACCAATGAATATTCAGCTCGCCGTGAATCCTGCATTAAATTTATTTAAAATTGTATTTAATATTCATGGCTGCGTGTCCGTGTCCCCGTTCCATCCTTGACAGTCAATCGTTTATTATCGATTCCGCGCGCAGTTCCCTCGTAATACCGTAACTTACATTTAAACCCTCGAGAATCTCCATCGATTCTACCTCCTTCCGATATCCATCGAGATTTAATTATCACCGACAAATTCGCCCACGAGCGACGTCCACGAGGCAGCGAAAAAAAAGGTAGCCAACGAGCAACAGAGCAACCCTCGATGGCGATCGTAAACTTCGGTCTACGTGCCATTGGCCAGGACAGGCGGATAGTTCGACGAGGGGATGGCAGCGTTTTCTTCTGGCTCGCGTGCTGTTCGACCCTCGCTCGTGAGCAGCCCTCCACTAATTAAAGGAGCCTCGAATTGCGCCGTCCACGACGACTGGCGGCTCTCGACCGCGCCGCTATCTGAAAGTGGCCGGCTCGTAGGTAATGTTCGGACCGCGAGGAGCTCGTGAAACTCCCTTTGTCCCGTAACAAACGGAGGAACAATGACTTTTAGTCGTTGCGCGGTCGTGTTGCTACTCGCCGTGGAGACTTTCCGAAACTACTTTTCCGGTACAAACGTGTTCCGACCGTCGCTGGAAGAAAATTTACGCAAACGACCCCTATACCGTTTAATGCACCCTACTTTGTCTCCCCTGTGTCTCTGCTCGCTCTTTTCTCTGTTTCGTTCGCGCAATAAAGCCAAATAGAAACAGAGGGTGGTTTGGTCGTTGAACGTTAACTAATTAATAACTGATTTGATTGGAGAACGGTCTGGAAACGCGATGATCGTGTTTAATGGACACCCTTCCACGGTGGTCTTCCGGTGGACGCGTCTCGAAGGTACGAGAATAGATCGACGTAAAGCGGACGGGAACGAAGAATGTTCGCGATGTTCAATCCCTTCGTAATCTCGTCCGCGTTCCATTATTAAGATCCTAAACCTGATAGCGATTCTCCAGGAGTTCCCGGAATTCTACGATGGGGATTCCGAAAAGTGGAATAAGACAGGCCGAATCTACGCGAGGCTGCGCGTAGCGGGATCCGACGGAATACCGCGGGGTTTAATATTTCACCATCAAGATCAGATCAATTGGCTTGACTGAAAGAAAAGCGGCGTGGAAGCGGCGCCATACGGGGGGATCGCTGGATCCAATTTAAATAATACTTACCTTTCTTCCTCCCATCTTTCCGCGACTTTCTGACGCACACCCCCCGGGAGAGCAGAGCATCCGGTTCCGTTCCGCCGCGCGCCCTCCGCGGCCATTCATCCTCCGCGAAGAAGCTTAAAAAATGATCCAACGGAAGGAAATTTTCGATCGCGGTCCCTCCGTCGCGGCGGATTAAACTTTCCATTGAATCCCGTTCCGCGAGGGCGTCCACGGATATCTGCCGATATCTCGTGGAACCTCTGTCACCGCGGTGATCGCATCTGGCTGGCGTCTCCTGTGGAAGCTTTGCCTTATTACTCGCGACAATCGAGCGCAGTGAAGATTGCGTTCGTAATTGTGGACGTTTCTGAAGGATTCATGGATTTCTTGTTCGAGTAACTGACGTTGCTCTCCGCGATTGATCCTCAAAATCGTAGGACCATTTCTTATGAAGATCATTTCGAACTTGTGAGGATAGTATCGAGCAGTGACAGTAATCAATGTTTAAGGCTTTTTTCTATGGATTCTTTGGTACAATATTACAACGTTAACATTAACTTTCACCCTCGGAGGTGAACGAGGTTCCCCGCGCAACAGCCACGATCTCGACCACTTTAATCCTCCTTCTGGCTATTCGACGAAGGGATTATGGAAATCGTATCGACTGGGAATGGTCGTCGGTAGTCGCGATAACATTCCAGGCACGATTCGCGACCGTTGGTCCGTGTGTACGATTATTTATCCGATCAATTCGGGGACGAGATTCCCGCGGCATGACGAATCACCCCGGGCCATCTGTTTAACCGATCCGTCCACGTGCTTTACGATGGCGGCGGGATAACTGCCGCGATTCTTTCTCTTCGACGAGGCTGCGTCGAGACGAGCAACCGTGGCGCGATCAAGGTTTGCCACGACTTCGAGCGCAGAGTCGAAACGACAACGCGTCCGTTTACGTTCGCGCAACGAAAAGCTGCGGCCCGTGGATCCATCGCGCTCGATATTCCTCGCTAACGCGGTGCTGCATATAAATTGAAAACTTAAGGCGGGGAATACGGATATCGTGAAAGATTGATCGGCCCGTTTTAGGGCGAATCCCCTGGGGAAATATATTGTGCCGCGTCTTTTTAATTTACTGCGCGATGCACTCGTCGGTTGATCGATTTGGCCATACACCGAAAGGAGTAGAACGGAAGTACCTGTGGAGAGGACATAGGGTTCGTACAAGATCGCGGAAGAGATACGTCGAGTGTTTGATCAATGGTTGATTTGTTCCACTATTAGTTACTCTGTCTGAAGGAGTGATTGTTCGAGCGTCTGACTAGTTACCAACCTGTTCTACTTGAACGGTTCTCTCGACGCTTCTCTCATCGATTCGTCGCAATTTCTCGCTGGTTTCTTCGAGATATATCTGTCTCTAAACTTACTTCAAATTTAATCGATATCAAATGCAAAACTGGCGTTGTAAATATTCCGCGTTACATCGAGCGTGAAACTCTACGTCGTGTTATTGCCAACACAGGAATCTAACTGGGAACCAACGGTGCCAAACTGCACGCATTTATTTCCCTCTCGTTTGTCCTCCCGTTTTCACGCCAAACCGCAGGAACGTTTTCGAGCACGAACAATGCGAAGAATTCCCCGCGAAAATTGGAACTTCTTTCGCGTTGGAGTGTCTGACGAAAAAAATTGCCGTTGGTTACTGAATTATTACCAACGACACAGTGAGAGATCCAGCCTGGAAGATTTCTCGTCGTTTCTTATGTCTCGCGTGTCAGCGACCGCGTTTCTGGCCGCTAGTTTTGTCGATACGTCGCCGCGCGTGGTTCCATTTCTTCCTGGTCCGTGTCACTGGAACATTGGAATCGGTTGAATTATAGAAAATTCGCGGGCGGAAGTAACGGGGGACCAGTCGCGAGTAGCGACGGTGGCCAGCCTTAAATTCCTCCCCGTGTGTCGTCGCGAGTCCTCCTCCGTAACTGTTGCAGTCGATAAAGTCGAAACTATCGTTACGCGTGCTGGAAATTGTCTCGACTTGGCGAACGCGGCTAACTGAAATTGTTCCCCGACGAATGTTACGAGATTGTTTTGGTTACGTCGAATCACGATCCTTGTATAACTAGAGGCTGTTAGGGGTGAGGGTAGTTCGACATTGTTGCGAGCTGACGAATAACTATGCGGGCGGATATACGGCTCTCGTGCCACGGAAAGTGGAGAAAATTCAAAGTTGTCAGTTACCCGATGCGAGAATAGAATACGGCGGTGTAATATGCTGCGCAAGATTTCTCGTATATAAAACAGTAAATTTTAATATCTTTTATGACAAGGGATCTTCGAGTGGAATATTAAATTTATGAAACGCCGCGTCGTAAGATATTTCGCGTATTTCATCAAACAGCCAGAGATATTTATCCGTCTTTGAGCGGAATAGCGAGTTGGTAGTTGATTCGAGAAATAGGCGCGACGTAAAGGTTTTTACGCGAGGGCTTTACGATGACCCGTGCAGCGTTGTAAAGCAAAGCGCCTTTTAAAGTTATCACCGTGTAACACAGAATAAGAGATTAGTTCAAACAAGATAACCCGTCCCGACGAAATACAAACTCGACCGCGCGTATATACCCGGGACGACGGTCGAGGGGTGGATGGCGGAACCTAAGAAGCGCCGGAGGAATTTGCATAGCTGTCGACTCGAGAATCGCAGCTGGGACGGCTGCGCTGAATCTTAATGGCGGCACGGGAAAAGAGTTTTGTCCTGGCCGTCGAACGGCAAGATTCGCACGGAAATACGAGCGAGAAGAAGAATTTCGACGTTTAGACGGTTCGCGTCATTCAGCCTCGCGTTATATTGTACGATCTCCGCGCGAATGGACCATACCGTTCCACAATGGCTACTCTTCAATGCGGTCTCGTTTTGCCTTTGCTTTATTTTTCTCGATTTGTTTACTCCCGCCTGAATTGCACGCCAAAAAACTTGGCGATTCTTTGGAATAACTGTACTTTTTTTTTCGTACATATTTTTACAAAAGGGAGAATTGTTCGGAAAAAGTCGAGGGTGTACGTTTTATTAAAATATTGTGTTACAATAACTGAATAAAAAAGTACGCGTTCAGGGCACCCAGGGACGAAACACAGCGACCGTTCGAAACCGTTTACCCTGCCAGTCACGGACAACCCTCGACATCGATTCTCGTCGAGGAGCGGAACCGTGTAGTCGCAATCCTCGTTCTTTCCCGACCCCTAATTCGCATGGACGGTCACGTTCCAATACGTCCTATCTGTATCGCATTTGTCACCCACGGTGTTGGCTCCTCGAAGGAGATAGTCGATCCCTGATAAATCCTCAGCCTCCACTTGCGGGCGCATGCCAACGGGGGCCGCTGTTCCCAAAGGGATATCGCGATCGTTCGCCGATCCTGGGGGCGGTTTTTAATAAACGATTTCCCAGGACGATCGTCGGCGAACGGCTCGTTAATGGGACCAGACACTCGGACCACAAATTTCCCCGGATGCTTTAATTATACGATGTAAATTAGTCCGGGTACCTCGAACGGTTCCTCGTTTCAACCATCGTTAATTATGAATACATTTCGCCGGAATGTAATTCAATACGATCTCGCGTAATCGTGCCGTTACCGGGGCACTTTGAAAGTTTAATTTCGCCGCTTGGAAATGGAAAAAGCGGTTTTATCGTCGCGCGTAATAATCGAGGAACGTTTGGGGTGAGCGCGTTCGCTAGCTCGTTGGTTATCTCTCGTATCTTGAGGGAAACGAGGTCTCCTCTGCCCTGTCGAGAACGAGGATATCTCAGAAGGTGTATATTCGATTTCAGCGCCGGAGCTGACAATAACGGACGATTCCGGCCGTGTGGTGCCTAAGGAGAGGCACCTGAAAGCGGGGAGCGCGCTCAAGCTGAGATGCGAGGCCAGGGACGTGATCGAGCCCCTGCAGGAGTCTGTCGTTTGGACCAGGGGCGACGAGACGCTCACAGAGGACGTCAGGTAGATTACACTCTCGCCTTCTCTTTCTCACTACCCGTCGATGCGACCCGAGGAATCCTGTTCTTACAAATCCCGAACAACCACCCTCGAATGTTAACCTGTATATCCGAGACAAGCCGCAGGGCTCGTAAACCGGAAGCAATCTCGCGGAACGTCGTGTCGTGCCCCCCCTCTCATCACCTCTGAACCGACGTTAATGAAATTATCAGCCTCGCTGATGGAGGCGGCGCAAAAATAGCTCGAGACCCGCTTAAGACCTGTATCTACGAAACGAGACCGTTCTCACACCTTCCGTTAGCCGACGCCATTTCCTCGGAAACCCCTCCTTCGAACCGTAGCGAGAATAGCAGCGTTAGCTGGCTACGTGAACTGGATTTGGGTTACGTTCGAACGTCTGGTTTCCAGCGAGAACAGAACGACGGAGGTGCTGGCTGGGAAGGAGGTCCTCGTGATCGTCAGCACCCTGATCGTGGAGAGGGCCAGCCCCAGGCACGCTGGGAACTACAGCTGCGTCGTGCCCGGAAAGGCCAAGACCACCATCGCTGTGCACGTGCTTAACGGTGAGTACATTCGTTTCTCTGTTACCCGTCACAGTTGACACAAGTCGAGTACCTTTTAATATTCCGAAATTCTTGACGATGTCACTCCTTCAGTCGACATGAAATTTCATACAAGTAGGATCTACCTATGCGTAACAATAACACGGTCTTCTTGGTATACGCGAATAGAACCGAGTCCGCGTCCACAATTTACAACGCGAGAGGTCTAGAAAGGAACCAGCTGCTTAGATAAAGGACTTTCTCGTTTATCCGATAATGCGCTTAGCGGATGTACCGAAAAGTCGCGAGACCAGGGTGATCGAGGGGCGCGAGAGAGGTTCAGGAAGCGGAGCCAGGGTCGTTCGAGCGAACCGTCTCGGATCGCGGTCGATTGAACCTATTCCGGCATGTCTAATCGCGCGTGTGCCTTCGATCCTGGGACGAGATAAGATGCGGGTCGTTCTGTCTTCGTGGTTCGGGACCGGAAGCTCGTAAATCGACGGGCGACGACGCGCTGATGGACGTTGACCTCTCGACGATTTGCAATTTCAATTCGCAGCTCCTGGTCACCTCGTCCGCGTTTTATATCGAACGACGATCGAGTTGCGAGGATTCGGAAGTCGTGAAACAACAGCAACGGGAAACGCCATTATTCGCGCTACCAATTTTCTTCGTCAACGACGATATTTTATAGTTAAATATAAGAACGTTGATTACTCTGTCGCGAAATATCCATGAAAAATTTACGTCAGTTGCTAACTTATTCCTTCGCCAGTCTGATACAAATTTTAATGCGCCGTTAGAGCCAGCGAGTGGATTTCATTAGATTTAGTTCGGGGAAGTTATGGAGTGCGCTGGAACGAGTTTTCAAAGCTCCTCTAAAAAACGCGTCGAAAGAGTTGGTAAACGGTGGACGATGGAGTAATGAATTGTAGACCTTAATACGAACTTTAGCAGAAGTTTCCCGGCTTTATTGCCGCCGACTGAGATCTCTGCAATAAAATAGAAAGGCATCGAGGAGAGTTGATCACCTGTTCATCGGGACGGATAAAGAACGTCCCTCCTTCACCTCCAATCACGGTCTCGCTCGTTAGACTTGGCGAATCGCTGACTGGCTTGCGAACAGTCACGAAGAAACGGGACCAATAGGGGCTTAAATCGGTGCTTGAATGAAAATGTGCGCGGACGGGCATTAATTGTCGACCAGCGGTCCGGTTGCGTCACGGAGAAATTAACGGCATTGTCTTTGCGCGGTCGCGTGGACAAATTCGGTGACTTAAATCACGCGATCGTGTATTATGAAACGTTCGAAAACGGTGACGAGGAGTAATTCCACGATTCAACGCGATTTCCACTTCGCGTTGAAGGCGCGTCGCGATAATTGCCAAAGATACGATCCCCCTTTTCTCCTTTCTCAGTTCTACAAGGAAAGCTCGTGTGCAACAATGGTAATTTTACAGTATTTCGATGGAAACGAATCATGGGATGGCAACTCGAGGAACGCGATTGACGTGGAACCGTCGCGTAAAGATCGGAAAGCTCCTCGGTGAAAGGAAGGCAAAAAGGTGGAAAAGAGGGAGCGACAATATGTTCCTCCGCGTCGACAGAAGTCACGCGAACCTGGGCGCGCCGCATCCGTCGACATTGTAAACGGGACTCACGTTTTCAGGATGAAAGGAGCTGAAAGCCGCCGCGAAAGAGCGCTTTTTCGTTCGGAATCCTTCCGCTTTTAAAAGACGAATAAGAGGCGGGATGTTCCCGTTCGATTGTGCGCGATCGCAGACACAACAGACGTTTATGCACTCCCTTTCTCTTTTTGCCCGTCATCCACGTTTCGTCGCGGCACTGTTCCACGGCTGCGAGCTACTTTTTACCCGAAATTCCGGCTGTCTCGCGAGAAACACCGACTCGATCCCGGGATCTAGCTTCCGGTGATCCGGTTCGACGCCAGCATCGACCGAGCTCTTAATAACCAGCGTTCTTGTTCGAATTACAAATCGACCACAGCTGCCGCCGTCCCCGACGAGCAACGCAAGATCAATCCGCTTGTTAAACGGGTAATGCACGATCAAAGTGCTTTAACCTCTCCTCCGAACTCCCGCCCTGACGGATCCGCTCTTTTTCGAGGCTTTTTTCGGGCCATCCGTGGAACCAATTCGACGTAATGATTTCCTTTCGCTGCGAGGATTCGATTCGCCTTTGATCTCGAGTCGTCGTTGCCCCGAGACTGCTTTGTGCCATTCACGACAATTGATCCACCTAGAAACTGTTGGAATCGTTCCACTACGCTTTCTGGAAATTCCTTCTTAGTTTAATACCAGAGCACGCGATGTCCACTTAGCTCTATCGCGAACGTCGAGCTCTGAAAAACGGATATTCCCTGAATCGAGCTTCTAATTACGTGGAACCATGCCTCGAAACCGCGCGTGTAATACCGCGCAACCTTGATCGCGCGAACCGCAAAGATTCCACCCCTAAACCCAAATCTCGATGGTCGTACCAGCCCCCACCCAGCATAATCAAACTAAGCTTTCCCACCCCTTTCGCATTCACCCTGCCTCTCGCATTCTACCAGCCAACGAGCCCGCAGCAGTTGAACCACGTCAGACTCGTACACCGTCGGCCAGATAATGCAGATTAACCGACGACGAGGACGACTCCTCGCGCGTTAACACGACCGTCGTCGACGCACGTTCCACGAGGAACAACGACGACTCGACTGCGAGACGGCGAGTTCGAGAACGGGTTGAAAAGCCAACGAGTCGGTGGAGAGGATACGGGAAACGGAGCTGGCGTTATCGTAGCGGTCTTTTTTCCGCCATTTGCGAGTCTGCGACTCGGACTGAACGGTGCTTCGAGATCTTTGACTGTTCGTGACTGTTCCGACTCGCTTCTAATGCTTCGCGACCCGGAGATCCGCTATAAGAACACCAGTTCGCTCGGAAGGGTATAATAAGGTGCTCGACTGGAAGATGGACGATCCGCTGGCACGTTAGATTTTGCACGCGGCGAGCGCACCCCTTCGCTCGACGGAAGAAAAAGCTGGGACGGTTCAAACGTCGTGGAATGAATTTTAATCGACAGCGTTTGGCGATCGGAGCGGACGTGTAGATCGTGTAAAATAGTTAACGAGGGAGAAGTAATTTAAAGGAAGGAGATGGTCGCGCGATTAGCGTGCCTTCCGGTTAATGGATGAACCTTGGAACCGTAGCTGCGTCAGTGGTGAACGTAGACTCGACGCGAGTGGCACGTAGCTCGTGTCTCCGATGGGGTTGACATTTGCTAATTCCGAATTGCACCTCGACAAATGAATTTTAATTGAAGCCGTTCGCGACGGAGATGGGATTTCCCTGACGGGGTTGTCGTCGGTTGTTCTTACGTAGAATTCATGGGAATATTGTGCAAAGCGATCGACCGCAAAGGGGGCGGCTTAAGGAGGAACGCTCTCTACATTTATGCAAATTGAAAGTTATGTCGCATGCTTATTTTCAAAGTGGTTTAGCGTTACGACATTTGTCCGTGATTAATCACGATCCACGACCCCCTCTGTAACGTTCAACCCTCTTCTACGTTCGTCGTATACTCGAGTGCCATTTTGCCCGCCAACAGGGACCGTTCGAAACGAATGGACGCCGATGAATGATCGTGGATGATCTTAATGATTTGCTCGTCGCGTGGCTGCAAGTTGTGTACAAGTAAAGCTCCGTAACGAGACAATGGAACACGGTTTAGACGCGTCTATAATTTCGCTGATGTCAAACGCCGTGGTCCCGTAATTGCTCAAAGTACAGAGGTTAATTTCAGCAATTAGAGTGTTAGGCCAATTTCGGTCCGACTCGAGCAGGCGGCGCGTAAGAAGATTAATCATCGATCGGCGGAAAATTGATTGTCGGGACGGAAAATTTGTAATCGCTGATATTCGAGCTGTGCGCGAACAACGAACCTCGAAATTGGACGAGCTACGCGCGAATAACTCGCCAGAGAACGAACTTTTCTCGGTCGTGATTCGATTATCGACAGGAGATGGGCGTTGCAACAGTGACTGGATTATTAACCAGAGAATAATACACCTCTCTGTCGACTGGCTCGATTATTGAATCGGCTGTTCCTCGCTGCGAAGAATTTCCAGCGATCGGTTAGTCATTAAATTGTAACAGTCGTCTGTACCATTGAAATTTTACGTGCAAATAACGCCGTGGCAGTACTGGTAACGGAAATCGTGACGATAAAGCCGATCAACAGTTGCAGCTCGATCCGTCTGCGGGCCATTTCAGACGTAAACATTTCAGACGCCGTGAATGGCGCACCATATCTCCTGTAACATCGCTGCAATGCACGGTGCTCCGATTTTACGACGTTGCGTCGTTCCGTCGTAATGGTTGACACGCAATGGGCAGAATTTCAAAGCGACACGAAGTGCTGAACGCGCGTAAATCGTGGCTGAACGATCGTTGATACTTTCGCTCGCGTAATGGAAATTAGAGCGGGGAGATGTGGTGGGCAATGGCTACGAAAGTAGAGGAATCGATGCGATATGATTAACGAATCGCGGCAGGACTGATAATTCGCTACGTACTCGGAACGTATCGTTCTGTACTATCGAGGAACAATGAAAAAGAGCGATGCAAAAAATTGAAACTGATTGAAATGGAACTCAAAAATGTGCAAAATCTACAGAGAGGGACGGGGGATCAAAGTAAAATATTAATGAGATAACGGTGCAGACAGCATGGTTCGCTTCGCCATTTCATTCCCAAATTGTTTGTTCGAACACGGCTGCCGAGTGTTTCAATGGAACTCGTTACGTTCGTTCATCGGATTTTTCCCTCGGGAAGAATTTATTAATAAACGAAATTACCGTCTGTTGGTCGCTTTGACGAAAATTCAGGTAACCGTTATCATCATTATTAATGCACACTACGGATAAAGTCCCTTTACGTTCTCTGTGAAAAAATTTGCGAAACGTCAGGATCCGACGGAAAATGTTATTCTTTTACGCGTACACGAAAGACTAATACGCTACGGGGAAATATATAATTTCCTTAATAAAGTAGAAAATTATGAATCGATATCGTGCGATATACGTCCATCGAAATTCCATGAACGTCACCAACCGTGTATCGAGTTAACCAGCTGTCAAATAATGAAACGAACCACCGTCAAAGTCAGCATTGAAACGTTTTAGTCGCAATAATTGTACGATATTCGAAAATCGACAGTCCCTCGAGATCATTAAAACAGCCAGCGGAGCCATCGCAAAATTTCATCCTACGCTCGTCGTTTCCATCTACATCAAACTTCTGCGTCACGTGCGCCATAAAAAAGGGAAGGACCGCAAAATTCCGCGACGCTTAA
This sequence comes from Xylocopa sonorina, assembly GCF_050948175.1. NCBI lineage: Eukaryota > Metazoa > Arthropoda > Insecta > Hymenoptera > Apidae > Xylocopa > Xylocopa sonorina. The sequence goes on along the minus strand of NC_135197.1, from coordinate 10,758,091 downwards.
ACAGTCCCCAGCGACCGTGAGCCATTTTTATTCGGAAACGCAGTACGGTCTGTCATCCAGGAGCCGAAAGAAATCATGCAGCCGCTGTGTCACGTCGCCACTGTTCCTGGGCGAGATAACTTAGCGCCTCTACGTGCTCTGGAATCGAACGGATTCGACCATCGGAGGATAGAAAGGAATCTAGAGTAGATCGCACCAGCTTTATTTCACGTGGCCCAATGAGAAAGGTTCTCGGTTCGCCAATTTACATCCACGCGCACAATTCTCCCTTGGAAAGGAACATCTATGGACTGTTAAAAGTTAATACAGCAAATCGATACGCTATCATTGACGTAAGGGGTAGGAATACAAAGGGTTGCAGGTTAATTTAGTAATCTAGCTTTCTTATATTATATAACCTACGGCGAAAGGTCGATTAAGGTCCATTTGGATTTATCCGACGCTGAGAGGAGTCCTAGGTTTGTCATCTGACGTGCACGAGCGACGTCCTCCCTCGAAGGGGTAGGTTCGCGGCGTCGCAACTTAATCTACTAATTTCTCTTTCGTGGCTACTGCCACGGGCTGAATCAAAGGTCGACAGCGCGAGGATCACGCGGATCTAATTAAAGAACGCCACCAGATCCCGATGATTCGAGTACAATTTAATTAAACCGCAACAGGCTCGCCTCCGAGCCACCCTCCCGGAATTCTTACTTTTCGAAGTGATTTACGAGCTGTATCTTCGTCGACCACTGAAATATTCCCCTGGTCCGGTGATTCCTCAGGATCCTCATATTTCCTCGAACGAACGAAGGGGCTATCTGCCGGGCTCGTTTAACGGAAAGTTTATTTCGCATGCGAACGATTCTAAAACGTAGCGATGTACGAGTCGAAGGGAGCCGCTATCGCAGATTCATTGCCTGCAGCGGTGTGCTTGGATTTCTAAATTGAAACGGAAGATACAAACTTCCATGCGAGCATGGTATCTTGAATATACAACCGCTATTTGCTCTTGGCTACATTGTTGGATTCCTAACTGTGAACTTTCAATCTGCAAAACGGAGTATCAGTCAAACTATCTTCGAAGCAAAACATCCTAGCATTTCTCCCATCGTCTATCTTCGCGCCACTGGACTTTCTTTAAGTTACTCGAGACGTTAACGAGAGTACCTGCTGTATTTTTCAAAACGATCGAAAGGAACGTGAAGTCTGAACGAAGTCCAGATAAAGCACGAGAGCCACTCTGTTCCAGTCTCAATGAATACGATGGCCTTAAATTCGAGCTTCGAAAGTGGCCACCAAGGACACTGTACACACTCTCGTTTAGCGGAGGGTGCTCGCGCGTTCAATAAAAATCGACAGGGACAGCCAGAGGAGTCGTATCTTCGCGGCACGGTTCACGAGGCCGTGGTTACGAGGCCAGGAAGTGGCCAATAGTAAATTCTGCCGCGTGATTCCGAATCGAGAGTTCCGTCTTCGGGAAGTGTGGCCACATATGAACTGAAACGGCCACCTCTAACCCAGCCGTTCGTTTCATCCCCCGCGGACCCTCACCCCCGTGGCCATTGCTCTGACAAGTTTATCGCCGACCCGTGTATGATACAACGCCCACGTCCAACCTCCCTTTGTCTCTATCAAACGAGAAAAGGAGGGAGGAAAAAATACAGAGGGTCCTTGCGCCACGAGAAGAATCGAGAAGGAAGAAATACGAGGCGGAAGAATTATTTTTTGGTGACATATTTTCAATTCGACGTTCTCTGTTCTCTGTTATTTTAGACGTAGAGACTTGGTTCGAGTGAAGTCAGACAGAATTCACATATTTGTTCTCGCATATTTGTCCCAGGAATTAAAAATGAAGACGATCGACAACGCAGATGGGAATTCAGGTAACGAATCGAAGCCCGCAATTGGGATTGCTCATTGTCGACCAGGAAATGGTCAACAGGAAGTCCAAGAAACGTGCTCGAATGGGCCAGACCGCGAATACATTCTCAATCTCCGAATGCCTTGTTGTTCATTGATTAAGAAGGCATTGATCGATGCCAGTTGCCGCGAACCTGTGCAACCAATGTTTCGTGTCTCTCGAATGCAACAAGACCCGGGTAGTGAATCGAAGTGAACGAACTTTTCGAGCCAGGAAATTTATTGGAAATCGAAGGAACCAGGAAGCAATTTCGACAGAGGAATTTCATCGAATTTCCAGCCTCGCGATTGGAAGGATCGATGTACAATAGGCTCGTTAATTAGCCAGCCACATTGGCACAATAATTTATTCGATATTGTACCACGGTTGCCTCTTGAATTCCGTGGAAGGTATGGTGGAGACGAGGAGAGCGCACAGGCCGCAGAAACGATGAGATCGCGGTGTTTCCGGTTCAGCTGGGAGCGGTCAGATGAAATTGGAAGGTACGGGAAAGGCACGCGGGTCGAAGTGACAGATTTAAAGAAACCCAGAGGAGCGAGCTGGAAGCGGAGCGCGCAATGGGTTGGAAAAGCTGGCGCGGCGCACGTACCGCTGAGGGAGGAAAGAAGTCGGACGGGAAAGCTCGGGAGGAAACAAGAGGCACGTGATACAGGGAAGCTAAAACGCGGGGGTCATCGAGAGGCGGATAAAACAAACATAAATCGAACAGATGAATCTCGAGAATCCGTGGCGCGGGCGGAAATCGTTGAGAAATTGAAGGATCAAAGCCCGCGAGTCGATGACAGAACGAAGCAGGTTATCCCGGAATGAAACTGGGCGATGGTACGCGAGGAACGCGTGAAAAGGATCGAGAATGGCCCCGATGAAAGAGCGCGGGGACTCGTGAGAGGCGCGGAGGTATTGAAATGAAAAATTCCAGACAGAGGATGAAAACAGGAAGACGCATCGCTAGCCGGAAACGAGGGCCGCGAGCAGGGGAGGGAGAGATGTCTACAGGTGTGATTTCAAACGGCCCTGATGAATCTTTCAGGTGCACATTTCATTTGCACTTCTTTTCCTGTCCATTTATTTCAATAATGTCAATTGCCTGGAAAAAAAGTTGCAAGCGAAATGCTGCGTTCACGCAACAGTGGTTCCCTGGTAGGTTAAATCGACTTTACGTGGTGAAATGATTTCCAGCGTCCTCGACTTCGAATGACCTTGAGACGATCATCGAAAGATGTTCGAGTGACTATCGAGCGACTTTTCACGCTGACATATACCTCGACTGACCTCTCTCGTAAAAAAGGAACGATCTTAGACGGCGTTCATCGGGAAGGCACGTTTTCTATTAGGATTTCGCTGGAGAACCGGAAATAGCCCGATTCTCTGGAGGTACTCGAATGATCGATAATCACGGGGTAGCTCTGAAGGTTCACCGGTCCGGCTGGCTATTTTTCCAACCTGCGTTCTCGGACACCGGTGATTAAGTTCTATTTCAATCTGCCGCTGGAATTCTTTCCCCGTCGGGAGTTTCGTAATGTCCGCTCGTGGAAACGAATTAGGCGTTCCCATGCATGCCCACGCGTGTGCTTCGCCGTCCACTGCTGACTACGTGCGAATTAGCGTTCTCAGCGAAGCCGGTGGAAGAGCAGAAGAACGAAATAGAGGCCTTCGAGGAATGTCACGGGGCGAAGTTTCGCTAAGAAAACTCTCGCAACGGAGAGAGTGAGGGGTCCACTAGAGACACGATGCGTTCTACATTCTGCTCTAAAAGATTCAAGGTAACGCGAGAGTGGAATTTTGCTGAAAGTTAGGAAATGTTCGGCAGGAGACTAGTGGAAAGTCGCACTCTGTTACGCGCTCCACCTCTAGCACGGTCGATTCGTGGCAACGCGGGACTTTAGGGTGGAACGCAAACGCACGTTGGCGCGGAGTCGCACACGGCACTTCCGGCCGAGCGAGCGAGCAAGAATGTGGGAGAAAGACAGGCGGCGGAGGACGCTCGTATAGGCTCGTCGCCCAAGAGCCATTAATAAGCAGCGCCTAATTTCGTGAAAGCCTGGAGCCTCGAACTATTATCTAGGAAACGTAACTCGGTCGAAGAGCGATTAAACGGACGCCACCAAAATACGTCAAGCTGCGGCGTGCTGCGCCTGACAGAAAACCTATAGACGGAACAACCATTAATGAAATGACAAATGTGTTCTTGTCGACGGCACGAGTGGAGTCGCGTTAGAGCGCTCGCGCGCGCGCGCACCAGCCACCCTAGAGCCGGTTTACAACCCTGTCGTTGACTAACACGGAAAAATAAAATATATTCGACCGCGTGATTTACGCGACCCCACGGCATCCTAGCTTTTCGCGACGGGGAGTAGCTTCGATTGATCGCCCTCGCGACGCCAGGCGTCGTTCGAAATTCGTATCGACGACTCGACGGATCGATCCACTTCGATAACGTCGTTCGATTGGCGGTACGTTTGCTGATTTATAGACAGATTCGACTCGATGGAAACATCTCGCGGTGAGATTTTGACGAGGCAATATAAACGTCGATTAATTTGCGGCTTGTCTTCATGAACGGGACGATGAAAATATTGCCCTGGGGGGCTAAGATCGCGTGACGTTAGCGCCGCCATAGTTAAGCGGTAATTTCTTAGCGGATTTTCAACAGGTAGCCATTTTTCACACGGAGATAAGAGAAACTTCGACAGTCTCGAGGAGTTCATTAGCGAAATGAAATATAGTTCTCGCGCGGGGCAGATTAATGTTACGATTTCGAGGGCGGAGAATATTAGAGCAGGTGTTCCCGGTTTGGGATGAAAATGGAATAAAATTTGGGGGGGAACGATCAGAGGTAGTCGAACGAGTTCATTTCGCGTGGCTTTCGTTCGCGACTGCGAGTGGAACGAACGACCGAAACACGCCAGCAGCGTAACTTAATTCAATTTCTTTCCTCTTCCGGTTCTAGGGGAGTTGCCAGCCGCAGTGCACGACGGTAACGGGGTCTCCAGGGCGTTCCTGAACCTGTGGCTAATTCACTTAACGATGAGCTACGTTTTCTCCAGATGACAATACTAAGGTGAGTCGGTTACCGCGAAACGATCCCCCTGAAAGCAACTTTCCAACTTATAATGCATGTCGATACGCGCGTAAACACCTTGTTAAGCCGCGGGATAATAATGAAACGTTCTGAGCGCACCGTAAGTGCTGTTTCGCTACTTAATCCCATGAGCTAATTAACACCAGCCTCGCGAACTCTGCGTAATTTTATTATAACATTGACACCAACATCGCTAGTTGTTAAATCGTATCACAACAGTATTCGAATAATCGTTTCCAACCGCGTGCAAACAAAATTCTAACTGCGAAGGTTTGGACGCGCACAGTAAATGAAATTGCAGAACGTTTAAGTTGTAAAACGGTGGAGAACTTTTTGTAAGCAAGAGTCCCGCTCCGAAACGTTCGCCGCGGGAGTTCAGATGCGATTTCAATTTCAACCCTCGTCGCATCGTTGCCGGAAACTGGATGGAAGTTGCAACCCAGATCCCGTCGTTTCGCTGTCACAATTCGATGATACGGTCCCGCCTCGAATCCGCGCAAACGCGCCAGCAGAAACTTGACGAGGACAACCTGGCGGCCGCGTAAAACCCTTCGCCAACTATGATTATTACGATAATCGTGTTATTACATTTGCCAGAGTTCGCGATTGCCTCGAAAAGTTTCTCGATTCCTGCGACCATTAAGGTCCGAGCGCGTCAACCTAAATCGTTCGACACTCGCGCCAATAAGGGTGGGCGAATCGTTACGATCTCCCCTTTGAGTTCCGCGTACCAATCAGCGATAGTCGTATTCCTTCGCTCCCTTCGTACTAGTTTCTTCGTCCTCTCCTTTCGAGCATTTATCCCGTCCTCGTCCCTCGGTTACATCTAGTTGAACGTAACCCTTTTGTGCGCCGTCGTTTTTTATCGACCGTCTTATTCCCCGCAGTTTTTTCGCCAGTCCACGGTTACTCTGTTTTCCTAGTCTCTTTTCTCAGGCTCACCCTTCTTTTTTTACGAGTCGGTTTGTTTGCGATTGGGACCCGTCCGTTTGCTGGCCTTTTCCACCGGTTTTCTTCCCTCATTTCTGTCAACTTTCCTCTACCTTTGCCGTCTCCCTTCTATTTTCTCTACGGTTTTTTGCCCGGTGCGCTTTTCCTGGCCCGTTTCCCTGGGATTTACCACTCCCTCCGCGACTCTGTTTCCGTTACCAACCATTGCTCCCTTTTTATCCGCTCTCAAAGCTTCCCTTTCTTCTCCACCTCTTCCCACCAGTTTTACGATCCTCCTTTTTGGCCCATCTCCTCCTTCCGCGTACCGTTCGCTTTTTATCACGCGACGCGCCAGATTTTCCGCTTTGTTCTACCCCTGAATTTCACCCCCTCCCCCACTGACCACGACCAGTTTCTCTCGCTATCCGCCCCGCCTTTTTATCCGCGCGTTTCGTCTCAGTTTCCGTCCCGCTTTGATTTCATTTCTACCCTCGTAAGACACGCCGTGCCAAACGCTACTCTCGTCTTCGTGTCCCTCTTTCCTCCGCGCGGACACTCTAATTTGAGTTGCAGATACGAGGCACTCTCGCAACCCGCGCGCGAGCTCTCGCCGGTTTTCGCTATGCAAATGCACGTGCAACAGCGTTTCCGTTGCCACTGGCGTCACCGAGACAGCTGAACTATTTCAATTCTAGTCGATGCCTTGTCTCGCACTTTATTTCTTGCTGTCTCGTGAAAGATGATCTCGATCGTTTACCATAATGCATCGCATAATGCAACATCTTGATACCCGGCAAAAGTTAAGCTCGTCGATCCGCCCGCGAAGAACTACCCTCCTCGAGTTTGTCAACCTCCTCGACTAACTCGATTCCCCCTCGTGGAAATTTCGAACGTGTATTTTCGAACGGAGTTCGTTTAACTTCCATTCGCGTGCTCGCACCGCGACGGTGTGTAATAACTGGATTCTTGGGTGTCGCTGCACCCCCGATAAACTCCAGGCTCGCTCGCTCGGTTTGCGTTAACCGGATGGGGACGTCTGTTTCTCGGTAGACCGAGGAAATCGATTTCGTCGCCGGCTTCCGTCCGCAACGGTGCATAAAGTTGCCAAGGTACACCGATCGACGGGGTCCGGGCGACTTCATGGGGCCGCGATCATGGGAATCGAATCGACTCGATTGGATTCCACGCGGAACGGGTAGCTGGCTGCGAAACGTCCGCGCGGATCGTTTTACTGCGCCCCGTTTCGGTATTAATAGAGCCGCGCCGCGATGCCTCCGGATAACCGGGTGTAATTAGAAATTTATACGGTGGACGGAGCTGGGTAATTGTGGCGAATTTCTAAAGGCGTTTATCGAAATACTTTCTGGGTCGCGGTAAATAGGTTCTCGAATAAATCCCATCTGGTATTTCGAGCTGCACTCCCGACTGTAGTCAACGTTATTGGTTTCGTAGATTCGGCAAAAATAGAACAGCGCGATGGTTATTCGTGATACAACATAAAAAAGTCTATTTTGTATCGTTTGGTTGTATAGACTTGCGATTAGAAATTTTTCTGTATCCTGCGTATGGTCTCCGCGATGGTACAACTTCCGGAAGAGGTCGACGAAGAGCACGCCCGCGTAAATCCTCAAGATGTATAAATCATCGCGAATGCGGACGTGTATAGATGTCCTTCGCATGGAAACACACACCGGAAATTGTCCGTAGCCCCTTGGTGAACTCGCGGACGAAGTGGAAAACTGCGCGCCCCAGCCAGCATCCGTAATTGCGGTTGATTTATCATTGCCTCGAACTCTCGATCTCATCGAATCGCGAATCGACGTTCGATCGCGAATGCGATATTTATTCATAATTCAAGGTTTTATCGCGGGGTGGTTTATATCGCGAGGGGTATAATTTCAGGACGGGGGTAAACGAGAAGGAAGCTGGGGGTGTCGCGTGACCCGTTCCACGGAAACTATAGGTTATGCGTGCGCGGATTGCGACCAGCGGTATCTCACCTTCCGTGCTTTCATTATCAGCCGCCATAGATTACGGCCAGCGAGCGCCAATGACGTCGCATCCGTTCATCCCTCATCCAGGGACGCCGTCGTTCGGTCAATGACGACTGCGCGTGGTCCAATGCGTTCCCTGCGTCGATGTTGTTATTCCGAACCGCGAGAGAAATTGGTGTCTATCGGAGGGATGAAGGGCGGCTTCCGCTGGAACGTTTTTGAAGATTTATTGACGGATGAGAACGTCGAGCGAACTCGAAGGGAGGCAATCCTCGCGGCGAAGTTGGAAACACTTTACCCTGTTGCGCTCTCGAGTGTCGTAACGGGGATTTAAGACATCTTCGCGTGCAATCCTTTCTTAAGGCTCGCGAACAAGAGCTGTCGCGGGTAACAACGCTGTAGCTAACGAGATCAAGAGAAGACCGTGAGCTAGGCTCAATATTTTTGCACCCCCGCGCGTTCCAAATAGAAAGGAAGGTGTACGCGGAAGAAGGTTGATCCGTCGCGTAAACAGTTTAACAGACGTGATTCATTGGCTTAATCCAATTACGTAGCGGACTGCGCTACCTGGAGATACGCAGACCAGGCTCTAAGAAGAATTCATAAGTTATCATCATTCGCGCTGCCTGATTAGAGAAACTAGTATGATAGTCGTATATTAAACTATATTAGTAATCATGGCCTAATTTGGCAATAACGAGGGTGAGTATTTCATGATCGCAGTTATATAAGTCCTCTATGGTCGATTTCTCATAATCTTGACAAAGGGAACAGAACGAATCTGTCAATTAGCGAGAGGCGAAGCGCCAATTACTCCCGCGGAAAAGTGCGCAAAGCGGATTCCTCGTTAAATCCGGTGGCGGGCCTTCTTTCTCTAGCCTGGCGCCGGTCAGATCGAACTTCGAGCTGGATCAAAAGCTCGGCTGGATAAGACGAACGTTCCTTCCCTCGGAAAACATTCTTCGGCCCCGGTCCCATTTGCCATGGACGCTTTTAGCGCTCGATATTTAGTTTCCATCCAGAACTGAAAGCGGCTGTTTCGAACGCTCCGGGGGAGAACGCGCCTGGGCAAAGTTTACTTTCCCGATTCGAAATAAACCGAGCGGATTCCGAACTTAGTTCTGAAATTGCGACCATTTGTTATAAGAGACATTCTTCTCGCGTCCCAGCCCCGTTCAACGGGCACCGAATTCACGGTTGCTTGACGAGCGTCTAAGCTTAATTAAATTACAGAACTCAAGCCTCCTCCCGGTTCTTTTTGTACTTTACGAGGGAAGCGCGCGAGCACGCGTTATCATTCGTTCGGTGGGTTTAGCACGCGAGCCACGGGACGGGAAATTGCAGGCCCTTTGAGGCGGCGCACTTTTCAGACGCGCAGCCGGAAATATGTTACGCGGAATTAGAATGTTTTACCCCGGCAGTATTTTCGCTTATCAACGCGGACGAAGCGTTAAACGAGAAGGCAAACGAAGTTACGGGGAAACGAGAGGTTACAAAGGTTTAGAAATCCCGTTTCGTCCCTTGCTTCTTTCAAAGGACCACGTTTTTTTCTTTTTCCTCTTCAACCCCCATACTTTTCTACCATTGTCTCGATACAAAGAGGGGGCAGATCGCTCGACGTTCGAAACGAGCGGAAATAATAAAGATTAGTCCCCCGTTTGATCGAACTTTCATTATCCGTTCTTGGGAGGTCGTTCGCGCAGCTGACAACCCGCTTCCCCAGTATCGTTCGAATGACGAACGAACTCCGGATAACGAGCCGCTGTTTTACTATCGCGGCATAACGATCGAGGGCGCCGGTCCATGCGCCGTTCAACGTGGCTTCGTTGTTAATGAGCAGCTACGAATCGGCCCCGTCCCCGTTTAATCTTTAAGTCGGTGCTCGGTGGGAATTAAGGGATCGAATAATATACGGCGGGTCGCTTATAGGCGAGCAAAGGGTTTAATGGCTCTTCCGCAAACTCTCGCAAATCCTCAGCTACGTATCCTGCTGTTTCGTGGAACTTCTGATCCCACCTAGAACATTTTCCGGAAGAGAAAATAGCCTTTTAATATAAAAGAAAAAAAAGGAAAATGTTAACACGCGAAAAAACATGACGTGCAATTTTGTAAAACAGCCGATCCGATCAGATTCGACGGCACAATTATCGCGGCAACCGTAGGGTTATTGGTCCGACGCCAATTACCAGAGTAATTAATCGACTGCCGCGAGAGCCGTCGATTAATCTGACGAAAGGCACGGAGAAACGGATTCGGTCGGCTTAACGAACAGATCCGCGGGTATTTTTCACGCGGCCTCGCGAACGTGTCGATCCCCTTTTTCCATGGCCGCCAGCCGTGCCCCCGTATCGCTGGCCAGCGTCCAAAAAACCGGCCGCAAATGGAGAATCGATGGAACAACAAGCGCATTCATCGGGCTCATTAATTCTGTAACTGCGTGCCATGGCCGCGTGTCTTCCTCCGCCGGCGATTTATCACGATCCGAAGGAAAGTATAAATAAAAGAACGCCACGCGCGAGGAACGCTGCTCCTGCGGTAATTTATGCAGTCCACGAGAGCACGATGACGTTGCGCCGGTTGAAATTTTCCAGCGCGAGGGCCTCGCTTTTTCGCCCCTTTTACTCCACGAATTAAAGACGGAACATTCGATCGGCTGCGCGCACGTAACAGGAAAGGAGTTTGATTAATCGCACAATTTTTCGTCGCTGATACGGCACCGCTTCGACCTCCCCCGTGTCTCTGCGCCGTGAAAATCGTTCATTTTCACGGATATCGACAACACCTGTCCGAATTGCCAGCGCCGGCCATGGAACTCGATTAACAAGCTGAATCGCCGCATCGGTTGAATAACTAATCGCCGCGCTAAAAATCAGCGGACGTTGTTGAAATTCATAACAATTCCACGTGACGATGATGTCGGTAAACTGAGCGAGATATCTCGAACAACGCTCGAGAGGCAGCCGTCGCGTTAAAAGCCCGGTGATTTCATCGTATTTACCGTACATTGCGCCCGGTTCTCTCCAATTAAACAATTCTCGCGTCCCGTGCGAAACGAGAGCGAGAAACGGTGCACGCGTCGGTGGCAGACGTTCAAGGAATTCGCGGACAAATCCGTTAAGGATCGCGCGATCGCAAATTCGACGAGCTCTCGTCAATCTTTGATAAATCGACGGCAGGAAGAGTTATAACCAGCGCGTCCCACTGTCCGATCGAGATTCATCCTCGTCACTGGTTTCCTCTACGAGCGACTCTGAATTTTCAATTTTCTCCTGTTGTTGCAGCTCTTCCCTTTTTTTTCTTCGTTCATTTTTGCGCTTTTCGTCCGTCAATCCTGCGATCGTGGCACAGCGACGCGGATTTTGCAGAATCTGCAACGGCGCGGCGATTGGCATCGCGCGTGCACTGGATCGCTCCATCGAGATGAACGATATACCACCCCCCAGCCACCCCGTCTCTTTCGCTCGCGCCTCTCTCGCTCTCTCGAATTCATTTAAATCCTTTTTTTAAGGAACCAAATTCCTCGTTTCGACCTGTCAGCGGTGAAAAATTGAGTTTCCGCTGTTTTATATTCATGATCTGCTGTACTGAAAATATTTATTGCGTCGCTCTTCGCTAGACGCGGCCGCGCGAAGAGCAATACGTCTGAAATAAAAATCCCGTGGGGGATAATATTCTGTCGCTGCCTGTAAATAGTAACAAAAAGAAAAAAAAAACGATCTTCTAATAAATATCCAGATAGACGTGGTATGCAAAAATCCTCTTGGACGTTATCCCTTTGTATCATTGAACTTGTCTTTCCCCGTCGCCTCGACTGAAAACCGACGAATTTACGTGTGAAAGGGAGGGGCTCCCTTTTCTTCCTTACCGAAGATCGGGATTTATCATCGTTTTATTGGGTCATTCGCGCGGATGTTAGCAAGACAATGCCCTTTGTTCCCCGGTTTTGTCCCGGTTCGATCTGTCAGAACGCAGGGCGCACGTTCGAACGTTAAAGTTTAAAAAGGGCGCCTCCGTCGAGGTTCCGGGAGTGCATCCAGAGTTGCACGCGTTTTCGTTTGATTTATGCGGTCGCTACAGTGACACGGTGATAAATGAGTTCGCCGTGGATGCGCTCAGGGCGCCGATGTATCGATTCCTGCGGTTCAATCCGGGAACGGGGAACGTTCAACCGTTTCGTTCGACGTTGTTCGAGAGACAGCGTTGACTCTACCGATCGACCTCGAAACGTTCCTACGAGTGTCCGATTTTAATGGGATGTTCGTTAATAGCCCAGCCAGCGGGGAGAAGGCTCGGTTTCGATGAACACGAGCGAATCTTTGACCGCGATAACGACGAGACGGGGGTCGTGAAAGCTGATACTGACAGTTCTCGACCGCGGCACCTGATATCCGCGCGATATCCTCCAGTCATTAGTATAGAGTTCATCAACCTGAGGTCGTGCTCCAGGAGCCTCGCAACTCGCTACTGTGTCGTCATTAATATAACGCGGTACACGGGGATCGTTGGAATACAAGATTCACCTCGCTAATGCCTGCTGCCATGACTTAACGCGTTACACATTCGAAGCATATAACTTGGACGTGTAGCATCTCCACTGTTTAAGTCTTGTTTTTAATCTCGACGATGCAGGCTTTCTACTTTCCTCGAGAAGGGTGGTTTGTCTGTTGGTGAGTGGTGGTACAAGAACAGTTGACAGTTTCTAGTGGTCTCACAGCCTCGAGTGTACCAAAGATCGATCGTCAAACGCCTTATTACGTCGAAATCGAAACGCCAAAGACGTCAACTGGAAAACAATCGCGCATTACTCGTCCCATCGACACCCTCTCCGCCAGGCGACAGTAATGAGTTCCCAGGGTTGCTCGCCAACCCCCGCCGCTAACGACGCATTCAATAATCGTAGCGCAAACCGGGAAACGCTCGAGCGTTCTCGTTACAAGCACCCGTACGTACTCCCCGCGAGCAATAAATCGGAATCGCGGCCGAAATACTTGGCCAATCGATGAGCCGTCGAACGTCACCGCGAACGAGCCGCGTTAAATGAATAATTAATATATTCAAATGGGACACGCTTAAGCTGCGCAACGCCACTTCGTCGTGCGTTTCCACCGCGTTCACGCACACGTCTTCGCCTGTCCAAATATCCATTACGCGTCGTCCACACGGAGCCAGACGCGTCTCATTTGAATTCGCGCGCGCGAACGCGAGGGTGGCGGAGGAACGCGTCAGGAGCCACAGGAAGCGCAGCGTTCCTCGCGATCCCTCGCGCTCCTCCGTGCGATAGAGACGAAGGACTCTACCTTCAATGTATTCATATGCGAAGTTACTTGCTCAGCCTAGCGGTATTTCAATCTCTGCTAGAGATTGAACATGGATACAGAGAGATACAGAGAGCCATAGAGAGTTGTAACTGAATCTCACGTTAAATTCGTAGCAACACACTGCTCTCTCTTTCTCTTTTTCGATCTCAACTTCGAATTTTCACGGGAAATAATACGAACGCCGGGGAAAGAGTGGAAAAATTGTTTTCTTTTCAACTGAGAGTTCGAGGAAGGAACGCACGATGAACGGAACCGTGAAGCTTTACCGTCCTCGGGCGGGCGTCGTTACTGCGAGCCTTCCGACAAATAATCGTGAAACAGAAATGGAACGGATTACGGGCGGTAAAAAAAAATCTCATCTCCGCACCCTTTTATTTTCAACGTTAATACGTTGTTCCGCTTTTATTACGCGGTCCCCTGTGCACCCCGCGGGCGTATTCGCCCGGAATTGACTCCGCTTTCGTATTTCGGAATTGTTATAGCTAGGCAGTGCTTCGACGTGTACGCTGGACAGCGTTGATGTCGGGCCTTGTTCTTGTTAACGTTTCTGCCGGCTAATTGGGGATTGTTTAGGAGCGTGTTCCGGACAGCTAATCACGCGTGGGGTACAAGTTTCGTTCGCGTTGCGCGCGATCCTCGTTCGTAGTTCTGAAAACGATGTTAGACGTAGAAAGTAATCGCGATATCCAAGCTTTCGCTCGTAGATCGATCGAAACAAACGTCCACTGTAACAGTGTACCTGAAAACAGCCGTCGCAGATTTAATTCTAAAACGGTAACCAGTACGATGCGTACAGAAATGGTGAATTTCGTGTGTTGCAGACCGCCATAGATGCGTCGAGAGGTCCACCGGAAATCCGACTTGCGTTTCACGGCGCGAGCCATCGCGGGACACCCATGGACAGGAGCGACCACGTCGAAGCAACGATGCAACTCGCGCGTCGTCGATCGGATTCGTCGCCAACCGAGTCGATCGCCATGACGAACGTGGATCGTCGTGCACCGGCCGATCCAGTCGCGAGAGAGACTAGTCGGTGAATCGTTTTTACCTTTAACCATAGAATTCCCCTTTCGATCGATCGATCGATCAGTAGCGCGCCCTCGAAGGAACTCTGTGACCGCTACGGCGACGCGTGACCGCCTGTCGAGGATCCGTTTCCTCCTCGCACACGGATCGAGCTGTTCGCCGTGGAAAGGTCGCCGTTAACCAAGTGGGCCATCATTGTACAGTCTAACCTAGCCGGATGCTGCGGACAGTGCGCGAGACGTCTTCGAGAGTCATTCTTAGTGTCGGTCGCCACCGTGGTGACACGGGCCATCGACTGAGGGAGAGTAATGGCCGAAGGAATACGCGGAATGCGGTGGCCAGCGGTGAGATGCTTGGTCGCTCCATGGAATGTTGCGTCGATACGATTTAGCGGAGATTTATCACGCGCTGCGAGAGAGTACTGGAATGCTTGGTGGGTTGAATACGTTGACCGGACGAACGGTTATTGCGTTACGAGTGATCGTTACGGTGAGTTGTTTCACGTTCCAATTATATTTCCTCTATCTATTTTTTTTTCGTTCTTTTCTCCCACAAAATATGTATGTAATTGGAGAGATTCTTGACGAATCGGTATTAGCGCTCCAGCGGCTCGATTATGGTCGGGAACGCGCGAGAAATCTGTCATCTTCACCGTCGGGAAGTTGGGTAATACGCTGGTAATTGTCAGACGCGTCAAGCCGGAGAACGCTTAGCGGAATCTCTAATTGAACTCTGTGCTTTGACTTCTCCACCGTGCACGTACGTACGTACATCGATACAGCCTCGGTTTAACCCAGATCCCGCGGAAGCGTCATCGACTTTTCGACGAGCGAATAGTTGGGATGGCTCTGGACGGGGTCGTCCCTCGTCGTATAATTAATTAGCCCTAGCGTCGAGATTCTTTCCAACTAGTTACCCGTCCCCTGGAAAATAATCGTCTCCCCAAACTTGGACGGCGGTTGCATTACGAGGTGAATTCACTTTGCACGGACGGTGGTTCGACGTATTTTTTTTTTTTTTTTTTTTAAGTGGACTTCGCTACCACGTCGAGAAAGATGAAGAAGTTTTCAACCCCTTCGACTTTCTAATTTCACGTTATCATTTATTCAACGCGGAGGAAATATGATTAGGAGGAGAGGCACTTCGAAGCGACACACAATACTCTGCTCGTTTTCCTTTTCAACGCCGTAAAGAGGATGACGCAGGAGGATGGCGAAGGAACGTGACCAGGATTCGAAATCCTCCGGTCCCAACGAACATGTGATATGCGAAAACGTATCAAAGCGAGACTGGCCGACCGGTTAGACGGATGATTTTATCTATACATATTAAACGTGCACGATCTATACATATTATAAATAGGCTCGATCGATCGCGATAAGATTATATTTTTATATGTACATATGGCGTTCCTTCTTGTTATCTTATTAAAATATATCGACGAGGCGGTAGATAGAGAGACGAAACCACTTGCGATCGGGTAGCTCGTCCGAACTCGACGAAACGGTGTGGAAAGACGAAGATCGATTCTCCAGCGAGCAGGAGATATCACGAAAACGAACGAACCGCTTTACTCCATGAATGTTTCATCCGGAACCAGGTAGGGAGCACTGATTTCAAGAACCATCGATCGAACACCGTTGGGTACGATCGATACCATTTCTAACCGGGCGCAGCGCGATTTAAACGAGTTCGACGAAAGATCCTTCGTTAATAGAAACACCTGCCACGTTTAGACCAGCGGGGGGTCGTCGAATCGAACCTTTAATCTCGACGATACCACCCTCGCTCCTGTGTCTTCTCGAAGGAAGCGCGCCAGCGAAGGCGCCCCTTTTTGACAAAATTTAATCTCGTTACCCGAGATCCTCGCTGGTGATCCATGACTGGAGGGGAAAAACGGGAGATATACGCGTTTCGGTTAACGAGATTTCCGGGTGTGCCGTAGATCCTTCGAACAGGGTGCGATTAAATCTCGCACGGTTTTTGGGGTTGACGTTTATTCGGGGCGCATGGTAAATTCGTATGGAATTTTTCACGCACGGGGATCATCCATCTCGCGCGTATTCGGATAAAAATGCTCGACCAGGACCGGAAATAGTTTCTGTCGCGTTATAAACGACGTGCCAGCTGCCGAGTCGCGGCCGTATAATTCTACGAGTGGTGTTCTCAGTCGCGCATAATCCACTGTTGATCAATCGCCGGAACGAGCGTGCGATAATCAATCGCGGTTACGAGTACACTTCCCTCTCGAGCGCGTGTACGTCTCGATTAATCGAAAT
Organism: Xylocopa sonorina; assembly: GCF_050948175.1. Lineage (NCBI taxonomy): Eukaryota > Metazoa > Arthropoda > Insecta > Hymenoptera > Apidae > Xylocopa > Xylocopa sonorina. Next base: position 10,741,559 of record NC_135197.1, on the reverse strand, counting down.
CGTTTATCTCGTTTATCAACGATTCGTCAATTTTTACAATTTGTTTCGACGAGATATTGCAATTCTCTATTGTATGAAATCGGAGTAGATTAATTTCGAAAAAAATTCGATGAAAACACCCGAGCAATTACGGATGAATTCAAGCTGGACACGCGTGATATGGAGGAGGATCGATCGAAATTTATATCCATTAGAGGACGTGTACGAAGAGGACGATCGGTTGTACCCAACGATCCGACGCGAGGGAACGTGGATCGTAAGTAAAAAGCGAAGAGTCCGCGATCGTCTCGCGGAACGCGCGCCTGTTAAACGAGCAGGCGTTAAGAGAGAACGGACAACGGTGGTCCAGCCGAGTTTCGGGGCTTGTCACGCTCGTAATGAGATTATGTTTGCAATGCGGCAACACGATGCGACAGGAAATGTTACGCGCGGTCCGACATCGCCGGGAACTGGAGGAACTGTGTCACGAGGAGCTGGACAGAATTTCGTTTCGCGGTGGACGATGAGTATTGTAATAATTCGGACATCCTAATGCGCACAGACCGGGGAATTATGTTTCGACGGACTGCAGGGTTGGCTCTACGACTGGCTACGCTGGGGTGTTTCGATGTCTCGCCTGTCGGTAATTTCAGTTACTCCACTCCTGGCACACTCGAGGTGAGAGGCGACAATTGACGGATCGAGGTTTTTCGAGTAAAGGCACCCTCCTTGCGAGCTCGTTTTGGGGCAGGATGCTTATTTTACGTCGCGAACGCGCGACGCGTCAAAGTTTCGCCTCCATCGGGAAGCGTGGAAACAGCAGTGTCAGATGAGCGCGTCAGAATTTCACGAAATTGCGCTGTCAGCGGTGCGTCAGAATCGCGGATCCTCTCTTTTTGAACAAAAAAAAAATTCTGACAAAAATCTAAACGTCCCACGTAGCCAACGCGTAAAAAAGGATCAGCTTTGCGTCATTCGTTATCGCATCGAGCGGGTCGCGTAGTTAAACAAGTATCGTTCGAACGCGTTCCGCCTTCCACTTTGAGACGCGAGCATATATGCGGAAGTGTGAAACGTAGCGGCAATTTCGACGTATCTGCAAAGCTCTACTGTAACCACGTAACCGTCAGAAAAACTTTGCGAACCATTTCATCTCGTGTTAGACAATTTTCTAAATTCCATCAGTCGATGCAACCCGTCTGTTATCGAATCTTCGCTAAGAGTACACTTTCGGTCGAAAGACTTCCTCGGGAGTTATCCCACGTCTACTTTATAGTACATAACCGCATATAACCATATATAACCTTATCAATTCGTTTACACAAGATAAGATCACTACCCACCCTCTCGTTGGAGGATGCAACAAAATTTCAAGCCGCCTTTCCATATATATTATCCTCTTTCACTACAATACCCTCCCATGTAATGTTTCTGACCTCCTGACCTATTCTTCCCTCGAAGGCGCCGTCAAATTCTTTATGCTTCACGCTATCTTCTTTAACATTCCTGTCTTGTTTCCCAACTGTACGTGTACACGTTTCTCTTTTTTTATTATTGATCTCGACGATAACTCCTCGGTTCTCGAACATCTGTTTTATTCTGCACGTTACACAAACGTTGAGAAGGGGCGAAAGATCATAATTCGCCGGCAGCGTTAGATCCACTCAAAGACTCTGGTAAACGCTTGATAACCGCGATACAAGAACCAACTTGGTATTCGCAATAATACGGCGGGTTCAACTGGTTCAGAAGCACCTTTCGCCCAGATGCGATTGCACATTCTTCCCGCGGTCGCTGATCTTCCGGCTGGCGGACCGCATTCCTCGAATGCGGCTACCCTTACAACGAGAATTTGGCCGCTATCTGGCTGCTCTGTCCAGACGCTTCGCGAGCTCCTGTTTCGCTGTCGCTAAAGGTAATTGGAAATTTGTCGTGTTACACGGCCCTCCACCGTGGATAACCGCAGCCGAATATCTTCGTTTCACTCCCTGAATTAGTGGATCTCTCGAACGATCTTTCCACTTGATCGCGACGAAAGATGGTGACAATCTCCGTTCTCCAAGGAGATATTACACCCCCTAATTCTGTCTTCGCACACTCGAGATACCCTCACCGCGAACCTTCCATCTTTTGGTTACGAGCTGATCAATATTCCGAAAGATCCTCACGCTATCTGAAACAGGCTGTCAGCAGAAATTATGCGACATCTCCGCTGCTTAACTCGCTCTCTCCGGAACGAGAGGGATCTTCCAGCGGGTACCGCGCGCGTGCAAGGAAACTCGCCGAGTTTCGTTTAATTCGGAAGTACGCAACGAGATTTGCAGACCTCGTCGAACGGTATTTTCACGTCGAACGGTGCGTCCTACGAAACAATCGAGCGTGGACTCGTTTCACCGGGTCTCGCTTAAACTTGTATCGCGAAGACGGCCATTGTTCGGAAGGGGGTGGATGTTGGAACAATAGGGGTGAAAATGGTGCCGTTAGCTAAATTAAACCGGCGTTCTCGAGAAGCGTAACAGGCGCGACATTGCAGCCGCGTTCTAATTTATACGAATGTATTTATTGTACGATCAACGCGTTCGGACGTTTAATTAATAACCCGCTGTTACGTCGCTTCGCGTCTAAGGGCAGCGTTCTGGACGCTGCGCATCTGAATCAAAACGGATGGACACGATGGTCTCGAATAAATTCATATCAAGAACCATCGAGACGGTTTGGCGAGAGTTGTTGAAAAAATTTGATCGTCGGTATACGAATTAATGCGTAATGATCTTCGATTCACTCGTTGTTGAACATGTATCATTCTGTCCTCCTTAGTTTGATGGTTCCAACGAACGTTTTGCTGGTTCGATAAAAGTGAGATAGAGTAATAAAACAATTAGGATTGATCGATTAGATGGTTTCTAGACCTTTACGAAACATTCCTGAGGATATTTGAAGACATCGTTAGACAGGACAATTCAGTTAAGGAGGGCAGTACCGTTGTTTATCGTTAACAATATTATCCAAGGTCTATCTTTGGCTACTCTAGCCAATCGTAAAGAAACCATTGATTCTCGAATTTCTTGCTCAATAATGGAAACAAAGATGGACCATCTCAGCTGGAGTGAACAAAAGTGCTCCCACCTGCCACAGTATATACTCGAGTACGAAAGAAAGACGAAGAAGAGAGAGAGAGAGAGAGAGAGTGCGTGTGAAAGGGTTACCACTATGAACACTAGCGAGATAAGTTGTATAGCTGTTTATATATAAAACCGTACTACGATACGCGATAAGTTAACATAAAAATACCTTTAAAAAAAAAAGTCCCTCGCACTTATCGACATCACCGCTGTAAAGGAACGTTAAACTCGACGAAACGTAAATTCGACGCGTCCAGGCCGACGCGCGGCGCATTGTCACGAGTGGAGAGGACAAAAAGGGGCGGCGGAAGAGCGCGAAGAGGCGGTTGAAAGGGTGCGGAAGAAAAGCCGAGGAAATGAGAGGCGGAGGACGGGCAAGGGGTTGGGGAATAATTTGCGAGGACGGCTGGACGCGTCCGCTCGCGAAGCTGTATATGTAAAGCAATTGTGAGTTATTAAATAAACGAATTGAAAGCACCATTCTGGCCGCGCCATCCCCTCGGGACACGAGGACAGTTCTCCACTGGATCGGGAGAAAAATAATTTCGCGCCGGCTTGGTATCATTACCGCGAGGATAATTACGGGGTTCAGCGAGGGGTGGGATTGGGGCGAGGTGCGAGAAAGGAACGCTCTGGCCGAAAACTGTTTCGTTCAGCCAGGCCGCGGGGACGATCGACGTCGTTGCGTTGGCTTCCAGCTAACGAAAGGGCCCACTCGATTCTCGTCGTTCTGGTGAAACGACGGGAAAAGTGGGTTAAGTCGAGGAAAGTAATTTTCCAGGCTTTACACGTAAAACATTTTGCGCGAGATTTTCGTCCTCGCGTTTACTTTGTTCCTTTCTACGGGTCTTCAGCGCCACTTCAAAGGAGGATCCATCGTATAAACGCGCAATTTTTTTTTTCATTTGAAACAATTATAAATGTTCGTGTTATATATGACACACGAGGGGCATAGTCGGAGAATATAGAGCTCGAAAAAAAAAAAACAAAACGGGCCGGCCTTTGATTTAAAAGGCTACGAATTTAGAGCCCTTTTTTTTTTTCTCTTCCCTCCTTCCTTTCTATTGCGTCGAAACGACCTGGAATCATCTTTTTTACGAGGAGGACAGTTAAGAGGGGCCCGTATAAAACGTTAAACGCGGCGTGTCGAAATTCTGCCGGCAGATTTCACCAAGGGACACGGTCGCGTGCTCCTTTGAAACGCGCTTATTTAAGTGTGTTTGATTAATATAGCTGGCGGACGATCGCGACAGAGCATCCTACGACGACAGGAAACTTGGTGCAGATTCAACATGGAACTCCGTGCACATTCAACAACTGTGTAAACTCCGCCGAGTGGACGAGGAATGATAAATATTCCTCGACGAGGTATTAGTTAATGAATCAAATAGGAGGAGAGATTCCACTGCGGGTGAGTACTGTTCAACCAGAACCTTCTTCCACCTAGCCCACCCCTCTTCCGCCATCCGGTGCAGTCCCACCCTCTGCATTCTATCCTCGTAAAGTTCGATTAATTAGAATTTATTAAAATCCACGGTAATTCCCAGTATCGCGCGGATAATCCCCGTACAAAAGTCTCGTTTAATACGCTGTTCGCGTTAAATAATAACCTTTGTTACCGGCGTAATAATTAGCGTAACGATTCGTTACGTTAAAATATTAGCCTCCACCGCGAGACTGTTAATTCCGATGAAATTATTCGAAGAAAATCCACGCGTGCTCCGAATTACCAGCGGCGGTAACGTAGACAGGGTGTAATCTGATTATCCACGTCGACCTTATTTATTCGCGATACGCGAAGCTCATTTTACCCTCGGCCGCGTGTGCGCGCGTGTAATGCGATTCACAATCACGACGAAAGATCGAGGGAATTTAATCTGGATGAAGCGAGAAGCGTAAAAACGATCGGTAGCCACCGTCGCACTATTCAGGATGAGGATAACCGTCCCCAAGGATAATCCGACTGTAATGTGCTTCCGCGATTCACAGACGATATGAAAGAGAATGACGAACGGCTGCCAACGAACGGGTCCATCGATGGGAAACACGCTATTCAACATCGAGTTAACCACTTAAAACGAACACGCGTATTACCGATTCGACGAGATTAATCGCGCACGCCGGATACTTTTAAGCGAGGATTTCAATTTCGCGCGCGATTTAATATCCAGTCGATCTTCCGCGAGTCGAAACCGTACGATCGACGTTTCGTTTGCTCTCGCTTTCCCCGCATTATTCCAATGATTAATAGCCCCGTTACATGCACGTCGCATGGTATAATTCGAGGTTCGAATTTCGCGGGTAACTGTTTTACGTTTGATCGATGCCACGATGAGACGAAGACGTCGAGGCAATCGAATCGATTAAAAAACAATTCCGCGTCCCTCTGACTAATCCTCCTAAACGAAGAGCTATCAACGGTAATTGCGAGGAGCCGCAGAATCGGTCAAGTGGAATGCGTCTGTCATTGGTCAGACGCAGGGCTGCTACGAGCAGCCGCTCTGAAACTGTTCGAGACGGAGCTCGGTTCGACCTCGCGATTAACGGGTCGTTGACGAAAATTATTACTTGGTTATTACACTGCGAGCTTCGAATCGTATCTGCCAATAAAATATACGAGGGCAGCCGAGGAAAGTTCAACGTAGCTGAAAACGAACGACGCGAATCCGCGGCGTGCGCCCGTGAATAAAGATAGAGGGGGCCAAGCGGTCGATTGAAACGTGTAATGGCATTATATAGACTTCATTTAAATTCCAACGCGGTCTGTTGGGATATATATAAAAAAAAAAAAAAAAAAAAAAAACAGAGGCAGAGAAAAACCTCCGAATTGGAATTAAATCTGCAGCGTTCTCTTGTTTTCCCTGCCTTTTTTTGCTATTATTCTCTGCTTCCTTCTTCCGTGGATTACTTCGATTTCGTCCGACGTTACGTCGCGAGCAAATTAATGATCACTCGAGAGAACTCGAGGAATAAAGGCTGGAGCTGATGTTATTGTGGATCGATGGATGTAAAATCGATCAGCAGTTACTAAAGAGATGTTAGCACGCGGAACGAGTAGTCCTCGACAAATGTTCCGAGTTATTTCGAGACTTTGAACGACTTGGCTCGAAGGCGCGAGTAGTTTACGAGGATCGGCAACGAATCTTGCTATTCTCTCGCTGGCCCGTGATTCCGAGTCGTTCAGCCGGAAGATAAACTACCGATCGATGCGTTCTGCTCGTCGAAGGATTTATACCCGCATGGAATGTTCCTCTTTTCCTTTTTTTTTTCGTCGACGCCCGATTCGAGTGTTTCCCCGGCGCGAACCGATTTGTCCAGGATGAATCGATCGGTCCAATGTTCTTGTTAAGTCCCGTCATCGTCGCTACAATGCTTCGTTCATCTTCTCGCGCCCGTGCAGGTCCAATCTAAAATAAATTTATGAGAACAAGAACGCTGACGCGTATCGGAGCTTTTTAAATTCAGCCTCGAAAGTACGCAAGCCGGATTTCATTTCGTTATCGAGAGTTACGACGCGCGTGACGGTATTACCGGACGGAACAGCTTTTTTTTCTCTGCGCGAAAAAAAATAAACGAGAACGGATTCAAGCCGTGACAAGTTTTAAGTTGAAACAGGGAAAAGGTCGCGCGATACAGTCGACACGCGAAATATTTTTAATCGAGCATGACGGCGCAATTCCGACGAGCCACTTCCACGGGAACTTGTAATGAAAAAGGGGAACAACGTTCGCGGGGCAAAGTAAAAACAATCGAGTAGTCGAATCAAATTGCAATCTCTCTCCGTTGTGATGAGAGTGGTATTCGCGTTTCGACCGTGGAACACGAAATTTCAACCGCGTAACTTCTCGTCAGGAAAATTGGAAAATATGCACGAGGACGTGAGACTCGAGCGAGCGAGCCCGCTCCTTGGAACGAGCTCTTGTCCCCGGGACTCTTCTGGGCGGCGGAAATTTTAATGAGAAAAGTTGCAGGCAGGCGTCGAAGAAAGGGAATCGAGACGCGACCTCCGCGGTTGACTTTCCCAGAATTTAAACAAGTACAGCCGAAGCTAATCCAGCTTTGGTCCGAGCAACTAGCACGGTCTGCGGGGGTGGCCGTGGAACGCGGGAAACGTGTTACCCGGCACAGCGCCGCTCTCGACGATCTCGCACGATCCCGGAGGATTCGTGAACTTCTTGGTTTAAAGCTTCAACCAGCGGGGATCGAGATTTTATTCCGCTTTTCAACGAGCAATGCACTGGCCCCGCGGTAGTTCGTTGAAAGTTATAGCGGCGAAACTCGAGAAAAATTCCGGGCGTCGAAATCTGGCCGGGGGTTCTCGCTTTGATTTACAATTGTGTAAACCGATGAATTTTCTTCCGACCCCGTTCCCAGCGGATCGAACTTACTTTACATTCGGCAACGATTGTTCGAGGACGTTTATAGATTCTTTTCACAGCGAATTGACCGTTGCCTCGCGCAATTTATCGGCTCACCGTGCACCGTTCTCCGTTCCCGTCATTAATCATCCCCTGAGCTACGATTTTTATCGACAGCGTCACGAATTGCCGTTCGAAAAAAAAAAAAAAAAAATCGACGGGTACCAGCAAGCGCAAAGCGCGATACCCAACTAAAACGACCATTAAAGCCATTGGGAGGCTCTCGAGCAACGGATACGTTAAAGTGGAAAATTCCAGTTGGTGACAGGAAGGAACGGGGTTGGCTCGGGAAATTGTGGCGGCGGCAAAAAGCGTCAAGCAGGCTCGAAACTTCGGCCCGTGCGCCGAAAGTTGCTGGCTGCGGCTAGTTGCAAAATTTATTCACCCGCGGCCCTGTGTCCCCGCGAAAATTAATATATTCCGCTTCTATAAGTAACGAGCAACCCCCTCCGCGTCCTCCACCCCGTTCTACATTTCAAATCAGCGGCGATCCTTCGCCGCATTAATATTAATAATATGTCCGACAATCGCTGCGATCGCCGTGGAATTCAATATACGCGTTACACCCTGCTGGACTCGTGTACACTTTGCCCCAGTTCTCCGAAATCCTGACGAATTTAAAGGACCGGATAACTTCTCCGCCGTTAAACGGATTATATCGCGTCTCGATTCAAAGTAAACGGGATGAAAAAACATGTTACCAGCGAAATCGAGGAGCGAGCCAGCGAGTGGAAATATTCAGTTCACTTTTCACGAAAATGGAGGAATAATCTTTATGAAATTACCTAGTACAGATGGATTAATTTGCTGAAATCTTTTGATTGAAACTCCGTATAACTGCCGTACGCGCCATCACTAGTTAATGCTTAAACAAGCTGAAAAACAGCTCGCGCGTGTTCATATTCAGCTCGTCCGTCTACCGCGGAAACCGCAATTTTCAGAATCCCTGTGTATTACAGCCGGAATTTTGCGGAATAAAGTACAATGGGAAAGGGGAATATCCTCGTTACACGAACATCATACACGCGAGCCACGCCCCGTGTGGCAAAGGAAAATTTTCATTTCGCGTTTCAGAATCAGCGGGGAGTTCTCGCGTCTGCGAACTTTCGCCAGCGCTAAAGATGAGAATGACCGAGAACAGAGGGGGTGAAAAAGTGTCGCGAACGCGTGGAACGGCGAAACGGTGTTGCACGGGGTGTCGTGATCGAATAGGAAATTAAAGCGATAAAAAAAAAAAAAAATAGAGACTCAACGCGCGACGAAAAGCGGCCGCGCGAAAATTCATCCCCGTGAGATGGCTGGAGCTATATATCGCGCGACCGCGCTATATCTGCCGCGTAATTGGCCGTGAGGCGTTAATTCGTGCCGAGTGAGCTATCACCGACGGAAATAGGGATTCGATGCTTTGAAAAAATCCATCGGTTCCGAATCGAACTTCCATCGAATTGTCGAAGCTGCGTTTGATGGCTCTTTGTGCGACAAAATTAATTTATTCGCGAACGGATCTGACCAATTAATTCTATTCGTTCCCGATAATTCTTGGCGATACGTATAACGATAGGAAATATGATTGGGTATAGAATTACGTAGTACTGTATGGAACATAATTCTCGAAGGCAACGGAACACTTGCTCGCCTCCCTTTAGAATCAGAGATCCGATTCGAAGGGGTGGGAACGCGAGTGTACGAAGGTTCGTCCAAAGTGAATCGCGAAAATATATGCCAGCGATTTATCTCGCATTCAAGGCGATATCCGCGGTTCGAGGGAATAAAGAAACTCACCCGGGCAGCTCAGGGTAGAGATTGAAACGAATGTCGCGTCATTAATTGCGAGCGTCGCGAGGGGGTGGGTCATGAGATAATTCATCGACGGGATTGCGAAGCGTCGCGTGGATCCTCGCGGACAAGAAGACCATCCCCGGCGACAGACGTCGCGGAAGCTGACTGAAATAGATTTATATACTCGCTGACCGACTACTGTCGCCGGGATAAAAATTGAATCGGTCATTTATGGCGGAAGTCGTCCCCGCGAAGTCTGCGGATCGTCGAGAGACGGAATTGTTCTCGCCGGTGAGAAATGTTTGGCGCGGGACGATAAACATGGCAATGAGGAACGTTTAATGCAGTTCGCTCTTAAGTTTAATTAGAGAAGGGAAGAGTGTACCAAGCATAATATAATAAATCCACGGCGTCTCTACATTATCAGGTTTAATTCGTCCCGGGCAGACGCGGTAGTTTCGCCTTGGAATTAATTTTATCGCGCTGTGCCTGTATTCAGTTTGAGTTGGCCAATTATTCGCGCCGGTTAAGTGGACCGTTTTAAAATAGAACGCGGACGAGGGGAGTGGATGGCTCGTTGCGTGAACCTACTTATCGAATCATCGACTTCCGTCCGCGGTTTCCTTTTTGTATCGAAGTCCGATCGATCCGAGAGAGGGGACGCGAGGCGAGCGCGGGACAAAAGAGCGCAGCCAGAGCGGCCGCGAATGAAGCTCTTCGCTGCACAACCCTTGTCATAAAATCTTATCAGGTGGAGAGGCTCCGTTCTGTATCTACGCTGCACGTAACGGCGGTTCTCGTGGCAAAAACCAAGCTCGTTCCGTTCGCCACCTCGGTATACGTCGCGTCGTAAGGAAACCGGGGCAGGAGGGACCGTTTCCGGTTCACCATAAACTGAAAGATAGTGGATAGAACGCGATTGGATTACGACCATTTGCCTTCGAGTGCGGGGAACTATACGAGGAGAACGTTGAGCGCAACGCGAGCCTCCTCTTCGTATCGCGATACTCGAAGGGGTAGGTTTATCGTCCCAGGAATTTTAATATCTTCTTATAAATCACAAACGTGACACACCCCCCGGATGCTGACTTTATTTCTCCTCTGTGCACTCGTGGAAGCATATGTATGTGCATATCTTTAGACGGGATATCGATGCTCTTTTTGAAAGTTAAATCGTGACTCTCCATTCATGCGCCTATGGGTATTGAAGTAGCTTAGAGTGAACTGCCTTTCGTATGCATGTACGTCGTTACCAAGGTTCGTCTCTTATCGTAACGATCGAGAAGGAAGAACTGTCGTCGCGAATTCATAGGCGAGGACGAGTGGGCCCCCGGATGAATCTTAATATCCGTGTCAGACGAGAGATTAGTTAATTCATTATCGCTCGTGGCCGCATTCCCTGCCGTTGAACAGGTGTCGCATCGCTGCTCAAACAAGAGCCAAGCACACTTGGCCCTGTTTAGAACGGTTCTTACCCCTATCGATCAGCCTGCGAAACACACTCGACGCCCGCGATACCCGCGCTCTGCATTATTGCGAATTTAGCGAACTTCTCAAGAGCCGCTATCGACTTTCACCGGGAAATTGGTGTCAGAACGAAGATACCTGCTGAACGGGAAAATGTGCAACGCGAGCAACGCGCTGCTCCGCCACGTTTGAAAAGAGGGTCGCGTCGAACGAACGAATTACACCCTAAAATTGAACGCTGGTTAAAGCAAACGTTTAATTTAATTCCGTCTCTGTCGAACGAAAGCCGACTGGATCGACGCTGCGGTCTTTTCACAAGACTCCTTTTCGTCCATGGATACGGACCATCCTCAATTTCTGGTCGCGACAACGTCGACGGTATTGGATTTGATTGAGGTCTCGTCCTTTGATGTGCACGGATCCCGTTTCTGATTACACGCTGCGCGTGTGTTCTTCTCGATCGAACAATATCCTAGCGCAATAACGTCGCGAGAAGGGATCGCTGCTGGCTGCATTCTGCGTCGCGTAATCCGTCTGTTGCCTCGGAATTACCTCGCAGATGAAATTAAACGTGTCCAAAAGGATCATTAAAAAAACGGTGTAGAAACTGGAGGGTAATTCGAGCAGACTCGCGCAGAAGTCAAGGAATTAACAAGAAATTTCATCAGTTCGAGCCCGTTTCATCTCCAGCACGGTTCTCTGTTTGATGAAACAGAGGCGCAGCTAGCTCTACGTACATTGAATGTATGCAAATCTCCATCTCACGGAAACACCTGCAAATTCAAGAGACCGCTCGAAACAGTAGGTAGCAGGGTTGCCTGGCAATTTGTAACGAGGCTGTCTACGCGTGTAGATCAATTCGGAGCGTAAGACAGCGGGATCAGAGTGCAGATAAATTACTTTGTTTTGCCGGGGAGGAGCCGCAGCCCCGAGGGCTGGCAGGCATCAATATCAACGACTGATGAGTTATCCGTCGCAGCTCCCTATCGGAAGCACCGACCGCGAGCTGGTCGCCCCGTTCGAAATTGCGCCAATCTATCGTGTCGCTTCGAAAATGATCGACGGAAATGTAGATCGTCGTATTGAGATAAATCGACAAATACGGTAAATATTGTCGGATTTTTGAAACGCGCCCGCGTCGACGAGCTGTCGATAATGAGCCTCCTGTTTAAAAGCGGATATCGACACCGTATTGACACGTATCGAAAGTTGATCCCTCCGACGTTCAATTAATTTCAGTTATCGACGCTTAATTAATAAAGCCGAGCAGAGACACGGGAGCCACGAAGAAACAATAATTCAAGCCTGGAAAAAGTCCCTCGCGTAAAAAATTAATATTTTAACGCCGCGCCCGAAGGGTTAATCCGACGCGGAGCCAGAAATAGGACAGGATCGGGGGTAAAAAGTTTCGCAACTTGTTCGAGGCTGCGCGAAAGTTTTTAACGCGTCGGATGTGAGGTAACCGAGAGCGGGGCAAGTTTGCACGAAGCAATTCTCATTTGATTTCTCCGCGAGTCGCGTTTCTAACCGGGAACGATTCAGATTTTATTGTTTCAGCTGGCGGAAGACGCGACTCGGCTATTCACCGTCCCGTGTACATACAGATCTCGTTCAGTTTGCTCGTACAAAGATTCCCGAACGCTTGGAACCGCGAAAAGTTCGAATTGCATCGAGGAAAATTGCGTCGAACCTCGCCCCGTGTTATTCAGACAGCGAAGCTCGAATACATTAAAAGTTGCTCGCCAAGCAACCCCTGTTCGATCGATGCGAACGCTCGACCGATCTCTCGCGTTCCGTTCGTTCATCCATCGTTTGTCTACGCCCGCGAGAACAGCGTAAAAAAAGTAACGCGTTCGTACGATACAGGCGTACGTCGATTATAGGAAAGAGTAACCGCGTCTTAAATCATCGACAACATTTTTCGCGTGGAACGGAACGGTCCGGGACACCCGATATATCGCGGACGCTCGATATCCTACAACTGTGACCGAAGATTATTACCGCGCTGGATTCTTGATGGCCGTATTTTTCTTCGCGAGCCCACTGACCCGCAGTTTCTACCGCGAAACGTTTAGTACACGTCTCGTTAATAACGCACTCCAATTCTCCGTCCCGTCTCGATCCCCATAGATATCGTTTCAGCCCCGAAGCATTACCTTCCGCGCGACAAATGGAAGAATCGCAAAAACACTTGGAACCTACATACGTTTCTCTCGCGGTTTCGAACGATTTGTCTTTGCCCCGGGTACACCCCCAAACTCGAGAGTTTAGTGAATTGTTTCCGCGGGAGTGAGATTTTTCAGACGCCAGTAGCTTGGCTGTTCATAAGTATCGATAGTCGAATTTTCGAAACGAAGAAACATTTGTACGAGCATTTCGACAGACCCTTTATAAAAACATTCGTTTTTTTCTGTTATCTGTTCTCTTCTGAACGCGTGCACCTCTCGCAGGGTACGCTCCACGCTTCATAATTCGCGATCGCTCGCATTTCCTCGCGATTAAAACGTACGATCGTTGTAAATTCCGCAATTACACTCGGTGCAACGATCGTAACGACGATCCGTGGCCCGGCAGCGTCGTTAAATGGCGTGTGCCGTGCAAAATGTGCGTTGAACGCCACGAATGGTCGCAACAGGAGGGCAGGCTTTTTCCACCGCGAAAGCGAAACGTTGCATCGCGCTGCTAATGACTTTCGCGAGCTTTTTGTCGGCAGACATCTGCGCTAGAAAATGGAATAATCGTTGATGACCGTGCTTGAAGAAACGAGAGTGATTAGGGGCACGAAATGGCGCGGATCCGGGTATCAGAAATTCTGTAACCAACACTTTTAAACTTCCCTTCTACCACCTTTCGTGAATGGCCCGTAAAACACTTTCACGATCGCAAAAGCTTAATTACACGTAACGGACGCATATCGAACGTACTATTCATTCTCAAGCGAACGATTCCTAAGATGGCTCGAACCCCATTGATACCCCCAACTGCCGCGTACAACTTGGAGAACCGCACCCCGTTCGCATCATCGCGACCAATACGTACCAACACTCGATTAAATTGGCGAAAAGTTAATCGCGCGCGAGTTAACGTTCATTAAATCTGGTGGATCGATATCCAGATTGCAACCAGCTTGCCTCGACAATGGATACGTTCGCGGTGATTATCAGAGTGATTAGGCGGGGCGGTTCGCTGCCAGTGGTTCACGGTTCTTCAACGAGGTCACGCTTTTCGAGTGCAATCGTTGAAATTATCCCGCGCCCGGTGCAATTTTCTGCACTGCGACGAGACGACGCGATAACTTTCTGCTTTCCTCGTTTCTATTTCATCCCCTGTTCTCCCACCCTGTCTCGCGTTTCAGCTGGACGTCTCGTCGAGTTTCAGATCGAAGATTTAATCCGTCGATGGTGTAAGTAACGACGGATGAAAGTAGAAGCTTCGAACGACGTGTCTCGTAACGCGCCCTTACGCTAAGGGCTGGCCAATCAACCCCTTTATCGCGCGAGAGATTTCTTCTTTCGTTTTTTTAATGAAATTTCTCGGACGATATGAAGCCCCGTAAAAACGAAGCGCGCGGCTAACCAGCGAATGAAAAGATTCTCAAGATTCGCTGGTTTAATGAACGTGATACACGTTTGGCCGCCGTTAAGCAGGCCCGATTGCAACGCGAACTCCCATAAAAGATAATACTCGAGGCGGTCGTAAAACGACAGTTGAGTGCTTTTTCCAGGAGGGAACGAGAAACCCGTTTATTATCGAATTCACCTTACAAGAGTCGTACGACGCGTCGCTTTGTTCCATTATACCTCGTCAGATGGAATCGGTTGACGAGCCGTTACGCCAAAACTGCATCGTTATTTCACCGTTTAATTAATAAAATACGATAAACTCGTATCGATCGCGTAGCAGTGCGGGTACGTTTTAACAGAGCTGGTACAATGCCCCAGTTACGTTTACACTTTCGCGAAATCACTTTGTGATTTTCCAATTTCATTTTACGAACACTTCGAGCGACGAATTTCTCGTGACGGATGTCGATTAATTCTCAGCTGACTTTTACGCTTCGAATATCTTTGCAGGAAGCAACCAAACGTGTTCGATCTCGACATGTGTACCGTACATAAAGGCCTGCTGCACGGAAGTGTCCTCGATTTTAATCCATCATAAATTCCATCTTCCATCCGATGACGCGATCCAGTCTTAAAACAACACGAAGCAGATTGAACTAAACCTCTTATTGGTAAGATCGAACGGGATTTATGACCGCTCGCTGCGAAGCTTCCGCAAGAATAACACTCTCCGGTGAATTTTTTTAAACCTCAATCGCGTCACGATCCAATTCTGCGTTTCACTGGCGAACTTGCGCTAAGTTTACTTTAGTACAGACCTGAATTCTTCTTGCGATTACATCGATCGAAACGGCGATCGAGTTTCTAGGGAAGACCGTGCTCTTCGCGTCGAAGAATGAAGGAGATACGAAAACGAAGCTAACGGCATGTTATTTTACGAAGATCGTCTTGGCGAACGACCAAATTATTCCAGCGGATGATCGTCGGATCATTTAAGATGCTCGCGTTTTTATACGAATACGAAACATGTTTACGCGACTCTGTAGGAGACTCCTAGGCGAGCGCGTTTTCGCGAATTTTATGTGTTTTTGGGAACATTTCAACGGATCTTCTATGGAGTGCTTGAAACTCGGCGAACTACTGTGCACGCAGCACCACTGGCCAGTATTTCATGAACGGTTCGTTGTGGCTCAGTCGCGCGATACGTTCGCGTGGAACTATCGCTGGACATCCGTGCGAAACCGCGATGGGTTTTCCGACCGCCGCGTTGCGCTTTATATTTCATCCCTCATCCAGTCGATGGTCAACGAAAATGTTTCTCACCGTTCGAGTAACGAGAGAACAGAGAGAACTCGCGAACGTTAAGAAATGCGCGCGTTTCGCGTAAGAGATTGTTGTTTTTTTTTTTTTTATGAAAATTAATCGTATCATTGATGAATATCGATAGGGGGATGAATCTGGAAATATAACGCGCGCCGAACGACGTCCAAAACGAAACGAAGCGAAATAAAACGTGTGTCAATATAAAACTCGAATTTATACACAGGCTGGATAAAAGGCTCGACATCCGCCCGTGTACATGCAAAAAGAGCAGAAAAAAACCGGAATAAAAATAAACGCATGACGGGAAAATAAAGTTGAAACGAGTTAGATTGAATTACGCTCGATCTGAATACACACAGTGGGGGTTTGGCGATTTTGATGAAATAAATTTTTAATTAAGTCTTTCGTTAGGCAATCCGAACGAACTGATTTTATATATTGTTTTCCTCTGGCCGTTAAAAAAATATGGCAAACCAAAACGATGCAACACGTGACTGGCAAGTTTTTATCGCTCTTGCGTCGGTGAGTATCGTGCGTAGAAATTCTTGAATTAATTAAAAGGAAAATAATAGTTCTCTGTGTTTGTCGATTTCCAGCGAGTAATCATTTCTCATCGTGATACTCTGACAAACGACTGAAACTTCGAAAGTGCGGCTACTCTGGAAAACTGCGAGCGATCGATAAAGAGAAAGTTTCGATCGGACGTAGGAGAACTTCTGAGACTCTCCCTGAGGGGATGCCTCTCTGAGAATACAACGCGAACGAAGCTGAACTTTCGTTTCGCGCATTAGAAACAAATGATGAGTGGATACGAAGTTTTCGTCGCACTGCACGGTCAGCTTTAACACTTTAAGGCAATTCGTAACGAGGGCTCGTTAGGAGGCTGGCAAATACTGCGTAGATGTGTTGGAAAATTACTTTCTTTCCCAAAAAAAAGGGAATAATTACGCGTTGAGAGAAACCTTCTCTGAGACCGCCATTATTATCACTCGATTGCCACGATACGATCATCGAATACCATTTGCACGAGTCACCCAATTTCTTTCACAGTCGTGCTGACATTTACTTCATACCTGTATTAAATTTTTCGTTTTCCGCCTTAGATTAGCTCTCGCTGGAATCTTTCGTAAATTAAAGCGTAATTAAATGAAACGCGAGTGTATCAACGCTGAACGATAATGGCACGTACAATTAATTATCCAACGAATGATTCGCAGAATACCCTCAGCCAATTAGTAGACACCCCTCTGGTTCCTCGCGCAATAAATGCGTATTAATACTTGATGAAATTGCTCGAAGGATAATCGCAGGCGAGTTATTAATTAACGTTCGTTAAATTGACGCTCGTAATCGATACTTCTGTTACGACCGTTTCGATTCGTCGCGATGAATACGTTCGCGACGATTATCAGATTGATTAGGTAGCGTCCGGTTGGCGTTCGTTCTTTTAACGAGGTCACGCTTTTCTAGTGGAATTCCTGCAACGCGACGAAACCACGTTCCAGCTTCTCCGTCCGATCCTTAGTTCCCACGTCGCCCCTTTCCTCCCACGCTAATTCATCCGATCATCAATTCTTAAAACGACACGGAACAGATCGAACTATAAATTCCTTGCTCGTAAGAAGCGAACAGGATTTACGATCGTTTGCGTAGGAGCTTCCAGAGAATGACGCGCTTCCGCGAGCTTCCTCCCTTATACTTTAATCGCGTCAAGGAAGAGGAACGCCCGTATATTATGGCAAATTTGTCGACGCAGTTATATAAATTTACTCCAACGTTGACGACCTGGTCAAACATCGTGCTCGCAAGTAGCGAGCTACCTGAATCTCAACGTCGTTAAAAAAATTAAGCTCTTCGCGTCGAGGAATAGACTGAACACGAATCGAGCCTCGAATTAAGGTGCAGAATATTTTTAAGAAATTCTGAATTTCTGCATGATTCCGTTTTTCACTTATTTTCAGAGGTGTTTACAGGATGTTAATAATTCACGGACGTTTAATCGCGCGATGCGTCTCTGCGAAGCGACCGCAGGATATCCGCGCGATATGGCTTGCGTGTTTCCGTCTCTGTTTCACCCTCACACCTCGAGTTTCACCGTGGCCGACGGAAACGTCTGGCATCGTTCAGGTAACGGGGAAATGGCAGAAAATAACAGGTCTCGGTGCGTGGTATTCCTTGCAAACGCTTGGCATCCTGCGAAAATTGTAACACGTTCATTAGCCGACACCCGACAGAGGTGAAAACGTGAACGCGCGCGTTGAATAATATTCGAACCGGTACAAACGTGAATTGCGTGATTGCGAAATAAAACTTGTGTCAATATAAAAACTGAAATCCGCATAGGTCGAATAGGAGGCTAAATATTCGGGAATGTCCGTACCAAAAAACGGAATAGATGAACAAGCGACGGTGAACGTGTGCTGCTGAAATGAAGTTAAAACGGTTCAGATTAAATCCGATATGACTGTATAAAAGAATCGTTAACATTGATGAAACACAATTTTAATCCTCGCTTTCGTTGCTAATCCGTGCCATATTTTTTTTAATCATTCTCAGCGTGCAATTTTAACGCAAACAGGCAAAATTTCTGCAAGTGGTGCATTGCCTCTGATCGCAGCTTATTTCTGTATCATTTCACACACGTTGCGCTGACAAACAGCGCTTTCTTCTTGCACAATCGAACGAAACACTCTCATTTTCGTGCAACGACCGATGAATAATAGCCAGAGCAAAGCCGAAGAACTGTTGCTCAACAAGTGACTCGTGCCATTCCCCCCTCGCTCGCAGCCTTGAACCCTGGCCGGTTAATTAATTAAGGGCGCAAAAGTTGGGTGTTTCATCGGGTGTCAGGTTCGTGACTAAAATGATCCAGCGAGAGGGCGGCGCCGGTTTGCCTAAGCTAATCCAGTCCCTCGACTATCTCGCGCTCTATCGTTTCGAGCCGTGGCACGGGCTGGTGCTCCGCGTACGTGTGCCGTTATGAAAACGCGGGGTTCGCCAGTCGACCCCTCGTGAATATATTACAAGGCGGATGCACGTGCAACCGTCGGCTGCAAGGTTGCAGCCAGCCCTGGCGCGAGCCAGGGACGAGAGCGAGTGCACGTAAATTAGATCGAGTTTACGTGATGTTAATCGAATCTCCATACACACGGGCCTACCTTAAGTCTCTCTCTCTCACTTGGCCTTCCATTGTTGATACGCTATAACTCCGTAGTAGACGGAGCGCGTCTCTCCTCGCCTCCCAGGAATTATTTGTCGCGCAGCCCCCGCGAACTGTGCGCCTGAATCCTGGCGAAGTTCGCACGAGGATCCGCGAAGGAGGCGCCCCCGAGTCAGGGAATTTATTCGCGATTGTTTGCCAAGATATTACGCGTCGTTTAAACAGCTCGCCCGGTTGTTTCATCTGAGTCTGGAACGGGTCTGTTTTATCGTGTAATTTCGTAGCGCGAGCGTATTCGATTAGGAAAATTTCTGCTCCTCGTTGCCCGTGGTAAATCGCTGGCTGCGACTGATAAACGGTTCACCTGAACCACTGCGCGCGAGCTACGCGCGACTACGTTGATCGAAACGATTTATTTATTCGCATTACAGATTTCTATTTGCGTTTACCCGCGCACGTCCCGGATGCACCCGGGATATTTGCGTACATCTTTAATTGGACAGCACTCACGCGAAGGGGCATCGAACAGCGATCCATCCGTTGCTAATCGATCAACGCGCGCGTGTAAAATCGAAAGCAGGAATGTCTGATCAGGTTTCGCTCGTTCCGCTCGCTGCAACGCGCAGTCAAAGCCGCCAGGCACGATACAATAATTAATAACGCTTTGTTTCCTGTAACTGTGCGTTGCTTGGGTTTCGCCGTTGGCATTAGATCAGACGGGGCGATAATTCATAGAACGGGAACTGCGTACTTCCACGATGAACCTTTGCGGTGCCGTGCCGCTTTGTAAGATTCAATGTAACTGCGTGCTATTATTTCTGTTTCAGCGCCTAGAAGGCAATCCAATCTCCGCGCATCCCGACGCGTTTCGCCTCTTTACCCGCGCTTATCTGTTTGCTTTGAAAATTAATTAACAGTAATAATTAGAAACCGCGGCCACGGCTCCGCGGATGTACATTTAAAGCGGAAACGTGCCGTTTAACTCATTGATTACGCGTCCGCAATCATACTCGAATACGCGGCCACCCTTCTCCCTCTTTCTCCATCTCTCTTTCTTCTTCGTTCCTTACCCTCGTCCATTTCCACTTTATCGTTCGTCGTAATTCCCGGGAACAGTTTTTACAACGACACCAGGCGACTTTTCACGATACGAACAGTGAGGGGAACGCGTTAATTCGCGTAACTGGCCGCAATGAATATCGTTACGCAACGATTTTATTGCTGCCTCGAACGAAAACGTATTCGCGGACGTGTACGGATGCGCTTTTAACGGTTTGCCTTTTAAATTCCCTGGTTCGATCGACCGCGGCTCTCTTTTTTCCTCTCTCCCTCTCTCTCCTTCACCGTTTCTCCTCCAGCTCGCGAACAGCGGTATAAAAATTCATCCGTCTGCCAGCGATACGGATTTAATGACGACGCCCGGTGCAACGCCGAAAATTGAATGCAACTAATACCAGTGGAAACGGATCGCCTCGATAACTTCCATCTATGACCGTGTACGCGTATATCTGAACCGGCGTAACGATGAAAAATCCCTGAAAAACAACTACGAGACATCGATTTCTGCTTTGTCCCGAAATAATAGCGCGTGCCACGCAGCGGATCGTCGGTGTTGCGCGATTAATCCGTGACCGCTTGTATACCAAAGCGTTCCTCCGCGCGAGCGGTGCAAATCCTGCTCAAAGTCGCCGTGATGAATCTCGCGATCGCGTCTCATTCGTCGACGACATAATTATCCTTTCGTCGCCTCGAACGTCCTTCGTGTTTTCTCTCGCAGAGACATTTTTGGCCTGATCCCCACTGTCGTGTATCGAAATTTCGTGTAATCGAGTCGAGCAGCAAAAGGAGGATAGAGGAAATAACAAATGGAGTGTTATTCAGCGGACTGAAATATGATTATTCGTCGGTGGATCGTGGAAGGCAATGGAAACGTTTCCTTTCACGTCGCCCTCGAAAGGAGGGCCTATTACGGCGGTCGAGCAACAATTAAGGGATATCAATATCTATTTCCACAAAGCAACCGGGGCTCCTCCAGTCCCGGCAATATCTCGCTCGGCTGGATGGCTCGTTCACGCTGAATTTCATCTTCTCTTCGTCCGCGGGCTACGACGCGAGTCGATCCTCTCGAAACCTCGAGCACGTTCGAATGATCGAGTTGCACAACAATAGGGCAACCAAAGCCTGACTCGTTCTACCCGGGACGGTACAAATGGCAGCGTCGAGGCTTCCTCGACTTTGAGCTTTTAATCTGTCGAGGATGCTAACGACTTCGATGGCAATCGGAGCTGTCTGTATTGTTACGCGTCGACGAAGGATGGACCAAGGGAAGATGACGAGGGTGCTGTTTTATTCGCGTTTAATCGTTTCACTCATAGAATCTGATGTTTAGACAGGGTTCGTCTTTGTATAAAAAATGTCGAGTTCAATCTTACGAGATACATCTCTGAAAATATAACGTGTGCTCAGGTAGGAATGGTCTTCGCTTCGAGGAGCTCCTTTCTTTCTGATTCCACTCCACGCTTGGCGAGATATCAGCTTTA
The DNA here is from genome assembly GCF_050948175.1 of Xylocopa sonorina. NCBI lineage: Eukaryota > Metazoa > Arthropoda > Insecta > Hymenoptera > Apidae > Xylocopa > Xylocopa sonorina. The sequence goes on along the minus strand of NC_135197.1, from coordinate 10,720,208 downwards.
ATGCTTTAAGCGGACCTGTAGCGAAGGCTCGTTAGAAAGCTTATGGTGCACGGCATTCCCTCGCAGATTGCCGAATTCCCTGCTGCTAAATCCCGAGGAGATCGCTAATTTCATCGGGAAATGAGCGAATTTATTTCGCGTGTTTTCGAGGGTGCAAACGAAGACGCGATATAATCCGTTGGAGCGTTGTTCCTTGGTAATCCAGCACTCGACAAAGTTTTTCGACGCGACCCCTCTTTTCATCGATGCTCTTTGCGGCACGAATGGCGAAACGAGACTCGCAGAGCGTGCTAATATTTACCGCGACCTCGATCACGTCGATTCTTTGTCGATCTCTCGTTCGAGTACAGCTCGCCCCAATAAATCGTTTGTATCTGCGTTTGCTTAGGCTCGACGCGGTTTTCGTTTGCGTCGGACGGTGGTGGTGGGCCGCTCGAAAGCTCCAACAGGAACAGCCCGACGAAATAGGCGAACTCGACGAGCACGATCAGGCTGAAACCGACGAAGATGCCGCAAATTCCGCTGGCGTCGCCTGGAAATGGAAACTTTATTAATCGCGAGACATTTAAAACATGTTGTCGCCAGTTTTTCAAATGTAATATAGTTGAGAAAAGTATTTCCTTCGAAACTCGTTACAATGGAAATACCATTCTTTAGAAGTTGCGTTAGAAACGTGTCCTGCGACGTTCTACCGTGAGAGAGAGAGGAAACGAGTGGATTTCCCTACCGAAAAATGCAAGTTCTTTATCCGGAGTGCCTTACATTACTCGTAACCAGCGCAGCAGCCGTGTGTACACAACACAATGGATCAACTCGTAGCTGGAGCTGTTCCCTGCGCTTTTATTTCCTCCTCCGGCGAACAGATTACGTCCGCGTGGAAACATTACGCTGCGAGTCCTTCGTTACACAATGAAATCCTCTGTATTTTATGATCCTCGCCTTCTCGCCTCTCGAGCTACCCTCGTATAGCTACCAGCGACGTTGGTCTCGCGAACGGGATCCCTTCTCGACGTTAATTGCCGTGACGCGCGAGCAATGGAACGTCGCGCGAAAAAGTTCCAATGGAAATCAAAAGGCGTCGCCTTTCGTCCGCTCTAATCCGTGGACCGTTCCACTCGCAGTGGAACCTATAAAATATTCCACGCGATCCGTGCTTACCCATGTGCTCGTACCAGAGGAAGATCACGTCCTGCCTGAGTCGAGTCGCGCCGAACTTGTTGAAGTACACGCTCAGCACTGCCTGGTCTTTGATTTCCGTGTCGCCCCTTCGAATTTCGAGACGTCGTTACTGAAACCTGCCGTGAAATGAAACAGACGCGCACGGATGCTCACAGTAATCTGACGATGTCGTAATTAGGTTCCAGGGTAACCGCGGATTGCTTCGCGGTGTACTTCACCTCCCTGCACTCCGGATAACAGTCGTAACAGTGCAGGATATCCGCGCCGTGCATACCGTCGCCGTCGTAGAGGTGCTCGTGGGGCACGACGGAGAACCATCTGGCTGCAATTCAGAAATCAGCCCCGTTGCAATATTTATTTTTAATCCGGTCAGCGTAACCGGCGGGAATAGAGGAATTATGAGTGCAGCGACCGGGGCCGGCGAATTGATCGTGGATGGTTCATTAATTAATCAGCCCCGCGCGGAGACCGTGGCACAATGGTAATTCAGATGAACAATTCAACGCCGCGCCATGATTTACGCCGCGGGAATTTCGATAGCGCTTACATTTGTGCTGCGACAAGCACGGCAAGTCTTCCAGGTTGCAGACCCTTCTGGACCCTGGAAAGCGATAAATAAACGGGGGCTTTGGAATATTCCGTGAATGCACTTAATTAAATGGGACGATAATTGCCACGATGTAGCTTTAATTAACAGTCGCCGGCGGCCACCGAAATGTATCGCGACGATCGAGAAAGTTTTTAATTGTCCGAGACCCAGCGGCTGGATGCTGAATATTTTAGACCGCGAAACTCGACCACCTCGTTACGGGTTAACTGAATTTATTCAAGGACCACGATCGCGGGATACGAACAGACGATATTAAAAAATGGCGCGAGTTACGAAATCCTGCGTTCAACTTTCTCAGCCTGGAATATATTCGAGGAGTACCATTAATAAGGTGGCACGCGTCTTAACGAACCTCCTTGGAGCGAGGATCAGCTTAAATCCTCGAGGAGGACGATATTAAAGGTGTACACCGCCTTTGGAAATTTTCTCCCCGGTTGGAGAAGTTGTGGCACTCGTTTATTTAAGAAAATTAAGAAACGAAAGTTTTGTTTTGCAAAGTTCAACGCCAGCGGCTGAGAATCCTTTTAAGAGGCGAAAGAAATGCTTGGAAACCATTTTCAGATTTGTCATGGAACGGCTTCCCGATTTCATTCCCTTCGTTTAGTTCCAACGCTTCGCGCGGTCCGCTTTAACGCTTTAAGCCGCGGCGAACTCGTTGAAAGGCTCGCGAGCAGAAGCGCCGCGCTGGGCCTCTCGTCAGATGAACCCAGACCGGAAGCTTCTAATCTCCAGTGGAGAACGAACAGGCAGCTGTTCACCGATCATTTTTGTCTCCAAACGAAATCGCGAAATTCTTACTTCGATTGGGCAAGTAGAAAGGCACGCATCCGCAGGTTTTCCACATGTTCTCGATCTTGCAATCGACGATGCAGTCGCTGTAAGTGTAGAACGCTCGAAGGGAGACCATCTCGTCGGCGAACACGCAGTTCCGCTTCGCCAGAGGATACGGTATAATGCTCCTCTTGCTGAAATACTGGATCGCCTCTAGTTGTATGCTCTGATGCATCCTCGGCGAGACTATGAAGTCGATCACGCCTCCGCTCGTCGTGTCTGGGTAATCGTACGGATTGAAGATCGTCACCTGGCGACGCACACCCGATACTTTCGCTTAGATACGGTCCTCGTTCTACCTCGGTTCACGGGTATCGACGAGCATCGCGTCGAATCGAGCACCGACGCGTGAAATACACCCGGGACGTATTTACAGCGCGGCTGAATCGTTACTCGAGAGGAAAAACAGCAATTTGCATAATGCATTGGCCCTACGGTTGTCGCGCGAGATAATCGTCGCGGGCGTACGCGACCTACATTTCCGACGGCGTCATTATGGTTAACTCGTTCCGGTCTAATGGTGCGCGCCCCTCGCTGATTCGAATACAAGCGATTCGCGACACGTGGTTTCGTGGGAGCCAATTTTTTTCGACCACGTTATAACGTACCTTCATGCGGGTAATAGTACGCGCTGTTTCCCGAATGGAATTAAAAATGCCGCGAGCGTTACACGCAGGAACTAGTTTCACCAGAGATGAAAAATTACCTTCCACCCGAGGCTGGGGAAAATGGGGTAGAAGTAATCGTCCAGAGACGGCTCCAACAGCACAAACAGGCCGCCATTTTTCGTCAGATTTTGCACCTTTATCGGCACCGTTCTGTGATCGACCGTGTTGCTCCTGCGAGGACAATCGGAAGCTACGATTAGGGCGAACATATTCCACGGGATCGTAAAGTAGCAGAACTGAAAATAATTGCAAAACTTGCTCTTAAAGCGAGCACGAGGATCAAAGGAGAGCTCGTCGAAAGGTGGAACAGCGTGCGTGAAGTGCAGTCGTTATCCGCGAAACGATTTCCAAGGGGCGGCGAAGGAAGTGCGAAATGCAGGTTACGCGACGGTTAAAGCGGAAGTTTGCGCACGGTCCCGATGAGCGGGAGCGATGCTGATGAAAAATGAATTTCAGCGCGTGATACGCGGAGGCGTCGGTACGTGAAGCGTAGAAATGATGCATCGACGCAGCGGCGCAGAGGGGATTAGGTATGCTGGAAACTCACAGAGGCGTGTCGTCCCCTTTGGTGGCGTAATTGAAGGTGCAACAGAAGCCGTCCTGCGTCTTGCGGAACGCGAACAGCTCGGTACAGTTACGTTCCTCGTCGTGGAATCGACACTTCGTCAGGATGGAGGAACACTGCGGCGTCAGCTGAAACGTTTGCGACCGGAAACGGATCAATGGTAAACGGGAATTTTGTCAAAGGCCACCGTTCGCCATTTCTCGCACAATGCGGTGGCTGGTAGAAATATTCATTTGCGATCTTCACGATTCGACGCTCGAGTAATGTTAAGCGCTTTTCAGAGTAACGACGACTTCGTTAAAGATTACACAAGCAAGCTATTGTACTCTAGTGCGTAGAACAGTGAATCGTCTCACCCGCTTCATTACATCGGTGATGTTGTAAAATCCATTGTAGAACAACGTCAGAAGTTGGTCGATGCGATAATAGCGTCTCTGTTGTAGAAACTGAGATTCGTAAAGGTCGCCCAGTTGCGAAATCATGTCGAGAATCTCGTCGAAAGATAGATCGGAGACGTTCGCTGCGAAACTGTTCGCGTGGGGACCGACGTTAATTAAATCAGACGGACAAAACGGGCGGCGAAAATTTTACGCGGGGCTTCATAAAATACTCAGCGCACAGTAGAAGGTAGATGCAATTTTGAAATTGATCGGGAAACTTTTATGAATACGGTCGGTTTGCGCGCGAATCGGGACAACCATGAAAAATGATGAAACGTAATTGTTGAAAAGGAAACGATACCGATATTCCCTGAATCGTTTCGGTTAAAAGTTAAATCAACAATGCTGCTTCATGAAAATTAATGAGGCTGCGTGCGCGATTAAATGGCCGAAGTAATATTCCCGCAAATTGGTTGCGAACTCGATCGCCGCAGATGTTATAAAATTCCACGAACCGAATTTAAAACTTATCCCTGTTGTCCCAGTTAATTTTCAATTCGTTCGATCGACGGCAATCTTATTAATCGTCACCATTTAACTTTTTTCAAGCGTAAAATGAACTACGTTAGATGCTACACGTTCCATATTAATGGGCACTTTTTCGAGGCAGACTTAAATTAACTCTTCCTCTAACTGAATATTAATGACTGGTTTTTACTGATTCGCAGCTAATTAGGTACACGTTCTTACGTCCCTTTTTAACGAGCACTCTTCTCATCGACGGGTGAAACTTTTATTTAATACCAAACGATGCTTACACTTCGCTCGCCAATTCTATGGCGGATCGACGACTTATTCGGTTGATACTGCAGATGGCTGTGCCTGGAAAAACGATCCGATTGCCGTGAAACAATGCTCGACGTTCCTCTTTAATTAATATTCGAATAATACGGAGGATAATTAAATGGATTGATTGAAGTATTAACGGATAATTGGATGGGTTAATTGAAATGCGATGCGCAGAGGAGAAAATAGAAATCGATGCACAATTAGACGCTGACGTACAAACGACAGTGGCGAACAGAAATTTAGACGATCGATATTGCGTGGCTTTCAAGCAAAGAAAGTGTACTCGAGGAGATCACAAGTAATGGGCTTCTAACTACTCTAATTAGGAACATTGAAAGGCTTTCGGTATTTCCCATCGAAACTCGTTGGAAAATTGTCAGGAGATGCATAATTCCAGCAATATCTTTCGATTTCAGCTACGTCCAACTTGTCCCGCAAGAAATTAGTCGATCCTGGACACAATCAAGCGATAACATGTGCACAATCTCCCCGCGTGGCCAGTTTAGTTTACCTGGGAAGTCTAACGTGTGCGTGGGCAAATAGTCCGTGTCCACGCTGGTGAACAATGGATTCTCGACGAAATCCAGGTATCCGTAATAGACCGTGTAAACCATCGTGGGCACCGTGACCGCGTACACCAGAAACCATAGCGTTCTGCAAAGAAAAAAAAAAAATTCTCCCATTCCAGCGATATCGCACGGGTGAACTCGATCCGTAAAACCGCGCGAATTTCAATTAACACGCTCCACCAACGGTCTATAGTAAATTCTAAATATTTGCACCCAGCGATAGGCTCCCGTCGTCGAGTGCTACGAGAAATTGTTTCATCGGCCTGGCGTGGGCGTTTGTTTGGAATTCGTTCGCATTTCACGTGGGAACCAGGCCGGTGCGTGCACCAGCGCGTCCAAATTACCTGTCGAACCACGTAGCTTCCGGCTCGACGAAATACTTGAACCCTGTCAGCTTGGTATACTTGCAATACAACTTGGAGTATTTCAGCAACGTCCGCGTGAAACGCGATCTGGACGTGGGGCCACGCGGCATCCGACGCCGCGGTACTTCCGGTTCCGTTCGGTTCCTGTGCACCGCGAATTTATACCTGTCGCGGTGTCCCGTGTCGTCCTGCAAGGCCATTAATCGGATAGACTCGCAGACCACGAGTAACAACCAGTTCCTCTCGAAACGATGGGAGAGCAAATGCGAGTTCAGATGCACCGAGCGTTGGTTGACGAGGTAATAACGACGCTTAACGAAACCGCACGCGGAAGTAACGAAATGGGACGCTGGAGGAAGCGCGAGGAATGAAAATCAGTGGCTAGAGCGGGTGTAAATGTGAAAAAATCGTGCGAAAGATATTAAATTGAAATAAAGGGGGAAAGGGGGAATAGCAGAGGGGTGGGAAATGAGGATCCAGATTGAAGTGAGCGTGCGCGCAATGCTGGGACCTGCAAATTTGAGAAAAAGTGCCGGGGTACGTGCTGGAAATGAGAATGTACAAGTTCGAGAAGGCGGGTGCGCAAAAAGTCTTGAAATTTTTAGCAGAGAGGAACGGGTGGCGGAAAATGAGGATGTAGAAAAAATCGTTGAACTCTGATGTCGCGGTCTGATCACGTTATATATTATATACGCGACACGGTTGCGCGACCGGCTATCAGCTTTCGGTTTTTGCGCGGCGACCGCGGTCCGCAACGTTTATATATTCGGCGTCGTAAAACGCGACGCTCCCTTCGCCCCGTCCCTCGTATCGTTCTTGCGATACAGGGAACCGCAAGCAAAGTCGCGTACGTATCTCTGGCATCGTTTAACCACCGATGGGCATCGCTTGTTTCACGCACGCCCACGCTGGGATCTACCCTCGCGCTACTGGAATTTATTCGAAACTTTCCGTTCTTCTGCTGCACTCTGTTGTGCGGATACGAGTGCGCAGAATGCAAAATTGAAACATTATACCGCGGCTTTTATGGCACACGTATGAATATGTAAATTCACTTTTTCCCTCCCCCCGAAAAGAAGCGAGCTGAAGGTTACGAAACGTTACGCCGCAACGGCGAAACGATGTTTTATAGTTACACTTATGTCTGGTTAAATATTGATACACCCACGCACGCCAGTAGACAATTCAATTGTGAATTTCCATACTCTGGAACAGTGCTGCGCGCAGCTGTTTAAGAGATCGGCTATCTGCAGATTTTATCGTTAACAGCGTATTAAAAAGTCTCTTCCTTTTAAATGATAAAATATTCAGGCTCGGGGTTATCATTGCACAGCCGATCGATCGATTAAAAGGGACGACACGGAACTGATCGATGCGCGATAGTTGGATAAAAATGGAGGGAAAAAATGAGAGGGAGAGAACGAAGTTTCGCGGAAGTTTTCGAAGCGCTCGTTGATTCCGGAAACGTCTCTTCCATTAACGTCCTTACCTTTCACGGGAAAGTTCGGATCAGCGGCAAATCGAATCGACAGATTTTCGGATGCTCGCGTCTTATCAAATGGCCCGTAATCAGTTGTGCAGCCATCATCAATTTTCAGCCACGATCATCCCGACAATCGAATCGGTGGAATCTGATAGAATACACGCGATGATTGATCGATCAGTAGTTTACCAGACGTGTGTCAAATATTAATCAAAAGTTCGATTTTACGATATTCGTCGCTGGTTTGATGAGTCGGAAAACCGAGTAATTCGGTGGAAATTTAAAGAGCCGCTTCGTGAATTTATAATAATCGAATGCTGCGGAATTTCCGATGGGCAGCAACGAATTCATATCGAAATCTCCGCATCAGTGGCGCATCGTATCGTTGCCGTGCAACGATCCATTAAATCACAATGCAACGCGATGCATCGTTGCACGAGCCTCGCATTTTCGGGAACATTATAGCCTTCTTTTCGCGCCGTCTACCTCCCCTGTGATTTGCGACCCGCTTGATTTGCGATCCACCCCGAGTCCAACCATCCCCTCTGGCGTTCACTCTTTTTTCTTGTTTGCGTCTCCTCGGAATCGTATATCTTCCCGCTGGCATAAGATCATCGCGATAATTTCATTGCAACGAGACCGCTAAACGTTTCTGGCGAACGCAATTACAACCGTGGACGTTGAATCCCAGCAACGCCCCGTTAAATTGTTTTCAGCAACCGCAATTCCGTCTTTTTCGTGGCTCAGTATCAGGATCCACTTAAATCCTGTATTATAATTTTGTAGCAGAGCAGAGGGAGCTTATTATAAGATTTACTCGTCGTATTCCGGCAACTCGGTTTTGAAAAAAATTAGCTCGAATTAATCTGTCTCTGAGACGAAGTTCCATCGCCGCGACGGATTTCAATTACCAGAAGTTAGTCGGTCTGATCCTCGAACAAGCTGCGCCGAACGCGATACACCTGCGTCGTCTGAAATATTTTATTAATGCTACGAATCCGTCGGATTTCGTCTGGGATTTGCGTGCGACTCGTTGCGACGCCGACTCCACGACGATTCTGGATCCAGGTGATTAAAGACGGAACGAGAGCATCGCCTCCCAGTGTTTGCGATCGTAATGCATAGAGTGTGTAACGTAAGCCGTGCGATGAACAAAGTTGACTTTCTCTAAACGCGAAATTTCAGTAAACAGAGGTGTATTGTGCCTGACACGGTTGTGCAGCCGACAGCTGCATGACTGGCTTCCACCTTTCGGAATTTCCGCGGAGCAGTCGGTCGCGTTTACATTAGGGATCGCAAAAAGTCTCGTCTGCACGGCATTCTCGTCGATAAGTAGAGAAAATGTAGCGTAAAATGGCTGGCACGGTCAACATTCGCCTTGGCTATCGATAAATATCGTCCACGTTAGATGACACGGTACCCTGCGTCGCAGTGGCTGACTTATTATCGAGCTGCGCTACTTACTGCCCCACAATTTCATTCTCTTTCCACTAGCGCAGCTATCAAGCGAAGATAAAATTTTGTATCGGACTCAAAGGTGTCGCAGGTTATTTAAAAGTGCTATATAAACGTTTCACGCGAGCAGCTCTACAGGTGTTTTTTACTTAACGATGGAAAGTACGTATGACTTATGACTGATACGCACCACTGCCTTCTACTCGAGGTAATACTTGAAATCGTATTTGTAGCCACCGTATCCTCATTTAGAAACATTCTGCGGGTATTCCAGACGGAAGCTACAGGTGTTTTCTCGGGACGAGCAAAAAGTTTTACAAAAGCTTCCAATTATCCGAAATCTGCCGGATTCTGCCGAGTGTAATGTATTTTCCATCGAGTTTGCCGCGTCCTCGTTTGCCCGCGCCGCATTCTAAGGATTCCACGGTGCCTGTAATCTGCACCATCCAGCTCGTAGTCATCGTTCCACAGAAGCAAACGAACCATAATACGGAAACGCGGCCGTTCTATCGCACGGGACGTCGTTCGCCGGCCGTATCACGATCGCTTAAGTGTATTTCGCGGAATTAATCTCGAGATTAATCCGCGTTCACCGGCATATTGCGGACAATCCAATTTAAATTGCGCGGGAACCAGGCGGCACGCTGTAAATTGCGTGCAACACGGCCGGAATGAAAATTACGTTGACGAGATTTCTCGTCAGCCGGAAGGATATCGCCGCATTTACCCTCGCAGGAATTTCACGGTGAATCGCTGATAAAACGGCGGGACGTTGTTTTCCCCGTAACGAAATCAACCGACGGCGAGCGTCTTCCTCCGTCTTTTCGAGAAACCTTTACGGTCCGTTCCATCAGTCTTGTTAAGCCCGCTTTAAATTTAGATAAACAGGGGGACAGGAAAATTCCTGCAGCCTTCAAAGACTCGCGGGATGTTCGCCGGGAAGTTGAGCCGCTTTTAACTTTTTCCCGCCGGAGAACGCGATGAAATATGAACGCGGAGCACCACGCGTGTTCGGCGAATCTGTGTTTAAAAACGAACGGGTTTTTATTTGCTCCGACTTTTATTCGCGATATTTAACAGAGGAGAAACAGAGGGCAGGAAAAAAGTCGGTTCGGTTTCGATTTTCAACGGTGGGTGCGCGATGAAACGAGAAACGTTCGGCCGTGTTTCGTTTTTCTAGAGGGAAAGGAGAATCGAGGTTAAAAATTAATCACGCCCCTGGCCCGCTGGCCATTTTCACGGCTGAATATGGAACAGGAGGCGTTTTATAAATATGATAATTGGCGACATGCAACGGAATTAACGAAACAGAAGGAAGCGATACGGAGCGAGCGTTTCGCGTCGGTGTGTACGAACGCAACAGCTCCCGGGAATGCTCTCCGTGTGTTTTGATAAAATAATAGTGTACGCGGAACAGTGGGAGTGGGAATTAAATTCAATTGTCCCGTATAAATCGCGGATGAATAATCTGTAATTGTTTAACAGGCACAGAGTTTGTAATTTCATTAATTCGGTTTACACCGCCGTCCAGAAGGTACGCAGAGATACGAATCGAAATTCAGCCGTCCGACGGATATGAATAGATCGGTCTCGCGACAATTATTTTAAACAGCGGCCGCGATCGATTCCGCTGAGCGTTTTGGAATCGTCGTTATCTGCGTATTACGAATCACAGCATTAATCAGACGTACAAATAGTTTTGTCACCGCTATTAATTTACAATGCCCTAGCAATATCCTCCTATAAATCGGGCCAGAATTCGGCCCGGCCGCGCAGCGTATTTCCACGGATTAAAACCGTCGAGGCATCGAACTCGGCCCGCCAATTGATATCGCGATGCCCGCGTTCGATCGTTTATCACGCCCGCCCCAGGCTAATTTCAGCGTAGAAATCGTAGGGGTTTCGAAAGGCAGCGACAAAAAATCCCGCTCCTCGCAATGCTCCTTCGCGTGGACGCTTAACTCTTTCACGGCTCGACGTGCATTCGCGGGTCCATTTTTCCCGGCGAAACGTCGGGGAAAAAGAACGCGAACAGTTGCATTTCACTGTGCTGCGTCAGAGATGAAAGATTAAGTGGAGAGTTAATTACGGTCCGCGCGGTGTTGGCCTCGAAGGAGAACACGCATACGTAGTCGCGTGGACCCGAGGCCTGGCGAAGATAAAGGAAGAGGAATTAAGAGAAACACTGGGCCATTTCTATGCACGACAAAAGGGACTCTGCCCCTTTTGTTTCCCCTTAATTGCGTGACTAGTCGCGTTACACGTTTCTCCGTCTTATCTTCGCCTCCTGACCGTCTGCATTTCCCTTTTGTTGCCAGGCTGAAGCGATTCGCGGACCGTGGAAGAATTGGGGCGACTGGAAGCCCAGCGATTTCGTCTTAATCCCGATTCAAAGCGCGTCCTAACAGTCGCGACGCGTCTTTTGTCGCGGCATATTCATCCGTTTATAAATTTCATCGGCTTCATTTTCTCAAACGGCCTCGCTCTTTCGTTACTTACGTAGATATCGATGTGGAGAGTTCGAATTTTCGCCAAGGAATCGCGATCCATTCCGCTGGCGAGCGGATCCAATTACGCGTGACGCTCGTGTCGAAGGGTTTCGCGCGCGCCTGACATTTTCTCCGGATGGAAACGAAGTGACGACGGGAGGCGAATTAAGAGGGAAGCCGCCGCTTTTCATACATGGTCGAGCGCGGCCGCGTCGCGACCGGCTGTAAAAGAAGATAGGAAGAAAGGCGGGGGCTTTGTTAAGAGCAAATTGAATGGGTTAGTCGCATTCTGCCTCTTTCCACTCGTCGTTTAGCGAACCCGAGCGTGGATGCTCCTTTTTAAGCGGCAACGATCTCGCTTATAAAGATCGCTTCGATAGCATACGTTCGCCACGATCTATGCCCACCAAAGAGATTGGAGGCGGAGATAACCAGCTCGCAGTGAAATTTCGAATTTCTTTGGCTAGAGAGAAGCTCCTCTTAAACTTCATTTACTTTTTATTCTAAAATTATAGGTGTTATTTCTGTGGGGAATTTTTCATGACTTATCAGAATTAAAAAAAAAAGTAAAACGGTATGAAAGAAAGGAAAATGCGAACTGAAAACGAATGTACGGTTGGAGCGATTCTCGAGTCAATATATTAACGCCAGCAACTAATGTCGGGCAGATAAATCGAGAAAAATCGCGCGATGCACGCGCGGAATTAATAAATCATTATTATATCTAAACATTTGCGCATGCACAGTTGATACGGGCAAACACGTGGCGCTGTTTGCTGATTTCAATGCACGCAGTCGCGTTAATTCGCTCAATAAATGAAAGGCAAATATTTAACGGCGTGCGTTGAAACGGGTCGGGGTGAAAAATTCCGCCGACGGGAGGTCAGGCCGGGTTCGAACGAGGAAACAACGATCGTGTCGCGAGGCTGGGATCGCGAGCCAGCCAACGTACGAAAAAAAAGAAATCGAGATCGTGCACGCGCGTTCCAAAATAGAAACGAAGCCGAGCATTTCGAGACAAAGGAAGTCGTGAAACATTCCAGGGAATCGCGAAGAAACTCCTCGTCCAGCATTCCCTTTGATAAATGCCTAAAAACAGTCGCCACTTCGTCGCCTCGCTAAAAGCCAACTTACATTCACGATTAACAAGTTTGCTCTCGCGCGGCGGGCTTCTTTTACGCGCGACAGAACAATCGCGGCGATAAAAGGGTTGGTTATTATTTATCAAACGTGGAACGTAATCGCCGCAATTTAGAAGGCTCCGCGTGCTCGAGCACGGTTGTGCGTAGTCGTGTAACGCGAGGGTAGAATCGGAGCGGCGGGGGTGCAAAAGAAATTAATTGTAACTGGAGAGGTTTTCACGGGCTGGAGTAGAGTGCCGCGTTACTTTGTCGTCTAGTCAAGGAAGAAAGGTTTGTTGGCCATAAATCGAGGCGGTATCGCGTTTCGTCCTGGACCCTTCCTTTGTTCTCCCTCTAACAAGAGAAGCTCGCTCTCCGTTTCCGTCCGATCATTTTCAATTCGAATCACTTCGTTCCGAAAATACTGGTAGCTTCGATCAGCCGGAAGATTGAGGCTCGTTTCGTTGGAGCATTCCATGTATTCTCGTTCGCGTTTGCGTATCACACTCTGACACGCTCCTCCTGGTTCCTCCGTGGACGAGCCTCGTCATCGAGCCAGTGGAACCCCTCATTCTTAATGCATTGAAAAATACCACCGGAGCGGACCACGACGAGAGACACGAATTCTACAAGAATCTATCAGGAAACGATAGAAAGCGGTCTGGCCGGGGTAGGAACCGATCCGTGTCAAATAAAGCCGGATCGATGCTGAAGGACGATCATAATAAAACCGTGGGGCCGTGTACGATCGGGCGGAATAAGAACGGGCGGGAATAAAGGAGGGTAGAAAGGGAGGTGTTGGCGAACGGAAGATAAATCGAGCAGGTCCGACGTTCATATTTTACTACTAGTCTGGCTACTTTGTTCGATCGCGTTTTAAGAATTCCGTAGTCAAACAGCGCCTCGAGTTAGGGTATCAGCTAAAGAAACATCGATAAATTCTTTAAAACGGCGAACGATCGAGAGAGTTTGGATAAGTAACAGGCCATCGTGCCATCCGGATCGGTTTCGCCTTATCCTTAATGCATTGTAAAACGGGGAACGAGTCGAAACGGGGGTTGAAGTCGCGTTGGCGTCGATTGTCAGTGGATTCCAGTCTAATTGAATGGTCTCGAATACTTTATGAAGCTGTATCTTGAATCTAGCGTACCCTAACCGTGATCGAGTCATTCGTGCCTTGAAACGTTTCTGGTGGAAGAGTTTTTTCGCGTTTCCAAACCCCGCGGATCTTGCGGTTGGAAGACTGGTTTGTATAATCAAAGTATCGTGGAAATACATGGAATAAAAGATCGCCTCCTTGTAAGCTGTATCGAATTCCACGAAGTGAAACATTTGCATTGAAATTGACTCGGATTCTTGAGTACACACTATGCCCGATCCCATCTACGGGCTGGCGGTGGTATCAAAAGGGAATCGATTCGATGTCAAGTCGAGAAGAATTGTCCCGGATCGGCGATATTATCGCGAATTCAATTACGATCGAGAGGTGTATGTAACAGGGAACGTAATCACTATAGGTATCGCGACTCGTAATCTTGCCTCGTGGCAACTCGAATCGTAATTAAACTTGCGCGTTGTCCCGAACAATGCGTACCTCCCTGCAACTTAATCCCCGTTGCAAGTGCTGCAGTTCCATTGACGATTCTTACGATCTCAGAATTAATATCGTCGATACGTTAGACCACGACACACGGAGCTATGGGTGCCTCTGAATATCGTGTGATCCCCTCCGTTGAAGATCGTTTATCTTCGATTTTCATTCGATTGGACCACTCTGTCCGTACAAACAGTTTAATACGAATGTGCGAGTCATGAAAGCATGCACTAAAAGTACAACAGCGTATCTAAGAGACGAGGATAAGCTACTTCACGTACGTCTGCCGCGTTCGACGATTTAACGAAGTCGATCCCGAACGTGCACCGCGGGCCCTGTAAGAGCCACTTTTACGCACGATACTTCCCGTTTACGTGACCGTATAAAGTGGTACTTTTAAGGAACGATACGCCCTCGATGAGTTCGCTTTACGAGTATTTCACGACGGCCAGATCGGATTTTCCAGCTGAACTTCCGGGCGTATCAAGGTGTCAGGTTTTCCGCGGTGTATCGTAAAAGTAAATAACAAAAGTTTTACAGCCAGCCCGTTCGTAAAGTTGTACGTATTATTGCGAGAATTCTTGCGGCTTCGACGTAACATTTCCGTTGAATGAAAGTTGCTACGTTTACACACCGGATCAACGGTACAGAAATGTCTCACCGACGCGGTAACCACCGCGGAACTCGCGCCACGACACCCTCGACTTTCATTATTATTCGAAACCGCGAATGGAAAATAATAAATCAGCTTGAACGGCGACGATAGCTCGATATATATCGCGTCGATTCTGTTCCACATAAATACCGGAAACACTTAGCTTAACGCATCGCGTCTGTCCGTGACGTATCGCTTCGATAAAATTATTACGAACCCGGAACTGTGTAATCGACCGCGTTCATTCAAGCGCGCAGTCACTTAGAATCTGCCCACGATGCCTGGTCGTCTGAGGAAAAATTATTGGTTTCCTTTTTTAGAACGTCAACCGAGCTAGAAGATCGAACGCTTCCTCACGGATACACAGATACATCCCCCCGTCTACCCACGATCCATCCCCTTCAAAAGGTTCCAGTTTAACCAAATATCGTCCGAAAGGCAACGCGGAGATCCGTGTATTATTTTGGTCTGCTGGGGAATCGGTCCTTAAACTTCTCCCAGAGGTGAGCAAAGATTCTGCACGTACGAATACGTGGATTGGTCGAAGTTCCACCACAGCCAGTCCAAAACGATTCCGCTGCAGATGAAGCGGAAGCGTCGTATCGGTTAGCCAGCGACCAGTTAGTCCTAATCGCTGGCTGTTTCGTCCTGGCACGTGTATCTGATGCACCGAAGCAGTGATTTGAGGGCATCAGTCAAACAGTGCCACATGTTACCAGTGGGCGTCATAAGCGAGAGCGTCATATCGTTGTCGCCGGCTGCGTTACGTGTTTCCAAACTGTTCCTCGCGTGCAATCCCAGCAGCCATCGATGGCGCGAAACGACGCCTCGAGGATTCCTTCCAATCCTTCAACACAGCTCTCGAAGGTGCTCTTCGTAACGTACGAAATTCTATGCGAGAAATAGCTATTTTATTCTCGCCTTATAGAAAAAAAAATAACGTGCACGTTTTTACCTTGCTGCGCTAACGACGAATAATTTGCCAGCGACTCGAAGCTAAAAGGTACCTCGTGGACGTCGTGTTAGAACAATTCTGCATCGCGGAAAGGTGGCAAAAAAGGAGCGAAAGGGGAATCAGGCGGAAAATGAAGCGGCGCGCTTGCTGGCACCTCGCTCCTTCCCCATCGAGCGGAAAAAGGGGTGAACTTGCTGGCAAATTGAATGCAATCGAACGCAACGTTCCTTCCGTCGATCGATCCCGAGTTTTCGAGAATCGGTCCGATCGTAGCAATACGCTATAAAAGACGGGGAATCTCGGGGCGGAATTTTTGTCTCGTTTAGATTTTTCGTGTTTAATAAACGCTAGTGATCTACAAATTGCGCCAGAGATAGAATCGAATCGCCTCTTCGCACGGCGAAACACTTCTTCCGCAGACAAATGAAACTCGAGACTTTCTCTTCCTCCTGTGCTTTTTTTTCTTTCTGACTTTATCAATTAACCACGCACGGAGTAACAAATCTATCGTCGATAAAATACGGGTGATTTACACGATCGTGGAAAAGCAATTTCACGCGAAATTGCGAGACGGAAGACTGCCTCGACGCTCGAGAAAATAGAAAAAAAAAAGGTATTAATGCAATCGGCATCGAAGTTTCAATCATTTCCTGCGCGGCGACGCAACCAGACGTAAATCTTCGTCGTGGGAATCCTCTGGTGAGGCAATTTATCTTATAGAACATCTATACAGATATATTCCCGCGTTCTGCGCTGCAGACATCGATGAAAGAGTAATTTCGTCGGGACGCACTAAATATACCCGCAGCACCATTAAATTAGTAACTAAATTCAGGAATAGAATATTGATATTCTCAGTGGAGCAGCTAAATAATTGAATCCACACGTCGAATAAAATGATCTAAACCACTATCTTCGAATCCCGTCGACGTCGAACACGGCTTCGAACATCCCTATGAAAAAATATTTCTGAAAAAGTTTAAATTGTTAAAGTTCTCAGTGGTAGCAATAGTAAAACTTGCTATTTTTTTTACAAACAGTAGCTGAGGAAATAGCAGAACGTCTCCTGATTATAACGCTTTTTATTTCGTCCCGATATCTCAAACGGTTCCAGAGATATAGGCATTTAAAGATTGAGCCCTTTAAACGCACGGAGTTATGAATGGGGGTCGGCCATCTTGGCGCCGCCGTGACCCACTTCTTTTCCTAGACACTCGTAGTAAATAGTAAAATAACCCTTTTACTACTGTTTATCGCTGATCAGCTGATCAGCTGATCCGCTTGAGGTAGGTCAGTGAAGAATGTGCGAGCGAGACTTCCGAGTGCGTGACAAGGACGACAATAGAAAACTATTAGAAATTACCTATGTCTTTACACGACGATATCTCGGGAACGGAAAGAGATATCGACACGAAACAAAAAGCGTTCTACAGAGGAAGGTTTTCTTCTTCCAACGACCCCAGTTTCATTTAAAAATCATTTGAAACATAGGAACAGCGGCTCTCGAAAATTTCTTTAAATTTAATTCGTATCATTGGCATGTTTCAAAATGTATTAATGCAAAAACGTATAGTTTTAGGGAGATATATTTTATAATAATTATGTTATTCATCATTAACGATGAAGAAGGGAGTAGTAAGAGATATAAATTGGTTTTCATATTTGATATTAATGAGCGTATTCCAATTTTGATAAAAGTACAGTCATTTAAATTACGTTTCAGAGGTTTTATTCTTACTGAAAATCAGTCGTACATCGAAATTCTGCACTTTACGAATCCCTTTAAACCCCTCGAACAACCAACACCGATTGTCTTGGAATTATTCACGCGAAATCTGGATCACGATAAGTAACATAGTATTCCGCAACGATGAACACGGAAAACCTATTTGGACAGGCATATGTACATTAACTGTGCGAGAAATATCTGTCGATGGCACCTCGCAATATCGACAAAGGATCCCGCGTATCGAAGGCCTCGGTTGCATAGAGATTCGCGCGATTCCAGGTCTATCTGACAGCGTATCGGCGTTCCTTTCAGCCGACAACTCTGATCCGTGATTCGGTGCCGCTGATAAATCTTTGCGCAACGGGAGGGCGGAGGATTTCGCCGCAGAAATATTTGAGTAGCCCGATAACGGGCAGGATTTACGGGGCGACCCGTCAACGTGTATCCTACCGTCGCTGTGCAGATCGAGCAACACGCTGCACCGGGAATTCTCGGATCATCCTGTCGATATGCACGATGCGCGAGCGCATTCTTCGAACCTCTTCCATCATACTTGCGAATGAAAGCACGCGAATAAGAAAGTGCACGCCGAGCTTAATCGATCATACTTTCCGCGGTGTGCTAATCGCGTTCGAACTCGATCAGACGTATCAATTCTCCCTCAGATACGCAAAATCATCGTGAATTCGAGGATTAAAGAAGATCGTGAAATTTGTATCGCCTCTACGTTCAATCCGAATTCGCGTGATTCGCGGATCGTAATGGAATAGGTTATCGCTCGCGCGAGAGTCGACATAATAGACTGATCTCGGTTCGAAACTTGTTAAACGTTCTCAGCGGATCCTGTCACGGAGCCAAGGTAAACGCCGTGCAACGTCCATTTTCCGAGAATCGGCCGGATGTTATAACGTACGTGCGTGGAATCCTCGCGAGCAGACGTCCAAGTGTCGAGGTTTTACGCTACGCGATATCGGCATGAAAACGGGATGACTTATGGCGAGTGGAGCTACTTTTTCAGCGGCACGTATCATTCCACGGGACGAAAATCCGTGGGAGCATTTTTCAGCGGCGAACATTAGCTGCGAACAATGTTCCAATCGCGCGTTACGAACCATGAGAAGAGCTGCTCGATTTCTTGCGCAACGTACGTGAAGTACCCTCTGCGTGCGAATGCTTTGGAGAGAATCAAGGCAAACAATTTGCGTAACTCTGTCGCAAAAGTCTCTCTCTCTCTCCAACTAAGATAATGAGAGGAACGAAGCAGCAATACGTTATCAAGGACGTCATGTAGCTGAACAGATGCATCGCGTCGTCGGGAAAAGATTACAGAAGCGCAGAGGGCAATTACGATCGCAAACGTAGCATGAAGCGGGCCGCCCAACTTGATTAAACTACGAGCGACATTGAATTCATTGAAATTCAGTAGAAGCAATCTTCGGCTGCCTTCCGCTCTACAAACGCTGGGAAATTAAAACCCGTGCCATCCGTACTAGAAAACCAACTATTACTTTTCCATTACACGAGCCAGGAATGTAAAATCAACGAACGTCCGCGCGACATCGAAAACAATTTCCATCGCCTGCCCGGCGTCATAAACTCCTCGCGGGTTCGCAATTTTCACCTGCCCCGAGAATCCGCGACGCGGGAAGCGTGAAACGTACCCAGCGACTCTCGCGACCGCTCGAAAAAAAGGAAGCAACAACAGAAGAAGGGAGAACAGAATAAATACAGTGGAAAGGAAAAAAAAAGAAAAGGACGCAGAGCGTGGTGAACAGCGGTACTGGCCGGAGGCGTCGGATCGAATGGTTCGAAAAATTTCATTGGGATCCTCTGCGGGCGTGCAAACAACGCAGGAGCACGCGAGACGCTCCTTTTCGCCGGCAGAGCGCAATATGCCTGAAAGCCCGGCGTGGAACAACTCGCTCGAAGCATGTTCGACAACAGAGATCCAATTTCGGCTGGTGACGTTAAGCGGCACACGCCGATTTCAAAGCCTATCGATCCGCAGAGCCGCGGGTGGCCACCGATTCAATTTTCTCCACGGGCTACACTTGGCGACGCGGGCCGAAAAAACGGCGAGGTTAATCGCTGTAACGTAGGGTGCTGTGCGCGTCGAGCCGACACTCGCGCGTTAAACTGAACGCGCGCGACGCGCGTGAAGTCTGTCGCGTGGAATTGCCAGAGGTTTCGACGAGCTTGCGGTCGTTTCTCCCCTCGTTCGTTCGCGAAGAGCGAGACGACCCCCTCGAAACTCTTTCGATCGTCCGTTGTTGTTAAATTATCGAACGGAAACCCGATTAACGAATGAATATAACGTCGCTGCTGATTTTAAAGTACGAGCTGAAACAGCCGGGAAAACACGATCGGTCGTTTCGATTGAAAAGGCGGCTTGTTAAAAGCGGCATTCCGGTCACGTGGCGAATGAATGGCAGTGATATTCGCGTTCGCCCCGTGCAAACGACTTCGTTGATTTTAATTCGATTTCTCGGACAGTGCTTCGAGCGACTTCGAGCGTGCACGCGCGATTTTAAATAATTTCAATTGACTCTGCAGAGTGGGTCCGGCCCCCATTTCTATCGTCGCATTTTCTGATCAATCGAGGCGCATCGGTCTGGATTTTACCGTTATCGTCGGATAACATTTAATTGAATTGCCATAATTTATGAGGAAATATTTAAAGAGCTGTTTGCACGTCCGTATCTACGCGAAACCTATCGACAGAACAATGAAATTTGCTCCGATTCTCAGATGTTAACAAGTAGACTTCGATACTTGATATCATTCAGAAACCATCATTATTTTACCAATAAATACGATGAACTATGCGCTTCATAAACTAATTGGTGGACTCTAGAGACGCGCGTAATAATTCCGTCTCGCCCAGCAGAGTGCATTCCTTCTGTAAAGTCTCTGAAAAAAACACCCCTTCCGACTTAACGTGCAACAAGTCTTAAATTTTGCGCAGAGGCGGCCACAAGAACCCCATCGGACAAGAACAGAGGGTCGAAAGAAAGGCGAGCCAAGTTGGTGGAATGTTCAAGTTGCATGGAGCCTGGCTGGAAAGTTCAGGCAAGGTAAAACGGAACCACAGCTCTGGGTGCCATTGTTAGTGCGAGCCCTCGTTCTCTCGTCGCGCACCCTTCGTTCTGCGTCTCATCTGTTGGCCATTGGTCGCTATCGTAGCGCGGCAACGAATGTTGAACGAGGCACAGTTGACACGGTCCTCGATTGAAGGCGAAGTTTGCGTCGTTTGCTAAAGGATTAACGTGGGAGGACGACTTGCTTCGACTGACTTCGCGACGACGCGTGACTTTCGGTTCGGATCGTCTTCTGGCTTGAATACTCTCGACCGGACAGGCGATCTTGCGGAAAATTGAAATTATCACGGGTTCACCTGCTTCTTTGTAAACTCGATACCTTCGTCTCTTATCTTCGCTGGATCCTCGAAGAATACGCGTTCGGTTGTGGTTTCCATGGTGGAAGTATTTCGTGAGGAATAGGGGTGGTTGTTGTACGAATCGAGGTGCTGTTGAAAATTCGGATGCTAACTATGAAACTACATCATCGAGGTGGAACCGAGTCGCGGTTAATTTGTACTGCTTCTTGCATTTATGGAAAATTTAAATTTGCCCGTAGTATGCTAAAGTGGTAAGAATGCATGTTATAGTAGTTAAGGGACGATACGAATCTCTATCTTATTTGCATTTATAAGAGCACGGATTCGCGTAACCGTATGCAGTCTACTAACGATAAATGTATGCGATTGGGTATGTTAATACCACGGGAATCATCATAAACGTCGTCCTTTTGCGATTGTTTTATCAGGCTCGTACCAGGAAGTCTTTCACGTCGAGAAAAGAGAGCGATCTCTGGAACGGCTGCCACGATTCCACCGGATGTACCTTACATCCTCGCCGTTCAATTTCAGAATATAACCGTAGACCGAATGAGGGGACTTTTATTTGTTCAATCACATTATCTGGCCCTGAAAGGCAGAGTACCCCGGAGTCGAATAACGTCGATTCTCCGTAATCGTTTTCCACGCAACGACAGCTTGATCTTCGAGCACGCCAAACGACGAAGAAACGAATTCCACCCCTGTGGGACGATTGTCCAGAAATCGTCGAGGGGAAATCTTCTTCGCTTTTCTTCTACGCGAACGCGTACCAACAGTCAATGAAATATCTGTAAGTTACGATAGATTACGGTAGAATTACTATTCGAATCGTGAAAACGGCGGTTTGCAACGTCTGTTTTCGAGTAATCGCGAGGACACGTGCAAGAACGTTCGCTCGAGAGGCGAAATCACTCCTGGAGAGTAAAATAATTTCTCTGCGACGCGGAGAGCCACTTCGCTATTTTCCGCACGTTCCCTCTTCAACCTTTCCCGTGGCCTCGCGGCGAACGTCGCTTTCCCAGCCGAGTATTTTTCAAACAGGATTATGCTGAACCCCGAGCAATCTTCGAGGACGTGTCGCGCGAACTGTCACGAATTCGCGTTTAAGAGACTCGGTTTACCGAGGCGCGAGAATTTCTTGATTAAGAATTTAAATGGACGCGAACTCAAATATCCTCACGTGGAAAGAATCGATTTTTAAAGCCCGTGGGGGCGTCGCGCGTCTGTCGGAAGCGCTCGCTGAAGCGTTCCATTGCGATCGAGATTTTATCACGAGTCGGACGAACTTGCGTCACGTCTGACACGATTCTACCACGGGTTGATCGACGTACGCGCTATCGCGTCTACCGAAATCTGTCTGCTTTGTCACGTAGACGTGCCGCGGCAAATGTCCCATTACCAGCCAATCGTCGTTCTGTCATTGCATAATCAAAATCACAGGGAGCACCACTCGTACAGAGTAAACGCCCCGTTGTGAGCCTGTCAAAGATTCTGGAATTAGTTAAACTACGCTTCGAAGTACGCGCAGTGAAGTTCGCGGAGAGATACGAAGCCATCCCAGAGGAAAATTCCGAATCGATCCGCTAAGCGAACACTGCTAACTAGCAGCATGGTACCTCGCCTAAACGGGACTCGACGTTTTTGATCATTAACGTTACTTAATCGTGAACAGGATATTGACGTTAAGTATTAATAATCAGTAGTCTCTCGTCAATACTTCCGTGCCAGCTTTTACAGACAAGTCCTCCGACGATTCCCCTGGAAACACTCTTCGACACAGAAACGCAACGTCCATTAACAAACCACTTTCCCTTCAATCACCGTTACCCGCTCGTTCTGGCTGGCCTCGTACAACCAACTGGTATATCAGTCACGGTCGAGCCGACGTGATAAGTGCGCATCGCGGCGAATCGAAGGCTACAAGTCAAACAAGCACCGCGAGCGGTAACACGGCCGTGTTAGCCGACAGCGCGTTGCAATTTCTCGCGTCACTTATCGGGCCTGCGCTTCCCTCGGCCGTGGGAAAATCACGGGCGGACGCGCGCGCTTTATGCGCGCGGAAAGGATAACGTTGGGAACGTGGAACCACGGCCGTCGCGTAAACGGCGTCATTGATCAACGAGTTTCATTCGACCAGACGCGAACGGGGTGACGCGAAATCCCCCGCGCTCGAACCCGCACTCGTCCGCGTTTATTATGCGCCTGACTCGTGACGCGGCCCATTCAGGTGCGAATCGAATCGAATTGCGGTCGAGTGCCGACCGGAAGGCATTCGTGTGCACCGTTCACGCGATTACCTATTAATCGACCCAGCGAAAGGTTTGTCGCTCGCCGTCTGACGTTGCGGGTGATCGCGTTTTCGCGAATCTTTGTCCTTTTGTGGGGCGAAGCAGAAGAGTGCATGCGCGAAAAAGGCGTGAGCCGATAAGCCGGTTTAATGACACTGGAAAACACGCAGATTTTGGTCCAGCTATGTATCACCAGCGTGAACCCGTTCAATCAGAGAGAACGATGGCGGGAAAGCCACTTTTAATTGGATTGCCTCGTCGCGCGTTCGCGTTTCTGAGCACCAGCTGAATACATTTTCGTATGCATTAAAACTGCTACTAAACTCGGACGACGCCGTTATAATTTTAATTATATAAATATAGTGTTATCGTTTGTTACATTTTTAGTGGAACCAACTTGCAGCCAAATATTGCTGCGATTTAGAGAGAAATATTTTTGATATTCGTCAGCAACGATAATAAGTGAAAGAATTTTACAGCCAAAATGAGAAAAGACTCGTATCTTTATATTGTTTAGTGTTAACAAAAAATAATACTTCGTCTTGGGAGACCCAGAAAATTTTAAACCGCGGTGGCGGAATAGCGAAAGCGAGGAAAAGTTACAAAATTGCGAATCATTCCAGCGTGCTCTCGCAATATTTTCCCGGGGTTAATGTCGCCTCAAAAAGAAGGATTATGTTCACGCGGGCCAAAAGTTGAAGAAATGCATGTAGAAATAAGAAGGACGAAACTTAAAGCATGGCGGCACAGTGGGAAAGGGCGAGCAAAAGTCGCCAGGTTTCAAACTACGGGCCGCGAGCTTTATTGCCAATTTGCATTCTTCACGGCTGTCAAGACCTCGGTTACTCCGTTCTCTCTGCCTCGTATTTTTAAACGAGGGGAATTTAGTACGCCAGCCAACGATTAAAATAGAAAGGAACACACGCGTCCTGCCGGACGATAAAATTTAAATTTGAATGTTTAATTTGAATTTGAATGTTGAATTTGAAAACATTTCGGTTTCGCTAATGGTCAAATACTGAAAACACGATACTTTTGACTGCAAGAACGTCACAATGCGCCGGAGGGACATGTTGCGCACTGCCCGCACATTTACATCGCGACTCGAAATTGTGTCGGGCACCGACGCTGTCATAAAAATGTAACTCCCATAATGTGCCAGTTGGGGCGATATAAAATTTCTTATCCGTTACAATTTCGACCGCCATGTGTTCTCGTATGTCGTCGTAAAACGGGACTCCTCCCTTTACGAGACGATAACTGGCGTTTAATCCTTACGATTCTAACGTATTCCATTTTGCCCCCATTTTATCGACAAACAGTTTAATGAAAACGAAATTTAAGAGCAGCAGCGAGGAGAATTGAAGAAAAATGCAACGATACGAAACTCGAACGTTCCTCCAGGAAATACATATATTATTACCCAGAAACATCGTTCATTTCGCGGTGCTCCTGTTTTAAACGAATTTGCAAGAACTTCCGCGGGAGTTCTCAAGCCAAGAACGTATATCTTCTTTAAGGAAATGCAACGAAAACTTCCTCTAAATAAATTGTGATTAAGCGACCTTTTAAGCGGCGAAGTTGAACCGTCTCGTCCGCGGCAAATGGATCTTCCTCCTTTTTTTTCCCTCCTGCCTTTATTCTCTCGCGTTACGTAACGCGAAATATGCGGGGAAGTTATGAAAATAGGCGAAGAGGCGCGACGAAAATCCTTGCCCATAGAAACTCGGGCAGCTGTGTAACAAAGAGAAAAATTCCTCGCTCTTAACCGAAGGATCCTTTAATACGCCGCATTAACTTGTTATTAATTACTTAGCTCGGGCACTAATTAAAAACTTTTGTTTGTTACCAACTGTACTCCATCTCTGACCTCTTTGGTAAGCTCGATGCACCGTGGAGATCCCTGTAATTCTTTTTTCCATCTGTATCCCCTGTTCGCTGTTTCTTCGAAAAATTGATCAAACTTTCGCGTCCCGTAAACTGTGCAACGATTCACCCTCCGCCTCGTTGGGAACTTTCAAGTAGAAATTACAAAAACGCAAACTGCTTGCGAATGTTGCGTTGAGTTAACACGAGCCGCCTTGTCTAACTTAGTTATCGCCTGGTTCGAGATGAACGCTTGTTGTTAAATCCTTGTTAAGCAACATTGTGAACTTGATACCGGACGGGAGCCGAGAGGATAGGATTTTACAATTTGACTACCAAAATCCAAACTTTCTATACCCGGCCGAGAACTCCGTCAAGTTAGGCGAAACTCTGTCGAACTTCAATCTCGAGCGTGTCTACCGGGACAGAAAAGAAGGGTGAAATCGGGAGACTGGAAAAGTGAAAAAAGATAAGGGCGCGGGGGTGCAGGGTGGTGTCTCCAAGAAGGCGCGGAGTCCACGTGGCGCCACTTGAAACTCAATTTCTCCTATGTGCCGCGCAGCTTTCTTTGGTGAATAAGGTTACTCCCGGTAAGAAGGATCGCGTGCAAGTTAGATTCTTTGTGCAGCTGCGGAACAATATGAAAAACTGATTGGAATAAGGCGTGGATCTCGAGGGTATTAACAACCATCCAACGCGATACCTTTCTCCTTAAGCGTCGTTGTGCAATCATTAATGCGCGCTCTCGCGAAAAAAATAAAAAGGAGAAGTGAAGAATGTCATTAAAGAGGAAGTAATAGACTCGGTACTGAAGGAGGGAGGCGAATAAAAGCACCGGAAAGGGTTATAATTACTCGCGATGCTCTTCTGCGTTCGTTGGAAGACACCCTGACAGCTCTTTCCCTTCGTCTCTGTTCCGTGATACTCTCTTGGATCGTTCCGACGGGAGAGCTCGTCGTCCCTCTTTGTTCTACCATCCCCTTGTCCCCGATCGCCACACCACGGCTACGAGCCGTCCCGCGGGAAGACAGCGGTACCTAATTCCCATCGGGAGAATCGTCGGAGACAAAGAAGCCGCCGATGATGATGTGTCTGGCGGACCGTTCGGCCGGATAATCTGGCTACCATTCAAGAAATGGGATCGATGAGGAAGAGCGAACGAGGATTTGATGGGGGATTTCGTTCGCAGCCGGGGTAACCGGAAATAGGTGGAGCTCCGACCTTCCTCCTCGGCTTTTTGCGACCTTTCATAATTTATGTTCGTAGATTTTGTTTTGCGGGGAAGAACGATCGCCCAGCGAATGAGAATTCCAGAGGTCGAGGACGGATCGAGCGTGTAGATGGGCCCTTGGCCAGCGATTGCGCAGGGTGGAAGAAGGAACGTCAATTGCGATGGTCCTATAATGGATATCGTAACGTAACATCGTGATGCATACAAGCAGTCGTATCCACGTCTGTCAAGACTGTCATCCATCGTGGCATCCGTTTCTTGAACGTCCGACCGAGCGTACCCCTAAATTGATAGATGATAGGGACCCGAGTATTGTTAGCTGTTGCGTTTCATCGAGCCTCTGTCGTAAATCTTGTAATTGAATCGACGAGGCATAGACAGTGGTAATAGACGACGTTCGATCGGACATCTTCGAGACGTGCTTGAACCGGAACACCGGGAACAAATGGAACCCGTGTTCTCATTTGCCATCTTCGTAATTGCGCGACTGCCCCCGCGTGCAATGAATTTTTCAGAGGGGAACAGCCCCACGGAAGATCGGAACACGCGGCACGATCGGAAATTGAATACTGTCGGACGTTGAATTTCATTAAACACCTGTCGTAAATCTTGAAATTGAATTGACGAGGAATAGACAATGGTAATGGACTGGTACTTGGTCAGACACCTGCAAGATGTGTGTACTAATGGCCCCGTTTCCCGTCGACGACATACGCGCGGCCCTCCAAGTAGTATAGACCCGTGCTTGCTGCGACATACCGTACTAGCAGTGCTTCTCGACCGATTAATCTAGTTCTACTGTAACAATTAGCTATTGTATCGCCAACTAGTATTATATACTACAATATTCACATATAGTAAATATATATTACGCCCCTAACACGTGTATAACATCGAATAACATTGAATTATAAAAGAACGAACCGAACGGTATTTGATACTGGCGTGTCAGGAAAATTTTCAAGAAATTCATCATTCCGTAACTAAGTACAATAAGAAACATCGCGAAAGCGATATCACCGTCAGACTTTCCACGCACACAGTGTAGAACACGTTAAATATTCATCGACTCCCTCAAACTTACCGCATACTCATTGTCGATAGAGCAAAAGCGAAGATAAATCGGCCTTTAGAGACTCGCCGATCGATGCTCTCATAAATAATGTTTCACGGTGCCCGTAGACAGCCGAGGAACCATTCTAGACATTCCCTTCGAAGTTGTTTAACCTTCACCTGATTTTCTTAACGATTAAACTTTACCAATGAACGTCGAGTTGAAGAAAAAAGATTGCATCTTTAGGAGAACGAACTGCTGGAGGAATCTCCGGGGGATCCTCATCGTGGGATCGTCGCATTCGTGTTTTTATTGGTTCCCTGAGACGTCAACCGATCTTCATTCCACAAGGACACGTCCGTGATTACGAGGAAACCTCCCGGAGGAATGAAACTCTCTTTACTCCCCAGATTTTCGTGAAACCCACGGCGCTTTGCTCTTTCCTGGTTACCGTCTTATCAAGAGAATATGTCTTGTTTGTGCTTGATCTTCTACCGCGGGATATCCCTTTGGCGGATCTGAGCTCGTTCCTCCTCTCCGCGAGGGGGAAGAAAAACCACGGAAGGAAAACCACGATGACGAGAGAATTTTAATGATGCTCGTTTCGTTTCTCAGACATTCAAATTCGATTCTAAATCGAAATTCAAAGTGCTGTCGAAACTAACCCTGCGAATTAATAAAACGATCGAATCACCATATCAAACGAATTCATCCAGGAGCCCGGCGCGGCTTCTCCTTACATAATATCCGCTGTAATCGACTTTTTAATAACTCCTCGTCTGTACGCGAACCGAAAAGAGCCTGTCTGGAACGGACGAGAGCAGGAAAAAGGTCGAGAAAAGAATCCGAAACCCACAACGGTCCTTTCGCAAGATAGAGGCTCTCGAAAGGTTTTATTGGCTCTGCTCGTCAAGCACCTGTCAGTCGCTCAAACATGGCCGTAATTACGATCACGTCTCATCGAGGACCCTCCTTCTGAAACAGATCATTTCCCCTCTTTTCTCTCATCCTTTCCTCCTTTCCCATACACGGTCGAATGACTCGAGCCTCGTCGATGCCGCTTTCAAACTACTCGCGTCGACCTCTATTTTCGTTCAGAGACAAGTGCTTTCTAGACTCTTCCAATATTTCATTACGTTTCACTTTGAAATTTACCGTTCATTACCCGCTCGCCTCTTCGCCAACGATGCCGTACCTCTCATCGTACGATGTTATCGGATATGCTTTCCGTCTTCCCTCTCTGACCATCGAAGAACGTCCGTTCCATGTCTCGAGTGGTCTGTATTCACTCGCCTCGCTTGCTAGACGCTTTGTTCTCCTGTTTCTTAACCCTTCCTCCAGTGTCCAGAAACAACCAATATCGATCCCAATTAATTTAACTGGAAAAAGTGGCAACGCATGGAACGGCAGCGTGTGTCGCAGCAGCAACGGAAAAAGGCAGCGGGATAATTCGCAATAATATATCAATTCAGGGCAAGCTGTCGTTGACCGTTTAACAAGATTACGGGCTCGGTTATAAACGTCAAACGGCATAAAGCGTTCCTTTTTGGGTGCCCCATACGATTCGCGATACTTCCGCCGCCCTCGTCCCACGCGCATATGCGCCTCCGCTGGGGGCCACGCGAACGCTTCGAAGGGATTTTCGATAATAACCGAATTTATGGCGCTGCGAAAAGACCCCGATTATAGGGGAGCTTTTAGCGTTCGTTGGATCGCGACTCGTTTGAAAAATGCGCACGCGGATATAAACGCGATTTCCACCGGGAAACCGGTCAAACGCCATAGAGCGTCCGGGAAATTGTAAATAGAACGTCCGAGTGCTGCTTTACCGCTATCATATCGCGTTGGAGCGAGATCGACGAACAATGCTCGGAGAGGATTATTTATCGTACAGGGGTTAGAGTTCAGAGTGGAGGAGGTGTTGAAGCGCCGCTCGAGTAGGCTTTGATTGTAGTTTGTTTTGATGGCACGCCTGATATTACGTGCCCGATAAAAATATTCGATCGCGACGGATACGAGAGGGATCGGGCTTTTAAGTGTCTCGTTGATCCGAATTCGAGGAGAAAAATATCGCCAAGTGTCGCCTACGAGTGTTCAACAAGATAGACAACAATGCGATCAGAGTCAGTGGATCGTGGAAAGTGGAATTGGGAAAATTGAGGAATCAGGCAGGTTTCGAACCTAACAAAGCGCAGAAACTGCGTGCAACTGCTCGCGTTTGCGTAAAATATTTTACGAAATTTCATTTAAAATACTCCACGGCGTGAAACCGTAAAGTTCCCGAAATCGCGCGGCGAAATATGTAACACCTTTTCCAGCGTGTTCTCCTCTCTTTTCAAAGAAAAAGGAGCACGACAGCCCGCGAACCATTTTCACCAAAATATTCCGCCCTTCCGGGGTTCTCCAAACAGCCCGACATGACACGTGGCGCGTGAACGCGAAAATTTCGATGGGAGCCCGCGTCGCCGTAATATCCGGTTGAACTTTGCGAAACGCTTAATAATTTTCCAGGTAGGGCGTCGTGCGGCACCGCGCGATACCATCCGCGTCGAAAAGTTTCACCGTGGTAATGCATACGGGAAACAAGAAGCCGCGGGAGAACTTTCCGCCCGACGATTGCCCGGGAGAACAATTTTTATTCCGCGTCCACGGCCGCGGGACAGGGTCTGCCACGGTCTCCGGGCACATAAATTATCAGCAGCTTCGTACGTATAATTTGTTTACAGGCTGGCTTGGCTTGTACCGTAACGACGGGTATTTTTAAAGCGTCTACAGCCGGTTCTTTGTCTTCTGTCCACCGTCTCGAACGATTTACGGCTATCTCCGATGTGATAACGTACGATGCGAATCTCCGGGAAGGGCGCTCCGTCGATTGCGACCGGTTGAATCGAGGACGAGCTCATTTATCATTGAGTGGTTTCGCAATTTTATTGGGCGATGGATACTCATTGGGGTAAATTAATTTCCTTCTCCAAGGGAGAGGTAAATACTCTTTGAAAAAGTGGTAGGATAATTGAAATGAATAGGGTTATCAATTAGCGTTCCTGTAGGGTTGCTAATTAGGAACGACTCGTAGCAATGAACGCGAGATATCAAGTAAAGTATGGATACAATATACTCTTGCGGAACATTTGCAATTTATTAAAGCAGAAAACACGCGTCAAGCTTGTTTACATTGAAGTTCACTCGACACAGACAGATTTATCGTCTTGGACGGTAGTAAACAGCGCATCGGCTTCATCGCGCGCCTGCACCCCTTTTTTCCCTCGCGACGGTACACCGTGAAGAACTCGCCGGCACCCTCATTTAATTTCTCACAATAGATCCCCCGCGATGAAAAACGTTAAACGGTGTATCGCGAGTCGCCACTTTGCTCGTGTAACGGGACTGTGAAAGACGAGGGGGAGGGTGCAATTTAACCCCTATCCAGCCCAAGATTTGACAAAGTACCAGAGCTTCTTGGTCGACGGCGTCGTGAGGAGCAGACGCTCCTATTATCTTCTCAGTTGACTGCGAAATTAATCGACGATAGCCCAGTGCAACGTTGCACTTAATCAAGCGTTAAGCGTTTAACCGTGTCACCAATTTTTATCCCAAACAACCTCCGCTATATACAAAATTCAACAATTATATTTGAAGATCGACGGAGAATCACCCAAGCTCCATCCGACACGATTTCTAACCAAAGAGAGCCTCCAGAATTCACGGTACTCGTGCATCTTCCACTTTGCACTCGACCAGCCGCACACAGACCCGAACGGAGCTTACCCTCGATCCACCGTTGCTCCCAATTCGCGTGATTTTTGACGCTGATTCCCAGGGGAGGCTCGGGACGACCGGTCTTAGCCCGATCCGACGGCGGCAGCCGTGAACGAATATCGATCACCATCGAGAGAGGCAGCCGCGCGGCGGTGTATAGATTAGTTTGAAACTCGAATCAATTATACGCACGGCGAGGAGGAGGCGGCTCGGTCGGCCAGCCAAGCTCGGTACACCAAATCTAATTAGTAATGCCGATTTAGCAAACCCTAATTGCGCGCCAACATATCACCGGCAATTTATGCGACGCCCCCGTTATGAATCAACCCGGCCTACACCCCGCGTGTTTTCCCGTCCAGCCACCCCAGGAACCCCTTTTCCGACGGCCGCTGCGTACCACCGCGTTCCACGCGCACGCCTTTCGCCCGCCGATTTCATATTAATTTCCATACTTATCGCGGCGATCGTGGCCGGAGGGCGGCTGCATCGCGCGGCGAAATCTCCTCTGATGGCGTTCGCCGACCGACTCGATTAATGCCGCCTGATTCGAGTATGCTAATGGCGAACACGTTCGCGCGTATTACCAACGCTGTTTTGCTTGGAGCTGGTTAACAGAGGCTGGTCAGGAATTTTGTAGCTGCGCAAGTATGAGAAGATACACCTGTGGTCAAAGGACTGCAAACAGGAGATCGATCATAGATGGGAATGATGGGAATGGTATACTGTGAAATCAGCAATTGACTTACCCGTCACGGTTGTAAAAAGCGTCCAGTTATTGCTATCTATCCGTGGGTAGTCGTATCGGCGAATAAATTAGTCGTTAAAATCGAATGCGATCAGCGAGTGGAACTAGTCCATCGACGATCCGTCATTACGTCAGTTTATTAACGCGATCGCGTCGCCGTGCGAACGTTTTAATAGCGACGCTGATTTTACAACCGCTTTGTTCACGGTTATAATATTCATTAGCGATGTTTTGGACGCCGCGTTACGTTCCTAAAGCGGTCGATAATAGAATGTATTTTCTTGCATCTTTATTAATCCATTCGAGCTAGCTTTTTATTGGTTAAATGGTTATTTACAGGCTGCTTCATTTGTACTGGTATGATCACATTGTACATTTATTCGCAATTATTAATGTAATATAGAATATTAATTTATAAGCTATCAAATTGTTACATTACATTGGTTCGTTATAATTTTTAGTCGAATTATTTTGGTAACGATCAATTTTACACGTTGCTGTGAGTTGTTATTATTATTACAACGTTCAAACATAATTCGTTGGCAAGCAATTAAGTGATAAATAATGAGGAACAAGTTTGTGGTAATATGTTGTTAATTTATTCCGATTTGTTTGCTCAACGTGATAATATAACGAAACGTGGGATCGATCGACACGCGCTGCCCTCAGTGACTGCTATTAACTGACCAGCGAGCCTGCGACAAATTTAAATTGATGATTACTGCAGCCCCATTTTTCGGTTTATTAACTTCAGCCGGTTATTTAATTGAAGGAAATGATTAATTGATAGCACACACTCGACGTCCGAACCACGGTGAAAGTTGAAATTTCGCCTGTTACCAGGTATAATCGAATCTGTGTAGGAATGTATCGATTTGTCCCGTTATTGGTCACGGTTCATCAAGAACTGACCTCGAACGAGGAAGGGTGGACGAGAAAAAAAAAATAAAAATTAATCGTTACTGCAACCCGATTTCAGTTTATTAGTTTCCTTTCACTAGCTGCATCGGGAGGAGTGATTAATCGTCCGACGTTCAATGGTTAATTAATTGAAAGCTTATAAAAATCGAAGCTGGTGAAAATGCGTGAACAAAAACAGCGAGATTATTGCGATAAAAGAAGATCGACAGTGGCAATTAAACATAGGAAACCGCTCGCGCGGCTCCAAAATGGAAACTTCAACTGCAACGAGTATAATGCACAGACACCGAAGGGAATACTAATAATGAAAACAACGAACAGTATTATGGTAAGAGCGGGAATAACACCAGGGGATGAGAAAAAGTTCCCGCAAGTGAAAAATACGGACAGAAGTTAACGATCCGATTAAGTCGGATGTAGCGATTAAAACTGCACCGGACCCGGTGATTAAATTGCGAACAAGCTGGAAGTTTGCGTTGGGTAATTGCAAAGCGACTTCTTCCAGTCCCCTTTTCTAACCCCTCTCTAACGCCCGCGCGTAATTAGTTCGTCGAAGTATCGATAATGCAATCCCAGCGTTTAAAATCCCTCGTTCGTCGCGATAAATTCGCCGATCGAATCGGCCACGCGTAAATAATCATTCGCGAGATTTCCGCGAAAACGTTATTACGCGTCGTATTAAAAGAATTGATGATAATAGGTCTCACAAATTCGAGGGAACCACCCTCCGTGGGGACGAATCGTCGAATTTTTCCAGAGAGCTGCCATAATTTCGAATAATCGAAAAGTTCGACGGGCAGGAGAAGTTCTGACAACTCAATTCGCCTCGACAATTCTTCGGTGAATATCGCGGCCGGGTTCCATCTCCGTCGAAGAAGTTACTTGTTTGCGCGTCATCTGATCTCGTTGAAATTCAGGAATATGATTAATTTCGCTAAAAAGCATTGCCAATCTCGGGAAGAATGCAAACTGTAATACTTCTAATAATTTCACGAGCAATGCTATTAATTTTACTGAAGGCATCGCGTATTTCGAAAGCAATCTGCACTACGATGTTGCTAATAGTTTCATAAGCACTTTCAAGTTTGACACGTAATTACAACGCAACTAAGATAAACCACATCGTTTTCAACAATGTTGCAAATCGTTCCGAAGCGTTTCCGTAGCTTTCGTGAACTCCTGAAATAATCTCGACCGTGCTCGAGGGATTATTTCGCGTCAATTCACGTAACATCGCAAATTACTTTTACATCATTAGCAACATTACATTCACAATATTCTACAAAATGGTTTGTCATCGCTAATCGCAGACAGAACGGCACTACATCAACTTGACGTAATTTCATCTCGTACATATCTAACGCGGACACATCGCGTCCAGCGTATAATCGTCTTACATTAAACCAGGCGTCTGACCGCACGCACCCCTAAACTACTTAAACATGTGTCTATAGTGGACGCAGCAATATAATCCATGGCAGGTTAACTGTAACTGTTCTATTATTACCTGTTGCCTGTCAATCCCCATAAGCGTTACCTGTCCGAGGTAAATTCCGAATTAATTCCAGTGACTGAACTTAGCCCCTCTTCATGAATGTCAATCAGCCACCGGTTAAAACGCGGAAAAATCGTCAAACGGGTCTAGAAATTGGCTCGATCGATTTGACGATAGGAGGATAAATAGAGAACGTTCAAAAAAATGTTATCAGACCGCGATGGCCAATTTGGTCGCTTTGGTACGAGGCTACCGGATGGCGTATCTGAAATTTATGGTATTGGCTTTGGCGACCGTTCCGCCAATAATAAGCAGCGGCTGATTTGATCAAGTGTCCCTGCACGGCTCAAAGTGTCCTCGATGAATATATTTGCCGGGTAAATTACCTGAGACGAGCCCCTGTAATTTCTTAATGAGATAAACCGCTGAATCGAAGACACGAGAGCCGATGTCTCACTTTCAACTCGATTTATCTGACAAAGAGGTACGCGATTGAATTGAGCGGTTAAAATAACGCAGTTATTATCGCGACGTACGAATTAAAAGCCGTGGTGAAACAACTTTCACGACAGGTTAACGTTTCAAATGCAAACCGTGAAACGTTTTCACGTTACGACTTGGTTCGCCGTGAAATAAAAGTTAGGATCTTTATACGGGTGCGGGTGTTACACAGCCCGCGATAAACCATAAGGCGTGCGTTTCGTTGCGCTTTATTATTATTTTCCCTTTTGATTGTTACGGTACATATACGTCTTTCTTTTTATTGTCCCCATGTAAAGCTGGACTTTCGTTTAACGTTATACAGCTTCAGCCGAAGAAATAGTTTGCGAGACTAACGAGAAAATGTGCAAAAACATGTCTTGTTCCATTTTTCTACGTGCGGAAAGCATGGAATAGTTTCAGCGCAAAATGCAACCATTATTCGATACAAAAAACGATGCAGATATAATCTCTATAGTCTCTCAAAGCAGAGGGATCACATCCTCCCTTAATTAGATACCATTTTCGATACATTCGTTTGGGGGATCAAGCTTTAATCTACCAATTACTCTTTTAACAAGCTCGCATGTTGGCGCTACAAAGATTTGCTTTAAAAAAAACGAGCAAAACCCCTCGAACTTATTTTATATAATCGTACAAAGATTTTTCTCGAAACTGAACTGCTCATCGCATCGTAACATTCAACTTCTCCACCTTTGAACTTTGCCCAAACCAATCAATTAACTCGCCGCGAAGAACAATAACAGAGCGTCCCTTAATCATACTTTTTCTAGCCGTAAACACTCTTGAACTCGGCCACGGACCCGAGCCGAACTTTGGCCAGCAAATTCTTCGTGTAGAACTTCTGCAGTATCATCGCCCCGTAAAACTTGTCGAGGTCTTTGACCCGTCGATGCAACGAGGCCTCGCTGGCTGTTAGCAGAAGCGTGTTCCACGGCGTCCACTCCTCATCGTTTCGAAATCTAACCAGCCTCAACTCATCCAGGCAGTCGTTCTCCGAAATCGCCGATTTCCCGTGCCAAATGTCGTTCACCAAACGACAAACGATCCCCTCGTCGATGGCGAAGGCCAGGCTGGTGTGGCAATGCATTCTCGCTTCGTGACGCCTGACGCTGCGAAGCAACCGCCGATACGGCTCGAGCATGACCCGAGGTTCCGTCCGAACTTTTACGCGCAGACAGTAATTACAGGAGAACGAGCGACGATGGTTCTCCCGCGGAAACTTCTCCACTGGCAACAGTCTACCGCAACCCCTACAGACGACTTTACAACCCGCCTGGATCCGACTTAAATCTTCGCGCTCGTTTCTCAAGGCCTCCCTGGCCAGTCGCAGAAAAGCCATCTTCAGTCTACTCCTCAGCCAGTTCAACTTGCTCCCATCCACATTGCGATTTAAGAGATCCACCTCTTGGTCCAATAAACGAATCACTTCATCAGACGCTTTACACGTGTGCGTCTCGATATCCTTCCTCGCTCTGTTCAACGCCTCTAGCCGTTCCTCCACGCTAGTATACTCCTTCGACAATTCATCGAACGTGTCTCTGAAACCTCTGGCTCGTTGCACGCGAAGAGTGTCTACAAAAATCGGTTCTCCGCGAGCGTTCCTCCAGAGAACCGGTTTCGACAGATCGTCCAGGAACTTCTCGTACGATCTCTCCTTCTTTCGCAGCTTGACCCTCGTTTTCATCGCGTCTATGGCTCGCAGCAACTCCACCTCCTTCGACAGGATTAGGCTACCCAGGGCGAGCCTGGACGACTCGAACAACTGCTCGGCGGCCGCCTCCGTCTCGCGACACCGCCAGCGGTCCAGCAGATTGTACAGCAACTCGAAGTCCGCTGTGGTTCTGGGCGACGTGCGGTTTAGTATCACGAAATCCTGGCTGCGATAGCACCCCGGCTCCGGATGTGTTTGCCCTGACTCCGTGTTCTTAACGCCGGCTGAAACGCTGACCGGGCGGCTCGCGGTTTGCCGGTCACGGTGAGCTCTGCGGGCAGCGTCCGACACGGGACGTTTGAACAGGTGTTCCGACGGATTTCGTTCGTCGCTGGAGTTCACGGCTACGAGTTGTCGATACCCAATTCGAAATGGGCGGGATTCTTCGCGGGCACGTTCGATCGCGCCAGGAAATTCCAGGGTTTAGGCTAAGTTTAGGCGAACGTGACCGCGGAAGTTGTGGGGGTTGGAGAGGGCTCTTAGATGCACGGGGTTTGGCGGGTATCGGATTGTCGTTTCGCGCAGGGAAATTTAAATTAGAATAGTTTGCGCGAAATGTAATTTGTACAGCCCGATTTGATATACCAACTTGGTATTTCGTTTGGAAGAAAGTTGAAACGAAGTTAGAGATGGCTGCAGCGATCGCGCGGTGGCTTAAATTGATCTCAATTATGTTAAATTATTACTTGTAATCTCTAAACGACCGGGATCAAAAAGTTTCAGCGCCGGTCTTGAACACTAACTCCGTGGTCCCTCCTTCTGACCTACTTATCCGACGAGGACAAATTGTGTATCTTCCTCTATCGTCAAATTTTACTTCCTCCTTCGTAGCAGCCAGGACAATTAGTTAATAAAATTAACCGATTTAATAAGGCTACGTGATTCTACGCCGGCGAGGGATATGCAAAATCCCTTCCACGCTTCTCCAGCATTCTACTTTACCTACGCTACTTTAACTTGCATCGTCTACAACTTCACCTGTAAAACCTCTGTATCTTTACGACGCTCTCCAGAATCTTCTCGTTCGAGGGATCCTTCAAGCTCGAGTCCTCGAGAGTGCTCCCGTGGAGTCTGCCTCCAGCCCCGAGATAGAGACCCGTCTGCACCCCAGCGTCGCGTTCCATGTTCGTAAACTTGTCCGCGGTGAACCTCGTCTGCACCCTTTTCTCGTTCCTATCGCCATTCCGTCCAGTTTGGGTACTCGCGTTGTAGTAAACGGTACCGGTAACCCTGCTCCTCCAACCGCCCAAGAATGGCCTCGCAGTGGTCGTCGGGTTCTCCATTTGCATTCGAGTCGTTCGGTTTTAAACGGTCAGAAACAGAGCGGGGCACGGTCGATCGGTGTGGCTACAGGAAAAAAGAAACGCGATCGTGAAAGGATAACCGGAGGCTGAAAGCTAGCCGGGGATAATGGTAATGCGGGCAGTAAAGGAAATTACTGTGGCACGGTTTAAAGGATTCGCCCAGAGGACCGCGCAGTCCGCCGTTTTACAATTCCAAACGAGCGTTGTTTGGACAGTGACGAGGGGGCGGGGGCGCGGTTGAAATTGGCCAGGAGGATTTAGATAATCGAGAAGTTGTTTTCGCGGACGCGTGTCTTCTTACCGTTTTCTCTGGCTTCTCTTGTAAGACAATAATCGTGCCGTTTTAATCCCCCCTGATCCTGTCCGGACAACTTTCTTTTCGAGGCTTCTACACGATTCCATAACAAGCTCCAGTCAGCCGAACAGAGGGTCGCGCAAGAAGCTTTACCGTTCCGTTTCTCCGCCTCTTTACCAACTAGATACCTCGGGTACAAATGTTTACCCGTTCTGCTCTTTGAATGAGATATCCCGCGACTCGATGCGCTGTCGTTCGCGTCGCGCTCTGGGAGAGATATCAACCGTATCTTTTCAGTAGAACGCGAGATATGTTGTCCGAAACATTGCACGAGCGGCACAGAGGCGCGTGTTATCTCGACCGCGGATTACCATAATAGATGAATAATAACTGAGAGAGAAATACCAGCGTTATCTGGAAAAGATACAAAGAGTAAACGATGACAAAGTAGTGGTGTGCAGTTGCCCGCGTTACCATGAACAGCAACGCCGTTTCCGGTCGTTGCGGTTGTGTACCCGGCTCCAGGTAATAGCAAGATCAACACGGAATCCATAACTTAAGCTGGTTGGCAAATGCGACTCTGAATCGTCGTTACAAGTGCGTCGCAAACCAATGGCCATCTGATGCGGCGTAAACAACGCACGGCGACATTAGGAGCCACGTGGCGCATTGTAAACATAACCACGTGCCATTAGCAGGCCTGTAGGGTAATGTAAATGCGACGGGGCGACATTAGAAATCACGTAGCGCAAGCAGGGGTTGCGGCGGGGCTGCCAGCCTCATGCCAAGCACCGCAAACAGAACCGTGCGCCCCGTTAAAGACATCCCCATCCGTCTCGCGATTCACTGTTGACCTCTTTCGTCGTTTGTTCCTGATTCGCGTCTACTTTTCTCAACGACAATTTACATTTCATCTCGCAAGAAGCGTAGGAGTCGCGTTGACAGATAATGAAGGCGCGATATTCTTGGCACGAGTAACTTTCAAGACATTAACAAGTTTCGAACAGCCGCGTACGCTTCCTCGAGGGCATTAGTTTCCAGCCGGTAATGGGCAATGAAAAAATCGTAAACGCGCGAACTTGCCCACTGCGTAACTAAGCAAAAAGCGTAAATATTATAGCGTCAATCATCGATCGTCCGCGTGTCGCGTCATAAATTCGACCATAAACGTGGCGTTATCGGCGACCGCTTAGCGTGGCATAAATTTCGCCGTATACGAACGTGGGCCGGCGCAAATTCGATCATAAATAAGTGTATTGCCAGCGTAAATTCGACCGCAAATAAGTTGGTCGAGTGGCATGGTCAGAAAGTAGTCCATGTCCGGCCGTAAAACGGGACGTAACGGACGAACGACGTATGCGCCAAATTGTTTCGCGTGATCCAAATCAATCGATCGGCTCTGTTGAAAAAAAAGGAGGGTATACGTTTGATGACGCATGGTGAGCGAGAAATTTTCTTCAGCCGCAGTTTCGAGTTGTAAACTTCCCTTAATTCGGACCCGATGCGACGCTTAATTCCTCGTTACCCCTTCGAACGTCGGCGAGAGCTTAGCGTTCGCGGTGAACAGAGGAATGCACCCCTTCGAGGTTTTATGGCTAATGGAAATCCAGCTGGTAATTCCTGGTACTCGCGGAACTATGCCAGGCGAGAACCTGTAGAACCGTAAAACTTATGCGCCGAATGCATGTTACATTCAACTCTTTCTTCTCCGTTCAAACATTGAAAAATTTAGAAACGCGCATGCTTATCCTCTACCTTTGATTTTGAAATTTAAAGCTACAATTTGTGTTAGACGCGAGCAAGTTTAAGTGAATCGCTCCCGAGAAATAAGTTCCGTTTGGAGTTTGTTCTGGATCCAGTTCTCATTTCTATACCGATCGTTCGACGAATGAATGAGCGCTCAATTAGAATTCGTGAAACGCTGTGTAACATCGGGAATCAATTTTGCATTCGTAAACTGGTGCTTCCTATCAGGCGAACTAAGTGTTTACTTTTTGCTTATTAAACGCTCCCGGTTGACTGAACGCGGGAATTTAATTTCTCTTTAATTGGATCGCCGGCAGCTGACTGCGCGTACATCTGCACATGAAATATTCATGATCCCGCGGAAAGGCGACCGAGTCAAAAATGCATGAATCGCAGCAACGAATCCAGTGTTGGCACGTTTCTTCTTCGAGTCGCTTTTCATGCGCAACTTTGTTACTTTTTGTTAACAGAATACGAGCACGGACGTCAATCTCCACGTCCACGATGCATTCGAATGCAACACGCAGCGAGGAGGCGACACGAATTTATAAAATACCGTGTAATTAAGAATGCATCTTTTATTTCTTCCCATTTTCGACCCTACCGCTACCACTACCACGACCAGTTCGTTTATATTTCACGCTCGGTTACTTATTTACACTTTCAATAGACGATACCTTCTTATTTACTCTTAAAATACACCAGCAAGGTACATGTTTAGCATAATCCCTTTCTTGAAAAAATTTGTACCTCATTTTCTAGCAATTTCTTTTTCGCCGCGGCCCCTTTTGCTTTGAGAACTTTCCAGGAAAAAATCTCAAGTGTACTCGAAGATTGAAAGGCTCTTTAATATTTTAAAGATATTTCAAGAGTAGTTTTAGTTGTTAATTTAAAAGGTTCTTGTGCCAGGATCGGAAGGCCCCTCTGGAGAAAGAGCTTCCCTGAATAATTTAGAAATATCGCGGTTTTTCGAAATTTTTCAAGCGCAGCGACTCCCTTTCTGCGCGTTATGAATTATTTAACGGAACTAGGGGTTGCTAAGAGACGACACGAACGCAAAACTATTTGAACAGATCGCCGGAGGTGGCGAAGGAACGCGAAAAGAGAATCGGCGATGTAACGGCTTCGCTGGCGATACGCAAAATCTCTCGCGCGATGGTTTTTCATCCCCCTGTCGGGATTAAGGTGCGCTTTTTCTCGTCGAATTCAGGTAGAAATATTCTGAAACAATATTCCGCCGCCATACGTTAATAACACGGTGGAATTCCATTGGAATTTATACTCGACAATAGCCTGACGAAAATATTCTCAAAATCCGAAGGGAGGAAACCGAAGGAAATGTTATGAATATTTGAATGAAAAACAAAGAGAGACGCTCGAAGTGTACGCTCGTACCAGGACGGATAATTAGCGGAGGCGATAATTAAGGCACGAGTTTCGCGGGTAATGCCGCAACGAATCGTTGAAAAATCAAGATTCAGAACGGGATATAATTATCTTTTACTCGCTAAATTCTGTGCCGACTAAATCAATAATTAGCATTAAAAATTAGCTTCATTACGCGTAGATTAACTCGAGCAAATTAACTAACACGTGAAACGCAAAATACAGTAAAGCACCGCATAAATGAAGAAGCAACGAATTCAAGCATAAATTAAAATAATATATATACGCAAAGGGTGTTACCCGTTTCCAGTGTAACCGAATTTGCATTAAATGCAGCTTGATTAATGGGTTAATGAACGATGCGCGTAAAAAGCAGTAGCGAGCTTCCTCGTTTTTTTTTTTTTTACCTCCCAGTAAATTACTTTTATAACGTCGGTGTTTAGCAAACTGAACTGGTCCCACGATTATTCATCACTCGTTCCACCGCCATTCGTCGTCGTAACCGTGAAATTTATCGTCACTCGTCCCGTTCGACCGTAAATTGGCCAACGACGCTGGGCGTCGCGACTCGTGCACCAACGATAGCAGCGTGCCTCGAAGTAACGCGTGCTATTAGATTTATCGGAACGACGGCGTGGCACATCGGAAAAAAAGGAAACAAAAAAAAGAGAAAAGGGAGAAAGAAAAGCGAGACACGGGTCCCAAAAGCAGCCGGACAGAGAAGAACGAAGCTTTTAATGCGACGTAGTCCATATAGGAGACCTCTGCACGACCAGAAAGCTCAAAGCCTTAAATCCAGCGTTGCCAATGGCAACCTGCTTGGTCGATCGGTCAAAAGCACTTTCTAGTCCATTATTTTGCGATTTTATATATCCCTCGCTCAAAAGAGCCTCACTTGTGCGCCTCCGATACGGCAAACGATATCTAAACCACGGATTATCCATCACGTCGGGAGAAAGGGGTAATTTTGCGACGATTAACGAGTTTTAACCTTCCCGTGAATTCTTTCTCTCCCATTTTATATTCGTTCCCTCTTGTTATACTTTGTCCGTAGAAATACTTCTCCAAAGAAAATGAAGAGGAACGTTTTAATTCGATTTTATTGAAAGGAACACAGTTCTCACGAGACCTAGAAGACGGTTGATTTTTCAGAGAACATCGTATAAACTGAAAATATGTTGGCCACGGAACACATCACGGGAAAAGGTAATCGTTTACTTTGATCGCCGGTTTATACACCGCTCTGTCCTCGACCTTATTAAACTTGTCTCGAAACTCTTTCTCGAGTCGTCTGAAGTGTCTGAAAGGGATTCAATCGATACGTTATTTCTACTCCTCCTAGTATACTAACTCCTCGAGCTGCGCGTGCACGTACTTGAACTGATTTTTCGCTAACTGATGAGACAACTGAATTCTCTCGACAAGTGGTCTCGAGTACACGCTCGTAAGATCCTTGATCCTGCAATGGACCTCAGCCTCTTCCTGTGTCAGAAGGATACAATTCCACGGCGACCATTCCTGATCGACGTCGTATCGTACGATTCGCAGCTGAAAGAGATCCTTGTTCTCGCTGACGACTGAGTGGCCGTGCCAGATATTGTTCACCAGATGGTGCATGTCGTGTTTTTGCATCATAAACGCAATAGCCGAGGGTGATTCCCTTTTCCTTTCCTCGGAACGCACGCAATTCAATAGGAACACGTAAGGATCGTAGCTTACGTGCGCTATATTCCGTTCGCGTAGCCAGGTACATCCTTAAAGGGTCGAACGATTATTTAAGTAGGAAGCATTTAACTCAAGCAACGTTCGATGTAAGATGAAACAGACGGTACCAGTACAAATAGCCAGCCTCTTCATTCTTCCGTGAACGGTAAATTTATGCTTCGGAAGTAATTTCAAGCAACTGTGACACAATCTAGTCGCAGGCTCGATCGGTTCGCGTAGCTTCTCGTCGTCCACGTTCTTGCAGAAGTCCTCGTCGTTGCTCACGCAACAGCACGAGTGCGACGTCCGTAAAAAGTTCAAATAACTGTCTGGATCGTGAAAAAGAAATAAAAAATAAAGTTTTAGTAACAATTCCTTCACCAACTTTGGTCGTCACAAGATAGAATCTCACAAATGATTTTTTCTTACAAACTACCCTCTCGCGAAAGTAGTCCAGCTGCATGCCTTTCATCCCTCTTGCCAAGTAGGTCAGTTCCTCGTCCAAGAGCCGTATCAGATCAAACGCAGCCACGCAGTTATGCGCCTCTAACGATTTCTTCAGTATTGTGAGCACCTCCATGCGTTGTCCTCGAGTGACGTCGTAATTAGTTAACGAATCGTAAATGATCTTCAATTCCCTTGCCTTCTGGTTCCTCGTGGTGTCCATTTCTACCAGCTTCCGCTTGTAACCCTCCCATACGATGGGCTTGCAGTTCGCCGTGACGAATTTCACGCGTTTCCGGTCCCTGTACCGCTTCCTCACCGCCTGCCTCTTCTGGTCGATTTCTTTGAGCATATCCACGGTTTTCTTCAAGATCGCGCAATTTTCCGCACAGAACGCTGGTCTGAAGAAACGTTGCTTTGCACATTCGAGACGATCGCGTCTCCACTTTTCCACCATTTCGTATAACATGTCGAAATCCAATCGTGTTTTGGGATCGATTCTTCGTAGAATTTCTTGCTGATGCCTCTTTCTACGGGATGGATTAATGTAACGCATTCTAGCACAATTTGCACATTTTATGACTTCTGAACAGTTCGCACCTGTACATCAATATCTTCTCTGCTTCGTATTGGTTGCAGTTCTGTACTAACTCTCGATATTGTCTGGCGTATTCTTTAATGTACTTCCATAACTTGTATATTCTATAGTTTCTTTGAATAATTCGAGCTTTTCCATCGTAGTCCAGCCGCTTCATCATTTCTTCATGCGTTTCGTACGGTTTCGATGTAACGTACTTATCCGATTCGCTCGATATAAAACAATCCGATCTGAGCGAATATAAAGGTATATCAGTAAAGAAGATGCATAGAAAAATAAGGTGATAAAAATATTTTCTGCTCTTTTCAATTTAAATAAGAAATATAGCGCAAGTACCGCCCCATTTGTGTTGGATGATGACATGGTGTTTGCGTAAATACTTCTGTCCAAGAAATATACTGCACTTTTCTGCTGCATTTCTCCTTTATTGGTTTTCTTAATGGACCTGTCTGGGACTCGGCGTTTAAATATTCTACTTCGGTAATTTTATGCCTCCATCCTCCCAAATAGGGTTTCTTTATTCTTCGATCCTCCACTTCTACGCAGCCGCAACAAACCATTTTTAAGTTCTTCAAGTTTTAATTATGCAGAATGGTTTAAATAAACTAGGGTTCGTTTGATTTAAGAATAGTAGAAAATTGTTTCATTTGGAT
Source organism: Xylocopa sonorina (assembly GCF_050948175.1). Classification (NCBI taxonomy): domain Eukaryota; kingdom Metazoa; phylum Arthropoda; class Insecta; order Hymenoptera; family Apidae; genus Xylocopa; species Xylocopa sonorina. The sequence goes on along the minus strand of NC_135197.1, from coordinate 10,675,610 downwards.
TCGGAAAGTAATGGACTGGATACTGAATATAGGTTCGAGCTAACAAAAATAGTATTCGTGTCATTCAATTTTTTATCGATACGATTAACAAAAAATGAGTAAAATATATTAGATAAAATGAACAAGTATCATTTTGGATTATCGTTTTTATTATACGTACATCACTTTCTCACATGAATTTCGTGATTTACAAGTACTTTATGCTTTAATCGTTAATTCTCGATTAAAGTTCAGTGTTTCACTTCAATGTTACAATTCTCGTTTCTGTACAGTACAGAATTTAATAACGTGTAAACGATAACTAGGTTTGCCTAAAATATAGAGAATACAATGCTCAGAGACGCAAAGAACTTAGGTCAGTTTAGTAATTAATAAAGTTACAGAATTCTTATAGTAAAAAAGATTGTTATCAGAAACAGTATATTTCATAGCTGAAGCTCGAAAATATAATGCAAAATATTGCATATGTCACTAACAAGAACTGTTAACAATTTCATTGATAAGATGTGTGTTTACTATACAACATTTTAAGAGACTATACATTCTATACTTTTTTTTTATTTACATTTCACAACGATCTGTTAAACTTCACGAACCTTATTCCTCAAAGGATCGACACATTCATTCTTGATATCCACATGAACTCACTTAAAACATATACAATTTATGATAAACTATATACAAATATCATATTCAGTTTTTATAGAAATTTATCCACAAAATATGTACGACAAATAATACATATCTGTACAATGAAGGATGTATCGTTAATAAAACAAAAAATGAGGACGGGGAGAGCTCTAAAGATTGTATTAAACGAAAAATAAAAGGCATCAAAAGTCAACACAAAAATATTTTTTTGCTTGATTAAAGCTAGAATAAATAATATGTCATTTATATAGCATGAAACGATGGCCGTCACAGATGTTTTAGGTTAATTTTATCAGTGGGAAATGTTGATGACACGAGAAATCGAATACTGGAGGTTCTTTGGAATCCTTCTTATGCCCGTCAGCGAGTAACTTTAGAACCACGAAATTTGTTTTCGCCACTTTTAGCAAGTCGTTAATCTGTAAATCAAGCGTAAAAAGCATAATAAATAAAAACATGTTTAATGGAGGCACAACACTTAACAAAGGCTTGACAATTATTTACCTCGTTCACAGTAGTAGCGTTCGGAGGATAAAGAGACAACGCGCGTTCCAACATATTTCTAGCCTGATGAAAATGACGGCAACCGGCTATGTACAGCATCTCACTAGTCGTTTCCTAGGAAAATGAAAATCAGAAAGAAATGCTCTTTACTATTTCGTCAAGAAAAAAAAGGAAAGATGATTACACTCACGTTTCTTTTATGCATCTGTGCATTAGTCATGTCTAGGAATTCTTGATAATGTACTGGCGGCGGAGTAAGTAATGAAGAAAATGGTAATAACCTGTGCTCATACCTAACTCGTTCCGAGTCAAATTGCATTTCGGGAAATGGTATTTTACCATCCATGCGGAAACCAACTAAAGCCTATAAAATAATAGGTCATAATAAATGTAAGAATATCGTTATGTAAAAGACTGTATGTATAAATCTTACTTTGTAATATCCTCCGCATATATTCTGCATAGCTTGATACATTAATATTTCCAAATTGTATGGTCTCGACGTTGATTTTTTCTTCTTGTTTTTCGCACTCTTTTTACCTCCTCTACCTTTGTGTGCATCGTTATGTACATCTTGTTCCATTAAAAACGAATTGGCCCTTGTGATAGCAGATACAAGCCATCCGTAAAGAAATTCATACAGATACCAAAATATGTAGTGATATTCATGTACTGAATACAATTCTAGCTCGAAGCCGCTTAACAAGTACATGACCATTACTCGTAGCGTATGATACAAAATCCATGTTCCGAAACAAGCTAAGTGCGATCTAGGTGTATCACTTTTTAACCACAGAGTATGTAAAAACCCATCAACTCTTTCAGCCTGTTACAATTTTTAAATTACAATAAGTCTCGAGAAATAAAACGTACCAACGAATTGCTTTTTAAACATACTTCATCCTGCAACGTGGCAAAATCCTCCAACAAGTGCGCTAGTTTATCTCTCTGTCTTGCTCTATTATGACCAGTTAATTGCAGTAAACTACCAAAAACGCCAACGCAGTGAGATAAGAAGCTGTCAACATATTCCTTGGCTTGATGATTTTGAAGCAACGTGCTCTTTGGCATTAATACCGGTGGTGCTATGAAATTTCGCGCCGCATCTTTCAAGACATCGGTAAAATTTTGTACGCCGAACACCCGATTTGTTGTAGGCAAGTAAACAATTTGCAGCATTGATCTTGATAATATACATGGACTTTGCCGTGAGAATTCTAAAAAAAAGTCCTAAAAAGAAATCAGTGTACTTGGAATTTATACCGAAAATTTCGATTTACTTATAGATCGTTTCTTACCAAAGCCGCATGAAATCCACTCTGATTAGTGATCATAGTAACTGTTCTAAATCTATTCAATAACTCATCCAAATATTTTAAAGCCTCTGTTCTTGGTTTTATTTTCGTATACCGTGGAAACGTCGGTGGTAATAATCTTTGATTCACCATGGGGTCAAACCCCATAATATTTGGATAATTCGCTACAATTATAATATAACGAATCACATATTGTTATAGGCAAATCACATAATAATTTGACAAAACTCACATATTTCGTCCGCTTTTTCCCCACGGTTTACCGTCTTAATCATAATTTGAATCATATAAGAACATCTCGATAATAATGTATGACAATCGTTCAGATTTTGTTGCAACTGTTCTTTCTTTCCCATTAACGACAAAATTTGATAAAACATTTTAGTAAATCTAATTCTGGCGTACAGTGCTAATCTATCACTATACTGGAAAACAAAATGAGAATAATTTTACTAATTATTTAAATTCTTAATCATCCAAAGAAGTTCTATATGCTTTGTGCCTTAGTATATGCACTTACTTCTTCTTCGGATACCACGTGATTTGGTTTTATTCTACTCTTCCTAGGTAGTTCGTCTTCTACTTCTCGCAACATGGATATGATTTTCTGTTCTGTAATATCCAGTTGCAATCTATAACCATAAGTAACGCTCTGGAAGTCTTCCTCTTCAAAAACTAATGCTTTATTGACGCAATCTTTAATTATTTCAATTATCTTATATACAGCATAACAAAAGGTTTTCAATGGTTTATCGATTATTTGACTGGGTTGGTGAAGGTACAAGTTAGTGAAAACTGTTTGGGCTAAACTGTGACCCTCCAGCCAAGACACTATACAAGCATATGTTGAATCTATTATTCCAATAATTTCTGACGGAGTCAAATTGTCCAATTTCAACACGCCAGAATCAACAGCCTGTGTAAAAGTGCATGGTTTGTTGTTGCCACGATTACACAGCATGCCAACATCCATTTTTGGATCCATCATTTCAATCGCAGACATCGCCTCGAATAATCCAAATAAGTCATCGCGTAATAGCTCACCCAATTCTAGCTCTAAACAAACATAACAAGAAGATCTCCTTTACTAAAACACAATACTTGTTCTGTTAATTAATGTCATTAATCGGTATAAATTAAAGTTCTAACAGGTAATGATACATAAATGACAACAATAATTTTATTAAATAAAATCGAACGATTACACGAACAGAATCAATCGCGTGTGAATCGAAACTGAACCGAGGATGGAAAGACATAAGGGAAGAAAAAAATAAAAAAAAATAAAAAGAAGAAACAAAAACGAGAGTTTTTCAAAGGAGGAAATTTGTTTCTAAATAGGCACCTGTAATAGCTTCGAAAAATTCCTGGGTAATATCCACCCAAGTGTAAGTGATTTGGTCCAATCTGCAATGTAAATAGACATACAAATTAAAAAATATCTCGAAGAATTACGAGCAATGTTACGCGTTAGGTTATTTTCTTAAAGCCTGATCACAATCGTGGCATTCTTTTTTGAATAGTTTTATACGATTATACGTCAGTTATATGTAAACTTTTTTATTACAACAATATATCACAACTCACTGTGATTCTTTATTTTCGCCCATGTCAACCGAATTCTGTTCCTCCATCATAGTCGCCATTCTTGCAGACTGACCTGTCACATTTAACAGCACTGCCAACAATACAAAACTATCTTATTCTTGCATCGAAAAGCGTAACACTCGACGATTTTCTTTCGCGTCAATAAAGAATTGTTTCATCGTAGCGTTCTCACATTATTGAATACGTGTAACATCGTACGTTCCTCTTTATTCGACGAACAATAAATATTTGGAAAAATCGTGCGTTCAAGTCAACATGGAAATAAAGATTAACTATTGTTGTCCGATTGAAGTGGTTTTAAGAACACTTTACGATATTTTCGGTTAACCGGAATCAAATAAACAATGTCAAATTGATGCTTTCGAACGTTTCTTTTACACAAATTGTACGCGTGAAATGGAAGAGGAGGTAAGGTTTAACACAAGTAAGAGGCTCAGTTGTGCTTTGAGACGAATATTTCCTTAAAATTTCAACGTTCAGGCGAATATTAATCTGTTGCTTTCAGAAGCTTGTGGAGGAATTGAAAGTGCTACAACAACTGCAACTCGAATTGCAGCAATTTCATTCTATGTTACGATACTTCAGGTTTGACATGGAAAAAATCACACGCAACTTCACTGATCTAAGTGGTAAATAATTTCATTTTCGTTAATGTTCATTAATGACATTCCATTAATATTTTTATGAACTACAGAAGTAGAAATAGAAACATTTCTTGCGAGTGAATGAGTAAAAATATACTTGTAAACATATATACAATTGACATCTGTATGCGTACATAATTAAAATTACAAAATGATGATGCATACAAGCATGGAAAGTACAGAACTTAAGAAATCATCAAATTTATCCTCAAATGCTGCGTTATTATTGCGAAGAAAATCTCTCCATGTACAAGATAGATCGTCATCTATGCTATCAGAAAACAATGACGAAGCTGAGAGAATGGCTAAGCGTCGTGAAATGGATGCTATCACATTAAAAGATAGTAGCTTAAATACAAAGAATAAACGACAGTCTCTAGGACTGAGTTTTTTAGCTAACATGTCAGCACCCGAGATGAAAAATCGTATAACTGAATGCATCAAACTTAATACTGAAAACCGAATTAATGTGAAAAATGCATTTAGTGTTGAAATAATTGATTTCATGGCTTACATGATAAAAAAACAAGATAGCGATATGTCTAATCTGCAGGTAGCCAGTACATCTCTAGATGTAAGCACAAAAATCTATGGCTTTCGAGTAGATAGTGTTCATACACAATTAATGAAAATGGCTGGTGGGTTGGATAAACAAGAAGGCGATGTTTTGGTTAATGACACAGATGAAAATGTAAATAACGAACAAGAAAGTGAAGTACACGAGCAACAAAAAATTGAAAAGAAGAAGAGAAAGACATGTAAACAAAAAATGTTCACTTCTATAAATAATTTAAAAGGAACTGTAGAGATTATGAAGCCTTCGTTGTGGATTATAGAGAATCAAGACTCACAAACTACAGACTCATTATACCAAGTTATGCTATCAAACCATGCACATTCAAAGTACTATTTACATTTGTACAATGATGTTATCGTAGATACAATAGATACGCTAAAACCAAAAGCAAAAGATGAAAACATAAAAGTGGCTATCCCAAAGATAGAAGACTTTTCTGCTCTTGAATTGTGTCCACCAGTGACCCATTTCGATTTCATAGGCTGGACCAGTGATAATGAACCAGAAGTAGATAAAAAAACACAAGCAGAAGATAGTAATGAAGGGCAATTTCAGTTTGACTTGGACATTAGTGTACCACCTGACGATGAAGTAGTCTATAACAATGCAAATTATTTAGATATCGACGATGAAGAGGAGAATGTGGATAAGTGCGCCGAAGCTCCGAAACAAATAGAAAAGATTGTAGACGTATGCAAAGTTGTATCTAATATCGGCGCAAATAAAACATCCGAGTACTCTTTTCTTCAAAAAACCGCTGTAATTCATTGGGCTGGACCATCTCATTGGAAGATAAGTAATTTTACAAAAGTTTTTGGAGAGAGCAAAACTGTAGCAACATGTCAACAGGAACCAGTTAGAAAAGGAAAGGATATAGAAATATGTTACAATGATGATGTATTAAAAGCAGGAAAACCAAAATTTACAATATCTAAAGCTTTAAAGTCAGATTTTAATAAGCTTCATGGGAGTGAAGAAACATACATACTGCCGCGAGATATGCACTATAATATCGCGAATGCAACTAAACTGTATCTCCATAAATTAATAGATATAACAGTAGAAAAGAAGGATCAGTTAAATATTACTCACATATCCAATGTAGAGGATTATGATTACAATAATGAAAATGATGTATCAAACTACTGCCCTAATATTCCTAATGAGGACTATGAGATAAATAATGACAATGATAACGAATGTAATGTAGCTGAAGGTGAAACAGAAGTACAAATGGTCTTCACTGGGGACAATTTAGTGACTGTTCCTAAATTAACGAATAAAATATCTATCGCGTTCGATACTCATGCAAAAAAGATTGATATGCGACAATTGAAAAAATCTATTTGGCGAAGTCTGGTTTTAAATAATAATACTGAAAATAATAGTGTAGAAAATATGGAAAGAAAAGAAGAAGAAAATAAAATAGAGCAGAATAAGTATTTCAGTAAAATTTACAAGCTACTGCCAAATATGTTAACAAAAACTAATATGGAAGCTCTGAGTTTTCCTATTTCTTTTGTATCTTTATTACACTTAGTAAATGAAAAAACATTAAAATTACAATTTCTTCCAGATATGTCCGATCTTATTATAGAAGCAAATTAATCTTATGTTTATAATTAATTGTAAATAAATGTTTTTTATACTATGTATAAGCACATTTGACAGTACATATAACAAAATTTTAAGTATTATAACAAAAATATGTAAGATGTGCATTAAAGAATCATTTTATTACTTTCTATTTTCGCCTAGATCTCTTAATTACCATCCACTTTTTATGTTACAAATATGTAATATAAATATATAATTGTTCATCGTCATATTTGCAATTTTTACAGATATGGATGTTGACCATGTAATGACAAAACCTGGACCATCTCAATCAAAGGATCAAAAGCAAGATTAAAATGATATAAAATTTGATTTTCATCAAAATTACATACAAAACTGTAATGGGTATTGCATTATATTTGCCCAAAGTCGTTCAATTGTTTGTTATATACCTGTATATATATATTTTTTAGTGAATGTAATAATTCTAAAACAGTAATCTAAGTATTTTCAGTACTAGTATTCCATAAATTTGAGGGATGTTGAAAGTTGCCATCAATGATTCATACAAATGCAATACAATATGATTGGGACACCACGGTATCTTTCAAAATTGATCGGAAAATGTATTTCACATCGCCTATATCGAAACATTTCAAATATGCCGATTGACGATGAAAAAACGAAGTCTGCACAAGATAAAGAAAACATGCAAAAATCGGAAAAACAAGCAAACATTAATATCAAGCCTCAACTCAAAGATTACGATTCATTTCTTCCAGATCGTAAAGGTGACATAAAAGTTTGCATGATTGGAGGTAGCGACTCGTTAACCTACGCGGTTGTTCTTCTGAAACAATCTCGCCTCATAAAACAAATACATGTGGTAGACACAAAAGATTCATTAGCCAGTGCGATATTAGATATCAATCATATTGACACGTCGCCTCGTATAAAATATTTTAAAAGAAACCAATTGAAACAGGCCCTCAAAGAAGTACTATCTCTGTTATCTTATTTCTGCTTACTTGGTCGATAATAACTTTCTCACTACATCATAATTCAGCAAAATTAATACGCGGAAATTAAAATTATTTACAGATAAATATTATAGCATTGATGGATGAGACGAATCCTAACTTGAATTTAAGTCCCACCGCTCAATTCGAGACTATATCATCGTACGTATGCGAAATGGCAGAACAAATGGCACAGCTAAGCTCGGAATCTTTAGTGGCTGTTTTTACACAGCCAATTACGGCTACGCTTCCCATAGTATCAGAAATTTATAAGCTCGCTGGATGGTGGGACCCGGACAGAATTATTGGTTCCACCGCATTTCATCGTATGAGAATGGAAGCAACAACCGCGAATCTCCTAGATTTGAATCCCGCATTCTTATCGGTCCCGATGGTCGGTGGAGCAGATTCGAATACCATTGTTCCGCTTTTGTCGTGTGCTACTCCGATCAACCAGTTTACTAATGTACGTGAGGCTATGATCACCAGTATTTTTACCAACTTCTGTATTGTAAAAGAGGACTGTTTTAATCGTTACATTGAAATCTCTAAAATTCGGATAGGTACAGGTAGATATACTATTGCAGTCGTTGCGTAGCTCGGATAAAGAAATGACAAACATCGAACGCAAAGGACCAACGCTGTCGGATGGGGCGGCTGTTGCCAAGTTGATTCTCACGCTTGCTGGAGGCCTAAGCGGGTTCAAAAATATCGTTTCCTCTGCATATGTGCGATCAAACGTTTTACCGGTTTGTCGATTCTTCGCTACTGAATTGCAATTCGGCCCCGGTGGTGTGCAAAGAAATTTTGGGCTGCCTAAAATGTCAGCTTCGGAGACGGCGCTCGTCGAACAAGCGATTCCTCTCATCGACAAATATATTCGTATGGCAATAAGAGCAGTAACAATTAATAGACACATTACACTAAGAAGTGTGTGATATCATTCTTTTCAGTCATGACTCATCTTCCATAAAAATTACGCGGCTTAATGAAATTAACTGTTTTATCATGGAGTAAAAATTCACCATTCTAACTAGAACAGATCGGCTTAGAAGAAGAAAAAACTACAACGTTCCTTGTTACATTATATTCGGTAACAAGAATATGAACGTATCGATTGTAAAGTGGTCGAGTATGATATGCTGGTTCTATATATTTGTAGGTATATTTTTTTGACAGTAGCGCATTTAACGAATCGAATAAAAATTATTCGTTTAAATATAATAATACTTCACATTAAATACAATGCTATGATAGATATTTTATTTACTGCATTTCTTTCTTATCGATGCGGAAATCGTACGCTTCACTAAACGGAACTGTATTTTTGTAATATGTATGGAGCGGCTTGTACAGCTCCGTGACCTCAGTTCGGTTTGCAGTTTCAAATGGAACGGTATTTCGACTCTACTTAATCACCGATCGGAACGAAAGTAATGATCAACGCAATGCGGTAGTACGTTTATTTAATTACGCTCGACTGGTTTATTCATGGGGAAGTGACAAGTGAGAAAAGGAATTCCCGACATCTGTTGATTTTCGACGATACAACATATTATTTACTGGGCTCTATAAATAGTGTGCACGTAGAAAAAAGTATCTATTTTACTTGAAGGTGATAATAAATCGTTTAGCTTTCCCGTACAAAGGATGTTCATAGCCTATACAATCTATAAATACCAGAACAAAACGCACAGGGATTTAAATTTGGGTCGAGTGCACGTAGATTCCGCCCGGCTAGGCTATTTTAAAATTGCATGAACCTGTTATTTTGACATCTTACGTTTGAGCTGTTTTATCTACGTTTATTCAAAGATTTTCTGCTTTGTAGAAGGGCTGATTAAAATTTTGACACCATGGGAATAATATTATCAAGATTTCGTGTAAGTCTATGTCAATAGTTACTGAAATAACATTAATACTATCTCTCATTAAGGTTAAAATTCTGTCAATCATTTTTTTTTCTTCACGGTGCATTTAAGAATAATTGAATTATTACAGCATCTGGAAAAGAATAGGAAAGCTGTATCGCGTAATATATTGTATTTTTTAATATCAAAATGCAATTAAGTAAATAATATTGATTTATAGTTGATTTAGCTTCAATTTGATAAGCCACTTTCTAGGTTAGGCGCGAAGATAAGGTACTTTTAAAAACTTACTGAAAAGTAACATATGTGTACTTTATCAAAAATATAATTCGATATAGAGTTAGTACTTTTATCAGATTTATAATGTTCAAGTTTTTTAATTTAAACTTCATCATTTTCTTTGATTGAAACTCATCGAATGATTAATCAAAATTGACTGTTAATTTATGCAGTAAAATTATCATGCGGTACAAAATTACCATTGAATGACATTACATTAAAGGTGTTTGAATTTTTCATATACAAAGTAAAAGCGTCAACGATAACATGAAACATGTAGTAGTGTCTGTTTCACAATTGTGAAATTTTTGTTGCTGTATAAGATTTGTAAAAAATACAATTATATGCAAAGTTCTGTTTTATATGCAACGCAATGAAAGAATATGAAAAGAAAATGTTACATAAAAATATGATACATATTTAACATAAATCGTGGTTTAATATGCTAAGCATGAAACTTTAAGCTTTAGTACTAATTATTATTCCATGGATACTTTTGGTTCACAGTGCTGAATTTATTTGAATTTAATAATTCAGTCTTCTCTTATATACAATATATTTATATATTGTAAATGCACATAAAGTTAATTATATATAAAGTTATTTTCTGTTTTATTCATTATGTATTTAGTTTTTCACAAGGCACATAATATATTACTCAAAAAGTATAGTGAATACTTAAAGAAAATTAATAAGTTGTACTAATGAATTATTTTACATTTCAGAAAAGGAAAACGACAATTGAAATTTTAGAAGATCTTGATGCGGTAAAATATTTATATTTATTTAAATGCATTTATGTCTTCATACTTTAATGAATGAACTAATAAATATTTTTTCCAACAGAAAATCAGACAAATAGAAAGATATGGGCATAGCACAGAGCAGAGACACAAAAAAATTGTTGGAATTCTAATTTTATACAGTATAATACTTTACATTGTGACAGCATTAATTTTTTACTTCTATTTCTTCCCTGCATCATTGTACGATCAAATATTCTATATTATTCCATTATTAATTTTTCCAATTTTGTAAGTTCTTATTCTCTCTCCAATTGGGCATTTATCTTTTCTTCTTAAATTATTTGCTAATTTTTCTGCAATGTTTTATTGCCACAGAATACTACTTACAAAAAAGATGGTCACATGGTACTATAGACGAAAAATTTCTGAAAACCAAGAAAAATTAAGTACTATGCAGTTGGAGAAGAAGAAAATTCTAGAAGAAGTAACTGAAACTGAAACGTATAAAAAGGCTAAAGAAATTCTTTTAAAATTTGCCCCTGATGAACTTAGAATGAGCACTCCTGTAAGTGACTAAAAAAATTTGATTCGAACTTGAGTGTAAATTTTTTTTATTTTAATTATATTTAATGTATTTTTTCATTTACATTTTCCTTTAATTAATTACATTTTTTTCTTTTACTTTGCAGTTGTCTCCACAGGTTTGTATGTTGTGCCCATTAAGTAATTTCCTTGAAATAAAATTATCGAATAATACGAAAATATTTATTTTCGGCTTACAAATTATTTTGAAGGCAGTTAAAAAAAACAGAAACAATAGATAGAAAATCTAGTAAGAAAAGGTTTTATTTTAGCCCACTTTTAAAGTGTCATCATCATCATCATCAGAAACACCACAACGACTTTCTTCGCCGCGAATTATATCCCCAATACCTTCGTCTGGTGATCTGAGGAGACGAGTAATAACGAGTCAAAATCAACCACTAAATGTGCAAAGTGGTACACCCGCTAACACTGGCCTTGTCCCAGTTGGCACAGCTCCCATTCAGAACCCGCAAAATACTCCCTTCCAGAGTGGTGTTAGAGCAATTAATTCTCCAGTCATGGGTTATCGTTAGTATTTATAGGACTATAGTTATTAATGATTATATTTTTTTTTATTTATGTATCCTTTTATTGTGTGCTACCTTTCTTTATCTTTAATTTATCAAAGCCGTACGTTCTGTCTGTTTCTCTCTTCGTTTTTAATATATCGCGTAAAATATTATAGACGATCATAACAGACACTTATACGGTTAAAAAATTAAAAAAGAAATTATAATACAGGGATTCCTTTACCTCGCCCAATATTACCACGGGAAAGGACTTACTTAGATCGAGTGATCAACTATCTTGTCGGAGATGGTCCGACCAATAGATACGCATTAATTTGTCGACATTGCGGATCGCACAATGGAATGGCTCTAAAAGATGAATTTGAATATTTTGGTAAACATTTATTATGGAAAGTGAAGCATAAAGATTGAATTGTAATACTAAGTATTCAGAGTTTATGCATTTTTATTTCATAGCATTCAGATGTTGTTATTGTAACTTCTGGAATCCTGCAAGAAAACAGAAGCCGTTTATGACAAAAATGGATGATACATCTGTTTCGAACACGTTTGAAGAGAAGGACTCAACTACCGCGAATTTGGAACATTCAAAGCATGAGCAAGTAGAAACAGTCCCATCAGATTCAGGTTCGTATATGAAGTTGAACAATTATTCTCGATGAAAGAAGGAACAGAAATTAGTTGAAAATAACTTTTAGATTCAGATATCGAGGTAGTTGAGCGACCTACGGAAGGAGCAACAGAAAACACTGAACGTATCACCGAAGTAATTGAAGATACGTGTGGTAAGAAAGATTTTTGTTAAACAGAGTTACAAATTTTGTCAACATTATTTTTATATTCTAAGTAAATATATTCGTAGATGAACCAGATGCTGAAGAATATCAATCAAAAGACGTTAAAAATTCCGAAGAAAGCGTCGAAAAAATGGACATTGATGAATTGTCTTAACAAATTTTTTTTTTTATACAATTCGTAATTTGAAACGACGTTTTACCATTTAATTGGGTAATTGATTTTTTAATCAGAGATTTTTTCACAAGGAGCCGCACTATAGGTGCGCGCATTATAGTAATTCACACACGGATCTTTGTTACTAGCTATTGTTGTTTCAATAATTAGTTAGCAAATAACTCTAGACCTGCAGTTCACTGATTAGAAATTACGTACAAACGCCAATTACAAGCGTAATTACAACCAAATCGTTACACGGGTGATACAACACGGAAATTCGTTCCGAAAATGATGAAATTGTCACGCTTTTACGTGGAGAGGTGTATATACGCGTAGCGGAAATGCAAATTCTATATTATTAAAGAAAATTTAAGAAAGTAAAAAGTATCTTACGTATGTGATACCTAATAATATAGTATTTACAAACGCTACGTACATACTGTATTCTTGTATACAAGTGAAAGATCATTCCAAATTGTTCTTGTTAGGATTTTGCGTAACTGCGAAATGAAGCAAAATAATCACGAGTACTTAGAAAAGATGTTGCCGAACAATGTCTTGAATTCCCTTAGTAGGTATTTGCTTCATCTACCCGTTACTTGCAAAATCGTAAAATTTCTTAATATATACAGAGTTGAAGAAACATGTGAACGTCTATTGAAAAATTTTTACAAATAGTAGTCAATAATACATTTCGTGTAAGACTGCTTATCTCGTCAATAGCGAAAATTAGTATTTATATTAAGATAATCATCATTTATATTTGTTCTCTTTTAAGAACTTACATGAATTCGGTTCTCTTTCTATCTATTATCATTTTACATATCAAATGATATTTATATATATTCTTCCATTAAATAGCATCATTTTGCAAACAATATATGCAATTTATATGCTCGACTATGTTGTGTTGGTAGATTGGGTAGACCATCATTCTATATTATAGAAAATGTGTGGATTTTTTATGTCCATAATTTATATAAAAGAATGTAAATATTAAAGAAGAAAGTATCCATTTTTTTTTTCACCGAACTATTTCCTTAATTAAAGCATTATTGTGATAACAGCACATTTTCTGTGTTCTATTAATGTATTAGAAGAGGATGCAATTCGCGTTATGTACGAAAAGGAATTATGTGTTTAGTAAAAACGCATCATTTCTCTATGCAAGCCACTTACACAAGTTATAAGATAATTTGTTCTTTGAAAAATGATTTTTATTTACTTTAAAGAGTTACAAAACTCTTTTGTTCGCCACTGTGCTTAAAAACATATGGTATTTATTATACAACTTAATGTGATTAAAAAAGAAATGTATTTATATGGCGAGCAAAGCTGTTTAAATGGTTATTGTTAAAAGAAAATATACTTTTCAATAAAAATACACATCATAATTCCCTTCAGTTACAAAATCGACCATTATAATTGAGTCATTTTAGAAAAAAAAATACTTTTTACGGAACATTTCTTAAAAACTAAATGTAAAATAAAAATTGTAATAACGTTAAGATTCACGCATATCCGTTAAAATTCTCATCAGACATTTAACGCGTTCTTTTAATCGTTATACATGTAATTAACAGTCTCTTTAGAAATTGTTACCGAAACAGAAGTTATAAAGGTACAATGCCGCCTCTGTTTCCCTCACTTTCTGCAGCCAATTGCGGGTGGTGATTTAACAACGCGTTCGTTGGTTCCTTGTGTTCATAAAAGTAGCAAACCTATGCCCATTCGGGCACACGTGTGAACTGGTCTCAGTTTACATGGTAAAAATAGTACTCGATCGTCGACGGATTATCGTTCGAGGTAAATCTAACGATTTTTTCGGCATCGTTCTCTAATGATAGGAAAAGAGCGCGAATATCGGGAGACAAGTAATAAACATATCTTTTTACGCGAATCATATCGCGTGTAACGCTCTATTGTCAATGATGAACGTGTGAGATGTTTGTGCCTTAACGATCTTCATTCATGAAATTCATCGTGTTTAATAACGATATAAATGATCGTGTAGGGATACGTACAGGCTGAAAACGTGTTACTCGTTACAATTGAAGTGCGGTTTAATTCGTCACGATAACTAAGGAGAGATAAGAACGGGAATTGTCGATTATATTTTAGCAAGTATTTTTCGACTACTTTTAGTAGGCGCCATAACAACGTCCATTTGTGACAATCATTGTGCGATAAGTGTTTGTTCTCCCCGTTCGATTATTTTATATTTGTTAGTAACACTTGATTTATTTGCCAGTTTCATTGGTACCGCACTTCCAGACGTACAAAATTGTTTGTAATCGTTGAAGGTCGTAGTACGCTCAAGGATATTCTAGGTGGGGCGGACTTTCTTAACCCGGTATAAAACACGTGCGATCGTCTTTTATAGAACGCTCGTGCTGATTTCTAAATTATGTTTAAGATAAGATACTTTAACACTGTAGCCGAATTGTATTAATATTTTTGCATCTTACACGTGATTAATTTGTTTCTCCCTTGGTGTACGATGGTATATCGAACAGTATCTAATGTAATCTTTCATTTTTAGATCAATAAATATGCCGGAACTGACTGAACTTGACAAGGCTGCAAGCTCCGAACCTACCAAGGTTGAAGCTACTGCCGCAGGATCTGGAACTGATTCGGATTCCGATGACACTATTCCAGAACTGGACGATGCAGGTGCCGGTGGCCCTGTTGGTTTCCCTGGGACAACTGTCACCGGATTGCCCATCGATATGGTTTCAAAAGCGAAACAGAGTCGAGGGGAGAAGAAGGCTAGGAAGCTTATGAGCAAATTAGGATTAAAGCCTGTATGTTGAATGGACTTTGTGTTATGCTTCTGTTTCGATATGATCGATCAAATAATTGAAACTATCTTTGCTAGGTACAAGGAGTTAACAGAGTAACTATTCGTAAATCAAAGAACATCCTCTTTGTAATTAATAAGCCAGATGTACTGAAAAATCCAGCCTCGGATACTTATATAGTGTTTGGAGAAGCTAAGGTACAGTTTTTTGTGCTTAATCTAAAATTGTGTATGAGAATGTAAAGTTTTGGGGAGAAAATGATGATAAATTTTGTTTCGCATATTTGAGCTGAAGAACTGTTGAGAAATTCCTTGGCAGACTGATGCGTATAATCACCGCGCTTGTTTCTAAATATTTTATTGCTCTTAATTACGAGAAAAACCTATTTCTTCTGCAGATTGAGGATCTCAGTCAGCAAGCTCAGGTAGCAGCAGCTGAGAAGTTTAAGGAACCACCAGTTATTCCAGCAACTGAAGCTGGTGGCAGTACTACGGTAAGATATTACGTGTTATTCTTATAATAGGTAGGTGTAACATCTCATTCTAATTCCGTGTTTCGAATTTTGTGTTTTTGAAGGTGGTTGCACCGATACAAGAAGAATCAGAGGAAGAAGTCGACGAAACGGGCGTCGAGGAAAAGGACATTGACTTAGTAATGTGTCAAGCCAATGTATCTCGAGGGAAAGCTATTAAAGCTCTAAAAAATAATCAGAATGATATTGTCAATGCTATTATGGTAAGCCTTTAAATAGAAATACGATAATAAGCGACGGTAATAACGCGTGATGATTAAAGCAATGGTTTCGCTTTTATTCTAATCAGAATTAAAATATTGTTGATAACCTTGGCAGACTGATTAAATGTATATATAATGAGAACGGTTCTCTGCGCGTAATTCGAAATATTTCTATATCTATTTTCGTCTGTTTCAGGAATTGACAATGTGATGAAGCTGTTTAGCAGTAGGATGCGCTACGTCGTAGCTCGCATTGTGAGGTCGTCTTATTTTATCATCTGCGTCATCAGGAAAAAACATCATCCTTCTTTTTGTCTCATTACATTGAAAAGATTATGCTCGAATATTGGGGAGACCTGAGTTTGCACGGAGACCGTGATGCTTGTCTCAAAAAATCCACATGTATATACATAATTCATATGAACAAAAAACAAATACACTAAGGCCACTATCTCGTTTGCTTATTGCTTATTAAGGGAAAATATGCCTTTTATAGATGAACTTCTGGACTTTGTATCGGAAAAGTCCAATTCGATTCGAAAATTAATTTGCAAGTATAGCTGTAAATAATGTTTCGCGAAGGAATTATTTTAATTGTCCGTGGCGCCATCTCTGTGAGAATCGCTCAAACTGGACGTCGTTATTGACAGCAAAGTGAACTGGTATCGCCATCCTTCGGGGAAACGCTCAAACTGTTCGCGCAGCGTTATCGGCAGCGAAGTGAACATCGAATAACTAGTGGCGTCATCTATGGAGAAGCACTTGAACTATTTGCGAAGATGGTTCAGCACTTTCTACAGAGACGGCGCCACCAGTCACACAGTAGTACACTTCGCTGTCGATAACGCTGTGCGAACAGTTTGAGCGTTTTCCCGAGGGATGGCGCCACAGGTAATAAAATGCAATTTTTTTTAAATAAATTATCCCTACGACATAATTTGTTGCAGAAATTAACACGAAAAGGCATTAAAACTACTCGACAACATGATAAAAACTTGAAAATGAACTTAAAGGCATTCTTTAAAAAGTTACCCCCTTCGAATTTCTCTAAATCAGCTTTCAAACCAATCTAAATACCAAAGGTATCGAACGTGGTGCAATAAGCGTTTAAATAATTGTTATACTAAAGTAAGAGAATGTAGAGAGTATATTCTATTCGTTGAAAGCTTTACTATGGTCAGTACATATGCGGTTACATCAAATCGCGATGAGGGTAGCTAAGGGATGATACTCCCAGCGATGGCTCCGCTCGGCGAAAGTTTTATAAGCCGTTTCGCGCACGTGTCGCGACGTACTCGCCGGCAGCAGGGGCGTGAAAAAACCGCGATATTAGAGCGTGGACGTGGCCATTCTCTCTATCCATCCGGGAATCCGCTAATATTTGAGATTTCGGTCTCGTATACGAGGCTTCTACCCACGGGTGACATCTGGCGCGGATCTTAAGGCGCTTTATTGCCAGCAAAAAGCGTTCAAGCAATATTGTCACGTAATAAAGGGACACTCGGGAGGGAAACACCTGCGGGACACGAGTAATCGAATCTCCATTCGGTCGGCCATTGCCGTTTTCCGGCCTCGTACCCCGTAAAACGATCACGGATTGTTTCATAAAAGTGTTACACCCTTGTCGAAATGAAAAATGCCGATCTCCCAGCGAGTCTCGAGGCCTGAACTGCTTCTGCGATCTTCGAACGTCCCCCTTTCACGCGAGTCAACCCTTCGCGGTGCGCGCGCCGAAGCGGAGGACGAGGAGGAAGTCGAGGATTCGCGAGGCTCGCGAATGGCGCGACTGGCCATCGCGGGGAACGGAATAAAAATAGTAAAAGAACGAAAAGGAGGAGACGGGCAGAGAGAGGAGAGGTGGCTGGCAGCCGATCCGTCTCCGGCGTGTCTGATTGTTCCCTTAACGATCGGCTGACAGCGAAGACGTATGTCGGTGCCATCAGATAATGCGGCCGGCGTCGATGTGTACGCGGGCCCGTGGTACGCGTAAGCGTTTTGTAAACGCTTCGCACGTCCCCGTTGCCGGCGTTCGTTCGGCGACATCTTCATAACGCGGCCCGCACAAAGGGACTGTCATGTCGCGTCATGCCTCGCGAGCACTGATCCGGGTCCTTTGGTCGATCAACGAGCCGTGTGCCAACTCTGTAGTCGTCGATTTTCCTTTCTTTTTGGGGCGAAGGGGTGTAGTAGCAGAGGTGATCGAGAAAGAAATTTCATAGGCTATAGTTAGGCCAGTGAGGTTTCATCATTCTTGGGGAACCAAGAGCTCCGTGTCTTTGGCAAGCGTCCATCGTGTCGAGTTCCCTGCAATGGCAGTATGGAAATTCGTTCGCAGCGCAGTTTTAGCCGCCGTACTCTCGTCGAACTTTTCGTTCGTGCTCGCTCTGGTATCGTCGCGTTTAACGAGCCGTTGACGAGTCGTATGAACACGTTTACCCTTTCGACGAGCGTGCACACGCGCCCCTCGCCGACCACGGGTTCGCCGTGAGAGTTTTGACGCGCCACTTTTAAAACGGATTGACGCGCGTCGGTTTCCCGCTAATGGGCCGGTATGCATAAACGCGCCGCGATAAGGCCTGCTATTTGACGGGCCGTTTCGCGCGTTCACGTAAACGCCGAGTTAGCATCGCGCCGAGGTTGCTCCTTCCATCTTGGAGAACGCGAGGCAACGAGCCGCGGCGTGAACAGCGGAAGGCTGAGATCTACGAACCAGCTGGGTATCGTTCCTCGATTCGAAGGGGGGTACGGAATAGAAACTGTAACGTTTCTGAGAAGTACTTTATCCGCGGGAGATTTTCAATTGTTTTTAATACACACACACATATACACGCATACACATTCTCATCTGGTAAGAACGGATCGTTCTCCACTATGTAACGATTTCTTATTACAGCAACCACGATGCCCTCCTCTCACGAGCGCAAGAGATAAGAACCACAAGCCAGCAACCGGACCGCATCGAAACCACGAGTATTAAAAGCGCGAGTTACCAACGAAAGAAGAAAGAAGAAGGAAGAACGGAGGCGCGAGAAGAGAAAAGAACAGATCCGTCGAGCCATGTGGCAGGCGCAAACGGTGTGAGTAATGGCGCCGGCCAATCGCTTCCAGCTCTTAAAACACGAACGCACCTCTTATATCCCTCTCCTCGTCGCTCTATCTCTCTCTCTCTCTTGTTCCCTTCTACTCGAGCATCACTCAATATTTCCCCTCTCGGTCCCACCGATGAGATACGTATAATAACGAGCGAGCTATCATCAACGGGATCATTATCATCGATCGATCGACGGCCTTCGCGTCTCTTCTCTTTTTTCATACCTCCCCGCCCTTCCTTCCTTCCGTCCTTCCTTTCTCTCTCTCTCTCTCTCTCTCTCTCTCTCCCCATGGCTGATGCGCGATAAATAGAGGCCACTCGGATGAAACGGACACGCTCGCACCACAGGGTGGACAAGGGGGAGTTTAATGACGAAATTATACCGACGGCGTAACCTCGGTGTCCATGAAGACGTAATATTTTTCTGCCAGTGCGAAACGATCGTTTACGGGCCGGACGAGGGCGCCCAGAGGGCTCCGTGGGTTCGCGCGGCCACGAAAAACGAACGAGCACGCGCGGACGGGCCCCGATTTCCGCCGCGCTGCGCCCTCGTCGACCGTCTCGAGCGGGCCAGCTCGAATTAAGCAATGAAATTATCGTACGCGCCGCGTTTACAGCCTCGCCCGATATTTACTGCGCGCCGGAGAACGCTCGATAAATATTAATACCGAGAGATTGAAACCGTCGCGGTTCGCTTCTTCGAGAGGGTGTCCGCTCTCGCGCGTCGATCGTACCCTCGGATGCGGTTCGTGGTGCACGCGCGGAAATTACGGGGATAGGCGGGGATGCAAGCGTTTATCTGCTCGCCGGTTGAACGTGTTTAATTAACAATTCTCGTGTTTGGGAAGCGTCGATTGAAACGCTTGATACGCGTTATTGCTGCGGGTGAGAATTCGAAGCGTGAGCGTTGTCAAGATCGAGCCGCGTGGAAGTGGTTTCGCCGAGCTTAATTCGATTGTTACATGCGAACCTTACATCGCCACGGTCTTAATCCCATTATGGGATAAAGTGCCGCGTGAAACGGGGACAAGCGCCTCGCGCGACGGCCTGAGAAGCATCGTTAAGGTTTCTTGCAAATGGCTGCCGATCCTGTACACCAACTTCATCCTCCATTTAAGAAGAGGCAAACTTAATCGTCCTCAGCGTCGCGTAACTAAAATTCACGCCAACTCGACCTCCTTCTGCGATGGTAGAAAGGAAGTCTTCGTTCATTGTGCCGCGAACCAGATCCGCCAATGGTCCCAACTTCCGTGGATCGGTCTCGTCAAAAATCTGCCAGCCGTTTCCTGGCGGGGAACGAGCCGCTGAAACCGCAAACGGCTCGCCAGAGATAAGCGGTTTCCGTTCGCCGTAGATTTCCCGAACGGCTGCGCTCGAAGAAATATCGCGGAGCCATCGAGCTGGGCGGCAGTAAAACTTGGAACGGACGTGGAATTAGCGAATGCTCGCCAGTGCCACGACGAGGAGGACCGGGTGTCGCAGGATTATCCGTCGAGCGGCCGTTTTCGCGGCCAATATGGCGGCCCCGCGCAAGAACCGGAACTGGCTCGGTCAGCAGAACCGCGCCCCGCGTTCTATCGGTATTAACGTTGCTCAGCGGCTCGAGAGTTCCTTCTTTCGCGGCGTTTACCTCGAACTGGATGATCGATGATCCTGGAGTCAAGAAAATTGCTACGATTATCCTCTCCTGTTTCTTGGTTCCGCTCGACTATCGTTCGACCTGATTCCTTGGGAAATCGGTTCGTTGGGGATGAAATTACAACTGCCCGCGGCTCCTGATGGGTCTTATCACTGTTGGGGGTTGTTAAGCTTTCCAAGAGCGTCGAGGGACTCGAAGGGATCTCCGTCGATCGTTCCAATTCGCCACGTTCACGTAGCAATCCGTGGTTGGTTGTTCCTCTCTCGAAGATTTAGGTGGTCCGTGGAAAGCGAAACTTGCTCCGTGGTTCGTCGAGCAAATTATGGAGCGTGACCAACGGCGGAGTCACAATATTTAAGGCTAGCGAACCGATCGCGGGTTCGCCTCGAATTTTCGGGACGCGCTACCTGGGAGAAACGCGCGGCTCCTTTAAACCGTGCCGTGTGACGAATCGTTCGAGCATCGGTTTCCAAATTCGGCGTTTCTCGGCGTTAAATATCGCGTGGAACTCTGGGTACGGGGATACCTGTCGTTTCGGGGGCGGCTCGCAAGATTTTCCTTCCGATTAGACGAAACGACGGGTTCCACGTTTGTTGCTCGTTTTAATAGCCGCCATTCCTCGGTGCACGTGTGCCGCGCGGGCCAATAAATTAGCAGAGAAAGGGAAACGGTTGTGTCCGTTGGAAAAGATACACATAATTTAGCACTTAATTCCGTCGTTGCTGACAGACGTCGACTCGACGGAGCGATTGATACCTTAATGGTAAATAATACGTCCGCAAATACCAGGATGGAAGTGTCGAAGTTTCACGGCGGCTCCACCGCCATTACGGCGCACGCGAATCGGCCTCAAGCGACAGACGGTAATTGCGGTAGGCAAGCGCACTCGTATCGAGGATGATTCGATGTATCAATCGAGGATTCCACGGAAAATCTTGCGCTGTTCGAGAAAAGCGTTTCATCCTTAACCTTGTATTCCGATTGAAATTCCTGCACCTCGTCCGGGGAGGTTCCTCTAAAGGAGCCCTTTGGACTCTCGTCGCGTTTGCACAGCACCCCTAAGAGGGCACGAGCAAAATCGTGGTTGCCGGAGTCTCGTCGAGGAAAAAGAGAGAAGTCGACGCGATCCGGCGTGTTCGCCGTGCGACAGCGTCGTCGGCGCGGCGCGGCGCGTCTCTCGCGTCCGCCGCGTCCGAAGAAGGTAATACGGTCGAGGAGCAAAAGGGCCGAAAGACATCGTCCGTCGAGTAATTACATGCCCCAGGAGAGGCCGGCAATGGGATCCGAGGAACCCGCGCGGTTAGAAGTAGGTGGTTAAGGGTTTAGGTGTGCCGGCTTTGCGGGGAGGGTGAAGAGGGTAGGAGGAGTAGGAAGGGGGAGGAGGAAGGGTGGAGGAGGTGGAGAAGGTGGAGAGAAAGAAACACGACAAGGGTCGAGAGGGACAGGAGAAGGGGAGGAAGAGAGAAAGATTCTTTATACCTCTATATAGGCTGCCGTGACGTCCCCGGTGGTGGGATAGCCGGCGCGAGAGCACTATATTACATCATTGGCGGCCATTTTGGACCACCCAAGTCGCTGTCAGAGCATAAAAAATATGAAGTTCTTTTAGGGCCGCCTTTTTTCCGTGCCGCCAGCGGCGCGGCTCTGCCGGATCGTACCGTAACGCAGAAAGGCGGTGCGAACGGCTCGCGGTCAGACGAGGAGAGAGAGGATCCGTGGAGAAAGGTGGAGCGGGATAAGGCGAGGAGATCGCCGGACCGACGAGAGAACGAGAGACGAGGGGGTCGGGGCTCGAATGAGAGGGACGAGGAGGAACGAGTGGTGGACGAGCTGGAAGAAGAAGGAGGAGGAGGAGAAGAAGAAGAAGAAGAAGAGGACCAACAACAACAACAACAACAACAAGGGGGTGGAGGAGGCAGCGAAGAGGCTGCGGAGAAGATTCTTTGTTGGTTAGACAGGGATGGAGGCTGATTGAACGAGGAGAAGAAAACGAACCGAGTCCCGGGAGAGATTTAGAAATTGAAGAAACGCCGCGGAGAGTAATAGAGTGGAAGAGAAGGAGGAGGAGGAGGATCGCGGGGGCGGAGGGTTGGGAGATGAAGAGAGGTCTCGAGGCACACGCTCCGAGAGGAAAACGCGACGAGCTCCCGGATAAAGGAGCGAAGAATGCCGTCGATGAAAATATATATTTCATTGGGAAACGTGGGAGAACGGTTGGTAAAGGTTGAGGAACGGCTGGGACTCTTCTGTGGAAAGTTAACGGGGTGGATTTTAGTTCTCCGGTCGGAGGAGATTTGCGATAGCTCGACTCATCGGAAGGATGATACATAAACGAAAGAGATACATAAAGAAAGATCCCGGGAGAGAGGGATGGCCGCGCAGCGAGATAGAAGAAGGCATAATCGGATAGGTCAAAGGAGAAAGAGGAGGGCGCGGCGGGAACTCGAAGGACGAAAGAGGCGAGAGGCCGCAGGCTCTGCTCGCGAGGAACGCGGAGGAAAGGAAGATGCGTATATATACTTACGTAGTTAAGCCGGGGTTAGATCGTTCCGTCCGCCATCGCCGTGCGGCGTGCTTTTTTAAACTCTACGATTACTTATCTTCCCCGTCTTCCTCCGTTCTCTTCCGTTTCGCCGTAATGAATTGGGACGATCCTTCATGCAGCGCGGACGGACGGCCCGCGCGATTTCACTTTTAAAGAGCCGTTAAAATCGCGCTGAAAAATTGTTGTTCCCCTTGCCACGCGATATTTAATTCGCCGCTAAACGCCAGGTGATTTATCCCGGTGCTCTCGAAATTTTTCCATTCGGCCACCCTAAAGCCTGACCGCTAACGAGTACTCTCTCTCTAGCCGTCCGTGTAATTGCGCGCTATTCTACTTGGGCCGTACACCACGTATATTACTGTCGGCGAAATGTTAACAAGGTTTCCATTAAACCGGTAATCACGTATCGATTGCATCAGTGCATCAACAAAATTGAGCTTATGGAGTGTCAGAGGCAACGTTTTCAATTTCACCTCCCACACCCAGGTGGTAACGAGCCATCAAGTCTGATGGTAATCGAATGCCAGCCGCGGTCTCGTGTTTACTCTAACGCCTTCGCCGAGGAATACGAAGCTGACTATTAATCGAAACGCCGTACGTTTATCTGTCTCTGAAGGATGATTTCCACACTTACGGCGCAGTTGCTTAATCAATTACCCATTTCTCGCTACTTCGACGAGCGTCAAACGTTTCGTCCGCGAGGTACCTACTCGGTTGTCGGAAATTAATCGATTTCATAAAAAAAAAAAATTCGTAAAATACCGCGGAACGTACAAAATCGCGGTCCTCTTTGATATTTCCTTTTGTGAGAGGAAAATATTATAAGTCACGCGGTATCGTACGGAGACCGTGTTCTTCGCGAGGCAGCAGGAGATTAGAGGGAACGATCATTTTCAAGGCAATGATTCAAGGCCAGTCGGTCTGAGCGTAATATCTCTGAAAACTCGGGGCAAGATTAAACGGCGGCACGATTAATCACCATCGACGGTTTAGCAGCTCGCGAAAATCGATATATGGCGAGCGGCGCTGTTCCTCCGTGGAAACTCGCGCGCTCCTGATGGGCGAATTTATTATTGGTAATCGTGAATAACGATCGGGCACGTTGTTTTCGATCTTGAGAAATCAGCTTGAACAGCGGTGCTGGTTGAATCGCCGGCAATAAAACCGGAAGTTGATCGCGTTTATTAACTGTTCCAGTTCTACGAGCCCGGTCGCATCTATTAGCTGGACGTGCGATTATCGAACCGGATTTAGTGGTATTATTAGCGAGATTTCCCTCGCCCCATTATCCGTTATCGTGCGAGATTTTCGAGCTAATTCAGAGGATATTCTCGTTTCCTCTATGTCTTGTAAGGCTCGCGCTCATTAGCCAATCTTCGTAAATTTATTCACCTGGCACGAACATTCCACGAGCGTTTCCCTTAATTTAACCAGGCCTTAAGACCAATGCCATACATATTCCCGGCTAATTGCAATCTTTCTCTCCTAAACGACTCCTTTTAGAAAACTAGCTCAACGCGGCTTCACCGTGGCTGTTGCTTTCCGCAGGAGCCCCCTAATTGCGAGCCAACTCAATCCCTCGCCAACGTCAGACCAACGAGCACACCCAGAAAACGACTCCTAATACATTCCTCGCGACTTCATTCGAAATCGTTGAATCTACTTAATCAAACGCTCGCGAACTCTTTTCACACCGCAGCTGTATCTCCTAAAGTAGATTAGTCGACACCACCGCTCGAGTCCTCGTAGCGGCGAGTCGTATTCGCGGCTACCTATTCGTCCGATCTCCAATGATCGGAACGAAATTTTAATTACAGCGCGTGACAGTTAGGAAATTGAGAGAATATCCGTACGAGTCCGTGCTCGTGTTAGCCATCATCGATCATCGATCCGCGGATCGGTTTAATTGCTCAGCTGGACAATTAAAACGCGTCGGGGATCGGTACGAAAGTATCATGGCCGTTTAAAAATATCGATCGGGCGTTGCACGGCCAGGCTGAAAGTATCGGAGAGTAGCCAGCCAGGGTACAAATTTATTCGCGGTGCGCGTTTGGTAGGCGTTGGAAGTGACGCAGCCCCGCGCGGCCAATTTATTCCGGCGCGGTAAAGGTGCCTCGAAAGAAAGAGAGAGAGAAAGAGAGAGTAGCTTGGCCGCGCGAGAATACGAAGCTACCGCCGCGATCAAGTCATTCCATTATCTGAATTGAGTGCTGCTCGTGGGTACCTGCAATCAGTTTTTTTCCACCGGCGACCTCGCCTCTGCCTCGTATCCTCTCGTCACGCCCTCGAGATCTCGGACCGGCAATGAACGCTCGAGAAAAGGGTGGAGAGGGTTGCTCGGTGCAGCTGCGCTACGGATATTACGGGTAATAAGCGATCCCTCTTATGGCGGTTGCCTCGTGATGTGTGCACGACTTTTAAGAGATTTGTTCTCGGTTATAGGCGCAAAGGGACGCTGCCTGCTCGATCGAGAGATCGAGAGATCCTCCTGTCCGATTAGACACTTGAAACCGCGCGAGAGAGGAACCCGCGTGCATTTTATTACGCCGCGTATACACGTACCTGAATATGAAACCGACCAATTAAAAGGTAGGCCCGTTTTCGTGGCTCCTCGAAACCGCGCGACCCGTTCCTCGATCGGTATTAAAATAATCACGCATTTCCGCGGCAAGACGATTACGAGTAAGCATGTAATTGCGCGAGACGACGTCGGACCCGGCAGTAATTTACGCCGAACTCGAGGGATCCGAACGCACCCTGCGGAGAACCGCACGTCCCTGTTTTTTCCTGCGCGCGGCGATCGTTCGATCGAGCCGGCACCCTCGAGCAACAATAACGCATCCCCGAATTACAGGATCATTAGATCCAATTTGGGATTAATATATTGCCTGCTAATAAGAATCGCGGCGGCGGCGGCGCATGAATCTCGCGTATAATTGCATTATTACGATCCTTTTAGCCGACAAATTGCCCCCGCGTCTCTCCTCGCTGCGAAACCGAGCGCAGCCGAGCGACTGCCTCGTCTCGTTTCTACCTTGCCGCGTTCTCCACCTCCGTTCGCCGTCGATTTCGTGAGAAATTACGCAGGAACGAGACGAGAAACGACGGGATTCGCCGTCTCAGGGCACGCTCCGAAGGGAGACGGTCCCTCGGACGTTGAAAGCTCGTTGAAAGGTTGAAGAATAGCGGAAAGAGCGCGCGTGTTTTACGAGGCCGCGTAGGAGATGCGGGATAGACGGGTCGGGCGCGGATCGCGCGAGATAGGAATTTTAAGGAGCATCGGGCGCAATTATATTCTCGTTTAGATCGAGCGGACGATAAATTTTTCGAGCGGCTTATTAGTATTGTAATTCGACTGCGCGCGCGATGTATCGCGGTAATTAAAATTACAATTAACCAAGCCAGGCTCTTCGTCCTCGTTCGTTTATGGTCGCTGCGGGTCGGTCTCTCCTCCCCCGAGGGTAGACTGCCAGGCTACTGTTCTCGTTGGTAAAGCGAGCCGTGGCAACGAGTATCGGCGCTTTCGTGAGAAATTATGCAAGTCCTCGCGCCACTTTAAGCTGGTAATTATTTTGTCGCTTTTTATTCGAGCCACCGTGCGTGCTGTTTTACTTGCTCGCGCGTTGCGCTCTTTTTTCATCCTTCCTTCCCTCTTTCTTGCCCCCACCGCTCTTCCTTTTTTTTACTCCTCCTTTCATTCTCCTCGTTCCTTCATTTTTTGTTATTTCCTGCTTTTCGAGTTCTCTCGCTCCTCTACGCCCTGTCTTCGCTATTTTTCTTTCCCTCCCGTTCGCTCTTGTTTCTCTTTCATCCGCGCGTCGTTTTGCACCGTAGCTCTTCGCGAAAATTGCTACAGTGAAGATTGTCGACCATTAATGGTTCTTCTCGCTGAAATATTCACGGATTTCTAAAGTTAGCCAATGGCGAAGGGACGCGGCTATGGTAGCCAGTGGTAGAGAATTACCATAATAATGCGTGGCAGTTTCAAAAATGATCAGTGCCGCCGGTGGATGGAAAAATTCAGCTAATCACCCTGTCAGTTTCGTTGAAATTTATTATTTCGTGGGAAATGTCGTTAGCGGTAAATCGTTGGCTTCCGGTGCTCGTAGGCGACGTTGGCACGACCACAGGGAATAACTTTCGATCGAACGGTTCGAGAATACGTTCTGGTTTTAGATTAATGGTTGCGCCCCTGTCTACTTTCAATTAGCTCCGAATGCACGACGAAGAAGGAATATGGTTTCCAATTGGGTGAGCAGCAGCGTGGCTCGCGAATATGGCGAGCCGGCCGATCGGCGGTGTCCCGTGTTGCTTGGCCGTGCAAAATCCGCCGCTCCATCTTTTGCAACGGCTCGTTGTTACGTGAACGCTCGAAACGCGAGCTATTTCCTTTAACGGATGTAACGGATAGTGAATGCTTCCTTTAACGCGTTCACGCTGGCCGGCATTAAAATGGCGCGTGTGTTCAGAGAGGCTGAACGAACCTTCGACGAGGGAACCCTCGCGAGCCCAAGTTATGTTGTTACACCCTTAAGTAAGCCTGAAAAATATGTTAAATCGTCGCTCCATCCTGGGGCAAGCAGCACGCTTTCCACGTCCGAGGGGCGCGATACAATGACACGGTTATATAGCGAAGCTTATCTATTTAACAATTACCGTAGGAAAGAGGGAGCCGGACATTTAAAGGACGCAAGGTGCAAGACGCGACGGAAACGCGGTGCGACCGCACGGATACGTAGGATCCTCCAGGTGGTCAGCGCCATCGGGCAAGGGGCTCGCGATGGGCCGGAAGACAGCGGAGAGAGGGACGCTACCGAGGACGGTGGTAGTTTAAACGTTAAAGCCGAAAGTTTCACGAGGCTGGAAAGTCGAGAGTCGGGCCCACGATCTAATCTACCGGGGATTTATCCACTCCGGCCCCCTTTCGGCGCCATAATATCCGCGGGCGCGCAGCTGCCGCTGCCGTTTCGGCTATCCTTTCTGGTAGGCGGCGACTTATCTCTACTTTACGACTGACTACGTTCGACGCTTAACGTCGAATCCGCCTGGTGGTTGCGCTCCGGCGCAGATAAAATGGTGGTCCATCGTCCCGTTGGTGGCCATTTTGCCTCTAATTAATTGACGGCGCGCTCGCTCCCTCTCTCGCCTCCTCTTTCTTTCTGCGAATCCGCGCGGTGCCACCAAAAAACCCACCGCTCGGCCGCTTTAATGTATTCGGATAGCTATCTCGCCTCCGGCCGAGTGGTCGCGGCCCCAACGACGCGGTTCTACGTTTAAATTTCACATTGACTGACGATTCAATGCCGCGCGATCGCCGCGATGGTCCCCGGTAAATGTAAATCCGGCCCCCGGGAGGAAGACGCCACACGTTCCTCGCATCGTGTGTCACCGACCCTTGTCTCAGCCGAGCGAGACGCTTGTCTCTGGGGCCCCCGATACTCTTTGATGCCTCCTCTGCTCGCTCCGCGTCGACGCCTGTTCTCGCGCTTCGCGATACGTGTCGGCCGCGTCGTTCGCGCTCCCCTTTCCTCCGTTCGTTCCCTCTCGCCTCGCGATTGTGCGAGCGAACGTGCAACGAAACAGTAGCGCGACGCGAGATCGCCTTTGATCTTGAAACTGCGAACGCCTCTTCGCATCTGTTACGCGTCATCGATCTCTCTTTCGCTCGATCCGTCGATTGTCATCTCTACCGTGTCATCGACGTATGACGCGACTGGGAGTGGAGTCACTCTTGATGGAAAAACTTACGGAATCGATCGATTCTCACTCTCTCGCAGTCAACGAACCACGGTTCTCACAGGGACGAAGCAGTTCGCCAGGGCGAAATGGTAATAACCGGTCCACGAAGCGGTACCAACGCCAAAGTGTCGCAGCGCGTCCCGACACGATACACACAGGCAGTGGTACCAGAGAAACGCGCAACAATAAGTGCGCTTCGTAGCCGTGGTTCGTTTTTCTCCGTGCCTTAAACGGTCGCCTCTCCTGTCCCAGCCTTTCTCTCTTTCTCTCTCCTTCGATCGCTTAAGAGAGGAAGATCGTAATCTGAATGGGTCTCGGTGTTGTTGCCGGCGTGGCGGGTGCCAGCGGCAGATAGGAATCACCCGGAGGAGCCGCGTATCCGTGGTCCCCGCTGGCACACACCGTGCGTACAAGTACAGGCGCAATCCACGCCACGGGGATATAGGATAACGTAGGACCCCACTTAGCTACTAATGCTGTCGCTACTCGCCCTTTCCCAGCGTAAATTATGTCCTCGAGCAGGATCGTCGGTTTCGCCCGCGACCGCCCTCGCCCACGGGGAATATAACACGATCTCCGGGCTAATCGGCTCTCTCGTACGTGCTCGGGCACCGACAACCGCTACCAGAGCGAGAGAGAGAGAGAGAGAGAGAGAGAAACCGCGAGGCCCTGGACCCGGACCTCGATACCGTGCCACCATTTTTTCACCTTTTTTCCTCACTTTTTTTCCCGCTTTTCTTTCTTTTTGCTGCGACTCTCCCGTTGGCACGTTGATATCGGGAAAGGCGGCCGCTGTAAGGGGACACCCGGGCGATCGTGTTCCATTTCCAACGACCGGAGAAACTACTGTTCGAAAGCGGTTTTTTGTCGACGAGGTTCGTCCGGGAAATAAAGAGAGGCGAGGGTTTAATATCGCTTTCGAATGGGATTCAACTGTGTCCTGGGTAGGTTACGTGTACTTCGAGATTTTCATCGCGACGCGGGAGACGCGAAAATTGTATCGAGACTTACTCCCAACAGGGAAACAGCCGCGCAACGCGGGATTCCGGGAGACCGTCGATTTTTACGGGCCAGCGTACGCTCGACAATCTCTCTTCGAGGATCTCTGCACGCTCGCGAGTCGCACGTTGCACACGTGGGACTTCTTCGCCTTCGTCGTTTCGTTTCCATCTCGTCGAGCGAAGGGGAAGAATCCACCGTTCGTTAGGACGGGGGGAAAGCAGAATTTTTGATGAAGAATAAATAATCACCGAGCTCGAGGATCAACGGCCTAATTAAGTCTTCAAGATCCGGGGAACGCGATCAATTTTCGTCCGTCAATTCCCAGCGTTCCTATTCTCACCGTGCGGCAGGCGCGAGAGGAAGCCTATCCGCTTGGCGATTCAATAAGCGAAGGGACGCGTGTTGCAGCTATGCAAAGACCCGGTTGGAGAACGTTCGAACCGGGGCCGTCAGCTCGAACCGAGAGGCAGCCTCGTTAGCGTCATTTTAGATCGGATCGTGCTGGCGGCGGTGGATCGTGGAAGTAAAGGGAGGGTAGAGAGTGTACGGGGAGGGGGCGGGGGACAGGGTGATTTGTGGCTTTTCCTGGCTACCACGCGACGTTCACCCGGACAATTTGTATTTCCGATTTCTATGGCGAACGCTTCGGGGCTCTGCCAGGTGCTGGAAAGGTGCCTGTTGGATGTTGGTTCGCGCTGCTCGTCTCATTGTGTCGGCGAGTTTTTGAGACACCAGGCTGGCTTGCGTGTTGTTACGAAAGCCACGAGGCCTGGATGATAGGCCAGGTAGAAGGAACGCCTAACGAGGGAGCCGGAGTTCTGCGCCGGGGCCGATAAGAGCGTTATTCGACTCGTGAATAGGCGGTCTGGCGCTAAGAGATCGAATAAATTTCGAATCGAGGCTATGAGACCGAGACCATGAATTTTTCCCTTGATATATTCCGTTCGACGGTAACTTTGACAGCGATCGGGCTCTTTAATAATTCGTAAAGAACCACCTGAGTCCCACGGACAATGGTATTTCTCCAACAAAGGAATTTTATCGTCGGAGACTGCATTGGTAAATGGTAATAAAACGGAGCGACGTATAAACGACCTAATAAAAACAATGAAAGCGAGGAATCCAGCTAACAAATGTCGAAACACGAGACGTGGAACGAGGCCAGAAGAAACCGGAGGATCCTCTCGAGCAAGAAGCGCCACGTGAGTTCGACGGCGAACGACACACGTGGACTTTTAGGACGCGTCCTCCCATTGTGACGGCCGTAGGATGGCCTCTAGGACAAATCTTCCCCTTTTGTCGACGCCCGGTGGCGGTCATTGTGCGTTACTGCAACGTCGACAGCGAGCTACGGCAACGGCAACGACAATGCCGCTGTACAAACGATCGAGTGGGCGGTAGCCGTGTTTTCGGTTGTCCCGTTCCTTTCATTGTCGCCCCGAGAGGGCCTTGGATTCCCTCGATTCCATCTCCCTCGGCGAAGTCCGCGTCCTGCTGGCAGGACACGCGCGTCTACCCATTCATCTCGACGTTTCTCCACGAAGAGATCGTTTGGGACACCTTTCTTGCTCCTCTCCAGCGTTTGGTTACCCGCGTACAATAAAACGCGGTTCCAGTGTCGCGTGCGCGTTGGAAACTTCTCGCGATAACGCGTGACTTCTGGAAAATCTGTCCGTTCCAATTTCGCTTGATTTAACGGTGAAACATCTTCGACGTATCCTTCGCAATAAAGTCAACCCCCGGACGTAACGGCAGCGGTTATAGGTTTCCAGGCGTCGTTTCGCAGGGCGCGAGAAATCTGGTATCATCCGCGTGGACCGTTGCCTCGTTCTTTTTTCTCTCCGCAACGTGCGTACACAAAACGTGGGGCGTAAAGCCGGCTTCCATCGAAATGGAACATAGGTATCAACGATGATCCCCGTGCGAGGCGCCAGCTGGCTCATATTGAAACCAACCCCCTATCGTGCTTCGGCCACTGCCCTCCCCACCACCCTTCTGTAAAGAACCTAAATCATTTTCAGCCCCTCTACCGGTGGGCTTCCTGCGTGCACTAACTACCCCTGGTTTCCTCAGGAGCCACACCCTGGCTGGCCAGGCTCCACCTACCGAAAGGTCTAGCCTTTATAGAGTCCTCCTTCACGATTCCATGGGATCGTTTCATTTTTTCCGTCATCTTTGTATATTCTTCTATTTCTTTTTATTTAATTCTGCGTTGATCTGCGAGGATCAGGATGCAACACCTTGATCGATGACTCGCTACTCGATCGTTGCACAGAGAGAGAAATTTTTTCTAAACTTTCTGTTGATGAGATACCTGTTCGCGTGGTAATCGATTGGACGTAGCCGTGGGAAGGATTTTTAATTGCGCAGAAACGCCAATCGAGTCGGACGAACGAACGTTCTTGGTACAGCTGCGCGAGGTTTCGAAACGATTATTTAGATTATTTTCCACGACTGGTGTCTGTCAGAGTTTGAAAAGAGTCGAAGACGCCAGGCGTCCCTCGGGATCTAATTAGATAATAATCACCTGTGGAACTGGCGGAGCAATCCAAGCGGCTCGCGAGCCCATGACTCACGGAGTTGACAAGCCCACGGACAAACGATGATCGCGGACAGAAAGGTAAAATCGTTAGCCACGGACAAAGACGGGTGCCGTGTGTAACGTCGACGGGACCAACGCCGTGTGGACCCAAGTGTTCCTCATCCTTGGCGGGCTCTCCTTCCCAGACGTGGCAAGATTGATAGTGCGGCGTTCTCGCGCGAAAAATGTTCCAGAAATTATGATCATACGAGCCAGCTAGAGGCTGTCAACTTTTTCATCTCCCTTCTGCCGAACGAAACATTGAAAATCGAGGCGTGGGTAACGCATCGCGAAGCCCACGATATCGCGCGATTGTGCAAACACGAGCTGCACGAGCGAATGCTGATTCTCCGCGAGTAATTCAGAGTTCATCCCGCTTGAACAACATTGACATTACGTTCCGCCTATTGTCCGAGGCCTTCTTAATCGACTCAGCTCGGTCATTAATCGAGCCGCTTCAACTTCGACTGCTCGAATTCGTTTTCATTAATCATTTCTTTTCAGTCGTCTCATCGATCACCAAACAGCTGCTCCATTCCGTTCGGAATAGTTGCTAATTAGCTGGCACATTTTTACACGCGCTACGTCCGACCTATCGATTGATTGACACAGTCAACGTGGCTGACGCAAACGGCGCACGGTTACGCCTCTGAAATAAATTTCTTCTGTCCACAAGCTTTAATTCTCAGAAAAATCATCGGAGTAACGTCGCGTTACGCCCCAGAATGGCGTGAAAGTGTCGAGCGTGCATACGCGAGGAGCGCAAAATGTGTTTTCGCGAGCGATAAAAATTGATTCGGTCGGCGAGCACGGGTACCGAGGTAAAAACGATTCTTTTTAAATAACACGGTGCTCGAGAGACACGACCATCTTGTCCAGGTGGGAACGAGAAGGAAGAGAAACTCCGTGGTCGCGAGTTTCATTGGCCGGCAAGAAAAGACCGGGCCGCCAATGCACGGTGCTCCCGTCCGAGGCTGAATTCGAGGCGGCACGGCCGCCTCGAAGGTAGACCACGTCGTAATAGAATCGTTCGATACGGAGGCGAAGCCGAGGCCAACGGGACGCTGAAGACGTAATTACGTAGGATCGAATTGCCTGACAAGTTCTTTCGGTTTCGGAGCCGGTGAAGAAACTGTCCGTGCCGCGCGGCACCCTCGAAATTGCAGCCTTCGCGTACGTCGCCGCGGCGGCGTCGCCGCTGACGCTTTCTGAACGATGACAGGAATCTTCCGCGCGGCATCGAGAATCGCCACCATTCATCAACCGGCTGTAATTAGAATTTTACAGCCGGACGTGTTAATACGACACCGCGAGCGGAATCCGTTGATGAACCGAGGGAAATCGAGGCGTGCTCGTTTCGGGTTATTGGATCACAGCCGCGGTGAAACGGCCCTGCGCGCGACGCTGAAAAAGGCGAATCGGGAGGAATCGAGGCTGGACGAAGGTCTCCCGGGAGGAGCCGCGTAATTGCCGGGCCTCGAATTGCCCAGGGATTAATCGAGAACTGTGGCGCACGGATCGAGTCCACGGTGGACCTTAAAAAGAGCGAGGCGAACCATTATGCGGGCAATTGTTTCAATCGAAATCGATCGATTATTACCTGAAAGAGCTGTCGACGTTGACTGTTGACTGGTGAAACTTCCAGCAAGTGGCTGTGGGAGGAAAGTTAAACGCGAGACGAATCTATTTTTTTTTTTTTTTTTGTTTCCCGTCTAATCGGGATCCGTGTAGATACCAGCGACGGCAGAACTTTCTCTACGCTTGTCCATAAACCCGAGCGGAACTCGGACCTGCCTTAAGATTCGATCTGTACCAAAGTTCTAAACCTCCGCCAGCAACCAGGCGTGTAATCTTCCGCTGTATAATAAAGACATAACCATAACAATATTTCTCGTACACCTCCTTCGACGAGAACTTAACCAGCACCGTAGCCAATAACACTAACGGCGTAACAACTTGTCTCGCGAAATATTCGCAGGCGAAACCGTTCGGAGTGTAATTGAACAAGTATCGCCGCGGACGAAGCATCGACAGGCGGGCGAACGAGCGGCAAGACGAATGATCCGCGCGAGTTCCAGATTCCCTGATCGATCGTGACGAGCGGCTATCATAATCGATAATGCCCCGCTGGCAGACAAGCCGAACGGCCGTGGTCCCGATCGTTATTCATTTCCGTTACGAGCCGACAGCATTGGGCATCGTCATCGCATCGTCATTTGCGAGACTCTTCGACGCTTTTTTCCAGCAGCCGCGCGAACCCCTTTTCCAGGCGTCTTTGCGAAGGAACCACCCCCTCGTCTTCCCCATTACTTTCTCATTTTCCAGGGAAGATGAACGGCCAGGAGTGGCTTCCGATTCGCGCTGAAAACGATTCTTCGCTCCCAGCCGTCGTTCGACTCGTTTCGTTCGAACGTTTCGTGTAAATGATCGCGCTGGGCGATAGAAAATATTCCGAATCTGGAGTTGGTCGTTTGCATCGAACTATATTCCGTTCATGGCGATCGGATCTTCGCGCGTACTTCATTCTTTCAAGTCAGAGTTGGTTATTAAACGTGGCTTTTCCTCGCAAGAGAAACGACCCGATCCGCTTCATTAACGGTTCCCAATTCGGACGGACAAGATCTCTCTTACGGTTTCTAATAGACCGATGTTCGATCAATCATATTACCATGTCGCTCTGACAAACGATCGCGTTCGTTGCGCCCGTAACAGATCCACCGTGTGCCGGGGATCGGTATAATGTATCGCGCGGGAATCGAGCGTTCAATAGCCGCTCTTAATACGCCGTCTAAATCACCAGCAGTAGGATATCGGCGTGTAGAATCCGCTTACGACCCAACTTAATCCGCGGTGGGTTTCCTTTCCAGCCAGTGTACCGTCTCGAAAGAAAGTAGTCCAATCCAGTGAACGTAAATTACTAACCCTTCCACTAAAATCCAATGGAACAAAACGTTTTAAAAAAAACTACGTCCAGCTGATTCGAGTGGTTCATCAGAACCAGCGACCATCGATTCGTGTCATTATTTGTACCCGCTCGATAGAAAGAGACGATCGAGCGGATGGTTCCCGCAGGTGCAATTAATCTGTCGATCGGACGGGACGCGGAAATGTGGAAAAAAGTTAGCTCGACCCGCGATCGGATCGAATCGAAACGCGTTTACGTAGGCGAGAGAGCGTGTCCCTTTCGCAGGAGGGCAGCCAGTAAGAAGGGAGGATGGGTGGGGTGAAAAATAGAAATTAAGGGTCTGTGAGTTATCGCGGTTGCGTGAGAAGCGGGCCGAGATAAATCAAACCGCAGCGGCAACCACAACGCCACCCCGAGTTCGGATCACGAACGCAAAAACCCCCATGGCAAATCCCTCGGGATTAATAGTGTGCCATGGCTGGAACCGGTGCTCCTGATTGGTCCAATTCCCTGGCGCAACGTGTGCTCCTCTTTTTTTTCTACCCTCTGCTCCCCGCCCTTGCCACCGTCTCGCTACCCTGCGCGTCGTTCTCTCCTCTTGTTGTCGTTGACCCGCGGAGGACCTTTCCGTGGCCGCTGCAACCCTCGTGGAATTTTAAATTGACCGATAGCTCCAACTACTCGTCGAGCGTTGGACGTTTTTTGTTCTCGTTCGTGAGGCGAGCGGTTACGAGCGGCCATTTCGATGAAGACGTCCAGATTTGCAATGTTTGCTGGTTGATGAGACGGAGAAATTGCCCGGTAGTCGATCTTCGATAATTTCCCTCGACGTTTCGAATAGAAAGGCAATAACGTAGATCACGCTAACAGCGAAAGTTAGTTTTCCTCGAGCTCGACTCGCTTCTTCTCGACGTTTCCTCGACCCAGTCGAAGTCGCCTTTAACCCCAACGATAGGCCACGTCGAACCGACTACCTGAAAGGGCGCTGCTTGGCTGGTCGTCAATAGAGATCCGCTGGCTAATTCCTCCGACACCGTCCAAGGGAACACAGAGGGCCAGCCAGTGGTTGGATGAATAAGATAACCGAGTCCAGCGAGAGTTATGATCTTCACAGACTATTAACGACGATCCGGCCACATTCCACGGACTTGAGTTTCTTCTCTCCGTTTGGTTCGTGGGTCGTAGAGAACGCAGCCGGGAATGGTTAACGATTCGGTCGCGTTTACATATATAACCGGAGTTAAGTAGGAACTAAAGCTTGATGAGGGCTCGCACGAGGGGGCCGTACGGGCATCCTGGCCCCGCGGGGCTGGGAAAAAAAAATTCGTCTTCCCCTTCTTGAGGCGCCCAATAAAATGGCCGCGCGGCGCGACCGCTCGTGTGTATATTAAAAACTATAGGTGTCACGGATTTACGCTTAATATCGGGTAGGACGGGGGAGAAGTGGAGGTAAAAAGGAACGATCAGGTGCGACCAGGATCTATAAATACCGGCGACGTATCTTTCCGTTCGGCTTGAACGTTTCAGAGAAACGAGACAATATCCGCCGGTGCCTCCGCTACGTGCCACGTGGATTTACGATCTTCAACCGGGGGTTTCGGTCGGTTTTTGATAAAATATCTCGTCTAGCTCGCGCCTAGCGCGGAGCCGAATCGTAAAGGACACTCTTTTATCGCGCGGCTATGATAAACGGGGAAAATATTTATGCGCCACGGGGCACCGGGAGTGTTTCCGATTTAACTCGAGCCCGTAGTGCCGGAGATTTGACAGTGGACGTTACTCAGACTGGCTGGAATCGATTTCTGCTCGCCATCATCAATTTCACCAAAGATTCACAATATTAGACACGAGAGCTGAATTATTTTCTTGCGTCTAATAACCGTGACATCGTAACTTCCACGATATGCTAATATTTAACACTCCCGAACGAGGATAAATTTGAATCCGTTGATTCGCTCGTCCTCGTTGGACTATGCAAATATACACGGCGACTGGTGTTTTTCTAAACTGTAACTAAAGAGATGGACTCTGACCGGAGCGGAGTGCCTGCTCCTCCTCGCGACTCAATTTTCCATCACCCACGCGTCGTTATTAAAGTCAAGCGTTCGACGCGAAATTGCAGCAACCAGAGGGACGATCGAGGTCCCACCGATTCGATCGATCGCCGCAACAACAATAATGGCCAGCAGCTAGGAAAAACAATTTTAACGAGTGGAGCGCGATAGAGGAGCCGATCGTTAAGTATTTCCAGGCGCTGGGACGGGGACAACGCGTCGCGACAACCGAGCGTAATTGCGCGTACGAAAATACGGCCGGATACGGGCGTGTGTAGTCGTAGACGAGCGAAAAATGGCCCAGGCAAATGAAGCTCGTTTTGTCGCGAGCTGCCAGATCCTCATCTAAATTACACCGCGGTTATAGAGCGTGCGCGCTGCCGGTCGCGTGACACAGACAAGTGTTACTCGTCGATTTTATCCGCGTCGCGAATCAACTACGAATGCTGCACCTGTCATTATCTCATTACGGTACGGAACCGTGCCCGGTTTCGGCTCGTAACGAGGTAGCCGCTCGAAATTCCGATCGGGATCGATTAAACGGTCGCGCGCGTATATCGCGTCCAGCATCGTGTCTGGTTAGCAATTTGCGGATAATGAGCTGGCTCGGTGGAGATTCGCGGGGTAGATGGCGACAACTCGTTCTCCCCGGGAAGAATTTCTCTTTTAATAAAGAACATCGGGGATATATCATCGGCGCGTCACTCGTATCTTGATGGAACCAGCTGCGCGATGTACGAATGCGAATTACTCGGACAATACCGCGATAAAAGTCCGTTTTTATGACAGTCGCGAACTGACGGCTGGCCGTATTATCACGTAAATGGTAGCTCGAAACGCTCCATCTTCTATTCTTACCATTCGTACCGCTCAATCAAGTATCATTTAACGGAACGTACAGCTCGTTCGTGGACGTTGAAACGAGCTCTACAATTTCGTGGGATAGCGCGGGAGTGGTGGATATCTTGGACGCAACATTACAAGGCGGAGTCGTTTCGTGCTTGGAAATGATCGCCTATTCTAAACAGCGATGGCTAGGGAACGCACGAAACGTCGCGATTACACGGGTTTATCCGTGAACTCGTTTAACGCTCGCGATTCTAAAGGCTCGCCTCCGTTGCTCCGTATTCTCCTTAAGGGCTGCGACCACGTCTCACTTAATCGAGCCAAGGTGAGGCCACGTTCTGCAGGGATTCCCGCGAATCCACCGTACCAAAGCGGGACGAGGGGACATCAACGGTGGAAGAAAAGGTAGAAAAAGGCGGATAGGCTGGTAGAAAGAGGTGGGGTCCCTGGTTGGGGTGACCTGGCTTCTACTTCATCTGGACGCGAACTGGTAGACGCAGGCTGGGCTGCGTGTCCGCCATTATCTGATCCGTACGCGGGCAACCGGTGACCATGCGCGAACTACCAGCGAGAAACGCCGTTTCAATCGTTGAAACCTGCGTGATTCGCTGGCCGTTTCGCGCACCTTGCACCATCGTGTGCCCGCGAACTTTGTTAATTTCCCAGCTCGGATATTTATCCAGCCGTTGAGTATGTTGGCTCCGCTAAACTCGTTTCGTTGCTTCGCGTGTAGTTGCACAGGTACGCTTTCTACGAAGCACTTTGGGAGGGTGCACAGTGGTCGTTGAAAAGTATCGACAGATGCACCGCTGCGGTCCTCCTGAAAATGAAATACAGACCTCAATTAAAAGGCAGCCTGTCGAGGGAAGCGGCAAAGAAGCAGCCCTCGCGTACGCGGAGGTCGTTCGGTGAGGTATTGTATTTAGAGGATTGTCGAGGCGTGTGAGCTCGAGCATTTTTTGCGACCGCGTAAGTAGCCATTCTTTGCGACGGAGGCGGCGATAAAAAATAACGCGACGAAGGCGAACGTGCGAGACGAAATGCTGGGCACGTCGATCCCCGCGGACGATGAAGATCGCAGAAAGATAACCAGATCACGGAGCTCTTCATTCAGCTTCTGCGAAAGTCGTTCTCTCGCGTCCGCGTTCCCCTGCGCGGCGTTCCTCGCGAAATCACCGGGTGCCACCGGTGAAAAGGGACGGAACAAAGGGTTCCCAGGTAGGGGGAGAACGGAACGGAAGCGTCCGAGAAGAAAGGATGCGTTTGATCCACGGATGAGGGAGCGTAGAGCGGAGCGCAAAAAAGTCCGACCGAATGAGGGTGCGAGGAACGAAAAAGAGCAAGCCGTGTCGCGTAAGAGGGAGGAGGAAGATAGGTCGCTACAATGTGGCCAGAAGGAAGATGATGAGCCTGCGAAATCGAGCGAGAGGATAGAAGGGAGAGGGCAGACGTAGAGCAGCATGGTAACGATATTGGTGCTAAACAGGGCGAAGGGATGGAAAATTTCCAGGAGACCAAACATAGATCAGAAACGAGTCGAAGAGGAAGTGTATAGCGAGAGTACGCCATCGCCTTCTCCTCGTCTATCCCTTTTATAGTCTTCGAGCGTCCGAAAAACAGAGAGAGAAAGAGAGACACGGCTAAGACGAAGAAACCGCAAACAAGCTCCGCGAGAGAGACAGGGAGGACGAAGACAGCGGGCCCCTCTTCAGAGAGGGAGCAAAAAGGGGCCAGAAAAAGATCCCCGGTATTATGTGGTCGGGCCCCTACTTCATCGAAACACGAGCGGGCAAACAACAGGCCGGGGGCCCGCGTGTATCCGCCATTGTTTGGCCCATGTGAGGAGGCATGCGGCCATGTTTCCCCACGTATACCGGGCGACCGGATAAAAAGAGGACGGCGGAAGGGGAGCAGAAGGTGTATGCGAGCTC
The DNA here is from genome assembly GCF_050948175.1 of Xylocopa sonorina. Classification (NCBI taxonomy): domain Eukaryota; kingdom Metazoa; phylum Arthropoda; class Insecta; order Hymenoptera; family Apidae; genus Xylocopa; species Xylocopa sonorina. The sequence goes on along the minus strand of NC_135197.1, from coordinate 10,634,897 downwards.
GAACGGGAGGGGAAGTGGGGACTCGAGGAAGGGTGGAGACGAGGAAGGCCCTGTTGGGTCCCTTGGGCCCCGAGGGGCAACGCATCGACACACGTACACATCGTGCCTCGTGCGTGCATACACTAAGTGTCAAAAGTTTCGCTACGTCTATTAGGACGTTTCTCAGAAACGATGCTAAATGGGGGATGGACAGTTTTATCGAGACGATTTCTGCAGAGCTCGCAAGTCGAGGGTCAAGCTTTTTCAAGAACGCAAAGTTACAGCGTTCGATACACGCACCGTATACTTTTCCAACTAATCGCCAAGTAGTTGTACAGACTTGCATAGAACCTGGAATGAAGCTACCGAGAAAAGTGGTAAATGGCATGTTAACGCGGTGGAAGGAAATGGAGGTTAGCGAGTAGCGTAGATCTCGTTAACATGTACGCTCGTTGGAAGTTTTGCGCGACGATGTATCGAGCGGCCAGGCGGTCCTACGTACGCTCGTATGTGCATAAATTCGTTCGCGCGCGAGGATGCGCGTACACACGTGTGGACCGTCTTAACATTAATTATTGAGTATCGATAGGCATGCTCGGCGTGCGTTACACGGGTTCGCGCTCGCGCGTAACGCGAAATACCCCGCGGACAGTCGCGTTCGTGTGCGTTTTAATCCCCGTAAATTTACGCTTAAGCGCGTATCGATTTTTATATTAATTATCGAAGGGCCGCGGGACACGATCCGGCTCGGGACCCTCCGGGGCCGTCCGTTCATTTTCCCCCGGTGCGTCTGAATGTAAATACCGTAAATAATCGTACACGCCGATGAGTATCGCGATAGTAACCGTAGAGGAATACCTCGCGCGATTAAAATCGTGTACTTTCTTCGACGATAATGATTTACAGGTATACCTTCGCCGCGATCCGGTCCTATTTATCACTTGGCAATGATACGAATCGACAAAGTTTAATATTTCCAGCTTTTATTGCTATTCCTCGAGGACCATACGCGAGCACCTTTGTTCCGCGACCACTGAAAGCAGTACAAGTAGAAAAAGAGAATCGTGCAACAATTACGGGAAAATTCATTACCCAGGGGACGCAATTAACCGAGCGACAAAATCCGTCCGTACGTCCCACGCACGAGGCGGTCTCCCCTCGACGAGGGGATATTCCCTTATTCCGAGATACTCGCGGGTCGGGACGCGCGTGCACGTAAATTAGCGTATTTAATTTTTGCCCCGTGCAAACATTCGCGTACTCGTAATCACGCGTGCTCGCGTGTGCATAAATACGCTCGCGGATGTATTCGCATAAATTGACACGTACGGGTGGCCGCGGCTGGACGAGCGCCGCGTCGTAGCGTCAGGCGAACCGCGCGTTAGTCGAGCACCCTGTTGTTCGCGTGTGCTCGTGTACGTGCACAGGGAAAGGACTGGTTCGGCTTCCCGGCTAATTATAACCCGTAACGATCGGTCCATCAAATCTGATCACCCGGACGGAGTGGAAGATCCGACGCTCGTGCACGGGTGAACCGAGGCCGCTACCATAACGCTTATCCGCCGACTTGGCATTGCCATGGCTAAATGAAGCTCTTACGCACGCGGTTGGATTGAGTTTGTTACGGGATCAACACTTCCATCGCCTGGCGTTAGGCGTACGTTCGACGAACGCCAGCCATCGCTCGGGTTATAATCGCCGCTTGTGCATGTAGGTAAGCGGTCAGGTAGCACACTTGGACGAGTGGATCGAGGGCTTCTTTGTTCCACCTACTTCCTCGCAGAACGCTGGTTGACCATCGTTTCGTTCGAGGCTTTCTTTCTGTCCACGAAGTTTACCAGTTTCATGGTTTGGGATTGTTTTATGTTTCTCGAACGTTAATTTACTTGTTAGACCGTGTGCAGAGTTGTATAAAATCTCTCGATTGAGAGGGAATCGCGCAAAATGGACGAGGACTCGCAGAGAATTGTTAGAAGCTGCCAAGTTCCCTTACTTTCGAGGAACCCTCGACGAGGGACGTAGAGTTTCATCAACCGTGTCCATTATGGGCGTATCGAGATTCCCCGGGACGTCATCGCGGAGCTAATACGAAGGACAGGAGCAGGACTGCTGGGGCAGTCGTCGATAAGCGATATTATCGGCCTCCACCCTAGTCTCGACCCACCGTATCGAGCGTTCATGAATTCGCGATGGTGCGTCCTCTAATGGGGAAACAAGTTGGCCATGGCGGTGTGGCTAGGGGTGTGCCGCGACAGATGTTCCGGCCCCGCCGTTAAGGGGATAATTGAGTATTGTAAGGCGACAACAAAATCAAATTTCCTTCTGTGTACACACACATTAGCGCCGAATGGATCGACGCCCTCCCCTTTCATGGCGAACGGTTAGCCTGTCCAAATGGTAGAACGGACGTCAGATTTTTCAGCCCTCCGAACGAATCATTTCGAATCCGACGTCTACGACGAACAATAGCGATTCTTGTGTGTACACGGCTGTGATTTATCGTGTTTATAAAGCATTGGTTCGAGCTGCGCCAAGCAACTCACGACTAAGACATCCTGAACGACGTTCGACTGGACGTTTGGTTCGCGCGGGTATCCTCGCGATTCGCGCCAGGTCCACAGGGAGGCATCCGTCATTTCGTGGCCGGCAGATGGGACGCGAACGAATCGGCGAGACGAATCAGCCTCGATCGGCAGATGTCCCGGTTCGTGTCGCGGTGAATTCTGACGATTCGCGAGAACGCCGGACCAGCGGTCGCGGCGCGATAAAATGTAAATTGTCCGGCGTACGATGACTCAAGCCGAGCAGTCGGACGATCGTAAATCACAGGGGTCTACGATTCACTTACCGCTTTTTCTTCAATACAGCGGCGGCGCGCACGGCCACGCCGCGGACAGCCAGCAACGTAATTCCGCCGATCGGTTCGGAGATTAACCCTTAAACGGACGTATCCGTTCTGACGGACACGCGCGATTCCTTTTTTCCCGCCAGGCCGCGGTTCGCGAGCCATTCCTTTCACGGCCCTCCCCGTCGCCGTTTTCCTCGATACGCCGTTTATTAACCGGCGATTTCGGAGAAACAATCGGTTCCCCCGTCTCGCGCAGGATTTCCAACGATAGGCGTGGAAGTTATGCTTCCTCGAAAATCGTGGAACGTCTCTGAAGAGGGGTCAGCTAAGAACTGGCTCAGCTCCCTCTTTCAACGTTTCAACGGGCAGTGGCCTCGTGTGAAATTTATCGATTTTTTTTTATATTTATTCCAAACTGGAGTCCTCCCATAATACCAAACCGATGACTCGAGTTTCATCCCTCGCCGCGTTAGGAGACAAGGCACAGTTCCCGTCTAAAATCGGTTCACCGGAACCCCTTTAATTCTATGGTGCTAGCTAATTGACGCCGCGGTGGCAATCGTAAAATCGCCGGTGTAGAACAGGATCCCGTTTTTAGGATCGTAATCACGGCGGATCGCGGCGATCCTCGTTACGAGAAAACCAGCGGCTGTGGGAAAGCAGGAAACGGTGGCTCACGGATTCCCCGAACCTCTGCCTGCGAACCGGCGAACCGGTTCGACGCTTTCTCCGGAGTATCCCGAATGATTAAACCGATTTTTTGCCGAATTCGCGGTGATTTCGCGGAACGAATCAGCATTGCCAGCCGCCGGTGGAAATTCGCGGTCACCCGATTTCGTCGGCGATTTAAGGGCCTCCTTCGCGCACTTCCGCCTCCTCTAATCAAACAGCCGTCGGTAGCGCGGCGTGTTATTACGCTAAAAAGGCAGCCAGCCACCGGGTGCGATCGAACGATAAAAACACCCGACGCGTACGAGATTGCTCGCGGATCATTAGCGTCCGCCTCGCGGTAGACGCGGGGCACCGTTGCAACGGTTCCACGCACGTGCGTGATTAAGTAGATGCAGCGTGATCCATCGGTGCAACGAGCCGTGGCACGCTGATCGATTGCGTTGTTGGCACTTCTTCGAGTTGCCAGCGACGTTTTCTTACGCCTTTCTCGCTGATTCCGATCTAATCTAAATATCACCGAGACGTTAGCTACGAATTATCACGGAGCGGACATCTCGAACACTGTACGATACCCGAGTTTACGATTGCTCGAAGATTGACTCGTCGCGGCTCAACGGTTCCGCCACGAATCTTTTTTACGCGCTCTTTTCACCATTCGAAACCGCAAAAATCCAACACGGTGCGTTCGTTTCCCCCCTCGAACGAGGTACGATATTTCATTGAAAATACGAATCCCTTCGTTAGTCAGCAATTCACAATCCTAACACCGTCGCGCGTACACAATCTCCCTGGAAATCTCGTTCGTTCGAACGTTCAAGCTCGGTTACTCGACGTTCTTGCGAGTTTCCTCGGAGACGTTGATGACGTGACCGTACCCCATTACCGTGTTCTCGGCTACCCGCCGCGCCACTCTACCACGCGATCTCTGTCACCTAATAACGCTCCTCCTAATCGGCCGATAAGAGGACACGCGAGTGTCGTTGCATAAATAAAGTCAAGAGCCACCCCCCCGGGCCGTGGCTCACGAACCGAGTCCACGTTCCAACGGGGTGGAATCACGCAGACGCGGCGCCCTTAACTCGAACAACTCGTTAAACCGCCGAGTTAACTTGTAATTAATGCGTTCGCGCATTAATTACGGCCGTTTAGATCGTTTTTTCGAGACGGACGTACTATCGGACGAACGAATTGGATAGATCATCGGCGTTGATGATCTCGACAACGGCCGGTTACCTTCGTTTCGCGGTGGCGGTCCGCTGAAAAGCTGATATGTAAATGGTAACCGTAAATCAACGGGCACGATAAACACGTTCTACGTGCCGCGCTTTTTTATGGGGGTTTTATGAAAATTGCACAATTGAGAGATAACCGGGGACCGTTCGAGGCGCATAAATGAGCTTTAAGATCCCTCTAACTGGCCTGCGCAGCTTCGAATCCGTCGCGGATCGAACGTACCGCTGAACAACCTCTCGCGAGATTCCAGGAATCTACATTCGAAACTCTAATCTTCGTGAGCCACGATTACGTCTTCCTGAAGGCGACGTTCCATCGGTTCGTAGTGGTCCAACGTAATGGCTGGCTTCGTAAGTACGTATCATCCACGCGGCGGGATCGAAGTTCGTCCTCTGCCGAGCGAACAATGAAAATCAGGCTGTTCCTTCCCACGGAACCGGGGTCCGTCGCATTCCCGATTTCCCACGAAAGTTCGCGCCGCGGCGGAACGAGCGAAGAAAGCGATCTCCGCTTTCCAAATTCGAAGGAGAGTAATGTTGCCGCGGTGACTCGGCACTAACCGATCTCGCGCGCCTCGTGAAGAGAGCACGAGCTTCGTTTGCCCTGTTGGCATCCCCCCTGGTCCGTATACCTGGTGGTTCTAAACGAGCACGAGGGAGGAAGAAGAAGAAGAAGAAGGAGAGGAAGGGCGAAGGTGATGCATCGCGGGGCGTGACTGGCCGGCCAAAGAGGATTTCGTGGCCAGGATTGTGTTTTGACGTGTTTTGACAAACGGGCGCCATTATACCGGCACCGAGCCTAAAGGCGCTTTGAGTGCTAGCCGGTCAACCGAGCGACCTAGGTGGCCGTGTTCGAGCTGACCAGCCAGCAGCTCGGACGATCCTACGAAACAATTACACCACCGGAAGCCTCTACTTTCAGCCACATCGAACGTCAATTTTCCGACCACTTGCTGGCCATGGATCGTCGACTCCTCTCTGTGCCTCTGTCCTTTTCTATGCCTCTACACAATCAGAACAATTCGTACGAATGAAGTTCTGCTCGATGTTTCGAGTACATCGGACAATTCGTTGACTAGTACTACTTAAAATTCAGTCTGGCGCGAGATCGTTCAGAGTTCTGTTAGATTGTCGTTCCGATTAATGACTCCTCCACTGGGAACAGTAGTGCCAGCGACAGATACCGTGTTTAAATGTCAAGAATTAAGCTCCGCGCTCGTAATATGCGGCAATTAGATTCGATCTCGCGGTGGTCGTGTAAATGGGCGCACGTGTTTTACTTTTCCGTGCGAATGCTCGAGCAAAGGGCAAGATAAAAAGTGGGTGCAGAGCGGCACGGGGGATGTAAGCCGAGCGATAAAATTTCCAGGTAAATTGAAGCGTTACCGGTGGCGTTACACTTTCAGATGGTACCGGGAGAGCTAGTCGCTAATTAATATTAATGCGACGCGGTTGCGGAGAGAATTCAATTCTGGAGGCAGGAGGACGAGATAAATTGGTCTCTTATCGCCATCTCGGTATTTCCAATTAATTACGCGGAAGATTGCGATCTTCCAATCGCGGGGACTGAAATAAACCGTGGCCAGGCGGTAATGAAATTATAAGCGAAGAATTAGCGGGAACCGCGTCTCGCTGTACGACCAAGAAAATGGCGCCTGCTCGTCGTTAACGAGCTCTCGATCACTGCCCGCCCAAGTCCTCCGTCTTCGTTGATTACATTATCCCACCGAAAAAGTAACAAAGTATACGATAACCAGTGTATACACCGTAATTACAAGTCAATAAACGCGGAATTGTTTTTCATTAAACCCGTACCTGCTCTTGGAATATTTATAAAACCAATTAAAATTCGTGTGCGCATAATATTTATGAATATAGTAGTTTCCGCTGCTCGAGAGTTCTTCAATTATCGTGAGCTATCTTCCAGCGAACGACGGCTTATGGAGTCGCACGTGAAAACGCGTTTCCGTGACGCCTCCTCCGCCGAAACGCTCCACCCTCTGATTTCACGAGAACGAAACAACGGATGACCTAACGAATCTGTAAACTACCGACTAACATCATGCTCTTGGGGCGGAGTTCCCCATGAAAATTATACAGGGTGAACCTCCGCGATGGCCATTTTTTAATATCCCCTGTACCAAGCTCCCAAGAGCAGCTACTATCTTTTTATCTATTCAATAATTTTAGGGACTCCACGAGGGCCTCGGTCTCGTCAACCATAATCGCTGTCCCTTGTCGCTGGCGGGCGTACGAACTTCACCAAATCGATTTCCGGTTAAATCTACAAATACCTTATCTCGGAAGAAAAAGTGCTCGTTCTGAAACACGATGACGTAGGGCTGTGTAATAAACGACATCGACGTCGCTTACAAGGTAGGGGATGTTGCGCACGGATGAAAGAATAAAAGGTAGACGGCGTGTTTTTCCTGTCGTCTCCCTTCGACGACGGTGAAGAGGGAGGAGGGACACAGCTGTCGACTTCTCACTGCTTTCTTTGCGTCCCTGGCTATTTACGTTTCGCTGGGAGAGAGTCCTCCGCGATCCTGTCGCTGCTGCCCTCTACTCGGAGGCCCTCGCACCAACGGTCCCCCCAGTCTCTTCGAGCAGCTTTATCGGACTACTTGGCGAATTTTCACTGCCTCGAAATGCCTGCGCTGCGTTAATTTCATTTTTCCACAGCCTCGAGTATAAATAAAGCTGTTCCACGGACCACCGTGCAACAATACCGTCTAATTGTACGATCAGACGAGATATAAACCGAAGATCGCGCCGTAAACGGCTGAGTTAACGCTCGCAAATCCCGAGGGAACGGGTCGCCCGGTAGCAAATCTCGTGTACGATTCAAAATCGATTTTTCCCGGCCGGCTAATTACGATCGTCTCGTGGGGCGCGGGGCCGGGCGAAACGGGGACTCGAAAATTTACGAGTGGCGAGCGGCCGGCAGTAAACATTCGCCGAACGAACGGAGCTTGCTTAATTTCCCTTAACGACCGGCCCAGCTCGACGGCTACAACGGTCAAGCCGGCTGTAATTACGAAGTCACGGAAACGTAAAAGCCTCCCCGTGATGCCGCGTCGCGGGTTTAATCACCACCATACCGTGGCTCGATCTCGTATGCGGGAAAAAAAGGCCAGGCTACCGGTCTTCCGAGGGACGCTCGTCGCGTCGTTCGACCACCGTCCGCGGCGTCGACGTTCCTAATCACGCTTGCAAGGGACCCCGTTGCTCGATGCTAATGCGACCCACCACTCCGCCTCTGGACGCGGAGAGGACAAACGCGCGTTCACCCGCTCGCAGGGCGTAACCGAACGATCGTCCCGATCATTAGAACCGTACATTCTAACATGCGACTGGTAATGAATACATAGTTCCAAGTGGAAGCTCGAGCAACGAGAGGAGGAAGGAAGGATGTCCGCGCCGTGATCTTCGCTCGGACACAGTCAGCGGTTACTTTTTTCGACGGGCAAAGAAAGCGATTTTAATTGTCGATAGTTAAAACGAGATGAAGAGAGGTATTTAGTTGGTTTGAGAAATGCTCGCTTTGCTCATTGGTTGTGATAAAATGGCCCTCGAGAACGCGATATCCTAATGGTTGGCCAAGGGCGAAGGAAAAGGGGAGAGGCCTCGTTTAGGGGCGACGACGTAGGAAAGTATCGGTGGTATCAGCGATGGTCAATGTCGGCGGATCAAGGGAAGCGTGTCACGGTATAGGTAGATAAGAGTCGATAGAGCGAACGGAAAGGACGCTGAGTAAATCTTGCTTCGTCGATAACTGTCGAAGATCGATTCCTCGCTGAAGCGATATCCATGGAAATATTCTATCGGGAAATCGATCGAGGAAGAAAGATCGAAGTTTTCCCTGTAGAATGCAAAATTCGACTCCCATTCGGCTGTTAATCGCGCGGAAGACACGACGGATCGTGTCCGGGACAGGGAAACGGGATTTATTTACGATATTTACTGGTTGTGTAGCGGTGACATCAATGGCCGGATCTCTGGATCGGATTTGGATCCAGGTATACAACCACCGCGCCCCCTTTTTTTCTTGCCTTCCAATCGTATAGATCTTTTGAAAGGTCCGCACTTAATAGACCCTGGGGACCCAGTCGACTTGTTTGGACGTTTGCGGTATAAACAGAGCGACACCTGGTGATCTATGCACTCGTCGGGATGAAACGAGCCGAAAACGCGAAGGTCGGCATTCAGGGTGGGCCTGGCTCGAAAATGCACCAGAAGGATGTCGCGCGACGGGGCACGGGCGCGGAAAAGTCGTTTTTTCTATCCTCCCTTGCTACCGTCGACGAGTCTGACAATCGCTGGCTCGTGTTCTCGGGATACGCTGCTACTTGTCTGACTCTAGCGCGCGCAATGTCCGATTCTACTGATTAAACATCGCGTATGATTTGGTGCCGTATCTACATCGATTCGATGGATACGAAGATAGTTCCGTACAAGAAATTTACATGGGGTGGCGAGAAAGAAGTAATGCAAACGATTTGATGAAACAAGAAGAGGCTGAAGGAACGTAAAGTATCTGGCGAAGAACCGAGTAACCAGGAGATGGGATCGTTTAGCAATGCGTGCCGCAGGCTCGCGGGTAAAGTAAGCTATTAAATTCTTCAAATAAGCCGCGGCGGATGAATGCGATCGGCAATTAGGCAATCGTGGCCGGCTTTCATGTAGACGAGATTATTCGATCCGCGGCGGAATCGGTAAGAACGATCGGTGTATGCAACGAGGACGCCTCAGAAAAGGAGAGGATCGTACGGGCCGTAGCATTCCGTCGTTCCTTGTTCGGCGGGCACCGCGATTTTTCCTCGCCGACGGGCCTTTTTTCCCTCGCTAGCCGACGCACAATTTGGAACGCTTTTATAAACTTACGTGTCCCGCATAATATTAAGAGCGTAACGCGTTTTATGCCACGGCCACCCAGGACGGCTCGCATTCATCCGTCGACGATTATTCTTGGTGCCGTGAAACGTTGTATCTAATAAGGGTTGTGGACGCGCGACGACCTCACCACCGAAAAGATACGTTAAGATACTTGTATCGGTCGGGGCTGTCGATGTACGCGCTGCTAGAATTGCGGTTTTATCTATTCACTTAACATCGTGTCCCTCGTGGCCACGACCACCCAAGGCGTTCGTTTCCAACTGTCGCGTAAGGTACACCCGACGCTGGGACGTTTCTCAAGGTTTTCACATATCACGAATGGCGTTGACAATCGTCAAGCGATCGATATACGAGCGGCGACGGTGGAGGAGCGAGAGAGAGGCAGAGCGAGAGAGAGGAAGACAGGACGCTGGACGCGGCCGTAGGAGGTCCTCCATTTCGATTCACGACGGTCCTGAGGATCTTGTCCTGGGAAACCCATAAAAGGTGATCAAGTCGTGCTGATCCAGAGACATCGGCCGTGCCACGTAGCTTCGTACGTCGCACGAAAACGTGAAAAAAATTTGCCGCCTCGTTCCTGCCGCTGGGACGAGTCTTTTAAACTCGATGGGGCACACGGGGCACACGCGGAATCACAATGGAAAATCGTGAAATTTTGTTCCCTTAATGTCTTTGTTATCACTCGAGAAAGAGAAAAAGAAAGCGTTATTGAAATCTATCAGAAATGATTATATACGTAATCCATAAAAAATGAGAAGAATGTAGTGACACGGAAAAGAGATCCCAGTCGTCGAGTACTACCCACGCACAGTGTCGTGTATCATCGTCGACAGAGGAAAGAAGACTTTCTCGCATTCCATGGAGGATCCTCCAGAAAAAAGGTAAGGGGACACAAAGAGGGATAGAAGAGCACAGCGTGGTGGGCGAGCGTAAAAGGAGGACGACAAAGGGGTAACAATTACTTTATTTTGACTTTGCGGCCGGCAGCTTTCGGAGGGATCTTTGAATCGACCCGCGCCTCTTTGTCCTCGAGTTTTTGGCGTCGGAGGTGGAAACGCGGCAAAGGGCCGCACCCGCGGCGCATTTACCTGTTTCGTACCTGTCAACCGTGCCGGAAGATCACGCCGATCTCCCGTATCGCGACAAATGGTCTCACGGCGACCGGTCGCTTTAAGGCCGCGCCGAATTCTATGCTCGCCGGTGTGTATACCCGTGTAACTGTGGCCAAACCCCGAGTCATCCGCCGCTGCACACGGGAGCACACCCCTCGGGAATCTCCGCTTCCTCCTTTCGGATCACGCAACGTTTGCGAACAATCCGTTCCGCGAAGATTTATGGCGCGGAAGCAAGCGGCGTGCTCGTCGAATTTCCAGCTCGAAGGGGTTGTACGTGCGTTCTTCGAATTATACATGGAATTTGTAAATTCGTCTTTCTCGAGGGGGTGGAAGGAGTGAACGGGGAATTTTTCGGGTTTCTACGTTTGGAAGATCGTTTATACATATTTGTAATTTAACTGCGTTCTTTAAGTGGCCGGTCGCGTTTGTGCGGAGGCTGTGAAATTCCCGCATCGAATTCGTGGGAACGTTAACGTGAAACTGGCGACGCCAAAGGGTCGCTTCAAATGGAAATTCGTGAAGCCGATACCGAGTCGGTTTTCACGCTTTTCACGCGACAGAAATCCGTGGTTTGGGGGAAAAAAAAACGCGGCGCGAACCGGATGACACTGAAAAATCGGCTGGGAGCCCGGCTGTTTTGCAACTGAATGATCTAATTTCGAGGGTGGGCGTCGTTCCGGTTGAATTCGTTCGTCTGGCTTTAACAATCGATTCGATGAAGATTTACGACTTCAAATTTACTCTATTATGTATCAAAGAAGAATATTATATTGTATTTACTAAAATTACGAGTCTCTCTTACTCTACGAATAAAAAATGTTTCGCTTTTTAGAAGTCGAACTGGGTGGCTTGTAAAAATCCCTCGAAACCTAAACAGAACTACGGACAATCGACTGTTTGGTCCTGCTTTGCACTTGAATGATCCAATTTCGGTCCTGGACACGGCGATCTTACCAGATCCTCAGAAGAAAATCGATCCCATGGATGCACAAGCTTCGAGGACCCTTCTTCTTTGCAAATGAATAGAAAAGCACGCTGCTCGAGCACTCTGATTTTCCGCAGCGACAATCTCGTTGACTTTTTGTCACGATCTCTCATTGTAAATCAGCCGTGCGAACGCGAGGCCCTCGAGATCCACCTCGCAATGCAATTACGCGGGTCTACGAGTCGTTTCGTAGAGCCTCAAATCCACTGCATTCGAGCAGCTCGTTTAAAAGTCGTTTCCTCGCGCCATTCGCTCGATGCACGACTGGGTTTTTGTGTTTTCCTAATCACACGTGAAAAGGTGTTCTTCCGCGAAGCAGATGCACTCATTGTATACTGATTCGAGAAGACTTACAAGGGTTCGATCGGATCGATGTTATCGACAGTAGGCTTGGAACGATCGATCGATCTTTTGCGTGCGTGCAGATCGCAAAACAGAGGACGCTGTCGTCATTTTTCCGTGCACAATGTAATTCACCTGTACACCATTCGAAACCATGAAAATTAATAGGAGTAACTATCACTGCTTTATAAAATAAATAGGGTAACAATGATATGACAAAACGGACCCAGGTATGATTAAATCACGCTTCAACCCCATAGTCAATGGCACAGCTTGCTAGACAGAAAGAGAGAGGACGTCGACGTGGATGGTACGTAACCTAATTAACCCTTCGAGCGACCAATGAAACCGGTATATTAGTAATTAGTGGAGTTGCCATTGTCCATCGCATCAGGAATCAAAACGAGGATGTTGCGCGTCTACTTTCTCCCCGATTTCCACCACGATTGATAATCAGCCGCAGAGTAATCGCTATCAAAGAACAATTACGACCCCGATAAACTGTTGCAGCCTGAGAAGATGCAAATATGCGAAATCGCAAATACAGAGTGAATTGTTCAGCACTCAAAGGCTGCTCGACAAGATTCAATGTTTGAAGAAAAGTATCCAGGAATTGGAAACAGCTCAACGGCAGTTCCAACCAGTAACGCGATACATTATAACGAGATTGCGGTGTCTCTTTCGTTTTAACGATATAATTTAATAGGACATCGTCGAGAAAAAGGATGTCGATTGTCAAACGCAAGGTTCACAGCCATCGGACCTGTACAGTATACGAGAAGTAGTGGACAATTGTATCGCGGAAATGACGAAACTGAAAGCATTTCTGGACGACGATAATTGTTGGTGGAAAATTTTTAAGAAGCGAGAATTCAGTTGCTGCGATCAGAAATTGCCTCACCTGCACGGTTTCTTGGATGGAACTATGGTTACTCTGAAGATGCTGGAGGAAAGGCTGGACGTATGGACTTTTCGTGACTCTTATAAAACTTTTTTGAGAATAAACGCAAGGTGCATTTTGATTTTAGCTTGGTAAGAATATCGTGACTTCAACGCCGATGAAACCAAGTTCTTTGCATTGTCTGAACTCTGAACCAGCCGACGAAAGGAACAGATACATCGAACTAAAATCAGAAGACACTGCGGAACATCGTAAAAAGTACGTGGATTGTTCTATAAATACCGGTCGAGGCAACGAATTTAGTGTGAAAAAGTAAGCACTGAAGCGAGATAATCGAGGGCGTATACGTTATTCAAAAAGTGACTTCAATTATTCAGAACTGATCCCTCGTGTCAAGATCAGTGCCCAAAATCTTGCACAGTCGACGCAACGATTCAAAACGCGTCAACTTCTGAAGACTCGAAGGCGACGAGGCAAGACGCGGAAGTCGACCAAAGGCGAGAGTCGAATGAATTGGAAAGACCGCAGCAAATTGAGACGACTGATGAATTAGACAGTGCGACGAATGATAAAAGTGAATGTCGATAACGACAAAAGTATCCCAATAACAGCTAATTTCTTCGTTCTCTCTCGATGCTAGTGAAATTATCCAGCGGCTGGCACCTGGCTAAAAGTTCGACGAACTTTGGAGACAAAACTAAACCATCGGTTACGTTCATCAGTGAGAACTTGGCGAGGAGAACAGTGATAGAAGCTGACAGGAGCACCTCGATGGATCTGCTACCTGTACAGATTCAAATTACTATTTGAAGAGACACTTACGCGTATTTCATAATCTGTTCTTTCTAGAATGTCGAGTACCAGACTATGGCTCCTTCAGTAATGAAGAACATAGTTGAAAGGAACTTTTCGATGAGCCAAAAGAGGTCGTTCGTGAAAAGTAAGAAGTTAAATATTAAGAGAAATATCCACCAGGCAGCGGGGGAATGAAATAAAAATGCGATGCTCGCGTGTTTCAATGGCGCTTCTTGCGAGGAAACACGATTCGTGACGCTTTGAAATCGAGCAAATTTTAGTCTGCCGTTTCTTCGGATCCGTCCACTGCGGCAACATGCTGCCATTTCTGACCACGCGTCTCATTGGATAATTTGTATCGTAAGTTCGTCAGAGGGTTTCGAAGCTTGAAGAAAGTATGGAAAAGAATACGATCGTCGAACAAGAACGAGGTTAGGTTATCAACATTTGCTTATTCGTTGCTTCTGCGTTAATTGGTGATCGATGAAAAATTATGATTAATGTCCGATCGTAATGTTCAAGGAATATGACAGAATCATCATAGTGGCCAGGTGTCCGGCGCTTTCTACCGATGGAGACTTGAAAATGGGCACCAAGACTATAATCATTTTCCGCGAGTGGGCAACACTGAGAATCCCGTCCGTGACTTCCAGCGGAAGCTCGTGCTCCACTTGAATCGATGATTGATCTCGCGAAGAAACTGTAGAACCGTGGAATATAAAAAGCGATTAATCAACTATAAGTACCGATAAATTAAAATAAAACAGTTTGAAACTGCGCGAATTCTCTCGCGATCAGAGCCGAGCCGAGCAAAACAACCATGAACGATCCGGGGATCGTATAAAACGCGAGGCTGAAATAGGTGGCGATGCACAAAGAATCGGCAAACAACAGCGAGGCGAACGCGAGAGGAATATCGAAAAAAGGACAGTCGTCGGGTACGAAGGGAACGAAACGCGAATCGGGTACTTTGTGTAACATGAATGGCTACCGAACGATGCCTTCCGGTGGGCCTGTTTGCGTTCATGCTCCCGCGAGGGTCGAGCAATTACCGAACGCAGAAGAAATCGCCCCGAGGTTTTATACGGAACGCTGTGGCAAGATTTCGGGAGACTTCAAGATGAGATTCAGATCGCCTTTCGTCTGGCGTGGTTGCTCGAAACATTGCACCGGCTACAACAGGGAGCAGGATGACTCGAGGTATTCGATTCCCTCTCTGTTTTTACTGTCGGTGCTTTCAGGTATTCCGGTGTGAGATTACAAGCTGCTTCGAGTGACGTTTCAGTTTCAAATTAACAGTGTGCGCGTCGAAGAGGAAAAATAAATTGGCGTACAGGATAAAGAGGAGCAAGAGGAAACTTCAGCAGTTCACCAATCAAGTCAAAGTGAGAACGAGACGATTCAAAGTACATCTATCTGTCGCGCGTACTAGCAAAATGTATTTCCCGCAGAAAAGAACGAAGAAGGGCGTGAAGAGGATAAAAAGGATGTACGAGAACATCGGCGCGAAGAGGGCGATGGGGTTCGATTGCGACCTTCGGAAGTGTCCCAGCACGCTGTTGGAGTGCAGCCAGAGCCCCTGCGCGAAGACCAACATGATCTTCAGCAAGTTTCATAAATTAAAGGGGAAGATTATGAAGGACAAGGAAGAGGAGGCGTACGACACGGTGTGCCGTTCGGTAACACGCGCGGAAGCGGTTGGCCATGAATATAAGGTGCTGAAGGAACAATCTGTGGGTACCAGCGTGGACCAAGGAACGAGCACATGAGCGCACGCAACAATTTTTTTATCTCGTCCTCCCTTAATGCGTCCTCTTATCCGTATTACACCTATACTTTTCATAAATGTACAAAACAAAGGCAAAAAGAAAGAGGAAAAAAAGAGTAAAACGAACGAAAACCGGCAACCTATATTTACACAGTAGTATTCCCCCTCATTCTCTCGGAGCACAGTGGTTTCGTATCGCGTACCCGGGCATGCCAAACCAGAATTAATCATTTTTATCACGTAATTCTGTTCTACTATATAGAGAGCGAACGGTGGTTCGGCTGCGAGATCACCGTGTTCAAATACGCGATCTCACGACACCATCGTGCGTCGAAGAGTTAATTACCCCGACCAGCCAACCCCAACAACCTCCGGCGCGAGGTGAAAAGAGGCAGAGGGGAACGAAGAGAAGGAAAAGAGGAAAAAAAAGAAAGAAAGCTTGCAGCTCGTAAAGAACCTGCTTGGAAATTGCTTCGAAACGGTCGATATCGAACAACCGAGCTCTGGCAAAGAGGAAGAGAGGAAGGAAGGCAGAAAGGGCGCATTAATAAAGTGGCACTTAGTCCGCGGCCTCGTTTCCGGCCTTCCTCGCCTCTTAGCGTTTCTGCCATTCGTCGTCCGCCACGTATTTAGCCGGGCGTAATAAGCGATCGTCCCGGGGGATCGGGTAATCAGCGGGGAATCAATTTGTCGACGGAAAGTCGGCGAGATTGACGAGCGAGATAATCGCGCGCGGTGTTCGAGCCGCGTCGACGAGGGTTTCGAGCGTCCGCGCGATGATTCGATAATTCGCCCGGCCTCTGCCGCGCGCGATGTCCGCGAACGTGCCGATCTCTACGCGAATCCTCCTCTCTCTATGCAAAGAAATAAACGAAACCGGGCTCTCGCGTCGCGGCGGTCGATGCGCTCCTTGGTTACGTGGGCGCTAAGCAGCGATATATCACCAGCCCTGTATTCGCTGGGCAAATCGACTTTTATTGCTTTATAGCGAGCCAGACCGTCGCACCGCTACGTTCCACAGAGGCGAACGTGTAATCTGAATGTAAGGAGCTCGTTATTACGCCGGGACCATTCACGTCGCGACTTCCTCTTAACGATCCTCCACGCCACCTCGTAATGCCTCGGCTGGGACTGGTGGTCCCTCGATTAGCTGTCGCTAGCTGACGACGTTATCGTTCCTTTTCTTCTTTTCCCCGTCGCCTCGACCTTATTATTCACAATTTCACGGACGATACGCGAACGAACGATTCGCGAGGATTTAATTATCGACGGCTCGAGCGACCGGCTACCACCGAGCAACGCGTACACGATCGCGGTCCCGTAATTAATACCTTCGTTTGGACGTCTCTCGAGACACCTCGATCGATCATCGATCATTGACGATTTTACACGCGCTCAGATACTCTCCACGAGCATTGTCGAACGTAATTTTTCATCGCGCTCCGTTCGTTTGTTAACCGCGAGGAGCGCATCGACGCAACGACAGGTACGTCGTGAGGATAAAAAAAAAAAAAAAACCGGTAGGGATATACGTCGAAACGAAGGAGCCTGACGCCTTTACGTCCGCTCGTACCCAGGCGTGTTTCTTTCCTCGCTGGTCGAGCTGTCAGCGTTCAACCGCTCAATCGGCGTGATTAACCTTCGACAGACCCTGTCGAGGACAATTTTCCACGATCGCGAGTTCGTTTACCGGCGCCCTCCTCCTGTACGCGTATCACGAACCGGAGAGTGCCGGACGAGGATCGAGCCCGGCTCGAATGGCGTGTTTTCCTTATTGGCTGATTGAATAATACATGGAACCGAATAGTATTAGAGCCGGCGGTGCGCGACACGCGATGCCCATGACGCCTGTCATGTCGTGCGGGTCATGCGTCACGATTTTGACGAGTTGTTTAACCCGGCCGATTTATCGACCGGGATGGAGCGTTCCGCTTCTACGATCCTCGACTCTCCTGCCTCCGTTTCTTCGTGTACCAAAGGATTAATGGGACACCAACGGAGAGATAACGGGCCCCTACGTCGATGAATTATATTTCGCGCGAGCATTCTGGATTTATGGATTCCGAGGGATCCTGGTTTACTTTGCCGAGTCGTTAGTTGAAATTTAACTATTCGAGAGGATTGACCAATGGCGAACGTGTCGCGCTTTGTTCTATCTCGTTACGCCGCTTTTCGTACTTGTTAGTACTCGAGCGTATAAAATAACTCACGCGAGAGGCAGTTTACAATCTTAATGAATCAAGCGGGTTGACCGCTCGAAGTCTAGCACAATGTTGAACCCCGCGGACGCGCGATCTTCCCGGGGCCGGTTCGTCGCGAATTCGCGACGAGCAGAACAAGGGAGGCGGTTTCTTGACACGAGGCGACTCGGCCTCGGCATAAATCACAATGAGACGCACGGCTCATTATACTTGCAGGCACTCGTGTAATTGCGACGGGCGTGTCCATGCGCGTTTCCACGCGCTGAGCCGACGTTTCGGTGCTCGCCAGCTCGCGGGGCGACGACACCACGCTCGAAACGATTTTCGCGGGCCGGAAGTATCCAGCCGGATATGGGCGTGTCGCGTGCCGTGGCCTCAACCGCGACCCTGAATTATACCTTTTTCGTCTCTTCATTTAGAATAGTCGCGCTCATCGTGACGATCGTCGCATCCCAAACTTCTGTCAGGATCGGTTTGGATCGTCCGCTGGACATTTTCTAAAGTCGTTTCGCAAGCTACCCAACTCTTTCCAACAATAAAGTCAACCAAAAGCGAACGATTTGCATGCTGCTCGGATCTCCCGACCCGAATGAAACCTGGGACCGTGGTTTCCATTGCGGTTTTCACCAGTAATATTTACGGTCCAGCGGAGAAACAAAGCCGGGATCCAAGAACAGAGGGCGCGAAACAAAAGAGGGTGAAACGAATCCCCAAGCCGGCTACCTGTGGCGAAAACCAAATTGCCCTCCAGGTTTGCATAAGAGATTCGTAAACGCGTCCGGACAAATCGCTCTACCAGGACCTGTTGCTCACTTTTCGCTGAACTTTCTAAATGACAACTCGACTCGCTACACCCACGCGGACAATCCCCGCGTATCAACGCGCGATACTTCTGATCTCTGTTATTCGTATTCACCCCTACCGACTGGATCCCTTCATCGAGACCTTCGACGCGCGTCGAAAGACAGGGGCCTCAGCTTCGCGTTTCGCTCGCTCGCATCCGATGAATTACGACCGTGGTGTTTTCACCCGTGCGGTTTACAACCCCCATGAAACCGAGAACGGTGATCAGCCGCGAAACAATGGAAGGCGAAACGTATCCGGGCCCGTAGCTGCCCGCTGAGAAAGGGGAACACGGCCACCCGCGGTCTCTTACACCGAAGTTCCGCAATTTTCACGCTTTTCCATCGGTCGTTCGCCTCCCCTTTCGCCCGGCGTCTTATGCAAATGTAGAGCGCCGGAGTTTAACCAGCGACCGGGGCCTCTGTCCATCGGATTCGTCATGGATCGTTACTCAACGTTGACCAGAAACGAGGCGACTTTCGAGGCTATTAAAGCTCAGCCTTCGTTTAACGTGCCGCTTATTGATACCTTCTCGACGATTTATCGCGCGATGCTCGTGTATACCACCGGTGCTGTTCCTTTTTCCTCTGAGACGCGAGTTGACGCGTTTTTATTCCGTGCCAGCAACGTTTATGGGAGACTCCTGGAACGCCCGTGAAGAATTTCGAAATTACGTAGTCGCGCCAAAGAGGAGAGAAACGCTGGTTTCGATTAAATATTTTACCGTAAGAAATATCTAGAGAGGAAAGTCCTCGTTGGCATACTGGTAAATTACATTTCAGATTTGATATTCCCTGGACAATAATCGATTCCGCGCGCATAGCTTTGATAATTCATTGAAATACTAAGTTGCGATCGAGGATTCGATGGACGTGAATGCCGAAGAACAGCAACTATGTGAATTTCCATCGAGTCGAGTTTCAATAAACTTATAAAAAAGAAGAAACGTAAAATGTTGCCAAGATGTAGACGTTTCTCGTGTTTCATTAAACCGCTCGCAACCGCGACGACGCTTAAAAAGCCAACACTTTCGCGGCCGTCACCGAATTCCAACGTTCGCGAGCCAACGGGCGGGGAAACGCCGCCACGAATCGGTTTCTCGAGGTATCTCGCGAGTGTCACGAGCGCAGGGTGGGGTGTCGTTGGAAAAATCGGGAATTACGAGGTTATCCGATGCGCGGAACGGGTCTGGGTTAGCCAGACGGAACGCGACGACAGCACCCACACGGACGTACGCGTGGCCGTTCCAATGGGCACCCACACTCGCGACTGGCGCGAGTTCGCATGCTGGTTTCCACACGCATAATCACCTGTCTCGTCCATCATAAGCAGCGTACCTGGCCAGATGTAATGCGCCGCGGGCCCACGCAAAACCCGTCCGACATCGCAACGTTTCAACACACGCCCACGATCGGTCGGCTCGCTTTCAAAATGTCGTAAGTCAAATTGCCCCGGCCGCTGCACCGTTTCATCATCCGGATCCGGGCCACGGCTCGTGTGCGAACTCGCGCACGGGCGAGTCGCGTCGATCGGTACCGCGGTCCCGATGAGAAATGGCATCCCCGGAGGAGAGGCTGGTGTCGATGCTGGGTGTTGTTAGCGAGCGTTTCGGCGCTAAGGATATTTTTACACCGATGGCGCGATGCGACGGCAGATTTCACGATCGTCCCGCGAGCCGCTGATTTTCGCGTCGTATCCACGACAGCGGTGGAATCGATGTCGTTCCTCGATTTATGAAAATCCTCGTTGCGTCGCGTCGCTTACGAAACGAGTAGTTAAAATCGAGTAGCGGACAGCGGCCATTTTGCATTCCACGTTTCACGCGGCGAAAAATCGTCGACGTCTTCGACAACTTCATCGATTAGAGGTAATCAGTTAGCAGGAGATTCAACTCCGTCGACCTTTTCTACAAAGTTAAACACGCGATGTACACGCGGTGAATAAATAAACTCGAACGGTTTCGTGGATTCCGCGTGAATTCTCGTCGAACAGAGTTATTCATCCGTCGAACGTTCGGCAATTAATTTTCCATCCGTGGAAGCCTTTCGTTAAAATCGCCCGCTCGACGTGAAATTTATCTTCGTTCGTCCCGTCTTCCCGATGAATCCTCGCGCGCACAATGGCCACGCTCGAAGATCGATTCGAGTCTCGATTTCTGCTCGCGCGCACCTGCGTACAAGGCCCAGCCAGCGCGGGGCTCGCGATGGGAATCACGCGTGGATCCATCGCGGATCGTTAATGTCCGGCTGTCAAGCTGTCGCGCTGGTCGCCTACGTCTTCCTTCGAAAGTTCAGACGTCCGATTATCCCGTCGAAATTTCGAATACCGAACGGGGTGCTGTCGTCGGAGAACGGTGAGGTGAAAGTGGAAAGCGGAAGTCGCGGCTAATCGGTTTGGCCGCGACATCCTTCCAGGAAAGGCGACGAGTATTTCGGTTTTAAACGAAGCCATTAAAGGAGAACCGAACGAGGAAACTTAAAATGCGCATATGCAACACGTAAAGGGGTTAACGAGGGAAGATTAAGGATAGTGTTATTACGCTAATCATTGGAGTACGAAAAGGTATCCGCGGTCCAAACGAGCATGCAGATAAATTCCCAAAAATGATATAATTTCGGTTCGAAAAAGAGCCGTGTCTCGTTAGTCGGCGCAGCGAGGCGTATGTGTGCAAAATAATTGGGGCGCAATTAGCGATGGACGTTCTGAAAAACGGTGGCGAGCCGGGTATCGACGGCAAATGAAATCGTAGAAAAACACGGAAAGGTGACCAATTAGCCTGGAACCGATCGATTTGTGTCCGTAACGAGAAATTCGAAAAATTTGAATGGCAGGTGACGATTGGGCCGATAGTTCGTGCGCTCGTTACGGTGGTGGGTCGCTGGGAACCAGCCAGGGAGAGAGAGAAGGAATCGGTTCTTATGCATGGCCCCGAGGAACAGGCACGTACGGCCGCCATTTTTGGTCGTTTCGTTAATTAATCCCGAGTGCCTAGCGTGAAAGCCATTACTTTTTGTCCCGAGCCGAACGGACACGGCTAATTTCATCGCAAACTGGACTCCCTGAAAGCGCGCCGGTCATCTACACGCGAACCCTTTTATCTCTCTCGCCTTCTCGCCGCGGCCCTCTCCTCTACGCTTATCTCCACCTCTAGCGAGTATAGCGCACGCTCGTTTTTACCAACGGAATTCCTCGTCCAGGTGAAAAAGGAATCCCAACCGAATTTTTATGGCGCGCCCACCCCTCCTAGGGGCCCATGGGACCTGCGATTGGTCCTCGAGCGAATCTCTGCTGCGTGCCGCCCCCTCGAATATCAATTTTTTTGCCAATCGCCCGCTGCATCGTTAGAATCGCGCCCGATTAAAGCGGTTCCGTTGCAAGAAACGGTGGCGTTTCTTATCGATCGTCTTCGATCGTGTAATTGCCACAGAGTTGCAACGAGGGAGAGAGAGAGAGAGAGAGAGAGAGAGAGAGTGTGAGAGAGAGCTGCGAAAACATTGTTGGTAAGCGGTATCGCTTTTGCAAGGGGTGGACATAAAACGGATTAAGATCCGCTGTTAGATCGGGGATCGTAATTAATGTCGAATTAAACGTATTACATATTTGAGAAGTTCTCGAGATCGTGCGAGCGATTGGCTGATCGCGGCGCGAACTTAATGCAGATCTCGCGAGGGCGAGCGAAGGTGTAGTGTTGATTAATAATATTTCGCTAACAGCAGGAAACCTTAACTCTCAATAGGATCTCGCCGCTTCCTCCAGTAAATTACTCTACATATTCATTGTTCCACCGCCATTAATACATCTCCTCGAGAGGCTATTTGCAGAAGACACACGGACATTAAGCTCTCATCAGCGGGTGCCGTAATTAGCCTGCCATTAGGACCGTCAAGATCCCCGATAAAAAATTAACAAACAAAGAAACAAATTTTCAGGAGACGTACACCTACCCCATATATCAAATTCGCCGGACCTGTTGAGCGTATTCCCTCAAAATCTTGATCCATCCGCGAGCATCCATCAAACGGGGCGCTCTGTACACCGTACGGGCTGCAACGTACATAAATAAACATGGCGAAACGGCCGATAAAAGTACAGTTTTTGCCTCGTTTGATGGATGCCCGATGATTGATCGAGATTTTCGAAAATCTCTCCCCATCGAACGGAATTACACGCCTACCATAAGTAATCGACGCAGCTAACGACACGATGAAATATCGAACGAAATTGCGGTTTTTGCCCGGCTTGATCGATGATACCTCGCGAGAGAGATTCAGCGAGCGGTAAGGATTAAAATCCAGATCCATCGTCCGACATCTATCAAATTAGAGCCAGGCTAGACGCAACGGTAAAACAAACAGGCGCGATGAAACGTTCGATGAAATTCCCGTTTTTGTCCGGAGAACGAGCGCGATGATCGATCGCGGCGGATCGGCAGAAAAACCGATCGTACGTTTTTCACCGTCACGCTCGGTAGGCGTTGGCAAACATTAGCTAGACGCAGGCGGAGGGCGCAACGAGGCGAGGAGGGTCGCGGCGAGCGAGCGAGCGCGCGGACCAAGCCGATTATTCGACTCATGCGGGCTGCCGCAAAATTGAGAGTTAACGAACCTCGACGAACCCGCTGACACTCGGCTGGTTGCGCAATCGCGTCCGTGGCGCAGGTTAAATCCGCGCGGCGCCGCTGACACACGCGCTCGCCCGCGCGCAAGAGGATACGGCCACGATCCGTGAAGCGGAGCGTCGAGACCGAGCCTGCCTTCGAAAAGTTGACAGGCAATTTATTCGGACGAGCGCGCCAGACGAGTTTCCGTGGCAGGTTGCTTTTCTAATTGCCTGTTTAACCGTTTAACGGTTTGTTTGCGCGACGATCTGCCAGCGGCCTGGTTTCGGTGCGCGCCCCTTTTCCGTCGACCCGTTCCGTTTCTGGCCTTGCTCCTCTTTCCCTCTCCGTCGTTTCAACGGACGATCGTTTCGAAACTGGTCCAATACCAGCTGCCTCGAATGCTGGGAGTAAACGAGTTCTTGCTCGACCAGAGATTTTCGTAGTTTCCTACAAACCCGTGCAACCAGCGATGTCTTTCGCGGAGCGTGCGCGCAACTTCGAAGTACACCTGCGACACGAGTCCTGTTTCCATGAAATCACACGGAAGCGACGCGGTTAGTCGCATTCCGGTTCTCGACTGGGACGAGGAACACCACCGGGAAGGGGATAGCTGTAAAATACCGCGGGCAAAAATCTGTATTCAACGATCGACTTCACCGTGGGATGATATACGGGGAAGTTTACGGTCGTTCGAGCGTTCTTGCCCGGTTTTTAAGAGGCGCGGGATAGAAATCTCCAGTCACGCGCGACACAATAATTTCTCATGGACGTGCAAGCACGAGGGGCGTCCGCGGATCCGCAGTGTTTTCAGCACGTGGCCGCGAACAATTATATTGTTCGATCGTCCGGCTAGCGACGCGCGAGATACGTCTGTATCCGATGATCTGTATGCGTCAGGCGTTGCACGCCGATTCCTCCTCGATTTCACCGTTACGTCGACGACGATAAAGTCGTTCGTAATTGCCGACGAGCACTTTCTTACGCCGTCGCGATCGTTCCGTCGAGTGGCCGCTGGCAAAAGGGGAAAAAAACCGCGTCATTTATTTTCACAAATATGGCGAGTCGCGATGAAACTTTTATGAAGAATTTCACCCTCCCCACGGTCGGCGTTTAATTAATTCCTCGACGTGAATGCGACCGTTTCTGAAAGAAAATCGGTCAACACCGACCACGGTTACCTACGCAAGAACTACCCACTCCTATGAACTCAATCAGAGAAGAATCGCTCCAATTTTCAAGAGCGCGAGGGGAATCATTTTCCAGGTATTACGCGTCGATCTTCGACGCGACGATAGCGCGTGAGTCTCAGTCGGTTCTAGGACGATTTAAAAATGGGATTCCCCGGGGAAAAGGACAAAATTGCTATCCCCTATTCGAATATAAATCCCCGTGACGGCAGTGGCTATTTCTCAGCACGAATTGCGGCGCGGCAAACGCAGCGGAAGGCGTTCTTGTTTCCTATGGGGCAGGATCGATCTATAGTCCGCCATCGAGAAGAGGGAGAGAGCCAAGAGGGTTTTCTGGTATTGCCGTATGGCAAACAGCAGATGTGCTGTACACCCGTGCCTCCACTCCACCGTCGACCTCCCTTTTTCCACCCCTCTCTGCCCTACGTTTTTCGATCTTCCTCTCTCTCTCTCCCCCATTTATCGTTCGCCACCTTTCTCTGTTCCACGGAGTCATCGTGCATCCACGTTCCCCGCCTGGGTGTGTTTACCATAAGGCAAGCATTGTCGAACGCCAAAATGACGCTCATAGATATGTCAGCTCCTTTTTTTTTTCACTTTCTCTTCGTTTTCTTCCCCGATGCGGGGACATTCCACGAGATATATACGAAGATTCGATTTACGAGGGGTGGCCCCGGCGTGGTATGCCTCCCTGGTCACCGCTGCTGAACGAATGGCGCGTGTATACCTCGTTTGAGAACTGTATTGGATGATTTTTATCGTTCGATACCTTCCAGACAGCGATGGTCGCTTCAGGTTGGATCGGTTTCCCCGGGGAAAAATAGGGTTTCGTAATTAATATCGCGCTCTCGTCTATTTTGTGAACACGATGGGCAACGATGACGCGGGCAGATCCCAATCTCTTAGCGTGATTTCCTTATCGATTGGGCCGTGACTAGACCGCCATGCGTATCGTACGGTTTACCCCGAGATGAACACGCGTGCAGGGGGTGGAGATGCGACGAAGAGATATCGACGGTTCCGCGAGAGTATTTAATCTTGGAAAATTCATAGGTATTAAGTGAAATGTATTAAAAAAATTGTTTACCCTCTATAAACGGGGATGTTGATCGTGGTAGGATCTCGGTTGGTAAGGAAGCTCGTCGAGCTACGTTTAAACAAGCTTATCGTTTACGTATACACACAGGGCGACACACGCTTGCGCGCCTTAAAAAGATACGGTTAATTAAAAAAGAAAAACAGGCTCGAGCAACGGCTCAGCATCGGAAAGCAAGGGACCATTTTGTTCCTTCCAATTTAGGAAGGAGGAAATGATACGGGGCTCGTCCCTTCTCCGCATGGAGTCCCATGTATATTCCAGGCAGACACAAAAGAAAATAATTAGCTCTCCTGCCGATGGATAGATAAACGTACGCATCCAGACAATTTTGGTGGGCAACAATTATTAACAGCCAGCAGGGCGCCCACGGTTACCTGTCTGTGTTCGAACAGTCCGGAATTAATTACTCGTTAAATCAATCTTAAACGAGGAATAAGCCTACGGTGTTTTAAAGCGCAATCCGTCAGTGTCGGCTGATATTTAATTTACCCACACCGACGGCTATCTACGATAGTTCAGCCCTTGTGAATTTCTAATTATCCACTAATTGGGTATTGAAAATTTCCGTTCCTCGATCTCCAACGATTTTCGAGTAAGAATCACCGTAATCGGTGCAAGAATCGCATCCAGCTCCACGGGGAAGCCATTTTCAGTCGGCGAGAAGTTCCACAAGATTGGAAATTACTTCGATTGTACCCATAGGAACGATCGTTGCCTCGATGGGGTGCTCCAAAAAATACTCCAGTCCAACGAAAATCCCGATGACCCGAGAGTTCCTCTCGATCCCAGGACTCGATCGTCGAACGAGATCCCGCCAAGCAGGGTCCGCTATTAGTCGCTCCACGGCTCTCCTTTTCGAATTCAATCAAACCTGGGCCGGGTAAAAACCGCGAAAGCTCGAACCAAGTCACGTCAGGCTGTCCCTCAGGATCGGACGATTTCAATTCGGCCAGCCGGCCGACTTTTTCTCGCCGATGCGTTTCTCAGCGTTGCTTATCGTGTCCCGGCGAGCAATTCGGCTACAAGGTGTATAAACGTGCGCGCATTCCAGCGGCCGTCTCCAGCGACGACGACAGGACCCGGACACGGTCGGGAACAGGCCCGGGTGGACCCGCGAATTCCGCGCAGTTGCACGCCGCGGCTCGACCATCGGTGAATAAGGGGGAGAGTGTTCCAGGTTCTTCTACGGGGTGGAATAAAAAAATGGGCGGCGCTTTGGATGTGACGGGACCAGATCTAGGCCCCGAGACCAGCCGGGCGAGGCTGGGCCTTAGATCTGTCGGGCCCTTTCCCCCTCCTCGAGCATCTCGAGAGCTCCTCTCCTTTCTCCTCCACCGTTCTCTGCCAGCGGAGAAACGATGGAGGGACGAACGACGTACGAGGGAAGTAGAGAGAGAGAGAAAGAGAGAGAGAGAGAGACTGACCAACCATCGGCAGCCTGCGCGGCGACCCACGGGAATATCGGTAGATCTAGCGATGGGCAAGAAACCTTCTGATATTTCGCCGGGTTATCGACAGACTCCGAACAGATTTTCCGTGGAGATTTCAGTGAGAGGTTGTTGGGGCATTCGATGCTGTTTATGGCTGCGATCTTCAATAATTTTCTGTCCATCCACATTTAATCTTGTCACGGGTTTTAGTATTCCAAATATCTCGTCGAATATTATCGTGATAATCAACTCTTCATTCCCTCAGTCGTACGGTAAAGTTCGTTTTAGATCGATTGTTGGGAACCATGCTCGAAATCCTGGTTATCAGTTCAAGGGACTTCGAAGTACCTCAACTCCATCGCTATGCTTCGTCCCATCGAATTAGCGATTTGGTTTCCGTCGTTCCACGTTCACCTAGTCGCTCACGTTTCCGTCGACCGTTCCCTCGGACGAACAAAGTTATGGGCCTCCCGCTCTTGTCAGCAACGTTTCCCTGGGTCTCGAAGGCGAGCGTGGATCCGTCCCAGTGAATATTCCCTTTGCTGGTCGTTCGTAAAAAAAGCAACCCTCTGGCTCAGCCGGCGGCGTGATGGATGAGAAGAAATTTGTTCTCCGCTCGAGCTGGTTATTGGATTAATGCGCACCTCCGCGATCTCGTTATCGAATTATCGCCGATTTTGGGTCGCGCTCACAGCCACGTACAACGGTGGCGGGAAAAAAACATATTCGTACGTCGCGAACGCTCGACTTTATTCGTGAATATCACCTGGAGAACGACGCGATCCACCGTGCCACTTGGCGTCCAATTAAAACTATCTTTCAATTCGGCTACCAGCGATCCCCTCGAACCTGACTGAAAGCTCTCGAGCAAAAAATTCCGATCGAACTCAATTAATCCGTGGCGAGGTGCCCTTGGTAGGGGCTGCGGCCGGTTCATCGAACGGCTCGCGCGTCTCGGGTGTCCCGTCCAATTTGCATGCACTTACCAATATTGCCTGAAATGGGCGTATTCAGTTACACGGGGCCCGGGACCCGCTGATTACCGGTGACACTCTATTCGAGGCCGCACCGTGGGCTGACAAGCGGTCTGACAACGACCGCGACGCGGCGATAAGCGGTCGAAACAGAGACACGAACGAGATACACGTACACGCGTGTATCTATCGCGAACGGTGCCTATCGGTAGGAGAAGATGCTCGTTCGGTTAAGCGGGTACCAACGCGCGCGCACACGCGCGCGGACCCCTCGTGGCGGTGCACGTGTCTGCGTTGGGCCCGTACGTATTAATCACGCGATTCGTCCATAACCGTATTTCAGCGCGCCACAGAGAGATCAGGCCGCGTGCTTCGACCGGCTCCACGGCTTCCCTCCACGACGATTTCCTCTCTACCTCTCCGTCCGCCGCTCCTTCTGTGTCTGGTAATTACCCGCGGTCGCCGCAGTACCGTGATATTTCGCTAAACAATCGCGTGCGTGTCTGCGACTTCTGTCGACTTGTCCTGGTAACTTCGTCTTTCCTGTGCTTTTGCCTACTGCCAATTCATTAGCGATTTTGATTATTGCTATCGTGTATTACAAGCTGTACATGTGTACAGTCAGATCGGAGGCGATAGTAATCACCCAGTGTACTTGTGTTACCGAACTTTCGCACAACGTAGACGATATTAAGTTGTCATACGAATTGGTTACTAGCTTAGTCCAACTTTTCGCTGAGTACTCCATTTTCGATCGCTAACTCTCGACGAAGTTTCCACTGAGATCTCAGCGTAAATGTCTCACGATGGCCAAGGTATTAGCGAGGCTCTCGTAAAAAGCTCGCGGATCCGCGGCTTCCACGTCGCGATCGATCGTTGCGCTTATCGAGTCGTTATCAACAGGGTAAGGGGCCGCTATCCGAAACGAGCGTGTCGGATCCTCTCGACTTTTTCCCGGTTGTCCGCGTCGGGTGCTCGTCGCTTGTCACGGGCTGCGCGCTGCTCGATTCGCCGGCGAGCGAACGCGCGAAACGAGAAAACGAGAAAGAGAGAGAAAGAGAGAGAGAGAGAGAGAGAGAGAGAGAAAAAAGGGCGGGAAGAAAAAAACGGAGAGGAGTCGATCCGGGAGCGAGTGAACCGAACGCGAAGGAAGCGAGAAAGCGAGACGCGGAAGGAGAGACGAGGACGGAACCGAAGAAAGGGTAGACTGAAAACGAGTATCGTAACCGCGGCGACTAAACTATAGTGAATTTCGACTTGGGTGGTCCAGGATCGGCAGCAGGCCCTGTCGCTTCCCCGCCACCTCGTCAGATCGGCTCCCTACGGCCCTCTTCTCTCGCCCCACTTCTCTCGGGGCCCTTCTCCGGGCCCCGTCGACTGGGCCCCTCTTCCCGCCTTGGTATCCCCCTCCACGACGGAAGCCGCGCCAGCCGCGAGCCACTCCTGGAGCTAAGCTATCGACCATAAGCGTTTGCCCACCTTTGCGTTTCCACGCGTTCCCGTTTTCTCTTCGACACCAGGGACCTTTAAACTGGAATTACGATTCTCCCCGTTTCCCAGCCTAACCTACCACTTGCCGGTACTTCATTTTCCCCTCCCGCTATCATCGCACGGAGTATCAGCTCGAAGGAGTCGGCTGAACGAAACTGTTCGAGATATTGTTGGTTCGAGCACGAGCGGATCGGCTCTGAGGTGTTTGTAGGAGCCGGTGTTGTCGATTGTCGAAATTGCCGGGAAAGGTTTGAGGAGGATTAGAAGGAGGGTGGGACGAGGAGGATGCAATTTCGGCTGACCTAATGCGTCCGGTCGATAGCGGCTGTACGCTGCGCTGGTTACGGGTCGGATCGAACGATTCGGCCAGACGGCCTGCCGCGCTCATTTGTATGCCTGTAATTAGAGAGCCATCCTCTAATACTGGTTCCTGGCGCGTGTTATAGTCCTCGCTTCGGGACCAAAAGGAACGAGAGGAAGCTTTCGCATTTTGCACACACCTTCCTCTTTATTGCGCCAACCGAGGTGCTCAACTCGACTCGACTCGACCCAGCGGGAGCGGTTCTCGACACAGTCTCGCGTTTTTCCTCGAGAAACCGACCAAGTACCGCAAAAATCGAAGGGATGGAGATTCCCGTGGTGACTAATGATTTTTTGAAAACCAACCGGCTGTCGTTCCCGTTTGCTCGTCCCGTCGACCCAGTTAAATAACTTATAGCAGCGGGGAAAGTTCGGGTCCCGTGTTCGAGGGCGTTAGATTAGCCGGGCGCGTTGCTCAAACAACGGATTCAATTAAACGCCGTAAAAATGGAAGTCGGCGAGTCACGTGTACGTGCACGTCACAGGCGCAGACCGTGGCTCGTCGTGAGCGATAATTTACGATGTACCGGGGCGACCCCCACTTGTCGGATTAATAGAGGGTTAATTTAGGCGAGTAGCTCGACGCGCCTGTTATCTCCCACGCAGTATTTGCACAGCTCATCCGAAATCGTACGTATCTCCCCCATCGGGTGAATAATTATTGCCGGCCGCGATCGTCACGCTCGTGGCTGTGAATTTTGAATCCTCCGCGGCCCGGTGTAACCGCCCCGCGAGCCTCCGCGAGCCGACTCTTCGACCGTACCCCATCTTTCGTCCTCTTCGAGCCTCTCGTGCCGCTCGTTCGTACTTTTTTCTGGCCGCAACAGGGATTATATTTAATAATGTCGGCTGGCGAGGTTCTCTCGAATAGTCTACTCGAATCGTGAATTTGCCTATCGTCAGGCATCGAGACTCCACGTTCCAGTTCGCGAACAATGGACGAAACGAAGAGATTCGGTTATTACGAGGAACTCTCCGGGGCGTAATTATATTAATTGACATTAGCGTACCGTTTCCATAGCTCGCGTGACCGAACTATCGGCCACGGATCTGGAAAGAGTTGACCCCTGACACGGGCGATGCATGAAACACGAGTACAGAGACCAACGGGAGATTAAACGACGGCGGAGGGAGGTGCTCGACGGTGGATTCGACGCTTTGAAGGTTCGTTTACAAGCGGCGACCGCAAACGGGTCGCAGAGAACGGGATACCGATCCAAGAATGCGCGCAATCTGATTGTCGCGTCTAATCGATGATTAGGAATCGTTTGCGCGCGGTTCTCCGGGCCTTTGAGGGGTGAAGTGGTCGGTGATCATCGTGTCGAGTCGAGAGCGATGGAATTACCCGCGACTCGTCGACGATTACGGAATTAAAAGGAGTATGCGTAATGATGCGATTAGTTTATAGAGATTTAATTAGGGGAGAAGCATGGGGAGGGTTGTTTATCTCGAGTTCTGTAATATCAAGTCCCGTAGCTAAAGGAAAAAAGCAGACACAGCAAGTAATCATCGTTTTATCCATCGAGAAAGAAGCTAGAACGTGGATGGTAATTACGCGAGGCCTTCAGATCGGTCAACGTCGTTGCGGGTTATTAATAAAGACGCAAGCTCCAGTTGGCTATCCGTCCGATCTACGACAGGATCGGGTCGATGTCTGGGGCCAGCATTCGCCTCGCAATAATTATTCATTCGGACATTAACCACTGGCGTACTTGATTAGTCCGTATCAAGTGAACTGCTGATGCATTCCATTATTTGATCGTTTACGCAAAAAAATCATTCGAAAAATATTATCGCTACCTCGAAGAAATTCCAGGCATTCGCAACAATTATTAACCAATCTTAGTATAATAACCGAGAATTAAGAACTGCTCGAAGCATTTAAATGAAACGCTCGCCTCGCGTAGCGGCGGACTTGGCCCCTTGAAAACCCCCAAGACGCCATTGCTACCATTACTGCGACCGTGGACAATAACGCCGGCAATTAACCGGCAAAATGGCCGCTCGTATCCAGCCCGAAAACGCAATTAACAGGCGAAACCGGGCTTTTTCGTGGCAGGCTCGCGTCCGTCGCATAATTGCCGCAAATGATCTCAATCTACAAAGGTGGCAGGTGGTGATTGCGCGGCTCGAGGATCGCCGCGGACCATAAATGTTGTCCCAGCAGTTTTTCGACGCCGGCGTGGATCCGATCCGGCTGGGCATCGGACGACTCCGTGGAATCAGAAACACGTGGGAATTACAACGCGGCCCCGTCCGTTCGACGAGGGAGATCGCGGGGACGGAGCCGTGGATTGAAATATTTCTCATTCGCGGAATCGCCGGGGCAGGCTCTCGTTTAATTTCATTAAATCGCGGCGGTTTTCAGAGCGGGGACACTAATTTTCTGTCGTTCGAGCGGCGCGTTTACGTCGCGGACGTGACACGGGATGCCACGCGAGAAACGCGGGGCCCATCCAGGTGGAAAAAAGCCCTCGAGGCAGCGAGTACGTAGCGTTCGGCTCGTTGGTAACGCTCGCCGCAATTTACGAACCGCAATCTGAATTAATAGCCGTAAAAACGGCCAGCGGTGGCGGCGGTGGCGGCGGCGGCGGCGGTGGTTTCCGTTGGATTTCGCGGCGATGTTAAACGAACCGTTCGCCTGCTACGGATTTTCTTGCCCCGGTAGGTGTTGAAAGGACGCGAGCCAGCCGGGAACGGGTTAAACGAAAGCTCCCGGTAAAAACCGCCTGAACCAGCCACTCGTTAATCATCCTCCTATCACTCGCGCGCCGCGTTCATCTTAATTCTATGTTCTTCGATATGCTAACCATTGGGAAAATTGCTCGTTCGATCGATTTTCTACGGTGCCCCAACGTACGCCGCTGGTTCCGCCGGGCAAGGTGAACGGGTTTAAATAAAGCGAATCACTCGGACTCACGCGAACAAAAGTGGAGGAGTCACCGCGGCGCGGCATCCTGCTCGAGGGAAAGTCGTCCGGTTGCTTGTTACCTTTCATTATCCAATATCAACAAAGTGGTTCGTCAGTATCCGTTCAAATATATGCACAGGCTTTATCAGTCGGTACGTCTTGCATAAACTTGCCGCTATCCCACTGTGTGATCAACGCTTCCACACGGCCGGGCATAGTCACGGCTCCACCTCTCGCTCGTCTAACCGGGACACTCCCCTCGTCCAGAGCTTAGCGATCAAACCTCGGTGGACGAGGTCGTTTTTTGAGGGGGGAGGGCGAGCAAGACTTCACGCGGGTTTCCACGGCTGACAAATCGACATCTCGGCCGGCATTTCCATCGCGGCATTTTTTGCCGCGTATCCGGCGAACGTGGCATGGGTGGTCCCGGGCATTATTCGTTCGTCTCCGCGGGACTCGTCGTCCCCGGCGAGGGTGACAGAGACGTACGGGCCGGAGAGAAATGGGACGCGAGACAAGGAGGAACGTCCAAAGTCCTGTCCGATGAGTCGTATATGGGAGGCGAAACAGAAACGATCCTCTCGCGAGTGTGAAAGAGCGAGAGAAGGTGAGCGAGAGAGGTGGAGGAAACGATCTTCTTCTACCTCGGCGTTGATTAGGATTTTATGCCAGCGCGCAGGAACCCGGTTAAGGGGTGGCTGTCACGGGGACCTGGCTCGTTTATGGCGCAGCTTATGGGACACCGAGCGGGGGTAGCGAAGATTTTATCCGGCCCCTTAAGCGAGCACAACAAATGCCGTGGCACGTTCGATCAACCGACGCCTGCCGCGCGCCGACGGCCACGGACTGGTCTCGCTCGCGCGTCCTTCCCGCCGTTCAAATTTGCATTTTCAACGCGCGTATACGCGGTCCACGGTATCGTTACCGCCGGGTGCCCCGCCGCGGTGGCCACTTTGTCGCCGCTACGTGTTTATTCGCGACGAAAGAACACGCTCTTGGCGAGATCGTGGGCGTTCTTGTCGTTAGGGACGCGCGGCTGCTGTCGAGCCGACAGACAGGATCGGGGAATCTTGTATCGGCGCCAGGCGACAGAAACTGAACGCCTTTGGAATCCGTCGGTGTTCCTAGTGATACGCGGAGTCTATCGCGATGCGTCGCATCGTGGGAGGAATATGACGATCGTGACTCGCTCGAAAGAAAGTATCCCTTTGAGAGCACGTTCACGGTAACCAGCGGGAGGACGCGAGATGATTTCTGTCCGCGCTATTCAATTAACCAGCCAACGGACCGCGCTGGCAAAGAAGCGGAGGAGCGCGAACGGAGGGTGGACGGTGACGAGGGTGAATTTCCGCGAACGCGGTGGACGGTCGCGCGGATCAAAAAGATCGGCTGCCGAAGCGGCAGATCCGCGTACGGATTTTTAAGAATTCGAGTACTAAATAAAACATCACTCGCCTGTGGACTCTCTTCCCGTCGCTGGTCCCTCATCTCTGTCGGTCCTGGGCCCCAGTAGTCGTTAGTACGAGTGACGTGTACCTCGTGCACACAATCTGGTTCGTCGTACCGCGAGACCAACTCCTCCTCCTCCCGTGGCTGTTGTTCCTCGTGTTGCTTGGTCCCGTGTTGTCGTCGTCGTCGTCGTCGTCGTGGTCCTCTTCTTCCTCGTCTTCGGCGGCCATCGTCGAGCACGGTGATAGAGAAGCAAACCGCACGGGCGTCCATCACTGTCGTCGGCTACGACCTGGTCGACACACGTAGCGTACGCGTACGTGTGCGCGCGCGCGCGTGTGCTCCCGCGGACGAGAAAAATCACGAGAAGAACAGCGCCTGGAACAGGACCCGGCGAGAGGAGCGGGACCAACGGACGCCAGGCTGTTCTCGTTGTACTTTACATTCCGCGATCTTGTTTCGGATGATGTTTACAGTAGTAAGTGGGAGCGCACGTGCTGCTCGACTCGCTTCGGATTCTCCCCGATACCTTGGTGCCTCGGTGTGATCGTTGCTAATGAGATCGCTGGGATTCTGCAA
Organism: Xylocopa sonorina; assembly: GCF_050948175.1. Classification (NCBI taxonomy): domain Eukaryota; kingdom Metazoa; phylum Arthropoda; class Insecta; order Hymenoptera; family Apidae; genus Xylocopa; species Xylocopa sonorina. The sequence goes on along the minus strand of NC_135197.1, from coordinate 10,600,240 downwards.
TTTAGAAGATTACGGTAATACGTATCATCTCGTATCGCTTTACACGCGCGTATCTATTCTAACGAGCGGCGCAACACGGGGTAACCGTTACGATCGCGTTATTTTCGGGGATTAACGGCCACCGCCATTGGTCAACGGATCGAGAGCCGTAAATATAGGAGATAAATCGATGGAACAGTGTTCGCGAGGGAATCAAAGCTGTCGATTGAGAGAAACCTTCCGTGGAGTGGAGCTGCGCAAGGGTAGGAGGAATCAGCGGAACGTATACTTTGCATTCCGAGATCTCTCGATCGGAGTGATACTCGTGGAATTAAACGCGGCGCTCGCCAGGAGAATCGCTCGACGACGTCGATATCAATTTACCGCACGGTATAATCTCGTCCGTTTAACAGAGTCGAAGGAAACGTATCGCCAATGAAACTTCTATTACCCTTTCGTCGTGTTCTCTCTCTCTCTCTCTCTCTCTCTCTCTCATTCTCAAAAATAGAAAAACACTTGGAACTACTCTAGAATAAAATAAACCACCCTGTCGAATTCGTTCCACGGGACGTTTAAGCCGAAGAGGCTACGTATCGTTCACGTATCAGAGTTTATCGTTCCACCGTTGGAAATGAAAACTCTAATTAACAAATCGTTTCATCTCGGAAACGAAAGGCAGCACCGTCAACACCCCGAGATCGTAGATAGCGAGTGGCATCGGTCGACGTCCGAAAAAAAGGAGCTGCCTAAAATTAATTCTCCCCTCGGTGTAACAGATCCTTTCTATGGAAACAAGAGAGGAGGCCATTTTTTCCAATTCCAGCCGACGAATCGAAGGTAAGAAGCGCGCACCATTCCAGCCGCGGTTCCCCGTTCCCTCCCGATGCCCGATAGGATCTATCGATCCTGTACGCCGCGTAGGCTACTTACTTCGGATCGGCTCGTTCGGTTGCACGGAACGCATCGTGGCAAAAATAGCCCGTGGACTAGATGGGACCAGCCGATATCGGGAAAGATATCGCGCGTGCTTCGACTTTGCCTCCATTTGAATAACAAAACGCCTCACGTCCGTCCGGCTGTCACGCCGGCACGGCAACGCGCGCTGACGCTTCCACGGCCGCAATCCGTGTCTCTCCCGCCTCGTTCCTCTCTCGAAACGGCTGCCTCGATACGGGAGCGCGATGGAACTCCCGCATTCCTGCGGGGACTCCATGGGAAACGATTCCTTCGAGCCGGGGCTCGTTAAACGCGCTTGCTCATTATTGAAAATCGGCTGAAATTTAGATTCCCCCTCGGAGTTGCTTTCGCCAGGCTAATCAATTTTCAAGATTTCGTGTTACTCTCGCGAGATACCGTGTCGGGATGGCGAATAGTACGCGAGACTTATTACTTTCTTATAACCGTACCACCGTCGTGCGCTCACGAGTATAACGAAGTGCTCGTCCAATTGACGTCCCCTTAATAAATGATCGCACGATGCTGCGAGTGATTTAAGGTCAACGCGAGTAACAAGTTCTCCAGCTAGGCATCACCATGGGAACCGATATCGATTGCGGAGACGGCCAAACGGCTCCAGCCTGTATTTTTTTCGCCTCGCACCCCTTTTTTGCGATTCTCCATCGAACGGCAATATCAAGAGTAATTCTACCCGCCACGGCGCCAACCGATCGAATGGCCATCGAAGGTGACGAGTGCCTCGTCGTTTTTCCTCTCGCGCGAGATTTTTCGAAACACCCTACCTAAAAGCTAGCTTTCGACAAATTCTAAAACTGAGAAACTTTCGATGCTGAGTCGAAGTCGCGTTCACGAGTCTCGACGCACGCATCCCCTTCTTCGTCGTATTCGATCGCTCGCACCTCCCCCTGTCGACAGAAGGGACGCCGACTAATTATCGATGCAATTGATTCGCTGGATGGCACGTAACACCGTTCGAAGCCGGCGCGATCATCGCGAAGGGGAATGAAAGGATCCTCGATTCATTACACGCTGCAGCCACCCCCGGTGGCCGTGCCACCGCCACCCCTCCGCCGCGCGGAATCAATTCACCGAACGGAATAAAAGATAAGGCGAGAGGGCAGCCGACCGGCTAATGTATCAATCATTCTGTTTGCGTAACCTCTGACACGTGTTTCTTGAACGCGCATAAACATACGCACACAGCTTCGAACGGCTGCCGATGGTGTGCTATACGAGCGGAAAGCCAAGCGGAAAGAGAGTCGAACAAGGACGAAGAGGAGACAGAAAGGGAGAGGTTGAGGAAAGGAAAAGAGAAAGAGAGGCACCGCGAACCCTCCCGAATCAATAAGCCTATACCCTGGCGACCTTCTTCGTCGCGCCTCTTCGCTCCAGTCCGTCTTCGTTCGACCCTTTCTTTTAGCCCCTCTTCGCCGTCTCACTCTCGCCCTCTCTTTCACCGTTCGTGCTCCCTGCCCCTTCTCCATCTCGCAACACCTCTCCACGCCTTTTCAAACCGTGCGTTTCCTCTTTCTCTCGGGTGCTTACCTTTCCACGCCGCCGAAGTCTCGAACGAGCGGCCCTCGCGTTCCCCTTTCGTCGACAACGAGGTGGAGGAGTTCGACACCTCCATGGCCGACTCTGCGCTCGGTTATTCCAGCATTTTTCGGAGCCAAGGACTTGGACAGCGATCTCGAAGGAACCGCGATGTCTCTGAAAGCAAATCGAGAGATTCTTGAATTATTCGTAGCCTCGAAGAAGTTGCAGTTTTTAAACAAAGAGACGAATGAACGAATGAGAGAGAGAGAGAAAGAAGGATGATATTCGTTGTTTCGCGAAGCAACCGACAAGGGTTTGGAGTCGTCGGAGGTTTCCAAGAAATCGGCAATTCCAGGGGCCGAGCAGGGGCGGGCAGGTAATGAGGCAGAAAACAGGAGCAACGCGAAAACCGTTCAATCTGCTCGGAGGCATCGGGGGCAGACTGAAATCCGCGCAAAAAAATCAGGGACAACGATGGCCCCCCGATGGGGTGGCACGATACGAATACGCGGTTTCGACGCGGCGAGAGAGCGAAAGGTGAGGCGCGTTCTCCATTCATTAAAGCCTGCTTCCACGGTCTTATCGGATCTCTCTTACCGCAATGAAGGCTTTCGCTCGGCCACACCGAGGTGTTACAGTTCACGTTTAATTAGGGGCAACGCGCCGGAATGAATAAGTTAATTAAACGTTCGCTAGTTACGCGCTCGCGATGGCGGATGGTGGAAGAAAAAAAAAAAATAATCTACGCGGTAGGATCACACCTCGACGATGTGAAATTTTTTCATACCGCATACATAAATATTTTAGTAACAATTAGTTGATTACATCGACGCTTATGCGTTTATAACAGCGTAAGTGGGCGTATCTCGATGAAACTAAGAAACCATCACGCTGTTCGTGAGTGGTGCCAATCCAATGTTTCCTCGCGAGCGGTGAGAAAGGAGCGAAACCACGCTACGTACCACTTTTCTACTTCCATCCCCCGTGCAACCACCCCTAATCGCTCCTTCGCCCACTCTCCTCCTCCCATCGAAGACTCTCGATTCTCCCGCTAATCGAAATATCTGAAATAACCGGAATGCCTGGCGGTCGCCTCCTCGTATCGAATTTCCATAAGCGATCGCGGCGCGTTTCCAAGGCCCGTCCAAAAATGCCGTTCGCATTGTTCGACCGTTCCTAATGGGAGTTATACACACCGGGTCTCTCTAGCCATTAATCCGCCACTGTCGTGGTAGCTCGTGCCGTCCGTGGAGGGCCTTTTACGATTTCCTCCCACGGATTCGACCGCGCTACGTTTTCTGCAACGCTTTTCTGCACGCCTCACGTGTGATCCGTTCGCGTGACTCCGCCGACTTTTATCCCCGGTCCTTTGCCCGCTACCGACCCCGTCCATCGCGCCGTCCTCGTTCGTCGCGGCGCACACCGCTTTCTCTGGCCCCCCCGCTTTAGCCCCGCTCGGCATCGGAACCACGTTCCTTATTCGCCCGCGCACGGAGCGAAATAACGAGCGAACGACCGGCTCGGTCGTAACCTCGTGGTCAAGAGTGCAGTAACGTGTCCCGCTCGTCTGCCGCCTCTGTGGAAGCGGAGGCCGCGCGAAAAACGCGGCTCTTTGCGCGACCGACGAGTCCTCCGCCACCCTGGAATTACCGCGCGCCTGTGCACGAAGGGGTTGGAGGTCTCGCGTCGCGCGATTCCATGGAGATTAGTGGAGGCTATCGGAGGGTAGAGATAATTTTCCGCGTTTACGTTTACGGGATAGGAGAACGGGTAATCTGTGGATAATCACTGTGTCACTCTATATCGCTGCACGAAGGGTGTCTACACGCTCTGGCCACGTCTGTAGACAGTGCTCAATGGCGAAAGAAGTTTAAGGGCTAATTTGAAAATCCGTCGATGGAGAGGAGACCCTGTATCCCCTCGGTTTGAGATTACCAGAAGGGCGGAGAGGCAAGAGGGCGAGGCGGGGACGAGCTACGGGAATTTTATTATTTAATGGTCGAAAGGAGGGAGTGGCGAAACGAAAGGAGAGCAAGAATGCCGCGGTGGTGAGAAACAATCGTAAAAGGGGGCGCCCACTTACACGCGCCCCGGTCGAATCTGCGAGTGTGCGACACACGTACCTGGTGCTACACCCACACCGAGGATAACGCCGGGCACAAGGCCACGGGCGCCCCCAGAATTCAATTTTCAGCTTGATTTGTCAGGCCGTCACTGCCAGGAGGAACTCGTGGAGCCCATTTCGGGCAGCTCGACCCGCGCCACGCCGGCAGCGCCTCCTCGCCCAAGTAGATTCTTTCGTTTCGCTTTTTACGACTAGAGGCAGAAGAGGGCCAGCGTAGCCTTCGTGGTGAGAGAAATCGATGAACTCTCGTCGACTATTCGATACGAAGAGTTAACCGTTTGATAGCGCGTCTGTTCACGGGGACACACCTGCGGTGGAACGTGATCCTGTGGCTCGTTGGAGTTCTTCTATGATACTGGACTCTCGCGAGGCGTTATTCACTGTTACTCTACGATTACTGGGTTTATGTAGTTTTATGAGCAGAGGGAAGAATGTTGATTCGTGGACGGTTCCTGGACGTTCACAGATTCAGGGAGGTAACAAGCCCGAGTTTCGTACGGGATGATAATTCGTCACGACGCCGGTGAATTACCCTGGCGCGAGGATTCCGTGTGGAAGAGATCGTTTTTCGAAGAATCTCCGAAACGTTGCTTTCCCTGGTGCCGCAGTAAAAAAGCCCTTTAAACGCTCGTCAAAGTTCACTTTAGTGGCCACCACGGGGATAATTTCGTTTCCCTTACGAGCTGAAACGGTTACACGTGTCTGGCATCCATCGATCGCGATGGGCATCGATCATCCGTTTCTCCAGATTATGCTCGCCTCGTAAAACGTTTATTACTAAATATTTTACGTCCCGCGATCGTTTAAATCGAAAACGACGCTCGTATATCCCGGGGAAGCGTGTTCGACGTGTTCAACAGAGATCGGATTACACGGTCGTTACAGTGATTTTTATTACTCATTTCCCCGTTCGACCTTCCAATATCCTGCTATAATAATTCATGGTTATACCTTCGGCCTCATTACGATTCATAATTATGTCTTCATTGCACTCGCAGGGAATAAGAATCGCTAATGATATCCGTGCCGGTCACCTTCCATACGGTCACCGTCATCCACTTTCAGACACCCCAGGCTTTCACGGCCCACGTTCTCGCTATTAACACCCATTTTAAGTCCCCTATCGATGGAATCGAGCTAACAACGGTCACAGAGAAACCGTGCAATTATCTGCCAAAGATCAGAACGTCGTTATCAACTTTCTCGAACGTCATTCCTACGTTCTATCGACGAATTTCCCTCGACTTTCCAAAATACCTGCGGTCGATTTTTCAAACGCTCTATTCTTCCGCCAGGAAGAAAGTCCACCCGGATACAGGCTCGCGCAGCTTCGATATTCACGTTCGTATCGCGCGATGCGGTAGCGAGCTTTCCGTGAGATGTTTCAGGGCGACGAGGGTGATCGTTTCAGGCAAGTGGTTTCGTAAGAGAGGTGAAACCGGGGTGCGATCGCGCGGGTAACGAGAAGAGAGGGTCGTTGCGGGAAAACCATAATCTGCTCGACGACACGGCTTATCTCGGTAAGCCGTGTCCTGGGCTGTCACGCGGCCCATAACGAATCTCCGACACCCCCTCGAGCCGGATACAACGGGGCAAGACGATTTCATCCGGCGATGTAATTGCGCCGCGGAAAAATTCGTTCGACGTCAGAGAGCGTGGAATATGCGCGGATCGCTGGTCGGGCGTGATGAAACAGTTGGAGCCCTTAACACCTACTGGCAGCGTGGAAAAGTCGCACGGATCTTGGTTAAATTCGTATTATTAATCGAGGAGATAACGGGAGACGTAAAACCATCGTTTCCAACCGTTTAGACTAACGATAATTATGCGAGCGAGTTTGCAATTACTACTGGCGTTTAGAGGAGAGCGCAAGAAATCGCGTACCGAACCGCTTATTCTAACGGTGGCTCTCATTAGTTTCTTTTAATCACTGACATTACCAGCAATCGGATAATTGCCGCCGCTGCGGGCCACGAAGCCCGAGAAGCGGTTATTACGAATATAATCAGCCGTGGAATACGTGGACTGTTTCTTTTACCGCCCCTTCGTATGTACAGCGAGCGTTAAACATTGTGCAAATCGTTCTCCGATATTTCTCTTCGCTTTTTAACGAACGTTAAACTACTCGAAACTGTCCGCGAGGTGCTCGAGGGTAATGTTTGCCAGAGCAGTCGAGGCGTTTTATTCGGCCGCGTAATTATGATCCTAAAGTGACAGGGAACATTCTCGTGCGGCGGGGCCGACACGAATTCAATTTGACCTCGGGATGATGATTCGACGACAAATATTTTCGTCGGCTGGGTGTCGACGGGCGAGCCACTTAGGCATTTTACATAAGGGTGCGACGTAGGAAGGGTCCGGTATGCCAGACACGCGCCGTGATTTGTTTTCCCTCCTCCTGCCTGCGCATCCCCTATCCCGGCAGCACCGGAAAATATTAACTCGATTCGCAGCTCGTTGAGAAAACTGCGGAGCGTTCGACACCGCCTTTCGACACCCTCGCCTATCGGCGTCGACGCCCTTCGACTTGTTCCCCCTTTCCCTCTCTCAATCTTTATTGCTCGTTCCTTTAAAAAACATACGGAAAATCGTCAGCTATTAATTTTTCATCAAGCAATACTTCTATACAATTTCGTTAAAAAATGGTGAACATAGCAGAGAAGTTACGAATATAAAAAATATACCCTATGGCACGTTATTATTATTTTACTTGCTTATACATACACCGTGACATGCACGACCACTCGCAGCTCCAATTCGATATCGGAACGCGCCCACTACGTGTCAGTACATCATTGTCACGAGGCGTTCAACCGAATACACCCCTTTAAGTAACGCTTAAGCACGCGCGGTCGGCTCGCGTACACGCATGTGCCCTGCGAGCGATTTCAGCCGAGCCCCGTACCGCGAATCTATGCAAATGAGGGGCCAATTATGTTGCGAGCCCGTAAAAACTGCACCTTGTTAGAGGGACGTCGTGGCGCGGTGACGTAACGACGGCCGGACAACCTCTCTCACAAAGACCCGCGACAAAAGGGGAGAAGGCCAGCCGAAGAGAAGATATGGATCCTGGCCCGTGTCCACCGGCCTTTTTCCAATTCCTCTAACCTGGGAACCGTAGGTTAGAAGACGAGTAGTACCGCGAGATCAGCTGGACAGATTCGAAACTGGACCACGTTAGGGGTAGTTTCTAATTGACTTCAAGTGGCTCCTCTGTCTTTTACAAACCGTCATCCCTCTTGCTTTTGCCGTGACCTCGCGAGCCATCGCTTCGTCCATCGTCAGCCATGAATATACAAAAACTTCGCAACAATCCTGCGTACATCTCGCCTGGCGTCTCGCGAACGTCGCGCAGTCGTAGATCCTGCGCGCGCCATAAAGTAGCTGAAACGAGTGACGGCAAGAACGGCGAACGATCGTAGCCGCGTAGCCTGATTGCGAGCGGCGGTAGCATAGGTGGCTTCCACGCGGTTGGAACGCCAGCCACCACGTCATTACGCGTAACGATCTTTTCCATCGTCGTGTCCCGCGACTGATTTTCGTCAGAGCCGGTGGCTGCCGTTACGGCGTTGGATTAGCAATCCAGAAGCCGGTCGTTCGGTAGGAGAGACGTCGAGATACGAGGCGATGCGAGAAGCGCACCTGAGCGTACCGACGAGCCAGCCCCGGGACCAGCCGCGCTGGACAAGGACAGGGTTAAAGGGAGTCGGTAATAAGCCGAGATCCTCGCGAGAGGATCAGAGAGGGTAGCATGCCAGGCGGGACGAGTCGAAGGAGGACAGTCGCGAGCCCTCCTAAAGTAGATTCGTGCCGAGCGTCGTGCCGGTGTATAATGACGCGCGCGCGCGAGCTACGGGGCCGACCGTGGACGAAGGAGGCAAGCGGGAGGACGAGGAACGACGGGAAACGAAGCTGGACCGTGGGCCCCCGGATGGTGGGACCGAGAGAGGAGACGCGTCTCGAGGCTTCTTCGCGAGAGCGGCCCGAGACGCGCGAGGCACGGTGAAACAGAGCGGGCTGAGCGAGAGGCTAACAATGAAGGGCAGAGGAGAGAAAACAAGAAAAAACGCGACGAGGAAGAAAGAAGAAGAAGAAGAAGAAGAAGACGTGCAGCGAGAGGGGGAAGCTTCGAGTGTCGGCACCTCGCCGCTAGAACGGACCACACACGTCGACGAGTGGCTCTCAACTCGAGGATCCAACAAATCGCTTCAGGACGCTCTGAAACCCCTAAACGCACCCTTACGAGTCTCTACACGGGTAACAATTCACTCGCGACACTCGAGACTAAGGCAGTTCGCAAGTGAGTTGTCGTTGATGTTCGCTATTTAAATTTTTAACCCTGATTCTGGTGTTTCCTAGATGGCCGCGTTAAAAATCTTGGGATTTTATTTTATTATCTGCCTAAGTAGAGAGTCGAAGACATGAGTCACTAATTTTTTATACGTCCTGGTCCTCGATCGTACTCGCATCGCGTATTTGCCAATGGACAGAGTGTTCAAGTGTTCAAGATCGAACTGGTCGGATTACAATTTATGCCTTACGCAAACCGGCGCACGATTTCGGTGCCGGTCGCGGCATCAGAGTAATATTTCGGCCCCGTGACAGTTGAAATCTGAACGAGCGGCCTCCGTCTCGGCTCGCCTCGGATCCGCCACTGGCGATTTCGCGAATCTCTTTTTCAGATGAAATCAGAAATGCAGGCGTAATGACGGGTTTCACCGGCTGGCCTCGCATACGGAACTAGATGACACGCGTAACAGCCTCGCGAGTCCTCGAGGAACGTATCGATCGCTCGTACCACGCGATTACAATTAGCGAAATGAAAAGATGCTGAAATTCCGTCAGAGAGATGACGACTCGTTGTCAGAAATTTGTCAAGTACTTGAAAGACAGAACGTGGAGAACAAGACAGTTGAGAAGCAAGATATTTGGGAGTTTAGAAACGGGTCCATCGAGGCCTGTTTTATTTTTTCATCATCGCAGGGTGAAGCATATCGGGGCCCAAACGTTGGCACATCGAAGTATGTAGGTGCCCATTTGCGATAACAAGACTCCTCTCGAAACGAATTCAATTGGAAACGTACAATTACATCGCGGTGACTTCCGCGAAAGCACGAAATCGACGTCCGCTTAATGGCAGCTCTTCGCGATCGTTGAAGATTTCCATGGCCGATCAGCGAACGGGCATGACATTAAAGTGTCACGAAACGCGACGAGCCGAATTTCACTGCGAGACAGCCATCGTTCCCTCCTCGTTTTACGTCGCGTCTCCCAATAACGTGTTCGCCAGCTCCATACCGTCGCGTAATTCCAGCCAAGAATTTCACTGAGAAATCCGCACGAGAAAAGGAAACCGTTACGTTTTTTTTCAACACCTTCGCGTGTTCCCGATGGGATCGGGCCATTCGCGAGCATATGGGGGAATATTAATGCTTTCACGATCCCAACGAGACGTAATCGTCGGTTTTTTACTTACCAGATGGAAATCGCTTCCATCTCGACCGCGAAAGTGCTAATAAAAAAGGCCACTTTATTTCCTCCTATTCTCCTATTCTATTGTCAGGAAACGATACAGGATCTTTACTACTCATCGCCAGTTTTATGTATTTTAATAACATTTCTGTGAGAAACTTTGATTTTCGGACGTGTAACAACCCCTCGATACCCACTCTCGCGAGGATAAACGCGCGCAGCGTTGAACCGAGATCGTGTTTTATTCCGATCGCGCCAACCGCTATTTATCGTTGGAGTTTTCGCGTGGATACTTGTTATCAGGAACATTGGCGAGGTAATTCCCCGCGTCACGCATCAATTAATCCACGACGGAACAGTCGCGCGATTATTAAAATTATTCAGAAACCACCGCAACCACCGTTTCGATGTCAACGTCGACCGTGCAGTTCGCGAGCACAATTTCTCGCGCGTGTAATCTTTCACGTCCACTTGTTATTTCCAACGTCGCTTAATGGCGGCCGTTCCTGCGTCGCGTCGTGAAAACACGATTTATTACTCGACACCCCGGTGAAATTATTCCCGCGCGTCGATCGCGTGTTTGTCAACTGCCCTTTAAACGGCGAACACGCGTCCACCAGGAATCGGACGTCTCCTTTCGCTGCTTTGCGAATTCGAAGCTATTTTTTTTTCTTTTTTTTAATAAAATTCTGAAAATAACGTAGCTACCCTCCGCGCTGCTGAAGGAGTGCAACGAATCGCATCGCAGGATGCGACGCGGAGCCATTATTTCATCCTTTTCCCAGACGAACAACTGTTGCCTTTTATATCCTTTTCTTCGTTAACGAACTTCGCGGGGAATACAGCGGACGCTCGACTAATAATTGCGGAAGGCTCCCAGCAATTACCCATGTGACGACCGTTCGATCGTTCTGCCATAATTACCAATTACAATTAAAGAAATGTCGTTAAGGAATCGGCTTGTTAGCGAGCAGATGTTCGACACAATGCATTAAACCGATTTTATAGACGATCAAAGCCCCATCGTACACTCCGAGCCCCTTGTGTAACCTCGGGTACCCACGGCCACGGAGCATCATCATCGTCCGGGGAAGATTTAAACGCAGAACGTTCGTTTATTAACCCCCTTCTTCCATGGAAATCGTCGACGCTGCGTTTTCTTCGTGTTACTCCCGGGTTTCGCCTCGGTTTTTCTTTTTCCCCGAGCTGAACGAGCCACGACGAGATAAATTTCTTCTCCCCGTGGATCTCGCGGCGCGCGATACGTCTTCCTCCTTTCTTCTCCTCTTATTTCGACCCCTCGGAACGGCGTTCCGCCGTTTCACGCCGCGCGCTGCAGAATTACGATTTGCCCGGCGAGTCGCTGGTAAGTGCTCGCTATTTCAATTAAGCGCGGCCGCAATTTTATTCGTACTTATGCATTACGCTACACCTCGGCTCTCGATGCGCGCGTCGTAACCAATGACGAATGTCGTACGACACGCGAACCGCGACTTTTTCTTGCGTCCCTCCTACCGTTTTCCACGGGCTTCTCCGCTCGTGTTCCAGGGTACTTTAGATGTTCTTGCGATCCCTGAATACTTTCGTCGTCGCGATAATCAAAACACCACGTGGCTCGAGCCTCTACCTTTTATTTCTGATTCGAGGAAGATTATTGTAAGAAGCGTATGATAAAGTACAGGCGCAAAGCTGTTCCAGACGTATTTACCGTTCGCACGGAGACTCTTCGTTGTTTAAAAACAAAAAAATGACGAAGTGAAATATTCAGAGCTGAGAGAAATCGAATTCGCACGGTTTAAGAGCGCCGCGAAGTCATCGATGCACGCCCAGAGGGCACGCAGAAATTCCATCGAGGCTGAGAAGCGAACCGCAACGGGGACGCGTAGGTAAACGGATGTTCGAGAGGCGAAACAAGATCGAGCCCCGTAAACGAGCATTGTAAAACATCGTGGCCAGTATCCGAGAGAAACCACCGTGGACGATCCTTTTCACGGGTCTCGGGAAACAGTTTCTGCAAGGTGTACGCCACGTTTACCCGCGAGATTCGTTCCACCGTGGGGGCACGAAATCTCCTGCCCGGCGAGAAGTCAAAAACTCGACCCTGACCTACTGTGCCCCGTCGCTCTTCCAGGAGATCGCGAGGGTTCACGGTTACCTCGAAAGTTAATCGGCAAATCCTGTTTGCTCGGGGCCCCGCCTTTCGACACGCTCGCCCTTCGCCGTCTCTAAACGCGCGTCTCCTTATTCCCTACCGATACGCCTCGTCACCCTTCGCGATCGCTCGTGTCAAAACAGATCTCCAAGATCTACCAAATATTTTCCATCCTCCAGACGGGGCGCTCGCCATTTTGCACGCTCGAACTTTTAAGTTCACGCCTCAGAATTTTGCTAGAAATACGCTCGAAGCTGTGCAACGTGGTCGAGACTGTTCGAATCAGACACAGTGGAAGATTTCCTCGGGGATAATAACGGTTCGACGAGGTGGATATTGTCGACGATAAATCGACTGTTATTTCAAAGTCGAAAGAGTGGTACGCGCGGAAACGAAGCGAGGAAAATGTTAAACATTGGCTTTCCCTGCGACACCGGCCAAACGCAAATACGACTTGTGACTTTTTAAGCCGGATCATCCGTTGGTGGATAAACAACCCTAAGCTTGAGAAGGATTACTTGGTTCTAGAAGGATTACTAGTAAATCGCAGGTAGATTCTACGGTTTGATGCTTTCGCAGCTGCCGTCTGGGACCATTATTTTCCACACGTTCGATCACGATTCTTCGTAATTAAACTCGAATCATAGATCGAGAAATATTTCAAGAATGAACGCCTAAAGAAATTTTTAAGAGCCACCTTATCTATGGAACTCGAAATATTTTCGACTTCTCTTAGTGCGAAGCGAATCACGTTTCTCAGAAATGGTGATCCAGGACCGAGCTGTCAAGGACGACACAGTTTTGACATCTCAGTCACGGGAAATCAGATTATCTCGGCAGGATAACGGACCCCCGCGTCCTGGACGCAGGACAACCACGGCTGGCCTACCTGTAACGGCTACCTGAAAGCATTTTCCGGTCCGAGTGCGCGTCACGTCCTTCGCGCCGCAACTCTTCGACTCTCGAACGGAACCATCGATGCGCGGAATGTCGGGAACGAATCGCAGGCCAAACATGCTTTCTCTCCTTGAATTTGCGAGCGGAAAGACGCGCGTCGAAATGAAATGGAACGGTCCGTTCAACCCTTTTAGTCACGTCAGGGTCTGCTGTTACTTTATTTCGCTCACTGCTGTTTCATTTTTGGTTCGATGCTCGCATTAAAAATTACAGCAACAGTGAGTCAAGACGAGCAGCGTGGACGATTGATTTCGAAGGATCGAGTTGACTGATGAGAGCGATAGCTTAGAAAGGGGTGGCCAAGGAATAATTAATAACCGAGCATTTACGAAACGAGTCGAAGGAAAGGAACGCGATAGAAAATTGATTGTACAGGGCAGGGTGCTGGCCTTCCCAATTTCTCCGCGGCCTCTAGTCGGGAATGAAAAAGAAGAGCGCTTCCTGAGGCAGGGACCTCCTGCCGCGCAATTGGTCACAGCGAACAATGAGGCCCCCCGTAAAGCCTGAGTATAAACAAACCCTTCTTCGGCTACCTTCTCCCGACTGGTGGCCAGTACGAACCCTCTCACCGCAATGGACAATGCGACACGGATCCCCTTTGTGCGCGTGTCGGGGTCATCTTTGGTCTCCAAATCGCGAGAAACAAGAATAAAACATTTGTCCTCCCAAAAGTGGCTGTGAAAAAGTGTTTTCTACGATACATTGTCAAGTAGATAAAAAGAAAAAAAAATATATTATAATAGATATAAAATTTTAAACGTTTCACGAATCATCTCGTCGAATATGAGATGGTAATTCCTAGAATCATCGCTGGGAACTGTCTGAAAGACCCGAAGGGTGTTCGCGAGGGAAATCGTGGCTGTTGGAAAAATCGCACGGCCCACGGGTCACCGTGACGAAATCGATGGGGCCTTTCTTAGGCCTGCCTTTTCCGGTGATAACAATTCGGATGGAACGAATCGTGTTTTCGAAACATGGACGCATTCTACGATTGTTCGAAACGCGCCGTGACGGAAGCTCCGACGACACCTGCGCCTCGTTTCTAAGGCGAGACTAATCTGAAAACTCGCTTCTTATTCGCTCGCTATTCGCTACGAACGAGAACAGAATAGAGGCGAATCGCACTCAAATGGAAATTGCTTGCCAATGAGAAATTTTCAGAACGTCATTGTCCGTCGTAAAAATTCAATTATACCACTAGTCTGATAAGTAGAATAGGTTGCAACTAGCGCAGACCACTCGCAAGTAGTTCGAACTTGGACAGCGGGGGTATAAATGCGGAAAAATTACACCCCACGGAGCGTAAGATTGATCAGGGCAACGCAAACACTGCGAGCCTCGAGCTCGCCTGATTAATATCGATCGAGAAACCTGTGTGCCTACGCAATTTTCATCGATTCATCGTGGAATAATCGAGGCCAGAGTCTTCTTCGATCCCAGACGCCTCAACCAGATCGAACGAGGCAAAAGGAGAACAGAACTTCTCTTGTGTCTTGGTTTACCATAGCCGTGAACTTCTTTCCGCGCTTAATGTGCTTCCACTATTACACGGTGGAACCTGTTCCACCGCATTGGTAGCAGCGGCGTTCGCCATTGCGCCATACTGCGACGGCTAATTTTCATCGCTATCGCATCATTTTTTACAACGCTGGAATCTTTGATCAACCTCGTCTCACCTGCGACAAACGACAGACCCCGTGTACTACACGATCGTGTCACAATTATGAATGAGACCAGATCGCGTCGTCATTGACAAAGCGGGTTCCCAGGATGTCAAGACCAGAAACTCGTTATCAAACTGGGACACAAGCGCCGAGTTAAGGCGACTCTAGAACGACCACGTGTAATAACAAATTCCAACGGTCGTCAGCTATAGAGTGTAACAGCCAAAACTATGGAAAACAGCCTGGTAACGTATGTGTGCCAAGTCTCCGTGGCAATGTTGAATATCGATGGGTTCGTGGATCGCTTATGCCAGCCACTTCTGTACCCGCTCGTACTAAGTCGATCCAGGTGGACGCGGCAGGTATACCGTAGAGGAAGCACCAGTCTCTCGTTTCGTCCGTTTAACTTGTGGCGAGCGTTCTCCACGACGGTCGAAGGAGCCGAGCTCGTTACGATCGAAGAGCCAGAGAGCCATTAGAATAGAAGGCAGCGGGCATGGTTCACTTATGCGAGCGGCACGGCTAACGCCATATTCGGCTGGGCCGAGGTGCTGGATTACGCAGAACACGTACCAATTTTACATAGGCTGAAGCGGTGGCAGCCCGTTGGTCCCGCGGTTCCATGGTGCAGACGCGCGCGTTTTTAGCCCCGCTTCCCGGGCCGATGTCTACACGGTCCGCTCGCTCGCTCGTAAATGGATTAATGTGATTAACGGGCGGCGGGAAAAAGTTTCGCCCGGTAATTGGTTCCCTTGTCGTGGCTAGAGAGAGCCTGTTGTCCCGCGTTTCATTGTTCCCTTTTGCCACGGGACAAGACGGTAGAATGCGCGGGTTAGGGCGCTCTAGCGGCGGGGAAAGAAATCCGCGCGCGGCGGAACGATCGCTGCTCGCTTTCCTCTTCCTCGCCGGCTAGAAGAAAATCTCTTGGCAGGACGCACGGAACGACGGTGTAATCGGCGTGTACGACGGTCGAGAAAAAAATCAGAGCGCGTCCGGGGCATTCGAATGAACTCGTTACCCGTACCCCACTCGCCTTGTCTACAAATCGCGCAAAAACTACAATTTCGTTTCTTCTCCTCGCTTGGCTCACTTTGTACCAGGACGTTTCATCCTTGAAAAACGTCCCGGCAATTTTCACCACGGAGTACACGGTTTTTCCACGGAGACAATCTCTCTCTTTCTCTACCCGTTTCCAGGGACAAGCTCGAACCATCCGCGGAACGGTGAGGGATAATACCAGTGTTCCCTCGTTCGTCACTCGTTGCCCGATAAATCAGTACAGTTTGCGGTTCCCCATCGCGTTAGAACGGTTCATAAGCAGCGCCGCCGCATCCCTGGGGTGCGGTTATCTTCGCATGTACCGGGTGTGCATTATCTCAGAGCGGTGTATAAATATACTGGGGGTGCGATCGCGGTAACAGACCGTGAAAACGAGCGAGGCCAACGTTCGTCGTGGTCTCGCCGAGGGTAGTAGGAACGGCATCATCCCTCCGCGGTAGGGGAGGTGGGAGTGGCCGTCGAGTGTGTTTATAAACGGGATTAGGGGGAATCATCGATGGTGTCTCGTGTGCCGCAGGGGTGTGTCTGTCGACGAGGGAAGGAAATAGAGATAGAGAGAGAGAAAGAGAGAGAGAGTGTGCACTTTCGTCGATGCACGACAGCCCTGCCCGTCGGATACTTTCAATCAACCCGATTGATCGTGTAGTTATCTGGATTCACGCGTCCCATCGGCCGCATTTATTATCGGCGTGGCCACCCCTGCGCGGTGTAACGCGTATCCGTGTTGAACACCGTTTGCCAGACTGTCCGACGCGATCGCCGATCGGATATGCGCCCTGTCCGGACACGTGTCCTCGATTCGATCGAACCGTGGACGATTTTCGGCCCAGGACAGAGGACACACGTCTCTTTTTTCGTCCGATCATTCTGTAGATGGGAATGCGTCGGGTCTTATCGGTGATTCCAGGCATCCGCGGCTCGGTACCGGACAGTCGTCGACGTTCCGGTTTTCATTAACGAGAATCACGTGGACATTGTGGCGGCGTTGGACTCTTGACGAAGTTGACTGTCTGTACCGCTCGCGAGATGAAATAATCTTCTTAAAGGGACACGACTTACGTACTTTGAACCGTGTTACCTTGATCGCGAGGACCGCGCATCGCGTTTCATAAGAACCTGTGCTCGTACGAACGCGATAACTCAGAATATCGGTGTCAAGCGCGCGACGTAACCGTCGACGAACCGCGAGTATTCTTCTTGGCACGATGAGAATGATCGTGGTTAAGTTTATTGATGCTTAAAATCCAACACCCCATAACTCATCGGCGAGGCGAAGCGGCGAGAAGGGTTGAAATAACAGGCGGAGGAAGATATCTTCCAGTTCACGGTGTTCGAAAAGTTTCGGTGAAAAAACGAGCGTGCAGGTTCGCGAGATCGCAAGAAGGTCGCGCGATATCTCTGCCGGACGCGCATGGCTACGCGCAGGTTCGCTTCTGCTCTAGAAAATATCGCGGGACTCTCGAAAAAGTGGCGGTGGAGAGGGCAGAGAGCGAGGGGAAAGCGGAGGGGGCTCGCACGCGAGGTTGCATGTGTAGCCAGGCTTGTGGGCGGTATAAATCGCAGGCCACGCCTTCAGCTTCCCCTCTGCGAGCCGCGTGGAAGGGAACGAGCCGTCGCGATTGGCCGATAACCGGTTCGCGAGGTCGTACCTGTATTAATTATTCTAAATAAGTCGTCGCCCCTGCGGCGGCTGATTATAGAGTTTGCAGTGCCATAAATAGAACCCGTTTACAAATCGCGTTCGGGGAATAATGATCGTCGCTGGGAGATCGCCGCGTCCCGTTCTTCCTTTTGCACGGCCAACGAAAAACCCAATCAATCCCTGACGTACGAGACGTCGCCCGATCGGTCTCGCCCTAGGCGTTTTCTCTTTTGGTCCAGCGCGCGAGTTCCACCCGTGCGACGTCGCGCGGCTGCGTGTCCTAACGAACGAATTAACCGCGTCTGCCCCTCGAAACCAGCTCGTTTCTTCTTTTTTTTTTCCTTCTTTTTTTCTTCAAACGCATCCGTACGGCAATCAGGCCAAAGATGGATGACGGTGTCCGAGCGGACTTTTGGCTCCTCTTCTTCTGCGGAATCCTGCGCGGAGTTATTTGTACCGAATGAATTAAGGGCGGCGTTTTTCTGTCCACGGACAAGCTCTACGCACGAATCGAGAATGCGTAACACTGTAGAGGAGCAGGCGGGTTTAGTGCTCTTTTACGACTCGAACGTAACAGGCCAGCAAAACCTACGCGAGTGTCAATAGTTTCTAATACGTAATAATCTACCGTACGAACGTGTGTACTCGAAAATCACGTGTCAAGTTCGCTCAAGGCAAGAATCGATTACAGTGTATGGAAATGAGAGTTTTAATCGAGCAACGGTTTCTTTTTTTTTTTTTTTTTTTTTTTTCAATGGAAAACTTTATATTTTCTTGCGATCGAATCACACCACGGTTCGATCGTTGGATCAACATATCACGATCGATCTCCGGTTCGACAAATAACAGCGTAGCCGGTTGCACGTTCGAGGGGACTGAAGGAAGACCGTGTTGAAAACTAGTTCAGGGAATCTACCCCCTCCAGGGTGATGGTGTTCCGGCTGGAAAGTGGTGTATAGAGAGCGCGGCACCGCTCGCAGACGTGGCCTCTATTGATGGATAGACACGTTATGGTTATTTATAGCGGCTATCTCTATTATTGTTCTTACACGAATCCAGCCCAGGGACTAACGATCCCTTTGTGGTTCACGTGGCAGCTGGTATCCCTAGGTGTGGTCATTAATAAAACCGTACGCTCTAACAAGGAGCTCGCGCGTTTCTTTCGCAGGCCTCCGCGCTGGCTGGCGGAACAAAGGAATCGCCTTCTGTTCGTACGCTCGGTAGGAAATCCGAGCGTGGTCGCAAATAAAATTTCGACGGTACCAACGCGCAACGTGTTTTGCCCGTAACCACGTTCGCGGGGAACGCGCGTTGCGTAACGAAGGAAATTCCACGGAAACGGTCGAGAGTCAAGTTTTTCGCGATTACAACCTACCCTGCCTCGCTCGGTTCTAATCGAGGCACGGACGATTACGATCATTATCTCCGCCAGCACTGCCTATTATGTTATCTGCTATCTTGTAAAACGTTCCGTTCTACGATCTCTCGATTAATCATGTCCATTCCATAAAATTAACGCATCGATTTTATACAAGAATTATGACCAGAATATTTATTATAGTTAGATGCGAGTAATAAGTGTAAGAGGTATAGATTTCGAGCATCGATGTATTCGTTCAATAACCGAGATCGAGTATTCGATGCTTGGTCGACTATCGTTCGATGTCTGGTGAACGTTGCATGTGACCCGTGTGTCACGAGATGGATTTCGTTCGCGTCCTTAATTGGCACCATTTTAATGACGGCTCCTTAGAAGTCTCGCGTGCTTCTAATGCATAGGTTCGCTCCTTTCATGTCGTGAGCAAATAACGTTTCCACCGAAGAGGAGAATCTCATGCGATTAGACGTTAAAAGGGTTAATGGCTGTAATTTTCTCTCTACCGGTTAATGAACGAGTGTGTCGTCGCTATTCCGAATGGTGTTGCTCGCACCGTCGAAGCGTGCATTCGGAGCGCGCACCGGAATTACACCGGACTCGGGGTCGCTCGACCGATAAAGTTCATTCGCCAGCGTTTAAGTGCGAGTAATAAAAAAAAAAAAAAAAAAAACAAGATAACATCGTCGAGAATGCTCGAGAAACAGTCGAGGACGTAGAAACGCGATTACGATCGAGCTACCTCAACACTGTCAGACTTGGAAAGAAACGAAGACAAGTTCTCGAAGTAAGATACAACGCTGCGAATTGAACGATGAGCCATGTATCGTGCGTGTCTAGTCGAACAAACAATCAATCGACGCGGGTAAACGGGAACGCGCGACAGGGAAGAGCGAAAGGGGAGACTGTGACCAGCTGCGCCGCGGATAATACATTTGTTCGTTAACCGGCACGTAACTCCGCCCGAAAAAGAGAAGGAACCGCGACAGTAAGGGGGGGGGGAGAGGGGATGGGTGGTACGCTCGACGGATCCGGATGGTCGTGTAAATTTTTGTATAAAGCGATTTCGACGTCGAACGATAAAATTCACGTCAGCGAGAGAACGCTTGTCGACTCGAAGAAATGAATTAGCTGGCTGCGGAAGGAAATCGAGGTGGGGAGGAACAAAAGTATGGAGTAGTGGGCATCGGACAGTGGGAGGGGTGGCCAGGTGGGCGTGGCCTGTCGGGGAGGGGCAAGATTGTGGGCGAGATCGTTGCTGACGACCGTGGTGGGGGATCGAAATGGGGCGGGGAGACGTTGCTGGCTCTTACTGACGTTCGCAGTGGCGCGGATACCTTTGTTTTTTCGAGCAAAGCGACAACAGCCAGCTTACTCGGAACTGCGACGTACACCAATCAACCGATACGAATTTTCGACTTACAATCGCCATCCTTCGAGAAAGAATTTCGAAAATCGCATTCCCTGGAACAACGATACTTTTAGCTCGTACGAAGAGGGTGATCGTGTTTTTCTTCGACGAACAAGGAGGGACGAGGCTTCGAGGAACTCGACGACACATTTTTCCTCGAGCAGCGATACGCGGAGGGAGGAAAGGAGGCACGAATAAGAGAAAAATCTGGTCGTCGTTGAAACGAGACGTTGGAACGATGCAGTGGCATCGATCGTAGCAAACTCTAGCCCCTAGCCCCCTACTCTCGATGCCAGTGAGGTAGTGGGGGTAAGCGAAACGGAGGGGAGTAGGGTAGACCTTACGCCAGTGGGCGGAGCCAGTGACTGAAGAGTTAATAGAGATACAATCGAGGGTGTCTAGTGCACTGCACTCCAGGCTTCGGCGTAGGAGGAGTGAAGGGGCGAGGGGGGGCGGAGGGGAGAGCGGTAAGTAGGGACCACAGGTCCCCTAGTTTAGACATCACTGAGCGACGGATGGACAGCCAGTCAGACCCGTCACAGCACTCGCTCGAGTCCTCGGAAACCTCGAGAAAACCCAATACTAGGGAGAGACTTCTCGCTCTTGGTGCTGATCCAGAGTCGAACCCGTTGATCTCGCCCCGGGCAACAGGGACCATTAGACGCAGCGACGACGTTTCGCAGCCTGACGGACCCGCCACGTGAGCGACGCCACTCGCCGTCCTTAAGATCGATATTGCGTAACACGTCGGGAGGAGGCACCTCGAGACTTGTCAGTGACACGAGAATGTAACGGACGGCATGTGTCCGTGAACGACCAGTGAAAAAGTACAGTGACACACGTGCAGTGACCTCGAGGGAACGTTCGCCAACGAGATTGCAAGTTGTGAGCCTGGTGTGCTTAGCTGACGATCAGTGAACTTTGACGTCTGACCGCGGAAGTGACGAGTGCGATCCTGTGTGCTCTCGCAAATATGACAACGAGTCGAAGTTGAAAGATCCGATTGGTCGACTGCGCGACGAGAGAACTTTCCGCTTTGAAGACAGACTCACGAAGACGACGCGAAAGATCGAAAGATGAGCGTAGCTCTGGTGACAATGGATTCCGCGTACGGCCTTCGACTGGGGATCGGCAGCCACCATCATCACCATCACCATCATCATCACAGGGTGCGATCTCCCGAGAGTCACGTGGTCCCTCACCAGGACCAGCAACAGGATCCCAAGGACGAGATCGAGGCACCTCTGAGATTCAGCGTGGTAAACATTCTGCGGCCAGATTTCGGTCGAGAAGCGATCCTGAACACGAAGGCCCCGAAACAGGCTACCTTGGCGTCAGGACATTCGACAACGATCCCCGTCCCGATTCCGCGTCACAGTCCTCTGTCTCTGCCACGTGATTTGAGCCTATCGTCGAACAGACTGTCTCCCACGAGGTCTCAGGCTAGCAGTTTTTCAGTGCACAGAGAAAGGGACCTGTTTTCCTCCCATTGCGGACTGACGTCACCCCTTCAGAGGAATGGCCTTAGCAGAAGCGGAAGTCTCGAGAGCTTGGCAAGTAGTAGGAGCTCCGTCACCGGAAGCTCCGTGACCGGGGCGCCTTCCTTGGGTTCCTCGTCCTCCACCATTGGCAGTGACTCCCTCAGCGGCGATAGTAGCACCGGAAGCGCGACCAATACCACTACGAACCAGACTGCCAGTCTGAACGGGCAGAGTCCTTGGCCAGCGTGGGTTTACTGCACCAGATACTCGGACAGGCCCTCTTCCGGTAGGTTCGCAAACGTTCAGAGTTCGT
The DNA here is from genome assembly GCF_050948175.1 of Xylocopa sonorina. Taxonomy (NCBI): domain Eukaryota; kingdom Metazoa; phylum Arthropoda; class Insecta; order Hymenoptera; family Apidae; genus Xylocopa; species Xylocopa sonorina. Next base: position 10,578,117 of record NC_135197.1, on the reverse strand, counting down.
ACGATCGAATGAAAATCTCAGACTTTATCGATAACGACAGTAGTCGACGGTATGGTCAGCCACGATCCCCTGTCGTTGGCTAGACACGAGTTTTAATTAAGCGTAAGGCCGCATTGGGTCTCGCGTAAATACGCGAAAGAAGTAATAACGCTAATTTACGCGAGCCGTGAAACTGATCGATGACTGGGCCGGGTGGTCCGCGAGGATTAATCCGCGATCGTTCCACAGAGGCCATATCTACCGAGGACAGATATATCTCAGTTAATCGCTGTATCACGGAAGTCGTGGTCCACAACCGGCCGGCCATAGCTCGCGAGCCGCGTACCACTATTTCTCTGTATCCGCTTAATCAATTTACTTCGGCGACCGTTACATCTGGAAACCAGTTTCTATGTAAATCAACGCGTGTTTCTACGGGAGGCTATCGAAAAATCGCGCGCGCCACATAAAGCTCACCTAATTACGGTCTGCTCGGGATAACTCGATAAAAAGAGAGAGAGAGAGAGAGAGAGAGAGAGAGAGAGAGAGAGAGAGAGAGAGAGAAGGAGAACGATCGGATTCCATAAAGAAATACAAGTTTCCCGCATCGCCGTTCCAGTTTCGATCCGACATCACTGGCGGCCATCGCGTCCGCGATCTTTAACCCCTCGGAGCACAGTTTGAAGAGTGGTTTCACCATTAAATAGAGATCGTTCCTTTTCGAATTAATCGTTCCAATTTCGTTTCACCCCGCAGCCACCTGCCAGCGTTCCTTCCGCCGCGATATCGACAGAGCTCAGACAGGAAAATCAAATTCCCCGTTTATAGATTACTTTCTCAAACTAGTACTCGCGATAAATTCTAAGAAAGTGCAGCGGATCGAGGTGAGAGGGAGCAGCGAGTGTTCCAAAGAGTCGAACACGGCTGGAAGACACAGATGGGCACCGAACCATCGGGCTGCATAGTTTATAGCTAACGTAATTGCAAGTTTCAGCAGGTTGAACGTACCGCTTCGAACACACCACCTGTGCACGTTCGCAGGAGTTAATTCTGTTGAACCTATAACCGCGATCTATCCTATACAATCGTCGTGTCCCAGATACGCGACCCGTGTCTAGTCTCCAGGGTGGTCCGCGACCCTACCACCCGATAATCGCATTACTAATTACCGCGAATCGTGATCGATGCCCCGTCCGTCGCGCTACCAACTCTTCTCCCCCTCGACCAACCCCTCCGCCCTCCTACCCACGGCTAATTAAAGAGTGTTCGACTCTGAACGGTGATCGATGGTCGATGGTAGATCTTAATCGGAGAATTTTAGCCGGTGTATTCTTGTGCGGATGTTGGCTCTCCGTTCGACTTGATCTTGATCGAGGTACTTTGAGGAAACCGACGGAACGAGCCTCGATCTCGATCGAGGAATTTCGGGGGCCAATTCATTAGACGCTAACGAGCTCTTTAAAAATGTTTATCCGCGCTTCTCTCGGGAAGCTTGGACGCGGAGGGCGATTTGTCTCCACAGAGATTCGAGGAAATTTTCCTAATAACCAGAGACCCGATATTTATCGCTCGTTAACCGTGGACCCGAGCAAGTACTTAATTTAGGAACACATTGTAAGAATCTGGCCGGCGCAAAAACTTGATTTCGCGTCTTTCGTGCGCCATAAAGATAGTGAAACCTCGGTCAGATTTGTCAAGCTACTTCAAACCCGAGTCGTTCGAATCGAAGTAATTTGAAACCACTTTACCAAAGTGAACCTGTTACCCGTCCTGACTCGCGATATACCCTTTAAAGTTTCTACCGTGCTGACTTAGCGCGCACACTCGAACGACGCTACGACGAGTTACACGAGGATTCTAGAGAGACACAGGCTCTGCTTTATTTAATTATCGCTCGCGTACTTTGTCCTCGAAATCTCTGCTGAAACGGTTGCTGAAACCCGCTGGCATGCGTCGTTCACCCGAGCAGGATCTATGCACGGTGATCGCGGTGCGTGAAATCGAGCGTGTTCGTGTTGCAACTTCCATTATATGAAAATGCCCGAGTACCGCCTTATTTCCTCACCGGCGGGGATCGAAAGCGGCCGTTCCGTTGCGCAACGAAGCGTTCTCGTAACACAGAGACGATAATTAACCAGAGATTAATTGTTCGGTTTTCAGGACCGCGGACGAGGCGGGTGAAACGATCGCAGAGCGGCGGCAAGAACGGCTCGCCGGAAGAGAAACGTCCTAGGACCGCGTTCAGCGCGGAGCAGCTCGCGAGACTGAAGAGGGAATTCGCGGAAAATCGCTACCTAACCGAGAGAAGGAGACAGCAGCTCTCGAGGGATTTGGGCCTGAACGAGGCGCAGATCAAGATCTGGTTCCAGAACAAGAGGGCGAAGATCAAGAAGGCCAGCGGGCAAAAGAACCCGCTGGCCCTCCAGCTGATGGCCCAGGGCCTCTACAATCACTCGACGGTGCCCGTCGACGAGGACGGCGAGGAAATCGTGACGGGAAGCAATCACTCGCACTAATCGCGCCGCCGGGAAAGTCGTGTCTCCGTGGCTACGTCATTTTCCACGGTTTTCCGTGCGACACGAGCCGGGTGTCGAGGCATGACGGAAGTGATTAGACGAAATAGTAAGAATTCTTCGGGACGCGAGTGACTCTGATGGTGGTGGCTCGATGTCGTCGAGGTATGGAATTCAGCACGGAAGTAGGAAGCGGAGAGCACGCGTGTTTAATTAAGGATACTTCTCGAGCAGCTTGCGACAATATTCATTGTTGGTCGATACGATTAAAGATCTTGATCTATTTCTAATTACGTTAAACGATTACCAAATAATTTTCTACTTTAGTCTAGACGTAGCTGTGGCAATGATGAGAGTCTGAAAATGGTGAAATTCTGAGGCACTGATTTAAGAGAGAGATAGAGATGAGGGACGTTCGTTTTTCATACAATCGAACGGTTGTAGACTGAATCTTTATATTTATCGAGTGTACGTAAGTAGATATATAGGCGTAGATACGATTCTAGCGCACGCGAGCTCGATACGATCGTTATCGATTAGACGCTTAAATTATTTATTTCTCCCTTGTACATAGTTGTAAATACGATTGGTCGTAATGTGTATATGTATGATACGAGATAATCTTTAATTGCCGCGCGAAGATTATATTATTCTGTACGCCGTATTCGAGCTAAGCACGGTCGCGTGAATGCGAAACGATCTCACACTGTATATTCCTAATTATCGTACGAGTCTACGTACGTACATACATATATATATATATATATATATATATATATATATATATATATATATATATATATATATATACATATGTACATGTAAGTATATTACGCTCGTGTAGACAGACTTGGAAAGTATGCGTATATCCCAGTGTCTCACGATATGTGGTCGATGTAATCTAATGTAACCCGCTTACATGCTGCCACCGATTAAATCGAATTAAAAATACGCGCTCGCTCCTTTACACATTATTCTCCTTGCCTCTGAATACCCGGCACGATTTTCCTCCGCGTTTACGCGTACACGATATAAAACTGCAATAAAACGAAACGATCGACGTAAGATCGCGATCACCGTTATAAATTCCGTTTTTGATGGCGGCGTGAAATTTCTCTTTAAACGGGCGACGCGGAAATTAATAATCATCCCCGGCAAACATCTAACGTTCCCGTTGATGGATGGAACGACGTCCGCGTCGGTTACGCCGGATCAATTAAATTTAAAGAGCGGAAAAAGTAAAAAAAAAGAAGAAGAAGAAGAGAAAATAAAAAAAGGGGGACGATCTCGAAACGAAAGTGGACCGTGGCGTAATTAGCAAAATTTACGCGGCTGGGAAGTATGCGGCTGAAGGGAAGCCGATCGTGCGCGCACGGACGACGCGGACACGCCTCGTTCCCGGTGACACGGCGTGACGCGATAATTGTTCCTAAATTAACGAGCCACCCGGTATCTCGAGCGCGACCGACAAATGGAACGTGGCGACGATGACAGTGCGCGACCAGTTCAAACGCATTCGCGCACATGCCGGTGTCGATCGCCGCTGGATAAGAGATATGTACACCTGTTAGACGGTGCCATACGTGGCTGCTCGCGAACAGATTTACGAAACCAAGCTTTTTCGCTTCGCGAGAGATCAGATACACGCGAGGGAGTAAGATATTTCAGGTTCGCGCAGGACACGTGGAAGCCCAGAAATATACCTGTCCGCGCGAATCCCGGATGCTGAGGATCGTTTTTCGCGTTCGTTAAACGGCAGCTGGATCCGTTGAACATTCGGTGACAGGCGGGAACCTTTCGTTTCGCGGAAATTCCTGCGCTCGCTCGCTCGATGTCGAATAAACGGGACAAGTTGAATGTTATTAATTGTCGTTAATTCGAGCGCAGCGGCCGCGATGAGGTCCAGCTGCGCAGCCTACGCGCTCGTTCGGTGGACGAGGGCGTGCGCACGTGGAAACGGTAGTCGAAACTGGGGATAAATTACAGAGTCGTTGTCGTTGGCCATTGTATTTGAACGTGACGATCCCTAATTGGTAATCCTATCGCGGACTCGTCGTCCGGCGTAATCGCCCGCCATGCTGTTTTCGCGTGCTAAAGGTAAATTCGGTTTTACCAACTGTCTGCTCTTTATCGAAAACGAAGGGTATTACCCTATGTGACGTGTGCGCGTATCAATTTTAATGAAAAGGCACAATTTTATCCTGCGAACATTTATGCGAGCCAGGTTTTCGACCCCTCTGATCCACCCCTATTCAATCATATCGTTAAACATTTCATAGTTCGCCATTATCTGATACATTCGATATTAACTACCTGTTATTTATGTTTCTAATTTGCAAGACACTCGACTAGAGTCTTTAAAACTCAACGAAACGGTTCAATCTTAATATTACTGATAAATCCACCGCGACAGAGGACTGTGTATTTCACTGTTGGCGAACGGCGTCCATACGAGTCGCCATTATTAATTATCATTAATTTAAGCGCGGGGAGCACCAGCCAAAGGGGTTGGGGATTGTTCGCGGGGCGGAACGACGCTGAAACCGGGTAGAACACCCCAGAAACAGAGATAGCGAGGGGGAGAAAGAGGGAACGAAGCGTCGACTGTGTTCTCTTTCAACGCTTGGGAACAAACGCACGGATGGTGGCCAAAACCGGGGATAAATTACAGAGTCGTTGTCCTGGCCATTGTATTTAACTGCGGCGATGCGTAATTGCTGGAACGCCGTTGCATATACGGACAGAGAGAGAGAGAGAGAGAGAGAGAGAGAGAGAGAGAGAGAGAGAGAATGGAAGAGAGCCAGAGCAAGAGAGCGCCGGGTGGCGCAGGGTGGAGAAAACGAGTTAGAACCCCGAGCGAAGCGGATAGGAGCGAAAGGGTGGTCCCGGAGGAGGCGTGGAGGGTGCCGGTACGGAGCTGCCACTGTGGTCGAGAACCATAGTCATCGGAATGGCCATTAGGGGTCTCTACGTTTCCACCAGTGGCTCACTAAATTTCACCTTCTTGCCCGGTTCGCGACCACCTTGCGAACCTCCGCAATTAATGGCGTCTCAGCCGGCTGTTTATTACAATATCAGGTACTGCGGAAGGGCCTCGCTCGCGGCTACTTCCGGCACTATGTGGCTCGCCAGTTTCGTCGGGGAAATTGGGAAACGACGTCAACTTTCGACTGCATACCGCGCGCGTGCACCTCTAGCTACCGTATCTTGTTATCGTGAGTCATCATCTTCCGATAGCAAAGCAGCATTAATCGATTGGGGTTAACGGAGTCGGTGCATCGAATGCGAACGATGTTATAGAGCAGTAACATTCTCAACGAGACTGTTACTTCAATCACTGCTCTAGGTCAGGGTTGATTCGCTATCGCGAATTGAAACGCTGCTCGCGACGGATTCGTATCGATCGATCAAAATCCCGCGCCAGAATCGAAACTCCACGGGATCACCTGGGTCCGCGTCGCGTCAAAAGCGTGCACTGGCGTGTCTCGAGGAGCTAGTTCAGCGTTTCCTCTCGTTCTCGGGCTGCTAACGAGTGTAACGAGCCCGGGCGCGTCAAATTAAAGGCGGGTCGCGCGGGATGCGAAGCGAAATTTATCGCGCCGCTTTCGGGAACCGCGGGTAAAGGCCACTTAGCTGCCCGTAAATGCGTCGTCTCTATGACGACACGGCGGCAGATGTCTCGCCAATAGATCACCCCGTACGAGCAGAGAAAGAGGCTTTGTGAACGCGTGTCTCTCATCGCGGGCACCGCCAATAGACGTGAAAGGGCCTCGCGAATGAGTTATGCCGTAACGAGGCGCGGCGTTTCCCTCTTCAGCGCGCCGCGCGAACGTTCCACGATTTTTAGAGGGAAGGTCAAGATTCATTGCGGCACCACCGATGAATTTTAATTGCGCGCGATTTAAGTTTCAGTTTTAAATTGATGGAGCGAATGGCACCGCATGGAACCACGAAAATTGATAAGAAATTCAAACTGGATGGCTAAGAAAGCGCAATGTTCGATGAATATGCTCGGACAGGGGCTCGTTAGGTTTATGGTTGCGACTTGCACAGCGACTACACCCTTTTATTAGCAGGGACGTTAACGGTGCCCTGGCCATTTTATTGGCACGCGTGGAAATCGGGACGCCAGGAGAAAAGTCTTTGGCCGTGAAATGTCACTCGCATCGGTTTAACGCTGCATCCCTCGGCTTATGCCCCTTTCGGTTATACGTGCACCGAAACCAATCGCTTCGTCAGGCTGATCTTCGACAATGCATTACGCACTTTTCTCGTCGGTGACATTTATCGTTACGGGATGTCTCGTGTAGGTTATCTCGGGGACCTTTCGCGTCTTATTGTCAGTTCCATTCCTGCGAGCTGCGTACGATCGCACTTTTGACAATAACCATCGTTTGCATCGAGCTGCGTCGCCTCGACTTCCGCGAAGAAGAATATATCGCTGCGCGAAAGTAACGTCGACCAAAGCTGCGTTATTACGAATAAACGGACGATCGATTGGTACGTAGCGAGCCTCGCGGAACGAACGAAAAGGAAGTAGCACGTTCATCGTACAATCGGTCAAACGAATGGCTCGATTCGTTCCTTTTTGGCCACGCTCTAAATCTTTTTCCGCAAAAAATAGAGCAAAGATCAGGCAGATTGCCCGGCTGCTCGTGGCGCTGTTTGCGCGCGGGCTACGCGAATTTTCATCGAGCCGCTCTCCTCGAGAGCGGCGCGCTATTTCAGCTCGTTAGGATAACGAGGATCTAATGTCGCGTTCACAGCCCGGCCAATTACGCGTTACGGGCCGAGGAGCGCATCTTTCGGCGGATCCGCATCGCGACCGTGCCCTCCGGAAACGAAGATAACCCACCGGGCAGTCCGAGTTTGTAATTAATTAAGAGTTTCGCCCGATTCTTTGGCGACGCCGCTGTTTCCATCTGGCACGACCGACGGGGTGTCGGGTCGTTTTTTACCCGACTGTCGCAACATTCGCACGCAACAGATTCCTCGCTGCACGGAGGAGATACGTGGCGGGGAACTTCGACATTAGGGTACCCCGTGTAACGAGGATGCAACAGCTCTGCAGAGGGACGCGAGAGGTCGCGAGGAAAGATTACGATAAAGAAGTTTATCGCGAGAGCGTATCTGGTTGGAGGGCGTAAAACGGCGAACGTGGAGCGGCAAGTAGCGCTGCTTCGACAACATCTGACAGTTCGATGAAAAACGGAACGGAAAAGAGGAGGGTGTCCGTATGGTGCGACGCATCTGGTTACCTCCGGCCTCCCACGCGCTTCCCCTCCGCGCTTTCGCCGCGGCTGGCCACGGTGCGTGAGCGCGCGTCGCGTTTAAGATATAAGGGCATAAAGGTTTGCTTTCGGTTTGTCTGTCGTGAAGGTCCCGAACATGGTAGAACGCGCGCACGTCTCCTCGGCTATATGGGACCACGAGAGTCGGTAAGAGTAGAGAGACCACCCAACGCGATCGCGCGAGACTTCTGAGGCGGGAGAGAACCAGAAGAGAAAGAGAAAGACCCGTGGAAGGGTGGAGGGGAATATCGTCGGAGGCAAAGAGAGACAGCGGCGGAGCGACAGGACGGGTGAAAGGGTGAGAGAAGGAGAGGGACGGAGGTTAGTTGAGAAAAAGGAGAAGAGAGCAGAAGTGGATGGAAAGAGAGGAAGATTCCTAAGGGACGAAACGAGAGGGGATCGGGCATCTGGGCAAGGAATGCTTGTCGGGTCATTAATGCTCCTCGCTATGCACGCTCCTTATGGATCTGACCAAATCAGTGACCGATTGCCCTTCCCTTCTTCCCTCGGCCGCTGGTCCGTCCCCGCAAAGTGGACCGCGCTCCACTGCTGGAACTGGTATATACGCTTCGATGCGAGGAAGCTTCTGGACGCTTCCTGATGCTCGTATTTCCTCCTCTTCCTCCTCCTCCTCCTCCTCCTCCTCACCGTTTCGGCTAATTCTTAATTATCGGTTAAACGCCAGTGGTTTTCCATTCTGCTTTCCGTGGGCATCGATGACGGCATTGATTTCGCGACATTTACACCCCTCGCGCGATACTACTGTACTCTGTTCAGATTCAGGGTTTCGTATCCGCTCCTATCTCGCGATTCTCGATGACTATCCCTAGTTCTCGCGCGGTTCGCCAGGAAAAAAGATGGACCCGTGGATCCTGGCTGCCGATTCAATTGAAATCCGTAAGTGGATTTGGTCGGAGATCCGCGATAATTTACCTTTTAGCGGAACAATTAACTTTTTGCGGTGCGCGTTCACCCGGTCGACGGCCGTTCGAGTGGTTCTCGGGCAGGCTAGGCGGGAAAGAAACGGCGCGGCGCATAAACAGCGCGTTCACACGGCTTCCGTGGGGCGCGAGACCGAAGTCTTCGCGTCGTTCTTACGCGGAACAGGTGCTGCTCGCGATTGTAACCGCCGCCCATTGTTATATCGCAACCTGTACAGGTCCTCCTCTCGCACGAGCGAGTTGGATACGCTGGGTGCCAGGCGGCTGTGGCTGAGCGTTAAGCAGGTCGGGTGGGACGCGTACGCGGTCGGGAAGCAAAACCCGAGGAAGGGGTTGAGAGAAAAACGGACGGGGGGGACGGGAAAAACGGTAATGATTCTAGGTCGGTCCTAAATAAAGCTTTATGTCGTATCCACTTCATGCGTAATTGCAGCACCGGCAGGGAGAACGCAACAACGACGGGGTGGCGGAGCGGTGGATACCTGCCATACGCGCCGGTAATTAAATTCTTTGAGAGAACGATCGTGGAATGTACAGGCTGGAGCGTGCAATTAAAAGGGAAACGTTTCGTTTCGTTGCCCCAAAGGACTCTGGTAATTAAAAGAATACGGCCCGTAATCGAGCCGAATCCTTCGCCACTTTTTCTTTCTCTCCCCTTCTCACCCCTGTTTCCCGCCTTCGCGGCCCTCTTTCTTCCCCCGTCCTCGGCTTAATTTCTTTCTTTCTCGCCCGTGCCTTTTACCCTCTCCGCCTGTGCGCCTCCTCGCGAAAAGCGTCTGGTACAGGGCAGGGAGGGACAGCTTCGCGGGGAGCTCCTCGAGCAGCATGCTAATATTCTTTTCCCCCCTTCTGACCAAGATTTTCCTTCGCTGCTTCTCATTCTCCGTCGTTTTAAACGTTTAAGAAGCGTGACGTTTTTTTCTTCTTTACAGAGGGAGGGTACGAGCCGATTGAAATAGTTCGGAGCAATTATCAAGCGCGAAAACCACCCCGTGGACGACTGTTTTGCACCCTTATCAAACGGCGACCCCTCTGCCATCCGTCTGGCCAATGGAGCGAGAGAAAAAATCATTATCTCGTGCCAGGAGCCCGCTCTCTCCTCCGGTTGCGAACGGCCGATTTACGATAAAACTTTTATGGTTTCTTTCGAATCATCTCCCGCCTGGCCGCGAAATTTCTTTTAATTCGTTCAACTTTTTCGACGGGCCGTTTCGGGACGGGAAGCTCGCACGCGCGATCGAAGAAATTTCGAAAGTATCCGCACGAAGGCGATCATTTTTTCCTTACCCTCCGTCTAAACGAAGCTACTTTGCACGCAACGCGGCGCGACAATTAAACGAGCATGAATTCCAGCAATTCCTCGTCCCCTCATTGGAAAGTCAAACGATTTTTTTCTGACCTCGAAAAGGAACCAGCGCCAGGAGAGCTGGGGTCGAGGGACGACAATCGTTTTTGGAGGGGGACGGGGACGGGGGAGGAGCTGCTGGCATAAATGCAAGAACGAGAGAAAAAGAGAGGAAACGGTTTCGAATTTTATTGGTCCGGCGTGGCTGATTCGTCACGCTTTCAGGTGCCGCTCAAAAATCCGACTTGATTAAATTTTTGATCAAATTACTTCGGGTTAAATAAACATCCAGCTGCGAGTCAGTTTCGCAACACACACCCACACACATACACACACAGATAGTCTCTCCCCCTTTACTAGAAACTGGGGGAGAGACTGGTTGACAGCCGTTCCTGTACAAATTCCGCGCGTTTATTCACGCCACTAGGAGACACGATTTTTTTCCTACGAGTCTTACAACTGTAGTCATCTTTTAAAAATTCTATTTCGACATTAAAAAAAAAAATGCACAAAAAGGGGTAATATTTCTCGAAGAGTTGTTAAATCCTTCGTGTTTTTTCGTAGCTGCTTGCTCTCTCGGTTGCAGGAGCGGTAATGGCGTAGTCTACTATTAAAACGAAACGCAATTACTCCGGAGCCCTGTCCCGGCAGAAATTAAAAAAGCCAAGGAATCACCGGAAGATAATAGCAGTCCGGGCGAGCTGGCAAGACTAAGACGTACGTCTGTAGAAGAAAATTGATTTACAGGATCCGTTAATTAATCATGAAACTAATGGCTTGCGAGAGTAAAGCATGGCTCGTAAAGCGAGCATCGAGGAGAGGAATAAAGGCGGCCAGACTCGCAACCCCTTTCGTGATGACCTCGCGTAACCTTGGAACGACCTTCAGGCGACGAACGACGAGATTATGATGATCCTCCTGCGATCATTAAGTCGCTTCAACGTCTAATTACCCAATTTCGGTAACGATGACGTTATCACGATCATCAAACTATCTTTACTGGCAATCAGTTGATCCGAATAATTTATATTCACCTTACAACGATTCTCTAAAATCCACTGACGTGATCTTGACGATTCTTAATGATCATCGGATGACTGTAACGTTCGATGATACGATCCTGGTGACCGCCTCGAGAGATACAGCGAACGAATAAGAGATGGAGGGAAATGAAAGTAAGAAAAAGGAAAGGGGGTTGAAAAGAAGCTGCTCCTCCGGCTCACTTATTCCCGCGCACTGTCGAGGGTGGAGCGTAACAGCCTGCAATATAACGGGTGGCGTCGTTTTCCACCCCAAGAGGGTTGTTCGTACCAGGCGAGGCTACTGTGAAACGGCTGGTAATGAGACTAATAGACACGTACCGCTCGTAAAAAGTGTTTCCACGAGTTCCTGAAGTTAAACGCCAGCCAGCTGCGTTCACTGGTGGGGGTGCAATTTTATTTTGCGGTGCCTGCTCGCTGGCGCCGCCCCTGTTTTCCATGAATGCAAATTAACACGGCTTCGTTGCCGCCACCGCCCGAATCGTTGCCCGCGTAATTAACGATCAGTGGTTAAACACGCGCGCGCGCCACATTTCCACCGAATTCGACGCCTAATCGTCTGCCATCGTCCCGCATGGACATTGTGCCAAACAACGATCTCGACACCCGAGCATCGAGTGTAAAACGTTTTAAACGCAACTCTGTAATCCTCGCAGAAAAAATGAACGGCGGAATTCGTATGACGCGCGGCGTGTAATGAAAATTGTTTCGAATGCTCCCCCGGGGAGACGAGCAAACTGCTGTTCCCGGGATCTGAAGATTAGCCACCCCGCGTTCACGTCAAGGGTCTCTCAAGGCGGTTAATTAAAAAGCGGCGAAGCCGAATCATCTTAGGGTGCGAAGATGTCCGGGTCGGAAGAATCTTCGACTCCGGAAAGTAATCAACGTCATGATACAAAACTTTCCCCTCCACCTCAACGTTTAAATCGAGCGAAAAAATACGAAATACACTTTCCTCCCCGCTCCTCCCCCGTTTCAATGTGGCAAAGTAAACGAAATAACCGTAAGAAGAGCGTATCTACCCCTAAACGCTTCTCATTGGGATGCACCCCCTCGAAAGCACAAGTCATGCACTTCATCGCTCGTTTCAATTCATCGACGCGGTTATTTAATCAAACATTTCACCCCGGCCGGTGTTAACAACGAAGGGTGCGACCCTTCTCAGCGGCCGCGAGCAATCGGAAGGGACAGAGGCAGCATTCCGTCCGCAGAATCCGACCTTTCATCGGCGGCTCGCACCCCCGCGGGCCGACTGTTCCCAGTGAAACGGCCCGATAACGGTCCCTGTGTGCGTGGACCACGATACAACGCTTACTTTTCCAGCCATTTGTCGGGATTTGCCCTGGCTGGGGTTTGTGTGGATTCATCTTGAGGTTACCGAACAATATGCCACCCTTCGAGGGTAATCCCACCCCCTTCTCGCGCTTACGCTTGGCGAAAATGGTCATGAACCGTACAATGGATTGAATCGATCGTTTTCAGATTCTTTGCGCTTGCGTTTTTGTCTTCGTTCGCTGACAATGGCTCAAGGCGAGTGTTGTACGATCTGTTTTACGATCATAGACTCCTCGAGCCCTCGAAGAGATCGCAGGAAGTCGTGCGGCGGCTTTTCGAATCGTTCATTAGCCATCGTTAAGCGCGGCCATAAATATTAATTAATGAGTCGATGCAATAATCTGTTGTGGTACCGTGAAAGGACATCTCGCGACGGGCCAATTAAGCAGTTGGTAATTTACGATAATTCGACGGGAATTTCGAGCATCCATTGGCTTGTAATGCGAATAAAATAATTGCTTGCAACGATTCGTCCCATTTGTATTTCAAGCACGATCGATCGAAGAAAAATAGCGAACTTAAGCGAACGCGGTAACATAACTCCTGATTCTAAGATGGACGATTAAGGTCGACAGAAATGTTTGCACTTTCCGTCTAATATTTGACTAAGCCTCGACGAGAAGAACGATCGGCTCTTGTGCCGAACAGCCAGCCCATTTCCAGCTCGTGGCTGGAGCAGTATATTTTCAATGCCCCGGCACCATCGACGGAGCAAAACGTTTATATTTACCGTGCCGTTCGAGACAATAAATCGTTCCCGGCGAAGCGTGTCGTCGCGATGGCGCGCGCGCGCGGACTTGGAGAGTCGCGACGGTACTCGGGGCGGCCGATCGAGCCGAGCGTGCAACAATCAACGCGTCCTCAAAGGGAACGTTGTAGCGAAACCATTAAAGCTCGTTCGGTGACGTGTTCCGCGAGCCGGATTTTAATACGTCGGAAAGCGTACGCGTCTGGCTGCGTTTGAGCGTGCGAGCCTGCATCGAGGAGGTCGTGAGCAAAACCACCGCGATTTCCGCCGATAATTTATGGCGATTATTATTTTCGCGCGGCCCAGAAGAGAAAGAACGAGCACGGACAGAGAGAACGGGAGAGAGAAAGAGTGAGGTAGAGACAGAGGGGGAGAGAAAGGGTGAAACTTGGAGCGACGAAGAGGGTAGAAGCGATGAGTGAAAGAGAGAAACAAGGAGGAGGAAAGGGGAAATGGAGGGGAGGTAAAAAGGAGCCCGGTGAATCAGATTTATCGCCGGTTTCTGAGTTATAAGGCGGTATAGGAACCGAGTCTAAGGCTCGTAAGTCATTTCGCGTGTACGTGTGTACACGCTCGCGCGTTCGGTTATACGCGCGTCTCTTAGCAGAGCAGAAAGCATGGGAGATCGACGAGAAGTAAGAGAAGCAAGAAGCTCTTTGTTCCTGATTGCACTGTCGTGCTTATAATTAGTAACGGATCGTCTGGAATTCGTTGTGCAAAGTATCCACGTGTACGGGCGTCGTGTACGACATCGAATCGTTTCAGCATCGTATGCAAACGCGGCATCGGTCGGTATTGCCGGTGCTCCAGTTGAACATACGCGGAACCGTGGACGTTCGTTTTTCCTACGAACTACGAGCGCGATCGTACGCACGTTTCGCAAAAGGGTTCGCTACACTCGAATCTCCATCGATGGGACGCTCGAGAGAAATCGACGGGGGTAAATCAACCGTTGTTTCGCGCAAGAGCGTGCGTCGTAACCGCGGCGTCAGAGTCACCGTCATTTATCACAACCCTTCCGCCGGCGCAACCCCCGTCGATGATAGATATCGGACAGCGCGCGGTTCGAATTTTCATCGAGAAATCAAGAGAAGCATATTTACTTCTCGCGGCGCGATAAATCGCTGGAAAAAACCACGGCGGAGCAGAGAAAATCAATTTCTCTGATAGATAAATCATACGCGGTCGCGGCAGAATGCCTACGGAGTGGTACCCGAACAAATGATCGTGGAAGCCCGTAATGCATGGCGATCCTTCGCGATACAGAAAGTCAGTCACTTATCACCGGCACCGTGCAACGAGAGTTTTCTCGTCCCTAGAAGAAAGGAGAAGAATAAGATTGGCCGGCACTCTGCGTGCGTCTTGAGAAATCGCGGGGGCGGTTTGGCCGCGGGTGGGGAATCAAATACAGAGAGAGAGAAGGAGAGAAGAGGGTCTGTCCGCGCTTTACAGGTCGGTGAAGTGTAAGTTATTGTTTATGAGACCGGAGGGATGATCTATCGCGATGGTTGCTGGGTCACGATAGCGCCCAGCGCGAAACCTAGCCAACGTGGCCACCGTATCTAACCCCATTACAAAGTCACCGATGCCGGGACACGATCTCAAATACATGGTCCCGGGGGTGCGCCTCTTATCAGGGGAGGAACAGTCGTATACACTGTGAACCTTGTCATTAATCAGCAAGAATATTGTACTTTACACTGGCGAGAATAGCCTCAAGATCCGAGAGGTTTGAATTTCGCTGATCTTTCTTCTTCTAAAGAAAGATGTTCAGTGACGCGGACGGAGAGCGTAGCGTGGAAGAATACGTAAGAAATTTAGTTAATTATGTTATACGGGGCACAACTCGAGGGTGGAAAGAGGAGGCTGGGACATCGAGAAGCTAGATGACTCGCAACGGAGGACCGCGAAATTCGAAAAAGCGACACCGACGCGAATTCCAGACGCGATTCGCTGACGGGCACGAAAACACGAGCGCGTCGTTCGAGCATGAAAATGGCTTCGCGGAAGGCGAATCAGGGCCACCGTGAAGCGAACGGTCGTCCACTGTTGACCCGTTGCTGGCTAAAAGAACTCGAGTCGCGTAATGCGATCAAACTGGTGGACGTACCGAGATTTCGCGGCTGGTTTCTTGCTGTGGTACCGCGCGGGAACAGGGCGTACGTTCCCCGGATGACACTCGAACGCTTTTATTACCCGTAATCGGCAGTACTTAAGGCTCGTTCACGTGCGCGATAACGTGCGGCGCCTTGAAAGAAACGCCAGCCCCCTAATTCGTGCTGGCCACCGGGGAACATGGCGCTGGATCCAACGTCGTACGTTCCCCTATCGGCGTCGATGGGTCGTCTTCTAATTTACGATGGTAGTCGGGTAAAAGTGTAAAGCTACGACTCAATTTTAACGATTTAATTGTTATTACCATAGAACGAGGGTATCTATACAAAATCCTACCAAACGCGAGGCGAACGCAAAGCGTTAGATCCCCCCTCGCGATTCTCCTATCCCTTAGACAGCGCAAAGTACCGCCCAAGTTACATCTTTAAATCACATACGCCAGAGGACACACGATACGATCGTCCAAAATGATCGACGACGGCAAAAGGAAGAGGGACACAAGGGGATAAGAGGGTGGTCGTCCTCGATGGTGGGAGAACGAGATCGGGAGAGGCCGAAAATTCTCACGCGGATCTAACGAGTCGCACGAAAGAGCCGGCGCATTCCGGCTTTCAAATCTCCACCGCTCCTCTCCCGAAGGGGGAGGGCGGTGGGAAGCGTAATGGAATGAGATTTCGCGTGTAGCAATATTTAATAAGATCCTTAGTAAGGGAGCCAAACACCAAGGGGTATAATAGCGAGAGATGGGTGTTGTGAACGCGTCAGCGGAATGGGACCACCCAACTGGGCCCCGTGCCAGGGCCCGCATACAAGCCGCGGCTCTGTGTACGTGGCACACGGGGCCGCCCCGTAACCCGTGGAACCCATGGGGTCCCATGGATCACTCCGGGCTTCTCTTTCTTCCTTCCTGGCTGGAGGGAATGTCGCTCGAGTCACCTAAGTCGGTAGCCGAATTGTTTCCATGCAAACGAACGGGCCGCGATTAAGAAAGTGTCCGGCCGCGGGTCCCTGGAATGCCGGCTCGGCGAGCCACGAAAGAAACTTATCGGGATGTTCATCTTCGTCGTCGTTTTGCGTCTTCTTTCGTCGTGGTCCGAGCGTCGAGAAAATTCCGCGACTCGCGCGTTATCCGGCTGGACGATTCCCCCCAAACGAGACACCCGCGGATTCTTTCGGTCCTTCAGGGAGACTCGCCTGTTTTTTTTTTTTGTTCCAACGCACCATCCGGGTACAACACACGATGCTTTTCCCCCGCGAACGACTCAATCGACGATTTTCTACGTTCCATCGAACGTATCCGGAGGCATCCTGGGATCCCGGCTAGTCGATGATCGCGGCCGCGGATCGGATCCGTCCGCGTTTACACCGGGACCACCGTTGGAACGTTAATAGCGTAATCATAAACGGCGATCGTCGTAAATACGGCGGAAAACGCGTTCAGACCCGTTTATTTGACTTGCAAATGCGCCAGCTCGGTCTCAATACGCGACGATTAGGCGAGAGGAATGTAATCGTCGCGTAACAGCTCGTCGGATGCATAAACAACTCGGAAGTAATTGTTCGCGGCGTAATGGCAACATCTCACGGACGACTGGTCATTTTCATCGGCCTAATACACTGTGGCGCGCACTTTATGCAACAAAGTGTCTAATTATGTAAAATACAGTGTAAAATTTATCGTTTCATCGCCGCGAACGGTAGCTAGGATGGTAACGCGTACACGGACCGGGAACATAGAACCAGAGGCGAGTGGCTGACGTTGAATCTAATCAAAATTTCGCGGTCCCGGCCATCGCGAATCGATAATCGACGAGGATGGGCGAATAAGACGTTACCGTGTCGAACACGAGTTCTATCCGCGTAGCTTCAGCCCCGATAACTTTAACGATGCCGAGCAGCGTGAGCTGGGGAACGTGGTTGCCTCTTAAGAACGACTTGGCACCGCATACCGCCACGCGGGTAATTAAACACAGAAAATGGACGTTAATAAATTCTCATGAATGTCGACCAGTCAGATCGACCGTCGTAAAATGCACCGTGGGAAGAAGAATGCGCATTCCCGTCGAATACGTCCTCCAAATACGCATTTAGACGACTGAAGAACCGAACTCGCATGCCTCTTGCCAAACGATTTAATAACGGTCAATTACGAACACGAGGATTTTCCGAACCGATCTATTCTTGAACGAAATGCGTCTCAATTCCTAGATAATTTCATAGAATGCACGTTCGAGAAGCCTAATCTTCTACGCTTGGAATCCTGTACAATCCAATCTCTTAGCGATTGACTGATTTACCCCTGGATAGTCGATAACTCTGCTCCAGTTCTAGTCGATCCCACTTCACGCTATTTGTACCATTCAAAATCCACTCTCTGGATAACCATACTTCGTGTATAACCATCGGCAGTTTCATTGTTCAACATCGCAACCCCCTCGCATTTTCTTCTTCCTCCGCGTCGACGGGCTAAAGAGATCGTCGACGAGAGGCGGTCATACTTTTCGACGAAGTCCTTCTCGCGTGGCTGCGCGCTCGCCACGGAGAAGAAGGCGGGTAATTGAAAATGTAAATGCTGGGCGAATTAACGATCCGAATTGAAGGTACCCGTAGAGGGCGGTCGCGGATGGGACGTGCGCGCCGCCGTCCGATGATAATCCGCGGATAACCCGCGCCGGGTGGTACTGGTTCTGCGCGGATAAACGATTGCCAATTACGGAGGTGATAAATTCCAGCGGCGCAAATCGCTGGTTATGCGCTATCGGTGCGTGTACTATGTGCACGCCCGTAATAATTAAGCGATGAACGAAGGAGTGGACGATAGGGCGATCAGGCGCGCCGCCAGGTTCCAGATACCGTGGGATCGATTACTGGTATCGATAGATCGCGACGACCGACGGTCCTCGAGAAGCAGGGCTGAGGAATCGAAGGGTGACACGTTGCCGCGATTCTCGAACAGAGACATGGTTAGAGGCGGGATAAATATTTGAGATTTTCCACGTGTTCGGTTATTGAGAATTGTCGCGAGATCCATGCGAACGCGCAGCAAGAGGATTCAAGGCTTTTTCTCTTGTCGAATAGTTCTTGAAGTAAGGACAATTGCGCTTGTATCTCTCTTGTGGTATGCGTTGAGCAACGCCAGGAAGTTCTGCCGCTTGTGGAACTCGTTGTTGCGATTGTCAATCGAAGGATGATGATGGAATAAATATTTGGTAGGTTTTCTACGTGTGCTGTTGCACGTGATTGATGTCGATCTGGATAAACGAAGCTGTGTAGCGATTCAAGGGTTTCTCTTGCGTGTGAAACGGTTCTAGTTCGGGGCAGGAACCGATTTCAGACGAAACGACTCGCTACTTTTCTTGGGACTATTCTCGCATGACTCAATCTCTACCAATGGTACATCTCAGAGACGCGCGTACTCACGTTAACCAACGATGCTCTAACGAATGGTACGAAGAAGGTTAACAGGTAATCGCCTTAGAAGTCGAGGTAACGCTCTATGGAATCGAACGATACGAAATGCTTTAATTTAAAAACTACTATCAAACACAATGAGCCGCTTGTCTCCCAGCGACGAGAAGGCGGCTGGATAAAAGCGTCGGCCCGCAGCCGGCGCGAAACCGAAGCGTGAAGTCGCAATTCCCGATCGAAATAATCATTTCACGGGGACAGACTATATATAGTATATCGGGAAAATCTGGGTTAACGAGCGTTCTCCTCCGTCCGAGCGTGTACGTGCGCGCAAGCTCGCTCGCGTCTGTGTCGCGTACCGCGCTAATTAACCCCGATGCTACCGTTCGATCTCGACACCAACGGAAACGATATCGCGAGTGTAACGATCACCGCGAGGGCAAAAAGCGTTGCGATTCCTTTTCCGAACCGATCTACCAGTGGTATGCAACGCGACTTCTAAGTATCCACCGTGGAAACACCTGCTCGCGATTAGCGTGCATCGTTAATCGACGATCGAACCGGGGAGGGGCCCAACAGTTTCGCAGCGGAGACTCGGAGGACCGTACGCGAAACCCTGTGCAATCGTCAGCCTTGAGCCGGTGCGTAACGCGGGTAATTACGAATCTTCTGCGTACGAACAATTATCGCATCAAGGACGAGACTTGTATCTTTTTTCTGTTACCTGGTAACCAATTACCTTTTTCTCTATTAGTACAGCCATTAGACCAGTCGTCTGGTTTCGTTATACTAAAACGAGGGAAGATCACGTCCGTCGCTACTGTCTCAACATCCACCTAACAGTCCATTAAACCTCGGATCCGACCCCGTGACCAACGTGTACACCAGTAGGTTGGGAAATATGGTTGAGGACACTCGTCGATTAAGATACCTAATGCGTAAACCCGTGAAAACTACACGTCACTGGTCGAAAAGCTACAATTAATTCGAGACGATGCACGGAAGGACACTGGTCGATCGACAGGCTACCAATATAGAATCCTCCAGGGTAGCGCGATAGCGGTTAACAAGAACCGAGGACGCGGAAGAACGGCGAGCACGGTAAACGCTCGACGAAAAATCGTCGGGAGGTATATTAGGAGGGCGAATCACGGCGGGCAAATCGGAACAACGGATAGGATCCCCGTGTAACGTCGGAACCGTCTCGTGGGCTCCGGCTGAGAGACTCGCGAGGTAATGGCCGATTTTTTGCTCGATCCGGAGACACAGGCCGAACCGGGGGCTTTTATTGGGGCTTAAGCTGCCGAGAAAAGAAGGTGGCTCCATGATAGATGCGAGCGAACAACGGCTACATGGGTGGCCCTCCCGTCACACGCGGGCCTACTAGCCACCCCGAAGACATTCGCCGTGCTCGCGTCCTGATATCAGACCGCGCCGGCCTCGATACGCCCGTCGATCCGCCCGACGAATCTGCGTCGACGAAACCTGACGAGCACAGCGCCGGCGCCTACGTCTCTCGCACCGTTCCGCCACGTTCACAGCTGGGGTAGTCTCGTTAGGGATGGATTACGTTTCTAACAAGCGGGGATTACGCGCCGTTACGTTGCGAGCGAGGAATTTTCGGCAACCTAGATGCAACTTACGATGCGTCTTGTTTGGTTTTTATCTTGCGAGAGCCTCGTCGAGATGGTGAACGAGGATATCGAGCGTTTCTATGGGTACTCGATCGCTAGTCGTGAGTCTCCTAGTTTCTCGGTAGCGAGCAGTAAACGTAGCTCCGTTTTTTTATCGAAAGTGGTGGACCGCTCTGAAATCCTTTTGATGTCTAGGCGAGTTGAACGCGCGAACGTGGAAGCGTCGATAAATGGACGGCTACAATTTGTAAGGCCAGCGACAAGCGTAGCGTGTGGCCTCAGCCGTGACTAAGAACTTTTTTTTTTTATGGGAAAAACGAAGGCCGAGATGAAAGGACAAGATGATAGAAATTTCTCTGAATACACGTAGAACGCTCGACCGTGTCGCGATAAAAGGATAAAAGATCTTACGAACGATCGAATGTACATTATGTACGTCCTTCTTCACACTTTAGAAACCATGGTGTCATTCGATAAAATTACACTCGGTACAGTTACGAGGTTTCTGTGTCTCGTTTTTGAAACAGATAAAAGAATCGACGACTGAACGTAAAAAGAGCTAGGTATAAACGTTACGTGGGTTATCAACTGTTCTTATAATATAATGCCACCTCCATTAATAAGATTTGAAAATATTAAACTGGAAATGTTTGAAGGTTGCACAAAGTAATTCCCCAGAAGATCGTTCGGGGTTTCTTATTTTCGAAACTCGCAGCCCTTTTTACGTTCGGTCATCAATCATTGCTCGTCGAATCGTTCGAGGGCAGCGAGCGTACATCGATGTCCTACGGCCCTACGTAAACCGTCATAAAACAGCGAAGAGTTCAAGAACGAAAGCGAAACGTCGCAATAACTGTAGCCGAAAGCACGTGAAAATGCACGGGGCGGCCATATTTACTGCCTTCGTTCGCTGGCTGCTTCGAACACTTATCTCGCCGCGAGCCGCCGAGGAAATTGTAAAGAGTAAACAGACGACTGTAAAATTGTACTCACCTCTGGCCGCGTGACGAATCAGTAATCCGCGGGTAGCTTCGCCAGTTGTGTCGTAGTTCTCCTCGCATTAACAGCTCGTTTCTGCGCTTTCACCAAACTCTCTCGTTCCGTAATTCTTTTCGCGGCTAGTCCCTGCACCTCTTAATTGCTCGCGAGTGCACCGCGTCTCGTCGTTATCGACGTGCGATAAACGACGTTGGTTGAATAGTGACGAACGACGGCAAGAAGGTGCTCCAGCAGCGTTTTATTCACCAGCAGATTGGAAGGAGGACGTTTTTACACCACTGAACCGCAAGAATCGCAGCAGAGAACGATAGTGCGTCTTGATTGTCGTCCTTGTCGCCTGTCCATCCAGTATCGTCTCTCCACGAATATCCAGGTAAGCGTAGATTTTACAGCTCGAATGACAGGATACTTTACGCGAATGACACCTTATGTTAGCAAATCGATCGATTAGTTAGTAATATCGACGGATTAATCGGAGTCAGGAGGAAAACTGGAGAGCTGTAATTGCGTAGAACGCTATACGTGACGTCACGCGAACGCGAACCACCGAGAGCCGGTTTATAAACTTCTTAAATCACGTCAAATCGCTTAACGAACCGTGAAAGTTTAATGGGTATTAGTCGACGGTGCACAGAGTAACTTGTGCGAGGTATTATCGCGTATCTGACGCGACGTAACTGTTAAAATTCAGTTTATTCGCGGAGGACACTTACGCGCTTCGCGAATATGAACTTTCCGGCACTACTGAATTTGGCCAATATGGCGACCGGCGCTCGCGGGTAGTTTGACGTGACCTCACGGCGCGCGATACAAACAAACAAGAGGTGACTTATGACTAGAAGTTTTCGACGTATTCATCGAATACGTTTCTAGGAATTTTACTGTGTAATATAACAAGAAGAGAATATTTGCGTAGAAGTGAACGTGCTTTTATATAATATACGTATTGTTCTATATTATATGTATTATATGTATTATGTATATTATGTGTATTATATGTATTATGTGTGTACTGTTCTATATATGCGTGTATATTAGTATAAGTTTCTAAAATGACAGCATTATAAATGAAATATTAATGCAGTCGTCGATTTTATAATGATGTTCGCGTTACGAACGCTGCAGGGATTCGGTCTGGCATCGATTTTAAAAATCGAATAAAATATCGTATCTAATGGTATTCTTCTCGAAGCGTCTTAAGTAAGGATTAACAAAAAAAGTCGAAAGTCACTTGGGAATCGTTAACAGGATCCCTGGCGGGATTTCGAGGGTATCTCAGGATAACGATACTACAAAGGCAAGGGGATTTGAAAAACTCCTCCATTCCCTGTCCCTTCTTTCATATTTACAAAAACGTTTTATAATTATAGCGTATAAAAGTGCGTCTCATATTTTGGCACTCTCTTCCTTATACAGAACGGGACTTAATGAATATTTAATTCTCTCGTTGCGAATAATACTCGCCTGGTAATAAATACTTTTAGCGAACAATAAAGTTGTTCCGATGACGAAACCACGGCCACGTTTTTTGTGATGTATATTCTCATTTCGAGCACGAATTAAAGTAAAATCAATCTTGTCACGGTCTCTTACGGTAGCGTTATGTAAGCCTATTAAGTGGACACTAGACATCCAAGGAAGAGGGACGGGACAACGTTTGAGGAATGCCGAAATGTGGAGGAAAGGGTGAGGTCACAACACGAACGACGGAAGCCGCGAGGTAAAAGAGGGGAAACGAAGAAGCTCGATGAGATTCTGGTTTTAATTAGTTGGAACCGCCGCAGGGGAACAATCGATGGCATTAACGATGTCGCAGATAAGAAATCAGCCTTCTGAACTCTTGTTCGTAATCGTCGCTCCGAGTGCTTCTGTCTTGACCCCTCGAATTCTTTCTGGATGAGTATGATTAAAATCTTCGTAAACACCTGCTCGAGCTTTGATCATGAGACGTAACGCATCGAAATTGATGCGTGCATTATAATGCTTTCGTGGTATCCACTGTTGGACAGTTTGACATGTAAATTGATACCCGAATTTGTACATTTTTCTTTTATTTAACGACTTTTTCTTTTATTTACAGATACCAAGCGGACTCTATCACGCAGCAATTATTAGCCTCTAATTTTCAGCTCGAGATCAGATACCGTAATCGGCAAAAATTTTTATCTCGCGAGCGATCGAAACGCCGCAATTATGCAGAGTAGAATGGCAACTACGAAATTACTTAAATAATTATCGTCGACAGGACAGTGTACATCGTGACGTACGTATCAACGAATCTAAAATTTCCATTCCCCCGACAAGATAACCCGATAACACCGTGAGGTGTGGAGAGAGGAAAGGGTTCGAGCATGAGAACCACTGGGCCGTTTACAATTAAGCAATGTAACCGAGTCGCAGACGCGTGGAGCGTCGTGTGTGGTCCCGGGGTTCGAATCCCACCTCTCCCTTTCCACTCTTTCCACCCGGTACCACCACTCTTCCAGTGGTGTCCCCACCACTTGGAGATTCTCTTCAGCTTCTCTCGTGTTCGTTTTTCTCTCGTTTCTCCTCTCCTGCTCGCCGCGGCTCTTTACCTTCTTCGCCCGTTCCCGAAGGTGGTGACTCATCCACCTATCGGCTACCACGGATTCGGGAATTCCTCTCCGTTTCTCGTCGTTCCTCGATCTGACGCGAATTTTTGCGCAACCGCCCGAGATTTGTATCGAGATCACGAATACCAGCCCGATCCTACGGTTCGTTAGTGCGGTGAACCTGGTTCGTGCAACCTTTTTCGCTGATCTTGAAGAGGGCATGTACACGAGCTTGAAGAGCGCCTTGGTATCGGGATGTATTGTTTCCTCGCGCAGTTTTAAATCGTTCTGGGTTGACCTTACAGTTCGTTAGCGCGGCGAACCTTGAACTGTTCGTGATCGAAAATTACTCTAGAACTCGGTTAACGATTCGCATGGCGATCCTGCTCGAATTTCCTGCACCGATTCTTACTCGAAAAGTGAGAGAATCGCGGTATTTGGAAGGAAATCGAAACTACCCGAGGCCAAACGGATCCCTGCCACGATGCCTCGCGGACGACCTCTTTATAATCCATAAAACCTGGCGCGAGTTAGCTTTCAAAACTGGTTCCGATCGTCGAATAGAGCTGTGACGCGCGTCAAAAGTGTCCACGGCCGGGCATGTTTGGAGCTCGGACTTGTCCGGAGGCGCGGACGCGTAAAGGTGGACATGACACTAGGAAACTAAATACCGATCGGGCAATCCTATGATTCCCGCGGAGAGTTTGGACGCTGTCGAAAAGCATCGGCCCGTCCGGACCTATCTCACTTAATTTTCGTTAAAGTCACCGAATCGGGGGATCGGATCGTCGACAGTCCGGGATCGTCTTACCCAGCCTCGCGAGGCCACACCAAAGATCGCGTCGATCAATGGTAACGACGGTCCCTGGTAAATTAGACTCGATGTATCGAGAAATACGAAAGTGCTCGCATTTGTCACCACCCTTCTTCTCGTCACGCGCAAAACATCCGAGGGATCGTTACAGTTCGATACTTTGGAGCACGGCGAAAATAAAGACAATAGGGTTGTGCAGGGGCTAGCCATTTATATACTCGCTTTTATCATCCACATGTTGTTGCGGACCAATTAAAATTCAGATTTATGGCCAGTAGTCGCGGGGATATTAAAGATCGGGGACCATTCGATGGCCGGATACGATGTTTCGTTCTCCGTAACCCTTTGCACGGTTAATGAAGAGTTCGCCATATCCCGGGATGGCAGCTGACGTTGCATTCATGCATGAGAGTGCCGCGTCCCGGTCATTTGGCCTGTGGTGCGACTAAAAACAAGGCAGAGCGCGCTCGAGTTTTGTCCCATTGGTGGCCGGTAACGCGCCTTCCATGGGGACCGTGGGCAGAAGAAAATTTCGGTGGGGACCGTCGACCCGGTGGCCCACACATCGAGTTGCCGGAACATGCGGATTGAGCCATTAAAGCCTGCTTCAAGCTGTTTCGGGGAAATCCGCAAGACAGAGAGTTCGTTATTGTTCCCCTGTCGCAGAGCAAGGAGCAGTCGATCCGGGTGTGCGCGCCCGTTTCGATCCGCAACGGCGAATGAGCGGTCGCCACGCGTTTATCGTCGAATCTACACGATCCTCTTGCTATAATGCTCGGATTTGGTATTCAAAGTGCTCGCTTTGGGTTACGTTATAGCGTGCAATTTGGCCACACGGGTACCAGGTGCAAGGGGTGGCGGTGGCCCCACCCCTTCGGCTCGATTTCGAGACTTTAGGCGATCCTCCAGTTCTCTCCTGCTCTTCTATTTATTCGCTCTATCTCATTATCATATATCTCGTCTCTATACAAGAAATAACAATTTCGATAGTACACGTTTCCTATCACGTACCACAAAGAGAGGTAGAGAGAGAGAGAGAGAGAGAGAGAGAGAGAGAGAGAGAGAGAGAGAGAGAGAGAGAGAGAGAGAGAGAAGAGAGAGAGAGACCTTCGTGTTCATTCGAAATTTCCATGGAGATCGTTATCGAATCCTCACGCTCGCTGAAGTATGCCTTCGTTTCGCCGCGTGAAGCGACCAACAAATTGCACAACGCTCTCAGACTTTTACTGGAACGAGGCAAAGAACCGCGAGCGTACACCGATGGGCAAGCACGCGCGAGACCTTCCACGAGATAATTTATTGGTCAATCAAAATGACGCATGGAGGTATAAGGTGACACGTCAGCGTACACGGCTGACCATTAATTTTAATACCCGTCACCATCAGATCTCCCGACGCTGCTTTCCACGTTGGCTCCCCACTGGACGCCACGGCGTATCCATCGGCATCGGCTACCGTACGACTAATGCCCCGTTCACTAACGACGATCATCCTTGAAGATCTCGGTCTACCGATCTCTCACGGCCGCCACGAATTATTATCCCTCTCTTAATCCCCGCGTAGCCGACCGTCAGCCTACCCGGGAGGCGGTTTCGGGAATGATTGGTGAAGTAGCCGGGAAAACTCGAAGAGGATACACAGAGAGAGGATGGATATTACGGAACGACGCGTACGAACTTTCGCGTAATACGATTAAAAGAAACGGGAAAAAGATGGTAAACCGTAAAAGGAGCAACGAGAAGGTTAGCAAAGCAGCGGCGGAGAAGGCAGCCAGAACGGCAAAATGATCGAGGTGTAACGTCACGAAGGATCATGCAGCAAATCACGAGATACTATCGGTCGAAAGCTGCGAGCCGACGTCCGGATATATCGATGGTACGCCAGGAACGCGACGAGAGGTATGCAAGCACGGTAAGTGTAACGTCGATTGATAGCGTGCGTCCCCTTATCTGCAAACCATTTTCACTTCTTTTTCCCTCCCGGCCGCTTATCTCCCGTCCTAGCCGCGCGACCAGAGAATTCTGCGCCGTTATTTACGGCTGATTAGCAGGCTCAATAATTCCCTTCCGCGTTACTTTATTGAGTCCCGCGGACCGCGCCGCGATTTCCCTCGCGATTTATTGCGCGAGATTAGACCGATACCGCTGCCACCGGATCGACTCGTTCCGGCGAGCTGACCTCATATGTAAACAGAGATCGAGCCGAACTGACCAATGATCTCGAAATACAAATCTCCATGCGGCTACTTTTCGAAACCCTCCGAGCACCGTTTAATATGCAACGTGTCGCATGCATAAGCCGCGAAACACGGGAGGCGTCGTCCACCGATACGGCTCGAGATCGTCGATCTTACCTTCGTGCACGCGAAACGGAAACGACTGGTTCTTTCCCAACTGGAGGTGCCGCCGGATTATTCGACCCGCATCTAATTTAACGCGCATCATCGACGTTTCAATCGGTGTAACAGTCGTTGAGGTTATATATATCTCAGGTTAACATCTGTCCTGAACTCGTTTCATCGGCCATTCGAATGGCGGCGGTGTACGTCAACGTGGAATGAATCACGGGGACGAACGTAGACGGATGCATAATTCGGCTGCTCGAGGCAGCCAAGGCAGCTCTGCTCCCTATCCCCGCCCGCTTAGGAATGTCGAACGGGTCGGTCACAGGGTTAATGCCTGCTGCCTGCTCACGTGCCTCCGACTTTTCTCCCTGGTTGTATCTCATTTGTAAAGATTCCGGGACAAAGGAGCCACGGAGGAATCGTCTTTATGGATCTGCGCCGCGCGCTGCTTGACCCGAAGTACCCTCGGTGCGAGAGACCGCTGTCGGACAGACAGAAGCGCGAGTCTGTCAAGTGGCGCGATTCTAATCTGACAGGGACGTATCGGTTCCCGGTCCCACCTCACGGACCCGGCCAATCGACGATGTATTTTAGGGCCTGACATTACCAGGCGCCAAGGATCGGCTATCTCCACGAGTCTCTTGTCTAGGTACCCGACGTACAGTGCCACGAACGATCCTACGTTCGGTTCTTGCTTTTTTTCATACACGGAGGAAAGGTTTCGCGAAGTAGAATTTACATTTTCTTGGTATCGCGGTTTATGGAGATTCGAAACTTTGCGCGCATTACGAATAAGTTACATCGCATGGCACCGAGATAACTATTCGACATGATTTGAATAACGCGGGTTGTATCGTAGGAGCATATGAAACGTTCCCCTTGCGGAATATTAAGCACTGTGTCTTGTAGAGGCTTTCACGAGTACAGCTGGATACCGATTTCGTAAAATAATTGGAAATATGAAATACTCGGTGCGCGAGAATTGATAGGGACGATTCCCAACTGGACGTTCGAGAGAGATTTCCCTTTTACCCGGTCAGTGAAATATCGTGGGACCGTCCAGGTACCGAACTTCCGCCAGTCCCCCGAACAGAAGTTGTTGTAAAAATTAATCGCAGCTGATTACTCATCGCTTGGTTCCATCTTCCTGGCGTGGCTTGTACGCTAATGCGGTCTATTACTTACCGGGTACGTTCCCCAAGGCGAGACCGGACCCTCGGGCATCCTGGACGATCTCTGGCCAACGACGACGCTCTGGCCGCTCCGTTGTCGAAAAAGAAAAATTCGGGGGACGACGTTACACGATGGAAACCGATGAAATTATTTATCCCCAGGTCTCGACGAGCTCTATCTTCGATCTCTCCACTTCCGACCGAGACGACGACCATTTAACTTCCACGTTGATTCCACGTTTCATCGAGAGTCATCCCTGTGCATATTAAACAAACTCCCCTCCATGAATCTTTAATTTCCATCGCGAAAAACGATCTCGTATGCGCGCGACGCGTTAGCACAGGGTTTCCTCGGCGAAAGGTTCTTTCGCAGGACTCTCGGGTGGGACGTTCGTACGGTAAGGGCCGCTGAAACAACGCTTGCGGATGTTAAATGATGTATAAAGTGCGTTAGCCGACACCGCTAACCGTTCAACACACGCGTATATCGGCTGTTCACCGTATAAACGTAGGCGTGGCTGGTTTGATATCAACGATGGCCACCTTTCGACTGTAAATCAATCGATATCGCGCCGGCAGGAGGGGCTTTTCATGGGGTTTGCACGGGCCTGAAATACGGCTCGGGGGTGGAAGCATGCGCCAAATGCTGAATGCGAATCGACCCGCCCCGAAACCTTTTATCCCGACACCGATCGGCTCTCCGCCACCGTCTTTCCCTCTCGCCTTCCGCCCGCGCGGCTATCAGACGCGTCGCCCCGATGGATTTCGATAAACATCTGCCTCCGATTGATTCCCCTTTGCTCGCGTTAATTAGCACGCGTCTAGTAAGTACCGCTTTCACGGGCGGCGATCGCTCGACCGCGTTAACGTCTCGCGATCCGCGTACACCTTGTCCCTCCCTCGCTCGTTCCTCGCAGATCTCGAATCGCGGCGCTGATTTCCCTCGCGGTCTCTCATTGTTTCGTTCGTTTTTTTCTCGCCTTTTTCTTTTGCTTTTTATTTCACGC
Source organism: Xylocopa sonorina (assembly GCF_050948175.1). Classification (NCBI taxonomy): domain Eukaryota; kingdom Metazoa; phylum Arthropoda; class Insecta; order Hymenoptera; family Apidae; genus Xylocopa; species Xylocopa sonorina. The sequence goes on along the minus strand of NC_135197.1, from coordinate 10,548,859 downwards.
TCCGGCGCGCTCGGTTGGTTAGTGCGTGGCGTTTAATGAGAAGCGATTCGGTGATTATTCAGTGGCGGCGGCCGATTGCTGGATTATTGAACCTTACGAGTTTCGGAGTGCCGTGTTAAAGGATGTTTATAAGGTAGAATCGTAGATTTTATCTCGTTCCTGTATTATACCGAGTTTGCCGTGAGTGGCGTTTAATTCGTTTCCCTCCTCCTCTCTCGTTGGTGAATTATCGAATTTTTTTACGACACATTTTAAAGGCTGTTTAAAGCACGGCCATTGATTTTTATCTCCGTCTCTCCGCGGTCTGCTTGCTTAACAAATTCTTGAGTCCGGTATTACGTGTCTCCGGCCAAATGTGAAGTTTCAAGTTTCAATATATTGCTATCGCTCGCGGAAAGGCTCGTCCGTGAGATTCTAGGGAAAAAATTTATATCTCGCTTGCGGTTGGCAAACAGGATTTCCGTTAATTACCCGGGTAATTCGGTTCACTGGCGCCGCGCAATTATTTAATCGACTGTTTATCGGAGCATAGCATCGTCGGTGGTCTTTGCACGGGCGCTCGGAAACGTTTCAACCCCCTGTGAATGCACGCGAGAAACCGGCGATTAACTCTGGACCACAGGGAAAGGATGGACGTCGAAGAGAGAACAAGTAATTTATACATCGATACGTGGCTCGTGATAGTGGGAATATTTAATTCGATCTTTAAATAATTCTTACAAGGTATAGGTGCCCGATATTGCATCGAGCCTTCCGCATTAGCATAGGTAAATAAATAACTAAGTTACTTTAAAACAGTCTATCGAGACGACGTTCTCGCTAAGTTGGATTTTATTTACACGACGATTTATCCATCTCTTTCATATATATATATATATATGTATATACCTATACATAGGTCGCTTCTATTTGCTCTTCTTCGTACATATGTATACGTATAACCATCTCTATTGCACATCGCAATTGTGTACGATATCTTACATTTTTACAATAAATTAACGGAACAGAACTAGCTTCTCACTCGCGCTCTCTTTCTTTCTCTCTCACTCGCACAGACACTCTTGTCACATGTTCTTGGCGAAATTTCTCTCTATCTCGAATACTGGTTCCTTTCTCAAAGAACAACGGCTGTTTCATCCATTTTCGATCTACCTGTTCGCGAGAAAAACTGTACAAATGGCACTGTACAACCCATTTCACTGACTTAGGCGATTCGATGTGCAATCGTGACGCTCCTCTCCGCGTTAATTACGAAATTTTGTCAACTCGTCGCATAGGAACGCGCGTGCTAAGCCCTCCCTCGCAAACGATACCACCGCGTTCGAATGATAGCTGTCGTTGCATACGCCGCGCGCACGACCACCATCATTCGATCCTTAAAACCCCCGGTAACTCATGGAGCTATCCCTTTCGCGAATTCGTCGCGACGCTCCTCGTTTCCGTCTCCAATCAAACGGGAAGCTCTGGCAACAGCTGCGAAACTTCAATCGGCTCTGACGATATTTTTCAATCACTTTCGTGTTCCGAGAATAACTTGTCGAATATACAAAAATAAAACGAGAACAAATCTTTGGAGCACGAATAATCCTCTCGACGACAACCATTCGGAAAATTTGCAGGAGGAACATTAAATTATCTAAGGACTAACATTCATTCGCTCACTTTTGTCATCGCTTGCCGCAGTCACCCGGACATTCACCCAACACCCGCCTCCGTGTCGTCCCCAATCGTTCGACGCGTCAACCCGTGAAAAGGATCAACGTTCCTCCACCACTCGCGAGATCTCGAAGCGAAACGAACGCGTCCGCGAATCTAAACTCGACTGCTCGATCCTAGAGCCTATCGTCATCACTTCGCTTGAAGTTCCGCGGCCTGTTCCTCCTCCTCTTTCGTCAGCGGCACCGTCGAGTGATTGTAGAGGCCCTGGGCCATCAGCTGGAGGGCCAGCGGGTTCTTCTGCCCGCTGGCCTTCTTGATCTTCGCCCTCTTGTTCTGAAACCAGATCTTGATCTGCGCCTCGTTCAGGCCCAGGTCCCTCGAGAGCTGCTGCCTCCGCCGTTCGGTCAGGTATCGATTCTCCGCGAACTCCCTCTTCAGCCTGGCCAGTTGCTCGCCGCTGAACGCGGTCCTCGGCCGCTTCTCCTCGGGGGTGCCGCCATTGCCGCGGCCATCCGACCTCTTCACCCTTCTCGTCCGCGGACCTGCAACACGGTAGGATCCTATCGTCAGCTGATATCTGTCAAAGTATCCGAAGAATTGAGACTACCGCGCTTAACTCGCTATCGTCTACCCAGGATAATTAAAAAAACGAACGAACAGGGTAGCTGTATCTCTGGCGAACGAAACGAAGATCAGCCTTGCGTAACGAATTCATAACGCTCTTACGCGGCCGCGAAGGACACTGATTCAACGAGTTTACGCGGCAATAAATCAGCGAAATTAACGAACCCCGTGCGCGTGCGCGGCCAGTGACAAACTTTACGACAACTTTTATCGTCTAGCCAGGTCCCGAGTGCAGCTCGCGTACGACTCCTCCATAACAAGGGAGGAGACCTCTCCTCTTCCCCGAGGCGGAATAAACGTCCGCGCGAGACGACAGGAATAGTTGGTGCACCCAGGCACCGACTCCTTCTGCTCCCCGGCCTTTCCCGCGTTTATCGTCGTCCGACGAAGCCGCTAGAAGTCCTTCACGGACTCCGCACCACTGGTCATGCGGAGTTAACAGAGACGACTTAATCGTAAATCAAACCCGTTATTGTTGTTGCACTCCAACCGCGCGGGCAATGGTCGTCGGGGCCTCGCGCGCCTCGAGGTACCTACGACCTAGCGTCGGAGATAACTAATTATTTTTTCGCGTTACGCTAAACGTTAGTCGCGTTTGCGAATTAACGTGATTGCGAGAGGGACCCTAGGCAGGCTTGTTCGTGGCTACCTTCGCCCGCTCGGCGAGCAGATTTATCGGTCATTCTCGATTCCACGATTGTTTCGGAATACAAGAATGTTTCGACTGGACGTGGATAATTAGTCGTAAACGTTGCAACGATGGCGAGAGCCTGCACGCGCGAATAGAAACCGAGGAAGCGCGCGGATTTTTCTAACTCGCCAGAGCGAAACGGGAAGATACGATCTGGAATGATAATCATTCGGAACGAGTGATTGTTCCCGGGCGGCTATCGCGAAAATGCGTACACGCTGAACACACCGGGAGAGTCTCAATTTGTTCTAAGTGCCGGAGTTTAATTCTCCATGATCGAGCGAACTGGAAAATTGCCAGCCCCGCGTATGAAATCGCGAATAATTATACAAATCTCCGCGATTTATCGATCCGACCGAAGGCGGTGCCTATTAGTTCTACTAATTCTACCGTGGAAACCAACAAACTGCCGCTGATTATTACTTTCTTCGCTGGCGATCATCGCGAAGGCGTATTTAAAATCGATCATTTTTAGAACGATTAGAACATAACAGGCAACGAGGTGTTATTATTTCTTCATCATCGTGCAATTTGAATATTTTTCATACATTTTGTTACAATCTTAATTATCCATTGGTTCGATAAAATGCAAATATCTTAACTCTCTACCGCGATACTGAAAGGGAACTCGATAAAAACGATCATGATTCTGCTACTATTAAACATTTTCTACTATCATCGACACGTACGAGCCAATAAAGGGTTAACGCGCGCGGTTTTTAATATCAGCTCAAGGATGACGAGACTTTCATCTCCTAATGGAGCTTCCGTCCGAACGGAGAAAAACTCCCGACGTACGTTCGAGGAGCGAACGATCGAGGAAGCGACAGGGCACCAGGCAGTTTCTCGTTCTCCCGTTCAGAAATGACTGAGGTAACGAACGGTCGGCAGTCTAATTACTTAAGCGAAGTAGTCTCGTTGTCGGTGGCAGGAAAGAGGCATTCGTGAACCCACTTCTCGCTCTCCCGACCCTCGTTTCTGGCTACGAGGTAGCTTCTTCCCTCCTGCTCCCTCCCGTAGTTTCACGGTTTCCATTTAAGGAAGAACAACCCACCTACGCGGCAGCCGTGGCCGTCTCGAGGGGTAAAACCAATAACGCTAAGACGCCCTCGAGAGCGAGAGTACATCCCCGAAAATACCTCGCATACCGAGGACGTGGCGGCCGCGAACGAACACTAATTCCCTCTCCGCCTATCCTTGAGTTAGACGTCAGCTACCGACCTGGCTGCGCCTTCCTCTTCGCCGTAGTACACAGCCCTTGATTAACGCCGCGAGTCATTGTCAGCTCTCGTCACCTGTCGTCGCCTGCTCGCCTCCAGAACGATAGTTTGTCTTGCAACCATAATTCGAATTTTTTCAAGCAGCCAGGAATTACGGTAAAAAATTGCCTCCTCCTTTCACTGCTCTAATCGCTACTCATCGTAAATCGAAGAATTTCGATACTCGTACAGCGCGCAGCAATCATGTCAGACACGCGCAGAAAGGGAAGGATCGAAGTGATCAATCGAGGTCCTCCTCCAAGCGTTGAACGGTACAATTGTAGCTTCCGCGAGGGTCGCGAATTCCCGGTAAGAAGGGGAACAATGGATGCTCGGTTTCTTCGCTCGAATAGATACACAGAGACGAGTCGAGTGTCCGGAGTTATTCGCTTCTTTGCCAGGAGTTTTACCGATGTAATCCAATTGCCGGAAAAACTCGTCGGATCGGGAACAATTAAGCCACTTCATCATTGTCCTGTCATCGGGGCGACGAGTCGCGCGTGCGTTTCCTCGACGAAGGACGACGGCTGGTCCGCGTGCACGAGCGTCCCCCTGTGTCGTGCGCGACAATGTCCGGCTGTTTCTCGCCTCCGCCTCTACCCCAGACGCGTTCCCCCTCGATCGAACGACCGTCCAGCCTTTGCGTAACGAAACGTAGAAACGGTTCGGTTCGTTCTCTTTCAGTTTCGCTGGTTGTCAGGCCGGTCACGTTGCTTTTAATTGCACTGGTATCGGACGGCGAGCCAGTCGAGAGACGAGCGGGGCCTGGCCTGGCGGTTCGAATTGGTTCACCGGCGATCGGTCGCGATTGTCACGGGATTCCGTGGTTCGTTGGAAAAAGAGGGGGAAACGCGGTAGAAACGAGCATTACGCTCCCGTGTTGTATCGGCAACTAACCCCCTGGTGGACTTGGCGAAATCATCGTTCCCTGAGCGAGGCTGAAAAACCATTGGCACGCCTTATCGACGAGCGTCGATCGGCTTTCCCATCGCGAACCAAATGTATCCTAATGCTCGTGGTCGGTTCTAAACGCTGTGTTCTTGCCAGATCGGACATATCGCTCGGGTCTATTTGTTCCGCGAAGAAAAAGAACGCCCCTAAGAACGTGGAAGCGACTTTGGATAACGCGACTGTCGCTCCTTTCCTGCCGCGCGATGGTATTTCTCGATCACGCTGTCCGTGACGCAACAGGGCGTATCGAGAAAATCGTTGGTCGTCTTTGACGACTCACGTCCCGGACGGTCGATGTATAGGGGGATCGTACCCAATGAAGGAGGCCGTTTCCAGCGGATTCCTCGAAGCGAGCGCAAGAGGAACGCCGCGCCGGGATCAAGTCCTCATAAATTTGCCGATCGTTCTTGCAAAACCCCGCGGAGAGCGGCGCGAACCGCTGAGGACAACGTTTCTGGACCTTTTTCTTTTTTTTTATCTCCCTCTCTCTCTCTCTCTCTCTGTCTTTGCTTCCAAGGTGAATAGAAAGCGATCCGCTGTCTGGCGTCGCAACGAAACGAGACGGGAACGAGACGAAATGACCGATAGGTATTTAAATTCGCCTCCGTTTCGTTCGTGCGGAGCTAATTTTCCCCGTTCCATCACCTCCGGCAGAAGAAAAGCTCGCGATTTCGAATTCCACGGGTGTAGAGCGTTCGCCCTATAAAGCTGCTCCGATAATTGCTAGCGGCTGGACACGATCGAGAGCGGCACGGATCGCCGCGGGTCCCTCGCCGATCGGGGAACGATCGACGGGGGCCGCGCGAAGTGAGTCGTACGCTATGAATCGCGCAGGGTACGTGCAACGATCCAGGCACCCGGTCTTAAAGCGCCACTAAACTTGCGCGTCACGTTCCTTTTAATTACGTCTGGCAGCGTCGACGGATGCGAAAACGACCGCGGGATGGGAGGGGACGCGAAGAATTCATTAAACGATACTCTGGAACGAGTCGAGTCGGGAGCTGTACCAGGCCCCGATGTGGGACAGGTGCTGGGTCATACATCGAGAAAACGCGAGCCGAACCGATCTAAAAAGGGAGTCGCGTATTTTTGCAACTGCGCAGGTGTCTAGGAGCTGAAAGGCTCGTTCCGGCGATGGAGCGAAGCTGCCACGGAAGATCGTTTAAGACGGTGGGACGTACGATTCAAACTGTTTTTCGTACCGCCGCTATCGTTTGCAACCAATTATCCGAGCTATGCTCGCTCGAGAATCCACGCTAGATACGCACGGACAAAGAACTGTGTTTGGATCACGCAGGCTTAATGGATCTCTTTTTTCTAAATTAGCATCTAATCGTTTGTGCCCGCGGCGGCTTCAACGACGAGCAAACTCCGTTTTTGAATTCCTACCGAGCCGGGGATTAAATCGTTCTATGATCCTCGCGTTCGAACGCGCAAAGCGGGGAGGTTTCTTCGTCCGCAAGAACCTGGTACCGCTCTCCGCGTCTCGATACCCGCGGAGCGCGACGCGTTACCCTACCCGTGGCAGAAATCAATTAAAGGGTAGGAAAATTTATCACAGCTTTAGTGCAACGGTTTCTCAATACCCGTCCAGCCTTCGCGCCGTCCCGCGGCGTGTCGCGATCGCCACCCGTAATTATCGATTCTAATTAACGATCCTCGCGTCGCGGGTTTCATTATTGTTTTTAATCGCCACACCGCCGGCTGGGTTTCTCTACATCGCCGTTAATGAAACTATCCGCGAACTCGACGCAGGTAGATGGATTTTTCAACCGTGAAATCACCTAAGCGACTTGTAAATCGTGACACTGTCAACCCTGGCGTAAGTCAGGGCAAGTACGATACAACGTTCTACACGCAGATCTCTTTATCCTTTAATTATAGAAAATCTAAAGGTATTTAACGTCGATAATCGTTAATCCTCGGAGAAGAGGACAGGGTGCGTGGTTGGGTGGTTGAAAGGACCGACGCAGCGGTCGAACGCGCGGCTCAATTTCCAGCGATTAGCCAGGTAAACTCGGTGAGCACACGCTAACGATGAGAACGTGCAGGCGGCTGGTTACGAGCGTACAGGCTTGCCCGCCACCGTGGCTCGGTTCCTATTAAAATATTGGCTTCATTGGTCTCCCGCGTGGAAGGATACGCGCGTAATTAAAGAGGATCGCCGCGGGGGAGCTCGCGAGTTCCACGAACGGGAAATGTCCGTCTGCGGCCTGTGGCCGTGGTTTACCTGGGAAATCCGGCGAAGAAGTCCGCGTGCGTGCAAAGAAACGAATTATCGAGCGGATAGCGGTAGCTGGACGCTATAAATATCGTTTTTCTCGTCCAGGATGGATCGGATCGAATCGGCGGCCGGTGAGAGCTGTTGCGTGCGACTCGATGGCTCTTCCGCGTTTCGACCGCGAGCGGGGCTGACGCGGTTTCAAGAACAGTGCGCGCGGTTCTTGCCGCGCGGTCGGTTTAAATTCTTGTATCGCGTTTCTCGGAGAGACCGAACTCTGTTCCGTAGAAAGTGTCGCGTGATCATTGCTATTCCGGAATGGTTCGATGTAAACTATTCGTGAAGAATGTCGGGACATTATCTCGTTGCGTGAGGTAACGATTACCGAGTAACTCAAAAATAGCTGCTCGAGCAGGATACGTTCGAGTATATCATTCGCTCGCGTCCAACGCGAGTGGTACTGCGAGCGTATCGGAAAATTCCACGCGATTGAAAAACACTTCCATCGAATTCCAAAGCAACGAACGTCCGCTTCGCGTAACGACGTACACGATCTCCGTGGTACCAGCGACGATTCACTCATTTCACCGATCAAAAGTCTCGTTCCTGCCGGATATCGCAACCCCGCTCGAAGCTGAGGGCGCTCGATCGACTCGTCGTTTCCGTGAATCTGATCTATTCGAGCCGCTCGCGATACGAGATCGTCTGGTCGCGTGTAAGCGTCGCGTCGAGCACGCTGAAACGTCTTGGACGCTGCGCCGGGTACCCTCGACCCGAGAGCAGACTGGAGTCGCGGTTGAGTTATGACTACGGCCATTAACTCGGGACAAACGAGGCTAAGCGTGTCGACACGGCCGGCCGACCGGCCTTCCCGACTTCTCCTCGCGATCATTCTCGATTCCCGAGAATTACGACCGCGCTCCTTCTCTCTCACTCGAGCCTTCGAAACCCGCCGCGATTGATAGTTTCGAGCCGTCGAATCGGCCCTCGCCAGCGTTTGTTTCACGTTTTTAACCGGTACCATTCTACTAAAGACGTTTGGTACGCGCTACCTCGTGTCTATTAATATGTACGAAAGACGTGTACACGCGTTATCACGTGTTTAGCAACGGTAATAGATGTGCGAGATGCATCGAGATTTTTGGAGATTTAAATATGGAAATACGACTGAATTCGAGTAAACTGTTGTAGAGTAAAAATATGTGCTGTTTTCCGATTAGTCTCAAGGTTTACCGTTACAGGAACTTGGTATCGTACAATACGCCGACGATTTTTCGTGGAACGATTAATATCGCGACAGAGGAAGGCTACTTGTAACCCACATACGAGGATAATTTACGTCGGATGTCGGTTGCTCGTTAATTTCCGCGTCGTGGATCGCGTTTTGCCCGCGCGTCCATTCGCGGAAACGAACGGGAAACGCGGCCGACTAACGAGTGAAATGTCATTCGAGGAATTAAGACCTCCTCGTCGCCATTGATGGTCACCCCTAACCGCTTCTTGCCGCGGCAACAGTATTTATGGATAAAAAGCAGTTAAATCCCCGAACGAAACGACTGGTTCTGTTTTGTCGGCCTTTTTTTCCCCCAGCGAGGGATACGCGACGCGTTTAAACGAAAAAGCCCCCGGAGACGCGCGGGGGAGCCGCGCGAGACGCGGAGACATTGAACTGGATCGAGGGGAAATTAATAGGCGGCCGCGCGATTTCAGCTGGACGACGTCCAATGGCAAGCTTCCATAAACAATCGTGAACAGTAATGGGTTCGAGAAAGCTCACGTTCGTCCGTTGCGGCTTTCGTCATAACCGTCTCGGCCCTATAGCACTCGAGCGTACGGCCTCTAACTGTCGTGGCTCGTTACTTACTTCGTCCTGAGAACAAAAAAAGAAAAAACACACCGGTTAAAAAAGCATGATCGTGGACAAGCATTTCATTAATAATAACCAATTATCCATTCTCGCGTGTCCGTTCGGTACACCCGGCGATAAAGTGGCGAACGGGCGGCTGGCATTGGGGGTAGTTTATCGCGTCCCACCTATCTGACGGCCCTAACGTCAATTAACGGGACGAACGATAATGATTTACGATTGTCACCGTTTCGCCTCGTTCCCTTCAGCTCGCGTGAATTCGAAACGCGGGACGAACCCGCGATTCCGCGTTTCTCCATTACGCGCTCCATTCCGTTCGAGCGCAGCTCTGGGGAGAGCGCGCGGCAAATAAACGCTCGTTCGAAAGCGGAAAAATTAAATTCGCAGCTCGAAAGAACAATCGAGAGAGACCAATCAAACTCTCAGCCGCGTGCAAAAGGAATTGGAACGGTTTTTCCGCTGGCGATCAAGCATTCCGACCACATCGTTCGCACCGAAATTCCATCGGGCCTGGAAAAAGACCACCGGACGTCCTTAATCCGCGAACAAACGGCAGTAACAACGCGTTCGAGCGGATCGCTCGACCGTGGGACTTAGGCGACGCTGGAACAGCAAACCGGGCGATTGGTTTCTGTCGATCGAGCGAGTACGACGCCCGATTTCGTTCTTTTCTACGCGCTCCCAAGATTACGGAGCGGCCGCTCACATTTTTCCAGGCCACTCGTTAAGGTGTCTCCGGGACCCGCGGAAACGCACGAAAAGCTTGGCCGTGTCTGCCCCGTAGCTGTCTGCCCATAACCATAAATAATGATCATTGATTGGTCACTCGTCGATCGTTACCCGCGAGTACGTGACTGCGTTTACGTTTCCACGGGTCGTTAGTTCGTTTTCCATTAAGGCGCGGTTCTCCCTCGGTCTCGATCCCTCCTCGATCCTCGTCGCCCTCTCTTTCTCCGCGCAGCGGCCACTGTCCGCGCGCCGGACGGATCCGAGGAAACGCGGCTGTTTTCGAACGATTTCGTACCAGATACACGTGTAAACGCCCTGGCTTGCCTCTCTGGTTTCGCGTTAATGCCGTTTCTCCTCGCCAGCGATCTTAATCTTATTACGTTATTACCGTCCAAGTTCTTTATTCGTTTAACGAGAGCTGAGAGAGATTTGGTCGTCGAGTGCTTGGACGGAACAGCATAAATTAGCCGTCTCGAATTATTATGACAACCGCGAGAAAAGCCCAGCGACAACGGGGAACGTACGAGAGGAAAGTAACGAGGTTTCGAAATCGACAGAAGTCATCCATTATTGATTGCGACATCCCAAGTCGCTCGTAACCGATCGAATCGCTCGATATAAAATTCACGCGAAAGCAACAGCGAGCTGGCAGTCCGATCGAGAAGGCGGCAGCTTAATTACTTCGTCGAAAGGCTGGCAATTTCGTCGCGACGCGAAACGGATATCGGTACGCGGTGGAAAGAGAGGCACGACCACGATCGGGGGAACGATTTCGCGGTTTAACGTGGACAGATGATTGGCGACGCGGCGCGCGTTAAGAATAATGAGAAATGTAAATTCGCAAATAATATATTGCTCGGGAGGACGATTAATGATTTCATTCCTGGCACTGGCCCCTCGACGGAGCCGGTTCTTCCGGTGTGACCACCTCCAAACACCCCCTACCATCCACGGTACGACGCGTTCGTGACCTTTTTCAGCGCGTCGGTACCGAGGGAGGAGGCTCGATGATTAAACGCGCATTAAATAGGAACCCGTGCGAACTACGAGCCGCACGGGCGCGTTGTTCGTCGCGGATCGAGCGTGCGCAAGAATTTTGAGAAGGGAGTCGGTCCGCGATCGTTCTCCAATCGTGGGAAAGTCGCTTTCCGCTCCGCGTCTGACGCGAGCCGATCGAGAAAAAAGGTTTTCGCTAATTCCTGCCAGCGTTGATTGGAAAACGGACATGTCTGGAATCGCGAGCTCCCCAAACTTTCCAACTACTCCTCTGTTCGTGAACTTTGAATTTCCGCGATTTCGAATTTTTTTTTTTTTTTTTTTTTTGTTACTCGACATACCCGCGTGATTTAATTTCGACATCTGAATTCGAACGGGATCGAGGAAACCGGTGCGGCTATCAGGAACGATCGTGTTCGCGAGGCTGCTCGATCATGCACGTCGGGACGCGGAGCGTTAAAAATAGATGGTATCATTGAAATCGATTGGCTCGCGGTCGTGCAGTCGGACCCGTTGATCTTTCGTCGCCGGCCGCGATATTCATCGTTCCCGTGGCGAGATAACAAAGATACCAGATAAAACGAACGACCTGGCTGCCCGCACCCGGAGCGAGGCATAATTCACCGCGTTACGTATTCGATGTTCTACACCGTTACCAATCACGGGGTACCAACTAACCAAATGGGCCCAGTCATTGTCGTTATTAATTATTACATTAAACCGGGGCGTTATCGCAATGGATCGTTGATCGTTACAACGTCGATCTCGTTGCGCTTTATCCTGGCTACCATCTGATCGTACGCTCGGAAGATACCAGATAAAGAAACTTGTGTTCTCGACGTTCAGTCCCTGCCACGTCCCAACGCATTGTTAAAAACGCCCTTCCTCGCGTTCTTCGCTCGATTGTCCGAGTTGCGGAGTGATAAAGAAATACCAGAACACTCCGTCATTTCCTTTTTCTATTTTTCCACGCGAAACCGTGGTTATTTAACTGCACATTGTTCCACGATCGAGGCGAAGACCAGATTATCCGAATTCTTTTGCCGCTTTACGCCATCGATCTATTCTTTGAATGGTCCCGGAACGGGTGATTTCTAAACCATAATGCGTACCATGCCGATATCGGTCGATCGTGGAGTTGAAGTTATTCAGCGAAGGTATTAATGACCATCATCGACAGCGATTACCGTTCCCAGTGAACGATGAATAGCTCTCCATTCGACGTTTACCGATACCCGTTCCCACGATAACGTAAAACGTCGCTTTTCAATAATCTCGAGCTTTAAGGGCGGTGTTCACCCGTGAAATCACCCGTTCGAACGCGCCCCGGGCGAACGGTACGATAACACTTGGAGTTACATGCGATCTAACGATCGGTTGAAAAAGGTCTCTCCTCCGGGTTCCGTTCGCACGTGCATCCGACGATACGATCGAGATCGCACGATTCCTCAAATCGAACTTCTAACCCGGACTGACTCGAGTCAACCTTAAGGTTCCTCGTGACCAAAGCGTTCAGTCGCGTACCAACGCAGTGGACATCGTCGTCCACGATCGTAATGAAATTTCAATTCATTTGACATCGCGAAACTCTTTGTTCTTTCGCGGACAGTGATTAACCGTAATTACGACCTCGCGATCGCACTAACGAGCCTTAATAGCCGACGATAACGATTCGTTTGCGCGGGACTTAGAACGGCGCACCGTCTAGCGAGGCGGACGAAAAATGGTTATTAACGATAATCGACGCGCATAAAATTATGCAACCCGCGTCCCAAGCCGATAAATCGGAGTCCACGTGCGAACGTTGCCCGCGGACGAATCAATTAGCTCGAGTATCCTATAATGCGATATGCGTTTACCGGCGTCGTTAACACATGTCATCCGACCGTTTAAGCTTGTTTGCAATTATACCGTACGTATCGCTCGTTTCCGCGAGCCTCCGCTTTCTGTCGCGTGCATAAATAAAATCACCGGGACATATGCTGATCACGGATAATTCTCGGCTGTCCGCGCGCCGTACTCGTTGTAAATGATTCCATCGTTTCTGCTAGGAATATAAAATAACAGGTTTGAGGCATCCACGCTGCTTTCGATCCGGCCGATTGAGACGTCCGGGGCCATCCGATTTTACTTAACATCGAGGAACGCCTACCACCCACGAGATGGAAAGAGAGCTGCGGAGCGAGACTTCAAAGCAATACCAGGAACAATATTTTGGACCTCGGCCATTTAAGTGTCAGACCCTCGCCCTTGTCGATGCCTCGAATATCTCAATCGGTTCGAGTGGCCGTTCGATAAGCAAATTCGCCCCGCCGCGCGCGATACAACCGAGAAGCGTCTATTATTGCTAATTAACCGGGCCCCCCGTTAACGGTGATTCGCGTGCAACGCGATTAATCACGTCCGTTTCGCGCGCGAGGCCTGCGCGCGGCCCGTTTTAATGAAAACGTCGGAAAGAATCGCGCGAGACCGTCTCATCAAACCGACGTCCGCATAATTAGAGACGGACAGTGGGAGAGCGCCGCGTGTTTCGAGCGACGCGTGCGATCGCGTCGATCTTCGGGATCGCGTGAAGCCGCGAGGATCGCTCGTTATCGCTGCGCCCTAACAAGCCGCGTAGCTTTCCGCGTTTAGCGCCGCTTCGACGAGCATCGTCGTTAACGCGCGATTTTCGATGGTAAACCAGCCGATCGACTAAGTGAAAGTGCTAGGCGATCGAGGCAAAGGAAACACTTTTCTCGTTGGCTTTCACGACGGATCGTTTCTATTACTTTCGCGCTCGTAGGATTGTTTTTTGTTTTCACGCGTTCATTACGTGTTCGCAAGTGACAGCAATAAAATTAGCCATTGAATTAGGTAATTTCATTAGGCGCCATCGTCGACTGACCGTGTCCGACGCACTCCACTGATGGTTCTTCGAGCCACGCGAGATCGCACGTATTCTACTTTCTAAGAAGACGAGAGTTCGAAGTGGAATAGGGAGGATAAGTCGGACGACAAAAGAGCAGACGCAGGATACGCGTTCGTATCCCTGTCTCGAGTAATTACACCGTGCATGCTTCGGTTTCACGAGCCGTCTATAACGCTGAATCGATACCACGGACGTTGACCACGGTCTATCCTCGGGTCGAGCGGCATTTTCGTCGAATCTCGCGGATACATCGCGTTTCACTTTCCCTTAGCCAAGGACTGACTTATCTGATCCGGCGTCAGGTCGATACTTTGGGAATGCGGTGCAATTAGTATCTCATTAGACAGTGCGACTGTTCTAATTCCTCGGTTTCGCATTAGAAACGTCATTCTGTCTCGGAGCCTAACGTGACATTCCCTCTTGGACCGCTCTCCCCTTCACCCGTCCAATTTTCGCAACCGTTCGCGCCTCGAAACCCACCGAAATTACGCGAACACGAATTCTACTCTAAACTAAGAATTCTCCAAGTAAGATCGTAAAATTAACCTGTCCAATAATCGCCGGACGAGCGCGTCGTCTTTAAGGTACGCGGCGTCGAGGAGGGTTAATGGGTCAGGAAAAGTCTCGCGGTCGGATATTCCAGGAGTTGACCGAAAACTGCGCGTCGTGCGAGGCACCGCTCGTTCTTCATCTTCGTCGTGCTAAAATTTCGCTGGTACTTCGCGAGCGCGTGACAACTTCAAAAATACCAACGGCCTTCCGCTGCCGCGGCCATCTCGCGCCTCCCTCCGTTCCTCTCGAAGCGTGTGGCGAGGAAGTCGATCCCGCGGCTAAGTAAACCACTTCTGGTTGTGTACAGAAGCTGCGGCTCGAAGCGAGACGAATTAGCGGGCTGAAAATCGCGGGGTATTAACTGGTGGGGCGCGTCGAAACTCGACGGGCAAGAGGGACCGTGGGGTGGCGAAACGGGACGGGGGCGGAGGGAACGGCTCGCGCAAGAAAAAGAACCGGAGAACCGGAATGAGACGTGACGGAGGAGAATACCAGAATGGAAACAAATACGAGGCTTTCGTTTTACCGATGGGTAAATATAGAAGTCGCGGTTGGAACAACAAACGATCGCGAAAAGCCGTTTTTCTCGCGGTTTTCTCATAACGCGCGCCGCGAACCGCCGAGCGAGAAAACGGACGAACAAATTGACGTAAAAGACGCGCGGCTTTTTGCGCTTATTAGCCGCTCCATTCAAACGATTCCGCTTTACCGAGGCTGGGAAAGAGCAGCCGGGGTAAAAACTGACTCGTTCAGCTGGATGTGCTCGTAAACGGGGCCATGCCGGCCGTTTTAGTTCGCTTAACCCGCGTTTAGAAAAGTGAATTATTTCGTCCCCGATTACTTTGCGAAAATTCACTTGGCGTCCAATTAATCCGCGGTTATTCTTCAAGTCAAACAGTACACCAACACGCACTTACAACAATAACGGTATCTCTCAATTGTTCCAGAGCAACCAACGAAGCGGACGTTAAAAACAGCACGATATCATCCACGACGCACTGCCAATTTCTACGTCAAGATTCCATCGCCAGGGGACCATTGTCAACCACGATCCCCGCCGAGTATGGAGTCCGAGTCGTTCGTCCTCCCATCGGCTGAACTATCGCGATGAATACCACTGCGGCCAGGCATGGAGCAAGGTGATTACGCAACAATATCGCGTTGGACTATCGCAACGTCCACTTATTAACAAAGACAAAAATGCGTGCTCGACGGTGAGCAGGGCCGTCGCGGCGTGTGTGCGTGCGGAAGAGCGCGCGAGTGGAAGCGAGCCGCGCGGAGGGCAGCCACGGGACGAAGAGGAGGCGAGCCCACGACGGAAAGAGAGCCGGAGGACAAGGAGAGGGCCCGGCTAAACGGCGGGTGCACGAGAGAAGGAGATAACCGCGGGGTCGGACCGGGTGGTTGAAATTAATGTTGCCCGCTTAATTGGAGCCACCGAGGAGTGTGCGTGTGGTCAAAGTGGTTCTCAACCGACGACTGGGTTCCTTCGCGTAGAACGCGCCACGCTCGACGCACTGCGGCTTGCAACAGTTCCGTGAACTTTCCAGAACTCCGCCGCAAGCGTAACGGCGGTTCTCGCCGGTCGACGCGGGGTATTTTGGGGGATGCGAAGCGTCAATCCGAACGCTCGACGTTACAGGTAGGTAGAAACGCAAAATCCTGGCCAGCGAACGGATCCTCGAGATCAACGGCAGGTGCATTTAGCCGGCTGCGTCGGGTAGAAGCGACGAGCATACTTCAAAACACGACACCAACAACTGCGATCCTTTTGCTCCGAGACGCGCGCTCGAGACAGAGCCATTCTACTTAGCCACGCATCTCTACCTTCAGCCAACTCGTACCTACCTTCCAAGCGTTAAACAAATGAAATCTAAGGGTGCGGCTCGGGTAGCAACGTTAGAGGGAACACTGTCTACATCGGTTAGTATATACGTACGTGTACTTACGGTACATCCCGCCGACTTGTCCACCGCTACAAACTACACTGGCCATTTTCTAAGCTAAATATACCTACCACCGCGCGATTTCCTAACCGCCGCGCGATTCCAACAGTCGGGAGCCGGCTAGCACCAGGAATCTCGAAAGGAAAAGTGGTTGCGTGGCGTGACGCGCGTCGTTTCCCCGAAACGGCACGGCCAGGAACAGAACGAACGAGTGGAACACACGGTGCGCACGGGTGTATCGTGTCCGGAAACCCTGGCTCGTGAAACTCCCGCACCCACCCCGTCCGCCTTCATCTCGCGGGTATTGGAAGGGGACCGCAGGGGCCCTTTGCTTATTGTTACTTACGGCTTACGGGGTTTTGACACGCGAGCCGACCTAATGTGTTAATATAACGTATGGGGGATTGCCTACCTACCCCGTGTCTACGCGGCCCAGTGTATTGGCCGCGCCATAAAATCGACCCACCCCACGCGTGCACGCCACCGTTCCATCCGGCGATTCGACTCGCCGCGATTCCATTCACGAAGCTCTCGCAATCGTTGCGTTCGTCGTCGTGGAAAGTCTCGCGATATGGGGATCACGAAATTGAGGGGGGGATCGCGAGCGGAAGTTTAACGGTGAACGTGTAAAATGATAGAGAAATTGGACGTTCTCAAGGGAATCTGTATTCTGCTTATCGTTTCGCGTGAATTACCACGATTTCACGCGTTGGAAATACACGACGGTGTAATTGTGAACGGAACTGTGCTCGTTGATCGTCGAGTCATCGAATCGACGAGCGTTCGTCCCGTTTGAAAATTTGCGCACGCCGCGTCATCGAAGAAGGACATCTCGATCCTTTTTGTTTCCTGTCTGTCGTCGGATCGCGATAGCGCCGCGCGAGTTATTCCGGGCAATTTGCATGAATCGCATTTACATGAAATCGCTATCTAGATTTATCTCTTTCGCGTCGCCGTGGAAGAGATTACCGCGACGCATCAATCATCATTTTGCGAAATTCTCTCGTTCGACGCGACGTAACGCACCGCTGCGCGGGCGAGGCTGACGGACAGCTCGCCGGACTTTTGTCCGCTCGATCGTGCCTACGCCACGAGCGGGTGAAGTGTATTTGCGTTTTGCGCCGTGGCCACTCGCGAAGTCGGCAAACAAATCGTTGCTCGCCAACGAGAGAAACCGGCGCGGTGACGATAGTTGCTGGGCCAACCAATCGAGTAAATTAATTGCAAACTCACGTCTGTCCGTTCGCGCGCGTCAAAGGGACCTCGCTCTTTCGTGATTTCAATAAATTCAAGAGAATATAGCAACAGAACCACCGTAATTACGCGTCCGCTCGATTACGAGTAACTCGTACTCGCTCGTTAATTCGAGGTCCCGGGGCACGCAAGAAACTATTTCATATTTACCCTGGTACTTTCTGCGAGCGTGGACAATTAAACCTCGGGGCAATTAAGCCAGGCGAACGCGCGGGCTAATTAAATAACGAAGAGGAGACGCGGTCCCTCGAACGCGCGCAGCTCTCATTCCGTCCGCGCGCACCCGCGTTCCTTTTAAATTCGCCGTGTTATTTACGGTTTCTTTGTGACCGCGCGTGCACGACGTGGACACACCGTCACGCGACGATTGGCCACGGGGCACGGAGGATAAAAAAGACGGGAATAAAAAATCGACCTCCGCGACGTACGACTCTAAATTCGTCCGCTCTTAAATCCGTCAGCGAGCGCATCACCCTGATCGTACCCTATTAAATCGTGATTCGCCGCGTCGCGACACGCGTGGCTCTATCCACGAAAATCACGGCCACGAATTGGACGATGACGCGTGGACAACGGTACGAGCCGGAAGCTTCGTTGAAGCTTCCGGTTCTTCCGTTCGAACGGTGCTGCGAGGTTATTTCCGACGGCTCGGTAATTGAAACGTGACGTTCAACTCGGCCGCGAACAGCTGCGAATTAAAAACGTTAGAGGTACCGTGAATCGCGTAACAGGATGCTTTACTAGTAGGCAGTACATGGAACGTTCGCGTCTCTCGCGATTCAAATCTCAGGCTGGATATTTAAATGAAACGTGAGCATTGTAATCCCTTTTTTTCGCGTAGCTCGAGAACAGTGACGTTACAAAGGGACGCGGCGGAAAGAAAGATTGAATAGAAATTATGCAGGATATCAGCAATTAATCGATATCGTATAGTACACGCGGTATGTTAAACGGGGAACAATTTAGTAGGCGAGAATCATCGGGCTCGGGTATTCAAGAGTCGGAGCGCGATCGTGATTCGAAAGAGTCTGCCGAACAATCGACTAGGCTACGAATGGGTGTGTTTGGGCCGCAGACGGGTGGGCCTGACCGCGGAGGCGTAAAGCGCGCGTAGGCGTCGCGACGGATGCAAATTACCCGCACCAGATTTCGACGATACATCTTAATTCCGTTCCCTGCCAAAAGCACCGCTCGCGCGGCGTCGATTCCCGGAAGAATTCCTCCGAACGACTCGATTAGATAACCGCTGAGAGCCGTTCTTCGACCACGGGAGAATCTACGGGGGATGACGTAACGATCGATTTTTTACGTTTCGCTTTTTGCGCCGCGAGTACCCCGAGGAATGGAGCGACGTCTATATTAAGCGGGTCGACCCTTCAACGTCGACACGAATACGCGGATTGCCGCGGACAATTTCGTGTAATTACAGAGATTAAGCAAATTGCAGAATTTATCACAGAGGCGGTGAATAAAAAAAAGTCCCGCGAACGACCGCTAGGACTGTCCTTTTGCTTTTTCCTTTTTTCCTCTTTTTCTGTTTTTCATTTCGTCGGACACGCGTATCCTCGGGGGTCAAGCGAAGCCTATAAAGTGGACAGTTACCGAGCTCTAAACGCACGTCGCCGGCGGTCACGTGAGAAATGACTTCCTGATAGGTTGAAATTAAGCTATTAATTATCCTTACAGGCCTCGGGCTACTGTCGCGCTTTTCCCTCATGAATCCTAGTCACACGAATTACGCGCACCATTCAGACGGGTTCTTCTTTCATTACGCTTCGAATATCGCCTCGCGTGTATACCTCGCCCGTGGAATGCGGTATATTCAGAACGCTCCGGAAGCGTGTACCACTTCCGTGTCGGCTATTAACTCTCTTTCTCTGAACCGAATTAGAGAACGGTTTCACTTTTTCAAGTTCACCGGTGGGAATTAGAAATTTCTACGCGATCGATGTACAATTTCCATACGCCACAGTGGCGAACGTGTTTCTTTTTTTTTTTTTTATTGGTCAACTTTAATCTACGCGTACGTCGAAAGGAAATAATTGGCGAAGATTCGTGCGAAAATCAGACGGAAAGAACGCGTCACGTGGGCAAAGATACGCTTGTCATCGGTGCGTTTCTCATTTCCGTGTCAGCGGGGAGAAGTGACGGGTGAGAAGTCCCACGATTCGCGAATACGGGAACGGTTTCCATGGGGAGCTCGA
Organism: Xylocopa sonorina; assembly: GCF_050948175.1. NCBI lineage: Eukaryota > Metazoa > Arthropoda > Insecta > Hymenoptera > Apidae > Xylocopa > Xylocopa sonorina. Next base: position 10,528,995 of record NC_135197.1, on the reverse strand, counting down.
CTCCGAGAACGAGCCTTCCCAGAAGCGGTTGGTTCTTCCAGGAGTCGGTGCATTTCGCACGAACGGTCCCGGTCTTTTCGGCCTCGAGACCGCTGCTACGGGTCTTCGGAACTTCGGAAACCGACCGGGTAATTACGAAACGTTTTGCCATCCGGGCTGGACGTGTCCCGTGAGCCAGTGCCATTGGACGCGTCCCCGGAATGAACGCGTGTGGACGTCTGCGAGTCTTGTCCAAACACGGTAATCAACGACCACGACGGATCGTCCTTCCGAGCGATTCCAGCCAGAGTTAATTAGACACGTAACGTCTCTCGCAGGTATACTCGTGATTTGGGTCGATACGCGGCCGTGCCAGAAAACGTTGCATAATATCGTAATCACGCGGCGTTTCGAAGGCGATGGATTACGTCTACGCTTTCAGCAATTTCGAATAGACGTTCTTCGAAATAGCAGAACCTTGTCAACGTTGAATTACTCCGCGAAAAGGCTTTGAAAACGTCGCGCGAGGAGGAAGCTCCACGGAAGTCACCTGTATACCTGCGTCCATGTAACAAAATTCAAGGCGATTCCTCTTGCCCCGGTTTTTGCGACTAGACGATTCTAAAGAGTAGAAAGAATGAACGCAGCGAATAGAGTCAGCTGTTTGTCGGAAAGGGACCATATATTATACCCGTATCGAGAACCGCGGGCCAACGCGGTTTCCCTCCGCGTGAACGCCGATGCGCAACGTCTTAGGCAAATGGCCCCACGGCGGTGGTCGGTGAGATTAAGTTTAATTGGCCGGTGGACCCGGGTGAATTGAGATTTATGAAGTAAATTCATTGTTTCGAGTCGCCGTCGTCGGACCACCCAACACCGTTCCTGGCCCCGCTCCGTGGATCCGCTATCAAATAATGTCCCCAGCAACGAGAGGGCCGAGGAACATCTGACAGTCGGGCTACTGTCGGGGCCCACGGATAAAAAGGAAAGCAATAACGGCTGCCTCTATATCATCTTTATTCCTGTTACACGGCACACTTGCATGGAGCTGAGTTTTTTTGCGCGCCAGAGGCCCCCGGCCACTTCTCCGAGCGAACATCTTCATCCAGAGCCGACTCTCCGGGACGGCAACCCTTTCCTTCTTCACCACGCTAAGGGACGAACAACGAAATATATTGTGATCGCGACGCTCGATTCGTATCGCCAATGGCGGGCCCCTCGAAATCGATTCGCCGCGAGAATCAATTGCGATTTCGGGGGACATTAATATCCGCGTATACAAACTCGAGGGATTATTCGCGAAACGAGCAGAGGCGAGCAGAAGGTTATCGTAAACTACGAGCTTGTAGGTTTCTTCGAAATCGCCTCTTAAAGGCTACTATTCCGTGGCATCGTATTAACTTTTACGACTCGTTAATTAGACAGAGTAGAACACGGCTCTAGACCAGGGAGTATCTTCGAGTCGAATATTTTTTTAATTCCTCCGTCGATTTATACGAGATTCTATCCTCGACCGTTTCTCCGTCGATTTGTCCCAGGTTCTCCAGCGAGGGCGACCAGCCTAGCTCTATCAAGATATTCATAGAAAGAGTCCCAACGCGCAGACGTCTGACCACGCCGTTCCGATTTCCCTTCTGGGAACGGTCGAGGCGGAAACGCGATGCGCTGTCGCGGCGAATTAATCCGGAATTAATAATCCCAGCGTTGCGCTCTTAGCGTCGCGCTTAATTGAAGCGCGGGTCCACGTGCTCCCGCGAAATCGCTTAATTTCGTGGCTCATATGAGGCCACGGTGAATTTAATACACGCAACGCCGCTTGACGATTCCACGTTGGTTTCCACGTGGAACAGAAGGGTGAACCCCAGACACGCGTCGTAAGGCAGACGCCATCCACCAAGATTTATCATCGACGTTCGTTAAGATATGGTCACGAATTTTCCACTACCCGGTGATTATCTGTTCGCAGAGAAGACTGTGACGAATGGGGTTAAAATAGACGAGCAATTGTTGGATCATTTATCGTAAGTAAAATTTCTGAAGTTAAACATCGAGCGGTGCGAAGGGCAGTTTGAACGAGTGGGTATTTAGGAATTCTCGCGAAGTGAAAATATCGTTTTCGATTAACCAGTTCACGCGTTCGCTTTTCCACGATCGTCATAAATTGGATTTATAACCGGGTGTTTGCATAACCAGGCAAGATATGCGAGCAATTACCACGGCGAAACGTAACACTGTGCGTAAATCGGAAATTTCCCGAGCACGCGCGCCTCGCTTGGTGAACGTCGTTTTGCTCGAGTACCGCGCCGGCTAGTCGCTCGTAATTAATATCCGGCTAATGCTACAAATTAATTTACAAATCCAACGATCGTGACTGGTTCGACGGCCGCAATAAAGAAACGGTAGAGAACCAGCCGCGGTAATAACGGCAATTTGAGATGGTCGGTCTCGTTGAAGCGTGGCACGTTGATAGGAGGCTGCCGCGACAGCAGCACGCGAAAGAATATCGCGGCGCACGTTTTACTTTGCATGCCGGATAACATTATATCGCGTGTCGACGGAAGCGCGGTGTGTGCGGCGCGGGCCTCAAATTGGAGCAGCCTCGGTTACGAGCAGAGATACGCATGAACGCACAAACGCACGGCGCCACACGCCGCTTGGTACCGCACGCATGCTGCGGCCACGCAAATGCGTTTCCACCCGGGCTCTCCTATTTTCTTCATCTCTCACCGATTCCCTGCAATTTCGCGTGCAACGCGCGTAACCAAGTTGCGTAACGTGACAACGATCCCATTTTCCGTCGCCTCTCTTTCTTTTTCTATCCGTACGAACTTGAGTACGAGACGCACGAGGCAGAATTTCGAGGAATTACAGGCTTTCGCTGGTAATCTTCCTTCGTCGATCACGCTCAGGCGCAGTCGGATTAGCCGAGCATTAGGTGACCGGTCGTGGCTGGAATCCACGTGGAATTTCGGGGTTGCTGCGGCCACGGGACGCCTCGAAGAATTTGCTACAGTGAAGGCACCCAGGGACTTTTATGGCTGCGTTACGGTGCACCAGATCCATTAAAGATTTCGTCGTCCCTCTCTCGTACATTTCCAACGTCTATCGCTGACAATTTCCCCGACTGTCCTTCGGGAAAGCGACGCCTCGCGAAGAAGCAGAAGATTCGCTTCGTGCGTAATCGAGAACCCTCGAAATTCTCGAGAATGTTATAACGCGGAGGAATCTGTTTGCTCTGGTTCGTGGAACACGTTTCTGATCTTCGAAGCGGTGGCACGTCGAGTGCAACGTAAATTCATGCGACAGTAGCCGCGAACGGTAGCCTCGCCTCTCTTAACTCGTCGAGGAGAACAAACACCGGGGAACCCTTGGCGAACGACGTGTCGAAGTTAAGACGTCCTCGGGTCCGGGTCGGTTGACAGGCTGCGCCGTGGCGACCTCGCCGGGATAAATTCTTTCCGCGGTGGACAGAGGCGTTCGCCGGATGTTTCGTGGACGGTGACCCGTGACGCACGCGGGGGTCGTCGAGCGACTCGTAGATCCTCCCGCGTCCGAGAAGTGGCCGGGCCACCGATACGCAAAGTACCTCGTAACGCAGCCTGAAACGAGGCAAAAAGAGCTGTCGTCGGACGGAAAGAGGACGTCGGTTCACCGGCACCAGACGAATAACTCTTCTGACCTGTTCGACTCCCTCCCTCGTCCTCTCCACGGCTTCCCCCGGGAGCTCGACTTAAATGTCGGTGAACAACGATGAGGACCGCGCTCTTCGAGGGCACTCTCGACCTCTTAATAATATCTTCCACGACTGTTGGAATGCAATCTCCATAAAACTGCTTCCGTGGCGAACGGTGTACGCAGACAGGGCTGGCGAAATTTGAGTTAGACCCTCCTACCGCAGCCAACCACCGGTATTTATCTTCCTCTTTATCTTTCGGTTTATGGGGCTTCTGCGCGCACCTTGGCGCTCGGAAAAATCCGACTCGCTGGAATATATAACGCGACGTATACGGGGGAAGCTCCCCCTGGGCCGTCTCGTAATTTTCGTCGCGGAACGGGGACCGCTTGATTTGCGTGGATAGCGGTGGCTTTGAGAACCACCTTGGTTCTACGACCGGAGGAGAGTTCACGGGTGAAATGTCACGGGGTGGTTTACGCGCGTGACGATACTCCGCGAAGCTATCGTTCGCGAGAGACGACGGTGATCGAGGGGATGGAATCGTATTTGGAAAGTGTCGAAGGCGAACGCGGTCCCTGCGAAGCAATCGACGGCTTTATTCGAGCCTTCTCCTTTTCCACGATCTTCCGAATCCTTTTGGTTCGCTGTCCCTCTCTTTCTCTCTCTCCTGGCGGAGCGAGACCCACTCGACTCCACGTGGGCGCCACGCTAACGAACAAAGCAACCGAGTACTTTAAGGGCCTGTTCGATCGCGCGACACCAATAAAATGACCGTCCTTTAAACGACCAGAGCCTTTGTACCTCGAGGACCACCATCATCGACCGGACCAAGTGGATCGTTTCGTTCGAGCGCCAAGGACGTTCTCGATTTTCGCGGTTTCAACACCTCCGCGCGAGCCGTTCTTTGTTCGCCGTCGACTGAATAGAACAGCCAATTAGCCGTGCTGGAATTAATCGAGTCGACCGAGACGATTTTCGTTAAGTCGAAAACCATGGACGACAGGGGAGACGACAGTTTTTTCTCGCCGGTGGATTGCGACAGAAACGCAGGTAAAAGGTACTGGAAACCGTCGATCGAGAGTCACGATCTCGCGATTACTCTACCGTAAATCGTAGCCGCGGTTACGAGCGAGCGATTCGCCTCGATCGCGAATTAAGACCCCGTCATTGCCGATCCTGCGAATCGCTTTGAATCTGCTTAACCTCCGACAAACGCGGGTATCCGTCGTACGGTACGTCTACTTTGTTACGCGGGCCTATCGTTATCACCCACCTATGCAACAGCCACTTAGCTAATTATCAACGTTCCCATGATCGTCGACGATCATCGTTTCTATCGCCGGTAAACGAGCATTCCGATCGTGGCCGCGGTAACGGTACGCGGTCGAACGTGTACGTGCACACGTAACCACACGTAAAAGTAATAAACGGCTCGATTCATAACAGATCGCATAAATCATCGGCAGAGTTCACATCCACTGACGCAACCTTTCTGATCGACGAGCATTACCATTTAATTGCGGTCCGTCCGCGAGCGCAGGTGCCTTACTTAGGAATGCCTCTCTCCGCGGTGCGCTACCAGCAATTACCCGCATGATAATCCTCAACGGCGTCGTATTAATACGTTTAACGTATCAATTATCCGGGATTCCCAGACGGAATCGTCCGGCGGCGATCCTCGTCGAGGCTAGACGAAAATACCACCCCCCCTTACGCTGATCCGCGTCCGCATTAACGATCATTAACGTCTCGTTAAAGATCGAGAGGATTCGAGGTGAACAGTTTTCTACTCGATCCGCGGTACGATCTCATTAGGGAACGAGGAGAGGGCACAGGCTGGCATTACCCGGTTCCCGGAGATAGCCTGCTGGCATCGATTAACCAATGCACGCCCATCACGGTCCTTTTTTCACCGCGCTGAAGAAGCGATTCGCTGATGCGCGCGAAATCGCGATTTGCGCGAGGAACGAGGCTTTTTCCATATAGACGTGGCATTATCTTTGGCCATGGTTAACTGGGAGGATTATTCAGACGGTAACGATCCTCGAGTATACCAGCGAGAGTTGTTTTCGGGTGATCGTTGACGTCTACCGGTTTGTTCGTTGGCTGGTCCATACGGTTCCTAGCGACGCGTGATTCAACGACGATCTCAGAAAACTCTATGGGAAGACACGAGCCGTACGAACGTCAGTAAATCACGTTTTCTCACCGGGTGGGTAGGACGATTTGTCCCTGTCGCGTATCCCGAGGATGCACCGCCGCGGCAAGGTCGTTGCACCGTGGACCCGCACACTCCCGGTCGTTAACTTTGTAACGTTCGAGTTTAGAGCCGAAAATCCGGCAATTACGGAATTAGCGGGATGATAGACCAGTCAATAACGGAGCGCGGCGGCCGTGGCTTTAGCCGGGGTCCTTCGGGGAACGCGCGAGAGATCCATGGAAGAGGAAAGAAGCGGGCTGAACGATGAGAAATAGCTGCTCTCGGAGCGCCGCGGATAGAGAGAGAGGAGAGCGCGGGGAGTCGACGGGGGAAGAAAGAAAGAAAGAAGAAAAAAGGGAAAAAGAAGAAGAGGAGTCAAGGCTGACCCATAAAAACGTCAAACTTCCCCTAACCTAGAGAAACGTCTTCATTACGAGGCACCCGGCTCCCACCGTGTAGGTCCGTCGGTTATACCAACGATGAATAGCGACTATGTATAGTCTCCTGAAAAAGGAGTAACACGAACCGCCCGGACGAACTTGTTCTCCACGAAAGGTTTCTAGTGGGACCTTTACCAACGAGTGTGCCCTCCGCCGGTGTTTCCTCCGCTCGGCAAACAGACCGCGCGCGGATCGCCGGTTTTCGAACGTGGCCGAACGTGTCTATTTCTATACTGAAAAAAATCCGCCTGCCTTGCGGCCATTATCGTCCGACAACGTTCTGGTAGCACTGGACAGAGTTTCTGTTCGACGGTTTTATTTTCCCCCGTCCCGTATCTTGTTCGCGCGGCGACTCTTGCGCCGGTACCAAAGACCGCCGGGACTCCTGAGGAACCCTGGAGAACCGATGTCAATGATCCCCGCGTCGCTATCTCTGTCTATCAAGACGACGGTGCTCGACAATTTCTGCGAGACGGTTCCACCGTTATCTCCGTTTTAAAAATTCGTCGCGAGTCGAGCAAACGGCTGGCATCAGCGATCTCGATCTAGCAATTAGATCGCCGTTTCCGTCTCGTTGGAGGTCCGCGTCGCTTTTACGGCCAGATAGCACGATAACGCACGATGGTTCTGCTTTCGTTCACGCGTGCAGGGAAGAAAAGGTGGAGGGAGGAACCGCGTCCGTGGTTCTGTTAATAAAGAAGTCGACGTTTTAATACCGTGCCCCGACGCAGCCACGGCGATCATCTTCCTCTGTCCTTCTCCATCTCGTCCACTCTCTCTCTCTCTCTCTCCCTCTTTCTCTCTTCGTTCTCTTCGTACGTGGCGGTTCGAGGCGGTCTGAGAGACCGAGGGAGACGGTTATAATTAAATCGTGCAATCAACTGGCTAATTTGTCCTCAAGCGTATTAATAAAACCCAGCCCGGTTATCTCCGTCTCTCTCCGTCCGCCGCCCCCTTTTTCTGTTCCCGCCACGACCTACGCACGCGAAACTATTCTTACCGTTTCGCACTCGATGTTTCTTGCCCTCCGCCGCTAATTTTTCTTTCCTCGCCCGCCGCGCTATTCCTGGGCCTTTCCATTAGCCAGCGTATAACCTCGTATTCGCGATCCATCGAGTGGCTTATTGATACACGCGATAAGTGGGATGGCGGTGCGCGCGATAGTCTCCAATATTTATTTCTCCAAAGCTTCAGAAGCGCATAACGTGAAATAACCTGCACGTAAATTTAAAGTACTCGAAGCAAACGCTATTCAATTTCCTAAAAACACGTTCAAAAGATTAACCACTGTCGAGGATCTATGATAGACCGAGGACTAGCGCGAGATTCGAGCAACGTCGAGGCTCGAAGGGCCCGGCAAATTAGTCAAAGCAGCAGCCGCGGCAACAGCGTGACACTCGGCTGTCGTCTTGGCCGGACCGAAACCCGGGGACCGGTTTCGGACCGTTCGCTCAATTGAGCGATACGTCGCCGACCACACGTGCGCCTCCACCTCCGGGCCGCAGCAACCCTTCTTCGCCCTCCCCAGCCGCTCCATTCGAGGAGTACACGGTAGGCGAGTAAGCATGTCGTACACCGGCGGTAAGTAAAGGGCCGCGTAGGACTGGCTCCGGTTGCCTTTAGCACACGCTTAACGCGCCCGCGCACGTGCGATCCGGCACAGTGAAACGTTCGTTAAGGAGCATACACCGCGCCGGACGCAAACCATCACCGGCTCGCGATCGGGGATTTAATTAAGTGATAAGACGATACACGCTTTACTTGTTATGGTAAATCATATTAACGAACTATCCCCCTTGTTTTCGTTCGCTCTCGTTTATGAAGCATATTTCTCTTGACTAGCCGCAGTCATTTCTTGAGGAGGACACGCTCTCTGGAGGCGTGCGTGCTCACGGAAAATGAGAAACAAGTGCATATATAGTTGAAGTTTATTCGCGAACGATCCAGAGGATCGATATGGATCGAAATTTCAGGCAGCACCGACTGCTCGATGAAGGTGCGACAAAGTGGCTTCGATCGTCTCTCGACCATCGTCGTCGAGCCTCGAGTACTTCCTTTACGATCCGATTCTCGTATTGTTCTCCCACGCGAATCGGGACGCGTTACGTCGCGCGAAACGAAACGAAACGACAGAAAACGGAATGAAACGGGGCAACAATCGGGCTGGTTTAATGGCCCGGGCCAAAGATAATCTCTCGTCGAGGAGCGACAGAGACGGTTTATGGAGGAAATTTGGTAGAATTCTAAAGACGCTCCAGAGGCGCTATGACGAATAGAGGGAAAAAGATGGGAAGGAAGAGGAAGAATGAGAGAGAGAGAGAGAGAGAGAGAGAGAGAAAGGGTATATAGTGCACATAGCAGCGTGCCCGTAGCATAGGGGAGTGCCTTGGCAAGAGAACGTGGACCACCCACACGGTGCCGCGAGACCACCGTGCTAGCCCACTGGCATACATTAGGCTCCACGGCTCCCCGAAAACTATACCGTGGCCCTTCTCTACCGATCGGCCTGTAGCCCTTCCACACTGGCCCCAGCCGTTAGGTATTTTGATACAGTCGACACCCGTTTAATTAGCATTCGATACGGACGCCGCGAGAGGAACTGCCGGGCACCACGACTATTATTCTCGTTTTATTTTTTGCCCTGACACGCTCCGCGCCCGATTTTCGTCTTCCTGCTCGTCCCTGCACGCCTCCTGCATGCATCGTCCGCCTCTTAACTCGCGCGTAACGACTACAACGCTCCGTTGGCTCTCCACGGGTTTTCATCGCGCGCGTTCGCACCGCCGTGCTGGAGAACGCGCGGTGCACCGTGGAAATCGGACCAACTTTTTTCCGATCGAGCACCGCGACAAGGTTCACCAGGCAAACTTCACTTTTTTCACTTCCATCGTGTACGTATCCACTCCGTAATGCGGTTACACCGTGCAAACACAATAACATCGCGAGCGATCGATCGAAAAAAGCCGAGCGAACGGTTTACAACGTTTACCAGGACAAATTATTGGCGTTGCAACGTGGAAATTTGATAAAATTACCCGTTCGCTTGTAGAAAAAATACCAAGCGAACGGATCGCGGTGAATTTCGTGAGAAGTTTCACAGAACACCGGCAACCTTTCGCCCAGCGACCACGTCTGCGATCGGTGATTTAACGTTCACCGTTGGTATCGATCGAGGCGATCGTAGATCACCGCGCTCGCCTGTCGATTTGATACGACGGAATCGCAAACGGAGTGCGTCAAAACACCGCCGGGGGAATGAATTACCCGGCTGGGCAAAAGAAACGACGAGGCCGCATGCTCGCTGTACGAGAGCGTTTCGGTCCCGGGACGTGACTCACGATCCGTCGATCGTTGCCTCGAATAGATCGGGACGGGTCTGGCCCTCGGACGCGGACACCGGCTGACGTCATCATCCGAGCGTTTCAGGTCAGTAGAACGAGATGAATTGACTCGTCAGCGTCGATGCCACTTTTTTTAACTCGCGTCGATGAAATCACGAGGGTGCCGCGATCCTTCGACGCGGTGGCCCGACTCTGCGACCGCCCGTATGAATCCTGGATCGCTCCGTGAACCCTCTCGTCGTGCCTCTTCCCTTTCCGGCAGACAGATCGACGAGCAGAATCTATGCTCGCTGCTCTGCGACCGAGCAGGCGACCCGATCGGTTTAATTCCTGGGTTAATTGGAATATTCGATGCGTGAGAAAACGGGCGGAATCGTCGGCGAGTGAAAGAATTCCAATTGGATCGCGATGGGATGTCGGGTCGAACGAGGAGGGGCGATATTTCGCAATCACGAACGGAATTAAGCGACGTGTTCGACGAGACCGCGTATTTACGCGGCCCCTAATGCGACGCGTACCGGCGCGATCGTTACTCAGGATCCTCAGGGTGGCCCGCGGGAGCACCAGCTTTCTACCTTAATGATGATTAACCTGGCCATCGGTCGCGGATCGTCTTTTCAGCCTTTTCGCAGGGACACACTAAATCCCGCCGACGTTCCACCCGTTCACCGTCGATGGATATTTCCAGAAATCCTTTAACGAGGAGCCGTCCCCGTTCCCTTTCGCGGTACACGAGGCAGCTCGTAACGATTATTCTCTTAAAACGAACGAATAATCGGTTCTCTATCGAATAAATTTTAACGGCGAAATTATTCAAAGTATTGTAATCATTCTCTTATGTACATGAGATCGTTGTACGTCAGAATCAATTTTCATTTCTGGGGCGGTCGCGAGGAACGAAACGTGCGAGCAATTTTCTGCTGGAGTCGAGTTCGATGGAAACGCACCGAAACTTCAACCCCCGTTTCGCGTGGATCCCGACGATTTTCTAAAGGCATTCGCATGCGAACCGAATTAACGAGCGCCACTCGAAGAATCCAATCTTCTCGCACGAGACGCTCGACGGTAATAATTTCAACGAGAATTTTAACGACATCCTTTCAATTCAGCAAAGGCACGACGTATCCCGGTTTAATGCTTCGATTCCACGCGAAAAGGTTACGTAAGACGTGTTAAAACAGCGCTTGTGTCGGGTTATAAGAATCAAGAATTACCTTTTCTCCGGGAACCACGATTAATTACACGAGTGTTACGAGAAATTACATAGCAGCCGGATATTAACCGGTAGCGAACGAACTTTTTTTTGCAACCGCGTTACTTCCGTTTTAACGATCGGCGCCCCGTAACGCGTAGCGCCGACTATTAACCGGTGCTGTTAGCGCGCGGCTAATTCATCGCGATAAAACTGTATAGACGTAACAAGTTTCCACATTGTTGTTAAACAGGTGCAAGTAAGTCAGAAATCGTGTAGCTCCCGGTGTACGAGTCTCTTAATAGGGACACTACCCCGACGAGGGCAGTCGGTCGTTAAGGAACGCGAAGGAAGACACGCCTTGGATCGACGTTTCCTAGAAACAATATCGTTTCACCCCTTATATAGCCGGCTAATTGCCCGCAACCACACTCGTGCAACATTGTAAGCGAGCAAGCATCGGCTGCATTTTTCTCTCGTTACACCTTTCGTCGGCCAACGAGCAACAAAGTCGTCCCGTTCTCCGAGACAATGTCACCTACCTTCCCTCAACTGCTTCACCTCGCGCGGGTAAAACCAGAGAAAAAGAGAAAGGGAGAAAGAGGGAGAGAGAGAGAGAAAAGTGAATCTCCTTCGTGATAACTCACTTCACGCACCGTTGCGCGGTTCGCGTTAATCCCCCGTTGAAACGCGGATTTATTTAGTATCGCGTACGAGGGTCCCTCGCAAAGAGGCTCTCCTCTTGCGGCGTGTAACGTATTTTATAATTATCCCCGTGAAATTGTCGTTCGTCGGACAAAGGGGTTGTGGTGGTGAGAGGGTCGATGCGTGCACGTGCAGGGACGGCGACGCACACTCGCGCGGTGGCGAGAAGCACGCACGCATTAACGTCGAAGACGTACGGCGGCGGTGCCGGCGGAGTTATGCGAGTCGCCGGCTATGTCGGACCATAAGTGAAGAGAGGCAATTGCCTTTTACACATCCTCGTTCCCATTTCCCTCCGCCCTCCGGCACCCGCGACCCGCGACGGGACGGGTGCCATTACGTCTCCTAAGAATCGCTCCTCTCTCGCTCGCTCGCGCGTTCGCGCCGGCCGATTGTTAACGTGTACGCGTACGGCGGGTACGTGCCAGCCTCTCCGCTCGCGGATATCGATCGACAGTGCAATACCGCTTCTTCAGGAATGCCGGGCACACTCTCAAGGAGAGCCGACAGAAAAACGGCTAACTGTTAATCGCGATGCGCTACCGAGTGACAATATAATTCAATTCCGAGAACAGGCCGCGGGCTCGGTTTCGCGGGAATCGTATCCGCGGATCGGTGGCCGCGAGTGCGCGGCTTTCGGACCCGTCCGCAACTTTACGCCGCGTTGCTCGTGTCACTTGGTTACGCAATTGTCCATTGCCGTGGTTAATTAGCTGCGGATCGCGAGATCGATTACGCCCTCGCACCCTTTCGTCGAAAGTTTCGGGAATTATATCGACAGGTGGAGAACAGCGAGAGCGAAGGGGGTGGAAAGTATCATCCCCTAAAAGTTACCTCCATTGGTGGTCCAATATCTTGCGATACTTGTAGAAAATTTTGGTGTCTGTACGTTATAGGGGAAACTGGTTCTATTCGTGTTAATTTCGAAGCAAGTACGATAGGATTTCGCGTTCTTTTTTTTTTTTTCTTCGCTTCGTCGACGAGACTTCCTCCGAAAGCGACTGCCGTTCGATCGTTAATGGTCAGTCGATCGAGGGAAATTCCAATCGTACCTGGAATCGAACCCCGGGAAGTCATTAACACTTCCAAGTGGATCGGAGTGTAACGAGAGAAAATGGAGGCGACGTGGAAGGAACCGTAAGTAGGAGCGTCGCGCACGAGCAAGTGTGGAGCATCTCTCTCTCTCGACGACAGCGGGTAGGGGTACGAAAGGGGAGCAACGAGTTTAATTAAACACACTTAATTAACTCTAATGTATGACAGCGAGCACGTACGGGTCCCGAGTTCTCTTTCTCCCTCTCGTTCTCGTTCTTCCGCCGCCCCTTGTTTCCCTCCGCGGCCGCACGTAAGACACGCGTCTCTACAGCTGTACGTCGTGTAGAAACGAGCTTAAATGGTATCGATAACGTATACACGTGCTTACCTCGCGATGACTGGCCAAATAGGTGATTATCATAGACGCGTGGCGTTGCTAGAATTGTTCTTAGGTATCGAACGATGTTCCTAGGTTCGTTGGAAAGACCCTGTACCATTCCGCGAATGCTCGTATTCACAGCTCGATGATACGCGCGAGAATGAATTAATTATAATCTTAATCGAATGAAGTAGATCGTTCGAGAAACTCTCGGGTGAAAGTACGGTACAACGTGGAACTTTGAATAACCGTTCGAGCTTCGCGGTTAAAGTTGACAGCTTTATCGTTTCAATGATTCAACCTCGTCGCGGCTAGCTGGAATAGGACGAGGAATCGTCAAGTTCTTTGTCCGGATTATACGTTTGAACGTTGTCCAATGAATCTCGCTAGCGAAGCCGCGTGTTCATGCAATAGTAAAGCGTGGCACAGTTCGCGGACAGACAGTAAGAAATGAACCAGTGCCGCGGCGTTGTGTAAATCGGTCACAAATGGGTCTGACCTACAGGTGCTTGATTCATGAGAGCCGGCCATATCGGTAATCATCGATCGGCTGGCGCAACCTCTCCTCGAGAGCCTCTTACAAGACCCGTCGAAGAAGAGGAATATTACCTAAACCGCGATAGATTTACGCGGCTGTTTCTTGCGATCATCAAATTTGTCCCGTATCGAAGAATGGCGGAACGGTATGGAGAACGAGGAAGCGCGTAAAAAGAGCAAATTGGTCCATTAACTGGTCCATTAACAGGTCCATTATACAAAGTGGAATGCCACAAAGAAAACTCCCCTAGCGAACGTTTCGCGAGGACTAATTATCAGCGCCGCGGTGTTTTTCACGGTAATATACTTTCTCTTAAGCAGAAAACGACCGCTCGCGCGATGTAATAACGACGAACGACTCCCCGGTTCGGTAAAAAGGCGGCATTATTTCCGGTCATCTGTTAAGTAAGCTGGCTGGTACGTACCGTTGACATATGGAAACGTGTTTTCTCTACCGGTCGCGAATTTCCCCGGCTACATTTACGGGCAGCCTTCTCGCAGACCGCCACTCGTTTCAAGTATACCGTTCGAGCATCGATTTCCAAGCGGCGCTAATAATATCGGAAGCCACTTAAGGACAATTGCTACCTAGTCCCGGGGATCTCGAGGAGGCGCGGAACCTTTCCTCGAAACAGGTGCTCCTCGCTGGGCACCCGAACCCCAGAGCATTTTTCTCCAAACAAGACGTGTATTTATATCCGCTCGGAGAACGATAGAAGAGAGTAATAAGCTCCGTTTAACGAACAGCCAAACATTTCTCAACGGGTGGAAGACCGGGCGAGCCCCGGCCCCGAACGCGGTGCATCGGGAATCAATTTTCCCTCGAATTACACCTGCGGGGATATGATTTACCGTGTACGATAATTAACCGTCGTTCGGGAGGGTAAATCCATAAATTGATCGCTGGTGCAACTGGAAAAGGGGGCGCGCTCGAGCGATGGCGGTCCTTCACGAATCGGTCGCCGTGCCGCGCGAGGACCATGGGAGTGGTCGGACCCGCGGAGGACTCGGGAATTTACGATCTTCCGGTAGCCGAGAAAGGGGACCAGGCGCCTCGACCACCGATCGGTTGGATCCCGGAAACGAGGCGATCCACCAGAGTTATTAAAACGATCCGTGGAGACGAAACGAGGCACGGAGCGGCGTAAAATTGTCTCGCCCACCCCATCGTCGATCCCGCCTTCGGACAATGCAGATACGTACGCGGCAGGTTGGCGATCCGCGAGAGATTCGATCCAGCTCGCGGCGAAGATCGTAAATCCACCTTTAGAAATCAAGCTGGCTTACTTCCTCGAACGATAAAAGGATCGTCGTGTGGAACGACGAGGGTGTAAAAAGATGGGGGGTGGTGGAAGAAGAAACGAGGCGGGAAAAAGAGAGGAGATTTAAAGGCGGTCGGGAGTTGGTGGCGCATCGGATGTGAAGGTGCCACGAGGACGGAAATAGGTGGGTGAAAATCGAGCAGCGCGACCGCGAGGAGCGCACTTCGAACTCGCGGCGGCCCCGTGGACCAACGGGGGCGAGGAACGAACGGCACGGGGGAAAAGAAGAGGAGGACGCGGAGTCAAAGCAACAGAGGAGTCGAAGGAGGACGGGTCCCGGTGTGGCTCGTCGTAACTCAAGTCTAGTTAAGGGAGCCATAATTCAGGGGATAGCACCAGGTCCTCAAACGGCCCATAAATTATGGGCTTTTAATTTCGCGATATTAACGGGACGATCGGACGAATGGTAAGGCGAGGGAGCGCGGTTCTTAGAGGCTTGCGCGACTCTTTAAGGACCGCCTCGGCATTTTTCTCTCTTTCTTGCCGGGCAAGGCTGTGTGAACTTGTTCCGAGGCCGTTTCGCGAATCGGCCGCGTATCTTCTTGCGTATGAGCGCGAGTCGATAAATTCCACGGGCCGTAGCCCGAGCCGAAAGTAATTAAGTAATCGCGGCGAAGCGTTTTTACGTCGACAGGGAAGGATTACACGCAAAAACCCCTCGATCGTTCCTCGGCTACATTGCGCGGACGCGGCCGAACGAAACGGGGAGTTTTAATTTCGAAATTTACGACCGAATGAATCACGAGATTTATTCCGTGGTCTGTCCAGGAATTATGGATTGCAGATATGTCGGTAGATTATCAAGGAGTACATCCACGTTGGAGCGGGACTGGTTCAAGTGCGAGTACACCGTGCAAAGATTCCTTCGACGTTCGACGAATTCGCCGATCGAATCGAGCCTCGTTGACGCTCGTCGATGAGAAGCTAACTCCCGTAGATTATACTCAAGCGTCGTAGACGTCTGTGAGCGTTGAAATTCCTCGAGACGGTTACTGAATTACAAAACCGTCGAAGGGAAGAAAAAAAAGAAGAGCGAGCATTCCGCGAAGCGTTGCGTTCGAGCGAATTCCCGCGTTGCGTCACGGACCGACATCTAAGGAGCGCTACTGTCTGTCGCGAATTATAACATTCTGCGGACTTCGGTAGAACCGTCCGAGGTTTAATTACCGCGGAGACCGTCCCGTGGGATCCGACAACTTGATTTCAGCCGGACGATAAATTTCTCGCGTTGCGCAACCCGCGAGAAGGTCGCGCGGCGTCGTCGTCGCGCGCGATTGACATTTCGCGGTACGCAAACGCGCCGGAAAGTTCGCTAGTGAGATCCTGAAGGAGGTGTACGCGGCTCGCTGGAACACGCGAGCCACGCGGATACGCGCCGTCGTCGGCTCGGGGCAAACGCGTTCCTCGTTCGCGTCTCCCGTCAAACCGGCGTCCCAGGCTCTTAATTATTATTCATGGGTACGGTCGCGTGTAAGAGGCGCAAGGGAAATTCGGGGTGTCTCTAAACGGCGTTGAAAGCCACCTTGTCGCGGCTACGGATGCCGCGGACTCACACGACGCATTCTTACGTCGTCGCTGGGCGTGCAAGCTCATCGAGCGACGACAGCGTACCGCGACGGTGACGGGTAGCACGCGATCAACGTCAGCCACCCTCTTTCCCGGACTTATTCGGGAAGTTCGTCGCACCGTTGGTGCGTCGTTGCACGTCGACCAGCGGCGTTGTAACGAGAAACTTTTCATCGCGATTGGAAACTTCTCTCGACGTTGCTGCGTTCGTTTCTACGTTGGCGTGATTCTTTCTACGCTGTAGACGCGGTTCGATTGGAGCGGATACTTTTTGTTTCTGTGGAAACCGATAGAAAACGCTTGGAACGCTCTAAATGTAACGTAGGCGGATCTATAGATGTGGATACCCCGCGGACAAGCAAAAATTGTGGCGTTACGAGAATGCACCTTGCGCCTAATAATTATTCACGGGTCGTACATTAACGATCGCAGGTCTGCGAGGCGGATAGCAATCGCGCCACTTTCTGCGGCGAACGGACGAAAATTGAATCGGGCCGGATAACATCGATTCCCGAATACGAGGGTCATTAAGTCGAGTAACTTCTTTCTTCGGGGCAAAATTAAGACCGGTTTTAATTGCCTCCGAGGCGTTTTCGGGCAATCGAAAGTTCGTAATGAAGTGTTCGTCGCAGGGCACTCGCGGCCCCTTTGTCGGTGGCTGGTTATCTTGCCGACCGCCAGATAATAAAACCGTTCCCCGCCAGGACAATCATTTAATGGCTCATTATCGTGACGACGTTCTCGCCTCGGCCCTACCCATCGCTACCAGAACCGTTCCGCGAGGGCCGCTTGCACAACGAAATTCGCATAATTAACCCGACCCGGCAGAATTCGTTAAAATTAACGGTGGTGTAACCCTCTCGAGATTACGTTCACCCGATATACCCTTTGTCGGTGTAATCAACTATTATCGAACGTTACTAAATAATAAATGCGTAGACCAGGCATCTCGCATAATACAAAACATTTAAATGACGCGCGTTCTTCTAGAACACGATGGCTACTCTATGCTATCTACGCCCATTAATGGATTCGATTTTAACCGTTACTCGTTTATTCACTTTGTCGATTAACCGTTAGACTCGCATTTGAAAGTCAAATTTTTCACACTGCACCATTAGACTCCTGTGGCGACCTAATCAATTTACATCAGCCGATCAGAGAGCGAACGATAAAGTATTCTCGTTCAATGGTCTTTTATCGAGTTATCACGGCTCTCCCGTTCGCATTACCTAATTTATCCGTAACCATGTACTAGGCTGGATGAAGTTATAACTCGTGCCCGCATATTATCCCATAGACCAATTACAAAATCGTTGGTATTCGCGTCGATGTTTATCTCGTCCTTTAGAAACTTGACTAGACTTTGCGAAACGCTCCTCGATAGACTCGTTACCATCTGGCTATCGGGAATTGAAGTAATTAGTATCCTTTAGCTGGCCATTATCAAATTTCCGAGGCGACGTTGAATTATCGCCGTGACAATGACGAATAAATTAGAAACCGCCGGTAGACGTGCACGAGAGGTCCGCTCGAGGAAGCAGCTGTTGCCCGCACATTTGCGATCCCACTACGAGCAGCGTCGGTACTGGGTCAGAATACTTTGTCTCCGCGCGTCATTACCGTTAATGATCGAGCGGCTCGTCGGTTCGATGCTCGGCTCCGTTCCGTTTAATCGTCGGATCGCTCGAAGATGAAGCTATAAAGATTCTAATAGGTGTACGACTACCAGGCCGCGTAGCTATGCATCTCTTCGGGAGCAACGTCTCTACTTTTACCGCCTCCTTCAGCTGAGCCTCCCACGAGCGTGCGCGCCGCGCGCACTGCTTTGGAATCGCCGACCACTAATTTTCATATTCATTAAGGCGACCCCGAGATTAGCATGCTAATTGCAATAATGAGCGGCAGCTTTCCGTGTCCGGGTTTCTGTCCACGCCGCTGCGCCCCAACCCCTTCCGCTCGCGTCGTTCGCTCGCCTTATCGGATCGCCAATGCGATTTTGCTCGATTTCTTTCAGCCGCGCGATAGCAATATCAGCGACAGAGGACGCGGACGTTTCGCTTCGACTATTTCAAGAGACGAAGGAGTCGAAGAAAAGGAGCCGGACAAACTTGAGACAGACTCGAGAGGTATTCGAGATGGCCGAGTGTTCCGAAAAGGATGACTCGCTGCTCGAGCTGACTCCGGTCCATCAACGACCTCCAGCGTGGAGGGTCACGGGGTCACTCGTGTAAAACCCGCGCGTTACTACCGGCGCGCGGCTCCTCGAGCGTTATAAAGTCGCGTAACACCTGTTAAGCCGTTGCGCCCTGCGAGACGGCACGAAATTTCCATTCGACCGCTAATGATTTACCGTGCCCTCGGCCGGGCTCGTTCCGAGAAAACGGCCGTTGCCATCCGCAAATGACTTCCCGCCCGTAGAAATCCATACGTTGAAACGCGGCCTGAGCTCGTCACGTGCTTTATTCAGACGTTGTACAAAGGGATCCATTCACTTGGCGATTCTTTCCTCTTGTATATATACTTCCACCGATAAGAGATGTTTGTTTCTAAGTCCGCTCGCTTTCTCCGACTGTTTCTGGCTGGCCCACCGCGCTTCCACCTCGCGCTGTTACGAGTTCGCTCCTAATTTGGAGCCCAGGGTACCGGCAATAAAACCAGCCGATTCACGGGTTCGCGTCGGCGAGCGTTTCGCCGGTTTAATCGTTCGGGGAACGTCGATTCGGACTCTCGGAGGCGCGCGTTGGAATTCGAATTCGCCTCTGCGAGAGATTTCCAAGGTGTCGACCGCCGGTACCCGCTCGAATTTTTCGACCCTTCGACGGCCACGCAGCCCCGGCTTGGATCCTTCCGGCGGAAGGATCGGATGTATCGGTTCATTCATAAGTGGCTGTTGGTTCGCCAGGCTAGACGCGCGTGCACGTGATCGTGCGGACGCGCTCGTGCTCGCTGTGCGTGCTGTGGCAGGTGTGTAGGTGTAGGCCGTTCGTTCCTAAGTGAAAGTGTAGGTGCGCTCACAGCCGCAACGGGCGTGTGTATGGCCGGCGTAAGCCGGTCTACTTGGGTGGTCCGTCGAAGAAGGGACCGCACGCAGAGGCCTATCCCCACCAGAAAAACTTCTCTCTCTCTATCTCTCTTTCTGTCCATCCTGTCTCTCTCTCGCCGCCTCTCCGTCCCTCCTGTCGGCCTATTGCTCAGCAGCCTGTCGCACACACCGTACAACCGGTCCTCGTACGTATACACGCACCGGCCGTCGCCTCTGTGTGGATCGCCGGAATATCTCTCAATCTAGCCGGGTGAATTCCGGCTGGTACTTACCGACGGGGAGGACTACTCTCTAAACACGAGCGAGTAGCGTTTTAACGTTATTTGTGTCCGCGTTAGAATAAATTTGTAGCCGCGCCGTCGCTGGAGGTCGATCACGGTGGCATGCGTGGCGCGGCGGACGCGATCCACCGTGGCCACCGTTCGAGGGCGAGTTCACCCCTCGAGCGGACCGTGAACCGCGCCTCTGCGCGTTCCGTTATTTGTCGCGCGACCACTGTACCCCCGCTCGTGGTACCGCTCGATCGACGATTTCGCTTCGTCTGCTCTGTGATCCACGTCTCGATCGAGGACCACCCTCTAAGCGCGCATCGGATATCATCGATACCTTGGCCTCATTAATCACGAGGGTATCGCGTAATTCCTCGTGACAGACCATCGCGTCCTCTCCCTCGCTCCGATTGTCGTCCGTGTTTAATTGATCGAGGGACGCTCCGTGTGGAGGACGCGATCGACGCGACCGCGGGGCAGGTGTTGCGAGGATTGTCCGCGGATGACGTAACGTCATTAGCCGGGAATATTATCCATCATAACTAACGAGCCTGAACGGGGAAACGAGCTGGCCTCTCGTTGAACCGTCGTCCGTGAACCTGACCGGGATGGTCACCTTAGAAACCGCGAGAACCTTAGAAAGTTGGAGCGCCGCAGAATGCAGACGGGTGACGTTCCACGGAACGTTCCCGGAGGACTTGGAGGCTGCGCTCCGATTAAACCGCCCGTCGTGGCTCTCGCGAGCGCAGAGCGTTCTGTTTATTGCGCGGCGCGTAGCCAGGAATGCCAAGCTCCGTCGCGATCTAATGACGCCCGCTATTACTCAGCCGAGAGTTTGCCGAATCTGCCTAATCGAGTTGACAGTGTACACGTGCGCGAGCTGTCGCCCGCGTACGCGTAACGCGCCGGTTCTCCCCGCCGTAGGTGGAATTGATTGACCGATCGGCGCGTTTAACTTGAAGCGGTATGCGTGTCCCGGTGACTCGTTGATTAACCAAAACGCTTTATCAAACGGCACGGATAACGGCCGGGAACAGCCTCCTATCTGGAAACTGCTCTGGGAATTTTTCTACCCCATGCCAGATACGGGGTTATAATAGACGGTTGTCGTTTCAAGTACACGGTTGTACAGATAAGCGGATCGAGGCTGAACGAAGACAAATACCCCGGTAACAGATTGCTCCTTTTAATTGACCTTACGTAGACTCATTGACTTCGTTCTCAGAGTCGAGGGTAACAAAGGATACGCACTGTAATACACGCGTATCAACTGGCGAGATCGAGTCGAGATGTCGGTCGAACGAAAGCGACAGGTAGACGGAAAGGTGAAAAATCAGGGTGGTTCCGATCCGTCTCTCGCGACTGGTAACAATGGTAATTGCCGTTCTAATTGGGCCAACGTTTTCATCGCCCCTTTTCCAGCGTCGTGTAATTACTCGAACAGCGTCGCGATACGTTTCAGATAACGCGCGACGGTGATGATCCTGTCCAAGCACCATCGATCCTCTAATTGGATCGGTCTGAGAAAAGTCGGAGGCTGGCGGGAGACTTAAACCACCGCGGTTGGGGATCGTCGGAATGTCGCCGGGTGTAAACGTATTAAACGCGCCGATAAGACAGGCTTTCACGTCCGGTCGCGCTCGACGCGTTCTCCGGTACCGCTGGCGAACAAGCGGTAGGTGCGCGCGGCTAGAACTGGTGGTTAGCGGCGCCGTATTTTCGTTCTTATTGCCCACGATTGACTCGTCTGTCATATTAGTGCGCGGTGGAAAAGGATTTGCTCGCGACCCGTTCGTTCCCTCGTCCAACCAGCGGATCCTGTCGACCGCGCGGAACCTGTTCCACGTCCGACGATAATTTATGCGCGTGGCACAATGACGTTGAACCAGTTATTTTGTAGAGAAAACCCCGGCATTAATTGCGCGAACGTACGATTATCGCGGATACGTGGAAAACGGACGATTATCGATCCCATCGAAGCGGCTCTCGAGGATGAACCGCCCGGAGAACCCGCCGGTGGTAGCCATTTCTCGCGTCGATCATCTGGGGAACCGGTTGTATCATTCATAAATCGATATCAACGGTTATCGATATCGTAGACCCGTAGGACTGACTCTGTTGTTCATCGTTTCCTCGTTCCTTTCTGGACTCGAGCTGAATTGTTTCCACCGCTTAATGGCCGCTTTCTCTTTCTCCGCTAGAACCGGTTCCGTTTAAATTACGTATGCTTACGTCGCCTCGAAGTGTTTTCAATAGCGTTACGTGCGGAATTAACGATCGATCGTTACAGCTAAATTTCGCCTGGAATACCGTTAGACTTACCCGTAGATTACGGTGCCGCGTACGATTTCGCGTTGGCGCGGCGCGATTTTTGAACCGCTCTTCCGTACGGCTGGCCGTGGATGGAATTAGATTATTTATCGACGATCGGATCGCCGCGGCACGAATCCACCACCCGGCTTACTCGCCCCGCGCGGAGCGGACCACGAAGAAGACCCCCGGGGGTGATACTTGGCTTAATCGCCAGCTCGCGGTCCTTTATTGCCGACGGTTACTTTGGTTAAGCACCAGGGTCATTGAGAAAATTGTGGGTCTGTTTGCACTGTCAGCCGGTGGACTGGTTTCATTCGGTTAAGTCGACGGACAGGCTATACTTGAACCGTGGCACCGGACAAAATCGCTCTATCAGACCCGGCCGGGAGACACGCGGAATGTGGATTCAACGACGGTCCCAGAAGGAATTCCGTGAGCACCTTGGAATTACCCTTGGCTTGATTTTATTTCAATTAAATGCCTTGTACGCGGCCGCGCGCGTCGCGTCCTGCCCGCGCGGTCGCCGCGTCTAACGCGCGTTTCCGAAGGGGTCTCTTCTATTTACAGCGTGCACATCCTTGGATTCGTCGACGTACAATTTACCGTCCATAAAATCAAACCGCCGTGGGATCCCCCTCCGGTATTCTATGCGCCTTTTTCCTCACGATCCTTTCCTTTTAACGCTCGAACGGCCCGCGTACGCGCCCGCCGATATTCCTCTCGTCCCGACGCCGCCACCGCCGCCGCCGCTGCCGTCGTCGTCCAGCGGATTAGAAACGTACCCTATGGATCGGTTGTCCCGCGTCTCGATTTTCCTCAAGCGGACAGACAAACCCGTTCACCGTGACCGAGCGTACCGGGGGATCGGAGCCACCAGTGACAGAGGGATAGTCTCTCGTTTCACGGGGATAAAAAGAGCCGTCGTACCTCGTTGTATGTATACGCGTGCGTCGTGCCGGTGGACCCTCACCTGGGACAACAGGTTATATAAGGTCGGGGTCCAAAGTAACCATTATCGAGCACGATATCTTCGTACCCGGTCGTTAGAGAGAGCAGCCCCCGACCACGAAGAGGAACACGAAGAGCGTACTTGAAGAAGACTCGTTACGTTACGGAGTGGAAAGAGCCGGCCGTAAAGTGGCCTTTGTCATTGGAGACTTCCTTGAACCTGGCTACGGCCGCTCTTCTGCATCGAACGTTTTTCAACAAAACGGAAGGCTAACCTTCCACGACCGTGCTTTTTCTTCCTTTTCTCTCCCCCTTTTCATTCTTTTACCAGCCGCAGTTTAGTTGTCAGTTTCGGCTGAGATAATTAGTATCGAGCGCCGATCCAGAGGGGTGGTTTTTATCGTCGCACGGAGGAGGATTGCCGGGTTCGCCAGCTTTTAAACGGCGCGTCAGTAGAAACGGACGTCAACGGTCGGACGTAACCGCAGACCGGCTAACAAAGTGGCTGGCTACTCCCTCGACGCTCTGCGTTAACCAGTTTAACTGCGTTAAATTATACGCGTAAACGGGACGAAGCATCGGATAATGAAGCCGATCGCTAAGATATCGAGGAAGCTGACGCGCCGCCTCCTCTCCCGCGGGAGGGTGGAAGTCGGATTCGTACCAGAAGAGTCGATGGACCAGCGCAACGAACGAGCGGACGCGCGGGCCTGTTCCTCGAAGACGACGAGGACTCCGCGGTTCGCTCGCAGGATGGATGATCGACCGATAGCGGTGGCGAGAGAGGAGGAGAAACATTAAAGCCGGGTTCACGTGTACATCGAAGGGGCGTTACTTCGTGCTTCACCTGTCTCTGCCCCGGTCGCTAATTGTGGAACGCGACCGAGCGCGTCCTCTTCTCATTGTCCGCCTCGTTACAGTTGCTTAGAACCGGGTCGGATGTCGAGGGCGGTTTGTCTGACTCGTCAGAAATTTGCTCGGATCATAATTCACCGTCGTCGGTCCGCGACAAATATTTTCGAACACGATCCCCGTTGCGAGATGCGGGGAAGAGAAGAAAAAAGGAAAAAAAAATACATCAAGAAGCAAGAGATAGAAGCTAACCGACAAATTCGACTCGACGCATGTCTTCGAATTAATTCAGCAAACAATCAGCACGCCCGACGTAGCCGTAAAAGGAATGACAGAAAGGCAGCCCCGCGGAAGAGCGAGAGGGAAGGACGAATGGAGCTCGGGGAGGGGAACTCTCCGCTGATCATGGTCTATGATTATGTTCTTGACTTTCGCGGTCAAGCTCCTTCGTCCGTGCTTCCACGGTTCCCCCTATGGTGTGTTCCTTCCAATGCAGCTCCGTGCCGCTATTTATAGAGGCTTATTACTTTATCGCAACCCGACGCTGAACGCGCTACGCCCACGCGGTAGTCCGACACTCCGGAGGACTCTTTTTTCCCTGTCTGCGACCGTTCCCGACGAGGTGTCCCGACGAAATTCACCGTTTCTCATCGGACAGGTGTAATTAACCCTGGCTGCGGTGGTATTCGTTCTGAGAACGAATGCAGACCCGCGTAGCTGTAACAGGAGATCGTCCGGTGGAAAAGTGGATATCCGAGAGTATTCGAACAGAACTAACACTTTCCGGAAACCGTATATCTCGCGAGCGTGGGCTAGAAGAGACGCAGTTGTAGTAGAAAGCCGCCAAGTATCAGATTTTCTGGCTCACGATGGACGAGAATGTGGAAGTCGAAGGTTGTCAAAGGTCGAAGGATCGAGAGGCGGTGGCGGGGCAAATTTTGGTGGTACTCGCGAAAATTTGTTTCCTCGATTGATTCGATGTAACAGTAGAACGATACGCCGATCTGTCGATCGTCAATCGATTCTCAGCGTTCACGGGCGTATTCAGAATTCGAAGAGGCCACCCTGCAGCCGACTTTCGCCACACACCTTGCCGGTATCTCGCCTAAGGCAAGAAGGCGGTCGGCGTCTCGGCTCATTAAAGCTAATAATGTGGATTTACTAATCTCTCTACTCCGCCAGGCGGATATGTCTCCCCTACCATCTCGCCGTGCCTCTTCCTCGTCGTCCACGCTCGATAATTCACGAAACTGACGCGTCCCCTCGAACTACGCCGATCGTAATCGAACGAGACGCGATACTCGAACGATTGCGCCGCGGTGTTGCACCAATGACGTCGTGTCCTTAAATTAGACGAGCGGTAACAACAGGTAGATCGCAAGATCGGCGATCCTTTGTCGTGGCAAACGTGGTCTCGCAAGAACGCGACACGAACCATCGGCGTATCCGTTCGTTTCTCCGACCATTCATCATCGAGGGTTTGTCGTGAGACGCGAGAAAATTGTTGTTACCCGCTCGGGACAAATTAGCTTAGCTTCGCTCCACTTATTCCCGGAGAGAGCGAAAGAGAGAGAAATAGAGAAAAAAACGTAGCAAACCGACGCATGAGTGGCGATAATGTTAGGGTCTCGAGTCGGACGTAATTAACTGCCTTCGAACGGCAGTTAAGAAAGTTGTAAAGAACTTATTACGAATAATACCAGTCCGATTTGCTGGGAAAAAAGAGAGTTTAATTACCGATGTTTATTTTATTGTCCAGTCGTTTGAATCGGATAGCCGCCAGAGGTATCGAGGCGAGAAATTGTTAATAACAACCAGGTTCTCGATTACATCGTACGATCGTCGATCCGTGACCCGCGATATTTCCACGATTCGTTTGACAATAGCAGCGCAGCGATAGGAAACGACGCGATGCACCAGCGTTCGCGTTCGAAACGATGACGGGCTGTTACGGAACACTCGTAAATTTCGGGCTCCCCGTTGTAATCACGCGAACGTCTCAGGGTTACGTAAAGACAACCGGATATTTATGCCCGCGAGCAGAGTATCACGATAGGAGTGTTCCACTGGTTCGTCGAAAGGTCGATCATCGACCTGCGCCTTATTCCAGGGCGCTTAACCCGGTTATACCGTTCATCAATTTTTTATTCCCCGCAACGCCGTTACATTTCGTCACTTCACCGGTTGAACGTTCCACCAGGCTCGCTTTCCATCGTTCCTACGACAGGTTGCCATTATTGCACCGCCTCTCGCGGAGGTGTGCTACCGACGCTTGCGTCGAATTTGCTCGGTACAAAGAAACTTGTTGCTGGGCCGGTTCAACGCTTTCAACCCCCTCGCGTTAGAACCGCGAGTCACGCTCCTGAATTAGTTTACGGTTCGAGTGAAACGACGAGAAATTGCTGCACTCGCGACACGCACTGTTGGCCGATTCGATTTTCATTTTAAGCAAAGAACGCGCGCGCTCGAGAGAAGATTCGATCGCGACCAAGGAGGGAAGCGATCGCTACGCGTCCACGCGGACGAACGATGGCGAGCTTTAATCCAGCGTGGCTGGAGAATTACTCTCGACGACACTCGAAACAACGTGTCGATAAAATTTCAAGTTCCCCGATCGTCTGACCTGTCAACTAGTACGCTTGTACCCCAGTGAGTTTTTCGGGACCTGGTTTAGGGGACGTCCCCCTACGATCGTATAAATTCATTAAAACAACCCTTCGCTGGTATCGCGGCGCGCGATGTCAATCGAATTCCAAACATACCCGGACGGAGGGTGTGCTCTTTTTCTTTCCTCGGATCGCTCGAGTTTACGCAGGGGTTGCATGCCTCGAGCCGCGATATTTGCATTCGGCTGTCTCATCTTTCAGTCGTCTTAGTCGTCGTCGACACAGGGGATGGATATACGAGTCCTCGAGAGCGCGGAGGCTACGAAGTCCTCCTACCGGAAGTTGCGCTTACGAAACGCGACGCTGGTTTATAGAGTGTGCCAATCGGTTTCTTTTTACAAGCCCCGCTGGCTATTAATTATTAATCTTTATGTTTGTTTCCCGTGGACGTCCCACGGGTAAGTACCATCGAGTACATTCTCGATCGTGGCACTTAATTAAACACATTCTTGAGGCTAGAACGTAACACGTAACGAACCTTGTACGCGGAGCGTATTTCACGGACCGAAGTATCTTTATAAACTCTGATACTTTACGTTCCTCGCTATCTACATCCCTCACGAGGCTAAGAGTCGTAAACGCGGCTTCCTCCGCGAGACGAAGAGAGAGATACAGAGACTCGAACAAACGCGAATGAGAAAGAGGAAATTATTAAAAACTATCAAGGCGAAAAGTCAAACTCCTCTGTCCCAATATTACCTCCTTGCCTCGTTTACAATTTGTACAAGTGCGTATCCAATGGCGGAATCGTCGGAATCGAAGTAGCCCATCGCGGTACTCGTTGGCACAACCGGATGGGACGCGGAAAAGGAGAAAAAGGACTGGCGGTAATTACGTAACAGAGAATCAATTAAGCACGCGAATACCCGAGGAGCCGTATCCATCCACCTACCTACCGGGAGTTATTAATGAACTCGTCAGATATCCGTTAAACGTTCCCAGCTCGAACTCGCGGGCACGCTCTACGCTCGGTGCCCAACCATCGAGCGATTAGTCGCCCGGAGCGGTGCTGTTATTTCGAGGGGTAACGGGGACGAATTGGCAATTAATAATCGGGGGCCTCGCGCTTAGGGTGGATCCAAGGGGCTCCAACGAATAAACCGTCAGGGTGGATCCATCCGGACGCGCCCCCTCCGGAGATGTTAATAGGCGTTCGCCAGGATGCTCGTCCTCCGTTTATTTTCCCACTGAACGCGACGCTTTATTGGATTCCCGTTGATCGACGCCTCGTCCCGCGGTCCCAGCCAAGGATACCCGAGGGGGTGGTTACGCGAGACCTCTCGCCTCTTCGTCGCCGGGCCTAATAGGATTTTAACGATTCTTTTTTAGATTTCCCAATGCTTAACGGCCCGAGACGAGTACGTCTTCGAATAATCGATCGCACGAACGACATCGGATACGTTTCACCAGTGTAAACAGACACGACGAAGCGTGAAAGATATTACGCGATTTGAAAAGCCACTCGACGAGTTTCTTGCGTTTATCAGTGGACGTCGTTCACCGTCAGCGAATTAACAACCAATCGACTTTATGATTCTATAAAGCGTCGATGCGCGAACGCGATGGCGATACGGGGGGACGCTTGTTACAGTTCTTGCCCGGACGGTTTACGAATCCTCGCGACGGCGGCGGGGCTGTTTCGCGGCGATCGCGCGATCGTACCCCACGGGACACCCGAGGACTCCCGTGCCCGAGCCCGGGAATAAATTCTTCACAGTCGTTTACGCGCGTTCAGCGCGTGTACTATTTTATTGCCATCCGCGAAGTGTGACCGCTTGGTTATGGTCCGGCGTAAAAATATAACGACCGTTCGGCTGGTTCCTTACAAGCGGGCAAACGAGCGGCTCGTCGCCGGTTAACCGGCTGTCTAGCCGTTTTGCATTTTTCACGAATCTCTCTTATCTGACCGTGTAGTCCTTAAACTCTAACGAGCGTTCACGGACGTCGAGCGGCGCACCGAGACGGACATGATAATTAATTTGACGACCGCGTAGGCCACGGATCGCGGCGCCGGTGCCGCGAGAGATTATTCGCGTTAGATAATCGGGAAATGATCTCGCGCTCGCGCGCTGGGCCGGGCTCGCCCGGTAACCGCGTGCGTAATTAACTTTCCACGGTCTCGTGTGGTGGCCGCCTAGTGATTAATCGGCCCGGTGTCTATGAATTTATGGATTTCATTTAATATCTCAATGCGCGGGCTGGGAACCGGCGTAATTGAAACACGCCGCGCTGCGGTCGATCGTGAGAGGCAGAACGCCGGCTCGGTGACTCGGTAGAATACGCGGTCCTGCTTAACTGTTTGATAAAGTAATTAACTATAAAGTAGCTTTAATCAGATAATACGTTCTACCGATTAGCGTAGACCGTGCCGGGCAGGCCGTTACCAGCCGACCACCAGGAATTACGGTGCCCGAGATAATATTAATTGCGACGCGTTTTTAATGGGTTTCGGTGAAACGCGCTTAACGACCGAGGTCCACGATCGCTGCCGGCGTGTCTACGCCGCGAGTAACTGCGACGCGAGACAGTTTTATTCGCGATCCGCGGAGGACACGCGTGGGGACAGGTGTGTACGTTAAACGGCCGCATTAAAATGTACGCCCGCCCGTTTATTGGCGATCCGTGCTCCCCACCAGGTTCCCGATCTTGACGCAGCTTTCTGCGGCGATCGTGAATAGCCTGGGAAATAATAGCCAACCCGTTCCGGGGTAAGAACAATACCGTGCACGTACCCGGTTGTCCCCGACAGATCCGTCGAGCCTCAATCCACTTGGAATGACAAATATTCGCGTCGCTCGACGAGAGGACGAGAGCTACAATTTGGCGGAAATGAAACTCGGTGGACTGCCGTGGATAACAGGTAACACGTACGCCGGTTCTATACAGGTTGAATAGCGAATAGTAACGCTCGAGGAGAGGCGAGGAACGTTCAGGCAACGAGGAGGCATCCTCCTCTTTCATCTCCCTCGTCTCACCCTCGCCCGGTTCTAACGACCAGTCAGTCATTCCAGGATAAATTATAGTCGTACGGAAGGAGCATCGGCCGGTTTTTCGGCACCGCTACGAGCGCGGGTGGGCCCATCGTGTCTTGTTTCCTGTATACCCCATAACGTCCGCGTTTATACGCGTTCCCGACGCGGCTCCATCGTCCACGTTTAGAACGCGTTTACTCGCGCGATCGTTCGATTGTAGTTTACCGATACCAGTGTCGAAGATCGCAGCGGCGATCGTGGATTCTCGGTAGCGGACGACTGCGCGACCGTGCGAAATGATTCAGCTGAGAATGGAGACGTAAAAGGTGGACAGGACGCGTCGAGGACTGCGATCGAACCTTGTCGCACTTCATTTGATTACCCAAGAATTCCATTAACCGAAGAGCAAAACACACAGCGAGTAGTTTTCTGCGGCGCAGAAGTAGTCGGTTCGAGGCTGACGATCGATCCAGCGAGGAGAGCGACGCGCAGGATGCGTCGTCCCCCGATCCGTTCCTCGCGACCCGTCATCGCCGCTGGACCAACGGCGAGACGATCCGTCGCGATACGTATCCGCGGAACAAATTTTCAGCAGGCTAACGATCGCGAGAGATTGGATGTTTTCGATCGAGGCTTTTTGTTTCGCCTTCCGCGAACCAACCCGACTGGTTGTTAGACTTTCCTTTCAATCGAGCCACTTCGTCTATAGTTTCGTTCGTCGTTGCTGGTCATTCGTCGTGAAAAACGAAGTTCAGATGGTTTCATCGTCGACGTAGATCATTTTTAGAATCGATCGTGAAGAGTCGATCACTTTGGAAGGACTGCAACGGTCGCTGGAAGCTTCCAAAGAGTTCTTCCGGTTCTTCTACCCTCCAGGGGTTGATTTTCTTTACGTCTCCCTGGTATTCTTTTGTTTTAGTACTTTGATATGTATCCTGGAGTGGCGTAGGATCGTTCTCGATGACTCTGAACGATGTACTCGTTCTCCTCGAACAATAACGTGGGGTCGAACGATACGTGCGTTCGTTATTATTATATTTTATTATTGCACAGGCGGTCGCGTGCAACGCAGATAACATCGATTACTGTATCTTCCCCTGGCTGTGTTTTTCTCCGTATAACAATTTCCTCAATCTCGTTAACAATACCGCACGCAACAACACGTGCAGGTTGCTGGATCACGTAATGAAACCGGCGGAGTCCCTCGGCCACCCCACATTTTTGACTCGGCGCGTCCACACCGCGCGGGGACGAGTCGCCAGAAACCGGTTGCTCTCTTCGTCCGATAAATATGCCGATCTACCGCGGTAACGGCGTCGTTCGTTATCGATCACTGGCTTCTTTATTATATTGTCAACTAATAATAATATAGACGTCTCCGGCGTGCGTGTCGCGATTAGCGTGTGTCGCCGATCAACCGGCATTAAGCGAAATATAAATATCCGCGGAAGACGTGGCCGACAGAGACGCTTCGAGTGCCAATGGCAATCGAACGGCGTTCGTTGTACGCGTTGGTTATAAATCATTCGCGTGCTCGCGAGACGTTTAATAATCTCTAGAACGAACAATCGATCGTACGGAGGAATCGTGGAACGGCGGAATGTAAAATCGTGGGCGTGCACGGGGTAACGTGCCAGCTCCATTTTTAGTACGAATCGGTTTAGGAAGTATAAACCAGCGTAATATCTATATACCGTAGGTGTATTTATGCGATCGCTACACTTTTGGTCGTACTTCAGGTGGGAGCCGCGTTAAATAGAAGTTATATCCCCCTGAGAACGCCTACGGTGGTATATTTCTCTCTGGTTTCGCGAATTTGAACGATTTTTCTCATACGCGAGATAGACTCCGCGCGATTAGACTCCACGTGGGGTTCTATTCTCGTCGCGAGGTAAATTGTGCGCCGATATCATCGTCGAGATCCTCGGATACGCGGTAATACAGACGTCACGCGAAAAATGTAGTCGCACGGACAGAAAATCTCGTTAATAATTTACCGAATCTGTGAACGGTGCCACGTGTCCCCCCCTCGGTTTAAGGGAATACCCTCGCGCCAGAAGAATCCGAGACACGAGGCGGCCCACCCACGTACACGCTTGTAAGCTTCCCCTGGCCCTCTCCCCCGCCTCTCTCCCTTCGTCCCTCTTTTCAACGGGGATCATATAATACACCTACACCCGTCACCGAAGCAAACGCGCGTACACTCGCTGCCAGACGAGAAGAGGCGTTCATCGTGTCGTTCGTGTCGACGACAGGTCCACTTCCGGCCCGCATTCGTCGCTTAAACGCTTCCTCGTGCTGTGATTTATCCGTTTCACTGACCGCGGAGGGGGCCATTGTGCTCTTGTCTACGCGAAACCGTCTTCCCTCGAACCGTTTTTCACTATTTTCCATCGATCGGATCGAACGTCGTCTCGTAGATCGTTCGTACTTCCCAGCGCTATCCGCAGGAGAGACTGTCTACGAAGGATCCTCGTTCAGCAAACACGCGAAAGTCAATGAAACCACCCGTCGGTTCGTATTGCTCGCAAGTGTGACCCTGAGGAGATTGATGTACTCGAGCGCGTACTTAATCGTACGCTCGTAAAGACGGATGACGATCAACTTCCTTCCGGGGGTCACCTACGCTCCCCGATTCGTCGCTGCCGTTGAGGCGTCGTTAACCACGGAGGAGCAGCTGCAATTTCTCCGAAAATAATTACCATAAATTCCGTTTCTGCGAACTCAATCGAGCGTATGATGGATGTCCTGTAAACGAATCTTGATACCACCGTGTCATCGGCCACTTACGATTTCATTGTCTCGAATTATGAGTAACCCGTCTCGCTTACGGTATCAGGCTTCCCGTTGTACGAAATTACACTGGGATTAACTACTCGCGAACGTGACACGGGGGTGGTGAAAAATATACGCGCAGGAGGGGGTGGCTCGTGGACGAACGGTGTCGATGCAGCATCGAAGAAGCTCCCCAGCGTTCTCTCCTGGCAAGCCTCAACCATGGCGAAAGAAACGGTTGTCGAAAGAAAACGTTAGCTCGTTAAAGGGGCTTAATTGATTTAATGGCAGAAAATCCAGCCGGATAATCGTCCCCGCCATATTATTTCAACCGGAGTGAGGTAATCCCTCTCCGTGTCGGAGACATTCCCCGCGTTTCAGCGGCGCTCGTTTCCCCGGAGCGCCATCGACTTCCTTTCACTAATGGGTCCTCCGCGTTTGCCTCCGCGGACAAACGATCGGCAACGAATTCAATTCTCGAAGCCGGTCGATCAGGCAGGTGCGCCGTGCGGGACGTTATGCCAACAAACTGTCCGTCCGTCACGGCTGGCTCTCATTAGCGGGACGTAGTTTATTCCGTCCGCTTATTAACCGCGGAAAAGTACACGGGCGTGCGAGCAGGCCTTCGCGCGCGCGCGCACCTCGGCGCACAATTAATTTCAAAGTTAAATGCCTCGGAGTCCCCGGGCCGCGAACGCGGCGTTATTAATTACGCAATATTACGCTCGTATCTTTCGCGCTGTTACGTTCAAATTATCGTCAAAGAAAGCAGGGACCTGATTCATCAAAGTCGCCTACTCTGGTACCGGGATCGGTGCCCGAGTCCACCGCGTTTCTCCTCTGGTCCAGGCACGTACGCTTCCTTCTTCCTACGTTCGGATCGTTTGTCAACATTAAGCGTATATAGAATCGAATGCCTCGCGATGTCAGTCGAGCTGCGCAGAGAGCATTCCGCGATTCATTAATCCTGCCCCCGTCCCCTTTTCATCCGGTGCTCGCGGATCTTTCATTCACGCGGTTCATCCGGCGTCCCTCCTCGTCGTTGAATGAGACGCGTCACTGGGTGTTCGTCCACCCTTGAGAGAAATTTCGTACCAAGGCGAGAGGGCGACGAATCGATATACCAGGAGCGAAACTCTTTAAAATTGTTCTCGCAGCCCCTCGAGCGACACCCTAGTCGCGTTCCTGCTCGTGGCTCACCGTCGCTCCGGCGGCGTGAAACGCGATCGAGCCTCGCGACAGATAATCTCGGGCTCGTGTTCCTGGTTCGCGCGCAGGAGAAGGCAGGATGAGAGAAGGGAACACGGCGTTGGCGTTGCTTATCGGCGCAGCGAGCGTGTAAAAGTTTGCTCCGCGGCGCGTTACGCCCATAAGTCAGGGGATATTTGAAAGGCGATGCAGCGTACCGGGGGCCAAGCAAGTGGATCCCCCGCGGTGCCGTACGCCTGCCTGTTAATCGGCCAATGGACGTGCCGTTTCGCGTCGGCATCTGCCTCGCGAAATTGTTCTCCTCGCACCGGCCCCGTGTCGAGGAAACCCACCCCGGCGGGTATCGCCCCGATGTCGCCGATCTCCGACGCGATACGCCCGTTGGATTAATGTAACGAGAGTTTAACGAGTCCGCTCGGTTTTCGGTGTTACGCCGCGTGTAACGTCCCGGTTCGTTGACTTAACGAGGTCGAGCGACGCGCAAGCCATCTGGGATGCGTGCTCGGACCGTTATCGACGGCACCAAGTGGCTTTCACCGGTCTCCTCGGGAAATCTGGGGAATTTCAGGCCCCGCTTTCCATACCGTTCGCCGCGCCA
Source organism: Xylocopa sonorina (assembly GCF_050948175.1). Classification (NCBI taxonomy): domain Eukaryota; kingdom Metazoa; phylum Arthropoda; class Insecta; order Hymenoptera; family Apidae; genus Xylocopa; species Xylocopa sonorina. The sequence goes on along the minus strand of NC_135197.1, from coordinate 10,494,975 downwards.
CGCGGTAGCTAATAGTCCACGGATGATTAATTGCTTACACGTGTTTACGCATTCGTCGCGCCGCTAAGTCTCCGTTAGCCGACGACAGGGTAATTCCTTTGGCGGATAACCGGCGCCAAACAACGGCTGGGACCGGTCGCTCCGATCGCTCTCCGTTTCACGTCGAATCGCAGCGGGGCTGCGATTTTCCACGGTCCGCCACGGGGAAGAGAAGGAAGAGCGGAGAGCTCGAGGCACGCGTGATGATATGGTAGCGGAGGCTCGCGATCAGACAAGAATGATAATTACAGGAGTCGTTAATACGTCGTTAGAAGTGATTTTATTTTAATGGCTGGACGTGCTCGAACGAGAGGGAAAAGAAAGGTGGGGAACCGTATCCTCCGGTGTCGCTGGACATCGATTGGAATTTCTGGGAGTCGGGTGATTAGCGTCGCCGACGTTCAAGGACCGTGAGCGTCGTCGCGATGGCGTTTCGTTAAGCGGACGCTTTCAACGTGCCCTCGAGGAAGACGTAGCGTCTGTTAATAGCCGCGCGAACGAGGCGATGACGACGAACTTCTCTCGTTGACAATGGAAGGAAAAAGAACACTACGCGTTGGACGTTAACGCGGTAAAATCCATATTGATAACGACACGTCTTTATCACGTGGAATTGAACGACGCGCGGTGATATGCAAATCGGTCGAGCTAGCTTCGTCGTAATTACTCGAGGTCGAAGAACGAGAACTGTGCAGAGGCGAAGAAAAGTTTGCGGTAATAAATGCTGGAAATGAATTCTGTTTTTGCGCTCCTAAAACGCCTCGCCGCGCGGGTATCGTTAATGGAAAAGCAACGCATCGCGTAAGAAGGTTCGCGAACGAGTCGAGGCGATCGAATCGATTTCTTTCGCGAAATCGACTCGACGGAAGTCTCCAATAACGCGATTTTACGATCGCTGCCGTATGCACGGGAAGAGAACGGGTCCGCCATTAGCGGTCGGGCCGTTACTCCTCGGACCTGGTCCCAGTGCTCTCGAATAGGACCGATAAATCTCGATGGTATTTATCGCGGCGGACAAAGGGAGGGAAAGAGAGAAAAGGGGATACTCCTCATCGCGTGTCAGCCACGAGTTCCAGCCGAGTTTCTCAACAAATCTGCGCCCAGGCAGACCGGGTAACACAATACCACCATTTGTAGCGCGACTCGGGACGAAAACGATCGTTCGTGGCGATTCGCGGTATCTGAAAATACACTTTACGATATCTGGAACGAACGGAAGCCATTCATAGGTTTCTGTAGCCGCCTGTAGGCCGCACAGGGTCCGCTCTGGCAGCTATAGCTACGCGGGATGGTGCGTGCGCCTCTAGCCGGGTTTGTTATCGTGTTCAACCGCGGAGAACGGGAGGCACCTTCGATATAACCTTAATAAGATCGATGGATCCCACGAGGCTGCCCGATATGGAGCAACCTCTCGCTTGCACGCGCGCTCACGCACCGATCGCTCCACTATTCGAACGTACGCGAATTAAGAGTCACTTTTTCAGCGATCGACAACAGTCTCTGGAATCGTACACGCCTCGAAAGTCGACGCGATACGAAAAATGATAAAAATTGCAAACGCAACGCTTCGAGAGGGTTCGTACGAGCACGCAGAACCGTTTCAATGCGTTCTGGCGACTTCCCCGAGTTTGTTGGCCTTCCGTACAACCCGGTGTACGTACACGTACACGTTGTCGCGTCCAATCAGTCGCGCAAGGGAAAGAGAGACGCGGCTAGTTGGAAAGGGGGCGAGCGTACCACGCGAACCAGGCCTGCAAATTAATGTCTCTTTATTTCATTCGGAACATTTCGTTAAAGCTTGATTTATCGGCGTATAGCGGCCGACGCGCTGGCCTTTTTATCGGTCGATCGCCCGCGGCATCGATCGATCCTTTAAATTATGCAACCCCTTGGCGGGGGGACCTATCCGCGGACCCGATGTTTAATAATAACGATCGAGGACCACGCGCGATCTCGTTTCCGCTCTTTTTTCATCTTCGCGCGTTTTTTATTTGCTCGTGATCGTCGTCGTCGTCGTCGTCGTCCCACGAGGGAAAAGAGAGAGGCAGAGCGTTGCGAACACGCCCAATGTAGCTCGCGCACGGTACGAGAGCGCGTTGCTCAAAACAATCCGAGAATCAGATTTCTAAGGCTGATATCAGATCCGAGTGAAATACGCGGCATTAAACATCGGATCGTTTCGTTCGGGCTCGTTCGGCCCGAAACGAGTGTCGTTTAGATATAAAAACGTCGTTATGGACGTTAGATAGCGTTCGTAAGTAGCGATGGCGGAGAGAGTCGCGCGGGAGTTTAAAATAGTCCCCCCATAAATGTGATCGTTATGGGCCAATAAAAACACGGGTCTCTATAATTTAATCGAACTATTCCGATCGTCCGAACAATTCCACGGTTTCTCGTATATCACCGGCTCTTTCCCTTTTTCTATTTCTCATTCGTCCAATTAGGAAGTCCGTGCATCAACGACTGTTCCTGCTAATCAAAACGGTCTCCGCAGCAGCCCTTTCTCCTCGTTAAGTGGGAGCCGAACGGTTTCCCATTTGTCGTGCTCGCCGCGAATATCGACCATTTATCGCGATCCGGGTACCCCGGCACGTACGAATTCGCACCGGTTTTTCTGAGCCGCGATTACAACTTTCAGCGGCAACGGGGCCCCCTCCCCCCTCGTACACCTCGCGTTTCCCTCCCGGGCACCGTGCGCGGTGCCCCGTTAATGGAAATATCTTCCGTATGCGTTACACACTCACTCCGGAAAGCTAATTAACCATAACTTCCCGTAAATGGATGTAACGCGCGTTATCCTCGTTTTATTGCCGGCCGCGCCAAAGGTGGTAATGAATATATCCCTCGCGGGACGAGCCCGCGGCATTCCGGGCAGCGCGCCTTTTCCACGGTTTCAACTTTGTCGCCGCTCGAATCCGCCGATCGCCTCCTCGAGCGCGGGGAAAATCGATCGCCGGACGATTACCAACAATCGAATCCTCGACGGAACCGCCGGTGGTTTCCCTCGAATGAAATTATACCGCCATTGAAGTACCGTTCGCCGCGAACGTTGCATCGTTTCCGACGCTGGTGCAACGAGAAACCCACCGATCTAATCGTACAGGCGCGCGCTCGCGCGCACGATGACCGTCCGACTAAAATTCTGATCCCACTTAACGCCATCGGCCGTCCCGCGTCACTTCGCGCCGCTGCTCTCGGCCGCGCCGCGTCCACGGCCCCGCCGCCATAAAACGCCCCGTCCAGGTAATTAATTACGAATTTATCCCGCTGATAAAGCGGCTGGGAACCTCGTAAGCGTATCTCCGCGATTCGACCGAGCGGCGATAAACTACCATTAACACTAGCCGACGGTTTTTTCGCGAACCGCGAAATGCGGCGAATTTATGAAGTCACCGCGGTGAACCAGATCGGACGCCGATATCTTTCACCCCTCGACGCTCCACCGTGCGACTGTTACTCTCGCTGTATCGGCCCCCATAAACTGTCTCCTCGGCGATGTAAGCAGCCTCGTCGCATAATTCCACGGGTACACCCATGACCGCGTTTATTCCCCATTTCTCCGGGGCAACGATATCGATGAAACTCCTGTGCGAGCATTGGCGCGCGCGCGTAAGCGTAAGACAAAACGGCGAACGCAAACAAAAAGAGCGAGGAAAAGGAAAATAGAACGGCGCCCGCGATATCGAGCGGCGAGACCGGTGCAATAACAGTGATTAAGTTTTATCGCGGCTGTTTCGACGGACTATTTATCTGTCGACCGCGAAATTACGCGGCGTAAAGACGTAATAGGAAAGCGATTCGATATTGTCGTTCGTCCGTGGCGGTTCGAGCCGACCTGGCTAGAACACCACCGGTTTATTAATCGTCGAATCCGACACTTTTCTGCGTTCCATCGTGCGTTACGACTCAATTCGAGTCCGCCAGCTTTGCGAAGGGTGCGATCCGGTCGCGTACAGAACGGAGGTAGCGAACGAAGCGCTCGAGAGTGCGATCTCGCTGGCCAACGGGAAGGAACGAATCCCGTGAGAAATTCGTGGCATTCCCATTAGCCATATCCGAATCGCGCGCGCGCGCTCGCGAGCAACCCAGCCATTAAAATACAATAGTGTTGCGCGCGCGAACCGCTCGTGTTTATCCGGTGATTTTTTTCTAACACAATACGATCGGCCCGCGGACAGCAATAATTTTCAGCGAACACGCATCCGCGGTACACGCGGCCCCGACGCGAGCACCCGGGAACGCGAAAGGGTAGACACCGTGAAAAGACGCGATAGGCGAACAACACCACCGCCGCTTGGAAACAGAAACGCGATCTAATAGGGCGCGATTATTTACCGATGGTTTGCATAAGAATACGACAACTGAATGACCTATAGGAAATTGTTGTACCGGCACAAAAGCACGAGAAATAGTTGGCCTGGGTATCGCCGGTTGATTTATGGGGCAGAGAGCAGCTTATTCCTCCGAGTGCTTAACAATTGTTTCCTGACAATGAGCGTATATCAGATATGAGTGACACGAAGAAACGTTTTCTACCATTCATCAAGCTGGCACTCGGCCGGCAAGTAAAGTAATTACACGTTTTCCTGTGTCGTTTGAAAGGGTCATCCATCTGCGCGGGACCGGGGAAACAATTCCGCCGAGGCGTCCCTCGTGACAAAATAAATCTCTAATTAGCCGCGTCGCGGTAGGAAGCCCCTTGGTACTCGACCGCCGGATTCTACGTTCCTCGTAAACGATGGATTAAAAGAAAAAAAAAAGGAGCCCGTTGAATATTCACGAATAGAAATTGATCGTGCGAACCGGCTCGGTTGGAATCGTAATTTTTATGCGAAATCGTAGGCCGTCCCGCGCCGGTAATTAAGTCGCGGCGTTGATTGTACGTCTTAATCAAACGGCGGTCTGATGTAATAATAAAATAGTCGCGGCGGCGCGCCGTACACCCGTGAGACTGTAACGAATTTTATTCGCCGCGTTTCGTGGCTCGATGAATTATTAATATCTCAATTAAAATCAGCGCCCCCCTGTATCGCGAGCGTGGATCGGATTCGTGGAATGTTCCGTCGAGTTTTCTCCCGTTTCCCCCGTTTCGTATCCACGATGCATGGTCACGAGCGAACTTTTGTCAGCCACCGGTGGATAATTAATTAACCGTTGCCAACGAAACGGTCCAATTGTCGATAATCGAAATGAAATAAAATTGTCGAGATCGTGACGGGGCAATATCCCAAGCCGGGAGAGCCGTTCGCTTGCGTAACGACGATTTCTTTCCGAGCGAGAAGTATAATTCTTTTGTACCGGTTGAAATTTATGAGTCGATGAACTTCAGGCCATTATCCTACGTTCTAATGAGAAATTCCGTTATTAGGCAATCGTTCGCCGCCAGCGAACCTGTATCCACCGATCGTTTTTAATCGTTCCTCGACGAAAATCGTTTCGAGTTCACCGAGTCCACCGACGAGGGATCACGACGCGGGCCGCGCAGGGAAACCGCGTTGATTATGTTAACTGACCTTTCGCGGCCGCGCAACAATTACGATGGAAGTTCATTTGTAAAACTCGCCGGCCAATGGACGCGCCTCCTCGCGTCGATTCGCGGCGCGTTGCGCAACCGGGACGTGGGACTGTTTTATAACTTTCATTAGGCTGGAAACTACATCGTCGCCGCCGTGGAACTCTGTTTGCCTACGTTCCTCGCGGTCTAACGGGAGCTGCTGCGTATCGACGGCTGAAATTTTTGCGCCGCGTAAACCGAATGGTAATGGTAACCACCGTTATCTACCATCTACGGGACGTTAACGACCCGTCGTTACGAACGAGACTACCGCTGAACAATGGGAGCGAACAGTACTCACCAGAGGAAGGTCGGTCCGAGTATCTGGTGCAGTAGACCCAAGCAGGCCAGGGCAACTGTTTCCCGGGGTCGGTCGCAGGTGGTCCGCTCGCGTTCGAAGCGGAATTCCCGGTCGACACGGTGCCGGACGAGGCGTTGGTCGCCGCGGAGCTCGTTTCCGAGCTACTTTTCTCGGAACTTTCCGAGGCCGACTCTAAAAAGTCCTTGGTCAGATCGATGGGCCTCGAGCTGACCTTCTTCGGCCGGCATTTCTTCAACGATATAGGATCGGTGATCCTCCGGCCGAAGTCGGCCTTCAGAATGTTGTCTATGCTGAACTTTAGTCCAGCTTGGTGTTGCAGGTTATTATTGTTGTTGTGGTTGTTGTGATGATTGCTGTTATTCACGCCGTTGTTCTGAACACCGTTGGCGCTGGGCATCGTGCGCCCGTTCTCCTCCCTGGCCCCTGGCGACGCAGGGCTGCCAGGTTCCCTCTGAAGAATCTTGCTAACCGAGAGACGATGCTGGTGCACCGAGTTCGCTGGTACGTGTTGCACCTGGGACGTCTGGTGAAGGTGGACGTGGCTGTTCGCGTGGTGCAAGTGTTGGCCGGGATGCGGCATCAACGAGGCCGTCTCCCGTAGGTCCCTGCACGCCGCAGGGTGGAGGACAGGGGTGGTCGCTTGCAGACCGGTAACTGTCATGGCCGACGGTGGTGACAACGACAGCCTGGTGACCAGCGGGACGCTGATAGGGGTCCTGTGCAGCCTCTCCACGGTCGGGTAGACGATCTCGTGGGTGAGGCTGTGCTGGAGACGGGTCGGATAGTCCGGTATCTCGGTTTCCCTCGACGAGTACCGCGGTACCAAGTGCGGAGGATGACTGGACTGATACCTGGGCACGATCACGTCCTGGATCGCCTCCGGGCGACCCGGGGACGAGGCAGTGGCCGAGGAGGAAGCCGGTGACCTGACCGAGGACGCCGTAGGCGAGGACGGCGGCTGACTGTACGCTGGTGGACTAGGCGCTGGGATGTGATTAGCCGCTCGCTGGTAGAACGCGTCGTTGCAGCTCGTCGAGCTGGAAGGCGACGGTGTCGCCGATGTCCTCGTGTTCTCCTCGTCGCGAAAGTCGCCGCGGCTGCTCGCCGATTCCTGGTCGTACCTGACCGAACCGCAGCCACGGATTCCAACGACGCTGGTGGGCGTCGGCTCGCTACCGACGCTCAACACCTCGCTGGTGTCGCTTTCGCAATCGCTGTCCGGGTTATTGCCGTTACTCGCCCGTATCTGTTCCCGTTTCTCGGCGTCCGGGGAGTCCAAACGGGCCGTCAGGTGATTCTGCCTGATCTCGTGCAGACCGTTCGACTCCAAACCGGTCGACGATTCCGGCGGCGTGTTAGACATGATTTACCGCGTGTCCCTTCGTTTCTCGTTAGAATGTTCCTCTCGCGGTCTCTCACCGAGCCGATCGGTGCGATGTGGTGGTTACGCCTCGCTCGACTTTAATCTTCCCATGACGACTGTCAACGATACCAACCGTTCGACGACTCCGTTCTCGATTCCTCGCGATACCTTTCACGCGCTCCACGAGTTTCCTGATCGCTTTCGATGTACCTACCTAACGGATACCGTCCGCAGCACGTTGCCTAGCGGGGGCGTCATTTTCGTGCGGGACACCTGTCCGATCATTGGCCGTCGGTGTATCGTTGAGAGGAAACTCCCGATGTCCTGGTACCATGGTATCTTAAACTTCCCCTCTCTCTCTCTCTCTCTCTCTTTCTCTCTCTATCTGCGACGAGATGCACTGTTCTCCGTTGCAAACGTTGCGTAATAATCGCGCACGCCCCGGTTACTGCGCTGCTCCACGAGAGCACCCGAGTACTCTACCTCCGGTTTCTTGCCGACGGACACTGTTCAGCCCAGTTCATGACGGACTGCCACTACGATTTTCAAGTTTATCTCTCATCTTTCCCCCCCGGGAATCGTCCGTTGGTAGCTGACGCACTAAGAACCGGTCCGACCGTGCCGCCGCCGGATCATTACTCCGATCGACGGCCCAATCGATCACGTACGATACCGTCCGCAGCAGGGCGTCCGCGCGTCACCAACCTGTCGTCGTACCGCCTCGAACTCTTCTCGACACGTCCATAATCCATCGCACTCTCACTTTCGCGCGGTTCCTCGTCGCGGTTCGCGCGGTCCTCACGGCGATCGGCAGCGGGAGTTCGTGGAGGACGCGCCACGGATTCCGGGGACGCGCACCGGGTAGACGCAGAGACGGCGACGTCCGGCCGTGATAAACCGTGGCCAGTGTCGAACCCGGTCGAAGGCGAGGCGAGAGAGAGCCCGCGGCTGGCTAGACGAAGACGCGATGCTCCGGTTTTGACGAACGTGGTGAAACGTGGAGTTGGTGGTGCTGCACGCCGCTGGTAGACGCGGGTTTCAACGGAACCGTTGTGCGACGCTGTGGATCCAGGCCGGGCTGGTTGTCCAGTTGGTTGCCGCGAACCGTCTGCGGCGAGGAAGCGGCGGGAGGGTCGACGATGGGCGTTCCTGGGCGTAGATACCACGACCGCTACGCCCCTGAGCTGACCTCTTCAGGGGTGAAGACCCTGTCTAGGGGCGCGACCACTCGACATCTGCCGGCTGTCCCGGGAACTCGAAAACCCGTAACGCCCAACGTTCCACCACTCCGTCGGAGGGACTGCTGATAGGCAACCCAGAACCCGGTTTCCCCTCTTCAGGCCTGGTTCTCGCTCCTCCTTTCGCTCGGACACCTTTCGCCACCGTCTCTGTCGCGCGTTCCACGCCGTGTCTCCACCACGCTCGTTCCCCACTTACCGCTCGTCGCCGGTTCTCTCTAGCCTCTTCGTGTTTACCCGTACCCTCTCCCTCCGTGCGACCGCCACCTCTTCGTCCCACCTGGACGCGGACGTTCCTCTCCGTCCGTTTTACTCGTGGCTCCGGTGATCCAGCCGCGCAGCCCCTGTTCGCTTGTCCTTTTTAGTCGGACGGTGTTCGTCTTCTTCCTCTGCCCGCGCTCGATTTATCCCCACCCGACCGTTATCGCGTCGGGTTTCCAGATTGTCTCCGTCTCTCCTCCGCGTCTGCATCGAGCGCGCGCGCCCCCTTTCACCCCTCGCCGTTTCATCTCGAACCCCGCTGCACCCCCAGCACGTTCCGCCTGTTCTTTCTGATTCCTCTATCTGCTCTCGACCGATCCGGCTCTTAGCTCCTACCACGTTTAGAGCTTCCTCTTACCCCGGACGAACGCGAGCGCACAAGTTCCTCAGCTCGCTCGTCTATTTTTCGCGCGACCTCGAAAACTCTCTCGCGCGCGCGGTTCCCTACCCCCCCGTGTCTCGGTTACCTCGAGCTTTCGCTACCAACGCTCTCGCCCATCGGTCCCTCTCGTCCGCAACACCCATCGCGCGCCGCGAGTTGCCGTGGCCCGCGATCGTTTCCCGGCCCGGTGGATAAATCAATTGCCGGGCAACACCGGCAACGATCCTCTGATCGCCGCTATTACGGTAATACGCCGTTGTAACAATGCCCACTCGATACATTCCACGCGCCTATCTATCCAATTTCATCTTTAGCCGGGAGTTATGGTCGGCCGGGGCTAATGCCTTCGAACGATCTCGCGTGCATTATTAATCGAGCCTGGATCGCGGCAATTTTTCCCCGTACGCTATTCCTCATCGCTCTCATACATATTTATTCGAACGGAATCGAGGAACGGTGTAGTTGGATTCCGTTTAACCCGTTCGCGCGACGCGGCGCCCGCCTCGCGCCGTGTAATCCAGGCTCGATTGAAATTACAGGAAACGTACACTTTGCCAGCCGACCGCTGCATCTCGCGTCCGCGGAACCGATCGAACTCGCGGTTTCAACGGACTCGAGTACGCGAGAGCGCGAGATCGTGGCTAACGAGACAGCCAAGAATGAGCCGAGGTAAAGTAGCAACGAGGAAGCGCGAGGAGAAAGGGTACGCGCGAGATGCAGACGCGGCGGTACCAACGGTCGAAACGCGGAGGGGGCGCGTTCTCGCCTCGCGACTATCGATTCACCCCGCGGCGGTTTTTCTCCGCGCGTTCGAGAACGGTGGCGTGCATGCGCGCCGTGAATCACCTATTCATTTTTCGTCGGGTTCGCGAGGAGCCCTGGACGCGCGTCAACGTGCCTCTCGAGGCGATCGTTAAGCCTCATTATGGGCCGATCTTTCACCGGATAGCCAACAGCCTGAGAGGGGGTTGGCGAGAGAAAAAAAATGTCAGCCCGTAAATCGTCGCCCGGGTTGAAGTTAAAGCGCGTCGACGTCGACGCGTAACTTCCATCCCCGCGAGTTTTAGGAGCCGATTTCCACTGGTCCCGATCGACCATCTCGACGGCGTCGAGGAGATTACGCCGGGAGAAACCGTGAAGGTGACAGGGTGGTAGCGGTGATCGATAGAGATCTACGCACAGGCTCCTTACACTTGTAGCTTTCACTTTGCCACGGTTATCGAGGCGTTTAACGCGCGATAATTATGCGAGACGCGTCTCGAACGATCGTCGCGCGACAAGCGTTAATTTTGTTCGCGCCATCCGCATCGAGTCCAACGTCGATCGACGCCAATTAAAAAGTATCGCTCGCTCGCGGCGATGGTGATCAACGACGCTCTGCCTCTCTGTTTTCTTCTCGTTTCTTCTCTGGAATTTCACGTTGCACACGCGGATGCGTTCACGGTTTTGTCCTCGTAGGTAGTTGTTCGTTGAGAATCGTTCCGAACGCGTGCAGCAATACCAATCGCTCGCACTTTTCTTTCCACCCCCGGTAGAACGCAGACGTGAAATTTACTACCGTGTAATTCCGGATTCACGACGCGCCTTTTCCACGAGGGAACGCGGAAACCTATGGTAATCTGCTCGAAGGCCACGAGCCCCGCCGCGATGGTGTCCGCTCGATGTGTTCTCGCGGAGGTGCGCGCAAAACCTTTTACGGCTTCCTTCAATGGATATTGTCATTTGCGAGGATTAAAGGGTGGAAGCGAGTGGTGCGCGTGAAAGTACTCTTCGCGCCATTGGAGGAGCCATCGCTTCGTCGATACCCGAGACAGCGTTACTATTATCTCCTTTTTCAACCCTGAAGGCACGCATTCGAACGCGTCCTTCGTCCTTTATTCGCAAGGAGGTCTCTACCTACCCTCTGCCTTCTGGAAACGAATCTAGAGATCGTTGGATTAAGAGTCTCGTGGTCCACAGCCAGCGACGACCGAACTCGTTACTGGCGAACCGCTTCGTAAATTTCGTTAGCACCGGGCTACCTCGCGTTCTGACGTTAACGAGCGTCCACGCGCTCGTTAGTACCCCGAAAGGGTTCCGTTTAGGCGCACCCTTCGAGTCGAAATCGAATCGTCCAACGAACGCGCTCCAAACCACTCTGATCATCCGACTGGTACATTTTACTCGCTGCTGCGTCGGGGACGAATTAGCATCTCCAATAATCGGACACAGCAGATCCGATTTCTCATGAACTACGATCACCGACACACGGCTGATTATACGGTTGATTATATTCCCATCAAGATGGTATCGTTTTAAAAATAATTGGCCACAGCGATAGCTACGGGACCGGTTCTGTAGCCCTTATCGATTCCTTGAATATCGAGCCAACGGCTCGATAAGAAGGTGCCAATTTGCGTTTGATTAGCAGCTTCTCTCAGCGACAAGAATCATGGTTCTATTGGTTCTTCCCTACTCTCCCGTATGGTTGGCAAAACTTACACTTTCCTTCCCCTTTGGCGAACCGGATCACCTCGCGTTGTTCTCGTTATCCTCGACTTCCTCGTTTCGAATCGAAGAATAAAGGACGAGCGACAATTATGCCAAGTACCGCGACACCCCTACAAGGTTTCGACGCGCGTCGAAAGGAGTGAAAAAATGCGCAAGGTAGTCCAATTGGTAATTTCCGTGTCGAAATATCTGAAATTAATTCAAGGATTTCAATGCTCCTGAAATTTGATCGCCACACGGAGCCTGGATCGGTCGGGATCCTTGATCGCATTTTTCTCCGGGGACACTCTCATTATCCTACTGCCGCAATCACGCGAAATCACGCGAGAGTCCTTGAGTTATACTCGCAGATACGTCACGGAGGAAATCGGCGAGGAGCATCCATCAGATTTTATCTGCCGGCCAGCCTCTGGTCCCGCTACCACCCTCGAACCCTCGTAATCTCGCGCACAGATCGCACTGAGGGAGCCAGTTGGCTCGATGAAATGATTTAATCAAAGGTGAACCGGATATCTGCTCGCGATGTCCGCGAAAAATGTCTGTCCTCGATCCAGGGAAATTCTCGAGGATCGTGTTCGCATACTTTGGAGAACGGTCCTTTTTAATTCAACATATTTACCAGGGCCGCCGTTGGTTCGAGCGCTCTTCCGCGCGTTCGTTTAAACGCATGAGCGTACGTCAGGCGCGTAATGTTTTCCTTATTGCGAGCCAACCAGATAACGTTTCACAGTCGGTCGGATCGGTGAAGGATCAATCGCGATGGCTCGCGTTATTTTTCGAGAAATGAAGAAACTTTATTTCGTTTAAATACGCGACGAACTCGATGGAATTCGGCGACCGGATGCGAGTGAAAAAAATGAAACCAGCACTCCTCCCGGACTGGTCCGAGTGGTACGCGGTAATAAAACGTGGAAACGCCTTGCGAGGAGATAAAATACGTTTCGACTCGCATGGAATCGCGAATAACCGTCGCGGGGATCGGTGGTAGCCGGTGGAATCGTGAAACGGAGCGCGCCCCGGTATTATATCGCGGCCCTTCGCCGGCAATAATTCAGGGACCGTTGCCACGCGGAGACGTAACAGCGATTCCGGTCGGACATAACTTCCGCGAGCCGCTATCGCGGAACTCCACACCTCTACTTTATTAAGTGTACACGCATTTACACACCCGTGGCTCGCCACGGCTGGGAGTCACTCGATACGCGATGATACCGTGCTCGTGGAGTACAGAGATGTCCGTGAAATAACGCCTGGGTAATCCTTCGACGAGTTTCGCAACAGGATTGAGAGCGGATCGAAGGGACGAGTAATTGTAGAAGCTCGATCGCGCGTTTAGATAAACGAGGGATTATCTCGCGCTGGCTCTAATTACACCGTGTTAAATAATAAATTTTCCGTACGTTTTTTTCTTTTCTCTCTCTCTCTCGCGTGAGAGATGAAAAATGGAGCGTGTGCGCTAACCGGGGTGAAAGAGATTTTGGTCGTTTCCCTCGAAAGAGGCGCCTCCTCGTTCCGTATTACACGATAACTCGATTAGCCGCGATAACCGGAGTATTTATTAACTCTCGAGATTCCATTTCGATACCAGGGTGGCTCCCTCTCGCGCTTCTGCCTGCGCGCTCGTGCAACTATGCGTTCCTCCGACCGGAAGTAGCACGTCCGACGAGTACACGGTCGAATTCACCGCGAGATACCGCCGGTGATTGAAATATTGAGCCGTTTCTAAGGGTGAATTTCCATGAAACCTCGCTTCCGCGTCCTCGTTACTCTCCTCCACGAATTTCTCTCCTCCTCTGGCGTCGTTCACATTTAATATTCCACCGTGGAAACTTTCACTCTGTTTTCGCGTTCCGCCCACTTTGCGCGGCTCTGATACCGCGGCGAGATACGGGCGAATAAAAATTCTACCGACGGTTTTACGCGCGCGAGTTTCGCGACGCGAACGGCGGCCAGTAAAACGCTCCGAAGGAATTCGCCGTTGGATTAACGTCTCGCAAGAGATGCGCGCGTTCCCGTTGTAATTGGCGCACCAATTAATAAGCGATAGCCGCCGGTCGGCGGCAGATAAAATTGCGCGAAACGGTAGCGAGGTACGGGATACTCTGCGTCGTAACCATTCCGCGGGATGCATTAATCCGCTCGCGCGTCGCAAACAGTGTTACGAGCGATTTATTTATCGCGCACGTACCTCCGTTTAACTCTTCCACTTCTCGTCCCTTTTCTCTGTTTTTAATTAAAATTAAAGGCGAGACCCGCGAGGCGGGGGACGCGGGGTGGAGCGTCAACAGGGATCGATCGAGTTATACGTATAATATATATCGAATTACCAACGGATTATCGTCTCGCGTAGTGATCAACGCGTTGCCGTGGCGCACGATAATTATTTCTGCGTTAGCCATAATTATTGCCCGGGTGGCAATTAATTCCTGCCCGTGCGGCAATTAATTTATTGCGGGTTGATTAATTGCCGCATGCTCGCCGCCGAGAGACAGTTCGTTACTGTTGCCGCTGGATAACCCTTTTGCCACGATGGAAAATCGACCGCCACCGTGACCCTCTCGCGCAGGGTACCATTCTTCGAGATATCCGGGACAAATAAGCCCAGTGATCGGATTCGAACGGGAGCGTCGCGAGCGACGAGTGCTTTTCGGCTTATCTACGAACGGCTCGAGGCCCATCCGATCGTTCGACTCGCTATCAAAACGCACTCTCGCTTGGTAAATTAAAACGGACCACCCAGGAAAACTCATCAGCGGTCGAAAAGTTCGCCCACGGTGAGACGCGAGGTTTATTAATCGTCACCGATCCCGAAGCCGCTCGAAACGATTTCCCCTGTCGTAGAAAAGTGCGGGCATCGATAATGCGCGACCCTCGACTGGTACGAGACTGGCTATCGTATTTTTCACGCGTTATCGAGCGGAGGATCGAGCGATAAATGGCGGTCCCAGGACCATTTTGCGGATGAGATATTGCGTAGATTTTCACTTCTCACCGCGGCCAGGGCCATTTGCGGCGATCTTTGAGCGCGCACGAAGAAACGGACGTCGGTGCCATCGAGGAGCGAGGGATACGCTGTTTGGGAAACACGATTCGTTCCGTGCCAGGAGCATTGTTGCCGCAGGAGACGTCGAATTTTTCAAAATCGACCAGGTAGAGTCCCCTTTCGTCACGCTGGTTTTTGGCCAGGCCGGTGAATGCCTCGTAGAGACGCGGCGGTTGAATAAAATCGCCGGGTGCCATTCTCTCCTCGGCAGCGATCCTTTGCGATACGTGAATTTTCCGATTCACCGTTGCTCGCCTTCGAAAGAACCAACTTCGACCTTCGTTTCCCGGGGAATCGCGGCGCGTATTGTTCTGCTCTCGAACTTCGAAGGCTTCGCAATATATTATATCCCTGCCTCGCAACGACAATGGCAGAACCAATGGCGGGAGCGTAAGTTTCAGCGTGGAATCATTCAAAGCCGCAGCCAGTTCTCCATCTACTGTTTATTGGAAACCTTGATACACACGAGCTTAATTATAAATATAATGGTTCGTACAATGCTATATTTACAAGTAATTCGATCGAGCAGGTGGAATCCTGTTGCTGATTGTCCGTTGTAAAAATGGTCGGGGTTATACCTGGATAGGAGGGCGTACGAAACGGTTCCGGAACGACCGGGAGGGGAAATTAATATTTCGCTGGTCGACGGGAACGTTCACGTTCCGCCAGATTTCAAGGAATAAATTATCAAAGACCAGAGCTGAGCTACGTTTCTTTGGCTCCCCCCGGTAGACGCGCGGGGTTGATCTCGCGAAATATTATTTAATCCTCGCTGGCCGTTCGCGCGCGTGGCAATTCTGTTATGCTCCTGCCTCTCTCGAGAGAATTTATATAAAAAAAAAGGATAGAAAAAAAAAACGAAACGAACGATAGAAGGTTGTATGAAAAGTAGAAAAAAAGAATGGAAAACGTAAGAGGAAATCCAGTCGCACTTGGACGCTGCGTATATACCATTATGCATATGTGTATAAACCTAGATATTGTAGCTGTTTATTGCATAGCGATGTTTATATTATACGATAATGCATTATTCGCGAACATTCAGAAACTTCGTGTATCGTGAGACGTGTCTGGTTCTCCTTGTTATTTCTCGACGAGGCAGCTGGAAGTGGTTCGAAATGTGCGTTGCTTAAAGAATAGATGACGATCCGATGTTGGAATGGATAGGTTCGCAAACAAAGCGTAATTGATCGTTTGTACAGCTGCGGCTCGAGATCTCGTTAATTTACGCGTTCCTGAATATGGCGAGTAATGTTATTAGGGATACTTAAAGTACTTGAATCTCATCAGGGGCATTAGGCGCCTATAGTGTCTAGTTACTCGTTTCGATCTCGCGCAGCATCGATCGCGCGAACGAACAAAAATTTGGATCTCACAAATTGCGGGTTGATACTCGAATCGAATCCTCTTCTCGATCGCGCGCTCGACGCAGAGACCGTGGCAAAATCCTCCACTTCTAAATTCGCCTTTAATCGTTAATATCGACGGACGGCAACTCACTTGTGCGCGCGTATAAACGAGGGAATTACGAATGAGAGAACGTTTAAAGTGCATGAAAAACATCATCGACGGTGAACAATTATCTATAAAAAGAGAAAATTAAAACCTCCACACCTAATTGCATCTATCACAATAATCTTAACCAGTTTTTAGTTTAATTTTCTAGCTAATCGTCCGAGTACCTACCGCGCACATTCAAATTTTTAAGTACACTCGCGTTCCCCGTGAGCTTCGTCTTTCGTTTTTAGCGGCCGTCGATTGAGAGTACCGATTTTATCGACTAAGCTGCGCTTGCTCAGACTTTACCGACCGAGATCGGCGAACGCGGAGATCGTTCTCGCCTTATCGACAGAGAATATTCCTCCGGTGATTCCCCTCGATACGCGAGTACCGATGGGATCACCGCGAGGCGGAAGAGAAAGAAGAATCTCGCTTGTACATTCGAGGAGGGCCGCGTTTAGTTGATCCTACCCTTGTGGGTCATGTAGCTTATGCTGTCGGACAGCAGCTTTTCCCTGGCTTGTCGTCGCATTCGCGAGCACATGGCCAATATCGTTCCTGCCATTAGACACAGGAAACCGCAACCGATCCCAATGATCGTGCTGAGGACCGACGATCTAATGCACACTCTGTCGCTCGTCGGTTCGCTTGGTCCTGCGAAATCATCGAGAACGCGTATCGATCAACCGTCCAAACTTCTCTCAACTATTTCAAGAATAAAAAAAAATCGTTAAAATTACCACTTCGAAAAGCTGTGGTGGAATTCTGGAAGAACTCCGTGTCCGCCTCGCCCTCCTGCAGCACGCGTAACGATTGGAAGAGGTTGACGTTCTCCGAGAGGCTGGTCGCCGGCGTCGACGGGCCACCGATTTCTGGCAACGACCGCTTAGCCACGTTCTTGGCGTTCCTCCAATGACACGGTTGGCTCTGCGCGATTGTGAATAACGACGTGACAACAGGTACTCGAGCTCGTTCGAAGGAAACCTGGTTCATCCCGCGCTACTCACCGGACATCTCCCGTGGCACATCCTCACGTCGCACTCGATGTACAAAGCCGGCGAGCCGGTGAACCTGAACGTCTTCATGTAGGCGAACACTTGGGTCTCGAAGAGGCCGCTCTCCGACCAGGATCCACGGAATCTGCTGATCAATTTGTCGTCCACGGGGCAGCCGTACTGGTCGATCAGCTGGATCCTCTTGTTCCCGCCGTTGTGCGCGTAACAGTCGTTGACGACGATGTCGAAACCATCTGTCATAGGACATGCACGATCATTCGTTAGTTTCGTTCGAAAGTCTCGATCCGATGGAACAAGCGCGTCGCGATCGAAGTTGTAGGATCGATCATTGGCGCCGTCCCACGCTCGAAAGTCTCGCGAACGATGAGAGCGGATCCGATCGAGATCGACTCGATCGCGTGCAACGGCTCTCCTCGAGCGACCTTCCGGTATCGATCGACGAGGCGGAGGATGCAGCCCTATCCGACTAATTTCCGACTCTCGCGTCCCGTTATCTCGTCGGATACCACCCGCCGGATGTGTACATAGCTAGCGCCGAGCCGATTAGGCTCGAGGCCTAAACGGAACGCGGCATGCAGCCGTAATGCGTAAACGCGTACCGTATTTGCTGCGCATGTAGATAATGAGAGTCAGGGGATCGCCAACGCGGACTGGTCCAGCCACTCTAGTTCCAGTTGTCCCGTAACCGTATCTGATTTCCATGTAGCACTCCGGTGGCTGGAGGGTGAACACTACGGGATTCCCCGTGGCGACTCTGGAAGAAGATATCCGCGTTAGAACGGTCCTGCGCCGCGGAGAACCGACTTCCCGTTAGCCGGCAGTGGGACAACGCGTAGGATGAATAATACGCGGGGATAGGCTCCCCGGGTAATCTCGAGTGTTCAGAAGCGGATGATAAATCGCCGATAACAGTCGCTGTTGCGCGTAGAACCGCCATTGCGAACTTACTCGACGTCGAGGAACGGGAAGGTGACGGTCTTCCAGAAGTCGTATCCGTATTCGCAGGTCACTTTGAAGTGCTCGTCGAATTCCTCCTCGATCAACGGGTTGTACTGTACCGTGACCGTGTTCCACATCAGATTTTTCTGAAACATTTTCATGGAGACGTTGGAAACGATTTTTCTCGTAGCCGTCGATCGTTGTCGCTTCTCATTGCGAGCATTGTTCGCGTCGTTTTACGTACCGTAGGATTCTTGCGGCTGTCCTGGTGATGGGTGTTCTCGCCGAGGGTGCCGCACCGGTTCAGCTGAATGTAGAACTCGTAGTAGTCGCGGCCTGTTCCGTTCACGTACATGCAGTCCGGGTCGTACGAGTAGCCTGGAAATTGAAATTGATCGTGCTCCGTCAGCGATGCCTTCGACGCTTCGATCGGTACCGTACGTTCTCCATCGAGATACTATATAATACTTTGTTTCAGCGATCTTTCGAATCTCATTCTCCGCTTCCAAGAAACATAATGACCGTCCTACTTCGCGGCTGAGTATTTCGATGAATAATCGAGGATTGCCTACATTTTCTATTAAGCAGCTGCTCTGCTATTACTATTACTGGTACCAGCCAGCGTGCAAGAAGTAGACGGTAAAAACGATCGAATTCAACGAGGTCGTCTGAAGTCTTGGAGAACACGCACAGAGCGAAATATCCCGCGAACACGGGGACGGTAAAGAAGAACGCGTTGTTCGCAGGTGCATCGCGTGCGAGACGCGGCGTGCTTCTTTCAAAATAACGGAAGCGCGCGGCCCGGCCATGTTGGGCTGGCGGGCTCGCCTTGGAAAAAGGAAAATCCTCCGCTCCACTGTTGGAGAGCCTCGAGAGATCGTTCCACGATAATGTCCCGACATTAGCTCGTCAGCATCGTGGCAGTCGAAGCGTTGTGTCCGCGGGAGACGATGATTGCGAACGGCGGAGCCGTGAGGTCGTGCGCCGCGGACGTGATGCCGCGTCCTCGCGTCCGCGACGATCCGCGGCCCCGACTATCGTCTCTACGGGTGCTACTTACCAGCGGAGTACAGCAGCCCGGTGAAGGAACCGTTGAAACCGATCCGGATCTTCATGTAGTCGTCCTGACATTCAGCCTCGATATCTGGAAACGTCCAAACATTCTCCACTTTAATCACGAACGTAATTCGTTTGCCTCTCGGAAGATAAAATAAAATTGACTCGACTCGTGAGTGAACCGCCCATGGGGGAACGTATCGAGGTTCGTTCTCGTTCACGATGAGGAGGATCGGTAAAGCATGGCGAAGCGAGGCAGCGATGGATCGCGATGGATCGAACCAGGCGGGCGCGATGCCGAAAGCGGTGTCGAAACCGGTGTCGGAAAATCGGGGGCCATCCGGCGGCCGGAAAGCGGCGGAAAACCGGTCGTCGATGACGAGTGAAAGTAAACCGGCTATAGTCCCCTTATAGGCGCACTTCGTGGTAAGGAGCCGTTTCCCCTCGTAAAACGACGTAATCCACGCGGGTGTGTTGGAAGATGTACGGTCGGTAGATGGAGGCTGCCGATAGTCACACTTGAGGTACGTCTCGATGATACAACGTTTCGCCGGGAGAACGCGTTTCTCGCCTCTCTCTCTCTCTCTCTTTCTCTCTTTCTCTGTCTCTCTCCTTTCCTCCTCGTTCCATCTACACACCTCTTCGGCTACCGTCAGCTTCTGTAAAGGCGGGCTCGGTGCACGCGTTGCACGCGTTTTCGTGCGGTACGCAGACGCACGCTTATTAGAATTGCGGATACCTCGCTTTTGTGTTCATCGGCCGGGAAAACGGCCGCGGGTAAACAATGGAGCCGGTTGCGCAACGCTCGATACGCGTACTCGCGGTCGAGTACGCGAGGAGGTGTATCCGCGGTGCCGGGACGCGTACATTCTTCACTCGCGTTTTCGTCCGTGATTCCTTTCGCGTCGTCGCTCACGTTTTGCGCGTGGAATCCTAACGATCTCGTTCCTTCCGCAACGGTGCAAATTGACGGGAAATGAATCGCGAACGGAGCGTCGAGCCGTCGGTGCTTTGGTGCCCGCGCGTTTATGGCAATTCGAAGTTTCGAGGGTCTCTGGAAAGCGGCGCGTTAATGTCCAGGCCGTAACACTCGCCAGGATTTAATTACCATCTGTTTCACTTGAAACGTCTCTCGCTCTAAATACCACTATTTTAACCTAATTGCAGTCCACCGACAGAAGTAAAGGACAGAGGCCTGGGCTGTTGCGAGCGCGACGCGTACGAAACGTATGGTTTGCAAGGTTACACGAGGCTCGAACTCCTTCATTTAAATCTCGTTATACCTCGGCTCGTAACGTTCTAAATTGCCAGCGGGACGCGGCGCGGGGTTGGCCGAGAAAAATCGGCGCCCAGCGATCGTTAGGGACCAATTACAGGAGCACCGTGTGCGTATCTAGCCGGATCATCGCTCTTTTCCACCGAACAATCATTTCGCGAACCCACTAACTCGCCCCAAACGAGGCCGCCCGCTAATTACCCGACTGCTCTTGTTTCCGCGCGATTGTGTCCACGGACGCCTGAATCTCTGGCCGTGGATTCGCGAAGACCTGGCTCGTTTTCACCGCGCGACACGCGTACCAACGAAATTACAGCGAGAACGCGAGGAGTTACGAGGCCATTGACGAGAGGCAGGTCAGCCAGCGATGAATAGCAACGGGATCAAAACGAAGCCGAGCCTCGAGCTCGCGGAATCGAGCCGCCACAGGAGGATACATTAGAGCAAATGGGTCTTCTTTCGCGTAATTGACGATACCGCGGGTGGCCAGCGAGTTTCCTGTGGCGAAACCCTTTGCAACTTCATTCGAATCGACCTGACGGTGGAGAACTCGCGGAATCCATCATCGATAAGCGTATCGAGACCATTCTGCGAACGTGCCACGCCGATCCTCGATGATTCTTATCGATCTGCCTCTTAATTAAGCCACGGAACAGTGTCTGAGTGAAATTGGAAGGAAAAGAGGCAACGCCTCGAGGGATAAACACCCGTGGACTTGGTAATTTCGCGAATTACCCTCGCGATGGATCGCCGCTTCCCGGAGATGAAAGATACGGTCCACGGAGGAATCGATTCAGACGCGGATAACATCGATCGGGAGAGGCGTCGAACCGCGGTACTCGATCGGTGTCGGGAGTGCCGTACGATCCTCCGACACCGTTTTAATTGCGTCCACTCTAACGGTAGCCAGTCGAGGACGCTGTGGTCCGACGACGATCCCGCTGGATCGATCGATCATACGCTTCCTGGCTCCGGGCGAGTCCTTTGGTTCGCGAGCGGTACCATTGAAATTGCGATTGTAACGGCAGCTGCGCGTATGGCAACGGTGTTCGAGGGTGAAAGCGTCGCCTCGGATGAATAGAGAAATAGTATTGTATCGGGGATGATTGATAACGGAAAATGGGAGCAACAGAAGCAATCTTCTGAAACTGTTTTTCACTTACGTTGAACTCGAGTGGTATTGGGCCTGTATCTCCTGTGCTCGCGATCCCAAGATTCCGGGTGCCTCTTCCAATCGTCGTCGCCGATCACTCCAGTCCCTCCGCCCCCTGGTACTCCTTGGAGGCCCTGAAGCGTCTGGAGGGCTTGAAGATTCGGGCTCAAGGGCCTCCCCTTCAACGACGGCACCGGCACGTACGCCGCACCCTCGCCAACGTACACCACCTTTCACGGAAAAGTAAACAGAATTAACCCACTCGAAAGAAGCAGGGGATCTCCGTCCATGTCTGCGATTAAGCAAACCGCGAAATTACCGAGCGGAAATAACGATACAGCCTCTACTGATACGGGCCTCGCGATAAACCCGCGCTATCTTCAGCGGAGATTTAATGTCTCTTTTACCAACGACGCAACTGCGATACTCGCCGCGGAAACGGGCAGTTGCGCGGGAAAAGGGAGAGAATGGCACGATCGCCGCGTGACCAACGCTCGCGTCCCCTTGGTTCGTGTACCAATTGCGATGCACTCGCGTTGGGATCAACGCTTGGTATCCATTCGTTTCCACGATCGCGAGGAATCTCGCCTCTCCTCTGTTCACGGCTGCCTTTAGTTGGTACTCGTACGCGTATCTTCAGAGTGAACAATCTTGGACATCGATTGTAGAAGGTAATTCGCATCGAGAGCTTTGGAAGAGAACTAGGATCTGTGTGTTTGCTCGTCTCGTTAAATAAATTGCGTACGTATGCAACTACCTCAGTAAAACTAAACTGTTAGCGTCGAAATAAAAGGACGCTCGAACCCCAACGTCTCTCTTCCATCGTCCAGAATTACCTCGATATTAATGCCCACAAAACACACCCTTGAAAAGAGAGAAAAAAAGGAAAAATCTTTGGTCTCGACGTGTTCCCACCGCGCGCGGCCATGGTCGCAGGCATCCTCGCTCAGTCGGATCAGGTAAGAGGAGGCACGTGGTTGGTGGTAAACGGCGAACCGGGCAAAAAGCCTGCAAACAGCCTCCATACGCCGGGTACCAGTGGAAACAATCGTGTCGTTACACGCTCTTCTTCCCCGGGCCTCTCGCCTCTCTTTTTGCCCCGTCCTCGCCCCGTTTCGCTGCCTGTTACCAGCTCTCTCGAATTCCCCTTCGCGCGGACGTCCGACGCGCACCGTCCTCCTCTACTTTTTCGCTGCTTGCCCCGGTTGCGCCGCGCGTTCAGGAATTATTGCTCTCCGCGAGCTCCACTTTTCTGGCATTTCTGGAACTTGGACGCAGTTTATGGGCCAGTGGAGTAGTTGCCACGATCCAAAGACCGATCGCGAACCTCGCGTCTCTCTGCTCGTCCATCGGAGAACGGAGGGTGCTGCTTCGAGACTCTTTGCTGGCGTTTCGAAAATTGTCTGCGGTTCTTCTTTCCTTTCATCCTCCTTTTAATAGAAAATTTCATTCTAGATCCACTGTAGGTCGTCGTAGTAACTTCGATGCGACGTCTGCCGATAGTATACTACGTTTAACACGAGATGCTCATGATCCACCGTGTCTTATCTCGTTCGACACAAGCGTTCATGCGATGATTAACGGTCGTGCGGTTAGGGTGTCGAAACTCATTAGTCGAGATATGATCGGTCACACGAGAGATAGGTGAACGTACCTATCGTTTCACCAGGATTCTCCACCAATCCACACCTGTTCGTCATCAGATTATTCCGCTGTTTAATACTTTTCCGTGAATTCCACGCGATGATCCGCTATCCTCGTTTATTTTTAACGATACGAAGCCTCTTGCGGCCGCTTATCCGGATCGCAAAGTAGTTGGTTCTTCGGCTGACGCGTTCTTTTACTTTTTCCGCGATTTATTACATTGTTGCGTCGGTATTCAGTCCAGCGAACGTTTCGCGATGCAAAAACGTTATCGATTACTGTTACAATACTATTCGCGGTATTAAAAAGCTAAGAATTTCGTGGCACACCGATCCGTGGTATGACTTATCGCTTCCCTCTTTCTTGAATTTATTGCTCCATGCGCGAAATGGCGAATAACGAGCGGTCTCTGGTTAACTGTTCACCGATTAACTAGAATCTAACGACCGTCAATCTTTTCGCGTATACGCAATCGATCATGCAGAACCATTCGCGTAAATGCCAGCTTTTCTATTTCACTCGCGCGATTTTTCACCACCGCGGAAATTATAGTCGTCGGTTTTAAACGCGGGGATAATTTATGCAACAGATGTACGTAACAGTAACTCAGCCAGAGCGTATTAGGCGACGATTAACCTACAGAGGAGGCTTAACCAGACGGGCAGACGCGACGAGACGAACGTTTGACTCTAATCGACCTCCAGTTTGTCCAGGATACTCACAGCGTCGTGATCGCTGGCCTCGTGCGTCAGCGATTCTCTGGTCTCGTTGTGAAGCGAGTCGTCCTCCTCTGGCCCAGAACCACTTCCTGCCCAATATTCCTCGGTGGTCTCGTCCATCGCGGAGTCCTCGCCGTTACCATCGCCCTCTGCGTTCTCGTGACTCGTTGCCTTTAAAATACGCACCTCGTTCAGTCTCACACATCCAACAATCGAACGTCATTACGTGACAATTGTTTCTCCATGAATTTACCTGACAACGAAGTGTCGCCGCTGTCAGCAGCCACACGATGGCGTATCTGGAACAGACGAGAGGAGATCCATCTTAATCTAGTCTCCTCGAAACGTAAGTTATCGCAAAGGAATCGCGCGCATTCCTCAACGAAAGGACTCTGGTTCACGGGGCGAAGAGTCGCCTGAGAAAACGTCTCGCGGTCTCTGAACGCGCACGTCCGCTCGCGCGGTAACAGCCCGCGGACCGAGGCGTATTCGCGGTAATAGCGAAGGACAACAGAGCGGATAGAACCGCGGGAAACCATAGTCGGATCATTGCCACGCGTGACTCGTCCTAATCGCCGCGCAGGATCGAGGGAATCCTTCGTCGATGCGTCAGCGGGCGTGCCTCGCATACATCTCGCTCGTTTTCGTTCTCGAAATGGCACCGCTCGCGATGAGGAGCACCGACCGCGGTACTGGAAACGAGGAACAGGAGGCGGGATGAGTCAGTCACGTCGTTAGAGATGAACAGCGAAGATGAACCCGCGGGAGAGGACGTAACGCGTTGCGATCCGTGTCAGCCCGGTTCTCATACGCCCGATGAATTCGTTCCTCCCCTTTTTGCACCGCGAGCTTCCTCCTTCGGCCGGGTTCGCTCGCTCGCGACCGTCTAACCCCTTCTACTATGACCGTCGCACTTCATCAACTTCCTCTCTTCAGCGCGGCTGATGTAACGGGTCTCTTTCTTCTACGCCGATTCCGCCGCGCTCAGAGATTGTTTGGCGGTCTCGATGACTCAGTTTTAATGGTTCAGTGGACGGCGGAATACGTGGAAAGTATGTTTCGAGGTGGCTGCTGCGGATTCTTTTCAGAACAGGCAGAAAGTCTGCCGCGGGACTCGGTCGAAGCCGAGCGGATCTACTTGTTGGGCAAACTTCACTTTTCGAACGGATGTGACTTCGTTGGTTCATCGAAACCGTCGAGTTTAATTAAAAACGATACGATTTTGTAGGTGAGCTTGATCGTCGAGAAGGAAAGGAATGAAAACGGGTCCACGAAACTAAATTTCCTCTTGATCGATAGCGATGCTATCCTTCCGATGAGCGAACGTTCTCCACGGCCATTTTGGTACCAAACGAGGCAGTCGTAGGTTGCGTAATTTCAGTTATTTCGACAGACGAGCGTTAACTCTTGCTAATAGCTCGGATGAGGTTTCTTTCTGACCTGTTAATTGCTACGCGGCGGCTCTCGCGGAAATCGACAGCTTCCCACGAACGGGATTGCCCCGATCAAAGGCATGGCACCGTGAAACGTACCGCTGAAACGAATCTTCTCACAGTATCAACGCTCGCGCATGGAAAACGAAACCAGAGACGCTCGAGTAATTAGATTCCACATTCGAATTAGCTAATTGAACGAGCGATCGCGGCGATCGTGTACCAGCGAATGCTATTACACGATACCACCTGTGCTCGCGTTCATTTAGCACGGCGAACATTAGCGTCCGCTACGCGTTCCGTGTCCATTCGTCTCGTAGCGATCGCGAGCTCTTTTTTTTTCCCCCCCTCCGCATCAATCTAATCGCGGGGGCATTTGCATAATCTCCCTAACGTGCAATCATACGTAGTCACGTACCTAATTTCCCCGGGATATATCCTCCCGTCGTTAAGCGACCAGCGACCATAACTCTGTCCTCCCACGTGCAAGAACCACCGCGGAAAGTAACGTCACCCCTGGCCGCCGTCGGAGTGCATCAAGCGGCAGCAAAAACCGCGTCCAGAGGATGATGTAGTGTCGCAAGAAACGCGCGTCAACGCGCACAGCGAGCCGAAACCCCGAGCCCCTCGTTAAGACGTTTCGCGCGGGTTTCTTGTTTGCGTTACGCGAAACGGATCGCCGTGCACCGCGTAATTATCGTCCGCCGCGGCTAAATAGAGCGGAAGGTGTCAGGCGTGGGACGAGCCGCTCGAGGGTGCGCTCGCGTCCACCGTGGTGCCCGTTAATCACGCCTAATAGCGCGAGGTACACGCGAGAGCGTGGGCGTTCGCGGCCGGCGACGCGTTGATAGTTCAGCGGCGGGTTAACATCGATCATCGATCGACTCGAGCTCCGGCTGAAGTTGTTCCCGAGCGAACGTTAATTGCGCCAGGGGGGATCTCTATGAGCGCGAGGGGTTGGCGAACGATTAATCTCGCTGCTATCTGGAGAGCTGCCTTGTCGAACGCCGCAGGAAAAAGTGCGCGATCGATTTAGTAGTAGAGATAAATGATTTCGGTGCCGGGATAGTGCAGTAACCTGACCGTTGGAGGTTTTAGAAAAATTCTGCGGATATTCAGCGTGGTTTAGAACATCGTCAAGTGAAATTCGAATGATTCTTATGAGAGATAGATGTGGTAAGAACTGTTTGAGAAGGAACGACAGCGTTAAGTAGTCTGAGTCATTCTCAGTCAGACAACCGCGTCGCGTTATACTCTTCGTCGAGGCTTCCGTACTGTTTGAACCACTGGAAACCTCGACTTCCGCGTTTCTTCTTCGATCGATTGATTAAAGACAGCTTCGGAAGAATCATCGAACACCTTGGTGATCGCGTCGACGCGAAGCGAATTGAAGCTGATGCGAAAGAAAGGGCCTTCTGGCGATCGTCTTTCGATTCCGTTACTCCCGCGTCAGGTAGCAGCAAGTCGTGGGCGCGTTTTCAGTCGCCTCGAGCGCAACGGAAAATCTTGGGACGTTCGCGGGCCCGCGTCGCGAGGAAGAGCGTAATTGGCGCGGTTCGCAACCGAACTTCGCCGCTGGCGATTCCGTTGCTGTGAGAAACGCTCGCTCCCAGCCACCCGCGGCCGACCGTACAGTTACGCATTTGAAAGTCGAATCGCGCCCGTCGCGAGACGTCGCGAGGGATTTACGAGAGCCGCGGCTGGCGCGCGTTACAAATTGCGAACCAGCGTCGGCGCTAATGGCCGACGATGTTTGCGTTGAGAGCGAGATGGATGGCTCTTGAAAGAGAAACTTGTCGCTCCTCCAGTTCCTCCCGTCGTGCGTGACGTTTTTATTTCGCTCTCGCGGAGAAAGGAGTCGACGAGAGCCAAATATATCGAACCCCTTCGTGTAGACGAGTCGCGGAGGAGAAAGAAAGGTGAACCGGCGACGATTAACCGTACTGAATCCATTCCAGGTGAAATTACTGTGACTGATCGAGACCTCCAATCGAGAATTCCATTTCTGGCGTAAAAATGGCCGCGAACAATGGGGCCTGCATCGTTTCGTGGCTTGTAAACTGGAGGTCGACGAATTACCGTTTCGCTGTCAAAGTACGTGGCGCATTCTCCGCGCGATACAGTCACGATCCTCCACTTAGAATTATCCGCGGCGCTTAATTGAGAACCGGGTAAATATAGCACGGGCGCGAGAACAAGCGGGCCACGTTTCGAAGAGTGTCTTAATCAGCGTCTATAACAAGACACACGATCGTTCTCGAAATGAAGAGAATCGAAGACTCAGAGGCGGTATGGAATTGTACGTGTAACCATAATTCGAGGGGCCCAATTATCCTCACATATCGAAATTCCATTGGACGCTCGAGCATCCAGGCTTTCGATCGTTTCCAATTCCAGCTGCTCGCTCACTGAAAAGCAATTACTCAGCTTCGTAGCGAGAGGAATCTAAAGAGTACGCGTAAAAAGTGTAAAAACTCGGTTTTAAGCCATTCATATCTGCGATGATTGCGAGCTTTTATCACGCATTCCACGACGAGCGGCGGCTGGTCGAGGCGAGTCCCTCGCGAACGAAAAATCGTCTTCTTACCGCCTATAGCGACGGGTCGCGTTGAAAAACCAGACGTTAATTGCTTGGCCCTGAACGGGAAGCACCGCGATGTTTTCCCCTCCCGTTAATGGCTCTTTTACCGTTCTTAATCAATTCCGAGCTCCTAGGCGTCCGCGCTTCACGGTTCCGTTCGATTACCGGGCCTGGAACTCGCTCGATTTCCATTGTCTCGCGGCGCCTCGTTTCTACGAACTGTTACGGACTGTGAGAACTCGGTTAACGCAGATTTATGGGAATTGAAAACCGCTGGAGCGCGACGTGAATTTCGTCGCGCCACCCCTATGACTTGTAGGGGATGCTGTCGCGATTCTCCTTCGAATTCGTATCTACAACTCACTGAAGAGAAATAAATTTCATTAAGGCAGCCAACGACCACGTAATTATCTTACTTCGCGCATGGTGCGATACGAAAAGAGTCGTCGAAATAAAAATAGTAGAAATGCAAGTTCCTCGGTGTCTGTACACGGAGGATACGTGGCTATAAATTACGTGCTCGCTGGCGGACAATCCACGATTTGCGGTTAACCGACGACGAAAGGGCTCTATCGATCGTATCGTAATCCCCATCCATGACCAGAGGGACCTCAAGGATGTATGCACTCTTAAAGTCGTCGAAACGTGCCATCCTTGAAACGAAGGACATTATTCAGCCTCGATGACCGCTGCTGGCGATCTGCTCAAAAATCCGCGTCGAACCACAGATTGTCCAGCTTGGAAAAAAGGGCGGGAAAGAACGGCAGAAAAGATTTCGGGTCGCGGGCCAATCGATCGGGGTTCATCGCGATGGGCGCACAGTAGCGTCGCGGTATTAATCGAACGATCGTACCTCCAGGTATGCGTCATCGTTCGCCATTAGCTGGCAACGGAGTAACTGCCGGTGTGATGCGAAGCTGCGAGTGGTAAACGATTCGAAATAGCGGCACCAGGCTCGTTTCAATCGAGCCTGGCTCGAACTCGCGCCTACATACGCGCGCGCGCGGTATAAATATATATCCTGGATCGACGGATCGATGACCTTGAACGATCGTTGGCCGGATCGATCGCGGAGGAGCCGACGGTGATAAGGTGCCGTTGCTCGACGCTTTCGTCCTCGATAGCCGCGGTGTCTCTCCTCTTTACGGTACATCCCAACGATCGCCGCCATTAAACGTCTATCCTCGACGATCCTGCTGGTCGATCCTCTTTGCAGCCGTGCCGTGTAAACGATCGCGGGGTAATTGTTTCGCCTGCGATTTACACCGCTATCCGGGTTATTGCATAGGAAATCGGATCTAACGGCGCGTCTGGCTCGACGGATTCTGCAAACTGAACCTAATTGGCGTTGTTCAACGACGTTATCAATTACTCGTATGACGACGTCTTCCCGCGTTGCGGATAGCCGATCGATTCACGAAGCGGACCGACTTTCAGTCTTTATTTCCACGCGCTCTACCTCGGGTATGTGGAACAGACGTGTCCGTTTCGCGTTTTCCTCGTTCTTTTGTCATACCTGAAGAAGGAAACGCCGAGGCACGTACAGGAGCGAACCGTGATTTCCTCGAGGAGCATAATTGCCGATAAAGATGAACGGTGTATCAAAGATTCCGCGCCTGGTGCCGTCGTTACCTCGCGAGTAGGGATTTCGTATCGCGGATCGTAAAACTGTTCTCCTTCCAGCGTCGCTTTTAAGCCAGCGATTACGCTCATTACAGCCCCTAATGCAACCTCTGATACGGCGCAAATCCTCAGATTTATGTCTTCGTTTCACTTTTTCCCCTTGGTACCAGCGCAACTTTCTGAACCCCTACGGTACGCATTATTCATTTTGCGGCGCGATGTAACACGACATCGATCTCGGCTAATATTACAAGCGATACCCTTCCATTCGCGGGGCAATAATTATCCCACGGGAGATCCGCATCGCGGACGATTATCGAGCGTTGAAGTATAGACGGTACCGCGAGGCGGAGGACCATGCGAGAAAAAAACCACCCCTCCAGCCTTCGACGCTCGGCAGGATTCGCGCGTACAACTTGCACGTAATTTATCGGGGCACGCACTAATGAAACGTTCGTGCTCCCCGCGCGTACACACGCGGATCGTTATCCAGACCAGATACCCCCGGAACGATTCATTAAGTTATCAATAACACGTCGGGCGATCGGTAATCACGTGCCTCGCTCCGTTTCTACCCCCGTTTTCCGTACACAAAGTGTCCATCAAACCCGCTTCCTATGCCGCACCTGCGTCGATCCCGCTAACGACTCGCTAAATCGTCAATAACACCGCGAACAACCCGTCGACCAGGCATCGATTTATCGCGGCGTATCCATCTCCGGGTCGGGCCCGGCTAACGTCCTCCGCTTCAGCCGCGAAGACGCGTTCCCGCGGTGGATCGACGCGTCGGAACCACCTCCGCTCGCGAGTAGCGGGAAACGCGAAAAATCGCTGCAACACCGACCGCCTCTTCCGTTTAATTAAACACGCGGCACCGCGCACTCTCCATTATGGGAGACTCGTTGCGGATCGTATCGCGTTGTCTTCATTAAGCAAACCCGACGCGAATGAATCACGATAATCGCGCCTGCTTCTGCACCATATTCTCTCGCTCCTCTCTCTCTCTCTCTCTCTCTCTCTCTCTCTCTCTCTCTCTCTGTGTGCTTAGGTCTCTTCTACGACTGTAGCCGTCTTGTAAATTTTGATCGCACGTAGATGGAGCATGGAAATTACAGGCTTGGGATCGGACTTGGGAAGGAATTCCTGAGTATCGAAGCGGAATTCTTGTACGTCGGGGACCGACTGTTCTCTATGAGTGAAGAGCTACAGGAAGTTGCATAAATCCGTTTAAGAGTTGCCTGAGAATTACGCACTCGCGCATTCAGGGTAGATGCTGGGCGAATTCCTGAAGATCAACGTGAATCGCGGCGCAGATTTCAGGATTGATCGTTTCCTGTCGGTAGAACATCAGAGGTCGCGAACATTTTATTTATGGGATGGTTAGAAAATGAACGCGTGTCTTCCTGGTTTCAAAATCGAGAAGATCGCATTGAAAGCCGAAGCGAAACGAGTGGCTAGCTTTTTGTCTCGCGTTGAACACCAATCGTTTCCTCTAATCGCTCAAAGTTTGCTCGTGAACGCCTGGAAAATGGAAATTGCTTAAAACTCTAAAGTGAATCAAGGGGTGTGCCTCTCGCGCTCCTGCGTTTAGGATATCGACTGTTCTCTACGCAGCGGGGCTCCAGATGGCGGCCATAAATTCCAGGAGTCCGAACCGAGCGATGGCAGAGATTGGGGCGAGATTGTCGGCGGTATCCGCGAAATGATCCTGACCCGGATCGCACGCAGGACGAGCCTCGAACGTCCATCGAAGCGTGGATAAGTTATACGGGCGCGAGCTTCGTAACTTCTCCGCGTACGTAAATAGCAATAATTTCCTCGGATGGTTTCCCGGGGGATTTCGATCTTATCGATCGCCTCTCGCGGACGATGTTTATCAGAGCGTCACGTGGGAATTTAATTTTACTCTTATCCATTCCGTGGTGTACTTTACTGAAGAGCGGACGCGATTTTTCATCGCCTCGTCGTGCTCCATTTTCCTCCTCCGCTTCTGCGCGATGGTGGAAGCAAAGCACGGGCGGGAACGCGGAAAAACGGGCAGCGATCGAGAGTAGCCAATGAAAAGAGGGACGAGGCCAGTTTGCCAACCGTTGCTTTTAGCCGATGCCAGTCGGAGATTAGGCTAATGCGCCGTTCGTGATAATTACTATGCCTGTCGGCGAGAAAAAAGACGCGAAGATCTCTGGTGCGCGTCCGATCGATCGATGAATTTAATACAGCACCGTTCGTTTCAATGGTAGCGGTGCTATCGCGCGTTTAACCCGATCGGTGGGTAGATGGAAAAAAATCGATGATGTCCGATATGAAGAAGGAACGCTGCCGTGGATGGGGCACCGACAACCGAGTATTAATTAAGACCGCGCAAAAACTAGACCCCGCGACTCGAGGGTGAACTTAGGTATAAAGCGTCTCGCTCTCGGGGCGTGCGAGAAAAGTGGCGACGAAATGACTGGCTTTTGCATTCGACTAAGTGACCAGTACCAGGCTCGCTTATTATTTGCGAGATTTTCCATTTGCAACGTTCGCTACGTTTTAGAACGTCAGGGTGCCTGGATAAGACGGGACCGGTCCACGATGGAAATTAATGTCGTAAAAGCTGGTCCGCGAATTACTTGTTGGCTCGAGTGCTCTACTAATGAATGTGTTATAAAATAGATTGCTATAGCCCTTCGCGCATGCCATCAAGTTTATGTTCAAGGCTGAAAGTTTTATCTACCATTATGGAGATGCGCCGCTGCGCTACCGCATAATGCTACGTTTCTTATTGTCCCTAATGGCTTCCGTTTTGCGAGACCCTTTTCATACAAGAAGAAATACTTTCCGTCTATCTCCGTGTTTCACCCATAAATTGACAGATTCCACTTTCCTACTCATCTGGAATAATAAATTCCATTCAGCGTTCCTGGTCCAAATGCCAAGATTTTCCTCGAGTGTCTCAACCTTTCTGTTCACCAACTAGATCGATCTCGATTCTAAGATTCGATCAGCGTCGTTCAGCAAAGTGGCGAGAATTTCGCGTTCACGCGATCGTTCGTCGATCCGTCTATCCGTGAAATCGTTCGATCCGCAGGACGCGTCGCGATCGCAGTCGCCATTATCAGTTACTTCAACGAGGGTTCCAAGGAAGATGAGCGCCGCGGAAGACAGATACGTACAAAGAGGCGAGTAAAACGAGAAGTCAGAGAAGAAATACGAGCGGCGGGTTTTTCATCCCGCTCGCTGATGCGCCACCGGATGCGCGTACTTCCCGTGTCACTCGATTTCTACTCATTTTGCAAAGGGGGATAGAGGCAAATCAACGTCTTCCTGCGGCGTGCACACACGCGCGGCCCTCTTCGTGCACGCGCCTTGCTCGCCTTCCCATTGTCGGATTCATCGCGGACGACGACTATCTTCTCGCGCCGCGGATAGAACGTTACTCTACATGTTCAGCCGTGGATCCTTCGAGCAATTGGTCGTAACGATTCGCGGAAAGCCCGTGAGTCGTGTCGGTTCTCGTTGCCTCGGATACCTGGTAATTGTTACGATGCGGGTTGTCCGGTTTTTGCGAGTACCCGCCGCC
The DNA here is from genome assembly GCF_050948175.1 of Xylocopa sonorina. Classification (NCBI taxonomy): domain Eukaryota; kingdom Metazoa; phylum Arthropoda; class Insecta; order Hymenoptera; family Apidae; genus Xylocopa; species Xylocopa sonorina. The sequence continues at coordinate 10,461,781 of NC_135197.1, read as the reverse complement.
ATCAGACTGGTCGTCTTTCTTCCGTGGAATTCTCGCGGAACACTCGCGTGTAACGAATAACGTTATTCAAAACGACATTTGAATTGAGATCTAAATCGCATCTCTCTCTCTCTCTCTCTCTCTCTCTCTCTCTCTTTGAATTACGATACTGAAATATTACCGAGGTGCAAACAAAATTCTGCGAACTGGCGAACGTGTTCCGAGAGGCGTCGAACGCGGCCAGAAATAGAGCGTGGAGGATCCGTACGATAATTGTGGCGAACCGATGGATCGAACAGTCCCGGTGTCCGAGGAATGCCGGCACGACCAATTATTCGCTCGCTCCTTTTCGTTCTCTTTCCCGCTGTTGGCGAATTCTGCATCCCGATGAAACCAACTGCAGACGAGCTTGGAAGTGAACGTTCGGTCACGCGTGGCTGCGGCCCTTTAGAACGGCCTGGCCTCTCGCGATGAAACAGTTGAATCGGCATTAGCCCCCGATTTACATGTTGCATAAATTACACGGGATTAGAACGGACTCGGCTCTGGCTTCGAACGGTTATCCTCCTTCGAGTCCGCGCCGCGATCCTCGTTCGAAGCGGAGTCGCGATTAGCTGGAACCAGGCTTGGTAATGGGACCAAACGGTAGACGGCGCGCGAGTCATTTTTCAGGCTTTCCGGGCGATATCGATGGCTTACTGCGAAGAGGAGTCGACCGCGCGGGTTCGATCAATCCCGATTGGAATTCCGTTAGTGAAGACGTTAGAATCGTGGATCACGGGTCGCGCTCGGTTGTCGATTACGATTCAGGGTTAGAGTTTCATAATTCTTGTCGAAACGGAACACGATACCACGCGAACCGAGCCTATTACCAGAAGGGAACGCGATACTCCATTCAACATACTGCTTTTCCTGCTTCTCTATTTGCGGCGAAATTTCCTGTTTGAGTAGCACCGATCTATCGCTTCCTCTGTTAATGCCAGTACGATGGTTGCACAGCGAGGAGGAGCGATAGAAGGAGAAGGGCGAAACGGGGTCTAAATCAATCTCGCACCTAATCACCATTAGAATACTCGATCGCGTTAAGCGCGAGCCGGCTGCTTTTCACGACCGTAGCGGGACATAATTCCTGTTAGTACCTCGTAACTAATTGGCAAATACGAAACTACCTCCGTTTCCTCTAAATGTCTCATAATCACGATAAGAAATTATCAAAAGTACACATCGCGCGCGGTGGACCAGAAAAAAGTAAATTGAATCGTGTAATTCAATCTAGAGACAGGAATTGCGCGGATCTGGTGCCGTGAAAGTGAACTACAGAGCTCGATCGGAAACCATTTTGCCGCTAAACAGGGATACGCGTGGACGCTTTTTCCGGCTACCGTTAATACGGTTTCACGGGAGATGATGGGCCGGTGGCGAAGAGGATAGCCGTCGCAAGAAAGAGCGCAGGCTCGTTTTCCTAGAAATACACATTTGATAGGTCCACGGTGGAAGCGGTAGCCGGAGCTGATACGCGCGGCTCGATCATTATCGGTTCATTAATTTCTTCTCGCTCCGCTGGCACGATTAGTCGCGGGGCGATATCACGCGCGTCGAGAGATATACACAGTTTTTCAAGCGGACAAGCGCTTCGAGCTCGGACTTCTTGCCGGCCCAGCGACCGGCATAATGGCTTCGTTTGAAATGGTAAAAGTACGTTTCCCGGTTCTACGATCGACCGTTCCCCTGTCCCGCGGCGAGCTCCGTGCCCGTCGAATTATTCGCACCTTCGCGATGCCGCTTAACGGAGGATTTCCTCGTCCCGACCCGGCTGGAATCCGGGAATCGCAGAGGCGCGTGGCTACTGGTGAACCTGGCCGCGTGCACGGATCGCTCCTGACGCGTCAAATTTTTCTCGATCTAACTGACTCGCGATACCGCGTGCCTCGTAGCCGCGCGTTTCACGGGTCATAAACCGCGGCGGTACTCCGTCGCGGATGAAATTCCTGCTACGTCCAGGAATACCTTGGGTAATTCTGTCGCGGATCAATTTGTTGGGCGATACTTTACGCCGGTTATTCCGCTTGGTTCGCACCGTGTAACACGCGTCTCTCGTCCCGTCTTCATTCCTACAGGACGCGAAAGACACGCGTGATCGAGGAACGCGCGTCAGAATGCAAAAACGGAGGGAGCAGGGATGACCGTGCGAGGAGGAAAGAACGCGCGACGGGTCTCATTGATCCTTTAATCGCTGCACGGTTTACCAACGAGGCAAGAAGACAACGTGTTCTCTTCGGCTAGGAAATAACTTCATACCGCAATCCATTTCATAATTCTTCCTGCAATTCCGTATCTGGACCCGAGGAGACCGTACCTCGTATTAACTCCGCGTTGCTCACGTCAGATCGTAATCATCCGATATATATAATTTCTATCGTGTTATTACCCGGATGATATTTTTTCGTTTTCCCCGCGGTACAAATAGCAGGTGGCTAACACGTATCCCAGCCTCTCGAAGTCGCTTCTTCCGTTAGTCGGTATTACCTCGAACGAGTTACGCAACGCGAAATAATCAAGAATACGTGAATCGAATTCCTCGTCGGAGACTCTCTCGAGCAGGCGTCTCTCCCACAGTCGAGACTCGCGAGGGATTCGGTGTCTGAGCGTAATTACCGGCACGAAGGAAAGTACCATTATCATCGTTGATCCGGTTGTCAGGCTCGTGGGCCTGGAGAGGATCGCACGGCTCGCGATTAGCTCGCCCGCGAGAAACCGTCGCGTTCCCTATTCAATTCGCGGGGGATAAAGGAACGATCCTGGCGGCGAACAGTTCGCTCTGGGAAATAGGCCGGAGCCACGTTACCTCTCTCGGTTATCTCATTTCGCGTGGCAGCTATCTGCTCGCCTTTTCCCTACCCATCGACGACCCGCCAACGTCTCCTTCCAAACGAGCTGCCGCTTTGGATCGGATATTATAACTGTTTATTTTAATCTACATCGTCGGCATCCACGCGACGATAAATCTCGCGGGACGTCCGTGATATCGTCTTCTTCTCGTTACCATCCCGTTACCACCCTCCTCTCGATCCTCCTGGTCGTCGTACGCGTTCCAAAGCGCGTACTTTCCTCTGACGCCCGTCCGAACAATGCACGAGCGTATCTACTGCGCGATCGTCGAGATCGACCGGCGATCGGTCGAAATCACCATTAATAACGAGTCCCAACCGGATGATTTCGGGCCTGGTTGCAACCGGTGGTCCACTTTCCGTCTTCGAGCTCTCGCGTACGAATCGACCACCTTCATTGTTCCGCCGATCTTCGCGTATCCAGGTAGTAGCCTCCAGTTAATAAATCTCTCGCAGGTGGGAGATAGACATCGATCTCCGTGTACGTACCTTCCACTGTTACGCAGTTACAATGGATTCCTCTCTAACGAGATATTCTTTATCCTCGTCAGCGTTCATTTTCTAATAACGCGCTCGAACGAGTTTACGCGTTCCGTCCGATCGGTTAAGCCTTCGACTACTGCGGAGGGAAACATAATTGGGGATTACGCGGAGTCTAACAGCGGGTATATTAGCGGCCGTTATCTCCGCGTGTAATCGTTGATGTTACGAGGTTTAACCTAATTAAAAGTTAGCGAGGTGCTTAACATCCGTTATCAGTGAACAGAATTATAACTGAGGAGCTTCGAGGTCTCGTTAAGACAGCCGAGAGTTAAATCTCCACCGTCGTCCCGTTGCTTCGTTTATCGCTCCGTTAACAACACGTGCGTCTAATACCAATAACACGACGTCATCGATTCAACGTTTCAAGGAGCCGCCGTTCTCGAGGCGTTTGATTAGCCACGAAGATCGCGAAACCGACCGGTTGAGCGGATCGTAAACAGGCTCGTAAGATCCCCTTCAGATCGCTTCAGGGTTACGATCCGCGCGGATCCGCGAAGCTGGTCTCGTTCGTATCGTCGACGATCAAACAGAACTACCCTGACGAGTTTCCAGCCGCGGGTATCAATTTTCCTCGAAACGGCGATCGGCTGGCATCGTTCGATTCCAGCCGGGGTGGAGTCGGTGCCGTGGCCGCGCGAACCGATCAGGCGTCGCCATACCGTTAGAAGCGTGCCTTTTCCTCCACGGCGATGCACCTGTGCCGATCGTTAAACGCGAAATCGCATCCATAATATTTGAATCTCGATCGACCATCCGTAAGCTCTGCCTCCTCTGTTCCGCTCCTTTGATCGCCTCCTAATGGATCGTTTACCGTTCGACGAGCGAGCCTATCGATCGGGTTTATACATATTTCTAGGTGTTGGATACTGGAGTGTGTCGGGGGAACGACAGTGGCTCGGAAAATTTCAAGTTTCGAGCGCATCGTCGTTGAACTTCGATATCCTGACGACCTACTTTGCGACACGGACGTGTAAAAGCACGTGGAGAGAGAAATAAATCGGAGAGCGATAAAAATTCTAGCGGCTGGTGGTACGCTGCCGCGTAACCGTTTAGGCTAATAAAACGATTAACGCGTAGAAATCAGTCGAATCGGTCGAGGATAAATCGGCTAGGAGGCTGCAATAATACTGGCAACGTTACTTGACCCATCGCGCTCGTTGGAATCATCGGAATCGTAAACGGGACTCTATTTTCGAAGCTCTGGAATATGGCACACTGGTACAATAGAAGAATCGGAAAATAGCCAAGCGATAGGAAAATATTCGTAAAAGAGAAAAAGGGTTGGGACACAGTATGTTTCGCAATTTATTGCCTAGTGATAAATTATTGCCTCGGCACGTGGCTGGTTCTCGGATCGCTCGTTACCGTTTCTGCCGCATACGGTGAACGCTCATTAGTCGGAAAGTAACACGCGCCTCTGCATCGACCAGGCGTTTTCTGCTAACGACCCGATGGACCGGCTCTTTGTAATCATTCCGACCGACAGGAAGCGTTCGACGGCGGGAAGGAAGCTTCTTGGACGCGGAGGGGTGGTTGCGGTGCAACGAGGAAGTAGCTCGCCCAATTGAAAGTGGTATTACGACTGCCACCCTTGTCGAAGGGTCTGTTGGACGGGATCGTGCAATGGAGGGATGGTCGAGGCGTATCTGGGTGCGTTACTCTCCTGTTTCTCGACTGAACGCGATATATTTTCTCTAGGCATGGTTCAAGGACGGAAAACAGCGAACAGAGGTAGAAAGTGAGCGCCGATAAAGGCAAAGACGCCGCTGGTTAATTAATCAGCTGATTGATTAATAGAGAACACGGCGAGAAGGCAACGCGAGAGGCTAGCACGATTTCCTGGGGATTTCAACGGTGGAAAGCAACCGAGTGGGAAGATTACGGAAAAATCGAAGCGCGCGTTAATCACTTGCCTCGTTGATTAATAGACACCTGTCCGCGGGACGTCGCCTCACGAAAAGCGAGGCTCGAGCCGCGCGCAGCCGCGATACCATCTTTCATTCGTAACGTCTGTTATTATCGATGGAACGTGAAAAATGCCCGGTTCGTCTCCCACGACTCCCGATGAAACCGTAGATTCGATTTACGATGGGAATCGTACTCGCCTACGCGGGACAAGCAAAAATGGGGATAAGAATTCGCAGAGATTTCGATGGAAATTCGCCGTTTCGATGGAACGAAACGCAAGTTGGAGTTTGGAACGGGAACAATTGCCAGGGCAATTCACTGGGAAATTACGCGAGCCTTATCGCGCGATTTTGGTCCCGGTTGCTGAAGCAAATCTGGAACAATCGCATACCCCGGGGCTCGAATTCCGCTTGGCAGAGGTTCGAGGGAACGAGAGCCGGTTAATCAATTGGCAAATTGTTGCCCGTTACTCGATGGTCGACCCCCATCGAATCGATCCTCTCTCGAGGGCCTCCCGTGCAAACCAGCCCGCGTCCTCTCTCCGTCTGTTCCCTTTCTCTCCGCTATCAGAGCGGATCCCTCGAGCAGCAGGATCGAGCGCGATTAATCGAAACGGGTACGACACTCGATTACCTGGAACGACGCGTCGTTTTCCAGGAGACGGGCCACCGTGCTGCCGGCAATCCGGATCGATCCGAACGCCAACAATTATTGGATTCCCAACGATAGAGACGTCGATCGTGCCGCGAGGAAACTGGCCGAGATCCGCCGCCTTTCCGAGAACTGACCTAAAGTCCGCCTCGTCGACCGGTTGCAGCGGACGGTCCCGATGCTCTTCTTGGACGACGGCTTAACGGACGCGCAGTGGCTCGCGATCTTCTGGTATATCATTTCGATGGCTTGTCACGGATATTAGTGTACAAACGAGGCTGCGTCCCGTGATTTATATCGCTCCACCGTCTAAACTGACGCGACCTAGGATCGTCGCTATTGTTCATCCCGAACGATCTCATCTGTCGCCATTTTTTTCACCATGATCGCGAGTAAAGGGGAAAATAGACTCGAACGAATGCTTCGTCGAGTAGGAGCTAATTAATTCGAGGTTCGCACAAGACGAAGCCTCCGCCTAACAGCTGAAGCTGCAATGACGATCAGAATGCGGTCAAGGCGTAACCATCGGCGAGCCGTTCGCGATTGCCACGATTCCGGTTCTCCGAATGGTCGAAAGTCGCATTGTTTTCCGCCAGCCGGAATTCCACGCGGCGCGTACGCCTCGTTCGATCGCCGCGGACGAAACGCGGCGATCTAGAAGATCCGCGGACGCGTACCGATCGCTGGAAGCCGCGACGCTTCCCCTTCGACGTAGATCGTCGGCGCAACCCCGCGAAATTCCACCAGCGATATCTCCCGATTGCGCATCCATCAAAATTAATTAACGTCCACCGGAATCACTTACGATAAATCTGAAATGCAAAGACAGATCAATTAAGCCGCGGCGCTGGATAACGATCGTTACTAAATTCTAATTACCGGCCAGTCGACCGGCGCAACGATTAATCGATAAGTAACGCTGATTTATGTCCGCGGAACAATCGGACGATCTCTCTTCGTCGGGTATTATCGATTCCTAGTGAATTAACATCGGATTAATCAAGTTATTCGACGCGCAGTCATGCCTCTCCGCGGCATGCCGGCCGCGTTACTCGATTTCCGGTGATTCGATTCCGTGCAACGCGTCGGGGCGATTCGAAATGCTCGGCTTCGCGTTCGAGCAACGTCGATACAGGTTCTCTGCAGACCGCCGTTCTAAAATCACCCTGAACGCGAGCAGTCTGTTACGTCGTTACGTATTCATTAGATTATCTAATTAGTCGACGATTATTGATCTTATTCCAGCGTTATACCGCTACGCCGCGGAACAGGCTACTCTGTTAACAGTTCTCCGGAGGAAATTACACGTTCCGACGAAACGATCGTCGATGCGTGGCACAGGTATTTATTAGACACGAGACATAAATTTCCCTTAAGACCTTCGGTCTCGCGAGGCAAATGATGATGAATTGCCGTGACCGAGAAAGAGCAATTTCCTTCGGGTTGTGGAGCATCGGGAACAGTCTCGAGCTGGTACGGTCAGAGACGTCGTTCACGGTACTCGTCAGTCCCAAGGAAATTTACTCGATCAGCCGTTCCTTGATCATCGGATTAATCTAACTAAACCTGATCGACATCGTCGTCAATGGCTCGGCTAATCAGCTACAAAACTAATTTCTATACAATTAACCATTAATTGTACGCTCCACGCCCATGACTAATATGAAACGCTCTGGTCTTCGACCCAACCCACGCTCCAGCGTGCCCACTCGTGCATACGTACAATGGCGACGCATACCAAACGGAGACCCTCACAAGATGATTCACAGAAAAAGATCGCCACCAGTGCGACTAAACTAATCCATCGACGACATCTCGATGTAAAATCAACCACGTCATAGCGAATCGATCCGTCGTATCCGTAAACAGTTGTTTTATCAGGAATACGCGCAACCAGTCGACGACCAACTCTTAGCCAGACCGAGCCGTACACCCAGAAGCCGTGCTCAGGCCGCTGCAAAACGAATTTTTCCTCGAGCCACCATATCTGCGGTCGTATTTTTTGACGCTCCTCTCGACTCAACATCGAGAGCACCAGCAGGATGTCTGACGCGACTGGTCGTAACGCGATCCTCGTAACCGCGCACTAGGATAACTAGGTAACGGGTAGCACGCAGCGGCTAAACGCGTTCGTCCTCGTATCGGCTCGCACGCTGCATCCTGAAACCTTCACCGACTATCCAGGATTCCTCCCCGCGTCCGCCGCCATCTCTCATAGCGGGACACGGCCGACACACGCGCGCACACCAGCAACGGAGTTGGCTCCGTTGGCTATCTTGAAATTCCACCGCGGTATTCCACAGCTGGAGCTCTCCATCTGCGCGAAGGGATGGGATCGGATGGGACGGAGCGCAATTTTCGTTAATTAACCCGATTAACAGCATCGAGGCTGGCAACAGGTAGGCCTATTATTGCCGAGAGTCGAAGCGGTTCGCTACGCGAGTCCAGTTGCTTTTGTTCGTGCCCAGGCCTGCCGCGGAGACGATTCTATTTAAATACGACCGGGTACATAAATAAAGCCGCATCCTGCAATAGATCCCGTCGAAACAATATTCGCTCGTTGTCGCTAATTACTCGAGGACGTTAAGCGCTTCCGCGGTTTCAGATTTTAGAGCGGCTCGAGCAACGGAGCTCGGACTTTTGTGCATCCGTGATCGTCCAGGACTCGAACGACGCACCGCGCAACAGACGTTTAGTGGCTTATCAATTAGCGCACCGATCGAGGAAGAAGTTTAAGACTTCCTTTATCGAATCGCGCAAAAGAACACGTTTTCTCCGGTCTCGATTCCATCCACTTTCCACGATCTCATCGATAGCTGGCAAGGTCGAACATTCTTAAACATCCTGCGTTACATCTGCGCTGCCATCCGACAGCTTTCTCAGCACACTTTTCGTAGGTCGACGAGCGAGGGGAAAATTAATTTCGATCTGTTCGTTCTCGTTAGCGCAACGAATTCGTTCACCCCGTCGTCGGCTACGCTGAAAGACATTTTTCAGCTCGACAAGGTCCGACACCTGCCGCGCCTCGCAGGTGGTCCGCTCACCTGTTCATCGTGCGCAAGTAAAACGTCCACCTTTCGCGCAGGAAATCGAAGAAAAACAGTGGAAATCGCGGAATTGGAAGTGTTCCACGAGATCCAGCATCGCCGCTGGAATCCATTCGAATACGCCACTACGCGTCCGCGTCACTCTTCGAGGACCGAGAACGGACGTCTATCAGAGTTACTTGGACGTCCGACAGGCAGAGAGTCGGTTCGTCGCTATCGATCGCATGTTTCGCCGCGAATTCGTGTCCAGGCTCGACGTCCGTCAAGACGGATCCATCGTCAGGAATCGCGACGCGTTAACACGTATCCACTTAACGAACCGTTACAAGCGCGAGCCGGTTGCATTCTTGTCGAACGCGTCTATCTTCGAGGCGAGCGGCCCGCCGCAAATTGCCACGGAATTGGTAGCGAAAGGACCGGATCCCTTATCGTCGCGATCGACAGATCGAAAGTCTCGCGTCTACGTCGAGAGTGCACGGTGCTACGGTAAAACACGCTCTGATCTGTACTGTGTTCCCATTTACGTGCTCTCTCGACGTCTGAGTTTGTCGAACTAAGAAAAATGCTACTTTCATTGGAAGTTTGAAAAATCTTCGTGAATTTCGATGAAAGGTGGTCTCGAAGTTTATCGTGAAACGACGACTAATAAAATTGTCGCCGGAGACGAGCGCCGGAAGACGCGACAGAGCCTCTCGTGTGCACGTCGATCGTGACGAGTGACGCGGAACGGAGCCGCGCGAGTCCAGGCTTCACGCGCGTCGAATTAAAGGATCGCTTGGAGAAAAATGCGCGCGACGAGGACGTACGAGCGTGCACCAGGATGCCTCGGTTTCACGGCGAACCGATGGATAGCACAATAAGCCGGAAACAGACGTAACGAGATACGGTAAATCGAATCGATCCGTGTAAACGCGTTCTACTCCGGTAACGGAACGGCCGTTTTATGCAAAACGCGATCCATTTACGGAGGGGCGATTTCATTTTTCCGTTGCGAAACGATCCGGGATTTTTCACGGTTAAACAACGAGCCGATGCGGGCAATCATCTGAATTCCGGTTGCCGCGGTGAGAAAATGAAACGGCGTGGTTCAGCGCGGATCTTCGCGCGAACACCGCTCGAGTAGGCGCCAATCGCGTGGAAATTGTGAATATCACCGTTGCCGGCCTTTTCATTCGTCGGTTCTAATTTTACCGCTTCCTCGCGAGCCTTCATCCGCCGGCGGCGGAAGTACTTCGACGCGAGGCTCGAACCGTACTCCAAACAATGGTCAGCGACGGAAATCTGAGCGCTGACGGTGATCCCCTTTTCGAGGAGTTGCTCGCGCGAACGTTTCGCAAAACGCGACATCGTAGGAGGACTTTGAATCCGGTTCAACTCGCGACTCATCTCAAAGTAATCGAACGAAATGATCGTGAATGACTTATTAACCAGGAAGCGTATGGAAAACCAAAAGATCCACTGCACGCGCCGGATTGCGAATCGAAGAACTGGGGTAGTCCGCGATAGCGATCTTTGATCCGCTTTGGGACGTTCCTCTTCCCCTGTCACCATTCTCCGCGGAGAGTCCGGTTTCGTTATCGGAATGCCGGTCTCGATGCGCGCAAAGAAACATCGGAGACGTCGGCGTATCGATTAAACGCGATGAAAAACCGGCGCATGGTTTATCAGGCTCGTCCCTGGTGCCGATCTTCGGCTGAGAAACGCGGTCGGTTATTTATTTTTCAGGGCGTGCGGCCTGGTTCGCCTCGGCTCCGGGCGTTGATTAGAGATCGCGCGCGCAAGCAGATGAACAAAAGTCCAGCAAGTAGACGTGGAAAGTGGGAGCAACAAGAACCGGCACGGCGACGGTGATGATGATGATGATGCCGATGGAGATGGACGACGAGGAAGAGGAGGCGACGCGCGGAAGGGGTAAAACAAGAAGAATAGGAGCGGATAGAACGGGACAGGGGGAAGAAATGCATATTTACCTGGTCGCATGACCGGCCAAGAAATTCAATCCCGAGCGATCGACCGCAACGACGAGGAAACGGGCCGACGCGGAAGAACAATGGCCCCGTGTCGTTCGACCAACGTCCTCATCCTGGCCGTCGTCGACGTGCCTGCGCGCGCTCCGGAATTCCATCGAGGTTACGTACTTCCTCTCGCGGAAAAGCATCGATCTCGAAGAACACGCGACACGTGCTCGCGATCGTTCTCATCGCTAATTTTCCTTTTTCCAGCGAACTTCGTCGTCGCTTCGATCCTGCTGTCCGCGACCGTTCGAGTAGCTCGTTTAACGCGACGGATAAGAAACTAATCGTGATCGCGCTCGTGTTACGAGCGAACGCGTTAAAATTGCGGATGCTATTGATCGGCCAGCTCGTAAATTCTCCGTGGTAATTGAAAACTGGTAGGCTGGCGATTCGCCAGGATTTTGTTTGCTTACAGCAGAACCGATCGCGATTGATTGCCGCGGTAATGGCTGCCGCGGATAGCTCGCGTGGTATCGGGAATAAAGGCGCGTTGCTATAAAATATAATGGCGAGATAAGTAAGGTGTACACAAGTGTTCGCGAGTCTTATTATCCTGTATTAGCATCGATACCGTTGCAAGTCGATTACGCTTTCGCCGTTCAAATTATTTATCGCCGTTCGCGATCCCTTATCTCGTGATATAACAATTAACCTCGCGGCACTTCGCTTCGATACGGGCGGTGAAAGAACTGCAGCCAATTAGAATGGAGCTCGATTTCACCGCCGAAACAATCGAACGCCTAGTAGTCGAGTCTCATTAGCCGTTCATTAGCCGGGCGATCCGGCCGGCGGAGGTAATTTTGCGGCAATAAAATCGTTCGTGATAAACGATTACGTCGCCAGCAATCCTTCCAAGTCTCATTTAACCGCGCCACGGGCGGCGCGGACGCCGATCGGTGGAACGTTTCGGGACAAAGGTATTCGACGCGTCGAACGCAAGAAGAGCAAGAGCATAACGAATCGTCTGGTAACCGCCTCGCCTTTTTACGAAACCCGAGCCCTTCCGTCTCGTTTTTCGACCCAGAAGCTCTCGCATAGCGGCCCATTATTTATTACTTCGTTATTATTATTTATTTATTTACTCCTGCGAGGCGTAATGGGACGTAATGACGACGAGCGCTATGCCTGGTCTATCCATCTCCTCGCTAGCCTTGCCTCTCCGTTACTCTCGCTGCAGGTCGCGAGGAAGAGAACGGACAGGCTGCAGCTGTGTACAACGGGTGTTCGTAAATCAACCCCTCGATAAACGCGAGTGAACCGAGCTGGTCCGTAGAAACGCTTGCGCACCCCCGTCAAAAGGGTTGAAACGTTGCGCAGAGTCGTGGAGGATCGTTACGGCGCCAGTCTGACACGCTTCGAGGCGAACGCGAACGGGATCGATGACGCTTAATTGATCGATGTTATCGCGGTGAGTCGGACACGTTAGATTTCTCAAGTCCAATTCGAAAAGAAAGACGAGGTTTGCATCTCGCGATGCTCGCTGATAGTTGATGGTAATTGCGTCCACGGAAGTATCGGTTATCGATTACTCGCGAGAAAACGCGAACCCGTACGAGCATCGCGACGGTTATTGATACACGACTCTATCAGATGCCATTGATCAAACAGACCGTACCAATTCTCGCGTACGCAACAAGAAACGGATTAGACACGGCGTTTAGCCGGCTTAACAATCCCCCACGCGTTCCATCCGGCGAAAAAACCTACCCGCTAACAAATAGTACCGCGCGTTTCCTCGTCTCGAGATCATTCGCCGCTCCGATACCACTCCAATTTTAATGCATCCCGCGGATAACGCTCATAAATCACCGTCACGCACGACACGGCGCGCCGTTCGATTTCCATTATCGTCCCCTCTACGTCCAAGATGAATCTGTGGCGTGGAAAAATCGCCTCCGATCTATTTATCTGCACGAGGCAGCTCTACCAAGCTCCCAGTCGCGTACTCCAGTCGTACGAAATTCCAGTTAGAAGAGTCGATCGTATTATTACTAACGGAGGAGGGAAAAATCGATTCCGGATGTAGCCGATATTCGAGCGACCGCTGACGCTCGCGGATGATCGATGCGATCGCGGCGCGGACGCGAAGGGACGCGAATTCAATGTTGGCTCTCGCCGTGGGCGTGATTCCTGGTTGGCGAGCAAATCGACGCGACGAGGCGGCGCACGGCCACCGGGTATAATGAGAGAATAACCGGGGACATTTACTCGGGGCGCCACACGGAACGGACCGTTATCCGGGGACCGCGCGGACCTCGCCGCGTCGTCCGTCGCGTCGCCGCGAATTCGGATTTTCCACCGGTTTCCCGGCACCGATGCCGCGGCCAATCATTACGGTAAATGGAGCCGAATGATCGGCCGAACGACTGTATTAACTACGGGCGAGAGATTGATGGGGGCTCGCTCGAAGAACTCGGACGTCTTAAACGACGTAAAAACGGTACGGTTCGAGGTGGAAGAAACGTGACACTTAGGGGTTTTTCCTCCGCCTCGATTTTGCGCCGATACCGAGACCGGGGCTATCGAGAAGAATGCGCCGTCGATTTACGACCTGCCTCGCGTCACATAAATCCTCGCGTTTTATGGTAGCGCCGGTGTTTGATCGACGAAACTGCGAATTCTTGCTTACTGATCCATTTCGCGGAGATGAACACGTTGCGCTTAATCGAGACGATATTATCGAGGCACCATCGACTCGCCTACCCGGTCTACCGTTCATCCTAACGATCCACGATTCGAGTCGACCCGATCCTCGTCTGTTCGCTCTCCATTAATCAACAGCTGTTTCCTGTTCGCCAAAATCCTCGACACGGTTTCGAGGCACGACGAAGTTCCACGAATCGATGCTGAATAACAGGGCGACTTCGTCTGATCGGAATTAGAGCCGAACAGGAGAGCGTACCTGTCATACACGGACAATCGATTCGGATAAGGGAGACCGTTCTCAGATAGCAGAATATTAAGACGTTCAGATAACGAGCGTTCGAGTATAGCGAACGTTATCGTATCGCTGAACTGTTTCGAGCGTGGTTTGCGACCGTGATACCGAGAGTCGCCTAATCGTCGTCGACCGTTAGAAGTCGGCTATCGGGCACTGGTACTAGCTGTTAGGCGTGTACCAAACGTTTTATTATTTCCCGCTGGAACGGCTGGACCGACCTTCGCGGTGACGTTAATTGACCGTGTCCGGTAAAATTCCTGGGCCCGGATTCGCGTGTCTACCCGCGTGATATATCGGGTCGTGTCCGCGAACGAAAGCGCGGAACGACCGGTAGAGACAAACGAAAGCCAGCCTCGCGTGTACTCGCTATTACGCGCGCCGACGATCCGGGTTTATTGTGTCGTTTGTATCAACCGCGGCCGGTAGTAAATCAGGATAAGCAGCGCAGCGGCTGAGCGACCCAGAAACCATTATTCCCGACCGCGCAATTACCCCCGTGTATGATATTCGCGGGTATCTCGCGATGCTCAGCCAGCAGGATTCGCGTCTCTTACCCTTTGTTGCCGCACGGTGAACTCGATACCACCCAGAAATCGAATTCATCGACGATTACCGGGTAAATTGCATCGTTTACCCGTGGGCCCCCATCGCGGTCTGCCCCGTGGTCGGGCATGGAATCGACGCTGGTCGAGGCCGTTTCGAGGATTAAATAATAGCCAGCGGATAAAGGTGGTCTTCCTTCGCAAGTTTTTGTCGTCGCTGACGAGAGGATTCAGCTTGATCGATCGACCAGTCGCGAGATTACGATTCCAGTCTATTTGTCTAGCTGTTACCTTCTTACGCTACTTACCACGGGACGATAGCTGTTTCGCGCTACCAGTTTCTTGCACCGTTTACGGTGAAACGACGCGATCACCAAATTTTTCTTGTCGCGCAGAACCAACACAGTACGCGAGCGATTCTTACCGCTGTCAACTTAATCCTCCGCGGTAAGAAACGATCGCAAGAAACGCTTCCAGCGGTCATCGGCGAGCGATCGACGCGGGAAAAAATCGGTCGCGCTTTTACAAGCGTCCCGAGCGGGCGATTCCCGTACGCGAGTGTGCACAGCCGCTCGTTCCCGGGCCCACCGATCTGCTTTTTGTCCCGCCTTGTCCCTCGACAGCCGTGACATCGAATAATTTGTACCGCGACGCCCGGGGGCTGACTTCCCGCGGCGAAAAAGTCTCGATCGCGAGCGGAACACGCGACCATGCGACGAGCGAACCAGAGGACGTCTCCGAGGATCTCTTTACCGAGGAGAGAGACGTAGAAACGTGTGATTAAACGACTCGAGAGGCTCTCGCGCGTTTTCGGATCGTCGGCTGAGAGTGTTTCTAACGGTCGCGTGTATTTTTCGTGTTACAGGTGAACCACGCGGACAAAAAGGACGCGTAGGAGCACGTAGGACGAAACTGCCTCGGCCAATTAGAGTATCCAGGTCGTTAGCGAACTCTTTCTCGAGCGTCGCTCGGAATGGCTACCACCTACGCTGCAATAATATCCTTATGGAGCTGCCCGGTTTATCAACACGTGGAACTGTAATGTCGTCCGGGTAGGTAAAACCTGGCCAATTATTGCTTCAACTGGCGAGCAACGAAAAACGAACGGGACGAACGATTTGTTCCGCGGTGTTTGCTTTGGTAATTTCGGGAGACAGATATACCCGTTGAGTTACGCCCGTGCTATAATTACGCGAATATCGTGGATGAGATCGCAGATGCTCGAAACGGTCTTTGACACGGATACATCGCTCGAGTGGCATTGTGACACATCGCGGCTCTTTTTCTGTCGTGGGTGCTATAATTACGCCGATCTTGCGTCAGTGCTAATAATAAATTGCGATAGTAATACAGGCTGGTCCGTGTTGTTCGTCGAAATGAACGAGTTATAGTGACAGATAGGCTCTGCATTTCTGTGCGAGTTCGAGCGAACGTAATCGACGTGACTCTTTAATTCCAGACAGTATTTTCTAATCCGTCAGACTCGCGTTTTATCGAAGCTACTTCCTCCACTGGGATTCGCCTTCCTTGTTCGATCCAACCCCCCCTCGCTTTGTCCCATTCTCGCTAAACTGGCTGCACGATTCAGAGCAGAAAACAGAAACGCGTCGTCGTTTCTCATGGTCGATGACATCCAAGCGGCGGGCAACGGAAAACACGCGATAAAACAATACGAGTTTCATTCTCACGCGCTTGCCGCGCGATTCTTTCGTTATTCGGGATTGTGGCACGAGTAACGTTGACCAATTTTACGAGCCGCTCATTTTTCTCGCCCCTTTTCGGCGTTTTCATCCCAGATCCGCTCAGAACGCTTACTCCAAAATTCGAGCGACAGGATCGATACAAGAAGCGACGACGGAAGCGGCTATGCGTTACTTCGATGTGTACCAACGGAATTCGTAGTTGAATGGCGATTGCAACGATCTTATTTGCTTCACAAGCAACAACGTTCAACTCGAAGAGGCAATTAACGAGACGGCCAACGGCGGTTCTGCCTGGGAATTGTTGGTTAGAGACGCGGGAATCTTTCTGGGTCTTCCCGTGGCGCGGTGTAGAAATAAAAATATCGAGGACGTAGAAAGAGAAAGACGTTATTAAAACGCCGTGACGAACGAGCGGATAGTCGGCTGATCGCGAACGTGGCCACGAGAAGCACAATCGCCAGCGATTTTTAATCACTCTCGACTCTGTAAAAGTAGTTGCGGTCAATGATTCGAGCATTATCGAGTTCTACTACTATTATGAGCTCGCGAGGTATTGTGCTCTCTCTTTGATTCGTAGACAATCGCGGACAATTCTCGACCAGTCACGTTCCTTCGAAACGATCGTGCCACGCATCAATCGATTATTTGCAAACCGCGCTCCGAACGAATCGCAGGGAATAATTCGTCTGACTTTTCGTCGACTCGTATCATTGTCATCGGTCGACTCGGAGTAGGAAAGGTCAGGGCTCGACTATTCAGGATGAACGTGAAAGGGATTCGCCGCGTCATCGATCGACGCGGAGGACGTTCTGGTTAACGCGGCTGTCATTAATCATTGTGTTTAATAATTGCATCCCGACTGGCATTCCGACCTCTGCCTCTACGCATTGTCCGACGCGGTTGATATTTCCTGTTCAAGGATCAAGGCATACCTGAACGGATACGATCGGAACCTTTGAACTCGAGAATTCATATGTAACGAACCGTCAACTCGGAGGAGGGTGTGGTCAAGGTTACCTCAAGGTTAAATACTTGTTCCCGCGAAAGAAAAAAAAAAAAAAGAAAAAAAGAAGACACATTTCAGAGCCCAACAACGGAACCGTTGAACTGAGAATGAAATCCCGTATTCACTGCCACGCGAGAGCAACAAATCGTTCGTCAATGTCCAGGCGATCTCTCGAAGGATAGCCTCTCGATCGGCACCCTTCGCTCGATGGTCGAGCGACTGGGTCACTTCTGCGCTCCAGCATCGAAGAGGAGGAGTGCGAGCGCCTCCGCGAAAAAGACATCGACGAGGAGGAGGAGCAGCAGCACGACGCGGAGGAAGAGGAAGAAGAAGAGGATGAAGACGAAGTAAAAGAAGGAGACCCGTTAGAACGACTGACACGTTGTTGCCGTGGCGTTTGCTCGCGCTCTGTTATTGGCCCGTAAACCGAGCTAATGAATGCGTCGCCCACGGCCTGCCATGACTTGCTAAAACAATTTCAGCCGGCTCGCACGCGGAGCCGTGAGCGCGTTTGATTTGCGCGAGGATAGGTTGGCCTTGGCCGCCGCCCGGGGCCAGCGTATCGGTCGAAACACGCCTGGTGAAATTAACCACGGCTCCGATACGGTGCCGCGGCCAGCTGATGCGATATCACGAAACCACGGATACTGTTAGCGGCGCCATTAGCCGCTCGTTTCGCCCGCTAACAGCCAGCAAATGCGTTAACGATGCGCTGCCCGCAGCTTTTCTCGTTTCGAGCCACGACTGACCTTGCGCCCGGGGACCGCTAACGGGGTCGACCTTGCCCAGGCATTGTTCGCTGTTTCTTTCGGGAACTGGTTGCATTCCTGGTGCACCAGGATAATTGGCAGTCGTATCGAGTGCTTCACGGGTGGCTCGATAATGAAGATCGCATTTTTTTCTTTTACACGATCACAGCACCTTGTTTGGCGAACGACAAGGTGTTTCGTGGTCTCGATTTATCATCTGCAGAGGAACAGAGTTCGACTGGCAGATTTACGTTCCTGATACCGGGGTGCGACGTTAACGATGATTTAAATGCCGAAACCGCAAGTTATTTCCATCGCAAGGTCGGACTGCTCGTTTCACGAGGCGATATCGCGACAGAATGACAAAGCTCCGTCGCGGTAGGTCAGCGCGGTTTGTCAAATGAATAGCACGCTGTTATCAGCGCGGCTATTCAGTCCCGCGAGTAATTTTACCGCGGTCACCGGGTACGTTTTACCAGAACCGTTCGAATAACTCACGCCGAACAGTTGGACGCGTGGAGCGCGCGCTAAAAATCAAGTTAGCGGCCGGAGTCAACGACACCGCGGCAACAATCATCGATCAAGCGTCCCACGTACATTATCGACCATCGAAAGTCGACGTGTCCCGTGGAAGCAGAGTGTACGGGAGGAAACAGCGGGCTGAGATCGCGGTCCTCGCGGTCGACAGGCTCGCGATTCTCGTTATAATCCCATAGCCCGGTGGATTCCAGCTGGCGTTCCTCCGTTAACTCGATCCGCCTCGTCGCGAACAGACGGTTATCTCCGATGGCTGACGGCGTGATTCGCGAAATTAACCGCCGCGGACTTGTCAAGTGGTATTACGAGGATACTGTTACAGGCGGGAGGCTGCCGCGCGAGTCCGTGATAAATGTGCACGCGCTGACGAACGGGCACATCCTCATCCCCCGGCGGTTTCTAGGACGAGGACGTGGCCGACCTCGAAATCTCACGAGGTAACGGAACGACCTTGCCTCTCGTCGACCGACACCAGGTGCACGCTGATGAGAGCCGCGCGGATCGAAGTGAACGGTCGACGCTGTTTCGCCTGGCCGTCGTAAACCTCCGTGCCGCGAGCCAACCTTGACATTAAAGATGGCCCCCGTGGAGCGCGTCGCGCGTAGAGAAAGCTCTGCTTTTCGACCGGTGACGTTCAACCGTGTTAACAGTACCGCGCGTGTCGCATGCGGAGACGTTGTAAACGAGATCATCATCGTGGAATGGAAACACCGGGGTCCTTTCTTTTCCGCGTAATTACCATTCCGGATAACGACACGTTAAATACCAGAGTTGTCACGCATTAATCCCATAATGACCAGCCGATGCCCGGGACCGACCAAAGTGACACGGGCAAAAAGCGGAACGCGAAACGACCGCGTCGCAAAAACATGTCCCAGCTCTCCCTCCTTTCGCCCCGCTAGGTACATAACCATCAATCCCTGGGAAGCTTCCTCGTACATTAAGTCACTATATTCCGGCTCGGTAAACCGGCGTATTAACGACCGCTCGATCCGAGGATCACCCTCGGTGCAACGGTGAAGCGCTTCCATCGCAGGTACCAATCAAATTCGCGAGCCTCGACGCAAAGTATGCAGGAAACGTCGTTGCCAGCCACGGACTTACCCCGAGCGGCTACACGTGGAACCAGCTTCCCATGGAGGTGGTCGATCGATGGCTCTCGCGTGTCTACCACCCGCCGACCGAATTCCTTCGTCCATCCTCCCCTCGCGTAACATCGTACGCTAAATGCACGGCCGTGCATTATTCAAATTACCCGCTGGTTTACGCGCGGCCGTCGCTTTCGTCGGATTACAATAACCGCGAGCAAGTCGATCCGTCTTCGCCTGGCGACGTGACGCCTGGCGATCGCCCCGTGGATCTCTCTCGTCGAGGAGATCCGCGGCGCGATCACGACGGATCGTGGCCAGGAAAAACGTCCTGTGGCATGCAAATACGAAAGTGAGAGGGCCCTGGACTGCATAAAACGAGCAGTCGGTGAGAGTGTTTCTTGTCCCAGCTAGCATCGCGCTTAGGGAAACGGTGGGCGGCGAGGCCTGTCCCGAACCGTTAAGGTCAACGTGCAAACACAACCGCGCGACGACCTCCCGTCTATGCTGAGATCGTGAGATTTTTCATCCTCGACTCGCACTCCTGTTGCGAGCGAGGCCATTACTCGCGACGATATCTGTCGAAGATTGAGATAGGACGAGGCACGGGTAAACCGGTGGTAATTGATACGAGCGATTGGTAGGCGCATGAGTATTGGGTGTAATTTATCGTGGATGCGCGTGGGATGGGTACGTTGAGACAATGGTGTCAATTGTTCGCGAGAACCGAGTTGTCGTTAGCCGAGACGAGGCTGGATGTGGATGGTAGAATAGAAACGGAGAGGAGAATAGTTTTCGACGAAGTACGATTCTACCAGGTGTTTTCTAATTTCTGTCTTAGTATGCTGAAGGTTCGTTCGTTCCCGCTCGCGTCCGCGTTCCTAGGCTTCTCTGGCACGCAAACCGATACGGCGATGAAAAGAAGATTGGAACGTCCCGTAGCGGAGCGCCCGCGGAATTTCGTAACGGCACGAGCGCGCTTAGACAGTCGTTGCATATTACTTGGAAACACCCTTGAATATTCTTCTAATAGATTTCTACGTTAAACTCTTGTCTGTCACGACGACCACCAAGGCGGCACGCATCAGCTTCGTCGCAAGTGCCCATAATTTCCACGATAAATTCGAAATATCCTTCAGGAAGTCTCCGAGCCGACCAACGCCGCAATTATCGTATTAAACTAAATCCCGCATCGATCTTGGTATTAGCATTACAATGTATCGTTAGAACGAACGCTTACTCGAATAAGTTTCATCCACAACGCTTGCCAGCTTTACCAAGCAGCAGAAATACCCTAGAATTATTCCCGATCCCACACCAATCGTTAAAGCTTAACGAGCATCATCGATGCTCGACAAACGTTTTCGGACAGAAAGTCAGAATGTGTCTATTAAAATACCGCCATAGTTCTTTACAAGCAACCAGGCCCTGAGAGTTTCGATGCGTGAATACACGCCCGACCCCGTGCCTATTTCTCTGCTTATCATAGAACGCGCAACGCCACGGGAATACTGTGATACGGAATGATCGTCGAAGGCCGCTCGTTCATCCCTTACCAGCTATTACGCGCGCCGTTCGACGCTAGTCGATGGAATTCTGGATATTCCGCCATTTCTGCGATTGCGGCGCAAGATTTTCCATGATACTGATCGAATGATGGGAAAGGAGGGGCTTTCAGTTCATAAACGTTCCATGTCTGTAGTGAAGTAACGATTAGATCGAATAATTGTTGAATATTTCGTATCCACGATAGAACAGTATACGCGCACGATCGATTACGTTCGCAGATTACACCAGGTCCCTCTCTGTTATGCAAAACTGATACCCGTCCTGTTGCGCGTATCGCAATTGTTCGAGCGTATTTGTACGAGGTCCCGTTACGATTTACTGTTCCGCGGTTCTTCCATACTCCACGTCAAAGTGGTTCCCGGTTATTCCATAAGGGAAAATCGCGGCGCACAATGGAAACTAATGCGCGGACGGTTCACCGGGTAATTTCATAAATTAAACATATCTCGGGGGCCGTGAAACGAACAAAGGATCGATGCCTCGTTAGGGAGAGGTGCGCGAGTGCGTACGATTCCGTAACGGGAACCAGCGCGCGTTGTCCCTACGATCGAATTCGTCGATCTTCGCCCGTAGGAACGAGCAAGAGTCGAGACCAACGAGCCACGATGCGAAACGGTGGTTCCCAGGCTCGCCACGATACGATTACTAACTCACGCGACTTTCAATCGCGATCCCTTGACTTCCGTCTCATTGCTGCAACTGTTTTTCGGCCAATTTCCGTTCGTAAAATTCGTTGGGCGGCGTACGATGGTAAAAGGAAGAGAACCCGCTGAAACGGAAAGGCGGAGATCGATGAGAACGGCGCGAAGTCGTCGAGCGTGCAAATGAACGCTAGAATTACTCTTGAAATGGGATTCTCGGTAGAACACTCTTCCTTCCAGCCGACTATCTTTACGAGGGTGCTTCCGTGGTCGCCTGAGGTCGCCACGACGACACCGTAACCATTCGCCAGAGAGAATGGCAACAATAAAACAGCCGTTCCACGGACTGTAAGTGTCACTGAGAACGTTCACTGCCATCCACCGTGCACTGTAGACCTACATTTCAGCGAATCTTGCTCCCGCACGTTTTTCCCCTCGAAACGTGACTTCAAATTTCATTCGCCGCGAAGATCGCGATCGCGGACGCAACCTCCGAAGCTTGTAGAACCACGCGACACGACGCGGCTCATTAAACGATCTTCGGAAAACCAATTGGCCGTCTTCGGAAAACCAATTTCCCTTCAAAGTCCACTCGAACGCGAACATTTCCGCGAGCCCTACAATTGCTCCCACGAGCGCTCGTTAAGTCGAACACACGCGGCTCTGAACTTTACGACGACCGCTGCTACGAAACCGGAAGACTGCTTCCTGGGCCGTTCATTGCGTCACAGCCGTTACGACGCCGACAGAGAGACGGTGGCCAGTTTTACGAGGAGGAGGTCCAGCCTCTCCCCTTCTACCCTCGATACAACGATCGTTTTCCGTTTGACGCAAGCGGGCACCCCGTATGATAGAACGAGTCGATCGTTAAACGGGCGAACGATCGGGCATCGGTTCGCGCCATTATCTACCCGCCGAGTGATCTGCGTCGCGCCGCCTCGCGCGCCGCGGATAAAACCCACCCCCGTCGTTTCCAGCCGCTCCGTGCGCGATTTTACGAGCGCTCTTTCATTTAGCGGCGGGTCGCTCGCCCGTCGACTTCCTGATCCTCTAATAGACACGTGTGCCGGGGAATTGAAAGACGCCGGGGTACAGGTAGAGGAAACGGTCCAGCACTTTGCTCAGGGTAAATTGGAGGGTCCGCTGGGCTGTGGTTTGCACAGGGGAATGCGAAGCGTCGTAACGCGCGCTGTTGGCTCGCGGTTTCTTGGCGCCCCCGTGTTTGCTGCCGCGAATGTGGGACGCGTGCTTTATTTCGTACGATCTCTATCATTATCGGTGGAGCGAGGCTATTGGAGAGCCAGGGGGGTGTCGTAAAATCGAGTTGCTGTTACGCGAGCCACGCGGAAAAGGAGATTGGACTCGCAACGAGGATTCCATCCGCACCGCGGGTGCTCTCGCTGGCAAAAAGGGTGAAGCGTTCCAGAGCGTTTTGCGAGGTTACTCATTTCACGGTCGCGAACCTTTCCAGCCCGCGAGGTGCTCGATCGAGATTAGCCAAAGTTGCCGCGTAACGATTACACGCGCTATCGGCGGAAGGCGAAACCGCGCTGCTTGCAGAGGGCCGGGTAAGAACGCTGGGAAACTTTAATTATTGTCGCGCGCTGTCGCGAAGCGGCCGCATTATCGTTAATGACTTCATCCTAAAGTATATTACGTATAAAACGACCAGGTACGCGTCTCACGCTTTCCGCAAGAAACGTTATCCCACGTATCCTCTTCCGATTTTTCCTCCAACATACCTGCACGTATCATTTTTACGCGGAATATTCTCACAGTAATTATCCGCGAATTTTTTGTTACACAACATCGCGAGATACAGCGACAAAGTCTCCGTAGTCTCCTGGCGAGCTCGATGACATGGAATCTGTACAGACATACATTGCGGACATATTTCACTGTTGCTGGATACAACCGCGCTGACTCGACGAAAAGATAGCAAAAGGGAATATCAAACAACCCTAGCCGATAGGGATCTTCTGAATAAAAACAGCATATTTCCATAGAATCCGAGATCGATCCACCCTTAATCTGTACGAGCGATCTTCGACACGGCGAGGCCGTGCGCAAGATCATCAAGCCCGATCTTGGCGTCGTCGTACACGCCAGGGGCTGAAGAAGAGGGGATAAAATCATGGAATGGTAAGCAGCGTTGGATGATCGCAGGAAGCGGAAGCTGGACACTGCCGAGGATCCTCTACCTCGATCGGTTTTAACCCTGTCGGAGGAACTTTAACACGGCGCCGCTTTTACGCGTGCAACGCTCGCGAGCAGCAGAAATGGTCGACGAAACGGGGGAAGAAAGAAGAGGAGGAAGGCTGTTTTCTTATTATCCAACCACCGTCGGTTTCCAGGTACTCTTTGCTACCGAGAATCAGTTCAGGAAGCAGCCCTCGTTCTCCTTTCCGCGCTTCCGTGTTCCCTCGCTCTTCAGCCTCGTCTGCGCGCGTCGCTCTTCTTTTTTCCACTCATTTGCGATGTGCATACTCTAGTTCGTCCGCTTCGAGATTACGACACCGCCGTGGACGACGGTGATTAAACCCAGTGGGGTCTTTCAAAGATTTTCTGTCTGGAATGAACCTCTGTTGGACAGGAAAGGGTGCAAAGAACGCTCAGCGTATGTAGAACCTCCTTATAAAGTATCAACTTTTACCGAAGATAGACCGTTGAAAAAAACGTCCAGACTAGTTTCTGCCGGAAGTGATGAATTTCACGTATCCACGAGGCGCGTATAGTACAGCGAACGATATAATTAGACACGCGACGCTACGTCTCCATGTAATTCCCGGCAGTAGAAAGGTACGACATTGATCAGCCACTCGATCGCGAGGAAAAAATCGCGCCAACTGCGTCGTATATAATCCCGGGCCTCTGCTCGTCGCATGATCTCAGCTATTAAATACAATGTGATCGACAAGCGTCGTTGTTCCGCACCAGAACCTCGTCGTTACCCATCGCGTCCGGCTCGACCAGTGTCACCCACGCAACAAGTGCATCCTACGATCGAACCGTCAGCAGAACTGCCGCACTAAATATCGAGCAACCGTTACCTCTGGTCGACGTGGATTCCATCAGGATTTCGATTCGTCGACAAAGGTCAGGAGCAGTTGAAAGGTCAGCTGCCGCGGGTATCCGCGATCGTGTTGGCCAGCGTCGATCGAGAGGATTGTCTAATAAACGTTCTGCACGGGTTCACCGATCTCGAAGTGACCGAGGGAGTAAAAAAAGCGATGACTGGCAGCTGGAACGAAGACCAGATCGTAATTGCGACCGTGCCGAGTCATGCTAGCCACGGTGACACTCGATGCCGCTGTCCTTTCGCGGGTATGTCGCGGTCTGCCTTGAGGAACCGCTTTGAGGACCGCAGCCAAACCACCCCTTCCGTGGAATTCGTGGCTGAGTCTGCTTGTCGGTTTCTTCGAAGGTGTTGGTGGTCCTCTGTTATCGATTGGATCTTCGCTTGTCCTTTGGATTCGTTTTTCGTGCAATTTCGTACTCAAAGCAGGATTGTCGAGATACAATGAGGTTTTTTAACTACATTACTTATTTAATGTGGAAATTGTGTTACGGATGCTGCAAGTGTATGGTACGTCGAATCGGTGTTTCAGTTATTCGGAGCATGCAGCCTGGTAATCTCTCAATCGCGTGGAGTATCGCATTAACTATGCAGTTTCCATTATTGCGCACTGGCCGGCGCACGAGGCGCACAAACAGGCGGAAATTATCGTGGCCGGCTAGGTAAAGGGACCATCGATGGACGGTGATAATTACAAGCGGTGCGTCGAATAACAGTGATAAGCGGTCGTTACCGGTCCCGCTGGCAATTCCAGCTGCGAGCGTCTTGGCTCGTGTTCATCGGTATTTTTTCATTCAACCAGATCCACGATGCTACATTTCTATCTGGCGCTGTTTCTTCGTCAACGCAGCGACACGTGAGGAAAGAAAATCGCGCGAGCGATCATCTTTATATCGCCTCTATCTCGACCGCGTCTGTCCGCGTGTAAAGAACGAGTTCGTTAGAATGCAACGTTAGAAGAAGATTGCTGCGCGTCAGACAAGCGAGACCTGGCAGGAGATCGACGATTAGATCGGACCGCACACGATCGCGAAGAATTAGCGCCGTTTCTTTTGCCCACCGTTCGATGATTCGAACGTCGCGAGCGATCTCACGGGCGTAAAAATGGGAAAGGATCGATCGACGAAAGGAAAACGGACTTGCGATAGAGGGGGGGCAGAGAAAACAGCGACGGGATGACTCGCTGGCGTAATTAAACGCTTATCAGATTGCCAGGTATCCTCGTCATTATCGTGGTATACAACGTGCACGTGGCAGAAGGCTCGTGGTCGGAAGCGGCAACGCGGCAATTACCAAGTTTCGTTCGTTTACACCGAACTCCATTACGTTAGCGTGACATAATCGGAGGCGGTTTGTCGTAACTGTCCACGAGGCGATGACTTTTGGTCCGTTGCTTCAGAGCGAGCCGTCGGGTCTCAACGTTCCCACCGTGCAGCTCAGTGCCGACTCTTTATCCTTCTCGTGATGACACTTTCGTTTTCTAGCCATCGTTAGAGATATTCGAGAAACTCTTTTCTGACGACGAAACTTGTATGAACTCATTCGTGAGCAATCGACTAGCGATCGCGAGAGCGATATTGAATTTTGTCACCCTCGTCCGATTTAACGGCACAGCCAAAGAGTCTCAGCTAGTTGAACAGCATAATGGAGCCACGTGAAATTTCATTCCTAGTAGTCGAAACCCAGTGACAACCGGTCTTACGGTACTTTTCACTCTCGTCGAGATGGCAGACAATGAAACGCGTCGCCTTATTTCTTACGATACTTTCACGAATCTACTTTTACAGAGGGCAATGTTGAAATTCGAAGAAATGAATTAGCTCTCCGCCCTCGTCGACGTCCGAAGAAGCTCCAATAAGTATGCGATCCAGCTCGAGGAATCGAAGATCGTCCAGAGAACGCGATGGATCCTCTGTCGGAAGTCGTGCAGGCAAATTAGCCGCATTTTCCATACCAGCTCTTGCTACGCGTTGCTGTACCATAGCTCAAAGTCGAGTTATTAACGGAAAAGCTGCGTGGATACGCGTCCATGATATTTCATAATTTGCTTTGCGATGTATCCGATGGCGAGCGATTTCTCGCGGCTCTGGAGTTGTTAGTTTAATAAGTGCAACGTAATCCACCGATTAATAGCGCAATGAATCGTGACGCAACGGTAACAATGACGAAACCGCTAGTTCTGCGAGCAGCGGCGCGCGAAAAACGGTTTAAACTACTTGGCCCGGCTGAGAAACCGGAAAATGGTGAGGTCAACGGGAGCGTAGAAACGGTTCCCGTGGATTTTCCCGCGGACGATTAAGCGGGATCGTTTTGGCCCGGAGGAATGACAAGGCAGGTTCTGCACGACGATACTCGGGATCGTTCATCTTAATGAAAATGATTAGGCACGCTGATACGTAAATGGCGATGATTTCTTGTATGATTTGCAAGGTTAATTCGCGGTAATGCCGTTGAGAGAGGATCAAATTTCGTTGATGATGACATTATGGTACTCCGTTACGTTCGCGGCTTGTAAAATTCCGGTATTTCCAGGAAGATTGATGACGGGAATTTGAACCAACCGCGTGTATATCCTATGAATGCGAATCAATTTTGAGCCTCCGGGAGATCCTCTTGAAGTGGCTACGTTCGCCCCGATAGCTTTTAAAAGGTGTGTCAATCACGCGTTCGAGTGTTACAAAAGCGGAGGGAAAACGTAATAAATCAGTGCATCGTATCTCGTGGCTCTCGATAAATTAGCTCGAGCGGATTCAACAAAGAGATCACGAGGGCTCGCTCGAGCTGTGGGCGCCCAGTAGGGTCGTCAGGGGTTGGGCGCGCGAGGCGCGGTTGCTTGGTCACGTTCAGCAATCGTTCCTCGGTTATATGCATATCAATTTACGTCCACCTGTGCAATGGGATCCATGGCGCGCGATTTATTGCGATCCTGCGCCCCGCACCAAGGAGTGGCCGTGGCCGCGTTTTTCGCCCGGTTCAGGATACATTTGTCCTCCCAGTAATAATACTCGCGTCTCGACACTCGATATTACGGGAAGTGCATCGTCCCGTCGTTCAGTCGTGTAGCTGCAGCGATAACTTCTGAGAAATGCACGACGAATCTAACGCGATCGATCGAGTCGAGGTCCAGTTAGTTGCGCGGGCGTTCGAACATAAATGCGTGAAATACCCGACTGATTTTTCTTCTTCTCCAAGTTCGTCGAAGACCTTCGCGTTAGAACTCGAACGTTCACTGAGAGGAGTCTCTAAGTTGCTCCTCGAGTTTACCAGCAACAAAGTTAAGAACTAGACAGCGTCTGCACGGACGCCACGATGGAAATGGCGTACCGATGATCGGTCAAGATTTGCACGATTTTGCTGGCGCAATTGCAAGGCGAAACAGGCCTATAAATACACGTTTCAACTGCCACTTAAGATTCCTAGCTGCTCTTCCTCTCTCTCGTTTTCGCTCTGTCTTTCGCGAGACGGTGGCTCGCGTTCGGTCTAACGAATCGAGAGAAAGGAACAGGAAACCGGAGGAGACTGTTCTCCAGGAACAATGGCTAAACGTAAAAGCCACCAACGAGGGAATTAAACGAGGGAGTTAAAGGAACGCGTCGAGATTAATGAATGGAAACAGGTGTTACACCGTGGAAAATGACGAAAGTCAAGTTCGAATCAATTTCGAAGTAAAGATACGGTCGTACTATCGCCGCAACCGATCAGTACCGACTCAGGAATCGAAATCTCGTTCCTTCGACGCGGACTTCTTGCGTGGTTTCTTCCCTCGGAGAACGCACGGGTGTATAATAGCTGTCGCGAGTCTACGACAGGTTAATCGTCTGGAACACGCGGGAATCGAAATCGTAGCGGAGGCTGCTGGCAAAAACGAAGGAAAGAGAGCGAGACGATCGGAACCGAGCGATCGGATTCGATTTTTTTCCGTCAATTTTTACGCGTTCCACGCTTTACGACGCGGCTCATTCGGCGTGTCAACGCCGATTTTTGCCAGCGCAAGGATGACGCAACGGGTCGATCGATGCCCGGCTGTCCTGTACGCAGTAAATCTGCACGATTTACGATAGATCGGCCAGCTGGAGCGGCAGGGATCGCTCGGCCGTCGACACGCGAGGAATTTTTACGGTGGCCAATTAGCCGGTCCACGGAGCGGAAGTACCGACCCGATTGTAATTTCTGATCGCGGACCAATCTGGACGCTGGCTTCCGGGATTACGATCCCCCTGGACTGGTTGACGGGAACGTCATAGAAAGATACACCGGCTACGATGAGGCTACGATGAGGCTACGACGAGGATACGGAGCTAGCTGTAAATTAACCACACACCACGGTGTGCTCGCCGCCTCGCGTTCTTCTTCCATCGTGCGCCTGTTAACGTTAGACGTGTCGTATACCCCAGCGCATCGCGTCGAGCTGCGTTACACGCTTACGCGTGTACGCGACAGAAAAGGCCGGAGGACGCGCCACGATTTCAGATACCCCGGTGCCGCGTGCACACGCAACAACCTGCGGTCTCGCGTACGCGAGTACTTTCTTGTGGAATCTGTAACGCTGCGTAGAGAGAGAACCGCGACGAGGAGCCAGTCTCGTGTTACCTTGTTACGTTAGATGCGGAGGATCAGAAAAATCCGCGAGGAATTTCGCTTCTTCAGGCGATACAGTTCCTTCTTCGAGATGGAGGATCAAGGGTGGCGTTAATTTCGTTGCGTTCAAGGAGCCCGTGCAACGGCAACCGTGACTCGAAGAGATGCTAATGATTCGATTTCTCAACGCGTAACACCGCTTACGTACACGTACGCGCATACGCGCGTATACGCGTGTCCGTTTTAATTGCTGGCCTCCCTCCGGACACGCGTTTCCCTCTACTCGGGTATAATTGACGCGCACGCAACGTTGGATCGGCTGGATCCCCATCGATCGTATCCTATCCTACGCGCATACAAATCGACGCTCCAGCTACGCTGTGGTTAATGTCCCGTTTGATTGCACGACGGTACGATCGGCGACGATCAAGGCCAGCGCTTCGATCCGCGCCGCGATCGATCGTTTTTCCGTTCCCTCGGATTACGATCGTTTCCCTGGTCCACTTATTACGCCGCCTTTCGCGCGCAATAATTGCCTAATTATTAACCGATCACTGACGGTTTTGGCACGGATTTAAGCACGATCCCGGATTAGATCGCTCGCTTAGCTATTACTGTGCTCCTCGTTCTTAGTCGAACGTTATATCAGAAGCATCGTGAGAACGTACGTTTGCTGTCAGCGTCATCGACAAATCATTCCTTCCGGAACTGAGATGACTTCGATGAAAGTAACGCGTGGCCGCGCGTGCTGAGGTACACCGGTTCGTTGCAACTACGAGTGGTTCCCGCTAGACGCGTCGCGAGGGGTTGAGAAAAAATAGCGTACCCGATTCGAACAAGTTGAGAAGAGAATAAGCAGCCATGGTGGCTTGGATGGGAACCCTAATTTTATTTGCCATGGCGTGGAACGTTTCGTGGAAGCTCGAAGGAAACGAATACACGCGGTGTTTCGTGGTCGATGATTCCACCTCTGATCGATTATGCATTTCTCGACATCTTTATATCGAACTGTTCCCATATGGCCTGAGAAGATCGTGATGAGAGCACAGGACGCGCGATATTCTCGACTTTGCTGTGAATTAACGAGCAATCAACGTTTGACGCGATACAACGGAGTAATCGGCCGATGCGATCGATCCGCGTTTCCCGCTTTCGATCGCGGATATTAATCCATCGTATAATCGTTTCCTCTTCTAATGGGTTATTTCTGCTTATCGTGATACAGCTGCGTATGTACGTCTCGTTCGACGTTTGAAATTAATTCGAAAGAGAACACAGCGAGACGTTGAAAAAAAAAGCGGAACAAACGTGGATCTGCGCGTGTACAACAAAGGACATTAACCTTGCGAAACGAAAGTTGCACAACACGTGCACCACCAAGCGCGACGATCATCCTCTGGACGTTTAACAAAACGTTCGACCGGGAAAGATCGGCGTGAAATCCTTGGGAGAAGAAAAAGTACCGTTCCCAGAGAAAGAAACGCGGCAAGGTCCGCGGCGAGAAACCGAACGCGCGTCCGTCGGGGTAAAGGAGAAAATGCTGGGACGCGCGCAAAGTTCGCGGTGCACCGTTTGATCGCGCCTCCGCTCGGCGTCGAGCGACCCCTTAACCAACTAGAGCGAAGTAATCAAAATAATCACTTACAATCTAATCTTCCAGTCCATCCTCGTGGCAGCCATGGCTCGGTTCCACTGGTACCCTGCGCGACCTTCGTTCGCCCTCGTGCCGCTGGAGAACGAGTCCCTGGATACTCACTGCGTGGTCAGGGTCTCGCACGAATATATCACCACGGTGCACTCTGTGTTCCCTTTCGTCGAAAACGAAAGCGGCCTAACGCGGTGGCTGGTACGCGTGTAACCGTCGTGCACGTGTGTCCCTGTACAACGTCTCGTGCGCTCGTACGAAATATACGTCCGCCGTTGCCCGCTGTAGAACCCGTTCACCACCGGTTTCCGTTTAGCCGTGCCACGAACGGTCCGTTTCCACTGTCTGCTCGCGGCGGACGACCGGGATCCACTTCCACTGGCGACGGAAGCAGGAGAACACCCGACGACGTCGAACGTACGCGTTCCTCTACCCGTGTCTCTGCTAACGTCTCGCTTCGAATCTCGATTCTGTTACCCGCGATAGATCGTTTAGCGGGGGAGATCTGTTCTCCGTTGTCGAAGGTTCGATACCACCCTTTCGCGTCCCTTCGATCGGTGCACGGATGCGAGAACGCTTCGCGTCAGGCGAGGTGTCAGCGGTCTCTACTGAAAGTCGCAACAGGGAGAGCGTGGACGAACGAGAGTGTAAAAGGATCAGAGGACGGAACGGGGTTCCTACCGCGCGGTGCACGAAAATGGAGCAACCTGCGTTCTGGTGTGCCACTGTTCTCCGTTCTCCGTAACACTCTGCCAGGATATCCGCGCGTGGCTGCTCGTCTTCCACGGCCGCGAAAGGTGGGAAGATGAGGAGGCGGAGGAGGAGGAGGAGGACGGAAGAGTAGTAGAAATAGAAGAGGTTACCCAGGTGGAGGCGGTGGTGGTGGTGGTGACGGTGGAGGTAGAAGAGTTTGTGCCGGTGGTGGACGATGGTGGTGATGGTGGTGGAGGTGATGGTGATGGTGGAGGTGGGTACTCGTGAGAGGAACCTCGCCGTGTGGAGCACTAAGCCGTAATGACATGGTCTAGGAGATGCCAGTCAGTTTTGTAATAACGTTCGTAAAAAGTGAATTTCCAGCCAAGGTGGGGAAGCCTGGCCGGGTCCAATCCCGACGAGCCCTCGAGTTCGACAGCTGGCCAATCGGAGCGCGACATATCGGATCGCGAGTTCTTCTGCGCCTTGGTTACTTTTTTTTTTTTCTTCCCCCCTTGAATTTTTACGCGGTCCTTGCGAGAGTCCTCCACGGTGGCGCCGTGTAGGTGCTTCCGAAGTTGCTGTCCGGTTTCGAAGGACACCACTTAAGGGAGACACGGTTTCGGTATTCGCGACTGGTGAACAGGGGTTCGAGCGTCTCGAATCGAAACGATTCGTTCGAACGGACCGCAGGAAATCAAGCGGGTCGTAAAATGTCGAACGAAGGGCAGACGGAGGGATCGTCGTCGAAGAGCAAAAGGCGAGAACGTACGCGTCGATACGCGATGCGCGAGGCTGTCGTCGTTACGGTGCATTATTCATGCACCACCAGCCACTCGGTACATTTAACGGTGAACAATATCGTCGATGATATGTCAATAAAGCGACACCGGCGTGCGGAGATGGCCGCGTCAAGGACGAGCTGGGCCAGGGGTGTCGAAAAAAAAAAAGAGGAAAAGGGAAGAAGAGACGATTCGCGTCGTAATAAGCGTTACTGGCGCCGATGATCGCGATGATAACTTCTTCTTTATTGCATAACAGTAACTCACTTCTTTCTGTCACGGTGAATGCCGCTGCACGCTTCCCCTTAGTCCTTATTACTTCATTTATCACGGCGAATCGCCGACGCGTTTCACGGCTCGTCCTTTCTACCTTATCAACGTTTGGGATCCTGGAGCCTCGAACGGTGACATTCTTTGCCGTTTCCTTCGGTGACGCTTGTCGGGAATTAAAATTGCTCGAATGAATTATAGCACGTATACGTCATTAAACGCTTATCACGCGACAGCATCGGACGAGGTACAAAATTCGAGGTACAGAAGAAAGAAAAAAGATAGTAAAATTGCTCGTCCACCCGCGAGACGCGGATCGAACCAGTAGAAACAGGCGCAGTCGGCTGGCAGTTTCCAGGAGTAGTAAAAAGGGTCATTGTTCGGCAGGAACTACTGTCGCTTCGAGGAGCGTTTCGTACTCGCCTAACGGCACCGGGCGCATCCTCGCCAGGGAAATCGCGTCGAAGCGTTGGAACGAGAAATGGCAGGCAACCGACGCTGAAAAACGCTGAACTTTTCGAAACACCTCTCACGCTTCTTTC
The DNA here is from genome assembly GCF_050948175.1 of Xylocopa sonorina. Taxonomy (NCBI): domain Eukaryota; kingdom Metazoa; phylum Arthropoda; class Insecta; order Hymenoptera; family Apidae; genus Xylocopa; species Xylocopa sonorina. Next base: position 10,428,388 of record NC_135197.1, on the reverse strand, counting down.
GCGTCGCTCGATACGAAACCATCGAAAAATGAAACGATCGCGCGGTCGTGCGAGAAACACGGTCCTCCAGCATCGAAAACGATCGAGGTGAAGTTTAACAGCGCGTGGAATTCTCGAAACAAAATGACAAACGCTCGTCACGCGTGAGCAGGAATTTCAATGGTGATCCCGCCATTCGCCTAACGGAAAACGCATCGAGCGAAATGGACGGAATCGCCGGCGAGATAACTCGCGGGGCAGTTTCGCGAAACGGAGTTAGATAGCGCGGGTAGAAGGCGCCTCTCTCGAGGAGGGAAAGAAAACGGTCTGGGTTCCGGGTTCGATTCCCAGGGCTGGCTCGTGGAACGCCGCTTCCTACGGACGATCTAGATTGAGAGGAACGGAGGCGCCTACCGAGCGCAGGAACACGAGCTGGTAGCAATAAATTATTATAGCGCGGCCGATTTCACGGTCAAGGGTCAAACGGGCCGAACGGAACACAACGGCCGGTGGGCGATGGGTGGGTGAATCGAGACGTCGCCGCGGAGAAACGGAAGTTGCTCGAGCTTTTCGCCCCTGTCTGGAACGTGGTATCGGTCCGTAAGATTCGACGGGTGGCGCGTGCGTTACAAATGTACTTCGTGATTCAGAGGTTAATTCGATCGTTCCACGGGGTGCATAGTGGGCGTACGGTTAGATAGACACCGATCCTGTACGGATGTAGCGGTCCGAAATGATGGCTGTATCGCCGCGGTAAAACGGAGAGTGGCGAAGCAAGAGGAATAATAACGAGCGGGTTGAAATGAAAATGGAATTCGTGATTAAAAGCACGGTGCTGAGTTTAAACGTAGCTGGATGCATTGTGCAATCTTTCACACCGAGTAATTTTATTTATGCACTTCGCGTAGCTGTACGGTTTGAAAAAGAAAAACATAGAAACGTACTTAAGATTCTCTCGGATAGCCATTCTTCTTAAATCATCGAGAGAAAGAATCTGGATCGGGATTGATTAAAATGCATGCTGCGCGAACACAAAGCCCCTGGCCTTGGCGTTTTCTTCCGCGTTGCGGGCACTTGTCAAAAGACCTCTCGAACGGTACAGCGATTCGTCAAAGCGTGCAAAGTCAGCACCCTCGTGAGAACTAGACGGGGCAGCAAAAAGACCAAGAGCACGAGAAAGAGAGAGAGAGAGGAAAGGTAGCGTCGCGTGGAACCCTTTGACCGCGCCAAATTATCCGCGACGATGGTTTCCCGGATAAAAGTTCGCCACCGTTCGTTTTTCCGCGAGCCGGTTCGCAATTTGCCCCGACTCGCTCCGTCCCTTCCTTGTCTCCGTTATTGTCGGCGTGCCCGTTCAACGTTGAAGGGAAGACAGCTCGGCGAGCGTGGCCTCTAACATCCAGCGAGAGGTCGATCGAAACCCACGATAGCCTGGTTGACGTTGCATCTCGCCGCGTATAATGCAACAGTTACCGCGCTTCGACTTCTGGGACCATTGTTCCCGGCTGTGCGAACTTTCAGGGCCGTCGACGCGTAAAAAAGACGAAATGCTATTCCGCTCGCGATTATTTCCTGCATCGAATTCCAGTTCGAGGCGATTTAAGGGCCCCGTTACGCCATTGGAAGGTTCAGATTTGAGCGGTGTAACATTCCTCGATGATGCATCGAGTGTTACGCGATCACAAGTGAGAAAACACTGGCTATGAAACAGCAATAGCGATCGTAGACGAGTGAAGTATCCTCAGCTTTATCGATGGTCTACGATTATTATAAAGCGAGCTCTAACGATCGATTCTACTTGAACTTCTTCGCGACTCGTCTGCGCTACCAGACCTTGGATAAGGAGGGATTTCACGGAGATTGTAGGTATTCACCACAGGGATCTGTAACAAGATTAGAAGCATTGAACATTAGTGGTTACTAGTTATACACGTGACTCCTGCACGGATTACCATTTTCTATAGCTACTTCACTGAAAACTATGCCCTCGTCAGTCTCGCGTATCAACCCTCCCATTGTAACAATTCGAATCCGGACACTCAACTATTCCCACGCTAAAAGTAACACTCATCAACCGAGAAGAATCTTCCTGGAACCCAATACCCGCGAAATTTAACGACGCTGCTGCTTAATCTCGATACTAATTAACATTCCAGCCGCTCTGCTCGACCGCGAAAAATGGTAATTCCTTGCTCGCAGAGATCTGTTCGCTCTAAACAACCTTCACCGAGGAGCAACCAAAAATTCCTGTAGCAGATCAGGCTCAGCAGCGCGGAGACCAGGAAGGATCTCGAGCAACGTGCGGTTACGTCGTCCCACAGGAGAAAGATAATAGACGGGAGCAGAACCGAGAAGCAACAGCGCTCACCCAGCTGGGCGTCTCCTGCCCTTCGTACACTCATCCTTCTTCCTGAAGCACCGATTAGCCAGTTAAAAAGTCACCTGCCGACTCTTAACAGTTCATTAAACGCGTCCAGCCCCGACTGACCTCGCTTTGCATAAATCGTACCTGGCCTAAGCTCGCCATCGACTCCGCGACCTTTGAAGGCTCGACGATGGCCGATCCTCCGGGTGAAAGTAGACGCTCTGCGGACGATCGACCGATTGGTAGTCGTCGATCGATCATCGCACGGATAATTTGGTGCGATTCGCTGGTGAATTGGCACCTCGAACAAATTCGATAAGCGTATACACGATGTGTACGCTTCGTACGTAGGAGAATGGTACGAAAAGGGGACCTCTGGCTGGGAGTTGATACCGTTAAATCATTTTGAGCGCGCGAGGTACGACAATGCCAGTGCGGCTGCTGGCACGCAGTGGGAAACGGGCCAGAGTCTGTTTTCCTCGATAAGCGGGATCAGATAAAAATTCGCGGAGATGGATCTCGCGCGAGAGCCTCGTTAAAGTTATCAAAGGTGGATAATTAAGATACATATTTCGTTCGCACGGGATACGGGAGAGGTTCACCGTTACGTCGTTTACGCTACAAAACGCGTAATAGGCAAAGCACGCCGCGATGCTAAGAGCCGATGAACTGATAAGAACGGGGACAAGGTATCCGTGGAAGGATACCCGTGGGTAATGCTTAAATCGCGCCCATCAATAATTACGAAGACAAAGTTTCGCGCGCGTCTAATGATGCGAGTGGCACCAATGCATTTCGAGACGCGTGATACTTTCGAACGAAATCAATTTTCCTCTCCTACGTCCTCGTACGTTATATAATCCACGCACCGTGTATGCACGGATAGAGCAATTTACGCAACAAAACACCACGCGCGTCACTGTGCAAGCATCACTATTTATTAACACCGCAAACAACGACAAGATAAACTGATAAGGATAAAGCGAAGAAGTCGAGACAGAGACTGATCGGTGTATCTAAATGGTATCGTTCATTCAGAGTGCTTAAACAGAATGCTTCACGCATTCGTACATTCAAGTGATAGTACTTTTCCACAAGGACGAATTGTTTTTGTATCTTTTCGAACAAAGGCAAGCTCGATACGCGAAGAGGATGCCAAGCGTAACCGATAAGGCACAGCGGCTGAAAGTGACAGCTCTATTAAGCCTTGATATAATACAGCTCCAAACTCCCTACCGCTCGACGCTGAGGAGCAGAACGACGCGAACCATTTCGTCGAACGGGAGCTTGCGAACCGATCGAAGACGAGGAACTCGAGGACCTTCTGTGTTGGCTGAAAAAGAAAAAGCGTAATTCACATTCATTGTTCCCCCGTTAATTATGAACAAGCGATTTAGGCCTCGTTCGCACGTCACGTTTTCCTTTCCCAAAACGAGGATGCTTATACTGTGGTCCGATGAATACTTTTTCAGACTTTTCGATATACTCTACTTGGAAACGATATCACCTCCGGTATAATTTGCAGAAAATTCTCCCACCCTATCTACGTTGCAGCCTAGTTCTATCAAGGAACGAACATTCTGAATGATTATCGAAAAGCAAGCGCGATAACGTTTCGAACTGTTCGAATCGTTACACTGGTCGATAATATCGATCACTCGAGGATGTTTACCAGAACGCGTTGGCACTCTACCAACACGGAAAAGATCAGTCGATGCCACGGTTATTTATCAGAAGATCATAGATAGCGGACCGTACCAAGGATTCCTAGGTATGGGACCCGAACTATCGATGAATTGAGGCTCTAGACCCGGGAAATTTATAGCTGTCCCAACGACAGGGTGATAGGATCGTAACAATGAAGCCGTTTTAATCTGGCGCGGGTGCGCTCGCCAGAGATACCTTCCGCGAGGATGCAGCGGCGACAGGATCGACTGGCGAGATCGGCAACGAACCCTTTCGTGGGAGAGTCCGACCGATTTCATGGTCGCTCGCTGTCACGGTCCGATCGGCTCTCATCTACTCCGTTGTTTTTCCGCCCGCCTGTTAATTGCGTTACTACAGGGACGTGGCTTTGGGACCAGCCTACGAGCGTTGCAAAAGTTTCCGTAAAACAGGGGCCGATTCAGCGTTGCGAGACGCAGCGGCCAAGATGCATTCGCGGCCGGGAAAAAGTTATGAAACGGTTTGTAACCGACGTTTCCGGTTCGTCCTTAAACCGGCTGGTTGCCCTTCTTACTCCTTCCGTCGGTTAGATGAAACTCGAACGGGTGTTCCGTTCGATTCTTTTTGTTACCAGCTGACCGTCGTGGAAGCTGTTCGTTGACACGTTCGACGATTCCAACGAGCGGTTATTTCGTTTCTCTGGACGATTTTCAACGGCGATTCGAGACGGTGAATGTTGAAACATTCTCGATCGGAGTTGTACTTATGAGTTAATTGAAATAATGACGATGGTAAATAATAATCGACGAACACGATTATTAGTTCGTATCCTGCTGGTTTTAACGGACGCGAAGATGGTAAAAAGGAACGATCATGGTATCGTAAATTAAACGGTGGCTGAACTGACTGAGATCGTGAAAGGGAAGCAGCTGGAGCGATCGAACGGATCCCACGAAAACCATCCAATGAACGGAAACCAGCGGCAACCTTTCAACCTTCCAGTTTCCAGAATGGAGAACTACATCGATATTCCGCGGATATTGCTTAGCCGAATCGATAGTTGATCTCCCGTAAATCGTTAATTATAACTTGTCAAACTGGATCCGACATCCAAGTCGAGGGAAAATCGAGGAAGAGGTACGAGCGAGAGAGAGAGGGAAAGAACCGATGAAATCGTTACGATACGATCTAATGAATCGACTAGCTACGCGTTAAACGCGAAATTATATAACACGAGATCATGGCTCGAGGCGAAAAAAGGGAAAAAGTTGACCGCAAAGCCCATGGTGAAGTGGATCTTTTTACAGCGTCGAGGAGGTGTCGGTCGATGCCTGGCCTCGTACTTGAACTTGTTATTTCCAGCCGATTTCGCGAAACCCGTTGATCCGAAAAATTGCCAGAGTGATTGCGGTTCAAATTTAAAACCCCATTGCAACGTAGCTGCAGCCAATAATCGCTGCAACCTGTCCCTGTTCCATTGTTCATCCGTGGCGTCGTTTCACCACCGGCCGTGTCATCCCGCGCTCCCACACTTCGTGGCCAGTCGACTGTCACGATCAGTGAGACATTACGAATTCGTTGATAGCTCCTAACAAGTCGTTTCCGCTTAATAACTTGCTTTTTTCCCCGCTACCAGAGGTGCGAGGTGACTCGACCGGAATTATAGACTGAAAACCTTGAACCGTCAGGATATTGGAGCAGTGGACCATCGAGACATTTCGATAGGGAATCATTGAGTTTCTGGACGATCAAGATGACTACAGAATCGAACATCAAACGAGACATCGAGTATCGAAGGGTGCGGACTCTTTGATGGTGGAGGACTCCAGAGTTGAGTAATCTCGAAATACACATTTACTTCATTTAGGACAAGGCTAGCCTCAAGGAAATCGGCTACGTAAAAAGCATTCTCTTGTAACTTTTGACCACGAATGCAGTCCATTCGCGAAGAAAAATAATCGTTCGCTCTGAGAAACCGCTCGCTTATGTTAATCGCGTTCTTCCAGCTAAGTGCCTTCCTGTCGCACGAGATACTTCTTTTCCGTTTGTGTAATTCGAAAGCACGGGCACAAAGCGGCCGTATCCCGTAAAGGAATTATGATGTCATCCAGCGGGTCGTCGGGTCTAAGGTCTTCGACACGCGCGCGTGACGGACGTCGAGGATCGTCTCGTCCCCGTACCGCGACGAAGCGTCACGTTACCACTAATTGATTATGCTTCTCCATCACTGCTTTTCCGACAAGCCTGTTAACGAAATCAATTGCAACGAATTGTGATTAAAAACTCCAAGATAAGTTCTCAAGTATCCGAAGTATTTCACGACGAAAAAACAGGGTGCGTCGCCCATTGAATCGTCGAGGGTCGAAGGTGTTCGACGCGCGTGTTCTTCGATTAACCCCCTCTGGACTATCGACGGAAGCGATCGAATTGGTAGTCGCTTCTAACAATCGCGCTTGTACTCTTTCTGTGTTCACAACGTGGCGCGATTCGATGCTCTGAAGAATGTATTGCGATTGACGTTCAAATTTGAATAGCAATAAAATATTTTTAACGCGTCTCTAGAACGACGATTCCAAGAGAATACTCGGATGTCGTTAAGCGAGTGAGTTTGCTGCGAAATTGTTGTTCGCGAATCAGCGATGTAATTGAAGAGAATGATTTCACCGTTCAAAGGGGTTAATAAATCTCTGTTTAGAGTATAGCGGATTTCAGCGTGCACGTAGATGAAACTACGACGGCTGTTGGCCGAAAATAACAGCTGTTACGTCCCTATTAGAGTCGTTCAGCGAGAAGGAAGGCGGAGGTGTATTATGACGACGATAAAAGAGTCAAGTTTACAAGAGGCGCTTTTGAGCGAGCATTAGCGGACAAAGGAGTCCTTTCGCGATCCGTTCGAAGCGTTCCGAAACGAACGCGTGTGGAAATGGTTGTCGGTAATTAAAAATTTAATTCGTACGGTTGACGTTCGCGTTAACGAGACGAGACACTCGATAACCTTGGACCAATTATCGTGCACGCGAATTATTTCGCGAACGCCGCCGGTCTCGCGTTTCGCCACCCATGGTCAGCGTGCGAAAAGCGCGTGGAATGTTTCCCGCACGCTCGAAATCTCAGCGAAACGAGACGATGGGATTCTCGAGATTCCAAGAATGGCTCGATCGTAAAGACTGCCAGATATTAAAGTGAAGTAAGCGGTTGAACTAGTCGCCGGGCGACAATTAACCCGCGCGTTCGCTCTATCTGAATCTAGCGAGCCAGCGAACTGGACGAAGCTCTCTCGAAACTGGTAGAACGTTTCTGTCTTCTCACGGTTGTATTCCGTGCAATCGGCATCTCGTCTAACAGAGCCAGAAAGGCGAGGCGACGTGACGAACGAAGAAGATCGACGGTTTCATCTGCTCCACTGTTGCGTTCTGAATTTGAAAATACTGAGAAATACCGGGGTCGTAAGGAGAGGTGCATCCGAGGAACTGGAAGAAAAGGAACGAGACGTGTCTACGTATATATAGTCTAAGAATGCAAATAGAGGAGTCGAAAATATGATCGAACAGAATGGTTGGTAGCGTAATAAAATTACAGCAGAATGTTCAGTATTCGAAGGCCCGTTATTCCAATAGCATATTTTCTACTGGAACACTATACATAAATATGTATCGCTGGGTTTGCTTCCTTCTCTCTTTTTCGTTTCAATAATAAACGCCACGTTTAACGGCTCCTCCTCGCGTTGCTCCGATTTCGAGGCTGGCCACTTATTGCTCGTTGCTTTCTCCTTCGTATGCTCGGTTTCTGCATCCAGCCACCCGACGTACCCGCCCGTGTTAAACGCTCACCACTCCCGTCGTCGTTGATATTTGGTTAACTGTACAGGAAGCGTGAACACGAGCGATTCCCTAATTGCTTCGAGCGGCTTGGTCTAGCGTGTTTTCTCCTTTTCTTTTTCTCTTCGCCCTTCCTCTTTCTTTTTTTTTCTTCCTATTCAAAGACGAGAGAGAAAAAGAGAGAGAGAGAGAGAGAGAGGGACGAGCTGGTCGTCGCGACGCGATTTACTTAATTACGGTGAATACCGTTAACACCGTCGGTACCGTTCCGTCAACTTTCAATGTCGAGCGGACCGCGTGTCCTACCCTCGCGAAATTTACGAGGCGCGCTTAGAATTTCCGTGCCCGCTCCCACTTTGTCCTGTCCCAGAACCGGAGATGCCTGGAAACGGGTACAGTTATACCCGTAAGAGATTTAAGTATCTCTAACTATCTCCGCTCGGGTACAAAAGAGATCGTCGCGAATGAAAAGAAACCGAAGGAGGAGAAGGGAAGGATTTCGAGTGCCCCGTGTCCTCGACTTCGACGCGACTTTTGCGCGCTCCTGTATGAAACCGCCTGGGAATGGAAGCTGGGCAGCCTTAATCCGGCTATCTCGACAACGTAACGCGGTATAAAGATCGTGTTCAAGACGTGGACGCGATAATTTCAGCAGATAGAACGAAACGACGACAGTGGTATTGCAGCGGCGCGCTCGTTCGCCAAGACGTTTCCTTGGCGGAAACGCAAGGGCGCCGGCGAAATCGCGGCGGCGCGCAAACGCATCAATCCCTCGTCTGCTCTCGTCGCGATTGCGGATCCAGCAACGATCGTAGAATTTAAAACGCTGGCAAGAAATGCTTCTCGCATCGTAGAGATTTCGATCCAGGCGTGTAAATTACCTGCGAGCGTACCCTGAGCGTACTAAGTATCATTCAAATCGCGTGAACCCATTCTTAAAGCGACTCTGCACTCCGAGATCCATCGCAAGACCTCGACCGTTAAACAGGTTAATTACCCAACCGACGATCGGCTCTAGCTTCAGGCGGTTACCGCGAAATGTTTCTCGACCCCCCAGTAAATCCAGGGATCACTCGTTCCTGGAAATGTAATTACACCGAGGAACACCTCGATGCTCGCGGCAGATAGCGTGGAGCTGGGATCGCGAAGCAGAAAGGAACCGATAAAGAAATCGATGGACTCCCAGAGAAAATTTAATGCCACCTCGACACGGAAGTCCCCTCGCGTTGATCGCGATTTTCCATCGGGACGTGAACGTCGACCGCGATTATCGCGATGTGGCTTATTGTGCCCTTTGAAATTCATCCTCCGCGCGACTCGTCCATGGCGAACGCGAAGAGGGATGCGACAGCACGAGCCGCGCCGCGGCGCGTTCGATTCAGCAAAGGGAACCAGAACGATCGTCCGCCTGCGATTCCTGGCGAACGCGCGGCCTGTTAATTACCACGGACGTCTATCAGACTTAACTAGAAACGACGCGACCATTCATCAGGCGACGCGCTGCCAGTGGACCCGGTCTCGATCGAATCGAGCAAAAACAGTCGATAGCTAGCTGCACGAAGTGGAAGGACGATACCAATGGAGGGGAAGCCGTTCCCGCGGAGATAAAACGAAAGTGTATAAACGCAGCGATACGTAATCGTTACTTTAACTTGTTATATCTAGCAATTAATTACGATTCTGATTAAATTGTTTAACGCCAAGAGTTCCTCTGATTCTGGACCATCGACATCCGCTATCGACTAACGATTTTATATCCACTTGAAGGCGCTACGTATCCTCGATAAGAGAACCGTAAGAACCGATAGAAAAAGGAGCGTCAGACGCCCGACCTGGAATGACGAGATAATCGTTTTTGGTTCGCACTGGCGGTATAAATTTCGCGTCGACACGGATTCCATCGCGTGGCATTCGACGACAAGTCCCACGAAGCATTCAATTGGACACGCCCGTCCTCGCCGCGCTATCTTCATTGCTCGCGAGTTGCAACACAGCGAAAGGATCCGTCCCGCTGTTGACCCAGGCCAGACTGTTCCGAACGGTTGATTAACGAACGCGATTATGCAAACCAGATCGATATCTCCGGCTCGCTGGACCGAATTTATCTCGATGTCGCATCTGGACGCGAATCTCTCGGCGCCACGTTCTGATAACCAAGGACGCTCTGTTCTCTATCGAACAAAAGTGAATCGAATTTTCGTAATTTATTACCCTTCCACTGGAGATGTACGGGTTACTTTCGAGACTTTTACGCTGGCTGATTAATTCTTAGCTCGATGAGCCTACGGGGAATGGAACGCACGAGAATGGTCATTGTAGATACGTGGTAGGTGGGTTTATGCCGTCTGCAAAGTTAGGGTCATACAATATACATTACGGTGAAACGAACCGGTATCTTGTATAGGATAATCGCGAGGTTGCATCGGGGGATGAATGTTACGAACCGAAGGAGATTAACGAAGCACTTATACGCTCGATAACGAGCAGACTTGGAACGATCGGCGAATCGAACACGCGTTAACCTCGGCAGTGATATCTTTCACGGAGCGCTAGATGAACTTGCTCTATCGGAGGTCTTTCGGTTCAGTGATCTCTTTGTCTTCGCGGTCTTCGATCTTGACAACGGTTACACGATCGAAGCGCTGCGATTGTTTAAAGAAATCTCATTATTCCGCTTCCCTTATCGTGCTTCCTTGCGCGAACCAACTATTTCTCGATTACGAATCAATTTCTCTTATCGAAAATAAATCGTTTCCTCGTGAATTTTCTGTTCTGATTGAAAGCTGGGAAGTTGCATGAAAGCAATTAGCGATTCCTCGTGATAAAAACCGTGGGAGGCCGTTCACGTCGAACAATGACGGGATCGGAATTGAATTATTCTCATTTCTTGCCACGGTGACGACGCGAGGAGGAGGACCGCGGATTGACTCGCTTCAGAGGGGTGACAGACCCTCTGGCGAGCCACTCGGCTGGCCGTCGGTGGTCCTCGAGGACTTCTCGTTCAGGCTGCCTCGTCATTGTCAACGGAACGACCGAGAATCTCGATAACCTCCCACCGATCGTGACACTAGTCTCTGCCCTCGAGAATCAAGAATAACCATCCTACATACGCGTTTATAGAAGACATTTCGAGTGACCCAAAAGATGAGAATACTTGGTCGTATCGATTGCGTCTCGCTTGTTATTTTCGTGCCAAACGAAACGAGCGCCTCTCGCTGGGATAAAGTTGCTGAAACGAAAGAGACGGGGCGGTATTCATGGTGGATTGCCAGAAAAAACGAGAGGGGACGAGGTCGACCGAGAGAGAGTAAACAAGAAGAATCCAGGCGGTTTTCGATTTCGCTGACTCCGCCGGAAGTGGTCTTCTCCGTGCTGGAATTAGATTCGACATGGTACGCTCGTAATCATCGAACAGCCTTTTCAACCCTTAACTCTTATGAAAAAAAAAACACTGTACATCGCAGTGTGCGACGATAAGTAAACCATAATTGCATAAACCAAATGCAAAGTGAACGCGTTCGCAATCTCGACGGCAGGATCTCGGAAGCTAAGCGAGGAAAGTCGAGCGGGTGGAAAGAAACGACCGGGTGAGAAGTAACGTGGACGAGGAACGAAAGGAACAAGCAGGAACCACGAAAGACAAGGATCAGCGGTTGAAGTCGGGTTTCGCGAGGGAAGAGACGAGGGGGGCAACGGAATAGGAGGAACAACGGTACGACGGCGAACGAGGAAGCCGTGTCGGCGGCCGCAGGAAGGGGATGCAGAGGGAGAGAGAATTGAAGAAGAACGGTAAGGAGCGAGGAGTCGCACGGTGTTCCATAGCCATAGCGGATCCGTCGTAGCGGTAGATACTTTCAGGATAATACTCTCATTTACATAGGCAGGCGCATAAATGAAAAGCAATGGGATGCATATGCGGTGCGCGCATAGGCCAGCACCAGTTAATATATCTGGGTAAGTGGATGCAGGCCCGTTCGAGAGGCTGGCCGCGTTTACCGCGATCATTTTCGATATCACGTGGATCGACTGTGTTAATATCGCGTTCCTTTAATAGATCTGCGCGAATAATTGCCTACAATGGACCACCCGGCATCGCCCTCCTCGCTTGATAACCGCATGGCTATTAATATCGCCGAGCATGGTAATCACTGCGCTCTTCAACGTTTTTACTTTCCCCGATGTTTGCAACAGTGCACACCGTCGCTCGTATTTCTTGTCGCGCTATTTAAAGCGTATTAAGTCGTGAATTTCCTCGTTAAGCCTCGACGTTCGTTAAGTAAGACGGACGGCTATGGAAGAAAGTTACGCGCGCTGTTAATCGATTCGAAAAGAGGATGAGCCTCGTCTGCGTGATGGTTCTCTTCCAGCTTTCGTTTAACAAAAGTTTCCTTCCTCCTTCCCATAACAAAAAAATTTTCCGTAACAAGAACAATTGCAATCGGTAATTTGCATAAATGCAATCGATTAATTCGCGGTAACTACAGCCGAGATCGAGCCGCGGCTCTCGATTGAGGAAGCGCTCGAGCTTATCGAGCGCGCGATTAGCTACTCGACAGCGTGTCGCTTGCCACTTGTGACTTCTGATTGCGATTAGGATTCGATACGTTCGTTTTCTACTTGTACCCAGCTTGAAGGAAGTCGCGTGTTACATTCTCGTTGTTGTCTTCCTTTTCATTTCGTCTCTCGTGGAAGAATAGCAGATAATTAAACGCGGCCAGAATGCTTCTTTCAATCAAACACGATTAGAGAGAAAGATAGGGAGAAAAAGAGAGAGGCCACGGTTAACGTCCACGTCGTTAGAACGGAAAAGCGATAGCTGTCGACGAGTCTTGGAATGCATTTTCGAGCGCAGCAACTGTGAACGGGCAAACATCCGGCCGATGGACTGTCCGACGACGGCTGGGACGATGATACGCCTCTTTCGATTTTCTGCAGAGCCACTCCGGACACGGTGAAACTGATTTCGAACGCTTCTATGGTCGACCTGGATGTCTATTAACACCGTGGCAAATCTTGATTATCCTGAGAAAGTTGCAATCCACCGGTGCACCGCTATCGATTATTTCTTTCACGATCGTAAAGTCTTCCGCGACTCTGTTGCCGGTGTTAGATCATTTTCAACTCAGTCATACTCTCGCTTTCCTTCTTTAAAATACTCTCTTCGAGAGGTGTTAATAAATAGATATACTTTTCGTTCGAACGAGAAGAAAAAGTTATTAGCTCCAAAATCGTAGGGAAACCATGGTAATTCCATCAACGAATGAAATTCGCATCGAGTCCCATCGCGACAACGGCGGCACGATGAATTGAAGGGTAAAACGCGGTGCTTCAACACGGTCGTTTGGTCGGCGAACGGTCGTTTTACACCTTCCCTGTCGCTTCCCGGAGACACTCTCAGCTTCTTGCCACGAGGATGCTTCCTCCTACCGCTTCAACGAGAAACTACCCAGTTCTTTCCGTGCCATTTCCACGAAACGACGCGTGGAAGCAACAGCATAAATAAAACGTTCGTTGTTGTAGCAACAAATTATTTTTACACGAACGTCGTCCTCCCACGACTCGAGGCGAACGTGGTGCCCAACGGTTCCGCTGGAGATCACGGTTTTCACCTGCAGCCTCTATGGAGGAAATATGCAGGAAGAGACGTAACGGATACACGGATGATCCGGGAATTTTGCGGGAAGAGTTAACAGTATCGGGGCGATTACGATGCGACTGACTGCCAGTGGCCGTACCCACGCCGCCCGTTTTATTCCTCTGCGGGGAAAGAACGATCGAGCGAATAGCGACCGTGAAATCGCGATACGACGTCTCCGTGCTCGCGAAGAATGATTAGAGCGAACCGTGGACCCACAGACAGGATCGCTCTCACGAGACAGACGTTCTTTTACCTCCACCGGCATGTTTCTCGCGTCTACGTTGGTCCCTGTGTCGAATCGGTGGTCGAATCGATATTTTGCACGATCGCTCGATTCTCGATGATTGTGTCGACAGAACGAATCGAAGGAACGAGTCATAGCGCAGCTTCGAAGATCGTTGAAGTAAGTTCAAGAATACAGGGGCGGTGCGAAAACACGCATACTTTGCACGCTTCTCTCGAGCAATTTATTTGGAATGCCATCTCAGGCGCCACCTTGGATGCTCGTTGCCGTGGAACATCAAAGAAACGCAAAACGTACGCGAGTCGACCATCCTCCGGATGCTCCCGTTCTTCGCGACGGTCCTCCGCGACGCGTTGCAGAGTCCCGCGTGCGTGTTACTTTTGGATAAAGAAAGTAAAGCACACGGTTAGAGGAAACGTATGACTATGCACGTCCGAGTTCTCCGAGGGCATTGTATTTTATTTCTGGGACACTATTGAGAACCCAACCGCGACCCCAAGAATGCGGCGTTTTCTCGAGCGAGTTGAGCTAAATCTCTTTTTCGCCGAGCGTCGTGCCCCTCGCTGACGTGTTCCGTTAATTGAATCAAGTGCTCGTCGTAATATATAGATCGTAACTGTAATTTGTTCATTGTACGCACAGATATAAAGGGGACTTAATTATGTAAGTAAGCGGGCAAGATGAAACTTTCCAACAGTCCATCCGATCGAACTGATAACGCGTTTCACACTGAATAAGACAAATCGCTCCGAGCGACCGTGACCCCAGACAGTCTAAATTAACATTAAGAAAACACAAGATAATAGTTTCTTATAATTAATACTTACACGCGAACGATCGATATCAACGTCACATATGTACGTCTGACGTGTCCATTCTATCACACCTCGAGCGTCGCGCATAGATATACAACACACGATTACGAGCAAGTTAAAAATCGATGTGCCACACATGAGATTTGGCATAATGCGATCAACTCGTGCGTCAGTTGCATGTAACGTTAGCACACAGGAAGCTAATCGAAACCAATGATAAAAATAAACAGCTCGGTCGCGGACAAGCGCGCCAAACGGTCGAACATCGGGGCAGCAAATTGCACGAAGAAAAATTCGAAGAAAGATGAGAACTTTTCCAGCCACGCGTAATTACTCGATCAGCATAGCTGGCGAAGGTGTCGAGATCCCGGGCGCGCGATAAAGCCACGTCCACACGAAACGCGAACGGAGCGCGGCGGTACGCGCTGGGGATCGAGAAGAACGAGCATGTGGGTGAAGGCTGCGGCGGAGGGCTCTCCAGGATGTGTCGAAAGTGAAACCCAAGGCCCCGGTGGGTGGCTTCGTGTTCGCAGCGGGCCGAGGAACGGCTCGTTCGTCCTCGACGCGCTCGATCATCGTTTTAAATCGCGATCGATCCGCCTCCGCCGGCTGAAAATGTGACCGTGAAGAGTGTCCGACTGGAAACATCCACCTGTCCATTGTGTAACGCCGCAGCGGCCGTTCTGCGTGCTTTCTTGCTTCGATGAGCCTCCACTCTCCTATTATTCGAACGATTCGCTTGTTTCGGTTTGCCGATGGTCTCTGTTGCGCGAAATGAATGAAACGCGAACGCTCCCCGCTGCCCGTTTCGATTATGCTGAAACGGCTCAAGGATAAGCATCGTTCCTCGGCTTTACGTCGGTGAAACAAAGTCTGCAGGCTTCGCGGCTAGAATACGCTGTACATTTGGCCATTGGCTAACTTCTTCGAGTATCGCCTCGTATCGTATAACGCATTCGAGTATGAATTTACTTCATCCGGCGATACCTTGACCCTTGCTGCTGTTTACCGCTTCCCATGGCCCAGTTCCTTAGTCAGCGATCGCGCTCGAGTCCGAACTCTGGGCGTGGACGGAAGTTAGATTGATTCCGCGGACGCTTGCGCAACGAGGCTCTTCTTACTTTCGGTCTTCTTCTTGGACGACGGGACGAAACACGTTAGAACGATGCAGACTGCAAACGGGGAAGTGTTATAGCGTTTTGATAAAGGGGATCGTTGGACCGAGGCTGAGGGAGAGACTTACGTAAGAGGAAACACGCCAACTGGATCATCGATGCCAAGCATCCTTGGGCCAGCACTACTGGGAAGAGAAGGTTTCCAGTGATCGTCCCGATTCGACCGACCGTCATTACCAGGCTCACCGCGATCGCCCTAAATTCGAAAGGGAATCCATTCGACTGTCTGCGCTGGAAAACTTGAGGTGTTTTCACCGTTTTACCTTAGAGAAGTCGGGAACAACATCACGGTCACGCCGACGATGATATTTAGAGTGGTGTTCGTTAATCCGACGAACAAACTGGTGAGGAACAACGTTACCATCGTGCTGGTAGACCAGTACATGGAGATCAAGGATGTGACCGCCACGATGTAACAAATATCTGCAATCGCGTATCAACGATAACATTATTGAACCGATCGTGTGATAAGATTCAGTTTAGAAACGCTTACGTAGCAAGATCTTGTGACGCAGGATGTACTGCGCGAAACTAGCCGTCAAAAGGAGTATAGCGCCGAAAAGGGACACGATGATGGTGGTCATGTAGACGGATTCGTTGACGACGACCTAAAAAATGCGAGCGATATCGTGCGTTCACGAAAGTGGGAGGGTTAAGGGTGAAAGAGGTCGCCTCACGTTTGTGCAGGTCACGTTCCCCGCGACGTTGGCGTAAGTTCTGTCCGCGGCGGACGAGAGATCCAAGATTTCGCAAAACGTCGGCTCGTATCCCGCTGTCAGATTGTGGCTCGTTCGATCGAAATTGTCCAGTATCGCGAAAAGCTGCGGCTGCCATAAGCGAATCGTATGCGCTCTGCGAAACGAACGGTGTAAAAAGAACGCGCACGATTCCCGTTTCCGCTTTCTTCTGAGATCTTAGTCACTGACGTTTCGCAAACCAAGCTGCGAGTCCATTCAACGTCGTATCAGCTTCTCGATAAACGTCACGTCACGAATTTCTTTATTTCGCTCTTAGAACGAGTAGAACAACGCGAGGTATTTCTAGATACAGCGGGAGCTTCGTCGCAACTGTCACGTTACGACGAGACGACAACCTTCGAATTTTATTCTAACTCGTTTTTAATAGCATCCTATTTGTGAGGTCTCGTGCGCGACACAATTATCGATCGGGAGTAATTGTGTCTACGTTAACGGTGATATAATCTTAATTTAGAGTGGGCTATAAAAAGGAACACTCACGCGTACATCGACCCAAATTGCATGGCAGTGACCAGAAGCAATCGAGGTAAGTGTGGGTTAAAGAAAATCGCTTTTTTCTCTATCATTCCGTCCTGGTCCACGTTACTCGAGCCCTTCTTGGAATTGTTCGCCAAGTGTAGCACCTTGAACAAAAATCGTCCCGACACCGTCCCGATCGTTCTTCGAATCTACGCTATCGTTGCAATCGCGTAAAAATCCGACAAGCTATCCAAATCGGTGTTTCGAACTCAGTACCGGATATTCCTCCGCCGGTTTACCCGTGTTCATTCTGTAAACCGTCCTGAAAACTTCCAACGCGTCCTCCATACGACCCTGCGACATGAGGAACTTGGGACTCTCCGGAAACAGGAAGAGGCAAACGGCACCGATCAGCATTGGCAAGCCACAGGCGGAGAGAAACATGCGCCAGGAATTGTAGACGAAAGCACCGTCCCAAAGGACGATGGACCATCCTTGCGGAATAATGATCCACGAGAGCACTAAAAGACAGAGCAATGAAACGTAGCGAACGACAGTTCTAACAGAACACCGTCGCACCTGCTGTTACAATGTTCCCGGACGTGACGAAAAATCCGAGCACCAGTGCGATCCTCCCTCTCCCTTTGATTCCGAAGAATTCGGAAGCGTAGGCTACGATGGAGGCGTGAGGGCCGCTCACCCTGCGGAACGATCGTTCTAAGTGATTGTGATTGGTGATCAAACGATTGAAGAATTATTAGACGCCTGTTTGGTAGACCCACATGAAGCCGCTGAGGTATTTAAAGAACACGAGGGTCCAGAAATTCTGCGAGAAACCCGCGAGCACGTTGCAAATACCATCGGCTAGGTAGCCGTAGAGGAAAACTGCCCTTCTACCTCTGACGTCGGCGATATAACCCCATATGTAACCGCTGGAAACCATTCCTGAAATAGTCGACGGAATTACTGGCGACCACGGAAATGCAATGCGCAGCGAGTTCAGAATTAGAGTTGCTTTAAAATGAGAGTAACTGGCGAGTGTACAGACCCAGATATACGATGGCATTCAGGAAACCTTTCTGGAAAAAGGTCATTCGTAGATCACATTCCGCAGAGGGTAAAATGATTGCCACACTGGAAGTGTCGATACTAGTTGCCCACGATACGGGAAAAATCGCCAGGAGAAGAAGGTACTGAAATTTTCCACAGCCAGCAGCCGCCATGGCTGTCTCGAAGTCTGCCGAGTTCTTCTTCTTGTTCTCCATATCTGTCCAAAATAGTTTAGACGATGTTGGTTAGTGAAACCTGCAGATTAAAAAGATCGCTGTTTTTTTTGCAACACAAACAGACTCACTGGATTCGCGTTTGATAGCTTCGACGTCTCCGTCTGGGACACTGACTGTGCTAATCTTGTGATTATGTGACATCTCGCGGAATGTCGCAATTTTATACACTCTCTAAGCGAGCGTTTGCACCGTGGAATCTTCTTTCTATTACGAAGTTTTACGCCTTTCTCTAGTTAACACGGAACCGAAGTATTATATGCAGGGCTGAAACGATGACGAGTGAAAGGAATACGCGTACGATTGGTTGTAATTGAACAGTCACATCTTTAAAACACGCACATTTTTGGAACCAATTACATTTATTACAATCGCGTCATCCGACGAAGAGGAGGAGTAAGGCGACTCGAAACGAAACGAGATGGTACGACGTTCAACTGCTGAAGTTCGTATACAGATAGAGTACCACATGTGCCCCAAAGCAGCTTAATTAAACGATCTGACGAAACTCAGTTCGCTTTCATCGCGTCGACTGAGTTCTTGGCAAACAATTTTATCTGTTATGTAAACTAACATCAATAATTTATCATCGTCGACATCGAAAAAAATTTGATATTCCGCCTGGATTAATAGACTTGCAGATACCTAATGTTAACATAGAAAGCAATGCTAGCGATTTGAATTTTTTCATCGATAATCAAATGTACACTCGAGGCCATCTTTTGATCGTATTTTTTGAAAGTCATGCTATATTGCACGCGTGCACAAATTATTTCAGCATCACAGAACATTGTTTTCTACGCAATATGTGCATAGATACGATTACCGTGCTTTCTCTCGAATCTTGACGAGCGTCATTTCAAACACTTCCCTCGTGATTTCGCGAAACGTGACTGAGAATCAGGCTTACTATGGCTCGTGATACCATAAATCACTTCGCATACTATAACGCGAGTAACTGAAAACAATCCGGATAGATCGTCGCCACGTATGAAATGGGAATTGTGCGAAACCCCCGGTGGCTGTTAAATTATGCGCCGTGATCGAGGCGGACAGACGAGCAAACATTCTCAGAAATGGATTTCCTCGAACGGGAGAAGGCAAATGGAGACGGAAAACTGGAAAGACGTGCTCATCGCGGTAATTAGCAACGCAGTTGGTTAACTTCGCGTTAACGATCGACAAATTGGTGGTCATTCCCCTTAACTCGCGGCAGCTTATACGCTTCGCGTACTTTGACGGCAGCTTTTGTTCCTTTGTCTCGTGCCCGATACAGGAAATATCATGTCCACCCTGACCTTACATCTGTTAGATACCAACGAGTAGATTGCCCGTTGAAAACGATCGAACCTCCGCGGAAGTTAACGGCCATTGTTTCCGCTGTGGAGTCTCGAATCACTACGAGCAGGCGAGAAATACGTGGCATTCCATCGATCCGCTGAATTAGTAAAAAAATATCTATGCTTTTGTTTCCTTCGTTTACTGTAATAATTACTATGATGCATGGTATGTTTCTTCCTGTTCTTCAGATAGTAGATCTACATAATTACAGTCGAAAACGATACATCCCACTGGTATCTTACCAATGCACCGCGGACGAGACTACATCCTTCGTAATCCCTATGCAATTATCGCCAGCAAACATATTTAATCACCGAAAATCTGATAAGCGGCTAATGAAAACTTTCGCGTCCCCGTTACGGTAATCATCTACTCGACGAAATGCTTCCACCTAGCAAGCCTATTCCATTCGCAACGCAATTCTCAGTCTTCCTTCGATGTTTATTTAAAAAACCACTCGAAACGATACAATTAATCCAACAACTTGCTGGATCAGTTAAAAATCAGAGCCGTATCCTGGCATCCTCCTCCGTGTAACTCTCGATCGATCGCTCGCGTCGTAAGGTCGGAGTTCGCCTCAAGCCGTACCGGAAGACGGCGGTTCGCCGGACAAAAGCCGTCGTTGGTTCTCCCTCATCCGTTTAACGTTGTAATCGTGGCTGGCCTCCTTCGCCTGTCGATATTCCAACGAGCTCATGTACTCCGACACCTTGGTCGCGAAAACGGGGAAAAAGAGTTACAAGGTCAGACCGTATCGCAAGAACGCGAGGCTCGTTTCACCGGAGTAATTAAAATTTCCTGTTCTTTAAGACGCGAAGTCGTAATCGGCGTTGCGTGGCAGGTGGCCTGCTCGCTCGAACGATCCCCGGACGACGGGCGCGGAAACAAGCGGGAGAAGACTGCTCGTACACAGAGAAACGAGCACATACCTGCGTCGAGACGCGCGATCCTTTTACCGGACTAATTAAGGTCGCCGTTGATTGGCCCGCTTAAATATCGACGGCTAGTAATAATCAGAGCCGGCTGATCTCGTAACACCGGGCACGCGGCACGATACACGCGGCTCTGGTCGAGGCGGCAGGGAACACGTTCGATCGAGGGCACAGGAAACGCTAAGCGTTTCCTTCTATCTCTACTTTTTTTTCCCCTCCCGTTCCTTTTTCTATTCGCACGCACAAACCTGGTCACGTACCTATATCGTGGCCGATACGTACGTGCGCCACTATCATCGCGTGTTCCTCCTTGCTTTAATTCGCATACTCGCCACTTAGCCGCGGTAAGAAATCGTTTCTGTTATTCGACGGCAGGCGCGTTTGATTTCGATCTAATGTACGCGATCTTTCCGGCATCGGGGCTAGCGGGATCCGTAGCGGTAAAGGACGATTTAATATATAGGCAGAAATCGCCAGTCGCGGGATAATCGGTTTTTATACCGCGGAACTCGGCCAGGGATGTGGAGAACGACGATGCGCCGTGCCACAGCGATAACGAGATTAATTATGAACGCGATTATTCTGGTAATAAACGTCGAGAATGAATCGAGCTGTCGATTTTATTAGTACCAATGCGAGCGAGTAACTTCAGCGGTCCGCTTCGAGTACTTACACCAATCCAATCGTGGTTAATTATCTTAACGTGTAAAAAAATTTCTAGGACAACTTCAACACTTCCGTTTCGTGCCTCTAATAAATACCAAACCTGTGTTAAACTTGACTGAAAATACGATGTCTGGCGCGTGTTTGTTACGCGTGTAACGCGCGAAATATTATTAATCGCCGTACCTACAAATCGCCGTTCGAATACGTTACGACGCATCGCGTGATATAAACATCCGGTATCTAAACACGCATCAAAGATGCAACAACCGCTGGACCATGTTAGATTCAACGCGGACTCGAATCCGTGTAGAAGCACGTGGAACGAGGAAAAATGTCGGGGGAACACCGAACTCTTTAAGAAAGTATCATCCAACGGGATGATAATTAATTGTCCATTGGTCGCCATAAATCGGGCGCGTCTGGCCGCGCATTAAGCGGGACCTTTTATGTGAAACACTTTGCACGATCAATGCGCTCCCTAATGAGCGGACAGGACGCGATGAATTAATGACATCGAGGCGTCAGCGAGTCATTCCGATGGCACTGGTTGCCAACAATTAAATCGAACGATGATTCACAGCTTGGCTAAATCTGCGTGGCACGTTGTGTTATTGCGCTCTCCACGCGCTCGTTTTGTTTTCGAGTATTTAATGACTAGTCAGTTCCACGATCGTAGGAAGTGATTACATTGTGAATCGGCAAGAAGGTAATATTCTGCGATAGGAAATGGAACGAATAGTAACCTGTCTTTCGTAGTCTCTGTGGCCTCTGAGTATTCCGATCGAAATAATACCGATGACGCTCAGCAGGATTGTTCTCTGTATTTGAATCTTGTCGGGAGGCCACTTAAATTTAACCATGATACGACTGGAATATGTAAAAACCACACTCGATGAGCGTGTGTACTTTTTATTTACACAGATGCGGAGGATTCTTACTTCCGTAAGCATTGACGTATTCGATATTAGTGCGAACCAGTTTGAACGGTAAAACGGATATTAACGTTTTGTCAACTTCAAATTTACGCGTTCATCACGCTACCAAAACTTGAATCGAGATCAGCTTCGCGATCGACACTGTTTATCGCTGTGTTCAGTGCAACAAATTTAGAAGCACACGCGAATCTACAGATCGAGATACCATTTATTTTTACATGAATAACATCAGGTGGAAAAGGATAAAGCTAAGCGTGCCACGAATTACATGTCGCGTACAGTAACATTCATATATGTTAATTTTAATCTCGCACGTGACATAATTTTATCGCAATCCGCTCTATCGTTCAACACTGCGTGCACGGGTTCATTGATAAAGCATAGATAGAAACAGATTTACACCGTTACTTATGTAACGTTACATTTCGCAATTGATTCCCTATACTCGCTTTCATCCTTGTTCATGAGACAATTTCTATTTCAAGCCGGATACGGTCATCGAGTCATATTCACGACCTTCCGGTGAGACAGTTCCTCTTCAAACGAGCGATCTACCGTCGATAAACACACCGCAATAGAAACAACTTTATCACTTAACTCCACAGAAAAATCGTCAATTTACACGTTTTACATCGATCTCGACGTCCCCACTAGATTATCCAACGACCAATCACTAAATATATGTAAACTACTCGTGTATTAACTCGATCGAAACGATCGAAACGCGCGCAACACGTAAAGGGGGCGCCTCAGTGGGCGTCGCGGTTCCTAGCGCCGTCGTCAGATGGCGCGGAGCTCGTGGCAAGATGGCGTCCGGTCAATAGACGAATAGCAGGGAGGCCGGAGGCGCTCTCGAGGTTCGTGGGTGTTCTCAGCCCGGAGCTGGAGAGCCTTTGAGGCCGCGTATCACTGACATTATTTTTCTCCACCGTGGGTGAAAACGGTCCGCCACGCGCGAGTGTTGTAAACGAGAAAAATGTTCCGCGGCCTGGTGCGCGTTTGGTGCGCGTCCGCCTGAGCGTGCGGTGGTCTCGCGAGCTCGAAAGATGCTGTCGCGCGAAGCGACGACAAAGGAGGCGCCTTCGCGAAACTGTCAGGAAGATCGTGGTCGTCGTACGTGAGTCAGTGCGCGCTCGGCGGATCGAAAGGAGGCACGTACGTACAAAATGGCTTCGGGCGACAATGTGGATGTGATCGAGGTGGTCGAGACGAGCTTCGCGAACCCGGCACAGGCCTCTGAGGATCTTCTCAGAGCGGAGCAGTCCGCGGAGGAGGACAGTGAGTAAATCTTTACCTTCGCCTTAAGTCCTGCTCTTCGTTTCGCTCGAGTTCGTGTCACGACCCTAACCTATATCGGCGCAACGCGAGCTCGGACGCCTGTAAAACGGTAATCGTTCCTCGCGGTGTCGAGGCAATTTGCCCCGCGAGACGTGGACGGAAAGATAGGCGTGATCGATCGATTCCGCCCGATCGGATTTTCGTTTCGCTTCCGCATGCCCGCGCTACGTCCCGTCCTCTGTCCAATCGCGCGACTCTACGAGGCGTACGGTTCTTTCGGAGGTTACGCTGTGCTTAATCCGGTTCGTTATTTGACAGCTGATGGGTGTCACCCGTCGCGTCGTCTACGCTGAACGCTGAACCTCGTAAGAAGCGTACTCGAGGAAGCTTCTCTTCTTCGTCCCCTTCGATTCGTCCGCTTCTGTTTATCGGAGCA
Source organism: Xylocopa sonorina (assembly GCF_050948175.1). Classification (NCBI taxonomy): domain Eukaryota; kingdom Metazoa; phylum Arthropoda; class Insecta; order Hymenoptera; family Apidae; genus Xylocopa; species Xylocopa sonorina. The sequence goes on along the minus strand of NC_135197.1, from coordinate 10,404,601 downwards.
TTCGCGGTCGCTGTAAAGATACGATTTTATTATGCTCGTCCTCGCACTCGCGCCGCGTCATCCGTCGCGACGACACCGAGATTCCACGAAAATAACCTCGGCCCCGAATGTGAACGAACCTTGGAAGAGTTTTAGCATCGCGGCGAAAGTTTCCACGCAGAAGGGAAAGACTGAATGGAGCGTCGCGGGGCCCTCGTACGAGGGCTGAAATTTCGTAGTAACGGTGGTAACGGTACCGAGGCTCGCATCGTGTCGTTTAAATAGCGAGTCGACATCGCGAATCCGGCGTGTGCGCGACTTTCGTTTTTGAACTCAGGTTAAACGCGTTCCACTTTCTCGGTTCTTTCCCGGAATAACACGCGATCGACTGCGCCGATCGTTTTAAACGTGCGATCCTTTCCGCTTTTTATCGCACGCGTGTGCACGACGACGCCACCGACGCACTCGTTTAAGAACGGGACTTTCGTTCGTTCGAGGCGAGCGTAACGCACACACGCGTATATGTACACATCATCGGTACGAATGCATCGCGGCGTGCCTCGTCGGTAGGCAATTGTTACGTGACCTTAATTTCGTGTTACAAACACGTTGTTTTTTTAATGTGTTACAGATAAATCGACGGGGGATAAGGTGACAGGACTTGACGTAAGTGAAACGTGCATGAAATTTTTCTTTCACGCACAGAGCGGGGGGGACTGGATACGAGCCGGTTCCTCGTGAAACGAGCTGCCTGTAGATATTAAATATTGACACTTGCACGCTTTGACTCGGTGCGCGTCAGACGAGAGAAAGAGATAACCGCTAAGCAAGCTTTTACGTAGGCACCGCTATCGAAATTCTCGAGGCAACGCGCCCGCGTATCGGCCTTCCGTCCCGCCGGCTCTGTATTTATTTATCTACTTAACGATTGTTAAATATATCGTTCCTATTTCCATGCCTCTAAAATGCAAATTAGTTTAGAAGGCTAAAAAAGAATACTGCGCGATATATAAATAATGCGATGCTCCACTCTGCTGTATCCTCGTCCGTTCGCATTTGAGATTTCAACGCCACCGTTCTATCATATTCGGTATCGTGGATGCATCTGAACGTTACATAAAACAAGCTGTTCGCGTAACGTGCACTTGATTTAAAAGGAAGAAAAAAAGGAGAACGAATCGTCTGCTGATAAGGGAGTAACGTTCTCAGACACGGAACTATACTTCACGGATGCAGGTGAACGTTACGTAAGGAAAATCCTGGTCTCCACGCTGTTTCCTGCACTTGCACACTTTTACCCCGCTCGAACGCGTCGTTTCGCTCGACGCGACGATTTTACCGTTCCTCCTGTGTCGTCTTCGATCGTTTAGTCAATAGAGTTTATCGGTTCCCTTCGATTTCTTATTTAACGCCCGTCGGAATAGTTTATTTTATCACCGTTCGATCCTTCAGCTGTGCGCTTGCCTTTTTCTCTGCAATAAAAGATATCGAAAGGAAATCACGACCACAGCTTCCTCGCGTACCGCTAGAAAAGTATCTTTCTCAGAAAAAGCTGCACTAAGTTGGAAAATTGAGTTCACCCATAAGAACCAAAATATTTACGATCTCTCCATAACCATAAATCCGATCGATCTACATCCGAGGGAACCAGTCAGCTAGATTCGTTCTATTTTCGCCTCGGACACGCGTTAATTGATCTATCGTCGATGTGTATCGCGAAGACGATCGAGATCGCGAGATATCGTTTTATCTGTTCGACCAATCAATCGTTCCTGTTATCCGCAATCTACGTCCGCCCCGGAATGCGTCGAGATTTTCTCGGAAAAACGCGCGCTGTATCATTACCGATAATTGAACCGGCGATTCGAATAGGCGGCGTCGCGAGTAACGATGCTCGAGCGCGGGTCGCGCCGAACGAGATGCATCGCGCCGCTGATCCCTAGAGACCCAGAATAGTTGTATAATTATTCACTCGAATGACGTACGCCCCCGTGTATTTGTTCTTCGGTGGCTGCTGCTGGTTCTTCACGGCTGGTGCGGATACGACGCTGTATCGAAACGGGATACTGGCTACCGGAGAAAGTGTTCGCCGCTGACACGTCGCGTTCAGTGACGCAAATGCTGAAAAAATAATTTTTCAACGTTACTCTTTGCTCTCTTCAGACTCGCCGCTACCAAAAAGTACATATCGCTGATTACGTGTGCATATTATTTAAAAAATTCGAAATTTCTTTAACTACGAGCGAACACGTGAAGTATCGTTCTGTGATCGATAGGATTTTTTCATTTCTGGAGCGCAATGGAGTGTAAGTGAATTTTGGAAGCCTCGCGCATCGAAGGATTGTCGAAAATATTTTAGGAGCTGCATCCACAGAGTAGGATAGCAGCGTTAAGTATAATAGCGCGTTCTTTACAGATCTCAGCAAATCAACATGGCACGATGGGGCTCAAAACCCCTGTGGGGGTGTCGAGGAACAAATCGGAGCGAGAGAGGAAGATCGGTCACAGAAGAGTTGGAGTGGGAGGTGAAATCACGTACAAAAAGGTAGGCATGGGTGAATTACCTCGAACCACGTATAATTGCCATGATAGTTTGAAAACCTTTTTATATCTTACGCAATACGATCGAGTCGAGCGATTACACTTTATTAAATCGTTGCTCGTTCAGATCCAAACGACACAAATCATGGGATCCATCCAACTGGGTATCCAACACGCGGTCGGCGGTTTGGCCAGCAAACCAGAGCGTGATTTACTTATGCAAGACTTCATGACGGTGGAGACGACGAATTTCCCGAGCGAGGGATCGAATCACACCCCGGCTCACCATTTCTCCGAGTTTAAGTTCAAGAATTACGCACCCATTGCATTTCGTTACTTCCGCGATCTCTTTGGCATTCAACCGGACGACTTTTTGGTAAGTAACACCCCTCCAGTCCCTCGCAGTCGTGTTATTCTTCTCTTCTATTCTCTCTCTCTCTTTCTCTCTCTGTACGTTTCCCGTTTTCTTTCTCCCTTGTTCGATTACGGAAGACTCAGGAAGGAACACGATCGATTTACACTGAATCCTTTGCACGCTCTCTCCGTCCCTTCCCTCCGTAAAACGGCCTACGTTCTTCTCGCTCGCAAATCAGCGTCTAACGACACCAACTTGAATATTCAGATGTCGATGTGTAGCGCTCCGTTACGCGAATTATCGAACCCAGGCGCTAGTGGAAGTATCTTTTATCTAACAGATGATGACGAGTTCATCATAAAGACTGTGCAACACAAAGAGGGAGAGTTTTTGCAGACGCTTCTTCCAGGATATTATATGGTGAGCTCAATGGCTTTTCGAGCGCGGTGCGATCGCGCGTCGCGGGACTTAACCGACGATTCGAATTGCGATGTCTCTTTTTGTTTTCTTTGTAGAACCTAAATCAAAACCCGAGGACGTTACTGCCAAAGTTCTTCGGGTTGTATTGCTATCGGTGTAATAGTAAAAATGTTAGATTAGTCGCTATGAATAACCTTCTACCCTCGTCGGTGAAATTACATCAAAAATACGACTTGAAGGGATCGACGTACAAAAGAAAGGTTTGCATTATTGACACATCGGCGGTATTAGAAATATTTATTGCATTTGCGTATTCGTAGCTGTACGATTGATGCAACGATTCCCAGTCGTTTTATATTACGGCCTTTGACACGCGATAATAAGCGCTGAACGCATTCGACATTCGGAACCATGTATTGCAATAAATATTTCCGACGCTGCACGTTTCGTTTCGACACGTTCGTCCGCTTTTCTATTCGCGACTAATAAGAAGCGTCCCTTCGGTCTGCAGGCATCGAAATTAGAGAGATCAAAGTCGTCTCCGACGTACAAAGATTTAGATTTCATGGAGCATCATCCGGAGGGGATCTTCCTGGAGGCGGACACGTATAGCGCGTTGGTTAAGACCATCCAGAGAGATTGTCGGGTGTTGGAGAGCTTTAAAATTATGGATTACTCCTTACTCGTCGGCATACACAACCTTGACCAGGCTGCGAGAGAAAAAGCGGTAAGTATCGCTGAAGAAAAAACACTCGGCTGGTCATAGTGCAAATATGTGCGCGATGATTCGCGCGAATGGAACCAGTTCTTGTTACGATTAGAAAAAAACAGGGGGAGGAAAAAACTGTGAGGTAATATGTTCGTTAAAGAATTTTCCTGGCATCGACGGAAAGATTGTGGCCATGATCTTCGTCGATCATCTTCGGATTTCTCGTGCACGCATAAATATCCACGGACTTGCTAATTACAATCGGCGGTTGAACGATACGACTCGTTCTGGTCGCTCGGATCGTACGCTGTAACGTGTAATTTACTATGTCGTCCAGCAGGAGCAGAGATTATCGGCGAGCGCGGACGAGGAAGTCGGCGAAGTCGGAGGTGAGAGTGCAGGGCTCACCCAGGCGGAAAGAGAACGGGAACGGGAGGAGAGAATAGGGGCCAGCGCCCTGAACCGATCGCGAAGCATAAACCGGCAAAGGTTGGTCGCGCACAGTACCGCTATGGAGAGTATTCAGGCTGAAAGCGAGCCGATAGACGAGGAGGACGATGTACCGTGAGTATCGTATTTTCGTTTAAATCACCACGACGATTTGTACGCTACCAGACGAGCGGCCTAAGTAACGTGATTTTAATTGCGGTTCGTGTTCCTAGCAGTCCAGGTGGAATTCCTGCCCGCAACGCTCGCGGCGAACGCCTGCTACTCTTCCTCGGTATTATTGATATTTTGCAAAGTTACAGGCTCAAGAAAAAGCTCGAGCATACCTTGAAGTCGATGATACACGATGGTGTAAGTTGCGTCGATTTATCCGTCTATTTTTATGTTGTAGTCGTAAGAGGCGTCGGAGGGAAAAAATAGCACAATTAAATGCACGATTCATTTAAATTATATTCTTCGGCGAAGCGTGCATGATTTCAATCCGTGATAGTCACGGATTAGTCACGTAAGGGGTGAAATGTTACTCCCCGTTCCGCGAGCTCCGCTACGTATTTATGCTATACAATAGAATCGAAACTCGCGTATATTGTACAGATATTAAACTTTTAAGGCGTCGAACGATGAGATTGGTTCTCTTAAGTATTGTAACTATCTTGAGTACTATTACGCGTAACCATAAACTTTTATAATAGAAGTACTTTCATTGTAGTAAAAGTTTACGTCCAGATACGTGTATAGTTACGTGTTAGTCGCTGTTATAATAGAGTCTAAGAGCTAAGTTTATCGTCTGACGCCTGGCATTCACGCCGTCATTCATATGCATGGTGTTGCATTGTACATACGGTTTAAAGAATGCCGATTGTTGCGTCTGTCTACAGGACACTGTCTCAGTACACCGGCCAGGCTTTTATGCGCAACGTTTTCAAGATTTCATGGCGAAGACAGTATTCAAGAAGATACCGTCACGTAAGTACCATCCTAATCAGCCACTTCTAACAAATCTGACCTCAATGTTAGCACTGAACAAGGCTCATTCCTAATTTGTAAGCGAGTTTTTTTTTAATCACTTAGTTACTTAACGTTATGTTTTCGGTTAATCGAACAATATCGACCGACGTGTCTCGTCTAGTGTCCTGCCAAATCCGATTTGGCCCTATATCAATATAAAGTATCAAGTACAAGAAAAACATTCTAGGCTTTAAGTAGACAGTAGAAATTATAACGAACAAGTATTTTTATCCGCCAGCTGATCGTGATTAATCAGATCTTTCTGTTTATAGTAATAGCATCAATTACTGTGATTCAACTATATAATATACGATGCAATGTTATCGCATAGTATCTTTTACATAAAAAAAAAGAGGACAAGAAAATGAAAGAAAAAAAAGATGAAAAAAATATTCGAAAGATATTTTGAACGTACGAATAGGAAAACGGGGGTGAACGAGAGTTTGGAAAATTGAATGTTGCAAAGGGTAAAACGCTCAAAAAGAAAAAAAAAGAATTATAAAAAGTACGGTACTTATATATTAACGTGCATAATTCTGCCATTTACAATTAAGTAGCGACGTAACGATCTTGTTGTTTAAGATTCCAGTTTATATAGAGAAGTAAGCCATAAGCTAGATTTACACGTGTATACATATATTTTTTAGCTTCCTTATTGTATAACCGTTATCGCTGACCGTTCTGATTTATTTGTTCGATTCAGTGAAAGGTTCTTTCGTTTCATCGCGATGCATGGATAAGTTTAATATCGGATCGTATTATCAGCGGTTCGTTCGATTATGTAAATCTTCCATTGATTCGAATCGCGTACGTCGTTCTTTTGCTCGCGTTTTTATTTTTAACTCCGCTTTACTTTCCGTTTCGTTTCTTTATCGAGAAGGAGAAAAAAAAGAAAATGAGCTGCTCGAAGCGAGAATGAGCGAATATCGATTTCTCTTCCCATCATATACAATTTTATCACAGACAAATTTAGCCGTCCAGAAAGATTCTAATGATCGTAATAGTGACTTAAGGTAATTAAGTGACTGCAGAGAATGCGTTGAATCCTGTGCGGATATCCGAAAACTACGCACGCATTGACTGCGCCTCATATCGATCTTCCGGAAACAGTTCCAACCCCTCGCGTGGCCAATGCAAGAAACGTCTATTTTTTTATAACACATAACTGGATAGCGGTCTATTTCAAGGTAGAAAACTAATAACCAGAATGAAAAGAAACAGAAACCGAGTTCAAGATTATTTAAAACAGTCAAAAGTTGGACACGCGAGGAGTTGAGAAAAAAAAAGTTTCCTTTTGTACCTCGTGTGTTTTATTCATATGCGTATAGTATATCCAGTGCAATCAATCTTAATTCAATGACTCCAATTAAGTAGCAGCCCCGACGTCGATTTTTCGGATACCTGCATATCCCTTAATAATTAACGCTATCGATCAAATATCCTGGGTTTGTTGAGTGCCAGTTGGTCACCTTTGGGTTTTTTTTTCTTTTTTCATTGTGGTGTAACTAATCGCTAACACGGTACACACGATTTGTAAATAATTTTCTGTTTGTCTCGAATTCCATAAGTTTCCTCGATTCGTTTATCGCCACTCTGTTCTATCCAATGTATCGAACTCATTGTTCACTTCGCATTTCGTTACGAGGGACAGACCATTTGCTTGCTTTGTCTTTTTTTTGTTTTAACTCGAGACGTTTAATCGACCGAAAAGAAAATTAAGAGAGAACCGTCATTTAACGAGCACAAAGTAACCAGTCCACTGGTGTCCACATACGTAGCTGAGTATTTTATTATGCCAGTAGTATTTTGCTAATTAACGCAAGGCGCGCGTCGAAGCGTCGCGCGAGGCATGGGGGTGGTAGCTGGTTTAAAAATCGAAACGTTCATGAAGTAAAGGGAAACGGGTCGATGGTAAGGCGTAAGGTTTCCGTGAGAAGCGCATTGTCCTGCGAAAGTTCCGTAACCAGTTCGCTGCTGAAAACATAGCCGTCCTATGCGCAGAGAGAGAGTATCCTTTTTTCGCCAGCATGTACATACATATGCATATCGATACACGCGTTGCACCGCGTGATCTCCAATCAGGCTTCCCAATCGTCCAAGTTCCTCGACATCGTAAACGTACGAAACGTGCCAAAGTTTTGCGAGACCGTTTCCCTCGTGTTCCTAAGCAGTAGTGTACAGAGTAGTAAATGGCTCGTGATATCGCAGAGGGTTCTATTTAACGCACACGCAGAAGCCTGGTATTATCGAAGAACAATTGTCACAGATCGCACGAAATTCTATATATATATATCCAACAACCAACGCGAGTTTAATTAAGCTGCCAATTCCATTAAGAACCCGTGTACAATCCCAAAGAAACAAGGTGCCAACAAACTTTTTCTACGCGCTCTTCCGCTCGTCGAATCCCGTGTCGTTCGTCGAACTGTCCGTTATTATTACTGCCCGTGCAATTTCGTGCGATCTGTCGCTAACGTAGAAGCGACTCCTCAGACGACGTGTACGATCGAGTATATTTTGGCAAAGCTAGTTTAGTACGGCGTGGATGCGACGGGGTGAGGATACCTGAGAGAAAGGGTGGGTGTGCGCTCGATAGTGTGAGAGAGTGAGAAGGTAATGGTAGAAGTAGACACACGATTCTCTTTTTATTGTGAAAATATTCAGCTATCGGCTCAACGTGGACACCAATGTACATATTTATATATTTTGCAATAAACATTTTCGCTGTTTACAACTTCATTTCATTTCTAAAGCCTACCCGTACACGTTACATAGACGATATACATGTATATATATATATATATATATATATATATATATATATATATATATATATATATATATATATATATATATATATATATATATATATCGATTAATTTTCTTTGCCCACCATAAATCGCTCCAGCCGCTCTGATTTCGTTCTTCTCACCATTCTGTCCGTGACACTTGTTTTACCAACATTAATATCCCTACAACTGTTAACCGTCTACCGCTACTACCGCTAACGCTACGTATAAATACTGTCTACCAAACGCTATCTCATCTACACATACGTATCACGTCCCCCTTTTCATCGTAGCCCACGAGCTCATCTCACTGTCGAGTTTTATTATTATTTTCTGCACCGTTACGACGCGTCACACCGTTCATGTACCTTGTCTTAAATAGCGTGTATCGTGCGATGTGTTTGTTGTTTGTGTTTCGACGTGCGTTTGGGTTTTAATCATCACGGATCTGTTCCCACACCGCCGTTTCTACTTAGCGAAAGGGAAAGATCAACGAGACGATCCTTTCGTCGACTTCACGCTCCCTCACAGTTCCGTTTCGAACGCAACAACCGCCATCGGACTCTGTCTCACCACCACCCTCTGTCCCTGGTCTTTCAGCAACGCAGACCTTTCGTTCAAAAGAGACGATCATCCGTTCGTTTTAGTTGCCTTTAATTTTTGCGTTCATTCACACTTGTTCGCGCGAGCACGCACGACGGAGCCTGGATTGTACGCGAACGGGAACGGTGAGATCACGCTAACTTTTTGTCGCGGCACCGTTGTTAATCGATGTTTTAAAAGCGCCTGATTTGCCGCGTGCATTCGGGGCTATTATAAATGAGTTAAGAATCAATCAAAGTCTAGTTAAGATCGGCGGAATTGGAGATGACGAGGGGAAAGAGGCTAAAGAAATGCCGAGATGTTCCACGGATAATACGTTGGCGAGACTAATGAGGCTCCATTTGAAATAAAGAAAGAACCGTCGAGTTTTAACGATTTAGATCCAGGTCAACTTTCCACGATAAAAAGGATGGAAGATCAAAGAAATACGCTCGGATGGTCGACGTTCGAATAATCGAGGCTCCGTCCCGGGCAGAATTTCCTGGCGCCGTTCGTTTTAAAGGCGCATCGACCTACGACAGGGTTTTTTAACGACAGAAAGCAATTAACGACACGCTGTAATTATTATTTATTTAATCGTTCACGATACTACGAATGATACATGGTTTGTTTAACGTCGCTTTTACTCTTTATCCCCTCTCTGTCTCTTATCTACTATCTTCAGCCAAGAACGTATATATATATAAATATATATCCCCCGCTTACCTTTGTGTTGCTAATTTGATTCTCGGCAGTCCCTATGATCTATCGATCGTTTAATAATCCGGTATATATTAAAGAGTTAGCTAAATGTTGATGTTTTTGTGTCCCGTGCACTTCTTTCCGTGTCAACCCCCAATGACCTGATCTGACCTGCTACCGATCGAAACTCGAAAAATCGAATACCAAAAGTGGACCTGCCTGAGATTAAGGGGAATCATCGAAAATTCCGTAACCTCGTCACCAGCTACATAGGTAACTTTGTCTATCTGTTCGTCCATCTGTCTGTCCATTTTGTATGGTTGTACGTATGTTTGTTTTTTCTTTCCAATTCTTTTCTTTTTCCCTTTTTTTTTTTCTTCTCCCCTTCTTTACTTTTCTCGTGCCCTACTTTTTTACAACAATTTTTGCCTTTGAGAAGGAAAAGAGAAACGTCGAACGTTTATCTGCTTGTATATGCGTACAATTTTTATCTCTCTCTTTCTCTCTATCTCTCTTTCTCTATTTCTCTATTTCTGATATCGATCTCTGGTTTGTTGCTCCGTCGAATCCCATTTTTCTTTCTTAATCGTCGTGTTTGGTGTTCTTCTATAATTTTTTGTTTCTTTTTTCCTTACTTTATTCAATGATACACTGTTTCTCTATCTGCATCTGGTCAGACCTCGACTAATTTAGACGCTTTTCTGTTTTTTGGCAAATACAGTCTTTGCTCAGAGTGAGTTTTTCTATACTGAATTCAAAGTAGCCAGAATTACGTAGAGCTGTTGAGAGAATTGTTTTTCCTAGAACATTATACTACTACCACTGTATGGCATGTGAAACGAATCCTTTTCATAGCACTCGTTACCGTAGATCTAAGGTGCCTTACTGTGTACGTACACTTGTAAATACGAAAAGATTGTAAGTGCAAAAAACGCTTCTTCGCAACCGTATCCTTTTTCTTTTACTATTCGAACCACGTATTTTCCTTGGTATAACCTTAACCTTAATGCATTCGAGATCTGCGAGATTGTGTTATCCTTGACTTATATGGTATATAACGTTGATCTTTTGAGATGTGCTTACTGTTTGAAAGTTTGAAGTTTATTTTCCACCCGACTCACATCTTTTAATCTTCCCAGTATTTCGCCAGTAACGCTCCCTTTCTTTGAAGCGAAACACTTTGTCTTTCACGGTAACAAAGGTTTGCACCCGAAGATGTCTCGTCTTGCAACGCTTCTTTGATTATCTTTCTCACCTGTCTCTAGTCGGAACTCTGTCTACTGTAATCACACGTATCTATAAAATCTGAGCGAACGTAAGTTTAGATGTTTGCATTCACCGCTGTACTCTGGATATTTTTTACGCCTCGAAATAACTTTGAATCCGGAGAATGCCTTCCTTTCCTTCTCTTCGAATCGAATTTGATCGTTGTAAACGCCAAGAGAAAAATATCTCAGAGTACGAGTATTGTACAGAAACGATCGAGTATCTCCCTCGTTCCGATTTTCTCTCTGCTTCTGCGATGCATCGTGAGATCTGTGTGCCTGGTTCGAGTTCTCTTCCGGCGTTGTTTATCACTTTCTCACACTTGTCTCTTTCTCCCCTTCTCTTTTAAGCTTCGACACGTTCACGATTTTTCAAGCACACCAAAATTAATCACCCGACTCTTGATCGATGACCCCCTCTTGTTTTTTTCCCCCACGCGGATCTAGGTCAACCTCCTCTCGAAAAGCATCTAAGGGGACCAATATCCGATAACACCGTTCTCCAGTCGTAGACAGCGTATCCGAATTTTCGCTAGGAACAGACTTTTCGTCTGGAACATACACGCACACACACAGACACACACACATGCCCCATTTTTAGCCACGATAACCCTGAATGGAACCAGCAACGAAGCACACCTACGTCATACGCTGTAAACGTAGAAGGAAAATCTTTTATCGAAAATTCCTAGCTTTAGAAGACTTCTTGTTCAAGAAATGAAAACGATCGCGTATCGAAACGAGAAACAAAGTCACTGCGATCATCCGATTTTCCTTGTACGCTCGCGCGATATGATCTGTGAAAAAGAAGACCAACGATCAGTTGACTCTTCGAAGATCTATTTTTACCCAGGTAAAAGGAAAAGACGACTCGAGATAGAGTGATTCCATCGACGATCGTGGCAGCGATACGTGGAACAGAAACGAGCGAGCAGCGCGACGCAGCACCGCCGTTCGTTCTCCGATCTCGCGTCGGAATAATTTTTCACAGATCCGTGGTAGCATCGCCGAGACTCGTTCTACTTAACCTCGTAGTTCGTGTTTCAATCAGAGCTGAACGGACCGCGTTGCGAATCTAATCTGATTAGAACAAAAAAAAAAAAAAAGAAAAAACTAAGAAGCAAAAGAAACCCACAACAGAGGGCCTGGTGTATCGCGCGTGTTCGACCGATTAGGATCCTCGCTGTCGATCGCGATCGAACGCGCGCGGTGCTCGTGCACGTAGATCTACACCAGTGGCATGCGCAAAGATGGAAACGTGGCGTGCACCACGGATGCACGCGACGATGGATAAAAAAACTCCGCGCGAATCGGAGAAAGGGTGTAGCCTGTCTTCCTCCGTGGATCTCTCGCGCACGATCTGACCGCGCGAGGGACCGACACGATAGAAAGCTTTCGATGTTGTGTCGGCTTTACTACATACCTCGCGATGTGTGTTAGACATTAGAGAATTCGAGGCTTCCGAGGCTCGACGTTGCGCCCCGTTATCACCTCTGCTGGAGGCTTTCGCGTCGAGGAGCGCGTCATTTCGCAGCAATTATTCTCAGCTTCGCCAGAGCTCGACTAATGCACCGATAATCGATTAACCGGGGCTACATTATGCAAATTTATTTGTGTCAACGCAGAATTAAGGAAGTGGAATTTAAATCTGTACATCTTTGCACATTGAATGCGTTCTGCACTTTCTTGCACATTTAAATTCCCTGAGAACGCGCGATCATCCCCTGTCTAGAAGGGTGGCTAACGATAATCGATAACACATTGTCGGTACGTCTCTCGATCTTTGAAGAAGCTGACTGGTAATGCTTGTGGAATGTTACTATGATCATTTTAAAAGGATAAGAAGTGCGCTTTGAAAGTCTCAGCGGTGATAACCGTGCGTTGGACACCGTCGAAGAGATTAGATGGCCGCGAGGGCGTTACTCCTCGTGTTTTCGCAGTAGTATAGTCTCGTTTGCGTTCTTCCCCTGCCCGGTAACGTGTAGAGAAATCAAAGAAGCGTAGCTCCGAACGGTGGAGAAGAAGCGATTATTAACCTAGACATAGTCGTGGCAAAACAGTGCTGTAGCGAGGGCTACTGTTGCGCGGGGTCGTATCGAAAGCGATTTGAAAGCCAACAGAGAGGAAACGCGGACAGAACCGCGAACGTGACACGAGTTGCAGCCAGTTGGATCTCCATTCGGATGGCATCCGTCGCAACTTCGATTCGCGGTGGTTAAAATGGCTTCCGAGTGACCCCGTGCAAGGCGTACCGATCGCGACACGTTGTTAGACCCGGTAAATACGGTGCGAAAATAGAAAGCCCGTGCACGCGACGCGGCGGAAACTTTTTCAAAACAACGTGCCGACGCTTCACGCATAATCTAACACTTGCCACGGTACTGACGTCAGCTTTCTGTAGCGTTAACTCGTTTTACATCCCCCTTATAACCGATGCATAGGCACCGTTCTGTGAGACACATCCAATTAATCGTTCCGATTCTCCACGAGCATCTATTATCGATGTTGAAAACCCACCCCAACGCCGCCCCCGCCAGCTGGCCAATATTCCACGCGTCGATCTCTAATAATCCATCGATTTGTGTTTCAGCGTTGAAACATTCCCCGTCGAAGAGAAAAAGCATAACCAGGCCGCTCAGGCCCCTGGACGGCGACTTCGATTCAACTGGTGAGTTTCTCCGATCGATTATGTACCTAGATATATTATTCTCACTCGAATCTCTGTTACCATGGTCCGTCTCGTACGCTTCGCGTGGTCTTCTTAATCGAAGACGAACGGTTTCAGCAATTTTCGCGACCAGTTCGAAACGTTTGGTCTTATCTTTCCTGGTTTTTCTTTTCGTTTCTTTTATTTTACTGTTACGAAGAAGCGCGCGAATGAAACGGATGAGAATCGACGAGTCGAGTCTGGTCGGAAAATCGCGCGGACACGAGCGAGCAAACATTTTTTCCACGATCTTATTATTGGCTTTGCGCTGAACTTCACGTGTGCAGCTCGGCACAGCGATCGGTGCAATAAACTTAGATACGGCATACCGACGTTCCCCCTGTCCAAAACGTTCACCACGATCCCCGTCCGTGACGCCGCCAAGAAGCATCCCCACTGAACAACCATCCACCGCAGCCCCGTTCCTCTACCTGAAGGGTAACCCCCTTCTCGCTTTTACGAAGATTGCTCGCGCGTGCTTTCACGTGCCAATCACGTGCGCCTATCCGTGTTCCGTGTTGGTAGGTAATCCATTATCTTACCATTTCATTCAGCTTCACGGAGATCTCGTACGAATAAAACCGGGAGATCCGACCGATTCAGGTTCCAATTGAGGCAAATTCCGTTTACCAAGCCAGGTTATATACTGGACTTGTCAATCGATTCGATCGTTTTAAGCTCGAGACGGGATTTAAAACGATCAAGTCGGCAGGACGGCACCGTGTCGATATGTCGGGGAATTTCACGAGACCCTGTATCGAGGATCGGGCAAAGTTCAAAGGGCACGGCCCAATTTCTGCGTTCGGTTACGGTTTTATCCGCTGGCAATCGCTTTAGACATACCCTTCGAAATCCGTTCGATTCTGTCTACTACAGATGCAAAGAACGTACGTATCACAGCTTTCTATCGTGAATGTCAGTCGAATGCGCGCATTCCGAGCGTCGAAGACCCTCTCTGTTTGCCTCGAACGTCCCTTGCTCGAATCCCTGTTTTATTTCGGGACACCTTCGATCCGTGACTGGACGGAGAGACTTCGAAATTCCGGGACAATCGTCGGCCTAGAAACGCGAATCTGCTCGTCTACGTGTACGTCAAACGCGAGACGGCAAGAACGACGTGTTTGAGGGGTAAAAAGATATTTAGGGCGCGAACTGTCGATGAGAAAAAGCCGGAAGTCTCTCTGTCCGCTCAAGAGTCGCACAGATGGTGATACGGTAATGGTACATGGTGTTGTATGGTGGTTTAGCGGTGCCGACAACCGGAACTTCGACAATGCATGCTACGTCACCCACGAAGGCTGGTGAGTCTCATACGATCACTTACTTTCCTAATATCCATTAATTATACTCTCTCTCTTACTTTCTTTCTCTCTTTCTCTCTGTCTTTACGTGGTACCCCTTTTATATCGATTAAAGTCTGTCTTAAGAAAGACGATCGTTCGACTCGTCTTTGCTATTCTTTAATAAGAGTTCACGTATTAGGATTCACCTATCCGTGATGGAATTTAGAGTCCAGAGACCGCGAGTGTCGATCACCGTCACTGATAAATCTGTCTTGAATCACATAGATAGCCACCCGTTTCTATTATACTGTTACATATTAAATATCTCTCTCCGAAGAGCAATGCCACGTTGCTTCGAAGCATCAAGAGTACTACGATACCGTATACAATAACGCAGTGGTTTCGTAAAAAAATAAAAATAAGAAAGGATATTCCATTCCCAAGTCGCATGAATCAGCTCGCGGGTATTGAACTCGGTCACGCGACTGGAAAAGACTCTCGGTTCGACGTTCTCGGAGCAACGTTGCACAGAGTTCGTCACGCGACCTCTATCACCCCCAGCTTCTCTGTTTCTCTCTACCCCCTTTTCTATTTCTCTCTCTCTCGCTCTCTCTTCTACCCCGTCTTCACCACCGTTTTCGCTGCACACGCAACCACCCTCGTCTACGACTCTACCCGTTCCTGGTCAACGTCGAACGACCCTCCAATGGAAACGACCGCTCGGACGCTACCACGCGAAAAATCAGTGACCCCGACAGACCCTGCGATCAGCACGACCAGCACGGTGATGTCGACCGGCTCCGCGCCAATCGCCACCTCCACCCCGATTAACTTCGCCGCTGGCCCGGTGAGCCCGCCACCTTTAACCTTGGCCGCCGGTCCTCCGCATCAAGAGCAACCAGCGACGACGACCACGGCGGCGGCGGCCAAGGTCGCGAGCTATCCAGCCGTCCTGAAGGGCAGGACCGCCGCCAGTCCGCCAAACCCGAATCTGGTACCCTCTGGCAAGATTCCACCCCCCGTCCCGCCAAGGGGCACCGGTCAATCGAGGACCGCGAGGTCCTCCGAGGAACACCGCGGCCCCGGGACGGTCGCCTCGACGCCCTCGATCACGTCCAGCCGAGGTGACGAAGCAGCCATAATCACCAGATACCGCTTGCATGACAGTTCGAGCATCCTGCACCATCTCCCCCCACCCGATTACATTACTACTATTACATCTACTACTTCTACTACTTCTACTACTACTACTTCCAACGTTGCGCCCGCCGTCAGCACCGCCAATCCGAAATACTCGGGCACCGCGTCTATCTCCTCCTCTGTCTCGACCACCGCCACTGCTGGTACCACCGCAACCGCCACCACCTCGTTCACCGCGACCGCTGACAACACGAAAGCAAACTCTCACTCGAGCCACGCTCTCGCCGCCACGAGATCATCCACCACCTGTGCGCCCACCCGCGACGACTTCGACGAGTTGCATGCCCGCAAGTCGACACCCGCCTACCTACCCCAACGTTACCAAAGCCTGCCGCTGCGCGATCGATCGAACGAGACCGCGAGAGCGTTCGGGTGCGTCCGCGAGGAACCGTCGCCGCGTCATTGGGACGACTGGCCGATGGAGGACGTCTACGACGAGGAGGAGGAGGAGTTCGTCAGCGTGGAGAAGGTTGACGGCTCGTACGTGATCAGAACCAGCCCCTACCCGTTCAGACCTGAGAGAGGTAACTTTCGACGATCACGGGAGGATAACGGGAATTTGGTGACCACAGCAACGACTGAGAACGAGCGGAAGGCAACCAGCTCGAGAGCCGAAGCCATGGCCAAATTCACGTACTTCTTGAACCCTGCGTCCAGGCCGGAATTAATGAACTACAAGATGTCGCGAAAGGACAAGAAACACTCGGAGACTTACTACGAGCGTATGAAGAGGAAGCAAATGGAGCTAGAGGCCTCGATCACGACGATTACGACTTTGGTCCAGCGTACGAGCAAGATCGCGGACGATAGAGGACGAATCGATGCTTCTGAGCCAGGCAGATCGATCGCCACGGTAGTTGGGCAGGAAGAAGCTGTCGAGAGGAGGAAGATCGACATCCAGAGGCTTATGGAGCGTAGAAAAGACAGCAAATTGCTGAGGAAGATCAGAGAGAAGTCTGCTCGACGGAGGAAGAAGCTAGCTCCCGATCCGTCAGTCGTATCGCAGCCTTTCGCTGGCTCCGCAACGGCGTACAACGACGTCGAGAGTTTGAAGAAGAAAAAAGTCGAGGCAGCTAAGGCTTCACCTTTGAGGAGGCCTAGTTATGGGAACGATCGCTTGACGAAGTCGGCGATCGATGTGAGAACCAGAGGCGACAAGGAACAGGTTGTTCTTAAAGCCAATAAGAGAACCTTCTTGGTTACGAAGGTTGACGAGAACGTTTCAACGAAATCCAGAAGCACCGACGTTGTTTATCCCTCGAGAATGGAGGCTGAGTGCGCAGTGGATGGTAACAGACGCAAAGTTGACGTCAGGATCGAGAGAAGATCAATGCCAGCCAGCAAAACTGAAATAGACCGTGTAAACGGCGAGATATCGAATGAATCGAAGCCGAGTCTCGGTTTCAAGGATCGGTTGAAGAAAAGCGAGAACGAGGAATCCAACACTGCGAACCCTTTGTCCGATAAGTTGAAAGGAGGAGCCCAACAGCGATCTTCCAACGTTTTGATACCCAACACTTCCTTCTTGTACGGCTTAGAGAGATCTCGATCGAGAAAATTGTAATCAGACGCACCATATGTTTTTCATGTAATCGTAAAGGGACCAAACGTAAGATAGAGAAATCCAAGGGACGTTTATTCGAAAATATATCCAAGATGGAAGGAGATGGAAATCAGACGAAGAGGACGCGATGAAGAACTTTAAAACACCGTACTAACATACCTGGACAACATCTCTCTCTCTATCTTTCTCTCCTGCATGCGCCAACACACTCCGAGTTAACTCTTTTGTTTCTTCATCTCTCATCGCTCTTCATCTCTCATGTGTGTCAGCCTTTTAACAATACAAGATCTGTTTAATCCACGACTTTGTCCAGAGACGAGAACTTTGCCCTCGACCGTTACTTCTTTGAGAACGAAGGAGTCTGTAGTTCTACGTTTGCGTACCTTCTACCCTCACTAGATGATGCACCTTGTCGTTAACTGTTTCGTTGTACCATACTCTGACCTCGATGCCGTTTCAACGTCGATTTTATAGCGTCGACGAGGTATCGTTCTATCCTCGACACGCAGAGACTCTACGTTTCACAGACAGTAGTGCGTGTGAGGATTGGTTTGTTTCTTGTCTCAATTGGAGTGTTTTATTGCATGCGTAGCGATCTTCTACCCATTGTTAGGACCAAGAAGAGTAGACGTAACCCATTGGAAAGAGAGTAGCAGGTTTAAATAAATAGCAAAGAGTATTATAAACTTTGTTTGATAATTATTAAGAAGTAATGATAATTGACAAATGGTTGCGTCTACGTCTGAAAAGATACACACAGATTGAACAAATTCTAACTCACTATGGAAACACCGTCTTTCAAACGGAATAAAGACTCGTATTAATGTATACTTGTATGGTCTACTGTTTGTATCACAATAAAGGGACGTTCACACGGGTGTACTAGTTACGGTGCATATACCCTTGACATGCTGGCTAAGTAGTTTGCTGTATGTGCTCCTCGGTACACACGCAAGTAGACGTACGTAGTATTAGAACGTAGTCGTTGTGTCATTAGGTGTAATTAGAATGGCTTATTCGGACTGACTTCAATAGGAAGTGCTAATCAATTTCTAACGTCCCGATCCTTTATTTCGACGGCGACGTTCCCGTTGAAACGTAGACGAGTAACTTCGATTGATCGAAATGCGTTTCTGCAACGTCCGTGCAATTTGTGTAACCCGTGCAGTGTGGTCTATTTTTTTTCTCAATGTTCTTGCCGAACGTTAGGAACGCTCGTGATGTGAATTCTTAGCGAGTGCTTTACTGTGATCACTGGTAACACAGCGTCAAGTAGATAGTACTCGAACCCACCCACGATTGCTTCCCATTAAAACCAAACGATCGACGATGTTTTACACTAACTTCTGAAATCGATAAATATTCGCGCATAAAAGAGAAGAGAACGCGAAACTTCGATCGTGAATCACCACTGTATGTACACTTTTAAAAATGCAACGTTTAAAAGGTCCGCACCATATTGTTCTCGGTAGAAACGTAACGAACAAAAGTATTTAATTGGCAAGATGCACTAGGAACAGTTTGAGACACTTGTTTCCCGCCATCTTGAAGCGCCCCAACGCTAACGATTCTACTACCCGCTCCTAGAACCCTTAACGACGAACCAAGCACACTATATCGTGTTCATTAGGGCTAACTGTAGTGCGCTTTTTGTAGGTGGCACCCTTCCTTCCACCTGCTCCACCCCGCCCCCACCATTTGACGACGCAGTGCGTTCAAACGACCAAACCCTGGCTTCCGGTGGTCAGCTTCAACAGGGCGCGCCGACCACCATCTTAACGAGCAGTCTGAGCACCGCTCAGTCGAAGCAGAACAAGGTCGTGCACCATGTCACCCTCTCGAAGGCTTATCACGATGCCGTTAGGTGAGTGAACATTTTTATACCCTCAACCCCTCAACCAGGATCATTCTCTGGAAATTCTGTATTCACGCGCCATTCTACGATCGAATCGTCGATAATAAAAAATAATGTACGTTTCAGCATATCCGACGTTCACTTGGAGAGCAGCGGCAGCGGAAGCGGGAGTGGCGGAAGGGAAACGAAATCGTCGCTGAGCGTGGAAAGCGGCGGTAGCAGTCGAGGGGGTGGCGGACTGACCTGGACGCCACCCGCTGGCAGCGCAGAGGGCTCGACGCCCACTTGGACAGAGGGCACGCCGTCCTTCACCGAGAGCTCCAGCAGCGGTGACGCAGGTAAGTTCCCGTACGCGCTCAACATCTACTACGTCGCCTGAAGGCCCCCACTACGTGCCTCGAGGATTCCTTCGTACTCTTCTTCTTCTTCATCTTCTTCTTCTTCTTCTTCTCCTTCTTCTTCTTCTTCTTCTACTTCTCCTTCTTCTCGTCTATTTCTTCGACGTTCGCGACAAAAGAATTTGCATCGAACGTGGCCGTCCCGTTGATTGTCCCGTAAGTTAACGATGGAGAGATAAAAGTGTGGAGCTTGCAGGGGTGAGGCTGGTTATTCGAGCGTTCGATTCGAGACGAGTTTGTATTTGTGGTGCACAAATATCGGTGCAATGGTAGCAGAATAGAGTTTATGATCGTCAGAGTGCTAGGTAGAGATTGAATCGAACGCTCGAACAAATTCGCACAGTAAGAAATTAGGGTTTGGGGTTTGTTTGGTGTACGGTGCACAGTGAGGGTTGGTAGTTTCTATGTTAAACGATGAGTTACTCTGCGTGACTGGTTCGCGACAAAGGGTACTTTACTTTAACTTCAAGTAGGATTGGTGGTCGTGAACTTGTGGTGTGTTTCAAGTCCGTTTATCATTCTTTTGCCTCCCACCTTTAGAATTGATGCTCTTGTCAGCGATTAATAGAATACACAGTGGTCGTGAAAAGAACGGCGTCAGACATCGTTCGCGGTGAAGAAGAAAATTGCCTCGAACAGACAATTGATTTCGAACTGTAATTATCCTCCACTGGAAACTTGTTTCAACGCCACGGACAATTAAATAACAAAACGAACGTGTTAATTGTATCTTCGGATCGTTGCGAAGGGCAATCAGCGTGACGCTCGCGCCAGCAACCGGAAGTCTGATTAACGTGCCACGATTCGAGGTAGAGTAGCGTTCTTGAGAACGAGCGAAAGTACACGTTTAGAAAAATAGTCGTTGTTCCGTGCTATTCTGCTCTCTGATCGTTTGTATCAATGAAATGTCATCCCGGCTGTTTGTAAAGGTGGGGGAAAGTGAACCCTTCCTGTTAACAAGTATGTAAAATACGTAGATCGTACGGTAGTTAGCGCTGATTCGAACGCATACCGCACACTCATCGAGATAAATACGATAGATCCTGTAATCGTGACGCACACGATACGTGCTCTCTCAGCCATCCACATCGATCGCGTTCTCTCTGTGTAACCAACGTCATTACGTAATCCGGAACTAAATGGGTTTTAGAGCAAATTAAGTTAGATAGTTTCCTACGGTACATACTTCGTTCTCCCTTGCGTTTCTAACGAGATTAATTTGATCGCGAGATCATCGTTGCGACACTACGATTCGTGCGAACATCGATGTACATTCCGTGCTAAATTCTTTATTCGGTTTACGTCGTTCATCGAGAAAGTTCAAATGCGACGAATCTGAAACTGAAACTTCGAGGATAGAATGGAAAGAGAGAGGAGGCTAAACGAACGAGGGAAAAACTCTGAGTGCCTGAAATTTAATCGCGTCGCTTATACACGATTTTAGATCTTGTCACAGTGCGATCATAAATGTCGCTACAAAGATTTGCTCTTCAATCCTTCGATCGCGTGTCGTTTACGAAGGTGCTCGTCGTACAGGCCCGAGTGACAATCGACGACGAGGTTTGACGAGCACCTTCGACGTTCCTTTAAGTAATACAACGGACTGTGTTAATCTCTTGACGAGTACCATCGAACTATCGTTCTCTTAGCCCTGTCTAGGTGATCTGAAAATCTTGTCAAAACGCTCGAACTTTCTTTCCTTTTTCTCTCGAGTACGAGAGCGACAATAAAGCGACGATTGCAACAGAAAGAGAAACACGAGAACCTCACTGAACCTAACGAGAACCTCGTACACACGTTTGTTTTACCTGTTCTGCGGCACCCTCGGTAAGCAAGAACGGGCATCGCCTAGAACCGATGTGCTCTCGAGATAAGTTTCAATTTTTCTCTCTCACATCTTTTTTACCTCGACTTTCTTTTCTCCAACCACTTTATTTTCCTCTCGCTACAGTCTCGCATACACATACCATTGTGCGAACTAGTTACACGCTTCTTGACACCCGTAGAGAACGGTTAGAACGGTGCACGCTTTTAACTCTTACCAGTTGCATCTTGGTAATCTACGATACTTCGAAAGAACCATCCGACGTTCGAATATCAAGCGGATCAAGCGATGGTTCCGGTTTCAGAACGGAAGAAGAAGTTGCGTTTGATGGTACTTTCCATGGCACGTGCTCTCTCAGTTTGAATGTTTCTATCCCATAGATCGCGACGACTCGAACAGTACCAGCTGCTGCTGACCTTTCTCTTGCACTATGACGATTAACGATAATTCTAGGTTGCCCGACCACGCCGATCAGGGGTAGCCAGCGTCAGGAGGACGGCGGAAGGGTAGCGGCCACCGTCGAGGAGGCGTTGGCCAGTCTCACTACCGAAATGGTAAGTTGGTGATCGTAGCTTTGAACGATTGGTCACTCGATGCGATACGGTAGAGAAATTCGGAGATCGTTTACAGCGAAGTACCAAATTCTTGTGGAAACTTGAAAATCGCCATCGTTTCCTCTTTCTTGAGATCGACTGCGGACGTTTGAAATAGTAGGACCCGAATAGACATCTCTATTGCCCTCTAGATATTTTTTACATTCTGTATGTTACCTCCACTCTATCCTTTCTTGCACATACAAATGTCCCCTATGTGTACAAACATTCGTAGCTTACTTATCGCTATCGAGGCTCTCAATGGTATAACCGGGTTTCCTTACGAACCATACGCTGCGTAAGCAGCAGCTCGAATGACACACATAATTGATATTTCGATTATCCTCAATAATTCATCGACCTCGATAACGATAAATTAACACGTACGTGGAATTTTTGGATTATTTCGAAAGTTAAGATCGCGATCTCCAATTGTCATTACCGTATCATCCTCGACCGATTCCACGAGGCGGTAAGTGTCTAAATCGGAGCCCAGTGACCGATCGATCGGACTGTGTAAATGTTTCCCCGAGTGGCCGAGGGTTTTCTTTTCTTTTTTTTTTCTTTTTTTTTTTGTAACTAATAAACAGCCCCCAGACGACGACGCGTAGCGAAGACGAGAGCGGAGGGCCCGCGAAACGCCGTCGTCTAAGGACAAAGAAAATCTGGCTTCGTGTCAGCCTACAATCGTCGTGTCTCTAGTCCCGTCTGTGTCTCGTTTCTCTGTCCTGTCCTTTGTGTCGGGCCCCATATAGGGCCCAACGATCCGGTCGCGCGCGGAGCGTTCCAAAGCGATGATTCCCTACGTCCTCGCTCGACAGTCGCTCTGACAACACGATTCGTGTCGGGAATCGTTTAAGAAGAGAATGCATGAGGTTTTGTTTGACGTTTTTTCTCTTTGCTTCGAGCATCTTGGACTGACCTTAGCATAGTTGGACCCCTTAGCGATTATTTTACGATTACGATACGCGTAGGGAGGTTGCATGAACATTTTAACGACCCAATGATTCGAGGAATTTGCAGACCTTTAACCTGTAACCCTATTCTATAGTAATGGTTGTATCCCTTGCTGAAAATCCATCGATGATCCTGAGCTACCTTACGATACGAGCAGTGTCGTAAATGACCATTTTTTTTATGGCACTTTCCACCGCCCTTTCATCGTCCACGTTTTAAATACAAAGGGTACGCGCGTGGCAATTAAATGTCCGAATGGATTTCGCAAAATTCGGACAAAAGTTTCTCGAATCATCCGTCTGACACATTTTTCCACGCAACGAGGCGGACGATACCCCGGTTGCGACACTTCGAACGAACGCATCCTCGAATTTCTGCATGCGAGCGCATCGTAGAATCCCCAGCGAGCGCGTCAGCGATTATTCCCGGCGATTCGGCTGGTGCGTGCATATTTTTCACAAGGTAAACAAGCATCGAAGGGTTCGCGACACGCGAAAGAATGTCAGACACGTACCACCGGGTGAAACATCGGCCAGGTAATTCCATATTAACCCAGTATCGACGTCGACAAGAATTCTCCAGTGTCTGCCGAGGCATTTCAGAACGAATCGAGCCGCACGGAATCCTTCTCGCTAGGAGCGATTCTTCCGTCGTTTCCTCCATTCCTCTGGCAACTCGCGTTTCCCTCGAGAGCATTAAATCGAACGCTTTGGAACGGTCCGCGCGACACGATCAGACTATCTGAAAGGATCTTCTCTATTTCCTCAAATCAGGAGATACTGCAGCACGAGTGAATACGCGAATCGGCTCGTCCCCCTAATCTCCGTCGATCCGCGCCACTTTTGGAGACAGGGCCTGGGCGCGGCGTCCTTAGCGACGAATCTTCGAAAGAGCGAACCTCGAGCGTAGGGCAGACACGCGGCGAATCGTAGATGGGAGGATCGAGTTCGATCGCGAGTCGAGACGGACACGCGGAACGATGCCCTGGAAAATTACGTTGGTCATTCCCTTTTCCTTTTTCTCTGTCGCGTTTTCACTCAGTCTCTCTCAGGTACTCGAACGCCAGGCGTCGAATGTGTGTTCGGTTCTGTACTTAACGAACAGTTGGGAAGTCCGTCTCGACTCGCGAGTCCCACGTAGCATTTAATCATCCAAACGCGATCCGTCTCGCGTTCATTCGCACGGGATGAATTAATTGACTGAAACAAAAAAGGTGGTAGGCGCGTTCTCTCGGAGCGACGAGAGCGATCGAGCAGCGTTGACGATCCGCGTGCGTTCGAGACGAACCGTTTACGGGCCAGGAGGCTTGTGCACCGTGATAAAACTCGGCCTACAGTATTAGAGGACTGTACAATACTCGTTCGGGACGACTCGAAATCGGCGAGTCGTCGTTCTCCAGTTGTTCCCGTTTTTTTTTTTTTCTTCGTTTTCGTATGTCTGGTATTTGTCGCTGTCGCGGAGTTTCGCGATCGATATACAATTCTACACGGTTGAACGTAATAACGCCACGTGTTTCGAGACCACGTGTGTACAAATTTAACGATCAGATTTATAAATTCAGCTCGTGCATCGACCAATTGACCGACCGACTTAATCGTGCTAATTCGCGTGCTCGTCTTCGAACGATCTCCCGACTACGTTAACGAAAAATAATAATAATAATAATAACGAAGAAGCCTTAAAAGGAGAACACGTGTCGTTGTTAGCGTCGCAAAACCGTCTCCTCGTTGCTTCTCCCGTTGCATTTAGCTGGTAAAATCGTATGGCCATCGAATCACCGTGCTTCACGGGTGACGTTTCAAGTTTGAAACCGCGGCGTGAACGCCGCGATACATAAGTATCTACTCATTACCTCTAATCGTAACTAACAATTACCTCTGTTGTTATGTCAGTGAATTGTGAACGTTAACGACGGGTTAACGGATGGGAATTAAGAGGGGGCGGGAGAAACCCGTACAATAAAGGTAGGAGGGGGATGTGTACCGCCGTTTCAATGGAATAGCTGTAAATAATAGTTACGATCCAATTAGGACTCGTACCTCGCGCGATCCCGTTTTTATTACGATACGATATAGCCACCGGTCGTGTACATGTACCTCTATGTGTCTCACGTTCTTCGTCTGTCTTCTGTACGTAATTATACATATAACTTATACACGTATGTACACGCATTTAAACGAGACGTGTACGCCGCATCCCGTCGAGGTGGCCAGCGAGATCTCGCGTCTGCTTGGGGTTCAGCCGATGGATTCTTCGTTGTCGAAAGTTTGAAGGAAAGATAGGGGGGGGGGGGGGGGGCACTCGTTAAAATTGTCACCGTGTAATTAACACATAATCAGCCGCTTCGAATGCAACATTTTTAGACTATATTATATAGACTATATAACTCTTCGTATCATCTCTCAAACTTCAAATACGTATTGATATATACATATTCGAGATAGTAAAGGTTTAAGAAAAAAAAAAAAAACAATTAATGGTTCGAGTAATATGTGTGCGCTTGCGAGAATTTACCGACACTGGAACGTGAAGAGAGACTCGTGTCTCGCAATTAAATCCTTGTAATCGGCTGACCGTAGAGGCTGTTCGACGCCAAGTTTACTGGAATTCACTGGCCACCCCGATACGATTATACATACGACAACTGCGCAAAAACTGTATTATACGCGATGATGAGAAAAACGCGAGAGTGATTGACGGGAGGCTCCAATGGTACCGTGTACGTATAGAAAATGCATACGAGCGAATTGAAGTCTGGTTAGTCGGTGAGCGAGGGGTTGGGAGAAGGAACTATGTAAACGCGTTGCTAAATAGGCGTGAGAGTTGTCGCGAACGTTTTGAAAAACCAAAATGTTGTTCAATTACCACGTACACACACGTATTACGATATATTGTCCTCAATGAAACGCTTTCGACAGCCGATGTGTTGTATTTAGGAAAACAATGATGAAAAAAAACGAAAAAAACGTAGGAAAAAAAGTGAAAAAAATCTAGTCGCATCTCGGTGATCGGTCCGTGTTTTGCATATTCTGTTCGTCGAGAATTTGTCCGTTCTACAGCTTTAATCGCGAGCTTCGTTTGCTCTCTACACTTTTTACTTTTTTCGCTATTTATTTTGAATTTCTTTAAATTAGTGTAACCGTTCGTTTTCTTCTCTTCATTCGTCATACTGCACGAGCGATACGAGACGCCCTTCAAGTTTCTTCGATATTCCGTAACGATATACTCTGGAATTGGAGATACTCGTGCACTCTTCGCACCTATGATTTAACCACTGAAACTAGGGAGAAAAGTCGTCGCGCGGGACGAATAATTTTTCGAGTACAAATCGAGATCGGCACGCTAGTCGACAGAAATTTCCTCCAACGAAAATTCTACCGCTGTTCCCAACGCTGCGAACTTCCGACTAGGAAACGTGACTCGTGCGACGCGGAGCAACTTGCTCGATAAGAAACAGCTAACAAACCTATGCGTCATTGTCGCCTCGAAGCTCACGGCTCTCCGTTTCAAGAGGTTAAATCGATTGGTAAAGCTTCAACGCCGTGAACGCGGATTGAACAGCCGAGAGAAACGGTAGGGAGAGAGAGAGAGTGAGAGAGAGAAAAAAAGAAGAAGCTTGATAAACTCGTAGCTTTGTTAACTGGAGATACTCTTCCACGGGTATATACCGCGTATAATCATTATTGTTATATACATACATGTATATTGTAGGCATTACGCGGAAGGACGGTATACCAGTGTTTATTAGCGATCTTGAAAGTGTGATATTTTTTTAACAAACATATCGCAACGCACGCTCGAGTTCTGCGAGTGAGTTCAACGCTTGCACTTGGAGGGAGCTCCAAAGTAGAGGATCAGGGAGGATTAAGATCGCGTTCGAGTAGGGATCGAACGTGGTTAGAGTAAGAATCGCGCTCGAAACGATGAACAGAGAGGCATCGACGAGGGACATGGTCGTTGATCGATTCCTCTGAGCGTTACTCGTCGAAGATCCGTCGCTTTTTACGCTTCTCTTTGTCGCTGACTTCAGTGTTCGTCGATGATCGTTCGCGAGCTGTTTAAACCGGCATATCACGTTCTGTGTCCCCTTGCTCCGTGTATGCTTCAGAACAGAGGACCGTGTTAACTCCGTGTAAAAATTAACCCATGTACCCTGTTCTCTAACTCGATTTATAGAATTTTTGTCTGTGTCCCTCCCCCCATCACCTCTGTTTTTGCGTCTTTCTGTGTGTATCCCCTTACTAGAGTTTTAGAGTTCACCCAGTTTTCAACCCCTGTCGGTGTTGTCGCGACTAATCACGATTAATCTTAACCAGCACTACCTTTTTTACTCGTACGACTAAAAAGCCAGCACGAAGAGTGTCGAATCGAATGCGAGAACGGTTTGCTCATTCTTTCTCCGATGGCGGAGAACTGATATATTTTGTGCTCGAATTCAGAGGCAAACGAACGAGAACGCGAGGGGTCTTGCGGAACAGAGAGCGTCCCTTTCGATGTACAAACACGTGAGAAGGAGTTTGAAACGCGCCAACACGAACCACGTGTCGATCATGAGGAGCGTGCAAAGAGTGTTGAGCATCCAACGGCAGGAGTCGTAAGGATCCGAAGAGCTCCGCGTCCAAGTAGAACGAATCGATCGGGAGTACGACCAGCGGAAACGATTCAGGATCGTTCTCGAGAGACTGTGATCGCGTGGATACGTTTTTACGAAACCTGTCTTCTTTTTCTATTCACCGTTCCCGGGCGAGCAACATTTTTCTATCGTATTTTTGTTACCGCGTCCTCGAACATTTTTTAAGTGTTTTATCGGATCGCAAGACTGTGCCTGTTTAATCAGTCTCGACGACGATCGGGCATAACTTCAATCTTAATCCTCTCGTGACTGTAGATCAGCCTTGCGTCTAAGTGTCTACTTAACTAACTACGTAAGATTTCATTTATTTTTCTTCCTTTTCCGCTGCATCAACGTCGCCTCACAATCTTCCATTTCGATGATCGTTCAGACGAAACGGGGGTGGGAAGAGAAAAAAAAAAAGAAAGAAGAAACGAAAAGTCTCGCGTTAAGAGTATAATCGAAGCAATATTGATTCACGATTGAGGAGAGGTAACAGGCGGATCCTCTCCTCGAACGATTTTGTAATATCGATATGTGCCAAGGAATTGGCAGCTTTAAGCGTTTTCGCCGCCTTCGCGTATACGAACGATGGACATCGGAGAAGCTTGAGAATGTTCAGAGAAAAGAAGTCGAAGAGCTCTCGTCGAATACGAAAAAGATCGAGCGCGAAATTTTACATTGAAAATTTTTGAAGATATACTTTTCAATCAGTATTCGTTCGGGTTCTGCTGAATTTTATGCGAGAATGTGTCAGCTTTCGATGGAAATTCATTTACCCGCGTTTGCTTTTAATTATGTACGCGAAAGTTTGTCGTTGTCCACTGAACGGACCCTCTTCGTCTTCGAGGACAATTTCCGGAAGGTATATATAGCTTCGAATAGATTTTTACGATTGCAGAGAGATCGTGAAACCAAACGTGCCATTGAAAATGTTTAATCCCGCAGGGAAATACGTGCACAAGCGAGGTTGCAAGAGCAATTACAGGCGACTACGGTCGCCGGATTAATTAACCCTTTAACCGTGCAATACGGCCGAACGCGTTGTAACCAGCATTTTACGACCTTAACGAACTGCGTTTCCATTTAATATGAATATCCGTACGCAACAATTGCTACCCTTTATCGTCCGTTGTAAAATTAATTGTTGGTTCCAAGTGTAATCGCCCAGGTGAAGGGTTAAAGCCGTCGAGCAGACAGTTATGGACCGGTCGCATTCGTGCTCTCCAACGTCTCCGCCACCCTTGCACGAAGGGCGCGATCAAGGCTATTTTTAATCGATTCTCCAGCGGAGGAGAAGAAATATCTTTTTCTATTTCAGTTGCGCGATAGAAGGAACGTTCGATGGATCCATTCTGATTTGAGCTATCGCAACGCGCGGTCCATTTCTGTCCCGTTCGAAGGGGTGTGTTAAGAGAACGTATATATATAGAAATGTACGTTGAAACGCTGAAACAAACGCTACGAGAAGATTCACTGCATAATGCGAGCGATCGTTCGACTGTGCTGTTATGAAACGAATTGTCACTTAACCGAGATTTTCGGCAATACATACTATTATGATTACGATCATTATCATTATGATTATTACTATAATATATATCACCATGATTACTGATATTATTTAAATAAACCAGTTACTATTATTCTTACGACTGTTTCTGTTATCGTTTACGTTGTCACTGTTTGGAGAAGAGAACCATTTTGTACGTTGGGGGTTATTCGTCGTCTCGGTTATCCAACCGCGTGTACGTATGCGTGGACGTGTGCATGTGCATTCCCGTCGACGAAAGATCGATCGATCGACACCCTTTACCCTGTTTATAACCCCTCTCACCCTCGGCGCACTTTACTTTTGCTTTCTATCTTTTTTTTCTCTCATTTCTTTTTTTTTCTACCGACATTTTTTTCTTATCCTGGTTTTTCTTTTATTTGCACCCGTTTCAGACCCACCTGTAGTCAAGCGCAAACGAAGATAGTTGTGTAGACAGAGTCAGAGAAAATGAGTAGGAAACGAAAAGAAAAAAACCAAAAAAAAAAAAACAAAATCGCTCGTGCGTACGCAAAAAGAGAGAGAGAATTGACTACGGAGCCTGTGAACCCTCGCTGTCGGCGCACTTAGAAACCCTCCCCCCTCCGGAATTAACGTGAAAATGCATTAGGACGTTGATGTAAGTTCAACACACACGCAGGCATTTAACTGTGCGCGTCTTATATAATATATTTATAGGCTGCTCCGAAAATATCCGACCGCGAAAGCGATCTTTACGCTTCTCTGCCGTGACACGAGAGCAGTCTCTTTTTTTTTTCTACGAGAAAAGAGAAATATTCGTACACGATGAATTTTTACATTTTACTGATAATCTCGGCTTTTCTGTGCAATTCCAAGTTGAAATCTTGCTGCGAATTTATAGCAAGGATTTTAGAGTTGAATTGAATCCTTGCAGACTGGTACTGTGAAAAGGATTTTAACGTGGCATTGTTACAAGTACGATATCATTGGATAGAAATCTAGGATTCGTAGTGTACGAGCATCTTATCACGATCATATTTTCTCGATAATTTCGGAACATTCTATGCTAGCTGATAAGAGATCGGTTCGAGACGACAATATTTGTTCACGTTTCATTGCAGTCCTAAGTTTGTCTACTTTTTTTACCAAGAAAAAGTTTGATTAAATTTATCATAGAGAGCGAAACGAACGTCTCGAACCGATGATAGACGTGTTAACTATTTATTTGACTATTACCTTGCTGCCGTGTACCGCCAGGAAGACTCTGTTTCCCTCGCAGAAATCTCATCCCGGCTGGAGCGTACACAGAACGTTGAGTAAACGCATGGTTTCTTAGATCCTCTTCGAGCGAAACTGCGCGCGTTTATTTGCTTCGTTCATTTGTGTCCATTTTTCACGTCACCTTTTCGACGACCACCGATGCTACGAGTACGATCTCTCGATCATGTGCAGCTATTCTGAAACGTACCGTGGAATCTCGTATTATCGTGACTGCGGTTACATTTCGATCCTTCTCTCGTTCGACGTTCCTTTTTAAAAAGCTGTCCGATCCCCGGCTACGCGTGTACAGTGCGCACTTTTGTACATTTAGAGAATTAATATATTATCTTTGCTCTGTACACTATCGCTAGTCCGTGAAGATGAAAGTTCGTTCGTCGCTTTTAATCGTCCAACCGCGAGTACTCAAAAACGTTTCATACTCTTTCTTTTTTTTCGTCTTTTTTTTTTTGTTTCATCGTTAACCAAATTTACAGATGTTACAGCATCGAGTACGATTAACAAGTCCAAACTCATCGACGAGAAATTCTTAAGTGTTCAGTCCGTTCTATAATTAAACGTTTCCATAAGAAGCATCGTTATGAAGTTAAGACATACTCGAGCAAGCCATTCGATTCGCTCGAATCGTCGTTTCGAACGAATCGAATGGCCGGATCGACTCGAATTCGATCGCGATTCAAACGAAGAAAAAAACACTATGAAAAAGAACGTCGATTACGCGCTCGGAACTCGGTGCGCTTGAATACCAATTTCAAGCGACTCTCGCGAGGTTCCTCGAGGAGAAGAAGCGAGAATCGCGTTTGTCGCTGCTGTACATATTTACTGAATGATATTACGTGCATGTATAGGACGGGAGTACATATATTTATACGTACAATGCGTGCATAAACGCGTATAGACACGCATCAATGTCGGATTCGATTCATGTACGTCGATGCATTTCATCGGGATCGTGTGCACGCTGTTGCATTTCTTTCTCGGGAGCCGGCAGTCTCGATACCTCATCGCGCTTGTACACGACCGATCCCAGCGACGATGTACGACATCGACGATATTAATAAATTATTGTTGCGTTCTATTTATTTGCCGAGGGCCGACGCCGCCCTTGGTAGAAGTCCCTGATCCAACGCGGGGGTGATCCTCGTTCGACCACGCCAACGAGATCCTCCCCCCGGCAATAATTGTTGTAACAATAAAGTTTGAAAATTACTCGTGCTCCACGTTAAACCTTAATCTCCTGTACAAGTTCACTTTCATTCGTGTCCTTCTGCTTGTAGGATTAAGGAATGATTTAACTGATCCTCTCGCAGCGCTTAACGAGAGGAGCTCGAGAGCAACCTATCGAATACGGTACTGCGAGACTTGTATGCTTTGATAATATGGTGAATTATCCTCGTTTCCGTGCTACCTCGCCGATTCGTTGCACCGCGATGGAGTCGTGGCGAGTCGCGGCAACGCGTAGAAAAGGCAAGGCAAATCGATGTTGCTTATATGTATCTGTTTTCGGTTGATCGAAGCGCGTGAATTCTAGCGGA
This sequence comes from Xylocopa sonorina, assembly GCF_050948175.1. Lineage (NCBI taxonomy): Eukaryota > Metazoa > Arthropoda > Insecta > Hymenoptera > Apidae > Xylocopa > Xylocopa sonorina. The sequence goes on along the minus strand of NC_135197.1, from coordinate 10,372,484 downwards.
GAAATTAAGGTGTGCGGCAACAAAGTAGCGGCTAACGAGAAGATGACTCAGCTCGCTTATAAAGGCATATGTCGATGGAGTAGAATTAGGACAGAAGGTGCCTCGACCTCGCCGGTGCAATATATCCTGCATAAGGTAAGTATTAACTAAGGACGCGTGCCGCACGTTCAAATAATTACGTGCTGTTTCATAATAAGCATCCTAATTGTTGCCACAAGGTTGCGTTTCTGGTTAATTACGGGTAGAACGTGATAATAACTGAATTAGCAATACGAGACGATATGAGTCGGAGTCCTCGAATCAGAGGAATTAAGATAGCCACGCGATCTTCTCATTTTCCAATTACTTTACGCTCGGTAAGTTTCTCGATCGCGTACGGACGTTACCAAATTAATTGTATCATCCGCTTATCGAACTCCAATGCCCAGCCCAACTTCGATAATTGAAACTTCGATAATAAAATCGTGAAACGTTTGTGTAAAAGGAATGTCTGTCGGACAGATTCTGTTCAGCATCATAAGTAAACAGACCGCGTGATTTCATTGACTTTTAACCGGCGATCGGTATTTAAAAAGCACGCTCGCGAACGCACACCAGCCCAGTACTTAAACAGACGGGTATATGAGTCAAGGCTGCGGAGGGACCCTTACCTACTTTTTCCTTTTACGGTAACGAATCGTAGCCGGCGAACGTATGGGATACAGCGACGGCGGTAGACTTACGCAAAAGATTTCACGCCCGGACGAAAATCGCCGGTCGATTTCCATCGAACGATCCCTCGAGGGCGGATTCAGCCGTTCGGATTGAGCCATCGAACGGACGAGCTGCTCGCGAAACGACGCGGGGTGCACCCGCGACGAATCTAATTAATGGCCAGTGTGAAGGTTCGCGGGGATCAACCGCGGGACGCGATGCGAAGTCGTAACACGGACCGCGTCGCGAATTATTGGATAAATCTCGAAAGAATTGCGCAACCGGCCAGGCTAAAAGCGTTGTCCGAGTCACTGCGAATTGACCATGACACGAGTTGACTCAAGGAGATCGAGTGAGATGCCTATAACCCCAATGCCAAAATTACCACCGCCTAATATTGGCATTTTCCTGCTGGACACGCGACAGATAACGCTGTTTCCGTCCTGTATTTTAACGTTCCTCGTGGTACGCTTCCTACTCGATGGACGAACGCCATTGGTTGGTCTCGTCTACAACTATCCATGAGTCATTGGAGGTAGTCTTTTTTTCTTTCCTCGAGCCATCCGCGATGGAGCGGTTTCTTTTCCTTTCTTAATTGAAATCGAGGCAGCCGAAGGGTACTTAAGAACGCGCAGCCACCTTGAAACGGTCTCTGCGACTTTGATCTTGGTACCTACGGGCACATCGGAAACTAGATCAAGGAATCGCGAATGTAATCTCGAATGGATCTCACTTTTACGAGCGCACAAAGCTGCTTCACTTTCTCTATCGAATTACAATTCCTTTCTAAACGCTTATCAAGATCCTAATCATCCTCGTTCGCAGCCCATGGCGTACCGTCACGACTCTCACTGTATCGTTGTGCTCCATTTTGGTATGCACATTAGTCCGTTTCCTTTCTTTCCGGCTCCGAGCTATTAGCTCCGACGTCCTTAGACTAATCGTTCCCAGCAATGTTTCGAGCGGTCGAGGGAAATGACTTCGAATTAGCGTAGCGCCATTCGAAAGACATTTGGAACACGCTAATTGCGGTTCCTGGAACCATTGAAGGCGCAAAGGTAGTAACTGAAACTTCGCTTAAACAACGTGACAATTTCTAAAGTCATTCCGATCGCTCCGATAATTTTAGCATTAACCAAGGAGGGTGTACACAGTGTCATAGTTGCGCCACGTTCTCCAGAACCGCGTTCCGGACCTCCTCCGGCAAACTATTCGAAACACGAAACAGCAGGCTAAAAAAGAGACTCCATTCTCGATTTCGCGACGTCGGTCCAGGGGTCTCCAGGACGTGAAAATAGGCGTGCTCTCGTGCGTGGTCCGAGCGTCGTCGGAGCTAAAGATAAATTCCACAGCGGTGTACGTTTTCACAGACCCGTACGTAGAAAATCCTCCACGAAGGGGGCTGTGCACGCACCGGTGGTAGGGATACGGCGTCGAAAACGGGAAGGCAAAGGAGAAGGAGAGAAAGATAAAGAAAGAGAGAGAGAGAGAGGGAACCGCGTCCTGGCGCGGCGTCATCGTCGTCTTTTACGATCGCGAGGAGAGAAGCCCGCGAGAAAAGGTGGGAGCTACGACGAACGGTTGTGCCCGAAGCTTTCAGCGACCAGTCGAGACTTTGCCTGCGAGTCAGACGCATCCAACAGACGACGAACGAACCTGAATACTTGCCCTGTGAGTAAGCATGTGCACTTTTTCCAACACCGTACACCGCGTACACCGTCCGCCTCGAATTTCGCGTGCCCGCCCGCTACGTGCCACCGTAGGATCCCCCCTGGATCGGCTCGATCGTCGCTCTGGTTCCCCGCGAGCAGTGCGTGCACTTGGTATGCGTGCGCGAAAAAGAAAGTGACGTGAGCTGGACGCGCGTACGAGCTCGTCGCGAAAGTGAAGATCCCGCTCGTCCTCCTCCGCGGGGACCAGGAAACCGAGATCTCGGATAGAGGCAGGTGATCTCTCTCGCGAGTCGAGGGGGTTGCTGGCAGGTGTCGAACGGAGCCGCCTCCATTGGCCTTAAATCGTCCCCGATCGACCGTGGAAATCGAGCGTGGAATGAATTTCGGCGCTGGCGAAACCGCCGGCCGCATTCCGAGCTGACGATCCCCGAAAACGTTCGGTTATTATGCAAATTTGTATCGACGACCGTTTCGCAACGCACAGGCCTCGACCAGCCCGTTGTCAGGCACGGTGATATCGCCAGAAAAGCGTGACTCACGAACAATTTCAGGCATTCACGCGTAACCGCTGCGACAACATCGCCCGCAGACTGGCCCGCTCCTTGCCGCGGCGGTGCGGCCAGGAATTTCTGTCGCGAGATAGCAGATCGTCGTCACCGATGATAACGAATTCCCGAAAGAACGGGAGCGGACGTAGCTCCGTCAGCTTTGTTACGAATAATCGCAGGAGATCGCGGAGCGGATCGGGTGCATAGTCCGGGAATAGACCGTGCCCCATCGCGAAGTGTACACATAACGATCTATTTGCGTATCCTCCTGACCAATAGTGGTAAAGCGAACGATTTTTTTACTTCCACGCTGGTATCATTTCGCTCGAAGGATTTTAGAGAATAGTTGAATCGCCGTCTGGCAATCTGGGTCGTGTTCCTTTGCAAATAAATTTCTAATTTGCTCCAAAAGAGATGTAGGACGATGGTCGACGCGGGTGAACCGTGCGAAGGAGTAGAAAAAAGAAAAATGGGAATGTGTCAGATAGTATGTCGTTCGAAATCGGTTCGCGATAGTGGCCTGGTAGGCAGGCGAATTTCCTCTCGAGCGTAACAAGACACCGATCCGAATGGAGTAACGAAACTCGGGCTGTGCGTAACCCGAAAAGGTTCGACGGCAGGCGGCTAGCGACGATTCCACCCTCTCCTTCGCCCGTGTAAAAATAACCCTCTCCGTTGATACCAACGGCCTTAGAATCCGGCAGCCACGATTATTTTTTCTTCAACCTTACTTCGACCGCGTGTTTCACGGCTATCGGTAACCTATCCGTCGTTATCAGTGGGGATCCATATTCAGTAGGAAGAAAGCGGAAATTTCTAACTTAGGTATTTTTTAAATTGCTTTGTTTTGCGTTCGTTACGTAGTTAATCGTCGGCTTCGCTCGAATGGAATGTAAATTTCACGTGGTAACTAACAGAAACGATGACACGAGCCGGATCGTTTCTTCGGAGCATTGTGTCTAGAATTTCTGCTTCTTCGAACACGTCGGAACTCCGACGTGTTTTCCTTTCCTTCCACCCTGCATAGCAGGCATCTCTGATTACCAGCGAGCCAGGAATCGTGCACATTCGCTCGTACAGATACCAATGATACGGATGCAAGGATCGGCGCAGTGGCGTAGATGCAACGAATACCGAGAGAGCCTTTGCGATACGAACCAATCATTTTTCACGATCCAATTTCTAACTTTGTACACCGTTCCTGCACTGGAATCGCGTCCTAGTCTCTGTTGAACAACCATGAGAAAAAAGGTCGCGCGATTAAAACGGTAAGGCCACCCCCGTCCGTCAATCATTTTTCACGATCCAATTTCTAACTTTGTACACCGTTCCTGCACTGGAATCGCGTCCCAGACTCTGTCGAACAACCATGAGAAAAAAGGTCGCGCGATTAAAACGGTAAGGCCACCCCCGCCCGGTTCGAAGGCGAGGCGAGGTCGAAAAACAGGAGCGCGCACCAAAGATGCCTGGAATGTTTCCGGACGAAGGAAATTAACCCGTTCGTGGCTCTGTCCCGCTGACCGTGTCGATCCCCCCGTGGTTCTCGCGGTGCATCGGTTTCGCCCGTGGGGAGAGAAACGAGCGCGCATAAAATGCGAAAGCGAGCCAGCTCGAAGGATCCTCCTGTTTCGCCTCGGTTCGTCCTGTGCCAGGATCGCATACCTGAGCGTCTGACGTCACGGGGAGTGGAAAGAAAGACGGCTCCGGGCTGCGGAGACGTTTGATTTTATATATACGGACACGGTACAGAGCCCGGGCCTTCTTGAGCAAGAACCTGCCTCTATAAATAGGATATCCGGTCGTTCGCTAATTATACTTCGATGCATACTGTCCGCGTAGCGAGAACTCGCGCGGATTCTCGGTCGATCCGCCGGATTTTCAGGAGCAACAGCCACCGAAACGACGCGGGAGAAGGAATAGAAAGGAGGGAACGTGAACGGAGGCGAAAGAAAAACAAAATAGAGAACGGAGAGAATCGACAATCGAGATGGTTCGCGGTTAATTGAGCACGCGGATTGTCTCACGGTCATTGAAGTCTCCGGTGCGCCCGATGAACGCGCGCGAACTCGACCGTTCTCCTTGGGAATCGATCGAGTTCCGCGGTTCTACGGCGCACGGGAGAAAATTAAAAAGCGCGACCCGCCGATCGGAGATAAAGCGTATGGGAAGGAACACGCGGGTTACATGATCGATAGAACGTTCAGGAACGCGGCCAGGATGATAACCGAGCCACCCGTTGTTGCATTTTTCCAGATACGTTCGCCTCTTTATTCACGTGAACCAGTGACCGAACCAAGCCGCCACCATGGACGCGATCAAGAAGAAGATGCAGGGAATGAAGCTGGAGAAGGACAACGCGATGGACCGCGCGTTGCTCTGCGAGCAGCAAGCCCGCGACGCGAACGCGCGAGCTGAAAAGGTACATATCCCGCATTTTCAAGCCATGATGCGCCGGGTCGGAGATAGACCAAGAATTTATGAGTAACAAAAAAAGCGGAGTAATTTGATATACGATAAACCACCGAAATCGTCTATTTATCTCCCCTACGAGGCGGGGAGTAAAAATAGCAATGAAATAATCGCGCGGTGGCAAAAATACGGTACAGCATTGGCAACCGGTCAACGCGTTCGATCCTCCGTGTGTAAAATAATCTTTTGTTTAACAAAGGCCGAGGAAGAGGCGCGCGCCCTGCAAAAGAAGATCCAGACCATTGAAAATGAACTCGATCAAACTCAAGAGGCTCTCATGCAGGTCAACGCTAAGCTGGAGGAGAAAGACAAGGCGCTGCAGAACGTAAGTACTCGTATTTTCAAACGATAACTTTACCGCGCCGTTCGACGACAATATCTGTCGCCGGAATTAAATATTGAATTACATCCAAACATTTTCCTTAGCGGATAATTTTGCAGCGCGCGTTAGCTGTTCGAGTTAGGAAAAAGTTTAGAAAGTTTGTTACGTAAATATTTCAGTACGGACAGTGAAAACGTAAGGAAAGCATTAAAAGAACGTCCGAAAAATAAACTCGGAACCGGTTTCGAACGAGAAAACCCGCGAATCTTATCAATCACCGCGTTGTTACCGACGGAGTAGTGAGGATAGACGGCACGAGATGTCGCAGGCGTCCGTGCGCAGGCGCTCGACAAAGAAAGAGCAGGTTCCCCGCGAAGTAAGCGCACAGTCGGGCGTTAGTACGCGAAGCTGCCGTTTCGTCCGTTCGGCGGCGATCGGCAAACTTCGGTCCCGGTTTGTAGTTAATCGGTAGAGAGGGGGTAACCTGGATCGAGCAGAGAGTAATAGACGAGGAGAGCGAGAGAGAAAGCAAGATAGAAATCAGACCAGGACGGTGCAGAGAGTGGAGACCAGCGTGTCTCCTCTCGTGCATGCGTTCGCCCGCACGGGACGGTGTGTGCGTGCAACACAGAGGGATAGACAGGAGGACGTATGCGTGGCGCGGTGAGAAACGTGTTACGAACAGTGACAGACAAGATGGCGGTGTGCCTTGTGCGGTGGTAGTAACAGTGGTGCATAGAGCACGTTAAAATAATAATAATAATAGTGGAACGAAGGGGTTAGCGAAGGGTTGGCAGCTGGATAGCATGGAGCCAGCTCTTACGTCGACCACGAGACGTCGCGGTCATCAGCATCATCCGCGACACGCTACGCGCCGACGTCTCGACGTCTCCAGCAGAGGACCCGCGCAGTGTGGCCCTGCTGATATCGCTAAAGACACGACGATCGGCCAGAACGAACCGCCAACGGCTAAGACGTCACCGAAGCTCGACGAAAAGAGCAATGTCATCGATACGGAGTGCTCCTCCGCGGTGACAGTACCAGCGATCGTCGGCGCGAGGTGGCTCCGCGATCCGACGGCCACGGTATCGACGAAGGACGCACCGTCGAACGAGAACCCGAACAAATTGAAGAGCAGTCTCGAAGGCGATGACAGAGAGGAGAACGTCCGACAGAGGCTCGCGCAGTGTAGCCTGGACGTTCTCGACGAACGACACGAGCAGTCTGCTCGTGAGAAAAACGAAAACGAGAGCTGTGACAGCTATGATTCGGAGCAGCCGTTATCGGACAAGTCTAGATCGAGACCACGTGGAGCCGAGATATGCGGCGACGAGCTGTTCCACGAGACGAGGAGCAAAGAAAACTCACCGGAGCCTGAGCACGCGGTCGCGAGGGCTCGCGGTGACGGGAACTCCGACGACGAGTCGACGAACGTCGAGGAGGATCCTGAGCTCGCTGAACTTGCCAAGCTGAGATGTCCCAGCGAGAGGGCCGAGGTACAGGCCGAGAGAGAAGCGAGAAGAAGAAAGAGATGCGCCGATTATCCCGGATTGGCATTCGGATGGTCCATATTCTCCAGCGACACGATGATGAAATTCGGTCTCATTAGGAACGAATTGCAGAATATTATGGGGAACCAGCTGAAACGGGTCAGTATCGCATGGTACATCGCCGATGCGCCCGGCACATAGACGTGCGTATCGCGTGATGGAAGGTCACCGCGTGACGTGACCTTGACGCACTTTGACGTCGGTCAATGGGTGTCTCGAGGGTCGTTCCGACCTTGATAACGGAACGAGATCGTCGTTGGTCTAAATCTTGCTTTCTCTCTTGAGTCGTAGGACCGCTCGTCTAAGCTTTCGTCCGCTTTGCGCTCTCTTTTCTGAACTCGCTCGACTGTTTCCTTGGACGACGCTAGTCTTGGTGAATTCGATACCTTATATGGTTGAGAGCGGGTTAAAAATACGCGGGGAGTTAGGTTAGGTAGTCTAGTGGTTTACCTACGGTGACGTTGCACGCAATGAAATCGCACGTTGCTTGAAAAATCATACAAAGCGGCGACTCTCTTTTGCCAGTCTCCGTATATTTTAATCGCGCGCTCTTTTCTATCGTCCATCTTGGAAAATTACCGAACCGCTACGAATACTGATTAGCGAAAGGCTGATTAAAAACAGAGCAATTTCAGCCGTTGCCAACTGGAAATCGAAATTGGCTCGCGTTATCGCGCGTTAAATGAATAATGCACTACTCGCGGCTATGTAGTAATAATTAAGAGGCCATTAGCTGCGCTACTAGTGGCAAGGGACTTCTTACGGTGCTTAATGATGCACCATCACCCGACAAAGCGCACTTACTGTATAGGGTTATTGAACGGGGACAATGGATTAAGCGTGATTCTTCAGCGCGACATGATAAACGATACTCTTATTTAGTCAGCTTCGAGCGACCATACGGTTTTGTACCACGAATCCTTCAATTATTTACGAGCATATCGACGCGCATCGCAGCGTTAACGTTCTGGCTCGATTTTTTTTGGAGCAAGCCTCCACACCTTTATATTAAATATGACGTGTCCGTACAGTGAATGCAACGCTTCCAAGCTTGGCAGCATTATCGGTTCACTGATTGTACACTTCGTTGCAAAAGTAACGTAACTTAGCAACTTTCTTCAATTCCCTAACCAATCGAGCTAAAAAAAAAACGTATTCAATAAAAACAGTTGTTCCTACGCTACCAGAAAATGTTTTCGAAAACCGTTTCCAGAAATGAACCCCACCCTGCGCTGGTAACGCGTTAAACACGAGCAGTATTCGTCAACATTCTAAAAATAAGCAGCGGTTATACACGGCTAGATCCAGCGGCTCTTTTATTCGACACTCCGAGAGGGCATTGCGTAAGCATCGCTACCGGAACGCGGTCCCACAAATCCGCTTCATTACGAGCGTTTATAAACTGGTGACGATGTATAACGATGCGCAACATCGTTGCAAAATATTCGTAATGTATTGCACATGAAATTGGAACGCATTTCGTACTCTATCGTCGACCTTTGAAACAAGATCTGTTTCTTCGCCGCTTATCTTAGCCGATGTTTACACGTCACATTCTCCGCGATTTCTCGTGGCCCAACGTGCTGCCATCTGTGCCGGCATTGTTCGCGTAATTCTCGCGGCCAAGTCCGTGGATTCTTGGACCTACATTCAAATTCGGTTCATTGTTCTTAATTCGATGCTAACCAAGGACTTACGCGTTACTTAAATACGAAATAGGATAATCGAATGCTGGACGGTGCTGCCAAGGTTCTCGTAATTGCATAGAATTACATTTTTAAACCCCCTCTACGTTGTAACTATCTTTAAATAAAACTGTTTAATTACTTTATGTAAAAAGATTGTGTTTGCACATAAAGAAATGTGTACAGAATTATAGAAATTTGAAATATGCGATTCAATGTTCTACACGTTCATGCATGCTCTACTACGCATGTTAATAATTAAGAGTTAACAAGGGTACAAAGTAGAACTCGATAAAACGTATTACGAAATTCATTAGGAGCATAACGTGAATTTAAGTTCGGAAATATGTTGGAAATAGGATTACAGGCAAAATTAAATTTCCTCATTGCGTTATAACATGGCGACGAACGTTGTATCAACGGATAGCCCATCTTTTATACGCCGTATCTAATTACCTTGCTCCTTAATACCGCGATGAAATATATTGCAGCTTCCGGTTATGTTTAAATCAGACCGTTGACATCATTACGTTTCAACTCATCGTTCGCATTAAATGTCTCCGTAATCACATCTTTCTGAAACGCCAGCGCAACGTATCGTAAATAATAATTACCTGTTTACTGATATGCGACCGTTATGCCATTGCTCTCCATCATTATTTCGCGCATCATTCGTCCGGCGTGCGTACTCCTCGTCACGAGAGCGGTCTGAGCGAAGAGAGGTTACGTTCGTACCGGAATAATTCATCGATGCGCAGGATAAACGCACGGTTGCTCTCGATGCAGATGGGGAAACAGAAGAAACGAAACAACGCAGGAATTGTTATCGAGCGTCCATTTGAACGGTTGGGCGCGCTAGGGACGGGCGCGGTATTTCCGGGGCTTTGCGCGCGACGACACGTCGATCGGCGTAGCGATACTCGGCGTGCGCATCGCGCTTCGTGACGCGGTCACCGTAAGAAAAAAAATAATGCATCGCCAGTGGATCGAACTATCGTAATAACAGGCGTGATCGAGCGCGATGAATCCGTGCGATGATATCGACCGCGATTTAGTCGCATCAAAATTGTCGACTAAATATATTGAAACGAGCGTCGTTAAGGGCAAGGGACTATTTGACGTCCGCAGAACGGTAGCGCGCATGCGCGTCCAGACCGGGGGCGGCCATCTTGCTTTCCAGTCAACAGCAGCCAGTGGTCGTCAGTGTACGACAGCTCGGAGACTACGAAACTCTCTCTCTCGCACGGGTACCGGTTGTCTCTCGTACTCGACATACTTGATCATCGTACATCGTGTTCACCGGTTACCTTAGATTCTCCGCTTTTCGTTTACCGTTCGAGCATCACCTCGATCCGCGCATCCAGAACCGTAATCGCGGCGTTTACAAGTGAGAGAACGCTAACACGCGGATATTTAGCAGCATGTCGACGCAAGTGCAGGGCACCCTTCTCGACGTGCTCAAGAAGAAAATGAGGCAGACCAAGGAGGAGATGGAGAAGTACAAGGACGAGTGCGAGGAGTATCAGAAGCGGCTGCAGGTGGAAGTTATACGCCGCGAGGAAGTGAGTGAGAACAAAAAAAAAAAAAACGATGCACAAAATTTACCTCACGATCGTATATTTCTTCGTTGTACCCTGTGCTCGAATCAGCTCGATACGGTACGAGATCGTTCCCTGTCGTAGATTGGTTTTCGAGTCTCTTCTATCGCGAGCTGTTTCGTTCTCTGGCGCATAACCTGTACGATATCCCATTAGTTCGTCGATTCGTTCCGCGGATGCAGAAACTTGAATCAGGTACGCCGAGACGAAGAATTCAGTGAGATCTGTCGTGTCGACTAGCTAGTAAATATTCGATCGTTGGTGTACGTCTCTAATCAGGTCGCGCGAGTCGCATTGACTTTCAGAGGCGATCGATTTGTCTCGCGATCAACTGGTTTCTACTCGATTTTATAGCGAACGCGTACTATACGGTTTGCGGCGTGTCTTTACCGGAAATACGGTGCTCAACTTGGCGGTGTTCGTTCGGAAAAAGTATCGATCGGTTCGCGGGAGAGAGAAGCTGTTATCGAGGAAAACGAACGGGGTCGATCGAGCGACATCACCCTCGACGTATCATAATTCAGGGAAGGAGATTAGCGAACGTTCTCCTCGGTTGGCTGGCTCCCGATGAAATTACTTTTCACTTTTATACACGAAATGCCGGAGCCGGCGTCCACACGGCTATAGGATCGATCGTGAGTGTCAGGCACGTCGTCGTCAGGCTGGGTTGTGGCTCCGGTGAGGGCAGGCAGGGGGGTATAGAAGGGACACACCGACTCGACTCGCACTCGAGACATTCTTGATGCAACGAGGACCGGCTTGAAGGCTTACCTTTCTTGCTACCCTCGAGCCTTTATCAAATGATCCTCCGTGGCGCAGAAAATATTGTAACAGTAACCGCCCTAGAGCTGCGTAGCTGTGCGCAATGCGCTAAAAACCGATGGTTCCGTCCACTTGGTTTGCATTTCCAAGCTGACGTCTCCCGCTGTTGTTCGCACGGGAACAGAACCAGGATTATCGGTCGATTTCTGTGTATATATCTACGAGCGTGCAATGCTTCCACGCACGCGAACCTCTCCATTGAATTACCGGTATGACACGATCCGACACGCTTTTCCAAGAGTAATTACGGTCGCGTTTAGGTTATGTGCCGTTTGTAAAAAAGAAGAAAGCGCGTTCAAGTAAATCGTTCGAAAGATTGCAATTTTCTGCTTGTCCCTGGTGCATTTGGAGTATGGGAAATTGGGTAGGAATGCGCGTGTACGTACGTTTCTAGGTATTGATTAAAAACCTGAATAAGTACGTGCAGTGCGCACGGTTGTGCGATAAAGATCGACGAGAAACGATAGTTTGTTCTAGGTATGAACGTTCTTCAGCCTCGATTTAACGGATTTGCACTACGATCTTATTGTTGTGAACACATGCTAAAAATGTTTGAAAACGCTTGAGACGTTAGAATGTTGTGAGTAACTTTAACGTTTGGATCGTTCAGAACGATTCAAACAAGTTGAAACAACCTTCATATCGTTTTAAAGATTTAAAACTATTTACTTGATTCAATTATTCGAATCTAAACTTAAATTATTTAACACCCCAACGCTTCTAATAATCGTGTCTATTATCAGAATAGAAAAAACGCTGACTATCGAAGGCACAGCTCGTTAAAACTACGAAAATGAGCATCGACTTAAGTATATTCAAATCCGATGACGTCGCGTAGACGCGTGCTTACGCATCGGAAACGGTGGTTCCTTCTACCACGAAAACGATGCTGACCATTTCTAGGCGTCCGTACTTCCGCTGTGTATTATTTACACCAGTGACATTTAAACACGCGTCGCTCGAAGTCGAAAATTTTATTTCCCCGTGGAGACCTTTTCACCCCTGCACAGGAAGCCTATCGCAGACCACGATATCCCTTACTTGTCGTACCATGACTAACCTCCGCAAATTTATCGATTTAAAGATGAAGTAAACTGAGTCAGAGTATTATCAACCATTTCGTAGAACTGTTTTCAATGTCTGGACACGTACACAGATTTTTCAACGAAATCCACGATGTATGCTCTTTCGCTCGCTATATCTGAACGCGTAAGCGCGGTTACCAAACGTAAATGTGCAATCTAGCATTATCTGGGTATATTTATTTAACAGATTTGGATGAGGTACAGGATAAGGGGAAACACTTTCAAATATGAACTCCTGAGAACGACGCATACGTATGTACAGGCTAAATAGAAGCCCCCAAAAGATTATCTTAAGCCTTCATTATGTTCGCTGCGTTCTATCGCAAATTGAATCATCCGCTTCAAACCCGATACGTTATCTTTTGATGAACAACTAAGATCTTTCAATTTGTTTTCCTGAACGTTTATCAAAGGCTCGTACAATGAAACAATAACAGTTGCAAGGGACCAGTTTACGGTTAACAAAGACCATTTTCCTGCCGATTACACGGCAGAGATTAACCTTGTACTGCCACCGAAAAATGTCAACGTATCACCCACGAGCGCTTTATGCCGCTGTTGTCGCGCCGCTGTCCTAAAAGGCCAACGGATAGAAGCTCGGCGAAGCTTCACTAATAAGCTTTTGTCATCGAGCAATGAAGTGCACTGCCGCGAGCGCAGTCTCCTGTTCTCCCTCGTCTTTTTTCTTTTCTTTTTCATTTACCTTCTTCCTGGCTTCGTCCAATAGAACCAGATAACCAGTCAACGTACGTCCGGCGCACGTTGAGAAGATTTATACGTGATACACCGCCGCGAGTTCGGTTCATTGATTCCCTCGGCATCGACGGATTTAGCTTCCACCGTGAAAGTGATATTACGTACGAGCCGCGCTCCAGCACGTGGCGTGTCTTTTATTCAGGGGTTTACATAATCGAGCCACGATTATCCCCAGCCTGGGGGCTGATTTATTAATAAACAAACGCGTATACACCGTCTCGTAACACTTGGCTCGAACGGTGCCACGATACGGTTTTATCGATCCGAAGCGTTGCTGACTGATCGAGCGACACGGTTTTTGATCCACCTGCGACGAATGCTATCGGTATGGATAGTAACCAGTAGGGGTGTCTACGTTTCCAAATGAATTCTACGTTTGTGTACACGATAGTTGGTTCGTTTTAGAGCAAAACGACCTTGCGAAGCAATCGAGTACCGTTGCCTCCACTGAAATCCCCCTTCCATCTGCGTTCCGGTTGTTGGACCGAGTACAACAATATTCCGCACCTCAAACCGATCTCGCGTGGAACAAAATATCAAATCTGATTCTACGCGCTTACTCCAGGGCTTTATGTTTTATCGAAATTTTCTACTCGAAACTGTTTACAGCTGCAGTATTATCTACTCCCTTATCAATCTTATCTCGATGATTACACAGAAGAAAATGGAGCAAAATTAATTCATCGTGCTCCTTGAAATTGGGTCAAATGTTCTTAACGCTACGACTATCATCTCCCGAGTTATAAAAGAATTTAAACTTCCTGCCTTCCAATTATCGAAGATCCCGGAGCGCAAAAATTTGTATCGAAATTTATGTACACTCCAATTAAGGTGGAAAAACTGTTCTACATGTAAATTTATTATTTACACCATCGCTGTAACCGCGGTTCAGGTGCTCGCTCGAAGATTAGCCACGTAACTACATGGTTTCATAATTAATAGAATCGTGGTAGCGATTTTTCGAGCAGGAACAGAGCCGCGTAATCGCGTCGAATTAAGCAGAACGTAATGGAAGCTACGGAGGGTGATCGTTGCCGGAAGTTTGGCACACTTTACCCGGCGTTACCGCGGATACGATCGACAGAGAGCTCTGTTCAGTCGCGGCAGAAACGCGCGGGCGTGTCGTCGGTTTCCTCCGAAAGCAGGATCAGCGCTCGGACGAACCGATCGATCCTCCTCGATGGCCGTGTGGAATACGGGGCGACGGAAATGGCGCGCGCGCGTTGGGTTAAATGTTAACGCGCGACGAATGATCCGGTCGGTAATTTAGCCTGCACGTCGTCTGGATACGAATTATGAGGTTGCACATGGCCGCGAGTAGGCACGAGTAACCGGTCAGTTTTCTGTGAATTGTTTCACGTGGGTGGAGTAACGAAGTCGGTGGACTTCATTGAGGTGGACGTCACTGATACAGTTTGACGTATGCTGTTCAAGGTAAGACACAAGTCCGCGACCCTTCCTCTCGATCGAGGTAGATAAGATAAACGTATCGTTAGTCATGGATATCGTTAGTTTTCGATCGACGAGGTGGACAGGCGTGTCGGATCGATCCGGATGCACAGCGTTCGCGGGTGATCGAGGAGCCGGCACGTGTGTCGAGGCGCGGGTAATGCCCGGTTCGCGCACGATCAATTGGGATTTATCCGCTCGACGCACAATCGTCGCAGGTGCAGCCGTAAACGGGGACAAGGGCCTCGAATTGCGTAGACGTATACACGCGTAACCGAGCGTTGAGCAATTTAGATCTGTAAGGGCTGATGTAATAGGTCTACTTTTTATTTTTACTTTTCAGCAAACTTTGATAAGCAGTGTCTCACTGATTTTCGATCGATAACAACGTGATATCAAAAGAGTAGGCAAACACTTGTTGGTCGATGATTGATTTTCGCAATGCCTACAAACTTCGTTTATCATCACCTGTTGAGGAGATACAAATGTTCCATCAGAATCATAAAGAGTTGAAGCGATCATTGTAATGTAAGGTAAACGACAATTCGAAATGTTAATCGCGTGAAACCGTAATGAGGAGTACGCTGCGTTAATAGCTTTTCCAAGGAAAGCGTCTAGAAAACAGCGGCGACTCTTTCAGCAAATCACGTCATGGAGTAAAGAATAGAAGGTTGGAAGAATTTAATTAACCGAGATTACTTAAAAACGGTTTTCGATATTTTACAACCGTAGAATTTGCCCTCTTCATTCTATGATAATCTGCTCTGCTCCCGGGCAATCGTTCCTCATTGCGAATGGAATCAAAACAGCCGATAGACGGAAGCACGTGAACGCAGCGAAAAATCACCGATTCGTTCAATGAAATTGTTGGATGCAACGAGCACGAGCTGCAAAGGAAGTTAGGGTCATTGATATGCGAACAGGGCGAAGGCCTTGGCGATCCCGCGACGAATAGTCCTTTGAATCCTAATCACTCGTCGCGCGTTCGCCAGCAGACATTGTTTTTCTTATGTTTTATTCCCATTTGTTGCACCGCACGAACGACAAGCCTTATATTGAGGCGATAGCTTATCTAGCCTTTTATCTTAACTTGGTTCGCGTGCTAATGAATTTACCGCAGTCGTTCAATTCGTCGATAGCGACATATCGTTCCACCGTGATACAATGTTGCAACGCTGTTATCGCACTAAGTGTACGCATAATTACAGATTATGATTAACAAAGGCAAACGTGTATTTAAATGCTGTAAACTGTCCGTTTCCATGTAGAAATGTCACTTTTTCTCTCTCTTCCCGTCTAGAAGATGTAACGTTAAGTCTAACGGCGTCGTTTCGTTTGGTTACAGGCCGAGTCCGAAGTGGCCGCTCTGAATCGTCGCATCCAGCTGCTGGAGGAGGACCTCGAGAGATCGGAGGAGCGCCTCGCAACCGCCACTGCTAAATTGGCAGAGGCGTCGCAGGCTGCGGATGAGAGCGAACGGTAAACGAATGCCACATTTCTATCGTTTCCCGGCGGTGACTCGAGCATCGTACGGCCACGTAAACCTTATAAATATCCCGTCGACCAAGGGATATTTATAATGGCGGACAGCGGCTCCTTTACTGAATGGGTTGATAACAACACGCCCCATTTGATTGATCGATTCATTGAAAGTTCGATTCACTCGTCTCCTTTGTTGCTAACGAGCCTCCTGTTAATAAGGTTGTCGGAGGTCATAGTTTTTTATTAGAAACATTAATACACGTCGCTCGTAGTACGCGAGTTACGCAGAGCCAAAGTAAATCTGCATCGAAGTTACCTGATTCCTCTTTATAGGGGGTATTGCATCTAGGTATGCATTGTGCGCCGTGGTACTGAGCTTAAGAAGTTCAAGGAACGTAGGGATAATTTATTCGAGTATCGAATGGCTCGTTATATCGGCCAGGAAAGTGAAAGAGTATTAGTAGAACGTTAGATACAGTGTTTGTTATCTACCCTGCTGGATGATGGGAGGAATAGTTTGAGAAATACTTTATCGAATTCTGGTTTAAGGAATTCTTAAAGCTGTTGGAAGGAGAACTGATCACCTTTGATATACCAACAATCGTGTTAGATAAATTATTCAATTTACAAGTCGCATTATCGTCTGCCGTCTGTCAAATTGTGGTTACGCCCTGCTCGAAACAATCAGGCAATGCAACCGAGCAAACAAATTTTACAGCTCTTTCGCACCGTCGTATGAATCACTTGGGAACGTTGAATCATAAAATCGTTTACACGCATGGATACGTATCTCGCGATGCCTATTTCGAGCAGAGGTTCGCTCTTGATAGCGCCTCAAATGAAATTTCTCAAACTAAACACCAACGAGGTCGTACGGTGCTCCGAAAAATCTCGAGATTAACCGCCGGACGTGCACAGAGATCGAGTCGAAAGAGCGAGTATTCTCGAGAGACTATTCCACGTCCAGGTCTATTTATAAACGATAGGCACAGTACTGCATTGTAATGTTTCGCGGTTAATACGCGCCCGATATAGAGCTGAAACGAGTTGTATTTTATCCGATATGGGGGCAGTTGCTCGCGCGAACGCAGGTTACCTGCGAACTAACAATTTAGCCGAGCATTCTCATTCACGCGATTTGCATAAAGTGGGTGGTTAATTATCGATCGTTTCAGAAGATCGTATCAACTCATAATCCAGGAGCATTGCGAGCATTAAGCGTTAAATTCGATTGTCGTACGATCAGGAAGGATCGCAGCGGATTCTTCTGCGTGTTTGATCCAAAAGGGGGGCAAGGGTTAAGTTAATTTATTAGATTCGATCAACTCGCTCTTTCGCTCGGATCCAAATCGACGCCACGGCAAATTGTTTACCCATAGGACTAACTTTTCGACGTTGAAAGAACCTCGAGATATCGCGCTTCCAGAATTCTCCGTCAGATCGTCGTTCACGCCGATAACGTTAATCGTCAAGCGGAACCGTGACTTTGAAATCCCGGAATGAGAAGTAGATTCGTTCTGGATCGATTAAAGTGGAAAGTATACACGCGCCGAGTGGCGGATAGACCGTATTATCGCGTTTGATAAAACGCCGCTGCGAACGCGTTCACGGGTAAAGAGATTGATCGCTGGCGGAGAATTCATGACTCTTGTATTGTCGATAATATTGTTTTATCGGCGTTTTTACGTATCTCGAAGTAAACTTTTTATACTAGAGTCACTTTCCTTATCCGAGAAGTATAATGAGATAGATAAAAGATTGAAACGGTAGCTTCGAAAAGAAAAACAATTCCCGAGTGAAACAAGCAACGCTTCTGTCGAGGTAACGCGAAAATGATTACTCAACGATCGACCGTTTCGAGCTATAAAAAACAGCAATTAATTTGTACGCGTTCGTGAATGTTATTCTTCTCAAAATCGCGATTGAATCGGATTTCTTCTTGTGTCGATGATCTTTCTTTCAACGGCGAGCAAATCGATGCTAAAAGTCGAATGATAATCGATCGCTAGGATACGCAAGGCACTCGAAAACCGTACCAATATGGAAGACGACCGGGTATCCCTGTTGGAGCAGCAGCTAGCGCAGGCTAAACTGATCGCCGAGGAGGCGGATAAAAAATACGAGGAGGTGGGTTACGTATCAGCGAGCAAAAAGGCGATCCCTTTTGTGCCAGCCCTTCGGGAACGAATCCCTGTTCACCTCGACGAACAACCAGACCCTCCGTTTCGCTCGCGCGAAAACTAGCCACGTACTCGATACGAGAACGCGTGTCGAGATATTTGATTGAATTTTCACTCGACGAGATATCAGCGTTAGAGATAATCGTATCAGCCTCTGAAAAGGCGATCGAGAATCTTTCGAGAGCGGAGGAGACAGGTTCGTCGAGATCGACGGGCGGTTCGTTCCCGCAGGTACACGTTTCCAGGAATTGGAGCAGGTAGCAGGCGAGCAGTGCTGTAGCCATGCGCCACCCATGAGGCGCCCTCGTGATCTCAGCCGAGGCGACGATAATGTTTAAGTTTCACCTTCCAGCGACGATTTCGTTTCGCGAAGTATGTTAATCCCGATTGTTTGTGGTAATCGTTAAAGAGCCCGCAAGATTCTTGAGAATCGCAGCTTGGCCGATGAAGAGCGTATGGACGCCCTCGAGAATCAGCTGAAGGAGGCCAGGTTCCTCGCTGAAGAAGCTGACAAGAAATACGATGAGGTTCGCGAGCCCACGACTGACAAGCGTGATGGCTGCAGTGACAATGATCATGATAAAAATAATGATGATGATGATGGTTCCTAGTTGATAGTCGAGATAATAGTGCCTAATCCCATAACTCTCTGTCTTCTCTCTGTGTGCTCGAAACCACCGTGGCGCCCGGTATAACCTAAAGAAAAAAGAAAAAAAAACAACGAAAACGACAAAAAAAAAAAAGAAATAATTAATCCGTTCGCGCGCAACTCGATCGATCGAAAGTATAAACGCGTTGCTCGTCCGCGAGAATACGGTTTTCTCTTCTCGAATCGACCAACGTTGAGAGTCGATCGTTCGTGTTCACTTTTTTCCGGGAAAAAAAGGAGTAATTCGTTCGGGATAAAAGGAGAAAAAAAAGAATATCGTCTTCGTTAAAATTCGAAAAGATTAAATATATTGGACGTTACGATTCTATGACAGTGATTTAATGAGGCATTAAAAAATGAAAAAATGGAGAGGAAGGTATTTTGATCGTCTGTGATTTCGTCGAGTAAGTGAGATATAATTGGTCGATCAGCGGGTAAGAAGTGCAGTGCTCGAATAAAGCAATTCTTTCCGGGAATAATAATTGAAGGAAGATAAATATGAGATGAACAGTGATACGGAAATATACGAGTATATGTCAGTGTCACGTGTTTTGAGCGCGTAACGTTTGGAACAACTGTATATCTGTGATTTCCAAGTGTTTGTTGGAACAAAAATTAAAAAAAAGAAAAAAAGTACGAAAAAAAAAATAAGTTTCAAGTGCCAGTTTCATAAAAAGAAAGAAAAGGAAATTAATTAAAATGAAAATTTATATAGTTTGCATAAAGATGATCGCGCAAAATCGTCTCTCGATCGTACAGGAATCCGGTGGATATCGTTGGTCCGCGTGTTCGGGTTGTCTAACCGGAAACTGGCTCCCGCAAGAGTATGGTTTAACGCGTCCTGTGTTGTGATACGAACGGGGCCGTCTGCATTTCGGTCTTGAACGCGATTAAAAATGGTGCTGCTTTTGTCCAAAGACTCCCCTTTTCGCTTTGCTGGAATTCGGAACGTAGCTCGAATGTTCGAAATGTTCGAATAGTAAAAAGTCCATCTGTTATGGTAGGTGTCGCGTGACTACGTCGAAGTTACAAGGATTACGAAGCTACCACACTTTATTAGATAGATTTAAAAAATATATCATTGACTCGTTCGTGTTCGCTGCCACGCATGTAGTATCGAAAAATGCGATTTCTTTCCATAATTCGATCTCAGATTCCTGGGATAGTTCGAAGCTTAGATCGGTGGCCATCGAAGCGGCTGCAGTGCAACGCAAAATTACAATAATCCACAAAACTTTCTTGGCGTGCTACATGAAAGAGGTATCATTAGAAAAACGCAGCTCGATAAGCACGAACGAGCCGCGAATATATTACACGTAACGTAAATGCACTCGATAGCCCAGAACGATCAAAAAAGAAAGTTCCATTATAACGCCATCGATATACACGAATAGAAGGGATCTTGCACAAGTGGCAAAAGTTTCACCGAATCGATAGCGTCGATGATACTTTAGCTAGTCGCAGGATACGCATCGTTGTAACTTCATCGTGTCTGTGCCCCTCTCCTGATAACTAAATCGCATCCATCATTTTTTTTATAGTGTCGTTGAATTAATGAACGCCGGCCACTAATCAAGATTTGCCATGCTGTTTCTTAATATGTTTGCAGTGTGACACCGCGGAGTCGCGAGACTCTCGATTAAAATCTCGGTTGCTTGTCTCTCTCTCTCTCTAACGATCTAACCGCATAACAGTTAATTCCAGAAGCTCGGACCAGCAAAGGCGAGCCTTAACCGAGTGCGTTCACGATTCGTTTCGTTTCTCTTTTTTAACACCGTTGCAGTAATCAGTTATCGTTGACGAGCGTTGCGCAAACCCCTCGTTGAACGTTGAAATTTCGTACCGTCGCGCACTTCAGATAACGCGTGATCGATTTAAAGACACTTTGCCAGGAGATTAATCGTAATTCTCGTTCCGATATTTGCTTGTTAAAAAAACAAAATTCATTCGACTTCGTTCGATCATTATTCAACGCGCGTGATAACATCGATTTTACCTTTCTCGTGTACGTAAAAACGCTTTACGGATCACTTCTGTTAATCGTTGCGTCACTTTTCGCCACAAGTTTCAACGCGGAACGCAGAAGATCGTGGAATAGAAATCGAAGAAGAAGAAGATCGGCTCGCGTAATGGAGCCAGTTGTTCGAAGGGGTTGCGTCACGCTCGCCAAGATCGTTGCATGCGTAGAACGAAAGGTCTCCGTGGACAAACGAAAGGGACATTCCATCGAGCACTCCGCGGACAGTTTTACCACGGCGTTGATACCGAGGACGGCGTGAATTCTCCTTCGTTTGCCACGGTGGCCTCGCGGTTACCGCCTGCACCGCGAGTACTTCCATCGATTCGTGCCGATCTCTCAAAGAACGAAGCGCTTCGGCTCTTATCTCCTCCGTCGCTCCTCTTTACGAGGTGTCCGCTCTACGGCTGAAAGAGCCCTCGATAAACGTTATCCGGTACGTGTGCCGCGAGCTAAACTAGCACCGTTTACCCGGGGTTGTCGTTTCGAATTCCGCGCGCCACGCTGCGTTTGTCCATTTCGTCGCGTTCAAATTGCCCGTTTCCCGCCAGCTCGAGCGCGCGAAATCGCTCGGGCAGGGAGCACGTTTCGCGGTTAGTGTCTCACTGGTTCAATATTTGCGATTCCGTCGCGAGTGGGATCCGCGCGCGGAATACTATTAACCCCTTAACCGAGCGAGACCGGTTGCCCCTTCCGAGTAGACGCGAGGATATCTTCGAACGTTCAATCGTCCAAATCTCGCACTTTCGAACGGGACACGAAGATATAATTTTCCCGCAGCGATCAATCGCGTGATCCGTTCTCGCCCCTAAAATGGTAGCGATACTTTCACCGATGGGTCCGAAAATTTGTCACGCTCCGCACGACCTTCGAAACCAGTCAATCGACTCCGACTTCTCACCCGTTACCATCCGTGGCACCACCCTTCCAAGTTCACCGCGTATCCTCGCAGACATCGTAACGACACGGTCGAAAATCTTCCTTAAAAGTACACGAGAAATTTCACACAGAAAAGAAGACCACGAACCACAGCGACACTTTCACCGGAATGACTCGAACAAAAACCGAAAACAAAATCTTTATACCCCGTCCGGCCTCCCAAACCAGTCAATCGACTCCGAACTCGTTACCCATTACCACCGAATCGTGTTCGCCCTTCGAGGTTCGTCGCGATCAAGGTATCCTCGCGAGAAAAAAAAAAGAGCCCCAGGGGAGTCGAGTCGATCGAACCAGCCGTACGACGCAAAAGGAGCGCGTGCTCTCTTCCAGTTCGTAGAGCGACATCGAACCCGGCACCGTGGTCACGTCGATCTCGGCCGCGAGGCGCGAGATCCACGGATCTTGGCCCAGATCGGCGTTGGTACCGAGGCGCACGGAACCACGGGGCCCCGGGGAGGAACGAAAAATGGAGGAGATCGAGCGAGAGGGAGTGACGAAAAGAAAAAAAGGAAAAAAACCAGAACACAAGGAGAAAACGTGTGTATGTGTCGTTTATACAGGTCGCCCGTAAATTGGCCATGGTTGAGGCCGATCTAGAACGTGCCGAGGAACGTGCCGAGGCCGGAGAGTCGTAAGCATCCGTTTTTCAAAATGCGTTTACCACTCACACCGCCCGTTTTTCTTTCATTAACGCCTTTTTTGGAATTTCGAGCGTGCGCCGCAATGATTACCAGTTTGTCGACCCCCCACACACACCACCCCCTCTACTCTTACCCCCTCATACGCTCTTCTGCCGTCACACTTTTTCACGTGTACATATACGTAACGATGTGCACTCGTCTTTTTATTTTTCTTTTTTTTTGTTATCTCTCTCTTTTTGTACGGACACGAAGAGTGTACCGATCAGCGTCACTTGCGTTTGACGGCCATCGATAACACGTGATCACGTGTGGAAGTGTCTAACACATGTTTTCTGGTTTGTTCTTTTGAATGTCGCCTTTAAGTTTCCCCCCCTGTCAGAGGAGGGTTAGATGTTACTGATAGGGCCCAGAGTGGTTCTTTCGATTTGGTGTCTCGATTCGACACCTCGATCGAACTCCGTTGCTTTTAGAAGGGAAATCTTAGGCTGTGACAAGCGTAGATATTTTTAACGATTAGAAGAAATTGTATGGTGATTCTTGCTTTAGAATTCTCCTTCGTAGCTAAGATTTCTCTTCGAGTTTTTATATCCAAGAAAATTGAATTGTAATGTATTTATATATTTTTATCGAGGTCAGTTCCACTTTCTTGGACGAAAAAAGAACATGTTTATAGCGTTTGTTTGACAAAATATTCAAGTCACGATCGAGCAGCAGACTGGTGGACCAATGAACGACCGGGGAGAAGCGGACCGGATTGCTGATCGTTTGCATGTGTTCACGACATAATTCTTGATTTCTCATATTTTTGTTTCTTTTTTTTTTCATTCATTTTTTGAATTCCTTATCATCCTTGCTTTTTTCGCATGACACGTGTGGCTGTTGATCACAGGTTGCCAGAAAACTAGTCATGATGGAGCAGGATCTCGAGCGTGCCGAAGAGAAGGCGGAACTTTCGGAAGGGTAGGTGGTTCAGTTTGTGCATGTGTCACTGTTCTTTCCCTTCTGTCGCCTTTCTTGAATTTTCGCGAGTGGACGCTTGTCTAACACGGACGAACGCTGGTCAACGAGTAATTAATAAGAAATCTTAATCGTCTCTGTAATTACAATTTGAAGTATATGTCAATTTGCGTCTCGATATGAAATCAGTAAAGGATAATTCCATGAAAAACTCAATTCTGTAATTTATAAAATCTCTTCTATTATGTCATTGTATTCTCAACCAGATCTAATCAAAAATATCGTTTCGTTTGAAATATCTTGTTGTAAGAACTTAAGAAAGGCTATATTATGAGTTTCGAAATTTGAAATTATCTGTACGAAAAAATCAACCAGCCGTTCGTCCACGCTGAAAAAAAAGAGCACACGCACACTGTCAGGTAGGAATAGAATTTACGAGCAGGACTCGTACTAAGCGATTTATTCGTTTTGCAGAAAGATCGTCGAGCTGGAAGAGGAGCTGCGCGTGGTTGGCAACAACCTGAAGTCCCTCGAGGTCTCAGAAGAGAAGGTAAGTACCACTAGAACGAGTCGGGACAAACATCTACGAAACTCTCGAAATATCTGTTTCACTTTCTCTTCCTCTCGAATTCATTCCACGCGTAAAATCACGCGGCGATATATTATTTATACATGAAAATTTCTGTACCGATACTCAACTAGAAGGAAAAAGAAGAATTAGATTCTGATACGTCTCAGATTCACTCAGAGTCACACTACAATATATCACTTTTAAAACGTTTGATTATTTCAATCGATGATGCGATTCAGTTCTCGTCAAAGCGATCGAATAAAGCTGAAACGATTCGCTTCGCAGCGCGTCCGTTGACACTCATCGATCCTTCTTCCCCATCGCGTGTAAGGCCCCTGCCGCTCGTGGAAATTACATCCTGCGAAAGTTTATGGCGGAACAAAGAAATCGATGGTGGCGAAACGAGCGCACCGTGTAAAACGGGCGATTTTCCACGGTGACGCGAATTGAAATTCAACAGCCACGCGAGTCGCAGGGGTTTTGTCGCGTCGCGAGATTCGCGTTCGTCCCAAACGGCTGTTGAACGATCGGGAAAAATTGCGCGTGCGGGATGAAAGAACAGAAAACGATCAATTTCGTCGCATCTAGATGCATAATGTTCACGTGTTACTGTACCATAGGCCAACCAGCGTGAAGAGGAGTACAAGAACCAAATTAAGACTCTTACCACTCGCCTAAAGGAGGTACAGATCCTTTTTGAGAGTGTTCTGCATCTGATTCTCGTTTCTTTTTGCCAAACAGTGTGATTTGTCGTCGCGAGTACACCGCCGTTTGTACTAAAACCATTAACTCGCTCACGCTCGCCCACCTATTCCTCTCATTTTGCGCTACTTTCTTTCTGTAACCAAGCCACATCGACTTTCCACATACTTCTCTTCTTTTCGCTCTATTTATTTATTTATTTCCCCCTTCTTTTATTTTTTTATTTTTTTATTAACTTTGTAACGCTAACGTGAGGTCGTTTTTTTCTCTTTTTTTGCGCTTGACTAAAAATAGGCGACGCAAAGAGAGGAGACATTCGTGGGCCAAGTGAAGATACTGGATAGCCAGTTGAAAGAGGTAAGCGAGAGTTCCGTGACCGGAAGTGGGACGATTCTTCAGGTGGAGGGTTTTTTTTCTTTCGATTCGCGAGCCTTTATAGAAAGAAACCGTAAGAGATGCCCGTCCATGTTTTTATATTACGTTCTGAGTCACGTTTACTTTTATTCTTTGTCGCGCCGGTCCAAACACGTTTCTTCTATTCACATTGTACATATATTCTCGCCACGTTTCACGATTAGATGCCAGCTCGTTTGTACAGATTCCACCTTTACTTTTGCACAACCTTCGTATGCTCGATTCACGTCTCTGCGATATTTAACGTATTACGCATAAGTAGAAAAGAGGAAAATGAACGTTCGGTTGATTCTTGATAAGCAAGCGATGGACATTGACACTGGCCAATTTTCAACGAGGTACGAATTGTTTATTGTGAACGTTCAACGCTGGACTGAAAGTAAAAAACGATTTCATAGAATGATAACAATATAAAGACACCGTGTGCAATTGACTAACATGATTCTATTAAACTGTCGAAAGTAAGATTAAAGCATGGAGTGCAGTTTTACTAATCGGAAAAGAAAACAAATGTGATTACTCTACAAATCCGTCGATTTTAAAAATACGTCTCGATTTTTCAGTTTTTTTTTTCTATTTTACACAATTTCGTTTCTTTCGGTCATCTAGAAATTGGATGAACGAAATTTCAAGAGATATATAATATACATATGCGTAATAGATCTCGCTGTAAATGATTGCCAACTACGCATGCATAGAATTTAGTTGTCACACGCAGCCAGAGAAGTTTTAAAATCGACGACAAATCACAAACGAGGGACGCAGCGGGAGATACTGATCGTTTCTATCTGTTATCACAGGCTGAAGCTCGCGCCGAGTTCGCCGAAAGATCCGTGCAGAAATTGCAGAAGGAGGTCGACAGGCTCGAAGGTGCGTATTCATTAAAACCGCATTACCACTCGTACCGCGTGTCATTGCTCGCTAAATTTTCATTCTCGATGACTCTTACTTTCTCGAACGGCCATTACGAACCTTATCTACGAACTCTACGAACACCATGTAGGGACATCGGCCATTTCGTTAATTCTCATTGGTAATTCGGTTGGATTCTATTCTAGCGTTAGAGATTACGTTACACTTTGTTAGAATAAGAAAGAGAGAGAGAACTGGAAAACAAAGGTCTAAAAAACGAGAAAAGAATATCCGAGGGAGCTGAATACGAACAGTAAGATTGCAATCGGACGAACTCTGATCGCCAGATAACCCGTTAGGGATTCATTAACGACCATAACACCTCTCACTTCCAAATTGACCACCACCCGATTTTGTTTGAGTGCATCTAACGATTAATAGACTCGCAGACGACAGTCATTTAGAGCACTAGATTTGTAAGAAGGGATTCGAACGGTGGAAATACGCCCTGTCGATAAAACACAGGTCCAAGTGATGAGTGCTGTGGAACTCATGACAATCCTCTGATCAAAAACCACCCTTTTCTATTTCACACGGGCTAAGTACCTGTCACACATCCCTCGAAAGCTCATCGAACCAACGAGTACCTCTGAATGGCGCTGAAAATACCATTTAAACCCGCGATCCATGAAAAACGCGTACATATTTCCACTCTTCGCTCTTCCTACGAAGAACTCGAGGATCGATCGATAACCGATGGGAAACGTTTCGCCCATCGACGATCCGATCGATCCATGTGTGTCGAGCGTGGCTGTCGTTTGCATCGAAAGCTGCACACACATACACCGTTTGCCGATTTCAATACTAACGACGACGAGAACAGGCCAGCGAGAAGGGGCGACCTGTAACCCTCGTCGCGTGTGACGTGTGCGTTTGCTCGAGTAAATAACCAACGTGTTCTTCCACCCTTAACCCCGCATTCGAACCCCGCGTGACGATCGCCTAAGCGCGCGCCCGTCTGCAGCCTTCCCTCTAACCAGTGATCTTTCCAGACGACCTTGCCGCCGAGAGAGAGAAAAACAAATTGCTCCAGGAGGAGATGGAGGCCACCCTGCATGACATCCAGAACATGTAGACCGTGTCCCGCGGCGGGCGGAAAAAAAAATAACACACACAAAAAAAAGAAAACAATACAACAAAAAGCAACAACAGATTTAATAAAGTAAAATACGAGAGAGAGAAAGATATTATATAAACGGAGAACGTTCGGGGCAAAAGCATACGCGGACATAATAGAGTACGATTCTTTCGGGGTTAATGGAACAAAAGGAACAGACAAGCGTGCGGAGATAACGATATAAAGACGAAACGCGTAGAACAGGGATACGATAGAGGGTGAGGGAGACGAGGAACGAACGCGAACGTCGAGATAGTATAAACAAATGGGAAGGGGTTAGACGGGGAGAGGAAAATGGAAAAATATCGTTGAGAGAAAATATATATATAAATATATACGCTGTGCGACGCGAGCGCTTTTGTGTGTGGTGCACACCATTATTCGTTCACGAGGGTGAAACGAAGGAAACGAGAAAAAGAAAAAAGAACAGACGAACAGAACCGAGGAGAAGAAAGATAAAACCGTGCAGTCTTTTCTAGGCTAGGCTCATACATCTCCCATTGTAACGCCCATCTCAACACAAGCGAACCAACCACCCACCCCCCCGGTTGCGCACTTCTTTTTCCTGTGTGTACGCTCGTGTACGCGTGTGTTTCATGCATGTGTGCCTGTTTTACTACTGTTGCCTGCTGCTGCTGCTGCGTGTGTGGTGAGATTTTTGCGCGCCCGAGGAATCGAGAGAGTCCAGACGAACGCATCGTGTGCAGGTAGAGAGAAGAGGCGATGGATCGCGGAGGATGGAGAGGACAAAGGGGTGGAAGGTAGGATGCGTGGTTTGTCAAAGGGACTCGAACTTGCTTCCCTTCTCTTTCATCTTTTTTCCATTCCGTGTACGAGTCAGCGTCGATCAATTCGATGGTCGATAGATCGATCTCGAGTTCGAATAGATCGCCAGCGATCGATCGAGACGTGTGTTCACGTCGAGGAAGAACGTTCGTTCGACTCTGTCAAGTATGTTTAACATCAGAACCGTTTCATACTTCAGAAATAATTTTAGTCTATTAAAGGTAAACTCAGTTCGTGAAACTGCATTAGCTAATGAGATGTAATTAGTCGATCAAATATATCTCCATGACAATAAACGCCAACTTTCGACGATCTTAGAAGGATACTTGACGGAATCGAGCCCCCATAAGCACGTTCCTCCACGACGTAGAACCACCATCGAGGGTTGCTTCTCGTTGCTAAGTGGCTCAGCGCGGAAACGGAAACGTTCTCGGCCTTCTTCCATGCTCGTTCTCTCACTGGTGATAATCCGAAACGCTTCTAAGAGACGCTCACTGCCAGCCAGGTGAACCCTTCGCGGAGCAGATCGATGTTCAAACATGTGTTCGCGCGTAATGAGATCGAAACGGTATTAGAATTATCGTAGCTAGTTGAAACTTAATTAAACGCCGCGTAGAAGTGCGGTATATATATAATGAATTTTTGTATATTCGAATTCGTGTGTACGGTAATGATGTAGGGTAGTTCGAAATGAACGTGGTCCATTTCGATACGGAGAGAGGAGGTTCTTGGTGGAAAATTATGCGAAATTCTTAATTTCGGAAACTTTTTTATTCTATATTCCACGTGTACTTAATTTTCCAAGAGGAGTCGCCCTTCCCCTGATTTCGCACCACGTGTGTCGTTCAAGCGTCGAAGAGGTTCCATTCGCGTGGATCGATTTTAGAATTCGCAATCTCTCGTTGAGAAGGGTGAACCTGCATTTAATTAACGCTACAATCATTAGCAAAAAAATAAATAGACGAGCAACGCGTTTTAAGAATCATGTGTTCTTCCGGTTCACGCTGAGCCACTCGACGTATACCGATTTTAGTCCTGATCGATTTGAATTCGTGGATCGAGGAAGGAAAGGGGAGAAAGAAACGATGGTACGTCCATTTCGCGACGCGTATCTCACCCTAAAATCGTTCATCAATATCCTCACTACATCCGCGTCGCTGCCATCTTGTTTCGAGGGTGTACCAGCGACTCGACTCGATACTTTTCTCCTCTTTGTCGTCACGAACAAAACTGCCTATCCATCGACGTGTGTTTAGTCCCCCTCGTGATTCTTGTGGCGTCGTTTCCGCGACGAAATCCTCTTCGAGCGTCTTCCCGAGCAGAACTCGAACGGTTTTAACGTTAGAAAAATATTTCGAAAGTGCATGTACTGCGACAGATGCAAGGCTCGTATAGTTTCATTAAAAGTACAACGAATACACCAGAGAGTTTTATAGAAGAAAACCACTAGCTAGACAAATATGTGTTCTATTCGATTTAGTTCGGTGAAATGTTTTATTTTTAGTTCTAATCGTGTGTGCTTGATAAAAAGAAAACAATTCGAGAGGGACGCTCGAGGGGCGTAAGCGAGAACGTCGCGATCACTCCGTAGAGAGAACGATAGAGAAAGAATGCGCGAGAGACAGAGCGAGCGTCATTTACGAAAAACGAAGAAAAGCACAATAATTGCGATTTCACGCGTCCTATAGTTAACGATAATGAAATTCATTTTTTTCTTTTGTTATTCCCGATTTTTTTCCTGGAGAAAATGCCAACAGAATGAACGGATGCGCGCTAGAGAGATAGAAAGTGTGATGGTGAGAGAAAGGGAGAGAGAGAGAGAGAGAGAGAGAGAGAGAGAGAGAGAGAAAGTGCATAAAAAAAAGAAAACACAGATACTTGAGTTCACACTTGAGAGTTTTAGGTTATTAATTTACTTAATATTAATAAAGAAACGAATGGAACGATAATAACACTAATATCATTGTAATGATAATGATTATTATATATATTGCTATTATTATAAAACTGTTTATAATATATATTTTAATTTTGAAAAAACAGCGTGTCGTTTGTTTTTGTTGCCACGCGTGCGTCTGTATGTCTGCGTTCGTCGTCGTTTTTTTTTTCTCTTAATCGCTGCTACAGAAATTAATCCTCGACTTGTTAACAACAACAATAATAATAATAATAATAAATTGACTATCCACTGTGTGTACAACGCGATATAACACACGACGCTGCCCATTGTGTTAGCTGTGCGTAGTTGTTGCATGCCACAACACACGAAGGAGAATCGATTGATCGATGGTACGTATCGAAGAATCCTGGTGAGTAAAAACCTGCTCTTGTCTTTTCTTTGGTAGTTTTACGATGGTCCCTCGATACCCAGCATGACTCATCCTTTCTCCCTACTGTCAAACTTTCTAGCATTCAAAGGAATTCGTCTAAACGGCGCGTACAGCGCAACAAGCGTCAAGTATTTTCTAGTTTCTATAGTATCACGAGCCGAAGTACCGCATGATTCACGGTGGCAAATACGGTGACGCAAGCACTGATCTTTTTTGGCTCGTTGGAGCCTCCATAATTGGAGAACGCGACCTTGCGACACGGTGTCTGCCACCTTGGATCGTTGCAACTTTGTCGTCGTGTTCTCCTGAATTTATTCCAAACGCTACGCTCTCTCTTGGAGAACTTGAACCTCTGAACAAGTAGGACAGACCGGATTAAGAAGAGAATCTCTCTTTATATTACAAGTAATTTATTTATTCATTCGAGGCTAGAGTCAGCAGTTCACACGATAGACTCGATTGCATCAGCGTCATAAATCATAAGTTGAAACATCAATTTACACTTGATCCTCGAATGAGCATCGAGCCTCGTTCACCTCTGCTTTTAACATCCAGAGCGAGAACGATCTTACCCTCCGGAAACCTGCTTCCTGTCCGCACCGCCAACGCTTCAGAGCTCTCTCTAACAATGCTCAAACAACCCCTTTCGCTGTACCATCTTAGATCTAACTTATACTACAATCTGCTCGAGCACACGAAATCGCGAGCAGACACAAGCACACGCTCGCGATCGTTGTTCGAAATAACCTTGCGAATACTTGCAGATGAGATGGTGGTTGAGAAGGAGAAGTACAAGGAGATCGGGGACGGCTTGGATCAAGCGTTCATGGAACTCTACGGCGTCTAACGAGCCACTAACCAACCCCTCTAACGCTTCTTCGAGCAAACAAAATAAAAAAAAAGCAAACAAAAAAATTTATTACGCATATACCATACAGTCACCTTTCTCACAATCTCGCTTGCTCTTAACACGTAATCCGTAAGTTGCTTCACGAACTTCTTTAACACGTTTAACTAACGATTCTCGGGGCACTAATTCGTAACGAGACGGCTCGATCCCCTCGAGAACGTCTTATCGATGGCTGCCGAGCGGTTGTTACCCCTCGTATCGACAAGACGGAGGGGACATCGAGCGCAAATACTGTCCGTGCTTGTACTTAGCAATGACGGACTCTGAACGTTCGTTCTTTGTTCAATTTTAACTCCTTGTTGCATCTTTTGGGAAAGAAGTAGATTTTTAGTAGAGAACATTCGAAGGAGTTAAAAGGGAAAAGGAACATGTTTTTTTTTTATCGCAACGGTGAAGGCGTCCGCCTTCATTTTTTTCTAGGATACAAATTTTTGTCACAAAATTGTGTACAAGCGTAATGATGATCGTTGTTCACTCGTTTACGGTATGTGCAATTGTTAATCGTCATGATTTTCCTTTCAGACGAGCTCGTACACGAGAAAGAAAAGTACAAATACATTTGCGACGATTTGGACCTCACCTTCACCGAGCTGATCGAGAAGAATTAATTGATAGACGGCGATCGTACGTGTCCATCGGCTGTCGAAGTAATCGGCAGCAGGTTTATGCATCGAGAAACACGACCACCGTACACATGGCCATGGTTGCATAGCGAAACCGGCTCCAATCAGCCTACATCACATTATTGTTGTATCTAAAAGCCATAACTCTGCATCTGAAAGAAATACGTTCCGCGTTCCTTCGCGTCCACAATTTCCTCCAGTCTTTTTTTTTGGGCTCTCTTTTTTATTTCACCCTCGATGAACAACTTTATTCTCAAAGGGTTGTTCTTCTTATCCCCAGTTTACTTTCCATTTCTTCTTCCCTTTTTTTTTGTAAGTTAATCGATACGATGATTTCGATACGATTCCGCGACGAAACGTATTCGGTAAGTACTCAGCTTCGACGCGATTCTCTTGTCCAACGCAAACACGTCGAACCTTGTAACCAGGCAAACAGAGGCAAATAAAGATTTAGCCCTGAAACCCAGCGCGTCTCCTCTCTTTTGATTTTTTATCGCTAATCATTGTACGATCACGCGTGACATTTGAAGAGAACAATTTCATTGCGAGTTACAATAAAAATCGTGTATGTATATATACATATATATGAATCACGAGTGCGTGTATTTCATTCTCGACCTTTAATTCAATGTACATATATGTCAGTGTGTCGTTTGACCCTGAAGGAAGCTGTACCTCGCTCTCGAGCAGTACTTGTTAAGTAAACTAATCAGCAAACGTACCAGTGACTTGGTAATCGCTTGGTTTCTCTCGAGAGAGTTGCGTACCAAGAACTATATAATTGATAGAAAGTAGAATTAATCGATTCAGCTACGAAGTGACTCGAATAACAGCAAAACCCTCGAAAGTTATTATAAAATTCACCGAAGCATTTAAAACAAAAATTGTAGCACCTCAAGCACCCTCATATCCCGATTAACAGTATAATAATCCAAATACAATTGGTCAGTTCCTCTACTAAATCGTAACAACACTCTCTCTCTCTTTCCAACGAAATAATAAGGTGATGGTACACGTGTCCGACTAATAACCAATTCCACGATACTAAACAACAACCCCATGTTTCTCACCCCCTCTCTCTCTCTCTCTCGTTCTAACAAAATAATACGATGATTTAATAGGTGTCCCGACTAATGCAAGGTCTAACATAACGACTAATACCTCGTAACTCTCCCTTTTGCATTGCAGACGTGGTGGTAAACGAGCGCTGTAAGTACAAAGCGATCGCCGACGAGATGGATCAGACGTTCGCCGACCTGGCCGGATATTAGCAGCCGGGCTAATTCTCGGATCGACGCCACGCGGCAGAGCGCGCGGCACTCTGCACGCGCGCATATACACGACACTTCTGAGCGCATACATGTATCGTTTTAATGAGAAAAGAGGAAAATGTATGAAAAAAACAGATCGCACGCTACGTTTAAAAAGACACTGCCAGCAGCACGCGGACCCCTCGACGCCCGATGGAACTTCGTTCGTCCCTCGAGCGGGACCAAGAGGACGTCCCGAGATCTACACGGCAGAGGGGGGGCCCATCGATCGATTGTTGGAAGTCGGTCGAGATCGTTCAACGGTTTTTGCTGCGCTGATTTTAGTTTGCGAGCTCGTCTGCGGACGTTGAAAGCGAATAGGAATCGAGGGGGAGGGTTTGGATGAACCGTGGTAGGATTTCGTTGCAGGCTTCGATATTTTTCATCTGTGTTCAAGCGAGGATGGGTGTTCAGAATTTTGTTGGGAGTGGAGACTTTTAGATCTGTTTTTAGATCTTTACAAATCGTGATATTTAGCGTTTAGGTTTGTATACATTTCAGACTGAACTCGAATCATTTCCTTTTTCTACTACGATCGAAAAAGAAATTCTTTTCTGCCTCTAGCTCTCTGGGTTCGTACATTCCATTCTATCGTTGATTCAACGATCGATCGATCGGTCATATTCGTATAAGAAATCGATCAGCGGCTGTGTAGGCGTTTCTTCACCCAACTCACCCCACTAATCGCAACCCCTTAACACCGTCCGGCGTCCATCAGCAACGCGTTGGATCGCGTTTATTCAGCTTTTCTCACCGTATCCGATATTCCTTCATCTCGCGGTTCCTGCCATTGGACTCGCGAAACGAAAACGGCTTCACTCGGTACCAAGGAACGATCGTAGCCTTCGCGCGGACGAATAATCGAGACGAAGCGATGGAAGCGAAGGAAAAGAAACGTTTGACGTGCTGGATAAATAATCGGCGGTTTTCCATACACGCTCCTCTCACGAACGTGTATGTATGTAATAGCCAAATTATTAGACGCGATTAGGAAGAACGGAAATTTGATAATCATTCCTCGAAATTGAACGATCGTAAGGGGTGTTCTAGTAAATAGGGGCGGAGATGTCTTTCATGGACTCGTGAATAGCAAGGGATGATATTGTGTGCTCTCGTCTTTTTGTGTGCGGTCTATCGATTGAAACATGGCTCGTCTGATATTAATCGAACGCTCGAGACTGTTTTATAGGGTGAATTGAGAAGAGAAATGTAAAGGATTGAATTATATTACGATTTGAGAATATATTGCAAAAGGTTACTTGCAAACTTTAGCCAATGAGAACTTGTTTCTCGAAATGGATGGTATGTATCGCTGTGTGTCTTGGACCACCACTATCGTCTCCTAACTTAGTACTTCCACCTTGGAGGTCTAGAAAAAGAGCAGGGGAAGTTTTCAATGGAATTCTCGTTCACCTTTGGTCTCAACATTTGCAACTGCGAGTAGGAAAACAGTCTCGAACGATCGATCAATTGTAGACAAAGTCTAGCACTGGTTTTATTATCCAATTCGTCGGGTTTATTACTTATTGTGACGTTAGCGACTGCTTTTTTAATTACTCAATTTGCAATGTTGCAAAACGATTGTTGGTTTTGATTGCAACGCGGGTGGCTTTTGTATCGAGTGTTTCGCTTTGGTAAAAGGTATGGATAATTTAAAAAAAAAAAGGACTGCCATTACATTTTATGTCAGAGAAAGAATGAGATACGCACCTCTCGACTGCTCGACCGGGATTCTTTCTTTTTTCTTTTATTAACGTCGTCGAATTAACACGTCTGTATTTGCGATTCGATTTAAACGGCTTTCTGGTTTCCCGCAGAGCGTCGATCTTTGTTTCGTTGGGAGGAGAAATCTCGACAGTCAAAGGGTGATCAACGAGAAAGTAACGAGCGTGATAGCGAATTGATAAGATTAAGAGAAGGCGCTGGATACTTTCGCGTGACTCCAAGCCTCTTCGGCAGTTGAAAAATCGCTGGAAGCTGATCGCGAGACTCGCTTTGCATCCAGAGTTGGGCATTGCCAATTTATTTCGGACATATCGTTGCGCAACGCATCTTTTAATTTTCACTTCTCTGGGGATTCTGCCCAGGTCCGTTTTCGCGGAGGACGCGCACTCACCGCTACCATTCAGGTTTTACGAAACAATTACCCTTTCACTGTACTTATATCACTATCAATAAATGTGCATTTTTTATACTTGAACCGGCGCGTCTTTTGATTTCAGTCGGTCCGCGAACGTTCTTCCGTTTCGCGTGGACGGGCTTCATTCGCTCGCGACGAACCGCACCGCGTCGTTTTCCCAAGGCTCGTTTAATCGAGACAGAAATTAAATATTATAGGAACGAAAATATATATATATAACGGATACGTTATGTAAAGAAAAAAAAAATAAGAGGAAAATCTCTTCCACTGTGATAAACGAGACGAAATTTGGAGAATTAAAAGAGGGTAGTAAACAACCACGGACAATTTACATAACATATTCATTGTGTTTATGATTCTTGTATCATAATATAATATTATCTGTTCTAAACAACGCTAACATATTATACTTCTGTATGCTTTCCTCAGTTATTAATATAAATCGTACATCCTCCGTCTTATCGGTGTTCTAATAATTACAAAAGGGGGGAAGTAATAATAATAATAATTATTATATTATCAATAATAATAATAATAATAATAATAATAATGCTAACATGTTTCAAAAAATATGAATATATCTCTCTCCTCGCGGTATATCACGAAAAGTCGAACGACGTCGCGCGCAACTGAGCGTGCATCGCGCGCGCGCGCGCGCGCAACAACGTTACCATTTATTCCTTTCACGTATATATATTTATAGACCGTACAAATAATAATCCTCGTCTATTTCCCTACTCAGGTAAATGCAATTTAATAATTATAGATACGCCGCGCGTCGAAGGAACCAAAATTTCTCAAGACAGCGGAGAAGATGCTTGCTGGAACGCGATGGGTCCGGTGAAATCTCGCGGAAGAAGAGAAGAAACAGCGGGAGAAGTGGTTAAACACGGACGTACTTCCGCGACAGTGGCACCGACGCTCACGTTCTACCATGAAACTCCCTCGATCACACTATATATTTATCTGTACATTAACTGAACGTCACGGAGATATAAAGCTATCTATTACGTTAAAAAAATATCGAGACCATCGCGTAGAGCGATCTCGCGTCTCGGTGTTTTGCGGGAAATGCATCCGTGGAAAGCGATCCGATCCTTTCAGCGGTGTCTCGTATACGTGGAAGGCGTCGCGCGACTCGTGGAAAAGCGTGGCTCGAGGGTTCAGGAAACGCGTTTCGTTCAGCTGCACGGGAAACCGAGGAGGCGAACTCCGGTTGGGAACGCGGCTCGCCTTTCAATTGGAATCGTCGGTGAAGCTTTCTACACCGCGTGTAGCGACGAATTTTGCAATCATATTCGAACGGTTACGATATCAAACGACTGTGTGCTATTGGTTTTCGAAATTGGAATCGACGGTGGATCCAACGCGACTTACATCTATACGCTAACTAAAGATAATACTCTGTTACGTTACGTACGAGGAGCGCACGTTTCCTGAATCGATCCTGAACGAATTCCAATCGTTCTCACGGATGTATCGAACGGCTTGGATCGATTTATTCAGCGCGAGCCGCTGGCACAACGATGAAAGGATCGTGGAAAGCCGAGGGGGGAAGCGTTTTGATACGGGCGAACCTCGCGTGATAAAACTTAACAACTATCGTAGGTAAATGTCGGTTAATGTCGTTAATTAGTCAAAGAGAAACGGTAATAAAGGTCTCCAGCGATCGCTGCTTTCTTTCGAAGCGCGCTTCGAATCGAGCAAGGCAAGTGTAACGAAAACTTTCCTATCAACAATTACATTACATTCTTCTTTCGTTTATAAAGTCCTACCTAAATTCACTTTCACGATATATATGTATATATATATATATAAAACTCTTATAAAGTTTCTTCTGTATAACTCCGATGATACGTAACGTTGTTCCGGGAATTAACATTATACTTACATAATTTCCTTTAGTTTCGTTTAGCTTTTCTTCTAAATCGCGATTAAGAAAAAAGGAAATAATAAAAACTCGCTCAGAGATTGTCCTAATTAAAGGCGGTCTACGTACATAAGGCACATCGTTGTTGCTTTTTTGGATCGCAATGATCGACAGTGCGGCGTAAAATTCGAGCTTAGGCTTCTTCAAAAAAAAAAAAAAATATCACGACACCATCTAACTTTTACAGACGAATACGCGACGCGATCTTTCCCACTGTTCGCTTGAACGATCTACGAACGCGTAAAAGTGAACAAAGACCGAAAGAATGTCTACGAACGTGTGTAAAAAGAAAATTATTGCTGTCCTTGAAATGCATGCGATTTAATTGAAATGCTTATATAATATCGTTACGATTAAAAATAAATGCTGCGACTCTTGCAAAAAAAGAAAACTAGAAAAAAAAGAAACGAGAAAAACTGTGGATGTTTCCAGTCTTTGTCACCACGCGATCATCCCGCGGACTCGTTATTACTCTGGAATCCTCGAAGCAACGGAATGCTTTCGAAACAAAAAAGGAAGAAAAAAAACTGTAAAACTTTGTGAACAACAAAAGTGATAAAAAAGATTGGATCATAGAAAACTGCTATTCAAGCGAAGTACAAATAGAATTGACGCGTGTGGTCCCAACGTGGAATTACCTTCTAGTTTCTGACTTAAATGCGAGAACGACGCAGGCACTTGTGGTGTTCTTTGAAGAAAAAAAAAAGTAGAGAAACGAAAAGAACGAATCACATTACGATTTTACCTATTCGGACGAGCGTTGAACAATGTTCGCGCGGATAGTGTTTCAATTCGACAGAATCCTTCGTGTCGCGACTACGAAAAGGAAGATCGACGATTTCGTTGCTAGAAAAGGAAGAAAAAAGAAAAAGGACACGAACCTTAAATAAGACAGGAAGAAAAAGGAATCACGGTGATGGACTGGACAGGACCTGATTCCCTGGGCTCCGCTCGCCACCCCTTCAGACCCGGAAGAATCGGTATCGACTCGAGAGGAGCGACGTTTCACTTCGATTTCTAACCGACAGGAAGCGATACCACCACTCGTCGTCTCTTCCTTTTCCAGAGCTGGAACTCTCTCTTTCTCTCTCTGTCTCTCTCTCTCTCTCTATACGTGTGTTGCTGTATACGAATCTCGCTGCCGCGTATTTTCCCGCCTGTTTCGCTCGCGACGCGTTCCTCTGCTGCGGAGCGTTCTCCGCGACCGCCTCCGTCGAGCTCCTTTTATCTTTTTCTCCTAAACGAGGACGACGAGAACGCGGGGAGAGAATGTGGCTTAAATCTGCGCCGGCTCGACGTAATTCGCGGGCAGCATGCCGTGTCGTCCTGTGCGCTGCACCAGACCGGTCATCCAACCCTCGTCGATCGCCGTGCAGTTGACGATCAGATCGCCGTCGCAGAAGCTCACCTCGTCGAGGTCCTGGGCTTCGTAGTCGTACATCGCTCTGTATACTCTCTGGAAACGAATAGACGAAGGAATATCGTGAGTTTACAATTCAACCAGACGATCGAAGAGCGATACAATTGGGAATTTCAGTGACTCGTAAGCTAGCAATCGAATTCTATGTGCACGCAAGAGTTCCATTGCTTTTGCATCTGGTCTGTAAATAGTAGATGGATTTGGGTCGATGGAGAAGAACCGTGGCAACTTACCCCAACGTTAGCGGGTGGCGGTGGAGGCGGCTGATGCTGAGGGACGTGGTTATTGTTCGTTGCCGGCGTCAACGATCCATAGTACTCGTTCACTGGGTCTATATCCGCCACCGAACCGATCTTCCTGGTTGGTGGATTCGTTACTGGAACCATTCGTCGGAATTAACTCAAACGGGAAGATAGGATCACCCGTTAAGAAGAATTCTTATCGAGAACAAGAAGACACGCTTTTCACTCCCTTGGAACCACGGATATACAAAAACGGTGCACGTAGGTC
Source organism: Xylocopa sonorina (assembly GCF_050948175.1). Classification (NCBI taxonomy): domain Eukaryota; kingdom Metazoa; phylum Arthropoda; class Insecta; order Hymenoptera; family Apidae; genus Xylocopa; species Xylocopa sonorina. The sequence goes on along the minus strand of NC_135197.1, from coordinate 10,333,294 downwards.
GTAAAGCGGTTACGTGTGAATCGATGAGTTGACGATAGAAAAAAGAAGGGAAAAACAGAAAAAGAAAAAAAAGTGAGATGAAAAAATAGAGGGGAACAGAGAACGAATGCAGCACACGTTTACACACAGAAACTCTCTCCCCAGCCACTGTTAACCACAACAGCTTCCCCCGATTATGTGTTACGTACCGCCGTTACCATTTAAAATGTAACACTGAAACAGAGAGAGCCGCACGATTCGTGGGGAACGGCGACATAAATCCACGGTTACGCCGCTCGCGGAGATAATAGCCGACGTTACAATAGCCCGAACTCTGTGCCACCAACTAATCCAATTAACTAGCCCGATCTATTGAAACTAACTGTTATCGGTTGCGTAACGTACGACCGACCCATATGGTCGGCCATAGGAGTGCATCGAACGAGGGGCCGAAGATATGTACCAATTCGGTTCAACGTGTCGCGACGATGGGGGCGAATAACTGGGGTACAGTCTCGTTCATTTTTCGTCATCACATGCTACTCTACTACTATAAACGTAGAAAAAATGGATCAGCGTCCAGTCTGGACGCGGAAAGTGGCTACCGCGTTTCTAAAAGGGTTGAAAGTCTCGATCGTAGATAGAGAAAGACGCAGAGAGTCAAACAGAGATGGAAGTCTACTGCTCGGTGGTAAAACGTAGGAGAAAACTCACCTGGTCCCTTGTCGCTCGTATAAATGACAGTGGTAAGCGCCTGCCTGGCGGAATAGGGGCTCGGTCTGGCCTCGCTAAGGGGATCGTAATCGGCGATCCTACCTGGTGTCCTTTGCACCGGCGAGTTCGCAGTTCTAGCCGCTGGTGGGTTCGCGTTCACGCCTGATGCAGGCGCGATCGTACCGTCCGTGTACTCTACGTACTCTAAATCCAACAATACACAAGCTGGCGATTTGCTTCGGGTGAACGCGGACGCCTTCGAAGCGTTTTCCTTTGTTCTCTCACTCTCACTCTCTTTCTCTCTCTCTCTCTCTCTCTCTCTCTCTCTCGCTCTCTCTCTCTTAAGACGATTCGCGCGCTAAGCACGGTCTATTCCGCGTAGGGTTTCTGGCTTTGCATCGATTGGTGTCGAGCGTGCACGGGATTAGGAGGAGACGTAGCGTTGGTTAAGAGACAACGAGGGGTAGCGTTGTAATTCGAGGGTACGCGCAAGTTTTGGGGTTAGTAGGTTCCTCGCTAGGTGTGTTAAATCTTGTTAAACGTGGATGACAATTGCACGAGGTGAGGTGCGTATGGTACCTTAAAATAAGAACAATCGCAACAATCGCGTCTCTGCTTCATTTTTCAGTAACTCCACGCTCTTCTAACGTCGTTTGTTCTTATTTTTAGGTACACATGAATCTGGAAACAGTGCGAAGCTTCCTAGACTCCTCCTTCGTCGAGTTACGTCGTCTGTCTGCATTCGAGTTACGATTACAGCTACTTGGTGCGCTACGACCAAGGAAACGACACGAGCACGTCGATTAGAGACATCTACGAGGAGGTGCCATTCACCAGACAGCGGGTAGGGAACATTTAGGACCAGCTCGAAGGCAACAGCTCGTGGACGGACGTACGAAGAAGCCAGGATGTAGCTTCGACTCACCGATTTGCTCGCCGTTTTCACCAGTCATCGTCCTCTTCTGCTCCATGATCGCCTTCTTCTGAAGCTCGCCGTGGTAGGCGACGTTCGAGATGATCTTGCTGTTCTGCTTGATCCGCAGCGTCTCCGGGTCGTCCGCCACCTGGGTGAACTTCCCTTTCGCCTTCTCGAACTCCTCGTGGTACTTAACGTTGCTCTGGATCTTCGTGTTCTCCGCGATGCGCTTCAGTTCCGGCGTCTCCGCCATCGTGGTGGCCTTCGCCTTTGGTATGTGCCTGGCGACAAGATCGAACAGCGTCAGAGATCGATTCGACGCGAGCGATTAATTAACCGTCGATAATTGCCACCGTTGACGATTAACCAGAGTTCAATGGCGACACGTTTCGAGTCGAGACTAGCTCGTGCTACGTTCTCGCAAGCATCCGTCGACGTTCACGAACATTGTCTGTCGCGATCCTTTTATTTGACAATGAATCACACGGAGCTTACGATAACGTAGACGAAAAGGAAGAACCGTGTTACGCATAAATCTGACCGCAACGGACGCGAAGTAGCGCTACAAGGGTTAAATCACTGCTGGTGATGTCAGATTTCACTATCAGCAATGACGACGCGTTCTAAATTCGACGTATCTCGGACGGACCAGAGGCCCCACCCATCCGCTTCGAGCGTTTTTCTTTTTTTTTATCGATCGCGCGATTCGATCGTGCGGTAGGGTATCGAGATGCTCGGGGAGGGAGTTCGGGGAGGTCGAATCGGTGCTTCCTTCCAAGGGGAATTATGGAAATCGCAGCGCACGACAAGCGGTCGATGACGCCGCCGCTTATCGCGGACATCCTTTGCGAACCGCTGTTGATAATGATACCGCGGAGAGGAGAGCGCGAGTACGTGGTCACGGTGAAACGATTAGAGCCGTGAAGAAGCTTCTTGCCGAGCTATTACCGACTACCGAGCCGCGTTCCAGAAGAAACGATTCGTTCCTCGTTTTTCCTCGCCTCGCGCGGAAAAAACAGCGAAAAAGGTTCCTTTCACCTTGCGTAACGATCTATATATCGTATATCTATATCTATACATATATATAAAAATAAATCTCTGGTATTCGACGAAACGCTCCCTCGATCCGATTCCTAAATCGAAGCCCGGCGGTTCGCGAGTGCACGCAAGGTCTCGCGTGGGGAAACTTTCGACGGCGATCGCGAGTTTCCGTTTCGCGCCGTTGGACAGCCAAGCCCGCGGACGAGGAAACAGAGGCGACCGGCTTCTGGAATGGAATTACGAGGTCGTTCGCCGCAACGGCGGCCGCGTTAATTAGGGGAGGAACACGGTGAGACGACGCGGTGAACGCGTAATCGAATGCGCATACGTTTTAAACAACGCGGCAAAAGGGGAGGCGAGGAGGAAAAAACGTGCGCAGTCGAACGTGGTCGCCGCGAGGAGCGTGCCCCGTCCGCGGAATCAGCGAGATTAATTAACGATACGGTCATCTCTTATCGTATCGAGCTTTCGAGGAGCTCCCCTGTTCTCCATTATTTAATCGCGGACGAAGACGACGGCTCCAAACGGTGGGCTCGTTTTCAGAACGCTTCAGAACCGCGGTTGGTTCACAGTTTGTTGAGTAATCGCGCCATTCCGCGTGGTAATTAAAGGAAAGTGAGGAGGAAAGTGGAGAAGAGAGTGGAAAGAAAGGGAGAGGATGTGGTCACGGTTACGTCGCAATTAACATCGCCCGGATCGCGTTAATAAGTGTCGATACCGCGCGTCGTCTGGCTGGATGGAACGTTTTGCGGGACAGATCGATAGTAGACGCGTGTCCCATCGACGTCCACGTGTCTCGCGTGCGATTACATTGCGTTTTGGTATCGATCAGATCGGATTTTCGAGCGACTACAGGCTCGAGGAAAGAGGTTACGACCGTGTAACGAACCTCGAACAACGATTTATGCAGCCGCATGGAAAGGATAGAGATGGAACCGTGCGCTGGGAGACCTTGATTGCATTAAAGATTCTATTCTGCGCTGGGAGATTTATAGATCCGCTGATTCATTGGCTACTTCTTCGCGATGTCGCGCAAAGTTACGTCCTACGCGTACTCGCATTCGAATAAATCAATTGGCGGAACGTTGGCAATTCCTTGGTGTCCGAAATCGATTCGTTCCTCGGCTGGAATGCGAAATATAATTGTACCAGCGTCGTCGCGGACGCGGTGTCGTCTCTCTGTTAACGCGTCTTCGAGGGGATAGGTGTTGCGACGAGATTCGATAAATCGCGTGTCCACTTAGTAAACAACCGGTAATCCGAAGAAGCTCTTGTCAGCGGCTACGCGATACGTCCTATCGTGTAGTAGATAGCCGACGAGCAATAGTTACAACGGGAGCTGCGCTTTTTACATTATAAATACAAAGACGTGCTCTCGTAGGTAAATGATAAAACGATTTCCAATCTCTCGCAAGGGAAGCGAACGATCGATGGATCGATGCACCGATCGCAGTGACAAGCCGTATGATTTTTTGCTCGGATGCTTTTCTTTTTCGCATTGGCATACACGACGTAAGAACGCGACTACAGGAGTTCAAGTGTGACACAATACTAACGAGTGACTAGCGCCGATTAGTCATTGGGTTAGAACGCGCGTATAAATTATATTCAATATCGTGGCGTGAATCATGCATGGAGAAGTAGGCTCGGCGGCGTCTTCCACCGTTCGTTTTTCGAGCTACCCGTTCCGATTCATTCATCCGGACAGCCACCGCGTACGAACGCCGTCCGCGCGGTGGTTCCAACCTATCCGCTGCATTCCACCGTTCTAAACGCGCTCGTTCCACGTCCTGTTTCCTGCGTTGCGAAAGTCTCGCGCGGAGCGAGCGATCGATGGATAGTCGAACGACTCTCGTGGCAACAAACGGACGCTGCGCAAAAAACCTCGAGGACCGCGATAACGCGCGGTCACCGGCGATCGACTCGCGTTTAATCGTTTCGTGGATCGAGGAGAGACGTTCGTCGAGAAAGTAATCAACGAGCGAGCGGAAACGGGGAGGGACGAGAAGGAGGTGGCGATGAAAAGAAAAGGAATTTCCCGCAAGGAAAACAAGGTGTCTGCAACGGCGATAACTTGCGTTTCGCTCGATCATTAAATGTCACGGATGTCGCAAGCACGCGCGAGCCGAGGAACGTGTCCAGCGGTCGTCGAGGCGACAGGATACGTCCTGGCCATTAACGGTGCACGCTGCCACGGGAGACGCCAGGATCGCGCGAGGCGGCCCCGACGAAAGCCACTATTCGTGCACGGCACAATGGGCCGCGTTACGTAACCCGATTGGCAAGATTACAGGGGTAGAGTACGTTCTGGCCGCCCGTACATGGAAAACGGACCCGTGACACAAATCTCGATTACGCCGCCGCGCATCAGCTCGAGCGACCTTTTCACACCTCCGCTGCGAAGGATCTGCGCCGTGGTACCGGAAGACGCGTTCGCCAGTGGGACCAAAAGCGTTGCTCGAAATCGTAGCGGACGCGAGAAACTCGCCGTTCGACCGTTCCTCTCTGAAACAACGTCCTATCTCGCGCACAATACCACGTTTCTCGATACAAAAGCTACCACTACGTAGTTAATACAGTATATCTGTTCGTTTGCTCGCACAACTCCGAAAGTACATATTTAAACAGCTACCTTTTATCGATCCCCACTGTGTTCCCTAGGACTCCGCAAACATCCATCTCGAAGAACGACTCGGGTCGTTCGTTCGTACGAAACGGGACAGTCGGTGAACAAATTACACCTGGCGGAGTAAAGAGATAATTAAAGACGCACGGGTGGGGAGAAGCGAGCGATCGTCGTCGAGGACAGGTAGAGTGACGCGCGACCGGCTCTCGTCAGGGAGAACCGCAAGGTCCCCTTTTCCCGGTTACGTCTGGCAGGAGAAATTTTCCGCGACTGGTCTTATTGGATTCCGTAACCGTGGGCCAGGGAATCGCCGTGGAAACGGCTTCGACGTCCGAGCGTAGGCTAAGCGGTGCTCGAGAGGACGGCGCGAGCGACAGAGACACCGCAGGCGAAGCCTTGCTGCGACCGCGTTGCTCGAATTCCAACGAAGGCCGAAACGAGATTCCCGCTTTTTTCCATCCAGCTTTATCCTCTCGTGCTCGCGAAGACATCGACGACGAAGAACGATTCGACGTGTCGAGAGAATTGAAACGTCCCAGCGCGTGGAATCGGAAGGCCGATTAATTGGACCTCGCTTGGAGAACACGTTGACCATCGATGCAACAACGTAGAACAACGAAATTGAAAATGAAACGGTTACTCTCGCGGAACGTGTCGAATCTGACGATCGAGGAGAGCCTCGCAACGCGACACTAGGAAGCGGTTCGCGCAACGAGGGAGGCGTTGATTAATGCAATTAAGACAGCGTGTTTCCTTCGACCGGGCGAAATTCTTGTGGAATTATACGGAGTCATGGTGTGCGCTGGCTTGTTTGTCAGTCGACGTTCAGCTTGTTCTCGCCCCAAAGGGCGACACAGAATTGTAACGATCGCGGTTAAACGAACGTACGCGCGAGTCATCCGAAAAAGCGAGCGAACCCCCAAAAGAGCAGACGATTCTCTCGAGCCGTTCGGTTTGTTAAAGGAAACATTAGCCTCTGGTTTTAAAGGCTCGTCCTCGTCGGCGTAACGCTCGAAGGCGGGGAAGTGCGACGCAGGGTAGTAAAATTACACGCGTCCCCGGCGTGCTCGGGTGTACGGCGGGGCTTGGAGGTGCATTGTGGGACAAGGTCGGTTCACCGTGGCCAAGCGGAGCCGGGTCACGCTACGCTGGCCACCCCTTTTACTGCTAGCTGTTAAATTGCTGCGCCGCCCGATGAACGTCGATGCTTCCGGCCCTTTTCTCTTCGGGCCACGTTGCTGCTCTTTTCTCACGTGAACCAGCCGAAGGTTGAACGTTCGCTCGAAAGCTCGAGCGAGCCATCGACTTGGCCGAGGACTCGGGAAACGGCCAGCTTGGAATTCTTGGAGCGTTTCGCCGCGCGTTTTAACTGTTAACGAAGATCCCGAGATAGCTTTGCGCGCCTCCGCGGAGGAACTTTCCTCGTGACGGGGAGACCTTGGGCGAATTGTTTGTTAAGAGAACGACGCTTTTATCTGGACTTTGTAGTATCGGGAACAATACGCTCGTTATCGCGCGCTGCCTCTTCTGGCTGATAACGCGATCGTGGTAATAGAGTTGAATTCGGATCGGAATAACCGAGGCGTTACGTAACCAGCATCCTCTGGGCGTGTTTGATCAATGTTAATAAAGGGAAACGGAAGACAAGCGATTTAGAAAGGCGCGTATCGCGCTCGTAAACGGTCTAACGAGACCACTGTTTTACGGTTCTCGGGTTTCCTTCTCCGCGGTTCGTATTTTATTCTCAGCTTCGGGCGGCGCGCGTCTCGTTTTACGCTATCGCGACATTTTCGCGCGACGGCTGCGAACCGTTTCCATCAGGAGCGACGCGACGAGGGAAAAAGGAAGCGTCTCTAAACTTGGAGAGCGGACTGAAATCGCGCGGGCGACGCTGACTCTCGTTCCGATGACTCTCGCGATTCAAGCGAGAGAGGAGCAACGATCGCGGCAGCGAAACGGAGAACGACGGCGAAGGGAAGTGAGTCATCCGCGACGAACCGATGACGATCCGCTCGGTGGATGACATCATTTCAACCCGGGAGCGCGTCGAAATTCGGCGGCGAATCGCGTGAGGAGGGGGGATATATCGCGAAGGATCCACCGCGTTGCGCGAGCTACTCCCAAGTCGCGACTCGGTGGCTTCGATAAACCGAGAGTACGCGATCTCCAACTCCGCTTCCGACTATTTTTAACCGCGACTGAAATAGCTTCGCGACGACGTTTCGAGGACTGTTTGTTCCCGCGGAACAATGATTTCGAGCAGAGTTGCGTAGGCGAGTCGGTATCGATAACGCGCGGCGGAACGTTCTCGAGAGACTCTCGACTACGGTGGCGCGGAGCGATCACGGTGCTTCGAGCGGTTCTAAGTCTTCCGCAGCAGCGATTCTCTCGTGAGAAGAGAGACAGTCGATATTCTCGTAGGTATTCCACGGGTTATCCAACGCGTGCCCTCATCGCGGGGAACAACAATCGTTTCCATTTCCTAAGGTTTCCGCGCGCGACCTTATCAGCCACCGCGATCATCGTCGTCATCGCCGCTGAAACGTTCAATTAACGCGGAATCGCGGCGTGTAACGAGCGAGCGCGTCTACCTTCTCCTCCTGGTCCCACTCTCGTCGATTATCATCCGTTGCGAGAACGAAACGGATAAAGGGTCGTCGAATCGCGCTCGCGGTAACGGAAGTAAACGGATTCCTCAGGGAACACGTGTTACCTTTTGCCAGGGAGCTCGGTACGCCGCGGGCGAACGCCGGGATAGTTAATTCCGCGCGCGTCGCCCGACGACAGAACCCGGAACAAGCGTCCGCGCGCGCATTTATAAGCGACAGCGCAACCACCGGGGAACCGTTTCAGTTTAATTCGAATTGTTTTCGCGGCCAGCCGACGTGGGAAACATCTGCTGGACGCTGGATAAGGCTCGCCACGACCACGCGTTCCAGCCTAGGAGCAACCAGACCGGAGTTAATGGCCGACGACAGAGGAGGGAAATGGAGGATCTCTGCGACGAAAGTTGCGCTCGACAAGTAGACCGCGAACCTTTGCTACGCGTACACGAATTTTCGTAGACGCAACTCTCGTTTTACTCTTTACTTCGTATCTGTCGTATCAGAAGTTGCTACGCGAGGATCACTCGAATATCGATTTTGAAAATGACGCGAGAGAGGTTCGAGCTGTTTCTCTCCTCTGTTGGCCAGCGATTTGAATGACGCTCTGGACGAAGGAGGTCATCTAGCAGACAACGTACGTTGGCTCCGTTGCTCGTGTATACGGGCTCATAAAAATTAAATGAACGGTGGACAGACGCGAGAAAGGGGGAAGATAAAGAGCAAGGGAAATGAAGGCGAGGGGCTGGCAGGGATAGCCGGGAGGACACCAGACGAATGAATGAATCTCACGACTCACACGTGTTCTGGTTCGCTTGTTCGGCCCGTCGTGCCAAGCGTCGTCGCGCACCCCGTTCCTGTCGCGTCCGCCAGCATCCCGTCGTTCGTCGCGCCACGTCGCCGATTTCCCTTTTCGGAGATCGCGTCGCGCGTCACCTGGCCGGAGGATACTCGAATTCGTACGCGGAGGGCGAGCTCGAGGAACGGGGTCGATGTACAGTTGTTCTCGAATCGGAGATAAAGGAAATTCCGGTGGGGTCAAGACGAACGGCTTAACGAGGACTATCGTCCCGCAACGAGGCTTCTATCTCGAGTGCAACGATGCCACGGTCCCCGGTTTCCTTACGCGTGACCGTGTTCCATTATCGAGTCGATCCGTCAGAAAAAAATCGAGACGTTTCACGGTAAAAACCACGCACGATACGAAATCTCGCGCGCAGAGAAATCTTCTTGGTCGTTACTCGAACTTCGCGAGACTCGAATGTAGATTAATCGAGAAATAACAATCGTAGAAACGTGCAACATCTGCGCACCGGCAAGTTGGACGGCGGTCGCCGTGAAACGCGTTGTCAACGTAGACACAATCGGACGAGGACGTTGCATAAATTCGAGCCCCGTTCCCGCGTGGCAACGGGACGATCGCCAGCCGTTCGAACACAGATTCGCGCCCCGTTACCAAGCCGATATCGCGCCGCGCAGGAAAAAGAAAAGAGGAGAAACGCGGATTCGAAACGGGCCCCGCGAAGATTTCGTCATCGCAGATGCTCGCCGCGGAATACTCCGCGAGTCACTGCTCGAACCGCTTTACGGTAAAACGCCGCATACCGATCGCCGGTTCCGATCGAGGTACGCGACTCTCGTCGAAGCTCGCGGCGAGTTTCGGACGACGTTCGACGTCGCGACAGTGTGGGGAAGTAATCACGAGAACGCGTTAAACCTTGCACGCTCCCTCCTCGGCCTTCCCCTCGTCGAAACGAATTACTCTACGTCGGCGACCCGAAATTGACCAAGATTCGTAGTCAATTTCAATCCGTCTGCCGACGAATCAGCTGATCTACCTGCGCGTACACGCATTCTCTCGAGCACGTGAAAGAAGGAACGCGTGCATCGCGAACTATGTTCGTTCGACTCGTGTCGCGTGGTTAAGAGTCAGACTGGTTAGTTTTATAAATCGAGTTTCGATAATTGACCGGCAAACGCGACGAATATAATCTTGCGCAATAACGCTCCCGTAATTAGCAGCGGGCCGTATCCCCGCGGCTGGCTAAAACGATCGAATTGATAACCAGTCTCTGGGTAGTCTCGACGCGTATCGCGCCTCGATAGCTCGTTAATCGGTGGACAAGATAAAATCGTACGATATCATTCTCATTAATATTCGATCGAACGACGGGTGTATCGGTTATTAGAACGAGGTACGCCTCGTGCTCCTTTCGAAGGACTTTTAAATCGCGGCTGCGTACGCGGCAACGAGGGCGACTTTGTATCGGCGTCTGGGCTCGTTTAACGCTAAATCACGCCGACCAGACGAAAGAATCGATCGTCGCTCGAGATGCTTATCGTCGAGACTCGTAGGCGTGTTATCTGGGGGCGAGCATCGAGTATCGACGTTACAAATTTTAATATCTGAAACTTTGCGATTCGGATGTTTCTTCTATTTCTTTTTTTCTCTTTAAACCGAACGAATCGATGAAGTATAACGCAGACGAACGACAGAAGGGGAACGGAGCGGAGCGCAGGGTTCGAAGGTACCCTCCACGCTACACTTTCGGATCCTTTCACCGGAATCTCTATTGGAAACCGTCGCGAACAGGGCAAGGACGCGGCAGCTGAAAGGAGCGACGATAAAAGGAGGATCCGTTCGAAAGGCAGGACAGCTATGCATTATCCTGACCCGCGGTATTCCCTCTCGCCGCCTCGACATGCCTGGCATCCGTCTAGCCGTCGAAAAGACCGTCGTCTTTGCTCGATCCAACTTCTTTCTTTCGACCCGCTCCGCCTCCTACGACGCTTCGCCACGAGGATGATTCGACGCGACTATACGCGTGAATCGCGTTCGATCCTAAACTAACGAGAATCGATGATCGAGACGAGACGCGATTTAAGTGATCAGAGAATCGTTTTAGAGCTAACGAAGGAACGATTCGTATAATAGCTTGTAACGTCGCTCGCGCGTTATCAAACGAACATCGATCGATCGTTTTCCAGGGAACGGATTGCTACGATTGGACATCGTTGGAACGTCACGTTCGATAGTCCAGTAAAAAGGCGAACTTCTCGATTAACAGCACAGATACCAGCCGGATTAAGCAAACAAGCTGATCCGTTTACCGAGCGTAGGATCATCGGGTTCGCGCGATAAAACGGGGTGAGTTCGTTCTACTTACGCCTCGCAGTACGGCTGTTTGTTGAAACCCTTGTACGTCCGCATGTTCAGGATCATGCCGCAGCCCTGACACTTGAAGCACTGTTTGTGCCATATCTGAAACGGAGAAAACCTTCCAATTAATCCACTGGAAACCTCGTAACCCGGAGAATAAGTGAAAAATAGCCGAGAGAACGCTTCGTTCTCGCCCACGCGCAGAAAAAGGAGCGGCCCATATCGGTCCCGCTTTGTTTCGTCGTTACTCATCGGCAGCATCTGACGATAACGCGCAGCCACCCGATTCCACTGTCCATCCGCTACCACGTGACAAACCTCGCGCTCCGATCCAACCGTACTCGAACGTCGAGCGATAAGCGTAGTCGATTTTTCAATACAATTCCCGATAAGATCCGTGGTCGACCGGTCAATAGGTGAAACGAGGCAATTATCTCGTTTCCCTGGCCAAGGCCGCGATCGAGCAACGCGAGAATCGGCCTCCCGTGGATCCTTGGCGAACGTTTCCACGCGGCCGTTCACGGCTGCTCGAATTAGAACGCGTCTCTCGCACGGAGTCGGGTTCCATCGATCGAACGTTTCCCACAGCTGACCCAGAGATAACCGAAGGCCGTCGTCACTCGTCGCTCGATAATTGGCGGGGCCAGCCCCGGCTGGCTGTCGTCGAATAAGGTCGCGGATCTCGCGCGACGGAGAACGGCCGTCGCTGGAAGGCCTGCACACCCGGAAAGAGGAGAAATGAGTCACGGTGCGATGTGAGTCAACTTTGATCGCGGTCGACAAAGGGTTAGAATCGTAGCTAGCGGTTCGACCGCGTCCTCTGCTCGCGAATCGCGCTCATCGTTCGCCAAATGTTCCCGCGGCTCTCTTAGATCAGGCTCGCACGATGGTCCACGGGAGATCGAGGGTGCAGGTAAATTTGAATCCGTTTCGAGAGCATCCTTTACGATACCCATCGCGTGTTCACACACGTAACTAGCGTTTTTCTTCGTAGTCGTTCGATCGAGGATCGATCGTGATTGCTCGAGAAAAAGAGTAATTCAGTGCGGGAACGGCTATCCGCGTGCTGGGATACGAAGGGAATTTTTTTTGCCAACGCTGCGGGAAAGCAGCTCGATCTACTTGAACGAGTCGAGCGGCGCGTAGTCGCTCGTAAAGTATCGCGAGACGGTGACCGGAAGCTGCGAGACGTGGCTGAACCTTTCGAAAACCGCCGTTACGTACGCGATAATTAGCAAGGCTGTCGGTCGAATCGATCGCGGTCTCTCTCAGCTCTGAGCCAGGGGGGACAGCTGGAAGTGGAGAGAGAACGGGCGCTGAAAGAACCGCGCGCGGGCCAGCGTGTCGGAGGATCGGGAAGAGGCAACAGCCGGGCGATCGGCAGTCAGTCCGGTCACGTTTCGATTTCTAGACGATGCAGGTCGTCAGTGTCAATCCGTGAGTCGGGACGGTGGAATGCATCGTCGAGGCGCAACGCAACGGTACCTTATTTGTATCGTGCCGGCAATGTTAATAGCGTCACGGGGCGAGCGTTGCCGGTCCTTCGGGTCCGTTGCCACGCTCGGAACGCAACGAGATCGGGAAGCACGTGACGTACGCCGTGCTCGGTGCACGGTTGCTTCGATTCGCTCGCAATTAGTTAGTCGCGATTAGCGGTAATTGCCCGTTGGTCCCGCTTTCGAATCGGAGGAACAGTTAGCCGGTTGGTTGCCGGGAAAACGTACGCCTCTGCTCGATTCGCGGTAGTCACGATCCCTCGATTTGCTCGCGATCGGCCCCTCGAGTTCGACGATATCGCGGCGGATCGTTCCGCGAAATAGATCGAACGTCGAACTTGATATCTGGTTAAAGAAATGGCGTTGAAGCTTCGCGAGACTGGGGGAGATCGCGTCGAGGCAATCTCACAGATTCGCTCGAAACGGCTGTACGCACGCGTCCTTGGGACCAGTCGCGGGTTACCTCGATTACTCGATTACGATGCTCGCGTCCGGATTACGCGGTCGGTATTTACAAACGACGCGATAAAACCAGACGGAACGTTACGCACTGCGGTGGTACGCTTTCACTCGTTTTTGGAATGTTTCGCGGTCGTGCAACACGGCCGGCCCGACGTTTCGCAAGATATTTTACTTACGATCGCCGTAAACGTTGTCCACCGGCAAATATGGTCATCGAGGGGTTTAAAACGTTTCAGCGTTCACTTCGATCCCGCTAATTAATCAAACCCCGTTTCCTTATTATCAATGCAGCCATGCTCGAATTGTACAATACGCGAAACTAGAAATTCCACATACTTCCAACGAGCGACTACGTCGCGATTATGCGCTTTCACAAGTGCAGGTGCACTCGAATCCCATCGAGCATCGATGATAGACGAATAGACGCGTTCGCCTCGAGATTATCATCGTTTCTATTAAAATCGTGTATTCTCGACACTATCTGGAAGCTACAGACGGATGCTTCGAACCGATCGTCGATCTCCTAAATGAAGGAAGATATTTTCCAAGGAAACCTGAACGAATACACGAATAACTCTGATCAATCCCCGCACATACGTACGTCCTCATCTACATATCGCACAAATGTCAACCACATTCCCCCGGAATAATACCTCCGACGAGCAACGCACTCTGTAAATCGCTAGAGATCCGCGCAACGGTCTCGCGCGTTACCCTCGACGCGCGCGAGCCCCCTCGCACCGATATCTCTCTTAATTGCGATCGATAGCATCGCGTGGATTCGATCAAGATCGGTTCCTACCCGTCTCGACAGCAGCGCGCGTAGAAATCGATGGAATTCCCGTTTGGACGCGATCGCGATCGTCGGACGAGCGTCGCGGTTCTTCCTTCCTCTGCTCGCAGACGGGGCGACGGGGCGACGGGGCGGGCGCCACGGGAAAGAAAGCGCGGCGTGCGAAATCGGATCAGCCGTGGCGGAGAATGCACCGCGGAATCGGGCGTCGCGTTGCGCGTCCCCTCGAAAGTGAAAGTGCGCGCGGGTTGACTCGCTCCTCCGCGGACAATCGCACCCGAGTGATCCCTGGTGACCTTTGTTACCCGTTAAATATCAAACGTCGCGCGTATCCCGCCTCTCGATGCGCTCTCCTCCGCTTGTTATCCGATCGATATCGAGTCCGCGAGCCGAGCGATCGTCAGCGGGGTCGGTCTCCTCTCGCAGCGTGCCCGAGAGCGGCGATTTCGATCCGTTTTAGTGACTCGACGAGAATCGCAACCTTCGTTACCTGATTTCCTTCGCCTCGCTCGTAAACGGCAAGGATTCTCTCGCCTGGTTCGAATCAAAAGGAAAAAAAGCGAGGCCGCAGGTGGCGTTAGAAATGGAATCGTCATCGGCCAGTGTGGCTCCGCGCGAACGTTTACGGAGAAGTAGGTCCGCGGTGATTAGTATGTCTCGGCTTGTCGGAGATTACGATGCAAGTAGGGGGCACCGTTCGTCTTTTCTTTTTTCTCTTTCTTCGTTTTTCTCCTGGTAAAAGGTGTCTAGCTGTTGTTAGACGCGCTGCTAGAATAATTATTCGCGTTTTCGCAACAGCCAGTGGGAAACAACCGGATGCCGTGTCGCATCGCTGGCATAACAGAAATTTCTAATGGCTGGAACCGCGGATACAGGAAGGCAGCAGGCGGTATTCTTCTGAAATTCACGTCTGACGCGAGGCTGCTCTCATGCTGTTACCACAGATCGCTCTGTTATCTTGCGCAACGCAATCAGAGGCGAGCCAGGTACCGGGCTCTTTAAAAAATCGAACCAATTGTCTGAGTAACGGTACGGGCATGTTTAACTTCCTCCACTTCTTCGATCGCGTTTTATTCAGAATCCTTTGGAAATGCTTGAAAAAAGCCGAATCTATCTACGCAACGTTTGTATCGAATGAGAGTCTAACAGATTGTCGACAAACATCGATTAGTCTCAGTCTCAAAAGGTAGTCAAACGAGTCCTGCGAGGATTAATGTATTCGCCGTGTGCCTCATCGACAGTCCTAATCCGATTAATTACCAGCCGCGAGATTTATCTCCAGCTGAGAGATTTTCCTGGGAGATTCGAGGGGGAAAAATCGATATCCAAACGGGAGTGTACGTAAAAAAATAGGAAAAGAAAGGCGCTCGATCCCCGTGGAACGAGCCGCGTAAATATTTGCGGTCCCATTTCTCGCGCTGAGCGGGAACTGTTCGCGCGGCTGGCTCCGGCTCTCTCGGATCGGCGTATTTTTGAAGCCGATGTAGGCGCAACAGGTTGGGAATGACTCCCACCTGTTGCAATCGTGCGCCAGACCCACGCAACGAGTAGCCTCAGCCTGGAATTCGATTACAATTTCACCGAACTCTGTTGTTCCGGTGGATCGCATAACGCGTTGCCGATTCGCTTTCCGATTCGTTGCCAAGCCCACGTCGCGTTTCCATTTGTTTTTTTTACACCTTCGACCGTCCGCTCTCCGTTCGACTGATACCGTGAACGAAAGCGTTTGCGATTTCGCAGTCGAAAAGTTCAAATTTCCCGCCAAACAGAACATCGAGGAGCGGTCTTTCACTCTCGACCACGGTTGAATTTAATTACCGCGCGAGCTTTGGGGAAAATAAACGAGAGGAAGACGAAGAGGAGACCAAGGAGAGAGTAGGATGAGACAATGTTGAAAGCGGTGAAAAAGCCGGGGAACGGTTAATGGGACGTGGATTAATTGCCGCTGCACCAGGATGCGTACGCATATGCGGGTCGTGTAAAATTGAAACGAGACGGTGTTCGAAACCGGCGCTCCGCGCGGTTCGATCGGCCGCGCAAAAATAGAGCGAACATTGTGAACGCGCTTCAGCTTCAGTGAAAGTATCCGTTGCGCCGCTGGGGTAAAGAAAAAAAGAAGGAAAAAAAAGAAACAGAAGCGGAGAAAAACCGAGCGGCGTAACGCGCGCTCGGAATAAAGAACGATCTATCGATCCGGATCTAAAAATAGCCGATACAAACGAGATCGTTCGAACGGCCTACGAGTTACGAATCTCTGTAACGAGAAACTGTCCAGGAACAATTTCGCTTTTTCTGGCTTTTTTTCCTTCATATTCGAACGCCATCTGCGCTCTCTTCCGTTTTCGCGGTGTAACGCTGCACACGCGCACGCCTACACAGAACCGGAGCGACGCGCGGCGTAAAATTCTGGATGCGGATTATGCGCGTGCACAGGCTGCACCGTGTTTGCACGTTGACGCACACGGCCCGTCCTCGCCGAGTGCTTTCGATTTCCCCTATCTTCCGCCGCGTATTCCGCGAATTTCCGATCGCAAACAGAAGATAAGTAGTAAAATTAAATGTCCCCATCGACGCCGCGATCTGTCCGCCATCTTCGCGTCCGATCTACGAGGTTGGACGCGGGATGACCGCGCGCGTTTCCGTTTCGAGATGGAAAAAGTACAGTTCGGCTGGTCGAGCGTGTAATTTAAGATCTCCCTCGAATTAAAGCACGCGTTAATTGTTCTTCTTCGTGCGCTTTAATTCGTCTCCTCGCGGCGTGCACGCTCGAGGCTGCTCGCTTTGATCCGCTCGCAGGCTCCTCCGCGCTCGAGGTCTCTCCGCGGACAGAAACGACCAGATGATGACGAGAGACGAGCTAGAAAGAGAGGGAGAGAGAGAAAGAGAGACGTAGAAGGGAACCTCTATCCACGCCATTCACAAGTAACGAGAAGGCGAGACAGCCCGCGCGGAGAGAGGAAAAATCAGGAGCACCGGCTATAAGCTTACAGAGAAATAATTATTCGCGGGTAGATCCGATTCTAGTGGTTTACCTTCGTACGGATATACGAACGAAATTCATCCAGTTGCCGCTGCTGTTCCGCTGATTGAAGATCAACGATACACTTGTTCGCACTTGACAATATCTTCGAACGAGTGCGAAGGGAAGAAACGAAAAGAAATGATCGGAATTCTTCCCGTCGAGAGTAATCGCAACGAAAGGCTACGCGTGTACAACGTGCTAATTAGCCACGAGAAAACTACCCAGCATCTTGGAATGCGACGAATTTAACTCGCCTTCGTCGGTCGAAAGGTTAATGGATGAAGATTTCTAGCCGTGACCCACAGAAGGCACCAAAAATACACAGGCTTAGAGGAGAGAACGCGAAGGACGGTGATGAGGAGCGAGAATTTAGAAAACCAATGTTGGAGGAGATCGCGCATCTCGATACGTCCAAATTTAGGAGGCCGTGCCTCTTCTGCCGGCCTCCGCGTTCGTTTTCCGGCGCGGAGTGTGCCGCCTACGTGATTTAACTCTCTCGCTGGCTCTTCTCCGCCGTGAAATAAATCGTAACCGATACGCGTTTCTTCAGCGTTTACAATCATCATATTATTTATCTTGAACGCTCGTGGTTACAGCTTAGAGGCTCTCTCTGGAGCCGACTCCAACCGACGAGGACGCACGCAGCATCGTTAGTTGCACCCTGTCGATGGTAACGAACAAGGCACGTGCAAGTTTCCTATGACGCGCCGTGTCGAACGTCGCTTCCGTCGAAATAGCCGCGTTTCGAACGACGTCGCCTCCGCCAGGGATCGGTTGAACGATCCCAAACCCCATACGTTTTTACACGCAGAGATGAGATATCTCTCTGGTAAGAGGGAATTGGTTGCTTCGTCCCGTGGAAAACTTCTCGCGAGTCGAACGGGAACGCGTCCCCTTTGGAAAAATGTTGCCCGCGCGAGCCGGGACGGAGAACAGAGAATATGTTGTACGCTGGCGTGGACGGATGGCACCGACGCAGACAATTATGCCGAATGGAAGAGGACGCCTCGGCTAAAGCGGGGCTAAACGAGAACGGTACATCCTACGATCGGTTGCAAAAAGTCCCGAGCCGTTCCACGCGATCCGCTCGCAGCGGGATTATTCCCGAGGAGCAGACACGCCGAGAGAGGAGAACGTTTCCGAGGCGCGAGGAAAACGAAACGGCTTCTCCTACGTGCGCAGCCGTTCGTAGATGATCGCGGAGATAGAATGTCCATTCGCACGCGCGATATTTTATCTAACGTGGAAAACACCGGGATTAGTTTTCTGAAGCGCGGAATAAAGCGAGCTTTATGCGAGACTCGCGCGCGTAGTCGCGTCGGTAGGCGACTGTGCCGCGCGAAAATCGTAAATCTCTCCGGGTGTAGCTTTCGAGCGGAGGAAATAAAGTCATTCGCAACGTTCCACTCGGTGAGATGTTGCGATTTATCAACGGAACTTGTTCCGTTTGGTCCGCGACAGACGGTAAAAAATGAAGTAAATTCGATGCGCCGTTTAAATTCGACGACAGAGTAGGTTTGATGGATTCGATACGGCGCATGGTTGCGAGAGAATGTGGAAAGGTTGTGTAAAATTTGGCAGCAAACACAGAAACGTACCTTGTCGAGACACTTGAGCTCCTCGATCGGGTAGACCGTTTTCTCGCAGCGGGCGCACGTCTTGCTCATCTTCTACTTCTTCTTCCTTCTCTTCTTCGTCGTCTTTCTTCTCTTTCCCTCCCTCTCGGCAACAGTTCCGCGTACGTATGTATCTTGGCCTCTTGTCTTCACGAAACACTGCGTGGACGAAAAGAGCACGTGTAACACTAACGACACATCCGCGCAGTTCTTCGTGTCGATGCGAACGCGAAAAATGAACGGCGGGGCACGTTTACGTTCGAAGACCGTTTACCAGTTTTCTTGACGACAACCGCCACGATTGAGAAAATGCACGCCAGCGGAAAACCTCGAACTGCACGGGTGCTACAGAGCCGCACCAAACTGCACTGCCCTCTCGTCCTCGTCTAGCCACAAAAACTCCTTGAGTGACAGTAATGGTGGTACACCACGCTAGTCAGAGGCACGACGAAACGTTTATATTTCTTCGATTTCTCGAGTCGCCTTTCTCTCATGCCCTGCCTCTTAAACCTCCCGATTAAAGTAAAACAGCGTTCCAACTATTTCTTTCGAGATACTAGGTGGAAATAATATTCCGAGCATAGCTAACTTCTCCGCGATCCTGTCGGTAATGTAGAACAAGGAAAGTTCTTCGATAACTTAAAGTTACGTTCGATAATCGATTCCCTTCCCTCGGATTATTTTGTTAACGAGAAAATGCGACGAATATCTACAGTCATTAGATACCGTAATAATAGAGTTACGATATATCTACATTTATCTTATCTGGAAAGTGTTTAAATCCGTAAAAGTTTCGATCATAGACTAAGTATAGAGTAGATCTATCACCCAATGCGTTTTCGCGTCCCCGGAATTCGGCACCATTTTGGTCCCACTCGTAATGTTACCGATTTATCGTGGAATGATTGGAATAGTGTTCCATCGCTTTGTATAAAATATGTTAAAATGTTCCGTACAGTGAACATACTAAAGTAATAATCTCAGTTGGTGAGCTAAATGTTCCGTTCTAAAGTATAGAGGGCAGAAGAAGACCTGTGGTCCTCTGCGTTACCAATAATTCAGAACATGGGACACAGTGCCATACGTTTACTCTGTCAATGATGTCACTCGTGACGTTACCAACAAAATACAGAAACAGATTGCAGTGCCGCACTGGCTATTTTAAATTCAAAAATAGCCGAGTAAATATTTTCGATCAACCACGTTCGAACATTCTTTCACTGGTTGCCTTGAAGTTCTTATCGGAGTAGTTCGAGGTGACACTTTATTTAAATTTTCATTTTAGAATATAAAAAAGAAATATGAATAACGCAATGCTGACATAAGTGTCGAACTCGCGCAATTAAAATTACGCTCGCCCTTTGAGAAATTGATAAACGAAACTGAAGTCTTTTTTGGGAAACCCTTGAGCGATAACTGCCCTATAAATCTGATGCGCCAACGAGCCTAGAGGGATAGTTGCCTCCACCTTGCTCGCTGCAGCCTGCGCCAATCCTAAATCCTTGGCCATCAAATCCGTCCCAAAACCACCCTGCAAGTTAAGTTGGTCAAACCCACCGACACGAATGATTTCCCATGCAACTCGGATAAAGAAACGAATCCTGTTCGTAGTCAAGTATCACCTCGTAGTTTCTAGAGCTGGGCACGTTCTCGAGGACTTGTGGAACTGGATTGTACAACTCGGACGACCAACATCTGCCGCTGCTCGAGTTCACGATCTCAGCCAATATCTTGGGATCCAAGCCCAATCTGAAACACGATAAGCCAACTGAAAAAGACTATGCGCAGCGCGTTACTGCGGAATTGAATCCTGTCTGCGTTACTTTCGCCCCAAGTTGAAAGCCTCGGCCGTCCCGATCATACTGACAGCCAGAAGCATGTTGTTGCACAGTTTCGCGGCTTGGCCCATGCCCACGTCCCCGCAATGCACAATCCTGGACCCCATAGACTTCAGAAGCGGCTTGGCCCGCTCGAAATTCTCTTTCGAGCCGCCCACCATAAACGTCAGCGTGCCATCTTTAGCCGCGTTCACCCCTAACGAGAACCAACGATAATTACACGCTAAAATCGCAAATCATCGCCAATGTCACTCGTAACTCGATAACGTGCCAACCTCCAGACACTGGGCTATCTATAAAGTTAACAGCAATCTTCGCAGCCTGTTTATTCAACGTTTGCGACACGAACGGATCTATCGTGCTGCTATCGATCAGAAGCGTATTCCTTTTCGCCGAGCTGAAAGCAGACGATGCATGAAGAGAACAGTCGAGAAACGGGACGTTTTACTTAGTTACCTTAATAGGCCAATTTTAACGTCGTAGACGTCTAGAACCTGCTGATTGGATGGTAACATCGAGACAACCGCCTCGACGTCCCTCGCTACATCTGCGAGGCTCGACGCTCTATCCGCGCCTGCCTCCCGCAACTTCGACACGGCTGATTCATTGACATCGAAGACGATCAACTTGTGACCCTGTAACAGACAGATCCGTGTATCCCGTGTGAGAAGATGATTACGCTTGGCGCGATCAGGTGTTTCACCTTGTTTAAAAGGTTTCTCGCCATGTGTGCGCCCATGTTGCCCAGCCCAACGAAACCGACTCGTGAAAAGTATCTTCTCCCTGGAACAGAGAGACGCATGCACCACGAACCGAGCTAACAGAGGTTAATTATGTATCAGCATTTTAAAAATACTACCTGCGTCATGGACAGCGGTAATAACTCGCGTGCTAACGATGCACATAGTCTAATGAAAAAATAGATTGCGAAGGATTATTAGACGGATGAGAGAGCAGTTTTTTTTTCTACTGTTACATAAGCGATTAAGGCTGTATTGGATTAAGCCTCGTGGACGTAACACCACGGATATATTCGAGGAAGTTAGTACGTTCGACTGCACGCGGTGCGACGCGAAACAGCGCGGCGTTCATCGGCGCAAATTAATGCAAATCGAACCGCTTTCGTTCCCTTAACATCCGCCGCGAAACTCACATAGAAACTAATCAAGCTGCGCGACACGCGGGTAATGTTTACCACCGAAACGATGCCCGCGTTATCGCCGGATGAGCTTGTACGTAACGTTTTATCAATTAGATTAGTTTCGTGTCCATTGGACAGCAGTTGACATCGAGTATTTTCGCGCCGTCCGTGTGGTCGCGCTTCCTCGATTGATAAGAATGATACTTTCGGTGTCGACTCGCGGAGAAATTCAAATTTTATGGCCGCAATAAAGTATCGTGAGAAGATCGCGTCACGTATATATCGCCAGGGGAATTTATTATTCTTTATTTACTATTACATTTGATGACTGTCGTAAATGCGCGACCAGCGTTAATCAGTTAATTTCGCGCAGATGCTAACGCTTAAATACGTACGTACGATATCGTGGAAATTTCGTGTTTATTTCCGATGAACGATTAGAAAGAAATATTCCTCTCCGTTACGAGGTATCGTTGAATATTTCAAACGTCGTCGAACGAGTGCCTACAAAACCGTAACGGAGCCTTGAAACTGAAGCGTAATTACGTCTGTCAAGTCAACCGTAAACCTATAATTTTATTTGTACAAGCTTCTTTATCGCGTTCTTTATTTGCCGTTGAATTGCGCTGAACGTTTACATTTCCATACATCGGGCTGTTTAAATTCCATGTAACGAAAGCGTTCGCTTCATCCCCTACGTTGTGTCGCGCCCCTAACAGACGGTCGCAACGACACGCGCGGACTGGACTCTGTTGCCCTCACGTTTGAGCCGAGAAGGTGGAAAGTAAAGGGTTAAAACGTTGGAGAACGCCGTACATTTGCGATCGAGAGATCGAACAAAGGACGTGCCTCGCTTTTAATGAAATCTCTAAAAAAATGATCCATTTGCAATCATTAAGGTCCGCTATCAAAGTGTGCTTCTTCGTTTCCTCGTTCACGATGTCAGTTGTACCAATGATGGGTGACAGAAGAAACATATCGATACCAGTGGTCAAATCGTGGATCGCAGATGAGAATTTTCAAATAATTATCAAGCATTCGTATCCCTTTTCGAAATGCTGCAACGTGTTTCTAGATGGTCAGTGAAGACTGCTTAATGTTCTCGATTCGTTTCTTACGATCAAGTTCAGAGAATTTTTCTTTTGGAACTTCACACAGATTCGAAGGAAAATTCGGAGGCACTGTTCGATCAGTTCAGAAGTATGTATCCATATGAGTATGTCTTGATGCCAAGCAGCAAACGTCACGAATGCCACGGGTATTTTTTGGTGGGGTTGAGCCAAAAAGAAATCGCAAGGTCCATCGAAAAGTAATAGAAACCGATCACCCAGGATTGCCTAAAATTTCTCCAATCTTAATAATAAAAGTAATCGCTTCTTTCAGTGTATCGTGGAAGTCGGAAATCTTGATTGTGCTAAATCATATTTCGACTAATTCCAGTATACTCGATGATTCAACATATAGACTCGCTAATGTGAACGTTGTTTCAATGTCTGGTACATGGAAGCTGACAGAGAACTACCTTAAACCGCGAGTATTCGTTAAACTCAACAGGTAATATTAACCAATAACAATTACAGCAGTATGGTGTTCATAATTAGTTATTCTGGCCTTATCGATATGATAAAGGTACGAAGAAATGCGACAACACGATGACGTTAACTTTCACGGAAGAGAGTTACAAGTTTCCAGCATTCGTCAGCCTCCGATGACGTATTTCAACCGCACGATCGAGAAAACGATCGATGGCGCGCAAGCGGAAGTGTACGCAATGGACACTGGTAAATAGCTGAAAGTTCTTATATCTCTCGTCAAATTGTGAGATGTACTTGAAAAACGCAGAGTTGGACTGGGACGGGATCGAGACGAGACTGTTCTTGATCATGGCGGAGAAAATGAACTTTACATGGACGATAAGGAAACCGGAAGGGAGTTACTCGTAGATATCTAAATTAAACCACCGCATCCGTTTTTGAGCATACTCCAATCCACTTGTTTCGTATCGTTTCACGCGCAGATACGGAAAACGAATGAACGACACCGTTTGGAAAGGCGGCATGATACAGCTGTTGCACGATCGACAGGTAAACGGCGATAGAGAAACCAAAAGGAACCCGATTTATTCCACGTTTCCAACCATCAGGTGGACATGGCGTTCGGTAGCATTTGGGTGACGCTGGACCAGAATACGTTCGCAAATCTATCCATACCGTGGCACCAAGTGTACATTCATTTCCTGGTACCGCGTCCTCGTCGAACCACAACCTTTTGGGCGCTCATTCGACCGTTCTCGGTCGAAGTTTGGTGCCTGTTCGGCTTCGTTTTGCTCCTTCACAGTTGGTACACCTGCACGCGTGCCAGGATCGACCCAAGATTCCCGAAACGTAGCCAATCATACGATATCCATTAGCATAGTAGTCGTGGAAACGAGACACCCCCAGCCTTTTAATGGCGTTCTTAACGCGCGCTTTCCAGAATTTCGAAACATCCTAATCACGGTCATCGATCTAATCGGCATTCTGTTGAGCAGTTCGGTACCAAAGACGATCGCTGGCAACAGACTGCAGATACTCCTCTGGCGCGTCGCCGGATGGTTAATAATTACCGCTTATTGCAGCAGCCTCGCGGCCAGGCTGTCGACATCGGAATACGAGAGCAGGTAACCGGAAGTCGGAAGTAATGCTTTTCTACCGTACAGACCAAGCGCGATTCTGTTTCAGAATCGACACCGTTGAACAGTTCCTCGAGGCTGGCCTGCTGTGGGGCCAATCAGGGCAGGCGCCACCGTTTCGCGATTACTTCGACGCCACGGTACGATCTGACCGTTTGACATTCTACCGCCGCGAGCAATCACGTTCTGAAATAATGCTCGCGATGCGTTTAGGATTCATACTCGGCGCAATTACCAAGCAGATATCGCCGTATAAAAAATAACAGCCAATTAAATGAACTATTTGGACGTGGCAACTACGCGATACTCGGCAAGACAATTGACACGTGTTTCTTCCCGAACGATAACGTCGGCAACGAGAATCTCAAGGTATACAACGACACGTGCTGCGTATAAACGCTTCTTAAACAAGATAAAAAAGAAAATATAAATAATTTAAGGTCAGAATTACAGATTGATGAAGCAATCGGTGGGACATTTTCACACTGCATTCGCTGTTCAACCGTGGCTATTGAAGCCTGTCAACAGGGTAAATTAAAGCTTCTGGCTAAACATCTACTGTACTTAAAGCCTTGGTAGTGATAAATTAATGAGATAGTCAATTAGCGGTTTTAGATGTTGCGCGTTACTGTTAGTTGGAAATAACTTTAAGCATAGATATCGCATACAAACATGAGATAAGCAAATGCACTATTAAATTCCGGCATTTGGTTTGAATGCCTTAAAACAAGTTAAATTAACGAATAAATATTTATGGAAATGTCAAATTTTTTTGTAGTTATTCGCACTGTTGGATTATTCGGAAGGAAGGTTCGTTTCTCCTTAATAGCATCAAGGATTGCATTTTTCTGTAGTCAGCTTCATGGGTAACCAACTTGTAGTTATTGTACTTTCAATCCTACCTTAAATACTTTAAACATTTACAAAAATAA
Organism: Xylocopa sonorina; assembly: GCF_050948175.1. NCBI lineage: Eukaryota > Metazoa > Arthropoda > Insecta > Hymenoptera > Apidae > Xylocopa > Xylocopa sonorina. The sequence continues at coordinate 10,308,284 of NC_135197.1, read as the reverse complement.
CATTTTCGGTATATTTTGCTTTTCTATTATCGAAATGATGAGAATGCTGTTCGAGGAACAAAAAGAACTTGCGCCACGTGTACGGAGAAGACGTGCTGGCAGAACGCCAATGCCAAAACTGGTCCGCAAAATTTCGTTCGAATTATGCTACTACCAGAACGATGGCAAAATGTGTTGGATCAAAATAATCATTACCTAATTTACTAAAATGTCTATATAGTACAAAACATTGACTGTCCTTTACATAAAAAAAAAAAGTCGAAGTCACTTTCCGAACAGCTCGATATGCGAGTGATTGTGCTTTTCTGCTCATTTTGCAGGCGATCCTTTGGTTAAAAGAGACAGGCATAACTATCTGGCATTTGCGGGATGTTATTCGCAGAAGAGACAGCTACAATCTTCGGGAAGTGCTCGTAGAGCATGACGCATACGATGGAAACGCGCAAATACTTGGCTTGACACCGCTTGGCGCTGGATTCTCATTGCTGCTCGTTGGATCCGCGATAGCGACGATCGTGTTCTATTTGGAGCTGAAACGGGCCGCGAAATCGGGCCTCTGTACGCGTGGTCATCCGGAGGACCCACCGGAAACGGTGTTGCGTAGAGCGAGAGAGCGTCTCAGAGCTCGAAGGAACTCGAAGCAGCCTCTTCGAATGCTTTAAAAAAGAGACAGCAGTAACTCACGCGTATTTGTTATGTATTAAAAACAGCGTTTTGTCGAAGGTGTTAACCCTTTGGCAACAGGTTATCGCTGAAGTGCAGGTTATCACATGTTTGCTTATCCCGTTTCTCGACCATTATCGCGCATTAATTACTTCTCGCAATGACGGAAAACACATTGATAAGATTGCGGTAAGAATTATAAATAAAATCAGTGATAGAATTAAATATTACTTCATTTAGATTATTTCAGTTCGATTTAAGTTGACAACAATGAATTAGCGATATTTAAAAATATATCAATTAATATTACATATACAGATGGCTCTCCTACAGTACGGTTTCCCTCGTATATCACTGTACTTCTGCAGTACTAGATAACATGACACGACGTTTTCACGTGTAAAAATTAAATTACCTTATATGGCGTTATAAGATGGTTGCCTGTACGCTGTTTGTAATGGCGAATAAACATTGAGAATGAATACTGAACAAATAGTAAAAATGAATACTGAATGAAGATCGATCTTGTCTCCTCTAAGCGTAGCGCAACGAATCAAAGCAGTGAATCGCAAAATCCACTCGTATCTAAAAATAAATATCTGAGATGATAACTGGCTTACGATCAACATAGTCGATCAAGGCGGAAAAAGCATACGTTGCAAACTCGCTCAGTTCGTCCACGATTCGTTTGCGAAGCATATCACTGAAGTTAATCGGAGCTGGGAACTCGTGAATTGAACCGTGATTCAATTCCATTTTACTTAACTCGTCGTGGGATCTTTCATTCGCTGAACGTTAACTGTTCTATTTGAAAACGACGATAAAGCTTCATTGGTCAACTGCGATCATCGGTGAAGCCGTACGCATCTCGCGTGGTGACTAATTTCCTATTGTGCAAGAGTTACTAATAACACGACGCTTCTGCCTCTGCCTGGCCTGTCAATTGTTTCCTGCGCGCAGCCCAAATAGAATTGTTAGAACAGCAACGATACTTCTGAATGATTTTTCGAGAACAGTTGGCTCGTGAGTCGAGACCATCTCTCGACAGACTGTTTACTTCTCTTACGAATTCGCGGTACAGGTAATCTGTTATTGATGTACGAAGTTCAACGCTATGGACGACAATGCGGAACGTAGATAGAAAAGTGGGTTTTAATGATGCTAAATCGACGACGAGCTATCAGTCGGCTCGCGTCCACCGCACGCGAACGTTCAGAGCTCTTCGTTGCTCGAAATTTCCCGCGCAGACCGGCGATCTTTAAACAATAAGAATAAAAAGTAATATTTATATCATAAAGAACTTTGCAATTCCAGACGTGAAACTGTGTGATCGTTAACCAAACATGACCGCGTGTTTGACAAAGAATGAAAGTTCTCTGGTGCAAGAGATTAGGGGTAGTGAAAAGCACATTGACGAAGGTAAAAGTAATAATCCCTTTAAACGTCTCACGTCACTATTTTTAGTTTTCTAGAATATGAATTTCATTCTCATATCTTGTCGATACGCCTAGTATCTCGAGTATTTTTTTTGTTCTATCGATTACCAATTCTTATCTAATACTGTTGCACTCCTGTTGTTGACGTAAATTAAAAGGATATGTATATTATTAGCACAACCTGCAACGGTGAATCAGCATTTTCAGTTGATCCTGGATGACAGAGAGATGATAAGTCCAAACTTCACGAAAGTGACGCCGCACGATCTACCCAAATGGTTCGACGAAAGCTTGTTCAAGAAGTGAGTGCGAAAGGGGGCGGTAAAACATAATGAGATTGCTTTTGGAGCGTCTATTATCGAGAACACCAGAAAACACACGAATAATGAAAATTGACATTCTAGAGGACAGACATTTTTCGTGGGAAATTTGCTTTCATTCGGAACCGTACAAGTATCAGGCCTACTAGCGATATTGTCTGTTCCAGACATATTAGAGGTAATAACTGAATCTGACTGTTCGAAACCAATTGGTAAAAATCATATTCACGAAAGGTACTCCTATATGACACTACAGAAACCGAGTGATAAAGTTGAAGAGTTGGTCAAAATGAAAAGCGAAATGGTCTAAGATAGCGAGATGATAGCAGACAATTGAACAAAGTTAAAACGATTGATTCTACGTTACAGATATTGGTATTCACGAAGAAAAGTAGCACGTTATGCTTGTCTTACAAGCGATACATCCAGACACTGCTGTACACGTACGATCTGTTTCGCTCGGACATACTATTGCCGGATTCAAAGTGAGCCTCCTCTTGTTTGACTAATCGAATGAAAAAAAATATTTAATTCATCGCGACTGTAACGCTGTGATGTTCAAGGTGGTTCAAAGCGTTGAACATGATTCGTTTGAAACACTCGTACGCCAGCAAGAAACGAATGGAACAGAAGCTTCACGGGATATACCAGAAGGACATGGCGATCACGCAATTCGGTTTTATAGGATACGCTTTTATATGCCCCGAACTGGTAGGTCTGACACACGCAACCACCGAAGAAATGGAAGGTTTCCTTCATTTCTGGCGTGTCACTGCTCACATGCTTGGCATTACGGATAGGTAACGTCATTTAAAGCGATAGCAAACCCACGTGAACGGCTACGATAAGCTTAATCGTTGCACTAACTGTTGGACGATTTTCAGAATAAACATCTGCAGGAAGACTATAGGGGAAACGAGGGAACTGTGCAGAAGAATCAATGACGAGATAATCGTGAAACATTTGGATGAACCACTGCCCGATTTTGAACAGTTAACAAGGAATGCGATAGACGGCTTGTGGTACGCCGATCCAACAATCAATACGGATGCCTTTATGTATACCACGTACAACATGTCGGGAATAAAATGTAACAGAACAATTAATCTCAATGACAATAGTCTTTTTAATATATTCCAGCTTAACACTGAATCGTTTTTGCAGACAAGAAGCCCCTAGGGTGGTACGCCCAGGCCCATATGAAACGACGCGAATGGATGTTGTATTTATGCAGTAAGTATTCGTCACGCAGAAAAAAAAGCGTACGCCTTTGTTGATAGATCATCGTGAACAATCAGAAATTAATGCTGTATCATTATTCTTACAATCTTTGGTGGTATTTAAATATTATCTGTTACGTATTTGCTTTGGTCAATTCTTTTTAAGTTTGTTTAACAATATTATTTTTTGTACAGGTGTTCCTTATATTGGTTGGATAGTAAGGAAGCTGAATAATTACTTTTTGACAGTGTCCTATTGGATGCTCGAAAGGTATCCGATTGGTGCTTGGTTCGCGTTTGGTAAAGAAAATTCCAAAATATGTTTGTATTCGAATACGTAATGGTACTAATTTTATAGATAGCAACAATTCTATGTAACTAATGATAATATTGATCCGTTCATTTGTATTATTAATTATAAATAAAACAATTTAAATCAACATTTTTACCCTCTTTTCTACCCTCTGCTTCTTAGTTAAGAAAAAGATTCGTATAACTTTGAAAATTATAAAATATTGCACTTGTCTTGAGACATAACTATTTCGTTCTCTGACCCAGCGAGAAAACTCTTTAGTTTTATCCCACTTTTTATACGCAAATAGCCGTAGTTAATACGAAAGTGAAACAAACACGTGCGAGACGCTATAATTCCTTCATTTTAAATTTAAATACCATCCTCCATTTTACTTCCGTTTGTATCGATTGTAGAATATGATGATATTCCGTATAGTATTCCATGAACGTTTCTGTTACCCGTGATCGATACTAATGGCATCGCTGTGTGAAACGTACCTTAATGATCGCAGCCACGAGAGGTCGCACCGTGTCACATACGACTCGTTAAGTGTTTAAGCGGCAACGATCAAAAAACAGAGAGATCGTAACTCATTATCGCAACGTGAAACAAGTACACTTGTTACTTAATCTGTACTATTATGCATTCTGAAAAAGTAAATGTAATACTTGTTGTTGCAAGCAGAGAACGGAAAGCGTTTCCTCGAGAATACACATCACACGAGCAGTTAATCATCGACGATACGTATCGATGAGATTACTGTTTCGACATTTAAAGGGACATCCTCTAGTTCCTACCCACGCGTTAACGATATATTCACCGTTTCCAATATCCTCATCATTAACCGCGTCTAATAAATTACTTTTTACTTCGGAAACCCATCAATCCGCCAGTCGTTCGATCGAATCAAACACTTTCGAACATGTTCCCTGCACCCTCTCCCAGAGCTGGCCGTCAAAAATTGGTGATTCTGGCTCACAGTGGAACAGCAGCTCTCGATATCTCTGTCCGGCACTGGCGATAATTATCAGTCGCAATTTGTCCGGCACTGTTCTCCGCTCTGCTCCACCCACGGACACACCGCTCCGATCTCCGCTCTAGCGCTCGTTCATCCATTCGGTGTGCCATTATCCCATCTCCTCGCCGCGCAACGCTGCTCTCTCCCCGTCATCCCCTTTCGCCCCCTCCGTTATCCTTCTTCGTCTGCCGGCACGAGGATCGCAGGATCATTTTTTAACGCGAATCGCGTGGTTCCATGTTCGCCGCATCTTCGATACGAGCTGGTTAGAGAAGACTCGCGTGAGAAGTGAGCCTCTGCTGTTGCACAGGCACGCACACAGAGAGAGAGAAGCGGGCGCGCTCGCGCAGGACACGGTGGCGCGCGCGAAACCAACAGCACACCAGGATCAGTTGGACGTACACAAGGATACGCACACCTGCCTGCCCCGCGTTTATACACGAACGAACGAAGGCGTATGTAACGCGGGTCCCGAGTACATAATACACACAGCCATATATCCTTCTGTCCCGTAGCTACTCTCCCTCGACCCTGTCGCCTCTCTTCACGGCTCCTCTCCGCGTTCCTTGGCCGTACCGGCGGCCCTTCCCGCCCCTCAACGTTGAGCCTCGGCTAGCGATACCGACTCCCCTCTGCTTCCACGATCGCTGGCCTGTAGTGATGGGAGTGATGCGAGCATTTCGAATGATTCTCGAGCAATCGCGGCTGAAACTCGTCCGTAAATTAATTAGGAATCGAAGGATACCCAGAACTCTGCAGATCGCACGAGATATTATAATGCACGCACCAGGTACGTATTGGAAGTATCGATGCGTATCGATTCTCGTCGCTCCGTATAGAGTTACGATACTATCTGTGTCGTAGCCGTCGGAGCAAAGTGTACTTAGCAAGAAATCGAGGGTTTCGAGCATGCACCGCTTACCGGCTCGTACCTTTAAACACGCATTCGTAGACACGTTGCTACTTAATAAGAATCGATACTAATTGAGTAGTATCATGCCCATCGCTAGCCAGGCGTCTCCCCGCGCCGTCGAGTCCTCCTCGTTCCCCCTGCCAGCTTGCACGACCTAAACGAGATGACTCGTCGCGAGGACAGAGGAGCGGCGTCAGAGGAGACGCTGCCGCCGCTGCTGCTGCTGCTGTTGCTGCTGAAGAAGAAGAAAGATGAGAAAGCGGGAACGAGGCGGAAGGGGAAGGGGGCAGTAGGTATCAGAGGCCGACCAGAGAGGAGAAAGAAGATGGCCCTGCGGCCCTCGTGTTGCACAAAGAGATCCGCGAGAGCGCCCGCCTCTAAAGCTCGATCCATACGCAGCCACGGCAACGTGGCTCCTCGCCTCGAAATCGTTTTGCGCCGCTGTAAATTGCAGGCCATTGCTGCCATCACCGTCGTCCCCGCAGCAGCCGGCGTATCGCTCCTTTCCTTTTTTCTCTTCTTTTTTTTCTCCTTTCTCTCTTCTTTTCCTCAACTTCCCCGGACGGAAAGGTGCATACTGTCGTGGCTGTCGATTCGATCCGAGCTCTCATCGGTTTAACGCACGATTTCTGCGAATTCCAACAGCTTGCGGATAGATGCTTGATAAACGCGGTGATCCTGGATAGTTTGGCACTTTAGCCGGTGGTTACAACACCGCCAGCCGGCCCGATCGGCGAAGACAGATGAAATCTGTCCGTCCGTTTCTTTGTACGCTCGACTCGTTCTACTTGCATACGTACGTTGCATACAGTCAGACGCACGGTGTATGCATACGTGTACGCGTACTCTGCTTAAAGTAGATGAAATATCATCGTGTATCGTATTACAATGTTACCCAGCATCGATCTATAACCACGATATAGGAGTTCTATGGAACGTACGCGTATGTACATTTCAAGGTGCGGAGAGTATTAGCGATAAAACTGTCTTGTACCACGATTCGAGCGTGAACTCCGAAGTACGAGATTCCCTCGAAACTAGGAAGAGGCGCCCAGAAACTTGCGGTTGTGTGTGTACGTATGCACGTGTGTGTGTGTGTATGTGTCAAGGTTGCGACATATAAATATATTCCACGTCACCCACGAAAGGATCAATCTTCGTTAATCTTTAATACCGTTTTACCACGTGTCACGTAACAAACCGCGTGCATCAGAGAAATGCATACATTCACGGACTATCGCGGAACTCGCTCAAATCTTAATGCCGCTGCTTATTCCCGAAAATATTTACCTTCCGGGCGGCTATAAATCTGGTATTTACGAGCACCACAGACGCAGAAGTTTCCCCCGTAAACAGGTATACATACGCGCGGCGTCCCCATAGGGAAATACTTGAATTGGCGTGTGTACACGCGGGAATCCTCTGGACGCGCGCGTGCTCGCGCGGCCGCATAAATCACAGAGATCCCATTCTTCCGGTACGTTCTCTTCCCGATCTCGTCGCAGGCTGGCTGAAAACTACCAAAGATTACGGTCGCGAGGTTCCTTGCGCAGAAGCTATGCATTACGGGACATTATCCGCCGCAGGTGTCCGCCGGCGGTGGAAGGCGATCGCTCTCGCGCGACAGAAATTCACCTAGCCGGTAAGAGGAGAACGTTCGTTAGGCTTTCACGAGTTAAGCCAGAGATAGCCACGGGCATTGCGTACGATCTCCACCGTGGCGCGTATCGCATCCACTCGGACGACGTGCCGTTTTTTCCCTTCCTCTCCCGTTTCCTCCACGCCGCCGCTCCCCTTAACCCGTCGCACCATCCTTCCATCCGTCCTCGCTGCTCCCTAACCACTCCTCTACCCCGAGCCCCGCGTGGATATCCCTTCCATCGTCTTACAGCATCGAGGAACCCCCCCACCCCTTTTCCCTTTCACCCTCGCAACCTCACCCTCTCTTTCTCGCTCCCTTTCTCAACGTTCCTACCTCTTTTTCCTTTTTCCTCTTCCTTTACGCGTCGTGGTTCGCGAGGTACGCGACCGAACCGACGACTCCTCTCTTCCTCTGGATGGGAAACGACTGTCCTCCGATACTTTCGAGCCGGCGCAACGACGTCGCCGAACAGGACGGCGAAATGCGAGCAGCACTCGCGGCCACCGAACGAAGGGTGAAAGGCGAGGAGCGGACTTTCCTTCGTGCCTCCTGCGCTTGGCTGACCCTTTCTCCGTTGCCTCTTCTCTAATTGTCTATCGAACGTTGTTTCGGGAAAAGTGTCGGGCAAGCGAGCATCGGATATGACATTTTAGCTAAAGGGGGGGGAGAGATAGGTGGCATTAACGCGCGGTCGTATATCCTACGAAACGCGCAATCGAATGCAAATTAGAGGCAGGATGGTAATCACGGATCGGCCGGTTAATTGGTAAGCAAGTGTCGATTATGCTTAAACGCTGTGTGGTATACGAAATGTCTCGACCGCGTATTTATTCGCGGGCGTTGTTCTATAATACCGATATAATACGAATATTCGCGGGAGCTATTAATAACGCGGACAAATTCTCGGCCATTTAGCATCACGCCGTCGTTTTCCATCGGCGTGAGTACACGTGTATCCATCTGGGTCCTGTTTCAACCTGGGTACGTATCGGCGGCGCGGAGAGGTAACCGGAATGGAACCAACCAGCTTTCCCTCTCTCTCTCCTCTTTCTTCGGATAAGAAACGAGCGTCCGCCAATGCTTTCGAGTCGGCGCAACGACGACGACGACGAGGACGAGGACGACGACGACGACGACGCGACGACGACAAAGTGCGAGCACTTGTAATGAGTTTCCTCAAAGTCCCTCTATTTCCAAGATTACGGGAGTCGGTAGGGAGATACGTATACGCCTATGTAGTTGAATTCGTTGTACGTTCGTTACCTTTTTTTTTTTTTTTACCTCTCGCTGCTCCCTGGCTCCACATCTGTTCCGACGAGACGTAAATAAGGAAATGAATTATTACACGATTCAACTAATTGTATATTACGATAGACGACGCGCACGATACACCGGCTGTCTGCACGTTCGCGGGATAACGCTTCTGATTCGCGGCGATTCGGTAATTGAAATGCACCGAACGAAGATAAAAGATAAAGTCGCTCCAGTCTCGGCTGCATAGTTGTTTTCACGGAGTATTGAGATTCAAGACTTCGCGGTCGATCGCGAACGCGGTAAGAGGTGTTCGACGAGAAATCGAAGCCGGTAAAAAGTAGACACCCGTTAGTTCGTTGGGTCATGCAGACCGTGCAGGCTGTTCAGAGGCCAATTAACGTAGTTACAGGGAGCAGAGTTCGAGAACAGTGGAGGTTTTATTACGATTACAACAGGAGGGTAACGAGGTAACTGTATCAACCTCATCGCAGTTATCCGTGCTTATAGCAATAATCCACTTACGTGTCGTTGCCCAGAGCTATATAAGAAACTAGCTGGTCCGCTTTCTTAAAACTTCATAGCGATATTCTCATCGATCTACCGTCCGACGAGCTTAATTGCGCGCTTGTCCCGTCTTCCCCGTGGGAAATCCTGATTTTGTTATCTCGCAGCGTCAATGGAAATCGTTTAATAGGGGGACTTGGCTATCGGTGGGTTTCGCGGATGAAACTGTCCAACGACGGAAAAGTAAAATCGTTAACAGCCCCTCTAATTTAACGAGCAACGCTGCAACGAACGCTGTGTGCATCAACTTGATCCGACAACGGTGAACAACACTTTGATCCGAGTCAAGTAGTCCCTGTAGAAGGAAAATGATAAAACGGCGAGTAGCAAGTTGTTCAACACTGAAATGTGTATACAGTCGAGGAAACAAAGCCCACGCGATTCCACGCTCGAGTTCTACACGCACCCAGACACGTACTCGCGCGTGCACGTACAGGCGTGTAGGTAGGTATGAACAGTAGGCCGAAAAATGCAGGGTGCATCAGATGATCGGACGCGCGGGCATCGTCCGTGTTGGTGTAAATCGTTGGACACCCGTTAGACGGTGTGTAGCGAGGGGCGGCGGGCCAGGTGGTCCGTCGGTGCGAATATCCATTATAGATTCGGCGGAGTGTAGCTGTCGTACGATCCTACTCATTTTCCGTGTATTCGTGCGACGTATTTCTGGCATCGATGAGAGCGTTTCTACGCTGGTCTGGGTAAGGGGCCGCGCGTGTGTGTTCGTGGAAGAGGAGGGCTAGTTCGCGAGGGCGCCTGTGTCGGCGCTCGCGGCGCCACCGGTTCATTCCGCCATCGGCGCCCGCGACGTACGGACGTGAAAAGACGCGAGCACGGTTTTCGTTTGGGCGGACAACGTGAAGTAACGGACGAGCGTAGTCGTAGACCGCCGTATCACGAGAAAAACGTAGACGGGCGAAGAACGCGAGCTCGCCGTTCGACGGTAACGAGCCTGTCGTAACGTAAATACGGGTGTTCCGAGCGTGATACGATTATTTACGAACGTGTGAAACCAGTGCGACGGATATCAGTGAGAATCCAGAGAGAGGAGAGCATCGATTGTCCTTTGTGTGATCGTCGTTACGCGGCTTCTCGTTCCTCGGGACGCCACCGCGACGTGTCGTGCCGGGGCTCGAAACGAGCCGAACCTCGTCGTGGGCTTCGAGGCCCCAATTGCCAACGTCGTCGTGTTATACCTGCGCGTCCCTCTCACAAAGTGCGGCTCGTCGAAGGTCTCGTCGAAGGTCTCGTCGTCTCACGGTGCCCGGGAGACGTGGAATAATATTTCGTCGAATCGGAGGTGCAGCCAGGCTCGTTAGGCCGCGACGTGACGCGCGAGCGGAGTATTCGATACGTTAGGTAAGAAGTACGTTGCGTATAATCGGGAACGGAAAATAAAAACGCCGCTTTCGACTGGGAATCGCGTATATATATATTTGTGTATACATATATATATATATACATAAGTGAAACAGTTTCCGCGCGACTGTCCACTCGGGTCCTTTTGTAAAGTGCGGGAGAAACAACCAGTTCGCTGGATCCTTGAAATTTCTGGTTGTGACACAGTTGTGTGCTTCGGTGACTAAACAGATCGATAGATCGTAAATCGATAGGTGAGACGCGATCGGGAAGCGGTACACAGTCGCTGGTGTTCGTTATTTACGCGACGTCTGTATCTGTGTGCCCCGACTTTATTCCACGTACGATCGGGAAAGTGCAAGCAAGACAAAAGGTTAGATGCGATACGACACACGAGGAGGAAATTTGTTTAGGTAAGATAGAAAATAATGCGTTACGAGAGATCGCGGGTAACGGTACATCCTCTTTCGTTTTCTTCGTGTACACGATACCGATGTTCCTCTCCTCTGTATATACCTGGTCGCGGTGCGCGTTCCGTCTCGTCCCGAATTCCATTGTCCAGTCGAGCGGCGATCCGACATCGAAAACATCCGAACGCCTCTAACGACCGAGAAAGATTAACGCGATGACGCGCGCGTTGCGTGACGAACGTGTCATCTTTCGACACGCTTGAAATTCGTAATATCCTTCTTTCGTGCGTTGCACACGTTTCCCTTTGTACAACGGAATCGCTTATTTACGATCGTAATAAGGAAGGGAGAGGGAGAGGGAAGGTGGAGGGCGAGAAAAAAAAAATGCTCGACGCGAGAGGCGGACGGAAAACGCGGGTCTTCGGTCCGTCTTTCGAATCGTGGAAACCGAGCAACGATCGAAGAAGCACGGTCGGTGACGCAATTTTCGTGCAGGTGCAATTAACACAGCAATCGCGCGAGGCACGTCAGCAAAATCGAGAGCCGTCGTAACGGGTCTTCTTTGGTTTCGCGGAGCGCAAACGCCGTTTTACCGTTAACGACCTAAATCGACGCCGAAGAACGAGATGCGCGCTCTTTTGCGAGTTCTCCGTAAGAGCACTTCTTGCGTTGAGTGCGGTTGCCAGAGTAGTGGTGGTGGTGGTGCTGGTGCTGGTGGTGGTGGTGGCGGCGGCCCCCGAGGATGCGCGGAACGACTTCGTGCTTGGCAAAAGTCTTTTCGACCGTTTAATTTGATGACTACAGGAGTCGCTTCAAAGGGGCACCTGATACGGTCTCGCTCCTCGATCATCTATCATTCCGTGCGCGTTCGCGTTGGACGCGTTTCGCGTCCCAATATCGACGCCAATGCGAGTTGCAGCGTAACATTGGCGTGCGACCTGTTCAATTTCGATCGCATTCATTTGACACAGATTGCCGTAATGGAGTACCTTTTCGGTTAAATCGAACGGTAATCGTTGCGACTGCGCTAGGGACGCGGACGATCGCGCTGGTGTGTATCCTCCTCCTTCGAAAGAAAGAAAGAACGAAAGAAAAAGAAAGAAAAGAGGAGAATATTCGCACGAGACGGAATTCAGCACGCAACACGATTGTCGCAGGAATCGTGCGTCGAACGTACGTATGTACGTATCTTTATCGATGATAGGTAACCGCGTAGAGCACCGTGGTGGGGAGGATCAGTGAAACGATAACGCAACGGAAGCACGTACATATGTACAACGATAGTCTCTCGTTCGGGCAAGCTCCGAGCGTTCTGGTTTTCTAGCGAAATTGCGGGATCGTCCGCGGCGTAATCTCAACTACCCGGTGCAGCTTACATCGATGACAAATGGATCGATAACATTCGAGAAACAGTTATATCCCATTGCCGTTGCCCGCTACACGATCGGCTTTTCACGCAGCGCGCGCTAGCTACCCCCCTACGTGTATTTCCGCGTTTCGTTTCACCGATTCGTAACTTTTCGAGCGTAACCGTCCTGCCGCGTACCAGCGTCCGAACTCCATTCGATGGATCCACATCGATTGCGAGTATAAAGATACGCGAGGCTCGGAGCTGTTTAACTCGTTACTCGATCGAGGAGTAAACAGAATTTCGCAACCAACGGTTTAATCGTCCGCTGTACGCTCGGTGGAGCTCGAACGTTGGTAAGAATGGACAGGTTAGCGGTCGAGAAGCGAATTCGAGAATACCTTGGGTCCGGTGGACTGTGGTCAGAGTGGCCCGCGTCGTGTTCTTCCACAGTGTCGCGTCTGATCGGTTCGATCAGCCGTTTCTACCTGCGACTTTGTACGTTTCGCCTTCGGTTAGTCCCGGAATTTTGTGCACGGTGCTGGGAAAGCGAATTTCCTGCTCGGTTCCTGCAGAAACTTTCCAAATACCGTTCCAACGTGCCCGTAAGTACATACGTATCAATTTACCGTTTATTGCTCCCTATCGGGAGCATCGAACGCGAACCTGTTCGATCGATCCAAGTGTACGGGGCCATTATCGTTTCGACCGTAAAATTTGTCAACGTTCCACGGTCGAACGATAAGTATCGCGGGCCGCGATAAGAAACGAGCGCGAATAAGACAAAGAGGCGGTCGATCCTCCGCGAAAAGGATCGATCGTCTTGCGAAATCGAAACGTGACTAATCGCGGAAGGGAAGTTGGCGTCGCCAACCAGCGCGATGCCTTTTGTACGTACGCGCCGCGTCCAACGATCGGTGTTGCGCGAGGAATCGGTAGGAAATGAAAACGGCGGTTTCGTCCCGAATTGGCGAATGTAAACGACGCGTTTACCCCGCGCTATTGATGAATCTCGTGACTAACCGGCGTAATCCGCGGAGTGCAATTAGCATACATGAATAAAGAATCTATGAATCCTTTAAGCGAAGTGGCGAGCGGCTGCTGAATGAATAGGTGTTTGTAAGTTATTCGTAGACCGATGAGTGGGCCGATAGCTCGCAATAATTGACCTTTCGAAGCGTCGGCTACCCATCGATACGTTCTTAATTTCGTGGCAGAACTGAACTCGTACGAAAGTTTCTATATCGGGAGGGATCGTGTCGGGCCAGCCACGTCCAAACTAAGCTCCGGAGCATAGGCTTCTTTCCCCACTCCTCGCCAGCGCTCATCGCCGCCGCGCGTAAAACGATACCCGCCGAACACAGACGTATCGTCCTGAAAAAAATAATATCGCCTCTCGTGAAACCGAATGCTTAGAAAAAAACGGCCAAAAAACTGGTCTGCTCTTCGCTCGGAACTCATTCGCGCCTCGTTCGACGTTGTGTTTGTGTATCTCCTAATACTTTTTATACCTGCGTTCTAGCCAGTATTTACGTTTCTTATGTTCATTCATGCCGCGCGACGCGTTCTAAGATAGGAGTGTATCGTGTTTCCGATCCCGATGCCACGGTGTTACCACCTTTTTTATTCTCCCTGTTTTTACGACCATTTATACGCGAACTTACATTCGGGTGGACACGTTTCCGAGAAAACCGGCGCTTCGTTCAAAGTGTAGGAGAGGGGCTTCCCGCGGAACGCAGCGGGCGAGGGTCACGAATAGTGGAGACGCGCGGCCCGCTGACGCGCGAGAAGGGTGCTCGCGATTCGTGGACGTTCACCGCGTCGGACGCGAGTTTCGAAAGTATTCCTTGCTCGTTGATAGCTGCGAAATGGAAGAGGTATTTATAGCCCAGCGCGATATCGCGATAGCTAATAATAGAAAAGAAGGTGCACGGCGACGATACGCAACGTATCCGAGACGCAATTTATTCGGTGCTCTTTCTTTCGTTTACGGAAGGAAACGGGGCTGAACCGTCTGATCCGTTCGTTCGCGAAATCGGATGCGACGAGCACAATCTCCAAGCGATCCCCGCCGCTGTCGTACCGAGTGTACTTTCATACCCGTTGCCCCGGAGCTTTTACTGCTTTCGACAAATTGCTCGACGCTACGCTGACCCTGTTCTATCGCGCGCCTAACGATAGTTCATTCAAAACCCCAAGGGACTTGTCGAAACCCCGCGCTAACGAAACGCGCGTTCGATCTTCCGAATAACATTCGCGCGAGAATTCTCCGCTCCGCGATTTCGTACTCGTAAAATCGATCGTTATACTCCCCTCCCTCGTTGGAACGTGAAACGCGACAAAAAGTCAGCGTTTACCTCGAACAACGTTAAAGAACTCGCGGCTACATCCGATCGTTGGAATTCTACCGATAAAAGAAAGGGACAAAGGAGTAGGCAGCGGCGGAATAAGAAAGGGAACCAGAGCGTAGAAGCGTGGTGTATCTTTTATCGACGCTTAAAACTCGAGACGCGCAGGTAGCCTAGCATAATTTTCTATCTACCTACGACGCCCCGTAAATTGATCGAGGTTACGTCGAGCGTATTTCGTTCTAGTGGTAAAGGACTCGTATACGCCTCGAACGATTCCCAGCTGCTTATTACCGGGCTTCGTTCGTTCGTTCGTTCGTCGGTTCGTTCGTGTTCGGTCACGCAACGCGCCGCTCCGGTATCGTGGGACTCGTTGCTTGTCGAATGAACTCGTTTACGAACTCGGAAAGGACTGACTGTATCGTGTCGTCGCGCGGCTGGCTCTCTGTCCACGTTTTCGATGGAAATCGATCGTCCTCCTCGCCGTTACCGCCGTAGTCGTCGTCGTCGTCGTCGACGTCGTCTTCGCTTGCGCCCCGTTGAAAAACGTTGAACATTCGCGCGTTGTACGAGACGTTACGTGCGCCCGTTCGACCTTTCCCCGAGCCTCTTTCGCAGCCTTCGTTCCAGGGGCAAAAAGGGTCCCTCTCTGTTCGCCTCTCTGTCTCTCACCGTGCCACGGTATCGTCCTGACTCTTTACCCCTCTTTTTCTCCGCGCGCCTCCCTTTCTTTCTATCTGCCCGGTTCTCGCCCTCTCCTCGTTCCTTTCTCCGTGGCCGTTCGTCGTTCTCTTTCTCTGTTCCACCGAGCGCGGTCTCGCTCGCTCGCGCACGAGCGGTCGCTCTCCTTGTCGCGCGCGCGGCAAACTCGCTCTCGCACCCGACGAGAACGGGGCGAGTTCCCGAAATAATCGTGCGTATCGATCCTCACGCGGGGCGTGCAGGGTGAATTTATTCTCGTGCACGGGGAGAAACGGGAGACTCGTACAAGCTCGCCTCGTTACTTAATCGTTCCGCGTTAGAAACGAAGGGTATAACAGCGTTGGGAGCGTAGAACGCTGCCGTAGAGAGACGGTAGCGCGTCGTCTGCCGCTTGTTTGTCCGGGGAAATATACGTGGAATCGGGCCTGTTTGCGTCGGGGACGCGGGAAATAACAACGAGAGAGAGAGAGAGAGAGAGGTCGTATTCTCTATCGAAGAATATTCGGCGCGGAGGTAATGACGTCGTTTGTTATGATACGCGCGTGTTGTTTCTCCGCGTATAGGCGCGAGGCGAACGTGGGACCAAGACGTGTGTCACGTGGTTAACCTCTGGGTTGGCACGCCTGACTCGCGATTCGTTCAGTGTCATTTCGACCCCCGCGCGTACGCGAGCCTCCGTCTTGCTCGTTCTGGTAATTGCGATGGTTCGTTTGAAATCCCATTATTCGACGCGAGTACGCGGCACGGGGAGGTTAAGTGTTATCGTCGGTCGATATTCGCGGCAGCACCGGCCATTAGATCCGGTTTAACGTCGCGGGCATGGTGTGACAGACGGAAACGCGGACTCCTCGAACCATTTCCGCGATGTGGTGTATCGTCGTGGTGCCTTGGAAACCAGCGGTGTTTCCCCGGCGAAACTGGATCTGTGGAACGCGATAATCGTTCTCACGGAAAACAGTCCGACCTCGTGTGTCGTGTTCGCGGGGGGAAAGAAGCTGGTGAGCGAAATTCACCTCGATCGCGGGGTTGAAACGCGTCGCGCGTCATGTGTGACGCGTAGCGAATTTGCGGGGACGCTGTTGAAAAACCTGTCCCCCCTCTCTACCATCGTATCGTCTTACGTCTTTTCTCTCCCGCCAGGTCGTTATTTTCCTCGGTCTCTCTAGCCCGGGTAACTCTCTCTAGCCCGTCGTTTTCCGTGGCCGTTTTCTTTTTTTCTCCTACGCGGCGCGCGGCGTCGCGGCCGAGAGAGAACCCTTGCGCGTTTTTTCGCGGGACATTGTTCGGCGCGCGCGTTTTGTCCGCACGTCAGCCATCACGGCGTATTGTGTTCATTGTTTAGAGGCTGTTGGAGCTCTCGGGCAAGAAGACGAAGAGAGAGTGAGAGAGAGAGAGGGAGGGAAGAAGAGGGAAAGGGAGAGGAGGACGCTTCGTAGTGGTTTCGAAGTAAAGGAAAACTCACCGTTCGCCGGCTTCTAGACAACGCAGCCCAGGCCGTTGCTTGTGCTCGCTTTCTTTCTTTTTCTCTCTTGTCTCGCTGGCTCCCTCCCCGAGTCCTCTAACTCGGCTCGCGGCTTGCACGAAATCGCGTGTCGCTTCCGTACCGCGTAGAAATGTCGCCTCCTCCGTGATCACGACGTTCCGTGATCGCAGCTGTGCACACCACCGCCGGTTCTTCTTCCTTCCTCCTCGTGGGCTTGCTCTCTCCGCCCACGAGCCGGTGAAAATTCGATTTCCGTGCAAACGAGCGAAATTACCAACGGAGTACGTTTACAGTAGGAGAGGGACGGAAGAAACCGGACAGACGAAGCGGGGATGCATCGCGAGGGAACCAGGAGCAGGCGAGGATAAAGAGGAGTCGGAAGAAAAATACGTAGGAGCCTTCGATTGTACGTACGTACGTCGCGTATCGAGCCAGAGGGGGAATAAAGAGAGATTATTGTTCTGGTTAAGAAGAAACCGCGCGACGAAGGAGAAAGAGGAAGGCTGAGCGAGGAATAGAAAGAGGCGGACTGTCGCGCGCGTGTGTACGCGTACGTATATGCGTGTATACGGCCCACGGAGTAGGACAAAGGGCGAGTGTTGGACAGAGACGAGCACACGTTGGGACGGAGAGAAGAAAACTGGAAAGGATAAGTAGTGCGATTCGCCAGTGATCGAACGTGGGCCTGGTCGTTGTTGGTTGGTGCGTGGGTGAAAAGAGTGGTGCTGGAAAACCGACAGAACAAGAAGAGGAAGAAGAGGAAGAAGAGGTGGAGGAGAAAAGGAGGCGGTGAAGGAGGAAGGAAAAGCGGCGAACGACTGACGGCGGAGGTGGCCAGTTCCGGTGGGCGACGACAAGGTACAGAAACAATTTCAATATCAAATATATTTACCCGTTTACTCTGAGCTGCCCTGTCGCTTATAGCCGTCCTTGGCAATCGTTACCACGTATTTCTGTTCCCACGGAAGTGGAGCAATTGATATAGGTTGCATTCGTAACCGCCGCGTTAAAGTCATAAACGGTCTCCCATAGAAAATGTATCGGCGCACGTACGTACGTACGTACGTACGTACGTGAATACACCTCGTGTTCGCGCCAAGTTGCGATTCTGTATTTATACGATACCAAGAGAAAGAGAGAGAGAGAGAGAGAGTGAATCGAAATTAGGAGAACAGTTTACATCGTTTACAGCGTTTGTCGTTCCACGCGCGCGGTGGTTATACGTACGGTAGCTTCCGGTAATGGTGCGTCTAGTATTTAATCGCGAGTATGTTCGTTGCCTCGTTACTCCAATTATTATCTGTCGTGTTAGTAAGCCGACGCAAATGTGTGTCACGTGACGTAAACGCGAACCTCTCCAAGGGGTATCCGTCGATCGATCGTTTCGTAACGCGAATTCAAACACGACCGTCGATGCGTTGGAAACGATTTTCGTTTTTCTCTTTTCTTTTTCCTTTTTTCTTTTTTTTTCTTTTTTATTAACGACAGAAAGAATCGTCGACGTAAAAGCCAGCGAGTCGTGGAGCGAATAGGAGAGCGTCGGTGAGCAGAGCGGCGTGGTTGTACGGTTACGGTGGATTCAAAAGTTTTCCGTTTACCGTTAGTAATCCCGAGGACCGCCTCCGTTAGGGTCGTTCCCAACGACGAGGAGTGACCGTAGGCAGTTTTAGTACGTGCCATTAGACTGTGCAATCTGTAGCCCGGAATTCCAGCCCGATAAAACCCCGGACGAAATAGCAGGTTATTTAGCGGGCGAAATAATCGTTTTTAAACAAGCGCCTACTTCATTCCCGTCGATAGTAAAAACTTTTACACTCGGCCGGGAGTGCCGTCCTCTTAAGAGAACCGATTTAATTAAATAATCCTTGTTATTACGCGCAGTTCGCGGGCTGTGTAATAAACGCAGCGAGGCAATCCCGCGAAAACGCTCAGACGTGTTTGAGGTTTCATCTCGAAAAATGATTTAAACGAGGGGGGTTCTCTCCGCGGCGCATCATCGACTAATGCGAAGTCGTAGTCTACGCCGCGTCTATTACCGTTCATTCGATCGGCACTCGTTCTCGCCATTATGCTAATGAGACGTATTGTTGCCGGCCATGGCGCGGCGGGCCGTTTCTGCTCCTCCTCCAAAGGATGTCTGTCTCTTGGAGAAAAAGAAAAAAAAAAAAGAAATCTTCGATCCGACCAACGATCGATTCGACGTTATTACACGAACGTACTTTACGGTGTTCCGCGATTAACCGTATAATTTACGTACGCAGCTGCGTTTCCGGTTTCCGCGAAAATGAACTCGTTTAAAACAAAGTAAATAAATAAATAAACGAAAGAGTAATGAAAAGAGGGGAAGAAAGAAACGCGCAACACGTTTCACCGAATTCGCTGTTTGCAACGATGTCTCTTTTTTATATTTATTGCGTAATGCTGGAAATTTTTGTTACGGCCCGTAGTCACGTTGGTCGTTACACGTAGAGCGGCCGTTCGAAAATCCCCGATTATATCGACGTCGTTATTCACGACGGCGCGCGACAGTTGTTACCGCTCGTTACGTCTCCGGGTGTCCCTGGTTTATTTAGAATTTCGAGGCGTGCTCGCGGACGCTACGCGTATTTTTTTTTTTTTTTTTCTCCCCTCCATCGAGGGTAAGAGAGAGAGAGAGAGGCGTTCTCGTGCGCAGTTTTTTATTTCCGGTGCGTTAAAAGCGGCACGAGAACGAGAACGCGCTGACGGGCGCCAAGTTCACGCAACGAAGAATAATCGAGTTTCGATGGTAGCGGGTAACGGCGGACTCGGTCGTGTCGAAATTTTTCGGATAGCTTTCGAAACGAGAGAACGCGACCGCGACGACGATGGTGTCGATGATAACGGGGAAGCGTGGGCGAGATGGCGGCCTGCCTGCGCCTGCACGATACCCTCTGCGCGCGATAATCGAATTCTCGTAACGCTTAACGATGTCTATCGAGTCATTATGACATTAGATGTCGCCCCTCGCGCAGAAAGGGGAGAAATGCGTTTACACCGAAGCTGTCGCGTGATCGATACGAGGGCCGACCGACTGCCGCCGTGCGCTCGTTCGCTCTCGACCGGCTCGCGTGCCCTAAAAAACTACGAATCGCTCCGGCTCGGCCACGAAACCAACCCCCTCGCTCCGCTCTCGGGGCTTGCACGGTGAAATAATTTTGTTTGCTCGTTTCTTAGGAGACAGTATGGTAATTATGCCTCGCGAGAGTGGGGGGCGATGATGTATGGCCTTGATATCGGGAACGCTGTCCTTGTGTTTCAGGGGAATTTAGGTGGAGCACTCGATACCCTCTCTCGAATCTATATTCCAATCGTTTTAATATCGTTAGAATATCATTATCTTGCTTGGAGATTAATATGCCAGAGAGCGAATTAATTAATTCGATCCGAAAGTAATTTCGAGGTAACAGGGTCTGTCGAAAGCGTTTTATTCTTTGACGGGTATTGGTTTTTTTTCCTTCTTTTTTTTTGCATAAAAAAGCCGGAATTCACTATTGCTCCATTTTTGCACTCGACTCGAATACAAACAAACGGTCACGTGTTGCCAGTTTCCCGGTGTTGCGCGTGATTGCAGCCACCGTGGATCTATCGCCGGATGACTATTTGTGTGTTTTAACGCCGACCTTGCTGATCGGTGTGTTCGCGCGCGCGCACACTCCTGCCCAAGATATCGCTGACGGATATTATACGGTACAATCGAACAATAGGGTGACGACTGTGAGATCGCGTCCGCGCGATCGCGTCCGCGCGATCGCACGTACGAAAGCCAGAATAAACGAGGATGTATTAGCGATGTGACTCGAGTTAAAATCGCGGCGAAACGTACACGTTCGTGAGTTTGCTGAAACTCAATGGCGCTACATCAGAGAGAGGGAGAGAGAGAGAGAAAGAGCAGAGGAGGGAGAGAGTATGAAAGGGGTGTAAAGACACATAGAAGATATAAGGGGAACGGTGAAATCCAGAATTATTAATGCTTCGAATTAATCACCTAAAAGTACCGTCGTTAAGTTCCTTACTCCAAGCGTAATTTATTTTGATTAAGATTAATTAATCAATTACCCGGTGCATTATCGAGTCGCGGAGTCGCGACGACTGGAATAGTTTTTGCGTTTCGTTTCGCGAAAGGATTTCCATCGTTCCATCATCTCGTCGTTTCGGTAATTTTGCTCGTTGTCGTTCTTAGAACGGTGGCGACGAACTGCGCCGCGATCGAACTAGAAACCAGCGAACAGGAAGTAAAAGTGCAGTTAGTGCGTGCAATTAAAACCCGCATATCGGCGGCTCGTGTGCGTTTGAAACCGTCGAACGAGAGATCTTCTGCTCTACGCTCTACTCGCACACAATATCCGTCTTATCGATTAAACACCGTGAATTCGATAACGCATTTCGTTCATTAAGTAACAAGAAAGATTATTACGCGGCCCCTTATCGACCCATCGGCGTTCCCATCGCATTAGACGCTCCGTTCCCTACGATCATAAAATTCTATCAACACAATGGAACAGAATATCCTCGTTGAACAGTAGCAACAGAGATCATAGCTGGCACGCTTATCTAATTATCATATAATCTCCATTCTGCTCGCACAATTGAAAGAACCGATTTAATTTGCCCAACGTGTAATCATCGGCGAGCCTCGAAACTGGAGCGATTTAATTTCACCGGCAGACAAAGAATCCGATAAGAGGCTCGTCCGTTTGTTGCTCAAAAGTGATACAAGCATCAGATTACAGTGGCGGCGTCGTCGTCGTCGTCGTCCTCCTCGTCGACGTCGTCGCCATCGTCGTCCAGCCCCATGCTGCAATTATTCCGCTCTCGCGACACGTAGAAACGCGTGCACACGCGTGTTCATTCCCTTCGTACGTTTCTCGTTGCGCTCTCATACATACCTGCTCCTCTCGCACGCGATTCCATATAAGAAGGCCGCCGATGGTAACGCCTAACGCGCCTTCTGAAACTCGATACATGTGTGCGCCACGGATTCGTGGCACACAACCTGGCACCGGTCTCCTCGTATACACGGGACTCTCTTCGTCCCTCCGCTCTATTGTGCACGGGTAGCCACGCACACGCGCCCTCGTTGCTCGCTACGAGTCCGTGGCGTTTTCGCGCTCCCAAGTGTGTGCGTACACGGGTGATCCTAGGCACGCAGGGCTCCGGCAGCTGCCTCGAAAAAACCGAAACCCGGCCTTTTGCGGCCCTTACCAGGGATCCCGTCCTGTCCGTGGCCCCGTGCTGCCTCGCTCTGCTCGTGTATTCAGCCTTCGAAAACGGAAGAATACGAGCAGGCGTTTGTCTTGCTCCGTTCACGGACCGTGACAGCCGGATATTGGAAGACGAATGCGTATATACGTACACGTACGCGCTGCGTACAGCGAGCTACGGGGTTTCGCGTTTTTTTTCTTTTTTTTTTCATGCCTTTCTTTTTTTTTCGAGGGGGTGAGTGGAATCGCTCCGGTTTTCCGTACAGAAACGGATGTTTACGGCGAACGGAGCGCGTATATCGGTTATTTCGAAGCAAACGCGCAAGGAAAAGGATTTATATTCGATCTGAACGAGAACGAAAAGGGTCGCGCAACAGCGTGACCGCAAAACGAGACCGTTGGCTGGCAGTATCGGCGGTTTCGCGCGGATCGTTTCGTAGATAATAAACATCGGGTGGAGAGGTTACGAGCGGGTAGGAAAGAATGCGAGGTACCGACGTTAATTACGACACATCAAGCATTGAACGGCTAGCAGACGAGACCGGCTGATGCTTACCCTCTATTCAGGATTTCCACGTTGCACAGCTACATCCTACCGCCGCGTTTCTCCCCCCTTCTACTCTTTCTTCATTGAAATCGTACGCTCCGCTTTTCCTGCTCTCGTTTTATTCGACAAGCGGCCGGCCCTCTTGTTATTGATTAATGTATTCGGTATTCCGGATCAACGATGCGCCGACTTCCTCTTTATTCCGTTTCCGCCCCGCCTCCCACCCCTCCCCGCCACCCCCTCGATCTTATCGATTGTTTTATTTTAACTGGCCGTTACCTCTTCCACGCCACGCTCTGCCCTCTCTTTCACTTGCGTTTCGCCGACTGCCGGCTTAATGACGGGTGTAATACCACGATTTGCATCTCAGATTATTCTTTGCTCCGTGTATACGTGTCGCACGGCCGTTTGCTCCATTTCTCCCGTTGTACCGGCTAACGACTTAATCCTTTTCCCGCGAAAGGTGCAAATATATTGCAATCGCGGAGCATGTTATTAAACTTTCAGCGGCGCTCGGTTTAAAAAATTATCTCCTTACTCGAGGTGCTCGTTTTTAATATCGCCGCGCGGTACACCGCTCGCTCGTGAATACATTATCGCCGGTAGCGAAGATCGAAATCGGTCGAAAAATAAAGAGAAACAAAAATGTCGAGTGCCACGGAATTTCTACCCGATAGCGATAACGACCGAACTTCGGAGTCCGTCGTGTCTCCGTGCGTTCGTTACCATTGTTTTTCGCGCTCGAGCCTTTTTCACTCCAACTCGACTCCGTTTACGCAATTTCAATGGCATCGTAAAAAAAAAAAAAAAAAAACAAAAATAAAAAACCTCAGGTGGCACCGGTTAAGGTGTTTCGCGTAAATCAGAAACGACCGTACACAATGTCTCCGACATTAACATAACCCATATCGATCCACAAGTATACCAAGCGCCCTTTTACTTTCAGCTGCATCGTAGCGAAAGAGTTAATAGGAAGACTCGTCTGCTCCTCCCATTGACGAGGCGTTTTAGCGACTTTCTTCATTTCCGCGTTAATCAACCAATTACATCTGACCAGACGATTGCAATTCCACCAACATCACGATCGAACCCCCTCCGTGTGTACACCGTTCGTCTATAACCACGCTATCTTATCAGCCTCTGACACACATACGTTCCACCGATCATTGATCGCGGCTTATCGCGTCGGTTCTTACGAATCTGCCCGTCCTCGCGTACGACTCGCGTTCACAGAACCGTGTCCCCCTGTTTCTGGCCACGTACGAACGCCAGCCGGCAACTTTCCATCCCCCTGAAACGTCCCTCGACCTCGCAGCAGCTAGGCCCGCGTCTACCGTTCGCCCAACGTTTGGATACCGCTCCGTAGCCCCGGTTTGGATAGGACTCGACGTAAAAACCGTCGAGGCGTTCTCTCCACCTTGGCTTCTTGTCGGCGTTCGCGGTGGGTACGCTCGCCGGCAAACGAAGCGAACGGGCGAACGCGCGCGTTCCAACGGCGCGGAGAGATAGAAAGAAAAGGCGAGCATCGACTTACGAGCGGAGATGACGAGGACGCGGCCGGCGATCTCTGTTCTTCTCCGCACACCGTGAAAGGGTTCTCTTTCCCGCGCGTGCACCGGGTTTCTGCTCTTCGCTCGTTCTGTAATCTGTACGGCACGGAGGCCCGCGATTGGACCGCGGGAGGGGTCGCTGTGGGAAGGGACGTCGAAAGCGACAGAAAGGGAGATAGAGAGAAGGAAGGACGGTGGCGGCCGCGAGCGGAGCGGGAGAGGAAAAGGGACGACGAGGCTGGGACGACGGCAGAGAAAGAGGATGAGGAAGAGATGGCGTCGCTCGCAGGGGGGAGGGGGAGGGTGTTACCGTCGCATTTCAGAGAGGACTTTAGCGTTCTGGATGGAGGTAGGCTAGCCTGGCGAGCGCAGGGACAGAGAAAGAGAAACACGCGGAACGTTAAAGGCAACAAAGAGTAAGAGAGAGGGCCGGGAGAGCGAGAGAAGTTAGCGAACAGAACCATCAGGAAAAGAGAAAGAGAAGGAGGCTCTCGTGTACGCGAGCGAGAGCCGGCAAGGGGATCCACAGAGCCGACACGTCTCTCTGGCTATGCTGTATGCCGGCAGGCTACCCTGCTTCACATCGCCTCCCGTCTTTCTCTCGCGTGCGCTCACTCTCTCTCTCTCTCTCTCTGGTTCTCCTCGCGTTCCAGCTCGTTCCTACCCTCTTTCTCTGTCTTGGCGTGCTCGATCTCTGTCGGTCGCCGCTGCCTCTGGTCTCCTGGTTCCTCTCCTCGCGCTCGTTCGTTCAATACTCTCGGAGAGAGTGAGGTAGGGGGATGAGGTGGGGTGGGTTGGAATGGTCTGAGGGGGGGTGGAGGAGGAGGAGGGCGGCGGCGGCGGCGGCGGTGGTGGAGGAGACGGTTTGCGAGGGGCGGCAGAGGAGAGGGCCAGAGGGAGAGAAGCGGCAGCAGCAGCTCTCTCGCGCAAACCCGACGGACTCACGGAACACGATTCCATCGTTGGTTGGTGGGCTACGGATGGTTTGTTCGCACGATCGAAACCAGCCCGGCTCGAAGGAGAGCCCACCGCTCGGTGATACGGAATGGAACCGCGATCGGTTGAAACGCGACGACGGTTCGTTGCCGCGCGGAGACTGTGCGGCAGGGGCCAGTGCAGGCGTCGTTTCTAAATAGCCGACGACAGCCACGTACGGCTAATGTGGTTTCTAGGTCGATGGCCTGACACACACCGGCCACTTGTCGAACCGATTCGCTCCTCCGTGCGATGTCCTATATACGCCCGCAGACGCGGCTACGAACGCGCTTCGTTCCCTCGCGGTCATCGAAATCTCCGTCGAAATCGGGGAGTACGTTTAAGAAGAGCTGGCCGCGCGTGCGATACGCGTGGCGCACGGGCACGTCAGCGGTGTGCCGGGCGTTTTGCACCCTCCGTCGTTGCGCGAGCGTGGTCGAAGAATCGAATCAGGTCAGAGGTGGGTGGGCAGGGAAATAAGACGCGGATATTAAATAAAAAGCAACGTATATCGCGTGGCTACGGGGCTATTGTCTGCGTAGGTACCCCTTTATCGTCGTGACACAGAAGGACCCCAGCGTTCGCCAGGGTGGAGAGTGGGAATACAATCGTCCGCGTGAGTTGTATGCACGGATTCCACCGGAACACGGAGACTCGATGATGTATCGTTAAACAAAAAGCACTCGGCCGTGTTTGTATACGGAAGTACGTAGCAGAAGAGCCGGAACGCGGTACCGGTGAGCAGAGGCGAGTTCACCCGAGTTACCAGTGTAAAGTCGTTGCTTCGTCGACTACCTGTCCGTCTTTCTCTTCCTGTCCTTCTTCTCTCTTTCTTTTTATGCGCTCTTCTCTCAATACGCGGTCGCTCGCGATCGCTGGAAGCGCACGGCACGACCGTGTACAGGGTGTCCCACTTTTCCCTCGAGAGATCTCGTCAGGATGTTCCGCGGGTACGCGAACGAGAACGAAACGTTGTATAAATATGGATCGTTCTCGCGGAAACTTTACTCAAAAGTTGTAGTGGAACGGTTCGAGATACGTCTCGAACGAGGCGACTCGCGCGCTGTTCCTTGGCACGTTTTTTAACAAAGCTCCGAACGGAGGGCCCGCGAGAGGTGACGGCGGTTTGACCAGAACAGAACTGGGACACCCTGTATGCGCATACCTCGCCACGTATCTATATACATATTCACACATTTACCTATCCCGAGTCGTGACCTCTGGTGATCGATACAGAGTGCCGCTCATTTGCCACGAGCTGGAACGACTACTACTCTTCGTCTCTCGTTTTCTCTCTGTCTTTCGTCGCGGAACCACCTCTGGGGCTCGCCTCTCTTTCTCCCTCTGTATCTTTGGCTCGGCTGGCTCCTCCCTTGCGTTCTCTCGCCCTCTTTTGCGGCGGTGACGATCTTCCTACCCGACACTCGAGGAATAATTAGGACGGGTTCTCTCGTTGTTAGCATGGAGATTCGCAGGCGAGGTTTACTTTCTCTGTCGCGCCCAGGCCTTTTTCCCTCGCCCCGTGCACCCGTCGCTGGCCACGGCCGGGCAAGTTACGCCGTAGTGGCGCAGGGTAAGAGAGAAAAACGCGGCGGGCCCAGAAGGAACGGCGGGAAGACAAAACGAAAGATCGCGCGGACGCGAAAGGGGGGAAAAGACGGAGAACGCGCGGTGGTGAACGCGACGAGGAGAAAGCGGGAGGAGATCGTACCGAGTTTCGGATAAAATTTACCGCTCTCAAAGTCTTCCTCTCCCTTTCCCGCCTCCTCCGTCTGTCCGTTCCCATCTCTCGCGGTTCTCTTCCCCGTTTCCCTATCGGCTCCTCTCTCCGATAGACCCCCCCCCCTGTCTCTCTCTCTCCCTCCACTGGCCGTGAAACGCGTTGCTCCTCGTGGGCAAAAGGGACTGTGCACTCGTTCCTTCACCTCCGACTCTCCCGGAGTGCGCGCTTTTTTTTCCAACTCGTTTCTCAGGTATTCCGCCGCTCTTAACGGCCGACTCTCCTTGGTCGACCGAGAGGAGAGACGAGAGACGACAAACTTGAAAGACGTTCTCTCTGTTTTTCGTTCTGTTAATTTCCTGCGACTCGTTTTGTTCCTCAGCCGGTGCGGCCCGTGAGAAACGTTACATCGTTACCTTTTTGCCGGCTAATTCGAGTATATTCTTTCGCGTTTTAATGGACAACGGAAGGACCGATAGCCTCGTTGGAAACCGCCACGGTTTTCCACGTACGCGGCGCGGCGCACCGCGCGCAGCACGCCTCGCGATATTTCAGTCCCTGTGTATCAAAGGTAGTAATTAGTAAATCGAGAAACAAGAATGGGTGGCTATCGCCGTTGGAGATTGTAGCGGAGTCGTAACGTTAATTCCGATCGTATACGCGTACCCGTGTCGTTACTCGGGAACAGTCGCGGCCGATTCTACGTATCTCTCAGACACGCAACGGTGTTTCCTTGGTTAGCGAGTTTTTGATAGCGAGGCTCGTTTGTGCACCGTTGCGAGCTCGCCGCCGCGGATCTCCTCGATCGCCATCGCGACCATAAATAGGCCGGAGGTGCGCGCGTGTTCCCCAGCGAATTAATCGTCCGCGAGTTACACACGGATTAAAACCACGGGCTCGCCGCTACTCGGCTTGATAGCGCCAACGGAATGGAACACCTTTGCTCCGCGCACGATTGCAGCGAGGCGAACGAGATTACTAAGTATGAATAATCGATAAAAAAAAAAACTGCGAGACCTCTTCGTTATTAGGTGAACGCGTTACCACCGTGGGATTGAATCTTGCGTCGTTCTTAAGTTCAGATTGCGTCACCTTTGCATAATCCCGTGTTACCCCCGTCCCGCGTTACAAAGGAGACGATCGACGCGTCGTATACAGGTCCGATAAAAACCGTGGCACGGAACTGGGCATGGAATTCAGAGGGCGCGAGATAATCCGGCTGCCCCGGGGATTTATGGCGCGATATGGCGAATTTATTACGCTTGTCATCGATTATGCACACCCGCGCATAAAATGGTAAACGGTAGGAGAACCGGGTCAGCTTACGACCACACGAGCCGCCGATCGCTGCGAAACGGAATGGACAGGAAGGAGAGCCGTGGGGCAGGGCGGGTGGAATCGTTTCGTGGCACGGCCGTAAGGAAAGGAGGCGAAACAAAAGAGGTACATCCGGACGCGATGGTTCAGGAGGCACGTACCGGAGCCAGCCGTGTTCCTACGTCGATGCTACGAAACGGAAAGCGGGTGGGTTGTCCATCGCGGCGCGAAAGATGAAACGAAGGACTGGAAACGAAGCGCGCACCGGCGCCACGTGCGTCGTTGCGCGAAATTGAAACGTATTGCCGCGAATCTTGCCTCGTTTCGTAATAAGTCCGCCTCGTAATAAGATTCCGTAGGTGTGTCGTCGCGAGAGTCGTGGAGCGTCGTCTTCCGGATGAGACGCGAATGGTTCTCCGATTCTTTTCGTTTTTTCTATCTTTCAATCTTCTTCTTCTTCTTCTTGCTGTTCCTTGGATTATAGCATGGTGTTCCATTACTCGTAGCGGTAATGGACTACCACTAAACAAATTCTGAGCGGGAATACGCGCGACGCATCGACGATAAGCAATCACGATCCTCTAACCGGAGGGCTCTTCCCGGGCACGGCCGCGCGGTTCTCACCTTACAAATTTACACCGAGCGCGGCGCATATTTCAGAATTAAATCACCGTTAAACACGGGCAATTCGTGTCATTCCGCGGCGGCGTGGATTCGCGCGGCGTTTCACTCGCACGCCTACGGTATGACGAAAGAAAACAGTATAACCGAAGTGAAATTTAATGTGGCCGGCTTTACGACTTGTTATTCGAGATTGCATAATACGCCGCGTCGTAATGAAGTACTGCTTATAGTTAAGCGATCGTGAGCGCAACTTCATTCATAAAGCACAGTGGGAGGAAGAGACGGCGATACGGGGTGGGGATTGGGGGGAGGTCAGAGGTGGACGGGAACGTTTGTTACAGCGCGAAACGGCGAATCGTATTTCATACGAGCACGATTGTATCGAGCGCCTCGTCTCGAGCCTCTCTCGCCGCGGCGACTGCTTTTTCTCCTCTTTTCATCCCCGCTCGCGAGAACGCGGTACCGTTATGTAAATTTACGCGGCGTTTGCGCTAACAGTTGTCGAATGGTTCACAAACTGGACGGCGAGGCTCATTCTTCCCTGAACGTTAATTAGTAGACCGATTTTACTCCATTTCTCGCCACGTAACACGGACAGAGGTGGCCAGAGAGAGAGAGAGAGAGAGAGAGAGAGAGAGAGAGAGAGAGAGAGAGAGAGAGCTGGCCAGAGCAGCCGGACTCGGAAGATGAAGTTTCGTTATTGCACCAATCGGTGCGTCGTAAATTGCAACGGAGCGCGCGAACGGCTGCACGCGTTTCCACGTGATTCACGATTATAGATGTATCGTAAATCATCGACGGAATTTTCGCATTACCCCGCGATTCGTGTATAATTTCGCGGCGGGTGTTACCGATACATCGTATCGATGGCGATCGTTTCTTGTTACCCTGGTCAACATTCTTCTCTATTATTCCTCTTTAACGGGACGACTCGAGCGAAAACTTGTCCGCGGCATTGTTACGCCTGCGACAAAAGGTATCCATTGTCGCCTGCTCCATATTGTCGATCGGTAGCCTCGCGTAGAGGTTCCACTGAATACGTGAATATCATTTTCCACCGCGGAGTCCCGTCGCGAAAGAAAATGGCAGAAGGAAAACGAGCGCGAGTGAAGCTCGCGGAAGCCACGGGACTTCGATGTTCGTCTATCCACTCGGTTAATTAGACAGAAATTGATTACACGTGCAAAGTGTCGTTTCGTTCGAACAAATCGTCGGGCACGCGTGCCTCGTTTCGATCGTTTCGCTCGCAGAGATGTCTTTAAGGTACGTAGATACGTTTAAAAAGGAAGAGAAGAGAGAAAGGAAAAGAAGGGAGAGAAGGCAACCGATGCGGACGACCAACGCTGACAGTAGTATTTCATCGAGACAAAGAATCTGAAATATCGGATACACGTTTCGCTGGTGGAGAACCGTCGCGCGAACGAATCGAGAACGTCGAAATAAGGGTTTCTTTGAATTTATTGCGCGGCAGGTGATTGGTCGCCCTCGAGGTACGCTTTTCTTTTCCTCTATTTTCCACGGGCCACCCCGCCGCGTCCCACGAAATTTGATTCCCGAGATATCCTCGTCCGCGTGAAACGAAGGCTTCCCGATGACGTTGCGTCGCGTGTTACACACCGGTCGCCTCGGGTACGCGCGCAGCTCCCGCGGGCTGTAAATCACCGGAACAATGAACCCGGCCAGTAAACGTCCAGCCACGATATAATTTATTTCCGTACGACCGCGATAATTAGTCCCGACGCGGAAGTTCCCCGGCCAAGAGGAACTGTATCGTCGGTGATTTTTCCACGGGAAGATCGGCTCCCGGAGAATCGAGCTCCGTCCTTTACCAACGCGTCGATACATCATCGAGGCGCAGTCGATGCCTGAAACAATTCGTAGAAAGCATTCGTCATCGCTCGCGATGCGTTTCGATGGATCGCGTTTCGATAGGAAAGGAAGATCAGCGCGTCGACGCGAATAATTCTGAGCAACCACGAATTAATTAATCACTGGAGAATAGAAAAATGAAATGATTTCATCGAGAAGGGATCCAGAAATCGAATTCTCCGTTCGTTCACGGCTGTTAACGTCCACGAACTAATCGACGCATCGTTGTTCCGCTCGCGCGACACATAACTCGTTACGAAACACCCCATTAAACCCAGCGAACGTAGCATCTTCCCCGAGATTACGAAACGGGTACGCGTATAAACTTTTATCGTCTATTGTTCGGAGCACCGGTGGCACGGGGTGTAATCGTGGCAGCGAAAAAGTGGACGAAACGAACCGCGGGAAAACGAGCGGCGAATAGACGTCGGAGGGCGAGCGAGATCGTAAGAAACGGAACTCCTGCTAAGGTGCCGCTCGCTCCTCTCTTCCCCTCTCGAGTTTTTAATTACCGGCCAAATTTGTCGCCGCGAGCAAGTCCATTCTTTCGTGGACCACCCTGCCTCGAATTCCACGACTGGTCCCGTCCGCCTCTCCGGCTGCTCAGCGGCGATAGGGAACACTTATCGCTGGTTCGTGCTGGCATGACCCAAGTTAGGTACGCGCACCAGCCAGCTCGACGAGGAGTACGAAACGCGGAGGATCGGCCTGGCTGCTGCCTCTCCGCCGCACTCTTCCTCTCGTCCGCTTTTTCGCTCGACTCTTCCTCCTCCTCTCTTCCTCCGCTCGATGCCCCGTGTGTTTACTCGCCGTTCACGGCGTCGTTGCAGCCGCTTCTGTTCCCGCTGCCGGCTCTTTACTCTGAACCGCGCGCACACGCACACGCGTACAGAGACACGCGTTCGCCAGTGGGAATGGAAAAAGTATCGCCGCGCGCTCTCGTTTTACAACGAAGGGGTTGTTAATCAGGATTTACATTCCACGGTACCGCGTACGCTGGAAGTTCACGCAAATCTACGTTCCCTTACCTCGAATGTATCTCGCGGTATCGCGGAATATTTTCGAAGCTGCTGCGTATGCGCGTAGTAGGTGTCTAACCGGAGAGAGAGAAAATAAGGGTGTTTTTTCGGCCACGCACACGCCTCGCCCCTGTTTGCGGTTCGCTTCAGTGTGCCTATGGAACGAGGGGTAATTAGCGTGAACGTAAACTTCGCCCTTTTTCGAGGGAACCCGTTGCGAAGACGCGTCGACTCCGTTCGCTGGAGTATTCGTAATATATGGGACGAGAATGGATATCGATGACGTTGTTGGTGATCGAGACGACGCGTTGGTACGATCGATTCTGTCATAATTCTTGCGATCGATTCGACCAGTCCTCTGTTCTCGTTTGCGAACAGCCTCGCTTCTAACTCGTACGGGGTACGAAGTCGAGAGACGGCTCTAGAATGCTGTTTCGTGGAACGAATTGAAACGCGTATCGCGCGACGCGCTCGAAAGGATCGGACGCGCGCAACGATTGGCCTGTACGCGTATCGAAATCACGGACACGTGACACTCGGCCGTCTATCGGTAGATGGTATCGTCCGACTTTGCATTACACGCTCCTCCTACCTAGAAAGTCATCTCTCATCGCGGTCGAGCGCGGATCGGTAGGCTCGCGTTTACGTGGCATACGTGGCGCACACGGCTGGCCAGCGTCACCGATGCGAGCCGCAGAGGACGAGGGGAAACCGTGGTGGGCATTACGCGCGTCAGGGATTTAACTCCGTTTCTCCTTTCGTATCCTTTTCGTACGCGCAGGAAGCGCTTGTCAATTAAAACGCTCCCTTTCGTTAGAAATATCCACGCGTTCGCGAGTTCGTTCTACTTGTTTCGAAGCCATATATCGGTTCTCGAATTCAGCAGTTTTCGTTCGCCATCGATCGCTCATTCGAGGTAAGATTTCGCGATGTGCAGCACAGGAGGAAATCGATTCGCCGGACTTTCACGTCCTTTTCGAGACGTCGAACGTGTCTCCTGAGAGAAAGGTAACACGGTGGAAGGATGATCGACCTTGCGCAAGGTGATCGAAGATAAATCGGTACTGGATCAGAGAGAATGGCGTAGGCGTAGCGGAGAGTCGGATGGAAATTGCTAGCTTTCTTACCGGTTTCTTTTTCCGTTATCCGTTATTCGATACACAGAGTGGTGGACTAAACGCGTAATCGTAACAGCAGCTTTTTTATTATACGGTTGTAATCATCTCGCAAAGTTATTCTTTCCCCTCCAGGGATCTAAGAATATTTATCGATTCAGCCTATATACTCCTCCTCCTCGACTCCACGTGCAGGTGTTAGTCAATTTAAACATCTTCTCCTTCTCCCGCTCTTTAATCATCTCTCGACCAAACATCATTAATCCCGGAGCAGGTAGTGTTACGCGTTAGCGTTAGATTTATTTGTATTCCACTCGAAGTTCGATTCAACTAATTCAAGCAAATTGCTATAATCAATCAGACTGGATCGCCGTTTGATTTCTCAGCGCCGATCGGTGTTAAACACGACCAGAAGTGGGGCGATAGTTCCAATTAGAAAAAAAAAAAAGAAAAAGAGACGGGGGGTTAGAGAGGCAAAGAGAAGCACCTTTTACACGCGTTTCACACGGCCACCATTAACGACGAGGCCCCGCGCGCGTTGCATAACAATAACAGCGACCAATTTTATGGTATAGATTTTTTTTTTCAACCATCCGTTACCTAACAGCGACGCGTGACGTAAAGCGGTGGTACAGGAGGAGGCATTTAAATCGTGATGTATCGCGTCCCCGCGAAAGCGCGCCGGTATCGCGGCACGCGATACAAACGCGGAGGGAAAAAACCGGAATCTTATCAGCGACTGCTGCGCGCACGCGAACCTTCGCGTTGCGAAATTTTCCAGGGTGGAATTAAAATTCGCCAACGTAGCCCACCTGCTTTTCCACGCTCGACGGGAAGCAGCCTCGGCAGCTGATGAAATCGGTACCAGCTTCGAAGCTTGAACTCGAGAAATCGAAGAATGCAGGAGTCGAACAGTGCTCTCCGTGTGGAGATCGCGTAAAAATTGATCTTAAGTTCCGTTCGATGCCCGTGGAAGAATTCTGAAACGAAAGGGATGTTCGACGTGGCTCGAATTTCCATGCATCGATCGACGCTTTCGATAACGATTTAATTGCCGCCGCAAGTCAAGTGAAAATCGATGGTTTCCGTGGAGCAGGTTAAAAAACGAAATTCTTCGGCTCCAAAGTTCATAACGCGACCCCACCGTTTTAACCGAGGATAAATCTGGCCGTCAAGGGTTAATTATATCACCGTTAGGGAGAAAATATTTCATCGTCCGCGCGTTGGAATCCTTGAGAGATAGACCCACCTACTTGGATCCTTTGGCACGACGAGAGGCCGCTGGTTCGAGCCACGGTTCATCGAAGGGCAACGTGATTCATGACCGCTGACGATGATTCACAGCTGCGCCGTGATGTTTCCTCGTTCGACGCGTGGAAGGGAACAAGCTCGTGGGAGAAAATGTCGTTCCGCCTCCTTTTCCTTGCCGCGAGCTCGCGTTTAACATCGTACAAACGCAATTATTTCTCGAATAATGGCTTCGACCAACCCTTTTAATCCTTCGACTCGACTGCGCGACTAAACTTTTGCGTACGAACGATCTCGTAACATCTGATCGCGCTCGATTAATTACTTTTATTCGATCGAGTGTATTCCTCTCCCCTTCACGCGGACGCTTGGCTTCCACGTTTCCCCAGTCGCTCGAAGATCGCGATCCGCTCGCGTTACACCACTCGACCCTACCAAACGAGAGAGCGTAACCAGGCGCGTTTTAAAGCGTCGCGTGAAAGTATTCCAGCCTCCTTTCTCCTCTCGTCGCAGCTCGTAATTCGCCGTTGAACATCTCGCGCGCCTCCACCGAATTCGCGAAGGCGTCGAACAGGGCCTTCGTCCGCCGTAAAACGCCCGGCAGCTTGTTCGACGGAAGTTCCCGCCAGCTATCGTTACGATCTCACCGCGAGTCGCGTGATCGCATTCACGAGGTTGTGCCCAGGCCGTGTCTTTGCCCGAAACGCGTAATTTACCCCGCCAACCCCCGCGCGGCAAAGTGCGAAAACTTGCCGCCCTTACGGCTCCGCCATTGTTCCCCTGGCTCCGTAGCCGCGGCATTGTACGCGTCGCTGCTGCTGCTCGTAAATCATATCGACGAAAGACCGAGTTATTAATTACGCCCGATGACTGTTCGCGTCCAACTTTCGAAGACTGAATAAAACCGAGATATTCTTTTCCCGCGAACCGTGGACGCCGGTACCAACTTGTTTCGAAAACTCACCGCGAGCGGAAATTCCACTGGAGAACGACGCTCGAGGGTGGAAATTTTAATCGTCCCGCTTTACTCGACGGACTAGCGGTGGAAAAATGCAGTTTCGCGGGGGTGGTGGTTGTCTTCCGCTGGAGTTTGTTAGGTCAGTTAGGCAACGCTAGGTGCATCATCGAAATTAATTGCGACAAGTGAAAGCAACGTTCGAGAATGTAACGATCGTTAAGTAAGCGTCTCGTGTTCGCTCGGACGACCGCTTTTCCTCTCTCACGCCGGAATACTCCTCGCGTCCACGTTTTCTCCAACTCGTCTCTCGTATCGACGACGCCTGGCAGCTCGAGAAAGGGATCGATTCGCTCGCGCGAGCGTTATCGAAATTCTGGGCCAACGTCCAACCGTGGTAATAACGACATAAACGCGGAGGGTTAAAATAGCATCGAGTGAACTAGAAAAGCGAACGAGTGCTCGAAATAGAAGGGACGAGGATGCCTGTGACCGTCTTGCCCGTTAATCACGCAAACTGGAAGAATGCGAGGAGCAACGACGATCGTGGGAGGGGACGTTGCTTTATGCGCGCGGGTTGAGGACCGATTCCAAGCGGAACAGAGATGAATTCGGTCTGTTATCTACCGACTACCCACCGTATCACAGACTTCCGTTTAATTACCTACAGGCAGTATTCACCGCGAATCACCGCGTTTCAAACCACGCGAGCGAGTAGCAACAATGCCGGACGATAGCAGCGGCGACTTTAATATGTCGCGGAAGTGCGACAAAGCGGTCGCAGCCGCGTAGACGGTGGCGGGCGCGCGGTGTAAATTGAAAACGCGGGTATTAAGAGACGGACATTTTAATATGAATGCCTGCGCGGTGCGTGTAATCGAAAAATGAACGCCGCGAGCAGGTCCAGAGTCGGTGTCTACGGCGTTGCGCTTTACGGACGGTTCGCGCGCGGGCCCCTAATTTAATTAGCCGTCCCGTCTAATTTGCGAATTAATAATAACCGGTCGCTAATACACGCGAGGTGGAACGGCGGCCGTTCGACGAGCGACCGCCGAACCGAGCGAGCGAGCGAGCGAGCGAGCGGCCTCGCCCCGAGAAACAAAGGTTAATGGTGTCTTCTTCGTACAAACGTCCGACCGAGATATGGCGCCGCTGCTGCGATGCGGTAATGAACTTACGGTAAATAAACCAGAGAGAAATATGCACGCGGTATAAGAGAAAGAGAAAGAAAGAGGGGGTGAAGAGAGGTTGGGAATGGCCGCGTGCGTTGGGTCCTGGTAATTTCGCTCGAAACTGGCGAGGGTCCCTTGGCCAAGTATCGTTCGGGAGCCATTTTCGCGTTGGTTCGTTTCGTCGTCTCTTTGGCATCGCCTTTTGGTCCGCGTTCTCTGCTCCTCCTCCCGCTTCGAACGATCCTGCCTCTGCCTCTCCTTACGCGAGCCGACCTTTCTCCTCCTCTCTCCTTCTTTCTCTCTCTCTCTCTCTCTCTCTCTTTCGCTCTTTCCATCTGGCTGCGAACGAGAGCCGGACTGCAGGTGTCTGCTGCTGGTGCCTACGCGGATCACCATCTCGCTCGCTCAGCACCGCTCTCCTCGACGCATCGGTGTGTTTCGCTCTTTCGCGTTGTTCCCGAAGCGCGCGCGACCGTGCTAAAGGGGTTAGACGAGGACGGAGGTCTCGAGTCCCCGGGGTTTACGGCGGCGGGACGAAAGGGCGAGACGGGTAGGTAGACGCTTCGGGCAAAAACGTAGCGGCGGAGATGGTGTCGTTGCTCGTGGACCGTGGCCGAAGAACGGCGAGCCGACGAGTCGTCTAACTCCAACCCCTTCGAGCAGCGCGCGGTGTTTTTCCTCCTCCGCTGGGCAAAAAGAAACAGGCTGCGCGGAGAATCCGCCGAATGTTGGCCCGCTTGCCAGTTTCGCTGCCTTATGACACAGCGGGGCCAGCGCGGAGTGGGGGTGAACGTATAAAAATTTCGAAACTGGATGCTACGCGTTGCTCTCGAGTTAATTCGATTCTCTCGGGCTGATCGTTTCGGGCGCATTCGTTCATTCGCAAATAGTCCGATCGACGATGCCGCGGCTCGGATGTATCGTGGCCAGTGTTCATCGCGCGCAACGATGCATGTATGTATGTATGTACGTGTACACAGGCACGCGGCCCGGAACGAGCACAGTTTTATCGCAATTTTAGAGTTTACGCGAGCAACCGCCACCAGACGAACGAGCCGCAGCGCGCGTTAATGCTGTTTTTTCTGAATGGCAGATTCACGAGCAATGTCGAATCGCCTGAGATCGTGGCTAAAGAATGCAGCCTCGGCTCGTCAAGCGTCTCCGTCTCCTCCTCCTTCCTCTTCTTCGTCGTCCACTCCTTTCTTTCGTCCGCGTATTATTGTCGACCGTGCTACCGGGGCGACCAGCGGAAACCTCTGGCGAAAAACACGCGTGTGCAGTCCCCTCGTGTTCACTGCCGTTTCCTGATACGAATCGTCGTCGCCGCTCCGATAAAATTAGCTCCTCCTCGCGGGATAAACAAAAATCCGCAAACCGCCCGGCGAACGCGTTCGCGACTGGTTAACGAACGGATATTAAAGGTCAGATTATTAAAATTGATCGATCGAGGGGATACATGAAATTCTGATAAGCCGATGATCTTGAAATATTCGCTCGAACGAAATTCATCGACGAACCCGTTATTTATGAACCCGTGGCTGGAAATATTTCAACCGGGCCCTGGTCCTTCCTTCTCACTCTCTCTCTCTCTCTCGCTCTCTCTGCCTTTCCTCCTTTTACCGCTTCTTATCCGTCGAGTGGCTAGCGGGGTGGGACAAAGACGCGAAGTGTCTTTTATCGAGCGGAGACGTTCTCTCCTCGAACCAGCTCCGTTCCTTTTTCGTCGTCCCTCTGCTTTTTTTCCCTTCCCTTTCTCCTTCTCTTTGTTGTTTCGCTACTCGGATTCTTCTCGACAGCGTCGGACGGTGTCGCGTCACCGGGGCCAGCGTTAATATTCCGTAATGGAATCAGGCTCGCCATCGAGATGATTCTCCGATCGCCCATCCGAAGATACTCGCGTACGCGTTTAGTTTAGCGACTAATGGTACTCGCGATGCTAAACGGCTCGACTGGGTCTATTATTTCGAGAAACTCCGCGATAGGATAATCGCACGATCGTAGAGCCGCGCAGAGGGTGGGGCCGTGGGGGTTGCCGCGCGGTGGCTCGTTTAATTACGCTTACGCGAGGAGCCGCGCGCGAAGGTTGAGAAAATGTTCTCCATCGGTGAAAACTGAGAAGAGGCGAGCCGGATACATCAGTCCTCGGTGAATACCGGTGCGTTTCCCTCGGCGAATTCAATTACCTCTGCTCGAGGTACGCGTAATTGCGTTGCGCTCGCAACTGCGCAATGCCCTCCACGCGACCATTATAAAACATATCGCTCTATTACTATCTCGATGTCTTGATAATTTGCACAATCTCTTTCCCTCGGCTCGCCTAATTGCCCGACCGCGTCCGCCCTCTTCTAACCCCCGCCGTTAACGGAACGTGTCGCGGTTCCGCGATTCCTCTCTTCCCTCGCGCGCGGGTGATTTAATGGCGCCTCGCGATACGCGCGTCTTTCGATCTCGCGTTCTTCTCCTTCGATCGACGAGACGGCTCGAAACGGCGCGAGGAGCCGCCTCGGGACCGTCGAACGAGAGATAGATCGTTGTCGAGGAAGGAACGTTCGCCAGGTTTTTAATACGCATCCGTACCGGTTCGAGGCGATAAGTACGCGCGAGAGAGCGCTATGCGGAGCCAGACACTTAGACGCGGTGCCTCCGTTCTAATTGTAGCGTGAACTGAAATACTTGCGGTGGCTTTTGTGCGCGTTCACCGCTTTAATGCCGACGTTTAACGATTCACCGTCCAACGAGCGCGCGGTACCCGAAGCATCGTCGATTCTAGGCTTGTGGGAAGCCATCTACGATTTACTGAAATACGTATCTATTGAAATATGCCTGTGACTAC
Organism: Xylocopa sonorina; assembly: GCF_050948175.1. Lineage (NCBI taxonomy): Eukaryota > Metazoa > Arthropoda > Insecta > Hymenoptera > Apidae > Xylocopa > Xylocopa sonorina. Next base: position 10,269,146 of record NC_135197.1, on the reverse strand, counting down.
GTATTCCACCTTTCTCTGTCTTTCTCTCTCTCTCTCTCTCTTTCTCTCTCTCTTTGATGTATAACGGGTGGTTAGATCGCTGCGTGCATTGCCACTGGTTGAGTCGGTTATTTATGATTCCGCACCTGCTGCGTTATAAAATTTTTACCATCGTTAAGAGTAACGGTACGAGCATGATTGATACGACAACCGTATTAATTACATTCGCTTCATCGCGCCTTCAGCGTCGATCGGTGAACAGCACGAGCTGGGAGGCCTCTTCCACGCGCATTGGAAAATGTTCGAGGGAAGAACAAAAAAAAAGAAAAGAAAAATACAGAAGAAAACAGGGAAAAAAAGAAAGGAGTTCAATTAATTCCACCCGGGTCCGACCTACGTGTAACTCGTTTCGCTCGTCTACGATCGCGTTACGGTTAATCGATGACTACAATAACGATCGTTCGTTTATACATTCAGCTGGGGCCGGTTCAATCAGCCTCGAAGACAGATAGGATCGCGTTTTGTACGGGCACGCGGTCGCACGGCATTATTCCTATCTCGTTACTACAAAAATCTGTATTGTTTCCATCGAATTCGTTCGTGCTCGGGGTCTCCACGCGAATCCCCAACCTTCTCACAACAAGTTCACACTGACTCCCCAGCGTCGATGGAACGCGATAACCCAGATCGAAACGTTCTAGAATACACTTCTCGTAGCTCTCTCTCTCTCTGCCGATCCTCGAACGGTGTCTCGATTGGATCCGGGCCGGAATCACCGCTCGAAAATCGAACGATTTCGGAGAAAGTGTTCGTAAGAAGAGCTGCTCCCTCAGCCAAGGTGGACGCGCGAATCGTTTCGCGGCAACGGTCTCGATAATTGTGCAACGAGGAGGGTGGCCGCGATCGCGAGAGGGGCGAGACCGGTGTTTTCGTGGTCAGAGGACAGAACGGACGGTGCACGCTTGTTGGTGTTATAACGGGTGGCCGGATCGTAGGCTCTCGGCTCTTATTCGCGGTGGGTCATTCGGTTATTTATGGGCTGGTAGTTGCCAGCAGCGTAGCGCGAGCGGGGTTCGCACGATGGCGGGCCGAGGGGTTGCTAACGTAGCAGCAGGCCAGCGTTGCGCTTTGATGCCGCGGCCCACGGGGCGAAGGGGGTGGAGGCTGATTTCAGGGAGGTGGCAGAGGCTGACTCTTTATATACGTGTGCTTGTACGCGGTGGAGCGAGAAGGAGAGACGAACGAGAGAGACCTCGGTACCTACACGTCGGACGAACAAACGAACGAACGAACGAACGAACGGTAGAGGGAGAGTTGGCCAAGCTTGTGCAGCGTGTGTAGCGAAGTCTATAAAGGAGCGCTTTATTGATCTCGGTTTGAACGCACGCTAGGATACCGATATAGTCCCCCTGGCAGCGCTATAACGCCGCACTCTAAATAAGGGGAGTTCTTGAGATACAGGGTGCGCCCTGATGGCCGCTGCGGCGCGCGCTTTCTTCGCGAATGCCTGGATAATGGCCGAGGGCCGGGGCGAAACCCGGTTGTCGTCAAACTGGCCTGCGCGACCGGCTCGCAACGACGGACAGCCGTAAAAATCGCACGGTGCGCCAACGTACGACTGCTAAGACCCGATCAACGCGCACCTCCGCTGCTCTGCACCCCTCGGGTACGGGTGCGTGCGTGTCCGCGCGCGCCTCCGCGAGAACCGGGGATCCGCTCGATATATACGTGGCCTGATAATTTCGCGCGAACCTTCTCGCGACGATATCGGAATTCGGAGCTGTCGGATATGATGTTAGCCGTACTGATATCGCGGCCCATCATCTCTCGCTCGTATTATTGTTATTATAGCCACTCACGCTGCTAGCTGAAAGATAAAAGCCGCGTCTATCTTACCGGATCGCTGCTGTTTACGCGAGCCGCGTTTCAGGGCGACTCGAATTTTCCGCATTCCCAGTTTTACACGAGCTCGAATTTTTCGCCTCTCAAATCCGTGTCCGTCGACGCGGGGTCACGCTTTAACGCGAAACGAGGAATTTTCCTTGACGCGGATCGGAAGTCCACCGACGTCGAGAGTACGGTTTCTGTAAATACGAACGTTTGCGTCGCTCGTGGTTAGCCGTGACAGTAGCTCGGGACTATCGCGCGCTCCTCTCGCGATAACGTACTCGTAATTGGAGAGAGGCGAGAATTTGGTTAAAAAATTGGTAGAACGAGAGAGAAGTTATTACTCGGTCGGCTGAAGGCGAATCAGTGTGCAGGAATTTCAGTTATTCGCTCCCTGGGCCGGTTCGAGGTGTAGCGCTCGAGGAGGCACGTTGCTCGACACCGTGCGGCGAGCGAACGCCCGTTGCAGTTGAGGTCGATCCGTGGGACGTTGCCAGCGCGCTCGAATTACGAGCGTTGTATTTCGTTTCTTGCGCGTTCGCGACCGAAAAATGCGTGCAGTTTCTCTCGGTTCGCCGTGTTTCGCAAGCCTGTATCGCGTGTGCGACGCAGCAAGAAACGTACGCCGCGATAGCGCGGCCACGCCGCCGCCGTTGCTGCTGCTGCGGTGAAACGAAAACATTCTGCGTGCGTATAATTGGCCCGGTTTGCGATCCAGGTAATATCTTTTCGGGCCCGCGGAGAAACGGATCGGCATCTCCTTTTAGCCGAACGAACGGTCCTCGAGATCGAGTTTGCACAATTTATTCGCAGCGGTGCGTTCCCGACCGTCTCGCCTTGTATCGCGGCTGCGTTCGTCGCGGAAAACTCCACGAGCATTGTGGAATTTATCGGTGTTAATCTCGTCGATATCTGTTCTGCCGATAACGCGTTTCCAATATCGCGTAACGGGCAGCATCAACGCCAAAGAGAAAACGACGGAGAGAGAGAGAGAGAGAGAGAGAGAGAGAGAAGGTTGCTTTGGAATTTCCCTGGCCATCGATTTCCTCGAGTTTTTCGCGGAGAAGCCAGCCGGTTCCCGAACGAGTTACGCGGCTCTCGCGAGCATCCATTGACATCATCGCGATCGGATCAGTCGCGTCACGTTTCCTCGAAGCGACATCAAGGCGAACGCGAAACGCGCGCACGTTCCCAGACGTTATGTTAATTTCTGACGGATCTAGGTGGCATTTTTGCTGCGAACCGCGATCGCCCGCCGCTCGCTTCGGATGGACGAGATCGGCACAGTTGTAACGCGCCATGCGAACCTTCGCGACACGATAATAAGCGCTGACTGTCGGCTCGTTTATATCGTGTCATGGTCAAAGCTTTACGAGGGTCAAAGACACAACTCGTCGTCGGACTCGCCGACGAACGCCACTGTTGCAGCCTCGCGTGTAGTACCCAGGGCTCTAAGGAGGCGAAAGAACCGTCACACCTCGAGGAACGAAGCACGAGAACTTTTTCGCTCGACATTCGTTTAACGCACGCATCCTCTTTCTCTCTCTCTCTCTCTCTCTCTAATTATAATGCTGTCAGTGAATCACGATGAATCACTGCTCGACCAGTTTTCACGCGCTAATCCAACGACGTCGCTCCGTTATTTATCTATAACCGGTGATGAGTGACTGAACGTTTCTTCGTTCGATACCTTCGCTTTTGATGTATCAGTGTACTTATATACCACGCAGTGGCCATTTCGCTTCCGTCCGTTTGGAAATGACAAATCAAGGGACGACGGGTAAAGAAACAACGAAAAAAAGAGAGGAAAAGAAAAAAAGATAGTCCGTCGTTTAAACGCGTGGCGCGGATCGTTGTCGTTGTTATTCACGGGAATTACGAACGACAGCTTGCGCTCATTACGAATTAATAATTTATCCGGGACGGTCTGTCTGATATTGGAAAGCAATTGTCGTTGGGGAAAACAAAGCGTTCCGCGGCTCCGTTCCTTTTTGTCTTCTCTCTTTTTTTTGCCCGCTCGTGCGTCCCGAATGCCTGCAATTATCCGAGTGTTTTATTCCAGCGCATAATAACGGGCGTCGTCGCGCGCTCCCGCCGTGCCCCGAATTAAAATTATCCGTCGACAGGATGGTAATGCGCGGACGCGACGCGTACGCGTACCAAAGTAGCGAGGCGACCATCGAAACGAACACCCGTGTGGAGACCCGTGGAAAATTGCTGGCCAGCTCTCCCAGAAACGTGCAAAACGATATCGTATATCCTCTCCCCCACCTCCGTAATTAACAGCTGTCGTAGGCTTGATAAAGGGCCGCCGCGATACCTGGACACGGTCGACCTTTAAATCTGGGTTCCTCCGTGGCCAGCGACCTTTCCACGTACGCGCAGGAACACCGTCGAAATTGTTAGATACAGCGCGCGATAAAACTAAATTACGAGATATTTCTTTGGCGCACGTCATCCGCGGGGACGTAACGTATGTCGCGAGGGTGGATTCCTCGGGTTACAAATGGTTTATCACCCGTAACGTGGCCGTATGCTCCGTTTCGATGTCACGGGAGCAAATCGATAGGGCGTTAAAAACGATACGATCCGTGACGGAGGAGATGGTAGAGAGTCGCGTGGATATATACCCCTCCGATAGAACGATCGATCGTAAACGCGGGATCCACACGCGCGTCGGCTCTGCTCGCGATAGAAGACCGCGTTTAAGGATGGTGGGAACTCGAAACGATGGACAAGGCGTTCGTTTCGCCAATTGAAATCGACACGTTCGATTGGCTCGGGCATAATGAATCACGTCCGACAGAGCCGGATAAGAATGTGCGACGATGGGATGCTGCCTTTTAATCGGGGCTGGATGCGGCGTACCGATTACTTTATTGCCGGCATTATCGTATATTAATACGCCGCTGTAACGATCGGGAAACAAATCAAGGGCCGCGCGGCGATTATGCGCTCATGAAAGTGATCTACGCGGCGTATTTGTGCACGCGCGCAAAACCTGATTGCTCTAACTGAACAACAAGCGATTTGACCGATATTATACACGGCCATGCGCGTCTGTGCGCCGCGCAGTGTAACATAACTATGATTACACATGTACCCGGGGCTGTATTCATTCATAAGTCGTGCACTCCCGACTGCAGCGGTGCATGTACACGCGTGTACACGACTCTGGGTATATGCACACATCGCGAGCGCGATCGATTTGTGGTCCACCAGGGTTTATCCAACTCGAACGGTTCCCTCCTTTTCGTATTTCTTTCTCCGTTTCTATAAAGACAGTGACGTCTTTTTTATTTTTTTTTTTTTTGCGGTTAAGTTTCCGATCCCCGTCTACGCGCACGCGTGTTTCCCGTTTCGCGCGGATATCGTTATCAATTACTCTCGAGTAATTGACGCTCGATTCGAGTTCGTCGAGGTAGTTAGTATGCTTTGCGTACCACGGTCAGCTCGCTCGGCGAGTAGCCGCAACAGAAGCGTTTCCCACTTCCGTTTTACCATCCACTCAGCTTCACTTATTTATCCGACTGCCGTTCACTTATGGAAACGGTCGCATCCGTCAGGGTAGCAACCAGCCGGTGCTTTCGTCTGACGATTTTATAATTGTCCGTATCGCTCGGTACTAATTATCGTAACGCGGTAGCCGCGCGCAGTTGCCCGACAAATTCTCCGCGGCGACTTAACGAGTCGGAGCGGCTCGGAAAAACTTGCCGGATCTCGTTACTACTTTTCTCGTTTACCTTATCGCGATTCCCACTCGCGATGGCTCGGATCGTCGCTAGCAGCCCATCCCCTCGCCCGTCCACCGAGTTATTAAACGCTCTCCTGCGATTCCTCGTCGCGACTCGAAATAATAACCGGGTTCGCGGATGCTTTACGCGGGGCGCGCGCTCCGCCTTTTATCAGGGATGTCAATTACCGATCGTCGAGGATGTTAATGGCGTATCGATATCCGAGGCTGGTGACTGCGGGGATCATTAGCCTCGCGTTTTGTCCCCCGACCGTGTGTCTCGGTTCTTTCAAGCCTCGACCCTTGCCAACAACCACGCGCGTTCCGTACGCCCCGTCGCCGTATCGACGTTATTTCCGAAACTCTTCCCTGTTCCCTTACACCCGAACCGTCCATCATTTCCCCGTCTTAATTACCGAGGCATCCTTTGTCTGGAGGCACCGCGAAACTTTGGACGCCGCCTCTCCTCGCGGCAGCGAGCACACGACGAAACAGAGAAATAGAGAGAGAGAGAGTGAGCGAACGAGGAGGGGTTGGGTAGGCGATGCGAGCAGCTCGAGGCCCGTTCTTCCGGTGCAACAACCCGGAATGCCTTCGGATCTTGTCCGCAAACGACGTGTCCGTCTTGAACGTGTCGGTGCGTTACGCTCGTATCTCGTTCCCTCCTCTTGCTCTCGGAGCCCCCGTTCGCCGCGCGTTCCATCCCCCGATATACCAATTCCGCTCGGCGCTTTGCGATGGAACGCGAACTCGCCTCCGCTCGGAGCCTTTCTCGTGTCTGGTGCACGCGAGACGGGGACGAGTCGCGGAGGATCGGGTTAGAGGCAGAGAGGACGAGGGAAAACGTCGACCGGGATGAACCGTCGACCGGGCTTCGTCGAGCGTGTGTGCACGGGAGAAAGAGAGAGAGAGAGAGAGAGAAAGCTACCCTGACACACATCTACGCTCGGGTGGCTCTCGCACACACGCGTGCATACAGAGGTAGCGGAGCAAGAGGAGGAGGAGGAGGAGGAGGAGAACGCAGAACGAGAACCGATGCGGCTGTCGCGAGGAGGAAGAGTGGACGGGGAGGGGAGGCAGGGAACGCGGGTTGGAGTGTCAGGAACGAACCCAGAGGGGGATAGTAGGGAGGCGAGCAGAACGGAGTACGAGAACGAACCCGGCGACGGACGATACCAGCGGTGCGAACAGAAAAGGACGGACCGATATCTATAGGCGGACCGTGGCGGCGGAGGAAGACGACGAGAGAACGAGGTGCGCGCGGTGAACGAGAAAGACGGCAGAGGGAAGGACGAACGGGAACGAATCGAGAGAACGAGCGTAAGTGAGAGAGGATCGAGAGAGTGGCCCCCGTACACGTATACACGCACGTGTATATATACATATATGTATGTATACGTGCACGCGCACCGCGGACGACAGAGGAAGAAAGAGGGAGAAAGAGAGCCGCAGCCGGTTGGCAAAGGGCATACGAACGAGAAAGAAATAGTATAACGCGGCGAGGAACGAGGGACACACACCAGGACCAGGGCCAGATAGAGAACTCGAGCCTCGAAGAGTAGTAGCGCGTGCTCGCAAACTCACAGCCAGCGCCTCTCGCAGAGCGTGTCTCCCCGAGCGACCGCCCCCGACCCTCCGACCCGCTCCTATGCTCTACTACTACCACGCGGACCGAGCGCACGTCCGCCTAACCAACCTCGTCCCACCGACGACCTCCGCCTCCTCTTCTCTTTTCCACCGCGCTTCTGCCGCGCTCTATCTCGGTCCGCTACGCTTCTCCCGGTCCACCCACCGATCCACGAAACCGCTCGTTCCCGCTGCGACTCTCACCCCACGTACACCACCGGCCTCCCTATTACCCGACCGTGTATATCTTTCTCTCTCTCTCTCTCTCTCTTTCTCTCGATTCGCGACTACGTGTGCGAACGCTCACCTCTTCTACTCTTTTTTCTTCCTTCTTTTTTTTTTTTTTTTTTTTTTTTTTTACCCCGTCACCCTTTCTCTACCGGTTACGTCCTCTTCGTTTACGCGTCTTCTTTCCTCGGAGTCGCGCACGCCGGAGAAAGAGCCTCCCTTTTCCTCGCGTCCTCTCGTTACGATCTTCTCGATTCCCCTCCAACGTGTCCCGGTTCGCCGCGACCTCTCTCGTGTCACCGTTCGTTCGGACGTTGCAGGCCAGAGAGCTGCACGACGCGATTATCTCTCTGGTCCGATCGTACGCCGCACGCGCGCCGCTCCGCTCCGCTTCGCGGCTACAGAGGGACCCGGGGCCCGATGGATGGAAGCGCGAGCAGAGCCGCGCACGCGGTGGGATGCACACACATCCTCGTTTTACTCGAACCACTCTTCGTACTCGTCTTCGATTGTACAAGGTGTCCTTTAGCTGGCTTCTCGATACTTAAGAACGATCGCTGAAAATCTCTCGATTCATTGTATTCACGTATCGCCACTACGATGGCATGCGGGTCAGCGTAGGTTGCTCCAGAGGTTGCCTCGATATTTATGCACCAACAGCTTCCAGAATCGTGGTCGAACACCCGGTATACGTAACTCGCAGCCGTCGTCGTCGTCGTCCTCCTCGTCGCCGGCAGCGTAGCGCCGCGACGGCTAGAACGACGAGCTTTATATTATCGTCGCTCCCGGCGATTCCGCGCGTAGCACGGGAACCAGCAGCGCGGTAGCGGTCTGCTCCCTTGTCGGAGCAACGGAGACAGAGGGACGGAGAGCCGCGTACGTGGGAAAGAGAGGAACGCGGACGGGTTAGAGAGACGGAGCGCGAGCCGGTGGCGGCGGCGGGGCAGGAGGGATGGAAGGAACGCGGCGAGTCTGGAATTTTGCGCAGCTCTGCGGGTCTCGATGGCCGGGAATATGGGTATTATCGGTGGGATGCTTTTTGAAACTGTGGCTCGTTTGGTCCTCTTTCTCCTCTTACTCCGCCTCTTCCACCACCGCCACCGCCGCCTCCTACTCCAGAGCCCCCGTGGCTGGCTCTCCGCTCTTCTAGAAGGTTGTAATTATTCGCGCGCGTGTGTGTAACCGCGTTACGCGGTCGCGTAGCTCGATACAAAAGTAACGCTCTCGGGTATGCGGCGAATCGATGCCCCCGACGAGTTCGGATCGGCTGTCCGCGTCCGTGTGCCAAGCGTTAGCGCGATACTGTGTGCGTCGCGCACGGTAAACGAAATTTATGCCTGAACGAATTTTCCTCCGTTGGAGCCGGTACGCGCGATGCGGCTTGGCTTCGACGCTGGGTCAGGGGTGAATCCCCCTTGCAGACGTTCTCGTAACCCCTCTGAACGGAGACGGTGGGTGGCTCTGGGTAGAAGAGTCTTTGCGATTATCCCGAGTATCGTGGAACCATGGCGGGTTTTCGACGAGTCCTGATCCCACGTCGCCAGAAATTTCAACGATCGCTTTGTGAAACACATCGATATCGTCGCGTGTAACCGGCGTTAGTTAGTCTGTAGCGCGCGCGTTAACTTGGCGCAGGCGTGAACCGCTCGCGATTGTAAAGCGCGCTCTAAAACCGAGGCAGCGGTAACCGAACGGTACTTTACGAAACCTTAAAACCGCGGGACATACCGGGAACTATAAATAAGGCTAGGCACACGCATAGAGAGAGAGAGAGAGAGAGAGAGAGAGAGAGGTAGCGGGGGCCGCGGGGTGAGCCGCGTCGGACGGAGAGGCGAACGCTAATTGTGGAAATTACTCTCTCGCTCGCGGAGGTTTCGAGTACTTTTGAAACGGTTCCGTTTCGAAGGCGGCGCTAAACGGGGCCGCAAATGTTAAATGGAAGTTCAGTTTCGAACGCGATCGCGCAGGTATACACACACACACACACACAGACATCTACCGACAGGCAGATTTAGCGAAGAGTAACGCCGCTGTTCGCCCTCGTCGTTACCCCGCGCACCCCGTTCTCACTCGCTACGAGTATGATTTACTATCGAGCCGTGAGCCCGTGCATTCTCAACACACGTATTTTTCTCTGTTTAATGCCGTAGGAGTTGGAGCGACGAAGGGAGTCTCTAAGAGGTTCCGGCATGATGATGGGAGCGTACAGGGTGAGTTATTTTACAATTGGTCATTTTTATCATCCTCCTCTTCCTATTGCGGAAACTCGCGTCGTCCACTCTCGGGTGTAACGTTCCAAAGTTGAAATTTTGGCTGCGGCCAGACTCGCGGTAACGATCCGATCGAGTTTTATCAGATGTTACTCGATGGATACTTAGCACGTTACCGCGGCGAACTCGCGATAACGGTTTCCCATGGTTCGTTTGTTGCGTGTAAATCACCCGTTCCGTGGCCACGTATAATTTGTACGTTATATGCTCGACACTCGTGCAACCCTTTCTACGACTACCGCTTCATCGTCCGGCGGTGCGTGCGTGTATCGAGTGCCGCCCCGCTCTTATACCGTACACGCCGCCTCCATCGCTACCCCGTCAGCAGCCCCTTTTCTCGTTCGGTTCAGCCTCGTTATCTGTGCGAGAAAGCCCGATTGATGTCGTTTCACGCGGCAACGACCGGCTCCGGGTCTCTCCAGCCGATGCTTGCAAATGAAAGGGATGAAAGCCGCGACTGGGTTAGAATTAATAATCAACCCGGGTCATTTTGCCGCGTTTCTTTACGCGCGTTTACGTGCGCGACTTATCGATTCCGTTCGGTTCCCAAGTCGAGAACGGATTACGCGTCCACGGCGATTTTAATGAATATACACTCGCGCGCGATCTGGAATATCCATATTTAGCGATTTTATCCGCTACGGATCGATAAAAACCGGGTAGAGAGGGAGAGCAAGATGAAAAGAACGAGATCGCAAAGTGGAATACTCATCCCCGCGCGGCATTACGTTCCGCGGGCACGTCGAACTCCCGCGGGTCGAATAATTTGTCACAGGATGACGTCACCGGATAGTCGTGTCTCTTATAGGCGGCACACGAGCATACGATCGCGGGTACGCGCATGCTGCACCTTGCGCATGGAAATGCGGGAACAGAGCCTGGGCTGCTCGCGAACCCGGTGGAATGAGTCAACCCGACGCGTTTCTTCAACGATTCCAGTTCCTCGTCGCTGATCGAACGTTCCACCTACGTTCTCCTTCGCCCCCCCCACCTCTCTGTCCGTCTTTCTCTGCCGGTTCACCCGAGGCCTAGAAGGGAACGCTGCGACGCGTGAACCACGCGATCCGTGCCTTTCCACGTCCGTCACCCGCGTCGTTTTCTTTCCCCAGCCGTTCTTTTTCTGCCGTTTCCACCGGGGAGCCGATCGCGACTGGTAAGGGAAAAAGGGGCTCTCTTCAGCTCCCGCGTCCGTCGTGGCTGAATTTACGAGTCAGATAACTCCCGGCTAAGTACGAATTTAAGCGACTGGAGGGGCGTAAAATGTTTTACGGTTACAGTAAATTTTATCGGTTTATATCTGCCCGCCTGTTAGCTCTGTATTAATATAACGCGATCGGCGACGTAAGACCGCCGATGCGACCGTTGCCGTTTTTAACGAACCCATCGGCCACGTATCCGAGATTAATGAATCGTCGACAGGGCTCGTTTTTATTAGCGGCTGTCCGGCCGGTTTTAAATCGCGGCGCGGCCGATTTATCGGCGCGCGCGCATCTAGACGATTATTATTCCTTCGCGGCGATAGTTTAAATCCCTACGGGATCGAGACGCCTGTTTCGCGGCCGTGGGTATATTTTCATTGCCGATTCACCGGGACGTATGAATTTTTCAAACGTTCCACCGATACACCCCGGCCGATTCTCGCTCGCCCTTAACGCGAACGTTGATAGATCGAGAGGAAAGCAGCCGGCGAATATTTTCGGTTACCTTCGTCGGTTCGCCTTCAGGGTTCTTTTATTTTCTTTTTTTTGTTTTCGTTCGAGGTAAAAAAGAGCGAGGAACCTGTTTGGAATGTAAGTTTATTATTTTTGGAGAAGTCGTGCGTTTAAAGGGTAATGCTCATCGTTTCTCGTAATCTTTCTCTTTCTCTTTCTCTCCGTCTCTTCCGTTGGCTCTCGTTTCCGCCGCTTTTATTCCATCCTCGGGATTCGCTTCGTATCCGAATGCAAATCGCGTTACTTTTTACCCTTTGTTTCTCCGCTGGCCGTGTCTTACACCGGCCGCGCATAGAGGAGACTTTTAAAATTCGCGCCTCGTGCGGTGTCACCGTCCACCGGTACGCGACTCGAATCGGTAAGTTTCGCCGTCTTTTCGGATACGCTACGGGATGAGGGAATACCCGAAATCGTGACTCACTAAACTCTCCCCTTCGTCTCTCTCTCTCTCTGTCGTCGTAGCTCTTCGACTTGAAACTGATCGACGATACACCCTCCATCCTCGGTTCAACCGATTTCCGTTGAATCGTACGAATTCGTTCCACTCGATCGTCGATCACTCCTCGCGATAGTACTCTAGTGATCTCTCCTTGAATTATCTAGTCCTTTCTCAGCGGCGAAACGATGTAATAATTCTACGTTTGCGTAGCAGCGCGAGGCAGGAAAAAAAAAGGGAAAAGAGAAACGTGGCTGCATTTACATAAATTAGCATTGTTTGCATAGCCCGTTAGCGGGAAGTGAATTAACCGAGAGAATTTGTCGGTTGGGTGTAATTACTTGGGATGATCGAGTTCGGAATGTTTGGAATCCGATGCTTCGTTTCCTACGGTTGATCGTCGATATGACTAATTGTAAGTAAGAGTTACCCTTCGCCCTGGATACGCGTAGCGATCGATTTCCATGGAAGCTTTTATCATCGTCCCCTCGGTCGAAATATCAGTCGATTTAAATAACTCGAAAGTTACCAGTGCCTCGTTAGATCATCGTATCGATACCAGTTGATTAAAGTTCGCCAAACTGGCGACTGCTCGACGACCGTTCGGTGCACCCTTTCGAGAACCCCGCGGAAACAATAGGCCAGAGTCATAACCGCGTAGAGTCGCAGGTTACTTTACAGCGAGGTTCGCCGAACAAGGAAACGAACGCGCGCTGGCGAGTTAATCTGAGCGCGGCGGTGTCACCAAAGGGTTAATTGGGAAGGAGCAGCGAGCCGCGAATACAACTACGCGCGGGGCTCTGCCTTAAAAGCGGGAGGGAGCTGGCGCGGCTCGGGTGGAGACGCGATGGGAAAAGACGCGATGGTAAGGGTGAAGAAAGAGAGAAGGAGAGAGAGAGAGAGAGAGAACGCGGTTTGGAGCGAGCGAGCCAAGGCGGAATCGTTGCGGACACGCGTGGAACGGCGTTAGCTGCGCACGCCACCGTCTCCGCCGGAAATTATGCCAGCTCTCCGTTTCTACGTTCGGTGTAAACGAACCGAGGTAACGTCGGGCGGCCAGCGTCGACCATGCCGGAGTGGCGGTATACGCCCCCAGGAACTGCGTTTCTCGTGGGCGACGCGACGGCCTGAAATATCGAGCGCCTTTGCCCACGTACACACGCGAAAACGATGGAACCGACCCGACTGTCCGTGGGGAAAGAGAGAAACCGGCCGTGGCTGCCTCCGCGGGCAGGAACGAAAACGAGAAGGAAGCAGGCGATCGGGACAGGTTCGACGGGGAACGAACGATCCCTCTCTCCGAGCCGAGAGGAAGAATGGACGCGAGAGAGAGAGAGACGGAGACGGAGAGGTATACACGGAAGGGGAGACAGCTTTCGAGGGATAATTTCCCATCCTTCTGACCCTCGTTCGGTTAACGGAAAATCTCGACGACTTAGGGCCGAGGGACGCTACCCGTCGAGGAAGCTACCTTTCGACCATTCTCGCGGATGATGATTTCGTAGCGAAACGATAGACGCGGTTTGCATCCCGCGCGAGGTGATTCGAGCCCCACCGAGGTCTTACGCAAAGAGGATTAAGGGGTTCTTTTGTTGTCCGCGAAGATGGAGGATCGTGCAGTGGTACGCTATTGTACCGCGTGGTTTCTAGCCGAGCAACGAGAAGGAGATATCCTTGTCCGTTCGTTAGGGAATCGATAGGTGTAGCGAGAGAGCGAAAGAGCGCGACGAGACGATAGCTGGGGGTGGTTATCGTCGTTATTATCATTCGGTTAACCGCGTACCTCGGCAACATTCGAGATCGGTAAGCCGTTTTAAACGACTGGATCGCGTACGCGCAGGTTACACGGTCACGAAGTAGTTCTTTACGGGGTCGAAACAGGGTTGCGATGGGGGGTGGTCTCAGGGTGGGAGAAAATTAGACGCCGTTGGGAAAGGGGGAAGAAAAACAACGGTCGGGAAGTTTCGAGGGATAATTTTCCGCTTTCCTGCGGTGGTAGCTGCTGGGCTACGCGAGGAGAAAACCTGGTTGGGCTTGCACGCAGGTTTTTATAGTTTCTTAGCGTGGAAACGCCGCCCCGATGCGGGCGTAGGTTGACGCATCTATTATGAACCACGGAACGAGGCATTAGGCTCGTTTTCCCGGCAATTTAATCGCCGACTCGCGGTGAAAGGGAAGAAAAAAAGAGGAAAAAACTGACGCTTATTAAAGCGTTATCGAGTTTCGACGTGTAAAAAATGCATAGGCGATCGTTCCCCTTGCCAAGAGACCACGAGAAGCGTTGACTCGCGACAAGTTTTGAGTTTGGCGAGGTAAGAAAACATTTTTCTTTGATTTTTTTTTTTTTGCCTTTTCGTTGGTCGTATCTTGGTTTTTTGGCCGGTATTTTGTATTCTTCGGTGTACCGACCTTTAGCACGCGTTAAGAATAGGTTCCTATTTCGGTCGATGAAATTTTTGTGACGCGCGTCACCGATCATTCGCCGAGCGGCGATTCGAGCGCATTAAGCGGGTTCCGTACGATAATTTCAGTGGGAATCATGCGATTGTTTACTCAGCGTTCCGCGGCGATTCTTCCCCGTTTATTTTCGAACGCATTCGCGGCCCATCGATAAGCGAAAATTACAGTAACGCAGCGGGCGAACGAGTTACGAGTGCTTTTTAATTGCACGCTCGCTCTCGATAAATCCGTTTTTATTTCGCTCGTTCGAAAACGATCGGAAAGGAAAAAAAATATGAGAGGAGCCCGCCGCTCGTTCCTCGTGATTTTTGTCTCCGACACGCGTTATCGCCCGTGATTAAGAGCCGTTCCCGTTTAAAAGCAGACTTAAATTTTCATTTCGAAAAGCTCGCCGGTCGAATTACGGCCGAGAGTAGTGAGAAATTGCCACGCTGATCGACGTTCTACTTTTTGCCATTTTTTAATTAATTTCCCGAAAAAAAAAGAAAAAAAAGAAAGAAATAAAAGCCATCGATATTTATAGAAGAACCGCGCGCGCCATATCGAACCCCTGTGGCTGGTTCTCCGTTGCCGCTCTAAAATGGAACCTCCGCTCGGATATCGCGTCTCCGCCGTGGGCACATCCACAGCATCCGGATCCCAGATTTAATTATCCCCCGGTTTATCCGCAAAAATATCCGATTGACTGGCAACGAGGCTGCATCATCGACGTTTCCGTCACACCTGTCTCTCCATCCTGGATCCCGGAATTTTCGTTAATTTTAGAGGGATTCGTAGAGCTATCTCCGGCCGGTGGCAACCGGCAGCCATCCGCCTCTTATTTTCTCGCTCCCCCGCCCTCCTCTCAGAGGCGAAGCTGCGCTGGCTCCTCGAAAGGAGCAGCCTTAAGCAGTAATTCGGCGGTGTAGAATGCGAAAGACGAGTCACGGCTCGGCGCGGAGGACTGCCGCGGTGGAAACGTGATAAAAGAAGAAGGGGGACGATCGGAGTAAAGAGAGGAGAAGAGAAGAGATACAACAAAAAACAAAAAAAAAAAGAAAAGAAAAAAGAAAGAAGGGAGAAAAGAGAAGAAGAGGAAGAAAAGAAAAGGGAAAGGTTGTATGGTGCGCGCGTTCGACGAATATCCTCGGCGTGGTCGAACGAGGAGAAAGAAGAAGAGAGAGAGAGGGAGAGACAGGTACGGTGGACGGATCGCGGGGGTTGGGAGAGGAAGAGAAGAGGAGGCGATTCTTTTGAGCCACGGCCAAGTTTTGTGGCCTGTTGGCCGGCTCGTGGAATCCAGTCGCAGGCGATTTCTCGTCTCCGCGCCTTTTAACCGTGGCACGGTGTGGTGTCGCGTTCGTGTGTAGACGACGCGTGCACCGGGCCCGTACGCCGCTCCGTGTGTCGCGTTGCACGCCTCGCGAGAGGGACCGCGACAGAGGCGGAAAAGCAGTGTGTGCGCGCGCGGCGCTCGCGTACGTGTCGCAAGAGAGAGGATGCAAGGTGCAGGGTGACGAGGAGAGAGGGAGATAGAGGCTGCACGTTTATTACACGCTGTCCCTTGGATCGCGCGCGCTACAGCCGCTGGCAAGACGTTCCATTAACGTCGCTCGGTACCTACGCAATTATTATACTTCCTTGTACAGCGCGTTTAATCGCGCGCGCACGGTTTTCGTAATCCGTCGTGTACGCGAGGCGGCAAGTGGGTGCATCACGCGCGCGGCCACGTCGATAGCGGTGGTGTGTAGTCGCCGTTCGGAGTTATTAGTGGAACGAGGTTGCGTTTCCCTCGCGTGTGAGCAACGGCTCTCGAACAGCGATACTTCGCCGTTCGATTCTGGTTGCGATGTGTTTGTTACGCGCAGTGTCCACCTCCGCCTCGTACTCCTCCTCCTGACGTCGTTGCGACGCGCGTAACTCGCCACCGAGACGATGCACGCGCGCCGCTCCCATCCAGTTCTGGTACGTATCTCTCGATGGACGCTGGGAACCGGCGAACCTCTTGCGTCGCCCGTTCCAGCGTTCCACCATCGATCGACGATCATCGCTCGCAGATGGAAACGCGAGTCCTCTCTCCGAGTGAGTCTCGAACAGCATCCGACACGAGTCCTCGAAGTAGATATTTCTGTACTCGAGGATCGCGCTCGTTAATCTTCCCAATTCCAACGAAACGCGCGGCTATGCTCGCTCTCTGGTACCTGTCCGTCTTTCAGCTCCGACGGAAGACAGAGGGAACCGCGACGGAGCGCGAACCGATCGAATTAGCGTCGCATATTTTTGGAGCGCGCGCGATCGGATGCACCGCGGCGGAGCAGCCGCAGCGGGACAGGCACGGGGTTTACATTTTTAGCGAGACGCTTGGCAAGGAATCGACCCGGGTGAGATTCATGCCGCCGCGTCGAAAACAACTTTTAATACGGGCTTCGATCGGCGAGTGCGATTCGCATTTAAATTGGCGCAGCCGAATGCGCGCGCGCCCGCGCGCCTAGCGGCCGCTGCCTCGTTACGAAACTTCGTTACTGCCCGAGTATTTTCAACCCCGGAGAGAAGATCTCGATGGCCCCGGGGCGAATCCATTAAAGGTAAAAGCTTCTCGTTTACATCTGCCGTTCCCCGCGTTCGACTTTCTCTTTCTTCCTCTGGTCCCAGCGCGGCTTCTCGCAGTTCCACCTACTTCTCCCCACCGGCACCTCTTCCCGTCCTTCTTTCGCGCGGGACGTTACGATTCTTTCGTAACGTCAGCTGGTTAGCGCGACGCTCGTTCCACGGTTACACACGGTCAACCGTGGGACACCTTCTGCCCGTCTATTCTCGTCGAACGAGACTACGTCTTCTCAATCGACGCTGGTAATTCCATTCTCTCGACGAATCGAGAGGTCGCCTCTTCGAGAAGTTATCCATAATGGCGTCTCTGAACTCGGGTGGATCGGGAGACGCGTGCCTCCGTAACAATGGCGGGCGACCGCGCGAACGCGAGAAATCGGCGATCCAGACCTCGCTCGGTAGGGACGAAAAAGAGAGAAGAGAAGAGGAAAATGAAACACGCTGGCGGCAAGAATGCCGCGCAATGCGGAAACGCGAGATGGCTTGAGCGCAGCTGCAGTTGAACCGAGGAAGAACGAGCTCGACGCTGGCGATCGCGCCAGGCCGTACGTGGACGGATCCGAGAGAACGCCGAACGTGTCTCTCCGCATGCTCTCGCAATGACCTTTTCCCGGTACCGCGAAGAAACCGCGTCGATGACGCACGACGGCCGCTGGTGTCCCTTGATATTCGAGGATACTTGGTTTCCACTACGGTCTCGATATCTCTGTTCAAAGCGAGCGAGTCTCTCCTGCCTTCGTATCTACGGTCTCGCAATTTTAATTAGATCGTCTGAACGTTCTCTCGACCGAACGTTCGCATGCTCCGCGCTTTACGCGCGGTTCCCAGTAATCGCAGTCGATGAGTCACGATATTTCCCCGTTACCCAAAGAAAGTTACGCGTTTGGCGGCTCGCGAAACGCGAGAAAACAGCCAGGACCATCGTAACGGATCCTCGTTCGCGTCTTAAACCGAGCAGCATTTTCTACGCGGAAGCCGCGAGTGTTCACCGCGTTCAATAACGGCGCGCGACGGTGTCGCGTGTGGCCGATGGTCACCTCTGACGCAACGACCGCGACGACGCTGCGAATCTTCGCGCGACGATTGCGAAACCTCGGCTCGGAAACTCGACGCGCGGAGTCGCAAAGAGAACGCGATCGCTCGAGGAGAGTCGCGAGCGGGTCGGTCCTGGCGAGATTTCCACGCGAATTCACCGCGTCCCGAGGCTGGTCGAGGGGACTTACGCCACAGAACGGGAAAGCCCCGTTTCGCGGTGGCGTGCCGGCCTGGCCGTCTACCATGTAATCTCTCGAATATCTGCGCGTTTTGCGCCGGGAGAAAAGTTGCAACGGTAATCGGTACGGCCGTAGTCTTGCGCGCTCTCCCGTGCACAGTGTTTACGGAGCTGTTGCACAAGGGATACGCCTCGCCCCGTGCCACCTCGTTCCTCCTTCCTCCTGTTATTAATTCGGTCCGCGGTTTTCGCGCGCGACAGCCTCTCTCGTAGCGAGCCAGAGACGTACGCGCTTCTAATCGCTCGACTCGTAAGCATCTACGTGCGCGAGGACGCGCGGCAATTAAATAGAAACGAGTCTCTCGATACGCAGCTCGACGATGCAGCGAGAGACGCGCGTTTAATGCAAGCTCACGTCCGTTATCTCTTTTCTATTAGTAATCACTCAATTCGTCGCTGGTATCGGGTTAATCTTATCTACCGATTCCGTAGTCATCAGATTAATGGCTGGCGATCGTGCATCGCGATCAGTACAGGATCGTCGCGAAGGAACAAAGGAGATCCCGGCTCGTGTTCGTTTCTCGCTTCAACTTCGATCCAGGATCGGGAAATTTCTACGCGCGTACGCTCCCTCGTCTGCATTCATAGGTGAGCCTTTAAAAACGATCACGAACTTTCTAAATACACCCCGCTCGCGCGAGTCCACCGCGAGCCGTGTCGCGAGTTCGCGCGGCCAGGATCGAATCGACGCGCGCTAAACGATCGGCAGTGTGTCGCGAATTAATCTCCGTCGATGGAGGAACGCGCGTTCGCATGCAAATCCACTGTTTCCATTATCGTTCACCGTTGGCGAGAGAGGGAAAGCCCACCCGACACTTGCCCTCGTTCATTGCCGCCTTTTAAACGTTCGCGAGTCCAACAACTTCGCCTAGCGCGTACAGAGAAAATGGCGACTGCCACCGCACTGGTCGGGAATCTCGAAACGTTGAGCAGCAAGTAGCAGCCCACGAGGATGAAAAAACTCGTGCAAGACGAGAGACCCAGCGCGAGTCTACCTACGCGGAGAGGCGGTTTTACTCATCGTCGCCGTCCTTGGAGCGGCTGTGTGACGCCCATGCAACGGTGCCACCGGACGTTGCACTAAAAATCGTCGAGTAACGCGCGTCCATTCTGCTCGCGCTGTCTTCCACGATCCTCGAACTACGTATCGCGGCGTATCCTGCAGTCTCGCGATTATTCGAGCGGGTACGCGGTTCCCGAGATAACGAGACCCGCGTTTACGTCACTCCCGTCGTCGCTGACATCAGCGACCGCGCGTTCGCGAACAGCTACGTCACGTATCGTCGATCGATCCAGCTCGCTTAACGATCGCCGCGATATAACACCCGAATTAGAGTGTCGCGTCGTCTCGTGGATTCATACGTCGACGTTCTTTTCTCTCTTCCTTCATCTCACCCTCGCCAAGCATCGTGTCGCGTGGTGTTGGTAATACAAAAATGGTATCGTAGAATTTCGCTTCATCGGAACGTCTGACGATCGGTATTTTTCGATGAACGTTATATACCTGGAATCCGATACGCGCGACACTTGGGTTAATTCGTGTAGCCAAAGCGCGCGCGATCGTTAGCGACGATGAGTCGCGATTGAATCGATCGCGATCGTGTTTTCTATCAGCTTCGAGAAATCTACCTGTTTATCTAATCCCATATAGATTGCGAGCGAAACAAGCCGTCGAACGACAACACGAGCGGGTTGCTCCTCGAACTCTGGAACGATCGCGAGTAGACGAGAGTCGATGCTGCGCGAGAGTGTCGCGTACGATCCGAAACGAGCCTGGAACGCGACCCAAGGCTTGATTAAAAGAAACGAACGCCGCTGGTGGACGTTTCGGTCGCGAACGGGAACTGGATCGACTGCCGCGTAGCTCGTAAAACGCCACCGAAGAATCTTAATAACCATGCGGGCGAAAAATAAACGGCAGCTTTTTACGAGGCGGCCACCAAGGCTAGGAGAAGCGTGTACAAGCGTACCAGCGTCCCGAGTGACATCCACCACGGGCTGCTCGCCTCCTTTTCGAGTAATTGCGATCGCTGGCGAAGACGCTCGCCTCCTCTCAGCCCTCTCGCATTAATTTTCCCTCGAAAGCCAGCCTCGAACACGGGTTATTTTTACGAGGGTGTTTCCCTTCGACGAGTTAAGCGTGTTTACAAGCTCGATAGTTACTACGGCTTCGTCGTAACGATTTACCATGCAACGCGCTTCAATGAACTATTCGGAACTGCGTGTATCGCGCCTCGTTACCACCTATTAATTCCTGTTAAGCTTCTCCGGTTAGTTTCGACGAGAGCCGGCAACGCGTACGCGCGCTTTAATTTATTTCCTTTTTTTCCCCCCCTCCGTCTCTTTTTACGAGGTTTCTTACGAACCGTCGCCATCGTTGGTTGCGATAAATAATTACTTAACGATCGCCTACCCGTGCGAACTGTTGCTCTTTGACAATACTGCCGTCCCGAGGTAGGTGCGAGGCGAAACTGGAAATCTGCGTGCAAAACCGTAGACAGAGGTCGCGTATAAAATTCGAGGAAATATCATAGCGCTCTGGAAATTACGCGGGACGTATCGCGCGTGGAACAGCACACTCGTACGCAGCGATAAACGAACAAAAGAAAAACCGTCTACTTGAAACAATAAGACCGAGGAAGAAGAAGAAAAAAAGGCAAAAGAAACGATCCGCTCGATAACTCGCATTCGTTCTCTATTGACACACTGGAAAGGCACGTACTCGAGCACCGCGCGCGCTTATCGAAGCGCATTCTTACGACGTCGAGGCTGGAGTGGAATCGCGCGGCGGTGACCGGTCGCGATTAAAACCCTGTACGCCCTCTCATCGATCAAACCGTCGCGAGCCACGCGCGTACGTCTCTTCCGCGGGAGGAGAAGCGGCGGCCGAAAATAACGCGCGTCGCCACCGGAATAGAGCAGCCAGCCGACGACGACGACGACAACTCGATCCTCGCGAGGCTCGCTAACGCGCTCCTCGCCGCCTCGACCGCGAGTTTCGCGCGCCTAGAGGAGCACCAGTCCAGTTGGCGATCCACCAGGCGAAGGAGAGCGCGCCGGTTTCGTTATCTCTTCGCGGAGCGATAGACGTCAGGAGAGATCGTGGATCTAGGCGGACGATCGAGGTTAAGTCGGACTTTCCGTGACGGCGCGTCGAGTCATCGCGACGACATTTCTCGACGCGTTCTCGCGTACAGATTCACGCGCGTTGCTCAACAGTAACTCGCGCGTCTGCCTACGCTGTTTCTCTCTGCCTCGTCGAACAACTTGGCTGTAGCGTCGTGACGCCTGGAGTCCCGTGATTTCGGCGGGAGGAAGGATAGACGGTCGTTCTTGGACGCTGCGAAAAGAAGCGAGCAGTGTCGCGCTCCTAATTCGGTCGAACACGCTCCGTGCACGCCAGTTACACGTGAGCTCCCGTTTACGACGACTGAGTCATCGACGACCACCTCTGGCTACTGTGCGAGCTCGAGAACGTCGCGTAGCTTCGAGATGCTCGACGACGCTCTTCTCGATTAGCAACAGTGGTGATAACGATTCGTAGCTGAGCGAACGCGGACGCTCTTGCGTCTTTCTCCGTTTCTTAGGCTCGCCAAGATGACGGGCGTCGTGTATCGTAGGTAAAAGTTATTACGATTGACCGAAGCCTGATAACAGTGCCAAGCGAAAGATTTATCGGGCAGGTGTGCCAGACGGGGGTCTGCACGATATCGGTGCGTTGATGGACGCGTGGCTTCGAGCGACCGGTTGTCCGTCAGCTACGCTTAAAGATGGCTTCGTTGAGAGCGTCGAGACGATCCGTTTCTTCGCTGAGCGAATTCATTTTTCGTCTCGAAGTTACAGAGCGGTTTTCTATCCCTTCGAATTTCGATGTCTTTTCTTTTTTTTTTCATCCCTCGCGCGGGAAAACATTGTTGTCGAGGATCAATAGCTTAGTCGAAGAGTAGTTTCCGGACTTTATAGACGCGTCGCAAAGTGTTCCTCGATCGCGGCAGGTGCGCGCGACGATAAAGCCGAAATTTATTCGTACGGGCGACGGTTGTTTATGGATTATACGAGGATTATTCGAATTCGCGTTGATTCGCGCGCACCGTGGCGAAATATGCGGATTTTTATAGCGGAAGAACGTGTCCGGTAATTGTTAACGTACGAACATTTACGTTTGTTTAATTTGTTTATTCGACGCCGATGACAACAGGTGTATGTGTACAAATCGCGGAAGTGATTTATATAAGTTGTACAAACAGCGGCGCAGGAAGCGCGAGCGCGGGCGCGGCCGCTCTAGCGCGCGGGGGTGGCGTTCCGTAAATTTACATTTATTTAATATCGAAAATATATCCGGCGCGAATCTGCATATTAATATTTACCTTCGAAATCTGGGCTCGCTCGACTGTTTTATTGCGCGCGGGTATTAATAAACGGCGTGGATGTTAAAGAATTTAGAGATATCCTCCCGGCCCACCGCCCGTGGCCCACCTCGGTAATGGAGATATTGTAATTCGAAGTGGTCCGATTTGGCTTCGTTACGTCCCGCGTGCGTGTGATTCGCGTGTCGCGCGCGTTTTCATTGTCGCAGTTCCCGTGGAAAATATCGCGCGGTAAATATTTTGCTTTTCATCCCCGGCTTTCTCTCTCTCTCTCCCTCTCTCTCTCTCTCTCTCTCTTCCTCTCGTTCCGACATCCGCCGCCCCTCCTCTATTGTTTTATCGTTTCTCTCGCCACTGTTCCGTTTTTTGTTGCTTTAAATTAAGCGCCGCGCTCCGCTGGTATTTGCGTTCCTCACGCGCGTTAGATATCGCGCCGTTAAATAATATCGCGTGCGCGCGATCGCGAAAAAATGGTGAAAAACACGAGGCTACGGAATCTGAAACATCATCCTGTTTTTCCCGCTTTCCTGCCACTACGGCCACGTGTTGAGTCGCGCGTCGCATAATTAAAACGGAAGCGATGGAGAACCTGCCGAAAAAAGTGGGAGGAGAGAATGAAAATGGGGAAGAAGAGAAAAAATGTAAAATGAGAAAGGGGGGAAAAATAATTCTTTAAGTGTCCTACGTTCAAAAGAGTGGAAGCTATGGCACTCGAGGGAGCACAAACGGTCGACACGGAATTACGTGGAAATTCCCTCTCGGTTCCCTTCTCTTTCTCTCTCTTTCTCTCTCTCTCTCTCTCTCTCTCTGTTTCTCTTCCACGGTTATTAACTGCTTTTCCTCGAGTCGAGTCTATTCTTCGTGGAAAGCCCGAGCGTTCGACGCGACACACGAAAAGAAGAATCAAACCGATTCGGAAAGAAACGGATGGGACGGAAGTGATGGATCTCGGTTTCTTTTTCCACGGAACGTTCTTTTCCTCGCTTGGACTCGGTTCGACGAGTCCGCGTTACGCCTCGTGATCACCTCTCGACGAGGAGAACACCGAGAAGACGAGCCGTACGACGAGGACGAGTCGTCGCGAATGGTTGGCTTTCAGCCGGTGGTAATCGATTCGCGGCCAGAAGAGAGAAGAAAACGAGGCCCTGCCGCCGCTTTAATCGCCCTCGCCCCTTTTCTCCCTCTTACCCCCTTCGAGTTGAAATAATAACACTCGGTTTCCGCCGTGCTATCCCCGAGCTCTTCGATTAACGCGCTTTACTCTTATCAGATTTAACCGATCGCGTACAATTTTCCAATATCGCGCAGACTCCTCCAGCGATCGCTGCCGGATTCGAAAACACTCGCCGCCGCCTGACGGTTCCATACGCGCGCGAAGCGCCGCGTTCTCCAACGTTCCTCGAACGCCGCACGTACGCTTGTTGTTTCGTTGCGCGAGATTTTTCTACGGTGCAAAACAAGGTTGAGTGCGTTGAGAGTTACGCATGAGGAACGTGACGCCGTACGGTGTCCACGCGTCGCCTAGTAATCGCCACAGAGGAACGTTCGTCGGCGAACGCACTTGTTTGCGCCGTCAGCCGCTTACCTCATTAGCAGCCGGAGGTAATGAAAAAGCGATTGCGCGGCAATTTTTAAACGGAGCGCAAGCGAGCACGCACGCGCGTCGTCGTTCGCCGCGTACGCGATCGCTCGAACGCAATTTTTCCCAGTCGCCGCCACTTTTGAATCGTCCGGTAGACACGGATGACTCGTTCCTGGAAGTTCAGGAACTTATCGATTCCCGGTCGCCTACGTGGGCGACTCGGACTCGGCTGTGTTCCACCTTTCCGTGTACCAGCCACTCGATTCACGTTCTATACCTACACGTAGCCCGCGCGCGCGGCTACGCGTACATATTTCCACGGTATTGTGCAATCGCGTAATTATTCAAAGGCATCGCGCGATCGACGTGTTCGCGATTTCGACGTCGCCTGGCTCGCTACGCAATTACGCGAGCAGGATCGATCCCGACGGAAATGCACGGGGCTCCAGCGGAGCCCCGAGGACGTCCACCGACCGGATACTACGTTCTTCCCTTCGCGATACACGATTTACTCGCGATCTCTTATATTTCTCTCTCTTTCTCCTCCGTATCATTCGATCGTCCCTTCTCGCATCGCGACACTGAACCACCTTGGGATTACGTTACGAGCACACGAAGCTTCGAAAGACCTACATTGAACAGCGCGCGTAACCCCTTCGTTCGACTCCGTACGTTTCTTTGTTCGCTGGAATGACAGGTGAAACGAGGTGCTTCTTATGAAAGGATCGATCCGATCGAGACGTTACGCAACAATTTGTTCGTCGTTTCGTACGATCCTCGCGCAAGATTCCAACCGTCGAGGCTCTTTTTCCTGGTGTTATTCGCCAGGCTTACCACACGCTGCGGCGGAGGGTCGTTCGGTTTTGTGTCGCGAACGGAGAATCATCCTGTTCTCGATTTTAAACGGGTATGACGTCAGTGATCCGGCGTGGGCCGAGCTCCGGTCATTCCGTCTCTGTCTCTCCGACTCGCTGGCGCGCGCTTTCCGTCGCGCGTTCGATCGTGGAACGAGGACTGGCCTGGCAAAGCCTCCGGGCAGCTGTCGCCTTGCGATCCTTTCCATATAACGATCTTTCCTCCGGTTCTCGACATTTTTCATATAGCCCCTGTCGACTTTCTACCGGACTGGGAGCCGCTCGCCGCTGGAAAGAGAGAGGAACGAACAACACGCTGTGGCGTAACGAATTTTTAGTCGAGCGCATCGCATCTCGGTGACTACGCGTGGAAGAAAGCGAGCCCCGATCGTCGTAAAATCAAGTCTGAACCGACCGTCCACCGTCCCGCTGGACCATAGCCGCCATTCCACAAGCGAAAGCTATTCAATTCCCTCGAACTGGCCCCTCCTCGAGGATTCGAGACCTCGAACTCGCCCAGTTACCCTCCGTTTTTCGGGTTAATTATCGATCTCGCGAAGGAACGTGGATCCGAAGAGGGAAGTTTCTGTACGGCTGTTAGCGCTAAGCGAACGATTGGCACGCCTCGCGGCGATGCGCGCGTGAAATCGACGCGCATCCACGTTCCCACGGAGAGCCGTATTCTGAAATCCGTCCTCTCGCGTTGGTAGCGCCTGTCGCG
Source organism: Xylocopa sonorina (assembly GCF_050948175.1). Lineage (NCBI taxonomy): Eukaryota > Metazoa > Arthropoda > Insecta > Hymenoptera > Apidae > Xylocopa > Xylocopa sonorina. The sequence goes on along the minus strand of NC_135197.1, from coordinate 10,243,432 downwards.
AACTCTTCGTCCACCCAGGGATTCGGATATTTTCGCCTGGCGAACAATTTTACGGCGGGGTAACGATCTCGCGGAGACGTCGTTGGAAATTACAAGAACGCCGCGATCTCCCGCCTCCCAGGATCGTTTCGCAACCACTCTCTCTCTCTCTCTCTTTCTCTCCAGTTTAGCTGAAAGTTACAAGCGCCGAGCACGCAACAAAGAGGCGAGCGGAGCGATAAAAACGACGAGCGGCGTGTAGCAAACAGGCCGGTGGCACGAGGAGGAACAGCAGCCGCGCAACGGCGATTATCGATCCACGGGAGACGCGTTCCCGTATATTCCCGCGTAGCGTACCGCGCGGCTCGCGCAGGATACCCACCGTCCGGGGGCAAGCCTCTCCGACGCGCGGACCAGCGGCGACTTCCGCGTTCGAGTCGAACGAGCACCGCGTGTGCAAGAACCGCGCGAGAGGGGAAACGCTCGCGCGTTTAATGAAACCGTGCCACCACCGTTCCCCGTAGCGACGAGCTCGCAAAAACTGGCACCAGTCGGCTGGTAACGCGCGCCGTTCAGCCGCCACGACGACGATCCGATGATGCACGCACGCACGCCGCCTCGAGCATGCAAATTGCCCCTTAACATCGATAATCGGCCCGTTCGCGGTCCCGAGACCCGGTCGAGGCGAGCGTTCGAACGAGCCCTCGATAAGATCGATAGACCTCTCGTTACGTTCTTTATTTCTATCTATCTTTCTCTCTCTCTCTCTCGCTCAGGTGGTAGCATCACCTTATATACGCGTCGTTTCTTACTTTGTTAGGATATCCGCGAATTTATAGCCAGTCGTCGATAGCGTTTCGCGGGTTCTAATGATAGGGTAGCAGCGATTTGTAATTATCGAGGAGTCCCTTTAAGAATCGCTTCCCTTTCTCCTTGGCCATTGTTGCTCGTCCCGCGATATCGCGATCTCATTTGGCTTCCTTCGTCCCGTTGTAGTCGACCGCGTTCGATATGGGCCACCGATTTATGCCGCGCTGCGCGATACAAATGCGGGGAGCAACGGCAAATTGAATGCGGTTCCACGGCGATGTATAGTTAACTAACCGATGCACTGATATTTCGGTCCATTATCGCAACGCGCGTAATACGTGATACGAGTCCGTACCGCAACTGCGTACGTAACCTTGTCGGATTTATTGCAATCGCGGGCAACGATTTCCACGATTAACTACCCGGCGGCGTGGATCGAGCGTGCACGGAAGGTGGTACGTCGCGCTGATCCGATCGTCGACTTCCTTCCAGTCCCATCTCCCGCGTCTTACGTGCCTCGCGATTGATCGAACCGCGGAAAACAGCCGAGAGCGCAATTACGCGAAACCCCCGGGTCGCGGTACACGTGTAAACATCGACTGGGATGATGCCTCCGCTGTTCCGCGCGCTAATTTCTTCCTAGTGCAGAGTTCCACGGCGTCGATTATCCACCGGGGAATTTTTAAGGAACGGGACCAGGTTACGCGCCTGTAATAACGGGTAGCGATGGGTGGTGATTTTCCGGGGTTTCACCGATCGAGAGTCGTTACTTTCACGCGAGAGTTCTCGATAACTCGATCGGGGTTACCCAGCGATCGCGATCCAGCGAAACGAAGATTCGCACGCGAAGACGTATCCTCCTCGAGTGTCAAAGAGAGAACGTCCGCAAAATGGTGGCCGCGGGGCAGAGGGAAGAACTTTCTCGCGTGTCGCGTTGCGCGCACGCCAGCACTTTTGGCAACGAGAAACCGTCTCGCTATCGACCCGCGCCGCTCGATATTTGGGACGAGGCTGACCGGTCGTTGCCAACATTTTTTTTTTTTTCTTTCTCCTTCCTTTCTCTCCTCTCGTTCGTTGGTAAATTTCCGGGTAAACGCCGTGTCGGCATCCCCGTCGCGCCAGCGGCATCCACGGAGGATCCAGGGCCCCTTCGAAAAGGATCATCCAGCCTTTCTATTTCGCAGGAATGCGTTCTCCTCTCGAGCGGGGCGGTAGATTTCGTAGGAACACTCGACTTCGCTCGTTCCAGCCTCGTTCGTCCCGGAAATTCCTTAGCGATGCGAATCAACGAACGAAACTCGAAATCGGTTAAAGATCGCCACCCAGGAGCGATCATTCGAGCACGCAGCTATTTCCGCGTGGAAAAATGGGCCCGTCTCGCGGTGGTCGACGGTTTTAAACGTGGATTCGGGAACCGCCTGGGTATCGATCGACGGTATCGGGACGAACCCTTCTAACTTATTTAAGGTATCTCGGTTCCCCATCGATGTTGCCTATTCTATTCGCGGCGCCGAGCCGCGAATGCTATCTGTCCGGTCGCAATAGAAATAGAATGCCGGTTGAATGGCATTTGACGGTCCTCTAATCGAGTGGAAATTCCGAATTAGAACGTCGGACCGACCGCCGGGTGGGACTCCGGTCCACGTTTGCGCGCCGCTGCCCATTAGCCCAGCTTTTATTCGACCGATCTCGTTATCCAAACGATCCACGCGTTTTCAATGATTAACGAGTCGAAAATGGCTCCTGCTGGATGCTTCGTCTGAATTTCTCTACGTTCTCCCATCACTCTGGGAGTCTTCGTGCGACTGTTGGTCGATCGTTCGTGTTTTCCACCCCCTGGCGAGAATATCTCGAGGAGGGATGATCGCAGGAGTGGGTACAGTAACGTTTACGCTTGCGACGCGACTTCGTATACGTAACGCTTTCGTCGCGCGAGCAGAGATACGCGATTCGAACGACGGAAAGTTGCAGGTAGTTTAAATCGACGACGGACGAGAAAGAACAGCGAGTTTAAGAAACCCTGTGTATCGAGAGGAAGTAGGTGGATACGCAAAGGAAGCCAGACATTCCTCCCATTTGCATAGTTTCACTTTTCCAGACTGGAACGCAACATCAGCTGCGGCCGCGTTCTTGAAAACTTTCCGCGCGGATTCTTTCGCCGCGTTTCTTCCCCGCGCTTTCTAGAATATCGAGCAACGGCTCGCGCTAATTACGCGACGGTTCGCGGCGTCGCGACGTTCAGCGTTTTCATTCCCGCGCGCAATCGGGACGAAAAATTAGCGATGGCTGGTCGATACGCGGCGCGATAATGGGTATCGTTCAACGCGGCGGTCGCTCGATACTTGGCCATCGTATAAACACAGTTAGCGAACGGTTCGACTAATTAAGCTTAATTACGGCCACCCGAACCATTAATTAATTCGTTGCTCTCGCACCTGCCGGTGGAATACCTGCCCGTGGATCGAACTTTCTAGCGTGCGAGCCGATCTTCCGTCGCGGAATTCGAGCGACGATTAGCCGTGAAAGCTTGGTCGCGCGATCGGATTGGTTTTTCGGGGCCAGGTGGAACGGAGGGCAAAGGTCGATCTGCGAACGGGGACGACGGGGAGTTGGCTGAATTTTTGCTGGCAACGACTCGCTCGTATCGGCCGCGATTAACCGGATTGGACTGCGCTCGCACGGTTGTTGCGAAACAGCGCCGCGTTTCAGGAAGACTCCGGATCGCGCGTTGCATTTTGCGGAGCTTCGCAAGACGCGCAGCAAAACGCGTTCCTCGTGCAGACTCCTCGTATATAGCCACGCGCGGCTATTCGAACGCGAATCATCCACCCGGCAACTTCCCAAAAATACGCCTCCGGTTCGCGAAAGAAAGAGGTCTCCCACCGAAATCCCCGCCGCGGTTCTATCGACTATACACTCGACGAAGAGCGTACGCGGGGTGCGACGCGTGCACGCACGTACGCACGCACTCGCAAGGGACACCAAAAGTGACGAGCACGCCCCCGCTAAACGTTACCCAATGGAGCACAGATCGATCTTTTCTTCTACCGGTTCCGCTCCGTATCCCCCCTGTCGCCTCTCTGTTCCACGGCTCTGTTCCCCGTGTAATTCGTATTCCACGGCAGTTGTATCCCGGATCGCCTGCAGCTCGGCTCGCGTGAGAAAGAGAGAGAGAGAAAGAGAGAGCCATCACACCACCTCCTACGGAGTTCTCTCTCTCTCTCTCTCTCTCTCTCTCTCTCTCTCTCTCTCTCTCTCTCTCTCTCTGTGTGCTCGCGTTCCACAGCCACGTTCGGGATAGCTAGTCGATGATGTCGGACGACTAATGCGCCGGAGGAACTATATCGACGCGTCTCACCCACGTGCGTTTCCACCCTTGCTGCAATTTTAGAACCGCGGCTGGATCCGAGACCGCTGCTCTATCCACTCCTCCTCGTCGACGAGACGACGACGACGTCGTGGTCGTGGCTCCCTGTATCGAGATCGACGAGATGCGCCGCCGATGAGACACGCTCCGCGGCTACGGGAGTATGGGGAAACGGGCTTTGTTTCAGCAGCGTTCGCCAGACGGGTTTTCACGATATACCCCCAGCGTATCCGTCGCTACTCCGTCCCTCCCGAGGGTTCTATAGGTTTCGGAAGGGAGCGCGAGGAGGACTCGACAGAGTTTTCCTATGAAAGCGTTGGTCGAGAGTGAAACCTGAATTCGGCTGAATTCTGGCTGTCTCGTCGAACCTGGTGAATCGAGATGGTTCTGCCCTGTTACGAAGCGCGGAGTGTCGCGCGTGGTGACAGTGATATCGAGGTACGCGCGTTGCGAAACGAAGAAATCGAGCGTGCACGGATTGTGAAAGGAACGGGACCCGAAACCGTCTCTACCGCGAAATCGATCCAGCCGAGGTTGGGCCAACGGAGAGGCCGCGTTCCAAGAAGATGGCCGGTGCTCCCTGACGAGGGTAACGCGAGCGAAATCGTAGCTAACGTACCGCGATTCCTGTAAAAGTGGCGTGTACGTAGCCTCCGCGAATAGACGTCGACGCAATTAGCAGCTACGCGTTACCGAGAACTACGCATCGGCTCGCGTTATCATCGCGACACGTAACACTCCGGTTTCTACGTGTACGCGTTTCCGGTTTGCGCAGTCGGTTCGTTTCCCATTCATTCCGTCGAATCTGCCAGGCATTGTACGCGGTAACGAACGCGATAACGCGGCCACCGGGACGAGATAGCGATCCGATTAATCCGGATCCGAGCGATAACGATTCGTCGATCGGCAGACACCGTGTCCCCCTGTTCCGCGTGTCCGTAACGAGTGTTCGCGACGACGCTCGCGGCACCGGCAGCACCGTTCGGCGACGGCTGCTCGCGGTGCTCCGAATTGGCTGCCGCTGGTGCAACTGCAGCCGCGAAGGGCGAGGCGGAAGGCACGCATATTTTCGAGCGTGACGCACCTTGGACGCTGGGCTTGGCTCGCCTGCTCGAGAGAGAGAGAGAGAGAGATCGGTCCGCTTTGTGCGCGCGGGTAAAGCTCCGTTCACATACGTGCGTGCCTCCTCTACTCGAGTCCTCGTGGATCTGGTCCGGCTGGTTCTTTGGGAGCGGTTGGGAACGATGGAGAGCGAACCAGAGCGCCTTTGCCTTCCGTTCGAGTGCACGCGTTGCGAGGTGATCGACGAACGATCGTCAACCATAGATCACTATCCAATCTCCGATAGTAACAGTCTATCTTTATAGAAAAATGTGAAATTTGTTGGGCGCTTAAAGGAACGCGCCAAGATACGATCATCGATCGCGTTATCTACAACGGCTGAGCGTCTGTATCCGAGAAGGCACGATAAGCCTTCAGCGCGGGCGAATAGGTGCGAACGCAGAAAAAGCAGCGCGATTCTGGCTCGACGACGAGGGCGCGCTGAGTAAGCGGTTTAATTTTGCCTCGACGGTATCGAGGGCCTAAACGACGCCCGTCCATATTAGATGCGCGACTATCCGGCGCCGCGAACCGCGGCTGCTCGCGGCCTCTCCTCGTGTCACCCGATTACCAGAGATTAAAGATCGCCACTGCGAAAAACGACGCAGCGATGGAGCGCGGAGAGAGAGAGAGAACGTCCACCTCGAGGAGAGCGCGATCCGCGAAACCGGCCCGACGGAAGAGAGAGAAACAGGAAGAGGCCGGGGCAAAGGGGCAGAACGCTTGCAGGATGGTCGAGGCGAAGCGGATACGCGCGACGCGTAGCGTGTGTCCGTTTCTGTCTCTTTCCCTCGGCGCGAGTATGTAAACGGGCCCGAGCAGCACGGAGCACCGCGATTAACCGGCGGTTCGTTTTCTGTCGGAAGAGGGAGAGAAACGTAGAGAGAGAGAGGGAGAGAGAGACTCCTCTTTATAGTAACCGGCCACGCTAGCTAACCGCTTGGGGCCGAGGAGCGGCCACGGGAAAGAGACGGAGAAGGAAACGGACGGAGACGAGAGGTATAGGGCCGTGCTTAAGCACCTTTAGTACCAGCAGCCTCGCGATTTACCAGGGGGAATGGACTCGCTCGAACGTGCCGCGCTCGTTTCACGATACGCCCGTGGTCTTCTTTTGTACGCGTTTGCGAGCGTGCCCCCGAGCATCTATACCCGCGGGACCCACGAGTCGATCGAACGCCGATCGGGGGTTGCAGCAGCCGCAACCCTCTCACTTTTTGTCGCCGCTAACAATTTTCGCTCGCGAGAAACGAGTTATTTGGAGCCTCGTGCAAGTTCTTACTCTCCGATACAATCGAGACACGGTCGATGGTAGGACTTTTTTCGAGTCGGAAGACGAGACGATTCCGTTGCGACTGATATTTCGATACGCGCGTATACTTGTTGTTCGAATTAAAAATACAACGGCAGAGATGGAGGGAGAGAGAGAGAGAGAGAGAGAGAGAGAGAGAGAGGGTGAGCGGGTCGAGTGGAGCGAAAGGAGGCGCGTTATCGATCGTAACGGGCAGGGGGAGCGCAGAGGCGGGCGAAGTGGAAAATAGTTTTTCCTCGTCCCGATGCGAGTGGCAGTTTGACAGAGCGCGCGTCGTTGATATCTCGCGATGCGAATATTCACGACGCCGCGGTAATGGTGACCGGTAGCCCGTGCACCTGGAACTTGCACGTCACTGGACCAGAAGCGGCGCGTTCCCCGGGTCTTTGACCCACCATCGGCTGCATCTCGACGGAACGCGTCTCTGATAATGCATCGGGACGATTATCGTGACTGCGCGGCCGCTGCCTCGCGCGATCTCGAATCCAGAGGCGATTTCCCACCGTGTACGGATGCTGCGAAGACCAGAGAGAGAGAGAGAGAGAGAGATAGAGAGAGGGAGTAATGATACGTAACACGAAATTCGAGTTGGTCTCGAACCGTGGTGGTATCGTTGGGTAAAGGATGGCTCATGGGAGGGAATAATTGGCGGCTCGTCGCGCGGTAATTTCATCCGTAAACTGGCACTGGTCAGCTGTGACAGTTTGGCATTTTTACGCGTCAAAATGGTCGCGTGACGCACCGCGCTCTTTCGATAATTGCATCCGCCTCGATGTCGACGGTTGATGATTATCGGTTACCTCGCTCGTAAGAATCTCTTTTCGTCCATAGCCATCCGTTCTTTGGGTCGATACGTCGCGCTGACGAGATTCTTCGGTAAACTCCGTTTTCGCAGTTCTGGAATGCGAATCGGCGACGTTGGTACGCGTCGAGAACGGTCTCATCGCGTCCGATACACACGATTGCGTGCGATATCGACCGCTGTAGCGGCGTATTCGACCCTCCGCCGCCGCTGCATCCATTTACCGTTTGGTTTATCATAGTCGTCGATGGGGGGAAGGCTAGAATGTCAATTCGCGTGGAAATTTGCCTCGTCGCAGCCGCGGATCAACTTCCCACCGTGCCTCAAGATTGATCGGCGGCGCTGAATTTAGAACGCGCGGGGGCCATTTTTCACGCACCGAGTTCAGGAGCGGAGTTCCGTCGAAAGTGGAGCAATTCAATCGAGACGGAACACAGCAGCTCCGTTTGAGTCAATAATACAGAGGATCGTCGGTAGACGCGGGTGGACCGATAATCATTACGGAAATATCGCGATCGAACGAGCAAACTACGGTTGTGTTCCGTAGTAGTTGCGTCTCGACGCGTCCGATCGAATTCCCGTGCGTATCCTCTCCTCGCGCGCGCGTTAAGAATCGTTTGGCTCGTATCCGGTGTTACGGCGTCGTCGGTATCGATCGCCGTGCCGGCTCGGCCTCGAATTTCACGCCGATAGCAAAGGCAGATACCAGCACCGTATGCTGCGGCGGCGGTCGAACGGTGGACGTGCTCGAAACGGCGTTTAGGTGCCTTAAACCCGGAGCGTAGCGCGAGCCCCGCCCGGATATCCAGTTTGCCAAACGCCGGTTGTTTTTGTTCGCGCGTCGCACGGACTCGCTGGAAACCCCCTCGTTCGCCGCCGCCGCCACCCATACGCGCGCGTCCCACGTACGCGGATGGCAATGGGAGAGCGTGTACGAAGGTTCGAGGACGAGCGATCTACGTGTCCCAGCTAGGCGGCAGGACCCTCATCGCGGTCGTCAGCAACCGGGGGAGGTTGGGACACGGCACGAGAGCAGGGGTTGGGGGGGCCACGACAATGCCCCACCCCGGGTTCTGGTATCGATCTGTCGCAACGAAAGTCGAGATACCGGCCTGAAAGTATCAGCTGGACGGATAAGCCTGAATTATATTCCGCTCTTCTCTCTTTCTCTCTTTATTTCTCCCTTTTCCTCTACTATCTCCCTCCTTCCTTCTCACCCCCGTTTTCTCTCCGTTCGATCTCGTCACCCTAGTCGCGAGTTTCGCGTCGCGTGCCTCGGTGGATCACTCGTTGCGACAACCGAGCATTGTTTCTTTCACCATCGTTATTTCGTTCGTAAAAGAAGCAGTCGCGGTAGTTTTTTTCAATCAGAACCGAATGGAATTTGGTTCGCTGGTAGGAGGAACGTTGGGAGAACTGGGCGGAGATTCGTGCAAGGGTTGGAACGTGTGATAACTGGAAAAAAAATCGTAATACCGAATCTTATAGTTCTATTTCTACACCCGCCGCGAGTCACCTACATTCGTACCTCTAATACGTCCGTCGACCTTAATTTTCGAAACTCGTCCAGTGATATCCCAGAGCCACCCTCCGTTACTCGTTACGTTGCTCGTTTCCTATCCGCATCGATCGTCCGAGTTTTATATACCCTTTTCACGAGAGCAGGCGATTCGAAGCGATCCCCGTTGCGTCGAGAGCACGGAACCACGCGGAAGCGTGATCAAGACAGCTGCCGTTGGTCTGCCTCGTACGCGTGTCCTCGCACACGCGCGAGACACCGTCCACGGCTAGTTCGGTTCACAGACCACTGACATTTCCCGCGCGAAGACGCGCGATAAATACCTGCCACCGCTCGTTGGCATTTCGCGTTACGGTGCCCCGGCGAAAGTTCAGTAGCTCCGCTTTTACGCAACGATCGGCGATGGGTCGCGCCCAACCGTGGACCGAGCGAGATCTCGCGTATTTCCGCGGCGCGAGGCGGAAAACCGAGAGGCTTTCCCTCGATCGAACGCGACTCGTCGTCGCTCGCGAGCGAAAAACCGGCGGCTAATAGAATTCAAGATGTCGCCCCCTGGGGGATTTATTCTCGCCGCGCAGCTAAAGGTGAAATTATAAAGTCGAGGTAACTCGAGGTGACGTTAAATGCGGAACACGATCGAATCGATATTGGGAACGAAGGGTACGTACCGTGCCGCGGTCGATTCTCGTTCTCTCCCTGTGAACAATTTATCCGAGTCGTGTGGGAAAAAGGAGGAAACGCGAGGGAGAAAGGAGAGGGAGACGGGAGAGCGGTAACTCGATTCAAGGGGAAAGGAAAAGAAAAATAAAAGCTGCCCGCGGTACGGCGAAAGAGAGAGTGAATGAAAATGGAAAGGGTCCGACTTTCCGCAACTGTACTTTATTCTTTGAATTTCTTCGAGAACTGTTGGTTGCCTAAGCGTCGCTCGTGAACTTGTTACCCTATGTACGCTATATAATATCAAGTTGCTCGAACTGCCGCCGAAACTTCTGCCCGTGAACCTGAACGGGTTCGCGTGCCGCGCGAACGCGGATCTTGGCTTTCGTTTTTCGAAAAAAGAAGGAATGGAAAACAAAAAAAACAACTTCCCCGACAAAGCGATTTAATCGACAGCGCATGTGAAACCAGGGGGTGTATAATAGCTCGCGCCTCGCCACGGGGACCCTTGATTTTTACTCGCGAAACTTCCCTCACCAGGGGAAAGTTTCGCGATAAAGGTTGCGTCGATTGCTGGTTAGAAATTTCGAGGAATTACTCGTTTCGAGAGAATTTCAGCGCCGCAATATCCGGTTTCTTGTAAGGAGATGGCGTTGGTACATCGACAATGTTCAAAATCCAAGCTGCGCTACGAATCAAAAATTGGTAGACCCGAGTTTACCATCGCCATTGAGATTAAAATCAATTGTCATATTTAATTATCTGCTAGGGTAGTTTCCGTGGCCTTTTGTCGAGGTGAAAAGTTCGTGTTCGCTTTTCCGAGAGCTCGAACTCTCGTTCGACCCTCTTCCCTTAAATCACCCCCTGTGGCGGCCCACGTTTTATTAATCTCCCCCCTCGCATGCGTCGTGCGCAAACGATTTCAGTGGGTCGCCGCGGCAGCACCCAGTTGGCTGTCGTGTTCCACGTGCACACAGGCCTTGAACACGGGTTTCGAGTTTTCCGAGGGAGATCCGTGGGGCCGTGAGAGGCAGCCTTCTTTGTCTTCCGGCTAGGAACGGATTCCACTCGACTTCCATCTAATCGGCTGAACGTATTCCAAGCTAGGTGACGCAATCGGTTACCTGGCCAGAGGGCGAGATCGAACGCTCTCCTCGCCCAGGAATTGAATCGCGAGGGTGAAAAATCGATATCCCCGATTATTTTTCATCGGATTCGTCTAATGAGATATACGGTATTGTTTCGTGTAAACGTTTGTCCGATAAAAGCAGCGCGGAATCGCACGACGGAGCAGCAATGTATGCACGTTGCAAACGAGCCAGAGATATTTTGTAGATCCCGCCGAGCGGACGCGCAGTTTCCATTGAAAAAGTAGATCCGCCGGCGAGCCACCCCCCCGGGGTCAGCGAAAACATATTTTCCGCTTTTATTCCGCGGATCCCCGGAATCAGAGCTACGAAAGTTGTGTACCGTTGTTCCGCTTTTTATCTTATTTTGCTTCGAATATTTTTAATAAACAAACGCTGGGAACGTTGTTCGAACGATGGTTGAAAAAAAGGGGGAAAAAGGAGGAAAAAAGGGACGTCGGCGAGCGCGAAACGCGCAACGGGTTACGCGTAACACCGGTGAAACGGGAAGCCGAAAGGAGCCGTCGGTGTTTCGCAAATTACCGTGGAATAATAAAATTAATGGGCCGCGGGGGTTGGTTTTGTAGGCGGCGGACGGTCGCGGACCGGGAGCGTAACACGCGCGAACGTTATCCGATTGCGACGGATTTCCGGGCCCGTCGTCGGCGAATTTTCGTCGACGGCGTGTATATAATCCGATACGAAAAATCACGTAAATTAATAATAATAGAGTTACGAAGCGGCCGCGCGACGGACGGGATTAAAACATATCGCGGTCAATGTAATTACCGCGTGGTTGACGCGGTCGTGCCCCCTCCCTCCCCGTGTGTAAGAAGTGAAAGATGACGAGGGGGAAAAAAAAAAGAAAAAAAAAAGAGAAAAATAGGGGACGAGGGAAAATAGAAATAAAAACGGGAAACACGAAAACGGTAGGGCAAAAAAGGAACGCGGAATAAAGGGATTAAAAACGCGTCTCTGATGGAGGAGATCCGACGAGAACGCGGCGGGGCAGGGGAAAGCCGGCGAACAGAGGCGACGCTCTAAAGTTTGACTCGTCGGGATGAAATTGTTCGTAGGCAAACGCTTAATGGACGTCGTGAAAATGTTTTGTAATTTAATTATGGTATTACTACGTGACTTGTTGTGTTTATACCCGTCTCTGTTACATCGTAACCATTCAGTTTTAGTAATTCAGCTTTTCCGCGCTATCGTTCACTGAAGTTTTACGACTCTTTCGCACCGTAACCGGCCGCTGTTGATCCTTTTTTATCATCCGCGGAGAACGATAGCGGTTTTTAACCGTGGCTGCCGTTGCGTTTTCTTTTTCTTTTTCTCTTTCTCTTCACGCAATGATCTCTCAATTCATTTTACATTAGCCTCGTTAATGGACTAGAGTCCATTAAGCGTTCTCCTTTGCATAATTACAGTCAAACGCGCTTACCGTCACGCGTTTAACGACGTCTGCTGATTAGAGAAACGTTTCTCCTCCATAATCGATAACTTTTAATCGATCGATTTTAATCCGAGCGAGTTTCATTACCAAGTTCAGGCATCGATTGCGCTGTCGCGACACTGTCCGATCGAGACGCGTTCACGATCGATCCTCCGCTCTCTTTTCTCTCCGCGCGGGAAATGTGGGACGCCTGGAGCCCGTACGCGAGCGCTGGTAGAAAGGACGAGGAAAGACGGGGCCGAGGAGGGCAACACCGGCCTGATTTATAGGCAATACCGTTCAGCCGTTTTCACTGCGTAACTTCCGCCTGTTTCGTACCTCTCGTTCCATCCTGAGATCGCCGCGAGGAGAAGTTTCCGGCTTTTAATCGAGCAGCGACTCCACGGTTCGTGAAAGTCGAAGATCTCGCTTCCTTCTTTTTTTTCCCTTTCTTTCCTTCGCTCTTCGTCACGTTGGAAGTCCTCCGTGGTGTTTCGGGAGCGATCGACGAATCGATCGAGGAGAAAAGGAGCAGAGCGAGGGTAGCGAAGACGGAGAGGCGCGAGAAATCCGCTCGATCGTCAACGAGCAAGGCGAAATGTGGGCCGTGCGACTCTGAGAACTGGAACGTGCGTACAGGTGCGAAACCTCGCCGCATTTCAATCCGTGGCCGCCGGTTTTCCTTTGAATGCGGCTGCTTTTAATCGATCCGATGAATTCCTAGCGCCCCTGGCTCCGCCATCTTTAGCACGAGTCCCTTCGATAATTATTTTTAATTGCCGCGGTTGATGATATAGCTGGGACACCTCGCCTCTCCTTTCCCCTCCTCTCTTCTCTCCTTGGACTCCACCAAAGCGCCGCGTCCCAGCTGAATCGAGCCGATCTGCAGCCTCGTTCCGTTGCCATTCGCGACGATCTTCGGTGATGCTTCGCTCGCGACGTTGCTTTTTACATGGAGACTGTTCGCAGCGTTGAAGGAAAGCGGTTCCATTTCATCGAGCGTGGTGATAAAATTGTGGCTATCTGCGAAATGTACGAGGACAGGCTCCCGCGTTCGTCGAGAATTACGCTCGTTTTTCGCGATCCGAACGCCGCCGCAAATTCGTGTCACGTACCCGCGTTACGTGCGTTAGCTACCGGTCAAAATTGCCGGTGAATTCGTAGAATCCACTCGAACGCACTCGAAAACGGGGTCCTCGTATTCTAAACAAGCCACTCGAGCTCTCGCTCGGCTCCTTAAACACTTATCATTCACACGGGACGCGTACACCGAGAGTAGGTTCATTCACTCGGTTCATTCACCAGCCGCGAGGAATCCTGCGAAAGAGGAGAGATAGTAGAACCGACCGCCGCGCCGGATGATTAATACTTTTCGCGTAGACTCGCGCGTGTACTCGCCTCGCGGTAGTAAAATTACTCGAGAAAGCGTAAACGCTGGTCGCGGCGTACCAACGATTTCCGCCCGTGAAATTCACTGCCGCGAACGATTCAAATGGAACGAGTACAGGGTTGCGATGGGAGCTGGAGAGGAGGATCCTTCTCGTCCTCCAACGAGTATCGATTATCCTCCCCTTCCTCGTCCGCCTGGTCTATTCTTTTGTTACGCTCTCTGTTTCGCGCGACTTCGAAACAAAGTTGTCGAGCGGACCGCGGCGAGTGGAGCGCGGTGCGAGAAGGGGTTGGAAGGCAGGGAAAGGAGCAGCGTTGTTGCGTTTCGCGAAAATGCTCGATTAACTCTTTGAGGTCGGCTATTAGCCTTCACCCACATTGCTCAATCGCGAGCACTCGAGACGATTACAGTAAGACGTGTCCGATTGCCGCGAGAGGTGTTGCCGCGTGGAATTAATTCGTGCTTATTACCGTGATTGCTTAAGCGCCTCGATAATATCGTATTCTTGGCCAGCGGTGCACGGGAGGCTCTAACGAGAACCGATTGCCGCTGTTTAGCAATTGGGCCACGCGTGGGGTTGAAAACGAGGAACGCGCGACCGCGAGTCTAATCTCCGCGTCCACCGAGACCGCGCGAATCACCCCCCCACGGAACAAAAAATAACGCAATCGACAGAGGGAAACGATGGAAAAATCAGCGTGGCAATCAACGACGGGGCTAACCTTGGCAGCGAATGGAAAAAAAAAAGAGGAAAAAGCGAGAGAGGCGTGTTTACAAAATCAAGGAAAATCGGGGCGCGAACGACGAATCGTGGCACGGAAAGCCACTCTCGAGGAAGACACTGACCCAGATATTCGTGCAGATGGGGAAGGTCGCGTGTAAACACACGCGTAGACACACGCATTCGAGATGAATAACGCGGCACGCACACGCACGGGTGGCCGCGCGTGCACCCGCGCCCAATACACCCATACGCATAAAACAGAGGGGTTATGCGCATTTTCTTCGCTACACTGTTCAGTAGCTGCCTCTTCGGAGTATCTTTCCACGTACGGCGATTCGAGGAGGCACGTATTTGCGCGAGCCGGCTGATACGCATCGATGCGAACCAGGGTTCTACGGTTCTAACGGTCTCTTTATTTGAACGATAACAGAGATAGCGCGAGCCAACAATGCTCCACGCGTAGATTATTACGTCGAACATGGAAATTCCATGGAGCGCCGGTGAATTATGCATAGGCGTCTGTTTATGAACGTACGCCCGGTTTCGGATTCCTGCTCGAATCGAAGAGAATGGATGCTCAACGGGGGTAGTTACTCTTATGGAGAACGCCAAGGTAAAGTTGGTAGTTGGATTATACTTGAAGTTGTTGGCGAACTTGCCGGTTCGAGATTCCGAAACTTCAACGTTTCTGGATTTTCGGTTGCGAGTTTGCTAAAACACCGGCTGACGCCTCAATCGTCAACGATTGAAATCGAGCGGTTCCGCTTCTTTCAAATTCCGTAATGTCTACCGGTTATCCGAAAGAAGGAACCGATGGAACGTAACCGCGTTAGAAATCGCGTTGCTCGCGCAAAGCGCACGCTCCAAAAACTGTACAGCGATAGCCAACCGCAGTTGGAATTCCCATTTTCCGTTTCGCGTAATGGCGAACGGAAGCTTGAATGGGACGGCCGGAAAGCGCCTCTCTAGGCGGAGGGCGCGCACGGAGAGTCGCAGGTACACGTGCGCGGGCGCACGTGTGCGCATTTACATACGGTCCTTTAATAGGCACACGTGCGCGCCGGTGTGCGTAAGTCGGCCTTTACGTTTCTGAATGGGATTGTAGTGGTGACGGCCGCGCGTTCCACGTACGTGCGTAAAGTTATATCGATGACTCAGCCACTGTCTCTCGTTGCACTCGCGCGATATATTGCTCTCTCCCTGGGAACGTTGAACCGCCCCCTCACCCTCGCGCCGTCCTTCTTTCGCCTCTCGACGTAACCCGTTCTATCGTTTCTCCCTTCATTTTCCGGTTTTTCTTTCTTTTATCCTGGTTTTTTTTTCGAAGACACCTTTCGCCTCTCGTCGAGGGACCAACCATCTGTTGGGCGTCGAAGGCACGCTTGCAACAGGGTGCGTCGTTGATCGTGTAGCCTCGAAGGGTGAATTCGTGGCTAACGATCTGTCGTGCGCGTACGATTTTTAAGCGGTTTGGAAATTTGCTCGTATTATGTGCGATGTTCTTCGCGGTTCAGCGTTACGGGGCGCGGTTAAAATGGAACACTTTGTATACGGTGTTGGGTAACGCTGGATACCCAGCCGAGCGGTGAAGTTACGAGAACGGGCGAACCTCTAATTACTCGCAGCGGTGTTCGTAATTGTTACGCGGCGGCAATATTATTTTAATCCCCGTGTATCGAGTGGCTGCGTTCACGCTCGCGCATTCATACGCGAACGTGACGTGTCGAGATGTTAGTCGGTCACTGGGACTTTTGAAATCGAAGAAGAAACGATCGCTTCGACTTCTTTCGATTTTTCCTCTTATTATCGTGTATATAGCGAGAGAAAAAGGGAGAGAGAAATTTTGACGAATTATTCGAGGGTTAGGGGGTTGATTTGGGGTGGAGTCGTACACTTGCGACGCGTATTTCCTGGTTCACGCGTCGTGGCAGCCCGATGGCTTTTTAATGGCTCGCAATAAACATCGTTGTACAAAATTTCCGCGATTTTATTCGCGGAACAATAACGTACGCGGGCGAGAATAATTTCTCGCGCGACAATTAGTAGCCGTCGTGCTGTTCGAACGGCTAAAAATTGCCACTCACGGAGAGGGTGTCCAGCAGTCGGGAGCAGGAGAGAAAGAGAGAAAAAAAAGGCGGATTAAAATAAAACGGGGCGAGATTAACGCGACAACTATTTCGAAGACTAATTGCATAAACAGCGGTGTTTAAATCGCGGCCCTGGAACAGACTGCATACTTTCGTTCATTCTGAGCGCGGGCGCGTATATCTCGGGCCACGCATTATCGTATTTTTCACGTAACGCGTTCATACGGCGCAACGCGCACTTTCGGATTTGCATATCGTATGAATAATGTATACGCCTCTAACAGTAACAAACGCCTCGAATTACCGTAACACTCGAATGGACTAGATAACTAATACTAATAACGATTAATCTTTCGCATTCGTTTCGAATCTTTCCGCGAAGCGCTGTTCCCCCTCCAATTTTTCTAATTAACGAGACCATCGTTCACGCGGTTCTTTACGAACAGCAGGTTAAAGTATTTGCTCGAGGTCCGATTTCGTCTCGAGCCACGTAATCGAAGGTTGAACGAGCGTTTTCAAATTTCGCTACGCGTATCGCGGCGGGTCAGGATTTCGTCGCGTGATCGACGCCTCTCCGCGGTGGATAAGAGCATCCCTCGTTAATTAACGAGTTAACGACGGCTAACAACCGGTCGTGGCCTCCTCGTGGAAAGCCTCGGGACGCCTGCGAATTGTCCTCGACGCCGCGACACGCGGAACCGGTTCAAAGAAGGGGGCAATTAATTAAACAAACGTATCTTTTTCCTGGTCTCGATACGATCGAACTCGTGACCCCAGCGGCACCGTCAGCCGCACGCCGTTTCAATTAACGCAAATGAGTCAGTTTCGTGATTTGATTAGTCGAGTGGCCGAGTTGGCGCTCCTCTTTCAGATACAACGGGTCGAACCCGGGAACTCGGACGGCTCGAAGATCCCGTCGAAGCTGCACCCGCCCTCGGAGGGACTTCGCGGAAGGTCGCGAACGTTCGAGCTCGAAATTCGCGCGCTACCATTTTTAATCGTTACGTCGCAGGAGCCAACGCTGAATGTTTTCGAGGACGCGAATATCAGAGGAGCTTGTTCGCGAAATTCCCGGGGATTTCTTGCCCGGGTGCGGTGTCGCGCGAGAAATTAGTGCCTGCTCCGCGTAATGCCGTTACGTGACGGTACATCGCGTCCCGATCTGCAACCCCTGGCTTGCTAATTCGGTTAACGCGGCAGAATTTGGATTACATCCAGCACCCGCGATCACCAAAAGCAAACTGCGCCCTTCTGCGTTTCCGCGTTCGATGCGGCACCGGTTCCGAAAAAGCATGCCTTCCGTCGACACTTTCAGGCTAATCGATCGTGTCCTGTAATTCTCTGCGCGTGTACGTCGCCAGGTTTATTAATCGAGTTCCTTTCGATACGTATCGCGATCGGTTTTAACCAGATTTATTCGCCGGATAGAAATCGTTGGAAAATCACGCGTAACGATAGATCGTATCGTTGCGTTCCAGTTGGAGTAACGGCCGATCGATCGATCGGTCGAGGAAGGGGTGGAAGCAATATCGGTGACGGAAAGAAGTTATAACGACAGCGGATTCTATTTAACGCGCGAACGATGTTAATCGTCGCCCGCTAAATTCCACGCGTATTTATTAGCCATTTATTAGCCGCTGGTGCGTAATGCGCCAGAACCGCGGCCATTTATAAGCGCGGCTATTTAGACGACGGAGCTATTCAATTTTCGTCTCCCTCGTTCTTCTAGTCGTCGATTTTTACGCGCCCCGTAGATCGTCAGGACGCCATCGCGCGTCGCCGTTCGATTCAAGACTGTTGAACCTTCTCTTGGCTCGATCCAGCCGGACGAATTACGTTTCCATCGATTTATATTCTTATTAAAAAGAGAGAGAGAGAGAGATAGAGAGAAGGGAAGAAAATTCGGACGGTTTACATCGTCGCGTCGGAAGAGGAAACGAGTGTCCCGGTAGGAAGGGACAGATCGAGGCTGCGAGGGTTGAAAAAGCTGGACGTTGTCGCGCCCTTATCGCGTCGCATCGTTGGTGGATCGTCGACGGAAATTTGAATGGTCGTCGAAAACGGAGACGACAGCGGACGAGGCCGGCGAATATTGATTTCGTATTAACGAACGCCGATACAGAGAGACGTTCCGCGGCGTTTTCCCGTTTGTCGCGCGACGACCGTGCCCCCTCGACAAATATCACCCAAACCCACCCCCGGCATCCTCCTCCTCCTCCTCCTCCTCCGGGTCTCGTTTCCACTTCGAAATCAATTTACTCGTTTGCGGTATTACTTTCGTCGGCCGACTAACCGGCGGGGTGGTTCGGAAGAGGGCTCGGAACTGCTATCGCGACGACGGAACCGAGGTTTTTGTAAAGCTTCCGTTAGCTTTTGTGCACCCGTTATTGATCTATCCGGCCTTTCGATAGTTTGTTTCAACGAAATTCCCCAAGTTTCGCGGCGAATTCATCGGGTCACCCTAATGGCGTCATTCTGCTTCCTTTCCCAGGCAATTTTAGTCGAGAAAAAGAGTCACTTCTGCTGATGGAAATTACTATTTACGCGGACTCGATGCCTGAACGCGAATCAATCGACGAGTTGATCCCTTATCCTCTCGAAAGGATATCAAAACGCAATACCGGAACCGGTTCCGTGGCTCTCGACTTGCCCGAATTCTCTCGATATCGTTTCGATATCAGCGCCAAGTTTCGAAACCCTCCTCCACGCGGTGGAACTTGGTCCGTCTGTTTGCACCGGGAACTTCGGAAACACGGTGAAATTAAACATTTACCCTAGCTCGCATATGGTGCACCGTTCAGCGTGCCCGTATAAATATTTATCGCGAGTAGCTGTTGTAATCCCCCGGCGATATGGATGCTACGTGAATATGAATGACGATAATCGCGCGCACACTATTGTAGTTTGTTCCGTGTAAACACGAGCGTCTGTTTCATTCATCGATATCCGGCAACGGTAAATTCGCGCGCCCGTACGCGCGCGACGCCCACCCTCGCGAGAGACTTGGTCAGCGTTTAGGGGTTGCCCAGCGAAGGTGCGTTGGTCAAACGTGTTTAACGTCTCGTGTTTTTCTGTTTTAGGTGTGATGGGGCCTCGTGGCGCCGGCTTTTACTATGAGTTGAGGCCTCGTAATTAATCGTAAGTACCTTTTGCACATCTGACCCTTTTACTCGAGACGATTCGTTTGGTACTCTTTAGAATTTCAGTTTCTCATGTTGTCGTTGAAACGTTCGCTCGTCGAACGGAACGTAATTTACGCAACGATCGAGGCGTTTTTCACGCTCGTTTCATTAAGAGATAGCTAGCCAAGGTCCCCACGGTCTCTCGCGGATCCAAGTTCACGGGGATCGTAGACATCCGACTAAACAACCTTTCTCTTCGCCCTTGAATTATACGCGTAGCATTCAGTCGTCGCGTGTAATTATCGACTCAAGAGCGGAGCATTGTTCCTGGCAATGGCCGGCTGTCTTGGCCGGTTAGCTCGACTTGTCAAAGTAATACGGCCCTCCCGCTGTCCCGCCAATGGCGATTGAACGATTTTTCGAGTTGAACGAGTACCGTCGCTCGCGAAAGAGTTATTACTTTCCGAACGGAATGAACATTCAAAGAATCGGTAACTTTCGCGATACCAAGCCTTCTGCTCCGTTTCACTTCGTCCACACTCGTCGAAACAAAAAGGAACAGAGCCACCCCCATTTTTATTCCATCGTTCTCGCGTCGAGATTGCAAATTCGAAATCTATCCGAATTCGAACCGAATAATTCTAGCCGCGTGCTCGTCCACTGGCGCACGCACGATCGGTCATAATCACGGGCAACCCGAGTACGCTACGTGCACACGGAGAATCTCACGAGCAGTGCCGTGATAGCAACAACAGCAACACCAGCAGCAGCAGCAGCAGCAGCTCGGATCCATGGAACCGGATCGCGCGAGTGTGTACACGCGAGACCGATACAGAGAAGAGACCCGGCCCGCAGAGCCGAGTGGAAGCGTACGAAAGTCCCTGTTAGCGACGCTCTATGCCCTATAGCATCCGTATAACCGTCGTATTCGTGGCTGTTAGGGGTGCACAGCTGGGGAGAGGGTGCTGGTGGAGGCAGAACAGAGAAAGATGGAATGGCCGCGATAGGAAGCGACTGAGAGAGAGAGAGAGAGAGAGAGAGTCATATATATGTATCTATATATATATATATATAGAACGAACGTTCTCTGGCAAACTAAAGAGAGAAAGAGAGAGAGAGAGGATGAGAGGAAGAGGGACAGAGAGAAGTCGAGGGATGGTTTTGCTCTGGTGGCTCTGTATTGATTGCTACTCCTCCTCCGCTTCCACCGCCTCCTGCGACCATATCTCTCGTTCTCTCTTTTTCTCCCTGGATCCCTCTCCTGGTTGCCTTTGCCTGTATATTTCTCCTTCTACGCGTACCTGTCTCCTTTTTTCCCCTTTTTTCTGCGTCCCCCGTCTCTGCTCGCCCGCCGCGTTCACCGCCACCCCTCGTTCCATCTCCGTCACCCTCGCCCTCTTCGTCCCTGTCCCGCCGTCCGTTCTTGCCGGCCTCGGTCTCTCGGAACCCAGCACACGAACGCACCTCGTAACGTCGCCTCCGCTCCGCGAAACCATCAAGATCCTCGAGGTCCTCGTTGCCACGTATATCCTACGAAGCTCCTCCTCTATCTTTCTCGCTCGCGACGCCGCCTCCTCCACCTCTCTCGGTCTTCCCCGTGGAGAACCGGCCAAGTCCTGCTGTAATTGATGCAGATGCGGTACCAGAGAGAAAGAGAGGGAGAGGATACGGGAACGGTGACAGCGGCCTCGATGGCGGAAGCGCGACTCTTTGGGAATTGATCGAACTTGTTGTTGGCCCTTCGCGGAGGAGCATCGCCGAGTTGTCTTACCATTGTCGTGGCCAGATCGTGTCGCGCGCGAGACGATTTAGTCGATCGCCTCGTCCGTGTATCCATCGATGGCCTTCCTGCGGTTACCGCAGTCGGAGCTCTTACGCAGAGGGAATTGCCTAAATTCGCCTCGTTTCTCAAGGAAACTTCTCTCTTGCGTTGGATGTAGGAGGTTGTGCTCGCGATTAGGACACGTTCGCAACGCTCCGCACTAAAAGATCATCTTGAACAGCGATTTTCTTAAGGAATCGACGTTTATATCTTCCCAGCAGATATCTTCTCGATAGTCTCACCGATCGAGGATATAAAAATTTCAACCGAGGAGAGATTTTCTAGAATCCAGGATCTTTCATCGGCTAACGGACGCAGCTGCCCGTTTCCGACAGATTACGGTGCTTCCGTCGCGTGGGCCGCGTTAAACGAAGACTCGAGGATCGATGATCCATCGGGAAACGATATCGCGTCAACACGCGCGGACCGTTTTCTCTCGTTCCTCCCTTCGCTTTCTTCCTTCTCCGTTCTCGCTCGGTTCTCCGCGATATTTGCGAGCGAAAGCATAGCGCACGAACCACTTCAAACAATCGAGACCGGGAGCGGAGAGGGACGGCCATAATTTAACATCGATGACGGAAGGTAACGTTTCTTGACAGCGTTCACCTCGAAATTGACGCGTGTCACTGTCACCTGCTCTGGACGAGTATTCGGTTGGCGTGCGCATCGATAGCGCCAGCGAAACAATATCGTTCCACGTTATTGATTGATCCGCCCTCGACCTGCACGCCGATCTTTTCCACCCACCCCTCATCCGCCTCTCGACAATTATTAGAAACAGTTTTTTCCCGCCTGTTTGGAAACGAAACAATGCGCGCGGCGACGCATCCTCCAGGCGGTCTCGTTTTCGCCTCGAATCGACTTTTATTTTATGGGGAACAGGCTACGGCGAGGTTCCTCCTCCGTCGTCCGTTTATTCGCGCGTCAGTTACAGGAGCTGCGGCGATCCCTTCCTGATCGATTCGATCCCAATATCCGTGTAACGATCGCGAGGAAAAATGTTCGGGAATTCATGGAAACGCTGACGCGCTGATTGCTCGCGTTAAATGCGAAAGGGTAGAAATCGATCGGCGGTCTTGATTAAACGATCAAGGTTAACAAATAATACGTATAAATCATTATGTAAATAAACGACGATGGAAGTTTATCGTACGCATCGATCGGTAAATAATTCTCGCTTTGTCGGATGAAGTTCGCATTGTGCGAGCGCGTAACAAACGCGCAGAATTTTAGCGGAGATATAAAATCAGCCGCTCGTCCGTGGAAACGGGAATTTGTTATCGTACCTCTGTAATTTATTATCCTCTCCGCGTAAAGAACTACGATTATTCCAAATGTTTTTTTACAAACGCGAACAATTTCCACGATGTTACAAAATATCGGACGTTATTTTCAACGCGCATTTTCCCTTTAAAAAATAAATAAAAAAGGACAAAACGAAATACAAACACGCCCACCAGTGCGCTTGAAAAAGTCGCGCAAAGTTCTCACCGTGAAAAATTTGCTAATAGTTGCTCCGTTTCCCGCGGAACAATCGATATTCCCATAAATGATCGCGAAAGGGCTGAAATTTCTCTGCATATGCGCGACGGGGAAGTTTCATAGCCGCGTCTGGGTCACTATGCTGAGCAATAACCGATAAACTTTTCGCAGAGCGCGAGGGTGACAAAGAAAAGGGCCTTTCTCCCCAGTGTTCAACAAGATATACGAGACGCGCGCGTCCCCGGTACCTATTTCCATGTTATTGTTACACGCCCTGGCCCAGTCGCGTTCGCCAGCGGCCTCCATTTTTCTTTCCACCCTCTCGCCTTCTGTCGACTCGCCCGACCGTTTTGCACCAACTATTAACCCCTCGTTTAATACGTTTCGAAATTCGCGCAGCTCTCCAACTGATATAATTAAGAAACAAAATCAATCGTTCATCCCCTTCCGATAATCTTCACCATCCCATCGAGACCCTCCCTCGCGTACGTAGAAACGTGACGCGGAACGTTGTCCAGGGTGATAACCTCTCGAACCAACATTTCCCTCGCCGTAGAGTCGCGACGGATCGTCCAGCAAGTTTTTCCCGGTCGAAGTAGCGTAACACCGGTCGAGAAATCGATGCTCGGTAGCCGCCTCTGGCTCTCCTCTCGAGCGTCCCTCTGCCTCTCCCTGGACCAGCCCCCCCGATCCTCGTCTCGCTGACCGAAGACTTCCTTCTTATTCGCCGTCTTCTCCTCACCGGCGGCTCCCCTGCGCCCCTTTCAGCCTCCGTCTCCCTTTCGCCAATTTACGAGCGCCTGGAAGTGCTCGCGCGGCTGAAAACCGGGCGGCGGCGGCGGCGTCGTCGTTGCGTCCGTGAGCCTCGTTTCTCGATATTCCCCCGGCCGCGCCGGGAATCCGAGGCTCGCGCACCCCGGCCACTTTGGTATTCCCCGCATGGAATACAAGTATCCGGGGAATATCGTGGCGATTTTTACCAACAGCGAGGAGGGGTTATCGTCACGTCCCGCGCGGTTCCACGGTATTTCGGGGAAAGGTGGATCATGCCCGGCTGGACAGGTTACAATGGACCCGTGCGGGACGGGAGGAGGAAACTTTGGCTCGCGACGAACCACTGTTTTTCGTCTACCTTCGTTCTACGGGCTCTCGCGTGGATAATAGACGGCTTGCGAGAATTCAGATCGCCATTCATAGGTTCTTCCTCGCTCGGGAACAAAGGTAACGCGACTCGCTCGAGGAGGGGATATTTTGAGCAACGAGGGAGGAAGATTCTGTGCGCCGCGTGTACTTTCTCCGCGGGTGCTTTCTACGGTCACAATGCGAGGAGAAAATTCCGTCATTCAATGTAAATGGACGAGATGAATATTGCTGTCGACCGGCTGTCGGAGGATGTCGTGTTTGGCAGAACCGTCGTACGGGTACCGCGTAGAAGCTGGTGGGACGCGTGGAGAACAGCGGATGAACGAGAGTAAACGGGAGGATTGTGTCGTACGGCGTTGGGAATCGAGCTAATCAATCGGACGAGCGTTCCACGACCGAAATAATTCCGGTACTTCGTCTTAGTTCGTCGACGTGGTCGGTGGTTCGCTGATCCTCGCGACGACACGGTCGCGAGTCGATTTCGGACCGGTCGGAGGGCAGAGCCGCTCGATCGATCCTCGGAACGCGGGTGGCGCGGTGGTCCAAGACAATTTCCGGCGATCGAGGGCTTCCACGCGGCTTCGTCCCTCAATTAGGAATAAAAGGCTTCCCGGCAGCGTGCACGCTTCGAGCGGTGTGTCGAAAATCGACGCGAGAACTCTCTGTTCATTGAACAGAGCGGTGATTCTCTCGACGAACCCGCCGAATCGACTCGCGATTCGAATCGATGGTCCCTCGCGGAGGAGAATCTCGTAGGAGGACGTGCCTGTCGTGGATATCGTACGTTGTTACACGCGCGCGTGGATTTGTTTGGACAGAATTTGAATACGCAATAAAAGTAGTAAACGCAAGTCGAGAGTATAAAACGTGTCTCTATTTATAGCTACCGTTTCTTTTAGCCGTATTTATAAGAGAACTAAATTTGCATAGTCGCCTGCGATCCAATAATACGCGGCGGATCTTCGAACGAAGTTGCTGCGCGGCGATTCAACGCGGCTCGCTAATTAAAAAAGGAGCAATATTTGCAAACACACTCGGCCGATCCCGGCGAACACGTAGAGACGAAAGCGCGAGAGAACGTACACCTATGCACGTGCACGTGTAAATGTGTTTGCTCGTGGTGTCGAGCGCGATACGCGTCAACTATACCTAAGGCAACAGTGTGTATGATAATAACGGTGCCAGTGGCTGTGCGGTGTCTAGCCTAGCACACCAGCCTAACCTGACTTAACGTTGTAACGATGTATATTTATACAACAGCTGGCCGGCGAGGGAGGGGAGTGTGCCAGTCAGCTGATTGAAGCGCTGGAGGGGAAATTGTGGAGGGGAGAACGACCTTTATTTAAAGCGCTCGAGGAAGCCTTTCTTCGACTGGTAAACAGTCATCGAATGAACATGCGAGACGCACAAACGTGTTTACCTATGCGCGTGACTGAAATATTAACGTTCAATTTTTACGTCTCCGCCACCTCCTCCGCGTGCACCCTCCGCTCCCCTCCCCAGTTGAACGAAAGGGGAAAGGGAGAGGAGAAGAGAGGAGAAGAGAGGAGCGTTTCGCGGGTTTCGAGACGCCGCGTCGGCGTATTAACATAATTAACTGGAATCCAGACGCTGCGCAGACACGAACACTTTTCTTTCTCCAACCAACGGCAACGCGTGCAACTATATTTTCACGTCACGCGTGTCTACACGCGATTCTATCGCGGTAGTTGATAAAGTTGCAAAACTGGGATTCCGACGAATCCGAGATGCGGTGCGTACCGTACGCGCGGTTGTTCTCGAGATCACCGTTGAGAAAACGGGTCAACGGACTTTCGATTTTTATACGTTCTTTTTTCAGTTCAACGTTTCGTACATTCGTTAATCATCGAAAGTTGAAGGTCTGCGAGAACGGCCTCTCGGACGTCTGTATAGTACTTTCGAAGCAATGAAAGGAAAACAAATAGCACCATTGTTCCGTTTACACTAGCCTTACTATTATCGACTTTTCATTCATCGATTATTCCGTGTACATACCCGAATGAACCATTCAAAAGTATCGACTCTGTCGGAAATAGATCAGTTCATCCCCGAAACGTCCAAATCCCTGATCACGCGAACGTAACAAGTGATTCTTTTCCAAAAACCGACTTCACCGCGAACGTAACATTTGCATCGTGACACTTTCGTCCCCCTGGCTTCTTTAATTGTCGCGAGAGACGAGAATTCACGTAGAATGCACGGAACTCCGTCTCGAGCTCCCATCGCCGTCCTCGACAGAAATGTACGCGACGGACCACCCCCCGTGCGGCGTTGCGTCCCGTTCAACCCTCCTCGCTTCCCTCGACGCGCTCGTTCCAACCCGAGAAGAAACGACCCGGTGCACAAAGTTAACGGTTCTAACGAAACGCTGATGCTCGTTTTCAGGGGACTGGCATGGAGAAGGAGAACTCCGTATCGGGCGGAGGTGGCGGGGGCGGTGGAGGTGGCGGAGGCGAAGCAGCGGCCACGGCGACTCCAGGCGCCACCTCCGCCTCCGAGAAACTCCAGGCGGACCAGGCCAATCCGTTGCTCGATCCGACTGCGCTCTTCGGCGGTAAGCCAATTTTTCTTCGCCCTTCTTCTCATTTTTTGTTTCTTTTTATACATATATACTTTGCTTCGCCTCTCTCTTTCTTCGCTTCTGTCTTTTTTTTTTTTTTGCACACGCTGTCTCTTCTTTAAGTTCCTTGTCGCGTGTGTTTTCTTGTACACACGCTGTTTGACCTGTTGTACGGACTACATAATCCATATCGGTCGGGAAAAGGCTCGCTAGTAAGCCGCTTTGCGGTCGAAGGAGACGAGGCTGTGCCCTTCGAGCATATGTTTCAGCGGAACGAACCGATCGCGCGGCGACACCGCGATTCGACGGGTTTTGTCTAAGTGGAACGATCTACTTACCAGCTCCTTCGATCTGATCGCGAGAAAAAGCCTCTTCAAGTACTCTGCTTGCGTCGTTGCGCTTGTTGATCGTTTAAGATTATTTGTTGTTACATACCGTATCGTAATATCGTTATTTGTTGTAGATTCAGCGTCTAGAAATCGGTGAATCGATCAATTTTATCGGTTTCTATTGAACGTCGAAGTTGATTTGGCGATATCGTCGAAAGCCTCGATAAGTACCTCGTATACGTTCTTCTCCTTCGATTTGAACGTGATTACGTATATGCACGTACGGTACTAGGCTGACACCGTAGGTCCGCTTAATCCGACCGGCTTAATTGAC
This sequence comes from Xylocopa sonorina, assembly GCF_050948175.1. NCBI lineage: Eukaryota > Metazoa > Arthropoda > Insecta > Hymenoptera > Apidae > Xylocopa > Xylocopa sonorina. The sequence goes on along the minus strand of NC_135197.1, from coordinate 10,216,315 downwards.
ACGCACGTTCGAGCGGATCGATGAACAGCTATAGCCGCTAATTGCATCAGGCCAGCATTCCTGAACGCGCTGCAATTTCAGTGTCTTCGGTGTTTATGAACCATGCGCGCCTCTTTTCGGGAGCTCTGTTCGCGGGAGCTCCCTAAGGAGAGCACTCTTTTCAAGGGCAATCGTTCTCGCATGGAAATCGTAATAACGCGTGCCGCGGAGCGCAGCACGGACGATTAAGTCGTAGATAACGAAAGCATGATCGATGTTCAACGGTGTTGGATATCGAACGAGATTATCAACGCAATCTCTTTTGTCCGATGCTTTGCGGTTCATTAATCAAACAGCGTGCACTTTGATGCGAACCGTTACGCGGTGAAAAAGGGTACAAATCCTCGTTTTATCGTTGATCCTTGACCGCCTGCAATTCACAGTTCCTACAACGATCTGTATCAACGACAAGTATCGGAGTGTCGAGGCTAACGCTACGTTCGTACAATTTTCGAACGACTCGCGGGGTTACGATGCGAAATCAATTCAATCTATTGAAAAAAATGAACTCTAGCTACTTTTTGAGCTCGTCGAACTAACCGTTGGACTAATTTCAAAGTTGTGGATGTTGATCGATCGTCCAGCGAGATGTACACGCGTAGAATCATTGGATGTATTCAAGGTACCGTGGCCCATCGAGCAAAACGCAGAGCGTACTACGAAACAGCCGAACGAACTTCCGCAGACGTTATTTCTCCAAGTTTCAGACCTTGAACAAGTATCGAGACTGTTCGACTCTCCCTCTCCCTCTCTCACTTTCCTCTGCATCTCTTTAGCGTCTCCCTCATAAGTTGAAGCAAAACGGATATCCCGCTGCTGGCTGACTCGTTCTTTCACCCGGCCCTCTCTCGTTTCCGTTCGTGCACTCGCCCGAGAGACCCCTTCTGACGTTAGTTTTTCCAAAGAACCGAAACCAGCCGCCGTTCCTATTTTATGTATTTACGTATATACGTATATATATACATATAACGCGTTCTCGAGAAAGGAGAGGCCTGTTCGGGCACTTACTTTAATTAGCACTACTTGCACGCTCGCAATCGAGCACTCCTCCGGTACGCCAGTAGGCGGTTAGCCTTTTTCCAACGGCGATTCGAGGATCCTTCTCGACGTTTCACTCGTTTTTTCTTCGCCAGCGTCGCCGTTGCCCGGCCAAGGAGAGAGGACACGGGCGCGCGATACACGCCGCTTCGACACCGGTTCCCGACCGTATTTTAATTCGAGTATTTACTTTCGACCGATTTCACGGCGGAGAGAGCGCAGCCTCCTCTCGAGGACTCTGCCCCGATATACCACCCGGGACCTCCGTTTCCGGTGCTATTAACTAATTAAACCCGGCGCCGTTCCGTCTAACCGGGGGCCACCGTCTTCGTCTTTTAACGATATTTAACTTGACACACTGGCAGCCGAAACGGGTTAGATCCGTACGGGCTCGTTTGCGCAGCCTGAAATTAAATTCAACGACGTTACACGCCGCGTTCTTTCCGCGCGGTTCCTCCGCTCCGCGACGGGGGGAGCAGTAGTCCGTTTTCACGAAACGGTGCCGGACACTTTTCTTAATCTCATTATCCATTCGACGAACGTCTATTTACAGTTGCTCGGCTCGCGCTTCTTCTTTTCCCCCGCGATCGATTCTACTCCCGGCGGGAAGAAGAAAGTTAAGCCGCTCCGTCGAGGTTCTTACCGAGGAAAGTCTTGGGAGAAAAGAGAGTTCCCTGGCCGGAAATCGGAGCGATCGTAGCCAGAAGCGGAACGAGGGCGTCGCGACTTTTCGTACCGGCGGCAATCAATACCTTTTCCCTCGCGTTCTTCTTCCACGCTCCGATTGCCACGGCCGAATCGATCGAACACGCCTGGCTCCTACCGCATCCGCCACGCTGGACACGTTAATTATCGAATCGGTATCCGCGATCCGAATTACAGCCGCGCGCATCCTCGGTACCGTTACGCGGCTCGCTCTCCTACGCTCGACGTTAACCATAGATCGCGATACACACCCGCCGCCCGGTCTAATGATCGAGCGTCGACGGAGATTTCAGCCGTTTCGAGCACAACGGTACCGATGATGTTCCACCAATTAGACCGATCGAAAAAACGATCGCTCGAAGGACATTTCTAGACCGCGCTGTCTCCTCGTGCACACGGTATCGCTTCTAATTACTCTTGCCGTAATTGGCATGCGCGATCATCGTAGCCGCGCTCGTTACTACGCGATCCCGTTTCCAACAGAAACGTTTTTCCCTCGGTCCGGAATCAACCGTGCAACTAAATACGCGAAAGACGATGGGGTTAGGACAGACCCGTTCGTCCCCTTGGCGAAGCCGTTCCTCCATCGCGTTGGATGGGATTTCGTTTATTTCGTGGCCTCACCTCCGCGACCCAGCCTCGTCCCTCCTCGCGCCGGTTTTCTGGACCGCTCTCGCATCCCCGTATTTCGCTGGTCGCGCTCGTTCTGCCGCTCGATCTCCTTCCTTCTCTCTCTCCTCTCTCTGTTTGCTCGGTCGCTTCTGTCTTTTCGAGCAAAAGCCTCGCTCCGGTGCCCGCCGCCGTCTCTCTCCCTCGTGTACCATCGACGGCATCCCTGTCCCGCTTTCTTTCCCCGTCTCCTCTCTCTCTTTCTATCTCGTTCTGACACACCGAGCAGAGAGAGCGTCGGTTAGATTCGTGGGGGCTTTGGGGACGCAAGAACGGACCGACGGTCGGACAGACGCGACGAGCGCTTCTCCACCCCTCTTTCTCTCTCTCACTCTCTCCCAACCCCCTGTCCCCTATCTTTTTCTCTTTCTCTCGCCGCCTCTCCGTGGCTCGATCTACCACTCTCTCTCTCTCTCTCTCTCTCTCTCTCTTTCTCTCTCACCCTCGCTCTCTGCCGGTTCTCTATATATTTATTGATTGCCACCTCACCTCGCCTACCATGGCCTCGGTCTGCGGCAGTTTCCCCTCCCTTCGGCAGTCCCTCGTTTCCCTCGTCCCAGGCTCGTTCCGCAGCAAGCAGCACCACCAGCATCGCGCGCTCTGCTACGAGACGAGAGAATCTCCTCTTACCCTCTCTCTCTCTCTCTCTCTTTCCCTCTATTTCCACGCTGTCCCCGTCCGTGGCCACGGTTTTCTAGCATCCTCGCCCCGTCCCGCGCTCCCCGCTTCGCTAAGGTTCGACCCTCCGCAGCCTCTCGCGCTTTTGCCTCCTACGCTCGATACAAACTCGTCGGACGCGGCGGAGTTTTCGTTTGAACCTACCCTCCGGGGTGCACGCCGTTCCTCGAGGCCAAACGGCGAGCGAGCTCCGTTTCCATCCAGCCACGGCTTCCTTTCGCTCCTTTCTCGCGTCCCTCCCGCGTCTCTCCTCGGGCTTCTCGGGAGGAGAACGCGTGGACCGAAGCGGACGATCTACGAAACGCGCCTACGGTGCGTATTCCCCGCTTACAGCGCCGAAGCCACGATCCAACACGATTGGCGGATTATTCGGGTCCGAACACATCGATCTTTCTAATGGCTTTCGTAGCTACGATGGCTTTGTTGTCGACGATCGACGACAGAATTCCCGAATCGCTCGAGCGAAATATGTAGAGCAATCGAAGCACCGAGTCGCCACCGGTTTGCGCGACTCGAAGAGGAATAAATGCGGGTTTATTTTAAGGGTTCGCAGTCTATCTCCTCGCAACTTCTTACGCTGCGCTACCGTATCCGAGTGCAAAACAGGTTGTTAATATTTGCGGAGGAAAGGGAGAACGAAAATGGGTCGAGGGCGGACGAGAAACACCCAACAGCACCTGGTGAATCGTCGCTGTTCTCCCGGCAAACGAAAATTACACCGCGCCTGGAACAGTAGCGAATTCCTCCGAACGAGAAAGGAAAAGGAAATGCAGCACGCATTCCTGCAACTTGTCTCGTTTCTAACTAGCAGCAGCCGGCTGACCCTCCCGCGGAGTTCCCGTCGCGGTTCTATTTCGCGCGGAACACGCGCGTGGGACGAGGCGCGCGCGGTCGTAGCTTTCGTTTGAAGCCACCGGTTCCTACCACCCTCCGCCACCGCGTGATTCGCGTCATCGTCATTACGCAGCGCGTCTACACGCGTGGCAGCTGCGGATACGCGTCGTCGCGTTTCCCAAGAAGCTCGCGCGGATGAAATCCTGTTAGGCGAGAGGAACGCGAGCGAGCGAACGGATTCGACGCTCGCAGAGGGGGAAAGGAATGAGTTCTTTTTACGCGACGCTGTACCACCCTCGCGCGTACCCTCCCTCGGCGTCGGTTTCTAATTCCACTGCGCTCTCTGATACACGCCGCTTTTATCTCCCGCGATCGATGCAAACTCGCGCTGGCTGCGCCACGGTTTTCGTTTCAAAGTGTGTCTACTTTCCTTCCCCGTCCGCCCAACCCTCCCCGCTCTCGTTTTTCTTACGAGGCTGCGACGGGATGACGACGCGGTCGTTACGCGTTCCGGTTAGATAATCGAGGCTCGCGCGATTTTTCGAGGGAACGGACGACCTCGACCAGCTACGGACGGTTCGACGATGGGAAACGAGCGAACGCGGACGGATGGGCGTGAATTTCTATACTCGTTTTCGAAATCGAAGGCTTCCAAACTTCGAGATTCGGAACTTTTCCGTATCTCGAGATCGTGGGATCTTCGATGGCTCCATATTTCGCGGATCGAAGCAATTTTGAGGTTCACGGTGTCCTCTCCTTGGCGAGAACGGTTCCTCCGACCGGGGTGGGGGGGGGGGGGGGGGGGGGGGGCATTTGTCTTTTTGCCAAGCGTGTTTTACGATCAAAGCGGAATCGCGAGAATTCCATTTGGAGTCCGTAGCTGGCCCTAAGATTCCACGGGGGGACGACATTTCGTCGAAAGCGGTCGGTGAAAAGCGCGTGGGCGCGCGTGCACGGTCTCTCCGAGAGCGTGACATTTGGCTAGCGCGCGTCTAGTACGTGTGGGAACGCCACTGTGCGAGTGGATCGCCGTCCCACGCGTGGCCGTCACATTCGTTCGAACGACCGCTGCATTCCCTTCTCCACGGTTCTGCTCGTAACCGCTCGAGCAACGTCGACCCACTCGTTCTCCGTTAATTTTCTTTTTACACTGTTTCCACGGTTCTCCACATTTTCCCGAGCCTTCCCCCTTTGTCCATCTCGTACGCTCTTTCACCACCCCTTCCGTCTCCCTTCACCCGCGCCACCATTGTCCCCTCTAACTTCTTTCATTATATCTCCATTCCGTACACGTCCGTTCATAGTTTTCAGTCGCGGGGTTGAATCTTGCAATCTCTCCCCCGTTTCGTTCCACCCTCCGCCCACCCCTGCAGCTTACACACGTCTGCGCGGCCCCGTTACGCTCTCCGCGCCACAGTTTCACCGCCATAATTCCGCCGCCCTACCGTGCCCCCCCCCCCCCTCGTTTTCCAAATCTCAACCCTTCCGACTTTCACTCTCGCCTCATTTTCATCCTCCCGAATCCTCTTGCTTTCGACTGGCCTCGTTACCTCCATCAACCCACGCCGCATCGATTCCCTCCCCCGTTTCCGCGCCACTTTCACCGCCCCTGCCGCCGCCATCCCCCTTGCCCGTACCAAGAATTTTTCAGCCCTTCCCCGCGGCCTCCCGCTTTCCCTTCCTGCTTTTCCCCGGCTCGCGCGCGGGGCCTGCCTTTCTCCCGGGGCGCGCAACGTGTACAGCTTGATAAATGCGTCCGTCGTGCCGCGAATCCGATACTGAGCGAGCCTGGGCATCGCCGAGAAGATGCTCGATAAGAAAAGACACTTGGCGCAATAACGGGCGAGGAAGGGGAGCGGCGGAGGCAGCCTGGGACCACCGCCGCCTTCCTCCTCCGCCTCGAATCGATCCGCGGGCATCGACGAGCAAAAAAATATCAATCCGAATATCTGCGCGGGCACGGGATTCTCGACCCTTTTATACGGGCGAACCGGTGAATTATGGGCCAAGCGTAATCCGCCGGAAGTTCCTTCGGGGGCAGATTACGCGGCACGCGGTGAACGGCTCCGCTGTTTCGTACACGCAGCTCGTAGCGTATGGTTTAAGCGCGCGCGCGTACTTGCTTTCGCGCGAGCCGCTGGCCTTTGGATTTTTAAATACGATCCGATCAATTTCCTCGATTTATGGATCGTTTTCTCTCTGGTAGCTCGTTAATTATGGAATTTTGTGATGCCCGCACTCGCGTTTGATACATTCTGTATATTTAATGCGGACCGTATCGTGATAATTATTATGATTTGCATCCGCAAGGTTCGCTCCGAAATTACTCTCGATGTTAAATGGCAATTCGAAAATGTAAATCGAACGCGGAGGCTTTCGCGTGTATAGCGCGCGTACGAAATGCAAGTAGTTATCGAAATATAAATGTAATGTGCAAGCTACTCTAAACTTTCGAATACATAGTCATAAATCTTCCGTAAATAAAAGCGAAAGGTACCGCGGAAAAGTGGTAGAAACTTTCGATACGCGCTCGTGTGATCCATCATGCTATTTATTCGGTCCACGCGATTATTAACAAACGTTGGTGAAACTTTGCGGGACGTTATGTTTGCCCAAACGATTCCCCATTACCGGCGTTCAACGTAATTTAGAACTTCACCCTCGCTCGACACCTATCCCGCACCCCTTTGCGCCCCTTTCGAACGAATCCACGATCACCAACGACCAACCCTTTATCGCTCCGTCAGCCTTATCCTATATGGTATTTCTAACGAACTTAGCGAACGTCTTGGCTCGATTATGTTTAAAGAAGGGAGCTTCCCCGTTGACTTCGTTAACGAGAAATTAATTAGCGCGGAGCCAGCCAGTTTTAGTCATCGACCGCCACCCCCGTACCGTATACGTTCGAACTCGACGGGTTAATTCTAAACGCGATCATCGTTGAAATGGATACGCGTTGACGCAGTGCGAGACACGCAATTAAAAAGTAGAATGATCGAAACGATGGAATCGTGCGTGGAACCGATATACTCGCGAAGTAAGGGTTGGTTAGCCAGGCAACGGAGTCTAGACTCCAGGCTGGCCGCGGAGGAGCTCGACGAGAGGTCCCTCTTTATCTCGTCTTTCCGTATCCGTCTTGCTCCACGGTTTGGCCATCGCGTAAACGAAATTAAAGCGATTTGGAGACGAGCCAGCCATCGCGGCGACGCTCGCGCTCGCGCGCTCGCCACCCCTCTCGGCATTCCGATCCCTCGATCGATCCTCTTCCTCGAGGGACAGGATACACACGTACGTTCTCTCACCGGGCCGAGGCTGAATCGCGATTGGACGGTTATAAGCGGAAACGCCAACGTTAAGGTGTAAAACCGACGGAAAGAGAGATAGAGGGACGGATGGAGGGAGGCTGGGGAGCGGGGGACGCGAGGGGCGTTGGATGTCGTCGATATAGATTGGATATCCGCGTCTTTCGCTCGAACTGCTGGTCTGTCCTCGGTTAAATAATAACGCTGCGTTCTTGCGCGTAATTGCGACGCGTGCAATGCTCCGGCCTCGGCTAGAACGTTGCGATTACATGCAGGGAAGAATATCCGGGGGGGTTGGAATTCGGTCGGTCGCCGGGAGGGTTCTTGGATATCCAATTGGGCATGTTCGGTGGTCGCAGCCAGCGAGACTGCGGAATCTGGAGGGACTGTTTGAACAGTTGTAACATTTTCGGGTCCACCGTGGTGTCGTTCGCGTTTAATAAGGTTCACGTGTTGCGCTAAAATTAAAGCTGGTCAGAGTCAGCTGCGGTTTCTAATCTAATCCCCGAATTCCTCGACGAATCTGCGTCCTCCTCGGGCTTCACAGAGGACGCCTCGAACGTTGTAGAAATGTGTCGTTTGCATAAACAATACGGAACAAGGGATATCGTTTCGTAAGTAACAGAGTAAGACGAGGCACGAGGGGATGGAACGGTGGAAAGTTTGGCTGGACAATGGGGACGGTTAGAAACACGATTTTCCATCACGGACGCCGTTGCACGTCCCCATAGAGCCGAACAATAACGCGTTGACGATTCTCGAAGCCGTAGCAGAGGAAAAGGGGCAGGGCTTTTAGGCAAGGGAGACACACGACGGCATTGAAAAAAGCTGAACCGCGATACGTGGTGCTTCGCCAGTCTACAACGGGACCCTCCCCCGTGATTACGCGAGTTTTATTCGTCCGTCTCGCCTCCGAACAGGCCGAATGAATATAGCGTCCGACGTTAAATCTCGGATCTTTCATTCCGTCGCCTTTCCAGGCCGTAAGATTCGCCTCGTTCCGTGCCACGCCGTTGGTCCGAGCTATTTTCTTCTCGGCACGTACCTCTCGTCGAGACTTCACCGACGTGAAGAAAGGGACGAGGAGGAGCGGAGAGAAGAAAAGAGCAGAGGGAGAGGGAGAAAAAAAAAAAAGAAATCCCGCCTGTATACTCCGTACCCTTAAAATAGCAGCGAGAAGTTACGTTACCCTGTTTTCCGCAATAGCTTCGTTCCTTTCCTTCGTGCGCTTCTCTTTCTTTCTTTTTTTTTCTTTTTTCTGCATCGTGTGCGCCTCGCGAAACTCGCCACGACTCTCGAAATAGCAGCTCGTCCAAGTAAATGTTCGTTAGATATCTTCCCCCCGTGACTGATCGAACGGATCGCGTCGCTTAAAATTACGTACAGATTGCAAATTGTCGAATTTCGCTTAGCGAACTTGTTTTGTTCGACGACGTAGGTGCGCGTTGACTAGGTTCGAAGATTGGTTCCAGGCTCGTTCAATTTTCGACTCGGAAGAATAGATTCCAGCGTACGTGCATTGATTAAATGGAGGACACCATTGATTTCACGGACGCGTGAGCGTTCCAGTGTCTGAAACAGAATGCTCGAAGCTAATCAGCTGCTGGTGGATTCGCGCAGTTTCATCGATTATATAGCTGATAGTGTTAGTCGGGTAATCTATCACGAATATCTTCCATTAGTGGGCTGTACCAATATTTGGTGCTCTGTCGCCGGCTTTCGCGATATTGCCCGAATTTTCCAGTCGGCGCTCGCGGCGGGGTTTTTAGAAGAAAAAAACCGCCAACCACGAGGAAAGAATCGGCATCTCGGTCCACGGTGGTCAGAAATCGATTTTCATCGGACGTCACGGGCTGGCTAGATTAAAGTCGAACCAATTTAATAACCCCCTCCCGTCCATTGATTAACGATACTCGCTTATCGTTCACTTTTTCATTCTTTGAAAAAGAATATCTCGTACATGATCGTCGCGTTACACGATATCACCGCGCGTTCGATACATTCTGCGCTTAACACACGTTTACATTTCTCGCGAACGTACGAGTACTCGCAATCTACTCGTTATCGATTCGCAAGTTCCCCGGCCGAAAGTGGCGACAATTAACTAGCCCGTATTATAGAAATTACGTAATCGCATCACCTCTGGCCTCTGTGTTAATTGAAACAATCACGCAGATATCGAGCGTTGTATTATTAAAACGCGTAAACAGGAGACGCCGATTTCCGGCTGCGGCGTCGAACCAAGAGCCCATTCGTAATTCCCAGCCCCTTTCCATCGCGTTCTCATCATCCCCGTGGCACGGGCTATATACGTTTCTCTCCCTCTCGGAGCCCCCTGGCCTAGCTCCAACCCCCACTGGCCAGGAGTGCGCCGATCGATTTAATAACACGGCCATTTTCCCGGCTCACGGACCCGAACACATTCTAGGAACCGACTCTCCGTAACACTCCTCCACCTACGATCATCCTCCCGTCTCTCCTAGCTTGTTTAGTTTCTCTTATCGGGCTGTTCGTTCGCTGATTTCCGCATCGAACGAACCCGCCGCGATTCATCCGACGCTGCGCGCGACCGCCGCAGCGGAGAGACGCGGTTCAACCCCTTCGCTGCGACCAATTTTGCGCTCCGCGTTCTCTGCGATCGCCAAATTCGAATCCTCTAATTCTATCGCGATCATATTAGATACTCGACATCACAGATTCATCGATACGTCAACGATCGCGATGAAAAGTAGCGACTACGAATGTAGAATCGTCATTTTCCATGTAAGTGATCATGGTGGGAACTGTATCTCGCTGACCTTACGGACGGATACTTGGTATCTACTCAAGGAACTCAACGGAGCTCATTGGTAGTCGAAACGTGCCATTCCGCGAAATTTCTAATCACAAGTTCTGTTACTCGTGCTCTCTGGTAGATTGCTACTGCAGAGTACTTCGACGTAACCCTTGCGCCACTGACTTCCCAGTTGTGTAATGCATCTGTCCCTCCGAAGCGGAGCGATCTTTTAAATTAATCAACTTTACTGCCTGACACTTTGGAAAAGTCCATCGAGAAAGTGTTCGATAGGAACTCAGAACCATACCATCACCAGTTCTACACTCCAACCGATCTACAGCTCTTTAAAACTCGCGAAATCGTGTTCGACGATCAGTATGGATTCCAGCCAGGCAGAAGGACGGAAATAAATCGCAATAGCAGCAGATGGTTTGATCCTAGCGCAAAATCGGTCTGAAAACGAATCTGTCTTGGGATAAATATTCGGCGCAAGCGCGATTCCCGCGCGCAATAACCGGCCGTTCTATCCGGACGTTTATTGCGCGAATTCGACGGCGATTTAACGGCGGGCAGCTTTCGGCGTAGCCATCGATTAGCCGAAAAACAATGCGAGGGCCACCCCTCCCTGGGGGATAGCCCTTTATTAACGCGCGCGGAAAAACAGGAAATTAGTGACGCGCCCGCGACTGTCGCATCCAGTCAGACGACGCGGACGATGATGTTCCGAGCGGACTCGTCGATGACCCGAACCAGTCGTCTCCCTTTTTTCGATTGCTCCTCTCTTGTTACCAACGGTGGTTCGAGTCTTTTGGAACTCGACGCGTTTGCGATCGAGGAAAATCGTATTTCACAATTGCGATATTAAAGTAAGAAACCAGCGAGTGTTTTTGCCGAGGTGGAAATGGCCATCGAGCGATTATTCGAAGCGATTCTAGGCGTCCTCAAGCTGTTACTGGATGTTCCTCCCCCGTCGTGGATAAGCCGGCCAACTGGTGGGGGCCGGCTTAGTCAAAAGCTTAATCATAAATCGATAAACGTGACGCATCGCGCACTCGAGATACGTCCGCCCCGGTGCTTTGTCTTCGTTCGATGGACGATCGTGCTAGTTGAATTTTCTGGAACAGGTGGAGGTACCCGATTTTCTGCGACCTTCGCCCGAGTTATAGAGAATATTGCAAACATATTCCTCTCCGTTTCTCGCGTTTACATAAGTTCCACCCACCCTCGCGCTGCCTCCAACCCCGCATCGCGTACTTTTCTGGTTTCGTTAATTCGATTTACGTTGAACGCGGCTCGAACGACGATTTAGCGCCCCGGCCGATATCAGATCGAAGAACTTTCGGTGAAATTGTCTAGGATAAATAAGATTGCCCATTTCGTTTCATGCCTCTGTGTCACGCGAGTCAATTATCCGGACGTGCGATGAAACTTTCGCTTCGAAACACTTGATTCAAGTGTTAACACCTTTGATTGCTTTGATTAACAATTTTGTACGAATTACGACTCGATTCGAGTGGTGAATACGGTATTTCGATACGAGGATCGCTGCGAATGCTGGCGCGACGTTACTGCGGTGCGGCCCCGAAAATGGCGGACCGGCTTAATGCTCGGCATGGTCCGTCTCTGTCTCGCGCGTTTCTCGCTCGGTTACACGAATAATGGATTGCCATTAAAGCACCTACGTTAAAGAGGAAAGCGCGAAACAGCTCGGCCGTCGTCGCTGGCTCGTTAAGGGAAGAAATTTTCGCCCGCGGTAAGAATCGATCGGGAAAATGGGGCGTTTCGTGGCTGCGGAGACAGGAGGGGTGATTTGCTCGAGGGGGTGTAATTTGAAAATGAACGATCGAACGTACCAGCGCGTGTCGTGTCGCGGACAAGGTTCCTGGCTACCGAAGTTTACGCAGTCCCCTTAATTGTCAAGTGATTGTTGCCTAATGCGAGGTAGAAAATGAAACTCGAACGCGCGAAGCATAATGGCGACGACGTGATTGGAGAAGGAAAGAAGAGTGGTCCGAGGAAAGTTGCGCGGAGGTGGAGAAGCGAAATTCGTCCTGGTAAAATTTCAATCGCCCGCCTTGTAGTTGCATCGTAACACGTGCGTACGTGGCGCATATATACATAATGCACAGTACACGAATACACAGATACACATGGAATATGTATACTGCTAGAGCATTATACAGCTGCTCGGTCGGTGAAGTAGTCATATAAGCCAGACAGAAGTTCAACGACCGGTATAAATTAAAGCGCCGGCTGGATTTCAATGCCACGGCCTTGCTCAAGGCCGCGGTACTCGTAGAAAATCAACGGTACATTTGCTGGCCACGTTTGTAACAATAAATTGTACAAACACACCAGCCCCGTACGGCACGCAGCGAGACGGGAGCGTACGCGACTCGTCGTCCGATCGAGCGGAGGGCACCGATCTACGGATCGATGGTGCATCAATTTTTTATTTTTTTTTTTTTTGTTTTTTTTTCACGCAAAAATTCATTATATTTTTTGCTCTCCGCGCTGGCGAAAGTTACAACGGTTACGTAATAGAGTTTCCAGGTGATTCATTAAAGCTTTATATTCGAGTTCCTCGTTTCGCGATGGTTCCCGGTTGCGCAAAATTCGCAGTCGAGCCATTCGCGTTTAATTTCAACCGATATTTACAGTTAACCAGATTTATTCGTGGCTGTGGCTGGAAACAAAAAATGAGAGCCCCCTTCCTGTGTATACACGGGAGCGTAATCGCGAGCAGTCCGCGGCCACTATCATTACTCGGAGCGGGAGCGCGTAATGGAGGTCATCGGTGGTAATTTGAGGAAGACTGAAGGATATCCGCGATGGTTTAATAATCGGGTGCGCCGCGGGAAAGGGTCTAACGAAAATCGTTAACACCTCATGACAATTAGAAAGGCACCGGTGTGCACCAGTTGGATTTTTACCACCGCCCCACGCCTAAACGACATTATCATAACGAGTTCCGTCAGGGTGTGCTCCGCAAGTTATTCCCGCGCTTCCTGTTCCTCCGCGCGCGGCGGACATTATCCTCGACGCAACCCAACACTTTAACTATTACGAGCGGCCCGATAGGCGTAACTCTCCGCTCTCTTTTGATAATTCCAATTAGTCGAGCGACCAAGACGATTTAATTGGCCAGACGTTAACGTTCAACGTTAATTGTTATCGTGGAAGAAACACCGCAGCTATGCAGATCGGTTTGTTCGGTTCTATTCGCATCGTGGTAATCCCTGTATTCTTTCCTCTTTTTTTCCTTTTCGCATGGTTCGACGATTAATTCTGGCCGACCACCCGTGTTTTCGATATCTTGCGAGGTGCCGCCATTAACGCTGTATAATCGCGTTTCCGTTTAATTACGAGCGCTAATATTACAACCGATAACAGTTTTTTTGTTCGAGTAATAGGGATAGAGAGGATAAGAGCAATTTTGCTATAAATAAATTGGCTCGGTTCGATCGGAGAACAGCGGTAAAAATCGAATCAACGCTGTCAATTAGAAATAAATTAAGTTTGTCGAACGCGACGTTGGATCGTGTAATTTCGTCCTTTATTTGCTTCACCTTTTGTTTAACGCACGGTCTCGCACAACCATTGTGGAGTGTCACGATTGATACAATAGAACATACCTAATGCTACAATGGTAAGCCAGAACGATTAAATTCGGGACGCGTGTCTGCTTCGAAACGATACAGTTGCCTCCACGTTCGTTCCTTCCTCCGAAATGGTATAACAACATTTTTCATTAGCCGTCATTTTTGTTGGTCGCGTTTCTTCGCGCGTTCGAAATATTCCCCCGGAATCCTGTATTCCACTGTCGGCTGTCGGTGTTTTCGGCGTCCATTAACGGGGCACTGCGTAACGAGGTCGAAATATCTGGCCAGCCGGCTAATTATCTCTTCGTTTTTCGAATTTGCAAATATTTTTCGCGCGCCACGGCTACCAGCGTACGGCCGCGCGCCAAATTATCGTTATTACACCGGCTATATTTAATTCCGGCAGGTAAATCAATTGCGTATGACGCTCGCGGATAATTAGTTAATTAACTCGAATCGCCATGGGTGGCGTTCGGGTATTCGCGAGCATTGTCAAGCGAATACGAATCGCGGAGGGTCGCGCGCGACAACTGTTTGCCCCGGATATTGGTAACGAAAATTTGACGGCCTCCACGCCCGGTTCTTCAATTCCACGAATAAACCACGGGAGGACACCGCACTGAATTTGACGTTAATTCGATCGTTAGTTCGATTACGAGAGAAGGAGAATTGTCGAAGATAATTTGCAAGACGTAACTTGATAATCTAAATGGAAAAGTTTTCTATTCCGATAAAATTAGCGAATTAATCGTATTACGAGATTTCAGCGGAGGCGATACGAAAGGAAGTTCGCTCGAAAACGTATCGAGCGGGTAGCTTCGATCGTTATTAACGCGGCGATTGATCAACCGATACCGTAACCATCCAAAGTTCTAACCGCGGTTTAATCCTTGCTCTCTGGAAGAGTTGCAACTCCGTTGTATATGCTCGCCGACTTAGTCGTAAATCGCTGGATCAGATCCGTGCATCGTTACGACGGTAATATCTCTGTGTATTTATTCATTTAGCGAGCACCGATCACTCGACAAACACACGGAACGACTATAATCAACCGGCGATCTCTTACGAATACTAAAATGTTAATCGCCGACCGGTACGGGGTAAATCGTACTCGATAATTGAATGCTATGGCGTTTCCTTGCGAGCAACGGAAGATTGATACTCCGCTACGATTACACGTTATCGGTAACAGCGAGACGTTCCATCGTCGATGGGTGATTTTTCGTGCGCGCCTCGAAACGACTTTACTCTCTACTACCATTCGCAGCGGTGCATCGATTGTGCGTAATTGAAGATGGCCAATTTAATTTTGATTGCAGCGTATTGGCCTCGAGGCGACAGTGCAGCTTCGTCGCTTTTCGGCGGTATGCCGGGCGGATACGGTCTGGGGGCCCATCATTTGCCATCCGCTTACGCCATCCTGGGCCGCGGAGGGTCCGCGCCCGGTTTCGGGGGCCACACGCCTGCATCCGCGCCACCGCCACCCCCGTACTCCCACAGCAGCCTTGGTACTCTCAGCGTAGCTGCCAGCCAAGCTGCGAGTTTAGGTAACACTCATTTCGCTCTCTTTCGCCTCTTCGAACCTGTCGATCTCACCTATCTGGAATGCTGCTCGTATTTATTTCGCGTTCCCCCACAGGTGAAAGTGTAGCCGCGTTTTCAAAACGGTTATATTTATCCCTGATTTTTTTCTGGTATTCATTATGACACGCGGAAGGCGATGACACGCAACGCGGTTGGAGTTGTATTAATTAAAAATACGGAATTGAACGTTGGCCGCAGTTACGTTACACGTTGCTCTATGGTTCCCGTGCATTCGGATACACGGGACGTATCGTTAATGCAAACCGTTGCGACGTATTATATGACCGAAGTCATACATTAATTTGAAAATATGAAATTCAATGTTGAATAATTGCGTTACATATTATTTCAAGGTTTCAGTACACGAAATATAGATGTTTATTGATTCAAATATTGCCCCGTGGCAAACATTTAAATTAGAGTCAGCGTGAGAATTCACCGACCGGGAGCACATTCCAGAATTCATTCCCCGCGTAAAACTCGTACCAGCGCGGAGCGAAGCTTTTCACGGATTCGTTTTGCCGTCCGTACACGTCCGTTCAGAAATAAGTTGACAGGTGTTCTGTTTTTCTTTCAACGTTGTTCAGGTATTAATCCAGCTAGCGCAGCATGGTGGACAATGGCCTCGCACCTAGCGGCACAGGACTACCTCGCGAGGTTACAAGGAGCGGCAGGACTGCCAGGATTCCCTCCTGGCGCCGAGAGCCTCCTGCCACCCTATCCTGCCTCTCTACTTAATCCCCCGTCCCTTTCGTCTCACAAGTCTAGTAAGTGTAAGTATCCCCTCGAATTTCTCAAAGTTCGCTTCGCTCATCTCTCTACTCCGCGTCGATCTTGTCGATTGATTCGCGATTCGTCTCTAAATTTTCGAGCGAAAAATTTGGACAAAAGTGTTATCGTTAAATATCGTGTCTTTCCCATGGAACAAAAGCTAAGTCAAGCAAGAGTCACAAGACGCCAGCGAGCAGCAGTAGCTCGACGACGCCGAGCATGACGAGCAGCAGTTTGCCGGTCTCGACCCAAGCACCGGTCACGTCCTCTCATCACAGCACGTCGGCCAGCAGCACGCCGAATTCGCAAACGAACGTCGTCAGGTACGATGCTACCGCGTTTCTGCACGCTCGTTAAATCGATGCTTTCTCTCTTTCCCGTTTTCATTATTTTTCAACTGACGCCCGGTGTCCGCCATCGCACTTACCGTCTCCTATTAATTATTTTTCCACGCTTGCCGATACCACCTGCAGCACTGCGAAAGAGGGCAGGTGAGAGATCGTTAAGACCGAACGAAACTAAATAAAAAGCTACACAAGACAATGTAGAGAAAGAGAGAGGGTGGGTTGGGAAAAGGAAAAAGAATACAACAACGAACAATATAATAACGAAAAATGGGGGGAAAAGAACGTAACGAATCGAAAGAGATGCTCGTACGATCGATTTTTGTTATTCACAATTTACGCGCTAGTTTTTCCTCTCTTTCCCCGGTGAACTCTGCGTTGTCGCTCTCTCTATCTCTCTCGTTCATTTAACTTTCATACGGTGCTTGTAACCGTGTAATTTCGTTGTTACGATTGCTCGATGGTCCTTAACGTTGCGCCGTTTTAAACAATTTGTCCTTTAACTGGTCACCCGTTGGCATTTAATACCTAAACTTCTCACGGGGGAAAAAAAAAACGTCCACGCGCAGCGAGTATTTCAATCCTTCGTGACCGTCGATTATATTCGTCGTTGCCGATTTTATCTCGAACGTGCATAGTAGATAAACCGAAAAAACCTATTCTCGATTGAAACGACGACGAGTACGGTCGAGTAACCCGAACAATTATTTATTCAGCGATCCTAGCAGTATATTAGGGGGTGTACGACTGCCTCCTGACACGGAGATCATCAAGTACACGTCGAGCATAGTCGGTCCAAAGATTCCTGGCACAACGAACCGCGGCAGGAAGAAGACCATATCCTTGGACACGCCAAGCGTGAGCGTGCACCCACCGCCGGTACCTGCTCTAACCGCTCATCAGACAAACACGACGTCGACGTCGCTGATGATGGAGCCGAGAAAGTACAATCGCACAGGGGTGAGTATGGGAAAGCTTGGAACCGCGACTGAACGATTAAACGCGCGATCGTCGCGACGCTTAGACGCGGCGAAAGTATCGCAAGATCGTCATGGTTTCGTTTGGATTCCTTTCAGGCCGAGTCGAACGATTACAGAGAGTCGGTGGATCGTGTGGAGGTGATCAAATTGCCGGCACACTCGACGAACGGCTCCGTTCTGCCGGCGCCGTCCTCGTACACGACCACCACAAACGCGAACAATTCGAGCGATTCGGACGCGCCGTTGAACCTGTCGCTGAAACCATCGACGACGAGCGGTAGCTCGCCGATTTCCGGTAGCCAGCCGCTCAGCCAGCTCAGTAATTTAAGCCAGTCGTTGCTCGCCTCCGATCGGACCTGTAAGTGTCTTCATCGCGATGAGATTTCGTTGCGAACAGGGGTGAGGAACGCTTTAACGAACGCGGTCTGTTTCGTGCGTTCACAGCGAGGAGAAAGCCCGGACCCAAGCCGCGAAGGGTGCCCCAGAACTCCGTGCCCGTGCCAGCGTCTCCGAGTCCGTCGTTGGCACAGCTGTTCGCCGCGGCGGATTCGCCGCAACGGCCGAGCAGCGGAAGCGAGGAGAGCGAGAGTGCTAGCTCGACGCACCACAAAGATGGACGGCCGAGGAACCTTGGCCGTGGAGTGTCGAAACCGAAGAAGAACACGGTCGCCTCGCTGCTGGCTCAGAGCAGAGCTCTGGGTATCAAACCGACGCCCACCTTGGACCCAAATGTGCCATTGTCTCATCAGGTCTCGTTGCTCAGGTCGAACATTCTGGCTGCTCAGCTGCACGCGAGCGCAACTGGTCAGAGCGACGACAAGAACCAGGTAAAGTGTTCGACGATGTTCCCTCGAAGACGATCCTTTGCCGTTCTGTTCCTTCTCTTCCTTTTTTTCGTTTCGATTTTGCTCTTTGCTCGTGAGTTCAGTTGCCGTGAATTTTTACTCGATCCGCGGTCCTTGTTGGGTTTTCATTTTTTAATACGGGGTCTGCTTCTTCGAGTCGTAGCCGTGAAACAGGTGCAGCTAAGGCGGTGGACGAAACGGTGATCCGTCGTGCTCGTTTTTCGTTTTTTTTCACTTATGATTTCCCACTAAAACCATGCTCCCTATATAGCGGTCTTTGCAGGAGAAGATGAAGAACAAGCTGCTCGAGGTGTCCGGCGAGGAGAGCAACATGGACGTGACGAGCGAGAGCGGCAGCAACACGGACGTCGTGACGGACACCGACGACGACAACGCGGATGGCGTGTCCAGCGCGAAGAGGAGGAAGGTGAAGCCGAGCGAGAGGGACCTCCAGGTGCCCCTCGAGCGTGGCTGGAAGAGGGAGACTGTCATCAAGGGACTAGGGAAAACGGGGGTGATAAAGGGTGACGTGTCTTATTACAGTCCTTGCGGAAAGACGTTCAGGAGCAGTCCGGATTTGGCGAAGGTTAGTTAGCGTGTATCGTTGTGGAGTTGTCCGGTTCGCTCGTTTCTCGATCGATTCGAGCGTGTCTTTTCTCGAGCGGGTAAAACTTGTCCTTCGCGACTTTCGTAATAGTGCGCTCGCGTGTACGATACATACGGTGGAATTGGATTCTTGCAGTTTCTGGATCAACAGAATCCACCCGAGTTGACCACGGCGAACTTCTCGTTCTCGTCTCGCCCGCTGGTGGGCGAGTTCCTGCAACCGACGATGGGCCTCGCGGAGGCGGAGTTCGTTAGGCTGGGCGCCCAGGAAGTGGCCAGAAGACTGGAGGAGTTGAGGGCCGCGGGTGGTTTCAGGGACGCGCGAACGAACAATCAGTACGAGAGAGAGAAGCTCGCGTACGCGAAGAAACTGGCGAAGGAGGAGGCTCAACGGCACAAGGAGCAGGCCAGGTGAGTTCAACGTCCCCTGTAAACGTTTTTGCGCCGAGCGTTGCGCCGTCGGTTGAATCGTGATCTACTTGCTTCTATAGGGGAATATTTCCTACGTTTGGGTGGCGAATCATCGAATCTTTTTAATCGTGTTCCCGTTGCAGGCTCATCAAGGAGCAGGAGAAGACCGAGAGGCAGGAGGCGGTGAGACGGGAACGGGAGATCCGAAACCAACAGCTGCTCGAGGTAAGTTGACTCTCTTCTACGACCGTGTTTACTTTCTTTTTCACGTTTTGTCTCGATTCTCGTTGTTTCATTCACAAGGAGTCTGTTCTCTTACTCTATTTGGGATACCTTACTACGTTTTTTTGTATTTTGTCCACCTGTCGTGCGTGTCGCATGCTCTCTGTGTGTGTCGTATTTATATTATACATATACATATATATTATCTATATCTATATACGTATATTATATATATACATCTATTTGTACATTATATATATACATACATATATATATACTCCTCCAGTGGATATTCTTGTAACTCCAGAAACTTTTATATACTCGCATATATGTGAACCCCTCTGAACCAACCCTCGAACTATGAATTCCAACAACCAACCGAACAAAGAAAAGAAAAAAAACCAGAAGAAGAATAGTAAAATATGTCCCAGGACACACGAAAACCAAAACCTCCATATAGACGACCAAGAATCGCTAGCAATAGTGACAGGAGAACCCAGCATGTCCTCCCAGAGTCTCTTTCTTCCGACTGACACCGATCAAGACCTCAGCCACCCTCTAACCTCCACCGCCGCCTCTTTACTCGAAACCCCCCCCTTAGCTCCCAAGTTTCTTTATTTTTAGCTTTGTGTTCGATACGTTTTCTGTTCGCGACACGCTCTCCCCCATCCCCAGTGAGAGTCGAGAACGTCCCTCTCTCTCTCTTAGTCGTGAGTTGACCGAAGATCGTTTGTGGCTGCATCCAGCTTCCGGGTCCTCCACACGGCGAGAACCGACCCGACAGTCCTTTCGGTTCTATTGATGAGAATCGCGATGAACCGTGCAGCTTTCATAGAGACTGAATGAACGGGTGAAAGTGCAGGAGAGAATGGGAGGAAAGAATCGCCGAGAAAATCGAGACTATGGGACTTTCGGTGTTTCGTCCGTTCGAAATCGTGCCGGTAACACGTCTCGCGTTTAAATGTCGATTTTAATCAAGAGAGACAGAGCGAGAGAGACGAAGCGGAAATTAAAATTCGAACGAGAGGGTTCCCTGGTCTCGAGCTTTTCAGAATAGTGGAAAATAGTCGTGTTCATCGAGATGTGCTCCATAGTCCCGGGTGCTTTTTGTGTGCGCTGTAGACAGTTTCGCATAGATCGGTCTTTGTCGTGGCGTAGTTTGTCTTCACCCGATTTTTCACATAGTCCGACGGCGAATGATCGGTTAGAACCAGAGACCACTTAGATTAGTTCTCTCTCCTCTACTCGTACGGCGCTTCCCTTCTCTCTGTCGATCCGTGTACACGCCTCGCGCGGCGTCGAACTCAAACGCGACGCTCGCTCGCTCGCGCCCGGTTCGCCCCCTTCGAATAGAGAGCGGAACGGATCGAAAGTTCGAAAGACGACGACAAACGAAATCGGCGTGTACACGAACTCGAGAGCGCAAAAGGGAGGCGCGCCTCGCCCGGAAAACTTCTCCGTTCGCCTCCTCGTGCGGGACGAGTGTAGCGGAGCAAGTTTCTCGCCCCCGCCCCCTCCTTTTTCGCTGAACATCGCGAAAGGGAGACTCGAGGGGCGACGAAACGAAGTTCCCCCGAGGATTTTTCCGCGGCGAGCGCCGAAATCGACACGGACATTGGAATGCGCGAGTGTAGAAACTTTAATAGCCCCCATCCATTGTGATAGTTCTCCAGTGATACCCAAAGTGTACGGAATACTCTACATCCATTTCGCCTGAGAAACCGAGACACTTCGATGACAAGACTGCCCACTAATCCGAACCCAGCCAGAGTCCCTCTTTTCAATCACTCAGTCACTCAGTTCGCTCATTCATCCCCTCGCATTCACTTGCATCCACCTCTCTCACACGCACTCGTACATCACATACGTATCTCTCTTTCTCTCTCTTTCTCTCTCTATATATATATACCTGGCCCACCCTGTTGAAAACATACACGCAACACGCAGCACCCGTACAAAGCGAGACGTTTGAGGGTACAAAAGAAAACGTCAGCCGAATGGAATTGGGGATAAAAGAAAAACAAAATAAAAGAAAAAACACAGTAACACGTACCTAGATATAATTGGGGTTGATAAATAGCTGGGACGCGAACTAGGGATGCCCAGTTCACTCATAATCGATCTTAATCGATACTTGTTTTGGTCGTTCCTTTCACCGTTAGCCGTTAACGTGACTATCTTTGTTGCTTACGATGTTCGTATAATTGTATTTACGATAGTCAATCGATGGAAATAGTCGAGTCTGATTAACCGAATGCTAGTAGTCGAAGAATCGAAAGATCGCAGGTGTGTAGAGGAGCCCCCTTAGTTTCTGTTCTGTTGCAACTCTTTCAGTTGGTTGCGAAGCTCGAAAAAGGCTCAGCCTATCCTCTTCACAGTGAGACCACGCTAGAAATCCAACCACCACTACCTATCACCACCACCATCACCACCACCAATACCACCACTACCACCACGATCATTGACCCGCGTTGCTCTAAACAATTGTTCACGAGCGTCCTACTCGAACGGGGGACGTGCCGGCGTCGAAAAGAGCGACGGGTGTCACTCGCACGCGTACCACCGCCACGTAATCACGTGACGTCGATTAACACGATCGATTATTGGGCATCCCTAAACCTACAAACGCAGGGTCGAAAGCGGCTAGCGTTCACGATCAAGCAGAAAATGAAGATCATCCAAGAGATCGAACGTGGTAAGAGCAAGAGCGACGTGGCGCGCGAGCTGGGTCTGGCTAGCAGCACGGTGGCCACAATCTGGAAGAACCGCGAGAGCATCGCTGAGAGCTGGAGGAACCGCGACATGATGCAGCACACCGACGCGGAGGATCAGGTCGTGAAAAAGTCCAGCCTGTCCTCCGTCGCGGCGAATCTGGCCTCCGTCGCGTCGCTGGTAACGAACAGCACGGTGATGAACACCGTGAACACCACCAGCAACGCGAACACCACCACCTTGCCCGCGGCGGTTATGGTCACGCCGCCTCAGGTGCAGGTGGTACCGCCGCCACCGCCGCCTCTCCCATTGTCGACCACCCCTGTCACGGTCGTCCCATCAACGTCTCAACCGACGCAGCCGACCACGCCAACCTCCGGCACCACGTCCACAGGCACCACCACAACCAACGCCAGCATGGACAATACCCAGCAGGCCCAGACCCAGACGCAAAGTCAGGAGCTTCTGGAGGTAAGATGTCGTATGACGCCTCCTGACCCCCGAAAAAAAAAAAGAAAAAAAAAGAAAAAAGATACGAAAAACCCCCCTTCTTCTTGAGATCGAAGTTTACCGTCCTCCTATTCTCCGCCCTGGCATAATCATCCCTTGAGGAGAACCTTCCACCGCGAGATCGTCCTCGAGGTTTTTTGTGTCACTCTCAGCGATGGGATTCGCGATGGAATCGCGGTTGCCGGGTGGGACCCACGAGCAACAGCACCGTGCGCCGATGATAGATTCTTCGGGGAGTTCGATCGCGTTGAGTTCCGAGTGCGCTTCGCCCGTCGATCGGAATTATTATAACCGTGCAAGGTGGACGCGTGCGTTTAATGGGAGGAATTTAATCGTCGCGCGCGAAATTACTTTCCGACCGAACGATCCACGATGAAGGAGCCGACTTCCGGCGCCGCCGCTATTCTTTCAGCGAATCCTTTGTCCATTAGTTGCACTCTCGATTAATTGCTTTCGAGGAATCCACCGTCTCTCTCACCTTTGCCTTCACGCTCGACGGTCCCAGCTTTCGCGGGACACCAACTGCATTCTACGTTCCTACATCGTCATTAAAACCCTCATCGACTTCATGTTCACTAATGAGCGTTACCCATCGTTCCTGTGATTCGTTCGTTTCCACAACGGCCTTCCGTACTTCCTTCTCCTACACGCCTTTCTCTCTATCTCTCTCTCTCTCTCTTTCTCTCTCTTTTTTTTTCTTTTTCATCCCGGTTTGCACGAGGACCCAGACGAAGGACCTCTCGAGGTAAGACTACGATTGCCTGGTTTTCTATGTCGTCCACCAATCTTTTTTGTGATCGAAATCTTCTCTCTCTCTCTCTCTCTCTCTCTCTCTCTCTTTCTCTGTCTATCTCTCTGTCACTGTATCTCTCCCGTGCCCTATTTCTCCCTCGCTCGGTTCACCAACCCGCTCTGTCCATTGCTAGATTAAGTGTATCACGATGCGACGACCAGAGGTAAGATATACGTATAAAGCTTCGTCTGTCACCGGAAATTTGTCCGCGTGCAAAGAACCGTGCCGGGCGTGATTTCTGTTTCTCGATCGTTTGCATCGCCATTATTCCATCGATCATCACTGCGAGTCAGTTCCCCAGTATTTCTTTTCACCATCGACCACCTATCACATCTACGTTTCTTTCATTTCGTTCGCCATTTACACCTCGTGCCTTCCCATTCTCGAATACGTCACTCTCGTCAGGTCACGTATTTCCTCCTCGTGCAATCGGTCAAACGGCGAGCACCGGTTCGTGCCCCTCCTGTGCCGCGTTTCACTCGAGAGTATACCCGGCCCAATTGTGGACGTCGTCGATGCGATGAATTTTTAGGGAGCCCCGAGAAACCCGCAGAGTTTACGATTCGCAAAAAATCGTGCGCCGTCAGCGCGTTCGAAGATCGACCAACCAACCTCCCGGCACTTAGCCCCTCTCTCGCGCCGTGCGACACGGCACCCTCGCGAGGTAACGACGCCACGCGCCGCCCCAGCGTCGCATAAACCCCGATTATCTTTATTCAGCCGGGATCGATGGGGTTTACACGCGAACACCGTCGTCTGTTTCTTATTAGGCCATCAAACTTTACGTCGAGCCGCCGCGAACGGTTTCCCCCATGATCGCGTGTGCGCTCGCGATATCCGCGGCTGGTTTTCCCGTGGAAATCTCGACGGCCTCGTTTACTCGGCCGCGAAGGCGTGTCCCCGGTCGTGATTTTTCGCCGACGTAACGGGCCAGAAGTGTCGTGTTCCGAGGTACGAACAGGTACACACGGGCACCGGTAGCCACGTCGGTAAAATATCTGTGCATCACGCAGCGATCGAACGAAAGAGGACAGATGCACACACAGAAACAGCTCGCGGACACAGGAAATGCGAGCGCGTATATATATATAGACACGCGCACGGTGCTTTCGTAGGTTCAGACACGCCGGGTGATAACGATATCGACATCCCTGGCACACGCCAAATTGAGTCTGTTTTTCTTTCCTTTTTCCATCGTTTTTTTTCTTTTTTGTTTTTTCTTCTTTTTTTTTCCCAAAACGCAATGAACGCGTGAAAATGAAGTTGGAACTGTTGACCGAAGCGAGGAGAGGCGCTTCAAACGGAGAGATCGACAGTAGCGTGTTTTAATGTTTAGAAGATCATCTGCTAGAGTTGAAATTTTGATGACTAATCCACCGAGTTTGTAACCCGTTAAGATACTCAATTCGGATCGTACGCCACGAAATGCGTCGAATCGTCGAATCTTTTTCTCGATTCCTAGGAGGAGTCGAGGAAATTGTCGAGGTTCGAGCATCGATGTCGACATTGCGATCAAGATCGGCCATAGTATGCGTAGACCGTACAAGGAACTCTCTATCTTTTTTTTTTCCAAATAATACACGATTGTAAAACAACTGTGGATCTATGACGAGAAATTAGAAAGAATGTAATACCGACTGTCGCAATGCTATCCTGTGCCTAGCTTCTCCTGTCACTATATACAAAAAAATAACAGCTAGCTACATGATTATCCAGCATGCCATGTTTATTTCGAATTTTTCCGTGCCTCTACCCGATTATCGAATACCGCTGCCCGTGCAAATCAAGCGCTTTCCTCCTTCTCTTCTCGCTCTGGTATTTTTTATTTCATTCTCTCTTCGTTTCATTTTCACTCTTCTAGCCCCACGGCCCGTCCCTAACCAACCTTTTTCACTCAAGTCGAAAAGGGTAAAACGCTGTCGCGTGGAACATGTAACGTTGTCCACCTCTGTTTATAATTATCGCTCGTATCATTACTGTCGCCATTATTCTCTGATTATTACATTATAATTGCGAATTACTACCATGTACCTATTTAATACAAACTACGATCACAGCTATCAGAAGCTCCTCTCTATTTAGACAGGCTGTTACTCTCCTCCTACACACGTTTCAATTGACCAGAGGCTCTAGTTTCTCTCTTCTTTTTTTTACTTTTATTTCTCGTTACTACCAGCTTCAGCGATTAATACGACACCGATATTATACGATATATCACGTAATAGGTGCATAATACATAAGGCGAGTATATTTGCTTGGCTCCTGCATGCGCTCTCTTTATTCCCGTTTTTTCTCTCATTCGCTCTTTCACTTCTCTCCTCCACGTTCTCTTCTACTTTTACTCGCTTCGAAACAATATTTTCTATATTACTCGTTTTTTGACACTCTCTATCTATCTATCTCTATCTCTATACTTTCTATTTACTTTGTCTCTCGTCTTATTCTTGTACAAATTATGGTGGTGGTTTTATAATATACATATTTATATATATATATTTATACATACGTTTATCATATATTATACATACACACTTTTTATATATATATATATTTATATATTATCAATAATATATTTCATATGTTGTATACTCTATATCTTTCTCTCTGGTAGTTGGTGAGAAGCTTTACGTTTCGTTCGACAATACTCCCATTTCGCACCCGTTTTAGTTTCTCTCTTTTCGTTACCGTTCCGTGCGGTCACGTCTGTTCTTCGCGAACACGGAACACACCGATTCGTTCCATTCTTCTCTGCTTGGCTACTCTCTTCTTTATCACTGTTCTCCATTCCGTTTGATTCTTTTTCTCTCTCCTTCTCTCTCTTTCTCACTCTCTATCTCTATCTCTTCTTTTTCACTCTCGACGTTATCTGTATATTATCACGTTCTTTGAATCACGAAATTTTCTACGAACAGCATGCGTACGATTTTTATCCGGTGTTTCTGTTACTCTTCTCACTTCGTTTTTTCGATTTTTTCTCCGGTTTTTGTTTCTCTTTCTCACTCTCTCTCTTTCTCTCTCTCAAGTGTATCACACACACGGTGAAAGGGGGACTTTCGTCACGAATCGTGCGGCCGTCGACGCACCGTTTTGTGTACGCTCTCCTGTTCTCGTAGTTGTTGATTCGTTCCATTGAATCTCGACCATGGAATTCGTAAAGATCGGGCAAAATTAGACACTTGGGACGACGATTCTCCGCTCACGAGCGTCGTTCAACGTATCGTTAACACATTACGGTCCGCGCGCGTGCACGCTTGTCGACGAGGAATCGAGGAGACGAAACAATTTCACGCGATTCGAGTTGAATATCGCTTGGAAATGTATCACCTCGCTCGTTGATACGTGATAAAAGTTACTTGCGTGCCAAATTTATTATAAACTCATGACTTTTGCTGGCAACTGTACCCCGCGCGATCAATTAAACCCATTACAGGCACCACGTTCGTTGAATCATAAATAATCATAATAACACGATCAAGCAGAAATAAACAGCGGGGATCGTACTGTGTTAATTCATCAAGAATTCGAGAAGGAGAAGATCGATTCGCGGTTCCCTGAATAATTTCCCACGCAGAGGATCACGGGATCGCTAGAAATAGCAACGGCCGAGCGTTGATTAGCGAAATTAGAGTTTGGACATGGTAGATTAGCGCTTAATCCCTGTCACCGTCTCCGCTAGATAGTAGACGCGTCCGCTTCTCTACACGGTAGACGCTGTTTCGAAATCACGAGCAACACGGGGATATACCGGATACGCAGCGGGAAGATACACCACTCGAAAGAACAGGGAGATCGGAAATCGGGATTACAGCGCGGAAGGTTGTCGTGATCGCGTGGAAGAGAAAAATCGCAGAGGGCCCGAGCATTTCGCGCGCTATCCAGGAAAAAGAGACGATCGGGAACCGAATTGTTGTTCCGGAAACGAAATGAGATCGACGCGACACAGAGCCTCCTACAATATTTTTTCAGCGTCTTTTTTTTCTTTTTTTTTTTTGTCAATCAGTCCATGCCCAGTAGATCTCCTTCGATCGGTAGAACGATGTAGTAACAATCGGTAGTGTCGCGCGACTAAATGAAAGAGAAACGATCTCGGTACACGGGTCTCGTAAACGTTAAAATGATACTCGCTCGCGGCTATCGTTAAGTGGAATAAAAAAAAATATATATATATGAGAGAAATCATTGTGTAAGCTTGATCCATCGAAAATAATGACGGATGCGAGTGACGTGTGTATATGGCATGTGCGCAGGCTCGGAAAAAACGGCAGGAAGAGGTGGAGAAGATACGACAGGAAGAGCAACAACGGAAGCAACAGGTAATCCTAAAATCGTTGTTACATGTAGCCTGGTTTCTCTCCGTACTACGACTTCGTTTCACATTTTCCACCACCCACCCCCCCGAACCGCCAACCGCCCCCCTCAACCACCCTCTTTCTCTACCACTTGTTGTTAAAATAAAAATCGTCGTGGAACTTCTGCAACTTCGTTCGCGAAAGTTAGCGATAAATTGACTTCCAACTTATTATTTAACTCTCGCTTTCTATGCCACGATTCAATTACGAATTTATGATATCATTGTACTTTTTTTTTTTCTTCTTGTTTCTCTATCTGCGTCGCTTCCGTCAAAACTGGCTGCCAATACGCATCGTCGTTTTACCGGATAGAAAATGATTATCAAAGTGGAATTTAATTTGTCGTTGATTACGAGCAACCTGTATCCACCAGAGTCGCGAGTACGAGTTCGCTCCCTTTTGCCTCGTTAAACGATCGCAGCAGCCACCCCCGTGTTTCTCCTTCGGTAGAATTCGTTCGTTCAATTTTAATTTGTCCCCACTCTCCCGCGAGTATACGCGCACCTGTCCGGGTTCGTTAGTAACTTTTTAGAAGAACGACAATTTAACGAACGAGAGAAAAATGACCACGAGCATTCTCTGTGATTTCCCAGGAACGAGAGCTGAAGCGGCAGCAGGCGGTTATGCTGAAAGAACAGGTGAGTCCGAATGAATTTCGAATCATATTTTTTCTCCTTCTATCTTCCTTTTTTTTTTCTTTTTTTTTTTTCTTCATTTGGATCGTTTCCTAGGATCGTGTCATTGCTGTAGAGTAGAAGGTGTGCGTGTGTGTGTTTATTTTTCTCGTAGAGACATTAGCTTTCGTTTCATATACATTCTTTTTACATCTCCACATCGCTTTCGTCCGTACGTCTCGCCATTTTACTAATCTTTCAGGCGACGCCATTCAAAGTTTTTCATTAATTCTTTTTCCCTTTGATTCACCGTCACAATTAACTGCTACTATTTTAGATACCATACTCGAGATATCATGAATATCTTGTTCTTTTTTTTTTTTCTTCAAGTCTCGTCCCCTCTTTTCATTAAAAGTCGCTTGCGTTTTCTGTTAATTTTCATACGAAAGCAATGCTTACACGACGGTGAGGAGATCCAGAGTGTTATCGTTTGTTTCAGACTGTTTTCTTTCAATAGAGAGACATGCTATGTCACGGAGTTCTGTTACACACGTGTTTGCTTCCCCGTTTTAGTTTTGTGGTGTACACACTGTAATTTTGTCTCTTTGGTTACTCGAACGTAGATTTCCACGGTAATGCGACGCGTCTCTGAGACTGCCTTGAGTTCCCGTTCGCTTGTGACGCGGGTGTGAGTTTGGTATTGACGTAGCAACTCAAAGGAAACTTGAGTAATACCGGTTCGGACGAGCGTTCTTCGGGAGCAAAATTTCTCATTAGTTCCCTCGGCATCGATCTCGGTTGATCTTGCATGATAACCGGAAAATTGGTCACTGTGCGCGGAAAATCTGACTACAGACTCGTGGAACCCGGAAAAGAATGAATAGCTTGTCGTTTAACAGCTTAACGTTCGGATATTGTTTCCTGGCGCGGTCGAGAGGATAGGCGCGTTAAGGAGAGCGAGATGTACTGTTAGTTTTGAGCGTGTAGAGGGTAGTTTGAGCACTGGTGGACTGTGGATGTGTTTTGTGCCGCAGATGTACATGCAGGAGCTCACCAAGCAGCGCGAGATGCTCTACACCGTCGAGCTGGTATGTCTCATACCCAATCTAGTTTAATTAAGACGACCTCACTAAAACGGAACGAGCCGGATTCCCGCGAACTTTAAACTCGTCACCGTCCCGCCGTCGAACGATCGAGATCGATCGGACGGATCCTTGGATCCTCGGTTCTCAATTGACGCTCGAACAGTTGCACGTTGCGATCGATCGATCGATTCGGGCAATATTAGAGGACCGACTGACGAGTTCAAAGTTGTCCACGTTCAGTTTGTGAATCACTAGTTGAAACTAATCCTGCACCCGGACCGATTCGTCGCTCCCTCGTCGAGGATCACCGATCCCAAACAAGGTATCGACGAACGAAGACGCGTTCGGAACGAATACATTTCGCCACGCGAGCAACACTAACGCTTTTTCCGTTAGATCCACGTTCACTAACCAGTCCCACGGTGATAATGTTCGCGCGACACCAGTCATACAAGCATCGTAGACGCTTTGTACCTCGCTTCGTTCACGATCGAACGTAGATTCGGATGCCGCTTGCGTCTCATCTGTTCAGAGTAATTGTACGACGAACGCAAGAGAATAACGACACCTGCTAAAGCTTGAAACGAAACGAAAAGTAGTGTATAAAACGTACAACACTGTGCGAACATCGAAGCGCAGTGATCATTCGAGAGTTCGTGAAACATTGGACATTAGTATGGTTGAGGAAACGAACAAAAAAAATTAATAAATAGAACAATTGCACGGTGTTTTTTTTTTTTTTTTTTTTTTTTTTTTAAAGAAAAGTCAAAAGTCGAATTGCCGCTATCGAGTGTAGTATTTTCTTGAACACGAGTATTATATATATATCTTGGAAACGGTCGTAGAGTTTGTCGTAGCCCGTGCGTGCCAAATTTGTGCTTCTAACGAGATATTTCCAAGAGAATTCTCTGCATGGAACGCTGCAACCCCTGTTTCATCGTCTCTTCCTGTCGTTGAGCCCTGCTTTCCGTTGAATACTCTAGGAGAGGGAACGAAGGAGACAGCACATGGCGTTGGTGCGAGCGTTGGAGAACCGTCGAAAGATGGAGGAGAAGGAGAAGAAACGATTGGAGGCGAGGGCCGAGAGAATAGCGACGAAGGAGAAACGCGCGGAGCAAAGGAAGATGGAGATGGAGCTGATCGAACAGATCAGAAAGCCCGTCGAGGATATGGAGTTGACGGGTACGCGCGTCTTTGCGAACGCTTCCGTTCGCCGTTCGCGCGAAGCTCCTTGTAACCAAACAGCGTTCTCCGTTTTCAGATCACAGACCACTGCCAGAATTGAAACGAATACCAGGACTGAAGCTGTCTGGCCAGGCGTTCGCGGACATCGTGATGGTGTTCGAGTTCCTGCATAATTTCGGCGAGACATTGGGTTTTGGTGAGTCTTCCTCCCGTCCGCGCGCTGTTCCTCTGCGACAGTGTGTACGCGGGTTTTAAACGAAACACCGTTCTCGCACAGACATGGAGTCGCTCCCGAGTCTGAAGAGTCTCCAGATGGCCCTGCTCAACGACGAGGAGGCGGAAGAGGAGCTCCTGTCCGTGATGACGCATCTGTTGGTATGCGCGATCGAGGATCCGGGAATCCCTCAACCAGCGAGACACACGACGGGCCTCGGGCAGAGCCTACGTCAGGCGGACATTACGCACGCCAACATCAGCGAGGTGTTACGGATTTACTTGTACGCGAACGCGACAGGGGAGGTGAAGGCTCTGACCGGGGTCTGCCTGGAACGTGAGCGCGACAAGAAGTTCGCTGACCACCATCAGAACGGCGGCGATTACGCGTCGACCTGCTCGGGCAAGAACGCCCAGTTCTACGAGCACCTGCACAACAACGAGACCTGGAGGATGTCCGAGAGGCTGAGGGACAAGCCGTTCCTCGCGCTGAACCCGACGCACAAGGCGCAGATGCTTGCGTTCCTCTGCAACGAGCTGTTGCAGAACAAGGCTGTGATCAGGCAGATCGAGGGGAGCCTCGAGACGGTGGCACACTTGAGGAAGGAGAGATTTGTGCTGGATACGAAGATTAGGAAGTGGGTATTCCCTCGCGATTCGATTACTCGGATATCGAAGAGATGAATTCACTTCTTTTCCTTTTTCGTATTTCCGTTTGTTTTCGTAGGTTGAGGCAATTGCATAGTCGAAAGGTACGGATGGAAGCGGTTGGTGTGATCGTTAACAAAACCGGGGACACTATCACCATAGAGAAGAAAGAGGTCGACGAAGAGGGTAACACGACGTCGACGGCAGTAGGGACGACGCCCACTCCAGATGAGATCCATCACGAGGACGAGGTTGAGGACATGTCCGAGAACGAGAGCGAAGGCACTCAGCCTGAAGAGGTAAGCGATATCGTTTCGAACGGTTATACGTCCGTTGTCCTGTTTCGAGCGATTCAATGAATGTTCGCGCGTGATCGTAGGAGGAGGACAAGAATCTGTCTGGCGAGGAACTTGGTAAAAAGTTGGACAAACTGTTGAAACAGTCCGAGGAGCAATTGCAAAAGTTGAACAGCTCTTCGAAACAGCTCAGGGCGCACATATTCGGTCAGGACAGGTACTGGAGAAGGTACTGGGAGCTGGCATGCGCCGGTGGTATCTTCATCGAGGCTATGGAGAGCGCCGAGCCGGAAGTTCTCGGGCTGCAAGCCGAATTGGACGGGAAGTACAAAAACATGCCGGTGGAAGAGAAGTCTGAGACGAAACAGGAGGACGCCAAGCTGGAGAATCGCGAGAACGAGGCACCGAACGACGTCAAGGAGGAGAAGTTCAATTCCAGCGAGCAAGAGGAGGACGCGAAGTCTCTGGTGGACAAAGCAAAGCCTGAAGTCGACGATGTCAACTGTAAGAAGGAACCGACGCAAAATTATGAGAATTCGACGAGCGTAAAGGAAGAGAAGAAGAACGATTTGGACGGTTCGATGACCGACGCGAAAACCAACGTTACGTCCGAGGAGATTAAACAGGAAACAGAGGTGGTTAGTATGGATGTGGATATGAAAGACGAGACGAAGAAAGAGAACGATGAAACGGACGAAGACACGAAGCCAGCGGTGAAGATGATGGAAGACAAAATCGTTGAGACGATACCGAACGGTGACAAGTTCAACCACGTTAATAATCTTCATAATGGGAAGGAACTGAACGGCACCTTCATATCCAGTAAGATTTTCACCATTTTTTGTCTTTCAAAGTCTGAATATTCGCGTGGACATGTGATCAATATTGTCCCCGTTACTATTACTAATTGCAGATAACAGCAACGAATCCAACTGGTTCTCGATCTTGCCACGGGAGACTTGCGACACGCCGGGGCCGAGTACCAAGCAGATATTTGGGATAGCCGAACCGACTGAACTGAGAATACCAGTGTTCCCTCCGCCGGCTAGTCCGAATTACGACAGATGCGACAGCCCTGCTCCCTTGATTTTAACTCAGGACGAGGCCGCACAGCTCGAGTATCTGAAAGTGCACGGTTTGCCGCCTCCAGGAGAAGCCAAACCGGTACCAAGAGGTAAGTGACGCGACGCATTCGAGCTTTTCCAGCTACGCTGAAAGGTGTGTACTGTTGCATCGCTAACTTGTATCGTCTATCCACGTTTTTAGATTTGAGATACGGTTGGTGGAGAATAACGGACGTCGACACGTTTCAAGAACTGTTGGAACACCTTCATTCCCGCGGTGTCCGCGAGAAAGAGCTGAAACGTACCACGTGGGCGACCATGGAGTCCTTCTTGGCTGTCACGGGCAAAATCAACGTGGACCCTGGCAACTTAACCGCGACTGAGCTTCAAGCCACACCTGACGAGCCCGACACCCCGATTCCGCAACCGGATAACCCGGAGATTTGGAGCGAGCAGGTCGCGCTACGCGTGGACGCGCAGCTGTTGGAGCAAGTCGAGGCCCTCGAGGACAAGGTGGCGAACGCCAGCATGCAGGTCAAAGGCTGGAAGCTACCTCCACGGGCGGGTACCGAGGAGGCAGAGGAGATCGAGAAATTGAACGAGATGGAGAAGATCAGTGCGGTCGAGCAAGCGCGGCAAAGGTTACTGTCTCTGGAGGCTGCTATAGAGAGGAGATACTTAAAACCACCGTTGGGCGTTTGGTAAGAGTGAATACCATTTGAATGGTATCGAGGCGACAGCTGCAATAAGTGTTCTTGCACCCGAAACAGACCACGAACGAAGTAACCTACCGCTCTTATCGCATCTGTCGCCTGAACGCGTACATCCTAGATTCTATACAGTCGAGAATCGTTTCATTGGTTCGCTTTAAATTATAGCACGGGAGATCCAAATTTAACAGCTTTAAAGGCAGAGCAAGCAGCGGCCGCAAACGCAAATTCGAATAATTCGGATCAGAGCAATCAGACCCCGATACCGCAAGAAGAAACGACACCGAGAGGGCTGAACAACTGGCGAGAGGCAACGGCACGAGCGCACACGTCGGCTCAGCTCGCGATGGCGCTTTACATGTTGGAGGCCAGCATCGCCTGGGACAAGAGCATCATGAAGGCTGTGAGTCTAACACCAGCTAGAAACTCGGTCTGCGTCAAGCTACGAAACCGCTGCGTCTCACTCAAAGCTACCACTCAGTACAATCAGCTATTGACTACTTCTCAGGCCTCTGTGGGTATTCGCACTAACTTACTAACCAAAAGTATCCTCATTACCTCCTGCGTGACTCTCTTTTTTCTCTCGTCCCTCCTTGCACAGTGAACCACAGAGAACGTATCGCTTTCGATGATGATTGGTAAAATGGTTTAATTAATCGCGTGGGTACCTTCCGTCGTGATAACGCATTTACGTCTCCACTATCGCGGGAAAATCCGGTCGGATTTGTCGAGATCGTTACAAGTGCGAATAAGTATGCGGCAGTCATAGTCGTGAATCAATAAAGTATGAAACGATTGATTCGTTTAACGTACATTGTGGTGATCGTTATTTGATCTGCTCCATTTCGAGAATATTTTCTAACAAAAATTGCTGCAATTTGAAGAAGAAAAGAACAATGATACATCAATGCATTTAATGGTGGTTAGAGTCTAACGTAACGGTAGCATGTAAGAAGAATATGCCGCTTGTCGTTTATTAATTTTTTCCTTTAATTGCTTCATACACTTTTCTTTCGTAGAATTGCCTCCACGTTTAATTATT
Source organism: Xylocopa sonorina (assembly GCF_050948175.1). Classification (NCBI taxonomy): domain Eukaryota; kingdom Metazoa; phylum Arthropoda; class Insecta; order Hymenoptera; family Apidae; genus Xylocopa; species Xylocopa sonorina. The sequence continues at coordinate 10,181,688 of NC_135197.1, read as the reverse complement.
ACATCGTACGCATAGTCCAAGCATCCAAAATATGTTATTACTCTGGGTGCTGCTTTGCGCAACTTTTCATTTATCCCAGTTCGAGCTAATATAGATAGATTTGATTACACGTTAAACCATGATGATTGATCAATATGCACGACATAACAAAATTAAAACTGAAATGCTTTACTGTCTTTTCCGTTAATTAAATATTCCTGAACGTCGGCCCCATTCCCTACTTATTTATTATATATTCTCTGCTAATTAACGTTTACTGCATCGAACGTTCTTAATTTCTTTCAAACGCTTGATTAACGAACGCTTAAATACTGAAAGTCGATACACCGAGTTTGCGGCGCCGTTTTCCCACTTTAAGTCGACGAGTCTTATCTTTCTGTTACAGAATTGTCAGTTCTGTCACAGCGGAGATAACGAAGATAAACTGTTATTGTGTGATGGTTGTGACCGCGGCTATCATACTTATTGTTTCCGTCCAAAAATGGAAAACATTCCTGATGGTGACTGGTAAGGAATCGAATACGAGTCTCGAAACAATTTTTCACCGTCCCCCAGCGCTTCGTACACGATTAAACGTTCACGGATGTTTCAGGTATTGTCACGAGTGCATGAACAAAGCGACAGGGGAACGAAACTGTTTGGTATGTGGAAAGAGGGTTGGTAAAAACTTAGTGCTATGTGAACTCTGCCCACGGGCGTATCACACTGACTGCCACAATCCTGTTATGCCAAAAGTAAGTACTTCATATCGAATGTAACGACTGTAAGATGTGCTCTCGGCGTTTGCGCCAATACGAAACCATTTTTGAACGCGACGATACATACGTCAATTGTATGACGATTCACTTATTACGTGCCCGATACTTTCAGATGCCAAGGGGAAAATGGTATTGTTCTAATTGCCACAGTAAACAACCAAAGAAGAGAAATAGTAGTCGAAGGAGTCATACCAAAGGGGGAGGCACCAGAGAAAGTGAAAGTTCTGATCATCCACCAGCTAGGTGATTACGTTAAAAAAAAAACCAAACCAAACATTGTCAACTCGCTGACTTAACATCGTTTCACATTACGAGTTACACAGTAGGAAAACACAGCTACGAAACCATGACTCAATAACCATTATAACGTTCAGCGAACTCCCAATACGATGAACGAGCAGTTTTCGATCAAATAAAAAAGAAAAAAGTACCGCTTTAACAACGAACAAACATAAAAGCATACAATTGTTCTCAATGCGATTATACCGATTTATATCCTCGGTCCGTATCGATCGTAATCGTCGAATATTATTGTTGTAAGGAAATATTTATGCAGGGTGTTCCACGATAGGTTAATTACAATTAATACTCTTCTATCTACTAAAAGCATTCGTCGATAGGTAGGTCTCTCCTCGTTCTAGCGATAACGATGTTCTGTATACCCTGTGAGATATATATATTATCGTGTTAAGTACGTTCTCGTCGGGGGACACCCTGTACATTGTACTGGGTATTTTCTCAGAAAATTCGTCGTAACGGTAGAACTGTCTTCAAGTTCTATAATTACTCGAGAATGTATAAATAATAATAATAATGATAATAATAATAACAATAATAATAATAATGACATTAACCGTAATAATAATAATAAATAATAAACGATATAAAAAAGGGCAAAAACGGCGAGAGAGAATAAAGCGAGACCAAATAAATAAAACGAAAGACAAAGAGTCAGAAAGACGAAATGTTCCATCGAGAACAACGTAACCGTCTCAAGCAGAAAAGCACGGTCGAGTCTTAATGCATTCGTCCAGAAGCTTTTAATGACGGACAAAAAAAACCTCCTGCAAACGAGAAAGCTCTAATCAGTGCAAAAATAATTTCTGTTGTTTTGCGTCGCAGTCCAACGCCGTCAACGGCATCGAACACGCACGTAGAGGACGTCAGTTCGTCGGAACCGGCAACCCCAACTGCCTCGCCACGGAAGGAGGGTAACAATAGGACGCTCACCAAGAAACAGCAACGAGAGTTGGCTCCTTGTAAGGTGCTACTCGAACAGTTGGAGCAACAGGACGAGGCCTGGCCGTTCCTCTTACCGGTGAACACCAAACAGTTTCCAACCTACAAGAAAATTATTAAAACACCCATGGATCTCAGTACGATCAAGAAGAAATTGCAGGACTCCGTGTAAGTTACACGCGTTCCCAACGACTACTAGTTAATATGAACGTACTCTCTCTATTTAGAAATGCCTCTTTCCCTAAACGTAAAAAAAAACCAGTTCACCTAAGATCTCTAGAAAAAAAAGCTCTAACTTGATCGTCAGCTTCAAATCCGAAACAAAAACTTGGAAAAAAATTCCGAACATGTGTTCCAAAGAGTGCTTCTCGATACAGGTACAAGTCTCGCGATGAGTTTTGCGCCGATGTCAGACAGATGTTCATCAACTGCGAGGTATTCAACGAGGACGACAGTCCCGTGGGGAAGGCCGGACACGGGATGCGCAGTTTCTTCGAAATGCGCTGGACCGAGATTACCGGCACGCCACCACCGCACCCGCAAACGCATAGCTGAGGCTCGGTACGATCTCGCAACAACACCTGCAACAGTTTTGCCCACTTCTACTACTAAGAGGGCAACAGAACCCTCGCCTAGAGTAGTATCGCACTGGGAGTCGTCTGAGAAGAGACTAAATGGCGAGACCTGTTCTCCCCGTCTGCTCCGTCGGCCTCGTTCTAGCGGCCGGCCAAACAACATATAATTCTAATAGAGATAAAACGAAAAAGAACGAAAAAAAAAAAAAACGATAAGAGAAAAACTCGACGAATGCGGGTACATCTTCGTGCGCGTCGCGTTACGTGCGCGTGTTCCATACCGCCTCTATCCTCGATCTTATTACTCGTTTCTCCGCCCGTAATCGACGCTCGCGCGGCCGCTTCTCGCATTCTTAAACACACACACTTTAATACTCGAAATAATCCAACGTTGGCGAATGTTTTTAAAACGGCTCGTACTTCTCTCCCCTGTAGCGTTAACGACGAGATTGAAAAAAGCGAAAAAAAAACCCATGAAAAACACAAAAAAACGCCAATGTCACAAGAATTCAAATGTTCGTCGGAATGCTTCTGCGGTACGGAACTCAAGTTTGCGTATAAACGAACCTCGTAAGGATTGTAACTAGGGTAAGCGAGAGAAGGTTTATGTGTCGTGGCAACGGAAGCCGCGGCTGAGAGATTCTACGTATAGATTACGTTCTTTGTGATCCGGAGTTTGTTGAGATCAACGCGACTAAACGAAAACGAACAAAAGAACATCCGTGTGTGCATCTACTCGCATCTACTCGTCCCTTAATGCCTCCAGCCCTCCGTTATCGAGTAGAGATGAGAAACGCAATGCAGATGGTCACTGTACTTACCGAGTGAAACGAGTAAAAAATTTTTGCCTAAGTATGAACAAGATGTAATTTGCGATTGTATTATACAGGCTTAGTGTCGACGTGTCGGCAAAAGAAATATTTTGCAAAGTAATGAATGTGAAAAGAAGAAGTATATATATATATATATAAATATATATATATATGAATATAAATGTATAAATATGAATATAGTGTATATGTATACTATATAGATAGCCATGTCACACGAAAAACATACAACACTCACACAGAACACCTCTGCCCACGAAATGAAGAAACATCAGCACGATAAGGGTAACGTTTGCTGTATAGTAAGATATACAACAGAATGACGAGGCGAAGTGAATCTTCCAATTAGAAACGGAGTCAATGCCATTCCACGAATTCCGTAATCCCTTCGTTTTTCTTTCTTACTTTAATTCGCTTCTTATCTTATTTATTTATGTTTAAACCACACGAGTGAACGTGGACGCGATCACTTTCGCTGATCGAACGACACAGCGCAGAACTGGAACAGCTTACAACTCGACGTAATTGCATTAAGGAAATAGTGAACTTTGATAAGAGAATCCAAGATGAATTCACTTTTCGCCCTCTCATGGTTGCTATGCAAGCAAATGTGTAGCTCGGAAGCAATACGTTGAATGACAATTGCTTTTAACAAAGAGGACGAAATTATAAATTTTAGAGAGCAAGGCAATGTACGAACGCGTTTTCGTTTCATATAAATTGAACCTCAGTTTTATTCTACATGGTGCCGTAGAACACACTACGATATTGTAAGCGTCGTCGAATTTTATCCGCGTCGAGTTCCAACGATAGGACCTCGTTACTTCATCGTACGTAATGACAGACGAGTTTTTTAAGCGACGTTCGATTTGTCGATAGAGTTATAGGTAATGTAATATCTCACATACAGTGTAACCCGAGACAATGAACAACAATAACCCAGAACGTTACAATATGGGGTATCGTGCATCAGGGCGTTGTAAGAACATGCTACGTTATGAATGATGGTGTCGGTAGTAATTCATGGATTTATTAAAGTAAGCCGCGGTACCTTCGCAAGTGTGGCCATCGGGCGATGATAAAAACGTTTAACACAAGAACATTAATGATATCTTGTTTTTTATGTAATTGATGTACATTATTGCTCGTAATAGCGAATAGTTATGTAATAATGAAGATTAAAGAGAAAACAGAGAAAGAGAGAATGAGAGGAAAAGAGAGCGAGAGAGAGAAAAAGAGAGATAGAGAGAAGTGGTTCGACCGTAGTGATATGTGCTAAACATTCGTAGTATGTAAAAGTATTAGCTAGATTATAAAATGCCGCGTGAATACGATTAAAACGTGAAAGATGATTAATGAAATAATGCTGGGTGCGGCTAAGTACGCAAAACGGATGTACCGTCGTCCTGACGTAATCTAAGAACAATATCGGTATTGGTAAGATCGTAACGAGTAAAAACGCGCGACCTTCCATTCTAATTTCTTTAATTAATTTGCAGATACCGCGAGTGTACGTCAATTTCTTCCGTTGATTTTATATCTCTGTGAATTAATCGATCATCAATGTGTACGCATTTGATTCTTTCTTTGTATACCTCTGTTTTAAATGATACTTGTCATTCTTTCGAAAACTATAAAACACGCTGTAATATCGTTTATTGTATAAGCGCAATGTCGGGGCATTTCGCGATCTTACCGAAGGTTCTTAGAATGTACGTCAACATGAACGTATTATACGCGTGTGAAACACATGTGTACATCACTTTATGCACGCCTTGCACCCTCGTATTATAGCCGATACATTAGACATCTCATACATTCAGACACACCACCAACAACAACAAGAACAAATAATTTTTTAAGATTTAATTATTATTTAAATAGTACAGTTACATTGTTAGTATGAATAACGACGCTTTTTATACGAATTTTAGTTTTTAACGTCGATCTTATGATATATTATATGGTATAATGATAATGACAATGGTAATAACAATAACGATAAATGATATCGATAATGGAACAGATTAAAGAGAGAAATGAAAAAATGCGCAAATGAAAAAAGAGAACACGAAGAGAGAACGAAAGATAGAGAGAGAGTGAACGAGAGTAAGAGGTTATCGAAAGACAGGAAGAGTGTGTGTTAAGTTAGATGATTGTCTATAGTATAAACGAAGGCGTACGTTAGGTAGCCTCGATGCTATTTAAACAGACTTAATTAATGTATTGCAAATGAATTAATAAAGTGTAAGCGAAGCGTGTATCTGTACAGTGAAATCATTTTTTCTGAATTATTTCAATTTATCGAATTTCAAAATGGGACCGGCTTCTTGGTTACGTCTTATTAGCTCGTCTTTATTTCACTAACCTGTTCGCAGGAAGCTGTTCCAATTGTTTTTCATTATCCTCGGCATTTTTGCGATCACTTTCACTAATTTTCACGTTGTTAATCGCTACGAAATTCTTATTTTGTCACAGAAAACAAAAATCCACGCGCATTCATATTTTCCGCGGCCGCCATACTGTCGCGATACTACCTCTGTCTCACTCAGGATTTATCTCTCGCATCGTAGAACGTGAACATATACGCTGTATTCGATTGTAGTATCTACCATTCGCGCCGGTAGAGAGGTTAGGGACGGTTCGACGTTACTTCATTCTTCCTGTTTTGTAATATTGTTTGCATTCGTACTTCAGATACCAATTTTTCAAGCAGCATGCGATGACGACTCTTAACTACCTTCGAAGAAGATCTGGCAGTGAGTGATCTTTGAATATTGCTTAATTCCATTGCTGACAACGTGTAATGTCAACAGTACCCAATGAAAATTCACGCGAAACAAAAGACGCAAGCGACAGTGACAAATTATAGTAATCTATCTCATTTACGTAATGATTTCAAATGCACGCTAATCTAACTGCATTATTAGTCTCTTATCGATAATATCTTTTCCCGAAACTTCCAAGTATAGTACTCGAAATGACAAATTTGATCAGTACCGCAATTTGTATAATCTGAAACATGTACAAATGGCAAAATGTAAAGGAATTCGATTTTTGTGTAAAAGGAGAAAATTACAAGTTTTGTGACTTCATGAAAATATCTAATACGATTAAGATATGAACGCTGCTTCCGAGTAAATATTGCAATGTTTGTTATGTATATTAACATGCGTAAAATGTTAGTTTAACCGAGTGTATATGCATAAGCATAAAGTGTAAAAACTTTCCATCTCCCACTCCTTTCTTTTTGTTTCTCCTTTTCTCGCTCATAACTTTTCCTTGAAGTTTCTATTTCTTCTAATTCACTTTTTCATACATTTTCAGAAGCAGTACAATTTTTACAACCACACAAATACAATGTCAATAATAGCCTTAGAATATTCTTACGAAATGAATCGAGTTTTGTACCGAGGCGGGTGCTCATCGTCGCAAAATTATCGCGATACTGTTTTGAAAAAATGCGAGAACCAAACTTGAGCGAGGAACAACTGAAATTGAAATTACAAGAAAGAGGCTCTGATTATCATGAAATGTTTGCTAATCATATGATAACCGAAAGTGTAAAGAATCAAGTGACTGAGGTTTTGAGAAAAATGAATATAGAATATAAAGTAATAAATAGGTAGGCATGTAACAATTTTTATCGTAATAATTTTGTTTAAGTTGAGTAATTATTAAGTTAATAAAAATTATTTTTTACTGACTGCTACATTTATCTGTTCTAAGGGAAAATCTAGATAGCTCAAATTTTGTTTGGGCTGATCTAATTCTTCCGATCGGTGGCGATGGCACGTTCTTATTGGCGTCGAATATGATATTCGATAACAAAAAACCAATAATGGGTATCAATTCGAACCCGGAAAGGTCCGAAGGATATTTACTGTTACCACCGAAATATACGAAAAGAATACCCGAAATTTTCGAAATGTTGAAAGCTGGTAACTATCACGTTAAAATAAGACAAAGAATTCGGACCACTTTAAAGGGAGATAACATTTGGGATCCTCCTTTTCACACACATGAAAAAGGTCGTGTTACCGGTGGAGAAAAGTAATAAAATTATGTCACTTTTTCACATAAAATAAATTAAAGCTTATTATGGTCATTAAGATGCTTTTATATTGCAGATTTTATACACAAGATTTGTCTAAAGAAGTACCAAATAATTTGCCAAAAGAAAGACGTTTGCCTTGGTTAGCACTGAACGAAGTAAGTAATCTTTTAATAATCAGATAATAATCAAATTCATTATCTCTCCTGTATGTCTAGGTTTTTGCAGCTGAAATACTTTCTGCTAGAACAAGTTCTTTGTTAATAAAAGTCAATAATGAAGCTAACTATCATGTAGTGAAAAGCTCTGGCTTATGTGTTAGCACTGGAACAGGATCAACATCCTGGTATAGGTCTATAAATAGTGTTAGTCCACAAGTGGTACAGGAAATATTGGGACTTTTAAATGAGAAGAAACAATTCAGTCGCGAACAGATTGATCAAATTTGTACCGCTTTTAATGACAGCTTACTTTTTGATGCAGGTACATGTAGCATATTATTACTACATATTGAAAATCAATACAGAATACTTATTCGCATTTCAGACAAACTGGAACTATGCTATGTTGTAAGAGATATGATAGTGAGTGATGCTTGGCCAGCATCAAGATTACTACCTCACAGAGGATTTTGTAAAAAGATAACAGTAAAATCGCAATGTTACGATGGCGGTATAGTTCTTGACGGTGGTATAGCGGTACCGTTTAACTATGGAAGTACAGCTACAATGGAAACTTATTCCGAAGATTCTCTACTCACTCTGACCCTTCCGGATTGATAGATGCTTATCTAAATCAAATACTCGGTTGATTTAGATGAAGTGTTGGAAAGTAGGTGAAGTGTCAATAGCTTTAATACACTAAACTTAAGAATTGAGGATGCACACAAGGTGTGCAAGAATTCTACTTTTGTACAGAATATTTTGGAATTTTATAATATGCATTTAGTTTGATATTCATATTAAACAAATATTACTACGATTTTACTAGAATTTGCATAATACATACCAGACAACACAGCAAATCACACGCAGGGATTGTGTAATTTATTGTATATTTCCCGCTTTAGAAATAAGAGAAAGAGAGAGAAAGATATATTTGAAAGCTATAAGAAAGAGTCAGACAGACGATACCGACCCTACTCTGGATCCTCTAGCGCCATTTCTGTGAAAAGTGCACAAACTGGTCGCACATCGTTCTCGATAGCAAAGTAAACTACTGAGAAACTAGCGCCATCTCTTGGAGGAGCGCTGAAACTAATCTATCTGACTCTTTCTTACGGCTTTCTTATATATCTTTCTCTCTCTTACCTCTAAAACGGTAAATATAAAGTTAATTACAATAAAACTATTAAAATATGTATTATATACATTATATATTTAAATACTATATATTGTGCAATTTTAATAGGAAAAGTGCTTTTAAACCTCTATTATATATCATTTTCATGATGATTTAAAAAAATATATACATATAGCTTTCAGTAACTATAATTGTAAAAATATTTAATTTCTTAGAGATTTCAATTCTCAGTTGAAAGATAATAATTTAACTTTCATAATAATTAAATCGTCTCTTCTTTCGTCTGATTTCCATGGTTGGAAACTAACTCTACTCTAACAACGTTCGGTTACGTCGTGAGCGATATGAAAATGATTAACTGTAGGAACAAAGTCTTACATATGAGTATTCTTTCAGCATGACACAAATTTACATTGCAGTACCACATATAAACAACTTTTTATCTTAACATGTGTATTACGATAATGTACATTCCAATTATTGTGTAGAAGTTAACGTTTGTTGGTAGAAGGATACCAAAAGATGGCATTATATTTAGCTCTACCACATGGCGCCGCCTTCATCCATGTAAAAAATTCACACGTAACTCATGTAGATAAATTGCTATATTTGCTTGTGTTTATCCTTATTACAACGAAAGTCGTGATATTAGTGGTGCTTTTTAAAATTAAACATTTCTTTAAAAATCCTGCCCTCCGGGATGATGCACGAAGAGAACGTCGATTCTCTACCAATACAGTTGGATTTATGAGGATTAATTGGACCTAAACGGTAAACAAGAGTCATTCATTCACGATTCCTTTCTTTAGTATATGTGAAACTCTACAACTCGTATTATCATTTAGTTATTGTCATTTACGAGCATAAATTCTGCTCGAAAAACTCTTGCGAAGAATTAATTCTAACTCTTATCAAAAATGTCAGCGACGTCAAAAATTAATAGTCTAAAAATTCCTGAGTAGATTTTGAGGTTAGAATCTGTCGTTAATGTCAATTAAGTCGATTTTGCTATAAGAGGCCTTTTGTTATCGACAGATTATGAATGATTCTTTTCGTTTATGTTGAATCATCAATGTATATACTGAAATATAAGCGTAGAAAAGACTTTGAACAATTTATACGACAGACGTGCCATCCTTATGTTTTGAAGGAATGTTTTCTTGGTATTAGTAGGGCCATCGACCGTATCAGCTGTTGCATTTCGTGCATATACTTTCAAAGTTCAAAATTCCATATCTTTTACAGAATGAAATTACCTTTTAGGAAGAGTACTTTCTCTTTCTCTCTCTCCTCTCCCTCTTCAAAAAGCATATAAAATAATACGTTAAGTGTATGCGATATTTTTCGAAACCATTCTTGAGCAAACAGTGAGATAAACTCATTATCGAGGAACGTAAAAAGAACGCTTTTGTGCGTTAGTAAACGAAATTGTTATACAAATTTTACTACGCGTAGTTTCCATGCGAACACAAATTTGTTATATTTACACTTCAAGTTTAATTGACAACTGTTTAATAATTTATATTAACAATATATATATCTCTGGTCCCGAATAACGTTTCAGTTAGCATCACTTTTTTTTTTAGATCCGTCAACTTATCATTTGCGACACATTTATATCACCAAAAACGACCAAACTGAAAATTTGATTATAATTCATGTAATCAACTCTACATGATATTAAATTTCAATTGGAACGCGCATATGTGAAATTATTATTATTATTTTTTTTTTACTAAAGCCTGTAGAATATATTTCACGAGTTTGTGTAAAAATAGAGGAATGTTCGAGATTATCCGAACTGGATGATGTCTTTATAAATGACCGTATACGACCTTGTAAAAAATCGATGATTATAAATATAATTCTTAAGTGCCCGATTGTTAAACTCTTTGTTGCAAATAAGAACATTGTTAAATACGCTTGTTACAAACTTTGTCCCATACATTAATTCAATCTAATAATAAGGGAGGTGCATGTATTGGAAATAATGTTATCAGACGATATTCTTGACATCACAATGTCGTATTGAAACAAACTTCAAGAAGAAACCGTCTAGTAATTCGTTTAAAACGAGCTACACAAGTTTTTAGCATTCAATTTTATATAAAGGAAGAGATGAATATATTGTCGTCGTGTATACACTAGGATATAGCCCACGAAATATGAAGCGTTAGAAACAATCTGCACATGCAGCATGATTCGTTAGGTGGTCAGAAATATAATCGGCATGTCTTTTCAGTCGAATGTTGTATTTATAAAACATTAATCGTGTTGTAGCACTACTAACCCAAGTTTAATCGTTATTTTCAGGCCATAGTCATGGATATCGAGAGGCACGCTGGTAGAATGGCAGAAGATGAGAGGCAAATTATAGCGGCCGCAGAGACATTGTTGAGCGGATCTATAAACTCCCAGAGGAGTTCGTACACTCAACAGAGTATAACGCGAACTCCGGATATCATTCTGAGCGAGGATCTTATCGCGGGTGCTATGCAGAACGGGAGGATGTCCAACGTCAGACGTTTCTTTTGCCTCTTCGTCACCTTCGACCTTCTTCTCACATTTCTAATGTGGCTCATTTGCACGATGGTAAATCGTACACATTATAATTGCTGCATAAATATATGTAGCGTGATCGGAAAATTGGTCGCGATCAGAAACGAACGCACGTCTCGATCGCTGTAACGTCGATGTAATGACGCGTAGATACTGCTCCCAGTTCCGTGATATCATCCATTTCGACGGTTGAACAATTACACGATTACGCGATATTTTTGCGGCAACTATATCACGATTGTATGTATAAGCTGACAATAGCACGGAGAAATCTTTTTTCCAAACGCGTCTTTTCATCAATCATAGCATCCATTTTCACGAAACGTATATTTTTAGATCGCTGGCGAGAGTGTGGAGTCCGCATTCGTGAATCAAGTGGTCCATTATCACATAAAAAGTTCGCTTTTTGACATAGTGGTAAGTACTGTAGCGTTCGTACAACTTGCGCTGTACAAACCGCTCGATTATTTGAAAAAGAAAAAGCAATATTCAGAATGACATTTATATGTAATTTGCCGTAATTTTTTTATCGAGACAAAGATTTTATGCATTTCGTCTTCTCAGATGACAGCGGTTTGCAGGTTTACGGTGTTGTTACTCTTTTATGCGCTACTTCATTTGGATCATTGGATCATCGTAGCCGTAAGTGTAGTGTTTTGCAAATGAATCGGAATATAAGATCATAATACGCGCATAAAATTCGCATGATGTTATTTTTTACAGTTGTCAACTGCCATTACGTGTGCCTTTTTAATTGCCAAAGTGTTTCTTTTCGACGTAAGTACCTTTTAACGATTACACGATAATAATTGTGGTAAAAGGATGTCATTTATGATTTTCACTTTTAGTGGTCAACGTGTAGTCAACCGGTATTTCAAGTACTTCTCATCCTTACGTCTTTTATATTGCCTTGGGTAGAAGCCTGGTTTTTCGACATTCGTGTTTTGCCCCAAGAAACGCAAGCTAGAAATTGGTTTAGAAGTACGACATTTTATCGCTTTGTTTCTGATCGGCATTGTATATCACCGTATTAATTTTAGATTTTGCAAACAATGAAAGGGCACCGTTACTGCGAGGTGCTACGTCAGAAGCACACCAATACACCGCCGGTTATGAGCCTACCGGTACGTTTTTCACACCAATGGATTCGTCAGATGCTTCCGATCACGAGGAAGAAAGTTTTCGAACTTCCAGACGTTTATCAGTAGCGAACGAAGTATTTCCGTCTAAGCCTCTAGCGAAGCTCACGCCTGAAATGGTAAGCGTGAATTATGTAACGGTTTGCAGCCTAAGTAAGATACGCCAGTTAGCTTATTATAATCTTTTACTCTCTCTTACTCAATTGCAGATAGAGGATTACAAAAGAAAAGCGAATGTACTAGTGCAAAATTGTCACGATTTGTTACGATCTGAAGATTGGCAAATTGAAAATATAATGTCGAATGGTGACATTATCTTTTACATGGACCGTCCTAAACCGGAAGGGAGGATTTTGAAAATAGAAGTAAGTTATATGGAGCATAAATTATTTCGTATAGTGTCTTATCACGCAACGAGTTAACATTTTTTAAGGGGATTATCGAAGCTCCACCTGGTATGCTTGTGAATAAATTATTCGACGAAGTCGAATTATCACCATCGTGGAATAGACTTCTTACAGAATCGAAAAGGCTACAGGTAACACTTTTTTTTCAAATTTAATATACTAATTAATACTGTGTATTGACATATGTTTCTCAATCAGTGCATTGACGAGAACACAGATATCGTTTACCAAGCCACGAGTGCTCAAGGCGGAGGTATTATTGGCGCTCGTGATTTCGTTATTTTAAGACACCGTATCCAATATGGTAATTATTACATTAGTAGTGGTACGTCAGTGCCTCTTAAATCATTACCCAATCGTAATAACGTTGTCAGGTAAGAATTGCACAAAGTAAATTATAATCAAAACTAATTAAAATATAAGTATTAGCGTTCACGAATATATTTTGTTAAAGGGCTGAAAATAATTTAACCTGTTGTGCAGCAGAGCGATTACCCAACGAGGAAAACAAATGTCGATTCACGTGGATAATAAACACGAATTTAAAAGGCTGGATTCCACAAAAAATCGTAGATAAATCAATGTCCACTGCATTGGTGGACTTCATGTCTTATGTCAGGAAATATATGGATAATGTGTAAAGATCAAACTCGTTAGTGCAACACTCGTTCTGATAATCGATTAAAGAACCATGGTCTTTCATAGTTATTTCCATACATTCATTTAATCGACGGAGTTTTTGATCGTTTTATAGCATTTTTCATGTTTTAAAAGCAATGCAATTCTTGATCAGATCTGTAAATGTTTTCCATGTGTTATATATATTAGTGTAAACTGAACGACAAATGTAAAAAGAGTCTGTAAATTTTTGTTTGTAAAGCCAACAGATTGACCAGAGATCGATAAAGACTTTTTTTACACGCTTTATATTTAGTAGGCATGGATTGAAGTTATGAGATGCGAATTATGTATAAAATATGCGAGAAAGGAGTAATTCGTATTTTATTATCATTAAAACGATAGTTTAATTGTTATAAAAGTAATAAGTAAATCTAAATATTCCGATGCAGGTGAAATGGAACTTGGACAAACACCATAGAACGTGATTTAATCTTTCTACTTTTGGTTTATCGATCATTCACGCGAACAATTTTATTGTAATAAAACTAAACACATTTTTCATTCACTGATCATCTGAGGTATGCATGACATATGTGGCATTTAATCATTTTATTCTTCTACATAGGTCTATTCTATGTATAATTAATTCGCTTATCGCTCTTTCTATAATCTTCATTCCGAATGTATAAATATTAAAGTGTAAATGTAAAATAATTGTAAAGGGTGCAGTGATTTTCATTACAAAAGTATCGTTTTAAAGGAGCTACTACAAAACCACTTTAAACGTGTAATACTTCCATAATTTTGGACATGTACATACAAAAGATATGTATAAATAGATAAGGAGCCCGCGACTTTTATATTTTATTATTTGCTTATACATTTCACGAATGTTAATTATATTTGCGATATACTATGAACGAATTATGATTTAATTAATATTAAATAAAATCATAAAATGCCATGTACAAAGAAGTAGCTATATCGAAAGAAAATTATCGAGCAAGTAATAATAATTAATCGAACAAGCGAAATATAATAGAATGTTATAACAAAATATTTTTTTAACGAACACGTTACTATAAGTTCCAAAGAGAAATATACGCAATGATGTGATTTACTTGTTTCTGTCACTCCCGACAATTACGTAGATAATTGTTCATTATTACTTGTAATGTTTCTTCTGCCCACCAAATAATGCACAGGTTGTGAAAGAATGCATTTGATACATATTAAAAAGACACGAATAATGCATTCACAACATAGTATATTCATGTATATTAACAAGATTAATTAAACGCAATAATATTTCAATAAGTATGTAGCATTTAACGTTGCAGTAGCTTTTTTATTACTTGTAAAATTAAATTTATGGATACAAAAACAATTATGATATTATATCGCGTATCTTTATATGTATGTATTAGTGCATGATTTGCTAGTCATAATTTTGTTCTTACGTTGATCCGAATAAAATTAGTTACGTGCCCGATTCCCGCGCTCGGAGAAGTTAATGCGCTAATTTGCTGATGCGAGTTACATTCGTGAACAAACAACGATTAAATCGATGTTGTATCGACCGAAAATCAAGTTTGATTGTATGTACGTATGTAATTTTATAAAACTGGCCTAAATAAACAACATCACCCGTATGAATTGACGTTAATTGCGTAGAAATAATAAAATTGAAATACTTTCCTTTCCAGACGAGCGCGGTTCAACTTTCCAGATGGTTGTTTACGTCGCTTCACACGAAGGAAATTGTTTGAATACATTCTACATTAACAACTGCAAATAAAATTGGAATTCACAGTGGGAAACCGTACCATTGGTACAAATTAATTCACCGTACAATTCACGGCACGTATTCGCCGCATCTTCGTGCACGAATTGCACGAACTTCTGCATATTAGACGGCTAAATATGTATGTCAACGCGTATCTGCACTGCAGGATGCCTCCACGATAACACTATCATGTTGTTATTATTGCAATCAAGGTATACAATTGTTTGTTCATTGTGATTTAAATTATTTACAGCTCAAGTTACAAACGTGAAACAACAATGCACTTTGTTCACCTATTCTTGTTCATCTACGTACTCGCAGTTCAAGGGAAGATCTCAAACTACATCGTCCCGCTTTAAATTCTACATCGTTCCGTTCGTTACGATTACGTTATCCAATATCATAAATAATCGAAGTCGCATCGTATCCAAACAAATCGAAAGGTTCAAGACTATTCTTCTAACATTATTCTAACAATATTTACTTCTTGCATAATCTCGAAACGACAGATAACATTTATCGTTCATTCAAGCATTTGAACGGAACGGATGACATTCGCCAAACTATCGAGATCCCGTATGAATAATTCGTAAACGAAAGTTTCTTATCGGCCTCGGAGCATAGTCGAGAGGAGAGGAGAATGAAAAAAGGGTAAGAGAAACTAACAAGGAAAGTTATTAAAGTGTTCATATAGTGTGCACGTATTAAAGCGAGCGACGATATACAATCGGTGGGACGGTCGGCGTAGAAAGATGACGCTGGCGCAGTAGCGACGACCAAGATCGGGAGAGTCAGTCAGTCGGTCTCGCGCCTTACGCGTGTGCGTACTGAGTTGTGTGTTCGTTTGTTATACCGGGACGTGCTCCGTTATCGTCTGCTCGTTTTCAAAACGGTTGTCAGCAATTATTATAACCGAGGCGTCCCTTCCAGACGATTGTTCGAGCGTGCAGCTGCGACTCGCATCTCAACGGAGCGAGGCCGGGTCCAGGACGATGCCGGAAACGTAAAGGGACGCTCCGAAGCGTCTACGACAGGATGATGCAGAAATGGTGAGTACAAATTACTTTTATCTTTTATTTGTTCTTAGCGGGTGTTATGTGTCATTCGTAAAGTGTCGCATCACTCGGAATTCCGTACGTTCTTTATCTTCTGGTGGTTCAATGGAAGTCGATTGATATCTGCCGGTTCTCCAGCGAAATCGTGCGATTATCAGATCGGTAAAAGCGTAACTTTATGCAACAGATTCTCAAGTAAAGCTCGTACGCCTATCATTTGTAAACGTACAGATGTCGATCGTATTTAAGACGTAGTAGTTATGCGTAGAAGAATGCGTTTGTATGAGATCGCCAGTAAGATCTAGCGTCTGGAACAGTGGATTGTATGTAAACGTGTTAACGAAGTTCAAAGAGACGTTTGGGAAACGTGAACTTGACGTGTCTTTCGGTCGTACGAAATCGAAGGAGTCGTCGACAAATCGTCGCTTCTGTTTATCGTTTCGTTCGTTTTTCACTTATTACTATCGAGTCGTGTCGGGGTCGCACGTACGATGCCTATCCCTGATCCTTTGGGCACGATCCTTTTAACCTTCGACCTTCCAAGCAAAACGAATATGCATATTAGCTGTCTCTGGGTGTATATACGTTTATAGAGTCGTATGCGCGACGACTTGCGGCACGATGCCCCCGTTTCCTTGTAAAGGACTCGATTCTGCGGTTTCGAATGTATTATCATCGGGAAAGTAATATCCAACCCCTTCCTCCCCTCTTCTCCTTTGTACGTGCACTTCCGTTTCTAGGTAACTTTGTTTCAAACTAGTTCCTATGCCGCCTTTTCCTCTGGACGAACTTTCAACGTGATACTAGAAACTTTTTCATTCCTGCTTGTTTAACGAATGTTAGACCGTTTTAATTGTCGGTCATTTTTCTTTTTTCTTTACTTTACGGAGTCCACTGCTCTGAGATGATTGGTATCCGTACTGGCGATACATGTATGATTACCGGGTTGTAGAATAAAGCCAGAGATGTTCTTCTTTCTTGCGTTAAGCGACTCGTGACTCGCTCGCGTACTACTACACTGTTTGTGCGGGAGTAAACTGTCGCGTCGCATGGGGTTTTGTCAATGGTAGCGTAGACGTTGACCTTTGGCAGGAAGAGGAACAGTTTTCTAGGCGTGACGCGGTCTCCACCAAGGTGAATCGATTTCGCGCGCGGCTTCGAAATTTAAATTTAAACACCAAAACCCGCCGCACCGGCGATATTTCTTGTTCGTTTCGTGCAGCCGGAAACGCACTCGGTTCGCCTCACAATGCATTCCATCGTACACTGCTCCGCCGTTATTAAATTCAATTCTTCAATATTACATCCTCTAATTTCAATCGATAAATTTTCTAGTGCTTTCAATATCACATTCGATATTCTAATATTGTGATTTTTGTAAGAAATCGGACGCTTGGCATACTTGGAGAACTTCAGGAGTATATAAGAATATAATTCTTTAAAAATCTTTAGTGGAATTCGTTCAGTCTTCGACTTTAACTTAAGCGAAGGAATATTAATGGAAAACGCAAATGCGTTGAAGTATTTTCGCAAAAGTTCGATCCTTTATCGAGGATATGTACGCAGCACGAGTAGTAGATACAAACTCTTTCACAAGACTCGATATATTTTAAAACGTTGACTAAACTGCATCGTTATACGAAATAACGTCCGATCGAAACCGATGTTCCGGAACTGTTGCGAATCTCGCATGTGTCAAGCGTAACTTGCCGAGAGTCCTTGGGTTTATCTCCCTAACCGAGGGACTATCCATCCAACGTTGGCATTATTTCAAAAGCAACTTCTGCTTTTCGTTTCTAAATGGCTGTACTTAGCCGTTCCGTTGCGCCGCCGGAAACGCGACGTGCCGCGACCAACAACGTTACGTACTAATAAACCGGCCCGCCGTTAATTGCGCCACTTACAAATTTCACCACGGAACTCGCCGAGCAACGAAGAAAAGCTAATTGTTCCGTAAAACTTTGAACGCCTGGTTAAAATAAGCTTATGAAGAACAAGATTAACCGCCAAATGAGATCGTTTCTCAAGTTCCTCGATTAAAATTTATCTAAATAAACGCGGCGATTTATGATACGCCCTGTTACGTTTCAACAGGTTGTTGACACGCGCGGATGTATTTTTCTGCCTCTAAATCATCGAAAAGCACGCACTGACCCCTTTCTATCTGCCTGTAAGATATTGGTTCTATCTTAGAGTTGCTGCGATTATGGTAGCTCGCTACCGGCAATCGAAATTAATGTATGAAACAAACGTAACACGATTCATCGCCAATTTTAGTTATTTCACGAGTTTTTCACTATAAAACGAAATTCATGGAAAACATAGTTGACAACTGCACCCGCGTATACATACTCGACGCTACCTATGTCCGTTTGTTCCGGTTAAATTATCATATTTCTCCGTAGGACAAATTATCCGCGCCAAACGTTCTCAGTTTTCCTTTATCAATGTACATAACGTACAGGTGGAACGAATCGCAGTGGTGTATGAATAAAAGGGAGGAGAATTATTCGTGGGAGTTTTTGCATAGGGTTGTCCTTTTAATGAATTCCCGTGAAATTTCATGATAATATAATATATTAATTTATATATGGATATTTAACAGTAAGACTCTGTAAGGGTAGGATATATAGGTGTTTTTATAGCGTTGGAAGGTTAGTTGGGGAATTCTTGTTTAGCCGAACGAGCCGCGATTAATCAAAAGCTTGGCAACTGCAACGAGTCGAGCCGGGAGATCAAAGAGCTTAACAGAGAACGGGGGAAGGCAGCAAAAGTCATATAAAAATTTTACGTACTTTTCACGGCGCGCCTCTAATCCTTTGAGCCTTCCCGTTGTCTTCCGAGTGATCTCCGCGCGTACCTCGAAACCTACTCGCGTCATATTTTCCTTGCCGTTTTTTTCTTTCTTTTCTACACTCATAAATCGTCGCGCTATCTTTTTACGCCCGCGATATTTTTATTGGCCGTGTATGTTTTCGATACCACCGAAAGCATCTCCGTTTCCTTCGGGGCATCTTTCTGGTCCCGTTCGAGCTCCTCTTTTCGCGGTCAAAGTCCAAGCTGCGTTGCTAAACTTATTCGTGCTCGAGGATCGATGGATTTTATTTTTTTTTTCTATTAAATGGTAGATTCAACGGAACGTCTCTTATTTCGCTTTGTTTCATTTCGCTGGACGCAACGGGGATGAAGCGGGTCGTGTTACACGCTGATATAATACGCTTTCCCGTGTCCATCCCCCTGTTTTCCTTCGACATCATCCCCCTATCAAGGTCAACCAACGGAGGTTAGGTTACCATGACGACGTACAAGTTTAGGTTTACGTGTCGCCTATTTTCATCCCTTTACATGTGCGAAACGTGCGAAAGCACGCGTTGCGACCACGGATCGCCATGAACGCGGAAGTAGGCTGATAATGACGGTGGAAACTTGGATGAGTTTCAAGTGCTCGCCTCGGTCGTGCTTTCATGGTCACCAAAGGCATAGCTTTAGACGGTAAGAGGTACACTTATTGGAATATTGCAAAGACGTTTGTCAATCAGTGGGAATAAAATATTCTAATCTTTTATCTATGCATATCAAGCCTATGTACGCGGATAATCGTAATTATTCCATGTACAAAACAGTTCGCAAGCTAAACTGCGAATGCTTTGAGATTAGTCGGATTTCATTGGCCAACTTTGGATTACTGTGTATAGATGTTAATCCACGAAGTAAAGTTAGATGCCTTACCGCAGGAATAAGGTCAGTCGAGTAGGCGATACTCTAATCGCTTTGAACATTAATGTATTTCTAATTCTCTATCCGTTATCAATCGAAAACTAATGCACAAATATTAGCTTAAAGGGAAGGTCAGAGGTTGTTTCCAGTTTACAGATGCTCTTTATTCATCGCGGCTATAATGGCGCGAAAGTTTCTTTCAATTTCACCGTTTCGCCTGACTGAAACACTTCAATGCAACGTTCCATCGTGGAGCTTACATTGTTGATGCACCCTTTAACGAGTTTTGCGGTGATGCTGACGGAATTATTGTAACGTTTGCATTAACCGTGTAATTTGCTAACCACCGCCAGGGTTCCGTCAACGCTGAACCGTCCAACGCGTTTAATAATCACCGTTGTCGAGCATTGAAAATACTTGATTGCTCCGGCTTTGTCGCAGAAATACCCGCGATTACCAGATGCAATTTATTTGCGTTCGACGCGACGCGGAGCGCGTGAACCGGCGGCGAGCGAGGGTGGGTACGCTCGCGATCGTCACGAGGACGCGATCAACCGTGTAGGTGTGAAACGGAATATCAGACATTAATTCGATTACTCCGCACGCGATTCCGGCGAGCGACATTTTTTATTCCACCATTCCTTGCGACTCGTTGCGGACATCGTTGGGGGGAGAAAAACGTGGAATCGCGAGCGGTAAAGCGGAGAGGGTGTCATTTTTATTTTCAGAAGAATTTCAATTTTTTTTTTCTTTTTTTCTTCTCCTCTTTCATTGAAATACGACGGTCGAATAAAATCGCGTAATGGTTCCAAGGAATTTTATTCGGGATCGTTTCGTGGTTTATTTGCGAATAGAGAGAAGACGTTGGCGTTTGTTTGACATTCCGCTCCCGAATCGGATTTAATTTGCGACTCGAATGAACGAGCCGCTTGTCTCGGCTCGATGTTCCATTTATTTTGCCACGATTATACGCGTCGCTCGTAATTGCTTCCTCCTTCTTTCCAACCGGATCGATCGCCGCGAAATTGACTGCTCCTCTACCTCGAAACCATCTCTCGCGCCGTCGCGATTATTCGCGTTCGTCGCGAGCCGTGTTTTCAGAGCAAATAATTCGCCGCCGGCCACCGTCTCGTCGTTCCATCCTCGCGATGGAGACGCGGAGACTTTTCGTTCACCCCTCGAGACGCGGCGCCGCGGCGTTCTTCGCGCTCGCCCCGCGGATTTCCCGCGGTCCCTTGCCAACTTGTTTCGTAATCGACGGCTGTCGCGCGGATTCGTACCAGTGCCATTGACATCGACGATGCCAACCGGGGACCACCTGTGGAAACGCACGTTCCGGCCAAACAACCGACCCGTCCCGTGAACTTTGCGATTGTTCCGCATGCAGGAGGTGTCAGCCAGTGGCCACAGTTGATGAAACTGCCCTTAACCCGCTCGGAATTGCTATGGCACACGAGTGTCCCCTGGACGTTGATTAAATTACCCCGGATTTACTGCAGCCCTTTGTTCTTTGCTTCGTTAGCGATGGACAAATGCATTCCGTAATGTAATGATTGAACGTTTAATCTCTGGGATTGGGACTCTCTCTTCGTTGGAAGTGGTATAGACCAACGATTGGTCAGACACGCGACGCTACTTCGCCAGTGCTTGTCTTTACGCTACGTCCAATGTTAAATGCTTTATTTAACATTATTTTCTTCCTGTTACTCCTTCCTCTGAACGCATCTAAGCTTTTTTTTTTTAAATTAATAATGGATTATTGCTCGATGGCAAGTTAGCGAATTAGTTCGAAACGGCTCGTTTTACACGAGCATCGCGATTTCAAACTACGCTGCGAGGATTTCACGCTGAAAGCTTGCCAGACACGTTGCTTGTCCGTATTGCGGAATCGTATCCGTCCAGCTCGACGAAATCGCTCTGTACTTTCTCTGTTATCTCGAGTCGTACGTAGAAACGATCGAGCTGCCGATTGTTCTCAGGCTGAATCGCCTCGAACACGTGTCCGACGTCGGTGCACATGCTTCGCACGAGATGCCTCGGCTGCCAAAAATTTCGAACGTGCGCGCGATCCTTCTCTCCCGAGCCAAGTTAAGCTGAATTGCTCCTCTGTGTTTCCCACGTTCTGTCCAATTTTCCACCCTTTCTTCCTATCCACGCTGGCCACCAATTATTTCAACCGAACACTCTAACTCGGGGCACAATGATATCGGTTTATCTCGAAATGTCGATTTTACCAGCGAAATTCGACGCGAACGCTACCAATGGAATTCACTTGGCGAACTTTTTAACGTACGAGTCTCAGAAGGAATAGTCGTCACGACTGGCCACAGCCGAATAGGTTCGCGCAAGTACGTATCCCCGTGCCAAAGCTAGCCAGATAGCCAGCTTCCGTTAGTCGTTTATTGCGGAAGTTTATCCAGTAACATCTTCAAAGTGGCCGTAGTTCAGTTACACTCACGAGTAGCACAATATGCTTGCCGTATTCCCTCCGTTTCGTTGGTGCATCGAATCTCCCGTTGCCAAAACATTAGTACGAATGTTAATTTTATCTATCCTAACGTTCTCTAATCTCACCCTTTCGACGGATTAAGTAAAGAACTGGTTATATTTCCCGCGCACGTTATCAAACGCCATTCGAGCGGTTATCCGACCGCAGCCGAGAGTTCTCGGCTAACCATTTCTCTTCTAGCATCGAAAATCCCTGTGTACACTTTATTGCCGTCGATTCCTGGATATATGGACTCCTTGGTAACGTTTCTACGTTAAATATCCTCGAATTTACTTGCGGTAGAAATCGAGTATTTTGCTGTTCGACGTTAATGGATCGCGTTTGATATTCCGTTGTTCCAGTTTTTAATCGTAAGCGATAATCAGTGCGTGAAACGCGTGAAGTTCACGAAACAGCATCGTTTCCACGCGTTTAGCAACACATATCGAGAATTGATTCTTAAAAACGTCCGAGCATTGTCGAGAGTATCTTCTACAAACGAATTAACGGGATCGACACGCGAAATTATTAATTATGAATCGTGTCGAGATGCTCGGCTCGCGTTTCATTGTACGACGACGAAATAATGCACCATGAACAGGGGAAGTATATTGTGCAATAGTTTTACTGATTCTACATTGGCGAAGCCGATTGTGCACCGTCAGCTGGGCATATTCGATTTCTATTAAATTGGAAAGCGCTCAATCGGAGAGAATTTATGTATGACAATCGATAATGCGAATAACGTAGCTACGTAATTAGCGATATGATTATGCTAATTTATAGCATTGTACGTAACCCCTATCTCTTTGTACTACAGTCTAGATTTCGATCCTATAACTCATACTCCTTTATGGATCCAATTCTTCGCCTATAATACCCGCACTTTACTCTCTGCCAGATTAATAATTCGTTTGCATTAACCGGGGCCACATACAGAATACCGGAGGCGGACATTTACTTTTAATTCTTATCACGATGATGATACGAAAGTTTCGCTTTACGGGTTATTTGGCACATCAATCCAGCGGTAGGTTCTTCCATTATAGAGATTACTCGATTGTTGATTACTCGAGATAATCGAAGAGCTCCAGAAAATTCAGCTCGTAAGTATAATCTGTGTACTTAATGCATCTACATAGTATATCCTGTTAATCAACTCCTCGTTTCTTAATTGCTCAATCGCGTGCTTCGGCGAAAAAACTCGCGAAGATCGCGCGCTTCAACGATCGTTCGTGCCGCCTTTGAAAAATTCTCTCAACCACGAGCAGCTCCCGAAGAGATAATTTTATTCGATTTACGGAGGCGTCTCGTCATCGTAAGATTTTAAGTGGCCACTCAGACCCGTGGCACTCCGGCTCTGGCCGTCGATCGCGCAACTCTCTCACCCTCTACGCGGATACACGGCTGGTGCCGTAGGTGGAGCCGATCGCGGTTAAGCGGCCCATTCGTGTTTATTCTATTTACGTTGGCCGTGATCGAGCAATTTGTTGCCGATACACGCGAGTGCCCCGTTGCTTCCGGATACGTGGAAATCTCGATCGATCGTTCTGCATCCCCCGCGGTCGAGAACGGGCGGTAGGAGTAGACTACTCGGTGGATATCGAACGATATCCTCGAGGGGTAGAGAAGAGGAGGACGAGTGGGCTCGTCGCGAAGGAAGTTACTCCGCGCGCGGACGAGTTACGAGATATCGGCTCGGCTCGATAGGATGAAACGCGTTACGGTTATTGGAATTGATACGGCTGGAATGCTCACCGCGTCATCCCGTTTCCTTATTATTTTAACTTCTGTTATTCACTCCTGTCCGTCGGGGACGCGCGGATGATTTATCGCGTCGGCGTGCCTCGGGGACGTGTAAATATTGTATCAGGCGTGCCGTAATCTCGTAGGTGTCGCCGTGAAATTTCACGGCTTTTCGTAAAGTTTATACCCGAAAATTTGTGTTGCCCGGGAAATTGAACGGGATTGAAGTTTGCGCGACATTTCAGCTCTGTCCCATTGGAACGGATCCGTCGCGTATTCGCCTCCCAGATCTGTGTACATCTTGTCGATGGAGAAATGAATTTTATTAGAGAGATCGCACAAATATCTTCGTTCTCCGTTTCCTACGATTTATCGCGATTAAATATATAATATCGAGATAGAAAGTAATCTCGGAAATAGAAAATTTTGATAACGCGAAATCCCTCTTACGTTCAACCGAGAAATCTCTTACGTTTACGTTTCCAATGCGATTTCCACGAGTTTGGCTCGACGTTATTACAGAGATAATAGCTATTGGGAACTCGGATGGTCTTACGCAATCTTATCGAGAGTTATGTTAATCGTAAACTATTTAACGTCTACTCCTTCGCTTCTCTCCCTTGGAAATGTTAATTTCGTGCACGATCCGTGTCAGTTATGCTAATCGCGTAATGAGCACTGGATCGCGTCCACGAGAATTCCTCGTCTCCTGTGTTTTTTTAAACCCGCGATTCGATTAACCACCAAATTCGGTTTAAACGCAAACTCATTTAAACTACCAGTTTCATCAAGAGTCCCGCAACTTTTGGTTCGAAGTTTCTTCGATTTTCTCGATGAGATCGCGAAAGAAAGGGTGTAGCATTCGAGAAAACTTTAAACAGAATTTCGTTGCGAGCGGTAGTAGTACGCGATTATCCCGAGTTGACTTATAAATTGCAGCGGTACGCGGAGCCAGAGAACAAAAGTGTGGCGTAAAATATGATTTTGCACGTAATTTCATTGTCTTCTCTCATTTGTCCGGATTACGCATGGTTGGCTCATTGTTCGGCCGACGAAAATTATTCGCAGTATCAAACCGCGAACGCTTCGAGATTAAACCGATAGACGCGCGGCCGTGGATTAGCGAGGATGCGCGAGTTCCTCGAGCATTCTGCTCGGTTTTCACGTACCAAAGGACACCCGACCGATTATGTCGGGTGTAATTAATTGCCGCGCAATAATTAACGCGTTGCACTGGTCCTACCCAGGTTGAAGCTTATCGATACTTGTCAGCGTTCCGCGGGGGTAATAAAGAGGAGTCCTTTGTTTGAGCGACGTTTATGGAAAACTTCCGGCGACTAATGAACCTGCATTGTACACCAAGTATTCTTAAAGTTTAATGGTATTCAGGGGATGGAGACATTTATCGGTACAGCGAGTCGCTGGGTGGATCTCATAATTTTAACGATACTCGACTATTTTTCCTAATTAAATTCTCGTGGCTGTAGAAAAAAAGGAATAAAGAGGGAAAGGAGGAGTCCTCGAGATTAAGAAGTCGTATCTCTTTCGTCGAATTCTCTGCTCTTATTTCAACCCTTTACGTGAACTTCTTTTCGCCGAGACGACCAGTCCTTTACGATTAAAACGAAGTTACATCGTCACGTTCGTCGAGTACTAATATTAATTTATTCGACAGAGTTTCGTAGGATTGAAACTTGCAGTAGAAAGCGGAAGATTCAACAAATACCAACTTCTCAGCTCCGAAATCCATCGATCTTCCTCTCCAACGAGCACGACCAAAACTACCCTCGCGCCTCTTCCTACTTATTAATTCAAATATTTTCACCGAAGCGTGCACTCGAGATAAGCTCGAAGATGCTCCGTTGAATCTACGAGGTCGAAAGACAGACTCGGTTCCAGGTGACAAATTCGCGAACGAAAATCAACGACGTTAACACGCCGCGACGGAGACTGGAGCCAATCGAGTCGTACCGATCTAATTCGATTGACCGAGCCACATATCCGCACCCGATTGTCTGCCGTACGCGGCCCATCCGCTAATGCAATCGTTGCTCGAGTATGATCCAACGATAAGTCGATTTAACGAGCTACCAGCGTCGAGTAACGAAACTTCCATGGGGATTTAGGTTTGCGCGCACCCCTGTTAATAACGCGGCTCCAATGTCACGCTTGGTATCGCTTGACACCGGGCTCGATCGCTCCGGGACCTCGTCTTCCGATCCACCGACACGTTATACCCGAGGAGATCGCTTAATTGAACGTTATTGCGAAAAAATATCGCCACAGAGCTTGCACACGTGGGAACCGTCCGACCGTCGTCTACCTGGGCTCGTCGAGACATCGAATTTCGCAATATGAAATGTAGTTCGTATCGTGGACGAATAAGAAAAGGTAGAAACGAGGAAGCGCGATGAAGTGGATTTCCAGCTGTCACGAAAAATGTGAAATGTTCAAAGTTTTAATAACAGAGTAGGGGATTCTAAAAGGTTAGACGCCAATCCCGTCGTTCGCGTTGTTTCGTTTTTGAATAGGCTTGCGTGGTTGTAACCACCGGTCTAAGGTAATCGAAGGCGTCTACTTTCCCATTCAATCAATGAACATTCTTGTTGGCTGTAATAGCGCAACTTACAGCTCGTTAGGGGGCTGTTCGTATCATGTTTGAGATTGCCTGCCGCGGAGTTTGATTGCTTCGGAAGTTCCTGTCCGGTCTAAGAAGCGTGCTTCGCGCGAAGCCGCATACGGGATCGGGCTCGGACAGGTAACGAGAGTTGCCAGAACTTTTCAATATTTCGGTTCACTGCGTCTCGATCGATTCTTCCACCCCCGTGGACAGTGCATTAGAAAAGGGCTCGCGGGACGTTTCACCGCTCGCGAACCTGGTAGATCGTACGCGAGTCGAAAGCTGGATCTCCATCGCGGGCTGTGCGTACATCGCATTAACGCCAGACGTTACGAGCAGAATCGTACGATCTAATCTCGAGAAGTAGTCCCTGAGAAATGGTCGCGCGTTTCTCGCGAAACTAACCGAGCCACGCTAACGTAACTTCGATCGTCGCTTCGACATTTCCCGAGCAAGCGTGCAGAACGCCTTCGACAATTCCGACGACTGGTTCACCATTAACACCAACTGGGTCACCGACGAGTCGTCAAACGAAATTTCGCAGTGCATGGATATTTACGCGAGCAAAAGTTGCTTTCAGACGATGATCCTTTGGGTGCACTTGTAACATTTCATTTCCAACCGCACGTTTGAATCGTCCAAGCAATTAGTCGAGGAGAACGAGGGGCCACTCCGTTTCTCGCCACTTGTCTGTTTCTCGCTGGTTTCCAGAGGCATCGGTTTAGGCTCTGCACAGCCCCGCAACAAGGCTTCGTCCGTTTCGAAGCTTTGAAACTGGCCGGTCACGGCGTAGCAAAGCCGCGTTTCTGCGTTAGCGGAGCGTTGCACGCGCGCCAGTTCCTTTAAATTTGCATGTCGTATTCATGGATTTCTGGCTGTGGTACCAAACAGCCGGGCTGCATTATTCCGTCGCCGCGGCGGGAATTTGCGAGCCGGGACCGCCAAGTATAGCCTGGCCGGCTTAATATGCGAACGATAAATATGACGCGTAATGTATCGCGATTTGGACGGCGACTAGCAACGCCAGAAGCGCAGGAGGCGATTTCGTTGATGTTTCACGGAACATTTTGACGTAAAACCAGCGTAGCCGGGTAGTACGCGAGGATTTAACCAAATCTCTGGTCTTAAGAACTGGTAGTAATAATCCGGTTGCTAAATGGACTCCAACAGTTCGCTAAAACGTAACAGTTAGGGTCGAACCGTGTATTCTCACTTTAATTCAATTCTCCCTCCCTCTTCTCGAAACGCATGGATCACCACGCACCCTTCGTTAAGGGTTGCTACGATCGAAATTCTCGTTTCAACGTCCGCACGATAATCTTTACGATTCGAGATTGTTCTTCGATCAGAGTTGAAACTCCAACGAGGTAATCTGGTCGTAAGAATGTTATAAACATACCGCGAAACACGTTCCACTTCCACGATATCTACGACGCGGATCTGCGATCAATCCGTTCGCCGAGACAGTCGGAACTCGGTCAGCCCGAGCTCTTCTTGTCTGCTCAAAGTGACGAGTCTTTCGCGGCGGAATTTAGGGGCTCGTAAAAGTGTGGCGATCCGGGGCTGGCCTAATTTCCTCTCGGCTACCGATAATTTTACTGCCTGAGGAGGATCCTTCAGTTTAGAAAGCGCCGCGGGGCCGCTATCGATCATTTAAGGGTGGTGCCTTTCCGTCGAGTGTAATTAGAGGATCGTGTAGTGTCGTAGACGATCGTCGCTATTATTCGAAGGGAATAGCGCATAAAATTTTATACAACTTCAACTGTTTCACGTTGTATACCTAACTTTAGAATCTTTTCGCACTGCATCGATGTTTCCAGCGACAAGAAGAATCGGCAAACTGGCGCTCCGCAAACAAATCACGGCACTCCGCTCGGAGACATCATTCGCCTCGAAAGTTCAACGAGGACGTCATCCTCGCGAAACAAAGCACTCGAGACGCTCGAGACGTTGACGCTCTCACCCCGTAGCTACGAACTTTCGCAATCCTGATAATATAATATTTGTATTCGAAATTAGCCGTGCAACAACGCTCGAGCCAATAGAACTCGGCTACGGAGTTCCCGCTCGCGCCTTACCTGCCCGGATTCCGAACAATCCTGTCGCGGCCCTATATAGTCTCGAGTTTTCCGTCGAGCTCTCGTTAATAAGCAAACGAAATCCCCAGAGCGGCAGGCCGCCTCGAATCTGTCCGCCTTCGAATTACGCGACCGAGACACGAACGGTAACTCGCGAAAGAAACGTGCACCGTGGACCAGAATGGCATTCCGGCCGGAGACAAGGTTTCTCGATTCCAATCGACGTTCGAATCCTCCCCCCCTCGAACCAGCAAACCGAAAAACCGTTCCGTCTCGATTCCGCGTCGAGTGCTTTCCCTGCTCGCGTTCACTTTTTCCCCGGCTACTTGTCACGTACGTCGGCGAGGCAGTTTATTTTCATTGCCCGGGGTTTGCGGCTCGTATCGAGAGGGATGAAACAGGGAAACGTCTGGCTTTCGACTCTATTAAGAACGGCGAAGAGTGCGACTTCGCGCGCGCTATCAGCCGCACCCTTCGCTGCTACGTTCCTCTCGGTTCGTGCTCGATTTTCGTTGAAACTTAACCGGGACTCTTCCTTCCCCTTGTCTCTTCCGAACGTGTCAACCAACGAGATATAATATCTCCGCCGTTGTCTCGAGATATTTATTCAGCGATCTGTTTAGCATATAGAATGATTCCGCGGGGTAAATATTAGTCTTGCTTAATGCCACGCTGAAAGGGCTTTCTCGCTACGGTTTGCTCTTAAAAATGTCGGATAATACATGGAATGCGCAGTGAATAAGAATGAATTTGGACGCAGGAGATTTCCATCCACTTTACGAAGCTACGTCCGATGGTATTTCTGCTGGTTCTTCCCATTTTTCTCGACTTTCGAGGATATCACGGATAATCGCGTCCGAATAGTTGGGAGAGTACCATATCTCGTGCGTGGTGCATTTCGGGTTTAGTGGTTTCCAGGCAAAACGATCGCTTCAGCCTATGGCCTGGTGATACCTCCAAATATCGCGTAATCCTTTGGGGGGCGCAGCAAACCTGATTAATATTTGACCGGAAACCAAGCAAGGCTTATTGCGGTCAGATGAATGATTAATCGCAGCTGGTCGCGTCGGCGAACAATGCGCCCCGGAGAAATTAATTGAAACGATTACAAAGGGACTGTGGAAACAGGTGTAATTAGCAACTGAAATGACGAAGGCCGGTTCTTCTTTCATTTCGAACAAGGGAAGACGTTTTTCTGGATTTTCCTCGACGCTTCTCAAGGAACCGCCAGCTCCTCCCCCTGCTGTTTCATCGCGTTCGATTCAACTGTCCGCGGGGGGTGTCTTTTGTCGCGCGAAACAATGAATCGACCGAAACGCGCGCTGATAACTTCGATAAAACGATAATATTCCGGGTGCTATACGAGACTCGTCGATTGAAACTCGCGACGAAGTTCTGCGGGAATAGGAGACAAGTTAGAATCGAAAAGAGATGATCAGTATAGATGTAACACCCGCTCAGCTCCCATGGTGCTTTATTTCGTCGGCTCTCAATTTTACAGTAGGCGTATTCTGACCTACGTTAAACAAGCTCGCGTGAATTCTATGCGAAACTGAAATTGTTTAAAAAATCTCAGCCAACACCGCAGATGAACGCTATAATTCTTTATTATCTACGGAATTATCTTCAGCGTCGTTCGCAACCGAGCGTCCAGCCAGACCACCAGTATCTCACGCGGTCACGCGACCAGAGCCGATGAAAATTCATTTTGGATCCGGGCCAACCACTAAACAACTGCGTGTGCGACTTTCGAGGTACGCCTCTATTCCTCTCTCTCTTCCTCGCTCTCGTTGAACAAGCTCTCTCGATGGTTACCACAATAGCACGATACCAGTAGCAAGCTCCTTTCGAATCGAGAGGACGTTTCGTTGTTCCTCTTCGGCGGTTCGCCGAAGCCTTTCCCCAACCGCGATAAACAGCGAGAGGCCGAAGAAATCGCGGGCGAATGGGACGTAGACGCGGATGAATATATTAAGAACGAGTAGATGACGTGATTGTCGCGATATACGTACACGGGAACGACTGCACGTCGCGTTTCTCGACCAGGTTTCAGCGTGTTCCGCGTCATCAGCCCCTCGCGGACGTGAATATTTCGCCAGTTCGTAAACACAGCTGCGATACGACGTTCGCATATGGCGTGCACGTCAAGTAGTCTATGATTCCCCGGCTTCATGCACTCTCGTGGTGTTTATCGTGCCCGATGCAGCTCGATCCGCGTAATTTTCGAAACCCACGGATCGGTCCTACCCCGGGGCGTCCGCTGCGTTCAGATAATAACCTCGTGCTCCGCTTTGTCCTGTCGATTAATTTATTCTATTCTGCTTAACAGATGACAGCTGACGCGCAGCTAGAACTGTACTCGATAGTTCGTATACAGCTGAAATGTTTTCATTCACGCGATAGTTAAAACAGCGCGTTGAACACTGCCTCTCTTCTGAATGCACGGTAAAGTCAGCGGGATACACGTGGCATTTCCAACAGACATTACCGTGCAGATGAGGTCTGGCATCAAACGTAAGAGAATCGAATTATTTATCCTCGAAAGTTTAACGTCGACTCGACGCGACTTCGACGTTGGCCGATTTCGCTGAATGTTTGAGGAACCGTAACTTCCCTCGGCGAAACTGGCGACTCGTCAATTATTCCAAGCGGAATCGCGTTCGCGAGAGTCCCATTAAAATTACAGACCCACCCCCGGCCTCGGAGAGACTCCTAGAAACCGTCCGATCGCAGACGTCGAAAACGGTAAACGCGTGTAAAATCCGGTCTAAATAGATCGTGTTCGCCACCTAAAAATAAGGGCGATCATTCTCGCGGCTCGCACGGCCGCGTCCAGGCCGCGTCCAATTAAACTTACGGGCGAAACGGCGGCCAGCGTTGTGCATCATTTTATACAGCTCCCGTCGCCGGTAAACAATCCCGCGGGAGAATTATAAATCTCGCTAATTGCTCGCGTTCGGACGTTCGCGCGAATTAAATGATACACGACCGCGAGGACGATGTTTCGCGAAACAGAAACGCGGCCTGCACCGGCCCAGATAATCGCGGCGAAATTAACACGGGCCCGTGGACGACGAGGCTTTCGCGTTCCAGATGCATTTATCGGCGAAGGGACACGCGAGGGGGGTGAATTAACTGGTCGTTACGTGATACCCGATTAATTGAGGGATAGAACGGTGCGGTTATTTCGCTGCGAATTTACCACTGCTACCTTGATCCTTCCGGTTTATATTAATCGCGTAAGCGGAGATAATAATATTTTCACGAGCAGGCGCATATGGACGCGAGTGAAAACGCGTCGCGAAAAACTGAGAGGACCAGAGTATGCTATAAATTGTATTCCACTAGCATTCGAGTGTCGCGTTACGGAACGCGAGGACTCCTCTCCCTTTCTCTCGGTTATGCCTTTGGTTCTCATTTCCTGATTAGATGCGTCAATGGTAACAATTGCTCGTATTTCCCCCGCTAATTAAACGGACGTCTAATGTCGGAAGGCGTCAATCATCCGAGAATTCGTGTGCAATTAATTTGGAGGATCGCGCTGTAGAAATTGAGCCTCGCATTATAGAATATCGAGTATCGGCCGTCGAACGTTTGATTAGAATACAACGCGATTCCGCGGGGCCCCCACGGTGTTGTTACGTGCACGCGCACACGTACGATGAACAATGCCGAATAAACAATGGGGAATGTTCACGCAAGACCTGCCGGCGATTGCGCGCGGAGGGATTTCGCGTTTACTTACGTACACAACTAACGATCAACGTAAAACAGTAAATCGAGGGTAAATAGACCGCCAGGGTATTTTCGGAACTAACGAAACGGAAGATTCCGATCCCACCAGAGATGACGCAAAACTGCTTTCGGAAATGACGGTGTACCCTCTCTCTTTCCCTCTCTAATGTAACGCGAAACATTTAGCGATCGTTTCTTTCTGCTCGCCCTTCACCATCGTTGCGCGCCTGTGAAGTCTCACACTCGAGACAGAAGAAAGACGTGACACTGACAATTACTCGATTTGTTCAAGTAGTTTAGGCATCACCGAGATGAAGAAGAAGTCTAGTGGTACTCACTTCGAATTCTGATCGATCGAGCATGTACTCCAAACACTCTGCGAGAGTGCAAAATGCTGGAGGACGTAGTCGAATGCGTTAAGAGATGACCGTCGTCTAGTCTTGATTGATCTTCGTGATTACGCGTGGAGCAATCGCTCTCTTCCGATGTTTCGGTAAAAGAGTGTACAGTTTAAAGAAATTTAAAACGGACGATATCCCCGCGCAATCGTTAGTTCAAAATGGGGGCGTCGAATTTCCTTTGAGACTTCTAAACGTTGCCGAGTCTGTTGCCTCCTGCCCTCACGGTTGATCCCCTCGTAAAGGGCAGTGACGAAGAGACGAAAGGGAAAGATGAAAACATAGATCGGACGTGGCTGGTTTAGCTGAGCGCGAGAAAAAGGGGATGGGGGTGAGAAAAGAAGTTTCTTTCCCCGAGATAACGTCCCCACCGAATATCCACTCCCTTTCTGAACGCCCCTTATCTACCGCCCTTCATCGGTCGATACCGATGTCGTTCACGTGCTAGAAGACTCGTCTTTGGTTCCTGCTCGTATTGTCGCGCGCTGCGATTCTCCTTTTTCGGCCAAATTCCGAGCAGCTCCCTCGTGATTTCCTATTTGTATCGCGGAGATTGAAACTCAACAGCTGCTCGGATAACGCGAGTCCCTGGAATATTGTTCACAAAATGCCCTCTGCGACGAGTATATAATTACTCGAAGATAAACGGTTAGGGGTAATCGAGATCGTTTTGAAACACGAAGCTGAGAAAATTGAAGGATCTTAGTGGAAATGCATACAGCGCGAGGAATCAGCCTTCGCGACTTGGCTAATCGTAAGCTATTAAAAGGAAATTAGCCTGAAAATTCGAGACACGCTGTTTGAACGTTCAGGCTCCTCGACTGGGTAATTCAGCGTCTCCATCTTGAGCTTGACATTCGAATTTCCTGCGACTGGTTTATAGTGTACTTTCAACTATTAACCTCTTCCTAGTCGGACTGTAAACCACTGTAATCCACTGTTATTTATTGCCTCGTTGCAAGTTCGCCTTCGGTACCGTTGATCGAAATCTCCGTGTAACTTCTTGTCAAACTGATGTCGAGGTTTCCGCTGCACCGCGTTATGATGATGCTGTATTATGGATTTCTCGACTTGATTTGTGGCTCGCCTCTATTGCCATCGCTCGAAACTTCTAACGTGCTACAATATTCGGCTCTCGAATGTAGCGAGATGTAGTTAGCTTTGCGTGTATCAAGTTTTCTTAAACTCTAATTTAAAAAAGAAGTATATCAGTGAACACTGTATTTCACCACCACCTTCACCGGGAGATCTTGCAGAGACCACAAAATTTCGGTAGTCGAGCAGAAAAGCGAGCACGTTGTAGCGGTCGAGAAGATTTTCACCGATCTGTCTCGACCCATATCGCACCTCTGTCGTTCCTTCTGATTATGGCAGAGCGACGAAACCCGTCTCATCTTCACCTAATTTCGCGTTGGACCTTCCTGCGATAAAGGAAAAAAAAGGAGAATCGTTCGACGAGTGTTAAATCGCTTTGCAACCGACAGGATCCACGCGCTCCATTCTTAACTTCAAAGCTTCCAGATCTGTCTTGTACAGTAGCAAATTTTTAACTAATTTGAGAAAGACTCTGATCAGAGTCCCAGGTTTAGCTGCAAAGAATCGTATCGTGAAAGAATCTCTTGGTGGCAATCCCTTATCGAACGTTCGTTGCATCGAATTCCAGAAGAGGCACGAGGAGACCAGCCGCTTTTGGCAGCGATTCCTGAAGGAAAAATTGATAGTTGCGAACGACGTTTCGCTAGAGCAAATTGACACTTCCGTAGGGCTGCGAGCGTTCCAAAAATTTCGATGAGATCCCCCGTATCGAGCGTCACCGACGCGCGACGAATGCGAACAATGCGCAATCGAAGGCAGTTGGAAAGGTTAAGGGAGAGAGAGAATTCGAGCCTCGAATAACCTGGCCTTTTGTGTCGACTCTGCCATTCTAGTGAAACGCGAACCACGCGATCAGTTAAAAAATTACCAGCATTCCGTTTGACGAACATTTCGGAATCATGGGAAAACCTGGGGAAATAGTATCTTCGATCTGGTACCCGTCTCTGTTTGCTGGCGCAAGCGCATCCCATCCAATTAGGAATCTAATTAAAAACCATGGGTCGCGGTTAATAATTCGTGACAGAAACTGTATACACAGCCGCCACTGATTGATCAGCCATGCAGTAGATGCAGTCACTTTGAATTCGTCAGCCATGCAGTAGATAGAGTCACTTCCAATTGGTCAGCCTCGCAGTAGATGCACCGTGCGATTGTGCTGGCGGAACCGACACGGCCGGAGTAATTGCCGCACGCGTTTACACGCCAGTCGAAAAACGAACTATGAACAACTGGAACAACGTGGGGTCGATCATCGTCGCTATTTCCTAAACCACCTTAAACGTTACTTTGGACGTTCGAAACTGCAATAACCTAAATGTCATTAAATTTTGACGCGTTATTAACCAACGTTGCGTCCATGTGGAAGTTAAAAATTAAATCGTTTTTTAAACGCCACGATTTTATATTCGAATGTCAAGGATTTCGTGTGATATGAACATTATAATTTGTTCACGCTTCCCTCATGCAAGGCTGATAAATCTGCGGCAATATTTCGGAACGTCAAGCCGTTTCCGGAGGCAGAATTGAAACGAAGATCGCGGAAGAGCGTGGAAAAAGTCGACTAAATTTGTATCCGTATAAACTGGCCGACTTGAAAAACACGAGCGCGCCTCTGAAGCACGATAAGCCGATATTTGGCCGACGCGTTTATTCGCACGTCATATTTTACGCGCAACGCTGCATATTTATGAGACAAAGGAAACATTCGGACGATGGAAATTTAATTCTGTTACGGGTACGGACGCATAGGTGTTCGCGACCGAAATAAACGAACTAAAACGAAAGTAGGAGAACAAAGACAGTAATTCTAGTGGAAATATGAAAGTGGATTGTAGATGGGGATTCTAATTAAAGACAAGAGTTTGGTTGATACCGATTTTCAGCCAAAAGCGGAGGAGCGTTTCCGCTATTATTCAAGTTCGTTTCGCGGTGAACTGCGTCGCGGAAATGACGAACGGCGATTGAATAAAAAAAAAAAAAAAAAAAAAAACAGCGCTACATTCAACGGTGCAAAAATATCCCGTACAATTTGTTATCGTCTACGCGCGACGGACGTGTGAATGGTGCATATTTCACGAATGATGAACACTTCGGTCACTGTTTACAATCGCGGCACGGTTCTTCAAGCAGCGTTACTCAATTACGACGATATTGATTAATGATGCAAAAATTGGAAATTAATATACGCGTATCGTGTTTGTCGATCATTACACATATTCGTCCTCTGCGTCGATAGGTATAATTATCCTGTTTATCGACATGTTCGCGACAAATTCAGTCAACTTTGGCTGCGTTAATTACGCGATTTTTCTAAATGACGCAAACGTACACGCGTGCACGTTTCGATTACCCTTTCTGCGGCAGTTAAATGTAAATAGGAATAACCATTTCCTTAATTCGCTACGGACCTCGAGGAACCGCGGCGTTTACTCTCACGGAAGCAGAATTTCATCCAGACTTTAATTCAGCTTAAAGCGTCCATCCCGCGAGAATGTGAACGCTTTACGCGAGATAAATAGGGTCGGTGCATTTGGGGAAATATTCAGTGGCGAAAAGCGTCGTGTAACAAAGGGCCCGCAGAAAGTGTCCCGGGGGACAGGAGTGCTCTCGTGGAAAAGAGAACAACCTTCCTAGCGATGCTTCATAGTACGTAGCGGTGGTCTTTATTTTCGATGCATCGGTAAATATGTTCCCGGCGTTAATGTCCCCAGAGCGAACCACGTGAAAGAAAGAGTCGAATTATCATCGTCGTTGCTTTAACGAGGGAAAAAGAGTTGCCATCCGAACGGTGGCTCTCCTCGACTGTGTTTCTTCGACTGAAAATTAACAATTTGCAACGTAACCGGAGGAGCGCGTAAGAACGATTTCCCGGAATCGCGTCGACGGCTGGTGGGAGAGCAAAAGAAACGATCGCATGCAAAAGACGAGTTCTTGATTTTGTCACGCCGAGATGCCGGTTGAAACGCGTTCCAGACGGTTAGTACGTATTGATTCCACCCCCGACATCCTCGCCCTTTCTCCCCATCTGGAAAAGCATCCTTTGCCCCGCGCGGATCCTCCTTAAACCTCACCCTACTCCCTCTCTCTCTCTTAAACCTTGCCCTACCACTTTCCAGGGATTCTGTCTTTGATCTTTCCACCTAGATACATAACAAGACTTCCGGCGATGCTCGCAGGCTAAAGGGATCGCGTTACGAAGGAAGTCCGAGGTATTGCGATCAAATTTGATCACTTTTTTTTTCCCTTGTCTGAAAAATTAACGTTTCGAGACGGTGAGAGGAAAATGTTTCGCAGAGGTCGACTTTTCTCTGGCCTTTCGATCCTTTCGACGTACCTGCGACTCGATGTGTTTGGATAGATGAGAATGTCGCGGCAAATTAATGTACCTTGTAGATATATTTTTTCACTGAACGATATCGATCCTGAGAGGATGGGAATTGCTTTCAAAATTGCAAACGCGTATTAACGACGTGCACGAATTTCGTGTTTACTAGTGATATCCAATGCTAGCGATACGAAAACGTATATCATCGTATAATTTCGGATTTCATTTGTTTCCTGCGCGTCATCATTCGACAATTTCCGTGCAACATTCAATGCTGAAGTATCAGACGGCATAGATAGCGAGCGTCCATCGTGCAGCAAATCCGATACAGGAGTCGTGGTTCATGCTGGCTTCACCGGTGAATACGTATAATAGCAGTAGTATTGCAGGACGTATAGGCAGACAGGCAGGTCCAGCGCCTGACGAACCGCCGTCTGATACTACTTGCAACGGCCGTACACGAGCGAAGCTATAAATTGTATATTTTATAATTTAACGAATACGTATAATTGTTTCACGGTTGCGTCAAGTTTTAATTACTGCTAAGGCTGCTGACAACGCGGAGCGTGGTATATAAACGGTTTAATTTCAAAGTTGAACAGGACGCGTTAATATCGGACAACCGGAAAAATTATTCCATCCTCTGATTGCGCGAATGAAATTTTGAAAATTTAATGCTCTCTGTTTTCGCGACAGTTAACGAATAATTTATTTTTCACGCGGTGCGCCTCGGTGGGAAAATAAAGGCAATTGCTTCGCGTATCCGCGCCGCGGGGGACTTATATTTCAATTTTAAAAACCGTTTGCGCGAGGACGTGTTAAAAAGCAGGCGATTTTCACGGCGATAGACAAGTCAAACGGCAAGAAATTTTTAATGCGGCAACGATGACGTTTGGATTGCGATCACGTAGACAATTTGAATTTCAGATCGCCGTTAGTTATGGCGTGTCGTGTTATTACAGTCAGTTTTTGTTCCCTGAAAAAGAACTGCCGGGGACGGAAAGTATCCTATGCGACGTGAAAAATATCGCCACACCCGTGGAATTTTTACTATTACATGAACTGAACTTTGGGAACGACTCGTCGCGCAACGAGACATCATCCATCAAGTAAACGTTCGTATCTAGAAAAAGTATCATTCGACCATCGTACAAACTATCGCAATCGCGAGCAGACAAAAGACGAGAATTATACGTCGAAACAAAGGGCACGCACGTAAAAATGGGAAATTTACTTACGCGAGCGAGGACTGAAAAATGTGAAATAAAAATTTCATTCACGATGAACGCGTTCAACGAGAACTATGTCGACGGAGCTTTTCCAAGTACCAACATCGATCCTCGGAATTGTTTTCCACATTTATAAGCTCGCGTTTCCATCTGCCCACTCTCCTCCCAAATTTGTCGGTTTTATTCGAATATTTGTGGAAAATGAATATCAAAATACAAACCACGTAATACATATCGCGCGGCTTCATCAGCACGAAGATGGCTTGTCACGGACTGGTGGAATATCACACAATGGAAGTTAGTGCTTTTTAGAAATCGCAAATATAGTCATCGTTAATAACAAACTAATCATCAAGCTAAAGTTAAAAATACCATTCGCATTTCTCTGCGATGGAAACTACAAATCGTACGCAAAAGTTCACAAGGGAAGAGCTAATTGCTTTCTCTCTCCTTTTTTTTTACCGGACAAATATTTCATTCCGTCTCGCAATGACCGCACCTATGTATACGTTTCGGCAACATGCTAGCGCTTTAAATGGTGTCCCAGCGAAATTTGTCTGGGTGCATCGCAAGCGTCCATTGGAACTTTCACGCTGGCAAATAAATTCCACTCGTTCTCCAGTACGTTCGCCAGTCCGACGACAGTCGACGAGAGGCCCGCACCCTTCATTTTTAATTAAATACTCCCTGACCCCTATCCCCACCCACTGCCTTTTTCTACTCTCATTTATTCGTTTCCTCCGTGTTTGCTTGTTTCATTTCTCTCCTTAGTTAATCCTATTTTCCCTATCATTTCTCTTCGCTCTTGATTTTTTCCAGCCTTTTTTGTATATAATATTATCTTGCGGCTGGCAATTAATCATTCTCGTTGCCCGTTGCGTCTTCTCAAAGTGCCCAAGTTGCTTTCAGAGAAAGCACTTCGCCAAAGACGCCAGCCGAAGATTTGATGGTGCAATTCGAAGAAATTTGCTTTGGAAAAAATTCCACCGGAGATGTTCGCGAGTAATGAAAAAATGTTTACTCTCGAAGCGGAATCCCTCGGGGCTCCTGATACCTAAGACAATTTTCATTGAAACTCCGGATTAATGTCTTTTCCTTTAGAAACCTCCTGTGTATTTACCTTTGTCACGTGACGATCATGGTTTCCACCCGCAGTTTATTAAGTCTTCTCGACAGACGTCCCATTTTCTTTCTCTTTCCCTCGATCGCTTCAAGCGCCATTACGTAGTGTGCTTCTCCTTTCTCTCTCTCGATATCCCACGATATCTCCGCAATCGTACATTCGCCTTTTTCTCTACCGCGTTCCCATCCCTCTGATTGCCCCCGCTAACCTATCCAGTTTGCTCGTTTTTTTCCGCTTGTTCCCTCCGCATCGATCGCGGCGTATAATCAGCGGTACCGGAAGTAGAAATAGCGACCGACTTGTTTTCCAGCGTGTACACGAATCGAACGAGAAAAGGAGAGGGGGAGGGGAGTCGTCGATTCTGTTTTTATAAGGCAGAGGCAATCAAGACTGGGGATATGCCGACGGTACCGGTTTCCTTCTCGTTATTCGAGCATTTTCAACCGTCAGAGTGGCCTTTTTATCTTTTCCGTTCCCATGATCGCTTCGAACGTTGTTTGAAAGCTTCATTTCATCCGTCTGAATGTCTGCGGTTCGTTCGTTCCCGTTCGAATATATTTTTGTGGCCCGAGCGCATCAATTCGCGGTTATTTTTACAAATAAACGCTCTATTTGCGTACACGCGGAAGATGCAAACACTTTCGAAGCTAAACGTTTCCCTGTTTGCTTGCTTGGATAGTGGAGTGGTTATAGCGCACTCGGACGTTCAAATATTTGCCGGCATTTGTCGCAATTAACACGTTTCGAATGTGTAAGCGCCTCGGTATTTTTGTAATACGATTTCACTCGAGAACGAAGGTACGCTAGATAATTGGAAATTTTGTTGAGGAGGGCGTAACGCTTCTCGTCCCGTAATGGTCTTTTCTGCAACTTCAGCAGGCTCTTAAGTTTTCGTCTCGCAAGTATCTTGCAACGTGCACACCCACGTTGATGCTGGCATTTAAATTGATATCGTCGTCATATTATTTTAGTTCCCTCGGCACTACGAACGTACGAAGTAACACCACGCGAGTTTTTACCAAATCTCTCGCCTCGGGACATCCACGAATCTCCCCTGTGTTAATCAATCCCCCGGGACTAGTATTCAATTCATTCGTTTTCCATCGTCCATACCCACTCGCGTGCACGAGCCATCGAGCCTGATTGAGGCTAATTTATTTCCCCACCGCGTAAACAACTTCCCGTTGTTCGAACGGCGAACGGAAAAATGGCGACGGACGAACCTCGCAGGGTCGAGGGGGTGGATTGAAATCGTCAGTGCGTCTGATCGAAACGGGGCGCGACTACTGCCCGTGAAAAAGGAAACGAGGCTCGATTAAAGGCAAACAAAACGCGCGACTGCATAACTACTGCCGAATTTCCATCCGTTCGATAATTGCCTCGATAATCGAAAATCCACAACGAGCCTTCGTTCCGTTCCGTCCCGTTTCCGTTTTATTTAGTTTTGCTTCGAGCCCCTTTCTATGCCTCTCTCTCTCTCTCTCTCTTTCTAACCCTCGTTCGCTCTATCTGAATAGCATCGACAGCCCCGCGTAATTTCTAGGCCAATCGCGATTTAACGAAGACGTTCAAGCACGCGAAAGAAAATGCCCGGCTCTTATTACCCAGCTCGTGGATCTCATTTTCGCATAACTCGAATGGAATCCTCTAAATGTTTTCTATTTTCTAATTTCGCACCCCGAATTCCACTCACAATCACTATTGTACAAGCTCATCTGGCTTCGCGTCCTATATCCGTCCCTTCTTACATCTACCCAGCGATTGTTTCGTATTCCATGGTGTCACGCATAATCGCACGTGAAAGTGATTCGATTGTTCCGGCAACATGGCTGGAACAGTGAATCTTCGTTATCGAGCATGGGGCACACTGCTCCGCCATGCTCGTGATCACGGAACGACGCCTTAGGTGCTATCGCATCTTCGTTAATCCGACTAATAGTAGTTTATTAACGACCATTACCCTATCCTACAGAACGATGCTCTTCTGCCGACCCTTGAGTGGGTTTCAGCTTGTACAGGAGGGCCGACACCCAGGGATGTCCGCGTTTTCAGAAACGAGCATTCGTTTCTAATTAGGCAATTTGGGCTCCAAACTATCCATTCATCACGTAATTAGTTACAGTTTAGTGTCTAAACTTGATGAAACTGATGTTATCCTATCTCTGATGTCAGTTTAT
Organism: Xylocopa sonorina; assembly: GCF_050948175.1. Lineage (NCBI taxonomy): Eukaryota > Metazoa > Arthropoda > Insecta > Hymenoptera > Apidae > Xylocopa > Xylocopa sonorina. Next base: position 10,139,632 of record NC_135197.1, on the reverse strand, counting down.
TTAATGATGATTAATTAAACGCCCTGTTTCGTAACGATTACTCGCGTAAGAGAAGGTAAGGGAACAACGAAGAATTGATTGTTCCGGTTATTGCACCTAATATTTTAATTGGAGCGCAGAGTGCAAGATACTCGTGTCGAGCGGCCATTTAGTAAGAATCTAATTAGAGATATCCCAGCGGGTACTTTGCGTAACGATCCTTGCGCCAATGAAGCTTGTTGCATCTTTTTTTACGTTCCTTTCTATTTCTCTTCTTTTTTTTTCCTTTTTTAATCGGGCCAATTACATTTCCGTCGATTATCTCTTAATCATATCGTACATCGTACTTTTTCAATGTTCGAGGATGTTCCATCGAAGCTTGACGTCGTGCAACGTTAAAATACTTTTGGAACGAGTGGTTCGCGCCTCTCTGTTATAATTTGATCGTGGACGTTATTAAACGGCCCGTGAAAGCTAATTTACAGGCAAATCTTGTTGATGGGAATCTACGATGTAACGAACCACCCCCAATATTTGAATCGATAAATTTTTTAGTAACCCATGGTTGGGTGCAATCGTAACTTCGTTAGCGAGATGAAATACCAACGCTTATCATCTACCATTATAAAGTGCGCAATAAAAACAGCCACTCGTTATCGCACATCTACTCCGTTCTTTTCTCTTTTTATATTTTCAAAAAATATCCTTTTCTTTTCGGGTCGAAACAGAAATAATAGCTTCATGTCGCTGTTAACACACGGTTATATTCAGCCTATGCTTAGTCAGCGCTGAAATTGGCTAATTTAAGTAATTGAAACGAACGGTGAAGGTGTAATTAGTACCCTACGCCTTCTACGAAGAAACGAAGCTTGTATTAAGAGAAACAATAACTAAATTGCATTTGCCGTGGTGCGTTTGCTTGTCGAAGCTAATTGGCCTCCCCGTTGTTCGTTTATCTTCTAATCTAAGGTACTCGCAATTATTTTTCGCACCGACGGAAGCTGCACGAAATACAGATTTAAAACGTTGAATAATACATCGAACTATCTACGACGGGTATGAAGTATAAAGGGACGTTTGCCGCGTTCGATATTCAAAGATGTTCGCGGTTGTTACACGGAATACAATTATGGACACGCCGATACGTAGTTACGTGGTTCCGTTGGAAGACTTTCAGTCACGGAATCAACGTAAGTTGAGGTATTGTGTCATGCATTATGTAATAGGAATCTGCACCTTAATTTACGTGACGTGAACATAATTGCAATTAGTTATCAACGCCCTTACCATTGCATTATCACGGGACAGTAAGTTCGCCTGTGGAACCCGGTATCTGGGTTAACTCAATTAAATCTGTGATCTAACAAATTGCCACCGCTGAACTGCTTCTGAACTACCGAAAGAAGAATAAATTACCGGGGATAATAGAACCAGGAGCAGCACCAATTTTTTCTTATCAAATCTTTATCACCATTACCTTTCGCCTCGCATCGATCGACTTTCACGACTGCGATCGGAACCGAAGCCAAAAGCGGCGCGTTACTAATCACCTATCTAAATTATTTATTCTATCGGCGGATAAAAGCTATGTCGGCTGTACGAATTCTACGTATCTCTGGTTAAAACTTTCGTTACTTCGATTACAGGGATCCTCAGAATCCTCAGAACACGAGCGAGAAATTATTTCCTACATTTTTTCTCACTTATCGTTAATCGATGTTCCATATGCACTTTTCTATCCCTGCAACCCTTCCACGACGACTGCGAACAGCTACTGCGAACGGTAGATTAAAATCTATCGATCGCGAAACGAACACGTATGGAACGCGATCTCTTCCTTCTCCTATTCTTATTCATCACGTATTATTCCAACGTTTTCGAGTGTACACAGTGCCCGGCTTATTCGCGAGGTGCAATCCGTAGGAGAAACGCGCGATTGAATGCGCCACTTGAATACGCGACACGCGGACTTGCTCCAGCTTCGACAGCCGCGTCGATCGATTTAAAATGTCCGCATATTTTCCCATCTCGCCATTACCCGCATGATATACCGCCAGACAGTGATACCGTTCTGAATGTATACCTCGTGGAATCGACAGTTTCCGCGTGTGAACGGAAAACTTGTTCGCCTAATCGACGTTTCCACCGCCCCGTCGCGTTTTGCCACCCCTGCCCGATCTCCCGAGGAACCGTCACCATTTGTTTTAATCCGTTTCAACGAGATTTATCTTGGGTATTACAGAATGTTCCTCGTGTATCAAGCTTGTCGCTCCGCAATGCGAAATTCAGCTTCAATTCTTGGGGGCCAAGGGACGCACGTTTCTTTGACTCGAAAGTGGCACAACCTGTTGGAACTAAGTAATTAGCGAACCGTGCCTTTCATCTTTCTAATTAGGGGATTACGTTTTCCTGGTTTTTTAATGCGTTTCTTTTCTTCGTAGGCGGAATTCATTAGGTGAATGTAGGTTTTTGTTGATTTTAAGTGTTCAAGATTTTGTTTCTCGATGTAGGGTTTACACGGTGTTCAATATTCTACGCTATTTAATTTGTTAAGTATTTTTTTCTCTCTAAAAAGGGCACAATGGTCTTAGTTAACATTCGCTCGCCATCGTATAAATTTCATTCAATTCCTGAGAGTTCCTAAGTAGAGAGCCGAGTGTCCATTGTTGCACACTTATGGGAGTTTTTGTCTCACGGTGAAATAAAGTGCACCTCTGGGTCTGGCTTCCAGCGGGGTGAAAAATAGAGCCTCGAAACCGATGGCCTACATAAAAAGGACAAAACGTTCGCTTCGTAAGATCGCACTGCTCGTAGATCCAGCTGATCAAGTATTTCACGATGAGTGAAATATTGCCCGCCGGAGAGGGCCCTCGAACGGAGGAATTCGCAGCTGCTCGAGAACTATTCCACCCCGTGGAACTTGGTAAAAACGGAAATGATACTCGAATAAAAAATGCTCTCGCTAATTACACGAACTCGACGAGAGGAACTTTGTGTCGAGATCAATCACGTAATATTGCCAGGTCCACTCTTTTTTTTCCTTCTTCTTCATCGTGAAACTTTTATCCCGGTTCCCACGAGCTCCGAGTAATTTCGAACAGTTTTTATTCTGAATGATAATGCGAGGTAACATCATTTCCTGATCGCATTCCAATATCTCGATCAACTTCGAGCAACTATTACTTTATGATAATTTGGCTGATCAGTTCCGTGCTCTCGAACCGCGAACCGTCCCCAACCCCTTCCAACGGGACGAGAGCGGGAAGGGGAGAGGATTTTTCAATTTTCGGACTTGTTTGCACACGTGGATAGAATTCGTGACTGGCATTCGTACGTTCTCTCTTTCTCTTCGCCCGTTAAATATAGTCCGTCGACAGTGCAGGTTTATTTCAACCCCGTATCGTCCTCGATCGGTCGCGGGCAACTTCCCGATAAGACCGACAAACTCTCGCGTCGCCGTTTCTCGCTTCTCGCCCGACAAACTTCATCGCGTATCTCCGTGAAAACCGGCAACTTTCCGAATATTTGCCCGCGGACCGGCAATTTCACGCTCGAGTCGCGGTGCCGCTTGTCAGACGAGCGTTTGCGGAGTTTCGAAATGCCGCCACCGTTTCGCTCCCTCGAATTTGGACAGAGAGGAGGGAATTAAGTTTCCGTGGAGAACCTGGTAGGCCCTCTAAAACGTGAAACGAACGTCGGAAACTTTCCAATTTCTTCTGTATCAGCTTCGACAGCCATTAACTTAACTTTTCTACCTTTTCGTCCCGATGTTCCCACCATCTTCGCTGTCACACGCAGGTACAGCAATTCCACGGTAATTCCTGTGAATCCGGAGCTGTTCCAAAGAACTCGAAGCTCGAGGATGTTCCACTATGACTCTTCATCCTTCTTCTCGTACTTTTGGTACCATAACTTGAGATTCTACTCTGTATACAGTTGATTAACATTTAAAAACATGGGATGGCACGGTTATAGCACTGTTAAAAATTTCGTGCACACGCCTGCTACGAGTCTCTATGGAGAAATTATTCTAACGTTTCGCAAGCGTCTCGACTGTCTTTACCCAGGGAATTGAATGGTTAAAATACGTTACGACACGTTTGAATAATTCCTCCATAAAGACACGACCGTGTATACGAGAACTTTAATAGCGACGATCATGTAATCGTGTCCATTTCTTACTGTCGAAACGGTCCTGGACTCGCGCCTTGCTCCATTTCGCGTGGATACATCGTAGAAAGGGGATGTGATACGCGGAAGGTCTCCTGGAAAAAAAGCAAAAGGTATATCCGTGCGAAATCCTTTATGGACCGACGGTCGTTGAGTTCGCAAGACGCACCGGGCAAAGGCTTTCAACCCAGAAACTCGTTGGAAAGATAAAGCTGCCGGTTCGAGAGGGATGTCGAACGAAAGCAAAGGGGTGGGAAAATCTGCTTCGACGAATTTCCTTTGATTTTATCGTTCTCGTTGGCCGATCCTGATTTTGCCGCGCGGATTAGCGGATTTCGCGGCTCCGGAAAAAGAAATTAACGAACGCGCACGACTCGCCATTGCTGTTAGTCATTTATTGAGCAAATAATGGCGGACGTGGAAGCGACCGGGGTTTACGAGATAATTATCTGACGTTTATCAGATAATCGCGAGCGGATTTTACGCGCAATAACACGCGTCCGTTTGAAATTTGCGAAAAGGTTCATTTTGAAAAATGGAAATGGAGGCTGATATTCTGACGCGTGGTAAAAGGATCTCATTTGTCGCGTAGAGCGAACGTTAAATTGCGGCGGGGGTATTTTGTCGCTGGCCCTAAGACTGTCAGAAAAATGGGTCGTAACATTTTATACGTATGGCAGACAGCTTACGCGTAGAGCGGTTAAAGTGCTACGGTTGCTGGAAAATTTTTAAATGCATTCTTCGCAGTGAACTCGTTTCAGAGATAATTCAGACATGCGGTATAATAAATTCCAACGAGCAATTCCAGCGCCTAATTAGAGGTACCAATGAAATTTTCCAAGGAAATTGGTGAAAAACGTTTGAAAAGATACGAAACTCTAAATTCGTTTACTAAAGCGGACGATCTACATTTATAATTAGACTGCAGTTGCTTATACGCGTGTATAAAACAAATGAGGATATACTCCCTCTCTCTCTCCCACTCTTGTTAGAATATTTAGATACGAGACCGCGCGCCTTTTTACTGCAGCTACAATATTTAAAGAGCGAAAAGTACGTCGTTTCGCGGCACTAGAAATATTTATTGCATCACTCGAACGTATCAAGCACCCTGTGAGTGTATATATTTAAACATTTTCTCGCGGTTTATTTACGACACCACTTTTGCACGCGAACGTCTCCCAAGATGACGGAATCGGAAAGCTTCCCCTCACACGGTGATATCTTTCCATCCGCAGGTGACGACTTTCAGCAGCGAACATCCGGGCGTTCGTCCTGCGGGAGACAGAGACCAGAAGTAAGGATGGCCTTTCACTGGGATAAGCTCTCACCGGCGGAATTTCAACAGCTCCAGGACCTGGCAGCTTGTAAGTAAAAAGCGAAACAGCCGGCTGTCGCCGAGTTTTGCGACAGTCAAACTCTGTTACCGAGACGGCACGAGTTCCGGGGCGGCGTCGAGGGTGCGGATGAAACGAGCTGTCGATGCACCCGGTTCTCACCGGCGTGATGCACATTTTTAAAGGGAAACCTTGCCGCTTTTCCACTGCTGGTATCCATTACGAGCTCCTGACAAACGTGTTCGCTCGATGGACCATCTGAACGCGACGGATTTTTCTTAATAAATATACGAAGATACGTTGCAAAATTCAGATCCTGAACTGTGCTCTCGGAAGTAATTGTAACGGATAAATCGTTAATAAATTAACCCTCGCGGGATCTCGACGGACGACCATGGATCGTCGTGCTCATTGTTTATGGAGTTATGGTAATTCGAGTGACATCGTCTGGGAGGAAGTCAGATTTATCGTGACCGTGTCGCGGAATACGATTGTCTCGAGGATAAATCTCAAATTTCTAGGACACGTTTTTCTTATGTAACCCGTGTAAAGGGAATTGCATTTTTTCTCTATGACGTGTCTGACTATAGCCGACCACTTCCACTATATTCAGTCGTTCCGTTCGATGGTTCAGCTTCGTGCACAATTCGTGAAGAACCTAACCCTATCGTTAATTAACCGCACGCTAACGACCACTAATCACACGACTAGTCCGCAAATTGGTAATCACCGTTCCCTCGGACGTTAATTCGTACAACAAAACGCTTTCATCGAGCGTAGAGAGGCGAGGGAAAAGTAGAAACGCGATTGCCATCCAATTAACCCCTACGTCGATTTCCCATTTTTGAACAGAGCCACCATCAGTTTTTCTGATTTCCAGACGGAAACACGATTCTCTGGATGGGAAGGTTAATCAGGCAGCTGCGCTCGCCCGCGATCTATCATCGTCCTCGTCAATCGGCCCGAAAATAGTCGCCGCCTAAAAATACCATGCCCGTTAAGTGCATTATGACGTCGACGCTGGTAGATTAGGCCAATGGTCTCCTATTATTAGTCAATTTATCGGCGTTGTTTTCTCCGCGAACAACTGAATCCCAGATGCCAGTAGATCGATCGCGTTTTCTGTCCGCTTCCACTCCCGCCACTCTTTTCTTTTCTTCCTTATCACCGGATCCGGTCAACAAACTGGATGAGAGGACACTTTAAAGTTCAAGTTCGTCGCGTCGTTTCTCTCACGATTTTTTCCTCGAATTGAAGCCGCGAGAGACATCGCGAGCTGTTGACAGTCGTCCCGTAAAATTCTTTCGAGCAACCCACGGATAAACACACATTTTCGTCTCACTGGGGATCACCGACGAAAGAAGGGAGCAGGTCGGCTAATACGTGGTATACGAGCACGTGACGGTTCTGCTATTTTTGAGATCAGGAAGCAACGCGTGCCTTGGGCCTGATTATTTCACTGGTTTCGCCTCGCTATATTTTATCGAGGCTGCGATATTGGCCTAGAGCTAATTATCGTTCGCGGATGGTTCGTTCGGTGAAGTTAGCAGCAGCAGAACGACACGGGAATCATACCGCAACGAAGGAAGGAGTTGTACAATTAGAAAGTTTGCTCCAAGTTTGTTAATTAATATCATTCGTTGTGGTTTTTAACCTTTAGTGGGTTTTGGTATAATGTCACGGAGAGCTGTATAATCTTGGTGCGCGTACTGGGTCGGATTTAATATTGTTGCGCGTTCAGAGTTCGGAAGTTCGCCTAATTCAACCGTTACGATTCAGTTCGAAATTGCATTTTCTGTTCCGATAAACAGGAAGTTGCAAGCCGGAAGTTCACAATTGCTTTTAACTTCATTGTTTCAGATTCCACGCGAAAGCTACAGGATGTCCTCACCGAATTCTGCGGGTCAAACACTACGCCCAGCGGTGCGTCGAAATATCATCCAGACGGGGTAAGTTTCACCGTAATTCCCCCGTAAATTCACCTGCCGAGCCAGCGATCGTTTATACGCTTATTAAAGTCAACGCGTGCATCGATCCTCTAATCTGATTTTATTACAAGCCTGTTTTCGTCCTGTACCGTTTTCTCAGTCTCTCTCGAACGAGAGGATTACCAGAAGAATTCTAATTGAAATAAAATATCGCCGTCGACAATCCGTCGTAAAAATTAACGAGCCCCGTCCGGCGTTCGAAATTCAAAATAAATTATCTCCCGAGGGACGACGCGATCGATAATTACGAGGCGTAATAACGAAAAATTATCGAAATCGTTAACAACGAGAAACTGCAGACGCTCGAAGCGATTTCACTCGAATTTCCACGTCTCCGAACGGCCTTCATTAATTCTTGGCTGATGTCGCGCGAAGAAGATGCGATCCGGCTGAATATTTCGAATTTTCCACCGCGTAAATGAAATAGTCGAGCGAGATAAATAACATTCGCGAACCTGTTCACTTCGCGAAGAAAAGGAGGAAAAAAACGTGGGAGAAGGAACAAAAAAATAGTTAATTGGATGAGTCAACGTCATCGCAATAGCATGAAAATCCAGCAAAATGGCAGACGATCGAATAATTCGCCCGTTGCGTGCTTGAAAGCTTTAATTCCCTGAGCGCGATGTAATTTCGTTATCACTTTTTTTTTTTATCGTTCGAGCATCAGTCGTTGAAAGTAGCCAACTAAATTTCCCTTCGATACGCGAAGCAACGTGCTCGCTTCTACCGTCTCGTTCTATACGCGCATTCGTGAAAATTCAAACCCATTCGTCGCAATACGAACGCTACTTTGCTACCAGCGAGCGAAAACTGTTTTATACACCTACTCGATACTAAAATATCTGCTCGCAAAGTACGAAAGGGGCTCGAGTTAGGTTTATTCACCGACGGGCATTAAAGTACGTTCAGCCAGGGCGAAGTATTGGACGAATCGAGTGAATAAAGTACGAGATCGTGCGCAACTCGGCGATCGTAAAAGACAAAGTCACCGGTCAGAAACGCGTCTGCGTAGCTTGATAACGTGTTTCAGAGAACCACGCCGCTGTTCCGCTGTTCGATACAATAGGGTTGCACGTATTTACACAGAAGCGGCGCGTAGGCGTCTGGTGTACACCCACACGCGGAGGGTTACCTAGAACGTGTTAGCATGGATCGAGGAAACGCGCGTCCCATAAAATCCCGAACTATTCCTGTGGCTATTACAGTGGGAATACGTCCGGACACACGTGAACAGGTGCGAGTTATAGCGAGTTTATACCGCCCGCGGATGTGTCCGTGCCTCTTTACAAGCCGCGGCGTGTGCTCTGTTCTCATCCCCGAATCGACACCACCGGCTGCGAATCGAGATCGTTCGATCTCAAACGCGAGATTCGTTTAACTTTCAACGCGTTTCCCGGAGAACAAATGTGGTTCGTCGAGGGAATGTTGGTTTTAATCGTTGATCGATCGTACGTGTTCGATGAGACCTGTTTACCGATCAACTCGCCGTCCCGTGCTTCCTTTACTTTTTTATTAAGGGAATTCGATATCCGATACTTGACGCTTCATTTACTTCGGATTTCTGATTGTCGTCTAAAATACAACTACCCCGTCGTGCGTCAATTTTGCTCATAAATCCGTTGGCAATGAAAAGTTCAGCTACGAATAAATCAACGGGCAGGGAACTCTAGAAATTTTGGCTCGTCGATCATTCCGTTTCGATAATTTCCATCACCGCTGGAAATTTCCAAATCTGCAGCGATATCGAGGCGCACGGTGTAAAAAGAGGCGTCTGGTCAACAATAATCGTTTATTACGAGAATTCATGATGTCAGCTCCAGGCAGGATGATAAAACAATAAGGATGGAGGTTGCTATCGTGGTTGACACGATGGCTGATAATGTTCCTTGGCTGATGGATTGTCGTGTGGCGCGTCGGCCATAGGGAAGCCGCGTGAAAGACGAGTATACATCGTTATCCGGCACCAGGATAACGATCCTTTATATCGAGCTTGCTTCCTATATATTTATTTCCCTTCCACGGTTACGTTCCAGCGTGCCCCGTACAAATGTTACGCAACCGGCTCCATCGTATCCCGCTTCTTCCCTATCCTTTTTCTCCCTCCATTTTTCATCCTGTTTATTAATCGACTTCCATTCGTTCGGTTTTATTAAGTCGATGCGCCGCTCTCGTTATGCGAAAATCGCTTCGGTTTAATTACTCCTGGCTCTCTCGTCGAACGCGGCAGGGGCAGTCGATGCGGAAAAACTCCGAAAGGGGATTTGTTAGGCGCCCCACGTGGATACCACTCGTGTCCCTCTATTTTCACCGCGTACACTCGCGCATGATGGATAGAGAGACACACGTGGATATAAACGAAGATAGAGGATTCTTTGATCGCGCGAAATTACCTCTGCCCGCCTTTACTCACGAAAGCTCGCGGAGCGAGAAAGAGATCCGCGAGCGACCGACTTGGAATCACAGGAAACAGCATTCGCTGGAGTTAAGCGATCGTCGATGTAACTCGAACCTTCCTTCCTTCGGAAGAATGGCAGGATACACGGGAGGAGTTTCAGTCTGTTAACGAAGAGCGGAAAACAATTTCGCGGATAACGAATCTTTCTGTAGGACGTGGAACTGCGTGGAAGATCGGAACAATACGGTTAAATTAGTCCTCGTTTATATCAGATCGCGGGTCCGTATTATTTTCTGCCAGTAAACGACGTACCCGGAGTTTCGATTATTCTACGTCCGATGAGTTTCGCTTAAGAGCGTGCAGTTAACAGGGATGTTATTTCACTCGAGATATTTAATCCACTTGTCGCGCGCGATCGTTTCGTCGTAGCCAGTTTAATTTCCTCGTTTAAGATCAGGAACGCGGAGGAATGATAGCGGCGCTTTATTTCCTTCAATGCGCCGCTGCATTCGCGATTTCCATTCATGTACACAGCGGTGCAACTCATATTGTGCGAACAGCTTTCAACGGAGCTGTTGTTTTCCCTTCCATCGCAACAACGGACTCTCCGGGAGCGAACTACCCTCAGGTTTTAGCTGACTAACGAATCGCAGTGCTCTAGCGCCTATTCTACTCCCTGGGCTTAACTCCCTCGGGGTTTTCCGTCCTCGCAACCAAAGAGGGAGTTACCACCCTTATAAACCGAATTAAAAATTGGTACCAAAGTTTAGAATACCATTAAACGGGAATTGTAGTATCTAAATTGAAATATTCTTAGAGAAAAAGGGCGACGCGGTCCAGAGACAAAGCTCAGTAATTTCAGAATATATCAGCTGAAGCTAGACCATGGGAATTCCTCGATAAGGTCCGAGAGGAGACACGCGAAACGCTCGAGCCCGTCGTTCGTAACACGTTCGAACGATTTCGCCCTTTCTGCCGGATCACCGATCCCGAGTCATAATTGAACATGCCAGGCGTGGTTAACTATTCTGCGTCGGTCACGATCGACCTAAAATCTCCACTCTGGCCACTGCTAAGAGAATTCGATTCGCTCTGTCACGCCTTCCACGAATATACGCTATTAATTATGCACGCTCGAATCAGGATATTCGCTCGGACAGGATTAGTACGCGTTAAGAAGTACGTACCGCATGGTGTAAAGTTGGATAACAATGGAGATCGCGTCGTTCATGGATCTGGCGGTAATTCGACGAATTCTGATCATGTTTAGAGTGAAGTCATTTCCGAAAAATAATATGTTCGCATTGGTCGAGCTCAAGTAGCTCGAAACCACTTTGTCACTCGCAAACCTGTTTTTTTCGAATTCAAGTACGCTCTCGAGTGCCTGTCGGGTCTCGAACGAAGCACAAATGAATTCAGAATTTTTCCTGCGCCAAAAAACGACTCGAATATAGTAAAAATTGGTATGTCGCGTGCTAGAAGATCATTACAGAGCTTGAGAATGAAACATTCCTGGCTACTATATGTCTATACAAGCTTCCAATTTGATTGGTTGGCGTCTCGTTTGATATCACGAGCAAGCGATCGGAGCGGACCAAGGTGACACAAGGGACGGAAAATCGAACGCATCGGGCGAGTGAAACACAGACGGATCGGCCGTTCGCGTAAGAACGTTCATCAAGTACCCGCAATTACACAAGAAGTCAACTGGTGCCCGCGTAGTTTCGTTTGTGCCGGCCTATTCGATCGCATATTTCCGCCATTAGCTGGCCAGTTATGCAGAGAAACGCCCCATCGAGTATCGACTGCCGCTCGACTATTCTGGTCCCGATAATGATTCCCTGCCACGGGAAATACGAGTGGCTCTATCGAAACTCGGTTGGCTGGCAAAGCAGCTTACATATCGCGCAGTCGTTCACGCTGTTGAGCACGATAAATCAGCTTTGGCAGAGCGGCCGGGTACCACGGCCAAAGAAAAGCCCCTTGCCCGGCCCGTATTCGGAAAAGCTAAGCTGTCTCTGTGTGTAAATGTTTCTTTGACGAAATATCGCCTCGCTCGGAGGTTTTCAAAGGGGTTCGCGGGAGTTGAGATTTCTGTCGCGATACGTGGAACGCGGCGTATCCGTCGAGACCAATTTCGACGTTTATCGGGGCGGTTCTCGTATCGGTTTCACTAGTGCGTAATGAATAAACAAACCGAAAAGCGAGTAAACAAGCAAACAAGCCTCGAAAGTGAAAATAAACAAGTGGACGTTAACGAGCGAATGAAAAATTAAAACGGTCGGAAATGGGTCACTCTGGACGAACGAGGAATTAAAGATCCGCGAATCCCGGCACGAACAAGAAACTAAGTCCTCGACGAAGTCAGCACGCTAGATGGAAGATAACCGACCGGTAGAACCGAAAACTCGCTCTTTTTTTCAGCGGACTATCAGTTCGACGAACGGAAGTCGCCGCGCATACGGTGGAGTTTTTTTTTTTTTTCTCTCTCCTGGTGCAACATCAGAGCGCACCAGGTCGTCGATATCGAAATCCAATTTATTCGAACAAAGGGACCACGAATCTGGCGCGCGCAAGGTGTTAAACTCTTCGTCGGTGGCTAACTCGATGCCCGAGTCGAACAATTTAATCCTTAAATAATGAACCCTTGGCTTCAATTTCGACCCTTGCAATTAGCGACTTGACGCGAGTAATTAAGCATGAAAACGGAATAACTGCGACGGAATAACCGGCGAGTAATTTCGTAAAATTGGAGATTAATGCTCATCACGAGCGACGTCCAATTGGATACACATTCGGCTGGCAATCGAACGAAGAGGGCCCAATTGGCCAACCACCGGGGATGCGAAATATCTAAAAAGATTTAACTGCTCGTTCGTGAAACGATGTTTCTGCTCTGGCTACGCGCCAGAATCCATCTGCGTGAAAAATCGCGCAGCCTGGAATCACGCTAATTTCCGTTAATTTCGTTCGCGCTCGCGGCGGAGTTTTCCGCGCAGGGTGAGACCGCTCGCTCGGAACACGTGGCTGAAAGTCAAGCGCGGAGTAATTGAGCGGGTGATTAAGGAACCGTTTGTTCTCCGTCGAACAAACGAGCCAGTGTCCTGATATATAGTAACTCGGGGCTTACCGATGTTTCAACGCGCGTTCATTCAGTCGGCGCTTTCTTACTCTTCGCCGATGATTTTGGCCAGGCATCGTTGGAAAGGGGTGAACGTTGCGCCGGTGGGGATCAAAACGATTCATGGTCGTTCTTTCGGTGCGTTGCGAATGATTGATTGCGGCTGCGGTGTAGCTGGAAGTTCCGCTATTATGTCTTCGATATGAAGTTTGTAAAGTGGATAAGGGTGGTAAATTTATTGTTGGCGAAGTTATTAGTAATTCGGTTAGGAGGAGGTACAAGTGAAATAAATGTACTTACCCATTTAATGGTTGGCATAGTTTGGCGTGTAGCGGGTCAATTAAATTCTGCGTATACTCGAATAATTTCGTACACTCATAGAGTATCGGCGCGATGTGTACCGAACGTTATCAGGGAACGTTCCTGCAAAATATTCAATTCGAACAGCCGCGATGTATTTATTTTTTCGACGTATTATTACGAATAACAGCTGTGTATCTCGAACGGTATAGCGAATGGAAGTTTGGTCAGTATTCAACGAGCATAAACCATAATGGCTGAAAAAGGAATGTTTTTCTGCCCGTGTACAATTGTAAATTCCCCCGTTTCGCTTACGTTCTCTTTTGTTTCCGTTGCATTTATTTCGGTAGAATCGTTATTCACCCACGAGCATTCGATTTCGCCCGGACCAAGCAACGACCAGACACGCGGCTACTTCGGGGATAAATAGAAAGGAACCGTTTAGATCCATTTTATTTCTCGTTTCGATGATTTAACCTGACCACCCGCGTAACCAACCTCCGTTTACGCGCAGCCTCTATTTATGTGCCGTGACGAGCGGAAGAGTTTTCCCGTGCTCGAAAAAATATTCGAAAGCGTAGGAACGGAAGGGCGAGATACGGAAGACAGAAACTTGGCTTTCTTTCGAAACTGTTGTGGAAGAACCTGGTAAAAGTTTCGATGAAAGGGCGGAAAAACGAACGAGACGCCAGCTTCTCAGGAATTACAATTTTTTATTCTCCCGACTCACGTTCTCGGCGCTCTCGTCATTCGTTTCTCGGGAAATTCTCTCTCGCGTCGGTAAGAAGCAACCTCGTTTCCAACAGTTTTCACCTCCGGCCGTACAATTCCGCGCAACCGGATCCCCAAACGGCGTTTCGTCTAATGTTTCTCGCGTTTAGGCGATTACGGTAGCGCGCGAAACACGGATAAAATTCGAAGGAATAATCTGCGGTTTCATTCGTCTCTACCTTGGCCAGCCAGCTTGGCTGTATTATTTCCCCGGAGTGAAGTTACGAGGTGCGATCCCATTGTCCGTGGGAACGTGATAGCGTCGAGACGCGAAACGCCGGTAACGCCGCAATTGCCGTTCCTAACGGGCGCGCGTGCAGGCGTCGTTAATTTCTTTAAAGAGGACCGATCGGTGTAAACGATTTCACTTTCGCCGCCGTTTCGTCGAATCACCGGGACGTGGCTACGCTGTTAACGCGATCGGGCCACGAGCGATTAATCATACAGATCGGCCTTTCGCACCCTTTGACTCGCCAAGGGTGAGAACGGCACAAAGTGACCGTCGACGGAAGATGAGACGCACCACGTGTATTTAATTTATTATAAGACGGTTATTTCTGCGAAGAAAAAATACATTTTGCTCTTGACCCTTACTCTGACCTTCTTCCGCCCCATTTCCTTCTCCCTCTTGCGCCGATTAACCCGCTATTTTGCCTCGACGGGCCTCTTTATAGAACTATCGATTTATTTCACCGTGCGTTGTGTCCCTTTCCCTTAGAAAATTTCGCCTCGTTAACGAAACGCCGGTTGGCCGGCTCTCCAAGTCAGGTCGACGCGAAAGTTTCAATGTATTTCGAACGTCGTATGTAAAGAATTCCGAACGACGGCCGCTCGGAGGGCTTCCACCGCCCAGCCCGAGGAATTTCTCAACGTAAAGAGAAACAGTTCCGCGGGGCGTAGCTATGGATAAACACAAGGGAAGATGAAGAAGAACCCTAAAAGAAGCGGTTCGTATTCTATATCGGGCCACGAACGCGATATTCTCGTCTAGAACCGGTGCTCCTCCGAAAGTTTGGACAGGAGGAACGCTATCATCGTGTATCATCTAGAATTACGATCACGCCGTTGTATCCGGTGATGCAATCGCGATCCCTCCGGTTGTATCGTGGCTGCCGATGGTGATAAAAACAGAGTCGACGAGAAATTGATTGGCAGGGAATAATAACGAACGAAATACCCGATTCGCATCGATCGGTCGATGGACCAACCCGTGCACATATGAACGTTCTTACATTATTTCGCAAGCGATACCAACTGTCCCGCGAATTTTCCAAGTTAAAGTCACTCGCATCGAATAAATCGAAGCTGATCAACGACGACTACTTTCCGATTGGAATTCCCTTTGAATAGAGGCCGGATTATATTCTCCGGCTTTTCGCGGTATCACACGGCACGCAAATACGTGATAACCGGCTCCATCCGTACGGCCTAATTAGGCTAATTGCGGGAAGAGATCTCCCCGGCGAAAGTAACACGGCCCTCGTCGACAACTTTCGGATTTAACGAACTTCCACCATGGCAGATTATTAAACGAAACAAGAGTTCCCCGCCCGTTAGCCTGGCCTTCGGATTCGTCCTCCGGCGAAGGGTGGCCCGAAGGACGCGTGGCGGAGGAGGAAACAGGCAGGGGCGGTAAGGTAGGAAAAAGCCGACGTTCGTGGACCGCAGGGGTGCGGTTGCCTAGCTACTACGTGACGTCACTCGTGACGCAGTCGAGCGAGAGAGAAGGAGAGAGAGAGAGAGCATCCGCAACGGGATCGACGAGGAGGAGGCGAGATAGGGAGCGAGGTCGACGCGTCGTTATCCACAGGGGGTTGGGAACTCTGCGAGAAGGTGGATTGACCAGATTACTCGTATCTTTTTTCGGGATCGGGCCTCGTCCCCCTCTCCTGCCACCGGATTAATTTCGTCTACGGCTGGAAGGGCGGATGGGATCGTGAAACACACCGGCCGCGTGGATACGCCACCGCTTCCGGTATGCCTGTAATTTATTAACGGCCCGGGGAACCCGGTGGGTCGCGAGTGGTATGGAACGGTGAACGGGCAGACGTCCGATCGCAACCTGGAGCGTACTACTGCATAGCGGGGAACTAATTTTTAACGACCGTGCATAACGGGCACGCGAGAGGGAAATCCTTTAAGACTGGTTAAACTGGACCTTGAGGAGAATAAATTTCAATTACTGCGCTTCTTTCTGCGCTCTATTTTTAGCCGTGCAACGTTTATGGAGAAAATTATAATGGAGGTATCAGGTTGGTTTATGTACTCTAATGGATTTTCTTTGTACACCTGCGATATGGTGATCGAGAAGTTTCACCTGCAGGGGTAGTGAAGGTTTTTGTTTTTTCAGAAAAATATCGAGTAACGCGCGTTGATAGTATATGTAAGTGTCTTATAGAACCTCCAGGAGTTATTAGTATTAGCTGG
Source organism: Xylocopa sonorina (assembly GCF_050948175.1). Classification (NCBI taxonomy): domain Eukaryota; kingdom Metazoa; phylum Arthropoda; class Insecta; order Hymenoptera; family Apidae; genus Xylocopa; species Xylocopa sonorina. Next base: position 10,123,144 of record NC_135197.1, on the reverse strand, counting down.
TATCGGAAAAGACGTCGATGTCTGACCATATATTGATAAATACTACTACCGCTCCGAAGCGAAGTTGCAAATATTGAAATTTTTCGAGAAATTCTTGGTTTAATACAAACAGAAGTGCGTCCAATATTCAGATAACGTAGGAGCGCCGGCATTGTCGTGGCGCTGGGAGGAATTCTTCGCGACCTCGGAATCATACATCACGTTCGGACATGCAAAAGATCCCAGCCCCGGCAGGGGTAACTTCTCGCCGTCGCGAGGCGAAAGAGCCGACGGATATTACATTTTCTCCGGGTCGTCTCATCTTGCCTTCCAACGATTATGGCCACTGATGTCAAGTTATTCACGCTCGATGAAGCGTATCGCGGTCCCTCGTGTTGCTTCTGAAAACGATGATGAAAAAGACGAGGCGCTTAAGTTAGACGCCTCTCTCGCTGCTTTCTTTGGGATTCACTGTCTGTGAACACGTGTGAACACACGCAGCCTCCATAAGCCATTTATTACGTCGCGCATTCTACACATTTTTTATCAGATCGATATGGATACATATGTTGGCGCCATTAAGACGAGAGGGAGAGAGAGAGAGAGAGAGAGAAATCGTAGGACGAGACTTTTATTAAAAATGTTTCCATGGAATTCTCTGTTCGCGCACGACCGTCGTCCATATTCTTCGCTGTATCGCTTGATTTCCCAGATGATTCAATTTTTTTTTTACACACGTCGGCAAATTAATACAAGTAGACGTAGAAAAGTCGCTTTTGTTTCATACGTTGTAGCTTCTGGGAAATAATTACCTGCTCGCGCACGCGGGCCCCTCGGAACATCGTTGAAGAAACCGGGCCACGTTGGACAAGTGCGTCATCCCGTCCAACTTGGATACGTATGTAAGTCGAGCGTATCTCCCTCCGCAGCGTGCGGCACGAGTGTCGTTTCCGGTTGAAAACTCGGGGCAAACTCGGCACGGCTAAGAACACCGGCGGTTTGTTTTCTCACGCTTCCCTCTGCGATACCTTTCATTAAAGTTGAGTGCAAACAGGCCCGACATTGCGTTGCACTGATAAAAGTACGCAGAGTAATGGATTGGAAACGACGAGAGGGATGATAATGGAAATGATAATAATTGAAACACTTTGAGCGGGATGAAAGGCGGTTTTAACTACAGCCTGTTACCTAGAGCGCTTCTTCTCTTTTTACGAGAGTAATGGAAAGTAAGTAGATCTCTCGAAGGGAATTCGAAAAAATAATTCTCAGATCAATATCACGGAAAAAATCTTCAACGAACAAAACAACCGCCGTGGTTGCGCGTGCGTCGTTACGTTAAATCGTGATTCGTCCGCGATATTCCGCGCTAATGAACCGGCAAGTGAACGCGTCGAACAGCAATCGCGATTAAAAAAAGTCGAACAAACGGGAAAATTACGGGGAAGCGACGTCGATTCACCGGTTGCTACGTTTCGCGAATATCGAGTGTGCGAAAAATACAGACCAAATGACAATGCGCGAGTGTGTGCACATGGCTGCGTGCACCGCGAAGGTTGCGGACAAAAAGAGGGGTGCATGATTGCACGGTATCGCGAGCTCGTCGATAAGTACGCCACCGAGGGTGAATCGAACGGGGAAATCAAGGAAGAATCGCTTCGATATCCTTCCACAGAAATTTCTGTCCCGACTAGGGACAAAATTCCAAACAAAACAAGATTGCGGAATATTCCGCAAACTCGATGGTAATACGAATTTCTGCAGCACGGAACGATTCTAGGGAAGACCAGCATCGGTGGGAAGAACATATGGAAAAAAGCATAAAGGAAATATCGCTGGAATCAAGGTAGAAACTCTCGAAGACGCGGCACGCGGATTTTTCTTCTCCGCATGGAAAGAAATTGAGGGCGGCAGGTACTATAGATGGGTGAAGGAGCTGAAACAGGAGCTCCGAAGAATCTCTGCAGCGAAATTTACTATGCAATTCCACGGTACGGCGGTTGGCCGTTCGCCTTGCCCTTTTCTTCCTCCACCTGTTTATCTTTGCCCGTCTTTGCTGCTTGTTCCGTGAATATCCGTTTCTGTAGAGTTTTACCAGTCACGGGACAATATTTACCAGCCCCCCTGTCCGGAGGCACGCTTTTTAAGGCGCGGTAAAAGGAGCAAAGGAGAAAATTAAAGCGGCGCCACGTGAAACGCCCGGCTGACCCAACACGACCTAATCTCCTTTCTTTATTACGTTCCCGTAGTAGCCGCCGGTGGTGATCTCGATTGTATCGCTGTACGCATCTGCTTTCTCTCGTGTGCGATTGATTAGTCGATTAGTACGCTATTCTTTGTACACGGTTCAATCCCTAAACTCTCCTGAAGAGTTGGTTCGTTTCTCCTCTCTTCGAACGCTGCCCTATAACCGAGTTCTGTACTAAATACTCCGATGTTCTTTTTCGAACCTCTAAAAATTAGTAGGAACAGTGAAAGCTCTTTCCCGCGAAACGGTCTGTTTTTCAAGACGATTAAACAACGGCCAAACGGACGGACAGGGAAAAAGAACGAGTTAGCCAGAAAAAGTACGTAGCATTGTGTGAAGAACTGGGTCGACCACGGCGTTCGCCTTTTTGCGCGAAAAAGGATTCGCGATAAAATAATTTAACGATTTTCTTTCAAACGCGGCGCACTCGGCGAGGAATAAAGAACGACGAGAAGCAACTGTGTACGGAATTTCCTCTGCGCCCGACAACGAGTCCCGTAATTAGGCGAACGACAAGTGGCTGCGATCAAAAAAGATTTCCACTGTTAATTGGAAACAGTCGACGAGCCACCGCACGAGGTAAGTCGCCGCTAATCAAGATGCTCCGAATCCATCCTCCGCCCGTTCTACGTTCGCCACCTTTTATCGTCCCACTGTTTTACCAAGACGCGAACGATGAAATTGAAACAAGAGGAACCTCTTGCCGATTGATCCGCGGGAATGCCGCGGTCGATTCTCGAATCGGAAGGGAACGGGTCGCGGAAACGCAGGCGTTTAATGAGCGATCCAAAGAACGTATTTCGAATCTCGTTCTACGCGCCGCGCCGCCTCTTCGTACGTAAATAAACAGATATCCTCTTTGTTTTTCTGGAGAGGCGCCAGGCTTTTTATGAAAAATGGGGTACGAAATGTACAGGGTGTTCCGAAGCAAGGGATGAGGAATTTAGAAGAGTGCCGGACGCTCGTAAAAGTGGATGGAGAGCATTCGAATGAAATGGACCAGTAAATCACTCATCCGGGGAAATAAAAACGGGTACTTACTACAGATTAAAATTTCATTTTATAAAAGCGTAAAAAGACTCGGGAACTCCCGCATATTTCACCACAAATTTTCGTCCGTACCTTGAGCAACGGTTCCAAGCCCGAATAATTCGTTGCGACTATCCAACGAACCCCGATATAGCCGTCCTAATGTTTACAGGGTGAAACGAGTCTCTAACTGCGTTTCACTCTTTTTAGTCGGATTTATGAAAATATGGATTTGCATAAACATCCCCGGTTTATTTATAACTAATCTAACCTGGCCGACGTGATTTCAAAAGAACTTCGCGAAAACGTTCTTCGTTGGCAACGAAAACCGCGTTATTTTCGTGTATCGAGCGTGGAAGCAACGAGGTAAATATCTGTGGGAGACGGACGGTGCGAGAAAATGATGCAGTGACGTCATTGCACAGATGCACACCAGATGCAGCGGTGGGTGCACCGACCTTCGTGCCGTCACCCCGTGCTCCGCAGCCCGTGACGTCATAGTTTTCACCCTCCACCTTCTCCTTCCCGCGCAAGTTTCCATGGGAACAGTGACGTCGTAGTTTTTGGACCGTGAATTCGCGTTGATCTCGGCCGGTGAACCGATATCCCCGTTTTATCGAACGCGTCGTCTTCCGTACAGGAACAAACGGACTGTGCAATGAAACGACCGCCATTTTGCGTAATATTCCCAGGATAGAATCGTTCCGGTTGAACGGAGCAATTAAAACGCTTAATAGACTCGATTTTGAGTTATTCGCATAGGGACGACGTCTCTACTAATTCACGATGTCTCGAAGCGGCGACATTTCCAAAATCCAAAGAATCGCGAGATTCTCGTTACGTCATTCACTGTGGCGGCAAATGAGCGACATTTCCACGGCGCGAACAGTGCTCTCGAGAGTTCCCTGCTTATTTATAAACGTTGCACCACGTAATTCAACGATCCCTGGAGAGTTCTCGTACCGCGTATTCCATTGAGGAGCGAGCGCGCGGAAGGAGCGGTTCAAGCGCGCCGGTAAAGTATCATCCTCCCTGAACGTCGATATATTATTGTCGAAAACGTTCTCTCGGATCACGATCTTATAGCCTGGACGTAACTATTGCCCTCCTTCAATCTGACAGCGCGTAATATGCGAGGGATCTCGTCGATCTCTGCAGTCACAAAAATAGGAAGGCTTTAGGGGTCACCGTAAGAAGTTTCCGTCGCGCGCGATTTCATGCGCCACACGAGACGCGTTTAACGCGTCGATCAATGGGAACAGATTTCTCGTAAACATGGGAGGAACGGTGTAAAAGAAGAGCCGGAGAATACGCGCGATATGAATGTATACGCGACGGGATATCTTATCGGAAAATCAGGATGGCGGATGAATGCGTGCGCCGAATAGTGCGTACTACACCGCGTATCCGTCGCAGCGGAAACAAACAGAGAATCGGAGTTATTTCCAGAGACTCAGTCGGTCCACTGTATATTTAGATGATACGTACCCGTCTATCACGCTGCGTACGAACGCGTGTGCCTACGTAACTATTCCCTTTCGAGTGACGCACTCGAGGAAGGGTGCCACTGACCTCCTCAATAAACAATGCAACAGAAACGTTTGAAACGCGGAAAACGTGTGATTCCTCCCTCCCTTAATTCGCTGACGCAAATAGTATAACACGCAAAATAGAATTCTCCGAGCTCCTAGTGAACTGTTCATAAAGTACAAATGCGATTCGTTCCGTTACGGACGTAGGCAGGCCAACCCCGTAAACCACCACTTGTGGTCTACTGCTGGAATTTACCACGCGGAATCCCAGGAACGAGAACTGTCCAATAGCCAGCATTCCGATGAAAACTTGGGGGAAAAATTGAACTTTCCCGGTCTAGCTTCCGGAGAAAATTAGCAGACCGCTCGGAAGCAACATTCACGGCCTGTAAACAGAGTCAATGGTGCGTTTTCGGTTTTACGTATCGTACCTTTTTAAATCCTGATATACAGACTATTCTTAGCCCACCCCCTCCCCTCGATTTCAGTTTATTTGAACGTTTCTAAACGGGAGGGGGCAACACTCACAAATGGTGTCTATATTTGTTTTAATCAATCTAAAATATGGTTTAGACTGTTCGCCGTCCGTCAACGCGTCGATCTTTCGATTCACGGACTTTTCACGTTTTCTATCGCGCGAAACAAAATTGTGCCTAGCTTCCGCAATTTTTCTGTTCAGCTTCGATCTCGATGCGCCGAAAGTTTGCTTCGTTAACTTACATCACGTCCCAAGACGCGCGAGTCATTTTTATTCCACGCAAGTAACATCGAAGACAGTCGAGTTCGAAAATTTAATTGCTGTCGGAAGATCTCTGAAGAGCGCGGGCCACCTCTCTCTCTTTCGGTGTGCTACCCGTGACGATATTGAATTCGGAGGGCGGGAAATTCAGCTTCCGCTCGTCGTCACCCCCTTGTCGAACCACTCTCCGCGCGAGAGCTACTTCGACGTAATCCAACGGCTATTGGCTTAAAAAGTATCCGGGGATACTTTACTCGGTTTCTACGAGCACTCCAACTATATATAACGCCCCAATGAAATCGATGCCTCCGATATTGCCGAGCGTTTAACCGTATCGAGTTCCTTCGAAAGATCATAGATGCTGTAACTTTCCTCCATATCTTATTCACGGATCCCTCCCTTGAAACTTGGGCAAAGTTCGCAGGACACACGAGCACTTCTCGAAAATAACAGATATTTCTCGCTCGAGCGACAAACGACGCAACCAGGCGACACTTTATGAAACCGTTCGAGTAGAAAGAGTGAAGAACCGCTTCCGACATAAAGGGAAACACCATCTAATGGCTTCTACTTCGACGTCGTTTAATGAACACGCGATGTATTTGCGAAACCCTTTCGAAACGACGATGCACCAAAGACAACGACCCAGAAGCGATGCTTGAGAGGACTCGCGATCAAAGTTTGAAGTTCCTCAGGGCGCAGCAAGAGAGATATAAATCTCATCGACTCAGAAGGGTCGCCAGGTTCATACGTTGGATAAAATATGTGCTCGTAGAAAGGGATCGAACCGAATTATCAGGAATTCCACTTTGGGAGACGTTAATGTCTAATAAGAATTATCGGAGGCTACCTCGTAGAGGCGCGTAATTTAATCGTGATGCATTGAAACTAGCAAATTCAACGACTTTTTCGTCTGCACTGTTTTGAGAAAGTAACTTGTTCCAATGCAGCGCGGAGTACGATTCGGAACACAGAGAACACGGAGAAACGAGTCGCGTTAGTTCGGTAACGGGAGCAACTAGAGTGAGACTCGTTATCGCGTTTGCATTGCAATTGTTCCTCCGTTGAACGTGATATCGAAGAGCACGTGCATCGATCCGCGAGACAACGTAAAGAATAAATCAACTGTACAGTGAACAAAAGAAAGCGTTGCGGACTTATTCTGTTCGGGATACAAAAGAACGCGTTTGAGATAAAGGAATTACTTTGTTCTCAGCTCTGACTTAATATTATATTATTTTACAGACAAAATTTGACTGGAAAATATTGAAACATCCTATATCGTAGCCAACTCCGTCGAGTTTAATAGGTATCTGATAAAGGAAGCTCGAATTCTATATTTCCAACCGGAGCAGCTCCCTTTCCCAGCCAGTAGTTTCCAATAGAATACACCAGCTACAAATGGCAGAGCAATGGTTCGAATGCGCCTTTAACCAGGGCATAAAGGATGCTCCTTAAAGCAAGGAAACGTGTGTAGCATATAATAGAAACTGTCGCAGACTCGTAAGGGTGAAAAGCTTATTATGTTTGAGCAGGGTGTGGATTCTCTTTATAAGAGGTTTAATTGAAACCAACCCACCCTCGCAACGCGGGCAACCTTTAAGGTCTCGTTATAACCAGGTACATGGACGATCGAGCTATTCCTGGCGCCTGAATTGTTGACACTGTGCTCCACCCCCCTATCGAATGATCGAGGTCTGCGTGGCCCCCGTGTATAAGACGTGCAAATACGTCCTCGGTTAGGCACGTTCCACACCATGCGTCCGGTGAATGAACATTTCTTCTCTCGCTTCCCTACGTTAATATTATCGAACTCGGATTAACAACCGGTCGCATCCGATTAACGAGGATATTTAAATAGACAACGGGCTGCTTTCCAAACGCGGTTCCAATTTGCTTGATTATATTTCAACATTTCCGCCTGCTTCGAGTTAACGACTTTCAAACTGACGCGATTCCACGCCGATGTGCTTAATAATATTAACTTCTCTACCCGGTTAGGAAACAGGTAGCACGGTACTAATTAGCTGCGGAAATTAATGGATTCTAATTTTGTCTGAATAGAAATAAAAAACGGGAACGCGAGTTAATGTAGCTAATTGAATTGCTGAATAGGGAAGAGATAACGTTCCAAAAATCAACCAATCATTCGTTTTATATGTCTGTCGCGACAAGATGTCAGACATTTTTTGTCGTTTATCAGCGGTGCCTCATTGGAAATCGCAACAGACTCCCGTAGAAGAGCCTAGAATCTCGTGGTTGGCCATTTTTCCTCATACACGGCCACGTCCTAACGGGGCAATGAGTCAATTTTACGAGGCTCGACGTGACATTTGAAAATATCCGACCATCCCCTCTCGTGATCCAACACTCTGTGAGTATCCTTTTCTCCTCTCTGACCTATATACCCGAGGCAGCCTTATCGGGGTTATGACGACCTCACGATGATGTCATCGGCCCACTGACGTCACGAGCACTCCCTTACGTGACCATTGAGAACGACCTCGTTTCTATCTTTCCTCAAACACTTCCCGTCCCGTCGCCTCGCCCTTCACGAGCACCACTGTCTCTTCCCAAAGCTTAATGGCCGTGTCCTGTCTCATTCATGCGGATATTCCTTCGACGAACGAGCGTGACCCACTTTCCGGGACATTCGTACGATCGTATATCGAGGATAACTCACGATACGGTCGATCCACGACCGCTGAAAGAATCTCCCCAACACAATTAAGCTCGATCATTTATTTTCTCACCTCTTGCCAACACTTCTGAGCTACGTGAATCGTTTAACACCTGCGACATTGTTTCCTGTAGTATTGGCTGAATTTGACAATATTTAGGATGGATTGTGCGAGATGAACTTTCAAAACGTTCTGGGTATCCTTGCTTCGAAGTATCGCCTCTGATTGGTTGCAGCCATCGTCTTGATGAAACTTTACCCGGCCGGTCCTCGGTTATGTTGTACATACAACTCTGGACGATGTCCAACCAAGTTGTGTGTAATGTTCTTTTTTCTTTTTTTTATCGATTTTACTATTCACGCGAGACAAGATAAATGAAGAATAGAATGGAAGAGGAACCAGTGACGTGTGAGAACGTACATAAAATTAAGAGGCGCTAGACCGGTGTCTGACCACATATTGTCCTTTTCCCCTTACGCTGTCGTATAAGGTCTTCCCTCATCTTCTTCATTTACAATATGAACTTTAACGCAAGGACTCTCGTAAAAACTCCTTTTAAAAGGTCATTGAAACGCTCTATACGATTCATGTACTGTTTTTACAAGGTTCCAACGCCATGTAGCGGCTAGCAGTATGGTACAATAGAAGACCTTTCGCTACAAACGGCTAGCACGGTTTAGGGTATGCGCAGCAATAAAGCCATTTTTGAGGAACCGTTTTAAACTTTTAACATTTTCCAGACATGCAGTAATTAACTTTCTCTAACGGCCTCGATGGCACATGCGGAAGCCATAAACCGGGGATTTCCGAAGGGCCCACTGCCCGAGGCCAGGCTACCCTTGGTCACCCGGCGCAGGTATTAGGCCCAGCGGAAATCTCGCTACATAACCAAATATGGTAACATACAAAGTAAGCCCCCACCAGAAACACCACCACTCTTCTCTAAGAAGGCGGTGGCTTAAGATAGGGAATATCCAATCAACAGGCGCGAGGTATGTAACGCGCCTACGAGGAAAATAGGAAAACTGCAAGACAGCAGTCTCCGCAGAGAATTCCTCGAAAAAACAAGAAATAAAAAAGCTCTTCAAAAGATTCTTGACTTTTACACTTTGTTCGTAACCTCCTGAACACGCATACATACTACACATACTCCTTCAGCCACAACAAACATTTCATCGTAAAAGTTGAGGTCTGTACAGTCTACAAACGCGTTCGACTGCAGTTGAATTCGAAAGTGCAAAGGGAACGAACTTTTCAGGCGCTCCTTTTATTACTCAAATTTCAACCGACTCGTTAAAGTCGCACGAGTCGCTTAAGAATGTTACGGAAAACATTCGCTGCTCACTTCGACTAACCAGCTAGCAAGCAAGTCGTAAACCCAAGCGCAATCGTTAGTTGCAGTTACGACAGGCTTCAATCAGCTGTTTTACTTGGAGATTCTAATCGAGCACGTTTACTGGATTGTCGCGTCGTTCGCGTCACAAAATGCTTCCATGGAATACGACTGCAACGATTACGTCCATGATATCTGTCAAGTAGTAAAGTCGAGCGCTCGTCGGACTAATTGTACCGCGCTTCGATTAATTCACGAGACGAGTATCAGAGGTGACCACAAAAAGACCCTAAAATCTATCATAACCCCCGGTTCTTCCATTCGTTAATGAATGCGTTATATACCGCGTAATGTAATTCCTTTACTCTTTACAGTTCCTGTCATTGTATTTAAAAGTTTCTCAGAGTCTTCAGAGCTATTCTCGGAATTGAATGTTTTCTTCCGGAACTTGAAGCAAAGCAAACACTTCCCTCGCATTTCCTCCCGTGTTAATCCTATTACGAAGTATACTTTCCAAGTAAACAATCGCCATAACACACGTGAATCCGTGGAGCGTATAAAACGATACGAGGCGTAAGGCGGTCGAAAGCTCGAATCTCAAGCTGTGGGGCATGCTTTGAGGCGGATTTTACAACGTGGTGAATTTTTACGCGGCTCTTTTCCTCCGACCGAAACGACGGCACGCGTACACGATTTCGACTTGGTCTATAGGGTAATAAAGTTGAAATTGCTTCTTTCGTGGTAATTCCGCGATTCGAGGCGGTCGTGTTGGGTTATCGGTCGCTCGCAACCAAGCAACTGCGCCCTTACGCTTTGTACCTAACTCTGGCTCGTCCTAAAGCTTTATCGCCCGTACCGCTCGAAGTTCGACGGGTACCAGGGATGAACACACGGGGTGGTGGAAACAGGAGAGGAAGATAGGGGTAACGGAAAAAAGAAAAGGTGAAAGGCAACGCCCTCCGTCCTTGGCGCGGGAACATCGATAAACGTCGCTCTCGAACGACTCTGTTCAAATAAAACGCGAAACTGGGTTGGTCGTTAGCGACTCGCAGCCAGCTTGTTTCCTCATTAACTTGCCGCGCAATTAGAAGGAGGCGACGACTTAGACGACCAACCGACTGTTCTCGCTTAAACGCCGCCCAGAGCTTTAATGCAATGCTACAAATGCTGATTGTTGTTTTGAATGAATTGCTTAACACGGCAGCGAGTAACTATTCCCTTGTCGGTGCAATTTGTACAAAACATTTTACGCGAGATGTACATAGGTAGGTACGCAATTTCGAAAGCGCGGAGAGTTGAATAGGGGTTGAAATTCTGTAGAGAGGTATCAGAACGCTTCTCATTATTAATATACATTTCTTAGTTAACTTCCCTTCAAAGTTATCTAAAAGGTATTCCTGATAACGAGTAGATATCGTGCAACAGAAAGCGTCAAAGGGACCATAATTAATCGTTTTTACGACAACCTTCATTATGTCTTAGCTGAAAGAAACACCTGGGGTTGGCTTTAATTGGTATTCATGACCAGAAGCTAATGAATGCTAATTAATTTCGCGCAAACATGCTTCGAGGTGCCTATCATAACTGATTATATTAAACATCAGCACGTTCGCGTGCATACAAAACCGTGCGCTACGAACAAAATGTCAATTAATTAACGACTACGAGAAAAACCTAACGAATCATATATATGCGTGCAGGTCTGAAGAAATTAATAAATACCTAAATTGGAGCAAATCTCCATTTCATATTAATTTGAAATATATTACAATATCCAGCTGTAACATGCCCAAACGATTTCCTCTAGGAGGTAGAATCTCATTTTGGCCCCAGAACACTGTGCCCTCTTTGTGTACGGAAAGCTTACGCGTTAACAAGATTTAGATCACCGCATAATCCGTGTACAATAGCTGCTGATTTAGTTCGGCCACTTCCGAGCAAACTGCTCAGCATTACCGATTACAAGGAGGTAACCATTTCCGTCATCGAGTCGACACGTTCTCCTTGAGCTTCGAAGAAATTTTTACGTTAAGTTACCATAAGTTTATTCGAAGTGGTAGTATAATCTATGCACTACCGTGTCGTTCCAATATTTTCGTTATTTATTCCATCAACGCGCGTTGTAAACTGCGACCGTGGTCCCAGGAGGCTTTCGAGAAGGGACTTCAGAAATGATGCGCTGATTAAATGAAGTACCATCGATCCAATTACGCAATAAACGGCTCGCAGTTTCAGATTCTCGTAAATAACCAACTTAAACCGTATTCCTCGTTGTTGATCGTCTCTTAGAGAAGGCTCGAGTTGTCGCGAATTACAATTGAATTACGGCAGCTGTGCTCATCGTCAGGAACGAATATTGAAAATGTTATGATCGACAATTAATACGCTTGTTCCAGGACATCGATTACGAGGGATTTCGGAAATTTCTGGACACCTATCTCGAAGTAACAACCCCGGACGAACTGTCGCGGCATCTTTTTCTCTCGTTCGTCAAGAGGACACCGCGTGGACTCGATGAGAAGACTTTTAAGGTACGCCTCGATGCACGATTTCGTAAAGGGTCCTCGAATTGCACAAGTATAGCTTGTTAGTGCGAGAAATGGTAATTTTTGCACCAGGAAATGGCCGTGTTATCGTCGACGAACGCCTGTGCGACCATTACGCCCCATGCAACATCCAGTAGCAACGTGAACAGCACTGGTTTACCTGGTGGAACGTCGACAGAGGGCCACGGAAGCTCTTCCTTGGCCGAGAAAATTCACGGTCTCACGGAAAAACTGCAGGCGTTGGGACATTACAGAACAGAAAGCGAAGCGTCCACTAGAGCACGCACAGGTAATTACAATTTGATTCTTAATTCCCAGTGAATTCGATCTAGAGAATCAGAGTAGTAGAAATTCCTGAAGGAACAGTAACTGGTACGCGATCGCTTGTTGGATGTGAGTAGTATAGGCATTTCGTGCACAGACGCGCGCAGTTAAAGATCGTAGAGGCCGAGTTCGTGCGTTTTTCAATTTTCTGAAGAGAGAGGAAGCTGTTATTGCCTTAATCACTCGTGGCAGTTTAATACTTGAAATGTTGACGAAGGAAAGGTCTATTTAGAATGTCCTTCAACGATAAATTTAGGTCTTTGATCAAGGTATTTACTGTGTAAACGCAATATGTAGGTACACGTAAACGCGCAGAATCATCTTTCATCGCCGCGAGTTTACAGCGACATTATGCAATATTAACTTCCTCTAACCCAGGGAGAAAGCACCGAAATATTCACACCGACTGGCTGTATCTCATAAAACACTGAAACAATTAACAATCAGTTGTGCGATCATTTTGATATCAAATTGCGTGCATAGTGTGATATCGAAAAACGAAACGTTATTAAACTTACGTTAAAAACGTGGGAATATTAATTTTTAATAGCGTTTAATTCATGGAAACGACTAATTTAATTAGTTCTTTATTCGATCAAATATTTCCATGAAAGCATTTTAATTTAGTAGATCGTTGGAATTCGGGCAAGCAAATATCTATGTTAATACATTCGTCGATATCACCGATACAACAAATTTAAACGCTATCGTTTTTTTTGACTCGACACATAGATCGACAATTGCTACGAGCAATGGCACATCGGCAGAACACAACCGTCACGTATCTTTCATTAATCTCATACAAGCTCAAATACCGTATGATGCATCGAGTAACCAAACGCTTCTGACAGTGTCATCCGTGAATGACGAGTGTAAATGCGAGGTTCGAAAACCGCGTCACAGAAAAAAATCGATCGATCGTTCGAAGTGGGTCACCGTGAATGATTACTGGTCTCATTCGGTGATTTTATCTCGCCACGAACCGTCGAGGGTGTCAGTTTTTTCATCCCCACGGCAGAAGTCTGCGTCAAAAGGGATCCCATTGTTCTGTAACGATAGATAGCGAATGGTAATCGAAGCGCTGTGGCTCCGAACAAAAAAAAAAAGAAATAGAGAAACGGAGAATCGCAGGGATACGGACGATATCGTTGAAACGAAGTTTTCTGGCCGTTCGCAGGCCCGATTCTTTGTGAAAATCGAGCGTAAACAAAAGAAAATAAAGTGGAGCGTCCGAGAAAAAGCAACAATCGATAGTTCGGCTCTTTCAACGGCCTGCGTACACGGTGAATCCTGGGAAACGAACTCTTACTTTGACGTAGCCTCCCTTTGATTATTGTTCTACAAATTACTTTGTGCGTGGGAAAGAAGGTTAATTAAAAGTTATGCGACGTATACGTGATACGTTCGTCCAGGACATTTTAGCGTCTCCCTTGGACTTTACAGAGAAATAGTACTAGAGGAAAGTTTAACTGTGTATTTGAATCTGCACGTTGTAAATAAAAAGCGAAAGGAATGTACGAAATGTGAGGAGAAATTGCGCAACGTAATGGTACATACGGAGGCGTTCGCTGCAAAGACTTGGAGCGTATAGGTACCCATCATAGTTATAACAGCGGAACAGCTAAGAATTTCCGTTCAAATTATTTTTCATGCTTCTTTTTCAGTGAACCGATCGCAAACAGAAATGCTTTCAGTCGCTCGAGAGAAACCGAAACGATCTCCTTTAGTTATCCCGCATAATTGTACGTAAATTATACGATCGAGAGTCGAGAGCCTGATCAGAGCCACTGGTCCGGTTCCAATCAGCAATGGACCAACGTTTAACGCGACATTATGGGACGATATTGGTAACTCCGTTCGCCTGTACGGCAAATGTTAGGTGTTTCGGGAAATTCAGCACGCAACGCCGGATGAACGCCGGGTGTCGATTTACCTCCGCTCGTGTATCTGATTGATCGTGATCGGAGTAGACAAAAGCGGGCGAGAAACACGATGAACCCCCGCGAGCGTCCATTAGACGTTGCTCTGCCAGCCAGTAAACCGAGAATCGGGCCCGCGGTAAATCAGAAAGCCTCCATCATCCGTACGCTCCGTCATCCGATCGCTTACTTGGCAATATCCTCTCTTGTGTTTCATCGGGGGGCTTCAAGGAAGCGTCCATCCAATATTTACGATACCGCACACCTCGTACAGCTGCAACGACGTGATCGAGAAGAAGAGCACGGACAGCAGCCCCAGCCACAGCCAAATGTCGCGGAATTCGTCCAGGAAGTCGAACAATTCGCTCCTCGTCAACAACGGGAAATTGGAAGGTAGGTGAAGCTCTCGGTGTTAACGACGGCTCGACGTCGACCAATTCGCACACTCCTCCCTATCGTTCAGTTTCTTTTCAATTGGGTTACGTTGGTTTGATGGACTGTTTCTCTTTACTATGTGTACGCGTGTATGTGTATGTATGTGTGCGCGCGCGCGAGTTTTTTCGCTGGCTAACGATCTGCAGTAGAACAGGTAAATAGAAGTCGGACAGCAGTTCAATTTACCTGGAATTCGCTACAATTTTTCTACTAAATTTCTCGAATAAATCAAGTCCTGTCGAACACTTTTTTTCACTCGGTCATTCTGTTCGGATTAACGTTATTCGTTTTACAACAGATTTTATGGTAGCTTGAAAATTTTATCCACCTTAGGGTTCGTAAAGTAGTACCATTTAATATGTGACGATAAAAATGATGTCCGTACTTGTGTATGACGACGCTATTAAAATTGATCTAAAAAGTAAGTAAGCGTCTTACACGTAAAGCAATGGTTTTTGACGTTATTTCGAGTAAAAGGAAAAGGAAATCAATAAACGTCTGATTCAGGGCAGAATGAAGAATAATTCCGCGACGATGGAATATCTGAAGTTAAACGACACGATATCACGGGATGATCGTAACATAACTCTCTGTTCATGATAGTCGTAGGATTCTTTACGATGAGTCGTGACATATAGGTCGGCAAACAAATCGATGCCATAAAAGCTAGCTGCCCGACACCGTAAAACTTGTAAGAATGTGTACGACTTAATGGACGTGTCCATGGCAGCTCGATGATATCTTAATCGATTCCTGTCTGTGCCAAGCACACGTACACAAGGTAGCGCAAAAACTCTTGACGCACGATGGACCGTATGGTACTTGGTAAAAAATTGTTTTCCTTGGAGGCTTACTTGCCGTACTCATCCGTAGCAAAGGAACTCCCAAAACTATCACTGTCCTCGATGAGAGGAATAGAGTTCAAAGAATTGGTCAAAAGTTTCTGTGGTGAATTTTAAAACAGATTACACGACCGTCCAAAAGTTTGGAATGACAAAAGAGTAACTTTAAGAAATATTAATTTAGCTGCCGATCAAATGCAACTTGCCCTTTCTAACAAAATTATATCCTAATCCTTCGTTAAAACCGTATCTTAGACCAGCCAGCAATAAATTTCTCCATGACACCGCGAGACGCCGCGATATTACCACCACTCGACTTTCGAATCGGAATTTCAATTTAAACGGTCGGATCTCCGGGGGTTAATTTCCATACTGATGGAATGGTATCTGGTCGAGGGAAGTTGTGTATCGTTAAGGTGGGCCGCGAAAACGTAGCAGCGGCTCGAAATTGTCGAAGGAAACGGTGAAACCGGATAGAGATGCGGAAATAAGGGCCGACTTCATTCCTTGAGCCATCGCTTATACATTACGTAGCTTACGTTTATACATTATCCATAACCAGTTGGTCTAGGAGTGAAAGCATTGTCTTGGTACAATCGAGAAAATGCGAATACGTAGACTTGTCTGATTCTTGAGAGAGAACGTTTGCTTGAAAACAAATATGGTGGAATGCAGATATATGCGTGTGCAATTTCGAAGCTGGACGATGTTGTGAACGCGTAATGCAAAGATGAAAGGATATGTCCGTCGAAGAGATTAGGTAATAGCGACAAAGGGTGACCTTTAATGCGTTCGGTTTCCGGAAATATTTAGCAGACTTAAACACGTGATTTTGACGAGATAGACTAAACTCTCGCTATTTCCTAGGTCTAAGAAATGCATAAATAGCCATTTTAAAACGACAGCTTGATCTCTACGAAATGTCACGGTGTAATCCGTGGTAAATTCAAGATTAGCTGTTTGCGGAGTTGATGCGGGTAAAAAGGGAACGACGAAAACTCAAAGGTGTTATTTTTGACACGTAAAAAGACTCGGGGGGATGCGACATCAAACGTTGATGTTTTTGCTCCGCCTCGTTTAAACGTTGTCACCTGGGCTGGTTGATCAAAAGGACCAGCCTCTTTTTAAAATCCATCCGAATAATATTATCATTATTAACGATTTATAACTGCGAATTATTTAGAAGACAAACCAGCTACGATTCCTCGTTTGTTGTTAGAAAAAAATTTGAGATCATTCTTTGCCATATCACATTATCCAAGTAAAATGCCAGTCGATTGGTATCGTCGCCACCCGTGATCCCTCCACAACTTTCTTTCTCGTCGTTCGATTGTCGCGCTACTAGCCAATGAGTTTGCGTGTTCCTTCGATCCCGAAAATAACACGAACCGGTATCATCTGGTATAAATAACGTCAAGCTTAGGGAGTACATTGCGACTCTTCCCACTTAACCTCCCTCGATACACTTTCTCAGTATCTGTCGAGTCACGCGTGAAGCAACAAGTGCTCGTACTCGTATTTCCTGCCGTACATATAATAATCGTCGATCCGCGATCGAGGGTTGTTCGACGCCAACCGTGGTTGAGGCTGGACGTCCTCCTGTCGATGACTTCCGTGTTCTCTGCCTGTAGAACTGTGTTGCTCGTTAACTATTGATCTTTGGCGAACACGCTCGAAAGATGGTACTGAAGAGTGATCGGATACGTTTATCGGATATACCTGGCGCGCTGCTTAAAGAAGGTGAGCGAAGACGATAGACTCGAGAAACGAAAATTGTGAATTATGTCGACGAGAAGAAAGCGGGGAAAGTTGGATACAACGAGATGGAATTTTGTGTAAAACATCCCGCGTTGTTTCAGCACGGTTGTTTATTTGAGTAGCGAATTTGCATACTCATAGTCATTTTTATAACCGGGATTATATTATACGGGTGTACTTCATCTTCTTTCACATTTAAATTACCTATAAATACATAAACATCCGCAGTGTACGGTCGTGAATTTTCACGTTGACACAGAATGCTACTTGCGTCGACGATACGCGCCCCGACTGGCCAATATTTCTCTGCAACAGAACAATCGAATCATCTGGACCCTTCATCAAACGAAAACGGGACACTATCGCTGAAGTGCAACCCTTTTTTTATTCGACGCGAACGAAAAACCGATCCAGCTAGGGTTCAGCTAGATTGCGAATTAATCGCCGCGAGAAACCATGCACGTGTTCGCTGGGGATGATTCTATTCATTCGGCGAAATGAAATATCACCGGAAGTAACGTCGAATAAGTTAGCCCCCGTCCGATTATTCATTACTCCACAATCGTCACGACAAAACAATCAATCGTGTCATCCGGTGGACATCGATGGTTTTCAATTAAATAAATTGTTTGCCGTGATCCTCTCGCCCGATGGGATAAAATTGCAGCAGCCTTTCCGAGTGCCAAATTCGTAGTTGAAAAAAAAAGAAGAATTAATCGTAGTGAACTATCACGTTTCGTTTCTCGTCTACGAATGTGTAAATTGCAAGTTTATAGTGCATTGCGTGGCGTACGCGAGTTCGTGATGACCTTATCAGACGGAGAGCTCGGAGGGTTTAATTGCACGCTTAACATCAATATTTGTCAAATATAGACACGTTGTTCTCGGTACCTACGGCTACACAGCCTGTCCAAAATCAACTGTTTGTGCATAGCCTTCGAAAATTACCTTCCTATTATGCCTCCTATCTGCCCCTTTTGATTGTCTCTGTCTACGATATTGCTGTCTTTGGAATGCGACATTGGAGCAGAAAAAGTTACCACGAAGGGTATCTTGAAAGAAGAAATAAATTCTACGAATAACGATTTCCATAATTTCATTAAAAGCAAAAGGAGAGATGAAAATGTAACAAATCAAGTTAATGGAGTACGTCGCGAGTTTTCATCGTCCGTTCGTGCGTCATTAGCGAATCGCCCCGAGACAGACAGACGGCGATGTGTCACGATTGTGATGTCGCGATGCAAGCAAAACTGGTCACAGGAAAGTAACAGAATAGTTGTTGAATTAGTTTCAACACTGTTACACGTACTAAAGATAAATCGGTCTCTTTCCACGATTGACCGACCGGGTTTATTTCCCTCGTGACCAGCCTCTTCCCCTTTTTTCTCCTCTCGTTCTCCTTAACGGATACATCTCAGGTGCCTGCCTATCTGGGGGCTCGTAAAATCACAAGGGGAAATTTCAGGGACAATACAAACGACGCAGAGTTTCGTTTCGTCTCCGATTCGGGACTATTTTTATCAGGACATAACAAACTAGTGTCGCGCGTGGTACTTGGTCAGATAACCGCATTCCACTTGCTTCATTGAATCATCCTGGGTGTTCCTATTGTCCTGAATCGTTTGCTCTAATGGAGCACCACTCCGGCGAAACTTGTTTTATTCAGGTGCAAACACTCTAGAAGATTCTCAAGCCAAGTAAATTACATTTTGTTACAACGTCGAAGAAAAATTGTTATTCGACGCGAAATTCGTCTATCAAGAGTGGACTGTGCACTTGCAAGGTTCGATCGTTATAATTAGAACGACACTCGCGTGCATGCATCGATATTTGCCTCCTAAATCCCTAAGGGAAGCAACAGGTCTCTTGTAGAGGCTCTTAGACGCGAATGACGAAAGCTGTTTCGTTGTAATCTAAAAATAACATCCGATAAAGCTTTCCTCTGACTCTAGCGTCTTCGTTGGAAAATAAGTTTGCAACTTTTCCTGGAAAACTAATCCGGGAAATTCGTACGAATGCAATAGTTTGCACAATAGTATTTAAACTGTCTAGTAGTGATTTACACGCCAAACTCCTGGAACGGTACCTTTCATTTTCGATTGCACTTGAATCCCCAACTGTATATTTAAAGTAAAAGCACAAATAAATCGAATAGAACAGTAGTATATAGACATTTGAGCAATCATAGGATGCGATATAACACGTCCAATCGATCGATGATTTCTAAACGGCAGATCGTCTGTTCTTCTTGAATTTGCAGAGATGAGACACCTCGTCAGAAAGCAGAGCACGATAGATGTCCACTCGGTTAAAGTCAGCCTGAAGGATATCGTGTGCTACCTTTCCCTCCTGGAGGCTGGCAGGCCAGAAGATAAATTAGAGTGTGAGTATCGTACCTTCCGTATCGATCAAAGCTAATTAAACACCGTGAAAACGAACCTCGGATATTTTCAATCTCTATCACGAGCATCTCTATCTATGCCATCAGTTTCACTTCTACTTGCTCATCTTATGAATCACAGCGACAAAAAGAAAACGTTTATTCGCGTCCCGATGCAAGTTTCACGAACGAATCGATATTAATTACGACCACGTTTCGGGCTTCTTAAACATTCAGATTAGCGTGTCCGACGCTAGTCGTTCCCTTCACGAGCTCGCCTCGCCAGCTGCACTTGCACACAGTGCACTTGAGGTAGCATATCCGCGACAACTTGTTGCACGCCAATTTCGACGCGCATTAATTCATTTGCCTTCCTCTCTCTTTTTTTTCCAGTCATGTTCCGGCTGTACGATACAGATGGAAACGGCGTTCTAGATACGAACGTGAGTAAAAAGAACAGGAATCAGGCTTTCACACTTTTTAGGCACGACTGAAATCACCGTCCCATTTTAATCGGCTCGTTTAGCTCCACCAAAGAGGGGAAAAAACAAAATTAAATCCAGTCAGAATTAATCTCGCGTGTAATTGAAATTTTCAAATCTGAACTGCTAAGTCTTGAATTATATTTTTGATTGAATATTCTCTGGCGTAATGCGTCTTTCGGGGATGTTATGAAAATTGGATTGATCGATTAATCGTACACATGTCTGTCAATGGTTCATTGTTCTGTCAGCGAAGTAAAATAGATCGATTCTAAAGCGCCTTATCTACCGGGTTTAATATCATTATCACGTGTCCCTAGGAGATGGACTGCATTGTCAATCAAATGATGAATGTTGCCGAGTATCTCGGATGGGACGTCTCGGAACTGAAACCGGTGAGTTGCATTATCATTGATATTCATCCTTATATACACGTTAGACTTTTTAAGAATATCGCGTAAATAACATCGTGGATTTCGAGTTTGCGATGAAAGATCTCCGAAAGTACTCCGCGGCACGAATAGAGGCAGTATCTTGTTTGCGGGGTAGATACATAAAATTCGGAGCATCTTTGTTTACATAACGAAGAGATGGGAAATTGATGAGCGATATCTAGATGTAAATCCACGGTATTTATAGATACTGCAAGACATGATGATAGAAATAGATTACGATGCTGACGGCACGGTGTCGCTGGAGGAGTGGAAAAGGGGTGGTCTCACGACGATCCCGTTGCTGGTGCTTTTGGGCTTGGATTCCCACGTGAAGGAGGACGGGAACCATCTCTGGAGGCTAAAACACTTCAGTAAACCCGCCTACTGCAATCTCTGTTTGAATATGTTGGTCGGTCTTGGGAAGAAGGGCCTTTGTTGTGTTTGTAAGTATCATCGGACTCTCTTTGACGTCGCGTCGTAGCGTTCTTCTTTCGCGCGTCTTTCACTAGAAAACATTTTCATCCGATAAGCCCCGTCTCTTTATACATTTTCTCCCGTTTACCCCTTTATAATCCACGGATGAAAGAGATGAAAGAGATGCAGTTTCATTGAGACTGTATCGTTTCCGATGTTTACCGAGCAAGGGGAAAAGAAGTAGCGCAACTCGACGCCTCGACTACCACTGATTCTTCTCATTTGCGTCGGGACGTGAAACAAACGAGCCGTTCTCTCTTTTCCGCAGTCTGCAAGTACACGGTCCATGAAAGATGCGTACAAAGAGCGCCAGCCTCTTGCATAGCCACCTACGTGAAAAGCAAGAAGACATCGCAGACGATGGCGCACCATTGGGTCGAGGGAAATTGTCACGGAAAATGCTCCAAGTGTAGGAAGACTATCAAAAGCTACAACGGAATCACCGGCTTACACTGCAGATGGTGTCAACTAACTGTAAATAACCTGTCCTTTATAAGTAACACCTCATTCCTTCTGTAAACGAAATCGAGGAGGACAACGGAATCTTTAGCAGAATTCTCAAGTATGTTTAAACAATGTTACAGTTACACAACAGATGCGCCTCGCAAGTCAGAACGGAATGTACGCTTGGCGAATACGCAGTCCATATCCTCCCGCCTACAGCGATCTGCCCGGTTGTCCTGGACAGACAAAGGTCGTTGTCCAGGGACAGTAAAAGGGGGAGCAAGCACGGTCAGGATACATCGACGGTTAGTTCGGTAAGTGCATCGGAATGAATGATTAAACATCGGCCAGATGCAATATCAAAGGAATTCTAAATGCAGGATGCAATATTCCATCGACAGGGTGGATTTCTGACGTCAGGTAGCACTACCAATCAGCAACCTGCTATGTCCTTTCAAATTACACCGCCACCAGGTACTGTTCCGTTACTAGTGTTCATTAATCCGAAATCGGGTGGCAGACAGGGTGAACGTATGCTGAGGAAGTTTCAATATATTTTGAACCCACGCCAAGTTCACAATCTGGCCATGGGCGGACCCATGCAAGGTTTGCAAATGTTCAAAGACGTGGAGAACTTTAAGGTGATCTGCTGCGGCGGTGATGGTACCGTTGGCTGGGTGTTAGAGACGATGGGTACGATTAATAATCCGATAGCTCAAATTCCGAAAGGTCGATTTGTTAAGCAACGTTTCGTTCCTTCGAACGTTTCAGATCGTGTTCAGTTCGAACATCAACCCGCTGTAGGCGTTATACCATTGGGTACGGGCAACGATCTGGCTAGGTGTTTGCGATGGGGCGGCGGTTACGAAGGAGAAGCTATTCACAAGGTTCTCAAAGTACGTAAGTGATCCTAACAACAAACCATTATTGTTGGGTACTTGAGGAGCTTAGAATCACACGTGTTTGCAAATTAAATAAACATTTAGTACTATCCTGTGAAATAACTTTTAGAAAATAGAGAAAGCGACGCCAGTGATGATGGACCGTTGGCAGATAGAAGTTAGTGATAAAAAAGACGAGAAGAAACCGAATCAAGACAGTATACCATATAATATCATCAACAATTACTTCTCGGTTGGCGTGGACGCAGCGATCTGCGTGAAGTTTCACATGGAAAGGGAGAAGAATCCCGAGAAGTTTAACAGCAGAATGAAAAACAAACTTTGGTACTTCGAATACGCTACCACAGAGCAATTCGCTGCCAGCTGTAAGAATCTGCACGAGGATCTAGAAATCATAGTACGTATAAAAATTGAAGATTTTGATTAAGTTTAAGTTATCCAGTCGTTCTGATTGCATTTTCCGTTCGTAGTGTGACGGAACTCCGTTGGATTTAGCACACGGACCTTCCCTCCAAGGTGTCGCGTTATTAAACATTCCTTTCACTCACGGGGGTTCCAATCTCTGGGGTGAACACCACACAAGACATCGTCTTGGCAAACGGAAGAAGCGACCTGACAAAGAACTCAGCACTAGTAGCTTTAATTCCGTAGATCTTACAGCCGCGATACAAGGCAAGTGGTTGATCGAGTTGTTTGATAAAGAAAATCGGAAACAGATAAAATAAAGGCAATCGATAAATTTACAGATATTGGGGACAATCTGATAGAGGTGATCGGTTTAGAGAATTGTTTGCATATGGGTCAAGTGAAAACAGGACTTCGTCACTCTGGTAGGAGATTGGCTCAATGCAGCAGCGTCACCATTACCACCACCAAGCGCTTTCCAATGCAAATCGATGGTGAACCATGGATGCAGGGTCCGTGCACTGTGAGTACATCAGCGATAATATTCTTTTAATACCATGCGCGGTGTAGCTCAATTGTCTTATCGTTTCAGATTCAAATAACGCATAAGAATCAAGTTCCAATGCTGATGGCGCCTCCGCCAGAAAAAGGTCGAGGATTCTTCCGTTTTTTAAAAAGGTGAACTTCGACATTACCAAAGGACGAAACTGAGCAATCGAAATAATACATCTCTGTTTCCAAATCAGGGCGTAGTTTCAAAATCGTTTCGCCTGTTCTATCTTCTGTCTTGTTTGATTTAAATGAAAAGAAGGTTGGAAACACATCAGTTCGGATTCTACACACGTAAAGTAGCTTCAGTGCTCGTCCGAGCGCGTGGAACGAGCTTCGACATAACTTAGGTATTCTTGTGTACAGTATTTTTGAGAATAATAACAGAAGCATCGTTCGTCTTAGAGTTAGAAGTCAGCGGTAGGCTCGTTGCTCATTCGCGTTCCGAAAATCTCGTTAAATTTTTAATCATTTTATATATCTATGGTGAGAAACTTTAGTTTTTCTCCTTTTGTCGTTTCTCAGACCCGCAGCATTGAGCCTACCGCTTTTAAATATACAAGTACAAGCCTGTACTGTCGCAACGCGCGCGTATTAATTATAACATATATATATACCGACACGGCGAATTGTACGGTATCATGCAAAAGAGAAAATTAATCTCGTATAGGTAACGTTATCTAGATAATATTAATGCTGACTTCTTTAATTATCGTTTTTCTCGTGTACAATACGTAAACGTATCGTAAGGAGGGATTTCGTTTTTTCGTAATATAAGCTATAGTCAAAAGAAAATCGAGGATTAACAGATCATATTCCTTCAAGGTATAATATTTATTATAAAATGAAGAGTATACAATTTAGTTTTATAAATATATAATTGATTAAACGTTGAATATATGTCTTTGTTATATGTTACTTTATATTCTATTTAGCGTCTTCTGATCTGTGTGTCCTCGATGAATCTTCCAACTGTTTACTTTTATAGAAAGAAGAGAAAAATTGATCGCGAACGGCCCATGGAACAATATTCAGACCGCTCCTCTTTTTTGCACGACTCCGTCCAACAATCAAGAAATCTACTTTCCCCTCTTAACGTTAGGGTTTTTGTACGGAAGCTTAGTCGTAACTGCTTAGACTATAAACCACGATCGATTGGTTAGATATTTATTTATTTATTTATTTATTCGTCCGATCCTATTTATTTATTCGACGATTTATTCGATATAATTTATTCGATCTCGAGCCTGAGCATATATATCGTAAGCATATCAGCAGAACATGACTATAAAATAAAGTTGTAAGTTTTTTAGTTGTTTCACTGTTTGTCTTTCGTATGAATCGTGTGATCAGAAGTTATGAAAATTATGCGTATAATTTCCATTTGACGCGTTGTAGCTTTTTAAATCGATACAATAGTTGTACGCTATTATTATGTAAGTAGTCGATTAAGCTTTTCTCTAATTTATTAGTTATTATCTTTTACACGTTGGCCACCTTCGATCGATAAATTAACAGAATTATCGCTTTTTTAATCGTACGCGTATTAACGCGCGACAGATTGTTAAGACATATAGAAGTGGATCACATATACTTAATATTGTATTGCTAGATTAAATA
Source organism: Xylocopa sonorina (assembly GCF_050948175.1). Taxonomy (NCBI): domain Eukaryota; kingdom Metazoa; phylum Arthropoda; class Insecta; order Hymenoptera; family Apidae; genus Xylocopa; species Xylocopa sonorina. The sequence continues at coordinate 10,098,092 of NC_135197.1, read as the reverse complement.
GAAGTCAGGCATAGGGAAGGGGAGTATACCGTATTACGAAGTTTAATCAAAATCGATTCAGCCAACGTGTTAAATATATCATAATGATCAGTATTGCGGTATGGAATTTACAGGATTTTTCGTAGGATTCTTCTACAAAAATATCAACACGTATTTTCTCATTCATCTGCACAAACGCTTTTCCATATTTTACAATCTTCACAGTCTCACGTCCACGAGCGCTTCGAGATATTGTGTTTTACCATTCACATTTTTTCCGTAGCTAATATTAGTAACCGCAGAAAGTTCTCTAAATGATTTTTCAAAAGCATTTTTCAAATCTTCCGTCCGATAAATAGAAGTAAATAATGATAGTTTGCATTTGATACAAGTTAACTAATTTTTTTTTTTCTTCAGTTATCTCGTCTCTCCATTTCTGAGTTACTCGTCGCTCCTATTCGTTTTGCATTATTACAAAGTGTCAATTTAGAAAAAAAAATCGGAAGAAGAAGAAAAAGTAGTAAATTTTCCATTTAACAGCCTGTCGAGTCTATTCGCACCACCCTCTTAATATACATATATCTACTTCGCTTTCGTATACATATATCATTCGTTTCACGCGTATCTCATGCTTTTGTATTGAAACTGTAACGAATAATGTACGACGCAGAGTATCATCCCGCAGGGACCATCACTTCGTCAAAAATCCATATAACAATATTAGATGATTTGGAAACTTTACTTTGTAACTCCGATAATCGTTAACTTTGCGTATCAAGTCTCGATACGGTACTTTTCTCTTTTTCTTCATTCTTCTAATATTCTACTCGTTTACGTTTGCAAACGAACATGGAATACGTATACAATAACCCAAGATGAATTTTCTTCTTAAAGTAGCATTATAATATATGCAAACGTTTGCGGGTCAATATTTTCAAGCATATACTTCTCGATCGTTTTATGTAGAGGAATTGACAAACGATTTCTTCGTCGCGCGAGCAGTGATCGCTTCTCCTTTTACAATTGTTATATACGCATACTTCCCTTAGCGGTTATACGATCGACTATAATGTGTATAGTTGCTCTCGTTAGACGAATCGAAATATTACGCTTACGTATAATGATACAACCATTAAGGTCTTAATCATTAAGTCGTTAATCATTAGTAGACTACGGATGTTTGTAGTCTCTCGGGTGTTTTAAATAGAGTACGAGAATAGGATACTTAATACAAATGACGTGCAACAATATACAATAAATCCGAAGTAAAATCCACGTTATAATATTCAGAGGGCGAACGCAAATCTCTATTTAAATTTCGTTACTTAAATTGCGTCTATAGGTATATAAATTTGCACAAATATCCGTAGCCTATTCATTAGCGAGAAGTTGAACGGAGGAGGTACATCAAAACTATCGATCCGGGGGAATCCTCTTTCCTAGGAGATGAAAATAGATATATCATCGTGCTCCTCCTGTCACGAATCTGTGAATACTATCAGCACAATAATTACGTATATTGTTTTTCTATTGGATTGGCGCAGTGTCTCAGTGTGCTTGTCATTGTATAACGTTTATGGTATGAAGAGAAGACCCAAAAATTTCAAAGGAGACGAATAAATAGGAGAAGAAAAGAAGTATACTCTCGTGCTCGGCAACGCGAGGAACAGTAAAACGACAAGACGAACAGAAATTAACTTTTTAACCCTTGACGCGAAACATCGATTTCTTCGCGAAGAAATACATACTTCTATTCTGATTTCTGATTCGTATACAATATATGCGATACAGGGTGATCCATTTTAAAGTATAAACCAACAGGATTCAAAGGGTAGAATGGGATATCAATAAACATTAAAGAATGACCTCGACACATTCAACTGACCTTGGAAACTTGTGCAACTCTTTTTGTATATCTTTAAATGAAACACTCTGTATATAATACAAAGTTAATACATATTAAGATTGACAATAGCGGACGTCAATTACTCCTTCTTTTTTTTACTAAGCGCGCTCCGTGACTCATAGTGGAACCAATAAGTTCAACGAACAAACTTGTTATTTTTAACGATGAAATAAAAATGTTTTGATGACCAAGAAAAGGGAGAATGAAACGGATACTTCTCGTTGATGATTCAAAAAAAAAAAAAAAAAAAACAAGAGTGCTATCGTATGGTTGCAGCGAAAAAAATCGGAGAAAATGTTGTAATGCCTCGAATATACTTTAACGTAGTTCGTTACTCAGTAAGCAAACTGCCCATAATACACCAGCAGATTAGCAGCAGATTGGCAGCAGATTCGTGCAGAATATGTCAACAGATCTGGTTTCATCTATGTTCCTCATTAACCTCACGTCGGCTAATTTTATTCCATCATATTTCTGCCAACGATCTGATAATATAATCTAACGTAACATATCCTGTATTAAGTCTGCAGCTATTCTGTTGATAAAAATTAAACAGGCACCTCGGCAAGATCTACTTAGAACGGCTGATTAGACACGCGAAGTGTGAATGAAACGTGACAGAATAAAAGTTGCACAGAACCATCGACTTTTTGGCGATTGTAATAGTATATTGATGTACAGTTACATCAATTGTTTATCCACGACCTTCGATCCTGTCGAAAAATATCTTCTATAAATTGACTTTAAAAAGAGGAACCATTTTGTTAATTGAGTAAAGATCCCGTGAAAATAGAAAGATTGTCTTCTTATTGATCTAAGGCTTTTTCTTTAAGTCATATTATCTTCAGTCGCCGATCTGTTCACAATTATTCATTTATCATCTCTGATCTCTTTGCTTTCTCTGTAAAGCAGTATTTTTTAACCAATTGAGATAGAAAAAGTTCTTTTATTCGATTTAGTTACCAGAGGAGTCCTCGAAGTAAACGCAAAGGGTTAAAAAATGTGTAGCCGTTAAGCGCGAATCAAGGATATTCAAATTAAAAAAAATTTACTGCCACATTTTTTGGGTCTACGTACGTTCGAGCACTACTGCCATATTCCAAAAGATAGTACGTATGGAAAGAAAAGCCTGTCTGTTATAGTGTATTATACGAAATAAACTAAATTACGATACAGGATTCTTTGCGAGTGTCCATTTAAATAAGAAATTATTCTATCCCAGACAACACAGCAAATCACATACCATTTCAAAAAGCACCAGCGTATCACGGTGGCGCCCCCAGGATCCGTAACGCCACAGGGGTATCACCAGGGCTATTCACGTTTTGAAATGCACCAGAACAGTACGCGGTGCTGTTTCAGTGCTGATACCGCCTGCCAATGCTTTTTAGCTCTCTCAGCACTGGCATAGGGTGATATTTTTCCATCCACATCATAAACGAATATTAAAAATAACGAAACTAAACAGTTTATTTATTTTGATTCTAAAACAGAGTGACATGAAATAAAGTTATAAGACTATACTTGCTTTTATTATTTTTTACAAACTAACTCGATTGATATAGCGATTATTGGCTGCACGTGAGAATGTAAAATAACGTATGAAAATATAAATAATAAATACTACATATTGTGTTGTCTTAATAGGAAAAGAACTTTTAAACCTCCATTGCATATCATCGTATTATATATCATTCTTATATTTCCCGCTTTAGATGTAAGAGAGAGAAAGATATATAAGAAAGCAATAAGAAAGAGTGAGACAGATGTTATCGACTTTACTGTAGAACCCCTGGCGCCATCTCTGTGAAAAGTGCTCAAACTGGTCGCACAGCGTTATCGACAGTGAAGTGAACTCAGTTAACTAGTGGCGCCATCTCTATGGAAAGTACTGAAACTAATGCCCGACCAGTTTCAGCACTTCTACAAGAGATGGCGCTACTAGTAGTATAAATAATTGCAGCGTTTGATTGTAGTAGTTACTAATGCGTGTAAACTCCACAAACGTGGATTCCGTTTTTAATAGATATTTCTGTACATACGAAATAATAAATATTAAGTGACTGTAATTATTTGTAGAATAAGAATTTTCAAATTTAATTTGAAAATTATTTGTTTGAATCGAATAAAAAAATAAAGAAGAAGAGAATATACTCTTTTAACAATTTTTGTCGTTCAATGTAAACTGGTTTAATACAGGTCTTGCATGATTTGACGTTTCGAAAAGGTGCCTGTAACTTTTAAACGCGACCATTACAGTTATTGTTTGCTAATATGGCGCGAGGTAGTAGTGCTGGTTTTGATAGACATATTACTATATTTTCGCCTGAGGGGCGACTTTACCAAGTAGGTAAGATTCGTAAAAATATTTCACGTTAAAGTACACGTTATCTTTTATAGTCGAATCGATGTTTTAACAACTTATACATGAATTCTCTAAGCGAGTATCGTGACACGGCGTGATCTGCAATTTTCAACTATTTTATACGTGATTGTCGAATATTTTGCAGAGTATGCGTTTAAAGCGATAAATCAGGGTGGTTTGACTTCTGTCGCTGTGAAAGGAGTCGACACAGCTGTGTTTGCGACACAAAAGAAAGTGCCTGTAAGATAACCTCTATTAATTTTGTTATTTTTTATATTCCTCGATAATGTCGTTCTATCTATTCTTTTACATATAACAATAATTTTAAGTAATATTTGAAGACTACTGCAAATACAATGTAAGCAAAATTTACCAGAAGATATTCATTTTTAGGATAAACTGCTTGACGCTTCGAGTGTTACTCATATCTTTCAACTCACTGAACATATTGGTTGTCTTATGACAGGCATGATAGGTGAGTAGAAAATTTCTGAGAAAAGAAGATTCAATAAAAAGCTACATTACACATCATTTTAATTACCGATAGTATAGTAACAAATGTCATCTCCTTTAGCTGATAGCAGGTCTCAAGTTCAGCGTGCAAGATACGAAGCAGCTCATTTTAAATATAAATACGACTATGAAATTCCTGTGGATGCATTATGTAGACGTATTGCAGATATCAGTCAAGTATATACACAGAATGCTGAGATGCGGCCTCTTGGTTGCTCTATGATGCTTATTTCATATGATAAAGAAAAGGGCCCATGTATTTATAAAGCTGATCCTGCTGGATATTATTGTGGTTATAGAGCCATTTCTGTTGGTGCAAAACAAACCGAAGCTAATTCTTATCTTGAGAAAAAGTTAAAGAAAAAACAAAATTATGATTACGATGAAACAATACAGTTAGCAATTACATGTTTATCTACTGTATTGTCAGTAGACTTCAAGCCAACAGAAATAGAAGTTGGTGTAGTATCAAAGGACAATCAAAAATTTCGGTAAATATATTACACTATTTCTAAGGTTCTGTAGTTACATTTCATATATAAAATTCGCACAAACAATCCATATGACATTTCTCATTTCAGAACTTTGACGGAACAAGAAATTGATAAGCACCTTACTGCAATTGCTGAGAAAGATTAATGATTTCATGTATAATTCATTACAAATAAATGTCATATCTTGCTTAATATTGTTTCATTTTAATGCCTACGATATAAAAGAGCAACGACAAGTTATTAAATATAATTGCTAATTTGAATAAACTGTACTCATTTATAGCTTAAACAAAAAAAAATTTATTTCAAATCCATTTTTTTTCATTTGTATGTTATAAAATGATAAACTTATCCGAAGTAATTATTTCCCTGATGCTGTTGCCAATGGGTTTCGTACAACTAAAATTACAGAATCCCCTCTTAAGAACATTTTTGTTACAAATCTGTCCATGTTTACTGGTTTTGCCTAGCCAGAAGTAGAATGTTGATTAAATTTTTAAGTATAAATTTTCTACAAATTTTAATAAGCACGTTATGTTTACCTTCTTTTTCCCTTTCCCAGTACGTGGGAGTTCGGTCCACATTTCTTTTACATTTTCTAAAACCATGTTACAATGTCTATCAAATGCCTTCACTCTGCCTAACAATTTCTTATTATTTCTACAGTTAATTAAAACTTGCGTATTATTTTTCACAGACTGTGTTAATACTGAAAGTGGTCCGGTGTTAAATTCTTCCTCCTCTCTTTTCGCCAGCTCCTCTGGTGTCATTTCAGACTTTGGCTTAGTTAGAGATGACCTGGAAATAAAAATTATTCAGTTAGAAGAGCAACGATAATAGTTTAGAATAATTTTACTACGAATTGGTAGACGAGCAATTCATTTAGTGGTTAAAATTTATGTATGTTAAATATATACAAACCGGTTGAGGTTATACTTTGATGTTTTAGTGCGTGAATCAATTAATATTATAGAAAATATAGTTTATATACTTACATTGTGATAAATATTTATTATAAGTGAAATTGGTAAGAAAAATTACTTTCTTAAAAGTAGTATTATCATCAAATGTTGTAACCAAGTATTGAAATCGGCGCAACGATCCGTATAACGCTACTGTTTTGGTTTGCTCCTAACTTCTGCAACAGGTTAGGTTTCCAATGTTAACTTTAAGGACAAGTTATGTGTGTACAGTGACTAATTAATAATATATACATAATACCATATACCTGTCTATTATTTATGAAATACGTATGCCTTAATGTGTAGAAAAAATAAAATTAATACAAAATATAACAGCGACACGTTTTTAAATACGTAAGATGAAGACAGTTCGCCAGAAGAAGGCAAGAAGAAATTTAAACTTCTTCATTAATAATTTTAAATTCCGATCGCCGTTTCAAGTTCTCATCGACGGTACATTTGCTTTGGCTGCATTAGAGGTATGCATGTGAACATTGTATCTTGAGTTATTGTGGTTGAAATGTACAATTTTATTTGTTTTTGTCATACGTGACGATTTTATGACCTTTGTTTTAGAATAAATTTAATATACAAGATCAATTATCAAAGTACTTTCAGTCGGAGGTAAAGTTGTTAACTACACCATGTATCATTCTGGAAACAGAAAAGTTAGCTTCATTTTCAAAAGCAGTTAGCGGTGCTATGCAAATAGTTAAGCAATATCCTATACATAAATGTGGGCATGAAAAACATTCCATTGGTGGCACAAAATGTTTGAAATCTATGGTTGGAAAGAATAATTCATCTAGGTATAATACAAATTTCAATATTTGAATAGAAACTAAAATGTTAATGACATGTATATATATTTATGTCTTACATTCTTTAGATATATTGTAGCTACACAAGATAGAGAACTTCAGGATAGTTTGAGAAAAATCCCAGGTGTTCCAATAATTTACTTACATGGTAAGGCTCCCACTTTGGAAACACCTTCACATGTAAGCCGTGAATATGCAGAAGATATTCGTAAGAGATTAGGAATGACCGAGTGGGAGAAGGAAAATATTAAAACGCTAAAGCAAGTAGCTGGTATAGCTGAAGAAACACAAGTAAAATTGAAGAAGAGAAAGAAGGGTGGTCCAAATCCTCTTAGTTGCCTAAAGAGAAAGAAGAAGCGACAAATAGAAGTAAAAAAGAATGTTAAAGGAAACAACTCTGGTAAAGTTAAAAAGAGAAAGAAAATGAAAATAGCAGCACATATTAAAGAAGCATTGGTTGCTGAAGTAAAGAATAAACAACTGGAAAAGAATACATCCAGTTAAAAATACAGATGTATGTTTCAAGAAATATGTACATGTACTAAATATTGAAATTTATGCAAATAAATTTCACTTTTATTTATGATACAACTGTCTCTTTTCTCTTTTAGTTTGCAAAATTAAAATAACTTAAATTTTAATGTATTTTTACAAGATGAGTTAATTCATGAATATAAGGAAAAATACTAACTTTATAGCTAAAAATGTTATTTGGAAATGTGTAGAGCATTTTAAAATTGTTATTTATATTTATCAAAGAACACATTGAAAGTTCGGATAGAAGATTCTCATATTCATGAAATATACATGGTAAAATTATTTTCATAACTTTTATACACATGTTGAATAGTTTACAAGACCTTTAAATAGATGATTTTATTGATGAATGATGTTCTATAATTATTGTAACATTTTGAAATATTCTACCATTCTTTATATACCTTTATATTATGAAAATAGTATTACATTTAACAAGAGTACGAAAAATAAGTAAATGGAATCACGGCTTTTAAAAAAGATGTACCGACATTCATTAAATATATTACATTTTCACTTTAACATCTAATCCTGTATAATAAACGCTACGTAAATTTTGAACTAGGAACTTCCGCATGTAGGAAATACAAAAACGTGAAAGGAATATAAGTGCATATAGATTGCACATTATTTATATTCTTTTAAGAATCCTTAAAAGAATTAGTAAAATAATAATACTGAAAATATACATTTGTCACATGATACAAATCAATATATTATTTATATATCGATTATATGCTCATGCATTGTGTTCCAATAAACAAGGTGCTTTAATATTTTCTCACTAGTGTGTACATTACAAAACTTAATGTACAATTTATTATTCATTTTAAAGTGTTTATTTTTTTTTTTTTTTTTAGTAAGAAATATAGAATATTTTGTTTTATTACATTACAGTTATCAGCGTATTAAGTAAGAAAAAGCATGTGCATGTAATAAAGTAAAATACCGAATAGAAATATTTCAAAGTATATGCAGGTTTTAAACACAAAATTTATGGAAAAAATCTCTCTTAAAGGAGTAATTATTAAAATATATAACTTAAATTCTAAATACAAATTTCATTGACTCTTCATGCTTGTGAGAAGTTTAATGTGTATTATACAATTGTCATGAAATGCACTATAATTAAAGATTTATGTAAAGTCAACGTTCACGAGAATTAAGAGAGCATATGTTAATTATATTAGAAGGTATATAAAAGTATTATATAGATCACAAATTTTACAAAAAACATGTTACCTAATCAATAATTAAGAATAAATTTTTTTATATTTATCGTAAAAATTATTACAGAACGATTTTTTATATTTATTGGTAGAATAATATCAATAATTACTGCAAATAATTAATGATTTAAATTAATCAAATAGTTTCTATTTTAATGTCTAAGTTTTATTTATATCGCGTTTTTTAATCGTATTGTATAATACATCTCTTTATTTCTTTAACAATAAGAAAATAATTCTGTTTAGTAAACTCTCGAATATTCTGTAAACGTACATACTTTGTAAAGAATCGAATTCTAGGAGCGGATAAATGAATAAGTCCGTACAATATTTGTCCATACCGTATGCAAATTACTGCCAGTCTTAAACGTGAAGATAATGTGGATACTATTTTCAAATTAAACTACTCTTTTTTAAACATAACGTATAAAATCTGACGTCAATTAGCTTTTCTCTATTCCATACGTATGTGGCATCAAGGATGTTGATTTAATAATGCACTCGCGGCCATAGCTAACATTTTCATGCGCCGAGCGGAACCATGATTTGGATTTGCTGCTACAAAAGCAGCCAACTGAGTTTGTAAGGTCATTAACACAGTACCCATGTGCTCTCGTGTCACTGGATCAATAGGATCTAAATTTAATATTGCCTCTTCAAGCCACCTGCGTTAAATAATTGTGAATGATTTCGGTAATTCCTTCTAGCTTTTAGTGAGTGAGAATTTACTGCGTTTGATATACTTCAATTCGACGGTATATACGTGCGTCTATACTACCACCGAAGCGGTTAAGTATTTATTACCTGTGTTTAAGTTCTGTACGATGTCCTAGGTCAGCAGATAATTGCTGCACAAGTGACAAAATAACAGGTTGTTGTAAAATACATCTTGTGCCTTGAGGGCCTACAGAAGAAAATACTCTGGAAGGTTCTGTCCTTTCACAAACCAGTACTACCAGGCCTAAATCACTAGCACTTAAAGCTTGTTGGAAGGCAGCATTAAATTGTCCTCTCTGAAGAAGGGACAGAACACGTGCTTGAGCATCAGCTACAGCGGGTACTGGTATAGCAGGTGTAGTGGCTCGTGAACTATAATACATGTTAGAGGTTAAGTTTATTGTTCGATTTGTGCAACATTTATATCCACCTACCGTGCATTTGTAATCTCGGTAAGTTGTTGACTTAAATTATCCCTAATAGAGTCACGAATTATACGTATCGTTCCCTCTTGAAGTGTAGTTAAACCTCTGTTCAGTTCTGTTTGTAATTCTTCACGTACTAATGCGGACAACGCTTCGCGTTGTTGTTCGTTTCGTTGTTGATACTGTTTATCCGCGATCGTTTCAACATGTTGAAGATCTAAAAAATAAAAATTTGTTATAAAATTACGTAACTTGATATTTTTCTTAGAATGTATCAAATGTCTTACATTCACAAGTACCCCTAACAAAAGCATCTTGTACTTGATTAAATATCGTTTGACATGCTTTCTCCATGCCGGGTAAAAGAACGTTTGTAAAAGCTTCTTTAAATGCCGCGTCTAATGCTGGTTTTACCGAATTCGCCACCACCGTAGCTAACGTATCTTTGATATGAATGCTATTAATTAATTCTGTCAAATTCTCTTTCAAGAGTTCGTCCATTCGAGCGGAATCTAATCTCAGCTGATACTTTAATGGTTCTACCGTGGCTTGAACAACACAAGGTAAAGCACCTTCAATTTTATCTTTGATTGTTGCTTCAAGTGTATTGAGGAACTCGTGTTGTCGTGTCACTTGGTCGTACAATGTTTGTTCTAAAGTTGCATTCTGTTGTTGTGAAGCTCTAGTTAAAGCAGACTCTATTCGCGACGAAATCGGTGTTTCTTGCCTTAATCTAGTCACCTCGGTTCGCAGTTCCCTTAATTCGTCTCGTTGGTCTTGAATTATTTCTAATATTGACTCCACTTTATTTACTACATCGAGAACATTTATATCGTTTGTCGTTTGCCAAAGGTTAACATTTTCCGCAGAATGCGTCGTCGGATTTGGTTCTTTCTTTATTTTTTTCCTTTTCTCTTCCTCGTTTGTAAATTCATCAGCTTCTTGCATCGCATTCCTACTTACATCTTTCAACAATACCATAGGAATATTAGGCCAATCCTCGTCAACAGTGTCAGTAACTTCTGGCTTATTTTCAGTTTCTGGCTCTTCATCCGGTTTTGTGAGAGACAAAATTTCTCTCACTTCCCTAGACGGACTACTACCGCTACTGGCAGGTGCCTGTTCTTCTAACTCACTTGTAGCTAATGGTGGGTCTGTTGCGTTCAAGGCTTGTACTGCTTGTGCAAGGGAGGGACTAGCAGACAATACTTTACCCAATTCTGGACTACTTGGCCGAGAATCTAATTCATTATTTTCTTTTTTGGCAGGTGAACTAAATGCATCAGGTGTCATTAGATTTAAACCAGTATTGTGATTCGTAGCTGTTTCAATTGTTGCAGATAATGAACGATCTTCCTCGCAATTTTCTCCTGAAATTCCATTGTGATTAACAGTTCCTATGTCTGGTAAGTCTTCTGAATAGTCCAATGAATCTTGAGTCAGTGTGTTCATGAGGCAGTTGGTGCTTGCTTCTGAAGCGGGCTTGAAAGCAATATGACATTCTTGTAACGATTTTGGCTGGACCAAATACATTCGGATAACAAGCTGTTCCTCAGTTTCTTCTTCGCAAGGGCATAAATCTTCCAACGATTCACCAGTAGGACGTATTTTACGTATACCAGCGTCGACAATCCCGAAGCTTAGTATTGGATACGGTAGGAGGAACTCTGATATTGTACTTACTGATGCTAATGCTTCTCCACTGTCTTTTCTTAGACTTAATATATACAGAACTTTATTGTATATATCTGATAACAAAAGATAGCCTGCGCTAAAATCTAAACCTGCTTTTAACACTGGTAGTTTACCAGTGGAGGGTGCTGGTGCAAATGTAATGGTTTGCAAACAGCTCCACAATTCACAAGACCATACTTTTAATTCTGTGTTATTGTCACATCCTGTTATAGCAAATCTCCAGAATTGAACGCTATTGGAACAAAACATTATCAAAACAATTATTTTATTTTGGTAGCAATATTATAACAATGTTGTAAAGCTTCCTTACTCAGGATGGTATGTTTTATGGTCATCGAGGAAGAACAAGCAGGAAATAGGTCTTCCGCCATGCGGCCTCCATTGATGTAAACAACGCGGTGGTGACTGATTACCATGGGAATTGCCATGCACGTAAACTTGAAAGAATTTCACTTCACCGTCAAAACTAGCCGTAGCTAAAGCTGTGCCATCAGGACTGAACGTTGCCTCGATTATTGTGTCAGAATGTTGATCAATTTCCAACATGCCACCTTTTTCCTTTACAGCTGGATCAGTTGCCTATCATTTAGTCAAACAGTTGGATACTTGTTCATTTTGTATGGATTTAACAATCTGTAAGTAAGGTATACATTCACCTCTATTACTCTGTATCTTGACGAAACAGTATTAACTGACCACAATTCTACTTTGGAACCACGAGTTAGAACTAAAAGTTTTGAAACTTCATCTCCATCTGATGGTACATCTTCAGGAATATATGGACACCATATTACACGATGGCTTGTAACAGAATCTTGCGCATCTACTTGTAGTAATAAACTACATAACAATTCAGATGGTGTTGATTCAATGTTATGTATGAAAAGGTTTCCCAAATAATCAACGCATGCTAAAATTGCATTCGATACATGTGCGAAAGCCAGATCTTGTATACCAGCGCGCATTCCTCTCAGTAGAGCTCTTTGTTCCAATTCTATGTATACAACTCTTACCATACCGCCGTTGCTACCTACTAAACAACATTAATCTATTAAACTTAAGGAGGCACTTTAGTAATTGTATCGCAATTTGAGTACAAGTTTAATTTACCTTTTATGCCATAAGCTAAATATTTTCCAGACATATGAACAGCCAATAATTGGCCAGAATAAAAATTATGCTCCCATGTGAAGTCAACAATATTTTTTAGTTTCACCTTTGAACTACCATGATTATGTCCTCCTGGTGAAGGAATAACAGTAACATTGGCACTATATAATTCAGCTGAATGCTGATCCTCTTGTCCATTGAATTCTCTAAACGTAAAGTATAACATGTAATTAAGAAATATATGCTAAAAAAAAAAGAAAGGATTAAAATATAAGAATTGCATTAAATAAACGAATCTAGTTTCTTTGTATTTATATAATGTAATACGAAGAAAAAGCAGAGGGAAAGCTTGAAATGTCGAACGTTGCACGTATGAAAGAAGGATTAAAAGAGTGTATAAGAAATATTAACGATAACAATTTTCTTCGTTCACAATTGAAACGACAACGAAGCTTTAATAAGTATTTACACTGTTTGCGGATAGTGGAGATGCCTTAGGTTATCCTCTGCCGTTTTGATCATTTTGTCGAAATTTAGAGCGTATCCTGAAAAACAGCACGATTAATAAAATTTCAGCAACTAGCATGCCGGAATTCAGATGATTTCTAACCCCAGCCGGTGGCACGCCTGATAACGATATTTTCTGTAGTAGATAACTCTTACCCTTCGTGCATATATTTGCCGGATTTTCAGAGCACCTTTACGATTACGCGTTCTCTATTTTAACACACCATACTATAGAGCTATTATTATCTCATTAATGGAAATAAGTAAAGTGTCTCATGTGTGCGTGAACATAGTTTAATGAAATTATCAAAAAATGAAGTGTCAGGCAGCCATCGGCCACTTGTCAGAAAAACGAACCGGAAATGCATTGACGGTATTTTATATACTCTGTGCTATGTGGCGCTTTACGCGACTTTGAGTTTCCAACCATTTCAACCACTATGTAATTAATTGTTTCAGGCCGCATACAAAAGACGCGCGGAGAATTTATATATTCCTCTTCTCGTTTGAAATTAATTTTCAAACAATTATTAAACTACGTGGTAGTAACTTCAGTTTCTGTTTATTACTTTATATTTCCCGCTTTAGAAGTACGAGAGAGAAAGATATATAAGAAAGCAATAAAAAAGAGTGAGACACATGTTACGGGCTTTACTGTAGAACCCCTGACGCCATCTCTGTGAAAAGTGCTCAAACTGGTCGCACATCGTTATCGACAGCGAAGTAAACTACTGAAAACTACTAGCGCCATCTCTGTGGAAAGTACTGAAACTATTACCCGACCAGTTTGAGCACTTTTTACAGAGATGACGCCACAGGTGATATCAGTATTATAGATAGTTGACTGTAATGGTGATACGTCCGTGTTAACTTCCGTGTATGTATTTGCGCTTGGCGTAGATTACTTTGTAGGCCTATCTATATTAAGTACCATCGTATGTACAGAGGTGTATATATATGTATCATGCTTACGCTTACTCTGTACAGCACATTTCGTAAGCATAAGCAATGTAAACGTTTCACAAATTACCTTACTACATGTGTTACGTGAGTGTACGTTATCTGACAAAAAATGTTGGGTTCGCGTTAAATTAGTGTTAATAATAGAAATTTTACAGCACGGCAGTATACCTTTTAAGTGATACTTCTTACTATAGTACAAATGTCTGTATCAACAGGTAACAGTATTTTAAATGCAATTAAATGTTTATAAGGGGAATGTCATTAAGAAAAGGCGGGCGTAATTAATTTATTTTAGTCAAATGTAAAATGTTACACGCGATCGTATACAATTTTCGTATAAATTTCTCGAGGACAAGTCGTGGATCATATGGTCTTCTAAAAATTTATCTTTTTTCTTTTCTCCACTAATATTAAACTAACAGTAATCTTTGTAGTTTATTATACATTTTACAACCGTTTTACTCATTTATTGAAACCAAAGTGAAGTTCGTGTTAGTCTATTTTTTTTACAATTCTCTACTAGCTTTTTACGATTAAAATTAAAATGAAATCCACGTGACTGTTCACGCTTTTCTTGCGAGTTCTAGCATTCGAAAGGTGTAAATATAGTACGTGCATACATGTATTGTTTAAACAATTCATGTCTAGTAATGTACTCTAGCATATCACCAACTTTTAATTATATAATATATGACAAACATGTTACAACAAATATGTTATACCTTGTATTTATAATTAGTTTAGCATGACATAATAAAGTAGACATAATATGTTTAAATTCCTTGTATGTATAAATATTTAATATTAATTTGTAGGTGATAAAGACAGCCAGAAAAATGGCAGTGATGCATTGAAGGAAGAATTTGATCCTACTGGTTAGAGTTTCTGTTCTTTTGTGAAGAAAGTATTCCAAATTAAAATTCTATGTTTCAACTATTAGATCAATATTTTATAGAACACCAACATATACGATATAATCCCTTGAAGGGAGAATGGGTACTGGTGTCGCCACATCGAATGAAACGTCCATGGGGAGGACAAATCGAATCAAATACAGAGGAAGATCCCCCAGATTACGATCCTGATAATCCGCTTTGCCCAGGCAATATCAGGGCCAGTGGAGAGGTGATGTTTTCAAATATGCACGTGCCCTTAAAACTGTCATTTGTAATTTATTATTTATCTTGAACATTTTTTTATCTCTTCTAGATAACTCCAATATATGAAAATACATATTCATTTGTTAATGACTTTCCTGCATTACTGGAATCAGTTCCTAGTCCATCCAATTCGGAAGATGAATTATTTCAGATGAGTGCTGCCAGAGGTACTTGTAAAGTTATGTGTTTCCATCCAAAATCAAATGTAACAATAGCAATTATGAAAATTTCTGAGATTAAAGAAGTGGTGAAACGGTATGTTAGTACTGTATGCGTTTATGCTACGACATCATAGTTCTTTGTATAATTAGTACAGTCCTAATTTAGATGGATTTTTGAGATGCTTGAATTGGGGGAAAAATGGACATGGGTACAAATATTTGAAAATCGTGGTGCTTTAATGGGGTGTAGTAATGCACACCCTCATTGTCAAATTTGGGCTAGCTCTTTCTTACCAAATGAGGCCAAAATAAAGGATGGATTTCTCAGCGATTATTACAACCGTAATAAAAAACCACTTCTCATAGATTATATGCAAAAGGAGCTTTTGAAAAAGGTGGAATGTCATTTCAAGACGAACTTCGATTTGACGTTTTAAACTTTTTAACTCGAATGTAATGTTACATTCTAGGAACGCATTGTACTAGAAAATCGAGATTGGGTAGTTTTAGTACCATTCTGGGCAGTATGGCCATATGAAACTATGGTGCTGCCCAAAAAGCAAATATCCAGAATGCAAGATTTAACAGAAAATCAGCAGGAGTCGTTGGCAGTTATTATGAAAAGATTGTGTACTAAATATGATAACTTATTTCATTGCTCATTTCCCTATTCCATGGGTTGGCATGGTAGTACTGAATATTCCTAATATATACGTGA
Organism: Xylocopa sonorina; assembly: GCF_050948175.1. Classification (NCBI taxonomy): domain Eukaryota; kingdom Metazoa; phylum Arthropoda; class Insecta; order Hymenoptera; family Apidae; genus Xylocopa; species Xylocopa sonorina. The sequence goes on along the minus strand of NC_135197.1, from coordinate 10,081,830 downwards.
ACTAAGAAAGTATAATTATAATTAATCATGATATTTAATCTGTTTTGCATAAAGGTGCACCAACTGGTCCATATTCAAAACAAGATTATCCTTACTGGACTTTTCACGGAATTTATTTACCTCCTTTGTTGCGTTCAGCAACTATAAAAAAACATATGGTTGGTTATGAACTTTTTGCACAAGCACAAAGAGACTTAACACCAGAACAAGCAGCGGAAAAATTAAGAAATTTATCAGATTCCCATTATAAATACCCGGAAACAAGTTTAACTAGTTGCGAAATAGAGAAATATTCTAAATGAATTAATTTACTTTACATACCACGATATATTTTTCTAGATGTACATGTTATACGCATGTACATTATTTATGAAAAAATATAGCGTCGAGCATGGCTTAATCATACACAGATTAATTTTGATGAATAAAAAAATTAATAAAAAAATGTCAGTTACAATTCTGTATAATTAATATACAGGTAATGTACAATCGATTTTCTTACTCCAAGCATGAATTCCGCCAATTATGTCTTTTATGTCTAAATTGCTATCACTGAATGTTTTCTGAAGGCTTTTCACAGCTTTCTGTGAGTCATTCCCTCTTCTGCATATAACATACACTGTAACAAAAATACATATAACTAGTACATCGACAACTCTATCAAATTTCGATACATGTGTACTTACAGTTAGGTTCATTGTGCTGTTTCTGTACCTCTTGTATTTTATTTTTTATTATACTTATTTCTTCGTTATTATTTATATCATTTAATGGTATATTTATAGAGTTTGTTAAATGACAAATTTCGAACTCTTCAGGAGAGCGCACATCGATTAATACGTGAGCCTTCGTGTTTGATTTCAATGCTGTGTTGTACTCTTCTACACTTATTCTTTCTTCCCTCTTTAATAAATTCAATTTTGGATCTTTATCATTTGCTTTTGCACCACAAAATTGCTCGTAATCAATCAGTTTACGTATAGTTGAACGTTTGCTGCACACAACGCAACTTTCATTGTTGACACGCAAATTGATATTGCGAAATTGCATTTCTAGTCCATCAAATAGTAGAAGTTTACCGGTTAGTACATGCTGGAGGCGAAGTACAATCTTTACAGCTTCTAGTGCTTGTAGGACTCCAATGGTGCCAACGACTGCGATTAAATCAAGTAATAAATAATTATCCATTTAAAACGCATAGAATACATTGTATGAAAGAAATGAATTTCTAACTACCTGGACCAAAAACACCAGCGTCACCACAGTTCGTTACTGTCTCTGGCGGTGGAGGTACAGGAAATATACATCTGTAGCAAGGTCCAGCGTAATTAAATACAGACAGCTGACCCTCAAACCTTAGCGCAGATCCAAATACTAAAGGTTTTTTACTTAATACACACGCATCGTTCAATAAGTAATGTGTAGCTACATTATCAGTGGCATCTATTACTACATCATAACACTTTATTATTTCCAGAGCATTAGTACTATCTAGTTGAATTTTATATGGGGTAATTTTAATGTCACTGTTTAAGCTGAAATTGGTACAACATATAACATTCAGTACATGTTAATTATAAAAATCTATGTATCGATATACTAGTACCGGTTAAGACTTTCCACAGCTGCATCTACTTTCGGTGTTCCAATATTTATTTCTGCATATAATAATTGTCTGTGAAGATTATTAATCTCAACATCATCATAGTCAATTATACCAATATGTCCAACACCAGCAGATGCCAAATATAATGCAGCGGGACATCCAAGACCACCTGCTCCAACAATTAGTATTGCACTATTTTTCAATTTTACTTGTCCTGCAATTAAGTAACATAATATATTATTTGTCTAGAAATCTCAAATGATTTGGTCTTTTATTTTATAAATGTAATTCACCTTTAACTCCAATTTCTGGCAAAAAGATTTGTCTGCTGTACCTCGATATCTCATTGTTGCTCAAACCGTAATCTTGTAAAATTTGTTTTTCGCGCCTTTGAGCAGCTAATTGAGCTTCTTTCATGCGTAACAATTCACGCAATTCAGCAATTTCATCGATCAATTTTTTCTCATTCATCTTTATCGAATTGTTGTTATCGTATTGTTTAAAATATGCCCTTATTCTATTAGGAAAGTTGAAGAGAAAAATTAAATAGAAAAAAAAATTATTCTCTGTTTTTGTGTGACTAACAGACGACGTAATCAAGTGCGCGTATGTTACACCTAGTTTCATGTTTGACATAATAACAGTTTTTTGTATTAGTATACACGTAAAAATGGTCAATTAAATTATCTCTCGATTAACCTTTAATCATCTTGGTAGATAAAAAAGAACGCATCAATGTTTTCTAAGATCTTGAAACATTTACGTTTCAAGTCTAGTCACCTGTTAGGTGATTAAATAAGAAATCAATTTTTCATTTCAGTATTTATTACGACTCTTAATACGCATACACGTTAATAACAACTAAGAGGGAGTATAAATGCTAGAGTTTACAAATTAAATTACGGTGGTTAAATTACTCTGTATCGATGCGTGTAAAACGATGTCTTCCGAGTGTATACTATGATCACAGTATATAAGTAACAAAACTTTTTGTCTTTCTGCACATGCTTTTGCCCGCTAAGAATGAAAGAGAAAGAAGAACTAAAGAGCAAGTGAGGCAAAAGTTCAGATGGCTCTGCGAACCGGAATTTATTGACGCGCATGCGCATTAAATTTTGTGCAGTACAAAATCGTGCTAGTTGCGTTACTGTGTACTGTGCTATGATCGCGTGGTTTCATGAATGCTTGAAGAAATTGAAGAAAAAAAGAACCAGCGGAAGCCGAGGCAATTAGAAACAATTCGTTCGTCGAGAGAATTATAATGTATTTGACCACGATAATCCTAGCGAATTCTGCGTGTTTATTCGCACAGTGTCGTGCGCAATAAGCATAGTACAGTCTTGGCCAAAGGTAGCCTGATGATTAATGTCACGGTCAGCAAGATTCTCATTCCTGACAAGTGCGGATAGGAAAATCATGATTTTATAAGTGACAACGCAAATATTGTTTGTGAGGAAATTCGATCGTAATAGACGCCAAGATGGTGGAACCAATTTTTGATTACCAGTTCCGTCTGATACTAATCGGTGATAGTACAGTCGGGAAAAGTTCATTGCTGAAGTATTTTACCGATGGGAAGTTCGCAGAGGTACGCACCGATTTTAACCGTGTCGTCAACAATGACGAATGAATGTAGAAATTGTTTTAAAAAGATTATGAAACTGTCATGCAACGCTTCTACGTCATGTTTCACGATACAAATAAGTCAAATTTTAATCGATCTTGAAATCTTCTATGATTTCAAAATTTTACATTGATAGAATATATATACATATATGGTTTCCAATGTTATTTATATAATTATTTAGTATGCTTTCAAAATAAGAATCCTAGGATGATATAGTACACTTATGTTGCTATGCAACGCAAGTTGTACAGTTGTGTTTTCTTCAAAAGTAATTACTGATAGAAGTACCAATGATATGCGATATGTTTTTAATTTTCATCCTAAGCTTTTTAATGTTTAGCTTTCAGATCCTACGGTTGGAGTAGATTTTTTTGCTAGATTGATCGAAGTAAAGGATGGAACCAGAATAAAATTGCAATTATGGGACACAGCTGGCCAAGAAAGATTTAGGTTTGTATTTGATTTTTGTGTTGCCTGTTTTCATTAATTATTAACATATCAGTAGATTGCAGATATAATTGAACAGATATAAACATAATCTACAGATAGAAATTTATTTTAATAGAGATTTGCTTTCATTTCCTAAATAATATCATCTATACATATGTTGTTTACCTTAGGTCAATTACTAAATCCTACTATAGAAATTCTGTTGGAGCATTACTCGTGTATGATGTTTGTAATAGAGCAAGTTTTGAACATATTCCTCAGTGGATGATGGATGCTCGTAGACATATCGAACCACACCGCCCTGTATTCGCATTGGTAGGTTGTAAATTAGATTTGGTTACAAATGGAGGTATTCGAGAAGTTTCAAAGGAAGAAGCAAGAGCTTTTGCTGATGAACATGGAGTACATCATATTGAAACCAGTGCAAAGACTGGGGTTAATGTTGAAGAGGCATTTAGAACAGTTACAGAAGAAGTTTATAACAGAATACAAACGGGTGAATATAAAGTAGAAGATGGTTGGGATGGTATAAAAACTGGATTTGCTAGGCCTGGTGGTTTAGATTTTAATCTAGTCGAAGCAGAACCAGCAAAATCTTCTTGCTGTTAAGTTTAAAATTAATTTCTTACAAAGATTAACAAACTTTAGAATGCAGTGATGTTATGAAATTTTAATGTCTTGAATCTATCTTGTATATTAATTTATGTACATACATTAAGTTCAATTTGAATTTGTACAATATTAATTGTAACTGATAAAAAGAAAAGAATCAAAATTCAGTTGTATAATAATTACATTGCACTGCATTCTTATTTTAGAAGCAAGATTTACAATGAATTTAAAATGTGTAAGAAGTCGTGATTAGACATTTTTGTACATAGCTTGTATAAACAAATGAGTATATATATATATATATATATATACATTGAAGCATATAGGCACTGAACTAGGACTGTTTTCTATCTCATTTTTAAGGGACAGAATACATGGAGTATGAGAAAATTTCGTATTCATAATATAAATTTAGTCAGAGCGTTTTTTCATATATTCTGTTGTACAAATTAATTGTTTTGTTGTACGAAGAAAATAACGGCTGTGCTTCTCTATCGAAATTTATTTTTCATATGCTGTAATAAAGGTTTATCGTAAAATACACGAGAAGAGACGTAAAAACTCCACTACAATACCGGATATTTATTTACAATTGATATAATATATATTTAATGGTAATGTTTTCAAAATAAAAGGCATACATTGTATAATTTAGAGAAACAAGCAAAGAAACGCTTATGCCAGTTATGTTGATCTATTATTCTTTAAACTTAATGAATTATCTTTTCTTTTTAATGCCACAGTTTGTGATAATATTATGTATACACAAAGAGCCAAATTAATATATATACCAATATTACTATTGTTTATATTTAATTAAAGCCAATATAATGCATTACTAATTATAACATAGTTCACTTTACAAAATAACAAACTATTGTCTATGTGTTCTGATTTTAGAAATATCATACAATTATTTTGTACATACTTCGCATGATTATGCGTTATCTCGTTAAAAAATCTTGTTATGGAATGTTAAGTAATGCATCTTAATTTACATAAGTTAATGAAATAAGGTGTAAAAATGTCAGTTCGAATGTAACACAAGAAAATTTTATATAATCTAATACAATATTTTTAATATAACCATTTTTTACTGGATGGTATGTTTTACACTTTTTCATATATCTATCTCTTCAAAAGAAAAAAAGAAAGTAAAATTGACTTTCAAGGCATACATAAGTTATAGGAACGAAAAGATTTGCATATTTGTAAGACAGGAACAAATTAGTCAAAATACATTTAAGTAAATGTTATTTATGTGACTTGCATTTTTTTATGGCAAGTCTATTTAAGTAGAAGAGTATTTATTTCTAAAATCTACATTTATATTAATGTTGCAAGTAAGTGCAACATGGATAGAATATATTTGTGAAGTTTTGTACTCATTAACTGTGGCATAAAATGAATCTTATAGTAGATATTTTAAAAAGGAGGAAACAAACGTGATGCGATAACTAATATCTTGTCACTAAATTTGTACAGTTATACATATAAAATATTTACCTTTTTGTCAATATAGTAATAGAATATATGTGCAGTGCTGCAAAGTGCTGGTTAACAACATAATCTTTTTATTTCTCATTTATGAGTAATGTAAAACGTAATTTGACATTAATGTTATCCAAAGTTGTAATAAGTTCCTTTTTGTTTTAGAATATTTTTCTTGTACATAGACATTATCGACATGACATTAAGATTAAAAATTATTAGAAACTTCTCTGTAACATTGTTTTACTATATATATACAAGAACAAATATACATATACCTTGGGATGAATATTTTGTAAGAATTGTTTACTCATAAAACGTATTATTTTATGTATAAATTGACAAATTTAGAAATTTACATATCTTTGTGCACTACACATTTATATATAATAATGTTGGAAAATAAATAGTATGTCATAGAATTATATATTATTTTTTCATAATTTAATTGATGTATGCACATTAATTGACATTAATTATTTTTGTAATGGATTAGCAAGTTATTTATCCTCTACTAATAGTTTTAAAAAGTTAGGGAACTGATAGATTGATCATGAGGTGGTGGGAAAAAAGAAAAGTGTTTAGGTGTAGTGTAAGTATAGGAATATATGTGCAAAGTGGTATGCCTACCCAAGTGTGTTCATTAGATATATGATTGGGTGAGATTATATTTTTTGCCTTATTGTTGAGTATGATGGGCTCCAAAAGTGTCTGCAACATAATATATACATACATATTTAGATGATGTTTTAATAGCATGACATGATCGTTTAAATTGTCGAACTCCATCAAACTAACTTGTCAAATTTGTTATACGATGAAATATGATTGATTACCAACCAATATTTATGTTTGTCTGAGCACTTTATCTTGGAATGTTCCTCCAAATATCTACAATTATATTTTGCATCTAATTTAAAGGCAATTCACGAAAGAGTTCTCTTCATGTGATGGCTTTCTCTTTACTTTTTCGTTATTTTTACATGCAAAAATATTTTGCACTTATATAATAAGTGTGGTACTGATATTGTAAGAAATCACTTATTACAGTTTTATTGCTCCAACGATTCACACCCAAATAAAACATATTCTTCTCTTGACAGCCAGAATGGATTACCTTCTATATATTCTGGTGGGGTTTTATCTAGAATAGTGCATTATAAATTGGTTAATTAGTATTATTTTATGTAAATAAATATATTTTATTGTAATCTATCTATACCAGGATGCACAGCTAAAGGCACATATGTAGAACCCACTGCAACATTCCAACTATGGGTATCAGGGTAATTTCTTACTTCCAATATTTTACTATATTCTGGTAATAATTCTTGTAAATCTTTGGTTAATCTTAATTCAAAACCTGAAAGTTGTGTATTACCCCCAGTGAGTAATATGTGTGAAAGACAATCGTGTAATATTTCTTCTGATAATCCAGATGTTACATCTTTTATAACTTGTGGCAAACCAAGGTTGAGGTACATCATTTCAGGAGCAATATATAATTCAGAACCCAAGAAAACTGTCTGGAAACCATCCATAACTTTCATTGAACATGATAAATTTTATAAAATATTTTTGAATTCATACAAATGCAAATGTGAAATATACTAACCAAAAATTTTTCGCTATCAGCATATTTTCGGCCTGTAAAAATACACTCTCTAGTTTTTTGACCTACCCTCCTCTCTTCATTTTTAATATTGTAACTTAATCTACATCTTTCTTTAACGGGTAACGTATCCAAATATGATATAGGAATATGATAACATTCTTTTTGGTACCAATGCATAGCTTGTTTTAAATGATAAGCCACATGCCAACCACCAACAGGTAACAATCTCCAACGTTGCGGTATAACACGTCCCCCAATTACAACGGCTACTGTTGTACTTAAAGCACCGCTATCAACAACCACACAGGTTTCCACGTCACGCATTGCGCATGCTGCTAACGGTTTAGGTACTAAACATACTCTGAAAATTTTATTATTTAATTATTATAAGAATCGTCTACTGTCTTTAGTTTATTTTTATCGTACCTTGATACTTTAACCTCTTGAAATAAGTAATGTAATAATTGCTTCCTAAGTGTCGGATGTATAGCTAGCGGTTCGCAAAACATAAGCACCGCGTTAGGTTCTCGTAATGTCGAAGTTAATGTCATTTGATGAAATAAATGATCAACAAACGTTTTAAGAACAGAAAACGTTCCGTCGCTTAATAATGCTTCTGCTGGACTAACAAGATCGACATTTGGAATCCCAAGTATTTCAGCAGTATCTGTACAATATCCATTTATAAGTTTTTCATAAATTGGATTTCGTTTGGCATAACATGTTGGATCGTTTTGGTGTGTAACTAATCTTTTCTTTTCTCTGTATAATTTTACAGGGTTACAAAAAACACAGAATGGACCACTAGGTCTTGGGATTTTAGTGGTTGTTAATTCAGATAATTTCAATAGTTTCAACTTTTTTGCCAGTGATTTACCATCACACTTTGAACGTGTACTGCTACTTGGAGCATTTTGTGTTTGTGTTTGTTCCAAATATGTTTCATTGTTATATTTTGGTACGCCAAACATTGAAAAGTGCCGTCTTAATTCAAAATCAGGTGTAATAATCCATGTATATTTATTTCCAATTTCAATAGCTGCTTTCGCACTGGAACCTTCTACACAATTTCTTTGGCAGGTATAACCACTGCAATAATGACATTTTCGAAAGTGAACATTTTCTCCTAGTGTTATTACCATGTATAATCTATAACACATTGCTTTAAAGTTGACATTAAGTAGTTGCAGACACTTTATGTCTGGAAACCTAAAGTGAACTTTTGAACTCAATTGGAGCCATTTCATTTTCCTGAAAATATATGAATGATTTTTAGAAATAGTTGATACTAAGTAGTTCCTTTTTGTGTGTCAATTAGAAAATTGATAGAATGTGAATCTGTTATCCGTTTTATTATTGTCATATTTACAATAATGTATTTATCAAGTGTGTGCGTGAGTTATTGAACTTCAATGTAATTTTGACATAAACTTAACCTTAAACTTACCACAGGTAATCAGTATTAGATGTTTTCCTCAAGTGTTTGCACGTATTACCGAAAGCAATAATGTCAGGTACATCACAATATAATAAAATCTTTATCCAAATTTCTTCGGGGAAGATCAAAGGATCCATAATTATTAATACAAATTATACGAAAAGTATAATTAACAGTTACTAATACAAGATTACAGACACTCCCCAGAAGTAGCGAATACGTTAGTCAAGTTCAAGGTTACAATAGTGAAAATAGTGAATCAATATGTTATCAATGAATGATATATCAAGAAAAATTATTATGATGATAATACCAGCAATGAGCTGTAGAATAGAGACCATTCATCCAGTATATTTTTATGTCCCCGGAACTCGAGGGTTTTTGGAGTCTTCCATATTATTTTAGTGTCATTCGCAATGTTACCGATTCGACACAATCTGGTCGGAATAATGCTTTATCATTTGGCGGGATGCTTCACACAATAAATACACTAAAATGATATGTTGATTAATTAATTTTGTTCTTTTTTTCTGTTATGGGTGTAATGAGAGAGGAGATGTACAAGATATTTGATGAATCAATGAAATTTAAGGAATCTCTTCAGTCCATTTAAATTAGTTTAAAATTAGATTAAGAAGAGAGAAAGAGAAGGAAAAAGATGGAGAAAAAAAGGGCAATAGATCCAGTTTGAGTATTCTTGAAAGAGATGGCGACATAGTAATAACATAAAATGTTATATCTTCATACATATATAAATATTGTTGGAAAATTTATTCGACATCGTGATTGTAAAAAAGTCTGTCATTTATTTGTATAAAAATTAACTATTCAAAACGAAGTTAATAAAACAACGTTGTACACCTCCTTCATATTTGAATTAATATCGTAATACTGTTAATTTTTCACCGACAATGCTGGTTTCCTCTTATTTTAAATTGTCAAGCTGCAAGAAGTGTTTTTATGTATGGATTTTCATGCAACAATACTTCTTTTTTAAGTGACAAGATTTTATGTTTTAAATCCGCATCGGATAATGATTTATCTAAATTCCTACATTTCTGAACAAATTCTGCGATAAGAACTTCAGCTTCCTGTAAAAATGTTAACAATGAAGTAATTACAGAGTATTAATATATACAGCAAGTAGTCTTACCTTAATAATCTTTTGCTTTTTCTGTGGACTATCTGACCCTTCAAAAACTGAGTCTTGGTAATCTTCAAGTTCTGCTTGTTTACGCTTAGCAAACTAGCAGAAGTACTTGTTTTTTAACATTATTATGGCAAAAAAAATATAAGTTTCACGTATACAGTAAGAAAAATTGTATTACCTCGATAACATCTTCTGGAAAATTAGCCATTTTAGCAACATGTATACCGAAGCTTTGGTCGCATATACCTGGTTTCACTTTATACAGAAGGGTTAATTTATTATCATTAACAAGAGCTGTAACATGTTGATTTTTAACTGCACACAGTTCTTCTTCTAATTTAGTTATTTCATGAAAATGTGTTGCAAAAAGGCAGAAGCATTTAATTTCTTTTGCTAAGTATCTACAAATAATTACATAATTGTATATTATTTTAAAAAACAAAGGACTGTATGAATTTTTTAGAATAATGTCCATATCTTACTCGGCAATTGACCATGCTATACCGCAACCTTCATAGGTAGACGTTCCTCTGCCTAATTCATCAATTAGTACGAGAGAATTGCATGTTGCTGTCTATATAAAATAACATACACATTTTTAATTTAATATATTATTTCGTAAATGCAAGTTATTTAGCTTTACCTTTAATATCGCTGCTGTTTCTATCATTTCCATCATAAATGTAGAAAGTCCTTTTAATTGAGAGTCGTCCGCGCCAACACGGGCTAATATACAATCCAATAATGATATTTTTGCTTGATCACAAGGAACAAAGCTTCCAATATGAGCCATTAAAGCAGTAACGCCAGCAGATCTTATGTAAGTGCTTTTACCACCCATGTTCGGACCAGTTATAATACAAAAGTGAGATTCTCCTAGAATTTTAGTATATATTGTGTGAAATTTATACTGGTCTATTTCGTACTTATGTAAAATAATGTAAAAATATCACCTCGTTTGAAATTTACATCATTAGCTATGAAATCCACACCTTCTTGAACTTCTAGACACGGATGCCGAACTTGGGTAAGATTAAATTCACCTGTTTCGCTAGGTAGCATTTCAGGGCGAATGTATGGTTTATTAGCACTTACAGCAGTAGAAGCAAAGGCAGTGAGTACATCGAGACAGGCCATTATATTTCCAGTAGCTTTTAGTGGACTACTATAACCAGCTACGTAATTATTATAATATAGTAAAATATAAATTATATATTTTTTACTGTCAATTATTTTACAATTCAATGCGTTGTATGTATGTATATGTTATATATACAAACCTGCAATTTCCATTATTTCTGTAACAACTTTCTTTTGCTCCATTGTATATTTATGTCTGGCAGCAACGTACTCATCATTTAAATCGTTTAACTTATTACTTCGAAATCGTACTCCGCTTTTATTGGAATCCAAAATTGTGTACTGCTTTTTATTTCTCAATACTTTTTCTTCCTTTAATGTTACGCGAAAATAATAGCCGAGTTGTTGATTCGATTCTAGCTTTAGCGTTTTACCAGCTTCGATCGAAAGATCATTGGCGACTTTACTTAACTGTGCTTGTAATTTTTCCTCTATTTCATCCATGGTATTTTTTAATTCTAATAGTAAGTACCAATAGGTATAAATTTACATATAAGAATTTACATATAAATTTACTCGATTAATTGCTAAACCGAAAAATTGTACGTGTACCTTTTAATTCATCATCAAATTCCGGACGTACTAAAAAGTCTCCCTTTTCAGCAGCATCTAAATCGATAGTTTGTTCGACCATCTGTTGAAATTTGTCCATGTCTTTAATAAGTTCAGTTAAAGGATCAGTGAACATTGTTTTCAATGCTACTGTATTTAAATCAGAAATCTGTTCCAGTAATCTTGGCAAGTGTGACATACACGTATAAATCCTAAAACAAAAGTAAAATGTGTGCAATTATGAAAGTATATAATTAATATAAAAAAATATATAACTTACTTACTTGTAACAATCTTGTAAGGTTGCTTTTTTTCGAGCTAATTTTTTTGCAAGCACTTGCAAATCCGGTATACGTCTTAAGTGATCTTCGCTAAGGCTAGATCGCACTTCATTATCGTTTACCAATGCTTCAACGATATCATGTCTTTCTTTTATAAGAGATAAATCCTTTAACGGTTGCCTAACCCATTGTGCGAGAAGTCTGTGCCCCTGCGGTGTTCTACATTTATCCAAAAGGCTCAGAATGCTTGCAGGTGCACTTCCGTTTAAAAGAGACGGTGTATCGTAGCGAGGTTCAATGTTCAGTGCTTTTATAGCAGCCGCATCTAATTTTAAATAACGCGACTGATTTATCTGATTTATACTGAACTGATTCAAGTTTCCTTCATCAGATGTTAACTAACAAAAAATTATTATTGCATTTGAATCCAAATCTCCCGTTTCTATTAGTGAGTATGGTACTTACATCCAAATACTTGATAAGGGCGGAAGTAGCCGACATAGCGAAGTTCAAATTGGTTTCAGGTAGAGATTGCGCATTTTGCTGTTGAGCTTTGCCAAATTTGATTAAAGTATTTAAATCTTGTACAATTGATTCATTGGAAAACTCATTTTTCTTCCTTGTAGTGACCATAACATTATTTCGCTCCATTACCTGGAAAAGATAAAAAACTGTTAGTTATTGTGTTATATTGAAGTTGGTCGTTAAGTTATTTTGTATAAAGGAAATATATTTTAGTCATTTACTTGTTTTAGGGTTTGAAACTCATAGCTGCCTTCGCCTTGAATTAATAAACATTCTTTTGGAGCAAGTGTAACAACAAGAGATTCTAAATTAGAGAACGATTCGTTATCTTGAAATTCACAAACAGAAAACGATGTAGCCGTAGTATCTACACAGCTTAAACCAACAATCTAAAAAATATTGTAAAACATAGTAATGCGGTTTTTCGATAGAAAATATGTACATTATAAAGTCGTTCAGGACTACTCACTCTGGATTTTCCCTGCATTCCTAATTTTACTGCTATTACGCGTACGCTAACAGCAACGTCATTATTACCAAACAGTATGTCTTCAAACTGTGTTAAATTCCCAGGAGAGCCCTTGTATTCTAGCATCCAATTTTGATTTTTTGCAGATCCTTGATTAACATACACTTCTATTCTGTATTGCTTAACTAGTAATAAATCGCGTATGAACGATTCAAAATGATTTTTATTAAGAATAACACCCTCAGTTTTGTATGGATCTGTTAAGAAAAGAAACATGTTATGTTTGTGATTTTTCATATCATTAAAGATAAATTTACATGTCTAAAAATTGAATTTGTAATCATACCTGCTCCAATTATTTTACAAACAGAAGTGGTTTTGAAAATTTCCTGTGCAGCAAATAAAGCATCACTTCCATGCAATGTATAATAATCTGATCTATTGAAGAATCGAATAGTGGTGTTCAATTTCTGAAATCAAATATTATTTCATTATATATAAAATTGATTCAGTATAAGCTTGTTGAAGCATGAATAACACATCAGATTATTACCAAACCATAGTCATTACGCTTACTTCCAAGAAACTGAACATTCTTATTATATATCTGTAGGTCAATGTCTATCTAGGGTCAAAGCATCGTGAACTGATATTAATGTGTAATACATATGAGCTGAAGAAAATCTGTTATATCGTATGAAATACATGACAATTTAGAAATGCAAGATATAAAATAATAAGTAACAATTATTTAAATTGTTATTAAACAATATTTTAATTAATTTGCTTTAATTATTAATAAGATGAACTATAAAGGGATTTAACACTTATTGACCTATACAACAATTGATATAGTAACAATATGTAACACATTAAATATCAATATCATATTATTATATGATAATATTTCACTGTAATCAACTTAAATCAATCACAATTAATTGGAAAATCCAGAAATTATAATAATGATATTATCCTGGAAATATTAGTCATTCTTGTTATGATAAAAGATCACAGTTCATATTCCGAGAAGGTCAGTAATATATAAGTAGGTCATTATGACCACACATCATAAACTGTTTCATTTTGTTATATATTGTTGTTTTGTATTAAAGTTGAAATAATATTTTATCAAATATACTGTAGTGTGTGTATATAAATACATAAAATATATAATATATATAACATAAGTTAAAATGTATATTCCTTTTAAATAATATTAGACTCATTGACACATCTCAGTGGTCATTTCAGTGGTCACCTTGGGATTATACCTATTATGAAATGGAAATACATTAAAACGCCACAACAAGGATGTTACACATTGAGAATGACATCACTGATGACACACTGAATAGAATTTATACCTGTTACGTGAAACATTCATAACTATAATTAGGATATAAAAAACATGTAATGTGAAAGAATCGTGTACCATATAAATAAAATGATCAATTCAATAACAATTTCTGTTTTCTTAAAGAAGTCTGTCTTTTTTTTAAATCTTCTGATCTTATTCTAATTTAGAGATGTTAATTAGAAGCTGTTTTTAAACACAGATAATTTAAAAAAAATTTGTACAAAGCATTTGACTTGCAGTCTGTTCATAATGTTCAAATAAAAATCAAACAAAACTTTTCAATGTCAATATAAGATTCAAGCTACAAATATTTGTGAGCTTTTCTCATCACAGTAGTTAATACTGTTACTGTGAGTTATTGATAGTGATAAGGGCATACATCAACTGAAATAAATATATAAGAAACATTATCATCATGCAAGAATGAAGGAGAATGTTTTCAAAGAACTCATTGAAAAGAAGGGGGAGCTAACATAAATAGAATTGCTCGAACTTGCATGTACCACATATCAATATATACTGCTACTGAGATCATCTCAAACATTAGTTCTGTTCTTTTCAAGTGGATTCTGGTCTCCTACAGGACGGTAATAGAATTTTGTATTCTAATTAGAAATATAACAATTTAAGTGCAATTACATCTTTTATAAACTACATCTTATAATGTGCACATGTGATATATGAAAATTTATTTATTAGAAAATAATTAAATATTTTTTATGTGCATATATAACATTGCAGAGACCAACTAAGTAAGATGGTGGTGGAAAAGATTATTGTTCTATCTTTATTAATAACGCAAGCATTATCTGCACCAAGTGGATGTATAGAATCTTGCGGTTCCTATCTCAATCAACATCAAACTCAAATTTCGGGTAATATTCTCAATCGAGACGATATATCACAAATTGCATCGCAATTACAAGGCCCTGATTATTCAAGGCCTGGTACATGGACTGAACGTAATAGCTATAATGTAGATAATGGTCATGGAAAAGTGCACGAAGAGAAAGGTCAATATGTTGAAGGTCCTAAAACAGTAAGATACTACAAAAAAAATTATACATCTTTCAGTACAAGGTATCCCAATGGTGAAGGGATATCAGACCTTACATATCAGAATAACAGATATAACATGCATATACCTAATATAGAAGAGAGTTCTAATTCTCAAAATGTTTACAATCAGATAAGCACTTCAAAATCAACTGCACAGCAACACAATTATAATAGATTACAGAGTCAACAGCATACTAAATCATTGTTTGAAGAAACTAATAGTCAAAATGGAAGACTTCAAGATCTTGGAAAATATAGTGGAAATTCACAAGTTATTCAACAAGGTAGATCTCAAGGGGATTGGAATACTCAAATCTCACAAGAACCTTACAGTACTGATGGAAATTGGAGAACAGTGGATTCGTATAAAACAGATGGAGGGCGCGGTCGTGTATTTTCAGAAGAGGGTCAATATGTATCGGGAGGTAACAAAATTCGTTATTACAAAAGAAACTATACTACTAATTACAGTTCATCTGATGGAGTTCCCATTCCTAATGTTGTTAAACCTGGGGTAGTAGACTTACAAAGGGAAATGGAAAATCTTCACAGAAAAATTGGAACAGGATTTACTCCTATACCAACAGGAGAAACTATAGAATCCACCAATATTGCACAAACACATCGTAATACACATGACCTGATTGCGGATAGTCTTCGTAATGCACACAGTAACAGCTATGGAAGCCAAATTAATTATGGGAGTACTTCATCTGGAACACATCACAAAGAAGGACAACAGTTCTTAGATATAACTAATGAGCATTTACCATATAGAAATCCCACTCCAAGTAGTTATGGTGCAAAAAGTTACAGTGTATATGAAAAACATGAAGGACATGTAGTAAAACATCAACCAACTTATCAAGTTACTCATCCTACACCAGGATACACTAATATAATTGGTACTGAACACAGTGCATACAATAAAAATACATTGAGTGGATCAACATTGCAGCAACAAGATAATAATTATCAACAGTCAGGAATCCTAGATACATATCAATCAAGACATAATCAAAATCAAATGTCATTTGACAATTTGGATACTAATGCACATAGATTAAACAGTGCACTCCATTCAAGCAACCCAGGACAACTAACTCATTACAAACAACACTGGAGTTCCAGTCGTACTCAAGAAACATCTGTCCCTCATTACTCCACGGACATTTCACATATGAATCAGCACAAACCACAGTACAATAATAACCAGTATGGAAATGTACATAATACACATCACGAATCACAGGAGAGTTATACACGTCATGGTGTCACAACAGGCCCAAAAACACATTTAGGGAAACTTGTAACTGGAGCAATCGATTTAGGAATGGGAGATACAGTAGATTGTGCATTAGACTCACAACAAACCTATAGTGATTTACAACATCAAAGAAAATACAAACGTAGTGTAAATTATAATAAACGTGATACAGAATTTGATCAACTTTTTTCACAAACACATCAACTATGGAAACCAAATAATGTCGACCAACAGTTACAAGTTTTGAAAGAACAAATGGCTGCACTTGATTATATTACTCAACTAGCAAGTGGAAAATTAATGTATGGTGAAGAATTACAAAACCCATCCTGGAAGCATAATAATGGTCATCAACAATTAGAAGATTTAATAAAACAAGCACATGGATTTGATGATCTTACTCAACAAACTTCTGGAAAACTAGAATTTGGTCAAGAATTACAGCAGTCCTATCAAGCTAGGAAACCACATGGTGCCAGTCAAATATCAGATGATTTTACACAACAGACAGATGGATTTGATGACCTTACTCAACAAACTTCTGGAAAACTAGAATTTGGTCAAGAATCACAACAGACATATCAATCTACGAAACCACATGATGCCAGTCAATTGTCAGATGATTTTACACAACAGACAGACGGATTTGATGACCTAACTCAACAAACTTCTGGGAAACTTGAATTTGGTCAAGAATCACAACAAACTAATCAACCTAGGAAACCACATGGTGCCAGTCAAGTGACAGATGATCTTACACAACAGACAGGTGGATTTGATGACTTCACTCAACAAACTTCTGGGAAACTAGAGTTTGGTCAAGAATCACAACATACCTATCAACCTAGGAAACCACATAGTGCCAGTCAAGTAGCAGATGATTTTACACAACAGACAGGTGGATTTGATGACCTTAGTCAACAAACTTCTGGGAAACTTGAATTTGGTGAAGAATCACAACAGACCTACCAACCTAGGAAACCACATGATGCCCGTCAATTGTCAGATGATTTTACACAACAGACAGATGGGTTTGATGACCTCACTCAACAAACTTCTGGGAAACTTGAATTTGGTCAAGAATCACAACAGACCTATCAACCTAGGAAACCACATAGTGCCAGTCAAGTAGCAGATGATCTTACACAACAAACAGATGGATTTGATGACTTCACTCAACAAACTTCTGGGAAACTAGAATTTGGTCAAGAATCACAACAGACCTATCAACCTAGGAAACCACATAGTGCCAGTCAAGTAGCAGATGATCTTACACAGCAAACAGATGGATTTGATGACCTCACTCAACAAACTTCTGGGAAACTAGAATTTGGTCAAGAATCACAACAGACCGATCAACCTAGGAAACCACATAGTGCCAGTCAAATGACAGATGATCTTACACAACAGACAGATAAATTTGATGACCTTACTCAACAAACTTCTGGGAAACTTGAATTTGGTCAAGAATCACAACAGACTGATCAACCTAGGAAACCACATAGTGCCAGTCAAGTGACAGATGATCTTACACAACAGACAGATGGATTTGATGACCTTACTCAACAAACCTCTGGCAAACTAGAATTTGGTCAAGAATTACAACAGACATATCAACCTAGGAAACCACATAGTGCCAGTCAAGTAGCAGATGATCTTGCACAACAAACAGATGGATTTGATGACCCCACTCAACAAACTTCTGGGAAACTTGAATTTGGTCAAGAATCACAACAGACTGATCAACCTAGGAAACCACATAGTACCAGTCAAGTGACAGATGATCTTACACAACAGACAGGTGGATTTGATGACTTCACTCAACAAACTTCTGGGAAACTAGAATTTGGTCAAGAATCACAACAGACCGATCAACCTAGGAAACCACATAGTGCCAGTCAAGTGACAGATGATCTTACACAACAGACAGGTGGATTTGATGACTTCACTCAACAAACTTCTGGGAAACTAGAATTTGGTCAAGAATCACAACAGACCGATCAACCTAAGAAACCACATGGTGCCAGTCAAGTGTCAGATGATCTTACACAACAGACAGGTGGATTTGATGACTTTGCTCAACGAACTTCTGGGAAACTTGAGTTTGGTCAAGAATCACAACAAACCTATCAACCTAGGAAACCACATGGTGCCAGTCAAGTGTTAGATGATCTTACACAACAGACAGGTGGATTTGATGACTTTACTCAACAAACTTCTGGGAAACTTGAATTTGGTCAAGAACCACAACAGACCTATCAACCTAGGATACCACATGGTGCCAGTCAAGTATCAGATGATTTTACACAACAAACAGGTGGATTTGATGACTTTGCTCAACAAACTTCTGGAAAACTAGAATTTGATCAAGAATCACAACAGACCTATCAACCTAGAAAACCACATGGTGCCAGTCAAGTGTTAGATGATCTTACACAACAGACAGGTGGATTTGATGACTTCACTCAACAAACTTCTGGAAAACTAGAATTTGATCAAGAATCACAACAGACCTATCAACCTAGAAAACCACATGGTGCCAGTCAAGTGTTAGATGATCTTACACAACAGACAGGTGGATTTGATGACTTCACTCAACAAACTTCTGGGAAACTAGAATTTGATCAAGAATCACAACAGACTTTTCAACCATGGAAGCCAAATCGTAATCAAGAGCCTGGGGACATGTCTTTAAAACCAGATCCTTTTTCACATATTTATGTACAAGCAGAGAAACCTAAACTAAGGAAACCAAATTTGAGTCTAAGACCAGCAGGTAATGTACAAGTACCAAACCAAAATATTCAAGATACTAGTAATCAGAAACAAATAAATCTTCACGGTGAAAATGCAGATGCATTACATGTTTATGAGGTACCTCCAGTAGTTGACATAGATGCTGATACAGTTAATAGAAGAAGTCAAGCCATGAGAGGAGATCAGAACGTGGAAAGTACCACCACTGAATATGTTCCTACAAAGTTTAGTCAACAAACTATAGGTAGTGGATATGATGTGGAAGGTGGAAATTTGGATCCAGTGAATTTGTTACATAAATCCAATGATGCAACTGTAGGTTTACAATGGCATTATACATACCATCCAAGTGATCATAGACAATTTGTACAACAAACAGATCAAAAGGATAAGGAAGACTTGCCAAGATCAACCCAAAGAAATTTAAATGAAGGAACTCCAAATGAGTATACAGTCATTGGTTTGCATCAACAATCTCCTAATTATGTATTTACACCAGGTGTTAAATCTGGGAAGAGAATGTTTGGTCACACTCAGAAGCAGAACAAATTGATATCTGATCAACAAATAAGTAATGTTGGAACTGGTGTACCAGAACCTAAGCTAGAGCCAAGGATTTTACAAGTTTATGGTGGTGCACAATATAATCCAAATCATAGTGATGACATATATTCAGGAGTAACATTAAACCCCAGTGCTACATTTGCGCCTAATAGTAACATGGACTTATGGGATATTAGAGAAAAATTAGACAAGGATACAGTAACAGCAACGACGACAACAACAACAACAACAACAACAACAACAGAATCACTTCCACCATTACCCGTAGAACCACTAGATGTAAGTGATAATAAGGACAATTCAGAACCAACACCTTTTTGGTCAAGAGTTGGTCATAAAGTAACAACTACTTTTGACAAAGCTAAAGAAAAATTTAAGAACATATTTGGATAAATATAACTTTTCGTTTTGTCAATAAAAACATCTATTTATAAATGATTCTTTAATAATAAGTTTTTAACATATATAAAATAAGATTTGTTATTGTGAATACTATTGTTAATAAAATTGTTAATTTAATGATTCAATGGAACAAATGTAGTATTATAAAACACCTCTATTATAAGGTTATAATACATTCTGTGCTGTTATTTAAATAAAAAAAATGTATTTTGTAAATTACATTTCTTATATCTTTCCCTGAGAGCAGTAAAAAATGTCATGTAAATACAAGTAAATTCTGTAATAATTAAAGTGACAATTCAAAGTATAATACAATACAATTACTTACTTCTGGTAGACTCTTAAAAAATCTAACAAAGCTTTGTTGACTTGGTGGATCTGAAATGTATTTTATATATGATTACAAATATAAATATGTATTTGCAATTTCAAGCAGTTTACTAACCCATGTTAAATTGTTGATTTGGTTGTACAGCCATGGTTCTGTGTAGAAAACGAAACTGAAAGATTTAAGTTTCAAATATATTAAATACTTTTACAAAATAAGAAAATATTTTATGATATTATACAAATATTCCGAATAAGACTTTTGCAGCATTTACATACTTTCCCACAAAAATGTATAACACCATATACTTAATAAATTGTAGAATACGCACTCTACGTTATTCGTTGCCTACTGTTTGTACTTCTATTGGTTAAATGACATCTTTAATGACTGTAATTTACGTTCATACGTCCTTCTGAAATTTATATAATCTATGTAATTAATTATAGTGAATAATTCGTTTTCGTTAAAATCTGAATATCAAAAACAATCATTGAGTTAAATAATTGTAAATGCATGTACACGTTCTTACATGTTCTACTGTTTTGTATGTAAGTTAAAAAGTGTTATATGCGTTCTAAAACTTTTTATGTAGGGTGATTCACTACTACTGTAACAAATTTTTACAGCTGATAGTACACCTCAAAAGCAACAAAAAGTTCATACAAACCTAGGTCCGATTTGCAAAAGTGGCAGAGAAAATTGAGATTTTTGTCGTTATCGACAGCGAAGTAAACTACTGAAGAATTACTACTGCTATCTCTGCGAAAAGTACTGAAACTAATGCCCAACTAGTTTCAGCACTTCTCCAAGAGATGGAGAACAAACATTTTTTAAATATTCAAATTTCTTTTTGTGCATTTAAGCCTTACAAGGGTGAGGAAGTTTCTGGCTTGGGCTGGGGTGCAGAGAGTATTGGGTAAAGGTGATACTTTGGCTGTAGTAAAGTTAATACTGATGCAAAGTAATATTTTGCATAGCCAATTTTTGTAAGAATGTTACGCACGAGCGAATACATGCCAATCATTTAAGTTGTATATCGATTAATAATTTAATTTAAGCATTTAATATTTATTATATTTATTTAGTGTTTTATAAGTGTTTTAAAATCTCGGAAAGGGAATTTAATTTGTTTCACAAAAAATTTCACTCCTTGATATTATCAATATGATAAGACGTTGTTATCTTACGATATCAGAGTTAGTATGTACACAGAAGACATATTTTTAGTCTTTGTGCTACATCGCGAACTATATAACAAGCAATAATAAATTTCAATCACGGTACATTTACACCCTGCTGTGGAATTGATTGAGCGTCAAGTGTACTTATTGCGCATATTATCGTACAATTCACTTCTTGAACGCTTTCTATCGTGAGCACATCGTACACTTCTTACAGCATCTCTATTTTTATAGTTCAGTTTATTAAAGAAAACATAGATAATATTCAAATATTAAAAGTACCATTGGTGAGGATTACTTGTATCCTTTTATTTAAATTCATTCTTGTTTGTGTGCTTAGATGTGTATTTACGTGTAATTTTAACACGAAACGACTACTCTGCGTCTGAAACAAATGATCATCTCTGGAGTAAGTAGTTTGCATTTTTTATGTGTTTGACTGTTTGTTTTACTGTATTTGAAATTAATATCAAATCGATGGCATTAGAAATAACATGTATCATCATTGGCAAGTTTCAGGTGGTCTCCTCAGAATGTAAGCCGAATAAAGATTGTGTTAGTAAAGTAGTGTTAGTAAGGTGGTAGTACTAAATTCGTTTAACACATTGACCATTCATTTCAAGCTTTGCGTATAAAAGTTATTTTGCAAAATAAATGAGTGTGCATTAATCCATACTTAATTCGGGTAACTTGACAATTTTAATCATTTTTAAAAATAAAATGGAAACTGAGAGTAAAAATGCTGTATTGATACCGGGTCAACGGATTCGTCCGCCTGGAAGCAAGCAAATAGTCTCGCAGCTCCTAAAAGAGCTTTACAGTTTGAATGTAACGAGCATTACCGAATTAAACGCATACGACGACAGGAACTATCGTGTCCTTTGCGAGGAGTCGCATACGAATCCTCACATAACGACTGTGAGCAAGGACGGCTACGTCTTGAAGATCGTCAATTCTTTGGATTCAAAGAAACAGCATGTGATCAAGGCACAGACCGACATGCTGATCTTTCTAAATCAACGAGGTATTAATTGTCCTCTACCAGTGAAAGACGTACACGGACAGTATTATACACTAGTCAAATTGAACGTCGATGGATGCACCGAAAGTTACGCCGTGAGGCTGTTGCTTTATTTACCTGGCAAAATATTACACCGTGTACCGATCACTGGTGAACTGTTTCGAAGTGTCGGTAGGTTTACGGCGAAACTCGACAATGTTTTAATGACCTTTTCTCATCCGGCTTATGATGATCATAAGACTTTATGGATGTTGAGCGCTGTACCGAAATTGCGCCAATTTATATACGCTGTGAAGAACGCGCTTGAAAGAGACCTGGCTCACGAGGTGATACTTGCGTTCGAAGAGAACGTGCTCAAAGTCACCGAGCAACTCGAGCAAAGTATAATACACGGTGATTTAAACGAGCAAAATTTGGTGATGAGCCCGAACGGGAAAGAGATAGTTGCTGTGATTGACTTTGGAGATTCCCACCGAACGTGTTTAATCTTCGATCTTGCTATCACGCTGTGCTACATGATCTTGCAGGCAGCCGACATCGGTATGGGTAAACACGTCGTCGAAGGTTATCAGGATATTAGAAAACTGACGGACCTTGAAAAGAAAATTCTTAAGGTTACTGTTTGCGCGAGGATCTGCCAGAGTTTGGTCATGGGTGCTTATTCGCACCTTCACGATCCGCAGAATGAATATCTGCTTAGCACGCAGAAATCGGGATGGACGTTGTTGAAGAAATTGTGGCCTCTTAGACAGGATGAGGTACTTCGAAGTTGGGGTTTGATGGATTGAATTTTTTTTTTACATATCAATTACCTGCAAATTTAATATAACGTTAGTGCATAAATTTCTTAATGCTGTCATATTGTTCAGATTATCATAGTCAATTCTAAGGTCAATTATATTTAGATACATTTTTATAGCACCTATTGTCAATTACAAAAGCAATAAACACGAATTTGCATCTCAATTGAGTTGAATTGAGGTACTGTGCAGTGATATATCCTCTGGTTTTATTCGTATTTAGGCAATTACATATGTACATAGATATAATGAATAATAATGCTCTTCGTACAATAGTGTAGAGTCACTTTACATAACTAGATCATGGTATATACAAAAAATGCAGGTATCAGAAATCAGTTCACGGGAGGAATGTGTGTTACTGCTAGAAGAAAGGAACGCATATATATTTCTCGTAATTAGTTGAATCAAATAACAATTATACCGTGGATTTAACACATTAACTAAATAATCATTGTGAAATATATCGGTAATGTACAGAATTTGTTTATAAATATACTGTAGGACAATATATTTCAATTTTTTGCATAATACACTCATACCTGCGCTTAAGGTGGTGAAGTCATTTTTATCCGCGTGCGCTTTCAGATTACTTACGTAGCTTGTAATATATATATTTATATTAATATATATATATATATATATATATATATATCTTTTTTATCTCAATTTCAATAATATACTAATTTATTTATATCTCATTTCATTCACGTCAGTTCGTTTTGGCAAACTGTCTAGCTGTGTTGAGGCAAATTCGTTGATAGCGAAAATCTGTTCACAGTATTATAGAGAAAAGAAAAGTTGACGTAGATTAGAGCAGTGACGAATATTTTATGCGATGATTTTCATTAAAAAAGACTCACATATATATATTATAAAAATAAAATTAGAAGTATCATAAGAATCAGATTACAATAATTGGGTTACAAGTAAAAAAACGATCATCCTTTTTATGATCGCGTGATCAGAGGCACACAAGTAAATTTTGTTTGAGCCGTCTCGACCTAACGATGGAACGTCATGTTAACGAATTTTCGCCAGAGGTTATTAACAAAATAGTATATTACAGTACCTATATATTTTATTGCTTAGAATCTATTGGCTTACGTACGCCCGATGAGGCGCTTATAGGCGCGTAATAATTCATTTTATAACTTATACCGTTAGTAACTTTTATATTTTTATCATTCGTTAACTTAACATCTTCCGTTTAATAATTTATATATCGTGTATCGTCGAACCTAGAGGTAACGTTGCAATAAATACAGATATATTCAATATGGAAACATAACAGAACGCCTGTAACACACCTCTATTCGGAAGGGTACAGCGGAATGTGTGTGTTTGTGTTTGTGTGACGATTCTTTGGAGTGTATGCAACGGAAACGAACATCTCGATTCTCGCTAATGTCCGATGGGAATACGGTGAACTTTGCTATGTTGTACAGAAGAAACGTATAGCACTTTTTTCAGTCTTCGATAGAAATGACGAAAACCGCGTGCGTTTTCGATATGCGAACCGAGAGGGTCGATCGTGCGTTATTCAAGAGGTACGCGTAAAAAAATAAAGCCTCGAAGAATTAAATTTTTCTGCCGCACTTTTACAGCGCGATCGATATTACTGTTCCGTTCACCTCTTCCCACCCGTAAGTAACGTTGTCTGTCTAAAATTTGGAGAGCTTCGTGGAGCTCGTCTTTCGTAACATCAACGTTCGACGAGCTTCAACGATACATCGTTCCACTGCGAATACGACGCGTCGCAGTAGTTCCTTCCAGAATACAGAGTATCCTTCTTTACTATTCCGCTCTCATTGAACTTCAACAATATAATTTCTCAATTTTTTTGGACGAATGCCGGGATCTCCTCGTTCTTCCCTTGGAGTATGAGCGTGCGCAATTAGGAGTCGTGCCAAACTACACGTGATACACGTTCGGAAAGTTATAGCTTTAATTAGCACACAATTAGGAATCAGATTCTTAGCGGGTGCAAGAAGAATCCTGTGCTCGAATATACGAACATTAGTTCTGCTCGAAGTCACGGACAAAAAAGTTGGATGGGGAAACAATTACTAGCAGCAGTAATTTGGTCGACACCGTTTCTTCAATATTTTTTAGGGAGCGTTTCGTCGAACGTTCGCAAAGATAACCTTTGACTACGTTCTCCCGACTGTAACATCCTCTTCCCGCGCACCTTTTATTAAATCATTTTTTACCTAGAACATTTCTTTTTTCGTACTAGCAATTGCTATCCGATTCCTTGCGTCTAATGACACGATTGACAACATTGCTTCTCATAAAGGGGCACCTTGCACATGTTCATCGTTTTCACTCTGCTACACAGCTGCGAGTGATCCTTGCAATCATCTAAAATGATAATAATTACTTAGATTGAATACTTGGAAACTTCACATCAAGTGTATTTTACCAGGTGTTTGAGGACAGGGTGGACCTCTACACGTCTTCATAACAGGAGGTCGTGGTATATCTCTGCACGCATTACCAGCTGGTTTCTTTGTACCATACCAAACGCACTGTAAGATTCTGTATTTGATGCCATCTTCCTCGCACGATGCTGTACACTACGAACAGATGATCAAATAACAGTTCTTGATAAATTGTTGCAAGAGATGAAGAAAAACATATTGATTAATTATATCGATACCTCGGACCATTCCCCGACTCTCCAAACTCCCTTGCAGGCGTCGTTATAACACTCTTGCCTTTGAAGGGGCCTAATAGTGTCGTCACATTTGTTAGGATCAAGTAATGTAACATTCTGTTGGCCATTTTCTGTATCTTCGAGCAAACGACAAGTAACGTCGCGCCTCTGCATCGCAGTCTTCCAATTGAAGCATCTGGACGTCTCGCATGGAGTCCATTCGGTCGTGTGCCACTGTGGACATTTACCAAATCCGCAAGGTCTCACTTTTTGAGGCACTGGATGCCCGCCGTCTTCGCATAACGTCGCTCCTATAACTGTCCGAGGTGGTGTACGAGTTGTGTTCCCAATTGGTTTTGCTGCGCGAACTGTACACTGAGCTCCTCGCATCTTAGTGAGTAAAAGAAAATATTGTAATAGGATATTTATCATTTATTTGCATGTTTTTCAACTCCTTGCCTTATGATGATCATCTGCTTTACGGATCAGACAACTGATCGTTAATCTCAAGGCAAGAGATCAAAATCCAAATTTATTAAGTTACCTGAAATCCGCTTCCACCGCAGGTTTGGGAACATTTTGACCAATCTGTTGTTACCCACTCGAAAATCAGGTCGTCTGTGGTATCTACACATTTTATTTATTTAAAAAACAATATATTTTCTTATTATTTAAAGAAAGCGAGTTTTTTTTACCTAAAATACTAAGGGACGCGATTGTAGAATCGATGGTGACATTTGATCCAACGAAAGTGGTGGTCGCATCTGAAGACTTGTTTGGTTTTTTCAACTCTTCACTAACGGAAGTTGCGTTTTCGGACGAATTTTTCCGGTCTTCTCCATTTCGCAACAGAAGCTTTACATCCTTCTTCATTTCATCGGATCTTCGGTTTTCTGTTAGCGCTAGATCTATCAGATCTTCCTCTAGATCTCTAACGGTTGTGACGCGAGTGACACCGTCTTCAACTGTGTCATTGTTAACGTAAACCCTTCGTTTCTGTATTTCTTCCTCAAAACTTTCTCCGTATTCTTCCGTTCTATTCGAAACTTCTGTTTTCTTGTCACCACTGTCTGGTTTTGTCGAAACTACGTCCGTTTCTTTAAGCGACATAGTAGGAGAAATCTGCTCGGTTCCTAAACTGTCGTAATCATTCCGGTCAGTCCTTTTGTCGTGAGATTTTTCAAGCTTCTCTGTATTGTGACCAACACTCGAGTCTGGAATATAGTACACCTCTAAATCAACGTTATCCGAGGTGGTAGCAATGTTTCCGGGTTCTTTATTTTGATTTTTCGGTGTGGAACTCCAATGGTTCTTAGCCTTCGACGTATCCTGCCATTGTCTCTTAACATTCTTCAGGGATTCTTCAACGTAATCTACATCGGATTTTGCAGGGGTTACTGGACTATCTTTTCTTGCAGCAGTAGTGATTCTCACTGGATCACTGTGCTGCATTCCAAATATGGACTCGTCCAGATCATACGGGTCAACGTCGATGAATATCCTTTCTTCGTCTGGGCCAAAGGTTTCGTCCGGGATGGCGGTGTTACGGTATAGGGTATCCAATTTGTCTTCGACATTTTGATACCGGAGACCGGGATTCCCATCGGGCACGGTCCGTTTTGTCGCTACTGCTTCTTTTTTCACGTCATCGATAAACGCTACTGGGGCTGTCCTGTGAGATCTTCCCACAGAGCTTTCACTTTGGAATGGCCAGTATTCCTGTAGAAAAGTTTTTTAGGTTTTCGTTGTAGTAAGTTAAAGTCTCTAGAAGATGAATCGAACTGAGCAAAGCTACGTAGAGCTCACGTAGAGAGAAACTCAACTTTCAAGTAAGGAAATTGTACAGGGAGGGGTGTATTAATCTTTTGTGAACAGCTATTCAGAGCATCTCACCTTTAATGTCGTTATAAAGTAAGTTAAGTGCGGTACAAGAGTAGAGGCACCTGAAGTTGCGGGTGCAGTTGATTCTACGGATTCGTGGTAACCTGGCTGATATATTAGACCC
Organism: Xylocopa sonorina; assembly: GCF_050948175.1. Taxonomy (NCBI): domain Eukaryota; kingdom Metazoa; phylum Arthropoda; class Insecta; order Hymenoptera; family Apidae; genus Xylocopa; species Xylocopa sonorina. Next base: position 10,053,468 of record NC_135197.1, on the reverse strand, counting down.
CAAATATCCAACACCACATTAAGATAATCCATGTATAGAAAGCAGCAAGGTAAAAAATCATCGACGAGTTATTAGTTCATCATGCAGCTACTTGTACAGATATGAGTGATTACGGAAAAATTTTAACTTTGATCCCTCATCCGATGATTTTACCTGATTTAACGAAGTTACACTGTGTTCCTTATGGATCATCGTAGAATCCGGTGGTGTCGAACTGGTCCGCTGCTTCTTCGGATGCGGTTTTCTCGTCGGTTTGCTCGGAACCGTTCGTTCGTGACTCAAATCTTCACTGTCGATGGGAACAAATCGGTTTCCGTACGCGGCTATCGGAGGATTCATACAGATTACTTACTCTCGCGAAACAAAGTACAGGATGACATGATTAGTCGTAAACATGGAACCTTTGCTATAGGGCGCGAAAATGATTTTTACCTGCTCGATCGGTGTAAAGGCTCTCGCCGGAATTCGCTGGCGCGGAATCCAGAGGCACGATTTGTTGTCGGTGGACGGAATTGCTCAGTCGCAGATACTCTTCGCTGCTGATCTGTTCCTTCGAACGAAACTTCACGAACAAATGTGTCTCTGCTTGGGAATTTCCGGCTGCAACGCGCAAGTTCACGTTGTATTCTGTCATTTACAATGGCGAGCACTATGCTCCCGGTAGCTAGTACGATTCGAAGATGAATCATTTCATTTACCTTTGCACGCGTATATGCCAGCATCTGAGGACGTTATATCGTTTATTTTCAATGCCCCTTTCCTGCTGATCTTGTATTTTCGCGATTTTCTTAATTCCCTGTTGTCTTTGGTCCATACGATTTGTGCTCTGCAAGCATTTTGATCTCAATGCAAATTCTTCATTGAGATTTTGAAAAGTATATAACCAACGTGGAACTTACGTGTGAAATTTTCTAACGGGGCAACGAATTTTGATGGATGACGTGCCCTGAAACACTTTCGCGATACCGCCAATCCTCAAGTCCACTTTCGCGGTCAAGTCTGTCTGGTTGTACGTTGTGTTCTGACTGGTAATTATAGGCAGAGAACTGGCGTCCATGTCGTGACACGCTCTGGTGTTGCAAGGCTTCTCCGTGGCGGGCTTTTGAGACTGGCATTCACGATCTTCTCGACTCTGTTTACGGCCCTGGGCCATTATTTGTTGGCAGGAAACATCGCGCTTTTTCACGCCCCCTCCGCAAGATTTTGAGCACTGAAACCACCGTCGACTAATCTTAACTCTAATTCGCGTGTTTTTAACGCTGTAATAGATTAAATTAATTTCCATAACGCCGCCGTCAGGATCTCTGAACAACTTCAGTTTAACTCGATTAATGCGGAGAACCAGGATTAATTGCGGCGAGCCATGGAGAATCGAGTTCTCGGTGTCGTTTAATTTATTTAATTTACTGCGCAAAGGTGGATTACCTTGCTCCATTCGCCGACGTTCCATTTCACCGGGCAATCCAATACGTTGCAGTATTGTCTGTCCGCCGGTGGTGGCTGCGGGCACATGTAGTTCGGCACGGGTACCAATTTACCTGTGCCACGCGTCACCTCGTGTATGCATATGACATCACGTGTCTGAATGCCGATCCCACACGGGCTCATGCACGGCGAGAATTCGCTGAAATTCCATCTGCGGACAAAATCCAATCATAATGACAAATAGATTATTACTATTTGTTTAACTACATCGCCTGAATATTTTACCTCGGCGGGCAAGGGTGGTCATTACAGACTCTTATCCTAGCTTCCGGTCTCGTCTCAGAGGAGCAGAGAAAAGGCACCGCAGTTTTACCATTGTCATCCCTCACGCAATTGATTATCAGTTCCTGAACGCCTGAAAGACAATTACAAACAGGAGTAACATAAAATTAATGGAATCGATCAGCGGAGCGAATATGTGCGTAGCTTGTCAATCGACGCGAATCGTATGACTTTAATCTATCGGCAGAACGCACGATTCAGTCACTAACGAATTATCCTGGCTAATTAAGCCTACTATGCGGAACGGGCCTAGGATTCGTTCCGTTAATCCTTGCTGATCTGATCGCCGATAATTCCCTGACTTACGTTTGTGACTGATTAGAGCTGGCTAAATATAGTATTTACCGAACGTGGGACAGATAATTCCATTAAAAGGAATTTTCCAGCATCGAAATACTTTGATCGAATTAACAAGGACGTTTAATTATCGCTCGGTCCATTCACTTTAACGAACAACTATGTTTGCGTGTCGAACGCGATTAAGAAACTTGTCTACCTTTCCATCCCCCTTTGCCTACCCTTCCGTTCGTCGTCACTTTTGAAGTTTCTTGTTTCCCCAGCGAATTTGCATTCTATTTTCATCGCGTTGTCCCGTTAAATTTCGAGCCCTCGCGAATTCGCTCCAGTTTTCGTTTGCACGATTCAGAAAATTCTACTTAGAACAACCCTCCGCCCATACGGTAGTTACAGGTTCAGTCTTCGTACGCGTTTAATTTTCACCGAATTTGTCTTGGACCGAATGTGTCTTACCTCCGAGGCAGGTGGCACTGCAAGGGGTGTAACCAGTCTCTTTCCACGAGTAGGTGGTCTGCACGTCGCTACCCGGGGCGACCTTAATCCCACCGTCGTAGCCGCCTCCGCTGGAGCCACCAGCGGGCGATCTGTAGACGTCCGGCTCGGCGTATCCGCTGTCGTCACCATAAGTAAGGCTGTTCTCGATCATGCTGCACGGTTTCATTACGCACGTCTCCTTCTCGATCGGCTTCGGGCCTGAGCACTGTCTGTCGGGCAGACTGGCGATCGTTCGACTGAACTCGAGGAATATCGTGCAACGGACCTCGCGGTGTCTGACGCCCTCGCCACAGGTTACGCTGCACGGTGACCATTTGTCGGCGACGAACCTGGAGGGTCGTTCGATCGTTGATTTCTCGGTTCGATATCGATCCGTTCTTTTCGATGTCCGCGAGTTTTCGCTCGAGGACCCTGGTTGTGCTTACGTCTGCAGTACTTTATAGCTATTAGCGCGGTTTCGCGTTCGGCCGTGCTCGAGCTTGAATATTCCGCGTGTTCAATAGAAATTCGAAGTATTAAATTTGATGAAATTCCCGGAGGCTAAGCAAGTCATCGCAGCAGACTTTTTCTATACAAAAGCGAGATCCTTCAACGCGTCGGATATCCGCGCTTCTTTTTCCCCTTTCTGCCTCGAGTCAAACGACACGAATCTCGCGAAGCAGAATTTTATCGGTTTTCCCGTTATTCACGGTTCACGAAGCGAACCGCGTGTCTGTCCTGTCATCGATTAGATCGGGTAAATAACTGCCGGTTGTTAGAGGATTACGATTTAAAACCGCGACGTTCACTGGCCTTCCCTTCCTCTATTCGACGCGATTCAATTCGGTGGCCCATTGAAATTCATCCGCGAGTACCTACTTTAATCCATCGATCAATGACTCCTCTCGCTGAGAACTTTCTCAATTTGTTTTCAGTGTAGCAGCGAACCTTTATCACGTTCGTATGGCACGTGTCGCGATACGTGCGATCGATGTACGTAAAATGGAAAAGGAAAGAAACGCCGTACGCATGATATAACGACAATCGTGTATCTCCCTAAAAGGTGTATCTTTTTCAACGCGATACGTTTCTTTCGTCCCTGGAAACGGCGACTACTTTGCGAATCAGAATGTGTTTTCATTTAATTCCCTTGAAAAGGAACCGGCTAGCGTGTGCCTTTCTGTGAAGGGAAGGCGCGATTTTTGTTCCCGAAGTGGAGCCTGGGTTGAAACTCTTGTAAAATTCGTCCGACAAGCACGGAGACAGTCGGACAAAAAGTGAGAGAGAGATAGAGACAGAGGACAGTTCTACGCTCTAAATTATGCATGCTACTGGGGTAACAATGGAATAACGCAAGCCAAAAAACGAGAGAAAAAAGCAACACAGACAGACACGCAAGCGCGCACACACACACACGCGCACCACTCGGCATAGAAGGAGCAAAGGGAACGAACGTGATAGTCTACGTAATATCATCGTCGTAAGTCTATGCTAATGCTTGTTCTACGGCATTCGCGGTATGCGCTAATTAAATCACGGTAAATCTCGTAATCTCCATAAATGCATTAGGGGCAACAGCCAGGAAAAAGTTAGCGAAAAAACAGGGGAGATTAAGCTCCCCGGAATTTAAAGCGAAGAAGAGAGATCCAAGTTGGGAAACTGTTGCGCGTCAGGTAGGAAACGGGGCCTGTCGCGGGGTTGTTGTACCATTTTATCCCTCGTGGACAATAGAAATTTCACTATACCACGATATGGGTCGAGAGAGAGAGAGAAAAAAGAGACATCCAAGTACACGTACGATGCGCAGATACGTCGTAACCGTACAGATGTACGCGACAGACGTCGTTTTCCTGTCTACTGCTGCCGCGAAAAAGATATTTCCGCTGACGCATCTAATGTAAGCAATGCCAAGAGGGAGGAAAATTATACACTAAAAATATGCCAAGAGACCCAGAACAAAACTAATCCGAAAGAGAGTTCGTCTACCTTAAAGTTGGTTAAGAGAGGGGTCGATAAACGAGAAGGGGGTAAAGGGAGTGGAGCGATGCATTCGGTGGAAAGTCATCGTGCAGAGGCGGAGAGGCTCGGCGAGAGGACGAGGACGCCAAATGCTTCTAAAACTCGCTTAGCCTTGATTTCGTTCCAAAAAGGAGAACAGCGTCCCCGGACTTCGCAGCTTTGCGGTGAGTTACAAAAGCGTGCGAGGAATCTACCAGAGTGGGATAGAGGGTGTCTTGGCAGTGGTGGTTAACAAAGGGGAGCAGAGAAAAATCCAGAAGTGGGGAAGAAGAAGGAGTAGGTAAACATCGGTTTGCTTTGCTCTATCCTGGAAGCAAGAAGCGACGGAAGCTCTTGGGATACGGGGAGGGTTAAGGCAAGGAGTCCGAGGTAAAAAGAACTTTGAAAGAACAAAGAGGGAGAGAAGAGAGGCAGGAAAATTGTAAGAGATAAAGAGAGAGAAAGAGAGAGAAAGAGAGAGATAGAGAGAAAGAGAAAGAAAGAAGGGTGGAGTGGGGTGGATGGAAAGAGGGCGGGTGGATGCAAGTGGGATGGGAATCGAAGAAGTTAGAAGAAGAAGAAAAAGTAAAAAAGAAAAAGGAAGGGAAGAGAGGCAGAGAAGTAGTAGAGTTAAAGTGATAGAGAGTAGAAAGAGACACAGTAATGGGATACCTCAGATACAACCAGCCACAGGCAAAGTAGATCGTATATCTGTCGGGACAGAGCAATTGACGTCAAGAAATGAATGCTTTTAAGAAGGAAGATTTTCTATCTAGCTTGTAAGAGTTTTGTTATTCTGTACGGTGGGGAGGAACAGCGCAACGAGAAGCACTACGAGACGATCTGTGTTCGTGTGTGATCGTGTGCGCGCGTGTAACATTGTAAATATCCAGCTACGGATCGAACCGACTGAATATATAATATATTACCATATCGGGTGTATATATATATATGCCGTGTATTCGCATATGTGTGTGTTTATCAATTTTCAGAGCGGTTACTTACGTGGATTCCGAGGGCACCGGCTGGCTCAATTTCTCCGACACCGGCGGAGGTGGATACGGCTGCATCAGGGGCTGCGTCATTTCTTCGCCGTCTACAATAAAACAGTTCACCGATCGCATAATCTCCTTTCGACGAGCTCGTGGCAGCCATCGTGACGAGAATCGTCGTCGCGGCGTCTCGAATCGCGCACGCGAGAAATCAGAAAGGCTTCGCGAACATGTCTCGGATGTCACCGAGGTGCCGGTGTGCCGGTGCATAGGAATGCTGCTCGGTAACACTTACATATCGGACAGGGGATGTTTGTTTTGCACTCTTGCTCGGTGTGCGGTCGTTCGACGGGATCGCAGTCCTTGGAAATGGAACCAACGGCGTCCCTGCACTCGATCGTCCTGGTCCTGACTCCGTTACCGCAGGTCACGGAACACTATCGATCAGATCCAGAAAAATAAGTTTCACGTCGCTGGCGAATCGTTGCGAAACGAGGCTAATGACTGTTCGATAATCTGAGCATTTTATATTCGGTAGGTATACTATGCACTAAGCTACGGAGTTTCGTTCTACTGTGGAAATTATACGGTGTTACATCGAACTGCAGAAGAGGATCGTACTTGTAATGCAAACGAACGCACAATATGGGCAAAAAGTTTTACGAAATTCTGAACACCTCTGGATCATTGCAGTCAAAGAGACACGAAACGCTCATGCGAACGCCAACTTCCTTCCATTTTACACTTCCCTTCATTTTCGACCTTTTATTTCGTCGAATGTGAACAGCTTTAGCCGGAGCACGCTTTTCATGGCAAGCAGGGAATACGAGAGTGAGATAATAATGAAGTCGGTACAGGATAATTCCATGGAAACGGGGATGAAACGGGAAAACGCGAAGGAAAGCTACAACGAAGGAACAATAAAGTTCCGCGACGTCACCGTGGAATCTAATTTCGCATACTAAGAGGTATTTGCAATGTTCTATTCGAACGTTCAAACGATTTCAATGCTCCTTTCAGAGCGACTGAAATCCTTCAAGATTATTATCGCGTTCGGGTCGACTGGCAAATTTTGACCCGGAACAATTTTCATCGCTACGCGTCCACTTTTTAATCGGGCCTTTATTCTCGAGAGGCAAAGTTTAACGAATAGAGTATATCATAATTGGAAGAAATATCGCGGGACATTTTTCCATTTCCGAGAAGCGGTTTTTTTGCTTCATTATCCATCGAATGTGTGTGCCTCTCGTACACGCGACGTGACATACAGAAATATCGAATAAATTTCCTCCCGCCGTGTTGCAAATCCGGAAACAAAGCACAGAGCCTTTGCTTCCTGTCACGGAAGACATGAAGTAATTGCTTTCGTTGATCGCTTTTGACGTAGAAACTCTTCTTTCCAGTCTTTTCGTTACGGGTTTGCGAGTTCCAAGAAACACGATACAACACAGATATAATAGGACGATGAGTTATCGATTGAATATTTCTTAGGCACAAAACGAACCAATCTCTGTTATTAAATTACGTGCATTACCGTAATGGATCCGATCTTCGAGTTTCTTGCCTCGATGGAGGAGGAGTCCGATTAGAAGGAACGTCCGTAGGCTCTGCGGGAATTGATTAACGCGAGGGTAAGGTGATTGAAATCTCATTTCTCGACATACTGACTTCCGTATTGCGCGCTCTTTTACCCGGACCGATCAGATTCGCTTTTACGCCGTACCAAATCGCAGAGCCGAATCTCAAGTGGCAGGTACCATTTCCAGCGCGTCGTCTCTTTCACTGAGAAAGGGGACTGGCGAAAGGAGCCAGAAAGAGCAGGACGTCTCGTTCAAGCTGGCACGATGGCCTCAAACTTCTCTCAGCCAGAATAAAGTCTGCTGATCGGGTAGGTAAGAACCGGGAACGGTTCTGAGCGGTTTAGAAGCGCGAGCGAGAAGGAGGATGAACAAAAAGCCCGAATGCCGGAGCTATCGTTCAAGACGTCGAAGGTGGAAAGGTGACATGAACGGGAAAAGTGGAAACCCACTCGACTTAGCCACTCTACCTTCTACTTTGCCCCCGCTGTTTGCTCCTCTGTCCTCGTTTTATCGTTTCTCGCACCTACACAACTTCCCCTTTTTTGTTTCTTATTTATTTTTAATTTTTTTGCCCGTTTCTCCGCACCCCTTCCCAATCTTTTATCCGTTCAACTAGTTCAACTCGTCTCCATCGTTTACTTTATCTAGTCGCCTTCATTTCCGTTCCCTTCACTTGCACTTCTTTGCTATACCTTGCGATTCACCCTCGTCTTGGAAATCGCTGTTTTCGCTTTCTTTCCCTCGCCTCCTTTTTGCTCCGGTTTGTTTTCGCTTCATCCCCTTTTCCCGCGACCTCCTTCTCGTTTTTTCTCTTATTTCCTCCCTCTGTTTTTTAACCCACCACCTCCCTGGTCCCGGCATATATTTCCCGTGTCCCCTCCCTCTCAATCCTTCGTCCCTCCACCCTTTATTCTTCGGGAGCATCGAGAAGGAGGTCCGATATCGCGGGAGTACTTTAAGGAGCCCTGTGCTTTCAGTTCAATATTTGCATGGCTCCTGAGCTCACAAAAGAGAGAAATCTATCAATTCCTGTCTTCCGGTGGTGGCTCTTTCACCCTCTCCACCCTCTTCTCCTCCTCCGTTCTCCTCCTTTTCCCTTCTACAGCCTCGGACGAAATCATTACCGTGCTGACGGGTATAAGAGAGGCTGCCTTTATGTATCGCTGGCAAAAGGATGCCGAAGCCATCTCCTCGCTCCCTGGCATCGTGCACCGTTTCCTTCGTCAGCCGTAGCGAGACTATTGTGTATCGATCAAGCATGAGATGAGCCGTAAATCATGCCGCGCACACTTTTCCTTACACGTGACTAGGGATATTTTCGTATCCGCTTTCGAAAGCGTGCTGTTTACCGCCTTTGTTATCGAGCCTGATAACCACGAGATAGCCCCGTATCGTACGCCGCCTGTCGTTCTTCTATTTTTTAAGATCGACGACAAGATGCAGCCCGTCAAGCGTTCCGCCAGCCACCGCTCGATAAAACTTGTTGTATATAAATTTTCTTCTGACCGGATTTTACGAATAGCGGAGGATAACCAGTAAAGTACAGGAGGCGTAGTCTCTTTAAGTAAATATCATTCTAATATATTCGTTTTACGGCTACTTTATTCTGTTTTGAGTGCACACGTAGCAACGAGGGCGGCGGACGGGGGGTGAGCGCGATCGTTGTCTCCTGTATTGATCGGGGAATGAAACGTCGTAAATCACACGAACCCCTTTCCTCATATACGTGACTAGATTCCTCGCCCCCGCGAACCGTATTGCGCGTAATAAACCCCCTCGACGGTTCATTCAGCGGTACCGACGTGTAGAATCCTCCAGCACCGTTCGCCCCTGGCCAAATGAAATTTTCTCAAATCATCGAACATCTACATTTCCCAATCTTTCGAGCACATTGCAAATCATCCAACAGTATCAAATGTATAATACTCGGCCCTACAATTCATCGGTACGTAAATACTAAGACAAACGTAGCAGTGGACGATTACTTATTCTACCCGATTGTATACACTGCCCCGATGGCGGAAATAGACTGCAAAAGGCACGGAAGCAAACCGGTAATCTCCAAGCGGAAGGGAAACGAAATTTAACTTTCAATTTGCAGCTGGGAATTCTTTCGCTCTTCGTCCTGCTTTTCCCTCTCTCTCTCTCTCCCTTTCTTTCTATTTCCTTTCCTCTTCGTCGAGGACGCGGATCTTAAAATATTCCAGAGGAGCGAAAAACCACGCAGCGACCCGTCGTTACCGGCCGCGGTTATTATGAGTCCGCACGATCCGCGAAATACCAGCGTGCTCTCCGCTACGTATCGAGGAGTAACAGTAATAAATACGTATCTGGGATGCGCGAGTGCATTTAGCGGCCCTCATGAATAAGGTATAACTCCGCTCCGGCGTATCCCGTCGGGAATTCCCCCGTTGATTTTTCCCACTTCGCGTGTACCAGTTGAAAAGTTTCGCCTCGTCCTCGGCGGACAGACGCGAAAGAGAGCGGAAAACGGTTGAACGGGGAGAGATAGAGAAGGAGAGGTTGTTCTCACTGGGAAGCATGGGCTTCTCGAACAACTTGTCCCTTATTGTTGCGTCTCTTTGCACCTCTTATTGCAGCCTCGTTCTTGGTTCACGAGGCTCGCCATCAGCCGGATAATCGGGAACCGCGCGCGAACCCGACTTCACTTTTCTGCCCGGGCCGAATGCATTCGGGAACGGTCGCTTCCCTTGTTTCGCGCGCGGCAGTCTTGAGATACGATGCTGTAAAATTTTATCGTTCCCAGAACTTTCTTAGCGTTTCCAGTTTGTCTCTGAATATAAACGGAACGGTCTCCCGCGTCGAGTTTAACAGCAAAGTTACTTTAATTTCACCCCCATCGAGAGAACGCCGTCATACCCCGTCCGCGTCTCCGGCGGTGTTTTTGTCCTTATACCGAACGTGCGGCGTTCCCAAAAAGCGACAGGCTATAATTGCCATGCGAAGTTGTATAAATCGCTCCTTTGTGCTCGTTTCCTACGCACCTCTCCCCCGTTAGGCGGAACGTTGCAACCCCAACGACGGTGGCTCTAGCTGGGAAATTGCAGGACGAACGGAGCCAAAGTTTCACAATTATCGTGCCCTCGTATATAACCGCGACAATCGTATAATACGAAAACTTTTCAATGCATCGAGCTGAAACAGAATCGGAATGAAATCCAAGGGGCCGGTGGAAACGGGGACTTAAATTTCCATAAACGCATGAAATCGGACGTCCCCGGGACCAAATGTCTGGAATGCTTCCAGCAGATATCGCGATTTTCAGAGCGGCACAGTTGCCCGACCGGAGAAAGAAATGGCAGCACGAGAATATGAGAAGGAAAGGGGACAGGAGGAGGGACGAGAAGAGTCGGTCATCGAGCATCGTGCCAAAACGAGCCCTGTAACTCCCATGGGTACCATCGGGTCGTTCGAACCTTCCCGGCACAGTATGCCATCTTCTGTATCTGAATCGCATTTATTACGCGAGGAACGCGTTACGAATTCCGTGGAAACATCGACGCGAACACGTGGATAACGTGGTGCATGCTGCAAGCCGTAACGCTGCGACGCACTTGGCGGCGAGCCTCTTGATGCCGTGTCTCGAATCGATTTGCACTCGCGTTTGTACGCGTGTCTGTGTACGTGTTTATATCGGATTGGTGTACCGTTTCCGCGTGACACAGTCAGTGTACGTGCAGGCCCACCACAAACGCAATCGGCAACGATGAATTCGTCGAGCAACGCGAGGCATTTTCCGCGAGAATGCACCCTCTTATCCCCTGTTCTTCGTGCACCTTTCTCGCGGTTTCTTCCGTCTCTCCTCTCGAACCTCTTATCGCGACACTATTTTTTTCCCTCCTCCGTTTGTCTCCACAGTTCTGGCTTCTTGCCTTTCAGCTCTTGCAAAATGTCCCGCTAAACGTCCCACAAAACCGCGATTCCTCCTCTTCAAGTACCTTTAACTTTATTTCCCATTTTACTCGCCGGTATTAAAATTCCAAGCATATAACGTGCTACGCGGTGATATTGAATTACTCGTATTTACGACTCGTGCATTTTTCAAAGATGCACATGCATCCTCTTTAGTATGGTTTGCTTATATGGCGTTCCATCTTACTCACCGCAGTTACGATAGATATATGTTCGTATTATCGAAAACACATCGAGCATTCTGTTCTCCGCCTCTCTTATAATCATACTCTTCTTCCCCGCCGTGTTTCCACTCGATCTCGAAACGATACTCGGACAGTGCGCGGTTTTTCATCCTTTTTGTACAGACGAACCTGTCAAGAGAGTCCTTCAAGCGAGGCGCGCTGCGCTTTTTGCGGAATCACTTTGTGGAAACGACATGCGTACGAACGTACGAAATACGCGCAGGGAAAACTTGTAGAGGGCAGTATACCAACGAAATAGAAGATGGGGCTTATTTGACGACTGAATTGTCCTGTTTGATGTCAGTGCTTGATGCGGCCTGGAACTTCTTCAAAGAGCCTCGAAAGATTCGAAGCCTGGGAGACGGGGAAGGGTACCAGGAGGGGTGAAACGAGGGAAAGAGAAATTTCACGTGGAAACACTCGAAAAAGAGACGGAGGGTATGGGGCAAGTGTAACCAGGTTGCGCATTTATCGCGCAGAGGAGCTTAGACGCCTGTAACGGCGGGGCATCGGCGCGAAGGTGAAAATCTACCACCGTCTGCTTCCACTTTTACGCGTTGAAACGTGTCGTCTTTTCCGCGGGTTATTGGCGGCTTCGCGGTGGCGGTTATGCTCGGTCGAGTTCCTCCGGGTTTCGAGGAAATCGGATTTTAGCGAATTTCTGGCGCTCGTTCGACGCCAGACGGCGAGGAGTTCTTTGGGTTTGCCCGCGACACGCTTTACCGGGGCGCTAATGTCGTTAGACGCGAGGGGGTGGTACGGAGGGTGCAAAAATGTTTGTGCAAATTAAGTGCTTTCCGACCACTGAACGACGGGACCGGATATGAAATTACTGGCGCAAAGGAAACTGTTTCGCGGCTCGTTTCGTCATTCGCCAAGGGAAGGGCGAGAAAAAGTTCCACGGAACTTAGAACGATGGTCCCTCGAACAGCTAATTTTGCCGCATTCTTTTTCTCCCTTTTCCCGCTCTTTGCCTTCGACGGCGTTCCCGGTTCGAAAACTTCTTTTTATGAATCAGACGGTTGAGAAGTTGGTAATTTCGAAGTTTATCTCGCGATCTGCGCAGTCAAGTTTTGCACAAGTACAGACATTTGCGTTGTAATTAATATCTTGATTACAGTTTTATGGAAACGGTGTTATTCGGTTCGTTTCGACGCGCGCTTTCAACATTCATTGGTACACCATAAAGCACTTGCACGAAGAATAAAGAAGATTAAACGGTTTTTTACGAACGATTCGGTTGGGGCGATTCAAAATTTTACGCTGATCAAAGAAACGTGAAACAGTATCCTGTGGCTGCTTCAGATAACGTTAACCCACAGCGAAACGCGATAACAAAATATCCGGCTCGCACAAAGCAAATTGTAGAACGAGTTTCATTTCCCTTTGCAACAATCAGCGTGACCTGTTTACTGTTCCCGGAGGAAATCGGATTTTCTGATGCGAATAGACAGATATAACCGGATAGAGGAAGGTTACACGTTCGTACGCCTCATCTTCGAAGCCTGTTAACGTCCTTTTAAGAGACAAAAGGTCCGTCTAACTTGCATAACGATTTTAACCTCGCCAGATAGAAATTATTCCCCCGATGTTTATTCCACGCAAAATTACGCACGTTTATCGTGTGCTCTGAAATCGGACAATTTTGTCACGTGGAAATAATCAGCTTTTATCGATGCGCGAAAGAAGAGCGATTCAACGTCTGTACCCTACTCATCTTGAAAGGGTATTTAATATTTCTCTGGCTCAACCGACTGTAGGTCGAAATACCGTCACACTAGGTGGCAATAAATACTCTTCTAGTTTCTAGAGTCTCGTAGAGCCCTAATTCCGGACGGAACATTCTGGCCTGTCTGCACGGACACCAGTTCTTGTGCTCGTTTCGCATACTCACGAGCTGTGCGAGATGGTCGCGAAGTTCCGGTACCAGAGATCGCCTCGTACTTACCTCGCTCCATTTATCGGTCTCCCACATAGGGCACGAGACGGTGTTGCAAGTCTCCTGATTACGGGGCCTGTGCGAGCTGTTGCACTTGTGGTCGGGTAGCTGGAACAATGGAAATTTAAAATTCTTATCAAATTCAATTTGCGAAGGACATTTCGATCCTATCGTCGGCTATGTACAAGGAGAGCGTAAGAACGAAGAAGGGAAGAGAGAAAGGAATGAGCGTTTCGTCCGGCGCCTGTTAGTGGACTCATCGGTACTTAGCCAACCCTCGTTGGGTTATTGTTAGATGCGCGGGTAGTGGAATCGGGTCAGAAGGTTCTTTTATACTAACTGAATGCTTAGGCGAGGATTCGCGGGAAAGTTGTAGCGTTGTACGATTCTCTCAGGGACGAGTGTAGAAGGCTATATTATTATTACACGAAAAGTAGTACGTTCCCTTTCTCGCTACAATACTTGGCACGTTCGAATGCATTATCACCCGGAATGTCGTCTGTAACAAGGAAAAGAAGCATGCCCGGACGGTTGAAATATATTTTCGTACACGACAAACCGATTTCGTACAATTTCAGTATTATATTCCAGATATTATATGCTCGGAAAAACATATGTCAGGCGTATTACATCCTCTTATCGCGGCCATTACATCTGCTATTACCGTCAGGAGAACCATCTACCCGTTGCTCGGTAGAGGCACAGAGGGGCCATCATAGAAGAAAATGCAAATCCTCGCGGTGCACGATACACGATGTCTAACCGTACGTATTTCCAGCGGTACGTGTGTTCCCGACCGTCCTCCGCCTCGGCTCTCGGATGAGAGGATTTTACGGTGGTTGACAGAGAACCGCGAGCGGTCCTTGCAGTTTAAACGAACCGAACTGGGTTAGGGTTCGTCGGTTTTCCCAGGTTGTCGTAGGAATGGACGGATGGACGGACGGATGGATGGATGGATAGACACGTATCCGCGCGACAGCTCCATGGCAGGCGGCGGGCGTGCTCCGAGCACGTCGTAAAGCCTCAAAGACGAAGGAAATTATTAACCTATTTATGCCGCGAGTTACCGCCGTGGATCCGTCCGGATTTATACGAAGCGAATTCAAGCCGGGGCCAGCGGATTACGAGCCGTAAAAGATTCTATGCACCGACGGGAACGAAACTCCGGCGATAAACCGGGACGAATTTTCGATTACGTTATCGTTATCGTGGCTCGCACGATCGGACCGCGGAAGTACACTTCGTGGCCGTAAATTTCGCAGACGAGTCTAGGCGAACCATTGAACTTTCGCTAAACCGAACGAAGCCACGTATTATACAGTGAAAATAAAATCTGATCGATTTCGCCGCCACGATGTCTTACTTTCTTCCGGTGCCGCTTGAAAAGCAATTTTCAGTCGCGCCTTTCTTGCGAAAAGTCAGTCGCACGCTCGGATTCGCGGTAAGATTGTTGAATTTTCTCATTCCGAGATGAATATAAACAGAATTATTATTGATACGTGTCCTGTTTTAATTTTATGAAGAAAGTTTGCTTTGCTTAACCCCTTGCGCTCGAATGGCGATTCTCACTCGCCACGATGTTTCGCGTGGCAACTCGAGCGGCTGTATTTATGTTGACTTTCGTTATCTTCAATTGATAGATGCGAAGTATTGGTTCGAGAATGTGGTCCCTTAGGCTGTTTATGTCTTCGGTTGGAAAGTGACATTGTGACGTAAAATTCTACGACTGTAGTCCTGAATACGATGTGTCTAGCGTTAGTACAGCTTCGACGGTCGTAGGAAGCACACGTATCGCGAAATTTTCCACCACCCGTTTTTAATTTCGAGCAAGTGTAAACAGTGTATATGACGTATCGGATGTGAGAAATAGAAAAATTAATGTAATAGACAGTGAATCCGGAAGTAGCAGCGATGACCCACAAGATCTTCAGACTACCTTGACTACCATCAAGACTTCAGAATACCTTGGTAAGTGTTTTCTAAAATATTACAATTACACAGAACTTGAACTCCGATAATTATCTTTTTCAAGAATGTAAACACAGATAATATATCAATATATAACACTTTCGTATGTTAATTCTTCTGTAAATTCATTTACGCGCGAAATTGTCTCGAGTTGCAACGCCGCCGACCAAAAAAGTCGTCGAGCACAAAGGGTTAAAATTGGGAAACTTTTCTTGGAGGTACGATTGTATCGGAAACTCCTCGAGGAACGTGGTTAATATAAAGGGATTCCGCGTGTTTAAATTACCCATATCCGAGCTCTTATCTGCCTACCTTGGTAGTCTCATTGCCGTTCTCCTCGGTACAGAAAATGGTTCTGGTTCTCGATCCACCTCCGCAGCTAGCGCTGCACATGCTCCACTCGCCGGCTACCCATCTAGAAATGTAAAAAAGAATCAATTGAAACGCGGGTCGCCTAGCTGGCAAGAAGCTCGGTTGTTACATAATATTCCGCGTTTACGAGTTCAAGCTCGATATCGCTGTTCCTTCTGCTAAACATTACTCTCGGCTGATACGAAGCACTTTTTCTCCCGCGCGAGGAGGGATACGGGGTGTTAACTACCAGTGGTACACGTCACGCTAAACAAGGGTTAGAGATATTATTCATCGAGAAGGATTTTCTTTTAACGATATACATAAATCATTAACTTATTATTCGAAGAGATGTATGAGGTCGTTTAAAATTCGTGCATCGCCCTCGATAATCCTAACATTTGCATTCCCTTTTTCCAGAGAGG
This sequence comes from Xylocopa sonorina, assembly GCF_050948175.1. Taxonomy (NCBI): domain Eukaryota; kingdom Metazoa; phylum Arthropoda; class Insecta; order Hymenoptera; family Apidae; genus Xylocopa; species Xylocopa sonorina. The sequence goes on along the minus strand of NC_135197.1, from coordinate 10,037,520 downwards.
CGAACACTTTTGTCGACGAGTAGAAAGGGCCGGGAAATGGCCAACGCGGACGGCAGGTCGGTGATATTTTTAATATTTTCAGAGGTCTCTGGCTTGGAAATCCGAATTACACGGTTTCCACGAGCACTTTGAAACCGTTTGAAAAGCCCCGACAGTTGAATTAAAATCGAGAGCTTTTCCTTCGACGAGGCTCTCGTTCAGTCGGAAGTCATCTTTGATACCGTCGGGGTGATCGGGTCTCGGGATTTTCGTCGTTAAAAGCGCGCATATACAAATCGCGGACGAGAGCGTTTCAATCGAGGATCGATATTTACAACGCGAAGCTAATTGGTAGCTATTTTCGCAAGGGAACCTCTTTCCTGGTCAAAGTTGCTTTCGACACGTTCGACGGAATTTCCGATCGAAAGCGGAAGTTCGCAGCAAGCAACCGATTGACGTCGAATCACTACATCGTGAGCTTAAATTAAAACGGTGTACGAATACGGGCGTACATTTTTAAACGTTCGAAATTACCAAATGACCGTTGATCGAAACTCGTCAGGACCAGGTTTGGTTCGATTCTAACTCGACGGCGAGTGCTCGTCTATTTCGGAAGCGATAATCAACGGGAACTGGAAACGGCTTCTTGAAGCAATTGAATCGACATTAATCGCCGTGGGCTTATTCAACTTCCGTTGTATCGCGTGTCGAGTAAGTAAAAGTGTTCGCAAGTAGTCAGACAAAGCCATCGATCACCGCTAACGTGAAACTTTTGCTCGATACGCGGCGAGTCGTGTCGCTTTCGTTCGCATGAAACACGTGTACAGCCGCCTCGATTATCCTTCTGTGTCTACGTGTTTACCACATATATTATAATCATGTCTCGCGTCTGTAGTGGCTGCGTCTAAAATTGGATGCTTTCTGATTACGGAAAAGTTGCATATGCGCGAACAGATTGTCCTTTTATTCCTCCAGACTACTAAAGAGAAACTGTCCCTCTTTTTAATTCGCGTTACCCGGCCGATTGGACGTCTCTGGTATTTTTCCTCGCGAACCGCAATATCCGTTCGTGATTCCCCTCTGTTTGTCGTGTACAACTGTCAACCAGATGTTTAATTACCCTCTCTGTAGAGATTATATGCCCAGACGGTGTACACGGTTCTGGCCGATCGATGTTAGCGGCCGGATCGCGAGATTAATCGTCAAATGTACCGGAAAACGCTTAATGGAATTTAATTGGGCCTGTATCCCTGGCACGACATGGAATAATAGCCGTTGAAGTATTCAGTGGCTTAATACACAGTTGCGGTGGTAGGCAGCGGTTTAGGATCCCCGGTACTCCTGGGGGATGGCTGAAACGCCGACCACTTGCCTGGCCTGGCTGAACCGAATTAAACTAAATTCTCGGCCGGGCCAATTAGCACCAATTTAACGTTGACAAGGCCTGCTCCACTCGCGATTTATTAACCATCGTTGCCTGTTAACGTCGCAAAATCGCACCGCCATTTCTACCGTGCGTTCCTCTCGATTTTTCACCTCCGATCGAACGATCGTCGCGTCCCGCCGTTTCGCCGCAGAAATATTTGCGATTAACGAAGAAGGTCGCCCGTTGAATTATTCATAGCCAATTACGATGATTGCAACCTCGCTTCGGAAACCATTCTATCGAACGCTGCTTTATATTGGCAGTGGAGTAATATATATTGTTTTCTTTTTACTATAAAATTATTCTAAAAATCTCGGTAGAGTATTTGAAGGGAGACGGGGTTCTTCGATGTTAAGAGTAATAAGAGGGGTGGGCAGATAGTTAGAGTTTGCATAAAAGAATGGAAACATGAAATTCAGGCGAATCGAGTGGCACGTTCGAAAGGTAGCATCGTAGGAGGAGCAGTCTCTTCCTCGCAAAGCATCCTCGTAAGATCGGACAAGGCCAAAAAAGAGAAGACTCACGTGACTCGTCTTTTGCGAGAAGTTCGAGAGTTCTGGTAACTCGAGCCACTCGAGATTCTAGTTGGCGCAGCGTTAACCGCGGAGTTCCTACGGCTACGTGGATCGTCCAACCGGCGAAGTTTCCCCGTTCTGACTGTATATAATAACGTTAAACAGCGACCAGGGCACAACAGAGGATAGAATGCTTGACGGAGTTTTCATAAACTGTCTAACAAACGTCCTCTGTTTGTCGAGCATCTCGCGCGTGTCTCTTGGAATCGAGCGAAATTACACACGAAACTGGACAAATTCGTCGAGCATTAGAACAGGTTCGTTTCGCCGCCGAGGGAAATAAAGGGCCCCTTTTCCATCTCCGTTCAAGACGGCTGGACGTTTTGAAAATGGCGAATTCACGCTTGAAACGAGAAATATTGTGGCGCCGGAGACGAAAGCATTCGCTTCCATTTATAGGATGGCAACGTATTTTTCTTCAGCCACTGAGCTTCAGTCGGCTATTGTGGTATTTTGTTCTCGGTATTTGAATGAAAATAGATAAAGAATTACCGCGATATTTCTTATTCGAGCGTGTCCAAAGGAACGAAAATTTTAATAGTTTCCCGCCTTGAAAAATGTTTCCACAGTCAGGAATTGCGTCAATACGTTAATATTTTTTCTATAAATTCATAATCTCAATATACAGAGTCGAAGAGCGAATGACACATGATTATTGACCGATTCAGTTTAACGATAACATTGTTATCCAGTTTGACAATAATATTGTTAGCTTGCATCGATGCTTCAACGGCAATCCTTTAATATCAGCGATATAGTCAATATTTGTCGGTATTAACAACGTTATTGATTGGGCACGGTCGTCGGGGAGCTTACATTTCATCGCTAGATCGCAGATGTTTATGCGTTTGCGCGATATTTGAATGTACAGGAACCATATAACATGGAGGAATACGCAAATAACTCCAAATAAAATACAATTGACAATATTTAAAGGAAGGAATCTTTAATTGAGAGATCTATTCATTGGACCTTGGTAATATCGATTTCGCAGCCGTTCTATTAACAAAATGGAACGAGTTCACCGCTAATGGCGAATTCGATCCCCGCGATAGTCGAATAAGTTCGAATTGAAACAGAGACAGAGGGCGAGCCAGCGGAAAGGCGAGGCAAATTCAACGAGGATAAACGTCGATTGACAAGAGATCCACTTTCGTGGATATCGAGCCATAATTTCGATCACAAAGGAGCGGGTCCGATACGTGCACGCCTCTGCACGTTTCAACGACGTGCTATGTTTCCATCCGGTGCTGTATATCCAGTAAGAATGGTTCGCGGCGAGTTTTTTGTTCGGACTTGGTCGTGGACGGTAGTGTCTCCCCGTACGGAGAACGATTCTCATCGGGAGCGAGCTTTAAAGCGCCGTTTTTATCCCCCTTTCCTTTATCCGGACAAAGAACAGGCCGTATCATCCCGAGAACTAAGATTGTTTCTTCGAAAAAATATCCTCGGGACGTCTTCCCCCTCCAGCCCCCTGTTTCCTTCTCGTTATCCTCGCTCGATCGTTACGCTTTATCGCGAGCAGTTTCAGCCCCGTCTGGACGTCCGCGGTATGAATCAGAGAAATAAGTTTGTCTTTCTGTGTCCAGTACGTCCTCCGAAAGGAATCAAATTTGACGATTGAAGAATACGCGAAGAAACTGTTCCCCTCGTTTGAAAATATAATTGAAACATCACGGTAACACGAAGCCAATAGCTGTTTGTTCGTTGTAGCAATTCCAGTCCCGAAATCGTGCATCAAATGTTCGCCGGAAAGGGAAGCCCTAGTTAGCGGTAGCATTTATCAACGCGTTTAACAGAGGTTTCCTGGGTTTCGTAATTTTTCGAATTTCCGGGTGAAAAGGATCCTCTTCGGTCGGCAATAAATTTGCTGCGAATTTCTGCATTACGCGGCCACCCTCCGGGGTAAGAACAAAAGCACACGCTCGCGCAGAAACCGAGGGGCTGTGGGAAATAAACTATCCGGCTTGTACTCCGTGTTGGTTGTATCGTCGGCGGGAGAGGAGCGCGGCACAACAGGAGTCGCCGTTCGCGTAAAAGTCGAAAGATTCCTCTAAATAACTTTTTCAGGGGCTCCGGGACGAGCGGATCCAACGACGCGCCCCAGCCCCCGGGTTCTTTATGGCCGTACGGATCGTTTCGCGGAGTTACTCTTACGACGATTCTGATCGCGATGTCTGGAGGAAGAAACGCGCTTTACGTGCCCGCGATCCGCTGGCTCCCAGGAAAAACAGTCATATCGCCGGACGAATTGTTTGCCCGGGAGTCAGCGAACTCTTGTTTGCCCTGGGCTGTTCGCCCGTGTTTCATCGACTACGAGACGCGGATCGGTATTATGGTGGGAAAAAAGCTGAAAAATGCGAGCGACGTAAAATGTTCTAAGGGACGAAGGATATTGAGAGAGGAGGAGCGCGGCGATGTGTCTTTTTTCCGGTTGTTTTTTTACGATGTTTAATGAAGAGCGAGGAGCTGACAGAAAATGCCGTTGAAATTTCGATGAGGCGAGGGACGCCTTTGATATTACACGGGATAGTGGAACTGACGGGCGGAGTTAATGATTTTTACTGGGGTATCGCGAGTATTAAAAAATATTCGATGGGAAAATCTTCCGGGAAGTGTGTCAACACGAGTAACTTGCCTCTTAACGCGATATCAAAGAGCCGGGATCGGAGAATGAAGAAAATAAAAAATCCAACCTCGTATCAGCTCGAGTTGCCGGGAATTCGTGCATCGATACTGTCGAACAAGTAAACTGTCACGCCTGACCGATTTCACTCCCTTGCTATTTCGCGGAGGCCACTGTACCAGCCCCGTTTCGATATTCAGCGAGCGCTACTCGCGGCTAAAGTGTTCGCAATCGGTGCTTTCCACATAGAGAAAAGGAGAATGGAGGAGAGGAAGAGAGAGAAAGTGGTGGAGAGACCAGAGAGAAAGAAGGGTGTGCCTCTCTCTGGGTGGAAGGGACTGGGAGCTTGTTTTTCCAGGTCTCTTTCAGAAAGAGGCCCGGCGGGCTTTCGCTCTTTCCCTCTCCGCCGACTAATGGCCGTTCAGTCCGCTTGAAAGCTCCTGGCCATCGTTTCCAAGCCCGTATTGCGAGTCTGAACGGGCAACGTATCCATTTCTGCACGATCCCCCGTTGCACGCGTGCAGGTGCATAGCCGCGCGCCACCCACCCACGCGGGTTGTTCAACAATAATCGGGACTGGTTGGCTGCTTGGTCGGTTGCTTTGTTCGCGGGGCCCGCGGCGAGGAAATTGGTCAGAGTGGAAGATTGGCCGGCGTTAATTCCAAAAGTGGGAGTCGCGATTTCACGAACGGCACGTGGGAAATACGGAAATTTCCGGAGCAGCCGAGCGAACGTGCTCTTCGAGTTTAAACATTCCTCGGTCCGCTCGTAACACGGAAACGCTTCGATCTTCGACCGGGTCGCGCGATTAGAAAGGCTTTAACGAACGAAGTTGCCAATCGTTTTCAATTCGACACGCGTGACTCTCTCGGACGTCGAGCTTTCGACGAACGATACAAAAGAAAAGCGATCGCGAGCGATTGAATCTCGGAGCTTCGAATTCCGCAATTGCCACCAGGTCAAAGGCATCAGTCTCCTCGCAAGTGCAGGCGTGTAAGATCGAATCTTTCTCGTGGCGACGGCGGAGCAAAACGACGTGAAATCGGAACGCGAAGCGTCAGCGCCGGCCTCGACGGAGCCGGTGGCTTTTCACCAGCTGGTGGCGTACTAACACGCGATCCGTGACGCGCGGAAAAATTCGCGGAACAATCCGTCAAACGAAAGCGCCCTTTGTGCCGGCTCGCGCACCCGTATTCGAGGGCACACCGCGTTCCATTTCGATACGAAAATCCGTGCCGTTGGTCCGCAGCGTTCTTTGACGCGGGCCAATGTGTGCACGCAGGCCAGACGTCAGGAAAGCGTACTCACTTTGCGGTGCAGGGGTGCGTGTTACACGGCATCAGAGTCTTCTCCGGTCGGTTGTCCGGATCGCAATAGCTATCGTCTACCACGTTCTCGTCCGGTCCGATATCTTTGCACACCGCCATCGCTATGTTGAAGCCTACGGGAAGACGAGAAATTGCATTTTAACTTGAGATTTACGGACGATAAGCTCGAAGAGTCTACTCTCGTCTCTTCTCTCGTACGGATCGCGCGTTTATTTCGCTGGTTGTCAACTGGCGCGAGGAAATGTTACCATCGTACGCGATAAAATGACACCGGGCACGCGTTAATGAGACACGCGATTCGACATTGATTGATTGGTGCATCATCGAGCCGGAATGGAAATGTAGAACGAACTGTTTTGATGGAACTGACGTATCTCCGATAAAGTTTCATCGTTTATGAAGCTTTTCATTTCCATCTTTACGCGGACCGTCGACGAGACTGTTTATGAAAATCTATGACGGTTGAAGTTCGCGCAATACAGCGCGCAATTCCGCCGCGAACGATATATCTCCATTTGAGGAAGATACCAGGAATCTCCTTTAAATTTTAACGGTATTTTCCACTTTAGAAAACAGTGCCATCAATATACATAATCTAGAACGATCGCATTAAACGTTTTAAACCGAGCACGAAAAGGGGGCGGTTGAAAAAAGGAAGCGGAAAAAGTAAAAAGAAAAAGCACAAATGAAAATTTAATCCCCCCGCGATCTTCTATCGCGAAACGAGAGCTCTCCTGCAGCGACCAAGGAGCAAAACAATCCCGAGCCAAGGCGTATTATCGCGATAGGTGGGGAAATCAACCGGGCTAATTATTAATTTTGGCAAAGGGCCTCGTGAAACGCTCGAAGTTCATTAGAATTCATTGGCTCCCAGCGCCGATGTAAATGGACTAGCCGCCGGGTGAACTAATTGTAAGTGCTCCGAGCGAATGAACTTCCTAACCGACCACTCACCTCCGCCGCATGATTTCGAGCAAGCGGATATCGATTCCAAACTCCACGAGTATCGCGATTGGCAGCTCGATCCGTTTCCGCCGCACACGCCGCACGCGTCCGTGTTCTTGTTGCTGCCGACTCGCAGGTCGCAGCCGACTTTCTGAAACAGAAATTCCAAGCTCGATTAGTATAACGATCGCCTTTCCCCGCGCCGAGTGCCACTCGCATGAAAGTGCTTACTTGCGCCGCGTCGGTTTCGTTAACAACGAGAGAAGAAACGCGATGGCGAGGATTTTTCATGAAATTTCAACAATTTCAGATTTCGCAGCAAGAAGTTGCTGGTAAATCAATATTTAAATTCCACGGTCCGGGCTAAGGTCTCCGTTTTACAGCAAATCAAAGCGATAGGTCCTGGCGGGCGCATAATCTAAGGACGATCCCGCGCTATGTCACGTTCCCTTGGGACCAATCGCTTCGACTCGCAATAAACTAGAAACTCTAACTCGGTCTCCTGGTACCAAGCTGGTTGAAACGCGAAACAAATTTCTGCTGTTCGTTCTATAATGTTTTGCGTCTACAATTTCCCCTTATCGCGGGACCGAACGGAAAAAATGAAACGAATCGCGTAGCCCCGACCAGTGGTGACAGGGATTCGAACGTCGACACGTCAAAGCGTGAAAGATTAATCAATGAAACGAAAAGCCGAACAGTCGAACATCGCTCTGCAGAATCTGAATGCAACCTCCCGCGTTACCGCTGCCTGCGCTCTTCCAACGTTGTTCTGTACAAATTTAGCAGCATCTTTCGGGAAGAACGAAGAAGCAGTAAGAAGGGAAAAAGGAAACAAACGAGAAGCTGACGTCGATTCCTGACCTGGCTCGGACGGCAAACTGATTTGTCATTCAGGCTGCATTGAGGTCTGCTCCGAGGTCGGGAAGTACATTATTCATCCCTTATCCAGGCGAGAAGAGCGAACCAAACTGGTGGCAAAGGTGCCAGGCGAAGGGCGAACGAGGCGAGGAAGGATACGGATGGGACGGGAGGGTGAAATGGGGAGACACGAGCCTAACGAGATTCCCTGAAGCGGGATCGACTCTGTATGCGACCGGATGATCCAAGATTTCGACAATTTTCGCCGATTTGAATAAATCTTTGCAACGATCGTCCCAACGTTTACCAAATATCGAACGTATTCTACAAAACCTGGTATCGATATCGCAGTGGACGGGAAAAGCTCGCTGCGTGAGTTTTGCCAGTGGCTAATATTCAATTCCGAGCTTGGCGGGAATTTTTCGCAAAATTCCGTCAATCTCTTGTCTGGTTTAAGTGAAAGCTGGCGTAACGCGCACCCCGTCCTTTCACCGGGAGCACGTCCGCCCTTCGCTAGCATTTAGAAACTGCATTCACACTTCAGCGAGAATTCTTCGACAGTTGGAGGGTGCGTTCCTTGCCAGGGGAATTCGCATGGGAAGTTACTTTAGCGAATCATGTTCCGCGACGTGAAAAAAGGTCGAAAACGCGGAAAGGAGTAAGAGGAAAAAAGAAGGAAAGAGGAAGAACGGCGGAGGAAAGGTTGGATACGAGTAAAAGAAAAGGAGGGGGCACTTAATGGCAGGGGAGTTTACCCATTCGCGTGAACCATGATTTAACGGAGCCGCTGAATGGTGTCATAATTCCGGTTAAAAAGAGCTTGTGCAGCCTCGAGAAATCGAACAGAATGCGGACGAGTGTTCGCGATACTGGCAGGACGAATTGAGATTTAATTTTACACGAGACCGGATTCGTGCCGCGACCTTTCTTCCCTCTATGCACCGTTGCACGTATGCATCCATTGTATACGTGTGCGGTAGGTCGATCTCGAGTGCACCGCTGGGAGTTCGAATGGAGTTTAAATCTGGGATACGCGATTTCAACAACACGCCCAAACAACGTTACTCGTTTTGTCTCCTCCTGTTTTTTCCCCTCTTCTAACCTTGTTGTTAAAACTGAATTGTTTAACCTCGCTTACCAGGAATACGATCCTGGAAAGCGTTATTCGGAGACTCGTTATGAATCGCGTGACGCGCGTCACGTGGACAAGATTTCCGTTCCAAGCTTTTTTCCCGTCTGCTCTTTTTTAATGGAAGCTTCGTATCGAAGTAGATGGGAGCTTTTATCAGGCAGGTCGTGGCAATCGGTGCATACGTATTCGCGTTATTTTAACGCCATTGTCGCCAACGTTTATGGAAGCAACAGTTATGGAAGTACTATTTTTATGCGGGCAAATACGATTTTTGAGCTCTCCGAACGAAGAAGCGGTGGATGGCTAAGATAAGCAGGGAGAATTGGAAACGACTCCAGCGAAAGCATTTTGGAGCCGTAAAAAATTCATAGGGATTCTTTGGCTGTCGTTGAATTTCGACCGGAGTCTGGCGATTTTTAGACTCTGTCAGGGACAAACGTGAAAGGGACAGGTCGCGCTTGCACACGTCGAGCGTATTCACACGTACGCGGTCGCGTGTCTCTGTCCATAGCGGGCGAGCGCGCGCGCAAACAGAATGGGGGAGACACACAATATGGACGGCGCAGGATTAGGTTTACTTTGCCCGAGAAGTGGAAACCTGCAGCGGAGCCCCGTAATTGAAGGATAGGACCATCGAAGCAACCGGTTATTTCTCCAGGTAAACAAGCCAAGAGAAACGGCCAGCCGGTCGGGCGTGCAAAATGAAATATCGCGGAACTTAACGGCGCCGATCCTCCACTCTCGCAATCCTGGACTGTCCGCGCTCGATCCGTGCAAATAATGCCTTTACATCCGGTAAATACCTCGCCAATGACCGTTTATGACCCGGAGAGTAGAAGCGCTCGCCTCGAAACTCCACGAGATTCTTCGGATTCCACGAGAAGGTCCGCGAATAAATTATCCAACCGGGAAAGGGCTCGTTCCGTAGGAATTCAATGGTCGAACACTGAATTCGATTACTCGCCTTGCCTGAAGACCGAAGCTAACAAGGGGAGAATTTTCTTCCGCAGCATCCATGCACCATGCTTCGTTTAATGAGACCAGTTGGAACGGATAAATAAAACAAATCGATGCCGATACGATGGAGGGCGTTGCGGATACGATGGATTCGGCTATTGCCTCGAGGAGAAAGTACGAGACCACGGGAGAACTGCGGAAAAATCGCGATCGACAACCCCTTTCTTCCACCGTTAGATAACAAGATCTCGGTAGGAGGGTTAACCGGTGACTCCCGCGACTTTCCGTCCCTTGGCTATTTCGTTACGTAAATTTGACTGGCTTTCAATTATTCAAACCGGCTTTCAAGGTTCCATTCGAAACTCTGTACATCTACCACGACCCTCGCTGCCCACTGGAGTTAGCCCATTACGCTCGATACACCCTTTACCCCGCTACGAACTCTCAGCACCGTTCGCGTTGCGCTTCCCCGTCCAACCATTCCCCCCTCACCCCCAGCGCTTCTTTTCTCTACACTTGTTTCTCCCTTTTAACACAGTTTCCGGGAGAATGGGATTTTCTAGCTGCAGACGGGCTCGATCACTTTGTCCGCCTTATTCTGCCCGTTTCCACTGAAACGGCTGAATTTATCGCGCAGCCGCCAAACTACTTTTGTATACCCGTTAATTCCACGCGTGCCATTTTACGCCTACCGTGTCCTTCTTTAAAATGTGTTATGCACGTCAATCTATTTGTTGTATCTACGAGCCATTGGGAAGTTTGAGTAGTTGAGTAATTTGTGGTACTTTACATTATCAAGTTTGTAGTTTAGATACTTAATGAAGGCACCTGTTAAAGCGTACTTCCACCTAAGTAGTTAGCGTAAACTATGTGTATATCGTAGAATTATTGGACGAAACTATGAATAATTACCCATTTAGCGCAATAAAATTTGCTCGTGTTCTAACAGCGAACCCATACTCGGCAAGTACGTTGGTGGAAGTACGCACAGACATCATGGGAGATTTGCATTATGAGTTATCCAAGCGTGCACGCGAGAACGGACGCGAAACAACTGGAGGAATTTCCGGGGGTGGAAAGCAAACTCTAACGAGTCGCGATAGCACAAAAGCGTCGCGCACTTATCGAGCATGTCCAACGTGGGAGAAGAGAACTCGCAGGCGCTTTAATAATGCAAAACCAGTTTGCGTTTACCAGAGCTCGGTTAGTGCTTAATTACGTAGACGCGTCCGCTGATTAGATATTGTCCTTCCAACTTCGCCGCCACTGTCGCCGCTATGAAATCCCGTTAATTATTTCTTGGTGTCCTCTTGGATACTCGCGTGAACCGTCTACGCGTGTCTTTAGTTCCCTCACGTTGGTCCTCGATACCGGAAGAACTTCTTTACCTAAACCTCGTGCTTCGAACTCTCCCACCAGCTTTCAATTAAACTTTTTTAATTACACCGAGGGACGTTAGGTTTTCCGATTGACTCGTTAGCTGCCGGCGAATTTCGATTCGCGAATCTCGCAGGTCGCGTGAAAAGTCCGCGCTGTCTGGTTTTACCAAGAAATTCCACGAGTTGGAAATTTGCGATATAACTCCGTGGACAACGAGGCATCTTTAAAGTGCTTGGTCGGAGTGGATAAAACAACGAACAATATCAATATTGATAAACGTCATTTGCTGCCAGCGTTCGCCAAGTTGCGACAGGTCGCGACCACTTAAGGAGCTAATCGACCAAGTAACCCTCTCTAGACGTGGTTTGTCTCTCGGTACACAAGCTCGCCAACGGTGCAAAGTACGATCGAATTAATTTAATGGACGAGAAGTGCGGGCGTCTCGACGCACCCAAGGCAAATATTGGCCGAGGACGAGCGGACGGTGCCTCGTTAGCCCGCCATTTTAGTTGCCCGTTGAAAAACACGGTCGCGTAGAATCGTGGACAGAAAAGCAAAAGTTATAAATAAGTTTTGTACGAGTCCAGCCAAGAGGGCAGGAGGATAGAGGGCGCCGCTGTATGCACCACCTGAGTAAATTTCCGGGCCTCGAGTTTCCGCCGGAACTTTCGTCTTTCTTCGCCAAGTTTCGACAAGGGACGCCGCAATTGCGACTTAATTCTTAACCGACGCTTTCGCCGTAATCCTGAGCAGGGGGCTCGCGTATTTAAAACTCCTATCTACCTGCTTTTCATTAATTATCCGTCAGTCGAGTGGCTTCCGCAATTCCTAGAACGCGAATATAAACTAGGCGGTTTCTACGAACGGGCGAAAGAGACGACACGGATAGACGGATAGATAATACCTGGTTGGTCGGCTGAAAGCACTATTTTCACGTTTTCCCATGAAAATGTAAAGCTCGTCGGAAGATGCAAATAGATGTTTAAATATGGAAATATTTCAAACACTGTGCACACGTTTGCGTTACATCGTATTACGATCGCAATTTTGACGGTTCGCTTTCTGATAAATACACCGTCGCACTCTAGCGTTCACTGTGTTGGTTTCACGGCTCGAAAGAGTTTGGCAAACGTACGATTTAACACAACTAAAGAATTTTGTTTAGAAGCTCGCAAATATGGCACTGTGTGAATTTCAAAGACATCTGTGCATCTACGGTAGATGCAGTTAACTTCAAACGTAGCGAAAATATGTGCGAGTGTGTAGGTGTACGTTAAACGTATATTAATGGCACGATGAAAGTTGCAAATGAAAACTTCAAAATTTTATCGTGTTCCACAAGCGCATGCATTATTAAGCGCTCGATGAGAACGTGTTTTCCCCTTGCTTTCAACGCTTTTAAAAAATCAGTATTTTGTTATAAACTGCGCTGTGATCATGATTTAGTATCGCGCGTTCGAAATTAGTGCGTTGAAATTCACCTGTTAATTGGACTGGTCAGTTTCCAAATTGTCTGACATATTACGCGTTGCGATCACTTCGCCTGTCTGACCATAGCGTGACCCATATCACTGCGCGCGGTGCAGTTGCAGGGTTTCGACCTAAACGTATCCTTTTATTACGATATGGTTAATGATAGGAGCAAGTAATACGCATTAATTATTAATCATTAATTATTAAATAATACGCATTAATTATTTCACCGTAGCTGCTATTAAATTCCGTCGTCAGACTATATAATTAGAGACAAACGGAACGAAGAATGAAGATAAGAATACGGGGACAAAATTTTCGAAGATGAAAATAGTTTTAATATTATGGTAAGTACAATTATAAAACTAGATATTTACTGTGGGTACGTTGCACGTTCGCCTTTAAATAAGCTACTTCGTTATGTACAAAAATGCATTGTATTTATATACGATGCATTATTGACGAAGCTCTCGTTAATGTTCTCGTAGATAATGTGTGTAACATTTCAAGCGGAAGATCAACGGTAACGCGTTATTATTGTAACGGAACGTGATAAACCTGGGCCGGGTTATCGACTGTTTAATTCCCAAAACGCGAGAATGGAGTTATTTTTGAAATGAATAGAGGAGCTTAAAAAGTACGGGTGGTTGTTTGCGCGATACTACCCCTTTCGACCCCGTCCGACGAATCGGTGACATTATTTTCGTTCGTTCCGGCGTTGTTTACTCGTTCACGAAATTACGGCGGCCGGGGAGTGTAATTTGTTCGCTGCAAATTTAATAAAGCATAATAATCCATCGGGGATGTCCATTATCGTTAATCAATTCGAAGACTGTTACACGTTTCAATTAGCAGCGAAACGAAGTTACATCCGGTCAAAGCAAATCGCGTCGAGGTTTCGCAGAGTGTGCGACAGGATCGATACGGGAATTTCTAGCGTGCCACGTCATTCAGGTGGTCCGCGTTTCGCGTCTTAAAGAGAAACTTCGCGATTGCAGATTTACAACCGCATCGATATCGTTTAATTAACACCGTCGTTACAAGACTGGTATTGATAAATTAAACAGTGGAAAGCGCCATTCTTTAATCCGATTCGATGACATTCTCTTTAAATATCCACAATTCCATGGACTATGAATTATTCATCGGGATGTATCTTCAACGACGAACCGAATGTATGAATGAATGATCGAACGAACGTGCGTACGAATAAGTGAACGAACGAGTAAGGTTTCAACATTTTTCTAGCTGACATTTAAACTTTCTACATCGAACCTTTATTTTTTCGATGCCGGCATCCCCTGGTTACCCTTCGGTTCTTCCCCGTGATATTTTTCAATTAATTCGTGTAATCGAATTTGTACCGTCGCGGCGGTTTCATGCCACGGTGCACTATGCTCGATTAAACGCGAGCCAGAAATCGCGCGTCGGGCGTGTGTAAAACACAAGATTGGATGGAGCGCGGTTTGGCAGGCCGAACTCGCAAACTTTCGCGCAAAGTACAAAATATGGCGCGTCGGAAGGGATACTGACAGGCCACAAAAATTGCTCTCTCGCGGGAGATAAACGTTTCCGGTAATCCACGTTCCCGGCGCCAACTTCCCCGGCATCGAACGAGCTACGACTCGCTTATCAAATTGGACCAAACGAACCTCTGTTGCTTTATGTACGAAGCGATCAGCGCGCGTTGTCCTCGGACAAATAAAACGACGGATAATCGTCACCCCTTTCATTTCATCTCCCCTAAGTTTGAAGAAAGTTGTATCCACTCACCATGCATTCACCATCGATGCAGACATCCGTGCCATCGGTGTAGCACTTGGTGCCATCGTCCACTTTGTCCGCCAGCTGGATGACGATCGTCTCCTCGCTGTCGAGCTGCAAAGCCTCGGTGGCGTCGCGCGGAAGCGTCTTTTCCGCGGACGTTTCCTGCCTGAGTCGATTCCCGGTGTTCTCCAACGATTGTTCGCCACGGCAGATCAAAGCGCACGGCCTGGCCGGATCGTAATGCGGATACCATTTCAGCAGCTGCCCGCTGTACGGCACGTCGTCGAACGAGGCGCATTGCTCCGCCCGGAAATCGTTCGCGTTCTCGCAGGGCTGCAATCAAAGGCGCGGATTTCGTCTTGAAACAGATCCCTCCAGGGGGTATCTGGATCGAGATGTAACCGTTATTTCGTTCTTTACATCGTGATCAAAGAGATTGAAATGGCAGCGTGAGGGGTTCATCTGAATGGCCGCATGATCCGATAATAAAGTTTTCTAAGAGAAATTGTTGTTCGAAGGACTGGGTGTCGTATTGTATGCGCGCAAAGTGCATTCATGCCACCGTGATCTGTACTTTGCGAAATAAACTGTAGCAGTTATTCACTAAAAAGTTCGCGTTTTTTTTTATCACCGCAGTCTAGGAACTTTATTATCACATTTGAAAGCGTACATCGTATTGGAAAATAAAGGGGATAGCGTCAGTGAACGTTGATTTATACAATTTTTATCTGCTGGGTATTTCGGAACATTTTTCGTGGCTGTAAATTTTTGCGCATTCCGCAGAGCGGTAATCAACTGCATTGTTTGATTTGATTTCACCCAAACAGTCCAACCGCGTAGCGAAAAGGGAAAAAAGCATCAACGATAAAATTGCGCGACTGCTAGCTTGCGAATCGTCCATTGTTCAATTTGTATCGTTTACATGGAAATTATTACGGCAACAAAGGGTCGTTTAAATAATTTCAGGATTATTTAACCGAGCCGGGGCAGTCGATACTTTGTCATTACGACTTTGGTTATCCGCAAACGCGTTAAACGAGGCGCGTCGACCAGCCTGGAAATCGTCCGGGATTTTCGCAGGGCGGAAACCAAAGGAACAGATTTCGCTGGGACGGATCGTTGCCCAATTAGGTCGGAGTATATTATCGACATTTCAAGACGTCCACTCTTTCGACGCGACACTGTTCGAGCGACGCGAACGTCCCCTTTAAGCCAACCGAACGATCGAATATTCCTGGCCAACCGAAACTAACCCCCGTCGCGTAATTTGCGGATTATTCGTATCTCGCTCGAAATTATTTAATCGCCACGATATAATACTCGCGCAAAGTTCACCGTGTGTTCGCCGTTGCTTTCGTGTAATTTCGAACCGCATTCTGTTCCGTTTAATCGGTTCGAGCACCCCTATCGGTCGCGCTGTCTTTTTTCCGTCCGCGAGAGCGAACATTGCGAGAGAGAACGAGAAGAGGCTCGAGCGTTGAACGAAAAATTAATTTACGGGAATGCGATCGTAAACGGGCACGTTTGCAGCGTGCGACCGGATTAAAAAGCGGTAGGCATTTCGTTCGTGTTCCATAATGTTCGATCGCGCGGAACCAGGGACGAGCTAGTCAACAAACTCAACCGTGCCGATGCCCGCTAATTATCGACGTAATTAACGGTCGGGTAATCAGATCGGATATGGCTCGGGGGCATTTCGATTGTGGGCACGTTTTTGCCCGACGCTGCTCGAGTTCGCTTCGAACGCTCCACTAGGAGCCGACGAACAGCGATGTAAATTGACGAAGGCAAAGGGTACATTCATTGTCGACCGTCCCATTCATTGTTGCGTCCAGTTTTCCAGTCGCTCTGATCGACTAGAATCGCGGAAGGGATCAAATGAATCGCCTTGATCAATCATCGACCGCAGCTTCTTTGCAGAAAAAATGACGGACGAAAGGAACGTCGACGTGCATCGAGATTCTAACGAGTACGATTATTTGTATTGTTTTAATCGAACGACGGGACGTGAAATGCCTCCGATATCTGGCGACGGAATTATTGTTCGCAGGGTTCATTGTATTAGAAGGTATCGAATACCCTCAAGATGTAATCCAGTTGTTCATCGATAGTTCCCAACGCAATGAGAAGTTTCAAATTCACCGCAGACACGAGAACCGAGTTGCATTTCGTGGATCCGGAACTTCGAGATGCGCGAACGAAGTTAAAACTTCGACCAGCGATACGACGAATTAACAAATTGTAACGCGCGTCACGTGTTACTCAAACAGCTAATCTGATTCACGTGTCCCACGAAGCTCTCGAATAAGGACGCGTTCGCCTGTAAAGAGGAAATAAGTCATAAACGCGCGTGACGACCCTCTCTGTATGGAAAAACGGTGCGCGACAGCCTATCTTTTCAGTAATTACTCGTCTCGACGAAAAATATAGAACGAGTACATCAAAGTTCCCTGTCACTTTCCGCGTTCTAACGAACCTGATTAACAACGCTGTCAATGGTAATTAATTAATGTGCTGGGTCGGCTGCAATTTAATTAGATCAGCTCCCGATTACGTAACTGCCCCTTTCCTCTTTCGTTATGAATTAATTCGGGATCGGAAACACCTCGAGTCCAGTTTAAAATACGAGCATAGCGAGTTTTCTATAAAAATTCCATGCGATATCATTCGAGCGATATCCTTTATCGTTGCCTCGATATCGCGGCTGGGGGAAAGCGTGTTTATGAAATCGATGGGTTATAACGTTTTCAATGGGACGACGGATCGAGACTTGCCCGCGGCCATGGTTTTTATTTCCGCGTCGACTCGCGTATTTTAGGCGCGAAAAATCGCTACCCCCGTTATTCTCTTTCATTTTATTTAATTTACGCTATTCTATTGCCAACGGGCCGTTTAATCCGCATACCAGTTTCTCTCCGTTCCGATTTCGATGAAAAAAAACGAGAGGGGGGGAATAACTTCTATCGAAATCCTTTCATTGCTACATTACATATTAACGAGTTAAATGAAATAAAGCAGATTTCCACGAAATATCCCTTTCAATGATCCGATTCCATTCAGAGAGATCGACTTGAAATTATTCCGCGAACAATTGCATTCGATCCTCGACGAAGATGAATGGAAAATGTCATTCAGACGTTGTTACAGTGGCGGCCATTTTCAGGCTAAAATTGACTCCATCAATGGGAAGCTTTTTTCCTCCGAACGCGTAACCAACGGGAAGAGCTGAAGCGCGCGGGCACACAGACGCGTTGGCTTTTGCATTTTTCGTCCGGTTCGTTTTTGCGCGGAAATCCCTCTCGTTTTATTTCACCCTCTACATCTGTCCCGGACCGACTCCCGCTCGCGCCCCGCCTCTCTCTCTCTCTTTTCACCCTGCAGTAGCTTCATCGTGGAACAGTGGCGTCGAATTACCCGGCGATCCATCATTTCCCGCATCCGGAATGCAAAACGCTACTTACGGGACACCTGTTACTGGCCGTTCCAAGCTGATAAAAAATTCGATGCATCGGCGGAAATAATGTCTGCCGCTAACTTGAACGAAGTACGCTCGACGATACGTGGCGCGAGGGTTAAACGGACAAGTTGTCTGTAAACGAGGGGATGCTAATGAAGGATAATCACATCTCGAGGGTAGTTATGTAACAGTCGTGGATCGCGTTAGTTCATCTCTCTAGTATTCTCGAGTGAGACGTTTCGCGCTCAAATTCCTGTCCAGTTGAATACAAAGGGAAAGAGAACGTATATCTCGAAAGGGCTGGGTATTAAAAAAATCGTCTGGAAAGTTTGACCTAATTTAGTATATTTTTCATCCTCTCCCGATCGTACCACGATCCCCATTGTATTCGGTACATAGATCTCGACGGTTCGCAGGATACCGTCACGGTAACATTGTCGCGCGTAGTTGGTTGGACGAATTTCATCGCGAACCCTGTTTCACATTCAGTAGCGGGGAAGAAGAAAGAGAGAGAAAAAAGAAAAACAGAACACGTTTCAGCATTGCAAAGGAGATCTCTTTATCCGCGAAACAGGAGACGGGGTGGACTATTCGCGGATTAAATGTACTACACGAGCATTACTCGCGCCACGTCCCGTGGATATTGCACACGGTATCTTTCATCTGTTATTTCAAAGAATTTCCGCTCCGAGGACGTTGTTATTTAGTCCACGGCAGTGAAAGTAATTTCGCGTGGGCTAAGAGAGGGTGACAGTTTCCCTCCGCCGGTCGTTCACTTTTCCTACGTTTACGCAGACACTACCCCCGTTGTTTCACCCGCCGCGGTCGACGTAGTGGAGCGGTTGAAATTCTTAATCCCCACGGGATTATATCATAATTATAACAATGGAATTCACCCACTGTTACTCCGTGTTAACATACTATTATCACCTCACTCGCGACAATTATTCAACGCTTCCGTTACGAGACAGAATTCTAGCTGCACCAGCTGCACCATTCAAAAACAAACCATTGACTTCCGTTCATGTTAATGTCCCCGAAATTTACATCCGCGTTAACCCCTCACTTTGATATTTAAATCGTTCTTTTCCTCTTTACTCCATCCCTCCGCCCCTCCCTCTTGTTCAGTCCGAATGCCTTAGAATTATACTAACAATATTCCATAGACTATGTGTACCCTTTCACCGAGAGTCGCAAGATTAGAGGATAAGCGCAGCAGAGACCGGAGGCTTTTTCGTCCAAGATAACCGACAGACGACGTCGCAGGAGACGCATTAGCCATTGTTTCCGGTTCAGGCAGGCGTAATCGGCTAAAACATCTGGCAAATGCCCTGCGGCGATTCGAGGGAACGATGGATGTAGAAACGTTCTCGCGTAATGAGTAGTTGAGATTCCTTGTTAAGAAGCGTCTCAACTCTGCACTGCGGCTTTCGCGGTTCCCAACACGGTTTCCCCCCCGAGTTCGCAAAGTTCCTACCCGTTACGCGCCTCTTTCGCTCCGTTTTCCAACCCTCGTTCCGCAAAGCAGGTTGCCACCACCCGTAACCAGACCCCGCGGACGCGCGTATCCTTTTCGACGACCGACGACGGTGCGGAAATCTGTCCGCGATACATCGTGGCACGCGTGCTAGTTTCCGTGCTTCCTTGCGTACCTGGAAAGTTTCGCGGATGAATAATTTCGCGGCTGAATTAAAAATTGAACGTAGCCACGAAGGGTTCTTACGAGGGTGGTAAAAGTTGCCGAAAGGGGAGCGAAGAGCGGAGGTACGGGAAGATGGGTTCCTCCTGGTACATTTTTAAGGCTGACGTTGTCTTTGCTCTGATTTTAGCAGTCTCGCGTCGAGTTTATGAAAATTCGTTTACTCTGCATGCGATAAGAAGTACTTTCGATCGGGTACAGTCGAAACTGTGGCCTGGAATGCGAGCGCTAAATATTTGCAACAGCACCGGGGGTGGGTATCCGTTATGCTAGAGCACACTTTGCTCGCATAATAGCAGGACGTATGTACGTACAGCGGATAGTTTGAACATCGAGCTATTCGGATAATGCCGAAGGTAATTAATAATTTCGGATAATCACGGACGTTCCAGAAATCCGAGTGCCCATCGTACGTGGGGTACGCGTTCGCGGGGTATCGACGTCAAAGGTAAACCCCGTGTAACCGGCGAAAATATAATTAAAAGCGGCGTACCGCGACGACGGGGATTCCGCTTTCCTCCGGCCCTTTCAGGAATTCGTTTCAAAGTATAAACGCGGCCAGGCGAGGCCAGCCCCGTCGAAAGAGAAACACAATCGCGGCGTAAATTACCAGAGGAACGTCGCTTCAAAGCGGACAGAAAGTAAGGAGAGAGTGCCGTGGCACGAAAAGCATCGTCCGTCCCGCGAACCATCCCAGGCGGCGGCGAGGGCGGTGGCGAAGAGGAGACGCGAGGAGGAAAGAATATGATTCACCTTCGACGATGTCAAAGTCGCGGAGAGTACGCGAGCCCGGCGAAATAGCTTATGAATAGCCGCTCATTGAGGCGCGGCACGAAATAAAGCAGAAAGCCGAGAATACGGCGGCCACCGCGGTTGCCTTCGTCGTCGTCGTCCGAGAATCGGACCTCGTATCTCTCGAGAAGATGGAAGTACGCCATTGGAGGCCATTTTCCTCGTACGGCGACCGAACGACGTCTCCACGACGACGGTATAAAGAGAGACAGACACAGGTATCCGTGGTCGTTGCCACCTTCTATGATAACGCGATATCACTTCCTCCCTTTTTCCTCTTTCTCTCTCTCTCTCTCTCTCTTTCTCACGTGGACTTGTCACGAAAAGAAAAAAACAGAACCAATGGTTGGAGGGAGGGATGGCTGGGGAATGCTCGCGAAAATGAAACGTTTCTAAAACGCGTCCAGAGCAAGTGGCTGCGAGCAATCCTGTTACCTGCACACGGGATTATTCGGGAAATTTGTGGAAATATGGTTTTCCGTCCAGTAGCCCTCTCTTGGTCGGGAGCAGTCGGGAATTTTCAGCTTCGTTTCCAACTTCGAAAATTACCTCCTGGGTATTGTACGGGGAGAATTGTGACGTATCGAATTCTACGATTGCCTGAAGAATTCCGGTTATTCACGGTGGCTCGAATATTTGGAAAATGTAGAAATTCTTCCGGCGGCAGGTAGTACCGAGCGTCGGGGGAAGATGGTTCCGCTTTAAGAAAACCTCTCGCGGCTCGAGGGGGATAAAAATGCCGAATACGCTCGCCAATTTTTACAGTGCCCTGTTCAAAATCGGGAATCGAACCTCGCACCGAAATTCTCCTCTGTAAACAAAATTCTAACTCGGGATCCTTGTATTACCGTTGATCGATAGTTCGCAACTGGGACCGGTAGGATGTTAGGGAGAGGAACACAGAGGGAAGAAAGGGCGACTGAGGAGTCCGGCACGTTTCTCGATTATCCGTATTTACGGAAATTCCGTGCACGTTACACCCGATAACTTTCGTAACGGATTACTCGTCCAAAGTTTCCGCCAGTCTGAGAGGAAGAGAGTAAAGACTAGATAGGGAAGGAACGGAGCTGAGGGTGAGAGAGAGAGAGAGAGAGAGGAGTTCACCCCAATAAACTACACCGAACGAATCGTCAATGCAGTCAAATGGACCCGGAGGGTTGCCATCGGTTCAAAGGGATGGGAACGTGTTCGTGTCCCAGGGAATTTTCATTCCACGGAATTTCTCGGTGACTCGGCTCGCCTCCGAGTAGTTTACACGGCGACCGCTCTTTTTCTTCGTCGGATGCGAGCTGCGAGCACGTTGGCCAGCCTCTTAGAATGTTTTCCTCGGTGAATACGCGAGTCCACTCTCGATTATGGAGCACAATGAGACGCTTCCGCTGGGCTAAATCAAGCGTGCGTGCTTCACAATTCGGGGTTGGAATTAAACGAAGCCCGCGCGATATAATCGAACGAAGGGCGATAAATTTATTCTCGTAACGGTCGTCGGAAAAGCGACGGTGTGTACTTTAAGAAATTTTCGTGGGATTTTTTGCTGTCACGGAATGTTAAAATGGCTCTCGCGAGCAAAAGTTCGTATAAAATTGGAAAACTTCCAAGGGCGTAACGAATGGAATGAAAAAGCTACGAAGTTACATGGGTAAACTGCCGTTAATGCAGTTTTCTTTGGTGGAAGCCTGCATTTTCGTTTTATATATCTTCGAATCTATTTATTGCGGCGATGCTCGCGGTTATTTAGCGAAAGTAGCGAAGAAATTATCTCGGTAGGAAATGAACGAGATAGTAAAAAGTATACGGGCAACTTCGCGCAATTACGTCGAACGGGGAAACCTTTCGTACGACCTTTCACGTTTCGGTTGTTAGGTATCGAGAAGTTTCCCCGTGTGTTGTAGCAATATCTGAAAACGACACTTATCGCCGACGATTGAGGATCGGAACGTGCAAACCCTCTGGCTCGCTATTAAAGCTACTAGACTGGAAAAGGAATGAAGCTGAGATAGAGGCTGATCCTACGGTCAACACAATAAAAGCCAGTTCCATTAAGAAAGCTTAAGACATATCCCCGTTTGAGTTAACGTCAACATTTTCCTCTTTACGGCCCATCAAAAAATTCTGGAATCATGTACGCCCCACTCGACCACGATCTCCAAATTTTCCCGCGATATTTCATCCGTTTTCCACCCTATTTCTCATCGATACCAGCACAACCCTTTAAAACTGTTTCACATTTATCAAATATCGTTTAACCTAAAATCTACTGCGAACCGTAATTCGATGTCTGCGAACAGAGACCTGATTCAAGGGGTTTGCGATAACTGGTTAGCTGTAACGAGGAGAGGGGTGTCTCTGTCGCAGGGCAAACAAGAAACGAAACGAAGATGCATCCGGCGAACATTGCCAAGTTTACACTGCGAAACGGTCGCGTTAATTCCAAGGACAGATCCCTCGGATAACGAGAATCGTCGATCGTAGAACCGTGCGGCAGTTCTTCCAGACGACCGCGGATTTCGAAGATTTTAATCCTTAGAGCCTGGATTCGACTTGATCCACCAATTCCCGCCAGCAGCCCGCCAGTGCAAACAGATTCAACCCCGATCCGAACCGCGTTGCAACGCCACTCTGATTCCCGCCGATTTGACCCGATTCCGATTCGCGTTTCTTGTTAATTATCCTATATAATTATTCTCGTTAATGTCAGAGAGCCTACAGATATTTAAAAGGCTGTATGATCGAACCGAGGGTATGTGTATGTTGAACAGGAAATTTTATTCTCCATTTTCCTGTTCTCGATTGATGGATCACGTGTTCCGTCACGTATATTCCGCGCAACAAGTTCAACTCCATTTCACGTTGCGGTGTAATTGACTCTGGTTTCGTCGGATTTGACCTAATTGAGGCTATTTGATACTCTTCGTTAGCTATTGATGTCAAATCATCCGTGTACTACATTTCAATTACGCCAATTACATATTTAACTCGTTACTGTTTTTGCTCTCGTTCCGGTGATCTGTAAATACGTAACCCAATGTTCGAGTAACATTTTCGTTTCCATGCTCGAGAATCGAATCGATTTTTTTCACCTCCTCCGCGAGGCATTCGTTCATTTAATTTTTAACTTCCACGAGAAAACCATCGCGGCTAGCGCGTCCGATCTCAGTCGACTCGAAATCAGTTCGCGAGACTTACTTTGTACGGGATACAATAAACCCCCGTTTGATTGACCCTTTCATTCGCGCACCGCAGGATCATTAACTTTAATTTTCCACTTTCCTGGAAGACGTTATTCAGCCTCATAAACCATTCCGCGGCAGTTTTTATCCCCCTGATTATTTCTGCCTCCTACGAGAACGTATCGATCGTGGCACACGAGTACCGTTTCAAACGAGGAAACGCCGGCCGGCTGAATGGGCCTCTAATTAAAGCACGAGGACATCGATCGAAGGATACATGCATTAGGGGCAAATGCAACTTTGTTATCGACCGGCCGACGGCTGCCCTTGGTCTCATGGAAACTGACCTGATTTACCATTGCGCGTTCTTCGTCTGGTATTGACGTCAACTGACCTTTCGCTTCCTAGCCATGGCACGTTGCATCGCGTGGATGGTTTAACACACGTTTATAGGCCGTGGACGCATAACTAATTTTCTTCGATCGATCAACCACCGCTTCCTTTCCCCTTGATTAATAAAAAAAAAAAAAAAGTGAAAAAAGTTCCATCGCTGACGCGTCACCGAGCAAGGAGCACGGAAATACGACGGACGTTCGTAAAAATAATTCTCAGCGCAGACGATTTTATATCGCGCGATATTAACCGCGGAACTTCGGGTTTCGCACTGGCTACGTTTCGACGAGAGAGTTCGATAAATAAGCTCAACCTCGTTCCGGGCCACATTGTAATAACTCCTGGTTCCGCCAAATTTGACCCGGTTTTACTCGACCGGCTGCCAGTGGACCAATGACGTCACACGATCCTTCTCGTATCGACCGCGAAATTAACACAGCTTTAATCTCTCTCCTGCGGATGCAGGCCGCTTTTCATTAAGCCATAACTTATTAATATAACAGAGTGGCTTTTCACGTGTACGGTATTCGTTTGTGAATAAAATTTTCGAAATTACTTCTCAGTCTCGCGTGAAAATGTTCCTTTAATTCGGGAACAGCGAAAAGATTCTGTTTCCAGTCGGACAATTAAAGAGACTCTCGATCGGCATCCTCGAAACTAACACGGACACACGTAAAATCGTCGAATCGGAGGGTTTCGTATCTGAAAATCCGTTCTAAAACCCGCATCACCCTCAATTGGAATCAATTTGCCTCTCCTATATCGGTGTTCGTTCCTTTCGGACCCCTATTTAATTCGCGTCTGCCGTCCATTGCTGGGCACCGATGATCCAGGCTGCGGTCGCATAAACGCAAGTAGATAGAGACACGTGCGGGTCAGGATAGGCCAGACACACAGGGGATTCGCGCGACATCGGCCCCTCTACACGCGTGCACGCACAAAGGGATATATTCACGTGGCAGGACGTCTCGTTCACGGAAATGCAGCACTCCGCGCGTTTCGCGGAATGCATTTCAGTGATTGCTATCGGAGACGGGACCGTAGCTCGTCAGAATGGCACGTGGATTCGGATCCTGATTCAGAATGTATCTCGTCCACGCTCGCTCTCTCGACCTTCGAGCCCACTTTTCCCCCCGTTCCTTTTGTTCTTCGCCAGGATACCTCACGCCACGGCCGACCACCGACCAGCGGGTTCCTCGCGTTCCTTTTCTGCGAGTCGGAGCGCCACTAAAAACGGTTGTTTATCGATTCGTAGACGCCCGGCTCGTGTGGAAGGGAGAAATAAAAACGGGACTCGTTGCTCGCGCCGCGAGGCCGCGTCCTCGGTAAAATATTTGTCTTTGTCCCGGCCGCGTGAAATACGGTGAATATTCCCAAGTATTTTGCCCCGCGACATGCGTAATATCTCGAGGCGCCCTCGGTGTTTCAGGAATACGCGGGGATTCGGTCGGCTACGAAATCAGATTATTCTTTTGCGTCGCGGTGGCAACGTGCCGTGGAAAAACGCCGTCGCGGAATTTCCGTCCCGATGTCACGTAGCGATTGCCGGGCAACTTTTTCGCATGTTTGCACGACACCGTGAAACTTTAATAGGGCTGGTATGTAACGGAGGGCGAAGTCGAAATTTACGCCTCCTTCCGTCCTTTCGTCTTTAATTGAGACCGTAACGAGTCGCCCTCGGACACGTCACTTCACGTGCGACTACCGTTCAATTTTAACTTGATAAATAGCCGCTGCCAGAGATATACCGGTTTCGCATGCAAATACTGCACGGCTGGCTTGGAATTACCTCCAAGTATGCAATTTCTAAATGGCGTTTGCAGTACATTTGTAACCCTTCATTTTCTAGCAAACATACAGTTATATGCGTACAATTAGACGCTAATTATTATGTACATCCCCGCGCATGAACCTCGTCTCGCAACGATAATCCATCGCAGCTACGAATTTCAAAAACGTCAATTGATAGTCACAAGTCGAGTTGCGTTCCCGAATCCGCTCGGAAAACGATGATTACCGTCGATCGCATTAGCAGCGACTTTACACATTTCTCGAGATGGCACGCGATGGCAACGATTTCGACGAACTTCATGTGACACCGCAGTGCCGTTGAAACCTAATCGAGCCGAACCGCAACCCTCTGTCGTGACCGAGATTGCGGTTTTCGCGGCATGCATACGAGCGGGCTGCAACCCATCCTCGACGCCGCTTGTACACGTTAAGAAAGACAAAGACGAACGATTATCGGGGCATCGATGAAAAATATGCCCGTGCAACGTCCCCGACACCGACGATACTTCAACGTCCGGTCGATGCGCGAGAACGATGCTTCAAGAGATTTAGGTGTCGCGATGCCGCGTTTCGTACGCCTAACTTCTCGCAATAACACTAATAACGCGCTTCGTTCGTGTTCTAGCGAATTTTTAACCACCCCTTTGAACTCTAATCGTTCGAATACCTTTTACCCGGGGACGAGGGATTTTTCTCGACGTTAAAAATGGAGAGGGAGAGGCACTAAAATAGAGGTGGAGATTTTCCATGTAAACGGGTCGAAAGTTGCTCGTACCTAGCCTCTAGACGTATCAAACGCGATCGTAAAAAATTAATCGCCCGGAAAGCGGAAGTGTGTCGGCAGTAGCCTGTTCTCCACGGCAGTTATACGCGCGTCGCGTCGCGTCGATGCATTACCGGGGTTGTTGCACCGCTCGGAGTTCGATGACGGTTGCGTCGAAATAATCCTGCTGCTTCTTCGCGCGAGACGAGGTGCAACGATTAACTTGTATCGAAACGGAACGTTAAAGCAATATCGTTATAACTGTTCATATAATCCTTTTATTTTCACCGTTTCAATTTTCATCGAATTTATCCAGCCCCTCCAAACATCATGAACACGGGTTGCGCCAGGCATTAATAATTCTTCGCTTTAATTTAAATCTCGTTCATTATTGTAGCGGCGATAATAACACACGCGGCTGGTATATTGTTTTCGTTTCATAAAATAATAATAATTCTGCCAGCAACACGGTTCGACTATCGGTCTCCATTTAATTAGATCACTCGGGATTACGATATCTAAACAAATTTCCGTGCCTCTCTGGTGTGCCTCTGCGATCGAAGACTGTGCTTTAACAATTTCAATAGAAACGTTTCCGCCATTGTACAACCATACGCATCGTATCGATTTTAGTAACGATACGAAAGCGTTCATTTTTTAATTGGATATCGTGTTCGAACCGTCGATGTGTAAATACGTGCATTCGGTTTTAATCGGACGCATTTGAGATTCAAATTAAGGATTAGAGCAACGTCCATCAGCTTTTCGAAGTCGTTCGAATATAATTATGAGAGCGATAGTGTACGCGTTATTATCAGGGGGACAAGTTGGTCGTGGCTCATTATTGTACAATCCGGTGAACGTAGTGGGTAATAAAATCACCGGTAACTGAATTACTAACGCGATAATGCCCGATTCCGCGGCGTCGCCCGTACGCGTTACACACGACAATAATTAATTAACACTCTCTGCATCATCGTTCGCCTTTATGCGACCGGTTCATGCGTACTTTCGCAGCCGTGGAATGATCGCGCCAACAAAGGGAGAAACGCAACAAAGGGAGCGCATTCGTTCCGCGAGGAATATCGTAATTTGTAAATCACGCACGACAATCGATTTCTCCTTTCCCTCGCTGTTTTTGCTTCGACGTCACGATCGAACGCGTTGTTAGAGCAACGAAAATGCGCCCTCGTTATTTTTGGACATCCTGTTTTACGGATTTACATAATGCTCTCGTTAAACGCGCTTCTATCTGTTTTATTTTTTTCTGTTTTTCACGCGCACTTCAGATGACGGCTCGCAAAAACGCGTGTTCTCGCGTTTCGTTAATCGCGTTGCGTTCAATTAATTTCCGAGCGTCGAGCGATTTTCGATGGGGCAATTGTCGCGGCATTGTCTCTCGGTAACGAGACGTGGCGCGAGGGGTGCGTTTCGCGCGAAATAATATCAACGTCACACCGAATTCTCGCTGCGTGAAAGTATCATAGGCGGCGAGCAGGATGAGAAATGAAATGGCGAAAAAATAACAGAAATTAGTAGCGGCTTGGGGGCTTACACGGGAAGCGGTGAACGTGTGAAAGGGCGGCTGGTGACTTTTAACTAAATTCGAACGTACTACCGGCCGGGCAAGCTTGTCGTAATTTAAGGCTGACCGCACTTTGAGAGAAGTTTTAAGTACTATTAGTCCGACGCGGTTCAACGAGATTTAAAGCAGAGAGAATCTAAGTATAATATAGTATACTCTATATGCCATTATTTCGCGTAAATACAGCTTTAACTCTGCAGTTACGACGTTTTGCGAGCTCACAGAAATCGTTTACCCGTCTAACGAGCGAGTCGTTTCGCGTATTCGATCGATTCTAACCAAGTTCTTTCGGATACTTTCAACTAGTTACCGCGAATCGTGCTGCTTTAACGATAAGACGATAATAGAGAGATATCTGGTTTTTTCAGTTCGAGCGATATTTTCATCACTGTCGAGGAAATAGAATTTTTTCCCGGAGATCGCTTGAATGCTTAAAATGAACACGAGTTTCATTTTTAATTTAGGGTAACTGTATGAGCGTCGCTCGATTCATTGTTCAAATTCTTTCCGCTCCCGGAACGAGGCGATCCTGTGACCCTCATTTTCTCTGTAATAAAGTAAGTCGATTTTAGCCGGTTCGCTAGAAAGCTCCGTAAAAATTCCATTTATACGCCGCCGCGGACCACTCTAGAAACCGCTTTAATTTTACTCTAAAATTCATACACTAAATTTCCCCGCTACTAATTACGAATTACACACAACGTTCCTCGACAATCTTTAATTCCGGCTGGAAAATCTCTGCCTTTCCTTCTCCGCCGGATCGTTCGATGCAAATGAGGCTAATTAGAGGCCGGGTACATTGCGATATGTAACTATAGTTTTCAGAACGAACGAAACGCGAATGCATTTAAGGTCGTCGCGTAGTTAATTACACCGGTTGCACTCGCCTGAATTTGGAGCCGTATCAAATGCATCCAGGTATCGCAGCATCGAATTCATTGCCAAATTGGAATACCCTTCGTCATCTTTCTGAAAATCTGCTCGCGTTTCACATACGCGTCTAAGCCTCCCAATTTTCGCAATCCCGTTTCTTCGCGCAGAGAAACGCGGTTCGTTTTACAAGAAGCGTTTCATTAAAATTTCAAACACTCCGGCTCGCTTTCAATTAATTGTTGGACGCGCAACATCGCCGGCGATTTCCTTACGTTTCCGTCGCCCGGCGAAAATTTCCATTCTTTCCGGCGCGACCGAAACGGAGAGGAGTCGCAGCCGTGAAATACACACTGGGCCATTACCAGCGTTAACAGAGTACGGCTTCGAGGTAGGAACGGGAGCGGAACCAGAGGGCTCTGGAAATCTAAATTCACCGCACGCCTCTCCGTTTCGTTATGCTAATGATGTTGTGGTCCCTTTTTCCACCCGTTCGTTTCATCCGGCCCGTGATTCTCTTACCCATTCGGTCCTTTTGCTGTCCGCGTTTTTCCTCCGTCGTACTCGATTGCGTTTCCCTGGCGCCAGTGTGAACCGCTTGTTGTGAAACGCGAGGTACGTACGGGTACACCGGCTCGAATATTAATGCACGGAAATCCGGGCAGCTTCGTCTCGTCGCAGCTCTTTTCGTTCGATAACTATGCGGCCCCGTCTGATTCTCGATGCCCGCTCGATTCGATAGCCTCCCATCCCACTGTTTATTGGATTGTTTCGGGCAGAGAACGCCCGGGAGAGTTTCTTAAGAGCGTGAAATACTGTGACCGTATTTGCGAGGCGAAAGAGCCCGGCTCGAACAGTTATTACCGATTATAAACGAGAGAGCTGGCGGAGATACTAAATTTCTGATTTTATCGAGCGTTCCTTTATCACGTATAATTTCCTTTAGCGTTAAATATGAAATACTTTGCCGAATAATTTACCGCGATCTTTCGTAACTTTTCATTGAAGCTGCGCTACCACGGTGGCTCGAATTGACCCTCGAAACGGACGGGGGGTGGAAACATTTTTCGAGGCCGAAAACCGAGTATCGTTACCTGATACTACTCTCGTGTAACGAGCCAGCGAACGGCTTCGAAACGCGAACGGAACAATAATTTTCAGCAGCCAGTAATTATGCCAACAACGCGGGAACGGAAGGAACGCTTTACATGCGAGTTAAACACACTTTGCGCGGCAAGGAAGTTCTATTATTTATAATTACACCGACGGAACAGAGATCAACAATCGCCTCGCCCACGTAGAATGCGATATTAATACCTCGATGAAGTTCTAATTGCACTCGCTCGGAGTTCAAAGCAACGAGATACACGTTGATCCTGCAAATTATACGATCTACCACTTTTAATCATTTCTCGTGCAACTTTTAACCGCGTGCGTCGCAATCCGCACGGGATGGACAGCCGGTTTACGGCGAATCGATAATTAGCGAGCGTATAAAGTGGCCGGTGCGAAACAGTTACGCGACTTTACGGGGCGCTGTCGTGTAACAAAACGCATCATCGCGACGCGGCACCCCTAAACGCGGCGTTATCGCCCCATAAACTTTCAATTACCCGAACGGAACTTATCCGCCCGTATTTTCCAGCATTTTATCCGCTCTGTTATTTTCGTTTCAATCCCATCGTGCCTCCTCCCGATGAATCGAATTACGTATTCACACGGTATTGTCCCGATGAAAATATGATCCCTGTTCAAGCCTAAATTATCTGTAGCCGCGCGAACGTCCGCCCGATTCACTGTCCGGGATGAAGAATTGATTTGGAATTAGAATTTTATCGGGGCCGACGTCGGGGTTGCGCGCTATGACGAACGCAATCTGCATGCAGAATGCATCGGTAGCAAGTAAATCGAGACTCGAGCATCGAGTTGGCCCGTCGCCCCTCTACGATGGGAACAGGTGAGCTATCGCGTCGGATATCCGCGAATGATTTATCGCCTGATGCGACGTCCACGTCGACCGAGGCGGCACGTGGGGATCGATCGATGTTATATTTTTTAAGTACCCCGGAGTTGGAGATAAAAATCCGCGTTTTATCGTGCCACGTGCGCCGCAATCGAAATGTTTAGGGCGGTTCTCCGCTGGTCCTCGAGCCTCCCACGTGCCCCGGCTCTCCATTCTACTTTATGGGAGGCTGGTAGTAGCTTCTCGAGGAGGCTCTCGTGGAATCTGCGCTCGCGTTCTTTCTCTCGGGTTGTTCGAATTTATTATTGTCTTTGGGTAAACGCGACGCGCATCGAACTTTACGACACGACGTTACTCGACCCGAAGCGGTTCGATGCCTCGGGAACGGGGTTCGTTTAGGGAAAGGGC
This sequence comes from Xylocopa sonorina, assembly GCF_050948175.1. Taxonomy (NCBI): domain Eukaryota; kingdom Metazoa; phylum Arthropoda; class Insecta; order Hymenoptera; family Apidae; genus Xylocopa; species Xylocopa sonorina. The sequence continues at coordinate 10,006,180 of NC_135197.1, read as the reverse complement.
GCGGCGCGCATTGTCCGCCAGCCTATTTTCGGGCAGCTGGTGTGCGCCGATGAAAGAGGATAAAAATAATGGACGAACAGACGCCTCGAGTGAGGATAAAGAATTTGGAACAATTTGCGGCTAGGCCGTGAAAGACTGGGAAATGGAAGGCACTCTGTATTCCCTCCTCTTCACTCGTATTCTACTCCCCTGTTTGCTCGACTCACGGACAGGGTGAGTCCACTTTTTATTCGGGAAGTAAGAAGAAAAAAGGAGATAACGACGCCTCCGTCGATCCCTTTCGTACGGTTTAGAATTTTCCCCGCGGAAGTTCAAGTCAACTTCCCGTTAAAAACGCTGACTTTATTGGATCGCGTGGCGGAAATCGGGGAATTGCACGGCTGAAAACTAGTCATTAATAAACGTCGAAGCGCGAATCAAAATTCCACGCCATTCTTTTTATCGCCGATCCATTATCGCGGGGCGCGCATTACTCCCAGAAATTAAACGGCGCCATCGATATTGCCGGCGTTTCCTTTATTCCACCCGGTTCTCTGTCGTTTCTTCCCCCCACTTTCCTCCGTTTGCCGCTTCTTTTTTTCTTTTATACGCATGGATCTGGATATTGGAGTTTTAAAAATTCACTCCGGCCGTTATGCCGTCGCGCGGATTTAATATAACCAGCAGTCGGCCCGCGCCCGAGCGCAAAGAATGAAATTGATACGCAAAGTGCGGGAATTATTTAACGTTCCCGAATCTGAATGCATATAAGCTTTTTGCCCGCGACGAGAGGAGAACACGGGTCTACAGAGAGAATGAAAAAGCACCAACCTCTGCTTGTCCCACTCGATGTAACTGCCTTCGGAATTTCAACAGAGTCTCCCGCTACAGAAGCTTTATGGTTTTACAGGGGGTGGTTCGCGGCGATTTGAATATCCGCGGTTAGGGTGCGACAGAGTGCTAGAAATTCAGTACGCGAATCGAATCGTCGTCTCTTTCATCGTTGGCTAATTAAATAACTTCTATTTTGGAACGAGAAGGATTGGAAGAAAGAAAGAAAGAGAGAGGTATATAAAAAATGCCTAACGTTTCCTAGCTCTTGAACGATTCCAGGCGAAAAACATGCAATCCGATGAATGACGAATGCGAAATTGAAAAGACACGCGGATCGAGGGAACATGATATACGGAGTGAAGCAGCGAAATCTGCGAAGGGGGAAGAGAAAAAGATCAGGGTGAAAGGGACAGGCAGAGGGGAAGGCGCGAACGTCGGAGTCCTCTCTGGTAGCCCGCGAACGTAAATCCCTTCAGGCTGGATTTTAACGTGAAATTTATCGTAGCGCTGGTAAATTATTGTCCGTCACGTTGTCCCGGAGGATCCTGGATCTCCGATAGGTAGAGAGGCTCGCGATCCGGCATGCTAGCTATTAATATTTCGCGAAGCTAACGTGCCTTCGATTACTTTATAAATACCTAGGGAGATCTATCGATGCATCTGCACTCGTTCGTGATCGCGTGCACGTGTACGAGCGTGTGTGTATTCTACACCAACGTGCCGGCAGGTTTTCATAAATTTTCCAATTTCGCGGTCGCCTGCTCTACGTATATATATATATATAATCCTTCCTTTCAGTATAATCCTTCCCTTGGTTTTGTATTAACCGCCGTTGGATACCGCTTTGCCAGCCAAATTTACATTCAGAGACTGATGAGTCCGCTGAAACTTATCGTTACGCCGGATCGTCGACCACGCACTAATATTTCCCATTTTATTTCCGTCCTTTAGCAAACTGGTACGCTAGAGAATCTGGTTCATCAGAGCGATGACCAATTTCTTTGGCAAAACTTTCCGTTCGATATCAATGCTCGTCGAGTATTGATGAGTATAAACGATCAGTTTCTATACGAAATCGCAAGTAGTTCATTAACCGAAAGATTCAATTGTTCGAATTCCCTTTACCTTTTTACTCTTCTACCCATTTCTGTTTATTCTGTCCTATTGTTTCTCTAACGAGTTTCGTGCGCGCGCGCGTATGTAAATCTCTCAGCCTCCAAGTCGACGATAAACCCCGCGTAATCTCGCGTTTTATTCCCAACGCTGCGGCCATAAATTTATTTCCTTATCGCTTTGATTTCGGGCTTAACCCGCGCTCAAACACTTCCAGATTTTATCCATACTTTTGTTCCTTTCGTGGCTTTCGTTTTCGCGGGAACGTTCACGCGATCCTCTTTGATCTCCGTCGTTTGCGTAGCGAGCGTCGCTCGGCGTCGACTCGTTTGTAATCGAGGAAATTTTCTAACGCCCTGGCGTGGTTTCCGCACGCCTTCAGTTTTCACGTGCGTTTTGAGCAGCGATTATGAGCGGAAAATAAAATCGTCCTGTCGCGTTCGAGGCTTGCGACGAAGCGGGTCGAATTGCGCGAAATGCAACGGGTGCACTCCGCTGGAATTGGGCGCTGCTGGGTTGACGAGTCAATTACGCTTAATTCGATCCACTCGGCGATCGTGCCTTATTTCGGGTAAATGCGTTGCGGGATGTGAAACAAAATTCATCGAGCGATGTAAAACATATTCTTCGATTCAATTTTACCCACGTCTACGATTATAAATATCCGTTCTTAGAGTACTACCACTCACAAATATATGGATATTTTAGTCGGTGTGCAGTAAAAATGCATAAGTTTCCCTGAAACGTCTGAACGTGTCAATATTCGATGTAGAAGCATCAGTAGATTCACTTCTCGCATACTTTCCATAGATTATTAATACTGCGAATTCCGTATTAAGAAACTTGTCGATTATACATTAGAATTAAATACTGTGATTTGTCAGAAGTAGACTACTTCGGGAATAGTATAAAGAGTCAGAGCTGTCACGCGGGAATTTGAAAGAAAACCGATTGAAATCGTCGAGAATTGATAGCTTATCTCGACGGCAACAAATCGCCATTTAGCCAGGTTCGATTCGTCTTCCTTCACGGCCGGTTAAACGGACGATCATTCTCCGATTCGATACTGAACCCCGTCTGTCATCAACACCCGATCGTCCGATCGAACGCCATCCCCTCCTGATCGCTATAAAAAATATACCGCCGTTGATCCACGGTGCACAGATAGAAATCGTCGCGATATCTGTCTTTTGCTGTCTCTTAAGAACGAGTCGACGGTGCGCAAGGGCGACGTTCAGCCCGCTCGGATTTGTCGTCGAGCCGGCCATCGTTTATGCCGCGAGGAGTAGGTGCGCGTCGATCTGCGTGGGCCGATACCGTGCTCGGTCAGATTGGATGTGACATCATAAAAAGCTCAGTAGCGAACGAGCACTTACCAGCCCCGGGGAAAATTGTCCATCAGCTCGAATGAGAGATGTCGCGTAGAGTCCGTGTCATTTCGCGTACCGTGAAAAACGTGACGGAACTCTTAAACGATCCGACGTCGAACGGTCCCGATGGCTACGCCACCGCCTCGAAATGAATAGCCACAGCGCACGGCGATCACGATCCGCGCGGATAGAGCTGAGCGACGCCTCGATCGCTCTCGATCGTCCTCGACGCAACCCTCTGCTTGAAACGCGCGAAACGAGTCATTTTCTCGACGGGGCTCGATAGATTCCGCCGGTTTCGCGTGTTTTACGCGCGCGAATAGTTCGCCGACGGGGCACAGAGCGAGGGGTAGTATTCGCGTTGGTAAAAAGTGGACGCGACCTGAGCAGGGGTGTCGCGACGATAGTTCGATCGTCGAGCAATTTTCGCGAGTCACAGTTTTTCACGGCAAATAACATCCGGCTTGGTATTTGCGGCGCAGACTTTGCAAAACCCGCGAGAATCTAATTTAAAGTGCAATCAGAGCGGTGATGGGGTAAATGAATTTACAAGATAGGCTCCGCGGTGTGTACCTTCCGAACGGTTAATTTTGTGAACTCATTAAATCACCGTGTATTTCGTGTTCAAGTGGAGCCGGAACACTTCTTTGCGATGGTCTATAATTTCGAAGACCCGCGGCGGAAGTTAAATTGTGTCAAGTATACGTCGAGATAACTTGTGCGTTGAAAAAAGTTGAGATCACATGGAAACCGCGTTTTATATTCTATCCGCGTACGCTACAATTTTCATCCCCGATTCTCCCAGCCTCTTTCATTTATCCTACAATCTTCCGCGAACCTCACCCCGTGCTATCTCAGTCCACAGTCGAGCGAAACTGAAAACAACTTAAAACAACGTTCCACGGTCAAAGCTACCCGGAGAGCAAAGATCACCGAACCCGCAGATCCAATCGAGCAACGATTTCCTCGAATTAATTCCAGCATCGCCGATACCGCCGTTTCACCCCCGGTTACCCTCCAAGGCAAATTTCACGTTCGCTCGAGTTCCTTCCAATTCTCTCCCTTTGCAAGCGGCCGGTTTCGTTTCGACTTATTTCCCGCTTCAGGCTTCTCTATTCCGCGAACGTAATGGACAGCGCGTTTGCAGGTCTCTCTCGCTCTCTTTCTCGGTAAAGTTGGTCGTGTGAAAAGGAATCGTTCGTTGCAACAAAGCCCCAATAAAGCCAGGTTCCGGCCCGGTTAAGTGAAAGAGATATTACGCGTTACGTATGCGGCGGTGGTAGCCGCGGAAAAAGGGTGGCAGAGATCGACGTTGCCTTTGTGGACGGGTGCACACCCCTATTGATAGCTTTGTTGGCGGCGCATTTACGAACGTCGCGCGCAGAGGACCTCTCCACTTGCTGGAATGGCTGCGCCGCGACGTCCGCCCCAAGGCGAAATGTCAGCCCGGTCACACGACGACGTCGACAACGTCGAGGACGGAGGTGACTACTACCAACGTTGCATCTCACCTGGGACCACTCCCAAAAGGGAGAGAGCGTTTCGTAGAAATTCCAGATGCAATTTTATGCCACGGCGACGCGAGCACTGTGCCTGGAACGGGGGGTGCCAAGATTGCCATCGAGATCGAGTCGCGATCATTCCGAACGCGTTTAACGCATCAATTTGCTTGAATTTTGCCAATGTTGCCTGAGTCCACGGCGCATTGTTCGATGGTGAAATTGGATTTGGTGACAATCTCCGGCTTTACTTGCTTACAACATGTGCTTTCATCTCGCTCTTATTCTTTTTACTTTGATTCTCGTCTTGCCCGAAATCGTGCGTCGCTCGTTGTGTAACTACTTTTGCTAAGTCTTAATAACTTTGCGTTCTTATGAAATCGATTGTACGAGAATTGTATAACATCTTCCGTTTTAGTTCGAGTTCTCTTTTTTCTTCGATTCATTCCAGTCTGCGATACAGCGAGTAATTGTTTCACCCCTTTACCCGGCGATCGTGGTAATATCGCGGTGTCGTGAATTTTTATGCTTAAAGACACTCGATAGTAGTTATTCAGGAATTTAAAGAACAAATTGCCGGTGGAAATATACAGAGGTCTCGATGAGAATATCGAGTTCGTGATGCGCAGAGGAAGCGAACGATTACCCGTCAATCAATGGTAATTACCATCGCGCAATATTCCACGGCCAGAAGTGCTTCGATTCGTTCTGCAATATTCATGAAGCGATCGATCCACGGAAAAAAAAGAATCTCCCCGCAACGAAATGCGAACAGTCGAGTCGTATAATCGTGAATAACGAACGGCAATTTCTTCCCGGCGATTCCCAATAATAAGCGTTCATCGTTCATTGCTAAACAATCAGCTACGAATTAACAAGTTCTCGGGGCAGACCACGAATTTCACCGAAACACTTTCACGGCGAGCCAAACCGCAGCACCCGCGAAACACACCCCGAACAATTCCCCTCTACGTTCGAATTCCTCTCTTTTTACAAAGTACAAAAAAAAAAAAACGGGCAAGAAAAAAGGAGGAAAGCCACACGTTCACCCCTGTAAAATAGAATACGACCAACAGGAAAATTAATCAGCGGTATCGAACACTTTTCAGATAAAGACAGACAAACGGGACCGTTTACGGGAGGGGTGAAAATATCGAGGGCAAAAACTGCGGATACTTCTGTAAGCTCGACAAAAGGACACCGGGGGTAGAGGTGGGTATCGATTTTCAGCCTCGAATTTACGATCCGCAACGGCGCAACTTTTCTGCGGTTCGTTCGTCAACCACCCTTCCACCCCTTTTGCCCTACGCCGTTTCTTGTGTTTTTTTTTTCGTCCTTAGGGACCCGCGTCGTCCGTCGAATGTAGCGCGCATAGCAGATCAGGGAAAGCCGCGAGACAATATGCGACCCTCCGTAGTTTTTTGTCGAGAAGAGAGGAGGGAGAGAGAGAGAGAGAGAGAGAGAATGAGAGCAGAAGGAAGAAAGGGTAGAAATGGTCCGTGTAAATTCGACGGAATATCGAGTTGGCAGATATCAATGGAAAGGACGGGCCACGTGTGCTCGCGGGGTCGAAACTCGGCCCAGATTCGGAATGTGGGTCGGGTCAGCTGCATCCGTGCATCCCCCGGGGTATGGCCGGGGTGTGTGCCTGCAGAGTGGCGCACGTATTCGGTGTGCGCTCGCAGGAGGCAACGGGACACGGTCATACGTGACAGCCGCAGCTGACCGTCACGCGTCGAATTTGAATTGATAATACGCGTAATTTCTGACCGGTCCTGTTGGCATAAGGCCGTAATAACGGGGACGAACAATTAATTACGGAGCCGAGCGGCTCGGCCTGTTCTTTGACATATGAACCGCTTGTCCGTCCACTTGACAATGATGAGTAGAGACCGCGCCGACTTTCGCGAATTGGTGTACGCGCTCGAGGTATTCCGTGTACGTGTACGTACGATACCGACGGCGACGCTGGCAAATTGTTTGTCGAGCAGATTGAGAGTAGTACAACCGCGCGGTTGCTCGTCGAGAAGTGTCACGGTGAAGAGATTTCTTTTGTTCGCGCGCTCTCCGAGCGGTAAGACAAATATTCCGAGCTCTTGCTCCGTGGTCCACGCTTCTCCCGGCTACATCCTCAGATAGATACGATTCGAGAGAATTTCTCTGACGATACGACTTCTAACTTAATTGCTCGAAGTTTCAAAGTTTTTCGTTTCCAGAAAAGTCACCCCTTCGATACGCAACGAAACCTAAACGGTTCGCCCCCGGCAATGGTTAACTTAAAGCCCGTAAGAGATCGCGAATCGAATTGTAATCGTCTTGCAAAACATCCGAATCCCCAAAGAGGAACACGTAACATCGTCCCAAGCCCCGTCTCATCCGTCCCGGTTGGCCGTTACCCAACGGCGTTCCAGTTCACGGCGAAATAAAAGGCGCGCCTCGTAATCGCTAAATTCGCCGCGGTTCATCGAAAGTTTCCCCGGAAAGGTTGAGCAAGACACGAGGCCGTGAGGCAAATCCCGTTTTCCACTGCCTACGTAAACCTGGCGACGGGGATGGGGTGCGCGCGAGGCGAGGGTGGGCTGGGCCGGTTGAATCGAGGTCGGCGCGTATCGCGGTGGAATACTGCGAGGCAGCTTCAAAAGTTGCCGGTTAAACGACGGAGTTAACTTCGTTTCGTTGTTTGCGCGAACCACAAATTTCCTCCAGTTACTCACAGACCCGTACAGAGCCCGGTTATAATCACACGGATGTACGTGTTACCGGAGGAGGCCCGATGAGGGGTGGGTGGAACAGAGAGAGGATAGTCGCCAAGCTCGTTCCCGTTCGTTCCGTCTCTGCTCGCGTGACAACTTGCTCTCGGCGTACGCTCTACCCGCGATAAAGGATAGAGGAGGAAACACCTGGCGCAAACCGCTTCGCGGGCCGAGCTTCTATCTCTCGTCCCTGTTTCCTATGCATTCGACTCGTTCAAGCCGGTTGAATAGAATTATATTGATAAGGGAGCCGCTTTCGGGGTAATTGAATTTAGGCTAGCGCACAGCAAGTTCGACGTCGGTATTTGTTCGTCGTACGCGGCTACGAACTTGCCGGTTACTCTTTAAATACGTACAGTGGTCGGAGGGGTGCGGTAGATGCGAGCGTTCGGACTGGCGAGAAATGTTTGCAGCGTGACGGATGCACCTCGATGGTTATCTTCTATGTGGAAAATAATGAAAAAATGTTACGTTTGTCATGCGACTCACCTCCGGATTACAGATCTTGTATTTCGTGTTCCACGATCTACCCTTGCACGGTTTCCTCCTGCAGCGTCTCTGCTGACGAGAAATCCCACCGCCGCAGCTCCTGCGAAGTAGGGCGAGTATAATTAAAAATACAATGTACCTGGGACTAACAAGGAGCGTACGCGAAATTTCTGACACCGGTTTTTATGGACGGGCATTTGTGTGAAAAAAGAAAAAGGAAAAAAGAAGAAAATCGAGAGGCGTGTATTCCTGCCATTGGCGAAGATTTTATAGTAATATAAAATGCAATTTTACGAGCAACCTCTCGGGGGATGATGGAACAGTCCGATGTCATCCATTTCCGTGTTTCTTGGTTTCCCAGTAAAAATTTTCACGTTTTATGGAAGAGTAGCGCGAAATCAGGACGTGTAACAAGGAAATTCGAGACATCGAGCAAAATTACGTCATATGGTCTCCTCGATCGCGAGGCGACTCTCGTTCCGAGAGTTTAAGTGGCACTCGTGCTTCCGGTACTCGCGGCTTGGTTGCCCGCAGCGCTGACGTCACCATTTAAAATTTGTTTCGAACGTAGCCACGGTTGAACATTTTCAAGCCACGAAATACGGGGAACGCGCACAACCGAGAGCATCAATTAAACGAAGAGAGGATCCTTAAATTTCGCGACAACGAAACGTTTCGGGGAGCTGCTTTTACCAGAATCCTTTTCTACTGACGTCCTCCGTCGTGCCTTGATATTTCATTCGTCATTTAACTCCCTCGAAAGCTAATTAACAGTAAAAAGCTAGAACGTTCGAAATGGAAATCTGCGAATTCCCTTTCGCCTCGCTGATAAATAAAATTATTTTCAGTTTAATTAAGAAAGCGCGTTAATAAATTCCTCTTCCGTACCGATGTACCAAACGTGTTATTTGGGCTAAATTAAATCGCGAGAGACCTCGAATTGAACTGTCGTTTACGTTTGGATCTGAATTCTATTGGATACATAAAGTATGAATCTTACTTGCGGAACGATCACCCGTTAAACGTGACGCGTTTTATGAAATGCCATGTCGTCGTATCGCGTTATCGCGTTGACGCGAAAAAATTTTAATAATTGTATCGGCGGGGACGCGAACGAAGATTTAGAGAGGCTGGCCACGTCGAATGTACGGCGTCGTACATCATACAATAAGCTTCTACGGGAGGGCCAGCGTAGTTCACCAGTGGTAAGCGTCATAAATTATTTGCTGGCGCAGTCTGCGCCGTTTCTGGTCGGCTGAAAAACGAGCTGGCCGCTCCGACAGCCGCCACCGGAACTCTACCGCCGTCGAAATGAGTTTTGAAACGTTTAACATTCCACCGGCGTGTTCCAGCGTCGCGAGCCACGCCGATAATCGAACCTTCGATCGGTTCTATCGCGCGATCCAGCCACCAATTTGCGACACGAACTCATCTCGAGGAATCGTCGTGCTGATCGTAAATGTAAGGTGCCTAGCGATCTACCAACCCCTTTTTAATTTAATTTTTTCACGAAGCCACCATGCGATGATCCAGACAACAGTTGCGTTACGTATCGACGAGCATTCGTTTGCTTTCGAAGCAATTAACGTTCGATAAAGCCGTGACGCTTGCAAGTCGTTGCAAGCACACGTGACGCAGATAACACGAGGATCATGGTCATCGAATCGCGAGTAAAGTAATTGAACGATAGTTGCAACGGTGATAACGTCAGTTATCGTTCTTTATGCCGTTCGGAACGTTTCGTAACTCGTCCCCAATAAATCAGAAATAGGGTCACGAACGATTAACGTCAGAGGTGACGGTTACTTCGGACGCTTCGTTATACATACGAGTATGTACTTAACGAGTGATAATCGAAAATGATGTTTGATGAATGTTAATTGTACGAGAGCGAAAGAGATAAAGCTTCTTACCTCGAACAGCCGGACCACTTGGACCATGGTGACCATTCGCCCCAGGTGACGGCCTGCAAGCAGAGAACAATTTGCCACGTGATTAAATTGCACAAACGAACAACGCGATCGCCTCCGTGCGGGGCGTGTTCGATAAAACGGGCGATGGCCCCCGTGTTTATCATTTTTCGGAAAAATCCGACGTTCAATTATTCGCCGCGGCGAATTAATCGGAGATCGTATTTGCGGAGCACGCGACCGCTCCCCGTCCACCCCGTCGGCCGCTACTTTTAACGAAATTGGAGGACTTGTCGCGAGCGAATGAATTCGTTAAAATGCTGCCCGATGCACGCAAGTATTCGATAGGTAATTGAATCAGCCATCATGAAATTGTTGGACAATTAATCTGTGTAACGACAAATTTTCCTGCCCGCTCGCTGCGCGTTCGTTAAATATTTCCCGTTCGTGTTTGAGTTTGCAGAGAACCCAATCGAGATCTGGACTTCGTTCTACGCTCGATACAAAGTGTAGATGCGGTTAAAGAGAATCGTAGTCTTATTAATTGACAGATGCGACGATTAAAGAGAAACTATCGCGAGTAGTATGCATCCGATGCAACGTCTCGCGGTTTAGAAGGGGTGCGCGTTGGAGGAACGAACGGACAGAGGAAAACTTGGCACCGATAAAAGTGCCACCGTAAGAAGACCGATACATCAAAGTATTTAGCGTCCCTCCACGGCGTGGAAACAGAAAAATCTCGTCCGTGGGGCGGACAGGGGTTGGCTTGCACATCGATATCCCTCTCGGAGCAATAAGTTCGCCGTGAGACGTGATAAAAATTTCGGCGCCCCCGCAGCGAAATGCTAGGCACGTCCGCAGTCGAACCGAGCGGATTTCGAAAATTCACTTTTACCAGTCGGCTCGAGGCTCGTCGAGCTGAATTCCAGTCTGGATATTTCACGCTGCCGGGGGGTAGTCGCGAATAGCTCTCAAAGATCCATAGAAATAGATTCGAGCGATTGAATCGGAAACTGTCCTTAGAGAACGAACGAGCCGTTATCTGCTCTTCTGTTTTAAACGCCACGCGATTATTTCTTCTTTACCAATAACAATTACGCCCCCGCGATTTATACGACGAAGGAACGAAATGGTCGGAAAAATATCGGCGATTTAACATCGACTATCGAGTAATCGTCTGATTTATGTTACGTCGGATAGAATACCCGTGGAGCATATTGTTAGTTTTTCCAGATGTTCCGCGTTGACGGAGAAAATACGCTCGTCACGTTCCGCGGTTGCGGAGGGCTTAACAAAATACAGAGCCCGTTCATTCTTCCCCCTTCGTAACGAGGTTCGTTCGGTTATTGCCCTCCATTATTTCAGGCCGGGTGGTTTTCAATTTTTGGGAGAAATCGTTTAGAAATCTCCGCTGGACCGCTGCTATATTTGTACGTGTACATATTATCGCTTCCTTTTTTCTTAAAATCCGTCTCTAACACGCTCAAAAATCTGTTCTGCGCGTATCTCTTTCGCACTTACCCGTCAAACGTGAGAAAAATCTCTGCGTATCGGAATCGAAGTTTAAAGGGCGCGAGGTATCGTAATTGCATCGTTTCAACGGCATTATCGCGTGTGATTCAATTACAACCATCGAGCTTGAAAACTCCAACAGATTGTTCGTAGCTTCGCGTCGAATTATGTTAACAAGTCTCCAACGTAGACGCCTGCCTCCAATTAACCGACACGGGTATTCCCGTCACGATTATTAAAATTTACTGACCGCTAAATCCACGCGGAATCGTTAACACCCTCGCGAGCCGGGCACGAGCGTAGGGACGGAATAAAATATGGAATATCGTCTGCTCTCTTTGGACGTGGGCGCCAGATAATGAGCTGTTGTATCGGCTTTTCGTCGAGGGAAAGAGCATCAAGGGGAGCCGACAATTAATCCTTTTTATCTGATTATCGCCCCTAAAGAGCGAGAGCGAGTGAGACAGAGGGGTAGAAGTTGGATTAACGAAAAGAAGAACAGGGCGAGGAAAAAGGGGTGAAAGAGAGAAGGGATTGGGTCGACTAGCCGAGAATTCAGGAAAAAATAATTTAGAGGGAACGAGAAGTTCCGTAGGAAGAGAGTTCGGGAGAGTGATGGAAGAACAAAAGTAATGGAAGAAGTCAAAAGAAAAGCTCTCAGCGCGCTAATGGCCATCGATTGTTTCCATTGACTTGTCCGATGAAATTTATTTTTGGCATCGTACACGCTTTTAATTCTACCGCTCCCGAATTTTATCGAATATTTTCGGAATTTCCTCGACAGTCGATGTACCGCCGGCTGGAAATGTTTATTCCCTGGCACAATTAACGCCGATACGAGCACGATCGAGAGCGATGGGCGATAATTTCACGCTCGAGTAAATTATAATGGCGCGAATTCGAACGGGTCTGCTTAGTTTAATACCTTTTTATTCCTACATTAATTGACCGATAATGCACGCGCGTGTATTCCGATACAAAAACGTACTCCGCGTACCAGCTGCCTCTGGATAGAGCATCAATTTTTCCGCGAACATAATGTAGCGTGCGTGGTTTGTGCCCCGTTCGTATCGAATTTTCTCGATGCGGGAGCAGCGTTCACCACGGAATTATTGAAGCGTCGATCTCGTCGTCGCGGGCGGGATGAAACGCGGACGAGTACGACCGCCTCGTTCATCTTCCCACCCGGCTGGCGGCCGGTTATTTCGCGAGCGGCCGCAAAGTTTGCACGGTGCAACGAGGCGACGCGGTGACAGCAGTCGCGGATACGTGGCGCGTTAACATTCGCGGAGTTGGTTCATTAAAAAAGCGCGGAACAAGCTCCGGGGCGCGCTCATTTGTTAAAAGTTCGCGGGCTTGTTCGCTGTTTGAATCGCTGATTAAAGAAGTGGCGGTCTCTCGTCTCATTTTTTATACCTCCCCTCCCGCGCCGCTCTTTTTTCTTCTACTTTTCCACCGCGTTTGTCCGCTTTCTGTTTTTTTAATGAAACCGCTGGTTTCAAGGATTTCAGGATGAATTTAACGTTGTTTAACGGGGGAATTTTGACGTTCAGAGCGACAAAACGGATGCGACGAATCGTTTCTCACCCTTCTTTTTCTCTGCCACGTCTTCGCTTCGTTACGATCGAATCCACGAAACCGGGGCGCGAATGTATCCGTTATATCAGAGGCGCGACGCGAGCTTCCCTTTTGACCAATCGAGCGTCACCTGAGCGGACAGTTCACGGACATAGAAGACGAATGCGAACCGGTCAAAGATGAACTGCTAACATTCCAGCTGCCATCTGGATACACCAATTACTGTCCGCTGTCACTGTCGCCCATAAACACTCGAGCTAACCCTTATAGTATTACATCTATCGCTCACAAGTGGCGTGCGGTCCCTTCGACGATTCAACTTGGTCTCGCAGCAGTTCGAGGAAACCCTTGGTGGATCGGTGGTTTTTAAGTTTCTGATCCGCGGGATGAAACAGTCACGAAAGTTCTCGAGGAGCCGAGCGATCGCGAAGCGTAACGATGGTAAGAGCAAAGTGGCTAGCAACGCGGTGCCGTACGTATATAGGGCGGTGCGAAAGCCCGCATTGCGGAATGAGAGATCGGCTATCGGCCTCGTCTGTTCCCATCTTTCTCGCCCGTTCCTCTTTCGCCTCTGTCCGGCTATCCCGACTGTCTGCCCCTGTATCTGTCTCTGCTCCGCCATTCACCGCTTCTCTTTCGTTGCCAATTTGCGACGTGGTTCGCAGCTGGAGGCGACGGTTAGGTATGCGTGCGCCACGATAAGAATCGGTTCCGCCCTCCCTCGGGTAACCGTTGTCCGGCCCGATCGATCGCATAAATCGAACGATCCGATCGACGTTCCAAGATTTAACGACGGCGAAGCCGAGGCCGGGGGGGAAGTGTCACGCGATTTTCCGAGATTCTTTATAGGCGAACCCTCGATAAGCGCGCGATTGTTTTTTACCCGGCGTGAACGAAGGTGTTCGTTTCGAGGGAATTGAAACATTATTCTTGGTCGATTTTCACGTTACATCGACACCGGGGTCGTTTCTTGAAAATTGCATATTCGACGGACATCGGTCGCGGGGATACGTCTCGTGGCGCGCTCGCGTCGTGGTTGTACTACTCGAACGCCATCACTTCTGCGACTGAAACGTAACTTCTCCCTTTGATCTTCGTTACGCGGCCATTTGGTCTCGCTCGTTCCCATAAACACGCGTCTTTACCTTCCTGGTTAAGTGTAAACGATTTCGATGAAGATGTCGAGAGTTACACGCGAAAGGGTGAATCAGCGGTAATGGCTGCGTTAATTCAGCAATTAATGGGCAATTTCCACGGGCTGCGAAAGAAGCGAAGTTGGTACGAACGACGGGGGAGTATCGCTCTTCTCCTCCTTTGCATATTCCGCTTGTACCTGGCGACGGTCACGGTTCCCGTGTCTGTTCGCCGCGATTCCGCGAGTATTTATGCATGCGAGTCTTCGCGGTCGCGTGCAGTCGCGGACGGCTTAGTTCTGCGTCTGCCGTTCGACGATTTTGCATATGCATGCGTAAACGCGCACGGCATCAGCGCGTTCGATGCACCCCATAACCAGTCTGTTACTCTCAGCTGTTTCGCGTGCCTTTCCGATTACGATCGCGTGACGGAAGTTTACCGCGAAACGACCAATTCACTTTCGTCTCGATATCGAAGAATTAAACTATCGCGAGTCTAAACAATCGGTAATTCTTAGTAGAATCACGTTTCTAATGAAATTTTATGCGGACTTTATTCGATCCACCGTTCTCTCCGGGGCGTAATTTTGAGGCTGCAACGGCGCGGTAAAGTAATCTCTATCGTGCACGGGTTTCACCCGAAATTCGGCCAACTTAAATTCTCAATTTTCCCAGACAGCGGGTCGGCGTAACGTTCAACTCCTTTATCGAGTCCCCGGTGGTTAGAGCGGGCCAGTCTCGGTCGAAACGTTGCCGTTAGACGTAATCCAAATTCCGCTGAATTTTAAGCGGAAACGGACGCGATAACGGGGCGGTTTAAACACCGCGCTGCGCCCCGCCAGCCGATCTTACACCGGCGAAATGACTTCACGCATTCCGCGGCCCCTCTTCAAAGCATTCCGGCAATTTACATGCATACAAGCCTACAGCGACGCCGGACCCGGTGGGGGGTTTAATAAAATCAAGCAGAACGGAGATAAAAGCATCGACGCCGGGAAGGGTTGCGGGAAAAGGGGTCGTGGTAGTAGACAAAGACAAAAAGAAAGAGGGGAAGCGTGTTGCCAGAGAGTAACGGACCAGCTATTCCCAATTCCCACCCAATCTAAAATCAATCTTAGTTCGTGCTCTTAGACGAACTGGAAGTAGGATTCTAAAGGGTGGCGCGCGCGCGAAGGGTTGCGACGAGGGGGCGAGGCGGTCGGACCGATCACTTTTAAGCAGGCTTGCAAGTCTGCATTATTCAAACTCCACCGCCAACCGAGCTAGAGTTCCACCGGCACCATCTACCGTCTAAAGGACCCCCTTGTGTCTTTCTCTGCGACACCCACCGCATTTCCACCTTGCCCCGTTTCATCCGGTCTCCGCGTCCCTCCATCCATTCTCGTTTCAGTGACGCGGCAGACCGCGTTTTTTAATCGTCGTTCCGTCTTTGTCGACGGTCGCCCACCAATTCGCGATGCGACCATTTTCCCCATTCTCTCGCGACGACGCTACTTTCCGTCCATCGATGCGGCGCGCTGTCGAATCGTTGCTGGTTCGAATGAAATCCGGCTAATTTCGGAGGTTTTTCGCAAGGAAAAAAAACGTCGCGAGAACACTCGAAAGATGTAGGCTCGAGAAAGCTCTCACCGCGCGTCGACAGATGGTCGCTGGTTTCACTCGACAACCTCGTCGCGGTTTTTTTCAGCCGACGAGTCGCGTCGAGTGCGTCCCAGGGAACGCTCGTCCCGGTTCCGTCCGGTTGTTCCCCGTCCCCGAATCTTTCGGAGGCGCGCTCGCGAAAAAGCAGCCGCACGAATTACGAGTTTAAAGCGCGCGTCGCGCTCCAAATGTTTGCGTTCCCTCTCCGGCTGGCCGCCTGCGGAATTTTCAGCGGGCACCGCGTCGCCGGATTACCGCCCTATCCTTCACCCTTGGGCCGCGTGCAATATAAATATTTCACAATTACGCGAATACCTCCAACGATGCCTCGCCCACGACTTTCTCCCCATTTCTCGCGCCCCCTTTCCTCTAAGCTTCTTCGCGCTTGGTGTCGCGCAAAAAGACGCCGAATAAAGGTACAAACACTCTCGGAGAAGCGTCCCACGCTTCCGAGCACGATCTGCTTTCTGTTACTTGGTGCACAGTAATACAGCGGTCCACAGAAATGGCGATAAGTTTTTTTAATTTTGAACTACACGTGGTTAGCTTGTTAAGTAGCTTCGTCTATAATAAGGTAACGCGAGCTGCGTGTCGCGATACTCAGAGAAGAGTACTTCTACGTGATCGCAGAGAAGATTTTGCTTAGGTGCAAATATTGAACGATGGAAAATTTCCCGAGTTTAATAAAGGAGAAAATAGTGCTTGCAAACTGAAGCGGATGGCATTGATTAAAAGAAAATCTGGGTCCCGTAGCGATCGTTTCGCAAAAGCGGTAACGTAAATTGAATCGTGCCATAGGATCGCGAGTTGAAAATAAACTTGGTCTACTAAAACAATCGTTGGGATTGTGTTACTTCCAGGTTATTGGTCTTTCGCGCAGTTAAAATTACCGGAAAGGCTCGTAAATCGATCCAACTGATATAACCGCGGTATAATCGCGCAGACGTGTTATAATTACGATCGACGAATCGACGAATTAGCTTGGGCATATATTATTCATCGTTCTTAAACGCAAATCGAGGTTTCGTTCGGCGCGTTGTTTCGAGAGGTCCGACGAAATAACGTTGTCAAGAGTAGCCAGAGATTACGGGAGTTTGCATGGGACGCGAGCCCACCGAAACCAGCCTCGAAAGCTGAACGAGTCGAGTTTCGTGACGGTGTCAGGTTAAAAGGGGTGCGTAATAGGCTTAAAAAGACTGATGTCTTAAGCGGGATAAGGAGTAAGCCGTGGAAATAAATTCGTCGGTGCGGCTCGCGTCGGTGCGGAGTGCCTCGATCCGGATCAGTTATCTCCCGCGTAATGATATTCGGAAGCGTTTATGAGTTTCGGCCGTCTCGAAAATGAAATTCCGATAAGCGATAACCGGTCGTGCGCTGGGCCGTTTAAAAGGGTGTCGCGCCACCCTTCGGGGCATTTCGACTCGGGCGACGGGTAATGGGGTGATTTTAATGACAATGGGAGTATGAATATCGAGGGCAGCAGGAAGAATGGGATTTGGGACACGCAGATTTGGGGCGTCTACTTTAAACGCAGCGTTTAAAGATAGCGCAGCACCTCTTTGTATCCGGCGGAGAAATTTATAATTGATTCGAGGCCTTCCGCTCGGGAGAAGAAGACGAGATTTCAGATACTCGGTTCCACGAAATGCTATCACGTAGTAGGTGGGAGGAAACGGGAGTTTGGAAAAACACCGTAAGTGTTTCGTCTGCGCGAGAGTGCCACGGGGGCTATGCATAATTACCGGGACAGAGTCGCGAATCGTACGCCCGCGATCAATCCCCCAATCGAGGGGAGGCGAGAGATGGTCGATAATGTCTCCGAGTGTTATCTTTTCCACGTCGGCACGGCGAGAGGTCTCGGGACGCTGGGAATAGAACGGATGATCGGACTTTTAAGCAGGATCCTCGCGGCGTCTGCATTATTCACGCGTTCTCCTCCACCTCGTCGTCGCTTTCGTCCTCGCCACATCCAGCCCGGGACTCGATTCCCGCGTGCAGGTGTCAATTTGTCCCTCCACCCTCCCGCTCTACGCCCACGCCGCCTCGACTTCTTCACCCGTCTGTTTTCGGCTCGAGTGCCTTCTCCCCGTTCGATCTTCGCGTTCGCCTCTCATCCCATTCGCTTCCCAAAACGCTCTCTACCTACCGTTCCGGGGTGGCACATTAGACTCCCAAATTATTGAAAGCAACAGCGGGGTATCGAGAAGGAGAGAGAGAGAGAGAGAGAGAGAGAGAGAGGGAGAGAGATCTTCTTTTCCACCGTCTCGCTCTCTTTAAGCACGCCTGTCTCAACGTCATCTCCGTAGAATTCCATCCGCCACGTCGATCCATTGCTAATGGAGGTCCCCGGATCGAATCCGGAGATCGGTATCACCGACGGGGCGAGGGCATTTTCGTAGTCGTTTCCAATATAATCGCGTCCTCGAGGCGGCTGGTACCGGGGTCCTGGAAAAGCCGGCCGTTGGGTGTCACCCACGGGGAACATCGTGTCGATGGCTCCGTGTTCGATCGGTGCCACCTGTCCGTTCATTATCGATGCAAACGCCTCGAGTGGGACCCGCGGCGATCGGTTTTGTCGGGCTAATGCCACGACGAGCCCTGACCATCCTCGAGTAGGAGACCCTAAGCGAGAAGCGTGTCGCCGTTAATCGTTCCACGGGAAATTGAATTAGGCCGAGAACCCATTTGTGGAACGCCTTTTGCTTGTGATAGGTGCTGGAAGGCGGGCGCCTCTTCCTTTTCTATTTTCTGTCTAGCTTTCTGTCGTCTAATTTTTTTTTTTTTCATAGAAACGGGACCTTTCTTCCTTCGCGCGTTCATCATCCTCGTTTCTACGCTCTCTCATTCGATTCGTCTGCAGTTCGATTGAATTCTATGCATTTAAACAGCTGTCACGAATTGATGGAAACGTGTATCCAGGTTGGAAAGGTACTCGTGCGACGAGTGTTCGCCGGTGTAATTTCCGGGCAATCGAAGGGCGAACAACTCTCGGCCGATGTAAAACAGAAATTTCGATGGTAAAAGTGGACGATAGCAGGCGACCGGGTCGGTCAAGTGTGCGTATATATACGTTAAACGCGGAATGATTCTCCAACGAAGCACTTTATGGCCGATAAAACCGAGAGCCTGGCTGATAGCGGAGGATTACCGCTAATATTTATGATTATTCGCGGCTGCTCCCTGTCTCACCCTCGATTTCGCTCCACCGGCTTCATTAACTTTTCTCCGTAATTAATCTCTCAAGGATAGCAAAAGATATCTACTTTTTTGTTCCACAAATTTGCGACTTATAGATTTTTTTCTTCTCTCGATAGCATTTTTAGCGAACATTTTTTCGTTCTTTTCTCGATCATTTAATCGAGATCCAAAACTAACGTTCCGCTAGCATTAAGCAGCATAATATTAGCCAAACGTTCATGATATACACCGAGGATAATGAAAACGTTGTGTTTGACGATCATACGACTGAATAACGCTTGGCATTTGGACTCAAAGCAATGATTTATCGAGGCTTTGTTTCATCAGTAGCATCTCCGATCCGTATTATCCAGCCAGTGCTACGTCGAACGATTCTCTGCCCTCGATAATGAGAATTGTTAATTAATTTCGATCCTCTCTGAATATACCGAAACGAAACACTGCTTTTGTTAGAGAGCATACCTCCCTCGTTCTCCAGGACCGAACGAACCTTCTAACAGGATGAATCCCTAGTTCTATGCGCGTTGGTATCATACGCTCCCTATTCGTACACCTTGCATCCTACTTTGTAGGTAATTACAATTTACACGGGGCGCGATTCGACAATCGATAATCCGCGAACGGGGAGAACGAGGTATCGTGGCAGCCCTCTAAATCCGAAACATAATTTCCACCGAGTATCACGGCTCGCGACTCATTCAGATTACTTGATTAAAAGCCGCAGTTCCCCGTTTTAATGAAACGCTGGGGAACAGATATTATACCGGTCGGCTTTTAAATAATGGTTTCCGATGTTTCACTGCGCGAAAGGCGACGGAGCGTGGAACGAGGGCAAACGGGGACGAAGAAGGAATGGAAAAAAAAGGAAAAAAAAATGAAAAATTGGAAAAAAAAAGCAAACCTGTAACGCGAGGGTGACAGAAAAAGAGAGAGAGAGAGAGAGAGGAAGCGGGAAAGGCAGACCCCGTGGGTTAATTTAACTTGTCCCCATCGAGACACGCTCGGTTCCTCGAGGAGCGAGGGAAAAAAATGGCTCCACTCCGGGGTTAATTTGTAAGCGGTGGTTCGGTTCAAGCAGGAATCGATGCGTGGGCGCTTGAAAAGCAACGGCGCGATCGCGGTGGATGGGTGTGTTCCAGGGTGTAACAGGGAGAGGGCGAGGGAAAAGGGAAAGTTCGGGGGGGTGGACGAGGGCGCAGGTTTGGTGGAAGTCGTCTCGAAACACAGTTCGCCGGTGGCGCAGGGGTTATTACACGTCAGTCACACCTCTCTCAAAATTGCCAAAGTTTTATAAGACACAACGATCCACGAGCCATTACGTCCCCCACGCCGCGGGACTTATGACCGGGGGCCTTTATTATCGCGGCGAGTAGTCTCGTTTTATATTGCGCCGCGAGAAACAAATTGCCTCGGCGTCTGCCTCCACAGTTGCTCGATCCTTCCGTCCCTCGAACTCCCGCTGCGCGTTATTCCGATTCCGGTCTGTTTAATTAAAATGTATCTGCCGTTGCTGCAGCTTTTCGAATCGGTTGCCAAAATAGTATCGAGTGAAAAGAAAAAAAGAAAGAAACGAAAAAGGCATCGAGGATAACGATTACTGCATTCGTTTGAAGTGTTCTCACGTGAAATGGTTAACGACCAGCGCGGAGTATTGTCGAGCTTTAAGATCGTTCGGCTCGAGGCCAATATTGAAGAAAATTGAGACGCTTGGAAAAAGTGGTCGCTTTATCGTGCTGCTATTGTTTAAAACGTATGCATATTCAACGAGCAGTCGTGTACAGAGATAGGGAAAAACGTGGCGTATATCGCGAGCATATGACGGAGAGGTTTATTGTCCGTTCGTACGGACTTGGTGCATACGAAAAGAGGGAGAGAAAGAGCGGAAAGCATCCGGAGATGAATGAGAATCGAGAGAATTGAAAGTAGCTCGGGAAAAGAGCCGTAACGGTGAAACACGCTTCGAGAAATGTCGCGAAACTGAGGAACAGAAGAAACAAAATCGCGATCGGTTTAATAAAACTTTCCATAGTCGTTTATCTAATATCGTTCCGTCAAATTGACGAACGTATATCGTTATTATCGTCCCGCGTTGAATTCTAATGAATTACTCGGAATCGTGCAGCGGATGAGTCGCGAAATTATTCAATTAGACTCCGCTGTCCCGTCGGTTGACACAGTCAGCCATCTTGTATAATTAACCAGCTGCGCTAAGAACGGCGAAATTCTGAAATGGGAAAAGGAACGTAATCGAAGGATGTGGTCGACGTATCGTCGATGAGAAGATAGAGGACCAGAAAAGAAGATCGGTAAGACGGCAGGGAGGCGAGAGGCAGGACGATATAACGGCGTCCAAGTTTCGTGGCAAGAGCCGCGCGGTCGGATGAGAATTATTCAAGGATTTTCCAGATAATGCAATAACGTAGCGGCGCGCACCGCCGTGAGAAATTAGCGGCATGAATTATGAATGAGACCGACTTCGCCGGCCGTTTATCTTCTTTAATGTTTCTTGGCGTCTTTCGTTGGATGAGACTACCAACGGTGTGTGTCGCGGTCCTCATGATTTCTTGCCTCTTTGTTCCCTGGTTTCAGCGCCTCCCTCTCTCTCTCTCTCTCTCTCTCTCTGTGTGTATCGCCGATGAATCGCGCGGGCTCGATTATTTTTCGGATAAGTGGAACGGTCGTTAGAATTTTAATGACGTATTTGTCCAGAGAATTATAGTCCCGGTGTTATGGCGCGTCTGGGATTAAGTGGCTATTCAGAGTTGTCGAGCACCGAACCCCGTCTGAATAGGAAACAGCAAGTGTCACTTCATTCTCGCGCTCTACCTACCACCACCACCTCCTCCTCCTCCTCCTCCTCCAACCGAGCACTCGTGTTTGCCAAAAATTCGCCGGATCGATATTCCCCGCTGCTCGACGATACACCTCTTTCCTCCGAACGAAAGTTTCGTACGCGAGAACGTTAATTGCGCGCGAACGATCCGGTTGTTTGCGTCATCCGTGCAATTTTCCCGCGTCGTTCGAGGGGAAGAAGAACGCAATTAGCGTCAGCCACGATAATTTCGAGGCGTCGGACCTCGGTCTACCGCCATTCCATGCGAGTCGCTCGCAGCCACCTTTGAAATCGAACACCCGTTAAATGCAATTAGACAATTAGCCAGAGGGGGCGGGGGCCAGGATGGCGCGGCGAGTGCTTCGTCGACGCTTTTCACCCTTCTGCCCGTCGAGAGAGCCACTAGAGGCCAACGTCGTCGTCCCAGCGACGACGACGACGACGACGACGACGAGATAGGAATGCTCATTGTCACGGCACGCACCGCTCCTCTGTCCAGGGGTTACTCGACGATCGCGACCCTCCTCTCCCGTTGCACTTTCTTTGTGGCCGACCGATTTCTTCTCCCGTGGATCGGGACGGAAAGCTTTCAGCCCTAGCCTCTTTGACTCTTGTCGTTCCATTCGAGCTTGCAGCGGTTAATTAACGAGAGCCATCGATCTCCTCGCCGGAAATTGGAGGATTTTAAAGGAAGACGCTAAAGAGGGAGGGAGGGAGAGACGCTGCTATCGGAATACCTCGGAATTGGAGGATGTCTTATAATTTCAGATGTGAGATTTCGAGTATTCAAATATCGTTCCCTTTGAGAGGAAACCGGGGCATTTTAAAGAAAGACGCGGGCAGCTATCTTTGGGTCACCTGAAATAGCTCGGGAAATGTTTTGTAGTTCGAGATACGTCGGTTCTACAAATAAAATTGGTACTTTCGCGTGTTCGAATCCCGAAAATTGGCGGGATACATCCGCCGTATGAATAATTCAGTCGAGAGTTATACGTAATTTGGTTATACGATCGGTTCATAAATATTCAATCTGGATCTATTGTCGTTAGGGTTTCTTTTCTCCGATTTAAAGTATTCCGATCTACAAATCATAGTTACTCGTTTACGTAATCGCCCGATGAAACGAATCTAAATGCGAGCCTGTTGAATCTTTACGTAATAAAAAAAAAAAAAAAAAAGGGAGGGAAAAGAAAGGTTGAACGGGTGGCGGGAGGCGTTCAATAGGTAGGCTCTCAAGCTTCCATTTTAAGCATTGATTCGGTTCCGCGTGAATGCCTTGGAAGCCGATGTCGGGAATGAGAGAGAGAGAGAGAAAGGAAGGAAAAAGAGAAATTGGAAAGGCGGGACGCTGTTTGTGAAGGAACAACGGTGAATAATTCACAATGCGAGGCTAACGATAATTTATTAATTCAGCCAATTATGCGGGCACGATATTCAGGGATGATCGAACGAGACCGGCTCTGAATTGTTAATATAACGCAGGGAAGAAAATTTCATTGCGAGAATCGTGTAATTATCGTCTCTCCGCGGCCGATTATTTACGCTTTAATGAATTCTCGCCAGAGCATTTAGTATAAGTACACGTTTCTGTATTCGCGCGCGTGTCAAATTGAACGTAACGCAAGATTAACGGAATTCCGAGTTCATTTCTTCGCAAAAAGGGGCAAAGGTGAAGCAATTATTCTCTAATTAATGTTATCCAACGAACGATTCCATTTTTGTAGGTTTCACTTTCCCCGTGACACTCGGGATTAATCAGTTAAATGCGCGGGTGCATTTCATCCGGATTGCGCGACGAAAAAATGTCGGACGACCGGCATTTTTTCGCAACGATGGGAAACACGCAGGAGCAAAACTCGTTCCCCCATTCTTCCTTTCTTCCTCATTTTTGTTCTATTTTCATTTACGGATCGCGTATAATGAAGCATCTGTGTTTCGAGGGACAAAGGCCCTTTTGAAACGATCCGATACCGGCTGTAACGATATATGGATGCCACGCGTCGCATATTATAGTTTAAACGGGACGTTTTGTTCGTCGAAAATATTTGCGATGCGAATTTACAGTCGCGTGTCGCGTATTGTTTTAACTCGGTTTCCGAAACGCGACGCGTTCCGTTCTAGTTGGTCGTTCTAATTGCAGTAGGGGCAAACGAGAGCGCGAGGTTGGACGAGGACGGACAGTCGAGAGGTGGGATGGAATTTTTCTTTCCAAATTGAACGACGTTGCCCGATGAAGAAGCAATTAGAAAGTTCATCGAGCTGTTTCAACGGGAACACTTTTGCCGAGCGAAACAATCGCTACCGACCGATTACTATCCCAGCTAATAACCATTCTGGCAATTATCCAAATAATTCGTGTTAACATGAAGCTCATCAAGACTTTCCCCCAACTTCGAGCTTCCACCCGGGGAACCTGGATAGAATTGCAGCCAATCGAGTAATCGACCATTGCGAGCCCAATTACAATACCTCTTCTTTCTCTTTCCACTTTTCTATCTCTCTTAAAAAGAAAAAATTCATTAGAAGTAATCGTTCCAAGTGTCATTTTCTTCCACTTCCGTTACTCGTTCGTATCTATCTAAAATGTTGCCATCTCGATATAACTCCGATCGATTCGGATATTCAAAATTTTACTACCATGCGAACTATATCCAGAAGAGCGCACGGATAGTCTCGATACCAATTACCTATCGTTCTTCCTGTTCTTTTCAATCAGTGACACGCGATGGTACCCGAGGCGAATTTAGTTGCCAAAATTCGTCGTGTAGCCTGTCGGAAATTCGTCGATTCGGTATTCGCGAGTAGAATTTCCGGAAAATACAACCGGGACAAACGTTATTTCGATACCGCCGCGACATCCTAATTCGGTCGCGCAGCGGGGCTGTTCGCGAACTTAGTTTTACGCTCGTAGCCAATGCAATCACCGACCGAAGAAACACACCGGGACTGTATCCGATCTAGCACGTCAGGCACGATTTCCTATACCGGGTACGACCTTATTCGTCTTGTCTGTTCGTTGGATTCGTATCAAAGGTATTTTTGTACGCGCGCCCGAGAGACACAGTTGTCTTACAAGATTGTCTCGTTGCTCGCCTAAATTTTGCCGACAGTCTTCTTGGGTTCGCGCTGAACTCGCGCCGTTTGATTATGCGAGAATCCGATCGAGGATGGATCGAACGTGTCCGTCGACGAAATGGAATCCTACGTGTTTGCGGAATACCAGATAATTCTTTTCGTGATACGAATTACGAGATTCTGATCGAATGCCCCGATTGGCGGTGAAACTCAGACTTTGGTGTATTTTAAAATCGATAGGGAACAGAACGGTATTCCCTGCCTTTGCCTATGGAATAATTTTATTTACAGTATATATTCGTATAATGCACAGTTTTATATGCGAATACAAACTGGATTCGAATGGGATACGCGAGAGCCAGGATAGCACGGTCATCTTCGAGGATACGGTTCCCAGCTACATGAAGCACCCCGTGCACCGTGACGTCCAATTCATAAATTCTGATTTCCACATTCAAAATACGATAAACTGCGCGTTCGGTGATATACGTACGTTAAGCTAGAACATCCTAAATTTCTGATAATCCACTGTTCCGATTCGTCGCGAGGGCTACTTCCCATCCATCATTCGAATCGTTACTCCGCCTTTTTTTCCCGACGAGCGCACTTCTGGACAAGGATAACTAATTAGGATAATCGTGCAACTCTTTTCTCTTCTCCAGGAGATGTTATCGAACCGTAGACATATTCTCTGGCCATTTCAGTTCGAAACGAGCCGTACACTTTACATCGTTTAGATCCAGAAACTTTCTTCCTTGATTAAATTCTGATATCGTTATATTTTACACCAACTGCGATATATTCCAGGCTGTCCTCCACCTTGTCCAAACTTGTGCCCACCATAAATTATAGTACTCATCTCGGAGACTTTACGTCGGAAACGTCCTCGATCTCGCGTATAAAATACGCGACAAGGTCTAACCAAGCGTCGATAAAAAAAACACCGTGAAACAGCCATAATAGGGAGATTCATTCCTCCCTCTTTTTCCCTCTCTCTCACCAGTAGCTATTGATCGAATCATGGATCACGAGGACGCGACCATACGCGAAACGATCGATGGAGAACGCGCGGATGGGTGAAGCGGTCGGTGGTGGCCGAGCGAGTTTTACGCGCGACGCGGAGGACTTCCGGTCGCGCCTGGAACGGAATAAAATCGCGTATCAGCTCTGCACCCCACGGGTCCCATCGCTATAAAACCGGTCGCACATTTTTCGCGAGTGTTTCGCGACGCCGTGACGCTCGAGGACGCGTCGGCAACGTCGACCGTGACCACCCTCCAGCGGCTTCCGGTCGGCCGGGGGATTTAATCGGGGCGACGCGAGAAAACAACGTTGTAAAGTTTACGCCACGGGAGACAGCGGCCGTTAGCATTTTTCCGGGACGCTCGTTGAATTAGGATGGATGAACTGGCGGGTGTGCGAAATTTTTCGTACACATTTTCGTTTGTTTGTTTATTATAAACGTCTCTTTTGGCGAGTTTTTCTAACGCGCGCAGAGAGGCCCAGCGAGAGGTTGGTGTAAAATGGTGCGTGTCGCTGACACGTAAGGACCGGGTTCAGCTGGGCCCGTTCGCGTCAAAGGAAAACAACGATACTGACAAAAAATGTACACAGTACGAGCACGAGTCGAGTCGATTTAGTCGGAGTTCGCGAGGGAGTTTCTTTTATTTTTCACGCGAGGGGAGAGGAAAAGTGGAAGCGTGCACGAGAGGGTCGGAAAGTTTTAATCCATTTTTCCGACGAATCGAAAATTGGTTAAACGTCGACCGGATAAGAGGGCAGAAACTTTCTCGGAGGAAGGGTGAAAATTACCGGACCGACCTACATACGGATGACGAGTGCTCCCTCTCTGTTTTTACTATGTATAACTTCATTCTCCGAGCAATTGTTCCGTGTCGAGTGTCGGTATTTAATTAACGCTCGGCTCTTGCAATTACAATTAATGGCACGAAGATAACGCCGTTAAAAAGCGTTGTTTCCCGTGTAAATGGAAACTCCCGGCGTCTCATGCATGATGCACAACATTCAAGCCCAAGAATTACCTGCATTCGCGAGAATTCTAATTTTACGACTCGCAGCCATTTTGATTGTGGCGCAACGAATGGTAGCCCCGCTGAAAATACTGCCGAGTTAATTACCTCGTAAATTAAGATCGGTTACATTAAACAGAATCGGACTTCCGCGAAAAATTGCGCGCATTTGCCAGCGCACAGTTTCTATTATCTCCTCTCCCTTCGCTATTGTGCTTCGCGGACGGCTCGCGATCGACGCAACGTTCGCCAGAGAAATCCATGGTCGACGGTACCCGCGGAAACATAACGCGGCGAAAGTTTGAGCGATGAAAGCCTCGCCAAGTTAAACGTTACGATCTCCGGCCTCGTCTTTTTTTCTGGCGTGAAAACGCGTGGAAATTCTAGAATTTCCCGACGACGATCCGCGAACAGTCGGGTGGTGGGCAGGAAAAAGCGAGGGGTAGCGGTGGGATTCTCTCATCCCGTCATTTACGTACCATTCGACGCGGGATTGAGCGTAGACGCGTTTAACTTTCATGTTTGCTGATGCATTCGCGAACGCTTGCGGGAACGCGCTGCAAACGCGGCGAGAACATTTTTCCGGGATTATCGGGTTCGCTGGTCCTCCGAGCCCTTCGCGGCGGTTTGCATATTATGAAAGTCGAAACGGCAAGATGCTCTTCGAGATGAATCCGTGTTCCTTGGTGGCCTCTTTATCCTCAACATTTTCACTAGATCGATGCGTTCAGAGATTCATTTTAATGGCTCTCGCGTAGCGAAATGGAAACACGTGCGATTTCTAATTACTTTGCTCCGCGATATTCGTTGCACACATGCATCATCCAACGATCCAACGAGAAGAATGCAGTTTCTTCACGGAATTTACAACCGCGAAGCTTTAGCCCCGCGGTGAGATACCCGCGGTAAAGTAAGTGGAAAACCATCGATCTGACGGAAGTTCGGGGCCGAGCGATATTCAAACCGCGTCCGAGAAGGAAATATGAAGAAGCGTTACACGTGTATCGACTGCGGTGCATCGAAACTAGGCCACCGTTGCCTCTCCGTCCGGGTTCTGTTCTCGAAGCTCTCAAGGAAAATGGAAATTCCTCGAGGTAGCGAGCCGGTCGCAAGAAGGCGCGGTCGCCGCGAAGCGTCGCCAGGACCACGGCGATCTCTTCGGCAAAACAGTAATTACTCGCGCAAACTAACACCCCTGGTGCACGTGCACGCGAAGGGCAAGCTAAACGTGGCAAACGAGAACGTCGATGCAGTCGCAACCATCGCGATTAACGCGACCAAAGTCGAAGAGCGTGGACGTATGGATCGTTGGAACCTAATTTTTTTCCCAGCACGTTATCACTCCGCTTGATGCGCGAGTGGTCGAGGTTGGTAATGGTCAGACAAAGGTCTCCTTCTTTCGTATCTCGCGTTTTGAATTCGTAGAACAACTGTTTCACTGCAATTGACATAATTAAGCAACGCCAGCTGCCT
Source organism: Xylocopa sonorina (assembly GCF_050948175.1). Taxonomy (NCBI): domain Eukaryota; kingdom Metazoa; phylum Arthropoda; class Insecta; order Hymenoptera; family Apidae; genus Xylocopa; species Xylocopa sonorina. The sequence goes on along the minus strand of NC_135197.1, from coordinate 9,977,760 downwards.
CCGAGTGGAGGGCCAACTAAATTCGCATAGAAAGTCTCGCCGTTTTGACCTCGTGTATAAAAACGGGAACGTGAATCGCGTCAAAAGAAACAAGGCAGAAAAAGAAGGCGGGCGGGGACGTATGGAATTAACTAGACAACGCGGCTGCCGGTGGAAAAGAGCCGGTGTAGAATAGCATCGTGATTCAAGGGAAAATTCTGCAAAGCAGACACAACGTTGAAAAGGGGAACGAGAGCCAGGAGGGTTTCGCGTTCGCGCGAATCCCAGAGCGGTTTCCGTGCCGTTTCGCGGCTCTATTTCGGTAAGAACGTAGAACGTAGACGACGACGGCGACGAAGAGTGCGTCCGTAACGTCATCTTGAGATTAGTCGAGGTCGAGCAAGACGCCGGAAGTCTCCGTTGACGAACAGCCGCGACTAAACAGAGCACGAAAGTCCAACGCGGAGGTGGTGGGTAGAGGGGCGGGTGGTCTCACCGAGCGTAAAAGACTTTACACCCGTCTGCACCGTGTTTCGTCGGGGGCGGCAAAGAGAGGAAGGTGGAAAGAAAAAGAAAAAAGAGGGGAAACAGAAGAAGAACAAAATGTTGGTAAAGAGCGAGGGGGAGAGAAAGAGTGCTTTGCCAGGGTTCAACATGGGTGTAACGGTTTCTGCGACCTATTTCCGACTGGCTGGCACGGATAAAGGTGTTTATTTTTCCTGCAGCTCCAGCGACGCCTACCCCAATTCTTTCGCAAATCTACAGGTACCGAGGCGCATCTAATACGCGCGCGTACAAACTTCCTCGTTCGCGTCATCGAGCGAGATTGATAGAGGAATTCGTTAAGATACGACGACCAGCGATGGAATCAAATTAGAGACTGTCGCGTTGCGAAGGACTTCGAGGTTCTCGCATCGGGGAATAGCGTTGCCAATCGATTTACCTGGTCTCCTGAGTCTGTGTCGAGGTTGTTGGCTTCCGATACCTCTGAAACGTCCTCGATAATCGAGTCGCCGATTGTGCTGTTGTCGCTTAACACCAGGCCCACCAGGCATATCTGAAACAATCGTATATCAATGAGAACGATTGAAATCGTTGCTTCCATCGTTTCGATTAAAAAATGCCGTTTCGTTGGTTGATCGCACGGTCGATGGAACAGAAAAATAGCGCGCACGATTCTCCGCGTAAAACGGGGACGAAGGGACGCGCAGCATCTCCCGGCGAACGAGGGCGGCGCAATTTAATTGTAGCTGCACTTCCGCCCCGAAAACGGACACCCACTTTCTGGTATTACCGCGCAGAGCCGGAACTTTCGTAACGAGTCCGCGGCCTGGCCGCTTTTTCATCGCGCGTACACCTCCGTCCCGACGTGTTTCGCGTCGTTGATTCCCCCTGGGGACCGGAAGCGTCCATATTCCGAGGCGGTCATGAATTTTTGCCGCCCCACTCGTGATTCTATCCACCGTTTCGGTTGTTTAAATAACACCTTCCGGGACGATAGCGTCTCGCGAGGGATTACGGAACGATTCGGGACTACACCCTCGAGTTTCCCGGGCCGCGAGAAATTTAAGGAGGCTGGGAACTTGTTAACGCGCGACGTAACCTGTTTCAGCTCGAAGAGGTGGAACTTGTTGGGTAGTTTTATATCTTTCGCGTGCGACTGTTCCAAGTTCTCGATACGGCCGTTATGTTCGCCGAATTAAGAAGTTGAGAACAGTCGGTGATTCCTTGGCAGGGGGCGAAGGATCGAGGGAGGCGAAGTACGTGTCACGCGGAGGATCGCGTCTAACGTTCGACGCGCGTTATTAGCGATAAATTCAGACGCCCGGGCCGCCCTGTAATTAAAGGTTAACGATAGGCGCCCCGGGCGTTCAGAAAATGAACTCGTACAACGTGCTGGATTAGTACAACGTGGCAAAGATACCGTTGCCTCATTGATTTTACGATCATGACGGCGTGTTTATCGGCTTGTTATTAGTCGGCACGATTACATTCTAACCATCCTTTACGACGTACCATTTCTAACCTTGGGCTAGTCACGAGTTTCGGGAGGAACCTCGCTCGCGATCACTCGAACCGATAAATCATTCTTGGGATCACGTAACCGAGGACGGTACAATGCACGGGAATTAGATTCGAATGATCCATCGAGAACGAACGGGGAGAGATGTCGGTGACGTCATTGGTTTCATTCAACGCGTCCTTCCTGCTCGTTCCAAGTTTCGCGACTATTAATTAGGTCACAATGGGATCGTTAAGGTTACGTAAACGAACCTCGACGTTTGCCCGTGGCCGTTCGAGCGATCATTAAAGATATCGAACGAGGAAGTTTCAAAATATACGAAGAGCGTAATCCCCGGTGGAAATTGATCAAGTCGTAATGGCTGGTAGGGGCTTCCTATTGAAACTGGAAAGTCATTATTCATCCTGCGATCATTATGATTAGCCAATCGACCACCTAGGGCGTACGCCGGCGAGCGCGTACAATGTACCCTTGGACGAGGAAAAAAAGCAGAAAATTATAGTGATCGAGGCCGGCGATCGATTAACCGATCACCGTTATTATCTTGCTAGTAATACGCGGTGCTCGACCGGTGCTATCGTTTAATCGCGACAAACATGCCCGCCTTCGACTTCAAAGGCGTAACTCATACAGAACTTAATTTATTCCCCCGGAGATTAAAGGCTAAGGTAATGCCATTACTTAGCCCCGGTGATTTCGGTTAAATCAATTTCATTCCCAAAACTGTACAGAGCTGATTGCTACTTTAGCGATTCGAAGCGTGCAACTTTCCTATTCATAATTATCGGAACGCGACCGGCCGACGAAAAGAAACAACGTCGTTCGAGAATTTAATTGTAAGAGCGTCAGAGCTCGCCCCCGAAGTTTCCCACTTAACCCTCTCACGGGCTTACCGTCGCAGAGTACCTCGAGTACGCTAACAAACGCGACACGCTAACTTTTATACCTCAACTTCCGTTAATATACATTTCCTAGCTGACGACAAATGCTTCTCGTCGGCAATTATTAAGATCATCCTGTTCCTCGTTTATCTCTCGTACTGTGAAACATCCCACCCCTTTTATTCCCCTCGAGTACGAAACGATGATGCAGCGGATCAAATGGAAGAATTCACGAGCCCTTCGATATTATTCCAGCGATTAGGTGCCTAACAAAAAAAAAAAAAAAAAAAAAAAATACCAGAAAAATACTTTGATAAACGGGTTAAGAGAAACGCGTCGAGGACCGATAGGAGAACGTGACGTATGCGCGTCACGCTTACGCTCGCGTCCAATGGACAATAATATCGATGAATAACCGAGATTCCAATTGAAATACGCGGCGATACGGATTCGAGTGTACATACGCGTACGTAGATCGGGCCAGGAAACGAACCGACTTACCCGTGGTGGAATTTATGCCCGGCACGGCCCCGGCTAACGAGGCGTCTGCGTTCGATACCGTTTAATTCTTATCTGGCCCCTTGATTGGCTCGCGTGCCGCGCCTGGATTAACGCCACCAGGCCGCATTAATTCTGGTAATTAACTTAGTCTCCCGACTCGACGCGACCTGAATCGCCGCGCTCCGCCTCGACACCGACTCCGTGAACTTCCTTGGGTGGGCAGGATCAAAAACGCCTCGCTAATTGAATCGATCGCGGCTCGATTAATGACCCGTCACACCTGTTATCGACTTCTCCTCGGTGGATCCGACTGCTCCATGAAATTTCTCTTTATCTATCGGTGGCTCTCGAGTCTCTTAAACGCGACGCCCGAAATTGCATACCTCGACGCGGGGGAATATAAGGAGTGTCGAATATAAGCGTCATCGATTGAAATTCCGTTCTTTGGGTAATGGCGCGTCTCTCTTAGGAAGCGATGCACTCGTGCGCGGAACAACGCGTGTCTCGTCGATGATGCTTGGCTGCTTATCGATGGCTCATCATCGATACATGCAAATTCCACTTTCAGCGAACCTTTGAAGCCCTGTTTGTTCTATTTCCCATTGGACGCGCAGCGTCGAAGCAAAATGTACGTCTTGAATAACTGAACTTCGCGTTCGTGAAATATGCACCCTATCTCTATACGGCAACGATAGTAATAACGCTTTTAAAAGGGGTAGTAGAAGAACTCTGTGGCAACCGTGGATTGACAGAAGAGTACCGCAAGAAAAAGTATCGAGGAAGAGGTTGGCTTCGTTGAAAGGAAGCGGCGAAGATGGTCCGCGATCGGCGTCAGCGCGAACTGGAGGAGCGGCGTGCATCCAGGATACGGCGCGCGGATCATCGGTGGTCGTAAACGTTTCACGGACAGAATCATTTTTCAGTGTTCGCCCCGGGGGGATACGGCGGCGATTTATCTCGTCAATCAAAGGGCTGCTTTATCGTCGGAGAAAAATTGATATTCGATTACGTGGCCCGCGCAGGGGGGTTCGTTCCGCGGCGTTTTCCGAACGAGGCGCGCCACGGAAGATACCGGAGGAACACGGGACGCTACTTTGCGCCTCCGTGTGAATAACATCCATTTTCTCCGCCGTCGTTAAATTAATATCGCAGGACGGAGGAGGATTCGAGCACGCTAAAAGGCGACCCGTGTCGACAGATTAGATCCTCCTCGAGGTAAGGCCTAATCTTTCTCCCGTCACGCCTCTGAACAATGCTACGCGCTCGATCCACACCCTGTATCGCTTAAGATAACTTCTTTATTTATGATCGCGGTTGGTGGCTTCGCGTATTGCAGGTAGTCTCGCTGTGAGACGGGTGTTCCGAACAGCTGTGGACTTTTAACTACTCTTCCGGCGGACGATTTCTCGAGAATACTTCTCCTCTTTCTTTTTTTCACTTCTAAAACGTCGCGATTGAATGGTACGACAGTCGCATTATTTCACAAGATTCTATTGTGGATCTTGATGCACGATGACACCCTGTATTTATCTGCAGCTGGTAGAGGCCGATATCAACTCTGATGGCCGCAATATATCCTCGTTGTCATTTCTCACGTGGCGATGATATTCAAACAGGATAAGACCGCTTACGTATCTATGGAGATTTATGGTCCAGTTTTCGTACGATGCATTCGCATCATTGTAGATAAAGAACCCGTTGGTATTTATTAATTCCCGCGACTTGCATCAACGAAACACCAGCTCAAAGGAGGAGGCTCGATTCGAAATAACTCGGGTGGCGTGCGCCTCGCGAATCGATTCCCGATTTATCGCGGTAAATTCGCGCAACGTGCAGGCGTAAACGAAGAAGCCCGGTTATCGCTCGATCGCGTTTCAACGACACGGGTGTGTTCCCCTCCGGGGGTGGGTCGCGTACTCGAGGCCGATGGTGCTCGCTGGCGATAATCAACGCTTTTTACCGCGGCGCCCCAGGTATGAATCAAACACGCCCGGTTCGAACGCTAATGAAAAACGATCCCTCCGACGCTCTCGCAACGATGGATCCTCCGAGCGAGAAACGGCGCTGGTAGGGAGATTGATTTAATGCGCTGCGCGCTGCCAGCTACCACCGCCTTCCAAGTTGCACCGCCACGCGTGATTGCATAAAAGCGTGCGAGGGGCCGCTGATAAATGGCCGGGAGCTACTTAAGCGTCCCCCGACCACTGTTCCGGCGTAATTGTTTCCATCGATTCCGAAACGCTCGCCGGACGGTTACTAATTAACGGGCCGTCACGCCGGCGGGATTCAAGTTCCCTTGAAGAAATTCGCGAATCTGGGTCAACGACGACCGCGGCAGCTTGTTTTTCCTGTCGGCGAGTACGGTTCCTAGGGGTTGATTAAGAGGGCCGCTGGATTAAAAGGCCGCGCGATGAGGTGTGCAATTATCGGTGGCTCGATATCAAATCGATCGATGAGTTGGATAAACGCGGCAGTTCGAGCGTCTCCGGAAATTCGTACACGCGAGGAAGCAGAGCGAGGGGTGGGATCGTTGGAAACATTTTTTGCAAGAACTTAGAGGTTTTTCAAGGACGCGATGGAACTCGCGGAGGTAACAAATAGACCGGGGAGAATAAGGGCGAGTTGGGAAGTTCCTCAAGAGATGGATACGGAACGAAAGAATTATTTTTCCCCTCGGTATCCGATTCGATTAACCCCGTTATTCGCCATAATGGGAACAGCGCTTCCTTCAATTTTCTCCCTCCTTAATAAAATATCATTAGCAAAAGTTAATCCTCGCTTGGTTCGCGAGCCATTTCAACCATTCCCCTTCCGTCCACGTAGAAGTTTAAATTAATCAGATTACCTCACTGCCATTTAATTAACGACCATTTATTTATTTGCCTTAGTTGTCGGATCGAATAGGGTAATCTTATTAAGCCATTTTCCTCTCTCCCTTATACCATTTTAATTGTCCTTCGTATTTTCCACAAACTGAAGATTGTCCAACAAAATTTAACTTGTTTTTTTTTATCGACCTTAGAACTCTCTGGCACCGAATCCCTCTTCCTCGCCGTGCGCGATTAATCGTAAACCAAATGACGCCATTTGGCCGACATTATGGCGGTCGGATACGCGAGCGTATTAGACGCGTGTATACCGAACATTCGATGTTCGTGCGCCGTCTAAACGCCCAATAGTTGCGCGATAAAATCTTCCTGGACCTCCCAGGGTAAAGGTGTTTTTCTCCCGCTTAAACAGGGTTAAACCAGCCTCGCCTATCTGCCGTCCATCTATAAACCCAAACACCTCTCCGTCCCTTATCCCCATAAAATAAGATTGATCCGTCTCGAACACGCTTTCCAACCTGGTTCTTCGTGTCTGCTAGGGACTTCTCATCTTATTGCTTCTTAAATGCGGGATGAAATTTCGAGAGTCGTTCGAACTGAAATTCTTAAATTCCACTTTTCCCAAAATATTTTTTAATCAATTTTTAGAACAAACAATGCGATACAAACCTAACGAACGAACATTTTCTGTAACTGTTTTATATTTTGAGAATATACCCAACCGTTCCGTTTCCAACGAAAATCGGACTTTATCCACCGGTTATCATAATCACCGTTCGATCGTTCCACGAATGAAATGTCACGTAATTCCCAGAATCCTAATCTTCCGGCGGACCTTCACTTTCTCGTTCCGTGCGTGGAAACAGAGGACAGGCCAGCACCAGGAGAGGTGCAACGATCTCTCGATTATCCCACGACCCTTATCTACCTCATTTACCCTTATCTCTGCTCAGACTAAGCCAATTAAAGTGGCCCGTGAATTTTCCGGCCAATCGGCTCGCTTCCCGGCTGAATAATACATCGGACAGGATCGCTGTCTATTCGCTGTCAAACTTCCCGGCGTTTCTCGAATCGATCCTCCTGATTCTAATACGCCGCGCTGCGCAGTCGTTGGCACAAAAATAAGTTTTGCCCTCCTCGAAGACGTCTAAGATTCGCGACAGGATCTTCAACTTCCCGTCGCGGATTCGCCTAATGAGATCCACTTCAGTCTGCGATAGGTGTTTCTTTTAATATCGCGAAACGTCTCGAGCACTTAGAGGAACCGGCAAACTTTCGTGCATTTTACGAGGGATTCAAACGAACGAGGATCGGGAGAATGTAAAAAGGCGAGACTGGAATCTAAAAATAACTGTATCTCAGGTTTTATACGGTTTAGATGTTCGGACGAGTTCCTCTTGTTAGAAATTTAGGCCATGCGGAATGGGTTCGATACTTTCGTTGCGAGAGTCGTTCCGCGGAGAATCGTACGAATACGTCGAAACGATTCGTGCGGTATTGAAAGTAACGTTTATGGCATCTGCATAGAGGAACCAATGGGGACACGTTCGTGCAGTACTCTGCTCGTGGCTTTATGACTATGTTACCGGGGGAAAGTTTATACGCAGCGTATCCACGTTGACATTTTCTCTCGGGTGATTCAGATTTAGGTGGTTTATACATTCAGCGGGAGAAAAGGAATCTCAAGTGTTCCGGTTATCTCGTAGGAACAAGTGTGTAGCAGCGTCAAGTGCCCTTGCCAGTCTAGTACCTCTAATGGCTACCTCGAGTTATGATTCATACGTTCGAGAAACGAAACCACTCCTCTCTTAAGTATACAGATTTTCGTTTCGATTCCGTCCAATCATCCCCCGGAAGAAGGTCACGCGCGGAGCCGTGTAACAAGTCCGTCGATCCTTTCCGCCTAGTTCGGTTACCAAGACGGATTCTGCATATCGGATGGCGGTGATCTAAGCCGTAACGAACGCTCGAGCGATAGATAGGAGATCTTTATTCAGGGGTACACGCGGAATCAAGCAGTCGGAAGGGCGAGCGACCGCGTGGGAGAGATTGAAAAGGGTACGTGACGTGGATAAGGAAACTCTCTTAATTTACGATAGTCTCGCGGCGGTATCGGTTTTCATTATGTACCGGCGGACTTCGCGGGCGGAAGTTTCCGCGCGTGCGAACGCGAGGACGTCCCAGGTCCGTTTCCCCGTCCGCGATCGTTTCTGCATCCCAAGCAGAAACCCACCGTCCGGATATTTCCCGCGAACAGATCTACGGGGATGGCAGTCGGGGGAGACGTCGGCGGGGAAAGTGTTTCGAAAAGTGGTTTCCTCGCGAGGGCTGGGTGGAAATTTCGACGGCGAACGGAAGTGTCCACGGGGACCCGCGATAAATTTCACAGAGCGTCGCGTCCCGGGAAGACGAAGGGCTTTTGGTCTCGCGTGGATAAGATCTTGATGATCCTGCTCGCGATAAGAGCTTACACGAGTGCGCCGTGCTAGGTTTTAGTTTAGTTTCGGTTGATCTATCGCGTTCCTTGTACCGATCATGGTCCCACGGCTTCCCGTGGAATTGGCTAATTTTTGCGCGAACAGAATCGAGAACGACTTTCACAAATTACTTTTCCGCCGTTTAATTGCCATTCGCGTCACGCCTCGTCGGGTTTCTCTTCTATTTCGGGCTCCCGCGATATTTCTGTTTCGCTCGTGCCCGGTCCGTGATCTGCGAATCCGTCGGAAATTTACTTCTTAAGAAGACTTTTCTTCGCCCTCGTGCATGTAAGTATATACTGAACTTTATATCCAACTTCCACTGTCTTTTATACTCGTCCCTTTCTTTCTTAGCTCCCTCCGCCCTGCTGCTACATCCCTCTTCATCTCGCTTAATTTATTCCTTCCTAACTTCCTTTTGTTTCGCCTCTCTACAGCCCTTGTACCAGTTTGCGGTTTTATTCTTGTCCTACTTCGTTACTCTTTCTTCTCTTTCATTTTCGTCCCACCGCCCCGTACTCCATGCTCCTGCTCCTCGCTCGACGTCCTCGCGTTTCGTCGCTCACGCGGAAGCAGTACCGATCGCGGTGGAATTCTCGTTTTTTTACAAAACAGAAAAAAAATGCCGCGATGGACGACAAAACCAGTTCGAAGCGCGTACAACGGCTCTCATCGCTTCCCAATTTCCCTTCGTATTTTCTCAATTCCTCTCCCACGCATCTTGACCTCGTTCCCCCGTCCGCATCCACGGTCCGACGCCGTTTTCTTTTCATCTGGTTCGCGTCGCTCCGCACATCCGGCCGTATTTTTCATCGGTTCAACCTGCCAGCCAGTTATATCTCCGCGATGGCTGCTCGCGCGTACCTTCATCCCCCGTTCGCACCCCCCTCTGTGTACAGCCGCGGACGGAGAGGGACGTCGAAGAAAAGCGTTTCGTTTAATCACGCTGGCACACCGGTAAATTGAATTATCCCCGTGCGGAGTGCGCGAGCAGCGCCGGTGTGGAGGATGAACAGGGGGTAGAGAACCGAGCCTCGAACGACGAGGGGTGGGTTCGTCGAGGAGGCCGCATAGACCAGATCCGCTAATGATAGGTTATAATGGAGCTGCCTGCGCCACTGGTTAACCTCGAAAATGGAACGAATTTAAGTGGAGCAGCCCGGCATGGAATTAATTCTCAGGTAATCGGAAGTCAGCGGCGAGGTCTCGGGCAGCGTGATCGATCTTCGATGAAATATGCCCCGCTTCCACCTTCTTCCTGCTCGCGTTCCGCCAGCGATCCAGCCATTGATCGATGCACTCGCCGGGGCTGCGGAACGGGCGATCGTTTTCTTCCCTTGGAACGTACGGGGGTAGTTTTCGAGGGACGTTAAACCACGATTAACGGCGGATTAATTTGCCGGATGATAAGCGGGATGGTAACTTGTGTAGTTTCTCAGCCGGAATTCACCGGTTGTACAGATACGCTGAGAACTGTACGCTGGACTTGCTCGCAATCAGACATTAACGGCCCTAGCCGAAGGGATATATATCTTTGGACAGCCGGGAAATAATAACGACACGTATATCGTCGAAACAGAGATTTCGAGCTAGAGAGATTGGAATGTTTCGCCGCAGCATTGTGGCTAACTTCTTCGAGCGTTAAGCGACGTATCGATGTTCTCGCGTGTCTGACGATTCATTGACTGGTACTACTGGTAATATAACCACGTAATAATACGTTAGAAAAATTGCGATCTTTTTCCATTTATCGATCGAACAATTACTGTAATAGAAATTAGATACGTTTAAGTTATCGTAGAAGTACTACGTGTCCCGTTTTGTCAAACGCATCGCGTGTTGCAACAGCGTTGGAAAATCAGGCAGTTCCAGTCGATGAAAGAAACGAGCGACGTCCGCCTAGGCGCAATTACCGATTCGAAAACTATAAGATTCAATCGGCGGACCGTTCAAAAATCGATTCCGCAGGGTCGCCGTAAATTTCCCGAGGAACGATCCGGGCTGGTGGTCCGCTCGTAAATTCTCGAGCGGCGGTTTTTTGAAGGAAGCCGTGAGAATCGAAACAAATCTCGACGGCCAATTAGGTGGCTTGTCCAAGCGGACTCGTCTTCTCGCTCTCGCTCGCTGTTGCACATGGCGTGTCCCCCGGCGTGTTCGTCCGTGGGATCACCCACTCGGATTAGAAATTTATTAGAGCCCCGCTGACGCCCGAGCGGAGACCGCGTGGGCGCGACCAGCGGGCTTTTTACAATTTCCAGGGAGGAAACGGGGGGCGTGGCGCGAGAGGTCCTTCTGGCCCTCGAGTGTGCCGAGAAAAGCGCTCGAATTTATAACCTGCTCTATTGTCGTGTTTTCCCGGCGACGGGGTGGGTCCGAGGGATGCGTCGCACGCGCGCCCTGGGCGTCCGCCTAATGGAACTTGATGTTTCTTAACGACTTCTTAAGGGATACGCGTGTGTAAGTTAGTTGGCCTTTGCGGCGAGCGTCGCTTCTTCCTCGTCGTACGCTGCTGTGAAATTTATTTATTTCAGAGCACGCGGGTGCTTCAGTTTAACCCTCCATAAAGATTCCCGGTGGAGATATCCATGTGTTTAGATTTGTACGGTCTTATCTTTCCTCCCTTACGAGAGGGTGGACCGGCGTACTTTATTCCCATGCAGCTTCGTATTCCACGGTCCACGGAACGATTCGAAATAATTTCGAGTAAAATTCTCCGACACGCGTTTGTACCGTTGCGTCCTCCGTTAAATCTCGAAGGAATCGAATTCGAACGGTACGCCTACGGTCGAAGAATTTTGTACGACGATCGGGACAAGCACGAAACGAAAGGTAACCACCGCGTCGAAATTTATGTGCGACCGAGATATTCGTTTATCTCGGACATTTCCGATACACTGGCGCGGAAGAACAGGAATATCCACGGGAATGCCAACGCTCGCGTCTCTCTCTCTCTCTCTCTCCTTCTCTTTCTCTCTCGTGGCACGAGGGAAATCCCATCAGGATAGGTGGAACCCAGGAATCGACTTAAATACCAAGAGGTGTTAAGGCGCTTAAGTCATCAGGCTTTCGTCGAACGATCAGGGCCAAATCCAAGAACGTTTTGTTCGAACCGGTGTGATCAGATAAGGTGGAACGATGAGCGCGGTATTGCTTTCAAATTGGTTTCCGATTCGAGCGCACGATAGTACCGACCCACGCCTCCGCTATACTCGCGTCTATTCATCTACTCGAGAGGGGTTCGCGTTATTAGCAGCTTGTTCGTTTTTCTACCGCCTCCTCCGCCTCCGTCGTCCGTTCTCGCTCTATCCTTTCCTTTTTTATTCGGCTCTACGCGATTCGGTTCATCGCGTTGGTCGATTAGACGGTCGATCGATCTCCTCCGACCCGTTCGTAATCACTCACGAGAGGAGGAGAGGGTAAAGGGGATGTGTGTTACATCGTCGAAACTAGGGTATCATCGCGAATTTTCTGGCTCGACGACCTCGAGCCTCCCCCTATCCGTTCGCGTGATTTACGCGAGCCTACCGCGGGGTACACCCTCTGTTCGGGTTTGAAGAATTCCTGTAAATGATTCAAGGGATAACGATCTTCGCGATGGGATTATTCCGATTTGTGAATATTCCCTGTTATTCGATGCCTGCTGAATGTAGTCTGGAGAACCTGGCTACTTTTCGTTGTACTTGTGAATTTACCGCTTCGCCATCTTTCACGTCCCCCTTTTACTATAATCCGATATGTTCTCCGCGCTCGTTCTCTTCGTACAATCGTAGCCTTCGTGTTCGTATCTTCTACCTTTCGATTCTTTTTATATTCACTCGTATCGTACAGAGTTCGACTGCGGGGGTCTCTCGAGAGCGAAGATTGGATCGAAAATTTGCGACGATTCGAATTCGTTCCGGGGAATTACCCTCGCCGATCGAAACCCGGCGTCTGTCCGGAAAATACAATAGCTCGTGTCGTAAATTAATACCGATAATATTTCCCGGAAGGGTGACCAGGTCTTACGGGCAGAAGCGCGGCTAATTTCATTAATTTCCGATACAACGATTATCCTGTCTTCGCTGGAGGGTAAAACCGCTGCGGATCGCGTTAACGACGCCCACGGGACCGGTAAATATACAAGAACGTGAGAACGATATAAATCGGCATTGTTCGAGCGCGCGGAACCGCGGTAAACCACCTGTAGACGTCGAGCGTATGAATCTAACGCGTTCCTGTTGCCTCAAGATTGCTGATACTTCGATTGAACCAGCGACCGTATCTCGTGCAGGCTTCCTACCGATCGAGGCTCTCTATTTTGTAGCTGCGCGCGATTCCCGTGAACTGCGAAACTTGTTGCGCGCTCCGCGAAATTAACGGCCGACGTATAATTAGACAACGGCGGGGCTGTTGTTAATCCGTGGAACGCGCGAATTGCGCGAGTATATCCTCCAGCGGAAGCGCAGTTTGATAATTGACACGAAATATGAAAGCGTTAGGGCGATTTAAGATCCGCGGGAAAGAACGGAAACAGTTGGGGCAGCCGGAATTTGTTAATGAAAGATTAACGCTCCCCATCGTTCCCTCGTTACGGGGCTAGTAAACTGCCCTCTACCTTTGTTCCGCCACCCCCCATCTACGCAAGGTATCGATAGCTTTGCGCAGACCGGACGCAATCTCGAGGCTAACGAGCAGTTTTAATTGCGTATCGACCACGGGATCCCGGGGAAGAGGCATCCGAAAGCAAATAGTTGTCGACGATCGTTTTATAACGCGAAAAAGGTTGATAACCGTCTAACGAGTCACGTGCGCCGTGCTCGTCAATGCGACCGACTGGTTTTTTAATCGAATCAACTTTGCCAACGTACTCGCCAGGTCTCTATATGGGGACGCGATCGTTTCCACCTGCCCCCTTCGCGGGAAATTGGAGATTCTTTTGCGCTTTTGGTTTTACTCGTGGAACGACTTCCTGGTTTCGAAGATCCTCGACGCAACGTCGAGAGGCTCCTGTCGCGAAATTCATCTCACCTCGCCGTGAGAATCTGGTATTTGCCTCTCACGGCGGCGGGGGCTAAATCGTGGAAAGGAACGGGCATTGTTGCGCGCGCGGAACAATGACTACTTGACAGGGGAAAAGATTCGAGAAGTTTCGCAGCTGCAGCGGCTGGGTTGCTGTCCGGTCTTCTTCTTCTTCTTCTTCTTTTTTTCCCCGCCGCGACTCGACGGAGGTTTCGTCTTTTCATCCGTTCGGCAAGTTTCCGCGTTAGACCTCCGGAGAAGGGTCGAAGATCCGAGAGCCGACGCTGCCTCGTCGAAAGTCTTAACGATCACCAACATTCCCGGACTTTTACCTCAGCCAGCGGGATCCACCCTTCGTAGGTGGTTCGCGGTACGAAACTACAAAAGTGCTGCGTCCGAACCTTTCCCCACCCCCTCGAGGGTTGCCCGCTGTTTATTTTAAATTCGCAACGGCCTGGAATAATTCCCAGGGGATCGTCCAATTTTTTAATGGTTAATCAGCGATTCTTTCTTCCCTTCGGTTCTCAAACGATTTCATTTTCGAAGATTGCTAAAACCGCAATTCTGTTCTACTTCATTTTCCGTATAAGCGATTTGGAGTTTGGTAGGTGTTTGATAAAGGAGCGATGACGTGCATACGACGCTGCGAAGGGTGGTGAAAAAAATTGGAAACTATGACAGGGGGCAGTCGGCAAACCGATCGGCATCGTGTACTTTGGCTTAATGGCATCGATCGGCAATCCCCTTCACACCGTAGACACCAAACAGTGTTTATCAGTTTACTGGTCAGCGGAGGTATACCAACGCGGCATGAGGTGTGCAACGAGGCTGTACGCGTACTGCATATTTGCCGCTAATCCGATCGATACGGCAGGATTATTCAATTTCAATTTCTGTTCAGCGGCCATTATGCGTAGTTACGCTGTAAGCAGAAATTTCATCCATCGTCGAACAATTGGAGTCTTCGTATAGCTGATTGTCGCGTTCATTTTTGCCAGGGCACCGCACGACGGAACTATTTAATTAATTAATAACACGATTCCCCGCTCAAAATGCGGAGCTTCATATTTCGTTGGCCGGCGGTTGAACGTGCAATTCCGCGAATATCGTATGCATAAACTATCTCGCAGCCGTTAGAGCCGCCGGGGCAGCACGTAGCGTCGAAACTATTCGTTAATTGCATTTATCTTTATACGGGGTAGTCGTTCACGCGTGGCCGCGTCGCCGGTCCTCGGGACGCGCAAGAGCCAGCCGAACTTATTAAAATGCCAGCCGCGCACCGGCCCGTGAAGAACAATAACATTTGTTCGTTACGTACGGGAAGAAAACAAATTGAAGCCAGTCGCGCGCGGTCGTTTTTAACTTTTAATTGGATCGCGCGCGCGCGCTATCCTGACCCGGTGCCCGGCCAGGGAACGGTGCCTCGGACCTGTCTAATTAATTCGCGATCTCATTCGAAACGACCCCTTCAACGGTCGATGAAAGCCAACGTGAATGAATTCTTGCCACCGCGAATCACTTTATTCCTCGCGTTTTCTCCGCGAATTTAATCGTCGCCCGATCTTCTCGTGCGAACGAGTTTCACCGACTTCCCCTCGTCCTCGCGATTTCCTATGCACACGCGTAATCCTCTTCCCTAAATGGAATCTACGTATCGTTCTGTAAAAGAATTTTAAAAGTAGACAGCTAATGGATCGCAGGTACGAAACGTTCTGGGTTCCACGGTTTCGGTTCGATTTTTTCCGTCCACGGTACGGTTCTTCTCTGAGGGAAGTTTTATTTTTAACAGCGTTATCGATGGCCGCCGCGCACGAAGCTGCACGAAGCGGCACCGCCACCCTCTGGAACAGCTCTAAACTCGATGAAAACGCGAGAAGTCATCGCGGGGAATCGTCGACCGCGGCAAATCTTATTATCAGCCTGGCACCGCTTCAAATGATATCTCGAAACGGGCAACGCCCGCTCTGCGTTAGACGCGTCCGATGAAATTCCCCCGGCGTTATCTTTTCCCGATGATTCCCGCGTCGGGTTCCCGGCGTTCAGAACAACTCGGAGAACCGAACGGTGCTGAAATTTCGCTACGAAATTCCTGACGTTAATGGCCGAGTGGCAACGCGTAGAGTGCCTCGAACGGACCTGTCGATGCGTCGATGCGACGTCGAATAAACGATCTTTCGATACGAGTAGGAGATCCTACAAATCCATCGCAACCCCCATCGTCGAATAATTACTCGAAAAATTCCACTTCGTAAAGACTACAAACCGTTAAAAGCTGAAAATTGCGAGACGATCGCTTTCGAGCCGCGACGCGATCCAACAGCCGCTGATATCCAGCACTTGGCTACTTCCGGCTTAAAGTTCCGGCGTACCCTGTTCGCGAAACATCGAAGCGAGCCCTACCACCGATCGATCCGCAGCCCTGCCGCTGCCCGAGCAGAGGGGAATTTGATATTAATCCGAGATGGAAGCCTGCGGACGACAGGCTTGATCTCGCGTTAATCAACCGCGCGGTAGCGTCGAGGAGCATCGACGTCGACGATCTGTCCGGGATGCATGCCCGGTATATATCACCGGGAGCATCTGCCCGCGCGATAATGTAACCTTAAGCCTTCGCATACGATTCTACGTGGACACGGCAGGGATCGAGGGGATAGGCGTTAGGCGTACGCCAAGCTTCTCCGCATCCACTGGCCTCCTCTGTAAACGCGTCTTTAAACCGTCGACCGTGATACATCGCGGACACCGGACTTATCCGGTCCCGCGATCGATCTAATTGGCCGTTATTTGCGCGGCTACCTGTCGCGGCATGCATCGACGCGATGATAAATCCCACGCAACCCGTTCCGGCTAATTGGACGGGCGAATTACAGGACACGCACTCAGGCGACGGCTACTTCCATCGCGATGTTCCAGGCGCGTTAGGCTCGTTTGCACGATCGAAACGGATTTTCCATTCATCCTGCTCGGTGTATTTAAATCCCAAGTCGCTCGTCTTCGAAAAATTCTGATTCTAGTCGAACGGCGTCTGGGAGGTTGCGGATGGGCTACCGATTTAGCTCGAAGGGGAGGCTATCCACGGGGTGGATTTCCGATTTCGAAACGTTAACGGAGAACAGTCAAAGTTTGGAACGTTCAAAGAAGTCTTTCAACTTCGCAACGAAACGTCGATGTCGAAAATACGATGAAACTTGATCTAACTATCTCGAGCAATTTCCTCCGGCGGCAGCGAAATTCGCGCGCAATATCCACTTACCATCCGGAGATGGTTCGAGAGGAATCTTTCAGCCTTTCGAAAGTTAACCGTAACCCTTCAACGTCGGAGGACTTTCAACCGCGGCCGCGCTGTCCGACCGGGATGAAACTTGTACACCGTTAAAAATGATGCTCGTAGGAAAATAACGCACCCACTACGTTGGTGGACGAGCGGAGGGTAGTTCGTAAAAGTGAATTCTCGGTTACTCCGGGGTCGAACAACCAGAGGTCTTTGATACCGTCTCCGTGCGAACTCGAACGACCTCCTTTTCCTTTCTTAGACACGAGATGCCAACTTTGGATCCGAGGCAAATCGAGACAGAGCAATTGGATTTGCAACAAATTGGTGTCCCAAATGAAGAAATTGGGACGTTGGCTTGTCGATGAGAATCTTCGATTCTGCTAAAAGAAACGAATTAACGAGAGGTCCTCTATTCGTTCGCGTATGCCTCGAGCATGAGATGGCGGTCGTTACGTTGATCGCAGATGAGATTTCCTTATCGAACGAATCCACGGGATTTTCCTGCTGGAAGGGGACGATTCGAATCTCGCGATACACGTGCGAGCGTATAGCACCATCTGCCGCGTTTCGTCCCGGAAGACGGCAATACCGGCACAAATTGGGCCGAATATAATTTTTAAGGAATCGAGCGGAAATGTACGGAATTCCCGTCGCGTTTCCATCGGTGGCTGATATCGATACGCGTGTGCGCGAATGTATACCCATATTCCCAGCGTAGCTGCGCTGTATCGGGGTAATATCGAATTCACCGCGGGTATAATACCGGCCAATTCGGGCAATCAGGTAAATGCCCGAGAACGTGAGTTTCCCGCGTTCTCCAAGCGAGCCATTGCTGACGTATGATCCTCGTGGTCCTCGTTTTCATCCCTTTATCGCAGTTCGCTACTGCGCGCGAAGCTTTGAAAACGAAGAGATAAAATCTAGAAGTTTCGACGTCACCGGTAATTAACGAACAAAAACAACAATGAAAAGTATCAGAAACTTTGGCCAATTTCTATCCTGGACGTTAATCATGGCTTGGTAATTGTTAAATTCATCGCACCCTCGCGAGAAGTCGTTTCGACTCGATCGATCGGTTCTAGCGTGAAAATTGTTTCGTCCGAACGGTTCAGAAGGAACCAGAGAAGACAATTGCAGACGTGGAAAGTTGGATAGGTCGTTGCCAGTTTATAAAGTACGAGTTATAGCGGTTTGATTTTGTGGCTGTCACAGAGCGTCGTCCGCGAGATACGACGCGCTGTCGAAGACACTATAACTGTAACCGGTGATCATTATACGTAGATACCATCGATTCGATGACAAACCATGCATACCTAATGGCAGTTATTGCCCTGGTAATTATTACCGTTTAATTACCTTAATTTATCGACGCACCAGTCTAATTAGCGTTTATACGTTCCAGGGGATGGCGTCGATGGATCCAGATATTCAATACGCGACAATTAGATGCGTTCATTTTACCCCGCCGGGCAACTGTTGCCGTTCTAATAAAGCGATACGAGCATCGACGGGATCGAGCTTTTAATGCGAGATATAATAAAAGAAATTCTCAAATCGTTCCGCGAAAAAACGAACCCCTCGATGAACCGACCATTAATCTTGCGAACCCCCAAGATATTCGGTATTCGATGGAAACGGATTTTCTGGATCCGTTCGTTCGGCAACAAAAAAACCAACTTCCTCCCTCCGTGCACATTATCGCGGAATGGATTATTCACTCGCACTTGTTTACCCCACAGGGCGTAAAACTCGCCCCCGCGTGTCGTTCGCGTACGCGCGATCCTTGTTCGAGCCGGCTGGATCGTTACTTTATACGGTGGTCGTTACCTCCGTCGTTGAAGTTATGCCGGTCGCGTTCCTGGAAAGTGTATCGGCGACGTCGAAAGAAAATTACGGCTGGTATTATTGCGCGGAACGAGTGCAGCTAACTCGAGCACGGAAACACCCCTGTCGCGCGCCCTGTCACCCCGTCCTCGTCCACGCACCGGCCGATTAATTATCGCGTGCCGCTTGTTGTTCGACCGGCCGTGAATTTACTTCGCATGCTAATTAACACGTCGCCGACGAAAGGATTAATCTTCGCGAGCGTCAAGCGTGGCACGCGTGCCAGTGGATTGCGTACGCGCGCGCGATGATAGACTTCTCGCGTGTCGTTCGCCAATCGATTGTCCCAACCGTGAATTACGTCGCTGAAAGAAGACATTGGTAACGCGAGAGATGGAGAGGATCGTGGCGAGTGATTTGAATGCCTCGAGGAGAGGGCACGCGTTCGAGCCCCGCGGAGTCGATAATCCAATAATGGCGAGGGGACCAGCGAATTTTCGTCCGCATTGTCCTGGAACAACGCGATCGAACCCGATCGATTCGAATCGCAAATACTACCGGGCAGCAGGTGTCTAAGAGTGAAACGCCGCGCGACAATAGCTACGCTGGTTCTCGTTACACACGCAGCCAATAATCACGGTGCCTATATGCACGGTCCTCGCCAGAATAATCGGCGAGTATATGCACGCGCGTTCACGTGTGCGTTCACGAGCAGGGCGGAACGACTGTGGAACCTGGGTGTATCATCCAAGAAAACTGGAATAGGAAGGCAATGCTCCCGCGTCGCTGCCGCGCGTCTACTCGGCTCTAGAACGCTAGACGTTCCATATTTTTATCGATTTCGTGTAAATCCAGCGAAACAATGGCCGGCTCCTCGTAAAAACCACGAGCATCGTTGCTATGACATTTGTTGTGCGCGTTTGGAAGCGTGGAAGCGCGTGTTCCACGATGGATCGTTCTCTCGTAAAAAGCACCGGCTGACCCGACTTTTTTTCCCCCCTATCGTTCCTCTATTGTCTTTGTCGGTTCGTGTTTTTCTTTTTTTTTTTATATTTTTTTTTTACGCTCGAAGACCTCCGTTAACAGCGAATTGACCTCTTGCTGACCAAATTAATTTTTATCGCGTACCGAATTTTTTGCTTCCTGCTCGAAATACTCGGTAACGTTCAAATCGTACATATGTTGCAATTACAGGAGAGCGCTCGTTTATTCCTCTCAAGTTTTCGTTGGTTCTGGCGTTAACCAAAGATCGTATCCGATGAACATTTATTTTACTAACCCGCGACTTCCAAGAAACACGCCAAGCTACGGTCGCGGCCAGTTACTTTGAAAAATCCATTCGTCTCGATGAAAATTCGAATCGAACCTCGTATATTTTACTATTCTCACGTATAGAAAACTCTCTCATTATTTGGTGGAAGAATGCCGGGGGAACCTTTGAGGTGTAAACTAACTCCAATTTCAATAAAGAGTAAATAGATGCATCACGAATCGACGAGCGTGCCCCGTTTCCGTCTTTAATCAACGAAATGCACGCGGCGCTGTGCTCCCCCGACCGAACGGAATATCGAATCGAATCGAATCGTCGGGAAAATTGGCGTCGATCGATTACCCCTCGGCGGAAACTTCATCGCGGCTCACGCGGGTATATAGAAGGGGGGGGGGGGGGGGGGGGTAGCGTCGATTTTCGAGCAATCGAGCGAAAGCGCGACGCCGCGTCTCGCTCACCCTCGTTTCCAGCCTGCTCGATTACGCAGCCCTCGTCTTAAAACACTGCCACCCGTCGTTCAGACCTTTGAACGGTTTCTGGATCCCTGCTGAATCGACACCGGGGACAAAAGGAAACGGAAGGCATCGGGGAAATCTCGTCGAATGAGTCAACACGAAGTTTCATTGCCGCCACGATGATTCCAATCCGCTGTTACGTATACTATAAAAAGAAAATTCTCAAACTTCTACCAAAACGATATCGATCCTTCTCTTAATTGCTCGAGGTAATAGTTCCTCTTTTGGAAATACTTATGACAGCCAGACAGCAACCGGCGAGACTCAACGGTAATTAACAAAATGAATTGCTGCGAGGGTTTAACGGCCTTCATCGCCGGCTTAGATTGCGACCCAAATACCGTGCAGACACATCACGTTTGCAGTAAAGTTTAATTTCAGCTCTGAATGCAGCCTTGATTCTTCGAACCAAAGCGGACCAATTGCAAATTCCGCCTGTACAAGCGCGTAAGCGTCCATAATTTTCGAACGAGTTCTCGCGGCACAGGAGAAAAGAAGGCCCGCTCTCTCGGTTCGATTTCATTCACCTCGATGGCATCGATTCAGAGGTTTCGCGCGTACGGGCATATTGTTGCACTGCCTGCAGCTGCAGAAGCCCGTACGCTACTCGAATTTCCCCTGCGGGAGAGGCTGGTCTGACGGGCGTCCGCCTTGCAGGACGCATGAAAAGCCGGTCCTCCTCGATTCGCCTCGAATCGGCGCTGTCCCTTCGCCGATTGAATTCGCACGGGTCCGATTTCCTGGCCGCGATCTGCGGCCCTTTTCAGCCTCGACAAAGGTTCGAGGGATTCCTTTCGCGGCGGACAAGCCCCGCTGACAACGCCGCTTGATGGATGCCTTGTACGTGTGCCGGAATATCGCCGGTGGATTTCATGGGAAACGCGTCGCGGGGGTGGCGTGGAGCGGTGTCGATGTCGCAGGCACGAAAGTAGGATTAAGCGGGAGCCCGTTTACAAAAATTCAATCGACTGTTGTTATGCCAACGGGGATGGATCTCGATATGCTCTCGTCGATCTTCGATTGGCCGGGGTGAGATTGCTAGGGGTTGGCGAGGCGGCGAATGCCGATGGAAATCTGGAAATTAGGTTCTCGAGGTCGATACACTTGATAGAGAACGTGAGACGAGGAGGGTGGCGGATGGATGCTATCGTGGACAGCCCTAACGAAAGATCAGGGAGTGGATGAAGTATAGCGGACCTCTGAAAATGATTTTCATTCGAGTCTACTTATATTCGTAGCTGTGAACAGATTACGACAAACACGTCCTTACTGACGTACAGTATCAACGCATTTTACTCGATCAACGTATTAGGATGAACAAATACAAACCATATTCTGTTATCTTCGACATCGATTCGCAGCGATGCTCAAAGTGTCGGCAACTGAAAATTTTTGGTTTCGCCATTCGATGTTTTTCCATTACATTTCTTTTTTTTTTTTTAATCGTTCCGACACGTGACCACGCCGCGTGCAGATTTCTAAAGGGATAGCTGCACTTTTTTTCAGAATCACGTCGATTCAACGTCAACACTGATATACATGTACGCCGGATATCTGGTATAACCGAGGCAAAATAAAAGCGCGCTATCGTGACAGGTAACGAACAAAAATATCGTCGGCCACCGTCGAACCGGGTACGGACCGCTCGTCCGAGCGTCGTTCGCGATTATAAACGCGAAAGTCGTCCGCGCGACGTGACACGTGCCAGACGCAAATCGTGCGGAACGAAAATAACGTGCCTCTTAAAAAAGAGAGGATGCGAATTGTCATCGACGCGTAATCGAGCGACTCTTCCGTCTATTCAATTTTACGCGGTCCCGCGTCGCGTATGCTAATCGATCGACGGCCGCGCCTATCACTCGTCGAGCATCGCGCTCGAAAAGCTTGGGAACCGGAAGTGCACGGTGCCCACCGCGTCGAACGTTGCCGCGCCGAATTTCGACGGGCTTTACGCTTTTTTTTCATTTCACGATATCTTGTTCGTTGATTAAACTTCTGGCGAACAAACGACAGAGCGATGTAAGCGATGAACGGTTTCGAAGATGGATACACCAATGCCTGAATCAGGGATTAAATTGTCGATATAATTGGACTGGTTGCCTGTACAGACGGTCGCTGTCAGAAGTTCTCTATAGTTTTAGTAGGTATAAATGACAGGGTAACGTATCCAGTGGCGTATTCAACTGGGACAGCATAATCAGTAATGGATTATCGCATAATCCCAAAAGGGAAACCGTACTAAGCACTGCTCGTGATTGGACAGATAGCAATCTTGATTTATTCTTCGCCAGCTGTCTCTTCGATCCGATTGTAGGCTACTCTGGTAATTAGCAGAGGGAATAAGACTACTAAATTTACATGGCTACGCGTAATACAATCACCACTCTTCCTTCAGCATAATAAAACAAAATAAAATAAAACAAAATAAAAGGCTGGATCAATTTTTGTTATTAAGTAATAAAAGATCCATAATTTCCAGGCGCGCCTCGCCTCCACCAAGATGGCCACGGACCGACTTCCGGAAGCGGCGGCCATCTCTCGGACTCAGCATTCCGCGCGACATTTTCCAGCGGAAGTCCGCCATCCGAGCGACAGCCTGCTCGCCCATCCCCCGGCACGATGAAACGGAAAATTGCGGCTAAAGTGAGAAACGACAATGGCTCGCAATCGTGTACACGAACGACCAGGTGAAGAGGACAAGGACGGCGTCCTACCTTCGCGACGTGGAAAAGTTCCTCGATCCAGCCGGATGTACGAAGAGAGAGAGAGAGAGAGACTCGCGGATAAGTGTGCGGCTCGGCACTTTTGGAAATGAGGACGTTTGAATGCCACCCCGAAAAAGGGGTTATCTCGTTATCTTTAGGACCTTGTCTCGCGAAGGTTCAGCCTGAGGTGGGGAGGTAGAAAAGTGTATTAGTTTTCGGACCCCGTCTCGCCGCTTTACGATCGGACCGCCCAATCTGTGTGGGTTCGGGACAATCTTTCGAGGTCGATGCACACCGCTGGAGTACCGCGGTTTCGAAGGGTGTTTTCTGTTTCACCCTCGT
Organism: Xylocopa sonorina; assembly: GCF_050948175.1. NCBI lineage: Eukaryota > Metazoa > Arthropoda > Insecta > Hymenoptera > Apidae > Xylocopa > Xylocopa sonorina. Next base: position 9,954,143 of record NC_135197.1, on the reverse strand, counting down.
CTCCCGGATGGCTCGACGCATGTAAATGGCTGGATCCTCGTAGGGGTTGCTCTTGATCGAGTTCGCATACTTTTTACGAACGATTCCACGCAGTGAGAGCATTCGTCTTTCTCTGAATCTTCCTGTCGTTTCGTGCGTCACTCGTCGGAATCATCGTGTCGGTAGTCTAGACAGTTAAACGGTTGTCCGTCGAACGACGAATTTCGAATATGAAGTTGGAGTTTGGTTTATTGCCGAGAGGATCAATAGGCTGAGTATGCACGTGGTATTCGCGGAATCTCTGTCGAAGAACGTGCAGTTTAAAGGTTCGTCTTAGGAATGTTCGCGGGGGTAGTAAAACTTCATTTATCCGAATCCGTCATCCGAAATGAAATACAATTCCACGCGAGATACGAGAGAAATCAGTGAGAGTTTGTCTCGCTGAGACCTGGTCGCAAGTAACGAGATCTCCATCGGAATCCTTCCTCCAAAGCCTCCAATCTCGATCGCTTCCTCGGGCCACCTCTATCCTGTCACCTTCTCGGAATATCGGTCCGATTCCGCCATTTGTCATCGTTCGCTTGCACCCTCGTGGCCTTGGCTCTAACCTTGCCGACCTTCCATCGGATCCGTCGACTTTGCTTTCGTTTCATCCACTGGCTAACCGTCCCTCGCTCCCCCTAAGTTTCCACCCCATCCCTCGATCGTTGCGCTCGATTTCGCCCTCTTTTTCACCGGGACATCGCAGCCGACTAGACAGAAATCGCGAACAGCCCCTGCTCGGTTATGGCTCGTCGATCGGGATCCACGCGATCGAAGCAACGGGACCACGGTTGATTAGATTAAGGCCAGCTCGTGGGCGTAAGGAGAATAAATTCCTAGCCCTCGTTGTTTCCCTGCTAGCCGGCAGGATCTTTTTTTTTTTCTTTCGAGCAGCCTTGTTTTCGCTGCTGCTGGCTCGTTTCGGGGATTTATTCAACGCCGCTATCCTTCGATTTACGCGCGCGCCGCTCTGCCTTTCTCCCCTCGCCGGCGGCGGGCAAATAAATTAAAAAGAATTTTCGAAGCGAACAGCGGAGCCGGGGTTTCCGTGGGAATTTGAAGGAAATTTGTGGGTCATAAATCGCCGGGTAAGACGGCTAGCGTTACATGGACACGTTCAATTAATAAATAGTGAAAAGTACCGGGGCTGCGTTTTGTGTGCGTTCGATTAGCGTATTCAGCGAGAATTTATCTACCCCATCGATGGGTTTCTGTGAAGGAAATCAATTAAACAGAGTTTCCACGGAATATTCGAATCGATTGCAGACGAGGGTGCGTGTTTGTCGAACTGTTCGCGAAAAACCGCGTGAATTTGATCGAGGCCAATAAATTCGTGCGAGACAAGGGGCCACTCTCTTACTCCCTTCGTATTTTAAACAGACACGGGTCTCGATGAACTTCCCATCGTGTTGCGCGTCGAATTTTGTCCACTGGAATTTCGATCGATAGGGGATCCTCGAAAGATTCTCGGAAGCCTTACAAGATTTTTTTAGGGAGGATTAACCGGCGCCAGGGCGCTTGTTCGTGGAACAGGACTTCGCGAAGGGAGACGGTCGAATTTGCATGCGACCCTATCGTTCGTGGAAACGCGTTTCGAGGATACACAGCCTTGGAAACAAAGCGAGGGAAGCAGAACGGAACGGCGGAGGTATCGGAAGCGATATTAAAGAGGAAGACCCCTAATGATACGGTGCTGTAACACGAATGGCCAATAAAGGCAATATCGAATCAGCTTTGTGCACGCTTAAGTGGTATACAGAGGATTGGCAGGTGTAATTTTTCGCTCGCCGGATGTTACTTAATATCTTGATTCCTGAACCTTTACAACCGTGACATATCTCCACGGTCGCGTTTATTAATAAGAGACAGAGATCGATGCACGGCTTGTTACTTTCAACTGGGGCATCTGGCGTTTCGCGATTGTTATGCAACAATGGTAATACAATATCTTGTAGTCGTTGCAGCGTGGTTGAATTGTTCCCGTAGTTAAGCGAATTGCGGGTGTAGCGAAAGAGATATACGTATGCTTTCGACTGCAGCGTTCACCGGCTGCTATATCCTCCGCTTTGTTAACGCTGTATTATATTTCAGTTTTATCGGGTTATCAAATATATCGCCAACTTTGTGAAAAAACTAACCGTGAGGAAAATACGGAATGAATCGATAAAACAGAGTAATAAAATCTCTAATATGTTGCCGATATTTTTTAGCAGAACAACGGCGATTCTCTCTTTGTATCCTCGAAATACAGCTTCCTATCGAACGAAACTGCCATCCGCGACGACGAACCTACGCGTTGGACGAACAACGAGAGGACCGTCTGGCCAAAATCGATTCCTCCGTAACCGCGAACGGTCGAAAAAGCGAGGAACACGAATAAACAATGCGAAGACGGGCAGTGGCTCGAGGAACGGCGGTCATGCGTGAAGCGGCGAAACCTCCCCCGGCCAGATTTATCGCGGACTCTTCCCTTTTCGAAGATTCCCTCTGTTCGAATCCTAATACAGACCTGTCGGTCGAGCGCTGCCTCCTTCGACCATGGAGACGCGCGCGAGAGAATCCGAGCCTTTCTCAACCGGGCTTTGACGGTTCGTTGGCTTCGCCATTCGCGGACGATGCATCCTCGACCGCAGAAACCTCCTCCATCGACGAGCCCTTTTCTCCTTGGCTCTTTCAACGTGATCGCGAACCGTTCGCGGGCAACGAGCTGTTCCTAACACCTCGCAGCACCGCATCACGGTTTCCGTTGGCGGCTAATCCGTGGGTGGTCAGTTGAATTTTTCCAGAAGCCTTTCCGGGTTGTTTATTTATACAATGGTGGCGATGGTGGTTCGAAGGTGACGCTGGTAATTCCAGAGATTACGAAGGATCGAAGATTCTTCGGGGTTTCAGAGACTTCTTCATTGAATAACGTTGCAAGGGTGAATTGATTCAACATCGAGATCAAGATAACGATGTCAGACACGATTTCAATCGATGCCACGCCTCTTTGGGATATTTATATGATAGGGGTGGAAGTTCGAGATCGGTCGCGTGGAGGGTTCAAGTTCCTTGGGGCTCGCGAGGGTTCTTTGTCAAACTCTGTCGGGATTTTTCTACTAATTTAGAGGAGTACCAAGAGGACTCGTGAATTCATTTAAGATGGATATCTACGGTATTAGAGATAATTGAAAGCCGTTAAAGGTCCCCAATCGGACCGATCAGACAATAAACAACCCTTCGTGGACCTAGATATTATCTCGAGTTCCGGAAATACCTGCATCCACTCATAGTCCCTGGCATCTCCGCAACTAGCCCCTTAGCCGAACCACTTAACCAAATAGCCGATATGAAGTCTCCTCCAGTCAGCATTTTCGTCGAACCGGATCCACTCCTCCCTCTCCGCTAAAGCTCATCCTGATAGAACGCGTTTTTTGAATCGAAATAATTACCATTCGAGGAACGCGGGGCCGCGGAACGGTCCTCGAGTTTCCGGTGCGGATGGGGACGCTGGGGACCTGGTGCCGTTCCGCTTCATAATTTCTCGATGACTTCCGGTGTATCCACGAGCCGGCAATAATAGGCAAAAGTTGCCTCGTACACGTCCGTATTAACTTTGAATAATTTCGGCAACTTCTTATCTCGCGGACGTTGTGCATGGTGCGTGGCCAGACGAGGCCGGAAGCGGAACAAGAAACCACCGCGATTCGCGTCCCGCTTCCGCGAAATTAACGTCATCGCGGGTCTGAAATGAATCTCTGTCGGCTGTTGCGCAGCAATTAAGATATTGCGTCCGTGTTCTTTCGAACGATACCTTTCGCGAGGCTGTTTGCTAGACAGATTCGTGGAATAGCATAATTTCTAGGACAATTACGTTTGTAACTCGATGGCAGCTGGGCGATGAATTGTAAATTATACTTCTTGCTTTTCGGATGATCGTGTGATAGAGCTTGTTACATCGCGAGTGGCAACGCGTATCAAGGAATGTGTATCAGTGAAGTGTTTGCGAATTGTTATGCCTGTTACTACCGACGCTTTGCAACGCAAAGATCCGAGTTGCATAACAAAGGAATTACTCCTCTGCATCCAAATACGATGGCATCGCGACTGAAGGGTTTATACTCACGCCGATATAACAAGTCCCCTAGTCGTCGCGCAACTCACCTGAAGCACCTGGAACAGAAAATAAAGTGCGTTATTCAAAATAGTTGCGCTGCGAGAACGTAGCGAAATCAAAATTCACTGTTCGCCGGTAGCCAGCGAGTTTACAATCTATAAACACATTCCGCGTGGCAATAACAATTTCTAGCGAAACGCTCGGCTCGTAAAGAGGAGGAGAGTAGCCCGGGCAAGTGCCTCGGATGAACGGCACTCGAGGAGCAAAGAGGTCTCACGGTTTCGGTTATGCGGAGCTTGTAAAGCTCTCTTTCGTTCCCATAAACCGGCGGGCGTGCGCGTGCTCTTTTTCGGTCATTGCCGCCTTCGGCCATTAAAGCCCTAACCCCCGTGTCTTTGCAACGCGGCGAGAGGGACGCCTCCTTCGGCTACTTCGTGGCCGAGGACTCGTCGTACCTCGCGTATCCGGATCCAATCGAACGAACAGTCATCGTTATCGTTAAACGATGCTGTAATCTCCGCCCGCGAAACCATCGACCGGCATAAAACGAATGGATTCCGTGAGAGAGCACGGAGGACCGACTTAATGGGGTATTTACGATATTGTTCGCCGTGGTCCGACTGCTGGCCACGCTCTTCGTCCGCGATTATACGGTTCACGTAGAAAAATGAACAAATAAATCTGCCGCAAGAATTCGAGCGAGGAATCTCTTCGTCATGAGAAAGTGCCAGACGAGTTTCCGTTGGACAACGTTGCCACGGTTCATCGACAGCACCTCGCGGAGAACACGTCTTACGTAACTCAATATAATTACGTAGATGAAGAAAATGGATAAAGCGGCCTGGCTCGCCTCCAATTGGCTACCTGAGAAAGAAACGACATTTACCGATACTTTCTCGTGGAAGCGTCTCTCGTATCATCGCGTGTCTCGCGGCGGAACGGCTTAAAACTGCGCGTGGCGAAAGCGAGTCGAAGAGGCAACGAAGCTCGTCGGGGTCTCCAACGGCAAGAAACTTCGATAAACGATGTTCGAACCATTCCCTTCGTAGCCGCGACCAACGCCGCGAGGACGTGTCACGCGTCATCTCGCGAGATCCGTGCAATTTCGCGCGCGGAACGTAATCTTCCGCGAGCTCTATTCCCCGTCGATCGGTCGTTTTTCTCCTACCTTGGCATCCCCCAGGTCGCGGCAGGTTTTTCACGTTGCGACGATTTCGCCAGCGTTCCGCTACTGACATTTCCAGCGTGCGCGTGATCGAATGAATCTTTGGAATACGAGGGAAATAATCTAGGCAAGTTCTCCGGTTGCGACGACATCCCCGTGGAACGGCTCGAGAGTTTCTCGATCGATCGCCAGGGGGGGAAATATAATTTAGCAAATTTATCAATTCTCATCTGGAACTTTCGAATGATTTGCAAGTCGAAGATTCGCGTTCGAATAAACGTCCACCTCCGCGAACAGAGATTCTGGTGGGTTCGAAAAACGTGTGGGAGACGGTCGCGCGGATCGGTCGGGCAGAGGGAAAACAATTTAGGAAATTTCGTTGGTCGCGTGCCACTGGCAGCGGCTCAATATGGCGCTCGCGATATAAATCATCGCGCGGTCGGACCTCTTCCGGGGCCGAAGCAGAAACGGCGAAATGGGCTGTGTTTTAACCGAGCAAATAGCCAGCGATGCCGCTCGCCGCTCGTTATAGGCGGAGAAAGGCCGCGGGCGCTCGTTTGCGAAAATGCTCGGAAACTCTCCAGACGGACAATCATTTTTTTTTCTCGCTCCTTCTTCCCCGTTCCTGAACCCTACTATTTTTTCTTTCATCCCCTTGTATCCTTGTTTCTCTTCTCCCTTTTTTTTTCTGTTTTGGAGAGCCCAGACCGCTTTCGCGGTAGTATCCACTCGAACCGTTTGCTGGGTGGAATATCGCCCCAAGAGTCACTCCGGTGGATGGAGGAAAGGGGTGAATTCCACGCTCGCTCGCGGAGATTATTCATTTAATGTGTGACGAGGAGGTTTTCGTGTTCGAAGGGCATTTCACAGGAGGCTCGTCGCCGGTTTGTTCGCGAGCACGCCCGCAGAGAAACTTTTGCGAGGAGTGCGGCACGCTAATGGGGTAAAGCGAGCCACTTTTGCGCCGCCGCCCCTCTAACAGCATGAAAATAAATATCAAAAATTGATCGAGTTACGGGGTGCCTCCCATTTCTAGTACGCGGTTATTTTAAGCATTCCTCTTGCGTTCGAGTCTGGCCATTATTACCGGCTCCTCGTAATATATTAATCTTCAATTTTTCCGCTGGCATTTTAACCAACGCGGAGGAACCACCGTTATTCGAGTACATTTTTCAAGGGATATCGATACGCTCGGAGTAACTCCGTGCGATCGGGTCGCGATCCACTTCGAAAACTGCGGACTATTACTAAAACGATTTACCGAACCAATCAGAATATCCATCACACGGCTCGGGGATTATAATATAATTTCGATCCATCAGCTGGATAATATCGGGCGGGCGGTTTCGTTTCGCGATCGATCGATGATTCGATATTTCTTGCACGAAAGGCGCGCCTCGACTTACCCCGATCCCGCTCTTAACGGGCTCCAGCCCCGCCGCGAAAACTTCTCTATCCACGAATTTATGTCGTCGAGCGGACGGTAAAATTAAAGCACCGCGGCGAATCCCTTGCCTAGGGGGTAAGCAAATCTCGGCGGCGCCGCTCTCGAGGCAATTTTTTGGAAATCACGACCTCTCGTGCCTTGCCCGCCGCCGCGAGATACCTTAAATTTTGCACACGATCGTGCCTGTGAAGCGTGTTGGCGTGAGAGACCCCGCGAATAAGTGGAGGGCAAAAATTTCCCGGCCGCAATTTATGGTAATGATACGTTCGTTAAATTTATAGCAATAATTTGCGTAATAGATCCGATTTGATAATGGTTGATTTATTAATTCTAACGAGGGGACGACTGCTGTTTTTACTTAACGACCTGGCGGCGGTAAACGGGGCTTTTGAAGGGTAGTTAAGATTCTCCGCGAGTACGCGTGGAAATTAGAGAAATTAAGCGATGTCCACGAGCGTGTGCGTGGGTACGTTCCGCGGAGTGTCCTTTTCAAGGGTAAACAGTGCATGACGAATTAGAGAGAGTTTTACGGGGTGAAAAAGTTTGAAGGGGGGAGAGAGAGTGGAATATTATCAAAACGGGAGGAAAAACCGGTTACGTTCGCTTTGAAAAATTCGCCGTAGAAGAATTCCTTTTCCACGCGGCTATGAGCAATCGTGGAACGACCGATGCGTAACGGAGACCTCGCGAATTACTCGTTCAATAAATTACTGGAGGATTTTGCGTTACGAAGTAACGATAAAACAGGCGCGCGACCGTGGTTTCCCGGCGCTAAACGATAACGGAGGGTAAACGAGGCGGACGAAAAACCGGACAAAGTGAAACAAAGAACGGGGAACAATGGAAGGGGAGCTTTATCGTCGGACTAGCTTGTAGGAAAACAATTTTGCGTGGGCCGTAGGTGCTCGACCCTGATTACGATACAAGCGTAACACCGTGCTTACATGAATGGCTCGTACGAGGAAACGGCTGTCCGTGGCGGCCCTCGAATCGATAATTCGATTCGAATATAACCAGCTACGTGTCTGTACCTGTGCACGACCGTCTATGTATAATGTGCCGTCGCGACTAACCGGCCGTGAACGCTCGACTATTTTAAAATCCGTTAATTTTACGCCCCAGATATTCGACAGCCCATTTTCGTTCGCGCTCGCGCACTTACACGCGGTCTCGTTATGCTAACGAAGAATCGAAGGAAAGCATGGTGGAAAAAAGAAAGAACGGGAAGAAAATAGTCGATCGCGTTAGTTTCAAGGCGGCTCGACGAAATCGATTTTCAAATCGGCCAGAAAACTGGATCTCCCTCGAGCGTTTTAATTAAATTACAACGCCGAACAACAGTCAGAAGGATCGTTTATTTTTCCGTTACCCCCGTACAACCACTGGCGGTCTTTGTTTGGATTATTATGCGAATTATCTGCGCACGAACATTCGGCTGTGCTTCAATGAAAAGGGAGAAATAGGGAAGTTGCGGGGTTGGAAACCGCGTGTCCACCGCTGGCACGATGGAGAGGTGGATAACATACCGTATATTTTTAATTAAACGCAAGTTAATCGGTCGCGTCTGCTCGACGTTACATTCGATGAACTTTCGCGATGTAAAACCTTTGTCAAGGTGGAGCTTCGCGGAGGGGGTGAAGACATTTATAAATGAACGGGACCGTAGCCTTTATACGCGACCGTGTAAATGTCACCAGTCCAAGGAAACGGACGCCTTCCAACGTGGAAATACGCCCCGCGGCGAATTATAAATGGAGAGTATTAAAACGAGATAAGGGGAGGATCTTTGTAGCGGCGGGACGAATGCGTCCGCTTAAAATGGATCATCTATTCGAAGAGACGTGACTTATGTGCTTTAAAGCGCCCCACGCCGCGCGGGCCGGGTATTAAAGTTTCAACGTTTCGACATAATTTCGAATCGGTGATTCATTGTTCGACGCTCGTCAAATATTGATCCCCCTCGTTCGACGAAGAACTTACTTCACGTGGTCAAATATTACCGTTCAAACAGCGGCTTGAAAAATACATTCGCCGCGAAAAACGATTGCCCGCCCTTCGGCTGTGAAGTTTCAATTTTCGACCGACCGATCTGGTACCGATTCGGTTGAAAACTTCAGCTGTGAACGACTGCAGAGAGAGAGAGAGAGAGAGAGAGAGAGAGGGACACGCTCTTAAATGGGAACATCGCGAGCGATCGTCGAAAAGAAGAGCGAACCCTCTCCGGAATTCAAACATTTCCCAGGGAGCTGTTCTCTTTACGTTAAACGCGCGGCGCTCGACACAACTTTCCCATTGAGCGTCGGCCGCGAGTGTTACGTTTCGCGCAAACTGAACAAAAACGGACGAGGAAAGAGAAAGCGGAAGAGCGCGGGCGAAGGAGGAGGAAAAGGCGGAGGGAAGAAAAATCCGGCGCGCGAGCAAGCTTCCTCGACTGTGAAACAAAGAAATCTCGTTTACTCGAACTCTGCTCTGCATCCTCGCGGGCCGAAGGACAAAAGCAGGATAACGTACAGCTGCGAAAAACCGCCGCGGTCGATCCTTTTTAAAGCGGACGTGCGGAAGAGCCGTGGCCCGTTTCGCCTGGATTCAGCCTGAACGCTCGCGGACATTCCAGCCCTTTTATTCCGCGTGAACGTCGCCCAACCGACGTGCTGGTACGCGAACGCGAAATTAAATCCTCGGTTACCACCCAGCGGTGCCTTGCCAGCCGACGGGACGGATTCTGGCTGCTAATGGAATGACAGATACTCGATAGGCGCGATATTTTTTAATGAATCCAATCGGGGATGCGGTGACGGGATTCGATCCGTCTGAATCCGGGACTTTTTACTACGTTTCTTGAATAGCCTGACGGGTATGAATGGCTAACCAATTAAATTATTCTCCTTCCCATATATACCTTGTTATCTATTCTTGCTTCCCGATATAGCTTGTAATAAGTTCACCTTAATGAACCAGTATAAACTTCATCGAGAGATAGCTTTAAGTTTCTCCGTCTTTTTTTCCATATCGCTGACAGACGAGCATTAAGGGTGTTCAATGTATAAATCGAGGTGAAACGGAAAATTGATTGGTTATTGTGCTCTAGGAATAACGATAAGACGAAATAGTTCGTAGATGCGCGATGCTCCGCTCTGCTTCCAAAGAATGGAATAACAATGAGACCAGTCTAAGAAAAGGAGAATCTTCATGCAATCCAGATTGTGCCGACGCGACGGTGAAACGAGGACAGAATAATCAAAAGGCCAGGCCACTTAACAAGGAAGAAACATTTAAGCTCATTACCAAACGATTGCTTGACGAGAAAACGAAACCAATGACTCCCTGTATTCTTCTCCTCTGACGAACGTGATAAATTAGTCGTTTTATATGCAAATCCGGCCCGTTTTACATCGCTCGCGAGAGCAACGACACGTGTAACCAAGCAAGAAAGATCGTCCGCGTCGAGGCATCCGACTCGGAACCTTCATCGCGGCCGATCGCTCGATTTAAGACCGAGTCGTCGCTGTTCCCGCGCACTGTTTTGCATAATACGTATTTTATGCGTCCACCGAATCGAGTACAAACGGCGGGGGATAAAAACGATAATGGCCGCGTGTACGATACATTTATCATCGCCACATTCCCAAACCTACTATTATCGTTTCGCGTCGGTACAATGAGAAACGAGTCAATTACCGTTTCCCACAATTCAGGGATCTTAATTGCAGCCAGTTTTTCATCGAGCCAGCAAAAAAAAAAAAAAAAGAAAAGTAACCGAGTAATCAGAAAACTTTCGCATTCGTTCCTTTAATCAAGATTAACCCTGCCGTGACCGTGTCGTTCTCCAGCTACGCAAACGAACATTAGAAACGCGAAGTAGTCGTGAAACGCAGAACCATGACGAACGTATCGTCGCAAGAAGTACCAACCCGATGACAACGAAGAAAGCTCCATGGGCGAACCATGATCGTAAGAAACTATGAATCAGGCGAACGCTGGTGGATAGATGTAGAGGGTCGCGAACGGAGGAACGCGACGGGGTAGGTTGTACGCACAGCGCGGAACGAATCAGAGGAGGGTGGATGCAGACGACCGAGTGAAAAGTGGGAAGAAGCGAGCGGATCCTTGGCGCCAGTGCGGCGTCCGCGCGCGTTCGCGTAGTCGTTGAAATGCGACGACCGAAAACCAAAGGTGCATTAAACTTTGGCAAGCGTGCGGGGTTAACGTCGCCACCCTACCCCGACTCAAAGACGAACCGGAGCCAGCCAGTGTACCGTCGAGCGTACGCGTTCGGGTCGCGAGACACGAGTCGCTGCTCTTCTGGGGGCTGTGACATCCCACCACCGCCACCGACAACGATCTTACCCCCTTGACGATCGTTTGCCCGATACGCCGCGCCAAGTAATTCCGTGCTCTGCGTCGTTCGCCTCTTTGTCCACCCTATTGCAGCTGGCTGTCTCCTTTTGCTGTCTTCCGGCTGCTTTTTGTCCGGGAATGGATCCGTCGTGGTGTACACGATGATAAGATGAGGTGGATTTCGAGTAGGTTTTTTGAATTTCTTTTATTGCCGATCGCGGCGTCCTCTTTTCGTCGTTTCGTCTATCTTGGTGGCGACGTTCTATTTACGAGCGAATCGGTCTACGCGAAAGCCCCTTTCGTAGAAGCTCCACGCGATGTGTAACGTCGGCACCAAGTGGGCGAGGGCACTCGTGTCGGGATACCACGAATAGCCGCGTACTCGACGGCACGAACGTTCACCGGGTATGTCGGAGCGAGTCGAGGCACGCGTGAACATCGATTCCTGATCGTTTCGGTGCCAGACACCACAAGCTTCTGTCACGTGATCGTGGATCGCACGGAAGAGTCTTCATTTCCATCGTTCCCTTGACAGGCATTTCCCCTCTACGTCGAGCGGAATTTTTCATTCTGATCTCTGTCACTGGAAGCTCGAAACCAACGACAATTAACCACCATCGAGAACAACTCCGTTTCGAGCGATAGGTTAATTGTCATCGACGACCAGCTTTCGTTCACGCAATCAAAGTTCCGTAGGGGGGCAAGATAATTGCTCGCAATCTTCCAACTTCGACTGCAGATCCATCCGGAGCCATCACCCTCGGAGGAATACGATACGTCGACGTAAGTTTCGACGAGGCACGAAAGCCGAGCAACAGCGGCAACACCAGTCTCCGGGTCCGAGTACTGTCAGTCGCACCTTCCGGCTGCACGCGATTCAACGACGTTTACAATTTCCGGCAGACGTCGTGCGGCGTCGACCCCCGCGATCCCCTGACGGCAATCGGTTGCGCAACACCTGCCGGGTAAACGGCTTCTACGCAATCGTGCTGTAATAATCCGCAAAGCTGCATTGACAGAGGATGTCGGTTTACCGCGTACGTGCTCGTTCCACCCGTACACATCGAACCCCTAGCGCGACCAGAGAACTCTTCTCTCTGGGACTTATAATACGAATCCTGCGGTTTCTACGAACTCCACCTTTGAAACGTGGCTATCTTCGACTCCCAAATAGTACCGTTACCGGAGAAGCATTCCAGTTCTTGTCCGTTGCGCATCGAGAACCCTGCACGATGTCCCTTCCTCCGATAGTCCATCAGCCACGGCCAATTTACGCTCTAATGGCGAAACGGGCGCAAGCTGATATCGAAATGGGTCTATTAAACGGCAAACCGCGAGACAACCCCGACGTGCCCATTAAGCGCAACCGTTCCTCCTCGGCCAAGATGGAATCGTACGGAACGCGCGCGCAAGATCCAATTAACAGAAGATGACAGGTGTCGCGCGCACGCTGAGACGGCCCGCTCGTCTAACCGAGTCTAGTCGATCGCAGTCGTATCCGGTGTTGCGTATCGGATGCGCGATCGATGAATCATTAACGCGCGGCGTGCGCCCGGTTGTCGCGGACAAGACCTTTGTTCGTTGCTTAATTGATAATCCTCACTCGATGATGGCAGTCAAGTCGAGCGAGGTGAGCCACCTGTGCGATACCAGTCTGACAGCTACTCGATGGGGCCAGCCACCGATTAACTAAACGGGAATCGAGCGTCGCACCGTGCGCCCTTTCGCGCAAGATCATACGGTATCGTGTCTGCGGATGACTTGGCGCAGGGGATGATCGTCTGGTGTGCGTCTCGCGCGTTCCACCCGGTGGATACCGATCCTCGACCCGTTTCAATTGATACACGCTCGATCGAACCGTTCGAATTGCACCGTCGCGTGGATCGAGGCAAACTTTCCCCGGATCCTCGAAGGTTATTCAAGTTCGCGGCCTTCGAAGTCGAGGAGGATCCGCTGTTCCTTTTTTCCAGGGATCACAGGATGTTTTTTTCCCTTTTCTCTTTTTCGTCGAGCTCCGTGGCAACACGGTCCAAGGCAGGTGTCGCCGCGCTCTCGAATTTCCCATCGAATCGGTCTTCCTTCCGCTTTTCAGCGCCTGCAATCTAATTGCATCTCTCTCCGTTCGCTTGGCGCAAACATTCCCCACCCTCTGATCCTGTTCGGTCTCGCCCCGACTTTTTCCTCGTCCCCTTTCGCTTCGACGGAGTAATACCATCGGAGAACACAGACGCCGTGGCGCCAGAGCTCGAGCCGCGTAGTCATCCTGGGGTGGTTCCGCGAGCGTTCCCCAGGAGCCGCGCTCCTCTCGGCGATCGCAACGATCTCATCGATACCCGTGGCCATCTATCTGATCGTTCTTCGCCGGAAAACTGCTGACTGTGCGCGCGAAGCCTGGCTGCCTCCTTTTCGTCCGGTGGTTCTCGCGAATCGACGTTTTGGTTTACGAACTGGATGCGCCGGCTCGTAAATATCCGTGCGGAATTTACAGTCGCTGGCAGCCAACGGGATAGAATGGAACGAAATACGAGCCGAACGGGTGACAAATTTGCCGGTGAAACGGGACGGGGATTATAAGATTCGTCGATTTATTCATCGCTATTTTTCGAACGTCCGCGCGATAGCTACGATCGGGGACGCGACAAGTGTTTTTGACGATACGAGCTTAAACGAGCACACGGTGCATTTGTTCGAGGTGCTCTCAGCGATCCGTTTAGCTCCTCGTCCGACGACACTCGCCGAGACACGGAGACGTTCGACGGAAGCAAACCCAGTCCCTGGAGAAACATTCATATCCGCTGATATACGCTTCATCCGTGGCAGCAGTCAGAATGTTCCAAACAACTCCTAAGCTTCCGAGCTTAACCAGCAGCTTCTAACGTATTCCTGACATAAATCATACATCTACCCGGAAGAGACGCAGTCCTAGCGCCTAATAGAGAGGCGCCCCAGCAACGAAATCCAAACGCTCGATGCTCGATACGGTATTTCAATAACTCAACAACGTCCGTTTCAATGACCGCACGTTGGGACGATTATTATTCACGGGCACGACAGAACGTAACCGTCGGGAAGAAGGAAGGAGGAAGCGATGGGACATGGCGCGGGCAAGGAAACGACGGCGGCAGGAATAATTCCGCGAGATTAATGAGTCGGATCAGAAGGCTCACGTGTACAAGACGGAATTTTGAGCCGCGGCGCGTTTCGAAAGGCGAGCCGGATAGGCATCGAGCGTGCGCGAGCTGCGCGCCCCCGTACTCATTTGAATAAGACGGCAGTTAGTTGTGTTTACGGTGTACAGCGGCTGACAAACGATTACAAATTGTCCCCGTGACAAATCGCCGAGCATTACTCGCGTGCACTTTTGGCGCGCTTCGCCGGGCAGCCACCCTCTCTACGCCGCCCACGCGTCGAAACGACGTGCACGATCCTTCAACGGGGATACAAAGTGACGATGCGTGAGACTCTTGTCCCGGTTACGAGCCGCGGCGCGCGTCCGGCTATCGATGATCGCCGCTCGTTCGACGAGCGACACGTGATGGACGCACCGTTTCGCTGGGATCGCCGGAAAGCCGCGAGTTAGTTTTATGGATACGAGCCTTCAATTTCTGTACGATCCGCAGCCTCGAACAACGCTCCAAGTGGATGACGATTTAATCCCGCGGAACCGAAGGCAGCCGCGCGGTTCGTAGTCAGACATCTATTATTCTTCTGGCAACGAGAATGCACACGTGAGATCGCCCCATCAACGCACAGAATGTTCCCCGGATATTTATGAAAGTCCGCGAGAGCCAGTGTATCAATCTTCCCACGCTATTATTCTCCATCGTCTGCATCTCCTTTGCATTCCGCCGCGCGGCGCAATACCATTTATCTTCCATTAACATCGACGATCCATGTAAACCAGACAAATTCTCGTGGCGACGATCCGCCGCGTTACGCCGCGATCCACCCCTTTTTACGTCCCGCCGTCGCCCTGACAGATATACCGCGATACTATTGATGCAGCTGGCGTTACTCGCGTCCTCGAGCGCCACTCGTCTGCGATTCTCGAACCCTCCACCAAGAGCGGACGCACGGGGGTAGAAATTTTCGTTCGACGGATAGTTACTCGTTACACGTTTCGCCGCGATTCATAAATTAAAAGCGAACGAAATAGAATAATAGAACCAACGGCGAAAGAAAAGCAATTTCTTCCACGCCCCCTATTACCACCTTACCCCGGAACAGCAGCCGGACTGAAATCTAGCCGATACCCACTTCCACCGGTGCAAAAACTATAGCCCATTAATCGATTCCCGAGGCGGCAGCGGCGGCGTTGCATTCAGCTTCCCGACCCACTTTCCTCGGATAATAGCGGCGTCGGTTGAGTACGCAAAACTGGTCTTTTCAACGTCACGAACGGAAGCACGTAATTTAGCAAGGTGTACGATGAGAAATAGAGATATATGTGTGCGCCTCTTACGTACACATGGGAGTGGGAGAGAGAATAGAGATACGTAGAAAAGGGGTTGCAGATCGCGATATCCAGCGGCGGAAGACGCGTGGTTATCGACCCTCTCGGGGACGAGGACGATGCTCCGCTCCGACGGGGGTAGCCGTTGTGGCGCCTAAAAGACCGCTCGGACGCCAACTCACCCTCCGTTACCGCGGGGTGCGAGCGGGGGTCGCGTTGGGGCTGAGAGAAGAGGGTCGAGCCTCGGTTACATCATCTGATACGTCGAGGCAAAGTCGATGATGTCGGGCCCGCGTGTTCTTTAAAGGAGCCATCGTCGAGGAGGCTCTATTATGCCAGCCCAGACACGATGTAGCCCCGACGGAGAGGCATCCGGTCAGGCTTTATGAGAGCCATGCGAGTACGTGGATGTCTGCGATACGTTTGTGAATTAAGCTAGAAGAAGCGAGCGGGACGAGGTAATTTTTTTCTCTTAGATTACCACCGTCCTTTTCATGGATATTTACCATGAGGCACGACACGCTTGGCTTTGGACTACGGGGATGAGGCGAGGTAGAATGATTTCTAGTCCTATGATGGAGCAATCTTATTTTCTCGCCTCGATGTTGATCCTCGGACGGGATGAATCGGTGGAAATGATTCTATTAATGCGTTCAACCGCAGGGAAATGCTACTCTGTCGGTTATTATAGATGGGGATACTCGCGCGGGATAATTGATTCGCCGCGTTCAATTGCTCGCGAGGGTGTTTGTTTCTTCGCGCATGCTTACGGATTCTGCGTTTAATTACTTAACGCAGCTGCACGGTCTCGGGAATCGTTTGATATTACACGGTTCGATGATCAAGTCTGAAAGAGCGGGTATTTCTGACTTTCCGGAGTGCGTTGTACTCTTGCTTTTTAATGACGGTCAATATTTAAAAGAGTTGTTCTTCAAATTGTTTGATAGAACTAGCGTTCTCTTCGAGACAATTTCTGACGGTGTTATACTTATTGCCGGTAATTGGCTCTATCGCTCGGTCTGGCCAACTCTGAGAACTGTTTCTCTCGTGGGACATTTTAAGTCACTATAAATTCCCGATCCTTCAGCTTATCTTTCGTTCCGAGTTAAACGCCACGCCGACGAAGGAAGTCTGATTTACAGCTCGGTTTGGGTAGGCACTGGATTAAGGGAATGTCTTTCAAGAGACAATTCTGTCAGATTTATCGCATCTTTTCGTCCACGCCGTAGAGACAACGATCATTTCCCCGGCTGCTTGTTTTTCGAGAAACAGGCTACTACGTGGGTTGTGTATCGGCTCCAACTTCCCGTTGAGAAGATAAAAAAGAAAAAGAAAGCTGTACGTACTACGAAACACGATCGAAGTCCACGCAATATTGTTCGCTGATTATATAAGAAACTTCTCGAGGAGTTTCCGAATAAAAGGGAGCGCAGCTTCTTGGTTGAATTTGCTTGGAAACAAAATTGCTTCTTTCGGATTACTTATCGCGAAGAAACCCCACTGGCAACTGATTTTTCACTTTGTACAACGAATAAACCCCTTGGCAACTATGCCTGACGTACCCTCCTTTCGTTGAAAGCTTCGCACAATAGAAAAGAAGAAAATGAAATGGAATAAAAATACTATTTCACGTTAATATTTCGTATTTCAGCTGGAGGACGTTTAAATCCGCGCATAAACCGAGTCGAGGTGGGCGCGTGGTCGCAGGAGGAACCTGAACATTACCGGATATCGTAAAAATTTCTCGCGGCTAATTTCCCCTCGACGGTTCCGTCCGCGAAAGTGGAAATTGGACGTGACGCGAGCTGCACCGCAAAGATGTTACCATTAATGGTTGTTAATGGACTTTCCATCGAAATCTTGCTACCAATTCGATCTTCGATAAACAGTCGCGTGCACATGGTCGCGCGCTTTCGATTAATCCTTTTCCTCGGGCTCGCGTTACCCCCGGAACGAATGAACGAAACGATCGAGAAAATTGATAAGTCCAGCAAGGAGTTTAATACGAAATTGATGTTTCAGCCGGTAATTCGCGTTTCTGAAATTAGTTATATGAGAAAAGTTCGCTCGGTTGGCGTGATATCGTGTATTTCCGTGGAACCAGTTTGAAAATCCCTTATTCACGATGCGAGGGCCCGGATAGGCGAAGTCCGTGCATATTTGATGGCTACATGTGTGGACGTGAAAGTGGAACCAGTCGGTCCGTGTGTTATTTATTAGGAAAATTTGCCGGAATTTGCGAACGCGACTTCATATTCCCACTCGAACCGGGCCGCCACGCCGGGACATCAATATTCCATTCCCAACTTTTAACTTTAAATACGCCGCGTATTTAATTTACGTTCCCGGCGACGTAAACACGGAATTTACCTCGCGATATAATAAACAGAGCGCGAACTAATTGTAAGACTAATTAGCCAATTTCCCGGGCACGACTGCGCGGCCTTCTATTACAGGACGCGAGGGAGACAAATGGCGTCCTACTCGAGCGGCACCCGTCCCAGGAAGATTCCATAAATTTCCCGGAAATTGATGAATCCGCGTTGGATTATCCGGGAGGCGCGTGTCTGCCGGTCCGAGACACGCCAAATTCTATTTACACCGTCCAATAAAGATCACGCGTCCCAGGAACCTCGGGTTCGAGAACGACCCGTGATTAATCGTCGACTCCTAATGGGCCCGCGTCGACAAACCGTCTCGCGTCACGCCGCGGGAAGAGTGTGAATTCGTTGAAAAACGCGATTAATCAATAGCTACAGTTATTAATTATCCGTTGCACGCGAGAACCGTAGGAACCGTTGCAGGCAACGCGGCGAGAGGGTGCGAGGGATGGAGAGAGTAGGCGTGCGTGCAAATCGATTCGCGTGCACTCGGGGCTAACGTGCTATTCGCGTAACAATAACACAGAGACGTTCGTGAATGACGGACCCGGAGAACGTACGCTGCTCCCGTTTCGAGCGCAAGCGGCACCGTCGATCCGCTCGTTACGACCTAACGAACCCACCCACTCGATTGTTTTTTTTTCCCTCTTTTTCCCCTCTTTTTCCCCTCGTTTTTTACCTCGCTAAGAAAGCTGCTAGGATATCGAGATAGTTAGGCTCGAGAGAGGGCGCATAAAGTAACCCGCGGAGCAAAGTGGAACCGAGAGGCCTCACCGAATGGGTTTCGGAATTGGAATTTTTCGTACGGTTTCACGGATCTCGGTTTAAGCAGAGGATCTGATCAGGCAACTTTCAAACTCGAGGAATATCGGGGCTGTCTTTACATCTGTTTGATGTAACTCGATGTTCCATTGAACAACTTTTTATCTGAGACGCTACTATCCAGGGATTTCAGCATCTATGCCTGTATCGCGAGTGCCATCCCGGGAAAGTCGAAACTCGTGAGCTTCCAACGTTTCCAAGACTTTAAATAAACTAATTCTTCTCGTAGGAGAAACTTCTTCGAGTCTCGGGGGCGGGGGAAAAAAAAAAAAAGCGTAACGCGAGAAGAAGCATCCATCTAGTCTAGCCAACTGTTATTCCACCGACTATCCATGTCGACGCGAATTGCGCCGCGTTATTCACCTCGTATTTACGAACCGCTGCGATCGTCCGATTTCATCGAGCAACCAGTCGATCCTGATCGATCGATCGGTGACGCCTGTTTCCTTCTTCGACTCATTTTTCTCGCTCTTTTCAGCGACGAGAGACGCTCGCCTGGAAAGCCAGTCGACACAATGGCCGACTGGAATAAGCTCCGCTGCCGCGTAAATTGAATTCGCTTCGAGACGCAGTAATTGATCGCCCCCTTTGATGTCCGTTCTGAATATCGCGGTGCCACGATCCGCTCTCGCGAAACGCTCGTAGAGACGATTAATTATTCCTCCACCGTCAAAGGTAATCTCGATATTGTTTCTTTAAACGGGAAGACCCGGAACGGCTACTCCTGACTTTTTCCAATTTCATCGCCGGTTTCTGAATAATAAAATTCCGTCACCGACTAATTCTCGTCGGTGAGAAACTCGTTTGCGGCATGATTAACGTACACGCTCGTTCTGGAGCGGAGAAGTACCAAGAGGATCGAATAAATGAGCGTATAACTCTTTCAGCGAAAGGTTACGCGGTTTTTTAGCTCTACATTGTTTTCGACGAATTTGTACCTTTAAATAACGTGGTTCGATTAATATAACATTAACAGTGGTACGGACAAATTGAAACTGCACGCGGAACTGTTATGATACGATCGTGATAACGAAACAACGAATTCCCGCGATCGCGAGAGCAGACGTTCACGATGTTCGCGATCGTAGAAAGTTCGTTAATTAACGGTCGTGCCGAGTCAACTTCCGAATCGAGTTCTGTGCGTATCCCACGAACGAATCGCGCGCGACAGTACGTTTTATGTTATGCGAGCGCGGGTAACCGTTGGAAATGGAAATTCACGAGGATTCGGCCGGTCGCTTATAGGCATAACCTCCGCGTCGCTTTCGCACTTTCCATCCACTTCCGTCCGTTCGTGCAACCACCTCTCTAATCCCCTTTAAACTGGTTTAGCGCGCGTAGCATTATCATTCCTCGAGGCATTCGACGCGTGTCGTCGTTAAGAAAAGATAAAAAAAAAAAAAAAAGGCCACGCTTCGACTCATCGTACGAGAAATCAGTTGATTCAGAAAAATAATTACATTTGTTCGAGCCAGTGGTAGTGACAAATAGGAATCGATCGCGGTTGACAACAAGCCTGTTGTACGCGGGGTGATCCACATAATTGGACCGCCGTGCGTGCGTCGCCTAATTGATAGATCACAAGATATGCGGTTATAATAGTGCGTTAAACATTTTCCAACGGTGGTCGTGTAATCACAAGTGGCGCGCGTGTTGGTCGGACACCGTGAAACCCGGAGCGCCGTGATGGTTACGGGTAATACCGCGGCGGTTCGATCGGATTCCCTTTAGTCACGCCGGCAAACAGAATGGGGAATTATTCTAAAATATGATTGATGTTACGCCGTGCATCTGAGCCCTGTTATATCCCCGCACAATGCCAATGAGTTATTGTAATACCGGTGGAACCGCCATGGAGCGGTGGAAAATTAAATCGCGCAGTCGATGACCCGCGAGTTTCATCGGGAGCCAAGTGTGACAACAAATTTTCAGTGGCCTGCGCGCGATATTAACGACCGCACGCGAGAATAACCACCCCCTGCGAGGTGCGATCGAAAGTTCGAAATTCACGAAAATAGAACGGAGACAGAAAATTGATATCGCGTTATAGCGTCCTCGCGAGGAGAGCGATCTTGGAGCGGGGAGGGGGCTCGTATCAGCGAAACCGTCTATCGAACACGCGATGCGCACGCGAGAGTAATCAAACGTTGATTTCCGTGATGCATGCCCATTTCATTAGCAGCTTTAATTGCCGTGCAGGAGGTCGAGCCGGCATCGAGGGGTTCGCCTTCTTCGAACGCGACACAATTACCGACCGGCAGCTATTTTTATTCCCCTCTAATTATCGCCGACTCGGTTCGAGCGGTTGTTTCGAGCGCAATAAATGGTTCGCGTATAACTGCGCGTCAGCGAGCCGTTCGCGCATTCCTCTTAAAGGGAACGACCGTGGAAAGGAAAATGTTTTCACCGACGAGAGGCTTTAACCTGTGGAACAGGCCGCGATAAATGTCCGACATTCGGTGCGAGCGTGTGCAGGTGGTAATGGAAAACGCGACGCGCGACATTTCTCGATGGTTCTTCGATCTCGTAGAACTTGATAACAAGCGGGCAAAAGGGGTATCGGGAAAATGGAGGGAGGCGGGGCGAAAAAAAAAATTGAAAGAATCGAGTTAAAAGTTTTCGCAAGCTACCGGGAACTTTTAATAAAGACTTTACGCTGGAAGAAATCCCGAAGAATAATATCGACCAAGTAACCGTGGAGAGGTTCGTGTAACCATGGAGGAAGTTGGCCGTGGCCGACCGTTCGGCCACGCTCGATTTCCTCTATTTTTCCTATCCGGAATTATCGATCCTGAGGAGAGGGGCGGATGAGAGGGCGCGTGCAGCGAAATCACGTTGGCGGTTACCAGCTAAAAATCGTTTTAGACCGTTTAGCGAGCGTTTCGAGAGTGGAAAACGGTGTTTTTAGAAGCGGAAGGATCACACGAAGGTGATCGCGCCCGCGCCCGCGTTCGCCTCTCGTCTCTTTCTCCCGTTTCCGTCTGTTTCCCTTTCGTCAGCGCCAAAAGTCACGGCACGCTCGTAAAATCGTGTTTGAATTGTTTTAAGCCGAGTGCCACGAACGCTTTTATAATCTTCTCCTTTTTCTTCTTCGCCGCGAGTGTGTTAAAAGCGTGGGGGCCCGGCACAGAGGCGGAGCGAGCGGCACGAAAATTCCTGCGAGCATTTAATCCATGTCCTCACGGATCGAGGGTGCTGGTTATTCGAACTGGTTACATCCATTTAACTTTTAACCAGAACGATGATGAGGTAGGTAAGTTACATGCACGCGAAACGTGTGTGATTTCAGTCGAAGTGCGTTACGTTAACGGATTTGCTCCACAAAAATCATGAGAACAATTATCTGTCGCCTGTATTTTTATACCAAAGACAGAGGATATCGCTTAAGCGTAACACGTGCATTTCGATGAACTTAACTTCAATTTTCGA
Source organism: Xylocopa sonorina (assembly GCF_050948175.1). Taxonomy (NCBI): domain Eukaryota; kingdom Metazoa; phylum Arthropoda; class Insecta; order Hymenoptera; family Apidae; genus Xylocopa; species Xylocopa sonorina. The sequence goes on along the minus strand of NC_135197.1, from coordinate 9,931,991 downwards.
ATACGGTAAAATTCTATGTTTTTTAACGACGAATTTATTCGCGTAATCGGTTTTTTGAAAAAAATCCATTCGTTTCAATAATACCGGCACTCTTTTGTTAACTTTTTTCGTAAATAAAACATTGTTCGCAGGAACTCGTTTATATGGGTTGCGCAACATGCCGATACAAGCTAGAGATGAATCGGAATTTTGATTTCACGCAAATCAACGAAAATAATTGTTTTTAAAACGTGGCCAACGTTTCCACGTTTTTCACGGAACCCAAATCCGTTTATACCTCCAGCGTATCGCGGATAACAGAAAAAATCTACCTTTTATATACCGAGTCTGACCAAACTCGTCATGCATTGGGGCCCCCCGCACGGAATATCAAAATTGATAGAGAATGAAAGGGTCAGCCAGAGGATGAAACGTCCGGAGGGCCTTGACGCGGGCCATTTAAATTTCACGAGCGAACTTCTCGAGTCGATAATAAGAGAACTGGAACGGTCAATCTTTTCGATCGTTAGAAATCAAATATTCCGGGCGTGGAACGAGAAAGACGACCGGATGGACGGATAGCCAGCGAGGGACGGGAGAAAAACGGGGGTTGCGACAGAGGGGGTGGTAAGAGAAAAGTTGGATGGCTGCGAGGTCGGCTTGCCAAATGGCGCTTAGTATTCCGCGGGACGGACGGACTTCGCGAGTACCTGCGAGCACTGCGACGGAAGTGCCAACTACCTCCGAGCCGGAAGTGCTAGCGAGAAGGTTGGCTGACTTGAGAATAGGCAAGGGGATGTGACCAGCAGTTTTAAATCGGTCGAGGGGAGAAATTAAGCGGGCTAAACGAATGATTTAGGGTGGCTGCCAGGCTGGTCCCGTCCTACCTCGCGGAACTTGCAATTAAATTAACTCATCGGTAGAAAAGGGGAACTGGGTTGCGGGGATGGAGGGTCGGTCCAAGTGTCCGCAAACTTGCTTAACATTCGAGCGACGCGGAACCAGTTCACGATATCGATCTGTGCGCACGTGCTAGGAGCCAATCATATTCCTACGCGCGTGTGATTACGCTTGCTGCGATGGGTTTGTCAATTCCAGAGGAGAAAGGTGTTGGGTTTCGTTTCTATTGTAATTAAGGGTGATTGATTGGTTTCTCGGCAGATTCGGAGATCAGTTAGAAGAGGAACGCGCGATCTGACAGAAGTCGAAAGGACGTGTAACGGAAGGTCGACAAGAGCGTCAAGGGGGGTCGTAGAAAGTTCGAGAGTAAGAAGAACCGTCGGTGGGTGTCTCTCAGGAGAGAGATCTTGTCCTAGTTGGAACGGGCCGGCTGATTCGCAGGTTAGCGAGCGAGTCCCAGAACGGATCTCCCCGCTTTTAACTACGTCCCGACGCTGATTGCTTGCAAATTGCCTTCCTTTACCGGCGCACCATCTTTCCCGAACGACGGAGCGATCGTGACGTGACGCCTTACGATCAAAGTCTCGGCTCAAAGGTAATTATACGATCTACGGACTTCTGTCGGCGAACGAGGAAAAATCGAGAACCCTTCGGCTTCGGATGGCCCCCTCTTCGGCTTTCAACGACGCTTTGTTCGGCGATCTGATCCTCGCGATTGTCGTTCATCTTTTCGGATGGAACGCGAAGATTTCGAGAAATTAGTCGCAATATTTTTTTTCACCAAGAGATTATTCGAGGATGAGACGAAATCTTGAAAGGTGTTGACAGTATCGCGTTGGACGAGGTTTAGAATTGCAACTCTTATCACGTAAGAACGGTTCGAGGGCGTATTCTTCGACAAGTTGTAATTAAACGACGCCTGTCCGCGAACTATCGCGACCGCGGTAACAATCGGCGAGCGGAAACGTTTTGAATGCAATTAACGTCGGTCTTTAACGAAGTTTCGCTGGCTGATTCTCGTCCAGAGAAAAGAGACCACCGACGATGCAATTTTCTATTGACTTGCCGCCACTGAACCAACAGCCATCCCAAATAGAAATTGTTGTCGACGAAACGTTCGGTGATTTAAAAAGTACACAGCGACGATGCCATCCACTTTCGCAAATTATTTACGTAATTGACTTTCAGTCGCAGGTAAACTCAAGAAATCAGAGATCGACGATTCGCTGACATCGAAGGGGCAATCTACTGTAATCAATCGCAACGGAGAAGAAGAGAAAAAGAGAGGCGGCGAAGAAAAGTTTCTTCCTCCTCGGTTACAGGAAGGGGTGGGCTAATTACGAACTAACCAAATCTCGAGTCAACTGAATCCTCTTTAGGCCCCTAATCCAAGAGCAACTTTCCTGGAAGTGGAAGGGGCGAGAACGCGTTGTCGCCACGGAAAAACGAAGTTCACCTAAGTGCACGATTGCTCATTCCGGACGCATTCGCCAATGAAAACCGTAGTTAATCGCGGGGACGATCCATTGGAGGGTGGTCGTGGACCCTCCAGGAGAACGATAGAATCGAGAAGGACGGAGAACGAGCAAGTTGGCTCTCCTCGAGTTACCCTTTTCGATAGGAAAGTTCTTCAGCTCCTCGGGGTTTCCATCGTTCCTTCGCACGGTTGTCGGCCCCTGCCTCTAATGCACCGGCGAGAAGGAAAACGGGGATCGAGAGGGCACTCCGCGGAGGAGGCTTGGCGAACTGTTAAAAGAGTTTGGCTCGGTTACAAAATTTGTATCGCGGGACTGACTCGACCCACCCTTTGTGTGCTGCCGGCTTATTGAAAGGGTCTCCTCGGCTGACTGGCGGACGATTTTACTGGAAACACCGCAAACCTCGGCTCGCTCAAGGAGGATGGTCTCTGAGAGGTTCTCTTTTGAGAAACCGAGATCCCCCACAACATTTGACTTTTTGACACACGCTGCTTCCTTTTTACTGCTCTGGTTAATTGACTCGATCTGTTCAAACAATTTTTCGACACTCGCCTCGCGAAGCGTCTTCGAACGAACGCCGCATCGCCGCCAAAGGACGCCTCTCGATTCGACTAGAGGAGAATTATCAAACAGAATAGAGACACGCGCGCGTGTTACGAGCGTGTAACTAACGCTTCGTGGCCGCGGTTTCATCGCGGTGTAAATCTCCGCGAAGGGATGGAACAAGGCCGCGAAAGGAACACGATAGAGCCTCGACAATGCCGGAATTCGCGCGGAGCCCACAAAATACGAATCGTTGCTCCGTCGAGGTTCATGAAACACTCGACCTGTTCCACCGGTACCCGAGTGAAAATGAGAGGGCAAGAGAGGGAGAGAGAGAAGAGGCTATTCTGGTTCGTTCGAGCGTTAAGATCGCCCGCTCAATTACCAACGGAACGGACCAGCGAGGTCGAAGAGAACCAGAATAGAGGGCAGACGGCCACGCTTCTGACCTCGAAAGGCAAGGACGCCCTTCGAGGGGCTGGTCGAAAATTGACGAGAATAAACGCATGTCTTTTATGTCGTCGAGGGATGTTGTATGGGACAGCGAATGGCTGTCGTTCGAGGCGATTCTGTACTACGCCACAAAAGATTACTTTGATTATACTTCTCGGTAAATAGAGGGAGGGTTGTGGCGGGGGCAAGATTTCTGCCTTTTAGTGGAGCCATTTAGTTTCTTCGTAGACTTGCTAGTTTACGTGGAATTCGATTTTTTCAAAGAACACTTCGCAATGTACGATCATTAATTCTTATTTATGTCTGAATTGTTCATATTAATCTTGCCGATTAATTCTCTACGAAAATGTAATGCTTGTATAATTTTCAAGAAGCGACGACTAACCGCTAGAGCGAGGAAATTTTTTGTCAGGAGTTCTAAGGGATAACGAAGTGTACACACAGGATCAGAGTCCAAAAGGAATACATCAAGGGCCACTTTTACGATATACCCGCCGCCGACAATTTTTATTCTATCTCTTTTTCTCCGCCGCTTCTTCCTTTTTTTTTTCAATTTCACAGGAGGCGTTTAAGCAGAAAACTGTCCGAAGGATAATTGCAGGGAGGACCGTGTTATTCGAGAGTCTTGGCAGGGGTGAAGAGGACAAAGGTGACGCGGAAGTGGTCACTGAAGAAAAGATGAGCCAAGCAGAGAGGAGGGGACCGAAGAAAGAGAGGAAGAAAAAGGCGTGCCTTTTTGTAAAGGGTTCTAGGCCACAGGATGTCTATGGAGCATTGGCTTTCACGTACCCAAGAGCGTCAAGTATACAGTTTTAAAACTGACGCATACTTCAACCTACTTTCGTGGATATTCGATAATTACGTAGTTTTCGAACATGGAAAAGCTCGCTAATTAAAAATGAGAAATAAACCAGCTATTTTTTATGACACTCGCTAAATTCGATACGCGAGAAGCGGTTCGTGTCCGTTAACACTTTCCGTTAATTTCAACGCGGATTGAAATAATCAAAGAATCGGTACTACGAGAGGTCCCATCGCGGGACTTTATCACGGTATCAAAGAAGCGAACTGAACAAGACGACACGGAAGTTCGTCGCGGTACTTTCACCTCTAAGATTAAAAGAAAGAAGAAAATAGAGGGAAGAGAAAAGAAGAGAAGAAAGTAATGTAAAGCAGCGTTCTCACCGTGAAAAGGCGGCGGGCTCAAAGTGTCTCGTTCGCTTTTGAAAAAGTAATCGACAGGTCGCGGGGAATTGCGTTTCTTAAAATAAGAGAGGCCGTTTCGACGAGAAGTGAAACCCGGTGTTTCATCGATCCGAGCGGTGGTCGAAAATCAAAAAGCCCCGTCGAATGTAACGCGTTACGCTCGCGGCAAAGGTTCGCTCGCAGCTCGCAATTACCCGAGGTGTCGTTTAATTTCATCAACGATACGCGTTCGCCGCGTGTTTCCCCCGAGTTCTAATTGATTTTCCGCCGGCACGGTCAACATTAGGATTCAATTGGACACGCGGACCCTCCTAAATTGAGTCTGCGAATTTCACGCGAAAAACCGTGGCCGTCGCGCGCACCGCAGCTTAAGTTATGCTCGTCGATAGGCGGAGATGAAATTGGGACGATGCGTTATTTGCTACTCTCGAGGTGGAACTCGAACGAGGGTGTTCCTTTCAGCGTAGTCGGGAAAAATGGAACTTTACAGCCTCAGTGGCGCGGCTTGAATTAACCCTTTGCGCTCGACGACTTTTTCGGTTGGACGGCGCTGCAACTCGAGACGATTTCACACCTACATGAATTTATCTACAAATTAACACGCACAAGTGTTATATTTTGGCATATTATCTGTGTTCACATTTTGAAAAGCATAATTATCAGAGTTCAAGTTCTGTAGCTGCGTTTGATGTGATGTTTTATGCAAACACTTACCAAGACATTCTGAATTGCCAGAACTTTGTAGGTGATTGCTATTACTTTCGGATTCACTACTGTCTATTACTCTAATTCTTCTATTCCTCACACCCGATACTACATCACTGTTATGGATAAATACGTTTCTGATCAATTAAAACTGTAAAACGAGTGGCGCAAAGTTTCGCGATACGTGTGCTCGCTACGATCGTCGAAATTGTACTAACGCTAGGCACATCGTATTCAGGACTACAGTCGTAGAGGAATTTTATCTTAATCTCCATTTGACGTCACAATGTCACTTTCCAACCGAAAACAGAAACAGCCTAAAAAACGTATTTCTCTTAACTCTTCAACCCTTGGTAACCCTTGCGAGAACGTTCTTCTCTGGCGTACCATGATCTTCTCTGATGGCTTAAAGGATTTTTGATCACTTTTTAAATAGTTCTTAATTCTGTACGTAGCATACGTAGCAAGTAATGTTCATCTGACGGTAGCCTATTTCCCAGTCTTTGGAAAGAAGATTAAATAATGTTTAATTCTTTCATCTCTGCTCGCACCCGGCTCAACGTCAAACAGAATTTCAGATGTTCCTGTAACGTTGTCTTGACAACGCGAGATACCCAAGTGCGGTCGTTTCGCGACACAGTTTCCCCAGGATGTCGAATCGTTCCATGGGGATGACGAATTCAGTGCCCGGGGGGGGCGGTGTATTCTCGCACAAGCTCTATCTTAACTGGATGCACGGCTCGGCTGGAAGCCTTGGCAAGGGTGGGACGGAATGAAAACGGGATGAAGTCGTTTAGTCAACGGTGGAAACCGCAGAGACCCGTGCCAGACCGAATTCATCTGATCGCATAAAAATCCAAGAAACGCCGCGAAAATATCGTCCAGAAATTTAATATGCTCCGGGGCGGTTACGAGGGGGGCCGAGCCGCGAACCAGAGAAAAGGGAGAACGCAGAAAAAGAGGGATAGCATGTAGGTTTCCGGGTCAAAGGGGATCACGGAGGGAGAAAAGCGGATAAGACAAAGTAAGCCTCTCGTTACGATTTCGATCTAGCCGAGGGAAATGGAATCGCGCGCCGTCTGTAGTCCGGTTCCCACCGAGATATTCATCGTGCTGTTTTTTATCTGACGGCTCCTCAACCTTTATCCCCGGCCTGCGTCGGGGGCTAATATGTATGGACGCGTGTACGGACGTTTTCGTTAAACCGTCCTTTTATTTTCTCGATTTCTCCTTGTAACGCGAGATGAAACGACTCGAGCTGGCCTAAAGTGGCCGTGGGACGTGTAATTTTCGAAATCTTAAATGGAATCAGCGGTGGATTTTTACTGGTACACGTTTAAGGAAAATCGCTTTCGAAGGCGCCCAGGCTGGAGCGGAGTGTCTGACCATGGACGGTCCAATTCTACTTATGCGGTAGTCTCTTCCGCGGTACCAGAAACGTAGTTGAGGATATACTTATCGGCCTACGGCCGCTTGGCTTGGTTGTTACAAGAACCGAAATACTGATTGCATCGAGGAGCTTACGTAAGACGTTTCACTTAAACGGTACTCGAAGTTCTGGACGTTAAGTGTATTAAAAACACGAGACCCGGTTCCCACAAATGGAATTACAAAGGACGCCGAAAAATTGCGTCAAGTATTTTGGCGCCAGGGCAATAGCAGAGAATACCTTCTTTTTAATACTTGGCATCGAAAATTCGAGTTGACGGAGTGGCTCGATCCATTCCGAACTCCATTGTGGCTCGCTCTAAGAAAAGTTCGTTGAACCGCGGCAACTCTGAGAACTCACTCGTTGCAGAAATATGTAGCAAAAGCGTTACGGTGCAGGACGACTTTTTTCCCTATCTAGCCCAGAATCCTTCGAAGAGGACGTGTATAAACAGGAGAAACGAAAGGTTAAACTTGATTAAACTCTGTCGTAGAAATTCCTCATTCAACAAAGAGCAGAACGATAGAAATTACCTCGAAATATATCTTCCATGATCGTCTGCTCGAAACAACGAACGAAAGATGCGAAATCGGATGAGTAGATAGGGGACGATAAAAAGGAGGCGAGGACGCGAGCCTCGGGGTGGATAGTACGGTTTACTCGGTTTAACTTCAGCCTCCATTCCATGCAAATCCTTGGAAGGTTCTCGAGGAAACGCGCGTCACGGTTTTATTTTAACATCGATGTTTACCATGGATTCGCTTGTTTGCATGGCTTACCCCTTTTGTGGCCAGCCACGGAGCCAGCAAGGACGAATCGACTCCGCGGGGCGGCTTGGCTATCCACGACCAGTTGAAGTGACTAGTCCAAGGCGATCCTTGATAGGTAAAGAAGGAAAGGGTGCGTAAATAACTCGGGGCTGAACTGCACGCTCGCGTGGAAAGGAAACTGGGTCGAAGCGATGCAAGATGTTTGAAAGAATAGCATCGGTTATTTTTAGCTTTTTGTCCTTCCATGTATCGCTTAATAGTTCGTAAATAATACACCGCCGAGCAAACAGGGGGTACCTTTAAAACCCCTGCATTCTTTGGGACGTGTAGCGGTACTAAACATTTGATCGCTGGTGTACGTAGCAGAACAGCACCTATTTTTCATTCAAAATCGTCGATTCGGTCTGATGCGAGTCTCGTTCGTGAAAAATAGAGGAACGCCGACGGTACGAGCGGTTGCTAAATAATTCACGTCTTCCAGCCACGCCGGAGGAACGTTTAAAAAGTTTGGAGCGAAGAGGTGGCGATGTAAATCGGCACAGTACGGACAAGGATCGAGGAGAATCGAGGCTCCGCGTTTTCAATCGTCGCCGACGACGACAACCGGGTTGTAAACGTTTTTATAAGCGCGCTTGGAAATATTTTACGACGCGATACCCTCGCGCGACGCCTAACGACCGGCCTCCGTCGTCGCGGATGGAATTGTCGAAATCAAAGGAGGGGTTGTTCGCGACGGAAGTAGGTACTTGCAGCGATACGACTTTTGCTGCGCTGCAAGATTCGTTTAATATCGTGGAACAGCTCGATGCTCCCAATAAATAGAACGTGGCGCCGATTATCGAGCTCTCCGTTACATTTTATTCCCCCCTTACGTTTCCTCTAATTTTCCATCGCGTCGAAGGATCGCGATCGCGCTCGAGCCTGCGTGGCGAGCAATTCAGAATCGCGATCGCCTGTTTAATTATGATATGTACACTGACGAGGGGCCACGGAAGCCCGTGTACACATTTGGCCGGGTCGCAATCACCGGATCGGCCGATCGATTTCGTTCGACGTGAAACCGGCCGGTGTTAACGCGCGAGCAAACCGCGATCGGGTCGGTTGGACGGGCGCTGATAAATCTTACGGCTGTTTGAACGCTGCCCGCCGATTACTGTCACCTCGCCGGCGAACGCCCGAAAAAATAACTTGTTGCGCGTTCGTCGCGCGACGCGCCACTCGGAACCCCTACGCGTGAAAGCATTCCCTCTATTTTTTTTTTTTTTTTTTCCCCACCGAATTCACATCGGACCGCCACGAACGCGCGAGGAAACGCGAACCGTGAATCGAACCGCGCATCTGGGAGCGCGAAATGCGAGCATCAAATTCGAATAAATTGTACAAGAATTTGTTTCAAATTCCGGATACTTTGGGCACCTCTTGGAAAGTAGGACGTGTACCATTTGATCTTTGATTGGTAATCGAGGTAAGCGCCACGTGTGTCGGTATAATTAGCGTATCAGAGGTATTGGCTACGATAGGATTTGTTGCACGGAATAGCATATTCGTAGCCCGTCAACCCTTTTCGCTGTGTATCTAGCGGCACTTAATTACCTAACTGCATCCCTCGAATACGCACGAGTACGCAGGATGGCAAGTTCCTCGAGTTTGATGCGGGGTGTGTGTGTGTAGAAGAGCGTGGCGGAAATACGCCGCGCGAATATCGAAGATGTTTAATATGACATTCGTTATGCGGGCGAGTTCGTGAATTGTAAAATGTCTGATATTGTCTCTCGTTGCCCCTTTTCCGAATATTCGTCCATTATGCATCCGCTGTGCAATTACACGCGTCAATTTGTACGAGCGCATGACCAAACGGTGCTGATTATGAGTAATCAGGCTTGCGCTAATGGCAACTGTTCATTATTAAATAACGAGAGTTTCGACGGGTCAGAGCTGCGCCAAGGGAAGTCACAGATTTGCGGGTACCGCCTCTCTAGGAAATATTTGTCGATAAATATTTGCCCCGAAAATGGAGCTCGATATATTTGATAGTAATCAGACGGGCCGTGTTAATTGCGTAATGACGCAAATAAATGCGACGGGGCGTGAACGCCTCGAGAATGGAACGGAAATTGCTCCTGCTCCTTGATCCTCGTCAACGATGTTAAACAAGATTTCTATTACTTTTTGACAATCTATTCTTTAATCGAAAAGAAAGCAACGAACGTTCATCGCTGGATGGGACATAAATCCTCGAGTAGAACTTTGACATACTGGCGCGGGGAAACGGAAGGCTAAGGTCGAGATTCATCCCCAAAATACCACTGGCTTCTGGTCGTTTATCCTCCCGTTACACGGTCACGGTTCGCACGGTTGGCATTAACGTTTCACGAGCTGTCTCTGGTCTTTAGAACGCTAAATCCGCAGCTGGGCGTAATTGAACCGGTTCGATTAACGTCATAAACGACAAGGGTGTTCGCCAATTGACAGGCGAATTCGAAGTTCCCTAGGAAGTCAAATTCATATCTCATATCGGCGCGATTATAAATTGCGCCCGTTAATAGAATTACCCGGAGAATTTATCCGAGCGGAAAGTGGTTCGAAAAATAGAGAACTACCCGATTCATTAAGAACGAGGACCCGTAAGAATTTCGCGTTTAAAATTAAGGAACTGAAACGTGAAATTAACGATTCACGCGAAAGCGTAACCGCGGTCGGTACCGGCAAGGATTCGCCTCCTCGTCGTCGCTCTATTTTCACACGTGCGTAAATCCAGCCAGCTCGGTGCGGCCAGCAGGGTCCAAGTAGAAATTATTTTCCGAGAGCGAGTTAAGTCTGACAAAACGGAGTGGGAAGACCGTGGCGTTTCGCGAGGAACACCGGGACAAGAATTAAAACGCGCGTCGAAAAAAGAAGAGCGTGGCGGAGCCGAAAAGAAAGGAAAAACGTAGACGAGATGGGTGTGGAAGAAAACGAAATTAGGTGGCATCAAGAGATTAAGCGTAAATTAACTAGCGGTACGAGGCGGTGAACTGGCCGGCTCTCTGCTCCTCGGTAACACAGTGTTATCGGGTAACTTCCAAACGAGCGACGGAACCGACGCCTTCGTGGTGCCGTCTACACCGACGGCTACCCTCGCGTTCCAACGTATCAGACATTCAAAGTGGTGGGTATTAGCGGCGTATCGTAAATCTCGGACGAGCTTAACCCCGTTGGAAAAAAGAGGCAGGGACGGGCGAATCGGTGATGTACGAGGCGCGAGCTCGCCACCCGGAGCTGACACAAAAACCGTTTAATAATACTGGCCAGCGGGAGCTTAAAATACAATTAAGCCTCGGTCGACGCGCGATTGTTCAACAAGGGACTCTCGATCGTCGCGTCGCAGGAAATTACGGGACACCTATACCCTCTCTCTCTCTCTCTCTCTCTCTCTTACCCTCTATACCATTCGCCAATCGAATAATCGATTTCCCGCTGAAAAGGAAGTTCCTTCGGTTGCGCGACGAGAGCGAGAGTGACTCGATCATTTTCCATTCGTCGTACGAGGGGCTGAAATATTTGTTGAAAAGCCTCCCGTTATTGCATCGCGGACGGCTTATTTGTATGGAGGTATTAGGATACCGTGGAAGAAGAGGCTGTGATCTGGCCTGAATAATTGAAGTTATTGACATGGATTGGCGGGAGTACGCTGGTAACTTTTAGATGAAGTTTGTCCGACGTCGGCGAACACTTGAGAGATTCCAGTCGGCACGCGATATCTCGGCAATATTAAACTCAATTTTAAAGGCACCGGAGTTTTCTTGCACTCGGATAACTCTTGCCGGACGTCCGTTAAACTTCAATAATTACGCTCCCATTGGAATTTACAATACCGGCGTTTAACGATACGACTGGCCGGCCGGAAACGAAGGGAGAAGAGGCGATAGAAGACGCGGTCGTTGGCCATCGGCTACGGAACGTTTATTAAATTCACGGTGGCAATAATAAATATTGCCGTAGGCGACGTAAAAACGTTTGTACTGGCGGAAACTTTAATTGCTCGCGGTGAATGCTAATTAGAGAACGTCGCTAGTCGAACGAAGAAAAACTTCGTTGAGTAAACGTCCAATCGTATTACAGAATCGATGCGTGAATGCGCAGGCCGACCTTACTTGCGAGTTTCTTCCCCTTTTTTCGCGAATTTCTTTTTTTTTTTATCATAGCTCTTAGTGTTGTGCTTGTGAATGAAATTTACCGAAAGTTTCGAAACTCGTTTCCGAACGATAACAGAAACGGAGACGGCTCTCCCACGGAACCGGAAAGGATGAAAGAAACTTTCCCGCGCGAACATATTGTCTTTTGGAAAATTGATTTTAAAAATTCACGCTGCACGCGCTCACCGGGATAAGTTCGTATGTTGTCAACCTTCTCACATGTCCAAACAGCTCGTGTGTATGAAATTCTAGCAAATTTGAACAAATTCCCCGGCGACCTCTTTCCAGAGAGATCGCGTCACTCTCAATCGGACCGTATACTTTCTCGCTTCTCTAATCACACTCCGCACTCGTTTTCGGATAGACGAGATTCCGCGCGATAAGAAGAATAAATAAATAGATTCGAGTAACGAAGCCAAGAAGGGGGGAAAAAACGAAGATTCCTCCGCGTCGTCGCTGAAAGAAGAGGAGGAAGAAATCGACAGGGCGCTCCGAGGCTGGCTGATTCAACTTCCGGCGGCGCGCGTGCTGCGCCACCAGAGGAGGAGCCTCTCGTCGCCGTCTCTCCGGTAATTTTGAATCTGTATGCAGCCGAAGAGGAATCCACGAGCCAATAACGCCCGAGTATTATTATGCAGATTACACGGTAACCCGTATTAGTTCGTTATCACGCCTACATCTTGAGCAGCTCGCGCCCTCAACGTCGAACCCCGCGCCGTCGTACAGATTGCGCCCGGGAAAGAAAAAGGGAAGAGAGTCGGAGTGGAGGTCATGATGAAGACACCGAGGTGGTACGCGATCAGCATCCCGAGCTGCTTCGCTCACGGATCGAACGTTTACCCGAACAATTCCTTCGAGGCACGTCACGGGACTTCTGGCTACGCTGCAGTGAGAATTGTGTATAGACTTGGGGGGAGGATGTTTAAGATTTCAAATGATTCTCCTCGACTGAGAATCTCTCGTTATTTTTCTCATAGCGATGAAGTCGTCGAGTTTGTCTTTTCACGAAAATCGTACGGCAGTCTCGCGTAAAATATTATTCGTTTGAAAAATTTCTCACCGCGCTTCAAACTCGACCCGGGGCTCGATAATTGTGTTCCGATTAAAAGTGCTTTCGCCCAGTTTTTCGACCCGATTAAACTGCCAGGAGCATTCTTCTGGCGCGGCGCTGCGTAACGTAGGGAACTTTTAAATTAGTTTGATATTTCTAGCCGGGGTTGCGCGCCGTTGCATATACAAAGTGAAACGGGTTAATCGAGTTCGTTGCTAGGAAAAGGGTCCTCTTCCCGCGACCTCAGCGGCGGGTGAATCAACCGGGCGACGGGTGCCACTGTCTCTTACTCGTTCGATCGTGAATCGTCTCGAGTATTCCCGAAACTATTAGCTGCAGAATTATTCCCCGATCCATACGTATTTTCTCCTCCAACCGATTTTTAGAACCCGCCAGCCTCTAGCATTCACCCGCTTTATCGTGTAAATCGAAGAGACCAGTCAAATAAATAGCAAACCCGAGAAGCTTCTCAGAGTTAGGCAACTATAATCCGAGCCAGATGAATGTCCGCTGTAAGTTTACCCAAGAATACCAACGTATAATATCGTAATGGACTGGTACGTCAGGTGAAACTGCGTTGATCTTGAGTCTCTAATTTCCATCTCCGCGATACAAACTCTTCTTACATCCCCCGAACATTCTATCTCATCCTACCCTGAGAAATAGTACCCTCTCAGCAGAGGGATTGGAAAACGCGAACAAAAAGTCCGCTATCGTATGACTTGGCGTGAATTAATTGTACTCGTCGCGTGTTATCGACAACGTTCCGCTCTGGTATAGCCTCTTCTGGGCGGCGGAAGCTCTCCTCGCGAGCAGGAAGGAAGGACGAGGCCAGAGGCTGCCGCAACCCCCAGACAAAAGCCACGCCGCGGCATCCGTTCGGGAATTATCGATAATAGAATGTACGCGTTACCGCGACAAAAGGCTCGTTACTCGCCCCGTTGATTGACGAGGATCGATCGATTCCTCGCGACAGGAAACGCGAACGTTCCAATTATTTTTCTTCGATAACGTTGGAAAAGTAGAAGAAGATGATGACAGAATCGCGGTCTCTGCACCCTGAGGCGAGCATCGGACGCCAGACACGACGCGTGTGCATCCGGTTCCACAGTTGCTTCCGTCACGGAACCGCGTTGTTTGCGCTCGACGCGCGTCGATCACGCAGTTGCGTGTTTTTCGATAATGAAACGGGTAGGACCAGCGGGTACAACGGGCGCCGATGATTCCGCATATTTGTACGAGCGGAACGATTCCGTTGTGTAAATCTGCCGCGCGAACGTGCAAATAAATGATCGTCGAATTGCAGTTTAAATAACAGCCAGATTACAGAGAGTCGCGGCGCTGTAGTGTTCGAATCGTTGAACCCACAGGGGTGGTGGCATCGTTTCGGCGCATCATTGAAGATCTAGCGAAAGCTGTTTTTTTTTTATAGCCACAGGATGGTATCAGATTCCGTTGAGACTTACGAGTTCATTTTTTTCCATATTCCACGTTAACCGCGGAAATTTCAGAATTGAACGTAGAGAAACTGCAGAGAGCGCAATAGAAGGAACGATCGTCGTTTTAATAGCTTTACCGATAAAGTTGCACGGATGATGTCTGTATTTTTAAATAATTCCCCGCATTTCCGGCCAATGATTAGAATACGAATTTGTCCAACGGTCGCATCGATGTTTTTTTTTTTTACAGTTGTATCGAAATCGAGGTTCGACATTGTCACCATCACGCGCGACGAATCGAAAAAACGACGAGCAACAACGATAAAGCGGAATATAAATTTTCGCTGCGACGAGCCCATTATATTTCAAAGCGTTCGCTTCGAGGGAAAGAGAGAGCATGATTTAGATACTCTCCGCGTGTCAGCCGTGGGCTCAATAAAAAATTCAAATTACCCCTGCCGCCGATATCGAGTTCGGAATGACGCTCGACAAAAATCTCCCGTTACTCCCTCCGAGCGCAGCCGTCGAATCGAACCGTTCTCAAATTTTTCAAAACGAAATATCCAGCGAGACACAGACAGAAGGGACGCGACTACTCTCCTTCTTCATTTTGCAATAACTTCCGATACGGCGAGCCTGTCGCAGCAGCGTGTAGACACGATTCGAGGTATCGCCCACGAGACTCGTGCTCTTCGCGATACTTTGTATTCTATGTGTACGCTGGAAAACGGTGTTATGATGGTGGCTTTTCCCGTGGGATAGCGCGATAGAGGCGGAGGGCTCGAGGAAAAGAAGCTCGATGGATCCGCGAGTAGGTCGAACCCGGGACGATACGGGACGCGTCCGTACGGGGCGAAGAAACGCTGGCTCCCGTTTTATTAACGAGTTCCACGAGTTAAAAAGCCAGCGGACGAAGGTCGAAGCTGACGCTTTCGAGTGTAATTAAATGCTTCCAGACGGGCGTAACACGGTAATTTGAACGCCGCGGGCGACCGTTTTTCTTGGTGCGTCGCGAAATTTAATTGCGACCCCATGGAAAGACGCGGTACGAGATAAGGATAAATTGTGGCTGGGCTGGCAGTGGGAGAACAAAACGGCTAACAGAGCGACACCGAGAACCTGACACGATTATAATGCATGCGAGCAATATTTTCGTGCAAGCCGCGTGAAATACAGAGTCGGGCTGTCCGCCGGTTTTGCTCGTTCCCGGGCAACTTCTGCAGTAAGATGCGTCGCCAAGTTTCAACCGTGCAACGATTACTCGAAATTTCCGACAATTCCTCGCGCAAGTTCCGGCTGTTTTCGCGGTCCCTCGCTCCCCGCTACGTAAAGAGCTGGCAAACGTTATTTCGGGCACGAGATTCAATTGTCGGTAACTTCGAAACGCGAAGTAAACCGTTCCTGCCTCTTGTTAACGGACGATATTTCCATCGAATCGTTCCAACGGCGAAATTTCCAGGGAACCGATTCGCTAATCGAGTACGTTCCGGCATCGGTCGCAGCCAGAAACTGGAGACGGTGGCTGAATTGTTATATCCGACGGAACTAACGTTCTAAATTCCGTCGTTAATTTTATTAGGAGACCGATAACATTTCCATTATCGATCTCTTAATCGGTGGAGTTTCATCGATTTCCGCGAACGAGCGCGCCCGTTCGTGCTCGTCGAACATGGCAAAATTAACCGCACCATCCTATTGTTAATTTCCCTGTAAACGTAATTGACGTGTAACGTTTTCATCGAGGGCTTCGATGCATTAGTCGATACAAATTCCAACTATTCGCGAAGCCAATAACCGTTAATTCAATCGATAAAACTAACAGCCTACGATATTTCCATTACACGATTCAATTAATGAAACATGCGGTATCGTTCCGTTATAATCAAGGTGGCTCGATTAAAACCGTTGGTAATTTCGACCGTGATCGTCGAAATCGTTCGCGTACGACATTCGTAGACCCTATAATCACAGTAGATCAAGTTTCCATTGCTCGGACGTTACTGGGTACGATCGCCACTTTTCCAATCCCCTTCGACTTCAACCCCCGTCGAAGTTCCATCGACGCTCCTCGTTCCTCCGTGCCGTGGAAACGTCGCGTTTGGGATGCGAATCTGTCGCCACTTCCGCGATACCGTGCAGAGTATCCGGTATTCCTTGTAAACGGCGAAGTTTCGCCGCACATTAAGTCGCGAACGCGGCCGACTTGGTCTGCGGTCCGAGCTATCTTCGGCCGCATGCTGCACCGACCGGGGTGTGCAACGCGCGACGGCTGCAGCCGCAGTGCAACACGCGCGCACGTCCGATGCGAACGTCCGAACCAGTGGGAAGCCGCGTGTTTCGGTCGCCGGATCGAATTCGCGGGTCAGTTGGTTAAAGGTGTTGCATCGAGGAACGAATGTTCGACCGATCTTCTTCGCGAAACTAAATGTGGCGGGGGTTTAATTCGAGCTGATGCAGTATAACGAGAGGGTGCTGTTTATGTTGTTTCCGGCCGTCTGTTAGCTTTGCAGTCGAACGGTGGAGGGTTAATTTTGTATGCAGGTATAAACTTGCAGATTTGGTTGTTCCAGGTGGTTCGAGGCACCGCTAGCTGCAACGATCGCTGCGCTTGACTGGGAAAAGGGAAAAGTGGCAGGTGGAGAATGACAAAGTGGGGGTGGCTGAACGGAAGAAGAAGGAAAGGAGGGAAACAACGATGTCGATTCGATATTTCGTAGGTGAACGGGCGACGAGCGACGATACGGGCAGGGTGGAGATTCGTGTAGTATTTTGCGATTCAATGCCGGGAGATTGACTTTAAAATCGAAACTGCTCGATCACCGTTGGCAAGCGCCTCGGCTATGCCTGGTAACTCCTTCGAAACTGTGTAAGCCCGCGGTGTATATACCGTTTGTAGCGCGGCGAGTTCTAACGAGGATGGTTTAATAAAAGTTTAAGAAATTGCGTAAAAGCTGTTTGCATTTTAAAGCGAGCTCTTACCGGGCGTAGAACGTGGAACGCATACGTGTATAAAGCGAGTCACGGTTTACAATCTCGCCGGGGGGGGAGAGACGCGTATCGATTTTGGTTGGCTCTCTAATCTGACACGTAAAGCTTTAACGTTATTGATAATCCCGGTGCATCTTCGATACCGGTGGTGTTGCACCGTCAACGTTACCACCGATGATTCACCGAGCCGAACTGAAATCCCGGAAATCCCGCGAGGGGTTGCAAAAATCAGTCCGAACGAATCAATTTTCCCGGTAGGTACCGCATCTCCGCATCGGACAGCGCGCGTTCACCCGCAAAACAGAAGCCAAGTGCATCGACCAGCCATGTCACGAACAGACTCCTCGAATATAGGAGGGGTTCGTGATCGGACTTTGTACACGCGTGATTCCGCGAGATGACGCGGTCGAAACCGGGCGGGCGCAACACACGATCGCGGACATCGAATACCCTTCCGCACGGATCAGTCATGCCAGTCACAAAGGCAATGGACCGTAGGGGCCGTAGACGTCGATTTGCCTTGGCACAATAGCCCAATCAGAACGCAAACAGCCGGCCCGCCGGTTTCCACCTGCATTTTAAATCGTCCCGAGCCGACGCGACGCGTCCCCGCGGTTTCCGTGACGCGGCATGCGATTAGCTTTCGCGCGGCTCCCACTTTTTAACGGGGCTGGATTCTACGGAGATTTATGCGGGAGCATTCCCACCTCCTCTCGGCTGCGCCCGGGTCGAGGATTAATTAAGGAGCGTTAATTAAAATCCGGCGGGAAATGTAAATCAGACAGGCACTCGCCGGCTTGTTGTTGCGCGGCCGGCCGCTGATCGCGATGGGCATCGATTTTATTAATTTCGAACGGCGAACTACCTGCTGTTCCTCCGCCGAGCAATTTTCGACGGCTACTGATGGGAATTTATTTTTCGAATTGTTTCCGCCGGGCTGAATAGATTTCGCGACTGCTGGCCTCGTTTACGTGCAAATGTCGCGATATTTTTTCGGTCCGCCGTAAATTGATTAAATATATATCCCATCTTCTGCTTTTTAATTCAATCAAACGTATAAGCGACGGACTGCTTTTCGTCCAACGGGATCCCCGCATCGAAAGTTTACTTTTCGGGGGTATCTCCGCTCCCGATCGAGCGGGGATTTTTAATTAAAGCTTTTCCTCAGGTGAGGCTCAGAGATATAAATTGTACGTATCCGGTCGTAACGAATCGTAAAAGTTGCAGGCAATTTTCCGTTCGATGAAATCGAGCGGAAACGATTTCAAGTAAGCGAAAAATAATCGCGCTTGAAAATTGCATCGAGATATCCATCTCCGCGTTCCCATCCGCGGCACGACAAATGATTAAATTTCTGCATGAATATTGCAAAGGAACGAGTCGCCTCTGTCCCATCGCCAAGTACAGATCGATATCGCTTTTCATACCGATATTAATACCGATCCCACCAAATTTCCGCTGCGAAATTATTTTTCCAGAGACGTTCCATCGGCTGCCTTCCATTTAATATGGAGTACGTCCCCGACCACGTATACCCCCACGTACACGGTACACCTACGCGCACCTATCCTCGTTTCTCGATTATACTCGTTGGCCTTCTTCTTCGAGCGTCCGCAGAACCGAGCAGCCGGCAGTAACGTTAATTTTATCGCGGTACGATCCGCCACGAATTCCTTCGTTCGCCCGTCGACCACGTACCGCCCTCCGTTCGAGACCAAAACGGACGCCTCCATTTTTCCCTCGACCCGAGAGCTTCTTAATCGATAACTGATTTACGGGACGGTGATTGGAAGAAACGGGACCGAATCACCGGAGTAGTTGATCGAATTAACCGCATAACCGCGCCTCGTCGGTTTAACGACGTTATTTGCCGAACAGAGAGAAAGTGAGAGAGAGAGAGAGAGAGAGAGAAGAAAAAAATGGGAGAGAAATCCGGTTTCCACGGACAAAACACGATTCGCGTGTACCCTCGCTCTACCCTCTGTTTCGTGAACGTCGTTCGAGGCACAGGATCGAGAGAACCGCTTTATCCCCTTAAAGATGTTCTTCGAGCGTTCTCCCACGCAATTACGCTTAAGTAGCCCGAACAATGGCGAAAGAAAGAAAAAGAAGGGGGCAAAGTACTTCGAATTACAATTTGCCTGGTTAAAACCGTTAGTTAGTCGTCCTCGATTACCGACACGGTGCAGTATCGAACTGGATAATGGGGGACGAGTGTTCCCGGTTACACCGAGTGGAACGGAGATTTAATTCGAAGCTGTTGGGCGAAATTTCGCAGAGGTAGAGTTGCGCCAAGATTTTTGTAAATAGGATTTAATGGCGGGCAGGCCGTCTGCGACGAGATTCAACGCGAAATAAACGATCGACAAAGCGGATCGTTTGCTCCGCGGAAGGAACTCCGTGTCCTCCTTTAAGAGCCGGCTACGATAGAATCGGGAAGGAATTGACCCAGATGTTGCCTTAATCGACGACGATTTACCTTTTCAAGGCGAGAGGTACCATCGTTCCGAAAGAGGGACGGAAATGTATATAAATTTTCGCCGGTTTCTCTTTGCTCGCAATTTCCTTCGTCTGGTCTCGCTTTGCGAAACACAGCAATCGTCCTGGCCCCCTGGTCGTTTCAACGGGTTTATCGGTTTTTCGGCCGTGCTTTATCGAATTTCGATTTGATTGTGTCGCGATGGGATCGGACACACTTTCAATTGCGCGCAATTTTTTTATAATTCAAAACAATCCGGACAGAGATTGTTTAAGGCGAAGATACAGGTAGACGGTTCGCTTTGATCGAACGATGCGGTTGAGCCGACAAAATTGGAAGCAAACCGAGCAGCGCAGGCTATTATTCGATCGAAGTGTTGCGCCAAATTCGCGTTGCCCGCCCTGTCTTCGATTTTGTCGAATCGATCGTATCGCTCAACCACGCGGCGATAACTCGTACGAATAACCAGGAGATTCAACGTCTCCGAAAGTGTCGACTGGCCTCGAATTTATTTAAATTCCAGTGTATAATCGCACCACGGTACGCGAATATTAAAACGATCCTCTTAAAAACAGCAAGAATTGGATCACGTCTCGACGCGGCACGAACCGGAAATCTCAACTTCCGCTGGAATTAGTACTTGGAGACCGGCAACAAGACCATAAAAATGCAACGAGCTTGACAAAAGTTGGAAAATACGAGGGTCTTCATTGGCTGCTCTCGGATATGGAGCAGCTCGTAGAGCGCGGCACGCAATCGCGTTCTAACGAAAGATGGTTCGAGCGGAATCGATCTCATTTGTAGCGGCGGAGCGCTCGATGGAAATGCGAGGACTATTCCGCGACGCGAATCGGCAAACTTTTCCTACGATCTCGTCTTCGAACCTTCGTTTGGCCCGTCCTACGTCCCGTCTGGTAATCGCGGCTCCCATACGAAAAGAAAACTCCCCCGTCGAAGAGGATGCTTTATGAACCAAAACACGCTCGTTCGCCGTTTAATTTCCATCCTAAAATCGGAACTAGCCATTCCGGAACTTCGTACGAAGACGTCGAAACGGCAGCCCGCACGAAGTCTCGATTACTCGCCAGCTGGTAATCCGTGAATCGATATCCTCAAAAATTTCAACGAGGAACGCGCGTACGTAAGGAAACAGCGCCGTTATTTGCCTTGAAAACATTATTCCTGACCGTCTATGTGCGATGTTGGTTAAAGAAAAATGTTCGTATCAGTGGTACGTACGTTTTCAACCCCCGTGGAGGTTATTCTTCCGCCGCGATTCGTTCGATTCGAGAAGATCGCAGATTCGTTCGATAAGCAAATCGTCACCCTTACTCTTTTCCATAATTGCGTAATCATACTTCGGAAAATCAATAGAGCCCGATTCAATAGTCGACGGTGGAAGGGTTCTTAAACGATCGGGAAAACAGTTAACAGAGGATATTTCAGTGGCGCTGGCGAAGGTAGCGACGGGGAGATACCTTATACAAGTCCCTTGCTCACCGATCCCTCGATAGTAGATTGGGTAACGAAGGGTTTCCTGATTCGATTCTGATTATTAACAAGGAGCAGAACGGAGTTTATTTAACTGGCTTTATCACGGTGTTTCGCAATTACCCGGCCTCTTATTACCGCTGGTTTGCCAGCGACAAACACCGACAGACGTTCCGCGCGGAAAAACTTGTCCAACTGCAAACAGTTCAATGAACCGATCGCTTCCTTATCAATATTAACGCCGCGATGAGCTGAAAGCTCGAGACTTTTGTATTACTAGCCAGACGGGTCTCCCGATGGGATCTTGGATATCTCTTTTTTTCTTCTTTTCCATCAAAAACTACCTCGACCACGAATTATGATCGATAGCGAACGAATAATGTAACAGCGTATGAATATCTGATACTATCTGAAAGTAGTATCAGACTTCGATTATCCTGAAATATACCACTCGCGTTGAGTACGGAACATCGCTGGACACCGAGACGGTTCGAAATATCTTAAATCGATCGGATCGTCCCGAGTAATTAACTTTCTCCTCGAAGGCAACGGTGACTAAATTCGTGGAACGTTCAATACCACCGTCTCGAGCTGTCGACGAACGAAAACGCGCGTCTGACGTTAATTTCGCGCGTAGACCCCCGCGAAAAGACAGCGGGGCGCAGAAGCGCGACGGGAAATTATTCCGGATGTGTAACGACGGTCGCGCGTCGTATATATTCGCAACACGAGCCCGAGACGTACGTACATTCGACAGAATGTACCGAACTGGCACGCCGCGTCGGAACCAAGAACGTGACACGAACAGGTGAGTGCTCTGTCAACATCGATAAATTCTATGCGGTTCAGCATGCAGACTGCTCCCGATCCGAGAGGCGCCTCTGTTCACGAAGATGCACTCAAAATGCGCATGCAAACGCCTGGACCGACGAAAGGTGCACAAGAATGGATCCTTCGGCGGAGAGCAGGAATTCTTCGGTGGTTCGCGGTAGGTAGCTCCGAGGAAATTTCTCAACAACGCGTGCCACGTTATTTTCGTGGAATAGCATTAGTATTATTCGATACAGGGATGTGTCGCTAGCTATGACGGAGTGTTTCAACGATTTTTGCTACGAGAACATTTATCCGTTGCTCTTTTTACGGCATTTTAACGAAGCAAGATTAGTACTAGTAGATAAAAGCCTGTCATCGTTGCTTGAAAAATGTAGGAACACAAATTTTCCATTTGCAAACAGTTTATGAAGAGATAATGATAAAAAGCGGACTGGGCGCAACTCGTTGCTCGGATGGTGCAAACACGGATGGGCTACGCGAATGCGTCAAAAAGGCGAGACATGACGAAGTGCGCCAACGCGAGCCGGCCACAGTAAACGAATATAATAAAATCAAGCGGAATGTTTATTTTCGTGTTGCACCCTTTTTTTGCCTTTACTACGATAAAACATTCGCAAAGCGAGGTGTTGCACGATTGGTGGCGGCCGCCAGGTAGTTATTTAACAACCGTGGTAAAAAATGGAAAAAGAAGAACGATGAGACTAAAAAACACAACGTCACCGTGTAGCATTAATGTAAAACCTGTCGCCTCTTTCTTTTTTTTCTTTTCGATATAACCAATCGTAAAAATCAATGTACCTGAGACTACAGGAAGGGGGGGATAAAGTGAACGAAAGAATTAAAAATTAACGCAATTTTTATAATCAAGCACTTATAAAATAACTCACAACGCGATTGGATAGTCTTTGAGTAGTATGATTTAAATATATCGGAACAATAAAAAATGCTATTGCAATGACTAACGCGTGAGCGATGGGCAAATCCTGGACCATCGCTCGAAACTTCGTTGTTTGAAATATTTCGAACCTGTTCCACTGCCTAATCTCCCATCTTGTTGGAAGCATTGAGCTTCCCACTGGAATTCCGTTCGACGACTAAATCCTGGCAATAAATAAAAAATTGACAGCAAACCTCGCTGAGAAAATAATTCCCCCGCATGCATATTTAACAAAGTACAGAGGCAAAGAATGGGTAACAAGGAAAGCTGGATGGCAAGGAAGATACTGTGCGCAGGCGGTGAACGAATGCAAATCTAAACGTCCTCGGCAAAGAAATAGATTGAATTTAGTGGGTAAAAAATTGCGCTCGTATCCGTGCCCATCGAGCCTTGTTTTCCAGTCTTTTAAGCAAGCCAGGCAAGCGTTCCGCTATGGCGAGCCAGTCGGTCGAGGTCGACGTCGTCGCTGCGGACACCCCTTTCCCATCGAACGGAGTTCAGGGAACGTCGGAGGGAAGAAAATATCGGTCCATCGAGATAGATAAATCGTTCGCGTCAGCAAGCGTCGCGTTGCTCTTCGTGAAATTAGCCACGATACAGATTAGTAACCAGATAATTAATCCCCGTCTGCTGACAGGGTTGTTGCTAATCTGATCGTTTCTACACCGAGAACACGATAAAGATGAACACTTCCGATACGTACTTTGGTACGATGTCTTTCCTCCCTGAGAAAGAAGTCCTCCAAGATTCCACTCAGGATTATTTCGAGCCTGGATAGTATCCGGATACGACCCAATCTTAGAGTATGATTAATCTTTACCGCTGAACGGAAGAACGGACCACGGGAGATGAAGAAGCGCTGTTAATCTTTATCAATACAAGCGGAATAGCACGCTCCAATAGTTTCTGTCGGCTGTATAATATAGTTGATTTCTGACATTTTCAGCGAATCGACGGTTGTCCCGAATATTCCACCGCATTGCAGTTTCAGCTTATACAGAAATATTCCTCGAGTGATTCTAAAAATCAACCGAACGTACGTGTATGTGGTGTCAAGGAAAGCTAACCCAACCTCGGCCGGGTTACGGAAGTTAAACCCGAGGTCGTCGCCCGACGCGACAGCGAATCTGGTTCCAAAAAGTCTCGTCTGTCTTTCGTTGATGGTGGCTGAGCCGTCGCGACGAAGGGGGATGAAATTTTCGCGTCTGTCGCGGTGGGGCGGCACGTTTCGTCGCATTTATCTAGATGTATCTTCCAGTTTGGCGCGAGCCAGAAATATGGGAGCGAGGATCGAGTTTGGTGCGGGTGGCTCTCTCGCAGTCGTCACGACTCGCCACCCTCCTGTGTTCACCATCGTCCCTTTGCCAGTTGCTCGACGATAACACTTACGCAGCGACTGCTGTCAGGACGCGTAACCAGCCGTGTCGCTCAATCGCCGCGAAACGTGTTAATTTCCTTTACTAACCGTCTCGTAACCGTTCCCCTATCTGTATCAATCTTCCGCGCACGGTACGGTGGTGGTTGATTCCGGGTGGTGCGCGGTGGCAGGCATAGGGGTTGAAATTTTGGCTCGGATTGATTTGAGCGGGAGCATTCAGGAATTGATACGATTATTCTGTAATTATAATCGGTTGCAAGGATTAGACAGAGTTTCGAAGTGTTTCGAGAGGAATTTTGGGAAATATAATGCCACGCGTTTGAGAATAGTATGTTGATTTGAAAATTGAAGAAGACTGCACCGTCTACTCGTACACGGTTCACGCGGGGCCCGACAAATTCCCTATCGAGTTTGTTCGAGTTATGCGTCGGTGTTTCTACTCGAGTAGGTGGAAGCGATTCCGCGGGTTTATGTAGAAGCGAGATGGAAATTGTGCAGCGGCTAGGGAGAAATTGCGAATAAAAGGCAGATCGACGCCGGCGTTTCATCGCAACTTTTTATCCGACGGTGAAAAGGAATGAAGAAACGATCGATTCGAGCAGAGCTGCAACACCGTGTGTACAATGTGTAACAAAGGGGCCGGCTAAATAGAACGTGATCGAAGGGACGGGCGGGCGCACGTGGAGCCGGAAAAAGAAACCTCCGCGGCGGCTATTGTCCAATTTCACTGATTAAAAAATCATCGATGGCACCGACGGGCACGGAAAGGAAAATCCCGATCGACGCATTCTGTTTACTCGGATTGTTCGGCGCTGGGTGTTGAATCCGAATTTACGGACACGGCCGGAGGATGGGCGGACGGGAGACGATGGGAAAAATAGAGAACAACGGGAGGAACCACGCGGCAGAGGGAAAGAGAGAGGCCAGTTAAACGGGCAAACGGAAAAGCGGCCGTGGATAAAAAAAAGTGGAGGCGGGGAAACACAAAGAAAGACGCAGAAAATAGAAGGAGGAATCAGAATAGCCGAGTCTGCAGGAAACTATTTAAACGAAACAAGCCGATGCCGATCTCGTCGGATCTAACTTTTCTCCTCTCAATTACCCTTCTTTTTTTTCCGCGAGCCGGCTAACTCTGATCCATGTTAAGGCTCGTTCTCATTAATCGAGTTACTTGACTTCGAGTATCTTCGGAGTATTTCGCCGACGCGAACCTACTATTTCCTTGACTCGAAATATTTTTTCAAGTTTCGTACAAGGTGATGGCCCTTTCGACTCCTCTTCGCACTGAAGCGCGAAGCTTTCCAGAAAAGTGATACGTCGAGAATCACTCCGTGCAACTTTGTCGGCGCGCGACACGATACTCCCGGCTACAGAAAAACCGATGGTACCGATCGGTAACAATGTAAGGGGTGAACGAGCAGCGAGCCGCGAGGAGCTCGTCGATCCCGGAACAGCCGCGTCGGAAGAAGTATTGACTCGTCGAGACGGGAATGTAACTTCAGTCAATTGAATCTATCAACATTCGCGTCCCGCCGTACCGTCTGCGCTCCCTTGAATATTCCCGTCGAGCGCGCAAATGCAGAACAGTTTGTTCGTGCTCGGCGAGCTTCGACGGCGTGTAGGCGGCCTTACTCCGACGCTAATCCACCGATATCGAATTCTTGATTTCCGGCCGTCTATTTTCGTGCCTCGATAGACAGTAGCCGGCGAGAGCAGTCTTGGGCGTCTCTGTGTATCGAGCCGCCTTTGGGAATCGATGCGAGAATGTCCGCGTTGATTGGAAGACGACCGATCATTCTCGACGAATCTGTTATCGACAGAAACGCGACGGGCAGAAATTTTTAACCGAATATCTAAAATTCTAGACCGCCCTGTCCCGCGGATGAAACGCTCGCGTTACAAACGCCAAGTGCGCGCGAGTAAATCGAGTTTAAAGTTCATCTGCCTGCATTTACCAGCATGTAACCAACACCCTTCGTCCTCCCTGTTTCTATATTCAGCGAAATGGGACAAAATGAAAGGTGGTGCCTTGCGAAAAGATATCCCGTACAAGCTTTAGCCATTACGCCAACGCGATTTTCGGGAAACCATCTCGCAACCTCTTCCTACACACGCGCTATAAGGTTAAGAGAACTATCGAAACTAGCTTCTAATTACTAGAAAAAGACACCAAATTGACGTAGATTCATCGACGTCTCAGTCGCTATGGCGACATCAATCAGCGAACGAAATTGCATTTGCATCTCCGCCGGCGTCATCCGACCATCCGCTGGACCTACTCGCTCTATGTAGGCCAAGACAATTTATTGGATGAGGCAATCGGGGATCGCGCTGAACGAATAAACAAGACCCAGGGCAGAAGGGATGTTCCTCGAAATATCGACGAGAATTCCGCTTGATTTCGTTGCTCGGAACAAAGTAAACACCGGCGAGAGCCTGGCGCTCGTAACCGTGGGGAAGAATTTCTTCGCCGGAAGATTGATGGACTTATCCTGTGCGCAACACCGTTTGCATGATGCAGCGGGATACGGTCTGGCCTAAGATCCGACAGACCTACCACACTTGCTCGGATATTATGTCGGCGATCGGAATGAACCGGGCGCATTGCTATCGACACTTACTCAGGAAAAATGGAACGGGGCGAACAAGCGTCACGCAAAACAAGTTTTGACGTGCAGCGCGATGCAATTGATGCTTGGACATTTTTCAATCCTCCCTCGCTACTTTTTTTTCCCCACAGAGATCTGCTGCGCGAACTCGCGATCAATTGCACGTACAACTTCTTAAAGAATTTCAACCAACATTTTTTACCAATTCCAACAAATACCCGCGGAACAATAAAACAGATACGCGTGTCTGCGATCCGAGCGACGAATGCTGTTCCGCACAATGTTTCCGCAGCTGGGAGGAATGAAAAATTCAGAAGAACAGTGCGATTGCTCGTGATTCGATCGACAGCGTGCACGAAAGGCACAGGGTTGCTGGTAGCTGTCGCGTGACTGGGGGGTAACGCGCGTCCCGAATAAACGCGAATTAATAATTTCGCAGACGCGGAGCGGAACGCGTGTAAATTCGCGAACGGCGTGGCGAGGGTGGGTGTTCGCAGGGGCGAAATTCGCGCGATAGCAGGCGCGACGAAACGAACACGGCTGGCAACTTCGTGGCCCGTTTATAATCCCGTGGCGCGCGCGAGACCGTTCGCGCTTGTACAGGTTGATCAATAAACGGTTCCCCTATCTCTCTCTCTCTCTCTCTCTCGCTGGTTTCCTCCGTTCTCGACTTGCCGGCCTGCCGGCGTGTTCGAGGGACCCGAGGCGGAATTTAGAACGATGCTGCGAACGCGCGACTCGTGGAATAAGGATATTCGCTGCGCCACGCAGACGCCCCGGCCACGGAAAACACACAGCCCGCGGCGAAATAACGCGGCGACGGCGGCGCGCGTTAAATTTCCGCACGGACCGCTTTCAGTGGACGGCAGACTGCACTTTTTTTTCCAAGACACCTTTGCACCACTTCCTCTTTTACCTTCCCCCGGGAGGATAGCCGAGGAAACGCTACGAGATAGACCGTGTGGGTAGTTTACATTTCGACAGTCAGCCGGTGTCAACCCCTCGTTGCGAGAATTTTTCAACTCGACGATTTCTAACAAATTTTTACGCACGCACGCGTGCCTGTTTCCAGGTGGTCTCGTTTCCTGAAAAATCGATCCGCACACATTCCAAACTCCTGGGAGCATAACAAATGACTCGGACTCGGTTTGGAGCACTCGAATGCCCGCGTGATTTACGTCGGCTGCGAATCGCTTACGCGGAGTACCGGTATTGAAATCGATGCAAGGGAGAGGAAACGCGCACGGGACCGGAAAAAAGGAACGCGTCTCGGGGTGTCTCGTATCTCACAAATCTCATTAGGTGGTGGCTGAACTTTTCGTTCCACGGAGAACCGTGAAGTCAGCGTCTGGCATTTTGCGAGCTGATGCGAACGCTTCTCGGAACCACGACTGGAGACCGGCTAAATATGCGATGAGACTAACAAAGTCGCCGATTCGATGACATTTATACGAACCTCTTCGACTCTATTCCGATCTTCGGCTTGAAATACATCTAGGTTGCCAGCTAGAAAGTACTAGGGAATACACAGAGTCCCGCGCTGTCCATAGAAAATTCATCAAAAGTTGAGGAAAACGGTGTCGAAGCATGATTCTGTTTCGGTGCGAGGATATAAATAAACGAACGAGAAATCGGACGGGGATTTCGCTGCGACCTGGTCGCGTGAAAACGACGATCCTTGGGTAGCTCGAACGAAACGCGGTGCCGGATACGTTTCAGTACGCTTGACAAATTGACGCCAACTCGAGCACGGTTTCTCCCTTTTTTTTCCTCCTCCTCTTCTTCTTCTACTTCTCTCCGCTCGTTCGTTCGCGACCCCCGGCTAGCCCCGGTGACGCAAAGTTAGCGCATTACTTTGCACGGGAGTTCACGATGCCGCACACGATCGCGCGCTCCTTGTTCAACGTCACGCCGGAGTCCGGGTTATTTCTCCGCGAAGCCAGACCATTTTCGGTTCCTATCCGATAAAGTATGACTCGGCGGGGAAAACTTGGAATTTCATATTGTCAAAAGTTGCGTACAACTACGGACGCGGAACGTCGGAGAAAACTGATAATAAATGCCCAGCCGCGCGTCACGCGTTCGGCCAAACTTGCTCCCCTTCGCGCAGGGGATGGTCGTTCGGGGAATCGCGAACCGTTCGGTTCGTTGTTGCACGCGATCGATTAGTCGACGTCGTCTCGTTAAAATAAATCGCGTTATAATTGGTTGCGCAACAGTGAAATTGCCCCGTCCCGAATGTACCTCGATCGCCTCGCGGTATTAATAGTTTTCTTCGAGGCTGTCTCATTTTGCCAGGGCGCAAAGATAAACGGGTGTTGAAGTTTACGCTCCCGAGGATTTCAGCGTTATTGGGCTGTGAGGTTTCACCTAAATATTCGCCGATTACACAGCAGAAGCTTAAAGATGCACACGTTTAGGATACATTTAACCCTTTGCACGCCGAGTGTTAATTAGGTTGGCTTTGAGCGCACGGGCTTTTGCGTTTAATATACAAGGCGACACTATGAGCGGTTACCCTAGTCGTAGCTCGACTGCGACAACGGCCGGCTTATTTGCACGCTCGTGGATATTTTAATACACCGAAATATAATCCAAACATTCATAACGCCGGTAGAAAAATTACTTGGAACCGTTAAATATGCAACGCTATTCCCAAAAGTGGAACAAGTGTTCCTTCCCTGTGGGCCAGCTGAAAGAAATTGCTATTCATCTTTTATGAGCTTTATGTACACCGTGCCAAGGCGAGAGTTAATTTCAAACTTATCAATTTCTCGGATTTATTTCCCCCGTCCTCGCGTAAAAAATCTAAAAATGTAACCAGTCGATACAGAATCCAATATAGGTAGAATTAACTGGAATCGACGCGCAGAATACAATTGCGAATATCGAATGAAACTATTTACATGGATGTTGTTCCGATATTTAAATGAGAGCCAATAACGACTCTAAATACGAACAATATTTCACTTTCGTCTGAAAGTACAGAAGCAAAGTGAATCTCACCGATATAGTAGCTAGAGAGTCCCTACCGCAGTGGCGTGTCACGCCAATGCTAGGTCATTTGCGTAAAGGTAATTAAGGCCGGGCAGGCGAAGAGGACCGACCACTAAAATCGACGCGTCTCAGCCTTCCAAAGGGATGCACCGTCAAAGGCAATAATAATTTTTGATTAATTAAGAGCCCTGTGACGAAGGAGCGAAAGAGCCTTGTCAAGGCTCTAAAGTTTCCTCAACCAAGGCGAATCTGTCCGCTCGAGAGAACCAACGAAGGAAAGAAGTCGCTCCACCAACAACAGACGCTAATGGCGAATCCTCCTACGCGACGATTGACCACGATCGATCCATAGCAATTTCATCCTTCTCCCAGACTTCCCTTCACTGCCACTATTTCGCGCGATCAGCCTCGAAGCTCGCCCAGCCCCCGTCAGTACGAGGACGAATAGCGAGCGCCTATCAGCTCCAACTTTTCTTCGAAACCGCGACCGATGCGGCCGATACATGGCGTCGATATCGACGGAACGATTATTCCTTCGGTCGTCCGCTCTGGTACCCGCGTGGCGTGTATCCCTGGCTCCAGGGGACACGAACGTTTCTCGGAACCCTCGTGTCCGAGTAATTGCTCCGACGACGTTCTTATGTCGAGAGATCGGCCGAACGAGCGGGAAACTTCCTAATAACCGGGTAAGTAGCCGCTAATGGTACTCGACGGTTAACCGGTCGAACAACTCAATCGAACCTGGGGGCCCCCGTTCCTGTTACGCTCCGGATCGATCGATCCTGTTTACGCGCGGACGCGATAATTGTCTCTCGCGGGTTAACGAGCCTGACGAAGAAGAAAGTGCGCCAATAAGGCGGAGGGCGGTCGTTATTAACCCCTTCCCGAATCGACCGTATTTCCTCTCGAACAGCCGGGTCCAATTAGCGGGCCTGAGATATTTATCAGTTTTATCTGGTCCATTTGTTCTTGAAAGAGCGCGGCTCGAGGAATTCTCGAGTGTCCCTGGTGCAGATGAGAAAGTCGTGCACCGTCGGTTTGATATTCGTTGTTCTATGTATACTGATGCGTTAAATCGGGTTAAAAATGCACGTTTCATCGCATTTACGAAGAGCGTCTCTTCCTCAGCCTCCTTAATAAACTTCGTCAGACTCGCGGGACAAAGTGGCCGTGCTCGTTGCGCAGCGTTTCGCACACGTAACCACCGCGCTGGTTGCGGTGATACTTCGCATACCGTCGGGCAACTATGGAAAGCCACGGAATCTCTCAATACAACAATCTCTCGCGCAACCTGCAAGCTTTCTCCCACTTCCGCCACCCTTACTCGTAACCGCATTGAAAACAAAAACCGATCCTCTCGCTTTCTGGTCGACTTTCGAATTCCGTTCAATTCACCTGTTTCGACGACGATTAACAACAGCGAGAATAAAAACTCTGGCGTGGCTAGATTCCAGGGAGAAAAATTCATTCCACGGAATCTCTTTGTTAACGCGAGAAACGTAACTGTTACTTGGCAGTGGTCGGGATGTATTTCAGAATCGAACGTGTATCGAATGGGAACGGGCGAGCGGAGTTGACTCGCGGGCTCGTGCTAATGCTGTAAAACGGTCGTTCAATCAGAAATTCTCTATAAAAATTTTATATCGCGTCGTCGTGCCCTCGATCTTCCTCGTAGTCGCCTAGCGCTTGTGCTACGTCATGTAATCGGCTGCTTAAACCGGCAACGACTGTTCGTCGTGGCCTGTAACGGGCCAGTGAGACACGTCTTCCAGCTGGATTCTACGGAGCATCGTACAGGAATGGAATCTCTCGCGAATTCATTTCCCATACGTGACAACAACTCTATCGTGGTTTCTTTTCGAGTAGGAGGAAAGTAGAGGTCGCAGAGATGTGGAAGACGGTCCGCTAGTGGCTCGTGAAACTAATTAGAAACGGGGGACGGGAATGGCGACGATTATCGCGATCGAAGCACCTCGCGGAGTAATCCGCAGATTCGAATCATGTTCGACCATTTGCATAATCCCGTGAAAGACAATGCAAAACTTGGCTTCGTTGAATTATTCTTCCCGTAGCTAAGACCGCGTAATCCCATGCATTGCCTGCCGAGAGAGGAATTATCTCGAACCATCGAATCGATCCCGGATGGACTTCTATGCTCGATGGATGCGCGATCCAATAGCAATCGGAGTTAATCATGGATCGCGCGATATTTTCAACGGAATTGCCGGTGTAAAACGTGCGATATTGCTAAGCGGACAAAGTGATGAAGAGACCGAAGTGAAAAAATCATTTTGAAAGCCAGAAACGTGTGACTCAAACTACGCAGCGATCGTTCTATATATATCGCTTGTTTTACTGGAATAAAAATACCATATCGAATGAAAATTGTTCCACGGTATCGCGTCGAGTGAACGGGTCGTTGATTTTTTTCCCCTTTTTTTTACGAATGCGTGCGATATTCATTTTAACTGGATAAATTGACGGGACAGACGCGACTACTATTCAATTATTCGACCACCTTTCGCTCTTTTTTCATATAACAGCTAATCTAATTACGCTCGACGTCCAACGCGAAACCGCGATTAGTTAGGTTTTTTTTTCCACCGAAAGCTATCTAGTACGGACGCGCGCGGAAATTCGACGAAGACCGTTGAATGAACGCGATCCACGGAATTAATTCAAAGGGGCCACGGGGATAACAGGTCGGTGGAAGCTTTTTGCCCTACCCCGGCACCGAGCAGTTGCGCGATAATAATGAAGCCAGCCGTTGTAATCGCGGACCAACGTGTTATGGTTGCTGGATTGTCGACGACGCGAACCGTACGCCCGGCGAGCGTTAATAAAGTGCACGCTGAACCTTACAAACGTCCCTCGAACAGCCGGTATACATAAGTGCGCGTACAATACGCTCGCCGGGGTGTGTATACGGTGAAGCGTGCGGCACGGGTTTGCGAAACCGAGAGCTCGCGGTAAAATACGTCGCGGACGCGTATCGGGCTGGCCATAATCGGGATATTATTCGTTCCGGGGGATAAATCATTTTGTAGCGAGGAGGCGTCACCGATACCCAGTTCCGATAAGCTTCAGCTATAAATTCAACTGGAATTCCCCCAAGACCTGGACGCTTATTTAAACTTCACGCGGAATCTGGACTTTCAGCTCGACCTTGATCTTTCGAACTCAAACATTTGTTTAAGCTCTCCGCGGGAAAACAGGGCTTCCGGTTTGGCAGAGCTGCGTTCCCAAGGTCAAACATTTATTCAACCGTATTCACGCGGAATTACAGCTCTCGATTCGATCGTGGGTGAACAATCGAGGGCGCAACAATTTATTTCGAACGAACACGCTGGTTCGTGCCCTTCGCTTGTTCCGGAGAAAACCGTCGGGAAAGCAGGGAAATCCAACGACACGTAAGATACGAATCGTTCGCCGCGAATAATGTGGCACGCGGCGAGGCACGTTCTAACCGAGGCCGATTATTTCCCGTTGTCCCATCGATAACAGCGAATCCCGTAGTAATTGGAGCAGCGCGCGGCCATTGCGAAATCAATTTGCTCCGTTTCACGCCCAATCGAGAGGAAAACGGTCGCGCGCTTGCTGATATAAAAATTTTAATTCCACCGGTTATAGGGAGCGGTAAAAGCCGCGGCCTGCCCTCCAACTGCCTGTGTACACGCTTATTCTCCTATAACTTCGCCCGTATCTCAGAGTGGAATGCTCCCGTTAAGAGAAATATCCTCGACGCCTGTCTACAGCCTCGCGCCTCTTTTCATCGATCCGGATCGTTCGTTAATTGCGACCATTACTTCCCGAGGGAATGTCGAAGCGCGGCGTGCCGTATCGCGTCGAGAGCCACGGAGAGCAAGGAACGCGTCCGACGATGGGATCGACCGAAATCGTAATAACGGAGAATTGAAGGGGCGAAGGGAGGGACGGTGTAACGACTTCGCCGATAGGGCGGTTCGTGCCTACTCGGCCAATGGTGTATAGCACGCTCGTGAAATCTCGATTTTACGGGTGTAATTCCGTTCCGTGGCCCGTGCATTTTCCATCTGCTCTGCCTGTTAATTATGTTGCGCCGTTTTCCCGGACGAGCGCTAGTAAAGTGCGCAATGTCGAAATTATTCCGAATCTACCGAGTCCAACTAGGAGAGGAGTCCCCTATGGAGCGCGCGCGAGCTCGCCTGTACCAAGTTGAACGTAAGCATCGGTATCGCGGCGAGGGTGCCATCGACGAACATTCCCGGTTCCGGTGGTGCTCCCATGAAATCTTCTACTTTAACGACGTAATCTGGTTCCACGGTTCGCGATTGTCTCGTTAACCTACGCTCAGCGTCGCCGCGCGGAAACCGGCGGCGCGCCACGGACATTTTCCTATCGCGAAACTAGCCACGAATTATTTCAACTATCGGGGAACGATTTCGTAACGGCTGGATAGAAACGGATGATCGTAAAGAAGGCGGGACAATCGCGAGCACCGCGAAACAATCGAAACAACGAGCTGGACGATAGATAAGAGGATGTGTGGTTTGTCTTACGGGTAAAAGGTCCTCGTACAAACGAGGTACACGATACCCGTGCGCACCCTAAGCGGGTCGCTACGGTTGCCAGGAATCATTTCCTCCAACTTCCTCGACGGCGACGTCGCTACGACATGCACGCTACTTATGTACACGCGTCTTATCGTCGCTATCGGCTCGTCTAACGTGACACCCTCGAGGAATCCTCCGGTGAGATTAGCTCCGCCGGTTACGTAGGTGAGCGAGCGCTGCCTTTAAGGCCCCTTTCTCACGACTAGACTCCTACACGTATCGCCATCGAGATACGACCGCCTCTTCGTTGGATGTTGCTGACCTTACGACCCATGCTTCCACTACACAATCGGATACATTGTTCCGTGTTCTCATCTCAAATTTCTAATCGAACGGCAAAGATTCCTGCGAAGACCAATTTCCCCTCGCACCAGACGGATGAAATTCAAGTTTCCAGAGAGCCATGAGGTATCTCCGAAAGTGGACAGCGTCAACCATAGAGCCGACGACGATCAGCGTCGATAAGGAATCCCCTGTCAATAATAGAAACCGAGCGCAACAGGACTACGATCTATCCCATTTCCATCGAACGATCGGGCAGCATAGCCTGCACGAAGTACCGTCCCATCTGCGATGAGCGACATCGATATAATCGATATCTAATCTCGTCTTCGTTACCAAACGACGAAAGACGAAATTCCAGTTCGAGATCGATCGACGATGAGACTGCTGGAGAAGACACGGACATCGAAGGAGATATGAACACGCACCCTTGTACGAGGTTTCGTTGCGTTGCCAGCAAAAGTCTCGAGGAACGTCAAGATTTTTCGTAACCTTGCAGCTTCTCCGACTCTTGAATCCATGGACGCGTCCAAGGGAAATACCATTTTCATAATACGTCTCTCCTCTCTTTTATCCGGTATTTCTGTTTCGCGGGGCTATCTCTCTGGAGAGGCTTCTCTCCACGGGACGCGCAAACATTTGTCCATAAACGGAACAGGGAAATACTTCCCCTTTCGTAAATATACCGTGTATTTTTACAACTGACGCCGATCGTTACGAAAGCTATCGGTATTTAGAAGACGGACGCGTGTATTCCCGCGGGGTAACGGTGGTCGATGGTAGTCGACCGAGGAACGAAACAGTCGTGGGATCGCCGGCCGTATAAACCTGACCGGGACTATCAATCACCCAGGAAGAAGCTAGCAAGGGCGAACTTCACTTTGAACGCGTTGTTTCGCCGGATGGCTGGCGGACGTTTACGCGGGTAATTGCTTTCTCGACACCGTGCGCGCGGCCGGCGACCGATCCTTCGAACACGGGACCGGAAGAGCGACGCTTAATCGCACGCGATAAATCTAACCGTGGATGCTGGAATCGCCTATTGTTACGTAACGCTCGACGCCAAGGGGAGTATCGTCGGATTGCCGGCGATTCAGATACGACTGCCGAACTCGAGGGACTTTATTTTCGATTCGGAAACAATCGCGATCTAAATCACGGGGATCGATCACTGTCCGGAGATCTAAACGTTACGCCGATTCGGCCATGCCGATCTTGCGTGTCCTTTCGAGAGGATCTCGCTCGAAAATCTCGATCGATTCGCAGCGATGCTTGAAACGTAATCGCAGCTGAGATGTTACATTTAAGGGATACATCCGTTGCATACGGCAGACTCGGTATTATCGACTATGCAGCAGCGAGCCAGCCGAAGGAATCGAGTCTACGGAACACCCTGACGGCACTGGCCCATTACCAGCTCCGGATGATGAAAGGCGCGTAGGCACGAGTGCTATCTTGCTCGGTGGCCAAGCGTACATACTTGGACCACATCGCCCGAAACGTCTATCGATTGACGCTAGAGGATCCATAAAACGCGCTAGAGGCTATTACGTGAAAGAAGCATCGTGGTTCTTTGGCACGTAAACCGGTCACAATGTTGGACGCATCTATATTCCTTCTTCACCGTTACGATCGTTCTCGACTGTTGTTTATGCGGTCTCTTGTGTCACGTTTTAATCCGTGAATCTCGACTACGATCCGCCCTCGAAATTATTAGGCCGTACGATCGTAACATTCGCATGAATACTACTTACGGCTAAGAGATATCAATCTGCTAAAGGAACAATACGCTCATTTGCTGGAACAACCGCGCGGCTCGGCAGTTTTACAAGGAAACGTTGCGTCTAAATGCCAACGCGATAATGAGGGCGCAACGAGATGAGGATAATGGGATCACTTAATGCCATGAATTTTCATTTTTTCGCCAGACGTTTCCACCTGCAACGTCGTGGCGAGAGTATCGTAAAGTTCTGACGCAGGGGATGAAAATCGAGGAACGCGCTCCTTTCACTCCCCTGAAATCGCCCCCCCCTGAGGCAAGGCGCACGGAAGCAACATTCCAGACGGCGCTACCAAATGATTCAGCGTCGGCGAGGGTAACGGGGAAACGGCGCGTAACGCGGTTAAAACGGATCGAACGTGTCGCTTTGTTATCGTTCGGGTTGATTCATAGATCGTTCCGTAATCTCGGAATCCGGCGATGGTCGTGCGCGTGTGCTCGATTGGCGGACGCGACAGGTATCCGTGAAACGTCGCGGGTAGAGGCAGACAAAGAAAGAGAGAGAGATAAGCCTCGAGCGGTTAAACGGAGTCTCTTGCGCGGCTACGCGCGCCGGTAATCCTTTTAGGCTGGCAGCCGTTTGCTTCTTAAAACATTTTCCTGTACAGCACGGGGCTTAACGGCTTACTACTCGAGGGCAATCTGTAAAGTGGCCTGCTAGGACCGGCCGAACCGCTCCTCGGCCCATTAACGGCCCACTTACCGCTGAATAAAGACTGATCGAAGGGACGAAAGCGGTTCGCGCGCTTGCGATCGCTGCCCCCGCTTCCAGGACTTCGGTAACGAGCCTATTTTTTATCGCGAACCACGCTCCTGGCCCCGTGAACGTGTTCAATTTGTATTTCCGCGCGGCGAACAAGCGTTCTCCGATACGTTCCAGACATAGGGATAAGGTTGGCCCCTTGTATCGGATGCGCTCGATTCCAGCTAACGGCGGGCCACTATCGTTCTCTAGTTTCGCGACGATGGCTTCATTGCCAGGGACGGTATCGCCGAGGGAAGAAGATATTCGAGAATTTAGGGACACGGGAGAACCTGTCCGGTGTACACTGCGATTCCTGCTACCGATAGCGAGACAATTGGGACATTAACGATATCGATTCGATTTCGTCTTCGTTTTACGTAAAAGGATGCCCGTCGAATTCCAATTGCGGAGGTTCCTCTCGTAGCGACGAGTCGACTGATGATCGTGGCAATCGTGCGAGGAAATTACTCGAGGGCCACGGGAAAATTTCATCAAAAGACTCGATTGGCTAGGACACGGGACTGGAATATATTCGGTGTCCGCGACGCAAAAGGAGCGCCAGGCTGGGTCAGGCCCGGTCCAAGGAGACCTCCGCGGGAACTCTTGCAGCCATTACCGATCTCGTTGCACCAGTCACTCGCAGAGACACGAGTCTATAGAATGTTTCCTTATGTCGAGCGGCTCCTCGAGTTATAGAAGATGCTCGTCGAGATTTCCCATGGGCAGCCGTGTAACCGAGAGACGGCCGGGCAAGTCGGTCTGTTAGGCCTTTGACGTAACCTTACTTTGCATAGCGTCGACGTGTGTCACCGATAATACCGATTTCAATTATCAGAAACAAGCCGTTAATTAGAAACCGTCGACCAACTTTCCACGAATCACGGTTATTCCCTGGCTGACCTGGCCCGACCCCGGTACCGTATAATTTTCGAGATTAATTTCCGCGCGAACCGTCACATTTTCCATTCTAATTTAACTTCGACGCGAGAATACCACTCTTATTCGGCTATACGGCGTATTTAAATTCCGATAACGAAAATCATCGCAACATGGTTTGCGTGTCGCCTCCAATTCGATCGACGGAAGCGACATTAGCTGCGCGAGCAATGCAATCACGCTGGCGCATCTCGATTTTGCCCGAGAATTATCTGATAGGAGGACGCTGTCGATCCTCGTCCTGGAGTCTCTAATTACCGCGCTCCAACTGACGCTTCGATCGGCAAGAGACAACAGGTTGCGAGGCGAGAGACAGAGACGGACCGGGCAGAGGTGAAAAGGGTTCCATCGCTTGTAATTCTGTCCACGAATCGAGCGTTTCGGCTCGTTAGAAAACGAACTTGCTACTCGAATTTGTCGGGACTCGAAGACAAAGCACGAAATCGTCGCCAACCGACAACTTTTCCCGATTCTGCCAAAAGCCAATGTACATCGCCTGGTAGAAGTATACGCGAACGAGCTGTACCAGAGGACGCGACGAATTGTCTCACGATTGGGGAGAAATTGGCACCCTGCGCTGGGTGATCGTATAGTTTGTCCAAAGGTTTGCAAACTCTGTTTGAAGCACGTGTGTCTACCACCTACGTGTCTACACAGTTCAGTATCATTCGTGGAAGAGAAAAGTAATTTGTGCAAAATTTGTATTCCATTTGTCTCTGTTTAAGAGTTGTAGTACCATTTCTAATAAACCGACCACGAGTCCGTGCAACCGGTCCGCAAAACACCTCTACTATCGCGTGAATCATTTCCGTCTTGTAAATAACCGCAATATGGTCACTTTCAGCGTGTTTTCAACGAATAGTGGAATATTTCATGCGATATGAAAATGGTTCCGTTTCCTGGTCCAATGTGGGTCGAACGAACCTTATTTTCGCGAAACTTGTCGCAGTGTCCCCTGTGGTAACCCACAGGACGCTGGTTTGGGTTTTAAATCACCGTATGAATTTTAATAACCCTTGATTTATCGAAGAAAACCGAGCTATATTAAGTTGTCGTTGCTAGGTGCAGTCTTGCTGCACCAACAGTCGACGTTCAGTTTCGTTCGCAGAAAGTATTCTCGAATATTCCATACGACATTCATTCGGGACATTCTATCCCCCCGATTGTTACGTATTCTTGTTACCAGGACCTAATACGCTCGTTCCTTTCTCTTGACCCATCTATCGAAGATACGTCCAAGCGTCGCGATACGTTCTATCCGCAATCGTCCTCGAAGCAGCTGATCGATACAAAGAAAGAGGAATAAATTCATGTCAAGCATTACTTGGGGAGATCTCCCATACGTAGTAGAATTGGCGAGTGCTACTACGAGTGGCAGCGGCTGTAGAGTGGCGTCGTCATTAACACGGCAAGCACTCCAACGTTTTTTCCACGATACCCGGACGTATTCTATAGATCCGATCCGCCCTTCGACTTATCTGCTTTCACGCTTCCATTATCTGTTCATCTCGTCCGCGCTCACGAACTTCTATTTGTCGGATGTGTTTGCGGCCGGTTGGCTCGTGCTGATTCCGAACCCATTGTCTGAGACGCCATCCCTCAAGCCCCTTCGACCAGGTATACGCGAACGAGACGAGAAGAAAGAGAAAGAGGGGAGCTAAAACGCTCTTCCTCGGCGTTCACCAACACGGTCTGTACCCCGTCTACAGGGGTGGGCCAGGGCACGCAAAATCGACGAGGCAATAAAGCTGACTTTTGTCGTTCCGGTATGACAGCTCGCTCGGCTCCCTTCAGGAGGTGAGAAAATTCTACGACACGAATAACAGAGATCTCCGCATTGTCCTGGGAGATTATAACCTATCACCTTCCGCTGATTCGACGCTGGAGACAGGGTCGAAAGATTTTTCGGGGTGAACAGGTAACATTCTTGCGACACCCCGCAGGGGAAGGAGAGATGGGAGGCGTTCGTGAAATATTCATGCAGCCTTAAAACAAGGGACCAAAACTGAGATACGATCGGTCTGGACACCGAGCTTTATTACGCTGTGTCACTACGGGAATGGAAATTGTAGCGCGGCTGTCCCGACGTTTCCTTGTCACTGATTTTTGCGTTGTTCCCAAGGAAAAATGTCGTTTCACGGTTTTAGCTGAATCTTCGGCTGAAAGTTTAGTCGGCTCGAAGTCGGGAAAAAGCTCAATCCGAAAGTTCGCGTCCACCGTGGTGTATTACGCGAGGCGTAATTTCCCGTGTGAAACCGGGCGAGGAGAGTAAATGAAGAGAAATCGCCGTGTCAAAATTTCTTTATCTTTCCGCTCGCGTCGCGTCGCGTCGTTTGCACCCTCGGTTTTTCCCAACTTTTTCCCTGGCTGGCTGTAAACAGACGGCAATGCAGTTGCGCATGACGACAACCGTGGATTGTCGTGGAATGATTCACAGCCAAGTCGATGGCACGAATTTTCGACGGTTCGAGCAGCGGAACGGAAGGTAAATAAAACACGGGTAAAAAGCAAACTTGCCTTTTGGACCGCGAGACTTTCACGTGAAAATTTAACAAACAATTGTTAAAACCGTTCGACTAATATTTTCAAAACAATTCGATGGTATTGAACGGTAGTATTGTAGTCTACTGAACGTGAAATAATAAATAACCAGATGGAATTTAAATTATTTACATTCAGCCACTTGCATGGAATCTTTCGATTGGCTCTCATAGAATTCGAAACGTAGAATGCTCCATGACACGCATTTTCCATT
The DNA here is from genome assembly GCF_050948175.1 of Xylocopa sonorina. Lineage (NCBI taxonomy): Eukaryota > Metazoa > Arthropoda > Insecta > Hymenoptera > Apidae > Xylocopa > Xylocopa sonorina. The sequence goes on along the minus strand of NC_135197.1, from coordinate 9,891,060 downwards.
TGCGAAGGTATTGCTCGCGATTCCATTTGCAACGGTGGTGCTCGCGACAAGAATTCCGAAGGAAAAAGGGATGGTTCGTTTGAACGTTTCGATGCTAAACGCGAGAATCGTAACGCGAGGCGTTCCGCTCGAAAAATCAAAGTCATCGGAATCAGAGAGCTGTCCAAGGGATAGCCATACGTTGGAATATTTGCACGTCGACGAGTTCTTTTGGAATTGTTCGTTCGCAGCTAGGGAAACGTTCCAGAAGCTCTAGAAGCTCTTTCTCCCCGCTTCCACTGTCCCTCGTATTGTACGGGGCGAAGCTTCGTTCGTAAGTTCCGACCAAGTTTCTGCAGCAACAAACAGCAATGCCCCGAAATTCGTACAATACGATTCGAAAGGTATATAACTTTCTTCGGGAACTGAGGATGCAGCCTCGAATAACTACGATTCCGTTGATGCGAAATCTAACGCGGCTGCCAGCCAATTTCTCGACATTAACGGAAAACATTAATTAGAACAGGGAATGGAGCCCTTGGTGATACCGTTTCAACAAATTAAAAACACGTTGTTCCTTTAATTTACACACCTTTTCGGTCCGGTTCCTGTGTTTCCAACGCTCGAAGCTAGACAGAGGCATCAAACGTTAAATTGAAGTGTACCTACTTTGCGGACGATTTCAGGCGTGATTTTTGTAGAACGCTTTGGACGGGTAATTATTTGTTTCGTAACAGCGTAATTGCCGGAGTTTGTTGAGCGAGGCATGCTTTCGTTGTGTACCGAATGCACGTTTTCGTCTATTAGCTCGTGTGACGATTCCAGGTACAGCTTGCTCGTGACCCAAATATCATACGACGAGCCCGAAAAATTTATCATTCCTGCCTGTGCCTAGGCTTTCAAATTCTGATTTTCCGCAACCCATATTTTTGACCCGACGTTTCAGCCGTAAATGCGACCCGTACGTTCGAATTTGACATTTTGTTACGCAGAAATATACGGGAGGAGAATTTCAGATTTCACGCGCGGTTTCACCGGCTAATTAATACTCGTTAAACGTTAATAACCCGATACCGACCAGGCAGGAATTGTAACGCTGTGTGCAGCTATTGTTGGCTCGAATCAATTTTCCAAGTGGTCATTTAAAAGTTCACGGACGGGAACGGAGAGGGCCGCGCTCGCGTCCAGAGGTCTCAGGTGGCCGGCGAAAAGCTCGAATACCGTTCGTAAAACTTCCGGATGGAACCCTTAAGCCTCGAAAAGTCTCGAAATCGACATTGCGCGGGTCGCGTGCACCGACTGACCTCGTTCCCCCTTCGAGTCGAGAGAGTCACGTGGCCTCTCAGTTAATTTCGCCGTCCTCGGGTCGTAAAATGATGGACGAGGAGGGAAAATCGCATCGAACGAATGTCAGGACGAAGGATACGTCCGCTCGTGGGACGGAACGGGATTCAAACGGCGCGCGTCCTCCTCAACGCGAAAAGAATAAGTGGAAGGAGGACGAAAGATGCGCCATTCCGACATTGGCAGATTAAAGTGACGTCGTTGGTCTTTGATCTCCGTTAAGAAGCAAGAAACGCCAAGCATTCGCGTGGCAGAGAGTGACAAACTCTCCGGAGAATGCAGACTCGCTTTCACCGACAACTCGAGAGTAATGACAATCGGGCAGGGGAAGAAAACGAAGAAGAAAACGGCGAAGAAGAAGAAGAAGAAGAAGAAAAAGTGGAAGGGTCGAAAGTACCAAAGGCAAAAGAATCGCGAAAAGAACAGACCGCCTTGCCCGAAAACACTTCAATCAGTCGTCTTTCCGTGGTCGCCGCGCTGATACCAATAATGAAAAAGACAGCCTTTCTCGATACTCACAAAGATGAAGTAAGACTTCTTCATGGTCCTCCTAGTCGTCGATCGTCGAACTTGTTCTACGCTCTCTGGCTCCTATCGTAGCTATTCTGCCCTTACGTGCTCTCCGAAACTCTGCGCGTCCTGCGAGCTTTCGTCAAAGACCGTCCACTTGCCACCGCGTACAGGTTGCGCCCTCCAAGGAAGGGCGCATCGAGGAACCGGTCCAGACCCTCGCCAAGAGGATGGATCGCGCGCCGCAGTGTCTCACTTGATATTTACTCGTTACCGGTCACACTTTCTTTCTCACCCTCCTTTGCGGTGTGTTTCACACATCGCCACCAAATAGCTTCGCGAAACCACGTGCCGATCGAAGCGTCTCGCGTTTCCTATCGCGGTTGCTGCGAAACCGTGCTGACTTGCCTGGCGGCGAGTACGAAATTTGAAAAAAACTCGAACGAGTCTACACGAATTTCGATACCACGCGAGAGGATGTTACGACGTAAAGGACGAACCGATCTCGATGAAATGTCGAGGAACCAGGAAGAACCGAACTCGTGCCGCGACGCGAGGCGAACACGTCGATCTCCAACGATCTACAGTGGGGAACCTACCCTGCTACCGAGGGGTAACTGCACACGCACGTGTCCACGATCCTGGCCGATGTCGTCGGGCCGAAGTGCGCCGCACGAGTGTCGGCCTTAACGTCTCGAAAGCGCTTGACGTTGGCGCCCGTGGCGGCGAGGGTGGGGGCTGGAGGGGTTCGCGGAGAAACACACTCTGCCCTTCCCCTCACCGCGTCTAACCAACACCAGCACCAACCCTCGTGCACCCCCACCGTGCGATTTCCTCGCCCTCTCTTTCTCCGTTTCTCTTTTACCCTTTCTCACCCCTCTTTCTCGCGCGCCAACCGACCCCGCGCGTCCGAGGTTGAAATAAAGTGCTGCCGGAGGGATGGTTCGCCTGCACGAGAAGGGGTAGGAGCGTGGAGGAAGACAGTCCGACGGGAAGGCTGAAGGAAGACGGCCGATGTAAGCCGCGAGGTTCTGACGATCACGCGGACCAAACGTCGACTCTGTTTCACGTATCTCTCCGTTAATGATATGCGACTTTTTTCTAAGTATTTTTTAGTGAGTTTCTGATCTGTCAAATCTCGACACGAAACGACGCAGCACGAGAGAACATGATTCTTAAGAAAACGGAGAAGAAGTGGAATTTGTGGGATTCCTTGGAAATGTTCATACGTCATTAAGCGAATACGAGATAGAAAATCTATTCTGCGCGACGAGGAAAGATTTGATCGACAAAATTCGTACGGATAATGATGCATAACGGACGAAATAAAGACTCGGAAACAGCGGAAGAGACAAAGCGGTGCGACAAGCAAGCAGACCAAGCAAGATCCCTTGCTTGACACGTATTGACATTATGGACAGGTGGATGAGAAAAAGCGGCTGTAAATATCAGCGGGACGATCCACGGGCGATGCGCGGACGGGAATTTTATAGCTCGACGAATTTCCTGATTTACCAAAGGAAATATCTTTTGTGAAAGGGGAAAGATGAATTCCGGGTGACGGAGATTGAGACGGGCCCGATGGAGATTTATCGGCATTGAAAATCCCAAGCTGTCGAGGCTGGGAATGGGTGGGTGGACGGGGTTGCTGGGCCATTATTTGAAAGCTTGTCAAAGCACGTCAAAAAATCGGTCAGCGCAGAGAAATGATTACTGTCGCGCAGGCCGATGCGTTCGTTCGTTGTTTGATGAACGTTAATCGAAACGTTGACCCGGTTCGCGTGCCTGTATGCGTCTGTTCCACGTTGAATCGAGCGTCTATTTGTTCTGCGCGCACGTTGCGTACATGAGAAATGATGCGTGCGACCTGCAGCCACCGGCGTTCGATGGGAATAACCGGGCGCAAATTGTTAAACGGCCTTTTTTTCGAAAATACAGCTCGTAATACGGAATTGCAATTGGAAACGCACGGTTTCGTCTTTCTGGTACCGACTCGACCAGCATCAGGTCGCGCGCGTTACCCTTTTTACCGGGTTAAACGGCGATGTTCGGATTTACCGTGTTTTATCCCACGTCACTGGGAACCCATCCCTATCATTTGAACTGCGACACTTATTCGTCAAAGTAAAAAACATGTATTCATGTTGGAAACAGTAGGGAAAATGCTATCGTCGAGATTGTTTTTCTCTTTTAAGAAGGATAGATCGGATCGCAAGCGTGATTTGTTAATACAATCTGCTAATATACCTAGTCAGAGATCAACTTAACAATACGGGTACGGAAATTCTGCAGCAGTGGAAAATTATTTTGATCGCATCGATAATCCGAATTACAACGAATCGATAAGTGTAACGTATGCTCGAATTCTCGCAGGACGTGAGCTCGATACAAGACAAGGTCGAGCACGACATACCGGTAGACAAGATCCCGTATACCACTTCGGATAAGCCGTATTCGGACGATCGCCGTTTTAGATAAACGGTATCCGGATAAACTGGATCCCCCGGCATCTTAAATCGAACGTACACTCTTCGAGAGCCACGTTTTTTCGCGACTTTCTCTTATTGCATAGAATGGTCGGCGAAGAAAAGTCAAGCGCAAAAAGGCGAAAAGTCGATTTCTCCGCTACCAACAAGGAAACCTTTCTTCCCCCTTCTAATTTACGATGTCTGAACGATGATGCAATTTAAATAGTAGCTTCGATACCTACGCTCCTATGCCGACGTAATCGCGGTAATTTATGGACAGCCGCGTAATATACCAATGATTGCATGATAATACAGCCATACGATCATCAATCATTAAGTCGTAATTAAATATTAACTTTCGATACGTGGAATTAGCTGCACTCGATATTTACGCTGGATCTATTATGCCCATTCCGCAGCTAATTAATACCCTTGAATTATTAAGACATTTATATTCAAGATTTGCGAGCGTTAAATATTCATACTCGATCGCTTTGTAACTTTACTTCCTACCGCGTCAGTTATGCCAAAATTAGATCGAACAATGTTCGTTAATGCTAAATAAAAAAAAAAATGGAGGAATCAGAAGAATACTATTTGAGTAATAAGAACGCTTCTCGATAAAAAGCGGATGAACTTAAGTGCCTTAAAGACTTTGGCATCTATCAAGACACAAAATCCCAGATGAACGCTTGCCGCAAGCTAAGGGTACCATCTCATATAGAACCCTCTTTCTCTCTCTCTTTTCGCTATATTTATTTCGATGAACGACAGCGTGCATCCAAAGACAAGGACAACGAAAAGTAGAGAACGGTTAGAACTTGCAGAGAATACATAGGGAGAATAACGGATGGGACGAAAGTCTAGCGCTAAAGCTGCTTCAAGCTTATTATATATTTCTGGTTATAAAAAGTTTTCTATTTTAATATCTCTATAGAGAACAAGAAAGAGAGAAAGAAAGGGGAGGGAGGGCGGTAGAGCGGCAGAGAGCACGAAAGGGGATCAGAAACTTTTCAAGTAGCGCCAATTACCGAATAAAAATGGAAATCTCATTATATCTGGTCTTCGTTGGGAACGTTTAATATCAAAGTCAAGGAAGACCGCTTCCCCTTTTCTACGGAAGAAAATTACCCTGCTATAAAAACGGTGTATCCGCGTACAATGGTCCGAATTTACATTGCGCTTTAAATCGTACAAACGGAGTCGTTAAACGAAAATAAGGAGAAAAGTCGTGTGCACTAATCAAAGCTACCGTCATTCGATTGGTCGAGTAAAAATTTATCGATTTCCTCTTGGCAAACGGTAAGCTATTCGCGCAACCGCTTTCCCCTTGGAATAGATTCAAAGAATAAATGAAAAACCCTGTGCGTCGGATGGAAGTGTGTCGCCGATACAAAACTAGAGAGAAAAAACTTAACGCGGCCAATGCGGACACGGGGCGGAACTGGAATAACAGGGCGAAAAAAGGGGCGAACCCGGGGAAGAAAGGAAAAATAGGCATTTCGCTTTTTACGGTGAAAATGATCCGATGCGCTCGCGAAATGCGTGAAACGCAAACAGAACTGTCCACACGCGCGCTCTCGGCGTGAAATCGATGTCTATGCGAGCCGGACTTCGAGCAAAGCAAAATTCTACCTGCTTTAACTGCCAGCTCACCTGTAGCTACCCGTACACGACCGTTCGTTCTGTCCGTTTTGCTCGTCCCTATCTCGCCCCGGGATGAACGGAACAGTGCCATGCAGTCTCTGGTTTATTTCGTGTCGGCCAGCTGCGGAAGACCCCGCACCAATTTCCTTTTTCTTTCTTTCTACCGTGTACACGAATTTCCTGTCCGTATTACGTGTCCGCGTTTACGAATTCGCGGAACGATGATTCGTAGAAGACAAATAGATAACGCAATGTTTGAAGAGGGATTTCAAATTCTGTAACCGAGGCGAATCTATCAAAGTTTCGTTACTCGAGTGGACTGAAGGATTTTAAGTTTACGATTCGATAATATCGGGCGAGAGAATTCCAACTGCCTAGTTTTGTAAGTACCGTGAATGAAGTTATTGTCGTCGGGCAAGACTTAACTCTTGACAGACCGCAATTGCGTACCAAGAGAATTCTAAACGTTTTGTATTACAGTCTCGTTGTCACGCGTATTATCCATTTGTCACCAATTGAATCTCAAGTACCGCGCTATTTGTCTTTCCTGATACCACTGAGACAATGTAATCGAAGAATAGAAAAATAATTTTCCTCCATTGAATTCGATCCACGTCCGCCCACGCCAAGAGCGCTCGAGAAGTAGTAACAGAAATCTGCAATTCTGCCGTCAGAGTCGCGAACGTTTCCGTTCAAAATACCACCGCGCGACCACCTCGCAGAGGGAAAGTTCCTGTTGCGTAACGCTCGAATGCAAAAATTCTGCAACCACCGATAATAAAACCGTTCGCGTCACCGCGTCGTATTTCCATCCCGCGCGTACAAATCCGTCGACGATTTCTACTTCTCTACACCCCCCGACGATGCTCGTCGTCTGTCGACGGCGGAATTGTCGCAGGCAAGAATTGATTGTCCTTGTCCGGGAAAAATTGATGTTGCCAAGAGGCAGACTAGTCGAGGGTGTTGAAGAATTCGCGACTCGCGTACATCTACGTCTATGTCCTTGTCCTCGTCAACCTTGGCTGACTTCTGCCGCGCAGATCCCGCGGCACCGCGTGAATTTCCTGACAAATTACACGATCGCAGCCGTGATTTTAAAATGCAGCTGTTCGTATACGTGCACCGCATAAACGGCGGCATTATTAGAACGCGAGAACATGAGTAACTTGGCCGTGTCACGTTTTGGTACGTGTGAGCCGCTACGTTTGCCGCGAGAGCCGGCTGGTAAACGCGTCTGTGGATATAAGAAGATGAGGTCTATTGTTCATTGTGCCTCGTTGGCAGAGCACTCGTGTTTGCCCGCGAACGGCCAACTTGCTCGCGTAAGTGAATTTCCGCAGGTGATTTCGACCAGGTAGAAAGAGATACAGTCTCGGCTATGGTCTGGAACCAGACTTAAGAGGGCTAGCTTTTCGAAGGAGAGATATCGACGCAACGTTTCGATAATCGTTCCAATCATTGAACAGTTTGAAAGGACTTCACGTACGATGTATTAAAAATACAAAGAATCTGGCGAATATTAAATGAAAGCTGAGCAAGGAAGGGCGCGTAAAGCGGTTTCCAGGGCATACCCTGGCAATCTCGGTTTACTTCATTCGAGGGAAACGACGAAAGCGATGACGCCAGATTATAAGGTGCACGATGAACACTGGAGTTTTCTCCCATCTACGGGAATGTGCCTCGCACCGAGGGAGATTTCGAAAACTTTTTTAAATCCCAACAGCGAAATTTTTAACTTTATCCGCGGAATCGACGTAGTAACGTTTGTCAGGACGAAACTACGGAAAGGAACGGTTTTTAATTACAAATGTAAAACATCCGTCAAACCAGCTTGTCAGACTGGAAAATTGCTACCGTTTTTTCTACCCGTAGTTGAAGGCACGTTAAATGAAAACTTAATAATGTATTCCGCACTGCGGTATGCATGTTGAACGTTGGATGAAACCTGACCATTCCACGTATTTCGATTATGCACCATAATTATGAATTTCAAATCAGACCGTCAATGAATTCGTGCTTTACGTTTTCCAACGGATACTTTCGCAGACAGGCAACCGATACATCCACAATTTAAGTCGAACAGTCGGCCACTGTGATAGAAATAATCGATGCGAAAGATCCGAGTAACAAGTACGAAATGCTAATAGGTTCACAGTAGTAATTGAATTTCAATGGAAACACTCCATTCGTTTCGCATTCGAGGCCGTTTTAATCGTTCAAGACGTACACCAAGTAAAGGGTTACTAAACGTTGAAAAACCAGAGAGAGAGAGAGAGAGAGAGAGAGAGAGAGAGAGACGAGAGAAAAAGGAAAAGAATCTGAGAGGAAGTGAAGGGGAAAGAGTAACACGAACGCAAGGGACATCGGTGTACCGATTACTTTTCCGGGGTTAAAGACCCCCGACCGGATCTAAAAGTTCCCTTCGTTAGTAGAGTCGGTAATAAAGGATGTCTTTTTTGCATTGAAAGCGTTTACTGTTGCCTCAGCTAGTCTTTCAGAAAGGCTGAGACCCACTTGCGTGGCAAGACCCTTGAATTCGCTAATTAACGCGGCTGACTCATGATGTCACTCGTCAGGTATACACTCTTGTAAAGGTCACGTCCAGTAGCATGAAACACTTGACCGACACTATGTTCCGGCATTATTCTCCGGGAACGAGCTTTTCCCTCGCGCTGTTTCCGGAATATAAGGATAAAGCACAGGCAACTGCTCGGCTGCAATCGTAAAGTACACAACGGTACGCCAAGAAACTCGAGACACCGTCATATTTCTGGTTTCCACCCTGGCTCCTGAGTGCTTAGGCGTTCACTTAATTCGTTCATGCTTCCCGCCTAAGCGTTGATACTCTCTGAAAATCATCCGCGCGCCGTCTTGAGTTCGCCACGAGTGCGCTGGTGTTATACACGTAAGTACGTGTGGTATACTTTCGAAACAAAGTGCGCTGGAACGAGGCGGTCGAGGAAATGCTTTATACCGGCGAATCGTGGAAACCGCGGTTTTCTTGCTCAAATTATTTTCAACAGATTGAAACTATGTGGTAACGACGCTCGTTGCATCAAACATTCGTTTCAGATTACAACGATGATATTTTATATGTACACGGTCCTCGTACGTAACTGGCCTTAAGCATTTTCCTAAAATCTTTTGCCTCGTACCAAAAGTAACGTTTATTAAAAAGTTTTCCAAATTCTTCGATTTATATTTTCAACGTGGCGGATGCAAAAGCTGCACCACGCAGCACTCCGCAAATATCTGGAAGAAAGTTCGGGAAGTTCAGCGGTCTACACTGGCCAAGACTAATTTGAACTTTTCCCACAAGTTTCCGGTGACAAATTATCCCTGGCGAAAATGGAGTGCCGCTTGAGATTCAACGAGAAATTTTATTACATTACACTCGTAAGGGTACGCCCACGCACGCGTTCGTGAAAGCTCGAGAGGTGGAGACAGGTGTATATGTAACCGGGAGGATGAAAAATGAAAGCTTTAACGACGACACAGAAACGTCCTAACGTGTAAATGAATTTGCAGCAACGTAACAGCCAATAATGTCACGCGCAAACATCGTTACTTCGCGCTGCATTTGTCGTTACGCGACACTTTATGAGAGAGTGCAAACTGTTACACAAATATTTTCGCTTCAAATGAAAATTAATGTTTCCTGTTAACGTTTTGCCGTTCGTCGAGCACAGATCACCCTCTATCCTACCTCTATTTTTCTCGAACCGCTGAACTTTCTATTATTCGCGAAACACGACTATTGAATTTAGTAATAGAGCTATATCTGGCCCACTGCTGAAACAAAAATTTCGACTCAAGTATCCGTCGCTACGTCGTCCCTTCTCTCGAGGGAAGCTTGCAATTCTACGAAGAATAGACCCAATTCTAACGCGAAATAATGCTCGATAAGCTTGTTAGAGGAATTTCAAACGAATTTTGAAGCTAGTTTCAAAGTTAAATTAATCTTAATATAAATATGCAAATTCATTAATATTGTATAACCCAGTTGGTTGTCAGAGTGTCGAGTAATTTGCTGGAAACTTTTACAACTTTCGGAAACGACATTCAATCTACGTAAAAACGAAACCAGCTGACCTTTTCTATGTCAAAGTCCATCCCCAAAGATTTACAATCCGTCATTATGCAAGACTAAGGAAATAGGCGTTGAGCATTGTAAAAAAAAATGAGAATATCACGTATGTATCCGCGAACAAACGAGTTTCCGGGAGACGCGGGCGGAAGTCAAAGCACGAAGCAATCACGGCGCTAGTTGAATCGAGTTTCGAACTGACAGTAACCATCACCGTGTAATTCCACTTCCGTAAATGAGCTAAGCGTTAAGTTATCCCTGCAGGCTGATAAATCGATGTCTGATTGAATGCCTCGTTCAGCATCCTGGAATGCTGGTTCTCGTTTTAAATCGATCATACTCGTATCGTTTTCTGCCGCGGTACCGTTGCGAACTTTTCCGCGATTCCACTGCGCTCTGCAATAAAAGCGGGCATTACCGGTGTTGGCAACAAACGCGTAACAAACCGTAGAATCAAAAGTAATGCTCGAAAAAAGGAATGCGAACATTCTGCTTTTAATTCCGATAGGAAAGGAAGGAATTCGCGGAATTATTCGGTCTAACAATGAATATCGAGATTAAAAGGAACGAGTGGAAGAACCGAGGCAACGACGTTTGAGCGGTAGGAAAATTTGGTCGCAAGAATGGCCGAAAGAATGGTTGGTGACCGCGATGGGAAAATCACTTGGCCGTTCCGAAACGAAAACTGGCCATGCCGCAGAGCAGTTTTCGGGTTAAAGATCTCGTTGGAACCGTGGCAAAAAGTCGTAGTGAGTGGTGGATCGATGCCACAGCAGCGACAGCGTGGCTCCAGCCAGCAGACGTCGTCGTCCCGTACCACCACCTATATACAACCGTACACACCCCCATACTCCCCTCTATCCACCCCATTGCCATTCCCATTCCAACGATCTCCTCATCTCCATCGCCATCTACGCTCATCCCCCTTTCACGTTCCGCTCCTTTACCTCCAGGCTCTGAGGGCGTCCTCGTCGCCCTGTCCTCCTCTCTTTCCACCAACCCCTTTCAACCCCCTGCTAAACCCCTCTGCCCTCTCATCGTTCGCCCGTGGGCGCTCTAATACGGCTACGAAGCGCCACGACTGTACTTATGAGAATGTAACCTACATTTCGACCTAACGTTACTTCCGGTTTGCTCGGGAAACGTATTGTGAGTTACGTTCAATGCCGTTTCGATATCTGTCACCATTAACGGCATTAGAGATCGGCCCGCGACGCTTCGAGGGGAAAGTTTTTGGTGGCAGTGGGTATTAAGAATGAAACGAGGGATGAAATTTCGCGAACGCTACGGATAAATCGTATCGGAGCCGTTGCCTTTGATTTACCTGGAATAATTAGTTTTGCCTCAACGCGCAAATTAATGGTATTCGCGGTTGACACGTCTTCGAAGTAGAATTTCAAAGGGTACGACGCGGGACGCGACGATTTCGCAATGTCGTCGCCCTGTAGTTCTGTAATCCGATCTATATTAGCCTGATGTCTACATGGTCGTTGCCTAATTTCGCGACACGTAAATGTGCCGCGCCCTCGAAGCGTTGGTACCCAAAATATCATTCAGAAATTCAGCCGTTCTTTTGGTTACTCCTGATTGAGGATAACTGTTATGTCCGTACTTCTTTGATCCTTCAACGAGCTGGATACTCTTATAAGGTACGCTCAATATTAGCATGACGTTGATTAGAAGCGAAAGGCCAGGGCGTGATTTTTAATTTATTAACGAGCGACCTAACGGCTAAGTGGAAATTGAAGAAAACGTCGACGCTCTAAGTAGAGCAGCATTCGCAGGCAATCTTGATAGGTTGAGTTTTGACGTACAATTAAAGTAGGAGAAAGAAATCTAACACAACGCGACCCTCCGTACGCCCGTAAAGGAAATAAAACGCCGCCGAGATGACTCTGTAGCAATATATCGACAATCCATTTCTTACATCTACGTGATTTGTTCCATGAAAGAATACAACCTAATAGCAAGAGCATTTATCGAAGAATGCTGCTCGTTTCAAGAATCTCGTCTCCCCGTTTCTATCCGACCCATTCACGTCTCCCTTGTCCCATCTCCTCCCCTTTCAACCCCTCACCCTTTTGTAGGCGGCGTTCTTGTCACCCACCCCTACGTAATGCGGTCATAGTACGTGTTAGGAAGTATTCCTCGGAGAAAAATGTAACCCACATTCTGGCAGAACGTTATTTCAGAGACGCTCGATAGCGACTGCCAGAGAAAAGAACTGAATGAGATACGAACGTTTCAAATTTAATGGCGAGAGAATGCCGTCTGAATACGCAACGAGACGGTAGTTAATAACTGAGAGCAGCTCTACGCCGGTCCGCTATGTACAGATGTATATTTATTAATTTATTTAATGGAAGAATGGTCGACGAATAGACGAATAAATTATACATTCGAGGGTAACGAGCGCTAATTAATACCAATCTCGTATCAACATAGAGATTCCGCCCCTTGATCTTCAATCTCCGAGGGTTTCCGTAAGAAAGTATTTAATTAAGGTAAGAACAGCGAAGGAAAAGAAACTGGGCAGCTCCGAACAGAGAAAATCCTGAAGCTCGTTCTACGAGGTTCGTTTAAAAGTCCAACGAGCTTTGGACGACGTTTGCATTGCTGCAACATTTTTGGAACTTCCCCCTTGAATGTAACAGCTCCGCTGGCGAGTCCAAGGGATCCAGAAAGGTTAAAAAAATGTATACCCTTGAGAAATTCGATCTATCAAACGAGCTCCAGAAACTTTTTGACAATTTAAAGATTGCTAAATCTCCTAAATTCTGAGGTTCAATGTTAAATTATGAATTCATCGGGGATCTATAGTTCACGAAGTTAAAATCTTTCGAAGTACACCCTCAAGTTCACTCAGTCGTAACTATCCAACTATGGAATAAAGTTACCAAGCAAACTTCCCCTGTGACACGAAGAAAACCGAGTAAAAAAAGCCATAGAGTGTCACGGACCCGAAGGAACTGCTTCAAAAACAGTTAGAGATATCGATAAGCCATTTGTACTGACAGAAAAACTGTAATGCCCGCTCGCTCGTAATAATCCTTGTCTCGTGCGCGCGTTAACACCTATTACCATTCATGGGACCGTAGGACTTTCACCGCAAACGGAACGTCTGCACGTACGAGGCAATTTGAATCTTATTTACGCTCATAACAGCAACAGCCCGCGGGACGTTCCGCCAGAGCATAGTACAACGCGTAAGACACGAGGAAAGGTGTAATAGCGTTGTCTTTTACCCCTCGCCACCCCATAAATATGCCACGAGCACCGCCATTATGGTGGCCTGCGCGCGGACTTCATCGGAGTAAAGCGTTTCTTCGTCGTAATAATAAAGGATAATGAAATAAATCTTTGTTAAAAATTAATCGATAATTAGGGTTTGCGGAATGAATCAATTTTTCGTGTGAATACTTTAAAACGATTACGACCAGCCAGTTGTTCATCAGCCGTCTTTAGGCAGAGTAATATCTCGGTTGTAAAGAATTATCCAACGGTTTATAAAACCTTGTAACTGTCCTGGATTAATAAATATCCTACGATAATAATCATTTTTCCCTTCTTCTTCCGTTCTATGCTCGCGTCCCGAGAAGCGTCTGAGTTTATAATTAATTTTCACGGGGTCGCCGCCGTAATATTAACCCTTCCAACCGAGGGGTGTTCTCCGTTAATCTCCAGCGTCAAGAGGGAAATTTTGACCTTCACTGTTAACATACTAACCTGTATTCCGGCAGGCAGCGCGCTTTATTACCGGCAAAGACCGTTTCAAGACGAACGGGGGAATTTACGATCGTCGCGAACTTCCCCACGCGATCCTACTTCGATTTACGATAGATCCGTTAGCGGAAAATAGTTTCTTAAGCACTCTGTGTGCCGATGATTGTATAAAGGGGTACCCTCGTCAATTGATCTCGCCCAATTCGAGAAACGGAGAGCTCGTTAAAATTGCGAAGCATCGGGGGATATAAAGTTACCCTTGATTCATGATTCTATTCACGTCGGACGATTAATTTCATTTTATTACAAATTCTGAATTAAAGACGTGATATTACCAGCTTTATTAGCTGATGAACGTAGATTATAAAGTACTTATTGCGTCGTTCGAATATCGTACAGATTAGTTAGTCTACGTGATAATTAAAACTAGTTCCTCTTTATCGTCGATTGATTGTGATCAGCGAATAAATTCGTTTCTCGGCGTGTTCTCTTAAAATAATGAATGGAAACGAGATTCAAAAAGAATAGAGCAGGTAAAAGGACGAGCAGCAAATAGAAATCCTACGGTATTCTTAGCATGTTCTAACTGGGTGACGTTATCCAGTCAGATCGCTATTTCGCGCCTCGCGTTCGGATAATTTATTATTGCAACCCCCGTTGGATGTGTTATCGATCGACGCCGGTGCATTTAACGTACCGTCGAAGACGAAATTTTGGCGAGCCTGTTCTCTCGATTCGACAATGTCAATCCTTTCAACGGGTACGCTGACGCTTGATCTGTCGCGTTTCCCTCGCAACTTTGTTCTCTAATTTCCATATAAATCGACATGTTTTTCATTTTTCAAGAGATACAGAATCCGTAAAATTTATCTCATTTTCCGCTGAATATTTCGCGAGCATAGAAGTGGATGGGGAAAGAGGAAGCGGAAAAGGGAGAAATTGATTAAAATAATCGCCAAGTAACAAGGCTGCACTTAAATTATACAAAGTATGTCAACATGAGCGCTTTGATTGCTCGGAATCACGATAGAGTTACATAAGCGTCGGTTCAACGATCATGCTGCTACACCATTTTATTTCATTTTTAAGTGAAAATCTTTATCGCGAATGGAATGTACTTGCTTGATTTGTATAATCGTACTCGTTGCTATCTGCGCGTTTTTATGAAACAGTTTATTCGCTTTGGTGATAATCGTTTTCCATGGACCTCTTTCCATTATTACCACCGCGAAGCACTTTTGCTTTTCCCTTTCTCCTTTACACCGTACCTCCGTGACATACGGGTAAATGGTAAATCGCTCCGTCGTTCTAGTTCGTCGCAATCAGAGACACAAATGACTAGAGTTCTTTTACGCGAATATTTTAATGAATGCGGCTCCTGTGACGATACACAGATCCGTGGCATTTCTCTCTTTCCAGCGATACACCACTCTTTCCCTTTTCCACTCCTCTTCCTCTACGTCTCGTGCCACGCTTATTTTTCCATTTCAAGAAAGAAAGAAAGAATCAACAACAGATAGCGGGGAAGCAGAACAAACGTGGAACAGAGAGAAAAGAGGGAAAAACCAGCGACGATTCTTTCAGCCCGGCGGCTGAAAGGTTAAAAAGCACAAGACCAAAACTCGATAGGCGCGCAGGTATCTGTGTGAACATCTGTCACAGATACGTGTCGAACGACGGACGAGATTAAAGAATCTCGTTGCATCGTGAAGCGTTTCCTTTTTTTTTTTTTTTTACCCCCTTTCTGCGCGGCACACTTTTCTCTTTTTCCCCGTTCCTGTTCCTCCATAACTCTCTTTCCCCTTTTTTGTTTTCAAGCCGAGTCCGGGAAAAAAATCGAACACGCGACTCGCGGAACACGCGGAATATTCGTCGTCGATCTGAAAGTGGTAATAGCGAACACTTGCCAGGGTTTGTCGCGGTTCGACCGCTCGGATTTATGGAATGTAAAAAAGATTCATGGCCGTCGTTCGTCGTAAGAGCGGAATCGAGGATTCTGCTCGGGAGAATCGGGACCCGTGAAAAATTATCGCCAGCATTTCCCTTCATTCCTTAACGCCGTGGAATTTCACGCGACACGGATCCTTATCGGCAGAAAATTCGTGGCTGACGATACACGGTTGGCCTGTTAGCCGCCACTTGACAACGTCAATGGGAAAGTTCCGAGCGAACCGAATAAAAATTTCCCGACGAAAAATTTCGCCCGGAAATGCTTCGAACATCTCGAATCAACTGGAACTTTTTATGAACTACAAACCGGGACGCGTGCACCTGAATTTCCTGCTGCTTTCCTATCGATTTTACAGGATTATATCCGAGATAAATTCACAGATTTGATCGCACCGGGAGTACGATCCTCTGGCAGAGGAACGAGAAATTAAAGAAGCACGTCTGGAGGAAAATAAAGGAGTCTACTCCAAGTGGTTGACAACTTTTTCTTTACAACTACTCTTCGAGGGGGGCTCGAATCGTCGGACATTAAGTACGATCCGCTCTGGACACCAACCACGTTCGTTTTCGTTTATTCCCCTTTGGCAATTGTCCTCGTACAACAATACAGAAATCACTGTCGTCTGCAGCGTAAGACGAGAGCACGAGGGGACGACGTGTCGATTCGAACAAAATCGAATACGCAACCCTTCCAGTCGCGCGAAAGGATAAGCACCATTGTTAAGTCTCGACGGTGCTCCGCTGAACCACGACGTCCAGGGCGGATATAATGACAGAAGTGTCAAAATTCAAGGCTCTCCAGCTGCGAGCATAATGGCACAATGCTAGATAGCGAGCGTGCTTTTGTACCAAATAGCTGGAAACCATCAATTTCGATCGAACGGACAAAGAATCCTATCCAATTCCACCGGAGCGCGTAATTGTTAACTTTGACATATGAGTATCTTTATGGTACACCTAATATTACCACTATAGAATACAACAGTTTTGAAAAGTTGATCTACTGACTTGAAGTTACTTGATCCACCGACTTAAAGTTCAGAATAAGTGATGAATAAGAGAAAGGTAACGGCTCCACTTTTGGCTTTTTGTATGCGTCCAGAAATTCTGACAACGCGATATATGATTTCGAGGGAGACCATTTGAAGAATACTGTTATCTGATTACTCGAGCGACCAGTTCATTCGTCAGCTGATTCTGGAGATCCATTGGACAGTCGCAATGATTCACACTTACAGACAATATAACTTAGCAACCACTTTCGACAACCAAACATTAAGAATGGAAAATTTAATTGAAAGCCATGGTACGACAAATTACAATGAAACTATTGATATATACATATATATTTCAATAGTTTTATCCTAATCTAAGCAAGTTCTTGTATATTTTAGTAGTATTATTGTATTTTATTATACATTTTATTAATTCTATTGTAATTTCTTGTAGATTTCAATAGTTTCATTGCAATTTCTTCTATATTTCCCGCTTTAGAAGTACGAGAGAGAAAAATATATATGAAAGAGTGAGACAGACGATACGGACCCTACTCTGGAACCCCTGACGTCATCTCTATGAAAAGTGCTCAAACTGGTCGCACATAATTATCGACAGTGAAGTAAACTACTCAAGAAGTACCAGTGCCATCTTATGAAGGAGCGCTGAAATTGAACAGGCATAAGTTTCAGTACATTTCGCAGAGATAGAACTAGTAGTACTTCAATACTTTACGTCCGCACTTGTCGAGTAATAATATACTACATTACTGTAGTATTTCGAATATTATAATATATTAAAAAGGAATTTAATAGAACAAATCTCTCTCTACCTTTCTCTCTCCCTTAAATTAAAGTTCCTGAATCGGAGGAAAGAAAGATTTCAACAATTTTCTTCAAAGATGGTACCAACTTCCTCTAAAGAAAATTGAACATACATTTTTTTTGTAATGAAAGACAATTTAGACACATTCATGCCAAAAATATAGTCTCAAGTTACCCTCTTTATTTAATAATTTTCCTATTTCACCGCTAATCAATCATATGCTTGTATTTTAGGAATGAGAGATAAAGTAATCTTCACAGATAGCAATCAATACTCAAGTTATGTACAGGCACAGGAAAGAAAAAATTCAAGATATATTTTACTAGGATAATCTGCATATATGTATCTTACTTTCCTAAGTTCGTCGTAAATGTATATTAATATTCTTTTATTGTCGGGTGCAGTATGCATGCGTGTCGTATATTTTTTAGTCGTACAAGATAAAAGCAACATTATAGATTATTCAATCTTCCTTATAGGCGCATAGTATCGAGTTTGTCCGACGGATATCCGTCAGATGGCAATTCGCGTTCCCTGTTGCATACGTCAGTGGCAATACGCGTGGCGGTGGAAAAAGTTCTTGAGATTGAAATGACCCATATTAGAGCTTGATTATTCATTCCTTACGATTATACTGTTCAACGCAATCGATGTTTAAATGTACAATAAATGAGAATTCTATTTAAATAAACTGAAAGTACGAAACTCTAATGATCGTGTCGTTTAAGAAACATGCATTTACAACATGACATTGCCTGTTGCATTTCAGTTTTATTTATTTTAAGCTTCGTCAATGCGGATTTCCAGAATTACTTAAATCTTCAGGTAAATAAACTACTCAAACATATAATTGACTAATTGATCACTATAAAAAAATTGACATTATCTATTCTAATAGTAGTAAAACAATCTAGATATTAATAACGATCTTGATTATTGTAGCATAGAACAATACATTTGCCTGACAAAAAATTTGGCTCTAAAGATTACTCAGAATACTCTGATAATGATGAGAGAGATAAAGAGCCTTTACCATCACAATGGGATCAAGTACCTATGAAGTATCGTAAAGAATATATACCAAAAACTACAGTAAACATTGAACCACAAGACTCAGATGAGCTTGATAAAAGTTTGTAGAAAATTTTGAGAAACTTATAGAATACAAAATATGTTTAACTATATTAAATTTCTTAATATGTGCAGATATTGTATGGGATCCTGATTGGTCTCACGATATAACGTTTGGTCAGATAACAGCAGTATCAATAGATCCTAATGGAAATATTGGGATATTTCATAGAGGAACACGAATATGGGGCACAACAACATTTGACAATGAAAATAGGTTTGATAGAAATAAAGGTCCAATCCCAATAAATACTGTAATTCTGTTGGACAAGTCTGGTAACAAGTTGCTAGAGTGGGGTGCAAATATGTTTTATTTGCCACATGGTTTAACGATAGATATGCATGGGAACTATTGGATCACAGATGTAGCCTTACATCAAGTACTAAAATTTGATGCTAAAGATATAACAATGATGAAGGACATGGCATATCTCTTTGAAGACTATGTACCTAAGCCTTCGTTAATTCTTGGGGAAGCTTTTCAACCCGGTAACAATGATAAACAATTTTGTAAACCAACTGCAGTTGCCGTGGAAAGTAATGGTGACTTTTTTGTTAGCGATGGTTACTGTAATTCTAGAATTATTAAATTTGATAAAAACGGGAAAAAAATTCTAGAATGGGGTCGACACTGGGGAACAAGAGGTACTTGCTACTATAGTTGATATATAGGATAAAAAATCGTAGTACAATCATGCAGGAAATTCTTAAAAATAATGTACTTAAATATGTATTTATTGTACATTACTATATGAAAACAATTTTTTGTTTCCTTTTTGGTTACACTATGATTTCTAAAGCACCTTGTATAGTAATTAAGATTATCAGTTTGAATTACATTATATATATACATATATGTATATGTTACAGAAATCAAGTATGAGCAAACTCCTCCCCATAATGCATTTTATGTACCTCATGCATTAGCACTTGCCAGTGAGTTAAACTTATTATTTGTTGCTGATAGAGAGAATGGCAGAGTCTTATCTTTCTTTGCAAACAGTGGAGATTTCCACAAAGAGTACAAACATCCCACAATTGGTACAAAAATATATAGTGTAGCATATGCTAAAGAAAGACTTTATTTGATTAATGGTCCTCCGGATCCAAATGCAAATTATTATATACACATTCGAGGATTTATACTTGATGTAAATTCAGGAGACATACTATCTCAATTTGGCCCAGGACAAGATATGAATTGGCCACATGACATAGCTGTAGCTGATAATGGCTCAGAAATATATGTGGTGGAACTGAATATACGGACTGCTTATAAATTTTCACATAGTAAGATATGAAAACTTTTCAAATAATTGAAATATAGAAATAAAATCTATTTAAACCAATTGTCCCTTTAAAAACAAAACCTATAATTCTTTCTTTATAGACATAAATGCTTCGATGCAAACTGGAAATTCTATGGTACGCACAAACCATCACCATGAACCAGCACCTTTGACGGACAGTGATATTAGCAACCCTACTGGAGGTACTACAACAGCAACATTAGTCTTATCCCTTGTTACAGCAGCAGTCATTTTTATTG
This sequence comes from Xylocopa sonorina, assembly GCF_050948175.1. Lineage (NCBI taxonomy): Eukaryota > Metazoa > Arthropoda > Insecta > Hymenoptera > Apidae > Xylocopa > Xylocopa sonorina. The sequence continues at coordinate 9,870,851 of NC_135197.1, read as the reverse complement.
CCCTCTGTGTAGCAATTGCTGCAGTTGTAGCAAGATGTCAAAAAAGAGGTAGATTGTTTCAGTATGATGAATCTGCTGTTGAGTTCTCAAAACTAATCAAATAAGACTATATACATTTGACTAAGTTTGGGTTGTTAAGCAATAGCTGTGCACGCATGTTAATTAGTTTAGCCGGAACCAAGTGTTCAGTAGTTATTGTATCAAAAGTAGTTAATTTTACTAATCTATTACAGAATATTTAGCAAAACATAACTTTCTTAACTCTATCAGGGGTTAGTTTAATAGTACAGCGGGAAGGACGAATAATTTTTGCAAATTCAATATAATAGCCAACTTGCTGTTTTTTTTTAGTTTTTTTTAAGAATTACCTTCTTTTTACGATAACCTTATGTGCTATGCATAAACTTTGACAAGCTTTACTACTGGCTTTGCATATATTTAGCGACTATACCAGTGCTATATGAAAGAAATCATATTTATAAAAAATGCAAATATATAATTGTGCCAAATTTAATTACTGTGAAAATGTTTTTAAAGTTAGGCCAAAACAAGAGAATTGTACATAAATGTACAATGGCCAGGTGATAAATATTGTTTTAAATTTTATTTTTACGGCAATTATATTTATGATTCTTTCCAATGCCATACAAAAGCATCACAAATATTAATATTTATCCTTCCAATGCTATAAAGAAACAGCTCTAATTTGTATATTTTGCTATAGAAGTTAATTACATGATCTTTAGAAATTATGATTAGAAATTTAAATTTCATCTACTTAACATTTGATTTATATGCAATAGAATAGTAGCAGTAGTAACCTATGTACTTATTGTGTAAATATTATTTAAAAATTTCTGTGATTGCACAAAGATATGAATATTTTTTATTTATAGTCTTATTATTAAATTTTATATTGTATCTACAGCTATAGCATATTGAACTCAAAACTGATTTACCTAAGATTTTTTTAGAGACTTTTTCGCGCATACTCACTTTTAAAAAATTGCATTTATTATTTTCTACCTCTTGTATATGATCATTTGTTTATTTTAAATGTTTATATCTCTCTTGTAAAAGAAAATACACGTGGTTTCATTTTAACAATGTTTTTCGTTATTCCCCTGTGCATTATCCTATTTAACTTCAATAATATCGAACAAGAATACTCCGTATATCTAATAGTATTTAGTGCACGAAGGCTTAAAAATGTGTAGCAGCTAGATTTCGATGCTATTTTACGTTGTCTCAATACGCATATTGCATTTTTTATTGAAAATTAAAGAACGCAAATATACTCGAAAATAATTACAAATGGTCGCGATGGCGTTACAAACGAGTACGAGCAAATGAATTATTTAACTGAACATGTAATTGTTTTCTAGAAATTATCTAATATAGTTTATTTTTATAAACAGGATGTTTGTTAATAATGCGCAAGCGAATGCGTTGGGAAGCCGAGAGGCGAGAAAACTTTAAACTCTCGAGTCTTTTGGAGAACAGAAGAGGCAAAAGTTTCAAGATAATGGAAAGACGACCAAATCCGCGAGACTTTAGTAAATTGAATACGGAACCGGAAACCTCGGAGGATGAATATCCAGAGAATAGCCTTACGAAAGTCATTTAATACTGTCGGTCATATGTGATAAACTTTAAAGACATACCTTTGTCGAAAATGCGTTGTCTTCAATTCTGATTTGTGCTGCTTGCGTGTAAATTCAAATCTGGTACGCCATGACGCCAATCTTGCGAAACACAATATGAATTATTGGCGAGGAACTCCAATTAATGCCTCCTAAATGTTGCCTTCTCACAGAAGATCACTGAACTATCACTCACTGAGTTAAGTATACACGTAATTATTTGAATTAAAACGAGTCGATACGATCAAAACACCGAATATTATTTGTACATATAACAACGTCGTTGCATTCGACCTTACCGTTCACGGGCACTGATTCCCGCTTCTGCCGACTAGCCGAACATAGCCGATGAGAACCGAAAGTAGACGACCGCGCGATTATACGACTTTAGCCATAACGTCTCGATTATTGTTTAATCGATTTATTTTTATTTAAATCATTATCACTGCGTGTTTTAGATGATAATTACACTTTAAAAAGTATTAAAATGTTTCTCTTATATCTGAGGAATGCGATGTATTCAAATTAATATATATTTATGTGTCCGTGTATTATAAAAGTATATTTACAGCTAAAATCGCGTTTATAACTATTCAAATAATCGATAGTGATCTCGATAATTATCTTCTCGATAGTTATATTTCCCTTTCTTGTCGTGCCATTAATGTTTCCAAAGAACTGCCAGTGATTTCAAATTGTATATTTTTTTAAAGCCTGACTTTATTAGTTTATTTTCTATATTTGCAATAGTTTTAACCTTAGTTTATAATAATAAGTATGTGAATGGTGAAAACAAGACTTCAAACGTTTCTGCGAGACTAGTCAACAGGTAAAGAGTAACCATTTGTTGTTTTAAAGATTATATATTTTATTATTTCGAACACATTTGAGTTTACATCAAACTAATTGCTTCCCATAACGAGGAACTCTATATAAAAGTAGCATATAAATATATGCAAAGTATCCTGTTTGTTAAATATAAGGTAAACGAAACCAATATATATACAATACATGCGTTTGAGATTTAAAGGAAAGTAACTATAAGAATATTTATCGGAACACTAATTTTTACCTGATAATAATGGCCTTGTGCAAACGACATTTGGAAAATGACCAAATCTGTACTATATGGACTAAATCTCAATACGTAACTATCTACAAATTATATTATGTATCTATAAATTGTAAATTATTGACATATCTCTTAAAAGATATACATATATATATATAAAACACTGCAATATTTATATTGCTCTGTCAATGTAACTATCTTCTTATCGTTACATGGATAATTAATGTTTTAAGTATCAAATTTTAGTCAGAATTAATATCCAAGAATTTTCATTTATTCAAATGTGTTCGATAAAGACAGTATTTATCTCGTACCTGAACATGCATTTATAGTAGCTTTAATGTATTGAAACTAATGCACATAACTAACTTGATTTATATTTCATTCATTTTTTGTTCTCTTTAAATATCTTATAATATTTTTATTCAATTTTTCTTTTGAATGCTTTATGAATATTTTTATGTACAATACCACAAATATATGTAGCCACCAGTATGAAAATGTATATTTTCAAATAAAAATGGTGTTTGTAATACTGAAAATGATTCAGTATTTCTTCCATTCTTACGCACAGGTTTCAATTAGCGAGATCATTAAAAACGTATAAGAAGTTTGTCTTTTTGATAATGATTTATTTTACACACTTAGTTGCTTTCTATACACAACTATACAACGATAAAAATTAAAATTCTTCTATTTATCACTAATTAAGGTCATTGACGATAATGATTTGTGTTAAAGATGCATAAAGTCAGTCCATTTTTTTTACGACAACCATTTTTTTTCCTACCAAATATGTTCCTTTGCTTGTAAAACGTATGGACCAAGAAAAAAAGGGAAGGAACGTTCGCGCGGCATACGTATTAATTGATCATGTGATTACAAAATATTCGCGAAATTTAATTCGATTCGATCCTGTGAAATCATTTTACCCACACGCGCAGGTGATAAATAAATAGTGTTACATCTTTCTCGCCTTTCAACGAGAGATATGACGCAATTTCGCAGAACACTTTGTACACGCAGCGTTCAATCTTATTTAAGTATGTATAAAAATGTGCAAGTCGGTTACGTAGAAAATATCCTGTAAAGAAAAGAAAAGAATGGGAATAGCGAAACGAAAAAAACAGTTAGATTCAGTTCGAGTTATAAATTATTCCATCCCGAACACAAATCGCACCAGCAGGATGAAATTCCAGGGGAACATCGTCGTCTCGCGGCTATACCTTTTTTTTTTATTTGTACATTAAAAATCGTATACGTTTTGTAGTAATACACTGACAACTGCATATCGTTCATTTCATATTTATCCCTAATTTTTACCTAAGACTACCATAAATTCGTAACTAGAATAATCGACGTTTGTCGTCGCTCGCGATTACTACCTGTGGTATCGCTTTTATTCTTCTTGCAATATCATGTACTTACACGGCCCGTCGCTGTTGAAAAGAAGGGAACAGCGGGCCCAAAATATCACAATGTCCAAGTATACTTCGCGTACGTTCGTTCGTAAATGAGATGTCGTGTTCGCTTACAATATTCAATTATTATTAATATTAGACGTATACTCTATTTACAAAACTTACGCCCCTGTATAGAACAACGAAAACAATCTATATTCATAGCGTTCTAGGAGGTTATTCGAGAAATGCAATGTATGTACTTACATAAGTGCTAATTTGCATTTTAATTAAGTATACTCAAAGTACTGTACCTCCCATGCAGGACTCAACGTAGTACGCACATACTGGTAGTCTTGAGGCTAATGAAATACCTTATTCAATACATATCGGCTTCTTTCGACGATTTGCTTCATTTCAATGCCTCACGGATCAAACCAGTTTGTGATCGAAGTACAAAGCCGAACAAAGAAAGACTAGCAACTTTTCCTTCTACAACTTGTCGGTTGCAGAACAGGCTATCCCTTTACTTCACATAAACGGAGATCAAATATGTAGAACGGATTTGCAAAATATTATGAGAATGTATTTTTCCTTTGGTTTCTAAAACTAGTTCCCTGTGAAAGGAACAGTAAGCAAAGTGAACCAGGCGTTTTTAGAGAGTTATCAGTAATATTACTAAATTTAATAGCAATAATCATAATCGATCGTAGTTGTTACGCCAATTTCGTTTACTATATTTACAATGCCATACGTAATACTATAATAACTTGTCGTATACTTTTTCGATACACTGTGCCACTGCGCGCGAATTTGTTATCTGTGGTTCGCAAAATTCCTCTAAAAGAATATACATATGTGGAAATATTTTTCAATGCTGGCAAAAAATTCTTATTCGATTGATTCATGTAGATTTAGATAAGAGAGACTTTACGGTTTTCGTACAGTTAACGAAGAAGTAGTACAAACAAGAACAACGGTAACGTATTTGCAGAATCGATCCGTTCAATTGTAACAGCGAAGGAATTATACGTGTATAAACGTTATACTTGCAATTAGCCATGTTACGAATACATAAAACGTAGCACATCGTCCGACACGAGCACCGGTTATAAAGTTAATATATGCGTATATGAAGTAATCACCGCATCTTCTTTTAGCATTGCACAGCTTTCCAATATGTCGCGAATCCTCTCGAAGAAGTCACTAATGCGTTACGTTTTCAGTTGGCGATACTTCCTCTTTTTATTCCTCGACGCATTTATCATTCTCAATGTTCGGTTTACTTGTTCAGTCTAAGGGTTCACTTTCCTCGTTATTCGAACTCCACGGATCGCACGTATCGTTGAAAGAAGAAACAGGTATCAGCGTGACTTGCCATCACCGCTGAAATCGATAGAAAATCTACGGTCGTTTTATTCCTCTCTGTGATTATAAATTGACCAGTCAAGCAAGAATGAAAATCAACATTAAGAGTCGTATCTTCCATAACGGTTAGGGAAGGAACGACAAAAATTCGTTGTTGCAACAGCTTCGTGTGACGACTCAGTTTCCATTAATGATACATCTTTTATACATTTAAAGTACTTCAACTTCAACAGAACCAGTCTCACTTCTTCTTCTCCTTCTTCCTCTTCAGTTGTATGTAGCTCGACAATCAAAGTAATGTAACAACAAGTACTTGTTCTCATTAAGAACGCCTCGATGGATAAATCCATCGTTGAAATCGCTGAAGGTTGAAAGTGTAGTGCCACCCAATACATACAACCGTGACACAGAGAAGAGCATCCTCGAACAACGTGTAGTTCCCTCTCGACGATCAGCGATCGATTACTTCGATCCGCTACCCTGCACGTTCACTGTCCACGATGGGAATCCTTGAAACGTTTCCCGGATAGGGTTTAACATCGTAGAGTTAACGGGAAAACTCGAGTGGCCTCAGTAAACTGAATTGTACTCCATGTCCTGGGCATACTGAGGTGGTCCTGCAGGTGGCGGCGGTGGCTGTGGACTATATTGCTGCGACGCGTCCGAAGCGCGACGCCTGAGCGCCGCGATGCTGTGCGCGCCTCTCCAATCCGACGCCTCGGACACGTTCACGTCGGCAGCCACGCAGGAAACACCACCGCCGCCTCCGCTACCGGAAGTGGTACCAGGCGAACCCTGGCCGCAGTTCAAGGCCGATCCAAGCCCGCCACCCTGACCACCGCCCACGCTCGATCCTCCCGGTGGCGAACCCCGTGATGCTGACACGTGCACACCCCCTGTAATTCAGAATATGGTATCATTTAAGTGCCCGCTATTATCCCATCAGTGTTTACGCGGATCATGACGACCGGGTAATGGTATAACCGAGCGTCTCGTCGGACTAGTAAACGTAGTAAACCTCCGGGTGTTTGGTCGCGCGTCGAATAGTCAGTCTAGAATCCCTCAGCCGTGGCAGGTAGCGAAAGAGCAATTTACAGGTGCGATAACGCAGGTGCACGAAAGAAGAAAAGAAAAGAAAAAAACGTTTCCTTTCATCGCAGGAGATATTAATACGGTAGGCTCACAAAGTGCGTGGGGTGCGCTACCGGGTGTCGTAAAGTCGTTTCCGCCTTTTCTTGCGCCACGTCGGTGGGCTTGGGCGAGAGACAACGGGGAAAAGGGATACTTTTATGGCGGTATCGTGGCGAGGGCACAAGTTTGCGGAGGACTGCGGGCCCGCCCCTTTTAGCAACGAAGAATGGAATGGCTAATGGCGAATCTGCCGTCTTATGACGTTTCTATGTCGAGTCACGCGACAATTCGACCCAACGACGAGATCATCATATTTCCGTGTAATATTGTTGCGTAGTCGGGTAACAATGTATCGGGTTAACATGTTAGTTTTTCTTATTATTGGAAAGTTGGCCCGTTCTTCGCTACATGACGAAACAAAGAACGATTTAAAAGGCAAATCTCGTTCGTGGAACCAGCTCGTTGGTTCATCTCGACTTCGAGAAGGCATACAGGGGATCGCTCGTGACTCGAAAATCGGGCATTTTCGGCCACGTTAATTCACACCTCCTAGACGTTCTTTCGCCCGTCTCGCGCTAGACGAGAATAAATAAAATAGAGCTCAGTAATCGACTTCGAAACCGGTGAACCTCGACCACGCTACCGTTCAATGCTAATCATCATCGAAAACCGAAAAAATAAGACGTTTCTCTAAAAGGTGTTTGCCCTAGGCATTATCGGCGAGTAAAAGCGGATAACTGACTGCGGTCAGGCCCGAGTATTGGCGTCCACCTTAAACCGAGACCACACGAACCACACGGACGATGAATTACGCCTGTGGAACGGCAATTTTTTTTTTTCTCTCCTTTCGGTTGACGCTACCAGCCCCGCGGCGATAATACGTGGTAATTGACACCTTGTACGTGTTACGTATGTACACAGGTACATGTTCGCGTTTGAGATACGCTCACATTAGTGCGTACATTGTGAAACTGTGCTACACCGAAAGGTAGTTTCGCCACACAATTTAACCCCTTGCCTTTCCAGGCGGATTCTCTCGGTTCGGTGGAAATTTGCTTCGTTCGATCGTCTTAGTCACCGAGAGACGAGGCATACGTGATTTATAGAGGTTCGCAATAATCCTGATTATTCTCTTTGTTTGTAAATTAAGAACCATTTGTATGAACGGTATATCGCCTTTCAATTATCATTTGGTCGTCAAGGAAGTAATTACGGATGAGCTTTCCGATACGAGTGACGATACTTGAAGGATAGCAGAATTTTAAAGCAAGAACTGATCTTAGAAGTTGTTGACCTCGGAAAATGACGAGTTATCCAGCTATATCAATCCCACTTGCACGTGTCAATATGCATTTCGCGACGACAGTATTCAAGATGTTTTCGGTACAAATTATTGATGAAATTCTAGGAGCGAATAATCGGAAAGGGCAATGACAACGTACATTTCTTTAGTATCAAGAGAATAATATTTTTCACAATTCTTCTTTATCACAGTCACATAGTTCTCCTTTCCTTTCCAATCACTGTACGCATCGCAGGTACTACAAAACGAGCAAAGAACTAGTCGAACGTTCAACTTGCCTTCCCATTTCCACGGCTTCTTCGCGCCTGTGTTCTTTTAAAACGTTTCGACCGTATCATTCGTGTATTCGAGGGAGAGAAAGACCGGGACTCCGTATGATGGGTAGAATTTCGTGAGACAAAGAATTTCACACACGTCTCGTTCTTCCGAGGCACCTTCGAAGGTACAAGGTCCCTGGATAAGCTGAAGCGTAACTTAACCAAGACAGGTTGCATCGAGATGTTATGGTAAACATACAGCGAAAGATCTCGCACCTAGGTGCGAGACCAGGCTCGAGGTTTGCCTGCGTAAACAGACGAGAGGACGGAGTTTATGTTTCTGTCTCAAATTCCTTACATGCAGGCGCATAACCCCTTCGAGCGATAATGCACCGTAACGTTTAACGACTTCGTCAAAGAGGCACCGGGTTCCTCGATACTGTTTGCACATCGTCTTTTTTAGAGGACCACGGTCCAAAAGTTTGGCAAGGCGATTATCGGACCGCCTATAAGCGTCTGCGTTTGTCCGGCACGTTAATATTCGTCTTTTTTTTCAGATAGAAAATATTCCTCTCCTGAAAGATCCGTTTGCGACCGATTCCAGCCTCGATCGCGCATCAAAGATCAGGTAGCGCGTCGAACTTTGCTACCCCTCGGATACCAATCTCAAAGACGTTGCATTCGCTTAAAATTACGCGACGGAAAGTGGCCTAAACCAACTAGAATGTACGACGCATATATTATATAAACCAGGTCGTCCAAAGAATCTTCTTCAGTTTGTAGCTTGTGCTAATCTATGTATAAGATTAACTTACCAAGGGAATTCAGCCCATAACTGGCCTGATAGACGGCTTGCGACGGACTGCTGATCGGTAGTCCGGAATTACCGAGACCCAAGCTCGAGCCGAGATTCCCCGTGCTTTGCTGACCAAGTTGCCCTAAACTTTGCCCGAAACCACCCATCCCCATGGCTCCCTGTCCCAATTGCCCAAGACCTGTGAAGCAAACGGTTTCAATTAAACATCCGCGTGACGCGCCACACAACTGCACGGGGACATGCGAGGATTTGTCGATCGAAGGAAATGCATAGGGGGGTGGAAAAAAATAAAAAGAAGGAGAGTCACGAGGATCGTTGGACAGTTGCAAATGCGGCAATGCGCGCGGATAATTTCAACTGTCTCGCATAATGGGCACGTGAAATTAAATTAGAAGCGAATGCTCGTCGAAAGTTCGTCTACAGTCCGGCTATTTAAGACTATTATCTCTCTCTCTCTCTCTCTCTCGTAATCGTGATACCTTTCCACGTAATAATGTTACGCGTACGCGAGATGACGCGTACAAGAAATTGAATGTAATTAATGTGATACCGGGCAATTTATTGCGATTAAATAATCTTCTCCACGATTGCTTCTCCACCCTTCGTTTTCGAGTACATAATCCTACATTTGATCAGGAGCAGGAAATTAATGCGATACTTGAAAGCTTGATCAATTTTAATTCGATTACAGAAACGCGTCTCTCGTAGGGATTGATTTATTTGTTGGAATGCACAGTGAATTTTGAATCACCGATGACTGACTGACCTGTTCCCATTGTCCATCTTTCAGGAGGTCCGCTGAACATCCCAGCACCGCAGAGATCGGAGCTCATCGGGCCAAACGGTGGCAGGCCGTGCGATGGCAGCAATGGTCCTGGCGGCGATCGGAAAACGGGGCCGCACTTCTTTCGTTTTTTCCACTTCGCTCGACGATTTTGGAACCACACCTGGAAACGTACAAATAGCTTCAGCTGTCGTCGAATCATCGGTAAGGTTGAGTCACATCGCGACGACTGTAACAGGTGAGTGCAAAATATCTATTTCTGACGCATTTTTAAACAAGTATGGTATCGAGACGATTGCGAGCAACACGATGGTAACAAATGCCGTCCGATCGATATCGCGAGTTACACGACACGACGTGTGTTGCTACGCACAAAGTACACCCCTAGAATATTACGAAAAACTGGTTTTGATGCGCAATGATCATACGATTAAGTAGAAAGAGAACTACTCTCAGGCTTCTACCGCCACACCATCGAATCGGCCGTCCGATGTTAGTTATTCGTTCATTTCGCCGACGGTTCTTTCACGCCCGCACGAGAAAGCAAATTCGGCGCAAGACGTTAAGATGTCCCTGGGCGTTACGACAATATCTTCGACCCCACGGCGAGTAGCTATTAGCCGACGTTATGAGCTGTTGATTCTGGCCACGTAGTGGCCCCCTAAGCTGCCGGGGTCCCGGGGACTTGATTTATTGATATCGCATGCAAAGCCCACCCCTGTGCTCTCCGATATACCCTCGTCCTACGTATCCTCCCCACCAGCCGTCCCCCTCTGCCCCTGTTCCACGGACTACAGTCCCTTTCCGGGCGCGGTAAAGCGCGCTATAGCCATCTCATATGTGCCCATAAATTAGTACTTTAGCATTAGAGCGCGATGCGCGCTTGCGCCTCCGACGCACACGTAGCAACCGCGTTACCTGCGAGAGAGCAGTCGAGGCTGCTTCCGGTGGGATGAGAAACCGGAGGGGTGGGCGACAGAGAACGAAACAGCCAGCCAGCCTCGAGGGGTGGAGACACCCTCTGCTAACATGCAGGGATTATACGAATCTAATTGGATATATGGGATTTACACGTTTCGGTGTACTCCAGGTATTGCCAGAAAGCGATCGTCGGATTTCTCCAGCGAAGGCGGTTTATTATGAGTCCGATAAGTTTCCGGTTTTCGAGAATGAAAACCACCGATGTCGCGTTAGTTTTGCGAAAAATTCGAGCACGTCGGAAACGGAACGACAAGACGCAACGGTATTACTCAACGGATAAGGATATCGCGATATCCTGTGTAACGATGCGGTAGACTTTTTGTCGCGGTTCGACGCTTGTTATTATCCTGGGATACGTTGCTTCATTTGGCGAAGCTTAGGAACATCTGGCACGTCCAGCGACGCTCAAGGATGAACGCTCGTGACGAGAGAACAGCATTAGTGTTGGATGGGTGTTAAGTGCATTGGGATCGAATCAGTGCCTATACATCACCCATTGGCGCAGCGTTCGCCGATAATACTATCCATCCAAATCTCACACATGATGATCGTCGAGACGTCGTAAGACCAGACGATCGAATCCTTCCACGGAAATGAAAAGGTTCCGTTTCTCTCCCCTCGCGATAGAGGAGACAGTCCACGGAGGATATGCAAAATCTGTTCCCCCCTTATATTCGATCCCTTTTGTCTTGCCGCTGTGTCGATGTTTCTTGCGGCATCCGCGTGGGTGTGGTTGCGCCGATTTCACGGTACAACTACACCAGAACTACAGCTAAAAGCCCGTGGATAATTTGCTGTTACACGCCACGTGAGCATCGACGATATAAACCAGAAGAGGGAAAAAGCACAAGGGACTGTCGGCGGTATACATATCGCGTATTATCACGTGCTAACCCCCCCTCTCCCTTAACGGGTGGCTGATGCATCCTGCATACACGTACGGCAGAACTTCCGTTAATTAACGCAGGTGAATGCTAATGACTTCTGTTACGAAATAACTGTACGCAAAATGAGAGATTTCGTCGACGATATCGAGTGCTAGGCGTCGGATGATTAGTAACTTCTTCACTTGTACCGTCTAAATCGACCGAACTGTTTGATTAATCTGTATCATCACTGTTGCAACATTTTGTTCACAGTTACCTCTCGCACGAAGTGTTACGAAACGAAAACGTAATTTTCCTGCCTGTTAGTAGAGTCATAAGTGGGCCAAATTCTCCAACAGATCTCCGACACGTTACCCCAAGGCTATCGAGCCATTTCGTTTCGTCTCAGTTCCATTTGATTCTTCGACACTATTTAATTCCGATGAAATAGTGACTTTGTTAATAATATTCGTTATGATCGAATGTTCTACGTTTATGTAAAGCACACCCATTTCGATGATCAACGGTGATCAGGGATACGTATGAAATTGTGTTAATTACACATATCACGGCGCACAGTATGACAGGAACGAAACTATCGTTCTCTATGATGACACGCGAACAAAGGTGGTCAGCGCGAATATCCCCCCGCTAATTGCATACCTAGTATGATAGATTAGCGATCATTAAATTCATATATCTTAAAAATCGTGCACTATCGCCATTAGAGAACGTCAAATCGATAATAGTTCTACTCGTCGTTCTATGCACCCTATAATATGATCATCGAATAGTTGTAACCTAACCGTGTATTCGAAAATTCAGGATGCGAACGTGCTACGTCAGTGAATCGAAACCACGTGAATAGAAGCGTGCCTGCATCAGAATGATTAAAAAAACGAAAAAGGGGAATAGAAAAGAGAAACAGACATGGATCGATTGTTAACGCACGCATCCGAGGAGGCAACGAATGGTAAAGGGCATAAGAGGCAACTGTACAGATCGAATCACGGGGAACACACCTTTCGATGACTAAGGTTGCTTGACTGACGCCTTTCGTGGCTATAATACCTCAGTTCGAGACGGGCTGGCGGGTCAATTAGGAACATTGCTTTTTAAAAATTGATCAATCACCGCATCGCCGTTGCGGGGGCGCGTGCGCCGCGGCAGCTGTTCCCAGGAAGCACCTGGAATCACGGCGAGGGTGGAAACGAACGCAAACGCTCTCGAATAATCAGCATCGGTCGCGATAATGACTGGTTCTAAGCGAAAGCCTGACGTTCCATCAGAACGTGCGATCAAAAACGCCATGTACTCGAATGTGAAAGAATTTTCCATCGTTTTTCCTCAGTATTCTTCATTCTCGTTTCACGTTTGAATTCTGCATACCCTCCACAAAGGTAGGAATTCATTACGACACCCCTCCCTATGCGCGGTTAATTATGCGCTTTACTAACCGAGATTTACTTTGGCCCTACCGATGCCAAGTGAATTTTACCTGACTGTCCAGCCATCTACCAAGTTGACATTGAATTTGCATAAACGATCACCCTCGCTTGTGAGCTTCACCGTATGCCCGCGAATTCGCGGATGAAACGATAAATTGCTAGAAAAATCAACCCTTTCAAATTTAATCTTGCGTCGCTATGTGCATCGTTAAACAGTTTACTTAACAAAAATATTTTAAATACACCGCTACATCTATGCAACGCGTAAATTCATCCACCGCAATGGCGAATAGCTTACTTTAAGTCGCGATAAGAATTTTCGTGCTCTCGTGGGGTCTGAAGGTGGCAAGAAGCAAGGTTCGGCCAGGCGAGCCAAGGGTGGGCAGAGGTTAGGGTAAGGTTTAGGAGGTGGAAGAGGCGGCGAGACCTCGTAAAGGGGGTTTCAACGGGCGCTGATATAAATTGAGCTTGCCATCAAGGCAAGCGGCGGGATCTGCCCAAGACCCCAAGATATATAGAAGTAGCTTTCAGCACGCCATTGAAGAATAGTTCGACTCGCTTCGCGGAAAAATGCTTGGAATCGCCGCAAACCGGGATAACGTTTCTCTTGCGAGATTTTTCGCGACCCCAGCGAGGGCTGAAACGTTTCCACGATGAAAACTTAATTCGCAGTCAGGCGTGCTATCGTCCCTGGACTACGAACACCCTGAATTCGATGATAATAAGACGAAACGCGGATACACCGGATTTACCGCGTCCGCCAAGTAGAATAGCATGATCACTGGTCAGACAGTCACCGATCCATCGAATTTTAAACAATGACGCTGCTATTTCGGAAACGATCGATGGTTGCCTGTCGAAATTTCGACGAAATTAATCGAATCCGTAGACACCGAGGACGGCGACTTCAAAATTTGTCGTTTAATAATTAAAGATGTTCCTTTTCCGTCATTCGCAGTAAAGTTTTATCCCGAAATAAATATATTCGATAGACATTTCGATCCATCGAATTAACGTTTCCGAAAGATACACGAATACAATCGTTTGCTTTGTCAGTAACCGTGGCTTCGTTGTTAAATTTCTTCTATAATCGATTTCTAACGGAAAGACAATGTTCTCTGTATTATGGGGGGAAGAAAAAGGCGGCGTGATGGCGCGGGCGACTAATATTTAATGAAAATAAATACTACATAAGTTGGTGAGATGCGAGCCTGATTGATGACGGTGGTTGGGCTGCTGTCCGAGGGTGGGAAGACGCATTACCCGGACCGCCCACTGTTTCATGCCGCGTTACGTCGTCAGGAGGGACATTTTCGTTGGGCCATTAGTGGGTCGTCGTGATCTAACCTCGTGTGGAATTAAAATTCGAGGATCATCCAGGAAGGCTGAGCAACGCCAGGTTTAAATGAACTTTTCGGTCGATTTTTCAAACGCGGTTTACGGTGTGTCATAAACCAAAGGAAATTGTATTACGGCGATACATTTATTTCCGCGAGATTCGCGCGCTCGTCTCTCAAAGCGTTTCAAGATACTGGCAGTAAGGTTAAAACGAAAAGATGCACATTCTTCTCCGTAATGCGGGCAACTTCATAAAGGTCGCGGAACTACCGATAAAATGCATACTCGCGGCTCTCGCATGCACGGCGGACCGTAAACTTGATCCATTTATACTTTATTATTATTTCACGGACGCAATATCGTTGGTTCAGGATGCCTGTCGTGAAATTAGCCCGAATTGCTTCTGAAACTGGATTTATCCCCTGAAGTAAGTGCGCTCGCAAAAATCTGTATAGCATCGTACGTTTGCCCGAGGACGATCCGTCAATTCCATGAAATTGCACTGGCTTCGATCGGTATTCGATCACTGCTTGCTACATTCGTGAATACGGTAGGAATCATGATCAACTGCTTATCGTTAATTGAATCATTTCTTGTGGAATCCAAATTGCTCATCGGAGTGTCGCTAATTCCAACCAACGATGCAGTGCCTACGCGTTCGAAAGTCAGCCGTGAAAATCGAGATTTCAGAGGGTGGCTCGAAGGGTGGAGATCGGTTTTACCCCAACGCGGCGTGTATTTTCAACGCGTGTGTGAAATTATTCAGGGCTGGTAGACGTCATAACAAAATGGGCGTTAGATGATACTCCCTAGGGTCATCGCGGCGACATAGTTTATCCATTGAGAACCCCAATTCTCCTCCATACCTAGCTACCACATGTGTACACGGGGATGCTTTTCTCTCCGCGCGTCCGTACGCGTGTATTCGCTTGTGCGCGACACCCGTGCCCGTGTGCGCGTGCAGTACCCGGCTGTGATATTTTTCGGCCGACGACACGTAAGAGCTAATATCGCGGTCTATGCATATTTATACGGCATTAAAAATCACCCCTCCCTTAAAATGCATAGGCTGCTGCATACCAGACGCGTTGAATCTTCGTCGAGCCGCGTAGGCTGAAGCGTTTGTCACGCTGGGAGCAACCTGCTAGACGGTGTCTCGTTTCTTTTCAACTTTTACTATTTCATCGGCGCGTTTTCTCGAATTTCGTCTACCTTTGCGGTAAAGGTGTTATGTTGGTAGCTGTGAAATTGATATTTCGAGTGGAACGTGTTGTACCAGAAGGCACTACTCTAGCTCGTTCGCGAAAAATCTTCGTGGATTGAAATAGTCTATATTTAATACCACCAGAAGAAGCAACTTTAAATGAATCGGTCCATTTTCGATTATGATGTATCAAAATTCGTGCAAAGTCCAATTATGATCTTTTAAATTGCGCAAGTTTGTCGAGTGACTGGTTTCTGCATAATGCAATCGGAACGCGGCTCCCATTACTTTCTCCGTACCCTATTATTTGCTGACATATTAAAAGATGTTGGCGAGCACACATTTCACGTTTAATATTAGAATAATGTTAGACTAATGCCTGTTGTCCCCGTGTATTCTTATTCCGGCAGGACGTTGATTTATTTTCAGCGCACGCCTCGCCGGCGTAGCGCACCTATTCGATATTCGTTCGATGGCGTTCATACGTTACAGGCGGGCGAGAAACAATGTGGCAGTGATTTAACACGGGACAGAACCGTGATCGAGAGTGATTCGCGCTCCGGCGAAGCTTGACGCGCGCATGTTTGATGCGCCATCGTAAAACACTCGATTGCCGCGTACACGTGTCCGGTTATACGCTGGACGCATCCACGTAAATGATCAGTGATAGTTTGCGGGTGGAAATTTTGCGGATGGAAATTGCATATCGATCATACCTGCCTTTCGATACTCGATTCAATGCACGCCAGTGCCGAGGTCGTAATTCCAAACTGACCTTTCGCTGCTCCTTTTTCGCGTTTTATCTGCGATTTTTAATCCTTCGTTTTCCTACCCGCGTCGAACGAAATTAACCAAACGAGACAATTGAAAACTCTCGTCCGCATTAGGGATATATGCCTATCGTTCGAAGCGGAATCGCGGGTAGAGACAGAAGTTTCGACGCGCGGAGGCGAAGCAAAGTTCAGTCTCAAGCGTCGCGGACTTCTCAGCCCTACGAGCGTACACTGAAACCATTTCCCATTTCTCAGGACAAGACAATAACGAACTACATTTACCCTCGGTGCAGTCACTTGTTTGTCCCAGAGGATGGTCGAATGACACCGCCATTCGTCCAGCTCCCGTGGGATACTTTGAAAGCAATAGCCAACATTCGCCACTACGGACCGTCTCTGGGAACGGCATATGTGACTTTTAGCAGTCGAAATGCTCTCTGGTGCGAGTAGAGACGCAACGATTCGAACATCGATCGTTTCGTGAAACGAATCAAAGCGAGGTCGTTCAAGCAAAATCTGTTAAATTCGAATGGGGGTAGCGCGTCTTGTTGTTGCTACGTAACTTTGGGACTTAATTCGTTATCTCGTTATACAACGTGTAACGGATAATCGTTAGAAGTACTTAAAGGCAACCAAAGGTTTGTCGTATGAAAAATGTTTAGCAACCGGAAGAATCAATCCGAAAAAGAAACAGTCCTTCGGGAGCCGCGTTTGTATAGTCGAGCGTTATCACCGGTTTGGAATCATAAAACTGTAGCTCCGGTCCATAAACCTGAACGTTGTTTCCTTCTCATTCGAGGCTGTATCCATTAGTAGCATTAATCCACGTTTTGGGAAGATGACGACGGATAGTGGGCAACGAAAGGGCGGAAAACGTGCGAGCAACCCAACGGGGTAGTTCAGACGCAACGTTTCACCCTCGGCCTCCCGGTTCTTTCTTTTTTTTTCCTTTTTTCCTCATTTTTATTTTTTCCGTCGCCAGGCTTTCATACGGATCGGTAGCCATCGACGGAAGGTCGTGTCCCATAAAATTTCCGGGCAGTGGTAATCGAAAGGACCCTTCAGCCTAGAAACGACCAGTTACCTGAGGCAGTTAAGTTAAATGCCTGTTAGCAGACGTTAACTGCCCGCCGCTATGGGTTCTATTCCGTGGACGATTGCAATTTTAATCGCCTCTTCATTATGATTAAATTTAAATCGGCTGTGTGCAGGTCTAATAAAGCTCGTTCCGCGGCGGCCACGCTCGAAACAGAAAATGTCTCCTGGGCGGATTAAAATACGCGTAATTAAAACCGTAAAGCGCCAATACGTGTCCCCGAAAATAGACTGTCGGGTTCGCGATAAATGTCTGGCTGAAAAAAGCTTTTTGTCTGAACCATCGTCACACGTGGACGCGGTTGCGCGCGCGCGCGCGCGTGCTTACGATCGGTTTTGCTGCCGGCGGACGTGTTCGCCGCTGCGCTGCCGGATGATTGAGCTTTATTTGAAGTATCGAGAGGGGGTTAATTAATATTCTAGATATGATTGACGGTAAGGAACAGCGCGTCTGTGTGCGCTCTTGCGAATCCGTGCGACCAAGTGGGAACGCGGTCAGAAATGTGTGCACGCGTGTGTGTAGGCGCGCGCGCGCCGTTCCGCACACGGAAAGAGCCATTGACCTCCGACTGATGCAGAGGGTTTCGGAAAGGGATGAAAAAACCCTCGGAACCTGCACCCGTCGAATTGCATTTTTTTTCGCCCTCTCGCGAGTCTGTCAAATTATTTATAGCCGTCCAGCCGGTATTTTGCGACGAATAATTTTGGAATATCGTCGAACTTTGTTCACGATACGCCACCCTGCGTTATATACTAACGAACGATGATTCTATTATTTCGGATAATATTTGTAGAATGGCTGGATCGGTGAGTTGACTGATTGGTGGCAGTTGCGTTTAACGAGAGATGAGAACGCGATTACTGTCTTCAGACAAGTATACGCGAGTACAGAAAACGTCGTTTTATAAGTTCCCTCGTTAAATCTGAGATTGTTGTAACAAAATATTACTCCCCCGTAGTACATCTCAGACAAGCCAGACCATCTGGTCCGCGGACACGTTAAACGAGTGGCACAATTGAAAACGTTATTACGTTAAAACGTAATTAAATGCCTCGCATAATTCCGGATCGGCTACGTGATGCCGCATCGAAGTAATTGTTGATTGTAAAGCAGTTCCGACGAATGCGTTATCTCGCGCCAGCAATATAATAGTTGTTAATTAACAGCAATTAGAGACGTAGCGGCAATTACATCACTTTTCGAGTAGTAATAAATTACAACAGATCGATAAATCCTAATATTTCATTACACTATATCAAGTATTTTGTTGGTAATTAGAAACGCTTGCTCGCGGCTCTCTCTCTCTCTCTCTCTCCCCGTCTCTTTCTCTTTTCTCTCTTTTGTGCTAACGCTATCATCGCATTAAAACCGGCCGTTGGTTAATTTTTAGCTGCACACACCGCGCCGTTTCCCTGATCCATTCAGTAGCCTCTCACAACTATCGTTCTCGCTCCGGGCTACGTTTCGCTCGATTAAAAAGTCCCGATTGTTCGCGCGGAAAATTCTGCAAACTTTATAAGCGTGCCATTCTTTCGGCGATTCTTCCTATCGCCAATTAGCCGGTTAAAAATGTAATTTAATAGCGCGCGCGTTCCTCGATTCTCGTGCGAACCGTTTGATTCGCTACCATTTTGTTCCTGCCTTTTTTCCCTCTTTCCCCAGGCAAATCGAACATTCTTTCCCTCGATGATATGCCCGCACAGATTTTTCAATTCCTCTATTAACGATTTTATTCGAAAGTAGAGTTTCTTTCCAAGCGTATTCAATTTACAACAATATCGCCACGCGAGTCTATTTCATTCGAAGAATTGAGAATCTACTATTATCCTACCGACAAACTCCTAAAGCCATCATCTATCGACTGTTTCAATTTCATCGGAAGAAATAAAATGTTTGAAGAACCAATAACAGCCGGTGAACAGTACGATGCACAGGGTTGCACACCAGCCACGTGTGCACGCGTCTGATACGTCCGCGGGGTTGACCCAGCCCTCGTGAAAATGTTCAGCGGCTGGTCCGCCATGGCGAGTCAAGAAATCTTTGATAGCGACGCTCGATAGTATAGCGACGCTGGGCGCCGGCGCCTTTCCCTAGCAGCCCCATTGGTGCCTGAGGCCCTCTCCACACGAGAGCCCGCCGCCGGGTTTCCTTGGAAACGCTTCGTTCGCTCTGATGTCTACCCTCGCCCACGGAAAACCTCTTTCAATTAGGCAACCAGCCACCCCGAGCACCGACTCTCTCTCTCTCTCTCTCTCTCTCGTCCTTTTTCCCCTCCCGATCTTCCTCTCTTTTCTTCGTTCGTCCACGCTACCTTTCGAACGCGTATCTACCTGTGTCTCGAACCAAGAGATCCACAACGAGCTCTCATTCGCATCGACGAGTTTTTTCCCCTCCTCGAGTCGGCCGTTTAGTGATTTCCTTCGTTCCTTAATAATTATGCTCGACGTTCGAGTCCCCGGGACTCGGGAATGGAAAAAGTCGCGCGTTACGCTTGAAATCGTCGCGACGTTTCTCTCGAGTAGGGGGATGAACGGTGAATATAGGCGAATCGTTCGAGCGAGAAGCATTCACCGAGAGGGATGAAGGTTCGATCGGGGATAAAAACCTGCCGGATGGGAAACCGAGTAAGAATCTGTCTGCGGATTTAAATGACCGAACTGTACCATCGTTGGTGTATTTCTGGAGCACGTCGATCGCGATGTCACTGGGGTGATGTCGCGGAATTAACATATGGAACGGTCGCGGTATGCATCGCCTCATAATTGCCACGGTGGATATGAAAAATATCCGGGAATCCGGGAAGAGGCGTCGCACACATGCCGCGTCCACGTGTGTGTCGACACGGGGAAAGGAAGACGGGCAAGACTGCTTGATATGCAGCACGACGCCTGGCTTGACTGACGCTTCCAAGTTGCGAATAAAATTTTCATGAATTTCTATTAGCTTCGTTTTTCTAGACGTGCCCCGGAGACTTAAAAAAGCTCCAGCCGGTTGATGCCCGGGGGAAAGGAAGAGAGCGCGAGTTGGTCAAGACTCGAGTATCGGTTTTTTTCAATTTCCGCTTTAAAGCACGCCCCGCACATTTCGTTCTTTAATATCGACCGTAATAACGCTCGGAATCCCTCGCATTCCACACCACTCTTTGACTATCGCTAAATATTCTATTATTCTATTCTGATATTTTATTCTTGGTCTTGCTGCTATTCCTTAGAGCTTCGGCTATTCCTTATAATAGAATTCAATATTTAAAACTTCCTGTGTACGAATATCGCGCTGAATAGAGTGATAAATGTTCGATGTATCATGAAAATCTAATTAGACTACGTTTTGCGAATCGTGCCCGCCGCGAAACCAGCCCGCAAAAATAAGAAACTTCAAATATAACCATAATTGATTTTCGTATACTTTAACGTTACACCTGGAAATAGTCTGCAATACGTACGAATATAGACCGGTATTGCACGAGTAATTCTGTTCGTAATATAAAATGCTATTGCGCTAAATTGCGAGCGTTTATGCAAATTCATACGTCTATAAACGCTACTGAAGAAACGAAATCCATGTAGGAATTCGTTTCATTTTTCAAATACCATAGAATTATGATAAACTAGCATAACCAGCCACGGTTTACTAATTACACAATATCTTTTCCCTCTGAAGGAAAAGTACGCTTAACGCAACGGGCTGGGAATTTCATTATCGCGTCTTGGGCAATATCTCGCGGTCATTCCCGTGATCTTTGAATTTGCCGTACACCACGGAGGTGGGGAAAGTTTCCAGAAAGTTTTGCGGTTGGCTGACGGCGAGCCGGAGTCCACCAAATTTCGAGACCCCGTAGGGCGAAGGCTTAACGCTACTCCAAGTTTCACTTTAATCCGTAAAGCCACGGTAGGCCAGCGGAATTGATTTCGAGACACTCGCGGTACCACCTAGTTATGCCTATTAACCGCGTCTCTTCTTACCCGAACCGCAACCCAAGAATTAAGTAAGCTATCGTCGTTGTCCAGGACTGTTGCGTCGAATCGGTTTGAACAGAAGTTTATCGCGGTCGGTTCTTTCTCGCAACAAAATCCATGTCAAGTTAAAAACTTACTTGAACTCGACTCTCCGTCAGACCGATTTTCACAGCTATTTCCTCCCTGAGGAAGATATCCGGGTAGTGTGTTCGATTGAAACACCTCTCCAACTCGTTCAGCTGAGCCGGTGTGAACCGCGTTCGGTGCCGTTTCTGTTTGGCAGGCTTGTCGTCGCCTTGCCCGATTCCTGCTGCGTTCCCTGCAGGAAGACGAGAAAATGTTCAATTTTCGCGCTTCGTCAAATTCACTCGCTTCACTTGGCTTCCGATCTTCCACCGTTACAGAAGATGCCTCTTCTAAATTTCTAATTCACGAGCCGTCTTCGCATCTATCGGTTCATCCGTTTGACTCTTTCCTTTTTTCAAATTTAGCTTCTCCCGTCCCTCTCGATTGACGCGGACGATTTCCATACAACTTTCTACTCTCTCCGTCGAATGCAACTGCGATCGAGCGGCACTCGCGAACGGGAGAACGAAATTTAGAATTTATCGTACATCGAAACGGTATCAGGGTTTGGACGTCGGTAAAACCAAGTGAGCGGCGGGGGTGGAAAAAAAAAAAATGGGTACATTCGAACACGGTAAAACACTTACCCGCGCCAGGCATGGTCATGATTAATTCCTGATGAAGTGTGAGGCCACCGCTAGCAGACAACCCGGTCCCCAAAGTCCCCATCAAGCCGTCCAACTTCTCGTGCTTCTTTAGATCCTGCGCATGAAGATCCTTCGCTCCTGCGGGCGCGAAGCGCGAAAAAAGAGAAAGAAAAATAGGAGCCATTACAGTTTTCTGTTACCCCCCTCGTCAGGCAACGGGGCCCCCCTTTCCTCGCGCTCACTCCCTTTTCTGCTCTATGTAGTTTAAATTTGTATAGGAGCAGAAGCTGGCTAGGCCCGTGGCGAGGAGGGCAGGGGAGGGCACGGGCCACTTAGCACGAAGGTGCGAGAATCGTCACCGGCCTCCGGCTTCTAGGCGAGCAAACACACACATCCAGGCCCGCGGTCCCATGCACGCACGAACACGTGTTCGCGCGCCCGCGTACGGCCCCGGCTACGTGCTCGTAGAAAATTTCTAGAATGCGTGGGAGGAGAACGGATGGAACGCCCGCCGCGGAGAGCCCGTGACCGCGCGCGGCCATCGCGCGTCGCGTCGTTGTGCTTTGTCAAACCTGCTTACGTAATATCGACTGAAACTACTTCCCTCGACCTCCTCTTCGAGCCGATCTACCGACTTTCGGTGGTCCCAACGCGTACAGGTTGCTCGATTATCCCGGCGAGAAATTTTAGGGGATGATTCCAGACTTCGAGGCGGAGGACGGCCGAAGGACGGCAAATACGACGCCCAGGCGCGAGCGCAACCACCGCTAAAATTTCCCCGAGGGGTGTCTCTGAACATGCTCTATACCCCAGGGGGTTCGAGGGACCCTGTCCCGGAAGTGGAGGAATTGGTAAAGTGAATCAAGTTTGAAAAGAGCCGGGAAGTTGTCTGTTTTCATTTAAATAATGAACACGCGTGGAAAGTAACGTCGCTTCGGAGGATTGTTCGCGTGTTGGGGATCATCGTCGTTACAATCGGCACATTTCTCACCATATCTCCGAGATCGTTAATTAACCATCGAGCCGTGCATCAAGCGTTATGAAGTCAACACGCGTTACAACGGAACGATAATATAGTAACCAAGGAATTTTATTGGTTTCATAAACACGTTGACCAGCCCGGCAGTTTTGCATCGATATTTTATAATCCTGGCTGTTAATAGTGATTCATTCTGGTCGTACGCTCGCCCTCGGCCGTATCCAAAATGCTTAATGCGACCGCGCATGCATAATAATGTTAAATAGTCTGCTATTTGATCGGCGCTAAAAGCGTCATGGAAATAGTTGGAAAATCGCGAATATTTCCCGACAGGAATCGAGCGACGTCGTTCCTTTTTCGCTAAGTTATGCAAATGCCTGGCCGAAAATCCGATCGTTTTTATCGGACCGTTATTCGATGCATCGTATACGGGCGTTAATGTAATTTGTATATTTGATGAATATCGACCATCGCTACACACGAATTTCCCTCTGAATCGTCACCGATAACTTCGAAACTTTCTTGTTTTATTACGTAGTGGACGTTGTGCATAATCGAAAAATGTCTAAAAGGACCTCTAGACCGTATCCCTGGACAGTTTATTCGACGTATAAATAGTTTACATAGAAAAGCCACGAAGGAAGGACAATGAGAAATCCGATCGTGCTGAAGGAACGTATTAGTCGCAAAGCCAAATCGTGATTGACGAATGCGAATAATAGACGATTGCTAGTTAAATGTTAAAATATGTAACCAGCGAATCGAAAGGTTCATAAAACTGCGATGGGGATCCTCTCGGTATCGAGGAGTATCGTTGTTTGGAAGAAAGAGCAGGGTTGTCGAGCGACCACCAGCGCGTCAGAAACCGTTTACTCAATGGAAAGTTCGTATGAATGAACTTTACGACTGGTCTTTATTTTCGTTTTATTTTTATGGGTCCTGATGATTTTATTTCGATTTTACTGGACGAGGCTTGGTATTTATGAGCATCCTCGTTCGACCTCCCGAAATTCGGTAGGTCCCTTTGATCTCCTCATCGTGGATCATGGATTTTGTTTCCGCGAAAAGAGAGGTAGAGAGATGCAGAAGTAGAAAAAAACGAACGAAAAAAAAGCGAGGGAAAGGGACTACGTCGACGCTGGACTCTTCCGTGAATTTTTGTCTCGCAGCAATTTTCGCATCGCAACTGCGAAACTTCCGCTAAAAAAAAACGCATTGAATTGAATTGTCACTGCGAGATCCGCTTCGTGACTCGTGCAATTTAATTCGTTTCGATCAAGATCAATTTGATTCAATGGGAGAAAAAAGGGATTTTATACGAAGAATGAAACGTACGCATCGCGAAAGTCACTAGCCGTGATTCTTTTGACACATGCAGAATACATAAATGCCAGTTTTCATCCTTTCAGATACTCAAACAGTGTTCAAACGGAAGAGAGAAAGAGAGAGAGAGGTAGAGACGAATAAATAAATATCACTTTTATATGAGAGCTGGCAAATTCAATTTGCTTAATCGCGTAGCGGGGCTCGATAAAAATTTGCAAACAGGATATGATTAGTGCGAACGCGCCACTTGCCGAGGATTAGTGCTACCACCTTTTGTTTGCCTCGCAACCGTTTGCCTCTCATTAACGCCAAGAATCATTGTTTAATCCTATCCCATCAGCTCGGATTATCGAATTGTTTAATCGAATTAAAAGGATAACAGTTAAGAAAACGAATTCGCCTATCATCAATAATTTTTCACCCTCGTGTTACTTTTTTCTTCTTTATATACTTTTACCGATATCCACTAAAGGAAAAACGTGATTTAATATCGTCGATCGATCGAATAGAACGACAGCAGATTAAACAGAATATAATTGCCATCAAGGAAGTTATTTCCTCGAGAATAGTTTTAGAAATTCTCGGAGAAAAGGAAAAGAAGCCAGGTCGCGTGTCGTAGCCGAAGAATCGTTGAACGGTTCCTTAAAATGCGGGATCGATGGAAAATGAATTGGTGACGACGAAGATTAAGTAGCCAGGACAAAAATCGAGGGTTAATCGTTCTTTAATCGGGAGCGACACGTCGCGCTTTCGCTCGATTTGTACCACTAGCTCCAACTCTAAATCGTTCCTTAACTTCCCGCCTAATATAATCAGTGTTGAGGTAATTAAGGTCATCAAACTCGAGAAGCGTTTTCCTTCGGCGGGAGGGAAGCGAACAGGCGTCCGCCACGTGTTATCAGGCGAAAAGTTTTTCTTTTCGTCGTTTTACCAACTTTGTCCTTCCGTTCGCGCGTGTCCCGTGACTTTCGACGATGAAAACCGTGCTACCGCGGCTGCTTGATGCACGCGACGTATAAATTTTCTGTACGATCGTCGATCGGGATGAATGGGAATGACTATTCTATCTCGTCAATTTTTGCCGTCTTTAGAAGCTTTTACGTTTTGCTGAAGAGTGCCAAGCGACGGCTGGTGTTTCAATTATTAACAGCGAAGTGTCGGAAAGTAATGTGCTTCTATTTAGTCTTTAATGTATTGTATCTTTTATTTGATGCAAATATCTCTCTGTCTGAATAGAGTAATGTTTTATACACCTGAACCGGAGATTGACAATGAGCGAAACGTTCTGTATAATTTGGACTTGGTCTGCTTTCGGTAGAATAATGTGCTATGTCAAGCTTAAGCGCGATAGAGGATATCGTTCAGTCTTGTTCACGATCAATTATATTTTAATGAAAGTCATTGTTACTTAAGTTATAATTGTTTGAATGGTATTATTATTTAATTGCACGCGCGGAAGAACACGTCCCGACGGACAGGGATCTTCCGGAGCGTAACTTGAAATACCGCGACGAATATTAATAACGAAATGAATATATTATTGTTCGTGAAGTTTATAAATATTATATAATTTGTTACGTAAATTAAAGTAATGAATAAAATATATTTCATAAGTACTAATTGCAGTAACGATTGCTCGTTGCGCGGTATACCCGCGATTAAAAAAATTTAATAACTTCTTTTTTAACAAATTTTTTAGTGGTTAAAGTTATACGGAATGTCCTTCCCTAATTAATAACTCATTAAACGAAACCGACTATGTTATTTGTGACATATCCACGCTCACGCCTACATATAGTTATCGTTTAAATGTTAGTTAAAGAGATTTTTTACACAAAATGAAATATGTACAATGGTTAGTTACGGGGATATGATTTTGACAATTTCCTAAGTTCAGATATAACTTTGCAAATGAATAATACTTATTCTCTAACAGATCTAACGTTCTACTTTAACAGAATTTTACAGAATTTTCCTCTTCTCTTTTTTAAATTACTTATTTACCTGATTAAGAATAAAAGTTTCCAAGCGTCGGACACCGTCGCTTACAGAGTCATCGTCCACTGTTCAGTCTTATACAAAAGAAATATTTCTTTTTAGCATCGTTTAACCAATTTGTAAGTTATATATCTCAGTAGAAAACAATTTCCTTACTCAAGAGCAGTAGAAGCAGAAGGTTTGAACCAACCCAGTTTCAACCCTCGCACAGCACAAAAAACATACTCCTCCACTTTTTCACACTCAGACCACGAGCAACGAATAGCCAAGTAATGAGAACAGACCCTCAAACATCCCTACTCGACATCGTCCAAAGGATCGGGTAAAATCGCGAAACTTCACGGGACCAACCTCGAACCCTGCAACCACCTGAGGACGCGACAAAAAAAAATCCCCCTCCAGAATACTTCAACCTGAGAACACACGAGATCCATCGAGAAATGAAGGGATGCTCGCACCTTTCTGACTCTACTTACCGGTAATACCGTGTACGGAACCGCCGGCGGAGATGTTGTTGAGCATGCCGTTCCCGGGGGGATGCAACCCCCGACACAGATAAGACACGGTTACGAAATATCCGCGCGTCACCGGGAGCCACGAAATTTACGCCCTGCGAACCGCGAGGGGATTACTTATTTCCACCGAATTTCTCGTGGATGTTGCGCGACGAGATCCGTTGCGAACCGACGAGACGTGCTCGAGGAACGGCACCGTACCCCAGCAAGGCAAACAGCGGACTGCCTAGCTGCCATATCGGAGCTCCCCCACCGCCGAGGATCACCGCGGATGTCCCTCTCTCTGTTGCGCGAAACACCCTCCTGTCCCTGTCCTTTTCCTCTCCATTGCTCGAGCTAACGTGCTCTCGCTTCTGCCAGAGGATTGTGGGCGTGATATTAAATCGCAGCCGTGCTTCAGACTCGCCGCCGCCGACAGGAACGTAGCTAGCTGACAGTGGAGCCTGGAAACGGAACCTGACGGGACAGTTCTGGGATCTTCTGGGATATTTTCTCTGCTACTGGAAGAGAGATTCGAGGAGAGGCGAGAGCCAGATTCTTCAGGAATCGAGGATAATTCGAGAGATCGATTTCGAGAGGATGATTGCTTGGGTGATAGGAGGTTGGAAGACGTAGAGGGTGTTGGTACTCTGTTCAAAGTTTGATCGCTGTTGAGTTGTCGCGGATTTTAAAAGACATATTTGGTTCGATGGTATGCTGGTTTCAATTTGCATTCTACAAGGAACTCGTAAAAGCGTGGAGCATCATTAAAATCGCTATCCACTTGGAGCACCCTCCGGAGCCGGCAAATCCCAGTCGACCGGTCGTCGAGGCGGTCCGCGCAAAGATAAAATCGGCGTACTTCCAGCAGCGTCTTGCGTGGATGGCTACGCGACTGAAGAACCGATACAGACAGATTAGCGGGACAAGAGCAGGAGAGGCAGGAAATATAAGAAAAGATAAAGCAGTATCCAATAGCGGGGACGAAGAGAAGCGAATGAACGAAAGTAAGAAAAGAACCGCGCGCACTTCTAGCCGCTCTCTGTCGAGGAAAGAAAGGAGATGAAGAGGCGGAGGAGAAAGAGAGAGAGAGAGGGATTAAGAAGAAAGGAAAAAAAAGTAGAAAAACCGGCGAAAAGAAATCGGGAAGCGGTAGTGGCAGAGTTTTGCTCGCGGACTACGGTGGTTGGCGGGGCTGTCCATATCCCGAGGTAAACTCTATCCAGGTTACTGTAGTCTAGCTGTCTCTGTTTTGCGGTAGGCGGTAACCGCCGCGGACCCAGCTCCAATGAGCGAGTAGCCCGCCCTCTGAATGCCCCACTAGCTTACCCCCTGCTGGAGATTTATTGAAATTTTATTTTTATGGCCGGTGAGCACGGCGTCCGGTGGATACAGGGGGTTGCAGGGTGCGCGTCGAGGCCAGACGGGGCGAAGGAGAGAAGAGAGATTCCTTCTCGTTTCCTCTAACTTTTTTTCCACGTTTCCTCCGTCCTCGTCCCTCTTCCACCCAGGAGAGCCACCCTCCGCCGTCCGTGCCGCTTCATCCCTTTCCCCCTTTTCACGCTCTTTCCCTACTCTTTCCCTCTTCGACTGTACGCTGCCGCGTAGCCCGGCCGCTTTATTCGCTACGTCCTTTTAATTCAATAGCTACCCTTTTTATAAGGTGGCGGGCGTCGAGCGAAGACGGAAGTCGACCGCGCCGCTTCCAACGTCGGCTAGGGACGATGTACCGGAGAACACTTCGGCCCAGTATCGACGGCTACTGGTTCTCGAGATTGATATCCACTTCCGCGATCGGAACCAGTCGAGAAACTGGCTTTTTAGGCGAGACAGACGCGAGTCTGCTCTCGCGTTCTCGTCGTCCTCGAGTTTCTATGAAATGCTTACGTTCGCAGCACTTCCAGCAACGTTCGACGAAACGTTCGTAAGAAGAGCTGTTTAATGCATAGGTGCACGAGCGAGCGATTGTGTGCGCGTGAAAAGTAAGTAGATTGTGCCCGCGGTAGTAGTACGTGTGCGCTGTACTATTGTAGTCTGGTGTTACTACGTCGTCGCGTGTTTGACTTGTTATTGATTAACATCTTCACGCATCTTCCTGGTATGGTGTGACTTGGCGCTTTACGATCCACATATTCTCATGGACGAATTACCGTCGTCGTCTATGGTATTAATAATTTCTTCGTCTCGTTAGGCAGTCATAGTTGGACATTCGTAATTAGCAGGAGAGCAGAGCCCTGGGTAGAAAGAAATAAAAGAAATTTACAGAGTCGGATTAAAATTCATTTTGATCGATCCTGCATTACGTATGCTTCGTTTCTTTATCTGATTCGCGTGTAGCCGGTGCACGATTAATTATCAGAAATATTCAATTGCACCGTTTGCATAGCGAGTATCGACGCGAAAAAAAAAAGAAAAAAATGGAGAACGGAAAACGTTGAAACGCTTTGTTCGCTGAACGTCGAAGCGGAAATTCATACTCGTTCGGCGGCGCGCGTCAGTGAGAACAGTTATTTCAGCGTAGAAATGAGTTCGTAATAAACGTTGAAATACTACGCGCGTCGATGAATAACCGAAATATATTTTTGTCGCAACAGCGATACGCGTAATTGCCGTTACTCTCGTCAACGATTGCGTGCACGACTTGCGAATACAAGTGCGATCGCTTAAGAATTTCGAGAGGACGGTTAGCACCAGCCGGACGGAAATTTCGTAGATGAATTACGATCTCTCGAAGAAGCAGATCTCGCAGAAACGCCATGCATAGATACCAAGAAGCTATATTACTTGGAGAAGGGGGTTGGATATCAAAGAAATTTAATAAACACGGCAGAAACGCTTCGTCGATCCACGGTTTGGCATTCTTGTATTAATATGAAAATAATTTACAACGCTGAGTTAATATCAGAGACGTCGGCGCTCTCAAAGCAACTCTTCGAACGTACAAACAAGAATTAGTTATTGAACTTAACCTGCCCGTTGGTACTTGCCGCTGCCTCGAACGCATATTTTAAATTCTGCAGTTTTCTAATTTTTCCAACCACGCGTCAATTAAGCAATTACAGGCAAAGTTTATGGATACTCTTCGTTTACCCTGATTTGCATTGCCCGCCCACCCTTCTTCTCTCACTCTCTCTCGCGCTCTTCCGTGAATCAAGTTAAATGGTAGAACGTAATAAAAACATTCTACTCGGCGTATGCAAAATACATACATTGGTAATCGTATTAAAGATAATTAACGTCGCTGGACCGTAGTATTCGATCACCGTTCGAACATGGCGACAAGATATTTTCGTGCGTGTCGCGTTGCAATATACGCGGCGGAATAAACGCTGGCGGCCCATGGAAAATGTAACCAGCGGTTTCGCTCGGTTCCTATAGTTCCAAAAATACACTGGAATTCTCCTGTTTAATGAAACAGGCATAACCGGGGAATGTGCGGCACGGTTCGCGCGCGCACCGCAGGAATCCTACCGCCGCGATGCAAACGTATATTTCAAATATTCGCAGTTCCCAGTTTTTACCCATCACCCACACAGGCAACACCCCCTCCGGTTGCATCCACTTTCCGCGACTAGTTTACTAAATTATCGTTTAATTATCGTTACGATCGTGCTGCGACGATTCGATCGGCCAGGTTCGATGCACTTTCCGGCCGTATAAATTCGAAATATGAATTGTCAGAAGAAAAACCTTCGATAATAAGGGATGATGGTTTAATCAAAGCCGTCGCACTTCTGCTGGGGAAGTTCTTTAATCGAATTTCGAACGAACGAATGGAATTGAAAAATTCGAATAGCTCGATCGATTGGACCAGACGTATTTTTGCATTCGGGAATGACGTATGTAACAAGTAGAAGTACCCATTTTTTGCTCTGTCTCCCTTGGTTTATTTTTTTTTTTTTTTTTTTTTAACCGTGTTGGAGAGGAGATGAATGGCAACAGCGGCAACGAAACACTTGGGCGGCGGAAACACGCAAAGGCATATGTGCCTCTGTACGCGATCGATTTTAAATAGGCGAGACGAACAACGGCAAATTGACAATGTGTCGAATGCAGACAACCGATGCCTCTGGCTAAAACTACCCCTCCGTGCCGCGTGACCGAGGTCCGTTTTAGGTGTAATGCGAGGAGCATTTTCCGGAAGGCCTCTGCATTTCGAATCGTTCAGGTTTCGAACGCGCGATTCTTTTTATACATTACTGAAATTATTAGCAGAGATTACGCGAGGCACTGGATAGAAATTGTTTACCAAAAGAGAGGACTCTCCCGCTGTGATACATATCCAACCCGCGCCATTGTTTGCGAAGCGATTTCGAAAACGATAAAAGTGACAAGTACCGACATGCGAGATAACAATTAAGGGGGGAAAAAAGGTGAACATCTCTCTGTTGCGTACGGATTCGTTTGGTGAAACGAGAACCTCTGTCCACGGTCCTCTTTCCGGTTAATTTTTTTTCCTCGTCGTAGGACTCGTCTAGTTTTCGTCCTCCGAATATTCGACGAATCGGAGGGGCGGATGCCCAAGCTCACCCTCCTGGGCCTGCAAGCCGGCAGAAGTAATACCACTTTCGCGAGGCACCGTGCGCTGCTCCGCCTGTTCGAATTGGAACAACGTGCACCGGCAACAGGCGACACACAGGTAGACAGGAATTTCTGATATTACATACCAGAAGCCGGAATGCCCCCATAACAATCCCGAGGGAGTGTACGAGGTTCTCCACATACGCCAGACATATTTCGCGTCTAGCACGCCTCCCTGACTCTCGTCAGTGTCTCCTGTTCGCTACAAATAGGGAACCGTTCCGTATCTATCTCTTCCTCTTTATTCACCCTTCCCTCTCCCTCCCCCACTTTCGCAACAGTCTCTCTCTCTCTCTGTCGATTCTTGTCTCCCTCGTGTTCTCAACCACTCCCTTCTTCACCCCCCGTGTTCAATTTCGATCCTCCATGATCGTTCGCGACGCTCGGAACGCGGCTTTAACGGAAGAGGAGCCACTCCAATAAAAGATCTCCTCTGGACCGTGGGGGTTGAAGAAAGTTCCCGTTCGGTGTTCCGTAGACGTTCCACGGTACCTGGGAGATTCCGAGCGAATGTTGCTCGGAACCGACAGACTATCGACACGGTGGCCGCTTACGAGTCGTTTTAAAATATTAGCGTCGCGCCCGTTATGGGAGTCGAGCGTAACCAGCAGTGTCCACAACGGCGAACGCTTTAAATGCGATTACCGTAACCGGTTTCTCGATGAATGGGGTATAATTAGTTTAAGTAATTAAGCGAAACGTGGAAAAGTAGAAAGAGCACGGTACACTGGTCCGAGGACCGGTGCCTCGGTCCTGGCTTCGTTTAATGTTTGAACTCCGCGAGCGAAATCTCGAGTAAACAGCACACGCGTTTAGAAGAGATCGCCGCGGATGCAGTTTTAATTAGCCCGGGAAAAAAGGTCGGCAACGACCCATGGAAATCACGTGTCCCGGTTCTCGCGCGCGAGAACGATCGATCGGACCGATCGGCGATGGCCAAGCCAACCGCGACTTCTCAATGGAGTGTTTTAAACGCACGACATCTGCTCGCTTATCACGAAAATGGGCTGCATGTTGAGATAGGTCGTTCCACAAGGATTTAGTGCCTTCGTTAAGCCGTAAGCTTCATTCAATTTTCTCCAATTTGTGGCAATTTGTGCTTACAGCACCCACATGCTCTCGTGCTCCCACCCTCTAACACCGAGCAACGGACGAGTGTGCCAGCCCGCGCGCGCACACACTCTCTGCCGTTTACTCGTACACAATCACAGAGAAATGGTCCTCCAGCGAAATTCATTCTACGCGCGCACTTCTCTAACTGGAACTCTTGAAAACTCTTTCCAACGTTGGTTTTCCGAAATTCCGGACCGCCTGCTATACACGATTACGGTTGATCGTCGAATCGCTTTTCCTCGATAGATTCCCGCCAAATCGATGCTCGATTATATTACCAGGTGCTACACGAAACACTACCAGTTGCCTTTTCGCCGTACTCTTTCTTTTTCTTATTTTGACCTTTCGCGCACGAACAGCGACTCTCGCTCGCCACGATGTTTCGCGTGGCAACTCGAGCGACTGTATTTACGCTGAATTTCGTTATCTCCAATTGATAGAAGCGAAGTATTGGTTTGGAAATACGTCCCTTAGGCTGTTTATGTTTTCGGTTGGAAAGTGACATTGTGTCGTCAAATGAGGATTAAGATAAAATTCCTCTACGACTGTAGTCCTGAATACGATGTGTCTAGCGTTAGTACAGCTTCGACGATCGTAGCGAGCATACGTATCGCGAAATTTTGCGCCACTCATTTCATAGTTTTAATTGATCAGAAACGTGTCTATCCATAATAGTGATGTAGTATCGTGTGTGAGGAATAGAAAAATTAGAGTAATAGACAGTGAATCCCGAAGTAGCAGCGACGACCCACAAGATTCTGGCACTTCAGAAATCGTCTCGAGTTGCAGCGACGCCCGACCGAAAAACTCGTCGAGCGCAAAGGGTTAAACGAGACGTTACCACCCGTACTTCCATCTTTCTACTTCTTCATTAGTTGAAGCGTCGGTAGAGAAGGTAAGAAAATTGACAACGCGTTGTAGCAGCATAGCCATCGCGTCGTCGAAACTCGCAGGCAAAAGATTCCAATCTTTCATATCGAGAATGAAACGCAGGCCAGCGTTGCGCAGTTCCATTAAACCGTGTAAACCAATTAGGGCGGATTACAAATCGGTGGTAAACGAAGCGGAATTTTCGATCGACGAAGTCGTCCCGGCGTGTTCAATTTCAATCTGACCGGAACGATTTCAATAGCCGGGGGCGAATTACGCGACGGAAACGGCGGCGGCAAGGTGGAAACGCGGAGGAGCGTGCAATTATCGCGGTAGCGAACCAGGTCGAAGTGCAAATTTTGATTCGACCCGAGCCGGCCGGTCTTCGCTCTCTCTTCGGTTGCTATTCGCTTTGCTAACGGAATCAACGCGTTCGTAACGGCGGCCTGGCACGGGCTCGGATTATCGAATGAACTTTTTAATAAATCGCCTATACCCGAGCTCCGTCGCGGCGTACGGCCAGGAGGGGGTCGCGCGGCTCATCCCCGAGCGGATACCTGGGCGAAACGCGATTCGGCGCGCGAGATTCCGAATAGCTGCACGCGTGCTTAAACCTTTGTTGCAGAGAGAAGTACGGGCCTCTCTCTGAAGTACCATTCCGAAATTATTACATTCTAGTGGGGCGAATATTAGCTCCGCGCGTATGCTTTCATTAGACGTTACCTTCGAGCGTTTCAATTTAACGCGGAAACCACCCCTCAGCCTCGTTCACAGGTCTATAATATCCGGGCAGGCACTTGCCGACTCTCTAGCGTGCTTCATTTGGACGTCGATCGAGTTCCAGCCATATCTCACATTCCAGCTACGGCTACCAACGAGTTTCCAAACGGGCACGATGCCACGTTTCTGCAAATATTTTGCCACTCGACGCCGGCGAGGCTTTTGGTTAATTGCTCGAACCCACCCCGGCCGGGGACTACCCGTTTACGCCGCCGCTGAACCGCCGTCTTCTCGGCTCTCTCTCTCTCGCTATCTCTGGATGACGATATCCCGGATATCGCTTCACCCAGACTCCTCTCTCCTCCTGTTCGATGTCTGAAACTTCACGCGACTCCGTCCGGTTTTTTCGCGTTCGGTCCCGTTAGTTGGATTGCCAATTTTATATCGATTTAATTGAGTGGTCGGATCGTCGATCCGACGGATTGTTGTTTAAAGGGGTAGCGATAAATTGACCGAACGAACGATTTTGTTTTTACTCGGCGTCGGTTCTAACGAAATTGTCAGATATTATAGATTTTCATTAGGAAGATTTCGCTGCGTTTTTGCCAGATTCAGCTGCCAGCCGATTCATCCCCTGGCGCGCGTGAAACTTTCGAGTGTCATAGATTTCGATTTCGAAAGTTTTTGCGCAGGCGAGGATTTAAGGTTAATTACAATATGGTTTACGAGTTGATTCGATTAATATACGTATTTAATATCGCGCGTATTCATTAAAAAGTATTCGTTACTATTGGATTTATTAAAAAAAAAAAAGAGAAACTAACAGGTTAGATTGAAACTTCTTTCCTAAGGTGAACGCTTAAATTGTCTACATTTTCACCTACCATGAATTCCGATTGCTCCTTTAACCTGTATTAATTGTATACTAACGGCAGAAATGCTGTTAAAAACGCGACGACAACTTCGTTATTTCAACTGCGTAATTGCATTTGCCGGTTGCCTTCAGTTGCAAGCATTTTTGCGAGCGGAGAACTCCGGCTGCTTAATCCACCCCTAAGAATTGCTCGACGGGAACTTGTGGTCGGGCCTCTCCTTGTGTATGTCCAAAGTTTAATTAGTTTTTAGAATGTATTGAGCGTGGAAGGGGGCGGGTTAAGTTTAGTGCAAGTTCTAGTGGCGGGACAATTTTACCGGGAAGTTTTTCAATTTTCTCGGCTCACGGACTACCCCGGGAAAGGATCGGGGATGCCCCGACGCTTCTCTCGTTATCCCAGATTTGTTTATTGCTCTCTCAAGGAATCTCAGAGCAGATCGACCGACTGTAATTTTCAGCGACAATTTTTACTGTCCGAGCAAATGCGATGTTTGTTGAGAACATTTGCAGTAATTAAAATCCACGTTCATTTAAAATGTCTTCTATCCATTTCGAGATAAAAGCATCCTGATTTTTCATTTCGATGTACATTGCATTAAGAAAAAAGTAATTTCAGTTTAATATCTTATCCATTAGTTTGGACAGAAACGCGCAAAAGTCGATTACAGCACAGCATCTTTAGATTTGTCTCTCGCCTCTCGGTTTTTCTTTATCTCCATTTTACCTTCCGCTTCCCTCATCCTCGACTCCTGCCCCTCTTCTCTCTCACACTCTCTACCTCTCTCTCTCTCTCTCTTTCTCTCTGTCCAACTGAGCCCACGACTTCGTTAATGGAAATTGATTACCGCAAGAAGACGATATCTAAATCACGTTGTTCTCTCCTCTAGTCCGTCCAAACTTTATCTCCCTCCATCGACTCGTCGCAATTCTTTATCCGACGATTTTCTCTCGCGATGATCACCCAACGTTCCAGACGGATGGACTTTCGCCGGGTATTTTTGACGTTCGTATACTCGCCCAGCGACGGGAAGAAACGTTCCATTCGAAATCGGAATAATCGTTTAATTGGTTAATCTATGCTTGATTGAAAAACAATTTATTACATTCTAAGTGACGTGATTATTGATCTAGTTGTGGTATGCAGTATCGCGCAGAAACGTGATATTAATGCATATTTAACGATCCGAATTATCTTGTTTTATTGGGCCGTCATTTACTAGGGAGACTCGTTTCGCGTATCTGTTATAAAATGTACTCCACCAATTTTACCCACGATCATCGGAACTTTCAAATATCGAATGCGCAGAGTTACCGTAAAACTGTCGATCAAAATTCTTTCCAAGAGGAAGGGAAGCCCCGTCTGGGAGACTTCAACCGGTGAACCGCGTCCGCGAGTCTGTGGAAGCGCGGCTTGCGTGCCTCTACGGTGGATTAAGGCCGAGACACATCAGTATGGACGATAGAGACGATTTTAAACTCGTCACAAGTGGATTTAGCACCTTTCCTGGACTACGCAAGCCGCCGCGGCGGCGTCACCGAGAGACCGTGCTAGGCTGTTCTCCAACAAGTCGGTATTCTTGATCCCTTCCCGCGGTGAGCTCTGGACTTACTGCTAAAACGTGGCAAGATTTACTTCGAAACTTAAGTCCCGGCTAAAGATTTATTACCGGCCTCTCATATCTTCGAATTCCTGACTACCACTGCCGCGCACGCCGATGCAATGTTCTGCATATTGATGCCCTCTCGCGACTACCACCACGAAGAACAGTCAAGCGTTTCCCTGTCTTTAACGTCTCCCAATCTCGCTCATTTCATTCGTTCGTACTTTGCTCTCAATCTTGGCTTCCCGCTTCGTTCTGTCGAGCATTTTCGTAGCTAACGAAAACAATGGGCGACCGGGAAACGTTCGAAAGTATTCTCGAACGGCGCGAACGTTCCTCGAGCAAACGATGTTTCATCTTCATCAACGGCCGCTCTCCCCAGGTACAGGAAGCCCGAGTTCCCTACGGTCGTCCAACTTGTCCACTCATCGCGTGAATCTCCCGCGCGATGGATACGTACCGTATTCGTACGCGATCCGTCCCGCTGTGTTTGGCTTTACAGGCACGTAAGTCACGCGTCAAGGGATGATTCCGCGTTGCGTGCGTTTCACGGGGCAAACAATGGGCGAACCCCGGCCAGGGCGCGCCCTGCAAACACCCTGGCGACCGAGGAAGTTATGTCCACGCCGACGGGCCGATTCCGTGGGACGCGCGTGGAACAATAGATCCACGGTGGCGTGGCCCGGTCAGTCATTCTACTTAATTGGGGCTGCGGGGCGTGAAATGTTCACAAAGTCAAGTCGGAGGAAGCGACTGTCCCTAGGAGAGCGGCCTCGCGGATCGTCGACCATGGGAAAAGTAACGCGTCGCGATTCGCAATCACGCGGTGGGAATTAATCTTTCAGATTCGCGAGCTATTTCCCTTTTCTCTGTTAACTCACCTACGATTCTTTGTAATTAGTGCTACGTGTACTTTGGCTGGTGTAACGGGCCAGTAGCGATAAGGAAACGAAATGATCGATGAACTAGATATCGGATAGATAAGCTGGATATTAGAGAGATAAATTTCCAGCGAAATTTCGGTGGTCATTCAACGGTGATCTTGGGAGTTGCGGTTCCTCGATACGAGCGCAAGGTTAAACTTCGATTCCGCTCGAATTCGCTATGTGCGCCCCCGTATTACAGGGCGGACGGCTACCCCATTGGATTAGGAGACCCCATAGAGGGAAAAATGTAATATAAAAGGCTTACCGGCTAAGCTGTTAATATGTTGTAGGACGATGTGTCCGAGCGGGAACTATGTATATATTACACTGCTCAAACATATGTCTTTTCTGATCGTATTTGCGCTGGGAATACAGAGATTGCGGTCGCGTTAAGGTTGTTCCGATTTCAACTACATCCGACTGGTGACTCCTCGATTCCAATTGGCAATGAACGCTTTCAGTTACGACAGATGGAAATTAAATATATTTCACTTACGAAGTTCTGTTCTTCATTAGCATGCAACGTCTCAGCTTTACGTGCCACCGATATATCGTTAGATTTGTACGGATTATCGGTACAAGTCGTAGGTACATGAAATTAATCGATCGTAACGTGTCACAGCCATCCATGCTTGTCCCTGTCAGTTGGGATCGCGTTCCGTTCAAGCAAAAGATAGTTATCATGTTAAACGAAACAGACACACTAAACGGAGCCACGGTGTAGACAACACTTAATATATTTGCGTTTGAATTACGCCCCTGCCTACAACGTTCGAGCGGCGAAAGACGGAAAACGGGGGCAGTGCTGCAGAGCGAACGTTCGGCACGTGCCGTCACGTGGCCCAAAAACTAATTGAGATATGAAATTTATTTGCCACCGCGTTGTCAGCTCCGATATTCTTGATGAAAACTTTGCACCGTGTGCAATCGTCCCGATATTTCTGCTCCACATGCAGAGGAACGATCGTTTTTTTATTCATTACCTGGTCGAATGGCAATTTCGAAAGGAAATCAGGTCGATCGTACGAGTTGGATCTTTTCTTCCTTTTTTTTTTTAGAATACTTCACGATAATGAATACATCGTTTTGGTTTCTTCTGTCATAAACACTTCACCCTGTCGATGACTCGAAATACTTCGAATCTTTCAAAAAAGCAATCAAATGGGATGAACAGGTCTTTGAACAGTACCAGTTTCAAAATAACCTCTCTCTTCTCAAATTCTATGTAGATTTTCAGAAGCTTTCTCAAATCAGAGTCGCGTTAACCCAGATATAGTCTTCTAATTGTATTAAACAACTGTGTCACACTGCATGAAAAATATTCAATTTCACAAACATGTACTACAGAAGAGGAATGAAGAACGAGCAGTTAACATAATGTTTAACACAAATTAGTGAAGATTCTCAGTTGACGAATTGTTAGAAACAAGTATAACATCCGTTACAAGTAACATCGTTATACACCAAAAGTACAAACTTCATTTTAAGTGAAAGCAATTACCGTAGGCGATATACAATGTCCCAGCCTGGTCCCGAGCAATGAACGTGCAGATGTAACGAATCGCGTGACATATTCTCACCTACGTTCGTTCAAATTGTACACGCGGAAAAGATTCCGCGCGTATTTGTCAGACGCTGCTGCCAGTTAAACATCCCTCCCTGCGAGCAACTTTGAAACCACCATCGAGCAACAATAAATAACAATATCAGACTCGTTCCGCGTCTCATAAAACTCTCACGAGCCTGGCTGCGAGTCGATCCTTCGACTCCCCGAAAGAAGGGCCGCGAGTTACCCGGTCGAACGATCAAAAATTCACGTCGCAATTAAAAAGGATACCCTTCGCCGCACCCTTCTCTCCCGTCGACGTTCGCATCGCCCCTCTGTCTCGATCAGCCTTTCGTTCAGCCAGGTGACAAGACACCCGCGCGACCATCGAAGCGATCGCGCGGCAGAGGAACACCACGGAGGGGTAGGCGCAAGGGTTGATCGGCGACGACGCCAGCGTTTCGCTATTTTGGCGCGCGGAATTAATCGTCGCCGCTCTGTCATTTCGATTTTGATCTTAACGGGCGAGAGCAACGAGGCGTTATACGAGGCGGCTCGATATAGAGGTAGCAATCCGGCAGTCTGCAGTTAATTTAGAGGCCATTTCCTCTGTAAATAGCCAATAAAAGCACGGCGGCTGGCTCGCTGTTCGCTCTCTCGCGCTTCGAGCCGGTGGGCGCGCGTTCTACCCTCGGCTTGCGACGGGGGTACGACCCGGGCTGCTGGCGAACGCTCGACGGGAGGGATAGATGTCGAGGAGGGACGGGAGCGAGACCCGGGACGCAATATTATAAAATTTAATGTCTTGGTTTACGGGCCGCGGAGCCGGCTATAACCTCGCCCCGATATTTACTGGGCAATCGCGTGGCTATATTGTACGCCGATCCAAACCACCCCCGACCGTCGCCCGTCTTTCGACGTTGTTCCACGTTGTTCCGCGCGCTCGAGTTTTCCACGATCGGCTTTTCGATCAGGCCTGCCGAAGGCGAATCGAACGTTGTTCCCTGACGGACTTCCGTCGAGCGAGTCGCACGTTGATCTCGCGATGTCAGAGGTTTCGGTGCACCAGTTGCAATGGAGCTCTATCGTTTTATTGTATTACGTTAATACGCTGCTTCGTGTTCGTTCGAACGTTTCCGTCCTCGGCCACGAGAAGCCTCCTAATTCCTCTTCGAGAGGGAACGAACAACGAATCGCGGCTACGTTCGATGTAATGTAATCGTTCGTTTGAAAATCAATGAACGAGACTGCAATTGATTTCAAGTTGACGACGGATAGGAGGCATTCTAATTTAATTCCAGGACGAACCTGTCGTCGTTCCGCAACGAAGCATTCAAGATTAAAGAAACCCGAGCTCGTCTAAATAAATAGCCGCGGTTTCCTCAGGGCTTGGAAATAATTGAAAGACGTATCTTCGAGATAAATTCGTCGTCATTCCTGGTAAATTAGGTACCGAGAAAGAGAATAAAAACGAAGAAACAGAGAGCGTGTGTACACCGGGCAAATAAAGAGGTTTCGTAACACGCAGCTGCCTTTCCCGTCCACGTTAGGGAAACTAACGACGGGGCTGGATAAGAGATAGCGCCTCCGAGGAAAAACAGGTAGCAACCACTCTTTGAGCTTACCCCGAGCTGCCTCTTCTTTTCCCGTCGAGCGTAAGAATTTTTATACACGGTACGATGTCTGCGACACCAGTTTTCCCCTACGTCGAGGATGACATCTGAAGAAGAAAAAAAAAGAAATACCTGGCGAAGCTCACGGCTAGTAACGATAACATTCTCAATTTCCGACCATATAATCCGCTTCGAGTACTGCCTTGTCAAAGCACACGGGTGAACGTTCTCCGAACATCTCTCAACCCCAGTCACCGTCGATTAGCCTCCGATCAACGGATCACCAAACCGCTCCGTCAATCAATCGTGGACGAGGAAACTTTCTCCAGTGCCGTCGCTATCCGTACGAAGTAGCTTGCGAATTACTTATCGGTCGTTCGGCTGGTCAGCCGGCCGAGACGAGGAGGCGCCGTTGTTCCGAGCGTTCCTGCGGTCCCTTAATTTTTGATTATCCCTATGTAACGCGCTCTCTGGAAGGCTGAGGCGTCTCTCCGTGATATAATGGGTGTTACGGAAAGGGTTTTTCCGCGGGGCGCAGCGTTCGCAAGCCGTCGAAAGGCAAGCCGAGGTTAGGCTACGTGTGGGGGTGCGCGTTCGTATTCCTGGCCGGAACGATATACAGTGGGTAGGGCGCGAGGAAGGATCTATCTCTGCCGGGATAGTGGGCCGGGTGGCTGGTGCTCTTTCTCCGTATCAGGATGGGCTGGCTAGGTGAGCCGGCTGGTATGAGTCCCGCACATAGAAACGGCAAAACACAAGACACGGAGGAACGACGCCGGAGGAGAAGCCAGGAGGAGGAAGAGGCAGAGGCGGAGGGGTGGCAGAAGGGAAAGGGCAGCCGAGGTAGCGACGTCACCACGGAAATCAAGAGTAATGCCAACACGAAACTGCACTACCCCTCGCACACCCTTGCCAACCTCTCTCCTTTCTCGCCTCGTTCGTTCCCTATACCTTTCTCATTCCACCCCTGTCTCTCTATCCCTCGCGTCTTTCTCTCTCTCGCTCTATCTATCTTTTCAGTTTCGCCTTCTCCTCCGCGGCCCTCTTTCTCACGCTTTCGCCAGCTACCACGACGCTGCTCTTCCCTTGTTCGCAGCCACCCTCCTACCGCCTCCGCATCTCACCTCCCGATCTCGCCTACCCCCGGGGAATAACCCCCTTTACCGTTGGTGCTATATGGCGCGGCACCGGGCGAATGGAAGAGCGACGGAAACCGTACCCGGGCTCTATATCTACGAGCGTGAGACCGTTGACTAAGGCTACGCTCGAATCCGTGAGAATTCCGCTGCTTTCCGCGTTTCCACTCTTTTTCCTATTTTTCTCCTCCTCCTCTTGAAAACCCTCCCCCGGTGTCGAGCTGCCGCTTCTCGGTTCCGTGGGTCGCGCGAAGTAACGCGGACATTCTTAAAAGCCAGTAGAAGACGAATAGATCCGAGGGTTGGAATTGGACTCGTAGACATAATGCTGCTCGACTTGATTGGAGGGTGATGTTGACCGAGAAGGTTCACAGGATTCCACTCGTTAAGGGTCCTTTCTAATTGCTGGC
Source organism: Xylocopa sonorina (assembly GCF_050948175.1). NCBI lineage: Eukaryota > Metazoa > Arthropoda > Insecta > Hymenoptera > Apidae > Xylocopa > Xylocopa sonorina. The sequence continues at coordinate 9,828,514 of NC_135197.1, read as the reverse complement.
TTAAATTATCAATCTCTTCCCTCGTAGCTTAGAAGGAAGCTCTTCGACGGCCTTTTACTATTTTCATCCTATAAATGCGCAGGTCGTGACGATCGACGGTCGTAAAGTCGCGGAACTGACCTCGATGATCCTACGACAGAAAACGAAAGTGAACTGGTTCCACGCCGAAATCCCACTCGTGAAAATGCGGCCATTCGTATGATCGGCCGTATCTGTGCATCCCCTATAACGGCTTTCAGAAACGTCTTTTAATATACACTATATCTTGGAGGGGCCCTCAGATTTCCCTTCGTTCTCCCGTTCGTGGAAATACACGAGTTGCTTGCCTTAAATCCGTCATTACGTGTGTATTAACCACGTCGCCCTTCACTGGCCCTTTCGCGATAAGCGACTGCGTCACTTCTAACATTTTCTGTAATTTTTGTCCATTTTTGCTTCTTGTTGATAGAACCATTTCCATTTTGAACAAAACTGTCTAAATGTACCATGAATAACTCTTTTCTTCAATCACTAATGTTTACAGTACTTGTATCGTCTCTTTTTCTCTCTCTCTCCTTGTTATTCAAAGGCAGTGATTTAAAATACGGAAAATTATTTATGGCTCTCAAGTTTTGGGGTATTAAAATAGTCTGAGAAATCTAAATAACACAAACGGTTTAATTTTATTTACAAAAGGACAATTTTATATAAGATATTTAAAATTTACACAATACTTCGCCGATCTGTGATAAATACAGGCGTTACAAACATATGTCTACAAATTTCTACGATAATTAAATACATTTACAAATAATTAAACAATTGTTTAAAAAATAAACGAAGATACTGATGGCACACGGAGAAGATGCGACGTGAAACGATCACAGGTTGAATGAGAAGATGTTTCAAGCGATAATTAATACAGAGTTATAAATAATAAAGCAAAAACTATGATCTTACAGTCATCTAGCAGATAAGGGAAAAAATATTTTATCGGAAGGTCAATAATCGAGGTTGCTATTTGTACATTGACATTGCTCGATAAATTCCCGTCGTTTGGTAAATGGGTCTCGATCCTACCAGCGCACGATACTATAGTACACGTTGCTCTGTCGATATAGTCTGTTCCTACGAGAGCAACATCAATGGGTCTTCCTTGCATGAAGAGAAGCACAAAATGCGCTAATTGATGTACGAATTCCCATTTATAAAGTAATTATTACGAAGCTCGGATCTGATTAGATCTGCCAACCTCTCCATTGCCTGAAAACGAGAAAACAGTAATGGAATGTATCGAGTAATGGTAATTCATCCAGTTCGATCGATGTCAGATCGAAATATTCAAGTTCGAGTAAACTACAAAATTTATAATAATGTAGTATTATAAATAATAAAACGTACCAGATCCATTTCTTCGTAGGAAACTTTAGCGAAGCTTGCCCTGATAGCGTTGCAGGGTTTGCTAGGATCCTTCATGAAAGCGGCACCAGGCGCCATTATGACGCCCTCCGTGACGCCACGTTGCATCATCATCTTCCAAGTGTCTTTAATACCCCGTACTTTGATCCAAAGGAAGAAACCTCCCTTTGGCAATGTGAAATCTGCCAAGCCTAGAAGCAAAGATAACGTATATCTCAGGATATTGCAATACTTTTCTACATTGATAAGCTTTGGATAGCTTGCACTTGCGTAAAAGAAAGGAAAAATGCATTATCGCCACGCATGAACGCATAGTTGCAACTACGAAGCGAACAAACAAGTTGATTATAACCGCAAGAAACTTGCAACAGCATTTACTACAACTACATTTTATTGTTTGGGCTATTTATTTATGTACAAACCAGTTAAGTGTTTTTCAGCGAGCGTAGCTATAGCGTCCCTGCGTTGCTTATAGAAACGTCTTATCCTCATGAAATGATTCGTCATTCCGTCGTATCCCCATAGTTTCATCAGCCTGTACAGTATCACCTAACGACAACGGATAATCGTAAAGAAATGGCTTCGCTTTCGCGGGCCGCGATAACCAATGATCTGTGTTTATATTAACGATAATAACCGACACGCGCCACCGTTGATACAGCCCACGCGCTTGTCTAATGATAATTACGCGGAGCGTGCGAAACGTTCCCGAGATTTTTCATCATGCTGGAGCAATAATATTTACGACCGTTCCGCGATATTTGACTAACGAGCATATCTTTACGAAGCGTGCAATGACATGCGTCATTATTGGATGCACGACTCATTCGGTCGCTTTCTTTTTCCCCTGAATGGCAAACCTCTTCGAATAAAAAGTAGATCCGACAGAGATCGAAGTAATCCGGAGGGAAATCCTGAGAAGCTGAATCGCTGGCTCGAGCGATTTCCAACCAATTTCTATATGCGCAGAAATAATTAATACATACGCGCAGTTAAAAAGTAAAACTGACGCAAGACGTATTTAAGGAAATCACTTTTATCGCAGACGCGACTGAATCGATGCTAGGCACTTTTCTCCCTGTATCGAGTTCGATTTTACGGTTGTACCAACGATAGAGAACGTCGAGAAAGGGTGGTTTAAAGGGGTGGGTTTACTAGAACCAACCCTACCAACCTGCGATAACGTAGGGGCGTGAAGGTGGCTGCTCTGCAAATGGAGCTCTATGCTCGCTATCAACGGAGCTGCTGCTGTTATGAAGCCCAATCGGAGGCCACTGCTGATCACTTTCGAGAAGGAGTCCAACCTGATCACCCTGCCCTCGGTGTCCAACGATAAAAACGATTTCGGCTCCACCTGTGCGCGAAACCCACGCGTCTTATACGATGCCAATAATTTCTGAATGGATACGTGCGAGCGCAAATGATACGCAACTACTTCCATCAACGTCGCTGATAGCGTAATCATAATTCTTCGTATCGATTCGTGACGTTCACTAATCAATCTCCGCCAGTGCAGTAGCGATTACAATGTTTAGATTCGAATATCTCGAGCATAATGAATCGCGTCACGAATCGCGTTTTCAAATGATCGTTTCACGCACACGCGCGTACAAGTGACAAGAAATCGAATCATCGCTTACCTCGTCGAAATGCATGAAATGGTACGGATCGTCGTCCAAAATCAGGAAGTTGTACTCGCAGGCTATCCTGTAGATCTCCTTCCGCCTCTCCAACGGGATAACGACACCCGTTGGGTTCAACCCGGTCGCGTTAATGTACATGATCTTTGGCATCTTCTTGCCCGACAGCTCCCTCTTCATCAACGTTTCCCTGAGGATCTCTGGGTCCACGCCGTGCTCGTCCTGAGGTATCGCGATCAGCTCCGCTTTATGGGGCGCGACCTGCAAATCGAAAGCCGATTTTCCACAAACAACGCTCCATTTCATCCCCGTTTACTCGCGAAGATATTCCAATCGATCGATTTGGCGTCCGATCGATTATTTGTCGCGTGGTTTGCGCGATAACGTCGGCTGTTTACGTGATCTTCGCGACATCATCAGCCAGAGCGTGGAAAAAGTCTAACCGGACAATTACATACATCGAGGGAAACAGCTGACTTATTGAATAACGCGATAATCGTATTCAGACTTTTCGTCTCGACGAATCGAACGTTTTTCCCCGTACGCTCAGCTTATGAGTGAACTTTTTATCGGTACAAGGCGAGAGATCCAATTAATTCTCTACGAACACAGGCTCTGTCACTAATCCCGTAAGAGTAGTTGAATACGATGAGAATTACCGACCACAACTTCCACGCCCGGATAGAAAGGATCGTGCACCAGGAGAGGATCGCCTGGTCCGATTATGGCCTCGAGAGTTTTGCTCAATCCGTCCTGAGATCCAGAGACGATCACTATGTCGCGGCTCTCCCACAAGGGAGGTGCGTGCGCCCTTCGCTGGAACTCCCTCAGGCTCTGAAACCAATTTAATATCCAATGTCGTTAAACGTATTGAAGGCAATTGCATTATCCCGGGGCAGGGAGAGAAAAAAAAAAAAGGTGGGAAAGAAGCCATTTAAGATGGAACGCACGATTAATCCGACACGCTTCTGATAAACCTCACTCGTTACGCGCGTGTTAATCGCGGTTTTCATCCTGCACGTTCTCGAACTGTCGTGCGCAATCGAAGATGTCTAAACATCTCGTTAATCTGCTAATTAATATTCATCGTCCTCTTACACGTTCCTTAACGCAACATTTCATATTGACAGCAAGATAAAACTGCGTGTAAATGTAAATTACGAATGTCCCGCGTAATAGAAATATAGCTGATAGGGCGATATCTTGGATGCATAAAGCAAATTGCGATAAAAGAATCGAGATGGCAGTTACCTGAAGAAGCGGCGGGTAACCCTGAGTAGGTATATACTGCAAAGCCGCCCCCAATTCTCGCTCGTCAAGGGTGAAAGACGATCCATCGTTAAGCTTGATGGAGATTTCTGTGAAAGGGAAGGTTTCTTCGTTCGGCATACCCTCCGCCAGCGAGATCACATTTTTCGGCGCCGAGTACGCTATTTTCGCTGAAAGTTACGCGAGAGAACGTTGTTACGGGAACCATTTCCTACTTTCGACGCTGACTTTCTTCCGCGGTAGATAGGATCTTTAACCCCTTGCGTAATCAGCCTGCGACTTTTACGAGATCGATAAAATTGCGCGCATGCACATTTTTAAACCGATACGCGTCGTCGAGAAGGCGGATGTTCTCGAAGAATGCCTGAAATTCGACTGGCCACGCAAGGGGTTGAGGGAAATCATCTTACTCAATTCTCTGGTGGTCGCTGACCTCCTTCGTTTCGAGATTTCTGTCTTGAACGAGGAATAATCCATCTCGAACTTCTCCTTGTTCTTGTGCATCCTCCTTTCTTTCGATGGGTGGGTTTTTAGTTCACTGTCAACGCGTAAGTCCCGAGTACCGAACTGGTGTGAAACGAAGCCGGGGAGAATGAAGAGTTGACTGTTAAAGGTACAGGCGAATATGTACAATGATCGTAAATACAATCGTGGAGAGGAGGAATGGATAAGAAACTAGAGGACTTAACAAAGATGACGGTTCTCTTGAGAACACATTCTTTTTTATGAAATACGAACGCTACTACTATCAGTACTGACAGCGGGTCTCGTTTACCCGGCTTTTATATTTCGCGATAGCTTTGGTTGCGTCAGATAACATTAACGTATTCAGAAAGGAACACGCGGTTCGTGTACGTAGATACTAGTAGTCGTCTTTACTATTCACCAATACTATCGAGACACCGTCTGTACGTTAGAGGAGGCGTATCATCGCGAACGATGAAAATATACTTAAACGATCGAATCTCGTTCCTGGCGACGGGGCTGTTATTTAAAGCGAGACAATAGCGCCGATTACAGGACCATAACCAGCTGTAAACAGTAATTGTGTAACATCTGCAGATACGAACGTAAGAATGAATCTCCCATAGGCGAACGAGTGTTTTTGTAAACATTGATATTCGATCGGGAATCGTTGTTTTCGCTAGAGGGAAACTCCATTTTAATTTCTACTCCCATCGACGGTAAACAGAAGGACAGTTGAGTAAGGTTATCGTAATTTTAAGTGCGTGCAAACACTTCAGAGATGTGTGACGTTTTTCCTCGTCTTCTCTTTTTTTTTTCTCCATCGCGATTCGCGAAAAAGTGATGCAAAGTAGGAAAATATTTGCAAGAGAATCGGCATTTTCATCAGCGATTCGGAATCGTGACGCGTCACGGGCATCTGACAGAGGATTCGCAATATCTGCCGGCAATGATGTAATGAAGCTCGCTCTTTCGCATGTGTGTATGAATGAATGACAAAAATGATAGTGACACTGACCCGGTTTCAATCTACAGTTACCCGGTAATGCCCCTCCACCCCCACCCCTAAGGATTACCGATACTGAAAATCAGCAATACCAAAAATGCAATTACTCCTCTGGGTAACGCGACGATTGCAATCGGTCTGTACAAAAAAAAGTTCAACCGGAGCTATATTACTCAACGACAGAAAAAACGAATCAAATCGAACTAGCCATTTATTACTAAAGCTCCAATATCCGGATAAAATCCAATATAGCCACAAGTAAAATCGAACGAAAATACGAAAGTTTCGTTAATAATTTTCCTTTCTTCTTTCTTTATTAGACGATTATACCGTGCATACACGAACGACGCAGCGAGATCAATTAATTCAAGGCGCATCGTCTTCGACGTTTCATCTACCTCGACGGACAAAAACGCGTATCGATTCGATAAATCCGGTTCCTTTGAACGATCGTTGAAAACGAATGTTCCCTGCTAATTTACAAGCGATAATGTACAAGGGTTTCATTAATAATCTTGCTCCATCTTATCGTATCGAACGGTTACGCAGTGGATACGCGGAGGAAGCAGCGAGACTAATTATTTCAACGCAGATCCTCGCGTCTTTCAGTTTTTGCGCAAACACCTAAGGGCAAAAACGCGTCGAAACTCGACAGGCTTCTATCGACGATCGTTGGCAATCCGATCAGGGCGTGTTTGTTACGGATCGAAACTCGCGCAATTCTGTTTTCCGCTCCCGTCTCTCTTCTTCCATCTTGAACGAGGGGAATTCGAAGAAAAAAAGAGAAAAAGAACGAGCGATACGTTTGTGGGAAGTCGGTGAAACTTCGATAAGCGAGAACTGACGTCGCGCGACGCGAATCGACGTCGATCGTGCCGATCGATGAGCAATAAGTAGAAAGGGATCCTCAATGAACCGTGACATTCTATTGTCGGTCTGGAAATGAGTGTGATAATTAATCAAGTTCGATAAATTTCTCCCCTCGTATCGGTCGTCTCGTTAATAAGTGTCCAGCTACTTTGGTCGATTTGTAGCAACATTGTACGCGAACATTACAGAACCGTGCAACTTCACGACCAACTAATTATCGTTAGACATTCTCCTCACACTTTCGCAAGCGTAACGAAGCATTTCGACGAAAAGGTTCTCTAATTGTCGTACAAAAATAAGATTAAAAGTGTGTTCGGATAATTTTAAACATTCTTGAATGTACACACAGCATTTATCTTGCGACGGAGCGAGCAACTCCCACCAGAGAATCGCGGGAGCACGCCGGTTTCTTTATTATTGCTCTACAACTAATCTATAAAATTTCGTAAACATAATTCTGATGCAAGAAACATCGAGAATTTGCTTGGCTGCGATTCTTTTGCACGTGATACAGTGATCGAGGAAAGTTCAGAAGGGATGAAACAAGAGGTCTACCTGACAGGGGTAGTTCCACGGTTAACCCTCTGAGTTTTCTAATGGATTCGTCAGGTAAAAGCTGAAACCAGCTAATTAACAGGGATAATTTATTTCGGGGTAAATAAGCACTGATAACAAGAGAAGCAGACGAGATTATGTAAATAATAATGGCGGTCACAGGCTAGTCGCGTAAGGGGTTTAACCGTTGCGAAGTGATAGTAGTTTATTCCGAGAGCTATGGAAATAAAAGATAAATTTTATTCACATAGAAATATTAAAATAAGAGGTCGATCGTACGCGAACAATCACACATTTCGAAACACGTGAACAAATTGTGTAGCGATATTTAATTTTTTTTCACTGCGTTTACATAATTCGCAGGAGCGAGAATGCTCGGAGATATTAGTCCGACTCTATAAAAAGTGCCTCGTGATCGCATTGAAATCGAATCGAATCGATTGGATAAACCGAACGGAAACGATTCGTTTGTTTGGCAATTAGCACAGTTTTTTGTGCAACGTTGTTTACGCGATTACAAAAGCCCGGCAGTTATGTTCTCCGTAATCTTCGGGCCGCGTAACAAGCTGATACTCGAATTTTCCGAGTTCAGTGACGCTGGCGGATCGAAGCAAAAAGAGCGCGGGCACGAACAGTCGATTACCGCAAACCGGTTAGATACTGTCACTCTGTTGCTATCCTGTTTTCAACTTCGCTAATAAATCTATAAGCGAACGTCAGGCTGATATAGCGACGGGATAACGACCACGCGAAACCTTATTGCCACCGAGAACAATAAGCACGTCCATGAACAGATTCTAATTATCGTGTTCGGGATATTCGTCAACATTATTGATACGATTAAAAGGTTTGTCGAGCGTCGATCGCGTGTTCGATGCAGCTCGTTAATGATAAATAATCTCTGCGCCGTCGTTCCTATCTGTTATCGTAATGGATGTATTTACGAAACTTTCTTCGCGTAATCGGTATTTAATAAGTCTGATTATACAATAAAGAATCTAATGTCAGGCTATTCTCACACGTTTCAGATAAACGATTTCGTATCAATGGTACCGAGAGCATCGAAACCCTTTTTTTATATCTAAACAGAATGTCTGACTTTTGCTTTACTTATTTCCCTGGGTACCTTAATAACTTAATTTTGTTCCCGCTCGAAGAAACTTCGACAACGGATGATTGTGTCCTGTCTGAAAATTGCATAACCGATGCTTGCTACGACAGATTAACAAAATCTACAGACGTAGCCTTGTCTGGAGCTTCACGAATACGACATATTTTTCCATGTACATGATGCAACACTTGGTACTATTTAACAACGCCGCGATAAACAGACGTCGAGCGAAACTCCAAGTAGCACGATTAGAAAAATGTGTCTATTTTCGATGGGCAGACCGCTGCTTACTGTCTTGGAACTCTTTCTTCGGCTGTCCTTGATTTTTCATGGAAATCTGCCAACTCGAGAATCGTCTGTACGTTTAATTAGCGATTACGTAACTTAACCGAAGAAAACAAACCGTCGTTTAATTTAAGCTTGAAATGTGCGATGATTTTTAACAGATTAAGACTACAAGTCGCGGCTTCGCGATAGCAACCTTTTACTGTTGCACAATAAAGCGTAACAAGAATATAGCTATCGCTGAGTGCATTTTACTTGTACGTACGTGTGCATCGATGTTCACGTTTCAACGACGTGAACAGATTTCTCGAGGAACACGTCGAAATAGATGTTGAAACGCGTGCACCTGCAGCCGATCGCGAGGCAAAACAGAAAACAGGGTGCACTCGGCCGGACACTATCTACGGGCAGGAGAAACTGGTCCACGGATTGGCAGGCGACGGAGATGGAGAAACGTACTTAACGAACGGAGAAGTTCATTAAAAGCGAAACGACATTAGCCGATCTAAAATCAACTCTTGGACGATTTCTGCTTCCAGGTTGAACCGCCACCCTTCCCACCGGCGAAGCTCCACAGGTGAGACGGAAAGAGCGGAGCCGTCGACGCGGTGGAGACGCGGATAGGTGAACGGGACTGGATGAAGTCGAAGAGGGACGACGGCGGCGGCGGCGACGACGACGACGACGACGACGACGACGACGAAGGTTCGAGGTGAAAAGCGAAGGAAAGGAGGAGAAAGATGGAAGAGCGGCCTGGGCACATGGAAGGCTGGAAGAGGAGGCGGAGCAGGAACAGGAGGAGAGAAATCGTGTCGTAGGAGCAAAGAGGTTAAAAAGAAAGGGACGATAGGTCCGTCGATAGGAAATAGATCCTCACGATTGGCGGTAGGAACGAGACGAGGATCGCGGAGGCTGAGAGACTGGAGGCACGTTCGTTGGCGAACGCGGGTGCTCGCGCGCGTTAAGGGGGTTGGAAAAAAAAAGGCCCATCTCCTCACGGGAGATTGTCTTCCTTCGAGTGCTCGTAGCCCCTCCGGTGCCGGCTGTCGTTAGCCTTAATAGAAACCACTCAGCGACTATGAATTGCCTACCGATTATGCTGCAAATTTCATTATTTTCCCGCTGGAAACGGTGTCGGGTCTCGCCCGTATTGGTCGATCGTCGAGGACTCGTCGGGCGGAGGCTCGGCTGTTACCTTTCTGGGGGCCGCCTACGAGCTCGCGGGGATATTTTCTTCGCCGTCCGCGAGATTACGAGAAAGAATCATGTCACCCGGCGAACTTTGCCACTTTACGGAGATAAACGTCCGTTTTTTTGTTCGTTCGTTCCACGTTAGGTGATACCTTGTTTCGTAACCGGGAATTATCGCTGACTGCTGACGCACCGACGTCTTGTTAATTCTAAACTACTTTTTTTTTAGCGATTTCATTTTTTTTTTTTTTTTGTTATTTCAAATTTGTCGCTGATCGTGCCCATTGTGATCGTCGAGTTTCATACCAATTATCACCTTGTCGCTATAGAAGAAACCTGTAAAGTGTCGCAACTGACAAAGGCGAACTACCAGACGCATTGTTTAAGCGTTCACAATGAGCGACAATGAGCGGTCGAGGGAGTGCCTCTAAATATCTCCATTCTACCGGCAAGAAAAATCCTAAACGATTCGATGAATAGGGTCGAAAGTTTTCGTGCATTCAGTCGGGTGCCGCTTGCTTACGAGATAGTTTTGTATCTTATTCCACCGGCGAACGAGGCCCTTCACGCCTGAACGTTACCTAATTGGGCGCACCCCGTGGTCCTGGCATTATACAGGGTGTCAAAATACCTCTCTCCACCTTTCGTAATCCTGCGCGCACCTATACATCACCCCAATCCTCCCTCTTCCACTCGCCTCGGCTACCTCCCTCCAGCTCTGACCTTCCGTGGTTCCCCGGGACAAAGAAGTATACGTGCTTGTATCTCAAAGCGACCGACCGAATGGAATGCACAATAGAATTGTCGCCACACGTCGTTTCGAGAAGTAAGAGACGGTTTTCTGCGCCTTGTCTGCCACGGTATAAGCCGTCTCTCAGAAAGAGACCCTCCAACAGAAGTGCTTTCCCAAGTGTAACAACATGTGTTTACGTACACGTACCGAACCCCCTTTAACCACCCCGTTCGCGTTCCATCTTCGTTCCAACACCGCTCCCTTTGTCACGCGTAACTCCGACAATATTCCTCTTTCTTCCTCTCCCCCTCGTCTCCGTTCCTCCGGCTTTTTTCCTTCTTATATTTTATTCACATAGTTCCTATCTATCCGCGTACTCGCGCGTGTAGCCCAAGCGCGCGTAGCGATCGTGTCTCGAGTAGAATTTCACGGACGAAAAATGGAAAGCGGAAGAAAGGCCAATTTTATTGCACCAGAGGATGGCGGAATCAACGGATTCTGGTTTCCCTCTACAAACGTATCGGTTACGATTCGAGCATGAACTCGGTTTCAGCGCCACGACCGGGTGGATGGAATATCGCGGCCCTTTATAGACTTCCCGTCGATGGTTCCGCTTCGCTTTTTTTTTTCTTCTATCCTCCCCCTCTTTTCGTCCCATCGCCAGTCTTTCCTATTTCTGGTCCCGAACGATTCCATCTTCGTACGAGGACGCGGGGAGAAATTTACACGCAATACCATTCCCTCGCGATATTGTTTTCCCCGCGTAATTCGAAGATCGGTCCGCGAGCCGGGAAAATTCCGATTTAATCGAGAGTATTCCCGGTCTGCTCGCGGGTGAAATCCGATTTGACCTTTTGATGGAGCGAGCTTTTAGTTGGCGCCTTTTCCAACTTCACCGTCGCTAACGGAATTAGACCGAAGGACCGATAATTGCTGATAATTCGGTGGAACTTCGTTAAGACGCTCATCTGGTCTCGGGACGAAATGCTTTCATTTGATTATTACTCGATTTCGATAATGCGATTATCACGTTCGCGCTCGTGAATCGATTACGTTTTCGTCTCGCGCCCCGAACGAGGCCGTGTCACGGTTTGATAAGTGCACGCGGCGAACGAAGGATGTTAATCAGCCGGGACTGCGGAAAAAACTGTGAAGCGTGGCGAAGATCGGCGAGCGTCCGGGAAAAGCCGAGCGTTGCAGATTCCGTTTAATTGGGAACGATATTACATTTTCGCGGTCGGTCCGTTCCGTTTAGAAGCAAAGCAGATCGGGCCCTTTGATTTCGCGCAGCGTTCGATTCTCTTATCAGTTCGCTTTGAATTTTCTTCAATGCGAATTACGAAGAGCGAATTACGAAACGGTAGAAATTACTTTCGAATCGAACCAGCATTGACGCGATTACGCCGCAATAATGAGCGAATCGAGTTATGATTAAATCGCTTTTGAAAATACGCTGAACGCGCCACTAGTTTTAAATCTCGTTACAACTATTAACGAACACGGCGAGGTTCGCGTGCCTTCGTTAATTTGTATTTATACCGCGCTGCATTACGTTTCGATTTTCATAATTCGACGTCGAATCGAATTATAATTACAGCGCAATTAACCGTGGACAAAAAAAAAAGGGGTCGTTAAAGGAAGCTTTGGCGAAAGGATTTCTCATTTTAAATATGTTCGGAGGTACACGAGAAAGCCGTGTAATCGTCGTGGAGCGGGACAGGCCACCCCTCTGAACGTCTCCGATTACATTCTTCATCCTAATTAGGTTTACGAGGCTTTGCGCCTCGACCAGCCACCAATTATTGGTAATTGCGTAAAGATGTCACTTGGTAAGCGGATTGCCGGCGGTTTTACAGCATTGTACTCTTCTAAGCCACACCACGAGGCTGACAAGAGGAAGGGGACCGCAGCTAGTCGTTCTCATCCCCCTCGAGCGACACCGACAACTCGACGAGGCAACGCGCTTCCAACTTTCTCCGTCGCTCTTCAGCCTGATCCTCGTTCACTCTTATTTTTCTGTTGTCTGAGGAGTGGAGGAGGAAGAAGAGGGGGCAGGAAACTATTTTCCTTTCGCTTACAGACTGGATGCAATCGAAGAGATCGCAGCACGAACAACATCGTCCTGCGCAAATCACCTCTTCGATGAATCTCAAACGATCCTTTAATACCGATCGCGTGCACCCCAAAGGCACCGTTCAGACTCCCCGGTAAGAGGGACGTGATTTATTTTTCAAACTCGCAATTAGCAATAAATTAACGAACAGCTACTCGATTCCACCCCTCTTAGTATAGCGGCGTAATTAAGGATCACCTTGTACGTAATCGTCCGGCAAAAAAGTTAGATAGAGTTTTAAACTGTATACACGGAATACCGTGAAAGATGTTTGTAAAGCAGGTTGGCTGCTACAGTGTCGGTTTAATTAAACTCCGGCCCATTACGGCTGCTGAATATTTAATGGGTCGTCAGAAAAATAAAGCGAGAAACAGTCGGTAACGAATTCAGCAACTCCTCGTAGTAGTCGTCTCTAGTCCTCTCGAGCGGCAGCCGATCGGAGGAGGCTGTAGCGACACGATTTCGACTGTTGCGAGCTCGCACAGATCGTAACGCCGATTCGAGTGATTATCGACGTCCGGGGCACGCGGAACTCGATAGCTGCGCGAATAATTGCACGCATCGAACGCGTTTGTATCGCGTCGCGACGCGCGTCGTGGGTTTGCGGGCGAGTGTCACCGGATAACCTGCTCTTTGCGCCGCAACGGCCCCGCGCAGAAATTAAATTAGCTTCTCACGATGAAATTGAAAAATCCCTTAAACCGTGGCGACGTGAGCAAAAGTGGCTGGATGGGGGACCAGAGGAGGTTAGAAGAAGAACCGGTGGAAGCGAGGGAGGAGACAGAGGGGGACGACTAGCGGGGATCGGGGTAAAAAACTCAGCGCACCGCGAAAACTCGTTTAAAGATGAAAGGCCGGCTAACGACTTATTTTCGATAAGGAAAAGTTAAGGCACTTGCCCCCCAGCCCACCCTCCATCCCTCCACTCACCTCCCGTTCGCCACCACCATCGCATCCAGCCCTCTGCGACTCGCTCGAAAACGAGTGGGGGCGAAAACTTGAACGTTCCTCGCGAGGGGTAGTTTCCCAGCGATGTATATAGAACCTTCTTGTCCCTCCGCTTCTACCTCCCGCCAGCCGTCGTACGCTGGGCGCGCATTCCTCTCGCTCCCGAACGCGAGAGCAAAAACACAACAGTTGCGCGGGACTCAACTCAATTGCCATGTCAAAACGATGTGAAATGGGATTGATGTAATTTGGTTAAGCGCGCTCACCCCCGCGTCGCCCCGCCGCGTTCTCCGTCTCCGTCGCACCCGGTTGGCCACGGGCAACCCCCGTCCTGCCGCCAGTTGTGGTACCGTTTATAACGTTTTGTCGACGCCACTGTCTTCGTTCCGCAGCGTCAGACGCGCGGGCGCAAACGACTCGATTCAACGGCTGATTCTAATGACTTATGAAGTCAAGCCAAATGACCGGGGCTCACCCTCTTATGTGCCGCTCGGACGGCCCTCGTCAACCCCTCGCGGGGCTTTCGATAACTTTCGAGTTTCACGGCGGGCAAATCGAATAATTTCGTCCCCGTAAACGGGACGAGTTCCCGTTTAGCCGGTCTGGCTGTCGCGTATAACTTGCTATTATTGTTCGTTTCGCCGTGACAAAGAGGGGTGGAACGAGGCCAGCGCGGGAGAGAGAGACGTTGTCGGGCGAAGAAATCGAGAGACAGCGCGATTTGATTGTTCCTCGTTACGGAAGCCGGTTCCATTATCTTGCCTTATTATATTTGCAGGCGACTAGCCCGCCGCCCTTGCGTGAATACGCGCGGAAACGTTTTCTCGTCGACGGAACAGTCTGTTTGGGCAATGTCGTTAGAAGCGCAGCGCCGAGAGAACGCTTCCGTCGTTCTAGACATTAAAATTGAAGAAAACACGCGGAATTGAATTTCTACCGTTGCTTCCGTGAGCTCGATCGTTTTAATCGTTTCGATGATTAAAAGAGAAATTAGCCGTAAAAAAAAAAAAAATAATAAAAAATGCTCGCGAGAAGACCGGACGCGACGTCGATTTAAATATTTTAAATCGACGTGCGCGCACGTTTTCGGGGGTATTCGCGAAATCGCCCGGGTCGCCACGGTAAACCTCATTAAACTTCTATTCCGGCTAGCCGGTTCTTGCCTCAATGGCCGATAATAGATTGCCCGATGGAAAAATGGCGGCGGCTAATTAGCTGCGCGCTGGAACCGTCGACGGAGCAGTGAAAATCGACAAAAAACGAGGGGCAAAAACTGGAAAAAAGCGGATGAAAAAAAGTAGGGGAAAAAGTAATCCCACTTTAAGTCAAGTATCAGGAACAATCGTACTATCAATCGCGCTGTACGGATTGGATTAATTACGACGGTGTCGAGCGACGCGTACGGTAATTAGATTCACCTGTTAAGTATCGAAGTCGAATTAAACCGTTGGATAGAGAAACTAATAAGAACCGATTCTAAAGTGTTTCGCAGCCACCCTCGGGGATAGTTTGATCGGCGCCGCTTCGAGAGTTGCCTCGAGTGCGCGTTTAACCGAGTTGCGTTACTTACAAATTTCTCCGTTTCCACGCGAGACTCAGTGAAAGTCGTCTAATTAACATCGACATCCAATTACACGCGGAAGCCGAATGACAAGACGAAAGGCGATCAGTGGCGAATCCATGGACGTTCCGTGAATCACCTGCAGAAAATTGGAAGACAACGGCTACGACTACGAGGACGACGACGACGACGACATCCTCCTCGTCGTTGTCGTCGGCGACCCTTTGATCGGTAACCTCGTTTATGGTGACGCTGGACACAGAATGTAGAAAACACCGATAACACCGGTGACGGAAATATCGACTTTTGAGAGCTGCCACGAGCATCCCCTCCCCTTCACGCGGGGAGGCACATCAGCCCCTGGCAAATCACCCCATCATAGCGTACCTCTCGTTCGCTCGCTCGCGACGAGGACAGCCGGATGAGAGGCTTCGACAGGATGCAGGAGAGATAGAGAGAATCGCGAAGAGAGAACCGCGGCCGCGTGAAGAGGATGGATACGTAGGTATATAGAGATAGGGGCGACGAAAGAGAGGAACGCGGTAGAGGGTGAGGAGAGACGCGGACGAGAATAGAGGATCGACGAGTTCGGTGAGTGTGGAACGCCGTCGGTTCTAGAACGACGAGGGCCCTGGGGGGAGGGACAGGGAAGGGAAGGACCGACCGCCCTGGTGGCGGTTGAAAGAACCAATTTTGTCCTAATAGAAAAATCCCCAGCGCCGAACCCAATTTATAAACCCGCAAACATGGCTGGCGGAGGGCGCTCGTCTCGCCTCGCCTCGCCTCGTCTCGCCTCGTCTCTCGCCTCACCGCCGTCGAATCGCGACACACAACGCCGACGAACATCGGATTTATAAAGCCGAGTCAGCCGAGCACCATGTGCCGTAGACGCGTAAATTCCGTTCGCATAAACGACCAAGACCACCGTCGCCGCATGCAGAGAGAGGTTCGCGGACGGGGGTAGAACGCGAGGGTTGCGAGGAGGACCGAGGACGACGGATAACGGGAACGCTACGGGTAGGGTGAGGTAAGGTGAAAAGGCGAAGGTGGAAAATTGTCTAGTACCCGGTCGTCGTATATACGCATCCGTGGCACTTGATCCCAGCGAGAGCAAGCTGGAAGCTCGTGCGCCTGATAAACGAGCCGGATGAACTCCGTTAGCGTGATCTCGTTACTCGGTCTTCGCTCGACTTTCGTGAATTCTTGCTGTCGCTTCGCTACCGGTTTCGCTCGCCAGAGACTTCTACCCGACTCTGACTACCGTAACCCGATTTCACGTATTCTTGCTGGCTAATTCCGAGCAACTCCGCCTCGATAAAACTGGTGTTCCCAGCTGGCACTCGAGGAACACGCGAAACATCCTGGCTGGAGCAGAACTGGCACGAGAACGCGTGCGTTCACCGCGGGCAGAAAGTCGGAACGCATCCCGCTTATCCCGCTCGACGATCCAGTAATGACACCCGTTGACGAATATCCCGTTGCAATTATTGCAAGCACCGGGGATCGCCCGTTGGTAACGAGTAATAATGGCCGAAGGGAGAAGCGGCCGATCGCGATGAACGACGCGGAGGGTTGGCGAAAGCGAGAGAGAGTTAAGAGAGACTTAGTAAACGGAACACATGGCCCGAAAGGGTACTCTCCTATCGGCTACAAAGGTATCCAACAGGGATAAATACGTCGCAACTTGGAGCGCACGCATCGCGCGTCTCTGCCGCGTATCTTGGCACATATGCACACAGCAGGAAGCGAGCTTGGTCCATCTGCAGCGATCCGATTCTGCGACAAAGCCCGTGTAATCGATTTCAAATTTGATAACGCTTGACACAGGACTACATGTGAGAACGCGTGCCCTTATCTGCGCGGATTATCGCTCGTCGACGAACCTGGAGCCAGCCGAGGAATTGGAAGATACTAGAAAATGTCGAAGAGGATGGAATTCGAAAGAGGATCATCGGTTCGTCGTTGGTTCGCGAGAACAGGGAGAAGAGGAGGAGCACCCCCACGGGCCACGGAGCGTCGCGTTTCTCCAAGTGGTTCCCCGGCCACGGTTACGCTTTTAATCGCGCGTACGACTGTCTGACCCCGGCTCTCTCGTCCCCGTAGTTTATTTAACAGCGCCCTGGGCATCGGTAAACACGGGTTAGCGAATTGGCCCCAGGGCGAGACCGAATGATAGTTAACGTACCGCTAAACGCCATTGGAGAGGACCTCGCGTCCCTTCCCGGCCGGAATATACCAACGCTCGTATATTGCGTGCGCGAGGGGACCGAAATTTAATTTTGTGCTTTTTGTACACGCCAAATCGTTGTCTCTCCCACTACACCACGGCCGCTCCGCTTCCCTTTCGCGCGCTCTCTGTCCCTTGCTCTCCGTCCGTGATTCGCCTTCAACCTCCCCCCGTCATCAAACGGGGGCGATAACGCAGGCGTCGACGAGATTTCGCCGCGATTTTGCCCGCTTCCCGCGACACCGTTCGCAGCATAGTGTCAGTGGATCTCTCTTGTTCGTTTGTACACCGCGGTGTCTCCCTCGGACCGCGGAAGAATGATTTTTTACTCTTTTTTTTTCATCAGCGAACGATTGCTCCGCCGTGAAATGGCATTTTCTTGATGGTATACAGCGATGCATGGGCAGCGAACATGCGTATGATACGAAAATATCATCAGCTAAATGTTGGATGAATAGTAATTAGAGTAAGCATCGATCAGAAGGCTGATGCAAGGCGTCAAGTAGTACAGGTCGACGCATGCAAGGGATAGGGCGCGAAGGAGATCGTGCTAATCGATACGTCAGCTTATCGCGCACGATGCGTGTTGATACAGAGTGTCTATAATAAGTCTGAACAAGACCCCTTCCGCGTTAATATTTCCATCGATCGTTGTCAACGGTCGATTTCCGGTGCGTCCGAAGAGCGTTCGAAATTCTCGCGAACGGAGAGCAACGATATCGTCGTCGACCAGGTGGTTAATTAATTTGCGACGTCTCGGGAAACACGTCGTCGTCGGGTACCTAAATCGACGAGTCGCGGAAACTCGGAGCAGGGCTGCTCTCGCGTACGAGATACGAGGGTGGAAGCGAGAGGCGGGCTGGGAACGGTGCGAGTGGGACGCGGCTCGGAGATGGTTGACTTGATGAAATCATGCCGCGAGAATTAAACCGGGGGATACCCGTGGCGTGTGTCGTCGTCGTCGTAGCCGGCGTGTGGAGCAGGAGGACTCGGCTCGAGCTCCAATTGGCGGGAGCAAGACAACGGTAGGAGTTGACTGCAGTGTATACACAGTTAATTAAGCCGGAGTACCACGGTGGGCAGAGGAGTGCGCGGGTGTGCAGAGGCGGTAGAGATCGGTGAAACGGCAGACAGAGAGGTGTATACGTGTGTGTGTGTGTGTGTACGCGTGTGTACGTGCGAGAAGAGGAACAGAGGAGAGAGAGCAGAGGAACGAGGTGAAAAGAGGCAAACGTGCTCCCGTCGATGCGAGAGAGACAGAGACGAACGATTTTGTCCTGTGGGCTGCAAAGGTAATTTGCTCTCTGGATATGCAGTCTCAGTGGTTCTCAAAACGGCCGGAGAACGCGCTCAGGAACCGTTTCTCACTGGGTGACTTCGAAATTTCGTTTGCTCCGACCCGAAGCTCGAGAGTTTTACAGCTCTTTGCCGATCTACCGGCTTTTTAACGCTCTCATTGCCTTGTCACGGTGACTCTGCTTCTGGGATCCGATATTACGAGTCGATCGTAGAGAGGCCGTTCAATTGACGGTGCTTTCCCCGGCCGCCTTTTCAGAGTCTAGTTGGCAAAAACCGGCAGCGTTTTTTTTTTCACTTTTTTTGTCTTCAACGCCGACTATTGCGCGATTGTTCGGCATTGTTGGAAGAAATTGCGATCGCAAAATTGCGTTCCACCGCCGCGGTGGGATTCTTGCGGACGACGCACCGCCGAGCCGGTTGTCGACGCGGAACGCGATTTAAAAAGCAATATATTGCACGGTTTTCGGATCGCCCAAAATGCGCGCTCTCCGAATCTTTTCTAATTCGATTTTTAACCCAGCCCGTCGCCCCCCGCCTCCCACTCGCCTCCAGCCAACCCTCTCCCGCGAATCAGCGGACGTTGATTTTTTAATCTCGCAAACGATTCCATTCGAGCCGGTTATGATTCACCGCGGTCCGTCGAAGCTCGCATTGGCTACACGCTACGCCACTGGGACCAGGGCCGACGAGCGGATTGAAACCGCCGAAAAAACGAAAAATCAAACCTAAATTCGTGGCGTTCGCCGCAACGCGACGATTTTCCTTGTTTCGACGGTCAACCCCGGAAAATACCATAACCGTGCCCATCCAGTTTTCGACCGACGAACTTTATCCCCGTCGCGAGACGAGATTTTCGCTCGGGCGGTCGGCGTTTCTGCCAAAATTCGTCGACAATCGCACTGTTTTACCCCATACAAGAGATTACTTGGGAGCGCACAGTGGCGCGCGACGGATTAAGCGTCGAAAATCTGAAGATCCCTCTCTTCTCGTTTCCTCGGACTACCCGCTGGGAGTTTTCCCAAAACCTGTCGCGAAATCCGTCTAAACGTTCACAATGCCTCTCGAGTAACACCACCCGTGGCTACAGTGGGCCAAACAAGCTTTTCTCTCGCGGCTCGAGGACAGAAAACATCGTTCGACGGCTAGCTGGAATCGCTGCTCGGATGTTCCTTTCATCTCGCCTCGCTCACCGGTCCTCTCTATTTCGCACCTCGTGATCGTCCTCGCTGCGCGACGGAATCGGCTCGAGGAAAATTGGAGCGGATTCAGGGCGGCGTGCAAACCGTCTCAATGGCCGAGCTGAACGAAATTAGACCTATCTCGGTCATCGGGGGCCACCACGCGCAGCTGCTTTTCGCCGGAGGTTCCACGTCGTCGCGTGAATAGATCGGCCCAGTTCTCTCCTTTATTATGCCCCGTTTGTCGAAAGCTCTCGCAGTCCCGATTTGCAAACAAGAGTCCTCCGTGCCGCGTCCGCCACTCGGTTGCTCGTTTCGACGGCCCGGACACGCGCCATTGTCAACGACCGATCGATTCCGATCGACGATCTTTAAGATACCCCACAATGAGGATTTCCATGGTATAGACAGTTCTCCGTACGGGGTTTTTGGGCAATTTCGTGGAGATTCGATTTTGTTCCCTTTATTGGGGGATGAATGGTGGACCTTGTCGAGTAGTTTGGATAGTGTATAAAATTCTTTTGCACGAGCGAATACGGAGAATGGTAACACGTTGTACGCTGAGAAAAGGCCGATTTCAAAGATCATTCGAGGTCCTTTATATCTAATTTCTGAAAGGGTATGGAAAGTTGTAACAACTCTGAATCAACGTACAAACGACAATTAGCGTACATAGATATATTTGATCTCCAGAGAGTGACCGAAAATTAGACAACTTGGTAAGATTCGCTTATCTGGACCGAGATAGGGCGGTATCAGCTACATCGTCGAACCTTCCGATACGTCAAACAGGTTAAAACGTTTAACGGTCGCGAGGCTACCTGAGTTCTTCAGGGCGACGGTAGCGATCCTTCAGGTACGGACGTTCGCTCGAGGATCATCGCTGGGGAAATTAGCTAAAACTGGAGCTAAGTGCTGCGGTCCTCGAGCCAGGGCTCAGCCAAGAAACAAGCGCGTCGATCTAACGACGCTGCCCCGGCTCCCTACGGCAGATATTTATCGCTGTAAGTGGGATCCGGTTAAATGCAACTTGTGATCTGATTTCGAACGGAACCTAAAAGCCCTTTCCTCTCCAGGCGTGCTGGGTAGCTGCTAGATTCGTGACCGAGATTGCCACCGTTGGAAAACGGCGTCGCTTGTTAACGCGCGTAAACGCGGCGCGTGACAACGGGCGAACACGTGGGAACGTCGTACAAAAGATCTCGAGAGGAGCGATCAGTAGATTCGTCCATAGTCGATCAGACGCGTACGTTGAAGTACTCTAGTCTGGATTAGACCAGTCGCGATATTGTCGTCAAATTTCTATCGAGGTTCAATTTTGAAACGGCGAGTCTACGCCTCGTCCACCCTCTGTTCGCGAGGGTGCGGGTGTACGTTTCACCAAAAATGATAGGAACCGCAGGAAAATGTGACGTTTCACCCCCTGAAATCAGAATCGTGAACGATACTCGCCAGGAGACGGGACATTCGAAAGTCCAATTACTCGGTGACGTAGAACGGTTTACATGTCCGCAGAGAGTGGCAACGTGGACGCATTATGGTCCGCGGGACAATTCTAATCGAGACGCGTGTACCAGCGGGGCTGGCCGCGCTGGGGTTGGTTTTTCTATAACCGAAGGGCCGTGAATCGGTCGGCAAACGTGTAATTTGCCTCGATTTTCGCCGGATCGATTTTGAGCAGCTACTGTTTCGCTACAGGCGGATATCTTTTGTGTCGCGGCTTTTGTGGGCGTACACTTCCCCCCCGGGGGGGCTAAAACGCCAAATGGTAACGACGATACGCGGAATCGAATGCGGAATGGGAAACGGGGATTTGTTTTGTGCGCGAACGTAAAAAGAAACAATCTACGTGGCCGGACGCGCCGCGCCGCCGCCGTCCCAGACGGCCGAAAACCGTCGTCCGCCTCTCCTTGCCTCTTTGTCACGAAAGCTAATTCCGAAAGTTTGTGAAAGGAAATCGAGATAAAAATCTGTCGGCGGTGTCTGTGGCGACCGCGCTGCGGTTTCCAATCGCGCGCGCTCCACAAAAGAACCGAGCATTCGAACGATTTCGATCCGGAAATCTCGAATACACGGGCACCGTGTATTGCGTGAAAATAAATGAAATAATAATAGAGACTCTGCATCGACATCGTCCGACTACGGCGATACACTTCGGAGTACGATCGAAACCAAACAATTAACTCAAAATATTAACGTTAGAAGTTCGTCATCCCCCGTATCGGTCATAGTTCCTCCCCTGGATGCGGAGGTGAGTTAAACGACTTAACGGAGCGTCTTCGAAAAATCACGACGCTCGGTGGACGCATAATTCGCGCGTGTAATGGTAATTCGCGGTTGGATGGTAAGCACACGCGCGCGCGCAAGTCGACTCGAACGCTTCTAGCGTCCAGAAGCGTAGGAGGCTTCGCGTAAGCGGTAAGCTTTACCTCATTTCTGGCAATTACAGGGGATGCCAGAATCCGCCGCAAGAATCAAGCCGCACCGGTCCCTCGCGTGTGTACGTGGCCCGTTGCGCGTGTGTACGCGCCCGTCCGTTTACGCGAGCCACCCCTTTGTGTCGCGCGTGTGCGCGCGCGCCCAGCCTCCCCTTCGCCCATCCATCCCCATGACCGTGCACAGACACGCGCGCATCGACGCGTCCGCGTGCACAAGCCAGCTTCCCCACGTATATACGCGCACACGATCAGCTCGAATTAGTGCGCGTAACCGGTGTCACAGAAGCTCGACTCGAGTCCACCTCTTCAACCCCTGCGAATTAACCCCACCTAGGGCAGACGAGGGAGAGGGCGAAGCGTTTCCAGTGGCGTTTGAGCACCACTGCCTCGCCATGTTCTCGGATCCCAGGCACGATTGGCCCGAGATCCGACGAACGGCGACGCGGATTCGCGGAACAAGACCACGCCTCGCGCGGCAACTCCTGGACCACCTCTTTCCGACGAGCGTCGACCGTCCCCAAGTAGTTGTGTGCCGCTACAACAAAGGCGACCCCGCCGCTCGACCAACCGACTAGTCCTCGTTGGCACGACGCACGCTCAACAACTTCGACCTTAGCCGGCGACAAATTTTATTTCCCTCCGATCAGCCGCCACCGCTGCCTCCACGAGTCCGAGGAACACGCTGCGCGGCCACCCTCTCCGTGGCGTTTCATTTTGGATTTTTGCCGACGACTCGTAGTTTCGCTTCGATCACCGACTCGACTCGAAGGGGAGACATTCGCAGCGATCGGATTGGCAACAAACGGGCCTGGACAAATCGTTGGACAGAGAGAAGTTCGAGGGAATGTGCGCGACGTTCCTGATGGCTCTGTTCTTCGGACAATCGGAGTGGATCGTTTGATGAATCAAATCTAGCCGATCGATCGTCGTCGAGTGTCGCAGAGATCGAAGATTCGGAGTCGCATAGAACTTTGGCGATCAGTGTTGTGGTGCGACGAGGGTCAGTCATGAGAATCGCCCCAAATCGATGGTATCGTTGTCAGAATCGAGTGCATCTTCGCGTGGACATTATAATCCATTGAACGAATAGATGAACATCGTCCGACGAGCTTCGTGAACGAGAACTATCGAGGTGGTGTCGAAATAGTAATACTTCGCAGCGATTCGAGTGTATACAAAGGCATCCAGCGAACGCCAACGAAAACTACGATCGCGAAGTGGAGTAGATCCCTTCAAGATGCATTTCGCAATCGAGAACACGCGTCCTCGACGATCGTTTCGTATCTCGATCGAGCACTAACGCGTTCGCACGGGATCCTCTGATTAGAGAGAACAGCTGATCCGAACGGTAGACTGATCGAGGATCGGACGTTGGATTTTCCGCGATGGATTCGCAGCAACTCGTTGACACAGCTTCGCAGAACAGCCAGGACATCGTCCTGCCAAAACCAGCGAGCAGTACACCGAGACACAGCATCGACGCGATCCTTGGACTGGGGAACAATAAAAGGAGTCACCAGGAAATGGAGGATAGCGCTCGCGACACTCAGGAGAACACAGGTTACTGCTATATTTCATGTTGCCATTCTATATTTATTTAGTTCGGAGTATGTATATGCGATATGTAGGAATTATAAATTGGAAGTATTCCTATTCGAACGAGAGGAAGGAAAAACTCGATTAAGACAGACGAAAAAATCACGCGCGTAAATAATTAACGTCTGTCTGTACCAACAATACCCGTCGGAATCAAAGTAAATTAACTTGTTTATGAGACACAATTAACACACACGTCGCACGCTCCGTCCGTCGGACTGGTACACGCACGAATCACCGTGTCTCGAGCGTTCCTCCCGCTGCTCCAGCATCCGATCCAGGACCGTGAATCCCAAATCCCAAAACGGCTCAAGTTACCCTCGGAGACTTATTAACAAAGCCGCTTCGATCAATCATTTCATCCAATTACTGGTTTCATCTATTATCCTCCGTTCGAATCGAGAGTTACGTTTCATCGCGCGCTAAAGAAGAGCGTTACATTATGGTCCCTTCGTTCCCGATACACGCGTTCTCACGATAAACAATATCACCGTTACCACGAGTAATCGAGTACGGTTATTTTGCTCGACTCGTTATAATTCGTTTATCAAATGTTTAGAGCGATTAGAGACGCGGTACACGCTGGTTGTTTCGATACGTCTGTCACGATTAGCGGGACGAATAAATTGCCATTTCGCATGCGTGACGGTATTGTTCCGATCGAGCCAATTAATGGGACGCTGTACAGTTAGGCAAATTGAGATGACGCTCGCGATAATTCTATTCCGGAGACCTTAATGCGCGTTTCTTCGCTCGCGACGCTAATTACTGGGACGCGTTAATACGTTCGCCGTGTTTTATTGACGTCGGAAAATCGCGAGCAATTACGCTCGATCAAAGTCCCATCCGCTTATCAAACAGAACACCTAGTCTCGACAAACGCACTTCACCCGCTTCTGTGACCGCAGCAGACAATCCTTGCGAAGTTAATTCCTCGGACTTATTTCACGATCTATCGCGAATCCTATTACTCGATCGATACCACTGTTTGCGCCATTCAAGTTTGCGAGCGTTACTCATAATAGAATAGCAATTGACTCGACGATCTCGACAGATCGATCGATCTCTCTTGCCGGTTCCCAGAGAAATCGAACACCAGTGACGCAAGCATCGTCGCAGCGGTGGATGCAACGAGGGGGACGTTAGCGTGTAATTGAAAAATCGTTAGTATCGCGAGTGGATCTCGCTGTCGGTGGTAGTAGTGGGCACGGTGCCTGTGCACGCGGCTAATTAGTCGTCCGGGTCGAAGCGAAACGCGAGCCAGTAAACCGGTGTATCGGCCAATTCGAGCGTATATCCGATAATTTCAATTTCGAGACGAACGAACCACCGACGTCGTCCTCCTCGCTTCGCCTGACGATTGTCCTACGCGAAAACGCTCTAACCACCGCGGCTGTCGTTTGTAATGTCACTCCTCTCCCTGTATCGGCTGTACGCGGTCGAGTGCCGCGCTATCGACGCGACACTCTCGTCGGAAGGGTAAAAATCGACAAAACAATTTCGTACGGGCGCTGGCTCGTTCTTTTTCTACCCCTCCTGCGTCATCGAAAGCCGCTGTTAACGAAAAAATTACGCGTTCGGATAGAGAGGGGGTGGACGGAGAGGGAAAGGTGGTGTACCAATCGATGATACACGGGTGGTACGCCGCGAGAATCGGCAACCGTTTCGACGAGGTCAATTAAGAGGGTATTTGCTCGAATTGGGTCGCGATATTGATTTTTTTTATATATGCTTTCGCCGCTGCAGACGTCGCAACGTTCCCAAAAAGGGGGATGGACTTTTGAAAATTGCTCCAAGCCTTGGAGTAAACTCATTTTCCAATTTTCTCCTGCGAATCTTTTCAATGTGAAAGGAGAACAATTTACAAAAATTCCACCGTGTAAATCTCGTTGGTCGCGACTGGATTACGGTAATCGATAACAGAAACACTTTTGCATAATGCACTCGACGTTTGTCACCGTCACTGATAGGTTCGAGTAGATTCAGTCGTGGCAGAGAGTCTGCCAGCGAGCCGTTCAGTAGAATCGGACAGACCGATTCGTTCGCCAGGGCGAAGAGGAAGGAATACGTCGATGTCGATGACTTCGTGATTTATTTGGCCACGGTTTCGGCCCTCCTCCGCCTTTTATCACGGGACTCCCTTTTTGCACCGATTAATGCGCCTCGATAGAGAGGTCGGCTGAGTGTCCGTCAGCCGCTGCCGCTTGGTAGCAACTCGATTAGGCCCTCGATTTATCTTTGTTTCATTCTATCGAGCTCGATCGGACGGCGTGACGAGAGATATGCAAAGGATGCAACGTCGTCGAATTTAAAGTCGGAAGCGAGTCGTTAGAGGCAACATTACAATACGAGAGAAGGGCAGAAGAGAATTTACAGACGATCGCCTCGCGAATAACAGAAAAACCTGCGAAACGCGTGTAAGAAGAAGGTTGCATGGAATCAAGCGTAATTACCTTTGGAAGGATGAATACGCCACTTGGAAGTTCATGCTCCTGGTCAATCGAAAACAATCATCGTCGGTGCACCCTCGCGGCGAGGAGATTGGGAGTAGGAAAATCGTGAGACGTGCGAGTGGAAGCGCTTCGCGAAAAGAATTAAAACAAAAGAGGCGAAAAATATGGAGAAAGAACGGAGGCTGGTTACCAGAGCTCCAGGTCTTGTCCTGCTAATCGAATTATCATTAATTATGATACCGTACGCGAGAAAGAAGAAAAGGTAAAAGGCAAGGTCGGCCTCTGCTAATAAGTATGACGGAGGTAAAGAAGGGGAATTGAGAGGGAGAGAGAAAGAGAGAGAGTGGGATCGAAAAAAGAGATAGATGGAAGCGGCTTTAAGTCAGTCGCTTCTTAAGAGCTGAATTGACGTGTCTACTAATGGATCGCGCCTGCCCCATCTACTTTCTTCTTCAGCCTCTTTTTCGTTGTCTTCTTGCTCCCACCTTATCTACTTCTTCTTCTCCACGGTCTTCTTCTTCGTGTACCGACAACTATCGCCAGTACGGCTGCCTTCGTGGCTTTAAAACAGATCTGTTATCCTCGTCCACTCGTTTCTGCGCACGCTTCATTCGCTGGGCGGACCTCGAATCGTCCTTTAAGAGCGAGAGACCCTGAATTTTCATGGAATACGCCGCGCGGATAGCGCGAGCAGTTTAATTCGTTCCGCACCTCTGCAAATGGCACGCGAAGAGGTTAAGATACGGTTAATAATGAATTTTTCAAGCTACGCTCGGGGATTTGAAATACGTTTCAGAAATGATAGTTCCTCGTCGAGATAAAACCGATGAGAATTAATAGCGTTTCTGTCCGAGTAATTTCGTCTCGGAAGTACTTTCACAGACCTTCGCTGTGTTCTAAGTTTCAAATTGTATTTCTCAGCGATGCTGAGAATATACGTATAATTGGTCGATTCTTTTCCTCCGTCTGGGCTATCGCCATTATCTTTCGTACAAACATGTCGCATAATTCGATCACCCTCGGGAAAAGGGAGAAGAAAAAAGGCGGCGGAGAACGGAAGAACGTTAAGCGCGCACCGTTTTTGTCCGCGTTTCCATACAGCGCGACATTTTGCTTGTCGTCGCCCGTTTTAATTCCCCCCCGGCCGTTCGTTTAATGAAACGAATCTCTCTCGCGGCACGCGGGATCAATCCTCCGGGCGCGTACACAGGACGATCGTTAATATTTTCAATTAGAGGAGAGATTAATCACTCGTGTCCCGTCGTTTCTGCGTTCCCTTCGGGAGGGAATCTATTACTCTTTCCTTTATCGTACGAACGCGAACGCGAGCACTGCGCACACCGTAACCGTATTACAGTCTAGTTAGGCATTCGATAAGTTATCCACGTGAGTATATAATTCGAAATGACACGTTGTCGAGATAAATCGGTTCGATAGGTGAATTAAGAGCGAGGAGGGTAAAAGGAGACAGTGGTGGCAGAGGAAGTGAGAGAGAGAGAGAGCGAGAAGGTGGAAAGAAAAAAAAGGAACGCGCGGGAGAAGCGTTAAGTGTGCCGTAATCAATCTTACCTTATACGCGCGCCAGAAGATTAATGCACTTTCAAATTTCATTAATTCCTCGCTGCATAATGAGCCGCGGGGCGAACGAATAACTTTCCTTAACGCCGCGATAATGCCGCCGAGACTCCGCACCGTAATTGCATCAATTCCTTGGTAATTCGCACAATTATCCTTTCTGATTTTCCAACCGGCACCGGGCTAACTGCTCGAGAGCACGCTCCCAATTAATCACGCGCGGCCTCCACGAATCTCTCCAAGTAATTAAAGTATGTCGTTCCCGCGAATCGGGACCGTTAATCGGCTGTCTTTTACCAAGTATCCGTACCAAACACGGTGACAATCTTTTTGGAAAAACTCGAAAGGGCGATCGAACGGCAGTTTCTCGCGATCGTTGCCGAACACCGCAACTTTCACGTGAGTTACAAGCCCCTGAAAAATCATTCTCCGGTTCCAACTCGCTTGGTTGAGACGTTTTACTCAATTAAAACCCGATCGCCGCGCATTCCCGGCGATGACAGTCGGCGATCTTCAAACGACCAGCAAAATCGAAGGTGAACCCGTGGACTTTCACTGCGAGATCTCTCGATAAGCAGCTGCATGGATTAAATCGGGGGCAGGCCGCTCCGAAATAGCACGGACTCCGTCCACGAACGGAGCGATCGCCGATTTCGAAAACGGTGTTACGGCCCTGCCATTTACGTGGATGATTAACATCTCTCTTTTAAACGAAACTGCAAACCGCGATCGTGTGTACGCTGCTAATGAACAGAAAAGGAGCATACGCAGGATCGTGCAACAAGTGTAGGGAGAACAAACTAAGGAGGAACAATTAATATGATCCTGTTCGCCCCAAATTCCGCCGAAAATGAGTAATTCTCAGTTATCGAATCTATGAAATCCATCGAACGAATTGATCGTATCGAGATCGTCGTTAAGCCAGAAAACACGAATAGTCGCCAGGATAAGATAAATAACGAGCGAAGGATCGACGACTGAATCGGGAGAAAATGTTCTTATTGAATAGAAACGGAGGAGTTAAACCAGCCTGGATAGAGGTAATAGCGTCGCGGCGTTCTGGAACGCCGCAGGTAAAAGTGCTTTGTAAAAGGGGGAGTAATTTCGATCGCGTGACAACGGCAATGTAGAGTCGAGGGGAGGAGGCACGAGCAATTACGTGTAATTTCATACCCATTTGTTGCCGGGATAGCTCGTTTTTCGACTGGTTCTCGAGCCTCGCCAGCTCGGATCGGTCGGATCCTCGTAGAGTTCGAAACTAGTCGGATCGATCGATTCTATCCTGTCGAATAAAACGGTGTCACGTGTTACCGTCTTTAACCCGTTCGTTAGACAGTCGATTAACGGCTGCAGAACAAGATAGGCACCGTGTTCGGCTAACTAATACGATTAGTACCATAAATGATTAATGAGACGCCAATCTGAGAGAATCTGAGATAACCGAATGTGTCATTTATTATTCAGCGAAATTATTTTCAGTCATCAACTTCCACCTAATACTGTTCGGCAATTCATTTCGAAAATAGCCTGGTCGATTCATATTTTCAGACGATCACGGTATACTTTCGGCTCCAACCTAATACCTCCGAAGACAAACGTCCATAGAGACGTGACAAAGTTTAATAGCGATAAGAACGTATCATTGACTACAAAAGTATGAAATGTTCATTGAATTATCAGGCTGAAAAGGTATCTCGCGGAATATTATGTCATCCAGATCAGATGAAATGTCGGGTCCCAAAGGAGTTGATAATCCGAACTAATCGATTCCGCTCGAAGTCCGCGAATCAGAGTTCACAGGCGAGTTTTTCACGGTCTGAAACGGCGGCAACCCCCGTCAGCCTGGAATTCCATCGATCTCTCTGCGCTCGCTGCGGGGTGGTTGCTCGCAGTGCCGCGTCTCCATCCGATTTCCGCGAAATTGTCTTCTTTTTCCGGGCGGGCCGGGCAATCTCGTTGGACGGTCGGCCGCGCGAAGCCAGGCCAGAGAAGGCGAGGACGCGATTCTCGCGGGTGCGAGCGAGCAAGAGACGCGGCAATTTAACCGAATTACCGCTGGATCAAAGCTTGCGAGTGGTAATTGGCGCACAGGTGTCGCCGATCAATCGTACACCGGCCGTCGGGGAAGCTATTTCGCACGGATACCGAAACGCTCTGTGATCGATAGGAGGACGAGCTCGGTGCCTAGACGAATCCGATGAGACGCGTCATCGAGCGACGATACAGAGGGACAGAAAGGGGTTGCCTCGCCGCCGGAAGCAAAGGAACCGGAGACGCAGGATACACCGCCGATTCGCGCGCTGATTAACGATTAGGAGCGATTACCGTCGAGCGTCGGGAATGTTCGTGCGCGAACGGACCACCAGCGATTACGGGATGCCGTTCTGATTACAATTGAGACGTTAGAAAGGGGATTCTAAAGGCAGATTTTATGCCGACGTACGCGTAATTTGTGTAACAGTTGCCGAGTGAAATTACGATGTTATCTTAACCACGGGTCGAAGTAATAGTAACGCGGTGCTTTGTTCAAGTAATTCCCCGGCTGAGTGTATTTAATAAATTTCTTTTAGTTCAGATTTGTGGTTCCCTAAGAAAATTCTGAAATTTAAGGGAATTCCGCACGCGATCCCGCGATCGATGCAATTACGTTTTTCTTTTTGTTGGCTTCTTATAAACATTTATTGCTGGCGTGTAGGCGGCACGAGCTGCACCCCCGGTCAGGTCGGTTCGTTTAGAAACACGCGTACGTACGCGAGAATTCGTATTCGTGCCTGCGCGACGTCGATGGAGAGATTGTAATAAGCCTCGCATGCTACGGAACAATTAAATTATTAGTAGGTACATTGTGCACGACGGGGTGTTTTATTGCGCGGCGCACTCCGGTTCCGGCCTGCTCTCGAACCTCGCCACGATGGTGGAACGACGTTCAATTTTATCCGCACACGTATAGACGATTAAAAAGCTATTCTTCGCGAGTTAAAAGTCGACGTGCTCCGTTGAAAATTTAATCGACCCTTCCCGTAATTTTCAATTCAAATTTCAAATCGATAGCCCTCGATATTGCGAAACGTGGAGATCCCTCGTTTATCGCGTAATCCGTATTATTAGAGCAACGACGTAATTGGAATTAATTGTTCGCCATTTCTCTAGTTTAATCAGTTAGCTATCTCTTTCGAGGCGTGTTTAGAAAGTACATAGGGAAAGGTTCACGAACGAACGCATACTATCACAGAACGATCGACCGTCGCAACGATGCAGCCAGAGATATCCCAATAAAGGGCGCACGCCAGCTAACAATTAAATTATTAAGTATATAGTAACGATAACGAGGGTCAGCCGCGTTGATTACTATTATAATGAAGGCAACGCGCCACCACGAACATCAATCTATTCGCAAAGTACGCGAACAAATATCCCACCGGTTTGATCGCCGCGTTTGCTTTCCTTTTTGCATTCCCCTTGCTAAATCTTAGATGCAGAAATTTCTCGTCTTAATTGTTTCTCGCGGCTCGAAACTGATGTTGTCGCTGACATATTAAAGAAAGCAATTTCGCATACGCTGAAAATTAATTGCAGTTTTCAAAAAACCGCCGGTGATTTATACGCCTGGCATAGTTGGCGAAATTATCAGATCTCGCTTCGAAACGTTCGTCAAGCAGTTTTACGGTAAATTCTCCTCAAGTGTTCCGAAGGAAAGGACTGTATCACGGCCTAGAAAAGGATACGAGTAAGCACGTTAGAGCGGTCCAATTATCGGAAAAAGAATTTTATTCGACGCTCGATCCAGCGAACTTTCGTCGCGCTCTTGTTACCCGAACTGTGCTTACCTACGGTGGAAATCAAATTCGATTGTCCGAACGTGAAAAATGATGGATAACAGGAGAAATCAGCGAGCTCGTATTACATAAACGATCCAGTTACACGAACTCTCTTTCATCCTCCCCTGTGGTCCGCGTAAACCGATTTCCACGGCAATAGAAGGCAGCAGCCTCCTTAGAATTTCACCGCTCGGAACGAAATAACCTTTTGGTAGGTGGAAAAATCGAGAACCGAGGTGAACCGGTCCGCCTCTGTTCGCGCGGTTTAAACGTGATTTCGCGACGGGGGCGCGTTCAATTAGGCTCGCGCAAGGCCCCCAATTAAGCAATTTCTAACTCCGGTATCGTTTCAATTAACGCGCCTCGAGATGATTACCGGTACGTTGACCCGTTTAGATGGAAATTTTATCCCCGTCGCAAGAACTTGATGACAGCTTAAGAGCCTTTCGCCGGGGCTGTTCTTAAGACACGCTCCGTGCACGCTCTCTCGCCCGTTCCTCTCTTTTCGTCGTTCGCGTTCAACCCGCGCCGCTTTGACAATTTAATAATTCGATACCGGGTACGCGAATAATCGACGAACCCGATACTCTCCGTTCGCCAATCGGAGAGGATCGAGAGATCACGTTCTTCGGGTTCCTCCCTCTCCCTCTCCGTCTCCCGTCGACCTTTCCCTCGCGCCCCCTTCGCGGCTCCAACGAAATTCATCGCTCGCTTCGCTAAAAGCGTCGGACGTAGCCCGCAGAAAAATGATTATCCGATCAGCTCGACTTTTACTCGAGTAACACCACACCGTGCAACCAGGTTTCGCAAAGCCGCCCGTAAATTAATGATTCCGGTTCTATCCCAGCAGCGTCTCGTACAGCGTTTTAGTCGCAAGAAAACACTCTCCGCTTCTGACGCGGGCTTAACTAGCGTGTCTAATCTCTTCGCTGAACACGAAACACTCTGTTACTTTCGGTTAAATGGAGCGAATCGCTTCTGTCGTAGACTTTCCCCGATTTTTCGAACGCGCGACGCGCGATTCCAAGCGCTCGATCGACGGCGCGTATCGCGCGAACGATATTCTACCCCCTCTGGCAAACTTGCTCGCGAGGACACCGTGGATACACCAGTCGACGCCGTGCACGCGGTGGAAACCAGGATAACCCCGTGGAACGTAGACGGTTTTCGTCGATCGATACGTGCGTCAGATTAAAGTGCGCGACAGGTGACAGTGGCTTTTACGAAGAAATTTCCGTCGAAACTTTGTGCCGCGCAAAGTGGCCATTGCGTTTCGTTCCGGAGATAAAAACCGTGACGGGGAGCCCGGGCAGGGACGAACAGAAGAAGCTCGGGGATAGGAGAAGATAAAGATGAGCGAGAGAGAGAGAGGTGGAGGAGACAGAAGGAGAGAGACGCACCGGTGACGGTCCACGAGAAGACAAATTCTGTAATCCTCTTTGGTCGGCGAGCTAAGCCCTCTGTGTGACGGCATACCATCTTCTTTCTCTTATTTCCTCCTCTCGTTTTGCCTTTCCTTGTCTCGCCCCTGTCCTCCCACGCCGATCAAGGAAATTAGATTTCGAATCGACAGCCGTGCTTAAGTATAAACGACGAAGCGACATCGAGCGAACGCCGAACGAAGAGGAAACAGGAATTCACGACGGATAGACGAGGGGCCAAAGGGGTCGCTTCTTCTCGCATGGAGAGAGGGGTAGGGTGGTAGAAGAATCGTTATTTATACGACCGATCGCTGCTCGGTTCTTCGATTTTATTCCGTTTCAGATTGGCTGGAAAATTGCCAACGATGGCGGTAATACTTAATCGACGGGACCAAGGAGGGAACCGTAGACGAAGGGGTGGAAATGGAGAGGTGTTGCTCTGAACGTGAACGCTGTACGCGTTCGAATATCGCGGGACGAGCGATTCTCGCGTGACTCGAAATTCCTCTACGACAGCTGCCACGACGGATTCATTAATCTGCTGTCAATCGCGCATCAAACGATGATTCCCAGCTCGCGGGGATGAAATTCGTTTCGCGGCCGAGTTGAAAGGCTAAACGAGATAACGAGTGGAATCGAAGCGGTCGGGTTTCGTTGAATCCTCGAACTGGCTGCAAATAAAGAACGACGGCTCGACATTCGATTCTGGAAAAGTAACTCGATGGAACGTTTATCCAGGAAATCGTGCAACAGCTTGCTTCCCACGATTTATGCCATTTTAATTGCGACGATTGCGAATGATCTCGGGGAGGAAGACGAAGCGCAACGTGTGCCGTTGGTATTCTCGAGTTCGTGGGAGAAACAAGATCGTATCGCGTCGGTGTAAAGCGGTCCTAGTCCATTCCGGCTACTTAAGAGATTGACACGAGGAGATAGTATAATGGACGAAGCGGTCGAGGAATCGTGGCCGCCTTCTGAATCGAGCACCGGCTCTAATGGGCCAACACTGATCGTTGATAAATTTCAAAACGCCACGGGCCACCTTTCGATTCTTCTGCCGGGACCTGGTACCATAGAATCGATTAAGCGAGATAATAAAGTCGCATTAATGTGTTTGTCTGCACTGTTACGGATACCGCTGCCCAGCGCCGATATCAATTTCCTTTTGTTCGTAGAAATAGCCAGACACGATGGCTACTTATTACACGTGGATACGGTAATTCCTGGTGAAATCGAAAATGAGTAAAATCGATCGCGAGTTGGTCGAGGAATCTCTGCTTAAAAGTGAAACTCGTCGCGAGTAACCGGTGTCGGTTTCGTTCCCAAAATTGCACGGGGAAAACTTTCGATTCGCGGGACGAGGAAAATTCATGCCACTCGCATTAGAGCGTTCTATACCGGGTGTTCTCGTTATAACGACAGGGCGTGCTGTAACGGCGACGGCGCGGTAGCGCTCTGCACCTGCACCTCGTACAATTTAATCACGATGGTTACTCTGTCCGACCGAAACCAATTATTGCGCAGACGTACTCACACACGCGCCTACACCGCCCAGTTATGCGGACGTTCTACACGTATCTATAGAAATCTCGACATCCCCGTATGGATATAAACGTATCCGCGTTAATTTCCCTCTGAACGCATGCGATTCCCCGTTTGCCGCCCGCCAAAATGTCCGTCAGTCGACTGTTACTCCATTACGAGGATCGGACGTTCCTGATAATTCGATTAACGATCAAAAAGTTGCGAATCTTATTCCAATTTTCGTGCTGCGCGCGATTAGAGTCGAGCCACGCGAAAAATTCGTCCTCCGAAAGCGTCCACCCCCGTTGCGTTACCACCTTGGTCGTCGTTTAAACATCCATCTTCGCCAACTGCGACCCCTTTTCATCGCCCACCTCTTTCGCTCTCTCTCTCTCTCTCTCTCTCTCTCTCTCTCTGGCGACGTGGTCTCATCCTAAAACAGAAGTTCCTCTCCGGAGCTTAGACGGTTCACGGTTAGAGCCTCGAGGAAGAAGGGTGCGCGCAGCCCTGTCTGGTAGCACGGAACGGCGGAAAGGAATAGGGGCGAAGGAGGGCCCGGAACGAAGGAGGACGACGGTGTTGGCACTCTCGGGGGCCATTATTGATTGTTGTTGATAATTAGCCGGTACAGGCGCGTCAATCACGAGGCAAGGCGAGGTTATTAGGCTGTTGGTTAGCACCGGCCCGATGGCGCACGCAGACGCGCGCACACTTACACGGGTGCGCATTGTACACGTGTCCACGTACACAATGGCACGTCAGGTATACGTACGCGTGCTCGCTCGTAGCTGTCTGCGTGCACGCCGCCATTGAGCCACCCGATTACCCCCCACAATTCGATCTAATGCGCTACGCTGCGATGCGAGAGAAGGTTAATTATGCAGTTAATGAGAGGCTGAATATATATACCCCACGGGGTGTCGGGATGGTCCCGGCGAAAAGAGAATCATTTGGAGCCCCGGCCGTGCTCGATTGTTGAATTTGGTTTATGGTCGAAGAACGCCGGAAAACGGCCCTCCATTCTCTTCCCGTTTTAAATTAATCGCGTTAGAGAACGTTCGAGGTGTGTTTAAACGCGGCGCAGCCGGGAAAACGCGGGTGCTTTTTGATTGCCCTGAAATTGATATGAAATCCCGTTCCGCGTTTGTTCGCGCGCAAAGTGATATAAATATGCATACGAAACGACGATACCGCTGGTGAATGTGCACGATACCTGCCGGCGAGCGTCGGGAGGGGTTGGCGGTCGGTTCACGAAAATGTCTACCCGCCGCACCAGTGGCCGCGGGAACACTCGTTCCATCGACGTGCCCCCGCAGAATCAATTTCTTCCCCGATAACGCCGCTCCTCTCGCTCGATACCATTATAAGAACAGATAATGCGGGGGGCGGAGGTAATTTTAACGAAAAGGACCGTGTAATAGTTTGTCGAAAGTGCAGGTTACGCGGTTAGGTGCCATTACTCGCTTAACGAGGACGAAACGTCTCGCGAGACGCCAGCTACTTGATCGAGTTACAAATTCACCTGACTAACGAGTCGATCGAGACTTCTCTTCCCTTTCTCTGGGGCATCCTTGGTTCTTTCTAACGGAAACCCGGCGACCAATTTGTCGCGATGCGCGAAACAATAAAGAATCCGCTTCTTCCCTCCTGGAACGGTCCCCTCGATTTCCGTTGCGCCGTGAACAAATTGCGTCGAAGCGTTGATCTCTACGATAAATTGCCGGATCGTGCGTCACGAAATTCACTGACACGTGTACTGCCACGTATTTCGAGCGTCTCTCTTTCGATTACTCAATGCGTCCGATAACGAGCCTCATTATATTCAATTAATTACAATCTCTCGCATAAAATTGCTTGGTTCTTTTTTCGTTCGGTAACATGTTCCGACAAATGATTCGATGCGTTTTGTTAACTTTTTTTCCCCGATTAAACGCGATGTTTTTCTTGAAATTAGGGCTTACAACGAGAGTTATCGTCGCGATGGATTCGATATCGTAACTCTTAATGCGATAGCGCGTTTCGAGAGATAACCTTTGCTTTATGTAACGCAGCGCTGGTCTGTGTGACCTGGTGTGTGAACGTGAGTCGCTATTTATGATTGCTTTCGTAGCCGGAAATCTTGCCGTCTTGTCCCGTCATTTCGATACGTCGCGTCCACGATTCGAGCGATCCGGTATTTTTGATTTCGGACAGATTCGAAATTGCGCGTTTGGTAAACTCATTACGACCTCGTAAATATTGAAACGGATAATTAATTGCTCTGTAAGATTCGGGGAAATTCAGCGGCAATTTGCAGCGCGTTTGTGTCGGATGAATTACAGATATTGTAATCGCCCGGCCGGCGGCAGTACAGCGCCAGTAATAATTACAAATCCGTGTAAATCAATAACAGCCGATAATCCGGGCTCACTTTAGCGTTTGAAATTAAATAATACACCGTCGACGAGGAATTGGCGAGCCCCACGGAACGATTCGGCGCACGCGACTTCGCCGTGTTAAATCGAAGCTTTCAGGTGTATTATTATAAAAACGTGACGTGCCATTAAATCGATGGAATATATAACGCGTGTCGAGAACCATCGGTTCCGATAGGAGCTCTTCGTTTCGTGCCAGAAATGATTAAGCTGAATTCCGCGCCCTACTTCTTCGATAACTTCCTTTACACGGAAACCGGTTCGAATCGCGAGTTATCATCTAAAACGCGGCGCAAATTTCCAGCGAACTTTTCAAAAATCCCCTCCATCGACGATTTCCCACCTCGCCGACGAAAAATTCGGTTTGGAAAAACGCGAGGTCGACGGTGTGCACGCGAACGCGAGAAATCCAGCCAGTCAGGCGTACCGATGAGCGTTGCAACACTTGTAATAGCTAGCATTATACGCGCATAATAGAGGTAATAGCCGGGACTGGGATAAATCGATCACCATTACCGTACCTATTAACCGTAACGACCGTTTCCGAGGAGACCTGACCACTCCCGTGGGTTCCAGGTGAGAACAGCTGCAACTCCACCGGCGGCGGCAGCGACGAGGAACTCGGGGCAGGCTGCGGGGACGATTTGAACGGGAACGGCGGCAAGAAGAAGCATCGTCGTAACAGGACGACCTTCACCACTTACCAGCTGCACGAGCTCGAGAGGGCTTTCGAGAAGTCTCATTATCCGGACGTTTACTCCAGGGAGGAGCTCGCTATGAAAGTCAATCTTCCGGAAGTGCGCGTCCAGGTGAGTTACAATATGGCTACCGCGTGCGTTACAGCTACGCCCGACTCGTGCGTTGGTTTTCGTACAAGGATTCGTCGAGTTAACGCAAATATTCTCGCTTCGCGCGACGACAAAAATGACTGGTTCTCTGGAAGAGATAACAGTGAATTATTCAAGTCGCGTCTGCGAACTTTTGAGATCGCTCGGGGAATTATAATTACCTCGGGAGTTGAAGATTATTCTGTACTTTGGGAATTTATTTCGGTCGATCTTAATAATCTCCTTTGGTTTCCATCCAGTGTGAGATCGGCGTTAATAATCCGTGTGAAATGGAGCGTTACAGTTCGCGTAGGGAGCTCGGTGTCGTAATTTTCGAGTTTCCAAGAATAAACCGAGGCGAAAACGCGATGGTAATTTGTTACTTTGTCTCGCGATCAGAGATCTGTCGGGGGATTGGCGATCGGGTGGAATAACCGCCTAAAATCGCGTTGTTAATCAGCATAAAGAGAGAGATCGTTCTCTCGCAGGGACAAGGAATATTCATACATTTTTAAATAATCACCTGACCGCGGAGTCACGCGACTAACGAGGTATTAACTCGTTAACCCTCACGACACCGCCGCCCTGTTAGTCTAATGATTTCATAAAAATACACGGAAGTGAATTAACGAACGGCCAAACGGACTTCGAGCCACGCTGTAATTCGCGCTGGTATTTATCAAACAGCAAACGCGTCCCCCTTCTCCTGTTGATTCAATTTTTCTTCGACGTCGGGCGAAAGAACTGAAAATGACGCGCGAAAAATCCACTTCCACGCGCAGGGGCGTTTCGTTTTTAGAAACGCGGACGGATATTCCCCGGGATCGATATGTGAAATTAACGCTCGCGACCGTTCAAGGGGCAATCGACAGGATCCGTGGACACGAACGATCGGTCGCGAATCAACCGATTTATTATTTCCCTCGCTCCACCTGTCTCTTTCTCTGGTTTCCCGTGGAACCAGGCGGATACGAGTGTCGTGCGCGCGGCCGGCGAGCGGGCCGAGTTTAATGGCAGCGTTTCCGTGCAAACAATCGGAACAGCAATCGCCGGCTGACGCTGGCCCCGACGTATTAAACTAAATTAAATTAATTATGTGCGTGACAGCGATAAAAGCACGCAGTCGCATGCGACGACGCATCGATTAGGCTCCGGGGAGCACGCTTTTCGACCGCTTGCCACCTACGTGTGCGTTCACAACGGACATAACACCGTCCGTTGAGTAACCCTGTCCGCCGCCTTTTGCGAGCGCACCTGCGTTTTCGCTCGACGAATCGTCCGATTGATTTTTCGAGCACCAGCTTTCCCGGTGAACTGTTCGATCATCGGAACGACTTGAACGTGTCCGACAGCGATTCCACTTTTGCGTTGAATCGTTCGATTGCTTCCTTCTTGAATAATTTTGAATCGAGCCGACGAACCGGAAAATGGTATTTTGGAATTCGTAACGGTTTTACGGTGAATCCTTCTATTTAATTGATTAGATTCAATAGAAATACTGGGACCGAATTTATTTCCACCCCCTCTCGGTATTAAAATTAGCACTTTGGTTGTCAGTCTGAACGATGGCGTTCGGACTTAATAGACTCTACTTTCGTCGGAAGAATTCCATGTTTAGAAATCGTTCGTTCGCTGGTACCAGTACAGCTCGAAGGGTATAAAAGTTGTTAATACCAATCTGGCTTGCGAGCGATAAATTCCTTGAGAACGTCTCTGTTTCAATTACGAATATCCAAACAACCCTAATTTATGGAGAACCGAACGAGCGAAGGAGAGAGACGCGAGACAGTGCGTCCGTGGGACGAATTGCGCGAAATGGAGGAAGGGTAACGCAGCGGCGGCGTTGCCTCCAGAAGAGAGTCGCAATTAAAAATTTAAATTGCGTTTAAAACCTGCCGGTGCTGCCGCCGTGCCCGGCGTCGTCCCTCGACTTTTTTCAATTTTCTCCAGAGGGGTTTACCGACCTTTCTCCGTCCCTTCTTTCTCTCTGTCGTTTATATTCCGCGTGCCCCTTTCGCTACCTTCGCGTCTCTTTCGCCTCTCTGTCCCTCTCACTCTCGACTGAAAACCGAGAGAGGAACTGGTAGGTCGAGGAAGGGAACCGCGCCGGCTCGCCCCTAAGGTACACCTAATCGCTTAAGCTTATTACACGAGCAGACAAGACGAAGGAATCAAGCCGCGAACCGGCGTAGCAAAGAAGAGAAGCGTCGCGTGAGAAGGACGGACGGTGGCTCGGTTGATGGTAGGCGCAACGAAGAGGCGGACGCACGTTCGGTTTCATCATTTTTAATTGATAGCGCACGCCAATCCTATCTGTCGGATTTATTAGGCCGCTCGATGAGATGGTTTTGCGGAAGGGTGGAAGGGGGTGTGCTAGCGAAGGGAAACGGAGCTTTTATTGGACAAACCGGGTTGTTTCGGTGGTAGGGGCCCCGGCCGTGGTGGTCACCGGTGACCCGTGGAAGCGCGTTTTCCAGATTTTCATGCATCCTCTGGCTGGACCGTGGCACACGTACAGGGGGCGTACACGTGCGTACACCTACAGGCCGATTGATTGCGGGGATTAACGCTGTTTTCTCGCGATAATTATCGTCCACGGAGTGCGGAGATTTTATTGGATACACGGCTCCGCTCCGCCTCGACCGATATCGAAACGTCGAATTGCTTGTTAAGCTCGTTATTGTAATTCAGTTTTACGCAGCGTTTTCGACGCAGCCCGCGTAATGGGTTCGCGATAGCCGTAGCGCAAAGGAACGATCGTTTAACCGTTTTCTCGAATAAACACACGTCACGCCGTGCGAAGGGTTGGATCGTTAGTAGCCGTCGAGTTTACGATTCTGGTTATTTAATTACGCAACGGCCTCCTCGATTCGTTCTTTGGATGTTTCATTAATTCACCGGAGCGACGCGTCGACGTCTTGGAAATTGAATTATCGTGCACGGGAAAGGGCGGACGCAACACCTTCGAGCGATGATTGAACGAGCGAAAGAATGAAAGAGAAACCGCGCGGGTTCCCGAGAAGATAAATGGCGGTTGGCAATGCAACTGCGCTCGGCTAATCGGTAAATTCGCTTCGATCCGCGAACGAGCCATTTCCTGCGTCCCATGCCGAGGAACATTTATTTTTTTCACTCGTCTCACGTTCTTCTTTCATCCTGAGACAAGCTCGAAGAAAGAGTCGAGAAAACGGTACTTCGTTTTCACCGTTTTTAGCTACCTTAAGTAGAGAATAACGAAATTTCACCGTCGTACATTATACCAGCAGGGCGCATCGTCGACGCGCTGCGCCGTCACGCGATCGTAAGTTCGACTATAAAAAAAGAAAAAAAAATATATGCGGCACAAGCCGGCGATTTGCTAGAACTGAAATCGATATAGAGGCTAACTTCGCTGGAAACACTCATCGGAATTGGCTCTATCGTGAAACACCTGCTGATTAGGGGATGATTGTCTTTCAGTGGAACGTGGAACGCAAAGAAATGAAAAACCCTTTTAGATAACTAACAATCGAATACCAAGCATCACGAAACATTATGTATCTAAACTAGATCGGTACTGAAATATGAATTGATCCATTTCCCTCGCGACCTGTGATTTCTTCCGCTCGGAGCGTCGCTCGACAGTAGATTAGGTCAATGGTAGCTGCAATGGTCAGACGTGGAGAACATCGCGCGTTTCTCTCGCCATCCTCGATGCATCGCATTACTATTTTAATTAATAATACATTTTCACATCGATCTACCAGCGAGATTATTTTTACAGTTGTGCGAAATAAAATTAAAACGAAAAATTGTAACTAACAAGGTAGGATACTCGAGGACGTTGAGTTTCCAGTAAGTTGTGTAACTCTCTAGACGCAACAGAAATTACTTGCGAGCCTGATCCGACGTAAACGCAAATCCATCGATCTAACCGCGGGATTTCATTACCTAAGAAAACGTGTGGCGCAAATCGACGAGCTGACATTTCGCGGCGGGTGAACGCGAATCGATGCCCGTCCGCGTATTTCCCTGACGCGGAACAAGCGGAGAGGATGGAATCGACAATCGTCGTGGAAAAGGCACGAAGAGGCGGGCGGAAAAAAGCGGGCAGATTGATTTTTCGCGGTAGGCCAACTAATTTGGCGCGGAAGAGAGAGGGGCAGAGAGCGCGTTGCGTCGCGGCCGGATGGCCGATCGTTCCGCGCGCTCGGACGCTCGACGATTGCCAATTGGAAAAATACTCCAATTCGATTACAATTTTTTTCGTCGGTCCGCGCAGAACCGGCCGCGGAAGAATTTCGAACCGCTCTCGCCTACGAGCAGGGAACACATTCGTCGAGCGCGATAGATGGGCGTGGGTAGCAAGAGGGGGGCTAGGGTGGCGGAGTCAGGGGTGGGCGGAGGGACGTGAAACTAATATCGAAGCTGCAATCGTTTCTGAAAGCTTTTGAGAGCGCAATTTAAAAGCGATCTTCCCTGTTTTCGTTCCATTTATAAAGAAAATCTGTGAACCGGCCCGCGCGCCGTTTACACTCGGAAAATATTTTCGACGATCATCCGCGGAGCTACTCGCTCGTCGCGTGTCACCAGACGCGGCCTCGATCGGGAAGTCGTTAAAAGGGAAGGGTTGAGAAAGGGCGAGGAGCGGCTAGTTTCCGACGAGATCATCGTCTTTGCTCGAAAGCAAGAAACGCGGTGTTACCAAATAAAAGGGTGCTTCCACGGTGCTCGACATTATTTACCGTGACGTCGGCATGGAAACCCCTGCCAAAGGCGAGAGGCACGCGTCGTTCTACAACTATTTTCTTGCATACGAACTGCATTAATGGAATTCTACCTAGTCTACCCTGTGAACAATTAACCCTCGTTCCGAACAATAATTCGCTGTCTACCCCATGCGTACGCGGCGTCGTTTGATCTTTGACTCTGCAGACGCGCTGTACGCGCGTTAAACAGAGACACGATTTTTAGTTAGATCGTCGTTGCAACAATGTTTCTCTTTGATCGCGTTTACGGCGGCATAAATTCGCGTAAACGTTCGAACTTTGCACGAAACATTAACCGCGAGCAAGACTCAGAACCGTAGAATCGGTACATAAATTCGTCGTGTTCCGTGGCTGTTGGAGGGCGTCGGTGGCGGCGCTTGTCGGGCCGTTTAATTCGGTTTTATTAGGGGGCCAAATCGTGATCGTTAGCGCCGACACGAGGCCGGCACGAATCGCAGGTGACTGTCTGGGTTAGGCGCACCTATATCTACGGGGTGTCAAATTAGTCACGCACGCCGCCTCCGCCCCAGCGGGCCGGCGATCAACGCCCGTAACCATG
This sequence comes from Xylocopa sonorina, assembly GCF_050948175.1. Taxonomy (NCBI): domain Eukaryota; kingdom Metazoa; phylum Arthropoda; class Insecta; order Hymenoptera; family Apidae; genus Xylocopa; species Xylocopa sonorina. The sequence goes on along the minus strand of NC_135197.1, from coordinate 9,785,292 downwards.
GCTACTGCCGCGAATTTCTCTGCACGACGACTCCGCGTCGCTTCCCGACGCAATTGCGCACGCAATGCGGAAAAACCGTGCGGAAAATTAACATGGCACACGCGCGACCGTCGGATCATGTCGATCCGACAACGCTCTCTTTCGATCTTTCTTCCTTTTCTTCCTTCACCCCCTAAAAGCGTCTTTGACGACATTAACGTCATTTCCAAACGCCATATACGTGTAATATTCCAATTACGCTCGTCCTGTGACTCGTTTAATTGACGAATATTAACGACGAGAGTCCTTTCCCTTTCTCGAGGACCACGAAACGGATGGAGAATCGAACGTACCGCGTCGCGCGAGAACTTTGATTAGCCATTGCCTACTACAAAGCGCCGTTCACGTTTTTTCCAGTTATGTTATACCGTTGATTCACGATATCATGGTAAATTATGTACCAATGGTTTGACAGTCAGAAACGGATACAGTGCCCTTGGTCGCACTCGAGTTACCCTTACCCCTCGTGGTCAACAGACCGAGAACCATAAGCTTTGCGTCACGATATTAATACCCGTGCGTGGCACCGTAAAGCTGTTTAACGTAGGGCACACAGTGAGAATTCTCGCACCAGGTTACCCCAGACTAATGGCACTCGCATAGCTTGGTCGTTTGCGGACATAAATCAAAATAATGCCCTGATGAAGTGGCGTTTTATGTAGGACGTATCTAACGATTGTACACCGCCACCCTGACTCCATTGACCGCATCGAACAAACCTTTTACATTGCCTTGCACGATCGTTCCAGCCCTATCTCCTTCTAAAAAATACCTCTCATCATCTTTACACGATTTCCGTCCGTTTGCCTCGACCGTAACTACCCCAGGATCGTCGTTCAACGACGTTAATAATGATGTAGCGGACTGTCCAATGAATCGTAATGGTTCGATGGTAGCCAAGGAGCAGGTCTCGAACAGGATAAAGACCAGGCTCGATATCCGCTCATAGGAAAGGAAGACGTTCGCGGATACAAATGTTATTATACGTAAGCACCTCTGATCTTCCGCGTGAGCAGCCAATGGGCTTTCTCCGCGAGCCTTCTACCCTGCGTCGGATCGTTTTTCTTGTGGGTGCGATGTTCCCAGGCGGAAAATAAGATAATGGCTCAGCGCTAGGCGCGAGAACAGCCGCCCGGAGAGGAGAGAAAATGGGGCGGCGGGAAATAGCGAAGATCGTGGGAGCGGGACACCTGCTGTGCGACGGAGGCCGTCATGGAGGATGGCAAAAAAAGAATAATGCGTCGGAACGCGAGGCAGGGCAGCCTGTTCGCCTCCACTGTTCACGATCTGGACGAAGGAGGGACGTCGCGCGCGGCAACGTTTACACGTGGGGATGATTGGGTGTCAAGTGGTAGCGGACGTAATAAGTCAGACAAATCGGTCCCCGACTGACGCGTTCGCTTAAAAATGTAATTGACGGACTCTGGTAAGTTCCGTGGGGATAATAAGCGTTATTGTTGTTTCCTTATGTTTCGCAGGAAAATTTTTTATGCGAATCTCTTTTCTTTCTTTTTTTTTTTACGTGGATAAGAAGCATTCAATTTTCTTATCGCGTCTGTCCAAGCTTTACGCGACACTTCCTAGTATTTACTTCGATATCGCTTCTCTTAATTCACTCCTTCGTTTTTGCCTGAGAACAGTCAGAAGTATGTGCCTTGTAATTGCGAACGTACCCCCGTAGATTTCTAGGAAAAACCCACCCCTTTCTAATCGACGGTGCACGAAATTGGCGGATTACCACCGTTTTATTAAACAGCCGTTGTTTACGAGAATAGCGCGAACGTCGCGTTTACGAATTTGCTAAATATGCTTGGAAATGGGAATGGTTGTGCGTCCTGTTTAAAATAAAAGGTCTCACGTTCGTTTAACCCTTCCGATTAATTAACGACAAATGCTTTTCCCGTAGCAATTTAAACGGTTCGCGGGAATGGATGGATAGGACGTGGTACGTTTTGCACGGTAACAGACTGTCAAGACCCTTAAGTCGGCACAGAAACACGTACTTCGATCCTGCGGCTCGCGAGAGTACGCGAAGTGGGTAAACTCTTGCAGCGCCGTCTAACGAGTATTATAATTACTGTCGCATAACTCAATATTGCCCCCTCGATATGCTAAACTCCCGCGGAATATAGTGTTAATAGGCGTGGAATGGCGCGGGACAACACCCCGCTTCTATTAATTGCACTTCACCCTAAATGCAAATTGTTCGAAATTGAGCGAGGGCTCCCCGAATATTTGGAAACTCCATTACGGGCCAGTGTTCGTCCTTTCGTTCGCGCGCGCGTCCGCACACACACATACAAACGTGCACGAGAATACGGGATGCTGAGCGCTCGAGCGCAGCGTTACATGGAAGACGCGGAGGATGATTTCAATTTGTGACGAAGTTAAGAAAACTTTACGGTGGTTGCGACGAGATTGGAAAAAATATATTTCAGTTGAAAAAAGTCGCTAAAAATGGCTGATACACAAGTGAAATAGCTCGCGAGAATGCGAACCGTAGAAACGAGAGTGCTTCGTTCTCCGACGACAGACGAGCGAAAGGAGAGAAAAAGGGTGGCACGCGAGTGGAAAGGAAGACGAAGGTCCATCGTTTTCCGTAAATACGTTCGAGAGATTAGCTGTCCAAGGTTCTGAGGTCTGTGGCTCAATTAAGCACTCCGTTTAGCGCTTGACTAAAAAGGGTTGGTAGACCCTTGCTCTGCCCCCTCGAGCATCAATCATGTCAGAGCAACCCTTTTCCCGAGGGCGGTTTTGCTCCTCTATTGAGACGAAGTGTTGTGCTCAAACACAAAAACACTTCATTTGGCAGATTAGCCGTTAAACACCAAGGGTACGGGGTGCGCGAGCGGGTTTCAAGCGGGATGAGCTACGGAGAGCGAGAGAGTGAGAAAGAGTGCGGCGACTGGAAAAAGCTTGCTCCCGCCGAGCGAGCGTCGTTCACCACCGTAAATTACAGATGTAATTACGAAGATAATTAATTGCGGCGAAGTCGGTCCTAGAGTCGGTTAACGAGTTCAGAAAGAGGCCTCGGAGCGTTCAGGTTCGATGGGAAGGAGACGATAAGAGCGACGTTGCATGCATGGAACTCGAGACCTCTAACGATATACCGCTTGACACGCGAGCATGATTAAATCTTGCTAATTGCAAACAAGAAGAAAGTTGTCGTATCACCGCGTTCGTACCGGACCGTGCTTCTTTTCCCTCCTCAAAGACATTCGAACTTGCGAAAATCTGCGACAGGGACGGCGTTATCAACCCCTTGGTGCGATGATTACCCCAGCGGGGCAAACAGCGAGAGTTTTCACCGATCACCGTTCAAGTACGCATCTAGAAACTATTTTCGAAGACGGAAAGGAAGAAAAGGGAGGCTTTTCCCACGAAGCTGGGACTGGATCCAGGGATCCAGTAGCGGTGGTTAGCCCGGCCGCGTTACGAGGCTAGCAAAGGGCCTTCGCATGTAGGGCACACGCATAGAAAATCCACGCATGTGCCTGCTCGTTTTAATATTCCATATAATGTTATGAAACCTTTGTCGGCATATGGTCCTGAGGCCAGCAATTAACAATTAGCTGGCGGTCCTTGTAATCGAATTACGAAGCCCATTGTCGGGCTCAGGTACAAACGTATTCAGTTCCACTGGTTGCTGCTGCTGCTGCTGCTGCCCCTCCCTCTCTTTCCCTCTAATTCTCTCTCCTCTCTCACCCTCTCGCCCCCTCCTATTCCTCGCCCTCATTGGCTCGTCTCCTTTTTTTCCGGAGTGGTTTTAAGATCGGGTTTCTTGCCGCTGCATGCGCTCCACGGTCTCTCGTAGCCGGCGCATAGATGCAAAATGCAACCGTGAGGGGATCCCTTACAAAGGCAGGGCCGAGCCACTCTCTACGACGGGGATGAATGTCACTTCGTGAAAATATATCCGTTTCAGGAGTTCGAGATTTCTAGCCCTGAGCGGCCCCCGGTGGATCGCGGCCAGGTAACACGGCTCGAGCCGGAACGATGAATGCGAACCTGGAAATCGCGCCCCCCTAAGGGATTAGTAACACTAAACTGTCCCGTGATCCGTCGATTTCCTTCCACGGATCGCTTTCACCGGGCTAGATAAGCGATCGGAGTTTTCACGTAAACGGAGGGAACTTTGCCACGGACGAAAGTGCCTCCTCCTCTCGCTAGACTCGAGACCCTTTCCAGTATCCAGAAAGTGTATGCTTTCCAATGGAAACTCATCGTCTTAAAAGGCGAAGTGGAACATGCAGATAATTTCGGATACACCAGCGAGTAGTAGAAACTACAAATCGAGGCTTGAGAAGAACGGGGTTGACCGTAGTCCGGTTCAACCCCCCTTGCCCCCTGGAAGTGTACACCGAAGTGGCCCGTTCGCAAAGGGCACCGTAAATTATCAATTCTGCGATCCAGTTCAATTAACCCCATTCGAGGGCCGCAAGAGGTTCGTTTGATCGAGATATCGCGCGGCCCTTTAACGAGTAACCGATGTCAAACGCAGCCAAGAGACAAGGAGGAAGGAAAGGGAAGCCGTTGGGTCACTCGCCGGGGGAATACACCGAATTCGAGATATATCCAGCAGAACTAACTATTAATTTGGTTCCCAGGCGGTAGTAGGAGGGCTGGCTGGGCTCGTCCGGGGGTGAAACAGAGACGGAGACACGGGAATCGTCGGTGGGCAAAGGAGAAGAGGGGTGGAAAGGCAGGACCAGAAAGCCTTCGGGGCAACAGATTACTGTGTACGGCCTATGGATCCTCTCCCCTTCACCTTTTCCCTCCGTCGCCCATCTCCTGGCCGACGTGGCTGGCCCGTGAAGTTAATAATCATCAAAAGTCACAGTGTTTGTCGAGGGCGGCCGCCCTTTGTGCGCCCACGCGTGCTCCTGACGCTAATATGACTCCAGCCGGGCTTTATTACGAGTTATTAGAGTTATTACATCGGCGACGGATTTTCACGTGCAGCCACGCTGCACCCGGCTGCAAGCGTTCCTTTATCCACCGGCTCTCGCGGTTTTTCCACCTTTTCCCCGGCGTCCAGCTTCCAATTATCGCGATCGCCGGAGTGGTTCGTCGGTTGGTTACTGTTTACATTGTCCTTAGCTAAGTTTGGCATCGATCGGTACTTTTAAAGTAGTTAGACACTTTCCCTCGCATACTTTGCTCGTCTTGCGAGAATTCGACGATCCAGATGTTCCTCGTCGGATCAGTCCTGATGGAGGAACAAACGAGGCCGTGCACGAGTCAGCGTTACTCTCCTCGGTTCTCCGTAATGGCGGCGGATGTACCGACCTGCGCCCGACCACAGAGAAGATTCCGAGTCTGGCTTGGATCCGCGAGAGGGAGAGAAGTCGGTCTCGTGCGGGGTTGCGAGCATATTGCCTGCGTAAATAGGCTCGCGGACAAAGGGTGCATTCAGCCGAATCCGATTCCGCGGCTGGCGAGAGAAAAAGGGAGTCCCGCGAATGGGACAATGTGAACGCGCGGTGTCAAAATACGGGGACCATAAGGCTAATTTGCCGAATTTCTACGCGGCTCATTCACGCGATACGCCCTCGCGATTAGGCAGGAGCGAAGCACGGCCGCCTCGCATTGTGGCCGAGGTTTTTTTTTTAAACGGGACCACGGGGCCGATGACAACCGTAGCTCCCGCGACGGATAAAGGATGCTTCAGGCTTTGATTTAGCCGCGATTCAAACCGGCTGGATAACGCGAAGGATGGCTAATTAACGAGGACGTTAATAGCTACGTTTATTCCGAACTTCGGATGGATTTCTTGTCAGTTTGAACGGTGAAAATTGCAGTAGCGTCCCGACGAATCAAACGTGTGCGAAACTGATTAGATTCGAGTGGCTATTCCAAGAGAAATATAATCCGTGAAAAGTGATTATTTTTCCATTTAACAATTTAGTGTGATAAGAAAAATTGAATACGCAACTTTAATCGAAGAAGCTATGGGATTTTCATAAGTTCGTTGGATCATATTTTTGCCTCGGTAACAACCAGCCCCTACGTCCTGCGTTCGATTTAAACCCCCCTTTCCTTCGACGTCGACAGGGTCTTAATAAGAAGGATCGAATTTCAGGGCACGATTCGTGTTCTTGACACTTCCGTGTTTCTCCGATCACTGAGAAAGTCGATCCGTTTAAAGAAAAAGAGAAGAAAAAAAATCCTACGAAGGGTAGAGAGGGGAAAGAAAATAGTAGATAATTGCCAGTATATTATTCTCGCTGGCGGTTTCCTTTTCCGATGGAATTACCAACTTTATCCTTCACTTTCCATCCGCCTATCTTTAGATTAACTGCAACCTAATAATCCTTTGCTGTCTGAAAAGACCGCGTCTTCTCGAGCCAGTATTAATAACGTTTATTCTCGGTACTTGATTTGCCATTAAAAAGAGGGTAAAAAGGGGGGGTACCGCGTGGACAAATGGCGTGGAACGAGCACAAATAGAATGGAAACGCAAACTGGAGCACCGTAACTAATTTTAAGCGCACTGATTAAGAGATTCTTTAGACGTGATTAATATCTGCCAACGAACCTTCCTACGATTAATCAAATAACAGACACATCCGTGTATTAATTCGCGGGTCTCGTTGATAGGGGCATCAATGAGCGTTGCGGACGAACGCAATTCTCATTAGTTGCTAAAAATATTTCCTTTTCAATTGCTCTGCTACCCCCCGATTAAACTGTCGAATTTTCATTATAACATATCAGAAGTAATAACAAATAATAACTTATCTTTATCGCTCACGGGTGAACAAATTCAGTAAATTGCTATTCTAACGCCTAATCCTATGAATGAATAACTATTCATTTAAAATAGATGAGTACTTCTAAAAGTAATGTGAATATTTTTCTCTTCCCGCAAAATTGTGAAACTCGAAGCAATTTATTTTAACATGAAACGAATATCTCTATGAGTTCCTCGTATCTGAAGCAGAGACATGGCGACGCGCAGAGCTCCGACTGACTGAGCGCCGACTGACTTCCTGACAAAAACGATCTTCACGATCTACCTTGAAAAGAAACGCACAACAAGACTCATTGTTCGGCAACGGGTGCACAAGGATCCTCTCGACGAACGAGCGAAACGATCCGACGCCGTTCGTTCTCGTACACGGAGCCGTTTAGTCTCATTGTAAAAGTGAAATCGCCTCGTGTTTGGGATGTTATTTGTAGCACATTAGTATTGTATCGCAGTACGCCGGGGTTAGACCGGGGCGTTGGAGTGTTTAAGGGTGATTACACGCAACGACAGGGGTGGCTTTATTGGAGGAGCACCGTCAGTGGTGCTCACTCGCTACGACAGAACAGATTCGCACAACCCACGGAACTCCCTTTCATCCCGTTTTCCTCTCAACGATCCTTATTCCTAAACAATAATCCACGAGAAGAGATTCTCCGTCTCTACTCTTCTCTCTATTACCGTTTACCTATAAAAAATGTATAAACCAGGGAGGATTTATGTTGAACGACGCAGGATGCTGGTAGCAACGAGGCAGCGCGAAATCATGTCGAAAATTAAAACGGTTAGGAAAGTCGGCCGATCGGCGAACCAGCTCGCCGCGTTTAACTAGAAACCGACCGCCCTCCGCCCGATGGAATTGATTTAACTCGCACGCTGCACGAGTCACGCTGCATCGTCAATTATCCTCGAACGTATCCGCAGTGCGGATGCACAGGCGACCGGAGCTGGCGTCGTCGGTGCCCTTTCTGCCGGCACGCTTCTGCCACGCCACCGTCCAACGATTCCGTATCGAAATGAGAACGACTGTGTAGGATTGAATTTGCACGACAGTTTGACAGGGCCCGAAGGAGAACGAGGAAATAGTATGGGGCTAGGGTAGAGGAGGAGAGCGACCGCTGGTAAGGGGGGGTGGGGGCATAAAAAGCACGCCGAATAATAGACTCCAACCCTCTCCAAACATCTCCCTTCTCTATGCATACCATGGCCACGGTGCCCTGGACCAGAATCTAGGCTTATATTCGAATCGCGTCCGCCTCTCCCTCCACCCTGTCGCGCTACATCGACGACAGAGCTTTGGTAAACTTGTAATGCACCCGACGGGAAAATAACTGTTTCTCGCACCCTTTTCTCTTGATCCGTTAGTGTACATCCATCTATCAGTGACATCCTCCTCTTCGAAACGAGTCGCATACGAATCGACAAACGCTGAACGCGTCTTCTGCAAGGGTTGGACAGCAAGTAGAACAAGATGACGCGTTAGCGGAGTAAGCGAATCCGCGGACGCGTGAAACGCACGCTGACATCCGCTCCAGGTCCGCAACTCTTTCAGCGAGTCGTGGACCACCGTAGCCGTCGTACAATAGGCGAAATCTGTTAATACCGCCGCAGACGACAATGCGTTCGACGTTGCGTGAGCGGCTCTCGAATACCTTTTTACCGGCGCTAATCCGAATCCGTCGGTCGTCGGCGAGGATAAAGCGATCATCGTCCCGGAACGATGCGCTCCCGAGCCGGGAAGATGATCGTGAACAGCATCGGAGCGTTCGTGGGGCGGGATGGGGATAAACGAAACGGGAACGGCCGATGGAAAAGTGATTTTTGCCCCGATAGAAGCGGGGGCCTCGCCTCTAGTACCTCGTCACCGTGCACCGATGGTGATCGACGAAAGCTGTTACGCGGCCGCCAGGCACGACGTTAACGTCGATATTTCCCTGTAAACGACCACTCTGTTCGACCGACGTTCCCCTAAACGGGGGCCGAGATTTTCCGGGTCCGACTGCAAAGCGCGCCGCCCAGCAAAGTGGTTTCCTGTCGAAAGTAACGGGGCTTGGCGTGAACGCGATTTCGGCCGCGCCGTTTCGTGCGTAGCCCTCGCGCGAAATGGAACGGAAAACCGTTAACGAAAATCGCGCGCGCGTTGAATAATTTCGACAACCCAATTCGAAAGTGTTGATCCCTTAATGAACGACGGGGAATAGAACGAAGGAAACGATCGATCGAGGCGGCTAAAGATTAACAATACCGTTCGCGTCGCTCTTAAATCCTCGCCAATGGTGCACGAGGAAGCGTCGCCCCGCGGCCTGGCCGCGTTCACGCGGGCAAACTCGACGTGCAATTTTAATCCCGGAATTACTTCCATTTTATTCCAATTTTCTTGCATTTAAACCGTCTAAGCGAGTTTACCTTCGCAATATCATTGCCGTGGAGCGTCGCGCGGCATCGAGAAAGGCGGCCGCGTCTGAGGGGGATTGAAGGACGGACGAATGGATGGATGGATGGATGGCCTGGTCGAGGAAGAAGAAACCCGAAGGATGAGGGGCGAGAACGCGGACGGTGGACGGGGAAAGATGGGTCGGAGATGAAGAAGGTGGAAGTACCTACTCTAATAAATTTACGACCTAAAATGGTTAAGCCGTGTTAGCCCTGTTCTTTATATTTCCGCGTGCGAGAGAGAGAGAGGAGGAATTCACCGGCGATTCGCCTTCCTTCTGGTGAAAAGAAGAAAGGAGTGGAAGAGGGAGGACGCGATCTTGTATACGCGGCTGGCGTCGCTGGGCGAGGGAGGCGAAGAGGCAGAGACGGTCTGATGGAAAGAGAGAAAAGAAATCGGCGGATAGGATGAAAGACAAGAAGAAGTGGATATATAAGAGATACGAAGGGAAATTCGCTTATTTTCTCATCATTTCGACGTGGCATCTTGTCCATGGCCTTTCCTCATCCACGGAGCCAGGAAAGAAAATTGCTTCTCGTCCTCGAGAGCGAAATATCGTCCTGATGAGCCCGGGAATGCCTCGATATCCGTCCCCTTCCAGCGTCTAACGTTCCTGTCTCACCGGAGTCATCCTGCTAACGCGGCTGCTTTCGTATCTTTTCACGTTTTTAACCGTTTCTCTCCTCTTCCCCCGTCGCCAGCTACGTCGACGATGGGGCATTCAATTTGTTCGTTATTTATTATTCGAACGCGACACCTCCGACGCTGTCGCAACGGAAAGCTACACCGCGAGGATATAGCGAGGGAAGAAAGTAAGGAAAAGAGAGGCAGGGGGTGGAGAGAGAAAAAGTACGGTCGGGGGGGTTGACACGAGGGAATTCAGGGAGTTAAATGGGAAATTATGGAGTGGATTACATAATAAAACGAGGTAGAGAGAAATGCTACAGCACCGTCTAGGTTCGCGTGGAACAGGAGGAGAGGGACGAGACGCGGAGGGTTTGTTTGGAGACGCACGCGCGTTCCGTCACGGCCCGCCGGAGACGAGGAGGATATTCCTGGCGCCGGAAGTCTTGCTGGGAAATCCGATTTCAGGATCTGCAGATTCCCGTGCGAATCGGATTGGTTTATTCGTTGTATCCTGGCGTCGATGGAAGCCAATGGCTGTGTAAACGATCGGAATTTATCGAAACTGAAACTCGATAACCGTCGCCCGACCGAGCTACGAATGATAAATAACGTGTTTAGAGTTTCTTGTATCGATTCCATTCCAGACGTATCGTTCGCTTTTCTCTCTTTCTCTGCCTCTTCTTTTTTTTGGTTCGAACAATTAAGTACGATTCCTTCCGCATTTGTAAAGCAGAAAAATTCCAAGAAGCACTTTACAAACATCTCCTCCACAGTCCCCCGAAATTATACTCGGCTACTTCGAAAGCAATTATTTATTCACACCCGAGGTACGAGCCGAGACTCGCCCCGACAGCCCACACGAACGTGACGATGCGATTTCACGGTAAGCCCAAAAAAGGATGCCCGTAGCCGCTGACCCATCGTTCGTATCGACGGAGATCCTTCTCTCCTCCAACCCTGGTCCTATCCCTGCTCCGAACCGTTCACTTTCTCCCTCGCTGCCGTTTACACTCGTCACGGACCAAGGCGGAATAGGGCCTATCGGCGTGTCTCTGCGGCACTGAATAATTTATAAGGCGAGAAGCCAGCAGCCGATACTTATCGCGATAGACTTTAGCGGGCTGCCAACAGCAGCCATGTTACAATAAAGAAATCAACATGGCCGACCGTAGTGCCGGTGGTTTTCGTCCCTCCTCGTGTCACGGCCGCGCGGAACGTTCTCTCCTGCCCTTCTTTCGGTCCACCTTGCGTCACGTCGCTCACTTTCGATTTCGCCCCGCAGTTACCCTCGTTACCCTCTCGATGTCGAAAGGAGGGTGGTCCCCGCGTGGACTCTCCTCACCCTACGGTACTCCCTTCTTACCTCCTTTTCTTGGCCCCGTGCTGCCTCCAGGGGTGGACCGCCCCGCCCAGAGACATTTCTCCGCAACCCTCCATTCTGGTGCCGTCGTGCCCGTGTGCGAGCAAGACGGGTGAAATTCAAGAAACGAACGCCACCGATAGGGTGGTCGAACGAGACGAAGAGAAGGCGGAAGATTGGTCGGGACAGAGATAGGGTGAGAAAAGGAGTCCGAGGGGTAGGCGGGAGAATAAGAATCCAGGAGAGAGGGGGTGAAAGGGGATAAAGAGAGGTTTAGCAGCCACTTTTCTCGCCTGCATGGGATCGCGAGACGGCAAAGGGACCTCGGTCCTTCCCTCTCGAGCTCTTTGTAATGGCTTCGTGCTCGATTCTTGTAACAGGAATTTTTCGGATCGTCTTGACTTTGTACCCGCGACAAACGTGCCGATTCCCCCGCAACTTCTCCCTCCTCGCGAGAAAATTCGTACGATTAGAATGCATGAGTTTCGTGAAAAGGTATAAAAAAATACGAGAATGTAGTGCGCGACGTCGCTCGTGGATCGCGCGAGACGAGCAACGGAGACGTTCGATTGACCGTGTTCCCACGTTTTCGTGTTTCAGGTATGGTTTCAGAATAGGCGGGCAAAATGGCGCAGGCAGGAGAAGATGGAAGCCGCGAGACTCGGCCTCAGCGAATACCATCATCCCGCCAATATGAGGTAAGGTTTCTAGCAACGTTTGTCGCCCACGCAGATGGGTTCTCGTTAACCGAAATTCCTCGATTTCGTTGCAGAAGCGTGGCTGGCCCCGCACTGGGATTACCAGGTGACCCTTGGCTAACACCCCCGAGTCTGCTGACCGCTCTTCCTGGCTTTCTAGCTGCACCTCACACCGGATACCCCAGCTATCTAACATCCCCGAGACGATTACCCTCGCCGCCGAATGTCAGTGCCGTTGGGAACGCAGTACCAGGTGATTTGAACGTTCCGATAATATATCTTGCAGCCAGACTACTACTTTGAACCTGAACGAAAATCATATTTTGATTCAAAGACATTTGCAAATTTTACGCAACAATCTCCTGACGAGACGAGAGAGAGAAGTGACTCGGGAGGGATATCAAGCGGAGACCGTTTGTTTTGTCGACAGGAGCCCTAAGCGGGGGTATGACGAGCATAGGGGGCGGAGGGCACGTCCAAACGGCGCCTCCGAGTCCGCCGGGTCACGATCCGCGCACGACCAGCATCCAAGCGCTGAGAATGCGGGCCAAGGAGCACGTCGAGAGCATCACCAAGGGGTTGCAAATGGTCTGAAGTTTAACGTACGACCCGGGAAGGCAGCATCAACCGAAACACACAGGCCTGCCGGCCGTGGCCACGCTTTTAACACCGGCCGCGTGACGCGAAGCGGAGCTACCGAAATCCCTGTGCGAGCTGGACTCTTCGTGGCCGAAGAAAATGTCCGGCAAACGGGCAGACAGATCGACAACCGCGTCCCCTCCCCCATCGTCCCTCTTTTTTCCACGGCCAGTGAACGACGACGAACTGCTGGTACCTATTCCACTCTGTTGGGGGCCGTATTATCGGTTATCGAACACGTGCCGAAGAGTACAAGAGCGATAAACGCTCCGACGAGAAAAGGGACGATTAACGCGTTCGAGTACTAATTTACAGTGAACGGTAATCGAGAACGAGAGAAGAGGAGAGAGGAGGGCTGGTCATTGGCTCGGTTATTACCTAGCTGATTGATAAATCAAATTTGTTATATCGTTCTTTGATACGAAACGAAGTACTCGGTGATAGAGACGAGAGGGGGAAAAAATGAGGAAAGAGAGAAGAAAAGATCGTTCGACGGTTAATCGAGGAGCAGTCACTATGGTCAGTTTTCTTTTTTCTTTTTCCCCCATTTTCTTTTTCCTTTTTCTTCTTTCTTTGGTACAGCGTCGAATTAGTTCAGGATACTAGTGCAATAAATCGGAAGAGAAAGCGAGGTCAAAGAACTTTTCGTAGTGCATTGCGGGGACGGAGAGTAGCCGTAAGATCCAAAGACGATTCCTTCCGGTTAGAGCTGCGAAGGATCCTCCCTAACTTCCTGAACGATGCAGCTCAGTAAGTAATATATTACGTATAGTTTTAAACGAGGTTAACGATCGCGAGGAAATTACGTCCCGTCGCGATCGACGGGGCGACGGTTTTATTTTGCGCGGAATGGAAGCAGCGTGTGACGAACTGAAAGCTTTTAGATGTGAAGTATGAATTTATCATGGAAGCCATGAGCCGCGTTAAGAGTGTAGACGGTGCTTGCGTCTCGAAATGAAATGGTGCTTGAATTTAGAATGGGTATCTAAAAACTCCGCGACCTGAACCGATCTCTTTCTAAATTTAGTTAGTACCCTACTTTGGAATCTACTTGGGTTCAACTCCGGTTCGCATTATTTACATAAACGTTACACTTACTCGGGCGACGATCGAGCGAGAGCCAGAAAATAACGAGAAACAGAGTTTTGCTAAATCCAGTATCAAAGATTCTTCATCCTCGGTCACTCTTAACGCGATCAACGGCGAATCGAAAGAGATCTTCGAAGCACGCGTTCCGAGCGCACTCTCGGTTACCTGGAACGTCGAAACGAGGACCGACGATCGCTCGAGCCAGCAAAATCAGTGGACACTCAAATGTGCAAAGTGACTGTGTCCCGACGAAATGAATTGGTACAAACCGCGAAGGGTCAGTGGCCTGGGCCGTGTAAACCGGTCTTGCATCCGAATTGCGATTAGCATAATTGTTTGATAATCACCTCGGATAGAAACGAGCGCGAAACGAGCGTAGACACGCTGGAACATTTAACGAGCGACACTTGCCACTCGTCGCGATCGTAAATGAACGTGAAACAACCGATCGATTGAATAGCCAATCGAGTGTCGAGCGCCAAGTGTCTCGTTTTAACGAGGCGAGATTCTTCCAGAATTTGTTAGCGAATCGTTCGCGAAGAACCCTGACAGACTAGATCAATATTTCTTGTAGCATAGAGGTTCAAGCTACGGAGAGAAGGAGAGAATGTGGTGGCGCATTTTGACATAAACAATATTCTGCAGTATTAATACGTTAAGGCGAAGAATTGTGCATAAAGTTACGTAATAAACGATCACGGTGTGCGAGATCGCTTGGAAGGGGACTGGTCAGTTCGGGGTGGCTGAAATCAAACAGTTTGCGTAGATATCGAGTTAATTCTGCGACGTTCGAACACGTATCACGATTCTGAAAACTTCAACTGGTTCCTTCTATTTCATTCAAGTACACGAGTCTCGTTTCCTTTTTTTTTCAGTCGAAACTTATCGATTTTTGTGCGAAGTACTCGGCAAATATTTATGTATCTGCCAGTCAGCTTCCATACAGCGACGATCGAAAACCAAGTAGAGGGTGAAGAAAGAACGTAGGCAGTTACCCACCCCCGAATGTCTATTTGTATATATACCTGCTCGTGATGAAATAAAATTTGATGTACATATTTAATCATACCACACGTTCGTTTGAACAGACGTTCCCCCTTTTGATTCGTGCGAACGAAAAATTGTGGAGCACCGAGGAGCCTTTATTTTCGACCACGATTAAATTGCAAATTGATTTTTGCGAACGACGATCCTCGATGAAATTGTCCCTCCTCCTTCCCGTCTGAATCGACACTTTTTCCGCCCCTATTCCCTCCAAAGGATCGTTTATTCGATCGATCGTAATCGTTCGATGGACACGCGTTAATAAACGCGGGGAAGGAAAAGCGAGGCCGTCGAGCTCGAGGGGGTGAGAGCGAGAGGAAAGAGGGAACCGTCGGGTCCCACGGATTTTTAATTGTTCCGCGCGAGGCCGCGCGTATTTGTTAAAGAATTAGCATTTCAAAGAACGATTTCAATTAAAGCTTAATTAATTTCGCGGAGAACGCCGGGGCCAAGTTGGCGCGGCGCGCCTCATTGTTCGCCTTACTTTCAACTTAATTGAAATCGAAGAACCACCCGGGCGAATTCGAGCACCCGACGGACCCAGGGTGGGAGGTTGGGAGGTCTGTTGAGTGATAAAAAACGAGGGAATTATTAAAAATCTCCCAGCGGAACGTTTCGGCCCGCGTGGTTGCTTTTTTAATGGAGATTGACAGTTAAATGGTTTTGCTTTTCTATTCGACATGAATTAAATATTTGACTTTTATTTAAAAAACGTTTACAACGAGGAAGAACAACCCTACACGACCCACGTAAAAATGGAAACTATGAACGCGCGACAGTGAGATCGTAATTAAAAAACGCGTCTATGCCATCCCGTAATTCATCCGCACGGTGCCGTGGCACGTAGGGGTGTACAAAGGATCGTGCAGAAAAAAAAACGAGGGTGAAAGAGGGTGGTAAAAATGCGCAAAACTGCATAAATCGAGAGCGGCGCGTAGGTGGGAGGCGAGACGCGCTCTGGCTGGTTATCTTTTTCGAGGGTGGGCGGCAAGGGGTGAAAAAAGCGGGCGCGGTGACGGGGCGTGAAAGGATTCGACGTTAACAGCACCAACAACGCCGGCTCGCTGGAACAATGGTGCTGAATGGTCCCTGAACGATTAGGTATTCCAATCGTCGCGTTAGGGGTCGCTGTGAAGTGCGCGCAGAGAGGGGTTTTGGGATGGGGCCGGCGGTAAGAGGGTGGCAGAACTCGCCCAATAAAATGGTAATTCCTGTTTGCAGAAGTTAACCATGCGAGCGAGCCTGGAGATTCGAGTCCGTGCGTACTCCCTAACTCCAAAGACTAATAATACTCTCGGGGCCGAGAAGCGAGCTGCCTACAGTGATATAGTTGTACGGAAGAAAGCCCGTGAAAGCGCGTACGTCCGCGTGATCTTGAACCTCCGTGGATCCTTCGACACGAGTTCGATGGTGTGCGTACACGTTTATGCGCTCGTATACGTACCCACGTGGACGGGCGAGCCGGAGAAATGGGGAACGCGATACGGTGGAAAAATTAAGGGGGTGCCTGTCGAGTGGATCGAGAGAGAGATTGGGAACGCCGGTTGCTTGGCGTCAGATTGGCAAAGGTGCGATAGTGGAACTAGAAGAGTCTGTTCAAAGTTCTTTGGACCACTATAATTTACTCTCGGATTGCGATACATCCAAGAAATCTGCGGGATAATTGATTCACCCGAAGTTGATCGGTCAGCAATATCGCGTTAAGCGACATCCCAGAGATTGGAGGCGGCAAGCAATCTCTTAAGGGTTGAAATTGGCACGGAAATCGTGGCTTTATTAAATTTGTTTAGGGACAGGTAAGGGGTTGGGCGGGGGAGGAAAAGGGGAAGCGGTGAAAGAGCGGGCTGGCGAGGAGGACCTAGATTCTAGGCGAGCCTTCCTCGTCTGTCTAATATTGCTCGATGCCTGGCCTGCCTAACCTTATTGCCTCGACAAAGTAAAGAACCGACAAGGGACTCGAATAAGACCAGTTTAGGGCCAAGCAGATCAATGAAACACCAAACCAACGGGGCGGATTGCTCAAACAATCCTGAAGACAATTCGGTGGCTACGATGGAAATGG
Organism: Xylocopa sonorina; assembly: GCF_050948175.1. NCBI lineage: Eukaryota > Metazoa > Arthropoda > Insecta > Hymenoptera > Apidae > Xylocopa > Xylocopa sonorina. Next base: position 9,768,552 of record NC_135197.1, on the reverse strand, counting down.
ATACCGTCCTCGACGGGATAGCCGATTCTCCTCGTTGGCAGCCAATGTTCGACGATTCCAAATCCGATCTTGAGACCGCGATACGTCGTTTGTCGATTTTCCGATCGCTCCTCTCGTCGCGAGGATAACGCGATTTCACTCACCAATCACGATTGACTCGTCTTTCAACTTGAATTATTATATATTTGCATGGCAATAAAATTGATATTAATAATACTCGATGGCCATGTTTGTCGCGCTGAAATTTCCGAAACGAACGCTCTATCTGAAACCACAATATCAGCGGCAAACAACAAACAACCCCCCTCGCCACTTTACCGGACCAGAAAGAGGGAAGAAGTTAAACGGTAGCTAAGAAAGGCGAGCAAAGAGGTGAGGAGATTTCAGGTCTGCGCTTCGGATCGCGACTGTTTAGCATTATTAATTAGAGCCAAAGTCATTCTAAGTTGGCAAGTACATAAGCAGAAATAATATTTACACGGGCGTTCATTAGACGTGGCAGAGGTCACGAGATGGCGCCGCAAACGGGTCGGATTCTCATTAAAATAACCTTGCCTTTCCTTTTCGCCGCTCCTCCACCCTTCTACGCGTCTGCAACCTACCTTGCTCGTGGCACCAGCCAAAGAGAAACGAGGGAGGAAAAGAGAGAGAGAAAGAGAAAGACACGGCGGTGAAATAAAAAGGAGAACAAGGGAAAAGAATAAAATGACGAAAGCGGGGGATGAACAAAGTGAACGAGCCAACCACTCCTTCTCATTCATTCCTCTAATTCTCCCTCTCTACCTCTCTCTCTCTCTCTCTCTGTAGATATATGCAGCGTCTCTTTTCCTCCATTTTCTCCACTCGTAGCTATTAAGCGGAACGAAGACAGTGCAGGAAGGAGAAGAACAGGGACGGCGGGAGTGCACCGGCTAAAGTGGGGAGAACGAGTTACGAGGGTAGTTTGGCTACCACTAGGTAACTTAAATGAAAGTCGCGGTTAGCCCCTTAATGTGAAAATACGCTCAGGGAAAATTTCGTTTTTTCACCCTGATTAATGTAATACCCAACGTCGCTGCTGCCGCTGCTGGCCACGCTAATTGGTCATTCTCCGCTCGCCTTTGATTCCACCCTGCTGGCCGCGTAGTAGCCCTCACCACCACCTGCAGTCGCTCGAGCACAGCCTCGAAGCGACGCGCAACGCCGCCCGTGTCCAACGGCCCTCTTTCCTTCTGTCTTTCGCAGCGAAAAATAAATTTCCCCCGCATGGTGGATTAAAAGGTAGCGGCGCGCGAATCTACGTTTGAAGGAACCGTATTGCGGGTCGCAGTTCTCGCGGAAATTTTCCATGCGGAACTCTGCGCGAGAAGTTAAAACGAGTTTCGTAGCGCGGGCGCGAGCGAACGGCACACGACAGAGAGAACAAGGGAGACCCTTTTATCAGGTTTCTATTTAAACGAGGACGATTCCCAGCTACCATCACGTCGCTTACGGGCGTTACACGTATCGTCTCTGCTCCTCTGGTTCTTATACGCCAGCCACGGCTTGTTGATCGTTTTGCTCGAGGGGATCGATTCCGTTCCGTTCTTCTCTACGGTCTCTCGTGCGATTCAGAGGCTCCTTCCGGTGAATTAAACGCGAAGAAAGCTCGGATCCGAGACGGAGGATTTAATTGTTTGTGAAATTAACGGATGTAACAGTTATGATAAGGAGAGAAAATGCAGGAGGAGCCCGGCAAATAGATCGAGTTGCCGCGCATCCGGGAACGCTCGCGGAACTTCGCCGCCGTCGAGAAATAAAATTTCCATCGCCCCGGCTGTTAAACGAGACGCGAAAATCGAGCGGTAATAAAATAAATAAATATCGACGCTCGAACGTTCTAATTCCGTGAATAAACGCGTCCGTCCGGCTGCGTTCGTATCGCGGCCGGGGAGTAAAAGCCGTCGGCGTCGTCGGTTTGGCAGAAAAATTGAACGACGCTTTTTCAGCCGGCCGGCCACGGCCGCGCAAGGGCAGCGTCCGAACATTTTTCGTTCTCGCGCTCTCATTACGGGTATAATCCACTTGTCCGCCGTTCGACGGCAATCAAAATCTGCATTTCCAGGGAATTTATCGTTATAATACCACCGAATTATAATCCGTTAAAAGGCTGTAGCGCGGTGCGCCGTCCGCGTGGCTCGCGTCCGCGTAATTTTTCCGACGCCGCGGCGCACAAACGCGGACAGGGACTCGCTTGAATTTTATCGGGCCGGGCGAACGTCATAAATTGCCACGCACAGCGGCATAATAAAAGGATAATAAAGTCCGCGCGTAGGCAGGCTCGCTTGCATCAGGCGGTTTAATTAAACAATTTCGGCCAGGTGGACGGCCTGGTCGAGTAATTGGAAAAAAGTCCGCGGAACCCGGGGTATCGGTATCGAAAGGGCGACTTCCGGCCACGGATCACGGCTATTGGGCAGGGGTCTGGTCACGAGCACACGCGGGGGTTGGGTGACGGAGGAACGTGCACCAACGGGTGTGCGGTGGGTGATAGGGTGGCGATATACGGTGGATGTGGGTGGCTGCGGGAGGGGTGAGGGGCGGTGGGGCGGTGGAGAAGTTCCAAAATGAGTACCCGTGCAAATACGCCAGGATTGTTTCTGCCGCTAATTGCTCGGTTTTTTGCAGGGGCTCGGCCAACAATCGATTTGCATTTCAAAGGTAGTCCGGCATAAAAATAAAATGCGCCCCGTTAAAAGTTGACTGGCGGCGGCGCGAGCCGGTTGTGTGCGTGCCCCGATACGTGTATCTTCCCGATTCCGCGTATATACTCACGCACACCGGTGCCGGGTCCACGGCCGCTTGTGAACGACAAATTGCATAAAACTCGTGCCGGATTAAAGCCGTCGATGGAACAACGTCGATCCGCGCTTTTTCCACCCGCCCTGGCGCCGAACGCCGCGATTGTATTCCCGAGTATCGAGCTTCTTTCCGAGTTTCCACACCTGCTCAGCTCGGGATTTCGTTTCTCGCGGACCTATCGGCAAGTGAACGACGATCGTCTTTAGATCGATATCTCGTTCTTGGAAAATTCAAGATATCTCTAAATTACGTGTGAATTGGTAAACGCGAAGAAGCGAGAACTTTTTTCCTGCACACGATCAATTGTTAATTCGCAGCGTATATTTGTACGAAGGGTATTGCGTTAACAGGGATCAACTCGGACGCGCAGAGATTCGAAGGGGCAGGACGAGAAGGTAGGCCATGGCGAGAGACGAAATCGCAATCCCCGCAGGACGAATATTTCATTTCCTGTGTCGCAGGGTAGCCGTACAGTATTTGATTTTACGCAGTACGCATCGGGTGGTTTCCACGAACGTTAATTATCACTGACCACCTACAGTCCCATTACATTCCAATCGACACCTTAATCAACGCATGATTGGTGTGCTAATTGATTGCTACCCCGTAATTATAACGGTGCACTGACAGACACCGGCATCGAGACCTCCAAGTATCGAGGAAGCGGCTGCTTGGAATTTTGCGCGGACAATATAGCTGATTAATGGGACGAGGCATGGGTGTACACCCTCAATTATCTGTTGCGCGGGACCCGTGAACGTAAACCGTGTATTTCCTTACAAGAATGAAATTCAAAATAAATTGACACGCCGTTTAATATCGTTAACGAGGTTGAATCTCTTTTAATGCAGTAATTTTGTACGAGAGAGTGCAGAACGTGAGAAGAAAACATAAAAATAATGAAAACGATGAGCGACAAGGGGTGGCGCAGATTTCACCCCTTATTTTTAAAAGACGGTCGGACCAAGTGCTGACGCGTAGCAGCAGGATCACGAACGAGTAGTTGAAGCGGCCAAAGGATCGATAGAATGTCGGCAAAATTTTACCACCGTCGGTAGTTCTTTACTGGCATCAGACAACATGGAACGTGATCTTTATCGATGAAAATTTCGTCGATAAAAATGGCACTGTTAAAAACGCGAGGTACCTTTTTAAATCCACGAACAGAATACATTCGGAGCTTCTTCTTTTTTCGTTAGTTTCGATTCTAGTATCGTGGAAGCTGCACGGGAATTTCAGGAATAGGACAAAAGCTAGACAGGTGTTGAATAACAGACGAGGTAAACGAAGCAGCTGGTAAAACGCGTTATAAGGACATTAAAACGTATTAATCGCGAGATTTCTGCGTCGCCGCATATTCATTATTACGTCAAACGTCCGTGGGTCCAATTACTTGAAATTATCCGTATAGAAATTAATCCTATTGACACGGTAGTAGCTCCGATCCCACTCGTTAAAACGGTTCTAATGAAACGCCTCCCGTTCTACCTCTCTCTACATCATCCACCATAATCGCGCTGTTTACAATTAGTAACATTAATTCGCCATGATTTCCAGCCCCCTGTACGTGAGGGTGGCTCGTGGATTTGTATTGAATTTCATTAAGCCAACGGTTAGCCACTCATCGAACCGTAGAACGTAACCGGTGGTCGGATTTGTACCAATTATTAGAAAATGTATATACAAGCGGCTTTGCGCGATCCGCGTTCCGTTTCGCAAATATTTGACGGCTCTCCATTGGACACCTCCAACAGTCTGAATACCTTGCATATCCGTGGATATTTCTATCTCGATTAAATTGAATCATACTCAGCCCTTTGCGTGGAGCTTAAAAAAATTCTGGCGGTAGCACACTTTTTCCTCGTGCCTCGTTTTACAATTTTTTTATGACATCAAGAGATTAGACCCATATTAAAGGGCGAGAAAATAACGCTGACTGGAGGAAATTATTTAAAGTCTCTCGTTCGTTTAATCGCTTACGATCTTTATTCTGTGGACAATCGCAACCGTACAATCCACCCTCGTGGACGACACCCGATTTCTTCGAGGCCCATGAATAAAACCTGATCCATTTCGAACGAGCATCGAGTGATCGACGCGAGGGTACGTTCGCCACAGATCACGAGGGCGCGTGACACGGCCACGGAGCGGGCAGAACCTGCAATTCGAAGTTTTTAATAGAGATTTGCACTGGCCGACCAGGCCAAAGAGGTCGGTATAATCCAATAGGGCCCCATTGTCTGCCCGTTCTCCGGACATAACCAAACCCCTCTCCATCACTGCCTCTCTTTCTCACCCTCTCGCCATCGTCGGTTCTCCGCTCGACGCCACCATACCCATGGAACACGAGCACAAAGACGTGTTCCCATGTATATGGATGCGACACTGCACCGGGAAGCAATGCATATTCAAAATCCAGCCGCGGGCGGCTTGCCAGGGCAACGGAGTCTCTTGTTTTGCTACAGGCATGAAGCACGAGTCCGCAAATTCGGTTACTTCATTTTGAGCCCTGACCAACCCGACCCGCCACCCCTTTTGGCCCACCTGACCATGCCCGCCTCCTTTCGCCGGAACCTACTCCTCCACCTCCTTCACCCCGTTCGCGTAGAACGCTACGCGTTTTAACCTCTCGGCGTATGTCCGGGGTTATGAATTTTAATAGCTTTACGCCGCGCCACGCGGGGCTGGTACGAGCGGCCGCGAACCGAGGGGGAGGGTGGATGGTGGCCGAAGGGTGCAGGCTCGTGGACGCGAGCGAGCGGCAGGATAGGCGGCAGAGTGGAGGAGGACGAAGAGGAGCCAGAGGAACGGCGGCGGAGGGAAGGACGGGTGGTGCAAAAATGGCGGCGAGTTTTTCGCCCGTCAAATTGTCGATAGATTAGATTAGAGAAAAAAATGCGCGCGTGTTGCACGCCTCTGTGTGCCCGCTCCGCGCGACGACCGATGACAGAGAACGAAGGACCGCGAACAGCCCGGGTGGAGGAAGGAGAACGCGAATAACGCTGGACGTCGCCGTCCATAGGCGGTCCCGACCTGTACGCGACACGTTTTCCCGACCGGTTCCCGTGCTTTTCTCTATATTCTCTGCACTCTGATTTTTCACGAGAGCTAGCGGGCAGGGGAGGAGGACGCCGGGCGATTTTTGTTTCGGCCATCTCGTTAGCCCCCGATGCGAAAAATCGTGAAATCGCTCACACGCGGCCGTGAATCGTTTCGACGTTCCTCTCGAACCATCCTGTTCTACTTACCCCTGAATTATTCGATAAATTACTAGGGTTCACGGTGGTAAGTGTGACAGGCGAACGGATGGTTTTTAAAACGTCGTACTTCTATCGTATTATCGGTATTTATCGATCGATACTAATATTTTCCGAACGATTAATCCCGTGCAACCAATTGTACGATTATTACCAGAAGATATGCCAAAGATCGGCTTACGCTCGATCCGTGTTGTTATAACAGTCGCGCGCTGGCCGGTAACAGGGCGGCGGTTTAAATCGTCACGGAGCGATTCGAAAATTCCGAGTGCCACCCTGGGGAACGGCTTGACAATAGTAGCAGCGGCCTCATCAAGTAAAATCATCGTCACCAAAACTCGCAGATGGCTAAACGTAACGCGTGCAAACCCTCCTTCCTATGTCGAGAGCGGGGGAGGAACGGACGGTTTAGTCCACCCCCGCGCCATTTTCAGCCCCGCGTCACATCCTTCCCTCCTCCAATTCAGCCGCGTAATCTACTTTTCGTTTTGACCGTGAATGTCGTTAGCACGTTATGAAACTCATTAATCTCGCAAATACTGGCCCAACAATTTCGTGCCGCGTAAACGCACCATTGAATTGCTTCCCGACCGCTCTCTAATGGCGAAAATTCCGTGGCGCCTCTCTTTCTTTCCCCTCGATTTCCTCACCGACGGCCGTCCCGATACTCGAGCGAAACTGTATCCCCATTTAACTCTAGGAAATTTCGAGCGATCGAACAGAATGAAACAACGATTTTTTCCACTCTGTATCCAACTCCCGAAAAGTAAATAATCTGCTTGCGCCTCAGCTATAATTTCAACCCCTATTACTTCAAAAAAGTACCCCAATTTCGAGAGGACTACAGCTACTGTTTCTTTCATTTCCAGAGGCACATCAACGAACGTCCTGAAGGCTACAAAGGTATCGCGACAGTTCTCCAAATGAGGATCGAAGTCAACGCGGAACGATAATGGCCGTGATCGTTGGAACGGCATCCACGTTTAAGGAGGAATTAACGCGAGAAAGGCTCTGCAGCGACGTCCGATTCAGATGCATCTCTCAGCAAGGATATCCCCTTGACGCGGCGAGAAACACCCGCGCGTAGCCCAGGTTTCCGGTAATGAACTCTTCAGGATCTCGAGGGATTTCTCGTAAGTACCTGCGGGCCGCAACCTCTTTTTTTTTCCCTTGACACCTTGAATGGTGTTAGTTCTAACGCCTGTAGATCAGCCCAGGCCAGGCCACTAAGACTGTTGTGGAGAGCCATCCGCCGCGGCCGGATCCCCGAGTTTCGCAAATTCGGTTCATTTGCCGCATTGTCAGCGGCTTAAAAGAGAAACGAGACCCTCTCGAAATAGTATAAGAGCGAGCCGGAACGAGCAAGCTAACACGGTCGGGAGTGAAACGGGTGGAGGATCGACTGTGAACGAAAGCGTCGGAGATAGACGCGGAGGAACCGCGGCAAAGAACGTTGAAGTTTACCGACGAGTGCCTCGATACCAGAGCCAGCCAGGGGTGGACCAGCCACCACTTGACACGCACCTTCCACGTCCTGATGCACTTGTGTCTGCGCTCCGCGAACCTGCTCGTTCGCGCATTCCGCTCTCGGCTGTCTTCGTGAAAAGTGCATCCACCGATTGGACAGCAAGACGAGGCATACCCTGTCAGGATACGAAGTCGAATTTAATTTCGAAGAAACATCGGGTACAATCAAGGGCTAGAGGAATCGGTGACGATTGGTTTCGGAATTGTTCCTCGAGCGTATTCCAAATCGGAATAATCGAAGGGAAGGACAGTTCTGGGTGATTATCGATCGATTTGATTACAGACGATACGAAATTGGAAGCGAGTTATTCGGAGGTGACACGGTTATGGTTATGCCGCGATACTGAAGTTCGGTAATATACAGGTAATACGATTAAACTGGCCGTGAGATTAGAACTTCGTAAATTGGTCGCTTCGTATGACATGTGACAAAGTAATCAGTTTACCATTACCTGCTCGTTCCTAAATGCCTTTACCGGATTACTTATAAACGTATCGCTTCTTCCCAAAATTATTTCCATCGCCGCTCGAAATAGTATGACCGTAAGCATGGTACGCGTTTTAATACGCTCTCCTTCGTGGAAAGCGGAAATTAGCGGATAAGTATCTGATCGAGAATGCAAGCCACTATTTGTCGCGAGCTGGAAATGGTAATAATGATGATCAAACAATTTTATACGAGTCGAAAAGAAAAGGAGAGAGAGAGAGAGAGAGAGAGAGAGAGAGGGAGAGAGAGAAAGGAAAATGTGTATTTTTTTTAGATGAACCGTCGTGAACGAGTAATTACGATCCCTATCACGTGCGCTAGGGCCAGCGAAACGGGAAAACATCGCGTGTGATTTATAATGTATCGAATCGTAAAACGCATGATGAGCGATTTCTTCGTTGTGTGCGGGCGCGTGAACGAACGATATATTAATCATCCACGCGTTTCAACGAAAAGTTGATGGAATCATGGAATATTAATTATGATGCAAACTCGATGACGCACGTGCAATCGAAAACGCGATACCCGCCCGCCGATTGTAATCTCGCGTCGGTCCCAAAAATATTTGAATAAATCGATCACCCGGCATCTGTATGCCAGCAATTAACGTCGCACCATTAACAGCTTGAAATTCTTTTTCGATGAAGATTACATCGATGATTGCCGATAATCGTTCGAATATGTACGTATACCATCCACCGACAGATATGAATACGCTGTTCGAAGTAATTTCTTTTGCAAAAAGTGATCTCTCGCATTGGGCACGGAGGCTCCGATGCCACATTATTTCATCGCAACACTTTCCGTAGAAAATGACTGAAGATTAATAATAAGGGGACGTCGCAATTTGCACGTCGACGATAAAATGTTCGACGAACGAATATTGTAATACGCGCGGAAGCATCCGATGGAAATAAAATAAAAACCGCCGCGAGCTCTCGCAAAATGCTCGAAATAATAGACAACGGAGCGAAGGACCGAATATCAAACGGGACGATCGTCGCAATTAGCTACTAGAAACAATTTAATACGTCCAATTTCTATCGACTCGCCGGAGCCGATCGATCCCTGCGAAGCGGCAAGAAACGACACCGTTCGGGTCCCGATCTAGGATCAAAAATTACTACCTAAAAAATCCTCTAACGCCGGTGAAAAAGAAAAAAAAAGAAAAGAGGACCTCGCCGAGCAGTTATTAGTTTTGCCAGCCGGGGAGCTTAAGTTTTAAGCCGGAAATCAATGCACCCGGTCGGACGGCTTTGTAAGCTTCCTCGTATGACGGTTTTAACGAGTGCGAGTTACGTAAAAATGACGCCGCGCCCTGATCGACCAAAAAATCCTCAAACATCTTCCAACCCCCTGCGAGCCAACCCCTTCTCCGCAAAACGATACCGATTTTCTCTCTCCCTTCTGTGTTTAAACTTGCTCCTCGCTGGACTTTCGCGTCTCAATTAAACGCCGCTCCGATTTAAAAGGAACCTCTTAATTAACAACAATAATTAACTCGTGACCAACGAACGAAGAAAGGCCGCGAAGGATTCTCCTCCGTTTAGGGGTAGGTAATGAAGAAATCCACCCTCCGCTACCCTCCGCTGGCCTCCGCGGCGGCGAACAACGGCGTATATCGACGCGCGTCCGAGTTAATCAGCGTTAATCAAGAAAGTCCTTAAATACTTCTCTAGCCGGGCTCATCTCAGCCCGTTGGAAGGTCTCGCCCGCTTTTCAATTAAGCGGCGCACCGTGTTTAATTTTCACGGAAAGATCCACCTAGCTGCCGCTGAATGGGATGCACCTTCGAAGTATCGATCAAGCGGAAAGGAGAGTTATACGCGCCTCGCCTCCTGGCCGAGCCTATAATACGTAACTTGGTATAATTTAATCAAGAGCCCGAAGGCCCCCAGGGCCATGTCGTACGGCGCGTAGCCTCCGGAACTGGTGACAGATATATTAGCTGCGACTCAATAGAGACGTCCGCGTTACACATTATTCGACCGGTAGATCTCAACGACAAACACAACGTCAATTTTTCCCATGCAGCCTCCCTCCACGCGGCAGGGGTTCTCAGAACCGGCCACAGGGGTAGTTCTCACTGCGCGGCCACCCCAACCCCTTTCGCCCCTCTCGCGATGGTCGGCAATGTCTCTCGATGTCAACCCTGTGTTTGCGTGAATCTTCCCTCTGGACAAACGTGACGCATCCGAGAAATCATTGATTCCATCGGGAATGTTTATCGAATTTCGCCCGCTTCTACTGTAGGAAGGGGTTTCGTTCTCTGCGTTGCAGATATTGAGTTGCGTTTAGACATCAACGGTAATAATCGCGAATTCTTCATGCGAATATTATGCTTATCACGTTGCTTTAGGCAATTCATGGCTCGTTGAAATATAATATGGTTTTCTAATCACCATTCTTTAACCCTTCGAGGCATGCTTCTCAAGTACGAGCGAGAAGCAAACGGAACCTTTCCCGTGTAGAGGATATTCCATTCCCGAGAGTGGATATTAATTCAGTTATTCGATCCAAATTCCGCATTGCTGGTAATTACTCGGCCTTATACGGTTATCATTGAAGCTCATTAGCAGACATTAAACGCGAAGTCTTTTCGGCGGAGCGAAATGAACGGCGCGATATCTTGCATCGCGAGTACGGTCCATCCAGCTGAGAATTTATGGAGGAAGAACACGAATTTATACATGTGGATGACACGGGCGCTCGCTGTGCGTACGTGTGGGTGAATGACAGGAGAGTGTGGACGTACGTACGTAAGTGAAAACAGGACGAAAATGGGAAGCGCTGAACTGGTATAAACAAGGGTCGCATGCAATATTAGGGGCATTAAGTCGCCATAAAGAGCGCATTAGGGGTGCGCCCGTGCCCTCGAGGGGTAGTTTAGCGTTTAATTGTCCCACCCCGTATATCAAAGGTTTCGATTTCTGCTTGACTACGCGCGTTATAAATCCACGTACGTTCGTCGTTTCGCACGTTTCTACATGATCCGTGCTTAGTTATTGTTACATTTAAATCCGAGTGCTGGTTAGTCTTCTATTAGCGATGGGCAAAACGTAGTCGACCAATTGATATTAAGCAATCAATTCTCTTAATCGCTCTTTTAGTTACACATTTCCAAAATGATTTAACAAACTTTCTATTCGTGAATGACAATTCTACAGTTCCAACTTCCCCTCGAGAATCTCAAGATATCGCGATTCTCGTCGTTGCAACGCCTCAATATCCAACTATGTACGCGTCGATCGTGGCCAATGGGAAAACTGTCCCTGGAATCACAGCACCGAGATCTCCGCGAGGGACAACACGCTGGTTATTCGCGAGGATTCGCTTGGTTTGCGACGATGACGGAACGGCGACGTATCCGCGCGGCCAAACCATATTTGTCCGAGTTCACCCCCGCCGCTCGCACACGCAGATTCTACGGCACCGTCAAAGATACGCGCACACGAGCAACGAATATGCATGCGTACAGTCGCGCAGACATTATACGTGAGGGGGTATACCCGAAACGTATAAGAGGAACAGGCGAATACCCAAGTTGCTATTGAACCGATTTTGAGCAAATATCACTTGAAGCAGGTCGGGGAGATCCGCGATGCCGTAGTGACGGGGTAGTTGGTGGTTGCTGGAAGAGCAAGGGACGCGGGAGGAGACTGAAAAGGGGGGCTCGGTAGGGGAGGTGGACGGCGGCAAAAGGACCAAGAGGTAAGGGTGCAAACGGGGGTGAGGGAGGACAGGGTGTGCGGGAGGCGGAGGCAGAGACAGGAGCAGAGAGAGCTCACAAGCCCTTCGGCAAATTTCATAACCGAACTTGTCGTATTTGCCCAGATTATTTCAATATATTCGACTCAAGCCGGGAATCTGTTTGCGAGCGAGTGTATGCGTGAATGGAACTTGCCGCGGTCGCCGCGTCCGCCTATGTGCGGTTCCATCTATCTTCGCGCTACCCTGTGCTACCCGTCGACGAAGCTGCCTAACGTGCACGCGCGAACCACCCTCGCCCACCGGGTACGCGTGTCGTTGATACAGCTTTTTAAGGAAATTCAGGGATCGTCTGTCCTCCCCATAGCCGGGACCGACTCGTGAAAGTCGCGCGATCGTGTTCGACGACGGATGACGGTCGCAGGCAGGCGAAGACACCCTCCATCGAGGAATTGTCACCGCGAGGATCACGGAACGGAAGTTATTACATTTGGCGATCGCTGCCTCGATCGCCACTTCCATCGACGCCACGGAAAGTTTAATAACACGGTTCTTTGAGAGGTTTACCGGCATTTTGGGAGCTTCCCGTGGCAGAGGGACGGTATCTGATGATATTTTGGTAGATTGACGTGTAGAGCTTTGAGATCGACTGAAGTGCAAATCACTGTTGAGGTTTTCGGCTGTAAGCCGAGAGATTAAGTCTCGCAAGCGTTCCAGCCAGCTTCGTCAGAGATCGAATAACACACTCCGAATCTCTGATTGAAATATAAATTCTGGTTACTGATTCGTACAGCGGAAGAATCTATGCAATAATTCGCTTCGATATTATAATTCGTAGAATTTATAGGAACTCGTTCCGTCTCTTGGTTGGTTGCGTGGTATTCGATTCATTCAATTAGGAGAAATTTGCCCAAGTAGGTATTAATTATGCACGACGTCCATTACTCGATGAATATTAACGTCAGCAAATGTAAATTGCCTGACGGTTAGCTGCGAACAAATTTATCCCGATTCCGTTTAACTCGAGGTGGAATCCGGGAACAGCTCGCAGACCCGTTCGCGAAAAGAAACATTAACGCAGCCCGCGCAGAGATGGCGAATTTTGTTATTACTGACGACGGTTACCCGATTTAATTGGCAGATTGGTTGCTCGTTGATCCGTCAAATTGGCAGGAGATGAAGCGAAGGCTAACGCGAGCTCGTGAAGTCGTCCTAATTAAATAAAAGGAGACGGGACCGAGCGGGTGGACGCGCATAACGCAGCACGTGCTGGCACGTGTGCACGCCTTTTCCCAGCGCTGTCCTGTGCCTTACTATAATGTGTTATTAGTCCGTGGAATGCGATACATATTAGCTCGGAGAGCCGTGGACAGATTCGGGAATCAATTAAATAACAATAGCCGCTCGTTAATCCCGCGTCGAGACCGCAGACTCGACCGTCTGCCCGGAACGAACCCGCGATCATTAATTACTCCTACTTTCGTCGGTGGCTTGCGCTTTTGCCGTTCTCCGTTTCACTGCGGTTCGATACTGGTTACGTACACGGTTACTTGATAAATTTCCGATGCAATATCGCCGGCGTTATCACCGTGGGAGCAAAGAAAATGTTCACATGGAAGAGAATGTTCGAAGATAGATTCGATTTTCTAAAGCTGTGCGCGAGTACTTACACCGCTTCCTGTCGGGCGTGCATTTTTAATGAACTGTTTGAAAAATAATTTCGTTTAACGACTCTGTAACCGTGTTATCCGTATCGCTTATAGAACATCGATCGATCGCTGGTTTCTGCACGAGGACGTCTAAATCCCGGGACGTGGAGCGAAAGCGGTGGCATGGATCGGAATCGAAATACGTAAGTAGCCCGGTCGTTCTCGAGGGAAAAAAACGGTCGTGTAGGTGGAGTAGAACGAGGAAGGGGTAGTAATTGACGACAGACAGCTGATTCGAGCTAAAATTAAATTCCCTCTCTCGACGACACGTTAGGCGGATAATCAGGATTCGAGGATCGCAGTAGACGGCAGCCTCCATTGTTTCATTCGATTTACACCCGTGCTCCATACCCATAATACAGAACCTGCAATTTACAGGAGAATGAAAAGTTAAGCCCGTGCAGAAGGCTCAGGGGTGGCGTGCAGACAATGGGCCCTGGCTTTAAAATCTCTCCGGCAAACAAATGGGAAAGCCCGGCTCAAAACGTAATTGAGATATTGAGATCTGATTAAGATGAAATCAATAACACGGGCCGGTTGCCGCGTTTCGCCTCGTCCTACATTCCTGTCTGTGCTCGCGAATCTTGAAACGATCCCCGATCGCGACGGGGGCGGTTCGAAGAGCAGCGCCGGAATACTTTCGATTTCTCTCCGTGGATTCGACGAGTTCAAAGCGCCACGCTCGGAGCACAAAAGGGTTTAAGGGCCGCCCGACGGAGTGTATTAAGTAAGGTTTTCAACGACGTCGAATTCTCTTACGTAAAACTCGAACTGATACCGCGGAGGAGGTACGAACGAACGGAAATCCGAAGGAAATTGATGAACGCGAATTTACCTGTTGGTATCCGCTATTATATACCGAGAAACGAGCAATCCTACGATTCGCGCGAAACGGATTCAGCGTCGCGGGGGTAATCGGTTCGTCGATTAAAAAATTCATAGCTGCGGTGTTAAATAAAGTCTCGCCGCGATAACGCGGGTCACTGGATGAACATTCGTTTATCCGTAGGTTGCATCACGCACGTGACACAATGCTCGTATCGAGATCGCTCGATACTCGTTGAAACGGAGCACGCGAAGACCAGGCACGAAATACAAAAAGCGAGAGGAATATCTTCTCTGGTCTGGTGACCAGCTACGCGGGGACGCCGAGACTGGTCCCTCTCTTTCACCCGATGGAATATTTAGCACGGGCGCTAGAGAACGGAGAGAAGCTTGTAAGCTTACACCTCTCGAGGGGTCCCCTTTTTCGGATCTCCTTTTGGGACGACTGAAATTACAATAAAAGATACTTCTGTGGCCAAACACAGCGCGAACAGATTATTATACGTCCCTCTTTGCGCGAGGCGTGCACACCGTCTCCGGTGTACGTATCCATATATACCGGGTGTCCACATCTGCCGTGGCGCCGCGGGAGGTCGGTCATAGGACCCCATTGAGGAGAAAGGCCCTCGAGAAATCTCCTTCCACGCTTCCGTGCGGACAAGCCCGTTGTACTTTCGAGTCCGGACGATCGGCAGCGCCTTTGTACCGCCAATGAGAACGACGAACGGACCACGGATCTACCAATCGCCGACAAGCGCTCACCACCGTGCTCCCCAGCCTCCGTCTAATCGTGTAACCGACCCCCTTTGTCGCGGCTTTTCACACCGAGAGGCGCGTACATACCCGGTCGACGCTTCTTTTTTTATCCAGCACCGCTAATTATCCACCGAAATCCCCTTAAACGGCCATTAAACCCGCCCCTTGAACGCTCGTAAAAGCACTTTAGGGCTAAACGGATACGGAAACGGCGAGTTCTTGCCCGATGTTTCCTCCTCCTCGCCTCGCCTCGCCTTACTTTCGTTTCGGGACTGTTACGAGTTTGATAATCGCTACCAGCTTCTTACCAGAGATCGAGAATTCTTCGAGGACGAGGCGGTGATTTCCACGAGATCGATATGGACGCTGCGTTTCCTCGACCAACTAAATCGCGTTAGGACGACTTCGATTTTTTAATAGCCAGCTAAGTTTCATCGACGAGAAAACGATGGCCAATGAGTTGGCGACAGAAGAATCCGTGTTTCAAAGGGACGTTCAACTCTCTCGAAATGCTTTCCCCCGTAAAAAATAATCGAATGCATTAATTAAGCATCGTCACGTTTTACCCCGTAAAGGATCGACTGGGAAACACATGGTCTCGTTTATCGCCGGGCAACTCGACTTCTCCTACGCGATAATAACCGGGCATTGAAAAAGCCAGTGAATTTCTGCGCGATCTAAGGCCAACCGATAAAAAGTATGTACAACCGCGCGGCACAGATAATCAGCTTAATGTAATGTAATATTGCAGGCGATGCGGGAGACCGGGGAACGAATGGTTTATCAAAGTGTACCCGCAGCCTTTCGTGTCTCACGCTTTATTAGATTGCGCTCCGCGTCCGCTGGAAATTAATAGTACGATTAATTTATGACTGTAAAATACACCAAACTCCTTGTCCTCTTTCAGCAGGCTTTCCCCTCGAGCGGAGGATAAAGCGTGCCGTGTGAAATTTTGTCGTTAGACTCGTGAAACGTGTCCTCGATACATTTTTCCCTCCGTTGCGGTCTTTGATGAAAGAGTATCGATAGCAATTGGGTTAGTAATCAGGTAAAACAGTTACGAACGATGGAAAAAGTGGTTCGAGAGCCAGGGTCCGCGCGCCGTGATACACTTTGTCCCCGGTGTTTCTGAATTTCGTCGCGTTTAGACACCTTTCACCCCGTATGGGAGACGTCGGAGAACCCCCGATGCGCGTCGCGTACGTGCATGCCTTGATGCACCTTTTATCCCGCGAAAACCGCCTCATTCGAGAAAATTGATCGAGTGTGAAAGACCTCGTTCCACGATCCATTAGAATGCCGTGAGCTTTGATCTTTTCAACGAGCTGGAGCATCCGATCGGTCGGACCCTCCCCTCCCCCTTCTTTCACTTTTTCCTCCGTTCTATTTTTTGGTCACGAAAAGAGTCTTTGATGGAATCAACCTCGAACCTTTTTAAACTGGATCAGGGTGCAACCTTTTAGTGCATCTTGATTTAAGCTGGTAACTCCTTGCGGTCTTAATCGAGGCAAATTAATGGAGAACGAATTTATAGGGTGGCTTGTTCGATAATAGAATCTTTAAAATAATTATATAAAAGTATAAATTAAATAAAAGTATAAGCTAACGTTATATGTTATCTTCCAATCGTTTCAGAGCTTTTATACCTAGCGAATTTGAAAGTAAAAATGAAAGGCAGACTTGCGTGACCGGGAATGGGAAAAAAATATCCGTGGACCGTGCAGGTATCTCAATTTCCAGGGGTGCAGGCGTACACAGGGTGCTGACGATATCTGGCGTAAGCCTATCGGCGTAAAAGCCATTATTGTCGGTCACCCTTGGAGGGGCTGAAAAGGCGAAAGAGATCGGTGTCGGGGGTTGCAGGTCGTCGCCTTGCTGTGCCCAGATGCCTTCTAATGGCCTTAATGAAGTGTGTACGCACCGCCTGTATGGAGTTAGAACGCAACGATACTAATTTTTAAGCATAATCGTACACTCAGCTTCACAACGTGTGAACGAGAACGGTTCTGAAACGTCCGCGTCGACGGTTCCGGTTTCTGCGTCTTCGCGCGGAATTTCTTACGCCGCGGGTGTCCACGAACGTTCCATTGAGGTTTTGGGAATTACCTAGCCCTAAAACTTCCTCGTAATTGGCTGGTTTTTTTCTTCCTCTTTTTATTATTTGCCTTGTGTTTGCTCGCTCTCTCGTTCCGTCCCACTGGGATCCATCTGTCGGTGCGAATTTCGATCACGCGAAATCTTGAACACTTAACTCTAGTTAAATAACAGCAGTAACGCAATACGAATCTACTCGAGAAATTTCGCGAACAAAATGGCGCCTGTAAGACGCGTTCGTACGCACTCGAACAGTAATATCTTCGAAACTAGAAAATAATCCTGTAAGATTTTCCATAAGATACACGGGTAAACAATAGTCGTATCACCGTTGTTTCAGGTTGCATACCGTTTTCGTACAGCATCGCGCACTCATGATTCTGTTCCTGAGCGGCTCGGTGCTCTCTAACAGCTTGTATACGTGGATACAATTTAAGCATCACGAAGCCCCGCTAACGAGAGAAAAAATTGTTGCACCTTTCGAGGGAACACAAGCGACAATGTATTTTCCGTGGTTAAGTCGTTGAAGGAAACGCGAGGAATAGTTAACCGGTACGCTCTGCATATTCTTCAAAAGGAGAGGAAAAATGAAATAACTTTCATCGTGTTAGTTGAGAGGACATTGTATCGTCATTTCTGTAATATTGTATAGAAAAATTGTGCGACTCCTTTCATAGTTATCGCTTCAGGAGGAATATACGAACGTAAAAGAATGAGAAAATGGGATGGATGTTACCAAGGCACAAAAAGTTCGAGGATCAGTCATTAGTCCCCTCGAATTCGTAGCGGGTACAAGCAATTGTCAGAAAATACCGGAACAGGGTAGAATACATTGCCATGATACGAGCTATGCGGTTTTCAGCTTGCGTGCAACGAAGTTTACATTATCCGCTACAATTCTCGCTGAGGACAGGACAGTGCAATCAGTGGGAATCAGTTACTTAACGTCTGCTGGCTGTTATCAGGGAAGAAAAGGCGTCGAGAATAGGTAGTAATCTCGACGATGGAGGTTTATCACGGCAGATGGACTAATTGATGTCATTCAGGGTATCATTAATGCCGGTGTTCTTGGACGTGGTATCAGCGTAGCTAGTGATTTTCACAAGCGGAGAAATCTTTTCAGACCGCGCGCCACTTCTCCCGACTTTCCGCTTCTCAAGAACAGAGGAAGAGAGCGGGATGGAAAACACGAAAAAGGAAGCGGGAGGGATATAGAGAAAGGGCGACGAGGATAGGAGTAAAGGTAGAAAGAGAGAGAGTGAGGGGGTTGGGGGAGAGGGCGAGAGCAACGAAACGATCGTATGTGCAAGCATAGAAAAGAGAGGAAAGGAACGGGATAGGCATATTCGTGGGTGTCGAAGGCGGGAAAAGGGGGTAAAGGAAGAGAAGGAGGGGATGGAAGTATGAAGTGAGCATATTACTATTGAGAATAAGTACCTGGCTTCGAGATGGTGGCTGTGCTCGGGGGAGAAGGTGGAAGGGGCTGAAGTAACGGCACACGGGGGTGGTACGTCGGGGGTACAAATGGGGTGGTACAATGGGCACTAATGGATCTCAAGCCGCCGCGAGAGGCGCTGCTTTTAATCTAATTGTCCTTCGTAGCCGTCGCGATCGCGATCAGTGGTATTCAACTCTGATCCCTCGTTCATCCCCCACCCCCTTAAAACATATGATTACTCGGTGAAAAGAAGGGAAAGGAGGGAAGAGGAGAAGGTGGACACGCTCGTCGGCCTGCACGAAATATTTTCCGCGGCAGCGAGCTTCGAAACGAGCAGCGCGAACTTTCAATGCGACATTTAAACTCCACCGGATAATTAATGTTTATTAAATTCTTGTAATATGCGCCGTTTTAATACTTTCCGAATATTCCAAGTCTAGACCAAGTAATTCGCGACTTTTCGCAGCACGTATGTGTCGCAGAACATCGCGGTCCATCGTGCGTCACACGCGCGAAATGAAATTTTTCGGACGCTCATTGTTCCCCGTTTTATTCGTTTTAGTCCGAGGTGGAAATTTCTGATCGTGCCAGCGAGCGTTTCCAGAAAGTAAGTTTCGTCTCGCAGTCGCTTAACCCTCAGCGGCTATCGATGGCTAAGTGCATCGTATAGACACAGGTATAGGTGCGAATGCTTACGAATCGTGGCTATGAATGAGAGAAGGGTGAAAGTGGACTGGGAGCGTTTCTTTCTCCTTCTAGTGGTTCCATTTAGCGGAACTTTACAGCATTATGCGACACGGTCGTTCAGCTAAAACGCGAGGGGGGAAGGAATTTCGAAAGCACGCGAAGCGTGCTCCTTCTAATGTTGCGAATATAAAATGTCTGCGTGGTATGTCGAGTGTGGTACCCGCTCGTTCCTTCTACGTCCCGTCTTAAGCGTTTCCGTCCAAAATTCACCTCAAAACATTTCCACGTTGCGGTTGCAATCACACTTCCAGAAGTCGATACTGTCATTTGAGCACGATGATTCCTAAGTGGACGTCTGAGAATCTCTCCTGTAGCTGTGTCCCCAAGTTTCACCAATTACCCCTTATCTGATTACGTAGAATATGAACGCAAGCCTACGGTTCCAACACAAAGTGCAATAAAACGGAAGGAAAGGAATAAATAAGGCTAAAGTATGGTAACACAAAAGCACGGGCGGGGAACGCAAACTACAATGTTTCCTGCAAACCTGTGAGGTATTATCATGGCCGATCTTATCGGGGCACATCGATGACAATCGTCCCGGGGCAGGTGGCGCAATAATTACTTCCCCCCAGCGCGTTTGCTCCCTCGACGTCGCCACGGACTCGTTCAATAACGATAACGATAATTGTCGCGCGTCGGTGTCGTCGCTCCGCTCGTCGTCGTTACCGGAGATAAATTTCTGATAACGCGGATAAATTGGTTGGATTGTAATTGCCGTTGTGCGTGTTACACGGGATGATCGGAGCGTATATACCTGACCGGGGCACGTGGGAAGGCGAGCCGGGCAACGGTGCGAACGGGTAGCAACGATTAAACGCCGTCACCGTCGTCGATGTTTACAACCGAAAGAGTCCGTGGGAATGGAACCGACCCCGTTTTACGTAGACGAGGGCGGAGACCCCCAGAGCCAGCTGCCCCCGTCCGCTCCAGAATTCAGGAAATCGACGTAACCACACCGGCCACTGTGAAATCTTTTCGTGATTAATGATACGGAAGCGATTTTGTCGCGTGTTAACCGCGTTAATCGTGTTCTCGCAGAGGGAACGTTCTCCGGGTCTGAATCTGGCGAAAATATGTTCATTACATGTTATTTCGGGGTTGCAACTTCTTGATTCATTGTATCATCGAAGGGATGAAATGTTGCGTCGCTTGAAAAAGTGGTCTCTGGAAAAATTTTAGGGGATTTTTGATAAAGTTGATAAATCTTATTAGTGTTATATATTTCTCTCGATGTTATTAATTAGCTACATATTTACATGAAGGAAACTATGCGTGATCTATATATATATCTATATATATTTAAAATGCACATTTGCGTATAATACATTTATGTTACAAAAGTTGTTCATTCGCTAGTAGTTTGTGTCTGTCGTTTCCACTGTGCTTTACGGAAAACCAACTTGTACAACTGATATTTCAAACATTTGCGGTTCGTTAGTACTTGCGGAAAGTATCTGGAACAGCTCTGTGATTTTAAGGAAAATTACCACCAGTTCGTTTAGTAAAAGGTACCAAAATTCGACAATTCTCAAAACCTCACAGCTGTCCTCAACTTCACTATTCGTTAAACAATAACAGCATCATCGTATTTACTGTCGATCACTAATTACCATGAAGAAAAACAGGGATGTTACTAACAAAAAATGCCGAACGATCGGCAACTTGAACTAAAGGGAACACCTCGAACCGTCATTAAACCGCCAGCGGTTTCAACAACACCTTCCCCATCGTCAACGCGAAACAAATGTCTGTATCGAATGTCCCCACAGACTAGCTTGTTGCGTTTTGTTCAACACGCGAGTGATCGCAACGGAATTCTTCGAGTTCCACCCCTAAATCCTACCCCCGAACCATTCATACCTCCACTTCGCCGTTGAATCCACCCCCATTGTTCCACCCCAGAATTGAAGGCATCAGTCTATCAGTTTCAGACTCCGTGCACCCTTAACATCCTCCCAAGAACATCAAGTCCGCCCATCATCCAGCGTCCTTCGTATTTACACCGGCTCGTAGATACAGGTTCGAGCTTGCACAGTTAATTATCCACCTTGCGTAGAACCTCCTCTGCCTTGACTCTGAGCACCTCGGCGCTCTGCCTCCTGATCTCGTCGTCGGACGACGCCGAGTCCTCCTCCTTGTCGTGCTTCGAGCTGAGATTCTGCGGCAGACTCTGCACGCCCAGGTTCAAAGGGTGCCCGGGTATGTGACTTCCGAGCGTGTGCCCGTTCACGTTGTTGTGGTTCAGGGACGAGGCGGGGTTCAGCCCGACCGGAAGGACCGTGCTCAGCGACGCCAGGTTCTGCGGGAGGGGCAGCCCGATGTACTGCGACAGGATCGCGTGCAACGGGGGCAGCTTGGGCGCGCTGGCTGGCCAAGGCGGTGGGAACACCGGCGGGATGAACCAGGGAAAGGCACCCGCTGGTCCTCCCGATGGATCCGCACCTGGCATACCGCCGGCGGTTTGGAGCAGGCGGGCGTGAAGGGACAGCTCGTTGACACCTGCAATCACACCGTTTTCGCAGGGATTTTAGCTCGTTGCTCCAAGTTTTTCGACCGCCACGGGGGTTGTTTCGGGTGAATTAGCATCTCGCGATCCAACTGCGTCTTTGTTCGATCGTTTGTCCAGGATCAATTGGCCGTTCAATGTTCAACTACGGAGGAGTGGCTCTGATCGTGGCGTTTGTTCTATCTGTTGTTTTATGTACCTCGGTTCCAGACTTGCTCCGCTGCGTTGGTTGTTTCAGACAGATCGGACGGGACTCGAGAGTTGTGGTGTGTGATTCGAGGACGGAAATAGTGGCCTTGAACGATCAATTGATTTTGGACAAAGAACATGCGACGATTTATTATCATCTTTCCTCGTTGAGAAATTCGTTGAGGGAAATACACGGCCGATCCTATGATCGTTAGTCGTGTTGAAAAAAAAATGCGCAGAGCACTCCGATCGGACTCGTGAAGAATTGAACCCCGAAGCTTCTGTCGCGCATCGTTCGCGTGTGATTGCCACGATGGCCGACACTGAAATTAGATGTAATTGGCGCCGATTGCATCTACCCTTCCCAACTTTCCTCGCGACTCGCCTTGTCGCATATTAACAAGCAGACCGCGCGTTTCGCTTCTGTCGCAGTCTTGCTGAAAAAATCGAAAGGGAGTTGCCCTCAAATCGAACTTACACTTACCACTTTGCTCCACGTGCATGAAACTGGTGTCTCTGCCCAGCACTTTCTCCTTCTTACGCCACTTCGCGCGGCGATTTTGGAACCAAACCTGTACACACAAAAGCAACAAATGTTAAGTTGCACGAAGTTGAACATACCGAAACGAGTATGACAGATGGAATTATTGGAATCCACTGTGCTTTAAGTGGTATAAACGAGTCTGACTTTTATTTGAGAACAGTCGCGTAATTTTCACAACCCTCTCTCTCTCTCTTTCTCTCTTTGTACTGGATCAAGGGAAATTGTTTCTTAGAAGAAAATACGGGAACGATGCATGAGAACCCCAGGCGGCCGTATCAGAACCAGCAGCAACAAAAGCTTGCTCTCGAGGTTGATTAAGCTAATTGTTAACAATTATCCTGATTTCCTCCGTACCCACGAGTGGCAGCAACCCCTGCCCTCACCCCTCGCGGCATCCCTTCGAAAGCACGCCGTTCTACCGCTGGCCCCGTTGCCATATAAATGCTTTCGCTTTCCGCCTGAGCTGCTGTGATTTTTCGTGGCCACCGGCAGAACCCCCGCGAAACAGACAGAGAACGAGGGCGATTGCGTTTTACATCCTACCTCTATTGTCCAGGAAATCCAGTGCTTTTCAGTCGGCGACGTTCGTCGCCATCGACCCGATACGCGTTGATCGTTCGACGGCGCTTCTTCTCAAACTACTTTTAAGGTTTCTCGAGATTACTTCCAAGAATGATTCGATGAGAGTCGTTTGAAATAATTGGAGAGCGTTAAATATGGATGGTAATGCGATAAAAAAAAAAAAAAAAAGTAAAGAGACCGGAGTCGTAATTAACGAGTGTAACACTTTAAATCGGTCGAAAGATTTCGAAAGAGAAATTAGTAATATCGTTGCGAAAGTTGTAAATCGAGAGAAGTTTCGAAAGTGACTGGGGACGGGTTCAGGTTGAACGAAGGAGGAGTCAGAAGGGAAAGAGGCGAGCGTCGCGAGGCCGGAGCAGGCAATTCAATTGCCTAATTGCTG
This sequence comes from Xylocopa sonorina, assembly GCF_050948175.1. NCBI lineage: Eukaryota > Metazoa > Arthropoda > Insecta > Hymenoptera > Apidae > Xylocopa > Xylocopa sonorina. Next base: position 9,744,978 of record NC_135197.1, on the reverse strand, counting down.
TTAATTATTTAATCGTTCCTGAATACCCCGCTAACGCCTAAGTGCTCGCAAACCTTGCAGCGCGTCGTTTAACCGACCCAACGCGAACCCGAAAGTTTGAATCCCCCCGTCTCGGTCCGCACAATCTCGGTGTAACGTTTCCACCGCCGTCACCACCGCAAATTTCCTGCCGACGCTCTCTTACTTGTTGAAAGTACAGAGACAACATTTTTCCTGCGACCTCAAAAATTCCGCTCGCACGTCCAATCGCAAATCTCTCACGATCGACTAGTTCTTACAAGCGTAAAGATGTAAACTAAACGAATTACCATATCCGAGGTGTTATCGATTCGCACGACGAGTTAACTCGTCGCAAGCTTGTTAATCGACCCACAAAATTCCCGATCCCTCACCGATCCGCCGAAAACGGAGCGTCTTCTGTTCCAACCGCGGCGGGAATCGAAAGTCTCTCCCCCGAATTAAAACGTAAACGCCGCGGCAAAAAGGCGAACGCGAGAGGGGCGGACGATGCGCGTCGCGGCGCGTCCGCCACGCGGTGGAATAGGAAGCGGGCAGAAACGATTCGCGATTCCATTACCATCGGGTCCGATCGACGATCGAACACGATACATCGGCCGGCTATTAATACCGAAAAATGGGTAATTTCGCATCTGGAATTGAGGGCGGCGGGGGAGGAGGAGTAGCGGAGGATTTCCTAGATTGAAATAAAGTGGCCGTGGCACCACTGCGCCGCGGCGGATCATTTAGCGGTTTTGTCGAGCGACGGCCAATTGCCGGCATTGTCGCTTGGCTGTACCACAATGGGCCAATCGGAATGCTCTCTGTCTCTTTTCTACTGCACGCCACCCTTCGACGACGGCACCATCCACGACCCTTCTCTATACTCTACATGTACACAGGCGTATACACACACGCGCGTCTACATCTCTGTGTATATATAGAGATATATACATATACATGTATACATATTATGTACATGGTGCTCTTTCTTGCTCTCTTCCCCCCTCGCCCGCGATCAACCCCTTCTTCCGTTCCGCTCCGGATTCGCTGTTTCGCTCTATCAGCCGGTTCTACTCGTCGTTTCCTCGTCACACGTGCACACGAGGGTGTCAGGATGGTTACGCTAATCGAGTAACCGATTTCCATCCATGGAAAAGTCATAATTTATGGGACCACCGCCAATACCCCGGTCCAACCCCTTCTGCTCGTCGTCGTCGAACTCCCGGCCGTTAGTTGTCGTCGTGCACCGTGTCCACGTTACGTAACCAGTGCTCGTTTCGTGCACGATTAAGTGATAATGCGGGTGATCTCGTTGGCTGATATTTATCGCGGTCCTGATCGAGTTAACAGAGGCGCAGTGCCTTCAATCGAGGAGTTTTTAAAGTAACGGCGAACGAAAGATACTTTTCAAGCCAAATTTTATCTCCACCGGGCGTTAACATCTGGATTATTAAATATCGCAATGATACACTGAAATGTTTCAGACGATTAGGAGATACATTGTATAAAACTTGAAACTGTGCGCGTAAATCTGCTTTCCCTCCTTCTCACCTATCTGTTCGCCTTTTTATTATAGTCTCTTTATCCGCTGACGTCAAAATACATGCAGCTGGTGCTCTCTCACGACCGTTAAAAGCCACGGATGGAAAATAATTTCAAAGCAGATTTACAACGACCCCATACACTGTGCGCCGTTCGACTGGCATGTACGAAAATAATCCGTGTAGCGTGAGCACGGCCCGGCGCGTCCTTCGCGAAATTACAGACGTCGATGAGGAGCGGCAGATTTTCGGTACAATAGTATGTAATTAGTTAAGAGGCCCATACCGGGGTTGCGATTCATTCAGCGACGACTTTGAGAGTTCAGACATCAAGCACGAAAAGCCCTCATGCGAGGCTTTGAAGTCAATTCCGAGGATCTTCGGTAAGCACAATTTCACTGCGGCTCCAACTAATACAGAATCAAGAATCGCGGAATGCTACGCTTATTTCAAGACACTTCCGTTTCAGGTCACGAGTAAACAATGCATATTTTCAATCCCACGTTAATTATGCCACTGCCATCTCATAATTAATTTGTTTTAATCGCCTCCTTTGTAGATGAATGTCAATCGTTGGGAACGAACGAAGAAGATAATCGGTTCCGATTAAGTAATTGAACTCACCTGCACCCTTGCCTCGGACAGATCCAACCGCATCGCGAGCTCCTCCCTGGTGAACACATCTGGATACTGCGTGTTCCCAAAGGCCTTTTCGAGCTCGTGCAACTGATAAGTGGTAAAAGTAGTACGGGATCGGCGAACCTTCCGTGGCCTGTCCGATTCTCCCAGATTTAACCGATCCGACTCTCCCAGGTTTAAGGGATCGTGCAGGGCGTCGTTTATCTGATGGTCACTCAAGTGGCCGAGTTCCGTGTCTCCGGCGTCGCCAATGGCATCGGACGAAGTCGCGTGATCTGGAAACAAGCAAGGGAAGAATAACTCATTTCGCGTTCTCATCATTCGTTAAATCAAAATGTTTCACTGTTCTCTCTAACTCGCGCATTTACCATTCATCGAAATTACTGGAGAAAGATTGCGCTCGCGCTTGTTTTTCAACGATCTTCGTTGGTGAGTTTCGAGTTTATTGCCCGTTGACGAAAGTAAAGGCGTCAAAGGCCAATCGACAAGAAAACACCGTGGTGGTGCACGCGACACCGTGTCCGCTCTTAAAATCGTTAACGATACCCGATACCGATATCCCGCAGGATGGATCGCGGGCACAGAGAGAGGCAGCGAGAAAGAGACGGACAGGTGGAGAGTGACACGGACAGAAACACGAGCCGGTAGTGTTAAAGGACCGCGAGCGCGTATTGAAGTTCGGATAGATACGCGGTATCAAACGATCGCGCGGGCCTTCGATACTTGAACGGAAGAGAGGTTCGGGGCGATTAAGCGAAATCGTCCGCGCTGCCAAAACGGAATTGACGTTTCGCTGATATACACAAGCGGCTAGGAACAGCGGCACAGAGGAGGGTTTGGAGATGCTGCGGGGCCGGTGTGGGTGCAATTTCATTTTTAAGCCGCACAACGGCCGGCGCCGATATGTACGCCCGATACGCCGATCATGTCCGATCGGCGGATTTGCCAATTTTAAGCCTCACCCGGCGCTTCATTTTTTGTACATCCGCCTATATATGAAATATGACGCATCGATGCGAGCCTGTACATTATACGTACACGCTCGATAGTACTTAAAAACCGTTGCCGTCAGTGATTAGCAAATATCACGAGTGCATGTCGTACACGGTGCGCACCACCGTACCAGCTACCTCCCTCCTCTCTGCTCGAACACCCTTGTGCCACGGCTGCAACCCCTTGCGAGCAGTAAACGCACAACACACGCGCTCGTTTCTTTAACCCCCTGCCTCTCTTTCTCCCTCTAACTTTTATTGCCATTGTCGCTTTTTTTTCGCGTTCATTCCGTCTCGACTTTTCTATGACGCATCGACATAGGCCGGGCTTAAAGAGCTCATTAGAGTAAAGCGCACGCAAAATGCAGACTCTTTTTCCATACAACTGTACGAGGTGGGGCGAGAAAGATACCTATCTGTATATAATACTCGCGAGGTGTGCGTCGGTAACACGTTAGTTAGCTCGCGAGAATGAACGGCGGCCAGATAAGACGTTGAGAGAATTCCATCGACTTTTAACGCAGTTCAACGTTACTTTTTTTCATTTTAACGGGAATACTTTTTTCATCCTTCCTTTACAGAGGATAAACTAATTTATAAGATGATGACACTGTCGCCGTGAAATCGAAAGTAGTTTCAAGTACGCCGCTGGAATTTCTCACGCGATGCTTCCATCTAATTAGCGGGTGTGATGCTTTTGATTTCACCGTGAATCGGGATCGATCGCGAAATTAGATAACAACGCGATAATAGCCACGAGCATTGGCTTAGAAAGTTTCAATATGTGTCTCACCCCCGTGCACCGCATCCATCTCATCCCCTTACACACGTTTGCTTCAACTAATTAGACACGCATTTACTACTCGCGCGTAATAACGTTAATCCTACTTTTCGGTACCGCTCTAACCGGCAGTTGTTGTGGATTGCGAACGATGCGAATTGTTCGAACCGGCACGCATGTCGGCTACGCGCGGTGCGATCGAGCAAGAGCGAAAATCAGAGTTGGAGAGAGAGAGAGAGAGAGATAGAGAACTAGAGAGGCGAGTATATGCGTGCACACGCACGTACGCGCGCACGTAATCGCACTAACATTTACGCAAACAACGCACGGATAATCCACGGTGAATAGAGAGATTTTTATGTTTTCATGCTAGGGCACAATGGGGCACCCACTTGATGCCTAACTCTCTGCTGCTTTTTATTAAATCTACGACCCGCTGATAGGGGTTTGCGTCAGGGAGGGTGGGCCTCTAAAGGCAGTCCGCGGCGCGAAATTAAAGATTTATTTACCGTGCCGGATGACCACATGCCCCGATCTTTTTTTTACAGCCTGTACTCGTCCCGCTGATTTATCGTTTTATCACGATTCCTTAAGTTCTCATTAGTCCTTCGACAAGTCCCGAAGAAACCTAAGCCAAACTGAAACGAATCGAAGGGAGAAGATTTGATTTACCAATGGTATCGTTAACGAATAAGTTCTATCGGGGATCCGCGACAGCAAACGTGTCAAGCCACAAGTGATAACCGGCGAATAGTATGAATGGACACTCGATGGACGGCTATTGTCAGACGCATTAATTATGTTAGACGACGGTACGATCGAAATCCGCAAACACATCCTGATTTCTGCACGCCACAATCGGGGCGGGCCAATAATCGGCCCACCTGTACACAGTGACCGTCGACTGTACTTGCACGTCTACGTGTAACATGATATGTAGGTAACAAACTGGCGACGTATGAAAATTCGATCTGATTGAACGGTAATTAATAATTAATCGAGGACGGTGAAAAGAACGAAGGGGCGAGGAGTCGGATCGCGGCAACCATTGTGCTCGCTTTATTTCCGGTCGGCGTTGAATGAGACTGGCAACGAGTTCAGGATAACACGTGCTGCGTCTTCCTGAACAAAATATACTTCGCTGGAACGGATTACACAAGGTCCGGCTTTACGCTGAAAATCTAATAAAATCCTTAAGAGGGTTTACGGGTAATACGTTCGCCGCTAAACTGGTCCGTATAATCCTTTACGGAGCAAAAAATCACCGTACCACGGAGTATCTTCGCGGAAATTTAATAAGTGTAGCTTTACGTGGGTTGATTAATCTTTTATGACGCATCGTAGGGGCGTACGGTCGAGTTAAAATCGTGGGATAATATTAAAAAAGAAGAAGAAAAAAAAATTGGCGGGACTACTTTTACACGGAGAACACGACTGGGTAAATGCTTTATACTTTTGTAATTCGAAAAGGGCAAATCCTTTCTTTGTAACGTGTTGGTCGTTACGTCACGTTTTAAAGCGCTCTTTGATGTCGTGCCGGGGTGCAGTATACCTATAGAAACGTCATAATTTATCGCGAAACAGTCGGTAGCGGCGGTAGCACGTGGCGCGAACCGGGAATTAGCGACGTTACACGTAATCGTGGTTTCTTGAGAAATCCATTGTTGGGATATTTTAATGAAATAATTGCGTGTTCGTGCGTTTGCACAGCACCCGCGGAAAATGGGCTCGCAAACAACCGTGCATATGCATCGACGCCGCTCTAGTGTTGCGTGTTATAAGTCACGTCGTAAATTTACATCGTGCTGATCGTCGCCACTGATTCGAACCTCGACCTAATTAGCCTTTTAAAACGCTCACGGCAATTAAGTAATGCACGCGTAACGAGCCAGTCGCGAACGAAAAGGAGGCATTTTTAATGCGACGATTAACGAGCGTGCGTTCCTACGAGTTGTGAAAAATAAAGTAAATTATAGGGACCATTAAGAAGATCAACGGGCCGATCGACGTGGCCGATTTTGAAAATCGGAAAAACGCCATTTGCTAAATTACCATACAATTACGACGCCTATCTGATACGGTGGTCGATGGGTTAAAATAGATAACCCACTTTGTTTCAGTTAGATGGAAACTTTTATTTTTTTTTCTTTTTCTATCTCAATCGCCGCTGGATCGATGCGATAGCAATAAAATGTTGGTAAATGAGACCTTAGTTTACTTAACGATATTAGATACTAGATAATAATGCAATATTGCACGACAAGTTTATCGACGATGCGCGGATGTTTCGCAAGCGAAGAAATAGAAACGCGTAGGCTGCGATTGCGAATGCTCATCCTCTAAACGCGATGTGTATTGTATTTTAGAAATCATAATTACGTTTCGAATTGAGAAAATTACTTGGCGAGCCTTTGGTTAAATTTGTTCGAGCCAATTTCCAACAACGACGAATCAACCGCGCAACCCTCCCGTTAAACGGATACCTTTCTTTCACACTATCCACGAAAAAGAAAGAAACACTAGGGGGGAAATAGAAAAGAAGATCTTACCATCATCCTTCGCGTGTCCCAATATCTGATCGATGCTGTACACGTTCCTCTTCTGATTGTAAGTTTGCGCCATGCTTCTTCGCTGCAACGTCGCCGGAAATCACTGTTGGAACCGTGTCGCAGGGTAACCGGAAACGGCGTTCAGTTGTTCACGACAATTCACTGGCGAGGGATTCCCTCTCATCGGTGATAACCGATCAAGAAAATCGTATTTCCCGCTGTCGCTCGCGTACAGATGGAGCTCCGCGGGAGTAGGTACGTTCTTTTGGCGCGAGCAAAAGGCGAGAGAGAAAAGACGTTCTCTCTCTCTCTCTCTCTATCTCTCGACGAGATTAAAAATACGCGCGTGAAGAGAAACCAGCGAAAACGGATATCGATAGGTGATAAAACGACGTGCGTACGGGAAGAGAGCAAGAGAAAGGTCGACGGAGCGTCGATGTTCCACGCGACTCTCTCTGGCTTCGGAAAGAAAATGCGTCAATCGACGGCGCACCACGAACTGGCTCGACGGACATGAAAGCAGCCCTTAATATCGCATACAGCCGCCCCACCTCGCAACCCCTAACACCGCCATATTAGCCTCCCCGCCAATGAGGGCGCACGCTTCTCACCCAAAGCCACCCCGTACTCGGGGGTTGAATGAGGCCTGGGCGGGGAATATTTTGCCCTTTCCGCGTAAATCCCCGGATTTTTTTCCACCTCCTCTCTTACCCCCACCTACTTCGAGTCTTCCACCTTCTATCCGATCCTCTCTCACCCTCTATCCGTCTCCGTTAGTCCTATCGCCGTCTCGTGTGCCCGTCCTTTTGTCTGTCTTCCGTCACCACCTTTCTCGCTCCCGCCGATTTCATTTCGATCCACCGGCCGTGCGCCTCTCCCTCCCTCTCGAGAACGCGAGATTACTTACCGCGTCTTCGAATGTACGCGAATTTTTTTCGGGATCGCGATTAATCTTACCCCGCGCGATTGTCCGACCGGAAACAGAATGGCCGAGATTCCTCCGCTTTCTTGTTTTATTCTTCCCTCAAGACCAGCGGAAAAGTTTCCAACTGTTTCATTCTGCCAGTCGCACCTTTCCAATTATGGCATAAATGCAAAGTGCTACCGGAGCACAAAATGAAACCAATTAAATCAGCCGACGTTCGGCTAACCGTGCGACTCGATTTAGTTGCGGTAGATTTTCGACATTTAAGGACGTCGCATGATTTATTGGACGCCATTACCAACCGATTGTTCCTATAATAGCGCAACCTGTTTGCCCGAAAAGTGTCCTACTAGCCAAACGAATGTAACGGAAGCCTCAGGTAAGCCGGGAATACTAAAACCCCGTGGCTTTCAATGTAATTACGAGAAACGAGGTCGGCCTCGTTGATCGGGGCCCATTCACAAGGAGGACCGTTCGACAATTTGCTTACGATTATCCTACTTATTCTAAGACAACGCCTTTCTACGCGTGGTCTGGAAGGAATCAGTAGTCTAATCCTTAAGACTCCACTCAGGCCTGAACAAGGCGGTAAACGCGTCCCAGGAATCCTGTACGCCCGTGCCACTCTTCAGGATCTCATCCTTTTTGCGGGATCTCCTTTCGTAATCTGTACTGGCCGGTCTACTGTTAATCCAGCGAGGGCCTGTGAAAACTGTCGGTCATTCTCAGGGCGATCGTTGCTCTAATTCACTTTCGTTGTCGCGACGAAGCAACCGGTTGTTTTGCCATTAAATCATACAGGGTAAGCTCTTGCCGGAAATGGAGGTCGTTGTTGGCGAGTTGGAAAGATTTTCTTCACTTGGAACTCCGCAAATATATTTTTTAATATTCGACGCTGCTACATTTAATTCACTTTAGCGACCTTTATAACTGTTCCATCATATCGGAACGAAATGAATAACGTAGCAAGAGCGCAGTAAAGATGGCGATCGTTGACGCTCGAGGGTGAAATAGTTCGATTCCCTTAATTCACTGTTTGTTTCTGGCGCGTTTGTGTGTAATTTTACAAAACGCGACCAACAACGACGCAGCCGGCTAAACGAATTTAACGGACTCGTGCGCTTAACAGAGCCGTGCAATTAAACGGTTAAATTTCATATAATAGGGAAAAATTCGATCGTTACAGGACAATGCGCGATTCGTCCGTTGAATATTAAATTTCCGGGATTTATTTAACCAAACGGGGTGTATCTTTCGCGAATCACGTAAAGTTGTGGGTGTACAGTGTGTCACCCCGTACCACCCGTTTTGTATAGTAGGCTTTATAATGCAAATAAACCGTGGCAGAGGGATGAAAAAGTAGGAGGGAGGGTTGGCGGGCCCTGGGTCACTGCTCCGCGCGTTTCGTCACGCTACAAACTAGATTTTTTGGGAATATCGCGGCATCGTATCGTGAAAAAAAATATCTCTTACGGGAATGATTTTGGAAACAAAACGCTTCGTCGACGAGAAACGACGTCACGATTTTACATACATACGAAAGCAGATTACTCGATCCAGGGAGAAATGGACAAGCCGTGGACCCTATTAAAAAAAAAAAAAAAAAAAAAATATGGAAAATTGATCTTGCTCGTATGAAATGTGTTGTTGCGATAAAAGTCGATCAAGGAAGGGTAATTTTAAACGTTGAACACGCGGTATTTGTAAATCGTAATGGTACCGTATGGTTTCGGTAAGTAGTACACTAACAAACGTCAAACTGTAATCGTTACGTCCAAAAAGCGATCAAGAAGGAACCAGGATGATCCCCAGAGTAGATATTAGCAAGCAGTTAATTCCTTGCAGATGTTAACTCCTTGTTAGGGGCATTAACGATTTGAAGAAAGTGTGTAGGACGCGCTCGTGAAGATAATTGGGAATACCGATGTAGAACGTCAAGAGTCTTGACATTAGCAAGATTATCCGGACGATTTTCAGCCATTAGGCAAATCATTTTATCTGCACTGCGTGAAGTGGTCGAATCGAGAACGCCGGGAATGATTGGTCGAAACGGGCACAATTTTTCCCTGAATTCGTACGAACGATTCTGCTTTTGTTATTATTTATTTGTTTGCGCTGCTCGAGCACAGCGTATAAAAATTTTAATGGACAGGGTATCGAATGAGACATCGAAAAATGACGAGTGACGGCAATTTTTCAATAAATACAGCGAGTAAATCTGTGACGGACCGGTAACGCCGATAACCGAACCGTTTGATTCCGTACGCGATTTAATGCGCGCTTCAATGTAGTTTTTATTGTCGAAAGTTTGGTAAACGCTTCTGTACAATTAACAGATTTCATTCCCGAAGGAGGCGAACCGCCAGGTACGTTTCCGGCGGACTAATTAACGTTGATCCGGATACGCGACGCGCTCTTTAAAATCGGATATTCCCGGCTTGAACCGTTTCAAGCCTTCTCCAACGAGACTTCTATGAAAACACCCTAAGTCCCGTCAATACCCTCGTACCACTTTGAACGCAGACAATAATCTTTGCGGTTAATGAATTAACCAGGACACAAGTTCACCTACGATGATTTAAGAACGCTCGAATGGATAAAAGAGACAACTTAAACCATCCCCCCCGTTAATCGAATTAACCGCAGGATTAACCATCAGCGAACGCAGAGCAACACGTAAATCGTGTATTGCTCCATCATAAAACGGATATAAAAAATAGAGAAACAGGAAGGTAGACCCTGGACACGATCCACGACAGGGGATGAATCGTGGAGGGAGTGGAGAGCTGATAACTCGTGGGTGTAATTGTTGTATCATGGATCCAAGCAGGGGTGGATAAGGGATGAATAAAGAAGAGGCAGCGCGAGGAGTGCGGGGAAGGGACAGGGACAGAGGAGGTGGAAGGCATGCGAGGCGACGTTCTACAATAGGCAACATTAAATCTGCAAAAGAAAGGAGATTCTCTGCCGCGCGCGCGATAGTAGTACGCGTCACGGACGGGAGAGGAGGCGGACGGAATCGGGCGTAAAGGAAGCAGATACAATTCACAATAGACCCGGCGAACCGGCTCGAAGATCAAACGCCACCCCCTTGGCAAGAACTACCCGACGCCTATAAACGGCGCGCGTCTTCGAGTGTCGAACGCTCGCTCGCGTCCCCGTGTATTTGCTGGACGACGACGAAATACGCTAACTCGATCGACAACGAACGAGAAAAAACAGAGGAAAAAAGGAAAATAAATTACGAAATTTTCTATCTACCCCTTCACGCTGCGGTGGCATTGTATTTCATTAGTGTGGCGAATTACGGGTGGGGGCAAAATCGTCCCGGTAATCTAATTCCCCCGAATATAAAAGAGATTCGTTCGTTTATTTCCTTGTTTTTTTTTCCCCCATTTTATATTTCCACTTTTTTTGTCGGCTCTCGCTTTATTGAATCGTTAATCGACGTCGGGGAAAATGATTTCTTCCGTTACAGGGAGGCTCGGGAGCGTTGAATAGTGCTTTGTCGACTGTTACCTGTTACGAGATTGCCTCTTCCGCATAATCTTTACGAAAAGTATTGTTTTTAATCTCGTAATTTGATAACGCAGTTCGTTAATCACTTCGCGGTACAGGTGGTTGTTAAATGCATTGCTTATTAGCTGCTATTGCACGTAACAGGAAAGTGATATCGATAGCAACGACAATGAGGATAACGAACGAGCGGCAAGGAAGTGGATTAAATCAATGTTAAAAGGCATCGGGGAATTGCCACGATGAATGGACAGACGAACTTGCCTTCTTTCACCGTGAAAACGGGGATGGAGGGTAAGAATCGTTTATCTATGCGTCGCGTCGCAGTCCGGTTTATTGAAGCGTGTAAAAACAACGAGATAATACGAGCCCCAAATTGGCCAGCGTCCTTTCTTTTTAACGAAAAAGGGGGAACCAGTTTAGCGTGGATTCTGTAAGGGAAGTCACGGTATCAAGGACGTGGTTATTATCCCCTGGGGGCACGCGCGTATTGTTGCCGTCGGATGAACCGGAGAACCATTGAATTTTATGAGACAAACGAGGCGAAGACTGCATGTTTAAGCAATCGACGTGGCTCGAATCGAATTGAAGCCGGCAGAGAACGCAGGGGAATAATCGGTGGTTTCGAACGTTTAATCTTACAATTATCGTGCCACTCTTTCCATTGCTATCCGCTTTATCCGTTCGCTGATAAACTCGTCCACGTTGCTGCTCGTAAATTACAAACTTTTTGCCCGCCAAAGCAAACTACTCCAGATCTCGCGACCGGTAAACATTTGATTTTTATCGACGCAACGCTGGGACAATAGAAAATCGTCTTCAAGATACTTCAACCCCTTTGACAAAAACAATGTGCCCGGCGTATAGGCGCTGGCTCTTCTTCCTTTGCCCGATCCGAAGACGAGTCGAAAAGAGGGGGGTTAAAAGAGCCAGCGTCGCAAAACAACGACAGTCCTTTTCCAAAACTATCCCTTTTCCTGCACTTTTCTTTCGTCTCTCTCGCTTTTCTTCCATTCTTTTTTCCTTTTCCTCCTCTTTTTCCTCGTTTTGTTAACGCCCGGATTCTTTTCAAGCGATAACAGCGCGGTCGAGCAGCCACGGAGAGGTCGGCGGTCGGGGGTGGACGCTCTTTCGTGGTTGTATATATCAGGGGCGTCGCGTTATTGGCCCCTGAGGCGCCACCGGGCTTTGTCGGGTGGCACGCCGCGCACCGGATAAACCGAGGCCGAAGAACCGCTGACTTTTATGGGATAAACGGGGTAAAGACTACCCCACCGCGTTTCTGTAGCTGTGCACGACCACCATGCAATCACCTACGTACGTACACATCGTCGAGTAGATTTGTACACGCTGTCTACAAATGAAAGTAGTGAAGCAACGAGAAGGCAAGAGAGGAAGACTCTCTTTCCCTCTCTCTCTATCTTCTTCTCGATGGGAGGAATGCTCGACTACTGGTTTTATGGTGTCACAGTTATAATTAAGTTATATAGAAGTTAAGACGTCGAGTAATCATGAATGATGCGCACGATACTCTCGAGCGCGACGTAACGACGAAGAGTACCGTACGACTGCGCAAGAATCAGCAGTGCCGAGCAGACAGAGGATAAGATTAAAATGTAGTTACTAACCGCATAGATGGATAGATCGACAAAAAGGAAGGATAGAAACGGTGGAGACGGAGACTACGCCTCTGCTAAATAAACTAAACCCGATGAGGGCGGAGGGAAGGATCAGTGGAGACAGAGCGGGTGGTTACTGCGCACCCCGACGCGGCTGCCGGGATTTTATTAACTTCTGCACAACGACGTCGCGCCGCACGTTTCGAGCAAACCAGAGTGAGACGGAGGAGGCCGAGACCTCGCCTCCGACAAACAGCCAAATAAAGAGACAGTAATCATTGTGTTTGTGCCCGGTTTATTTCTTCGTTGGCCCGTGCCGTCGTCACTCCTAGAATCTCTTCTTGGCGCGCTATCAGCCTCAACCTCTGCCCTCTTCTTACCGTTCTGTTGCTTCTTAAAAAATCACCGCAAACCTCTTAGAAAAACCATCCGCCCTAATTAACTCCGTGGGACTCGTGCTTTCGTTGTCGTTCGAGTAATCATTTTACCGAACCACCCTTATTTCGCAAAATCGTATCCAAAATCGATCCGCCAATTTTTTCTTCCTTCTGGCAAATATTTAATCGGGGTCGTTACAGTTTACGTTGACAGTGGATCGCGCTGACCAGATAAATTGGGGAAAATTTCGCATCCGGTGGCACTGGCGACACGATGCCAATCACCGTACCACAGCCAGGCGCGAACTGGAAAGCTTCCGACGGAGGTATGATATTAAGAGGCGAGGGTTGCCACCAGAAGGGACGGTACGTATAAACGAGGCGATCGTCGGCGTAAATCGCGCGCATAGGTGTGCATCGCCGTGCAGGGTACGTAAATAGGTGTGCAGGATTGGATAGAAGAACCGTGGACGAGGAACACAGACGGAACATTCGGAAGTCCGATCAGGGCCATTAGGGGCTTTGATCCGTGTTACGTAGCGTAGCCATCTGGCTGCACGTGGCTGAATGCCCCCGACGAGCCCCCACCAGAGATTCGGAAGACACCCCACCAACATCACCAAAATCGTCCTTCCTCCCTGTATTCACGGCGAATTCCAAATGATCGCGAAATAACCGCTCACTTATATCAATTCACCGACTGCTCTTTATAAAGGCGCATTCACGCGTGCCATCCACGGAACGATCCACCCCTTACGCACGTTAAGGGCTCTATATTTCGCCCCCGTCTAGCTCCTCGCGCCTCGTCCCAGCGCAGCTTCCTTTCGCCGGCGTCCTTCTTCATTGGCCTCCTTTCTCTCGCGCACCCGCGTCCCTTTTATATACCCGATCTCTTTCCGATCCCCAATGGTAACCCACCAAAACGATCGAGCCCTCGACACCGTCGACGATGGGGACCCGACGCCGTGCGCGTTCACAGCCAGGGGGCGGCCGTCCCCCATGTCCTCCGCTTCCTCTTCCTTTTTTTCTCCCGCCGGCCAGCTTTTAACGTCGGCCTCGAGAGACGATCGGGAATTATCTTAGTCAATTAACTTGGACGCGTACAGCGCGCGCGATGTTCCCTCGATTATCACGCGTTAATCGCTCGTCGAAAGGAGCCGAGAGAGGAGCAGCGCTTTGTTTGCAGTGTGTGCGCGCGTACACACGGCTCTACGTGTTGGCAGTCCGTTCAACGACGACGAGCCCACAGGGAAAGGGAGGACCGATTGGCTCGTATGGAATTCTCCGCGCGGCCCTTTCGCTCGTTCACCTCCATTTTTCCTCTCCTCTGCTTTTTTTCGCCGGAACGCCTACGGAAACGATCGCGTCCAGAACGTCATCCAGGGGATGATTTTAATATCGATAGGAGCCACGTACGAACTTCGACCAACGTCGTTAAGCGAGACGCTTCTCGCTTCGAGTAACAGTGGATACGTAAGTTGTATTTACTTCGTTAAATAAGGTGAAAACGGTGGAAGTTGGGTTCAATGGATTTTCTTTACGTTTCTGCGGTATGGTTGAACGATACACACCGCGATACTGTATTGAAAGTTGTTTGAACCACCTCGTACAGCTTTAGATACATTTCAAGCAGCAGAACTTCGATCCTCGTAACTTTTACGCATCTCTCTCTCCTCGATGGCAACCTATGAAAAAAGGTATTTCGCAATCTTCCTACGTTTCTCATCGAATGGACAAGCCACGAATCGTTGGCGGAACACTCGGATACATCCCTGGCGGGCCAACGGAACGAAGAAGAATGATCGAATTAACAGGGAGCGTCGTTTGAAACGGAGACGGACGAGACTGGGGCCGATTAACCGTTGAAGAGTCGGAGGATAGCCGGATAGATAGATAGCCAGGCTCGGCGAGCGGAGGCTGAAAAATCGACGACGAACGAAGAACGAGGAAATGATCGTTGCCGAAAGGATTTCTCTAGGCGGTGGGTAACGGCGACGGTGGATTGGTCGGTGGCAGGATTCAGGAGACAATGGGCGAGAAGGAACGAAGAGGAAATATAATTGAGCGATTTGAGACGTCGTCGGGGGGGAAAAAGAAGAGAGCAGAAGGAGCGAACGAGGGGGCGCAGGGGTGGGAAAAGGGGTGGAGACAGGACCGCCGCGATAAAGTATAATTATTTTCCGATAGAGTGGAAATTATTCGGGAACGAGCGACGAGTTATTGGCGATATTCATACTTTTATTAAACGGCTCTCCCTCTCTCTCGCTCCATCAGCCGTTTTCATCCCCCATGCCCCGCGTCCGGTCCCCCCCCCCCCCCCCCCCTCCTCCTCCGGCCCACTTCCGTCGCCCCTTCGGCTGGCACCCTTTTTTACTTCAGCCGTCGATCGGAGATGTATAGCCGGCACTCACGGCAAATTAAGCCCTCTGCTACTATTTTATTCCATTGTCCTTCCGGTCGAGGATACGCCGCGATTCCGCAGCCAATCGCCGAGAATTTAATTACCTACCCAACCTGGCTCCTCGTTTGCCGTCACGCGAACGAGCCGACGATATGTCCGCGGTGTAGTCGGTTCGCTAATCGGTTCCGACGATTAATCAGGCCCTTTTTCGTAATCGTGCCCGATACAGGATCCCCGGTTACATAAGAACAGGAAATTTCATTATGCCCGACCGCGCGGCCTCTCCTCCGCTCGGTGCTGAAACGCGAGCAATCGGAATTCGAGACTCGAAAGTCTGATTCAACGGTTAACGAAGGAGAACGACGATAATTTCGTTGTCACATCGATCACGAATTGGAGCGATACTTCAACGAGAGATCTCCGTACGTATTATCCGCTACCTTCGAACGTGATTGTTCTCAATTTATCGCAGCCAACAGGTATCGTCTTCTGTATTATCGCAACACCGTTCCTAATTAACCATTCTTTTAATCCCATTACGACTAGCATCTTCGATCATCCCTTATACAGATCGGACGCCATAGGAGCCCATAGGACGCCGAATGATCAAACGGTTGTTCGTGACACACGAAAAAGAACGAGACGAGACGCCAGGAAATCAATCTCGAGTTCGTTATTAACGAAACTGTCTGTTGTTAACAGACTCGCTATATATTCGCGAACGAAAAGGTCCTGCCAATAGGGTAGCTCGACCGATAGAAGCCGTTCGATCAAAAAATAAACGAAACACTTGCCCGAGCGGGTTAACCCCGCGCGTCTATCCAGCTTCCTTCCCGCGCCACGCTATCTTACTTTATAAAAGCAGACGATCCTCGTCCTGCTGATGACACGTTGATAATGATACTCCGCAGCTATTCAAGAACGAGTAACATTGTTAACTTTGCAATAAAGCTGGGGTGATACCGTCAGCCGACAGAACGGCGAGGGAGGAAGAGAGAGAAAGAGATGGCAGAGAGGGGCAGGGAAGCGATGAAGCGATGAAAGAGTGGGAGGGCAGGAAGAGGATGCAGAGGAGGGTGGAAGAGGGCCGAGGGGGGTGAGTGGGGGGATAAAGCGACACACAGAAAGCGAGATCTCACCCATTGTAAGGTAAGGGATGATAATAGGTTGACATCTGCACTCAGCAGGCCCCTCGCCCACCCCCCCCCTCCCGCCACCCGTTCCAGCAGCTCGTTGGAAACGCAATTAATATTCGTAATTATGCCACATCCCCACCTACGCTCCACTTCTAGACCGCCTCTCACCCTACTCGTTCGCTTTCTATCCGATGCTTCGGCTCCCTGGCATTCTACCTGGGTTACTTTTCCAATGTCCCGTCGAAGAAACGAGAATTTAACGAGATAAGTTGCAATCACGACATCGGGATGGTATTAATCTCGACCCTACTCGTAACGATGAAAGGATAAAAAGCGAGCGGGGGATCCGCGTGGGGGTGTGTGTACGTAAATTCTTCCGGGCGATTTACCGGAAACACGGCCTGGCTGGAAACGATCGTAAACTGGGGAACGGTGCGCCCGCGGAAACGAGCGCGAGATCGACGTCGACGAAGGCGGTTCGATCGGTGAATCGTTCAGATTACCTTAAGCCCCGCGTAATAACAGGGTTCCGCGTAATTCGTAATCCATTAACCGGAAGCAATTACCCACGCGTTCCCGAAAACCGCATAGAACCGCGGCTTTTAATCCGCGCGTTTAAACGGCTAATGCCGTTTACATCCTTCGTCGAATACACAATTAGCGGGATCGCGAGCGCGCGCAATCCGGGGAACGTTAATGAACGTTAGAAGACACCGGGCACACGGCTACCGCCGGCTGGCCTGCCTGCCTGCCTGCCTCGTTACAGCCAATAATGGAGTCCGGGATTTATTTGCGGCGTTGAGGTAACCCTCCATTCTTCCGCCCCACTAAAAACTGTCACGTTCAGCTTACCACCTGCTGTCCCGCCTAATTGCCAGCTACGACCGCGAAGGATCGGGAGCATCGAGAAGTCCCGTGATCGCAAAAATACCTCCCACGGGGATCGATCAACGCCTCGTAAAAATAGGAGGAGTCCGTGAAATTTTTCGGTTGAAATTCGGGGGTCGCGAGGGGTAACAGCCGCGAACGTGGACAAGTTTTTTTTTAATCGACTCCGCCCCCGCACGAAATGCTGGCCAGGGTTCGTTCACGCGCCGGCAATCACCGACACGGCCGTAGTCCGTAGGCGAAACACATAATTCCATACCTAAGAGAGACGCTCAATGGGGCGGAAATTACGCAACGGGATTTGCGACTTCTCGTCGTCCACCGAAAGCCCCGCTGTCCAAATAGAAAATGGATTAAGAGCATCGAGGTACAGTTTCGAAGCTGAGTCGTAGATATTATCGGTAATAGCGCAATTATGATAATGGTGGGTAATTCTGCACAAAATTCAGACAGAAGGGGAGAAGGAGAGGGACTGGGGGTGGACGGAGCGCGAGAAGAAGTGATAGAGATAGGGTAGGACGGGACGGGTGGTGTAGCGAAGGGGGAAGGAGACAGCCGGGGCGAACTGAGACTGCTAATGAAGGAAACAGTTAGATTCAAACGGCCTCCAATAATTATCCTGCCAGCCATCCATATTATAGTCTCGACAATGCACGAAATTGTTCACACTTCCCTTGACAGTACATCTAACGCTCCGTAGTTCCTGGATGCTGGATGCAAAGGGATGCCACGGCGCAGAGACACGTTTCCCTGCGATTCGTCGGGTGGTGGTGCGTGTTCGTTTATTAGAACGAGTGCGACGGGCTCCCTATCGTTCAAGAGCGTTGTTATATACTTGCGCCTAGTTATGCCGCTCTCGATACCTTTTAATGCGTCTAATCGGATTCCGATTACGAAAATCCGTGAAAAGGGGACAGGCGAAAGTGTACCAGCCGTTCTTGGAAACGTAGGCGCGTCGAGTAGTTAAACTCACACGGTGGATTATGAGATTGGCGAATCGCAGAACAAGCTAAATGGTTTAGGAATCCTTCGAGTACCTCAGACCCTTTCGCCTATTGTTCCTGAAACGGAACACTAGCAGGCTAGGGGCAGTAAATTACCGAATTTGGGAATCCTCAATTCCACGCAATTATCGGTTAATCATTTGTATGAAAAGGGAAACGGGGATTAAGACATTGGCATGAAAGGAAGGATCGTCGCAGGGCGGAGCCACAATTATTCGCGTCCAGTCGGGGCACTTCGAACCTAATTTACGGACTCGAAGTAAAGATCGCCGAGACGAGCACAACGAATGGTCCACTAAAGGAATAGGGGCATGCACCGACCTTTTCAACGCGCGGAAGATTCGTTCGAAAAGGCAATAGAAGCGAACGCGAGTGTGCTTTTAGGGTACAAACGCTAAGTTTGCTTCCGCGCGTGAATTTCGAGATCGTACGCACCCCCCGCAGCGATGTTATTTGTATTAATCTCGTTTCACCGAAATTCAACGTCTGCGTGGCGGCAGACTCGTGATTGCGGACCTCTTAGGAAATACAATCAGAGCGGATGAATGCGAACGTCGAACCGATCGTTGGACACGTAAATCGCACGTCGTCGCCGCCGTCGTCGGGATTTAAACCCCCCGTAGCCAGACACACGGGGTTCCGCGTTGATGTGTTGATATTAGTAGAGCTAATTTGATAGTTTAATCAATTTCCGTAAGCCGACGGGAGTTTAATGGTGATGTCATCATTTTCAACGGGGTACAATGGGGTTAATCTCGCTCGACGAGCTAATATTCGGAGAGTTAACAGAGTTTCAAATGCAGGCAGGGCCGTCATTTGCTCTCGCATCCGCTCCGCGATCGTGCGCGCCGCTTTCGAGAACGAAAAATGCGCTCGGCGTCGAGCTGCTCGTATACGAAATTTTCCGTGAACGCGATACTCCCCCGTCAAGGCAAATGGATGTCTAAGGTATTCGAAACGAAGGGGAAAACGTTTAACGAAAAAATATCCGCCGTTCGCAACCGAGTGTCTTTTCCGACGCGATTCTTTTTTTCCTTTTTTCCCATATTTTTTCGACGATCGCGAACGATACGCTCCTCCGCGCATCATGATACGCGACGATGACACTCGATCGCGAGGATAAAGGGTCAAGTTATTTCGTCTCGCGTTCGATAAACGACGAGGGGCGACGGGGAGGGGGGAAATAAAAATGACGCGAAAAAAAAAAAAATAATAATACTTTTTCATAACTGATAACTAAATGAACCTCTCGTGGCGCGCGCACTTCGACCGGATATTCCATCAAAAATTTATACGATGACGAGGGATTGCGAAATGAACGGAAAAAAAAAAAAAGAAAAAAAATGGGAAAAAAGATGGATTGGTTGGATGGGAAAAAAATCGGGTACTTTAAAACGAAACAACGTCGTCGTTAAAATCAAAATATAGAAATGCAGGGGAGGAAACCGAGCGGTGGAAATATAGAAATGCAGACAGAGAAAGGGGTGTGTGAGGTTGGGGGGGGGGGGCGGAAAGGAGGAGGAAAAAGATCGACGCGGCCGTTTGCGTACACGCACGTATCCACGCGAGGAAGAAAAAAAAAAAAGGATGAATTGAATGCGTAATGCGGGTATCGACGATCGTATAAATGAAAAGTCAGCACGATACGCCGGGGGTTCGTTTGCAAACGGACGATAAAGAATTCCCATACGGTACACAACTCGCATCTCTCGCGAACCCAGGGCAAAATCAAGCTCGAATAGGCCGACCGGCTGGGGTGAAAAGGGGGAGGTAGTAGTGCAGCCAGGGAAGAGAGGGATGCTGGATTACCACCGGCGGAATTAAAGATTCACAGGCGTGTTTCGCAGTTTTCGTTCGAGCGGCCCTGCATGCGAATCCCCGAGCGGGCATATTAGGTGGAGGCACGCAGTTAGGCAATAACCGCTGTCAATAGAACCCGGCCTCTCTTCCTCTCCTGGAGTGGCCCCCACTCGAAAATGCTACTCGCTAAATTAGGTAGGTTATATGGGCTTCGTTTCATTTGCGAGCAAACTTTAATAAACGCTAAAATTGCGTAAAAGAGCAAGGTTTTCAGACGAGCGAATCAGGATCGGGGGTGATCCCTCCTCGTCGCCAGCCTCCGCATATACGGCTAAAGAGAAGAGTTCTGCTGCGGCTGCTTCGAGGCCACCGAATCGGAATTTCTTCGCTCTTGCTTCAACCTCTTCCGCTCTGCTTCCCGACGTGTCGGTGAACGCTTCTTGTTTACCAAGAAATTGTACGCGGGTTCTTTGACGATTCGTCAATTTAGAAATTAATTGTGGACACAGGTGCCTTCTGGTATTTCAATCGACGCGTTACTCTTGAACGTAACTATATTACAGCTTTCTGATTTCTTCTTTCAGTAATCTGTACTTTGTTTATAGGAATTTCAAGTTGACTGTCTTTCAGCTGAACGAAGAATTGAAATCTAAAGGGTTGCCGTAGGACGTTTCCGTGACAACCTCGTTTTTGTACTTTTGGCGTAGACACCATCAAAATTTGCTTCCGCTATTTTATATATAAGTAGCGTTTGAAAATTTGAATTTTATACTTGAGAAGTTACCAATGCTCTGCTGGCGCCATCTCTGCGAAAAGTGCTCAAACTGGTCGCACAGCGTTATCGACAGCGAAGTGAACTACTGAAGAACTACTAGCGCCATCTCTTGGAGAAGCGCTGAAACTGGTCGGGCATTAGTTTCAGTACTTTCCACAGAGATGGCGCCACTAGTTAACTGAGTTCACTTCACTGTCGATAACGCTGTGCGACCAGTTTGAGCACTTTTCAAAGAGATGGCGCCACGATTAGCAAAGTATACATTGTTAAAGCTTATGCAACTGTCAATATTTTTTGTAGTTATAATTTTTACGTATCTCATATAATAGAGCAGATTTAAAGTAAACAATATTGTTTTCACTGAGAAGATGAGTCTCGTTGCATATGGAAGTAGCGATGAAAGTTCAGACAATGAGGAAACTGTGTGCGACAGGGAGAAGCAAAATAAAACTACGTCAGAGGTTATAAGCCAACAAACAAATGACAAATTATATTTACCCACACCTAAACACGATACATTTAATGAAAACGGTAATGAAAATGACATTCATATAAAAATAACTAAGACCAACGAACCATCGGAAAAAATACACTTTGATAAATTACCTAAGCCCAAAAGTTTAATTATCAAAACCGAGAATATTATTGAAGAGGATGATGTTCCTCTTAAAAAGGAGATTCACTTAAAACCTGAGAAACCCATAAAAAGGGATCGGGTTCCAGTTAAAATAATAGTTCCTTCTTTATCCGAGGTAAATTCAATTTTTAATTCTGTATGTGTATACTGTCTGTTTGCAGTTATAAGAGACACACTTTTCAATTACAGTTTAAAGATCTTGAAACAGAAAACGAGTCAAAGCTGCAGAAAGCTAAACCATCCAATGTAAGTAAACATGTTTATGTGCATACATATAATGTATAACTTGTAATAAACTAGACTAAAATTTTGTGTATATAATTTCAGAAGGGCACTAAACTTTTTGCCCTTTTACCTCCACCTAAAGGAATTGAGCTGAAAAGTACTAGTAATTTAGTGCCCAATGCTGTTAATAAAAATAATGCAAAAATTAGTCAAACAAAAGTCCAAGCCACTAAAGATATATGTACAAAAAATTCAGATACAAGAAAAACAACAAAAATGTCCATAGGTGCAAATTATGATTCAAATTCTGAGGACGAAGATGATACAACAATCAGTGATAGTAAATCTGCTACAGATTTCTTTGCTTTAACAGCGACTGATAATGTTTTAGATTCTGATATGCCCGATTCCTCACATATTACTACCACAGATTCGAGCAACTTAAATAAAAAACCTAAAAGCAGTTCTAACACAGACAGCATTTTATATAATTACATAACTAACAGTTCTGGTACAACCGAAACAGAAGTCGATATGAATAATTCCCAAAAGACATTAACGAGTAATGTTATAAATTTACCAAAAGAAGAAATATTGTTGAAAAATAAAGCAGAAGTGGGGCCAAAGTTACCAATACCTGAGCAAGAGTATAACGTTGATACAGAAGGTAATGTGGCCTTTGATGATAAAGCTATTGAATATCTCTGCGGGAGAAGAGGAGTGAAACGGAAACCTAAAGAAATTGAAGAAGCGAATGTTATTGAAATAAATGGAGAAGACATCAAACCCGATGAAAGGGAGTGGTTAGTGAAAGCATTAACAGAAGAACCTGTACAGAGACCAATATCTATGCAAGGTGGTGGAATAAATTCTCAGTCTAAGAAGAAGCATCAAATAACATATTTGGCTCATCAAGCAAAGGCAATGGAAATGGAATTAAAGAATCAGTGGGCGCAGAATAGATTGACCAGAAAACAGACGCAATCAAAATATGGTTTTTAAATAAATAAGAATTGTACAAAACTGTACATATACTTGTTTTTTATTATTGTACAAAAGTGAAAAAGTAATAAAATGTATTATTTAACAATACTTTTATATCTATTATTCAAGACAATTTGTTTTCTCCAAAAATGTTTTTTGTAAGGTTTCATATTCCTTCTGTTTAACTTCAACTAAAGCTTTAGCTTGTAACAAATTTGGTGGCAAATCACCATATTGACTAAGGCTATGATTAAGTTCTGCTAATTCACCTAACATGTCCAAATATCTATTATATCTGTTTAGTATCTTCTGAGGATGCAGATCTTCAATTTCCATAGCTTTTAAATCGACCTCCAACTTTTCTACAGTTTGCCGATATTCTTTTAGCTTTGTAGACAATGAAACACTATTACAGTAAACATCTTCCTGCTCTTTCCGAGTTTCATCGATAAAGCATTCAAGAGAATTTAATGCTTTCTGCAAAGGATTGAGTTTTGTTAAAAAATTAGAATATTTTCTAAAGAGGTCATCGTACGATAACGCCAATTGTTTTTCTTCGTTTTGTCTTCTCTTCTCCTCTATTTTCTTCTTTTCATTCACTATATTTAGCGTAACATCATCAAGATCACGTAATTTTTCGTATCTCATGATTAAAGCTACTTTTTGCAACCCTTCCTTGATGTCATTTGGCAAGGATTGCGGTTCCAAATTTAATTTACTGAACAACGGAATTATTTCTTTTCTGAAGGCTATATTTTCTTCGGATGTTTCCGATATTCCTCGTTGCAAGAATTGCAACAATAATTGTTCTTCTTTGGAAATAGTTACATCGTCGCGATACCTTGCGCTGGAAGTAGTACTTGAAACAGAGTCGTTTTGCGAGAATGACTCCACCTATTATTAAATATTTTTTAGCTCCTAATTAAGTTAACTCCAAACGATAATTTACTGCATCTTTATACCCGAAATTAGAAAGAAACTCTATCGTTAAAAAGTTTTCATACATATTATGACAGTTTTACCTCGCTATTCTCCATGTCAAGTTTTCAAACACTCGTTTCATTCATGAATAAAAACCGTTGCGAAATTCGCTGCCTTGTATTATTATACTCGATAGAAATTTGGTATACATTAAATTCGTCATTGAAATCTACAATAACATACTACTACTACAAAAGGAATTCGCAAAATGTTCAATGGCCACGAGCTTAAGATACGTTCTCACGTAAATGCAATGTAATTAAATGGAACGGAATTCATGTACCAAACTATTATCATAGACCGGAAATGCACATGCACATTGGCACATTCGATAATAGCTTGGTTACATAAGTTGACAATAACATGTATTTACAAGTCGTTATTTAAACATTGATTTTTATCGCCTACACGTCATGAAAATTCGCACCTACCTCATACAATTCCGGTACAGCTTGTAGAAACTGTATTTTCATTGACTGTCATTTGTTTTCGGTAACGATCAAATTTTACAAAAGTGCGAATGCGTTGTTTGACACCTAAAACAAGTACAATATAAGAGGTACCGGCGCAACTACAGTGTATACCTTCTCGCATTAGTGTAAGAAAGAATATTTTAACAAATATCCGTGAAAATCTAAAAGCAACCATCGCAAAAAAGTGGTTAGAACGCAGTAACGATGAGCGACAACCAAGCAAATGAATTGTCTGAAACAGTCGAGGTAAAATTTACTAATTGAAAAGATTTATCAATTATTTCTCTGTCCCCAAATGAAGATAATATAACATTTATTATTCTCAATTAGTATTAGAATTCTTCGATGAAATTGTCGAACTTTTAACACTTTAGAATGTTAATTTTTCCATTTGAATGAAGTACATATACATACATATTCATGCAAATATTCATATAATTATTTCACAACTCGTATGTCAACCCCGCATTTCAGTTATCTTCAAATGATATTGAGAAAATGGAAGAAGCAAAATTAAGGGCAAAATTTCCAAACACTGGACGTCCGATCAGTGGGCATTCAGCATTTCTGCAAAAGAGGCTAGCTAAAGGGGTAAAGACTTAAATCTTTCTAATGGAAATTTCAAATGAAATGCTTAGAATTACTTATAGTATTATAGCAACTAAAAGGGTAATAAAAGCGTTCAATGTTATACGTTTAGTTCAATGTTATACTTTCAGCAAAAATATTTTGATTCTGGAGATTATCAAATGGCGAAACAAAAATATACAGCTAAACCAAAGCCAGCTGGTGTTTTGCCAACAGGCGATGCTATACCTACACCCGAGACTGTACCACAGCGGAAAACATCTATCATTCAACAAAGATTTAACACAAGTACTTCATAAACGTTTTGTAATGTTTTTAAAAGTATTGGAATTCCGGTGATATGGCATGACTTGATATGTAATCCGAATTTTAAACAACTCAATATCTTTGTATTTTATAGATGATATTATTTTTAAAAAATTTAATTTTTTGTACTCTCTTGATTCTTATCCATTATTGGTAAATTGTTGTAAAGGGTTTATGTTCACAGTGAATATGTATACCTTTTCAATACACTGTGTGTGTGCCATTAAAGAATTTTTTGAAAGCTGTTCTTCAAAATTTCTAAAACACTCGAAAGAAAAGAAATTATGACATTTTTATGATAATTTATTATGTATCAAGTACTATAATTTTGATCGTTCAAGAGTGTTGATAAGTAGACAATAGTGATATTTTTGTTGCGTTGAATTAATTTCTAGAAGTAACAATAAATCTGCACCTTAAATTTAACAAGCATGAACATAGAATTTGAAAATTTGTTATATATATATATATAAATAAGCATTGAAGCTAAGTAAACAGGTTGGTAAGAAAAGAGAACAGTGTATACGTGTAATCAATTGTACATGCAATAGGGTTTCAAGATAAGACATTATACAGATCTGCATTTCCAAAGTTGCTGTGATCCGCTTAGTAAGACTATTTTCTTATAAGATGTCAGATTGTTGTAAGAATCTGTATGTAGCATAAAACAGTCTTAAATATAGCTGTTGTTTTTGGTCATTGTAAACTACATTAGTAATATATATTGCAATTTAAACTTACTAATATTTATTTAGTTACCTGTCCATTATCTTGACTAGAAAGGACTTAGAAAATAAGCTTTTACAAATTATTAACTACCATTAATTATTTTCGGTATTCGCGCATTAAAACATGTAGCTATTCCAATAAGTATATTTTATTGTATAAACAACAAGGTGCGTATTTAATAATTAACAGTTTTCTTTTTTTAAAAGACTAATTAATAAATTGCACATCTTAAGAAACATTTTATAATACCATTAATAAATATTTTAAAAGAAATTTGTAATTATTTTATTTAATATTTCAGTGTCTATAATAAATTGAACAAAAACATTGATAACTTTTAACTCTGTTTAGTATACAATAATTACCTGTTTCATTGTATCTTTTAAGTACATTTTCTTAGTGTATCAAATATAACAGTGTATAAATCTTTTTAAATACAATTGTACATAATTTATTAACATTGAATATATACTTCAGATAAATTCAATATAGTTATTTATTCATACAGATATACTTAAAAATGTAAATATATTTTGCTTAAAAAAATTACCACTTTATAAATATATTTCTTATTTATTCTATCTTGTACGAATGCACCATTATTGTACATTATTGGGTTATACAATCTTTATCCACAAAGGCACTGATCCCCTCTACTGTAAGAAGTTTTAAACTTCTTTTTTGTACTATACTTGTATAGTAAAATATTAATTAAAGTAACTTTTATTGTCGTAGAAATAAACATATTAATAATCAATAATGTTCTTATAACAAATTACAAAACAAGATCTTATATGAGAAATTTATATATATAAATTTTCATACATATATTTATACCTTTAAATAATATGTATATTGCATATCAAGTGAAAAAATAACTAAGCTTTGTCATTTAAATTGATATTTCTAATAACAACTATATATGTTAATAATGTATTTTTGATTGTGCAGGTTTACGATTACCTTAAATCTTAAATCACATTATGCAGGCATATTGGCAATAAGTTTTGTACTTTACATATATTTTTGGTTTCTCCTTTTTAAATTACTATGTATAGAGTATGTATGCGAGAGAGATACAAAGTAACCTACAAACCTATTTATTTGTACATATCTTCTATCAAATCTTTGTACATCGCATAAACAGCATTTCTTTTAACTTTAAGTGTTGCTCCCAATTCTCCAGTACCAATTGAGAAGTCATGCGGCAAAATTCGGAATTTCTGTATTCTTTGTGCATTACTTATAGCTTTACTATTTGCTCTAGCAATTGCTTTATCGATAGCTTCATATACCTAAAAGAAATCATAAAGCTTATATATGAACTATAATGTACAATGACTTGAAAAATGTTTTTAATTCAATCAAATCTTTTAATATGCGTATTAATAAACTTACAAGTGGATCATGTGTTTGTAGAACTTCTGAAACTGATTTAGATTTACTTCCAATAGACTTTAACCAATTTAAAGTTTCTATAGTGAACTGATCTTTTGGATCACCAGTATTAGAATCCATTTCAGTCTGAAACAAGTATATAAATAAAAAATTTGTATAACTTGTAATAATTTAAATATTACTGTACATTATGAAATACAATGTATATAGTTTACCTTTAGAGTAACTAACATAGTAAGATACTTTCGTTTATCACCAATTAGTATAGCATTGCTTAATGCAGGCAATTCTGTTAATACTAATTGTTCTATGAGAACTGGTGGTATGTTTTCTCCACCAGCAGTGATAATTAATTCTTTTATCCTCCCTATATTTATCAACATAAATTATTGCAATAAAAATGTACATCATTTTAAAAATAACATTATGGAAAAAAAATACCCACCTGTAACATATAAATATCCATTTGAATCAAATTTACCTAAATCACCACTATGTAACCATCCTTCATCATCAAAGACCTCAGCTGTTTTTTCTGGATCATTTAAATATCCCATAAATACATGTCTTCCACGCATACAAATTTCTCCCTCGCCAGTGCTGTCTTGATTATGTAATTTTGTACTAAATCCAGGTATAGGCAGACCAACACTACCTAGCCTAAATATTAAGCAAATCATAAAATGTGGATTTAATCTGATAAAACTTTAAAATCAAGCTGTAATATTTTTATAAATAGGCTACAGTTATTTACACAAATTTATGTTTTTATAAACACAATTACTGAAATACAACTTAAAGAGTTTTACTTTAAACATTTAAATTTTCAAGAAATTTATAAATATTCACAGTCCATAGTCATAATGTAAAAATATATAAAATATTGTAAATATGTACTTGTAAGATTTACTGAGAGCATGTGCACCAGAACATTCAGACATTCCATATGCCTCAAGAATAGGAATATCTAAACTCAAAAAGTATTGCTTGATTTCAACACCCATTGGTGCAGCTGCTGTAACACACGTATGACATTCATCTAAACCAAGTGCTGATTTTACTTTTCCAAAAATCAGCCATTTCGCAAATGTGTAGCCCCAACTTTCGTAACTAATGCCATTCAGTTTATTTAAATTATAATGAAGTGCTTTTGATTTTGCCCAAGAAGAAATCCATGTTTTCACAGTTCCATTATTACGCGCAACTGTTTGCATTTTTTCGTAAATTTTCTCCCATACTCTCGGAACGCCTAAAAATGCTGTAGGCCGCACCTCGTGCATTGTATTAATTAGAGTACCTTTAAGTGCATTTTTGTCCGCAAAATATAACGAGATACCTCCGTAAAGACTCAAATATATGTCAACTACCTAAAATCATAAAAATGAGTAATCATTGATAAGGTTTGGTAATATATAATTTCACAAATTTCAAATAAAAATCTCTAATATTTACTTGTGCTGCAACATGAGATAGTGGTAAATAGGAAATTACTCTATAATCAGGCTTAAAGTTAAAAATAGTGGCAATGAGCCGAGCATCGTGTATAACATTATCATGACTTAACATCACGCCTTTTGGATTTCCGACGGTGCCAGACTGTAAATTAATATATTTTTTTTATATTTTAAACAATATACATTATATTATACACTGAATGGCTACAAAAACTTCATTTTCATACCGTATAAACTATAGTACAACATTCGTTTACTGCGATTGTCTTCAAAACCTCATTTAATTTATCATCAGATTCTGCCGCGCCAATTTTTAACAAATCATCCCACTAAAAAGGAAGAATTGTTATCAATTACAGCTTGCTTACTAACATAACAAATTTAGTGTCACGTATTAAATGACCTACACTCAAAACACCTTCTTTCTTCGGTGTACCTTCGTACTGAATAATTGTTTTCAAATACGGCAGACTTTGCTTTATCTGTAGTATTTTGTCCAATTGTTTCTCGTCTTCGACGACTATTATGTCCGACATCGCATTTTCAGCGCAATATTGGCATGCTGCTGGACTATTGGTAGTATATATCCCAACAGCAATTCCTCTGCACAAACGATATACAAGATTTCCTTTATATATAACTATATTGTTATCGATCTCTTTTAAAAATATATTTACCCTGCATATATAGCGCCGAGATATGCGAAGAACCATTCTGGACAATTGAATCCTAGTATGCAAACACCATGATGTCGTTCTAAACCCAATTTTAAGAAAGCCTTGGCCACAGTTCTCACGTGAGATTCATAGTCTCTGAAGATACAAGTTAACGAAACGAAGAAGCCGTCATTGTGCATTCAAAATATGTAAATAATTATATTCTATTTAAATATTGCATGACATAATAGTTTATCTGGTTTTTATGAATGTATAAAAAGATATACATTGTACTCTTTAACTTTATTTTAGTATTAAACGCATAAAGACTATATTCTAAAAGTCTATATTATAAAAGGAGTACAAAGTGTGCACCTTTGTCATACCTACACGTCTTAAATGTTTGATATTTTATCCATAAAATGCTTACTTATATGTATATTTCTTCCTCTGACCCATAATATTAGGTCTAGCTAATAGCGCAACACGGTCGGGATATTCTTTAGCTCTTCTCGATAGTAATCCAGGAACCGAAATGGGCAATTCTGAATTTAATCCATCATTATTCATTTCTATTCTCACACGACTATTCTGTTTCGTGGTCATAGAACTGTCAGCAGGCAAAACTTGATCAGGCCCTATAAACATAACAAATAAGAAAAAAAAAGATATATCCTATTACTCATGATTGTTGAAAATTAAAATCATGACTACTCACCATCGAGGCCGGTTTCGCTACATGGAGCATACCAAACCTTTTTATTCATTGTCTCCTACAACATTACGAAATGATTGTTGGTGTATGTTATATGGTATATATTAATTTCTGCTAGAATGGAAGAAACAATCAATATTTTTACTCTTTAGCAATTGACTTTTTTTCGCACCTTCGCGTTAATCGTATACCCTTTTACTGTTCCGTTGGCTTGAATTGGCTCCACCGCGGTCATGTTATCTGAAATACGTATTACTGTTCAACTGAATTTTAAACAATCGTCGACAAATTTTGTTAATTCTAAAACAATTACAATTTTCCAAATTTAACTTTCTGCTTGTTATCACGTACTGCATGAGTGAACGCATTGCGATTCGGTCAAGAATATCCAAATATCCAATTTAAATTAAACTGTTATATCAAAAGTAAAAATCTTCGCACACGTAAATATTTCTAATTTCGTCAAAATAATTTTAAACTAGTATGGTGAATTGGATTACATTTTATATATGTAGCATAAGAAGTTAAAGGTCGTCTCTGATATTTTCTTTGCGACCCGTAAATATCACGGATAGTGGTCATGTACGAAAGATTCAAATAACTACATTTTTACTAGTTTATGAAGGCTGAGTTTTTTTTTTGCAGACGCTGTCTAAATTAAACAGTCATATACAGGAATGAAAATCTTTCTTTTTTTATAAAAATTCAGGTAAGCATCAGGAAAATAAAAAGAAAGCATATTCTGCATATTACTAATATCTTTCGTATGAGATTATAACGATAATCAATTGTTAGAGTGCTCATAACGGTTTTTAACTACTTTTCTTGATTTATATAACCTTCCTTGATTATATAGCCTTTTTATACAATAGTGCGCGAAGTTTTATGCAACACCAACTTCGATGCTTGATAATTGCAATCTTATCCGCAAATTCGATTTACTTTCTTTGCTCTTTAATTCAATGCCTTTTTTAATATAATAACGTCACACTGTGACATCAAATAATGTGCAAACTATCTGCACTTGATGTATAATGCATGTATCTAAGTATGTATGTTAACAGTTATCGGTCACATATTGCGTAATGTAAGTACGCTCAACCTTCTTATAGCATGATATTCTGAAAACACGGTTTCGATATAACACAATCCAGACATTACGAGAATTCTCCTATAATCCGAAATGAATTTTAGTACAATTTGGATTGAAATATTCATCAATAAGGAAATGGATAAATATGTATTTAAAATAAGGGACTGTATGCTTACATATAATTAACTTGTACACTAATTATACAACAATCCTTATACATCAATGTATACTTGCGGATTAATAAATTTTTAATAAATAAGAGAATGCATTTTAAATATTATAAAAGGTTTATACAAAAGATTGTTAGGTGTTTCAACAAAGCAATATCAAGCTGCTCATTGTTCTATATCATTGACATAATTGATTCATATAGACGTAATTGTTAACTGTCATAGTTGTAGATGACTGTTGTGAGGAACAACCGATCTCAATCTTTGCTGAATACGGATCAAATATTTTTTAGAATCGTTCTGTGATCGTAGCTTTATTGATGCGTACCTTACCCTTCGACTTTTTACAATATTATGATGGTAATACTTCGCAATCTAAATTTATTTGTATTAACAATCTATGTACAAAAATGTACCTCTTATTTGTATTAGGAATATTATTCATCATCTGTGCTTTGCAATACACCATCTATCAGACAAACGTTAACAAGACGAAAAAAGAGAAGAACATGTTCGAGAAGATACTATCAGAGATTTGCAACATCTCATTCTCATATTTTGACGAATGCTATCCATTAATTTTAAACGGTATCATAGGCATATTTAGCTCAAAGACATTGGATAGTATAGTTAAGATATGGAGTGTTTAAGATGAAATATTTTCGAAACTTAATACTTAGATCTCCGTTGTTCGTGAACTGTTTAAAGATAAGAAAACTTCGAGAAATACCTTTAAAAAGTAGGATAACCATTTTGATGGAATTTAGAGTTTGCTGGTCTTCTTGAACACTACAAGAAAACTGTTCGGCCAGCGGAGATCAATAACAGAACAACATATCACCTGTTAGCGGCTTATTTGAAAATGAAAGTTTATTTATTACCGTTTTTTTTCTGTATAAAAAAATTGAAAAGAGTTACTAACAAGTGACACAACAAATGAAGCGTGTGTATTGGTAAACGTATCGTGGAACCACTTAATCCGATGACATTAGTGCGTATAGATAATAATAAATGCATGTATCATGTACAGGAAATAATATTTTTATATCAACTTGGCTGATACAGATATTGAAAAACACAAACCGATCTCTAGCGTCAGATAATACTCTAAAAAGAGCATGAGAATGGTATTTTTAGCACAGATTTAAATAAAAATAAGCGTATGCATTCTAATTTTATATTACTGAAGTGATATTCTATTTTAAAAGATTTTTTAATGTTAGCAAAAATTAACATATTGTGGATATAACACACTCGCCTCTAGCTATAATTTTAGTATGTTGTTTATCAATCACATCCGCAGTTAAAAGGTTAAAATGTTGCACATATAAATGAATTTTTAAACGTTTTTTTAGAAGTTTAAATAAAATAATAAAAACTGCCCATGTATATGATAATAATGCGCATAAAAATAAGTAGAAATGATGTGTAAAAATATCAATTTGTAGATAAAAATAATACTATTGTGAACATTAATTATTTTTATATGATAAATTTTATACGCAATGAACATGCGAGAAGATAGAAACAATTTTATTGACAGTCTCGTGACAAAAGTTTTCTTCTATTGTGATTTTATTTCTCCGCGTTCTCTCTCTCTCTCTCTGTCTTTCTTTTTCCCCCTTTACTGAGAAAGGTACCGTTAAACGTCAGTGATTCATTTGAGTCAGAAAGTGGGTCTATGCGCTCGAACGATTTATTTCATGAAATTATCCAGAAGACATGACATTTATCTTTATCGCAGTAAATGAATGTAACAAAAAGTGTAAGTTCATGAATAATTAAAATGATTTTTCTAGTTCTGATATAACTAACACGATAGAATACTAAACATACGTTAATACAGTCTCTATCTGTATCTGTCTACATTAATTTATCTGTAACCTTTTGGAACCACAGTTTATTTGCTGAATTTACATTTAATTCCACGCAGTTTTCGTTTGAAATAGATTAAAAGCCCGTTTGTTTTATCAGGCAAGTAAATGTCAATACTATCATGTAGGTAGTATCATTTTTTTTTTACACTGACATCATAACGTTTGATTGGCCGATTCTTCGGTTAGTACGAACATACGATTTTTAACGCAACCGAGCGCACCAATCAGCGATCCTGTTTTTAAAGGTAAACATGTACAGTTTTTTGAACCATTGTACTTTACTTTCTCGTATTTTTTAAAACCTATGTATAAATCATACTTAGCAGACACATCACTACGCATTAAAATATAGAATACTGGAAGGAATACAAAATTAGTAATGAAGTGCTCAAAAGTAGAAAATGAATCTACAATCCGTTACCAGAGATGATGCCATTCCGATATCTGTATAGTATTTTGAAATCAGAATATATGCTTTTATTTGTATTAATTCTCTGGGTGTAAATTTCGAATCGAACAGCGAAAGGAACGTTGATCTTAGGTAGAGCAATACAAAATTTGGTAACGATCGAGCTTTACGATGAATTTCATTGAGAAATTAATATTTACGTACCTAATTCCCTCGTAATGGCAATTTAACAACAATTCTATCGTTTACAAAGTTGTACCTTCACGATCTTCCGTCGGATATCTCAGCGCGGCACGAAAGTTGTTACTGTACTGACGATACTCTGAGTTTGCCGCGCTAGTCTATCGTGTTTGATTGGAATGTGCTCTATGAACTCGACGATGGCAATTCCGTACCATGTGGCGGGGATTGGGTCTTAATATTGTATGGAAATAAGTTCGCAGTCATCTGCAGTTACCGAGCGTGTTCGTAAGTACTGGAAAAAGATAATAATTTCTTCTAGGTATTATAATACATGAAAAAGCGATGTGATACTTAAAACGTTAATTCTATATATTTCTCTATATATATTTTATAACTCTATATATAATTCTAGATATTTTCCTATAACTGATAGGAACGCATTCATTTTAAAAGTATTAAACGACAGAAATTAATATGCGAGAATTCGATGATCGGAATGGCTCGAGTTCAACTTCCAATAGTGTTTCGTAATTTAACATCGATCTAACACTTTCGAGTTATCACTCACTTCTATTAAACAAACTAATTGGCGACCGCATACAACTAATTTCAATCTTTAGTTTGTTACTTTCAATAAATTTTTAACGAATCCGTTATATGTACGTACCATAACATTCGTCGTTATTAACTATGACGATGAACAAAGTCTACTATGGAAAATTAAATTTCGGTGTGTAGTTTTTAAAATATTCAATTGAGAGCAAACATTAATATATCGATATAAGATTAATTAACTTGAGATGTTCGTAGAAGTTTTATAAACGATATAATGGCGCGCGCAAAATCCACCGAGTTATCTACATGCGCATAACGCGACAGAACATCTAGGTTAAAGGTTTTTGTTGTTGCGCGCATAAAATTTATATTGCTAACTGCGTAATATCTTTCCATAGAAAATCAGATTTGTGATTTCGAAGCGTAATATTTTGATTAGACGAGCAAAATGCCAGGAACACCGTTGAAAGAGGAAAACGATACACTACAGAAACTGCGATCAACGGAGTCCACTGTGCGCGAGATAACGCAAACCGATAGATTGAATAAAAAGTTATTAGTATCGCTTTTGGAACGAATGAATAAATCAAACGGCGAGTTTGACAAATTTATGGAAAAAGAAAACACCAGTTGCGACTCTCAAGATGACGGCGAATTTTAAGTAAAATATAAATACATATTTGTTAGAAAACATAACCTACTTATCACTAACCGGCAAAATTACTGTTAGAATCATACAATTACCGAGGAACAAGTATTACTTGAGAAAGGGAACGAAGTTGAATAGTTTCTATCACTTCGATTATTAAGAATCGATGCTTAAGAATTTTCTAAGAATTTTACTGTTTTAAACGGAAAATTGTTTATGTATATACGGCGAAGTGGGGGTACAACTTGTTGAATATGTCGACGTTGTGCAATTCCGATTACGAAGATGATGATGATATAGTAGCCGAATATGAAAAACAAGAATCAGATGGAAATCAGGGTAATGTTGATAAAAATGAAGGTTTCGATTCAGAGAATGAAGAAAGTAAAGAAGAAGAAAATACTGCAAGAAGAGTTGATCCATCATCATCTAAGAGACACGTAGTAAGAAATCCTTTACCAAAATTAAACACAGAACGTTTGAAGGGTCCTAAAGGAATCCATACGATTGAAAAATATTTCGAAGGATTTAAATTTCATGGACAAGGGTATGAGAAGTACGATTTAGATAAAATTATGAAAAGATTAGAGCATTGGGGTCATAGATTATTTCCTAAATTAGACTTTGACGATTTTCTTGAAAAATTAGAAAAATTAGGTACTAAAAAGGATCTTCAAGTGTTTATTAAAAAATACAGACAGGACATGATTAACGAGGATAATGACATTATTAACCAAGATAATATGGATGCAGAAGAAGATAAAGAACAGTATGAACCTATCGATGAATTTGACTTACTAATTGCAGAGCAAATAGAAAAACAGAAGCAAGTAATGCAACATACATCACCTAATGTATCTGCGACCAATAATCATGCATTCGATAACTTATTGTCACAGTCCAATGTTAAAACTAGTCAGTGTTCAGCGACTACAACCACTTCACAACTAACCGACGAAGTAAAAAAACGTATAGAAAGAAATAGACAACAAGCTATTCAACGAAGACTCGCAAGACTGAAAGAACAAGATGAAGAAATTAAAAGAAAAAAATCTGAAGACGTTGAATATACAAATGCTGAAAATAATTAAGTTGTGCATTTGAAAAATGAAGTAAGAGTATGAAAACAACTTACCAAAAAAACATATAAAATCCAAGATTAAAAGAATTAAGATTAAAAAAATACCATAACACAATTTGTATCAACAAATTTTATATTATAAAAGTATTAATGTAGAAGTTAGAGAGATAGAGAGAGAGAACAATGAATATATATCAAATAAATGACTTATTATTAAAAATTTCAGGGGTATATTCTTTAAATACTTATGTAGCATAGAATAAACAATATAAATTATATATTTATTTCACTTAAGTTCTACGTTTTTGTGTACTGATATATAATACATTATTACCACGAATAAAAGCGTCACCATATTTATCTTTTAATTGACCATTTACATATTCTTCTGTTTGTTCAAGTGCTATATTCATATAACCATCCAGGCAGGCTAGAACTCCTACAAAGTGAAAGTAATTCTTTGATTAATAAACTATAACATACTAAACGCTAGATTAATAAATGTAATATGTTAATAAACAAATCACCTCTATAGTCCACTCCGCTGTTCAACTTTACAACAACAGGACGTCCATGTATTTGTTGAATAAATTGTGATAATGCTTCTTTACGGCTCATCTGAAAATAATGTGCAAAAAAAAAGTTTATGAACTATATTTATCGAAAAAACAACGTCAAAAGTAGGTTAGAATGTATAATTTTTTAGAATGATGAGCTTTTACTTATGATCGTTAACATTATATGTATTTTTTAATCTTTATGCGTATATTATATTATTTTTATGTATTGTGCTATCATTACAAAACCTTTGATCTCTGTGCCGCTGTATTATTCTAATGAGTAACTAAAACTTGTTGCTACTTGACTGGATTTGACAAAACAGCAAACACTCAAAATGGTAATAATTTTATAAAGTAAATTCTAAATACATATGTTCACGATAAAAAATATTAAAAGTATTAAAATATTATTGTTGCTAAACATATTTACATTTAGTTAATATTAAACATTAATTTCATCTCGCATGAGACAGATGAACCAATCAAATTTCAAAGAATGACCACACTCAAATGCTCATAGAGTTATTTGAAAAAATTATAAAACAAATTAAAAAACATTTCGCACATAAAACAAATTACGTATTTTCGTATATACATATATATGTATATACACATCATTATAAATTTACATTAGAACACAAATTTACAATTCTTATGTCCCGTTCGTAGAGTATCATCTTATATAATCGATGTGAACGTTGAAGGATTTTAGTTCATTCGATATACGTATATATGTATTACGTATCTGTGGGTCCATTCCCCTGAATTTGTTTCACGCATGGGTGGTACATTGGTACAATCTACTTGATTTTAGATTGTTATTAAATGTGAAAGTGTACTGAAAAATAAAATGTTTACAGTTTTTCATTTAAATGTAATTTAAGTTCAAACATACAGAAGCACACATATCATTTTAAAAAAATGTATTGTTACTGTGCATAAAATAATTATATGCAGTGTTATATAAAAATTGGCAATTACAATTAAAGTGTAATTATAAAAATTGGCTTTTATATAGAGATACGTGTGTTTTAATACAAATTTTATTAACTTACTATTATTATGATATATTGGCTACCAAAGAAACGTTTTAAGAAAAGGTACCATTCCCATTTCTAATCCTTTATCTCTTTTAATTTTACACACACATACAATGGAGAAAACATATGATTACTAACTTGTGTTCATAAATAGAAATAATTTAATTAACAGTACATGTATATTATAGGTTAAAACAATTAATTACATTTGAACTATGGAACAAATTATGAAGTTATTAATTCAAATAAAATGCAGATCAGTTATTTTAATAAATTTAGATTTGCATTGAAACTATATCTTTCTGCATTATGTTACTTAACGATTTCGTAATTTGTTTGCTATGATCTTTGTTGCTCTCAAAAAATTCCATATCAACATTAGTAAGCAATACATTTTATGTAATATCACTTGTACACAAATTAATTAACATTAAAGAGTGAACTAAAATGGTACCTTATGTTTGATAGCTACTAACAAATATGCTGACAACTTATCTACTATTAGCAGCTGTGTTACTTTTCGGCGTTCTTGATATTTGGTGTACAGGAATGTAAGTCACTTTATTCCAGTCATATAACATAATCATATATTTCATTTGTTAGAATTTTAATAAGAATAAATACATATTTAACAATACTTCATATGCTTGTACAATTTGAAGCTAAAAGAAAATTCCTATCGATACTTAATATTCCTACCATAACATCTTTGACTGCATTAAAAACACCATAATCTTTTGAAATTCCCTATAAAGTAATTGTACTTTTGGTGCTAGGTAATAACAGTATTATTTCTACATATGTTAATAAATATTTTCTAATATAAGAAATAAATATTTAAAATTATTTCATGTTTCCATTTGATTCTTAATATTAATAAAAAAGGATAACTATATGTATGTATTGTACAGTTTTTTAAATTACCTTTTAATAATATATATATGAAAGCTTTCTCTCTATCACTTTGTCATTGTAGTATATATAATATATTTTAAAAGAATTAAAAGATTGCAAACTATGTAAAAGATTCTATAATGTTTAGTGGAACAATAAGTTATTGCTTCCGAATCCATGTTATCAGAAATTATAAAAGTATTAATGTAGGAATTCAATTTCACTGTGATCACATTTGAAATTATAAGTATTAAGTAATGTGCAGTAATCACTGTTTAAACTGTAAACATGTACGTGAAACTCCTATTAAATTAATAAGGTATAATTTTATAAGCATTATACTTTTATATTTTATTAATGATTTATTACAAACCTATCGTATAAGTTTTTTTATTTGCATGTATTTTAATAATCGCTATTATTCATAGCAAATTTAATTGCATTATTTTATTCAAAATAAGAAGTGAAGAATTATATATATAGTAGTTAGTACGATCATTTTGTTTCTATATATAAATAATATTTTAATGTTTATATGCAGCAATATTTAGTAAATAAAATTGTTGTATATTATAGATATTTGTTTTGGGCGATGAAGGTGTCAATAATTACGTATCTTATTATATTTGGCCTTCTACCCATTATTTTTCATTACTCTTACACCATACAAAAGAAGATTCTTTTCTTAAATTTTGGTAAGTAGATGAGGTTGAAAAACATATAATGAATATATTTGTGCAAATATAATTTTAAAATAACTTTATTTTTTAGTGCAATGGCCAATTAATATAGATTTGTCAAAGCCAGAGTTAGTTGGAATAAAAGGGACTAGAAATTTTTATTTAAAAACTAATCAAAATGTGAAAATAGGTTTATGGTTGGCAATTTATAGATAAGTATGCATGAAATATATTGAAACTATAAAGAATATACTTCCAGGCAAACATTACCTCAGTCTTTATTGAATGATTCCACTATTACAACTGATGATGATTATGAAGCTGCTTTAAGAAATTCTTCACAACCTGTTTTTCTTTACATGCACGGTAATGGTGGTAATAGAGCAAGCAGTCATCGATTAGAATTATATAAACTTTTTCAGAGTTTAAATTATCATGTTGTGTGCTTTGATTATAGAGGTAAAAATAAAATGGTTTGGTTGCATATAAAGACTAAGAATACAAGTAGTTAGATAACAATTAATTAAATATTTATAATTTTTGTAAATACGTACAGGATATGGTGATAGTGAAGGAGCAGATCTATCTGAAATGG
Organism: Xylocopa sonorina; assembly: GCF_050948175.1. Classification (NCBI taxonomy): domain Eukaryota; kingdom Metazoa; phylum Arthropoda; class Insecta; order Hymenoptera; family Apidae; genus Xylocopa; species Xylocopa sonorina. The sequence goes on along the minus strand of NC_135197.1, from coordinate 9,705,103 downwards.
GCATAGTTAGTGACAGTAAATATGTACTTGAATGGTTATTAAAATTAGTAAATGGCACAGCACCTGTTTTTGTATGGGGACACTCCTTAGGAACTGGGTAAGAAATATTCATCTGTTTTATAAAATTAATATTTATATGGAAAAAAGAAATAAATATAATAGCTATATAAGTTATGTTATTTTATCGTAGAGTTTCCACTCATGCATTAGCATTATTAGCAGTAGAGAACATTCAGCCTGCAGGTTTGTTTTTAGAATCGCCATTCAATAATATTGCTGATGAATTAAGTGAACACCCTTTATCACAGGTATATTAGATTATACAAAAAATAAATTTTGGCAATATATTATGTAATTATAGTCATACTTTAGAATTTACTTAAATGTTTCATTACTTTCAGATATTTAAACATTTACCTTGGTTCCACTGGTTAATTGTTGAACCAGTTTATAATAATTATCTTCGGTTTGAGTCTGATAAACATGTAGAAAAAATTCAATGTCCTATTATGATATTACATGCAGAAGATGATGGCATTGTACCAGTTGCATTAGGTGAAAAGGTATAAGTACAGTGTATTTCTTATGTGATTTATAATACAGGTTTTAATATTAATATATTTTTTATACTGTCTGTAGTTATTTAAAGCAGCAGTCAAATATCATGGAAATAATACAAATCATATTCAGATGACTAAAATAGATGCACTACATGGTCTTGGACATATACATATATGTCGCTACAAGGCATTACCTAACATAATTATGTGAGTAATTTGTTGCAGGGAAATATATCCCATAATTAATAATGTGTATACATTTAATATATTGATATCTATGACTTTCTTTCTAGGTCATTTATAGCCCAAGTACGTAAAAATCAAACTGATTAAATTATGTGTTTTAATATACATACGCTTTACATAGAACAAAAAAGTGATGTATCATTCATATATTTAATTGTATTGAAGATTCCATTTAAATTTTTAATATTATTACATTGACAGACAAATTATTAAAGAGCAATTACAATTTACAATATTTTTCAAATATAATTTACCAGGCTGGTTTCAATTTAAATGTCCATTTATCTTACCTCTACGTGAAAAAACATGTTGCAATATCAGAGTTAATACTGTGATAGCTGTTTAGATGTCATTAGCAATATTTATTATTATATAAATTTCTATTCCAATTAATGAAATACATTTACAAATAAATGGATAGTCAATTTCATTGTGATTCGAAGTTTCTAAATAGAACGTTGAAGCAAGTATTTTTATCAAATATCCGTAGTAAATAAATAAAATTTATGAAAAAGATACGAAAATCTTTGTATGGAACTGAGCATTTTCTAGTTCCTGCGACGTCTGATTAGCTGTTGTGCGCATGCGTACATACAGGAAACTGCGCGTGACGCTGCGAGGCAGCATCGTCGTTCTCGCAGTGTCGACTCCGACGTGTTAGGAAGATAGCTTTTCTCTTTGCTTCGCGTGTGTTGTGCTTAAAAACTTAAGAGAAAAGGATTTTATACAGCTGCTGACAGGTTGGTGGTGCCACCTCTGTGGAAGCTGTTCAAAACTGATCGTAATTTAGTTTCACCCCTGCTTAAAAAGACGACGCCACGAGCGATAAACAAAATTTGAGTAAGTAATGCGACGTTTGACCGAAGTGGTGATTAACCTTTCCGTGACATGTCATGTGTACAGGTCTGCACAGTGTAATAATTATTGTGGATGTTGAGTAATTTGTAAAATGTAATTTAAATCGTTTCGTCGTAATTATTCAAAGTACATAGTATTCGATATGTGCATTTTTGGTGAAATTTTGCATTCAATGACAGTTTTGAAACACGTGTACCACGATACAATGTGTTTTTAACGAAGTAATACAATAGATGATTTTTATAAAAAAGTTGATGATTACAGATGTAAAAAAATAATTGAAATGGAAGATCAAAGTATTTTAACATCAAAATCATACAAACGTGCCGAAACAAATTTGAAAGATAAATTAAAACCTGCATTTTTAAAACACCAACCACATTATTTAGTACCTGGTTTTAACTTGCATAGAAATTTTTCTGTAGACGATTCTGATCTAGAAAATATTATAGAGCAGTATCAAGAATATCCTTACTACTGTGATTTATCAAAGCCTTTATTACCACCTTCTAAATTACCTAGAAGTGGTAAGTATACGTATTCGATTAAACATTAGTTTGTATCGATTTGATGCATTCAAATTTACTCGCATATTTACGAAAAATCAATAATATGAATTTAATTGCATTTGTGGTAAATCTTATAGTGCTGAATGAGGAAGATCCGGCATTAGAATTAGTTAGTTTTAAAAACCAAGTGAATAATGATATAGAAAGAATGAAATGCTATTTTTCAAAACATGAAAAAGGTGAGCGTAATATAGTTCTATGCTGAATAATGATATAAGTAATGATATAAATTATTAATGGGTTTCTTCTTTTTGTTTCTTCCCACCTCATACAAATTGTTATAGAATTAGGACTTACACATAAAAAAGATGTAAAGTGGAATCGCACAAAAGATGTACTTAATGCAAAAGTGCCTAAATATATAGTAGATTTAGCACAAACTATGGGCAAGGATCCAGATCCTTATTTTGAAGGGGTATTATTAATTAACATTTCTATACAATATTATAAGCATCTAAGAACATTATATATTTGAAATTACATCAATTTCCTTCTAGGTTTACAATTGGTATTACACTGGTGGAACTATAGACTATGTACAATTACACAATCTCAATATTTTAATTTTCCCTTTTATGGGAGAGTTAGGTATTATTAAAGTAAAGTAACTTCTTTTTACAATTTATAATAACATTATAATTATTGTCTTAATCTATTTTTAGTAACTGCTCCTATTAACAACGTAGAAGAATTTCTGTGGAAACCATTGTTGCAGAAAGCAGCCAAATGTGAACTTGATGGATCATTGTATGAATTGAAACACTATGTGAGCGATGATAAGTGTAAGTACATATGTTTCTTTCTTAAAGCGCTTAAAAAAATTTGTCATCTATTTGACTATTTCAGGCATAATTTTGGGTAGATACAAATGGAATTGTAATTTTTATATATTATCTGAACGTGACTATAAATGCAATCTTACTGAAATACATACACAAACTTCAAAAGTTCCTTATATTAGTGCAGATTTAAATCCGATTAATAGGAACCAATATTGTTCACTTAATGTTGAAAGATGTGTAACATTATGGGATGTAACTAAAATGTAATTATGAGTTTGAAGTTTATATGTCTACATGAGTTAAAAATTTATACTTATGCACAACTTTGTAGGAAACCAATAAATTCCAAAACTATATCGCAAACTACTGTATTAGATGATTCATGGGGCTGTATTAAATTTCAATCTATAGATCCTAATGTTCTCTTATTCGTAGACAGATGCTGTCTTCATTATCTTGATACTAGAGTAAGAGTAAAAGTATTACTAATAATTATTTTTACAATAATTTAGAATGTATCATTCACATGTAATATTGCCTAATATAAATTAATGATAAATATGTTTAATGTTACAGGTTCCATATGATCAACCAGCATTAACGATGTGTCCAAAGTTTTATTTAGAACGATGTGAAGATATTTCATTAGATATTGCTAGCAGAAATAACTTTTGTAGATATATAGGAACTTATCATAGCATTTTAATGTGTGATTATCGTTCACCGAAACAATGTGTTCAACAAAAATGGACTCATCAATTTAAAGGACCACCCCTTATGGGTTATACAGCAGATAGGTAAGGCATTTTTTTAAAGAAAATATTACTACATTATATTTAAATACACATATTACCAACTGATTACTTTCAGAGAAGACAAAGAATTTATTGTTTTATCTAGTCAAATTGCTGGTGAATCTACAATCCTGATAAACACTTGGACAAGTAGTGAAACATCCCACTCATTTAATTTTCCATATATTCCTCCTGATATTAGAGAAACGTTGAATGAATCTCAAATGCAAGGAATGTGTTTGAATCCATATTTGAAAGACAGGTTTGAACTGTCTAATACTGGTTCTTCTCTTATCAAAAGTGATAGTCAGAATATATTTTTGTTTCTTCAAAATTCTATTGGTACATATATTCTACTATTTTTTATATTGCATTTGCTGGTATTGTGTTTAGACTAAATATGTTTCTTAGGTGATATATATTATCAATGTATAACACATGATAACCAATTGGATAAATATTCACCTATTAATGGTAAATCATTTTGTATAATGAATGCTTGGGAAGAAGCCATGTCTGAACAAATGAACAGTATAGTGCCTCTCACAGTATCTAGTAAAACAAATATACAACATCTTCTCGAAAGTATGTAAACGAAAATTAATTCGTTTACTTGTAAAATCATGAGTTAAAATTACTTATGTTCACTATTATTTTTCTATTACCTTCTTAGGTTTCAGCAATAAAAAATTACGATTAAAATACAATAAACATAATTCAGACGATTGTTTCGAACCAAGTTGGAAACAATCTCTTGAAAAATTAAGCACTTACATGGATATATTAGCACCTGAACTTTTAGCAATGTGGGATATATGCGAGGATGTTCCGTTGCCTCTAACCATGCCGTCTCATCAAAAAGTTTTAAGTTGGTTAGAATCGGCAGATACAAAAGCGCCAGTTTTATCACAAGAAGAAATAGAAAATATATCACTGCCAATTAATTCACAAGAACTAATAAGTGTATCTCAGGAAATAGATATAACCTTCTTGGATGACAGTAATGCACTACAAGGTCTTTTACCAAAAGTTAAAACTGTGCGTTCTAGGAAAAAAGAAAATACGCATAAAAGAAAAAAAACGTAATTTTTTTTAAACATATAACTGTTACAACAGAAATTATTTTTTTTTTAATAAAATAACGTAACAATATGTTTCGACATTATGAATTACTTGTTTATTTATTTATAGCAAAAATTATACAGTAATTACACAATACGTATCGACAAAATGAACGAACATGTTAATGATAATTTACAAATTTTTGTATTTTACAGCATGACATTTTCTAGTGATTTAGCGATTCCAATGGAAAGATGGTTTCCATTTCGATGTAAGTACCTTGTTACTTTCTTGCTGTGCTTTACTTTCCTCTTCTTCCAATTGCATCTGGAAAAATGTTATAGTTAATATTATAATATTTAATATAGTAATGTATGTAATTATTAATGGAAAACTTACCAAGAATTTTCGTTGATTTTCTCTGAAAACTTGTAGTGGATTATCAAACTGTCTATAGTAATTAAGAACTTCTCGTACATCTTCTACATTTGTTGCCAATATAGCTAAAAAGAAAAAAGACAAATGAAATAAAAAAAACTATATATTTACACATTAAGTACTGTAAAACGGAACGTACTCTTTAGGAATGCAGCTAAGTCATACAGTGTTGTATCATCATCATTACCATTCCATTGTGGTAATCGTAAAGTGTTTTCAGGATGAAATTTTGTACTCTTCGGGTTCCAGTCAACTACTATAACCTTATAATATATCATTACATTGATTAACTACATTAAAACTGTCCTAATTTATTTATTTATTTTATGGTATAATATATGAAAGAAATACTTACTTTACTAAGATCACGGTTAAGAGCATCTAAATCTTTAACATGGTGACCATCTACAAAACGTGTTGTATCTCTTACTAATCTATACATGATATATCCATTAGGATCCAAAATATCCAAAATGGGGAAAACAGTCTGAAATGAATTTAAATTTATGATTTCTGCAGCACTGAATTTGCCAAAAATGTATAAACATTAGTGGCAATTCAGCTAATTCGTATCGCTTACCATTCCTTGCTCTGCTGTGTATACTACAATTTCAAATTGTGGTGGAGCTATAGCCTCTAGAAATTGATTCACTCCAGGTCTCTTTTTGAATCTCCAACCAGTCTCATACTATATTATCAATTGATGAAATTAAATAATTATGTCAAATAAGTTACATATATTTAAAGAACATTACACAACACTCACCGTCCAATCAGGATGGACTAAAACATCTGTTAATTCTAATACTAAAGTATAAGGAGGTTGTATATAAGGATATTTGAGTGGGTCCGGAAGCAGTTTATTTCTGCTAGGTTCTTGTAACATCTAAAAAGCATACAATTAAATTAAAGATATCCCAAATATAAGCAATTACTTCCAAGTGTATATCATCACATTTTTATACCTTGGTGTAGTAGTTCAATTCTCTTCTGAGCATTTTATATATTCTTTTATAGAATGGTAAATTTGAGAATTCATCCTCAATAACATTCCCATGTTCATCATATTGAGTTTGTGTTAAATTGTATATTATATAAGACAGTCCAACAGTGCTGAATATACCCAAAAATACAAAGCTGTATTTAAGTACTCTCTGCGATTGTTCACGTTTCTCTTTCTCCTCTGCTTCTTCCTTAGCTTCTTCATCTAACTTTTTGTTATCCAAGCCATCTTGCGTTAGAGATTGTACAGTTCCTCCAGTCGATTGAATATTTGTTAAACTACCGGTTATTTTTGGTCTATGTGCTATAAAAGCACATAATTAAAAATTTTAATCACTTTATATTGATTAATTAATTGTATAGAAATCGTAGATTCGGTAATCTTGTAATCCGTTTATTAATACAGTAAAAAATCAATAAAGTTTGCCTTTATTAAAGGCAAAATATAAAAAAAATTGCACAATAAACATTCATGTGAATAGCGTGTTTCGACTTTGTAGGGTTATATTTTTGTCATTTACTTACCGTCAGTATTGTAATAATGTCTTTGTGTCGCTTGAACAACCAATATCCGTGCAATTGGTAAGCGAACTGTCGAGTATACGGTTGATGTGTTTGCATTGCATATTTTGTATAAATATCGTAAACTTTTTATTGCAAATGCCATCACTTTAAACAGAACATGGGCTTCCTGGCAGATATATGCAAAGAGCTCGTGTTCGAATTCTCCAGCATGTTAAGCACACTCGATATTGTAGAAATCTAGTTTCCCAGCATACTTAAGGCAGTTTGCAAGGAGTCTAGTCCGCGTCGCGTTTTAAATCCGAGTGCTTCGATACTTTGTGCTCTTAAACAAATTTCTGTTTGGTAAGAGAATTTCTCAATTTTATCGTTAGTATAAACTGGTACATAATTAATAATAGATTTTGTATTTGCAGATATGTATATTTGGCTACGAAGACAACTTATAAACAAACTGGACAACAATTTCTTCAGGAGTTCAAAGCTGACCGATGTAACATGGCTTCGAGGAGATTGTCAAATTTTAAAGTATGTACTCGTTACTGTTTATTATAAGCGATCCCTGTGCGGTGGGGATCAGAATACACCCACAGTATCCCCTGCTTGTCGTAAGAGGCGACTAATAGGGGGAAGAGAGGGTTAACGAAGATTAAATACAAGACAAGAATTAGAAGACTTACCCCGACAACAAAACTTTATCACAGTAAGAACATTGTGATGTTACTTACGCCGCGTGACATCACAGTGCTCTTACTGTGACAAAGTTGTGTTGTCGGGATGTATATCTCAATAAATTTATTGTAATTCATTGTATATTTTCGTAGTTCTATTGCAATTTCTTCTATATTTCCCGCTTTAGAGGTAAGAGAGAGAAAGATATATAAGAAAGAGTGAGACAGATGAAACGGTCCTCACTCGAGAACCCCTGGCGCTATCTTTGTAAAAAGTGCTCAAACTGGTCGCACATAATTATCGACAGCGAAGTAAACTACTCAAGAACTACTAGCGTCATCTCATGAAAGAGCACAGAAACTGGTCGGGCATAAATTTCAGTACTTTCCGCAGAGATAGCGCTAGTAGTTTTTCAATAGTTTACTTCGCTATCGTTAATTGTGTGCGACTAGTTTGAGCACTTTTCACAAAAATAACGTCAGGGGTTCCAGAGTAGGGTCAGTATCGTCTGTCTCGCTCTTTCTTATAGCTTTCTTATATATCTTTCTCCCTCTTACCTCTAAAGCGGAAAATGTAAAATAAATTACAATAAAACTACTAAAATATATACATCCCATCAAAGGTACGATTCAAATGCGCATGAAATTATTATTGTATCTTTGTCTTTTCTCTTCAGATACCTTTAACATGTTGACTAAGAAGCCAATAGCAATATAGTAAGTTAAACAACGAGATAAATCATAGTTGACGTCCTGACCAAGAACGCAAACTACGAGTTATCTCGCAGTTAGCAGTCAACGCGTTAAAAACTTGGTTCGCTGCGTTTTATATCCTATTAATTATTCGTAAATCTTGTGCCATCTCGAATTATGTAATAATTGTTTTATTGGCTAAAACAAATCTATCTGTACACTACTACAACAACTGAAACCTTTTCCGGTTTAATCAACTTCAGGAAGTTTGCAAGCGGGCGGTAGTTGTCCGTGCAGTATATGCATTCTATACTAGCCCAGGGAATTTTGTGGACATCGCGCGGTCAACCACTCTAATATTAATAGCACGGGTATGAAATTTGCTTAATCATGACTAACGGGATGACCCAATGGAATGACAATAATTTGACGGTGTTCACTTGCCGCGTTAATCTCGAATAATAATCCTGATCAGAATTTGGAATAACGTTGTGTATTACCGATAGAAAATATTTCAAGTGTTCTCGCCCCGTTAATTTTTCTAGTGGCCGACAATAAAATTAGCCGACGTCCCCTTTTAACAGGACACCCCTATTTGCTCGCGCTCGGAACGCGTAACGTTCCTGTAAAAAAGGAGTAGCCACGAGGCGACGTGAATTTATCGTCGAATTTTTCCAGGATTTCCCTGGGCAACGTTTAAATTTTTGTCCCCGCGATACATAAACCGTACACGCGGGATGAACCCGTCCGCTGTTTGTGTCAGCTGCTGTTAGGGTCGTAATGAGAGGTGCCATAACGTTAACGGCCAAACGCATACATTCGAGCAATTACGTCGCTCCAACTAATTTCTGTCCGTGGGCAAACTTGAGGAATTTCGCTACGCGTTACGAGCAGAGGAGCGCGGGTGAGCAAAGGGGTTGCAAAACGTGGGTCGTTGAGGAGGAGGAGATGATGGCGGAGGGTCACCGCTGACCATTTCGCCGGATCTAGCGGCGTTTTCGCTGCTCCTATACGAACGCGTGGCACAGTGTACACACGGCCGAGAACCGTACAAACACAAAAGCGACGCGCCCTTTAGCCGTGCCGTGGCTACGAATGCAGCCGAGAGGGTTGTTTGTCAAGAGAGTTTTCAGTGGTGAACACGCTGGCCAACGAGTATTACGGGTTGGATTAATTCCTAACAAAAATATGTGAAATATTTTCGCGTAGCAGACGAGCGACGCCGCGCACGCATACCAACCCCTAGCCTCGGCGCAAAAAGCCCGTGTGTATGTGCACCGTTTGTTGGACGTTGCCCTGCACCGTTTTGTGTTTTGCTTTCGGATTGCGCGCCAAGGTTTCCGCGACAAATTGCCTTCCGGCGAAAGACCTATCTCTGTCTCCTATGATATTCATGCTCTTCTCTTGCATTCATCCATATATCCCGTTCGAAGCTATCGAGCATTCAATCTGAATCAAAGATTATTTCACAGTTCCATGAATGGAGAGAATTTGAATTCACTTAATCGCATCATTTTGTCCTATTTCATCTGCGACGTAGGTACCCCATATGTTTGTTATGTACAGAGATATAATAGCGTAGAACCAAATGATTGATTAGCGAATGCATCAAACGGATAATTATACGTTTGGTTAAATAATAATTGACGGTAATCAGTGTTTCGATATAGTCCGCGTTCACGTGAATCTCTTCTGGCCAGAGTATTTCATTCTTTTCCGGTTGAATGCACAGTCATCCGTACAGATTCGCGCTCGCGACACGAATAGAGAGGATCGGCGGTGCGACACTTCTTCACGTCAGGATCTATAAATGTCCCGCCTTTGCTAGTCTGGTAAATGGAAGAAAGCGTCATTCCAGGCGATACCCGTGTCTCGTACACTCGGACCTGGTGCTATTTGCACGCGTTTGTACATCGTCTCGCGTCGAAAGATTTCCGTACGAAATTCCTCCTCGGTGCCCGGAATAGTCGAGTCATTCAAGTTCTTGGCGACGTTCTATTCACGAGCCGGCTGCGCCACCCTTTTCCTTTCCGCCGTCGATTCATTCCGGCGCGAGTGAATCGACGACGATTTACCTTTCGAAGTGCTCGATCTCCGCTCTAGCTGAGAATAAACCTGCCCGGCACCAGATTCACTATGTAAATTGACGCGTGAGTTCTGCCCGTCTAATTTCTTTCTTACTTAGGTTCATTCCAGTCTCCCTTAAACACGTCCATCGTAATTAGCCGGCGTAAATTTCCAGTTACACGCGTCTAGGTACATATACCAACGTACGAATTATATGTTTCGAACGTCGAGACACGAACGTCCAAGGTGGAATCGCCGGGTAGAAAGGTTCGAAGAGGGTGACGTTAGAGAGAGGGTTGCGAGCACAGCCGCGAAAGGGAACATTTGGCGTAATCGAAGTATCGCGTGCCGCTCTACCTGCGGAACGATAATTCCATTACGCGAGAGAACAAACGTACCTGCGAAGGCAGGACATTTTTATCGGTTCAGATCTGATATTTCGTCGATCAGCGTCGAGCGTTGTTGTGAAAGCGCGTGCGTGAGATACGCGAGTAAATTTCTCCTCGCGTGGGAAAGCAACGTTTCGAACCGGCATAAATATAACGCCAGAGAGACGTTACATGTTCGCGGTAGCTTCTCTCTCGTCTGATGCAAGCTTTGCGATCGTTCTATGCCGAACCCAAGTGTTTCTAAACTTTTAATCCGCCCGTTGCGAAAAATTTTCCGATCTGTTTCAACGTAGACGCTAGCTTTGTCTCTTTCTTTACCGTTCGTCTCTCTTGTCATTCCTCGTTCGTTATTCTTCCCTCTTTCCCTTTTCGCTTTTTATTCCTGTGGTGTACACGTGGAATTCGCGGGTCGTTATTATGATTCGCCGGGTTTTGACGCGAAAGCGAGCCGGCTGAACTTTCTTAATCTGAAGTAAACCAAAGCGCGGATAATACGCCTCCTCCGGCCATTCGGTGAGTTTAATAATCTAACTTTTCGCGCTACTTTGCGTCCCACTTTTAACCTAAAAATTGCTTTTCTTCCCCCTCGCTTATGGGAACCGAGAAGGGCGGGTCGTAGAAAGCTGAAACGAATATTTACGCGTTTTCGCGCGTATCATTCTTTCAACAACACCGCTGGAAAAGAAAAGAAAAAAAGAAAAAAAAAGCAAGAAAAACACGGAGAACTTTGCTTTTCCTCTAGAATTCCACTAATTCGAAGAGAAACAGCTTATTGCCTATCCATCAATAAGACGTGACTGCTCGTTCCCTCGTTCATCAGCGTTTCGACGTACCCCTCCCTGTGAAAGGACGCGTTAAACGATCGACTTCTTCGAGGCTCTTCCTTTTATGCGGAGGATAAAAATGGCCCGGGAGATTTCATATAGATCGTTTGAATTACAAAGCTCGTGAAAACGATGGATGGTAATAAAAATCGGCTCTGCGTATCTGTCTGTGCACGCACCCTATCTTCCGGCACCCTTCGATCTCACCGCTCGCCACCTACTCGTGGCATTCATCGAGCGACGATCGATTACAATGCTCTCGCGGACAATGCCGTTCGGGACAGCGCGAATTTCATTCTTTCGTTTGGTATAGCGTTTAGAACTGTCGACAAAGGCTCGTCAACAGGGTTCGCAGCGTTTCCATGTGCCCTGTTTCTTTCTCTCTTTGCAAAGAAGGGCAAGTTTCGCTTCCATTTGTATTACGGTAATATATCTGGGATACTTATTGAACTTATTTGAACGATGTTATCGCAATGCGATTCTTCCTCGTTGTTCCGCTGTACATTCCGATATTACGCTGTAATTTATCGCGTCCCCGATACCTCGCGCATCTTGTTAACAGATCGATTTTAATAAAATCTATATCTCGTTCGAAATAACACGCGAATCGCGGGGCCATACATTTCCCGGGCAGCGAGCAACAGTCGGCTAATTTGTAACGTAGCTTAATCCTGCATGAATCAAACGAATAATCTCTCGTAATGGTTTCATCCCTTTCTCCTTGATTTCCGGCATCTCGTTTGTAGTTCTTATGGCTGTTATTATTTTCAGATAGTTATTAATCTGTTCGTGCCTGTTATTCGTCTGTTTGTTTCTTTCCACCTATTTCCACGTCACGTAAAATCTTGAGTTTCATACGCGGTGGAGAATGGCCACGTTTGTCAGGTTGCACGAGCGGTGAGCGGTGGCCATTTGGGATAATGCATATAGGGAGAACAAATTTAAGGATTTTTCTGTTTAGCTTAAATTCAGCGATACGTTACGCGAGCCGCGGAACTTTTAAACACGGTATAACAGGAAATTGTCAAATGATTACGAAATCTTTGTTCACGTTCGTTCACATTCCATCGGTTAAATTGCACGAAAAACGAGGGGATAAATTTGTTAAACGGGCATCAACTGTCGCACACTCTCGTCGAGGATCAATAAAATTAATTGCCATATATTTCAGACATTTGCATAGATAATAACGATGGGTGGGTATGACCGATTACTGTACGTGATCCTGCGCTTTCCTGCCGGCGAATACTTAGCAAATGAAATTTCGTGCGTACACGTACACGCGTTGGAACGTGATCAAAATGTCCGGGGTACATACACGCGAGCGTTCGTTTGAAAAGTGGCCAGACTGCAGGCAGACGTATGTTAATTCGCAACATATCGTACTCCACATAATTTCATCGCGCCTAAAAATTTATTAAACCCGCCCGTTTCCTTTCCGCGCAAATTCTTTTCAACCCTTATAATTTTTGCTTTATCAAGCCTGCCGGTGTTAGAAGTTTCTACCAGGTGGTAATTAAAAAAGCGCTGCAAAGATTCATGAATATTTCCCATCACACTCCTCCGGTTCCACGCTCGATTTCAGAACGCACCACCCTCGAACGTGCCCGAATTTCTCTGGATTTCCATCTGAATTTTTTCCAGTCGCGGGGCGAATCGCGTAAATTAAGTCTCCCGTAATTATTTGAACCGATTTCCCGCGAGCACGTGAATGAAATTAATCAGAGCCATTGCGAAAATGAGAGAGGAAGAGGAGGGAAAAGGAGGAGAGGGACGAGAAGCTCGAAGTGAAAGGCAGTCAGATTTTCAAGGCGTTTTTATTACCCCGCCGCTACGCGGAGAGTTTTAAACCGAGCTTTTCCTCCAGCTAGGTAATCGTTGACTAATGGTCCATCATCGTTCAACGTTTGCGTTCCACGACGAATGGCTGCGTGTCTTACTCCCGTTCAACCGGGACAATGTGACTTTATTCTCGGGAATCGAGTTTATACGCGCGTGCATCCGGATCGAACAATACCTTTTGCTCATCCACGCGGCAATAACTTAGACGTCGAACGGCGATACGTTTCACGGTGGATCAAAAAATATATATAGACTCGAACAGTTCGGGACGCATTGTTCGCGATGCAGAGAATTTACTGCGGCGCCGGGAGTTCGCGGAGCTGCTTGGCGTAAGAAACAGTTCGGCGTTCATTACTCGCGATACGTTTCAGCAAGAAATCCGAGATTGAACGACTTTTGCCCGCCGCGAGAGCACCGTCCAATTTTTTATTGACTACCCAATGATACTACCCGCCAAACTTTTACGTCTGCCAATCGTATTTCAAGTCCGTATCGACTAGCAGATTCACGTTGTCCACGGATCGCGAAAAATAGTTTTTCTTTAAACGACACTGTTTTCTCGATAAGCAAAAATTCAATTGCGATTTTTTTCGACTGCAACACTAAGCGAAGCATTAAGTTATCCGAGACAGCATCGAACGACTTACCGCGTACAATTTTTTACCGAATGGTAACCACGGGAAAGAAATAGGATCATTATTTCTTCTTTATTAGCAATCATTCTCGGTGGATCCGCCGCCTGACATCCCTGACAAGGGGACGTATATCAAAGACGAAAATATGCTCGTCTCTCACCCGGGGCATCGTTAGACAGGCTAGTAAAACATCCGGACGGCATCACACGGTGTTGGTCCATATTAAATTCTTAGCGGGTACCGCGTGTCGGTCTTGATGTCTTTCATTAATCAATGCATTGTGCCGGACTCAGTAAGTGGGATCCAAATGTTTCGACACTGGCCCTCTATCCGCTACCCCCTTTGGAGCCCCCTCTTTATGATCTACCTTGTGTTCCTCACTTTTTTCGTGCCGACTTGCCCCACGGTCTGGCCATTGTGTACAATTACGCCAACAAACCGTAAGCAGCGGCGGTCGTCCCGTACGTATCAGCTTGGTGTATTACCGCCTCGGTACATTGTAACTTATGGGGTACCATTATATGTAAAGCAGGACGTGCCAGGTCAACCGTACCGTTTCGTACTCCTATTTGTTTGACCCCGTCGAATACGTAACGCTTCGGCGAACAATCGAGGGAATTTATGAGAAACGGGGGCGGACTGGTGTAAGGTGGTGTCTGGTGATTAGGAACAGGTGACGATTAATCGATCATTGATGTTATCAGCCCTTGTAATTTCCACGGTAAGGGTTGTTGGTGTTATACTTTAACGAGACCAGTTTATTGTTATTCCCATTTGACTTTTTACTGTCTCCAATGTTCGATTGAGTTAGGTGATGAGTTGATAGGGTTTTTATAGCATATTTTTCTTTATTGAGATGATCATCGTTGAAATATTTCAAAGATTTTGGTAGATTTAAGTTTGCCTTGCGAGATCACGGAACGTGTTCAGAGTGATACTGAGAGATGTCACCACTAGCTCTTCTTCGAGTAACCCTTTGATACGAGGAACTTCAAAATCGCGAGGGTTCAATGCCACGTAAATCGATTTTTAATTGGAAAATGTATACGACAGTTTTTCGTCGTCCTCGGCACATCAATCTTTCGAGATCAGTTTTTGCCAGTTACCTAATGGCGAACTGCCGCAATTCAACGGGCACGTCAATGGACGTTGGTAGCAGAAATTTTTTTCATCCACTTGGTGTCCCTAAGCGCCCAGAGAAGGTGGTTGTACTTGGTCTAGGTGTATCACGGAGTGAGCGTACGAGGCACGCCAACTGATCATTATGCAGATTTCTAATGATTAGATATATCGGTCGTTTGCCAACAAAATGAATGTAATATACCTACCTTCTGTAGGATCCACTACCCCCGCCCTCGTTCGTTTCTTCGTTCCTTTCTTAATTCGTTATCTTGACTAACCGCCACCTGTCAGTGAAAGAGAAATCGTACAAGCAGAAGAAAAAGAAGTAGAGAAGTAAACGAGGGAAGAAGAGCGGACTAGTTCCCGTTTCCTTGAGGTTTTCTTAAACTTTCGCTGGGGGGGGATTGACAATGCAACCCCGTGAGCTACTTTTTTCGGCGTACGACTTTCGTTTAACGGACTGCTCGTCGACAGACGAATGGAATGAAAATTTCTATGCAGGGCTGGTGAGCAAATAATCCCTTGCGGGGATAAAAGCGCGACGAAACAACAGGAGCATAAAGACACATTGCGTTTGGACGTGGTCCAAAATGCTGTTGTGCAAATTCGTTATAATTTCACAGGGGAAATCCCCGTTGCGAATTCGATAGCGAGTATCAAAGAAATTTCACTTGATTCAACCTGCGTTTCCTTGATACATTGCCATTAGGAACGTTTCGGTTGGGAGACATTCACCAAGGGGTTGCTCTTCGTCATTTAACGCGGAGCCACGGGAAAAATTACATTCATGGAAGCTGCAGGGTAAAACCGTGAAAAAGGTTATTTACGTTACGCGACGCTCATGGTGACGCTTTGAAAAACAGTTTTGTCGAATATTAAAACGTCTACGGTCTTAAATATTCATGAACGTCTTACTCCTCGAAGGCTATGGTATCGATATTTTACGGCGGACCGGTTGCTCGATAGTCGCGCGTCCCGTGAAAGATTAAATAATTGCGCCGCGTTCCTGCTCGCTGCGTCAGAACCAGCATTACGTGCTCGCTTTTGGTAAACGTCGAACGATCGCGTGTTAATATTAACGTGCCTCGAATCTCGATACTATTTATGTCGATTAATTAGCGCGATTGTAATTAGCGTGACACAGAAAAGTTGCGCGCGTATACCAGCGGTTAGCTACCACGATCTTATCGTTGCCTACGAAACGGCGCTGAATACGAGAGAACGTTCCTCGGACTTTCCTCCGAGGATGCCGACTTTTTTATTAGATTATGTCCCTCGATGTAGCAATGCCGGTTGAGCCTAGCATTAGCATATTTCAGACTGTATAATTTATGCACCCATTACATCAGGAGGGAGAGAAAGGAGTCGAGGTTAAAGGGGTGGACTCTGTACGTTATATCGAGGTTGAAAGGGACGTGGAAGACGGTCTTCGTCTAGCCATTCGTAAACTCTTATTTATTGATTTTGTCTGTCAATGGGGTGCGTATACCAGCTACGTTTATACCTACCATCTGAATCTAAATGTAACATAAGCGCGACACTTTGAAGTGATTTATTCCCTTGAGGAACTTTTAAAATATGTTACATGGGGTATGGGAATACTAAAGAAGTAGATGCGCAAATAGTTACCATCAAAGTGCTGTTTCAGTCTTATTCAATGGACGAGTAGGCTCTCTGTTTCGATAGGCCGCAGATTGCTCATCACCGGTTCACCATCATAAGCCACCGCGTTATAGACGGTATGGCGCCAGCCTTCCGCTCGCCTGTTCGATGTTACAAGGGGAATGACTCGAACTAACGTCAATCTAACGATTACAATCTCCGTTCTGCCTTCAAAGGGGTATTTCGTTGAAAGAAACATAATCGTCTAGCAGACAGTAACTAGAAGAGCATTTTCCTGGGCCCTTAGGAACGTCGAAATGATACAGGAAGCGCGGTAAAGGGGGCTCCCTGGGTGGAGTATCGCCCCTCGTCGGCAGGAATGACTGATCGATAATACAATCCCGCGAAATATCAGCCACGAGCTGGAAATTATGAACGGCGTAATACATTTTAATGGGGAATTTAAGCGTCGACCGAAGAAGAGGGCGATGGCGGGCCACGGCTACGTGCATGTTGTACCATATGCTGCTTCGGATTAGGAACACATATTACGCGCGAAGTGTTACTACGAACTGCTGGATATGGCTTAATTACTATTATTATCGGGATGGTAATACGAGCGCAGGAATCTCGACACCTGGAATCCAACGTTCCCAAGGCGCCCAGTACTTGGCTGGCTTAAGTAACCGTTATGATAATTCTCTTTGAACGTTCAAATGATATTTTAATTATCCCCTTACGACCTCGAGTGCCATCCATGATTTATACTTGCGCTATTCCGGGCATTAGCTGTCTCATGAATCTGCCAAACGTTTACGGTGTCCGGTTTAAGTGGAAACGGTTCGAAGATGCGGCGACAACTGTTTTAGATAAACGTTAGAGGATATTAGAAGGTACATATCGGCTTGATATGTTTCTTTTGATACCGTACAACCATCGCGTAAAATATTCAACGAATAAATATAGAGATATTCAACGAAATAATCGATAGAACGTTTTATCTTCTTCGTTAAACTTTTTTTGGTTACTCGATTTGCTACTTGCTGTTTTATTAAAACGAAGGATTTTCACCCATACCCACCTATAGGTTACTCGCGTGAAAGCTATCGTTGAAATATTTTATGAAGTCAGTTTCGGACTTGTACGATAGCGTAATGTGTTCATGAAGTGCAGCTGCATTGTGCAACACGTGTCCCTGACAAAAGAGAAGAGAACACACACCGCGTTATAGCGTCCTTCGCAAGCCAGCGACCTTTAAGCTTTCTCTAGGGTGAACGCGAGATTCCTTGGTTGCAATACCATTCACGCAGGCGATGCTCCGTTTTAGAACTCGATACAAGCGAATTAATCGTACGAAGTCGATGCTGTTATCTGTTCGCAATTTTTCTGGTTGAATTTTTATGTTCATTACGGATATTCTTAGCCCGCAAAAGTGCCAGGTCAGTCATTCGACGTGCACAAGGGTTGCGCATGTTCGTAGCAGGTGCAAGTTATAACAATAGAGGCTCGCTGGTGGGAGACGCTTATGAAAATTACGGTATTATCTAGATCGGAATAGAAGGGATCAGGCAACGTTGCTGCACGAGTGAATGAATTGGCACGTGCCCTCGTAATTATTTTAGAAGGCACATTCGTTTCTTTATGAACACGAGGTACACGCGTTCTAGCTCTGCAGTGAATAGATGCGCCCTTAAATTATAATAATTGCAACCCACTGATGACGTTGCGCTTTTATTTATAAAAGTGATCTACCAGAGTAACGTTCGTGCCATCGTTTCTTCAATTTTGTACTTGAAATGTATTTGCGAAACGTGTGCGCCCGTTTCCTCACATCTGCAACAATCTCCACCAATGTTGCATCGTCCTACATCCATGATGGAGAGACCCTTAACCCAGCTCGAGGTAAAAACTGACGACGTTTTAGAAGGGGACCAGGATTATTAGATGCACGACAGGCGAAAGAAAGGCAGAAATTGTCCCCACTCGAGAATGTTAATACGCGACGGTATCGACCTTAATCTTAAAACGATACCACCTACGAAATGTTCGTACGTGCATACGCTTAGGGGGCCTCAAGACGTTTAAAAATGCAGATCGTAGCGCGCGCTATGACCTAAGAACGCGTCTAGTCAGCTGAATTTTAAGGAGGCGAACATCTTGTCTCGCACACGAGATATCGGCTCATTAGCAACACTTCTGATGTCAAGTTTTATACATAGCATTCGTAGTTGCGATCTCAATATCATTAGCTAAGGTTTTATCGTTATAGCGAAAGGGCAATTCTCTAGAAATCGAACGGTTTTTCAAAACGAAAATGCACGTGATATTTATTTGAACTGGATTAAGCTCTTCAGCTTTCCAGAGATTTTGGTCTTACTTCGTTCTCGTACGTGTACGCAACCAGGCCGATTTCGTTACGCAAACCGTTGTCTCTGAAAATATTTTCCTGCGTATGTGAGATTGCTTCCTTTGCAAGTATGCGCTTCTGTATCCCACGCTGTGTATCCTATTTCGCGGTAATCCCTTCGATCTGTTTGTTCTGGAAAGTTCTTGTCCCATCCGTTCGCTGAATGCGCGTACGGTCTCAAGATCGCGAAGTTGTAACGATGTACATATAGCAGCCCCTACAAAATGGCGACAGGAACGGGACTTTTTCCGATAGATATCGAACCGGAGTTAAAGTACAGTTCGCGTGACACCCTAACTTACGTTTTATCGGACTAGTTTTTCAACTGGCAGCAAACGAAAGTAACTATTCCAACATCCGGGAATTAAGTTTCTCGATCGTGGTCGGTAATTTTGGAAAAGAGGCGAGGGTAAATTTCTTACACCGCGTCTCTTTGCATCCCCTTAGCATCCATCGAGCTGATGTAGCGGAAACATCCGTTACAGAGTGACGGAAGCATACGGCGAGGCGAATTCAGCGTCGATATACGCGAGTCGGTACAAAGTAGCTGGTCGTTACCTCGGTTTTTGCGGGAACAGAAATGAGGCGTCAAATGACTAAGGCTTGGGCTGTGTGTCCGGGCCAGACTTCGCCCATTTGTTGCAGAGTTTCTTTCTGACGTCCAATTGAGTTTGTGGTTTAACTCGTTGAGCTTTTGCGAACTGTATCTGTGTGCTGCTACCCGAACACATCGCGTTTCGTTTCCGCTTAAATCGAGCAGCACGAGACCGGTCTCACTGGGCCAACTTCTCTTTACGCAGAAACGGAACGGAACGAAACGAAACGAAACGAAACGAAACGAAACGGAGTGGGTGATCCAGGCCAGTTTGTCCCGTTTCTCTCTTTGCTCGCATACGTTAACTCGGACACGATTTGCCGGTGAAATGTTTCTTCGTGCGTATGACATTGAAACGGTTACAAGAAAGATTAAAAATCTCCCTGGTCCCTTCATCGCGTTTTATTTAAATCTACTCCCGTTTAACTTTATTATTTTAATCTAACTTTCCCGTCGAGCCCTATGATTTCCTCTGAATCGTCTCCTCCTCGTTAAAGAATCCTACAGTTCTTAATCGTTTTGTTTCAGCTCGTTAAATAGCAATTGTTAGCGTCCGATCGAGGATGCCAAGTCAAGCGCGAGATGCATATTAATAATAAAATAGAAGAGGCAAACCCCTCTCCTTCCCCTTTGTCGCTAAAGAGTCCGGTACCTTCATCCAGGCAGTTTCTTTTCATACCTCATTACATTTCCCTCAAACGAGTGTCCCGATAAACACTCGACGAACAAATTGCTCGTCGTTAACAAACCCGGGGGCTGGGGATAAATTATACGGGAAGAGGCAAGATTCGATGAGCTCCACGGGCAACGAAGGCACGCGATAAATTTGTCAATTTTAAATACGATTACGGATGCCTGGAATATTGCCCCCGTTGCGTCGCTGATGGTAGTTACCTACACAAGAACGGTAGTTGTTCAGTGATTATTTTCACCAACTCTGTGCTCCACCATTCTTACAGTTCCGGTATTTCTCTCTACAAGAGAGTCTCGTTCACTTTTTCTCCAATCCTCGAGTTCTCGATTAAAGGCTAGTCAATGAGAGACTTTTCATCGCAACAGGAAAAATGTATCTTTTGCCTCGCCTTGGCCATAAATTATGAGAATAATTTGAAAAGGTACGCGGATCGTTTTACGACTGATGAAAGGTTGATTGAATTCGCGAAGAATAAAAGATTGACGGGATAAAACTAACTAACAAGGGTCGTTAAGCATGATAGTTACGTTCTTTTTCGCGTAGTCGTGTGCCGCGTGCCGCGGGTAAAGGATCATTAGCTGACGATGAATATGCAACAGGCAAGGATGCTTGTGTACCAGTTGCATATGTTTGTTATTAAATTAGAGGGTCCGTTTGAGGCCGAGTACAGGAGATTAGTTAAGTGTTTGTCAGGGTCATACGCGCATTACCGCGGTCGGGCTTCTTCGTTGGAACATTCCCTGACACCCGCGGATCCATTAATAACTCTGATTTATGTGAGAATCCCTCGTTACACGACGCACAGTAGCCACCCGCCAAGAATTGACAGTCGCCCCTTGGGGGCTCTTCCAATAACTTCCGCCGTGTAAATTAACGAATGAGGTTGCAGTTTGTACTTCGGAGCGAACTTGTCTACCGGGTTTGACGAGCTCCGACAGATTCTCTGCACGGAAGACGTTCAGTCGTTCTTCTGAGACGATCCCTCTTAATTTTTAGCTAAATGTTTGCTTTAAATGATTCGGTTAAAAGAAGTTTGAAGTACCTATTGTAGAAAGAAACAAGAAACATACGCGTATCGGAAAAAATCGATCGTAAAGCATCAAAAGGCTGTAGAAGGTGCGCAGAGAATTCTTTGATCGATCGTACGCCAAACGCCCGTCCGATTGATCGATGATGGTGTCGCGTGAAAGTTAACCGCGCGTAACGTGAATTATCTATCGCGTATCTTCCGTTTGTAATATCGTTGAAAACAGGTAAACGCGAGTCCGTGTTGGGCGCGGCGTTGGGGGGCTATAAACAAATTCGACTACGCTCGACGAAACAGTACGAGACGAGATTCTCGTTTGTTTACAGTCGCTTGTTTCCGCTGTTTTGTCACGGTTTCGCTCTGTGCGCGTAGCAGTCGCGACAGCAGTTATCGCTAGGACTGTTGATGTTGAACAACCCTCTCGCACCTACGACGGATTTTAGTGGGACAATCCGCTCCGTGAAGTGAGTACACAGAGAGAAAGTGGAGAACGGGATTGCTGACGTTATTCCACGCTCGTTTCTATCGCGTAAACGTGCACGAAAGAAACGGTTCCGTGAGTGTGTGCGATTTCGTAATATCCCGTGACACGTGACGACGATTGTTCCGATCGGTTCGAACCGACTTCACAATCCGATCGTTCGGAGCACTGTTGACGTAGGAGCGGTGGTGGACACCTGGATCGATTTTCTTCGCTCGGAGCCATGAATCGGTCCCTGAATTGGAGGAACGGCTTCCTCGTCTGGATATTCCGGATCTCGATCACGTATGCGACTCTCTATCTAATATGCATCGTCATATGGATAATCTATTACCACGCGTCGCTCTATATAATATGCGCCTGCAAGTAAAACGGAGCACCGCGGTATGAAGGAAAGGAAAAATGGTAAGCACGGTTTAGTAACGCCCGCTCCGTTATTTCTTCCTTGGAAACATGTGACAACAGATTTCGTGTTCTGTCTAGCGAAACGGATTGTCGACGTTCGAATATCGTGAGGACGCCGCGGAGGAGTTTTTAGCCGAGCCGGGGGCTCTCTTTCCCTATCTTACACGTGTTTCCTAAAAGGATCCGATTATTTGGAAGGATGCAAATAAAGTCCACGTCTCGCAAAAATGTAAAACGCTCTGTGTTCTGAATATTTCGCAACCATCCCCTGAAACAGTACACCGTGTATGGTTTGAAAAACAAAAAGAAACGAACAAATGTTTCATTTGTAACGACTCGTTGGAAAGGATGTTTCGCTGCGTATTCGGGGGCTTCTCAATTTTCGTCGAAAATACAGGTGCATTTCGTCGTTTATTATTTTTCACGCAAAAAAAAAAGAGGAACGAAAATACGGAGGGAAAAAAATAAATTTCACCGAAGTGAACGCGAGTGTGTATACGTGTGCGCGTGTGTGCGTGGATCGCGTGTTATCATCGTAGATAATTTGCTCGTTTTCGCGATGATTTCAATCACGTTCCATTCTCGATACCCGGATCGCCTGAGAAATTAATACGAGGCGACGTGCACCATCACTTATATGCACACGCGTGCAACGGTGCACCGTTAACGTAGCGTTATCGAAACGGTGATGAAACATCGGTTTCGACCTTACAGTATCGCGAGCACGGACTAGAAAAATACTCGAGCTAGTCCAGTAATGATTCGAGTAACCCACTGCGATGTTTCGCTTGATTAAACGGTAAATTATATCACGCGAGGAGCGTAGAATTAAAGCGGAGCTCGAAGACTGCGGAGGGCATTGGCTACTTGAATTCTTTCTCACGTCCGTTCGTCGCAAGTTAAAGAACAAGTTCGTAAGTTCGCCAGGGAATGGAAAAAAGACTGTCCAATAGTCTGGTTGGAATTAAATTCGCTGCACGTTCTCCAGGATTTTTTTCCGAAAGTCAAATATCTAAAATCGAACCTATTCAAGCGATTAAACATTTACTTTCCACTGATCACTTCTTATTAAACCTTTCTCTACCCTATGATTTATTTCTAATAATTTACTAAACCTCGTCGCACATAAAAAAAAAGCAAGTTCATCCCATCGACCCAAAGATTAAACGAACCTACCAGACGAAGTAACAAATGTGGAATACAGAAGTCATATTTTCTTGTCTAGAACAAACATGAAACTGCAGCGTTAATCGTCGAAGGCAGTTTGTATCTGGGATGGCACCTACATGGGCGACGAGGGGTAGCAAGTTCGGAACGGCTGCTTCCAGCAGGCATGCTAATTCGGTGCAGGTACTATCCCGGCGAGTACCTGATTCCCAATGATGGCACGGCGTGTGTATACATCGTGCGTAATGTCTATGTGTGACGATGTGTGATGTTGCCGAGCGTGCAGCTTAACTCTGATTCCGTGGCAATTTCCGGTTCGACTGGTGGCGCATCGTCATTGTGCGAAGGCGACCGGTGGGCGAGGAAGAGGCGATGAGAGGAGGATCAGGGCGAAGAAGAAGATGGTAGTTGGAGGTAGGAAATAGATAATCATCGGACGTTTAATTGCTTCCTAGACGGTGGCTGGAATTAAGGTATTGCCAACAGAGTACACATGCTCGCGCATGGTTCGAGCATACCTGTCTATACGTATATGCATGTTTGAGGCGCTAGCCAAACTAATTAATTATTCGTTATGAACGCGCGCTCCAACATGGTCAGGATTACATGGACGCGTAATACTAACATTTTCGTCGGCCCGTTCGTTGTAATATCTTGCGTCGCGGATTACCGCCGGCCGCTTCTCTTATTAAATCCGCGCGCACTTTCGTTCCTTTACTTTAATTCCAGTTACCACGCGCTCACTTCCCCAGAAAGAATGGAAAAAGCGCCTTCTTTTCGCTTTTACCGCCACGGAATTTTATATTGGACATTTCTTACATATTTTCGCGACGCTCGAGGGTATCTTTCGTACGAGACAGGTGTACGTGCGTGGAATTAAACTTTGCTTTATTCGTCATTATGTGACTGGTTACATTGCTTCGCATATTCTATTTCTGACCTGGTTCTGACTAGTGCTTCATAGAAGTCTTGGTATGAAAAGTGAAATTTAGAAAATTAATCGTTTCGACTAAAGGTGATTCATTTTGGCTGATGAGTCGTGTAGGAGAATGATCTATCCGTGTGGTTTGAAGCAAGCGATAATTTGTGGGTTTTCTCACAGCTAATTCTTCCTTGTACGCTATGAATAATATTCGAGAGGGCGAGCTTGTGAAAAGCTCGTGACCATCGTATCCACGAGGGCCGAGCGTACACCACGAAGTTGGATAGAGAGTAAGGAGAATTTATGCAGTGTATAGGATCGCGCGCGCGTGCTGATCGGTTTACCTATTGCCGTTTAAACTCCCTTCTCGTCGATTTATAGTTTCCCGTGCATGAAATTGGGAATTAGCAGCGTCGTAGCGCGTCCCCCCCGCACATCGCACCTCGGCTTGATCGTTAAATATTTCGACGGGTTCAGATGTCTTAATTATTTTCCCATTGATTCGCCGGACGATTAATTTTTCCACGCTAGTGTTCGCCAGACGCGCATTATTCCATTGTTTCGCAGTTTATATTCACATTGTACAGCAATGCGACACGATTCGTTCTAAAAAATGCGAGGCAATAAAAGGTTTGGAGGCAACTCGATAATATCTGCGCTCGATTCGAAACGAAAGAATTCGAGAAAAATTTTAAGAATTCTTTGTCGTTATTTTCCTTTTCATATCCGTGCATATGAAGAGAGAGAGAGAGAGAGAGAGAGAGAGAGATTGGATAATTGCTGCTTTCAACTGTGAATACATTTGATTTTCTACTCATTCAGTGGTTCTTTCACTTAACAGAGATCTTTAATTTGCTGAAAATTCACGCGCTTCAACTATTCAATTATCGATGAACATACTTGAGAACAGGCAGGAACGTGTAGTAACCCGTCATACGGCCGGCACATAGGGGTGCGTTAGACAGAAACGAGTAAGCCAGTGAATGCAGGGTGGCTGGCATAATTATTTCCACGGCCGGTCGCCTGCCCTATTTAACCTATAAAATTTGCATGCACGGTTCTCCGTCCGCACACTGTCTTTGAGTGTGTGCACGACCTATTCGCCACGACGTTTCAATAAAAACCTGTTATACTCGCGGCGCAAATGTTCTTGCAAATTTTTGTCCCTTTACTGCGTGTTCATGGGCTACCATTTTCGCGTTGAATGTACATGGGAAATGAGCAAATGTGTTCGTGACTCGGCGAACCGAAAAGCGTGTTAGTTTTCTAAACTATTTTTTGAATCCATTGAGGGCTCTAATAAACAAGAACGTCGACTTGATAATTAAGTTTTCTCATTTGCATCAATTTCAACTTCGATTATTCGGAAGCATTGCGATGGCAAACATTACAACTTCCGTGGCGAAAATTGTCGTCCGAACAAGGGCAGGTGAAAATTTGCTGGATCCCTCCGGTAACGTATATCTCAACGTGTGTTTCGGATGAAAATTTGGCCCAGCTTGTAAGCCAGTTCGTGCACTCGGTAACACGCGTGAATTTTCATTTTCATTCCCGCCTCTTCGCGCCCGGTCCCATCCCAGCCACGACCATTTTCATTTCTGACAGGTAGGGCGCCTAAGTGAACCGAAGGTCTTTGCATTTTGTGGACGCGAGGCGAGCGCGCGACGGCTTTACTCGATTTTAATAATAATGCGATAATGCGTTTCGGGCTTATGGCCCCGTGCACCTTAATTGCGAATTCTAAGTCCATTTTGGCGAGCGGTCATCCTCCGCGTAAATAATTCAAGGCGCACATGCGACCGAGCTAGGCCGCTTCTGCATGAATGTATGCGAGCTGTAACTAGTTTACTGATTATTAAATGGCCCGGGCCCTGCTCCGTCCGCGATGAACGCAACCCTTTCAGCGTCGGACACGCGTTAGACCACCTACCGCCAAGTGGCCGAATACATTTACGACATACTTTCCATAATCTTCCGGTTTGATATCGCTTCGGAAATTCAACGGGTCGCTCGCCCTTTCGCGTTTGACGCCCGCTACCATCCGGCTACCACACGGGCTACGCGATTTCCGGAAGTTTGAATGTTTGTATGCTTTTAAAAGTACGTGAATATTTAGAGAGCGTGGTGTCGGTATTGTCGAGCATGAAAATGTCGAACGATTGCTCGAATAGATTTTGTTCGCCGCGCTGGTCTGCCTCCCCGCACGCGTTTAATTCACACCCATGAACACATTAATAATTTTATTTACATTACGATTCGATATTCCAGTCTATGACTACATTACGCCGAATTTATTTCGCCAATAAAATCAACAGCGTTGTTGTCTGTCCGCTCGCAAACGATACGAATGCGAATTCTAACTTTACTTTCAAGGTTCTAGGGGTACTAGGATTTCTTTAAACGAGCTATCAAATTCCTTGTTGCATTTTTGAAACGATGGCAACTGTACTTCGTCATATTTGGCTACGCGAGTCCTCGAAAATCTTAGGGCTCGCACACTGACAGAAGGGTGGGGTTTAAAGCTATGTCCCAGAAATATGATTTAGCGCACCGGCTCTACATGATTTATGGATGTTGAGACGCGTATAATTTCGAGACACCTCGCCGCTTCCACGGCGGTGCCTAACTGATAAAGTCCCTTCGGCTGGCAAAGCGTTAACGACGACACCGTTTCGCACTAGCGTCTTCTCATCGCGAATTCATCGGACGTGCTCCCCCAAGATGTTCATTTAGAGGATCAATTACCTCCCAGCTAATTTTGTATTCGAGGCGCGTCTAACGGCGTATTTTCGAGAAACGGGCCGCAGAACGGGAGCGTTCGAATTCCAGTTCACCGGCAGCCATAAACGAAATCGTGGACGTAAATTCGCGGACGATTCCCGTGGCGCGGGTCGCCACCGTCCTTTCCCCTCTAATCTCGTCTAATCGATACGAAAGTCTCGCGCTTACTCACAGTGTCACAGGCAGCAGCAGCAGGAGCAGCAGCCCCGTCGACACACAGGGAACTTTCGATAAGAGCAGCCGCCCTATACACACGCCCTCGCTTCCTCCTGTTCCCTGCAGCGCGTAAATTTGTTAAAGTTCCGCTCTCTCGCGACGTTGCCCACCCCCACGCACCCCTTCCGCGTTCTCCCACGGCATCGTCGTTCACCCGATTCAGACTGCGCCCGCCGAATCTCCGTTCTTCGAATACTTCGCGGTGGCACGGCGTCGCGACGCTCCTTTGAACTTCCACCAGCCTCTTTCCTAAGTTAATCTAAGTCCGTCACTTCAACGCGCCGCACTACGCCGGGTTGAAAGCTGCCACGCGAAAGGGTACACTTCTCTCGCAGTCTTTCCCGTCAATCGCGGTCGCTACGTTTACAGGAAATGCCGATACTTCGCATCGAGTTACTATTATCATAATTAATTTTTTATGGCATTTCTTTAACCTGAAATTCCTCGGGAAATAGTTATCTCCGATGGCTGCTCTCTCGTAGACAGGTAATTTGCGATTTATGATGTCTGTGATATTAATGAATGATAATGGTTATCAAGGGATAAGAAGATGTCCGTTCTCGAGTATTATCGAGCTTGATTGTTGTTAAATTACTCTGGTACAGTAGTTACTACGGTAGGAGGCTCGAAGATCACTGTAAAATAATCTCCCTTCGGCCTTTCGAAGAGCCATTTTTAGCCGGAAATTGTATGCCAATCACGGGGAAGACAATTACGCGCACAGTCAAATCAAAACCGTATCTTTGCGTGTCGTGCCGATCGATAGTCCATCAAAGCGGTTAAGGTACCACTTTTCAATCAGTTTTCCATTTGCATCGACGTCGTTTTTACGCAATAGCGCGGATTAGCTTCTCGAGTGGCCTGTTTGCAGCGGATGAAAGAGTGCGATCGTTTAAGAGTAGATATTCCTGTCCAAACAGACGAATCGGGGGTTGACGAAATATTTCACTTGGCAAAGATACTCATTTATATTTTATTCGACAACAGTTGACTACTTCAAATTAGACATTTTTACGTGGTATTTTGTCCCTCGAGGTATTCGTATAAAGGGCGCATTCCAGTACTTTTTTTATTTTTTTCGAGCCGCCTGGTTCGGCGTTTAAACTGCAATTACGTTTAAGTGGAATGAAATTCCTGTTTTTCGGTGGCTCACGGTATTAGCCGTACTAACGTAACGATGTTTCTTTTCGCTTAGCTACCTGCTGGGGCTCACAATCGGCCTATCGAAGTGCCGGCCGGTCGGAGGGTCGTTTCCAATCAGATGTGGCCAATTAAAGACCAATCGTTTCCCATTATGTACCTCCTCCTCCCATTTGTGTACGCTCTCGGCTTAGTAATGTAGTTTCTCCGTCGTACCGATGAACGTTTCCATTATATTCATCGATCGTCCATCGATTCGTGTTAATCCTCGAATTACTAGAATATCGTGATCGTTTCGAAACTCATCGAATATACGTTTCAAGTTTAAGGTTCACATACTGATTTACACAGCAGGTATCTATCTGTTGCAAACGTATTCGAAATGGATTCTTACAATTTCCGTTCTGAACTTTCCCGTGCAAACAGATTTTAAAGCGGCTATTCCCTAGCTAAATTGTAGTTTCTAGACGATAACCTCGTACCCCTTCGACGTTAATTTTCCTGCCATCAATCGGATTCCTCAAGTGGATGAAGGTCGGCAATGCGCGACAACAGAATTCCACGGGGACAACGTGAGAAACTGCTCGTGTCTTCGCAGCCGCGTTTCACTGTCCGCTTTCCGTGCATTATGCAACCGACAGGGATCTTGTGAAAGTTTTATCGAGCGTGCGTGATCTTTTTAGCTGCGTCCGTAGGAATGCAACGTACGTGTGCATCGGAAGAGCGGGTTAAGTGTCTCGTTCGCCACCGCGCGTTCGACGAATTTCAAGCTACGTTGCTCGCGACATTCAAACAGTTCCCCAGGCAATTTATCGTTAAGCACGGGAGCCAAGAACTCTCTGGCAGAAGAAGAATTCGAATTCTTAGCCTAGAGTAGAATGACAGTCGAAGAGATTGCTATCTCTGAAATCACTCACGCTTCAACATTCGACAAATAAAATTCTTTAAATCTTTCTTTCCCCCGATCTTCCGACTCAGTTCCACTCCTCTGCCGAAATACTTCGATATAGGACACTGTACGGCCTTGCCGTGGCCAGGAGTCACGCCAGGCGAGGGTGCTCTCGCGACGTTAATTATGCGGCGGTGTAATTAAATAGGAGGTAATTGAGGGACGTGGAAGGTATTATTGAAGTTTCTGATGGCAGAGCGGGGCATACACGGGGGCTCGATTATTTGTGTGTGCGGGTACGTTTACTGGCGGCAAGTACGCGTGTATGGACGCGAACCCGTGCGTAAGTACATCGGCATCGGTTTGTGTATCCGTATATTCGTGCGTTGTACGTGGTAGCACCGTTGTAGGGGGGTTGGTAGCGGAGAACGCTGACGCTGACATGCGCGGTCAGTCGTTCGAGGCTGCGGAAAGGGGTTGGTCGACTCATGCATATGCTAATCATATTCGGAGATGCACTGGCGTCTAGGCAGAGATGAGCACCGGCCAATTCCACCTCACCATCGACTACTCTATCCCTCTTTTACACGCGCGCGCGAGTACGCGTCTACTCTCGCCCCTGCGTATACAATCACGCGTGTCCGTGTGCCTTTTCTTTTCCTCCCGCTTCGCTGGAATGTCGCTGGATTGCAAGGTGGATTAAATTAAACGGACCGTTGATGATCGTCGCGTAGGCGTTTAAAGAAAGAGAGGTTCGTCCGTGGTTACCTTCCACGAGGTTTCCCATGGTAACGGCGGAAAATTTTTTTACTTGCGGATTTCAACTACAAACTTTACAGAGGGAGAGAACTTGGTAAAATAGTATTTACGCGATACTAATTATATGGCGTATTTTAGCATATTAGACATTTGCATACGTCTTGTGAAATGTTTATCATCGGGTTGTAAGCATTTCGTGTACCAGCACGAGCACGTGAACAAACGTAATCTTTACTATTAACATATTACCGATGGGTGACGATAAATTTTGTTCGCGTAGAAATTTTTATTACCATAATCTTGTTTACAATTAAGCTGTTGCGAAGGCAGCGTAATTTCATCGTCCCACGTGAGTCCCTCGTTAAATGCAACGGGACCTCGTCGGATAAATGATCTTCACAATGCAACGATTTTACGTTTATCGTCCTCGATCTCGACGCTGTCTTCTTGGCAGCTGTTTACCTATAAAGATTCGTCAGGACGGAACCAATTCATCTTCGTCTATCAGCCATGCGACGTTTCACTTTTAAGACGTTTCGCCTAGCCAGGCTCGCGACCTTTTGGCCACCTATCGTCCCGTCTGTCCCCATTGCTCTGTCAATTATCGGCACGCTAGATGTGCGTGTTTTTTTTCTGAAACAGCGTTACTCGTTTAAGAGAAATACCAATCCTCCCTCCAGTGTCTGCTCGCGTCCGTACCCCTCTATACAAGTCCCGCGACCATGGCGTGGTCCTCGTTAGAAATGGAGTTTCTCAAAGATCAATCTCGGCTGGATGCAACTTCAAAGCGGTCGTAGCAACGCGTGCCTTTTGATTTGAGGACGAGCCACGACGCGTTCCATCCGTTTGAAGCGAAATACATCGGCCCAGACGCTACTGGCGAAGGTTGAGATCCGATCGATCATTTATCAAGAGTATCGCCGAAGAATTGAAGATGCTCGTGAAATTACATCCTCTCGGCCATGAATCGTCCGAGAATCGATTTTCCCTTTGGTTCCAACCCCTCGCGTATCGTTTAACGTTATTAAGGCCGATGTTTTTCTATCCTACGTGTTTTAACGCGTGGGTAAGAAAGGGGGTTGTTTGCTCGCGCTACAAAGTGTACAAATATTCTCGACAACAAACAATAGCGTAACTACTTTGCATCGCGGGCACGTATTGCGAAACGGTTCTGCTGTACGCGTAGCTTAACTTTTATGACGTATCAGCTTGTTAGAAGTTGCGACCAAAATGTTTTGCCCGAAACGGAACGCGAGATACCAGCTCTGAATCGTGGGGAATGCACGAATTTTCCGGAGGCAAATAATTTTACGGTACGCCATGCAGGCTTGACTCATCGCCGTGACTCATCGTTACGTTCCTATCGAAATCTCTTTCCCTCGGATCGAGTGTTGGCGATTTATCGATTCATTGAGAATAAAATGAAGAGCAACGCGATGATACCTCTTCTAATTGCATTCAGCGGTTCGATAAATTAAATTATTTTTAAACGTCCCACGGTGTGTCCTGTTATCGTCGCGTTCATGTCGTGGGAAGCAACGAATCGCAACAAGAAAAGGTGAACATGAAAGCGAAGCTCGAAGATTCTTATTCTGACTTGACGCAATAGTACCGTGCTAAAATTTATTGTACGAACAGTCGACACGCGAGCACTCGCTTCATCGTCAAACCGGTCTCATTTCTCGTCAGAGTGCGTTCGTGCAAGTAGCTGGTGAGACTCGTGCTGTTGTTACTTTTCCACTAGTTGGTAGCTTATTTGAATGCATGGCGATGGCACCGCGGACGATGATTTCGATTAAACCGTGTTGCCTAAGACCGATTAATTGATGCGTAAATCTCGACAATTTATGGTACAACATTGTCAGAGATGCAGCATTTAATTTCTATTAGTTCACGATAAAAATGTCAACGATCGACGGATAGATATTTCAGATAGCAGTCGGTGAAACAGTACGCGTAGACCCGTCTATTTGTAACATATTACAATCTTCGTTTGATTTTATTGGTTCAAAACGAATATTTACTGAACACACATAATATTACATGATGAAATTTCGTATCCAGTGTCAATAAAAGGCGAATATCCACGAATTTTAAATATGTATCGATTGCGTGTACCCACGTTAAATGATTTACACGAATGTGATTCATGTCTGTTTGACAAGTGACACTTATCTTCCTATTCCAACAACTTTTCGCGAAGCAGTTCGAGCCTTCTATATTTCGTGCAATTAGAAAATGATCGTCATAAACAGTACGATGCGCAAAAATTTTACTGAATCACGTTTGATTACTATTTTACGTGAAAAGGTACAAGCGCGTCGTTACGGCCGCTCTTTTTTTCGTCTGTTACCTCGGAACAGCCTTCAGAATCGTGAAACCATGCTTATTTCTCATCAGATCGTTCCGTTTCTCGTGTTCAGCGGCGAGGCGGGGCCGGTGGCACAGCCGTCGTCGCATCGTCGCTCTCGTTCTCGTCGTCATTTTTGCAATGGCCAATAGCTCATTTGAATGCGCCGCGGTTCCGTGCATCGTCGCGGCGGACGTTAACGATTCTTTTGTTTTACGTATACGCCCGTGGACTTGGCTCAAAGTCAGTCAGCAGTTGAGAGGCAGAGGGACTTGATTTAAAGCCGGCACGATATCTCGGGGAATCGCACTGCGCTTAACGAGCGCTGGCCCCGCGTGTGTACGTACACACACGGTAGCCTCGCTTGTTCGATCGGCCTGCTCCGATTCTCCTCCCGTTCCTCCTCTCCTTTCATCTCTCTTCCACACTCTGCTTCACTTTGAGCATTTTGAAAAAAACACCCCCCCGGTATTACCCTGGTGCCGGGACGTGCGTGCAATGCGTGGAGAATGTGGGTCGGTCCAGCCTCTTTACGCTCTTTCCACTAGCAACCCTGTTTTGATTTTCACCATGTATGCACGCACTATCGATCCCTCGCGCAGCCTATTTCTGATGGCGCTTCTTCCGTTTGAAAGCTGGAGCAGGCACCTGCACCATCCTCTAGCGATTTCGCTACCCCTAACGTTTCATCAAAGTTACGTTTCATTCCATTACGGATATTCGACCAAGCTTATTTGTGCGATGTTTGCTCGATGGTTTAAGTAGCTTATCGAATCTTGCACGTCGACGCGAAGAACAAGTACAATTTCACCTTGGAGATCAAACGTTGGGGTGGCGCCTCCAGATGAATCTGTCCCCACAGGCGACCGAACTATTTTCTGTCGGAAACCTCTTCCCTTTTTCCCACCCTCCTAACGTCAACTTTCCCGCGGATAAACAATAAAAAAAGTTTCGCACCACAAGGGACCAGGGTGACAAACGTATTTTCGCGGTTCGTTTATTATTCGAATACCAACGATATCCCTGCCTCTCTCATCTTGGTCTTTCTCTATCTCCTTCTCCCTTTATCTCTCCTCTTTCTCGCTCGTCCACGGAGCAGAACGATGAGACAGAAGCGGGTGGATACGGATAGTTACAGGCGTTTACGCGTATTTGCGCCCGCGACAGGAGAAAGATTGGTGGTGAAAAGGGACGCGGCCAGACTCGGCGGAAGGCGCGACAGGATACGTAATGCGTTTAGCTGGTGGCTACGCGCACCGTGGGCCTTTGTCAGCCGTGGCAATGTGTTCATTCGCCGGACAAACGGCGCAGGTAGAGTATCGTTTTACGACGGACGTCGAGGGGATAATATATGGAAAGTATAAATCGAGATAGGGCCAACCACGACGGCGATCTCGCGACATCTTCGCGCCCTCTTCTACCGATTCCCCCCCTGTATCTCCCTCTATCCACTCCAGTCGATAGATTCAGCTATCTCCCAGCGATCAGATTTGCACCCAGGGGGTCGAGGGTTATGTATATTCCAACGTTGGTTAGC
This sequence comes from Xylocopa sonorina, assembly GCF_050948175.1. Classification (NCBI taxonomy): domain Eukaryota; kingdom Metazoa; phylum Arthropoda; class Insecta; order Hymenoptera; family Apidae; genus Xylocopa; species Xylocopa sonorina. The sequence goes on along the minus strand of NC_135197.1, from coordinate 9,671,055 downwards.
TGGATCTGCTCGCATTGCCTTGTTCTCGGAGAAGTTGGATTCTTTCATTGCTCTGTACTTTGCTCCTGGCATCCCCTTTGCCTCTTACAGATACGATCAAAAGTGATACTTTAATTGGATCGTGGCTTTGACGTACAGCGATTCTAATTATTTCTGGACTATTATTATCGTAGAAATTGTCTATAAATTTATTGTTTCGAACGTTACACTTTTAACGAGAGTATGCTCGATATTTCGATAATATACGAATGGGAGAAGGATACGTATCGAGGAGCAGAACTCTTCGACGGCGAACATTTCCCGTTTCAAAGGCATTTAATAGCAGGTCGTAATCGAGAAAGCGAGGAGTTCGATCGATTCGTTATATGGTCCACCTGTGTCCTTCATGTTCGATGGCGCTGTAATCAGATTATCGGTACTTAATATATCTTCCTCTTCCGACGAATTCAACGATACGTGCGCGGAAGACTAAAGTTCATCTGGTTGCCATCGACGGACGGTTTCCCCGTATCGTGCTTTGAAACGTGTCAATTTTCAAATTGATCACAGCCCGAGTGCCCTTGGACGGTCTAATGAAATTAATTCCTTGATTGCCGTCTGATGCAATATCCGTTCGTTAACGTTGATTCCCGAATTCCTACGTTTCTCTAGGATTTTCGAACGGCCACGTCTCGTGAAAAGTGCTACGTGCTTGCTCAGCGTCCCTTAATTTCATTTCGCGACTGGCTTTCACCGATTTTATTGGAACCTCTTTCGTTTGCACGAAGGCGCGACTCTTTAATTACGTTATCTCTCAAGTCCAGCTTGCCTATCTAATCGAATATCCACAAAACGGTATTTTCCTTTCGTACACCGTTGCGATTCGGTAAAGTCGATCTCCTGCCCGTGGTTTCCGTAAATGGTCGAATGAAACGCAAGAAGTCGAGTGCCGCATTGTTTGCCAAGTAGCGTAGCGAATTTACAACCGGACGGTATTTTTCACAGCGATCGTGCACAAAGAGCGGATAGAAATCGATGCATGATTAAGAAAAGCTCGATCGTATTCGGTCCCTTCCTGTCGCGGCGCGATGCGCATCTCTGGAGGAGGCAGTTCGTTTGTATGCAGCGGACCAGAGCGTCCTTGACGACTTCGATATATGACTGGGCATTGTTAGCAGTGTCTCAGCGGTTGTATGTGAAATTCACGCAAAACCATGATCTTTAAGCGCGGTGCACCGTCGTAAAATTGTCGAACGACGAAGGGCATACCTCTTCCTCTTGCTCGATGCGTCGTCCCGTCCTGATCGAAATGATTCGAGGACTATCCGTATGAATTCCGCACGAGCCGACTCACCCTCGCGGCATTTCTCTATCGATTACACAGTTTTAGCCGGGAGGTCAGAGACGTCCAGTGGTTCGGATCATTTGCATTGTTAAAATGGCAGGTATGTTGAACTTAGCGACGCTCGATATCACGAAATCTCCGCCGAAAGCACGAAAAGGTGACGAGGTCTACGTGCCTCGGACCTTCGGTTTGTCCCCATTTGGGAGTCGTTAGTAGAATCTCCACCGATGGGTCCTCTCTTTCCCTCCCCCTTTCTCTCGAGTTCCAAGCTAAGGGATCGCTCATTTTGGAAAAGCCTTAATGCAATCTAGACTCGGATCAGCGCATGGGTATAACGTGCCCCTCCGGGCGTTCAATGGCCCGTCGCCGTTCCTGTCGTCCTCCTCGTTGTCTTCCTCCTCCCGTTCTCTCATCCCTCGTCCCTGTCCCTGTCGCTCGTCCTCCTCCCCGATCGTTCTCCTCTCGGTCGTTCTCCTCCTCGTCTTCTTCGTCGTCGCCCGTTGTCTCCGCAGCACTCGCCCGTTTGACAGAAGCCGATGCATTCCGCACGACATCGCGACTGTCCTACTGCGTCTCGTCTCCCCTTATTTATTGCCGCGGGATCACGAGTGAGCCTGGACAAACGGATCGATGGCCAGAACGGGCAACAGCACCAGCACCACCAGCAACAGTGGCCAGTAGCCAGCCAGTAGCCAGAAGAACGGTGCACACGGGCACCCAAAGACATTTGGCATGTGCGTATTCAAATCCGTCCCGGACGACTCTGTCCCCTAACTCACGATACGACAGAAAAAGGGAAAGGATCCTCTTCCTCGAGCGAAGCCCACGGTGACGTTGATTGAATTAAAAATAATCGCGAGCCCCGATCCGCTCTTGACGGTCCACCGACGTCTTCGTGGATCCGATCCGCCGCCTCCCACCCCCTATATAAAACCGTCCCCGTTTCCATGGATCATCCCGATAGTCATGATTATGCGCCATTTGCAGCGCTTAATTAGACGTGGCTCGTGAGAAACCGGCGGCCCCGTGTCCACGAGATGAACAAAATCGCGATCGCAACGCGATTACGTGAGCGGAATAAAACTGGTGCACGCGGCTAGCCTCGAAACTTCCGAGGGACCCCGACCCCCGATTCGTCCCGCTCCTTTGCATATAACCCTTCTGGTTCCCTACCCATTTAATTGCGAAATTCGGGATGGACCGTGGGGTACATATTTAATTACCAGCGCTCGTTTACGTTTTCGTCCACCGACTTGTTAACGTTTTTCCTATCGATGTTCCCGGTTCCTGTCGGACACGGGAGAAGGGGGGCGAGCAAAGCAGTTTGGCTTTCGATGCACGCGTTCCACCGATCAATACCGCGAAACGTCAGCTTCTTTCTGGCAGGCGTTAAACATTCGCCGCGGTGCCGACGCTCGGGCTCCATTGCTCCGGCTCGTTCCCGGTGGTTATGTTCTCGAGAGGAAAGCGTTACGGGGGCAAACGGCGAGAGCACTGCGCCAGAGGAGAGAACGCGAAGTCTCGAGGGCGCGTTTCGTCGAGTTTTTCGTGTCGGCGAATTGCAGTTTGTACTATTTGCTAGAAAATATGAAGCCCACGAAAATTCACGGTATTCCATTGACGTGGCCGTGCATGCCTTGTTTATATCGATAGCCTTGCGAAGATGGTACACTCTCGTATCTCTTTGGTACGTTTAATAAAATAATTGAACAGAAACTATGAATCGAGAGGGAATTAAGCGAATATCGTGGTACTGGTAAACGAAGGTAGGAACGAACAAACACGTTCATTGATCGTAGTGATACTTTATAGGAAATGGTAGGGGGTGTAAACCTATTGCTCGCTTTTATACGGAAGTTCTGGGAGCATTGTACGGCAGTATTGTATGCTGTTTCCGGGAGCATATTTGCGGTTAAGAGATTTTAACAGGAACCGCCGTATCGTTCGTTCATTAAAGTTTACCTGCCGCCGCCGCACACAGATTTGATTAATTACCCAGGAGCGTAAGTTGTTCCACGTGCCAATTCGACCGCCAGACGGTGTGTGAAACTCAGCATTCGATCGTAAATTGAAGCTGAACTTCATTTCAGCAGCCGTAGTTGCTACAATTACAGTGGCTTTCCCCCGGTGTATCCCTCCCACAAAAGCTCGCATCTACGTCTGTTCGATAATTCAATAACGACGGGGCCGTGTTCAACCGATTCACGCAGACAGCTCGAATTTTATGACGCGGGGGAACTATTCCCCGGCTATCCTGTCGAATCTTCGTCATCCTTCAAACCGTTTGACCCTCCGCAACGTTTTCAATTATTTTTTAACAAAATATCCTTTTTTTAACATCGCGAATACCACGTACATTCGTATCTTTGTACATTAATCATTTATACGTAAACCGATCAGTTTATCGCTTCAACGAGTTGTCCAACAGTTGTCAGTTGTTCGATTTTCTTAATTAATCTCCTTTCCTTCGTTCACGGAAGCGTATCGATCGAACGCAACCGGTCGTAATTCACCCCCGAGGCGTTAATGATACTTATTACACCGGTATTTTCCCGTACGCCAGATTTTTCTCGCGTTGATCTCGTTATCTGTATCGTGGATTTTTCCACGGGGTGTTTCTTTCTGCCACCATGCCAGGATTGATAATTCAATTAGACGGTTCACACAGTTGATTTAACTGGCGGGTCTTTCGCCGTACTACCGGTTTAGCATTGGGATTCACAATTCAATTAGAAGTTAAACGCCGGTAGGTCTGTACAAGATATCCGAGTTACCCCTCTTGCAACTCTGATGTGTACTTAACTCTCTCCCATCGTCCATCCTTGTCTCTCTTTCTTTTTGCCTATTCCCTGGTTGCTACTCTCTCTCTCTCTCTCTCTCTCTCTCTCTCTCTCTCTCTCTCTCTCTCTCTCTCTCTCTCTTTCTTCTCTCTCTGGTTCCCTTCTTGCTTGGTAAAGTTCCTCCGTCGCGTACCTCGTCGGTGTCCCTTCCTTTAACACCGTCAAGGGTGAGACCATCTCATAATCTTGCTGCGTATGTCTTCGTTCCAGCCTAATAAAGTATGCAGCCTGAATAAGCAATGAGGAGCGGTGTCACTCGTGAAACTAACTCTTTAATAATCGCGCGTCACTCTGATCGTTCTCTGGCTCCTTTCTCCTCGTTCATCATTCCAGTTTTCTAGCCTAGTGCCTGCCAGTTTCTCCGTTATATTTCGTCCGTCCTAGTCAAACGAACCTGACGTTTGATGAGCTTTATGCATGAACGTATGTCGTTTGCGGTGATACGAATAAATGAAGAAAAAATGGAGGAAACGAGTCATTTTGGAAAGCTTAAATACGTATCGCTAGTATCTGTTGTGTTCTTCTTTTTCTTGTTTCGTTAGCGCAGTTAAATTTTCCTGGGGATATTAAAGGGTTAAGATTGCGCGGAGGTAACGACCGCCGTGGGTCGAGAAAGTAATTGCGGTGAATTTTCGAGGACTGGCAACTTGTCTAAACGCATTTTACAGTCACCATATACACCAGCGGTCGTCGCTCTAAATAACCGCAGAGAGATACTAAAACGCCTGCCCATCTTCTGTGCGCGTTCATTGATTTATGAACTGTTTTGCGGTCGCGTTGTATATTCCTTTGTTTTTATTTTTACATCGGGACTGGAATGGGTTTACCGTGAAAGCAAATCGGTTGGATCGAAGCGCTTTTAAACGCCACACGGAAAATCTATTGAAATTTCAATGACCGGCTTTTTCATAAAATATAAGATAATGCAGCTTTTTGTTATTCATAGTTTGGCCGGTACGTTCAGCCGCGCAATCGTATTTAATAATGAATATTTCTTTCGTTCGTCCACGTTGAAACTACAGTGAAAATTTTTACCATAGTAATTACCGCCGCAGTTTTTTCCCCACCTTTCGTATTTCGCGTCAAAAGCACAAAGCTCGCGCTTTTCATGTGAAAGGAAACACACGTCGCGCGCGTTGGTGGTAACAAAAAGAGTAAGTCCGGGAAGAATGAGAGAATGGTGAAATAAAAAGCGCTTTCCACCGCGACCAAATTGTAAGGAACGTTTGATACCTTTTCTCCCTTTAATATCGAGGAGAATAAGGTTACGTAACGGGAAGAGGGAAGCTTTTAGGGTTGCAATGGTTACAAATCATAAAAATGTTAACGACGAATTTCATAACTGTGTTTTACGTGACTTTTCCTCTTTTGTCTGCACTTTCTGCAGGACAGCGACACGCGCGGATGTGCCTCGACTTTTTGCACGTATCACGAACAACTTAACCAGCGCAGCAACAAATTCTAATCGAACGAATCCTTCCTTTCTTGTCACGGACTTGTTGCCTATAACTCGATCTCGTTTAGCGCATAGATAAATATAAAGCGTTACCAAATACGACGGGGCTGACTCAATACCGGTGTCAGTCGGTTGTACGCTAGACTATCGAGAATAATAGGCACACTTCTTGCCCTCGATTCGAGCTCGTGGTAGCACGCGCCGATCGCGTTAATCGTGCGTGAAAATACCAGTCTTTGCCGGTCGCTTACAAGGTCCACCTGTCCAATTATTAAAGAGCCGGGTGGGTACGGCACACACCTGGGATATTTTTGCGACCACCCGCTCGTTCCGTTCAACTAGAACGTTAACGGCGCAAGATATGTGCACGCCGCGGTAGCTTTTGTTGCACCGTGAGAAATGGCCGTTGCAAGTGCCTCGTTTGGTACGCTAGACGAAGGTAAACCGGTGGAGAGAAAAAGGCAAAGAACTTTGCTTGCTTTACGTCCGTGCGAGCACACGCCGGCATATTTGCACGCGCGACGATGTCTATCAGCGTACATCCGAGTTTACGTAATGCCTGATCTCGTTCTTGCGAATTTCCATTTTGTCCGCGCGAGCGTGCAGGGTGTGGCGACGTGGCCGTTCTCGCATCCCCCGTTCGATCGATGGTGTATTATTTTTTAAATTGGATTGCCAAGGGTCTACAGAGATTTCGCGAAAGAGAAAAATGAAACGAAAAATACTCTGTGGCCATCGAAAAATTCGTCGTATTCGGGAAAGTAATCTATTTGAACGGAACTCGTTCATCAGCGACGTGTATGGATGCGGCGTATAACAAGAGGTAGATCAGTAGTGCGGGTTATCAATGGAAGATGCGACGAGAGCGAGAGGGCAGCGGGCTCGAAAAGGCCAGACCCATTCGGTCAGTTGAGGTTCCAGAGAAATGTATTATCGATTTGCCTGGGTATCGGTATCACCAGGTATTGTTCGCGCCATCAGACACATATGGGCGGTTTTTGCTTTTTTACGTCAGCGACGCGCGGCGATCTGTGCGAAAATATTGCTTTAACGATGGCTTTTTAGGGGTCGGGCCGGGCGGCCGCCATGGCGAGAGGAACGATTCAGAGGCGCCTGGAACAGAGCCGCGGGAAAAACGATAGACGATAGATCTAGAGGGAGGTAAAACCTGATGCGGGGACAAATCGTTAAACGCGAGCCATGATGACAAAGTACATACGACGAGCAGGAGTCGAACGATAGCGTCGGGGATGAACGATGCGTCGACATCGCGGCGTGAAACGCAGCGTCCGTTTCGATTCACGTCGCGCTTTTTTTTTTTTTTGTTTCGTCCCTTTTCGCTACTTTTTTTGTTTGACACCCCCCACCCTCGCCCGATGGTTTTGTTTTGTTTCACCGTTGTTTCGTTGTTTTTTACGTTTTTCATTTCTAAACGCGTCCTTTCGAAACGTTCGAGCGTATTTTTTTTCTATGACAGAGCGACGCGTCTCGCGCAGATCGCACTCGTCGCCGTTCAACGGAAAAAAAAGAAGAATCGAAAAAAAAGAATAAAAAAATAGAGAACAGATATGTATGCATAGGATCGTTGATAAATCCTGCTGTGCAGCTTATATTTACTTTTCGATTGGCACCGTTCGCTGCCCGAAGTTGCTGTTTCGTGGATTGTCGCGTTAAACGGGGAATAGATGTGTGTAACTCGCTGTTACGATTTTTTTTTCTATGCTGCCCTGGAGGAAAGATGCGCGTACAAAGCGTTTGTCCGTTGTGACAGGATGGTAACGATTTTTACGCGCGTTTCGATACAGGTACAGTTCCAAATAAACGTTGAACGGAAAAGTTAACGGTGGACGTTCCGCTCTCGAAGCTTAAATCACAAAATGGCTGTTATTAACTGTCACTTGAGAACGTGGATCGTAAAAAAAATTTAAATTAAAAACAACGCCATGGGGACTAAAATGTTTCAAACTTTCTTTTCGAGCTTTATGCAAATTTTATTCAAATTTACCGTATTTTGAATGCGTAAATCATTCGGGAACACCTGGAGAACCACTGGTGATGACTCCGCCCAACTGGCCCACGTAAATCCACGAGGCGAGACACGCAATAAGATCAGATAAAGTATCGATAGGTGCCACGGGACGGTTATTGCAACTGGCTACCCCGAATCAAGATCTAATGACTCTCAAAAACTAATGACTCATAAAAAGCGCGCGGCAGCCGGGGAGTTAAAGCAATGGTACGGTCGACACGATTGAAATTTTGCGTCAATTACTCAACGGAGGAACGAATCGGTTATAGATCGCTCGAAGAAGTAAGGCTGAATTTCAACGAAAAGACATATCGTCGCCAGTGACCGGGCAACTATGCAGGCTCCATCGGATCTTTAACATCGTTTATTAGTCATAATGTGTAACCATAAAGAAGATTTCGTACGGCTAGGTCGACGGAACGGGACCACAAAACGGAAGCTTAAGAGGACGATAAATTAGGAATTCGGCGTACTAAATTTCAATTTTAGAATTTCATTTCGTAGCAGTTCTGAGCGCTGGGCCGGGCCATTCTTCGCTGCGAGAATCGTCAGAAACGGACATTGTACATCTCGCCTTTTGTTCCGCTTGGCATCGTTGAGTGAAGTGTTTCATGGAAGCAGGAGGAGCCCACTCGTAAACCTAAACGTAAATTTTCGCCGTTTAGGAGAGAGGCGAACAATCGATTATTACTTTGCGCTTACGCGGATACCCTGGGCGGAACGATAAAGCACGAATGGCCCTCGTGAAACGGCACCTTTTAAGCAGCCATAACTCTTTTCCCTCCCTTAATTGGCGAATAGATAATTCGTTGGTGGCAGCGCCGGGCCCGAGAATTAGCGGACAACCGTGACTACGCGCGTAAAATGACTTATCGTGACCATCGGCTGCAGCGTGCTCGATGTAAATTTATAGAATTTTTTTACGGTCAATTTGTTGGTAAATTTCTCAAGCCTGTCGCGGCGGTGTGGAAGCACCGGCAGGGCACTCTAACCGTAATCCTTCGTTAATATATATTTACCGCGCGCCGTAAATTCACAAAGACGAATTCGCGGCCGATACGAACGAGCAGTTACGCCGCATCGCGCATTCGTTTCTTTAAGCCGCGCTCGCGGTGCAACTAGCATAGCCGGTTATATCAAACGTAGCGAGGCGTTTTTTTTTCAACGCGACTCTCCGTTGCATCGTTGATTGTTCCCGGCGATGCTCCAATACCAGCTGATAAAAGGAAACTTTACCTTTCTTTACCTTTTCACCTCTCGAATCGGCACGTTGATGAGGGGCCACCACTTAAGTTCGAACGTTGATTTCTCTGAAACGCTTCTAACCTCGTTAACGTTTCTTTTCCATCGGCACCATTTTTCTCCCCGTGAACGAAACTTGGATACTTTGTTCCTCTGTTCGGTTCTTAGAACGCCATTATTTCCGCTTCCGCTTTCACGATGATTAATTGACGGACAAGTGCTCTCTCTCTCTCTCTCTGTATTTGAAGCATTTCGCTTTTTTAATACACGGTCGCGATTTATAACGTCGGTCCATCAACCGTTTCGAACCGACGCGAGCAAACGTCGTACGGAGGGAGAGTTCGTCTCTTGTTCGGAGATGAAATGGATCTCGCAGAAAAGTGGCGAAATTGTGGGTCACGTCGGTATACGCGGCGGCAGGACGGACGAAAGGACGGGGAGAAAGGAACGAGCACGGAGGCGGAGGTGCGCGCACCCCCGGCTCTCTGTGCCTCCGCCGCGGCTCCAGGGGGAGGCGAGGAGGAGACGAAAACAGGTTCGTACATTCTAAGAGGACGGCGTGATTCGACTACGTGGCCAGTGTCGCGTCCCGATCCCCCGAAATCGGGTAGCCGGCGTAAGGGACCCGGGGCCTTTATAATGAAGCGATAGAATGCGAAAAATTCGCTAGCTCGACAAGCGGACGCGCGTTCGGTGCGTTTTCGTGCGCGGATTCGTAAAAAAGGAGTCGAGCGTCGCAGCGGCACGGCGTGGCGTAGGTAAGAAGGCGAAGTGGAGAGAAGACGAGCGGATCTCTCGGAGATTGGCGGCGGTCGCGCGAGGGAAGGTTGGACGAGGATGACGAATCGCGTGGAAGCAGCGGGAGAGCCCCGGGGCTGCTCCGTGGAGGCATTCATAGAAGACGATTTGCGGACTGGGCTCTGAATCTTTGGTACCTTTTTACCCCTTTTCCTTGGTCCGGCGTCCGGTGAGAGTAGGAGATGATGGGGAGGACGACGGTAGGGATGGTAGAGAATGGATAGGGCTGAGGAGAGGGAGAAGGTGAGCGGGGTCCGGGGGGGTGTTATTAGCGAGTCGACCCTGGCGGCTGCCACGACGGACCACACACATCGTCGCATTCGCGAACGAAGAAACGGGAAGAGACGCGGAGAAAGGAAAGAAGCAGGTCGACAGGGAGAAGCGAAATGGAAGAGAGAAGGGTACCGAGGAGGTGGGGAAGATACGGGTAGGTAAAGGACGAACGCAGGCGAAACCTTCTCCGCTCGACCGCTTCGACGTCTCTCCGCTGTCCATTGCGTGCATCAACTCGGCCTTCTTTCTTCCTTTCTTCTTTCTTTCCTTCCTCCGATCGCTTTTCGACCGTTCCGTTCAAGCGCAAGCTACCATTATGCACTCTCTTCACGGATGCCCGTTACGTTTTATGTCTTTATTCCCGCGCCAGTGTGTCGATTGAGACGAAAGTGGCGACGACACGTAGTCTTCTATGACTCTGCCTTCGCTGGGTGTACCAGCGGCCCGTATTCCGTGAGACACGTTCGTAATTGCGGGGAGAATGGGCATCGATGGCCGATAATAGGACGACCGCGGAACGCTCGTTGCGTTTTAACAACCAGCGTTAGAATTATTACTGCACGATCGGACGAGCCAGCAGAAAACGCGACGCGTCCTTAATGGCCGAGATGATTTCCATCGATAATCGTCGAGTTATTACGATAGCTGGCGGTGAAAATTTTAGCAGCGAACCGACTCTACACGCGATGCCATCGCTTTCGACTTCGATTAGTCGCGTACACCAAAACACGTCGCTCGAATCATTTTACGACGATACCTTCGAAAATCGAAATTGGTATACGCCGTATAAAACCGGATCAGCATTATGGTGATCCAGATTTATCCCCACGGTGATACTGCGTTTTCTAATGGAGGTAGTGTGTGACTTTGAAGGGCAGGACTGACAGGTATCCCCGATCGAGGAGAAAACAAAACAGGACGCGGCCGTCATTACCTGTTCGAGTTCTCTGCTAAAGGACTCCGCGAGCCAAGCCCTAGCAGCCATTATCGAGGATTAACGTCACCCCGTGAGGCTTAAGCCCGATTTTAATTGCGCGCCGATGTTTCGGGACGCTGCCGTGCAAAAAACTTGTTTACCCATACTTGGCCGACCGGTGAACCGGTTTATCGGTCGAAGTTGAAAAGATGTCACCCGTATGGTATTCTATGGACGCGCCTCGAGGACACCTCGAAAGCTTGTGTCTTTGCTACCGTTATCGGGGATTAACGTCCATTTCGGGTGGATAGGATTCATATTAGACGGCCATCACTTGTAATTTCGCCTGATGTTCCAGCCGACTGCTGTACATTTGCAAAATTCTTATCCGATTAGGTCTCTTATCCACAGGACTTACCCTTTCTCTTGCTAACACGAGTCTATTGCAGTTAGGAATATTACCAAACATTCTTCGTCCCCTCACACCCCAACCACGCACTCCTTCAGAAGGAATTCATCAGAGTCCTTAAACTTGCCGCAGGACAGTTCTTCTGACTCACTAGCGTCGGCATTCCCGGAAGGTCTAAACCGTCCAGTTGGACCAATCGACGCTTGGTACCTTCAATTTTTGATCCTCGTTTCGATCCCCGCTATCCGATCCGCGTGTTCACCAGATTTTTGCATCTGACGGACAATCCACCAGAGCTTTCCACCGGGTCACTTCGTCCAGGCTGTTAACTACCACGCACACGTATGCGCTTCCGCGCGCGTGCATACGCGTTCACCAGCGTAATTCCGCGTGCACTCATTGCTAGAACCCTTCATCGTAGGAGCTCGCGTGCACGAACTCGCGCGTATCGTATTTCTCGCTACCCGGGGGGGCGGCGGGGCTCTTTTAATTCCGCGTGTAAGACATTGTCCGCTTTAATTACCTACTCTTCGTCGTCGATGGTGGCCAACGGCCACGAAAGCGTTCCGTCTTCCTCGCGCTCCCGCTACCAGGTCCTTATCCGCGCCCGTTCTTGGCCCCCGGAGAGAGGATGGACGAGATTATGCTGCGGCTTATGCCCCGCGACGATCCCTCTTTCTCCGCCGCAGACCTTAGCGCGAAGGGGGAACAAATTACTTAGTAATACTCCCGGCCGAAAATTTCGCGCCACCTGCGGTTTTGCGGCCGCGTACACGTCGCCGCGGTGTCGTACAAACGAATGCTCTGCGGTCGCGCCGCGTTACGTTTTCGAAAAGCCACGGGTAGGTCGGCTAGGCTGAACTCTAAAGCCGAGGGTCCTATCGGAGACGGTACGCAAGTCCGTTCCGCGCCGAAATGGGTTACTTAATCGAGGAGTTTAGGGTGGGAACCAATCACCTCCATCTTGTCACCATTTTTTTCTTCCTTTTCGTTAAATTGATTATACTCTGGTGCTCTCTGGTGAGCTTCCAGCAAGAATAAGAACGTGATTGTTTCTCGTTCCGAAATAAAACACCGACATTTCGAATTTTTTTATGATTATCCTATTAATGGTAATTCATGGTTCACTCGTAGCGGTTGGTGAAGAGAATCAGATGAGTATTTGTGAACGTATGGGAAAGGTGACTATTGTAGCCTCTTTTTGTCGAGTAGTAGAAGGGTGTTTTGTTTTTGTTGAATAGTGGATTCGCAGGAAATTGTGGGTGGTCTTTGCAGTCGGGATTAAAGTCAGCTTTAGAAATTAACGTTGGCGAATGTTGGGCGTTTACATCGGAGTTTCGATAACTCTATTAACTAATTATTCCCGAAGCTGGTCTTTGAACAAACCATACAGCGCTGTACGCGTCTAGGTTCTCTGCGCGTGTTTAGTCTCCTCGTGTTTAACGTCGTCGGAAGTATTTTTTGAAGATTTATGAGCATTAGTTAAACGATGAAGCGTTATGTTAATGAAAAGGCCCGGCGAAAGAACCGCGCTAATGTTTTGTACACATTTTGAATGAGGATCTTCGTCATTTGGACGCGGTCGTTAATATTCAACAGCGGCGGGCGGTGCAGTTTCCATTGTAAAAATCGTACACGGGGACCGGGTCACGCGAATCGTACCTCTTGTTTGGTTGATGATGGAAAAAAGTGCCGTGGGTAAAAAGTTGAATGCCATAAGAAGGATTACGTTCCTACGATCTCATTTGTCTCGCAAGTGCAGCTGCTGCACTTCACGTGTGTATCGTTTAGATCGCTTTTTCATCCTCAAACAGTTCATATATATTGTCTTAATGAGGATGTTAAATAAATAGGTAATTTTTCGCGGTCAAACTTTACTATCGCGTCGTAAAAGCTAAACGAAAACTCAAAGCGTCGTTGCAAGGGGGTAAGAGAGACGCGAACGCAGAAAGTGGGAATCAGTTCTTTATTATACTCGACCAGTTTTTAAGGCGAGACGATTCTACTTGCGCCAGTCAATTACAGGGTTATTTGCTTGGCGCGTTGGCGCAACGAGAATTCGGCAATAAGGAGCGCACTTAGTTCCGCGCGGGCAGAGATACGCGGCTTTTATCCGACTTTATTCCCGAAAGTTCGCCGCGGCCATAAAGCGTGCGCGCGGGTCCGAGTTAAATCAAATTCGTTCCGCGAAACGCTTCCCTCCCTGGGAAGCGTTTCACGCACGCAAACGAGATTCCGTGGCGACATTCCCAATCATTCTTCCGCACGGGGTGCACCGTTCAACGGGGGTTATAAGGCCGCTTCTTCGTATCGCGAGCGGACGCGCGGTTACCGAGACGGAGATCACTTTTGGGAGGAAAGGGGAGATAGAGAGGGCGACCAAGGGGACGGATGATGAACGGAAAAAAGGAACGTGCGAAACGCGTTCCAAGGGAAGAGACGAAGTTGCACGGCATAAATTGTCAAGCGCGCTTTTAACGATTTTTCAAGCAACAATTCTGATTAACCGTGAAGGGACGGTTCGATAATTTGCGGTCACATTTAAATCACGTTCCGCGGTCCCGAGAAAAGGGAAGAGGAGTCAGGGCTAAGTGCAACGAGTTTTATCGTTATTACGAGCGTGAGAAGAAGCAAGGTAAAGAAGAAGAAGAAGAAGAAGAAGAAGAAGAAGAAGAAGAAGAAGAAGAAGAAGATCGAAAAGTACGAGCTTTCGCTATCGCCAGTCTAATAAATATCAGCGAGGGCAGCAAAGTAGGTGCCTAATCCCCTATAACTTCGGTTGGTCCGTATCTCGGTTGGAAAGTATTCGGGCAGGAACTTGTGAGGAGCGCCGAATAGTTTCCGAGAAGCAGCCAGGCACACGGAGAAGGGTGGTCCGAGCGTGTCCTGGCAAAGAGACAGAAATGCCCGTGTGAAAAAAGGTGCCCGTCCTTGGTCGGTCGGTTTCGCGTGCGAAACCGTTCGCCGGATTTCGTCGCGTCGCGTCGCGTCGCGTCGCGTCGCGTCCGCCGATACAGAGGGCATAGGGCGAGAGGAAACGGCACGGGGTCAGACGCGTGACATATACGCGCGCGGACGTACGCGGACCGCGAGGGCACCGGCGCTGGCTGATGCTGGCGGTGGTCTGCCGATGGCCCCGCAATATTTCATAATTAGCCGCGATGCCCCGTACATCCTCGGATACACGCTCGTGTTTAACCCGTGTACACACACGCGGACGTTCGATTTCCTCGCGCGAGAGTGTGTCCACACTCGCGCCCTCCGTCATGCTACGCCACGATGTTATGCCTACACATCTCCGATTAAATGCCGTATTAACTCCGGGGCCCGTCATATTTTAGGCCCGCGTATGGACGAGAAGACCGCGGGAGGAACGCGCTTTCGCGGGGGAGGACGCGAGGAGAGAAGGTATTTTCGGTTCCCGGGACGGGTCGAAGGGTGAGAGAGAGAAGATTCTACGGATAGCCTGTTCGCGAAAAGGGGTTAAGACATGGGGGAAATAAAACAACCCGGAGAAATGAACAGCGGTGCGAGGAGAACGACGGAGGGGATGAAACGAAAGTATGAGCGTAAGAGAGGAGAGAGAGAGAGAGAGAGAGAGAGAGAGGGAGATGCAGTCGGAACCGGCGTAAAGTTAAAGAAGACGGTGAGGGCAGGGGGAAGGGAAAGAGAAAAAGGGGCAAGATGAGAGAGGGGGGAGGAAACATCTCACGTCTCAAGGCATCGTCAAGTGATTTACGCGCACGAATGTGGCGTAGGTACGATAATTAAGCGAGGAGCCGCTTGGGCCTCGATCGCGGCGGAGCAGCTTTTCACTCTGCTCCATTCGACCGCGTGGGCGGTCTCTCGGGGCCCCGTCCAAATTTGACACGCGTATCATAACCCTTCCGACTTAGTTCCCTCGCCTCTCACGTGCGTGCGTGCGTGCGTGCCTGCCTGCGTATTTGTACGTGCCGCTGCGAGCTCGCACATCCGCGGATTTCACCCCAGAGCTACGAGCACCGCGTTGCACTTTGAGACCTGCTCGATCCGAGATAAGCGTTATTAAGTTATACACTGTGGGAATATTTCTCTATCGTTAGGGAATCGTCACGCAAGCGTTTCGGAATTTCCTCTGATTCGCTTTAGTACTCAAAACTTTTACACCCTTTTCTCTCTGATATTCTCTCTAATATGTCGACTATAGAATTGAATTCAGGCGAGTTCTTATTCCTGTTTTCAATTAGCCTTCTTTTGGCTTCGGGCATCGGAATCGATGCACAAGCAAAATTTACCGCCCCCGGGGCAATGGTGACCCACGATGCCCCGGACTAAAAGCGGCTTGATTAAAAGCACCGCGCGGAAAGTAAAATATGAACACGAGTTTCGAGTCGCGAAATTCATGTTACCGGTTAACTGGAGTGGAACTTTGCAAGATAAACGATTGCGCGGCTCGCGTAGCGAAATCCTGATTGAAATTGGATCAAACGGGACAAACAATCGATCGTGACGCCATTTTGCTCCGCGAACTTTCGTCGACTTTTTTCGCTGCCGCTCTTCTTCGTCTGTTCGTGTTTTTTTTTTTGCTTGTTTCGACGGCGTCGAAGTGCAAAAGGGGCTCGGTATTTATGGCGCGCGTCCGATAGTTCCGCGCCCGGTCCCGGTTCCATTTGCAATTGGATCAAGCAAAACAAACGATCGATCGTCTGCACCGAGCTTTACGAGCGCGCGGCAACGATCAATGTCGCGTCACTGTTCATCGCGGACACGCGGTATAATTCGGGATACGGTTGCCCGATGAATCAACGACGTTATCCGGCGTGCCGCGTAACACTCTCGATATTCGCAACGTTAATGCTGCGGCGGATCGAGGACAACGCGGGCCTCGTCGACGGGAATACTTTCGAAAGTGGAAAGAGACTGATGAACGTGGACGACGGTCACGTGGGGTGGTCCGTGCGCCTATGCAGCTGTTTTTACACGTATCGACTATGGCGGTTACCTCTCTGGCTGATACACGGGCTAGGAATTCGCGAAATCCGAATGCAACTGGCAAATTGCTGTCCAAGAATCCGACGGTGGAATTCCATTGAACGAAATGCCATCACCGTGTTCTTACCTGGACGCGAAGGAATGGAGCCAGGGATCCGATTTGGGGCCCTCGCCGTCCCTCGAATGTGGGACACATGTTCGCGCGCGACTCACGTCAACATTTGTCATAACGTTACGAGCTCCTCGATCTTGCGTTTGTACGATGGAATCTCGTTTGCCAAGAATGTTATTTTCATAGAACGATAACTTTTTCTTATTTAATCCCTCGTCTATAATCGTGCTTGAATTCAAGGAACGGAGAATTAACCGAACGATTTTACAAGATACACGACGATCCGTTTGATCATTTTAATGACGCGAGCGGAGGTGATTAATGATTAAATCGTGGTCTGGCAACGAGAGGATAAAGCTGCGCATCAAAGCAGACGAGTGGCTGAATAAAATGCTTCTCAAGATACTGTAATGCCTTTTAGTTGAGGCGATAATACTCGGCATTTGGGTCTGGGCTTCCTTCTCTCGACGAATGATCTTTCTCACTTTTGCTCAGAGCGCAGCCGTACCTCGGCGGTATATAAATCCTTCGACCTCTTCTGAGTTGAGTGCTATGGAGAGTTGTCTACGGATTAGAGCTCTATAAGGACTCGGTCAAAGTGGGCTCAAAGTAAAGGGCACTTGAGGAATACACGCAATGTTAAAGGGCAACGAGAGAAAAATAAGAAGGCGCACGTAGATAAAAGGGGGCGTTGGTTACCACATAACTCGACCAGGTAAAATCCGCGAAACTTTGCCGGGAATACCAACCGACGTATCAACGAAATATCTTCTTTCCCGTATCATTTAACCACCGCTCGGCAGCCAGATACGAGCGAGGGCAAAGAATCTCCCAATTAGTGCCAATCTCCCTATCGAGGTTGATCCTTTAAAAGCTGAAGTCCATAGCTCGTTGCGGATGCGCACGGTAGCTCGTGGAACGGCGTTACCATTAAGGAAATTCGTGCGCGATGCAGGACGGTGATCAAAGCGTAAAGTGACCGATACCAGGTAGCGGGAAACGCGGTCGGTTTGCCGCGCGGCCTCTATTTCAGCCGCGATATTTCAGTGGCGCGGCTGACAAATGAGCGGCAATTGCTACTTGGTAGAGAGGCGGCGGTGCACGAGCAACCGGGCAACTACTTTCTAGCGTGGACCGTCGACCGCCGCCACCGCGCCGCCACCACCGCTATCACCGCCATCGCCACCAGCATCGTCGAAGGCAAATGATTTACCCCGTAATACCGATAGCTTGTATGATCGATTCGGGCATTAATGCCGGCCGGATGTGTACGGGCGCGCGTCGCAGTTGCGCGCGACGCCCCCGTCGAATGTGTTTCGCTCGGTATTACACGGGGCATTGGCGCTTGATACGCGCGAAGGTAACCCTCTCTCGCACCGATACGGAGTATAAGCAGCATAGGGATTGATGGCTGCGTGTACCGCGTATACGCACTGCCACTGGCCCTCCAAGAGTCATGTATATTTACGCAGCGTCAGCCTGTTGGCCGGTTTTCGTCCGATGCCGAATCGAACGCACGAAATATCGGCTAATCTCCGTCGATCTCTGATTTATCGGACCTACCCAGCCCCGATTACGCCTGGTTAGGCTCGTCGCGCGTCTCGTCAATGGTTTAAACACTCTTGAATCTTTCACGGCGCATCGCCCGGTCACTAGCTAAATCTAATACGCGATAAAGCAAATTTATCAGTATTCTCAGCCGTTAATGAGATTAATTATTGAAACACGATGCGCAGCGGCTCACAGGTTTCGAGTTCGCTGTATTTTCATAAAAGTTTAACGCGGAGCACGATGGTTCGATTCGAGGTCGAATCACGCGCACCGAATGTCGGCTAATCCACAGTGATCCCCGATTTACCGAGTTTCTCTCCTGTAATACCTCGTGCCGCGCTTTGCCGAATCGACTAATAGCGAAGCGAATAATCCGATCTAATATTTTCACGATAATTTGCCTGAAATTGTTTTCGGAAATTATTCGAAATACGCTGCTCGCTCGCGTCTGAAACGTTGCGGGGCTCCCAGTCAGTTGGGGAACTCTGTTAGCCGGGAAAAGGAGGAAAGTCCATTTGCTCTCGCGTATCGTCATGCATATTTCGCATTGTCTCGTGTTCCGTCGTGGCAAAGCAGTGCCGCGTTATTGACGTATTGCGGTAGCAAAACCGGTTCCCTGGCCGCGGCTCGTCGACCGGCCGGGTCACAAGTAAAATTATTCCCGTCATTAAACTGACGTCCCGGCGCCCTGGAGATGAGGGCGCAGCGTTTACCGGTTTTATGGGCACTTACATTTTACTGGTTTAATCTCTGTGTGCGCTCTCGCGAACACTGTGCTTCCACGGCCCGCGCTATTCCTATCCAGCCACCTACTTTTAGATCCCTTAATCCTTCGTATTTGTATTCATTTCGTGAAATCTTCATCGAGCATCCAATTGACTTGTTCCCCTCGTTGCTTCCATCTGCTATACGTCTTTCTCTGGATTTAATGGGAAATTCTTTCGACCCGTTCGAGTATCGGAGGCACGTTGCGTCCTTTCATCGACGAATCAACGTTCCATACCCGTTTCGATCATTATTTCCTCTCGATGATCATTATTTCCTCTCGATGATGGAAAATTAAGCGAATCTTTTCTTTCTCCGGAGGAGATCGAGACTCTTTTCTCGCTTTCCCCCGCACAGATGCACGCGGAATCAATTCCGCCGCGGGTTTAATTATGCACGAGCAATCTGCTTGGCTGTTATTCGAGACCGCGCGGAAAGTTGCCCCGCGATATGTATGTTCGGAGGAACGTCACCGCACCTCTACTTTCGTTCCTGTCGCTTCCGCCTTCTCCTCGTCGCATCCGGAGATCCCGGTGATTGCGCGACAGAAGCGTTTCCTTTATTTTCCAAACTTCCAGCCCGACTTGTGGTCTCTGCGAGCATTATAATATCTCCCAGCGAGTCAAAGTCGGTCTTGGCGGAAAAACTTGTCGGAACTCTATTCACGTTCCAATAAAAGACCGGTCTTTCCCCTTTTTCCAATTTTTTTTCCATCGAAAATGTAGATTTTTTGGCTGAGATTCCTCGATCGACTCGCGGTGGATTCAGTCGAATCGAACCATGTAAATTACTGCTCGGCTGAAAGCGTCCGATCAAATTTAACATCGCGAGATACTTTCGAAGTCGCGATTCCTTTGATCTAATTTGGTTCCGTGACGCGATTAATTCAACAAACCCGAACGCGAACTATCGAATTGAATTAAACGTTCGATCTCGTTATCAATTTCGTCCCATCGAGGCAGTATTGTTTAATCAAAGCGAACCGCGTTATTTTCGCTCGGGGCTAAAGGTTATTGGTCGGCTGGCTCCTTGGCTGAATCTCGAATCTCGGATCTGTTGTCGTACATGTCGCGGTTGGTCGCGCGTAATGCCGTAGGAGCGGAGCAACTGTAAAAGCATCCGCGACGAGCCACGGTCGTTAGAGATAGTTTTACGACGCGGCTGCGCCGATAGCATGCAGAAACGACGGGATGCAACGTGATGCATCAAAACGCGAAACTACGTTGCTTCCCTTTTACGCTGATCCGACACGACAGACCTTTCAAGGGACAAATAACCGGCTGCTCTCTAAGTGATGCCAGCGAAACTGATATTCACCGGAAACTACGATACTTTTGTCTCTCTGTCGGTTCGCGTACCGCGTACACGTTGCAACCGCAACGAACGTTGGAAATAAATTGAAAACAAATTCAATCGACGAACACCCTCGTGAAGTGTTCTCACGGTAGCTCCTTTGATTTAAAGACTTCGACACTTGCAGGTTCCTAGCAGCCAGTATATAGGGTGCGCGTAGATAGAGAAGGGGAAAGGGTGAAAGACGGGACGCGAGGCTAAAGAGAGAGCCCGGCTAGGGACTTGCCCGCATCGTCTAGCAAGCCTCGAGAGGCGAGAGCGGCTTTTAGAACAATAGCACTTCGGGTCTCGAGTGCGTTACCTATTCTTCTGGCCAGCAGGATATTATGCCTCGAGAGAACCGGGCCCCGTTGCTGGATGCCATAAAGTAGCGAGGAAAAAAGTACCAGGCAACTTCCGTCATCGTGCGTAAAAGAAATCCTCGCTGGGAATTAAAGACACGCCTCTCTCTGTACGAGTCTCGGTATCGTTCAATTACTCCGTTCGATTACGAGGCAACGCCTCTCCCGATCTCGATGCGTGCAACTGCTCGTACACGTTTTTCGCCCATGAATGGGGCGCAGCAGCGTTTCGGCTCGTGAATGGAAGCGTCGCGATTTCCATGCCGTGAGAAAGCGAACGCGTCACGGACGGGGACGAAGAATGCGCGTGCACATTTGTTGCGGTCACAGGGCCCGGACAATCCGTAATACGCCGCGGAATCGTGGCCGCCTACGTTGAAACCGCAGCCGCGGTGCAGATTGTCTCGAGAACCGCGACCGGTCGTTGCACGCCGAAGTTGATCGATTTTGACGCTCTACGGAGTAAAAAGAAATTTCCCGCGGGGGGAATTGCATCGATTACCACGTCATAAGGTATATTTTTAGCGGGTACATGAGAACAGATTGATTTCAGGATCGATACGCGAAAATTGAATCGCTACTTTCCTTCGACAGACAATTAATATTACTCGCTACGATCGTTTGAAATCGATTCCCTTAATTATAGTCAGTACTACTTGACATGTATGTCACGAGTAACGCGACTAATCGAGGAGCTAAGATACCGCGCTTCGGGGACCACCGCTTAAGAAGAAACATCGCGATAACGTGTCAATCCTAGGCTTGTGAAATACTTAAATACCCCGTTGATTTAAATCTAGTCCATAAAGTATCTACCAGTTTTGAAGTGGTCGTTCGTTACGGTATTAACGGGCGATAACGCGGGATACCGCGGCGTTGTTAAATAGAAACACTTGCGTAACGATCCCGAGCGAGGCAGGGAACAGGAACAGGTTTCCGCCGGGTCAGGATCGCCAGTTAAGTTGTACGCGGTCGAACGGAACACTTTGTACGACACGCCGCTTGTTCTTGTTCCGTTCCACGATTCCGATAATTTCGATAATCCTTTTGGCCGGGTCCGCGCGCACCCCCCGGCGCAACCCTTAAAGCTCGAGCGCTCGGGTCGGTTGTCGGCCCAGCCTGTGCATAATGCACACGCGATAGCGGATGTGCTAACGATCCGCTAAGTTCGACGACTAATTAGATCAACCGGTCGGATGTAACTAATACGAACGGGGCGAATGCAAATGATACTTAACGAACGACTTCTCGGCCGGCCGGCCGTCCGGTCCGGCGCGGCTGAACGAAAATAAAAACGGGCCTCGCCGAGTTTTTTCGATTACCGATTGGATTCGTGCGATCGCGGCCCCGCGGTCAAATGAACCCCGTATTTCGATTAGGTGCCTCGCGAGAGAGCGGTTTTATGCATGCATTGTGGTCGACCCCGGGCACAGTCCACGGTAAAAGTTTCTCGGTCGTCGGGCGAATCCGACACGCTCGTACGCCCGCTGGAATAAGCGCGAACGAATTTGTCGGCTTTCTTCACCCCTTTCATTTCCATTTTACTTTCTTTGCGCGGCTCTCGGTTTAATTCCGTCGCCTCGACCGCCGTGGAATCTTATTATTTTCTTCTGCCCGCTGGATCGCGGGTATTTATCGCCAATTTATGGATTCGAACGAATGTACGATCGGGGGGATCGTCGACGCGTAACGTTCCCCTGATTGCTAATTGAGACGTCCCGGCTTTATCTCGAACTGGTTGGTAACTGAAATCTGTAACAAGCGGATTTGCAAATTCGCCAGAAAAATATGCTTCCTTGGCAGCCACGGTTCGCGCCTTAAATAACGTTTCCTCCGATGCTTATTGGGCTTAACTGGTTCGTTATCCGGAATCGATCGGTCTAAATGGCCCGGACGAATTGATACGGCCACGCACGCACCCCGGGTTCGCGTAATGAGTACAATTAAAGCAGTTGTAAAGGCGGATTGTATTTTATGCGTACGCGCTATAGCCGAAGTCATTATGTCCCGCCGGCTGACAGCTACATATGTATAAATGCTCAATTTGCGCGCCAGCGCGCGAAACATTAATCTTATTATTTTAATTACAAAGGATCGGGGAGGCGCTTCGTTCGGGGCGATGCCTTATAAATATAGATGTCGACCGCGGGTTTTTGACCATGTACAGTCCGCGAAAGTAGTTCTTCCACCGCTTTTTCTTCGCCTTCCATCCGGAACTTGTCGTTCGGTGCTTCGATCCACCCCTTTTTTGCGGTGCATCGCTGCGTCGATACATCGTGAAAATGGAAATCGATTCGGTACAAATTGAAACTTTCTTACCAGAGTCTCGTCCTTAACCACGCGAGAAGTATTTAACGAAAGAATAGTACACGCAAGACTGAATGCGTTCGTGTCTAAGGTAATCACTTGAAAGTTTCCACGATACAAATTTGCGATGCAGAAGATAATTAAGTGGCTCGTTTTGGGCCTGGAAGCTCGATGTACCAGCGATCTTCGCGAAATTAATCAAAACGAAGTTCCTCGAATCGAAAACGATGTAATATCGAATCGCTAAACTTCGATCGAGCATTTACGCGAAAGATAACCGGCAATTAATTCGGTAGGCCGTTCCGGCTGGCATGCAACCCTTCAACGGTAACCGATAAATCTTACGTTGACACGGTGTTTCGCGGGCTGAAAGCAATCCGGCTTCGTTAATTTATACCAATCACGAGGAACGCGCTTACAAAGAGGCCGTAATAGCGTACCGTGCTTATTCCACGCGGAATTTATTTATTACTATCGGCGTTCCACGCGTTTGAAGTGCCGACATTCGGCGCTGCCTCGCGCTCTTTACACATTACAATACTTTTCCGATGGATCGCGCGCCGCGAGCCGTCTACTTTCTAAATTCTTCTAATGACAATCCCATATCGTCAGGAACACGTGTTCCACGCGAACGGATTAAAGTATGGCACAACACTCCCACGGAGCAAAACGCGGTGAAGTTCTCCGCGGAATGGGAAATCCCGAGGGTTGATCAGCGCGCGCGTAATCGCTGGAAACAACAACTGGCGAAATGGCATCTCCGACGTTCTCATTCTGAAATTATTTCAGCGTATTCCATAGATACATATAACCTGTTCCGTGTCTGCCAACTTGAAACCAAAATTCTAGATAGCGTAGATTGTGCAAGTTTCCAAAGGTTCGCCACTGCTACCATAGACTGTACAAGGGGGAGCGTTAATAACCGTCGATCGAATCGTGTCTTAAACGTGGCAAGTGGTCGCGAAAGGAAACTTGCGGTCCACTCCCGATCATTACTCTCCCGGTTTTTAATTATCCGCGCGAAAGAAAGCGCGCACTTTTAATATTTTAACGAACTATTTTCGTCCGCGGCCGGTAATTAAGATTGATGGCGAAGTTCAAATGCGTAATTGCGCCGGACGGAGGCTTTCCTTTTTTTTTCTCTCCCGCGCGCGGGCGCACTTCATCAATCAAATATTCTCTTCTTCCTTTTTTTTGTTCTCTTCTTTACCTTCTTTTCTTTACTCCGGTTTCTTCGACGCTGCTCCTCTCTTCCTCCGTCTCGGGGCGCGTTGGCACGCATTCCGGGCAAGCTTCACGCATCTGCCGACGAGGACGGAGCCAGATGGGTCCCATTGTGGATGCGCGAGGGCGTAGCAGCGCGCGTTTTGCACGCACCATCTCATTGTGCCGCGGCAACAAAAAAAAAAAAAAAAAAAGAAAAAGGAGAAAGAAAAAAAATCGCGGTACGATATAAAAGCGGAGCTTTCTGCGCCGCGGTGAAACCCGCCGTGAAGCGGATTAGAGGAGGGTCTTGACACGCGGCTCCCTCGGTTTTGCGCAACCGGGTATAGCTTGCTAATGGCGAACAGTGTTGAATTACGCTGCTGCGCGAACTGTGAACTCCTTTTGCAAATCACTTCAAAGGCGACGAACAACTTTTGGCTGAACATCGCGTCGGACGTAATTCTGTATCACTTTGTGTCACACGAGTATTGACGATTTAATATTCGTTTTGCACCTGTAGCTTGCAAAATTCGAACGACGCGATTCGCTGCGATGTCTTTTATCCTTCGCAACTCGTTGCTGTTACGCGTAGAGTTACTCGAGACCCTATTACGCCGACCATCCCCCTTCGCGCGTGAGAAGAAGCTCACGCGTGTAAAGGGGATGCCAGCGATTAGTTAAACGCCGGACGAAACAACCACGCGCTGGTCCTCGAGAGTGAAAGACACTAATCCTAAGTGGAGAAGAAACCCGCATGGAAGTGAAACGGTGAACTCCACTTGCCAGCGGTATCAAAGCCGGCGATGTGCCTGCCATTGTGCGCGTTTCTCTAGGATCGTTCGCGGCGTCTTTTAAAGCGCGTATCGGCCCCCGCGGTCGCGCAATAAATTAGCATTGTTCGGCGCGGGGAACGTTCGAGAGAAAAAGAGGGATTGGCGAGAGGGAGGAAAAGAGCCGAGGACAATTCTCGGTGGTGCGCGCTCCGCACCTGTTACCTTTTTTAGAGGCACACGGCTAGGGAAAGGGACGGGGTGGTGTGAGACGCGAAGAGGGAAAAGTTTCTTAACTCGCGAGCCAGCCACGGGAGGAAGAGGAACAAAGAAGCGAGCGGAGGCTAGGCTGAGAGTACGCGGCGACGCTGACTTAATCCGTGGGTTAAGCCAGTCGCGGATACACAATGCTGGCCACCCGGTTTCCGCTCTAGTTAATGCGTAGAGAGCCCGTAAACAGAATGACAACCAGGCTCTAGACACCGTCAGTGCACGACTCTTGCGTTTCTACTTGCTAGCCGTCTCGCGCGAGAAGTCATCGATCCACTGATTACGCTGGAGCTGTTTGCTGCTTCGAGATTATGGGACATTTTTAATGTTCATGAAAATTTATATCAAACGGGTGGATGAAACGGAGCAGAATTTTACTTTGCTCCAAAGTGGAGAGTCGTGGTTGGGTTAGGTCAGGCCAATCACAATTCGTTAAACGCGCTGGGTATATCGCGGCTAGTACCCGCGGAGAATAAATCATCAGAGATTCAGGGTGTAGTTTATTGACGTCTCGGTCCTCGATGGCTTCTGAATTTTACATCGGGTTCTCTAATACGTTCCCTAGACAAGGGATGTTCGCTGGTGCTCTGTCAACGTAGGAAATTGTATTCCCGGTAACGCAGAAAAACGTGACAAATGTACGAAAAATGTACTCGATCCATTTTAGATTACACTAAAAGGACAGGAGTATGTTTTTTCCATCGATTGTTCCATTTCGACGAAATTATCATTGACTCTTATCAATATTTACACTCCCCCCTGTTCCTCGCGGAAAATTCGACGAGCGAAATATTTTTACTGGCCAACAGCGCACTATAAATTGAAAGTCTATTTTTTTGTAATTACGAGAGATACGATCGATCTATATGCATTTTCCCGTTTACACGAGAATTTCGAATTTGACTGTGTCCAGAGAAAAAAGAAAAAAAAAACGTTTACCCCGTTGATGCGTAGGGCGG
The DNA here is from genome assembly GCF_050948175.1 of Xylocopa sonorina. NCBI lineage: Eukaryota > Metazoa > Arthropoda > Insecta > Hymenoptera > Apidae > Xylocopa > Xylocopa sonorina. The sequence goes on along the minus strand of NC_135197.1, from coordinate 9,645,163 downwards.
TTACATAAATAACGCATTATTTTAGGGCCCGAAAATTTCTCTGGAAATCAATAATCGAATAGCACCGCAAGCCCAGGGAAATTAGTTCTCCCTAAATTTCGCGTAATCTCGAGGGCTTGAGTTCTAATATGTAAATCCCCTGACATAACGACCTGTTCGTTTTAGCGTTCTCCGATTACCGCTCTTACTCCTGGTTTTCGTGCGAGAACGCCACCGCGTTGCCCATTCGCGCAAAATCACTGCTAATTATCCTTTTCCACTGCTTATCAACTTCTCGAATAGATTGTTCGCCAGCGAGCTATAGGCGAATCGTGGAAATTACGAAATCTTTTCCGTTCATTTCTATTATTTCTCCTGATATTTAATGGAAACATTTTTGCGCGCGTCTAGCAACAATGCAGGGTTGTCACGGGCAGAATTAGAAAATTAGGAGTTCAAAATTTCATGCCGGACGAATGTCACGTCGTGTGGTTCTCTCTTCTCGCTGCGCAATTAATTTCCTTTACATGGCTGACCACAAACCATCCTCATCTACTAACAGCGCACATTATCCCGACATGAATTTCTCCATCGCGCGGACGGTGCGTCTGCGAAATGCATTTCAAATTGAAACTCTGGACAAAACCAGCTCTCATATTTCACTTTGTTTATGTAGAATCGCACAAATGTTAATAATATTTGAGGAGTAATCCTGTAAAACGAACGAATTATTAACCATCGCTCAAACCGTCGATTCGCGTTTGTCTTCTACAATGATATCGATCCTGTCGTTTCTGTTCGTAGCTTCGATCGATCCGTATCGAACGCGAAAAGGAAACCGTAGAATATGCACCCACGTGCAGAGACGCTCGTTCGATTCGGTATTCGAATATCAGTCGAATATCCTCGAAGAGGCTGCCGCGTCGTCTGCCAGACGATGTATCTCGGCGGCGTCTCTGGAAAGGCCTCCTTTCCGGTTCCGCTCGCGGCGTAAGAGAAAGATCGGTTCCTCGGTATCGTACGGTCGCGCGCGAGAGAGAAAGTGCGCTTCCCTCTCGAGTTCTTACATTTGAATGAAGCTAGAAGGATAAGAGGAAGGAACACAGCCGTGTTTCGAATTCGTTGGCGCGAACTACCGTAGCTCCCAACCCTTTCGTCCCGCCCCTGTTATTCCCGAACCTTGTGCCAGCCGCGCGATCTTTTTCCTCCAGTTTCCAGCCCAGGAGACCGCCTCGTAGTCGTTGATTTATTTATTTCCCTGTGTTTCGCGCTGCGTCGACCTGGCCCGTCCTCGCTGTTCATCGTCGCCTCGTTCTGTTGCCCTTCCTCACCGATTTCGTTCGATTTCCGCCGTCTGCGTCGCTTGACGACGATGTCGAGCCGTCTCGACTTTGACGTCGCCCAGGAGCCGCCTATTTCCGACAATTGGCTCCGGCGCGGGGCCACGCTCAAGTGCAGTATTCAAAGGTTCGACTTCTTCGTTCCACGGGGATAAGTCCTTCCTCTTTCCCAGGTCGCCCTCCTCGCAGTCACTTTTGCGCCCGTTACCCTTCGTTTTTTTCCACCGTTTCTTCTCGTTCTCGCCGATAGAGGCCATCGTCGGGAGTAACTTGTTCCCTCGCCATTACGCTAAGAACCTGTCAGAAGGTAGAATGATGCGCGTGTCCAATCCACTGGCAAGGCTTTGATGCATTCAGCGAACGATTTAATATCGCGGATAATTTTTTATTACCAAGGACTTGGCAAATGAGAGCGCTGATCGTTTTATTACTCCCTTCTCGTTAAACCCCTTCCGATACTGGTTATCCGGCGTTAGCGTATCGAAAAATATGGACCAATTTGTACGTTACCACGATTACGTGGTTTAGCGCACAGTTACGTCGATGGAAAATGGAGCTATCGATCGCGGGGCACTCCTGTAAAGAGCTAAAGGAATTCCTCCCGGCTCTTGTACGCGATCGCGTATTTTCCCTTTGCTTTTATTTCCTCTCTTACTTTTGGGATTGAATTTTAACGTCGACAGAGTCGTCGATTTCCGGAAACGATCTTGGCAAAGGATCGTGCCAAGCTGCAGTCTCCGAGGAATCGATCGTTAGCTTTGATCTTATTGCCTCACGTTCCCCGGTCTTTTTTGTACCCTTGCCCCGGCGTTTCTTCCTCCCGCCAGACCCTACAGAAATTTTATAACAAGATACATAAATCGGTTCGTTCTTCCCTCGACAATGTTACGTCGAATATTTGTCCGTACATTGAACGAATTAATTAGTCGTGCCTCGCGATCAGGCTGTTAGCGCGTTCTTCAGTAGTATGGACGTTCATGTACGGCCAGACTAGGCAGAATTTTCAAATTTCCGTGCGCGACGAAAGACGAGCGCGAATTTAAATGCAAATTCGTCGTCCGCCTCTTTCCGGTTAACGATCTTCGGTTCTTCAGGATGGAATGTCCGTTCGCCGTGGATCGATTATATCGCGTTGGGAAGAAAATAATAGCCGTCGGGATCGCATTCGAAAGCGCATTAATCGCGGCTAAACACGACGCGTTACGTACGAACCTTCTCGGCTATGGTCTCGGTGGGGGCGATAGGTGATTTAATAAGGCTATATTTTGTATTGATTCATAAATACATCTCGCGAGAGCGAGAGCGCGCCGGTACCATTAAGCGATTGATCGCTGTGCAATTTGTAATCAATAAATCTGGAGAACGACCCCGCAGCGGCGTAAGCATCCCGAACGCGGCCGAGGAAACCGGAATGAGAGATTTTTCCGGCCCGGGAGCACCGCCTGCTCGTTATTTACAACGCTCGAATGAGAGAAGAAGTGTTTACAAGACGACGCGGAACCCGCGCGTTGGAAAAAGCATCAATTTTCTGCGTATTTTTGCACCCTTCCACGGGCATCCCCGCTTTTTCCTCTTATCGATCTTAACGAAGCAAAACATCGCCGTTATCCCAGAAAATATGCTTTCCATTCGGCCACTCTGCTATTCGCCGTTGATTCGCCGAAGCGATTCCTTCGAAATTTATTTGATTATCGATCAGGAGCTGGTGCACGCTGACTGGCGCCACGTTATTTTCGGATTCACGTGCATTCTCGTGGGAAACCACATTTTCCCATGACGCGTAAGAAATTGTAATGCAGTTGTTATTCATGGATCCCGTTTCATGTTTCACAATGTTCGAAAGTTGATGCGAACGACTTTTATCGATGAAAGCTATCCGGGATGACGTGCACGCGCGTACCGCGATAGTAACGCAAGGTTGATATTACGATGAATACTTTATCAGACGGAGGCAACGAACGCCTGTAGCGGATAATTTATCGACAATAAAGAATGCAGATGAAAAGCACATAGACCCATTCGTGGCCCACGTCCTCCGCGACGGAGTCACTCTGCGACGGGCTGTATCACCGTGCACCATACTTACTTACTTCGTGTAATACGCTTGTTCACACACCGACACGCTCGTCTCTTGTTTGCTTGGACAAGATTGCGTCTTCCGGCTCGTTGGGAACGTTGTCGAAGCTTACCTCTTTCCTGTCTGATGCGGCAAGGGCGTATTCTACTGTAGATTCTTCTCGTACGCATTCTATTCCGTGCAGTTCGTTTACATAAAACGATGGTTACCGTCGTCAACAAATAACGTCGTCTCGTCCCTTGTTTTTTTCTTAAACTGCTACGAGTTGCTAAAATCCTTAGGAACACTAAACAATTCGATCAAAAAAGGAAGTGATTGCTTGGCTCGAAATCCTTGATTTCCACGGAAGAACACGCGACGTCGCATCGCGCTTTTAATAAATCGTACGTGGTAGATTCGAGTGATATCCGAGACTGGCTGGGCGGCTTCGATCGCGAGTCCTCGAGAGGAAATCACGGGGAATCGGTGAAAAATCGGTCACGGTTATGGCAGACGCGTTGTTCCATACGGCGGAGTCACGCGGCGGAGTAACAGACGCGAGGCAGAAGGGACAGTCCTCTCGTAACGGCGCGGCGCTCTCGCGACACAGTGTTCGCGTGTACGAGCGTATAAGGACGCGCGTGTACGCGCGGGTAAACACATCTATTCGGGGTCGACGTTCAAGGGATCGTGCACGGAGCGGGTCGTGAGCAGCCTAGAGCCGACACGACGCTGGAATTTCTCGACAAATAGGTGAATATGCACATAAATACATAACAAAGCCCCGTGACGGGTACCTCGAATCGCATAAGGACGCCGACGGACGAAAGGGGACGACAACTGGAACGACGACGACGATAAAGAGGAGGTGGTGAACGAGGAGGAAGAAGAAATAACGTACGAGAGGATAAGAAAGGGGGACTCTCGTGGAACCGGCCGTGATTCCACGGGAACGAATGTCACGCGTGGCTGTCGAGGACTTGCACCAACTCGATATAACTCACTTTATTACCGGTACGTTCTCTGGAAAATGAATTATTGAAAACGTGCCTCGGCAGACGCCGGCAGGGAACACCGTGTGTCTACGTTAAGCTACTCCGGCGAGCCATTAGTAGCACGTTAAGACGCTTGATCGTCGAATATCGTCGTCGCGCGTGCATCGACTACAATAGCTATCAAAAGTAGTTACGCGGACGATTAACCAGCTCCAATGTTACTAAAAACTGTCCAGCGTACGCGCGTGCAATTGCCATTCGTACGAGCGACAAATTTTGTTTACTCGACGCAGGGGTGGTTTGGCTGGGGTGGTTGGTATCGATCGTTTCAGGCTAGAATCGGGGAACGTGGTCGCAGCCGCAGCCAAGATTGAGGAGAATGTCGCGGATTTAGCGCGGTATGACGATCACGCCTGTAATCAATTGTACGCATAGTCGCGGCCGTCGGTTTGCCCTAGCATTTCGCAATATTCGCGTCTGTTCCCCGACGGATTCGCGGTGTGCCCGCGCGCGTCTACGCGCCTTTGTGCGTATGCGCAGCATGCGAAAAATTAATTCCGTACATGATTTGCATATACACGCTGTTAGCGATACGTGCCCCTTAACGAACTACGGGGACGCGTCGGGTCCCGATTAAAAGGTAAATATAATCCCTCGCTGCTTAGAAGGGCCAGCCTTTCATTCGTTTGTTTATCAGCTGTTGGTAGGATATGATCGATCAGTTTACTCCTGAGCGTTCCGTTCACTTTCGCGTGCTGGCTTTTAGCTAATAGAACGAAATCGAATTCGTGAACTCTGGCTGAACGGTAGCTAAACGCAGTTACGGAGTGTAGCGTTAGAGTCGTGCGAGAAGCTCGAGGGTTTTATCTTCGTGAGATATCTTCGAGGAACTCGTAGTCTGCGGAGGAACAAAAGAGCGATTCGATAGGCTCTATTTGTCTCTAGCCGGACGAGCGTACCGCACGAAATCGCGGCTCACCGGACGTATTACGCACGATTATGATGATTATTTTCCTTAATGTATAGCTGGCAGTGGCCGGGCCACGTTATTAATACAGAGGAAAGCACGGACACCCTGCTGAGGTCCTCACGATACACCATGGGCAAGGCCCTGACCTCGGGGTCTCACCATCGGCCAGGGTCCAGGGAATGGTTCATGGGTTCCTACGCGCGGCATCACACACGGTGAGAGCCGCGTCGTGGTTTTCATTGTTCCCTCTCCACCCCCTCAGCGATTCGATTTCGCGAGGTAACTCGCTATCGAACGGAACATCGGAGCCGTTCCTTCTTCGTCGATGACACGCGAATCGCGCGATGGTTTATCGTGCGGACGTGGAAAAATATCGAAAACGATTCCCGTAATTGGTTGATATTATTATATCGAACCGAAAGCGGTGCACACAGGCTGGGCGGTCGTACGTCTCGCGGCGCGATACGTGTTCAACGGTGTAATTCCGTTTACGAGTAACCGCGCGTACATAATATTTGTCGGCTGAAACGTTCGAGCCGGGGCACGAGCGCAGATAATCGTAAATCGGATGCGGCGCGAGGTGCCCGTTGTTTCCTCGAGATTTCGAGGGTCGATCGGCGGACGCGATGCAGAAGGTTCGCGCGATACGGTCAGGGTTCGTAAAAAGGGGGATGATGGAAATGATATAAGTTTACATAGAGGTAGGTATGTTAATGCACGGTATAAATAAGGAGGCGCGTTCGGCGCCTAATAGGACGCTAATTGTGATTATATACAACACGGCCGGGGCGCGCGCGCACGCGGATGCAGCCTGAATTTTATACACCTATATAACATTTATTGCCGGCCGTCCGACCGGTCGAGTGTGAACGAGCAAAAATTCGCAACGCCCGGGAATTTATAGTAATGAAAGGATGGAGATTTATCGGGCGTTATTGCTTTACAAATGATCCGATATCCTGGCCCGCTCCGCTGGTACTTATAATGGTTAATTTGTGCAACCAGGATCTTTCCGACACCACCAGCCGCTCGGCCCTCCGCGCCATTATAACCTGGGTATGTAACGGCGACGGAACGAGGTCTCTTCCATTCTCGATTCTGCGTTTATTAATTCGCCAACAGCTACATATATTTGTGTATCCTTTTTGTCATCCGCAGTCGTTGGAATTAATCCTGTTTCGTGGACCGCGGGGAAATCGGTAACACGCGGAGAGAATTATTGGACGACGTTTATTTGAAAACGATTAAATGTAAATCCGCATCGTGAAACGTCCGAGTGTTGTCTAAACTTATTCTATAACGTAACGCGGAGGGATTTAATACAGCAAGTTCGTCGTCTAACTTCATCAGAGATTTATCTAGCAGCGATGCCTGCGAATCTTTAACAGCCAAAAAGTTCCGCCACGGTGATAACCGTGTAACAGCAAAAAGTAGGAACCGTAAAATTTCCGACGGTCAAAGTTGTGCGAACGTTACTTCGAACGGGTGGCCACGGATGAATTAAAATACAGGTGGCGCGGGATGGTTGGAAAGGGAGAGAAAGGGGAGAAAGGCGCACGACCGAATAACTCTTGGCAGGATGGAAAAAAGGACCGACGGGAACCGGAATCGGCAGTTTATGCAGCCATTACCACAGGTGAACGCCACAAGCAATACGTTGGGCTGCGCTGATTTAAAACCGCTCTTAGGTTCGGTCTACCCTCTCCACCCTTCGTTCCACGATAGTTGCAAAAGGTCTACCCTATCTCCGCATTACGTTTCCTATCTCTCCCCGTTCGTTCCCTTTGTCCTATCCCCCTGGTGAGATCCTGCGCCAACCGTTACGGGCGCAAATCTCCGGCTACTTAAACTTATTAACGTTTTATCTACATTTTCAGATTAAATCTATATTTTAATTAAAAGACAAATGCGCTCGATTATCGGCGCAATTTCCTCGGTTTCGTCGCCGTTACAACGATGACGTAATTTTCCCGCAATTTGCGGATCCCCGCAATTTTCAACCCCTTTCGGCCGCGGTAATCGGTGGGAATTAGTCGAAATAAATTGTTCGAACTTCTTTTCGACCTTGTTCGTGGAACACCATCGCTTTCAGCGTTGATTCTCTAGTTTTCATCTACGCGCGGATAAATCCACCATGGACGCATCAGATTAGGGCAGTTTTGTTGCAGTTTTAAACGCGAGAGTTAAATAAAAGTAGACGTCAATTTTCGCCTGGAAGTCTAGTTGAAAGCGCCGATTCTACTCTCTCGCACGCCTTTCGCATCATTCGTATTCGTGGTCGGTACACGTTGATATCGAACAGGGGAGACCGTATTGGATCCACGGTCGACGTCGTCCAATAGTTACTCTTTATTGAATGTAAGTGCAGTCGGCGTAAATAATCTTTTGTGCTCATTTTATTACCGTACCTGGCGAGCGTAGCTTTATACGCTGTGATATGGCTGCTGTGATTTTTAGCAACGCTAAAACTAAATAGGTTTCCCGTGTACAACGGTGACATCGTTGAAGCGTGATATTGGATTCGGATGTATTAATGAGAAAGGAGGAATATAATGTTTTGCAGTCTCGAAACCAGCGAACCTACTAACTTTCTTACAGAACGCATGCTTCGGAATAACGTAAGGTACATTTAAACGAAAAGCTTCCCCAGAATCATTATTAGCCTCGTTATCAGAGCAATTTCAATCACCTGTAAGAAAATCCAATTTTTCACATACATTTTTTAATAACGCGAAGGGAAAAAGGTCACGATTTGAATGTATATTTTAGCAGAAAAAATGTTAATCAAGTAACCGTGTGTAATTAAGCGTTCGTTGCCACGCCAGATTTTCGTCATTATTCCCTGTACGTAATTAAGCGCGAGCCCTACGTCCTCGCTCCGGTAGGACGTAACGTTTCTTTTTCCCACACGTCCCGGTTCCGTGTCGATTTCCCGGGGATCCCATTGTACGGGTGTTCGCGATGCTTCTTCGCTTGCAACCAAATTTATGAAGCCCTCGAACTTTTCATGCGCGATGCTCAAAGAAAGGGAGAGAAAAGACGGGGCGGGGGTGAGACGAGCACCATTCAAAGGATCGTTGAATTAAATTCCCTGCCCTGTATAGAAATACTCTATTACCGGCGGAAAACGATGGGAAGGAATTTCATATGACCCGTTCGCTTGACTGACTACCAATATCGCGGGACGTCTTCGACGTACGTACGAATAAAACGCGAGGAAAACGAGATAAGGCGGGGGGATAAGCGTAAAGGATCTGCTTGTACATATCAGTGATGTACGCGTTCAGTGATGGTTCCATGTCGGTTCAGCGATAGTTCCGTATCATTGTGAACATACGCCTTTGAACGGGGCGGAAACGATACCGACACTGATGCAATTTTATGGTACTGAACGGACACTGATGCGTCTGTAAATAGATCTTAAAAGAGTGGATAAATACAGTCGATCGGCGCCGTAAGTTACGACTCGTAACGCAGCGAGATGAAAACCGGGTAAATGGGAAAAAAGACGACGGCGAAGAACAAAAGGCGGAGGAATTTCGTATTATCTAAATATTTTCATTGGTGGTATCAAAGGATGGGGAATAAAAGTCGTCGTAAAGCTCCGCGGGGGTGGGGTTGCTATACGCGCGTGAAACGGACGGACGGAAGGGGAAGATACACTTATTTTCTTTTTATCACGGAAACATTCTTTTTTCCCATAAAAAAATGACGCCTTTTACGGTTTTAGTCCCGTGCGTAATTACCATTACCTTCGCGAATATGGTGATAATACAGTAAACGGGGCGGCGCGACAAAAAAACTACTTTAATGCATTTAATTAAGTCGCGGCATTTTATCCTGGCATTTTTACAGCAACCACGCGGCGGAGAGAATTTTAAAGCGCCATCGGGACGGCCGATATATCGTCTGCTGATCGCGGAGAGAGTTCACTTGAAAATGCGTCCTAACGCCCGTCAAATATAAGGGTGGAAAAAGCGAGAGGTAGCAGAGGAAGAGGAGGCGAGAGAATATCGGGATCGTCGTGGATAGAGAGGAGAGAGAAAAAAAAAGGGGTGAGTAACCTTACGATCAAAGCTTCTCTGTTCACCCTCGTGTAACTTATAAACTGTTAGTCGTTCTCCGTCGCGGACATTTTCACCGGTCGCGCAAATAAGTCGACGGCCGACGAAAAATAGAGTCATATTTCTGGGGGCAGCTGCACGGCTGCACCGTCTCCACCCGGAGATTCTAATAAGAACCGCATAAAGCTTAGAAATTAATGTCCTCCACCTATCTCACCCTCCCCGTTCGCCAGGCGTTTTCTTACTTCCGCGCACCGGACACACATGACTTCTTGCCAGCTTTCCACCTTCGTTCCTTTTCTTTCCCCTTTTGTTCGGGAAAAGCACCTGAACTGCTCCTAATCGGGCCATATTGATTCACGTCCGGGGAATATCACGCGTTACCGCACCCCGTTTGCGGTGTTAAATCTGTTCCTTCCAGAGTCGCGGTGGCTCTTCTGCCTACGACGATAACAGGATAGGGAGTTATTCCGTACTTAGACGCGGACTAATCAAAGTTTAACGTAAAAGTAATACGAGACTCGGATCAGTCTCGGTACGAGACACAGCGATCTGTTTGCCGGTGGTTTGGAACAAACAAGAAACAGGAAATTGCACGTTTTCGTGGACGAGACAAAGTCGCTTACCGGAATTCATAAGTACAAGATACGAGTCGTTTTGCCCGGCGCAAACACAATCGTAACTTCATCTTCTCCTCTTCATCTTTTTTCGCCCCCCTCATCGCTTCGTTTTCCTACGCAATTTACATTCGCGGTCTTTCGTGTTTCACATCCATATTCAATGAAACCGACCGTGAATATAAAATGTATTTCAAGAATCGTTACACACCGTTCGCGTTGCATTTTCGCGTATAATTACATAAGCCAGCTGCCATAATGATAAAGGAGATTGCATTATCGCCGGACTCCAGCCCGACATTTCCATCGATCAAATTCCTTCCGGCCCGTGAGCGAGGTTATTTAACGGGAAAATGTAATAAATTGTAGAACCTATCCTCCGGCTTCTTCCTCCGCGCCCCTCCGTTCGTAACGACACCTGTGCATCCAGCAAAGCGATCGTTTGCGATGCGTTCCCGCAGGAGCCAAAGGTTTCCGCTGGAGGAGTCGACTAAAGGGGAGGGGCGAATAAATAGAGGAAAAGATGGTCGGATGGATGACAGATTCTTCCAGTCGGTCGATCAGTCGGATGGGAAATCGGAAACTAATTTATGCCATCGTCTAAGCCACCTTTACGTGGTTGGCATTATGCGTGTTGCTCGATTATGAACAGGGTCTCGGCTCGCCGTGAAGTATGATTTAACTATTGCTGTCAGCGTGTCGTGCATCGTTTGTCACGGTGATTAATTCGCCCCTACTCGATATCCCTTTCATCGATTTTCTTGCTCACTTTCTGCTCGATATACTTTCGATAATTAATCATTTCCTCTCCTACCGGTCCGAGCATTGTTCGCCCCCGTTTAATTCGTCGGTCGGCTTTTCTTCCGCGAAGGAGGTCACGGGAGTAGAATGTGAAAATCCCTAAGTGAAAGAAGCAGAAATCTCGGTCGATTTCTTCGTTTTTGCGCCGCAGTTCCAGTTCCTCGAACTTAAATCCGCAGAACGATCGAAGCGGGAGGCGAGCGACAAAAATTAGGATCTCGAAATCCTGCCACGGCGACGGAGGAAAGGAGGACGTTCGAGTCAGTCCCGGTGTCGCGAGGAAAGAGGTTCTCCCGGAACTTACGTGCTACTCGAAGCTGCCAATTCAATTGGAAGTTAGTTGGAATCATATACAATAGTCAGCTTTAACGTAAACAAGGGGGGATCGCGCGGGATGAGAATTTTCCTCGGTCGGTTCGTCATTAGTTGGCAACAGTTTCGCGAACATTAATACCGTCGTATCGTAGAATCGAAGATAGTAGATGGGTCAGTAGCCAGTCTCACGTTGCACACAAAGGGACACCGTCGAGTTTGAAGTTACCGAACAATAGAGGGTACGGTGTGCTTAGTATCTACTAAAGTGAAACAAACTTATAATTAGTTATGGGAGCTTGTTCCGAGATTGATGCCTCTACTTGCATTCGCAGCTACGGGTTGCGCGTACCGCGTAATATTCTACACTTGGGAAGTTTATTCTGCAAACTCTTGCTACTCGAATCACCCTCGGCACGCCGTCTTATGAATAATCAATCTGTTTTTCGAATGGTAATTCCGTCGAACGATAACGTTAAAAGGGTTGGGTAGGGGGGACCTTGATACTCGTTACGAAGATCGAGCGCCCACAGCTGCACACGGTAAACCGAAAGGGTGCACGCGAGGGGTTACTGACGCGGAGGTCCATAAAAAACATACGAGGCAGGATCGTATGCATTTTTAAAGGCACTAACCCTGTCGATGGTTCTTACCGGGACTTACTACTCAGACTTCGCTTTTTATAGGCGCTTCCATGTATTCCGTACGTAGGGGTTGCACGAGTCGGAACGGAGTTGGGTCAGTGGGTCGTATCATCGCGCGGAGTAGCTGCTTTCCTCGATCCTACGAAATTATACGAGGCGATCGATCGTTTCATCGATCCATATTTTTTTTCATGGATAATAAAACGCGAATGATTCTGAGAGGATCAGCGAGGAACTATGGAACTGATTGCGTACACTTCGCGTCCATGATTCATCTTTATGGCCCGTTCATTGAAACGAACAGATTTACGAACAGAGGAGGGTTCGTATAATTTCGCGGGAATTCGAAACGAATTTCGAGCAGAGCCGTCAAATTACAAGCTACGAGTATATGAAATCGATAATCGAATTAACTTCTTTAACGTGACGGCACGTCTATCTGGTTCGGACATTCCTCTCTCTTAATCAGCAGCGCATAAAACGTACGTTTATGCCCGGTATGGGATTTAATGCATATTAAAATAGCGGCAAATATTGTCATAAACGCGTGCCTGGCATTGTTCGAGCGATAAAGCTGGGATCAGCGAAGCGCGGTATCTTCGTTACGCGATTTATCCGCCGATAATTACCGGTTCGATTCCGCCGATCCGGTTTTTGCATAACAACGAGCCCGTGTGCTAAGTTAGAGAAAATCTCCCTTAAGTCTCCGCACGTTGAACAGGAATTACTTTGATAACCACTCGGGTGATTGCTGGGTATTCACCGTGCAGCCGGGGAACTATTAATTAAAAGAGCCTTCGGTAGAAGTTACCGGGGATCCTTTAAGTAATTTCGCAATTTGGCCGTTGCACAAAGCGACGGGGGATGGTTTTAATATCGTAGCTGAATAGAAATTTCGATGTTTCTAACTCCCTCCGCGGCGGCGTCGGCGATACACCTTGCTCGCCGACCATGACAACGACTTCCTCGCGGCGATGGCAATTAACGGGCGGAAACTTGTACAATTTTTTAATTAACGCGCGATCTCACCCCGAAGGATAAACGGGTGGGCACGCAACAAAGAACGGGAACAGCGCCGCAACCGGAAAAATTATTAATTAGCAAAGCGAACAGATCAAAAGAGGGTGCAAGCACGCAATTAACATTCGTTTCTAACTAAAAAAAAAAAAAAAAAAAAATTAACCCAAATAACGCGACAGAAATGCAACGTTTTTCACAAAAGACCGTGTGACAAAAAAGAAAAAAAAAGAAAAAAAAGGAGCAACTCGACCTTGACGACTTGTAGCGCACTCGTGCGTCATCCAAGCAGCTCCGTTTGTCAAGCGAGCAGTTTCCCTCGCCGTTCTTTTATATTTCCCTTATTCTCTACCCCTCGTCTCAGCTAGTAGGCACACATATGCCAAGGTGTTAGGAGGTCACGGCCTCTTGACCTAATTAGACGTTTCTCCCGAGAGCTGTAGCTCGGTTCAAGGATATCTCGCTGGGGTGTGCACGCGCGCTCGCGCGCGCGTTCAGGGCTTTTCATTACTTCGGCGGCGAGATTCGCGTAGCACACTAAATATAGCGGTTTATGGCCGCGGTCGTGCAGGCGATAAAATTCGCGGTGGGTGGTGGTGCTGTTGCTGCTTTCTGGAAGAACGAATGGCTGTGCAGACGTGCCACGGGGGCTGGGTATCCGGCGTCTAGCGCAGACAGACGTAGAATGTGCAGCCCGCGCTAGAACCGAGTTAACGGGTTACGGTTCCCTCAGATTTCCGTCTCAGTGGCGTTTCATTCCGATAGACGACACCGCGGCTGCGGTTCGCCATGTTCGCGTGCACGGTTTCGCGCCCCGGCGGAACCAGCCGGGGGTTCAACGCCGAACACGCGCAACTTCCTGCTCGATACTGCCTCGGTTTATGCTGTTACCCATCCAAGAATCGGTTACTTGCCGAAACAAAATGCAGACAGAGCGACGAGCTCTGTTTCGCGGTGAGTTCCCCGGTAATTCGATTACGGGGGCGCGTTTTGCGTTAGATACAACGAGGCGCGCCCGAAGAAATCTTTGTATTATTCCATTGAAGACTGAGCGAAGAAAAACGGAGGAAATACAGCTCGCGGGAGAACGAACACGCGAACGAGATACAGGCGGAATGGTGCACGTTTTATGCATTTTATACAGCTTCCGAAGAGCGTGGCTTCTAAATCATCAGACCTGCGATTTTGATCGAATTTTCATGCAATTTTCTGGCGCGCAATGCTCTCCGAATGATGGACGCAAGGATAAATGAATATTTTTCAACGTAGCGTACTTCGAAGGGAAATTAATAGTAACCGCAGGGGAGCTACGAGACGAGAACCATTTTCTGGACGATTAGGAATAATATGCAAGGAATCTAATTGCAACCTGCGAGAACACGTCAAACTGTGGCAGTGTACGCGTTGGTAATGACGTGCATCGTAAGGGGCTATCAACTCGTCGAACACGGTGAGCTCGTAAATTGTTATTCGCACTTCTAGCTCCGTATCGATGGCTCGGATGCGTCATAATTACGATTTGCACCGGTTTCTCCATTAGCCGCGTATTATTTTCGCGCTGGGAAAGGATGGATGGAATGGTCGCGGCGTTGAAGCCGCGTTACAACAGGAATTTAACGATTTAAATATGCGCGGGCTACGAGAGGCGCGGGCATACGAATTAAAATTTATTGCTTGTTTTGAGTCGTGGCGTTATAAATCTGCGCTTGATCCGCTCTTAAGCTGTCGAATCGTTTGATGAATCGCGCTGCGAATCCAGTCGCTTTAAACATCGCTCGGACGAAGACTACATGGGGTTTTTTTTCTGTCCCTTTTTTTAAATTCCTTCCACCGTTTTGCTACTTTTTCGTTTGGTTTTTCCTTGTTCCATCGTCCGTATCTACGGTACATCTGATGTTCGACGTCAATCGATTCTCGATTCTCAAACAGGGCGATTGAAAATAAAACGGCCGCGATATTTCTCTGTTTCCTGTCTTGTCCGGCGAAATTTTACGATAGCCATGGTTTTCGTTCCGTGTCGGTGGCACAGGGATCACCAGTTATTTCATTGTAAATAGATGGTATGCGAGCCTGTAAAACGATATATTAACGCCGATCCATCGCAGTAAATCCACGACGATAACTCGACTTAACCTTAACGGCTGTTCTCCAGCGAAGTGGCATCGTTCTTCCTGTCCCTTCGATGTTCGTTTACGACCTTACCAACATTTTACTCGTTGGAAAACACTCGGGACCGATAAAACAAAGGAAAATAAAAAAAAAAGGAAAGGCCACCATCGTAAATCGATGATCACTAATTTTCTTAGACGATATATCGCTCGTTCGACAGGGAATAAACGAAATTTCCACGATATCGGTGTTCTACTAGGAATTCCCGTGCTTTTCCAGAAATTCGGTAGAAGTGAATCCGATTAATACCATAAATACACCTTCAACGATCACTGCACCTTACAGGATCTTCAGACAACTATTTCGAATTCACAAGGAGCCCCTAAGAAGTACCCTTAACATTCCAAATCCCTTCCATCGACTAAAACTTAATATCTCTCCTGGACTTTAAGGGACGATACTTCGCCCTCAAGTAAAAGAACCCGATGCGTAGACCGAGAAACGTTTAAACGTGTAAAGCAAGCTCTAAATCGGGCGTATCTGGCCGCGTGGGCGTAGCGACAGGAAATGATAGCACGTCGACGTCAAACAATCAGCTGGCCTTGGTGTGTACGGGGTCGAAGCCTCGGGTATCTCTCCAGCCAGTGTCTCCGTCCGAATCTTTATCCTTTGGATCATCCTCGATCCCGTGGTTTTAGTGCGCTGTAAAGGCCCCTGCTCTCGTGACATGCTTTATATCAGCCTCGCAATCGTATTTCAAACGCGAGGATAGGGCTGCCATTCCCACTCCCGGTGCCCACCACGCGGCTCCTTGCGATTCCCATTCGTTTTTTCTCACGATCCGCGTGGATACGCCTCCCAATGGGACGTTCGCGGCCGACTGTAAAATATATTAACGCGTCGATGTCGTGGCTTCATAAAACCGCAACAATGTGTCTTCTTGACACGGTGTACACGACCGTGTTTCGTTCGCGCGCGTCGCGCAACGAGCAGACCCGGATATCGTTTTATCGTTTCACGCGGGAGGAACTCTATAGGAAGAGCTGGTATTTCGAATTTCTGGGATTGAGGGTCGTTGATGCAGCGACGAGAGAACGGACGGGTAACGGCGCGTTTAATAAGTGATACAATTATGAAGTTGCACACAGCGAGGCGCACCCCCTTGGCGAAGCGTAATGAAGATTCAATGAGGGGAAAACCGGTATTTGGGATGGCCATCACCAATTCATGAATATCCCCTTTATTCCGCGGGAAGATACACCGCGTAGCGCTATGTACGTAGCCGTATTTGGGATTCCTCGTCCTCGTTCCTCCGAATAGAGCAATTAAACGGACGTTCTAGAATCTCGATGCAAATTCGCGGAAAGTTGCGAACGATCCCCGCAGTTTCCCTATAAAAACTTTTCAAAACGCTGGGTCCACCTTCGAGGCGGATATCGTCGAAAGGCGCGGAGGGAAGATCGCTTTAATAAAAAAACTCCCTCGATCGCTATTATAACCTCGTCGCGCGGTCCTCTCGGTTTATAATCAAGACGTGACCGTGGTTCTTTTGTTCGGCACGGCTACTGAAGTTCCGGCGACCGCTTAAAAAGCAATTTACTACTCGCGAAATCTGACGCTGCTCGGTGGCCCTTTTGCACGCGTTTAACGCTAGTAGGTGCTGACTTGCAATTATCAGTCGCGCAACAGTTTAATCTCTTGACTGGCTATCAAGGGGTTGAACATTAGTTGTTCTTCAAACGAGGTTATAATAGCATACCCGGCACGCTCGCTTCATATAATACCACGCGCGCGCATTAAAATTTCAATTTCACGATCCAACCCCGAAATCACTCGTCTATCTACTCGGGGCATCCGGTTTCGGTTAAATTACCGGTTCGATTCATTTTTTTTCTCGTTGCCCCTGTTCCCATCTATGTTCAATGTCGTCGACGGTCGTGCTTACGCAAGTGTAAAGTTCAAGGTAACGGGGCCAACGGAGAGCGGATTTTCTTTTTCCATGCCCCGTGAAGAACGTCGTCCTTGTTAGGGGGTGAAGTCTCACGTGCCAGACATTTCTCGGCAGCTCGCCGTGGCGCGGTAAGGAGAAAGTATTAGCCAGGTCGTGGCGTCGCGACCGCCAGGATTAATCCAAAAATTTAATTAACAAAACCGTAAGCGCCTCTTTCCCTCTAGTTCGCCGCGCCCCGTTCCTTCTGTCGTCGTAGCTCCCTCGCGACCTCGCGCTTACCGTTCGCCGGAAGTAAAAATAAGATCTGCGAGCGGGTCTCCCGATGGTCCCGCCGCGAATTAAAGCGAGGGCCAGCGTATATCTCGCCTGGACCGGCACGGAAACGCGTGTCACTCGTGAACGTCGCAACCGTACGAAAAATCGTCCCCTGTTGCGGCGTAAAATCGGCCTCGCCATAAATTCGATCTACCGGACGCGGGCGATCGCTAACTTACTTTACGATTGCTATAATAAAAGCGTCGGGGGGAAAGATTCTTGGATAGCAAGCGCCTCGACGTTTCAGATTCCACTGTCTTTGGCTATGTATCGTAAATTGGAGGGTATTGACGTCGCTGTGCAAAATGAGCAGGTGTCATTTTTATTCAACAATTTATCTGTAATTCGATCTTCCTCTCCCTCTCTCTGTCCCTCTGAATTTTCCCTCTCTTAAATATTTACAAATTAACTATTTACATTAAAATGTAACCGTATAAATGAGCCAGTCTAATCCTTTATTGACGCTCTATCGCTAGAGAATCGAATCGTTGGACGAAACAGTCGAAGAAGAGTTGATTTATCGCAGCGATCTTCGGGAAGTAAATACGAGGATCGCGGGCGATGCTCGCAAATGAGTAAAAGCATTTCGAGGCCGCGGGATCTGTAACGAAGAATAATTGAAATGGCACGAGCGCGAGACTGGTCTCCTCCTGTGCTCCAGTTGGCGAGCACGCGGATTTCCCCGCGTATATCTCGGCGTTACGCTCCTCCTAACGATTTTTCGATATCGATAAGCGATGCGTTTTTATCCCCGCTGCGATAGAAACGTCCGAAACGTTTCGCAGACAATCTGTCGGATAACGCGTAACTGCCACCCCTATCCGGGGAAATAGTCGGTCGAATTTTATGCTTGGTTCAGCGGGTACGGGAATTTATGAAAACATTTATGAAGTCGTAGGTTCGTACACGTCGCGCAAAAAGGAGGATAGGGATGGAGGAATACGTATTCACCGGCGACAGCGCAGCGTTACGTCCTAATCCTTGCAAATGGAACGCTCCTCGACCGCGAACGTTGCTTTATCCCCGCGCACCGATCGTTCCGTTCGCGATTCGATTCGCGACATCTCGCAACCCTTCCCGTCTGTTCTATCCGGCTCCTCGGTGTTTTATTTCCTCCTCCGTCGTTCGCGACGATCCGCCCCGACGCACATTTTTCGCCGATCGTATAAAACTAGATTGCACCCTCCTCCACCTTCGAATCGTTCTCATTTTTACAGGGCGATAAAACGTCTTGGCTCGCTCCAGCGATTCTTTAGCCGTGTACGATTTAGTTTCTCGTAACTATTAAGGTCTTGTTTAAACGCGCCCCGGTTGGTGTAATAAAAAACCGTGTTACCAGTCTGCGGGAAGAACAATGGGCGACTCGCGTCCCTATAAAAGGCAAGTTGCGAATTGCAAACGAAGCGGATAAAATGCGCGCTATTGGAATCGACGATTACCAACGACGAGCGATAGCAACCGTGGATTTCACGGTTTTTCCCCGCTCAAGGTCGGACACCCCGGTAATCCAGTGCGATTCGCAGCACGGGGGCTGTAACACGCCTCCGCGCGTTCATCCCCCTTGCGAGTCGCTCGAATCGATCAACATTGCGTACGTGACGCGTACGTGGCTCGAAAATTCCAATAACGGAACGCGAATAATCGTGTGCAAAGGAATACGAATAATTTTATATCCCGTTTCGCTGGTGTCGGGCATGGATATTGACGGTAAAACCGTAATATACAGCCGGGCGTCGCTCCTGGCAGGGTAGTCCAACGTTAATAATTATCAAACGTCTCTGATCTCTCGCCGTCCTTTTTCCGCGAGTGTCTGCTGGAGAAATGTGCTCCTTGGCCGAGGTCTCCCGGTGTCAGCTTCATTACGGGCGAAGTGCTCGTCGGAAGGATTTAAATCCGGGGTCGTCTTAAATCGGGAAGGATCCTGGACAAATCAGATCCTCGTTCACCGTCGTGACGTCGCCGCCACCACCACCGCCGCCGCCGTCGTCCTGCTCGTCGTCATCCATCGTTTCTTCCCTTCCGTTTACGCGTCGACGAGAAGGAGGCTTGACATTAATAGTCTCGCGGCGGATAAGCCGTTTTTGAAATGACGTTCGAAGGGAATAATACATGGAGGGTCACTTCTCGGGCTCGTCTACGCCCCAGCCGAACGGACGTCCCTTTTCAAATAACGCATTCGAAGTCCTTTCCTTTTCGGCAGAACTGGAGGACCCTTCAACGAGACTTCCACCCTTACGCTGTCTCACACTCCCGCTGTATATCTATCCGCTTCTGTGTGCGTCTAGTAGGTGTGGCTGCCCGTGACGTACTGGGTGTTCTGGAAGTAAGAGATGGTTCTCGAAGATTAATGGCGATGATCCTGTTTATCGTTCTTTTATATACCCCGGCTACCAGCTACGTTCTCGTTCCTCCGTTCCTGTCGATACTCCATTTATCGTATTATCCTTGCACTGAAACCATACGATTTTCTCTCCCAATTATTTAACGTCGCACTCTGTTACCCTAGCCCCAAGTTGTGCCAGTGAACAATTAAAATGGAGAAGAATTTTCGAAATAAAATTTCATCGGGTCGTTTTGCAACGTTTACGAAAATGTCGACGGACGTTTGCGTTGGTGTTTCGGGTTACAAAGGGTCGCGGTATGAAACCCAGCTTTGATGCCCCGGCAAACGCGCAGCTCTCCCTGGTCGACCTAAAAACCAGTGTCAATCAACTCTTTAAATTATGGCGCGGGCTTCAAAGGGTGTATTAATACAATTTTGTCAGTGGGCTCACTCTGCGCGTGTAGCTAGAATAATTTCAAACGAGCGTGCACGTTCTCTTACTCTCGATGTCGAATCAGCGTACGTGAAATAGAATTCGCATTGCTGGAACACCTTATACATAAATATCGAAGGTAGACGCGTGTCGGTTTCTCTCTATCCGATCGTCAGGCCCGCGCGAACAACCCTTCTGTCGCACCGCTTCCTCGCTGTCACTCTCGGCTTTAGCCTCCTCACTCTAGACTCGGATTCCGTTAATTGCCTCAATTAAATCTTTGTTACGAGCAATTTGAGCTCAGCGATTTTTGGAACAGGGGTGAGACGGAGGGCTTCGCGCCATCTAACGACATAAACGGTGTCTTCGCAGAACAGCGGCCTTCCAAAACTCTTCGACGATCGATATCTCCTAAAAAAAGATCTTCGCGTAGGAAACCTTCCTCGCGCGTCGAATAATGACGATGAACGAAAAGCAACATTTCCACTGGCACGCATCCGGTATAATGTAACGGAATAAAGTTGCACCCGCGAAGGTTGAGCGTGAAAACGGATTGAAACAAAAGCCACGCGAGTATCGCTTATTTCCATCGAACGAAATTTACGGGGCGGGCAGGAAATGGCCGTCCGTTTCCCCGCGTTGATCTATCTTTCGCGAGGGCAGACGAGGCGTGGCGCGCGACGGCGAGGGCCACTTTCGTCGCGTCCCGATCAATCATACCCCCGTTTACAAATAATGACGTTTAGCCCTGCGTAACAAAGCAGGAACCGCGTAGAGGCATTGAATTACACCGGTCCGGGCAGAGTCGCGAAAACGCGTAATGCCACGGTGGACTCGCACGAGCGGGTAAATTATTTCGCAGTGCGGCAAACGCGTTGTTTTATGCGCCGTGGTATTTTCAAATCGAATTTCCCTTTGTCCCGGTGTGCAGGCTAGCGTTACGATAACGCGATTACGATTCACACAAGCTAACGCCCACCGCACCCCCGAGCTGGTCTCTACGCCTCGACCGCCATCCCCTCGCCTTGTTTTTCGATGCGTCTCGCGTTACGCCCACGCTGGTAAATGATAATTTCCAGCCGCATATCCCTTAATTGAATTTATGTAAACGTATCAATCGTATCGTTATTTAAAATTAACGCGCGTATCGTATCGCCCGGTGGCTTTGAACGCTTCGAATTTCCAATTTCGAGCGGCACGACGGCGCTCCTCAAAGGGTGCGTGTAATAAATATTACGTGGCCTCCGTAAACGGTAATGTCTACGTTCGATCGACGGTTTCATTTATTCGAATTTTAATACAGACGACTGAGAAGCTTCCGCCGCGTTTCTACAGAAATTGCCCGTCGACGAGCTAATACTTTTGATATTAAACGAGAATCCATCGGTACGCTGGAAGTCCATTTTGTTTTGCACGATTGCCATCACTTCGGGTGATTGGAAAAGCTATTGATGAGAGAGATGAAAATTTCATTCTTTTTTTTTTCACCCTCCCACCCTCGACAAACTGGAAATACCTACGCGGATGCGTATGAAGCACACTATTCAGGCGTACAGACGAACGATGAGTTCGCGTAGCGAACCACGTCACACGCGGTGATGGACAGCGCTTCGGGGACTCCGCGATCAGAAATCGAAAACGATGAACCTCGCACGCGGCTTCGTGACGGACGAACGTTTATCATAATTGATAATTAATAGTATTACGAAAACATAGAACCGCTGGTGGGTCCGCGCGTCGATCCAACAAGTAGCACGATGTTTGCGAGGATGCGAACGATCGGTCGCCGCGAGCAACGAACCAGCGCTGTGTTAATTAACGTTACCGAATAACAATTATCCGAAGAAATTTACTCGAAGGCATTTATTACCAAGGGCGAACGCAAACGACTGCCTCGCTTCAAATTACACCCCCGCCCTGGTCGATGGCGACGGCCAATCTAGAACGATTCGAACGAATCGAATCGATTCCTCGCGTCTTTGCAAATTAGCCAGGCTGCGGTACGTCGCAGGGAGGGCATGCTAATTTTTTGCCAGGCGAAAACGCCCGGATTCCGGTCACGTACCGGTGGCTCCGCGGTTGCGCGCCGCTAACGAATTGAAAACTGGTAATTAAAGTTACCGTGAGTTCTGATCGCGCGATTTCGAGCGTGCTCGCGCGGCCCGCTGCACATTTGTTACTGACAGTTCTTGCGACCGGATCATCGACCAGCTGGAATTACAGCGTTCGTTCCTCGCTGGCGTCGTTATATAGGGTAGAACGCGAACCAGCCACTTCAAGCTTGCTGCCTCGAAACTTCGCGTCGCTCGGGAAGGAAACAAGCTCTTGGCTCGAGTCGATGGCGAACCGATTCTTTCGTCTGACGAAACGAGAGGTTGCTCGTCGGTCGCATACCCTTCCGTTGTAACGACTGGATTCCACGCGATCGTAGAACGGGTATCGTTTATTTAACTTGCTAAAAGCCAGTAGTTTGAAGGGTGCTCCCGCTCTTGCGGGAACTTTCGAGTTTGCTCTCCGCTCGAGCTGTCGTTACGACCTTGATCACACTTGGCTACGATGCTCACTGGGAAAGACCTTGAATGGCAATACTCGAGCTATCTTGCCCCGGCGAGAGGCTGAAAAACTTATAATTGCCCGCAGACACACGATGAAAGCGTCAGTGTTCCTCGCGCGCCTCCGACGCGCTCACAGTGCTTTCTCATTAGCGCGCGATTATCTTTAGGGGTTCGTTAAGCGCCACTTCTCACCCCGCCCCCGCCTCCCGCCGCCTCCATCCGCCTTTTCGAAGGCGCTCTCGATTGTAAATTTGCGAGATAGCCGGCGCACTTAGCTAGAACGACTGCGTTTTGCGCCCAGCGTGTAGCACTAATTGTCCAGCGGGACTTTTAGGCGGAGATATCAGCCTCGTAAATATTTCCGTTTATCCGCGTACGTGGTAATGCCCGCAGTCGTTCATGTTTATTGCTTAATTGCGAGATGGAGGGGAATCCAATCCGTTCCTTCCGGCTCCGCTTCTTTGGTTTCACTTAGCATGGGGTGACTTTTTCGCGGCTCGCGTGCACGATCTTGCGAGGGTGTTCCACCTTGTCGTTCCGCGTTGCTACTTTATAACGTACTGCTAATAGCTTTCTCAATTTGGTATTATAAAGTGGCACGAATGACACCCGGGGTTATTCGCGGAAGGAGCGAGGCAGTCTTAAGCGTATACATAATTCATCGGTTGCATTTATCCTGGCGCGATGTTCGAGGGGCATTTGTTAAAAACCAAAACGACAACCGCAAACTCGAGAGAGGCACGATCGACTATCCACTTTAGCGATCTCGTAAAAAACTAAAAATCGGGTAGATTCAACTCGATGATTAAAACATTCTACTTTCTTTCGAGCTTGTCGATAGCAACAGTTTTTACAAGGAAAATGAAGCTTGCGAACGGCTGTTGGCGCTCGCGGTCGAGCGAACCTTTTTTCGCTTCACCGTGAAACAAGCTCGACGCCCGTGACGTGGAGTAATTTTTTAATTGACATCGCTAATTATTACTCGACAAAGTTGCGATCGCTGCTGCGTCGGTTGCATTCCCCTGGCCATTTAAGTTGCTCGTGCGCGTGGTAAAGCGGTAGTTTAAGGGGCCTTTGAAACGGGACGAAATCGCGCGCAGGTGAACCAGCAACCCGGAGACCCGAGAAGGGCGAGAAGAGAAGCGAGCGAGCGGAAAAGAAGGACGGGGTAGGCGATGAGTAGCGGGTTCGTGTGCGAGCCTGGCGAAGAAAAGGGCCACGGATTCGCTTTTTGTGCTCGCGTCGCATTAAAGGGTCACGCATTCACCGGGAGGGAGTTCGACCCCTCCGCCGTCTAATTGTTACTTAGTTTTAATTGCCGTCGGCTGTGTTTTGCATAAGTGGCCGCGCAGGCCCGTTTGTTTTTGCGCTTGACGGCCGGACGAAGAAAGGGCTGCGACGGGGGAACCTGAACCATTCGCGCCTGCCTCGCGTGGACGTGGATTAAATTGAATTAATTTCGGCCTCTCGTCCCGTGCGCGCGCTCCTCCGGGGCCTCGGGGCCAAATAATTAATTACCGCCTTACATGACGGCTGATAAGTAAATCTTTTTAAGCGGAGGATTTGCGTGCGATCGGGCGACGATTAACGAGTTTGTAGCTGGCCAGGGCTTGCGGCTCGACGAGCACGGCAATGATACGTATTATTCCGTGAACGGAAAGCCCTCTCAGGATTGAGTTTTTATTCTTCGAGTACGCGCCGCGGTATCGCCGCGTAATTTAACGAACGACGGACAGATCGAGAGCGATAAGCAGGAATCTGAAAAGTATACGTGGCAATTTGTATCTTCGCGAGACAGTGTTCTCCGTAGAGGGACACGAAACGGTGGACGTTGTTCTGCGGAGTAAACGTTTCATTCGCCAGAGACGCGCTCGTCCCGTTCCATTTTCGAGAGCATAAATATTCGCGATCGTCTCGATTGTTACTGCGCATTCGTACTTACTCGCGGTGCTATCTGCTAATCGATAGATTTGAAAGTCATGGCGTCCCGGCCATTTGAATTTCAAATTCGAGATCGGGAGCAATATGACGATCTTAGTGGTAGTTTAGCCTCAAACGGTCCCTTAAGTTGTTACCGCCGCGGTGGCGGGAGGGAGGCGAACAGAGGAGAAAGGACAAAGGAGGGCGAGGAAGATTAATACAGGTTCTTTTATTTTTTTTTTTTCTTAAACCGTCGAAGAAAAAGGATGAGCGAACGGAGAGTCTGTATATGATACGCTGCTACCCCGCTAATGACTCTGAAAGTTCGTTGATGCTACCGTGCGGAAGAAAGCTTCGGTTAGGGTCATCAAAAACGGACGGGCGAAAGTATCGTCGGAATCAAGGAGCGGGGCGGTTCGATTAAGAGGAGAAGGAGGAAGAAACGGCGGCACGCGGCTGCTGAGGGAGGATAGGGGAAGATCGAGCGCACAAAAGAAGGATTTTGCATGTCTGATTACTTACGGTAAAGGGTCTTTGTGACTTGGAAGTTCCTTCGCTGAAAAACCATTGACGTTCTAGAATGGTTTTATCAGTCGATTGGAGAATCCTATTTTTTCCCTCCTCTTCTATCCTCCCCGCCCGTCGTTGTCCTCATTTGCTCCCCTCTATTTTCGTTCGATCGAAGGGAATATTACGGGGAGAATGATCGCGTTTTGCGATTCGTGCGTTCCTGATTTCCCATGATGATGGTATCCGCGTAATGAACCGTGGTAATGCACGTTTCTTATACGACAAACGTAGAAACGATGCGCGATATCCTCGTCGAGCAATCGTCGCAGCGTACGGACATAGAATCCCGTCTCGGATAATCAAGGGTTTCACGAACGCGTGCATCACGCTGCTTTATCATCGTTGGATCGAGATTAACAACTTGGCGAACCACGTAAAATTCATCATGTTGGACAGGCAACAGGTGTCTCGTGAGAGAAAACTGCTTAAAAATGACGCGACCGGCACGGGGGGTGGAAAAGTTCGCTAGAATTCGTAGCAAGTGGATTTTCTCGAAGCAAGTCAAATCTGGAGAAGGATCTACTCGAAGGTACATACGTTATATACGTATGATAATATCGGAAATGTAATGAAACGATCGCGAGGTTACCCGACGCGTAGAGCGGTACGCTCGTGCGGCACTTTTTTGCCCGGCTCCAGGGCAGGAACGAAGGGAGATCAGCATAAGGTGGGGTGGACGAGAAAAAGGCGTCAGCCGCGAGAGAGGGCGTATCAGTGGGACCCATGAAATAATAATGGTATATATAAAGTGTAATTTAGCTAAACGTATGCAGCGTTGTATTGAAGCTCGGCTTCGAACTCAGGGCTGTGCCTAGCCGCGTTCCATTCGTGGCGTGGTCGGTCCGCGGCAGACAGGCCTGTGCACGACTCCGTTTACAGGGACCGATAATCTTCGTCGTCCGCGAGGCTCGCCTGGTGCACGCTCGGCCACGGCATCCTGTAATAATTTCTGGCAAACAATAGACAGTTAGTAGGTGGTGCGAGCTCTAACGAGATTAGTCGGCGGGCGCTGTAATTGAGCGATTGCTCGATCGTGAACGAGAATAAGAGTGGTTTATCCGACGGCGGATCGAGCGTCTTCGAGCGTCCAGTTCGGCACGGTGGGCGCACAGTGTGTACGCGTCTCCCGCGCGAACAATAGACGCGCCTCTATAATGCCATCATAAATTCTATTATCCTCGATGCAGCTATTTGTCAACGTGTAATCGTCCAAGGGAGGGCTCGCGAGCTTCGTCGGGGATGCCACCGACGAGATAACGCGAACGACGCGCCTCCTCACCCCGAGCGTGGAGACGCGTTTTTAACCGTGAAAGAAATCTTTTTCCCCGCCGTCTCGTAACAGTCCGCTCGCGAACGTACGCTCGTTCCACGAAGACGGGGCCCTATCCACCCGTGACAAGCCACGAAATTGCGGGACGTCCGTTCAGGAAACTAAACACGCGTGAAATCCGAATCGTTGCGGAATCGCCGGACCGTGTTGGTAACGTGAAATTCCGGGACGCGCGGCCCGGTGCCCCGCGAAGAAGTGACATTTTCGGGGTCCGATGGGCCCATCCCTGAGTTATGCCACGAGATGGATAGCCTGGGGCCCGCGGTGAGTAAATTACAAGGTAAGACGGAACGCCGACTGCCTCCCTGCCCCACCGGCGGCGATCCTCTTCTTCTCGTTCGCCGGTCCTTCTCGCGCCCGTTCTCGATTCCCGGGCACCAGCGCCTACTCTACCTTCCATCGACCGGATCGGCTGGCAAGGGGCCCCACGGCACCGAACATCCCACGAGCATCCGACACTTTCGGCCCTGCTATGATACACCTTTGGCGTGGCTACCGTACTGCGAGATACTCGTTGCCTTCTTCCCTCATCCTTTCGCCTCCTCAACCTCCGCATCCGCTTCGGCTGCCTGCCCTCTTCCTTCTCCGCGCGTCCTACCATCCCGATCGTCTCAATTTTTTCTCCCCTTTCTTTTCTTTTCTTTCGCTTCTTTTTTTTTTTTTTTACCTTATATTCCCCTCCCGATCGTCTCTCGCTCCCCTTTCGCCTTTTCTCTTACTCCCCTTTCGTCCCTGGCCCAACGTTTGTTCGTATCGCTCCATTTTCTACGCTGCTCGCGTCGTTTAAATCTCCCGATCCTTGGACTCCCTTCTGCTGGCGCATTCTCTCTCCCCTTTCCCTCTGTTTTATTTCTCGTTCGTTTGGGACGGGGGCTCGTCGTCTCCCTCCCCTTCCCCTCGCCCTCTTTTTTTGTTCGCTCAGAATTCTATTATCGTTATCGTCGTACACGGGATACTGTTTTTAGCGACCGAACGCCGTTCTCGGGAATTGCGTTTCGGGTTTTGCGCAGCTCTGGCCGAGTTTTTACCCGAGTTGACCGAATTAGAACCCGCAAAACACTTCTGCTTTATGTCCTCGCGCGGGAGCACCTCAAGACGACAGTTCAAGTTTATTAGTGGAATGAATATAGTTCAAAGTTCATAATCCACGCTGGACACGAAAGTTCTTACCAGAAACGATCTGGGTAGCTGGATTTCGAGTCGAAGTCGCTCGAGGAAGTAGTTGAGTAGTATCGTCCGCGTAGGTCAGACGCGTGTAAACGGTGTAACGGACGCCATTTTGGTCATCGCGTACACTCGCGAGCACCATCGGGCGCGCGGTTCGCGGTTCTGCTAAAAACAATCAGCACCGTAAGATTTCCGAATGGGAATGTAATTTGCGACGCGCGTTACACGGGTTAATAATTCTCCAATCGGGGAACGTTGTTCCCAACGGTGTGTGCTGTTCGTTAGGGACCCCCGAAGTGCCGGGCTGAAAATTGTAATTCCAAGATACGACTGGGTACAGCCACGGGTAGACGCGAAGATATGCGCGAATCAGTACGTGTGGAAATTGCGAGGATGCAAATCTCGTTTCTGGCACGTAGTTGAGCGGCGTAAAGGGCTTAGCGGGCGCCGCGGTTGACTGGTGCGAATGCAATTAACCCTTAACTGGTAATGTGAAATTTTGATGCAGTTGTGTATAATTTGGTTAATTAAGAAACTCGTTTATTTATAGAGCGTCGGGGGAACGGCGGGGTGAAACGGGGGGGTTGAAATGTGGGAAAACAGAAACGTGGCACAGTTCGCGCGGACGTGAACTCGCGAAATCCGAACGCGCTCCACTAACCCCTGCGCCCCGCCGTTTAAAGAGACCTATTTTATTCTAGGAAACCAGTTATCCAGCGCGGAATAGTTTTTTTCATCCCCCTCGCCACGGTTACCGGTGCCTCTTTCATCGTGCCCTCGTCCATTCGATCCAGCCAAATGGAAAAGTTAATGGAATCGAGCCGTGTATATGTATCGGATTTCGATGGAGTTTTAATAACCGGTTGATAATGAAATTTTCAATTGGTTCATGATAAAAAGGGTGACCCCCGGGTCTGTTGCGCTCGCGTACCCGGAGGCCTCGTTAATCGGCCACTTGTTTCGCAGGAATTCGCAGGTTCCCCTATTACACGATCAATTGTAAGGAAGGATTCTGCCCTCTCGATGGGCGTAGAAATCTTATTTCCTCGTTGCACGTGCGCGTGACCGTTCGATCCCGTATAAACTGTACAAAGCTGAACGCATCAATTTTCCCGGCTGCTCGTTCTGAAAGTATTCCGAACAGTATTCGGAATGGAGCTACGCCGGATAATTCTCTGATTGCGATCCTCGACCGCTCTCGAGCCTCGTTCCCTGCCACGTTTCCCTCTCACTTATTTACCGATCGATCGCTGATTAAGCTGCATATCGAACGGCAATCGTGCCCGCGCCGTTCGAACCGCCTACGTACCACGAGCGAAAAAATGATCGAATAATTAATGACCATCGCGAGCCGATATCGACAACACGTGCGACCGCGCCGCTATCCAGGCAAATCTGTGGCGACACATGCGTGGAAAATCCGCTGCGCCGCGAGGGGGATACGTGACATCTGTCCTCGCTTTGCCCCGTTCTAATGCACGCGGCATTACACGATTCGACAACGTTATGGTTGATGTCTTCATGTTGGTTGCCCACCCTTCGTTGCCTTCGTGTTTCACTGGCGAACATCGCTGCCTCGCTAGCCACGGTCCAATTGATTCTGTAATTCCTCCGTGTCCGCGCTCTTGGCATTCGCTTTTCTTGCGTCTCGCGTGCTCGCGAAGAGCTCGTGAATTTCAGATCGAACGTGACAACAGATCGGAATTATTTCGTGGATATAACGCGTTCGAAGATTCCGTAGAATTCAACCGCGGAGAAAATGGTATCCACATTCGCGTGTTCCACAGATTTTTCCGTCGATTAGGGACGCGTTCGCGTCAGAAATGGTGGAAGCACGCCCGACTCGTTCGCAGAGGATGTACGTCGTCTAGCACGGTTGGTTTACGCGAGCAGGAAGGAACCGCGATAAGAGTGCTCGCTGAAAGCCGTTTCCGTTCCGTGGGACAACGCGGGAAATCGTTGCAGGACGAACAAAAAGGAGGGCTAATGAGCCGCTGCCTCGGCCATTCCTCACGCTCGCGCGGGAAATTATTTGCCATTTCTGATAAGTACCGTTGAACCCTCAAGTCCGCGCGAGAGGCGGCAGAAAACAGCGAACAAAATAACGCGTGCTCGTTCATCGTGCACACCTTAATGAAGCCATACATTTTCCGCCAGAGGGAACGAAGAAGAGATACAACGTAACCCGTTTTTCCAGCCAGATACAACGAAACGAAGAGTTCTTTATAGGATAATCTGCGATTCGAGGAGTACTTTTTGTCTTACTCTACGTTCCTTGGGGCGCGTTGCGATGTCAAACTTATAGCCAGTAACGTGTGGCGCAACGAAACGCGAGCGTTCACGAGAACTACGTACAGGGGGATGACCTTTTTTAATCCGGCTGCATTTCAGCGGGGATTTGATACGCAACGGAAGGGCAGAAGTTGGCGAGAGATGCGCCTCGCTTAAAATAATTCAGGCTCGCCGGTTACGTCTGTATGCGAGTGCGCGTGTATCAACGGGCGAATGAATTTATTTGCTCAAACTTGAGCCGACGCGCGCGGACGGGCACGTATTTCGACGCCCACAAGTGGGCGCGAGTACGCGCGGCATTACGGGCTGCGCCTCGCTCCTCGCCGAAGGTCGCAAATTCCAATAGCTCTTGTGCGGTTTGCACCGACGTTCGAGATTGCCGCGGGTTTATGAATCATTCGCGCCCCCTT
Organism: Xylocopa sonorina; assembly: GCF_050948175.1. Taxonomy (NCBI): domain Eukaryota; kingdom Metazoa; phylum Arthropoda; class Insecta; order Hymenoptera; family Apidae; genus Xylocopa; species Xylocopa sonorina. The sequence goes on along the minus strand of NC_135197.1, from coordinate 9,614,993 downwards.
TCGAAACGGCCCCGACCATCATCGCGGAGACCGCCGTTCCGCGTTGTTTCTCGGACCCGTTGTTTCGCGCCAGTGGAATCCGTCCGTCGATAATTGCACCCGATAATCGGCCTACTTTTTACCGCCACCGTTTCGGGATTTCATGGCACGAGCATCGACTCGAGATCCCCCGTTTCGAATTCGTTAACAAGCGATGTTATTCGAAACGTGACGTTGCGAGGAACAGCAGAAATGGTAAATTCGTCGAATGTTTAGAGAAGCGCGCACCATACCCGAACTATTTGCGTAACACGAAAGCTGTTCAGACTCGAGCCTTTTTTCACGACAGCCCCTCGAAAACGCGCGGGCAGAGGCGAAGCCAGAGATGGTTTATTTCGATTGAATATCGTCGGAATGCCCGGGTAAACTCCGTGAAGTAGGTACGGCAACAGCGTGGCTTGCGGTTACGTTTATGCACGGCTGAAGAAGGGACAGAAGAGATACAAGCCGCACGACAGAGGAGAGAGAGGATCCAGCAACGTCAGCATGATAGCGCATGGTGACGGTGCAGACTGCGCCAGGATTGGCAGTCGCGTGTACTCTCGTACGTAAGAAGAGCGAGGTCATTTTTCTGATTCGATAAAACCGATGACATCCACGAAATTGCACGAGCACCGCTCCACCGGTGACCGTTTCGATCGCGTTTCCCGTTCGCTCGATCACTCACTGTCCGCTTACTCGAACTAACGAGGCGACCGTTGTTAACCCCGCGATATGTATTTGGCGAGAAATTACGTTTTCTTTCGCTTCCTTTCTGGCCAGTCATCCCCCTCGTCGTGGTTCGCGGGGAGAGACACCTCGTTAAGGAGCGACAAAGTGAACATTCCTGGGGGGGAAATTGTTTCGAGGGTACTCCTGATGAATTTCACGAGGCGACGGTCACAGCTGTGGTGTTTCCTAAAAAATATTTAATAACTTTATTCGCCGTGGCGGCAGCCTCGGGTGGGAGGGTCTCAGCGGCACGATTCGACGGTTTCAATTACGTGAGATCACTTTGTACCCTTGCGACCGGTGCCACGGTCCTTCTGATAGACTGCCTTTTGTCCAGGATGAGAAAGAAACGCGGCGTCGCGTGAAGCGGAAGGACGCAGATTGGCCGGCGTCCGGAATTTCGTTCGACAAGTCGCCGGAAGGTTAGCCGAGTGTAACGGGTCCCGGACTCCAGCCGCGGTGCGTCGGAAGAGTTGATATTTTCGCTGAAATGCCTCGTATCGAGCGAAACAAAAAAGGACGGGCGAGAATCTCTCGCTTATTATCTCGGATGATATTAAAAATGACGAGAGAAGAGAAATTAATCAGAGCCAGAGCGCTGGCCCAAAACATGGCTCGCCGCTGATAAACGTCTGCCGCGAGGGGAGGGTTATTGCGGAGTTGCCAATAAAATAGTTGTTCCGTAGGAGAATGAATGGCTTCGACCGCAAAGTTAACTACTGGCCGGAGTGTCCCCCGCGCGGGAACTATCAGCGAACAATTCCGCAGCCACCTCGAGCAGCGGTACCCGGGGGAGGGAACGGAGGGTTAACGCGCGCTCGAGCGGGATGACGACGGTTCGTTGGTTTCCAAGTGGCTAGGAGAGGCCTCGCGGAAAGAGAAAGGAAGAGCCGGCGAAATCAGAAGGGTGCAACGCGGGGGTGGGTGTAGAGGGGAGAGGGGTCGAAGGAACGAGAGCTAGGAGGGTAGCTCGAGTCCTATTATCGGGAAATTAAAGGCAGTAACTCATCTTGGGACGACTTCTATTAGACTTTCCCTTGGCCAGCGCCGGTCGATATTACTTTCGATATGAACGAGCCACTAAATTAATATCCACAATGCACTGGCAATTATGAACGACCCTTATACTTCGCCGCTTCCCCGTCGTCGCTTTGTCCTCTGCTCTCGAGCCTTCCTTTTGGCCGACGTCGCGTAAATGGCATCTGCGAGCATCCGCGATATCTCGACGATGTCTCGAAGACGACGCAGCGCGTATGTGTCCGTGGCGCGTAGGGGTGAGATATCGTCGCGCGCGCTTTAAGCGTCGAAAGTGAATTTCGAACTGGAAATTACCGGTCCTTGTAGTAACATGGTGCTGCGGGAAGAAAGGTGGTTCTTTGCGTGACGCAAAGACAACGCTTGTACGTACGATACGCAGTGATTGCGAAACTATTAAGAGAAATGTGTCGAGTAGTACATCGTGCGCCGTCTGGGCGGCAAAGTCCTTCAGGGCGGGTATTATCGGGCCATTAGTACAAGGGCATAAATATGCTGGGGTCGGACCCTGAACATCATCGCGAGCCAGCGATAGGACATTAACGACGCCATTCGTGGCCGCTGATGAAGCATACGTTCCGACCTTCCGAAACAATCGCGGATAATGCCTCAGCATGAATCATATTACTTCGAAATGTCCCCCGCGAACGGACGCTCGAAATACAATATAGTAAATCCGTGGTATCCAGGCAAATAGGAGGGAGCGGAAAAAATTGGGCTCCGTCGAAATGTACGGACGCGAGAATTTAAACTCGAAACGGCAAAAGGTGACCAGAGCGGTGTTTACAGGGGGCTAACGCGATTGCTGGCCTTTTTCGGATTCCCAGCGAAACTCGTCGCCAACGAGAGTCGGTCTGGCTTTAATTCCCATTCCGCTTTGCCGCGTTCCGTATCCGCTCGGAGCCGTCTCGTGGCCAGGGTTCGAGTAAACAAGGATGCAGTTGGATTACCGAAATGGGATTGGCGACATCGTCGGGGTTACCTGCGTGGCAACGCGCGAAAGTCGTACAACGGGGCGAACAATTAGGCAAAGTCGGACTAATGGCCGGGCGTCTGAAACAACCGTCGGAATCTCATCACCGGGGATATATTTTAAACTTCCGGGGACCGAGGCCAATTACCGCATAATTCACTTCCATGGAATTTTCGTACGTTTCGTCATGCATTTTCCAACCCCTCGACGCAACCACCCCTCCATCCGCGATCGTCGTCCTCGATTTGAATCTCTTCCTCTATCTTTCTACACCGACCGGATCCTCTTTCTCTGATCGTTTGCTCGCTCCCACTCGCGTGGCAGTCGCTACGCGAACGGCTCTGCCCCCGCGTTTCGCGTAGGGCGCAACGATGTTAGCTCACCTTCCTAATCGTTTTAACTCACCCACACAGAGAGTTCGCGTCGCATCCACGCCAGGCGAAAATCATTACAACCGCGGGCGCGCGAAACTGTTCGTTTTCGCCGGGTTTGCGTTTGCACAACCCACCCGTCTCCGCGCGACGCTGCGAGCTTCTGTCGCCAGCTGCGAGCGTCGAGATGTGTGTGCGCGCGACTCGCGAGCGTGGGTGGTGTCGGCTGGTTCTGCACGGAACGGTGGAAACCCTCGCTGCTGCAGCCCTTTCTCCGCTTGGTCCTTTTATCACGCCGAACTTCCGGAAGCCACCGAGCTAGACACGACGACGGCGTAACGAGTTGCCGGTCTCGCAACACTGGCGTCGAAAGTGGGCCTGTTTTTCGTAAATGGCGAACCTGTACTCGATCGAGAATTAACTCGTTTACACGCAGGATCATTAAATTCGAATGCTAATCGAATATTCCATCGCGTGTCTACGTCTCTTCTATTAATATTCCATTCCAAGCATCGCGAATAAAACTACATCAGCGTAACCAGAGAATCGGTACTCGAGCCGCGTGTATTTGATTAAGAAAATGCTCGACGCGATACCAGTTTAATTTTACGCTCGCCAGAACCGCAACGCAGCGCCGACTATTTTCCCTCCCGTAACTCGCTCGTACTCTCTCGTCCCATTTAAAATACACACTACATAGATCATACCACGGACGCTATAAATAAAAGCGTAATGCTATCAGTTACAATTGCTCGTCACGGTCCGCCAGCCACGATCACCGATGAGAACTATCGATTTCCCGCTGGCAGCGGGAGAAGGCCTAAGCCCGCTGGCTCCGGCCGTAGCATAATTTTCAACGCCAGCCGAGATCATTCGTTTCTTCGCCGGACGGCGCGCGTAACGAGAACGTATCGGGGGCGGAGAGGCAAACAATGGACCCGGCATTTACATCGATTTCATTTTTCCTTCTGTATACCATACACACAGAGGAGGCGAGGGGGATGATTCCGCGCCCGGCGACGGTAACATATTGGCCGGGGACCGTTTGTCTAATATCGAGGCACGCGGCGGAGAATGCACGTTCGCGTTCACACGGGCGCATATGCCCGGTCTCATCGATTCGTCATGATCAGCGGCTACTTCGCAGCAAGCTTTATCCAACCCCCGCGCGTTGCTCTTCGTCCCGTGGCTTTCCTGCCGCGGGAAAATGCCTCGTTGATTAAATCTATTTTGGGTAATCGACGATACATGACCGATAGGCCTTTCCGCGTAGACTGTGGGGACGTCGAATCGCGTGGCAACGATTTGGGAAAAACGAGAGGGAAATATAGCGCTGAATCGCTGGACGCCCCTTCAGTCTGGCGATGTCTAGGGGAGGAGATTCGTTGAATCTACGAGTCGAATAATTTTATTTATTTATTTAGCTCGTTGGAGCATCCGGAATGTGAGTATAAATCGAACATCGAGCCAGGTTTGGTGTAGTTGAGGGGAACAGAGGGTGTCACCAGAGCAGAGATTAAGGGACGTCTAGGCAAATGAGAAGTTAGAATGGCAGACATGTGGAATCTGGTACGCGGTATTTCTCCAGTGGAACGTCCTGTTTGCGTTGCAGTCTCCCAAGCGGCGTGTAAACAGATGCAACGTTGTTGCTGCGCGGGATTATTCTTCGCATTTAATGCGCCGCTATCTTCGGCCAAAGTTTTCATTGTTCCCTGGACGTTGAATCATTCGTAACTGGTGTTCTTCGCGGATACTTTCCCGAGTAGATACCAAGTTCGCTACAATAACGGGTATTACGATGCGGGCAGGCCAATGAAACGATCATCCCGGCTCGCGGAGGTGAGGCTTTTAGCCGGTGAGTTTCTTCGATTGCTTCGCGATCTCGTTGCTTCTTTTCCGTTCTTACGGGGCACGATTAACGTCCACGGTGCCTTCCTACGCCGCTCGAATGCTGGGATAACTCGAGCGGGTTTTAAACTACGCTCACTTGTTGCGTTTCGTTTGTCGAATAATTAATTTGAATGGAAACTTGGGTCGATTAAATTTTTGTTAGAGTATATCGTGGTGATTGGGTTAATGAAATCTATCGAATGATCGGGTAATGAAAAATTCATGTCGTAAGTACTTAATTCCGAGCCTGCTTCTGCTGGGACCCTCGATATCGAGCGCTTCCGCGAACGTCTTCGCCATCGACAAGAACGCGTCTTTGGTCCTGGCACGTATCCACCCCGTTGTTCGAGATCGACCGGTTATACTGTTCGTTTGAATCGCCGACAATCCGCTGTATCACTAAAACTCGCCATACGGAATAGGCTCGGACCAAAGAGAAGGGTGACGAGGGTGACTCTGGTTACCGGTTCTCAAATGATGGCTAGGATCTTCGAGAGATACGAGCCATCGACGGAAATAGTGCATTCACACTTCGAAAGGGGTTAGACACGAGGCGTACTGAGCAAATTAAACAATTCGTAACTCCAAAGCAACCTGCAACCCTTTATTCTTCTTCGAGGGGTGGATTTTACGCCTCGACATCATCGAACCGATTAAAAAACTTGTGTTCAATTTTATTTATTCATTTTATAGACAGCTTCAAGATCTTGTCGGACGTGCGATTTTCATTATGCGGAACGTCTATTGTCTTCGGTGGGAGATTAGTTTGAGAACCGTCAGCGTAGGTGACGCTAAAGGGAGGGTTGCCAGTATTACGATCGTCGTCTGGCATAGGTATCTCTGAATCCCAGAGTTACGATGATCGGACCGATACGAACAATGTGCCATGACCTGGCAGTGATGCAGTTAGATCATCCCGTATTACCCTGTGGGCGCAGCGATTCTCGAGTTCCGTCTTAGTGGTTGTTTTGCATGCGCGCACGCCGGGATCCGCCGTTAATAGTAAATGTACCATGCATATGGATATTGAAGCACTCCAGGCCGCGGCTAAGACTTCATAGATCAAGGGAACGAGTAATAGCCTTCGAAGGATAAATTGAATGCTCCCCGATACTTTATTATCCGGTACCCCCGAGTTCGTACGGCCAGTCGTAAAAATGCGCCGGCTGAAAATTAGCGATTAATCGGTATTTATCTGCGTATGGGGAGTCGCGCGTCTACAATCGACGATCATAATTCCCTCGTACGTGGTAATTATTCGTTATCCGATCGGTGCATCTAGCGCACGTTCCTCCGCGTGCCTCCAATTAGACTTTCAAAGGATCGACGCTCGTAACGACGGATGCGTTACACGTAAATAAGATCAACGCACGGCACGGTATGGTATCCGCGTGTGCAGAATCCGTGCACCGCGAGCAAAGCGCGCAAACGGATACGGCAGTGAGCGAAACGATGTCCCGGTCTTGGTTGACACGTGTCGTAAGCCGATCCTTGCCAGAATGCAGGACCATTATCTTGTACGGTCACGTATCACGTGTACAGCCGCGACCGGACGTCTAGATTCGCAGGTATAATACGGTACGGGCGCAATTACTGTTGCCAGTTTGACACGTATCGACTTTATGCTCCGCTGAAAACGATCGCGCCAGATCCTGTTTATAGCGCCGTTACCTTAACGCAACGATACGTCGCGCGATCGTAAGTGTTGCGGACAGCCGTGAGGGCCTCCCTTGCCGCGCGGCCTGCCGCCTCGAAACGCTCGCGATTAATCGTGGGAAAGTTATTTCTCTAATTAAGATAACGTTATTATTCGACTAGGCGCGCGGTCGCGCGCGTTACGTGAAAATCGATCGGCCGATTGACAAGCGGTCGGTTACTTTCGACGCGAACAGAACCGACGGGAATATCGGCGCGCTCGAAATTGCGCTCAAAGCATTGTTGCTGTTTGGTACACGCGATACATTGTTCCGCGGAACGTTTCGATGAAAATTGGACCATAGTTTTCTTCGGTTAATTGGAAGCCTGTTCGCCGTTCGCGTTGTAACTATCGTATAATTGATTGTTGACGCTTTCAATCGGTGGAAAGCCAAATAGCTAATTAATAGCAACTTTTCGAGAATACCGTGTTTAACATCGTGCAACGTTATTACGTTTGCTGTTAATATCGCCTGGTATGGAACGCGGTGTTCGTATTAGGAAGTCGCGTTTAATGTAACGCGTGTCGCGTATTCGTTACGCGGCACGTACCTATGGAACAGTCGCGTAATTGTTGGCTAAGTGAAAACAACGGGACGACGGATCGGATCGAAGGAATCTAAATTACAGTGTCACTGCGGAGCGTCAAGTTGGACCGCACGGTTCACCGAGACACCATATTCGTGGCCGCAAACACCGGTTAGGGTCCACCGAGGGTTTGTTTCCATCGGGGGCGGGAGCAAATTGCCGCGGGTGCGCCGCACACGCCGGTTACACGCTGTTTTTTTTACAAATTGCCCGCGAATAACCTTCAATTCTCAGCGGCGTTAAAAATTTCACCTGCACCGCGAGGGCTATCGTTTCAATTTTGCCTCCGTCCCACGGCTTCTATACCGTTCGCGGCAATTTCGAGTTTATTGTCAACTCGTCCGATTTTCGCCCCGTCCAATTTTTTTTTTTTTCCCCCGTTCAACCCTAAAAATACACGGGAGCACGATCGCGTAATATCTTCGTTGCGCAATTTCGCTAAATAAACTTTAATCAGGTTCGCGGTAAACAACGATCCTGCGAGCGATTCGATCTCGTTCTCTTCCTCGTTGGACGATCTTTTAATCGATGCGTATTTTCGATGGCATCGCGATACGATTGCGACTCTCGAGAATTCTGTCAGCTGATATTTTAACGACGCGCTCTGCAGCTTCTGGTTGTACAGTGGCAACGGATGCGTCTACTCTCTCTCTCTCTCTCTATTGGCGTCATAGAAATGGTTGAGCTAGGTAGGTAGAGACAAGCAAACGGGCACGCGCACCAGGGGTGAACTCTGACTCACCCCTCGGTGAACAGGGATGTAGTCTGCAGCCACCCCCCGATGGCTTTGCTGCCCCGAGCTACGCACGCAATTACCATCCCTGATTGGATTAGGCAGCGTCTTGATTTGAGCCCAGCGTCGACAATCTCGCCCATCCGTGTCTGCCTTGTCTCCGAGAGCTACCGGAACTCGGCTCGAAAATATCTGTCGCGGGGTTAAAATATTCGCGGTTCGCACTGCTCGCGTCGGTGAACTCGTTTAAAAAGAATCTTCGCCTCGACGGATGGAAATGGAGTCGCAAGAGAGACGCGTGCTTCCGAGGAAATGTCTGTACAAAGAAACGGGAACAACTTTGTCAACGGAAAGGGGTGAAATTTTCCTTCGCCGCGCAATTTAAACTCCACTCGGTGAGGCACGATGGTAATTCCGTTAAATCTTGCATTTAATCACCGCGAGGCGGCTGCGGGTCGAGTGGGCTGACAAGCGTCATTCATCTACGCGGGCCCCTTTCATCGACGTAATCAGAAATAAACAGAACTCTCCCCTTTCTACGGTCAAAATAAAGCGCTCGAGGGGTGGCCTGCGAATTATTCAAAACGTCTTCGTGTGCACGGTATCAATTCAATTTAAATCGTCGACCTCGTTCCACCCGGTTGTTCCTGCTCCTCTCGGCCGGGCTCGCCTCGAGGCTGCTTAATTCGCGGAGTTGCATTTCTTCCTCCTTTTTTCCCTCGTCCAGCGTTGATTAGTAAAAATGTCGACAGGCGTAATGAGGGACGGCGCGATTACAAAGGGCCGAGGGAGAGGTGAACGTTGCTCTGCGGCCAGTTTCTTCCCTCCCCGCATTCTCCGAGCGGAGGAAATCTCTCTGGGCGAAAAAAAATTGTAGCCGCTTCGAAGTTTTTAACCGGGCCGGGATGAGCGTTATTAATTCCCGCTTTTACGCCTGGCTGTAATCGTTTTCAATTAATTCTCGTAATTCCACCTCGTACACGGTACCACGAGTAAAAATACTAGTGTTTACGTGCACGCAGCGAGATTGCACGTCGTTCTATCGTGGATGAGATTGTTAGGAGTATGGTAACGGAATAGTTTTTGGTATTGGTGCGTTAACGATTACGTTGTTGCCACAACGGTGAATTTTCTACAGAAACTGATTAAGGCGTGGAATAGTTTGCGAGCGTCGCGAAATTTCGCTCCTCAGAATCGGCCAGCGCGGTGTCGAGGCTGTAAGCGAGCAAGGAAGGGAAACAGAACGGTCGCCGTGCGTCACATACTGATGGAAGAGAAAGACGAATGGACGAGCAGAGTGGCTAGACCCCAAATCTGTTCGGGATTTGGCAGGACCAGAACTTAAAACGAGGCTCACGTTCCCTATTGGTAAAGGACGATGGGCACACTTCTCTGGCAGCCGCCTAGAGCGGTCAGAAATGTACTCACGTACGAATTTCTTTTCTCTACCCTCTTGGGGAATTGCCGGGCTACTCTTGATTCGCCTTATATTCCCGCGTTTATTGATTGATCGGGACGTCAAATTGCTTTCGACCGGACGTGCTTCCGTCAGCCTCTGATCTCTGCTACGTTTCTCCGTCCACATATTTCTTACATCCACGAACGGTGCGCTGAGTCGCGCTAATGTTTTTATTACGGATCTTGGCAATGTGCTTTTTCTCTGCCATCTGACGAATTAATCGAATCGGATCGTTTAATTGATGCCAACAACGAGCGTTAGATTATCCACGATGTAACGAAATCATTTTTTGCGAATCGAACGGAGGCAATAAAGAAGTTATTCGACGTGTCATTGAACTCGAGAATACACAGTCAGAGGAACGCATAGAATCGATGGATCCTCGTCCGAGTCTCCACTCGGAAGTTCATCATCGTTTTATCATCTCGATTGGCGCGAAGAAAGGAGATTCGATGATTATTCTTACGCGAGCCAGAGATGGAAATGGCGTCCGGCCAGTAACCGGGGGGGTTGAGAAAGGTGGCCGAGAGAGGCGCGTTATTACCATAAAATAATGAAAAGGGATCTGGCTGCATTACGGGGCCGCAGCCCATTATGTAGGGTGGCCCGTGATCTTTCTCTGCGGAGTCCGAGGTATGCATGCCTCACTGGACAGATAGATAGTCCCGCAATGACGGAGCAGGGCCGATATCGTCCTCTCGCGGTGGGGCGATACCGGCTTTATATACGCATTCATCTCTTTCAAAGGAATATCGGTGCTGGGCAACGCACGCAGCTTTATTGTTACGCCAAGCGTTCTTCATTTTCCTCCCGCATTATCGTTCGCCACGAGTGTCGTCCCAACTGCATCGCGGCATGAAAAAATTCTCCTCGACCCGATACTCCCACCCTCTCGTATCCCCTTTTTTTTTTTATTTATAAATATTCCAATTTCCGCGCTCCCAATTGAATCACTTATCTATTATAAAATTCTTCCGATACGCCCGAAATCCGCGGGGCCGTTCTCCGATATCGGCAATAACCGTTCCAATCACGGGGATGTGGCCTGCGAGGCGTTCGAGCGTCGATGCGGCGGCAAACACGATACGGCAAACTGGCCGGCATAAACATCGATCGAGCGGACGAGCCCCGGCTGCACTTGGAATAATCACGTTTCCGTTAGAGCCCGATGACCGGGTAAAAGCCTACTTCCTTCGACCCGGGGGTCTTAACTTCGTATATCCATCCGCGATGGTGGAGAACGGCGGCAGCGTTCTCTCCTGTTGGGTGTATCGACGTGTACAGCAGGTTTCTTGGGGTGGCTGAAGCGGCGGCGGCTGCACACAGTCGCTGGCGCTGGGGGTGGGCAGAGCGAGGAGGAGGTGAGCCGCACGTAGGGAGGCGAACGTGGCGACTGTGCACACGTAGGAGGAACTCGAGAAATCGAATTCCAACGGGTCGGTGTGGGAACCGGGCGTCGTAGCCGCGCGTAATCTCCGGTTTCGTGGAAAATGAAGCGGCGGTCGACGGCGGCGGGCGAATTCCACGCCGGTAAATCGACTTCGCTCGGATAATGAGCCGAGCCGAATAATTTCTCCGTTCTGCACCGGCGTGGCACGGTGAAAAGGCGGGAACGAATCTACGGCCGAGGCATCCGCGGCGTAATTGTATCACCGTCGAAGACGCGCGGTGTGCGCGGTGGGATTGCTCGCTGGTTAACCGCGGCACGAATTAAGCGCTCTCTGGACCCGACGGTGTTGTCAGCGTCCGTGAAAAATCTACGCTCTGGCAAACTGGAACTCTTGGAAAGAATGCAGCTGAAATTGGCCGAAGGATTAGCAAGGTTGACCGTGTGAGGGGGGCTCACGTTTTGTTTTGCCCTCCTGCTCCTCGTGAGTCGCGACCACTTCACTTTCTCTCCCAATTCCATTAAAATTCCATTAAAATTCAGGAAAAGATATCGAATGGTCGGAGAAGATATAATGTTATTCACGATCCAAGCTCTCCCTATCGCGCGATATATCAAGACGTTTATATCCCGTAACTATTGCTCCCTTTTAACCAGAAGAGAGTGCCTTACTCCACCCAGTGGCCTCGCAAGACAACCGAAGATACATGGATAGGTTGGATTCGAAAGGATATCCTCGAAAAAAGCATTCGTTTCGTAGGGTCGTGGCTCGTGGTGCGGGTTACCCAACGGGTTTCGGGGATGCCAGAGGCTTCCGGATGGAACGCTCGAACGGAACTTAACATGTGCACTTTATTGTCTCTTAGCTTGAATAACACGCGTTATTTGGCGCGAGACAAATGTTTAAATCGAAGGATAGCGGGCTGAGGGTCCCGAAGAACTCGTATATTCCTTCCCCGTTGGTGAAGTGTTTCGCCTCATAAAGGCGAAGCCGTCTCATCCCTCGACGACTCCTCCTCTCTCTTATCCTTTCCGTCCTCCGTTTTGTCTTCCCTCCTGTCATGAACGCGATAGGCTTTCCTTTGTCGTCTCACTCCTGGCGCGTCCTCGATACATCTCGAAGAATCCTCGAGGAACTGTTACGCAGGTAGTTTATTTTCGATCGCGACACCGATAAAAAAGTATCCAATTTCGGACGGATCGACAAACTGTAAGTTGTTTCTAGACGCGATACCCTGCGGTTTAGTCGAGCTGCCTGAACTTCCGTTACGTTTGATCCTTACGAAGTTACTATGTACCTATTAAAGTTGATCCCTTAATATTGATACGTCGAACGATAAATATCCACCGAGAGAGGTTTCAAGATGTCCTCGAACGGGAACGATCTCGCGATTCCCTCGGACGTCCTGGAATTCTAAGAAGCACATGTCAGAAATGACGGTCTCTCTTAATCACGGTATCGATTCGAACCCCTGCGCGTCTCGTTGGAAAGTGTCCCAGTGACACGTGACGCGACGGATCCCCAAGGATACTTCTCGGAGCCAAGCAGACCGCAAGGTCTCACTCGGGCCGTCGGTGATGCCTATAGAGACGTTTGTCCCACTATTCTCCTTCGAGGGTTAGGGCTCGTTTCCTAAGCAATAAACGCTGATACAGGCCGAAGAGTGGATACGTGTTGGCGGCGTGGCTCGCGTGTCGAGGGTGTAGTGCGGTCATGCGATACCACTTTTCGCCGGGGGTAACATTATTGAACATTATAGATTTGTCGCAGCTGACCGTAAGTGCCTCGTAAGCAACTTACCAGGGTAATACTTCGGTAAGCCGAGAATCTCGAGTTTTTTTTTGGACACTTTGCAGGTTCGCAGGATGACTCAGGGTGGAAGTATTATATTCCTGGATCGAAAAACCGATTCACTGATCCGTATTCGCGTTACCGCATCGAAGGTACGATGCGACACGAATCGCTGGCAAATTATTGTCGTCGATCTGGTTTTGTACACGCGGTACTCTGTCGAGCTGTTTTAACTCACGACACGTCGCATTCCGTCGTAAACGTGCTACATGGCTCGCGTCCACGGTGTGCGTGATACGCGACCGTTTTCTATGGGCCTTCAATTACCGGCTATTAAGAAGCAAGTGTTAGAAACGGCAAATCGATTTGACGTGGACTCGCCGCGGCATGTGTCGGTCCCGTGACACGCCAGTGAATCACGATACCGATTTCTTCTGCTCGTTTTTAGAGCGACGACCCGATACGCGAGGGATACGTTAAACAGCTTTCTCTTTCGAGGCAACAAATTGCGCGATATCTGAAAATCGCGGAGCGACTTGTGTCGAGTTACTAAACTCTCTAATTATTCATTTCTAACGAAGAATTAAATATTTGTTTGATATTGTCCGTTCTAACGGTACACCGCGTATCGAACGATCCATCACGTTCCCCAGTTTCCTCCGTGGCAACGATAGAACGCGACAACCCCTTCAAACAATGGCATTACCTGTATACCTGCGAGCACCCTCGTCGAACCTTTGTAGAGGCGAGGGAGGCTGCAAGCGGTAACGCAGCGATAAGATTTCAAGGCAACGAGGCACGTTCGTGAAACGGGGATTTATCGATTATTATCAGTGCATCTTGGATAGCTCTAAATCAAACACACGGCTTGATTGAAGTGCACTCGGCTGAAAGGGGTAAAGGGTAAGAGAGGTAAGAGGCCTCCACAGTCTCTCATCATCGGGGATTAAACTGTTATTGCAAACTTTCCGCGGCTGCTGCTGGCGTCGACATCATAGTCCCCGGTCCTCGTCCTCCTCCGCCTCCACCTCCTCGTCGTCGTCGTCGTAGACGACGGCATATTGAGCGTCGCGAAATTAAAATACAGGACGAAAGTTTACACATTGGATAAAGCGCGCGCTGTAGCCGTCAATATTGAAATCCGGAAATTGTGACAGCCGTCCGCTTGTTCCATATCCAGAGCCAACCCTCCCCTTTGACCCAACCCTTTCCGCCGCCGTTTCCGGAGCCCGACGATTTTTCGACGCCACGCTCGTCGCCGCCGTTCTACCGATTTCGACCGATTTCTGGATTTTCGACTCGCCATCGATGAAATCGGTTGTCACGAGATCAAGTCGGCCGACGCGGTGAACATTTGCTCCGGCGTGCGTCGACCGGGGGCGCAGTCTGGCAATTGCGTATGCGGGAAACGGGCGAGCGAACGCGTGCACGCGCGATGCAAATAATCCAATATTTTCAATTTCGACTGTCTCCCGTTTTGCAAGCGGCGAAACAATTCGCGCCTCTGTTTTCCTTCCCCACCTGCTGCTCTCCCCTTCCACCCTTCCGTGCCCCGCGCGCACCCCCTTGTCTCACTCTCTCTCTCTCTCTCTCTCGTCCTCTTGCTTTTCGAGTCGTGCCCAGAGACGAGACGAGAGGATAATTTATCAGCGATCACGCGTCGTTATCAGTCTCGTGACTTTAATTGGCGTCGCGAGTAGTATCCGTTGTTCTCGAACGCGGCGCGCGCTTCAGCGACGCTTCTGGCCTCTCTCGAAGGAAATAAGCTGCACGCGCGCAATTACGTACTCTCATCGTCGACGAGTGCTCGAAATTATCGCGATCGTTCTTTCGTCGTGGGTGCAAACTGCACGCAGAATGCACGACGGGTTTAATCACGACGTAAGTACATTAGAGAGATCGATACCCCCGTGCTGGCTGTACTTAGCGCGCTCGGGGCGATCGGTTTATAACCGTACACCGTTGAACACGCTTTCATCACCTCGGCTACACGTCGAACTTCTCCCTTTCGAATTTGAACGAAGCTAGTTTAAAAGTACAATCGACGGACAAATGATATTGGAAACAAATTGTTCCCTCTCTGTACGTGGTACGATTTCCCGGAGTCATTTTTCCCCGTTCGCCGGTGTTTGTTCGCGTGAGTGGAAAGGAGTGTACCCAGCGCGGCAGTCATTCACTGAGAATCCGGTGAAGGACAGTAATCGAACGATCAATCGAATCCTCCACGGCTCAACGTTCCTCTCCGATTTCGACGGCAATAGTCTTTATTCCGTTTCCCGAAGAGTCCACTCGGGCCCGGAGTGGAAAAAGGCGGCCTCGTGCAAAAGTGGCGGGCGAACGATGGGGGGTGGCGCGCGGCTGGTCTCGACGGGGTCAGGCGGGGTGCGGAACCGTGGTGTGGGATAGGTAAAGCTTCGGATTCCGTTTCTAGGAGCCCGTGAAATCCCGCAGTTTACTTCTACTCGGCGAACGACTCGGGCAAAGACAGTTCGCAGCGCGATAAAACCTGCTCCTTCACCCTTCGACGCAGCCACCGACTAATGGAAGGTGTCGATAGGGCTCGCGGGGGTCGAAGTTTACATAGGAGGGTGGGTTGGAACAGGGGCGAAGAGACGAGTCGAGCCGGAGCGAGAGCCGCGCGGAGAGAAAGCCGAAGCTGCGTGTAAGGCGGAAAGGGAGAGAGAGGCGAGCTGGAGCGAGAGAGCAACTCCAATCTCGACGCAGCAGGATGACTACCCAGCGCCATGTTGGATTTCATTTTCATTTCTCCCGGAGGTCGATCAGGGCGCCTGCGCCCCGCCACTTCGTGTGCATCATCCCGGTATCTCTGTGTTCGCGGCCGACGCAGTGGACGTCGACGGTGTGCCGATCAGCCCCGCTGCTGTGTTGGTTCGCCAGCGTGGAAAGTGGAAAGCGTCAGTGTTCGGCCGTACAGCCACCGGTGAGGGTGGCCTGACGCAGAACCGCTCTCGAATTCACCAAGAATCTCTGAGTGCGCCTACACGACGACCCTTCTGTTTACGTATGCAAATGAGTACGGATCAATGCCGTTAATTAGGATTCTCGATCCTGTTCCCCTCGCCCACCGTCACGCTCCTTCCGAGGGACGATTCGTACGCCCGTGTCTATCCGTCTGTCTGTCTGACTGTCGGGGGTCTGCCCGCTCGCTCTCCCTCGACCTGGTTCTTCATCCACCTTGATTCGACCTGCCACCTATCGCTCTCGACTTCACCCAGCCCGCTTCTATCTCAATTTAGCGACCGTGGTTATCTTACACGCCTACGATAAGCTTATAATGCGGCGCATGCATCGGTCTCGCACGGCTGAACGACCATAATCGTACGTGATGACGTATAATCATACGTGCCAACCTCCTCTGCCTCTCGCATTCTTTCCCTCCCCACGTTACTCATCCCTCAGCGGCGCTCGTCTACTACGTTCGCTCGTCTTTTTTTCCCGTTCTCCGTCAGCCGCCTCGTTTCCACTTCCTGCTGAATTCTTACGGGTCCCCAACGCGCAACCACCGTCGCCCACCCCTTCCCTCGCCCCGTTGTTCTTTACAGTTCTTGGAAATTTGTTTAAATGCCTCGCAACTTTGTTCGCCCACCCCTAACGTCTCTTTCTTGGAAATTTCTTTTTGTCCCCGCGTTCGTTCCCCTCGCCACGGCCTCGCATCGATTTACTTTCCAGCCTCTTCAACTTTCCTCGAGATCCACCGTTCTTTCTAATTTCTACGGTGTTTGTCTTTCAACTCGTCCGCCCCTTTCGACTACGTTTTCGCGTACAGCTCTCCATATCCGTCGCTCGTCCACGTTCTCCGTTACCATTCATCAACGGTCATATCTCCTTTCTGGCTTTCACAAATTTCAGCTACACAACCCATCGGGCCAGGGGAGAAAGAAAAATCACCCGAAGGGATCCTATTCAACCAGACGTACGGACTTCTCTGTCTAGACCGAATAAAAACTTACTTACACTCGAAAAAGGGTTTCAGCCGGCTCGCTCTCCCCGCTAGTCAATCGATCAACCGGAATCCAGCTTGTCAACAGATTCCACGCGTGCCGCTGGAAACCATCAGCCACCCACGTCTCATCTGCCCTCGCGTTCCACCTCTTGCACGGTTTTCTTCTGGCACCAGTCGCGTGTCTCATGAATAGTTCCTTGGCTGGCGCCCTTCGAACAAAGACATTATACCCAGCCGAGACGTGATTACGGTCATTAGCCGGGTGGACATCCTGTTGCGCCTCTGTCGATACAATTTCCGCGACACAGTCGACCGTAGACGAGAACGTGTTCTCGCTGCATTCGTAACGTCCTGTTACATTGTCGCCAAGCGAGACCTGCCACGCTCTGCGGGTACCATTTCCAGAAATTACGATGCCCGTATCGTTATGAACGCTCGATTCCAATTAAACGCCGCGTCTGAATCGTTGCAACTGCTCTACTTAATACTCGCTGATGCGTTTCATTCGAGACTTGGTACGGGAAAACGGTGATATCGCAATTTTCTTTTGTATCCTCCAATGGTTCTGTTAGGCGTTTAAAATTCCTCGGATGGGAAAATGAAAGGGGATAATGGCGCGCGTCCGATCGGTTGGTGATATACAACCGACTTGTCTCTAATGGACGCGTTACTTCTCCCGCGTATTACATAGTACAGTTAAATGCAGATTGAGGGTTATCGATTACGCGAGACGAGGGTTACTTTGCCCGTCTGTTTACTCAAAAATCCTGCCCGCGGTGAGGTGCGTAGCGGGAATACGCGAGTCGCAGGAAATCCTGTGTGGTTACCTGTAATGGCTTCATTACACCCGGTTCCAGTGTTCTCCGCAGCCGGTCCGACTTCCCATGGTTGAAAGTCGAGTCTGTAAGAGCGTAATCTGTACTCAATTAGCGTTCTACGTTTACTTTGACGATAGCTACCGCGCGGGGTAAAAATTACATTTCTTTCGCGTCCATTAGTTCCATTGAGAAGGGGAAGCAACCAGTGCAGCGTTCGCTATCGCGAGTGGATGTTCTTTTTTTTTTTCTTCTCGTACCATTGTACCTACGTTGTTCTCGATGGATCGCAGCGCGCATTGCTGCGGCTTAAACGCCGTTCTGACGCGAAATAAAAAAATTTGATAAACCCCGCGCAACGGGAACAACATCGTCAACATGTTTATCGTAAGAATGGAGGCGGAAGCGAGCCTCGACGGGGGCCGGAAATAATCCACGGCTGAACAGTAGGAACGCGAGCCGGCTCGGCTCGTAAGCAAATATAATTAGGCATTCACTTTATTGACATTTCGCGTGCACGGGGCGCATTTAAACGTAACTTACAATGCCGGGCGTTGCTTTTCTTCTTCGTTACGGGGGCGGCGGGATCGCGGCGGCGGTGGGACCGAGAGAGAATAATTATCGCCTCGGCGGCGCTCAGCCAGAGTTAGCAACGAAATTAATGGGCGTGTAACATTGTCGAGGAAAAGTCCCTTCCATTGTCGAGAGAGGGCCGCGCCGCTAGATGAGTTTCAGTGGCAATGAAAATCATCGCGGCCGCCGCGGCTGGTAATTAAAAGGTAATGAGCTCACGGTTATGCAGATTGCGGGGAAGTTGACGCGCAGCCAGAGGTTATATCGCCAGCGCGGGGGCCCCGGCTGCATTTATCGTCGCTGCTCTCCGCTGCACCGGCTATTGATCGGCCAGAAGTACCACCGAAGGATTGTACGCCGCGCTCGAATTCTGTTTTCCCGTCGTGCCGCCGGAAACGCCGAGCGGTCGCTATATACGAGGAACGGAAACTTCGGTTTCGCCCTGGATCCTGTCGCTTCGAACCGATTTTCGAACTGTTTGCGTTCGACCGGCGGGAAATAAATAACCGATAAACTGGTATAATTCTCTGGCCTCTACGCGAAAATTTAAAGAATATCGCGCGATGAAGGGTTGGAATCATGGTCAGGTAGGTTCATGTGCCGCGAGCCATCCAAAATCGACATCAGAACACGGTACCAACCGTACAAATATCCAGAAGAGCTCCATCTAGGTGTCGCGATAAATTGTCTGCAGTGGAGATTGAAAGGGCACCGGGCCACCCCCGTGGACCGATAGCCTGGTCGAAGATATGGGGGCTCGACTGAAAAATCCGCGCCGCGGAGAGTATCCTTTTTAATAAAACAGTCATACGTTCGATTTATCGTGGTCGGTGTTCATCAAGGAGCTCACTATTTTCCACTTTACTCGGATAGGTATCAATGGCGGATGGCGTGCGTGCGCGTAACGGGGGTGCCGGCTGGCCCGGGGACACGCGTGTCGGGGGCGTGGGTCGTGATTTGTCGACTACGCGACCGCATATTTACGGTTCGCTTGGCCAGCCACTCGGGGGTTAGCAGAGCAGCCGCGGGTGAGCCTCCGTGTATTTTCTGAATTTCACATTTCCCGTGGCATTTCGAAAGGGATATCGAGTTCCGTTACCCGCGGAGGCTGGCAGGGTTCGCCAAGGGTTGCCACTTGAGCCATCGCTGACCTCTAACCTCGATAGGGGGGCTTTGATATGCTACGTCCGAATGATCTGGCTGGGAGATGCGTGAACCGAGCACGCACATCTCCGCAATTGGAATTCGAGGAGGCGACGACCACGGAATTGTACATCCTATCTGTCTGGCACTCGAGATGAAAATCGAGACGGCTCTGCCGCGGTGCATCTCGTGCGAGCTAATCGAAAATAGTCGAGGAAGGAGACCCTTCCAGGGGTCGCTTCGCACGACCCGTCGAGAGATGGTCAAGGGATCGCGATTATGAAAATTTCCGGACACCCGCCATCACCCGTGCGAGTTTACTCTTACCCCCTCCGTCCAGACGATGAGGGGGAGGCCCTCGGAATTTTCGAACGAGACTCTTCGCCCGGCGAATTTCCACTCAATTAAATCACCGTCCTCCACGGCGATAAATAACCCGGCTGTCTAAACTCCGAACCTTGCTTCGGTCGATGCATCAATCAAGGATGTCGGGAGGGGAGGGGTGGAAAGTAGAATGGATCGAAAGGGAAAAGAAGGGTGTATTATCCTTGGAGAACGTTAGCATTCCCTGTTATTACAGTCGGCGCGGAGAACTATCGCTACTCGTTCCTCGATACTCGTCGAGGCTTCTCCTCGGGGATAGCATCGAAATTTACTCGATCGTTAAATCCAAACCGCCGCTTCACGCTTGTCGATTTACGAAACAGGCTCTCGCACGCAGGTGCGAGCGGCCTCCGCTCGAGGAGAACACGGTGTACGCGTGTATAAGCAAATAAAAGGTGTTCGCCGTGGCACGGGCGAGGCCAGGGTCCTCGCGCGAGCACGCTTAACCGAGCGGTTCGGCCGAGGAGCCGAAGCGACGGGAGCGGACCACGCTCGCGGGATACACTTGTCAGCGGACGGGACAGGGTCAGGTAGTACGGGCGAGCCGGTAGCGAACGCTTCCGTCCTGGGATCCGCGTTAGGAGCAGGTTCCGAGCCGTTCGAGCATGAAAGAACTTACTGAACCATATTTAACGCTATCGTGTCGCATTAAGCCGCGTCGGGGGCCGCCGGCTGCCGATAAGACGCGACGTGTTAAAAGTTTCGAATGATACGTCTGCACGTCGCGCGTATAATAACGCGCTCGCACGCGAGTAAATAGAACCGATGTGCGAACGAAGGCGCCTTCGACTCGTGTCCAGGTGCCAGCGGGGTACGGACTGTGGGAATTTTTTCGCTGGAACGGGCCACGGAGACGTTGATCGAACGGAACTTGGCTACACGAACCGTCTTGTTCGACGAATTTTTATGCACACACGGAAACTTCCAAGACGAGGTCGAATTTCTTTTGTAATGTCTTCCTTCGACAGGGTGTCCGGTACAGGGGTTCGAATAGTCTGGTGTAAGTAGTACGATCGCGAAAAAATCAAACGTTCAAAGCCACCAAAGTGAATGTAATTAAATGGAAGTACGTGCGCGGATTTTTACGGTTTTCAGACGAGTACCTTCGCATCGGGGTACTTGGAATATTTCCTGGGTGTAATTAGTAGAGTTCGTTTAGCAATATTTCTGCGAGCGAGCGCGGAGTGGCAAGGTTCCGAAGTAAAAGGCGCAAGTGGAAAGGAAAACGTTTAATTTTCGGAATTTTAACGAGTCCTCGTTTTAATTTCGGATCCGTATGTTCTAAAAACAACGAGCACGGGGAGGATACGTTTTGACAAGGGTTCGCTTCAGCCTCTGTCACGTTCGCTCCGCGAGCAGGTCGATGCTGTTCGTTACGCGTCACGTTTGACGAGACGCGTGAGTTTAATATTTCGACAGGAAGGGGTATTCGGTAAGATTGAAATTGCAGCCGCAGCAATTTTCATCACCGGAATACCGTGAAGTGTGTTTGGCACAGATTAAAAGCGAGTCGCAGGGACTCGGTTTGCCCTTTGCACACGGATTTAAACTGCGGTTTATGCTCGTACGTCGCCCACGCTTCTCTACGACCACTTACTCTTTCGTTACGTTTTAAACGCCACCCCCGAACGCGCTCATAAATTCGTTAAAGATTTCCGCGTTTCGAATATATTTAAATATTCACGCGAATTCCTGTCCTCGTTAGAACGGCAAAAAGTAACAAACCAGGACAGAAGCGAATATTCTGATGCATCCGCCATCGGTTTTTAGCGGCTTAACTTGAGCGTGAAAGATACGGGAGACTCTTGTTTCTCTGTTTCCCCTGAAATTCGTTGCTGTTAGAACAGCGTCAATTAATTACGAAAATACAGAGGGGTGGTTGGCGCGAACGCGTCGATATCGATTCGATTCTTATCGAGGAACACTGGGAACAATGCGAGATTCGTGCCAGTTAAATAAATTCGCGACGAGCATAACGATACCTTGTACCAACCCCTCGCTTACCCCGTTTCCTACATTTATATATATATATGTTTTACGAATTAAACTCATCGACGTTGTCACTTTGTGCGAAATTAACGATCCGATATTGTGTCTCCGCGGCGGCAATTAATTTGTTTTCGCATCTCGGCCGGCTTAATTATATTTTATTACGGCTTTTAATATAATATCGACGGGAATCTATTATCCTGTACATAATTGAATCCCATCGTTACGAAAGTGTTCGATAAATCCGTTTGGAGCGTGCTCGAGCAAGATAGAGCAAAAACAGCATGGATCGGTTGACAATTTCCAGTGCATTAACTCGCATAGCTCGCTCTCGACCCTCTTTTTTTTTTGCGTATTCCCGTGTTTTCCTGCTTTTTACACGATCGGAAAGTCGGTCAGACGGAGCCTTCCTGTGAAACGCTTGGAAAACACGCGAATACCTGTAAGTTCGACAATCCGCGCGTTACAAAGGACATCTCACGGAACGCGTGTTGCTCGGACGAGACCGAAAAAAGAACGCGACGAGGAAAAAGTGAGGACGAAACGGGGAGGAGGGAAAAAAGCCGGGGAAGGAAGAGAAAAGCATGGCCAGGGTAACACGATACGACATATTCATCATAATCCATAACGCGGAACACCTCGAGCATTCAGGACCCGTCAAAAGTAGTCAAAGAAAATTCTACAGGAAGCCCCTTTAGGGGCCATTATTGTTTCTGCCGGCGAAGGCTAACCGCGTGGCTCCACCGCCACTGCTGGG
This sequence comes from Xylocopa sonorina, assembly GCF_050948175.1. Lineage (NCBI taxonomy): Eukaryota > Metazoa > Arthropoda > Insecta > Hymenoptera > Apidae > Xylocopa > Xylocopa sonorina. Next base: position 9,592,695 of record NC_135197.1, on the reverse strand, counting down.
CAGCCTCTTTCTCCTTTTCCCTATTATACTTACGAATCTAGGAAGTTGAGGGCCAAGAATAATCATTACGTCCTGAATCTTATTTCTCCGGGCCCATTACGGTACACGGACCTTCTTCTGTGTTACATCCGACATCGGATATAGGATCAGTGAGTGTAATAGGAGATGTTTTTCTGAAAAGCAATTACGTTAGGTTCCCGTGGAAAGGAGGTTAGAGCTTAAACGAATTCCTGTTGCGAGCATTAAGCGCGAACAAGTTTAACGATAGTACATTTACGCGTAGCATTTTTTCGTTAGCTAGACGAAGTCCAGGAGTTGAGAAAGCATCCCTCTTTGACATCCCTCTTGCGTGACGATTCTTTACAACTCGAAATGACTGTACAGAAACTTAAAATATCGTGTCACGCGATTGCACGGGGTTATTTCAATTCCACGATTCCGAACAGCTTCGGATTTCGCAATCATTCCCAACGATTATAATTTTCCCATCCGTGTTATTACGTGTAGAAGGTATTTTCTGCCGGCGGTTGCGCAACAACCGTGCGATTTTTCTCCTCCGCCGGCGTGACTTTTGCCCAGCGAGGGAAAGTTGCCAAGCGACATCGACGCGTTGGTAATCGAAGAAACTCGAAAGATCACCGTGCCCCCTCGATCGAAACGGTCGGCTCTAAAAATCGCCGCTCGCGAAAGCGACTTCGCGTGATTCCGCACGCAAATTGCGCACGGCGACGGAATATTAATCCCATTCGATTTAATTAACGGATTAGTAGACGTCGCGTTGACGCCGCGTAAACGGAGTCACGTAGACGAATTAGGGTGTCTTCGACGCAACGAGGACTCGGAGTAAACGCCGCGTCGGGGGCTGCGTGATCGACGAAGCTTTGGGGCGATTCCGTTGGAGCATTCGCGGAGAATAATGGCTACGGGTGAATAATTAAGCTGCACGTACCTCGTACGAGCCATAAAGTAGAAGTAATTAGTAGCTACCTGGAAGCTACAGCGGAAATCAATTTCATTCCGAATATCTGTAAGCAATCGGAGCACAGCGCCATCCAGTTCTCCTCTTCCCAGCAACGTTTCCCATTTTTCACGAACAAAAGCGTCGCGTCGCGGCTTTGAGCGCGTTATCAGGCTTCCGTTGGCCAGGCTGCTTCTTTCTAGGAAGCTGTGCACCTCGTCCCGTCCCACTCGCGGCTGCTTTAAACTGGAATATTTTCCTCGTACGTTTCCCGTCATATCCTACGCTATCCGTGAATCTCGCGCGATCCTTCCATTCCTTGCCTGTACACGTCGATCTTAAATAGAGGAGAGAGACAGCTCTGGTCGCACCTATCGAATTCCTATTATTAAGCTTTTCATCGAAACGCCTCGTTGTTCGTGGCATTTCGGCTCGGCTGCCACGTTCGCAGAGTTCCGAATCGTCTTCGAATACTTCTGACGAACTGCAGCCAACTTTGATATACTTGGGAAAATTGGAAATCGCGAATAAACGAATGGAGCCAATGGAATGGGTACAGCTGCACACGCTTTTCCACGTACGATTCGAGGCTTTGATCCTGTCTTACTAATGCGCGCCTGTGGCGACCGTCTGACGGGTAGCTGCTCTCTATCTACTGCCATCGTTTCTCGCCGGACGAACGCTATGCCGCGCGTTTGCGGTGCATAGCCGAGCAGAATCAAAGCCTCCGATTGTGTTTGCGCAGTCCACGTAGCTCGGCAGGTTTTGAAATCGAGCGTGATACACGCTGGCGAGCGCACGGAATAAAAAGTAAGGTATGAAACGGTTGTATTTAGCAAAGAAAAGGAGTCCAGTGTGCGCGGAGGAGTCGAAGAAACCCAGTTACGGAACGGCGAATCAAGGGCATATTAATCTGGAAGGCGTTCGTTATGTTTCGCGATTGAATGGCGAACGAGCTGCAACATCGGATCCTCGGGAATTACTCTTCATCAGCGGCATCGGATATCGATCCGTAATTATCGTAACGGGCAGGGTTTGTCAGTGAACGGTGAATTCTTCGCAGAAAAGGCGTCGATTTCGACCGATTCCTCGGCGTTCTATTACCAGCGGGAAGAAAAAGAGGGACAAGGGAAAAGTAAAACGAGGACTGCGCCGTTCCTCGAGATTTATCCGTTCCCTTTTTCTCGACTCGTTAATTATTCCTCTCTCCCCGTTTTACCGAAGATATTATTCAAATTTCTTGCATGGCAAGCAATCGAAGATCGAAGAATCGAAAGCGTAGTATTTCTTTCCTCCGACGAGGACGGAAATCCTCCTCGTTGGCTTAATTGAAACGGTCTCTAATTGACGCGTAGCCCGTCCGTTCCTTTTTTTTTTTTTTTTTACTCCTCCCTTTCTTCCAGCCGCGTATCAGTGGCGTCTTTGTAATCTCGTTGAATCCCCCAGCCAGCTGATTCAGGACAGGGTAATTTCTGTTTTCCGTCTCGACTCATCCGGGGCCTGATTTACATCGCAACGAGTCACCTCGTTTCCACGCGTTCATTTATCGCGCGGCGAAGTTTTGCTCGCTCCCTGATACATTATTTATCGACTTGTCGAGTTCGAATGCGGCCGGATGAAATTGCTAGCCGAGGCAACACCGAATTCCGATGCAAAATCTTCGTCGAGTTTCGATGCTCGTCTTGCGATCCATCCCAGCGATTCGTCGCGCGTTCGTACTTGTTTTCCACGCACGCGGCTCGATTTCCAATTAATTTCTCGTTTGACTATTCGCGAAATGATTTTTAACGAGGGACGCGTTCCGTGTAAATCGCGTCGAATGATATGACCGCAGATCAGCAGGCGAGGACGGTAAATCGGGAAGGGGATCGGCAAAAATTTCGGGAAATTCAATTAAAATAACGATCGCGTCCTGTATACGATTTCGCGGTTGCCTTTAATTAAAAACCGCGGGTGAAAATTTCGCGTCCTCGTATCGGGCGTATCTTTACACACGCCGTGTAATCAATTTGAAAGTAAGAGATCCGAGGGCGAAGCCTTGACGCGCTCGCGACCGATACGAATGAGCGTGCTGGGCAGGGGGAAGAATTCTAAATTAAAACGCGTGGCCGTCGATCCGATGCTGGCGATCGTCGTGCAAATTTTCGCGTGGCCTTAATTAAAAATTAAATTAACATATTTTCGCGTTCACTGCGAGTTACGCGAGAAGGGCTGCGCGCTCGTGGTCGCTTCTTAATTAATTGAATTAAATTTACACAACGTCAGATTGATTCGCGTCCTTCACTCCTGTCGCTTACGTTTCTTTACCCGCTCGCCTCCTATTTTGATGCCGTCTTAGCAATTAATGCGTCGAAACGGCGCACCAGCGACGAACGGATCGACGACGTCGACCGAGATCGACCTGGCGTCGATTCGCGTTAACGAAGATCGTTAACGCGAACTGAAAACGAGCCACGCGGGCGACGAGTCTTGCAAATTGCACCGCGGAACAATATCGAGCCGGGTCACGTCGAATACGGCTAGCCGGACACGGATTGCCAGGCATTTTCCACCAAGATAAACGTCACTCGCGCCCGTAACTCCGGGCTTAACAGTAATATTCGTTGTACCACTGTATCCAGTCGCGTTTATGGTGGAAGAAAGGAATTCGTGAGCTCGTCCGGGATTGAATTACTTGAATAATGGCGATCTATCCTTCATTAAATTAGTCTCGCCCGCTAATTTATTACGGTGGTAACACGAGAACGCGGTTCCTCTTCTATAGCCGGCCACGATTAACGGACAAGCAACACCCCCGCGCAAAAGTGCGGCGATATTTTAGAATTTAATTAAGAAACGCTAGTGACACATCGACGAGACCGGAGACGATATTTCGAGACGATTCCTGCAGGTAATTAAGATTCCCCTCGATCGCTGCGCCGGTATTGTTCCCGGTGTTTGCAATAAAATCGAGGTACGCGCGGAGCGACGGGGGTGACTTTACGATTCCGCCATCGAAAGAACACGTCCGTTCCCGATGAAAGTGGAACGTAAAACTGCGAAATGTAATTACGAAGATTGCAATGGTCAGGGGGGTGTACTCGCGATGAATTCTTTATTTGCCGCGGAAAGAATCGACCGCGCCGCAAAGGGCGAGTAAGATTCGCGATGAATTTATAATCCATCGTCCCCGGTGGTTGGCACCCTTTCCTTGCGGTCCGACGTGTCGCCACGCGTTTCGCCTTTGATTTTATAACCCCCACCGAGGCTTTTTCCTAATCAGTTTCAGCAGAACTTCTAAAATGTACAATTGTTCGCGCAATTATTTAAACGACTGCTAAAATCGACGGGCGTGCCTTCGATAATTCAGATTTACGGGCCCGCGCGATCGCGAACAATCGATAATAAGAACCAGTCCCAATTATTCCGCGGCAGGATAATTTATGCTAACAATGCCAGGAAAAATTGATTCGACGTTCGCAATAAAACGAAAGCGAGGCTATAAAATCGGTTTCGTTCGAACGGTTATGGCCGCGGTGCTGTACGTATCCTCAGTCCGATAAATAAACGATATTATACGAAAGCGGAGAGCCCACGAGTTACGAAAATTACCCCTTCTAATATATTTCGTGAATACGTTTTACAGGCGCGATAAGACTTTCAAGGGAAAATGAGCCAATCGCGGCCGCTCGGCTTTGGGAACGAGGACGTGCGCGAGGACGTGCATACGTACGGGTATAAAGGACGGGACGGCGCGCGGGACGAGGGCAATAGACTATGAAAATGTTGGGAGGTCGAACGATAAACGTCACCTGGATCGCTGTACAGTACGATAATTGTGCGATAACTTTTACGATGGACTTGCACCATTCGCGCGTGCACGCTTCCACGCGAGAAACCGCGTTCCAGGACCGTGGCCGAGTATCGTCTTACGCGGACACGTTTAATTAAGCCGTGGGCAACGGCAGAAACCCGTCACGAGACGCGACCCACGTCGGGGTGAATTTTTCCGCGAACGATTCCGCAAGCGAGCGCGTCAGCTTCTGAAATCTGCTTCTGTCTGCAATCAACGTGCTGCAGGCATCTAAAGTTATCTTCAAATCAATTAAACATCTCCGTCACTTTCCTCTCTAAATCCGGTGACATTCGCGAACAATTTGGCCGTCGTAGAATGGACAATTGCTAATTCAATAGAATCGAAGTGGAATAATTGAAGTCGCTTAATTCAACGTTCGATAATCGGAATTCTCATTCACCGCGTTCCAGAAGATTGCTGCGAGACATTAGAAACGATCGCAGAGAGAGAGAGAGAGAGAGAGAGAGAAAGAAAGAGCGTACCAAAGGGATTCGTTTCGAGCACGTTTCGAATGATCCGAAAAGTCCGTACTGCTCGCAGATACTCGATTTGGCGCGAGCGGAAAAAGCTCATGGGGGGGTGCGAATTGACGCTAGTTGGATCGCGAGGGCGTTCGATCATTCTTCAACGGCGTTGGCGGGTGCTCCACGGGTCTCTCTCGAAGCAACCCTCGCCGCGAAACCGATCCAGCTCGATAGCACCACGGACTTCCGACGTCCATTACGGTCCACGCGAGTGGCCGCACACCTGTGCCCGCGGAGGATCTTCCCGGGAATCCAGGATGTTTCGTCTGAGGGATACGTGGCGCGTTGCCCCCGGGCGCTTCTGACAGACGATACGATAAATCAACAGTTTCTCTTCTCTTCTCTTCTCTTCTGGTATCCGGACGGCGCGCTTTCCAGAGAGAGGAACTCTTCGAGGCTATCCGCAGGCAAGAAAGAGAGAGATAGATAGAGAGAGAGAGAGAGAGAGGGAGGAGGGCAAACCTACCGTGGGGTGACACGGGTGAGATGGACGGGCAGGAAACCAAAATTACGCCCGCTTTACGCCGCCGCCGCCGCTATGGATCTAATTTATTGTCTTTAAATGCAGATCCTCCGCAGCCCGTGGGGCAGAGAGCCGCGCAGCTAGATTCCGCCTCTCTCTGTTGCTCTCCCGCGAGCTACGCGAAGCGCAACCGTGCACACGTACGCGGATCGCGTATATACCTGCACGCGCGTGTGCTTGCGGTCCCGTGTTTGCGCTCGTTTCCCGGCACCGAACACTGTGCGTCTGCAATTAGACGCGCCAGTCAGGAAGTCGTGGAAGAGCAACGCGCGGGTCTGCTGGTACACGGGATTCGCCTCCGGCGGCGAACGATTTCGTTGCCCGCGCCGGGGCCAGGATCTCTCGTCGTTCTAAATGCGATCGTAGATCCAACGTCGATAAGGTAGAACCGTTCGATATAAACTGCCGCCTTTTACGTGTACCCGTCGTTGCGTCGGGTCGGCGATAGCGAAGCGACATGGGAAGATGCGCCGGTTCCGGTTGGCTCGCGTCGAGCCTGGATACGTCAATCACTCCGCGGGTATCCGCGTCCAGTATCGATGCTAAATAGTCGCCGTTTCCGCGGTAATGTATGTTAATTGTCGGATAGAGGACGCGGTGGATTTAGTCTGATTTGCATTTTGCTCTCTCGGACGGGGGAAGAGCGGAACCGCGGCATCGAAATGAATCGAGTCAAGCGTAAAGACATTTGCTCGCGGGACTCGCAGATATTTGTATAATGGCTGGTGCGTATAATTCAATTTCGAAGAGAGCGTCGACTGCGCTGGTGTGTTCGACTTTAAGGTAAATTAGCGTTTCGCGCGACTACGGCAACAGCCGAATTACTCGCTCGCGAAACGGCCGCCATTGGAAAATTGGTTTTTCGCGGCGTCGCGTTTTAACGCGGCACGCCAATCGCGATAAAATTCGCGTTACCCATAGGCGGCATCCTAATTGACTTGATCACTTGACATGGCACGCCACCAGTTATCAAATGGAGCTGTCGGCTCGAAGTATAATTTGATTTATATGTAATTACCGAGACCTCCATTATTTCCACGTGACGCGGATCAAACTCGAATTAGCTTAATCATAATCGAATAGCGGCCGCTTTCAGGATGCCCGTGAGCGATTAGTCGACGCTCCTTTGACGGATGATTCCGGCTCTTTAATTATCCCTGTTTAATCGAACACTTTTAATGCGTCTCGTCGCAGCCGCGCGAGCTTGTCAACGTTCTCCTTCCCTTCTCTGCTTGGCATACCACGTCTCGATTTTTCTTCGCCTTTCATGCTCGACAGCTGTTTTCGAGCAGCTGCCATCGGAACTAATCCCGCGACTTAACCGTTCGATAAATATTGCTCGTACTGCTGCGAAACTGCAGACAAATACTCCCAATTAGTCGCGTTTATACGTGCAACTACTTTAAGCAGACGTACTGTAATGGTGGACGGGTGTCACCCAATTAAGTTGCTCTCTCTCTTTGGAAATTTACGTTCGAACATTTAAACCGATTTGAATAGTTCATTTTAATTGGAATTCATACTTTTTTTCGCAAGTTCGGCAATTAGAGGCGAAAGAAAAAAGAAAAGGAAAACGGAAAAAGAAATAACAGCATCTCGCAATTCCGTATTCCGTTTATTCCGATCTCCAACCCGACACTACTTTCCTGGAAAAGATGTAATAAGCATGCAGAACGGTTATTGCAAGCAATCGCATTCAAATTTAAATTTCCCCGGGCAATTGATTCGATGTCCTCGGCACGGGCGAACAACACGACGCGCTCGCCGCAATTGTCCATTTCCGGGATCTCGCCCGTAGCGTTTCGTCTAAGAAAATTATGCCGGGCTAAAAGTCACAGGCCAATCCTGGATCCAAACGACCGCGTTCAACGGTTATGACCGACATCGAAATACCGTTGCGAATATCAGTGGCCTCCTCGGCTCTTCGATTCCCCCTTTTTTCCACCTCTCCGTTCCTTTTTTCACTTTGCCGCCACCGGATTTTATTCGCTCGCTTTACAAGCGGATTTCAACCGTTCGCAAACCTCTGCGGACAGGAAGTCGAGACAAGGAACGCGTCGCGTTAACAATCGTGCAGCGAATAACGAGAACTCGTTTCAATTCAGGTAATCAAGGCTACAAAAATTCCAATTGAAGAACACTTCCAAGGACGCCACGAAACTCGCGTGTCTTTATCGTCGTTAATTACTGCGAGATCTAAGCTGACAGCAAGGCCTTCCGGTAGCGATCGTTCGCGATCGACGATTCCCGTTTCGCCGCGGTTAATTCGTTTAGCCGTTGCACGGCACGGTGAGCGCGAATCGAGTTAATATCGAGTGTATGGCCGGGCCTGGGTCTCTGGTTATCCCGCTCTTCGTTATCGGGCCGCAGGAAAAAAGAGTACTCTGTTACCATGGCAGTCAAATCGATTACTGATTGGCAGGTAATGCGCGTGTAATACGTCGACCGGGTACGCGTCACCCTTCTGTTTCGACGTGTACACTTGTTGAGCGGGAAACTGCCAAAGGATAGGCGTCCGACGCGTTCGTTACGCACCGTCGGATCCCCCAATTAAACCCGCGTGTAATTACAACAAAAGTTCCGAGGGGCCAATCGATTCCTTAATTCTCCGATTTACCGAGACTCGCATAAAACGAGAACATATTCATCTATTTCCATGGCGTTACGTAAATAGTCCATCCTTCGTTACTTTGTCATACATTATACTTGTACTTTATATATGTCACGTATAGATTATACGTTTCATTTGATTTATGCGCGAGCAATGAACGCGTTAAACGCGTAACATCTATTTAAGTAAAAATCCAATTCAGCTTCATCCGTACGTTTATGCGTTACATTAATTTTCCATCGCATATTAAATGCAGGTCGAAAGCGTTTACGTTAAAAGCTCCCATCGGGCTCGATACTTCGCGTCAAAGAAGCGATTCAAAAACCGAGTCAATATTTCCAACATCCCCATTCGACGGAACCGGGCTCGTTCCACTTCCAACTTCCACTCCCAAGTATCGAGCGTTCAAACATCAAACACTTCGCTTCGAAACTACCATCAATCCATGCAAAGTTTCGATTCCTACCAGCTGGCCTCCCACGGATCGTATCCGGAGTTCTAATTGGCCTGAAACGTCTTCGAGAAACGGTTTTGAGCGCGACGTCGACGAGGGGAGGAACGCGTCGGACGCGAACGCGATTCGTACAGCTCGCGGGGTGCGAGATCCGCGTCGACGATTACGAACGATCGCGTCCCTTCCGGGAAAAGTTGCAGCGCCGGTTTTCTCAGCTCGCGTTCGAGAAAGTCTCGCGTAATCGCGAATATTAACCTGTCCCGTTACGTTCACGCGTGTATCCATTGTTCGCAACGTGCCTTCGACCGTTATCAGGCCTCGAGAGCACTTTATTAGCCGCACGTTTTCAATTGCCCGGACCGACGTGGAAATATCAGATCAATTTCAACTAGAACGAAGGTAATTGATAGATATTCCTGGACCGTTCGATCTTGATCCGAATTCTCGCGAGACGCGAAACGCAACGGCTAAGGCAAGATCGGCTGAAATTGTTCCGATCGAGAGGGAAATTATCTACTGTTTTTTTCTGTTTTTTATCGTCCGCGATCTCGAGCTGTTTTCACGGCGGTATTATCGATTTTTCCCGGCCATTGCGATTGTCGAGCGTTGTAAATTAACGTTCCTATCGCTGCCGCCATTCGAACGATCGTCGAATAGACGCGCGATGCAGTTTTCCGGATGGACTATCAGCGATGATACACAAACGAGTGCGATAACCCGTCAATCGCGCACGAATTGCGCCCGAGCACACTTGACAGCTCGAAACTTCCGACCCGTGATGCGATTAATATTATTCCTCGGGAACCGAGCCGCGTCCGTTTTTGCGTAACGTCATCGTCGACGCCAGCCATTATTTATTCGAGCAATAATACATGATAATTAATGAAAACGCATAATCGGCCACCGGATTCAACGGCTGGACGTCGGAACGGTGCGCGTTGCACGCGCGCCTCGTCGAAACGCGAAAATATTTCGAGCCGTTTCCGAAAAACGTAACATCGCTGCGCGCTGAAGAACGGACGTTCGCGCGTTTTTAAATTACTCGGACCAGTGTGGAGCGTGCAACGCGCCCGTTTTTCATTATGTACCGAGCCCGTTCGAACGGCGGGCGTACCGCGTAACTTTGTCCCGTGTCGACAAACGGCCGTAAACGGTCGCGGTCGCAATTTTTAGCGGCGCTATTCGCGGAAGTTTCGTTACATTACGACGCGCCGCGGCGCCGTTTTGTTCCGCGAAATGAAGGAATTTCCCGCGCCGGGCCGTATTGAAACGGTGGTCGCACGCGCCACCGTACCGCGTCTAATTTTCGTTCGAGCTCGCTTTTAAAGTTATAGAAATATGTAACCGTCGAATTCGTCGTCGCTTCGCCGTTATTTTCGGTCGTCGTTAGTTCTCCCGTTAATACTCTCGTTATTGCCTTCCACGTTCACTTCGATCTCGCGCTATTCGCCTGGCTCTCGTCTCTTACCTTCGCTCGTTTTAATTTGTGGCACTCGAAGTGGCGAGGAATTTTCGTATCGAAATAGCCTCGTCTCGTTTGTCGGGAGATACGATTATCGATCTTCTCGAAATTGGATTTCCACCACTTTCGAAATAAATGGCACGATCGATGCACTGGATGTCGTCGAGGCAAGATCTTCCATCGTCGAATCATTTAGAGGCACGTAAGATACTGTAATAGCAGCTTATTTCAACATCGAGGCTTTCATTAATAAGAAACGCGGCACGATTCCAGGGCGGACTCGCAGGTTCCTCTGCTCGGAGGATTTCACTCGTTAGCTAACTGCGGGGGGTGAAAGATGGTACCTGTGTGGAAACGGTTATTATATGCGCAGCCTTTCTTAATTCTAGGTTGATCATCAAGGATAAATGAAACGAAACAAGGAGGAGTCATTTTTACGATTGTACGAACGGGAATTGTTCGCAATTTAATTGGGTTACACTTTTTATTCTAACCGCTTTACATCATTTTTCTCGATCGTCTCCGTTCTCTCTTTCTCTCTTAATCAATGATCCGCGCAGATAAGACTGCACACTTGTCCCCGTTTATAATTAGCAAAATACCTGTACGCGCGAGTCGAAGACGGTCCGTTGAAACGGTGAACATGCGATTAAGGTTGCTCCTTTTTCAATTCCCACTGGCTGGTGCCAGTCACGCAGCGCTCTCGGGCTCTCTCACCCTCTCTCTCTCTCCTTCTTTCTCCCGTTTTCTCCGTCTCCGGTCGGGACTGTTTCGTAGACAGTCGTCCCAAGATAATAATGCTAATTACAAGTGAGGACGTCTCGCGAGGGAGCCCCGATGCGATATTTAAAAAAAACTTTAATTCCATTTACATGCCGTCCCTTCCAGGAATCCGAGATTCGGTTGCAGTCTGCCACTGTGCGCGTCCCGCGATACCCCCAGCCTTTTACCAGATATTCCTCCTCATTCCTCCACCTATTTTTCTTTCCCTCTTCCTTTTATCCCTCTCTGTTATCTCTTCACTCGGTTAACCTTCTTCATTCGACCGTCTCGAATCGTCGAAGAAATGAAATTCGCCGATTTACATTCCGCGCTACGTTTACCCGGAATTTTGCGCTGTTTCCTCTTCTTCTATTCCTTCTCTCTTTTTTTTCTGTTCTTTTTTTTTTTACTTTAACGATCGGCCAACGAAAGTTGTTGGACTTTTTCCGAGAATTCCAAAGGGCTTAATCGACGCGCGCCCAGCGCCGATTCCTGATTATCACGTTCGATTACATCTGTTATTCGCGCTCGACCGAACACGAACGGGCCCGATCCCGTTTTTCGGTGCAGCCGAGTGCATCGAAAGCTCCGACGCGCTCCTCCTTTTCGAATCTCATCCGGTATTCCGCAGGGGGAGGTACGAAATAAGAAAATCTCGAACGGCCAACCGACTGATTAAGCTGTACTCCCAGCCCCCGTTGTACTTTCCATTTCTAGGAGGCTAGCTCCAGCCCCCTTTCATTTCTTTCCTTCATTTGCGTAAGACTTTAGAAACGCCTGGTTAACTCGAACTTGTTATTCTTGCCAGAGGTACAAAGACTAATGAGTAAAGGCTGAGCACTTTCCACTTTTTCATGCCGTCCCAACTTTCCACCTCTCTCTCTCTTCCTCTCCCTCTCTCTCTCTACCCCCTACCTCACCACCCCTCGCGTTCTCCATCCGTTTCTATTTACCTCTCCGACCGGCTTCGTTCATCCCACTTGTCGTCGCCGTGTTCCTGTTCGCCCTCCTCCTCCTCCCCTTTCCTTCCTTTTGGCTGATAACGAAAAGCATAAATTATTTTCCATTGTAAAAGCGCTCGAACGAAGCATCCTGTCGTTGAAATCCAATCCAACGAACTGGGAACGACACTCTCTCTCGACGGTGAACGCCGATTGAATCTTTAACGAAACGACGCGGTGCACGATCCGACGATGCTCTTCGATATTAAAAATTATTCATGCTCGGGTTAACGATCCTCCCGGCCCTCCTTCAGATTGATTAACTTAACTCTCGCGACAACCCGTTCACCGTGACGAGAAACGCGTATAATATGATGGTAACCACGATCTATTGAACGTCAAAAGGGAACAGGCTACGGACGAGCCACTCGGGTCTCTTCGATCAAGACCGAACGTCCCACTTGTCTCTCATAAACGAACAATTTCTCGTGAAGAAAGGGAGTCGTGGCTCTGTCGGTGGGATCTTCAGGTCTCATGGATTCTGAGGCACTCGATTGCCTCGATCCGCTGCCTAAATACCTTGTTCATCGATGTTCTTCTACGGTACTGGAAAGCTACGTCGATCGAAAGCGCAATTGAAACACGTAATCGTTATCGTGGTCAGATGACAGAACCTGATACGTCCAATTTTCATTAAAATTAAGATGTCTGCTCCCTCGCGTGTGTCTAGATGAAATCTAGAAGCTGGCGAACCGTGACACTTTAGGTTGCGTGGTTTAAAAGAAAGCTGAGGTGATACCAGTTTTGAACTTCAGGTGTGGCTATGCGGATTACGCGAGATGGAATATGAAACTGTCGAGGGGCTCGCGAGCACAGAGACGCGACGCTGCACCCTTTAACGTCCTCCTTGGTCGACGACTTTCGTTGAGAAGTAAAAGACGACGTATTTTATAAAAAGCATACATTTTTCCGATTTGCCGACAAGTTCGTATACGATCTTTTCCTTTTATCTGTACAAGTCGCAGCGACGTACAAGACTGAGTCCTGTTGCGACATTGAGAACGTCACCCGGCGACGCATTAAAATGCTCGCGATGCCAGGAGGTCCCAACAAATCACGATACGAGAAATCGTTTAGTGTCGCTCGACTTGGCTCGCGCCGATAACCGCGGCCCACGTGTCACTCCTCGTGCACATTATATTCGTTCGATAAATTGACTCTTGTCCGGATCTCTTACCTGGTCGTCGCTCTAATGCCAACGACGTCTTACAACCGTAGTCCCGCTTGATAACCCGCGGGGCAGAACTTCACTCCCGCGGTACCGCTCGAAAAACTTCACCACTCAACCCCTTGAAAGGTTCGCGATGCATTTCAACGAGTTAATAAAACAGCCTGCCACGGAGTTCCACCCCCTACCCTCGGCGAAAAACAGAAAATATTGCGAGCAGTTACTTTCCATTCTGTATAAGCATGTAACGAATTACATACTTTCCGACAGAGGAAACCAGGAGAACGTTCTACCGGCTAAGTTTCGCGTTCTCACGTTTCCACGGAACGGATGCTCGACGAGCAAGCGGCGAGCGATTCCGCTCCCCTTTTCTTTGCCCGGAGAATTACCAGGGACGTTATATTACTTACGATACGCTGGTATCCCGTGCGCGAAGGATGTGCCAGGTAGAACACCGGCGAAAGTCGGTGGGATCCTTTTTATTCATGAAAAAAAAAAAAGAACCGACTGCCAGAGGATCCGTACGCGCGAAAGATAATACAGACACTTCCTAGAGCAATTTCATTTTCGGTACATCCTCGCCGCAGGACAGCCCGGTTTAATCGGTTTTCGTCCGCGAGGAGGAAACGCCTCGACCATACCGGGAATAAAAAGGAGCTCGCCCCGTCTCTTTCCTCCTCTGCCCCTCGTCGTTGTCCTTCTCTGGCTATTCCTTTTTCTTCACCCTCGCCTGTACTTACCGCGGATGTAGCACTTTTAACGGCGGGCCATTTCGTCACGAGAGGAAGACGGGACGCGAACAATCGAAGGAAAGTTGAGACGTACATTTGTGCCTCGCCGTTGACCATAAAGGCGCCATTCACCGTAAGGATATTATACGGGGACGGGGCGAACGATTCTCGTCCATTTTGTCACTCGTACCGGCACTTTTTCGCGAAAGGAGGAATATATTTGCCGCCGCTGGGAATCCCTCTTCCTGCTGCTTTTTACGCCCCGCGAACGGCTTCCCCCGACGTCCATCGTGCGTTTATACAGACTTTCTTTTTGCCATCGAGTTCCTAGACGCGCACTCCGAGCGGCAGCTTCTTCTGTTTCACCTCCGAGGACAATGTCGGATGTTCGATTGAACAGTTCGCCTGTAATTTGTATCCGTTCTTGCGACGGATTAGATAAACTTGGGACATTTCTTTGCCCGTTAATAGGACTTCGGACGACACGGAGTGGAGAGGTCGAAGTGGACGACGAGAAAGAAACCTCGTACCGGGCAATGTTCCATATTTATGGACAAGAGGGATCAGTCTGTCTGACTGTGAGAGGGTCCTCGACAGAGTCCATCACCGCCGGTGAATGGCGCGTGAAATTCGTACGAGGCTATTTGGCTAATGGACAGATAAAGGGCCTCGTTGACAATCTTCGGCATTTCCAATCCTTTAATGCACGTCATAAGACACTGATAACGCTCGCAGGGAGAAGAACGATCCTCGAGGGCCGGGCTTCTTTTCAGCCCTGTGGTGAAGCGCTAGCCACGCACACGCTCGTCCACGGGATATACGTACACGCGCGCGCCATTCCCTTCGAGCAATCTCCGGAGGTATTGCCAGGGTAGGACAATAACTTAGATAAGGGTCCAGAGGTCCGCTTTAATACCACGATTTTTCAAAGCGGCCGCATAAGAAACCCCGTAACGAGTCGAGTGTCTGAAACGCGTTCAGCTGAACCAACCCGTTTGTCCCTTCCTTTTTCATGCTTCGACCCTACGATTCTTCTCACCCGGGCAACAGCTGCGCGGAATCGCGCTGCTCAAGTTCGCAACTACATTTTGTTGGCTCTTCGATCTAGAAATCTTTATTAATCCACGCTTAATTATCACGGCTACCCTCTCGCGTCCACAAGGCTATCATCTTCCTCGCGTTTCGTGCCGCAGGTAACACGTCCACCCCTGGCCAGGAGCGATGGCGAGCGATCGCCGTGAATTTTCTCTGACGTGTCAATCCACGACGCGGTTCGAGGGAGGATCGCTCGCGAAGGTACGCAGGACTCTCCTCCGGCGCGTGAAGCCCCGAGGAGGGAGAAGGAGAGCAACGCGGAGGTGTACGTTGGAGGAAGGGCTGCGAGGGAAAAAAGGACGAGGCCCAGGGACGGGTAGAGGTCAGCAGCAGGCGAGGACGATGAGAGGTAGGTAGAAGCGAGAAGAGTACCACGGGTTTCTCCGGAGAGGGTTTCAGTATGGGCATGCACGATGCACGTAGCGAGATAACTGGTTTCGCGGAGCCTGCTATCATGGCACTCTAATTACCAGCCATTACACCCGGCGAACCCCTCTGAATTGTTGCGTTCTCTACCTACACTCGTACTAACCACTCGACCACCGAGACCGGTGTGCCCTGACCGCAGCTTTAAATGCAGAATTAATATACCGGCCGGCACTCATTTTGCGCCGGCGTTGTTGCACGTGGTTTTCTTTCGCCCCCTCTCGCGGCCGCGCGCGTATTATCCCTTTCGTTCCGCTGCGCGTCCTTCGCTTTTCCCGCCCCAGCGTTTCTTCCGCGACGTGTGCTCGCTTCTTCGTCGCTTCTTCGAGTGACCAACGGACAACGCGCAACGTCTCCACGGATTTTATCCGTCGATGTCATCCGCGAGATGCTCCAACGATTCTTCCTTCGCCTCTTGGACGGAAGTCGGACGATTGTACGCAGCAACTGGGCTAATAAAAAATCACGCTTGCCGGACACAAGCTTTTTACGTCCAACGGTATTTGATTTTCCCCCGTGGAAACATTCCGTCGGGCGTGTCACGCGTCCACGGAACGAGGCATTCGCGTGCACGCGTTTACACGAGGCCGGCGCCGTTTTTTCTCCGCCGTTTCGTTCCGCGCGTCCCAGTCAAAGTGTTAAATTGGGGTACGTTTGCTCCCTTTGGCACGCTCGCTCGGAGAGTCTAGGAAATCGCACGTTAATTCCCTTTTTTCACCCCCACCTCCATCCCTCTCTCTGCCTTCTCGTCCCACGTTCTCCTCTTTTTTTCTTTCGCCCCGTTCGCTCTCGCCCTCGTTCCGAGCATCCAGTCTTCCGTTCGCCACAGGGGAAATTGGTTTTTTCCATTGCACGGCGACGAGCTGGCACGAAAACACGCGGATACAGCCAGCCAAGTCGAAGTAGCCTTTTTTCGCAAACAGGAGCCTCGATTATACTCGAGGGGGATGCAAGTGCTCCGTTTAATCGCGAAAGAAGCGCAATTTGTCGATCCTTCCCCCCGCGCTTAAATTGTTTCGGGTCTTTGTCGAATCGTTCGCGCGTCGCGCTGGTAACATCGCAACCCGGACGTGTCCCGATTTCCTTTCAATCGTTCCAGGCGCCTCGCGATCGTTTCACCTGCGAATGATCGCACCGTTACCTTCCCTCGTCGAGCGATACTGGTTTATGATCCATCGCGTAGATACACGTGATTCTTTCGTCTTGCGCAATCCTCGAACTCCATCCAACTCGATACATCGTCTCTAATCCACCTTTAATAAGCAACGAGGATCGAATCGATCCGTGCTCCGAGGAAGATGCGCCTTCCACTTCCAGGTATTATCGGATACCCTAACTATTTCAACATCGTCGAGATCGTGACGTCGCATGTATCAGAGAGGTGGCTCGAGTTTCGAAAGTTTGCGGGAAAAATTTCACGTATCACTCGCCTGTTCGAGGGAAGACCAAACGGGAAGCGTGAACCCGGTAAATCTTTCGACACACTCGGCGGCCATTAGTACTCGCGGATCGGCTGGCGAACACTCGCACGCTTTCCGGCTCTCCTTCGAGCATCGTGCGACGATCGTTCGCTCGAGCATGTGTACTGTACGCTCGAACGTGTTCGCCGTTGCGCGCGTATATTCGCCGCGTGTGTTCCATGCTCGTTGGTTCCCCTTTCACATGAACTTTGTGCCGCGCCAGCACGGTCTCGTCCTCGTTTAAGCCGTCCGCGGTGCAGCCATCGCGGCCGACTTCGTACGCGCTTCGCCTAACGTTTCTATTCCATTTACGGACGGATAATTAGTTCTAAACCCGGAGCGGTCGCCGCCGCGCGTCGATCTTTTACGTACGTACCCGACGCCGTTGATACCAGCCTGGCGATTTCACCGCGGTTCACGTGGCCCAATCTCTCTCTCTCTCTCTCTCTCTCTCTCTTTCTCTCTCTTCTATCGATGGCTCGATTCGTAATTTATTGCCCAGTCGAGAAGCCTTCTCGCAGATACCGCCCTGGGGATCGAACGGTAAAGTCGGCTGGAGTTTGATAATGTATGGAGAAAAGTAGAAGCGGTTTCACGCGAACAGTGGATGGTCCCACGTTGTCTTTGCGCGGCGATTTCGTTCTGATTAGAGGGGTTCGAGTCGTCGAATTCTTCCACTCGAGAGATGGGCGTCGAAAACTGATGGAATTTATGGTTCCTCGAATCTCCCTCTTGAAAGCTTCAGAAAATTATAAAAGTGGTAGCACTCGTAGAAAGTGCGACGGGATACACGTTCTATCGATACAAAAATCATTAGGCAACAATCGACGAGGAATGTTGAGATAAAACCAGAACGGAAGGAGCTAGTCGAAAAAAAGCAGAGGGAATATTATTCTTCCCGGAGAGACGTGACGCGGGACTCGACGCTACATCCATTTAAGATAAACAACCCTTCGGTCGGTGTCCCTGAAGATTCGAGCCGTATGAATTTTCAATCGCCACTCGTGCAACGGCGTCGAAGAAAACGGTCGCTGGGACGGGCGGGCAACGGGGTAGGAAAAAAACATCGGGGGCCACGCGCGCGCCGCGGAATAACAAACTGCATATTTATGAGCTTACTCTGAAAACGGATCCCGCGTTCGTCCGTGGAGGATCGAACGGGGAACCCCGGCACGTTTTCAACCTTAGTCGCTTACCAGCCGGCGAGCGTGGTTTTAAACGATCCATCGTGGCCTCCTCAGGATCGTTCACGGGACACCTTGTATAACGATAAGTAGGCACCGAAACGGCGAGCCTACTGTACGCGGCACCGGTGTATGACCTAACGAGTTTACCGGCTCGGCGCATAAGAATGCGCCGTTAATTAACCGCTCTCCGTATCGGGCATCTGATTGGCTATTTAATTGGATTAGGCATGGCGCGCACGGTTTCTATGAGAGAGCGAATACGCGGGGCTGGGCCTGTACGTACGTGGTAATTACGTTAGTAACCCTGGTATACCTGTTACACGGGCCGAGTGGGTGCTGTTCGCCGCGGCACAGAATGCCAATTGCGTCTCGTAATTTTTCCTGCCTCCTATTTCCTCCTCTTTCTCTCGCCAAGCTCTTCTTATCTAGCCGTTACACGGCTCCACTGCCTTCGCGCGCGTTCTCCATCGGGGCACTGGCTCGGTTTCTCGCGATAGATCGCGCACACGGGTCCGTCCGCGTTCCCTCATTTTCTGCAATCACGCGAATTACCATAAATCACCCGTTCCGCCGCGGACCCGCCGGTGGGTGTAGTTTTGTTAAACAACCACGGCAGAATCGATCCATCCGGATACCGCTAGTCGATCGATACTGTTAAACCGCTACCACTTCGCGGCTATCAACCGAGAAACGGGCCGGCCGTTCAGCTATCTTAATTCAGAAAATGAACTGGCTTACGCTTGTGTTCCGCCTACCAACCCTTCATCGCCCAGCGAGATCGTTCCGCCGCGTTATTTCCGATTCGTTCGATCGCCCCTGGAATGGCGAATAAAAGCGTGATCCTTCGATACAGAGATCGGTGAGTTGATCATTGGGAGACATGTAGTTCGAGTATCCTTTCGTGGAACTAAAGAGAAGGAATTGGGATCGCGATGAGAAATTCTGATAGAAGGAGGCAACTTTTTTTGGGAACGCGTCTGGTAGACGATGTACGGGAACAGTTGTCGGTGAATGAAGACGTACGAGAGTCGTCTAAGCGAGCGTTTAGAGATCATTCGTGATGCAAAATGAAGCGTTGAGAGGCAAGAACGAGCACCGCGTGGGTGTTCCATCGCAGCAGCGGAGAGGTCCTTGGAGCGGGTACACGCGTACGCGAAGGAACGCGCGTACACGACGTAACGACATCGTTCATTTGCAACGAGTCGAAATGGTAAATACATTAGAAGCGGGGATCGTGGAAGCCGTCGAATTCGATGGTAAATTGGCTCGTGAGCGCGCGCCTCTTTCGAGCTTCCGTTCTACGTGGAACGCGGTTCGCCACCTCGAACGTTGAAGAGCATGATATTAATTAATGTGCACAGTTGAGGGTAGATTTGGGACGAAGGGTTTGAACACGCCAGCGGTATTTCGTTGCACTCGCACTGCTCCTTTCCGGTGTTCGTTAGAATTTGTCGTCGCGCGTTGGTAACGCGAGTCGAAGCTGAATCAAAGGAGCCAAAGCCCCGCGTAACCGGTTACGTGCATATGGCGTGACAATAGATATTCGATGCGGCCTCGTAGACAGCGTGGGTAGAGTACACGCTGCGAATCGTCAGTAGGATTGTTAACGTGTGTCACTTGGTGCGCGCCGCCGTCGAACAATCATAAATACACCGGGCCTCCTTGTGTTTCACGATACGTATTTTGTTGTACAATGGCTTTTACGAAGTGGACCTGCTTTCTTAATACGGTGCCAAGCCGCGCGCCTTTCAATACCCGCGAACGTACGCCTCGGTTACTTCATTGTCCCTCCGTTTTATTGTTAAACATTCGAAACCTCTTTCGAACGTTCGTACTTTACGCTTTGATGTCGCGAGACGCGAGTCGTGAAAATCTTGGTATAATCCCGGCGGGAATTTATGCGAGCCTTTGTGCCAGCCTTCCAGTCAAATATTTCCCAAGGCAAATTGAATCGAAACCTACACTTTCAACACTCTTTCCCTCTCGCTTATATCCGTGGCGTAGAAATTATCTCGTAATAACTACGAGAATATTATACATCCGTCGAGATCTTTTATTACACCACGAATCGCGAGCCGCGTAACGTAAATTGCTGCGAGGTGTCCCCGCTGCAGGAGCAACTGCAAGTGCAACGCCTTACGAGCCATCGATCGTTCTCGAAACGACGACGTGCACGCTGGTCAGGGACAATAGAAATCGGCCTGTATCGGGCTTTTATCTACTTAATCTGCCTACGATCCAGCGCGCCTATAAATACCTCGATTCGTAGCCGCGGGCCAGACGTGTTGCATACATCTCGCGATCGGTTACAAGCCGGCGTTCCACGGTCTCGTACGTACGCACGCACGCCTACGCCGAAAATCGTTATTCATCGCGGTAATTGCGCGAACTTCGCCTCGAACCTGGACGCGAGATTCAGGGAGCTCGCGAGCGTTATCAGTCACCGCGAGGGCCAGCCAGGCTCGCTCGATTCCGGCGATTTGTAACTGCGAACCCGCGACCATCGTTTCGTTCGACGCCACGTTGCGATCTATCGATGGAAAATAGCCGCATTAATTCCGTTCGAACGCGTTTCATCGCTTGCATACAGGGTGTTCTGATGTCGTTGGCAGAGAATTCCGCGGTCGATTCTGGAAAGCAAAATGAGACGAATGTCGAGAGTAACAAGATCACGTTTTAGAGAAAACGTTACTGAGTAAAAACGATCTCGAAACTCTGAGCAACCGCGCTGACAGTAAGAGCCATCTCCACCCCCCATTACGCTCTAACTTTCAAACGAATTTTTCTCCAGAACGAAGCCCCGATCGTATGTTCGTTGTTCGTCACTTTTAATTCGATTCGTCGCGTCGAATCCACCCTTAAAATTTCTCCCAGATACTCGTTGCCGTACACCCGGTATACCCACTCGAAGGAGAGACAAATGTTACAACAAGCGTATAGGTGGATCGTAAATGCGCGTATCGTTAAGAGATCGGATAATTGGAGGCGGACGAAACGCTCGGCTTAGGGGAAAATAATAACCGTACTACTTTTGTACCCCATTAGGTCTCGTTAACGATTGCCTGTCGAGGGATAATTATTTATATACCCCCGGCCGACGGGTAATCGTGGCTAACTGAAAAAAGTATTTGTTAGCCGCGGCTACGCGTCCCGTGAGTTACAGGCCCGCTGATATTTGCGCTTGTTGCTGTATTGCCGCTTTTGCGCCGCGCTGATATTTATGTGTATCGCGCCATGCATCATATCGCCCCGGCGTTCACCTCTCGGACCCCGCTCCATCCCCGCCGTATTGTATTTATGGCGTGGCGCAGGAAAAATGGCACAATTAACAGTTCCGAAACGGGGCGCGCAGCTGCTACAAAAACTGCCCCGGTCGAAATTCATTTTACAATATCCTGATTAACGTCCGCGATAATTCTACGGCTATCTTCCGCGCCGCGAATTGAAAGGTATTTCGAGTATGGGGGGTAGGTCGCGTCAAGTCGAAGCGCGCTGCGAACGGGGCGGGTTGCGCGCGTTCGCTTCGCAGGGTAGAATTTTTGGCAGGTGTAATTTTGGGATGAAACGGGAATCTGGGTTAAGTCGGGCAGCGCAATTTTTCAGGATAGCTCGGACCGTTTTCGGACGTATCGCGAAATTTAGGTCGTTTCGATATTTTTTTCTTTATGGCCCTTTCATCCCCGTTCTCGACGCTCTGTTTACGCGACCCGGACATTTCCCTGACAGAAGAATCGAGGCGGATTCGAGCGTAATTTATTCCTACCCTTTTTCTCCTCGAAGTGGGACAACGTCGCGGCGAGACGTTTAATTTATTCAAAACTCGCTAATAACGCAGCGAGAGGGACTCGGCCCAAGCGTGACATACCTGTCTCCGAACGCCCACAGACGTCTCAAAGGAAATGCATTTGAACTTACGTCAACCGTTCCGATCGGCTCTTGTAAATGAAAACCGACTGCCTACGGCTTTCTATCCAAGAGAACAGTCTTACGAAGTTCTGAAACATGTCGACGGAAAGAGAAGAAAACGAGGAGGGACGCGAGGAAACGTTCTCCGATCCTTCCCCCCTGGAATTACTGGAACACCCCGTTCGTATCGAGTGCACAATAGATCCGAGGCTATTAAATACCGTGCAAACAGTGGAAGCATTCAGGGCATCGTTTAGGGTCCCCGTCTGTTCTATTCCAGCCCGCGAACAGTTCGTCGAAAATCGAAAGAGGGGTGGTGGTAGCGGTGGTAGCGATGGCGGCGCGGAGTATTAAGGGCGACGTAGCTCTGCGCGCTCGTACGGGTATAATATCCGTACGTGGGTAGGACGACTTACATATTAATGTAATACATAATCACGCGGAGAGATTGGAGAGGCAGGACCCGGCCCCCAAGATGAATGAGCCTTACAGAGCTGAAAAGGCATGCGGTTGATCCAATGTGTCGTAATCCTGACCCCGTGAGGCTGTACGGTCGCTCGCCCCGTTCGACCGTACTCTCCGTGTCTTACCTGCATACTATATCCGCTTAATCTGTTCGGCACACATCGACAGCCGGCATGCGGAGTCGCGCGCGAGCGACCGTGCACGCTCGCCTACACGCTGTATAGTAAATAATAGCGGCGATCGGCAGAAAACTCCGATTGTAGTTAGCCGCTATCAGATCTTGGCTAAGTGAACAAGGAGTGTCTGGGAAAACGCACTCGCCGTCTGCACGTATGCACG
The DNA here is from genome assembly GCF_050948175.1 of Xylocopa sonorina. Lineage (NCBI taxonomy): Eukaryota > Metazoa > Arthropoda > Insecta > Hymenoptera > Apidae > Xylocopa > Xylocopa sonorina. Next base: position 9,569,788 of record NC_135197.1, on the reverse strand, counting down.
CGCCGGCTCGTTGTCTCCGACGACTGAGAGACCGCGTGAAAGTCCGACCAGTTATCTCCTCGACGTATTTTTTCGCTCTCTGATAAGCCTACACCGGTTAACTAGCTGTCTGTGGCTTGGCAATGCCCTCCGCGAGATGCGTTCGAGCAGAGCGATGCATTCGAATCGAAATTGCGACAAAAGAAGGGTGGCGAAGCGCGGATGGGATTTTTCAAACGAACGCAAGCATTTTGATTGCGTGTCACGCCGGCGAAATATTGAAAAAGCCAGCCAATATATCCCTGTGTTATGGTAGGTGGATGGGTTTCATGGTCTCCGCGTAAGCAGGCTGAAGGGGTAACATCGACGCGTCTCGCGGTCCACGCTCATTTTCCAAGGGGAGAGACATTCAAAAGCACTTTCATCGGCGCGCCGTTTAAAATTCCACGGGAAGAGTTTTCCAATCGCTCCGTGCCACGAAGCAGCGCGCTTAATGTCGCTTCCCGGGGACACCGTCCTCCCCGATACCTTGGCATTTACGGTCGTGATTTATGCTCGAACTTGTTCAGCTACGGCTCGTCAAGCGAGGATGTTTGCGGTTGAATTTTGGTATTCTTAGCAACGGGATTGGGCGCTCGGAATGCCTCGCGGGGAGAAAAAAGGGGAGAGGTACGCGAAAGACCGAGGAGTCTAACGTCCCGAGGAGTAAAATGGAATGTCCGGCGCATGAATCACGCGATGGAGGATACTCACTTTTATCTTCAACGTTCCAAATCATATTTCCACTCGATGCGTGTCACCCGATCGCGGCGTTTTTCATCCGTTTCCTACGGTCGTTCGACGTCTTTCCGTGTGCGCGTATCCCAAGAGGATTCGTCATCCGAGATAGCGCTCGCCTAACTGTTAAGGTCAGTCGTCGACCAGATAGGGGAACGGACCACGGTATTAGGCAAGCCTGGCAGGATATAAATTACGATTAGCCAACGCAGGCTCGCTTCGATACTCCGCCGCGCGTCTTTTACGGGTTTGGGAAAGTGTACGTGACGCAACGGATTCCATCGCGTCGCTGTAGATAAACTATTATCTCTATTGTCTAACGGCGACGATGAATAATAACCGTTCGGGGCGGGTTTCGAGCCGCGAAGTTGAGATTTCACGGGGAAAGCCCCCGCGTTTCCTCCCAGCTACTACCCTCGCGCTATTTCCGGGCCCATCGTCCAGGCCACGAATCGAACGCCCGGATAGTGCCGGATCCCATCGAGTAACACGCGAAAATGCGATTACGACACTCTCGACGGTGAAACGCGCGCGTGCATCGTGCGCGCCAAGCATCCGAGGCAAAAATTATGTTCCGCTGCAATCGAAAGATAAGTTTCGCGGGAACGACGTTCCCTCACGAAACGGGGAATTCAATAAGATTCTCCGGAGAAGGAACTAGCGAGAAAAATTGCAGACGTATCGTGGAAATTGTTCGCGGAAATTCCCCCGATCGAGAGGCTATTCCTCGCCTTTGTTTTCCGGCCAGGAATCGCGGAAGGGTGGTTAAACGAAGGAGTTGGATATTTTTATTTAAAGAAGAGAGCCACGATGCGTTTATCTCCGCGAGTTTGCATACGTATTAGTCGTTTAATCCCATCGAAAGCTATCGTTCGGACGTATCAAACTTTTGTTCGCGAGTGGCAATTTAGGGGGTTTTTAGGTCAACCGTGTGACGTTATAATGACGAGTTATGTTATAGTGTTGCGACACGATGCAGTTTGTACGCAATTACCTGCAACGGATGAATTATTCGATATTATGTTTAGACCCCTGCACGCGTGAAATAAATAAACCCGTGATATAATGAATACAAACAACTCATTAAGTTAGATTCTCTCCGTAAACATTCCGACTGCAAACACACCCCGTAAATACTCTATTGATTCTTGCTAAATTGTTCCCGCTTAACGATTATTACTATCCATTTCGCGCGGAAACACCTCGCCGTTTTTCCAGCATATTCGAGAACGATCGTTCGATCAATCCGCGACCAATTAGTCGACTCCCTACGGACATTTAACTATCGATAAACTGTAATTTAGTCCTTCTTTTGCGATACTTCCGCGGGCGAGCGTGTTTTTCGTGACCCGCCGGCGACCGTTCCCTCGATGTTTAACTCATTTCAATCGACCACGTATATACCTACGTATGCCCCGCAGTGTCGCACGCATGACTGGCTGCTGTAATAAAAAAAATTGCTGCGCGGCCGTGTAGCCTGGGCTTGCGAACGATTGAATTCCGCTCGTCGACGTCTAATGGAACACCCTCCCGTGGCGCGATAAAAATCTACGGTATCGAAACTTCGACGGGGCGTATTTGTCGCCGATCCGCGACTCTGATCGCGAGGCGTAGCGGCTCGAGCGCTCGTGACACAGTTCTCCATTTAGAGATCGTTAACCTAGTTTTCGCGATACACCACCCCATACGTGACGCGATCGGGGCACAATAAGATCGTAAACGCCTGTTATTTCTTACCAGTTGGCGTCGATCGCAACGGCGAACGACAGATTCCGTGGGACGAGGAGACGTCAGGGTGTTACGAACGATGATAATCGCCTCTGTACACAGGCGATAGTTTCAGTACGTTGTAAAGTATTCCGCGAGAATCCTAGTGAAAGTATTCTGGGTGACGCGTGGTAGTATAATGCATTGGTGGAAGCGTGGAGGCCGTTTGATAGTAGGTATTTCATTGGCTCGTAAATTATTAGACATCCGGGGGAAAGAATGAGTAGATGCGGATTGGAAAGAACGGCGCGTCTGATTAATGTCGGTAGATATCACTGCGTGTCTTCGAATTGGAAAACGTGGGTTATCCAGTGGCATTCTAATTTGCAACCTTGTTGCCGTAAAAGCTAAATCGTCGCGATTTATGGTAGCCGGCTATCATCGATCGGCGGTTGAGCCCTCGCTCCATTGTCGATCCTTATTTTATTCCATACTAATTATTTCTGTTTATGCTCCGTAATAAATTTCAACTTCTAAAAGCGAACGTTCGCGCGGTATCTTTTATCAGAGAGACGCCGAGACTGTTTTACTATCGGCGAAACGGTAAAATTTACAATGGTTCCCCGCTATTATCCTCGTGACCATTCGGGTTGCAACATGCACGCGAACTGCGAAGGGTTAAAAGGTCTGTCGTACAGTACCTAAGCGCGCACCAAATGTTTTCAGAAGCAGAGTAATCAAAACTTCTCCCCTGCGCCTCGGACCCTCCGTTATCCTCCGCGCGTCATCCTCCTATTTTCCGCTAAACTAGAACAAAAAATGCAAGATAGATTCAGTCGTGACGATAAGACAGGTACACGAGTACCCGTCACCGTAATCGCTACAATTTTTGAAGCACACGTGCGTGCTGTAAATCGAGCTAACCCCAGCAATCAATTAAACGCCTCGGACAGGACATTCGAGCTAATTGCAAGGACAGCAATACGTCAGCCGCTCATCGGAAGCGCCGAGCGGAGGAATCGATGATCGATACGCGGAACAGCCGGACGCGGAGGAACGACTCCAGGAGTGGCTTCGTGTGACTACCGTCAAAGCAATGCACGCGATAATCGCGAGTGTTTATTATTATATAGCCAGTGTCCACGTCGCGGCATGTTAGGCGTGAAACGGTCGACCGGGTCGGGACCCCATTCCTTATCCCCCTCGCGAGTCGGTGAAATGAATTCTTCGTTGTAACGAACGTTCATCGTGCACGTGTGCACGCGCTACGCGGAGCTAGGCGTCGGTGGTCCTGCGCCGGTACCCGTGTATATACGACCGCTATTTATGGGTTATTAATGTCCAACGGGAAACTGTAATACACAGCGCTGACCCAGAACTGACAGCGGGACGGGATAAAGGGGTAATTTCTCTGACGCGAATAGTTCGTTAGCTGGCCCTAGCAGCTTTTCAACCAGCACGCTCGCGAACGCGTCGTTGACAATTCCCTCTTTTCCTTTTTTTTTTTCTTTTTATATTTTACTCTCGCCAGACGATACGCGATCGGTCGAAGGTGTTCTCTGTGACGGACCGCTCGAGTGGCCGGTGAAGGGCTCGCACGGGACAGGAATGCGGATGAATGTTTGCTAAACACTTTGCACGAGTGTATTTGTAGACGCCTGATACGTAGTCGCGATAGGCCGCTTCGATGAGGAAAATCATCAATCGCGGTCCTTGGGTGGTAGGCAAATAGCAGTCAAGTTGATTTATGAAATTCGCTACTCGTGACCCTGCGGATTCCACGAATCATTGCCTTTATACGCGCGCGGGACGTTCGGTGAGATGGTTGGACGCAAATTCCCCCTAAATCAAGGATTAAGAATTTTGCGGAAAGAACTGTACGAGCTACTGTACACGGGAACTCGTGTACGACGATGATCGCTGGCTTTTGCGTTCGCGACGACGATTTTCACTCGCGCGAACCGCGAGATATTCAGGATTCGAGGCGGAAAATAAACCTGACGCGGCGTGTATCTCGATCTACGAGCACCGGGAGATTTTCCATTTCCATTCGGGCGAAAGAATGACGCCGGCTCATTTGCCCTTCCACCCGATGCGAACTTCAGCAATGCTGGAACTTTCCATGTTAATCTCTTACTCGCACCCCAAAGGACCTGTGTCCCCCTCCGACAGCATGGAATAACATAAAACTTTTCGCAACCCCCGCGACCATCGTCCCCTCGCCATCTCCACGCCCCTCTCTGCTCTTCCACGCTTCTCCTCGGTGACGTCGCTCAGGACTTTTACTTTTAAATCATTCAGCCCGATGCCCGTTACATTATTCAACCGCTAAGACCTCGCGATGCGGATTTCCGTGGGATCCACCCCGTTCTTTTCGCGATCGCGTGACTGCTCCGTACTCTCGACGTCGCGTACCTGTGTTAACTCTCGAGGAAACACCGGCAATAATTCTTCGACGCGGAGTTTCGTCCGATTTTCGTCTCATAAGCGTCTCTTCGAGCCATATACAGCTGGATCGGATCGTTCGCGTCTGCGAAACGCGAGGAGAACGTCGCGTGTCCCACCTTTCCGTTCTGCTCTGTCTATACCGCGTCAGTTATCAACGTTTAGGCGGAGAGCTTTAACGAGTCAGCGTCCGACGGTGCACGGCAACGTTCGAAGGGATGGCGATTAATGATCGTCAGAGGCTCGCAGAGTTTTCTTCGGGTGACAGAGTCACGACATTGTGTAACGAGTTGAATCGCATAGGCCTCGGAGTATCGAACGCAACAAGGAAGAAATCGCTAATTGGACTGATTTCCAATCAGGGCGAGATGACGAGCTACATCCATCTTAATCCCGGGATCATGAGCGCCATTAATTTCTACCGTCATAACCATTCATTAAACGCACCACTCCGTTGGCTTTGTCCGTGGTTTCCGCGTCTCTTTTTCGTCGACGCGAGAATTCGCTGCGTCCTCGAGCCTCGGGAGATTAAGAACAATCGAAAAGTGATACGCGTGCTCATTCAGCGTACGCGTAACTCCATTAGCTACCAGGCTGAATGCCAAGGCTAATTCGAATGTTCTCGAAACCGGCGCTGGTCTAAGGGATCGCCGCACTTATCCAATAACAATCGCAACAATCGCCATTGTGGCCAATTCAGAAATCAGCTTCCCCCCTTTTCCACCCCCCCGGCAGCAATCAGCGAATTACGTAAATCTCCCGCGAGGCACGGAATTGCCAGAGTATTTGAATCTCGATTCCCAGCGTGCCTCTCGGCAGCCGTGGAAAGAGAGTCGTTTCGCGAGGTACGCGGTCGTTGGATGGTGCGTTTCGCGGCACGATCCTGGCGCGTGTTCGCTCGCCTGGTTCTCAGACAATGCGCGCGGTCCCTGCGTCGGGACGATGCTCAGGGGAGATCCCGAGTTCGGCTCAAACTCGTTCGTAAATCGCAATACCTACTTTTGGATTGCCTCCAGCCGGCGCGAACGCGTTACCACGCTCGAGCTCGACGCCTCGAGCTCGAGGTACGCGCGCGAAACGATCCAACGGAACAAGAATGCCCCTGTACGCTCCATTTCGATGTCGCAGCTTGCGTTTATAAGCCCGCGGATCGTATTATAGTAACCGACCGCGGCAGTAATGGCCGTGACACTCGCGTACTCACGACCGTTGGCTTCGCGTTACTTAAATCGCGCCGCGGTGATAACTCGAGGGCATCGATTTTTCGCTAAATCATTCGGCGACTTTGACAAACGACCGCCGTGGAATCTGGTGTCGCCGAGAGAAGTCGTCGAGGGTATGGGTTTCTATGGAATTAATCGTATTCCGTCGCTCCAGTTTTACCATTTTTATTTCGCATGAATGCAAATAGTAAAATTACAGTCCCCTGTACATCATTAAAATAATAAACGTATAAATTCCTCCTGCGGAGGATCGGCCATTGTATCAAGTGTTCGCGAATACAAGTAATGCAGCGGTTATTTATTGCGCGCTCGTTCTATGCCGATACTACAAGAATCCACTCCTGCGGAGATTTATCACGGTTCGCGATGGGGGCGGAACGCGATATTTTGGGAATGTTTGCCCCTTTGTCGGATTTAATGACTTATTTCGCGGGCCAATTTCGACGCACCGCTGCCGTGCTCGCATTAACTTAGCGGGGGCTAATAATTAATCACGCGATTCGAGCCGATCCCATCGGCCGGCCTCGTCGGCTGCGGCGCGCTAAGCATTTCCGCGTTTAATAATGACGTTAAAATCATCCGATGCGTGCCGACGATTTAGCGTAATTCGCTCGAAACGGCTGATAACCGTGGCGAAGTAATGATTTTCAATTCGCGCGCGATATTGTTATACGGTTGCCGCTCCTACGCCACGGCGGGGGCCACTTTTATCCAACGAAATTACAGGTTATTAATAAATAATCAGGTGAAATCGGATCTGTCGAATTTTGCAAATTTCATTATAGCCCGGGCGCGCGGAATTTTATCACGTGCCCCCTTTTACGCGGCAGTTCCATAAATTTGCCGGGCACGCAGATTTGATCAAGGCGGGCGCAGTTCGTGCATCATCAAGCTCGTCCGCGTTAATAGGGAATCGATAATTTCTACGCGTTTACGCGAACAGAGATCGTTCCGTTCATTTGCCTGGAAATTACGACGCTCCGCCGTGCGTTTAATGCAGATACCTCAATTTTCCTTTACGCTTATCACAAACTTTTACCCGGAAGATTCATAAGCGGTTAGAATACCGTGCCGGCATCCCCTCGTGTACCGTCGGGGTATAAATAAACTCGAGTAATAGCGCGATAAAACATTACTCCCGCGACTCTACATCGTGCCCGTTCAATACTCGAGTTCACGGACGTTCCTCGCAGCCTTTACAAAATCCGCCAAAAATCCACTGTCCAAGGCTGCGCGAGGATTTTGTATCGCAGGATGGAAGCGGAAAGTTAAAGGAACTAGCCGTAAAGCCGCGAGAGAAGCTTACACGCCGATCGGACGAAATTTATGGATCACGAGTGACACGGCCGGATAGAGGCGGATGCACCGTAGGCAGACGCAGATTTTTCTCATTACGCGGGGCAGAAACTCAGCCGTGTAATCGTCCCCGTGTCTCTTTCTTCGTACAAGAGGCGGCTGAAAAGAGGACGCGAGGCAGGGGGCATCCGCGTGGCAGAATTTTTCGCATGGCCGCGGCAACGGCCCGGGGACCGTTTAAGCGGCGGATTTTCTCGAGGACGTCACGCGCGTATAGCAAAAAATAATATTTACGGGCGCGTACAATGTTCGAGCGACGGCCCCCGGCCCATTCTTTTATTTGCCATAACTCAGGTCACGCGGCGGGAAGAAGAAAAAAAGGCAGCCACGAGGCCGAAGAGGTGGAGGACCGAGGTGAAGAAGAAGAAGAGGAGAAGGAAGAAGAAGAAGAAGAAGAAGCAGCGCGAAGCAGCGCCCTCGGTGGAACGCATCGCCTCGCATTGCGTCGTATCGCATCGCATCGGGCCCTTCCTTTTCCCAAAGTGATTTATTTCGTTTGGCGGCCGCGAGCATGCGCGGCCATTCAAACTTGGCAATTTTTGCCCGGGCTAATCTGAAGAAGCATGAGCGTTTAACGCGCGCTAAGACGTTATTAATCATTCGGTCGCGCGCGCTCGCCTATAACCCCTGCCCGTGTAAGAAGACGAAAACCAGCGCGGTTAAAGGACGACTGTTTAGCGTCCGACTTTTACGCGAGTCGTACCCCTGGAGCGATCGTCGGCCAACGGGCATCCCGTCTACTACCCCGCGTTGCATCGCGAGCCTCGCGTTAAAACTGCGATTTCGCTAGAATTGAAATAATTTAAGTCCTCCAGGGGACTTTTGCTCTTTCCCTTACACTCTGTTTCTTTCCCTTCCTGTCTGTTTCTCCTGCGTTCTTGTCGGCTCTCTCACACTCTCTCTCTCTCTCTCTCTATCTGCTCGCGGAAGCATTCCGTGTACGCGCGCGTTCCAGAAGCGAGCACCGTGAGGCGGATTCCGATGCTCGATGCAAAACTAACGAGGAACGAGGTAATTCCGCGTGAAGATTAACGATCTCTGCCGCGAACCCTCCGAGGTTTGCGAGGCTCGCGAACAGTCTAAGCGCGGAGATTAGAAATTGCTTGCTCGAGGTTTTCAAATTTTCAGTTCAATCGGTTGGAAAAATGCGCAAGCAGCCGCGTGATTCTCGATGATACAGGTTTCGCTTCTTTGATCGCGCGAAAGGAAATTCGAAAACGTCAAAAGGAATAGATAATGCCCATGTAATTTTGTAAAGGAGAATGGATTCAACTTTCATATTTAGAGAGAGAAATGTATTTTATAGCCGACTAGCAATCATAAAGACATCACGGTCGACTATCATCCAGTAAGCGGGATCAAGAGGGTATCGCGCGATCTTTAACGATTCCAATAATCTTCGTTTGTTCCCCCTTTCGCGTGGCGATGCGTTCACGCTCACGAAAGAAATTACCTACACCGTGTCCATTACTACTTCCCTCAGCCGTAATACAGTTACGCGCACCTCCGATGGCACCGTGCGCACGCGTACATATGCAGAAAACGCAGCGAGTGATTTTAGAAAGTGGAACGAGCTGTCGGATTCAAACGTTTTCTCGATTACATCCGGGCAATTTCAATATTCCTCATTTTTATTCCCGGGAACTAAATTGCTAGTCATTTCGCCCGTTCATCTGGCAGCACATCTCGCCGTAACTTTCGTAACCTATTCCCTCTTGGTTGGCTCGTTTCATCAGAACCGACTGAACCCCATAAGAGATGCATGGCCGCGTTTCGCGAAGGAACCACGTCCGTCCTAAATTTCTGGGATCGTCCTGTACACGGCCTTAGCGCGCAATCACAGAGCCGGGTCCTCGTTACGTAAGCTCGTTCGTTCAATTTCATCGTGGATGGCAGGGGCGCGGGGTATTACGTTCGTGAATCAGCGGCGTTTTTGCCGCGGCGAGAACAACGGTGCCGCGTGATGAATTCGTAGCGGTTTATCGACGAGACGACGCTCGAAGATTCAGACGCTCGTACGAGCGAGTCACGACATGGGGTTATTAAGGAGGAACCATGGAGTACCGCGCGTTTATCCAACGGACTCGTTAACATTATCTTGAACGGCGTTCCACGGTGCGTGCGGGAGCCCATCTCGAATCCAGAGATTCCCCTAACGAATTTCCTGCCCCCGGGGAAGCTCAATCGTAAATCACTCGCCACTCGAGGCAACCTAGTAATGCCCTTTAGACCTTAGGTTCCTTTTTAACGAGTCGCGCGGATACGGCCAGCCGCTTTCGATGTCCGTGGGGCTTTCGAGCCCGCCTTGCCTCCAACGGCCAAGATTGCAACCCTAGGCGAGCCGGGTACCGCGCCAACGCCGCGAGACCTACTTCCATAATCGCGTAATCTGCCAGCCCGTTTATCACAGACGCAATAATTCTCTCCCGTGTCCTGTGTACGCTCAAGGTGTTTGCCGTACCGACTATCGCGGCTTGTCGCTCGACGCGCGTCGATCCCCGTCCGCGCCGCGGTAATTGTTCCACCCTCGATTCCGTCGAATCTCGTTCCTTCTTCTTCCACTTTTTTCTTCCCCCTCGCTGGAGACCTCTGGATCCACCTCACGTTTCGTCGCGATATTAATCGCCCTCGGGAATTGGTATGCTAATTGAGATCCGTCCACGCAGCGGCCTGTTAACGTTTCTTACGCTCGCGCAGTTCACCACGGGGGCAACTATTCGCGGCGGACACGGCTTGCAACGGAAAGTGAGAAATGGCGGGTGTAACGAAGAGAAGCGAGAAGTTTAAAGGTTTTTCGCGGCGGCGGCGGCGGCGGATGAAACTGGCGGGAATAAATTTCTCGGTAAATTCATGATCGAGCTGCCTCGAACGATTTTCTTCCCTCGTTCCCGTCGCCGAGACGTTCGCCCGTATATTTCCCCGCTCGCGAAACTTTCCTCCCGTCCTCTTCTATTTTCTACCCGTTCCTCGGCCCCCGTCGTTTTTCAGCCCGCCCGCTCGCCCGCCCGGCCGCGAAATCACGCGAATTAAACGGACACCATCGTCGGATGCCATCGTATTACGGTTATGTATTAATGGTACGAGGGAATTATGTGCAATGAGCAATCGCGTTTTATTGACCAACACCGCTGTGTATACGCGCGAAAATTCCAGTTGCAATTTTACCGCGGCATTATGCGGCGCACGTCCCGCGCATTATTTAAAATACGCGACCTCCGAAACGGGCATGGAATAATGACAAACGCAGTTTTCGGACAGTTCCGCCGGGCAATTTCCAGCGGAATCTCCGTACGTGCTATTTTTCCAACGATTTCCGGCGATTTTAATTTTATATCCGCATCATCCCGGCAAAGATTCTGTTTTTCGTGATTATCCGCGTTAATCCCGACGCAACGGGCCGCATATTGGGAATTAACGTTTCCCGTTCCCGATGGAACAAAAATACGTCAATGGCCACAGTTCACAGCTACCTCGATGCCTTTTCACGGTATAATCCAACCCCAGTCGCCTTTCCAACAGTTCAATTCTCACTTGCCAATGTTTCAAGCTCCGCCACATCGACCCTCTCCAATCCTCTGCTCGATCGAAACGTTCTTGGCTCGCTTTTCACCGCAAACAAACCTCTTCCCCCTCGTCGCAATACCATCCAGCCAGATTGTCAACGAAGCAACGGTGCAGCGCGTCGAGTGTCCTCAGGAACGGACCGTGCCAAAGCCTTAATTATTGAAGTATACACCCAGTGCCACGGTGCACTTCGCAATGACTGAAGGGAATGCCGTCGTTATTACAGGTGCACCGTCTCGGCTCAGCGACGTTTCGTCCACGCGGAGCCGACAATGTGACCGCGCGCCGGTTCTCCACCCCGTCCAGCCGGAAGTAGAACGCGCATCCGGTCCGCAGGCACCGATAGCCCGACCCCTCGTTAAGATGCTTCTCCGCCAGGCACTCGAAATTCGCGGCGGCACGGCCGCCATAAATTTTGCGGAAATTTCACTCGCGTCGAATTCCTGCCGCCCTCTTTCGCTCCGCGTCACCCAATTAGCGGCCGATTATCGCCGATGGAAAACACAGCCCGTCGTCGAACGGCCCCTCGTTACGATTAACGACGCTGGCTAACGCGTTTCCACGACGATCCACCGACGGCTGCTGTCCCCTGAATTGTTTTACTGGTCTGCCCACTTGGTTGGGGTAGGTGCGCTGTAAATTTCGTATTTATCGATCGTTAATCCGTTGCCAAAGACTCGAGCGAATTTTACAACCGAGAGTGGAAATTATCGCGCGGAAACGCGTTGGAACAGTTCCTCGAGGTTCGCACCGGGAAGAGTTAAGTCCTCTTCTGGTAATTCCTTCCACAGATTTCCACGCGTTACTCCTTCAGACGCGGTGACGCACAGTTACGTGGCTGGCAATGCGCTCCCAGTGTTTGTAGATTGCGACAGGCTAATTGAGGAAAGTTCGGGGAACTCATTAGCCATCGATGTCACCTATTTCCCCGGAAGTGGTCCGGCGCAATTAAAAAGCCGACGCGACAGGCAGCACCGCCGGTACGGGGGATGAGGCGGCGGCGGCTGCTACTTTCTCGTTCTTCGCGACAGTCGGCGGAACCTACGGCGCAAGAAGCATCTGACATTAGCTCTCGTTAGTCTTGATCGCGGCCACTTACGTAAATCACCCCGGGAATTCCACATTTGCTCCGTGTCGCGGCCCTCCTCGCCAGCCCTGCCCGTCCCTTTGCTTTCGCCTGCAAGAAGGTAAATGTACGCGAGATTACGGTGCCCGTGAAATTTATTCTATTAATTAAGTTTAGTCCCAGCGCCCCTTGTTCCCTCGGCGGACCGAGCGAGACGGTCACTTCCGGCGCGCCCGTGTAATCTAGAAACAGTCGGGACGTTCCGTATCCGTGGAATACTCCATCGAGAGGAGTGCCCCTAATTTTCATTACCACGCCGCGTCAGAAATCTATTTAGACGCTCTCCTCGTGCTCGCCGTTTTTCCACGCGTATCGAAGAGAACGGAATTTGCATAACACACTCCGCGGAGAACGCGCGACGACGTACGAGCCCCCTTGGCGGATGGCTGGAAAAATCCTGGTGTCTATCCATCATCGTGTCGTTGGTTCTGTCCGAGGGAGAGTATGACGTGGCGTGCCGCCGCGGAGGAGGGCATATGTCGGCGTCGAACACCGTATCGACTCGGCACGGCCGGTTACGTGATGTTCATTAGCGAGCGCGACTCGTAAAAGCGAAACGACTTGACATTTAACAAGGAATCGATGAAAAGATAAGTCCTCGTGCATCGCACGAAAGCGCTAACTGGCCACCGTCGTCTCGTTCGCCTACCCCCTTTTCGTTCGCAACGCGGCGCGCCACGCGGCTTTCGTCGTCCCCGTATCGCAAAGTGACGTAGAAATCAGCTGAAATTACGTGACCGTTATCTCTTATCGCTTGTACTACAAGAATGTAGAACGATTAGATGTGAACGTATATATTATATATTCGTCGCGGGGGTTCTCCCGCGATTCAACCACCGAGGGGTAACGATCCCCTCGTTTTAATGCCAGCGAACGTTAATAAAAAGCAATTTCCCCTCGTAAAGAACGTAACTCGGGGTATTTGGCGTACAGAGATCGGAAACATGTTCGTCGATCTATCGTAGAAATATCGTAGAGTCGAACGCGTTCGTTCTATCGTTAAACTATGATCGCGTGAGAATTTAGCGCAGCTGAACGGGTACCGATGAAACATCCGATGTCAAAGGATTTTCAGCCATGAAACGAAGTATTATCGCGCATAGAAAGATCTAAAAAGTCCGTCACACGAATTTCCAGCCGCATGTTACTCAAAGCAACGTCATCTCCTCCCACCCTGTCGAATCGAACCGCAGCAAGGAGCGTGAAACACGAGCGAAATTGGCCAGAATCAAACGATCTCGTCGGCCATACGTTCGTACACGGCGAGTCGTTCGCTTTTATCAACGGCCATATCTGACGACGAATAGCCCGCGAATCTTTATGGCCGATTCTATCGGGCAGGTGTCGCGTGTCGTGGACAGATATCCTCAAAGGGACGGACATTTTTCATTTTCCCGTGCCGGCGCGGCCGTGGCACGACGGAAATGTGCTTTTCGTCCTCGAGTCGTTCGTCCTGCAACCACCGACAGTGCTCTTCCAGCCTCCTCCGTCTCCTCCCGCTCTCACCTTGGCGCCTACAAAAATAAAGGGAGCCGAAGTAAGTGCGGAGACGGTCGTCGTCGGTGTCATTAAGGGTAGTGCTTCAGTTTTTTTTTTTACTTGGGATCGCGCACACACGTGCACACGTACACGCGTCCACCTTGCGTCACTATGCGAACAAACGCTTGCACGAGCAGTGTTGCAAAGGCACGTACGAAGGAAGAAAGGAGCAGAGAGGGAGAGCTCGTAGGTGAATTCGAAGGAGGAGAGGTCGTCCCGGTCGATGGAAAGGGTCGAAGACTAACTGGCATTGGCGTAGAACTCGCACTCGAGTCAGAGTCCTCCTGTGAAAATTTCTTCGACTGTCATAGTACGCGATTTCATTCTAGAAATACGTATTTACAGCATCGTGCGTTTGAGAGAGAGAGACAGAGAAAGAGAGAGAGAAAAGGAACCGTTTTCTCGCGAACGACGTTGCTCACCGTCCATAGATTTACGAGTCGTCCAGGATCTTAACACGCCACGGGAGCTACACCTAGCGTGTCTAGCCTCCATCGAAGGTATCGCTCGATGTACCTGCTAGCAGGCAAGTGAACCAGCCGCTCGGATGCATCTTGGTGGTTGGCGCGGTGGCGAAAAAGTTCGGCGGAGGGTTTCGTGGAATCGTCGGGGGGGTATCATTAGCGGGTACGCAAACTCGCGAGGAGGGAACGCGATAAGCGGGCGGAACGGAGAAAAACGACGCGCCGACGGCGGATAATTCGCCGGTCGTTATTTAATAATTCGCAACGCGGGAATTTCGTCAACGCCCAGCCAGCAGATATACCATCCGCGTTAGGGACGTTTCGTTTAATGGCCGCGCTTAAAACTCGACAAGGGGTTGCCGGAGAGCGAGTTTCTATTGCCCGGGCCGCGATCGTAAAGGTGTCCCTGCTTTCCGTCCGCCTCGTAAAAGTCGGAACGACCGCGAGGGGTTGCGAACGCGGAGTCGCCCCTCGCGTGCTCGTGAAATCAACCACCGGTCGATCTTTCGACCCAGTTCGACACGAGACTGGGATAGACGCCGGCTTGTTTTTTAATGAACGACATTTCGGGATCGCTACGACACTGCGTGAAGGCGAAGGTAGACGTTCCGTGTCACCAGAAACATTAGCAAGAAGTCGAGAATACGCGTGGAGAGACACGCGTGAGACGACACACCCTTTCGATGTTTCCTGCCATTGTGCACACAGCCTCGCGAGCAGGCTCGTCTTCATTATGCGATGCGCAAACGTTAGAAAATTGCAACCGTGCGACCGAGGGCACGTAGTCTGGGGCCGTCGTAAAAAATTATGCGTGCGCCTCGTTTGTTCCCGCGATTGAAGGGGTTGCCGCACCCTCGTTCTTACGTCGTTACGCGCCTGACACGGTTCGAGGGTTGTTCCCACTGTTTCTCGGTCTGCGCGGTCTCAACTTGTTGGGCGTTCCGTCGCGAAAATTACGGTTCAAGTTTCGCCGTAAAAAAAATTCCTATTACCCAAATGTACTTTTTCTTTTTCCTCCCCTCACCCCTGTGTGTACTCGTTTTTTCTTCTTCTTCTTCTTCTGAACGCGGGTGTGTCGTTTCTTTCTTTACGAGTTTCTAAAATTACCGAATGTAAAGATTGCGTAAAACGAACGGAGATAACGGGTGGAAGGTTCTTAATTGAAGTAATGGAGATTCAACGGTGTTATGTGCGTTCTAAAGCATTGTAAAGTATCGCGCGCTCGAGGAGCAACGCGGAAACACGTGGATCGCCCGATTTCGAAATAATTAAAGCAAGTAACTCGTGAAAGTTGCAGAGGATCCTAGAGCTACGCCGTGGCTTTACGGCGCAGTAAATTTCTTTTTAATTGTTTTATACTGCCTTCTGCGGAGTGTTCGTAAATTCGCGCTACCCGAACGCGGTTGTCCTCCAGGAAGCGAATTAAAATGACCACCGTAAACCGGCCTGGCAGTCAAACGCACTTGCGTGTTTCGTTATTTCGGAACGTCTCCGTCAAAATTGTGAAACACGTAATCATTCCTCGTTTCCCCAGAAAATTTTCGCCGAGGACGTTCGAGGACTGGAAAGAAACCTTCGACCCTCCTGCCTTCTCGAGGGTCGAGTTCGTCCGGGAGAGTGAAGCAATCGTCCGAATTACTTTTTCGCAGGCAATTTGTTCGTTGTTTGCATTCTTTCCGCCTACAATCTCTCTCCGCCCTCTGTCGACTCATTATCCGGCACCCTCGTGGTCGAATCACGCTCGTCGCGACGCGATCTCACTTTCGCGGAATAATAAAATTCGTACGAAATTACGTGATTTTCTCAACGGGGCCACCATCAATTTGCGAGCCATCAATGGGTAACAAACAAATTGAAAGAAGTTTGGAGAAACCTGAGACGACCTGAATCGTGAATTACGTAATGGTAATAGCAGTCGAAACGAGCCCCCATCTAATTTATTCATACGATTCGATCCGATATTTGTATAGGACGTAGCTTCAATTCCGGGTCCCACCCCCTGTGCCTTCCCCATCAGACACGCGGGCGTTTATTGACCGGCAGACTGTTTTTAGACTGCGTCGCGTCATCATCTGCGACCACGTTCGCGTTATTACCGAAACTGCGACTATTTCATACCGCGACGCACATTTGGCGCACGGAAGGGTTGGTCTAATCACTTTTTAACTACATTAGCACCGCTAACTGCGCCACCCTTTTCCACCTCCTGGCTGAAACCCGGGGCAACTTTCCGTCGGGGACCCTCGTTGCATCAAAAATAGATTACATCGCGTTCGTATCTGAATTCATTTTCTTCAAAGCGTCTCGGTTGCTTTAACTACACGCGTCTCTGCGAAATGGAGTTAGGAAAGCGCCATTTTCTTGATAATTGAAGCTCTCTGCGGGCGAGCGGGTGTGCAACATTTTTACGAGAATTCAGTTCCCTTCTGCACGCGGTTTTCCTTCCTCGAGGATGAGCAAACGTGACGGTACTTCTTATACGCTCAAGAATAACAAAGTAATGATAAAAAAGAAGCTGTACATAACGGTGATATATACGAGTGGCAGAACGGAAAAATACTCGGAGAACATTGCCCGCATCAACGTCAGATTTCTTCTCCCGGCCGTTCGAACTTTCGGGAGCAGCGTCGAGCAAACAAAGTTAAAAATTGTTCCTTTGTCGCGCGACGTCCCCCGACGAGACAGGTCGTGCCAAATGATAAATCAGCGGCCGCGTCCAAGTAAGTGTTTCTTTATC
This sequence comes from Xylocopa sonorina, assembly GCF_050948175.1. NCBI lineage: Eukaryota > Metazoa > Arthropoda > Insecta > Hymenoptera > Apidae > Xylocopa > Xylocopa sonorina. The sequence goes on along the minus strand of NC_135197.1, from coordinate 9,552,871 downwards.
TTCCCCTCGCGACACCCCGCCGCGCAACCCCGAGCTTCTTTCGGCCGAAAGGAAGAAAATTATCCGTGTGGCTACGAAGTGAAACGTTCGGGGCGAGAACGTCCCGACGAAGAGAAATGGGGAGAAGCGAAGAGTGCGCGTTCTAAACGATACCAGACCCCGTGGCCAGACAATCTTGCCACATGCCCTTCTGTCCACTAATAGACTGCACGTCAAGTCTTTTTCCACCACTCTCTTCTACCCTGCCACCCCCGGTTGTTCCTTCTGTTCCTTTCTTTCCTTTCTTTCCTCCGTCGCGTCCCTTCGCCAGTGGCCTCTCCCTTAGATTCATCGCAACGACGATGGATAACCTCGAACCTTAACAGCCGTTTAATTTGTGTCTGGCTCCACGTTTTTGCCGCGAGAAAGTGAGCTACCCTCGTGCGCCAGCGGGACGAAACACGCCCGCCTCCCGAGTCCGTGGACGTCCGCAGGGTGTTCCCGTCTCTATTTCGGATTTCTTTTCCGGCTGGCCAGCGAAAAGAAACGGCTACTAATGTCTAGGGGCCCTCGACCGCGTAGCGACATACCTACGATGACGCTAACAAATTGCTCGGGGCTTTTTTATCCGACCAACGGGACGGTTTGACGAGGCTAGGGGCGAGGTCAAGGACTCCGCGCTTCCACTTTCATCGGCTGCGCGGTGTGACGTGACGGCTGTCAGAACGGCGAACGGTAGCGCGATCATCCGTCATCCCCAATCTCCCGTCAACTGGCTGACCGGGATCAGTGTATTATTTTAGAGAAGAGAGTATTCGAGAGATTTATACAGGCGCATCGATAGCGCGCTCCGTGGCCGTTCTAGTCTGCCGTTCGCGATCCAATTCGACCTCCTTCACACGAGTAACGCGATACAGCGTTCACGAGATTCTAATTCGAACCGATTCTAATTAGCCGGAATGTCACGAATTCCAGTCCCCGCCGTCCAGACGGCTGGATTTCATCAATTACACGCGTCTGGAAAACGGACACGTCCCGCCACCGTGAACGAGATCAGAAATAATGACGTTTCGCCCGTCGTCCGCGCGTTACAATTTGCACGAACTGTCTTAGGCGATGCCGGGACCGGGCGCGGGGATGAAAAGTCGAATAATTCATTCCCCCTTGGTAAGCGCGAGCCAAAGTCCGCATCAGACGCGCGGCTCCGCGAGGGAACGCTGTCTCGCGCGACATTTCGTAATTTCTAGACAGCGGTTGGGAGATCTAATTTCCTAGTCTGCCATTCATGAACGCGGGTGAGCCGCGCGGAGGCCTTCGTCAACGGGTTTGGACAACCACGATTACGGATAGTTTCAAGGATCCATTTAAATCCCGGACGCGTTGCTGATACCTACCAAAAATATCATTCATCAGTGCTCTGGCCAGTGTCCACAAAGCGAGGGAGCACACCCCCGCGACTACGCGTCTGACAATCTCGTTCCCACTCTTTCTTTCTCTCTCTCTTTCTCCCTTTCGGTCCTTTTTTATTTCCCAGTCTCCCTCTACACTGTTGAAGTAAATTAGATTTTCAATTTGCCGGCACACGATCGTCCCGGAAAGAACTGCCGGCCAACGAAATCCAAGAGTTTCCCCGTTGATGGTCTTTTAAATTACAGAGCTAGCCAATTTGTCCGGGCAGTCTGGGATTTGGAATGCGCGCGGACGAGTCAGCCTTTGTCCTTGTCCGCGTTGCCAGCCTTTTTAACGATACTTGAGAAATTTATGCTTCCTCCGCGTTTAATCGAGCGGGACACTTACGGAGGAGCAACATTATCGAAATCAGGCTATATTATTTCTTGTCGAACGATGCGCGAACGATCGATGGACCAGCGATTTAACGCGATTTACTCGACATCCTTCTTCATCCCATAGGTAGACCTTCCGCTTTAATCCTTCGGTTTACACTAATTTTTCCACCGTCGAAATGAATAATTCTCCCGTCCGTTACGCGAAACTGGACTAATCCAGAATCACGTTTTCGAGAGCCTTTAACAGAAATGGAATTATTTTTATGCGCGACAAAGCAACTCGTGTAAAACTCTTGTAAGCGGATTAGCACGCGGAGCGTCGGCGAAGCGACGTCTCGCCGTCGAAGTACCGCTGGCGATCGTCGTTTTAAGTAACGCCAGTTGGAGGAATATCGGTGAAACGATCGAACGGGTCGCGGAGGATCGCCTGCTCCGCCATATTGGTGCGTCTAGCCGCCCTTAAGTCCGACGAATTTCAAGATCGAGGATTCAAACGAATCCGGGGAGGTACGCGCGCTCCCTTCTCCCGGAACGAAGGTCGATTTATGCGGCTCGATACAATGACGCAATAACGCGGCCCGATATGTACGTGGTACGTACGTGTACGCGTTCGAGAGACTGGAAATTCGAAATGTAACCGGTTCGAGCGGCTCTTAGAAATGCCGGACACGTAAAAGCCGGGACCCGTAGGGTTTACCGGCTGTACAGCGAATATGTATGCCGTACGGGGCGGTCGTGTACGGCAAATCGCGATCCCTGGATACGTACGTATTATCCGCATAACCTCTAACGTCGATTGTGGCTTATGATATTACGTACTCTCCATTACGACACGTACACACGCTCCGCACCGGCGTACGAACACCGACGGGCGTGCCCGCCGCGGCTGAGATGTAAGGAGTAAATTGCTACATCGTTACATTTCCCCTCGTGCTTCCGCGGCGATCGCCCTCCGCGCGGAACGACGCGTCGTTTATTATTTCGTTAATTGTAGCAGCAGCCAGCTGCCAGAAAGAACGACCCGTCTCGAACGCGATATCGACTTTCTTTGGGTTTTAAGAAATGGAATCGTGGGGAAGTGATCGGTGAGGGACAGGGTGCATTGAGTATGTTACGAGTGCGCTAAGTTTCAGCAAAATCGGTGGGTTTATTTGTTAGTCGTAGGAACAGTGTACGTTGGATAAGTAGAGACGATCGTGGGTAATTAATTTCAACAGCGTAACACGCTAACGGAGATTACGGTTAAATCGCAATAACGATCTGTTCCGTCTTGAGAGTAAGCCCCTTTGGTGTTGCGTTTAACTGTCGCGCTGCATAATTAAAACTTCAACGATCAGGCTGCGCGCGCGCTATAGCTCGCCACGGCGGAAGTGGTGGACGGATATTGCGAGAGAATCGTTACCACGATACGAGATACGATATTTCATTGATATTTAATAAAAATTTGAAGTCCTTTGAACGTGGAAGAAGAGAGTGGAAAGTGTTCGCGCGGAAGACGACTCGTGCGGTCGCGCTGACAATAACTCAGCCGTATCGAAGAGAAAACGGTCAGGTGCGGCAGCGTTTCGTGTCGGGCAATTTTTGGTCCTCCCGTCCGTTGAATTATTGGCTCTGGCGCAATCTACATTCGCTTAGTATGCGCACGGACGCGTAATTTCGATTAAACTTTCGCAGCCGGATGTCTCAGTGTAAATTCACGCCGGGGGCCTTTTTTTTATTCCCTGTTGCCCAGGCGCGACGCCCGCCATAGTGTTTCGCGTGAAAGAAACGCGGAGAAAAAGAGAACGGAGGAGAGAACGAACGGCGGAAGAAAAACGACGCGAAAGAAACGAACGGGAGAGGAGTTTGTAAAGAAAGCGAATGTTTAAGCGGCGCGATCGGAGATACGCGTACCTCGAGGGATGCTTATTAAATTTTTACTTGGACGAATAATTTCCGAGCGACCAAAGGAGACACGGTTCTCGCGACGCTTCCAAAGGAAGAGAAACACGTGAAAGAAGATCGATGGCAAAAAAAAAAAAAAGAAAAGCGACGAGCGTGCAAAGGTGCGCGTTGCCAGCCCATATCTCTGCTCAAAGGGTGGAAACTGGGCTACGATTTGCCCCGCGGCCGTCAATGGCCCCGATGCCTCGTCCTCCGCGTAAGTTTCGTTCCGTCCGGTCGAATCGGGGGCAGCCACGGCACGTCGATGTTAATCAACCATTGGCTACCGTACGGTGGGCATTCGTTCGGCGATGATCCGCCGGTATCCTCCGCAAATAAGTCCCGGATACCGTTATGGACCATTGACAGCGTGGTTTGCCTAATGCTAGATGCCACTCAAAGATAGCCAGCATACCCCTAAATTAGGGACCTTAATGAGACATAATTGCGGACAGCTTCTCTACATGTGCGACATACAAGCTTAATATTCCTCCTGGTATCCTCGAGGCTGACACAGTTTAATAGAAATTCAATACAGTTATGCGTCGCTTTAACGGCGGGGATACGTTCTGATTTCGAACTTCGTACAGTTTGCCTATTAGATGCAAATTTGAGTGGATTTGCCTCCCGCGTACCTAATTTAGGCGATACGTAGCCCACTGTCAACGTTGCATCGTCGTCCCTCTTATGCTAAACTCGCGGTCGTACGGTAAATGGAATTTTTCAATCAGCAAATCTCATTGCGCGCCAGAAGATCGTGCTCCCTTCTGAATACTCAAAAACCAGTGTCTCGTGTGCGAATAATCGTTGCCTTCGGGACGTATCGTGGAACAAATTGATTCGGTGTTAACGCTCCGTTCGCAAGCAGCCGCAACCTAGTCGAGAGATGAAAATTCCCTGGCGAATCCCCGGTCAACCCTTTGCTGGCAACGCGCCGTAATGAATGTCCCGGTGCATGCAGCATCGTGACCTCTCCGGACGGGCGCGAGCCGATAAACTGGATCCCTCGATCATCGGCGAGGATTTATTGCATCGTCGTGGAGGCGCGCAAAGGGTCCCGCGCGATCCTCGCGTGTGAGCGATGTTCCCTTACTTCGACGCGACTCGCGCAGGTCGTCCCTTATTTACAACCGCGCTTTCTCCGCGGACAAACGAATTGTCTCGTCGCCTGCTAATACCACGAACCAGTGCCCGCGTGCAGACCATGATTTTTAGCGAGCGTACACGGGTCGTTTCGACGGCGACTTTCCTTTATGGCCGACGTGGATGTGAATTATCACCTGCAAAGAAGGCCGGAAGAGCAAACCACGAAATCGGTAAATGCAAGGGCGCTGCTCGGACAGGATCGCGATTCTCGAGCCAACGTCTCGATTTAGGAGAGGCAGGGGACGATCCGAGAGGTTCTGAGAACCCCACGAGAAACCTAAGAATTCTCACGCTGCGTTTACCTCGACGCATTAATCCCGGGACGTCGAACGATCGGCGCCAGTTCCGTCCCTCGCGCGACGGCTTCATCGCTCGTATAATTAAATTTTGATCAGCGCGCCGCGCCAGGGCAGAAACGGAGCCACGGCCGCTAATCGCGAACGCGAGGCGTGCCGATAAATCAGCGGCGCGGGATGCTTTCCTAAATAACAATCGCATTCCACCGGGAACGGTGACGGTGCGTGGCTCGCGTTCCTGCGGAGTAACACGGCCGATCGTGTACCGTACATATATTATCCGCAGAGGCGGCCGCGACGGTGGGCGAGGTTCGAGAGAATAAATTTCTAGATCGATAGGAGAGAGCCTCTATCCGGGCGGCCCCGCGCCTCCTCCCTCTTCCCCCGATTTTATCGATCAAGGCCGGTTCGGGACGTGGCCCGTGAAAGAGACCGGGGCCGACGAGCGAGGGAACGTGCAACGAGGAGGACGCTCGCCGTGGAGATCGTTCGGATGTTCTTGAATGTAAATGCAAGCGCAATGAGCCGAGGGACCGGGCGGTAAAAGGAGAAAGAGACGGGGCCAGACAACCGACGGAAAAGGGGTTAGGCGGGGGCTGCTGGCAGACGCGCGATGGAAAGAGGAACGGAAAGGGAGGCGAAGAGGGGCGCGCGCGAAACCGCGCGAAGGAGAGCGCACGGAACGATGATATTTGATTTATGCCCGTCGTGGGCCGCGGGCCGCAAAAGAAATGATTGTAACTAAGATTTATTTCAAGCTCTTTACTGTCACAACACCGACTTACCGGGGGTAATATCCCGAACCCAGCCAGGGCCCGTTTCGCGCTAAGTACAAGCTCGTTGGATAAAAGTCCATTATTGAATGGGGACCAGTTCCTCCGAAGGCGAGGGCGATTATTTAATGCCATGGAGTCGAGTGTTAAATTGGAATAGATTGCCCGGTGAACTCTCATCTCTCTCCTTTTGCCCGGTTCCCCTCTCTTGCTCTGCCTCCCTGTTCACACGCTGCGCATCCTCGTTGCTCCAACCCTCGGTCTATCCTTTGTTTCCTCTGCCTCCCCCACCCCCTTCGATTTCTTGGTCTATCCATCTATCGTTTCCCATCCTTCTGTTTCTTCTTCTCTCTCTCTCTCTCTCTCTCTCTCTCCGTCTTTCTCTCTTTATCCAACTCTGTACGCTCATTCGACGAGCCGCGATCGTTAATAGTCGATGGCAGCGTCGCGTCCCCGCGATCCTATCGCGAACGAAGGGCAAAAGTTCGCCGATCCTCGGGACGCGAACGGATTCCGGCGCTTCGTCGACGCAATGGAGAAACGGGAAAGAGGTGGAAAGAGATACGAAAGAGGAGGACTGGGAGAGGGCGGCGGACTCGCGTCGGTGGTGTGTAACTAGGTGTAGTTAACCGGGGACGGTGGAATTTGCCAGGGAAGTAGCTCGAAATTATCACTAATTCCCGGGTAATCTTTCGCCGGTTAGTTGGGAAGTTTTGTAATAGTTGGAAAGTTAGGCTCTTCGCCGCGTCGAAGCTATTGGCACTTTGTCCGGGGGACACCGCGGGTCCCGGAAGTTGCCGCGCGACATTGCGAATCGATAGCCCCGGGGAAACGTTCTTTTCTCCGGGGCGTGGGCGAGATTTTACAGCCCGTATCCGCTCTACCATTTTTTCCAGCCCCGTGTTTTGTCGCATGTACAGAGAAATCCGTGTACTGAAGATCTGACTGGACTGAAGATCGTTTTTTCCTCTTGTTACAAATCGGATGTTCAAGTAGCATTCAGGTGTTCAGACGCTCGAGGATTAGTTCAGACTAGTCGAAGTTTCGTGTGCTTAAAGAGCTTGTGTGTACCAAGTCCGCTGAACCAGTTGCGTGCAAGCATTTCTACGGTCGGAATATCTTAAGTTGTTTCGCCGTTGTTATTTATAGCCGTCGCGTTACGTTCGCTATGAAAATGATCCTACGAGTGTTAGTTTGCCCTATTTCGTATTCGTCCGTGATAAAAATTACACGTCCCGATAAAAACGACGTTAAAATTTGTACGTATTAGCTCGTAACATGTGAAACGCTCGTTCCCCCTGGTTAAACACACCTTTGCCTCTAATTAATTATACTTTTATCACTGCGAATGTATATCACGCTTTCGAACAGTTTTAATACCGTCCCCCTTGGAAAGCATCGCGTCGTACGAATATTACGTATATACCCGGTGCGCCAATTTATTGTGACTGCACCGGGCAACAATCTATTTTTCCAACGGAATCGATCCATCTCGAGCGGGCGAGAGGGTACGCGGCGGCCAGGAAGCAGGAAAATCGTGGCCGAAGTAGGCTGCGTTACCCTCGTTCCTCGATTCGATCATAAAATTGCATTAAAAGGCACTCTGGCCAGGCGGACTCGATTTTCTGGCACAAATGACAGCACTCCGGCGTCGTTCTTCGCCCGTCGCCGCTATTAGCTCTGCTAATTTTCAATTACCCGTCTCGCCGAACGATATTTGCAAGCCGCGGTCTATCTCGGACGCCCACCTGCAACAATTTGCGAGGGCTAATGTGTCTCGCCGGGCGGTAAAAACGAAGAGGAACAAGGCTGAGGATGATTCACGAGCCGATCTTTATTGTTACACCGATATAAAGCGGGGTGAAAAATTATCGCCGGGCTCGATCTTTGATTCATCGCCGGCATTAAATTAATCAAGGTATCGATTACTCTCCCCTTGACAATTATTATTGCCCGCGTGATTATTCATTCCGCTGCGATTCGGCCCGGGCGTAATAAATTCGAAAATAGAATATCATTACCGTTCGATCGGGGGAAGCAATTTTCAGGTATTATGTAATAAATTAATTCGGCCCCGCTAATTCCCTGATAATTATTCTAATAAGGGTATTAGAATAATCGGTTACAAGCATTCGCCACACGGCAAACACGCGACGCGATCGCTTACCGATTAACACGAGAGATCCACGTGGTGTGTTCTCTCCCTTACGAGACTACGCGGCGCGTTGTTCCACGACGATCGAAATCAACGGCAACACTTTCGCGTCCCACCCGTTGTTCCCCGTCGGGGGAACCGTCTCGTCAGCGTTTGTTCATTATCGAAGTTTGTTAGCGCAAAAGTGCGTCGACGGGAAACAGAGATAAACGCCGTTTTCCCTCGTCGACCGTTTCGCCCCCTGAAATTTCGACGCCCCCGTATTATCGCGACGCGAGACGACGCCCCGACAAACCAACAAGGGTTAACCTAATTATTTAGCTGCCGAACTCCTTGACTGCGGACGGGGAACGATGTTGCTATTCCGCTCGTAGCGTACGCGCGGGAACCGCGCGGACCGGGAAAGAACGGAACCCATGGACGAGAAGAACGGGGGAGGGCGAACGGGATGAATCTCTAGAAGGGCGAGATAAGGGCGTAGATCTGTGACCTGGTGTGTCTCCTCTTGGACTATCGCGCTCCTGGCCACGAGTCGGGCAATAAAGTCTTATAAGCTGAATTAGTAAATTCAGGGAAGCGGGTGAATTGTCATGGACGGGAAGACAATGGCGGCTTTCGAGCTGATTTCCTCCTCGAGCTTTCCAAGCGAGACGAGAAGAGAGTTCCTTTTTCTTTCTTTCTAAGTGGACAATTTGCGAGTCAATGTGCCGCGTTGAGGGATAGTTCCACAAAATTCTGGATAATTTCGCTATTTCTCTCGTTAATCACTCTGGACAGAGGAAAGAGATATGTCTTGGGGGTGTTAAAGATACGCGAGGTGTTCCTTGACTTGTGCGCTCTGGGGAGCAGTACACGTTCGAATAATCGTTTTCGGGTGCCATTACAGCACTTCAGTTGTCCACCAAAGCCATGGCACGTCTGAGAAATCCACTTCTACACTGAAGTAGATCTAAAATAACAACGCGTGTTTGGTAATTGATAATGCACCCGTGTAGTCGACGGTCGACGAAAGTATTCAGGGATGCACATGCGTCCGATGCAGGGGTACCAGGTGTCGCTCTGCTGTGTTAGGTTCGCGTGGACACGTGGGTCCAGGCTGGACAAATTATTGATTGACCGTTCCTAAGAAAGGTGGAAGGCCCTCTCCGCGGTCCAACGGGCGCAATAACTTTAGGGATTCCCCGGAACAGCCGGGCAGACGTTTACGATAATCAGTATCAGCTCGCGCGTATCAGCCAGAACGAGGGAATTCGCTGGAAGGATGCGCGTGCAATCATCCGCGATAGCCTCGAGACGTCGACAAATCTGCGACGTCGCCTCGATTCCTTTTTAACGAGACGCGATTAAGCCCAGGCTCCCCCGTACCTTAAGGCGGATCCGCGATTTCTTTCCCTCCCGATTCGGCGCGGCTGTAGACCTACTTATTGAATCAGACCGAGCGAGTCCTGGTAGCAGCTGGATTTTAATAGCCTCGACCCGTTTGTTATCCTTTTATGCATTCGTTTATCGATCGGCATTAACGAGGGAAACTGGAGGCTGCTCGCAAGACTGACGTGCGGGTATGCACAGAGGACGCGGGGTTGGCGGGGTGAGAAAATAAAAGGACGCGAACGAGCAGGTTCGCAGCTTGGAAATTTCAGTCCAGCCTCGGTCGAGCCGTCCTCGCGCACGGTTATGAAGTTGGAAGCTGCAGGTTCCGCATCTGGCGCCACATGGCCCTTCCTCTCGGCCCAACGCGCGCACGCCGCTGCCCAACTTTCCTCATTTGCCATAATCTATGACCCACCATTAAGGATGGGGGCCTAGCGGCGGGCTTACCGTTTGGGTACCAGGTAACACGGATCCCCGCGCAAGATGTCTCTCTACCCGGTAACAACGAAGAAATTAGCGGAAGCCCGAATTGCGCGAGTTTCGGTTGCAATCGGCAGCTCCCCTGGCTAAGATAACGCGGCTGTACGAGAGGACTGTTATTAGAGTTACTGAGTGTGACGCGCGTGAATTCTATCTTCGTACGATTGGATACACTAGTATGGTTTTTAAAACCTGTTGATGGCACGAAAGTGTGGCTTGTACATGTCGCGTCTGTTGACGTTGAAAGTAACCCGTTTCGCGACTGTATTCGCAACCGTTTTCGAGAATACTTCGGTGATCGCTTAAGAATTCCTCTCTGTTCGCGACTGTTACCATCAAAGTACAGCAGAAACGGCCAAGCGTTGCATTTTCGAGGTACCCAGTTTACCTCGCGCGTTTACCAGAGGGAGAAGGAACAGAGAGATTTCTCGCGAGGGGCGAAGCCAGAATTTCGGCGAACGTTTACAATAATCAACCGTTTTCCCCCCGCAAAAACCGACAGCGACTTTTGAGCGAATTTGTTCCCGTGGACGGGATAAAAGGGGAACGCACGAAGAAGAAGAAGAATCCAATCTCGAGATCTCGGAATGTTATACATTCCCCCGTTTTCCTGTTCGAGAACGGTTGATTTCTCCGCGAGAATTCGAATCAATCCCGTGGAAGTCGTGGTACGATCCGGATTTTATTCATGCAGGTGCGTTTGTACACATCCAAGTAATAAACCTGTCGCTCGCGAAGTAAATCAATGTAGCCCCTCGAACCCTCCCCTCGGCCCTCCCGCCGTTCACGGCGAGCTTTCGCTCCATCCGAGCGACGCGACGCGACGCCGCGCGTCCCCTTGCGATCGGGAGATGGCAAAGGCCACATCGATTTTGGCGCGAGATTAAAGTTGGTAGTTTCAGGGATGTCGGAATGGAGGAACCAATTTCCACTTACCCGTGGCGAGATGTAAAGCGTGCAATTTCGCGCGGTAAGTCGAACGAGATTTATAGCGAGCGCATCGCCGCCAAACGAATGGAAATTTGCTCGTTTTTCGCACCGCAGGGTAATATTTCACTCCGATCGCGGCGTTCCCACGATTTTGTCAATTGATTATCGGTGGCCCATTGAAAAATGTTAGAAACAGATCCGAGCGATCGCACGATTTTTTTTTTTCTTTCTTGAAGCTCTCAGAGGGATCGAGGAATGCGATTTTCGAATGCTCGGCGGAAAGAATCCGTCGATACTTCGAATAACTCAATCGCCAGCCCAGTCAGCCGGCAAATGAAAGACCCGATAGAATCATCCAATTTCCCCTTGCGAGAGCTGGCTACGTTTGATCCTACTTCGTCCGCGAAACGACGATAACGACGGAATCACGGCTAGGCGAGGGTGTACCGAATTTCGAGCGGCAAAAATTTCTCGAATCCGAACGGGAAGAAAATGTAAATCGCTTGTAACGCGCGCGGACCGATTTCGCCGTTTAATTTCATTTATTCACGCTTGCGCCACGTTGCAGTAGGTGAGGTACGATGGAACGAGGCAATTTGCCTGCATCTTGGGCGAGACGAGCGGTAGCGGACGGTATCTATTAGACGTGTATCAATATGGGATCTCGCAGAAATCGCGGGCTAATGGGCATATCGGCATGCGCGGCATATGGCGGTGGTGAAACGCTGCGCGTCTCGTCGTGTCCAATGATGAGAACGAAGGGGCACGGAAAAAGAGAGAGAGAGAGAGATAGAGGGAGGAAGAGGGAGAAATATAGAGAGGCCAAGCCGGCAGAAGAGATGATCGTGATGGAGGAACGTACAACCATAGCCGCCCAAGTAAGTACGTGGCCTTTGTACGGGTGCTTAGAAGCGTGAAGGCTCGCATAGACATTATTGCATTATCCGTGTAAATGCGCTCGGTTACCGGTGTGCGTGTCTTATTATAAGCGCGCGTACACCGAAACCCGTGCTCGCGTACCGCGCGAGAAATAACTTCCATGAACCACACCTTGGTAATCGACGTACTTCATAGAATCATAAACGGTACCCGCGGATGTACTTCATGGCGGGGCGGTGCGGTTTTACGACCCTCTCCGAGGGAACCGCGAGTACGAGCCGCGGACACGCCGCGACGTGGCAGATGGTAGATTAGGCGAGATACGGTTTTAAGACCGTTCCCTCGGCTCTTCTTCTGGTCTTGGTTTTAGTTCGAATACGCGGACATCGAGTTTTGATCGGGGCTGGCTGTGCGCCACGACCAGGGTTGGTTTCGCCAATTACTTAGAATTACTTAGAGCGGGGGTCGCATCGTTTTGAGGCGCGAGATGCGTTTTGGACGATGCACGTATGCAAATTATATAATGCAACGTACGAGTGCTACTTTCAGGGACGCTCTCTGAGTTATGGCTGCGCTGCGGCGTAAAGTGCAGGCCCACTTTTCCAGAAAGTGCTCAAAATAGTTGCCTTATACTTGCGTACGAGTAATAACCACGGTATCCAGTAATGTGCGGATGTATGATGCGTGCTGCCTGCAAGTTTCATCGAAAGAAAAGGACGCGTTTTGCCAACGGGTATAAATCTAGAAAAGAGGTAGAAGCGTCTGAACGCTTGGCTCAGCTCGAATGAAATTTCTTGAGAGCAATCGGAACGGGAGCAGCGAATGAATCGCGGTTGTCATTGGTTAATCGATCATTCATACGTGTCTTGGTGAAATTGACCGACTGTCCGTCTGGACTTCCTCGTCTGAAACGATTACCGAGGGGATGTTGTCGCGTGACGACTACTGGCGCGATACTACGATTTAACAATGGCGCCATACGTCGCTTCGACCGCTGATCGTACTGCAATTTTTGTCTTGTCCAATCGAAATGCCAATTTCATCCGGCACGGAGTGATTGGCTCTCTGTACACCGGCAGCGATCAGAGGAATCGAGGAATTTTCATGTGAATTTTCTGTTTTTTCTCCTGGCCACATGTCACTGTCAGGGCCACTCTCGCGAGGCCCGACGATACGGCACTGGCAGCCATTGACCGTGACGGATGAAACGGGAAATTGGGGGTTGATATGCGCCGAGGACCTCGCGCTCCCTGCAAGGAGAACCTCGGCCGGTTGGAAATTAAGCTGTCGCGTGCACGGAGCTATTTATCGTTGTTCGCTTGTGTTTGCACACTTAAGTGTTAATAAGGGACTGGATAATTAATTAATTCAATACGCAAACAGTTTACTCCTCGCGTATAGCTACGATACGTACTCTGGCACGCTTGCTAGAACAATCGGCGATCATCGTTACCAGTCACTTTCCATAAAACACGGCTCCTTTGATCAAACGTGGCTGAGAATCATTCGAGCGTGATGGGAATCGGGGAATCGGTACCACGGTGATCCGAAAAGCGCCCGGAGGAATCGGGAGCGGGGCTGCGCGACGATTGGCCCGCGCGACACGTTGATTCGAGACGTTTTCGCGACTTTCCATCGTGACACTTTCGTTGAGCAAACGCGGTCCTTTGTGCGCCGCGGAGTTAAAGAGAACTTTGCGTCCCGAGGCAATCTGCCCCGGGAGATTTCGAATTTCGCCCCGTGCCACGGGACGCCGTCAGCCCCTCGCCACCTGGCACGCCACCGCGTACCGAAATCCGTTTCCTGGGAGAATCGAGACGAGTGCCGCCAGTCGATCCAACCTATCGATCGGGGCTAGAAGAGACGGTTGAATCCTCGAACGCCACGCGAGGACCTGCATTGCAGCATCGTCGTAAACCATATTTTACAATTCCTTCGGGCATCTATCGCTTCGTCCAGACGGGGCTTTTCGCTTCACGATGCGCTCCCATTTTCGTGGCGAATCCACTCCGACGGAGACCTGGTTTCGTTACCCTGACAATTCTGCTATTTTTTTCTTTAACCACAATCACCTCGCCAACCAGCAGCTGTTGAAGAAACATCGTAGCGTTGCAAGGAAGACGGTGGTAGGAAAGGGTTGCAGAGGCGGATGCAATCGATTTCACTCGTTAAACTTAACGCAACCTGGGTGTCGTTGAATTTTTCAAACAATACCGCGGCTACGGGAAAGGAGGCGACTGTAAACCTCTCGGATTTCTTTCGGCAAACAATGTCCCACGGTGCCCGTTTTCCTCCGCGATTTGCGGCTGACGTTAATAGCAAGATCCATCTTGACGCAGGGGAAACGGAACGGACGGGCGTCTCGCGCGAAACGCGGCTAACTGCTCCGTGCTCGCTGCGCAGCTTCAATTAAGGAGACTTCCAATTATCCGTTATTTAAACGAGGTCCTCCCTTCCGTTTTGTCCTTCAACGTAGCCGGAATAGAACGCCGGCGAAACAAGGGCGGAAAAGGGGGGCGGTTGGGGGCTCCGTGGAGCAGGAAAGGTGGATGAAGGGGTGGTAGTCGCTGGCGGAATTCTAAGATAATGATACGTTTCCAATTTCTGCGCAACGAACATCTCTCGCCCCTGTGAACACCAGTCTCGCCATTAGCCGGATTAACTGCGCCCGTGATTTCCGAGCGAGACGACTCAACTTTTTACCGTCCCATCGACGAACGTCGCTAACAGATCGCAGGTCGGAGGGTGGAAGGAACGGGTGAAACGCGGGGGCGTGCAGGCGTGCGACTGACAAAAGCGATTTATTTGTTGCAGCCGCCACGGTACACGGGGAATCGGGTCCCGCATTAACTCTCCCGCGCGACAAGATCGAGCGAGAAGGGGTTGGGAGGGTGGAGGAAGGAAACGGAAGGAAATAGAAGGGTGATACCGCGCGAAATCTTTGCTAACTCTTCTCTAGCGTCAGCCGACGATACGGCCAGAGGCGCTTCAATTAACAGGACCAGCAATTATCTGTTATTTAAATGAGGCGAGGGCATACGGACGCGTCGGTCTTTGTACCAGGACCTCGTCGTCGTTTGCGACTCGTTCAACGACGAAACGGAGAAACGTCACCGGCTGGTAACAGCCACTGTTAAGGGGTAGTGCGCGTACGAAGCGTTGGCCATCTTTTAGCTATCTTTTCTTGACGACGACGACGACGACGTCTACGTCGATACTCTTTCCCTCGGTGTGCACGACTCAGCATCGTCTATCGAACAAATCAACCACCACCCGGCGTCGCGGTACGGACAGAAGAGGGTTGACAGCGTAAACCCGGCTACCGGGTACACGATTCCGACGGCAGTTCCCGAGCGCATGAATTTTTAATAAAATCACCCATGGCAGACGCGTCACCTTTTACAGGGGATTCCTCTTCCCTGCGGCTTGCAGCGATCCGTGTTGGTAACCGAGGCTAAACCCTCTACCTCTTCTTGTCTGTTCGTTTCGATGATCGAGTGCATCCCCCTTTCAAGTAAAAACCTCCTCCTCGAGAGAGAGATTGCCGATGGAAAATTTATATACAATTATATCTGAATCTCCGTTTCACGGAGGAAGTCTCCGTCTCCTCGTTTCTTTGCTGCTAATAAATAGATAGGGATTCCGGGATCGGGCGAAATTTGTACAGATTGAAACGTGTCTGGCCTAGATCCGCGCGCGAAGGGGAGAAAATCGTTCGCCACTTTAGGGGGATGTTCCGGATGATACTCGGAGTGAAATCCACGGTGGAATACCTCGGTAACCAAGCCTAACCTTAGGCAGTATCTCCCCTCGCGCACTTTAGCGCGACCCTTGTCTTGGCAGCTCGAGGATGATCGATTCCGTTGGCATTCGGCATTACCGCTGACATTGCGTTATCGCGGTCGGACATCTGTCGAAATGGGGAACAATCTTCTTGTACCGATGCCTCGAAACGACGACAATCGTTGACGATCGAAATTCAATTTAACCGGGGACACTTTTGTTCCTCTCTGCGCGACTGATTCCCGGTGCCGGAATTTCATTCATTTTATAACTAAAAACTGCGATATTACCTCGACGTATTAATATCTCAACAAATCCGTAGCGTGGAACGGGACAATTTAATAAATCAAATGAATTTTATTACCGTCCCGTTCGGCCATGAATCTCCGGGGCGGTCAACGTAAACTAGAACTGTCGTCGCGGCGCATCGTTCGATGAAAAATGCACGGGCAAAGGAAGGAATAGAGTGGAATATCGTCGCGTTACAACATATCTCCCCGACATCGATCCTCCGTGCATCCTCGAGGCACAAAAGGAAAGGATACGCAATAAATTCCGGTTAAAAAAGGATTGGGCGAAGGGTGGAAAGGGGGACGCGTAGGGGGACGGTCGATTGAAACGGAGTAATAGAGAAAAGAGAGTGGGTATTGTTGGAAACTTAGGCATATCCACGCTCGTCCCATATGGCATCGAAATGACGCACCGGGGTAAAGGGGATGACGTCCGGGCAGGCGCCGCGAAGCGAACTCCGAATCCACCCCCTTCTGCCCCCAACGACGCGTGACGCGTTGCATTGTGCGACAAGCATCGCGCTCTTCTCGCTATTAACGCGCTGTGCAGCACAGCGAGTGCGGCCCGTCGTTCCTTTTTGAATGATTGAGAGCTAAGACAACGCGACAGATTTCACGTCGAGGACTCGAAGGATCGAGGTCCTCGCGTACAGCTCCCTCGTACGCCTCGTAACGAGGCTCTTTCTGCGCGGACGCGTTCGATGAGTCCAAGCTGTGAGGTCAGGGGTTGCGATTCTGTTACTCGATCGATTTCGTTCGCTTCTATGTTTGAATTAAGAGAAAGAACGAAGTTTCTGGTATCTGTAATAAGAGAATTGATCTCGAATAGACTAGCGTCTTTGGCTGCCCGCGATAGCTGATTCAGGACTTCCTACGCACGTTCAATTTCTGCACAAGATATCATTGTTTTCCCCGACAACAAATTCCTCTCCCTTATCCGTAATAGAAGGTTGTTCAGTTCGTAGAAATCCACGATCGTTGGCGGACCACTTGGAACGTTCTTGGAATACCGAGCTCTCGAAACCACTCACCCTCGGATAGATTTCGTTTCAGCGATTTAGGGAGGGCCTTTCGGCGAGTTTCGCGAATCTCAATCAATATCTCGATCGGGAGACGCCTATAAAATAAAGCTACGGCACGAGCCGGCGACGCATCGTCATCAAAGAGCAGTTCCAAGCCCCCTCCCGCCCATTCCCCTCCCCAGTGTCCGGGGAGAGAAAACGGCCGGGGTGAACGATATCATAAAGGGTAGCAGGAATCGGAGCAGTCGCGGAGCGAAGGAAAAAGATCCACCCCCGTTCGTTACAGTCTTCTCAGATGTAATCTTTAAGATGAGATCGTGCTGAGTCCATGAATCGTCGAGCTAGGAGTGGACTCGCGACGCAACTTTCCTCTTTTTCCCCTTTATTCCACTCTCTCTCCATCGTCTCACCCCTTCCGCCTGTCTCCTGCCCCAACAGCGAGAGTGCAAAAAAAGAATAGAATCCGTCGATTTCGCGTAATGGCTCAAGTTAATCCTCGTCCAATGAAAATGGACTTTCCTCACTCGTTACCGTTAATACAGATTACGCGTACAGGACGAAATTAGACAAAATTGGACTCTCGTTCGGAATTTCTTCGTCGACAGTTTGCCAACACCTCGCGCAAAGTCGGGGTGGCGTTCGAAAAGTGAATAGCGTCAATTATATTCGACGTGGTAGCTGGCCCGTTCGTTCCTCGCGAAGACGATGTCCTCTAATCGGAACGGATTGAAAACGTAGAACCTAAGGGTGCTTCCAATTACACGGGACGTCACGGCCGAGTCGAGAGATCGAGGTCACGTCATTCAACCCGCGCGTAACCCTCCCCTCGTACCCTTCGCAAACTTTGCGCTCGTTCATCCCCATTTTTCTCGTAGTTCGTGTCACTGATCGTCTTATCTAAACTCGTTCTAACCGGGCGCACGGCCGATACCGTAAAATTGAAGAGTGTGTAATTCAAGCTGCGCCCTGAATTCGATTCGAGACGACGTCGCGTCTCAAAAACAGAGGCGTTGAGCTTCGACAAGATTGAAGCACCGATCCGAATCTTCGATCGATCCTCCGTGCTTAATTGCCTGACTGCATTTCCATCTGTTTTCTCCGCGCGCGTAAGACACGGAGATTACGTCGCGCGAAAACTGGGCGCCATTTTGGAGAACGTGAACGTGGCCGAGCCAGGCGTCCCTCGTCTCGGCCCCAAGCATCTGATTAACAACGTCGCGGAACAAGTACGCATAATGAACGTTTCAAGTGCTCGTTGGGCGCGTAACCCTTCTGAATGGCCGTTTACGCCTTGCGCGTACGCGCAATTAGCGCACGCATTTAAGCGGAGTGGCTTAGATTCGTCTTCGCGTCGCTCCTGGAGCGGCGGCGGCGGCGGCGGTGGCGAATCGAGCGACACCGAGGAAACGTCGAACGAGGAGGCCACGCTTTATTTTTTCCACGGTCGCGGTAATTGCGATCCACGCGCTGAACAATGCCTTTATCGTTTGCACGCCACCCCTAATTGCAACATTATACCGCGCGCATAAATTACGCGCTCCTTTCGCTCCCTTTGCGGGGCTGTCGCCGCGACAAGGTTGCAACGAGGTTGAACAGATGCTTTCACGCCGTTGTAACGAGAAACACGAACGACATGTGAAACGCATGACTGGAACGAGTTCGAGGGATGTGGCATGTGCGATAAGGGGGATGTTTTCCGTTCGAGTTAATATTTTAATAGCCGTAGAATGTAATTTTTTATGCTTGCCAATTTTAACCTCGTTTTTCAACTACTCGATCGATTTGCTAAGAAAGCCGTGCTAGAATATCAGGCGTAAGATCTCGTACCTGGATCGATTGATCCAGTTTCGAACTCAGCTCAACGATTGCGTCAGGCGTGCGGGAGAGGATTATCACAGCGGGACAACCTAAGCAATTGCCGCCAAAGGGGTGAGCATGATTGAGAGGAGAGGGTAGCCAGGAATTGATTATCCGGCATCCCCCCGTCGTTCTCTACCGATCCACCAATCTGTTCGTTGTCGAAGCATTATCGGAATTTTTTTAAACGTCCGGTTGCTTGAAACAGGAGTTTCTTTGACGCCAGCGTACCCCGTGCCGCTTTGACAGTTCCATACTTCGCAGAGCGGCGAGCTTTTCAGAAAAATGTTTAAGCAACGTGATTAATGGGCTGCTCGAGGCTCAAAGGGGGGAAACTCGTGTTGCTGGCGGCGTAAGAGAATTTTCGAATGCGTATATTATACAGGCGAGCCCGGTGTGCTTCGAATTTCAGCTAAAACGTAAACGGCAAGTTTTTCCCGGGCAACCGAGGAACTCGCAAACATGTGTACACACGTCGCTGTACGTCTAAACTTTCGCGTGGAAAATTAGCCGTTATTAAATTTGCATTCACCGTGCCGCGCGTATAAGCGCGTGACCGTGCTTATTTTCTCAAAAAACACCGCTAATATTTGGACGACACTTCCGATCGTGCTTGAATAACACCGTGGATATTCTCCCGTTCGTCCGAGCCGCTAGCAGATGACTTTGTTTATTCGATGCGGAGATTAAAAAGGGACATTCCGTCGGGGACAATGAGTTGTCGATTTCGCCTGACCGTCTTCTGCGATCTCTTTCATCCTCGCGGAAGGCAAACACGCGGAGTCGCGGTGTAATAACACGTATCTCCCGGTCCAGGCGTTTAGGAAACGAGCGGAAAGAAGGTTATTTTCGGGCACCGTTTCACGGCGTCACGCCTTTCGTTTCGAGTGGCCTTCGTCCGAGCTTTCAGGAAAGTCTGTTATTTTTAAGACCGCGTCACAGGCCAACCTTTGCCGTTCAATATTTGCCAACCGTGTTTGCTGGCTACCCTTAATCCGCCGCGCTACCCTCTGACGTCGGTCATCGTCTAGACCGTTCGCTAATGCTGAAATGTTTCTGGAAATTCTTGTTTATCGAGGAGAGAACGTCTCGGCTCTGTGCAAGGAACGCAGGTGTAGAAAAAATATTTGAATTTCATTTTCAAAATCCTGACAATTACATCGGACGCGAAAGCGACGACACTTGGGACGGTTGCTCTCGTCTTTGCGAAAATCAATTACTCTTTTTCACGTTGGCCGCTCGCGAGAACGGATTAACGAACGCCACTTCGACGGTCTCCAATTAAAAGCGACGAGGATTTCAAGGGGTTCGAAAGAGGCGGCGTTCGATTTAACTCGCGGGCGAAGTGGCGCGTCTTCGCGCCGTTTCCGGGGCGGCTGCCGCCGCGGTGGAAAAATTGCATTCCGCGTATCGACTCCGGTCCATAGTGCCGTGTCTGGTAAATCCTAAAACCTACTCGACGCGGGCATTTTGCGAGCAACTTCCCGCCGTGGAACTTGTAACGAAGTTGTAAATGGCCTGTCGTAGAGAAAGTTCGAGGTGTCGGCCGTCTGCGATGTAACGAATGCTATTTCGTTCCCGTCCCGGCGAAGTGGTACGTAAGTCAAGAAATTGCTTGCCACTTGGAGACGGTCCCACCAGCAGTACTTAGAATGCTCCGTTTAGACGCGCGCGTTTGTCCAACTGGAAATAGTATACGTCTCCTTTGACAGCTCTGCCTCGTGAATGGAGAAACTCTTTCCTTATAGGAGTCGATTTAACCGCCCTGAATATTTTACAGTTTGTTCACGTATTAATTGTTCGATACATTCGAAATTAGATGGTTAACATTTTAGGAACAGCTAATAATAATTTCCTGACGTATTATAAATTAATTCTGACAAACGTTTAATAAACTACCGAATTAGCAATTAATATTCTACGCCACGTTAATAGTAACCATCCGATACATTTTCCACTCGCGGATATAAAACTCTTTCCCGATCATCCCTTAATTTTCTTACCGTTGGGTCACTCTTTAATCCGTCATCTGATCATTTGCTCCCAGCGAAATCAGGAACTCCCATTACTCGCCTAACTTTCCCTCCGCCTCCAGGGTTTAGGACGATCGGCCCCCACGGGTGGCGCGCGTTTTTGAAAAATTCAGTTAATAGCCGAGCGGAGGGGCGAGGTGGCCCTCGAGGAAGCGTTTCATAATAATTTTAAAGCCGCTGAACCAGTTAATTTCTGAGTGCTTCGAACCGTCAAACGCGATTATGCAGCGCCCCCTTTTGCTCGCCTTCTCACCCCTCCTCGTCACGGGCCGACTCGGCCTCGCGGGTGAATATTCCGCGGCGATAAATATTGAATACTCCTCCGCGGGGTCTGGATGGCAAAGATACGCTGGTAATTGCGAGGGCCATTCAATTCCGAATCGCGGAACACACGCGCCAACCCTGATCGACGCTCCTCGCTGTCCCTTCTCGAGCCGATAAAAAGCGGCAATTTCACGGGTAAATTAACGAGCGTCGCGCGTTGCACGCTGGGCATTGTCGGGCAGAAGAATATCGGCGTGCTCCTGCTCCTATGGAATCCGCGAATACGTTAGCATCGCACGAACGTGGGGAGCTCCGACTTTGTTCGCTAGATAATACCGTTTATTTATCTCTCTATAACTCTTTAGAATGTTCTCGCGAGAGGATAGGGGTTGGTATTCCGCGCGTGAAAAGGGGACAAAGGGTAATAAGAAGTAACAAGGACGAGGAAGAATCGATTCGGTTGGATATTGTTATTGAAGTTAGAAAACGCGAGGCGAAGAGTTATAGGAGATTAAGCGATTAAAACGCGAGACGAATTGGACGCAACCAGCACCACCACGCGGAAGCGGCTCGTCTATTGAAATTTTTCGCGCGATTGCCCTTTACGGCGACGAATTTCGCGGCCAACGGCGGACAAAGCGGCGGCGGGCGATGATATTTTGAAATCGCGTTGCGGTCCGTGCTCGGTCGTTTGCGTAATTATAACTGAATAAGCCAATAACTCTCGGAATAATAACGATCGGGAATTAAAATTTGAAAACCAATTTATCCGTTGCGGCCTGAAATTATTACCGCGTTAATTGGAGGACTAATGAATTCCGTACGATTACAATTACATTTCGTTACCTGGCAATTGCCGCGTCGACGCCGGCAGTCTATAACAATCGTTTATTTGTCGAATTCGCCCCCGCTGTATTGCCCCGGCGGCCAGCGAGAGGGAGAGAGGAGGGGCTTGGTTAAACAGCAAGTATTTATCGGGCCGGGGATGATAAGTTTTTGTTTGCACGGATAAAGGTCCGTGCTCGCGCAGTTGCATCGAAATTTATTAACCTTGTTTCCGGGTAAAATATGAGAAATTTTAATACCCGCGCGGTGATATATATTCTGAACCTCGTCAGAGCTGGGCCAGACGATTCGCTCGTGTGCCCACGCTTATATACAGGGATCGCGTCTCTTCCGTTCGCGATCCGCACGCGAGGGGTAGCTAGCAGTTCGTTTGAACGCACACGTCTCGACGATCGTTCGCGTCGCTAAGAATTCGCGTGAAACGTGTCTCTGGAGTTAAACATTCGAGTTCACCGAGTTGAACGCGAGGTATTACTCGCTCGACTAGCGTGATCGTCAGTCGAAAGTTCGCAGTCGAATTGGGGTAAGACCGGCTTACAAACTGAGATAGCTTAGAAACTTCTAAGAGGATCCGAAGAATAATTGTACTTTCCATTTCGTGCCGCGTTACACAACCTGCGCCGTTCGTTCTTTCCTCGCTGAATCGCGACGAATCTGACGGCTGTGGACCCGGCGGCCGGTGTACACGCGTCTCGGCTAACGCGATCGTAGGCAGGCGCTGTTGTCAGCGGACAATCCGGGAGCCGCGTTCAATCTCCGCCAAAGTCTTCGGGAATCGAGACGTTTCTTTCGACCGAAGAGCGAGGAAGAAGTTTCCACGGTGGAAATCCAATTTTCTGTTCGACGGTGCATTTTATAATCTCCGATGGAGAGGTGGAGCGCGAGCGAGGGAGGAAGATAGAGGGATCGTGATTACGGGAACGCAACGATGGCTGGCCGGACGGAAGCAAGCTGGCCAGATTAATTCGGAGGTCGTTCAATTTTCCAGCAAGAAGGAGGTTATCCGGGACGCAGGAAGTGGAAACGCGGCCAGAGAAAATGAGCTAGATAGCCACTTAACAATGAATAATGTTTGCCAAAGAAATTGCGGCGAATTTTGAAATAAGTTTAATTAGCTTCTACGTTGGGGCCAGACGAAAGGCGTCGCACCGTTCGCGGAATCCTTTTCCACCGGGGATAATTGGAAAAAATTTTCGGGATTAAGGAGCCATTGTACACCCCCATCGCCGCTCGATGGCCCCCCCGCTCGCTGACGATCTTGAATAGCAGCTTTCGCACACCGGTTTGGCTAAGGATATTATATAGGTACTATACGCGCGCGGTCTAAACTGGCTCCTCCACAAAGGATTATTAATTGACTTCTGTCTCGTATCAGTGGCTCGCAGACGTCCCGAGGATCCTTAATTATCCTTGAAAACGGGAGATCTTTGCCGTCTGAGATTGCACTGCCGCGTCAACCATGGCATGTTCCTTTGAATAGCGTATATTCGTAACGGGTTAAGTGTTTCGAGGAGCATCGCCCAGGTATCGAATTAAAATCTCTGTTCTTCCCAAGAACAATGTTCGTTGCGACCTCTCAACCACAGTGAAATCATATCTTAGCTTGATAAATAATTTTGCAATGGAACCGCTATCCAACTTCTTTAGTAACAAGATAAAGCTCAAACATCACATGGAAACAGAAGCGACTCATCAAGAATATCCTCGCATTCTCTTCAGCCATCAATCGTACGAACACCATGTTCTCATTATTAGCTATTCGCATCGCTACCAGTCACCGCCGCTACCCCTGCACAACGAAACGACGCGCTTCAATCGCTTTCACTTTTCCCTCCTCGTCGTTTCGTACGTGGATCCTTCGTCCCTCTCTCCCCTACTCTTCCGCGCCGCTTTCGCTTTCGATGCAAATTTTTACCCCGAAGCGTGGTATTAAGAGAGGCGTCGAGTGAATGGCATCTTTTAATATCGGGAACAGTTGCTCGATCACGCTTCTCCCAGCGCGAATTCCCGACTACACTCCCTCCCGTATCAGCCTCGTCCCTTCGCGCCTCCGCGCGCGTTGTTGACTTTACGAGCTTAAACGCGGAATCTTGATGAGCACGGAGCCTCGTCGATCCTCGAGTCCACCGGGCGAGCCAGGGCTCGTCACGCCGGTAATATCGACCCTCGCGTCGCGAAAAGGAACACCATGGGGATGGCGGGCGAAGCCGTGGAGGGAGAGGAAGGATATGAATGAGAGGCGCGAGAACGCGCTGGCCCTTTCGCCGGAGGAGGGATGGTGGGGAAAAAAGAGAAGAATAAATTGCGGCCGTTTCGAGGGCGCGTTTTCGATTCGACGCGCGCGCGTAAAGCGCGCAATTAGCTTTTCACGCGGACAGATTTCCGAGTGGCCCGCCGGCCGAAACTCGTTCCCGGGCGAAATTAATATTTACAATCTGCCGTCCATAACGTTTTATCGCAAATTGACGCCGGCGTATTGGCAATATTTGCCGCCGCTGCTGGTCGCTGCCAATGCAGCCGACGCGGCGCGCGTCGGTTTATCTCAATTACGCGGTCGCCGCTCGAGTGTGCGCGCGCGGGGGTTGCCTACTTCGATTATCAGACCCGACGATTCGCCTTCTTCCCTTCGCCCCTCTCGATCGCTCGTCTTTCGCGCAGACATATTCGAAATCAAAACCGAAAGCATCGCAATGCTCGTTTGCGTCGAGCGATTCTTCGACCAACCATTTTTTGTTCAACCCCCAAACAATTATTTCCTTCGCGTTTCACGTTCTCCGTTACACCGGAAATTGGCGTTCTCTCGTCCGTGGCGCCTGTCAGCCCATCCCAAGTATCAGGACCCTCCGACCGCGTTTAAAATGTCGCGAGCGGCCAAGTATTCGAGGCTCATCCAGTCGTATTGACGCGTCGCTGGCGGAGAACACTGCGAGTGGAAGTCGAGCAGCGAATGCGAACGGGTCTGATAAAAATTACAAAATACGCGAGGGTCGAACGGCAAATAAACGAGCACGCGAGTTGACGGCAAGCGGAAGAACAAGGAGAAGCTGGCGGCGCGGGGGTGGAAAAAGAAAAAAATCGTCGCCACTCGGTGAAAGCCAACACGGTGCGATAGGTTCGTCCGAATCGTGCGTCGCGTCGACGTCTCTGCGTCCGCGGGACCGACGAGGCTGAATTGTTTCCGAAAAAACAATGCCCAGCAATCACAATCGCGCGCCGGGACGCTCGACACTCGTTAGGGAACTTCTAACGCGACCGTGGAAACGCATAAACTGAGGTGGCCGTCAGTGTCAACCGGCGGAGGGAAGAGGTAACGTTGCGGTGAATACGCGATACAATCCTCAAACTCGCGTTACCTCGTACACGGTGAATGGATTGCGTCCGTGACGTGGCTTATGGGGTGTCCTTTTGTGTGCGCGTCGCGATCTTCCGAGAGGAACATTGGTCCGCGTTCAGTGCAATTTAATAAATTGATACGTCGCAGCTAGAAGATTCAAATAGATCCCCTTCGTTTTATTTATCAAAGTTTCGTAACTCGTTGGGCTGCAAATAATAAGTGAGACGATGATAAAAATAGTTCGACGAAGAGGGAAGAGATTCTCGACTGTTTCTGAAATAATCAGCGTTGTCTAAATAATTTCCTGCCGGGATAATCTGCCACGCGAAAAGTTTAATTAAGACGTCGTCTCGATTCTTCTCGTTCGATGGGAAAATTGTTCGCAGGCACCGCAATCTTTTCTCGATCGATCGGCACCGACTGGCGGCGGCATTTTCGCGTCGGACGATTTTTGCTCCGCGAGTCATTGTTTCCCGGGCAATAATCAAGAGCGTCCCGGGGAAAAGAAACAGGGTAGGGGGCGGAGGTCCATTCATTTCAATCCCCATCGGAATATTCTTTGAAACGTGGAACGACGGCCAGTATCGCCCGGATAAATTGGCAACGGGACGTCTTGGTTATTCGACGATGACACAGAGAGGGAGAGAGCGACACAATGAACGTATGCACTCTCTTCGGGTATTTCTTCCTAAAAGGCATCCCTCCAGTCCCGCGATCGTTTCTGCCTGTTTGTACAGGCCGCCTCATAAATATCGGTCGAATCAGCGAACGCGCGAAGAAAGCGAAGCGTTCTTCTACCCCTGGCGACACGTTTTTGTCAACGGAGCAGTGGTTGCGGGAAACCACCGAGGGGAGAGTGCGATATTAGATTGTGTATGGGGCGCACTCTATAAATGGAGCGACCTTTTCCGTGTAGATAAATGTTGAATCTCCAACAATTACAATTTGAAGCATCAGAAGAAGCGAAGAACTAATGTTAATTATGTTATCATTATAAATTATTCATTACAAGCATGATCGATGTCATGCATTAAACATCCCTTCGTTACTCCAGTTACCTCGGTCCCGTTTAAACGTGAACGATATCCACGGTAATGCAGCATATTTAAATAAAATAAGCATTTCTTCCATTTGCATGTACGCACGTGACATTCGTCATACTTGAAATTTGCCCCGTATCGACGCGCGATCAAGAAAAGCACCAGGCGCGGCTTTTCCTTTTGCCAGAATTTAGCGTGCTCCAAGAGGGGTTCCTTAAATTTTCCGCGAGAACGTTTCCTGTTTCCGTGAGACCGTGTTTCGCAGCGTTCTTTACGCGCCGGTATAAACACAATTTCCAGCTCGGTGGCTCGGCTCGCCGTAACCCTCGCCGCGTATCCTCGGCTCGCTTTATATGCATGCGCGCCAGTTCCTCAGACTCGTCTCGCGGGACGCTGCAAGACGCGCAGTAATTTCTGTCGGATCTGCAACTCGTAGCTCGTCGCGTTACGGCTTTAATTTCGGCCGCGCGTTACGAACGGAAACGCGTTCTTCCACCCTCTCGGCGTGTCCAGGCGCTCGCGCGATCCCCGCGGAACTAAAACTAGCCCAGCGCTCCCACGACCGGATTCACGTCCGACCGGTGCGACCGAAAATAAGTTCGGTTCCGCGATAAATTAAACGCGATAGCGAGTGCCCGTAGCGGCGTCCCAATTTCGAACGGATTAGGACAGAGCGGACGGAATGGAATGGATTTCGAACGCGGCCACGTGACGTTTTACACCCTCACGAATATCCTGTCGTGACGGCGGTCAATTCTTTAACACTATCGCGGACGATAAAAATAATACTACCCCGGTGCAGGGCACGGTGGTACGAATCCGAAAGGTGGGTACCTTCTTGTCTTGCCGCAGCGGTGTATAAATAAAACTAATCTGGAGCACGGTCATAAAACATAGGCTTAATGCAATTTGCGGTTCAACAGGACCGAGACAGATTAGAAGAATAATGCTCTCTGCCGTCCGTTCGGCTCCTTCTCGCGGTCCTTCTTTCTCTCTCTCTCTCTCCTCTCGCCCGTCCGCCACCCGTTCTTTCCGCCTTTCGCTCGCCCCCCGACCTCGCGCTTCCGCCCCGGCACCTCCCTCTCCGGTGTTTCTCGCGAAAATGATTGTTATTTATCGCGAAGGCGCGATGAATTTATTAACAACTGGCACGTGAATGCATGCCTCACACGGGGCCCCCCCTGTTAATGGCGAATGGCATGAAACTTCTTAATGAGAAAGTACGTCTTTATAGAGCAATATAACGCGTCACATGCGCCAGAAATATCGTCGCACCTGATGCTTTGGACGTACTCGAAATTACGCTGCGAATTACGCGTTACGACGCGACGGCAATAATCCGCGAGCCGACTAATTTGTCGTTCGTCGCGCCGTGGAACCGGAAGTTTTCACGCGTCGCGACGAGAAGAGCGGATCGTCTTCGCGAAGTTTCCCCCATTCGAGGACACAGCAGGAGATTTACCGTTCGCGAAACCTATTAGAACGGGACAGGATCCTTTGCTGGAGTTTTTAAAGGCCGCGAGCAAAATTGATAGCGAATCGCACGGAGGATTGTGAAACACGACGCTATCCAACATCTCGATTCCGTGACGAATTTACGTACGCTCGCTCGCTCGCCCGACCACGTAAAACGCGTCAACCGTGATTAACATGCTCTGTACACGCGTTTCCTTTGTAGCAGAGAGAGGAGAAAGGGGAGAAATGGAAAAAAGAGCAACGCAAATGGAGGGAAAAAATGTGGCACGGTTTTAAAGGGACAGCGGTCAAGTAAGAGGGGGATGACACGCAGAGGGGATGATGGTAACGCGAGATACAACCCTGGAACAATTTCATTAACGTCGAGTCGGAACTTTTAATATCGCGGCGCGGACACCGCGGTGTCTCTTTTATTGCGACGCCTCCCGAGCGAAGGTGCTCGTCCCTCTTCACGAAACGCAACATCTCGGACTTATCTCTTTCGCGTCTGTCTCCACGGCTGCTCAGCTCCGCCACGCTCGCCTCGCCGCTTAATCCGCGATCGCGATAAAATTAATGTCGGACTTTTATGAACGGTTAAGTAATCCGCGGCCCTTAACCCGTCGTTCACCCGTTCGGGACGACGATTACACGGCGGCAAACTGAATGATGCTCGACGCGATCGAGAATCGATTATTCGTGGACGATTGAAATTCGGCGACGCGCGCCCGGTACCAGTTGGACCGTTCGATCGATTCGCCCACTGTGAATCTATATTCGATGCAAATTGAGAATTTAATATCCTCCAGGAATAATATGTCATAAACATTTAATTAAGCCTCGACTAGTTTCGCGTAACGTAATAAATATAGTGTGATCATGCTTGTCGGTTCATTAAACGCGGAACGTTATGGTCACCGTTTAATGGTTTATCGGCTGGCTACGTTCTAGGGTGCGACGCGTTATTCTCGCGGCTCGTGCAAATACAACACGATTCCATTAATTATATCGATTCACTTGGAGGTTCATTAGAATAACGTCGCGTGCCAGCGAAAAACGGTCAGGGATTGCCAGGGAAACGGACTTTTTCGAACGTCCGGAGATGAACACACCGAAAGGACGATCGGAAACAGACGATCCGCGGTCTTGGAATAATTCGCTGTTTGTTCGATCACTTTATCGCGAACTACCCGTTCAACTTCACCGACCTACGAAATTATCTTGCCGGTGGAAACTCGCAGCACTCCTATCCGCGAACCTACCTACGCGTTTTACAAAGAAACTTCCACTGCTACCCGCCCTCGCGCTCTTTCTACAACCCCCTCGCTGCCAGCCCTTCCGTGGTGGATGAAGCTTCAATGAAATTCCAGCTTGGCCGTGCAGCCGTGCACAAAGTAAAATTACACGAAGCTTCGTACACACGCGAGCACTTAATTCTCTGGCTTCGCTCGTAACACGATCTTCGCACTCTCTGTCTATCGACCAGTTACACTGCGCCAGGGTAAACTTCGCGCCGCCCCGCAACGAGACGCAAAAACACGGGAACCCCGAACCATCCATTACCGGGACCCACGCGGTGCAGTTTACTTATGAAATTCGCGAGGACTTGCTGGCCGTTTTTCCACGGACCCGGCGAAATTGGGGTAAGTTGCGAAAATTTTGGTTCCTCGTCTCTCTCGCTTTTGTACCGCTCGATCGAACGTTCTCTCGATTCGTCGTCGAGGCTGCCCACCCTCCCAGAGAACAGCGACTAGAACAATCCCCCTGGTAACTGGGTCAATGTTATCCAAATGCACGGGGACAGCTTCTCCCCAATTTTCAGCCCTCGATTCGAAGTCGATAGCGTCGCAGTGGACCGCGTTTTCTTCGCAATCGCGAGTCGTTCCACCGGATGTGTCCGCTTTGATCTGCCGCGTTTCCACCCTCGAGTGTAATTAAAGCAGCCAACAGAATTAGCCTGAAATTCGGGACGAACCTCGTGGCCCGAGGCCAGCCAGTCTAATTGACCTATTTTCGCGGTAATAGATCATCAGCCAGGGTTGGGATATCCATTACACGTTGCGACGGAAAGAACAGCTACCGCGAAACCTCGGCTAACTCCGCGATAAGCTCGTTATGAATGCGCTGCACCGTTGATTTTCTATTAACGACGTTGTTTAATTCCCGGTTAATTGTCTCGTTAACCAGCCTTGGGTACCGATATCCGAAGCTCCCGGCTAAGGTTCCGGGGTTTTTCACCCGGTTAATTCCTTCCATTATTGGAGTTTCCAGTGGAGCTGTTCCGACCGTGTTCGAACTCGTTTACACCTATGAACGAGCTAGTTTGCGTACAGATTTTCGCTTGCTCCGTTCTTCGAGCAAGATGTTCCGTACAATTTTTCGAGGCTCGATATCAGGCTATAGAATCGCGGTCGATGATTCCTGTCCCGCTCTGTGGAGTGACCGTTGGAAATTGCGGAAACGTTAGCCAGTTATGCGCACGGTGCATCTATTATCATTAGCAGGGCTGCAGGTCCATTTCGTACACGTAGAACGTCGTCTAAGTTGAAACGTTTCAGGGGATCGAGTTGCTCGAGCTTCTAATGACGCTTAATAAAGCGAGAGCACGAGCGTTTTGTCCGTTCACTCGTAGATAGTTGCAAGCCACGGCGGCGTATTGCGGTGAGCGTAGATTTCGCCGCTCGGAAATCGTCGAAATTTATTAAAACTGCCCTCGAGACAGCGATCCTCTTAGCCAAAACGGGATATTGTCTCGGATTGCGCTCGTGTCCTTCCACACTTTCCATCTTCCCTCTCCTTCTCTCTCCCTCTCCGTCTTCCTCCCGCACCTTCGGCTCTTTGCTCGTTTTCTACCTTCTTCCCGTCCACAGAGGGAAAAAGTACAAACGAAATTCAGGCGAACGCGCATAAATATTCAGCGCATTAAGCATCGTACTTACGGGTTCGCGGTTAAAAGCCTCTATATTTAATACGCATAAATCGAGCGAGCCCGCTGAAAGGAGGCGAGGGCGCGAGGACATTGGCTGGCTCCACTTAAAGGAAGTCATAATGGAATGCGCTCTGCTGACTCGAAAACACTTTTTCTTTGACGCAGCTCTCCACGTCCACGTTTCAGAGGCCAGCGACTGTAAATTCCTTTGATAGAAAAGTAATTGGAAACTTTGTGAAATTCCGCAAAGGAACTGTTATTAATGTCCATAGTTTCGCGCGGCGTTGGTTAAATGTCCACCTCGTCGTACGAACTAATTGCTCCCAACCCCCGGACGCCACTCGTCATCGACCTGTATAATAACGCGATCGTTTCGATTACCGTCCAGCTGCGCTCCTCCGTGCAGCAAACCGGCCAACCGAAGCGGACGAGCTGAAACGAGCAACCCGTCACCCAGGGCGTGCAGCTGGCGTTGACCCCCATAGCTGGAGATGTCCTTACGGATTAACCGCGTTTCTGAAAAGCACGACGCCGCGCGTCGCCGTCGCCGCCGCTGTCGGCCACGGGCCAAGGGATCGTAGAGAGGGATGGAGGTGCGCGAGCGTAGAGCGCAGGAGGAGGCTGAAAATAACCAGCCCAGGCCCCAGGCCCGTGGAAGATGACGAAGAAACCGAGCAGGGACCGTTTTGATGATACAATCGAGGAAACCTGATACCCTGAGGTCTTAACTGCAGGGGCAGCTACTTCCACGGAGCTGGAATCTCGCGTCTGGTTGGATGTATGCGTAAACGGGCATACGTATGGGCCTGTTCGAGAGAACGGGGACCGTGAATCGGTACTAGATCCGCGATCCTTACCGATCGTTATCTCTCCGTTACGGCGCATCGCGTTTCCTTTCGTCGGGCACCGGCAGTCGGGGCCTTCTTCTTCCACTGGGGACGCGCCTCTTCGAGCATCTTTTCGCGGAAACCTTCTCGAACGTGCCTTCGTTTCAGAATTTGTTAACCCTTCTCCGACTCACTACTGTTAAATTCTCGCTGGTGTTCTTGTAGGTGGTCCTATTGTTATTTGTTCACTCGCGCGAAACCATACAAGATTAATCTGTATCGAGGATTGTCTGAACGATATCTCGTAACGAGCAGCTTTCTTGGATGGTTCCTGTTTCTTTCGCGGATCTTCGTCGAATCGCGTCCCACCCTTTCGCACATTTGCGAGCCACCCCTGTCTTAGCATCGACGCCCACGTTCCGCCACGGTTTAACACTTTCTACAGTAATTAACACTTTAATGGCTATCGCGTTTTCGGCGCAGGCTTGCATGTCCGACCGATTACGTGCCGGGGATGAATTACGTCGTTCGTGTTTCGTTTTCGCCGGAGAAAAGGAAATTTCATCGCGCTATTGATAATTATACGCCGCGGATTATTTACGTTGAAGGATCACGAAAGTCCAAATGCTTTACCAACCCCGTAAGTTTATCTCAGCCGATACTCGATATTTATTCAATAGCATACTACAGTCGATCGTGTTATATTTTATATTCAAGTAGATTATTATAGTATCGTACAAGTAGTTGTACAAACGTTAGCATTAAAGTAGCGTACGAGACAGCTCGAACGTTTGCGCTCATCCGCTTTGTCGTCGATCTTTCTCGTCCGCGAGAAAGAAATCAGAGAGGACGCGGCGGCGAGGCAACGGCGACGAGAACAGACGAGGTTCGAGCACGTTATTTAGCATCACCAGACGCTTTAAAGTCGGACAATTATCGCGAGAAACTTTTCCTCGCTTTCGTATACCCCCATTTTCTCTCTCGTTTGCCCTCCGCCCCATCGTCTCCGCGCCAGCACCGTCCCCTCCGCCCCCGCCTCTGTCCCTCTCTCGCTTCCCATGCAAATCTTTATCAAAGTGCACCGTGCAGGTTCTTTGTCGGCCGCCCCGGCGTTCAACTCCGCCGTTTAGTGCGCCGGGGATTATTTCACCTTCACCCAGCTGCGCGCTCTCTCACCTTCTTCTTACTTTCGACAAATCTAATTAACAAAGTCGTTTACTTATCTAAATGGATTCTGTACTCGTCCGCCCCGCGTGCCCCGCCGCTGAGGAATGTGCTTGCTCGCGCGCGTACGCCGTCTCGTCTCTCGTTACCTCGCCGCGTTCACCAGCATCTCGGGACTTCCGGTTTGACCACCATCTTACGTACAGATCTGTACACGCTTACTCTAAACGATTAGAACGAAGGACGATTCGAGCGATACGTTTTTAAAAGTTGAATATTTTATTGTTGCACGTTTCAGAATGATTCAGCGTTTCGTGGAAATGTACAGATATTTTCGCGAATTCCATTTTTCAAACGGTTTCGTGTCTCTAGCTGTCTCGACGCTCGAGCCCCCCTCAGACGTTAACTCGCTTCTAAGAAAATTATTTCGAGCCGCGACGAAGGTCTACTCGTTGGTTAATTGCGGTTTCTCGAGATTCCAATCTCGCCCCGGAGAGAGATACTGAATGAATTCAAGCCTTCGGGTTTCAATGAATTCAATTAATTCAACGCGACGCTCCTCGGAGGCTTCCGCGCCTTTTGCTTCTGGCCCGTTACGTCGCCGCGGCCCCGGAGCTCTGCTTAATTTTAATTTATCTCGTGCCGGCGATCAAAGACGCGAAACGACGCGTCGCCGTAGCGGGCGAGCGGCCGCTATTTTCGAAAAATCGCGTTCATTAAGCCGGCCGCACGAAAGTTACCGAGTGTGTAACGCGACTTTAATAACTGGACATTATTCTCGGGGCTGATAGGGGAGGGGCGGGCTGCACGCGCACAGGTAAATGGACTGGGATGAAAAACTAATTTCCCTCTTAGTTTTCGTCGTTTTATTGGGACGTAATAACGTTATGGCTCTCCCGGAGGTACGTACCTCTGCAAGATTGCACCATGTTTCTAGCTTATACTGTTTCACCGACGTTTGAAATTAAAATGGCGGAATGGGCACAACTTTTATGAATGCCGAGTATTCACGATCGATGGCTTTAACTTTAGCGCACCGTGAAAATACACCTCATCGACCATAAATTAGACGCACGAACCCTTTCTCGCGAATAGCTTATCGACTTGCCAGAAAAATCGTCTCCCTCGCTTTTCGTTCGCGTACGGTTAACGCACCCCCGAATCCCTCGACATCGTCGCATCGGAAAATGGCGCGTTCAAACCTGTCTGTTTGCCCACGTTGCAACCCTCCGCGTATTTATCGAACCGCCTGATGATTTCATTGAAACGCAATCGAAGCGAACAGTCGCCTTCCGCGAAATCATAAAACGGCAGATATTAATTGATTCCCAGCCGACGCGCGTACTGTCGTCCCGTCCGTAAATAAATTAATATCGCGGTCGCCTGTTTACACGAGGGTACAAGCGTCGCTTACAAATCGTACCAGTAATGGCTATGTTCGTTAATGCCCAGCTGCCAGACGCCGGAACATCGCGCGACGGCTTCCTCCACCTGATCTCGACTTCCGAAACTACCCCTATTTTTCTCTCCTCAGCGTAACGTCTTTCTCCCGTAACTCCTTGCCAGAAACGGTCGATAACTGGGGTTATCTTTCACGAAACGTCGCGGACTGTACCCCTCGCGAACTTCCTCGACAGGGTCTACCCAATAATGGCCCCGATCGGCGGATACCAAGGATCTCGCCGCGAATTCTAAGAAGCACAGCCCCGACCAGACCGCTCGGCATCGACCGTCTCAGCGCAGAGACGCCGGCCCCGTGAGCATGATCGTTAGCGACCAGGCACTCGCATTCGTCATGTTCATTAAATATCGATTGCTCGGACAGCACCGCCGACACAGAATGACGGGCACGCGGCTCTACTCTAACTCAGCTAGCGAGACGATCGTGGCCCGTGGACGTTCCGCCCTTATCGGAATCGTACGATAAAACTGTGTATCCGTACACGTGTGTGTCCCCGCGCGCCGTTCCTCCGGATGAATTATGCCTGTAACGCGTGCTGATGCCACACCTCCCCTTATACCTGCTGTTCTATCTGCCAAGCGTTATGTTACTCTCGCCATCGCGGCCGATCAGCCTCGTCCACGTAAGTAGATGCACGCACGGCGTTGGCCAACGACGGCGAGCGCCGCGCGTGCACATACGCGAGTCATTTGTTCGAATGGTCAAGACACGAGAGGTGGCGTTAAGCGCGGGGAGCACGAGAGCCACGAGGCCGCCCCTGCGAGCCGGGGTTGTTTCTATTTTTTTTTCTTTTTTTTCTCTTTCTCTCTCTCTCTCTCTCTCTCTCTCTTCACTCCACCCCCACGGTGCCGGCCGACTGGCAGCCCCCGCGGCTCGCTCTTTTCTTTCCCTGTATATAATGTACGTGTTAGGTGCACGGGTTGCGTTCCGTACCGCCGTTGTACGCGTGCGGCCACTCGTTCCACGAGTCATAAATAATCTGGAAACATGAATATCACAGGGCAGCACGGCTCCGCTAGCAACACCCCCGCCGGTCTCGTACGTGTAATTTCCTTTTTTTTCGTTTCACACGCGGCTAGGATCGTGGGTGTACCCGGCGCGAGCGATCCCAGCCCTCGAATACGCGGAATACGAGCGCGTAGGCGCCTCCGTTTCGGCTGGTAATTAGGACCTCACCCGTTTCCCTAGCCCTCGCGATCCTCCCTTTCTTAACCCTCTCTCGTTTGCGCCCTCTGTTCCCCTCTGCTTCCGTTTATCGCCACTGTTGTCGCTCGATCTACGTCGATTACAGGACATTTTCTCCTCTGATATTTTCGCGTTCGTACCGGTATAAAATGGTAACTGAGGGGGCAACGAATCGTCCGCTTTTATACGACGCGTCGCACGATCGATTCGATCTTATTCGCGCGATTGTCTCGCCGGCGAGATGCATCGAATCAACTTCCGGGTCAGCCGGTTTCTCATATTCACAACTTACGGATTCGTAGCCGAGGTGACGGTGGTATCGATACTTTTGCACACGATATAGAAACGTATTTCTGCTCGATCGTCGATTGCCACGTGTAAATGACATGTCTCATAACCAGAAATGACAATCGAATTTTTAAATCGCCAGTTTGGACGCGTGTACGGCTCGTTAGAAGTTGCATGTCTATTACTAAATTTCCTGTCCTTCCCGTTCGTTCGTCGTCTGGGCAGTGATAAAAAGTAGAGTCGAAAATATTCCGCGGTTCGATATTGAAACAACGACTCGAGAGATATTCCGCTGTCCTCCCGTGAAAACAGTTTCGATGGGCTTCCTCGTTTTAATTCCACTTATCGAAAAGGGAGACACGGGAAACCGGAAAGGGAGGTTCAGACGCGGCGTTTACCGTCCGGGACGTAATTTCATTTACTCGTAGCGACAGTCAATATGCATTGACCATTAATAACAAATGGCTCGCTCGACGTCTCCGGTTAAAAGGCAGAAGGCAGCCGGCGGTATTTAAACGAGCGAACATCCACCTCGTCCTCGAATGCATAAATAAAATGGATATCACCGGGTATTCGATCGGGGGATGATCCGCGGTGGATATTCCCACGATATCGGAAATAGAAACCGCGATACGGTCTTCCGCGCGCAATAGGAAACAATTACAGGAATTTAAATCGCCTCGGTGTTCCTTCCCCGCGAACAGCTTTCCTATACCTCCGGGCACGTAACTCTTACGTCGGTATCGAGAAAATTGAAAATTTATCACGCTTATATCGTATGCGGCCGATGGATGCGGTCGGTTGCTTCGACTTTTACGAGCCATCGATATTGCCAGACGGATCGAGAGTGGTGCGCCTCGCCGCGCCAGCTAGACGCAAGGTGTTTATGATCGTTCGAGAAAAAAAAGCTCGGTTACGTGAGAGCCGTTTCGACTCGAATCATTCTTCTATAATTACCGTATCGTTATTGTCCGTCGAGCTTGCCAGCAAATATGTGAGGAATCCATCGTTCCGTGTTCTGGGCTCTTTAAAACTCGCACCACCCCTCGAATCCACTTGGAACACAGTGGAACACACGCGTTTTGATATACGACAGCGCTGTACGGGTACTCGTAAAACACGTGAAATTGTCAGATCGGTGTTAACCTTTGTACACGTCGATTCGAGGGGAGGGAGAGAATTTCCTAAGCCGTATTCTCCAACAGAGAGAACAAGCGACAGCACGGGACACCGTGGCGCGGGTCTATGGCCAGAATTAACCGGGATCCTGGGCCCCAGATGCAAATATCTCGTGATTTAAGGCAATGAAGCCACCTCAGGGCTCCACCTTGGCCGGTGTTGCGCGGCTCGAAACTTGGGTGGCGGGCGCGCTCGCTAGAAAATAATTGCCGAACCTCTCCTCTGCTTCTGAATCGAGCAACGTGGATCGCGGTGATTCACCGTCAGGGCGGCAGGAGAGAAAGGGTTGGTCATTCAGAATATTTCAAGCGGCTCGAGCCTCGCCAAAAGAGCGTTCTTTCATCGCGCTAACAGGATTATCCCGGACTCCTTCGTCTTTTCGAGGCCCACCCTTCCTTCTTCGCGTGCGCGTACAGCTGACTTTTCTATTCGGCGTTGATAAAGATCTTGGCAGAACGTGGCCAAGGGTTCTCTGGGTCGAGCGAATGGAAAGCGGGTTATTGCTTCGCGCGATTAATCCGTTCCATTCTGGGTAACTGGTTTCATTGTCTCGCATTATTGCGTAACGGAATGGGTCGGAACGAGCCCGCTTTTTTCGAAGAACGCACAATGGACGGGGGCGTGACTGATTTTTTTTTCGAGGGGAAATTCCGGCTTTTCAGAGAAAACGGGCGAGAGTGATTTTCCGCGTTTGGTGTCCGAGTGGTGCTGGAGATAAAAAATAATTTGTTAGACGTCGCGTATCGCGGTTTCGGTGCACGTCCGATAGCGCAACGTGAAATGTTACCTTATCGCCTTAATTAAGTTAAGCTAGTTGTGTTGCGCGCGATAGCGGAAATGCGAGAAACAGTTGACGTTACTTTACATCCCACTTCACGTAGGCTTTCTCACGCTACGCGCTCAACAGCCTCGAGTTTCCTGCAATAAATTCATTTTCTTTCCCTTTCGCTTGTGCGTTCGTTCGAATTCGCGAGCCTAGTTAAAAGGATCCCCCGTAAATCACCCTGGCTTCTCAAATTAAAACATTCGCTAACACGCAACGATAAAGAACGAGCTGAAATGCAGAAGCCTGTTACGATTTCTTAGTCTCTACAAAAAGAAGCAGAAGCACGAGTGCTTCGCTCAGAGATTATTACAGGGTCATAAGTGTCCTCGCTTTTCTTACTCCACTCGCTTCTAGCGCATTGCCAGACGCAACTCGCTTCAAAGGATCACAAAAGATATAAAACATTCCAAAAAATCGCCGCGTCTCGCTTGGATCGTTGACAAAAATGAAAGAAGGGGACGAGAATATCAATCCGGTCGATCAGTCGCGATAATTGAGCCCTCGGATCGTTCCAGTTCGATCGTAAAAAGAGGATCGCGCGTCGTCGGTGCGTCGAAATGATGCTATTGCGGCTGGTCAGACAAATTCGCCCGGTTGTAAGCCTCGCATACATGGAAGCCCCGGATTTTATCCGGCCGTGGAGCGGGAGCCAGGTAGCGAGAGAGCCTCGTGGAAGAAGACTCGTATTAGGCAGTGGAACAAATTGCGCCCCCGACAATCTCCACGGACGATCTATTCTTGGGCCCGGCCAGGGATAGTCAAGAATCATGTTTCGCCGTGAACGCCGCGGTGATCTCGGGCTTGGGAGCGAGGAAGGGAAGAAGGTAAGAGGCAGCAGCCTCGCACGATCAGGGGAACTGGTCCTCTTCTCGGTGGCTTCGTCCTTCCTCGATCCTCGAGGAAACTGGGTCGACCCCCTTAACGATCCTTATTAATTGTTCGTACAACCGCTCTTGAACGATCGGTTACGGCTAATCTGTGTTTACACCCCTCACCGTTGGCGCTCGAAATTAATCCACTTTGTTCCTCGCTCGCCCTACATTCTTTCCGAAAATCGACAGGCTCTCGAAGCTGCTTCAATTTGCGAGAGAGAAATGGATGAAATCGGAGGACGGAAATGCGTCTACTCGTCGCGTCTTGCCTTGGAGCACCGCGAGGGTCTCCTCGAGCTGTTAAGAGAAAAAGGACCCCCGTAAACGACGCGAGTTGGCACTTAGGGTTTATTGCCGGAACTTAGGCTCTCATTGCTATCAAGCGGCACTGCCTTGTGTGCGTACCCCGGTTCTTCACACGCATACGCACCTACCGTACGAAACGTGTCGGTTTATGTTCATTTTTATGGTCGCTGATTACCAGGTACGCTAAATAACTATCGCGGCCGATCGTCCGTTCTGTCGTAACCGGATCGGAACGATCGGGGCCACAATGCTCGCTCGATATTCCTCCTCGCACGCCACGCGTGTACCCGACACGTTGCTCACGATAATCTATAGTTACGTCCCCGGCTAGAGCGTTGGTGTGCGTGCGTTCGTGATCCGCGGATCAAATCGGCGGGGACCGTCCCGAAAATCGCCCGAGCGGACTCTCCTGGCGGCACGGAAACCAGGAATTTCATCGAGCGTTTTCACTTTCCAACGTGTCATTTGCCGAGTTGATTCCTCGGCACCAGCTGTCTCGCGTGACGAACCGCGATCCTCGCGATGTCTTCCGTACGATTCTACTTCTTCGACGTTCTCTTCTTCTCTCCCTCACTCCCTTTCCTTGTCTCGATCATTTAAGCGAGAACTTATTTACACGTTAAGCGGATACCAAGATCGCGGGAGATATGAAAAGATCTGCGAGTAACGTTAGCCTGAACGTCGATGTGCCCTGCGGCGCTGTACGCTTCGATGATAACGCTCGATGCTATCTAGAACCGCGAAAGGTTAACTAGTTCTCGAACACGAATTCTCCAGGAACGTAGAAGAGCATTTTTCGACACTTGGAGAAACGCAATTATTCCCGGACCCCGCCCTCCTAATTTTTACCGCTCCCCCATTATGCTCCGAAACGTCTCACGTTTTATACGCAGATAATAAAACGGGCTTTCCAAACGAGATACCAGTTTCGCTCTCGGAAAGTCGTAAAACAGTTCGAGGCTGGCAAAGAGGAGGAAGACGAGGGGAGGAAAAAAAGGAGGAGCGAGACAATGCAGCCTTGAAGGCCGGTTTCGCGGTCGTAGCTTCTACGCTGGCCGGCCACTGTCACGGGGCCGCGGTTAATCACGCTTAATACTTAATCAAAGCGCGGGGACCGCGCGTATCCACCTTCGAGATTGAGATACGCAGCGATCGTCTTCTTGGTCCTGCTGCGCGCGATTGGTGGCTCCGTGGCTTGTCTCGTGGAGGGCTCCAGACAACGATGACGACGACGACGACGACGACGACCACGACGACCACGACGACCACGACGTCGACGAGGAGAAGGAGAAGAAGGCGGCAGTGGCCGTCGCAGACGATCGAGCGAGCAGGATGGAGATATCTCCGTAGCCGGCAGTGACGCATAAATCTGCGCTACGTTCCTATGCACGCGCATTTAATTGCAGTGCACACCGGTGCATCTGCGAGCGGGCACCGCCTCGGCTCGCCGCGCCGACGTCAGTTGCGCTCCGAGCCTCCGCAGCCAGACCGATCGACCTGTCCGCCGTTCCTTCTCTGTCCCGCGGCTTTCTAGATCGGCTCGATAAAAAATAGTGACGCGGTCGCGCGCACCACCGGACTGTTTTCGTGCGAAACTCTTTTTGGGAGTTCTTAGCGAATAAAGTGGTTCGCGGAGGAACGATTTACGGAGAAATGAAAACAGCTGGGACCAATAAACGGGATAGTTTCGAGAGCTCTGTAGAAGTATAGGAAACATTTTAAGTTTGGTTAAAAAATTTCAGGAACAGCTTCGATTTCGGTCCATTTCTGTCCTTTTATCGCGCGCAGCTATCGAAACAGATGTAGTTGGGAAAGAAGTGACTGCATCGCCCGGAACGGTATTCCGGAAGTTCGAGGGCTTTCAGAACTTATCAAATAGCCGTTCTTACGGTAGGAAGTGTCTTACAATCACCGCTATAAACACCTGCTCGCGAACAATACCCGTTCTCAAAGGTGAGAATTCCGTGCGCGACCCGAAAGAACTCGACGAAATTCGAGTAAGATTTTTATGGACTCAATCTCGCCGACGCGATTCCGGACCACCGTGTTCAGTGTTCATTATTCTGACGAACCGACAGAACCGGGTTAATGGCGTTCCATATTTTTAACGACACACGGCTCTGTTAATTAGATCACGTTCCCAGGCTGCCCCGTTTTATTAGAATCGGCACCATAATTTAGCATACAGCACGCGGACGAATAAACGGAAACGAATGGAAATATTTTATTCCTGACATATGGGCGCTTACGGGGGCGCAATCTCGTCGCAACGATCTCTACTTTAAAATTGACGCGAAAAGGCCGACGCGAATATCCCCAAAGATCCCGTTGTTTTTTTCCTTTTTTTCTTTTTACTTTTTTTTTTTTTTTTACACCAGAGTCCAGCAATTTCTTCTACCTCGCTTTTTCCCCTCTCTCCTCCTCCCGTTTCTTTTTCGCCCGCCTACATTCTACCGCTTCTTTATTTTCTCCACCTTTCGCCAGCTCATCTTTCAAAGGACCGTGGCGCGTCCCGAGGTCGCCGTTAAGGACACGTTTGAAATCGTTCGCGCGAAATGGTCGCGCCCGTGAGCTCTCCGCATAAATCCTTCCCCTTTGAGACACGAAAGTGGGTTGTACTCGGGTCGCACCTACCTTTGCAGTCGTAATCTAGGCGCTCTCTTCGAGTGGAGTGCCCCCGAGTGAAGTGCGTTTCACTGTATTGTGCAACGGGCTGGGCCGGATTCGCGGCTCGCAAAGTCCGCATCGCCGGTTTCCACCCTCGCGCCTCTTCGCCGGGTTAAATGTGACCTTCGACCTCGAGCACCCGAAGGCGAACGTCGCGTGACACCGTTTTCCTTCAACGAGCGCCTATTCCCCTCTCTATTCTCTTCTTTCCCCCTTTAAACTCAGGATTGTGCCTCGTTAGACGAGTGTCCGTTCTAATCGAATCTCCAAAAGAGTCCAAATTCTCACCCCGTTTAAATCAACCGCAACCCATGCGATATTTATACGACACTGCCATTTATAACACCGTCCACCGTCACTGTTCGCCCACGCTAAAAATCGATCCGAGTCGCCGCTGTCCCGAGGATACAGATTTCAAACGGAAGTCCTCCTTTCTTCCGCGGGTCTCGAGTGTACAACGAACGATCGACGGAGTTCTAAAAGAGTCAGCGCGATTCGTTCCTCGCCGGGGAATGTGTCCGGCAGCGATAACCGTACTGCTTTTCGATGGAAACTTGAAAAGAGCTTTCGCTTCGAGGAGAAAAAAAGGGTCGATCGCGGGAGGGTGGCCAACCCCGAATGGGTAGAAAGTATTATTGGAGAAGTTCGAAGCCGCTGTAGCGATTTCTTATTGAACTGGTATGAAGTCCCCGTGTTCGTCCGTTGTGTTCCAGCGTAAGAACGCCACTTCCGCCGCAGCTTCTCGACCAGTTGCGTACAGCAGTTTAAATGGCTGCCCTCAATAACGGCACGACGATAAAGAGACGCGTGTACCTGCAAAACCACGGAAATAGTCGGTTTCGGAAACATAAGCTGCGCTTGCGAGCGGTTCGACTGTTGGTGGGGTAAAAACGTAGGGGTTGTTCGTTTCTCGAAATAGGAAACTGCTTAGCAGGATGGAGTCGAGAGAAGCCCTGAAACGGGGGGAGATATGAAAGTGCGGAAGTGCAGAACGGAATGTTTTGGAGTCCGTCCAAAAGACCTGAAAACCGAGTTACAGGGTGGTAACGGTGAAGCATATCTCAGCAACAGTTTCGCGGTAGACACTGTTAGCTGGCTTTCGTTTCGTCGAAGTGGTTACGCGAGTAACGAACGTCGAGTGTACGCGCGTATGTAAAAAGGTAGGTGGAATGTTTAAAAGTCGCCAGTCATCTCTCGAGAGCAAAGTGCTTCGGATGGTATTAATGTAAAAGGGTCAGTAAAGTGTGTACACCCTCGGTTGTGCATCCTTGACACGGAAAATCGTCGATGTAGCCTCTTCTGTGTACATCTTCGCGACCCAACGTTGCAGCGGCTGAGGAACTGGGTTACGCCGATATCTCGCTTAATCTACGACCTACAATTCCTCTTATTCCGCCACCCTTCATTGTGCATCGC
Organism: Xylocopa sonorina; assembly: GCF_050948175.1. NCBI lineage: Eukaryota > Metazoa > Arthropoda > Insecta > Hymenoptera > Apidae > Xylocopa > Xylocopa sonorina. The sequence goes on along the minus strand of NC_135197.1, from coordinate 9,510,107 downwards.
GTTCTCCGCAGTGACAATCGCGTCGACTACGGCACATTGTTTCCTTTCTGTTCTCAATTAAGAAGGCAAACTGTCGCGACGGAAAATCAAGAAACTCGAGCTCCTCTCGCCGTGAACGATACGAATGCCTTCCTCCCTCGTTCGAACAGACGTCGTCCGCATTTTCGTCGCGGAGGACGGTTCGTTTGCGTTCAGAAACGAGACACGTGGTCCCGATGACACTCTAAATTGCTTCGCGGTACGAACGATCTCAGAACGAACGGCCAAAGTGTCGGAAAAGCAAAATTACTCCGATGCAAACGCGGATGGAGCCCGCTGGACCTTCTTTGCCAGATTCACGCGCGATACCGTTCATCGTTCTCCAGGCTGCCACCCCTCTCTCTCTGTTTTGCATACCGATTCGACGACACTCGTCGCTTTTGAGCCGTGAGACCACCAACGGAACCAGCTGCCTTCGAATGGTAAACACCGGGGCTGTGGTGTTTCTTTGAGCAACCTTTGCTCCCTGCAATCCGCTTGCACGGCAAACTACTCCGGAGGGTCTCTCTAGCGCAGATTAAGACGCCTTAATGGATAACGAAGTTCCCGGCGTATCGAGGAAACAGGATGTCGATAGTGTTCGTGGTTGAAGGCTTAGGTGAGAGCCCGTGGAATGTGTACTCTCTACTGTCGTCGCTCCTTTTTGGAGAGCTGACAACGCGGGTGTAAGGTGTTGCGGAATTACCACTAGCTTGTTAATACCGTGTAATATAAATCAAACACCCCTGTAGATCTCCTCCAACACTGGAAGGATCTGCGCCCTCGCTCATTCTCGGCTCGAGAACGAAACGAAACGTATCGTCTGACACGATCGGACAAGTAGACGAACTATTTTCCAGTTCGAAAGGAACGTTCTCATGGACGTTCAAGTTCCCAAAAGGGGGGGGGGGGCGACCTTTATTGTCTCTCATCGTCGCTACCGTAGCGTTGTATCTTAGTCTGCGTTGGATCGTCCTTTTTCTCCCTCGACGAAAAAGAGACGAGCACGAGAGAGGGATAGATCTTTTCGAAACCCTACATGAACATCAACAACAAAGCGCAAATAAAGGTAAAAGAGTCGAGGATCCACCTAAACGCCTGCCTGGTACCGATATAGACTTCCTATATACCCGCTCTTTCTCTCTTTCTCTCTCGAGGTTTCCTCGCCCTTTGGACACCCTCCTCGGCTAGCCTCCGCGTCCTTTCTGATCCGTGACTTTTTTTCTGAAAGAGCCGACCGCGTGTACGTGGGGGGCCCTTTCGACCGACTGCCCTCGTGTCATTTCGCGTACATTCAGACGCACGCGATACACCGACCCATCCCTTTTGTAACGTCTCCCTTCCCGCCCCCCATTCTCAACCCGTTCCACCGCGTTTCCTTTCTACTCCCTTTTCTTTCTCTCCTCCGTTTCCAACTGCTCGTCCTCTTTGTTTCCCCCCTAATATCCAGAAGCTCGAGTCACTTTTTAAGCTCGCACATCCCACGCGAGGTGTTATCGATCATCGTGAGATTGTATAATGTAATTTCGCTCGTGTTTCGTTCCCTTTGTTCGGTTGGCGTGCTCTTCTCGGTACAGCGGCGCATCTCGTGTCGATGGCGCAACGATTTACCTGTTAAGGGTGAACCCGCCGGTGGATTCCTTTTGTCGGATGCCTCCGCTTCCGGTACGTCTCTATTATTTCGTAGAGAATTCCCCGGCTAAGCCGCCACGCTAATCATTGCCTCGCATGCACGGTAATGCGGCGTACAATAACGCTTTTCTTCCGCGTTTCTTTCGCCGTCTTTCTTCCCTGGAAAGCTTCCTACCCGTTCCTCGGGGAAGCAGCAGCTGTCTCGATGGCGATATAAAAACGTCCATGTGAACGGGGAACTGGAAGAAGACCATCGTTCTCCTTTACTGCACCGTTAAATCATCCTACCCGCTCCTTCCATCCAATTGTCTCCTCATCGAACCCGAGGTAATGGTCGAATAAGACGATAGGGACGGACGAACGGCGGAACGTACGTTCGCGCAATCGATTGAACTATCCTTCGAGCCACGAATACTTTCGTTTCATACATTTTTTACCTCGCCACTATTCTTCTCCGACTGTTACTAGGCGCGCGCCTCTGCGCGCGTGGTTCAAGTCGATGTATCTCGTAGGAAAATTCAATAATCACATCACGCGTCGCGTGAAAATATCCGAATCGGACACCGCCGCTTGTCTCTGCGACGCAATCACACCGAGGTATCTATCGTTTCGATCGGTCCCGATGTATTTCACGGGTTTAATTAAATTGGCTTATCTCGGCGGCGGTGGTGTTAGCGATTCGTCAAAGTCAGACGGATACATTTCGATACTGATTTGCGGTGAACGTAATCATTCCCTTTATTAAATTCCACCGTCATTGGACGCTGCCGGGCGCCGCCGCAGGTACGACGTGTCTCTTGACCCGACCGCGTATCGAAACCAATCAGGGAAACGTCCGAAACGGCGGTTTGCCCCGGGCCTATCTGCATCGCCAGGGATCGAGTTCGACGCTAATGCTCTTGTTAATTTCGAACAGTTCATTGTCAAGGACCGTCCTCGGCTATCATCCGTTATGGACCATCGATCCGTCCGCGACCACCTTGCGCGTGGGCAGCTTCCGCTCGACCTCGCGTGCCGCGAATACGCGTGCGGTCGAAATGTCAGACGAGCACTTCTCTTGAACGACACTCGGAAAAATCGTCGGACACGGTATCCGAAATAAACGTCTATTTAAAAGAGATCAAACGGTCATACCAGGCAGTCTCGAATGAACTTCGACTTTTTTCCCCAACAATCGATCCCTGTATATTTCGAGACTCCAAAAGAGCGAGGCGAGGCGAGATTCGCGGATATAAATCCGTGCGTCCTGCGTCCGCCGACTGGGAGCCCGGGACGACATCGTTACGATCGTTCCTTCCAGTTTCGCCCAGGTGAAAAGCGCGAGCTACACACGGCTACAGGTGACTGGTTTATAGGACGTTGCCGCGTAGTTCATACGACAGACCAAGCCTCTGGCAGGGCTACCACCGATGGTAGCTGGAACGCGCCACCGTTTCGACCTAGAAACCGACCTATATTTTAAGCATGCGGTTTTACCGGCCAGGAATACATTAAGCGACATGACCCGCGCGGCAGCCCCGGGCCGGGACACCCGCGCGGTCCCAGCAAAAACACACGAACACGCCCGATACACACTGATCATTCAATGGAAATTCAGGTAGACCCTCGCAATATACATGGTAAGTTGGCGCGCTTTATGGCGTGCCGGCGCGCTACCTATGCACACACGCCCGCCAGCTTACGGGGCCGGGCACATTTTATCCGACAAAGGTATGGGACGTCCGTGCAAACCCAACGGGCTACAAGAAAACATTTGCATACAAACGAATCACGTCGGTATTTTGCGGGCCGCGCTTTCCGCGGCCGCGATCCTCGAACCTGCGCGCCACGAATTTCGACACCGCCGCGAGTTTCCCTTGGCTCCTCCCTGCGCGATCCTCGCAACGCGATCCATTTGGCGGATCGATCCGTCCGGCACGAGTTTCAAACGATTTCTTGCCACCTCGAAACTTTTGTTCTATCGATTCGAGGTATTGTTACGTTGTCCATTAAAGAGCGTTATCGACATGTAAACCGTGGGCGTTGCCAAAGGCTGTTGTAACAAAATATCGACAGAGAAGCTCGCTTTTATTTTCAGTGCAAAATTCAATGCGAGTCCTTTAATTCACTAAACACCGATCAACTTTCGCTCTGTCTCGAATCAAAGCTATGCAGGATCTACTTTGCGCCATGGCACGGCTCGCTCTCGCGACTTCGTTTGCTTAACTCGCGAGTGGAATTTTTGCAAAAGGCGTTAGGTAACCGAGACTGTTATCTCCGAGCCATCGAATCAACGAACCATCGGGACCCTTTGTGGACCTCGAACAACTAGGGCTCGTAGGATGATTACAGGCGAGGGCCAGGGACGGTTGCCCGGATTGCACCACCGCCTAAACGACAATGACCCTCTTTGGTCAATGAATGACCATCAGCTGGCGTGGAGTAATCGCCTGTCACCTACAAGCCGCGAAGAACTCTCTATCGGGCCGATCGAAACAGAATAGGTCGTGCGATTCAACGCGGATAAGCATCGCTGGAGATCGACCCACTTGTCCGGCCAATTTTCTTCTACAACCGTATTACCATAAACCACCCCCCTGGCTATCGAGTGAAACTTCCTTTGAGGGATCTCGAGCTTTTGTCGTTCCCTGATTTCGTTTCTAAGCTCTTCGAACCCCTTATTAAAATACTCTAATCCCTTTGGAAAGATTTCGCGAGGTGATCGTAGCCTCGCAGACGCGCACGTGGGTATTCGCGAAACGTCCGCGTCCAAGACTTGAGAAAAGGACGCGATCGTTGGCGAGGTCGACGACGAAGAATAGCAGCGGGTAGAGAGACGTAAAAGAAGACGACGCCGGGCACGGTTCGTCCGCTATCACGCTAATGTCCAGTGGAGTGTGGTTCTGTGTTCCCGACTCGAAGGAATCCGGGTCTCCGTTATTATTTTTCCACGGACCCTTTTTAACTGCCCCCGCCACTCCTCTCGACCAAGAGCTGTCTCCGTGCCACGGGGTAAAATGATACGTCCCGCTGAACAACGGCCGTCCAACCATAAGAGAGCGAGATAAGCGTGAGATGGGACCGCCGGATTCGGGGATCTATGTATTAACCCCCGTCTTTTTTCTCCCCCTCGGGCGACGGACGAACGGGAAGAAACGACCGCTCCTGGAACGCTAATCGCTCTAATCTGTCGCTACGGGTTAGCCGTGTTTATCTGGGGATGCGCGCAGGTACCGAACGATAGGCTCGAGTAGAAATCCTTATCGAGGTGCTCCGCGGCCGTTTCCAAGGGGCTGATACCGCCGCGTGATTCCCGTGGCTATCGTTTCGCCACGAGGCGGTTCGAACGTGGCGCGCGTTAATGAATTTAACGCCTGGATCGTGATACCGTGGCTAACAGTAATCCGAACCGCGTCGCGGGGTAATTGCGCTGTAGATAAAACCAACGGGCTGGCAATAACCGGGTAGTTGCGACAGTTGAGATACCGGCACTAGGCCACTTCGTCATCTGGCCGAAGATCGTGTAAAACGATTACCCAGCGAGCGTTCTCGGACTCGGGGATAAAGAGCTTATCACCGATAAGTGGATAAGACACGTGTGCGGGATTGAATTCGGTCACGGCGATGAGCAATCGACACGATCCTGAATATATACGCTTTATTCGTGTCGTTTGTAACGTGATTTATTGTCTGTATCAGCAGTCTTGCTACTCCTCGCGATCGACGAGAGAAAACGATCGATTTTGCGATCAAATTGTGAATTGTTTTCATCGATTACGCGTGAAAATTCTAGTTCTTTATTATTGAGTATTGAAACAGAAACGCACCCCTGGAAATCGTCCCCAAAACGATCCTCCTCGTCGCTGGCAACAAAGACCAGCCGTGTCCACCGGGGGTGGTCGGTTCGGATCCGAGAGCTTAAATCATCGGACGAAAACGTCGTTAATTACGTGACGAACGGCAGCAATCTGCGCGACCTCGAATACTTGAGCTAATTCCATTCCGGGGCGAGCGGCTAAGATCAGGATCATTACAGGCCGATTAGACCTTAAGGAATTAATTCGACCATTGTCTGCGGGATTTCTGTCCGCGCCATAAACCCTTTTGACTGGAGGGTGGAGACGGCGAACGCGCGCATTCGGGTTTCGCTCGCGCGCCTAGAAACGTCGCTCGGGGTTTTCCTATCTCGAACGGCTGCTTTCACCCTTCCCTCGTATCAAGACCCGGTTCATTTATTCTCGCCACCCGGAGGCTATTGTGATCCAGGGGGTTGCGTGACCGATTATCGCGTCGTCAATCGCTAACGGGGATCTTAAATCTCGCGGATCGCCCGTTTCATTTCTGTTACGCAACGGGTGACGATTTAAACGGCGAATCCACCCCCGCGAGACGCGCGAGACGCCTCTAATAAAGGAACAATGGCTGGCACTCGATGGATCCCGTACGCGTCGCGATCCTCGGATTAGATAGCAGAGATCGCGCGACGAGATGGTGCTCGATGCCTCTCTCGAGGGATAATAACAGGGGAGACTTTGCGCTTCTCGTGAAATTAAAATTTGGCTCGCGATATGAAAGTGGGACGATGTTTTTTCGAGTAGATCGAGAACAACGGTAGAAACGTTTTACGTGAACCATTGGACTACTTTGTACTTAATCTGCTCGCGCGTTACTCCAGCAGTTTACGAGGAGAATGAATATAAACTCCTATTGTGCTACATTAATTAATTCACTCGCGCAGGCTGTACGTTCTTTCTGATAGAATCATGCTTTGCTTATTTTAAGAGCACAATGCGATAAGGTTCGCGTTCGTTAACGGTAAGGGATGAAGTAAGTATAGTATCAAGATTTGTAACGTATGTGTAATGGAACGCGAAACATCCTCGTCAACGTGTCTTGATCTTGATGCGTTTACGTTCGCCGCTTACACCGTAACGACAATAGGAAAAGGGCAATATAAGATAATACAGGGAATAAAGTCGGTTTCATTGCCTTCCGTGTCGATCTGATAGCGTACGCTCGCACGGGCGTCGAGTGCCACGAAATCGGGACGGGTTTAAATTCCCGGCGCGCGGCCTACGGGAGATATTTAAGGCGTCCATTGTTCCAGCCGCTCGAATTTACAGGGGTTGTAAACCGCTTTGAGCTACGACACGTTGCAACGCCACCGCCGCCGCCGTTCTGACATCATCCCTATCACCAGTCAGGCTTTAATTAATGCGTTCTGTATTTTATGGGACAGACCGGCAGACGAGGGTAAAGGATTCCGTGATCGCGGGACGAGCGCCCGTCCTTCGATCTTCCGGTTCGAGGGCTGTGACACGAGAGTTGGGATAGACCTTTCGGTGACACCTGGCTAAGGGGAGGAAATCGAGACGTCTAGACGCGTTCCTCTCTTTACAGTAAAGTTAAACGAACGATTGATTCGCGATACACGTTCCTCGAGTGTCCTCTCTCGGTTCGATTTAATTTTTCCTCATCCCTCGATAGTCAAGTATTCGAATTTCTACAAAAATGCGAATCCGGTAGAATTCCTGGTGAATCGCCTGCGAGCATCCTCGCTGAAACGCCCCTGCGGGGATAGGATGCGGATGGCATCGATTCGTGGCGACAATAAAACGCGACCTTCACGAGGTAATCTGAATTGGAACTCGGCAGAAGGGGTGCCGCGGCTCGAAGAAAAGACGGCGACCCTCGAGGAAACACGGGAGGCACGCGTAACCTGGGGATATTTCTGACAAGGGATGCAAAGTCATGGCCGTCCGGCCGGAGGGCCTTGGCTATTTCTCGAAGGGTGCGCGCGGATCCCCCGGGGGCCGATGGAGGAACCGCATTCCGTGTATAAGCGGGCCTCCTTCACGAGCACTTCGGCTCGCGAAATAGCGACGCCGCAGACCATTCAGCCGGACACCGACAAGTCGCCCTGCGGGAAATTCGCAGCCCTTCAACCTGCCGAGAGGGGACCGACTAATCAGCGCGCCCATTGTCCGAATCACGGCGCCCGGAAGTTATTGCTCTGCCGGTCTCGCGGCTCGAATTTCGCGTGACCGTGACCGAAAAGGTGAGAGCAGGGCTGTTAACTCGGCGATTACCAAGTTTACAAGGCTGGGGTGGTCCTTGCGGCGGAGCAATTATACCCGGTGTATTGTTCGTCCCGTAGGGCCATTAGAATGTGTTACAGCCGTGCAATTCTGGAAGAACTCCGCGCGTATACGCGATCAACCGCCCCCTCTCGACTACGCAGTGTCGTTAGGATTTTCAAGATCGAGAGAGCAGAACGTGGCGTGTTTTAACAATGGCGGGCACCCTGAGCGTCCCTTCCTTTTTCCACGCGTCTGCGCGGCGCGACAAAAGCAACAAATCTCCTCTTTGGGAAACAACGAGAGGCTGAATATGAACCGTTGCGCCACGTTCGTCCATAGGCTCATTGTTCCACGGCCGTGGCGCAACAATCTAGAAATTGTACCTTCGCGAAAAGAAGGAAAGCGGGGGTGCGGGCAGGCAGCGGGCGGAGAGGAACAAAGGACAGAGGGAAACACGGGAAGGAGAAACGTTAAAGAGCGGACGATGAAAAATAGCTCACCTGAAAAAACGATGAAGAATATTGCGGGGCGCGCAGGATACACCAAGTGTAGGCGTAATTACTCTTTAAAGAGGCTGCCCACCGGCTGGAAAAGCGGGGCCCTCAAACCGTGACGTTTGTTATCGGAATGGCTGCGACGGGTAGGGCGTAGGACAACGCGAGCGACGACAATACCGTCGCAAAACTCACCCCCTTCTTTTCCACGCGTCTGTGCAACGCGACAAAAGCGGCAACCCCCTTCTTGACGGCCGCAAAGTGTGCAGAGGAAACTTACTCCCTCCCTACCTTTATGTCTAGCCGTCTTTCTACTTTCCTTGCCGCGAATCGGTACTCGTAGACGTTACAATTTCGCCTCGCGATAAACGACCCTCGGTGCATCACGATTGTAAGCTCTTCGCATCGCTCTGCAATTATCCTTGCGACTCTATCACGAACGAGACGAAATTTAGTCTCGAATCGACGAAGGATTATTCGTCGATCGATCCAAAAAGGTTATTTCAATTTTGTAAAAATCGATAGCGCAGTCGTTTGCAGATGAATTTACCGATCACTTATTAATGAACTTTCCAAGCGAAACGAATCAATCATTTCGATTGCATTTTCTGCACTGCTCTAGATATGGAATAGTTCCAGATGTCAGCGAGTGGATGTAGTTAGAGTCTTTCCCAGCGAAACTCGCGTCGCTCTGTCGAACCTGAGGCAAACGAGAGACTCGTGAACTTTTCCTCGTCTCCGGATCGTGATTGGAGGCGGAAAAAAGTTCGCGGCAAGGAAAATATGTTGGCCCGGCTCGTTTTGAGTGGGCTCGTGAAATCGTCGCACGACCGAATGCAATCAGACCGGATTAAACGTTGATACTTCGTAGCTACGAGCCAATTCTCTCTGTCCCTCTCTTCCTTCTTGCACGCTGCGGTAAATCTAACGCGGCGGCCCGCGAACTGGGTCAACGAGGATCGCCACGGTTTCACGGGTCGCCGACAATTAAACAACGATTCGATTGCGAACGGGATTTTTGAATTGGATACCAGGCGAAATTAGAGACCCGTCGAATAACGTCCGGATACGCGTTTGCACACTCGTTAAGATTGAAATCACGATCTCCTCCGGGGAATTTCGCAACGCTCTATTGTTGGAGCGATAGAATTTTTTCTCGCGCACGCGAGGAATGTTTAGATCGGGGGCGACAGTCGTGCCAGCGGAGAACGATTCGTTTCGAGAGAGATTAACTCGCGAGGTTCTGGTATGAATGGAATGTACGTTGGTTAAAAATCGAGAACAACTGTGTCGAAGATAACGAAGTCTCGCGAACGCTTGGGCGAACTAATTTGTACGCTAGAGATCGACCGTGCAATCGAACGAGCCTCGAAACCTGGGAAAGCTAGAGCTGTGAAATTCGACTCGAAACAGAGAGGAAAGAACGGTGATCATTTTTCGAAATTTCCAATGCGCGCGGAGCACGTGGCGCGATAATATAACCTGTCTGTGAGAAAGTTGAAAGTGCGAAGTACGGTTACGGAACGGGTTAGTTGGTCCAGAAGGGAAGTTCGATTAAATATACCTCCTACTACGTCGGGATCGATCGCTTCGGAAGCTGTTGGACGCCGTGAAAAATTCGCTGAACTTGGAGGAAACGCTCGATCAACGTCGCGCGAGGGAGTTTTAACTTCTCGAGGGGGAGGCGCGATTACTCTCATTTACAAAAAGGCCGTCGACGCGGCGCGATGGGAACAGCGAAAATCGGTTCTTTGTTTCTCGAAGCTGGCCGCGAACACGGCTTACCCTCTTCTTCCCCCCTTCTTACCCTCTTTAATGCCTTCGCGACGTCTCCCGTCGAAATCAAACGTTCCCCCGCGATCGAGAGTCGGATGATGCAAGATGAAAGACGACGGGGGCGGCCGGGAAGTCTGTCAGAAAAGGCGGGTGCGGGGGTTTAAAGCAGGTATAGGTAATGTACCAAAATTGCTTTACCGCCGGTCCATTTACGGAGATGAAAAGCACTCTCTGCCAAGTACACCGGTGACTACGGAGCCCAGGGTTCACGACAGCCCAGAAGCGTCGTATCCCGCCTCTGCCCTTCTGATGTTGGCTACCGGCGACGTCCAACCCCTCTCAATTTCAGTTTGAAGCCAACCCTTTCACCAATTTGCCGACATTGCCCGGTAGAACTTTCGGCCTAGCATTGTCGCTGACGTCGATATTCTAACTTCTCTTCAATCAAGCTAATCACAAACAAATGCCCACCCACCCCGACCTCGTTCGATCCTTTTATCGTTCGTGCGTGATTTAACTTCGAACGTCCGACGCACACGATCGGTTGACACTTTAAAGACTAAAGAAGTTTTCTTTTTAAGGGAATAGTATACGATCGAATACAGTTTCCCCTAAGCTCAACGGGGATTAAATAGAGCGAAGCGCGGTCTGAGCCTTAAACAATGATTCTACTGGCATTTAAATAATGATCGTCCGCCTAGCGACTGGAGGGTGATCCGTGGGATCAGGTGTGCTAAAGAAAACTACCCCCAGAAATGGATTGGACGGAATTCCGGAGGGCCTCGAGGTCGATTAGGGTGAAGCCAAACGGGAGATACGAGAGATTTCTCGAGGAGAAGCGACCGACGCCATCGACGTCGATTTACCGAACGTCGATTCTATTGCTCGGCCATTTTCCTCGATCTTCCTCCTGGTAGACGCCTGTCTATCACGAGGGAACAACCACGACTATATATTAAATTTTCTTGCCAAATTCGCCGTGCTAGTTTCCGTTTTCTCTCGTGAATTCGTACGCGTATAATAAAAAAAAGTTAGACGATAGAAATTCTTTTAACCGTATCTTCGCGCCATGATATTTCCTAATCTTTTGACTAATTCAACGTGGATGACACAAGTTTATTAAACGTATAATAAATTCGCAACGTTTGGTCGAAAAATACGAACAGCGTAGCGGAACGTATGAATAATACGATTTACATTTCGTCGGGTAACACACCGCGTCGTGAAATTTTCAACGAACGCACGAGGCGCGAGGCGCGTCCGAAACGAAACGGCCGCTAACTTTCGCCGTACGTGCGGCCGCCTATAATTCACGGACTTTTAAGCGCAAAACGGTGGCAACTTCGGTCGAACGATTTGTAAATCGAGGAAAAATCGGCGTCGAACCGCATTTCCCGTTTGTCGGCGCGAGAACGATCCCCGAAAAGCGTGTTTTTAACGCTCCGCCGGACGAAACTGTCGGACGTGTCGCGAACAGGGATGTTCCGCGCAAAAAACTTGCACGTGTAACGCGATTTTTTTTTCCCCCCCAGAAATTAATGGAAGCTGAAATTGACAGGTGTCCAATCGTTGTATTTCCATCGAGGTCTAGTATTTCCGTATCTTTATCGTCATCGCGGGTGATACGTTTCAATCTTCCTTTCCTTGCTTTTTTCCCCGCTCGTTCTTTCCGTTCGTCCCTTTTTTTATCATCGAACCCATGAAACGTTGAAAAAAAGAGAGAAGACACAAACGTACAGTATCGATCAGGGGTCGCATATTTTTTATTTTTCACGAATTCAACCGCGATCATTTATTTATGAGCGCTTTTAATTCGGACAGAGACCGCGCGCCGAGCGTCGATGTAATCGAGGATCGATACGCAACGCTGACGGTCTTCCACCTAAATTCCCGTGAGTCCTTGATCCTGTCGACGCTCGACAACAGTTTCGGAGCACCACTATAACTGATGGACTTTTTATTTAATTACGCGTAGCTCACGCATCTGTGTACTCCTTCTCGTTGCCTCGTTGCCTGGAAAGTATCGGCGCCATGGGGATTCACCCTTACGCTGTTGCCGCCTAATCGGACGTGAGACAATCGACAACTAGCTGCTTGCTTTTTACCCTCGTCCCGTATGTCGCGCTACGATAAGGGACAAGTAATGACTTGTTTTTACGAGCCGGTACGAACCACCTGGTCTCCGCGTTATTACTACACGGATCACGAGTATTTATGCGACGCGAATTCGTCTTTTTTACAAGCGTAATACCCGTCCAACCCTTTGTACGATAGGGTAGCAATTTGAATCTTAACCGTGCGAGCCGCGAGGTTTACAGAACGCTCGCCAACATTTTCTGTTATAACGGGACAGAGGGAACATTTGCCAGGGGTTCAAACAGAAACGAGGGGAACGGACAAAAGCGACGCAGTCCACCCGCTTTTACATCGATGGCGAACGCAACTAGTTGCAACGAGATTCTTCGGCCGTTTCGATCGACAATTACCGCGCGCGGAACGTTCGATCGCGATGCGTTCGCAAATGAACAAATAATTCCTCTGCGCCTCTGATCCTGGCCGCGGCACGGCAGGACCGGGAACGATCGCTGTTATTCCGTGAAATTCACCGTCGATTCGAATGCGCCCGATAGCAGTCGTCCGACCGCAGACCATCAAATTTAATTTCATAAATGGCTATCGTTGGTAACCAGCGCGGTCGTGTTTGGTAGTGAACGGCTACATGCAAACAATTGCGTCCAACTATTTGCTCGCACTCTTTCGTCTAGCCGAATCGCATTTACCCTTCGTCGCTGTATAATCGAACGAAGACAATCACCCTCGACGCGAGTGACAGTACGAACTAGCCAGGACGTTTGTCCAGGCATTTACAAAAAAATCATTCGAGAAGCGATGAGATTTTTCTCTCCCACGACGAATCAGTATAAATTACTCGCCAGTGGTCGTCGACGCGGAAGTCTCGAATCGAACGAGCAATCGAGCAACCGGTGTCACGCGGCGGTGGTAGCGCGAGGGGGTCGCTCGGAGCCAGGGCAGCTGGTCACCGGCTATGAAATTTAATTTCATAAATGGCAATCGGAGGGACGCGAGTTCATAGTCTGTTTGCCCGCACGGCGTGTGTACAAACAGCGGCGGTAGCCGTAATACGTATTATCCGCGGCTAACCCGTCCCGCTGGTGTCCGCGGCGGTGCCGCGATTGCGCTTGATCGAAATCGTTATCACGGCTGGCCGCGCGAGCGTTCGTCTTCTTCCATCGGTCGATAATTACTTACGCGCGGCAATTAGGTAATGGACAGGATAGGGTCGGAGGAGGAGGAAGGGCAGCAGCGAGCGGACGGACGCGCGTGTACGCGCGCGAGAGTGAAACGGCTGAGGCCGGGGGTGGAAAGAGGGGAAACACGACCGCGATCAATCGTCACGTCAAACGAATCCACGGTGGGCGCGCGCGATCGCCGACGTGTCTGGCATTTTTATTCGGCCGCGCCACGGGATAGAAAAAGCCGCGGCCACGGTTTTCCCCGACGGCGCACGCAAACCTCATAAAACGAATAAAAGCGGGGGCCCGTCCATGCGTGCTATCGAATGAACCGAATTCTTTTACGTCCCACCGAGCCCGGGGATCGCACTGACTAAGGCTGAACCAAGATTTCCGCGTGGTTACCAGAGAGCCCACGGGGGTGGTGGGTTCCGCGCGTTGAACAGGGGTTCCTTTTATGCTCTGTAACTTTCCGGAAGAGAATTATGTAAAAGCGTTATCATTTTACTTAGACGGCGCGGAATTCGACGTGAAACTGCTCCGTGCCTGAGGGATAGAACGGAGGCACGTATTCGAAGCTAACCCTTTCGAAAGGTACCCTCTCGCCTAACAAATTGCAGGCCAATGTAACGTTTCACTTTTTTTTTTCCTCGTCGAAACGCCAGTAGCGTTCCTCGCCAAAGCCAGTGGAACGCCACTGGATTTCACCTATGACGGACGGTTTCACTGTTGGGATGAATAATTAAAATTCGCAAAGGCTTCGCGTATCGAGCGCGAGAGCATCGATCGTTAGTGGAATCGGTCGCTCCCTCCGTCCGTCGCGTCGTTACGATTTTATCGTCGAAAAAGTACTCGGCACCAAATGCGAATAAAGCAATTTCTCGATCGATCCGTGAAAATCCGCCGCTCCCGTTTGACTCGCGAAGCATTAAGCCGAGTTTAGAGGCTTTCGCCTGGGCTGCACGGCTAGGAGCGCGCGCGGTTTTTCTAAATATAAACCCGGTAAATAGGCTGCGGCTCGTGTCCCACGTAAAGAGTTTCCCCGGTGACGTTCTCCTTTAATGAGACCATTCACCATCACCCCGACCCTTCTCCTTTTTCCTGGCCCCTCGCACCCGTCTGCTCCAGTCCCGCGACCGTTTCAAGCGCAAAAACTGCGAGCTTTGTAGGTACTTGTCAATATTCCACGCCTGCTTGTAAAAGACGGGTCGCGTCTCTCATAGCCAAAGGGGGATGAATAAAAACGTTAAATCGCGCGCCCACGAAAGAGAGAGAGAGAGAGAGAGAGAGAGAGAGAGAGAGAGAGAGAGAGAGAAAGTGACCAAAGGAAAATCAGGTTGCAGAAAATTGCCAGGTGGAAAGGCGACGGTGTCGTAACTAAAATTATCGGCGCTCAACGAGTTACCTCGCCTGTCTAATCGCTCGTGGAAACTTTTTCTCGCTCTCGTGGAGGAAATAAACGTAACGTCGACGGGAACCACTCTGACGAGAGTAACGCGAGGTTTCCACGTGTAAAGGGACACCGCGGATGCGCCGATACGAAGCAGAACGTAGAGACGTGTACGCGATTCGTGAACGTGCTCAAATATTTATCCCAGCTTGCATTCGAGCCGGAACGACGTGGCACACTCGGTTGTAAATCGACGATAAATGCACGCTCGGCACGAATGTTCGACTGTTAGATAATCTACCGGTGGTGCGCGTTTCGAGGCACTGGCGAACATCGCGGCGTCGCGCGAAATCCTCGCGGAAGCTGGCCGTCTGCGATCGTCCACGCACCGCGCGCGGAATCGTCGCGATCGATCCTGATCGATCTGCAGACGCCGCGAAATTTTTGCGCGTGCAATTAAGGAGCCAGATGGACGGACAGCCGACGAGAGCAAGATTGGGAACAGGATGAAAAACGACGGCGCAGCCCGTGCTACGCGTCCGCGGTATAGCTTCGCATTACGGGGACCACGGCACGAATGGTAATTTCAATCTGTAAGGATTATCCGGATAACCGAGGTAATCGATATTTATATCGAAGTCGGGGCGTGGGAGGCGAAGGAGAAAGGAGCTACCGACAGAAGTGGCGTTCGAGAAACGGGCTTAAGCCGCAGATATTGTGATTCCTGAACCTTTGCGGAAATACTTAATGCCTCGGGATACATTGTAACCTTCCTCGAGCCGTTTCTGGTCGCGGATTTTTTGAAATATCGGCACCGCTCGGCCGTTTAATCGCCGTTCAAGGGAATAGACGGGGGAATCGCCTTCCCGGCTCGTTCCCCTTTCCCCGCCGCCGTTTATTAAATGAAACATTGCGAAATATATTTCCGCTAAATTGTACACGAGCGTCCAATTTACCGTCCGTTTCCGCTCGAGCCGATAGACATTCTTATTTTGTTTGCACAGCCTATGCCTCGCGGAGCTATTGTTTGCTTGGTTACGCGATATTTGCACAGAATCATGGACTCCAATTATGTGGGGAAGAGGATGAACGAAATACGGCGGCGGTACGTTAGGGTCACGGATGCCCGGGGGTTTGTTATTTCGCTGAAAACCGTTATATCTCCAGATCTTCGATCGTTAGAGAGAGGCCCGTAAGATCGCCCCAGCGGTCGAAAACTTTGAAACAATATTTGCGAGACAGGCCTACCACCATAAACAGTCGAATCGATGTTCTATCATCGTTCCATAAAACGTAGCGTCGTCGAAACCGTTTACTCGTACTACTGCAAATTTATTTCCACTTGCCATCTCCCTATTCATCCCTCTATCGCAAAACTTTTGCCACCAAACCTCGAGTCCAAACGAAACGCGAAGCCTATCTATCCCTTCCATGAAAATTTCAATCCCAGCTAATCGATGCAGGAACGATGACACCCTGTCGACGGTCGAAAGGATATCGTTGAAGACGCAGACGTTCGTGCGCGTCGGGTGTTACGCAGGGGAAGACAAAGGAGCTCGGTGACTCGATGGTCGCGGCGGTGGTTCGAACGTAAAAATCTATCAACAGACCCTTCTCCTGAAGTACGACACGGGGGATGAAGTGGCGGGCGTGGGCGGGCGAAAGGCAGCCGCGGGCGAGACAGCACGGCCACCCCTCCGCAACAAGCGGTATTGACGAAATTGATTGCGGAGGGTGTATAACCGAGCTTCGCTTCGTACGGGGTGGCCGCTACACCCGGCGTGGCCGGGAGGGGCTCAGGGGGAAGAACGAGAAGAGGGTGGCGGGCCTCCACTCATCCACCCCCGTCCCGTGCCGCGCGCTCCCGTTGCTCTCCAGCTAAAACGCAAAAGGGTGAGAAAACATTGTTACTAGCAGTTACTCTTGCGCGGCTCCCTGCTTTTCCGCCTAAACCCTCGCCGGTTCGGAGCCCGCCGCCGATTCCACCCTCCCCACAGACACGGTCCTCCTCTCTGTGCCCACGCACGTGTTACACGGCCCCCGGGGATGAGCGGCGGAATTGAACGGATGTAGGAATCAAGGAGGAGAGACGAACGAGGTCGGGCGGAAGCCTCAAGGGCACGACGGCTACGTCCCAAGTCAGAGACGGATCGTTTCTTTCTCACCTGCGCGCAACCCTTCGCGACAAGTCTTTGCTCCCGAACTTTGCTAAGAGTAGGAACGCCTCCGGGTAATGGCGTGAGATTCTGAATAGTGCAAGGTCAAGGGGCTCGGGGGTGGTAGCGAAGAGTTACGGGATTCGAGTCGGGACGGCTCGCGATCGGAGAACTTTTGGATGAATCGCGAACGAGGGAAAGAATTCGATTTGGAACGCGCTGAGATTAGAAACGAGACATTTTTGATAAAGATCGAATGATTGGATCAGTAATCGAGTTGTCTAATTTTGTCGTAAGCCTGCGAAGTTATGGAAAAAAGTTAAGGAATAAGAAGTAAGCAGTATCGTTTCATTTTTATCTTTGGAACAAAGTTAGGAATGTAGCGTTATCGTGAACGATCGAATTAACGTGGTGAATCGTTAACTAAATCGCGTACTAAATGAAAAATAAGGCATGCACGCGGGAAATTCGGCCAAGTCCGTGTTCCGTGTTCCCTCAATTACCGTGAAATCGCGTTTTTCCGTTGCTTAATCGGCTGGATCGGTACAATTAGGTCGTGGATACCAGTGACCCATTAAATTTCCGATATACAAGTGACGTCGACGCAGAAAACGCTCGGCTTAATTCATTTCGCCGCTGGCCTGTCGTCACAAGCTGACCTCCATTTCGATCCTGTTTCTATTTACCATGTACCAGCTTTTATACAACTATCCTCTCCAACGAAATGCTACCCTAAACTCTCCGTCCTTCATCTTAATCTTTTTCTCCACTTTGTTCTATTATGTACCCTCGGCTGCGTTCTAGAAACCCTGAAAACTTTTGGCACCAATCACTGGAGTGGTCCAGCGCAACTCTCATTCCTACAAAAGGTTTACTCGCTGCTTACTCGATGCTCGCAAACATCGATGAGAATAAAATATTATCTTTATGTACCGAAATGATTTAAGACGAGTCAGATATTTGCGAATCCTTCTTTTATCTCGAAAGGAAAAGAAATAAGGGGAGACGGCAATAAGAGAAAATAGATTCTAGCGGATGCCGGCGGAAAAATAAGGCAGAAGTTGTTAAAAATTGCCCGGTCCGATAATCCTCGATCAAAGGGGAGGCGAACGATTGGCGTTATTTGTCAGCGTGCGCCAATCTCGCACCACGATAGAATCACGCTACAGTCATTATCGACGTAAACTTCTCTGCTCGAGGAGGGTGTAGCAAAGGGAGACAAATTTCGTGGGCATTTTTTTCTTTTCGCCATTGCCGTCGTTCTTTCCCTTCTCACCGCTGGAAGCGGAAGAACGCGGAAGCGCGCAAGGGATGGCACCCCATTGCCCAAATTGTAGATTGGAGAATTAGGTACCGTAATTTCGATTATACTTCCGCGTATTAGTTTCATTAGTTAATAAATTGGAATTTATCTTAATCATAGCTTAACTAACTATACAGTGTGCAATTCAATTGAAAGTCTTAGAGTCCTGAAAAGGACTTGGAAAATTTCGACTGAATTGCAAACGATTTAAGTCTATGCACGTAGTCCTTAGCTTGATATCGTTTCCAAAAGACCGGTCTCTCGAAAACGGTACCAAGGGCCCAGGTCCACCCCGTGGAGGTGACTACGCAGGGACCCATCCCTAATTTCCCTAATCCCATCCACCCTCCATTACATCTGTGTGTTCTCGGTACAGAAGGTACCGAGGACTGACTCTACTTCTGAATTTCAAACAACCGGAATCCATAATACATTCTCTTTACATAGATTTTAGAGATTGCAGTATGGACTTTATACGATAGGGATAGGAGAGAAAGGATATAAGGAAATTACAAACACATACAATATTATATAGAAAAATAATAGTAATTAAAATCCCTCGGCGATCCAACGGCGATCCCTCGGCGATCCAACGGCGCTCCATCGGCGATCCAACGGCGAGAACCTAAACTTAACTTAACTTAGACTCTAGCTTAACTAACTATACAAGTTACAATCCATTACAAAGTTTACAACTAACTCAACGCTAGAACTACCCGCAATAAAAGTATTTTAAATTCATGCAAAGAATAAAGAAGAAAGAAAAGATAAAATACTCTAAAGGAAAAGCAAAGAATAGAAAATAAAGAGTGAAAGGAAAATTTTAGTTGATGCAAAATTAAATGCTTTGATAGTTCTAGCGTCGAATCTACATCTGTATTTAAATCTAAGCGCGTAGTCCTTAGCATGATACCGTTTTCGAGAGCGCAATCTCTCGAAAACGTTACCAAGGGCCCAGGCCCACCCCGTGGAGGTGACTACGCAGGGACCCATCCCTAAAACAACCCTAATCCCATCCACCCTCCATTACATTCAGGTGTTCTCGGTACAGAAGGTACCGAGGACTGACTCTACTTATAAATTTCAAATAACCGGATTCCATAATACATTCTCTTTACATAGATTTTAGAGATTGCCGTATGGACTTTGCGAAAGGGATAATGAGGAATGCCATTCTCTTATCAGAAGTGAAATTTTTAAAGTTACTCTACAAACACTTTGGAAATATTAAAGTGTTTCTAAAAAAAGTTCTACGGTACGATACTCTAAATTCTATTACTCTACTGTAAGAAAATTTGTGAAAAATCTTGGTAAAAATAGAAACAAAATTAAGTTGAACTAAAGTTAAGAGAAGAAACTAATTTTGAATAATGGAGATAAAATTCGCGACGCGACCGAAACGAACAAGTACCAATGAACCTGCGTTAATTCTCGCGAGAGCATTCTACAGAGATGGTTCAGCACTAGCAACTAGGTGAACCGTACCCGACGCGAATCGCGAACAAGTTTATGCCACATCTTACGTCGAAACAATTGATACCACGCTCTCCCCAATGGTGAATGCGGCTACCATCAAGAATTCAGCGAGACTTAGCAGTAGGACGCATTGCTCAACGACAAGAACGAACTTCGCAGACCGCCCCAAGTCGTCTTACAGCAGGTCCGAAGACCCCAGCGACACGGGGTAGGAGCTACTCGGAACGAACCTGCGTGAGCGCGTCCAATGTACTAAGCCTATACCCAAGTCGAGTACCCAACGGGCGTACCAATCGACAAGGGCTGCGAAATCTCAATGGGCTCCGAAAACCACATCAGTTTGATTGAGTATCGACTATTTCGCTGCGTGACGATGGAAGACGAAATCTCGAGCGACTAGAGAAGAAGAAAAACTGCGTGAAGCGATTTCACGCAGCAGAAAATAAGAATGCTCAAGGGAGTATGTAACGCATTTTCATCGGTACTGACTAATCGCGAACCGACTTATACAAGAACAATGTGTTCTGTATTAATAAACGTGCGGTAACGGATTAATAGAAATGGCTCTCTCACTTCGGATAAGAAAATGTATTCCTTAACAATTATGTTACAAAGAGGGATGAAGGAATAGGGATGTTACATACAAATACAATATATAAAAATAATTTACATACAAATACAATATATAAAAATAATATACATACAAATGCAATATATAAAAATAATTCTAACTACAATCCCTCGGCGATCCATCGGCGATCCCTCGGCGTTCCATCGGCGCTCCAGCGGCGATCCAGCGGCGAAAACCTAAACTTAACTTAACTTAAACTAAATATACTAATATTATTAACTAATAATACAATTTGCAATCCAATTGAAAGTTTCAAAGTCCTGAAAAGGACTTGGAAAATGTCAAATGTATTGCTAATAACCCAACGCTAGAACCATCCGCGATAAAAGTATCAATTGGAGAAAATATTTAATAATGAATGTACAAAATTATGATCGAGTCTACAGAATAAAAATTATTTTGATCGATTTGATGGTTCTAGCGTTGAATCTACAATTATACTTATGTCTACGCGCGTAGTCCTTAGCATGATATCGTTTTCGAGAGACCGGTCTGTCGAAAACGATACCAAGGGCCCAGGCCCACCCCGTGGAGGTGACTACGCAGGGACCCATCCCTAGATTAATCCCTAGTCCCATCCACCCTCCATTACATTCAGGTGTTCTCGGTACAGAAGGTACCGAGGACTGACTCTACTTATAAATTTCAAATAACCGGATTCCATAATACATTCTCTTTACATAGATTTTAGAGATTGCAGTATGGACTTTGCGAAAGGGATGATGAGGAATGCCATTCTCTTATCAGAAGTGAAATTTTTAAAGTTACTCTACAAACACTTTGGAAATATTAAAGTGTTTCTAAAAAAAGTTCTACGGTACGATACTCTAAATTCTGTTACTCTGTTGTAAGAAAAATAGTGAAAAATCTTGGTAAAAATAGAAACAAGATTAAGTTAAACTAAAGTTAGGAGAAGAAACTAATTTTGAATAATGGAGATAAAATTCGCGACGCGACCGAAACGAACAAGTACCAATGAACCTGCGTTAATTCTCGCGAGAGCATTCTACCCGATGGTTCAGCGCTAGCAACTAGGTGAACCGTACCCGACGCGAATCGCGAACAAGTTTATGCCACGTCTTACGTCGAAACATTCGATACCACGCTCTCCCCAATGGTGAATGCGGATACCATCGAGATCTTAGCAAGGCTTAGCAAGTGGACGCATTGCTCTCAATGAAGAACGAACCGTGTAGACCATCCCCGTACCGACTTACAGCAGGCTGAAGCCCCAGCGGCACGGGGTAGGAAAACAACGTCGCGACTTCATCAAGAGGTACGTCCACTGTGCTAAGCCCATACCCTGGACGAGTACACCGGGCGTATTCGACCAGAGCTGCAAAATCTCGATGGACACCGAAAACCACATCAGTTTGATTGAGTATCGACTGCCTCGCTGCGTGACGATGGAAGACGGAATCTCGAGCAAATAAAGAAAACGAAAAAATACGTGAGACGATTTCACGTAGTAAAAAATTAGAGTGCTCAAGCTAGTATGTAATGCATTTTCATCAGTACTGACTAAACGCGAACCGAAAGAACAATATATTCTGTTTCTATAAACGGACGGTAACGGATTAGAAAAATGGCTCTCTCACTTCGGATAAGAAAATGTATTTCTTTACAATCTTATCATAAATGTGAAGAAGGGAATAGGGAAATTACATACATATAAAACATATAAAAATATCTATAACTAAAATCTATAACTAAAAATAAACTTAACTTAACTTAAACTATAAGATAATTAATAGTACAATAATCATACAATAATCGTACAATAATTATACAATAATTGTACAATAATCATACAATAATTATACAATAATTATACAATAATTATACAATAATTATACAATAATCATACAATAATCATACAAATAACTTAAATCTAAGTACGTAGTCCTTAGCTTGATATCGTTTTCGAGAGCGCAATCTCTCGAAAACGTTACCAAGGGCCCAGGTCCACCCCGTGGAGGTGACTACGCAGGGACCCATCCCTATGTCCCTAATCCCATCCACCCTCCATTACATTCATGTGTTCTCGGTACAGAAGGTACCGAGGACTGACTCTACATCTGAATTTAAAACCGGAATCCATAATACATTCCCTTAACATAGATTTTCGAGATTGCAGTATGGATTTTTGCGAAAGGGATGATAAGAAATTCCATTTTCTTACCCAAAGTGAAACTTGTAAAGTGACTCTACTGACACTTTGGAATAATTCAAGTTAAGCTAAACTAAAATTCAGAAAGGAAGCTAAGTTGAAGTAAGAATTAAAATAAAATTCGCGACGCGACCTAAACGAACAAGTACCGATAATCCAGCGTTACACATTCGCTAGTGCATTACAACCCTATGCTTCAGCGCTAACCACCTAGCGTACCGTACCCGACGCGAATCCCGAACAATTACTCCACGTCTTACGTCAAAACAGCCGAAACCACGCTCTCCCTAATGGTGAATGCGGGGACTATCGAGATCTCAGCGAGACTTAGCATTAGGACGCATTGTCCAACGACAAGAACGAACTTCATAGACCGCCCCAAGTCGTCTAACAGCAGGTGCGAAGACCCCAGCGACACGGGGTAGGAGCTACTCGACCCGAACCCGCGATGAACGCGTCCAGTGTACTAAGCCTATACCCAAGTCGAGTACCCAACGGGCGTACCAATCGACAAGAGCTGCGAAATAACGATGGGCACCGAAAACCACATCAGTTTGATTGAGTCCCAACTGTCTCACAGCGTAGCAATAAAAGACGAACCCGACGCGCGAATAAAGAAACGACGTGAAGCGAACTTACGAAGCACAGGATTAGAATGCTCAAGCGTCTGTGTAACGCAATGGTTTACCAGTATTACGACTAAACGCGAGAGCTATTATGTTATATTTTGATAAACGAGCGGTAAATGATTGTAATAATGGCTACTTTCTCACTTTGGATAAGTAAACGTATTCCTTTACGAGTTTATTATAAAGGTGGGTAAGGAAGTAGGGGAATTACATACATATCATTACATATATACACATATAATAATTAAAAATATCTATAATTAAAATCCCTCGGCGATCCAGCGGCGATCCAACGGCGATCCAACGGCGCTCCAACGGCGATCCAGCGGCGAAAACCTACACTTAAATTAACTTAAACTATAAGGGAATTAATAATACAATAATCATACAATAATCATACAATAATCATACAAATAACTTAAATCTAAGCACGTAGTCCTTAGCTTGATATCGTTTTCGAGAGACCGGTCTCTCGAAAACGTTACCAAGGGCCCAGGCCCACCCCGTGGAGGTGACTACGCAGGG
The DNA here is from genome assembly GCF_050948175.1 of Xylocopa sonorina. Taxonomy (NCBI): domain Eukaryota; kingdom Metazoa; phylum Arthropoda; class Insecta; order Hymenoptera; family Apidae; genus Xylocopa; species Xylocopa sonorina. Next base: position 9,486,594 of record NC_135197.1, on the reverse strand, counting down.
ACCCATCCCGAGAACCCTAATCCCATCCACCCTCCATTACATTCATGTGTTCTCGGTACAGAAGGTACCGAGGACTGACTCTACTGATAAATTTCAAATAACCGGTGTCCATACTACATTTTGTACAATCTATTATAAATCTTAGAAATTGCAGTATGGACTTTGTACGATAGGGATATGAGAGAAAGGATATAGGGAAATTACATACACATACAATATTATATAGAGAAATATTAGTAATTAAAATCCCTCGGCGATCCAGCGGCGATCCCTCGGCGATCCAACGGCGCTCCATCGGCGATCCAGCGGCGAAAACCTAAACCTAACGTAACTTAGACTCTAGCTTAACTAACTACACAATTTACAATCCAGTACAAAGTTTTCAATTAACTCAACATTAGAACTACCCGCAATAAAAGTATTTTGATTTCATGCGAACAAAGTAGAATGATAGTTGTGCGAAAAAGTAAAAGTACTCGAAAGAGAATGCAAAGAATAGAAAATAAAAAGTTAAGTTAACGCAATGTTATAGAATATTCTAAAAATGAATGTATAAGATCTATATAAGACAATCAGTTTAAATGCTTTGGTGGTTCTAATATTGAATTTACATCTGGACTTAAGTCTACGTGCGTAGTCCTTAGCATGATATCGTTTTCGAGAGCGCAATCTCTCGAAAACGTTACCAAGGCCCCAGGCCCACCCCGTGGAGGTGACTACGCAGGGACCCATCCCGAGAACCCTAATCCCATCCACCCTCCATTACATCTGTGTGTTCTCGGTACAGAAGGTACCGAGGACTGACTCTACTTCTCAAATTAAAACCGGAATCCATAATACATTCTCTTTACATAGATTTTAGAGATTGCAGTATGGATTTTTGCGAAAGGGATGATAAGAAATTCCATTTTCTTACCCAAAGTGAAACTTGTAAAGTGACTCTACTGACACTTTGGAATAATTCAAGTTAAGCTAAACTAAAATTCAGAAAGGAAGCTAAGTTGAAGTAAGAATTAAAATAAAATTCGCGACGCGACCTAAACGAACAAGTACCGATAATCCAGCGTTACACATTCGCTAGTGCATTACAACCCTATGCTTCAGCGCTAACCACCTAGCGTACCGTACCCGACGCGAATCCCGAACAATTACTCCACGTCTTACGTCAAAACAGCCGAAACCACGCTCTCCCTAATGGTGAATGCGGGGACTATCGAGATCTCAGCGAGACTTAGCATTAGGACGCATTGTCCAACGACAAGAACGAACTTCATAGACCGCCCCAAGTCGTCTAACAGCAGGTGCGAAGACCCCAGCGACACGGGGTAGGAGCTACTCGACCCGAACCCGCGATGAACGCGTCCAGTGTACTAAGCCTATACCCAAGTCGAGTACCCAACGGGCGTACCAATCGACAAGAGCTGCGAAATAACGATGGGCACCGAAAACCACATCAGTTTGATTGAGTCCCAACTGTCTCACAGCGTACCAATAAAAGACGAACCCGACGCGCGAATAAAGAAACGACGTGAAGCGAACTTACGAAGCACAGGATTAGAATGCTCAAGCGTCTGTGTAACGCAATGGTTTACCAGTATTACGACTAAACGCGAGAGCTATTATGTTATATTTTGATAAACGAGCGGTAAAGGATTGTAATAATGGCTACTTTCTCACTTTGGATAAGTAAACGTATTCTTTTACGAGTTTATTATAAAGGTGGGTAAGGAAATAGGGGAATTACATACATATCATTACATATATACACATATAATAATTAAAAATATCTATAATTAAAATCCCTCGGCGATCCAGCGGCGATCCAACGGCGATCCAACGGCGCTCCAACGGCGATCCAGCGGCGAAAACCTACACTTAAATTAACTTAAACTATAAGGGAATTAATAATACAATAATCATACAATAATCATACAAATAACTTAAATCTAAGCACGTAGTCCTTAGCTTGATATCGTTTTCGAGGGACCGGTCTCTCGAAAACGTTACCAAGGGCCCAGGCCCACCCCGTGGAGGTGACTACGCAGGGACCCATCCCGAGAACCCTAATCCCATCCACCCTCCATTACATCTGTGTGTTCTCGGTACAGAAGGTACCGAGGACTGACTCTACTAATAAATTTCAAATAACCGGTGTCAATACTACATTTTGTACAATTTATTATAAATCTTAGAAATTGCAGTATGGACTTTAAACGATAGCGATATGAGAGAAAGGATATAGGGAAATTACATACACATACAATATTATATAGAAAAATATTAGTAATTAAAATCCCTCGGCGATCCAGCGGCGATCCCTCGGCGATCCAACGGCGCTCCATCGGCGATCCAGCGGCGAAAACCTAAACCTAACGTAACTTAGACTCTAGCTTAACTAACTACACAATTTACAATGCAGTACAAAGTTTTCAACTAACTCAACATTAGAACTACCCGCAATAAAAGTATTTTGATTTCATGCGAATAAAGTAAAATGATAGTTGTGCGAAAATGTAAAAATATTCGAAAGTGAAAGCAAAGGATAGAAATTAAAAAGTAAGAAATAAATTTAAGTTAATGCAATATTATAGAAAATTCTAAAAATGAATGAATAAGATATATATATAAGACAATCAGTTTAAATGCTTTGGTGGTTCTAATATTGAATTTACATCTGTACTTAAATCTACGCGCGTAGTCCTTAGCTTGATATCGTTTTCGAGAGCGCAATCTCTCGAAAACGTTACCAAGGGCCCAGGTCCACCCCGTGGAGGTGACTACGCAGGGACCCGCCGATTGTTCACTTACCAATCGGCAGGCAAAAGTAGTTGTCATCCACCTCCGTCCACCGCCGACCACTGTTGGCCACCGTCGACCACCGGTGGCCACCACCGTCCACCACTGGTCACCGCTGGCCACCAGTGTCCACTACCCTTGGCTACTCCACTGCCATCCACTTTCGTCCACCATGATCCATCAGTGTCCACAATCATCCATCAGTGTCCACAATCATCCACCAGTGTCCACAATCATCCACCAGTGTCCACAATCATCCACCAGTGTCCACAATCATCCACCAGTGTCCACAATCATCCACCAGTGTCCACAATCATCCACCAGTGTCCACAATCATCCACCAGTGTCCACTACCCTTGGCTACTCCACTGTCATCCACTTTCGTCCACCACGATCCATCAGCGTCCATAATCATCCACCAGTGTCCACTACCCTTGGCTCGTCCACAGCTAGCCACTAGCAGCGACCATTCTCATCCTCCCCTTGACCTTCTCGCCTCGGGGTCCAAACGGCCAAAAGGCCCTCTGACAGTCTCGCACTGCTTTTATACACCTGTTCCCACTACCGCCTACCTCCCACTCTCTGGACTTCAGGAATTGACAAAATCAGTTTTCATACCATGGCAGCTTGTGATTTATTAATTTTCAGATTTTTACTACAAATTTATGCTCTTTACAACTTGTTACAGTAGTGTACACAATTTTTTATGAATTTTTTACCTATTTTTTCGAGCGCCGTGGCGACTAAGGGTCGCCTCTCGAGCGGGAAGGGTTGAGATACTAATTCGTTTCACGTCAACCCCGCGTCCCGTCTTTGTTGCTTCAACAATTTCAGCCGAGAATTACCAGGGATAAACGCGCGTCGTCTACGATTGGAATTTGAAATATTTAATCCGGAAGGAGGAACCGGAAGGTTCGTAAAATATTGTCGCAACGACGACAGCCGACACTTTAGCGTGTCTGTCTTGCCGTTTAAGTCCGGGCCCGCCGTCTTGAAAGCACGGTAAAACTACCATCGCAGAATCCGGTTCGCCGGGTGGAACAGGAAACACAGAGCCGGTCTACAAGACCAAAGCCTCGGTCACGGATATTGACATTTCATTAAACGAGATTCCTGAGGAGCGTGTGTACGTACGTTCAATTTCCGGCTGCTTGCGAAGCGAAACTGGAACTTGTCAAAATGTATGTTGTATAGTTTGGAACGCCGCCCCTTTGTCTACCGGGCGTTTGTTGAATACATCCTGTGCATCTTGCACGAGGAACGTCGATGTAATTTTGATGAGGCAACGGGCGGGGGGGGGGGGGGGGGCTCCCGATTTTCTTCCTGGCACCTTCGAATCGCGGATCATCCGCGGAACTCCGTTATTCTATTTGACCTGGTGGAAATCTACTCGCTAGACGAGTCCCTGGTTTTCTATATACACGCACGCATATATCATTTAAAATACGTCCCCCTCCCCCCCTGATTTCCTATAGATTCTAATACAATCGCATATGAAACGAGAGATCGTAATTATTTATTTGCTCTGATCGAATGCGAGCTCTGAATAATTTAAACCGTTTCCGTTGTCCAATACATCACCGCTTTTTCGCAATTTAGCAGCGCGAAAGTTACAGCTTACCCGTCGATAAAAAATTAATTCCCGGTTTTCGAGAGTTAATTCTGCAAACTTTTAATTATTCAGTTCTCATGCATCGTTAGTTTTTATTTTAGGAAAAAAAAGCAGAATTGTTTCTGGTTGGATATCCATGTGATTAAATGCTGTTATTAAAAGCCCATCGATAAGTCCGCTAATACTTTTCATTAAAATACCATTCCACGTGGGGCATGCATTTTGTTGAAAAATGGTAAATATTCGCGATCGCATTTAGCGGCACTGAATTTCGCTAACCGATGCGAACGATACGAATGAGATACGAAAGGTATCGAACGCTTTATCGCGTGTTTTCGTAAATTCTCGACGGGAAATCAACGGTTATGAGTCCAGAAAACGGGACGTCGTATTAAAGTCGTGGCCATCCGCTGATATTTATGGCTCGCGATCTATACGTCTGTCTGGAAGCGTAGAACCGGCTGGATAGCTCGTAGCGCGATGTTCATGCTGAAAAATCTAGTGAATAAGTAGATGCTAAGCAGTTTCTCGAACTAACTTTAAATGGGGAGCGCCACGTGAAATATTTGTGTAGTACAACGAAATTTATGTCCGCGGACCGCGGGATGCGAGAAAGATCGCGGATCCTTAAGAAGTTTTATCAAAAGTGTTTTACATTACTTAAACGCCCTTCAACCGCGGGAAAGATTTTCACAATAAATTTCCTTTTTATGCCGCCGGTTTCATTAAAATCTCATTAATCACCGTTACAGTCAATTTCAGAGCGAGCCAGCGAGATAACATCTTTTATATTACGCGCATCGTCGAAAAACAAAAGAATTTTCTAACGCTACGAGCGTTTAATGTCGCTCTAAGCAGTTTCTGACTACTTTTATCGAGAATCATTTAAATTACACCGTGGATCCCGCTTGAAATATGAATGGAAATCCTCTTCGCGAATTCCTTTTCATTTGCACCGCGTATATTCACGGGGAAAGGTTGATAGAAACCCGTCTACCAACAATAACCGAAGTACCCGCTAGTTCGGCATATCTCTACTACTGGGAAACTGTTTTCATTAATAAAGAAGAAAATTGTTACGCATTTAATATGGACGGGGAACGAAATTTGCTTGAAAAAGATAATATCTGAACTATCGAGGAAATACCCCCCCGAGAACTTTTAAACAATTCCTATTAAACAGGCCAGTTCGAGGCGAATAAAGCACGCTCGATGAGCGCTCCGGAAGCGCGAACCATCGCTACCGGATATAATCCGCTGGATAAACGAATCCGCCGATAAATTATCTGTATAGCGTTCGATCACCATCCCATTACCGGTATAGCACTTCGTGGAGCGCCGCGAGGGCAGGGGAGGGCCGGCGAACCTTCGAGAGGACGATCTTTTCACGGGAGACGTCGGTTTCCTAACGCGGACCGTTCGTCTTGCGAGAAAAGTCGCGAGGAAGAGGAAACGATTCGTCGAAAGAAGAGGGGCGTAAGCGTCGCGCGGAAAGAGAAAACTTTCTTTGGCGATCTCGAGGAATCTCTCTTTTACCATCCCTACCTCTGTCCTCCTCTACCCTGGTCTATTCCTCTCCCTCATGTTCCACGACAGAGTCCATAAATTTTAGCAATTTCTGGAGTGCTGCTGCTGCTGCTGCTGCTGGCTGGTTGGTCTCTTCGCCCATTCCCTCTCTATTTCTATCTATCTATCTCTCCCTCGCTCTTCCACCCTTCCTCCCGCGCTTCCCTCCTGCGCCCTTTTACTATCTACAGCGGTGGCAGGAATAATAACGTGACGACAGAGCCCAATTGTCCCCTAATGCCGCGAAGTTTCTATTCAGAACATCTTTTTGTGCGTTACTACCGGCGGACGTGGGAGTGAAAGTCGTATCTCGCCACGCCGGCTGGAAGGGCAACCTTGCAATTCAGCCGAGCGACGTGGGAGGGTTGCCAACTCCGCTATATGATAATGGACCGACGATGCTATGCCTACTCGATCTATAATACGCCCTTATATAGATGTATCTGTGGATATTTTATATACGTGTGTACGTGTACGTATGTATATATATATATGTATGCAGAGAGGGAGGGAGGATATTTAGAGGCTCTACCCCGCGTGGTTCCCGATTTTCCCTTGTTCCATTGGGTGGAACGATGGAATAGGCAGGCAAATGTGGCGAGATGGGTGTAGGTAAATCAGCGTGGTAAACGCGATAGGTAATTGTGCGAGTTGATATTGCCAGCGAAACGTTTCGGGGGGAAAGTGAATTAGGTAGATACCCTTAATGAAATCTAATTTACGTTACACGATAATACAATGCCGTCGTACGGAATGCCACAGAGTTTTCCATCGTTCCCACCGTTCGTGCGGCAAAACGTCTAGCGAACATTACCGTGACGCAACGTCCCTAAAATAAAGCACTCGGGATAATAGCCGCAGCGCTGTGTTAACCGGTAATGAAAATCTCCCCGAAGATTTCCCGGTGAAATGCGTCCGCGGATACATCAGACGGGAGTCCGTTCTGGTTAATGGATGAGCATCGAGCGGGGAAAAAATGTCCACCGTTCCTAAAATTGATTCCGCAAAGTTTTAATGGAAAAAAACTGGACAATGGCCGTGATATCTGGTGAAATCGGTGACAGGATCGCGAAAGATGTGACGAGGCAGTCACCTGCCAGACGTGGCGGAGCCGTGGCCATTGAAAAACAGACGGCGCGTGTAATTTTTATATCGTCCACCGTGGCCGAGAGAGGAAGCCACGTGGCGCGATAAACACACCCCTCGCGGTCGCCAGCCGGAGGACCCCGCTACATTTCCGGTACGACGACAATCCGACGGCGTCCTACGTCCCAGCGTTCCATTGTTGCGTATGTATCTCGACAGCCGCGCGGTCTGACCGATACTGGGAACATGAAACAGAGCGCCGCGGGGTGTCTGCCTCGAAAAGGAAGCCACTGAATGAAATCTCGCCCGAGTAGAAGGCTGCGAAGGGGAGGGAAAACCCTGCAGGGGGATGCGTCCATCAGGGCTTCCCCGTTCCGACGCGTTCAGCTTTAATTGACCAATCAAGACCAGCGAAATACCGCCCGTACAATGTTGACAATTGTTTATTACAGCCAATAAATTGGCTGTTTACGACCTGGTTTATTAACCCTTATACCGTGAAGAGGGCTCGTTCGTATTCATTTTTTTCTTAACTCTGGAATTCTTGTTCATGGCGGTTTTATACAAGCCAGCTACGAGTCTTCTGTGTTCGACCAAGTACTATTTAAAGATTAGTAGTGCCGATATGTATGACGGTACGATGATGCTTTGGAAATTTGTTTACACTCTGTCAAGCCGATTAAGAGTACGCGAAGCGACGGTTGCCAACTGGGGCAAGAAATTGCATATCGTTCGTCCACGCGAGGACTCCGCTACGTTTTCGATCTGATGACGGTTTGACGCGTCACTTTGCCGCGGTGTTTCTGAATTTTTATCGTCGTGCGCGTCCTTTTCGGATACGCGAGCCACAAAACGGATCGCCTCGGGGCATCCGCGTTGGAAAGAAAGCCGGATCTGAGCAGCAGAGGCAAAGGGGAGAACAGAAAGGAACGGATCGAACAAGGGGGTGGCAAAAAAAAAAAAAAGAAAAAAAATCAGCCAGCAGAGAAAACGAAGAACGCGAAAGGGGAAACTAATCGGAAATCGAAGCGGCGTTCGCATCTCTAACGAGTCAGCTTTTAATAACCCGCTCGAGAATCAAGGAAAATTCGTTGGCTCGGGCACGCGTGCTTCGCTCTTTATTTCAACAAATCCGCTCCCCGGCTTTTTCCATTCCGCTCCAGCCCATCGATTCCGCGTGTACATGCACGCGCATGAACTCGTATCAACGTGAACGTACAAACGCCCTAGCGGATTAAAAACCCGGAAGATCGCGGCAGAAAGCCAATCACGATATCATGCGGCATGAGCCGGTGGAACAAACAATCGTCGAATGGAACGAAAAAGTGCCCTAACTGTTCCACGCTCATATTCAGGCTCTCATTGTCGCGCACCTTGCTGATGAACCTCAATAGCGCTTAGAACGAATCAAACGAAGCTCCGCGGGCGGTCCAAGTCAAGAAGTGGAGGAACCCTTCTTCGAAGGGTTCCAAGAATACCATCGGATCGACGGAAACAAAAATCACGCAAAAGAGAAAAACAGAAAGAGAGAGAGAGTACCAAATCAGTGTTTATCTCCCCAACGAGTTGGTTTTTAATAGGCTGTTCGAAAACAGTGCGAAATAATGTGAAAGCCATGGCCTCTGCGGACAGGGGTGGCCAGAAGAACAGAGGCGGCGAGGGCGAAGAGGGCAGAGGGTAATACACGCGCTGCGACTGTTACGGTGGTGGTAATTGTACCGACACTGGGTCGAGGGTGTTCGTGTTGGGGTTTAGAGGCGGCAGCGAGGGGTTGCTCGTGCCCGAACGACAATACCTTACGGTTCGACGCACTCTCGATGCTCGGGATCATCGAGTTTGAATTCGAAACGCGCGGGGCGCGTTCGCGCTGGTGACGGCGAGCCTGGTTCCGGCCGTTGGGGACCCTCCGCGGCTCTGTTTAAAGTAGACACGTGGCCCCGTTTACGTTTCTAGGGTGCCTGTACAGGGACACGGGCACGCATGCGTCCCCCCCTATCCGGGGCGCGCGTGTGCGTGCACGCGCGTCTCGTTGGTCCTTTGAAAACCGAAATCAAATACATTTATTCGAGAGGTAACAGGGCCTGGCGACGGGATCGTCCCATTGTTGCTCGCTGTCAGACTGGAAGAGATCGCGCGACTTTATTGGCCGTTTAACAATCGGAGGGCCCGCAGTTGCGACCGCCGCCACGGGATTTCGGAGCTGTCGCTTCCGTGATTAAGTTTCTGGAGTCGTCGAGATTACGCGGCCACCCCCGAGGGGCGGCCAGCGCTTTCTCTGCTGGGAACGCCGGTGCAGTTTGTTATTGTCTCGTTTGCGTGATACGTTTGATCCGTTGGGTGTCCCCTCGCGGTGGCGTTGGACAACGAAGTCGGTTGGATATCGCGAAGGGCGCCCCATCGCGTTAATTTCGCGCGCGATCGTCGCTGAAGCGTTAAACGGGCGAAGTGGAGGAACGCCCGAAGGACGAACGTTTCGTGAAAGAAGTCTTAATCGAGAAGGTGGGATCGATGGCGGAACAGTGGACGTCGCCGGGGGTAAAAATTCCTATTACGATAAAAAGGGAGATTATGCCCGGATTTAATTCCGCCGGAACGGCGCACTCGAATTAAACGTCCCGGAAGTCATCGTGGAGCACGCTCGAGCACAAGGAGGCCAGCAGTCGTAATGTCGGTATCTAGCAAATAAAACACCGTGAGCCGGGTCCTCTCTTTATCCCGGCCGGCTGTAAATATGCAAATTGTCAGATCCCGCCATCCTTCTTTGTCTAGAGGATCCGGACGGAGGCGGCGTCGGCGTCTACTTCGCTGAACGACGGGGAGAGAGACCGGGGCACGGCCGATGAGATTCAATTTACTTCCACCAAAATGGTGTACTCGGTAATACACTTTGGACGCGCGGCTACCCTCCACTATATTATTGCCCTCGTAATAACGTGACAGTAATTTGTATGCAAAATCATTTCCCTGAGCTACCCGCCCGCGTAAACGTCCGCCACCCCCCGCCTGCCCGCGGAAAGTTTTCTTTGTTTGCGCGCCGAACTATCTTCCAAATTTGATAGATCGACGATCCTGTTTAAGATGCCCACGCACACACACATCCACCCCCAACCCTTCGTCCCGCTGCCGTTTCCTTCCGCTGCTTGAGTTCGCGTGGTTATCGATGCAACGCGGGTAAACGAGACAGCCGAAATCTGGAACGCGACCGAAAATTACTTGGCAAGCGTACCGGCCGCGTTCGACGCGGTTCTCGGTACGAGAACTGTGTCATCGTTGGGTACACGAAATTTCAACGTACCCCCGTCGACTCGCGATTCTACAAACTGTATCGCCTTATGCATATAACACTCTCACCAGTGGTTCGTTGGGGAGGCTCTCAAGGAGGCGACGCAACCCCTCCTTTCAGTTCTAGTTCGATCGACCCGATTTCGCCTCGATTCGAATAAAAGTCACCAAGCTACATACATTATTTATCAGCCGACTCTGGACGTTCCACTTTCGAATTAAAATGTTTTTTCGCGAAAGTCGCCGGAGCTAGATCAGTTCCAAGCGTTCGACGAACCTTCAGGAGGTCCTCGAGGTTCGCTCCGTCGACGTATTTCCGTCTGTCTGGATCAGGGCCGGTGAACTCGGCTGGAACCCCCGTAATGTACCACTATCATCGGTCTCGAGCTAGGGAAACAAATGCCACGGCGCAGAGGCCGGAGAAAACTGGCAGGAATATAGGACGAGGCTGGCTGCGAAAATTTATTTCGACCATCCAATTGTATTTTCCTAAGTGGGGGCTCGCGCTCCATCGATAGCTCATCCAGCCGAGCTTTCTCTTATCTCGGTTAACCGAGTGATGGATGTCGATCTGCTTCCAATTCCTGCGCTGTGTATCGACCACGTTGCTCCCCGCGGATAGAGAAAGGGGGTGGGGACGGGAAGGATGTTGCACTCGGTGGTGCACGTTCGATTCGAAGGAAAGGAGCACGGAGCAGCACAAATAAATCTACCGTGGTCGATCTCATGAAGTCCTTCCTCGACAGGATTCCACTGGCCTGTCCAGGATCACGGCGATGGGATACATGCAAAACGGTGGAGGGGAACGTGGAAGCGAATGGAAAAGTATTCTCCTGGACCTCTCTCACCCCCGACCCCACTTGCGATAAAAGGTTTGCCTCTATTGCTACTTTTGTGTAATTCTGCCTCGTGTATCCGCGGCTTCTACTTTCGACCGGCTATCCCGCTCGCGCTATCTCTCGTTCGAAAGGAGATTTACATCCCGTACGTTCTTATTTAAATTGCGATACCAGCAGCGTTACGAGCAGCAGAGAAAAGAAGAAGACTGAGGGGAGGGTGGAGAATTCGATATGCAACGCGTCTCGCTGAAAATATTCAACCAAGTTATGCAACCGATGGGGGATGGCCGATCGAACGTTTGGCGCCTCGTTAGACGAAGGCGCGTCTCGATTGGTTAATGAATCGTCGTAATTTCCGTTCTGGCTCGTTCGCTAATTTAACAGCGCCTCGAAATTTCGTTCGTTCTCGTCCCGCGGACAGATGCAAATGCCGAGTTATGAATTTTTATTATTTGTTCCGGTTAATTGGAAGCAACCGCTGACCGAGTATTTCCCGCCATCCTTCACGGACTTCGTTAACGAAGGAAATGCAATTTTCTTGCACGACATAAAACGACGCGGTGTTTCATTTATCATCCGGCGAACCGTCAAAGCGCTTTGCGGCGCGAGTTGCCCCGTTTCAAGCGCGGCGCTATTCAAACATTTCGCGTTCGCTTGACAAAAATCTGTTAACAGAAGTAACGAAACGAGAGAATAGGTTTAACTGTTTTTCAAGTAGGTTACGAGATTGAAGTTTGAAATGAATCAAAACGACGTCCCTGCTCGCTGCGCACCGCGATGTTACCACAGAACCAGACCGTAGCCTATTGATAATAAAAGTTCTTTGGGGAGGAAACACCCGTTCCATTCGCTAATGCACATCCGGCCCGGGTATTACGCGTAATAACTTCGCGCCGTAGCTATCGCGGTACATTTTTGTGTATTTTTCGGTCAGAGGGGGAAACAGAGCCCGGCTCCCGCAGGCGTGATCTCGGGTTATCCGATGAAACTGAATACGCGTGTGCAGCGGTATCAAAAACGCCGGAAACCAGGCGTTTCGCGGTGCACGACGACAAATAAAACGGGCAATTTCGGCGAGACGGTCGGGGAAACAAGCGTGAACGTCGTTTCGACACCGAATTGTCCCCCATTCGAAATTCACGCCTTCGCTCTTCCGAAGAGTTATGAAGATTCTATTCTTACGAAAGTCACGAAACTTTCGAATCATAAAATCGAAGAACAACTAACGACAGAAAGGCGATTCATCGCCAACCCGGAAGAGCCTCGTCGGCACCAGTAGCGTTACAGTTTGAAATTCTAGTGGCCGTTTAGAAAGTAGAGAAAAGCGTGGACGAGAGGCGAGCGAACAGCCGGGGAACGACCGAGCCAGACATCGATGGCCTCTTTGAGAGGAGATCCTCCTCGGTGGCAACACGATTCCGCGAGAAATGGACTCGGGTGGCTTTCTGGAACGGTCAATTCAAACGAGAGTGCGGGGCTGTTCTGGCGCGGATAGAAATCGAGATATGGAAGGAAACGGCGACGAGCGAAGGTAGGAAACACGCGAGAACGGTTCCGCGTGTACGCCGTGGCCAAAGGGAACAGATGTGTGGAGGTATCCCCTTTGTGACTGCGAGGCAGTCGATATTCCCTGGAGATCCGGTTGATCAGGTCTATCCTGGAGGTCGAACACCGTGTTCGCGCGGGGGCTGCCGTCGATCGCGGCGCCCGCGCGACCCCCTACGGGCCCTGCGCACCCTCCCTCGAAATCTTTCGGCGATAAACGCGAATGAAAACGATAGAGAGAAGCGGGAATGAAAGGGAGAGACGCATCGAGTTCCGTGAATGCGTCGAATCGCGAGGAGGGAATTTTTTCCTCCGCTCTTTATGCCGCCCCCGGCACAGTGTCACTGGCAAATACCGTCGGGAAGAATATGCCGGTGAATCGGGTCGTAATAAGGGGCGGCAGTCTCGAGAGACTCGATTGATCGGTTGTTCCGACGACCGAGAACCCTTGCGCAAGGGTTTGCTAATCGCGTGTCGAGACTTCAATCTCTGGTACGGGTCCATAAAACGGCGGGGGTAGTTTCTCCCGGATGGTCGAGTGGATCGCAGGAAGAATAAGAAATAATAACCGGCACTGCCGGGACGCATCGATACGGCCCGATATTAACTTTCGTTCGGGGATTTCCGCGAGAATTCCCGGCTACGAAGGATTCCTTTCTTCGTCTCGTGTAATTCGCGAGATTGAAAAAGTAGCGAAGATGACAAGAAAAGGGGGTGGGAGCTGGGGGCGGAGCGAGGAAAGAAAAAAAGAAGTAACGACGAAAAAGAGCGAGGCACGGGTAACGTCGCCGCCCTTTCGAAATCATACAGAAAAGTTCGATTCACAAAGGGACGATGTATCGTTAAAAGAGCGGGCTCTTCTGACTCCGCGAACACGAGAAATTTAATTCTCCGGTTCGCACGGCGCGGCGCTCGGTGAGAGAGACAGCCACCCTTGTGAGAGGATGAGCGGCGCAGCACGGAGGAGGAAAAAGTGCTGCTAAGTACCGTCTAAAGGATTGTCAATACCCTTGTCCTTGCACGTGTTCCGACGTGGCTCGCCCCGTAGGGACGTCACTTTCGAACGGTAAGAAGGAGAAAGCGGAGAAAAAGATCAAAAGGCGCCTGGGATCCTCACCTCGGTTCGCGTTTCTTCGACGAGCGTGCGAGCGAGAACGGGACGCCGGGCACGTGGAAAAGCATCGTCATCGAGGATAAGGAGAACGTTCGAGCGAAAGAAACGGTGAAACCTTGTATCCGTCTGGTTTCAATTAATCAGCGTTTCGGTCGTAATATCGATCCCCTCGTTTCCCCTGGATACACTTACGAACGGACCCTCGCGCGCACTCCTCGTCGAGAGGAGGACCTCGAGAGAATCGAGTCTAATTGACCATTAAAAATATTTCACGTTCAATATTTTCAAAGTGGCTACCCAATACTTGCCACACGGTTGGCCGACACTTGACCATTCGCTGTGAGTCTGAACAGACAGGGAGACAATCGGTCGATGAACGATGGAATCTGTTTATCGCGATTCTGGCACGTTTCCTCGAACAACAAAGTCGGTGCATCCAGATTTAGACGTCGAAGAGAAAGAGGACTAACCAGGGCTCGAGGAGAAAAATGGAAAGAAAATATCGCGATGAAGGGTGCCGGTCCCTCCGTGCCGATCGATTACCCCGTCGTTTACCTACACCCTTTGCCTCTGTCGCCTTTCCCGTCGCATTAATGAAAGGACCTTTGGTTATTGTACTCATCTCTCTATCTCCGCCGCTTTCACCGTCATCCCCTTTCCCATCCAGCTCCCCGTATCTCGCTCTCTTTGGACGAACCCCACGGAACGCTATAGACACGGACGCGTAAACAGAATCGGAAGGCGCACAGGTGCGCGGATCCCTGCACAAACGTTCGCACATGCAACCAACCCCCTGCGCGCCACCCTGTTCGCGAATCAATGAAGTCCGTTGCGCGTGCGCCCACGGTGCTATATCGTTTTCCACAACGATATCGTTTTCTATCAAGCTTTTAATGCACGCGCCTTTCCACGCGTTGCCTCGCGATGCACGCGTCGAGCGATGCGCCAGCCAGCTCCCTGTGCCTCATTCGTCTCGGTTCAACGCGATCATCTCCGTCCGCCTCTTCGAACGCGTCGATTTTTCTCGCGAACACCGGTTGGCCAATCGCGGCTGGGTTGATCGATCGCCAGATGCGTACGCGGACCTCCGCGATGCTCGAATGCGCTCGACGCCCGTTACGCAACCGGCGTTAGATGCTGATGATGAATGATAACGAAACGACGGACGTGTCGGTTAATGGACTTTCCTCTCCATCGTACCCTCGCGAAGAAACGGAATCCGAGGAACAGACTGTTTCGAAGGATGTCGAGTAGCGTGGAACTTTTTGTCGTTAAATTGTTACCAGCGGAATCTCGCAACGTTTACGTTGAATAGCCGATCGTTAAATTGATTCTGAATAGCTTCTGGCTAGCTTCGCGGGACTCTTCACACCGGGATTGCAGAATTTCTTAGTTGCCTGAAAGTATAGGTTCGCATAGTAGTCATCTCGCGGGTAGTATCCGTGGATGGTGGAAAAATGCGATCCCTCGTTTCGCTGAGGGCAAGAGTGGCGGCTCTGTTCGAGGTATGTAGCCCGTAATCGCGTCCGTGCTGGAGTCACGGGACACGAGGCCACCTAACGGTCTAATTTAATAATCCCTGAGCGAAGGGCGCGTAGCCCACGTGTTCGCGTTTATCCACGGAAGTGTTCCATTGGATTCGCATGATAGCTGGTGGCCCAGGGCGCGGAACGAAACGATCCGTGGGCCCCGGTTCCCCTCCTCGCCATCGCCCACGTGGAATCCGAAGCTGAACGAACCGCTACCTTGGACGAAACAATTTCGCGTGCTTATTTTCCGTCGCAAATTGACTTAGGCGCGCAACTCGTGTCTTCGCGGTACGCGGCAGCACGCTGCGGGGAAGAGAACCGCGGCTAGAAAACGACAGAGGCAGAGAGAAATGGTAGCGCTCGTGCAAGTCGTGCGCATTGCCGCGTGTATTCCCGTTCCATTCCTCGGCGAGCCGTACCGGGAGATTACTCGATCTTTTATGCCTCAATTATCATACCGAGCCATTATTAAACTCGTGTCGGAGCCGTATGCCCACTGGCCTTCTTCGTTTCCGCTGAAAAACGTTCGCCAGCCGAGAGATACGCTCGGAGCCCAACTGCGTTCACGCAGTTAACACGCGCGGATGCGCGCAGCGAAGCGAATGCAGCAGCTACTGTTACTGCGGACTAAGCGGAAAAAATTCTGGAGTATAAGGATATATTGCGTTTCTTCAAAAACTTCGAGGGAACGTATATTTTTCAGTCGTATACAACTCCTTTTTCAAATCGATTACTCGAAACTTGGGTAATATCCAACAATTTGTCTAACTATATCTATATGTCTGAATATAATCGCCATGCAGACTGCAGCTGCCAACGTAACCCTGGTGTCCGTCAATTTCAGCCCCTAACACCGATGTTTCCCCGTTTAGCAACACCCTTGCGCACCATCGCGGGACGATCGAGATCGAGGATCCGAAAACGATTAAAAAAACCCGCGCGGTCATGATGGGTAACGTCCCAGAACAGTCAGCGAACATTGTTTGCACTCGGATCGGAGCGATCTTTTCGCGTGCAGCTTTGTACGTAATAACAGAACGGCGCGCGCAGATAGACCCATTTGGGGATAGGTCCGCGTAACGGACAATGATGCGTCCTTTGCATGTCGGCATTCGGTGTTAAGGCTCGAGGCCGGCCAAATGACCAGTCATAAAGGTTATAATGAGCCCTGTGTGCCCGGCGTACGCTTGATCGGCGCATCGTGCCCACGGTTGCCATTCGTCGTCGTTCTCCGTTCCTCCGTTTCCACGTACCTCACCCCGTGGTCCCCATTTCGCGCGTCCCCAGCCGGCCTCGTCGGTCTCGTCTTCTTCCCGCTCGAACGCCATCGGTCCGTCCTCAGCAACGGCCGACTGTTCTCCGCCGCCGTCTCGCCTCCGCGGTTCGCCTCCTCCGATACAAACTCCCCGGGCCCAGGTACAGTCGAGATAATCAAAAGGCGCCCCGCATTCGGCGTAACTTCTGGAATTCGCGTCGGTGCATTGTATTCTCGCCCATTATCCGCCACGAAAACTTGGCAGAGATGAAACTGCGTTTCCTCCGCCCCTTCTTCTTCTTCTCCTCCTCCTTCTTCTTCTTCTTCTCTGTCGCTTGCCTCTTGCCGCCTCCTCCTGCCGCGACTACCATTACGTGTTTCGTCCTCTTTGCGCGAGAATTCCTACTCGTTTTCGCTCCCTCCCCGCCTCCGGCATCGGCTCTTTCCTCGATCCTCCTTTGCCACGCGGTTACAGGATAAACAACGAGTTCTTCCCGGCGGAGCTTTAATTTCCGAGAAAACGGGTTCGTTTTGGCGACAGCGCCACTCCGTCTCGAATTCGCTCAAGTTCCTAATAACGTTTCGAGAACAACGCGATACCGTACAATACGTACGCGGCGGCAAGTTCGCAGCCTATACACTGATTCGTCCGAAGCCACCCACCGTCTGAGTCTGCCAAAGAGACG
Source organism: Xylocopa sonorina (assembly GCF_050948175.1). Lineage (NCBI taxonomy): Eukaryota > Metazoa > Arthropoda > Insecta > Hymenoptera > Apidae > Xylocopa > Xylocopa sonorina. Next base: position 9,469,284 of record NC_135197.1, on the reverse strand, counting down.
AGCCGAACTTTGGAACAATCCGCGACAAAATCAGGGGCATCGATAACAAGGTTATCGGCGTAGAGGCGAACACGCGGTCGCAAGAAGTTTGCGGTCCGCGGTTCCGCGACATCGATGCGTTTCCGTCACGCACTGTACACCATGAATCCACGGGCAAAGAAGGCAGAGCAGGGACGCTGAGGGAAGGGGCAGCAGCCAGGGTAAAAGAGGAAAAAAGGATGGAAGAGAGAGAGGAAGAGAAAGAGAGAGAAAGAGGCCAATCGTCGTCCCATGGCGTGCGATCTACAGAACGGTCCATTTTTTTCTTCGCTTTTCATTCCTCCGTCCCTTCCCTTCCACCTCGATCCTCTCTTCTTTTGCTCCGTCCTTCTTCCTCTGCCTCCTCGGCTCTCTTCTCCCCCTCGACTCTACACCTCTTTCTTTCCGCTGCTTCTTCTCGTGCTCCTCGCTTTTTCCCCTCGTTCACCTCCTCCTCCTCCTCCTCCTCCGCCGGCGTCGTGTACGTCCGTACGTGTACCTGTCCATTCTTTTGTCGAATCCCCGCTCGCTTTTTCGGGCCACGTAGCCCAGCGGTACGAAACGCGGACGCAGCGGAGCAAAGTGGCGGCGGCGACGCAGGTGGAGGTGGCGAACGACTCCTTCGCCCTTTCTTCGCCCCCTCTTCTCGATCACCGTCCCGGCTCCTCCTGCTCGCGTTCCTCGCGCCGTCTTCTTCCGCCGGCGGTTTCTGTCCCCGGTTTCCCCGCGACGGCGACCGCAGAACGCCGCGGAATTACGGCGAGCGCAAAGTCGCGGCTAATGAAGTCGCAATTCAACCATTTCGCCGTTCGATTCCGCGGCGAGGCCTGGTCGAGGGCGTCCTTTGCACACGCGAGCGGAATAAAGGGAGTGGGACTGGTCGCGCGGCTGATTTCTTTGCCCGGAGCCGACCCTTTTGTATCGACATACTTAACGGCGACGGGGCGAGGCGCGGGACGGAGGCTGAAAGAGGCGCAGGGGAGACGATCGATTGTACGCGTTCGAGTAATTTAGCTTTCGCGTATGTCGCGATAGTCGATAGCGAATCCGCGATACTGGTCCTTCCTCGGATTATTCTTCCGTTTTTCCGCTTCCAATTATGTCACGCTGGAAGAAAAACTATTCGTAAATCATCCAGGGTGACTGATTTGAATACCGCGCGGAGGGCGAGGTAAATTCCACGGACTTAATCATTTCCCAAGGAACACCGTGCATACTATTAAAAAACCAGGCGACGCGTGTTAATCCGCAGTAAATATTCAACGAACAGGCAAAATAAATGGTCGGGGGGGAAGGGAATTTCTCCACGCCTTTTCAATCGTTCCACTTTCTCGATGATTCAGCGGAGCAGCGAGAGGCAAAAAACGGCACTGCGGTGTTCGATGATCGTAAAAGGGAATACTGCCGCGCTGGCACGCGTCAGAGTCGCTGGTAATATCGGTGGGCGCAGTATCCTGTCGAGGATACTTTCGTTAGGGCGGCGAAGTCGTAAACGATAGCCGGGCATCCGCGGTGGCAGCGCGCCAAGCGTAACCGGGCGGGCCTCGCGCGCATAATCGTTGCTGGTGCCTCGCGACGATCGCTAGGAAGTTAGCAACGTCGACAGGAACGCGAACGCCATCGACGGATCGCCTATTAGCGCTCTAACTTCGCCATCGACGGCTATGGCGAATATTTGAAGCTCGCTCGAACGTCGTTCCCGGTCAGATTCGCCGAATGCTTCGCGTTGGAAATATTTTACAGCCTCGCGGCGTCGCGTCGCAGTCTTACGGCATTTTTAGAGTCCCCTCGGGGTGTTTACGATGAAAATGGTGCGCGCGGCGTGTCTGACAAGCCCCCGTGATTTACGGCGAGAAAATGAATGGCAGATTTTATCTGTTTCGCAGCGACAAATACGACACTGCCCGCGCGTATTTGTTATATTTCCCGTTATTAGTTCGGCGTATTATACCTCGCCCGCGTGTATTTCGTTTCGTTACGTGAAATGATACCGCCGTTGTCCGACATTTCTCCGTAATTAGAAAATATTGCCCGGCGGAGTAGCTCGGTGAAAGGGTATTAAAATACGCATTTCGGATCGTATCCGTCGAGCTGGCGAAATAAAAATAACGCGATCTTTTATCCACGGTTGATCATCCAAACATTTGTAAAGCTTCCTCCCGGCTCGATGGCAAGCGGAACGTACACAGCTCCGAGGAACGCAGCGATTTCATCCGGAAGACGAGAGCCACTAAAACAACGATGTTCTTAAGTCACGTAGCGCGGGCTGGTGTGCGTGTACACGTGTAAACGCGTGCGTTTATTGTCCTGCCGGGCGTTGTTACAAACTACGCAACAAGGCTTCGGTTTATCCCGGCCGAGGGATGTTTTCTCCCCTCGTCGTGCTCTTGCCAGCGAGCCGCCTTTCGTGGGGAGCAGAAAACACGGAGAGCCCCTTCCCGTATCGAGCGTACGCGGCCTGCTTTGATTAATTATAGATCGTCCCTCGATGATCGAGTGGAAACGTCGAACGGTACTCCTCGCGCGCGTTATTTCCACAATTCACGCAAGAAACCCTCGCACTGCACGCGCTGCACTCACTTCCGTAGTCGCTGCAAGAAGGGCAGTTCTGCTCGAAAAATTTGAATTCTTCCAATTTCTCATTTCGCCCTCTCTTCGACGAACTTTCGAAGCGGCAGCTCCACATCTGTTCGCATTCGTCAGAGTGCACGGTTCTAAAAGAAATCTCGCCCTAGTTTCTCCCGTTTCACAGGCCATGTAAATTGAATGATTTTTAAAATAACTCGACCGGAAGCGAGGCAGAGTCAGAATTAAGATCGCCGGGTTCTTATCAATTAACCAGCAGAGCCAGCGTCAAATGCCTGTTCCTTTCGTGTCGAGCGAGTCGTTCTCGAATATAAACGAGCGAAATATTTTCGCGGTCGCAGCGCACGTCTCCCCCGTGCCTCGATATTTTTAGGACGCGACCCCCGGATCGATTAATCATTACTCGATGAAAAAAGTAAACGAAAAGATGCACCGCGGTCGCGGTAAAATATGTAACGGACGCGCGCGAATCGCAGCCGCACTGTTCTCGACCGTATAAATAACGCCGATCCGTAGAGGAGAAGTGCGTGTATGCAAGAAAACCGTGGCCCGTGGTCCAGGTAAAACACACGCGTTGCGAGCCAACGCCGCCTGTTCCCATTACAGGGAACCCTTGCGCGGGAGATGTCTATATTTCACATTGGCTTCGGGTGAAAATATCGGCGTTCTACGAACTTCGATATTCGTTCTCTGGTGCATCGAAAAAAAGGAAACCCGAAATATTCTACACCCGTTCCCCGCGGTTGAAAAAAAGAAAAATACAGTTCGAGTTGCATTCAATTTCTATCAATCAAAATATGTGCGCTCGGATCGAGACGTGTTTGCCAACGAACCGCGGTACCCTCGATTCCGTTTTCATAAAGTATCGAGCTACCAAATTTGTCGCGCAAGCAATCAGAGGACTCATTCACAGAGCAGGATGACCGAGTGCACGAAACATCGTGGTATTCCTGAAACGTGTCTTAAATAGAGCGAAATATCCGCGTATTTTCCAGCTCGTAAGACTTAGAAAGCTTAAGAAGCGCGAAAAATGCTTTTGCAACAATCTTGATGCCCGACACGTTCAAAGAATACGAACACAGAGTTTCTTCCAGAGATCCCTTTGCCCGGAGCGGGACTCGTTTCTCGCGATTTCGCAGCGATTTCATTCGCACGGAAAAAGACGAAGCGCGAGATTATTCGGTGTTCTCGCGCTTCATTCAAGAACCTAAATCTCCTCCCGGTTTAATGGCTTCCCTTTTCCACGGTTATCTCGTGATTGATCGCAAAGAGACTCGGCCCGCTCGCGCTCTGTTCCCAGCGCGACTGAAAGTTGAATTCAAAACGCTACCAGCGCCCCCGGAATCCCTGAAACGTACCGCGGTAAACCCTTCGTTTATTCTTGCGCGGATTACCGCCGCGCCCTTTCCCGTTTCCCGGGGTTTATCCAGGCCCTCCAGCGGGGCACGCGTTAAACGCAATTTAATAACCACCTTCTTTGCGGGACCCGCTTTGCCCAGCATTCGCCACGATCGGAACGCTTCGAATAATCGCGATTCGTTTAAATAGCCCTCCGAGTATCTCTCGAAACGAATTAATCCAACACTCGACGTTCAAAACTTCTTTGACGTTTCAACGTCTTACCATAAATCTCTTACGCTTGTTAACTCGCGTAACACGTTGCGCGACACCAACAGACACCCCCTTCGAATAAGATACCCCTAAAAACGACGATAAATCCATTCGTCCTTTATAAACCCCGTTCACCTGCACAGGGGAAACAAATCAATTGGCGCGAATCGAAAGCGACATTTTTCCTGCGGGATCGACGGTCGAGCGGACGGGAAAACGGAAGCGCAGCAATTAACCTCGACGACAGAGGGCTCGTGTCGGGACGGGCCGCATATATATCGTCGGTAGGAACGGAATCATCGGCGCGTAATCCTGACAAAAGTTTGTTTGCACGTAGGGCCGGTGTGTAACATGTTAATGCAGACGCGACGCGGACCGCATTTGGCCCGACACCCAGTGCTTCCCGGTAATGACAATCGGGACGATAAATCAAGAGGGTCCGGCTGGCGTAACCGTCGCGGGGGCAAGGGGTTGGCGCGCGCCACGGAGGGTGCAATATGCGGGCTGAGATCCGCGTTAACAAATGTCTCTATTCGCTACCGTGTTTCTCTGCACGGTAACCCCCGATGAGCCGTAAAAATCGTCGATTGGGGTAGGTCCTCGGGACGCGCGCGCCGTTAATTCTTCGCCTGTGCAGCGGCAGGCGAACGTCAGAGACGCGGGGCCACCACCCCCCCAGTGATTATCGCGTCAACCGTGAGAAATGGGAATATTATGCTGTCCTCGCGTTCGACGCTCCCGCTATTTCTGACGGCGCCAGGCCATCCGGGGCTGCTTGTTAAGAGGGTTGGGGGACACGCTGTAAAAGTGTCCCTGATACGCAACAAAATGCGGTGGCATATGCCTCAAATTATCTACTTTATATTGTCCCTCTCGAGTCGCGGAATGCTCTCGTTTTGTATCGCGAGAGATAAAAGTTCCCGGTCCCGAAGCGATTTACGTTAGAATTTTTGTTGCATCCGCCGATAAGGGCTCGCACGTTCGCAAAACAGCCGCATACTTTGTTTATCTGGACATTTGTATTTCCCGGGTCGTCGATATCGTTGTCGTCGTATTTCGGGTATAGCAGGACCGTAACGTCCCGGCACACGTGTCCCGGTTCCTTGGGCGCAAATTATCGCCGGAGATTCCTTGTCTACCGATACGCAACTTTGTTTCGAATAATTCCGGTTTCGGGACGCGACTCTCAACCGCGCGCGCCCGCGCGCGATACATCGTAGATTAACCCCCTACGCTGATCTTAACGAACCGGTTATGCGTCCGACCTCGACGAATTTGAATGAGTTTCAGACAATATTTTCTACTTTGCGTGCATAAAGTATCAACTTAGCGCGACGAGTCTGTACAAAGCTGCCCTGGCAGGTAATGATTCTTTTGGAAGCCGCTTTCAACCGGACGCCGTATCCACCTCCGAAAAGCTTTTCGGATATCAGCGGCAACCGGGTCGAGCGTTATTTTCGGTCGACTCTCGCGCAAGGTTGACCGTAGGAATTAAGATAAAACATAGTTGCGATCGTTTCTGCTTCGTTAGGCCGAGGAGGCATGGACCAGTTCTGGCAAAACCGAAGAAAAAGTCAATTAACACCGTATCGAAGTCGAGAAACGGCTTTTCGGTAACGCCAGATTCCACGAAATAATGTAGTTAATAAAACGGCCGGAGATAAAACCCTCGGGGACGTTTGCTTTTTCTGCTGGTAACCAAAGAGCCAGGAAAGGGGGGGTTCGTAAAGTAGACAAAAGCCTGATTAACGCTGTATCGATATACTAAAATATAACCCTACGGTAGCCGGCTAATGACGTGAAATTAAAAAGATATAGAGGCGAATGGACAGACCGCTCGAGCGGATACAGAATATTACCCTGCGCGACTACCCTTGTTCCCAAGCCCTCAATCAACGGTGCCATTAATACCACGAATATCGGTCACACGCGAGCACGAAAATGAATCTTCTAATCGGGGCTCGATTCGATCTAAATGCTCGCGACACGGGGGACCCTCGCGGGTTCGCGTGAAAATTGGCGGCGACTAATCGCGCGACTCCGCTCCCGAGTCGTCGTTAATCGGCCGCGGCGCGTACGAGCGGCTTAAAGGGCTGCCCTCGATAAAGGTAATCGACGGGCTCGACTAATGTAAGTGGCGATTTAGCGCGCGGAATCGATGGAAATTAAAATACATCGGTTAAACGCCGGCTCGCCGGGGCCAGGGCCAAATTGTCGTTTAAGTATAGTCCGCGCGGGGCCTCTCGTTCCACCACCGTGTGCCACGGTTATCGAGGGCTACACGCCGATAATTTACGCCGGACTAATTCGATTCCGCTGCAACGGAACCCGGCAGCGGCCCACGGGCCAGCTTCGATTTGCAATTTCCTCCGCGGTGGGAAAGGGAAAAATTGAACCGTACCGTATCGCGGCCGAAACGTCTTCCTCCGTGAAATTTCAAGTCATTACGGCTGGGATAGGGGTTAATTTCCTCCGCTCGAACTTTCATTTTACGATAATGTAATAACGTTCAAGTTTTCCCCGGCGAAGGGTCACTTGAAAACTGTGCTTGTAATTTTCCATACGCTCGAATTAATCGTAAAACTGTAATGGGATTACGGAATGAAATCCAGCGTTACCCTTTAAACGCATGACTTGCTCGGCGCTCGATAAGGGTTGAAACGTTATAACATCTCGACAGAGACGTCGCGGGGTACGCGAGGGGGGCGATGGTCGTCGAAAAATGCCAAGTAAATTGCGTATCGACGCGAGCACGATAGACTCTGGATACGATCGAAGTACTCTCTGTTACAAACCGGTGCCTCGGCTACTTGCGCCGTATTAACGTTCCATCGTGCTACCGGCGTTACCGGCGTGACTGTGCGTTTCCGTGTAAATCATCGTCGAACGGCTGGGATCATCAACCGCGTGCTCGACTGCCGTGTATAGAAGCGAGGAGGGGATGGATGGCACAATCATCGACGCCGATCGGATTTTTTTGCGGATCGTCGCTCGAGGGCCGCGCGATTTTTGCGCGAATTTCCTGATTGGATCGCGTTCAATGCGATCCCGTTGAACGCGTCTCGACGACCAACGCCGCCGCGATAACGACACGTTAACTGTTCCGTGAGGCGAATTTTTATTTCGTCCACGAGCCATTAGCGAGGCTTTAAATCGCCAACGAATGTTTTAAATTGCCGTAGGAGAGCTTGTCACGAACTCTATCGGACAGTTTCCACCGATACGTCCACGGATTCGTGATACAACTACCAGAAACTGCAAACGGTTTCTCCCAGTTAAACGGAATCATGCGATGTAAACGCAATGAAAGGCGTATTGTTTAACCACGCCAAGCCATCGTATAAACGTGACCTGATTAACAAGCAATTCCGTGTCATAGTCCGCGCATATCTGGACGGGCATACTGAGCTCCGAAGCCTATTCAATCCGATCCAAGATTGGCGAACACGTGCGCGGCCATTCCGAAGTGCTGTCCAATTAAATCATGCTAATTTCCGTCAAACGCGCTTTTCCCACTGAATCGCAACGCGGTGCGTATCTCGCGACCGACTCGCGATAATAACAATCTCTGGGGGAAAAAAAAAAAAAAGAAAAGGACTGGCGGGCGGAGGGGCTTTCGAGGGAAACGTAGAATTAACGAGCATTCGTTGGGGGCGATTCGTCGAGGAATCGATACTCTCGCGGTAGATTTTAAAGCGACGCGTTCGAGAATAAAGGTGAGCGTTGCGTCGCGTGGGCGTCGAGTCGGCCCTCCGATTCCTTTTTACGAGGCCACGCCGGGGATATCATCCGAAGCTATCGATCATCGATACCAGATTCAGTTATCCTATTGTGTTCCACGGCGTGCCTCGAGTGTGTCTTACTCTCTGGGGGATTATTCAGCGGCTTTCTCAATGGAACGGATGGAATGCGGCATGATTAATCAAAGACCAGTCTTGAAACGTATCGGTTTAATTAATGCGCTCGCGAGTCCTACGTGCACGGCTGCGAAATCGCGCTCGCGGCTTCGGATCCGTCTCGAGCCACGGGAAATTGAACGGGATACCGTGCGCGAATAGCGCCATCGAATCATCGCGTGTTTCTACCTGATTCGCGCGTCTCTCGATCAAGCGTTTCGCGCTTGTAAATCACGAACAGCACCTAAATCCGCCCTTTTTCAGTTCCACATCCTGGAACAGGCATCCTGTGGAGCGAGTCATATTTCTCGCTTGACTACGTAATACTAAAAAAAAATATAGGGCGATAGTAGAAACAATTCGAGCGACGCAACGGGAACTATTTCAAATCCGTATGCCCAATTGCGCGACCCAATTCTTCTCTAAATAATTCTTCCACCCGCGAGAGTCGAACGGTCCCGTGGAAACGACGCAATCGCTGGAACGCTAACCGATTTCCTTACGCTGAATCGCGCGCGCATCGTTCATACGGACAGCTGTAACGGTCGTGCTCGATCATCCGGCGCAAAAACGTGCCGATTCCGCGCCAGATGTATCTCTCGCGCTTTCGAAACGTCGTGGCTTCAGAGAGGTTCATTTCCGGCTTCTCGAAACGTCTCCCCGCGGGGTGGATATTAACCACGATCTTAATCGCGAGCACCCGGCGGTTGCCGGTCGTCGGAAACGACGCCGTTGACCTTAATTCGGCCTGTAATCCCTTCACGGTCTCGTTCGAACGGTCGAGCCGAGCGAGTGGACGTATGTAAATAATCGCCTGGTGGAAAAACGAGAGTCGGCGAGTCTCCACTCTCTCCCTCTCTCTCTCTCTCTCTTTCTTTCTGCCCCGCCTAAACGCATCGCCTCTAAGATGATAAATACAGGATGATAAATTTTCATCTCGCGTGATTCACACGCACACGGGCGTATACGCGAGCGGATACGAGCGAGGCGGTTCATCAGGCCGGACGTGAATACGACGTATTTAAGGCGGTTTCCATCTCACACCGGCCAGGCTACATTCTCGCATAGGAATATCGGGGGCGATAGCTGGGGCGCGAACACGCTTCGCGTCGTTCGTCTTCGTTCCCCGCCTCGAACCCCGGCCGATCGTAAAAGTCGCGGCAGCCCCGTAAAGTCAGATCGGCAATTTACTCCGCGCGCCCGTATTTTCACTTTTACAGGGCGAGTACATATGTTTCAGTCCGCGATAGTCTTCCCTGTTCGCCGGCCATCCGGATAGGTGGCGCCAGGTGCGCTGCTTATGGCGGTAACATTAACATCAATTAATGTCAACGGGGAAACAACACCGACGACGGGCATAGAATCGAACAATGGCCGGTGATCGTCGATCCGCGGGAGATTCAGTAGAATCCCATTGTGCCATTCGAATAATTGATGAAGAAACGTCAATCAACGACGCCCGACGAAAGGGCACAATGGAGGGCGGGCGGATCGCGGGCGCAGCCAGCGTTTAAGAATTCTCGGAAACAAAGATTATTTACCGCGACGTTGAAAAATGAGGGCGAGGGGTAGCCCGCCACCGCCTGTCTTTAATTGCTTATCGGGGCTAAATTTACAATTTACAATTCGACCTCTTCGCGCGATATAAAAGCGCGACTTCCTCACCGTCACGCTTATAAATCAACCGTAATAATCCCCGAAAAATCGAAAGCTCGTAGAAAGCGGCGCGCATAAATTCCCAGTTTTACATTTTATCGCGCGATCGTTCATCAAACCTCGACGTAAACTTGTTCGCGTTATTTTACAATGGCGCGCTCGTTAATCCGCGATTCTTTATCGCGCCGCCGCGTAGCTAGCGTCGAGGATGGTGTCGGTGACTTCGACGCCTCCGCGTAACGCGAGCGAAGGGGGACACGTCGAGAGGTTCGCCAGCTCGAGGACGTCTTGACCGAATCGACTGGCGTGAGTCGAGTACCACGCGAGTACCAACTCCTAGCACCTGACAGAGGATCGGTCCCGTGGGATTATCGGGAATCCTGGCTTCCTTCTCGTCGCGTTCTCCACGCTCGTGGCTCGTCGTCGCGCTCCAAGGTCGCGAGGAAATATTCCGATTTCGAAAGGTCTGCCACGACCGACTCCGTGGGTTATGCTAATGAGAGGCGATCGCCCGTGAGAGCAGCAGCCGAGTGATACACCGAGCGAATATTTTTTTCCCGAGTAATTACAAGCTCCGGACCGCGCAGGAACCCGATCTAAGCTCGCCGAACCGAGACCATCCTCCGATCCTTAATCCTATCAGTTACGCTGTATTGCGAGATACCGAAGTCCTTCCTCCGGGAGATGCAAGACCAGTCTTGGACGGCCACGAGAGGAATAGATCGTCCATGAAGTAAGAGGAACCTCCTCTTGGTTTTAATTCAAGAATTATTTTCCTTCATTCCTTGGTTCATAAATTTCTCAGATATACATCCGAAGAGACTGAATTGAATTTTTATAGAATAGCTAGCAAATGTTCAATCGAGACGATTCATTTGTAGACGAAGATGTGTCGATTCTAATACCAGAATTATTCTTTATATCGATACAAAGACCGTCCACGATGCAAGCTTGCAGAACGGAACGCGGGCACAGAGATGATTTCGTCCGCGGACGGGTAGTTTTATTCCCCGCGCGTCCGATCGTTTCATCATCGGCAAAGACTAAGGAACCAGAAGAGGCGACCGATAGCCGGTATCCCTATAAATTCCCGAAATAATATCGGCGCCGGATTTCACGCGACGCTGCGAAATGGTATGCACTTAAAGGTTCCAGCGGTTTAATCCCATCGGTTACCCTTCGGTATGCAAAATCTAAGCTCCCACGGATGGATACCCGAGGCCTGGACGGGCGAACGATGCGAAAGCCAGGGAGGAGCGAGTGCTCGCGCGCGCACGGCCATCGGTTCTCAATCCATTTATACGGAGGGAATTCTTATCCCCGGATTAATCGGTCGTTCGCGACAGTCCCGCGCGCCAGGTAAGACAAGCTTAATGCATCCGAGAGGCATCCGGGGCCAGATGCGGGGCCCCGCAACAACGTGTGTCGCCTCCGTTGGTCCGGTTGCAGTTTCACTTTTATTCGAGCCGCCATTAGCGCGCGCTCCGGGTCCCAAGCTCTTACCGGGCCGCGGGATGAATTAAAGCGTGAAGGCCAAAAGGGATTATCTCGAAGCGATAAAACATTGGCCAAAAATGTTGCTACGGCGGTCTTGACGTAGCCATTAAGCGTGTCCAGCCGGGGCCCCGGCTCCGTTCGTGGTAGCGGACTTTCGAGTTTCGGATAATACGGCGGACGCGACGTGTAACCGAGCGGCGGAGAAACCGCCGCCGCTGCTCGGATACCATTGCAGCCTTGTTGCATTCTGCCCGTACTCGTTCTCGTCCCGTCCCGCTCTGTTTCGTTCACCGCGTCGAACGTTCTTTTTAATTGGCTCAATCGGACTTGAAAAAGCTGCGGCGGGGAGGCGGCCGTGATCCAGCCGCGCGATAAAACAGTTGATCGAAAATCTTGTTCCGCGTGATCAACGCGCCTATTAACTCGTCCCCGGCCGATTGTTTGTTTTCAGGGTGGTCGTAAATAGTTTCACTTATCCCGTGGCGGCAACTGCGAGCCACCGCGGCTGGTAACGAGGCTGCCTCGGTGTCATTTAATTCGCCACTGAAGCTCCGCGGCAGCGCGACGCGTGTCATTTGTATGGAAACGTTCCTCAGCCATCTTCCTCGAAGCGCTTTCACCCTCCCGAGGTGTTCGATTACCGCTCGGTTCCCCAAGAGTCGACGACATCCTCGAGGGAAAACCATTTCCGTGTTACGTCTCGGTTGCAGTTGTGTTTCGAGCAGCTCCTGGAAAAGAAATTACCCCGATCGGTTTATTTTACTCGCGTTACCATTCCGCTCCAGAGAGGCCAGGGCTAACAAAAGCGCAGCCGCCTCGCTCGGAGATTATGCGTTGCTCGTACGAGACAATTCGCGGCCGGAAGTCGTACTTTAATTCAACCAAAGGAGAAAGACAAGGGCGAAAGAGAGGGTAAAGAGAGAGGAGGCGAACGGGAGGAGAGGGAGGAGGTAAAGAAAAAAAAGAGGGAAGAGAGAAGAGAGGGGGATGCTAGCAGCCATGGCCAAGGGACGTCGAGGCGAAACATGGTAAAGAGAAAAGCCGCTTATATCGCGGGCTTGGAGGAGTTTTTCAGCTACGTAGCAGAATATACGATCAAGGATATAATGTAACGTTGTACGCGCTACAATTCCGTTGAATACTTCACCGTTCTTCCGTCTTTGCTCTTTATTCTTTACTTATACTGTCCCTCCCCTCGTGTTTCAGCTCGCAATTTGCGGCGGACCGTGCGCGGCTGCAAGAAATACGCTCGTCCCCACCCCCTACACTCCCTCTACCAACCTCCACCCTTCCTTCCCTCTTCAAAGTCTCCGCTTTATCTCATCGTTCCCAACGTTACGCATTATATCGTTACGAGATTTTTATTTTCGCGCAAATACCTCGAACTCGCTCAGCGTGCACCTTTGAGCGCGGCACTGGGCTCGCTTGGTCGCGACTTAAAACGCGGGGATCCCGCCCGTTTAAAGTCAGCCTCGTTCCACTGATTCCCGCGCGAACCATCGTCGCGCAACCGGAGAACACCGCCGTTCCACTCTTCGTTTCCGCCGTGCGACGAATCGCGACGCGGCCTGAGAGTCTCGTCGCCGCGAGGACGACGACGCTAATGCGGTGTTTAAAATAAGAACGATTAAGTATTCACACTGGTTCCCGCCCCTGTCACCCCTCAGCCTCGCACCCGTTCCCTTTCTCTGCTCGCATAACGTTGCCCCTTAGGTAGCTTACGTTATCCGATACTCGAGAGTCGGGCAACACAATCTCCTCGAGACGCGGTAATCTTATTAAATAGGGCCTTCCTTTGTTTTACGACCTTTTTGCACGGGCTTTAAGGCCTTAAGCCTGACGCCTCCGCCTCGCGTCGGCCGTACGCCGCACACCTCAGCCGCCCGCCCGTCCGCCAGGATACACGTCGACGCGTATATACTTGCGTTTTACCCCCCTGGGATCAGCCTGGGAAAATCCCGTTTTACCGATATTGAACGCGCCCAACGCGCCCGTACTAGAAACGGTCAATTATTTACGAGCAGTGATTGAATTCCCCCTTTTTTTTTTATCCGGCCACGAAATCTCTGCGCCTTTCCAACCCATCGACCCGCGATGCTGTTACAGCGAAGCATATCGTGTTTGTTTATTTATTTTCCTTTTTTCATCGCAGCCACTGAAATTGTCAAGTTGTCCGTCGAGTCGCGAGCGTACTCGTCGCCTCGCTCGACAGACGAGAGAGTCCTTTGGAAAACAGTGATCGATCGATTTGGAACGCGGAACGAAGGTCCATTTCAGTGGCCACAATGGACCCGTTATTAAAAGTTCAATCTAAGCATCGGCACCGCGACCATGTCCAGAGGCCACTCCTGCGCCATTAATTTATCAGGGAGAAGGAACGGTTACACAGCCGGAGATAAGCCAGGCGCATCGTGTTCGCGAGAGCCTGCGCCCTCGACGAGAGTTTTCAAGTCGACGCTTCTGTTGCCTAAGCGAATTAATCGCGGAGCTAATCAAGCTTCCTCGTGCACGCTTGCTCGATTACCAGCGCACGAGCGTTTCGCCTTTCCTCCCTCGCATGGTATGCTCGCGAACCGTACTCAGGTTTGGTTACGTGACGCTAGCAACGATTCGAGATCGTCATCCGCATTTTTAAATATTCCTCTTCCATCCAAGATCCAGCCACCACCCATTGGCTGTTCGTTTGGCTTCGTTATCCTTTCTCGTGGCTGGTCCCCAGCCTCGATCCGCTCGCGAGCGATTTATTATCGGCGTTACGGAATCCGCGCTTAGAAGCCGCGCGGTTTATGGAAAGTGATAAATTAGCGAAGGCGAAAATGATACGTCTCGGGCATATCTTCGGTCCGGGGCCCGTAATAAGATTAAAAGCCGAGATACGGGTAGTAGGCCTGGTCTTCGCCATCCGAGGATGCGCCCCCTCGGCCTGTACCGCGCGGTTTCTCCTCGTGTTCGACTCCCAGCGAGCCTCTCGTGTGCGTGCCGCTATACGCGTGCTCGGTGGAGCACCAAGCGGAGGCAAAGCCGTGGCAGCGAGCGAGCGGGACCGCCGCATTCCCGGATTAAAGCGCGTATAGTTTGATGTAAATTTAAGGTAGCTCACGGGGAGGGATCCTTGTCTTTTTTCGGCAGAAACATCGCGACACGGTATATGACTTAAATCAGATTTAAGCCTGCCGTTATAGGTGCGCCGTGGCCACGATCCTTTCTCTCCTTTTTCTCTGTCTCCCTTTTGCTGTCTTCTTTTAGTTTTCGGCTCTTTTAAACGGCGAACGAGCTCCTTTCGCCGAACGGGAGCCGAGGTTTAATTTTTAGCGATAGGGGAGAACCGAGCGCGCAGCCCCGTTGTTTTCGCTGCCCTCCGCTCGTCGAGTCGCTCGTGTACGCAACGCGCCCTCGAGAACCGAATAAATTTGCGACAAACACCGATGATGCGCTCGCGAAAGCGAGCGAGAAGCCTAGGCACGACGATTATCGCGAACTCAGCCTCGACGAGCACGACGACACTCCAAGTCTGTACGCGGCTTGCGTTCACCGCTGGAGACTCGAACGTTTCCCAGGGGGTGCGGACGGTGAAAAGGGTGGCGGAACTCGACGACGTGGGAAGAACGAATCGGGGTCCTAGAAACTGGTTCGCGATACGCGTTTATAATCAGGACCCGAGAACGAGACGCAGGGGGCGCGGCTCGCGTTTTCACGCACCGCGAAACGGCCGCCGCGATTTCCTAATTACCGCCTCTAAAAAGCTCGAATTAATTAAACCCCGAAAACTCTGGCGGCGCTGCGAGTTTTCCGGCCGCGGGATACAATTTCGCGCGTCTGCGGCGCGGCCGCCAGTTTAATTAAACTAAACGGGAACGAAAAATGAAGGCGCGATCTGGAAGAGTAACGGAAGTAGAAAAATCTGTGATTATAATGGACGGGGGTGGTGGGTTCGCGGGGGTATCGGAATCTGGGTTCGATTATTCGTTTCATTAAAAGTTACCTAACAACGAATCGAGTAAACTGTTGTTCCGTATACCCGATCACACGTGGAAATAATGAAATTTTGTACGAACACTCTGCCCCGTTTTACTAAAATAACAACCCCCGGGGTACGTAACAGGGGCGATCGTTGGATGTTTAGCGGTAATCGCGCGATTTTGCCCCGCGTAACAGGACAATGTTGCCCTAGCGTGGTCGCGCGAGATCGTAACCTGGCTTCGGTAATCCTCCGATCTTCCACGGGGACGATGGATACGTGTGGGCAGGGTGTAGGGACAAACTGGCCGTGAAACCAGCTTACGCGAGGCCACTCTAGTCGGACATTTTGATAGGCGTGTAAATAACGGCCGGAAGAATATTTCTACAAACAATCGTGCATCACCGACCGGAGCTCGAGGGCTTAAGCCGGGCTCAGGATAAAATCCTGGTTAAACTCTACTAAGTCGTAGGTAAGGGTCGAGACTCGGACGTGACACAGGCGCGATTACGCGCTACTAACGCGCGAGAACCGTCCGTAATCTATGATAAGTAATACGCGTCAGTTTTACACGGAACAGCCTATAAATCGTCCGTGTACACCCGGATCCGCGGTAGCGTCGTAGACGCGCCTAGGAACGCGGCGACGAGGTTTCCGCGCGCGATCAGCGGCAATTCGCAGCGACAATCGCGTTTCGAAGCGACGTCGAACAGTCGAGGCGGGGTAATCGCGTTTGCGAGGGTGTTATTGGCCGCGAGGGCCCCAGCACTCGGCGGAACGGTAAAACAATCATTCGCTGGTGATTACGTGCAATTATTGGCCCGATTGCCACGATTAACCCCCGCAGCCGTGAGAGACGAACGGAAGCTGGCCGCATTTCGCGCGATGGAGTCCGCGACTTCGGCAACGATGGAAAATAGGATTCGTTCCGAAATTGAAATACCGTTGATGGAACGGCTAGAAATATTCTGGCTGGTAACTCGAAGCTAGGTGGTAATTTGGGAGAACGGAATGAATTATTCTAGTTTCGAACGCGCTATTCCAAAGATATTCTCCCGGTTAACCTCGTATTCGAATTTGTTTCGCGACCCGCGTGCAGGGAAAGCAAAAATACAACCGATGCACTCGAAAATGCGTGACGTTCACGAATGGAGGTCATTAACAACGCGCACCACCTCCTTCCTCGATATTCGCGGGCCCATTTATTCGTACGTGTCCCTTTATTTGCTTCGTGCCGACTCTGATGTAATGGAGTGTCCGGGGGCAGGCGTTCTGATAAAGCGTGGGCACGCCACGAGGAAATGACCATAACGGAAGACACGAATTACATGATGTAAACGCGCCACCTACGGCGAGACGGGCCGGATTGAATTTAATACTAATTAAAAGTAATAAATCGGCGGACGAATGATTTCTGCCCGGGCTGAGCAACTCGGTCCTAGTCCCGTCGACTTTTGGCCCGGGAGGCAGGCCGCGCTCGCGCGTTTCTGCCGAATTAAGTCGGACAGTATCTTTTTCTGACTTCGCCACGAGAGAAATGCAATTAAAGCGAGATCAGAGGGACGCGTCTCCCGTCCAGCGTACGCTCGCCACGGCGTCTGACTTATGAGTCGCTGGAAAAAAGATTGGCCGCGTCATGGAACGCGGGTTTTAATATCGTCCAGGGCTTCGCCGTTGTTGTATATTTACAGGCTCTTATTAAGTCACCGGCACCGTCTCTGCCTTTCTCCTCCTCGCGCTTAGCCCCTCTCACCGTTTCGTATTAACTCGTACTTTCAGCTTTTTACCGCCTAGCCAACGCGCCGATGACCCTTGCTCTTTGTAAACGGACAAAAACTTGGGGGACAAGCGGGCTGCGTGGAAATTACAAAATTCCCAGCCCGCGACAGTAAAGATCCTCGGCGGCTCCCATCGAATGGGTTCGCTAACGTCTGGTACGAAGCGTTGAATCGCCCCCTGACGCGCCTTACGCATTCAATTCCCCGAGCGGGGAATTTAAAACCCCATAAATAAACACTTTACCCGGTTTTCGTCACGTAGACGCGAGTCGAACGCGAACAACTCCGTATACACCCGATATTCGAGTCGCGACGCCACGTGGTTGAGGGTCCCTCTTTAAAGACTTACAAGATCGTCAGCGGAGAAGGAGCTCCTTGAGAGATGTTGTATGGCACCCTCTGGAAGGAAGGGAGCTCATAAAATTTCGGCCGTGGTGTCGCGGGACGAGGAACGAGCCCGCTCCGGCCAGATATTTACTTTACAAGCGTTATTATCGATTGAACCGCCGACAATGCGGTAAATTCGATTGGATTTTATAGGGTGCGTAACGCGCACCCGTGCGCACGGGTCGACCGATACGCCCGGCGTTGAGCACGGAAGGGGGTGGATGTGGATGCGAGATCGTTACGCTCTGACGTTTACGAGAAAGGGTACAATGGGCAGAGAGCGTTAATCCCGCGCCGGTTCGTGCACCGCTCCGCTGCCCTCCTCCTAAGAAACGAATGGGGCGCCTATGGCGATATTTATTTAACTGCCGCACTAAGTTGGCGCCCCGCGGCGTTGTATTTTGAAGACGCGATTCTGCCATAATTACAGTAAAAAGCGATCTTTAATTTCGCGAACGGCGAAAGTGACTTGTAGGTGGGGACAGCGAGGGCAACAGGATCCTCCCCCCCTGCGCCGTGGGACCTTTTTTCCTTTTAGGCTGGATCCGTAATCCGAATTCGTCTCTGGGAACCGCTCTCTTCGTTGATCACCTCCTCCGTCCAGAGTTATATTTCCGCGTCACTCGCGCGATGCCTGCAACAAATAGTTGGGTAAATTGATCAACGGTAACAATTATTTTCCCTTGGTTAATCACGATGGAAAAGTTGTTAATACAGTTGTCGGAGATTCGATTCCGGCAAACAGTCCTCGAAATAAGGACGAGCGTCGATGATCGATCGATCCGCGAGATGATCTGGCTGATAATAATAACTGTGGGATCGAAGAGGGTCCGGCGTGGCAAGGGACGGGGCAATTAAAAGAAAGAGAAAGGAATAAATGGCCGGTCATGTAAATGATTTTAGCTGCTCGGTCTTTCGAGCAGCATTAGTTTTACACACCCTGCCGATGTTCCCCCGACTAATTATTAGGGCCCATTACGTATTATTTAAAGAAGTAGGCGTCCAGACCCTCTCATTATAATGGGCTGCAGGTGCTAGGAGCCTCTATACACACCTTATTCATCCTTTACCCTTTTAAAGTGCCGCTATTATAATGCGTGGGTAACGGGAGGGGGATAGAGAGGACGAAGATAGAGGGTACGAAGGAGATAGAGAGAAACTGGTGCGTAAGAACCCGCTTCAGAAATCGCGACGGCAGAGAGAACGCCGTGGATTGTGTTCTCCTCTGTTAACGTCGATGGAAGGCCACGGAGAACAATGGGCCGCGATAAATAAAAGAATTTTCTCCGGACTGCTTATGTAAATTTACGGAATGAACTTTGAAGCTCGCTTTGTAATTAATATTTCCACGGCCGCTCCACGGGCTTACCACGTATTAAGTAATTTCCCCCGTTCAACTCGGGAAGATTGAATTGTCCGGAAGAAGAAAGGGGGAGGCTGCGCGGGGATCCAGGCAGAAGCGAATTAAATACGTGAAAGGGGGAATTAAAAATATTACGTCCGCCATTGGCTTGTATTCGCTTCGGTTATGCAAAAGGTGACCCAGTTGTGGCCACGTGTCTCCGGAGAATCGAACGAATCATTTATTCCTGCGGGGGAGCACGGCTGACCCGTCTGTCAAGTGGGATTTCGTTTCTTTACTCGGTAACGATTTCACGCCTCGCTCTAGAGAAACTGGACGATATCACTGTAATTACAGCTCGTGGCGGAGTACCAGAAAACGCAAGAACAAACTCGCATCTGGAAATGAAACGACAAAATAAATATTAAAATATATCGACGTGGGAGCGTGTAACTTTCAAGTCGCATGCCATTACGGGCACTCAAATAGTTTATATTAATCGATTTCCCAGGCAGAACAGCTTGCTCAACATCCCTTAAACGCCCGTCCGATGTCACAAACCGAAGTTCCACCTCCATTACGTTTCTTTATCCCATCATTAACCAACAAATTAAACATCCAACGACTATATATCCCGTGCCGGTTCCCGAGGCTTCGTGCAAGACCCGCGGGACCACGAAGCGCCACCAGGGGAACGAGAAAACGAAAATACGAAAAGCCTCGGCCTTTCCTTGACAAGTTTCGCGGTACGCACACGCGCGTGCACACGCACGTTCAAAGGTGGGCCCCCGCCGGTTCTTTTCTTTCCTCCTTTTTTTCTTTTTCTTCCGTTCTTTCTTGCTTTTCTTTTCTTCGTGTTACGCCGCTAGTGGCAATACGTATCGTATGCCTGTCTTCCAGATACCTTTTTTTACTCGTCCCTCGCTGCAAGATCGGAGCAACAACCAGTCCTTGTGTGTGTCCGGCGAAATTTACGGCGGAGCCACATGCACCATGCAGGCTTTATTTTAATACGCCGGGGGAACACAGCTCTCGGGTAGGACGCCGTCCCGCTGCGCCAAAAATCTTAAATATTCATAATTAAATATGCTAATGAACGGGTGACTTCAACGGCAAAATGATTATCAAATTGTACAATGGCCGCGTAAAGTTATTGTACGGGGTCCCGAGAGCGAGGCCCGAGCGGGCCCGTGTGTGCACGCCCGACCGGATGGAATGCATAGACCCACCAGGAGGACCCCGAGCCGAGGCGCTCGAGAGCCCTCGATCGATCAAAAATTGTTTAAATCGGCCCGCTGAATGTTTCGGCACCGGGGGAGAATCGAGAGACGAGGCTGGTGTCGATAACCGGCCCCCGCGAGGAGCCTTTCACGGACCCAGGGTCGTCTATTCCGATACCTCAGCCACCTTGGCTAAGCTTCGAAAGCTCGTGAAGCTATGTAACCTCATTCTTTCATAATATAATCGCAGCGGCAGAGATCGCTTAATTGCTTCCAGCGCAGGGTAAAATTTTTCAAATGCCTCCTCGGGAAATGGCTCTCCACGCTGTTCTCGATGGCTGACTTAATAATGCTTCGTTATTATTCTTATGCTTCCTCTGCGCGTCGCACGACGCGGTGTTTCGAGAACAGACACCGTCCATTTCCAGCGAATTCGAATGCGACGCGTCCGTGGCGCGGTCCACTTTGCGGGATACGAATCGAGGAGAATCGCGGAGGGTGCAGAACGCGCGAGGACACGGAGGGACGAGCCTCCTGATGTTCGCCACCGGGCGGTCAGGAAAAAAATCCCCCGGGAATGTTTTCCTCTCGTTATTACGAGCGGTCGTGTCGCCCAGGGTGTCGAATCGGAGATAAAGAGATTGTTTAAATGCATTACTAGTCCGGGGCCGATCGAACGAAAGAAACGAAGAGGGAGGTGGAAAGGTGGGACCGGCTGAGAGAAGTCCGGATAAAAGGACGAACAGGAGGAGCACAGCTGGGAAGAGGGAGAGATGAAAGAGGGCTCGGAGGAAGGTCGAGGGACCGAGAACGGAGGAGCAAAAAGGGACGAGAGGGCAGAGCAACGAAGTGAGACCGACTAAGAGAGGGGGAGCGAGGTGGGCCTCTCTCAGCATCGGTCGCGTGAGATAGCCGCATCATTTCTTGGCGGACAATTAATTACTGACATTATGTTTTAGAATGGTTACTTGCGCCGGCTACCAACCGATCTATAGATTTGTAGCGGGGAACCTGGAACCTTCCCCGTTCTCTCTCGATCGCGGTGTGCACGCGCGCGAGAAAAATAGGCCCTCGCGCGCGAGGCGTCCGGTGAATCGCTGGGGTACGCGACCGCGAAACGGTGACCGTTCGCCAGTGAAACGGGGAAAGAGTGAATTCGACAGTGCCTGGGGTGACTCGAACGAACTGTTCGCAATGAACTAGAACGATATTAAACTATTTCCCTGGCGAGTCGGCCCATTCAATGCCGCACGATTAATTGCACGCTCTGTACGGTATCGGCTATCCCATGGCGCCGCGTAGAGAGTACGTACCCCGTTGGATCGCCGCGGGACGGCGTATTGCCCGCGGAAAGCAACGATCAATGCGCGAGATGATGGATATTAAACGCGACTAATGCTGTCGTAACAGAATGTTCCTCGCGCGATGCGATCGATTACGCGCGTCCGTTTCTTTTCCGCTCGAGAACGTCGGACGCTACGACCAATGTTCGTTGCCAGAAACAGCTGCGAAGTAAGGAACTGCGGTCATTCTCGAACTACTAACTACCTTCGTTGTTCATTAATTATTGGCGAACGATTTTTAGAATTGCGACTCGAGAATTGAACGATTCCTCGTCGTTCGGTTGGTTGGAGCGACTTCTGATGTAGCTTGGCTCGAGATCGCTGCACGCGCGTGTCCCGTCGTTAAAGTCGAACAGCCTGGCGTTTCACTTTCTCCAACGTCGGAGTGCACACAATACCAACGGAGAAACAATGTCCTGTAACAAGCACGAAGGCGCGCGCACCGCTTAATAATCGTCAGCGTCTTTATTGATGTACCACGGGCGGAAATTTGAAAACCGTGACGTCGGGTAATTTTTCATCCGGGCCCAGACCGGACTCCACGTCTTTCCACGGCGAAGGCCGTTCCTCCTCACCGAATCGGAATTAACTAAGCCGCGGCCCCGGCCCTGTTTGTGCATCCGTTACGTTCATTAAACGGTTTCACAATACTCGATAGATGAAAGCCTGCCAGGCTCTCTCCTTCCGAACTATTTATCGTTCTTTCATCGTCGACCCGGTAAATAAATCTCATCAAGCCGATTATCCGTCCGGAAGAATCGACGGCTAAAAAAAAGAGCAACCGAACGTTATTTAACGAATTTCGTTAAAGGATCCCGTTCGCCAATTCAACGTCCTTCGAGTCAACCTTGATCGATACCTTTCCCCTGACGTGGCAGAGTCTAAATATAAAGATCGCAGACTTAAGAAAGATTATTTTTATTTCGAAATGTTTTATGCATGCACTCTGATAACTTGAATCGCATCGTACAGTATCGACAATCTAATCTATACCGAGTGAAACGAATGTCGGCGTGCAAAAGTTCGCAAGAATCCCAGCGGCGAGACCAACAATATAGCCGATACTTTTACACGCGAGAACCTGTTGTATCTTAACGTAATTTATCGTCACGCTATTTAAGCGTACGCTCCGCGGATACCAGTGTTCATCCGTCTTCGAATTACCTCGATTTACCATCGAATTACCTATTTTCTCTACCCGCGGGGCCCCGCGAGCCGCGCGAACGCGCACGCTCGCCAATCTTCCGCGAGCCATCCACCCCGAGGGACGAGATTCGTTAACCAAGAAAGCAATACCGCGGGCGTTTCATTAGAAAATTGATTCGAGCTTGGACAACCAACCGTGCACCTGGGAGAAATTGTATATTTCCACGGTACGAACCCACGTGGCACGTAAGCTGCCGCGTTTTCTTTCCATTCCTCGCGCTTCTCCGTCCGTCCGCCTCGAGGGATACCAGCGGACCTTGACCGTCCGCCAGCAACGGTGAACATCGTCACCGTCGAGCAACCTTCGGTCTCCTGGTGATTGTCCTCGCCGCAGCGAAATCTGGCGACGCTATTTTAACATCAGGTGCTCGCGTACGCTTTGAAACCCTTTCGCGTTCCGCTTGACAACCCTTGCGCGTATGACGAAAGCAGCTCTCGAGGTCTCAGCGCTGCATTTATTATTCGTGGATTAGTGGAACGGCACACGAACGTCGTCTGATACTAATTGCGGGGAACAGCAAGCGCGACCCCGTCGCGGCCCACACCGTGCCGTAAATTAATTTACCTCTGTGTGTTCTCGCTTTTAACGCGCCGGACCTGGGGGTCACCTCGTCTCCCGTCAACAATTACCGTTTCACGGTGAAAAAAAAAAAGAAAAGGGAGAGAGAAAAACCGTCCGCGTCGTCCCCGCGTTCAGTGGAAGTTACTTGGCGCATCGATTTTTCGCGACGCATTTTCCAGGGAGAAAGTTCGCGGAGCGGACGGGTTATTTTTGTTACTCGAGGCTGAAGGCGCGCTGAAAGTGTCGTCGAGTTCGCCTCGAGTTAATTCCGAGGGAAGAAAAACGCGATCGTCGGGGTGCGGAACCGGGAACGGTGGGATTAATTGAAAAACGTCGGGAATCTTTACGATTTCGGCGTCGACAGTAACGCGTCGGGTATTAATAATCGAAGTGTGTTAATAAAATATTTAGAAGTCGTTAAGGCGACGGAACATAAGCGGCGGCGAGCGTGCAACAAACGTCCGCCGCGGTGCGATATATTTTTATTCGAGCCGAAGACAAGATTTACGCGGCGCGCGACCAGAACCGTCGTTTATTAATGAAGAAAGCAATCGTAACCCAAGTGGACAGTCGTAAAACCGGCTTGTAAATCATAAACGCGACACGGGGTGAATCATGATTTAACCCTCTTCGCGGCGAATTAATCTGCCGCGCGGGCGTCATCGACGAAATGCGCATTAATCGTCGGTGTTGAAAAACAGTCGCGTATTTCATCCCCCAAGCCCTCGTCGCATTTTACCTTCCATTTCGATTCAATTTTCTACCAACTCCACGCCAGTATTTCTTCCACTCCTAGCGACGAGCGCACAAAATATTTCAATTGTAATTTCGAATCGGGGCGCCGGAGAAATCCGACAAAGGTGAATAATGGTAGGTACACCGATACCACTACCCCCGCGCGCGGTAACCGTAATTCGTTAAAGGCGAACCGGCGGGACGAGAACCGCGAGCACAATGTTAATGAAGAAAGCAATCGTACAGAGTAGAAACGGACACTCGTAAAACCACTGAAAGCATTGTAAATTGCAGCCGTCGCGCGGCTAGAAAATGATTTAATCCGCAGCGGCCGCATTCATTTCCCTCGCTGGCATCTTCGACGAAATGTACATTAATTCCGCTGGCCGGTGAAAAACCGGCTCTCCCTCTCCCCCCGCCGCGTGATCCGCGTTGCTCGCGGCGTTTCTAAGTGCCCGAGGATGGCCGCTTATGAAAAAGATCAATGCTCCTAGTAGTACCCGGCACGGTCCATCGGTTTTTATTAACTCCGCTGGCGAACGCACGCTCGCGAGCAGCGATCCTTCGTCCTGAATCTGAACGTTCGCCGAGTGGAAGCCTCGCGATCGAGGGAAGAAACGAGGCGAGCACCACTGGCCGTTCGCGGTTTCGGCGAGTGTATATAAATTAGCGCGTGTAACGCCGCGGCATTGAATCGGCTGATAAATATTCGCGGTGCGTCCGACGTCACACCTCCCTTATACCGAGTGTACCCAGGAATCCTGCGAGCGAGAGCGCGCGCGCGCGGGGCAAACGATAAAAATAAGAGGAAAACGAGAAACCAACGTGGAAGAGGTAGAAACGAGGCAGAAGGGATGAGGGAAGCGAGAGAAGAAAAGAAAAGAGAAGAGGATATATAGCTATATAACGCACGGCTCGGTCGCGCGCGTGTTCCTCGCTCGGGTCCTCCTCCCGAGAGCCTAAAGCTCGAGTAATCGCGATCGTGGTCCTCACCTCGTGTGGTATTAGCAGTCGTGGACGCACACACGGACAACGATCGAACAAACCTGTGCTCTCTCGCCAGCGATGCTAATTACTTTTCTTTTATTCGCAACCAGCTGACGGCGATTTGATCTCTCAATGCTCGTTTCGCTTCTCGCCGCGGGATGGTTAATTACACTTCCGGTTCGTGGAAACTCGACGTCGCTGGATACACGCGCGTTTCATCGCGTGGGAATGGCGTGCGCGGGTATGCGTGCCCGTGCGTGGAACGGGAGAAAGGAGCCGAGCGAAATTCTTGGGGACATCGAGTGGACGGCCGATTGTTTCGTTTCGTTTCGTTTAATTTGCAAGTATAAACCCGTTGTCCAGGGGGTTCTGAGAGTGGCCCGTGAGCGGACGGTGGACGACGAAACGATGACCGACAGCGTTCGTATTAACGGCACGGTCAATAATTCTCTCTGCTGGTGCAGGTCCTCTCGGTGCTCTCTCGTTTTCTTCGATTCGTCTCGTTCCATTTTCTCTTCGTCGTTCCCTCTTGTTCGTCTCCGTTCGAGAGAGCGGTCCATCCGTGTGCGACCGACGCAGGCTTTCTTGTATGCAGGAATTCCACGACCAAAAATATCCGAGCGATCCCTGTACGCTCGCAGCGGCAAAACCACGGCTTCGTGGCATCTTTGTGGCACCTTTGTGGCATATTTTCCTCCAGGCTTCGAAACGTTTCGCCATCGTATCGAACGCCATCTTAGCCGGGTTAACAGAATTATCTTTCTTTGGCTAACTGCGCCCAGCATCGTCGACGGACTCCCATCCTGGTCTCAACGATGCTTGTTCGAACACCACCGTCGACTCGTCTGATTAAATTCTGCATGACGTCGATTTAAAAAAAAAAAAAAAACGCGTAAAACTTTCGTGTCCTGACCACCAGAGAGCACACGCGATTCTTCTCTACGTTTCCATCGCGCGAACCTACTGATAATTCGACTCTGGTCTTCGATTGTTTTTCTTCGCTACACAGGTTGTCGAACAGTATCCAACTGGGTACGTAAAAATAAATTCCTTTACTCGATCGATGGACGCAACGCTGCTACCAGTCTCTCAGTCTGTACGAGCCATTACAAGCACTTATACTATCGTTCTCACGGTTCGCACGAGCGCAAACCCTCGTCGCGACACTTCAAGTTATCCCAGCATCGCCCCTCTACGCTAACACGTGTCCTCTCTCCATACAAACTTTCATCACAACGTAACCAAAGGCGAGGTCAAAGCCAAAAATCCTTCTCACTTCCTCGAGTGTCATCCCAAATCATCGGTGCGTCGTCTATGCTCACCTGCCACCCCCGTTCATCTATTGCTTCACGCGCAACGACGACATAGCTGCGAGAATTACGCTCGAGGTTAGAGGGCGGGGGAGCAGAGCAAGGTGAGAGAGGACGAAAGGAGGCGAAAGGCAGGAAGGAAATACGAGGAATGGCGGAATGAAATAGCCGCGTTCCGACGATGCAAACGTATTACGGTCTAGCGTGGCCGGGGTTGCGCGTGACAGGACCGCTGCTCGGATAGATTTATATTTACAATGGGCCTGTATTTACAACGGCGCGTGTACACGGGTAATCCAGCCACCGGGACGAAACACTCCGTCCATCTAAGTGGCGCGAGCTTCCACGCACTCTCGGTTGCATGCCATAACCAGATTAATCCGTTCGCCCTTTCTTCCAACCGATCGCCACCCCGTGGCCACCCTCGCCGCTCCTTCGTAACATCTGCCACCGTCCTGAAATGGGCGCCGTTCGATTCGAGCTTGATTTCCACGCGCCGCTCGTAAAGGTCCCGGTGAACACGCGTGCCGTCGTGTTTTGCTCGACACCACGACTACGACGACGGCAGCGTTCCCTTGGGGGCACGCGAGCCCTCGAACGGACTCGAGGACAGGAAGCCATCAAACCGAGGAACGTGGTTCGCGTGAAGGCGACACGTTGCCAGCGGGTGGAGCGCGACGATTGCGGTTTCGTCTAATGGATCGTCCCGGTCGAGGCCAAGCGACGCCCGCCGCCATTGGAAAAGGAATTAATCGCGACGATTATTCCAGCGAATCAGCTCGATAACGATGGTATTATAGGTTATTTGGGTCACGCGGGTTTTTGCTAACGGGGTCGTTCAATTTGAACGAATTCCCTCGACCGCGATTATAAATAAGCTTATTCGATCGCGCCGCTGATTACCCGCGAAATGTCCCTTTGTGACGAAAAATACGGCTACGGGTGAACGTTTTTCAGGATGGCCAGGCTCAGTTTCGCGACCGCCCGTCGAGCATCGACGCTTAGCGGGCTTTGGTATTAATTGGAGGGTGAATGCGGTGATCGCGACAGTAACAGATTTAAAATGATTACCCGGGTTTACGTACGATTACTCGAGGGGTATCGGTGGTTCGATCCTAGCCGAGCGTTTCGATTCGAGTGACCCCGATTCCGCATTACGCCGCCTGCTTTATTAACGGCGCATTAATTATGCGGCCGGACGGATTATTTAAATATTTATATCGTATCCGTTCGCGCACGCGTGTATACAAGCCGCGGCGACGACGACCGTCAAGGTGGATTTAAAAAATTGCCTCGCCGCGCCGGTGTACCGGCGCCCGCATGGATACTATAAATCTTAAAAACGGTGCAATATCATGAAACGCTAATGAGGACACCATTGGGACATTTTGTATTCATTTCGCGGAATTAGCCTTTTGGTTACTTGTTTCGGAAACTGGAGCGTGATGAATAGTCGAGGGCGATAATAAAATCTTCGTGCCGAGTGCGGGGCGTAAATTTTAACCTCTGCATTCACGATCGGCCATTTTGCCGGGGAAAACTGCATCCACCCGGCTATATACCCGGGAATTCTCTCGCGATGCGATTTAAATATTGATACCGAATACCTACGAGGAGCTCGATGTTGCACGCTCGTTTCCCACAGTGGATGGAGTGAAAATTAAGGAGGCAAAAAATGATGAATAAAGAACGAGCCCGAAGAGGCTGCTAAAAGATGAAAATTCCAATAAACAATCGCGAGAGTGCGCTCTTCGAAATATCCGATTCGCGCCACGCGGAGGCGCACGGATTTTTCGGTGCTCGCCGAAACTCTCGACCGGTGGAATCGTTTCGGTCTCGACGGCGGCGAGGCAGTATTCGCGCGCGTTCGAGCGTGTGCAGAGAATGTCTCGTTCGCGCCGGTAAACCTCCCTCGACGGTGGCGTGCAAACGATGCATTAACGTACCGACACAATCCACCGGCAAATGAGAGGCCCAGCCACGGTCCCTACGTGCTGAATGAGCGAGCGCCGCCGCGGCTGATAGACTCTAAACACGCCTTCGAAATTTTGCGATTCCGCGAACTCTTTCGGTCGCGCCACCACCGCCGCCGCCGCCTCCTCCAATCCATTTCATCGGTTACGCGTCAACTACACGCGCGCCACAGCATTCAAATATTAATTGCGAGATTATGCAGTTTGGCATGGTTCAATAAGCAGCCTCATACCACTGTTGCTCGTCCATCTACGACGAGAAGGGTACGAGAAGAAACGTATATCGTTGTCGTTCTCTTTAGCCTGTTAATCGATCGATCGATCGAAGGCTGAACGGGAACAACGACATCGATCGCGTCGACGAGATGAAACGGTAAACGTGGATCGCGGAACCTGGTTGGCGCTTCGCGACGGCGCACGTTTCGTGTAACGTCGTCGAGCGGGTTAATTTTTGCGGTCGAAAAAAAAGGCGCTCACCTCGATTCTTAATCTATAGCAAAAATTACATGCAATTACCGCCGCCACCCAACGCGCCGGCATCTGCGAGTCGGAGGTAGCTCGGCGATCGCGTGATTTGCACGTCCATCCGCCTTCGGAACGTCGAAGCCAGCAACACAGCGCCCCGGTGCGCGCACAGAGCGTACGTATCGTCAGCCACGGCTGAATATTGCGGCGTGTCACGTTTCCCCTTTTCACGTCACGGCACAAGGAAATAATAATACGCCTTTGAAGTACTTACATTCGGAATGATACATCGGCCGCCGCGTGTACGTATATAGCTTCATCGGTTTTTCTCACAAAGGAACAACGTTATTTCATCGAGGGGCGTCGAGGGGGGGCGGAGGACGGGCGGTGGTCGTGGTGTACGCCGCGAGCAGAGATTGCATCGCGTGATTATCAACGTTAAGGAACGAATTTCGATTTCTCTAGCGCTAATTCCCCGTTTCTTGCCCCCATCGCGAGATGAATTACGCGCGGGTCCCGCCTATACACACGATAATTCATCCTTTAATGCGGCCAAGGATTTTTACCCTGAATTAAGCGCGTTTTTCGCGACGGCCGCGCGCGGCCCCGGTGTCGCGCGAGATTAGCATAAACGCTGAACGCTTCGATCGCGTCACGCATAAATTTGTCACCCTCGTGACACTTTTCTTGATGCACAGGCGCGTAAAAAAGAAGCGCACGCCGCGGCAACGCTACGAACGCGTTAAGGTACACGCGCAAAATCGGTCCGACGGATTAGAAAAAGCGTGCTCCAATTTATAGCCGCAGGCGTTTCGTAACCGCGGAAGGTGAAAAGGTTCTCTCTTTTTTTTTTATCGTCGCTGGGATTAGCGGCATTGAAATCGCGACAATGCACGCCGCTGCCTTTGCATAGTTAACGCTTATCGCGCGGACGCGGCGCTACACAAGCCCACCCTTACAAAATTAATTCCATTCGCCGGGCGGACGATGAATCGCGGTACGCGCGCCGTGATTCGAACAATCCCCGCGTGCAACTTATTATCGGCGCTCGCGGGCAGACGCGTGTACACGAGAACTCTTTGCGAAATGAGTTCACACGGCTAGGGGGATGGTCGGGCATCGAGTGGCGGACAAGGAGCGAGAGAAGTCGGAAAGGAAATAGCCAATCAGGCAAATGAGGACACAAAGGCGCGACGGGTCTGCCCGCTCGTTAATTGGCGTACGTTAATTAATACACCGCCCCCCTCCCGCCATTGTTGCGTTACTTCGACGTAGCTGTCCGTGCCCCGCGACACTTGACGAAACCGGCTCGAAATTGCGCGCACGATACTCCATCGTATCTCCTCGATATTGTTTCCCGAAATTGTCGTGTCGTTTTTACCACCACCGCCACCCTCCCCCCCTCCTCGCATTTTACTGCCTGCACGCCTTTAATTAAAGCGTCATCCATATTCATAAACATAAATTATCGTCTGGCTCGCGTCCTCCCTTGGAACTTGGAGCCTCGGGCGCTGAATCGCGTTCTTTTTCTCCCTCCTCTCTGTACCCTGTTTCGATTCGTTACGGAGAAGCTGCACGCTAATCGGTTACATAAGCAATCTCGTGAAAATGTATGAACTCCGCGAGCAACTTGCCAGTCAACTTATCTATGCATCTATATTCCTGAGAAACTTTCGCGAACGGTCAAAGGTTTCGTGTAACGTTGTTTGAGAAAAACGATTTCGCCGCGCCCCGCGCATACCAGAAATATATCTTTGTTTCGTCCGGTTTTATTCACTCGCGTGCCAATTATACATTTTTCTAGCCCGTAAGCAAGCGAAATTCCGATTACACCGCGGCTTAACTCGACCGTCGTCGAGGAAAGCGCAACCCGATCGAGGTTTTCGTTAAACATCCCATGTAGCTGAAATAACCGGACGTGAATTCGTTGAAAAATTCCAGGGATATTTCGTGTCTCGATTCGCTTTCATTCCCAATACACGTTTTAATCCGTTTAACAAACTGAATGTTTATACCCCGGCCGTCAATATCGTCGTTAAACGTTCCATTTTCGTCCCGTGAAAGCGTTTCGCGTGATCAAACGTTGCATTTATAAATAGCGCCGCAGCCCCGCCGATGTAACCGGCGTAAAAACCACCACCACTCACGTGTCTTTTCTCCCCCATGCCAGTGTAACGCAAAGTACCTTACGACCCCGGGACGATCCATCGTAAACGCAAAAAGCGGATGGCCGGAGAGGGAAATAGAGGACGAGAGAGAGAGAAACGGAAAGAAGCAGAGCTCTAATCTCCAGAACGAGGTTAATTTGCTCGGAGGTGGCTCTAAAAATCCGCGTGGTTCGTAAACCTCGCATGGAGAGCATCGCAGCGCACTGTCTCGTTGCGTAAAACGCGTATCCGTGGAGGGGTCGAAGAGGACGACCGCGGAGGGTGGCGCGTTCTCGTGCAAACGGGGACGTTCCTTAATATTTATCGATCCTGCGAACGAGGATCGCGAGACCTTGTAACCCGTCCCGTGCCGTCACAATATTCATCCTCCTCGTCGGAGGGTTAAATCATTCGATTTTTATCAGGCCTGCCGGGGCTCCGTCGTCGTTATTGGGCGCGCTGCGGAGAAACGGAGACGAGCGGAGAGGAAGCGTCGCGCGCGTGTACCGGCGCGATCACGGAATCAAACATTTTCATGCGTGCGACCCGCACCAGGGCTTCGGGTGTACGTGTTAATACGGTGATTTAGGGCTTAACGCGTGGATCCTTCGGAGCGCGCAGGAAGTCGGGAGGTGTATACCGTGCCTGGCTGCGTGCGTGCGTGCGTGCGTGGCGTGGCGTGGCTCCGTTTAACGTGTCCAACCACCACGACGCCGATAGTGGTGGTAAATAGCCGATGGTGGCGGCGTTTGCGACGGTAGAACGGTTAGCGATGATGATGGCGGCGGTGGTGGTGGTGGTGGTTGTACGCGATGCGTGGTAAGACACCGGGGTGACAAAGCATTAATTAAGTCGTACACGTTTATCGGATATTCCTGGGCTGGCTTATGGGCCACGAGCAGCAACGGGCAAGGGAGAAAATCGCCCGGTATAACGCAACGCTGATGAAATATGTCGCCGGTGGAATGACAGTGCCTCGTAAAGGGCTGAGATTAAACTTTACGAACGAATAAAAAAGTTTATATGATCGAATGTATATCATGAGCCAGAGAGATGGTTTATCGAGACTGGGTAGGTAGGTATCGTTTAAAGCCCGTTCAACGCGAGACCTCGTGCGACCAGCTGTGGTTCGTGGGACGAAATTGTTCGTTATTAACGCAAGTTTGTGCTTGATCGTCGTTGGGCTGGGATTGCGAAAGAGGACTCGTTTCGCGGTTAATTCTGTGGAGTCCGTATGTTTCGTAGGGCCCGCCACCAACGCCGGCGTCGTCGACGCGCCCCTATTCTTGTTGATAAAACCGTAACGATAAGTATCATCTCGTTAATTCTTGATAGGTCGTGCTGTAACTTCTTAATGATCCCCCTGTACTTCGCGAGTTGGTTAACGAGGTAACTTGCGTTTCAACTAACGCGGCAGATTATTTTTTGCTCCTCTCTTTCGCTGTACAAGAGTGTTCCGCTTGTCTTGACCGCTTCCCAGCACCTTCTAACGCTCCTACAACCCGCGGAGCGAGCAATTTGCTCTGAGGATTATGAACGTCGTTGTTAACAGCATTTTTCTTTTAAATTGTACTCGAACCTGCGAGTTACGCGTGCGGAAAGAACAAATTTACCAGCGTAAAACTTGCATTCAGATTTGCCTCGTGGCCCGTGGCTACAGCGAGGTCAGTCGAGCGTATAAATGTTGCGCTGATAAAAGCTTTATCGTTAACCCAGTTTTCGATGGGAGACACGTCGACTGAAAGTATATTAATTTCCGCCGCAGAACCGAGAGCCTCGAATACCCCGAGACAAAAGCAGAACGGGGCTTCCGAATTGTTTCGCCGACTGTTTCCACTTGTCTCGATTAGTCTAGTTACGAGGAAGGGATGAACAAAGCGATCGAGAGATACGCGTAGAAACGAAACCACTCATCTTCAACGAGAGATGTTTCCATCATTGGCGGAAGAACGCTTCGCTTTACTCGCGGCGCATCCAGCCAAAGCGGATACGCGAAAGACGGAAAGCGATGCATTTGCATATTATTGCACGCATTCGTATGATAATTGCGGGGCTTTTTAACCGTGTACCAAGCCGCAGCGGGCCGAATTCGCAAGATAAAACGAGCTAACGGAGGCGGCGGTGCCGCGAGCGAGCAGAACCGCGCTCGTAAAAGTTTGACAATCCGAGAAACTCAAGAGGCACCGTCCGCGGAATACGTTTCTGACGTGCCTCTTCGTACGTGAAACGAAATCCCGGAAATAAAATAGTTCCCCGATGAGCGCGGCCACTATGAATATGGAGGAGCCGTCTTCCTTTCGCGATCGTCCCGGAACGAAATAAATTAATTAAAAACTTTCTGCTCTTCGTCTATCCCTCTCTATCTCTCTCTCTCGCTCTATCTCTTTCTATTTCCCAGCTACGTTTCAGAGCCACGAAATTCCGTTTCCGCTAACGGTAATAGTTTTCAAATAGTTCGTTCACGAGTCTAATAATATTATTTGTTATAGCCGATTCAGAGCGGCGGAGCAAACTCGATGAAAATTCCAGCGGAAAAGAACCAACGGTTTCGTTGCGCAAGTCGAGGCAATTATCGAGCATATATCAGAGCGGAAAACCTGGTTTTCCAAGGGCACCCTATCGATCCGCGGAATTTTCGCTTCAAGTACTTCTGGAACGTAATTTCGTTGTCTGTCCCGTGACTGGCCGCCAGGACCCACGACTCTTGCGCTGATGAAGGGCTCTGTTTAATGAAAGGGTTGTGTGTTTGATACCCTTAAGAATTGAATTACGCCGGGACGGACGGCGGGGCTGGTGGCCATTTTGAAAAGAATGGGATCCACTCGGGGGTGAATCCATCTTTCCCGGTATCGTGATCTCTCATCGCGTACGCGCTTCGCGAGAGACGCCGTTTATTTAACGACGCTTATTTATACGATGCAACGCGCGCCCTACTCTTACTCCTTTTCATTTAACAGCGCGATGAACTGACGGATGAACGGACGGCGTCGGTCTTCCACTCTTTCGCGCGATAAGATCGCCAGGAGGAACAGCTGGAGAAACGTATCGCACGCAAAGTGGTTCGCGCGAGAAATGGTAATCGAAAAAATTGATCTCGTCGTGTGTTTTCAGTCGTACGGGCATTAAACTGATCCTAATCGAAATGAAACTGGCCGGGGGAACATCGTGAAACATTATATACGTCGTCATAAGGCGTTCAGTTCGCGTTATGCGCTTCCAAAATGCTTTTAACACCTGCAACGCGACACATTGTAGCACCGCGTTAAATCCAGCTTCTCGTGACGTTAACGCGCTCGCATTCAACGGACTCTTCGACGAGTTCCGATTCGACCGATATCCCGGCATAAAATACGGGAGCAGAACGAAGAGGTGCATATAAAATTATTAATTTAAGGTAACATTCGCAGAAAAAAAAAAATATTAGCACCACTTCCGATACAATTAATTTAAACGATCAAGTGCCTTGTCAGGTTTTTTATTTGCTCTTCCTATTTTTGTACGTACTCGCGAACTCTCGTTACCCGAATTTCGTCCATTGAAATTATTCGCATAATTAAAAATTTCGATTTTTACGGATAATTAGTTATTAAACGATTTGCGATGTATCGCGTGGGACACGTATCCTTTTTCAGAGGGGACGAGAGAGATTTCAATCGAATCTACGCGAACAAAACTCCATTCTCTCGGCCAATCACAGGGCTGATCGATGTAGCGAATTTAAATACCTCGATTGGAATGAAATAAAACGAGGAGAACACAGCCACGACTCGGAACGTTACTGAAAAATTGGGTTAGACAAAAATCATTTCGCTGCGGTATGAAAACTCTTTAACCGGTCGACGATCAATCCATTTTTTTTTTTTTCTCGTACGCTCGAACGAAGTTTTTCAGGGACCGAAATTAGCAGTGCCAGTTAGGAATCGTATTAAAAAATGTTCGATTTCAATGCTCAAACTTTGCGATCAACGTATTTCCTTCGTCCAAACGTACGACGAATTTATCGTCTCCCTCGAAAGTATGGGAAAATCGATTTTCGTCGTGGTATTTCCGCGATCTCCATCCGCGGAGCAAATTATTTGACGCTAAACTAATTTTCTCGCCAATCTCCGAACACAATCGTTCGCTGAAATAGCAATTTTATTTTCGATTTCTAAACGCTTCGACATCCCGATTCTCGACGCGTCTGCAGCCTCGCGTCATCATTAATGCATTCGTTCGGCGAAACTCAAAACTTCTATCCTGTGCCCGGAATCCCGCGCTGCGCTACAACGCGTCCAATATCTTGGCTGCTGGGGCGAACTTCAGACTTGGCTTCATCAAATAAAGTTTACTCGTTCAACAGGGTTGCGCGTTGCATTTGTCTTGTGTCGCACGTAACGCTACTTCATCGAGAATGCATCTCGTTCGGCGATATTTATGCAGCGACGTCGACGATTCGCGGACGCGCGGATAACGCTATCAGCAGCGGAGGCCTTTAACGCGATTCGAAACGAATGCGGCGTTCGCATCGATTATTCGTTCCTTCGAATGAAATCGAACGCGGGAGGGGAGAGGGAATTTGTTCGCTATCCAGAAAATTGTATAGTTTGCTCGACAATTGTTCGCAGCAACTTCGTTGCATACAAACAGCCAGCAACACGCGTTTCGATCGACGCCAAAAGCTACAATGAACACGATACGCGGAACTTTTCGAAGCAATTTCGGAAGTTACGCCCCTCAGCCACCCCCTAGGTCGTTCTATATATTCCGGATTTCCGGCTGGTACGTAGGCGGATGCACACCTGCGCGCACATATGCTTTTTACGAGGACAATAAAAACTAAATAGTATCTCACGCGGGTTTTACCGATCTCCGCGACCCGGAATCGCAATTTTACAGCGTGATAAAAAAAAGAAATGGAAGAGGGAAAAGGGTGGAAGAAAGTGGAAAGGAGCGGCGGCACGGGGTGGATGGGGAGAAAAAAAAAAAAAAAAAAAGAAAAAAGGCAGAAAGAACTCGGAGAAAAGGCACGGACAGAGACGCGAGGTACGTATGAATAACCGAGTGGATGTTTTCAGACGAATGTTTCCCGGAAATAAACGCGGGCGGCATTTTCTCTAATGGCGCGCCGGAATGGATACCGGTTTTGGACTTTTTACAAGCTGCGCTCGGCCAAAGCTTTCCGCGGTATCAACGCCGTTGGTGAAATGCCAAGTTGCAACGCGGGCCGGTATCCCATTTTTCTAAGAAACCCACCCCGTCGAACTTTCGTTTCCGCGATGGTTTCGAAGCATCCGAAACTTCGATCTCCCCGCGGCTCGCTTAGGCGAGATTCCGCGCGACGGTAAACGATCGATCCGCTCCGGACACTTTCTCCAGGCGTCCGTCGATCGTTTCTTATCCCTTTTCTCCCCATCCCTCGCCTTCTCCCTCGCTACACAATTGCGGTAAGCGATCCATTTACGAAACAATCTAGGTAGCCGCGTACTGGATGATTGCGATATAATGCGAGGTTTGTCGAGCGAACAGGATCCCCGTGCCAGTCTCTCTTTTATCGCCGATAGCGTACGGATAATGAGAATTTATAAGCTTCCTATCGAGTGGATGTGGATAAAATTACCGCGAGACGGAAACTCCGCGTTAGAATCGATTCCGTCGACGGCACGTGTAACCGTCGCGATCGATCGATCGTCGAGAAATCGAAAGATGGACCACGTGTCATCGTGGTCTACCCACGATATAACGAGTTTTTAATGAGAGAACGATGTCGTGACGCTTTCGACGGTTCGCTGTTAAATTAGAGACGGATCAAAAGCTGTTACGTTTATTGCTTAACTCAAGGACGCGCTACCGGGTTGAAAAGCTACTAATTAAGGGGAGGGCAATTTCCCCGCTAGAATAGCCATGGTAATGCTTGGAATCAGATATCTGGCTTCTCGCCGCTAATGCACCGTGTCGACGCTTTGTTCCGACGTTAGATAGCATCTCGGTCGAAACGAGCGTTTCTACAAATGTTTACGAAGTTTTAATTAAAAATTCCTGAGATTTGCTCGAGCCGGCCGGCGGATACCAGCGGCACGTCTTTCGCCGTTGCGGAAGTGTGTAACGAGATCAAACATGGATCAAACTTGGCCGCGCCCGGTTCATCTTCGAAATCGATTTCACCCGGACGAGGAAACTTCCCGCGATCCACACTGTATATATTCATATTTACAAACGAAGCGCCGCGTTCGAACGGTGTAACGCGTTTCAACCTACCACCGCGTCTTAACGAAAAGTTATACCGTTCCCGATACCGGGGCCAGGCTGTGGCATTAACAGGATTATAGCCGGTGTAATTGAAAAGTATAGGAACCAGCCTTCAACTTCCGCTGCCAAGTTTTAAGCAATACTAAGCCCGCGTCCGAGAAGTTTACCTGGAGCTATGCGTTATCGCGTTGCATTTAGCGATGCCTCGCGGAACTTCGCCGATCCATAACCTCTGCCCGCGCCATCATTACCAGGGCAGAGCACCGCCACGGACAGAATCGAATGGAAACTCTCCAAATAGAAAGAGAGAGGGGGAGAGAGAGAGACAGAGAGAGTGAACTGACCGGTCTAATTAACGGAAATCAAAGATCACCGTTTCCACGAACAGTCGTCCAGCGAACAATGCTACCGCGAACGTTTCAATATCGACCGTCACGTGCCATTATTAAGGCAGCCCCGAGCAATTACCATTTCCTGTTTCTTGCGCCCCGAAGAACACGGTCGCGAGGTTTTCTCTCGAGCTAGGATCACTCGGAGCTTCGTGAGAAGCGGTTCTTCGGCTCGCGTGCTTCCTCCCGGGTAATTATATCAGTTCGCCGAACACCTGCCATATTGGGCGGTTTCCTTTTACCAGCGGATCGGCTACGTTCCCGCGAGGCTCGTAAGAAATTGTCACGCGATAGGAAAGCGACGTGTACCAAACGAAAAGCATCTGTCATCGAGCAGATTCCAGCGATAGGTAGCCGCTATTAATTCGATAGCCGATTTCCTCTTTCCTCGATCGAACGATCGCTAGTTTGTACCAACGGTCGCGTTCTTACTTCCCTGGCTACGAATCGTGACCCTATCATTTCGAAACGAACCAAGCGGCAGGTGTTGTTGGTCGTGTTCCATCGATTCGACGGAAAAATAGAACCAGCCGACCATTAATACGCTACCAAATCGTGCCACGAAATGGTAGACCAGTGCCACCCGATTTGCAGAAAATCTGGGATATTCCAGGCCCCGTCCTATTCGTGCTGGCTAACTGCGAAGTAACTGCACGGCAGTTCCTCGCGTTTCTGCTTGAAAAATGAAGAATAAATTTCCCCGGGTTAGACGATTTCCAGCCTGCATAATAGCTGGCGCTTTATCGCGTCGGCTGATGGTGAAATTATAGCGGGGGCAATCGGGTGTCCCGCGGGAAAAGATTTATCCGCGACTCGGTGGCCCGACACGTTCGTTTAATTGCCGCGCGGGAGAAGCTGTCCGCTGGCGCGCGTGGAAATTTCAACGCGGCGCGTTAACGAGCGGCTGCGCGGACCGCGAGAGATCGTCCACGAAAGACTTTCACCTCGTTGTAGATTTAATTACCCGCGGAGGGCGGCGACGACGGGGGCGAGCCTCCGCTCGGCGAAGAGTAACACAGTTCGAACGGCTCGTGACCCGACCTAGCCAACGACTATGCTAATGGCCGATACGATGTGTGCGCGCTTGGGATATCTTAATACCTTCTGCCTCCTCGAGCTCGCTCTAATAACCAGCCGAGTGGCAATTACGATTTCCTGTTTCTTGCCCGGCGAGCGATCCGGACGATCCGGGGCTCTTGTGTCCCGGCGGAGGTAGCGCCTTGCCCGAGTCTCCCAGGGAAAAAGGAGAGGAAACAGCGCCGGCTAAGCGGCGAAAGGGAAACGGAGAGAACGGATCGGGGAACGGCGGAACGAACGAGGGCTTGCGTGCAATCGCAAATAGAGATATCGCCGACCTCGGCAGCGTAACACGGGCCAGGCTGGTGCCTTCGTACGACGGACAGGTTGGACACGGGAAGAAGAAACGCTG
Source organism: Xylocopa sonorina (assembly GCF_050948175.1). Lineage (NCBI taxonomy): Eukaryota > Metazoa > Arthropoda > Insecta > Hymenoptera > Apidae > Xylocopa > Xylocopa sonorina. Next base: position 9,430,561 of record NC_135197.1, on the reverse strand, counting down.
GATCGCGAGGGAAGAAGAAAATTACCACGATGGCCAGCGAATCGATTCTCCTCTCCGCGGAGGCTAATTTTCAATAAATGTGGGCTGATATTAACATAATACGCGGAAATGGTGTTCGTATTGCTGGGAACACTAGGACCATCGATATTGGCCCCTCTTAACATGGAAATGGCTTACGCGAGGCCGCACGACCAGCCAGACCTAGCTCGACTCGTTGTTTTCACTCGTCGATAAGCTTTTAAAAAGCAGCTCAACTCCTTCCTCGTCCCTCTTATTCTTCCCTCGTACTCGCGTTTCACTTCTGGCGAGAACGCGCCCCGATGAAATCTTATTACCTCGCGACGCTCTGCAACCGTGCAAATGGATCCTCCTGCTGGTAACGCTCTCCAACCCCTGGCTGCGCGCTCTCCTTCGATCGAGAGGTTTATAATTTCGCGCATTCATCCGGAACGGCAGCCGGGGATTTCGCGATAGAACGATGGAGCGTATAAAATCTCGCGAGATACCGACGATCGGATATTCGTTGCCGCGTGCGCGGCTCTCGCATCCTGGCCGCGCGTCCAAAGGCCGCGTATCTCCCTCGAAACAGGCTGGAAACATCAAAGCAAAGACGGACGCACGAAAGGTCCGACGATGTCAATTAACGAAATGGAAACCGCGGGGTCCAACAGTCGGCTCTGGAGCGCGCGGGACCGCGAAGCGAGCAAAGGCAGGCGGGGGTGAAAAACGTGTGCGTGGGAGAAAGAAGAAAAGCGGGAACGCGTTCGCCAGCGGATGCGAAACAGCGAAACGCAGGATAGCGGTGGGCGCAGTTGGACTGGTCGGAGAGCGCGAAAGAGACGAGCGGACCGTGGCCGGGGCCAGACGCGGCGACGAAACGACGGCCACGATGCCTGGGCCGTACAGGATAGACACTTTAATAGACGTAATGAGGGTAATTGAGTTTTCAAATCATTCGTTTTGATTACATCTACGCACGGACCGGTGGGCGAAACATAGGGTAGGTAATTACGGACCGCCCAGTCCCGAAAGAGCAGGTGCCTCTCGGCCACGGGATCGAGGTGTGAGGTTCAAATACTTGGACCGCCCTAATAGCCTCGAGGTTACAGGTCCCTTCGAGAAACCGGAGGGACCAGAGGGACCAGAGGGGCCTGGCCCTCTCGTATCCCGTCACGCCGCCTATACGTACGGCTATGCGTCCGCCTGTATAGGTATAGGTGGAATAATAGTACCGAGAACGCTGGAGAAAAATGCATCGCTACGAGCTGACGTGAGAATCGATGCCGGTGATGGAATCCTCTTTTCGGATTAATAACCCTCCTTTCGCCGGGACGAAATCTATTCCCAGGCTCGCGGAAGTTTCCAGCGACAAAAAGTGGATTTCATGGAGAAAGAGAGATCGACGGTACCGCGATGAAACCGCGAAATTGGCTTCGACGGAGCTTTTTTAATGTAGACGTTAAAAACCGTCTGGCTGTTATTTACCTATTACACCAAACCCCGGTGTTTTCCCTCCTTAACCTTTTATCCTGATCCCGCGTTGTGCCACGGGAACGTTCGCAGCCCATTTTGGCAATGATCCAAACGTCCGTTATAGAATTTAATAATCCCTTGTAATGGACTGGCGGCACTTCGCGCCGGGCTCGGATAACCGTGTGATACAAAGCGGATGTAATATCGGGGCTCGTTAACGAATTTACGCCCGTCGAAACGTTCCGCTCGGCAACATCGCGAATTGATCGTGAATTTTCACGTCGGATGGCTCGACGCGTCTTCCACCTTTCCACTCGCGCGACGGACGTAACCGGCGTAGACGCTGGCGCAGCAACAAGTGTTGTTGCGAGCGTATCCGAAATCGATGCGATCCTTCGTTCGCGGTTTTTTTTTTCGCGGGGCAAATCGATTCGACACGGTGTATCGTCTCGAAAACGAGAGGCACGCGAGAGCGAAAGAACGTTATCCCATCTTGCGTCGGCTCGAAACAATAGGCCCAGATTGAACCAGCGTTACAATATACAAATCGCGCGTTCTATGGTCCATGTAACTCGCGTTTCCATCGAGCGGATCCGAGTAGTAAACTAATAACATCGTGTTCGCGTTCGACGGCGATCCGTTCGCAGTGTAACCCAATCAAATCCATCAAATATTTTCGAGCCGCGCGCCGCTCCCTGGTCCGTCATCCGTCCATCGACCGATATGGATTAGCGTTATGCGTTTATCGCGGACAGAGGCGCCATTATATATTCGCGCGCGTGTATTATCCCAGGGCTTATACGTATGTACAATTACGAACATCGCGGTGTTACTCGTAAACGCGCGCATGCATAGGCGATGCTGGCTGCTGTAATTGTCTAATGTGGAACCGCGATATGTATATCGACTGTAGACCCGTGCGATATTCTGTCCGCGGATACCGGCAATACGCTTCGAATTGATAGGCTTCGATTAATACAGCGCCGGGCCCAGTCTACCGTGACACTGACTCGATAATGCCAGGTTTATGAGGGTTTTAGCCGGGGCATGTCACTTCCATGGGCCAACTAGCTTTGTTCACGCGCGGCTCCGTACACCGCGTATCGAACACGCGCCGCTTCTCTATCCGGGGGTGTGCGCGCAGCAAGCTCGCGGCAGGCGAGCGCGTGAGCCGCGCGCGGCGATCCACGATCGCGCTTTAAAGTACCACGGCGATTAGACACGGTTTGGTTCCGGCGGTATTCAATTTTAGCTGGGACCACGCGGCTAATGAATACCATGAATTTCATTGGGTATCAACGCGGGCGCAACGGTCGGGGGTTGTTTGTCCGGCCAGGTTGCGCAAGCCTGTTATTATAATACGTAATTTCCCGGACAATTATTGCGATCAGATAAATTACAATTTTCATTGTTCAGCTGTCATTAATTAATATTTCACCGCGCCCGTTGTCTAAACTAACGATGGATTACATTATTGTATAATCTCATTTGTTTCTGGATAACAGTGTTATTGTAAATAGTTGGAATTATTTGGGTCGATCTCGAAACTTCATTGTCCGGCTCGACGGTTTGTTATCGTTACCCATTGTCCACGATTTCCCGGCTAATGATATCGTTTGCGGATACGAGGAATCGGGGCTGGAATTAATCCTATTTTTTTTTTACAAACGAATCGATCGTAGAAGGGAGAGGACGTGGGTGATCGTGCGCGATTGATTAGACGGGATATTTTTCAGCTCACACGAGGAACAGGTAATGCACGTGCGTGCGAGGTAGATGTATAGATATTACACAGAGACACGTGTGCGGTGCACGTGGTGGCGCCATGAATGTACGTGTGAATTCCTGCGCGATGAATATGCATAAGGCGAACACGTGTTTGTCTAAGACCTACATACGTAAACATTTCAATCAAGCCACGTCATACGTCTATATCGTAGGCTACCTGTCGATTCGAGCGATCCGTTATGCCCTCGAAAAACGACGCGACGACATTTTCCATCCCTCGAGGTCGCTCGAAATTTCCACCCTCGACGCGCCGTTGATCATCCTCCATCTCGCAGCCCCGTCGTCTCTGCGCCCGAGTACAAGCAGAAATCCACTCCAAACAGAAATCATATCAACAGATCTGGGGCGCGCATGAATTTCCCTGGAACCCAATTTCCCAGATAATACGATCGAAGGCCTCGCTCGTGAAATTCCCGTCGATAATCTCAAGAGTGTCAGAGGCGTAGGCACGGTCACGAATTATCACGGCTGGCCTATTCCCGAATTTATCGGATATCCTGGCCGCGCGCGCGCGCGCGCGTAGAGGAGAGAGGCTTCGCCGTGGCAATTGTACGCTCGTGTACAGGGGGTACGAGGAGTATCGTTAAACGTGGTCGGTTAGCGAGCCGGTGGCCGGCCAGTCGTGTAACGTAATGCGGCCCCCGCGCTGCAAGGTTCACGGTGTAACACGTTAAATGGCCCTTGCCCGAATTTCCTTTCGGTAATTAACTTCAGCGCGGAAACGATATACGCATCTCGCCATTGCTAATTAGAACGTCGAATTATCCGGGCCGGTTCTTCGGCCCGTATAACGAATGTTTAAACGCCGAGGCGGCGCGAACGGCGACGAGCACGCGACGAAGCGAAACGAGCATCCGAAAAAGTTACGCTCCTGACGCGGCCTCTCTTTCGAGCTGGCCACCCTCGCCGCCCTTACCCGCGTCCTTGTCCGTCCCGCTCTTTCTGGCCGCCGGTTTTTAATTGGATCCGAAGGAGAAGTTCGTCGATTCGTTAAAAATTTAGTCGGCTCGGTCGACTCTTTCGTTCGGGCAGCTGGGCTAAATTGTTTCCGCGACGTACCCGTTGTTCCACGACCGTGCGAAATTTTCATGGACCCCGGCGCGGCCGCGAATTCTCGCGCACGAACGTTCTCGAGCCCCTCGTCGCGGGATGAGAATAAAAGAGAGAAAAGGGAGAGGAGACAAAGGGAAGGGGACAAAGGTAGAAGGAATTTTGTCCGGATGATCGATCGCGCCCCACGGTTTCGAGAGTGACTTATGACGGAAGAGGAACGACTCTCGTCGTGAAAAATAACAAATTATTGCAATATCCATCGAGGAGCCAGTCGCGACGTGCCCTCGTATGGGGTGCGCGCTAGTGCCACGAGCACGTGTACCCGTATCTACCTTGGCTCGTCCTCTTCTTATTGCCCTTCCTTTTTCTCCTCTTGCGCTTCGTCATACGCGGCCTACGGTACACCGCGATAGATGCCCTGTACCAAGAGGTAATCAATAATGACTTAATGTCCTCCAATAACGGACACCATGGGTGGTTCGAGCTCTCCCTTTAGGGCTCCACCAGCTCGGGAGATCACTCTGCGCGAACTTCTTCTCGCCTTTTTGCGTCCAGCGTTATTTGCCTGCCCTCTCTCTCTCTCCCTCTATCTCTCCTTTTCTCTCTCGCTCCCTCGCCAATTCCGCCTCTACTTATCTCGCTCTCTCCGTCGGTCTTCTTTGTCATCCTCTTTTTTTTCTCCTCGTTTCTTCTGCCGGCTAATACACACCCACGTCCCCTTTGATCGTTAAAACCGAGCATAATTTCGCGAAGGGGTCGCTCTCCCCTTCCTTCTTAAAATCTTCACTGGTACCAGCTATTAACTGTCTCGATATTTCTTTGACTCGTGATCCAACGCGGAGAACGCCATCGGAATAAATTAAAAATTCCTTGATCAAGGATTGCCGGAGTTATCCGTCCCACTATTTATGATCCCAATTGCTTCTACGCCGATCGAGCGCGGTCGACAGCTGTCGAGAAAAGTAATCACTCGGATCTTTCATTAGAAGCACTCGCTAGATACAACGGGGACAACACGTGCCACACGTGTTTCATAGTTCTACGATATCATAATGTTAACGAACTGCAGTACAGAACGTCACTTCTTGCTGACGCTTGAAATGCAATTACAGGCATTATTCGCCAAAATATTAACCGCATTATTATATATACGCTGAGAGAAATTATATATTACGACTTGTACAGAATTCGAATCGTATCGTCTCCCGTTTTAATTCCATCGTAAGAAAGCTTCGTGGAATGATGCGTGGTACGCGCTGTCATTTACGCTAAGTTATGTAAGTCGCCCAGGGAAAAGGGTCCGGACGTGGCGCGAACCGGGAGACGTCGTTTCCTACGCCATGAATTAATCATCCCGCCCCGGCGTATAAATAATTAGCCGGCCGGCGCAAAATCGTCGATAAATATTTATGGGCAGCTGGTCAATATGCAAGCGTAATAGCGATTGTTACACCGTCCGTGGCGGCACTCGCCGAAATAATCGTGGCTTCCTCGCGCTCTCTTCCCGGCACCCGACCGATTTACACGGGAAAATAATTCGTCGGGCAATTTTAGCGGCCATGGTCCGGAGCAGAAGTAGCCAATAGGGAAGAGAGAAACAATCGTTCCGCGTGATCGTGCGTTATCGTTCGAACAACCGCAACCGTTTCCCCTCGCTGTCCTCCTACTACTCTGTTTTTATTTTATGCATTTATCCTTTTTTTTTTTTGCCCTTTTTCGCTCTCTTTGCATCGCTCGATCCCTGTAGCCTGTTACACCCACACGCACAGCGGAGTCCTCTGTTCGCTGTTTCCTCCGCGGGCTTTTTCATATTTCTGCCGCTCCATTTCGCGGCGACAGGATTTCACGGCCAGTTGATTTCATCTCGTCCGTTTGTACGAATCCCTTTTTAATTCCCATTGTATCTTCGATCCCGCGAGCGGTGGTTCTCTGCTCGAAGCGGACCGGATTACGGTGCCGTGCCAGCCGCGATAATTGTACAGAATCCCGTGTCTTAAACACGGTGCATTGTTCGTTAGACGGTAACGAGCGGCCGTGAACCACGCTTGCCGATGCCAGCAGTACCCTGCGCGACGCTTTTATCGTCAACGCGACCCTGTGCGCCGAGATTTCTCGGATACGACCACCCGGAAACTCGTGGTCCCCGAATAAAAACGGAGTTCGCCGGCGTAAATTTTGCCATTTACGTTTGCACGCTCCGAAATTCGAGAGGCACCGAGCCACCGTCGAGAAGGAAGGATCCGTCTCCGTCCCCCCTTCGCCGACACGTTATTCTTCAACCCCACGACGCGTCGGGGGCCACGAACTTCCGCTTTATATCGTTTCCCTCTCTCTATTTTTACGCCTCCGCTATATAATGCCGTGCCTCGTTTTTCCACCCTTTCCACGAACTTATTCAACTTCCACGTAGGCGTACGCGCTTTTATGGATATCCATTTAAGTTTCGCGGTGACGCCGGTTCGCTGCGCGCGTTCGACCGAGCACATCGATAGTCGCGTGCTGTGCTACGTGTCGGTACAAGCCCCGCATAAAACCAGCTTCACCGCCACCCCTCTCTCTCTCTCTCTCTCTTCTCTCCTTTATTTCCCTTTCGTCTTTTATTTTGTTTAATAAAAACCAGCCACCTTTCCTAGAAAACGCCACGCTACGAATGTGTACACCAATGCTTTTTTGTAGCAAGCGCGTGGACACCATTTGTTACTCTCTCACGGTGTCCACGAACGTGTCGTTAACGTTTAGACCCGCGTGATCGATGGAAATTACAGAGGGGCGCGCCGAAGAAATTGCATGCCTGGATTCTTATAGAAAGAATACATAGAAACACATTGTTCCACTGTGCGTTATCGATGTCTCGTCTTTTTTGTTCCGCCCCGCGGGGGCTATATTTGTCGCGATTGCACGATACTCCCGGCAAATACCGCCTGGCTTTTCCGCCCCTCGTCTACGTGGAAATTTTCTTCCAACGTTTATCAGCACCCGCGGACGGGTCGGATTCAACTGTTTCGTCAAAATACGCGGACAACGGAGAAGCATCGGTCTGTGGTACGATATTAATTGTTTGAACGGAGAGGTAAATACAAGCGTATTGTTTGCCGATTGCTCGTCGGTTCCTGCTATCAGACCGGTAGCACGATAGCGTGGCAATCCGCGAGTAATGCTCGCCACTGATGGACGCGAGTGAAATTGAAAAATTCCAGTTCCCCCGCTCTTCGAGGGAACAAGTGTAGTTATTCAAGCGTTTAAGAACCGACCAAGATGAAACGCGGTCCTATACCTTTTAAAAACTTTCTTCAACCCTCTGAGATTTATACGGTGCTCCGTTAAGAAAGTTCAGCTCTTCTATTTAAATTATCCCTCGCGCGAAACGCATCGCGGTGGATTTGTCCGACGTTTATCGCGTCCCTTCGACGACCGTTTCCGGCTGTGTTTTAGAACCAACCGCGTCAAGCGTAGCGCGAATCGTGCCGTTACATCGTGCACGCGTTATTTCGTGCCGGGCGTCGATGTAAAGACTGCACCGGGTCGACATAAAAAGAGCTTCTAACGGTTGGAAAACACGCATGTTTACAGAGCCGTAGTGTTTTCCCAGAGGCGTTGCCAAACTGCCGTGAAAACTTGCGCTTCCTCCTCGACGTCGCGTTACTCGACGTCGAACTATGTCGGATCGATCCGACTCGAAATCGTTCGCGGAGACACTCGCGTCCTCGCGAGTCAACATCGACGCTCTTCGACGTGAAATTTGAATAAATTTTCCCACGTGATTTCAAGCATTCTCGCGGCTCCACTCGCCGGCTGAGACAGCGCAGACACGCGTATGAATTATTGAAACAGCGGCAGGGTAAGGGAAAATTAAGACGTACCAAGAAATTACTCGAAACGCGAGGCCACGGCAATTTACGCTGCCTGTAAGAACAGGGTAGCGTTCATTATTCCACGCGCAAAGCTCGCGATTTCTTTCACCCTAGACGCTCCTCGCCACTACGCGAGCCACCCGTCGGATCCCACGTGTAAACAGCATAATAAAGCACCCAAGTGTAAGTACCTAATACCGTAGAATCCGACCGGCTATTTTCGCCGCGGTCTTCGTTCTATTTGTAGCCGTTCATCGATATTTCATCCAAGTGCATTAACACCGGGAGTTTCTTTACACCGTACGATAAACGCTCGCCACCCCCTCCTAACGCAGTTACGAATCGCGGCAAATTTCCGCGTAAATAACAATCTCGGAGGCTATCTTTATTAATGAGGAGGAACGATAACGCGTAATACGCACGGATGAATCCTGTTCCAACGGAATCGTTCGCGTTGTCGCGGGGAAACGTTAAAATGCAACGAACCGACTGGCAGAACTTACGATCACCCTCGTGACTGGGTGATCCTCAACGTCCCGTAACACGCGTTCGGATTATCGGGACGCACGGACCGAGACGCGATCAGCAGCCTCCCACGGAACGATAATTATCTCGGATCGGTTGATGGGGTTACCTATGTACACCTTACATAGACGGCCGTGCGCGTACAGCTGGGATATCGTTCGAGATCGGCGCACGGTAGCGCCAGATACGATTATACATTTTCATCGGTGCGTTACTCAGAAAGGGCAGATTACCGTAATGAACTCTGGCAACCCCTCTGCACGGTCCAACGACTGGAAATATGGATAACCGCCACTCACCTACGCGATTTGTTCCCACTGCACGCCCTAACCTCTCCTCACGCTGATCCGCGAGATTTTTCTCCATCGACTGTCGACGCATTTCGTCGCATCCGCCTCGCCGCGATCACCTCCGCGTCGCTTTTCCGTTGATAATCGCGCGAGTAGATTAAATTACTTCGCCCGGGGGCTAACCCAAGGCCAGGCGAATTAAATTTCGTTTGCTTTCGAATTTCGATCGGTGGCTCGATTTTAAATCGATGGCGAGCATCCGAATATTCGAGTAGACGACACTTGTCCGTCGACGAACAAAATGTTTCATACGTACGTGTGGATATTCCTATAATTAAATCTAGATTTACGTCACGTAACGATAACGCCAACACTATCGATTCGCAATTAGTCTCGATATCACGCCGCGTTACCGTCGTAACCGTTTAAAACACTGGATACCCGTTTCACGCCCGGCTAAACTAGAACAGCTCGAACAGATCGTTGCACCAATTAGCAGGCGCTCGCCTTAATGCCGTTTAATTAAAAGGACGTCTCGTCGCAGACGTCTTTCGACGATGGTCCGTCCCGCTGCGTCTATCTGTTCCAACGAACATCGCTTAATCCAACGGCCGATTCTATCTCTACGAAGGAACGATATCTCAGGGAGAACGAGAAAACATCGCCAGCCACAATTCACGCAGCCCCGGCGACTACCTCGAAGAAATTTCCCAAGGAGAGAAGAGGCCAACCCCCTGCGCGGCGGGTTCGCCGCGCCCTCATTGGCCGCTCTTATTGTCTGTTTACAGGCCGGCATCGGCCCCATTAATAAAGCCTGAGACGGATGGGGCGGTGAAACTCTACAAGCTTTTAATTTCGCGCGAAACGTATACGTCAGGGAAAGACGCGGTGGAACCGCAGGAAAGCGATCCTCCCGGCTAGCAACCCCCTCGCCAGCAGAGCCACGGCGAACGTTCAAGTAGTCACGGGGGTCTTTAATAAAGTGAACTTTAAGACTCCCCGCTCGCACGGAGATAAACTTTAACGCGGGCTACCGTCTCTCACCGGTTCTCCTCCTACGTAACACTAACGTAGGAAATGGCTGTGAGAGAGGACCGAGGCTGGCGAACGAGTGCTCCTTGGTAGCGGGTGGCAAGTTTTCGAGTAAGTTCGTGCCGTGGAAAAGGCATCCTCTTTCTTGGACAACCCCTTTCCCTCTACCCATCTCTCTATCTCCCTTCGTCTCTATTTTCCTCTCCTTTCGTCGACGCCTGTTTCTCCTCCTGCCTCTGTCTGCTCCCCGAGCGCGCAGCACGGATAGAGCGTCGGTATCCAGAGAAAAGAGGACGGTCGGATAGTTTTCTGTTAGTTACCCCGGCTGACCCCGACGAGCGTTTGTTATGTGGAGCAGAACGACTTCCACCAAAAAGTAACTTCTCCTACGCGGAGTTTACACTCCACGCTTTGGCACCGGCGCGATTTTACCGAAATTACCGACGCCGCTGAACTGGGACGCACCGTCTGGCGCGAGTGTTTCACCGTACGCGCCCGTTCCTCACGCCGCTTTCAGTCGACAATCGATACGCAATGGAAAGTTGTATCTACATGGTTTAATCTTTGAAGTATTCTTACTTCCTCTTGAATGAACACCCCTGGAGTGCATTTAACGTAGCGCCGTTTTCGATGATAGGTAGTATTGCTAGCTTGAAGAGAGCGATGCGCTCAGAGGATGCAAGCGAGTTAGTATTGCAGGGGTATTGTTTAATTGATAGCTAGAGAGGCACGTCTCTATGCATGTCCACTTACTTTCCTCCGATGCTCTGATGGCTTCTTTCAATATCTGCTTCCCTCTAACTTTCACGATCTAACCGCGCAATTTCTCGATCGCGAGTTGACGAAGACTTGGACCGTTAAACCGGAACGTCGATATCACCCTTTACAAAGTTTGACAAATGTCCGGGTAGTCGGACGGAATAAGCTTCGAAACAATAAATCGGGAAATCGAGGGTTATCGCGTTTGAAAAATTCCCTCTATAAATCAGCGATTCGTTTATAAAACAGCTACAACGGGTTACACGTGCGGCGATTCTCAATAATATATTAGAGATTCATGAACCATTCAACGAAAGCGTATTGGGTGTTATCGGAATTTCAATCGGTTGAAAAAAAGGGACGCGTATTATTAAATAGACATTTTATGCCAACTCTAGATGCGAGCTGGTAACGCAATTCGTAAAAAAAAACCGATGGAGCAAACATTACGAATGCATATTTCACGTGAATACGATGCATCAATTAAATTCAGTGACACGTACAAGTTCCCGAAATAAATTTCAATTACGCTCAGTCACCGAGGACTTTTTGATTGCTCGTTCGAACCACCGCCAATGACCCTACGCGAAGACACCTGTCCCTCGCAACACCCTCCGACGGAAACTACATTTCATCGGCACCGGTGTACGCGACCGGATGCCGGGTAAACATTCCCCGATCGAGCTGGCTGAAAGGCGAGGGTTCCAAGTTCGAACCCCTTCAGCCTCGCGTTCCTTCGTCTCCGCCTGTTTGCGTTTACGAGTCGCGCCGTTAACGCCGCGACCGACGAAATACTAAATGGGGAGGACGCGGGATCGCGATCGTCGCCGCGCACCCTCTCCGCGGTCGCCCTTCTCGCGCGCAGGGCGCACCCTCGCCGCGCGTGGCACGCTCTCGGGCCCGTCAGCCATCTAGACAGGCGGGAGATGTGCCATTTGAATACGAAACTCGAATACGCTGACGAACCGTGCATACATCAGTCTACGTCTGTTTGAACTGGTCCCTGTATGGTAATGGTATGGCGTGGCGGCGACGCGGCTGCACCAACCGATTGCTCGAAACGCGTATAAGCCGGATAACCAAGCGGAGCCCTCGATACGCTCGCGGGACCCTTCTCCGTCTTCCGTCGCTGTTTACTTTCTTCCTTTGTCAATGGATTCGCCTCCGTGGCAGCGATTTGCTGGGAGATGGGGTTCGCCGCCAGACGAAAAGGGTAATTTGGGACCGGAGAATCGTTCTCCGCGTAAAGATAGTGGCTCCGATCAGGAGGTGGAGATCGCGATGATAATCGTTCGAAGAGGGGCGTGGTCGAGAAGGGTTGAATGCGGCTGGAATATTTATGGGACCGCCGCAGGGAGACATGAAAATTCGGGAAATTGGAATCTAAGAATTTAAATTCTCCCAACCGGAATAGTAAGTATCACGAATGGTAAAAAAAAGACAGCTCGAGACTCTGTCCGACGACTTTTCATCAGCCAAACTATAACCGCAACGGTGTAAAAACATTCTACAGCCGTTTTACATAACCTCTTCGTGGCATCCATGCGCCCGATGCATTAACCGAGTCGACGAGGGCTGAAAGATTCCACCGTTGGAAGAATCGAATCCGTTGAATCGGTATTCAGTTAAACTTCGCGATACGGCGAAGCGAAAGAGGAGGAAAATGGAGTCGAAATGTAAGAACGCGGTCCCAACACGTATTCGCCGGCGTCTCTACCCCCTCGCATTTCCCAAGCCTCACGCCACAGGAAGTCGATCTAGCGCGAGTCCCTGGTTCGAGTAAAAAGCTAACTCGAATGTGAAATTTCAAGCGTAGCTTTCAGGCCGGCAGGATTTAGCGATCGGCCGCCTCGGGTCGGGTCGCGTACGCTTGATCCCGAACCGTGGAGAGGTTACGGGATAGAAACGGCGGTAGGCGAGGGCAAATCGTAGGTAAGGGGCGGACGGAGGGGGGGAACCGAATAGAAGGACGGGCCTGAAGTGGAAGAACGGGGGAAGAAAGAGCCGCAACGTTCGAGGGTACGGAAAATGAGAGAGGTGACGCAAACGCGGGGCAAACTTTAAATGACTTTCACTGTTTTCAAAAGTTGAGTTACCAAAGGGAGTCTCCGCAGCCCTAACCCTCTGCTTTTCTTACTTCCACCAACAATTCCGCCTACGCTCTCTCTTTCTCTCTATCACCTTTCTCCCTTTCCAGTCTACCCGCCAACCGAACGAGTCCCACTCGTCGTTTTCCACCGTCGAATCACCTCCGACACCTTCCTCCCCTAACCTCCACCCTCCTGCGACACCAGCCCTGGATGTGCTGTTTACAAACCTTACCCGACTTGTAATGGAACTTTTTTCAAGTTATTTCCGGGGAATACCAGGTAATACCTTCTGTCCCTGGCATGGGATCCCCCGTCCTCCTAGCCCTCGGCTCGCTATCAAAGAAAACGTTGGTCTCTTTGAGCGACTTTCTCGCGATATCGACGTTCGAGCGTCGGACGAAACGGCGCGTCCCACGCGGCTTCTGCCTGCATTCTCGACTGTAACCGCGAACGATTGCACGCCATCGAGGCGATCGTCGTCCCGCTGTCAGAGAGGCGAGCCTCGAGAAGCAAATATCAACTTTGCGCGAGCCTAAATATTTTTGATTACAACCTACGACACGACTACGCAGCCCGCGAGTCACGCATAACTCCAGAGTCATCCAACAAACGGGAACAACCTGTTCCGCGGCCGAATCCACAATGTCATCCACATAAATTACCGGGCACCCGTTTCGAAACCGCCTCGCGTAATCGACGATCGTACGGTAGAACGACGGACGAGTCGTCGAGGGCCCAGGGACGATGACTGCGTCCAAAATTGTAGGCGAGGAACGGCTGGCGACGTTATCGGGACCGAACGCGAGGTACGGTGCGACAAATTCCGCGTAATTGGTGGGTGGACGAAAGGATCGATCTTGACCGCGACGCTTCAGCCAGGCACGAGTTAATGCTCGCACTCCGCACGGCTAATAACTTAATGTCGTCCGAGAGGCCTTGTTAACGAACGTAACGGGGAACGGGTTAAAAGGGCGGACGCGAGGGATACCAGGCGGGTTTAGAGCTTAGGATACGACCGGGACGAGGACGCGACGCCTCCTGCGGATGTAACGCGCGCGGGGTATCCTGGGAACCTCGACAGCCCCAGGAAACTTTCCCCTGATCCTCATTAAAGACCGCCGCGACGGCCGCGTTGCGTCTCATAAAACGTCAGCCCATCCCCTATCGCCGGGTGTGCCAGAGTATATCGGATATCACGGCCGTTCGAGGCAGAGAAAAAGTAATCTGCGTTCCGGCGGGTCTTGTTGGCTTCGCAGACCCAGTGCACTTTTCACGGTGAAATCGAACACCCCCGGCGCCGCGGAAAGTGGTAATAGTTAGACGAGCTTTCAATAAAAATTTAATACGAACACCGATGATATTTCCGTCGGTTCCGCGGACGGTGTTTCCCGAACTTTCTTGTTATTTTCGAATCGTGCACCGGCAATCCCGCGGCGCAGGTAGCTGCTTATTACGCGATATCGAGTTCCCACAAGATTCGAGTTCCCCCAGGAATCGAATTACCCCCGCGCTAATGCTATCGAACGGAAATTTCTTTATAGGGGACGTTACTCTCTCGTGGAATGGTTCCCATAACGCGACCGATTCGCCGACGGTTGCCTTCGACCGTCCCACAATGGAGAAGAGCTACGCGAACGGGATGGCGAGAGGAAGCGGAAAGTCGAGGGGACCGAGGGTGCGGCAACCCCTCGCGAAATTAGTGTATTCTTCGCCAGTAGCCGGTCGTCGATGTTCGCTTATGGCGACGGAAGCAATCGCTATTCCATGAATAGCAAAAATTTTAGTACTTGCCGAGAGGGAACGCCTACCCAACCGCCGGCTCGCCTCTTCCCTTTCTTCTCGATCTCTCCTCCCTCTTCGTTTCGTCGTAAGGGATGAAGAAGGCGCATCTAGACTAGCTTTCCAGGCAACGCTGCTGGCGCGCATCTAGCCAGAGGGGAGTCGATAATAAATGTCTCGAACACGAGCATCAACTTTCGAAGGAATTAAAGCGGTGCACGGTATGCACGCTGGCGCACGTGGAAAATACCGAGCGGGCGTCGTCTCCGTCCGATCTTCCGCGCGAAACAATTGCCACGGATTCCGCATACAGGTGCGCGTAGAACGTTCGAGCGTGCACCGCGGCATAATTTATCGGCCGAGTTTTTGCAATCCAGTTATTTCCCGTTCGATTTACGATCGCAGTAAAACATAAGTTACACTCCCCCGCCGATTAAGCGCGACACTGTCAATTCCGTAATGCGCCATAAAATTGAATCATTGCGACTCGTCTCGACGCCGAACGGGAACCAAATCTAGCTGCGTCTCCTTGACGCGTGCAACGTCCGATCGATAGATCGTTCCGCGAGTAAATTCTGTCGCAAGACCAAGGCGGTAGGAAGCTACCAGGAGTGACAATATCACGAGTCGAGCGAGACGAACAAAGGGAAGAGGAAGTGGAGGAGGAGCAGCCGGTTCTCTTAATTCGGAAAACAATCGATCGCTAATGGGTAGCCAGGCCACTGGCTCGTTCCACGTTAAGATACGATCGAGCGAGGAAAGGAGCTCGAGCCGGGAGGAAAAAAGGCCCCGTAAGACCGTCGACGGGAACGAGGGCTTCTTAATCCCTCCTAAATAAGTGCGAGCATTCGCGTAGGTGGCGAACGTTTGTCACTGGGTCGACCCGACGAATTACGCGAACCGTTTTACCCTCGTTCCCACCCTCTTCGTCCTCTCTCCGTCCGCGCGGGCTCTTCCTTCTTCACCCCGTTCTCGTCCTTCTCTTCTTCGACCATCGCGCAGCCCACCCCGTTCATCCTTCGTTCCTTTCCTCCTGGCTGCCTCGACCAATTGAATTAAAACAGATCGCATCGATCTCGAGCGAACTTCTCGACGTGCAAGCTCGTATATCTCCCAACGCGCGTTGAGAGTTCTATTAATTCCGGCTGTTCGTTAGTAATGGAAATTATTCTAGCCTCCGCGGCGCGCACGGGCGTAGCTACGGTGCCCACGATGCGCAAACACCTCGGAGCTTTATCGCTACTTTAATCAACGACTACTTCGATTAATTATGCCGTACATAATTCATACGGCTTGGCCAGGTTCGGGCGAGTCGTGCCACGATCAGACCAGACGAGGCGAGGCCGCTTCGATTCGTACCGCGGCGTCGACTGGCCGTTGGGCACGTTTAATGCTGGCAATAATAGTCGTATCGGCTAATCGCGTGTGCACAAACAACAGTGGCGATTCAACGGGACGAAAGTAAAGTTACTACGGTACTATCCACCGCTGGTCGTGGCATGACCTTCGATGGAATCCTGCGGACAGGTTAGCGAGCGACCAGCGCCGCTCTGATTAGCTACGCCTCAGCACGAATCGATGCTTCACCGTTATAGTCGTCGACTAGCCGAGCGGATTAAATGCTGAGAGACTTACTCGATCCTTTCCATAAGACACTCTCTAGCTCTTCTATATTTTGTATCCATTGACGATCACTTGAAACGTTCAGCATAAAGTTTGACAAAGGAGACCAAGCGGTGGTTAATAATAGTTAACAGCAATTTTTTCACAAACATACGTTGAAGCGCTAAAAATTTTGAAACGGTTAAATATAGCTGAAGGTACTCTCCCCCAATTAAAAATGTCAGATTAACGTAACAAGGCGTTCAATTCCGGCGCGGTTCTCAGGTTCCCCACGCACGGGGGTTGGAAACTTTCGAGACGAGCTCTCGCCCATCAAACGGCCCCCACGAGTTTCTGAAACAATTACAATCCACGTTCATGCGTCATTCCTTCTCCCCTTTACACGCGGAACCGTATCGTGTAACGGCGAGCAGACCCACGCGCTGGCTAAGTGCAACGCTGACAACGCTTACAAGCGTAACGGAGCTTTTTTGCGGCTTGTCTCCGCGGCACGCAAGCTAGGAACACGCGATTCCACCGCCGCGAAATCTACGAACGCCCCGGCGTGATTTCCCAATCGCGAGCTATGCAGAAACACACGGCCGCCTACGCGCGAGTCGCAAGAAACTCGCGATTAACCGATCCTCTGGGACGTAGGATCGATTCTTCGCACCGGCTCGATTGTTCCGACGATTGTTCCTCAGCGTCGCGATACGACGCGTTTTAATGATGGATACTTGCGAGATTGCATCACGCTAATGGCGTGAGTACAGTGTACAATGAGTACAGCTGTGTTTCTTTACAGTACGTAAATCAGTGGAACTATTTGTTGCATCACTGCGATATTTAATCGTGCTATCGTTAAACGAGAAGCAAATAGTATCGATGCATTTGCATACTGAACGATATCGTTGTTTATCAAAATCCCCCATTTACAGCGTACGCCTGAGCGAGTGGAAAAACGCGTGGCGCGAGCCGCCTGTATGGAAATTTAATTATCTATCTAGTTTAACAGGATAATTCGCTTCATCGAGATTAATAGAATACAACGAAATATAATCGAGGCTGTGTTTTAATACCGACGCGCGTTAAATTCCCTTTAAAACCGGCCCTTCGTTCGATTATTTAATTAAACCGCGCGGCCACTGATTGGCGTTCGATTTTCGCGGTTCAACGACGCTAGACGCGGAGCAGCTCGATCGATTCGTCGATCCGCCGAGAGAAGGGAAAATCGCGGTCGAAAATCGACGATTGGATCGACCCGCGGCGCGCGAGCACGGAGTACTTGGAACAGCTGGAGAACGCGTCTCCTCTTCTTGCTCAAAAGTGGCACGCCTTGTGTCATAACAACGCGGCACCGACCGGTTAATCCACTTCGGTGATAAATGCGAGTGTCGCATGAACGCTGTAATAAATCAAGCTGCGTTGTCCCTTTCGACGGAGAAGATTTTTGCCCGGACCCGGGTGACAACACTTGACCGGATGAAATAATAAATCGACCGGCGGGACGAATCGCTCGCTGCGAACGTTATTATTTCGCGAGCCGCGGGTAGACCGTGGAACTAAATTGATTCCAGAGTTCCTCGAGGTTTCTCGTCCGCGCCATCGTTCGTAATTATCTCAAAGATCGCCAAAGTTTAACGCCATTGCTTCGATAATTAAAAAGAGGAAAAAACCCTACACCAATTACCACCTACGTAGTCGGAAGGAGGAAAAAATCGGAGCGGAAAACGACTATCGAGGATCGAATTCCAAGGGGGCAATCGAGGACTGCGCTACCAAATTGAATTCAGCGGGAGACGAACGTTTGACCTTCCGGGAAATCGACACCAGCCGCTATATCCCCGGCCGCAGGCAGCCTCCGGTTAACAAGGAGTTCCCGGCAGAATTTCTCCTTGCGAAATCCTTCGCCGCCGCATCGTCAGATCGTGCACAGTGACAAGGGGAATCTCATTAGCCCGAGGGACAATCCGTGATCTTTGTCCAAACAGAGGAGCGGCCGCGTCCTCCTGTCCTTCGTTTTCTATCCGGCGGATGATCCGAGCGAATGAATCCGATTGACGGTTCCGTCCGGTCTCCGGCCTGATCTCGCCTCGTTTCGTTTTGCCTCGATTCGGGCCCTCGTCGTTAACGGTCGTCGAACGCCTCGAAAAATGACAGCGACCAACGTGCTCGAAAAACGCGACGAAGCTGGCGAGTAAATCAGAACCGTCGAGTAAAGAATATTTTTTAATTGTTCCATCGAGCTCGCGATGGATCGACGAAATATTTAAGCGGTTCGAATCGGTTTACCGGTTGGCAGTTTTGCACTTTCGGCTTCGTTCGAGTTACGCTCGTTTTATATCGCGAGGGGAGGTTGAAGGGTGCTCTGTCTTCTCGAGCAAATAAATGCTTTTACGAGAGAGGTACTTAATTGTTCGCAGCGATGAAAGTGCTAATTACTCGGGGCGAAAGGCAAGGGCGAGGTGCTGGTGGAAAAAAAGAGGGCCGAGGACAGCTTTAATCGACGATCGTTTCCTTAAAACGCTGAATCGTAGGAATCGGCGTGTGTACACAGCCTCGTAATTGGACACCCACGGTTGCGAGGATCGACAGCTCGGAGGGTCTAACCCTCCGCAACCCGAGAGGTAATTTCAAGAAGGTTTCCCTATCTCGTTGCGCGGGATGATACCCAGAATTCTTGTCAATCCAAGTTTCTATTGTATACGATACACGATCAAATCGATTTATTCGTGAGAACCAATTTTCATACGTTTCACGTTGAAACGAGTCGAGATGGCGTTCCACTTTTTGATACTTATCGTTACGTCAATGGAGTCTCGTCGAATTAAAGTGACGTAGATGCAGCGAAAGTTTCAAATAGTCCGCGATACATAATTATTGAACGACATCGAGGTAAGAGGACGAGTTCTCGCTATGGATCGCCCTTAAATTCGAACTCTTGAACTTTAATCTTCTTTCAGTTCACGGAAGATCGGTGCGACAGGTCACCGCAATTTCCAGGGAACATTGACCCGCCGGAAATCAGATTACCTCTTCCATTCATACGAAAACTTTAGCTTCCTCTAGTAATACCCGGTGACACCAAGCTGCTGGCTCAGATATCGAACCCGTCACACTCGTTATCTGCATTTTTAATCATTACCGCGAATAGTAATATCCCATCGGATTCCAGAATCATTTTCGATTCCTCCATTTAGTTCCTAAAATAATATTAGAGCATAGACATCCTTAATCAATATTCAATTGCACCCTCAAGAAAACGAGAGGAGAACAATTGAGATTGACAACGCGGGAGGAACAGAAAACGCGAGACGATAACGACAAGCGTGACTATTATTAAGTAGTACGAAGACCAATCGATTTCCTGTCTACAATCCTCGAGACCAGTTCGCGGTACGATACAGACAAATAGACCGTTCGGCTGATGGAGAGGGCCGAACAGCAACTTAAATGAGAAGAGAATTAGTCATCGCAACAGCTTATAGCCGGTGACCGTAATTAACCACTTGTCCCCGGTGCTTATTCTCTCTTCGTTTCTGTCTCCTCGAGATCTCGTTCCATCTCCACTTCCGCCAATCCGGCGCCTTAATCGAAAACCATTCTCACGGCTGATGAAAAGTCGAAGAAAGAGCCGAAGTCCGTTCTCCTTTCGCTCGATCTTCGTCTCTCGCATCTGTGCGCGAAGACCTCGGTTAAGCTCGTTCGTTTCTTATATATATATACATTTCTATAGAAGGAAAGAGAGAGAAAAGTGCTCTCCTGCAGGCGGAAAATCGTTCTGCAAGCCAGAAGCTTTCTCTCTGGTTCTAAGAGCCGCTTCGTTTGCCCTCTCTTTCACCCCCGTTTGCTCGCGCCCATCGAGAACCATCCCCGAGCGTGGACGCTCGAAACGGATAATGGCACTCGGTCGGATAGGTTCGACGTTTTATTAGGCGGCATAAAATGAATTCTTTAACGCGTTATCCGGATATTGTCGCGTTTACCTGCCCGCCCCTTCCTTGGTCCGATCACTCTTTTCTCCGCCTCGTTTTTCTCTGTTACTTTTCTCTTTTTTTCTCAGGCTAGTGAAAAAAAAAAAAATAACCCGAATGGTTATCGAAAGTATTCCCGAAGTAGCCCGCCCGCTCTCGATCGAGCCGGATCACTTTACACGCGAAAGAGCACGCGCCTAGTGCACTTTCGTTCATTACTTTTTCATTTACCGCACTCTCGCGACGCGGCCCCGGGAAAAATTGCGATATCGGTTATTCTCGTGCCACCGAGCCGTTTCGATGCTTTAATCTGAAGCATCCTTCTCTCGACATTTCGGACCGTACATTCCGCCCCGATATAGAATACACGGAAAGTATATATTCCGACCCATCGCCGTTCTCTATCATCCTGTCAATTCCCAGCCAGAAAACTCTCCGTCTTCGTAGTACCAAACCTCCCAATCGCTCTCTCATTACCGGACAAACTCTCGAGCTGCACGCTCAACGCAATCGCTACAAAATTGAGCCTGATCGAAGCCACCTTCCTTTAATTACAACCTTCTCTTACGTGTCCTCGCTTAATAATCAGCTGCTCTCTTTGAAAATGTCCTCCTGCGTAATTTCACTCTCTCCGTGTCCAATTTGATTGCTCCGTTAACAAACACAGAACGAAACGCTCTTCCGTTTCCCTTGAACCTTCCATACGCAGCCGAAAAATGTGAAACAAGAAAGCAGATCCAGCTTAAACGTTAACAATCACAGAATGTTCTCCTAGCTGGCATTTCGTTGGAATCCTTAACCTTTGATCTCCCGACGACTACGAAACGTCACCCCGGAAGGGGTCGCGACCAGCAGGCGCGGCCAGGACAGAAGCGGAAGTGGTCCGCGGGAGGCTTAATTACGATGTAACCAACGTCGTTGTTCCTGTTTCTACCGGCGGTATCGTCGGTTCGGGATCAGCGTAGGTACGTCGTACAAAGTTTAGCATGTCGTTATTAATGTTAGCAGGCCGTTTTCGCGTATCCGATTCCAGCGCACGAGAACGGGGCCGAGGCAGCTCATTAATCAGCCCCGCGAGGAAGGACGGCGACGGATGCTCGGCGTAGATACTATGTTGATGCGGGAGTCGACGGGCTCCAAATAAATAACGCGAGACCAGACCAAGCCGGCTGGCTCTGGCTGCCTTTCGTTTCGCGAGCCTAGCCTTACGTAGATGGTAGCGGCGTAGTTCGCCTCTTAAAAAAGGGACGCGACTCGTTGCTCTGCGTCTTTGAAAGTACGCTACCCCCCCCCCCCCCCCCCGTTCGACCGGTACCAGAGGTACCACCGGGTATCGGGTCGCGACTGGTAATGTCTCTGTGCGCCACGGGTAAATGGGCTCTCGTTTCGTACAACTCTGGAGTTTATTGCTTCCTCGAGGGTCATCGTGAACGTTCGCGGCGAATTAATTGTGGGCGAAAATTCAGTCTCGGATTCTAAGAGCGACGAGGGGAGGCTGTGTTTTGCATCCGCCGGGTACGATTCAATGCGATGCTGGTTTCGGTGCTTCTTTTGTTGGTCGAATGCTGGTAACGGCATCGATTCTTGGAACCGACCATCCGGTTGAATGGGAGGAAGCAGAGGACTGTTCGCGGTGAGCAACAAATTCCTCAGCTATGGAAACAAAGATGCTGTTTGCGAAGGAACGACTGATCGACGCCAACGTCATCCTACGGTGTCGAGTACGGTGCTGCGCGAGGTCGCGAGGAATGCCGCGTTTTCACTCGCCCACGCGACGGATCGAAGGTGGGGCTTGGCATTAATTAAATTAACCAACTATCAGAGGGCAGGACGTATCGTCGCGGAGGGATAGAAAAGAAGAGAAAAGGAAGTGGCTCGGACGCGGACAGTTCTGCCGTCGCGTTGGATCACCAATTAGCAGAGCCGCCGTTCGCGTGCTCGTTTTTCCCCTCTCTCGAATCTAGATAGGACCGTTCACGGCGACGATCATAACGAATCGTCCGGCGATGTCCGCCGCGAGCTGTATCGGTCCCGCAGAGCGAGCTACGAGAGCGAACAGAGAGGAACCAGTTTGGGACCGGTCCAGAGAGAAAACGAGGAGAGGAGTCTGCACGGTGCTGGCCTCGTAGTCGTCTCTCGAGATGGAACGGTCAGGCGTATCCCACCGATCGGATTCAAAATTGATATTCCGTTCGCGGCTGGGCCAACTGGCTCGCTCCCTTTCCGCTTCTGGCGCGCGATCTCTCGAAAAAATCGCGAAAAGGGCCACGCGAAAAGGCTGCATTAATATGAGAGAGGACACGCGTGTCTCTCGGATGCATTCCGTATCGAGGGGGGGCCAGGGCGACGCTTCTTCCTTACTGACAACGACAGCTGCTAAGACGCGTCGTTACCATGCACCAACAACGTAATCTCCACGACCATTGACGTACGCATCGCTATAAGATCGCAAATATGGTTTAGAATAACCAACGATACGTATATGGTGTATAGCGATGCGATATTGTAACTTAATTACATGTTATACGTTCGATAAAATATAATGCGATACAACCAGTCACTCGCGCTGTTTGAGACCATTCATCCAACGGCATGACCGAGCGATGAGAGGAATTTAAGAGAGTACGACTCACGGTTAGATGCGGAGAACGTCGAATTCCTTGGAAGAAGTCACCATCGAAGCTGTTGCCGCCAAGAGGAAATCGATGTAGTGGCCGTCATCATGGCGGGACCGTCAGATCCATGGTGGAAGTGGAAGTCGTGAAAAGTCTATAAAAAAGAAGACGGAAAACTTTATAATTTCTTCCTAAGTCGTAGACTCGATTACCCGGCAAGTTCGGAAGGATGGAAACTACTAAACTTTCCAACTTTTAATAACAATAACGGTGGAAATTCCGATTAACTCTAATAAACGTTCAATCTCTAACAATAATATAAAAACTGTAATTCTTCTTAGGAGAAGTTTAAGCGGAACTATAGTTTTTACTGTCGAAAAATTCCAAGTCAATCTCTCTTCGCGAGAACGATTGTTCTCGAACAAATTTCGAAAAGCGTCGATCAGTTCGAGATACGTTTCCGCGCGGACGGAACGCGCGCGACCAGGGATTGCTTCTGGGACGATCAAACATCGGGGGATAAACAATTTCCACGGTCGTATCTTTGCCATGCGGAAACTTTACGGTTTCCGTTCTCTCCCGCGAGAGTGGCCGCTTATTCGCATATAACGACGTCAGTTCGGAGCGTAGCCGACTTCTCTGCTCTTATCGTGCTCGCCTCTACCCCGGCGACGAGACGCGGAGGACGTCTGGACGACGATCACGCACGCATAAAATAAATGGCTCGTAATGGAATTTCGATCCGGACGAAATAAAGGACCGATAAAAAAAAAATGACGAACAAAACAAGCAAAAGGAAAGAGAAAAGAAGAACGAGAAAGAAGAGGAGGAAGAAAAATGAACGAAACGTGAAAGAGGGAAGAAGTACGAGCGAATGGACGAGAGGTTACCCCTCCCTACAAAAAAAAAGAGACAAAACATTTTTTTAAAAAGGGAAAAAAAAGAAAGCGGAACGCCGCACGGCCCGATAGCGGTTAATTATATTGGAGGGACCACGAGTGTATTTTATCTGCGCGGGCGACTGAGCCGAGTAAAAGCCCGAGTGAGCCTTGGCCAGATAACGGCTGAAAGCTTGCCCCATTAAAGGTATCTAGATACCTCGGACATTCTTCTCGGGGAATATCTGAATAATTATCCGACGTGTTGGCGAGATTACGATTTTGTCGCTCGGCCTTCTCTACTCCACGCACGCTGGACGTCGTCTCGCGTGACGTCCCGATGCGTCAAGACTTTACGATCGTTTTCTGCCACGACGCGTCCTTCCGACGACGCCAGTCCGCCACCGGCCGTCCATCCGTTCCTTCTTCTTGTCGTACGCCAGCGACTCAGCCTCCTCGCCGCGTAATCTGCCTTTAATCACCAGCGTTTCGATTTAAACGAGCCCAACGCGCTCCCTTTTACTCGTTCCTGTCCGTCTCTACCCTTTTTTCGCCCTCTATCTCTACCTGCTCATCGCTTGGTCGACGCATCTGAACGCGTATTAAACGACGACCGTCTAGCACTTCTGCGTCGTTATCTAGCAACGCGTCGAGCTTAAAAACGGTAAGGTTTCAATGGCTTACTCACCCATTGCTCTCGTGGCGAACAAACGTAGCACTGGTGCGCGTGTAGTCACAGGACGAACGCTGCGAGCGGACTGAGATAACGCGGTCGATCGTCCCGCGGAATTTGTTTACTACCCGCAAGCTAGTCGAGGACAGCGCAGCTCGTGGCTCGATTCAAAGGACGACCTCGAAGTGACGTCGTCGTGTCGTTCCATTTAATTTAAGCGAATGATAAATTTGAGCGACGCCACGCAAGGGGCTTTCCTCGAAGTCGGACGGGCCGCGCCGAGGGGGAGAAATTTCGCGGCGGCTTCTCGGAACTCTGTCGCAATAATTCCACCGGTTCGATGTTCCTGTCCGTGTTTTCACGACGTCGTGCGGATTCGCGGCTCGCCTTTTTCCCGGTGCCCTCCGCGCGATGATGTACAGGCCGATTTAGCTTGAATATTAATATCGCGTTGTGGCACAGTTAAATATCGCGTGGCGCGGGAACGTTGAACCACGAACACGTAACGCCGCGACCTCTTCGGGCCGGCGCGGCACGGCGCGGCGCGGCGCGCAAAAATAAATATTCGACGATCGTTGCCTCTCTTTGGCTTGTATATCGCGAGCAAAAAAAGCCCCGATGATGCATGGGCCTGGTAATAAACTCTCGACGAGAATAATCGGATTGCCGGTCGAAAATAGAGGGATTAATTAAAATTGATTAAATGCCTTCAAGTTTGACCGAATTCAAAGTGATCGTAGAGAAGTTTTAAATAATTCCGCCTCGAGTATTTCTCCCGCGATCGATGGAGACTGCTATTCGCATTTATTTGCAGCCTTGCCTCTCGATACTCTAAGGAGAACGCGAGTTCGCGGAAGGGTGAAATTGAAATAGAACCAGAGAGGGTTGCGGGCATCCGCGGTATTCGCCATCGAGTTATCCCCTGTCCCACGGAATATGGAGAAGCAAAGAGCGGCGCGCAAAAGGAGGAGTCCAAACAACGTGTCACGGTTCGTTACAAGTATTCCTACTCGAGAGGAGAGGCGTGTCGTGTAACGCGCACGAGATTACACGGGAGATCTGTCGAAGGCGTCGACGATCAGGCTTTGATATTTTTGGTCGACCGAGCGTATCCGAGGCTGACGAGGACTACGGGAATCCGTCCCAGCCGGTTAATCCCGCGAGAGTACGGTTAATCCTCCTGGATTATGTAACACCGCAGTGTTTAAGCGGCGGGCCCGAAACTCTGGAACACCTATCTCGCTCTCTCAGCTACCACCGTCTGTTCTTAGCTTTAGGAAATTCCCCTCGCAGCAACGAACAACCCCTTGCTCGTACATCTCGCTCCTTACGTATATATTTCTAAACCTCGAAAACATCTCGCGGTGCGAGCAGGCAGTCGAAAGAGGAAAAACCCTTTAACACCTGTTCGCGCGTCCTCGAGGAGTGGCTTAGCGAAGAAACGGCCAGCAATGGAATATTTGTTTCGCTTTCATGCGTTCACTACGATTGAGACGAATATTTTCGAGGCTCAACGAAGCTTACATTTTTTGTGCATACATTTAAAGGAGTTTGTTACATACGTATAAGAGGGTTGAGGATTCGAGGAAGCTTGCAATTAACTGGACATCCAAATCTCTGAGAACTAACCGCAGAAACCAGTACACGCTCCCTCGGTTCTCTCTGTTACGATTTTTCAATTAAGAAACCAGTACGTACCGGTCGTAATTGCGCGATCTTGATCAGGCTTATCTGACCACGAGGGTAACAGCGTGCCACCCTTTCTTTGCCAGTTTCGTTTTCCGTTGCCAGCGCGAACATCGGCTAGAAAATTTCACCGGAACCGGCGCGTCGATGACAAACGCCCCGCGCATCTCGTTAATTAGTATCGGGCGAGCATTAACGAGCTCCAGGAAGTCGATAAGAGGCGCGCCCCGGCCTGTCTCGTAGTTTCTAGTAGTTCGCCAGCGGAGATAAGGAGAACGACGACGCTGCGAGGCGAACGCAAAGCATTCTTGCGTCCCCGTTCCTTTATTTGCCCTCTTTCCTTCATGGATGAATACCAAGATTATTCCGTATCGCCCAGATCCACTTAGATTAAACGCGATAAACAGTGGGACGACTCCTCCGGTCTCGTTGGCTGCGCCAGAGCCAACCCCTTGGCGCTCGCTCCCTTCCTATCCGCCCTCGCGCCCGTCCGCAGCCGTTTCTCTATCGCTCTTCTAAGTTTGTAATTTCGCCGTGCAATTCCATCGAATGGAATTCGATAGTAGCCTTCCGGGATAGCGAAATCCGCCGTTACGCTTCCGACCCTTTACGCCCGACGCCTGTAAGCTGCGGATGCTCGGTGTTCGTCGGTTGGTTTGGGCTAAGTTTCATTGTTGTCTTTCGCGGACGAGTTGTCTCTGTTCGTTGCTCGTGGCAAACAATTAGAGGGGTTTCGGCTGGACGGTAGGTACGGGTAACACGGGTTCGTTCGAACGGGTGGACAAGTAAATTAAGCTCCGATGTAATCGGTCATATCGGTCCCAGGAGGACCGACGGTGGACGTTGACAAATCCACGTTCACGGCGACACCCCCGCAGCAAACGAAAATTGATCCCAGAGCACACGGCGAAAGACAAGAGCGAGGACGCTCTCGGTATGCAGGTCTGTCCCATTTCGTCGCTCGTTAGAAATGACACGGCGACCGATCAGCCTGGCTACTCAGGAGGGCCTTTCGGCCGGGGTGAAGAGAAGGCCAAGAGTCCCGATTTGATGAAATGGTAGCCGAGTAATTGAAATCTCGTGTTCCTCACCGAGTCGATACGACGTCCAGCGGTCCCTGGCTGTCCCTCTCTTACTTTCTCTCTCTCTCTCTCTCTCTCTCTCTCTCTCCCACCGTTTCTGTTTCGCTCGTTTACCTTCACCTTGCGCCAACGACGGTCCCGCTGCTTCTGTTATTCTTTCCACCGAGATATCCGGACCCGTTCGCATGTCACGTTCGTGAAACACGAGCAGCCAGGTAGGGCCCAGTTCTAACTTACCATCAGGAGACTATAAGCCGATTATATCTTCCCAAATATTGAGACGTGGCTGGTGTACATCGAAACCAGCTCTGGGAATCGGTACGATCGAGCGGCGCTCTCGAGCAAACGCTTCGATTCCGTGCTTGTCGACGGAGATTTGTCGGCCGCGTTTGTTTGCCCTGGTGACGATAGCACTCTCGAGGAGTCCTCCTCTGTTTGGAATTCACATTCCGCCGTATAAATTTTGTCAGACCTTCTTTCCCTCCTCGGCTAGCCCCCGTGCGACGGGGGATAATTACATTCAGAAGTTTCGCACCGGTGGAAATTCATAAATTCAGAACCGCGCGCGGCTATTCTTTCCTCTAAGAAGGAAGCCATCAAGCTTAAGCCCTAAATCCGATACAGCTTCCGTTGAACGCGTCTCGATCAGGAAATTCCTGCTCTCCCGGCTCCGGTCACGGCCGTTGGGCCATGCATTATTTACTGGACGCTCGAAAAAGCATAACATCGGGTGACCCGTGGACGATCGGCCGGGCGGGCAAGCGCCACGGCGAAATCGTCGTCCGGGGAATACAGAAAATTGAAACGTTCCGCGCGGGAGAAAAAGTTGAGCAGGCTGACGGGGCCCCCCCTCGGCCGATACGATCGGGGCCGGCGACGATTTCTCGCGCACGGGGATACCCCACGAGGAGGCGGGCCCCCGGTCAGCCGCGAGACAAAAGCCCCCGCGCGTCTTAAATTATGATTCATGCCCGGGACACCGGCGAAATTGAAATGCGGCCCGGAGTTTCGCCTGGCGGTTTTTCGATTCCCAGGACGCGAACGCCGGCCCGAGCGACAACGCTCCTGGCGATCGTCCGCGTTTCCACGGGACGTCGTTTCGCCAGCGAATTTGCATAATTTTACGCGCGAATGAAACTCGTGTTAGCCGGCCGTTTGCACGAATTTCGGCATTTTTGCCAGAACCGTAGCGGGATTCGTAAACGGACACACCCCCCAGCGAGTCGGTTGTAAATTAGACGAAACTGCTGAACAAATCCACAGGTAGAGAATTCATCTCCAACGTTTCCTCCTCTTAACAGCATAGAAAACTATCGAACATAATCGTTCCGACTGTTACTTTCTTCTCCTACGCGATATTCCCTGAAACATCCCTCTTCTACCATCGAATCGAAGAGTGGAGGAGTCTGTGATAAAATCGAGATCGTCGTCGCGGCTGATACGCGTGGATATCGATCGTGTGCTTCGTGGGCTCTTAGTCAATCGTGGCAGCAAACGTTTCGAGATTCTTAAAGCGTTTTCACAGCGGCGTGCCATAGACGGAGAGAGTTCTCGCCTCATCCCTTCGCGGGCCGCTCGAGCGAAATCGGCGAGCCCCAGGGACAGCCCTTGTTCGACGCTCGATTCTTTGCCGCGGTCCCCACGGCTCCCAGTATTTAACCCGCGCGATAAATTAAGTCAGACCCTCTTTCCAGCCTGCTCGAACGAAACTATTTCAACTCGAAACAAGCTCCAGCGTCGCGCGAGACGCCGCGAGTGCCAGAAACGCTCGCGTGGAATTAACTGTGACCATTTCGCGTACCTGCGTGATACTAGCACGCTTCCTCGCGCGATTAGACGAAGCGGAGAGGAATTCACAGAATTTAACGATTGGTGAAGCTTTCGCGAAAAGACAGTACGAAAAAAGGCGAGTTGTTTCCTATGGGGTGAGAGGAGGGGTTGCCTCATGAAGTTCGAATACGCTTTTAATATGTTTTTAATATGTTCGTTTGCAACGTAATACGTGGGGCGTTGTTACGCGAGGGTATTTTCTTCTGTATTTATTTTCACGTATATGAATCGATTTGTATGCAAAATAAGATAAATAGAGGACAAATAAAGTGGCAGGGTGGGCAGATTTTTCGGCGAAATTACAGGGTTCGGTTCGGTTGAACAACGCGATTGATTCAACAAAATTGAATGCAAAGCGAACAGTGTGAATTACAATTTCGTTGAACACTGATTGTACGCTACTTTGCGCTGTTCGCTTTGCTTTCAATTTTGTTGAATCCGCCGGGCTGCTCGATCAGAGGGGGACCGTGTAATTTTTGCCTCAACAAGCAAGAGGAAAGTAAAATAAAACGTACTGGATATAAATTAAAAAGCGAACGCGGTCAAGTAATAAAGGGAAATTGAATGAAATTGGACGTGGTGGTGACCAGTGAGGCCAGTATGCGAACGACGGCATTATTTCGGAGCGGCGGTCGTAATGAGCGAAACGAGAAACGTCACGCGTTAATTATACAAGGTATCGAGGATTCCACGGCCGCTGGCAAGGATCCTCGAGGCGTGCCCTTTGTTTTCCGCGTGTTTAATTATACGCGGCGAGGACCCGGTGACGTGCATACGTCCTGGAAAAATGTGACGCGTACTGGCACAATTATGTAAAGCGAGCGGCAACGATAAAGACGTTTTCGACCGACGCACGCGGATCTGATTATGCAAACGCGACCGGTTGTGTAAGTCCTGGCCGCAAACTTTGCCAGCCGGACGAGACGAGTAATTACCGCATATGTTGCATTTTTGCCGGCCCGTCCGCCGCGGCGGCGTTCGTTATCCAAAATACCCGCGCAGAGGGCTCCGGTTATACTTTGTAAATAAAAAATCTGACAGTCGCTGTCTGCGCGGGGCCGGTTCGTTAATTTTTCGACGGGATTAATAATTACGTTCGAGAAGCTCGACGATCAACCCTGATTGCACGGATCAGCGGACGTTCGACAGCGCGGAATCGAAAGCGGAATTGGAATCGAATTTTTTATGCATTTCGATCGCGAGGTTGCACGCGAATAACCGGAGAAGCGAGTGAAAATTGCTCGCGAAACGCGTCGAAGGATAACGTTCCTCCTCGACTGAATCGGAGAAGAAGGGGTTGCAACGATCGTGCATTTTGTACGAGCGAACACGCGTAACGTATCGGATGGAGGGTCCACGGACAGAAGGGCATCGTACGCCCCCGTGCGAAATTTAGAACGCGGAAACCCGCGCGCCCCTATAAAATTGGAAAATAATTTTCAGCGTAAACCCCCGCGAAACGTGGCTCGCGCGCGGCCGCTGCTTTAAATCCGGCCACGCTTCCCGAAATAATTGAAGCCCGCCCACCACGCCCACGCGACGCAATCTCGTTACAATTTTATTGCGGCTTACGCTTCGATTTTATCTGGTTCGAACGATTACGCGGCCGTGAGGACCCTCTGTTTCGAGGCGCCCTGCCACCTCAGTTCTGTTCCCCCTTTTTTTTCCCCTCCACGCTCCCCCTCTTCGCTTGTTTTCATTTTTTTAACCGCTTTACGAGGTCCCGCGGACCGTGTGTTTTCATCGACGCGATACGACGCGGAAACGCGACCCGTTCCAGTCCCAGCGAGTTTTCTGAAAACGAATCCGGAAGCGGAGGAACGATAGAAACGAGCCGCGTTCCGTTGCGGTCGCTGCCGGTTTAATTAAAAAGGTAATAAGGTCGACGGTGCGCTCGTTTATTGACGGGGCGCTCTCGTCGAACGCACCAGCGACGTTGTTTTCTTTTAATTTCACCCAGTTTCGAGCCGGGGACGCAATAATAATGTCCCGTTCAACTTTCACCCCGATAGGGGACGCTTTATGGTGCCGCTTATCTGCGGCAGAAGTTGCGGAACGAAAGGCGAGTCCGGCCAACTTCTCCCGGTTCGAGCAAAAGAGATAATGGCCGATCTACGGTGAAGTAGCTGGTTGGCTGGTTTCGCGACCGCGATAAATTTCGCGAGTATTATTTTACCGCGATATCGCGCGTGATATCTCGTGGTTCTATCGCGTCTCGATGGGTTTCCCTTCCACTCCCGCGACTGCTCTCCGCGACTCTTTGCTCCGCGACGCGGAACGAATAACGGCTGGGTCTACACTTTGGAATCGTCCGACGACTTGCTGGGAAATGTTCGACCAATCTCGTTAATTATGCTTGTTAATCGAGAGCGAAGTGGGGAAACGTGACGTTTCATAAATTTCCGGGGCGGGGATCGTCGATCGGAAACCCAATGACGCGCGTACGTTTAAACGTTTTCACTTAATTACGCGATTCGTTCGCGGTGCCAACCAGCGGGCATTTAACGCCAATTTTATGCGCCGATGAAGTGAAATTCGCTCAACCGCTGTTGCGACTCCTCCATCGTTCCGCGTGTCCGAGGTCTTCGCAATTCGTCCGTTTTACGAGACTAATCGCTCGATTCGAATGATCTTCCGCTCCGTTCAGCATCCGTACTGACCGATCTATAGTCGAGCCGTTCCAGCGGAATGCGAACGTTCGTTCTACGAGTGAAACGGGACTATCTTGCGCGTTAAATAGTCTGTTAATTCCAGTCCTCGGAACGAGCTGCGAAATCAATCCGCGAGAGGCGACCAAACAATCGATGCCTGTCTCGTTAAACGATTTCACGATTCACGCGTACGGAAACTAATTATTTTTCATAACGAAGCCCCGCGGAAAAACAACGGGCTGGTTAAATCGGGCCGGTCGGCCGGTCTGTCATCGGCTCGTAAACGCGGAAATGATTTCGTCGCCGGTGCTACGAGGGGCGAGGCACGCGGAATAAATTCGAAAGACCAAACGCGATAACAAATTTACGCGGCGCGACGTTTTTAATTTGCCCGATCGCCATTAATTAGTTTGTTTACTGTAGCGTGGCGACGTGCACTCCCTCCTACACACACTCTCTCTCTCTCTCTCTCTCTTCCTCTCGTTCCATCCTTTCCGCTCTGCGAATCTCCATGGAACGTTCTCCAAAATCGTATGCAATCGCGGAACGTAGTCCCGCGCATTTTTTTCTTCCGCTTTCATTCCCGTTCGCCGTCTCGACGGTGGCGGCGAACGACGCGAAAAGTCATTCCGTCGAACGACAGAGATCTCCGGGGACGATTGCGCGCGGCGGAACGACTCGCGATCCCGCGTGGCCCCCGTGCGACGTTTAATGAGGCCAGACCGCCCTGCAGGCGAAACGCAGCGGCCCCCCTTCTGGCAGGACTTCATCCCGCGGAGTCGCCGCGGGCGCGATGTTCGTATTCTCGTATTCTCGTATGCAAGAATCCGGATGGTCCCTCGAACCGTGCTGTAAATAGTTATTCGGAATGACAGTTGAATTTCGCTGCTCCCAAGCCACTTCGTCGCGGGAGAGCTCGTCTCCTCCCTCCCCCTTCTTCTCCCTGTTCTCGCCACTCTTCACCCTTTCCTCTGTCTCGCCACGGAACAGGACGCGCGGGGTAGCATCCGTGACGGCTGGCGAAACGCACCGGGACGTGGGTCACGTCCGAGCCACCGATCCATCGGCTACACAGTTAGAAGAGAGCTCGTCAGCGGGATACCGAACCCGCGAGAAGCCGAAAAGAGAGAGGTAAACGCTGAGGTAGGAGGAATATACAAATGTGGATTTGCCGGATCGTATCTCGGGAGTCGGCCAAGTTTATCTTTTGTCTCCCGCAGGCCTCCCCTCCTGTTCTTCTCGCTCCGTGGAACGGTTGCACGCGGCTTTTGCCAGCCACCCGAGCAACCCCCTTTTCAACCCCGGCCTCCTCTACCGTTTCGATCGAGAAACCACCGGTTTCTTATTATTCCCCCGCCGTGCGCCATTGTGCGCGCCGGACAAAGCGCCACGGAGCCCGACCCCTGCCTTATCCGACCGAGATATTCGGCAATATCCGAATGAACGCTCGACCGGAGAGACAGCCTGGAAAGGGACACGGTCTCCGGGAAGGGCGTATTAAAAGTAGAAAAAGGAGAGGTTCGTGCCGCGTTCGAAGCTACGATGCCATCGCTGATAATCTTGCCTCAGAACGGGACGCAATTAATGCCAGTCGGTTCTAATTACTGTCAATGGCTAGGGGTGGTTTAGGGGTGCGATGGTCAATTCTCCACTGGTTCGTCGTTGACCTGTTTATATCAGCGGATTTTACGACTACGTTTACCATATCTTGAGCAATAGGAAGCTTGAAATCACGCTTTTCATAGATGAATAGAATTGCTCTTGATGTGGAGCATCGAGCGTCGACTTGGCGACGAAACGCGTGCAACGATCGATCCTCCCTCGCCTTCGTCGATGGGCGCAGAGTGTCCCGGCGGTTTCGTTAACTTTCAAGCTTTCGAACTTTCGCAATAAAACGTCTCCCTGTCGGCACGTATAAGAAACAGTGTTTACGCGTGAAACGAAACAAATCGCTCGGAAGTCCTGTTCTCACCGTCGAAATTCGTCGGTTACTTTCGCGGCCGGCTTGCCACGGGGCACAGCATCAAGTTCCCGGCCGGGCAGAGCAAAACCAGCGGCATGTATCGACACGGCAATCATAATATGTGTACGAATGTTCAGTCTGCTGGAAATCTAGCGTTACTGACAAGAGATGCCTACCTTGCGGCCGCGATCCAGGCCTCCCGCTATCTTCGGTATTCGTGGTTGGGATCGTTTTTGAATGACGTCATTCCTGGCTCGACGCGGGCCCTGGAAAGAGGCCCGGTCCGCAGTCGAATCGTCGTTGTCTCTCTTCCCAAATTATGTACCAAGATCCCTCGTTTCTGGCCGACTAAAAATTTCTGGCTGCTTGCATTCCCAACGAAGCGATACCAGCTCGAGAATTCGTGGCCATACCCGCGACCTGTTGTCTCGCGTTCCCTTACAAATTTCGTTGCGTAAGCGTTACACGCCAAAAACCCACCGTTCCCCTGTTATATTAATGTTCTCCCCTTTACCGATACATCATCGACGCCCGGTGATCGGATCGTTTCTTGGCAACATCATTTATCTAGCGGCTCACTCTAGCGATCGCGTACCCACGGGAGAGAAACATCGGCGAACGGGGCCACGGGATCATCCGGAACGCCCTACAGCGACATCCGATGATTAAAATCATTAATCGTCCGAGCGATAGAAGGATACGGATACGCTGGAACGTGGAACGAGGAAGTGAAGGAGCAGAGAGCAAACGTTAAGTCGGAGGAGTATCGCGTTCTCGATCGCGCGAGGATACGCGAAAATCGTGCGAGGATCGGCGGAGGAGGCGTAATAAAAAGTTAACACGGGACGGTATCTCTCGGACGCGTCCAAGGATTTCCTGTTTCCAGGGCGAAACTCGGCAAACGCGGGGGATATTCAGCACGGTTACGAGTGCGGCAACGACCACGTAACCTCTGTCCGTAATAACTCCTCGATCCCTCGTTCTGCCCGTTTCCGTGCTCCCTCTCGCCGCTGGGCTCTCTCTCTCTTTTTCTGGCTTCCCGTTGGCCCCTTATGCCTCTCCGGAGGTCCGAGGTAAACCTGCTCCACTGGTCCACTGGCCGTTGCTTCGAGGCCTGGACTCCTCTCTGGTCTCGTCTACCGTTTACACGGCCAACACACTGTTCCGTCCCCTTGCTGGCCTTGTTGCCCCGATACTATCGCGGCTGAACACACGTGGACACGTTTTGTCTTCTAATGATCGAAATAGAAATTATTCCGGCCCGCCACCGAGTCGAGGGTCGAGGAAGGTATCGTCGCGACCGCTGTAGCTCGGTCGACGGGCATCGTGGCCTCTTGTAAACCCGGCTTAAATGCCTCTCGGTATTCCGGCCACTTTGCCTTCGTCCCGATCGCCGCTCTGACAGATTGCTGCCACCGAATGCGCCTCACGCTTCGTCCCGGACGATTCCCGTGCGTTCGCATTGTCTCGATTAGCATAACCTCTCGACGCAGAGCCCAGCCCCTTTTAATATGGAACAGCCGCTTAACGTGGAGCGTACCGCGGTATCGGGTGAACGTCGACGATATCATCTGTCGATGGAAGAACGCAGTCTGTTATTGCGACATTTACCTGGAATACGCTATTCCAGAGAGCCATGGGGGGCTGGTTAAAGCGTCCGTAACGATTCCGCGAACATCCAGCGGCGCGCGAAAAGTGAAAAGTATTCCACGTTAGAGCGAACGACCCTTTACGCGCGTTTAAAAGTACGGCGAGATTTTATCTCCGCCCCGTTCCTTGCAGCTCTCGCCGTTCCACGTGGTACAAATTGCCGGCATTTCGGCCAGCCGGGATGGTAACTAAAATCCGCGCGTTAATTCGCGCGGGCGGTGACAAACGGGGGTCGTCCCCGTCACGGTGTTTAGCCTGGGGCAAGGAGACGCGAGTATCACGGCCACTTACCGAAATTTCCGCGCTGCGAGACGTTTTGGACGCGGCTCGTATCACCGTAGCGTCGCATAGTTTCGTCGGGACAAAACAAACCACCGCCAACAGCGGCGGCGGGCTGTTGGAGAACGCGCGCGTGCCCCCGCGCGCGCTGCAGAGAAAGCGTCGAGGGAAAGAGAGGCGTCGGGACGATAAGTGGCCGTGTGCGCGGAGAGTGAAACGGAGGCCCTGCTCTGAACGGTGCTCGTTTGCGAAACAAGTGGCATCGAGCCGCGCGGAAACGGCTCCTATGAAAAAGAGCAGAGGGAGCGAAAGGAAAAGTAGTCGTCGTAAATTCGAAACAGACGCGTGCCACTTAGTCGTTTCATAGAGGAAACGATTCGCCGCGCGTGGCCTGTATGGACACAGAGGGAGAGAGAGAGAGAGAGAGAGAGGGTGCTGGTCGATGTAAATATTTCTCCGATCGCTTCCGTACTTGTTATTTTCATTACTACGCGATTCCATAAATAATCCGCGGACGTAAATCGTGAACGAGCAGTCCGTTCACGGTTTGCCGTCTGTCTCGTCGTTCCCGTGTTCGCATCGGCGCAGATTTTCGTCTCCTTGTCGTTTTTTCCACCCGCTTCCGTTCGCATCGGCGTGCCTCGTTCTCCCCCCCTTGACTATGGCCAGTTCAGCCTCGAATTCGTTCGGAAGGATGTAAATCGTAGGCTTTGCCTCATTGTCGGGGCGGATGCGAACGATCCCACGGAAATCTCGGTCCGCGCGCGCGACGCAAGAACCGGTGGAAAAAGGAGGAAGGCGGCGGCGGCGAAGGGGTGGCGTAAAAAGGCAAAGTAGAGGAGAACTGTCGTAAATCCAGCGCAGACTAGTCGAGCACGCGTGCCACTCTCGCTCGTCCATATCGGAAGCAATTTACAAATACGTCTCTGCCACGTGGCAGGAAAAAGGTCCGCTTACGTACGGCAGTACGGCCCCTCTCGAGATCGTTCCTCTCTGTCGTCGCTATTTTTCGCTGCAGCTTCGCGTCCGCCATAAATAATGCCTGTAATTCGCCACCCTAGTCGAGCGCTCGCTGCGTCCGTGTCCTCTGCGTTCCACTTTGTCTTTTAATGCCTTCCGTTCTAACCATAGATTACTATTCTGATATATGTACAACTCGAGGGAGAGGGATGGCTCGTAAGGTGAGCAGGGTGAACTTTTACCCCGCGTAGCGCCGCCAGTACTCTCCGTTTCGATCCGTGGATCGCTAAAGAGAACTCGTCCCGTTGCATTTAATCGCGTCTCTTTCATTGAGCGTACGTACGAATAATTGCGAGGGTATTCGCTGGACAAATACGGCCTGCGCGGCGTAACAGTAGCGGCGGGCATTTTATAGCGGCCACTTTAAGGAAATTGATCGTTCGAAATTACACGATTCGCTTCGCGAGTCAATCGATTAATTAAATCGCGCCGGAATCTCGGTGTATTGTAGCGATCGCGAGATAAAGCTGCTCGATTAATCTACCTTCACGCGCGGAACATTTGTTATTAAACCACCCGACCCTCGCTGTCCCTGGAAACGCGATTATTTATCGCGTCTGTGATTCCCGGTTCTTTATTGTCATAACATTCGTCCCGACTTTCAATAAATTCGATATCGAATACGAGCGAACGCCGCTCGCTCGCCTGGAATTTGTTCGTTGTTTCTTCTCTTCTTCGCGAGCGAAAGTGTACGCGCGGTACCGCTGCACGGCTCTGGAACACGTCAAGGTACACGTTCGATTCGATGTGTCGACGTAACTCGATTAGTAATTAACAACGTCGCGTAATATAGTTAAATGGTGCCGAGTTTATTGCTCGTCGGGCAATCAAAAGTTTGCTTTTAAACAGGCGTTCGACAAGACCGGCGGCTCCGTTGTTGTGTATTTATAAATTTCCACTCAACGAATTGGTCGGAGAACAATTAAAGCCTCGCGATGGAGCATTCGAATTTTCTCAATCCGATATCAGTTTCCGATATTTTCGGCCGGCCCAACAATGGCTGTATATCGGTAAACATTGCTCCGTGATTCTTTACGACCATTGTAAAATTGGCAAATATTGACGAAAGAGAAAGGCATCTGGTTTCAGCGTTAACTCTTTTCTACTTTTCAACCCTTGCCCTTTGCGTTCTGTACTTTATTCGTTCGAAAGGTATTTCGTGATTTACTTAGATAATTCAATCGCAAAGAGCCACTAGCGTGAAAATATTCTGCGAGTGAGTTTAGACCTTGCAGCTAGAAAATGAAAAAAGTCAGAGTGACAGCACGGTAATGAACAAGTAGAGAAATGTAAAAGACCGTGCGCGAAACAAGCCGTTCAGAGGCACGGGTTATAATTAAAACGCGGAATCAGACGCGTGGCCTCGCAGGGTAAACTTGCTTTTTTTAAAACAGCCACGCTGTACACGTGCGACGCGTGTAACAATTAAAAGTTAGCGGTAAATCGCTCCATAATATTTACGAAAAACTAAGTCCCCGTGAAAGCAAACAGCAAAAGTGTTTAGCAAGCATGAAATTGAAAGGGCAACGTTTTCGATGGACGGGCAGCACAGCACCCCGGCGTTAAACGTCCCCCTTTGAAACTGTTCCTTTATTCGTCGATCAGCGAGGCGCGGGCAAATCGTTTCCAAGCTCCTCGAATCGTTTTCACGATGGCCGCTCGTGCGAGCGCGCGTGTCACACGTGCACGCGTCATTCAAGCGCAACGCGGCGTGCGTAAACCGAACCTTCGTACATTTCACACATTTAGAACTGTTGGGATTGAAAAATTAAACGGTGCTGTATATCCACGTGATTTTCATTTCGACGAATCGCGTGAGATTGAAATTTTCGAATTGGAGCTTTTCAATTTCAGTGTTACAACATTTAAAATTGACCCCGCTCCTCTTTCGCGCGCAATTCAATTAGAATTCATTAGCAATTACGACGCGTATCGCCGATCGGTTTAAGCGCCACGATAACCTAATCCTAGATTTAATGAATCAATCCGTTCTGCTGCTGCGGCCACTTTTAATTTCCGGTGCGCGCTGTAAGTGAAACAGGACGGAGAACCGTAAACCTTAGAGTTGACATATACGGTTACCATAAATTTCGTTCAGCCGCTTCGTTAAATAACCGATATCTCCAACTTGAGCGAACTCCAAATACGCATATCTCACATAATTCACATCTCGAGCCTGGAACTCCAACGTCCTCCTCGATTCGGTACCATATATTAAACGACAAATTACCAGCTGGAAAAAAGGTAGCGAAATCGCGTATCATGGCGAGCGACTGTCGTCGATCGATCGATCGATCGGATCGATTCTCGAATCGGTGGAATCGTTAAAACGCGGACGCTCGTACCGAGCGTGATGTTCGAACAGGATTGGCCAGGTGAAATTCGAAGCCGACGCACGGTCGAAGGGTATTTAAAGCGGGATAAATCGTAAAAGCCGAGAATAGGCGGGGTGCGCGAGTCGGAGCGTGGCTCGTAAACGTCGCCTGAAAATGAGTCGGTTTTATTCCGCCGGTATAACCTTCTTTCGTGAGAACAATACGCGTTATCTGATGCTTTCCAGAGAGAAATGTTTCCGCGGCGCGATTACGATCGCGCATAAATACAGATCATAATTCCGCCGTTAAACGCGGCCCCCGCGCGGAAACAATGCGCGTCCTGCGGGGACCGCGGAGGGATCGGTTGATTGGCACCCACCCGCCGGTGATTATCTCGATCTCGTCGATTGTCCTTGTGAAATTGCGCCGAACTGCTGTTTCCGGTCTGGCCAAGAAGGTGGTGGTAACACGCCTGGTTTCTAAACCTCGCCTCTTCTTTTCGCCTCCTTCCTTCGTCGTCGTTCCTCGCCCCGCGTCGGAGATTATCGGATTCCGCTGTAAATTGAAAACGGACCGGGGTGAACGGAAATCCTGACCGCGCCGCCGCCGCGAGAAGAACCGTGAATAGGAATCGAACGATCGGTCTTAGATAACTGCCGCACTTTAACGCATCCTGTCGTTTCCCCTTTTAAGGACTTGGTTTTTCAGCCGAGCGAAATCGCGGATCGAACGCTCGGTTCGGACGCCAGCGATAAACTGGAAGAATGCAACGTTCCCATCGTCGGTGCGCGAACCGGGTCGCCCGCAAGAAATGAGAAAAATTCGATTTCCTAGAAACGCGCAATTATGCTCGCCATGGGTGGATAAACAAGGTTTCGTAAACGATTACGTCAGTGGTCGAAAGCGTCGACGTATCCTCGAATACGGCGAATGTTTGCCATTCCGCCATGCTGAAAGACCGACCGCCACGTACAGTATTCCAGGTCGTAAAGCAACGTATGACGCGGATAATATTCTTGCCCAACGACTACGAGCGAGAGCGAGCGCTGGCTTTTTATTGTTATTATCCGTAATTAAGTGGATACCACGATTACGTAATCGCGTTAGTTAATATGTCAATGATTTTCTCCGGGTTTTTATAGCGTTTCCGACGTGGCCCTCGATGGCCAGACGCAAAGCGATCGCGGTAATGTCACGGTAACGGTACACGCTCGAATTCGACAGGACGCGAATTTCCTCGTAAACGAACGGTACATTCCAGAGAGCGGACGTCTCCTACACCTACACGCGGTTTTAATCACGGCTTCGATCCGCCTCGAATTCACGCTCGGCCTGGACTTTATTTTCCACGGTTATTCCCGTCGATAGAATATCGAAACACGTCCTATTATAAACGTTTTGAAGTCATACGGGACTGAATCCGCGCATAAATCGCAGACGCGAGTAAATGGCATTTCGAATTCTACCGCTATGCAAATTTCGGAAACAGGTAGATCGCCGCTCGTTGATGCATCTTTCGTGTACCGTGTTATCGATGTCCAAATTAGTAACCGCGCAGGTTCGAGGTCAGTAAGCTTTAATGTCTGGTATCGACTTTTTCACGTGTCCGCGAGCCGACAATCCGCGCCGTAGGAATTCCCGATGCCGTCTATAACTTAACCACGTAACGCGAAACGAGACTCGATCCCGTTCCATCCTCGCGTTTTATACACCGGACTGGGATCCGCTATATTAAGCTTGTAAATAATAAACGCGACCTCATAGAGACGTCTCCTAGAGCAGCAGCCTCGAGAGCGCGTTGCCAAAATCCCTTCGCGCTCTCGTGTCTCACCGTAGGGTGGCATAAATCGAACCATTTTATCGCGCATCGGGAATTATCGCGGCGCCTCGGTGCCGAAGATCACGTCGAAGATCCTCGCGTGAGAAACGCAAACTGCAATTACGAGCGGGCGTGCGAGCGCGCGACATTTTACGTTCACTGTCCCCCGCGTCTCTGGTTCCCTTTTCCTCTTTTGTTCGACCGTGCAACCCTAATCCAGCTTACTCCGTCGCGCCACCACCGGCGGTCCCTGCCGTTTACCTTGCTTTTTCCCCGTGAATCAGCTCGAGAAAGTTTACGACTGCACGTGTAACACGTGTACGCGCTTTGCCGCGTTCATAAACCCTCCGCTCCTCGGTGGCGCGAGCGTAGATTATTTTCCTTTTTTCCAAGGAACATCGCCGTCGCGCCGCAAATCGTTCGTCAAGCAAATACGCAGGGGCGAAACGGTAACGCGACTTATAGACGCGGCGGCACAACGAAATTAGAAAGCACAGCGCGAAGTGTACGATCGAGAAAGTAACTCTCGAACCGGAGTTTGTCTCTTTGATCCGTCGCACTGTTCTAATAAGACCGACGTAATAGACCACGAGGGCGTCCACTCGTCGCCAAAGCGAGAGAGGGAGAGAGAGAGGACGGAGAGAGTACGTACGCTCTTTGCGCGAGCAATCGCAGCGAGAGAAAAAAGGAAGGAGAGTTGAAGTAGGTATCGCGAGTGGAATGGAATCGATTCCCGACAATTGGGTCGCGTTTCCGACCGGGCGGGGGATGACTTCTCGACCTCGGGAATTTATTAGCGGTGGCCGAAGTTCCCTCGCGTCGCAATTTTTCCAACGCCGCCCGCCGCTGGTAATAAACCTCGCGCAACCTACTAATCGTATAACGGGGCATATTAATCGAAGCCGACCGATCGATTGCGAAACCGCAATGCGGGAAGCGGTGGAATTGCAGGTGTTTTCAATTGACCCGCCGCGTGATAAATCAGCCGGTTCTTTTTTCCCGCGGAATTCGAGAAAGCGACTCTGGCGCTGGGATGGGCGTGAACCGTTCCGTTTCGTTTCGTTTCGTTTCGTTTCGTGTTTCGCGGAAGCGCGATTGAACAGGCGGGATTTTTGAAAAGTCAACGAACGTGCCCAAGTGTCGAAAGCTTCGGACGTTTACGACTGGACGTTGTGCTCTCGGTACTTGCTTTCGCGAAACGCTTTCTGAAAGCGAGTCGTGTTTCAAGGAACCGATGGACTCGACGAACGAGGGCTCGTGTTGCAAATGTTCGAAAAATACCAGCGGCGTTAAGCATCGACGTTGATTGCGCGTCGATACCGTCGATACGCTCTCTCCAGGAATAACTCCTCGAACGGGAGATACAAGTTACATCCGAAAACTACCACAGCGATAACTACGTACTTGCGAAGTTGGGACACGCGGAAGAGGAAAAAGAGAGCGTTCGTTCTTTTCTGTCGTTTCGCCGGATGCGCCACTCGAGACTGCTTTCCGGTCACTTGCCGCGCAATTCGATGCTCGAGCAGTCACCGAGAGAGCTTATACTCTTATCGAACGACCTTTAACCCCGATTCACCCGGCCCACGTGGAACGTTTTGAATCGGTTCCAACGGCTGCTGAAAAACTTCTCGATGATTTCGAGTGTTATTGAAAACCAGAGGTTCTTATATAAGAATTTTGCTAAATCGATGGAGTGTGTTATCGACTCCACCGGTGATTTCAAGTGTCCTGGATTTCCGTCGAAATAAGCATGGAACAGTTCATAGTCCCAAGGAAGGAGCGGTTAAATTGTATTTTTACAGAGATTCTCTCTTTCTACCTACGTGTACGTACAAACGATTCGAAATTGAGATCGTGCGGGTGCTTGAAACGCTTCCTGAAATATATTTTACGCGTCAGTGTCCCGAACTCCGCCCATTTGCGTCCTGCCAGGCGTTTCATTGTCCTCGAGCCAGCCGCTGAATAATGAACATCTACCGGGCAGCAAACAGGATTAAACATTTCTTAAAGCCAAACGAACGCGTCGGATGATACCGTCTTGATCGTTGCGCCAGGAGCGACCGTAAAAGCCGGCCGGCTCGCGTACGTTCGTTCGAATTCCTGAACGAAGCGGTGGTCGCTTGTAAAGTTTATCGAACACGAGCCGGCTGAATGAAATTTCCCTATGATTCGTTCGAGCATAAACTCTTAGCTCGTAAATTGATGCGTGTAATAAAAGGTCCACGCGGCTGAGAACGCGAGACCCGCGCGGCACGTGTTGGGCTTCCCAAGAGGTCGCAGCCCTTGGTCCCTCGTCGATCGTTTCGCATAACTTTCCATAAAACCGTCGCGTAAAAGCCTATCCGAGATTAAGCAGTAAACTATTTTATCTTCGCTAGCGGCGCGTCCGGCGAGCGAATTCCGCGGGAAATAATCGCGGGTACGCAACGAGACTAGGCATCAGCTGACGGACAACAGTCATCGTTTCGCAGGGAAACGAGTTCCGCCGCTGTGGAACCTTCGCTTTCTCCACCTCCCTTTCCTTCTTCGACCGTGTTCTCCCTGGCTACGGTTACTCGGATCGCACGCAATGCGAGCGACCCTTCTTCCCTCTGCGCTCCGAGCCCGAGTTCGATCGCTTAGTGTAATCCAGTCGGTAAAGTGTAAGTGGTTCACCTTGATAGGGCCCACTTTACCTCGAGGCCCTTCCACCTCTCTGTGCACCGCGATCCACGGCCCATATCCCTACCACGTTGCCACCCGTCTCTCCCTTACTCCTCCGGCCGGATAATCATCTCTTCTCCTCCTCGTCCCTCTTCGATCCCTATCGTCCCCACTACTCGTCGCTGGGACCCACGGTTCCCCTCCGTGTACGCTTCCCAACCACCTTTCCGCCGCGTTTCGCCTTCTCTCACCTGTCTCACCGCGTTCGTCCTCCTCGCACCAGGGCCCAATCTTGCCGGCAGGGCCGTGCGTTTCCTCCTCGTGACCCGAGGGCACCACGGCCTGGCCCGCCCATTTGTAGCGCCCATGTCTGCGACCAGCCGCCCGCGGAGCGTTACACACAGGGAGCGTACGTTCTTTGCGGTATATACCCCCGTTGATCGGTTCGGTGGCAGTGGTCGCTCCCTTCGTTCGTCTATCTCGCCCTTCGCGTAACCAGCCAGGAGACGACGCGATCGCTGCCGTGGTTTCCGGTACGATTCACGCCGTTCGATTGAAATGCTGTCGGAGGCCTGTATATCGGTCGCGTGTTACCCTCGTGTTTGTCATTCGCCCGTCGAACCGCGATCGGTAGGTGGTAACGTACAGAGTAGCGCGGAACGGTAAAGTTGTCCTTGCCCTGATGCTTTTTTACGGTTTCGATCTTAAGGGTTTTGCAGCTCCCCGGTTGCAACGCGGCACCGTCCACGTTACGGTCCACATGGTCGTAAAATATCCCGGGATCCCGCGTGATCCGAGGACGTCGTCGTATAACAACTAAAGACAGGATAGTACAGCCGGGTGATTCGATCCTGAGCCACCGATTTGACCCCGTGATCTTTCCGCTGACATCTATTTCCAGACGGTTCAGCTTTCGCCATCTTCTTTCAACCGGAAAGCCCATTCTGGTGCGATTTTTCGATCCGCTCGAGTTCCACCTGCTATTTACCGTC
The DNA here is from genome assembly GCF_050948175.1 of Xylocopa sonorina. Taxonomy (NCBI): domain Eukaryota; kingdom Metazoa; phylum Arthropoda; class Insecta; order Hymenoptera; family Apidae; genus Xylocopa; species Xylocopa sonorina. The sequence continues at coordinate 9,386,249 of NC_135197.1, read as the reverse complement.
ACGTGAAATTACCAATTTAACCACTGCTTATACCTCCGTATGCTTCTGCGTCGCTCTCGTTCCACGAGTACAAACAACACATCGACGTTCCAGGATTAGCAATGCTTAGCTAGGTGAGAATTTTCAATTGTCGATATCTCATTGACATTGTCGATTTCCTAAATTCGTCCTTAGACGGTCAATTATTTCCTACGATAATCTCTCGTTACGCATTCGATGAGACTGTGAAATGTTAACGTTCGAAAACTATTCGCGGTACTCGATCGAGTAACGATTTCCTAATTCCTCCTGCGCTCCGCAGTATCGCGCGAGGAACAAAACGTATCGATCGATGAATAAATACATTTCGAATGGTAGCTCGAGATACGAATGATATCCAATGGTGAAAATGGAAAAAAAGGATAACTAATATGGCAGAACGGAGCGTGCGGTGGGGTATCGATGACACGCTTCAGATCCTCCACGGTAGATACGGCTGATACACGACGTAATCTCGATCTAGAGATTCGCGCATCGCCCGGACCCGTGCGCGCGGGCGCCTTATCGGTTAGAAGGAACTCGCCTTGTACCCCAAATGTAGAACCATGTGGTGAACATGTTTATCCGTCGAGATAAAGCCAAAATTTCGTCGGAGGCACGCTGTTGGCTCCCCGATTAATGTCCCCGGCCACTGCCACCCGGTAACGGTTCGCCAATCGAACACCTGTACCGAAACCGAGCATCTCCGAGCATCCACCGGTTTATCCGTGATCTTTACGCGACCCGGGAAGAGAGGAATAGTTTATCGATCGCGCATATCAATAACGATCCCATTACGGACTGCTCGATCGAGGATTCGCGGTGTTTCGATTCGCCGTGTGAACAGGATGCACGATAATCTCCTCGCGTTACGTGACGCGATCCCGATTCGTCGACTCGACCGCGATCGCATCGTGAACTTCTCGACGGCTTACGGATCGAAGTGGACGGACGCGAGAACGCGCGTAACTTAGTGTCGACTGGATCGATCGGATGCGCGATCGCCTCGATCGCGATAAAACTTATGATTGATAAATCGATTGAATCGCGAGCGCGGACCTCGCGCCAACCAAGGAGCAGTGCCGGTTCATACTAGCGCGCTCAACCTCGACGTGTTATTAGAAACGTCTCGTCCCGCGTCACGCGAGAACGTCAATTATCCGACTACCGGGAGGGAATCCTGTTGCTTTCGATCCCTTTTCTACCGCGGCACCCGTTCCTTTCCTACGATAACGAAAATTCGTGCGACCGCTCCGGGTAAATGGCGTCCAAGGACGTCCGGTTGTCGAGCCATCGGCTTTCTACCTATCCGTCGGGATTACCGTTCTCGACACCGAGATCAGAACGCGGGATACGACTGGCTTGTCGAACGAGAAAGGTGTTAGGGAACATATGTATAAATAGCCAGGCAGGCTTCGACGCGGAGTAGCCTTCGAACGACGGGGGATAAAGTTAATGCGTAAAGTTAAATGCACGGAAAGTGCGTTGTTGTGTTTCTAAACTCGCAGCAGCGGCAGATAGCCGAGGTATCGAACTGCGGAGCTGAATTTTAGCCGGCTTTTAGTCGTTCGGAATTGCGTAGCCAGAAGCAAAGAGAGAGTGACGCAAGGTTGCCAGACGGGGGTGCTAAACTATGCTCAAACTAATTACCGAAGTTCTGCTCGAGTCGATAAAACCATTATACAGACGATATTTATAAAGTCTAACTATTCGCCGCTCGACAGTCTGCACTTTTTCGTTTACAGTTCCCCCACGACGCGTGTTAGCCATTCGATGAAAATTACTCGTAACTTGGTACCACTCTTCAGCGTCTCGTCTCGAATTCATTCGAAACGAAGGAAGGGTTATTATCCGAATAAACTGTACCCGGCTTCGAATAATCACCGATCGTTTCGATCGAGCTGCGTCGCAAAAGTCGTGATTAATTTATCGAACGCGACGCCATCGCGACTACTCCTGGTTAACCTAGTTAGGAACAACAAATAGGAAGCGACGTGTTCCAGGTTCGCGCTAGTTACGGTGTAACTTCGTGTAACTTCGTCGTTGGTATCGAGCTACCGGACGGGCAAAGCGAAGCTGCGGCTGCACACAGCCGCGCGCGATGCTTTTTATCAGGGGACAGGGGAGGCGATTAAAGCTTCCACAGATCGATCGTTGCCGATCCACAGGGCTTGCGCGCAATTTTCCGTGTCTCTCTCGCTCCTGTCCGCCGTTTTTCATCCACGCGTCGTTGCTCCGCTCGTTGTCGACACGTTCGAGGGCTGGCCGACGTGTATCGGACAGACTCATTAATCCGGCATTCTTTCGTTCCCGGGGACGATTAAAAGGCAGCCCAGTTACGCGCTAGCTTCTTGCGTCCGCCGTCCTATCGAGGAATTTTGTTGATCCTACTCACCAGGTTAGGTTCGATCCGCGGAGAACGTGCCGCGTGGAACGGCCCGGGTAAATGATTCGATGCGTCCGGCCAATTCGCGGAACCTGCGGATTCCGCGAGCGCCATCGTCAACCCCTTTTCTGTCCGCGGCTACGCAACGCGCGCGCGCTCGCTCCAGTCTTCTTCTCAATCCTGAGGAATCGCGCCGCGGTATTGGGCGGCTGGTATGCGACCGGAATTCCTCGCCGGATTTTTCGCGTCCATACGCCCGTGCGTTAATCACGTTTCCATGAAGACGCAGAGGGATTAAACGAGCACCGTTTCGGTGGCATTCGGAGGGACGGAAGCGGTATGCGCGTCGGACGAAAGAAGCCGACGAGGGGCGCGCGAATCAAGACATCGCGAGCGAGATATGATCGAGCTTTCCGATCGTCTTCCTTGTCTAATCGATAAACGTTTTGGAGAGGTTTGACGAGACAGAGTTTACCAGAGCAGAGGAAAATGTTTACGAGACGAGAGAGAGGGAGAGAGATCACAGCCTCCGGACGATCTTATGAAAAGAAGGGGAGCCGGGAAGGCAGCCAGCGAGAGAGGCCCGACTGTCCGCTGGATCGGTGAAATCAAAGGGCTATAAGGTATAAGGCAGGTTGCCGGCCAACCTGTGCCAGCGGAGAATAACGATTCTTTCGGCTTTGCCAAACAGGAATACGCGCTACCACCTCTTCCCTCCGATCCGTCCAGCTCGTTCCCTCTATCGCGCAACAAAGTTGGATCCTCGAGCGAGCGTAGGTCGCCGATGCGCGGACGGGCCTCGGATAGGTTGTCACCGCAGTAGCCCCAAAGTAAATGCGCTCCTCTTATTATTCGGACAGAAGATTTAAGCGCAGTTCGCTCGCGCATGAGTTATGCTCAAAAATTGAGGTTACCCCAGGCCCAGGACTGGCCAGCCACCGAGGGGCTACCTCCTCGCCTCGGATATCCCCCTTTCCCTTCCCTTTCTCTTTTATTCCTCCTCGTCCACCTCTTCCTCTTCATCGTCGCGGTTCTCCTTTCCGCTCCATCACCCGGCTCCATCGTCCGTCCTGCTCCGCGCCGTCCTCGCCCTTCGCCCTTCCCGGCGAACGCGCCACGGCCCCGTCTCGTTCGCTCCGACGTAGCCGTGGTACCTTGCGTGGCTCTCTCCTTGCTTTTGTTTCGACGATATATTTTCTCTTCGCATCGGGAGAGATCGGTCGGTCGGTCGGTCGGTCGGTCGGTAAGGCTATGCATGGTCTTCCTCATCGCTCTTTCATCTATCTCTCTTCCGTCTTCCCTCGAAACGGTGCCCGTCCGCCGACTCCGTGCGCCCCCAGCTCCCGTCCAGAATCGTTCTCCTCGGGAATTCGTAGATTATAATAAATGCGTATGCAGTAGCCGGAGGTATAGAACGTCGAGTGGTCCTCTCTCTCTCTCTCTCCCTTACTCTCTCCCCTGGTTTCTTCTTATTCTTATTCCCCTACGTCCTTGTCCGTTGTCTTCACCGCGTCTCCGCTCTCGTGCGTTTCCTTTTCGCCCGTCCGCTTTTCTCTCCTCTTCCTCACCAACGGCGTCCTTCTCGTTCACCGTTCTCCATTCCCGGTGCGCGCCCGATGCGCCTGGTGCGCGCGGCCCAGCTTTAACCAGCGGCTTCCGATATACGCCGCTCGGAAGAACGACGGCACCCGATGGCATGAAATAATTCAATCGAATCGCTCGTAGCCAGGCTCGTTCTCGAGATGAAGTACCGCGAACGGGGCTCCCCGTGATAGCCCATCGCCGTGCATTGTTTAGCTCTTTCGAATTGCCTGTCGGTGACACTGCGCTACAGTGATTTCGGCCGCCCCCGTCTTCCTCCGCCACCGCGCACGCGAATGCAAATCTCGCACGCGGTTTTTGCTACCCTCCTCGACCGGTGCCACGATTCGATCGCGTTACAGGAATAATGGATCGACTTTGCGTGTGTTTCATTTACGGACGATCGAACGAACGTATCGCTCTCAGTTAACCAATGTTACTCTTCGAGCCGCGCGAATAGAACCTCCGCGAAGACGATGAAATTTCAAAAGTCGTTAATGCTCGCTGAATAGCTCGATCGACGTGAGAAACGACCTGTCGTTGTCGCGAGATGCCCCGAAGGTTTGCCGGAGCGACGTTTCCACGAGTTCCACGTATCGGTTAACCGATATACGCGGTGCTCTATTAAATATTCAATGGTCGCGGGGTGCCGGGTATCCCCGTGCAAGCCCGTTTCAACAAGTTCCAACGAGAGGCCATATTTCAGGCGCGCGAGGCAACAAGCTAATCGATGCCTTTGAGTTATACAGCGTCTGCCCTGTTTACGAACTATTTATCTCGTTAACCGGTAGCGGCCGTTTGAACCGTGCAACGCTCACCGGTATTTAAGCCGCCATTTCCTTGGTAGCCGCAAAAATCTAGACGACTCGTCGCGATCTCTGTGTATGCTAAAAATTTAATTCACAGATACGCGGCTGAAATTTCACGGATTTCTTCAGCGCCGAGTAACGAGATAATTGAGGTACAACTCGGATCGTGGCTCGTGTATTTATCTTATAAGCCGTGGTATTTAAAGACAGCGTACGAATCGCTCCCGCAACGAATCCAATTAAGACCGCTTAGACGTCCGCGCTATGCAGATGCGTAGTAGAAAGCACGCGCGGTTGGTACCAAGTGCGTATTTACGCGTATACCCACGTAAGCGGTAACGTATACGCTCGTACACATGATACAGGTAATTATTCACTGGCCATGTTAAATGTTCACGTACCTAGTCGCAAAATTGTTGCGTAATGTATCATGAGAGCACTGCAAATACCAGCCACTCTAACGCGTACCGATCGGATCGAAATTAATCGGTGCTCGGGACCAGTTACGAAACGCCCTGCCTATTACCGTTCAGATACGTGTGAAACGTCAACAAAACAAGATTTACCGCCGGCCCGATGCGCCCCTCTAATACGGACTCTGCTTCGTCATCCCTCTTTCTATCCGGAACATCGTGACGGAGTTCGTGCGAGTTTCTAATTAATTAATTTCATTAAGCTCGCGATGTTGCTCGGACGTGAAAGGGTTAACAGAAAAAGATGGGATATTCGCGTCTATTGGAATTCGATTCTTAACGAGGCGTTCAATTAAATCCGGGATATGGCGTTAGCAGCGGCCCCGAATCGGGGTTGAGAAGGGGCCGTCGGTCGCGAACCGTGGCCGAAAGGGAGAAAAAAATTGAAAAATAAAAGTTTACTTCCGGCGGCGCGCGGTGTAAACGGGAACGGAGTTCGGGTCTCGCGCGCCAGAGAGTTTTTAATTTCCCGCAAAATAGAATCCTTCTCGCGCTCTAGCTACGGTCCACGCCCATCCCTTGTCCCACGCAGTGATAAAGCAAATAAAGCCGCTCGCGCCGCGCCACAATAAACCTCCGGTCGAAATCGCGTAATTTAAATAAATTTACATCCGTTTGTACGCGAATAAATTTCACTTCGTTCTTGGTCCTCTTCCCCTCGATCCTCCCCCATCTAGTCGTTCCACCCTTCGCCCTACCGTTCGCCTCCACCCTTTTCCCTCTTCCACCTGCCAAACCCTCCTCCTCGTCCTCCTCCTCTTCCTACTCCGACGTCGCCGTTTCTCTTATCGTTGTCCGTGGTTGTCTGCCTACTGTCATTCCCTCCCCGTTGGCCGACGAAATCATTTCGCCGTGCCCGGCCTCCGCGGCTCCTCTCCTTTTCCACCGTCGATGAATAACCAAAAAGGGGTGTCCTTCGGCGAAATTCCGCGCCGCTGATAACGCCGCCTCGCGCGCCAACCCCCTCGCCACGATCCTCGACAATAAGTGTATTCAAACGAAATTTCGACAATGCGAACGTCGAGCCGCGTTCCCCGTCTTGTTTTAAATGCCGCTTATTAACGGCTAGTATTTAGCCAGCCGGCGATGTCCATCTGTTCGCGTCGACGAAAAAATTCCTCCTTTCAGACGATCAACCGTCGAGATACGATCTCGCGATGTCTCCTCCTTTCATCCACCGTGGATGAGTTATCTTCTTGAAATCCTACGCGCCCCGGAGGGGGTAGAAAGGCGTCGAGGACGACAATAGGTGGTTCGTTCGAGGTGTTTCGCACGGGATAGCGGTCTCGCGCGCGATATTTCCCCCGATCGCCTATCGTCCTGCAAGTCATTAGGCTAAAACGACCATAGGGAGTCTCACCTCTTCCCTCTCGCACCGTTTAATCGAAGATGAACCGCGACGTAATTAAAACCTGACTCATCAGCCAGGGTCGTATACGCGGACGCTTTGAAAAACAAATATCGAAGCGTCGACGAATCGATTAAAAGGGCGCAATTAACCGTCCCCTTGTCCCGTGTCTTTTCGCCGGGCTGTTTGCGAAACAGTGCCGCGCGCGTACGTCGAATAAAACGCCTCCTAACGAACGGAGCTTCTCTCGAAAAAATCAAGGAATGCGTATTCTGTTCGCCAGGTCCCGTTACGCCGAGCCTGCACTTCGCTGCGCCAATCATTAGCGTATATTTTTCCTTTTTTTTTACCTTCTCGTTCATCTTCTCTTCGCTGTCCATGCTCTTTTGTCGGTACGCTTTCGCCTCTCCTCGTCGTTCCTTTAAATCCTTCACGTATTTTACTGTAACACCGTTTCGACGCGTCGCCGCGCGAGATTCCCGAGGACTTTGCAATCTCTGTTCCTTTCTTCATCGCGATTCAGACGCGTACCCCTACCAGCGAGCGCGAAACTGCTCGCGTCCGTGACCAGCGAAACACGTAAACGTAGCCAGGAATGTAGAAAGATCGTAACAGCGATTGGGGAATAGCTTTTTAATGCGCCACGGTGTCTCAGACGTGAAAGACGGCGAGACGACGTATATTTCTCGACAGTCATTTGTAATACACCTGGACACGCACTTACGTATTTGTCGGTCTCGCGGTCCTAATAAAATCGATGTCGCGATCGCAACAGCCATCAAATATAAATTATACAAATCCATCGGGCCTCGCGGCTGAGATACGATCCGGCTACCGTTCCAAGTGTCAATTAACCGGTGCGTTCTTTATGAATATTGAAATACGGATATTAAAATCCGTCCGTTGCGGTGTGGCGAAAAATTACCAACGCGATAAATCTCGCAACGTGTAATTCCCAGATTGACCTCAGAGCTTAGGTACACACCTTCTCGCCGTCTTCCGGACCGTGGGACGTTCGAGTCGCGAAAGGGGATGCAACGCAGAGGTCGATATTCTCGCGATGTCCAGCGGACTTTGCTAATCGATGCAGACGCGAAGACGCGAGATATAAACGGCATTCAAAATCATAGTTTCGCGGTACCACCTATCTCCCGGACGGTGTACAGGAACGCCAGTGTAGCGCACGATGTACCATAAACTGGTACAGAGTACCATAAATTGTAGAACGGCTGGCGAACCCCAGTTAGAAGGAACTGCCCCATCGACGACGACGTAAACTCGAGACGCTTCCGATCGTATCAACGAGCAACATCGGGCCCCGCAGTCCATACCTCGCGACAGTTCAGATAAGAAGCATTATTTACAGCGAGAACCGTCCCTGTCGGAGGGTGGCACTAAAACAGACAGACAACGCCCCGCGACCGGCATTGTCCTCCTTGGGCCGAATGTTAGACAGCGGACGTAGACGCAGAGGGGGCGAGCCTCCTGTCCCCTCTTCGAGCGTGCTCGCGGAGCGGAGCGGGTAGCCTAGTCGACGCGGAATCAATGAAGCAGCCCGCGGAATGATATACGACGCGTAGACGCGGAATAGCGTTCGCCGGTCTTTCTGTTAACCCTATCGCGGCGCGTGGAGCGAAACGGCCGCGTTCGACAGCCGACGGGGGATGTAATAAAGTCGATAATAACGCCGAGCCGGGGATATTTAGTGGTAGCTGTAAATCTTGGAGCAAATCGACGCCGCCGTTCCATCCACCCGTTGCTGGCATACATTATACTACCGGCGGTAGCGTTGGTACCACGCGTCCCCTACCACCTCTTCCCTCTTGGTACCGATCCTCTTGCTTCCTCGACTTGCCATCGTTCTTGCTCCTCTTCCCGCGGCTCGTGCGTAAAATAGACATAAAACACCGCGGGGGCACGCGTGCTGCTAGAGAGGAATACGGTTCCGTGAAATTTTTCAGCGAACGTTCCCCAGGCTACGTCTTCCTGGCGAACGAGACGCATTCGTTCGCGGGACTTGGACGGCGCGTGCGAGCGTAGCATCTGGAAAATTCAATCGAACGTTGGGTGATAAGTTTGGAATGTTATTCTTTGGGAATCTCGAATCGAACATCGTGGACGGTATCGAACGGTTGATCCGTGAACAGAGCGTGGATGCTGGCTTCGGAGTACCGCGTGTAGCCGAAACAGGGAGTGTCGTAGATCGGTTTCGAAAGCGCGCCGCGTCCCAGCGGGACTAGATTCTTCAAATTTCCGTGAAAGCCCGGCGTCCGGCGATGAAACGCGGCGATATTACCGGTCCCATTAGCGATGACATTCAGATATCCATTAAACGCGCCAGATAAGCATACATTATGCAAATAGGATCAGCCAGTACGGTTGATTCGTTAATACAATTTATAGCCGCCGCGTCGTTTGACCAAATGGAGTCGGTTTTATTTTACGCGGAGGCCCACGATTAAACGGATGTACGCGCGTTCAGCGATCCTTCTTGCGGCCCGCGCGGATAACAGAGGCTGACCGTGCACGGACAGGATCGATATTGCGCGAGGGACGAGGACGGGCAGCGTATAATCGTCCCGAGTCGCGATGATCGCCGGTTGGCCACAAATAAATGGCATTATTCGGGTGTTGTTCTTTCTTTGTCGAACCGTGGGACGAGCGCGTACGAGCCTGCTAAAAGGTCTCCTCTCTCAGCAGCTGCGCGAACGTGTTCCGCGAAGGAAACGTCCAGCGCTACTTTTCGAACGGCTCGCCTTAACAATATAATTACCAGCAGCGAGCATCTGATATTAACGACAGAACTTAATGATAGCCGACCGGACGGAGCGTTTAAGTGGCTCGGAGGTAGCTTCCAACGCCTGTTCATTGAATCCTTTAATTCGACGTCGCGAAGAACGATTAGTCACCTCGCTATTGGGACGAGCGTAACGAGAATTGGAAAATCATGTTCGCTAATCAAGACTGATTGATCAGATGGCTAGACGCGGTAAGTGGCGGTGAAAATTTCACCGGCTGCTGGATAAATCGATCGTTCCCATTTTTTTTTTTTTTTTTTCCAGAACCCGACGAAATTCTGATCTAAATTATGAGTTACGCGTAACGATGAACGACTTGGAAGCTACATTAGACGGCGAAGGGAAGACGGTGTTCGCGTAGCGATCGAGCGATGTCGCGGGAAATAAAGAGGATTCCGCGGCGCAATTATCGGAAAATACTTTCCCCGCGACCGTTCTTACACGCTCCTACGAATGTTCCGTCAACTTTGCCGATCACAGGGAAGCGTATTCTAGCGGCTGTTTGTTCTAGACAGCCACGCTCGCCGCGAGGACGTCGATGATAGATGGCGGTCGGGCCGAGAACGATTTGTCTCTCGCAGTCTAGGAAATGTGGGAATGCAAACAACCGAAGGGGATCGTGAAAGTTTCCTTAAAGGCTAAACGTCGCTTTTAGACGTCCCGCTCGAAGACGCCGCCGCGCCTCTCAGGTAGCGACACGATCGGGAACGTCGAATTCTCTGATTCGCGCGACGTTCCGCGCGGTGTCTTCCGGCGAGAGGAGCAACTTTTACGATCGACGAAGGAGTAAAACGTCCGCGCGCCCCGTTGCTCGAGCGTTAATTAAAATGGAACTCTCGATGGCCTCGCCCCGGTCAAAGTCAAGTGTTTCGTGTTCGTACAAGTTGCGGTCGTATCGCGTGTATGTTTGCGCCCGTATCCTGTGTTTCACGAGAGAAATTTCCGTGGACGGTACCCAGGAGGAGGGTAACGGTAACGGAAATGCTAATGCGCCACCCGGCTCCAGGAAATACCTAAGCAAAGGAACACTCCAACAACGACAAAGACGCAGGGAGCCCGGGGATATCTCGGTGGCTGGTGGGCTATGTCTTCATCCCCCTGCCGCTTCTTGCACCTGACCGTGCAAAGTGGATGCGGTGAATCACGATGAAAGGCCGTCCGGTCATCGAGTTTGGACGACGCGACGCTCGGGTAATATGTATATTACCGGGCGCGGAAGAACGCGAAACTTCGGGACGCTTTGATGAACGTGCATGAATTATTACGCTCCGTTTTAATCTCGCTAAGTGAGAGAGCTTCTAACTTGGATAGAAGCTGACGGTGCGAGGAAATGGGAAAAGATAACCGACTTTAACTAAGGGAATTAAGAAGGATTAATCGTTGCGTCCTGGTTCGCGTGTCTGCCGATTCCTCGCGACCTCGACGACCGACATTGTCGCGCCCAGTAAAAGCACACTGTCTAAATCATTTCTAATCGAACGACACGATCAATTGAGGACCAGAACTTTTCGTTAACGATCCAAACGTCGAACTTCTGTTCGACCGCGAGATACGCGATTCGTGGGGGGAAAAAAGGAGGTCGATGCGTCCATGAAATTTCAATCCGATCCGCCGGAAAATCGAGCATCGCGACAGCGCCAGTATTTCGTCCCTGTCACCCTAACATCGAATTTCAATTTTACCGCAAACCCGTATGAAACCGGAAAGCCGACGTGCCCGCGGCCAGAAAATTTGGACGCGCGTCGGGTCTCGCCGGTCGCAGAAGCTCCGGCGATATTTCGTTTACTGTCACCCCGTATCCGAGAGCCACCCCCGCCGTCGCCTACCTGGGCCGTGCGGCAAGTAGGATTGGCGAATTATTATTAAACGCCGTCAAAACAGCGAATTTATTTCGGCGCGGTATCTTATTGATGTAGCGGTGGACCTTGCGGTCCGTGGGCCGCGCCGCGGGAGGCAAACGGGCCCCACCGGTACTACAAGGACCATAAATTTCTTTGGATCCAATATCATGCCTGTAACTCGTTAAGCTTTTAACCTCGTCCCGGCGAGGCCTATCGCCGCGATATTATTTTGATGCCGGCCGCCAGATATCAATCAGGCCATTGTTGTTGGGGCCCGATCTCTCTCCGCGGCGAGGTCCTCTCTCGCTGGCTGGCCAGTCCGCGTTCTGTTATACGCAGCTCCGTCGGTTTTGCTCTGTGTGTGTGAGGCATCGCGACCACTCCGACATGGGATCGGGTTCGACAGGATCCTGGGACGCGTCCTTTCCCGTTCCTGAATAATCGAGAACGTTGGCTGCGCTGCCGTGATGCATACGGGCACCTCGAGCGCCGCCACTTTCTCTCCCTGATCTAACGCCTGGCCCCGAGGGTAGAGACTCCGCCAGGAAATGGCTGCGTCTTTAATGGTTGTTCGCTTTGATGAACTTTCCTGCGCCCTGAGAACACGATCTCGACCGTTTTTCGTCCGTCCAAAGAGTGTGAGAAAGATAATTAACAGTCTGCAGTCTAGAAGTGACGCGGATATTCAGGGATGCGTAAATGTTGGATGGCTACTGGAGACCGGAAGGACTTGTCCAGCGATGTCGATCAAGAGTTTAATTACCACCTGTCGTTTGGTCGATCATAGAGTTAACAGCGCGTACTGGTTTCGTTTTTTTCCACGTTTTGCGAAAGATAAGAGAGAGAGGACTGACGATAGTATGCAAGAAGAACGCGAGGCGGGTTACCAGAGAAAGGCGGTTCGTTGAGAAAGGGGAAACCTTTGCAGTCCGATCGTGTGCGACATTGATAATGTCCTGACGGTCATTATCAGCGAATTATTATTCCACGGTCGAACGGGCAGCGTCCCTTGCGTACGCTGATTCAGGGATGAAGAAGCGGAAGGGGCAAAAGGATCCAGATGATGACCCGAGAGGGTCAGTGACAGAGGAGGAAAAAGGAGGAGGAGCGAAGGAAAAAAAATGGCGGGGTACGGAGCTCGTTCCGGTCGAGGAAACGCGCCAGGGACAAGAACAAGGTGGTGCTTCCTTCCCCCCGTTCGGCAACGAATTAATAAGTGGGACTGCCTTGAACTCGGAAACGTTATCATTTCGCGATGATCGCGAAATTCGAGCCGGGTGCGTGGGAAATTTTTAATCGATAACCAGCCGAGCTGGCGCGATGAACGTTCAGGCAGAATTCGACTCGTTTGAGTTACGCTCGCATTTCGACCGACCTGTAGAAAGTTGCTCATGAATTAAACATGCACAGGGCGCATCGTGGGGCGTTTAACTTGAAATACTGCATATTTATGCACGTTCGTACGAATTACCATAGACGAGTAAAATTCTTCGATCCCTCGGATTCGTACACGAGGCCTACGTGCGCGCGTTAACGCGAACGCGAAAAAAGAGAGCAACGCCGTTTTCGAAGGGAACCGCCGCGCGACACTTCGGAGAACCGTTCGCCACGATAATTACCAACCGTACCAACGACGGTGGGATCAACCTCTGCCGGCTAATTCGCCGGATATTCCAGCCTCTTTCGCGTTTCGCCTCGCGTAGTCGCTACACCGTCGAGAGGAAGACGCCTCGGCGCCTGGGCGACGGTATCAACGGTGATTACGGTATCCTCGGTATCTTGATTAGTTCCTCGGTGTCGTCGCCAAACTTTCGTCGTTAGCTAATTGGCGCCCGCGTGAAACCGCGTTGTTTGCACGAGGCACGAGATGTACATATGCCGCGGCGGCTCGACATCCAGACGGCGTGACTTTGTTTTAACACGGAGGCCAGTCGTGTACCTGCAATCCCAGTTCTCTCTCTCTCTCTCTCCCACTATCTGATAAACGTGCCGAAGTAAAACTGCAATTTGCCCCCTTGACAGGGCACCTCTAAGCGTTTCCACTTTGCGAGCGGAGCCTGCTAATTGCGACCGACTCAGCGCCTTTCCCTCGACCCGTCCTCTGTTGTCAGAAGAAATTCGACGCTTTTCGCGCTGACATGCCTCCGAAACTTTACTGAACGCTTTGCCAAGCGATTCTATTGCCCCGATAGCGGGCGGAAAATTCGGGATCAGAGGCGTTGAATTTTGAACCCCCCGTTTGGACGTTTCTCTGGTTGTTACCCGATCGTTCGACTTCACAGCTCCATTCTCCACCTTCGACGGTTAAATGCCAAGGGTCAATCGTACGCGGAAAAGGCCGCTGTCCCTCTGACGCGATCCTAATCGCTCGTAAAGCGAACACGCGAAACGTTCCACGCGAAACGCACCAAGAGGAACTCGATGTATTCCATTTTGATTGGTCCGCGTTAATTAACGGGGACGCGTTCGCGCGGAATGCGTGCGATTATTCTTCAAATTAACGTCACGTACAGCTCGCGTTTCCCAGACGTTATTACATTTCGCGGTAACGACGCGGAGATAAACGTCACGCCGCGGCGTGACTGCGACGTTTAGCAACAAAGACAACCGTCATCCTCGCGGCGGGCCGTGTTCTTAAAGAAAAGAGGGTGGTCCGCGGACGTGAATGCTTGGCATTATTTCGAAGATCCCGTCTCGCTCGGCTAACGCTACGGCTCGTCCCGCTGCGGTCTCGTTAAACATTCATCGGACGCGTTGCACCGATCGCGCGCCATGCGCCTCTGATAACCAAAGCTTGTAATCGCGTATCGATTCAGAGATGCTGTTTTCTCGCCAACATTTACCATGAAACGTTGCTTACGACTCGTTTCAGAGCATATATCAATCGTTAATTAGAGACGTTTAGGAAAGTCGTCGCGCCAGTGATAAAAGTCAACGAGAAGCTCGACACTTTTGCGATGCATTCGTCGTAGCGACGACCACAATCGTACGCGTGGTTCAACTGGTATGATTCTTTCTGAATAATTAAGAGTGTCAAGCGACGGTCGAACCAGTCGATTCGAATTCAATCCCAGGATCTCTCTAGCTCTACTTTAGAGCGACCGCCACTTTAATCCGGCTTTGTGTCACGCGTTACGCTGCCACTCAAGAAAATATTTGTACCGTGGCCCGTTCTCCCGATAATATTCATGACCTGTCACGGGGCGCCTATCGACTGTTTCGAAATGCAACTTCGATGCCTTAGATCGTCGTCGAGCGAGAGAGAAAGAGTCGTCGCATAACCGGCGGGCGCATAAATGCGAAGATAAACGCGTCGCGTGCTTTTCCATCGCGACGAGCGCGAAGTGGCCTCGCCGTCGATCGGACCGCATACGAAATGAGACGAACCGTCCAAATTGATTCCACGAAAAGTAACGCGTCCCATAGAAACAAAGTCGGACGACATTTTTCGTGGTCCCCTCTGGCTTTTTCCCTCAAGCTTCCCCAGGAATCCAGCCGGTGGAACTCGATGTTTCCATCGATCCCATTAGCCGCGCGGACGACTGGCGACCAATCAAGAAATCGTATCGGCTTTTAATACGACACCGTGTATCGCGACTAGTGTATCGCGAACCGGGGTAATGCATACCGGTAGCGAAATTTTTTTTTCATCGACCCGCTGCCGGATGGCGGGTAAATTGATTCACGATTGGATCACGGTACCGCTGGTACCGGCTTAATGGCGAGTTTCATTGTGACGCTTGACGAGCACGTTGCCTCGACGCGAGCAGAGTCAGTCTGTTGTCGAGACGTCATTCTTCAGCAGTACTAATAACACGACTCGTATATTACAATTATCGACAGCGACTATATAAACGTTGGTACACGAGAAACGTATTCACTTTCGAAGCGTTCGAAATAATCGATTCGCAAATTCGGCAGGTGTTCGCAGAAGAGACCGGGAAAAATTGGTCCGCGAAGCACTGTGCGGCAGGTACACCCGTTTCTCGGATCCAGTCCACGCGCAGGCGGTCCGTTGGATCCAGGAACGTCTTAATCACGGCGCATCGAGTGAGGCCTCGGGCCACGCTCCCGTCGATACTCTGTAAATCCAGCAGCGAGTCAACTTCTTTTACACGATCGGAAAAAGGAGTTCGCCGTACGTGTCGTGTATATCCGGCGACACGTTCCCCCTTTCGCTCTTTCTCTCTTGCATCGACGCGATTCAACCACTCTGGCGTTCTCCCACCCCTGCGCGCGTCCTGGCTCGCCGCGTTTCTCTCTTCGTCCCTTTCCCGGTTTCGCGTGCACACGGGGGCAGCAGATTAACGTCGATGGGGCGCCACGCGCGCCGTTTTTCTGTCGGAAGGCTCTCTCGTATCCGGGCGTATCGTTCTCGCTGCCGCCGGCTCTATTTGTCCTTATTTATCGGCCTGTCCGCGTGACTTTTTCTCCGATTCCCAATGCATTATCTTGATCGATTACTCGTTACGACGCTGATTTATATTCCCGCGCGTCCTCAGCCGTTCCAGCGGCTAGAGAGCGCCGCCGCGGACCGCGAGACGGTCTCCACGAGCGGCACGATCCCCAGGAATCGGCCTGCAACGGGGAAACTCGATCGCGACCGCGAGACGCGATTCCTCGCCGCGATACAGAACGGCAGAAATGTACGATCCGCTCGGATACGTGCTATTAATACGGCCAAGCAAATGGTCTACCGTATTTCACGAGAGGGATAGACCCGGTTTTCGACCCGCTCCTCTCGTTGCGCTCGATTTTGAAAAAATAATGGCCGCATGCATAACAGATACCCGTGTACTTCAATTAATGGATACGCTCCGGAGGTTTTAATGAAAAATTCGGGCGAAATCATTCGGGAGGAAGAGGATACCGCGTATTTTCGCCGAGTTTTAATTACACCCCCCCTTTTGTGTCGTTGCGCGAGAGCCTTCGACGTTTTTAATAAGGGCTTTCCAGCGTTTCCTTTCGGTGCGTACGTTTAATATCGCGCAACGGCGATGCAAATCACCGGGTTTTTAAATAATAAAGCCAGTGCATTAACGTTCCACGCAAACCGCGTAATTTGTATTATTCGTGCTCTCTTTTTTTTATCAAATACACGCTCGGCAATTTTCGTTCCTCTCCCGCTCTCTCTCTCTCTCTCTCTCTTTCTCTCTCATTTTGTGCAGCGCGTCATAAATATGACCGGGGGGAAATATCGAAAATTGGAGATTTCATAAAAATGAATTCTCGACCAATCCCCGATTACATCGAGCGTCGAGCGTGCAGTCGCGCGGTCGGAAACGCAACAAGCGTTTAGCTACGCATTTTGTTTCCGCGAAAAAAAGGAGGAAAAATGAAAAATAGACAAGGGAAAGAGAAAAACAATACCGCGATGCACCATTACACAGGCGGGCGTTTTTCTCTCCCGTTGAACCCGAAATTGCTCTTCTTTTTTTCTCTCTTTTTTTTTGTTTTGTATTTCACTTCGCTCGACCGAACCATCGATCGTGGAATTTAATTCTCGCACGCACCGGACGACATTGCCCTCATAGAATTAGAGAAATCCCCCACCCGTATGGTGTCGCAGCGTTTGTTCGATCGTGCAAAATATTTGTAACGATCTGTCGAACACCGGGGACCGTGTTACCAGCGAATGGACTCGTCGAAGCGCGGTTGCATTGTTATTAAGAACGCATTGCAACTCTGGGCGGCGGTTAATGGAGCCGCGGAAACTAGTCGCCAAGATAGATAGGGAGCCGTTGTATCGAGCCCGCTTCCGAGACGGTCGTGTATTCGTCGTTTGTCAAGTAATACTCTACCCCGAGATCGATGGCAAGCTGGAGTTCCACCAGGGATCTGTTACGCGGAAATCGTTCGAACGAAGCTCAACCGAGACGTGTACCAAAGACGAAGTTCCACGCCTGAGCTCTCGCCAGTTTTGCTATTTCTTTTCGAAAGACCGATACGCCTTCGAATTACCCTTGCGAGGGTGAGTCGACGTTCCAGCTGGCCAGTTCTGATTGGGGCGTTACTCGTTGAAAGACAACGAGCCCTGGCGCCCGTGAACCATCGCGGCGGGCTTCATCTTTCGACTCCGACGTCAGTCCCAGCTCGAATTCCACTGGCTTATCGAAGGTTGTCCGGGGCTGGAGATAAAGTCCCGTAAAAGGCAGGAACGGGCCTTAATTAGGCGGTGCCCCGTTAATTAGGCATCGGCCGCGAGCACTCTCGTATCGTTCAGGGATCGGTAGCGGAAAACCAAGGGAGAGAGGACGGTTAGCCGTAAGGTATCATAAGATAACTGTCCCTCGCTAGAGCCCTATGACACACGGTTCGCTTTCTTTGCGCGTATCGCGTCAGGTGATAGCGCGTACATAAATTCACCGGGGCCCCGGGTGTAATTAGTAGTCGCTGCCGTCCTGTAATTAGTAGTCGTACCGAAACTGAATCAATTAACCTCCAATTCGTGAAGAGGAGATGCACGGGTGCCGGACCGAACAGCCGGTGGAGGCTGAATTCCGCGGTGGCATTAAATCCATCCGGGGCCGAACAATACGGGGCCGTGAAACGGGTACGACTGCGCGGCCGGGGTAAAAATAATTAATTAAAACGGCCTACGGGGGGAAACGGACCGTGGCTTCCAATCAATACTATCGGTTACGAGAAATCGAGAACATCGATTCCCATGAAGCACCGAGTCGAGACCCCGGCGAAGAAGCAGGTAGATCCGATCTAGCCAGATCACATCCGCCTGGCTCGATCCCATCTCGCTGTTCCGGGCGTTTCGATGCAACGAACGGTGCAACGAACCCGATCCACGGCAATCACCAGGCTATATACGCGAACGACGTTCCAGCGACCGGCGTTCGAGGGCCGCGACCGTTCCTCCACGTACGGGGCACGCGTGTGCAGGTGTGCGTGCGCGTCCCCGCGTCTCCTGGTCCTTCCTCTCTTTCCATGAGAAAAAACGCTGGTACCACCCGTGAATCAATCGTCGACGCGACCAGAAACGAGAGAAGAGGAGAAAGAGAGAGAGAGAGAGAGAGAGAAGGAGCGTGGAAATCGTACGGTGGGCCGGGCTTAATGGCGGTTCGGCTCGCGTGTTAAACACCAGTTATCTTGCCGATCGGTAAGTTTTACGTTTGCCCTTAGCCCAACTGGTCGCGTGCTCGCGGTGGGTTCAGATCTTCATTGGTGGACCCTCGGTCCCTTTCGAACCCGGGCGGAGCCTTGGCCCGCGATACACTGTAAATCGTCTTGTAACGGAGACGAGGCGGACGCGAGCGCGATCCGACTCGCTTACGTTTCGGTTTCGTTACGCGAGAGGCAAGTTCAATTACTCCGCTCGGTACTTACCCACGTCTCGAACCAGAATCGGAAACATTTCGCGGAAACCGCCCTCCGTCTCGTACGATACGCCTGGCTACGCCGCCCCGCGTGTTTCACCCGACAGTTCGAGCGTTCATTATTGATACGTTCGCGAGGGATGCAAATCGAGTCGAAGGCCGGTAACCGGTTGTTTCAGGCACTTTCAGTGTTGCCTGGCTTTTGGGCTAACCTGAAATACAGTAAAACAGGGAATAATTTCTTGGCGAGGAACAATTATACTCTCCATCCCTGGCTAAAGCGTCTCTGATAGTATCAATACTTTTCTAAATCATTCTGAGTCCTGTGATTCGAAATTCAAAGTTGCTTCAAGAAAGTTGATCCATGCAAACGAACCAATCCAACGACGGTATTAGCGAAGTGTTGCAGTCGATGGTTCGAAGGTAACCAAGGTCGATCGGCAACGCGTTCGCCGCGGCTGCTGGCCAGTGCCGCGTCGTTTCTCTCTTCCTTGCCGTGGCACGGGAGTGTGCGTCGCCTAAGGCTTTTCCATGAAGCCTTTGTTCGCTCCGTAATGAATTCAGTAAGTTTTGTCGAGGGTGGTAGTTTCCTGCTGGCACCCTCAAAATTGAGATCGTTGCACCGTCGGCGGGAACGGTCCGAGAGAGGAGTACGGACACGGGTAGAAAGGTCCGCGGTGTGGGTACGGGGGCAATTTATGAACTGACGCTTCCTTTATGAGGGGGCGGTTTCAGGGGCCGCGACTGAATTTTAACACGTGACTCACGGCACAATTGCGGCGCGGCGAGAAAGAAAGTACGCTGGCCGGCGTATTACTGGAACGCGTATCTCTTATCCGTTTTATCTAATCTCATTTCGAGAATCGGTCGAGATGTTCGATTAAAATCGTCTGCAACCGACCGATCGCGGCTGGGCACCCTCTCGCTCGTACGCGAAACGAGATGGCTGTTACTTTATTATTACCGAGCGCGTTCTGAAATTGTTTAAAAGTGCGTGTTTTCAAGATACGAATCTGGGGAAGGTTTCTGTTACGGGTAGCGCGGCCTGCTCCTCGTTAATCATTTGCCCGGTATCCTTGCCCTTTGATTCGTACGATAAATACTTGTATTAAAAAACTAGTGAATTAAACAATATTTCGTTGTAACATCGAGCACGCGTATTGCAAAGAATGCGTAAGTAAATTGGAAGCATGGTTCTCCAGAACTTAACGCCAAGTGATTCTCTTCTAAGGTCCTCCACAGTAGTAACGGACCTCAGTCGTCAGACGCAATGGGAATACTGCAGTAGTAGGGGTCGCCGCGTCCGACTGCCAGGATCAACTTTCCACTGGCAGTAGAAAATCTCACGACCCAAGACTATCGAAGTCTGTGACTCGACGATCTCTCGTATCGAGTCCCACGACTCTCAGGGTCGTCGCAAGGATGCCTTCGGAAAAATCCACGTGAGAAGATCCATCGTTTTCGAGAATGAAAAATTCGAGGTATCGATCGAATTAGAGATCCCTTTGGCTAGTCCACGTTAACACGAGGCGGAGGAAAATCGAGAAGCGACACGTCCTCGAAACGAACGAATCGGCTGAAACAGGGTTCAGTCTGATGATCTACACGCGCAGTGTGTACCCGTTCGCTCGCGTCTCGGTTCTGGTAGCACGGAAAATCGTATCCATTACGAAGATTCGCGTAGCACGACGGTGTAACCACATTTTCTCACGTTAATTACACCTCAAGGTAGCGCGTCAATGAATCTCGCAGGGGCCGTTGCTTGTAGCAATCATAACTGTATCCGACCGGTGGGATATGCGTGCTGGTTGGGCTTGCGCTTCATCAATAATCGGCGTGCCCCGGTGGTACCCGGTATAACGCAGCGGATGGTAATGTCGACCTAAGTACCCCGATCCGTGTACTCCACGCGAAAGAACAGGACGGGGCGAGGAGGGATCGTCGCGGGCGATGTCGTGAAAATTGAAAACGAATCCGCGCGGCTCTGTTGCCAGGGCTTTCTCCCCTGGCCTCATTACGCGTCGTTATTACCGTGACCTTTACCACGAAAGCAGATGCAGGGGAAAGAGCGTACGACGAGAGCGCGAGCTTGTTGCCAAACACCCTTTTCCCTTTCTCGACGCGCGAGGAGAAACATTTCTCACCGCGCGGTGTTAATTTTGCAACCGGAGAGAGAGAGAGAGGAGAGTGAAACAAAAAAAAAAGAACGAGAAGAGAAAAACCAAGAACAAGAAGAGAGGAAGAACAAGCTGGTTGGCGCGCGTAAGAAGAACGACGCGATTTAAGATAATGAAACGATAAATCTCGCGTGTACCGCGCGCAGACGTCAGAAGCTCGCACGATCGGTAGTCTCGATCGAAAATGCATATACACGCGGAGGAGACGGTTACGTAAGGAATCTTGGATCGAACTCGTCCGGGATAAGCGTTCACGACAGATACACGGCCACGATAACAGTATAAAATATTTTCAACGAGCCAGACGCGACCGGATAACACCCCGGAGGATCGACTCGAGTTCTGAACGGAGGTCGTTCGCGATGGTTGGCGAGCTTTCTCCAGGCATTAGTCCCGATTTAAGCCAGCAGCGTTGTAACGCGCGCGAAACGAAAGGATACCCGCTGTAGGAGACAAATATTCAATTACAATAATAACGTCGATCCACAAAAGAATCGACTTCAAAGGGCTGAGCAGGCGAGCGGGGCGCAGTGATAGTTCCGAGCGCGAGTCAAAGAGGAGCGAAGGGAGGTCGCCTGGTGAAAGGACGAGAATGGAATCGGCGAAAGAGAACAGAGAAAATGAGAAGCCTTTCGCGCGAGGGCCCCCCTCAGAGGGACGGAGAGAGATGAGGTGAGATTAGGTTAGGTTATGCTAGAACCGATCCTAGCGTAACCTAGCATAACTTAACCTGTCGGAACCGGTTCTATTGCGTTCGATCTGGCTGGGTTAGGTTGGTTTGCTTATGCTGGGTTATGCTAGGATCGGTTCTAGCATGACTTAACCTGACCTAGCCAAATTTAACTAACTGTAGCGTAAAGAGCATACTCTGGCTTGAACCGGTTCGGTTAGGTTCGATTTTGTTTGCGTAGGTTAGAATCTATCCGTTTTGTTGGCTGCGTCACTCATTAAAAACGCTTTCTCGACATTTATTTGGCAAATGTATCTCGATCTGATAGAATGCAACCCTTCTGCACCCTTCTGTCTCATCGATGAATCCTCATTGTTGATTTCGCGCCTTGTTCCTTTCTCGCAGCAAACGAGAGGGCTGTGTTGGTGCCTGAAAAAAATCGTCTTCATTAGTTATCGCGTGCCTTTCTTTTTTCCACGCTTCGATCTCCGTGTCAGGGTCTATTCATTAATATTAATCGATAAATTAGCACGATAATTTGTCTGTTTTCGCACGACGTACAACAATACCGACACGAGATCTCGTCGATGGTTGAGAGGTTTTTTCGCTGCTCGAACGGCGGGTCAACGACTCGTCGGTCTTGTTTGCTTTACACGAGGAAAGAAAAACGGGGGAGCAAACGGTGGCGGAGGTTGTTGCGCGAGGTTCCTTTATTCGATCGTTAGCTTGTCGTGGTGGATGTTCGCGGTGTACACTCGCCGGCGGAAAATTTCTTCCAAAATGTTTCGACGAAGAAGCTTAAAAACAAGTTGCAGCAAGGTTTATGAACGTTCCGTTCTGGCAACTTCATTATACCGCGACGAGGAAAGGAGGAACGGTCCACAGGTCGCCGCGAAGTGAAAACCACGGGGCGTTTCATCGCAGAGATTTTCTTTTCGCGGAACGTTCCCCGTTTAAAACGTTTCGTCGTTTCAAATAGGAACTGGTTGGAGGGCAAAGAGTTGCCGGGTTCGGAAAAGCCCCTGTCCGATGAAACGAACACTTTCCGCCCCGTTTATCGCCCTCTGAAACAGATTCCGTTGTTTAAGGTTAATCCACTTCTTGACCCTAAACTTTATTTCAAGCATATTCGCTACGGTCGCTGCCCGGGTGTATTAAACCGAGTTATTTCGCACGGGAAAACGCATTCCTAAGGCATCGATACAATCTCCGTTACCCTCTCCGCGAGCCTCTCCCGCTTTACTGTTCGCCAGCGAGCCTTAACGACGTCCTCTAGGACAGCAAAGAAAGACTTTAAACGCGGAATTTACTCGTCCAATCTCGTTTCTCTCGGATCGGTATCGCGCGGATCTGCGCGCATCTCGTCGCTTCGCAGGCATCGGCGCAATAACGGTAACGACGGCTCGATAACAAGAGGAACAACGATAAAGCGGATCGCTCGGCTATAAATACGTCTCACACCGAGCCACCTAGGTTGTCATCGAGCTTCTTCGTTGGTCCCCGTCCTCGTCCTTATCCGCCTCACCCTCCGTCTCGCCTCTCCGCGTGCTCCGCGTTACGCCGTACAATCTTCGTTGTCGTCGCTGTCTACGAAGGGTGGAAACGCAGCGACTGCACCCGTGGAAAGCGTCGCGTCTCGCCGGTTGTACGCATCGAGGTGTGAAGCGAGGCGGCGAAACAACAACGCGCCAGTTCGGTATAAGCTGTAATACGCGCGAAATGACTTGCTCCCACGGACACACAGGAGCCTGCGTATCCGTCCAACCGTAAACAATAATTAGCTTAATTAATCCGTCGGTCTGGCGAGGCGACTGATAATTTGATACAATGTTAAAGTGACATTAGCCGATAAGCCGGCCTTTATCCACCCTACGCGCCTCTTTCGCCCCATCTTTCCAGCCACCTACCGCCTGCCCCCCGCTCCTCGTGCTTCGTGTCTTCCGACGGAACGCGTTGCTCAGCTCGAGCTCTCTCCTAATTCCAGCTCCTGGAAGTCGTCCAATTAAACGTAGCTTCCACGCTCTACAACCTCCCACCCTTGGCCACCCTTTCCTTCACCCACAGCTCCCCTCCAGCTAAACCTTCTACAGGCACTCGCACCCTCTTCGCGGAACGGAAAGGCCCTCGCAACCACCACCCCTCGTACTCTTATTCTCCTCTCTTTCGGCCCAGAACTTCCGCCACAGTTCTATCCACGAGCGGTGTACGCAAATTCGCTCGTCTTGGCTCGCTTAGTCTCGCTAAACTAAAATCAAACGCTCGTGAATCACACGCGTGTTACGCGTAAGTGATATCGTTCTCTCAATCGTTCTCACGCGTTGACTTCTCGAGGTGCTCGACAGAGAACTGCGATAGTATCGGAAGAGTGTGCGTCGCGTGGATACCACCACGCTAATCCTACCAACATTAATCATGAAAGAAAAGTAGTACGTAGGATAGCACGAGAGGGATGAAATAAGGGTCGACAGATTCCGAGTGTCGAGGAAACCCGTGCGCGGTGTGAACGCAATTTTTCCCCAACGACTTACGCTTGTTCAGAATTTTCTCATTTTGTATTCCGCAACGTCGGAAGGAGAACATCCCTCCGGTGTTCAGGCGTGACTGGCGCTTATACCGGTGTAAACTCGGCTTGTTCCCGGCGGGTAAGGCGGCGGAGGAGCGAGCGGGAAGAGAAAGAGGATCTATGGATCCTCTGTGAAACCCAAAGCAACGTCGCGGATTACGTGCAGACAGGAAAAGGAAGAGCGGAGGATAACTGCGAGATTAATCGATCCCATCGTTTAATCGTCGGTCCGAGGTGTATGGATTATATCAGCGTTAGTGGCTCTGATGAAAGACTTCGTGCGTTTCAAACGGCGAGGAATTATTAAAGGAACGATGTTAATTAATTATTTTTCAGCCCCGCGCCGCGTCTGCGAACGCGGAAGGGATCCGCGCCGACGTAGCCCGAGATGTAATAACTATTTTTCTCGTCCACCCGGATCTTATTAGGGTTTACAGCCGGACCTCAGCCGTGCTAAACGATATCGATCCCGTTCCACGTAATGGCGGTGGCGAATTCAAATTAATGGGGTGACGTAATACAAAGTGTGGTCAATCTACTTAATATGATAAACAGTGAAGCGTGCGCAAGCCGATTATCCAGTTATCTGTGCGATATGTTGGGATTACGATGGCTACGTAATCTGTTCCCAGCGATCGTAGCCGATCGCAATATCCTATTCCTTTGAAGAACAACCGTGGACGCTCAAAGCAGGAACACGTACACGGTCGACCGTACGCTTTTCAGGATCTCTGCTTTTCCGCGCATGGACGTTCCAGACAAGGTGAATTATCCGTTATTAAAAGCCGGCTATGATAAATGAAACGACACTCGCGTCGCGAACGAACGAGGCAGAAACATCAGTTCGACGCTGCTCCTCTCACAGGAGAACTCCTGCGCTATTTTCTTCTAATGGTACATCGATAGTACATAGCGAAACATTATGAAGCGAACTATAGAGTACGAATTCCATTAAAGCGCCACCCTCGAACGTTCATAAACTCGTCGTCGTTCGAAGTTCAGTCGTACGCGTACACACTTGGCCAGCGGTTACCGCCGATCGACTATCAATTACAGCCGCGAATCCTTGACCATCGCGCGCTCGTCCTCGTCCCGTACCAGTCGACGGTCCTGCATAGGAAATAAACGAAAGGGGCTGGCGAGGGTGGTGGGTCAGGTCAGATCCGCGCCGGTGTGATTATCCGAGGGTAAAACTGATCACGTACGGCCGGGTGGCGCGCACAATGGCCAACTTTATCCAACTTAAGGGCTATTAGAAGCAACCCCTTTCGCTCCGTCTGCGTCCCTTCGAGGTTTCGGCCCCGCCGTCCGCTTCTGGCCCTGTCGGCTGTCGGAGATAACCGCCCTGCCTTGCGCACCTCCGTCTTCCAATAAAGTTACGCGATTCAGTGGTACGTGAGCGAACGCCAGTCGTACGCGTCGACGCAGATTATATTACGATGCCGATTACCACACCGGGCACGACGCCGACGGTGGTACCGGCGCGGCCGTTATACGTACGAAACTGGCACGCAGAGGCGTACCCAGAAATTACAATTACTGCGGGGAACAAGGGGCCTCCCGCGATAATGTCTGCGCGACGCGTTTATTTACGATACCGTAATTACTACGGCAAATGGGCGTTCGCGCCTGATTATCGTTATTGCCGTTACACCGGCGGCCACTAAATAAAATCGCGGCGCGCTTCGCCCGCGCAATTACGCCCGGATCCCCGCGATTAATATTTATATCGTTAACGCGAGCCCCCGCGCGAGCTCAGATTACGATGTTTATTCGCGCAGATAGGAATAGCCGTTACTTATCACGCGAGAAACGCGTAATGAAATTCTCGTCCCCCGCGTATCGCTGTTGCTGGTTTCTTGTATCCACAAGGAGCAACGTCCAGCCGACTCCGATTGTTAGATGGAATTTCGCCAGCGAAACGAGAGCGAAGAATTTTTACAGGACGCTGATAGAACGTCGAGCGGAAAAGCAGGCTGAGTCGCGGACGCGAGGACGCGAAAGAACCGGTGCGAGTTAAATCGGGCAGCGTTAATGATTTCGGGGAGTTTGTACACACCAACCGTGTACATTGTTGTGAGCACCCCTCACAAAAGAGCGTTAAACCTTACCGACGATGATGACCCCGGTGCCAGTCATCGTCGATAATGACCGTTCCTCTCTCCTCCCTTCGCCCCTTCGTTCTTAACGCTCCTCTCCAGCTTCTTCTTTCGCTCGCGCACGCACACCTCGCTGAGCGGCCAGACGGAGATTCGGTCCGCTTCCTAATAACTATCGTCATTAACGCTCGAACCACGGCGACGAAGGTGGTAGACATTTTTTCGGTGCGCGTCGCACGAGCGAGGCCAGAAAAGATTTCGCAATACCGGTCATAATTTTCGTACGAGGCTGGAGGAGGGAGGAAAAGGGCGAGGAGGGTTGCACGGGCAACAGGATTAACGACGAGTTTTAACGGCGCGCCGCATACGTTCCGTTTGGTCGGATATATTCGTCATAACGGGTGGTAGACGGTCGGTTGGGCATGGCAACTCGCGCGCTCCACCACGACAAACTTTCCACTTTTTCCTATGGTATCGTTCTTCCTGCTGCCCCCAACCTGCCGCACCCCCAGGGCGTCTATTTTATTTTTAGCGCAATTTCATACGCAGCCGCGAAATATTGCTAGCCCGTTACTCTCTTATTTATATTCATCGCGTTTAATACTTTACGAGGGTGAGCGTGCATTTTTAATCGTTCCGCGTCCTTTTCTCTCAATTAGCGCAATAACGGCGAAAGCGTCGGGAAGAAAGCGGAGTCGAGCGGACGCGGAATGGAATCGAGCGGAAATCTGGCTTTTGTTTCCCCTGCGAAACCGGTCGTTCGGTAAATTAGCCTCTCCTCCTGTTCCGTTTTGTCGCTCGTATTGTCATATTTTTATCGCTGCGAAACTGCCTTAATTCACGAGACGACGGACCCTTATCCGGACGGGTGTAAATTATTGGCCAATGCAACACGTAATTCTCGGGTTTTCCGCGCAAATAATACGAGCCCCGGTGAATCGCTCGACGTGTATTGTTTTATCGATCGTGGCGCGCGCTCGTTTCAAATCGAATCGCGATGAAATCCGAAACACGCTCGTCCGCGTGGAGGAACGCGACGTTCATTCGCGATCGACAAGGTCACCGATGATATCGCAGTCCAATTCCCGGCGACAAAACGGCTCTATTAATTACCACGATGATAACGCCGAATGATCTAAGCGTGGACAAAGTACGATCCCCTATCAAACTACAAAGCAAAATGGGAATCGTTTCGACGAGCGTGAACCGATTCGCCCGTTCCGCTGGGAAACGCGAGGTCGGGATCGGTCGGCCTTTGTATCGCCGCGCGTGAAAACGATCGCCGGCCGGGATTGCGTCGCGATCTAATTTTTCGTCGAAAAATCGCGCGGGTAATCGACGTGCGATCGATCGATGATGGAGGACGCGATTCTAGCCAGCTCGATCCCGAGCGTGGCGGAGGAATCTCGTTGCACGTTCGCGAACCTTCTCGCGAATATTTCTTCCCGCAGCGGTGCATCAAAAGAGTTTTTGCCGCGCGCGCTTTTGCAGCGGACGCATCCAGCCGTTCATCACCCTTCCAGTGATTTAAATTATAAATTTCATACGCACGAGGAAGAAGGGAGACGCTGGGACCATTTTAAAACGCACGCCTTACTCTCCGCGCCAGTACTCGTCCCGTAGAACGATCCTTTCTCTCTCTTTTTGCCAATCAGTCTACCAGCCGAATCAACGCGATGCGTCTTGCACGTACGAGGCGTCTATCCAATTCACAGCTGACGAATCAATAATCCGTTATCCTCGGGGCGCGGATAATTAATTCGACGAGGTGAACGCAGTTTTGACAGCCAACGACTGTTTAATAAACCCAGGAACGCGAGCGTGGTAAACGGCGCAACTAAACGCGACGGCGATGCAACATGTAAATGGAAATAACGCGCGTGCATATGCAACCGATCGACCGTTAACGAAGAGGAATGCGCGTGGTACCGCGGGACCAAGGACTTTCTCCCGCGGGGCGTTTATCGAAGCCGCCTTCCCGCGTGTTCGTCGACCTTTCGCGTTCTAGGCGTTTATACGCATTAAGGCCGACGTGATTCACACGGAACGGGGCTGGTAACGAACGAGTCCGTGGAACGGCCAGTCGGACGCATAACGCACGCGGTCAGCGGTTCCATTGCTCTCTGTTCCCGTTTCTCCGGCTACCACTGGGCGGCTGCTAACCTATGACTCACAACGCGAGACCAAACGGAGCACGTACGGAAGATTAGATAATTCTCGTTACACTAATACCGCGCGTGACACAGCCTCGGATCGCAGAGCAATGAGAACCGTACGAGCGATCGTGAACAGGTATCTGGGATCCTTGCCGCGTACACGCGTATCGAGCGTTCGCTCACGGTTAAAGTGTAAGGTTCCGTGCGGTTGATTCGACGGAATTGAAAGTGCGAACGGCGAACAGCGTGAATTACCATTCGATCGATCGGCAGTCGTCTCAATTTCACTGAATCGCCGCTCATCGAGCAAAGAGTAGCGTGCACTCTCGGTGTCAATTCGATCGCAATCGTTCAGATTAACAACGACGGTGGTTCGACAAGTAGCTCGCCGTCACGAAGACCGTCATCCGGTACGCCTGATTGCGAAAGTCGCTCCTCTGTATTATCGTTGTTATTATTATCGTCATCATCGTTACGAACACGTCTTCGTTAGACAGCAAGGTAACGATGGGACGAGGAGGAGTGCGCGAAGTGCGAGGTTCATCAATCAGCGATCGCCTG
Source organism: Xylocopa sonorina (assembly GCF_050948175.1). Classification (NCBI taxonomy): domain Eukaryota; kingdom Metazoa; phylum Arthropoda; class Insecta; order Hymenoptera; family Apidae; genus Xylocopa; species Xylocopa sonorina. The sequence continues at coordinate 9,357,441 of NC_135197.1, read as the reverse complement.
AGCGTAAAACGTTATTACACATAGACGCGTGTGTCGCCGGATGATTTTGAACGTCGAAGAAAAGGAAGAGCGAGAGAGTTCGCGGCTATAGTTACGATAAATTGTAGCCTCATAAGGGCGGACGTTATCCGTCGCATCTGCTGTCGTATTCGCGGAACGCTGGCAACGACGCTTGTCATTAGCATATTAAACGCTAGACGAATTGGAGGGCCTGAGAATGCCGGGGATATGCAATTTACTGGGAGCAACGGCTATCTTGGTGATCGACTTTCCGCGGAAAACACCGCGGGGCCGCTCACGGAAGTTTCTGGCCGGATTCCGCGAACTCGCGGGTCAGAGGAGGCTACGAGCAGTTTTGGAGTTCCGCGATCGTCCCTCCCGCGACTTCTCGTCGCCGCTGGTCTCCGCCCGTCCAATAAATCCTCGATATCACAATGAACGCGTATTGAGCCGTCGGCCGCGCGGCGTAATGGCGCAATGAATCACGCGGAAACTTATCGTTGCCCCGTCTAGGAGATGAGCGCGATCCACGCTTTCATTAGTCACCGTTATTTGCTGCGCCCTTGCAAGACGCCGTGCCGCGCGATCCATCCCCGATGGGAACCGCGCGGCTTTCCGCGCGAGCCGCGGGCGACCAGCCACGCATTACCAAGCGTTCCGCTTTTATCTGCTTATCGACGATCCATCGGTTGCCGATCTCTCGCCGTCCTGTCGACCAGCGGATCGCGCTCGTCGAGAGGGAAAACGAAACGTTCGACGCGTGCTCTTGGAATAAAGGCTGGAACCTTGAGGGGGCGACGTCGCCTCGCCAAAGGGGTGGCGGTCTGAAAAATCGAACGCCCTTCGATGCTCTTTCTCTCGCGACGCGCCCGCCAATGCGGATCGAACGCGGCGCGAAACAAAAAAGATCGAACTTCAACAGAGTTATGCTCATTCAGTGCGAGCGATTCGAACGCAGCGTGAGCCAATAGAATCGCGCGAAATTAGACGCTATCTGTTTACCGCGCCGCGGTTGTTTTATTTCCCCCGGCCACGGTGATTTGCACGGATTACAATTGATTATTGTGGTCGAGGGGCGAGCGCGTACAAAACTGCGCGAGTCCATAGAACGCGCGTTTTCATTAGTCACCGTTATTTGTGACGCGCGGCCCGCGATGCAACGCCGATGCGCCGCCGATGCACCGTGTAAATGCGCGTTGCCCCGGGGGTCTTCGAGTTTCTCTCCCTTCGACGCGTCTCTCCTCGTAATTCCACTAATAATAGCTACGTATCTAACGTTCCTCCGTAATAACGTGTTAAATTATTCTATTTTCGTAACCGTAACACCGATTGCGAATACCTAACGCCGTACCAACGAGCACGATCGAACAAAAACTGGTACTACCAGCCAACGAACTCGTGTTCGCTTGCTTCGGATCGCTAATCGAATCTCCGCCATTTTTTAGCCGCGTCGCGCAACAGCTGTTCGCCATTAATTTGGCAATTCGTTATACAGCTGTTAAAATAAATGCACGAGTAGATAACGCTACAATCTCTCCTTTGTATTCCAGACACAATCACGGTTTATTAGATTCTTACCTGGTTTCGCTTCATCACTTCGCCGGCGATCCTTGGAACGTGACGCCTCTCTCGATCCTCGCCAGTCAAGGGTAATCCTTGCGATTGTTGCGGCCGCTGCCTAATAAGCGACGGAATATTTTAAACATTGTTGCGAATCGCAGCGGGATCACGTATACATTTTCATTAGTCACCGTTATTCGCGACGCCTTTGGCCGGCGCGGCGATGGCGGATAGCCGATGCAGAGTCAGCGTCGAAGCGTACGCGTACGCAGCCCCGAAGTGAACTGTCGAGCGTGCACGCCTCGCTCGCTCGGCTCTGTTTTGATATCTCGCGGGTACACACAACAGCCTCGTCATTCCTCTCCCGTAACATGTGTGCATAAACAAGTGGAACGATCAACAGAGAGTGGCAAGTACAGGCGAGGCGTCGAAGGTGAAGACGACTCGGGGACAATGGCGAATGCGTCCGTGGCATTTGCCAGGAAAACAGATATCCCTCGCGGCGAATTAAGCGCTCGCCTCGAGCCGTGATTCAGGTCGAAACAAGTGTTTAACGAATTACGCGGACGCGAATGTCATCGTGGTTGACTGAGGCTACTGTCATCCGCGTCACTGTGGATCGTTCACGAGGAATTTTATAGCGATCGTTTATTAGAAATGCAACGACGCGAGGAAAACAGTCCAGCGTATAAACCCTATACGTATCACTCGATCTCTGGGAGCGGAGAGATGGCTGAATGAAGACGATCCGGGATCAGTAGACCGGCGGTTAAAGTCGATACCCGGGGCAACAACTTGTTCGTACTAATTACTTCGATAGAAATCAATGTGTACAGTTGGAAAGCAACGGCCTGGCCGCTTCTAATCACGCATCCAGTTAGCTGGTGGCTGGTTTCGGAGCAACCTTGAAAGGGGCAGACGCGCGGCATCCACGGTTAACGGTTCCGCTTCGTTAAGCCGGTAGGAAGCGGTACGTATCGGTTAGAAGGCGTGTGTTACGATTTACAACGATGAATCCGGGCGAACGCGTGCGATCGGGCCCGATTAATTGCCGGCTCGATGCGATCTCGATAGAGCGGCAACGGAGAGGCTCGTCGATCGAGCCTGCTCGCTCGAGGGTAAGCGATCGGTTCGTAATTTTCGCGAAGACCGTTACTCGCGTACACTGCTATTTCCACGCGCTATTCTCAATACGCCTCGCGTATCGCTTTACGCGATGAAAGTAAGTGCTTGTCCAGCTTGTGGCGCGGTGGGATCCTTCGCGACGGGATGGCGCCTCGCGTAGGCGACGAATTTATCGTACAGAGGAAAAATAACCGAGAAATTGGATTCGTCGACGGCGGAGAAAATTGCGATCGAGGCACGACGATTAGTAGCACTTAACGAAATGAGAACGAAGCGTTATCCATCCTCTTCTTTTTTTTCTTCCTCCGTCGGAGTAGCGTAAACGCGCGTTCATCGAGTTCGCCACGGCGTGTTCGATAGATTTTGCAATCGCACTCAGCGTCGACGGAGGAATGAAAGAAAGCTTGGGAACGTTCGCGAGGCAAGCGTGCGGGGATTGAAATTGACGCGGACATAAAACGTAGAAAGCGGTGATTCCAGCTGGAGGGAATCGCTGTTTGCTCGACGCTCGCGAAATAACTAATGACGCCGATTGATCGGGCAACGGGACCGGTGAAATCGGGCCGGACCTCTCGCGGGAGACATTTATTTTGCAGGAGAAAGATGAAAGCAGGCCCGGAACGGGAGGACAACCGTGGTCGCGTTTCTATGCGCGTCTACACTGATTATCGTTCTACCTGGACTGAGATACCGGAACGTCCGGTTAATGAATAACGACGTATCTAATGACACAGGACGTCATATCTCAATTCGAACCGGGCGTACGTCAGCCAGAATCGATTCCGTCGGAAAACCTGCGCCGATGTTTGACAAGGTCCGACATACGAGCGACTCGAATACGAACGGCAAAGAGGTTTCCACATTTTTTCCCCTCCCGGTCCATCGAACGATCGTCAAAGGGAAATGCGGTTAATTGATACCCCAACCTCTGCGCGAGGTTAAAAGTAAATCCAATGTTAGAGCCGTGTCGATTCGTGTTCTATGTCGGGGCCGATTTCCACCGACTATTATGAACCGCGATCGTTACTGGTTCCCGTGAAAAGCTCTCTCTTATTTCGCTCGCGTTATAGACAGTCCATCAAGATTCCTGGGACGATAAAAAAATGTATAGAATCGAACGATTAAAGTTCTTTTAAATCTGTCTCGTTCCCCGATCTCAGGAATGATCCACTTTGTTCTCTAAAATTCCATTGCCTCGCAAAACTACGGTAAACCGTGTCGAGTCGCGAAGGCAACATGCCTCCACCATTGGCTAATCGACAAATGTCAATTCAATTAGGACGAACCAGCCGGACGCTTGATCCGACAACGAGCAGCAACTCCTAGACACCAGCCGTCAAGTTAACGAATCCTCTCGAGGTGAGGCGATAAATTTCTAACGCAATTACGCGGGCCTGGCACGGATCGAAAGTTACCGATACATCCTCGCGGGCGGTTAGACGCGGTGCCATTATCTCGCTCGCGACGTCCAGGCGAGGAGAGTAGCGTCGTCTCGACTGCGTGGCCCCGGCGTTCTGGCCGCGCGATTCTGTCGTAACGCTATTACCCGCGTCACCCTGTATCGAGCGGAGTGGCTCGACGAACGGTACGGGCCTTTCGATCGTAAGTGGTGTGTCCCGCGTGCTGTCCGGTGCAGCAACACCTACACCGTTCCGCATTACTTATCGAGCCGTGGCCATGGTGGTGTCTATCGAGAATAGAAGCGGACGAACATGCAGGAAGCTGAAATGCCCGATGCACCTGACAGGTGCTCACGTATTCACGGACGGACAGCCCTTCACTCTCAGCGCATCAATCTCTCTCTACGGCAATGGTCGGGGCTCGGTCGAAGATACCAGCCCCGCCGGTTAGAGCGGACGCGTCGCGTTCCGGACGCGCGATTGGTGGTCGCGTCCAGGTCGCCAGAACGGTAGACAATGACCCCTCAGTCGAGATTTTGCAGCGTAACGCGGAACTTTGTTATTCCCGGCTGGTACCGGATGGCCACGGCGGACCACACGCGGGCCAAAGGGATCGCGCGTCGAACGCTCGCATGATCGTCGTTCCGCGATGGCGATCGCGATCGCGATTCAACCCTGGACAACGGGGCGGCGGCCCCGTTTACGTGTCATCGCAGGCATCTCTGGAACAGCGAACAGAGGGGTTCGCGACGCTGAAAGAACACCTTGTCCCGCTCTTCCGCGAACGCCGTTCTCGCGTGGCACCAGTGCCTCGCGTTCGCCGGTTTCCGTTCCCCTCGCGGTGATTTATGCGCCGCTCTCCGCGGTCATTTTAATAATTCCTGGCCTATTTGTTTAACTCGCGTACCGTCCCCGGTACCAACGCTGGTTATTTATGCCTCGAACAATCGCGCGAGTGTGGTAACCGCTCCGTTCGCTCCTTCGCGGACTTTCCTTGCGAAACTGGCGAATTCAATGGGCGTACCGATTTACCGCTCGTGGCCGTACGTATCGCGGTTTCATAACTGGTCGATGATGAATTGTTTATTATTGGGCAACGGGTTAATTTATTTGGTTGCTGCGACGGGAGACCGTGGTGTCGATAAGCGGGTAACACTACTCGAGGGTCTGCTCGATTCGTGCTCGCGAAGCCTCGGCTGCGCCTTTCGAGGAACGACGAAAAAAGTCGCAGGTTACGATGACGGGCGGTTGCGAAAACGCAGGTGCGAAGCGAGTAATTTCACGCGTCGCGGACACGCACGAAATTTCTTGTCGCCCGGACCTCGTTGATGCGAAATCGATGGCTCTCGGGGAAGAAACGAGCGCGTTATATAAAATTGTCCGCGCGTGCATTAATCCGCTCACTCGGCGCAGGCGGCCGTCTATTATACCGTCGCTTCAATTTGTTTTGCCCCGTAATGACGAGCTTATTAATCTTCATGATGAATCGAATTAAATATTTCAATAATCAACGAAACGAGCGTGCAACAATTTCGGCCTATCAATTATTTAATAATTAGAGTCACATTACAATTATTTGTAATCATCGGCGAATGATAAATTACGGTACGCCAGTTGGCTGCGTGTACTAATGGCAGGCAAAAACGTAATTTAAATAATATTCCCGTCGTTTTCACAGTCCCAAACGCGTTGCGCCGTTCCCCGTTTAATACGTTTCTACATATCCACGATCGAATTAGTAATCGTTCCGTCAACTTCGTTCCACGATCGTTCGACGGGATTAAGATCCGCCGTTGGATATCTAATATTTCGTAACACGCGAGCTAGTCCTTAGTCCTCGAAGAAAACGCCTGTACCTGAAATCCACTATAAATTACACGAGGAAAGAGGATTGTAGGAGAATACAATCTCGAGAGATTCCCCATAGAATTCTATGGCGCTGATCTCGAAACTTATGAACATTAAGTATACACCACGAACCCCTGCGCTTTCGTACGATAATCTCCCGTTGGGAAACGGTCTTGAAACAACCAACCGGTTCGACTATTTCCCCCCCTCACGAATCACCGTCGCGTATTACGCGGGGACGAGAAAAAATTCATCGACGACTCCATTTGAATTCGAATTGGGGACCGAGAAAATTGATTCGCCCGTTTCACGGCCCCTTAGGTCGGCGTCAAGCGCAGGAGCGGATCTTTCTGGCGAACGGCGAGCCTTTGCGAGCGCAACGCAAACGGAGTAGCCTCCTGCGGCGCGTAAAGGTCGACGGTGCGATTACGCAGTCAACGATTTCGCGGGGAATTCCGTGGATACGGCCTGCCAACGGCCGCCTGCCATCGACATTTACTTTGTGGAAATCCATCTGCGCGGGCAGCCCGATTCCATGGCATCGGCACGAACATCAAAGTGGACAACGTCCATAACCGCGCGTGGTTCGATTCAAAGGAGGCTGTGCACGACTGTCTGTGTGGAACCTCGCAGCTTCGTGACCGTCGATGGGCGGGTACTACGCTCGTGAGTGATCGTGCTCGCATTCTACTGGGTGTCCTGGAAGAGAGTGTCCGTTTGGAGCAAATGATGTTCAATGCAAAGTCTCTCTCGTCGATCTCAAAATCTGTTCGTCCTCGAAAATGTAGAAACGGAGCACGTCTCGATCGAGCTTGTTTCGTGCTCCATTAAGCAACTATCGAACAATCGGATTACGCATAAGACTAGCCTTCATCAAGATTACATTTGCGATCCTACAATAAACTGTTAGAACAAATGCATGTTTCTATCGCGAATTGTTTGGAAAACCACCGATATTAATGAATATTTATTCGTGGACACCGTGTACAGACTCCGTCGAGGGGCGTGCTTTTATTTGGACCGGGTCCGGCGCAAGAATTTTTGCCGGTAAAATTTTTACTGCCGGGTTCTCGTATCTTTACCGATTCCGGACACGATCGTGCGAAATATAAATTTCCCTTTTATTTCGCCGCGATATCACGAGGTCGAGGCTCGGAATTGGCCTGCGCGCGCGTGTACAAAGCGCGTGGATACGCGCGAAACGGTAACCAACCCCGAGATTTCGGTTATCCGCGTTCCGATTCCGCAGCGCGTTAATTAAATGCAACTGCTTTAAAGGCGCATTAAAAGAATTCGTATACGCGTGTATCGCTGAAGCGTACAAAGATCGATGTAGACAGTACGGAGACGGTACCCAAGCGACTGCTCGATTCGCTGATCGTCTGAACGCGAATCGCGACGTTACCACCGCAGGGAACCGCGAGCGCGTCTTCAGTTGACGTCGAACAGCATCCGCTGAAGAGACGCGAGTGGAAGCGTGCTTCTTGTTGGCAGATCGCGTTGCGAAAGCGTGGCAGAACGAACGAAGGTACGAAGGACGAGGTGAAACGACAGGGGGCGGGCTACCATTGCCAGAAAATAAAGTGGTCCTGTGACACGTGGGAAATCCTGGCAGAGTCGCGGAACACGGTCTGCCTACGGCGTATGAAAGAGTTTGCAGTATGAAAGTGGAAAGGGGCTCGCGTCAGCGCGTGTAAATCAGTTTATACCGTAGGAAAGGACGAGATTGCAATTCGCGTGGCCCATATCCACGCTCGTCCCAGAAATTCGGTCCGCGCGACTCCGCGCCCCCAGTAAGGAACTGTTCTACTGGCTACCAGGAATGAAACTTTCCCTGGAAGACGAGCAATGCGACGACATAATAGATCCCTATCCTTTCATGGACAATGGCTGGAAGCGGGAGGTTCGAGCGATCGAAGACGGCAGGGATTAAACGGAAGAAAGGGGCGGACGGTTCGAAAGGCGAAAGGGTGGCTTCGCGTTCGTCACGACGCTACGAACCTTGCTGTCGATTCTTTCATGTGTCTTCCAGACTGGGAAGAACTTTACGATCGACGAAATTGTACGCTCTGCCATTCAGTTGCTCGTGGCCACGTTTCGCTCGAAAACTCTGTGCTCGATCAGTGCTGGAATAAAGCACGTGGATATAAGAATGATCGCAACGCAATTACGCGATTCAATGGGAGACGGAGGGTGGCGAGCGCGGGAGCGCATCGTAATTCGTAAAATTATTAACGTTTGGTTTGCCTCGTTCATTTAGAAGGGCCGGTAACAAGTTAATATGCGTGGCAAACAGCCGCGCGCGCGAAAATAGATTTACGACGATTACGAGGCCGTACGTCGGCCCACTTGAAACGCGTATAATTGTTTCACGGGTGAACGCCGTCGCATAATATTGCGTATTGTGGAACGCGCGGATCGGGGCCGCGCGCGACGCCCATTGAATACGCATCGCGCCGCGATTTCACGGCGAGTACGCGTCGCGGCGAGGAAAAAAGCCGGCGAATCAGACGGTCCGTCACCTCTCTCGGCTGTTTACGTGTCCCAAGTGACAGCTGATAAATACCGATCGAAATTCGACTACGGACGTGTTTTAGCGGCGGCCCGGACGAGCCTGTCACCTGTTAACCGAGCGAACAAAACACCCTGTTTTCCGCGCTAACCTTGTTTCCGCGGGCACGGATTTTTGGGGAACCGGTTGGCCTGTAATTTGCGCGGAAAAACACCGGACGATCGTTATTACCCTAGACGTACTAATTTATTTCGACTAATCATTTTGTTCGAGGGGGGAATTCGCGCGAACCGTCACGCCCCCTTTCGCGAGCGCCGAAGCGGCCGTCCGCGTTTAATTAAACCACCGCCGATTAAATTAATAAACGACGTTGCCCGGGCGAGCGGCCACGAATTTAAAACGATCTCGTCCCTTTTTGGTTGACAGCAAGATCAGCTTCTCTTTCTTCTCCGTTTAGGGCCCTCGCGATCGATCGGAGCACCGCCGACGGAAGACTATAAGAATTCCGGATTCCGGTCCCCGGCGCGAAACGGAGGGGGCGCGCGCGCGGCGGGGTTGAGTTGTTTGCACCCATTAAAAGTTGGAGCATCGGCCAAGTTGCCGAGAGGCCATTGTAAAGAAGAACGTGAGAAATGAAACACGATTCCGGGCGATGTGTATAACCATCCCGGTTTCAATGAGGGCCCGATGAGAACGGCCGGTTCCGATTCTTAAGGATTTACGTGACGGAGTGGCTTGTTAGCGTTAAAAGCGAGAGCGTTCATTGGAAATCGATGCCCTGTGCACCGTGCGCCATTACCTTACGGGAAACGTTCTATACGCGCGATGCATTCTATCATCGTCCTTATTGCCTCTGATCGATATCCATAAAGTGTATCGGTTGTACGCCGCGGACGCCAATAAAGACTTCTCGAGACTGAATGGTACGATGCGTTCGAATCGCTGCAGCCCCGTATTTTTTACGCGAGCGCGTTCGAAAGTCGCCAGGAAACGCAAATTTCACGGAGCCTGGCGCTCGCGCGAGATTTGTTCAATTTTGATCCGGGCTAATGTAAACGCGAGCCCGGGGTTTCGATCGCGTTAAAACGTAGAATTCCGTTTTCGGCGGGCCCGACACGCCACTTGAAACGAACGGAACCATTACTCGGTTTATCGCCGGAACTTCGCGACGTTAGAACAAGTTTCTTAATCGCCCGTGGCGCATCTCCGTATCGACTGGCTGCAGCTTTAGCCGTGAACTGCAGCGCAACCTGCACCGGTCGCAGAGGGTGCACACAGGCTTATGCAGGGATTCAGGATCGATTGCCGGTGTCGGCCGCCGCCAACTTCGAGTCAACTGAATTATGTTCCGTCTACGTCGATTTGCACGCCATCGCCGCATTAGCTATTGGCAACGGATCATAACTGCCTCCGGATAGCTTCGCCGCATACTGCAAATCGCTTCCGTTACACTTTCCTCGAAATTTATATCGCGACCCGCCGTTAGTCGTGGCACCACGACCACGACGACGACGACGACGACGACGACGTTCACCCCTCGACGCCTCACCTTCGCCCTTCGGTTCTCACGTTCGATGTCGGCCGGGGATAATGGCGTTAAATTGGGATCCCATCCAATCTCTTTCTTTGGGTGGGACGTTGGAAAAAGCGTTTCCGCCGTGTCGCGTCGTTAACGAATTCAAAGGCATTTTGGAGCTCGAGCAGGTATTAATAAACATGGGCCTGCAAATTTCTTGTCTTCAAGGTAAAGCTGATTTAAATTTCAGATGAAACATGTGCGAAGAGTACGGGTGCTTGAATTATCATGGGTAATGTTTTTCCCCGCGCTAACGATCTCGTAATTATACGTTCTAGGAGATTTTTAAAATACTCCTACGTGCGCGTTTAACGTACGACCGACTGTATTATTAGGTCTGACGAATCGTTCGGTAATGTCCGACTCATTATGGTAATCCGCGGAGAAAGAACGCCTCGACCCCGTAAATTGTGTAGCCGCGACAACGGTATTGCGCCACGGAATCGAGCCGCGTTTTCGCGAATCGCCGCGAAACAGGCGGTGCCGATAAATTAGACGGAAAAAACGTGAAAGTCGTACCATCGTGGAGAGCCGTGCGTTCCCACCTATGGCCGCGCGGTCAATAAAATAATAACGTTGACAGAACAAGCAGTTAAAATCTGCATACTATTTAAGGACGTCTACACGCGAGGCCTTTCTGCACGACGCAGCTTCAAGGCTCGCGTTCTCTCTCCGTCGCTGCCCGCGTCCCTGCCATTCCCGTCTCGTTCGCTCCCGTGCAGTTGCATCCTGGCTGCAACAACCATTCTTAACAGGGTTTGGTACGGCCGTTCATAATAACGCCGGCAATAAATCCTGCGCCATGGGAACGCGCAATGACGCTGTTCTAAATTATCTCCATTGACCACGAAATCTCATAAAGATTGACAGTGGCCGGCGACCACAGGCCATTTATTGGAAGCGAAATTTCTCGGCTGACTTTCGTTCGCGGCCGTTCGCTTTTGGCACGAACCGTTTCGTCGAACGGCATCCTCGTCGGGTTTATGTTTCGCGAAACGCGACGTCCACGGACCAGGCGAAGAAAAGGGACACGGCCGGAAGAGGGGTGAGAGAACCCCACCTTGTAGCACGTGCGCGAAAAAATTGAACGCGCCCTCGAAAGGCAAAGAAACGACGGGACGTTCGGAACGGTCGGTTCCCGGAGATTCCACGGCGCAACGGAGCACGTGAAAATATCGCGATGGCTTCGCGGAACGTCGACCACTCTCGCGAGTGAGCCTGGCAAACTTGAAACGGACACGTTTCAAACGCGACCACGATGCATTTGTACTTTTTTCCGTTTCTCTTCTTTTTTAACGCTTAGAGACGGGCAAAGGGGGCGAGGAAATATTATTCGACCGGTGAATCGAAGATTCACGCTGCGCGGAACATTATTCTGAGAATGGCTGAAAATTGTCCCACCGAGAACCCAGGCTCCGATAGATTGGAATAATGTCTAAGCCAATTTGGCGGGAGGAGACGCCGCAAATTTGATTTTTATAGTCGCGTTTATAACTCAGTTAGGACATCCATCTACCCTTCCTGACTTTCTGTACTCTTCATCCTCGGGGACGTAGCGAAGGAGAAGCCGCGCGGCGGCAACGACGACGAAGGTCTCTGACCCTGGTCGTATACGAAGAAGGAAGAAAAAAAAATGATAGATATATATAGAAAAGCAGGAAGAAGTCTGGCCCTAAATTCGCTGAATCAGGTCGTCTTCATCTTCCATGGGAACCGAGCGTCTTTTATTAATTTCATTTTTACAGTCCCCTTCTCGTCCGTAAAATCTCGAACCGCTTACTCCGTGGACAGCTAGCTTACGCCGCAACGACGGAACTTTTAATCCCTCGGTTTTAATGATCATAGTATAAATAATAAAGAAAGTTCAGGCGCGGAAGCGGCACTCGCGAATTTACGTATAAACGGGCCAGAAGGACGCGCGGGCTCCGCCATCGCGAAACTTTGATTAATTTTTACATCGCGATAACGAGCGTGAAAGGCGGTCCCTAACGAGTCGATCGCGAGGAACAAGAGGACGAAACTATAACCGCGCCCTTACCCATCGAACCTCACCTTTCGCCCCGACCAGGAGCCAGCCGCTGTTAAGTTTCCTCGGATAGCGGAAAAATTTCATTCCCGGCTGGAAGATCCTTTTAGCCTTCTACTCTTCGACTAAACGAAGTTCACAAACAAACGAAAATTCGATTTAGCCTACCATACATCATACGCCTCTCTCTCCTACCCGGTTCGTTCCCTCTATTTCGTCGGCTTCCGTTCCCGCGACCCCGTCGACCGTTTCGACGGCAGGAGAACTCACGTGGCGGGGCTGCGAATCTCTCGGACAGACACACAACGGATATCTAATTTTTCTGTTTCGCAAAGTTTCGACGGTGTCCAGGCGTAGCCGCTGGTCTCGCCCTCGGAGAACCGATCCGCGACGACATTCCGCGAATTCCACGCGGCCGCATCGAGGAAAGTCCGCGACACGACGGAGACGAGGAAGGGGTGGGCTCGATCGTTCTCGCGTTTTCACCCGAGAGGGACCACCGCGGATCGTTCAGCCGGATTCCGCGCGTGGACGCCGCCGCCGCCTTTCAAAGCGGTAATAACCTGCGAAAAGTTTCCCAGGCACGGTCGCGTGGCTGCGGGAAATCGAGACAGACGGGGTTTACCTTCGAGCGAACTTTCGCCGACTGATTCTCTGGATGCAATTTTCAATGGCTTCGAGCCGCGATTACAGCTTATCGGACGTGGACGGGATTGCTCGCGGACGACGAAACGGTCGTCGAAAGAAGGTAAACCCCTTTGCGCGACTGGAGATTAGTTCGAGGGAGGAGGCGTAATTAAATGTTAACGTTTGAATGTGGTACCCCGGGTAGTTTCTGAGCAAAAACGCGGAACGGGGAGGAACAATTAGAACGTCTGAATGATATGTTACCCGGCTGGTCAAAACTGATTGTTCCCCCTTTCTCCCTCCGCGTCCCATAGCTCGCGCAATTTCAACGTAACGCGGGACAAAAACGCGGGGGTAATAATTTCCTCCGGGCGTCGTGCCGTTCCGGTTTCGAGGAATCCCACCACTCCTCCCGATAATCGCCCGGGCAAAACCGAGCACGATAATTCTACGGTTAATTGCTTGTACGTTAATTAAGCTTCGGTTCATATTTGGTGGCGTGGTGGCGCGGTATTACCGCGAATAACCCCCGGTCGCTGTTGCGCCCGGCTCGCCACGGCATACCGCGCCGTTTCCAGTAGCCGGTCGGATGTTCGTACTTTTGTTAATGCCGCGAAAAGCGAGAATCGAGTGATACAAGGCATTCCCAAGATAGCATAATTGCCGGCGCGTACAGAATCTTGTAAGGTATGCGCCGTCGAGTAGAATGACAGTGCTCGATCACTGTCAGATCGACGTTGCACGCCGGTGGAATACCGCCGCGGCAAGAAGAGGCTCTTTAGCGGCCGGGGAAAAAAGGACGGGCCTCTCCTCCGCCGGGAGACTAAGAGAGCGAAACTCGAGAGCCGACGTTCGAATCGATCATTGCTTACACGTTTTCCCATAGCTAATTATGCGAGTAGTACTACTAATAATAAGCAACGCCGATGCTCCGCTCCATTAATCCTTGTCACGAGCTATCTCTCATCGGCCCGCGAATACTTCGTTATTCCTGCGTTACGCAACTACTCTACTTCTCCCCCTGTTTTGTCTTCGTTTCCGTTCGAGGCGTCGTGAAAAAGAAAAAAAATAAAATAAAATAAAAGGGAACGAACAGAATTCCGCTTCCGATAAAACCCACGCGAGGAGCTACGATCTCGCGCAATAGCCGCGGATGCTAACGATGCATCGCCGTCTATCGAACGTTCGCGTATCGGTAGACGCGATGCTCTCCTATCGGTGGATTACGAGGAAAGTGCGGCTTTCGGTCTCGAAGGGTATCCGCGTGTATATTTCACGAACGATCGGTAGATTCGAACGGGACGCGGGCCCTCGCGCTCTCAGCCCGCGGTAATGCAGCTCGTACATTGAATGCGGGGGAGCGCGATAACGCGGGTCGAAAATTGATAATATTTCACGGGCAAAAAGAGAGAGAGAGAGAGAGAGAGAGAGAGGATAAGAGAGGCCAGGGACTCCCTTTTATAATTGGTCGGCATTTGCATGCGGTCTTTACACTTATTGAGGTTTAGTCGCGAACCGGTCGCTCCTCCTGTCGGTTTTTATCATTTATGCCTGGTACGCAACCGGCTCGTAGCACGCGATCCCGATCCCCCTCTGCGTTCCTTTTACGCCTCATCCCTTTCCATCCTCGCGCCCTATCCCGCTTTCGTCGGCCGCCCCCCAGGACTGCCATTTCGCAGCCGCGTGGGACGTTTCGGTCCACTTACGTCCCTACGTTTCCAACGCAGCGATTTCTAACAACCACCAACCTGTTAGCAACGCCGATAGGCGATGTTTCACCACCAGAGGTTAATCAATCGCGCCGATCCCATCGACGGTTAATCGATTTTTGATAACCACGAAGGAACATTGACCAATGCAAGCGAATGGAACGTAACGCCGCGTGCAATGCGAAAGGTTTCATATGGAACGTTGGTAATAAATAACAAGGGTAGCCGCTGTAATTACGTCGGAAACGTCGAAGACACAAATTAAGATAAAGCTCACGTATTTTCCAGCGGGTAGAAAAACTGGCGTCTCTTCCGCTCCGGTGCGCCGTATCCGTCATTGGGGACGCGTGATGTATTAATTACGGGCGTAATGTGTCGTAAGTGTATAGTAATGACTACGCGGCACGACCAATAGGATTGCTTTTAATGACGAGGAAGGATGCAAAGGACCGTGCGGCGCGAGGGTCGGATGATAAGAGCCCGTCGTGCACGTCAAACTGCGATCACTAATAGTACACCTCCGGTTCGAGATAATTATCGGACCGGTCGCGAGGCTACCGCAGGCGCGCCGCGCTATCCAGCCTCCTCGATGTAGTCGCAAGAGGGACGACGAGGTATCGCGCGAGATAGGGTGCACCGGAAAAGGTGTGGGAAACGAATTAAAATCGCCAGGAGGACGGAAAGCGTGCTATTCGCGGCGACACACGCGCAGTCAGGCCCGTTCGAGAACGTGGCATCAGACGGTTTTTGCGTTCGCTGCTCCTCATTAAACTGTCGAATCATTACGCTTCTTGCCGCCGTCGGCGAACCAACTGGAATAGAGCGGAAGGTAAGAAGGCGAAAGACGGTTGACGCGAACTTACTCCAACGGCTGGTACCGCGTTCGCCGACTGGTTCTGCCGCGGAGGAGCGAGAAAATTGTCGTTTTCGTCGCGCGAAACGTCCGGGCAAAACGCGATCGTCCGTATCGAGGGATACCGTGGAATGCGCGCGGGGAAAAGAGAGAGAGCCGGAGAGTTATGTGTTTGTAACTAGCTCTTGGCGGCTTTATAGTTGCCTCTGGCGTTGCAAGATGCAGGTATTCGCGGGAGATTTAGATGTTTTCCCCGATATGAAAACGTACGAAGCCGAAGAGGGATCGCGGCGATGCCGCGAGTCGAAAAAAAACCCTCCGACAATTCCGCTGAAATTCTATCGTCAATCTTTTTTTTTTTTGTACGAAAAACGGGCGAACGTAGAAATGAATTGCAAGTTTCGAAAAATCGTGGCGATTTTTCGTGCGATCCGATAAAATCGGTGATCGTGTACATTTTCGAAACGCGCGATCGAAGAATCGCGCTGTCGATGATTTTTCAAAGATAAACGCGCGTCATGCGAGGGTATTAAAGTACCCGAAAAACCACGCGCAGAACCGAGAGAAACAACGACGGTATTGTTTCGAAACGAAATTCATGGTAGTCGGAGTATCCTTTGATCGGTATCGCGCGTTCAGTTTCATCGCGTTTCACCAGCCGGCTAGATCGCTCATCGCTGTAACGATCGCGATGATAGCGACGAGAAGTCACCCCCAGGTTCTCTACACGGGTGTCTGGACAATGGAGCGTCCCACTGGCGACGTCGAATCGGGCGTCGCGCGGGATAAACGCGCGCGTCTCTGAGTCATCGGCCAGGAATTATCGTCGTCCGAGATTTAATCGGCGAGGAGCCGCTGCTGCGTACGGCGGTAGTTACGACTCGGTTGTTTTCTCGTTTTAAGAGCGTTCTCGGGGCGTACGCGTGCACGAGCCGCCGCTGTTAATTTGGTTACGGAGGATGGAGGTCCGATATTAAAACAGTTTATCATTAAGGACCTTTCTCGCGAGTAGAAAGAAATTTTCAGGGCTCGCGCGAAACCGCGTTTCGCTAGGGAATTTTTCATTCCAAACTGGCTTGCAGTACAAGGCGCGAAGCGTTGCGCCTCGTTTTTCAACCACCAAGAAAATCCCGTTGGTTACGTCTTAATTTCATTTCTTGGCGCTTTAATTTCGATGTAAGCGAGCTTCACGATTTTTCCGGACCTTCGAACGAGTCGGAGATAACCTGGTGAACGATTCGAGCGTCCCGTATAATCGTGCGCCCGGGATTGTGCAACGAAATTCAATTTACGGACGCAGCTCGGGGGTGAGAGCTAGCGGGTCGACATCTGTTCGAGCTTGGTAAAATTTTCGTTTCCCTGTGAGATTTATTCCGAAGCAATTAGTGTCATCGTCGGCGTTGAGATAGTACACAGTTCGGTAAGGCGTGACACGTGTTCGCGCGTTGTTCGTAAATACTACGCCGGGCTGATTCGGTGAGAACGCGTACACGTGACACGTGTACGCACCGTTCCGGAGTAGGTTTCCTTGTTAATTTCAACGACGGTGCCTTTGCAACATTTATTTCGTCCCACCCTCTAACCGTATCACGCGAGAAACGTCGTACGACCCGTCGAATTTGATCGCGCAGGAATTTGTTCGCGAGGGTTCACGAACATCGTCTTCTCCTCGCGTTCTCCACGATTCTTCGACGAGTTTTCACCGATCCGGACACGGAACCACGAGGAACAGTTTTATCGACTGCCGCTGGTCGACGATTAAACATCCCATTAAATCATCTCCACTCGATTAGAGAACGCGGGGAAATTCATTTCGCGACAAGAATGCGCAATTTACGCGATAACGAACGGGGAAACGATTAACGCGATCCATTCGGATTCCTTTTCGACGCGGTTCTCTGTTCCCCACTCGATTATCGACACAATGAGACGTACTGAATTTCGGATAATGGGCCCGATCGAACAGAAGGTGCCAGGGAAATAACGATGCCATTGTAAATCGTAGCGCGGGCCAAGCACGGAAACCGGGTTGTCGATCGCAGATATAATGCGAAACAACTTTCGAGAGCCACGCGAGGAGGTTTAATTGTTTTTACGCCGGCGCGGCGATTACACCGTTTGTCGGTGGCGCGACGCGAACGGAACGCGGCATTCCAGGAATCCCGATGGATCCTGAGCGTCCGCGGCGCGAGGTCCTGCTCGCTCTGTCGGCTGAACGCACGACCTTGCCTCTCGCCATGAGGCACAAATTCAGCCCCGGGGCGAGGATTTGCATAACGTTCGATCGGCGCAAAGAATGCACGAGTGGCACGCGCGCGGGACGAGCGCATGCAGTTCGTGGCCTGGCGGTTTTGCCACGGACAGAGAGAGGAACGGCGATCGTGTCGCGAGCGAAGCGCACGTAAGTCGAAGGGCCGTGCGAGGAGGAGTACGAGCGGAGGAGATGCCGAGACGATGGGACGAGGAAAGGAGCCGAGGTACGGATGGAAGGGGCAAAGAGAGAGGGTACGTTCGAGGGCGCTCGACAAAGGCGCGCGCAACCCTCGTCAGCTAGTTTAAATCGTACATGAATAAATTCAATCCTATCACGGCCATGCTAATTTCATACAACAAGCTCCTAGTACCTGTGGAAAGCTATATAACCATCCGTCCGGCTGGGGCATCTACATAACACGTAGCCGCTTGCGCTTTGGCTCGAACGCGCGCAACGCGGTCAGCGTGAACACTTTGGTTTCGTAGCCTTTCGAAAGGTGAGCAGGTTACAGAATTCGAATCTCGCGCCGCGAAACCTTCCAGTTGGCTACCAATCGAGAGCGTTCCTCCAGTTCGCGCGCCCTCCGCGTCGAACAACCCCTCGAAGCGGGGACTTCGAATCGACCGGTTGCTCGATTCGCGAAACGAACGGCAATGTCCTCGCAGCGTGTAACCGGTGAGAAGTTTACGACGTCTCGTCGCCTGGCTGAATTTATCGACCCTGGTAATCTTGTAACGCGGTTAACGTACAAGCCATAAAAGGCAATTAAAATCGCAATTACCGATGATAACGTTGACAGTGGCCGGTAATTATGTATTGAAACGTTTATTAATTGACCGAATCCCGCGGTACGACTCCGCGCGGTAAATCGTGAAAGATAGTGAATCACACTGCTCGATACGTGTGTACGCGGTGTGAAATGAACGGGCGTTGTTGTTAAATAAATAACGGGCATTGTTACGCCGTGCCACCGTAGCGGAGAGAAGTTTGCAATCACCGCATGAATTAATACACGATTATTGGTGTACACGCCGCCGCGAGGAGCGGCGTGGAGGAAACGTTTAAACGCGGTATTTCACGAAAGAATCATCGCCGCGTTTATAATTCCTCTATCATACGCGAACAATCGAAACTTTGTATCGAGGAAATTGCTCGCGCTCGCGCGGTAATCACTTCTAAAGGCCGCTCATTAAAAACGAAGTAAATGGTAATTTCGTTCAGATTACATCGGCCGGCTCGCGATCGGAAAGCTTCCACGCAGCTCGTTCAGGTTGTGTAAATAATTTGAAATCAACTTAAATACGAGCAGTTTTTGGATACGCGAGAGCTGGAATAAATATTTTTGATTGAAATATCCTCGACGCAACTCTATGTATCAGCGAGGTGTTCCGTATTCGTAAATACGACTGCGATGAACGAAAGACATTTACGTCGGAGTTCTTATATTAAATATCGAACGACTGCTGCTATCCTATAATCGTCTCGTGTTTTTACCCGCTATCAAATTCTCACGCCATAAAAGAGAATTGCTGGGTAAACATCCTTCAATTGCTATAAAATCCTTCAAATGGCAAAAATATATCGCGAGACTTTTTTTTACCACTCGCCTCCCGCGATCGACGAAACAAACGGCCAATCAATTTGACCGGAACCGGTTCTTTTTTTTTTTTATTCAATCAACCTGTTTTATTAACGCGCCAACGGTCCACGAGATACGAGTCGATGTACAATATTAATTGGATGCAAATGCAAACTTAACGCAATGACAATCCTCTTAATTACCCGTCAGGTATTTCACGTTGGCCATGAGCGATCCTGCGTGTATTCACTTTCTCGTTTCTTTCGAGCCGTTCTCGCTGTCCACCCTTCGTCGCGCGCGGGAAGCTTGATTACGATCCTTCATCGAAAGCCGATAAATTAATCAACGGATCTCGTTCGATGGAATCTATAGTACCTTAAACGCTGGTAACGTAGCGACGCGAGTACCTGCGAGCGAATGTAATGCGTGGTGAAAGGTGAAGGTGTGCATCGAGATGAAAATATTCCGCGCAGCTCGTATAAGAAACCGAAGGACGAATACCACCGAGCGTAGTCGCATCGCGTGATACGATGCGTCGCGTCGTCGAGCATTTTTCCCGACAAAGTCCTGCAAATGAAATTTCCAGAAAAAAAAGGAGACTCGCGTCGTTTTTATCTTGACGAGCAGCAACGGCGTGTATGCATAAAGATGGAGGTGAAACTCGTCGATCGGTCTGCGTACATATTTGTTGGAAACGTAGACAACAGTCGAGCTCGCAGACGGGCCAAATGGAAAGTGTAAGTAGAAGGGAAAGCGCGCGCGCTATTGTTCCACCCTCTTTTCCCGGTTCCAGAAGCGTTCGCGGCAAGTGCATTTTGTTGTGTGCTCAGAAATCTGTTATTCAATTTCAAATGGCTTTATCGCGCGTCTGAAACCAACCCCAGATCTCGCATTGATGCCAAACTACATGGACTATGAAATCTCTTCCCAACAGGCGCACATGCGTGGCTCTGCATGCGGTGGTTCTACCCTGGGCTGGCTTCCCTCTACATTTACGCGAGCAACCAACACCAGCGGCGGAATCGAGTACACGGAAGTTCCTGGACCGATACCTTTCCGCGTGTACGCCGCGAGAACGATCGCAAATTCAGATAGATATTGCAACGACGCGCCATTTCGCAAACGATAAAATAATTAAAGCAGAAATTTTTTCCCGGTAATGTTTCGAATTGCGCGCACATTCTGCTCCCCGGCGCTGTTTATGGGAAGAGAAGTGGATAAAACGCGTGCTTTGAGTTGAAAAGGTTGGAAAATCGGATGAATCAATTATTATCGACGTTCTTTCTGGCGAGCACAAAATCCACGATGGCGAAACGTTAATAATATTTCAATTTCATAAACGTTAACATTATTTCTCGCCCGTTCGATCCTCTTGTGCAAACAGAGAATGAACAGATGGAACAAAAGCCCGTTGTAAAATACAAATCTACACGGTCGCATCGATCGGCAACCAGCCACGGATTGCAACGAGACGAGCCGCGGACGAGCCAAGGACCACGAAGTATAATACCAGTTTTGTCATTAAACGATCGCTTAAATTCGAGACCTTAGATCCCGCGTCTGCCAATTAGAGCGAGCGCAAGGCCGAGACGGCGGCGCTGTGAATTCCGCGTTTGCTGTCCGCGCGTACTACTCAAGTATGGTAATACGACGAGAAGGAAAACGAGTCTGCTCTTCCTACGGTCTGCCTGCTGTTCTTCGGTTAAATTGAGCCGCCACGAAGGTAAGCCCTTAATGCACTCGCCGCGAGCTTTGACGCGCCTTACTCCTTTCACCGGTTACTTCCATTAGGAAGTCGCTTCGAAATCGACAAATTTCGTTCGCAATTTACATCGAGCATCGGTTATCGATCGTCGGATTGAACACCCATAGAATCCGACGATTATACGCGAACGCGCGATAACAAGATTTGCAAAATTTTTAGCTGTTTGCGGCAAAAGCCGATCGCAGCGGGTTCCGTAACAATGGCGGCGCTGCGCGGCGATTACAAGGCCCCTGGTCAAAGTACCGATTCATTATTCGATGGAGAATTCAATTCGTACAGCGTGCCGTACGCCGTTCGGAAAACCGCACGAAAAATCAAAATTCCCTGCAGTTCCCCGTGTCCCCTGCCCTCCCTCTGCCCCTGGCCGCGTCTATTCCCCGAGCAAGAATTCAATATCGAAAATACCGGCCGATAGTCGCGGCGAGGGGAACAAAAATGGCGAAACGAAAACAAAATCGGCACGGTAGAACGCGAATACGCGTACACAAAAGGTACTCGGCGAGGATCGGGTGGAAGGTGCGCGGCTGTCGAGATTCAGGCAGGAAGGCAGAGGTGGGCTCTCCTCTCAGGTTCGCAGATACGTGCACATAGGTATACGCGCACTCGATTGGCGTCGACCGGCGTCCCGGGAGGGGCGCGACGCCAGCCAAGAACGAACGTTGATACTAAACCGCGGGCCGAGCTGCTCCGAACGACAGTTCAACGAGCGTGTGTTCCGAGGCCGGATCACGGTGGTCCACACGAGCGATTCGCGTAACAGATTTCGAGGATCGCCGACGGTCGGTGTGCACCGTTCGCTGTCAATCGGCGACCGATACACCGTTTTCAACGCGCGAGATCGGTCCCGGCTGAGAGAGGGATGCGTCGAGCCGCCGTTTCGAGGTTCTCCAGCGTACGATAATCGCGCGCGAGTGGACTTATCGTCGATCGCGAACGTCTGACAATTAACGCGGCCGTTCAACGTTCGAGAGCGTCGCGTACAGAGCGTAGGGCCAGTGGTGGTGCACGTGCGAATTGTTTCATTGCCGTGGAAAGCGGCCCGTATTCGTGTATCGAGAATACTCTTTGCGAGAAGTGTCATCGATTGGAGCCGTCTTCGTGGATCGATCGGAGTACGATTAGTAACTAATTTTGACGACCAGCCACCACGCTCGGATTTGTGACACGGCTACCACCAGTGCGCCCGTACGAATACGTCACGGCGTACATATATACGTATGTATGTGTTTAACCGTGGATGTGTGTGTGTTTACATTGAATCAGTGCTCGTTGGCAACATCATGATCCGTCGACGCGAGTGCGATCGAGTACTCTGGAGTGGTGCTACCGAGGGTGTTTCTAGTGCGAGCTTCGGGGTTGCAGCCTGCGTGCGGGTTTCGAGATGCGTCCTGCGGTGCATCAGCCACGAGTAACTGCAATTGGAGGCCGGTGTATCCGTATATATACCGGTAACTTGGCCACGAGTGAGCGTAGTGCGCCGACTAACCGCTGGAGTAATTAATCCGACGTATGTGCGGGCAGACATTCTCGTCCCTTCCACGCAGAGTCAATCACTGACGTCGATTCAGTATCTGGTGCTCGTCGTTTGATTACAGCCTCGAAAGATTAGAGTCTTGATTGGAATTCACCTGTCACGCAGAGGCAACGACGATCGATAGTAAGGGAGAGAGACGGGGTGAGAGAGACGGAGAGAGATCGCAGATAAACTGACGCGTGTGAAAACAATCGATCATTAACTTTACAGCTGCATAAAGTCCCGCCGCTGTGTAGAACGATGTACGCGAACACTGACTGTTTTCATTTCTTTACGCATGGTTAAACAGATTTGGTTCTAGCGTTCGTTACCCGGCTCCGAAACGTCAATATTATTACTACCGCTGGCTACATCGAAAAAGAGGGAAGACGCGTTTCACCAGTGGTACCTGCGAGCTTCTCGACGTCCGCGTGTGCGCGTTTTTCATCAACTGACATTTCGTATTGATAAACAGCTTTCTGTTATTCGGACGCAGCTTCGCGCGGACGTATTTTCCCGGGTTTGGCCGAGTGGAACAGCCGCGTGGCTGGCACACCACGTGACACGCTCGAGGAAAATTGCGAGCCGGCGAGAGCGGCCATCCCGCTCAGTCCGCGAGTGAATTTCAATCGCGCTCGTGCGCTCGTTGCTACGACGACGGCGTCACCGGGAAAAAGCCACGTTACGTGAGTTCGTGGCGGCAGAAAAGAAAAAAAAAAAAAAAAAGAAAAAGAAAGGAGCGCGCTCTCTGCCTCGACTTTTCGTTAATTAACCAGAGAGAGCAGCGTCCGTTGGCGTCCATACGTAAAGAGCCGGTGACCGTGTATCCCGGGCGGACAAAGTAAATGAACGACGCCGATTACTCGAATAGATAATTAATCAGGACCAAGCGAAGGGGGACATTCGTTCTGCACGGCCAGTCATTGGCCCGATGTCCTGATCGCCTTACAGTGTATACATCATTCGACTCGGGCTCGACTTTGAACGTCTTAATTAATAATCACGCGAACCCATTGAAATTCGTGTGCCGTTTCGCATATTAACGAGGGCAATTAAAGAGGAAAAAAAGGGGGTGGAGGAGCAGCCAGCGAGCGGGGAACGGGCCCGGATACGGAGGACTTCTTTTTACCTCGTTTCGCGAACACCGAAAAAGAGTTCTCACGCCGCACGCGAGAGGACCTCAGGCAGGCAGGCACGCACGCACGCACGCACTCACGCACCCCTTTCGGGGGAAGGACCACTCGAGGAGCGGAGGAACCCCTGATACCGTCGAGGATCTTCGTTCGTTTCTGTGCTTCTTTCTTTTTTTACCGTCCACCGGTGACCAGTCTCGTCCCTTGAAGATTGCTGCGCCACGCATCGATCGTAGGTGAGTCTCGTTTTCACGTTTTACAAACAATCGCCACGTTGACGCCTGTTGTCGTTACACGCAGCTACGAATCGAACGACGACACGTAGATCGATGTTCGCGCGCGGAACAAAGCGCGACGTTCACGGAATTGTTTATCTTATACTCTGCGGCGTAGAGCAGACCGCGTTATGCTGCGTGAGCACTGCCTCGCGAACGAAACACGACTAACCGCGTACCATACTTGACCTCCCTCGCGGGTTACAGTCATTTCTCTGTTCCGGCGATTCTTCTGACAAATTGCGTTAGCGTAACTAATTTCTGTTGCTGTCAGCCGGCCTGGTATGTTAAACTGGGGGGAATTCGTTTCGATTCGTGGAAATAATTGTCGCACGGGGCGTATTTCTTCGTATCCTTTGACGAGTCGTTGCATACGAATAAATATTAATTTTCTCAATTTACAACAAATTTGTTCGATCGATCAGGTGAAAGTATAGTCCAGCCAATGAAACTCTCGATATTTTTGGATGCGCGTTACACGTATAGGCGTATATCGTCGTCGACGAAGGGGTGCGATAGGTTTCGTACCTGCACGAGGGTGTCCGTTCGTCCTGCACTATAACGTGAAGGACGCGTGTTCGTGTCTGTCGCCGGGAAAATCCTTGAAATCGAATTTTCCGAGACGAGGGTCCTCTTGGGAGTAGAAGAAAGGGGGAAGGGGTGGAAAGAGCCTCGGTCCGGCGAGCGGTAGGAAATTCGTACGTCAGTTCGGTTGGGACGAAGAAGGAGGAAGTACTTGTGCCGGGGCGAACGTGCCGATTTCGTGTGTCGGCGTTTCCGTGCAATTTAGTCGCATACGATTTATGAAATTGCGAGTGCAGCTCGCCGGGTAGAGCGCACGGCTTTATTGTTGAAATTTCTTGTCCTACCAGAACGCCACGTCGGTGGTCCGCCACTCGAAATGCACTTAATAAGCAGAATGAAACGCCTCGCGCTCCCTGGCGATGGGTTACGCGCGAGCTCAGCAGAGACGGGACTTTTATCGTTGAAGTACAACAAATTCCTCGTTACTCGCGTTCGGTGTTTTACGCGTGGCCGTTTTCGAAACTATGCACGCGCGGTGTTGTTCATCATAATTGGCGTAGCTGCAAGTAAACCGTAACGATTCAAACATTCCGCAAACACGGGGCACACATTTTGCATTCGTTGCACGCGAAACGCGTACTGGGAGCGTCGAAAGCTCGCGGAAAAGTGGAAAATTCTGGCCGCGGTTGGATACATTGGCGATTGTCGGTTAAATCGAGCATTGTCTCTGCCCGAAGCCGCAAAATATAATACGTCCACCCGCGAAGCCGCGCGCGTGCGAGAGTCGACACGTCCATTAGAACCGGGGACGTTTAACAGAAATTGTGTGACGTTCCGCGCTGGCATTGTATACGGCGGACAAGCGTAGGTATGCCCAAATAAATAGACCGTGTTACATAAAGAGCCCTTGTTTAAATTATATCCACGGAGGTATTGCGCTCGTTCTACCCCGCAGCGAGGGGAGACAAAATTGCGCCATTTTCCGGAACAAATGGTTCCTACATACGGAAGCAATACGCCGACCGTACGAAATTATAACGGATATATCACAACTTTCACCCTGGCTGGGAGCCGCGTACGCGTTACGCGTTACGTACGTCTCGATTTTTCGCCTCGCGTCGCGAAATTGATTTCGCTCTAGGCTCGCGATCGCGGGGAGGAAATCATCGCGCGAGGAGGATTCGGCAAGGTTTTCTCTACGGTCCATCGATGGATCGCCGTTCGAACGAGGTTGGACGCGGAACGAAACGAGGCTGATGAGAAAATCTCGCGAGAACGAATACGAGATAGTTTTGTTTCGTGCGACCGGTCACTGGGACTAATGGACGGTTATAGCTAATAACGCTCGTGAAAAGAGAGGCATCAATTAAGGAACAAACGCGATACGGTCGATCCTAAAAGCCGAGCGGGGCGAACAATGCAACGGTGTGCCTCCTGGTGTTAAACGGGGATCCACGGACGCCCGGAGTGGCCGTACTTTTTAAGAACGGTGCGCGCCTCCTCGAAACGTACAAACTGGTTTCGGGATAGGCCCGCTCCTCCCTCGTGCTCACGGCTCGTTCTCTTTCTCACACTCCGTCCCGGCTCCCATGGCGGGGAGTCGATCAGAGGTTCTCTCGGGTGCGTTTCGGTGCCTCTCGTCTTATTTTCGGGGTTCTATCTCGGCGAAAAATCTATGTCAACCGACATGTTGACACGTGTTTAAACGTGGACCGCTCGCGAGCGCACGTAGGAGACCAGACACGTTGCCGGGACGGAAGGCGGAGGAGTCTGGTGGTGGAGATGAGGCCAGGGTGGAGGTGAAGGTACGGAGGCGGGTGGCGAGGTAGGTGTCGGGACGAGGCGAGAGAAGAAAGGGGGTGGCGCGCCGGGTTGGAAGTCGAGTTACTGGTATGCAGTGTCGGATTTCGCCTTGTCCGTAGGAAGAGCACGCTAGACGAAGAAGGGAACGAGAACGGGAACGAGGTGTACCGAGAGGAGCCGGAGGAACACACCTCGAGAGGTGTGCACGCACGCACACACACGCGCGCGTCTAACACGCATGCTCGGGTTACACCCTTCTCATGAATCAAAACTATTCGAGACAGAGAGAAAGAGACACGGGAGGAGGACGGGCGAGAACGAGGCCGAGAGAGCGAGCGGGGAAACGTTAAAAGGGTTAGGCAGAAAAAGGAAGAGGCGCAGCGGAAAAGGGTGGCCCCGGTGGGGGTGGTGGGCGAAAAAGAGAGACGTACGAGGACATACGTGTTCGCTTACAATGAACGGGAGGTCACGCCGCGGTAGCTATCGCGTTCCCTTGATCCCCAAGATACGAGTTTAATTTTATTATGACGTGAACCGTCCGGCAACCGCTATCTTCGAATCGGTCGCTGCGCTCCCTGCAGAGGCGGCCGTGTACGCGAACCGGGGCTGCCGTCGAATGGCCTATTTCACCGCGGCGCACGGTGACCTTTCGCGACGCGGTAAAAGGGGATCGAGGGAGAAGGTGTAATTGTTTAGATGGGGCCGATCGATCGACACTGGAAAATAATATAAATGGATAATAGGCTCATGCCCGGTGCCATGCGAGCCGTGCGCGACGTTTCGCGATTTTCAACGGGGTATAATCAGAGATAGAGCCGGGGGATCGTTCTTCCTCTCCGTCCTCCCGGCGAGCTTATTGTTTCAAATCGACGAAACGATCGTGATCGGGAATCGTGACAGCTGGATATGCATGCCAAGGTTTTCGTCGAGAAATAAATGTTTCTACGCTCGCAGAAACGAAAGGATGAGCCCAGAACTCGGCTGGTCTCAGGTTCTAGTTCCTCGATGTGTCAACCATCTTTCCCGGCGATGTGCAACGATTCCATATAATTTCTACGAAGCTGTCTCGAGTGTGTAACGAACGATCTATGAGTATCTCCGGGTAGACGATAGTCGCGCGTGTTGTCATCCAAGAATAATCTTCGATCTATCCTTTCACCCTGAGTCATCGGGTGGTCCGACGTGGTCGTCCGACGTGGCAGCGGTCAATTTGCAAATCGAGCCCACCTGTATCTCTTCGTCGCGGAATTGATAACGTACGAATCGCAAACGATTTCCCAGAAATAGCTGGCGGAGTTCGCTTCGACTCGCGGCTCGCATACCCAGACGATGATAATTCTCTCACGCGAAACTCGCGTATCTTAATTAAATCTCGCATTATGCCCTCTCTAGCCAGGTTGGACAAGGAAAAAACAGTTGATTTTATCGTTTTTCACGAGCGCGATCCTAATCGGCAGGGTTTAACGCGCTCGTGAAACGTCCGATCGAAAGTGTACGGGCCGCGTGATCGCGTTCCAATGGTCACTTTCCGCGGTCCGCGATCGTTGCATTTAAAAGGTTCGAACAGCGCGCGCGGTGCGTTTCGCGGAATTTTATTACCGTGGCTCCGGTCGTGGAGCGCATTACCGGGTAGAGGAAAAGGCGTAACTGCGCGCGGCAGAAACGCGAGTTTAATGAAATGAAGATCCTATTCAGAGGTACGCACGGATGGGAAGAGGTCACTACACCGGCTGGTAACTAGATACTTCAGAAGCCCACATTAGAATAATTCCGCGAGTGTAACAGTCGCGCCTCGCGAACCGATATTAAAAAAGGCATTGTCGTCTGTGCCGTATCGGTGAATCATTCCTACGTGTCGGTCGAACAATGCGACGTCGGCATTATTAGCATTTTGCTCGAATCCAATGCAATTCAGCCGGATTCTATTGATCCGTGGAAAATACTTTCGCCCCGAAGAACGTTGCCCATCGACGCGATGCGACGCGACGCGACGCGACTCGACTCGACTCGGCTCGACTCGACGCGACGCCGCAATACCAACGTAATTAATTCTTTCTCAGGAATTTCATTTGACTTCCCTCGCGGCTCGCTAAGAACCGCCGGCGGATTACCACCCGCCATTTTTTACTCGTTACCGTAATGAAAACTGGCTGCTCTTTAACGCTGGGTGTCCAATTAAAAGGTTCGAGTGCGTCTAATCGGCGAATAACGTTCCCCCGCCTAGCCGCGTACATTTATACATGAGGCAATCAACGCTGCGTCTCTGTTATGAGCAAGTGCATCGCGAACGAACACGAACAACCCTTTTTCTGCCGTCGCGGTGTCGAATGACGAGAACAATTAATGCCGCGTTTTGCTTGCGCATCAAAAGTGCATTTCTTCTCTCTCCCTTTCTGCCTTTCTCT
This sequence comes from Xylocopa sonorina, assembly GCF_050948175.1. Lineage (NCBI taxonomy): Eukaryota > Metazoa > Arthropoda > Insecta > Hymenoptera > Apidae > Xylocopa > Xylocopa sonorina. The sequence continues at coordinate 9,328,953 of NC_135197.1, read as the reverse complement.
CTCGTTGGACAATATCCGTTCCAACTCCGGCAATTTTGGCAATAAAAAGCAACCGTCGAAAAAAAGGTAAACGGGTTCCGTAACGATCGAACGGCGAAGAAAAAAAAAGCGAGTTATGCGATACCTGAAAATGTTACGACGTTACAGAGTAATGGAAGCAACAACGAAAATTGGATTAACGCCGGGCTTTGTCTCGTCGGTGGTTTCTTCGTGCCGGGCAAAAACGAGAATTGGATGATCCATCTTGCGATTAAAAACGATCGTAAAGTTGCTACGGGCCCGGGGAGAAAAAAAATCTATTCGATAATGGCCTTGATGATTACGCGCCGTTCCTCCGTTCCGTCAGCTAAAAAGTAGGAGGCGTTTTACATTAACCAACGTCGCCGTTCGACGTGGCAAAAATGTACATTCCTAACGGGCCGATACGGAACGTCTGGTAACAGCTGACTTTTTGCCGATAATCCGCGCGCATTAAAAGTTAATGGCACGTAACGTTAGAGAATAGGGAAGAGGGAGAGGGGACCTAAAAAAAAAAAAAAAGAAAAAGAAGGAAAACACAGGGAGCAAGATCGTCAAACGTTCCGTCTTCAACGGGGACAAATATTCGAAGGATGTTCGATCGTCGATGAAATTGGTACGTTCGTAAAACGTGATCCAATTTCCCGGACGATGTACCAATGCGCGCTGCGTTCGCGTAATTCGTTTCCACTTATGTCGACGGATCGAAATTAACGCAGCCGTTGATGCCACCGCCGAATTTCCATCCCTCTTGGTGCCCGCCGAAAAAGGTCCGCGGTCAAGTGCTATCTCTGGAAATCCATGACGGCGGAGCCGCTCGCGGAAGGCGAAATACCGTGGAATTTGCATTACTAATGCGCAAACTGCGTCAAACGAAATACACCAAAGTGTTTTACCGTGTATGAATGGAATTGTGCTAGCCCTATCGTCTGTGCCGAGTTACACGTACGAGCGTGAATAGGCACAATCGAAAGACTATCGTGGCCGCGCGCGTTGTATACGTGTACGTTCGAATAGAGACGAGTGCGATACACGCGGTAGGAAAATACGATGCGACCTGACCCGGGTATACCGGGACCAATCATTCAATTAACCCCGTTGTGTACGATCCTCTTGATGCGATTTTATTTAATAAAGCTAATGTCAAACGTTCGGCCTTATAATAGATGACAGACGAACGCGTCTGCTTCTGCTTCATTAATAATCGTGCAACTACCGTACGAGCTGCCCCGTATTGTCTCGTAACGGGCGACACCTGATTCTAGATGAAAACAAACAAACTCAAAACGAAGCGAAATACCTTCGAATAATCGTTCGATAACACGTACGATTAATTATTGTTGAAAAGTTGATGCTGAACGAAAAGCGACGCGATCCAATTTAGACGCGGTGCAAAGCGAAACAAGCGTCGAGAACGATTATGGGTTACAAGTTTCTTTCACTTTGTCTTATCCAGCGGCCCCGATGAACGCGCGGGAACGGAATGAACGCGAGTCAATTTCCGCGAGTAAGTGTGGGTGCGCGTTCGTTCTATAGGCGTTTTCAGTGAATACATGCAGCGTCGGTATTAGTTCCGTTTAATTAGGTAGGAAGGGCAGGGAACGGGGGATTGGATCCGTGTAAAGCGTAATCCAAGAGAGATCCCGATTGACCAACTCTGCTCGACCAGGCAGGAGCAGCGAGCCAGTGGCCAGGCGGACGCTCTGGCCACGGCTGCGTGGTCCCTGCTCCTGCGATAATAGAATCTGCACGTTCGATCGTGCCTCGCGAACATCGACGACCGCTGCGGAAAGAAATATCGACCTGGTTCCTCGGATGGCCCGTTCGATTTGCCTGGCGCGTGGCGAATTTCACGTGATCGCTCGTTACAACACCAGGGTATTAATTTCATACGCGTAGGAATTAATTTTCGCGCGAAACAATCGCGAGCGAAAAGTCGAACGGGGATGCGCGTCGCGTCGGAGGAACGCGAGGCCAGCGTGGGCGTCCGACGCGATAAATAAGTAATAATATTGCCCGCGCGAGCGGATAACGTACGAGCGGCGTTACTCTCCATTCCGCGCGACAGACAAGAAGGTGAAACGCAAAAACATTCTCATCGGGCAACAAATTTTCCTAGAGTTATGTCGCTGAACGACATTCCGCTTTTAGCCACGCTCTTCCCTATCGAGGGGCTCGAAGTAGCATAGGCTCTCTGGAAGCGGTGTTTTATATCATCCCGTGCATGCGGTTTTACCTCGTAAAACTGTTGTCTCTGACGAAGCCCGCTTTCTCCGTCCCGGCCCACTCGTAGCCGCGTAATCCAAGGCTCCTTACGCCGTATTTCCGTCTGTCGCTCGTATTTTCCGCGGGATGAAGCTCGTTCGTTTTTTCCCCTCTTTTTTTTCCTCCTTTTTACGTAGCCTCTTCCCGGACTTGTTGTTACTCCTTTCAGCGCGGATAAATGAAATCCAATATCGCGCGGCGCAGAGGCGCGCTCGCGTTCGCCGCCGCGAACGCTCGCCCGCGCGATTTTTAACAACAACCCCCCGGGATCGTTATTCGGCTGGCAGCGCGGAGGGTCGTGCTGAATATCGAAACGAAGTTATTCGTTCTAATACAGGCTGAATTAATTTCATTAGTAGCTCTCGCAGTACGAGCGATTCTCGTTGAAGTTTCACCGTCTGCTCGAACGGACGATCGAATTAAATCCCGATGGAGGTAACCCGGCACGTAGGACGTAACACGACAGAAGGCAGTAGCTTTCGCATAGTCCTGCCGACTCGCGAGTTCTTCTTTTTCTCTGTTCTCCCTCTCGGTTTGCCCCCCTCTCACCCTCCTCTCGAAAGGGGTTGGCGAGGGGGAGTTGCTCGTTCCTTCGCGGCAGGACGCAGCTACCAGCCAGATGAATAGATAGCGGCTAATTTTCAGCGTTCATTAGAGCTGGCCTCTCGGTCTCTCTGTCTGTACGCGTGTACTTGGACTCGTTGCGCTCGCGGGACACGTACCAACCGAGGGGTGTACACGAGGAGAAGCCCCCGTGTACCGAATAAACGGGCACACGTACGCGGCCGCCTCGTACAGCCGCGGAGATCGCAGCGGGTAACATAGAGGCACGCCAAGAGAGCAAATAAAGAGATCCGGCATCCAGGAGAAATCTAATTCCTAATTGGTGCTTCGCTCTCTCCGTACCTTGCTCGTGTCGGTTATCTACCGCTATCGAAGCGCACGACCGGACCTATCGGGCTCCGCTGCTGCCCGGAGAAAAGGTTACAAAGAACAAATCGGGTAGAAAAGGGTGGCCGCGGACTTGCCAAGAGAAAGAGGGAGAATAATGGCTGCGGTTTAACTGTCAGGCACAAAAGGGGGAGTCGAAACTGCCGAATCCACGCCGCCGCCGGAGAAAGGGAGAGAGGAGGACGGGGGTAAAGGGTGGGCGGCGGTAGGAAACGGCGCCTGGCGTCGAGGGTTGGAAAGATAGAGGCCTCCCGGGCTCGATTACAAAAATTGAATGTAGCCTCACCTGTCAGTCGACGGAACAGACTGCACCCCGTTACCGTGTTGGATACAGCCGCGGATCACTTTATGCCACCGTCGGGATCCGTGGAGTACGCGCCCCGCTCGTTCGCATATTAAATTGGCCCGCGAAGAGTCCGCCACGGGTCTGTCGTTGGCAATCATCGGAAATCGCGCGTGTCGTTTACGACCGCGGTAATTTCCATCAGCCACCGGGACAGGTTTGTTTCGCGGCCACCTTTCTATCGGGGGACGGTCGTTGATCGCGTCGCGATGGGAAAACGAGTAATGGTACGGATCCCCTCGTTTGAATATTTATAAAGACATCGTCGCGACGGGGTGACAGGCGTTTCTTACGGGATGCTTCGTGGACCCAGGCGCACGCGATACCACACCTCTGCTGCGAACGGAGGCCGCCTTAATCGGCGTCGTTGCCGTTTAATTTCGCGTTACACCCGATCGCTCGAGCGGGACACCCTTTGTGTCTCTGGCAATTACTTTCCGCGGATGAAGACGCGAAAGTAGCCGTTTAACCGGCCGGCGAGGCACCTCTGACAGCGAGACGTTATCCACAGTTATTATTCAGTCTCTCACCTCCCACGCCCGTGTTTATTCGAATACAAATGCGCCGTCCGGGGTGTCGTAACTGCACTCGATCACGACGTAGTTCACGGGACCGGCGACGCCGTCTATTTTTCTTCTGGCCGGGTTCCCCGTGTTAGCATCCGGGGCCGGACAATGAGCGTACAAATACAAGCCGGACCATCGTCCGCGGTACTCGCGCGCCGCAGAGAGCCCTCGGTATTCTTATGCTAAAATCGTTCACGTCCGAGCTGACACGGTTTTTCTGAGCGGGCGATCATTCAACGCCTCGACCGCGGACCCGACGCGTCGCGTTCCACAGTCTGTTACTTCTCGCATGCTAATCAACCAGCCGATGTTAAATCGCGCGTCTGTCCCGTTCACCGCGTTTCATAAACACGAGTAGATGCTCGCGGTAAATACCTGGCCCTTCGTGTCGCGACACCCCTGGCACCCTCCAGCGGGGGAAGAATATATATAGCCTGCTTGGCTTTTGTAGCCGAATTAACCGCTGGAAATATTACCGCGTCGCGGAGGAATTTATCGGTCGGAAAAGTGGCGTCGTTACTCCTCGCGCGGGAAATGGACCGAGCAGCGTCTCTGGGAGCAGCGGGCGGGCCTGTCGTTTGAAATTTTCGGGGACTTCTGTATTATTCGCGCGATGCGTCAAAAAACCAGCGTGTACACAAGCGCGGATATCGAGCGTGAAAATGCCGCTGCGTATGGTCGTATCCATATTCAGGTCGGCTCTAAATGTAACCATCCGCGAATGGGATAGGTTACGATTGCAAATTGTTGGTGGGAATAAAATAGACAATCCGGGGTACGCGTAACACGCTGCTGCTCGCGATCGTACGTGCATCGATAACGAGCCGGCGGTCACGCGAATGCATAGTAGAAAGATGCAATTATCGGTCGACTCGCAGGAACGCTCCTCCGGCACGGATATAGCCATTATCTGTCATGTCCAGGGTTGAATTGTCGGTTGAGTAAGGCTTTTCTCTGCCTGTGCGTCGCATGCGTTTATCAAACTAAGGCGCAGCGGTGTCATCTGATAGGGGTATGACTCACGACGGTGCAAGTACACGCGTTCGTGCGTCGCTGATAGTCACGGTTGTATCGTTCTCGCGAGCGAGAACTCGAAAAATGGCGTCCCGCGACTGATTTGCATTCGAATAGGTAAAAAGAATTTAAAAACTGGGGGTGCCGGGGGGAGTGGTGGAGAATGAACAAAAAAAAAGTCGCTGGTACGAGTGGTATGCAAAACGGTCGGGTGTATATTTCCGTGAATAAACGGGCGGGCTACCCGCGGTGCTCTTAGCCGTTTTGTAATTGGCCGCGCAAACTGAAATGCATTCTTATTTCCACCGTTACGCTTGCTCCCATTCGGCCGCGATGCGCACCCTTAAACGCCGCGGCGTCTAAGCACCGGATGTACGATAATTGTTGGCAACAGTCGCGAGGGCAGCGCGATTGTAAAAACGCAAGCCCCTTTTTCCTTTTCTTCGTCTTTAATGCGGCAGCAACCGAGGGAGCTCGGTTGCGCGACCTACTGCCAGGGACTTTAACAATTGTCATTGTTGGCTGGTAATTGCGGTCGAACCTCGCGACACTGGACCAGTTTCGTTTCGCGACGAGGCTCCGCGCCGCGTATTCGAGGGAGCGTGGACCGAGGCACGCGGACCAGGATATCGGGTCGCATGATAAAGGAGGAAATTTATTACGAACGCTACATTGAGCCCGGCGGTGAGTTAAGAAGTCTGTGGAAAGTTGAACGCATTTGTCGCGCGGATGTAACGTCTACCGCGGTCGATGGAGTCCGCTCGAAATACTTTCCCTTATATTTCTTCCCTGTACGATTACGCGGAGGCCGCGGGAATCGGTATATGCATTATGGATTCCGGCGAGTGACGGGAGCGTCTCAAATAAATCGGCGTACAAAGTGCGGCGGGAGCAAAAGTTGGTCTATTCCGTAGTCATACGTATAGGATCGTCGGATCGCTGGCGACGCTCGTAATGCGAGCAATTTATTCGTTACAGTCGGGCTGATTCAAGTTCGACACGACGACCCCGTCCCCACGGCCCTCTTATTCAAATCGTATCTTCCAGGAGCCATTTTCGATCACAACAACGGTATTGACAAAACCGTTCCCTCATGTAAAATGCATGAGGACAGATTTTTTTTCTCCCCTCCATTCCCACCGGCAGCCATGTAAAAGTCGATCTACGATTTTCGTCCCTCTACAACGGAGACGCGTCATCTCGTCGCTGTCATTCTCTACGGATTCCTTCTGCCCTCTCGTCGACCGCCTCGACAACTTCCGTTCGCCTCGAACGAGACGAGATCAAGGCGAGGACGATTACAGTTTCATTTGCGCGAAATTTATCATCGCGATCTGCGAACTTCTATAATTCCCACGCTTTTACGCGGACAATTCTATTCGCCTCTCGTTAATAGCAGTTCGAAATCTGTACGAGGCTGCGCGTCGACTTTCCGCGGCTGTACGTAGCCCTTTGTAACTGCACGTATCGGCGGACGATGAAACTCGATTTGGAAAACGTCGGGAAAGCGTAATAGGGAAAAATGAGTTTTAAAAGTAACTGCGGGAAAACGCGAGGGGGTTGCATTCCCCAGCCACGACGGCTGCTGCGTCCAGCGTGCACTGTCCAATAGGGTCCGCTAAAGAGGTCTCCCGACTGCTACTCCCCCTCTCCCGACCGCAACCCGTTCTCTCCCTGCCAGCCGTGGAAAATTACAGTATCCAGGATTAAGAAGTAAAATAGCTTTTATCGACGCCGCGTAGCATCGCGGGGCGCAGCTCGATAGAAAAAGATCGTCCGTGGAAGCGGATGGATAATAACGCCCGTAACTTTCGCAATTCCTGCTAAACGCAGTGAGCCGGCCACGTTCGGTTTAACTACGGGTATTACGGTCTATCGCGCTTTTAATAGCCGGCTTAACGTTCCTCGCGATGTACCTTGGCCGGGATGTCTGTTAAACGCGTAAGCAGAACGCGTATAACGCTCACTCGGAAGCAGGAGAATTGCACGTCTTGTAGAGGGCGGCGGGTATCCTTCGCGGAGCAGAAAAACGTGCGAAAACCAAGAAGACCAGCCTGGAACGAGTGTTCTCGCGTTTACTGCCGCGGCCGTTCGCCTCGCGTTAACGAGAATCGGGAGGAAACGCGAGCCTGTGCAGTGGTAAAGCGTGTGCCATGCATCGAATCTCGCTCACCCAAAAACCGAACGATCTTCGCAACGATCGTTCTCTCGCTGGTGGCGACAGAGGTGTTCTTCGTCAAAATAGTGAGAAACGAACGGTGGACAATAAAATTCTTGGCTGGCTGGTGCAGCGGACGAACGCACGCAACCTTCCTTCAAAGAGGCCTGACCGCCTTGACGGCGGAATCCACAGGCATCGCAGCATCTCCAGCCACTCTTAACTCACTTTCTCTGTTTCTCGGGGCCGCCTGTAAGAGAGGTAGTCGATCGCTCTAGCGATACACCAGGGGCCCGTGGACCGCGCGCATTGCGCGCGTTCGGTTTCGTTTGTCCGGCCATTTCGTTAATGGAGCCGTTTCTCGGAATAAGCAGAAGTACGCTGGCTGGCGCACCGTGCTCCCCGTTGCTCCTTTTTCCGTGGCTCGTCACCGGGGCCCGATCGCCGGCACCCACACCTCTGCACGCCTCCTGAGCCGCTGGCTTTGTTGCGCCGACCATTCTACCCGCGACGTCGCTCGCTCGACGATCTCGTAGCCCGCGACACCGCGCGATGGACTCGACTTTCGCGGAGACGTTGAAAACGGCACGATCCGATCAGATTCGAGATAAGATTTTATTGTTACCCCGGTAATAATAATGGCGAGGATAATCGGACAAATCTTCCCTCTCGAAACGTAACCAAAGTGCAGAACTCGAGAGTGAAAAGTTGAAAATAAAATCTTTAGCACGCTTGGTTTGGAAGATTAGCTTTTTGACAATAATACGGCTCGGTTATGAGTGCGATCCTCTTATCGGAGCGGGAGATCGTTCGAGCGGTATACGCGCGTCTCGGGACTGCAAATTGAATAGGCGTCGACCGAAAAGGAGGCAAGAGAGGCGAGGCATTCCGAAATAGAGAGGGCCTCTGTCGAAGCTTTATCTCGGCGGAGTTCATCGGGAGGATCGTTCTTTATGGGCGGACGTGCGGCGGCGAGGAATATCGCTGCCCGGCGGAATTAACGTTTTTAGATAGAACAATTTTCTGCGCGGATAAAATTCGTTTTCCGATTCGACGGGGCTGCGGTTACTTTATCGTTAACCGAGGAGGCAGACACGAGCATTCGCGCGTGGTATACGCTCCCGCGAAAGCCACGGCCGAGGATCGTCCCGGCGAGTATCCGCAGATTCGCCTCTTATCTGCTCGCCGGTATAAATTCCGTCTGCACGCGAGTCCTCCGTTCACCGGCCCCGCTTTACATACCCCCGGTACCATTCGAGTTATCTACTCGTCCCGGATCGTTCGTGCGCGACGCGTACGCTCGTTTTCGAGGGTCCACTCGTTCCGAGGTAAGTGGCTCGCTGTTACAAGGGGCGGAAACTCGATTTCTCCTTATCTCGATACGAGGAAAACGTCTGTAAAGAGGCTCGCGGAACGCGTCCGGCCGTCCTGTGTACGCGTGTGACCCCATTGGTCCCTTCTTCTAATCGTATACTAATAGGTCCTCGGGGATAGTACACCCGGCCACGCAAACTCGACCCGATGAATTTCACCGCACGATCCTCGTTCACGTCCAATTACGGCGTACAAATATATACCGCCGCGCAATCTCCACCGTCGGTTTTCCCTTTTACGCGGCGATTCTCGATACAGGCCAGAAAGGGACCCAGTTCCTCGTCCTCGTTCCGCCTCGCGGACGAAGTGCCGACGGGGTGGTTGATCCGTGCCTCGAGTAGAAAGAAAATTCGGATATGGACGATGGACTTGTAGTCTTGGCGTCGTTGAAGTTGTACCCTGGCGAACGTTCGAATCGAGTTCGACTTAATGGCGCCATTTTGTTCTTACGTGGGACGTTCCGTATAATGAAGTGTCCAGCGATACGATCGGAAAATTGGCTGTTTCATTCGGAATTGGCCTGAAAGGGCACGAGGACTACGAATGACCAGCGCAACGACGAGTAAAAGTTGCATGTAATAAGAAAGAATCGCGATGAATAAATTAGATTATTTATTTATCAGAGGATGCACGCGATTGCGTTTAGCCTCGCAGAAAGGGAAATTAGTCGTGCATGATCAGACTGAGGGGCAGGTTATACCGTAGCGATGCATGCGACTGCGTTCAGTGCTACTGAAAGGGAAATTAGTCGCCCATGATCAGACACGGTATGTATCCCGTTCTACTAAATTTGCCTGCGCCGACCGCATTAATCTACTTCGTAACTGCGAGAGTGGAGTTAACGTTTCCCCGTGTGTCGGTGAGATTATAGCGAGGCGTTTAGATTTCTCTTTTTTTTCGAGCTCTGGACGCTGTTCTACGGAAAATCGGTTGCACGGCCACGGCTGTCGACGCGGCAAGAATCAAGGAGGAACGAGATCAACGAGAGGCATTGGACGCGCGAGAAGGACGCGGAGTGCGGCGAAATGGTGGAAAAAAAGGAGTGGAGGTGCACGTGAATGGTAGATGAAGAGAACAGGTATAGCGGGGCTACGTGGAAGGAAGCAAAAGCGAGAGAAAGAGAGGGGTAGAGAGTAGGGAGGAAGAAACTCGCCGCGGACCGAATCGATTGGAAATAAGCCGATTGCTACCTGCACGGAGGTCCGCGTGCAAATCCCGCTTGTTCGTTCTGACACTCGAGACCCGTAAAAAAATGCGAGAAACAAGAAAAACCACCACTTTCTTTTCGCCTCGATCGAAACACCGCTGCCGTCCTCGATCGAGCGCGTTGCAACGCCGGTCGAACGCCGCCATTATCCCTCGAGGTGGATCGGCTCCGAAGAAAATTTCATCCGGCGCGAGGAAGCACGACGATATCGGCCAGCCCGTCGTATCTCTCTCGAATTTACGGTATGCGTATTGCACCAACCGGTTAATGGAGCAAGGAAACTGAATCGTGCCGGGATCGTTTGGCAATCTTTGTCTTGCATTCCACGCTGGCCAATCTTCGATGCTTTCGATGGTGTATCTCAATCGCGGACTCGCTAATAATAGCACCGCTCTGAGGAATCTAGAGTGCGAACGATACCACTCAATTCGCGTGGGTTACATTTTTTTTTTTTTTTTTTTTTTTTCTCGCTCCAAAGAGGTTAAAGGGACCAACGACGCCTCTGTACGCGGGAAAACTGGCGTTCGGTCCGAGCAGAAAATATCCTCGCCATTGTTTCAACGTCCACTGCCGTGGCTGCTGGCCGCGTTCGCCACGCTCGTTATATCGGTCAGCTTATATTTACAAGCGGTAAGTCGCGCGAGCGTAGCAACCTGTACGAGCGTCCGCGTCATCGTTGGTGGATTCACGGTTGCGGCCGCGAGACGGTGAGAAGCGAAAATAAAAAGGAACGGAACGATCGAAATGGGAACACAGGCGAACACGGTGTGTGCCCGGCAATGGGTACGTGACAGAAAAAAAAGAAAGAAATGAAGAAGAAAAAGGCCGCTGGCGGAGGAGCGCCGCGGCGAAGGGAACGAGAAGGAGCCGGGAGAGGAGAGACGGTGACACGTTCCCTGAATTACAACGCCGACGAGAATTGACGTTAACGAGGATTTCCGTGCGACAAGTACGCACTTATTTCAATGCGCGCGTAAAGCCGATGCAAAGGGACGTTTTCGGTATCCGAGAAGACTTTATACGAGAGACGCGACCGTGGAGTCCGTGCGTCCCCCTTCCAAGCGGTGAATTCGCCCGTTTCATTCTTCCGATCGTAATACACGCAGAGGAGGACGCTGACGTTCGTTCATTTTCCTGGGCATTCGAAAGATTGAACGATACGATATTAAAAAAAAAAAAAGGAAACGATGGGACAAATGAATGTTTCTACGTCGCCAAGCGATTCAATTCGCAGTGGGTAACGTTACGTTTTACGCGCAAATAAATGGCGGTGCATGACAAATAGGTTTCCAGCGGGAAAATCTGTATTAGCCGGTTCCGCGTTCTACGCTCGCGAGCGTAGAACGCGAACTATTCGGACGCTCCTCTGTTTGCGTCGAAGATAGAGTAGATTAACAAAGGCCGAACAGTGTTGGCGGAGAACGGTGCGCCAGGCGAGTCAGGTTAATAGGATAACTGGCAAATGCAGGTGGCGTAAAAAGGGGTGTATGTAAATGGCGTGGAATGTTTTACCCGCGCACGGTCGGTTGGCCGCTGTTTCGTTATCCGTTCGCGCCGGTAGCACGCAAAACGATCGCCGGGGTGGTTGGTTCGGCCAGGGAATGCGTACGAGTGCGGGCCGTGTGGTACGCGAAGATAGGGGGACACACCAGAAAGAGAAGCGCGGTTTGAATTACGACAGCGACGAGAAGTGACGTTAACGAGTATTTCCGTGCGCTTACGCGGCGCTCGCCGATGCTTACGATACATACGTAAGAGGCTCCGGTTCGCCGGAATAAAAGTAACACTGGCTCGTCGAAAAGGCTCTCGTTACGTTTCGCGTTCTGTGCCTTGTTGCACCTGCGGGAACGCACCAATCACACGAACGACGCCGGACAATGCACGGTCGTTATCCCGTCGCGGCGCCGCTACCACCGCCGCCACCGTCGTCGTCGTCGTCGTCGTCGCGTCGCCTCCAAACGGAATAGAAACGACTGATTTTATCGTCTCTCTGTCACTCGCGATCCTCTCAAAGGCACTTTCTCCTCTCTTTCGTTCGCTTCGCTTCGCGGTTGGTATACATCGTGCGGTTGGTCCACTCGATCCGTTACCCACTGCCTCATCGTCCTTCACAGGATCCTATGGGAATTTTCTTTCGGTGTCCGCGAGCTCTAATATCGAGGATTTAATTCCGCGTACCGACCTCCCTCTCGCGTGGCCTTGATAATTCAATTAGTTTTAATCTCCCCTGGATCGCGTCCTCTGTACTTTCTTTTCTTCTCTTACTCGTTCCTCGTCCGAGACGAACTATCGATTGGTCCCGGTGAACCGGTAACGTGTTAACAGCGAGGCAACGATCGCAGAGTCATGGTCCACGGTTTGGATTTCGTCGAACATGTACACACGTACGTACGAGTGGATGTACAGGTTCGAGAGTGCATCTTTTAAGAGTCGTGAGAATTGTATTAACCGTGAGAAACGATTTCATCGCGGATCGATGGCTGGCGGTATTTCGTGATTAGCAAATTGTGCTTTGCGACGGGACGGAAGACGCCCGGCTGTAACGATTTCTAATAAGAATTAATAGCCCGCTGTACGTCAGGCATTCCGTGATTACCCGCTGTACGCTGAATCGGTGTTTATTACGAGCGTTGAATTCGAAATCAATCTTCATTAATGAGACTTATAATTAGGGACAAGTTATACCTAACGATCTATGAAGCTGATACGGGGATACAGGCGAGAGACTGGGACGCCCGGATCATTATTCTCCCGCTAAATTATTAATACCGTCACAAAGGAATTTTTCTTGTTCACGGAGGAGGAACGGGGCGCGTCCAACGGCGAAGCGGCGTCCGTTTCGAAATTTCGAATTCACGCCGACCGTGATTACCGCCGCGCAATGTTGGCGATTGTTATTATCAGCCGTGCGTTAAATACGCGACAAACACGTTACGGTGTAACGATTATGTCGCACGCTCGAACGCGTGTATCTATGAAACCTGTATTTGTTCGATACGCGCGGTACATTACCGGCGAGTAAAATTACAATCGCGATTACAAGGCGACGGGATACGATCACGGTTATGATTACCATTGTTACCGATGCGATTAAACCGCGATCGGCTGGGTACGATTCTAGCGAGATCTGATTTGAGGAGCGGAGTTAATCGCGAGGGGGCCACAGGGGCAAGAAGCGCACTAGGGAAGGTCGAGGCAACCAATGCCTCGACGAATTATCAGAGGCGACCGGAGAAAAACGCGTCTCTCCGTTCAGGCGTAGCAATTTTTTTACCCACTTAACCCGCACTCGATACTCTCCCGAGGGACCGTTAAGCTGTTTTACGAGAGTCCACGTAATTCCTTCATCGCCTTCCTCCTCTTCTTCTTCCTCGTCGGGCGTTCGCCTGGGCAACGGCAAGCGGCGAACGGGCCCGCTCTAATTGACCGCGACAAATAAATCATAATGAGGCGGCTTCTTTCTCATTACTAGCGAGCGTCACGCTTTTACGCAATCTTCATCACCATTCACCGGCAGCGGCAGCGTTCCACCGGTTCGAAAATAAATTCCTCCGGCCTCGATATAATCTGTTTACGGGGCACCCCGGTAATTACGCCCGCTTTGTGTGAAATAATAATGATTATTCCGTTGGATTTCACAACGCCTCTAATTAGACGCGACCTTCTTCGCATCTAGCCAATGCTAGAATGTTAATTATACACGTGAACCGGGGTGCTGCCCGGGTGTTGGTTCACGGTCGTTCCACAGACGCGTTTTCGTTTACCACGGCGCTGCATAAGCGGGCGTAGTAACCTTATTAAAAAGTAATTTTACGTGTAACGAGCTGATCGCGCTCACGAACGCAACAACTGGAGATACCTAGACACTCCACCACCATTTCTATGCTCGCTATCAACGAATTCGAGCAATTAGCTTAACAAGCTGTTAACTTTGCTTGACTCGCGTTATCCTGTCCACGATCTTCTCTCTCGAGCAAGAAAATTAATTAACGAAAACGGTTTTTTACCCTCGATTTTTCCACCCCACAGCCGTGTCGCGACGGTGTCCGGTGTCTCGTTCGTACGGGATTCTATTTCAAAAGTCTCTCTCGATCCTTAAGGATCCCGATGTTCCGCGCGCAGGAACGGGACGCCCACGAACACGCGTTGCGGACCGCGCTCGAGGCTGTAAACCGAAGTATTTAAGTCTTCGCCAGTGTCGATTCCCCTCCCGCGGGCCGCGCCACGTATTCGATATCATTTTGTTTCTGTCGAAGCCCTCCCTTTTAGTCCCAACCCCTTTATCTTAATCCTTATTGCTGTTTCTCCCTTTCTCGCTCCCCGCTCGCCCCCTCGAATTTCTCAGCGCTCTTCAGCTCACCACTTCTGCGCGCGGCTCCCTAATAAAGATCCATTTCTCAGCGTTACGACAGCCCGATAAGCAAGGCCACAATTTCAATTACGGCGTTAAGCCCGGCGAGATCGTCGGACCGTAAAAACTGCGAGACTATAACCGAGATACTAAGCAAGTAAAAATCGACGATACATCCCGCGGGCTTCCCTCCCACCCCTCGCAAGCCCTCGCTGATTTCCCTCTCTCTCTCTTTCTCTCTCCTTTTTTTCTATCCCCATCGCTCTCCCTCCTTCTTTATCTTCTTCGTTCTTCATCTCGTTCGCCTGGTCTCTCTTCACCCGACCGCGCCGCGTTTATCCGCGTCCTCTTCCCTCGTCGCGGCAAAAGGGGTGAGAGAAAGAAAGAAACGAAGAGAAAGAGAGCACGCAGAGCCAAGGTTTGACTCGTTAATATATCAGATTATGCTGGAACAGCGAGTCTAATTTATACCACAGTAAACTGCAGGCTGCACCTCGGGCCTCTCCGCCGCCTGCCATTTTTAATACGTCCTTAAAGGGTCGCATCTCCTAAAAGATTTCTCCTACCCTCTCTCCCCTTTCTTTTTCTCTCGTGCTCTTTTTCCGCCCCGCATGCCCCTCCTCCGTAGCTCGCAATTCGAACTATCCCACCGCTACCCCCCTTTTCTTTCGCCGCCTCGTCGCATATCATTCCATTTCTTGTTCCCTTCTCGTCATACGCAGGCAACGCGCAGTTCAAATCTTCCTACGTTTCTTTCGCCACCCTGTTCTCGCCACCGACTGGTCCCGCTGCTCCTGTCAACGAAGGCGAGACAGACTGCGCTCGCTTTTTCCTCCTTCCTCGAGGGGTAGCGACATACGACTCGCGCGCGACGCTGGCGAACGGTGAAGATCTCCGCGCGAGAAAGGGGTGGCGAGGGGCGTAGGCGGGCGACAGCGGGAAACGAAGAACGAAGAAACTTTTCCTTTATTGTTAGACGCCGCTACAGAATACACAAACGATAAGGGATTACGCTTTTTCCCCGATGCTTATTTATGGCTCGCGTTTCCGCCTCGCCCACCCCCGTCACGGCGTTTTTCACCCTCGCTTTCTCTCCCCTTCTGTTCCACGACTCCGCTTTTTCCCGTGCCGTATGAAACGACTGGCTGCAAAGAAACGGCGCCGTTGATAAGAAGTTTCGGCGATAATGGTGTACAAGCTGATCGCGAGCAGATCCGTGGGGACGTCTCGCTATAAATTCGCCGCGAGAGGAGAGACGGTAACCAGAGAAACGTCCGCGGCCTCGTATCGCGAGAGGTTTCAATGGCGTTCCACGTTCTACGGTTGCTCCCTTTTATTAATACCAGCGATATCTCGCTCGTCGAGCGTTTAGAATATTTGTTTCCACCGGACGGTGCCGACGACCGTGAAGTTCTGCACGGAACAGGGGAAATGAAAGGGTAGAAATGAAAACGCGAAAACGAAGCTACGGAAGTTCGTGCCGGTTTCGCCCGTTTTTTCCTTTTTTTTCCTGTACGATTTCCGGGTAAACGTTCCGTCCCAGAAGAAAATTAAACGTTCCCGCGGGGCGAACGGTTGCCTCTGATTAATAAGCGCCTCGTATCGTACCGAGACGTCGCGTCGGGCTGGTCATTAGTCAGACGAGCCGGCTCGAACGGGCATAAAAACGTATTTCAACTTTCGCGAAATGGGTGATTAGCTGGGGGGCACTGAAAATCGTATCGTACGACGTCGCGTTCGCGCGGAACAATCGTATTCTGTCGAATTACCGAACACGATGACGGTCAGGGTGCCTCGCGATACACGACTTATCGCGTTCTCGCTGTTCTCCGATTGATCCCGCGATCGCGAGGATCGAGAAAATGAAACCAACCGGATAAATCGACGCTCCGTATCGTTGGACGCGTACAGGTGAACCGCGTCGCGGAAACGCGACAGCGAGTGCGCCGCGAATTAGTGAAATATCTCCACGGCCGGCGGAAACGGCGTTCGAGCAAATTTCGTATAAACCGGGAAAAACGAGTTCCGCGCGAACGCGGGAACGCGCTCTTTACGACACTGTTTTTCTCATTGCGCGCCAGGGTGATGTACGGTTATTACCGACGAAATAGAAGACAAATTTACGATGCCACGGTTAATAGACATTTGAGAATAACCGCGGATGAAATATTAGCCGGGTGTCGAAGGAGCGGAACCCGGGAGAAAAATGAGGCGGAAGCGTATTCGAGTCGAATCGGCCACAGGAGGGCTCTAATTTATTTTTGATCGAGACCAAGGAGAGAGATACCGTTGCCTCCTAGAATCAGGAGCAGGTAGAATTCGGAGCGTTCTCTGTGGCTAGTTGACCTACAGGGGATACGATACCACGGTGGGATGCGAGGAAACTCGTCAAATTCGTCGAAACACCTTTCGAGGATTCGGGCCATCGTAGAAAACGTAATTACCACGGTAATGCGAGAGACGAGGCACAAACGGTGAGAGAAGGCAGCTCGAACGACGCGAGGCTACGCGGTTAAACGCAAAATAAGAACAGGTTTGTTGGCGCGCGAGGTCGAAAAATTCCTAAACTTCCTTTACCTTTCTCTCACCGCGGACGGCTCCGGGGCCGAGGATACTGATGAACCAGTTCGAGAAAAGAAGGTAACCGTGGTAAGTGTACGCGCGCGATCTACCCGCGGTAATTTCTTAACGGTTCAACGAATTATGCGCCTCAATTATGCAAACTCTTGCAACGCTCTGGCGCGAGGTGTACGCAGAAAGGAGGGACGAGGGAGGATAGAGAAAAATGATCAGCCTGGTAGGGAGAACGCGATACGTTTTAGAAGCATCGAGGAGCGGTTAATTGCCACGCTCCTCTCGCGCTTTGATTATAATTCTTTCGTGGGTGTCGAAAAAAAGCCGGCGAGCGGATGAGGAGCGGGAAAACGGCGCGCGAGATTAAGAAAGGTGGCAAGACGAGTCGACGGCGCGAAGTTCTCGCGCAGCCGGCCGTTTCTAACGCTTACGAATAATTATTAGCAATAATTTTTCATTACCAAGACATCGCGAGATAATTATAGGGCGAGGTGGTTTTTGCACGCGCCGATGTACGTGTGCCTGCGTACCTACTCGTAATGAATAGTCGCTCGTTACCCGCTGCGCTCTCGCGGAGTTACCCTGAAATTACAATCTCGGCAAATGTTTCGCAACGTTTCCCATGGAGCATCTCTCCTGCGAGAGGGGCCACTTCTTGTTGCTCCTCCCGGTGATCTTTATTTTTCCGCCAGCCACCCGTGCGCACCCGGCAGATTCCGGAAGTTGGCCTGTTTCGGTGCATATTACAGTTCTCGCTCATCGTGCACCGTGAAACGGACAGAGAGAATTTTCGAATATCCGCTCGCTCGTATCGTAACAATTCTGCCGTTGATTCTGTCGCGACTCGATCGGTGAGCACAGTCAGTAGCAGCGGAGAGAGAGGGGAGCAGATAGTTTTTTCCGCAGCTTCCTTTGTGCGCCTGTGAACTCATTTGAAGAGAGAAATTAAGGTAATTCAAACGGTTGAACACTGATTGGGGGCGGAAGGTAGCAGGAAAAATTTAATATCAATTTTCTGGCTGCGATTCGCGCTTCAAAGGGGGCGCGCGATTCAATTTCGAAACGTTCCGTAAATTAAGAAATCGCGTGGCTCCACAGACACGCGACGAGAAGAGAGTGGACGATACGTAACATTTAATCGTTCGTATATTTCAAACGCTACTGATACTGACCAGAGAGGATGTCGACAAAATTACGTTCGATCAAAGCGGTATTTTTGCTGTATCCTCGATAAGAACGAGCGTCGGAAAAAAGTAACTCCTCGTCGAACGAGCGAGCAGCGTGTGGTCGTTGGTACCGCGGGAGCCGGAAGGAATTAATTCTCATTAAAATAGTATCGCAGCATCGTTGGGGATCGCGGCGAGCCTGTAGCGTGACAGATCTAATATAACGGGCGCGAGTCTCGCGACAAATTCACCGCGCCGCTTCGTTACCGTGTCGGCGGCTGGAATTTTTGTCGGTTCCGCGCGATCCGCGTGTCGCGGTCCGGAAGCGGCGCGCGCTCGTAAATAACACTTTCACGAGCGTGTCGCGTAACGTCTTCTCGGTACACGAGGTTGGTTCCAGCGTCGTTTTTGCGAGCTGGTGCCCGCGGAGGGCGGCGAGACGCGTCGCGAGAGCCGCCCCCGCTGTCGAGGCGCTTGGCGCCGGTTTCTCCTTACCGGTTAATAAACTAACGCGCCAGGGGAGAAAGAGAAAAGCGCGCGCGAGCACGTGGTCCCCTCTGGCCTGAATGGAAAACTTGTATTAAAGCGTCGCTCGTCTCGGGGTCGAGCCTCGAAACGAACTTCCGCGCACAGGCCTGAACTTGGCTTCTCACTTTATGAAATACAACCCAATGTCCGCAGTGGCTGTTGGCCCGTGGAACTCGACTACCTCGAGAGGGGGTGGCAGGGTCGAGAGAACGGCGCAGGGGATGAAACGGTCGAGACAGATAAACGGTGGGAGCGAGAGGGAACCGCGGGTCGAAATAGATAGAGGAGGCAAGCGCACCCGTAGCTCTGAAATCATTTCGTGCTCAGACTTGGAGTAAACTATCTATCTTCGAGTAGTAAATCGACAAACCCTCCAGAATTCACCGGCTCTCTCGACGTACATCTTCCGAGCCGGTTCTCTTTTTACCTCTGCCACTTTCTCAAGCTTTGTCCCGGTTTTCACCCATCCGTGCCCTCCCACTCTGGCCCCGCGTCGGAGAAGAAACGCTCGGTTACTACACGGAATGTCGCGAGTGGAAAACTGTACGGACACACGCTCGAGTTACGTCGAAATTTTTCGAGAAGAACTTCTCGCGTACACCGGTAGTGGAAAACTCGAGGGAAACGGCGAACGAGTCTGCACTGGCAAATAAAACTCGACAGATTTTCTGACGATCGCATAATAATTTCTGCGGATGTTTCCTGCCGTTTCCTCCGTTCGACTTCTCTCTCGCGAGCCTCGCGATTGTTTTCCTCCTTCCATCGAATCGATCGATGATTCCTGTCTCCGCAGAGTCGCACCCTGACGACGGGACCACGGCCAACTCTGCCTTGTTCGAACCTCGAATTCGATCCTCGAAATCACTGCCAATTTCTTTCGTTACCTCTTCGCCCCCGCCGTCGGATCGCCCACCCGTCACGAAGGTTATTACCTTTACGGATGTTAGATGGACGACGATAAGTTATCGCCGCGGTATAGCCGCCTATCGGGCACTGTCACTTGCCCATAGCGGTAGGATATTGTTTTTAGGCTGCGGTTTTACCCGGTGTACCCTCCTGGGAAATTGGACCTGGAGCGGGCACGCTGGCAGCGCGCTCGCCGCTCATTTATTACCGTTGCTTTACCTCTGGGTGGCCAAATTTACCAAACGCTGCGGTCCGCAGCTACGAATGCCTCCCGTGAAACGCGGCCCCGGTTCAACGACGTCATTCGACGTTACACGGTTCGAAACCGAGCGACGAATTGGCACGTCGCCCGCGATCCACGTCTATTAGTCAAAAAATGTTTCAAAAATTCCCACCGTGCGACCCGGTCGCAGGCCACGCGCGCTCCCCGCCAACTTCCACCCCAAACTCCCCCGGTGGCACGCTTCCGCTTTTCAGCTCGCGAACGCCCTCCCTGTAAATTTGATCGAGTATCGGTTGTATTATTGATATCCGACCGCGCGGTATCGTTATAATTGGATAAAATAGCCGGGCCGCTATGAATCGGGACGCGGGTGCACGGCGTGCACGCGCGTCCGACGAGAAACGGGGCAGCCGATAAACAAAAAGAGGAAAGAATAAAAATGCCCGCGTAGGTACACGCGCGCGCATACCGCGATCCGTGCACCGGCCCCAACACTTTATTTCAATTTATCGACGTTATATATATATATATATCGGATTCGATCAAACCTGGTCACGCAGTCTATTAGTCGAGTCGGGAGAAAAACCGTCGAAAAACACCGCAGCGTCGAGATTCGACGGGGATTCGAGCTGGTAACATACGCGATCGTCCCGCGCGGCGTCGTTATAATTGGATCAAATTCGAACACGCAACCGTTTCTTGTCGACCAGCAGAAGCGAGAGCTACGCGTTCGAGGAAGAGTTCCGTGGGAGTAACACGCGCGTCGGATCGTTGCCGAATAGAACGTATCGAGTGGGGCGCGAATCTGGTTTGGTTTCCGGCGGGACGAGCCGTTTCAGAGATTCCTTCGGCGATTCGAGGAACTTCTGTAATCATCGGACACAGCGATGATAGTCCGGAAATTACCGACAATAACAGCCAAGTGAATCGTCGAGATTTATTTAAGATAGTTGGTGGATGAATCGGCTGGACATAGATAGAGAGAGAGAGAGTCATGGTCGATGACTAATTTAAATACAAGATTTCTGACATTCCTATCATCGACTCAGAGGCGATCGTACGATTTTTTTCTGTTGTAAATTTCTACGCGACTGCACGAGTATGGTCACCCATCGTTCTGCCTACTACTTGCTAGGCGAAAATGAAATAAAACAAACGTTATGGGGAAGAAAAAAAGGAGCGATCCTCGTATCCTAGTTGCACTTTCACTCTCGATATCCCATCCATTTTCGCCGGCGAATCGACTGCGAATCCAGTCAAACCCTCTGGTCGAAGCGTTTTCGAATGTCGGATCCAGGATCGTACCCGCTCGCAGATGTGTGGTCGCACACCAAACAATCCTGGCACGGTACGAGGAACAACCTGCGTGACGATCGTGTGTCCTGCGGCGCCTGTTTTTCCAAATTCAGCGTCCCATCGATACGCTCGAATCCGATCAAACTCGCGCGACAAAACGCTTCTGCGCGCGCGGATACGTACACGTGGCAAAAAAAAAAAAGGCGGCTGGCTGAATCTTGTCGACGATCGGCAGAATCGATGACAAATAATCAACGGGACAGCGAACGGTAATCGGCCGGGACACCCAGGCCTGTGTAACACCGTAATACACAGCCACTCGCTCGACCGAGAAGAGTGAGCCTCTGTAATTTGCGCTGTAATTAGCTACACGATTCCCGGAATTAATTGAACCGAGCGTTGTCAGGGGAAGTATTTATATTAATAGCGTGTCCAGGGCGCAACAACGCCAGGCGACGACGAGAAGTATTTACGCCGCGCTGACGATTATACCGGTTTATTTGCCGGCCAAATAATTGAAACGGCCGAGCGCGTGAAAGCGGGTTGGAAAAATGAAAAGTTTCGCGGACGCGAGGCAATCCGTGTACCAATGTGTGTGCGTGTATGTGTATACGAGTATGATCGCGCCTGCGCCACCGATCCTGTCGATAATTCAATTTGGTAATAAATAACCGGTCCACCCGTGATGATAATCAATGACCAATATAGGGCAACGCTGGCGCAATCGAGCGAGAAGAGGCTCTGTAATTTGTGTAGTAATTAGTCCATTCTAGATATTAATTCGACCGAGTATTGTCAATGGAAGAATTTACGGCGACCGTAGCTAGGCGATAATAGCGACGATACAAATGTTTCGAACCGATCGTTCCGATATTCAAAAACGCTGATGTAGATCGTTCGATTATTATCGCTGGTCGTTTCATGGGACGAATCCGATGGAAAGAGAGAGCCGATGAAAATCGTACGAGCACTCGAACACGGGGTAGAATCTCCTTTACGGGGTCCGAAAGACTGCGAAGCGGAGGCGCATTTTATCACGATTTAACGATGTTTTAAAAGGGACGATGGATCGCTGCCTGGCAGCAGGTAGAGAGGAAGCCTCTAGCCAGGAAGAATTCGGTTTTACGAGATTCCGTCGCGAAGTCCTGAAATCGCGCGAAATGAGCGGGCTGGTCGCGCGTTCGCTGCACCCGGAATCTTGTAGATGCATATCAATGCAGGCTGGAATTTTCATTACGGATCGCGCGATCGAGCGGCGAGGAACAGGAAACGAGCCTGGATTTCCGCGCCCACCCCGTTCCGTATCCGCGCGCGGCCGTCGTACTGGGATTACGCGATGATAATAACCGATCGGGAATCACGGCTCGCCCCGTGTACAAGCGCATAATCACCCAGGCTAATAACCGGGTCTCTCGCGTGATAACTGGAACGAAATTATAATAATTCCGGGGAAATTAGCAGCGCGGCCGACGCGTTAAACTTCGCCGCGTGTTTATCTCGGACGATAGGGAAAATTTCGCGGCCGATCGACGCGGGGAATTATCGTCCCAGGGAATTTCGTGCCCCGTTCGCCTTGGATTACAGGCGGAGGGTACGAGGCCGCCTCCCCCGCGTTCGTCCACGCGCGTGAAACGCGAAATTCGAGGAACTGTCCGCGGCGTTCCTCCTTTTTTCGGCTTTGTCCGCGTGCGTCGAGGGCGCACGAGGAAATTCCCGTCGCGGAAAATGTTTTTTTAAACGCTCCCTTTCCCGTGGAACGAACCGGCTTGATTGGAGAGATTAATTCTACTTGCAGCCGCGTCCACGCGGCTAAAAACTTTCGCCCGGCCCTTTTCAGCTCCCTCTTTGCCGGACGGAATTTTAAAACGATGCACGCGAAAGCTTATATTAGACCGGCGGATTCGAGTTACAGTTTCCGCTGGCGCGATTTCGAGCGTGGAAAACTGTCAGCCGTTGCAGCCGCTTGCCGCGTAATTTCCTAGGCAAAAAACCGGGGTAGGAAAACTCTTTCCGCGCGTGGTTCAGCAAGCGCGCCACTTTTTGGCCGTTTGTCAAACAGTGCAGTCTCGCGAATGCCTCGCGAAATGATTCGATACTACGCGTTAACTTCGAAGCATCGATACCCGTGGATTAATCTTGCGAAAACAAACCATTAGCCCACGCGATGAAGATTCGAAGGCCAATTTCGAAAGCGATCTCGTTTCGCTGTATATTCCTGATTGCCCTGGGAAACGCGCTATTAGCCTAAAATCGAGGGGAGATATCGAAAGAAAATATTTGCCCTGGCATCCAACCGCGTCCAGTCCAATGGGTCAGAGATTACCTGCGTAAGCAAGAGCGCGCCTTCGATCGGTTCAGTGCATCGTCAGTGGTCTCCTTCGCTGTCCGATCCACTATTATCGCTTGGCCGTGGATTTCCACGAAACGAACGAACGTTTCTTTCCCCGTTCGAGATGGAGAATCGAAAAGTTTGACCAAGTTCCTGGCGACCCGAGCGATCGCTCGCTTTCGACTCATTTCACTCAGCCCCGCGAGCATCCCCCGACCGGATGTAATTTACGAAGAGGGGCCACCTTTCCACTTTGGCCGCGATCGAACGGGCGCGATGCTGGACAAGAATTTATAGGCGGTCGCCGTTGCTTCGAGTATTAGAGAGCTAGGTAGAAAAAGCTGTCGACAGCGTGGAATAGCTCAATCGGTTAAAGCAGTCGTCCGGCAAACGAAGGATCCGGTTTCGACTTGCGGTCTACCGATCGAACGATCCCGCTGGCTCCCTATAATTTTCAGAAGTAGGATCGGTTATTGCGCCCGTACCGCTTTCCTGCCGTGTAAATCGCGGCTCAAATTCGATCTACCGGCTGATTGATTGCGTCCGCCGGATTGTCCCCGAATCGAACGAACCGATTGGTTAGCGCGTCGATAGGCTGCGTGGAAAAAGCGTATTCGTAAAAGCGTCTGTGCGAACGCGATCGCGCGTGGCGAATGTGTACGCCGCGTGAACCGCGTATTCTCATCGACTCGCATGGTTCTGTTCAACTGGGGATGAGAGAGAAAAAAAAAAACGCGAGCATGGGTCTCGAGTAATTGGATCTACGATCGAGGAAGCGATCTTCGATTCGACGAAAGTGAACGCGGAGCCGCGAGTCGTGGACCCTCTCGCACCTGTCCCTTCCCGCCAGGTCCACGATATCGTTGACGATAGAGTAACGTATTGGACGCGACGTCGCGTCGAGGTCGCGGGACGATATCTCGTGCCATCCTCGTGGCACGTCCGCTCGACGACGAGCGGTTCGGGTTTAACGCACGGAAAGGGGACCCGTCTCTCGCCGGGCACGGTGGTACCCGATGGATCGTGGCCGTGGTACACTTTCGCAGATGACGCGATAAAACCCTCCGAGTCATCAATACTTTTCACTGGGACGATTTGAATGAAATATCGCCCCGTTGCATATTCGCATCGGCCGTGCCGGTTCACCGTGCGTACGCGTCCGGTACGCGGACGGAACACGGGGCTGGGACGGGGCGGAATGCAGGCGAAGGAAAAAGGAACGCAGTGGGCCGCGAGTTAATGACATTGTAATGAAAAAGATCGATTAGAGAGGGATGGGGGCGAGGGGACGGTCCGGTGGTATTCCGCCGCAGGGGCATTTCGAATATATTTTGTGGCCCGTTTGGGATGGCCTGCGATTCGCTCCGGCACCGAGAAATAACTAAACCGGCCGATGATTAGTTTATACGGAGCTACGAGCTGTCGATTAGCGGGATTATTTAATCTGTACACGGTATATATCGATGCGTTATGATTATCCGGTCCGCGCTAATGCATCGACGCCGCGCGACGGAGAGAGACGAGGTTATAGGGGGTTGCGAGGAGGGGGTGAGTTAAACGGTGATTTCGAGCCGGGCCGGCGCTGTTTTGCATCTTTGGAAATCGATTACCCGGTCTAGCACGAGTGATTAACTTTAGGTTTAACCAGTCGCCGGTTATTTTCCGAATTCGATAGTCACGACCACGGTAATGAGCCGATCGTACCTAATGTACCGGTGATTAAATTTGTACGTAATACCGATTGCTCGTTAACCCCGTAAATCCCGCAACCCGATCAAAGATATTAAATTAGCGGATTCGAGATTGTCCCTTATAATGTTATTACACGCCGTGTAATCGGTACCCTCGTTCGATCGCGGGCCAATTTCGTCTCGCTGTGTTTAACAAAATCATCTCGCCCGAAGACGCTCCCTGGTTTACGATCGGGACGTGATCGGCCGCGCGATCCCCGGCGAAGTAATTATAATTCGATTATGCTTATACCAACAGGTAGCGAGTTGCGTGCCGATTTCAGGGACGGCCGCTCGGTAATATCGATGCGTGTTGCGCAACAATTTAGCGTACGCATGCGAAGAGAACGGGGCAGCACCCCAGCCGTTCGCCGCGGCCGCGTCCGGCATTAAATCGTCCGGTTACGAAACATC
Source organism: Xylocopa sonorina (assembly GCF_050948175.1). Taxonomy (NCBI): domain Eukaryota; kingdom Metazoa; phylum Arthropoda; class Insecta; order Hymenoptera; family Apidae; genus Xylocopa; species Xylocopa sonorina. The sequence continues at coordinate 9,303,540 of NC_135197.1, read as the reverse complement.
GGTATCGCCTCGCGTTTTAATGAAGAAATTAGCCTCGCGTATAAGTTAACAGCCACCGCGCGGCGTGCACGCACGGGGACGATCCCAAAGAGCTCGCCACGGTTCCCGTAAAAACGCAAACGATCGTCCGGCGTATCGTTTCGCGGCTAAGCACGATAACTTCATATCGACGCGATATTGCCGCGGTTACAACGATGCGATAGGGGGGCCGGCGATCGTGCTCGGCCCTCTCCAAGCGGCTATGCAAATTAACACGAGTTCTATCGAACGAGATTGCCCGCCGAGAGGGAGGCAGAGATCGAGAGGAGGACAGGGTGCGAGCCGCGCGGCGAGCGCGATGAAGAGGGCGAAATCGGGAGAAAGAGAACGCGTACGAGAGCGGAGACGAGAAGAGGAACCAGTTGGAACGACAGAGTCGAGCTGAGTAAAAAGGAGGACCTGGATAACTTCGTTCTCGCTCGATTAACAAATGCGTTTTCTCTGCTTTCCTTTTTCCCCTATCGGGCACGCGATATTTATGCTCGCGCAAAATAAGATATTAATAACGACCGATAGATCGAGCACGGCGATACACGGGGCTGATGCACGCATCGATTCACCCAGTATCTTTTACTCCCGCACGCGTTTCCTCTCGCGCGATTCTTCATCGCGCGCGACCACGCGCCGTTAACTTGCGTTGCGAGGTAAAAACGGTCGCGGAGGGTCGTCGCGATCGAAAGCGGATTTAATGCGAGACGTTTCGTAGCGAAAAAGCGTTCGATTCACTCGCCCTTTATTTGCGTTTCTCCTTCACTTTCGTTTGCTGGGTTCTCGTCGTTCCCGATATCTTCCGCGGAGCCTCCCGGTTCCTCTGAACCCCTCGATTCGTTATGAATTTTTATGCGAACCGGGAGTCGACACTATAATTGGCCTTCCGTTTCGGTGTCGCGATACAGCCGCGGGAAAAGTGCAATTTTACGCTCACCCCCCTAGGGACACAGTCGCAAATTACTTTTTTCACGTGCACACCGGTGTCGATCTTCTTTCGAAGTAACCCTCGCGCTCGTCCCTCGCCGCGTTATTTCAACGCGAGAACTTTGCCCAATAATTCACCCTCTTCCTATATACGCTCGTGTCCACGCGTTACACCGGTTATCCGCCAGCCGAGCCGATCGACCGTGAGAGCAAATGTCGCGTGCGCGATTTTTCGCCAGTGAAATAGGGCTCGGCATTTTTCAGCTTTCTTATTCACGGACGCAGAAAATGAAGCTCGTGGTTTCTCGCCGTGGAAAAAGACAGAGAGAGAGACAGAGAGAGAGACAGAGAGAGAGAGAAAGAAAGAGAGAGAGAAAACGAAAACCAGAGATCCGACGACTGTGAATTGCGAATCGAACGATTCGCCTGAACGACCGTTATTAAACGAAGAACCCGTCGCTCGTCGCGAGAGTTTTCTGCGAGCGATATCGCGACGGGGGGAGAGAATCGTATCGTAGACGCGGTCCCCGGGGGGAATAATCAGCGAGGCGGTCCATAAAACGAGTTCCATCGTAAAAAACGAATTAAATCAACGATCGGTAAGCGCGAAAAGCTGTCTCGAAAGTTTATGGAAGGCATTAGCCGGCGCGATAAGTCCGCACAATTGGATTGCTTGATTATGACCGGAAAGAAAATGTACGTTTCATTGTTCGTGGGCAGACCGGCGTCTCCGGGAAACACGATCCGATCGTTAGACCGTCGGTTTTATTATTGCGTCGTTATAAACTGACAATGGCTTCGGTTTCGAGACGAGGCCGCCGTCGAAGAACTTCCTAACTAGCTGCTGCTGTTGCTGTTCCCGCGACGACTTCGCACGGTGTTGCGCCCTGTCTGTTCTTTCCCTCGTTCACCCCTGGCTCCTTCCACCCTCAACTTTCCCGTCCTGCGTTCTCTTCCAGCTGAAGCCTGACTGTGGTCCCCGCGAAAGAGTCAGAGACGAACGCGAGAGGATGGCGTACTTGCTTCTCTCTGTCGCTTGCCAATCTTTCGACTCGCTTTTTCAACCCCCCAGCTTTGTGGATCGACGATCGTCGAAACGGTCGAATTTTCCAGCGGAAAAATAATCGGCTCTTCATTCGCGCACGCTCGTTTAACAAGCGTATCTCTTTAATTGAACCGAATTAGTCACACTAGCGTTGCAGTGCGTTTCGTTATACCGTTCCGCGATTGGGATCTTTCCCGCATTAACGGGACGATTGAACGTGCAATTCGACGGTCCTTTGAGCGACGCGATCAGACACCGGATCGCGTTGAGCAACGTGTCCCGAATTGCGGGATAAATTGCCAGGGCATATTTCGCGTCGACAGTATGAACTGCGTTTAATCCTTTTTGGCGCTATTGAAATTAAGGATCGTCGATACGGACCCTCAGCGAAGGCTGCTCGAATGAAGGCAAACCGTTGCGCGCCCGAAAATTTCAAACGGAATCGAGATACGTTCTTCCGCGCGTTTCACTGTACGAAATTAGGGATGATTCAGTGGAGCACGTAAAGCTGAACGCCAGGTTTTATTATAGCACACCGAGCGGATACCGCGTCTGCAGTTTCTGGCAAGGACGACACGACATCCTCGCGTTAAACGAAATTTTTAATGCACCACGAAATTGCCACGATCAGATGGTTATCGCAGTTGGCTTTGCTAAACATAGCTGTCCTTTCTGTAACGGTGGATCTTATCAAACTCGACTAAGTTACGCTCGACACTTTACATACTGGGTCGAAGGAAAACGGTGCACAGGCACACAGACACACGCATATATAAACACACGTGAGCTTAGTAGAGAAGTTGAAAGAATCCAGAGGGAAATAAGACGATTTAGCATACGTAGAATCGATACGTCCAACGAACAGACAAGAAAGTTGCGGGCGTTCGTCTCCCGAGCGGCGACGAACCAAGTTCGGAGTAAACTACGAAGGAGAAAGTTTCTCTTTACGACGCTCTGTTCGGGCACCGTGGCGTGCACATATCTCGTAGGCTCGTAGAACGGGACTGCGATGCGACGTTGAGCGTATTTTTGGAGCACAGCGAGTATACGGTTCTGCAATTTTCATACGTTCCGCCGTCGCTTTCGAAATACTCGAGATTCTCCGGGAGCGAAGCGCAACGGTTAGCACGTCGTCCGTAACTCCGATCCCGCGTCGCCTTTCGTACATTTCCGGCTCTAATGCCAGGCGAAACGTCGCGGGCGAAAAAATGTCCAATGACGCGAAAGCACGTCGGCTGCCGCGCGAGTTCACCGTCGCGTCCTCCATTGTCCGGCGTCCCAGTTTTCATCCCCCTCTCGCGGCTCTCGCTCTTGGACCAGGCGAAAAGAGACACGGCCCAGCCGTATATGCACCAGGAATAATACGCGAGTCGATCGACGACGATGACACTGGCGGAAAATAAAATAGCGGTCGTTTTAGAGTCGAGGGCGTAAGCTGTATTTTCCCGAAGAAAAGGGATGAAATGTACTTTTGCTCTTACGCTCGGAGCGCCGGTTCCTCCCTTTGCTCGATGCATTTCCTATATTTCCCCGTTGAAAAATATATCGAGTGGGACAGGGACGGTGGACGGATGTGCGGCTAAAATGATTTTCGCGAAAATGGATGGGGGGTGAAAGGATAAACTCGCGCGAGAAATAGCAATAGTGGCGATACAGAAATTACTCCGATCGTAACAGTTGAATAAGAAACCAGCAACTTGAAGGAGAAAGAGAAAAAAGGGGGAAAGGAGCGTTTGATGAAGCAAATCTCGCGGAAATCTCGAACGGAGGACAGACGCGTAACGTATTACCCCGCGAGACCCGTCGAGGGTTGAAATATTCGAGGCGCACGTAGGTGCGCCGCGATAAGGGGTGTTCAATCCGGTATCAATCTGAAATTACAAGCAAAGCTGCACGGCGCCTGTCCCCCGGCCGACTGTTTTCATCTCGATAAAAATATGTACCGAAAGCGTGGCCGGCCGTGGCTATAAAATTAACGATCGCGGCGATAGCATCGAGACGGATCGTTTCGTAATAACCGCAAAAGAAGAAGCGCGACGAACGGCTGGAAGGGAAGCCGGTAGCCCGCGTTACGATTGCGAACGATCTCCAGCCAGCCGACTATAACGGACGGGAGAGGATTCGGCCTGGCGAAGAAATAAATACGCCGACAGTTCACGAAACGGCGCAAGGCGAAGCCCGGGACTTCCCCCTGTACCTGGCCTGTTCTTTCTCTACCCAGTGTGTGTGGCTCCGGCCCGCGATATGAAAGGGGGCGAGAGGGAGCCAGTCTGCGCCGTGAGAGTGGTTATACACACCGTATAAAGAGGTACGGGGGCCCGAACGAGAACGCGAGCGGGCCAGAGAGAGAGACGCGCGACGCAGGAGATATACGGCCTCATAATTCGCTTCTAAACATCGCTAATTGCACCGCTGACCCTCTAAATCTTTCGTGGATGCTATCTGCCCGCTCGAAAATACTCTCCCCACTTCTGGCCGCCCTTCGCTCTCCTCCGCGTTACCATCTAACCACCTTTGTTCGCTCGAGACGGAACGGCGCGAGGGTACCTCGCTTACACGCTCTCTATTAACCCCGCCGCGGCTCGTACATTTCTCAGATCGACGCCAGATACCGACTGGCCCCGAGCCGTGCCCGCTTTCCGGACCGAGCAGCCTCGAACCCGAAACACGAGGGCGAGAAACCGTTGAGAGAGTAAAATAAAGCGAGCCAGGGTGGTGCAGGGGATGATGCGCGATGAACGTATCACCAGCGTGCCGACGCTGGTGCAGGCTTCAATAGAGCGCTATCCAGCGCGGGATAAAACTCGGGCCACGAAGATAGGAAATTGGATGAAAATTGGAAATTGAGTTACGGACCGCCGGATGTGAGAGGGGGTGGTTGCGAGAAGGGTGAAATTGGTATCGCAATTACTTTGAACCGCCTTATTAACCCTGACAAGCTCCCGAGGACACACGATTCTTAGCAGATTCCTCGTGCTGAATTAATTAGTGAACGCATTGGATTGGTATTGTTTAAAGCGTTACTCGGAAACACGGAAAATGAACGCTGGAGTTGGTCAGTCTTGTGCGAGAGAAATTTGTAGAAAGAAAACCGGTGGTTTCCTCCGTCATTGTGTCGTGTCCTCTCGTGCACCTCCGTGGAAACTTCTCCCCGGGATCAAGAAGGGTACAAGGTTGATTGAAACAGGGTGAGAGGTATCTCGTTTAGTAATCTTGTCTTTTGTCGCCGGTGGTCGACGAACGATCTTCCTCTCCTCGTTGCCCCCGGTAGTTTAACTTTCAAAGGCAAACGCGCGCGGTCAGGAGGCAAGCAGTCGCATCGCCGATGAATCCCCGCAGTTACTTTCCGGTCGGTTTCTTTGATTTCACGCCGGGAAAACTGTTTTCCTTGTTACGACCGAGGTCGCCGAGGAAATCAAGTGTCCGTGGTACGCTCCCGCTCTTCTATCGTAATCAGAGACCCGAGCGAGGAATGAAAATTGATCGTTCCTTCGTTTCTTCAATCGGGGTGCGGTGAATTCTCTCATTGTTGCGCACCTTCGACCTGAATTAAACAGAATCACCGGAATATTCTCGGTTTGTTATCGACGTCAGAGAACGAGGCGTCCCTTCAATGAAGAGAAACGATCGCCGGGGTATTTATTCGCGCATTGTTTCGCCGTGAAATCGCGAGGTTATCAGGATGGAAGCGCGAGGAGGCTGCGTCCTTCTGCTCCGAAATCTGGCCGGCTATAAATCTTGATTAATATCGCGGGGAGGCACAACGGGTGGCCTTCCCTCCGATTACACAAACTGCCTCTAAATTCCACGGTTTCCAGCCTCGAACCGCCCGAAGACGCCGTTGAAAGGCTCGCGGAAAATCGGGGCCGAGGGTCGGAGTGGCGCTTTTCAATTTACTTTACGGGACGAAGGGTGCTCGTTTCGCGGGACGAAACGGATTTCTTTGTTTTATCGAGTTGTAATAAAACGCGAGCCGGCGAATCGCTTCGATACAATGGCATCGCGAGCCGCGAGCTTCTTGTCCCTTCATCCCATCCCCCGCTGGCCGTTTTTCCCCACCGGTTAAATGGCTACGCTCTCTCCCGGATCGACGTGTCGTCTCGTTCATCGTTCCACTTGACGGCGGTGTAAATAATCGTTTCCTGCTTCCTTCCTAGACTCCCTCGCAAACAGAAGCCAAACTCTGTTGCCTCTCGATCGTCAAATATTTTAATTAAGTCACGTCTCGGGAAACAAATGTTTTGCCACCGCCGCGACGGGCTCTTGCTCCAAGTATCGACAGGGTGCCTCCGCGAGGGGCTGCGGACTCGAAAGTAGACGTAATGCACGCTGCCGTTCAATCGATATATTATTCCGATGATGTATTCTACTTTCCGTCGAGGACTCTCCGCAAAGTTCTATCGACTGTCTGAATTCGAGTCTGCCCTCGTGAACATTGATGCGTTTCGTGTACCAACCCCGCCGCTCTGGCAAACGTTCGCTCGTAAACAAGAACTCGCAGTTGTGTTGGCTGTAAAAGAAGGATTTTCGACGTTTATCGAAAATTATTCCCGATACGATTTACTCGCGGCCCTCTCCGAGAACGAACATCGTTATCCTACAAAAATACCCTGGCGGGCCGCCCCGTTTGCGTCCTCGTGGATTCGCCCGGCGATCGATTATTTTCCCGTACGATCGATAAATTGTAAACACTCGTAGCCGTCCCAAAACGGTTCGTTTATCTTGTTCAGCGTGTTTACTCGCGGCTCATTTCACCGCGAAGGCTGCCCATAGGAAAGGGAGAGGGAAGCCTTTGAATGGAGAAAGAGAAACGGGTCCTGGCGGGCGAACGGTGGACCGTGTTTGCCGAACTTATTTTGGTTAAGTCACGTCTTCAAAACAAACCCCCGTGACACAGTGTGTATAGGATCGGAGACGGGCGATAAGTCCAGTTTCGTGACGAATACCCAGGGGGGGTCCCCCCTTCAGCAGCGGTTAGAAAAGCCTGGACGAGAGAAGAACGCACCCACTTGTGCACCCTCGAGTCGAGCCGCGTTTTTCCTTTTAACGCGCGCCGTCAACGTCCCGGAATGCGAGCGCGGGACCTCCCGGAAGGCGGCCAGCACCGCAGACGGACGCACCAGATCGTTCCCGTGGAAATATTGCGAGCAGTTTAACCCACGAGAGAGCGAGAGAGCGGCGAAATTCAAAGCTTCCGCGATACGTGCGGGCAAACCCGGAGGGGCGGATCCGTCTAAATTAGCCGCAACTCGCGAGGAGGATAAATATTTGCCGAAACATCCGGCCACGCTTGGCCCCGCTGCTTTTTAACCCTTTAAGTGATGGGGGCGTGTACGTACACGTCCAGCGAAATATCATCATCGTGGACCATCGCGTATCGTAGCCAGCCTTGGGATTGATACGCGTCGTTTAAGTCGAGCGGGTTCGACGTTACCCGCTCGAACGGGTGAATCGCTACGAAAATTCGATAGCTTTGTTCCTATTCGAGGGACGGTCTTTCCCGTGTAATCCGATGATGAATCGGACGGTGGTAAAAACAGAGAAAATTCTATTTACCGTTAATAGCCCTTGAAATCCCATTAGAATCGTAGTAAGTCTGTTCATTTGCATGCAACGAGACTTAAAATGGCGGCGCGTAATCCCTTCAGACTTAAACAATAGGTTCGAGTGGTCCGCTCGGCGTAAAAGGACGGGAAAAATGATTCATACTCCGTATTACTCCCAGTCGGAGGTTCAACATTTATCATTGGACTGCGTCAGGTGGCAAGCTACCCTTTTCAAATCGCCAGAGGCCGACTCGTTGCCTAATAATCTTCATTAATCAAATTAATTCGACGTCGCGGACGAGTGTAACCGTTTCCTCTGAAAGGAACCGAACCGTGGATGTCTTCGATGGATCCACCTCTGGTATTATTCACCGAATCGTAGCCGTGATTGTCCCGAATTAATCGGGCAGACGCGGTTACCTTCGAAAACGACCCCCGTACGCGGTCTACCGCGACGAAATAAGTTATCGCAACAAACGTAGAAGGAGCATGGGCGACGTTTCTCGGTCGGCGTCGAGCCAGGACCGTTCGAGGGTTTTTACACGCGTGCACGCACGCACACGTACCCGGCCGGTTAGCGAGAGGGGTGAGAGCGTGGCGGGTCGCACAGCCAGCTGGAAATATCATTCCACGATTAGGGGCGCGTCGCGTTCCACGGCGAGGTGGACGACGTCGCTTTAACACGGCGTCACGGCACGGTACGGCAATGGGAAACGTTATTCCTCATGTTTTCGCGATACGTTAACAGAAAACACGAGAGTTTCTAGTACGTACATATTATCGCAGGGTGGTTCGCCCCCGACAGCCACGGGCGGGGAGAGCGAACGGGGTGGTGGGGTTGGCCTGGAATCTAATTGTTCGGATACACGCATTTCACCGACCGCCATCGACGAACACACACACACACACACACACATACGCCCGTGCACGCTTCGCCGTTTTGCTTTTCACGTCGCGGCACGCATGCATTACACACATGCATAGATACGTACACACGAGGCAGTTCGTGCGCGCCGAATTTTAAGCCCTCTGCATACCGAGCGTTGCGCGATTTAATGAATTATTAATTGATCATTAAGCGGCGAAATTTCAATTCGCGATACACGAGTTTCCGCTACTCGAAGCCACTCGAGTGGTAACGTTCCGGGGAGGGAGGAGAAAAATGGCTACGAGCGAATGGGAAAAGTCTTGAACATTATCACGGTTCCTCCGCTGAGAGTGTATTAATACCGTAGAGTTAATTGTCCCAAGGGGAGCGGTGGCCGATTAGATCTATTCGAACGATCCGATATCACGTTTTACACGAGGATATCGTATCCGGAACGCGTGCACGGTACTCGTGTCTCGCATAAATTCTTTATTAATAAACCGTTTCGTCGAGCGGCGCCCCGGCGATTACGTCACGAGCAGCCGAGCGATACCATTCCATGGTTCAGCTAATTAGCTACTCACGCAAAACGGCGAATTACGATAACAGCCGTGGTATAAAGTTTCGATTGTGTTCGAGGTGGAAAGTTAATCCGCGGACGGACCCGTGCAGTGTGCAGGTACCTTTAACGCGGTGGCAGTACGCGCGACGGTACAGGTACAGTGGTCCGTGTACGTGCAGGTGGCACAAGCACATGCACCAGAGGACACACGCTCATTATTCTGTACACGGGGTTTCGATCAAGCGCCACGAGCCACCGGGATTGTTTTAATGAAACCATTTCCTCCTCCCTTCTGCCGTGCCTCCGCGTCTAGCCGCCATCTTCCACGCTTTTCTACCCCCGAGCGTCGCGGCCTTCCTGCGCCAGCCTCGCTCGCGCTGGCCGCGCTTTCTTTCCGCCGGCTGGGCGCATCGATGATGCGAAGGGAAGAAGAATGGCCGATTGATGAGCCAGATAATGGAGCTGCCAAGACGCAAAGACCGTCACGTCCGCGGGAAACGACGTTAGACGTCGACTCTCGCGGCGTCCTCGATTGAAACCGGCTCGATAAAAAGCTGGAACACTTTATTACGCTTCAAACTAATTCCGGGACGGAGGCTGAACGTCGCCGCCGTGACGCCACGGATCCGCTGTATTCTTCGATTAATGGCTACGAAATTGGAATTCTTCCTAAGGTCGTGGTGCACGCTTGAGCCCTAGCGAGGTCACGTTTCACTGAGAAAAATCATTGACTCTGTGTCGAGTACGAATGGTGAACCGCGGGTTTAGGTTAACTAACCTTGACTAAGTTAGCCACGTACGCCGAGGAAACTTTAGAACTAGTTAGGCGACGCATTAACGTATCCGTGCCGTACATCCACCCGCTCTATCGTCCTACGAGCAGTTTCTGCGAATTAAAAAATATCATCGTCGAGGATTTACTCGATCTCGACGCATCCGTCAGAGGAACCAACCTCCACCTACCACGATAAACCACGCGACATTCCCGCGCGACGTTTCCCGTTCGCGGAGAGCATTCTCGTTCGAAGCTATCGCTTAATTTCCAGAGGTCTGGAGGGTCGGCGAGGGTGGTGTAATAAAAATGACGGACACTGCCGCGGCAGTTCCGCTTCAAAAACAGCGTATATATTAAAAAGATGCATCGCCGTTGGTGTCGCATGAAAAGAGTCGGCTGGGGGTAATCTTGACCGTTTTATTCCGCGGAAAAGTTGCGGCCGCGGCAGCGTCGCTCGCGGCCTGCTCGAGGCAGTATTCCGTGAAAAATATTCCGCGGCTTCAAACAGCACCGGTGCGCGGCAGCGTAAAAGCTGACACGAGAGCGGGCGGCGGGGTCCGCGTCACGGACGGGACGCGTCGTTATTTCATAACGGCCGGGAATGCCGTGTACCCCCCGTCGTAGCCCTGGTAAAAGGGAACGACACTTTCATATCTTCCCGCGCATTAATATCGCGTTACGACAAGGAGAACCGAAATCTAGGACACGACGGCGGCCAGCCGCGAAGAGTAATGCGCTCAGACGCGAAATATTAATGCGAGCTCGCGTCGCGACGCGACCACCGTCACCTGACTGTCTCGGGGTGGTCGCGCGCGAAGTATCGCCGCTCGTACGAGTCGATAACGATGACGATCGTTTTTCCTAACGCGCTATCCGTGTATATATATATATATATATATAAAACGCAGAGGTTTCTGCGAAACGAAACCTACAGCGGCGTTAACAGACACGGAGCAAAGAAGAAAATAAGAGGAACTGATCACTCGTAAAGCAGAAACTTTGAATCAAAGACTTAACGAGGGTATTATGCGGGAGTGGAAAATACTAGGTACGGTTCTCCAGCCGGCTCTGAATGTTTCATCGCAATTAAAGGCCTGAAAAGAGGAATATCGTCGCGATTATTCTCGAGACGGGCCGTGACCTCCTTCGTTTGTACTGTTCCGCAGACGTCGCGTTCCTGTCTACCGGGTAAAATGACCGAGAACCAGAGAGACGGGCCGAGAAAGAGACAAGGGGACAGACGGGGCGAACTAGCTAGTCGGCTCTTATTTGCACGGCATGTATATTTAATTTGGCTTGCATATACATGCACCGGCTGGCGACGTTTTTTTTCCACACGGACGGGCTGGCCGCGGAACAACGGGCGCCGCGCGAAACGCCCAGCCAGCCACGCCGCGCCCTAAACTTTTAGGGATTGCACGCTCGCGACCCCCCGCTCCACGGAATATATTTGCATGCTCCAGTTTTTCCGCGTTTTTATTTACCCCGTGGTCGGGAATTTGTGGCTCCCAGAGTGTGCCGCGTTCTTTATCCCCCGTCGCGTTTCTAGCCGCGAACCAGCTCCAGGCTGCTGGGGCCTGCCTAACCCTAGACGGCTCGCAGAAACTCGCTCAAGGAACGTGGGTGTTTCCTAGCTGCGAACGAGGCCGCGTCCAATAATCCCGCGAGCCGCCGTCACGTTTACCTCTTATTAATCGGAAGAACGTACGCGCGCACGCGAAGCGAAACAGGAGAACTGGAACGTGGAGCCAGTTTTAAAAAGGCTCGCCTTGTACTTAATGACGTTAATCTCCGTTCGCGAGCCGAGCCAGCTTGATTCGGAAACCGTTCCAAGCAAAGGATTAAATACCGCTAATTGTGGCAAACTAAAGAATAGAGGGGAGTAGATTACGCTCGAGAATTAGAGCACGAATCGCTTGAAAGGGAACGATCCGGCCGGTACGAGCGGTGATTATAAAGCATGAAGTTCGGTCAATGTATGTCCGACGTCGAGGCTGATAAGGTCGATAGACTGGCTGGATTTACATAGGGAAACAAGAAAAGCGAAGGAGGGTGGCGGCGCGATACCGCGCGATATTTATGGCCGAGAGCGCGGCGTCGGAGAATTAACGGCCGGTCGATACTTCATCAACGTTAATGTATTAATTGCGCGTTTAATTGGCACGCACTTTGATCGGGCGCCCGTTCGATCCATACGGGGCAAATCGAGCAGAAATCGCTCGTTTACGGCGAGGAAGGAACAGCCAGGCGGTATTTGTGCCGCGACGTTTTTGCACCGCTGGTACCGCGGCGTGATGCAACAACCACCGCCGCGGCGCGTTCCGCTGCTTTTGTCCAGCTCTAGCCGTGAGAGTTGTCCTCGAATACGATGCACTCAGCGGTTTCAGGAATTGGAACGGACCGCGATGGAAGTTGGCGAAAGGAAACGTCGAACGGTTCCAGTCAACGATCTTTTTGTCCGACTTTTTCTCCCCTCTCGCTAGCGCTCTATATGGATCCATCGCGTACATCGACGTCTTATCTTCTCTATCGGACAGTCACGTTATTAAAAAGGGAAGAATAAATACACGTGGTCGTGTTTCAGGGACCGTCGAGTTCCCCCTATGTGCGCGCGTTACATCTTGTGTACACACCGTACATCCGATAGCGGAAATCCACCATCTGCGATACGATGATCGCGCCCCAGTTCCTCTATCGCTCGCCTGAATTTTCCGAATGGCTTGATACGCTCGTACATTTCCATCCTCGACTTTCAGCCTGTTTCACCTCCAATTGCGGATTTCGCAGCGCTACCGTCAGTCTCGCTTCCTAGAATTATCCTCCGCAACTCGTTCGTGCAAATGAAAGCACGCCACGAGCTCTCAGCGGCAGGAAGGCAACAATCATCCGTGCGCCCGTCTTAAACGTCGCGCAGTACTTAGTTTCCCTGCACGGAAAGCGTCTCTGTCGTTCGCTGACATCCGCGCTAACGCTAGCGACCGACGATTTTCGCCGTGGAAAATACTTTGAACGCGATCGCGACCATGATCGGGCAGTGTTCGGTTAATGAAAACATTGTCCACCCCGTGGCGACGAGGGCGGTGCGAACGAGGGTGAACAGAGGCGAGCGGTCGGCTTGTCGCACACGGACGATCGTCCGTCCGCTCGAACACGCGGCTGCTTGCTCTGGGACGAAGCCTCTATCCTCTCGCCATCCGTCGATCGGCTGGCCAGGCTTGGTGGACGCGCACGGGGAAACAAGGCAGCCGAAATTCGAACACGGCCGGATGTGCGAGCCGTGCGTTGTTCGCCTAGCGCTGCACGACCGTGTTAAACCCGTCGACTGATTTCCACGGAAAATAGAGCGACAGTATTGGCGTGGCGTGGCCTGGCGTGGCGTGGCGCGGCGTGGCGCGACCCTGCCCCTCGCGGCCGCCACTAAATCATCCGTACAATAGAGCGAAAAGATTAAAGCCGTAACGAGCAGCGCGGAATCGCGGACCGCGTATAATCCGTACGACCTCGACGAGCCTCGATCCGTTAATAAATAAATGGACGTTGACGCACGGCCGAGGGTGAGCCGCGTCGACTCGTTTTCGCGATCGTTCACACCTGTCCTCCGTAACAACGCCTACGTCGAGTCACCAGCCTCGGCTGCCGGCTAAATTTTGAATAGAGCTAGGGGAGACCGCCGCGGTGGACGATCGACAACGTGCAGGGAGGAGAATCGGATTGATTGCGAGTGGATGTTCGCCGTGGACAACGCGTGTATTATTAATCCGGTCTGGGATCTGGAAAAATTTGATACACGACCCTCTGAAGTGGTCTATAATTAGAAGATCAATGGGTTTCCCTCTTGCTCGACCTTCCGCGCACTAGGGATGCGCTCGAGATCCTTGCGGTGACGCTGAGTAAACTCTCTGTGTTCGCGTTAAGGGTTTTTTTTTCCCGGTAATCGAATTCAATTCTCTCGTTGTGGCGAGTTAGCAGATAAAAAAAATCTAGACTAGACTGAAGACCCACCACCACCCTCTAGACTGGATGCTCGTGGAACCATAGAGTCATACGGTCTGCGCCACGATGGGTCGTGACGATAAGTTACCGCACAGCGAGAGAATGAACAGTGAAACTTGAAAAGTCGTCCGCTGTAGCTATCAAGGAACATTTCAAAAGGTCGGCGGCGCCACACAGGCTATAACACGGGTCGTTTATAGCGCGAAGTTTTCACCCTGGTAGACCGTTCGCCAGCCTCGATAGAACTCGCGTCCCGATACTGTACTTCCGGCGCAAGTTTTCATTTCTAAATTGCGCGTTTAACGAGGGAAGCGTGAATTTCCACGGAAAAAGCATCGAGTTTCTGGAAGAGTAGCAACCAATAGTCGGTCCTGTTGGGCAATTATTTGTCCAAAGCCGAAGTCGTGTGAATACTTCGCTAAATATATTTAACGATCCATCTGTGTCAACTGGATAACACCCATTTCCGTACTTCGTAGGATCACCCGAGGGAAAGGAACAAAAGATATCGTTAAGAACACACGAGCAACGTCATCGAGAGGATCCTCAATTGCCGAGGAACGCAGATATCGTCGACGATGTATAAACTTATCATTGGGTACACAATGAAGCCGCGCTAATAGTAATCTCTTATTCTATTGTAACGTCGTTGCGCAACTGGGAGGCGAATCATCGTTACACATTGTACGTCGCCCAAGTGACCCTTGCGGGATTAATTTACTTAAGAACGTCTCGCGAGAGGGGATGAAACAGCAGCAATTTCCATCGACAAACATTCCGCGTTTTCCGTGGAGTTCGATCTCTGACCGAGTCGCCATCGGGATCTCCTACTTTCCATTACTTGGGGGATATTATCGCGGCGACAATTCCGTCGACCAGTTATCTCTCGTTGTTAACCCCCAGGCCAGGAGCCAAAAGAACAAAAAAAAATGGCACGGAAGTCTGCGCGAGATCGACAAGACGGAATTAACGGGACGCTCGTCGAACAATTGGACGCGTCGCGATACGTTTCCCGAACGACGGGAATTATTGCCAGGACCGAGTTAAAGCCGGAACAAGCCGTATCGTAACAGGTAACATCGTTGACCCGCGATTAGTAACGCCGGGCAAGAACGTACAGCCGATTCTAATCAGTCGTCACGCCTGTGCGTACGTAACGACGTCGTTATCGGCGTCTCTCCTCCCCAGCCGGCGTTGCATCGTGTCTCCGCTCTGGCACTCCATCTTCCCCGACGAACGAAACAACCGTTCCGCTCTCGTAGCCTCTCTGTTACGCTTTTGACAATGATTACGGTCGTTTGTCCATGCGAAGATTGCTTCGTCATCCACGGTCTTACATGCGTCGCACGACGACACGCAGGGCTCCTCTGGGTCGCGATCGAAACGATCGTTTATCGGATGACGGTGGTTTTCTGGCAGCAGGCAGCCGCAACAGTAGGTTGGATAACGATCCGCCGAAAGTTACGCTAACTTCTCGCTACCACTTCGCGGGGTGATCGTCGACGAAATTAAAACTCGACGCGCGCCCGGCTCGACGTTTATTCCACTCCGCGTGATTTCCGGATTAGCAAAGTGGAACAAAATCCTCGTTCTGGATATGTAGATTCAAATTAGCTCGCGCTGGCTACTTGCGTGGCGTGACTGGCGAACATGCCCAGGACACGACCGCCTAATTTCTTTCGACATTTGTTTCCCTTATCGATCCCTCGAGTCAGTCGAGGCGTGCACAGAAGGGAGGCGGGAAATTATTGCGCGGTTGGAAGCCAGCTGTCGAGTTTTGAGACATTTTCCAGGGATCGAGAGCAACCGAACGGGGCGGTGAACAAGGTCTACGTTCATTCGTCGAGCGCGCACGTTCGCATAACCGACGTCGTACGTATCACCTACGCGCAACGTGACTCGGGGACGTAAAATTTCATCGCGGATACGGGGTAAATTTCCGGGGTGGTTCGCGAGTGTTTTCACGAGCATACGGGAGCGCAACACCTCCGTCGATCGTCTTCGCCAGCGCCGCGTAAATACGCGGTAGAGACCGGGCGAAGCAGCGGCTGGTAAAAGCAAAGAGACATGAATATGTATGTCGCGCCCGGCAGGCTAGGCCGCTGAGATACGACCGCCATCGCGTTTATTCATGCGACTTTTAATATTTAACCCGCGAGGTTATCAACCGCCTCGTACTTTTCGCAATAATCGCACCTTATCGTTCCCGATGGCGCTACGCGAGTTGCGAGATCGTCCGACGCCTCTCGAACTCGCGATAAGAGCCCGCGAGAGAAATTGTGCGAACCGGAAATCGACGGTACCAGCGACGAGCGCGCGATGATTGCGACGAACGGATTAGAAATGGGGACAGCTGGTAACGCTTGCGAGACAATGCCTTATCGTCGATAGAGAGGAGCGAATAAATTTATAATTATGCGGGTTACGTATGTGACATAAGCGGTAATCGTTACGTTACCATTTCTGCTATCTTAATTACAGCGTGATACGTTCGACTCGCGGGACCCAATGAACTCTGATCACATTTTCCGTTTACTGGACGTTTAGACGGAACGACCACTTGTCTGTTCGCTGGCGCGGAAACTAGACGAACGTCGATCGCATCGAAGTTTTAATAACGGGTTCTCGAGGTTTAAGGCGGACACCTAAAAGAATCGGGCGGCGAACCGTCCACAACCGTGGACACGTTCCGATTCCACGGCGAGATACCCCTTGCTCGGCTTGCTAACTGTCGCATGCGGGATTAGATCGATAAGATCCCTGGCACGATTAGTTAATTAGACGAGTATCGAGGATAGGTCGGTCCTAACTGTTCCTGCTCCCGCTTCGCCTTCCTCGTATTAATTACACCGCGTCCATCGTTTCTTTCGACCATATTTTTTCATCGTGCCAGGAACATTACCGGGAACAGGTCGTATAGTACGACTCGGTTCGTAGTATTTCCACGTGAAGTTACTACGTTCGAGCTGAACCCTTGCTACACCAGACTCGACTCTCCCCGATGCTGACTTCCGCGCTAACCTCTGCTCCACTAACCCTGCGTTTGCTCAGAGTAACCCGATTCTTATCTGATTCATTCCGCGAGTCGCCCATCGACTAAGCAAAGGCGTATTAATCGCGAAACAGCCGAGTGTAAGTGAAATTTCGTAGCAGCTGACGGTGCAGAAGTTGCGACGTGCGTTGACTTCGACACGCGGTGTTTTCGCGCACGCAGTTCACATTAACGCCAGTCAACACGTATATCATCTCCGTTCAAACAAGCCACGCCGGATTTTTCATTTATCGAACGTCAAATAATACCCAGGCAATATTACCTGGAAGTGCGCACGGTTATTTGCGAACGTTCGCTATCTCCGTCGGGGGTAGGGCGCGCGCGTTCCGGTCGTTCGCGTGCCCCGCCGATTTTTCCACCCCCTGAAATATAATAACATCGGACGTTGGCCCGCGATCGAAACGCTAGTTTCGCGCCGAGGTAAGCTCAATCTCAATCGTATTAATTGCTCGCCCCGCTTGTTCCACCGTATCCACCCCCCACGGTGCAACCACCCCCCTTCCTCGAACCTTTTTTTCCGCCAATCTAGATCAACGTGGCTCGCAAACACGGGCCATGTAAACAAGCCTCGCCTCGGTTATGGAAGAGAGACAGGAAGCGGAACGGGCGAGAGATAGACGGGGGCGGGTCAGAGGGTGAAAATGAGTAAGCGAGAGAGGAAAGCAGAGACGGGGCGCGTTATCAGTTAACGAGCCGTTCCGGCGTTACGTCCGTGCGATGGTGCCGGAGGTGCATTTTTAAAAGGGGGTGATATTTTATTTTTGTTGTTAACCCTGGGACTTTTCTAAAGGATCCTCAGGCAGGGTCCTCGTGTGCACCCTCGTAATAACTTGCCGCGCGCGGTCTCTCACGGCGAGAAAAACACGGGCTCTCGTGCCGCGCGTTACTACAGGCCCTGGTATGGGTGTGCGCGTACGTAACGCGTTCTCTGTGCCGCGGTTAGCGCCGGCCCCGATTCGAGCCAGGGGTTCCGGAAAAAGCTGGCGGAATTCAGCGATGTAAAACATCTAGGCGCACATATCATTTCCCTTTCAATCTGTTAATGAGCGCCCCGGGGATGCTTCCGTCCGCTGGGCGGCGGACCCACCCGCGTCAGGTGTTTCCCTCCTTCCGCTTTATACCGTTCGAAAGGGTCTCCAATTAAAAAACGACGCGCACTCGTCGCAATAAGTCGCGCGTCGGTCTCTCTTTTTTAATTGAATGCTGAATTCAAACCGATGTATCGACACCGTCCTCGCATTCGCCGCGCGGAAATTAAAGGGGGCTCCGGTTAAATGCCCGGGCTTTTCCCCCGCGACGGATAACCGGGCGAGCCTCGATTGCTTCTCGTTAATTGAGAAATATTCAAGCAGAGATAAATTGGAGCGGCAAGATCGAAAGGTCCGGCTCTCTTTAACCCCGTTTCAACCGACTCTGCTGGGACGCGAAGGGGTAGATGCGCGCGTACACCTCGAGCGAGGTATAACGCGCGTTGTCAGAGCGAAACGAAATAATAACGCGCGCGCGGAGCACGGCAAAGGGTCGCGTCGCTTGCGGTGGCGTAATCTAAGGGAAAAAGCAGGCGCGCTCGCCCTCGACGTCACCCGCCATCCGATTATCGTTGCCTAGCTTTTCACCGAGCTTCACGCTCGTTTCGTCACACTTTTCAAGGAACACGAAACCACGCGCTCGAACCCCCTCCTCGCCACGGTGCCACGCGTGAACGCGAGTCAACCCCGTCGTGTCCCGGTTCGCGTTTTAAGCCCACCACCACCACCGATATTAATTACAGCGCGTCGAAAAACCGCGCGCCAGATAACCCGATTCCATTCGAGGCTCTTTCTTCGTCGATGGCTGCCGCGCTGCCGCGAGTAATCGAATCGCTCGGCTAAGGGCGCGTTTTCTTCGACCCCGTCGCGCCCGGGGTTTTATAAATTTCATTCAACCGTGCGCCACGCCGGCGCCGGCGGAATTTCGAAATTCATTTTCTCGGTCGCGCGTCGCCGCGCTCCTCGTTCGAGCCCCATTGCCGGGCAACGTTCCATCGGGGAATTTTCTTTTCACCACACTCGCGACTTCCACCTGCTTTTTCTTTTTTTTTTCTTTACCTTTCCAAGGGGGTAATTGATACTCCCAGCGAACGCTCCCCGCCCGCGAATATTCCAAACTGGGAAACGCTTCTTTCCTGCCGTGGAATTGGTCGGATTTCGCGAGCTCCGCGTCCATTTTGCCAGGAAGCGTTTCTACTGTGATCAGAATTTGTGCGATTAACCTGCTAGCCGAGACACTGATTGACGAAACGATTGTAGAAATGGAGAAGACAAATTGAATTCCTTTATTATTACGTTAATAGCGTAAAATAGTTATCTCCTAGGGATTATGAAAAATTAAGGGAATGGATCGTCGAGTAAGATAAAATTTGTCGATTAAATTACAGGATCATCGAGTTACTTTCATCCGGATGATCCGATTCGAAACTTAAATAATAGATCAGGAATGAACGTATTTTCTGCAGTTAAAAGATAAATGTACAAATGAAAAATGGACAGATTTTTCTTGCACATTCGTGTAGATACCTCTCGGTCCGCGTATGCGTGTTCGTGCACGCGAGAAATGGTTATTAATTATTAACGAAAGTAACAGCGAAAGCAAGAGGAGAAGGAATTCTCGGAAAAGTTCATTTTATAATTGAATCAAGATCGTCGCGTGACCCACGGTTATGAAGATACCGTCTGCCGATTATTTGATCATTTCGACCGGTGGCCAGCGAAGTATCGTCGTTGTTGACAAGCGAACTCATTCCTTCGCGTACTCGTGCGCTTGTCGCCGCGACTTTATCTCCGCCTGTTCGCTGTCATTCTGAAAAGTGCCTTTGCTTGTTCACCGAACCAGGGTTTAACCGCTGTGTTTAGCGTTCGCCGTTTCCTCTTATGATTGCTCGCTTAACGCAACTGCCACTTTCTAGCACGTGAAAGCGAAACAGTACCGCGGTATTCCTACGATTATGCGTCGAGGGAGAAGTCAAAGGAAATCGCTTGAACGATAAAAAAAAAAATATCGTTCGAGTCCCGTAGATTAGCAAATTTTACGAACGAGGCTCGCGTTAAGGTTGCTCAAGAGCTACACCTCGCTAGAGAAGTTTATCAAGGATTACCGGTTAGCACCGTGGGACAAATCCAGGAACGGACAGTATTTCGTCGTATTAGCCCACCGTTACTTTTTCCCTTTGTCTTGAGTCGAGCGCCGGGGTGGCAACCGCATCGTTTACCCCGACCACTGGGCTCGCGCGCGCGTCGCCAGCCGCCGCGTTCACCCCCCGGAAGTTCAAAGAAAACCCCGTAAATAGTGGATTGCGGGGACCATAACAAACTGGAATGGTACATTTCGCATTTATCAAAGAGCCCTGGTCCCCCGCGCGCCTCGCATTACCGTGCTTAGAGGCGCACCCGAGCCGCTTCTTGTAATCCGTCCTCTATCCGACCCCCTCGGCTGGTCCCCGTTTTCCGCGCGCGTTCCTTCCCTTATCTATCCGCGCTACAGCCCCGTTAACCGCTCTCGGAGGATAATGCCAAGAGAGGAAGACTTCAAACGGAATACCGTATCTCCTTGCCGGGTATAAATAACAATCCGTTGGGCTGGTATTGATTTTGGAAAGACGGCTGCGACGCACGGGAACTGCGAGCGTGCGACGGCGGTGCCGCGCGTGCCGCGGCGGTTTTCTGAAAAAATCCGCCTCCCGTCTACGGCGGAGTGCCTATAGAAAACCGGCGTGGCTCCTTTTGTGCGTCGCGGATCGGCGGCGCCGCGCATTCGGCTATGATCGACGACAGAATTTCGCCGTTGCACCGGGGGATTGTGATTGGAATCACTGGACCGTTTTCGACGGAGCGTTCGTGAATTAGAAGTTCCACTCTCTTTCATGCGGTCGCCAGCGGGGAACGGGACGGCTCGGCTCGGTATTGTGCGCCGGGAAAATGAAAGAACACGGTAGCGCCGGTGAACTGGATTAATATTCTAGTTTACCCTTTGAATACCGTTTTCACGAAGGCATCGACCGTTCTGCAAATAATATTCCAACGTTGATGCGAGCTAGTTGGAAAATTCATTTCATCCCCCCGCGAATGTACGCGCAGCGTTAAACACGTTGCGTTCTAACAATGATCGATCTTAATCGATCAGCCATCCTTTTTCTCCGTTGATCGTCAGTCGTGCCATTGATCGAAACCACTGGACACAGTGTCTGCGAGGATGAGAGTGAGAGAGAGAGAGAGATAGAGAAGGGGAATATAGGATCGTTAGATCGTGGAGGATGGGGTCGCGGAAAGGTCGGGGCAGCGTCGCGCAAGGGGTCTCCTGTCGGACGCCTCGATGTGAACCCCGCCACCTGTTTCCCTGAATATTTCCTCCGAAGCGTGCGTCCGTCGACACGATATCGCCTAGTCCGCGCAATACTCTGAATCATCGCGGAACGGCCATTTTTCAAAGTTGCCCGGGTAGACCGTAGCGCGCTGCATTAATAACCAGCGGCCGAGACGGCCGCTGGCCGGCTTCGTGGCGTGCTACCAGCGACGATAACAATGAGAACAAAGGAGCCGAAGGGTGGATTTCAATCTGTAAGTTGCGGGGCCGTGCTACCGGGGCCCTCTTCTCTCTCTCCTTCCTTGGTAATATTTTCTGGTCATTAGGGAGCACGATACCATCCGGGAGCCCTCGAGTTCCGCGTGTCTCGCCTCGCCTACGACCCTCCCGCCGCCCTTGTGTATCGTCGAGATTCTTGTTTCACTTTTTTTTTGTTTTCCTCGAAGCGTCACGTGGAAACGCAGCGTCGATAATCGCGCGATTCCGTGCCTGCTGTGCTCTGCGCATTCCGAGTTTAACGAGTTTATTTTTTTGCCTTCTCACGGTTCGGGGGGTCGTTCAGCGGCCGCAGCGTTCGCATCGAACTCCTACCGGCCACGGGGTTGAAACCACGAACGAGGTCCTTTTACGACGAAACCAACGGACAATGTTTTATTAATCGCGGCGACGGAACTAACGAGCAGCAGCGGAAATATGCGTTTCATTACGTCCAAGCATTCGCGGAGCGTGCGTTTGCCAGGAAGGAACTGGCTCGTTTCGCGAATTTCTTATTCCGTGTTGCGGCCGCGACGCTTGCGGCGCGGGCAAAAAGAGTCGCCCCGAAATACCCGGGCACCGCGTATGCTCGTAACGCTTAGGACAAATTAAATTTTTAGGACTGGCGAGTGTACGCGGCGCTCGAGCACTTTGCGCCTAGAAACAAATTCTGGAAAAGAGGAAGCGAAGGGTGGTGTACCGTGTGCGCGCCTAAAAATGCTCGTTCATTCGTTCCAGCTCCTTATGGTCGCTGATAAAATACCGTGGTTGCATTCCACGAGGGAATTAAAAACTGAAAAAGATCGACGAATTTCTCTGCGTTAATTGATTTCAGACGGATCGCTTCATCGATAAAATCGCACGCAAGATCGTTGACGTTTCATTCGTACACGACGGAAACTCCAAAGTACTTGGTAAAATCAGCAAGAGTATACAACAGCTGGGCGACAATTAGTTTTATAGCGCGTGAAGCATGTTCTTCCCGAGGCGACTGCTTGAAATCTCGAAATAAACGGGGGAACGTGCCGCGGAATTCTATCGGCGCACTCACTGCCGTCTTGATAATTTCCATTCCAACGCTGGACTTCGGTAATAAGCGTCGAGCATATTTATAAAAGAAACTCTCGAATTTAATAACCGTGTCGTCTTATTCTCGTCCCGACGATTCCGAGCAGCGCGTTCTCTTCTCTTTCGTCTTGTTTACCATTTAGCTATAAAAAGGAACGGGAAAAGAACCGGACTGGCCTCGAGAAAGTGTGAAATTTTTATACCGTGCTCTAATTGTGTAAAAATAAATGCTATCCTTTGCATACATGCACGAGGTCCGCGTGTATCGTCCTTTAAAATAGTATCGAAGTTGTCGCGCGATGTTTGCTTCAGCGGAGGCGCTTCGAGCGAACTCCGTTAATTAATTAACGGTCGAATGCAGCAACGGGACCAAAGAATAATACAATTGGCAAAGTTCGAAGTCGAACAATGGCGTTTCTTCGACTTAATCGGTAACGCGTAAACGTCGAAGCACCCTGAAAAATGCAAACTCGACGATTCCACTTTGGTCGTGCCGCGATTCACATGGAGGCACGATCGGTAGTTAGATCGAGCCGGCGGCCTATTATTATTCATTACACGCTCCGTGCCTACGTGCTGTATGATTTAACATAATTTCGATACTCGATTACGATCCAGCCTCTTCTGCGC
This sequence comes from Xylocopa sonorina, assembly GCF_050948175.1. Taxonomy (NCBI): domain Eukaryota; kingdom Metazoa; phylum Arthropoda; class Insecta; order Hymenoptera; family Apidae; genus Xylocopa; species Xylocopa sonorina. The sequence goes on along the minus strand of NC_135197.1, from coordinate 9,280,454 downwards.
GATTTCAGCGAACGTGTAGGTAGCGCACGAAAATATCCGTATGTAATCGAGGGTAATTAACGATCTAATTTGAATTCTGAATTGAATTATGGCCCAACATTCGCGTCTTCCCTTGATTACGATCCGTTATACTACTTATTTATAGTTGAAAATTTTTCGGTTTTAATTCCTTAATAGTGCAAACATTATTATATATTTAAAGAACGAAAGAAATCAACCATCGAAAGATATCCCTTATTAAAGTATGAAAGCTAACGAACAAAAATTAGCCAAAAGGGATACGATCGAAATAGCGAGGAGAATTTAGATTAATTACCCAAGTATATTTAGCAGGTGCCGTTTCAGCGTATAGAATGAATTATAGATTTCTCGGTTACATTTCCACTTTTCCAATTTTCGCGATGTCGAGGAGACGTCGGAAATGTAAGGGAGTTGGGATTGGCGTAAGCGTTCTGACGGATCGGCTTAATGAATATTACCAACGGGCACGTCGTGCGGGCACGATGTAATAATTATGCGCTCCATACGGCTCGCGAGGGTTGGCGAGCTGTCCCAGGAACGGAGCGGAGGGTTTCCTCAGGTCGAACGATAACGAAAGTATGTTGCGAGGAGATAGGGACGCGAGGGATCGACGATAAATCCTCCGGCACGACGCGTCTATGCCCGTTCCTGATAACTTCCACCGGCTCCTTTTTAGCTAGGCGAATTCTTTGTTCTCCTCCCGCAGCCGGGTTCCGGCTGGCGAATCCGAGTGGAACGGCGGGAAGGAAGGGCGCATCCAAATCGAGTGGGCGAGCGCTTTGAGAATTTCCTAGCGCGTTTTATCTCCTGTACCTGTTCCGTTTTCCGCGAGAGAGTTCCTCGACCTCGTTCCCAGCGAACTTCTGCTTTCCTCGCTCCTTGCTCCGCGCAGAGTTTCACCCTTTCCCGCTACAAGACAGAGCTCTTGGGTAAACTCGACGGGGGAAAGGAACGACTGCGGGAAAGGAGCGATGTGTGTCGATACGCGCGGATCCACTTAAAAATGGGGGAACAAGGCGAGTAAAGCTGCAACGAGTGCGCAGTTATTCGGTCTGTGTACAGTTTTCGAGCGATCCTCCGTCGACACGCGATCTCCACGGCGTCTCGAACTCGTTCGACGTTTCTTCTCGCGCAATTATTATCCCCGCAGTTCGTTCTCGTCTACGAGACCACGATCGCCTCCGGCTACCTTGGTTCGTCCCGCTTTCCACGCTCGACGTCCCCTGCATTCCGCTATTATTCCCGCGTCGAACGATGTTATTACGCCGCCAGATTGTATATCGTGTTACGAGGTGAAATATTTGTTAACAAATGTCGCGGATGCACCCCCTGCCGGGTTTCGTGCACGCGGGACCGGACGTGTCAGGGTGGCCAGATAAGGCTGAACGTCGCCGATTGTATAGGCGGTGGTCGCGCGTACCAAACGCGTAACCAACACGAGAGAAAGATGTAGGGTGCAGCCCTTTACACCTTCTTCTCTCTCTCTCTCTTTCTCTCTTCTTATCCCCTCGGCGGCTGCTCTAATAATTTCGCGCTGGAATTATTATAATTTAATACGATACTACCCCTCCCGTGGCTCGACCGTTCCGCGCTCTATTGCAAACCCACGGCCATTATTCGGCGTGTTTGCTGCCCCGGGCGTCGCGTAATAAGCCTGCTTATAGGTATATACCCGGTGTATCCTCTCTTTGTCGCGCTTACGCACAGTGTAACGCACCTCTAACGTCGCTTAGACACGCCTACCTTATTCTTCCGTTGTGCTCGGCCCTGTACAGCCAGCAGTGAGGCCAGCCGGTATCTGCATCTGCCGATACAGGCCGTGTTCACGCGAGCGCGTGAACCTTGTCTTTGCCAGCCACCTCGAACGATGCCACGATTAGTTTTTTATCCGACTGGCGAACCTCCCCGCGGGATTCGTCGCTTCCGGCCGTTTCCTGGCGTCGACGACCGGGCCAAGGGGTTGAAACGTCTGCTGAAACCCCCCAAACGTCTGCTACGGATGCCATTGAAACAGAAGAAAATGAATCGACCCGAGTTTTTCCCAGACCAATCTTGTCAGCACTGTACGTAGACAATATTAACTCGTACGATGGGAAATTAAAGTTTTACGACACGTATTTCACGTTTCTCGAGCGAATCCTCCGGCACGCCCACTTCGTTCTTCTTTCTCGTCGCATCCGGGGTACGTCTCGCGTGCGTCCAGGTCGTGGAGACCGGAAACGCGTCGTTTACGCGTCCGTCTGTCCCGCATTCGTCGCCTGATTCCAGAATACCGGACACGGCGATGTAACAGTAACCCTCAGCGACCACTTTGGCGACGTCCGACGTCCTGCTCGCGACAAAGCGGCGGTCCTTCCTTCGTCCGCGCGAGGGTAACACCGTGGCCCCCTCGTTTTCAACAATAACGCTGGAATCGGGTAATTGGTTTCTTCGAGTCGCTGACAGGGTCACGGTGCTAGGCGAGGGAGAAGGTTGGATCGTTGAACCTCGTTTCGATTCGCTGGTTAACTTGAAGTCGATTAGTCATCCTTGTTAAGGAACGTTGTAATATGGAAACGGGGAACGTTCGTTTCACCGTGCGACGTTTTGCTCGTGGCGAATAAAACGGGTGACATAGCGACGGGGTGTTTCGCGAGACCGTGGCGATTTTTAAAACAAAGCCAAGACACGAATTACGATGATTTCAAGCGGACGTAGGCGGGCGGGGACGGAAACCGGGGTAATATTATGTTTCCACGTATCCCGTTTAATAATTCCTGCGATATTTTGTTACGGGCGCGCCTTCATTTACCGCCCGCGCATTGTTAATCGTAGAGCATTGCGCCGCGCGGCACGGAAGGGAGGAGCCCCGCGTATGTATTTACAACCGGGCTGAATCAAATTAGAGCTTCCCCGTACATCATCCTGCTTGGGGATACGTCGACAGCATTAGCAATTCAATTTTTTACGTTTCTGGCTGTAATATTAATGCGCGCCATGGAGCGCTCCCTTAAAATTTCAACCGGGAAACTCGCGGAGGTATCAACCGAGTCGCGAGCTGCGTGTGTCAACCTTTCAACGGTTCCCGCGTTCAGTCGTTTATCCGACTATCAACGGGCGAGAAATGAAAAGAATCGGACAAAGTTAACGAACCACGCTCGAATAACCCTCGAAGAGCGTGTACGCACGCGTGTATGCACGTCGGCTGCGAGAAGTCTAGACAGATAATGCAGCCGAGCGACGACGACGCGTTAGCGGCGGTCTTGCCAGTCGTGGCGTGGTGTGCGTGTTTGTACGTGTGTCTGGGAATAGCAGTCCACATTTTGAGGCCGACAACAAGCCTGATAAAACTTTATCGTCCATTTGTGAGGGACAGCGCTGTCACGAGTGAGAACCGATCGCGGTGCAGTGGAAACGTCGCTCGAAGAAGCGGATAAGAATACCTCGAAGAGATAGGGAAAATATCTTTGTACTTTCGAGAGATATCGGAAACGACCATCGCCGAACTTCCCCCGCTAAAATTCATTTATTTCGTTCGATCGAGAGCCTACACACGCTCGCATTCGAGATACGTGTCCTTGTATCACGTTTTCGTGACCTAAATAGGATTGGAATTTGATGAATCACGCGATAATTGTAATTCAGCGATTTCTGGAACCGTACAGAGGCCATAATCTACTAGCTTTCTGTTCTGAACGATGAATTCGTTCGAAAAACGATGACTGCGACACGGTCTGGAAAGTATTGAATAGACTATAATGTAATTTAACAGCTGCGCGAGATTATCCGTGGTAATTCAACATCGCGAGAGCCGCGATTCAACTGGCATTCAACTTGCTGTTTTTTAACATTCAGGAAAAAATCCCTCGGTCACGGAGACGTCGATATTGGCAGATTACAGCAGGAAAGGCGAAAGCACGATAGGGTGTCGTGGCTGGCGCATCGACGCTACACAAAAGCACGCCGACTTTATCGATGGCTGTCATCGCACACCCATGTAGCCTCGTATCTAAGCAAATATTATCAGTACGACGATAAGCAACGATTAGATGTACGAATGCAATCGAGTTCGATGTAATAATCCAACGGCGGTGTGTTTGACCTGTCTTAACACGCCTCGAGACCGCTTTCCCCGAATCCTCGCTTATTTCAGCAAAATTATCTTAAGCCGTTAACTAATATTGAACGTAGCAGCTAATATAAAAACGCTTACGCAACAACTTTCTGCCTATCCGTCGATTTCTCCGTGTACACGCTCCTTTTGTTTTAACTTCGAACAGCGCATCTGTCGAGCAGCTAAAACCTTATTGACAAATTCATTAGCAGACTTCGAATGGAACGTATTCTTCCCAATTTTTCACAATCCTCTCCCTTATTTTCGTACTCCCGCGATATTCCTCCGCAAAGTTTACACGTCTGTCTAAAAACAGAAGTAGCAACCGTTTCAATATTTATAGTTCTGCCAACTCTAAACCTTCCAAGCCGCGCAATAATTAAAAACTACCCCTTAGAGGATGATGACGAACAGTCGAATTATAATTCAACGCGAAGGACGAAACGCGAGCATCCAACTCGGATGAGCTGATTATTCCTGACAAACAAACGTTCTCGTCGATCCTCGTTCAGCCGCGGTTCGCCCGTGTACAGAGCGATCCTGGAGAAATATCTGGAGCAACAGCATTCGTATCGTCGAGACAAGTCATTGTTGCGTTTGACTCACCGATCGATTAAAACTGTCGCCAGGGCCAGCGATAAGCCCTCTTTGAAGCCTTCGTCACTCCGTGTAACTAACGGTGATCGATGAAACCACGGCGGCTGGGCTGGCGTTCGACTTTGCCCGGTCGAAGTTATCGGACCGCGCGGTTAGTTTTGAAAATTTCGCGGCGCCGCGCGGCTCGAAAAGGAGGGCGTCTAGCCCTGTGAAAGTTTCGACGGGCGGCGGTCGATAGCGGCGTCGGTTTCTCATGAATATATTCAGAAGCGAGCGGGTACGAGACAAAGATGTTAAACGGTGATTGGGGAAACGCTTTCCTCCTTTAAAGATCGTCTTGTTAGCGGAGGACCGCGGGACCCCACGGCATCCGCCCGTCCGAATCTCCTTTGCTCTCCCTCACCGCTCGACTTTAATGTCTTCAGTAACTGGCCGTAAAAAGAAATTCGTGCGCAACCAGCGGAACTTGTGTGGGCCCCGTTCTGCGTCCGTACGCGCGTACAAGGGCGCACGCAGACGCGCGTACGAGCCGAGCCGGGGGAGCCAGGGAGCGCGCGGCGTCGCCTCGATTTTATGCAAAACGAGAATCAGCTGTACGTACTTACAATGTGTACGCGATAAGGAGCGAACGCGGTCGCCAGGCTTTAAACAGCCACCGTCCCTCGTCCTGGTTACCCACGGACGACATTCTTTCTTTCCGTGTCCCAACCTGCGATCGCGGCGAGCTATAGAACGTTTTACATCCAAAGGAGCCTCTCGAGAGAGCCAATAAAGAAATAACCAACGTACTGTTCTACGAATCGATCGCGAGCCAAGAGACTAACGCGACTGAGATACGCGGACCTGGCGGAATTGTTGACACAGGGTGAATCGCGCCGTGTCGACGAACGATATAGTACCAGGTGCGTCATCGGCGTGGAGGATTTTAATTAATATATACTTAATTAAGTTTCCGCGTCGACGGCATTGTAACACGGCTACGGGGGTCGTTATCTATGCCACGCAGTGCGCGGATGATTTACTAATAGAAACTACGCGGGAATAGTTCGTCTAGTTAAGCCCCTTCGAATACACATCGGTTTATTGTGCGCTGCGCTGCTGCACGGCTGCTGCGCCTGTGTTACGAAAGCACACCTCTGCGCCCTGGATCCGGCTCTATTAAAGTCCACCCCCTGGAGCACCCCCTAACGCGCGTTTCGGCGCGCACCTCGCTCGAGTACCTCGAACACGGTGTCTGCGCGATCCGACCGTAGACGTATCGATGGCGGTACGCGCGTCGTGCGCGTTCGCTGTTCACGATCAAACCGATTCTCCGACGATTATTAGGTAAGGGCGAACGCGGAACCAGCGAGAAGAGTAGGCGTACTTCGCGAACTGATCGTCGAACGATTACCCCTGGAACATCGTCGAACTCGTTATCTGTCCTCTGTTCGTAGCCACGGTCCGCGACGACGATGTTCGACTTTGAATACCTTCCGCGAAATCACATGGTACGCGTCGTCCGATATTATATCTGCATATGCGGCGTTTCTGAGGCACGTTGATTATGTTCAACAACTATTTGCTCGTGAACAGCAACACAGATATTACTGTATAGCCTATCAGACCCAATATTGCACCTGCCCATTCCGCGCGTTGCTTACCCGCAATAATAATATCGGTCAATATTGCCGTACAACATCAGTTGGCAATCAAACAATACGTGAACGGTGTTTGTTCCACGAATGACGCGACTACCAGCGTTCAATCTACACGGAAACAAACTAGAGAACTACGCGCGCTCTCGCCGTTCGCCGGTCAATAGTTGCAACAAAGCCGGTTCGTTCGCGGCTACCGCTATCCGATGCTCGTTTGGAACGCGGAGTTCGTGTCACAAAGAGCGTGGCACGAAGGGTGAGGAGAGCGAGCGAGAGAAGGGTGTAGCCGGAGAGTAAAGGATTCGCGCGGGGCGCGAATTAAAATTCGGCCGAGCATTCGACCGCCGCGGCGCTGATTCTTTTTAGACTAATTGGAAATTATTGAAACTCGGCATATGGCCTGGAACAGGTCACCGGATGTCAAAAGGTTGACAGGGGAGGGGGGACACGGGGCGGCGAGGCGACGGAATACCTTTGGCTATCTCGAATTTCGTTTCGATTATTCCGGGGGTTGAAGCTTAATAAAAATGCACGATACGCCCGTCGCACAAAGAGGGCTGATTCGGGTTGGTAAGCGAACGCGTGCACGCGGATCCTGACGTCCTAGGAAACACTGGCAACCGCCCTGGCGTCACCCTCGTTAACGTTTCCTTCGTCGAGCTGCCTTTTGTCGGCGTCACCCTTTTCCTTTCTCTCTCTCTCTCTCTCTCTCTCTCTCACCTCCCTCGATAATCAACGACCGGCTAGTTGCTATTCACCGTTCGCTCGCGGGGAAGATCGACTTGCCGACTTTCGCCTCGTCGACGATGCCGCTGTCGGAAATCCAGCGCCGCTTATTCGGAATCGTCACGACGCGCGTTGCGAACGCCTCGAATACCGTTGTAATAACAAACTCCGTGGCTGCTGGCCTAACGCGTCCCCCCGTGCGAAGCGCCAGAGGCCCCATGATCGGTCGATTCGACGTGGAGAACGGTGGAACAGGGACGGGGAATGCCTGAGAGTGGCTGGCGAGAGCGAGAAGCCGGGCACGAAGCCGTGAATGTTCCCGAGTAAGTGACATTTCATGTATCGTCTCGCGGAAGATTTCACCGATGCATAGAGGAGGGACACGGTGAATAAAAATATGTCCCCGCTGGAAGGAGCGAGCCAGCCGAGTATCGAAACGGTCAACGACGCGTCCTTCTTCCCTGAAACGTATCGATCGTGACCCAAAGCCGGAGCCGGGGATCGATAAATCGAGGCAATCTCCGCGGGTACAACATTGTGGTCGAAGGTGTAATCGAGAGCTTGTACTTGCCGGGAGTATCGCGCGTCCAGGTGCAATTACCGCCTTTTACAGGGAAATTTTCTCGTGATTAATCGATTCGATCGATCGGAGCGGTCCGTCTGCGCGCTCTGGTACACGTTCGCAATCCTATCGTACTTTAAATATCGCCAAGGCTGAAATGCCTCGCCGACAATTAACTATGCTGGAAATCCAAAAGTTATGCCCCGTGATGACAGGGTAGCCGTGGCGAAAGTGCCGGGAAGGTCCAAAGATCGCAGTAATCACCGCAATAAAACGGTTTGTCATTTTCATCGAGTCGCTCGGCTAGAGAACGGTAGCTTTACGACGGTAGCGCGTAATTTGTCGCATAAAAGCGTTATCAAGTCGGCGGGCAATAATTTTCGTCGAATCGAGATTTATGCCGCGGCTCACGGAGATCCTTGAATTAATACGGAGTCGCGCGCCGTCTCGTCTCGTCCCTGTGGGATTCGTTTGCCACGCGAGAGGGAGAGAGAGAGGATTATATGTCGGCTCATTAGCGGGCGAGTTTATATGGCCGTGACGATTAACACCGGCTCGCTAATAGGAACAAATCGTCCTTGGGCCAAGCGCTGGATGAAAGGTGCCACGACCGTCTCGTCGCTTAACGTCTTCGCCCCGAGTCGCGTTTATTCCCCTCCGAACGACTCTTCTCCTCGTTTCGCCAAGAGTTCGTCGATCCCTCGACGACGCGGGGACCCTGAAATCCGCGGAATCAACAATCTCGATTAATCAATTCGCCGCGAGCAGTCAGCCGTTAAATACATCCGAACGCCGACACGTTCCGCGGGGTGACATTTTTCACAACCCCGTCGCGCGCAAAAGTACTCGACGACTTCTGTCGAGCTCCCTCGCGAGCTCTGTCCGCGACGAACAACACAAGCTACCGTGTCCGATGCATTCTTTTCCGATTACACGAGTAAGTAACGAAGAGAATGTCCTAAATAAAACTTGATCCAAGCGTAACCTTTGATCCGCGCGAAACTTGGGAGGATATTTTAAGCAAGTGGTTCGAAGTGGTTCGTAAAGTGGCCTCGAATTGGCCAAAGTCGGGTAACTTCGCTACTGAAAACCAGATTTCGATCTTCAGCGTGGAACTTTGCTCGACTGGTGGAATAACGAGTCGAAATCTGATGGTAAGGAGGATTAAAATATACGGATGGAAGGTTCGACGGGACCGTACCCTCTGTCGTTCGAGAATGTCCACGTCCGTTGTTTGCGGAGGAACGGTTGTTCGTCGTTTTTAGCACGAAACGTGCCGGTATAATCGATACTTGGTCTGGTGGAATGCATCGCGGCGGGGCCTCGACTGGATGCACCGCTGGAGGAAGCGGCGTGCACCACCATTTGCGCTAATAAATGCCTTGCTCCGAGGACGTAGCCGCGTAATAATTGCGTATAATTGCACGCTCTATCGGAATCAAAGTGCATAGTTTTCGAGAATTCGCTATCCCCGTCTCGATTACGCGCGATGAGGTTATCGCACGCACGGTGCTTCGTAATTAACAGCAGGGGGATAATGGAGAATAGTTTAAGGTATTATCAATTGATAAACATCGCGGGGAGAATACTAAGAAGAGAAAAAGAAACGGAAGATGTTACGTTAAACCGTACAGGATTCGATCTTAATCTACCATTAGTGTAGATCTGGCAGATACCAGCAAAAAGGAGCGTATATGTAATTAAGGGTTGTTAACCCTCTGCAACAGTATGCTGCTCGAAAGTTTATACTCTCGTAAATCTGCGCTCTCTTAACTAAGTTTCATTCCCGTGTTATTATCACTCTCCTTCGTTACCGTCTACCATTCGTACAATTATAATAAAAATGATCCGCTCTTAGATATCGGATTTTTATTAGTAATAAGACGGAAAAATTGTCGTTACACCGGAGGGTTGTATGGTAATAAGCAGTAGCGTAAAATATCGATTAACGAACGGGGACTAGGGAGGGGGGGGAGAAAGATTGGTAGGAGGAAAAGATCGCATAAAAACGCAGGCGGTGAACACGAGCAGGCAGCAGAGATTCCTGCCTAATTTCCCCTTGGAGTGGTCCGGAGGAAAGGACGGTGAAAGTGCGACGCGATGGGTGCGAAGTCCCCCGGTTGCTGCGGAGGAGCGTGGCTGAAAAAAACACGACATTAGGAGCTGGTAATTCCATGGCTGGTCCGTGTCCCGGGCTACCATCGAGGCCCGTTATAAATGCGTTACATCGCGTTAGCCGGGGATCCATTTATGAAAAAAATCAGGCGTCGCGCGCGACCCACGATAATTACAGCGTGTCTTCGGGATTAAATATCTCGGGCGCGCGTGTAATTTGCGCACCGTTAATACGCGGCCGGATTAATTTATGGCCGCGAATTACAGAAAACGATGCGTTCCGTCGAACTAATGTATGTAGGTATGCCCGTACGTAGCTACGTGCGCAGGTACGCTCTCGCATTGTATATCTGCGACAGGGCTTGGGGGGACTAACCAGCCCGACCATTTACCCCGCTCGACCATCGCCCGATCCGAGGCATTCTTTTCCCCTCCGTTTGCCCCTTTTTTAAATAATTCCCTGAATACGTTTTACCAGGCATAAGTAACCAGAGTGGTAATCGTGAATCGCGAACAACAGATAACGCGTGGCGAACCGATCGGTGCCGCGTTCGATCGGGTTCCCCTCGAGAGGAAGAGTGCGAACGAAAGTGAGAGAGAGAGAGAGTGAGAAAGAGGGACAGAGGGGAACAGAACGAGGGACGGTCGTGTAAAAAGAAAGAGCAGGAATAAGAAACGAAGTACGGATGGGATAGGAGCGAATTTTTATCGAACTATCGGCGTTTCTCGCGTCGATTCCGCCGCGTGTAATTTCACGCCCAAATCGCGGAAGTTATGGCAATAGGGCTCGCGATACAAGGCCATAAACGGGATCGCGGCAACGTATTTTCTCGTGCGGGGCCCGATCTCGTCGAAAAACAAACAGTTAGAGCTAGGTGGTCCCTCATTAAGTTGGCACCACTCCTGGACCGCTCTCGGCTGGTTCCCTTTCGATTCGAGTCGATCTTGGTTGCCCCGTAGGGAGGGTCCCCGAAAGGGCCGCCGGTCCCTCGGCTCCATTATGCGTCCCAACACACATTCACGGATCGCGCATGCATCTGTGCGCGCGAATACATGTGCCACGGCTCCGAAGCCGCGACTACCCCTTCGCGGTTTGCGCTCTGGCATTGTCGCGTCGCGACGTCGAGTGAGACGTTACCTACGCGAAACGAACGCGTTCGATACGTGTCGCAATTGCTATGGCGGGATACGTCCGTTAGTTCGCGTACAGAGGCAGAGAGAGAGAGAGAAAGACAGAATCGGTGATGATACCACGTGGAGGCTAGCTTTCGTACGCACGTGTTCGTATCCTGCGTACGAGAGACGAGTACGTGTGTTTGCACGGTCAATGGGGCGGCTCGTGGCACCGATTCCACGGAATTAATCACTGATTTATGTAAAATGTTATTCCACTGTACGAGACGGATAAATAAACGCGCGTCCTCGAAATATCCGCGCGGACAGACGGCGCGGCAGTATCGATTTATTACAGGCGATCGTACGCTGCAAGTTTCGAACTCTGAATGGGACGATCGTTCGCTCCACGCTGCACGTGCACCGCGTCGCCTCGGTTTTTTTTCGAGGGAAACGCGGTGAAATCGAGTGCCCGCGATTAAGTCGACCGAATTGGTTACAGACTCGCAACGAGGGCAACGCGCGCTTCCCTGAAAGATCATCCCCCTGGCAGTAGAGCGTGGCAGCGGAGAAGCGGCCGCGTTACCGTGAGGAAAACGGCCGATAATGGGATTACACAAAGAGAACGGATTACTGAAATCCCTCGAATGCAAAACCCTACGATAATCTAGCGCAACGCGTTCCCTCCATCGCGATATGGCCGACGACCGGCGCGCGTAGCCGCGAGGTTTGCGATCTCGCGAAAAACGCGAGTCAGAAATAAACAACCCGAGCCGGAGACACTTTTCGCCTCCTCCACCTGTTGTACACCAAGGTCGACTGTGCGCCAGGACGACTATGCGCGCGTTCCGCGCCAAGGAATTATCCCTCGCGCCGCGGGTTAATGCGAGCAGTTAACGCAAATGAGACGATAGAGCACGTCCGTGGCAGGATTCTAACGAAATAAATAGTACGATTAAGAGAGATAGGCGAGGGGAGGGTTTTACGCGTTCGAATGAACCATAGGCCTGGCCGCGAACGAGTTTCGAGATCCGATCTCAGCGTGTACAACGCGGCGTACGTTCGAGTCGTATAAATAGTCCGCTCGGTGGGATGCAGCGGCGATACAGCGTTAATGACCGGCCCGTTTTCTGTTCCAGGCACACGTCAACGACACGGGACCAGCCGGACGGAGCGTGGAAAAATAGCGTGAGTACGTCGTACACAAAACGGCCCGTCGCGCGACGGCCCCGATCGGGCCGATATTTAATCGATACGGCCCCACCGCTAGATCGTATCTGCCGCGGACTCTTCCATCGTTTTTCGCCGTGTCACCGTCGCGCCACAAGTTCTGTTGCGTTAAGCCGCGCCGCCTGAAACGCGGCCAGGCGACCCGTTTCGATCCTGGCTCCAGGACAAAGGGAATTCTTTCCCACGAGCAGGTGCGCTGTTACGGTATCGCCGGGGTTGTTACGGAAACACGGTTTGAATGAAGTTATTACGCGTCGCGGCACGGTAATGCCTGCCGTGCCCGAAACGCGTGCGGGTTTAAGGCGATTCCGGAGCCAGAGCTGGGTCCCGGCTACCGCGAGAGAAGGTAGAACCAACCGGTGGATGAAGGAATTCTGAACGGTTTTCAGCTCCGTGTCGGGGATTGTTTAATTTCGTACGCGTCGATGTAGAATGAACGTTCAACTACCGTACGTTACACCCGTTTAGATAGGCTCCGCTGGCTGAAATATATTTACGGAGCGCAGGATAAAATTACGGAGACAGCCACAACAGGTACTTGTAAGTGCTCCCATAAAATCAATAAGCAGTGTTCAACGACATGAAATTGAATGGACTCCGATTCGATTGGTCAATATATAGACCGTAAACCGAGCACAGTAGCGTGGATGTAGTTTCTGCAGCCAGTGTACACAGGGTGTAGAGTGGTGATATAGACCAGGTTCGTGGAATCAGCCTGTGCGTAAGCTTTAATTCCCCAGCCAGATGTTCGACTCTATCCCGACAACGATGACGCAACACGCATAAAAGACACCGGTCGGGAAAGTCGTTAAAGGCCCTTGGCTCTGCGCTTCGTGTATCCGCGTGGACGCGATCCGCAAGCGGAACTCGCAAACTTTCCACCCTTACGCGTTGTCGTCGCTTCTTCGAATCTGAATAGCCGCGTCGCATCGAGCGAGAGAAACTTCGACGTGTCAGGAATTCGTCGGATCGTCGCGTCCCCGTAAAATCGAGAAAGTCGTAAAATCGTGCGAAACCGGGCGGGGCGCACGATTTCGCGGCACGATCGCGAGTCACGTTTTAATTACGGAAACGCGTTGGAAAGCGAATCGATCCCGACGTTGTTTCTTTCGTGACGAGTTTCGCTCGCGTTCCACGGTTCTCGAGCCCCCGGAATCGGAACGAGCCGTGAAATGGTCGATACCTGGTGCCGGTTTACGGAGGTTAACGAAGAATGCAACCTCACCCCGAGAACGGTCCACCTACTCTCCCCTCTCTTAGGGGCGTCCACGAAATCCCGTTCCAGGCAGCTGCTGTAACGCCGTGGAAGTTAGACGACGCCGATTGTCGTAGGTCCGTGAAGTGTGAAAGCGTGCGCAGCGCGGAAACTCGTCGAGGGATCGCGACGACGGGGGGGTGGTGGCAATGGTGCCCGCGTTGATGCGCCCAGGGTAAGCAGCGGTATTCGAAGTCGACCAAGCGAGTCGCGTTTCAACTAACTACACGCGTACGAGTTCCCGTCGTTGAGAGTTTCTGGCGATTCGCGGATAACGTTGATCCGCGTTCACAGCGGGCTGCGTTCGCATCTGGTGAACCGTTTCGATTGCGCAAAAACCGGGGGGAGAGAGCGGAAAATTGTGATACGGCTGGTGCGATTTCATGGTAACGAGCGCCGATTTGTCCTTAGATCAACCGTAAAACGTGCCAAGGAGTCGTGGCGCGTTATTGGTATTCCTGGGTGAGCCGCTGGTAATCGTTCGCGTGGATCATGTTTTACGTACGGTTTACGTAATCGCGAACATGACGGCATTTGCATTACACAATTGTCGGTAAGGCATCTTGGAAAGAAACGGCTTTCTAACGCCCCTGCTCGTTCGTCCTTTTAATGTCTGACTGCGAGCAACGTTGAGAGACGCGTTAACATTGTCCACGTCCAATGGCTGGCCTGTGTTTACGTCGGTCGTTATTATTTTCCATAGCGCACCTATCCGATCCGTTCTACACAATTTTGATCGTTCGCGCAACACAGACGGACACGTTCGTTCGTAATCGCGAACTTTCGCCATCCTGTTCTCACATAGTTGCCATCATTTACCGAGCGACTCGTAGAGCGCATTTGGCAACGAAAAATCTGCGTCCCTCCCCCCAGAAGCGACAACGGTTCCAACGAGCCGATGGTATACGAAAAAACGATACTCGCAAATTCACCGGGGCTTCTGTTCGTTCGCGCATAGCGTCGCTGGATTAAAGCGTCATCACTGGTCCGTGTCAGGGTGCAACTGTGATCCTGTAAACGACCCTTCGGAGAATAAACTCCCTTTCAGTATTTATGGACTTTTGGGATTAGCGGGGGGGCAGTAACCTACGCTGTCGAGAGAAAGAGAGAGGTGGGGGTCTCTCTTTTGTGAACTCGTGCTCGTAGTCTTCTTGGAGAGCTGCAGCTTCGAAGACGCGTAAACGCGGGCGAGGGGTTGCGGGCGGTGGGGGTTGTACATCCTCGAGGAGGATCGCGATCTCGGTTGTTTATGCGATACCTCGAGATAGGGGTGCTCTTTTGTCCAGGGGCGGTTTTCACCGTTCGCAACAGATACGGATGAATAAATTTGGGGGACACGGCGTATTTCTGGAGCCGGGGGTGTATACACGCTCGGTTACGTGGACGGCGCGGTTTCGCGAGACGCTTTACAAGCGCCGCCTTCCACTCGGACGCTTTAGCAGACTTAACCTGGATCAGTACGCGGTGGTAAGTGACAAAGGAACGGGTGGAGGATTTAACGTAATCGCGGCGCGTTATTGTTTAACACGATGTCGTCGCGTCGCTCCGTGGGAAAGTCGACGGGAGAAAATTCCGTCGCGCCGTTTAAGAGATCGATTCCTGTTTTAGAAGTTAGATATCGAGACGGGACGAGGACCAACGAGTCGGCAGAGTGAGAGACGGTTCGAGTTATTTGCACGTTTCGTCCGCCACTTGCATCGAGGAAAAACAATCTCTTGCGAATTAAGATGGGAATTGAATTAAACGGCACCGTCGACGAGGTATCCGTCGGATGAACTAACAAGAAGAGACAGCCGGGTAAATCTCTCGATGGCTCTCCTTAACGATCCTCCATAACGAGTTGAATTTACCCCGACGAATCCGTCCCGATCGTTGAACGCTCGAAATAGTACTCGACGGCATCGATCACCAACGCGCATCGATTCCCTCGATCATTACTCAAAGAGTCCACCGGAACGTCACTCCGTGACACCCCCTGTCAGCCAATCAAACCATCCCCGAAGGTAATCGTTCGAAACAGCGTCCGCGTCGGGCGTCTTACGTGTACAGCGACCGTTCCAAGCGCGATTAGAACACCCTCCGATCTCGTCGCCTAACGGTTCACCTTTCCCGGCCTGCAGTGCACCACACTCTATGCACCGCGTCGTCCACGCACGCACGGTCGTGCATACACGGAGGAACAGCGTCGAGCGAGGAGGCAGAGAACGAGAAGACACCAAGAGGGCGCATCTCCTCCGGTCGCCGAGTGCCTCCACCTTGAGAGTTCAGCGGCGAGGGCAAACGGAGAGAGTGAGAACGCGAAGGGTGAGAAAGAGAGAGAACGAGAGAGCAAGAGAGAAAGAGAGGGGCCTTTGGAAACCGACAGAGGATGAGAGAGGGAAGCCGAAAGCGCGAGGGAGGGAGGGAGCAGAGTCGGATCGGAGAGAGGAGAAGGTTGGGGAACAGAAGGGGAAAGAAAGAGAGAGGGGGAGAGAGGGAGAGAGTGCGAGTGAGAACGGATGAACCGATCCGAAGGGGTTAGCGGGTGCAAGGACGGGTACCAGAGGGGCGAGCAGTGGCTAGAAGCGAGTTGGTTGCCGTGGATGGAGGCGATGGGGTGGATGACTAGGCGCGAGAGGGGAATCACCGGGTGAAACGGTGGGGAGTACTACTACTTGGAGCGCCAGTGGTGGTGGGGGGCGATGCTCTCTCGTCCCCTTGGCTCGGTTAGTTTCTTCGTCGACGCCGCTGGAAGCGGATCGAGCGTGTTCGTTGTTCTTCCTCGTGGACGAGCAGATCGCGGCGAGCTGCGATAGTCTCTGGCCGCATCGGCTCCACGTTTCGAGGACCCCGGTGGCTGGTTCTCCCGTACTGCTTCGAATATACGATCGTGTGTGGCTCGAACGGATTGTCGCCGGATTGATCGTCGCATCGATCATTATGGAGACTCGTGGAATGCGCGATAGGTACTCGGTATCGATAAGTGCGTTGATCGGTGGGCACAAGTGAACAGTGGTTGTGGAGGTCGTAGAAATTTTCGGAGCGGACCCAACCGATCTAGCCGCCTGGTGACCACGGTGAAACGATACTCGTATATGCGTACAGTGCGCGGAGTCGGGCTATCGTCTCGTGGGAATTCGTTGCGCGTTCGTTTCGTGTGTACTGGATGAGGAAAAGTTGGTGTACAGCTCGGTACCGTGCGCATTAGTCGAGCGGCGTACCAACTTTGGGTCGTTCGAGCGCAGTGCGAACTAGCACGGAAGTGAGGCGACGACCACCGGTTGACCAGTGAGGAGTGTAATTTATCGAGACGACGAGGGGGAACGGAAGCGTTCCGCGACGTTACCTGGTACACGTACGAGGAACAGAGGGAGGAAGGGATTTTCTGGGAGAAAGACCGCTTCTTCTGCCCCCGAGGCATCGCCAAAGGAGGTTGAACGCCGAGCCGTCGGACGCCTGGCCGTGCTCCGATCGGTTCACCGATCCTGCGGAAGTACGGGTTGATTAGCCGCGACGGAGGATCGCTCCCTCGTGCCCCCGTTCTCGATTTTCCACGCCCTGGAGGGTTCGCACACCCCTACCGGATAGTCCACGGAACCGGAGTGTCTTCGTCTCATGTGTCAGTGACAGTTCTGTGTGTTCCGGTAAAAATTTCTCGTGCGATGTACCCAGACCACGCCGTCTTCGTCTTCCATCTTGTAAGTAGAGAAGCTGCGTATCACGTAGGACGCGATCGGTGGTGCGATTTCGACGTGGAAAACGTTTATCGGTTCCCGCGCTTTTCCAACGAGAGACGCGACTCGTGATCGTCGTCGGAAAAGAAGGCGTGCATAGATAGAGAAAGAGAGAGAGAGAGAGAGAGGAGAGAGCGGGAGAGAGAATCAAGGGAAGAAGGTGAACGCTCGTGGCAGCGTGCACACGGTATCTCCTTTGTCGTGAAAGCAAAGGTCACGAGAAGCGACGGCACCCGGTGACTTTGACACGTCCCGCGGGAAGACCTCGCATTAGGTCTCGTTTTACGAGCCAATGCTCAAAGCTTTGCAACCACCGTGCTCCAGCCCCGGCGGTAGTAACTACAAACGCGTTCCGTGTACACGTGACCCGAGGATCTATGCGCGTACCGTTGGCCCTCGTGCACACGGCATTTCGGAGCGCAGGGTCGACGGAAGCCTGACCTCGAGGAGGATGCTCCGTCCCGTTGCGACGAGTACCGCCTCGGAATCGTTTCAAACATTCACGCGAAGAGAGAGAGAGAGAGAGAGGGCTCAGCCCGCTGTGTTACCTGGCTGGATTTCGTTTGAATCGTGCGCTAGCCACCGGAGAATAGGAATTAAAGGTCCACCGCCGTCACTCCGCCCTCCATTTTCCTCTCCGCCTGTTCGTTAAATCGACGCTTCGGTTGTTCGCGGTGCAGCCATTCACCAAACGCATCGGATCGAACGCGAACCGCTGGCATCGACGATCGTTCCCCGCTATCGTAGATTCTTGGCTCCTCCGGCGAAACTCGTGAAATTTCTCGTAGCGCGTGCTGAAGGCTACGTGCCCGACCGTTCCTCGGGGAGAATAAGTTACGAGCGGCCGTAAGAAACTTCGGATAGAAGTTGTTAGAAATTTAGGTGACGCTGGTGATCGAAGGCCTCTCGAGAGGAGCGCCGCGTGTGATTCATTTATATCAATATTGGAGCGCGTAGAACGATTAGGAGAGCCAGCGTTCCCGCGACGCTACTCGGTTACTCTTTCCTCGAGTTTATCGAGCCGCGCTCCGAAACGGTGACGCGACCAGAGCGACTGGTGACGTTCGCCGCGAACGTACCGCGACTCGCGATGACATTTGCCGTCGGTATTCCACGCTTCGCGCGTTCCCACTCGCGTCGTTCGTTCGCGGAAAAACCGTGCTCCGTTAATCTAATCTCCCACGAGAGGACGACGACGAGTCGCGTTTCACGGCCGTCGAAGCCAACCTTTTTCACCCGTCTACCCCCGAAGGTCGCAAGCTTCTCGGCCCTTTTTTCGTCGCGCCACTGTGTACAGAGGCCTGCGCTCTGTGGAATATTGGAAAATCGGCTCGTTTGAAGTCGGCCACCCCCGTCCGTTTCCACAGAGGGCGGCGAGCCTCTCTCGACACTCTCGCGTGGTCACCACGGAAATTCGTTCGACCCTGACGAACGTTGTATAAGCAAGCACGATTATCCCTGAGCGAGTGAAACGTTCTAGCGCAACGAAGATGCCTGTGTTTCTCGAAGATTTTCGTGTTTGCCCGGTCAATTAAATCGGTCTTGCGAGCGCTCGTTTACACGAACGCTCGTCGTCACGACGAGCTAATTAAACGTACAAGCGGCGGTTGTTTTCGTCGCACGATTCGCAACGACTTGCACGTCCATGTCGATGGAACCGATCGCACCCCTCGCCGCGGCTCGTTCGCCTTAATCTTTCAGATTCCCCGTCGGAATCGCGGCTTCACGCGTGCGTCTCGAGCTGCGTCGAGACGCACGAAACGTGACCGTGCATCTGAAACAGAGCGACGTGCTCGACCGTGGCCCCAACGTGACCCCCGTGAATTATGTAACGAAAAGTGAAAATTATTTACTCGGTCCCATCTCGACCGTCGATTTTCCACGCGGCCCGTTCCCGTGCACGCGCGCCGTCACCCCGTTTGCCCGCCGCTTTTTGACGACGTACGTCACCGGGCACCGGGCTTTACCGCTTAATTTATACCCGGATTCATTCCCGATTCCGCTTTTTTACACCTCCGCGCAGTGTCCTTATGAAACATGCAGAGGACATCCCGATGAAAAAGTTGAGAAACGGGTGCAGGTGGCGAAGATATACGAGGAAACAGGAAATACCTGAACCGTTTCGTTCGATCGTATTTCTCGGGGAACGATCGGCCGCCTTCTCGGCCGCTGCCTCCCCGACGCTTGCTACCGCCGTCTGGCCATATTTACTTTTGCCGCCAGTGGAAACGAGGCTGGTTTTTAATATCGCTCGTCCATCGACTCGACTAGCGACTTGTTCCGCGATCCGAGCGCGTCCCAGGAAGCGACGTCACGATTCTCTCGCAAGTGTCAATATTCTTCAAATTATTCCGTTCCCGGATAAGACAATTTTTTACCTGCTATTCTGTTACTTTTTTTTTTTTAATATAGAAGAGCAGATATATGAGTTCGTTCGTACAAAATTGACGCGGATATATGTATAGATAGCGGTGTCTATCAAATATCCGGTGCGGCGAATAATCGATTGAAGGATGTTCCGAATGTTTCCTGTTTTTCACTCGCCCAACAAATCTATCGTATCGGGTGTCGTGAAATATTATAGAAACAATTTTTTGCTTAATAGCATCGGAAACCACGGTTGCGATAGCTAGTTTTATTTTCAGCTCGTTATACGACGAGCAGGCGGGCGAAATTTACCATTTCACGGTTCATCGTGTGGACCGCGGGCAGGCACGGGGCGATCGCGATCAGAGCGAACGCGTCGCGGACACTTTTGCCCGCGTGCCGTTAGAATCTCGCGAGGCGAAACGACGTTCGAGCGGACACGAGCGCCGGTGGCATCCGCTCGATTATCCCCGTTGCTCTCCGATCCGCCGTTACGAAATCGGCGACGGGACCCAGGCTCGGCGTACGACGAAATAATACGTTTCGCGGCCGGTTTCCTTCGACTCGCTCGAACGTAACGCGTCGACGGGCATTTTTCGCGGCCCGACTCCTACTCGAGCGTCCGTGCGCGAGCGGTGTGCATGCACGCGTGTCGGCGCTGTATCGACGTGCCGCGCGATCATAATGTAAAATCGCGGCCGTCCGCTCGACCCGGCGCACGTATCGTGCCGAACGGGCTGGCGCGTACGGCGCCGATAAACTTAGTAATGGCAGAAAAATTGCCGCGATTAAGGCTGCAAACACATCCACCGGCCGCCATTTTCTCACAACACCTGCGAATTACGCGTAATTGCCGTTCCTGCGCCCCTCCCCGTCCCGTGCGATCGCCGTCGAGACGATTCGTTCCTGAGAACCGGAGGGCAGTTCATTGTCTAACGTCGTGGCAGCGCGCGCCCTATACGAACGAGAGGGAGAGAGAGAGAGAGAGAGAGAGAGAGAGAGAGAGAGAGAGAGAGAGAGAGAGAGAGGAAAGGGATAGACCGTACCGCGGGGATAATCGTCATGTCGAATCGGAAATTAACGTTAAATCGTAGCCGGATCGTGTGCGGGGAGCCGCGAAGAAAAACGCGCCCGCCACGGGATCATCCGTGTCGAATCGGGGAACTGTTTGAATTTCCGCGGGATTATAGGCGAGCATTGTCGACGCCGGATCGCGAGTACGCTCGGATACGTTAGCGATACGTTCTTCCCATCGATTCGCCACGGAAAATCGTCTTAAAACCTGCGCATTCGTACTTGGAGGCGGTCATTATCGGTACTCGTTCGCTTGGCATCGGAATTGCGATCGAATACGCGGATCGTATCGTGGGATACTCGAAATTGTCCGAGGCCACGCGGTTAAGAACGATCTCTAACGATCTTCGAGATAAGAAGCCTCTGCTGCGCCTCGTTTCGCAGCCGCGAAACGTCGACGGGTATTAGCGAGATCGGTATTTAGTTTTGGGGTGTTCGCGAGGCGATCAGCACAGAACGCCACGGGATTGTTTTCGCGCTGGTTCATCGAAATTCCTTTGCGAACGTGGCTGAAACCCGCGGCCACTGAGGATTATTAACGACGCCGCGTTATCGGCGTTCCTCCCGCGAGAAACCGTCGGGTAGCTCGCGTACGCGGCGAGCGTTTCGATGGGCGACGAGAGTAAACGGAGAATGCACGTAACGGTGCACGGGCCGTTGGCGGTTTCGCGATATCGATTGTTTTCACGGCACCCGGTGCCGTGGTGCCGTGTTCCGGAATAGTTGCCGAGCACGAGTGCGGAAAATGCGTAACATTATCCTTCCTACTCGAGCATGCACGCTTCTAAGTGGTAGGTTCGAGTTGCGATTCTGTCCTTCCTCTCACCCTGTGCCACCCCGTCGCAGATTCGAGGCGCGTGCATGTACGCGTCGCGAATCGTACGTGGCGTCCTCGTCGATCGTACGAGAGTTTCTCGTGAGAGAATTATTCGAACGGACATTGGAAAGAATTCGTGGAAAGCTGACGCGGAAGGGACGCTACCCTCCCTGCGATCTTTCGATCTTCTCGAGGTGGCACGCGTCAGGGAGCACCTTCGATTCAACTCTCGCGGCGATTTTACGCATGTGCACGAGGACGGTGGCGCAGTCGCGTCGCAAGTTGCATCTTATCGGGTCGGAAGAACGCGCGTAGCCCCGTGTACGTAGGAGGCGCGTTCGCAAAGTTATGGTGTCCGCGAGCTTTTATGGGCTGCTGACCGTCGCGCGTGTATACCCGGCCCCCAACGCGGACCGCTTTGTGCCGCGCGTAAACGCACACGCGTGCACGCCACTTTGCGAGCGAGTACACGGTCGATCGTGCGCCGCGTACAGCTACACGTGTCCAATTAGACACGCGAAACATTTACCCGATACCGCGATCATTCGGAGCCGCGGGAAACCGCCGCGCGACCTCGAGATTTCGTCGAGTAATCAGCCGGCGCGAACGGCAAACGATCGCACGCCGCAATTCCACCGTTTCGCAAACGCCACTCGAGAAAGCTAACTCCTTTTCTGGCGGCGCGGGAATACCTCTGCGAACGGTTCGGAACAAATTGTTCGTACTCTTTCGGGTCGCCGTCGATCCGGGTGGTATGCATAAGGAATTCGAACTCTGAGGCAACGCTGAGGAGCGCACAGCGATCCTGGAAAATAGCTAGACACCATTCAGATTCATTTTACCATTTACATACCGGTTACGCTGGTTCGAGTATGTTCAATTTCCCAATTCGACGTGTCCACGAAATTTTGATACGCTGAACGTAAAATCTACCCGTTGAATCGTACCCTACACGGTTCGCATACGCGCCAAGTATACTCGGATACTTCTACCCTCGTTGGGGCGCGGTACTCGATACCACACTGGTAGGGTGAGCTCGATTCGATGTTCGTAAAAAAGAACTGGTTGTACGTGCTATTAATATCGACACGCATTCGTCGGGTCAAGTCTTGCGGTGCTCTTAAGAGAAAAAGTTGAGAGAGCGTTGTCGCTGAAACCTCAACGGTTCCATAACCCGTCCCCAGATGTTCACAATGCCAGACTTTACTTCTTCGTCCATGTCTTTCCCAGATTTCGCTCCGCCAGCAGCCAGCCATGCCGCTGTCCCGTGTTTGCGTGGCGGATTTCATTCCCTTAAAAGCGTGTCCCTTCTGTACGCGGGCTGGGACCGGCGTATCAGAGAGGACGCGATGGTATCAAGCGGTGCCGGCTTTTCGTAAGCGTAATTTCCGCGTAATTATCGCGGATAGCGATACAGCTAGCCGCAATGAACCATTTATGTGATTAATAGAGGCCGGTAGTTCGCGAGCCTACGGCTCTGTTCTTCTCCTTCGGCCGACACGCCGCGCCGCGCCGCTCGGCGTGTCTACCTGCGCGCGTGCACGTACACGTACACCTACGTATATGCATGCACGAGAGGCTTTCGCTCGAGGTATGCTATTATCATAATTGCCGCCAATAACGGCCAGTGATTGGCGCACTTCACGCTTACCTAGTGCTCTTTTTCGGAAGTTTTGCATCCTTTGGCCGCGTTGCCCTTTCTCCCTGGACCCCTGGCTCTCTCCCTCTCTCATCTCGCTTCGTTCACCCTTTCCTTTTTCTCGCGTCTACCTGCGCCCGCTCCGCCGCCGATCTGCCTCCCTCTTCGCGCCGACGCCTCTCGCGGGCTGATCCGGAGCACCTTGAACGCCGCTGGAACTGGTATCAGCGTCTGCGCGCGCGTTTGCTCTAATCGAGCTCTACGATTTCGAAATTCTCGCGAAACAGTGTTGGAAACTCCTGAATCTTGCATCGTTTCAACCCCTTCGTTTCCACTTTCGTTCATCCTCCGCGCTCATCCTTCGAGAGCACGCGGGCTGTTTCTTTATCGCCTTCGTCTTCGACTCTCCAGTTTCCTTTTAGTCGAATGTCCTCTCGTCTAGCCTAACTTGCGTCGACGAAAAGTATTACTTTCGATGGAAACGTGTCCTCGAGAATGAAGTAGCCTCTCTCTGACTCTCTCTTTTCCTTCCTTCCAACCTGTCTGCTGATTTTTTTCATCTCATATCCTCGTTGCGACAAGACGAACACAGACAGACGAAACGTCGGCGGTACCGCGAGATCTCGTTCTCGAATGTGGCACGCCGTCGTGAGACGACGACGATTACCAGCAGAAGGCACAAGGAAGAGGAGCGAACGCATTTTTCTCGCCGTGAGCCCGGGCGGTGCAGTTTATTTAAATTTCACGACACGGCGGCGCGTCGCGAGGCGTAATCGGCGCGCATCGCGGCCAGCACCGACGTTATTACCGCGTGACCCGAGAAATGGACCGATTCGGAGGACGAAACAGTCGCGCGACTGCTCCTTATATACTCGCTACGCTCGTCGCATCTTCTTCGCGAAGCGGGGCTCTCTGCCCAGTATCCAGGTCGTTCTCCTTTAAATTGCATCGCGCAGGGATTGATGCAGCGCATAAAAATGCAAATTCCTTGCCGATTCGAATCGATACGCGGGCAATATTAACTGGTCTCGGGACGGAACCGTATAGGCTATACACGATCGTTCTTGCAAACGTAATGCATTCATTCCCCTGTTTTCCCCTGCGCGAGGCTAACCGTTCGAGGGCCGTTCTCTTTTATTCATCGTTCGTTAATAGTAGCTACTGGTATCGCGATTTACGAAGGATTTTCTAATTGATAGACGGTTAATCGGTGTATTTGCATATTTCACATAGCTCGTTTCGAATTGCGCTGGGTACAGAGCCAAAATAATGAGATTCCGTGCCACACGAATCAACGACATCTCGTAAACTATGAAGACTCGCGACCTCGATAGAGGCTATTCGCGTGCGGCCAACGGTCCTAAAATCAGCCGAGTGATCTTTGAAGAGTGAGCGTAGCACCCGGATTAGCTCCCCTCGTAAGCAACTGCGAAATGTAGGAAGCACGCGCGCGTAGCTCGGTCCGCGGCGCACGGTTTCTCCGTACGCTATAATCGCGGGTGACGCATAACCGCAGAAAACACGGGGGGACGGTGTCACGATGTGTCAGCTAGACGCGCGTCAAAGGTTTTAATCTGGCTCGATCGGATCGTCGTGTTTTCGCGCGAGCGCGCGCCGACGCGTCTGCTCGCGGCTCGCCGCATGCGGCTGACATTTTGTAAAATCAGCCGGCACCGTTCGCGAAATCGCGTCAACCGCGACGAAACGAAATTTTCCGCAGGAAAATGCCGCCGGCTGATAGACGCTGAGGCAGTCGCGACGCGTCCCATCGAACGCGCCCGCGTGCGGGCCTCGCTCACGAGACGTAATTTATGCGCGATTACAGCCTCCTTTGAACGACGCCCCCCCTCCTATCTCTCCTTCAATTCTCTTTTATTTTCCCCCTCTTTTTCTCTCCCGTCGTTATTGAAAGATATTTCTTGCCGGCCTGCCGCGATTTATAAGCTGTTTATCGCGGTGATTTGCATGAGAACAGCGGCGAACGCGAGCTAATGGGACTAGGACTTTCCTCCGATCGTTGTGCTTCGAATGACGCGTAACCGGGTTCCGGAAAAATGCGCGCGGCCTCGATCGCGCTCCCAGCCTCGTCGGCGATGCCCAAGCGACGGACCATTACTTTCCATCGGGTCGTTATCTCGAACAGTAAGTGATCGTGTCTCCCGGTGCCAAGATCGGAGCTCGAACAATATCCACGGGTTTTCTAAAGTTTTCCTTTCAACGCGTTGACATGGAACGCGTTCCCGCTGACACAATGCTCGTGCCCGCCGCGTAAAAGGCACTCTCTGTAGCAATATTTCCTACGAAGGCAGTCGTAAAAGGCAGTTTCCCAGCCGACTTTAAACGGAGCCCCAGCGAGAGAAGAAATTCGCTTAGTTCCTCGCGCAGCGACACACGGGGGTAGCGGAGAACACCTTAGAGGCGCGACGCACGCACTGACAGGTTCGGTAATGGAGCCCCGGCTGGGCTACTAGATTCAACCGGGGCCGCCTGGTATAGACGCGTCTGGTTGGTCGATATTTTACCTTTCGGCGACCTGAAAACGAACCCTCGTTGCGTCAAAAGAGTGTACGAACACGCGGAGCCCGGCTCTACGCGCGCGTACCTTTTGTCGGTGTGCATCAAGGGAGAAGGACCTGTTCCTGTGTGCGCGTGTGTGCCCGTATCTGCGTTCGAAAACGCGGTGCACGGGGCTGCACACGGACCCCACCTACATCCACGTCGAAACCCACTTTGCCACGCGGCGACAGACACACGATAAAGTGGAAACACAGCTAAATGCCTTGTCAGCATTGGCGTGTGGCGGCGCCAATGGCGTCCGACCGGGTCGCTACAATCAATATGCGGTATACAACTATCGCGATCGTCCTGGCGGCGCGTTTAATTTCCTGAAAATTCCCCGCGAGTCGGACTAAAACGGTGAAAAATCGCTCGAAACTTTTCCCGCTCTGAAAACATTTTCGCGGAAGCATCCTTCGCGGAGTCGTCCGCGGATTTCTCCCGTCGAGCAGAAGAGGTTCCGTGGAGGACGAGGACTCCTCGATGAAAAATCGCGTTTAGCCGGCGCTGAGGTTCGCGCAGATTGGCGAACGCGGACGCGGCAGCCAAGCATCCAATTTATATTCCAGCGGGTGTCAGGGAAGTTAGTTCAGCGGGGCGGGTTCTTTTTCCCTCCGTTGATCGACGAGCGAGGGAAAAATTGTATTCAAAACGGTCTCGTCTAATTTTTCGCTTAAACAAGCACCGCGCTCCGATCGAGGCTCGACCTTGCAGAGGCTCTAGCTGTGTCTATTTTTTGCGCCTCGTCATCCCCCGGCAGGCCAATTAATTTTCCCGATATTTCCGATATCAATGGAACGAGGAACGTCTGAGATCGTCTCTCTTGGTGCCGCGTCCGTCACAATTGGACTCGATTTTTGCCCCTCTATCTCGTCGGTTCGTGACATCGCATCGACTTATCTTCGCGCGGAGGGAACGATGGTAGACGAGAGCTTCCTTTTCTCCGGCAGTCGAGGCGCTCTCGAGTGCCGGAAGAGCGATGAAAATAACCGTGGAAAAAGGGCTCTTTCTCTGAACATCGGTCGTGAAAAAATGCCCTTCCTCCCCGTGATGGCATCGATGCAACATGTTGGCTGAAAGGCATTTAAATTAGACGCCCACTGCCGTTGATTTATCTGTACGTCGCCTACGTTTTTCAGCTTCTAATTTCTACAAGTACTACCACGTTTGTCTGAAGGTTTTCTAAATTTGGGGCGACAGGGAGGATTGCGTGGACGGAAACGACTCGCTTGCAAACGAGAAACGAAATTGTTGGCGTTGTACAATAGCGTTAGCGTTTAGCAACCGGGCTCTATTGTCAGATCGAATTTTACCCCGTGGCCCATTGCGACTAGCCAATTGCGGTGGCACCGCGGTCGAATTAATTGAACCGCGTCAGCGGCGTTGCTCGCTCTTTTTACAACTGCCACTGTTTTTCCTCGTTGCCGCGTTACAAACGAGCCAGAGAACGCCAGTCGAAAAGGAGGGGTGGTGTCGACGTGTCGCGGGACCGTGAGAGATCGACGCGACGAATTCCGTGTCGGTGAACGGCATCGCGAGGGTGCTAAGAGGGATAATCGGTGGTCGTGTCAGCGCCGCTTTCCAATAACTCCCGCCCCTCGCGCCCCGTGAATTCGTTGAGAAAGAAAACGAGGCCGTCGACGGTGGTGAACGCCGTGGAATCAATGGTGGAGGGAGGGAAAGAGAAAGGGGACCACCGGCAGGGTGAACGAGAGGCAGCCACCCCACGTGCTGTTTATGGGGGTTGCGCGCGTTTCTGTCGGGCGCGCGTTTAATGTAAAGCCGGTCTTATCTTTTACGCGATTTAAGGGGGTTGTAACTGCGCGTAATCACGCAGCACGCGTACACCGGCTGGCTGTCCCTTTCACTTTGGAATCCGTTGAAATGCCCACGTTTTTCTACCCTAGATTCAACTACTCCTCGCCGCCGGGAGCTAACGCGAGCGCACTCGTACACCGCCGCTTCTGTTTCGCTTTTTCCCCTCTAGGCTCCTTTCCCGTCGCGGTTCCCTCTATGAATCGCGCTGCGAAAGCATCTTTGGCATTCGAGTTACAGTGGCTGGCAATTTACTCGATTGTGAGCGCGTCTGCTAACGAATACGTTCGACGTAATTTGTGTTCACCTTTCCAGCCGTGGCTCTTTGTAGACGCGCCGTGTTTCGGAACAGCCCGAGCGTTCCTGCCGGATGATTTATTCCTCGATGCTCGGATCGGAGTTGCCCGAGCCACTTGAATTTTGTTAGATTCTCCCATCGTTTCGTTTACCTTCCGGAATAATTTTGTTCCGCGCGTATTCCAACTGCTTCGAGATCCTCCGATAAATTGCCACGTTCCCAATAAGTTCCTCCTTGATCCCCGTGTTCCGGTCATCGAAGTTCCAGCTACGTACCGAAAACAATTTCATTTAGGATACGCTGTTTCCAATTAGCGAAAACAGATCCAAGTACCCAATTGATTGCAACAATCCTACTGCGAATTTCCGCGTAACTATGTTCGAACCGCATCGCCAAACAATCGCAGCGACTAAGTAACCCCGCGAACCGCAAGGAGTTTAACCGGGAAGTTACAAATATCGTCGAAGGATTTTCCCAACTGCGACCGTAACGAGCAAGTGAAAATAAGCGGATAAAGTAGGTAGCGGCCGTCTCGACGGAGCCGCGTCTCAAAATGCACGGAACGATCCTGGATTCAGTCTCTCGCGTGGTACACACAGGTAAAAGCGACTCGGGTACCGATGTCGTCGACATCCCCCGTCCTCGTTCTCGCTGTCCGTGGAAAAGGGCCGCGAATGCTCGGGGGTAATTTTATTTAGAAACCCCGCGTGCGCCACTGTACTCGTTACAGGAGGTAATAAAACGGCTCGCAAAACAAACGCACCGGCACGCGGTGCTTCTTCTCTCATTAAGCATCTGCGGGCGAGGCAATTTCGAACGGGAATAAATCTTGTTTTATCGCCGGCCGCGGACGCGATTATCTCGTCAAGGGGGTTGCATATTTTCGCAACAGCCCCGTGGAACCCGAAACTTCGCGTAAATATTCACGTTCACCCTCGTTGGGGGACGATCGATCGCGGTTTCCTCTCCTCGTGCCCTCGGATCATCGACTCCGTATTTGTTTTTCCGCGGAAAATCCGTGTCACGCGCGTCGCGCGAATCTTATCCACCATCGCTTTCATTTTCGATCGTTGTCTACGTAATTACACCGTTGGTTCGATGCGTTGCAAAGAAAACAGGCCGTTTTAAAAGCGAACGGACACGTGTATAATCGCCGCGACACGATTCTCGTTTCCGATCGTTTACGTTATCCTGATGCCGCGCACGCTGCGTTGGGTAATCGAAGTCACGGAAACTGCTTTCAAGCGGTTCGTTGTTGCTTTTTTCTTTTTACACTCTTTTTACGGCTTGTTTCTCCCCCGTTCAATCGACAGACCGGTCGGTAAATCCGAGTTTCCCGAGTGGCGGAGGACACCGGGAACTTTGTTCGCTCCTCCTGAGAAATATCGCGGGAGGAACATCTGTGTACTCATTTTTCTGGCTCCCTAAGGATCCTCTAGGAAGCTGCGTAGACAGGCAATAAACCATAAGTCGTTGACGGCTCGGGAGGAGACTCGAAAAGGTTCTTTCCTCTCCGCCGCGGACTTCCCTTTTCACGAAACCTTTAGCATCTAAATTCTCTCCGACCCACACTTTTCACCACTTTTTCCACCCCCTCTCACCGTTTCGTTTCTCCCTACGTCGTTTTTTGTTTTCATGCATCCTTCTGCCAGCGGAGGAAAGTTCGCGGTGAAAACGAGTAGCGGTCCTAGTGCTCCCCTTGCGAGCCCAGCCGACTCGCTTTTAATCGTTATTGTCCGTACGTAAGTGTTATAAGGCCACCCCCGTTGTTGCGCTCTGGAGAGCGTTGTTACGGACCGTGGTACGCAACAGCGGCTCCTTCGGGGTCGCCAGCCCCTCCCATCGGTCGTAGGATAAGCCTGAATTTCGCATTATACCCGTAATTCGCACGTTTCGCCGCGTTTCGCTTTCAGGGAGCCCTCCCTTTATTTCTTTGTCCTCGTCCCGTCTCTCGTCCCCGGGGCGCGCGCGTACTCCGCCCGTCTCGCTCACTCTCTCCATCTCGTTTCTCCCTCTGCGCGACCCTTTAATACTTTTATAACGTCGTGTTTATACACGACCGGGTACAAAAAGCTCGGGACCCTCGGCTACGATGATCCTCGTAGCGGCGGCTTCTGATTTCGTGGAAAACCCTCGGCGAACCGCCGTTCAACCCCCTCGTGCCCGGGCAAAGAGGTTAAAGGTTGCGGGACGACGATCACAGAAGGCCTCGAGTTAATCGTTGTCCGCGGCTAATCGCCCTCCGGGGTGGTGTGTTCTACCAGACCGAAGTAGCTTCATTCCACCGGCGGGAGAACAAGTCTCAGATTAGGAAACCCGTTCCCTCGGTTTTTCTCCGGTATTTATGCAAATGAAGCCACGCATTCTGAAAGCAATCCTGTGTTTAGCGTCCACCGGATGGACCCCTGCCCGGTGAGCCCCAGCGTTTTTCAGACGGCCGCGTCCAACCGGGCGCACCCGGATTAGATAAAACGAACGGTCGATCATTGTTTCGCTCCGCCAACCGAGGGATCTCTTTCGACTACCATACCTGATTCCTCGTCGCTCGCAAAAAATTCATTTCTCTCATTCCGTACTACCTACCAGGTACGATCTACGATACGTCACCGCGTTCGCCTCGAAATCTATCGCGTATCATAGAAATTGCCACTTCGTCGTGGATACAGAGCAAGACGACGGTAGATCGATCGATCGATCGATCGATCGATCGACTCGAGCATCTCATCCGCCGTTCGAATCGCGCGCGCGTACCTCGATCGATTTATAATTGGATTACCGCGGACGTAATTCGCGGCGAACGCTAGTCACAGCTATTACCGGGGGCCCCATGAATAATGCATTAACGCTTATGGAATGCCCGTCCGAACAATGATTGTCATTGACTCGATGATGAACCGAAGTATCAGATTCGTATCGGTAATGAACGGTGGCGCGCGCTCGTCGCCCCCTCGCCGCAATTACAATCGGGTGCCCCGTGACGATCCGCGCGGTTTCACGATCGTAATGCCGTATTCTAACATTGTAACCGCGGCTCTCGGCAGATGTCACGCGGCCCACGAAGAGGAACCCTCGTCGAGCATCCGCGGGGTGTATCCTTATCTCCGATCGAAGCGGGGCCCGCGTACGATACGAGATCTGCCGCGTACACGTCGTGACGCCGCCGGGCGAGCAACCAGGAGAAAACGATATACGTACACGGTGTCGAAGCGAAGGGTGGAGGAAACGCTGGCCCGTTCGCGATCCCCATCGATGCTTGATTTTTTACGTTTCGTATAATTTACCGCGTGATATATAGCGCAGTAAAATCGCGGTGGCGGGGGATGAAAAGAGGGAACGGATGGCGTAACGCAGCCAGGCTTGCTATGAATATGGAATCCGTGAATAGACGGGGGATTTTATGAATGCTCGGATGAATACGGTTAAGCGCGAGCCGTGTCCTCGCGGTACGGCCACGATTTGTAATGCTAATAATTTCGCGTGATTTTATAGCGCTCGTTGGGAACCGCGACTCTTTCGCCTGTTGTGTCGTTCGCGGAGTCAGAGGTAGTTGGTAGGCACGTTGCGCGTATACCCACGGTTCGCTTTGCCCAGCGTGGAAATGGTGTACCCTTAACGGTACCTGTTAGTGTTTCGAGTTTGCTCGCGAGGCTACGGATGGGGCAGTGGCCTGCCAGCTGTTGGCGTTTCACCACGGTCAGGCTTGGAAAAACCCAACCCCTCTCGACCACGTGCTCCTCCTCGTCCAGCGCTTTGGTACACACCGCGCGAGATCGATCGACCAGGCTGGCAACGATCGACTACCGATTCACGACTCTTACGAACCGCGACCTGTCTTCGTTCAACCTCGTTGCAACCGCGAGAATTCGCGAGCGACGTCCGGTTTGATTAATGCTCTCGCGGACCCGCGGACATCATTTTTCAATATCTCAGCGAGAGGATTTAAACGCGGCACGAAGAGAGCGAACCACGCCGGGAGTGAAGGGTGGCTCGCGTGCACGCTCGCGCGATCTTCTATTTGTATCTGTCGTCGTGACGAGCTGCAAAAAGGCGGAGAACTCGCGCGCGCGCGCGCGCCTCGGCTCCTGTTGTGTGCGTCGTTGCCCATGGCGTTTCTCCTCGATCGCTTCGACGAGGATCGGGGAAGAGAAAACGACCTCTAGGAGACGCTCATAATCCCGATTCGTTACAATAACTCTTGTTTCTTGCGCAACGCGCCTCTCTCGCGTACGCTCGAGAGGCATTCGAATTCGATCGACGGGAATCTAAACCAGTCTCGTCTTATTGAGCACGCGTTGCTACGCACACGCGTACACGCGGCGCGTCTACCTGCACGCGGACGGCGATTCGACGGTGGTTGTAACGAGGCCAATAAAGCAGCACTCGCGGTATCCTTTTTTCGGCGATCGGCTGAGTTTAATTGTGAGCTGAATTTGAATCCGATCCTGGACGTGTTCGCGATGTATCCCGTTGATCGTCCTCCCTGCCTCGCGTACGATAGGGCTGCTTTCGACTCTTTTTTATCGCAGCACCGATCACCCGTACGAGCCATGTACGGTTCATGATCGCATCCGCCTCCCCGTTTCGATACGACCGCCGCCGTACCCGCTGGTCTACGCATAACGAGACGTTCGGATTATAGACTCGTTGCGAACCGAATGAAATTCATGAGCGAGTCGTCACGTAAGAACTGGCGTCGTTGCTTCTTCTTCTCTCGGATCCCCTGGCTGATTGGTGTACGCATCCGTTCGTGGGGTTAATATTAATGGTCCCAGCCGAGGGTTCTCATATTTAATCTCCTCGATAATGTCGTCGGAATCTGTTTCTCGATCGCGACGTGCAATACCTCAACGGTCTCGTTTGACATCCATTTCGAATACTGTGCCTCGAATACTGAATACCCTTTCGCAGGCAGGCTTGGAATCCACCTACCAATCGTACCCCTCGATACCCTCGATGCCTCCTGTCGCGAGCGATACAACCTCGCGCGACCGTCGAATGAAACAGTACGGTTTTATCCCAGCGCAGAGAGTCGCGTTCGATGGACTGCCACCCCTGTTACGATACCATTACGCGACGCTATCGTTAATTCGAAGCTGAAACTCAACGTCCAATTAACAGCCGGGTAGTTGAAACGCGGTATAATCTCGCGGGCAATCGGTATCCAGAGCGCGTATTCCCCCGCGGGCCACCGTCCGGTTATTACAAAAATTTTTAGAACGCTCCGCGCCGCGTTAAACCCCGTCGAGCGATGGTACGCGCGCGTAGGTGTACGCGTGTTCGCCCGTGTACATACGATCCTGGAAGCTACACGGTAACCCTACGGGGGTGAACATAAAACCTGTTTCAAGTAGAAGGCCAAAATTACACGTCCCGTAGCTCAAGTTTAGTTCGTGATCGCGCAGCCTCTTGGGCATAAAACAGTATACTACCGTCCACCCTCCTCCTCTCGGAGGAGCTACTAAGATGAGGTAGCGCGATCCGAGGATGGCGGAACCGTTCTCGCCCGGGCCCTGGCTCCAGACTTCGTTCACTCGCGGCCGTGTTAGCTGCTGCGCGCGTTTCAAATTAGAACGAACCCGGGTATAAATTAGAGCGAGCAACCAGCTCGATTCGCCGCGAACAGGTTCCTCGCGCGTAGGGGGCACGTGAACGGAACCCTTTGGTGGCTTCCGGCTGCAACGTTTCGATCGATTCGATAAAACGTGTCAAGGGAACGGAACGCGAGTGTAATTTTTATCAGAGCAGCGAGGGAGGACGGAGGGCTGAGGGACGATTAACAAGCCCGTGAAATTCCGGGCATCGGCTTACTAATAATGACGGCAATAACAACAACAGTAACAATAGTAATAGCCGGGCTTTTTATTGCCCCGCGTGAACAAAGCGGGAGGGTTCCAGGGCGGCCAGGCCACTTTACAGCCCGACCTAAAGAGGCAGCAAGCGCGAAGGGCGAGGAGGGAAACGTACGCGTAGGAACGGGCATAATAATAACGACGGCGGAGATCCCGGTAGCGAGATACACGCGGCGTAATTCAAAAAAATACGATAGACACGAAACGAACCGTAGAGAATACCTGGTAATAGCAATAAAAATCGCGGGATTGCGTCATTCCAGAGACCGTGGCTGGCAGCTACCGGCGCGCTGTATACTTTTCGTTGCTACTGCCACCCGTGCCCCAACCCTTTTCCGTCTTGCATCCCTACCAGCCGAAGGAACGCCTCGCGAGCGAGCTTATTTTCCTTGGCCGGAGGAACTTTACGAGCGGCGCGTCGATAAATTCTCCCCGTAGTCTCTAAGACGGCGATAAATTACTAATTTCCTCGCCGTCCTCTTAACGTCGATAAACTTCCAAACAGTATTCACGCTTCGAGCGGTTATTAATGGTTCCCAGGCACCAAGAATGCCTCGCCCCGAAACAACGCGAACGTTTCTTTCGACGGTCCGTCCTCGTTCCTCGTCCCGGTCCTGCCGAAACTTCGTCCTTTTTTCCCTGCGCCGCTTTCTTGTACGCGAAACGGAACAGGAAAACCAGACGTTGCTTCTTGGTAATCGTTGTCTTCTAGAACGGACCTCGAACACTGCTACGAAACGGTACTAATGGTGGACGCTTCGCCAATCGTGGATATCGTTGCTTTTCAAGTTTCGCTATTAACACGAGTAACAGGTTAAAATTCTGGATCTTGGTTTTTCCTTAATATCCTCGTTACAGCGTAGCAAAGGCGTAAGTAAGAGACAGCTGCGTCTGAAAGTATTTTCACTCACTTTCGTAGTGACATTTAAATACTTAATCTAGTCGGTCTTGCTTTCATACATATTCGATGCGTTTGTATAAGTAATCTCAACCACAGCGTCCACCTATTAATTCCTCCACCTCCGGCATCGCGACGTTTCACATTAGGCGTCTATTCTTCTGTATTAGGGCAAGTGGCCGCATCAATAAGGGAAGACAAGGTTCCACGCACGCGTGACATACGATGAATTGAAAACACGTCGACGCGGTCTCATCGAAGCCTCTCTCGTAGATCCTGAATTCGGTCCCCGGAGCGATGGATTTCTTTTTTGGCCCCCTCTCGAGCCCGTCTCTCTTTTCTTTCCGCGGCTATTATCTCGTTAGTACGTCGCTGTGTCACGGCCCAACGAAGTTGGAGGCTTTCATGGAGTACCTCGGGCCCAGACGATCATCTGCCTCTGTCACGACGTTTCTACAATCGTCCTCCTTTCTCGTCCGCGTACTCCGTTCCGATGTCGCTCGACACGCCTCGCAGGGGGTTGCGTCGCGGTCCCACGAGGACGGAAGGAATTCTCGCCGCGCGCCACCCTCCGCGCTCGCTCTCGGCCCAGATTTTCCCCGCGAGCGTACACAGCAACGACGAACCGTGGAACGAGAGAAAGAAAGCGGCGTACGCGTCTAATTGCCAGCTCGGTTACGCTCGACGCGTGCTAGTGTTCGTGAGATTTTTTGTCCGTCGCGTTTCGCGCACTTGTTAGCCGAGCGGCGTCTAATAAACGGGAGAGCGAGACGACGCGGCTGTTAGGAACGTGGGCCGTGCGAGCGTTGCAACGCGCGCGCGACTGAATAAAAATAATCCTGCTCTTCCGCGGTGAAAGAGAGCGAGAGGCACCGCGAGAGGCAAAGGCCCGTAATTATGTTGTAACGCGTTGCCCGGTTACATGCCTCGCGCGATCGTTCGCCCGCTCGGAATTGTTAATAACGACGGAACACGTTAGCACGCGTTCGCGTCGGACGGACAAAGCGTCGACGCGTGACCTGTGAACGGCGTCTCGATCGGCGCCGATCGTGGAAAAGTCCGCGCGCGCCGGCTGAAAAAGAATAACAAAGCGCGTACACGTCATACGTAGGTACCATTGGAAATAGAAATTTCACGCTCAATCAAACACGCGATCGTAACCGCGAGCCCCAGCGCCGACGAGGTACACGGCTGTACGTCGACGGTGATCGGAAAAATCGCGGATGGAATGTAACGTATTCCGTGTTGCACGCCGATGAGTCTCTCCTTCAGCAACGGCGCAAAAGATCGTACGAGCCGATAGGTATAACGGACAATTAGCCGTTTCTCGATATCGGACGGGGGCGTAAGAGCAAATCTATGGAGCGTGGCCGATCGGTGCGTTCGATCTCCCTGCCGATGGAGCGGGGCAAACGCGGGTGAAAGGCCGCGCGAGAGCGAGAGGAGGACAGCAGAAAGAGACGGGGACACGGAGAGAAAGCGAAGAATGACGTGTTCGGTAATTAGCGTATTATGCATTCGGCCGCGTTTGATTTATCGGGAGCCTCGAAGGGGAACAGGATGTGCCCCCGGGGCGCACCCAGCTCCATCTCACGCAACGCAACTCTTTCCCTCTCTGCACTCCTCTTGAATCGTGCCCGCCGCCGTTCTGGCCCTCTTTTTCGTTCTTCCTTTCGTTCTTGCATCGCTCGTCCCTTTCTCTCTCTCTCTCTCTCACTGGCTCACTCACGCTGGTTTCCCTTGGACTCGGTGGACTCCATCGGTGAATCTGGTCTCTCTTCTTCCGAACGGAGCAACGTTGGGCAGGCTGGCCGACTGTTCGCTCGTTCTCTTCTGCTTCGCCCCGTCCGCCCATCCTTCTCACCAACGCGTCGCCGCGTATTCTCCGTTTCTCCTTCGCCTATGCTGCTCGCCTCTCCTTTTCTCTTTGCCGGCCCTCACGGCACTCCTCTGCTCTTTCTCTCTCTCTCTCTCTCTCTCTCTCTCCGTTCTTCCTCTATTCAGCCAGCCCTTCTACAATCATCCTGCCCTTCCCTTCTCCCCCTCATCACCCACTTCTAGCCCTTTTTTCCTTCTCTCGTTCTTACCCGTACCTACTCGCCATTATCTCCTTTCATTGGCCTTCGCTGCCTCGCCGTGGCAATAGTCGACGATGCCAGAGGAACAGAGACCGCTGAAGAAAGAGACTATTGCTCGGCCTTTTCCCTTCGCTGAACTCTGCTGGATAACTACGGGTCTCTCTCTCTCTCTCTTTCTCTCCCTACTTCTACGCTCGAGAGGTTTTCATTGCTATCCGCCACTTGCATGGAATTTTCATCATCGATCGGGATCGCTTCCAGATCGCGATGGTTATCGATCTATCTGGTCAAGAGCGAAAGCCAGCCCGCAGCGGCGCTCGATTAGAACGCGTCTCCACGGTCTGCTCGATCGTTTCGTAGCTCGACGAAGGTACGATTTCGGAGGGCAAACAACGGCTCCACGGAGGCAACAGCCCGTGAATGCGAGTCAATTTGACCTAGGCGGAGTTCTTTCACGCTGGAACTCGGGCGGATGTGTCGCCTACCTGAAATTGAGACCCCAGGCCCGGTCACATGGGTTCCGTAACTGTTAAGTATCGGCACCCTCGGTTCTACGAAGTACTTACGTACACCTACTCGAAAACCATTCCACGGAATTTTCCTTGGCAACGGCTTCTGCTTCGTGCTTGGCACGACGTTTCGTCTAACCTGGACGCCAATAGTCGCATTAGTTCTTCAGTTAAATCTAGTAAAACGATCGTAGGTTTCGTGCGAATCGAACGAACCATATTTTAAAGTAAAATAAAATTGAGAAAAGGAAAAGAAAAGAAAAGAACGCGTATCCCAACGAGACACAGAGGAAAGAGATACGACTGGTTTCAATTTCCTAGAGAGTCCTCCGTTCGAAATGCTGTTTTTGGTATTCCAGTATAAAATAGAAAAAAGTCCTCTCGTGTTCGAGGAACGGGTACGCGAAAAGTTTGAATGACCAGGAACGAAGCTGGAGGAGAGGAGCCGATTGGTTTCGCCGGATTAAACGCGGGCCGACCGTTCTTTCCGCGCAACTCGTCGAACAGTTCGACCCACCCCTCCGGCGAAGTGAATCGCAAAAAGGAAGCGGCGCGTTCTTCCGCGGGAACTCGCCTTAACAATGGTTATCCCGTAAACAAAGTCTCGAGGATCCCGTCTGCCGGCGAGAGGTGTCCGTTCCACCGGTCGAATTCGTGAATTCTATGAAACCGTGGCGATACTCCCCACGGACGTATTCAGATTCCGCCCCCGTACTTCTTCTCCCGCGTCCTCGAAATGGATTTATCCGTTCCACCCGGAATTTCTTTATCGAATTCGATCGCGCAACTTCCGCGGGGCGGTCTTGCGGCAACTCGCTGGAACGAACTCGCGTCGAAGTTAGCTCCGCGAGTCATCCTGCATACCTCGAGCCGATGCCAGAGAAGAATCTCTCCGCGTGTCCTTCGAACGGGCATTTCACCTCTTCATCTTCCGCCCTCCCGTCCCCGAACCTCGTCCACCGGTTTGTTCTCGAAAATTTCGAAGTCAGCCAGG
This sequence comes from Xylocopa sonorina, assembly GCF_050948175.1. Taxonomy (NCBI): domain Eukaryota; kingdom Metazoa; phylum Arthropoda; class Insecta; order Hymenoptera; family Apidae; genus Xylocopa; species Xylocopa sonorina. The sequence continues at coordinate 9,242,498 of NC_135197.1, read as the reverse complement.
GACTGGATGGGACGATCAAGGAGCCGGCTAATCCCCCGCGCGTCCCTTTCACGGAACAAAGATCTAAAACTCGACAGGGCGCGACGCCCAGACAGACCCTCGTGCGTCCGTTGTGCTTCACGCGGGGTGTACCTGTCTTTGGCGATGAATAACGCGATAAAAATAGCCCGCGTAGAGAGATCGCTGGGGATCTCACCCCTTCCGGCCACGTAGGCAACCGATGGGGGTTGACTTTTATGTAAACGATCAATGGGAAACCGCGTCAGCACGACGTGTACACTCGTTGCACTTTTTCCACGACGAGCAGGCTCTCTCGTATAAGAGAGAGAGAGAGAAACCTTGAGAGGCTGAAGGCGAAGGTGAAGGAGAACGGAGGAGACAGCGCGTGCCAACTTTTCGAACCGTAACACGAGCGTCGAGAGCGACGGAGAGAGGGCATGTTTCTATACTAGACGAGAGACTCTGCATCGACGCGCGGAGCAGACTGCCGTGATAACGAAATCGACACGCACGACTCGAGCGATCGCCTCGATAACAGAACCGGAGAGGGAAATCGATTCCCCACGGGGTCCTGGCTGGTCCCTCCCGTCGTCGCGATAAACGCGCTACCCTTTACGAGCTGATCTTACGAATTCTCCTGGATGAGGTCCATAAAGTCCGCCGTCGGACCCGCGCCCCTTTTCATTCGGGATGGAATCTTTTGTTTCAATTTTCCAAAGGGGAGACCCTCGCAAGCGCGCGCGTACGCGAGATAGCGCAACGACCGGCGCACGATAAAAGAGCCGATTCCCTCCTCGCTGGGGCACGCGGTTTTGATGATCCCTGCGCGGACGCGCATGACGCGGGACGATAATAGGGGAGGCCTAAGGTGGACGAGTGTCGCGGTAGCTAGGGTGACACGCACGGCCAGAGTGATTATATCAATAATAGCTCCCAGGAGGATCGATCCGCGCGACGTATGCAGCTCCCTCGACTCCGAGCGTTAAGATACCGTGCCCCGATTTTGTTACTCCTGTATAGTTTACACCCCTGTAATGCTTCCTGTATCTGATCGTCCGATGAATTGTTGCCTTTCCTTTTTATCGGTCGGTTAATAAATTTATCGCAATCGGGACTAGCGATCTTCGCGTTATTACGCTCTCTCGCGAGCAATCGGATCGCGTTGTTTTTCGGTAGTAATTGGTGGGTTTTGCGGGCAATAATATTTCACGCGGACGGTATTATCAAGTAGTTACGTTAGAAGAGCGAACGAGAAAAGCCGCGATGTTCTTCTCGCCTCTGCGCTATCGTTCGAGTCCGCTCGACAAACAGAACGGACCGTCTTTTCCCGCAGCATCGCCCCCATTTTCCCCAGTCAGATTTATCGTTACTGCGAGCACCTTAGTCGCTGTGTACCAACGCCGTCGTATCAACGCATCGTACGCGCGTTTATGACGTCTCGAGAGCCCAGACGGAACGGCGATGCACCCTAAATCAAGTGCCCGGGGTTAATAAAGCCTTCTCGCGGAACCAACCAGCGCCGCGAATAGCATTCTTCCGCCACGGCATTCAGTGGCAATAAACCGCATTTACGACGACCTCCCGTCGAGTTCGCGGTCGCGCTTTTCTATTCCCGGCTCACGATTTTCCGCGACCTTTCCCTCCAGTCGAGTAGGTGGTGCGGCTCGACCAACTCGAATCCACGGATAACCGAACACCCTTTGGAGCTGGTAGATATTTCCAACGAGAGACGAGTGCCTCGAAAGGTCTCGTGCCCGTTTGACTTTATGCCTCGCTTGATTGCATTAACATTCGAGGATCTCCAGTTCCGCGAGATTTACGAGTCGATCGATACCCACCAGACATCTCGATGACGCTCGTTCCGTTCGAAACGTTCGTTACCAACCCGTACGAGATATCGCGTCGAATCGTTGCGTGAAAGGAATGTCACTCGCGAAACTGGTCTCTGATCGTGTCGGGGAATCTTGTAAAGAGTTTTACTCGACAATTGCCAAATGAAACCTTCGCCAGATAACGTATGTTTTCATTAACCCGGCGAGATGTAGTTGCTCCCCCTAAACCACGGTCCTAAATCCCCTCGTACGAGCTCCGCGGTACGCTAAGTTCGTCTCGCGGAACGAGCAATTTGAAACCAACACCGTCACCGCTGGCAAACACCTCTGACCATTTTTTCACCGAGTCGTAAACGGAAGGTGGATGCGCGTGGGTCTCCGTCGCGGTCCCAGAATGCTTCTATTCGCCTTTCTCTCGCGAGTGAAGGCCCAAAAGTGGCGTGGCAATTACGCGCGAGTAACGAGCAGGGTCGCGGCGACGCGCGAGATTTAGCAGCCACTTCCGATCCGACATTGACGAGCGCGCGGCGAGCGGTCAACGCGCGCGGCGCTCGAGGACGCGTAAAATAGGGGCGTCGTTAGTCGCGCGCGAGCAGGATTCCGGGAACATTCGGAGCTGCGTGTTCACGCGCGTCTGCGACGTGTTTTCCCGCCTCCGTTCGTCCTCTCGAATTCGAACGACAAATATTTGCGTCCGCAGGAGTCTGAAAGAATTTCCCGTCGTCGAATGTAGTCGAGGTAAAAGTGCACAATTTCACTGTGCGCCACTACGAGGAGAGAGAGAGAGAGAGAGAGAGAGAGAAAGAGAGGGACGCTTTCGAGTTTACGCTCGCCTCGTCGTAAAGCACGGGGACGCTCCGCGCTGGTTAAAGGGGCTTTCGTCCCGTTTCGCCGACCTCCGTTTTTACCAGGGACGAGGTTGAATCTGGGAACGGCGCCGCGACGCGCAGTAAACTTATTCAACCGGGACACGCGTCGCGGATTTCGCGCGAGAAGAGCCCTCGTAAAAGAAACGTCTGGGAAAACGGTCGCTTTGCTCGGCGAACTGTGCTCCGGTTTGTGCGACGCGTTGTTTCGTTGCCGGGCGCGCAGTTACGCTGTCGTTGTTTCGACTAGGGGCTGTTTCGGTCATCGAGATCGTCCGTTATCGATCTCTCTTCAAAGGGGGATGGTTCTGCTAAATTTTAACAAACTTGAACTTCGCAAAGTGTAATAAGAAAAATCTACGAGTACATTATTTACGTCGACGCGAAAAAGAACGCAAGCTCGCATTGCGTCGACTGAGAATGTCCTTTTCGAAAAATCGAAAATAGTACTATCTCTATTGTACGAGTAGACGAACCTTTCAGACAGCGAAATAGCCCGTTATCGATCCCACTCGAGCGATCCGAATTACAAAACGATTTCAATGGAGTTCTCCAACAAATTCTGTATTCGATCAGGAAAATCGTTGTCTCTGTTCCCCGCAAGCTTCGCGATAAAATGGCTGTCGAACAATGGGCGAGCTTTCACGAAAGCGTAAAATCCTCTGTTTCGCCTGTGAATCGACGCAAACCCAACGCTCGGCTGGAATTCAGCCGCCCTTTTATTTTAGTTTTTTGTTTTCCCTTCTTTCTTTTTTCATTTCCTGGAAAAGCGACATCGTAAAGGAAAGAATTACTCGAGAGCTGTCCGCGTCACGCCGTTGCCAACTTGCCGACCCCCGCGGATCCTTTTTCCGCGTTTTACCCTTCATGTTTTCCGTATTAACATGAAGCTTGTCCGGTCCGTGCCGCGCGCACGTCCGACCAGCGAATGAACGAAAGTGGCGTAATCGATCGCGGGGGTTGTGCGCGCACGCTTTTTTCCCGGCTGGGACGACGTTTCCTCGGGCTTAACGTTAATTTAACCGGCCACCCCGGTCGTTCGCCAGAAAGACACGCCATTTTCGCGTTATACCTCTCGGCGACGATGTCGAGGGAAGGGAGAAAAAGGGTGGCGCGGGTACGGATGGATGACAGAGGGTCGAAGGAGGACGAAATAGCCGAGGGTGGGGCTGGTACGCGTCGTGTGTTCCGGTCAGCACCGTCTTCTCTCCGCTGTGGCCTCGGCGTGCCCCTTCGTAATTTATGTTTGCTTTATGGTCAGGAGAATAAGGAAGCGTCTTATTAAAGACAGCCGCGTTGCTGCTCACGAGCAGAGGAGTCATCTCGCAGGCAGGCGGATGGGAGTAGCGCTCGAGGTGGAGAAGCACGCGGTTCGCTAACCAACGTGTTCCTCCTCGCGTCGCGGATAGCCTCGCGGTTTTGTTAATGGCACTGAAGCGCGAACATTCCGTAAATCGTGTCCCACTCGACTCGTTACGAGAGGGACTCTTATGGGATATTTAATTTCCTTCCTCGTAGTTAGTTAGCATCGAGGACTGTGTTTATTTAATTAACAGGTTTTTTCGCGTAGATTTCAATTAAGTTTCCAGTTATGAAATTGGTCGTACAGGGAAACATGAATTTGCGTAAACATCGACGGTCTAGCGTAGAGTTTTCCGATGACGACGAGGAGGAAACGGGATGGCGAGTAACGGTGTACGGGGATTGAGGTAATAGGATCGAGCAGTATGGCGGTGGGTGTGTTTTATCTACGCAACGGGCGCATTAATAGAGGACCAGCGACGCGACGGTGTCCGTTTAATCGGCTATACGGACGATCCGCTTTTAGGAGAAACGAAAATATCGAACCGGGGGCCAGGCCATCGTCCGGCACGGTTGGCCTTCGTAAAATTGATGGCACTCGATGAAAACCCCCTCGGATAACAAAGATCCGGGCGTGGACGTTATTATTCCTCTGACGAACGAAGACAGTAACGACGGTTCCCGGTCATTACTGACCGTCGATTAACCCGTGTGCGCGGGCTTATCGCGAGGCGAGTCGTTTCCGCGATCGCCCCTCGGTATCACCAGCCGCCGCGCCGTCCGTAATACGTCGGGAATATTTCATGAGCCCCGGAAATCCTTCCGAACGTACTCGCGAATTCCTATTTCAGCCCCGTCGAGATTGCTTTTCTTTCGTGGCCCCGACGTGTTTCGCGGGGAAATAAAATTCGCCGCAGCAGCCGAGAAATTTCGACGCCGCCGGAAGCCACCGGATTTGAATAAGGGTGGGAAACTTTGCGGAAAATTAGACGCCCTCCAGCGAATAAAATCAATGTCGACCGGTGACGTAACCGGTGGCATAAATCGGTGAATCATAGCGTAATAAGCTTCGAAGGGATCGAACGGAAGAGAATTCTACCAGCCATTCCCCTCCGCAGTCGTTCACGGAAATCGACGCGACCGTACGTTTAAAGACTGACGGGGTTTCTTGCGGCCTGGTCTGCGTTGGTCGACCTTTGGGATTTTTGGCATACTTTAACGGTGTCCTGTTTACCTCTGTTTTCGAAAAAGAAAGACCTGGTTACGGCTGCCTGCGGAGCCAAGCGGGATTACCTGAAATCTACCTGAGAATTCCCCCGTCGGCACGTCAGCATGTAAAGTCCCACGGGAAATCCGTAGCTTTGTTTGCCGGACGTCGGCGCGGGGATAAGCGGATTTATGCTTGCTCGTCCCTGACCGTGCCACCTACTTCCCACTTTTGCGAACGCGCGACTATCACCTGCGTTTAATAAGCTGGCTAAACGTTCCTGTCCTTCGTAATCTTTGACTGTGTCCTGACCGACCACTGTTTCGTTTCGATCACGTTCGAGTTCGCGAGTGCGCGAGTTGCGGGCGAATTAGCATTTCGATCGGAAATAAAACTAGAGACGAGGAGGAAAACTCATCAACAGGCGATTCCAGTCCCTTTGTATGCGTTTGCCTATGAAAAATTGACCACTCCTCGATTATTGGGGCGACTCGTCGGGGCGATATTTATATAACGGAATATTTATATAACGGGGGGAGGAAAAATTGACGGGATAGAGAATCGAAAGCCAATAAAGCCAGAACCGTTGCCGTAGCGAGAGATTGAAAAGTGGCGACGATCGAGGCTCGCGTCCAACCTATAAAACGCGCGAACGTTCCTCCCGCTCCTATTCGTCACGCGCCACCGCCGCCGCTCTGTTCCTCGCCCCGTCTGTACATAAATTAGTTTTCCATAATAGATCGCGAGTCGAGCGGCAAATCACTTTTCCCTTAATCAGCTGCACCGTTCCTACCGGGAGGCCGTCGAATCGACTGCGACACTCGGAATCGGTGAGCTTAATTAAACGAGAAGTCGAATCGCCGTCTACGTAGGTGCTACAGTTTCGTTTTATGGGACAGCATGCGTAGATCTGGGTCCAGTCTGGCCAGTGTCCAGTATTAAAAGTGATCGACTTGTCGCGTGGATTCTCTACACTCTGATTCATTTCGCACGAAAGCCCGCGACTCGATCGAGGCAGAAATTACGCATGAATCTGGCTGATCGCCGCGCTGCCAGTTTTAATTGAATCTAATCGAATTCGCGCGCGCAACAGTTTCATTTAACGGTAAGCGAAGGGCATCGAGTGTCCGTTTCCGAACTGCCGGACGATACGGGAATCGGAACGGCACGTCAATTTTCATGCTTTGATCTAGCTTTTAACCGGTACACGGATCGAAACGAACGGAGGAATTCTCGTTTCGTCGACGAGAGCATCGTGTTGCCAGCGCCGCGGCGAATCGTATATTCCGCCTAGTGTCTACATTTTCGAGGCTGGCTTATCCGCGAGCCCGGTAATGGAAAGCATTAAAAAAGTCCCCGGACGATCGGAAAGGACGCGTATAAAGACGGCTCGTTCTGCTGAGAGAGGTGCCCGCGCCGTATTCCGCCGTCTCTATACCAGTCGTTTAGCCGAGAAATCGTCATTTAGATACTTGCTAAAAGCGATTCGCCATAAAACTGAGAGCACGAGGAGGACCCCGTCGCCGTCCGACCGATAGGAAGTCTAATGGGAACCGTCGCCACGCCGTAGCAGCCGGCGCAGGGTCAGAAAATAACTTTCGCCGCGTTTTATGTAAAACGCTGGTCCGCGTCGCTCATAATCCCGCGGGCGAGCGACGACTCTGTCCGCTTTGGTTGCGGCTCGATACCAGGTGAAATCGACGGCCCTCGAGCGACGCGCCGCGGAGGGAACCACAGCGTGAGAGGAATTCCCGGTGCACCCTAATGGCGTCTCGCCGCTAGGCTTCGAACGCGATCAGCGACTACTAAATCCGCTCGATGACGATTCTGGCCGCGAATTCATTACCGATTCCACGGATTCTTGCGACGCTGGTCCCTTCCTCTGCCAAAGATAATCCCGTCGCCGACGATAACCGCCGCGTCGTATTATCGCCGGTGGTTTTCGCGTGGATACAAGAAAGAGAACTATCCGTCCCCTATCCGCGATCGCAATTATGATCTCACGGGGCTCGACGAGAGGGAACGTTCTTCCTGAGCGAGGCCATTACGTTGGCCGGTCCTCGAAATGCTTCTCGCGGCGGCGCCGCCGCGCCATCGCGAATTACAGTCGGCTCAGCGAGCGAGAGAGCGAGAGGGTGAGCAGGGGAGAAATCGCGTTCCTGATCGGTCTCTCCGCCGGCTCTATCGTCGGCGAGGCTATTAAAGGGACGTTAATCGTCGCATCCGACGAACAATGGCGACATCGAAATTACAGGTATACGCCCGACGCGCCGCGGAGTCCTCTCGATACTCGCCACGTCTCCCTCGTCTTTCTCTCCGTTTCATTCCACCGTTGTAGCGGCGCGCGGGTCGTACACGCGTGTGTACCCGGTGTCCTCGCGTGTACACTCGTAAACCACGACGGAACAGGCCTGGCGAGAGGATTTTACGCGTTGCTACGCTCGTACGTGCGTGCACGCGTCCTGGACACCGGTGCTCCTGGAATGTCGAAGCTGTTGCTCCCTCGTCGCGATGCGTACGCGTTCCGTTGCGTGTCTGTCCCCGCGTGCGAGTCCCGCGAGCAGGACGCGTCCTCGTTCGACGGAATTTCGGGCTACGGGGCTACGAAAGGGTCGCGGAATACCGTTGCGAACCTCGTGAATCGCTCGCGGTAATTGTCCGCGAGGGATTTCATCCGGTCGGGAACCGCGGAGTTCCTCGACGTTCTTGGCTCTTTATTTGAAACTGGAACGATCGTCGCGAGAATTCATCTCTGATGTAATTGGGACGGATTATTTCGATTTGCATGAATTTCGATACGCTTTTGCGTCAGTTTCACGTTAATCGGATCTTCCTCTGTATTAAGAATAGTCGACGGTTTAACGAAGTCAATAGAATCTTGTTACGGAATTAGCATTCGAGCTATAAATATTTATGGATACAGCAATACATTTGTACGACCCGCGCTCGTCGCTCGAAATATCCGACGTACGTGTTGGAGGAGAGACGCGTAGCGTCGCAGGCTCAGCCCTTGGCGCGAGATAAAATCGACGGGGCGAGTCCTGAGGGTGTATCGAGATCGTCTCGATTCGGTTCGCGCGAGGAATTGAATGAAACATATTGAAACGTAAGTACCGCGGCCATTCATTCTTTTCGCCCGCGCCGCTCGGATTCGAGGCGGAACAAGATTAACATGTCATCCAATTTGCCAATGATTTACGGCCGTTCCGTTTGTTCGAAAATCGGCGAGGGGTGCCCCCCGGTTATTACGCAGCTTTTAATAATAGAGACGCCCGTGTACGTACGCCTTCCGCGCATAAATCTTGGCCCGCGCGATTTTGCGCCAGCGATTAACGTCCAGGCGTACCTCTCGATGGAAATTACATTTCCCCTTGTTTTATTTCCCCCCTCGCGCCACCCCTCCCACGCCCCTATCCTTCTTTTCGTTTCTTCCGACGCCGCTCGATTCGTTTCCATCCACGTCTTTATAAGGAAGAAGAGACGCCTGTAATTAAATCGACGGCCGAGTATATTCGTTCCGTGAAAAATGTCGTCGCTTGAATTTTTCACGGTACCAACCCTCCCCCTTCTCGATGCGCCCGGCTCCGCGCGTTCACAGTTGCGAGCGATACGTAGATCGTTTAGGCGCGCTGTCATTCCGAAGTTAATTATCCGGATAATACGACTGAATAATTAGGTACGTTAAGTAACGACTAGCGCGGCCGGATCTGGTCTGTACGTTACAGGGGCACTTTTCAGTCTATACGCTCACCAGGCGGCCGAGTTTACGACGTTTCTTTAACTTAACGATGTTGTTTCAGGGTAATGCGCTGTATCGTAACGAATACGCGCTATTTTTCAGCGGAACGTTTATGGCAATCTGTATTTGCCCGCGCTTGTTCGCTGTAACTCAGCCAGCGAGGCGAATCCCTTTGGAATTACACGCTCCGTACCCTCGTTTCCCTCGATTTTCTCTTTCAATCCGCGCGGAATGCTCGCGCGATCTTTTTCCCAGCTGTTACCCAAGCCTGTTACCATTCAATTGACAAACTCTTGCCTCGGTCTCTCGCTTTTAAAAGCGCCCCTCTCGACTGCTGAATTCCATCGACAATGTTCCTCGTATTCGTGTAATTTCAGACTCTGAACGCGCTTGGTCTGAAAAGTGAAATCTTTGAGAGAGAAAGAGAGAGAGAGAAGACTCCTCTCGCATGAAATCAGGTTTCTACGAATACCTCGAAACGTATAAATCATTTGAATCCCGACGTCTTCGACGGGACATTCAATCATAGCGCACGACCACAGGCGCGTCTCTCGGTCTCCTGTCAGCGTTTCATCTCTGAACGCGACGACGTCCGCGTCGAGCGTATATTTACCGCGAGCCGACGAGTAGCTACTCGCACGCGTGGATACACGCGATGGCTCGACAGCAACGTGCCCGTGTTTATATCGTCAACATTTGCTCCAGCCCCTGGTCGGTATTAATGACATTCGGATCGTTGCTCGAATCGAGCCGAGACGATCGCAGCTCCTCCACCCCGTGACGCTTAACCCTTTCACAGCGACGCGGAGCGGCCACCCCAAGGCTGGCGTCATAAAATTTTAAACGACCCCCGACGGCGGGTGCCTCGTGTTTGCCAAAATACTTGGACCGTCAGGCTCCTCGCGTCGTCGAATCGGCTACCGTCTCCTCGTCGGACATCGACGAGAGGAGGAGAACCGCGCTAGGGGTTGAAACGAACGAAACGCGGGTCTGTCTGGTGGCACGAGAAATTAATACACGACAGTGTCGCGTACAAAGCGTCCGCGGAAGGGGCGTAGCTGGAGCACGTCACAAAGGGAGGAAATTGAATTAAGGAATTAAAATGAAATTAGGATTAATTAAGCGTCGCGGGTGGCAGTCGTCGAACGCGGTATTAATTCGCCGGTTCGGCCACGTGAATCATCGAGGAGGCGCGTTGTCGGGGGCTGCTCGCACGTTGTCGCCGCGTTTCCCATCGCCCGTGTCGAATCTACGCCTCGAGGAAACGCGAGGCCTACGAGGAAACGAGAGTTTTTACGTGGAAACGATGAGAGAGTAGGAGGAACAGCGGTAGAAGAGAGAAGGGTGGAAACGCAACGTCCCTCCCATCCGGCGGGTGTAATTCGAATGGCCGGCCGCGCGCGCACGCATACATATACACGTCCGATCTGATTGCATGCCGCAACGATATTAATCATAGTAGGCTGACGTACCCTCGCCCCTTCGCATCGCGTTATTTACCTCCTTTCAGCCCCCTGCCAACCCCTCCGGGGCCGTCCGTAGGGAGGGAGAGGTACGCCGCGCAACCACCACGCGGAAAGGACCTTCCTTACACGCACACGGACACCGTTTACCGACTAGCCTCCTCCTCGTGTGCTCGCGCGACACCAAGTATTCCTGCCTACGTACGTACGTGAATATCTCCGCTTAGCCGCTGACACGGGCGCGCACGTACACGCGCCGAGCCGTTCACTGGCGCGCGGTCGTTATAACCTGAACGGATCCCCGACACGATCGCGGCGCGGAATTCTCATAAAAAATACTCGGGGATTAATTAAAAAATGCCACGTCCTGGTAGTCCCAGAGAAAAAAGGACTGAGAGCGAAAGGTGCCAGGGGTGTGTGTGTGTGTCTATGCGTGCGTGAGTGCGCGCGTGCACACCAGACGAGCCTGTCCCCGTCCCACCGTCCGCGCAAGAAAGAGGTGGGAACCGTGCCCGGCGGGGAAGAGGTCGGATTATGCGGGGGTCGGGAGATTATATTTAAGTTCTCCTTCCCGCAGCCACTAATCGATCCCCCTTTCCTTGTCCTTTTGCCCCGCGCTCGTTCGCCCGCCTCTGTCCGGCTGGAGCGCTTCCTCCTCGTCAATTTCCGTGATCCAACTACTTACTATCCATCTCCCCTTTCGTTTCGTCGTCATCGCCGTGCCAACCCCTCCTGGGCCACCCCTGCGACGCGCTCCGGTCCGCCGCGGCTCGCTCGCGACTACTGCCACGAGTTCCGCTCGGTTCATTTGCGGCTTAGCCTCTCTCGATTAAATCGCTCTCCCTTCAGCGTGGCTCCGCTCGGGGACGCCCACGGGTCGAACGGCTTCATTACGATTCGCCGTTTTCGAGGGGATCGCGCGCGGGAACCGTCGCGAACGCGTTTCGAATTGTGAGATAGAAGCGAGACGGGGAGGTGTGCTCGACGATAAAAGGAATTGATTCGTTACGCGCCCTTCTCGAGGCGGTGGAGAGTCCCTATCGCGAGTAAATGCTGTGGATTAGGTAGGAGATGGATACGCAGGGTGTCTTGGCTGCAGCGAGCGATAGTAGGGGGTGGGAATTTCTAAATACAAGTAAACTGCGATTACTTTGTCGCGGTGTGTACGAAGTAAGATGGTAGATCACGTCATCAGGGTTGGTCCCAGGAGAACGGCGGTTAACAAAGTAGAAACGATACCTTGGATTAGTCGCGGTCGGGTAAGTTCCCCGTGACGGTGGGAAATGTGTGTCGGGTGGCGCTGAGGGAAAGGAGATTCCCGCGGCGCCGTTTGAGAAATGTCCATTCAATGGCTGCATTCTACGCGTTTCAACGGACAAATAAAGCGAACAAATCCCGGCGCCGAGAATGTTCCACGTTTGCGGCGCTCGTGCCGGTAAAGCGCGGTGGGAAAGATGTTTCCGCTCTTGATGCATTCGCGTCGAGCACACTCCGCTTGTCTTCGTCAAATAGAATATCTCTTTGGAAGAAAAACATTTTCCGTTCTCTTCGGACGCGGAAACTTTTTACCGCTTTATCCGCTGCTCCGGTAACGGAGAGGAGGAGAAGGATTGCGAAAAAAGAGGTTGCACGTGTAATTCTTGTTTCGAGAACAGGGGTGGTTGCATCGTATCGCAGGCATTGTTGTAACTCCGGTAGGAGCAATAACGAGATCACATTCGAGCGGAAGAAATCGAGTTTTTCGTCCGTCCCGCGGATCAACCGAATACCCACCTTAAAAGGATAGCCGCGAGGTTCGGAACGCGTACAAATTGTTCGCCGTTAATTAATGGCGGGCGAGCGACATGGAATAAGCGATCCGCGCGAGCTGGTACGCGTACGTTATCGAGGTCGCTGTGCGTGCAATCGATTCGAATAAATAACTCGTAGAGAATCGGCCGGGTGAGAGAGGAACTGCGGGAGCGAATCGAATAAAGTGGATCGGCCCGATAAATCACGAATCGCTTCTCGGTCCGCTGGAAATGGCCCTTAATGAAGTACGAACGATATCGTGGATTAGCCTCGGTTCGGTTGTCTTCAGAAACGAGAGGAAATGTCTTTCGTCGGTTATGCCAAGGGTCGAGAACGAACTGCCTCGTCGACGTCCCGCCGTTCCTACGGAATCGGCCGTTAAACGTCGAGGATCGATCCTCGAACGTGTATGGCGCCACCGAATCATTTTCGGATGGGGTAGTTTTTACGCGTTCCGTGAGCCACGGATCGGGAAGAAACGCGCCAGCGTCGAGACGAGTGAAACGAGAGAACGCACACGTACGTGTGTGTGTGTGTATATATATAAAATATGCCAACGAGAAGGGGTTGGAGGGTGTGGGAGAGGAAAATGGAAACAGTAGCCAAGGGAGGGTAAGAACAAAGGGGCGACTGTGAATGAATAGAAACGTTTTCGGGGCTTTGAACGTACGAGCTCGTATATTAAAAACTTTATTCGAAAGCCCCCGGAGATCGCGCAGCCAGAATTATTTCGACGTTTATTTTTGTTCCTTTGAGCTTCACACGTCGAAAACTTTGCCGGTCCCTGGTCGGTTTTCCCCTCCATCTCTCGCTCTCTCTCTCTCTCTCTACTTTCTCTCAATCGTTCACAATCTAAGTATACGAGTAATAGAGAGACGGAGAGATCGAGCGGGGCTTTCAAACAAGTTCGAAGATTTACGAACGAAAGCGGAATATGGAATGGAGCGAGCGCAGCACCGGGGTTAAGTCGACCGTATCCGAACGAGTGATTACGATCAAATGGAGTAAGGACAGCGCCGAAAAAGGGGATCGAGACGTCGTTCTGATCGAAGGAAGTTAGCGTGCTCCCCTCGTGGGGGAACGTGTATCCCTTGCGTCGTCGGAAATTGTTTTTCTCGTTCGTCCACGGTACACCGAACGCATCGAACAGTAACGAACCGAGTGAAAGCCGCGGGTCCTCGAAACGGCGTCGACTTTGCTCGTCGCTGTTCGCCAACGACAATTTAAATTCGACCGCCAGGATTATTCCACCTATCGGTAAACCTCTTCGAGCTCGAAGTTTAATGACTTTGGCTCTCCATCTGTTATCGAAATTCCCGCGGAACTTAATTACCCTTGACGTTGAAGAATCCCCCTTTCTAAGTGCGTCGGTTTTTCGGCCAATAAATCTTGCCGCGGCCGAAGGAAAACGTCGGAGAGAATACTTGGCGGCGGGAAGGGTAGGAAACGATCGCGTTGCAGCGTCGTCGCGACACGAATTTCCAACCGTGGTGGGTAAGGAAAAAAACACGGTTCACCACTCTTCCCGTTTCTATTCCCGTGCACGATACTCGATCTTCCGAGGCTTCCTACAAATTCGTTTCTCGAGTCAGGTCGAAATGCACGCGGAACGTCGCCGGTCGTTACACGAAGGGTTTTAATGGCCCTTAAATAACGGGATCCTTTAGTCCCATCGACGCCTCACTTTTCGTACTTCGTTTTCGTTACGGTCGCCATCCGGTTTATGATTTGTGGCGGGTACGTATCGCACCATATTTCAGGCCAGTCTTCCGCACCCAGTCGGTGGTATAAATAGTAACGCGAAAGAGCCCCATATTTCAGGGACGATTTTATTGCTTACGATTTGAGTAATCGACAACTGGCGCTATTCTTTTTCCACGGTGAAACCAACGGCGAATGCTCGCGCATTTACCTACGTCTTCCATAGTTTTTGCGCCCACCTTCTGGGCCTAACGAGCGAGCGGAATGGCCGCGGTCTATGCTCGGTTCCTATACTGACGACGAGGAGGGAAAAAAGGCCGGTCATTATTTACGCCACTTCGATGGTGAACGCGCTGGCGCACAGTCTCTGCGCTCTTTCGCTCGAAAGTGGATGCCGTTGGCACACATTCGTGCCCTGGTATCCTCTCCTCGTTGTTCTTCCGTCGGTTTCATTTTCTGCGTAATTATTCGGAACGCGCAGCCCAGCCTGGCATCGACGCGGAACCGCTGCCGGAGAAACAATAACCGTTCGCCCCAGCCTGTATCGTTACCGCGCCAGCTGTAATTGATAATTACACGATCCTGCTGTCCTTGGGACGAATATTATTTTTGGTCCAATTAGCGTCGCTACGGCCGTTGTAAAATTAATTGGGAGCTTCGACGAGACCGTACGAAATAGCTCTCTCGCGAACTATGGTAAAGTCTCTCGTTGACTCGTGCGACTTTCTATCGTTTTCGTCCGAATATCGCCGCGATTATTTCGCGTTAGGCTCGCCACACGTGGTGGCAGTCGTGAAACGTGATCGCGCGGCAGGAATTTTCGACGCGAACAACCCTTGCTCGATGCATATTCGATCGCGTGAACCGCTGCGACGCGGATAGGCGATTGACACACGAGAGCGTCCCGGGATTCCCATGACGAGAAGAAAATGGCCGCGCTGGCGGCACTTTAAACGGGAATGAAACTAATTTGTCGCGATGGCCGGGTGACTCCGTCCTCCTCGTGTCTCAGACGTTCGCCTGAATTTCCGTCAGCAAAGAACGTCGTCGACCAGCGATGTCACGCGACGTTCGAGGCGTCGAACGATCGAACACTCGCTCCCACGGATGGTTTTCCTCGTTTTTCAGCTGCCATCGAATCCAGTCGTTCGAAAACTGGCTCGATAAGTGGGACTGAGTTTTCTATCGAATTTCGTGTTTGGGTTATACGATCAGGGACCACCGGGAGGAACGTTTAACCTCCGTTTGAGGGACACTGACGGGTCGTAGGCGCGATAACTTAATTACAAGGGGACAGAATCGCCGATCAATCCGCGGCGACACGACGCATTACCCGCGATCGGTTTCCCTAACGAAGCAATAAGCATCGGAGCGGGCGTAACTCGAGGCGATTCGTCACATCGATTAGCGTTGCTCGACTAAGTGGCAATAATCCGTGAACTCTCGTTAAACTTGCTCCACTTTTTACTGCCTAGCGCACCCATGGTAAAACTAGAAAAAGAAGGGACGAAAAAATATTCCAACGAGACAGTGAAACAGCGATGGAAAAAAATCAACTACCCGGTGTGCACCCTGCGCGTTATTCTACACCAAGCAATTTTTATACTCGTTGTTTCTGGATTTTGTTCGCATGGAAATTTGCCGTAGTCCTTTTCGCGCAAATAGGTTTCGGATTTAAACGATCATTCGGTTAGTTTCGAAAATGTTGCGAAACGTTAATGAAAATCGCGTAACGTAAATTTCGAGTGGAGAAATGGACGCGAAACGACTAAAACGAAAAAAAAGAAGGAGGAAGAGAAGGTTGCGCGCGCGAGTCGAGGTCGACAACGGTAGTCATCGTGGTCGGGCTGTAGATGAAATGATTAAGAGTGATTCACAGGCCACTAGGGACAGATGGCGGTTGCTCTCCTAATGAGTTGTAATTAATGGTTCGGATATGCGTGTGTACATAGGCGAGCCGCGTCGCTCGGAAGCGTGGCGAACTCTGGAAATCTCGCGGCAACCTCGTCGTCTCCCGACCGCAGGATAAGGCGAACGAGCCCCGTATATATGGTCAACTATTAATAATTAGAAGGTTCGCGAGGCTTGGACGTGCGCGTATCGCGACGCCTAACTACCGTGAAGCGGAGACCTGGCTACCTTCGCGGATTAATGGCCTGGCGAGTTGGTGTGCGAGATCGCGGAAGTCGCTGGCGTACGTACGTACATGGCCTTTTTGCGGTTGTCCGTTCAACGTCGTTAAGGACGATCGAGCTTTTTTTTCCTGCCGCCTATCGTTCCGTGCACGGGCTGCGCATTTCTACGTGCCGAGGCGTTGCTAACGCGTGGGAAGTGTTGCATGGATATGAGAGTTCGATGCCTGGAAACGATAGGAAAGTACCGGTTACTACAGCCTTTCGATTTATTGAATCTAGCGCGTGCAACTCGGTTCGACTAATTTTATTATCGTTACCAATACCTTTAACCATCGTTGCAGCTGTGAATCGACCGTGAAGGACCTTGTTCTTCGTGGAACGTCGTGCGTTTATCGTTTCCATTTACTCCATTTGGTAGCGACATAAAACGCACAACGATTAAATAGGTTTGTCGTTTCGAGGAACTTAATTACGTCGCGGTTTGGTCTGGTTTCGAGCGAACACGGCACGGGTACCGATCCTGGCCGATCCATAGAGAGGATCGCGGACGACCTACGGTCGATCTCGTGGAATCGCGCGCAAAAGCGCAGCTGCGAAGGCGCATTATCACTCTCGCGATGCGCCGGGCGAAAACCGAATGTATAATTAATTCGAAGCGCGAGGCGCGGCCGTGCTTAATGAAGCCAGAGGTCAATACGGTGCGCTCGCTCGAAAATCAATTTTGACGCGTCGTTGTTCGGTTCGACGGGGCGGACGGGGCGGAGGCGCGCGTTTCCACCCCTTCCGCTGAGTCGTGCTTTTTCGAAACCGCGGGAAACTTTGATCGTCCCTTGGCATATATATGTGGCATATATATATGTATATCCTACAATGTAACTCGTAAATGAAATTGATTTTCCATAAAGCACCGCGTACTATTGATACTGGGGTGGTAGGTGAACCCACCGTGCCAACACGGGACGCGCTCGGCAAGTGTCGGAGGCGCGCTCGGATGAAACGTAGCGTATTTGTGGAATAAGCAAAATTAAGGGTCACGTGTATCCTTAGCCGCGGAAGCTACTGTTTACTCGTGCCGCTTCAGTTCGAAACAGGCTGTTCAAACAGCGATCCCAGCTCGACTTCGCAGAATCTACGATCCGACGGTGCTTGTGCCCCTCTCCTCTCCTAGACGCAACGTACAATTCACGATATCCGCTTCTGATAACACCGTTACCATTCCCCCCGCTGCACGAATCGTTCTGCCTGGCGAATTCTCGATCCCCGTAAACTTTCCTGCACGGCTGATCGACGCGGTGGAAGCGTAAGATCACGGAATATCGGTGGATCGAGTCGTGAACGCGACTCCTCGGCGTAGGCACGATCGAAAGCGTCGAGGAGAGGAACCTCGGGTGGCTGGTTAAGGGAACGAACGGTGGGAGGGGCGCGGGGCATACCTCCAACCATAATCTAGCATTATGTCGAGTGGTGTGTTGGGTCGGGTGAAGCGGTTGGAAACGAGTTTGTTCGTTTCGGCGGATTATCCCCGGCTCCGCGTCTCGGCCTGTGTACAAAGAGCGCGCGGGCATATTTTCACGGTAGAAATTCACGTTCGAATCCACGGGACGACGTTACGCCGGCTTACAGACCGTGCGTTCGTTTAATCTATTCAACGAGCAGAACCGTGAACGAGCACGACGCAAAGCTCGAAAGGACGATATAGGTGGATGGATAGATGGATAGATAGAAAGAGAGAGAGAGAGGGAGAGGGAGAGAGAGAAGAAGAAGAACTGGAATGGGAATGGAAGAAGCGGAAAGTCGAAGAGCCGGGAATCCTCTGATCCAGTAGAGGTATCTGCTCTCTGTTTCTTCTTTTCCTTTCTATTTCCCTGCTCATCGCGGAGCATCCTCCGCGGGTTAATGAATTCCCAAATGGACGTGGGTTTTGTAAGGTTTCCGCTGGAGTACGCGTTGCCCACAGCTGTCGGTCGCAAATAATGCCTCTCTCCTCGGTGTGGCTTCAACGAACGCGCACGCGGTCCATCGCGAGCATCTAGCAGCCATTTCACGAATATCGAATTCCTTCGGGCAATTTTTGAGTGATACTTGATAGCGGGGAATTCGTACGAGTGCTCGCCTAGGGTACTCCAGGGGTGCACGGATACGCGAGCTTCGTTTACCCTGCCTTTCTATCTCCTTCTCTTACGTGTTGCTCTCTTTTCTGATTAAATTCACCGTTTCCATGGAATATTACGCCGGCATCCACGCAACAAACGATTCGACGAAGACGCGTAAAAAATGATTGAGTTTCATACAGGTAGCTGACATCGAAGATTGTGTTACGCGCGATCCGCGTTCCCGTTCCTTCTGCCGCGTTCGCGTTTCAGAACCGATACGTTTCGAATGTTCGCCACAGTCAGACGCAACGTTCACGTCCACTTTTATTCGTGGCACCCTCGACGATCGATCGCACCGCCTCTCATCGCGGCGGTGGTCCCAAGGAGTCGTGAAAAAACCCAGCACTGCCCGAGCGAACGACTGTAATTGTGCATTTCTCAGTAAGCACGGTCAAAGTGTTCGAAAAACTGACCTCGTAGAGTTATCTTCGTCCGAGTTATCTACTCCAAGGCATTCTCTAGCCTCTAGGGAAGAAAAATGCCCGAAAACGTCGGTCCATTGTCCCGAAATTCCCCTACTCGAACGGTCACGTGTCCCTATTAGTCCGGATAATGGAGAGTCTACCGTACATTCATTTGGTCGGGACTCTTAACCGAACTGCTTAACGTGCTCCTAAAAGCACGCCCCCAAAAAGAAAGGAGAGCGTCTACCCTCGAGGGTACGTGCCTCGTTCCAAGATAGCCGATTCGTCATGCCCTCGCTATCGTAAACATGTGCACCGGATAGAGCTGTCTTCGAGGAACCACTTCTGACGATTCTTACCACCCACGGGATCCTTCGTTCGGAACCACACCCCCGTCTTCGAGTTCACGCACGATTGACGTAGATTAAAACGAGGAACGAAACGCAGCGGATCAGAGTAACCCAATCCGTTTTCCCTGTTTCTCCTGCTGTTCCAAGCGGACCGATATATTATCGTTGCAGACGGTGGCGAAAAAAATGGCCAGCGTTACTACCCTCTCCCGGTGTGTCGCGACGCGCGCGCACGACAATAACAGCCGCGATCCATTTCGAAATCGTCGGGAGGGCGTAGTGGAGAACGGACAACGGTGGTAACGGGATGGAAAAGAAGGGTGGAGAGAACGGGAGGGGTTGGCGTGGACGACGAGAGTGGTCCTCCGCTCCTTTTTTTCCACGCCTGAATTTCAAATAAGGCCGAACGCGCGAACGCGAGGGCCACCTTTGAACGAGGACCGCGGCGAGCGTTTTACCCCGGCAGAAACGAGCGCGGAAAACGTTTTCCACGACGGTATCCGTGTCCAGCCGTGTAACCGTTGCATAAATATGAGGGGGCGCGAGCGCGAGGAGCGGCGCGACATGAAAATGCGATGAAGGCTCCGTCGATGACAGCAGTGGAGGCGTGAACGTGAGCTAGAATTTTCTCGCTCGCCACCTGCAAGACCACGACACCGCGAATTTTCTATGGAGGAGCTTGAAAATCGCTGGCCACGGAAATTTTAACTGCCCCTGGAGAAAAATCAATATTCACCCTCGCGCGCGCTTCAAACGTGAAGGGATCGCGATGAAAAAGCGTCGGAAAATTCTTACGAAAGACAATTTCATCTTGCTGCGAGGCACAGAGGGAAACGTTTGTTGTTCCTTGAGGCTCGAATCGATTGGCGAACAATTACACGGTATAAAATCTAGGATTGTGGTCCAACGACGAGGATCGTTGCATAAATATGAGGGTGGCGCGCGAGAAGCGAGACATCGAGCTGTGCATTAAAATGCAATGAAGTCTGGTTTAGAGGCGAACGAGACACGACTGAAGGGATATACGAGCTGAGAAGAAAAGAGGAGAACGATCGCAGAGATCACCCTCGTCATTCACTGGCAAAGGAAAACGTCGCGAATTTTCTTACCGAGAGAATACTCGCTAACCAGTTGTGTTTTGGCACCGTGAAACCACGCTGAACTTCAATTGTGACTAACGAAAGGGAAGAAAAATTGCAGGAATCGAACTCTCGGTAGGAATAATACCGAGGAATGAAAAGAACGGACAAAGGTGACGACGTTGGAGAGTACGAACGTGGCCGCGATAAAAATTACTGTAATTCCCCGGGTTGGCCGTTGGCCGCGCTCAATGGCCATTTCTTAGCGAGCCATTCTTTTCGTAATTGCAGTTTTAATCTGTCCAGCCGACCGGAAAACCCGGTTTCACCCAATCGCAACGCGAGACGCTCGCTCCTCCGTTCGTTCGCGGCGCCTTTCTTTCGACGGCCGATTTTCCTCCGCGAAGGAACTCCCGACGAACGATTTTTTCGGCCGCCCAGCGTAATCGTCGATCATCCGACGGGCCGATAGGGAAATTGCTTCCGTCCCTGGAACCAATTACGTACGTTGTTACCAGCTTCTGGGTCTCGAAAGTGCTGCGAACCTCGAAATTTCTTTCGCGTCCCCCGTCGCAAATTACCGAACCTATTCTCTCGACGACGTTTCCCAGTCGCGGGAAACGAGGAGAAGAATCGTAGGTGGATCTCGAGACCTCCTCGTTCGTTCCTCTCCAGGCGAACGAAGGGGATCGAGGCAGCTTAAGAGAGGAAGAGAGAGAGAGAGAGAGAGAGAGAGAGAGAGTCGTTTTAAAAGGGATCGCGAGAAAGAAGGCGAGCACCGGCTCGGGGGATGGTTTAGGGAAAAAATGTTTCCGGTTCGCCCGAAAATCGTATCCTCTCTGCGGCAACGTCGCCCAGGAGGGGAGGGGCACGTGAATCGTTAAATGGGGAAATATCATTTTCCCGCTCAAATATTTGAGCATCCCCCGTACGGACGAAGACCCGTCCTTTCGGTACGCCGCTTTTCGACCTTCGTGCCTTTTTTCGGGGCGCTGCTCGCGTGCTGCATCAACGAAGATTGTGCGAACCGCGGAGAAAGGGGCGGATGGATATCAGCGTCGGGAAGATAGACGGAGATGTAGTATACCGTGAAGGTAAACGGCGGAATGGCGGAGGGGGTAGAGAGTGGGCCTGCACTTTAGCCCGATTAAATAGTACGGTCCTGGACGGGTAGCTGGTAATTACGCAAAGTGGTTGGTGGTCCCTGGTTACTTCGCGTTTTCCGGCCTCTGCTTCCACTTTCCGTCTCCCAACCGACGACCCCGCGTTCCCATCCTCTTCTGGCGCCGGCTCAGGTTTCTTCGCCCCCGTGATTTGCGGAGGAACGAAATTTTGAGGGTTCCTCCTACCGTCGTTCTCCGGTTGTCATTCATCCCTCGCGACGTACGCTCTCATCCCTCGAGTACACACGCCCGTCGAATATTTATTAGCTCGCAAAACTGTCGACTGTTGTAACGTGCAGCTACTTGGGCTGGCGTAACCAAATAACGCATCCTTTTAACGCGTAACGCGATTGCAGAGGCGGCGAGAGTGGAGCAGAGCAAGTTTGCTTTGATCGAAAGGGCACGAAATCCCCCTTTGTCCGTTCTATCTTGATAAGCGGCTCGCCCTCTGCTCTCCCTACAGCATCTTGGACTGAGGTACATCGACGAGGGGAGGGGTGGGCGTCGTTAAAAATGGAAAAAAGGTGCAGGGCACTCGATCGATCCGCGGCAAGAACAGGCCCAGCGGCAGACACGGGGCGCGAAATTGATTTGATTACGCGGCTTCCTGTTTCTTTTGGACGATGCGCGGAGACAGGATGCGAACGAAAGTCGATACGCCGCGTTTCCCCGTTCCTGAGCCACTCGGTTCCAGCCGAGGCTCGATGGAAGATGCGTGATTCCATTTGCCGGTTGCAAATCAAAACCGCAACCGGCCACGCGGACCGCAGTGATGGGCATCAATTACCATCGATCGAATCGCCAGGGATGCGATTCGCGTCTGCCGCTACGCCGCCGCGTTATAATCGCCTCTCGATAGCTTCTCGAGCGCGCACGCTGGGCTGGGCCCTAGCGGATCTCTCCCGGCGATATCCGTGGAATCGGAACGTTTCGCGAAATAATATCGAGCCGAGCGTTTCGCGCGCGCAACTTTGTAATCTAGCGAGATTGCAGGGGCGAGATCGCGTGTCGCTGATCGGAAACGCGCGCGTTTCCAACGTCGTTCTCTGCCAGTTAACCGTACCCTCTCCGCCCGGAACCGCCTATGAAAACGGTGGACATTCACCGTGTTTCTTCCACGTTCGTACGCGAGATAGGACGATCATCCCGAGCATTCTCGATACGCTTTCGTTACTCTCGTTTTTCGCCCCGCGAGCCTGTAATCGGCTCGAGCAAAAGCCCATTACGCCAGATGGCTTTGTCACGCCACTGCCACCGTCCGAGAATTAATAACCCTACTACGCTCTCGACGTGTACCATATTTTCTCCGGCTCTCCCTCTCTCGCTTTCTCCGGACCCCTGTTCCGTGTCCGTGTCCGTTCTCTCTCTCCTTCGTCTCGGCTCGCGCGCTCTTTGTACCCGGGGCCCGAAACACAAGCTTGCCGAATTATTTGTTCGACACGATTCGATACGCGCGTTTCTGTCGTATCTTATCTCCGATCTAACGTCTGCTCCCTCGACGGGGAACGAGGGTTGGTTTGACCGCCGTGGGACGAGGAACGAACGTTTCGTCAGGGCCACCGAGGTGGCGTGCGCTTCGCGTGCCGTTGCACCTAATGGAAATACTCTTTTCCATACTTTCGATCCCTCCACCCCCCTCCTCGCCGTATCGCGGAAATATATCTGATATTCTATCTTTTAATTATGTACCTTGGCTAAGTAAGCGATTCAATTTTATCTAATCTACCTCGCTAAGCAATTACGAGTACCGAAAGGGATTGGAGGGGAAGGACCACCCTACAAGAGGGTTAATTCCAGCGAGATAACATCCCCGAAAGCTTGAACAATCTCCGTGGGCCGAGCTCGCCTGATTGAAATTAAGGAAGAGCAAGAAGTGGTACAAATAAACCGGATAACGAATTCTTCGCGTTTGGGAAAGGGGAACCGGAAACCGTGGGGATGACTGGGGTGCAAGAAAATAATTTGTCGATTCAACGACAACGCGGGACGGGAACGGATCATTAGCGGATCGCGGTCGAAAAAAGAAACGCGGCTCCGTTCTGAATCGGTCGACGTGTGTTTGCGCGCGAGCAGAGTTAATGCAAATGCGCAGCGTTGCGCCGCCGCCGCCGCGACCGTTGCACAGGCCCGTAATGCAGTTCTGCTTTTCGGAGCTTTCATACGCCCCCGCGGCTCGTGTGTGTTCACGGAACCGTGCCGTGTACACATTACTGGTTTTCCCTGGTTACCGCGTATCGAGTGTATCGCGCTCTCCTGCGCGTAACCGCAATACTGCGGATCATTGTTTTCGAAAATACGGGGCTAGGCCGGGTTCTACGCTCTCTATCATCAAAACCCGTCGGGAATTCAATGGAGAGAACGGTCCAGCGTTAGGCTGTTCCCGCTGCGCGAAGTAAACAAATATTTCAAAAGCCACGGAAATATGTTTCGATTAAATTTCAGCGTGTCCAGCTCCATCTTTTCTCGATATTCATCGACGACGGATAGAAATCGCCAGGGAAAAGTATCTAACCGAGAACCGATCGTTCCGCGGACCGAGATACAGATCTCAGATCAGCGGATAGGGTCTTCATAATAAATTCCCCAATCCGCACGTAGGATTAACCGTATCGAAGAGTCAGCAAGATGGATTAAAAGCTTTCGGATTCCCGTTAATACCCGGGGCCCCTCTTCGTCGTCTGGACGAGACCGAGAGCTGCCTTTCCGTTCAGCCGAATTTAAGCCTCTCGACGACCGATCCGGCGCCAATGCACATTTAAATTGATGGCTTCACGGTCCCTTGCGTTTCGCGCTGCGTGTACTCGATATCTCGCCCTATCGTCGTCCCCGTGGCTGCGAGCACCTCCGCGCCATCCAGCGCGGCCACCCTCGCCGCCCAACCCTGCGCCCCGCCGGTCGCCCCCAACGCTCGAAACCAACCGGCACTCGTACGCCAAGCTTTATCCTATTAATCAATGCGCATAAATTGTTTTAAGGGAATCGTTGCTGCCATTCAGACACGCCATATAATGTCGACGGGGTTAATGTCGCGCGGTGAACAAGAGGGAGCCGGCGAACCGGAATCATTAGATGTAACGCGGAATAGACGTTGTTCCCGAGGATTTATCGCGCGGAAGCCGGGAATTCGCAGACCCGTCGTTTACGTCGTCGTCCCTATTCATACAGGCCAGCGCCCCGCCACCCTCCGCGCGACTATTTAGTAACGACTTGGCGGTGGCGCGCGATCGGGAGCTGCGTCAATTGGAAATTGAGCTACGAATGGGGGGTACGGTGGCATCCTTGCGCTTAGAATACATTCACGTTGAAACAGATTTAGCCCCTGATTACTGGTACAGCACTCTGCCAGTAATTTATCGCGTGCTCAATAAACAGGGTGCTTTGGAACCGAAATTAAGTTGCCATCTTCGATGAAGATCTGGTAGCGAGGGTAAACGAGGAGAACATAGGCGATTGCAGTGGAGAAAGCGTGAGAGTATATTTTTCTGAGAGTACTCGAAGTGATGGAACGACGAAAGCAAGGGTAAGAGAGGTAGGACGAGAAATAGGAGGTCGAAGGTGACTTAACTCGCGTTAGTCTCATCGTCACCGCGCCGGGTCAAACGGTTAGCCTCGTCACTGAAATCGCTCGTTCCTCTGCTCGCGAACGATTCGAACCCACTCTCTTTTTCACGCCAGCTCCGCGTAGGCCTTCGTCCTCTTCCGGTGGCTGCTGTCCCGACGGAAATCTTATAGCCGTGGACGGGGACTGAGAAACGAGAGAAGACGAAAAATCCTCTCGACGGAGTGGCAGAGAGGGAAAAAATAAACGGGAGGATTCTCTCTTTATTTCTCTCCTTGTCTCTCCTCGACGCTCGTATATCCAGTCAGACTTTATCTGCTGAGGCCCTCTCGCAGGCTGACTCCACGAGATTTATCGGCGATACCGTTTTGCCCCGCTCGCATCACGCACGCGGTAATAACGAATAATGCCGCGGCAGTTAGGGGGCGAAAGGGGAGGCAACCCCTGGGCGTTCTTAAGTGAAAAGTGAGCCCTCGTTTCATAGCGGAGTATCCGAAAGCTGGGATCGCGTACGCGGAACACGGAGATCGGGCTGAATTTTCTAAAAGGGGCCGAATAATACAATCGTTACCTCCTTCTCGCGTCCCATTTCTCTCCGGGAATATTTCCCGTGACGTCGTTCCCGAGGTCGGACCCACTCGGACCGCTTCAGCCTCGTCGTTTGTATCAATTCGAACGCGTTTACCACCCCCCGCGCTAAAGGACTCCCGAAGAACTCCCATATATTTCCTGGCTCTTTCCTCCATCATTTTTATCCAGCCCGCGTACATTTCTTTCTGTCATCATTTTTGACCAGCGGAACGAACGCGCGCGTAAGACAAAGCTCCGATCGTTTAGCGAGTCGGATAAAAGCGGAGCGCGACTCTGGACGATAGACTCGTCAAGGAGGCGAGGAGCGAAGCGGAGTTTAATGATTTTGTCTCCCAGCTCGGAAACATAGTATGCTCGTTTAATTGCTCCTTTGTCCGGCTCTCTTTCCACGCGAGCTGCCCGATTCTATTTATTTTCCTTGGCCGATGCGCCACGCTCGACCACGCTGGAACTCGAGGCATTCCGGGCATCGACGGGCGAGAACCGATCTCGAGTTTTTTTTTTTTTTTTCCACCGTTCCCCGCCGCGCCCGCTGGCCGATTCCCTCTGTGACGTGGTGGAGCCCCTTTGAAATTATCAGCGCTTCACGGTACTCGCCCGTAAGTATTTTACGTCCGTCCTCTCGCGACACCCTACGCTGCTTATTTGCGCTACAAACGACGCGGATCGCGAAACGAATCGGCGCGTTCTCCGTTACTTTTTTCGCCTGGCCCTCGACTCGCATCACCGCGTTTCCGGCGCATCCTACCGGAACACTCGTGTCTCGTGCTTCGGAAACCTGTCCACAGGCACCGTGGAAAAACGTGGATACACCGATCGCGGTGGAACACACCGGGCTGCTACCCAAAAATTATCTGCTCCCGACGAATTGGATTCGTTTCGCGAGTACAACACTGGCGTTGTCGTCGATTCGTAAAATCGACCGGTTCGATATAATAATATAATACGTTTTTGGGAGGAGGATCGTATTTGGCGTTCCGTTCGAACCAGAAAACGGAGTCCTCCGCGTTCGACGATCGGGGGGCCAGCACTTTGCAGTTTTCATCTCCGCGACCTGCAATAACATCCGATTTCTGATACGTAGGAGGTACGGGACTGTTCGCGAACGAGGGGACCGGTATGTCGTCCACTAAATTCGCTCCTTTCTCTTGGATCCGACCGTATTTTCCGACCGTCGATTTCCACCCCCTCCGGGTTCTCGTTGAAACGGTCGCGCCGCTCGAACGGAGCCCGGCAATCGGGTAAAAAGGAACGCCTGGCACTGCTCGAAATGAATCCACTAATACGAAAAGTATTTGATTAAGTTCACGTCCGTCCATAAATTTCGGAATTTTTCGCAATTCTCGCAACTTTCGTAATCCGATAAATTGTACGGTACTCGGATCGTTCCTCGTGAAACGAGGCGGCTGGAAAGGAAGGCGGACCGTGGAGGACGCCTTCGCGGGTGAAAATAGAAGGCTGGCAGGAAAGAGCAGGGGCCAAGGGATCGGGGGTTGGGGAACGGATGGCTCGTCGTAATAGGGACGTGGCGCTGGGCCACGGCTGTATACCGATGCACGCGAAAATGTCAAGCGCAATTTCTGAAATTCCATCGTGTCGCTTCCCCGTGCCACTGAAATGACGCGCGCAACACCCTCCCCTGTTCACCGTCCGCCCGTTGTCCGCCAATCTGTTCGAGAATTCCTCTTTTCCTCCGCTTTTCCTACCCCTGGCGCCATCCCCTTCCGTTCCACGGCTGATCTGATCCTTCACGTACCGGAAATAGACGTTGATCGTGCCGTCGGGTTACGTAGACCGACGCGGCGGGCTGAAAATTTCACGAACCAATTCCGAGCACTCGCAAACCTCGCGGAGATCGGTCTACGAGCGATTACGGTCCGCGCGGCACCGTCGAACGAAACTGGCAGGGACGAGCCCCGCAGTCTTCCTCCCGGAAGGTTAAACGTCTGTTTCTTCACGTACCCGGATATGGTAGCAGTGATCTCGGCTGGTTTTCCACGCGAAAATAAAATTCACTCGCGATACAACCCGCCCGGGGAGCTTCTTTTTATTCCGCTCCATCTTGCTCCCTGACGTGACCCCGTTCCCAATTGTCCTCCCGCGGCTTTCCGCCGCCGCGGTGCACGTGCGCGTCTGGCAGCTCGCGTTCCGTGACGTGCATACCGCGCGCCGCGGCGCAGCAAAAGGAAGACGTTGCACGGGCAAGACGCGAACGCTCCGTCGACGGAACGACGCGTCGTTCCATTTACGCGATAGAAACGGGGGTGGTCCTCGTTCCGACTGCCGCCGCGATTTGCGCCGCCGGTGCACAGCCGCGCGACGCTGGAAACGGGGTGACCGAGGTCTGGCAACCCCTTTGAAATTAATTTCTCCCGCTGCATCGCGGCGCGCGCGAAGCGAACAGCACTTGCTCGATGTTTTATTAGAACGCGAAGAGAAAAGTCAATACGTTTAACTTCCCCGTTCGAATCATATCTTATTTGTTAACGAAATATTGGTAGATTACACATCGCGGAAGGATATTTAATTATTTGAATTAAATAAGATAGACGGAACTGTTTAAAACCACGGCTATTTCATGCGCGAACCAACCGTAATGATCGATCGGGTCCGAGTTTCGGTTGGAAATCGCAGAATTTCGCTCGCCTCGTTTCCGTTCCCATGGAGCAGAAACACTGACTGGTGACGGCCATTGTATGCAAAACGCGCGTACTAGTTAGCGGCTACGATTGTTCCCCGGCTAGAATATGTTGACATTCCTCTATTTCTTCCGCGTAGTTTAATAAACGGGACAAAGTGTCGCGGAGCGTTCCGCAACGGCGTCGGTTCTCAAAGTGTAGCCGGTGAAAATCGGCGAACAATTGGTAGCCGGTCGTTGGCGGGGGATCGGTTCAAAGGAGCGATTGTTATAATACCGTGGTTGTCGCATGCGAAACGGGACAAAGCCGAGGAGTTCTAGCGCCGTTACACGCACCGCGTGTCTCTATCCGACGAGAGAAAGGGAAAAGGCGAGGCAGCAGCAGCAGCAGCGATTCATTTGCGCGGCTCGTTGCCCGAAAGTAAATCGAGCAACGCGGCCCGTGCAATTTCGCGACAGCGGCGGGCGCGTCGACCGGTAATTCTGATGTTCGTCGGGACCGTTACGTTGGCCACAATCGCGCGGCCGTTTATTCGACGGGAGTCGATAAACAAAAGCACGGTGCCCGCTTTTGACTGACCGTCGTTAAGCGCGGAACTGGCTGAAAATTCGTTTAATAACCGGGCATTGTGGCCGGGGAAACGCGAGATGCTGCCTTGGCGCTCGTTAGGCAAATATCCCGAACAATCGAGTCGTCCGGTCTAACAATAAACGGGCAGCGGGCGTAACAAGCGATACATAGATCACGTCAATGTACCGCGATATGTCTCTGTTTAATAATTATATTTGAAATTCATCGGACAATTTCAAGAGCACGCCGCGCATAACGTAGCGGCGGGCTCGCGTTCGTTATTTCGATCCGCGGAAAGTGTACGAGCGGTGCATACGCCGCGCGGGAGGGACGCACAGCCGGCTAATCAAACGCCCCGTCTATCGGCGAAACAAAACTCATCAGCGGGGCCGGAGGGGGACGCCTGAAACGGCGGGGTTTGCGGGCCCGCGAGGCAAACGGCAATTCGGGCGGCACGCGAATACGCAATTATTTTTAATTGCACGGGAGAGCGGCACGTCGATCGCGTTTCGGGGTTTCCGCGGCCGCATTAAAATGCGTCTGGGTGTAAAATTGAAAGCTGCAAATCCGAGCGGCGCGCGGAGTGCCCGCCGGGCGCGCCCCTCGCTCGCCCACCCTGCCGCGGTGTTCGCGCGATAATGTGATTTTCAACAAATAATTTCGCGCACGCCCAGCCTCGCGATCGGCGGTTTCGCGTCTGGAACACGCGGCTTCCGTACGCGCGCTGACAGGTCTCACGGAAGGCGCGCCCCGGTCGGACGATTAACGCGTTTCGTGCTCGAAAACGTCGCGAAATCGCGGCGGGACACAGGGACGGGGGACAAAGCGGCCTGGTTATCGCGGCTCGTACGCTGTTCACCCCTTCGCGCGGGGGTTGCGACCGGACGCGAGGATCGAAACGATTTTAAGTGGCCCCGCGAATTATCCTGAATCGCGCCCGACCATCCGTGTTATCGCGATTGCACCCTACTCCAGCGCAGTTCAGCTTGTTCCGGTCTGCTGGCCTCCGCGATTTCGCCAAACCTCAGCGGATAATTGGGAATTTCATTATAGACGAATGGCTCGTCCCGTGGCACGATTTCATTTATATCTGTTAACCTTAACCCATTTACCAACAGATCATAAAATAACTATCTCAGACATCGTTTATGCTGGTAGATTGTCACTTGCTCGTCGTCTAATTAGATAAAAATCCAGGCGTACGCGGTGCCCCGTCAACTCGCCACAAAGACGACCGTTTTCCACGGAGTAACCGCTCCGTCGAGAAGATCGGGCCGCGAATCGAAACGGAGCGAAACGATTCGACGGTCCGATAAGCCGCGGCGGATTCTTAGAATATCCGCGCGGTCGGAGCCGCGTCACGCAGAATGCGTACTCCGCGAACGGAGCCCGAGGGGAAGCTCGATTAACGATCTGAAAAAATGCCACAGAGGGAGAGGCTGGCCGCAGGTTTCCAAGGAATCGTATTCAGCACGCGAAAAAGAATCGGTCGGCGGAGATTACGCGCCCCTCTAAGCCAGCGTCCAATTCTGCATCGGATAAACCGCGGCTCGCAGCGCTCGCGAATGCCCCGCGAGATGGGGATCGCGTTGTCATCGGGTTTATCGCAATTATCCCGGCGCTTGCGCAAATACTCGCGTCCGTGGGAATGTAATTAGCTCCGGGACCACCGCGGCAAACAATAACTGGCGCGGTGGAAAGGGCGGGTACGCGCAAATTTGGGATTTTTCTGGATCACTGCGATAAACGACCGTGGCTACTGCAGCCATTGCTGGCTGCCTCCTGGGTGCACGCGTCGTCGCGTTTCGAAGATTACACCGCGAGCAGAGAAACGGATTCGCGTTCGCCAACGAACGCTGTAAACGCGGGTGTGGGAAACGCGCGAAACGCGAGATGTTGTGTTCCATTGTGTTCCACCGGTTAGGTATTATGAGCGAATATCTTGGGATTAAAGTATCGCCGTGAATCGTATCCGCGGGTAAACCGTCTCGAGATGCGTACACCGATCTTCCCATGATAGCTCGCCTAACTTGCCGTTCAAGGGGAAACAATAGCAAATTGTCAAATTGATGGAAGCGATAGTCCCGTTCCTTGGAAGCGTTAAACTCGTTTGCCATAGTAATTAATTCTGTGCATCATACCTCTGTGTATCGTCACGGATAACAATCGCGAAACAGAAACGAGACGAAAAAAATTGTACACCATTGCGTTCTCCACGAGATAAATATCGCAACAGTCATTTTTACCTATAAATCTACGAGAAAACGAGTAGCGTACGGGGGTGGGAAACGAGAACAAGGGTTGAGGGCGCGGTGGTACGCGCTCATGAGAGAGGACTCTGGTGGAACGTCGATGAAAGAAAAATCGCGCGCAGTCGATTCTATTCGCGCGCGTACGGATACAGGGTCAGAAGAGATAAGCATCGTCGGATTAATTATGCGTAATGCGTCGGACGTGCGGGCCAGAAGACCGCGCTTTCTCCGCTGCATTCAATTATCATTGTTGCTCGAGGATTTTACAGATGTTTCCGCGATAATCACGGTTGCTGGCCGATTGCGCGTTTATCCTGCCGGCTCGTATTAACCGCCATTGAATGGCGATGGTAACGGGAAAGAGAAACAGAAAGAGAGAGAGAGAAAGAAGCATGCTGACCGGTACACATCGCCGTGTGGACGCAGCGACGGTGAAACGGAAACAAAGCGAAAAGGAGAGGACACCGCGAGAGAGACCGGCACGCGACTTAATTAGGCTCGTTGGAAAAATTCACGCGGTCCTGGTTGCGCTCTCTCGCAGCGGTGGTGGTTCTCGCTGGCTCTCGCTGGCACCGCTCCAGATATACCGGTCGTTAGTCCCTTTGAACGCTTCCACGGGATCGTGCTCCGTTTGCGAACTGCGTCGTAACGGGTTGTCATGTAAATCCGAGCGTACGGTGCGGTTCCTGTTCATTGCCGGACACGGGTAATACGGCCTGAGGATTGGGGACATTTTGAGATAGCGTCGGATAAATAACAGTGCCAGGGGGTAATTAAGTAAGTTCGGATTTGATCGGGTGCGACAAACTACAGGGGTCGCTCAGCCTGTAGTTACCGCTTTGTTAATCGTTCGCACGTTTTGCCACGACTCGCGTGGCATTCCCGCAAATCGTGCAAAGTGTCTGGATATTTACGAGCAGCAGCGCGAGTGCGCGAGGCACATTATCGTATGGGACGCGGAGAACCGTGCCGCCTGCGATGTTTCGAAGAACAAGAACGAAAGCATAAGCGGCGCAGCGTCGAACGGAAATAAATAGTTGGGTAGTTTCTGCGAGGGTTCCGGTTCCGCGGTCTGGGAAAGCGCGGCGAGGGGAACACGGAATTGGCGTTGCCGCGCTCTATTTCCGTCCCTCTGTTTTTTAGGAGCCCTTTTTTCTCTTTGGCCGTCGCTTCGTCTCGTTCCCGCCACCCTATCCGCCCTCTCGCCGTTCCTCCCGGCGTCGGCTCGAATGTTTTCATTCGACGGCGAGGTCCCATTGTGCGATGCCCGCTAAATGCCGAAACGCTGATGCAAAAACTGTTTTTTCCTCCGTTCTTTTGCCTTCGTTAACCCACATTCACCGTGCCTGGCTCGCGGTTTAACCCCCGCGAGCGCGAATCCTTCTCCCTTTGATCGCGTTCACCTCGTTTCGCCCCTTTGAATTAAGCTGATTTATGGTTGTCTACCGACACTAGACACTGGGGCTCTATCGACAATAGCGTTCCGCGATGTTGCGATTCGCGAGAGCGTTGTCGTCGGTTTTGGACAACTCGAGGCGACAGGGGTGAAACGTGGGCGCGTCATCTCGCCTGGAATTTGTCGCTCGAGCGCGTTTCAGGGATGTTCGAAACGAGTACAACGGGGATGGAGGCTATCCAGCGGGAAAAAATTCACGCGACAAGACGTCGTCGTCGTTGGGAATTTTCAGCGGCGATAGGACAGCAGCTGCGCCACCTGGATTAGGTGCGAAATCGCGGGGATAACATCGTTTTCCTTCGGTAATGCCGCGCGACAAAGGGATTTCGCGAGGACGCGACTGACATCGAGTTTAAAGCTCGACAGGGTTGGAAAAAAAAAACGCGAGCCACATGTGTCGTACGCTCGTAAACACGCGGCGTTACCCAAGGGATGGATAGGCGCGATGATCCTGGCTGGATCGGAGGAGTTTAGAGCGAGCTTAGCATGTTTATTTCGCTTTTCACTTTGATAAGTACCCTTGTATTTTTTCCAAACGCTTCCACGACTATACACGGAGAATCAAGTTAACCCTTCGCAGTGCTGCAGTGGTTCCTTGATTTCCTGCGGAATTATGGACACTGTTGGTAACTGGACGCACCCCTTTGCTTGTTAAACCTACACAACTCGAAGCTGACCCTCACGACGCGACCCCAAGTGGCTCAGGAATATGTTCCTCCCGCGTAAAAATCATCGAACGTAACCAAAAATCGCACCACGCCACCCCCAGGTTCTTGTACCACTGCTCGCGGTAGCAATTACTCTCACTCTCTCTCTCTCTCTAACGATGCCGTGTTGTTTTGTTTGCAGGCGTAGTCGGAGCTCGGAACTTCACGATGGAGTGCCGCAAGGGTCGACGGAAAGGTCTACTCAGTGCCCTGGTGTTCGCTTGGCTTCTAACCAGCGGTTGTACCGTCGCGGCGCGAAATATAGGTGAGTGCCAATATATTTACGATTTCAGCGCGCGTCGATTCGAAACCGGTGACCCGTCCACGCGCCACCCCGTTCTGTCCTTGTGCCAATTAAGCCTCCAACGGTGGAGGAGTAGCCGGTATTTACGTCCTGCACCTGAGACCGCGGCCGTGTTCCCGATTGTCAGTGAAAAATACCTGCCCTCGAGTTCGTATGTGAGTTTCGAGTAGTTGAACGATGGGGAAGTCCCGTGGACGGTGCCGAGAGGGACCCGAGTCGGGGCTTTTGCTTCGCTGCATGCGGATAATTGGTAAGAAGGAGATACTTTGATGGGTCCGGATACCATGCAACTCGAGTATGAACCCTATCAGCGACGAATAGCGAGAGACAAACGAATCGCGCTGCACCACAGCCTATCTATTACATCTCTCATAAAAAATGGAAACTTCATCATCGTAAATGATATTTTTGACACGTACTTCGTTCGATCTTCCTTCGTACTACGATACTTAATTTCCACAAGAAAGAGCTGTTTCAAAGGAGTAGCAATTTTTAATAGATTTCAGTAGTACCAGTCAACGCCGTACGTTGACCTATACTACTGAACTTCCAAAGAAACCTATTCGTATAGCCTCGAAATCGATCTTCTCGAACCACTACGAGCACGCTGGTGCAAAAATGGCGATCGTCGAATGTGAAACGCTGGGGAACAACGAGAGGGGGTGGATTTTCGAGCGGCGGTTTGCTCGGTTTCGAAGGGCGGACAGCGCAGATCGACGGCACTGCATATCCGGTCGGGCGAAACCGCAGCACGGCGGCCACGCTTACGGGTTGACCGTTGAAACATTTATCGGAAAGCAAACACGGTGTGTTTAATAACGAGGATGGAAGTAGCTAGGCCGGTGTGTGCACACCGCGCGGTTCGCTAGACCCGGCTATCGCGGCGAAGATCGTTCCTCTGAATCGACCCCTCGAAAGACCCTTAGGAAACGGAGCAGGAGGACGCGGGCAGTTGCTTGGGTCGACCTCTGTGTACGGAGCGCCGCGTCGAGAATTAACTCGTTCGCGAGGGGTAATCGATTTAGGAGTAGCCGCGTGTGAAGTGATATTGTTGCGGGAAGAATCGACTGGCTGTGTTTGCCGGGGCCACGGTGTAATTAGTGGACAAACACGCGTCGCGAGGGGTAACTGTGGTTAAATATTTGGAAAAATATCGCGGCAGATGTGTAGGCTGTTCTATAATTCACTGCCGGCCGGATGGATCGACGAGGGAGGCAGGAAGAATGAGTTGTAATTTGCGGCAAGTATTGGGGTGCGTTTCGCGGGCTTGTTTAGCCGTAATACTCTTCTAATGTGGCAAACACTTCCCGTTTCGATCGTCCTTCTACCTCTAAATGTGTGTGGAGCACTTGACGTCAGTGTCGAGCATCCACCTTTTTTTTCTGGCCACGATCGATACCATTAAAGTAGATGCTCCTCGCGCTGCATTGTGTCGGACGGGGGAATTTTATCAGCTCGCTCGGTTAAAACGGACAATTATCCCGAGTTGCAAGTTCCGAAACAGAGAGAGCATACCTGTGTTCGTATTACTTAACGCAAACAACCGGGGAAACAACCGAGTCGCAAAAAGGGTGGAGATTTGGTTGGTTGCGCAGCGAAGCCGAAGTTTCGGGACGCGTGTTGCACACACGTCGAAGCGGAACCGAGCATTAACGAGCGGCAGTCTCGAGAGCGATTTCGAGTTGCGAAGGGGTCGAGCTACGGGGGAGAGAAGAGTTTCTCTCTATTCCTTCGCGATTATCACACACTTCGGTGCGCCTAATCCGCGCCCAACCGCGTCGTCGTCCCTGCGTTTCCACCCTCTTCGCGTCCTTCGACCTGGTACCGCGACGGGGTTACCCTTTGCGAGTACTCGATGGAACTTCGTTCACGGGCACACGGGTGAAACGCGCGAACGATAGATACATCAAAATCCTCCAGTATTGTGCTGCGCGCAATCGACAGTTCGCATGGCTTTGTCCGCGTCTTTGATCCCGCTACGAGGAAACGGAAGGAACGATCGAAGAAAAATGGCAGCGAGCAGATAAAGAGCTGAGAATGACCGTGACGTGACCGTTTCCACCTACCAACGGCTTTATCTTCTATTTATTCGTCGAGATATTATGCGGCTCGATTGGCTGTGGTTCTGAAAAATCTCTTGGCTCCGTTTCTTAGCGATCTGTTTGCTCGCGCGATATTTCTTCATATGACCAACCTTTCCTTCCATCAGAATCGTTTCTGACACGGTACCAAGTGAAATTACCCACTCTACCAATAACACATAAAATATCTAATATTAAGAAAAATTGAGCGAAACGAAATGTTTCAATACTGTCGTTAAATCAATATCAGAAACCTCCTCCACGGATCCAAGCAAATCGTCACGCTCGAGAAGCAAATACAGGCGGGTCAGATAAGACTCGTAGGTTTAAATTCCCGCCAAACACCACGTCAACCATGTCTTCGACTCAGCTCGTGGTGATAAGGATTATAACTACGGCGTTTGTCGGCGTCACCGTCGTGGAACGTACCATGGAGCTGGAAACGGAAGCGCGCCGGCTCAACGTCGTTCACCAATGACTGGCCAAACAACCTCGTCTCGTCTAAACCTACGACCCGTCGAGCGTCCCTCCTCTTCCTCTCTGGTGTTTCCCAGCTAACTCGGGGAACCGTAACTCGCCGCGAACCTTGCCGTCCAAGATTTGTGGTACATCGCCGGCACACGGTGGCCCCAATTTACTGCGCATTACGCCGGTTTTCCCGGTTGTTTTCGTCGTTCGACCGGAGTTTACCTTCCCCCGGGTTTTTCGCCGCCATCCCTGTCCCTGATCCCCAATCCGGCGCTATTGGCCCACGACTGCTGTGTTCGTGCGCCGAATCGACTCCCTTAAACTTCTTCAGGCTTCCTTCCATACTTCTCGCGATCGAAATGTCCTCTCGCGACGCTAGAACCGCGGCGCGAGGAACGCCCTCGAAGTTAATTCTCGAGTCACTTCGCAACACGTTTACGGCTAGCTTTTATTGCCCGTAGGCATATAGCAGAGATGTCCCGCGTGACGTTTACGATGATTGAATGTTTTACGAGTCCGTTCACTTTCCCTGGTCGTTTTTCTACTTTCGCTCGAAAACAGAACAACGACATATTTTTATTTTCTTACCCCCGCCTAGAAATTGTGGTGCGCGTTGCGATGCGAGGAGTTTCAACCACCGTAACAATGCCCCGTCGACGGTGATGCTCGCTCAAAGCCGCTTCAACGTGACTAATCTAATTTCCAATCATGCGCGAGCGGTTGCTGCGAGCACAGTTCGCTAGCCGTCTCTTCTTTCTTCCTCTCCCTGTGCCTTCGGCATGTTTTCGTCGAGTTCATTGAGTTCTATGCGATTAGCCGCTCAGACGGTAACGACCTGTCTGAGGAGCGAATTTAACTGGTCACTGACACGTGCTTGTCATTCCACAGATCGTAATTAGAGAAAAAAGAAAGCCGAGATTCCACGGGGATTAAACGTTTCCTCTCGTTGTATCGTTTATAGAAATAATTCACGCGGATGGCTAATTTTGATTGGTATTTCTGCCTCCTCGACGCCGTATCAACGGGACTTTTATGACCGAACAACCGCTACGTAATATTACTTACGTGTCATTGATCGTTTCGTACGAATCTTTTTACGAGCACAAAGAAAGATAATTCGGTGTAGCCTTCGGTCCCGTATCTCGCTTCCTGGTCAGGAACAGGTGTAGAATCGCGTTCTCCAAATTACGTCGACGGTATTACCAACAAAATCTTTCTTTATAGCGTCCTTTATAGCGAATGTAATCTACACGCACACGGTAACATAATTGCGAGGGCAGAGTAACGACACACTGTTTCACGAGAAGTTATCGGGACGAGTGTGTTTCATTGCCGCAGAAATCTCCTCCGCCTGATGGAAAGCGATGGAAGAAAATCCCGCACGGCGGCTGCCATCGCTTGCGCGTCGGCTGTTCTCCGCCGCTTCTTCCGGTCCCCGGCAGATCGTGTGGAACTTCGCTCGCCTTGCAGCTCGCGTTTTCCAATTCGCGCCGAATGGATCGGTCGCGCGGAAAATAAGAGATTGCCGTGATCTTCGCGTCTCTCATGCACGTGCCGTTATCCTTTCTCGCTCGTGGCTCGGATCGAGGGAAAAAGGGAGCCATCCCAGAGCGGGAGGGGGCGGGACGAGCCGGGAGAAGAGAAGAAGCGAGTCTTTCAGCCGGAATTCCTCGACGCGGCGGTCGGTTCGACGCGGAGCAGAATGGAAGTAGGACTTTTAATTCTCTCGGCGTTTACTTCCGGGCGTACGTGACCCAGTTCGCGAGCAGAGCGTCTCAAAAATCGCTCCGAACCTCGGCTTAAGCCCCGTTTCAGCCTGTTTTCTATTCGCTCAGGGTCCCCCTTTCTTCGCGCTGGTTTTTGACCGTAATTGAAAATCTCCTCGCCCGTCTGTATCTAACCCCTCGATGCCTGCGCTCTTCCTCTGGCCTGTTCCGCGCGCCACCCCTCACGGCGCCGACATTCGCACAGAGCAGCCGTCGAGCGGTGCCGCTCGACGTTGGATTATCATTTCCTTTTTATCGGGGTCGTGGCATAGTTCGCGTCACGTTAGCTGGCTAAGTTAGAGGAACAGTTTCCGGCCGGTACGCGAAACCGGGGCCACCTCGATGCACGCCTCGTGGAACGGGAAGCGAACTCTCTCGCCTCCGCCGCTTTTACAGCCTTCGCGAGGTAATGGCTCGCGTTCGCCGGGTCCGTTTTCTTTCATGAACGAATGATAGCGGCAGTCTCTTCCATCTGCTAAGAATGAGAGCGCAACGCGGAGGTAAGAAGGCTTCCCCGTTTCCCCATATTTCGCTCGACGCTTCGTATGTTTTTGGTGGATGGTTCGTAAAAGTTTTATGAAATTTGCGAGGATCAACGCTCGTCGACGATCCTGCACACGAGTTCAGACAGGAACGGGAAATCGATCAAGAGCTCCGCGAGACGGCAGGTACTGGTGTCTTTCGAGCGGAATACCATCAGTTTCTCCGTCTAACGACGTTTCACACTGGATTCCTCGACGTAATCGATTTTCGATCTCTCACGAGTAAACCCACCTTTGTGTTACTCACCGATTTTATTGGAACTTAGTTCACCTGTAGAGTAGTTCGAAATATTAGAGACGTATCGTTTTTTATTGGCAATTGCAAAGTTTGTACGCGTTTTTCTTTCGAGTTCTTAGATGCAAGCAGTTGTAGGCTCCCTCAAATCGATAGGTTTTCTTCATTTTCTTATCTATTTTAGTTTATACCTTTTTAAATACATGTATGGATACATCATCATCTTCTTGACTCGATGTATAATCGATATTCACCCTCGGCTACGACTTCACTCAGTTTCACTTAGCGTCTCAACGGTTGTCCGCGATGAAATGAACGGACTTGGAGAGAGAAAGGGAGAGGTGACGCTATCTGTTTAATAGATTACGTTCAGCTTTACTTTTTGGCCTATGTTAACTGCTTCCGACAGAGAGTTGGCGGGCCCGCGATAAAAAGAGGATAATAGGCGGCTTAGGACACGGGAGGGGCGGAAAAAGAGACACGCTCGGTCGGTGGCGACCAAGCCGCTTTTCAGCAAAAAGCCACCAGCGAAGAGCAAGCGATAAAGACATTGAAAGAGACAGAGAGAAAGTGACAGGAACGAACCGGGTGGGTGGAAGAAACCTAGCTTTATTAAGAGATGCACGAAATGCGGGGGTAAGAATCGTTCACGGTAATAAAACGATCTTTCTCGCTTCGTGGAACTCGCGCGCGCGATCGCTCTATTGTTCTTCGCTAATGCACACCCCCGTACAAGTTCGTTCCACCCTTCCTCTTCGTCTCTTCCACCGCTTCCACCCGCACTTGACCCGTTTCACGATTCTCTCTCTTTCTCTGTCCCTTCGCAACCGATGGAAAACAGTCGACACACTCGAAATCGTTTCCCATTTTCGCTCCCTGGCCAGAGGCGACGCGAACACCTTTCTTCGCCACCCCCTCGACCACCCTCCCGCGTTCTCCATCGGATTCTTCCGTTTCTTCCTCCTCCTGGCGCTCCTTTTCCCCCGATCACGCTCTCGTTAACATTCATACGAGCGAACCCGGGACCTTTTTGCTAAGTCGACTCGCCCCCTCAAAGAGAGAAAAGCTTCTCTCCGGTCTCTGGGGGTAACCACCGTCACTAGCAACCCCTCCATTTCCCCGGACATTTTCCAGCAAGGTTCGCCCAGCCCTGCACGCGCACAATCGCGCCTCCGCACACTGGCTGGCGGTTTTTTTCGGGGGTTGAAGTCGCGTGAAAGCCGCTCGAGGGTCTCCGGTTCGCTTTGAGCGCGGGGTTACTAATAAGCGTCTTCACGGAGTTCGTTGCGCGCTCGAGTGGCGTTACGATCCGTTTCATCGATGCGAATTTTCCGGCTACCTCGAGGATTTCTTTTCGAACAATGCCCCGCTGTGGAGCGTCCTTTCTCGTCAGGTTGCGGCTCTCCGAGAGAGATCCGCGTTTCATTCGCAACCCCCTCTACCGCGCAATTAAAATTGTTATTCAACGCAACAGCAGCGGGGCCAATTCTGTGGAAGTGTAGAGTTTCTCGGGTATACCAGTGTTAATCAGCGCGAAACCTGTCCGCTTAATCGCGCCGTTGGAAAAAAACTCGTGGTGCCGAAGAGGGATGAAGCGTGTCGCGTTGCAGAAGAATTTTGGCCAAGGCCACGGCGGGTA
Source organism: Xylocopa sonorina (assembly GCF_050948175.1). NCBI lineage: Eukaryota > Metazoa > Arthropoda > Insecta > Hymenoptera > Apidae > Xylocopa > Xylocopa sonorina. The sequence goes on along the minus strand of NC_135197.1, from coordinate 9,202,504 downwards.
GGCAGGCGAGAATATCGATATCGGCTTTCGTGAAATTCGAGAGAGAATATCGTTGCGTCCAGAGGAAGATTGCCGGTGCGGCAGGTCCCGTTCCTCGTCTCGGGTCTATTGATTTTTTAATAAGCGCGCCTTTTTCTCGACCGATCGACGGGATGAACAAGAAAGAAAGGAAGGAAGGAAGGACGAGGGGGAGGGGGCGTGAGAGAAAATGGGGGAGAAAAAAGGGATAGAGTACACGGAAAAGAAAAATGAAAGAAAGCGAGAGAGTGGCTCGGTAGCGGGCTGGAACTTCCTGTCGAAGTTTCCCAGGCGCATTAATGCGCGCCAAATTAAACCGAAGTTTCTTCTCCGGTCGAGGAACTTCGTTAAACCGCTTTGTAAATTCCTGTCTAGCCCGTTGCTCCTCGCCCTCGCGAACACTGTAAAACGAGCCGGTGAAATATCGCGGCTACGTATCGATGTATCCAGGCCACGTTGACCACTGGCGCTGAGATACCACAGATTTTATTATTCCCCTAAATTCCTACGGGGTGGAAGCTGTTACCCGCGTCAAGACCTTCTCGAATCTTATCCACGCGATACTGGTACAAATTATTGCATCGTTGTATTATAATCGGATGGCAGGGAGAAATGTTTCACCAATTTCCATACGCTAACTAGATGCGCGCAAGGTAGTTCGTTCGAGTAACGTGTAATTTTTGCGCGCTTATCTGGAACTAGTTAAGCGCTTGATACTCTCCGAGCGAGTTACAGGGCAGAATAATTGAAGCACGAATAAACTTTAATGGATCGACGACATCCGGCGCGCCATTTCACCCCGATTCGGATGGCGGTAATTAAACAGAACGAGGGATACTGGGCCCGAAAATATGAAGATCGTACGCGAGACGCCGCTGGTTCCCTGGCTCGAAGCCGCGATTCCACAAATAATCCTTATCGGACGAATTCAGAAATACGCAGAAGAAAGAAAAAAGAAAAAAAAAAAAAAGGAAGAAAGGACACGGCTACCGGTGCAGTCGGGGATCAGATTATAAGCCCGTCGCGGTCGCGCGTTACATTAATTTAGCGCGCGAGCTACGGCTCTCTTCTCTCTCCCTTGGCTGGCACAGCCCGCCTCTGCATTCATTCTCCCCCGGAGCCGGTTGGTATGCGCGGATTACAAGAAGCTCGTGTACGCTTCCTGCCTGCACGCGCCTGCTTTTATAAGTGGACACCCTTCGTTTCTCTCGTTTTTTTTCTTCCCCTGCCCCCCCCCCCCCCCCCGCCCCTTCACCGCGCCCGGTACCGTTTACAAAGACGAAATGGATGTAGTTACGTCGCCTCTCGGAACGATATGAAAGTGGTTACCTTGCGATGTAAGGAATAGGGGTTACTTCTGTAAATTGTTGTTACGGAACGGAAGAATAATATCAACGACCGCGGCTGCTTTTTTCTGCAGTTTCTCATTTACCTTGAAATAAGACACGGGGGCGCGCGTTACTCTCTCGTTCCAGGCTCGACGATCCGTACGGCAACACGGTGTGCCCCCGGTTGATACGCGCATTAGCATTTTAAGTAACCCGCTATCGGAATTGCCGATCTAAGGGCAGATTGCGACTAATGCGCGAAGCAGATTTTCATAACCTCCCTGGTACCATTTCGATACTGCGAGCATTGGTGTTCCACGCGCGCGTAAACCGGCACGTTTGAAACGCGGAAGCGGTAAATCACGGTGCGCGGACATTTAAAGAACCCTCTCGGTAGTCCCGTAATCGGTGAACGAATTCGGTATACGATGGCAATAAAAGGCCAGTAGCGTTTCATATCGCGCGCGCGCGATAAAGCGTACAAAGGAATCGTTCGAACGCCACCCCCCGCCCCTCGCGAGGGCGATTTCATATTTTCTCGCTGTAAATCCGGAGGCGGAACCGACCGATCCACCGTTTGGCGAGGGACGAGGGATCTCTAAGAAGGCTAAGAGGGAGGGCGCGAGGCGATGGAATTTTACGAGGGAATCGATTCCGCGTCTCATTTGCACCGTCGCTCGTCGACCGGCGATATTTCATTCGCCGCCCGTCACGATCGCAATTTTATCGTCTGCGCGATGAAGCTACTCGCCCGCGGCTTGTTTGCACGCGCGAATTCCGCCGGTTGATAGCAGCAGACGAGCCACCCCGGTTCCCCTTCGCCCCAGCCGGTCGCCCTCGCGCGAAATTGATTCGCGAACCGATCGAACCCGCTCGATCAACAGGAACCGGGAGGCGTAGACACGCGCCTCGCGACACGCATTTCCTCCCGTCAAGCGTTCTCGACGCACGACCTGGAATTCTTGGAATTCTTGTAAAGCTGCCCCGGGGATCGTTATCGGGAGCGACAAATTGCTGCTTGCGTCTTTCTCGAGGCAAACTTTCGAATAGCTATCAGTCGCGCGATAAAACGGCTCGATTGTAAATAAATTTCGCATCTCTCGGGGATTGTTCAAAATCCACCAAGAGTGTATTCTCTTCGTGGCAGCATCGGGGGTGGTCGCGAGCCGCGTCTGAAAAGTGCAATGGAAACGGCCAAGCTTAACCAACGTACCGATAAAATCGAAATCGTAAACCAGCGAAACTTCTTTCCACCCACGAGGAACGGTCGTTCGCGACGCGACAATTATCTTTCGAACTACCCTCCGCGCGAAACTCCGTACTCTCACCCCCGTGCGCCCGTAATTCCCTGTTTAAACCGCGCGGTTCGATCGCTTTAGTTTTATCCCGGACGCGCCATTTATTTCGCGGTCGCGATCACAATGAATCGTTAAGCCCGGCTTCTCCTCCGTCCGCCCTTTCGGTCGAGGGTAATTTTTATCTGAAAGGGGGTCGGTTATCCGAACGGTTATCGAGACGCATTAAAAAGTTTGTTACCGCTCCGCGCGATTGTCGGGGCATTCCGCGAAAGTTACGCAGCCATCGGGGCAACTTTAATTAATTTCGTCGAGACGATCGTCGATTGACGCTACAATTCCACCGCCTTCGAATGGAACGCCGCAATGGGCGGGGTCGAGGCTCGGTGTTTGTATTCCCGGTGTCTGTAATCTCGTGGGAAACTTGGCTCGACTGGTATAATCTACGTACGGAAAGAATGCGATATAGCGCTCGTGTCGCGAAAGAATCGCGGGGACGAGCCTAGCAATATTTCCAATAAATATTCCACGTTTTCGCGAAATCTTCGAGGGTTTACAACGCGCGAAAATTTTATCTTCCCAGCTTCCTTCGCTATAAATCATTACCGATCCGTTACCGCGTGCCGTTATTCGCGTTTATACATCTTCCACTGTTTGACACGATAATTGCAGTCACGGGGCAATAAATAATCATCGTACGGCCATAAATACCTCGTTCCTTGTCGAATTAATACCTGCCAGGAATTATAACTGCGGGAGGAAGGATCGAGATTAAACGCGAGACGGAGCCTCGAGACCAAAATGGCGGCGAAGCCCATCGGTAGTACCGAAGTCGGTCGATACGTAAACGTAACGATAGTCGAAGAAAACAATAAAACGCGCGGACGAAGCCAATAGAACCGGTATCGGAGGGGGATCGATGGCCAGCCGCAATTAACGCGATAATTGAATTACAGTTAGCCGGTTATCGTTCCACGGTAATTCCACCGTGAGATAGGGGCTCCGGCTGGCGTGGCGCGCCTCGCGAACCGAGTTCACGGCTCGCCGTGATCGGCCAGGCGGATGGAAGAGGATCGCGCGGATTCCTGCCCGTCGAGGGCGAGGCAAACGGTGGCTGTAGCTGCCGCAATTAAACCCGGCTACATTGTTCCAGCCAGAAGAATAAGTGCCGCGCGGCGAAGATGTACGCGTACGCGCGTTTAGGCCTGTTTCGCACTGTATGTTTCCAGCTAGTCACAATTTAAATCCTTGCCATCTGGCTATTAAAATGTCTTTCTCTTCGATTTTGTATGAGTTTCGAGTGTACGCGTAAAGGGACATCTTCTCGTTACTTCTGAACAGCAAACTACCCTTGCATCGAAACGATTCAACCGACATGCACGTAGTGGAATCATTCGGAAACGATCGCGCGAAACCGCTTTTACTTTCTTCCATGTTTCGCCTTCCCCCTCGAAGGGCAGGGGGGACCAAACGAAATTGTCGCTGGTCCTCGCGTACGATGGGTGAATTCGAGGGAGGGCTGGTCGCCGAGTTTCGTTCCCGTACGCGCGGAGGCGCGTAATAAATTGCAATTAAACGAACGGGAGGGCCGTTTAGGCGGCGCGACTTTGGAGGATTCCGTGCGGACACGCGTCTCGGCCGCCCCCTTTCTACAGGACCACACATCGTGTCCGATTAAATTGCGTGGCCGGTCGCGCGCTCGATCGCGGGAGACCTCTTCATTAGAACGATTCAAATTAGTTGCGTCGGCCAGCCGAGGCAATAACGGCGCGCGACGCTGTCCGCGGTTTTAATTGGTCGGGATATTTCTCCTGGTTTTTTTCTTTTTTTTTTTTCCTTCCCATCGTGGTAGCGCGAACGCGAGACGTTCGACGCGGTTTCCTCCGCATCGACGCTGGTTCCTTATCCACCGTGGCGTCTGTTATGTTAATTAAAACCGGTTAGGCGGTCTTTGAAAACGGACGACACGCAACAATGCTCGCTTAAAGCGAACAAATTTAATGCCTCGTGTACGCTCTGCGTCGTACGGCCAGTTTCGTTTATCAAACCACCCGGCGGTTTGGTCTTCGAACAGCCGGCGCTACCGATCGCTTCGAACGATTTCAAGCGCCCAAAGGGTGCCCCAACGCGCGTTCGACGTTTTCGACGACGTCGAAGCATCGAGCTGAATCGTTGAGTCGAGCCACGACTCGTGATTGCCAGGCGAGGAGTCAACGGGTCGACGACACCGCGCGAATCGTTTAGAAAATCTAAGTGGAGATTGCCAATATAAATATATCCGTAGAAGGTGTCCGTTTCATCAGAGGCGGCAGCGTCAAGGGTATACATACCGAATACCAGCAGCCAATGTACGAAGCAGTCCTTAAAGAACCATAAAAGTTGTAGTTTAGATTTATGGCTGGTCCATCGATCAGCACCGGTAGCCTCGGGCTTAAGACAATTTCCTGAGAACAGATGTCTCTGTTCTCCCCGTCCCCCTCTTTCTCTCTCTATCTCTCTCTCTCTCTCTCTCTCTTTCTCTCTTCCGTACTCGTCGCTGAAAATCGAGTAACAAGCATCTCTCGAACCGGTAGATCCAACGAGTCGGAGCCAGCAACGGGAACCGCGCGCATATTTCTCGCGACGCGTCGACTTTCGACGCTTTTAATCCGCCCTGCACGGTCGCGACGCTGGCAGGGAGAGAAAGAGAGAGAGAGAGAGAGAGAGAGAGAGAGAGAGAGAGGAAGAGAGCGGACGAAATCGCGCGCACCTTCCCGATACCTTTTCGGGAGACCTCTTCATTATGCGATCCCGATGTTTCCGTGCAATTAAGTCGGCGTGCAGGCAGGTAGGCCCGTTAGTCGGCGCATGTTACGACCGCGTAATAAACGTCCCGCGGAAAAGTTATCGCGTCGCTTCGTTTGAATTTGTGATCTTTTTCAGAACGGACACCCCTTCCCGGCTGTTACCGTTCGCGTTTCTCTCCTCGTCGCTCGCCGCTGGCTACGCCGCTTCCACGCTCCCATCTCCGCGTCTCCTCCTCGGTGCCATCGTGACGACCGATAATAAAGGAGGGGTCGAAATATCGTCGTAAAAGCCTCTAAGAATCCTGGCCGGTTTCGCGTAAAGTATGCGCGACGGCGTTCACAATGTAACGAAATCGGCGTACGTTGCCCGGATGACTTTTAGTATTCGCGACGCGCCGCGAGCCTTGATAACGTCGCCGTGATTATAATGATCGCGTCGCCTCGAATGGCCCACGGAGCGGTTATGAGGAACGAGCAAGTCTTCGAACGCGTGATTTCTCGCGGCCATTCTTCGAACCGCAACAAGTTCGACTGGTACCGCTCCCGAGAATTCGCGCCACCCCCTTTGCGCGACCACCACCGACGAGGAACCTTCCTTCGCGTGCCTCGCAGCCAGAACTCGAGGCTGTTCATCGCGTATGCCGAGACCATACCCCCTCGCGGCGAATAATACCGTCATCGAGTGACTTTTGGTCGGACGTGCAAATATTTCTTCCCATCGTCGGGTAAGCTGAAAGCGGCGGTGTAGCGCGCGCGCACGGAACCGAGACAATCGTTGGAATGAGGGGAAGAGAAAAGACGAGCGACGAGTGCATTCCGAGACCCGCGAGAATGAGGCGCGAGCATCGAGCAGGTGGTAAAGGGGAGGCAAAGGACGAGAGCGTAAGACGGAGGACAGAAGCCGGACGGGGGAGGGTAAGGTCGGCAACCCGGCGTGTTACCGCTTCACAAAGACAACAGGAGGCGGACGAAGACGGTGAAAAGAGGGAGCCGGCGCGGCGCGGCTGCAGGAATGCCGAGGGAGGCGGCTCTGGCCCTCTCCGGTAGTATGTAGTGTTTTGCGCTTTAAGCCAGCCTCGCGTCAACCTGTTTCTCGTCCGATCGTCGCGCTCGCTCGCCCCCTTTCCTTCGTTCCCTGCCGCGTTTCTTTCGTCGCTTACCCAGCTCCTTAGCCTCGAAAAAATTCCCGCTGCCGAAGAAAAACATTATTTTGACCGGGGAACCGTGCGCCGCGCGAGCTGCCGCGTCTCCTCGTCTGGATCCGTGCGCGAACCACCCTTTCCACTGACGAGCGAAAGATCGAGTTATTGCCTTTGGCTCCCTTGGTACTGTCCCTCTTGCACGGTTCTTTAATAGTCTCTTTCGAGTGCGTTCATTTACGATTGGTGAATTTGGTTATTTTCGAACGATAAATAAGCGTAGTGGAATATTGAACAAGTGTTTGGATATCAGGCAATATCACGGGGTTGTTCATAATAAATTGGGATTGTAGATTTGCGAACTCGCTGGTCCCCTAATATTCCTAACGCTGCGTTGAAACCTGCGGAAATCGCGACCCGGAAGACTTCCGTTCGCGCCTTCGTTCCGCGAGGAGAGAAACGACGGCCATTCGTCGTAGTCGTGAAATCGGGTCTCGCGAAAGAAGCAGTGTTTGCTCTTCCTCGCGGTTAACCCTTCCCATCGTGCTTTCAGAGAAGAAGGAGCAGGAAGCCCGCGTTTTTCTCTTGTTACCCGGTCGATCGTTCGCCGGCAACACGCGAAATCTCGTTTTAATCGAGTTCAAACATGGTCGGCCGGCCGCGACGGCTGGTCTCTCGGCCGGGTGTAACAGAATTTTAACGAGCGGACGCTTCCGATAGGCCCTCGCGGTAATTTGAAAGCGTCAGAAAAAGGCACAGAGAGTGAGAGACAGGGAGAGAGAGAGAGAGAGAGGGAGTCTCGGATCGATTCGACGCTGAGTGGTTTTAGGGAAACTGGGTCAGCCGCCAGGCCGTCCTGGCCGTTTCTACGCCAGTAGAATGGGAAAACCGTGGCCTGACGACGAGTCGGCGCGGCGCGCTCTCCTATACCAGCATATATCGCGTGCCTCTCGCACGTAGACATCGAAAATGGACAATTAATTAGCGCAGCGGAGTTTGCGCGAACTTCGGACCACGAAATTATTAACCCGCCCTATCATGTCGCGGTCGTGTAGAAGCAAGCGTTCGGCCATTACACGTCGAACGATTTATATTATCGCTACGTAGCGATACAAGCGCAACTTACGATATATTAGACGACAGTTTTCTCGATTCTTTCTATCGCCATGTATCGTACGGAACGCGCGTAAGATCGAGGAGCGAACGTTTCCAATGAATCAGCTGAAAATTAGTAGCACAGAGAACTTTTCGATCGAATCAGCCATCGTCCCGTTGACGATGATCAGGAAACGTCGAAGGGGACGAGGTGACCCGTCCCTACGAAGAATCTACCCTAGGCGTGTCGGTGATTGAGCGTAATTGATGACGATTTTACACTCGGCTCCGCGAGAAGTAGATTGAGACTGACGAGGTACGAACGAGAATGATCGAGCAGGCGGCGCGAGATGACGAGTGACGGACTGATTGCGCCGTGAAAGGTGAGAGAGTAAATTGTCGGGGCCCGAGGTGAGCGTGAACTGCACGTAGGTGAATCGACGATGGGAATCGAACCGGTCGAGAAAGTGAACGGAGTGGTAATAACGAAGACATCAAAACCGGCGTGTAAAATAGCGGCGCGACGCGACGTACGCGGGTAACACAGTTACGCGCGACGGACGGACAATAATTCTTCGCGAGACAATGAGCTCGAACGCGATATCCGATTTATTTATACGAGTCCCTCTTCAGCGGGGACGTCGCGTTGAAAACATCCGACAAATGTACGATCGCTTTATTTAAATCCGCACGTCGCGCGTTTCTATTTCAAACCGCGCCTTAATTTGTCATTCCTTTAACCACGTTAAACGTCAAACCATGGAAAGCGCGCAAGCTACGGGCGAAATCAATGGATATTGATGTCCACGGTGGAACGGTACACCTCTGTCTCATTTTTCCCCCGGTTTACTCGCGTTACAACGGGAATAATTCGGCGTGAAAAACGGGCGGGATGCACAGAGGGATGGAAAACAGCGGCGGTTCGAAAATACAAAGTACAATATTTTCAGCGCGCTTAGCGGCCGGCGTAAAAACCGGAAATCCGCAAAACCAACGGATCGACGGCTGGGCACGATAATTCTCCGGCGAGTTCTCACTAATCAGCTTTGTACGCTTTCGGTCGGCGAGCAGAACGCGGCAAACGAGGCGCGAACGGAACCCGCGCCACCGCCTCCACCGCCTCCACCGCCGCTCCACCTACCCCGTTCGCGTTCTTTTTTTCTTTTTTCTCTCTTTTTCCCCTCCCCCCATCGCCACCTCCTGCGCTATAGCCGGGCTTTTATTTGTCCTCCTTCTTTTTGTACTTCAAACGCAATTAGTGCAGTCAACGCTGGCTGTGCGCGCCGACGGGGGATTATAATGGCAGCGCGTGCACTCGCGCGGCTAATGAGATCCGGAAAAATCAGGCCTTCGGTTTGCGCGCGCCCGAGCGACGCTTGTTAAATGACGCTCGTTTGAAGCAGGCTTCCGTGTTTTCGGCCGCGAACCGCTTCCCTCTTTTCCGATTACGAGCGCACCGGCCAGCAGCAACCCTCTCCTCACCCTGTCGAAACCCTCGCTCCTCCAACCCTTCTGCTCCTCGTTCACGCTGCGCGTTAGGCACAGTTCGAGATCGCTCTTTCCCTTTCGCGCTCGCCCGTGATTGCTTGTCGCGTATTTTTCGACGCGCGCTGCTAGTTTCCACCGATGCGACTGGGGGGTTGCGTGCGCCCCATCGAGGGATAGAGGAACCGCCGATGATAATGAAACTCGCTGACGGAGCAATTACCAGCGCTGTTTCGCTACCATTGACTGACGTTCTCCTTTGGCTGAATGTTTCGAGCTCATTGAAAATCCACTGTAAATAACGGGACAGCGCGAGGGTTCATGATTTTCCCCGCGAGGGGATGGAAGAATGAAATTTGTCAACGGAGACGCGAAAGGGTGCTTTCGATGGATCGTGTTTCGTGCGAGTACGTACGAGTCGAGTAGAGACGACGACTGTGTGGAAGAGTTGCGATTCTAGCGCATAAATTCGTTGCCATAGATGAGAACGTCCCGATTAGGTGAGTCCCAATGGCTCGGTAGGGCAAAGTTTATCGTGTTCAGGTGCATGACTGGATAAGCTTATCGACGACCAAATTGAGGCACCCCTGAGACAACTCCATCCGAATGTTTGCGCTGCTATGATAATAACAGCGAATATTTCAACGGAGATACATTTGTTTCGAAATTCAATTAACCCGGTGCAGGTTTATAATTTGTTCGCGTGGCAGGCGAAAAGATGCAGCCTTGAGGGGATGGTACGTTGCAATCGCGGTACGATTCTTCCCGCTTCTACCCGCCTCGCGGTTACGCTCGTTTCACCCGACACTTGCACCGCTCGTGATTAAACGGGGACAACTTTGTATAATTAGTAACGTTCCAATTAAAACGTAACAATATGCGAAGAATTTCTAATTGAACGCAATTTATTATAATTAATAATTCCCGCAACCCCCGCGACACCCTCGACAAACCTCAAATTAAACCTTCAACGGTCCTTAAATTTACATGAACCGACATTACTCTAAATTAATTACTCCATATTCGCCCGCTCGAAACCAAATGACCACCGCGAGATCACCCCCTCTCGTTTTCTCGGAAAATTCCGAACGACCCCTTTAAAGTCTTTACATTCAAGCCTCGACGGTGCCACTCATTAACCACCGCCACCATACGCGCGTCATAAAGCAAAGCCCCTGCTATTATCACGTTCACGGACACACCACAACCGCGGGCTAAATGATAAGGAATCCTAACAAATATCCGCTATAAATGTAACCCTAATGACTCGCCTCGTTTCTTCGAGAGGCCGCGTGGGCCCGCCGTACCCCGTCGGAGCGCGTCGTTTAATCGCAGCGTGAGACTGCATCTGCCTATAGCCCCGGGTATTCGTGCGGCCAAATGAACAGGTCCTGCAGCAGGCCTCCGGCTTCCGTGCCACCAGGGGGGAGCGTTTCGCGGTCGCGAAAACTGGCGCCGCCCGAAAAAGCCGTTCGTCGAAGTCGAACGCTCGCGTAACCCGTTTCATCGACCAGAAGAACGCGTACGCAGTGAAAGAACCCTTTGCAAATTACCTCTTAATTACTCGAGAAATCGATTTCAACACAGCACAGCAGATGAAGCGACAAAGCAATACTCTTTCTCGACAAATAAAGAAGAGTAATAGAGGAGAAAATACTTGGAGAGGGTCGCGCGGATATTTTTTCTATCCATCGTTGTTCGAGCTTCGCCGGTCGAAGGCTGGTGTCCACGCGTGAAAATGAAATTTTCGCGAGGATCTCGAGAACGTGGGCGAAGTACGGGAAAGGATAAGTGCCGCTGGACGGGACGATCGAGCGGGCAGCGTCCCTGGATAATTGAACGTAGGGGGCGCGGAGAGGGTAGACAGGAGGCGGGTGGTTGGGTCCAGGTACGAGGTGGCTTTTACTAACGAACGCCATTTGGTCCACGGCGCGGACACTCTCGGGCGCGCACTCGTCGCGCATTCGGTTATTTGTTCGGTCAGGTTCCGAGGGAGAGAGCGAGGCCGCGGGGAAAAACAATCGGGCCGGCTCGGTTGAATCGAGCGGATCCACGGAGGGAGATAAATAGTTCATTTGGTCGCGCGGACAATGAAACATAAATTCGTGATGCCGATGGGAAGGTAAAAAGGGGGATGGTCGGGCTGGGACGGCGATTCATTATGGTTTATCGTTTATAAGAGATGAATGAAGATGCAACCGGAGAGTCGACGGGCCGGAATAGAGATGGAGAGGGGGAGGCGAGAGGAAGAGGAAGAAGGACGGGGCGGTATTAAGCAAGTGGAACAAAGGTATTTCGTGTCCAAAGGGGATAAATACGGCGGGGAAGAAAAAGACGTGGCTCGAGGAGGGTGTGGAGGACGCGCGAGCCGCGCGACGGCGGCGACGGCGACGACTCGCTGGTGTTAATGGAATAAAAAGGTAAACTGGCGAATAAAAATAAATTCGCGGATCCAGAGGTGGGACTGGGACGTGGTATAACCGCGTTTGAATGGGGACGCGCGTATGAAAAGGGTGAAGGAAGGGAAAAAACGACGGGACGTCTATTCACGCAGGTGCGCATAGAACGACAGGAAGATTCGTCGCGTGGTTCTCTCCGCGTTTCCACCTCCCGTTTCTTCGCTTCCTTTTTCTCGTCCCCACTGTCCCTCCTTTTCCACGGCTTTCGTGATTTTTAGCGGCGAAGAAAAGAGAAGAAAAGGAAAGTACACGAAAGAACGAGAAATAGGACAGCTGTCTCGGCTGCACGGTAACGGTACTAATAATAACTGCGAGTTGAACCTTTTTTTAATTAGAACGCGTCACTCCCGATTGTACGGTCGCGCCTGCCGACGAGCGAGCGGGCGCGCGCACGTTTGTTTGCCTGTTCGCGCTAGGCATCTTCCGTTCTACGCGGCGCGGGAGAGCTTTTTAATTAAAAGGCACACCGCCACGGTAGCAAATTAATTGTGCGCGCGTATTGTTTACTATTTGTCCGTGCTCCAGGAACAGAGGAGATTAATAATTTGCCGTAGACAGACGCGTACGTGGACCGACGGCATATTACGCGGTCGTTTGCCCCGGTTATAGCGCCGCTGTAAAGCGGAACACGACTGGGGAAGAGAGAAATGCTCGCGGAACGACGAGTGGAACGATTCGATTCGGGACGCTTCGATCGTCTCCGAACCGTGCGACGCGGTGGTGGTTCGAGGGCTGAAAATATTTATCCCGCTACGGCGTCCGCGAAGCGTCAATAATTCGTAATTACGACGAAGTGGGCGAAAACGCCGGTACGGTGTGGTTGCACGTGGAGATATAGAGAAAGGGCGGAAAAAAAAAGGAAGAAGAAAAGCGCGGAGCTCGGGCCCCAGCTACTTTTCGAACAATTGACCTCGTTTAAGGGCGCTCGTCGCGCGACAAAGGGCGCTCGATGCTTAAGAAAGGGCGCGCAAAGCTCTCGCCAAGGGCTGTACAGGTCAAATTGAAGTGGCGGCTGTACCGTCGCAAAAAAAGGCGTCGCATAGAGCGACGATTTTATTTTGCCCCGTCGTTTCTCACCGCGTCTCTCCGTCGTCTCGTCGCAGCCAGACGAAAAGACGAGGCACCGCTTCTTTCTTCGAGGACCCCCCCTCCCTTTGCATTACCTGCGTTCCTTCGGTTTAAGGTCCCTCGAACCGCCTGCGCCTCGCATTATGCCTCGAAATGGCGGCTCGCTGGACGCGCCGGGGATAAAGCTTCCCCCGATGCAATTAAATCGAGACGAGAGGGGTGGTGCTTAATCCGCGAAATTCCTCGAGCGTCACGCGTTTTCGATCGTTCGAGGAAAATCGCTGGCCGGGCTCTGCGAATGCCTCTGCCCATAACCGAGTCGTAAAAGCGAGCGAACGATGGCTCCAGCGAATTTTCAACGAGCGCGTTCCCGCTCGGGGGACCCTCGAATCGGAGCGCGACCCCTCCCTGCTCGACGAGCAATGATTTATGAAAGACCCGGCTCGATTATCCCGCTGATTAATTTACCGACGGCGGACTGATCGATTTCCAATTCATCATAAATGTCCTCCTCTCGCGGTGACGGGCGAGGCGGCTCTTTCAGAGAGGAATCCCACGCGGGACGCCGCGACGGAGGACGTCCCCGCGCGAAAAGATGCCGGCAGTCAGCCGCAAATTGACTTTAATGGTTAATCAGGGCCCCGTGTCAGCCTGGCAAATTTTTCGACGATAACGAAGAATCAGGGAGGCGGCAGCGCGCTTCTGTTCGCGCCGATACCTCCATCGACCTACGACCCGCGGTGTATATATCAGCTGCCGGGGCATTCATCACTCTGAGAACCGGGTGCACGGGCTGAAGGGAGAACTGAAATATATAACCAGACGACCGGGACGCGTATTTTTTATTCCTATCGACGTTTAATTAAAAGTTGGCCACACAACACGGGAGGAAAAGAGAGAAAGAGAGAGAGAGAGAGAGAGAGAGAAATCGTGCGGCCCTCTGATCGAGGAAAAAGGTCGAGGGCGGCAGGGAGGGAGAATAGGATTCCGTGGATGAGCATCGGTCGCGCCTCGCGTACGATTTTCATCTCCGCTCTCGTGTTTTCGTTCCCTCTATTGCTTCATCATTTCTCCACTTCCTTCATTTTCCCGGATTTCTGTTCATTCGCCATTCTCTCCTCTTCTGTTAAGAAAGAAGGAAGCGCGGAAAGTCGTCGGGTATTTTTCTAACGAACAGCGAACGATCCCGTGGGTGCGTGCGTCCGATAATGAGACAGACCCTCGCTTATCGGTCCCTTCCGCCCAATTAAAAGCGAGCTCTTCCGGGAGCCGCGCAAACGGCGGGGCAATGGGCCGGAAAGCGATTTCCAGACGAGCCTGACGAGGATGTTTCGAACGTCGTTTAATTCGAGGGTCCTGGCCGTCGTCGACGACGTCCTCTGTCGTCCTCCGTCGCCTCCTCTCGTTCTCCGCTCCGTGACACTCGTCTGCCGGGGGAAATCGTTATCCGGAATCTTTCCGAATCGTGCAGCGAGAATAGAAACGCGTTACGTGCCACGTACAGATCGAGGGGGAAACGGGGAAAAGAAACGAGGCGCGCGCGTTCAGGGAAAAAGAGAGAATCTCGAGCCTTGTTCCACGCTCGTGAGCCACGGCTAGCGAGGTGTGTTATTTCATACTCCACCGGAGGCAGAACTTTAGGCAATTTTCGTTACAGCACGGGTTTCGTCGGCAATCTTCGACGGCTTCTCCCAGCGTTCTCTTACCTCGATTATACCTAGCAGACAGGTAGACCGCGCCACGAAACACCGCCGTCGCTAACCGAACAATGAAATCTGTTCGTTCTTTCCACCGTTTTCCGTCTCCCGACACTTCGCTTCCAAATTCCAGCCAAGCGAAATCACAACCACCCCGTACCCACTCTCTCTCTCTCGCCTTTTTTTCATCGCTTCGTTGCTATGGCAGGCGAAACCCACGGCGGAGAGATGCACCTTAAAGAAGAGCTCGCCAGACTGTAGTAACTCGATCCTTCCCCACCTCGATGGGATCCTGGCAACATCAAGGGCAAGAAAATCTTCTTTGTCCCCTTCCCTGTACACCCTGAATCCATTCCACCGCGGGGGTTTCATCAGGCACCGTCGATCCTGAACTTCGGAATGATTAACTCGCGCCGCGGGTAAACCCTGATAAAGCGAGAGCACTCGCTACCGCTGATTATAATTCCAAGCAGACGTCGGGGAAATTCGCGAAAACACAGGCGGCGAAGATCGAGAGAGCTGGAGGGGGGTGGGCGAGGAGCAATTTCGGCTTCTACGGCCTGGGAAACGGTCTCGCGAGGCCTCTCGACCTCCCCGCCGTAGGGTGGCCCACCCCTGCGTCCTCCTCTCTTATTCTCGACGCGTTTGACAGAGGGTGACAAAGGAGTCGACCTTCCACGGGAGCCTTTTATGGCCGCCGGTGTCATCATCGCAGGCCCGCGGAACGAGGAAGCCGAAGCACCCGATGGGGGACGACGACGGATCCGTGCCTGGCCGATGGAAGTTTATTGCGAGGATACAAGGGGGTTGCCGTGTCGGCGGTTCTGCTGACTCGCGGCTCGAGGAAGATGAAGTAGGGAGAGGAGCCTGCGAAAGGACCCGAGGAAGGGCTGAGTGTGTCTCGAAACGTCCAACGTTTCCGATAGACTTGGAGCGCGCGTGGTCACTTGGCAGGCGCGTCTCGTACCAGCGCAGCGAACCTTTTCCCCGCTCCTTCTCCGACTGCCAAGGGTTCTTTCGATCCCATTTTTTTCTTCCGCCGATTCTTATTCTCTCCGCCTCCCCTAATTCTTGTTTCACTGTACGGTGCCTCCTCTCGTCTACTTCTGCCTTCGTCTTCAGGCTACGCCTCACCTGGTACTCTCGAACGAAACCACCCTACATATCTATCTGTATGTATACATAGAACCGCGTATGTACATACGTATGTATATATGTATATACATAGGGCCTGGCTGTGCCTTATAGAAAAGGGTAATCCCGCCATCCACTTTTCGTCCCTCCAGGGATTTCGAGAACGCTTTTCCGCTCGGTCGACCAGCAACGCCACCGGCGCCCCGCACCGCCGTGGGTATGAATAAATATTAGAATTTTGCGGATAAGCCCTGTTTTACGAGGCGATACTTGTTTCCTCGACGACGACGTCGGTAGATCGATTGAACGATCACCCCGCCCAAATCGGGGCCCACTCGTTCCGCGGCACGTTCCTTCCATCGACGAGTTATTATATTTCCGTCTACGAGCTTCGAGCCACGGACGATAGTTTTCCAAACGCCTGACCGCCCTTAAATCTACGGACAGGTATCAATTTCGTTAGGTTCCCTTTCGTCTAGCCTCCCCTGTCGTCCACTTTCCCTTGAAAAATACTGGGTACAACGTTTAATCAACGATTCTTGCGGGAAACTCTTCTCGCGCGATGCACTCGAGGTTCGTAAAGCACGCTCGCTGGCTGAAGAATATTTACGCTCTCCCGATGGACGATTTAATTCGATCCCAACCCCTGGTCGGCTTCGAAACTCGTTGCATACGGCGGGAACAGCGTTAAAGAGAAAGGGAGAATCGGATGGCCGTCGCAAAACGAGGGAAAAAGTCCGGTGGATAACCAAACGGTCGGACAGGTACACGAGGTCAGCGAGCAAAAAGCGGGATAGGAAAAATGGAGGGAAAAAACCGGACGGCACGGACAGTGCTGCACTTGACGTATGGTGCACGAGATAAGCGTGCAGATTGCGCAAGACTAGGCTCCAGTTGTGACCACGGATCGAAGGTGGAATGGAACGGGGGCGCGCGGCGGTTGGGTCAAGACACCCCCGGTCCACGCCGTTTCCGGACGTGCCACGTAATGATATTACTCTCGCGCGTGTGTGTATACCGGGGGTAGGCTGGCTGCTGCTACTCGAACCACTATATCTGGATCCGGCGAACCGTGGATAATCGATTCTCCGTAGGAAGAATTATCGTCGGCTACGCGAACTTTGAATAGGTCGCGCCGTAGGTGACCAACAGCGTGGAGGGAGGGATTATTCGAAGGCGTTCGACCGTGTCGAAACGGCGACCAGTCGCGATCCACGGGAAGGACACGTAGAATCGGATTAAATTACGTGAGCTAGAAAAACCGGGGAATCCGAGTCACTTAATCAGTCGAATCTTCTAGTCATCGGGGATGGCGTTCGCGCGCACGGGGATGGATTCTGAAGGACGGGAGCCAGTAAGAGGACGGTCCTTGGAGACACGAGGAGTAAGAGGGTGCGAGGAGACCATTGGCTGGAAAGGGACATCGTTGGCGATAGAGAAGGTGTTACAGAGGGCGAGAAAAAGGATAGAAATAGTGTGAGAGAGGGAGAAGGGTGAGGGTGATAGGGGTTGGAGATGCTTGGCATCGCAGAAGGGGATGCCGGAAAGACTAACACGCGGCTCTCTGCACACACAACCGACGCAGAAGTAGCCCCGTGTACACGGGACCAGAGACCGTAGCTTGCCCGCCAAGGGTCCCAGATGCGAGCAACGAGAATACATAATTACAATGTCCTCGCGCCTGCTTGGGGAGCCACTCTCGGAGGTTAGCTAACTCCGCTCGGTAATCTAGACAATGTTACCCCTGGGAACGGTACCGCGAGCAAACGTATCCGTGGAAAAGCTGAAAGGAGATTGCCAGGTTTAATGGGGGGGAGTAGACGGCGGTTTGCCCGTCGGCGTGTTCGCCGTGTCGGCGTAGCCGGTTGGATTTTACGCGAGCAGCCCTCGATCAAGGCGTACGCAGGATCGAACGGTTCGGTCGACCGTGTCGTAAAATTTATGCGCCGCGTTAAACGCGCGAACGGACCCGATAATCGTACCTCGGACAGATTTTTCGGCGATTTATCGGCTCACGCAGCTCGTCAGCTGACAGAATTCACCGACCGTCGTATCGATTCGAGCAACGCGGCTAGCTAGGAAGCGGCTATAAAACGCGAGAACACATTTCTGAATTACGACGACTATTTATCGCGCGCAGGATCGATCGCGTTACCCAGCTCCCTTTAACCGAGTTCCCCGTTCGAAGATAAGAGTCGGAACGCCGAATTGATCGCATTAATCTCCGCTGAATCGTGTGAAGCGCGATAAAATATGAATGGAGCTGATTCAGGGAATCGAGGGAAGAGTTAGCACTGGCCTACATCGAGATATCTCTTATCGACGGTTTCTTGCCGCGTCGAACACTCGTCGCGCAGCTCGCGCAATCTTAACCGCCCAAGCCATCGCAGTTCGAGTCGAAATCGAAGTCCGTCTACACCTGACACCCTCTGAGCGCTTTCATTCGACCACGAGCGTAAACCGTTCACAAAGAGGTCTCCGGTCGAGCCCGGGAGACACGTAACTCGCAACGCGGGGCCATTAACTCGAAATTGCGCGGATGAACGCGGCCAGCAGGGAGAGGGCCGCAATTGCCACCGCAGAAAGCCACGAAAAGTCAGGGCGGAAAGGGTGTGGTTTCATCCGCGGTGCAGGCCCGCCCGCTCGGTTCTCCCGTCCCTCGCCTTTCTACACGTGTGCGCCCGCAGAAATCGTTCCTATTCTTCGCGACGGACGCCAATGGCAGGCGAAACATCGCCCGCAGGAAGAGAACACGGGACGATCCCTCTACCCCTCCTCGTGGCCGAGTATAAACGACTTAGCGAACTCTAACGTACGACTCGTGACCGCCCTTGTGAATGGGCCGCCCCCCCCACGGACCGGATCCACGTCGAGCTGTGCCTGCCCCCCAACCCCTGTGAAAAACTGCGAGCTTCTGCTAGTTTCAGAAGCATCCTACGGGCAGGGGGAACGAACGACCCTCCCGCGATTTATTTTATCGGCCGAGTTGCAGTGTATCGTTTCCTGGTAACGACTTCGCTCGTCGCAAGGGTTTCGTTCGACGAATGCACGGGGAGTTGCTACTCTAACGATAGTGTTGCTACGTTGAGAAGCTAAACGTATCTGCGAGTGGAGGACTTTTCCAACCCCCGTTGGTTTCCGGTTCTACTTTTACAGCTAGGTCAACAGTCCTTTCGTAGACATTTGTTCCGATAGACTCGTCGTGTAACCAAGATACAAATTTTGGCGAATAGAACATCCCCTGGGACATTGATCCATCAAACTGCTACGCACGGTCTCGCTGAGTAGGATCCGCAGGAAACGCGAAAAGGGGAAAAAGTTTTCGTTCGTACTTACTGGCCTCGATCACAGCCGTGTATCGTGGGATAAATTTCTGGTTTCCACCCCTGGATCTTTGTTGAAAATCATGGACACGTCGAATGCTCGAGGAACACGCGAGCGCGCGCGAGTAACAAGGAAACTCAAAGTTTCCGCAACGGTAACTAGCGGAGCGCTCGTGTTCTGACCAAGGAAATTCGAATTCCCGCCGAGACAATTAACAAGCGTGCCAGTGTTCGCGGTAATCGTATATTTGCCGTAAACCGCCGCGTAACTGTGCCAGCGTCGCTATCCGTTGCAACGTAGTTGCCCATTTGCGCCAGGGGTCTTCGAGAAGCCAGCCAGCCTTCCCGAGACCGCGCTGTGATTCGTGTTCCGTACTAGGCAGCGGTCGTTTCTGGGCAAATATTTCTTCGCGCGAGCTCGCGCGACCATTTCCGCCACCGGTAACGCGCTCCTCTTCGTCAGAGGGAACCGTGGCGGCCGTCAGCCAGGTGGTCACGATCCTCTTTCACGCGCACGCTCGCGGCAAAGGTGCCTCCTCTGCAACCTCGCGTACCGCACGCGCGTTTGTCCTCGTGTCTACATCCTTAAGTCATGTTACGCGTCACTCAAGACCACGCTCCACCCTCCTGCTGACCACCAAACCCCGTGTACACTTCCTGTTTTCATGTACCAAGCGGTTCTCCCCGCTGGCGTAGCGTCGCGTCTCTGTGTGTACGTCCGTGTGTGTACACGAGCCCGGAGAAAGAGCAAAGCGAAACAAGGGGGAGGAGAGAAGAGAAGGAGACACGAACGGGACGTGCGGGCATTAGAGCTCGCCATCTGGCTTTCCCATGACCCGGTTCTCGACTTACCGAGTTTTCGTTGTTAAGCCCGGACTAAGCACGCGACAATCGATACCGCAGCGGTCTAGTCCAGTCGGAAAAATCAACGGGAAACCCGGACGGAGAGCAACCTGCGACCTGCTTCGTGAAACGATCCCTCTGGCCGAGGGGATCGCACCGATGGCGCTTAATACCTTGGACCAGCTGGTAATTAACTTTTCGTTCGAGCTCATAGGGGAAGTTAAGTCGGAAATTAATTTGGCTAACCGGTTCTCTGGTGGGACGCGAGTTCACCGGAGTGCTTAGCGGCACGTTTAGGGAGCTTAGTTATTTATCGGTGGGATAAAACGAATTTCAGGGGTTACCCGGAGATCGTAAAACGAGCATCGCGCAGCGAGTTGGAGACGGTAGTGAAATAAAGATGTGGGTACGTCCTCTGTCGACGAAACGAAATGACGTGAGACGATCGAACGAACGTCGAGATGGATACACGATTTTCCGTCGTTTTGGTGTGAATACTGTGTCCACGATTCGCACGCGCGAAGAGAGACACAGTTTCGTCCACTTATCGCGGACAGGAAAGAAAATCTTCCGGTAAAATATTCATACGATCTTGCTGGAGGGGAAAAATTACGCGATCTTATCTCAGTCGTGGCGTGATATGTAAAAAGGATGAAGTCGGACGTGTCGCTCGCTTTCAGAGTCGTGCAAACCACACGTGTACCAGATGACGTTCGCTTGATACGCCACCGGCTACTTGCACGTCCTCCACGCGTGGAAGGGATGATGTACGTACTTCTTTAGCGTTTATCAGTGAGATTTGCGAAGATTGCGGCACGTGAATACGATCGATTGAATCGCGTGACCCTCGAAGACGGTGACTCCGTGAATTCCTCTCGATCGCGGCCCGTTGAACAGCACCGCGAACCATTTGCCGGAAGAATGTGTCTGCAACAAACGACGACGGCCTCGGCGCGCCAAGCTGTAAGACCGTATTGTGCGCGATGTTGTTAATTGCCACACTCGCCGCATCGTAATGGATCGACGTGCCCGTAACAAAGGGCTGAAGTTTACTAATCGACCAGACGTATCCACGTAGACTCGTAGCCGTGGAACGAGTCCGCGGTGCATCGTCAAAGTAGCGATGGAAACAAAGCTCGATCAAACGACTCGTACTTCGCCTCCCCCGAAGAACCTCCGCGGCAGGAGGAAAAGAAAGGCTCGCGCAGTCGAGAGGAGCCCGCGCGGTTCTCGCTGATTCGGTGTGTATGCAAGCAAAGTGAGTTATGGAGTAACGAGCGACGCTGACGAGCACGTATACTCGCGCTCTCGCACACGCTCGAGGTATATACGCGTACAAGGCTCGCGTCTCGTCGAGGGTGCGCCCCCCTCGCCGCTCGCCGCCGGGGCAAGAACTTATCTGTGGAAGCGGGAAACGCAATAGAAGTAATAACATCCCTTATTACGACGTTACACGCGATACGGGATCGCGAGTTCGTGTTTCACGAGCGTACCGCGTCGGCCGTGCACCCGGTTCCCTGTACTTAGCTCCTCGCGTACCTCGCCAGACCTCTCTACCTACCCCATCGCACACGGACGCAGGGCATAACCCGTAGCCCGCAAATATAACAGGCCGCCTAGCATTTGCATGTCCGAATAACGTACGTGACCGCGTGCCCGGCTATCTATCCATAAATAACCACGTGTGACAACGCCGATGCGCTCGTGTGCGTTACATATTTAATCCGCGTCGCCTCCTTCGAGACCAGCGAGTATCTTCCTAATGCGGTTTCGTACGCGGGGCCAGCGTTACCGCGCGGGGCCGCGTTACCAGGTAATTTGCTTCATTCCGCCGCGGGATGCGAGATGACTAATGCCTGGACTATCCGCGTAGACTTTCATGCCGCGCGAGGGACTCTCGAGCGAGGAACGGGGCAACGCTTTGGCGTCGTCGCAGCATCGACGGCGTAACGCGACGCCTCCTGGATCCCGCTTGTTATTATAACTCACTTCGCGGCCGCGTGACAGGTAGAAACACCGGCTACACACGATGCGCACAGGTTCCGCTGTTAAGTACCGACGAGGGGCTGTCTCGTTTTTTTCCCCTCTCCACGGGGAAGAATAGACGGAATTAATTGGCACTTGGCTCGAAAGTTACTTGGTCATCGTCCTTGTAATTAGGCGTGCACGGGGGGCGCGTTCGCGGGGCAATGACTGGGAGGAAATGCGGAAATCCCGCGTAACGTTCCCTCGCTCGTAATTCCGCGGGAATGGCTGGTTACGCAAGGCCATTCAAGGCTGACAACCGCCGTGGCAGTTACTTCACCGGCTCTTTCCCGTGCGCGTTTTAACTCAAAACGGGCTCGTCAGCTGGCAATAGATATCGGCGAGCCGCGAAACGCGTGGCTTCTCGTAAATAGCCGGCAGATTCGCAGGGTGGTCGAGCGTTCGAGAATGCGACGCGACAGAGTTACGGCGCACGATACTATTATCACGTGTGCTCGCAAACATTTCCGCGCGATTTACGCGCGTTCAGAGCGGACAGAGGCGCGCACGTTTAGCGGCGCGCCACGGTCGCGGGATTAATACAGTATAAAAGCAACCAGCAAGCATGCACGGGTCCCGCGAAGAGGGACGCGTTTACGTAAAATATTTGACGAGTACCGGCGCGTGTGTACCGACCGCGACGTTGGCAATCGGAGCTGAAGGGGGTTGATGAATTTGTCGGGAACGGAGAAACGGTATAGGGTCAGGGGGTGGAGGATATGGTGCGTTCTTCCACACCGGGAGGTCGAGATTTCGCTAGCGGGAAAACGAAGAACCCGCTGGTGTGTGTATATACGCGAAGGGTGCCTTCGCAACCCTTCAAAGGGCTCTCCGACGTTTCTGATAAAATCCACCCCAGCCGCAGCCGAGGGAGGGTGGCTCCTGCCCGTGGCCTACGCCGTGGAAAATTCTTGCGCGCCGCGGCGCTGCTGAACAACTGTATCGACGCGTGTAATATCACCGGAGGGTACTAATTAGTTGTACAGGCGCGCACACCCCCCTGCTCCCGCCTACGGTTCGAGCAAGCAACGAGAACGCATCGCGTCAGCGTTCGAGAGATGATTTTTCGCTTGGTTCTTCTTTTCCTCGTCGGTATGCGGTTATTTTTTTCCTCTCTCTCTCTCTCTCTCTCTCTCTCTTCCCCTGTTTTTTTATCGATTCGTTAAGTGGTCTAGACATCTCGTTACTCTTCGACGAATTCGTAATAATTGACACTTCT
The DNA here is from genome assembly GCF_050948175.1 of Xylocopa sonorina. NCBI lineage: Eukaryota > Metazoa > Arthropoda > Insecta > Hymenoptera > Apidae > Xylocopa > Xylocopa sonorina. Next base: position 9,179,590 of record NC_135197.1, on the reverse strand, counting down.
GCGGGCGATTTGTCACGGCTGTGTCGCCGTTTCATTTCAGCGTGGCACGGGAAACGATCCGTGCGAGCGGAACGGAAAAGCTGAACTTGCAAAAAGATCGTAAAAAAGCAGCGAGTCCAGTCCTGGTTGAATCGTTCGCCGCTTTCCGCTGTAATTAGACGTTTTTCTAATCACAGGAGCGGCGTAACCAGTTTTAAGTCGCGTGAATCATCCGCCGCACAAAGGAGCGGTTTTCAATTGATCCGATCTCGCCCGCCAATCGACTACTCTCATTCTGATCGCGTAAAAACACCGGTACCGTTTATGTATCATCCCCGCGGATTTCACGGTTCTTGCAGGGGAGATTGCAGTCATTCGAGAAGCGCCGCGGCACCGCCGTCCTTGCCCTTCGATCCGTGGCAATTACATAAGGGCCTAGTAGCAAAGAGAGGCCATAAATCAGTCGTCAGACGGTTATCCCCTTGGTCGTAATATCGCGATATTTAGGAAGGCCTGAGCATGACAGTTTTATCGTTCGACGCTGGAAGGATATTCATTTAGACCGTAAATCACAGGTCGAACCGTTTCGCTTGATCAACCGCGACGGATATCACCCCTTTAACGTCTCGAGATACGCGCGGGTACCGATCCGCAGTGTTCGCGCCGTGAAATGCCACGGAGACGAGATACTTTTTATCCTCCCTGCGCGGCGTACCGATCTTCGATTCGTCTTCGCGAGCTTAAGAGAAAAGAATACGCCATCGAGCCGGCGGAACCCTTGAAATTGAAGGAAAGTAAGCAGCAATCGAACCGAGGAGGAGTGGAGGGAGGGAAAGAGGACGGGAGCCAGTGGATAAATCAGTCGGAAAACGCTTCGTTTAGCCGTGATATCGTGGTATCCTCGAGGATCCTGTTGGCGGAAGGGATTCTATTGCGTTCCAACGGCATCGAGCCGAGTAGCGTCAGCAAAGGCGCGTCTCGAATCTCGATCTACTTATTCCGCCGTGGGGGTGGAGGACGACGCAACCCCCTCTCGTCTTCTTCTCCGCACTACCCCGCGTCGCGCTGGAATTTAAAAGCAAATTTCTTTTCCGTTCCCTTTCTCTCGTCCTCTCTCTCTCTCTCTCTCTCTTCCAACTCGCGTACCGTCTCGTTCCGTCGCTCGTTTCCCCTGTTCGAACGTCTGTACCAGAGTCTCGCTCTAACTTATCCGCCGCGTTTCCCGTCGCGTTTTATTGCATCGTCGCTTCCCTCGCGATCATCGATATCCGAGGCAAACAGCTGTAAACTTCCATCAAGCCGGCTCGTCCCATCGATGCATCTTCCTCGTGCGCAACCACCCCACGGTCTGCGAACCCTGTACGATCCGCTCGTTCCTCTCTTTCCGGAACGCGAGACCGATCCTTCTCAGGCCGCGACAGCATTACGCGGAATTATTTCGAGCGCGCTAGATTAGAGATTTATTCGCCGCGAGAGGGTGGTGGTGACGAACGAGAGAGAGGAGGGTGATCGGGTGTCGACTCGAGCCGGTGATCGATGGAAATGGAACGCCTGATCGCTTCCGAATATTCTTCGCGACGACTCCGAGCAGCGGATAGGAAATGGGAATTTGGCTCCCTCCGTTCGCGACGGAGCTTCGACGTTCCCGCGACATCCTGCAACGTTCACTTTCGTCCGCAGACGAGATGGAGGGCCTCGAACCACGAGAAACGCGTTCCCTATCGTCTCTGATCCACTCGCTACGCGAACTCTCGTCGCTTCGACTGTGTCTTATTAAAAACGATGGTATAAGTACCGCGAATTTATTGGTAAACACACGTACGTCCCGGTTTTAAGTGGTACCGTGTTCTGATTGATGAAGAACAATTAGACTCGAAAGCGTCCGGCTATTTCGAACGCAGAAAACGGACGTTCTCCGTCCCACGGCCTAATATATCAGCAACCTCGAGGTGGAACGAGATTTTCCTACACGTAGCTGCTCTGTTCGCGGCAAGAAACGCTACGCTGGTCGTTAAACGCGGCAGGAAATCGCGCTGATGAAAGAAGATCGCTAAACGCGTCTACCGGGCCGCTGTGGAAAACTATCAATTATATTAAGCAGCGAGAGGAGAGCAGCTCCGATATCCTGGGAGATTAGAATCGAAACACGTTATTATTTTGAATACTTTAAGGCTATCACGGTGCTGCTGTAATAATGGCTGTTAAGAGTGGCTTCAATCTAGCCGAGGGTCTCGAGCCCACCGTTTCCCGGAAAGAGGATGGAAAGCGAGTTATTTACTCCAGACAGCGGTACCACCACCAGCAACAGCAGCAGTTTCTTCTCAATTCTCTGGCAAGAGCGAAGAAACAGTAAACGAATCGCGGTTAAAAACGTCCGGGTTTTTTTAGTCTGGTCACAATACGCCAGACGGAATTGTCGTGTTTCTTTGGCGCTACCCCACCCATCCGGGTTAGGGACGATGTATATTAATAAGGTCGCTTCCTCGATTCGTCAGCGCTGTCAGCCTCGAATAACGCCGGCTCGGTGGATTGTTTTATGCCAAACTGCGGCCAAGAAACAGACGTCTAATTAATTGGACCAGTTGGGGGGATAAAGGCGGTCGACGACGGCCGCGTTTCGTTATTAGCGTGTCGATGAACTCTTCTCCCTCTGGTCGCGTAACTCTCTTTCAACGCTGCGCAGGCGAAGTCGAAGCGAAAATTAGTAGAATGGCCCCGTCCAAGCTGATTGTCTAGCGCCACGCGCGGGTGCGAGCGTCTTTTGACACCCCGCGATACTAGTCGCGTTCCGCGAGCGACGTCGCGGCGCCTGTCACGGGTGTATTTTTAACGAGGAAGTCGCGTTCACCAGATGCTACTCGAGGGTGTCCTTTTTTCCGACGACGCGACTTTTTTTCGCGGTGCTCTTTACGGCGGAGAACCTTTTTACGAGCGCTCCTTTCGCTGCACGGGGTTGTCGAGCATCCGGACGTCGGACTCCGCGTCACTTTATTTTCCGCTGATTTCGCGCTTTGAAGGGAAATGCATTTAGACGGTCGCCGACCGACTTCCACGTCGTAATACAATAGCCAACTTGAAAAGTATTACCTAGGGTTCAACGTTTAGATTGAGTTCCGCTGACATAATTGCCACTCGTCGACTTCTGGCTCGTTACCCGGCGACGCTGCGATCGTAATAGGCAAAAGTAACGCAAAGAAACTCGCAACAGAGACCCGTGGAAGTCTGGCGTGGAAATAAAAGGGGTGGTTAACCGCCGCGGATAGCTGGACCCAGCACAAAAGCGGCCGAGGGTGCATAAACGGCGGATCCTTCAATTCCCCTGGTAAAAATTAAATATCCTCGTCGCCTTAATTCGCTATTAATCCACCGCGGGTCGTAAGGAAGAAAGAGACGCGGCAGAGTGTAGGGAACGGGGTGGTTGAACGCAGTGGCGTGAGGGGATGGTTAACCCTGGCGGATAACCAACCGGTATCCAAGCTCGAAATTCACAATGCGCCGTTCTCACGTAAGGCCGTATAAGCCGGCGCCATATATTAGAATTTCCCGTCGATAGAATGGCCCGCAAGCTGGCAGACTCTCAGGAGAACGCGGCCGCAGGAACGAAAGGTGTGAGATCCCTTAACGACCTTTCTGCGGCGTGAGAGCAGTTCGCTGGATCGTGGAAATCTTTAAATAAAACACTTTTAGCGGGCCACGGGGTCTGGCATCGATGGCCCTTCGGTGTACTTTAAGGGCTGTTCCACGGCCTCGAAGAGAAATGAGCTCCATAAAGAAGTCGCTCTCGCCTACTTTCACCGCCGCGGACCCGTCGCACCGACACACTCAATGCCGCCGCGGCGTTCACCTCTCCGCTTCGATACAGCCCACCCTTCTCCATGAAATACGGATCCGAATACTCTCCACGACTCGGTTTCGGTTGTTTCTTCTTAATTAATTCGGCCAGGCCCGAATTAGCCCTGCCCTGCAGCGCTTTGCACCCTCTTCGAGAAGTTTTCCTTCCGCTTCGCTCCCATCTCGAAAGATTTACGGCCGGATTAATGGAAAAGTATTCCCGCTCGCGGAGATCCGAACACTTGACGGAGAGAGAGTTGAATGTCACTTCGCGAGTTGTTCGAACGCCCCTAAAGTAGCTTTATCGATGTTTCCGTTTCCATAGATCGTCCACCCTCGCTCTCCCTGTTTCGACTGTCGAAATCATTCCTTCCGTTTCCAGACTGCCTGCAGCGGAACATTCTGTTCTACGTCGATATATTATTTATTCGTAATTAGCCGCGTATCGAGAAGAAGTAGCGCGACGATCGAACAGTGAATCCAGCCGGAATATATTCCAGCCGTAATTTCACCGTGGAATCGAATTTGGCAAATCAATTTCCTCGCAACGAACCCCCGCAATACCGCGCGTATATACGCAATCTCTCCGCGGTAGCAATTCCGCTCCCGGTGAGGGTGGTTATCTCTCGCTCTTACGAATCCGTGGCTCATCGAGCCGACGTCTAATCCGTGAGCAGCGATGCGTAACGAAGTTGGGGCCGCGATAATAACCGGCGACGTGGCAATTAAATTCCGTGGAATCGTTTAGTGGCCTATAAATCTTCCTTCCCGGATCGAGGCGAAAGAACCGGAGGAAAGCCGGGTGGAGGGCGTGCGCGAGCGCAGAGGCACCGCCTTAAATCAGTTAATGGGTTTACAAACGTGTGAAGTCCGCGTAACGCCGCAGAACGGCCACCAGACCGTCGAAACATATTTTCTTGGGCGCCGAATGATTTGTGGCGGCGAAAATAGTCGGGTATGGAAAAGCCGCGGCCCCGTCGCGCTTCGTCTTATTCAGTTTCTTCCTCTGCCTCCTCTCTTCTCGCGCTCCCTTTCTTTCTCTCGGCGATTTGTCAAACGCACAAATCCCGGGGAATTTGGGAGCGACCACGGGAAGCTCGCTGGCGTCTGGAATTAATAATTTAAGTCCCCGCGAGAGACACCAGCGTCGTTTTTCGATCTCGTCTCGACGCGTCGCTGCGTCCTTTCAACGCGGTGATTCGAACACGGTTTCTAAATATCGCGGATGAACGCAGACGGGACACGCAGAAGTCGGTTATACGCGAGGACGATTACCAGCAGACTCTGTCGGAACGGTGGCATCGATCGATCGCGCAAAGAAATACGCGTTCCTCGGACTGTCTCGAAATAGAGGCAAATTACAGTCGTCGCGTGGGGATCCGAGACTTTATCCGCGTTTTACATCGACGCAAACTACCCCCGATAGGTACACACTGTCTGACAATTGACCATAGGTTGTAAATGGCAAATACAAGGGGGAGAGAAACGAGGAAACCGTCAATTTCGCGATTCCCTTCTCTGTAGTCCCACGGAGAACCCATCGTCCACCAACGCTGGCCAACTTTTTCACCCCCTTTTCCCACCGTCGTCTCCGTATGAATCAACGTTCATACATCAAGGCTAATAACAATCGAAACGGTCGATGCTTCCGTTCAGCCTGAATCGCTTATCGCGTGGCTGCGTGTCGCGTGTCGATGGTCTCTCTCCCTTGCTGCGAATGACCTAGACGAAATCGCTCGACTCGCGATACCGATGCAAAAGGAGAAGAAAAACCGCGCAGGGAGAAAAGTGCTGACTAAACGGCATGTACGCGACACGCGGGTGTGTCGCGAAACAGTAGGTAGCTGGCCGCTTATCGCGGTCACGACGACGAAACGAGCCAGGGAGGGCACGAAAGAGAGGAGAGAAAAAAGAAACGACAAATCGAAAGACGGCTGAGAAAAGACACGGTGAAAAGGAGAAAGCTGGAGGGGAGGGGGGGGGGGGGGGCAGACAGGCGAGGTAGAGGCGGCGATATTACAATTTCGTCGAGAAGTCGCAGACAAGACTCTCGCCGGTCGACCGCGCGAGAATCTCTTTCTCTCGTTCTCTGTTCGCGCACCGCTGTCCCGCGCATTGTTGATGTTTCAAGATAAATACCAGATACAGACTACAATGCGACTCCCCTCTGTACTTTGTAGGTAATTAATTACCCGGCCATTGTCCGTCACCGGCAGTAACGTATACGTTATATCAGCGAGCCGTCAACGGTCGTCGCCGGCGCTATCGCGCAACGAGATTCCATTGTCCTTAACTATTATTCCCGCCAGTGGCAATACCGTACATGGGGCCCGCGATGATAATGCGCCGGGGCCGGATCGAAATCACCGGGAGCAACATTCCTGCCCGCGCGCGTTTCTGCCCGCTACTTTCGCCCCCGTCGGGTGCACCAACCCCTCTCACCTCGCGATAAAATAACTAGCGCGATATATCCGCCGATTCGCCAGGCACGTCGATGGATTTCCCATTGTGTGTTCGGTGGTGCCCGGCTCGCGGCGTAGAAAGAACAGAAGGGGGAGGGGGTGTAGGTTGCAAACGGCGGCGTTCCAACCGGGGCGCGAATTCTTCGGGAAATTTACTACGACGCGAACGACGGCCTAGTCGTGAAAGAGCCACACCAAACGTGCCGAGCTTGTACGCTTATCTGTAATTGCACGTACACGTCGCGTTCTATCGCGCCACCGATTGTTTCCTCGCGGGTTTACTTGTTGATAGCGAGACACGTTTCTAGTTTTTTACTTTCCACTTTTATCGGACGCGCCTTATATACCTGGAGAATTTATGAAAAACTTAGAAGAAGATTCCAAAGTGTCCTCCAATCGACGCGTATTGATTCATTCAATAACTCTTGAATGAACTACCCCCTGGTCCATCTCAGCGTCAGCAACTGTTTCGAATACTTGGCGCGTTCTCCGCGCGTGAATCGCCAAGGGTGCAATTGTCGCGAACGCGCGACAGGCAATCGTCGATAAGAAAAGCCCGGAAAGCATTAACGGGACGTAGTCCGGGAGCGCTTGGCTGGGAGTGCCCCGGAAGTGTTCGCCGGAGAGGTGCATCTGTAACCGCGGCCGAAGGTCGGAAATTCCTCCCGCATTACCGGCCAATCGTGTGTGCTACGTGGAAACTCGTCGCCTGCCTCGCCTAATGTACGCCTGGTCGGGCATCGGGCGTAATGCGGACTCGTGTTTCGTGCGAGGCGAGCCTTTTCCGCCCGCGTTCTCCTCCGCAACCCCCAGCGTCGCGTCGCGCCGCGTCGTTTCGGTGCCGCGTTACCGCAACCTCGAAACACGAATGGTCAGATTGAAATCAGAGTGTACGGAGACGGTGGATGGCGAGAATGCGCAGTTCCCTCGTCGGTGCACCGTCGTCGACATCCACGGGAACGGCGTTTACTCGATCGTTTGAGGGTGGGCGTTAAGACCCGAGAAATGCGAACGTTCCAATTCCGTGGACGTTTTGGGGCAGTTCCCATGGAATTCAATGGAATTAACTATTCATATCTGGACGTGAGTTTTCACGGTCGACTCCGAGGTTTCACTTAATCGAACCCGCCTTGACTCCCACCGAGGTAAGATCCAATTAACAATACCCACCGCGGGGTGAAAGAAAATGATCATCCGGATAGCCCAGCGATCGAGCCATCCCTAATATTACGTAAACAGGAAGGTAAGCGAGAACTGGCGGCTTATCGCGAATTCTTAACGCTAACTCCGGGAATTAACACGCGGCAGTTGTAAAATTAATTCTGAAAGAAGCGCGAAACCAAGAGCCGGGTGGCTCTCTTTCTCTCGCGCGTTACACGTTCGTGACCGCGCCGAGCCGGCTCCTACGGGAACGCCACGAACGCCAGTAAAGGAGAGGAGAGACGTACGTTACCGGCAGGCCTGTTTTACATGGCTGATTGCATCTCCTTTCCATGCACCACGGCGACACGCGTTCCCTCCTCCCTCGTGCGCCCCTCGTCGAGACCGCCGGCCAGCTTATACCGTGCACGCTCGCGAGCACCGTGGATTTTCTAGCGGCCTCGCTAGCGGTCTTGAAGGCTCGCCGATCGCAGCCCCCGATCTCACGCGGCACAATTAGGATGCCCTTAAACGGCGTTCCGCGGAAGAGCCGCGCGGCGCGCGTTATATACCGGTTTCCGGCAGCGCGCACGGATTACGAGCGGTACGCGCCTCAGATCCCCGATGCTCCGCTCGCCTAGTACCGATTTGCCGTGCGTAATTGGGAGTTTGACGAGCAATTTCTGGTATTCGTAACGCGCGTAAAGTCCGCGCGACTGATAACCCGCGATAGGTTTCATTGACGCGATTTTGGGTGACTCTCAAGCAGGATTTCGTCAGATTTCTCCCAAGCGATAGACAAGCGGCGCTTCGAGGGCTGAAGTTCATGGTCGTCCGTTTTGGAAGCAGCTCTCATTGTCGTAGGAAACAAGTTCGGAAACCGAAGGTTTACGATGATAATTAGCGGCGTGGCAAAGGGCAGGGTGGAAATTTCGATCAGCCGAAGAAGCCAGGTAGAACAACTGACCGCATAGAGCTGCTCTTAACGAGTTTAATCGAATGTCGAGAGTTCGCCAAAGTATAATTGAATCCATAGAACGCCACCGGTTTAATTACATCGAGATTAATTAATAAATTACCAAGCCCCGGCCGGAAGATAGGGAAGTTTTAAATTTACCCGGGACCCACGAAACTTTGCGCCTTGTGTTCTTCGATGAATAACCTTGCCCCCCTCCCTCCCCCCTCGCCCGCGTGTCGAGTTACCAGCGATCGCAATATTCAACGGAATCCCTCTCGCCGTTTAATACTCGGTACCCTCGCGGCGAGGCGGACGAGACACGGCGCGACAATTTCCAAATTGATTCGTCCCTTTCGAGTGGAGCTCCGACCATCACGTTCCACGTCGTGGCGTGTTAAAGGGTATCGACCTGGTGGCGCGAACAAGTCCCGACGGAGATTCATTAACGCTTCGCCCGTGTCCCGCTTAAGTGCTCCAATCGCGAAGCCACTCAGGAACGATTCCACGTACGGCACGGGACAGGCTAGGTATAGTAGACGCGCAGAGGGTAGAGGCGAAGACGGTACCGGGGGTTGACTGGCGAGAACCACTTGGAGGGACGGCTGGAACGAGTAGTCCAAGTCTGGCTGGAAACTCCACCTCTCGGGACGAGACTGTTCCGAACTCTACCACCGCCTTCTCGAAGAGGATGAGAAAGGACGAAAGAGAGAGAGAGAGAGAGAGAGAGAGAGAGGGATAGAGAAAGCACAAGCATCGCGATAGGAGACCCTGGACGAGAGTTCTGGTAATTGTGACGCTCGCGTCACGATGCGTCTGCGTCTTATTAAGTAGTCCTGACATCGGCGAAGTCGAGGATCGATTTTCGTCCACGAGCCAACCGAGCGGGTCTTCCTCCTCGAGAGAGGGCCCGTTGGGAATCGAAACGAGCTGCCTGTTAGCTCGTACCACAAATCATTTCCTCGCGCGACGCGTCCACCCGTCCCAATCCTGTTCGACGTCGACATCGACGAGGATTGCGTACAAAAGAAGCCTGGGCGTCGCCTTATTCCCCATTCTTCTCCTGTTTCGCGCCCTCCCGCCCTTCCCTCTCGTTCGTTCCGCCGCTGCGCCACCCGTGAGTCACACAGGGAAGCGTTGACAACGCCGCAGAAAAAGTAGCTCCCGGTGAAATGTTTTGCTCGTGAATCATAATACCGCGGCACAGGTCGCGCACCCCCGGGGACGCGACGCGGTTGTACAGGGGCGGCGGAGCGTCTCCGTGTGACAGCTGGGGCGGTGGGATCGGTTTCAGAGCCGCTCGCGCGGAAGCTCCGCCGAGCCGGTTACCAGCGACTGTCACTCCGTCGAATAACGTTTAACTCGGTTAAAGAGAGAGGCGGATCAAGGAAGAGGAGGGAAAAATCGAGGAGGGTAGGAGCCTGGTTTTCTTCGACTCGTCGGCTGTCGAATAAGTTCCTCGGGCGCGCCGAGGAAATCGAACGGTCGCGTTCAAACATTTAAATTCGCCTGTTCCTCTTGCAAATTAAAGGAGAGACCCCGCTCGATTTCATCGTTCCCCTCCTCGTGCCAGACTATTATTCCCTCGCGTATCAACATTTTACCGACGTTCCGTGGTTTTGCCACGCGTTCATCGAGCGCCCCGTCGCGCGGCGCGTGCAGTTCCTATCAAACGACGTCGGCGGTGCCCTTTTCTTCGAGGTAATACGCGTTCCAGGAGGATCGCCTTGTTCTGAAAATAAGGCGACCCACGCCCCTGGTCCCCCCGCCGCTGTACGCCCATCAGCCAGCCTGTGTTCCCTAGGTTTATTCGCGGAAAAGGGACCCGTTGACGTGCACGAACAACTTTCATCCCTCGCCACGAGCCATAAATATATACGTATACGTACGTATGTTACCCAGCGTCATGAGAACGACGCAGTATCTCGTAAATTGACCGTGCTCCGGCGGGAGGAACAGGAACTATTATAGATCACAAGATGTAGAGAGAGAGAGACAGAAGGGGATGGAAAGATGTGGAGTAGGGGGAAGCGAAAGGAGGAGGAGGGAGAGCAAAAGAGATCCTTGCTACATTTCTATATTACATTTGCCTGGTTCCTCCAACCGCTCCTCTTCCTTCTTTCCTTCAGCCAGCTCCGGCGTTCTCTCATTTTACAATCGGTACCCGCCGCTGCAGGCCGATACTGCATTTTATTCCAGAAGGGTGGCCTCCAGGGTGGCTCGAGGGGCGAGCAGGCAATTTTATTGGATGTGACACTAACGCTCTTTCCCTCCGTGCGAGCCCTCGATCCTTCGTTTGGTCACCACCCCTACCATCGGCCGCCTCTCTATCCCGGTCTCTTTCTTTCCCGCCGGTTGATTTCCACGCGACCCCTGCAGCTCGTTTGCTCTCATTCGGACAGAAAGGGGCTTCAAATGGCTGCAATATCCGCGTGTATTGACTCCTGGAATTGGGAAGACCTTCTCGTGTCCGGACCTGTCCCGTCTATCGGTAACCAAACGCTACCCTCTTTATTTCGCTGCTCCTCACGACCTCCCGCCCCTGCTTCCTCCCTCTACACACCACCCTTCGCTTTTTTCTTGCTTTTTTTCTGTACGTGCTCGTTCTCCTCTACCCTTCCTCGTTCTCACCCCGGCCGTTCGTGTCTCACGGACGGCTTCTCGCCACTCTGCTCGAGGCCTCCCTTCGCTCGACTGCTCTCGCAGATAGCTCGCGCGTCATTAGCCCGCGTTTCGCAGGGGATGATCGTTGGCACGCTCCCGTGCCCCCACCGTGATTTCGCGCGGGCCAGCTGTCAGGGAAAACCGATATTCGGCTCGTTCCCTGGACGGATCCACCCCGTTTCAGCGGTGGAACGCGGAAAGAAATTACGATCCACCCCTTGTTTGCCTTCCCCGATGGGCTTCTTCGCCGAAACAACGTCGTTCCCTTCGTCGATATCGCGGACCCCGTCACGGGGCAGGTTACGTCGAGTTCGCCACGAGTGTCGCGGACACGATCGACGTGTTTGATCGGGAATTAGACGTTTAGTTGAAAGGCACGACCGAGGTTCGGTCTCGTGATTGAAAAACGAGGACTCCTCGAGGGGAGACGACAGACGTTTTAGTAAACGAGCTTCGAAACGAAGCGCGCGTCAACATTTAAAATTCAACTCGTTTTTCAATAACTCGTTACGCTCCCCGAGCAGATTTATCATTCGCGGATGTAATCGAATAAATTCCGACCGACGAGGCACGAGCGGAGTTAAAATTTCGATATGAACAGCGACGTCGAAAATCGCTGCGGACGTGACTCTATCCTCATGAATACGTTTTTCAACCGTGTTTTCGTACACTTTACGACTCGCCCGTCCGACAGGTTTACGATCGGCATCTTGGAAAATGCCCTGTCTACGTGAGAATTCGGCGTGTTTTTGAGCACCGCCGGTTAGCAACGTTCGCGATATCACGGCGCGGCCCCTTGGGCGGTGATAAATCAAATTGAAAATTCGTCGACGTCGGTACAGAAATAATTGGATGGATTCCCGCGGCTCGACACCACCGTCCGTCGTAAATCAGCAATTTTTGGCCCGTTCGACGATTTTCGAGTAGAAAAATCGCCGGACGACGGGGTCCCGCCTCGACGTCGTAAACCGCGACACGCGTAAAGTGCGCGCATTAAAGCGTTAACCGCTGCTGTCTCCGCGCGCCCGACGTTGACGCGCGGTTATGCTCGACTCCGTTGTATTTTACGTCGACCCGGGTGAAAGAGGATTCGCGCTTAAAATGCAAAACGTTTGTAACTCCTCGCGTTTACGACGCGGCCAGATGATTTAGCGTGCTCGATTTGATAGAACGTTCTCGCGGCGGGAAAGGAAACGACGACTCTATTCCCGGGCCCCGGGTGGGATCGATAACGGACACCGGCCAATTGGAACCTCAAGCTTAACAACAGTTCAATCGGCCAGCAGTGATCCAATAAACGGCGCAGCCTGGTAACGCGAGATCTTCGCCCTCTCGCCAAATAAAAACGGTAACCTCCGTTCTTCCCACGATTTCGTCCCAGGCTAGGATACGAGCGGCGAGATCGGATCGCGCGCTCCTCCGAAACAGGAACGAACGATGGAAAAAACAAAAAGCCGAGGGTGGGGTAAAAATCGTTGGACAAAACGGGGGACCCCGGCCTCGTCGAACGCATAATGCGTGGCCGGATTGTATCGATGCCGGGCGACATTAAGCCGAAGGATTCGAGACGGGAACGCGGCTGTCACGCAGCGTACGGAAGCGTAGGTCCGTGTCTCTTCGATCGGTTATCAGCGTGGCGTGATTTACAGGCCTTCCTTTGCGCTTTGGCTGCTGGCTCCTCTCTGAACGTCCTCGGACTCGCGTGTGCGTGTGCGTGCACGCGCGCGAGAGGGAGAGAGCAGCGAAAGTCAAAGGAGCACTTAGCCGTCATTGCTGGACGATAAATCAAAGTGGAGCGACGTTCGTTGCCTCCGACGAAGGCGCACGCGTTCGTTCGCCCGCTCGCTCGCGGGACGGAATGGAATTACCGTGGCCAGGACACACACCGGGTGGAGCGTAGACGGAGGACACACATCGCGGAGAACGGACAGAGAGAATGTCTTCTTGACTGACTGCGCGGTGCCTGTTGGCAAAAATACGAACAAGAACGGGGCCTCGGCAGTCATCGTTTAAAGTATTGCCAGCGATTTATCATTGGCCGCATTAATGGCCCCGGAATTCCGTGTATTCCATTTGTATCTGTCCCCCCTCTTACCCTCCCCTGCTCGTTCCCTCTCGTCGTCTCGCGCACGGGGGGGGAGGTGGAACGCTCTCTAACCTCGTGCCAAAAGAAACGGACCTCTTCGATCACCGTGCTCGTGGGCAAAAGCACGATGGAGCCTCTCTGGGGGCGCGATAGAAAGAGAGATTCGGCCGGCTACATCGACGGGGGTGGGCGGGTTGGGGGCAGTTATTAATTCGAGGAAGCGACGAGGGCGCTCGATGTCGCCTCTCGCGTCCTCCCCTTATTCTTCGCGCTCCGCGAGCTTCAGGACCTTCTCCGTCGAAACTTGATTTATATTCATTGCGCCATTGCAGGGGGAGAAGAATCGTCCGCGACGAAGCATCGTTACATCGATTCAGTTTCAACGCGATAACGAATGGGATGGGAAATTAGAAGGGCTTTAAATCGTTCGCGACGAACTCTGAAGACGGTCCTCGCGCAATGGCTGCGATCGTCGAATATTACAAGAATCGCAGCCAAGGATAAAGCTGGAATCAACAAAAAACGTTCTTAAATGTAACCGATTTTTGACGATCAGTAGATTCCTCGAGTACAGTAGATCGGAGGTCGATGGACATTCCTCTGGAGCGAGGTTCGATAGTGCTTTCCCTCGTCGAAATTGCGTTCGACAGACAAAAGGAGCCAGTGTCGGAGCGAGGCCACCGTAAACTGCCCTTTCGGCCGGATTTTCCGACGGCCGACTCGTGGCGAGCCTCGGACATAGCTTGGGAACGTACGTGCGCGAGTATAGAGGAACGGGATTCCGATTCTGCTCGAGCTGGAATCGAGCAGCTTCCAGACCATCTGTCCATTTCCTCGGAGAGTGCTCCCGTTCGCCTCGGGGAGGCTCGATCCACCGTGCACGCTGGACGCTGCCGTTCCAAATCGAAGCCGGGTCAAAGCTGTGCGCTTTCTCCCTCGTTCCCTGTCTCTGTACATTTCTCTTCGTGGCCGCCACGCCAGAGCAGAGAAACAACCAGCCAGGAGAACGATCGGAAGAAAAATTTGGCGGTCGTTCCGGCCGTCCGACCACTTTGCTTTCCTCTGCCACTTTCTTCCTCTGTTTTCCCTGCTTTCCCGCGAACCAGTCATTCCCCCCCAACTGGCTGCTCGATTCCTTTCTTTTAGCTGTTCGATCGAGTCTCGTCGGTTCTCGACGCGAATCCTTGTCACCCTTGGCAATCTCATTAACGCGCGTTGTTTCGCGTGACGCCGCGAAGCGGTGGTCGATTCGCCCTGCCCCGTGGGAAGAGGACCGCCGACTGGGGAACGGGTGAAAAGCGGTCGGTTTGAAGCGGCACTAAACGAGAACGGGACGTAATCGGCGTGTTCGAGGCGAGATTATCGTAAGCCTTCGCTCGATTTCGATCATCCGCCCTTCCCGTCTACGCTGGACTGCTCATTTCACGCGATGAAAGCGTCATTCACCTGAAGGGAATCCGGGTTTGATCAGGCTTCAAAGTGGGAGAGAGCTATCGGCCGGGATCGAATGAATTTAAGCGGCGGTCGGTCAGGCCCGATTCGAATGGGAATCGAAATTGAGTCTTTCGAAAGAAAATTAACGATTCCGGGATTTCGCCCGTTAAACGCGAAGCGACGCGATCTCCTCGCTTCTCCTCGCTGCGCGTCTGTTTAACAGTCCTTTGACCGAGCACTGGCGCTTGTCGTTAAGCAATTAATCGTAGTTAACCGAGAGAAGCCAAGGATAGAACGAGAGAACAACTCTGTACAATTTTACGAACGCGTTCGTTTCGATGCGCGAAACAATCGGTGGTAAATTGTCAATCGGAGATGGAATTGCGTTTAATCAGTCGGAAACGTAGCGATTCGCGGTTTGACGAGGATATATAAAATCGAAAAAATACAGGTAGCGGGGACCGTAACTTTCGAGTGATACAACGTTGCGGAGGGTTAAAGGACGCCGAGGTTAGGGCTAAGTACTGCGGATCGAAAGGCCCGCGGCGATGAAACGCAGGTGCCGTTCGCCGACGGCCAGTGGAATGAGGAAGTTGTAAACGAATGCCAGCCGCGCGATGGTCGCGTGAACGAATAATAGCAAAACGACGCGCGGCGAATTTATGCAACGGCGGGTTTTCGATCTTTTAACGGTTAATTCGAATGGCCGATCCGCGGAATGGCCTCCCCGCCAATCGGACGCTGCGTTCGCGCCGCCCGGTCGTTCTCCGTTTCTGACCGTTCCTCGCCCCCTTCCGGCGGCGCTTAATCCCACGACGTTCCAGCCGCCGTTGCTTTACGGCCAAATAAAGTAGAAAGCCGCTAAAGAATGGCGTTGCTCGGCTCTTTTACGGTATACGCGCGTTCTCGTTTCAATGCTCGGGCAACGGTTCGCGTTTCGTACCCTCTTCCGCCACCCCAACCCCCGTCCGCTTTTCTCTTCCTTGTTGCACCTCTTCGACCGCTCCGCCTCCTTTCCGGCGACGTCTCATCTACGTCGAGAGACATCAGGTGGCCGAAGAGTTGGCGAACACACGCGTACGCGATTTGTCTACAGCTTGCTTCAAAGTAGAGGGTTAAAATCGATCGAACGAGTTCCTCTCATTTACAATTTGTTGTACGATAGACGCGACAACATGTTAAAATGCAACAAGTGGTCTAGTCCTCGAATTACGTATCGTTATATTACACGTTAAATGTTTAATTGACAATTCTTGAAACACTCTGTACACGCGCAAGAGACACGTCAAGCGACGAGTGGTTTTTCGAAGCTGCCGCGAAGGCGGGACGTGGCAGGCTCAATTTATGCCTGTTAAAAATGCAAATGCCGTCGATTTGTCTTCGAAAGGTCGCGGCGAGCACGACGTGGCTGCCGATCATCGTCAGACGGAAACAAGATCGCCGCGGAAAAGAGGTCGACGCGGGGAAAGCACGTCTGTCGACAAAGCGGGGCAATTTCTTTAATTAATCCCAGCCGCCTGTCGACTTCTTGCCGGCGAACAGGTCGGGGATCCCGTGGCCTGGGCCACGATTACCAGCTAAAAGCTTCCCGGCTCCGATCCTTTCGCCCGTGCGCGTTTCACTCGTGCCACCTAGGTGGTCCCCGGCTCGGAGATCATTTTTTTAAAAGAGTTTACGGTTCAACCTTTAGTCCTCGTTACGTCTGCCTCGCCGTTCTTTCAGCCCCGGCCATTCCATTCCGCTCGGTGAAACCTCGCGTTCGCTTTGTCTTTTCGCAGCTGAATCTCAGCCACGCGGCTTGTCAAAGAATCGCGCGATTATACTTTTCAGATCGTCTGACTGCGAGGCTCGCTGCGAATCGATCGCGCGCGAAAGCAACGGCGCGAGACGAACGGTACTCGCAATTATTTCGTGCGCGTGGGAATTTTACACGATCGCGTACGTGTACGGGCGATACGTCGCCGCGTTCCACGGAAACGAATGGATCGTGATAAGGGAATACGTGTTTCAATTTGCGGACAAAGATGGAAGACGGCCACGGTCCCGTACGACCGGCCACATCTTAATCTGTGTCCCCGCGGTGGGAAACGCGTGTCCGATAATTAAGGCCGCGCCGGGTGCTGCTCGACTCATCAGTCAGTTTTAATTTCACCGTACACGCTCGGATCCAGCGTGGAAAGATTGAAGAGGGGACCGGGAAATTGTAAAATATTTGCGGTTTGCTCGGTAACGGAAGAAAAATTGAGGCATAAATTACCGCTCGCCGGTTTTTCTAACAAGATTGATTTATACCACTGCGGGCAAGAATTTCGTTTCCTCGGATAGAAGAAGCGTTGCGCTACTAGGTCGACTCTAGAAACCGTACATAATAACTAAGAACGTTTTATGAATAAGGAATAACGGCTGAGAAACATTGACAGAAATTGTAGCGAAATATCGAAGTCTGACGCGCAGTCGGATGAAAATTCCGCGTCGGTATTCCTTCGACGCGCGGTTAGTTACCAGAAAGCGGATGGGAAGGAACCGCGCGACGCGGCCAATTATGTAAATTCGCGATTACATAATTAAACAGTTACCGTCGCGACGGAGGGCTCAGAATTCTGTTTCTACCAATATCTTCCCTCGAACAGGGCGCGCCTCCCTTGTTCTTCCGCGAACGATGTTCCTACAGTATTCAGGCCGACGCTCTTCCGGTAGGTTACATAAATTTCGTGAATAAAAAATAAACTGGAGGTTGCGAGCGCGTCGATTCCAACAATTATTAAAACACCGAGTCAAAGACCTCGGAACAGTTCGGGGACGCGAGACGGAAAATTGGACTCGATTATTTATTCGATCCTTCGTTCGTTCGACGTTTTTCCACCCTTATTTCTCGTCCGCCGACAAAAAGAATTAAGCGGCGTTAAAAATGAAAAACGTAACGCTCCTTTCTATTAACGCGCTCGAAAAATGTTAGTCGCTCGTCGAGCTTTTTCAACGTAAATTTCCCGCGAACGTCGGTGGTAAATTAGCGTGGTCGAGACAATACGCGTGTCGTTCGTTATTTCCCTCTCGACGAGACGCGAGCGCGCCGCAAAAGTAAACGAAATTACGGACAATTTATAATTGCTATCGCGCGCACCGGGACGAGAGTGAAACAAGCGGGGGCGCGCGGGCGTTGGAAAAGCGCGGAGGGTAAAAAAGGAAAGAAGGACCAGGGTGCCCGCCAGTTGTTTCTCTCAAATTACAAGTGTTACGCCCTCGCGGTGTGAACTCAACGGCCATCGAAATTATTCCTCGCCAGCGCCCCTCGCTCCTTGCTCTTTTCATTAATTCTCATTGTTCCATGATCTCCCCTCCTCTCCGCGCGCACCATCCGCGCGCGATGCTACTATTAAAAGGGGGAAACAAGAAGAAGAAGAGAAGAAAGGAGGCGAGCGAGCAGGGGGAGGGTGGAGAATTTAGATTGTTCGATGCGAAGTTGGCTACGACCGCTGCGAATTTAGGACACCTACTGTTGCACGCTTTGAATAACCCAGCCTCTGTTAATTCCAAGTGGTGTCTCGGTCTTCTCTTCGTCTAAACAAAGCAAGCGCACCGGGAATTAAGAGTGTTTGATTTGTATACCCGCTCCGGCAAGAAAAAACTACCCACCGGCAGTGCCGCTCGGATTTGTATTTCCATAGCCGGGGTTCTATTCTGGCACAAGTGCACGTATTCCCTTAGTTTTCGTCGGACTCGCGATCCTCTTTAGAATTCGAAATTAGAACGTCGAGAGGGAACCCATAGCGAGATCTTGTTACCAGCGCCGAGAATCTTTTCACGCTTCTTATCAAGCTCGAAACTGACTGGAGAACGTCAGGACGAAGAAGTGGGTCTAGAACGCGACAACGTCGTCGATCCGAGCAAGATATTCAATGGACCAGAACGCGGATTCGTTCGTCGACGATTTTTCAGCATCGAACAGCTCCAATCGGGTGAAATTTAAACAGACCTCCGATCCCCCTCTCGATATTCGACCAATAACGGGTATCGTATTCCTACAGGGCAAAGAAATCAGGCCTGGAATCTCTATCGATGCCACGGGGTCGTTGGTAGCTCTGCTCTCGTGTGTACCCCGAGTCCGGTCCTCTCTAGTCCGTTTGAGAAGCAATACAAACGCCTGGGGCTCGGCGACGCTGCTCCTTCTTTGCCCGGTACCCAGCCGAGCCAGCACGCGAAAAGGGAAATCGAAAGAAACAGATAGAAGCCGGGTAGAAGTGGATCGTGCCGCGACTGCCTCATAAAGTGCCGCAATTTCCGCCGGCTATTGCGATCGTGGGCCAACAGGGACGCTTTTCGAGTCAACTTAGTCGGGCGCGTACTTTAAAATCACGCCACCGTGTTGTTTGATGCCTCTTCAACCCCCAAACTCCTCTCTCTATTTCGCTCTCGATCGTTACTTCGCGTCTTCTTCGTCGAGTCCTGCGGAACGAACAGTTTCTTCCTGCGACGCGAACTCCGTCGGTGCTCGCTCGTCCGGAAGACGAATTGGGAGCATTTGGACACTCAGACACCGAACGGTGAGAGCGTCGTGATGAATGAACAGGCCTCCCTTTGGTCACGTACCCTCGAACGGCTACTCATCTTTGGCCCGGAACTTTTTTCGCCTCGCCAGAGACACCGCGCCTTAACGGAATACAAAGCGAACCTTTCAAGCCGTGGCTCGTTATTAGAAGTAGTTGTCTCGAATTTCGATTCTGGCCAGTCAGCGTCCCACGGCGATGCCCCGCGCCGCCATTAACCTGATTACATTTACATTTTTCGACGCCGCCCCCGGCGCAATTGAAACTTACGTTCGAGCAACGACACTCTACTCTATCCAGCAGAATTTGTCTCGTCGCAAGAACGAGAGCAACGACGTTCGAAATTAGATCTCGACGACAGAATTTTTTAAAAGGACGCTCGAACACTCTTCGAATAAACTCGCTCGACAAAGCACAAGCAGAGCTATCGATTCAATTATTTCGTTTGTCACCTTCTCGTTCGTAAACGGTGCTTCTCAACGAGAGCAAAAGCAGCAATTAACCAGTGCTACAGCGATTAATATTTCAGCACTGATTGAACCCACCCCTCGCGCAGTTACCGCGCGACATTATTCGCAGGCAAACTGTTAATTTTTACGCAACGACAAGCCAAGCCTCGGTATCTGTCGTCGAATCTTGGCCACGCCACGTCGATTCGTGCCGCGGCACCTCCAGCGACAACGATTTACCCATCCGTTTCGCCGTTTCCCTGCCGCCAATATCCTCGCCGCGACCCCAGCCTACCCTTCGTCGCGCGACGCTCCCGTCCTCGGACTCACGAAACGAGCCGGGGACTTAATGCCGTAATTAAAATGCACATGGTAAGCTGCCGCCACGCCGTTGTCCCGCGGCAACGACTAAACGAGACGAGCGTTTCGCAACCGTCGTACCAGAGGAGCAAGCGAGAGAGGGATGGCGAGGGTAGACGCGGAGGACGATGGATTCGAGGGAGAGAGCCGCAGGCGGCCAGCAGACCCTCCGCGGCCATCTAATGCTCCCCCGTGCCCTGGCTACCCCTCGAGAAATATTATAATGCCCGGGATATTTGTCGTCCCAGCGACACGGGGAATGAAGAAGGGGATCAAACGTTTGCTCGACACGGTCGCGCGGCGCTCCCGTCGCTCGCCAGGATGAAAGCTTTGAAAAGGAGTCGGCGGTCGATGTCGCGGATTGAAAACCCGCCCGGGGAGGCCCCCACACGCCTCGTTCCTCGCCTCGTTTTCTTCTTTCCTACCAATTTGATACTGTGCTCGCGCGTTACGCGCGGCTGAATAGCTTCCGCCGGCGATTAAAGTGAAACAGTTTGCCGCGGTTAAAAGGGGGTGGCCCGGCGAAAATGTAGAAATAATATACGGTCGAGTTAAAGGGAATAATTTCGAGGGACACATCTTGTGAATGAATATTTCATAAGGAGGATAAGCGGGAAGAATAACAGCGAATTCCCTCTCCTTTACCGGGTAGAGGTGGCTCGAAAATTGCACGTTCGTGCGCCGACCGGCAGGGATATATAAGGAGCCGTGCACTCCGGGCGACGCTCGCGAGAAACTATTAGCGTCGCGAGTCGAGTGCATTTTTAATTTGGCGAGCGAAAGAAAAAGGGGGAGAGCGCGGCGAAGGAGACGGTCGGAGGGAAAAGGGGAAACGTCGTTGGCCGGTGGCCCGATTCCTCGAAGTGCTTCCGCCCTTAGCGCGGGGCGAACTTCTTGAAAAGCCGCCGCCGTCGCTGTTGTGCACGGCCGAAAGTAAAACAGCCGGCTGAATTTCCGCGATGCGGGCAACTTCTCTCGCCCGGGGTACGCTCGCGTGACACACTTTTCCGCGCCCCGCTTTGACACGGCCGTGCGCGCTTCTGTAGATCGCCACGCAGATACGCTCCTCCGCCACCCTCCATTCCGACCGCCCTTCGAGCACCGACCCCGCGCGCGCCGTGGAACTCATTACGCGCACGTAACGCCAGGTTCCGTTGCGCGAGCCGAACGGCAGAGAGAACGGGCTCGGGGGCACAAAGGGTGAACAAAAGGCAATCGCGTTTCGAACGCGACCCTTGTCCTTGCCCAACAATCTGAATATCATCGGGACAAACGCGCTTTATTTTGCGCTCCGCTCGCCGGCGCCGCGAAACGAACAAGTTTTTCGGTGAATGGCCAGGCTCGAAATCGAATCTCGATTGGGCCTTTGGTCTCTTTCGAACCATCGAAGGGAATCCAATTTGTTGCGCCGTTCTCGTCTGGTTTTTCACCTCCCCCTACTTTCGGTACTTTCGGCTATTCGCGGCTGATGCGAATTTGTCAGGCTCCAATGCCGCACATGCCATTACACTGTTCGCTTCTTGAATACAAAGCAACCGTTGCCTTCTACTTGTTGCCTCGATTTAATTATAGTTTCGAAGATTGGGAAGAAAGCACGCCGTTACGGCAACAACCCCGTCCACCCTCGTCTTCCTCGTGCATCGGAACGCGCGCACGAACGCGCGCACCGGCTGGCTAGCTGGTGAAAATTGATACTCAATTTGAACTCCTTATATAACAGGATGCACGTACTCGTAGCCGGACTACCCGGTAGGTACCAGTCACGTACGGATACGAAGGTGAAAGGAGACCATGATAGGCGAACAAAGGGTAGAGAGAAAACGCGAGATGGAACCGACGTAGTGGACAAAGAGGTGCCCTCTCTCTCTCTCTCTCTCTCTCTCTCTTTCTCTTTCTATCTATGTGCGGATGTTGACTCGGGGAGAGGATGAAAACGCAATCGATCTCTCATCTATTGTATTACCCGATCACGTTTTACGCGCGCTCATCTCCATCGATTCTTTATCTCCGTCCGACGTCCCGTTCTCGCCGTACCGTTTCTCCTCGTTCGACGAGCATCACTACCACCGCGAGGATAACCATAGGTGGAAACGGACGCGGGGAGGAACGTACGGACACCGCGAGGCAGAATCGTCGAGGGGTCGAGGGGGTGAGAAGAAGGGACGCGGCTCGTGAGACAGCGTGGCGGTCCGAATGGTCTTTCGCTACGTGACTGGAAATCTTGTCCAATTTACGATTACATATTACGTGACAACAACGGCTACAAATCCGACCAGCCTCGCTGGCGAGCTAGAGAGAACGCAACGATGATTATAACGTCGTCCGTTCGTGAACGTTCCACGTTCGAGTATGCGCTGGCATTACGACGACAAAGAATCCCCCGACGATCAAAACCTCCGCTTCGTACTCTCCTCTTTCTTGTTCCTCTTCTATTACCACCGCTTCTTCGTCCCCTTCTTCTTCCTCTTCTTCTTCTTCTTCGACTTTTCAAACTGTGCCTCGAGCGATCCCTCCGAAGCCGAGAATTCCTTGGCCAACCTTTTTCCTCTCGTTTGTCTCCGCGGAAGCGACGAGCAAGCATGTTTCCAGCCGAGCAACCCCTCCAGCGTTCGTCACCCCGGCAGTCTACCGATGTTCCCGTCGAAACTGAGCGCGCGAACCAAGCAGCTGAACAGATTCTCGACGAAGCACCGCTCCGGCTGCTTAGAACGGACTTCCCGTACGTGACTGGAAAGCTCGCCCAGTTTACGATTACCCATTACGCCGTGGCCAGGGCCACGAAGGCACGAGCGTGAAATGCACGTCCACGGCTGGTGGATTCCTCGGCCAACGAACACTGGGACGACGAAGACTACGACGACGACGACGACGACAGGAAGCCCTGAATTGTGTCGCGGGACGAAGAAGCCCTGCTGGACGAAAGACGAAGGCTGTTGGAAACTCTGAACGACGATTTCGATGCCGGAAGTTCCTTAGCAGCCTTCCGGCTATGG
Source organism: Xylocopa sonorina (assembly GCF_050948175.1). Lineage (NCBI taxonomy): Eukaryota > Metazoa > Arthropoda > Insecta > Hymenoptera > Apidae > Xylocopa > Xylocopa sonorina. The sequence goes on along the minus strand of NC_135197.1, from coordinate 9,156,693 downwards.
CGCCCGCGGCCGCACCCCCATTCCCCAGCGTTGACTTTGAATACTTGAATTTCGACCGAATTGTGGGTACGCCGTGAGGCGCATTAAACGACGGAATTTGATAGTTGGACGATTTTTAGTCGGTTTCACCTGGAATTCAATCCGCCAAGCCCGCGCCCCTTCCCGCCCTAGCCGATGCCCCCTTTCAGTCCTTCCGTCGTGCCGTTCCGCGTTTGCATCTTGCACGGAGATGAAGAATCGCGACTCGTTGCCCGTGAAATTGAATAAACTACTTGGAAACGATGGTTTCCCGGACTCTTTTTTCTTTTCCTTTTGTTTTTCCTTGTTCTTTTCCTTGTTCTTCTTCTTGTTCCAGCCCCGATTTCTTCTCCCGTGGCCGTTGAACGCGGATGTTTGCGGTCGTTCGAGTAATTGGAAATAGATTGGGTAATAGCGGATGGATACATTTGTTCCGTTTCTTGCTGCACGATTGGAATTCGCGTTATAGGTTCGTCCGCGATGAAACGAGACGAACCCACGTCTGGATAACGTTTCACGATATGAAATGATGTTTTTTCGAGGAACTCCATCTTGGAAGGGGGTGTACGGTGCCGGCGTTTAATTGGATTTCTAGTATTTACGTATTGCATTAGCGTTGCTCCGGGAAAAGTAATTCGTATCTTTTTCAATGCACGTATATTCCAGGAATTTTAAACTTTGTTTCTTTCGATACACGTTCTTCGTGGTCGGTAGCGACCACAGAGATGTGGCTCTTTCTTCTGACTCGCTAACGTTCGTTCTTGCATCCTGGCAAGTTTTCTATTCAACTTCCCTCGTCTCCCGTTTCCTACTTCCTCGTTGTAATTTTCTCTGCTCCGTACTTTAATTAACCGAACGCTAATTGGCTTATGCGATCACAATCGCATCAAGGTATCGCTGCACTTTCGTCGAAATTAATTGGAAGCAAACTCGCAGCTCGAACGTTACCCGTATTCATCTTTCCATCGAGTCGTCGTTCGACACCGGGTGCCTGATTTATGACGCCGCGTCACCAATTGATCTCCCGATTTCGCGACTACGCGCAAATCCATAGCGACGGGATATTGCGCCAGAATCGTTCTCGAGTTTCGCCCAAAGTGCAACAAAATTTAATACGCCGTGAAAAAAGTGACTGTCGACGAAAAAAAAAAAAAAAATAGGGGACAGAGAGAGAAAGAGAGGAAGCGACGGTCGTACACTTTGACGATGACGCCGAGTTACAGCAAGCGTTCGAATATTTCGCAATTCCGCGCTCTGTTTCGGTGTGCTGGCCTATAAATTCGTCGGCGCTGCCTATATTTTTTTTCTCCAATCCCTCGCACCCCTTCTCCACCCTCCGCGTCTCTCTCCCTCTCTCTGTTTTTTTTTTCGTCGGACGCGTTTCATGAAATTTCACAATCTGCCGGCGGCTGATACCGCGCGCGCAATAACTTTTCAGCGAATCAGTCGAAAGGGTGGACACACACGGGAGCCGCGTCTTCTGCAACGTGCAAATTGAAGGTCGATTTATCCGCCGCGTTTTCCCTCTCTCGCTCCCGCGACCCCTGGTATATATGTGCGCGGACGTCGGTGAAATTTCATCTTTTTCAACGGGCGACCGAAAAGAGAGAACCACGCCGCGGGGTGGTGTTTCATCGGACACTCCTCGCGTGTCTAACACACCGTTCATTGAGTTTCCGCGCGGTACACGAGACTCCTCGCGTGAATTTGTTGATCTTGCACGAGGTGCACGCCGCCTCGCCGTTCGAATTTATTTTCCGCAGCTATTCTCTCTGGATGCCTTCGAGTCGTGGGAAAATGCACTTCGGATCGTGCCATAAAAATCGATCGTTCTGTACGGAAACTTACGAGGAGCAGGTTGAAGGAATGGACCACGAATTAGCCAGACGTTATTCTCGCCAAAAATTCGACGAGTATCCATATTCGCTGATTAGACACGCGAAGGGTGTCTCAGGAGCATCCCTCATTCGTCAATATCAACACCACTCTTCTACGACCGATCAGTCATCCCATTTGCCCTTTTTTGCCGCCCCTTCTCCGTCACGCTCGCTATATAACCATAATTAACAGAACCTCAAATGTCCATTTATCATCCGAGATATCTTCGTCAGACGAATCCTCCGGCCGAAAGCCACCCCTGAAGAGTAACGCACGGTGCTACGAACGCGAGCGTTCGCAAAGGGGGCGAAATATTTAGCCGCTCGATCGAAGAACCCCGTGCCTTTCAGAGGGGCCTGACACGAATTGCTCCAGGTGTTCAGAGTCTTCGACCCGTATTCAGGCGTAATCGCGCACTCCCGTTGGAAATTCCTGCTAGTTTGTCGCGGGAAGAAAACACGTCGTTCGGGAGCGCTTAGACGGTTCGACGCAGCGGGAAGTTAAGCTCGAAAGAAGAGGATCACTCGCGCCAGCTGACTCGAGAAGTTCCAAGATACCATAGAAAGTGTTTCGCAGCTATCGATGAAAAATTCAAGAAAAGATTCCCACTTTTTTGCCGTGGGTAATTTCCTCGTTTTTTGTTACCTTCAATTTTTGCGTCCGATTCTCCTCCCTTTCACGTCGAATCGTTCTTGAAATTCTCTTCCAATATTTATGGAACACTCCCAGCGAAGCCTGCGAAGGATGTGTCGGGACGAGAAGTGGGGCAAGAAGAGCTTTCGAAGGAATCTACCTGCGCGAGTGTGTCGGCCCGGTGCACGCTTGGAAAAATGCATTTTCCAACGGTTACGAAATTTATGGCCGTCGGACAATGCGACGTCCGATCCGCTCGTTCCACGACAAAGCACCACGCCGTTTCGCTCCTCTTCGCTTTTCAATCTGGCTGCCGTCGCCCCCCCTTTCCACACCCCGTCGAGGTTTCTTTCATCGCGCCACCCCGCCGTTTCAATAATTTCTGGCTCCGTGTTTGCGTAAGCGCGTCGCACAATAAGCGATCCGGACGTCTCAATTTTCGATCGTCGACTCGTGTATCGGTACGCTGGTCTCGATCTGTTTCGACTGTTTGCAAAGATGTTTCCAACTACCCATTGGTCATCCAATTGATCGTTTCCAGTTTCGTACGAAATAAAAGGATCTTAAAATGGGAGAAGACGAACGTTGTACAGCTGTACGGGAGAACCAGTCCACTCGGAAACGAAGTTGAAAAAGAGCAGAGTAGACTGTGGTTCCTCGTTGCAAAAAACGAAGAGTGGCTCGCTGCATCCACTATTATAATAATGTGCGCTTCGCGTCGAATACTTTGTACGAGATACTTTCACAAACTACGCGCATCTGTACTTTGTCCGCGGATTTAAAACAACCCATAAACGCGTAAACATCCGCGGTCTACTTATTAGTCTCCGTTTTCCCATTTCGTTCTCAGACACGTCCCAGGTTGCAACACGATCGCTGGCGTCGTAAAAGATCGTCTATGGCCGATTAAGCGGCGTGTAATCGCGATACCGTGGCCGTTACTGCTCGAGGACTCGAAATTGCCTGGCCGATGGTCCTGAAGGACTCCGCCGTCCGATCGAGCGTTCGCGGGAGTCGAAACCAGTTCGATTTGGTAGCGGGCCGAGCGAACGGATTACCGATGTCCGGTTTCTTAAGCCAACGCGGCGATTTAAAAGCCTCCCCGATACGCGTTCTCACCCGAAAATAAAACCGATCCGCTCGTTCCCTCCCGGCCTTCTTTTCTCTCTGGATCGGTGGCTGAAAGCGTTCGACGGCGCGTTCGACCGGATTTTATTCCGGATCCCGAATGATCGTAAAATCGGCCCCCTGTAATACCGAAGTAAATTTTATTACCGTTTAAAGGATCGAGTTCCATCGAACGACGCGAAGCGATCGAGTGTTTCGCGATCCTGCTCTCACCCTCGCACCCTCTGCTACCGGTCTTCTTCTTCGTCCCCGATTCTCCTCGCGGCGAATCGATTCAGGAGCATTAACGCGAGATTGTACGCAAGCAAGCGCTACATTCTAAATCTTCTACTAGAAATGTTAATCCCCGAGGTTGATATTTTAACCAGCGCCCGTTTCATTCTCCGCTGCTGCTTCGAGATCGTTCGCGATCTAACAGTACTCCTCGTCGGCTAGGCTCTCGTCGAGGAAACTAATCGGCTGCCCGAGCGGAGCGCGATTTTAATTACACAGCGCCACGTGGGAGCGTAATTAGAAAGCCACACGGATCGCTAATTGAGATTTCGCGCTGGCTCCTGTTTGTACTCGGTCTATCGGCCGCTAATCAACCAGCTGCTCCACGCGTTGTTAATTTTTCAACACCGTTCAACGAATCGTTGCCTCCGCCAACGTTTCCAACGGCGATTTTGTTTTTTCCTGCTCCTGGTTGATCGTCGATCACCGACCAACACAGTGCGATCTAGTTTTAATTACAGCCCGTAACCGAGGCCTATACAATTCCGTCGCTGATAAGCGCCGCAGCCAGCGATATCGCGGCTGGTTCGCGCGATGCTCCAATTTATCCGCGACGATTATCGCCGCTGGGATTACTGGAATTTCTCGTTTCCGCGATAAACGACCGCATCCGGAGCGGAGTTCCTTCGGTTTTCCTGCGCCCTTTTCCGCATACCTGCTAACCGCTCGAATGTCGGTCACCGTTTAATGGCGCCCGCGGAAACGAAAACGCTCGCCTGGAAATTGGATCGCCAAAGTGACTCGTACCAGCGGATTTTAATAACCGACCAACGAACAATTCGAACGATTTAATTAATTAATCGCTCCAATCGCCACTTAACTCCTTCGCATTGTCCAGGTCAACTACACTCCGTACATGGACAATTTCGACGTTCAACAATATCATAACTCCTCGAACAGTTCCAAATTCTATTAAAATTAATCCACCGATTTCGATTCTTCTCGCTGTATAACGTTTCTCAGTTCCGTTTAGAGATGAAAATCGCTGCTCGAAGTCGCAGCGAAGCGACGCGGAGCAGTCAGGAGGAACCAGAAGTGGGACGGACCCCCTTCGAGTCTCGAGCAACCCTCGGTGTATAAATCCACCAGTTCTTGCCAGCCGCGTCCCCGCAGACTTTCACCCCATCGACGTCCTCGCCCCTTTCTCGAGTGTCCAGGCCCGTGGAAGGTCCGTCCGATTTGGTTGCCAAGTAACAATTAGAGTACCGCAGTCGGCGGGCGTAGTTATTGCACTTAACGAGGCGGCGGAACAACGGGGGCCCGCGAAACGATATCCTTCCGACCCTTTGCTCGCGGAAACACCAGGAGCGAGCGATGTAACAGAGAAACGGTGGCTGTAGGGGGGGGGGGGATGATAGGGAGGCTCGTAAAGTTCCTTGCGAAGAGAGAGCACCCTCGAGTAAATGGAACAAACACGCCGCGCACTCGTCCGCGGTCGGCGCTGGATTATGATTCGGATCCAGCTGAGTAAATAGCGGCCATTATATTTTCCAAGACCGCGATGCCTCGTACGTATCGCGATGGAATTAACGGTGCAGAGTCGAACACGGAACAGCGAGAATTCTCCTTACCCGGGACGGTAATGTATTATACGTGTCGATGTCCGACGACCATTCGAAACGACTGCTTTTTAGTCCCCTGTTTCAATTACGGGGAACGATTTCACGGACATCGCGAATCGACTAGCAAGGGTGTTTCCGAGTATTCCGTTACCTCGCGAGGAACTGTAGCGAATCGTAATATCGCTCGAAAGGGAATTGCTACCGCGAGGAATGGAAGACACGCGTCTCGCGAACAGTTGCTAGAATAGGAGAAGAACGTTCGAGTTCGGAAGACTGACAGGACGAACTCCAAACGTCGACGGGGGCTTCCTCCTCGTTGCCTGCGAACCTCGTCCGCGTTTTTCCCGCGGCGTTTCGTTTCCCAGTCCGTTCTCCCCGCCTCGAGCTGCGTCTTTGCAGTCGTTAAGCCAGCGGCAGCAGAGTCCCGGATTATTGTAGACCCGATCTCGGAAGTAGTTAAAACTTGAGTCTCGATGCCATCGCGGTCGTAACGTCTGCCACCGGCGCTACCTTAATATTCTATATCCGAGGATGTCCGTGAGGTAATTGACTCGAGCGCGATGGAGGGACTAACGCAGGTATGCGAGGCTAGAAATCCATGGCGAAACTTGATGAAACTCGACTGCGTTTCGATGCTGAAGGAGACGAACAGCAGAGTGGATGCACGCGTGTAGAGGTCCAGCGTGATTTTGTTCTTCTACAGGGCAATTAGTAATTAAGAGAGATCGCGAAATCGTAACGGGATTAGAGAGCAGAGTAGCTCTCGGAAGGTGGACTGATTGAATTGCAGGCAACAGAGGAAGAGGTTGATAACGCTTAATGAATAAGTTATTCGGATTCCTGGCGGGGCCGCGGGGCAACGCGCGGGTAGCATAAAATTATAATAAATTTTCCACTTTATGTAAAATTTAATCTGGTCTGATCGCCGGTCGTATTATCGTTTTATGAATAGAGGCCGGGCTGTTGTATTTAGGAGGGCGCCGCGGATAACGCTCCGGATACGCGCGGGGTGCACGCGTAACTATGAATAATCAGCGGTTTTAATCAACGGGATTACCGGCCAGCTTTTTCCCGGCGTAATAAAAAGTTTCCCAATTTCGCGTCATTAAGGCTTTTCTAATGAAACGAGAGAAAAATAGAGGGGAGAGCATCGTTCGTTTGGTTCGCGCGTCGTTTAGCTTCCTTTTGAACCCGCGCCGAGAGTGGTTATTTGGTAAATGCGCCCCGCATATTTTCCAACGGAACGGTCCTTCATCCGAGTCCACGTTTCGTTTTCGTAGCACGACATTTTTTCAGTCGCGCAAAACTTTCTCGCTGCCGAGCGACACGACATTTCCTACCGTCGAATGAAATTAGTCGTACAAGTACGAAATAAAACGGGACCCAAAGATTAAGCGGGACCTTTTGGAACGCTAAATTTTCATTCGACGCAGAAATCGTGAACTCGATGGTCCCTCTATAGAAACTGAAGGATGAATCGAACGGACAGGTGGAATAAGTCGAATTAGACGCGACAATTGCACGGCGGACGTTAACGATGATCGTTTCGTCGTGAACGCGGTTGAGCGTCGGTCGAGGGAAAATGTGGTCGAAAATCGACGCGTCGATTAATTTTAACGAGTTCTCGCGATCCGGACCGCGTTTCCGTCAACGTCACTTTCGTCGTTTCTTGCGGCCCCGATCGGAGGACGAACAAATTATCGTCCCCGACGTCTGGGACAGCCCGTAATGGGTTACAACGGCTGGCAGGACCCTTGAAATCGCGTTCGTCCATCGACAAGTCGATGACAAATGAAATTAATCAACGAGCCCGTGGTTATCGCGGTTTACTCTGTCCCTGGCTCGATAAGAGCGGTTCTTGTTCCTTTCGCGTGGAGGATTCATTTCGTTCCATTATTTCCGACTTCAAATCGCGTTCCAAAGAGAGATTCGAAAACTTTCTTTCGAGTTATAGAGCAGATATAACAAAATGTACGAAGAAATAAAAATAATGGAAACTTCGTCGAAGAATGATTGATCGATCAACAAATCCCATCGAAATACATTCCTCCGAAGGTATGCGGCGTCGCAGCGCGCAGAGGCAGCCGTTCCTTGACCTTCCGCACCGGTCGTCACAGCGTCAGACTGCGGAAATGAACTTTTTATCGCGACGCATCTCCGCGACTGCACCGTGTGCACCGTACACGCCGCACACGCTGTCCCAAGGCGGGAGGGTGATGCCGTCGCCTTTCGTGTCGGTCACGTACCGCCCTTGTCCACGGGGCTAACAAAGCGAATGCGCGCGTCCATATCCATATGCAACGACGTGCAACAGAGCGGCGTGCCCGTTGGGCGGCCACGAAACGGGCCCGTGAAAAGGATTAAACGACACCCGATGAATGTTGCATTTATAGCAGGGAGGTGGAGCAACACCTTGCGAGCCGCGTGACAGCGAGCCAGAACTTCGTCCAGCGAGAGATTTCTCGCGTTTCGAACGAATCGAGGAACACCCTTCTCATCCTGTTGTAAGTCCAGCGTTAATTTCGGCGCCTGCTGAGAAGTAAAATGAACCAGCCAGCTAACTCCATTGTTGATATCGTCATTGAACTCTGTCAATCGGCAAGCACTCGCGACGGACCACGTTCCGACCACCCAGTAAAAGATTAAAGGACAGAAATTAATACCAAAATCACGGCACGATGGATAGGTGGGTTGAGAAGGCGAAGGGGCGATCTGGGAGGGAACCGACAGGGCTAAAGGCAAACACGAGACAGATAGCAGTCGGCAGGGTGCGCAAGACATATTAGCAGATCCTCCATGGCCTCCAACTCTGTGTACAATGGTCCGTGACTGCGTGGTCGCCGCTTCGTGGCTAAGAACACAGAACCCTCTATCCTCGGCCACCCTCGGTCCCCCAGCCGAGGTACAGCTCTCTAGGCACAGCAACGCGGCCCTTTACCTTCGTCGTCGAGAAACAAGAGCAGCGACCACCTATCCCTCCCCCCTTGTCTTTCGCTTTCGAGTGCCACCAGAGAAGAAAGGGGTGAAAGATAAAAGAGGATCCTTTCGTCGCAGCGCTCGCGCGCGTTTCACAAAACGCGACAACGCGACCTAACCGCCGGGTACACCACCCTACTACTACCCGTCGAGTGTAGCCCGCGTGTGTGCGCGCGCCACGACTACTCTTTATCGAAGGGGTTGTCGAGGCTTTGACGATCGGGCAGCGACGCGCGCCACCCCCCTTTGACAATGCCAGACCCGTCCCCGGTCTTGTTGCGTTTAGCAGGCACCGCGCGCCGCCTTTTGTCGGTTTTTAGACGCGATGCTTACATAATTTTCTGCCACACAGCGCGGCCAGAAGAGGGGTCGCGCGCCGCTGCTGATCAGGGGATAAATGAAGCGTCGCAGCGGCGCGCGCCAACGCTGGAGAGGGTTATAAAAGAGTTATAAATGGCTAGGCCAGGTCGACGAACCTGCCGCGGCACTTACGCGTATATTTATATTTTCCATCGCGCAAACGGAATTCGCGTCACGAGCGTCCCAACGCGGGCCCGTTCGATTTTGCCGAATTGGCTATTATATCGCTGCCTGGAGTGTGTCTGAGAATTGCCAGGGGTTGATCTCGATACGGCGATCTGTCTGCCGCAAGTTTTCGCGCCTCTGCGATACAAAAGCGTACCCGGAAACGTGTCGTGGGTAGACGACAATGGTTGGAACGTGAGACGTAAGAGCAAGTCGGGTATAGACAACGGGACGCGACTCTATGGCCAGGACAGTCGTATCCATCGGGATGGAAACGACAACGGGGATCGAGAAAGGTTCCAGGACGGAGGAAAGGTCGACGAACCTCCGCGAGATTCTTCGCGCTTCGCGCAGGACTCTGTCAATCTCGACGAGACGAATTCAACGCGCGCGAATGGAATTACAGGGTTGACTGGCACCTCGACGCGCGATCGCTCGCGTCGCGCACCCTTCCGTTCCTCTGAAAAACCGAGCCCACCGGCAAGCTGGCTCGCGCGCGTAGAATTTCCACCGCGGGAAACGGAAGGAAATCCAATGGTGGACGTTGCCGGCGGTAGCGCCGCGAAATCTATGGGCGTAGCCCTCTGTAATATCGTGCGCGTACCCGCACGGAGCGGACTCTCTCTCCCTGGCTATTTGTCATCGGCGTGTATATCATGGACGGCCCTTTCTATCTACGCCGGCTAACTCCCTCGAACCCACCGTCTCCACCCCCTCGGTTCGACCTCCGCCAAGATTTGCATTACAAATATGCGCCGACCGGAATGCATGTACGTCAATATGACGGGGTAGCTCTCTTTCTCTCTCTCTCTCTCTCTCTCTGTCTCTCGCCCCTTTCGTTCAACGGTTCCTCCCGTTCCGACGTTGTCTCTCCGTCTCTCGATGGTCCTTCGTTACCGCGGACAGCGCCGATAGTACCGGAAACCGCGCAGACAATCGTCTGGGAGCGCGACCGCGACGATCGTTGGGGGTCGAACGGCACCCACGCGGAGGGTGGTTAATATTTTCTTCGTTTTCTATCGCTCCTCTTTCGCTTTTGTCTCGTTCCGCCTCCTTTCTCGAATGCGTAGGGATTCCTTGTTTCTCCCGTCGAGGGACCAGAGAGGTCTCCTCGCTTTTGTTCGCGATACGAACGCGGCTGTCGAAGCGGTGGTGTAAACTGGGTCGAACGCGATGTAAAGTTCTACGAGTTCTTCCGCGGTTACGCTGCGTGTTATTTGCTTGTTTGTTCGCGGGACCGTTTTTCTACGCGGCAATTGTGACATGTTTAATTCATAGGAGTCTCGCCGGGTACACGACAAGCGAAGCTGCGTCGATGGCTACGATGGTGGCTTTGCATCCGCACTTCGGTGGAGGGAATAAATATAGAAATTGAATTTCCGTCGGCGCAATTAGTCGAGAGATTGAATGAAAAGATAATCAACAGTGTCTTTTACAGAAATTCTCGATGGGAGAACGATAATTAAACCATCAGTTTCCCTTTATGAATACGCAGCGAAACCGCGAGGCTCCCTTTATCCTCCTCTTGAACGAATTTTATGCGCGCATGCATAATTCCGATCGGCGATATCGATTCCCCGTGTCACGGAAATAATCGAATCGATGCAACATTTATTACCACGCTCGTCAAAGCTCACCCATTCTCGTGTAACTAAATTTCGAGACTGCGATGGCTCGAATAGTCGGCTGGGAAATATTCACTTCATCCGACTCCCTAACGACGTCAGAAGTGTAACGACTGTTCGTGTTTTTTCGTCCGAGAAAATTCCATTCTCTTCGACGTTATCGATTCTGGCCATTTCGCCGCGCCGACACTGGCTGCCGCTCTTAATCTGTTACGTATTCTCCGTCTTTTCGTGTCCGTTTTTACTTGTTAATCGGCCAGAATCCGTTATCGGCCAGAAGGGAAGGGCGATTGGGTACAAGGAATCTAGGATGGCAATAAATCGTTCTATCTGCCCGCTTTCTGTCTCGCTGTTCTTTTCGTCGCCACGGATCTGGAGCAGTCCGCCCAGTCTTCTTTGTCCGCTGGATCCTTATCGAATTTGGAAACGTGCCACACGATCGAGCCGCCTCGAGGGCCGCGAAGAGTACACACCTTTGCAAATCGGCCCGGGTCGAAAAGTTCGTCGACGTCTAAATATCCGCACCGATGAAAAATACGCTGACTGCGTCCACCGCGGGTCCATCGATATTCAACGCGAGGCGTTCGCAAGATTTCTCAGCCGATGAAAATGGAATCGTTGCGGCGAGAGCACGAATCCTCTCTCCTCTCGGTTCGAGCAACCTCGCGCTCGCTCGCACGCCGTTCTTCCGCTCGGTAAATCAAACGAATTCCAAAGAAAAGCGCGTCGAGGCGTCGTAATTAAAAACCGATTAACCGTTAAATCGCTCGGATCGATAACTGGTCCCGCGTTGCTCGCGAAATAAAACGATCGTCCGCCGGTTTCGTTCGCCGCGGATCGATCTCGTCGATCAAACGGGACACCAGGAAGGCGGACGAGAGGATCGCGGTATTCGTACGGGACGCAGGAGGCGAGGGTATAACTTTGTTGGCTGGCGATAAAGTCCAGCGGTCGACGGTGGCGGTAGTCGCGGACCACGGCGGAGAGGACGCGGAGCGTATTCCATTACCGTTATCGAAGGAGGACCGGTGTTCCCGGGCATCGGAGGGGGCCAGACGTCGCGAACCGCGAGCTTTCGAGCACGCCGCGCATCCCGCGCCGCACGAAAATATATTGCCCCCCGGCTCGTACCGCGCGCAGACGGCGATAAGTTACTTTATTCGTGACTACGCGAATGAGTCGTACAAACTGGTTCCCATTGGCAGCGGCGGCGACCGCGAGGAATCAAAACCGGAGCCGCGATCCTCGCGTCGCGATACGGCCGACTGGATTCGAAAGGTAGCTAGACGGTCCGATTGTAATTGTAATTCTTCCGCGGGCAGGCTATCCGGTCGAGGATGCGAGCAAGCTGAATGGCCGGGGCCAGAAGGGGGTGAACTGGGTTTCTCTATAGCCCCCCCGATCAATGGGCAACGTCGAACGGAAAGATGTATGGGAACGGAGGAACGATCGAGGGCGAAGACGCGCTGGCTCATCTTTCATACGCGTATTCCAATTCCATTCAATTCTCCGGCCGGCTGGCTGGCTGGCCGGTTGCGGAGAGCCTCGCGATGAAACCCGGCTAAACCGAAACGCAACGCGCGCATCGGATCCCCGGTTGGCGCATAGAAATTCCAGACGGGCGCCAACGAGTCTGCCAGCGTATCTAGGCCTCGCAACCGGCCCAGATAACTATCTGAATGACAATTGCACCCGGCGGCGGCATTAATTGCCGTCCACGTAACAAGACCGCGTACCCGTGGCCGCATCAATTCCTGTCACGCGACCGCCGATCACCAGTCCCGCGGCTACGCGCCGCCGAACGTGCCTGCTGCCTTTTGCTTTCGCTCGACGCGGCACGCGGTTCTTCGACCAGCGACGATTTCCTCCGGTGCCGACCTCGCCCGTATCGATCGCGCGGACCGCGGTGGAAATTAGCGCGGCGTGTTAATATCGAGTCGAAACGAAAGCAACGCGGACGATTCCTTTGATCAGAGCCACGAGGGGGATAGGAAATGGCTGCCGCGGCGCGTTCCCTTTATCAGACCCGTAGCCAGGCATCGATCAAAGAGGGAAACGGAACGTTTCAGCGGACAGATTTCTCTACGTACACAGAGCGCCCGTGCCAGACTCGCAACAATAAGGCGGAGTCGCAATATCCGGGGAACGAGGAGGATCCCGCGCTTTCTCTTACCACCGGGGGGGGTTATTATCGTGCACGAAGTGGAGACGTGCCAGCGACAACGCTATCCACGACAAGGCTGAAGACAAAAGGAACCGTACTGCGTCGAAAGAGAAGCGTTTATACCTTGCTGGAGCCTCGCTACGATCAAACGATTAACTCTACTTTACGCGCTGTCTAATTACGCGATGCTACTCGAGATTCAAGTCGGTGAATAAAATTAGCGAATGGAGATGGCACCAGCTGGCGACGATTTGGAATTCCAGTTTCTCAAAACGTTTTCAATTAGAACACCTCGATCGTTTGCTCCTGTTTGCGAACGATGCTCTCGCCCCTAACTCGCGTTAAAGCGTCAACGAGCGTCCACGAGGGCGGTGTCGGAGGACGCGAGCAGAGTGGAACGGACGCTCGTAACTCATCGCGAGGCAGAGTAGCCGGAGGTCCGCGACAATGCCGCGCGTCGACGAAAGAGAACCGTCGCGGTGGCAGCCGTGGAGCGATTTCTCTTGGGCATCGCGGCGGAAATTCCACAGTTCGACGCGCGAGATGGAACGAGCCATTGCACTCTACGCGGGCACGGTCCCGGGTGTGTCCTTTAAATAGCGTCTATTCATAGGTGGGTCCGGCCGTAAGGGAATGAATGAACGCGCTAGACGCCGGAGGCACGCCGCTTGGCACCCGTCGCGAATTCCCTAGACGCTGTTGCGCGCGCGTATTTATACGCGCTCCGCGGGCCACCTGTCCCTTTGCTCTTCCTGAATCGGGAGTGCGCGCGACTCGCCCCAGACGGGACGAAACTAATGGCCGAAATCGTGCGCGCTCCAATGGGACCACGACGAAAACCCCAGCCGTGGAATAAGAACACGCGGAAGGTTACCCTTTCAGCTGGTGACGGGACGAAACCTCCGTAATTGCCGTGTGCGCGCCATTCGAGACGGTCCGCGGATAATTTTATCCGAGCTGGTTCGTTCAATGAAGCTGCGGAAAGATTCCTCGACCAAGGTATTCCGTCCTCTTTAGACTAATTGCCTTGACTAACGGTTCCGAGCGTCCGAGAAAAATCGCATTTCTCCGTCGTCTGATTCTCATTTCGCAATCGAAGACATTGCTACGTACAATGTCGTCCACACGAGGACGAGACAAGGCTTCGTTTGTACTGTAAGAAGCATCTCTTTGAGCAGTCGTGCCTGATCCGTGCCACGATATCTCTCACCGAAAATGTCTCTGTATCGAGCCAACTTTCCATCGCTTCGTTTCGTTCCGGAACCGCCGTTGCGTTCGTTGCGTCTGTTCCGCGCGCCTCCTTCGAGCGTCCGCTCGAGGTCGAGAAGTAGGTGGCCGTCCGGGTTGATTCCGCGTTTCAAAACTTTAGCAAACAAAGCCCATTGTGCCGCCGCGAGGACGAGTCGGTAATGCATAGTTGGAGTCCCTTCGACGATTCACCCTTCTCGAGCGGCTAAATTACACCTCTCCGCGGACGGGCTCGAGTCTCCGCGGCGCTCGAGGACGTTACGAGTGTGTCCACCCGTCGGGCCCTGCGACGCGTGTCCACGATAATTAAGGGACGCCTCTCGATCGGTGCGCGCGCGCGGCGGCGGGTCCGAAAGAATGTTTAGCGCCGGCACTCGACGCCGCGCCGTCCTATTCACTCATGAGAGCCAAGTTAATTAAAGCGCGGCACCGCTGGCCACGCTCGGCGACCGTGCAATTACCGCGATCGTCTCTCGAACGTCCGCGCAAAAACCCAACGTACGAATCGACCACGGGATCAACCTAATTACAGCGCGGCCGCGTTCATCGGATCTGGGGATCGCTAGGGGTGGCGAGAAAAATCAGTCGCGACGGCAGAAACTCAAGTGCTCCTGTCTGGATTTTGGGAAACGCAACGATAATTACGTGCAATTTTCGATATCCACGTGTATCTATACATAGAGCGATCGATCGAGAAGAGAGCGCGTAAGGGTAAGCAGTTCCGATAGAAAAAATAGATCGATCGATACGAAGTTCGACGACTTCCACAGCAACTTGCGCGGCAAGGTTGAAGAGTACTTCCCGGCTAAAACGGAAACACTCGAGACAAAGTTGACTGGGGAAGGGGATGAAAAAAGGCGGCGGTCTCGAAGTCGTCGTACTTGACCGCACGAACGGGACCGCCGGTCCAAGTAGTTGGGTCCGAAGGTTGGTCGAAGGTAGCGGTTATTCAAAAGGGGAACGGTTATTGGGTGGCCGTGGAACGGGTAACCACGTCGAGAGTGCCACGGGAACGTCACGCTGCGCTCCTCCGGTGCATTATCGTGCGCTCCACCGCGGCGTATAAAATATGGCGGCAGCCCGGGCACGTTTCATTGAGCGGCAGGAGAAACGGTTCCGTTTCTGCGCGGCGTTGACTTTCCCGTGGCATCCTCGTCTCGCCGCGTTAACTCTTGTTATCAATGCGTTACGTGCGACCGCGTCGAATCACACCAAGGTACCAGGGATCTGCGACGCGTGCACGCGGAGCTCTCCTCCGTATGGGTGCATAACTTATGCAGCCGTGTGCGCCACGTACGTTTATACGCGTACGTGTGCTGCGGACGCGACGAAGCGAACCTCCGTGGGATCCTCGTCGTCGCCTTCGTCGTCGTCGTCGTCGTCGTCGTCGTTGTGCATCGATAAATCGAACGCCCGTAAATCTTTCGGTTTCCGTCGTCGTGGCCCCAGCCGCGTACGATCGATCGCGACGAGTCACTCGGCTGTACCCTCTATCGACAGACCTATCGAGGATTAAAGGCTTGACGACAGCTACAACCGACGCTAGTTACCTTCTATTTAACGTGATTTAAGGAGCTCCCGAGTTTACGTGCAGGCTACACGCGGAGCTCGTCGGTGCACGCCGCGCACGCGGAACTGGCAACTGGCGAACGTTCGCTTCCCGGTCACCTCGCACCCCCGCGACACCCCTGCACCCCCTCGAGTCGCCGCCAAATTGTATCGTTTTCCTCGAGGCGAGAGTCTATCGTGCTCATATCGACGTCCACGATCGCGCACCGTGTCGATCCTATTGATTTTCCGTTCGCGATTTTTGTCACACGCTTACGGAGAGCGTGAACCTCGAAGTAGCTTGATTTATACGATAATTGGCACCGATATATTAGAGAATTTGAACGTTCGATCGAATCGAGAGGGGATATTCCTTACGTATCGCAGGCAAGAGTACTATCTTCGATCCGAGTACCTGCGACGAACGTCCAAAATCGCGAAGAATCGGACAGCCAGGACTTAATCTCCGCATCGATGAGATTACACCGCGATTATGGCGGAACGTCTCCAGGTGTTCCGTTAAGCGTCATACTTAACGCTGCGTCTCAGACCCCCCCTTTAATTACTGGCTAATTAACGGACGACCATTTACGGGCGATACGCTGGGAGATGAAGGCGAAAAGAACACAGCGGGGATGGCAAAACGAAGGCGGTTTGATAAACACACCGACTGGCTATACGTACGAGGATATCACGGGCAGGGAAGAGGGCGTGGGGCAAAGAGTGGAGGTCCGCAATCATCGTTTTAAAAGACCAGCCATTGATTCGGTCCGGCATTGTTCCCTCGAACCGTGTACGCGCACACGCTCGTCGCGCGTCATACGAATGACGCACGCACGCTCCGTTGCGTTGCATTTGCACCCACACGCGTCTTAACCGTGCGCGGTGAAGATCGCTAATTAACGATGACTCTGCCCTGTTGCAGCATTGTCTCGCGACGACCCACCTGCTCGTGCGCGCAGCTGCGTGCCTTCACGCGTTGCCTTCGCGACGCGGTTACAAAAATTTCGCCGAGCTCTTTGGCTTCCCCGACTGTTTCGCAACCTTCGCACCACCCGGTCTCGTAACTCGTTCCCGTTCGGCTCTGAACTTCGCCGCGTTCGAAGTTTCAGTCGCACAGTTTAATACGAATCTGAACGAGCGTAACGAGAGATTTTATTAAACCATGGGCCACACGGACCTGGAACGCGTTAATTATTCCCAGCCTCGGGACCGAAGTAAACTTGAAATGAAATTTCGCCTGGACGGTCGTCATCTGGTCTCGAATTACACGGAATTGTATCTTTCGAGACGGTGAATTATACACATCGATCGAGACGCTAAACGGGAACAATCCTTTTCTGTTTCAGGTACGTGATCCGATTAGCATTCATCGAGTTTGGTAACAAGACAACTAACGAAGGTAACAGAATCGCCGCGTCCATTACAAACGAAGCTGTCATAGAGAAACTCCATTCGCGACTGCGCGAGACTCCGCGCGAGCCGAGACCAATCCCGATTACTAATTACAATCCATCCGTCACGGGCGAAGTCTCGCACGCCAACGGGTACTTGGCCGACTATCGTGATTCCTGCGATTTTTCAGACGCGCGAGAATTGTTTGCTCAACGTCCGGACGCAATTTCGCGATCCCTCGGTTCGAAATCGTAAATTCGCCGCGAACCCAAGAGGAGCGTTTCCGGGGCGTCGCCCCTCAGCAGAGGATCCCACGGCGATTCGGCGGTCATTCGACGCGGTTTCATCGAGGCTCGCGGAACGAATCGCGCTCGATTTTAATGAGCCGCGTAATCGTCGGTAGCGCGGTCGGGAATAACAGAGAAATGGCACACGTACGATCGCGTCGGATCGCGGGTTCGATTCCCAGAATAATAAAGCGTCTAGCCGGGCCAGTGCATCCGCTCTGCGCCACTCCCTCGGAAGATCGAGGGAAAGGAAGGTCGATCGAGGGCTGCGGATTCAGGTATGCTCGCCGGACGAACCTTTCACCCGGCCCGCGAGATTGAGACGTGTCGGCGCGATCTTCGGAATTAAAGGTCTCCGGCGCCGCCAACGATCGTTAAATCCTAGCGCGATTAAACTATAGACCACACGATTCTCGCGGCGAATAATACGTAAGCTCTCTGCTGCAACACGTCGACTGTCTTCGAGCAGCGCGAGCTGAACACCCTCCTGAGCGCAAGGTGCAATGGCGCGATGCCTTTCTGGACAGCGTACACAAAGAGCCTAGCGCTCTCTGTCCTCCTCGTCGTGTTCGAGGACGCGTGAGGAACGAACGGATACAGAGGAATCGCGAACGTTGGAGGCGTTTCACGAACGGGGTGAAACGCAGGTGTCAGTCGAAATTGGAGCGTCTTGTACGTGTCTTATTTGGGAGCCACCGAGGCTGGCACCGAGTCGTACGTACAGGGGATGGCCGTGGGGTATACAAACGGTACGTAGTATATATCGCTGTCGTTCGTGGGTGGAAGCGAGGATAGGTGTAAGAAGCGCGGTTGCAGCAACAACGATGGACGTGGCTGCTCCGTTGCTTCATCCTTCCGCCACGGTGTAGCCAATCAACGAATCCGGCTGTGCTCGCCTCTCGATGGCTGTCCGGCTGTCCGTCTGAAACGGAAGCCATCCGTTTCTAGCCGCTTCATTCCGCGCGGCCGTGTGTTCCTCCTTATCCGTGCCACGGATGGTTAATGCCGTGTGATTTTGTCTTCGTAACGGACGTTCGGTCTAAAGATTCATGGTTATTCCTCCCGTGTTTGTCGG
This sequence comes from Xylocopa sonorina, assembly GCF_050948175.1. Lineage (NCBI taxonomy): Eukaryota > Metazoa > Arthropoda > Insecta > Hymenoptera > Apidae > Xylocopa > Xylocopa sonorina. The sequence goes on along the minus strand of NC_135197.1, from coordinate 9,138,358 downwards.
CAGCGCGGCTGTGTCTCGCTTCGTGAACTCTCCGCGTCTCCTACGGGGTAAATAGACCGATCACCGCGAGACGAATAACCCGGTGAGAGGCGGCCAAAGTGTTCGTGCGTCATCGTCGAAACGTTGCCACGGTACAGGAGGATCTATTCGTTCTGGCGACGATTTGTGACGGCAGAATCTACTGGCGGATCCGCCGCGCTCCCGCTGTCCGCTGTCGCATCGATTTCCGAAGGGAGGCGAGCTAAACACACGTCCGTGTGTTTCCCAGCGCCGCTAATTATACTCCTGCACGGACACGGGGAATGTAGCTGCTCGTGGCAACGAACGAGAGGCATTCGATTCGTTGGCGATCAGAGTGAGAGGGTGGAGGGAAAAAAGGTCGTGATTCATTCGTTCGAAAACGCGGTCCCCGTTAGATAGCCGAGGGAGGAAGCGAGAGAGTCGGAGGCCATTCGTTTTCACGCGCGAGCTCGACCAGCACGAATTCTTCGCGGGAAGCTACAGCAGGTTCACCGGTAGGGAAGACCCTTGCCACGACAGCAGAAATGCCGAGTGGAAGGCGGCAAAAAGACGCGGCTGGAACGCTTCCGCGTTCGAGCAGGATCCCGGTTCGAATATAACCTGGTAAGGTCTTTGCCGGCAGCATGGAAACGGCCGATTACACCTGCTCCTACTCGACTTAATCCCGAGGGATCGCGGTTCCGCGTTCGAGGAAATTGTCCAAAGTGTCTGCCACGGAAATGTACGGAGGGGCTGCCAGGGCGAACGCGGGACCGACGACCGGGATGCCGGTCACGCGCGCCGCGCTCGAATTAGCACGATTCGATTCCTGCGACGCCCTCGCAACGGCTTTGCTGAATCCGCGCCTCTCCACAACGGCTCGAGATTTTTCACCGTGTCACCGGTTCGCGCGTCGTCCGACTTCGCTGCTTGCCGCGTCTCGATGCTGCTGACCGAGCGCTTCATATCGGGAATAGGACGACGAGGAGGCGACCTCTCGCCCGCCATCGTCTCGACGCCACGTATATTATTTGTATCGCGTTACAGTCCGCGTCTGATGTAATAAATTTTCGGGAGAATGCCTTACACATTGAACGATATTGAGAACAGGAGGATGGAACGTCGATCACAGCCAGTGGCGAAATGGAATCTGAGCTTGGCTGGAAAAACGACGCAGGAAAAGGGCCGTGTTCTTAACGGAATTCGCAGAACCGTAGGACGAGGGGAATCGCGTTAGGTGGAAATACGATCGTGAATCGAGCGGAAGCCTGCGCGGCGTAGGGTACGACAACGACGAGTGCGGAGGTCGCAGACGTTGCAGGGGTTTCTCCCGGTGTCGCCGGGAAATGTCGTCTTTAATCGAATCCCATTAAGATTTAAGGGCAAGCCGTGCAATAAATTACGTTACCTCCCGGCGTGGAAGGCTATCGCCTCGATAGGCAAAGGACCCATTCGAATGGCTTACGAGTGCGGCGCGGCGCGCCGGGAGTTAGAGGCCGGAATTATTCGACCAGCTCGATTACGTAGGATTGTCGTAGGTCGTTGTTACATCTCGCGCGAGACCGCGCGTACCACCTGGAAAATGGAAATGCCTGGTAATCCCGAGGAAAATCGACGACCGTTAGAATCGCCTGACCAGACCGCCATACTTTCGACGTCGGATTCCAAGCGACGATACTCGATGGCCAGGAACCTTGGCCAGGAGGTACAATTCGATGGATAATAATTTCGATTTAACGCGGACATTCGAACGACGATTTACATCGATAACCGCGATCGAGGCGCGGCGTCGCGTCGCGTTCTTCAATTCTGAGAGACAAACGAAATTGGAGGCGTTATTCGACTCGTTTCTCTTGGCGTGGATTCCGTTGCGCGTACGCCATAGCTACAGGTAGACTTCGCGCGAAAGGTGTCGCGAGTTCCTCGAATTCGACGCGTGGAAAATCCTCGCGACTCGTCTACGTCGTATTTAAATGAATCACTATCGATGGAAGAATAGCGCTGATCGTAGCTAGCGGGAAGGGAGACGGGGGAATTTTCGAGGATCCCGTCACGAGGTGAATCGTCGAGGAGACCTTATCCATCCGCGAGCGCACCGGTTAAGGGCAGCCAAGGCCTCTGGAATTGGTTATCGATGCGAGACGCGACGTCCTCAGCGCCAAAGAGAAAAACTCGATTGATCGTGACCGACACGGTGGTGCGCAGCGCGTGCACCGGAAATCCCGCACGATCCAGGTGACACGATGCCCGTCGTTCGTACGGACGATCAGCCGGCATATAAAAGACCTGGACGATGTTTGGAACGCGCGCGCCTAGCTGTACCCTCGACTCGTGTCTCTCCTTTTGCGCGTCCCTTAAGAATTCAATTACTCCCCGACGCGAAACAGGTTCCCCCCTCAAATTTCTCCAACGGACAGGCTCGTTCGATACAAATTTTCAGAGACGAATCCGGTCCCGCGAATTAGCGCAAAAATCGTCCTTTAACGCGGCTCGATTTGAGAAACCGATCGCGCGTGGATCGTAAATATCCAGAAGCGATAAAATTCGCCATTAGCCAGCGTATCGACGGGCGTGTGGCCTCTCACGGCGGCGTTGCGCGCATTCCTGACAGGACGCAGGTCGGTGGCACGGGCGCGCGATACAAGCCGCAGGGAAAGAAGAACGGCAAATCGAATTACGATCGCCATTATCGCGGAGGGGGCGAGCGCGCGCCGTGCCGTCCAACTATCGGAAACTGAAATTTCGCAGTCGCCTCGCACCTGCCGTGTACCCGCCGCGCGAAATTATGCGCGTTGCAAATCGCAGGCTCGCGTGTGCGGAGAGAGCAAAGCCGCCGCTTGTCCTGCCCGCGCTGTCTCGCTCGCTCTCCAGCTGGTTCTCTACCCCTCCGTTTATCTCGCCCCCTCTTGCCGCGGCATCGATCGATAGTCGATCTCTCGCTGTGCCCCGCGTTGCATACCAACGAGCCAGAAGAAAATGAGCTCCCCTCACAGCCCCTCCCCCTCTGTCCACCGCGTAGCGGGTACGTCGATCGTTCGCCACGGAGACAAAGTTCTAACGACGCGTCGTTACCGCCGGCCGGAAACCACTTTCCACTTAAACTCGCGTCCTCGGTTGACCGGTTGGCGCGCGCGAATAGACGTAATTGATAGTCGAACGCTGGAACGTATCCGTGCAGGAAACCAGCGAGCACGAGGGTGCGCGACGCGTTGTATATCGGAAAAATCGTGCGATCGTGAAGTCGGATACCTTGGCACGACGGTGGATCGAGCTGGGAACCGGAACGGGCGAATGAAAATTTGCATGGAAAAGTTGGTCGTCTCCGCGTCGCACCTACCCCTCGAGAAGAGAACAAGAGGCGTTTAAGCTAGAAAGAAGATTGCAGTTGCATGGCGCGGTCGTTACGAGACTGAGGTTGCAGACGATGGCAAGTTCGACTGTTTCTCAGACAGAACGAGGAAGACGGGGGGCTTGCAGAAGTTTTTTCTCGCGCAGCTATCGCGTTGAATCGAGTTCAACGCGTCAAGGAAGAAATATTCTTTTTTCGATTCCCCTATCGCGTTCGAAACGCGGCGATTATTGAGCGCTATTGAAATCCCCTTAATGGCGCATTTTCTGCTCGAATAACGATCGCGTTTAATGTACTGGGGTTATTGAAAAGAAACTGCCGCGATAACATCGATTAGAGGCGGTCGTTCGTCCGTCGCATCGATCACACGGCGTTACGGAACGAAGGCTAAAGGGAGGACGATCGGCCATAACTTTTAACAAATTCAATAATGGTCCTCGCTGGGAAACTTCGACGCCGCTAGAATAACGGTACCCCGGGTATCATCGTAAAATACTCATCGGGGCACAAATCCCCCTCGTTCTCTTTATTACCCAACTTCCGGCTTCCGATGGTGCCGAAAATTAGGGCTCGCGCATCGATAAGAAACTCTGCTCGAAATTAAATTTGTTCCCGAACGACGTGGCAGTCCATAAAACGGTATCGTAAAAACATCATCGAACGGTTCCTTCCGTCCTTCAAACTGTAACGCGTATCCAGCGGGTGAACTGGTCCTGGGACCATCGAGCGCACCGTGTTCGCCAGGCCACTCTCGAACGAGCCACTTGATAAGCCCGGGACAAATGTCGAGCGGTCGGAAGACGAGATTCCACGGGCTCGATTTGCGGTCGGTAGAAATCGTCCCAGCCTGACGGAAGGTGCATTCCGAACAGGTCGTGCTTGCACCGCGCTGCCGGTGCACCGACCCAGGTAATTGATAGTTGATCGGCGCAACGTGTCGGCGGACGAGGGCAAGGGATGGCGGCGTGGAAAAAAAAGAGCAACCGTGGAGGGGAACGCGAAGTGAAAGAGAGGAAAGCGGTGGAAAAAGAGAAGTAACTAGAAAAAAAAAAGAGAAAGAGGGAGGGAGAGTGAGAGAGAGTGGCGGTTTCGCGGTCGTAGTTAGCAATAAGCCAGATCACGGTAACGATATAAGCTACACGGTAAGTCGAACGCTGGTGTGCGTATCGTTGGCTGCGCGCTCGTTTCCCTCCTCCTCGTTTCCATGCTCGTCCGCGAATCCTTTCTCTCTCGTTTCTCCCCCGACGGTGATGGCGGTGGCGGTGGACGTGGACGCGAGATTGCCGCACGTGAATGATAGCGAACGAAGAGTGGCGCTTCGCGTTAAATATGCATCGTTCGGGAGATAAATTGCGCCTTAACCAAGAGCCAGTCGGCCGGGTATTATAATAACCTAATAAAAGTGATTAATACCGGACTGCCGCGATATATTACCCTGCGGCTGCGGGATGAACGGTGGAGAACGTTGGGAGGGGTTAAAAGGAGGAAGGGACATGGAGGAGACGCTCAGACGGTGGCGTCTTTGCTAGGCCAGGATCACCAGGGCGACGACGCTCTTAAATCGAGGCAGGGGCAGAGTCAACCGACCCCCGATGTCGGTGAAATTTAGTAGACCGACTCCGAATGGTCCTTTTGCGACCCCTCACCAGGACCGATTCTCCGGTCTGTCTACCGGAGATTCGCTCGTTTATCGCTTCTGTTTCCAGCGCGTCGGTGCGGCCTTTTAAACTGTCTTAAATGGTACCTCTGGCTTTCGAGGCCGACGATTCGTTCCGGTTCCCGGCTTTTTTCCGCCTCTGGACAGAAGGTTCGATTCGTCTCGGTTAAAGATCTACAGGCCCCTGCAACGTTGGTCTCCGCGGTGTCTGTAAATACGCCTAGTTTTTCTCGCAATTCTTCACCTCGGTTCTCGTCGCGACGTTAACAGGCAATTACTCGTATCAGCTCGTCGTAACCCGACGTGTATTCCACCCCTGTCACTTCGCACGAGTGTATCGTCGGTTATTATCGTCGGAAGGTATCCGCAATCGCGCGCGATCCAGTTGGGCGAGCGATGAGAAGACGAGAGAAACGGATGCGACGGTGGTCACCGAATGGAATGAAGAAACAACTCGAGCGGGAGCTTAAATATTCAACGATAGATTCGCGCTCGCCGCTGCCGGGCCGCGCAATAACCTCCCGCGCGATTCCTCCCGCTGAAATATGTATGCCTTCCGGCGGCCGCATTAAAATTCCCTTTAAACTTTGACATTGTTCCGCGACGCTCCCTCGCGGCCCGGCTCGTTCGCGACTTAATGTTATTCATAGCTCTTCGAGGCGTCCGGCAAGCGCGCGCGCGCGCGCGCGTACTCTCGTACCCCGGAAGATGATGCGAGGGTCGCGGCGCACGGTCGGACCACGGTGACCCCGTTTCCGGATTGCAACGGGCCACGCGGATCGACCCACGCTCGAAACGTTCTCTGCTCGGTGGACGGGCGTAATTGAGCCGTTGATTGCAAAAGTGGCTTAGAGTGCAAGGGGCGGCGATTTTACGAGCGCCTTTTCGGCGGCTTTCGCGCGCGAGTAAACGCGCCTTCCTTCGCCGTCCCCTTCGCGGACTCTTCTACTGTTCCCACGTCACCTCTGCTCCCCCAATTCACCTTCGCGCAACCTTTATTCTTCGACTGGAGCACCAGAACCGTTCGAAACGCGAAACGAACGACGCACCGGGAGAAGTAATTCGCTGAAAAGGCGGATTCTTATTGCGCCGTGGCGGTGGATCGGTGTAATTTCGGTTAAACGGCCGGCTTTACGACCCCTGCCCTCCCCCCCTCGCCGCTGTAAATCCGGTAATACTTAGTCGCGCGTTGGGGTGGGACGCGAGCAAAACTACCGAAAGTATATACCAGCCAGACGACGCGATGCGGCACGCGGTTCCTCCATTTCGGAACGTCTCGAATACCAGGGAAGAATCATGGCTGCAGACAATCCAGCGGATACCCGCTACATGGGCATTGATTTCTCACGTTATTTCTCTGTTTACCGCGAATACCATCGCGAGCTCGCGAGTGCAGCGACGGCGGCGGCGGGTTAAAGAAGAAGGCAACGGCGGCCGTAATATCGTCTCGTAGCAGCCCCTCTGTTTCTTCGAGAAAAGTTTGGCGGAACACTTGTACACGTTGTAACGAAGCGGGCCGCCTCGTCTGCGAAAGCAATAACAATACCAGCTACTTGGCCCGTGTACGATGCGCCACGGCAGCCGCGTATGTAAACTACGGCGGAACGTGAAGTAAAAGAACGATAAGAGAGGAACTCGTGGTTCAACCTCCCCTCAGGTTTGTGCGCGCACAGAGAGACGCCACACAGGGAGAGAGCGAGGGGAAGAGGAACGGAAGAGGAAGACAGAAGGAAGGGGTGGAAGTTTCAGAGGCGGCACTCGAGAATATTTCTAGGTCGGCGTCGTCTACCTATGCGGATATTCGTATTCCACTTGTCCTCCCACCCCTGCTTCACCTCTTTTTATTCGCACCGCGCTCTCGCCGCGTTTTTCCTTTTTCTTTTTTTTTTTTTTTTTTTACCCCCTTTTTTCAACTCTCCGACCTCCTCGCTCGTTTATCCGTCTCTGCGCTCTGCCTTCGACCCTCCGCAACCCCGTGGCCGCGCTCAGCGCCGCGTAACCTCTGTGCCTGATTTATAGTTTTTAATTTGAGTCTCATTTCGCCGCTGCCCAGACTGGCTGGCCTGGGTGGGGACCAGGCCAATGCACGGGGGTCCGCGGAAAAATTCTGGCCAATCTTTTCGACCTTAAGTGGCGTCGCCCACCCCCACCGGCGTCTTTCTCGCCTCCGTTCGACGAGTACGGAGGGTGAAGGCGATCGTGGAAATTCACTTTGGAGCGATCGAGCCATTTCCACGCTCGATTAAGCGCCCGCACCCTCCTGGCGTCTCTTACCCCTCCCTGGTGCGTTTTTTTAATTCCTCTCGCCTGCGGATGGACCTTCTTAAGGACAGACTGTCTCCCAGAGGGGATTGGATGTAGATAGATCTGGTGAACGGCGCGCTGGCTGCTCGGGGAATTGATGAGAGTCGCGACGGTAGTGATTGATAACGAGGATGGTTGCGTTTGATACCGAGAGGAATAGGGGTTGCCGAGATTAGGTCCGTGTAGAGGGAATGGAAGAGGGAAATTGAAACTTTAAAAACCGCTCGCATTAAAATCGAATTAGACACGTCTTTCAACGTAGATTTCTGGATCGAGATTGAAAATTACACCGCGGTATAAACAGTCGAAGGAACTACGAAGATGCGTCTGGACATTTTGCTGTATATCGTCGAGAAGCCATTTCGTTGCTGGAATACAACTGGAATCCAGCGCTACCAGTATATTCCCACCTGTTAAAATCAACTTTTTCCCACGTCGTTCTCCCCAGCTGGGGGGAGAAAGGAGCGGAATAGACAGGGGCAGAGAAGGAAGAAAAAAACCGAGAAAGCCAGTAATCCTCCGTCAGACAGATCCAGACGTATTTCCACATTTCCGGCGGGACTATCGCGAGCCGTGACTCGAGCATATTCCAGCCGTCACGTTCACGTGACGCCGATTTCCTAGAAGACGGGACAAGGGGGATCGAGGTTGTCCGCAATCGTCGTTCCTCGATGATTGCCGCGATCATCCGTTTCGTGGCTGGCGCAGGTGTCGCGGGATTCGCACGTTCCAGCCGGATATGGCTAGGCATTATCCCCCCGTAGGAAAGGTACGAGCCCCTCGGAGCGGTCTATCGTTCGTTTTTCCGGCCATTCCAGCCGAGACGGTGACCGCCGCGCGAAGACGCGCTGGGAAATGGCGGCGATTATTCGCGCCCCGTAACTTCTATGCTCTCGTGGAAACAGCCAAAAACCATTGCTAACCTCGGTTTTCGCGGAACTGAGCGCTCCCCTGCCATTCCCATCGAGGTGACGCAAAAACGTTTTAATTAACCACCACCTGGGGGTGTGACTTACACGGAACAAGCCACATTCTCGCGTCAAAATAAAAAACAGAACGGTATCCTATCACAGCTTTGCATAAAATGATCGATGTTCGTTTCGCCTTCGTTCTACCAGCCATCGTGCTGAGATCCATCTCTCGTACACGATATCGCGTTGATTCCTCGTCGTCATCGATAATAAAAAAGACGAAGTAGAAAAGAAATGGAATCTTTGTCACACGACCCTTTTCGAAGCAGTAATGAACGTCTCCATAAAACTGGCGGCGTCCTCGTTCCGATCCGGTGAAACGAATTCCATCCGCGGAGGAACGAGCACTCGTTCATCCCCCCGCGGGCAGTGCGCTCTAAAGCGTTATTCTCGGATAAATTGGCCGATATCAGGGGGCGCGGTCGACTCCTCGATATTCCGCTGGTCCCGGACAACGTCGTCGGAGCCCGGGCATCGGGAAACCGTCTCAGGGATAATACTTTAAACGCTTCACCCCGGCTACGAACGTTCGAGACGTCAGAAACTTCCGACAGAGAATTAATCCTCCGTTTCCGCGGGATATTCCGGGGAATGAAGCCGGTCAAAGTTTCTCTGCCGACTGACGCTCGCTGTATACGTATATACATATATATATATACTTATATCTGTCTTTCCCATCTTCACCTCGAACGGCGCGCTATTTTTGCTCGATTCACCCCGGCTTTCTTGCTCCGTGCCATTTCTCCTCTCTATCGATGAAAAATCCGCGACTCTTCTCTCTTTAGAGCACGCATTCGAACCCTCGGGGCTATACATCGGGGTTCTGTCATCGGGTATAGAAAAGATCGATGGAGAGTTCTATGGACCGGTTCGTTTCTTTTTTGCAAGCCAACAGGGTTGTTTCTTTCGATTACAGTCTAACGGGTTCGATGCGTTACGAATTACACTGGAACTTCGAGCTTCTCGAGAGAGCAGCTGTTCAACCGAGGCGACGAAAGGAGAGCGCGCACTTTTCGTGGATAGAACTTCTTGGCGGACCACGTCCCGCCTAATCGACCCCGAAATCGTCGAAGTCGAGCGTTGAATAAAGCAAACTAAGGCTCTCTTAAGAATTCGTCGCCCGCGTGACGTTGGTTCACGACTGAGACGCGGTGAAATTTCGAAAATTTCCTACTTGCGATTCCGTTCTCCGAGCTTTTACAGAGAAAGCCAGAAAAATGGACGATTCAACGCTTTGATTGAACGACACGAATTCTACCGGGCGACCGTTTCTTTCGCGGCAAGTTAAGACACCGGAAGCGTAGCACCGGTTCCATCGAAAAGGTAAAGCTATCGAACGAGGGGAAAACGAAGGGTCAGCGCGAAGCAAAAAGAACAGAAAAAAAAAAGGAAGACAAGCAGTGAAAAGGGTGGCAGAGACGTGCGGAGAGGGATCCAGGCAATCTCCAGGTCAGGGCACGCGCGTAAAATATCGGCGTACGGGGAAATTACTCCCTGACATGAGATTTCGCTCCCCTCCACGACCGTGGATATACGTTACCACGTGATTAGTATATTAAACGCAACGACTGCGCTCCAAGAGGAAGAGGGGAAGAAAGAGGAGATTTATTCTTTAATCGTTACGACTGGCGACGTATAGAAGACCGTGGAAACGTGAAAAGTTGCCGCGTGGTCTAATTAAACGCTAATTAGCCGGTCGATTCGAGGGGTGCGGTGGAGAATCGCTGAGCACGGGATGGCGCGATCGAGGCACGAAGCGTACCGGCTAGACCGTCGAGATTGGGCTCGTCTGGGCGAGTAAATATTGCGAAAATATTTTCCCTGACGTACTCGAAACTGCTCCGGAGCACGAAGACAATTTCGCGAGATATCAGGAGGCTTCGAGCAAGGCCGCACGCCGTGGCTGTTCGTCATCTCGAACCTAACCCCCGGCGCACGGGAAACCGTCTTTTTCTCGAGGAAAACACGTGCACGGGAGAGAGCGAGCCGGTCGTGCACGGGTGGAGATATCCAAGGGAAGAAAGCGGGGGAGAAAGAAAAGAGAGCTCGAGCCGGCGCACGTCCCGCGCGATAATACCGTGAAAAATTTCGCGCGCGGAAAAAAATGTATACAAGAACGAGCAATTTGTCGTGGCGGCGCGATCACGATCGCGTGGGCCGCACCCCTCGATTTTCCGTCACCAGACTTGATTTCCAGCGGTTCACCTTTCCAGCTGTCTACACTGCGAGAGTACGCGCGTTACATCGCCAAAGTCGTGCCAGTGGAAGCGATTTATTATGGACCACGGAAGAGATTTGTCAAGCGAAGCACACTCAGGCTTTATAAATTCATGGAAAGATTGGATTCACCCCCCTGGCCGTCGTCGTTAAACTCGAGCTTCGTTGGCGAGCGTCCTATCCCGGCCAGCCTTCGAACCGACCTCGCTTGTACATTTTTCGCCGAATTCATTTCCTGTACGCCGAAATCCGGCCGTTACGTCGAGTCGATCGGTGACGCAGCCGGCACAAAGTACCAGCGCGATGCTAAGCGGAGGGATTTTAATTATCGGAGATGGGGGAAGGATGCGCAGAGCGGTTTTTTTCCCTCGACGTTTTTCTCCACGGACGGTGAAATCGTCGGGTCCCCTCGAAGCCCTCGATCCAGGACCCTCGCGGGCCGCGAGCACCGTGGGCACACCTGAGTATAAAGGCATAGAACGTAAATATCAGCTCGTTTGATCTCCAGGGCCCCATGAAAATGACTTGTAATGGCGAGGTCCCGCGTACTTTACAGGCCGCATCCGAAATAAATATTTCGAGTTTACGGTCCCGCGAGCGGACGCCGCGTCGCTGGTGTTACACCAGCGGGGAATGCTCCGAGAGGTGGAGGAGATCGACGCTGGACATTAAAACAGAGAGAAGAACATGAAAGCCGCCGGTATAATAAGCGTCCATCGGCGAGTATCTCCGCGTTGTGGCCACGGCCACGTGCCGTTAGACTAATTCTTTTTTCCTCGAAACAAACCTTGCATCGATACGCGGTTTCGATACGTTCGCGTGGCTCGCGATCCTTAAACTCGCACCCCTGCGAACGCGTGGGCGGAAGTTAAACGCGCATGCTTTTATAACTGCACAAGGTATATATATTACTTGCACTGAGAATGAATTCGGTTTATCGCCCAGTGGCTTATTCTCCAAAATTCTTTGTCAGCCACCCGTGGACTCGATACGAACACTACTTGAGTGTTCAGCCCCCCAGAAGACATAAACGTCGACTTTGTATGACGATTACTTTTCTTCTAAACACCTCCGTACGCCTAACAGACGTTATTAAACGAGGGAGATGAATCGAGAACTTGATGGATAGAACATTTTATCTAAGCAAGGCAGCCAGAACGCGTAAGCATAACCGAGAGACTTCATTATCCACCCTTCTTCATCTTTCCCCACGCGACTCCTCGCCAACCATCGTATCCCCATTTCCCAATTCCTCCGCATCCCTCGCTCCATCAGCCAGGATCCGACGAAAAATCGCGGCAAGGGTGCAACTCCGGAAGCCGGTTTATTCCCCCCGCAGTTTGATCCCCGGCGATGGTCATCGCAGCCTGTCACGGTGACGCGGTGCGAGGCTTATCGAGGAGTCGATTATATACGCGCGTCTCTCTGTCTCTCGTCGCCCTTTTCACGGGGTCCCAACCCCCGTAGGCGGCGAAGGGACCGGGATAGCTCCTCGTAAGACCCTTATCGGCTTGGTCCATGCCGTCGACCGGGCGGGCGTTAATAATAATCTTTTTCGACAGTCGCCTATCCCCCGCGCGTGCCGCGCGGCTTAAGATGCATATAAATATTTCTGAGAGCGGGGCCAGCGAGCGTGAAACGCGGCGGGATTAGCAGACGGCGACGAGGGGATCGAGAGGGGCCGGATAAAAGTGTGCGGGCATCGGTCTTGCCCGCTTATAAGGCGCCTTTGTCGCGTCGTTTATTCCGCGCGCAGGGTCGCGAGCAATGGGTGCCGTGGCTTACAGCGTGTAAGTAATAAGGTGAGAACGGTCGCCCCGTGGCTTGCCAAGGGGTCGCTGAATTTTATTACACGGATGCCTCTTCGCCGTGTCGCTGCTTGTCGTTACGTTAGCGCGGCACGGTAATTATTGGACCGCCCATATTTATGCAAACTGGCGCCCCTCGTGAAAACCGCGCACCTCACTTCGGGCGTTTTATATATTTTTACCAGAGGCGGGCGAGCGTTTTGCGCGCGACAGGATTTTCTTTGCTAGTGAAGACCTTAAACGTCAATTAACATTTCAAGCAGCCGCGCGATAAATCATTGTTAACACCTACGGGTAAAAGTATTTACACCTCCGGGAAGCAGCGAATCGAAGGTGAAAGTTGCGCGTTTCTTGTTAGAATCTATCTCGCGAGAACGTCTCTCCGGCGTCGTTAAGCGGCACGGCTATTACCATTGTATCTCCGGTTCATAAAACCCGGCGAACCGCTCGCTGGATTTCTTCGAAGACGCGCCTTGGCTCGCATCCACGTCCCCTCGGTTCACGGTATTAGCAATAAATAATTGGATTCTAGCCGGACGATGTAGCGATTAGCATTTAAAGGTGTTACCCCTATCGAAGAGAGAGGAGAAGATAGGGTGGCGCGCGGAAAAAGCACGGATAACGATGTCCCCTGACCGAGGAGGGAACGGCGGTGGTGGCACGGGGGAGATAGAAAACGCGGCGCGTCCCAACGATACGGCTGTTGCACGGTTGCTCGCCCTTTGTCAACCCGTTTATTCCGCGACGCGCCGTTGCATCGTGTTACTTATGCGCATGCACCTTATTGTGTGTAAGTAACAAGGTGAGAACGAGCCTCGCGATGGCTGCTGGGCCCCGCCGGAGAGGCATCACGCCGACATTTATTATCGACTAAAAGCTATCGTAACCGCGCGGCGGTGCGTGCGCTACCTTGGATAAATCTGAACTTTCTTCCATTCGTAGAAAATGCACACCACCGTCCGACATTTTCTCTCCCCTCGAAATATAATCGCATCGATCCGCGTGACGTCTCCTCCCGGGCTTTATAATATCCCGCTAAAATAACGCATCGACGTCGCGTTTATTCTCGTGCATCTCCGCTTCTATTCCCGTTCGTTTTATTCCCAGCCGCGCTAATTATTCCTCGCCGCGAATTTCGAGTCGAGTCTCCGCCAGTCGCGTTGTTTTCGGTACATATAAATGTACATTTTTACGAGCACATTAAATATGATTATACCGATGTTTCTTCGTGCTCGCGAATACCCTTGCTGCACGGTATCTTCTTTCTCCGTTTGTTCCTGCTTTCAGCTGTTTTTATCGCGAGACGCGTATCCTTTGTTCCTCCTCTACCTCGTCAAGCTCACCCTAAGGCGAACTGTCAAAGTGTACCGTTTTAAAGAAGGAATGATTAAATTAACTTTGTTCCTCTCCGCGTCGTTCACCTTTCAGCGTATCAAAAATCTAAACTGCCAAGAGAGACGATCGCTTTCACTCCACCTGTCCGCTAAGTCTCTAACGCGCGCATACGCGTCCCGTGCACGAAGAGGAACGCGGTCCGTTCGTCCCTCTGTTTCCACCGTTGTACCCTCGTTCCGGCCGGATTCCACTCGAGCTGAGGAAGGAGTCCTCCTCGCAGGCGACGATGCACGGGTTTACTTAAGGCCCTTTTACTCCCTATCGAGACGAGTGTTTCTCGGATTAACGTGGACTTTTGTCGTCTTAATTAGCTTACGGGACACGCGGCGGATACTGGTGGCGCTCATACTGCGGGGCCGCGCGCTCCTCTAAAAGAGCATCACGACTCCGCCGTCTCGAGGTCATCTTCTCGGTAATCTGCGTGCACTCCTAATGAGCCCGGCTATAGGAAAACAGCGCTTATGTTAAACTCGGCTCTGGCACGCCGCGTACTCTCCCTTTTCTTCTTCGTTTCTTTCGTTCGCCCGTTCCTCTTTTTCTTCTGGGCCCACTGCTGGTTGCTGTTGCTACTTCTGTTGCTTCTCTTCTGCGACTCGATAAACCCTATTCTCTCTTTCTCTCTTTCCTCCCGCCACATCTACCCTCGTACCAGCGCTCCTTTCTTTTATCCAGCGTCCCCGTGTCCACGGGTAATCGATTTAAATCGAAGAAACGCGGCTATATATACGTAGGTATATATATAAAGATCGGCGTGGTTAATTCATGCCACGGCGGTTTTACGGTGCGCGATAAATCGGTCGGGCCGCGACACACCGTGGGACATCCGGATAACCTTGGGAACCCACCCGGATCCGAGCAGGGGTGGCAGGGAGGGGAGAAAACGCGTTATCCATCGGGCAACGGGTCCAAATGGGAAGATAATCGTCGCTCGTTTAATTAATATCGGGTATGTTCTGGAATCCGACGTGGCTTGAAATCGCGGCCCCCGGACCCGGCCCCTTTGATGTCGTGCCATACCACGGCCGCGTGTTTCGCGAGGCGAGCCTACTCGCGGGATAACGCTTTAATCAACCGTCACGCACCGCTACGCTTTTTATTCGGATCTTTTAATACGTAAGCCGCTTAGCCGGATGCGACTGTACGCCATATTTATAGCGTTATCGGGCGAGACGATAGAAATGATTTACCCCGCGCAGATTCCTCCCCTTTGCCGCTATCGCGCGCGGAGAGAATTGGACGCGATAAAGAAAACGCTTGGCGAAAAAAAAATAATTAAAGAAGACACCCCCTACGAGCGCGCGAAGAGGCGTCCCAAGTAGAGCCCCCCGTAATTATGCCCATGATTTATCAAACGCAATACCGGTAAAACGGTGGCTGAGGCTGAACAGCACATCCGGCCCTCCCCAGGAACGCCGCCACCTTTTATTCCGAGTTGTCGTCGCGGGCAATAATAGTATAACATCGCCACCGGCCGGGTCTCATTTCCCGCGACGCCTTTGCCACCCCTGTTCCGGGTAAACCGAAGTTAGATCCAGAACAGGCGAAAGTACCGCTGTAAGAGGGTCGAAAGTAACCAGAGGAGGCCCTCCTGGTAGCGGGGTGAACGCGCGTACGCCTTTAGGGTGGCGCGTGCGAGCAAACGAAGGCGACGACGAGCACAGGCTATATCGTCGCTCGTAAATAACGAAAGTAGCAACGGCAGCCCACTCACCCCCTCCCGTCTCTCCCCGTGCCAACTGTTTTCCACCAGCAACCCCCTGGTCGAGCACCCTGGAAACGAGTGAAAAACGGCCTCTAGGCCGACGGGGTTGGACGTGGTTCGCCGGAAATGTTCGCGGACGAAGCATCGTAAGCGCGCCAGGACCACCGCGGCCGCCACCAGCGGCGTTACTTCCGGTAGCGGGGCTCGCGTGACCGATTTCCTACGTTTCTTTCGTTCCCACCCGCCGCGACTAGATCAATTGACTCGACCTGGAAAGTTTCGGGTCCCCAGCCAACCGGGTCACGTCGCTTAAGCGACACACGACCGGGTCGGGATAATTGATGGCAATGATTTGGCTCGCGAGTCGCCAGGAATTCGATGCTATCGCGTAACAGTTACAAAAATGCTCGCGTTCAACGAGCACGCTCGAGCGTCTCGGATTCTCGCGAATATCCCTCCTCTCGGTCTCGCCCCCTCGGATCCTCGGACCAAGCCGTCTTGGGCTCCCTCCCAACGGGCTCTTCCCGGCGAACTTGAGCGTAATTAATTATAAGCACCCGAAACGGGGGCTGGAAGTATAAATTACGCAATTTAAAGCGGCGGAGCCGGTAGATTTACCGTGCGCCGATCCTTCCCGCCCTCGTTCACCGTGGATCCTTTGGAATTTCAACTCGAAGATCTACGACCCCTCGTCTTGGCAGCTCTCGCTCACGGATGCCACCTCCGATTCGAATAGGGCGAAGGCCTGTTACTTCGGATAAAATCCTGCGTCTGAAGAGAGATTCGAAGAGGCGAAACAAGCGACACGATACGGTTGCGCGTACACCGGCACAGGGGGAACAGCAGACGTGGTTCATTAACCGATCGAATATTTCTTCGGTTCGCTAAATCCTGGCATTAATTTTCTCGTTACGGCCGGTCGAACGAAATCGAATTTCACAATTAGCCTCGCGAATCGACCCGGCCAATCTGGCCGCGAGCGAGGAACCACCGCGGAATTTCTAGACCGTGACTAACGCCCGGATGAAAGTTAATTAACCGCGGATGAGGGTCGAGGGACCAGATATCGTGCAGCGACAGAAGACGCGTACCGATCGCGCTTTCTTATCGCTTTCAGTGCTGCTAACGCGAACGTTCGCGTCACAGCATTTCTATTCCGCGACGAGTGTTTAGAAAAACTAAAGAAACGCATCCAACGCCCCCGTTTCCGCATCGAATCGACCCCCTCCGTTTTATTCTTTTTTTTTTCTCGCGTTATTGCGCCTCCTCTTCTTCAACCAAGGCTCCCTCGGTAAAAAGGTCCAGCCGCGATCGTATAGCAGGTTAATTTCACGTGGACCCTTCCCGCGTGACGTTTCGCGCTAATGGATTTTCACCTCTTCACCCCTGCCGCTCGCGCGGACCGACTCATCCGGCGTTAATTACACGGAGAATGGCTACGAAACGCACGGAATGCCCGGATACGCGATAGAATTTATGACGCCCATAGAGCCCCGATATGGCCCGCGGTCTCTTCGTGTGCGTGCACACGGGGCTGCTCTTTCCCGCCACATGGTTCACGTCCACGCGGATGATATCCTAAAAACTCGTCGCAATTAAACCGCCAAGCGTACAGTGATTGGCGCTGCTCGCACGATTAGGTTACCCTCGGTCCCCTCTCGGCATGAAAATTTCCGTCGAATCCGTTCCATCCTCCCCGCTGGTCGTTCGACGATTCGCTCGTAGCGGCCAGTTTCTCTTCGTCTTAATAACGCCCTCGATGGCCCTTGGTGCTCGCGAAAGATGCACACTGTCTGGAAACGAAGCGGTTCACGTACCCTCCTCCTTTCGTTGCTCGTTGGAAACTCGAGACGAGAGAAGAACGGGATACCTTCGAAGCGGTGCATTCGACGGATCCGTACAACAATTAGCGGCATAATTAAATACAAGCGGCGTTGCGTGAACGTTGGTAGTTCGAGGGGATCGCGGAACGTTCCGTCCAGGGAACTTCTTCTTCTTCGCGAAATTCAGGATTCGCCGTGGGATTCTTCGGTTTCGCGAACTTTGGGATCAGAGTTCGGTACTTCCGGCAGCGCGCGCCGCGGAGGAAGAACCGCCGCGGCCGCAGCCTCGATACGATCGGAAGCCATTAATCAGCCTGTCCAATAATCAGTAGAACAACAATACGTAGGAGAAGAGCTATAATTCTTCGAGTATTCTCTCAGTCTCCTGGTGAAAGGAGGAGGCAACTGTTATTAGATATCACGTTGGTTCGTTCATCGCTCTGAATTTTCGTTCTCTCGCTCCATTCATTCTCAATTAAATCCCTCGAGCGCTCAGCTGATATAATTTCGTATCGTGATAAACAAGCCACGACCATCTTTCCGTTGAGTTGGTAACGAGAATTAGATCCACTCGCCTCGAAAATGGGAAAACGTTGACCACGATCAAGACACACAGTGTTCGTTTCAACCTGGACGATATCGTCGTATCGTCGACGATGATCGCGGGTCTCCGCGGCGCAGAAAGCACGTGATGTCGGTTATATTACATGTCGGTATAACGTGCGCGTGATTTATGCCGCATGGCGGGCGCGCGGCATTAAATGGATCATCCGACGTCCGACCAGGGGTATACGTGGCGGCCACCAGTCACCTACGTAGAAATCCGCGATTTATAACGCAACGGAGCGAAGGGCAACTCGTATATTCGCGTCTGACCGTTTCTATCCCACTTTCCCTTTCCCCTTTCGCTTTCTCGCTCGCTGACGGTTCCGCGCGTCTGCACACACCGCGACGCGCGTTTCGCCTCGCTCGTTTCTGCCTCGAGCCTGCCTCTGGCCGTTTCGCCCCCGTCGCAGTTCACCAACCAACGTGCCGCGATGATACTTTGAACCAGCCACGACGACGTTTCATTGAAAGAGATCGTTCCGTTTCTTCGTTCCGTGGCGAGAACTCGATCGCAGTTCGTCCAACTGACGATCTCGCCGATTCTACTATCTTACCGATGCGGACGGATTCGATGAACTCATCGAACCGCTGCGAAAGCGATCGTAACGCCCATTGATAGGTAAGGCGATCGAGCACGATCGATGCATACGGAGAATCGTATCGTAGACTCGCGTTGGAGTTCCGCGGTGTCGTGAATAGCGGACCGGTTGCACCAGCGACGACCTTAACCCTCAAACGAGCGTACTGTTACCGCTCGGGGAAAACTTGAAACGCACGGAACAGGTTTCCTGTAACAGAGCGAAAGAGAGTGAGAGAGAGAGAGAGAGAGGTAGAGCAGGGGCGCCCAGTGCCAGTGTCATGGTATCGAGCAAAGGCGCGGCTAGGAGTTTCATGGACGATTATATTTAGTCGTAAGAGCGAGAGCTAAGATTTCACCGCGCGACCGAGCTAACGGCGCGGCGATATTAGGTTTCTGGAAAACGGTGGTCCCCGGGTGAATCCTCTAGCCTGGGTTGCGCTCGACGAGCAGCAGAGTAGCGGGAATCCCTGCTCTCTAATCCATACATCCGTTCTACTCCGAAATATGCGCGGTTGTAGAGGCATTCGCCGTCGAAGGAATCGTCCCAACGACCCGTCAATCGCGCGTTCGTTAGCCGCTCCGATCGTATCGTTATTTGTATTCGATGCCTCTCTTTCTTCTCTCACGCCCATGCCCATCAATGGCTGGATCCCGATCGCATCGATCGCATTTCTACGAGCGGGTCGCAGGAAGTCGTATTTAAACATAGACGAGGATCGATCGACGGTATTTCTGTTCGCATTAATCCTTCGAAAGACGAGCGTCCGCGGTTAATTAAGCAGACGCGAATAATCCCCCGGGCGTCCGTTTCAATTAAACCCCGGTCAATTTGAGGCGTACACACATTCCTAGGACGCGCGGTCAGGTCCTCTCTCCGCGGAATACACCGGTTGCAGGGGCAGGCAACCAGTTCGCCGGGCAATGAGGGACGCGTGCACGCCAGAGAGCACGAGCGCCTATCGCACACATACATGCAGAGTGAACGAGAGAGGGAGAGAGAGAGAGAGAGAGAGAGCCAGTTGACGCGGAGCGATTTAAAGGCAAGTGCAAGGCCCGATCGCTAAAAGTCCCGCGGATCTCGGCGAGCAGGGTCCCCGGATGACTCTAAGTGCCATGTCTCGGAGGTAGAGCAAGGGAGGAAGAGGTGGCCAGGCCGGCACGGCAGTCCTACCAGGCTCCAGAGAGAGGAGAGAACCGGTTCCACGGTTAAGAAGGCTCAGTTTCTCTCCCTGCCATGCCTCTCTTTCTCTCTATTCCTCCGCCAGTTCCTCAGCAGCGTCGTCCTTCCTTCCAACGTCTCCTTCTCTCCCCCCGTCTCGAACCGCAGCCGATCCGACTCCGCAGAGGTTACTACAGGCCATCGCCTAAACCAAAGCGTACAACCTCTTCGTCGCTCCCTCGATCGTTCGTCCTGTCCCCGTCTCTCGCTGGTCGCGATTTCTTCTCACTTTCGAACGCACCCCGCGCTACGTAGCCGCGCTCCGCGCCTCGATCCTCCTCCGATTCCGCGCGCGATCGCTTTTCTCTCCGCGCACGTTTTCCCTCTCCGTCAGCCTATTACTACTTTGCAACCTGTTGTTCCCGTTTAACGTCAATCGTACGACGTGATTTGCGCGCCGCCTGGGTGGCAATGGGGTATTACACACGGTTCCTCTGTTAATCTCTTTTGGGTACGAGATCTTCGACGCGCAAGATCGATCGATCGATCGCTCCTCCGGCTATCTACCATCAACCGGTCGGGGACCAGTCCCAGCGATGACTGGATACGTTTCACCGTTACGGACACGAGAAGGATTTTGATCGCTCGGGGAGCTTCCGTTCGAAGCAACGAAAGATCCTGTTCGGCTCGTCAAAAGAGCGTCGATACTTTCCGCGGGTGAAACTTCAAAACAGCGCGCGAGTAAATCGAGATTCGAGGGGAGATTCGAATCGATATCGCGGCCAATAAGGGAGCGAGAGAGCCGCGTCAGTGGAATAAACGGAACTCTCCGGCGATGATTTCGGCGGTAGACCGCCGGTCACGCCAGAAACCGCAAATTTCGGCTGGAAATCGGCAGCTCTCGTCCCTGGCACGTCATACTTTTCCTCGAACCAGCCTGGTATCCGCTCGTCGTCAGGGATATAGCGCACGGGGGCCGCGTTCCAATACGTCTAAGGAAGCGGTAAATCGTCGTCGGCGGTCCTTGTTCAGGTCGTCGTCGACCCTTTACTCCGTCACCCTTCTCCTCCAGTTTTTCTTCCTCGCCGCTCACGGTCTTTCTTCTCCTCCTAAAAAGGCCGAAGCTACGAAACGAGCCAGCCGTTTCCCTCTGCTGCCACCCTCCCTCCTCGTTCGAGGCAGCCACCCCGTCCGCGTTACATCCCTACCATCTCCACGCTCTTTTTCCTCGCCGGTTCTGCCCCGTTCTCCAAGCGACGATCGTGTTCCTACCCTCCCTGTATTTCTCACCCTCCAAGCGACGCGACGGAACAAGCCAAGCTCCGGCGACCGTGGAAAGCCCGAAGAAAAACGGATCCAGGGGCCGAGAGAGCACTCGAGAATCTCGGCGGAATCTTAAGCAGCCCGTAAAATTCATCTCGAATCGCTTAATTCTCTTTCGACGGGGTCGTCCCGCCCGTCGAACTTTTCTCTCTCCCCCTCGGCTGGGGGTCTGCGCGCGGGTCACAATTAACGCCGTATCGTTCCGTTCTCAGGGTTCGCGGAATTTTTCTACCCCGCCCATTTCCACGCTGGGCTCCTCGAAAATCGTCCAAGGACCGCTGGTTAAGAGGTGGCGCGGTACAAAAGCCTGCGCGACCCAGTCGTATTGTCCCTCGATACGTCGCGCGAGTTTCTCTCCCCTTCGGGTCGACCGCTACCGTTCTTTGTCTTCCCTCGTCGACTTCGTTCCGCCGCGGTCCGTCGAAGTAAGACGCTGGTATACCTATATATATATATGTACACCCACCCCCCGTCTACGCGACCATTTACGCGAAGGATATAAATCGTCGAATCCTCAACCGGTTCGAGGAGGGATCCGGTCGTAAGAAACCTCGAAATCCTTCGCCTTCTTCTAGTCGTTCTTTCGCCGGTCGGCGTACGCGGCCAAGCCGTCCGTAGCGGCACCGGAAGAGGGACGACCGTACGCCCAGGAGGTCCCCGCGGCTGGCTCACGTGTCGCGTGACTTCGTCTCACGACCCGGCGTGCAAATCGTTCGAACGTGTCTGTACATTGAAACACCGAGGCGGTTCAATTATGAGCACTCCCTTTGCGGCTCTCCGTTCCGTGTATGATTGCCGCGCCGCCCCGAGTGTATAACTGCTTACACGACATCGAGCAAATAGGTGGTTTCAAAAAATCCGGCTTATTACCGGAAACACCCATTAGCGGCGACCGCAGGCACGTAGACAGGGCTGCTAACAGAATCTGTACAACTCTGGCTATTTGCGCACGCGCGTCTCATCGATTTTCGAAACTTCGATCGTTCACGGTGGTAGTTTTTATCGCCTTCCATCGTATTCGTTTCGGTTGGTTTGCAATCGTCTCTCCTCTTCTACCACTCGTTTCGATAGACCCGCGATGAAGCGTACCCCAACGATCGAGCGAGGATCAGCGCAGGAAACACTTAAAACGATTTATCCTACGTTTACACAGCCGACAGTGCACACGGACGGGTGGCCCCTAACGATTGCGGGGCGAAAAATAATTAACAGGATCATTCGGTGCTTCAGAAAGTAATTAATTACCGAAAGGGGTGTGGGGCGCGCGGTAGCCGCGCCACGTCAAACCCGCAGTCCACTAACAGCGTGTAACCCCGGGACGAACGATAAATCACCGAAGATTCAGCTACTTCGACGCGAGCTGGGTGTCGCTAAACCGCACATCTCCCCTATCCCCGTCGCGTCGTTGTCCCCGGCTAGCGTTCCTCGCGTCGAGAATTTCCACGCTCGATACACGACGCGCCTATAAATCTATCGGCCGATAGCGTCGCCTCGAATTTCGCGGTCGATCGATTTTTCCCGCAGCGAGAATCTGCCGGATGGGAAAAGCGTCGCGAATAGTCGCGCGCGGATCTCTCTTTGCGAGGTGTCGTTGCTGCGGATCGCGGGCAGGTACGCGTCGCGAGGCAATATCGATCATCGACGAGACAATTCCTTTATCGGGTTCCACCGTCGTCAGCTATTCCAGACGTAGCCGAAGAACGCACACGTGCCCTGGCGAGATCGAGGCGTGGCTCTCGTCCTCGTTTATTTCCCCAGCTACCTTTTTTCTTCGTCGCACCACGAAATCCCACCACCAAGCCCTAACAGCTTCGAAAAACAGAGAGAGCGTCTCTCTGGTTGTCGCGTCGCGGATAGTTGTGTAACAACGACGCGAGGACGCCTGGCACCGCGGACCATTCAATATTTTCAAAAACCAATTTCGCGTTAGACTGTTTGCCGTCGGTGGAATGAGCCGAGGGGTCGGCTGGGGATATCGCGAGCACGTGTGCTTAACCACGTAGAACATATACGAGCCGTGTAAGGGGTGAGTCTGAGTAAACGCCGCGACGCTGCCGGCTGCGATATCCGTGCCGGGACGCGATGATTTTCGGCGATACCGATAACGCGTCTCCCCGTTACGACGCAGAGTTCCACTTACGCATCCCGCGGTTACCTACTTTATCGCAGGGCCATGGTTACGACCTCTTTGAATTTCGAATTTACCGCCAGAAGAATATTTCATCCCCATCGTCTTCCAACCAGTAGGTAGACATCGAGATACGGGAAGATACATTGTAAAATCACCAAATTCTAGCGTAAACGGAATAAACACGAGGGATCGATTAATTCGCCCCCATAAAACCATTTTCCCTTCATCCTCGTGCCGCGTTTCCGAAGCGCAGCGAGTCAGGGTAAAAAGCGTCGTTGACAGGCGTCAAGGACGAGCGTAAAACCGCGGCGAAACAGATATCGACGCGCGCGGAGTGCGCTAATAAACGATAATCCTCGCGATGAATCGTTACGTTTCCCCGGTGCCGGTTGGCGGTGGGAAGCGTTCACCCTCGGCCATTTAAAGCGGAAACCGGTGGAAATACGCGCTCGTACGCGGGCTGGTTGTTCGTCGTAAGGGCCGTCGCCTGCGTTGCCGTGCCTGGGGACCGTTGCGGGTGCCCCGCATATCCCTCCCCGTCGAATATTCAATCGGATGCATTACCCAGGCCACGGGGGTGGGTCTCGATGTAATCCTCCGGCGCCGGAGGGTTTCGCCTCTGTGCGTGCCGGAGATGGCGGCTGCGTCGTGGGTGTGAACCTGGTCACGCGTGTGTGTACACGCGCGCGCACGCGAGCGTTTCCTCCTTTGGCGTTGCCTCGTGCGAGCTGAATAGACAGACACTGGTGTCGGTGCATTCATCGAACGGTTGCTGCTTTTAGAGCGCAGACACCAGCAGGCCCTCCGTCGTCGACCTCGTCGTAGCTCGCGTAATTATCGTCGACGGTTATATCGCGCGAAAGGAGCTCGCGAAGACGCCGGCGGATGTAATTTCCTGGAAGCCGACCGATCGCGAGATCGATCCTGCCGACAGGCGCGATTCCAATGGCCGTGGAGGACGATCGAGCCACGGGGTTTCCTCGTGGCTACGTCTGAAATCGGATGTTTCGTACGAGAAATATGGTAGGTTGGTTCTTGGTAGTTAACAATTGCGAATCGTTTCTCAATCGTCAATGGGAAAACACGATTGGTGTACAGAGATGCTCGGATAGCGGACCGATTTATTATCGACGCGTGTTCTCTTCATCAAGATTTCATAGCCAGGGAGAGGAAGAATAAGTAGTAATTAGAAGGTAGCGGATTCAGGAAGCAACCGTGGCTAAACAGTACTACCTAGCCAAGGAGATATTATCCGCTTGTGTTCGTTATTCGGCTCTGTTTCAACGGCTGGTAGCTAATTAGCGTCAATTATTCGTTGCAATCGGAATGATCGCGGTGGCAGTAAGTTCCGCGGCAACAACTTTTCGCTCGGCGTTTTCGCGTAACGGAGCCGTATCGCCCTGTAATTTCGAGACGCGCGCCCAACCAGTGGCTCAGCCACTTTATTGAACAATTAGAGTAGCTATAATATACCGGCGCTGACGTAATTCCGCGCGGCGGGTTTCTCCGCGGGTACTTAGAGATGCTTCCGAGGTGCATCTCGCCGACTATATACGAGAACGGGGAGTGCATCCTGCATCCATCGAACGGCTGCTTTTAGTATGGCGTGCAGCTAAACCACCCGTCCATGAACAGTTACGAAATTATTGTTGGTAATTGCTATAAGAAGCGCGCGCTCGTCCGTCTTTCCCTGGCAATTTTCACGACGTTGATAAGGATAAGGGTGAACGTCTCGCGGTACCGAACGACTGCTGTTTAACGCGCGAAAACTTCCCCACCCAGAAGCGACTGTTCTCCGTTCCATTAACGCGGAACGACTACGGAAGTATTCGCATTGCTCGCGTTTATTTCAACGCTCGCACGAGTACGAAACTGAATGTACACAGGCGTCAGGAAAAATAAGAGAATCCTCGTGTCTACGCGAAAGCTCGAAGAAATTACGCGCGGCATAATAACGTATCCTGGCTGGCGAAGTGCAGCGTTAAGAGAGATATCCTCCGCGTCGAAGCAATTTTCTTTTACCGTTCGTTCGTTCGTTGGTTCGCGAACAGCCCCGATACGGCCAAGTTTCCCCGTGCACTTTATTAAAAAATTAAAGGAGCCGTAATGCGATAGTTACGACGCGATTCGACGGGAGAGCATCCCGTGCTCGGTTAGCCTTTGTCGTAACTCCGGTCCCAGCCCGTTTCCCATACTGTGCGCCCGCCAATAGAGCCGCATCCTGCGCCCACCGAATCACCGCTTTTAGTGCCTTATCGAACTACCACTGCGAGGGAAAACATCGAGAATTATCCGCTTCTAATTGCAATAAGAAAATACGATACGCGCCTCCCGTTATCGCGGTTACTGGCCACGAAAGCAGCCCTATGGCCCTGGTCCATTTCTACGTTTATAGCCCAACCGTGCGCGGTTCAGTGAATGCCTGTCTTGGTCCTGAAAATCCAAGACAGAAGGAATTATATCGAAAATATGACCGAGCGTGGCGATGGTTAGACTTTCGTTCGTCCGGAAGTAAACGATCGAGTTCCACGACCGGTGCGATTCACTCTGAGGAGGCGACGAGCAAAGTACAAAAGTCGAGGTAGACAACAGAAGTTTCACCACCCTCGCGCGTCTCGCGTTGACGCCTCGGAAATTCCGAGGCGGCGCTTCGTGCGAAACTTTCACCCTTCCCACGAGGATGCAGAGGAGGCGAGGATGTCGGCCAGTTCCGGCTGTGAAATCGGTCGAAATATGGGTACCAAGGTGCGAGTAGCGCTTATTCGCGAAGCTGGGAAGAAAGGAGTCATAATTTCCGTGGACGATGGAAAAACAGGCGGCCACGCGAGTAAGGCGAAACTGGGAGGGGTGGAAATCCTAAATCGTACCGCTCGCCGCCGCCTGGACGAAGGAGGCGTTTGTGTGGATTAAGAAACGTTTTTCTCTCGATGGCCAGACACGAGCACTCGGAGCGAGCCTCGTCCGTTTTCCACGACGGCGTTTCACGGTCCTGGGGCTCTCGAGTATGTAGCCGAGGGAAGCAGACGCCGAGTAAAACATACGACGCTTCCTTGCGCGCGTACATGTATCTTGCCGCGAAACACAGTGGCTGGTGGAGAAAAGAAGGTAGACGCGGGGGGAAAGAGACGCGGTGGGTTTAAGAGAACGGACCTAAGCCTTCGAGATACATGTACTTCGGTGTTGGCTTCGCTTCCGAACAGGAATTCGAAAGCATTAGCCGCTTCGTAAGTAGCTGTTCGCACGCGTGGCTGCTGTGCTTGCTCAGAAATTCTCGCGGATACGTGTAGCAGCGGCTGGTTGGTTTTGTTTGAAATCAAACTGTAACAGGATACACCGGCGGGATGCGAGCTTTTACTCGCTTAGCTTGCCCCGCGAGGGGGGAAATTTATCATCGACTCGCTCCAGTTTCATTCCGGGGACGCCATCATCGCTCACGTTCTTCCGCGTTCGTGGATTCCAATAAAATTAGACTTTCAAACGACGCGGAACCGAACAGGACACTCGTATCGTATTTGTCTATTTCGAACGCTCATAAGGGAATTCGACGCGTCTCTCTCTCTCGTTGAGAGGCTGTTCGTATAAATTCACTGACACACGCAAACGCGTGTGCGTAATCGACTCGTCGTACGCGAGAGACGACGAACCCCGAAAGGAGAAGGGAAGAATTAACTGCAGGCGTTCGTGTCCGACCATATCGCTCCGTGTGCGTCCAAGATTTATGTTTTAATAATTATTGTGACACTGGCGGTCGCGTGCGCGAGGCTAATCAATGCAGGTGTGTCCGCACGAGGTCCGCACGCGGATGGACGGACGAAGAGTCCGACAGATCGACGGACAGGGAGCCGCAGGATCCGAGCGAGACCGCGATGGAACAACCAGGCCCTGTGGATGCGAGGAACCTCCGAGGGGGATGCCCCCTTCGACAAGATGGCCTCCACGCATTCCTCCACCACCGAGCAGCGGTTGCTCTCGCCTCTCTCTGCCTCCTCGTCGTCGATCCGAGTAGGCGAGCGGCTCGCTAATACCGATCGACCGTTCTTGCTCGCGACGATGCGATCGTTCGATGAAACTTCGCCGTCGTTTATCACTTTTCTACTTTCTATTCCTAACGTTTCCTAACGCGATCGAAGCGCAGTCCGCGACACGCGCCACTGGACGCGCCGATTTTTATCCTCCGAAAATGAAGGACCACGCGCACCGACTTGTTTACAGGTTTTAATCGTCCACCTAAAAGCGGGATTTCACGGTTCACTTTGACGAGCGCCGGGCGTGATTCAATAAAACTGAAAGCAAAGTGGAAAGCGTAAATAACTGTACGATCAAAGAGCACAATCGAGTTGTAATTTACGCTGTCCAGTTTGTTTTCAATTCCGCTGAATCAGCCGAGCCGTTCGACCAAACTGAACCGTGTAATTTTCCCTTAAGGGAACGGGTGGTGCGCGTGAAACCGACTTCGATCAACATTGCCAAGTATTTTTTTTTTTTTTTTTATCGCTTCGATTCGCTCCTTGGTTGGAACCAGCAGAAACGTCCACGAAATTCGCGTGGTAACACCCCTTACGTACATCCTCAACAAGGTACTACCCCCGTCGTAACCTTTCGCGCGATCCGCGCAATAATTGAATCTCGCGAGGGGATCCAGTTTCGAAAAATTCTATCGTCCGCGCGGCGCTAATCCCGTGCTTCGCCTCGCCTCGTTCTGCCAGGCCTTTTGCCTCGTGCTACGGACTATCGTGCTTCCAGCCGACCTGAAATTATCGGTTATCCGTGCGCGGCATCGCCGATTACATCTCGCGTCGATCATCGAACTTTCCACGCGGAAGTGAAACGGACACCGCGGGTACGTGTAGCTGGGGCGTCTCGCCGGCTGTGGGACTAGAGGCTAGATGGGTCGAAGAAAAATTCGCATTAACGTCAGGACGCGATTCTCTACGGTTACCTGCGGCTAGCCGCAGGCGAGCCAACTCCGGATACTGACTCGACGACGCTGCGACTGCGAGACGATCTCCATTTCTATTGTGCACTCTGGGGCTCAGAACCAGAGGGCGAGGAAACGGAGTAAAGATAGCAAAGGCGTGGGCACGCCTCTTAATTAGCCGCTCGCGCCGGGGGCCGATCCTCCTTCGTCCTCGATGACTTACGGTTGGAAACGTTGGAAAAACAGTGGGTCCGCGGCGAGAGAAGGTTTATCGTTCGGTCAGAAGTCGGCGCGGTGCGCACGCCGGCTGCATCGTCCACTGTGCGTGTAACTCGTCCATTATCTGACGTTACATCGGGGACCAGCAGGGAAATAGAGACGCCTGCCGCGACGAACGATTCGTAGGCGAGCCACGAGCTTTTGTGCTCGTTCCACAGTCTTAACGATTTCATTCGTTCTCGCCTACGGTGTGCCACGCTCGCTGGCGCGCCCCTCTGGTTTTTCGGTGGAAACGATCGCGACGATACCGTCCCCACGATGAATTTATTAACGACAACACCCCGGAATGCCGTCACGTGGCTTCTGTAAACAACGCTCACGAACGAATCGCTGGGAGGAATGTCAGCTTATGAATCCTACTTAATAGATAGCGCGGTTATCCGAGATGAATTCGAGCGATAAGTCCGATCAGAGCGGGCGATAA
The DNA here is from genome assembly GCF_050948175.1 of Xylocopa sonorina. Lineage (NCBI taxonomy): Eukaryota > Metazoa > Arthropoda > Insecta > Hymenoptera > Apidae > Xylocopa > Xylocopa sonorina. The sequence goes on along the minus strand of NC_135197.1, from coordinate 9,109,712 downwards.
CCCGCGGTTGCTCGGCTCGAAACGAGCGAAGCTCGATAGGTTGGGGAAGGCGTTCTTTTTTTTACCAGCGTGGAATTGAGACGCGGGAATTCTTTCATAGTTGTATTTCGTCATCTATTAATTGGAATACAGGAGGCGCGCGGGACACGGGACGACTTCATTTAGGGAGCGCAGTAGAATCTCTAACGAAGGTAAACACCATCGGCAACGCGGCAACTTTCTTAATAGCGTTTGTCGCGGGAACGGGGAGAGCGCAACGACACGAAATTAACGTGGAAATTTATTGGAACTCTTTCCTACGGCCGTCGCGCTGAACTTCAATTACGACGCCGTAGCCCGTGGAATTCGGGTCACCGTTAGATTTTTCCAGAGGACGGAGGGGAGAGTCGCAGAGAAACTTTTATCCCGTGTGATTGGGCTTAACCGATAGCCGACTAGCATTGTGTGTGAGAGAGAGAGAGACAAAGAGAGCCAGTCGAGTTCTCGTGTCAGCTGCATCGAATCCGTGGCTTCTGAAAACTTCGCCGTTCCTTCCGCTTACCTTCGCCCGACCCTTGCAACCCCCCGGTAGCCGTCGATAAAAAGTTCGCCCCATAAAGTGGCGTCGATGGAACGCAGTAAAATTTTCTATAAAATTTGATTTCTCCGGCCTCTGCCTCGGCTATTACCGCAAATTTCGCCGGACGAAAGAAGCACGCGCGGCTATCTCTCCCCCGTACACCTATTACTTTTAACGACCCCTTCGCCTCCACCTCCTCCACCTTCTCGCAGCATCGTCTCGCGCGGCGCGTACACAGCCGCGGCCATAAATGGCTAATATTACAGCTTTTACTACTGTCAAAGTAAATTACACATCGGCTCAGTTCAGAGACACTTTAGCCATTCGTTCCAAGTTCATTTGTCCGGCGGAGATTAGCCAATATTCGAGGCGGGGAAAAGAAAAGAAAAAGAGAGGAAGAAATAACTCGCAGGTATCGCTGGACGGATAATCGAGCCGAAGATAGCGTCCGAGGAGTAGATAAATGAAGACAAACGAACGCTCCCTCTCTCGAGCCGGATCGTTTAGAGCCGTCAGCTCGCGCGAGGGCATCCGGCAGGGATGATCGTGACGCGATCCGGTGCGCTTCACGCATTCTCGCGTGCCGGCTTCCTCGCGATGGCTGCCGTTTCACGTTCGCGCCCGTTCCTCCTCCTTTGTACCACCGTGAACGGAGGCGCTAATGGCGATCGTCTCGCGTTCTTACCGGTTGGCCAGTTTCTGTCGACTCCCGTTCTCCCTTTCCCGTCCCACACCCCCTTTCGTTTCTCTTTTTCGCATTCATGTTTTCCCCACGTCCTCCCGCCGTCTCTCGCTTTCCCTCGAGTAGTATTCCCCCCCTCTAACCGGCAGACCGAAAGCGAGAAGGGTGTTCTCTCTCCTCTCGAAGTACTCCCCGGTTGTTATCTCGAGGAAAACTCCCTTTTTCTCACCCGAGACCAGAGAAATTCCTTCGTATATACCTCGATTGCCGGGGCAAGAGGAAGCCCGGAGAGGTTCCAGGGCTCGATGGTAAGAGGGAGCCGGAGCGTCGAGGAGAGACGCAGCCAGGAGAGTTCCAGCAACGTGGCTGGAAGAGAAATTGCTTCGTTTCCGAATCCGCTGTGTGTGTTCTGGCTTGATTGGCCTTCCACCGCTACCTCGTTCCTCTAGCTACATCAGCCGCGCGGTACTCCCCTTCACCCTTCCTTGGTCCTGGCGCCAACAACACCCTTCCGATGCTCACCTTTGCACCTCCTCTATCTAGTCCCGTAGGTTTTTCAGTCGGATAAGAAAAAACGTAACGCGTCGCGTCTCGTTCGCGATTAACAGTGCGTGGGTCGCTACGTGGGATTCTAACACCGGAAGGGTCCCGCGTCGAGGGTGCGCGGAATCAAGAGGGTTCGTACCAAGGGTGGAAAACGAAGGCTACGATACTTCCTGTGAAGTTCGACCAATGAATATTCGTTTCAACTCCGTGGTCTCTTCGAAACGATCGTTTGTTGGTTCCCCAGCGGATTATGAACTCCCGTATTTTTCCTCCACCCCCTTTTCTTCTTCTCATTGTTATCACGGCCAGGTACAATTACACGAGCAATCTCGGACAACGATAAACCCGGGAACATCAATTACTACACTTTATCTACGCAATTACCAGGCGGACGATGAAACGTTTCGCGTACACCAACGTAGCCTGCTCTCCCGCGTTAATTGCGTCGGTTAAACGTTGCGACGATTCTTCGGGCATCGCGCGCCCCATCGTCCCATCAGGAAACGCTCTTTCGAACCTTTGGTGTGACAAGCAAACAGAAACGACGCTCGTTTCGTCTCGATGCGGACACGGGGGTTAATTAAATCGATCGATCGGTATCCGGCGCTGCTTTCTAAACCTGCTCGCATGAGAAACGCTATCTAATAATGGGTCGACGGCCGCTTTCGAGCCGGGACACGCTTCATCCCCGGCGCGCGACGAGTCCTTTGACCGTTGATACACCCGCGGAATAATTAGAGATAAACCGAATTTATTCCCCGCGACCTAATTACCCGCGGCTCGTTTAATTAATGGCCGGCCGCGAGTCATGACCGCCATTGTTACGCGCCACCTAACAAACTGCGCCCGTAAATGTCCGTTACGCTGTTATTGATACGCGTCTGAATCACTCATCCGGACTCTTAGCCGCGGCGGGGGTGGCTGTTGCCCGCGCGAAATCTCGTTTTCGCCAATCGCGGTTGCGTTCGCCCTTGTGGATTCGACGCAATGGTCCCGTTGCAAACTTTCGAAAAAATCGAACAAACGAAGAATTTGAGTAGAAGAAACTGTAGAATTGCCAAGGGTTAACAGAATGGCATTAAAAGTCTACGAGCAAACTGCTGTGTAGGAAGTGGTACCACGATATTTCGAGCATTCGAACGATGATAACGTGTTTGCAGCTTCCATTCAGGCGCCTATCTCGCAACGGCAATTTCCCCAGGTCGTTCGTTTTCCCGGTTGATTTACGAAAGTTCGAACGCTGATTATTAGAGATCGCCGGGCACGCGAGCGAAGAAGGAAACGCGTACTCTTCGGTGGTATCATTATCGTGCGCGCGGGGCGAATAAATCAAACGGGGTAATTCCACGAATCGCAACCGCATTGTTACGTGCCGTCTAACAAATCATATCTGTGCGCGGCTGACACTGTGCCGTTGCAATTACTGATATCGCGTCACGAGTAGATGGAGCCGCTTTCAACTGTCACGCCGCTCGTTCCGGAAGCAATCAATTTGTCACTACAAGCCTCGATCGTTGGATCCGCCGTATGGTACCAATGAATAATGCATGATATCGCTGAAAAACGGCCCGCGTATTTTCATAAGGTCCCGCGGAGTTTACACGCGTCCGTCGTTCTTCGATCACCTTGCTTCCGCTTCTACGTTGCAATTACCATCCCCTAATTCGACCAAGATTCGACGATTCGCTAAAGTCAACCTACACCCTCTCCTCAAATCCTTTCGATATTAGATTCCCTTTCGTCGAAATTCTCGCGAGGCAGCCCATTCAGGGGGTCGAAAAGATCCACGGGTTTGATTAACTCGTCGCAAAGGAAACACAGCGACGGCAAGACACGAAACGGAAAGGCAAACAGAGTGGAGAAGCAGACGCGAGAAGCGTCGATGGCGATAAAAGGCGGCACCAGCCAGGGCGAAACAGCCGGGGAAACAGGAGCACGATAGCGTGAAAAGGTGGCGCGATAAAAGGCCGTGGTAACGACGAACAAGTGGCGGAAAGCGAAGAGAAAGGCCATCGCGCGGACGGGAGAGAGCCTCGTGGCGTCGTCGTCGGAGGAAGCTCGAGAGCCTCGACAGACGGTCGACGTTCGTGAATCTTTCACAGCCGGTGGAAAAAACAAATTCCCTTGCCGCTATCTTCCTCTCTCTCTCTCTCTCTCCCTTTTCCTCTCTGACATCATTTCGTTTCACCTGTGACACGGTAGGGATCGTTACGATACGCGTTAGTCGAACCTTTCCTCCCTTTTGGGTGATTAGTTCGGCCACGTGCCGGTTTTCCGGGTACTCGAGGGCGGAAGGGAACCCCCTCGACCAGCCAGGACTTCCGAGAGGCGTCGAAAGGGAGACATTAATGGCGGCGCGTTTCATCTAACCCTCGATCTCATCCGGATCCCGTGATTTGCTGGGACATACGCGCTTCCGGGCAAGAATTATGGGCCCCCGAGGATTGTGCTTTATCGACGGCCCGTTTGATGGGAAACGATATCGATTTCGGCTGTAATTTGTGAGATACGATCGAGAGATACGTGCAAGGATGTTCCGCGTAATCGTCGGAAATGAAATTCCGTCTCGAAAGACGTACCAGCGCGACTGCAGAGGCGAGCATTTTCGCGAGTCGGTAGTTTCTTAGGTTACACTCGATTTTCGATGGAATTAGAATACCGGTGGAAGTATATTACACGGCGCTGAAACAAGCGATATAAGGGACAGAGGGTCGGGAGGATGAATGTACGGCAGGAAACAGAGAGAAGACACTCGATGCTCTTCGACAACACACGAACCCCCGATCCAACAACCGGGGGCCTGTTGTAATGCTTCATGGGGGCGAGGCCCCATGTCCGTGCGGGAACATCGATATATCAATCCGATGGCCCGTGGATTGTGAATCTCCGGTCGCCCGCCGCTCCTCCCTTTCGTTTGGGAAATCGAGCACCGTCATAAACTACCTTCGGACCGGTTCGAGGTCAACGTAGCCTGTGTTTTGGGTTTCGCGCGAGGCTCACCCTTTGACAAGAAAAATGTTTTCCTCCCAACTTTTCGCGCGTTCCGATGCAATCTCTGTCGGCCGTTCAACATCCATTATCCGATTCTTCCTCGGCCCCATCCGTAACCCAGATGTCGTTGCTGTCCCTCCGCGAATAATTTCAATTTCAAAATAGTCCCCGGATTTATTTCGAAACCGGATAACGTTACATTATCCGTAATACTATCAGATATTGAAGCTTGATGCGTGCGTTCTGAAATTGTAACCACTCATAGAAAAAACAACAATCGCATTTGGAATAATACGCGAGGACATTTTTGCTCGGATCGAAAAATTCCCTCGTCGAGATTAAAAATACGTGGGTATTTAAATTTCACGGTACTTAATCGTGTGATGAGATTCTTTTCGCGAGCTGTCGCACGGAAACCACCCCGTATCGCGACTGCAGCCTACGATCGTCAATCGATCGGCGCCATCCACGTTTTTCATCCGTAATCTCTCGCGCTAAAGCCCCGTTTCCGTTCTATTATGCGGCGCCGGCGACGGTCCGCGTAATTTATCGCGGCGCGACCCAATGTATTTTAGGCATTTTACACGAGAGCACTCTTCACGCCGCGTCGATCGCTCGATCCGGGTGCCGCTGTTTATTTACCGTCGACGCCGGCCAGCGAGAGGTTATTAATTATCGTTTGACGCTCGTCAGCGGGAGGGAAAGTTGCTCGCACGCGCCCGCTCGCAATTAGTCGGGCGCGTAACGCGTGCTCGCGCAACGACCCGCGAAAGGCAACGTACTTGTCGCGAGTGGACCTCGCTTTTTGCTGTCAATTTGTTGCGGAATTTCCTGCTGACGCTGTGCACACGCGTTACGATGCAACGCGTGGATCTTCTACGAATTCAACAGCTGAGAAGCGAGATAAAATATGCTGAATCTCTGCTTATTCGAATGTACGAGATGGAGAATCGGTGTAAATGGCTACAATCTAGTTAGATGTGTCAACAAGAGAAGTTGGAGATGGCGATCGATACAGCTGGACGCTCGATCCGGGTTGACGATTCGACAGGGTCTCGAGAGCCGATTTTAAGGGTTGTAAAATTTCCAGCCAAGGATCAGAGGGCGGTTTCCGCGATCGGTCGTGACAAGTCGAGCGTGCTATCCACGGATCGAACGACGAATCGCGAAGTCGGTCTTCAAGTCTTTTTTTTCACCGGCTCGGAAATTCGATTTCCCCCTCGACCGGCATCTTTCCGCTCTATCGTCGCATTCCGTGCGCCGCGATCAGAGGTCGACGTTTGCCCCACATTTTTCTTTTTTTTTTTCAATCGCCGCTCGAACGGCCAGCTCGCAGCGGAACTTTGACTCCGGCACGAAATCACCCCCGTTTTACGCCTCTCGCTGCAGCCAGGAGCTCGATTACGCTCGAATCGTTAACATCCGATACGGATCCGCTCTACGCCACGATTCCGTCCGTGTTATCCGAAATCGAATCAACGAACGGCCCTGTTCAGTCTCGTAATTCCGTGTTGAACGAGAGTACACGATGGCCCTGGCCGTCGCGAGCGTTTAATTGCACAAAAACTCTCCTCGATCGAATTGAATCGAGGCGCGGGGCCTCGTGCTTATCATTGCTACCAACTACGTGACTAATCGATTTCTAATATAATCGTAACGTCGAGTCAACGTCTTAAGTATGTAGTGACTGGAGGAGGCTCGACGTCGTTATGCTTAATGCGCAGATAATGCGCAACGTAAGAAGATGGACAGGGAACGGACGTTATAGTTCCACGCGTAGTACAACATAATACCACTGCCCTTTTTGCCCAAGTGCACTCTCTTTCTCTTCTCCCGTCAATCTTCTTCGTGCTTTTCTTATCACGCTGCTCTTCCATCGCTATTATCAGATCGTATTCGGTGGATTTGTTTTTCGAATTTATCAGGGCCGACTGCGAGATTCTCAGATTGTTTGTACCAAGTATACACCGAGGGGACGTTAGTTTGGAACATTTCTTGACTCCCCTCTTAATTAAACATTCTCGACGTTGGTCTGTTCCTCGTTGGTCGTTCGACGAACACTCGAGATGCCTTCCTTAACTCGAGCGGTCGAGTCCTTCCACTCGAGAAGACCCCCGGATGGTCGTTGGTCCCGAAAGGCGCGGACCAGTGTCGCGCCTAAGGGACCGAGAGCTTACGACTTTAACCAAACGTCCTCCGCATTGAACGCGGCTCAGTCGATCGTGTGGCGCTTGGGAACGCAGAAAAGGGAGCTCGATTTTCCGGAGCGTGTGTCGTTCCTGGCTGCGCTGCATCGCTTCCGCGGCCAGTCGTACATCACAGAAGGAGGAACACAACGCGGGGAAAGAAACGGGGCTCCGTAGAAGAGCGAGAAAAAGGTGAAAGGGAATGGCGAACGAGTGGAAGCGGGGAGGGAGAGAGAAGGAGAGAAAGGCGGAAGGGCTTTAAATCAATAAATTTCAAAAGCCAAAGCCGCCGCCTTACCGTTATAACTCTCGAACCGCGGGTATACCTTTTGCCTCGCGTATATGCCATCAGAGGAGACAAAGAGACTTGCACTCGAGCAGTCAATGCTGCGGGGACCACAGCGAGTGGCAAAGGCCTAAGGGGGAACGCGAACGAAACGAAAGGGTCCCAAGATGCACGGCACGTCGCAAAAGAGATTGATGCTATTCGATTTTCGGTTTCGAGATAAGTTAAGGGACAGCCGTGGATGTATCCAGCCGCGCTATGTATCGCGCGTGGATCGTGAAATCGTTCGCGTCCACGCGCGCGTCCCCTTCTTCCGCGTCCTCGCGAGGACGCCGGATTTTTCACCCCTCGATTCCACTTTGGATTTCGCTCGCGGTGTAATTATGCGAGTCCCGCGTTTATTCAGCCAGCGAAATTTTTTTCGACGAGGGGAAGAAGGAGAGAGAAAAGGGTATTCTTTCAGGATGCTTCGTTTCCGCTTGGAAACGCCGCGAGATTCGACCGACCCGTTTCTCGCTGCGCCAGTTATTCTGCGATTTTAGGTCAGGATCCGGCTGGTGGCGTCCTGTAGGGGTGTGTTTAATACACCGTTCGTATTGTGGGTTACGATCTTTTTTTAAGGAACAAAAAGGAAATAATTTTCTCGCGTTCGCTGCGTCGCGGACCAGTGACAATACTTAAAAATATACCATTGTGACCGTCTTTCATTCGCAAACGCAAGACGTGCCAGCGGTTTCCTTCTAAGCCTCGCATGAATGGACCTCGCACACACGTATAGCCGAAGAAACGGAATTTAATTTAGCATTTTCTGTACACTTAAATTCCCCGCAAATGCGAGGACATTACGCAGCGCTACCAATAAGAAATACAACGCGATCGAGGACGGTAATTGCCCGTAATCGTTCGTCTTTGAACGTCTCATCCGGTGTACCGTGGACGCACGCACCGCGGACCGCATGATTCAGAGTGCAGCGTCGTGGACTCGCGATATAAATTCTGAATTATTACTTCTTTTTCACCCCGCCTGTCCCCCTGGCTAGAGATGGCCGTGCGCGCGCGTATTTCACTCGCACCGAGCTATTCGTAATTAGAAAGCCATTCAGAAGTACGCGCATCCACTCTGCGCTGATGGATACCGACCATATCTCACGGCTCCGCGGATGTTGCCGCCGCTGCCTTTCATCTCGCCAAGTGCGTTCGAAGAGCGTTAAAAGTGAAGCCACCGGCCGCGTTGATTTTTCATTGTGACCGCCGAGCCTAAGAGACTCTCCGATTTTTGATTAACCCTGCGCGATAGGGTCACCGGATCAGAGGACGTGTGGCAAGTTTTCTATAAAAAAAATCTACAAACTACTAGATCCTTTCCTCGACGCGAAATTGCAAACATTCCCTCCAAATTTTGTTTAAATCCTCCACAAAAAAAATGGTAAAAAAATTGTCTAATGAAATCAAGTTCCGCAGCGGTTCTTTTTTCAGAAAGCTTTTTAATTTTCCGGGTGGCTCGAAATTTCAGAGCGCCACCACTTCAAGCGGCGCTGACTAACCGAAAAACTGTCTCGCGCTGGGGTTAGTAGAAGGGTAGGAGTCGAGAAGGGTAGAAACGATCGGATCGATCGGTGGCGCGCAACAACGGGAACGAATTCGATCGTGCATGCCGCTCACGGAAATTCATAATTACGGTTAGACAATAAAAGAGGGCAAAAATTGAGGCGAACCGGAGAGAGGACGGGCGGGGACGGTGGAATGCGTTTAATAAACGTTGATCGCAGAAAATTGGCGAGGGGCCCAAAGTCGAAACGGCCTCACTCGCCGCGGCAGGCTACGTGAGTCATTTTCACGCCTCGAGGGAACTGCCGCTTCCAATTAATTCGCTATTCGAAGGAATGTTTCATTAGGCCGTTTATTAATGCCGTCTTATTTCTATTAACACCGTTGACCTTCGCCACCGGAGAACACTGTCTCGATCCCCCTGAGAAAGCTGCGCGCGGCGGCCGCTGAAAAATTACGAAACCCGACGGGGCCGGTTTAATCGCCTTAAATTACTGTAATACCGCGCGCGCGAAATTGCAGCCCTATTGCCACGAATAATCGACGATATCGAATACACGTTTACTTCCGTTGTCGCTGGAAATCCCTACGTTTCCCTTATTATATTCACTCTCGCCTTTTCTCCATTCGTTATTTCGTTCTTTAAACGGGGACGTTTTTATATACCCTTGGCTTCGCCCCCTCTTTCTCTCTCTCTCTCTCTCTCTTTCTATTTCACTGAGGGTCGCCTCGTCGAAATTTCTGTGATAATGTCACTGGAACGCCATTAATTCTCGACGGTTCCCTTTTAAAGTTTCAACGTTGAACGCGACGAAGAAAAATCGTGGCATATTTCACGCGGTTTTTTCCCCCGTTGCCGAAAGACGAGAGACGTCCCTTCCCGTTCTCGCGCCGCGCAGAAGAGGCGTGAAAGAAATAGAAACGCGAAAGCAAGAAACTCCGAACGAGTGACGTCGTGACTTTCTCTTCGCGCAGCGCACCCCGACTTCGTTATTCATGCCGGTATCCCATCACCCCCCCACGCCTTCCCCCCATTCTTCCACTCGCGGATCATATATTTTTCATCCGGCGTTTCCTACGCTTTCGCAACGCCCTCGGATATCGTTGTTAAATAATCAAGCTAGCGATCTACGCGCGATATTCGTTTGCCTTCGCCTTGAAACCCTTTCGTTTACATTTCTTTATTTTACCCTCGCCAGAGGAGAAGAAGAAGAAGAAGAAGAAGAAGATTTCCTATCTTCTCTTTCTGCAACTTTGTCTTCCACCTCTTCGTCATCTTCTTCTTCCTCTTGGATCACATTTGCTCCTCTTCTGCGTCTGCATTTCGATTTGTATCTACTACCTCTTCTTACCACACGATTTGTCTTCCTCTTATCCACAGTTTGTCTTGCCTTTCGTCCAACTTTTTCTTGCGTCTCCGGTTTCTCTCTTTACCCAATCTACAATCTTCTTCTTCTTCTTCTTCTTCCTCCTCCTCTCCATCTGTTTCTTCGTGCCACCACGCTCGATACGCGTATTCTCTTGGCCTTTCTCAGCCCTCCCTCTTCGTCCCCCGGACTCGCTCCGATCCGCAATCCTCTTTTCTCCGTTCTTGTCGTCGCTCTCGCGCCACCCTCTCGCGAACCTCGCATCGAACACGTGCACAGCGCGATGTAACGACCACGCTAAACTGTCCCCCGTGATAATTCTTTCTGTCTCGCGGGGCACTGCACGAACCCCGACTCGTGTACACGCGTGTCAACATGCCGGACTCGTCGCGCGAATCGGCAGGTGGGTGGATAAGTAGATGCGTTACGCGGTTCGCAGACCAACAACGTAACGTTCCAGCTTGTAGTCTACAGGGTGGTCGACGCGCGGAACACCCGTCGACCGTGCTAAGAGCGCATCGAGGACGATCGATGAACCGCGATTCCACAAACGCAATCGTTCCACGATTATCCGTAACTTTGTGCGCGAATAATTCCGGCATTTTTTATGCCTCCCAGCTGCGGTACCTTTGAATGGTCGCAAAATTACCTACCTCTGAATTTATTAAAATTATTATACAGAACCGTTCACCCGACAAAAGATAGGGAGCTCGATCCAATTAAAAATGAAAGGTCCCCTGGCTTGGACACCGGTAACGAATAAAATTTCAATTTCGTCCTCTGTGCCTTCGTTATTATCGCTTTTGCGCAAACACGTCGGATAAATGTTTCCACGGCGGCGCAAAAGCTCTCCTCTGACCGTATTTTTGTTTCATGCCGGCGGACTCCATTTACCCGGGGTTCTTAAAAAACGCGACGCGTAAACCGAGGGAGGAGGCGTCTGCGCGCTCGGAGGTCGTTCGATTCACGATCGTGGGGGGGTGGCCACCGGGCTGGCTGACGGGGATGACGATTCGCCGCGGCGCTCGATGGAATTTTTGCCGCAAAAATCCGCCGCTGCGAAATTCACCCCTTTAATCTTCGCCGGCGGTGGAATGTCGATTTTCATCGAATTTGGTTATTCGAGCTCGCAGAGCCGATGCTCGATACGGCTCTCCCGTGGCATGTAACGCCCCCGCCGCTCATCGACAGCGCATAACGGAGCAGCTAAATTTCGTTAATGATGAACGGTCCTTCACACGCGATGGTTCATGGAAAATGTTCGTTCGTTCCCGCGGTGTTCGCCCGTTTAAACGCGCTGCCGCCCGGGATGTATCCGGGAATTCCGTCCGGCTGGCAAAAGGCGAAAACGGATCTTGCGTAATTAATATCGATGCAAATGAACGCCCATCGCCGTTAATTGATTCCGTTGTACACATTAATGGAGGGCAATATTTATCGTGCAATTATTTAACTTCGTCGCGCACACTGGCTGGCCGATGTATATCCCCGGCGAAATGTCGCGAACGAGAGAGGGTACGAATCGAACGACGAACGGTATCGCGTTTTTCGCGTTTAACCAGCCCTTCGAGCGATCTCGAACAAACGAGAGAGGATCCGTGGGCTGCGTTTACGTACGTTACACATCGTTATCCGCGAGAGCATTACTACCTAATGCATTAATCATTATCGGTGCAGACAGAGGCGAGCGCGCGAGAGAAAAGGAGAGAGACAGACGTAGCTATCGATTGCGCTTCTCTTTGATAGCGTTAGGAATACTTGGCGCATGCAAATGTTAGTTATGCACGCAACATTGCTCACAATTTGATCGTGCCGTTCGATCAACAGACACGACATCTTGCGACTACGATCCGCGTGCGTGTTCGCGATACAGAAATTAGGATTGCCTATCGCTACCAAGACGCTCTCTACACAGTGCAGATTCCTCATATTGAAATGATAACGATACATTAGACGGCACTGAATTCAAGGCAAAACTTTTGAACATCTTCAACTACATCTGCACAATTCGTTCGTAACTACAATCTGTCGAGCACCACGAATTACTCGACGAGATTGATAACCAGTTCAATTCCCCTCTAAGATCTGTCTATCATCGCGCAGCGACAATTCCGGTATTGTTTACCATCGATCCATCGCTCTCAGAGCGTAATCCCCTGATTGCATTAACGCGCGTAATAATCTCTCGATGATCTCTCGATCGAGCGGTCCTCGCCGCTCCGCGATTTCCGCGTCCACCCTCGTCCAGATCGATCGCCCGCTGTGCGCCTCTGCGAACCGTTCTGTCCGCGACGAAAGCATATCGCGAGCGAAAACAACAGACCCAATTACATTCCGAACCGGGTAGAGTATTACGTGTGCAGAGGCGATCCCGTGGATCGACAATTCTCCGACGCAGTTTACCGGTCACCCTGTATACAGAGCCAGACCGACCGATAGTTGCACTGGTATGCACTTAAGCTACAATGCGCCTGGGTACATTGTGTCTCTCACGTAAGCGTTAATACCGGCACAAGAGCCGTGGTTGCGGGGGCGGGGGTGGCTGGTTGGGAGAGCGCGCAGGGTGCAGAGGGTGTACGTTGAACAGCTCTACAAAGAGGAGACCAGCGGCGCGACGAGGAGGGATGGCACGCGAGATAGAGAAGGACAGCGTGAACGGAAGGACCAAGGAGCATGCCAGAACCGAAGAGAAGGCAATAGAGGGACGAGGAGAGGTGTAACCCGAGCCAGATGCGTCTCCGTTGCTTGCCGAGGATCGCAATGCCGCGACATTGTTCCCATTTGCGGCGGCCACCGATGGACGTGTCGTGGGTAGCCAGCGCCGCGTTACCATCCGTGTGTACTTAATCACCCCCTGTGAGAACGAAAATAAATAGGCGGAAACGAAGAATGATCAGAATCATAGACAGAGATCGTCAATGAAATTTTAGTCGCGGATGATCTTAGCGAAGACGGGTATAGAGAAGAGAAGAGCGACGAGGAGGGATCGTCGAAGGGGGTAGCACAACCCTCGAGAACACTGGCAACGGCAAAGGGAACATCGGAGACGGTCGATCTCGAGGAAGTTCGTCTGAGTTTTCGCCGAGCGAGTAACAAGATGGGCGTAACGAGTGGCATACGCGCGCGGTCGTGTTCGCGCTCGACGAGGGGTGGATCCGTTTGATTTCGACCCCGCGTCGTGGAGTCGCTTACCAGCTTCACGGTCGCTTCGGCACCGTTGTCTCGAGTATCGCGCTCGCCTCTGCTCGGTCTCCGTTTCTGCGGTATAAGCAACCGCGGTGGCTGCATTAGCCGCGGCGTTTTCCAAGAGGAGGCGCACGGCTGGCTGGCCGAAACTCTTTCGCGTCAGCTTTCGTCGGGGTTCCTCTTCTCTGCGGTGGATACACGAAGCCTGGCACCGAGATACACGGGAGAGAGAGCCGGGAATAAAAATCGACGCGTCTGCTCGGCGAAACACCGGCTCGTTTCCGGTGTGGACGTGTACGCGCGCGTGTGTACACAGACAGAGGGGGTTGGTCGGGGCCGCGCGACGAAAAGAGGGGTTGCGGGTGTTTCGGATTTGCCGCAGAGAGAGCTTCGACGAGGCTCTTTCTATCCATTACGATCAGCCGTGGGTGGGGAAAGGCCGCCGCGGTGTTGGAAAGTGTTTTAAAGGGAAACGTCGAACCGCGGGCACGGATCGCGCGTATGCTTTTTATGCCCATGAGATTTTTATGGTTTTAATGACGCTCTCTCGCGCCGGGCAGGATTTAAACTGCTTTTAAATTCCGGCCGCCGCGGCTTAAGCGGGAAATCTTTCCTTTTCTCCTTTTCCTCTTCCTTTTTCCCCTCACTTTTTACCCAGTCCCGCTTCCCCTTCTCTCCTCTTGCGCCTCTTTTCTACACTGTTCGCGAAGAGGTAATGTAGCCGCTCGACCGACAGAAAACAGATGGAAATGTTTATGGCTGTTTGCGAAAATGCAGGGACGGGCGAGGGAGAGAGGGAGGGCGCGGAAGGGTTCGCCTGTTTACGACGCGGCGTTCTTTATAAACCTATCGGCGGAATTAACGCGCTGCAACGCGGATTTAACTTTCGTGCCGGTCAACGAGATTACCGCCGCGTTCTCCGCCCCGTATTAATTCGCCGAAAAAGGATTCCCCGAGGGACTTGTCCTTCTCAGCAGCCGCCTCGACGCGGCCGCGTACGTTGGATCCAATTTTAATGAACACGCGAAACGGACGCGCGTCGTTTTATTCCCATGCCCCTGCAGCCGAGCGTTAAACATTCTTGCGCGCGCGGTACACACGTGTCGCCGGAATTACAGAACGCCGGAACGTTCTTTTCGAGCGGTGATTCCGCGGCTACAAGGGGTGCCCCATTGTTAAGAAAACGACGCGCGATTAAGGAGAGAGGGAGGTCGGGGGCCAGAACGGCCACGGATCGAATACAATGTACACTCTTGCTATCGGTACGAAGGCTGCCTGTATTCAATTATGCAACGAGCATCATCCTCGTTCTGCGGTTCGCCGCGCTCCATTTCACTTTCGAAGGGCTGAGACAGCCCTAAACACAGGGGTAGAATCACGCACGGATGCCGTGCGTTTCTCTCGGCGCGGGGATCCATCCTCGCCCTGTTACGCTTACGCACACGCCTACCTCGCCTTGCTCCACTATTATTACTCCTACTTTAGACTGCTATATAATATGAGACGTTTAAAAATTATTGTTGGACATGTTATACGAAAACGCGTAATATATGTCGCGCCAAGGATATGTCCGAGTTAGAGACGCACGAGAGATTCGTTTAAAAACAAGGTTGGATGTCAAACTAGGCTGCAATGTAGTCCCAATTAAAAGAAGCAAAAGTTCTTTGCCAACAGCGAACGGCCAGGGTAAATATCAGTTTTCTCATCGCGCGTCAAAGGGCTGCCTTTCGTCGCTCCTTTTCCTTGTGAAAACGCGGGGGATGGACCACGTGATGTTACGAGCCCACTAGCCTGAAATGTTTACAGGCACGACCGTTGCGCCTCTGCCTCTCCTATACATAATGCATTCGGATATAAGAACGTTTCACGTGTTCCTCGCGAGTAACAGGATTTAGAGCGGTAAAGAGATGAGATCACGAGGATAGCGGAAAAAGGGGGACGGGAACCGATACATCGGCTCGGGAAATTATTCATGGCTGGCAACACGGAATCACCGTGGGCCTATTCCCTTCGCAAGGAAAAAAAGAGGCACGAGGAGAAGGAAAAACGGGATCAAAGACACTCCCCGATGGTGCATGCGAATTCGATTAACCCTATTTCGCGAGCCGCCTGTCGGAACCAACGCCAGCCACCCCCCGATGCTATCCGTCTAGCTGTCTGTCTGGCGTATCCGTCGATGTCCTCGCGGTTTTCCCGCTCGTTTGTTTGCGCTTTCAGGCAGTTCGACAGCGATCAAAGTCCTCCGTCCGACGTGAACGCACACCCGACCTGGATCTCGTAGCTGCTATTGAAAAATGTCGCATTTCGTTGAAGAATTTACGGTACGCTTCGCGTCACATCGATACCGCCGGGGATGAACAGTTATTGATATTCCTTGTCCCGTGTTATTCGGTTTCATTTATCTTTTACGCCGTGTATCGTTGAACGGCTAGCCCCTTCTCAACTCTGACTCGTTCCATCGATAACTAAGCTAAGGTCATCTTTACTCCCGCCGACGTTCTCGCCACGAATACGTTGTACTGCAACTGAATTACAGTTCGCATCGCTAAGTCGATTCCACCAACCGTGAAACTCGCGCTTCAAGAAATCGTTTCTGCTAACGCGTTTATTATTAAAAGGAAACATTTTCTCGTTCGTATCGTAGGAAATCGACGCGAACGCGTCAATATTTTCGACGCTGACCGAGTTCGAGCGCCGTCCCTTTCAAGCAGGATCGGCTTTTAGGGTTGATTAAACAGCCCTATAGAAATTCAAAATTCCTCTCGAAGGGATCGCGCGAAGATTTAAGGGTTTCGGTCGAGGACGAGCCGCGGAGGAGCGCACGAGAGGAGACGCTCGGTTACCGCTGGTCTTTAACCCAAAAACGTCCCGCGCATTAGAGGGTGATAATCGAAAATCAATAAAGGACGATAAAAAGCATAAGGAGGCCGAGGCTGCGGCGCGAGACACTTCTTTCGCATAATAAATCTCTCTTCTCCATCTTCTCGTTTAAACCATTTTTAGCCTCTCCAGAAATGAACTCCATAATATAGAGGGGTTCTAAATTGAAGCGTCAAGTAGGCGTTCCGATCGATGCGAGATCTGGTAGCAAACGCTCTCGGCGTCGTCTCACTCGTAAAAGAATTTCATTCCCGTTAGGACGCTTGTCAATTAGGTAATAACTTCGATGAGAATTCGATGCAAATATCGCTGATGAGAACCCATTGTGCGAACCTGATTTATGGCGCGCTTTATAGGGAAGACGAGATTAGAGGCACCATGAGTATTCATCGCACGGTTCGCGCGTCTAATAATACCGATGGCTCGTTCCGTCGAACATATGTCGTTCATTAGGAATACAATTTACGGTGGAAAAGAAACGTACGACGGCAGTAAAACATCCGATGTGTCGTGGTGGAGGCATAAATGGCCGCGGTATGGCTAATCCGGCGCCAACCTTTCGGTAAGAGCGCAAGGTGTCTCCTGGAGAACGACGGTTCGCCTCGTAATCGCCGTTTTACGCTACCTATCGTTGCGTTAACTTATCGGTGCGAGCTGACATTTCGACCCTTCTCGGTATTTATAGGGAACAACGATTCATCGAGAAGTCGACGCGATAACGCTCACCATCCGCGGTAATTGTTACGAAAGTATTTCTCGAGATCCATCGCGGACGAAAAGGGAAAAGAGACCAGCTGACGTAAACGGAGCGACCCAAGTATATCTGAAGGATCAACAAACAGCGAAATCCCAACATCTGGCAATCTGTTTGCCCGCTGGTGGTACGCGAGCGGGAGATAGAATTGTCGTGTCCTAGCCGGAGGCACCCTCGAACCTCCTCTGGGTTATTCCCAGCGAAATGTAGCGTAATAATCTCGTACGAACCCAGTTCCGGGGGACACTTAAAGGTAGAGCGGCGGGATGCGTCTGAATATCAATGAAATCGAATCAACGGGACCCGCGTCTATTCGCCCGTGTGAAGCCAGAGTTAATTAACGGGCAGACGGAAGAGGTCAGACGCAACGAGGAGCAAACTAATTGTTAATCCACTGGCCGACACCTACCGAGTTAATTGAACGCCTTACGGTCGATCGGGGATCGGCGAAATCGAATCGATACCGATACCCGTCGTCACGAATCACAGCGATGCGCCTTTGAGGATCGCAAGGAACACCCTCGCCAAACGGACACCCGAAACGCACGTGTGCGTACGTACCCCGGGTGGCTACCCCTCGCGTACATATCTACTTGGACGCGTCGTCGGATCGGTACATACGTCCGCGTATATCGCGTCGCACGGATACGTTGCTGTCTCGGCGCCAGCGGACAGCCAATACCTAAGGGTGGTACATAAACGTGGTCGAGCAATAATCCGTTTCATCTTGCGGTCAAACGATCGGTCGTCGGGGTATAATACGAAAGCTGCACGATCTTTCTGCCCGCGCACGTATCCGTATAACCCTTTTCTTTTCCCCTCCGCACCTCGCCCTGCTCCTTTCTCTCTCCACGTTGCGCGCACGTAGATTTTGCTCGCATACCAACCGCGGTTGGCACGACGCTGCCTCCTCGATACATTGTAGCTACGTATTCCGACCGGATCGATCTTCCCCCGGTTTTTCCAGCTGACGCGACTTGGTAATCGCGATTCGATGGATTCCGCGTTTGGAACACGATGCCATGTTCGCGAAACGCTCCGCTCGCCCCTTTTTCCCTCGCGATCTCGCGAAATCGGCTCTGGAAAGAACGAGTGACTCGAGATCCCGTTCTCACGTTCGAGAACGGACGATACGACTAGTATCGTCCAAGGAATATCGATAGCTCGCGATGTCTATTAGACGAACCACTGGATGATCGTCAATACCCATATTTAGATCCATTCACTAGCGCGTTTTTAGCGCTCGCTGTAGGCTCGTTCAATGAATCCTCGCGTTCATTCGCGCCAGACACAATACGACTCGCGTCCCGTTGAAGTCCGTTCTTTCATTATCTAAACTCCCCGTGCGCTATTTATAACTGTAAAGAGCCACGTCCTCTCAACGGAGACTACTATTCTCGCGTATTTATAACGCGCGACAGTCGAGGAGGCGGCATTTCGCGATACGTATTGCTAAAAAGGCAATCAATTTTTCCTCTCGAGCGTCGATGCGCGCAAGAGGGGTCGCGCGAGCGGTCTTTCGAGGCGGTGGAAACAGGGTGAGCGCGGAGGAGTCACGTACCGCGGTCGTTGCCGGTATCGGGCCAGCAGATAATGAAAAGAATACAGAGTTCGGCGTCCGTGACTTAATGCGCCCGGAGAAATAAACGCGCGACGGTGCCCCGCGTATATATCAAACCGCGGACAGCCGGTTGCCGGGTGTAAATGATATAAATAAAATCAACCCTGGGGCACCGTCACTATTTATCATCCAGCTAAAACGCTCCAACCCGCGCCCCGTCTCGCTCCCCGCTCGAGCCCATTAATAACGGGCGAGGAAAACTCATTTTCGTTCGTCGCGGTAGCCGCGTGCCCGGCTTACACCTTCCGTTCCGTACGGGCGTAGCGTATCGGCTCGTGAGAACAGCCAGTTAGAACGGAATCTTAAAGATCCCGAACGATTCCGCCGACTGGCTCCTACAGGCGTATTGATTTATAGCAGATACCGCTCACGAGCGCGAGCGGCAACAATTCCGCCTCGATCAAATGGAAAGCGGATAATTGATGAGATTGGCGAGCGATAAAACGCAGCTTTAGAGAAAATTGGAGTTGTTTCTCGATACTGTGCCCCGCCGCCTCCTCGTCTGGCTGGTAATCTCGCTTGGCTGGTTGTTACCGTATATCAACATCATTTTCTATGCGTAACTGAAATCCTGACCCAGTTATCGCGACGCTAATACTCCCTCTGCGTCGCGTGTTCATTAATAGTTCGATAATGCTCCGATGCGACATCGTCTTCGTCGAGGGTTAGCCGGGGCTAACCTTGCTAATCTTTTCGCGCGCGATAATTATTCAGCGTCCGCCGGGCAGGCGTTCGTCGTTCGAATTACTGTTAATATTCACGCGACTGGTAACGTCGGCCATTACGGTGTCGCGCGAGGGACGCGCGCCCTCGGGCAGCTCGACTGGCCGTTTAATATTCGGAGTTAAGGGGCACAAATCTAGTTTTGAAGCGTCCGCTGAATAAACCATGGGACGATCAATCCCTTCTTCTGCTCGCGGGCTGCACCGCGAACTGCATCGATAATGGACAACGTATAAACAGAGGCGCGCACAGCGGGATGGGATAGGCCAAGGGAAAAACATCGCGGGACCCTTTTCCTTTTGCGCGCCGTTGCGTAAACACACGCGCGACGTTGGGAAAAAGAGAAGAATTTCTTTCCACTTTTTTTTTTTTTTTTTAGAGCACAGCCACTGTCCCACCCGAGGGAGACGCGAGCGAGTTTAAACAAATATTTTCCCTGGGAAACGTCCCGCTGCCTTTTCGTTGAACGCGCGGCGATCTTCTTTAAATATTTCTACCGGATAAATATATCCCCGCGTGGAACACCGGGGACGACTGTAAATCACCCGTCCGCCTATCGATCTTCGTCGATCTCCGCTCGATCGCGCGCGGCTGCTGAGAACCGCTGCCGCCGCGCATCTCCGCTAGGTATGCACCCTTACACCCAGCGCTACGTCCGGACGAGAGAAGAGATCCGAGCGTGATTGAAGACCGATAGCTTCTCGGTCATAGGTGCTGCCACGGACCCGGAGAAAAAGATCGGGACGCAAGGAGGATGCCGCGATTCTGCGGGGATTCGAACTGGCTTCGTTTGCCTTCTCTGGGAACACCGTTCCAGGCTGGCTTAACATATTTGAATATTGTATCAGCCATTTCTCGACGCCGCATGAATTTGGAACGCAAACCCAGACGCGGTTAATATCGCCGTTGAATATATGGAAAGCGAATCTTCCGCCACATTCTGAGGAATGTAGGTTAAGCGGCCATTTTTAAAGACGTATCGAGGCGCGTTTAGGTTCGCGACAATCTACTCCAGTTCGCTGTTGGTGGCCTCTCGAGGTCCATCGATTTTCAATTACCAGACGGAACTATGGGCGATGTTGCGAGGAAATTTGGTGCGAAGAAGAAACGGTGTGTCTCATAGTCGCGAGCGAAATTGAGGCTTCTCGTTGCACCTGATCGAAGGGTTTTTCATGTGAAACATTCCTGTCAATCGTAATCTACGGGGACCGTTATTACGGGTCTGTAAGTCGATGGAAGTCCTCGCGAAATTCGAATCGCTGAACCGCGTTCGCGAGGGCGCGGATGCTTATTAAAATCCGTTCCCGTTTCACGTGCGATCGCGTTATCAATTAATCCGCCGTATTAAATCAAGCTTATAATTGCTTCTACTAATAAATCATCCGGGAACAACGGATAATCACCTCCGAAGTACTCGAGAAAATGAATGAAAAAACGGGAACAGAATTATTCTGATAACCAGGTAGAATCCCCGGATTCCTCAGATCGTGAGATAACGTTATCGCGGTGATTGACCGCCGCGTATCGTCGGTTACGCGAAAAAACGGCCGGTTTATTATTAGCTGACTGGCCAGAATCGTGATTGCACGGTGTTCGAGCGTGCGAGCGGGACGAGGAGAGGATCGAGGAGGAAATGAAAGAAAAAAAGAGAGAAAAGGGAAGGAGTTACATGTGGGTCTCCGGTACGCTTATGCTCGCGCTATCGAGACGAAAGATCCGAGCGTGATTGAAGACCGATGGCCCGGCCATTGGTACGGTCTGCGTTGCGCGAGAGTGGAAATGAGAGTGGATGCGAGCGAAACGCGAAGAAGAGAGAGGACGAGGACAAGGGTGGGGTGGAACGGGCGAGAATGCGACCGGTAAAATCGTATCGTGATACAGCGAATCCACGTCACGGAACGTGGGCGACTCCTGGCTCATTTGCGTGCACGCGTGTGCGTGTATATCCTTAGGGACGAGCGTGACACCGGTGCCAGTCTCGAATCGCGTGAAAGAAAATCTCGTTTTTTCTTTCGTTCCACCTCGAACTGGCAGCGCAGGATCAGTCGAGGGGGCCCTCTCGAGCTCTGAATGAATCCTCTGAGCGTATCATCCGGCGTGCGAAAGGTTTTCGTGTGTATTCGCGAAGGTGATAGGGCCAATCTGAACGATGATACGAAGCTCTGGGACCAAATGGTCGGATTAGCCAAAGTTCTCGAGATTTCCTAAGATCCGAAACCTCTTATCGCTGTTAGCTCGCGAGGGATGATAATAAGGACGAGAGGATTTACGCCACTTGATACGAGTAGTCCAGCCCCTTCAATTATTGATAGTTTCGAGGATCTAATTTCTACTAAGTTTCAGCTGCTTACCTCCAGAAGACCGTTTCGGATATTGCTCCCGTGTAGCTAGAGGCGCTGAGTACGCTTAGGCTCAGCTATCGGATGTAATAACTGTTGTATACTGTCTAACGAGCCATGATTAGGGGAAATATTGTGTGAAATAGAATGGAGAACGGGAAAACGAAATAGCTGTAATGCGGTTCTGTTCTCTTCGTTAGCGAAAGATAGGAAGAAGAAAACACGAGGATATCGTCTGACTAAATATTTAGAGGACCAAGTAAGATACGGTCGCGTCTCCTGGTGCTCGTCCTTTCCGTCGTTGAGATTTCTCTACCCCCTCGTCAGTCGGATTCGTTAGTCACGGCTCGTCCGTGACACAGTGTTGAAACTTATTTTCCTTGATACGGACATTCGATACGAGGAAATTATTTGTTCGAGCGTCGAGCACGGGCTCCCGGCTCGGTTGTATGTTTGAAGAGGACTCGGGTTTCGAGAGTGATGAAAAGTGGAGAATGTATTTTTCCCCGCTATTTATATGCTTCCTCCCCTGCTTTTGTAGCTTATATCCGGATAATGCTCGCCAGCCGAGTGTACGCGTGTACCTTCGGTGGTTATTTAACTTTCCACGAGTTTTGTAATGCAATCAGCGGAGTTTCACTTCTGGCATTCGTTACCACTTTCACCCGTGCGCCGACAATTTTAATAACGCGCCACTTGACGTCCCCTCCACCGATCGAACCGCTTTTAAAATACGTTCATTCGTAATTGCGTCGATACACGCGTTCACGGTACCGGATTTTCGTTAACCAGCGACATTTCTCTTCTTTTCTTTTTCCAGGTAAGAACCACGTTTCGGAGTTATCCACGTCGTACAGCGAGAAACACGCAGATTACAACAGCACGTGGCATGGTAATGTTAAGCATCGTAGCACGAACGCCGGAAACAATCTAGATACGTCGAATCGCGTACACGTGAAGGGACGATTAAATTGTGGAACGTAAACGACCAAAAAGAGAGACGCCGCGGCACTTGACGCCCCGTTTTCGGTTAACAAAACTCACCCCCTCGACAGGCTCTCGTTCGCGATTTCATTCCTACGACCTTTTTTCACATCGAATTTTAAATCATCGCCGCCTCGATTGTTAATCCTTAAATGGCATCTCGTACTTTCCTTACTTTATTACGGGCCGCTGAACGCGAAATTACACGGTACTAATTACAATCCGACTGTGAACGCTAATCGAACGATAATTTGCACCGTTCACTTTGTATTGAATTTTATTGAATCAATCGGCATCGTTCGATTACAGCGGACCGTGCAATTTTGGTTTTAATCGTCGGGTGCATTAACCAATGTCGAAACGACGGTGTAGATCACGCGGGGAGGGTACGAACGGGAGAGAACGAGAGACGGATCGAGTCTTATTTTTTGTCGCGCGACGGGAAACACGAAACTACGGTGACCGCGGCGCGGCGTAGAAATTTCGTTCGCTCGTTGTTTCATATCGGCCGGCTCGCGTGATTTATACTTTTAGTTTCTGTTTTACGGTCGTCCAAGTTTGTTGCTCTCGTGAAAAATAAAATCCGTGATATATTGCTTAATACGGTCGCTCGGGGCAGAGGGGACGCCATCGACGTCAGACTCCCAGAGAGTAATCCGTTCCTTGTTTTTCTTATAAATGAGCCCACGCGGTCCGACGCGCGGCCAGGAATCCATCTAATTCAAAACTTCGCGACTTTATCCGTTTCTCTCGCGAACGCATCGAACGAGCTCGTTGACGATCGGCTCCTTAAATTATAACCGTTTATCGTTCGTTTCTCGCAGGCTATCAAAAGTAATTGGCAAGGGAGATCGCGGTAATCCGTGGGGATTTTTACAGAGCGAATTAGATGTGGCCGCGAGGCGAGGATACGCGGGAATCGAGGGCTTTTCAAATTATTTACTAAACTCGTTATCGTCCCACGGAAGTGGCCGACGAGAATCCGAGCCCGCGCGCTAACAAAAATTCCCTCATCTGGATTTGTAAGCCCCTCGCCGCGCGGTTTCGCACGTACGCGAGAGGTACGAAGCTACGTGTTATCGAGCAGCTATAGCGTCTAATGCACGTATCAGGTTCTTCATTCGCCGTGCATCAACCTCGCGAGCCGGACCAGGGAACGGTCACGTAGATCGTTTCGCGTTTCTCGTCGCGGTTTACCTTGTTATGCCTGGTACCGGTCGCGTTCTCAGGAAGCTTATCGTTCGCCGCGAAATCATTGCCCGAGATGACAAACATTAATACACCGCGTTGATAAGCCGAACCGCTATTAAACCCGGCCATTAATCAGGAACTTTTTACCCACCCGAATCGCGGATCATTCATCGCGATACGTTTGTTTCTGCCAACGCGCTATAAATCAGATTTCCGATCTGTTTCTCGTTACTTCGTAGAAACCAACGCCCCATCGCTTCTAGTCGTTGGATTTAATTCAATTCCAAAGCTCTCGTTCACTATCTAAGCTCGAAATCTTACGTCCAAGCTGATAATTCGAAGCGCAACAATTTTAATTGCCACAGTTTCGCGCTGAACGATTCCATCCCCTATGCAAGCCTGAGTGGTTCGACGAGAAGAAATTGAAAATTGGCCAACTACACCCCGTCGCTTCTAGTCGTTCAATTTAATTCAATTCCAAAGCTCTCGTCCACGATCTAAGCTCGAAATCTTACTGCCAAGCTGATAATTCGAAGCGCAACGATTTTAATTGCCACTGTTTCGCGCCGGACGATTGCATCCCCCATGCAAGCCTGAGTGGTTCGACGAGAAGAAATTGAAAATTGGCCGCGAACAGGCTCGTTAGTCGGGTAACGGTATAAATCGCGTGGACGCTCCGATCGGGCGCGATTAGCTCGTAACATCGGTAATTACGGATCGGCCGTGGGCCGGCCGCTTATTGTCTCCGGCATTATCGCGACGTTACGGTTTATTACGGCTACGTTTCTCGCCGCGTTACAAGCCCGACATTTAGCGGAGGCCGTGCGTTTCGTACGCGTCGCGACCACCGCCGCCGCCGCCACCACCGCCCAGAGGTTCGAGCATAGTTGCCACTATAATGCCTGACGATAGCCTGGGAAATAGTAGCGGCGTAATGGTGGACGCGGTGCCAGATTGCCGGGAAAATTAATTACGTAGCGCGGGCGTTCAGCGAGCGCAATGAGAGCGGCATCGTGGCCGTAATTGCATATTGCAGCGGCGCGTGTACGTGCCTAAGAAGTTATTTAATTCATTAGTTCGATGAAATACTGGCCAGCGTATTGGTCGCCCACCGTTCACCCTGTCCGACCGTTTTCATTTACACCCGAACAGATTCGATGGTTCTTTGCCGGTGTTCGACATTCCGGATAATTGCCACTTGTTCTTCGCGTTTCGCTCAGGGTAATTGCGTTAGTTACTGTGATTACGTTATTAAACGTTCGAGCGAAACGGAAATTGTTACGGCGCAACAGCATTCCGCGGTTAACGCTGTTTGAAGTATTAGTCGAAAGTAAGCAAGAAACGGGGTAACTCGAGTAATGTCCCGGGTAAATCAACAACGCGCTGGGCGAATTAAATAACTCGATCGAATATCTCCCGGGTAATTCATCCGGGTGGCCATTATTTCGCCGCGCGTACAGACTAAATTCTCCTCGTCGCGACGCCCCGGTGCAATATCCCTCGCGCTGCTCCCAAAGCGAGGAGAAAAAAGAAGCCAGTTACCTTGTCGCGACGATCACGGCTCGAGGCCTCACGCAGCCGAGCGTAGCTCGCATAAATTTTCGGCTCTGACCAACGAATAATATTCAGGATTTATTCGTTATTCGAATTCAAATTTTCCCAATTCCGCTCGAGGCGAGACGCGTTTTACAACGTAAGCCGTGGCGCCTTAAGTGGCCGATAAAGCACGAAACTCGACAGCCTCGAGTGTACACAAGCCCTGGCACGAACACAGTCCCGCGCCAGGAGGAACCGAGTGTACGCGCGGCTGATTGAAAACCCGCCCTTTCTCGAGGGTTGCCCGCTCGAGCCCACCGCTTCTTCCGCGTTAACGCGATTCCGAGCGGCTCTTTTTACCTCGCCCTGAATCGCCGTTCGGACGGTGTGCATGCTCGGACAATTTTCGAACAAACAGCCGAGAGAGACACGTAAATAAGAGAGAAAGACTGGCCAAGGAAGCGGTAATAAAAAGAGGGGCGGGTGGGAAGACGCTGGAATGAATGGACAGCTTCCAGGAGGGAAACGTAATTATTCGCCGGCTTGATGGACGGAGGCGAAAGAAATGAGGGAAAAGCGGGAAGAAAGAAGAGAAAGAAGGGGAATGGACGTAACATTAGGGAGTATAGTGGCAGTGTAGCGGCAGTCGAGGGTTTTGCGGGATGAATGAATGGACCTGGAGCGAGAAGTTAGCGAACGAGGCAAGGATACGGCGCGAGGAGAACGTCGAGCTGGGAGAGATCAACGTGCGACCGAGGATGAAAGGAAAAGAGCGAGAAAACACCTCGCGGGACTCGTATCCGCGGAAGAGGCATGGCCACTCGGAGGACGGCCTTCCGGTATTTTCGTGAAAAATTTACTACGCTAAACGACCATCCAGCCGTCGCGACACTCGACGTTTCGCCTCATGATTTTCAAACGAGATCTCCGTTGGTATGCGATCTTCGTTTCGCTGCTTCGTATTTCCATCATTTTCTTTTCCGCTCGTTTCTTTCTTTTCGTCATTACAGTTCGATGCAAGTTTTATTAACGAAACTTCTCACGACAATTAATTACTCCGTTTCTTCTCTTTGGCCATTACGTTCGTCAACCGTTCTACAAGAACATTTTTATTAGCTTCCTAATTACCAGGACCTTGTGTATACGAGCCGAACGTAGCCACGCACCCCTCGAAGGGTTATTATATGCTTATTAAACCAGCACTCCCGTCGTTACATCGTTAACCGCGTATGCCGGATTCCATTTATCAGGCATTAATTAGCGACGTCATTACATCGGCCGGCTACCATATCCGTCTGACATTCGGCAGGATTTTTAATGGCGTGTTTCTCGCGTGGGGTGTAAAACCGCGAGGAGCGTAGGCTACACAGCACGCGGCGACGCGCGGGGCGTTTTGCCAGCCGGGGCTTAACGGCCAAGCTCTTAAACTTCCCATTTACGGCGATGCCGCGCTGTAAATTGCCGATCGATAGGATTATACGAACGTGTAATTAAGGTCGCCGGTTACGAGCGTGCGTGTGCAGGTTTTACACCGCGAATTAGTTCGGTGGAGTACCATCCCGCGAGTGTACGCAGCCGTGCAGCGCGCCTCTGTGTCACGCTTAAGGGCGTCGAAAAAGCAAATAGAATCAACGATAAAGTGGCCGAGATATGGAACTAGTTTTTCACGGACGGTCGATTTCCCTCGTGAGACTCGCCGTTCTTTTCGCCGCGCGTTTTAACGGCCGCTTAATTCGCCCGATCCCGAGGTGTTACCAAAAAGAAGGTGGACTCGTTAACCGGTCGGAGCACTGGTATCGGCGACAATAAAAGCACGCGTCGCGCTTTTGTTAAGCCCCGCGCACGCTCGTGGCAAAAGTCGTCCCATTACCTTGTCCAGCGAGATTAAACTGCATCGGGTACCCGTGTATCGATTCGCGGATGAATACGGTCTAATAATATCCTGCCCGGTTGCCCCGCGGAAAAACGCGGCGTATCCGAGACGCTGCCTCGCCGCAGCAATTCTCTCGACGTCTACGTTTCCCACCCGCGGGACCGGAAAAATAAAGGAAACTAATTCGCGCGAGCCGCGGGTAGGAAACAAACAATGCGAACAATTCCAACGGGGCAGGGGTGTTAACGTCGAATCCAGCGGGCGGCCGCGTAACGCCCGTAAATTAGCAGCGAACACGAAAATTGCATTACTTCTGCAAACCGCGCAACGCGGAAAGGTCGCGACGCCGGCCATGGCTGCCGGTTACCAAGGGCTGCTGGGGGTGGCAGCGCGATCGGAAGGGGTAGGAAATAAATCGCGCGATTTCCGCCGTTTCGCGAGCGCGTGCTAGCAAATACTTTAAATTTCGTCTGGCGTACTATTGTGACGCTTTTATCCTACTCGTCGATTGGTTCACTTTGCAGCCCAAGTGCTTGAAACTACCTATCAACCTCTGCTCCTCTTCGTCTTTACCACCCTCTCCTCCTCTTCTTGTTCTTCTTCGCTATTTTGCTGTTTCTTTCTTCTTCTCCGC
Source organism: Xylocopa sonorina (assembly GCF_050948175.1). NCBI lineage: Eukaryota > Metazoa > Arthropoda > Insecta > Hymenoptera > Apidae > Xylocopa > Xylocopa sonorina. The sequence continues at coordinate 9,081,826 of NC_135197.1, read as the reverse complement.
CTTCTTCGTTCCTTTGATACGTGGCACGGTGAAAAGGACCGAAAGAGGAGAAAGACAGGGTGTATCCGGAGGACGAAGAGTTAACACGGGACTATAAAGCTTGGTAGAGCTTGTTAATGTTTCACTTGCATAAATGACAGTCCCGAATCGCGACTTGAAACTACAGTCTCGAGGCTGCGTAGACGTTTTCAAGCGGCTGCGCTAAATCGACAAAGGTGCTATACTGTACTAAGCGTGTTTCGACTGTGGTCTTGCGAAGGTTACAGTTTCGGTAGGTGGTGGTACCGGTTTATCACGGCGCGACTGTTAGCGACAGTTATTTCCGTTTCACGTGCGCGCGAATTTCGAAGCGCCATTTTTCGGCACTTATCTGACTCTAAGAGGCGGCGCGATTCATTGGTTATTAAAGCCACTTAGCGACTTCAACAGGCGCGGAGTACAATTGCACGTAAAAGCGGCGAATTTAGGGAACGACGGGGGCCATAAAATATTCCCCGCCTAAATGGAACATGCAGCCGTCCCTGGAAATAAATAAAACCGGTGAAACATTAACGTGTATTAAATTTGCAAGGCCCGCGAAGCCAATTACTATGACGGATTCGAGCGAAATGGATCGCGGAAGTCGGCGGCGGCGGCTGTGGCGTTAGAAATTAACGTCTCGTTAATAAACCAAACGGAGTTCTCGCGATGGACGCGGGTGGAGGATCGAGAAAAATTACGGTGAAACGAAGACGACGAGACGCGGGCTCGTAATTTTCACGCGTGTTTCGAGCGAAAAGCCGCAGAGAGAGAGAGAGAAAGAGAAAGAGAGAGGGCGAGAGGAGCCTAGCTGTTCGCGTTTCCATCGTCCTATTTCGTTCGTTTTGCCCGCGCCCGCCGTTCCGTCGCAACGAACCCGGATGCAGCCTCTGCGTCTGGCGGTCGGAATGCGCCGGAATTCCGCGGAGGCTGCGTCCGACGAGATAAATTTTATTTAACTCCGCCGTCTGATGGGCGCCCCCGTTGAAAGAGAACGAACTGCGATGGCGAGAAAGCCGGCAGGAAATGAAACGGGGCTGAAAGAAGACGCGAGACGGGCCGAGGTGGCGAAATAGTGAAAAGAAGGAAACGGAAGACGCGGGCCACGAGGAGAGGAAGCCGTCGTGTTTTCTACTGTCCTCCGGTTTCACCGCTGGAGATCGTCGTCCACTGCCGTCGATATGAATTGCACGCGCGCTACGCCAGAGAAAATACGTTCTGCGAGTTTTGCCTCGCCTCTGACCTCGTCAGCCATGAGTACCGATCCCACACGTTTTCACTTCGCTCTCTGTCGCGTTCGTGAATTAAAGTGACGTGTGCTCTAACGAAGAAATTCCAACATCGACGACGGTTCGAATCGCTTCCGGTCACGAGCCCAGCGCCTCGAGCCGACGGTGAATTCGATTTCTTCGCGATCTGCCACGCGATAAGGTGTGTATACGTATAGAGAGCTATCAGAATGGAATTTCTTAAGGAGCAGAGCGCGTGGAAACGGTACCGTCGCGCAGAACGTTTGGTAATTCGCAGACGACACCGAACATCGTCTTCGTTCCCGGTCGTAAGCGGCAGATGTTATTAAGCGGCAGAAACTGTCGAGAATTTACGATTTTCATATCACACCTGCGGCAACCGGAGCCTACTCCTCCGTGGACCCTATTGGAATATTAATTGCGCGAAATGGAACGAGAACGAGCTCCGCGCTGGAGATATCGGCCGTTTTGATGTTCTCAAGCAACGACACCAGATTGAGACTTTGTTATTAAAGAATAGGCTGCTGCTATCAGAAATAGTTTATGGCTTTTTCATCATTTTACATTTCATTCTCGTTGTAGCTAATTTGTCGTTCTAATGTAGCGGGGGTATTGTACGATGCAGACTGGTAAATGTAATTTCCCGATTCAATTCCGATCTTCGCAATTCGTTGTATATCGCGGACGAAAAAGCCAACCGCGTTTTTTGTTTCTTCTGTCGAATGGTTTCAGTTAAAAACAATAAAACTGAAATCGGGAATATTAAATATTCCGGCGGATATCAATTGGCACGGAGGACGGTCAACACGCGCGTATCGAGAGCGCGGATAGCTTTTTACGCGACAGTTCGTATTTTTTTTTTCCTCTCGTTTTTTTTGTCCCAACCTCGCTCCATCGGGGCATCGACTGACCCTCGACCGCTTTTTTATTTGTCCAATTCGAGGCTCATTGCCGAAATAATTTCATATCTCGCAGAATCGAGTGGTCGATATCGAGATATCGCACACCGGTGGCGGCCGCGTTTCGCCGTTCGAATGTTTGGCAATTAAATTAATCGCGGTTATTAAATTATCAGAGACGTATCGATCCGCGCTGGTGCCGCTCGTTAATCATCCTTCCGTCCAATTACCGGCGCCGTTCGTCATAGAGTCTTCGTCGAGAGCGGGTTAGCGGAAGCGCGCCGATTCACCGCGTCGATGAAACGAAATATCGTCTGGCGCGCGCGGTCTGGGAGCTGGTGGATCTCGCGGAAACGATACCGCACACCGACGAGACATCGGGAAAACCCCTCTCTGCTGGTGAGAGACCCCTGCGGGCTTCGTGTACTAACTGGCTGCCAACAAACTGCGCCAAAATTTAATCCCTTCTCGCGTCGATGCTCCCAGGAAAACACGGGGATTCGCCGGGGCGAGTCCGTCGACCGCGAAAATAGATAGCAGAAATTGAGGCTCGTGAGTTAAGTCGAGGTAAGCGCGGCCGACTAAGGAAAGCTCGGTTCGTGTAATACTCGATGGTACAAGCTTGAAGTCCGGGCAAGACTTACCGGGTCGAAAGGAGAGAGCGAAGAGAGGGCGTGTAGACTGTGGAAGGGTGAACGGTGTTCCCTCGCGAGGGGTGGGGTTATTCGCTGTGTTAAATGCTCGGCTAAAATTGAGTGGCTCTTCCTCGCGTAGCAACGAAGAAAGAGAGGCGAAAGGAAGACCTAAATTCGGCTGGAGGTTCCGCGAGAGGTTAGGTAGCGAGACGGAGGTTCATCTTTGTTAGCGGGTCGAGGTGGGCCAGGGTGGATCATAAGGGCGAGCTTCAAGCGCGGTCATTTCTTAAACTGCGCTCGTCGCGTGGAAACTTGTGCTGGGAAGGAGCTAACGTAGCTGCTCCCCTTTCTCTTCTTCTTCATCTTCATCTTCCTCTTCTCCTCTTCTTCTTCATCTTCTTTGGTCTTTTGCTGTTTCTTTCTTCTTCTCCGCCCTCTTTCTTCCTTTGACACGAGGCACGGTTGAAACGAGACGGTAGAAAGGACCGAAAGGGGAGAAAGACAGGGTGTATCTGGAGGGCGAGCAGTCAACTCGGGACTATAAAACTTGGTAGACGTTGTTAATGTTTCATTTGCATAAATGACAGCCCTGAATCGCGACTTAACGCGATTTCCGCGCGTTCGCGCAAACACATCGCCCCGGCGAAAGAAAGTTGCATCGCGAGGCCTCTGCTCGGCCCCCAAGGGTGGAGAAGCCGGTTCTAGGGTGACGTTCTAGGTAGTCTCGTCCGCGTCGATTCGACGAGAACGCGTCTATATATCTGCACGATTAATTACCGTGATTCGTAGCGGCGAATGCCGCGTAACGATCGCGATCGCGCGTAAATTATAATCGAATTCCGCGCGCAGGCTCGACTCTCGTAGTCGGACCGCAGCAGCCAGCGAGTGGTAAGACGCTAAAGGGGTGAGGGCAGAAAAAACGAACGGAGGAAGACCCAAGCCCTAACCTAAGGTTTTAACGCGTTCGTTCGTTTTTGCGCGGTTCTTCGAATCGTCCGATTTAAATTTAATCCGGCGGGGCTTAATCGCACGATCTTAATTTATGAATATCCCCGATAAGAAACCGGCGAACGGGAGAAGAGGGATTCGCGCGTGATTTACGATCGAATCCGTAGCATGATTTGCAAGAAATCGATAATATATGGAAGACACAGAAGGAGAAGTCGCCGATTATTTCGGTGGGAGCCGAGGGCCAGCGGCGCCCGATTCGCCACGCGGTCGCGCGGGCATCCTTATACCGTAGGATCGGAGAGCCGAACCTGTCTGGAACACCGGCGGCCACCTGCCACCTGCACGTCCTTGCCTGGCCAGGGCCCCTCGCCGCTTGGGAAAATACTTCAAAAACTTCCAGGGACACGGCCCCTCGCTCCACGGATAATTTCAGCCGGCGCCCTAACTTTCTCGACTTCGTTAATTCATCTTCGTACTTTGCGTGTCGCTCTTACTTTCTCCCGGACATGCTTCGATCTTTTCGCGATCCATGGGAATACAATTTTCTACCCGGAGAGCTCGGAGAGAGAGTTGGAATCGCGAACTTTCTTCGTTGAACGTGTTCGTGTGTGTATTACGTTCTGACTTTTGGAATGTATCGCGATAATTCAGAAGCTGATTCAAGCTGGGATACAGCGGAAAAATGTTCGATGCACCTGTCCACTTAACGCGTTCGTTCATACGATCAGATATGTTCTTCCTTGGATAGCAGATATTCGCAAGAAACAATTATTCACTTTCATCCAGTCGTCGTCCAGTTGTCGAGCAGAGGTGTGGGCAGATATTACGCGTTGGCTCGTGGAGACCGCGACAGAACGCGGGTTAAAGCGTCGTCAGAGTCTGGGAAGGCTGGCTGGCTGGCGTTTCGGCTCGAGATAATAACTCGTCTGTCGAGATGACTAGGCGCCACCCGGTATCCAAGAATGCCGCTGCTGGCCTGGTCAGGTTGATCCTCCTCCTTAACGCCGGTACGCGAGAGATAAGCGCGATTATTGCCACGAAAAGGAGACGGACGATCCTGATTCGAGAGGACAGCGGCTCATTAGCCCGTGGACCATTGCCAGGGGATTCGAAGCGTGCGATAGCAGCGCTATTTTCGAAGAGGCACTCCAGACGGTCCGTGAGACTAGATGGAAAATTCGGACGAGACGATGGGAATCGCGGGGAAGCAGCCGATCTTGTAAGCTGCTCTGTTCTTATGGGCGTAGAGCTTGTAAACTGGTGCTTGATGAGAAGCGGAAACTGAGGAGTATCATTTCAGTGTTCCGCGCTGAAATAATTTCAGCAGTCATAGATTAACGAGATCCGTGAGTAAAGAGGATTTCTCTAGGACACTTTGCTTCGCCCCCGTGGAACCCTGTTAAGCAACTCCTCGACACCCTGCAGGGAACCATGAAAATAAAACAATCAACGGATCACGAAGCGATCGTAGTTGCTCGACAATTATAAGGCGATCGTCCTCAGCTACGACTTCGAAGCTGTTGGGAACGATCCTCTGTCCCTTCCCTGTCCCTCTATCTCTCTCACTGTCCTCTAGAGGCCACGGAGGCAGAGCCGCGAGGTCTATATTGCAGTTAATCTATGTTCCGATTGTATCTGTTCATTGGGTTACGAAGTACCCAGGCACGGGCCCTCGGACATTAACTGCCGTTGTTACTGCCTGCAACGATCGCAGATACCAGCAGTTTCACCGCATTCGCCCCCGTGTCGTGTGTGTTTGCATGGGAGCAGGCTGGAGAGTAGCCTGATCGATAGAACGGAATAGAATGTACCTGGGGAAGATCACGACGCTGGTGCAAGAAGACGAAAGAATAAGGGGGTTGCTTCGATAACGATGAATTTAACGCGCCACGAACGTTTGCGCGCTCCTTTATCACCGAGCTCGTACGCTCGAGCATCCCCTTCGCCTCTCCCTCTTTCATCTTCCTTTTTCCTTTTGGCCCTGAGCACGGATTAGCAGTATTTCTCTGTTAATTAAAACTGCATCGATATGCAAACCGACAATCCGCGTGCCGTTCGACGGCTCGACGGGAAAGCCTTTGAAGATTACCCCTCTTTTCAGTCGGATACGAAATAATTGCAACGCGCGGTTCAAAGTCTCCAACAGAGACTTTTCTAATCGATATTTCGTAGAAAATGACCATCTGCCTATTACCATAGAGTAAAGAGAATATTCGAATAACCAACGACTGTTCACCGTCGGTCTAATTGCTTACTAATTAGAATCACGATGCGATTTTCCAACTCTTGCGTGCAACTTTCCTTCAATTTGAAATTCCTCGACATTATTAACAGTGGAAGACGTTCGGATAATTACCCTCATCTTCGCGAATATCCGTGCGATTTGTCACGATGCAGCCATTAAGTAATCGAGTTAGAATCGAAGTCACAGACGTCGAGACGAGGGGAGAGGGATAGAAAGAGAGACGCGCGACTTTCGAAATCAGTGATCGCGTCCCAAGTAGTAACTCCTCGGACGTCTGGGACTCCCCTTGAACTCGGGAGCACGTCAGCTTGAAGCAAGACGCACGATTAATTACTGTGCGACTCGTCCGAGTGCGATGGCGGTAATAGAGGCGCGCCAGAGGCAGGGATCGGGTCACAGGTACGACTTGTACACTAGTTCCCGAACTTCTAACTCCCGGCTCTCCTCTGAAACGTTATACCACGTAGCCGGGCGCGAGCTACCAGTGGTATCATGGAACGTACGTGAACCAACTCCTGGGATCAGATACGCGTTATCAGTATTACGGAGTTAACCATTTCCAAACTGGTCGAAGGCGTTTCCGCGATTTTCTTCGATATTTCCCAGTCGTCGTCGAATCGTCGAAACGTCCGAGCATCGAATCTTGGCCCAGCAAAGTCTCGATAATAGTTCACCTCGACCGTGAACGAAGAATCGAAAAACCGATACGGTGGCTGACGAACTTTTCTGGATCGTTACTCTACCAATTTTCAGCTGCTTTCCAAGATAAGTGCCTTGTCTTGCTTCTCTTGTTCCGAACACAATATTCTCTCTTATAGCCTACCAAGGTTTCCTTAACCCATTACCTTACCGCTTAATAGTACGAATTAAATGCGATTTATCATCGATATTAATTCAAAGCGAAGAATCTCAATTGCGCCTAGCTCGCCATCGACTCTCAACCGTTTCGATTATAAACAGACGCACTCAGACGGCATTCAAAGCCAATCGCGATCCGTCTAATCTACAAACACCGCTCGATAATACGTTATCACCGTGCGACCGCAGGGTCATCCACTCAGACGCCGCAAACTCCGCTGGAAGCGAATCTAATCCGCGAACTCGGAACGATCCCACTCGAACTTCCGAGGACGATACAGACTTGGCGAACGGGGAAAGAGAAGCGGGAATCAGGGGGGTGAGAGGTGACAAAAAAGGTGCAGCAGGGTGTGAGGTTACGCGGGAAGGGTAGTTGAAAATTAGCGGCGAACGCGAAAGTGCAGCTATCCGGGGGTGCAGCCTCGTACGGAGTAAGGAGTTGAACGGTTAATTAGAAATTCTCAGCGGTAATCGGCGGCTCTGGGGGTGAACCACCGATCGATGGTGGTCAACTGGGCTTATTGTGGGGTCGTCCACCACTCCCTTATTCTCTACGCCTAGGCGACAGCACTATTATTCCGCTTTTCTGTACTGGCGACGAGTTTCTTCGCGTCTGCTCGATTAATGAGAACGCCACGATAACGGGACAAACAAGTCTGGCTACTGTTACGCTCGTTTCGGTCGAGGGATCGAGGAACACACCGGGAGAAGAACGCCCAGGCTCTGGCGAAACGGTGTCATCGAGGAAGAAAACCGGAGCGAAAGGCGAAAACTGAGCAGCGGAGGTCCTTTTGTGCTCGAAGAGGACGATATCGAGTATCAGAAAATAGCTGGCTCTGAATCGCGCGCGCCGCATCCCCCTCTGCCACTGGTGACACATTTTCCGTGGCTAAAGTAATAATTCGGTGGATCTTGTGCAGCTGGCAGCTAAGCTCGACTCGAGCATTACTCCTTTGAAATCGCTGGCTATCGTGTACTTTTAACAAAAATCGCGTGTAAGGCGACAAAGAAGGGTCGAAAGGGGCGGGGAGAAAGGATACGATGGACCGGAGAAAAGACCGCAGGGTTTACAAAAATGGTATCTACGCGCCGCGTTCCTCTTTGTTCGAGAAGAATGCACGATGACCATCGTAACCACGCGACTAGGACAATGCGCGTAATTGCGATATCATTAATTAAGTATAGAGGAGCCAGTTTTTATCAGACCCATTAGGGACGACCAATCCGTGGACGAGTCCTCCGCGACCAGGACACTCTCCACGGTTTCCTTCTCGTTTACCTCTTTTTCTAGGCCCCTCGCCTCCTCATCCTCCTTCGCCAACGGTTGGCTAAGCGCCTTATCTCTCTAAAAGATTTCTCAGCTTTAATTGCGCTAGTCAGAGAGTCCCTTTAGTTCCATCGATGGTGGCGGTGGCGTAGCCTCCCCGGCAGTGTTGTTGCTGGCCTTTCACCTATCTCCTATCGTACCGCTTGTCTCCTTTTTCTTCGAACGAAACTCCCGGGCTTCGTTTTAATGGTGTATTTGGATGTTCCACGGGCAGCATCCACGTTGTCGTCGGTGCGTCTCAAAAGGGAATTTCTGGGCTCGTACCAGCGCCGGGAGAAAAGAGAAACGGGGGTAGCTGGGGGGCAGCTACCGGCGATACGAACCAACGGTACGAGAGCTCTTTATTGAGAAATTAAAAGCGAATGCTCGCGATGGACGGAAGATAAACGAAGCTTTTACCGTGGCTCGATCAATTACCGGGAAGGGTGCTCGAAATGCGGGAAAACTCGATAATCCCGGATGATTTTAGGGGTTGGGAGAGGGAGCGAGAACCTATCGTGACGCGACGCGTCAAACGTTCGCTGGAAGTCGACTCCCGTGTTTATGTTAATTGGGGAAACAAAAGGGACGCGTAGTATTTTATGCCGGTCGCGTGTTATGACTCGCGCGGCCCAGCTTTTTCCCCCGATTTCCTTCCTTCTTTTTCCATCCTCTTTTTTTTTTTTTGCCCCCCTCTCCTTTTTCCTACCTTGCTCCACTCCTACTTTTCTTCCCTCCACTTTTTCTCTCTTTTTTTTTTTTGTTCTCCTTCATTCCGCGCTTTTGTGTTAGCCTGTTTATACACCGGACACGCTTCTCCACGAAATGGAAGTGCTTATGAATTACGCGCACGCTGGGAATACGAATGGAACGAAATTTCTGATGGAAGTTGGAAAACACCGGGGCGCAACGAGACGGCCGCGTACCGGGAATCGCGCGTACATACTGAATTTATATGAATTTTATAAAACTTCCCTGCCACCCGTCACTCGCCATAGATAGAGGGCCGGTGTTTTTGTTTCTCTGTGAACGATGGAACAATTTCTGTCCGGAATCGGCGCCGGAGAAATATCCTTGGACGAAATTGCCGGGGCTGATGCTGTTAGGCCGCGAAAACCACCTGAAAATGAAACCAGCCTGAGTGATTCTCGGAGAAAAATTTACCAATGTACATACCTTACGTTCCATTAAAAAAAGAAAAGCAGCCAAAGCAGAAATATTAAATATTGAACATACCATTCGAATGTTTAACTGCTTGACGAGTTTAAATAACATTACTGCACGCACACACACACACACAGACACGCCAAAAATATATGCGTATATAAATAACAGTATTCAGCAATTAACGCTGTTTCATAATCGATAATTCACGCGAACGTTCCATCGAGGAACGATTCCATTGAACGTTGAATACACATTAAACGAAGCTTAAGATTCGTGTATAAATGATTAATTAACGTTATCCTGGTTCGACAGCACGTGATCCAGCGGAGGTTTCACTCAGCTCGCGAATCCTTCTCGCGGACACGGAAACGTCGAAAAGGGTCCAGCGAAATCCGTACCCTCCATAATTCATAGCCGGTCCGCGGGTAAATTGACCGTGTTCTCGGGGCGAGCAACGAAACCCCGACGAACGCGAATTTATCGGCGAGCAGTTCATTAAGTTCTTGAATCATTGAATTTCAGAACAAGCCGTAATAGATATTGTCCATACGAGAGGAGGGCCAGCGACAAATGAACGAAAAAGTATCGCGCATAATTCAGTGGACTCTGGTCCTTCTTCGTGGCGCGGCGTTTGGCTCGTCCTCTCTCGACGAAAGATTCGCGCGGACACCCTGCTTTTTTTTCCCCTCCTCTCCGTAGCTCTGTGTATACGTGTACCTATATAGAGCAACAGGGAAAGGGTGAAAGATAGAGAAGGAGAAAGTAAAAAGGGCGCAAAGAGGGAGGGAGAAGCTAAACGTAGAGATCGGGGACGTCCGAGCTTAATCCACGCTAATTAAATCGCGGACGTAAAAGAGAGGCGCTTTGCCTTGGCGCGTTCGTGACTCGCGAAAATAAAAACAACAACGTCCAGAGAGGGAGAGAAAAAGAGAGTGTGAGAGAGAGAGAGGGAGAGAGAGCCAGAAAAGGGATAGTCAAATACGTGCGCGCGCTACAACGCTCGATTAAGGCCGCTCGAAAGAGGACAGCGCGCGTGCATAAATTATTCCTGAAACTGCACAACCCGATCGAGCGGGGACGAGTAACGATATGAATCGCGCGTTAATCGCGCTAATGGAAATTGATTTGTCGTCAGGGGGATGCCACGGACCTTCTGGGTAGGTGGTTAACCGTCGTTCGACCCCCGTTTCGCACACTCTCGCGACGCCTCGATGAAACGAACGGTTATTTATTCGATACGTTCGACGATTTCGTTCGAGCGGCCACGAGGGACGAACGAACGAACGAACGGCGATGGAGAACGCGCGGCAAATGACGAATAAATTTATCGGCCGATCGAACGATCGCTACTAGCGAGTGTCGTCACGTACGTGTCCTCGGATGAGGGACGACGATGTACGGTCCCGATTCCTGATTACGCGGTCGCTGTTTTCGGTAACGCAGCCTCCCGGTTATCGATTACACGGGATTGTCATTGCTCCGTCGACCGTAATTGGCCGACTTTGTTTCCACGCGATTTCGCGATAATTAATCGCGGCCCTATGCAAATCAGCCGTGTTCCCGTTTCGAGCTTGTTCCGTTCTGAACGCGTTAATCAGCCGCCGGAGTAAGTACGTCCGCGAGCAACGTTCGAGCATTTAACCGTGCCTTCCGCAGGTCGCTACCAAGGCGCTCGCGTACGATCTTGTTGCTTCGACAAGATCGTTGTTAAACCGCGTGCGTCGATTCTTGAACCGCCATCGACTGTATCAATCGCGCGAAACGGTACAAGACGTCGTCGTGGTCTTCGAAAATGGAATCGTAAGTGACGATACCAAAGGAAGGGCTAATAATAGTCGAGCAAACGGCGAATGCGAATTGGCGAGTGTCCAGGTTAACAGGTTGAAAGAAACGTCCGGAAAAATGTGATTCGAAAAAGTGAATCCAATTGCAAACCACGCCGGAGCCGTCTCTTTATGCGTCGATCGGACGTCTATTCGTAGAAGGAATATTAAAGAAGGCGAGACGAGTTCCTTTCCCTGCATATTCGCTCCTTCAAAAGTCCGTCCTCGGCCCCCCGTGCCCGTGCACCGTCGGTTGAATCTAATCGATCGGCGGGGAGACCGGTTGCAGGCTACTTTTTCGCCAGGATCGATTTGCAGTGCCGGCACGACACGCAGCGTCGTAGACGCGTCACGATCGTTCGTGCACGAAGACAGACGGTCCACGTCCGACCCTCCAGTGATTTTCCGAATCATCAGAAGGGTGTGAAGCATACATAATGCATGCAGCGAGGCATTATGCGAAGGCGTGTACGACTCTCGCCAGGCGGGTCTGCCATTACAGATGTACCTACGTATGCAAATGAAAAGGGCCGTCCCCTCGCGTCTTCTCTGGCTGACCCAAATATGGAATTTTGCTTGTCTCGCCACGGTGGTAACGAGGAGCAGGGGGGGCACACCGGTCGCCCGATTCCATGCCGTTTCGATGCCAATTTTAATACGAGATCGCTTTCACCTTACCCTCCGCGGTCGTCTGTCCGACTTGTAAACGCGCGACGCGATTTCACTTGTTCGCCGGCGGAACGAGCCGCGCGTCAAAACCCAAGTAGCTTACTTGGTATTAACGATCGGGACGCCTGTGAGAACAGCTCGCCGTTTCGTTCTACACGAATATTCCGCTCCCATCTTTCCGACAGTCGTTCCGTACAAATTACCATATCTCATTGCGAGCACAAGAACATGAATACGCATAGTTCGGTCCGCGGTTATTTGCTTATTATCTCCGCGATTCGTATTTCATACACCAGCCGGTAATTAACTCGACGGAAAATAATAATTTTATCACTGGAATGCGGATGTTTATGCAAATGCGAATTTTTACGGAACGCACCGGACCGGGCAATGAAATCTAAATAGGGAATTGTTTCACTCCTCGGGGATCAGCTGCGTATCGTACTCCACCTTTTATCCCCGGTGTTTTACGTTGCTTAACGATAGCAATAAAATGTCAGCAATCTAATTATGGAGAACGAACTTCTTCTACGAGCCCATTCGATACCAACGATGGAAAAAGTCCGAGGAGACGGGTGAGAGAAGAAGAAGAAAGGTAACTAGCAAGTTTCCCGTGCCTCTCTGTCTCGAGCAACCGGGTTCCAGTTCACGGCTACCAACGGGCTAGTCCCGGGGATATTTATTTTCATTATTTAACCATCTTGTCGACAAATAACTGGCCAGGGATTCCCGCGATATTGGCGATAACTGCTCTTACCGGGGTCCAAATGCCCAAATAACTGTCGAATACATTGCGATGCGCCCCGTCTGGCGTTGGGTATCGTTGAATTTTTAACGGGACAGTCATTTCCATCGATCCGCGCGCGGCAGCCCTCGCGTTTTCGGTAGCGCGTCGAATCCGCGTCGATTCGACCGGACCGATCGACGAACGGAAATACGATTGCACGCGAATTCCGAAATAATCTATGACGATGATGGAATTGCAGCCGTCTCGGGGTGGAAACCGGGATGTCGCGCCGGGGAAATTTCAGGCGCAAACACGGAAAACTGGCCGCGTTTCCGCGGTATGTAGCCGTCGCCGTTGCCGCGTCCGATCCCGCTGCAAAACGAATCGCGCGTGTTATTCCGCGACAAGCCCAAATTCTACGCTCGAATTCTATATTCGCCGCGGAGGGCTGACAACCGGCGCCGCGCGACTATTTTAAAAGCGAGAAGAGCCAACTCGCGGAAGCACACTCGACGCGACTAATTAAACCGTTCGCGACTATATCTGTCGCTTAAAATTACGGAGGTTCGCGTCATTTACAGTTATTCGTGTCACCTTCGTATGCAATTTTAAACAAACGCGATCAATCCTCTATATTTGCTCGATATCCGCTCGAAACGATAAGGTTCGAATTCGAAATGTAAAACGATCGCAGTTACGGAAACGTCTCGAGCAAAGAAACTTCTGACCTACATTTCATTACGAGGACTCGATCAGATCAGGCTTCTAAAAGTATCGATCAACTTGTTGCCTCTTTTCGACTACCACTGGCTCCTCAACTCCCGAAATCTACCAAACTTTCCCTCGACTGGAAACAACGGATCCGCCCACGCGTCGACGATCTCTTCGAGATTAGAACGCTTCCGGTACGGTTCGCCGAGACGACGGCGGAGGTGTTTCGATTTCGCAAGGATAATGTCGCCTTACGTAAGCCAGACGGAATGCGCGTGTAGGTGCTCGACGCATCGTGTACGAACATTGCGCTGCGCCGCGAAAGAAAGACGAAGGGACTGCGAGAGAGAAAGGACGGGGGTGGAGGAGGACGCGATTCCGGAGGCGCTGCATTTCGTTGCGACATCGTCGCGATCGGCAGCAGACGGCGACGAAATGCGGCGAAGGCGGAGCCCGGCTGTTTGCGGTTTATATGCGCGAGGAACAGGCGACGAGGCAACCGACACGGAAGGCCTTGTCCACTGGGACTACCTAACTGCATCATGCCCACGCGTTCGCCAGGAACCGAGAGAAAAGGACCAGGGAAAAAGTCGTGCCAAGGTCCCCGGTGCACCGAGACACTGCGAAATGCATTTCACAGCGGCCAATTCTTCCCCCCTCTGGTCTTGAGGGACGATCAGAGAGGTTTCGGGTGTTCCCTCGGTTACTGAATATTGGATGATCTTCGTTGTTCGAGAGTTCGTTGGAAGAACGGCGAGGGGGAGATGGTTCCGGGGAAATTAGTTATTCCAAACCCGTGAGACTTTTACGAGTCGATAATATAACCTATTTTACGCTGATTCGCGATGTCTTTCCACGAACGAACTGGCAATTTTCTGTTCTCAAGCTGACGTTCGATCGACGAATCCAACTATTTCTATCGCGACAGAACAGACAAGGAGGATGGAAAACTTTTTCTCGATCGAGTAGATTGAAATGATCGACGAATCTACGACCTCCCCAAGTTCTCGCGGCGCATATAACTCTGTTAAGTGTATCCTACGCAACCTGAAAACCAAGTAGCCGTGTCAAGGTCTTGGCGACGAGACTCGCAAAGTGCATCGCAAACAAACAACCGGCGTCCTCCTCTTCTGTTGCACGTTTCCGCCCGCTGCCACGGCCTCCTTTACGTGAGCCGGCGAATTTTTCCCGGCACGAAAATCTCGACTGTCTCCGGGCTGCCTCGAAGAACGCTTGTTTGGAAGAGGAGTGAATAGCGAGCGAATTAAATCGTCGTGGCGACGGTACGTGCCACTTCGGCTCTCCCTGCCTCGAATCCCTCTTTTTTCCGTCCCCGTTGAACGTCGCTGTTTCTGTCCAAGCCACTTCCGTTTTTCCGTGGCGGAGCGCGAACGGAAACGGGGCGGGACGCGGCAACCCCCTTGGCAACATTTGCATTTCATTATATCTAACGCGACGATATTTTTTCGCAGATTTATGATACGAGAAATACGTCGATTATCCGACACGAGTTTCCCTCGGCTAGCATTTTCCCTCCGGTGCAAATATCCTCCATCTCTCTCATCCTTGATACAAATTATAATACCAAATAGTAGAAGAAAATTTAATATTCCCCATAATAGGATATCGCAGTGTAAAAATGAATTTTTCCATTAAAATCGATGCCAGTCCGACAATCAGCATCCGAACGAAATTGCAGCCCCGTCCGGGTATCAACCCCCTCCGCCTGTTTGATCGTGCGCCGGCACGTAATTATATTAAACTACCACGACAGCATTTTGCGGCGTGCAAAACGCGCGCGTCTATACGTAAGTGTACGCGTTTAACGCCGCGCAAGGGGGAAAGACGAAGAGGATCGAGCCGTTGTTCCTCGTCGTTGAAGAAGGAGAAGCGGAGTAAAGGTCGTAAGAGAGGCGCGCCATAGAATGGCATAATTGCGGCTTTAGCGTGCCTTAAAGCGCGCGCTCGCGGCGTTTCGAAGGCTAGACTGACTAACTTCTTTCAGCCTGCATCTTCTCTCACCCTCTCCCGCCCCGTCCCTCGATTACCTCTTCTTTTTCTTAACCCGTAAACATCCTCGCCTCCGCGATCCGAGCGTTTCTCGGCTAAACTTAGCTCCGCTGGTATCGAGACAGCGTGCAGCAACGTTCACCTGGAAAGGAGAACGACAGATGGCCCACGTGGACGTAATAATAAATCGCGATGACGGCGAACTACGCGAGACTGTCGATTATTTATTGCGTCAACGTACGATCGGGGCTCTCAGTGTCGATGCACGTCCCCGCGAGTTACCTTCGACGCTGCGTGTCTTCTGTCGCGATCGCTCGTGCTCGTCGCGATGACAATGGTGTACGAAACTATTCGACGATATCATCGTCGATGATTCACCGGCACGATAACGTAACGATGTTTGCGAGCAAACGTAATTAACCTTTCCGACTGGCGAAGATACCATAACCGAGCTTCAGGATCGATAAACTCCGCGTGTATCTATAGCCGCTTGTTCACGATTATATCCGGATGCGAATTTAATGGCGGAATTTGAATAGCTCGTTAGAGAAGGACCCGGGGGGTGGGAGGGGCGCGCCGGCTGAGACGCGATTCAGTTCTTGATCGGATGAGAAAAGAGCCATTGAACGTCTGAGGAGTAATGGGCTTTTTCAGAGGTTCGCGGTGTTTGTGGATGGTAAATACAATTTGCGAAAGATTACTCTTGGACCGCGGCTAATGCAGCCCTCTGGCTGTTTTGACGCGCGCGTATGTATGCATGCGAGCGTACACGAGCGAGGAGAATGATTTCGGGAGGTCTCGGAGTGACGAGAAGTTCATAATAAAATCTGAGGAGTTTTTAAGTTCGTCTCGGGCGTGCTCGACGGTGCGATCGTTTCCACGATCGCTGGGCGTGCTCCGAAAGAGCACCCAGCCGACGTAAGGCGAGGCGTAGCCTTGAAAAGAATCGTAAAACTTCCAGACGGAAACTATCAAGTGCCCTCAACGTGTTTGACGACAATCTCGAATTTCCGATAGAGGCCAACGTCTGCACACGGATAGGGCTTCGCCCGATACTTTCGGAGCAAACAACACGCGAGAAACGGCCATAAAAATCTAACCATTAAAACGTTCACCTTTTCTGGAATATAAAACGGGGGAAGGCAGTAAAAACGAAATGAAATATTTTTTACCCGCGATACGGGCATAATTTGAAGCAAAGAACGGGAAATCCTCTTAGCATTATTCTTTCCCAGGGCTCGTTCGTAATAGCGCGAGGAATTAGCGGACTGCTCGCCTATGATTAGGGTGGAAAAATGGGAATGCGTGCTATGTATGCGCGGGTGTACCGTGTATGGGCCGCGGTAGAGAAAGCACATCGAAGACATTATGGCTGTTGTGCATGCACGTTGATTCGATCTGGCGCCGCGCCTTCGCACGAACTAATAATTAGACACCTTTATGCAATTCCACCCTCGACGCTAACCTCGCGACAACCCCCTGCAACATTCGCCTCCTTCAATAAAGAAATGAATTTAATGCTACGAATGATACCCCCAGTTCCGTTTCCGATTCGATAAACTGGGGAAAAAGTGCGACTCGAGGACTTTCTTCGTCCTCTACAACTGGAAGTTTATTCTAATCGAACAAAAAGACGATTCCAGCTGACGGCTTCTTTGTCGCAATCCTCTCACGCGAAACGTGTTCGATTAACGAACGCTAGAATCAGCTAATTCATCGCGCGTGGTCGTGAGATTCCATTGCAGCCTAAGCGTAATCAGTCGCCTGTATGCGCTTCCACCCTCTTTTTCGTGGAAACGAACGGTGCCGCGAAGATTAATGTTGATCCACTTGTTTTTGCGCGTGGCCCCGTTTCATTATCTAGCCGCTGCCTCAAAGTCTGAGCCTCGCAATTTTGCGCCGGTTTTTTATGCAACCAAGCAAACCTGTTCTTACCGCGCATTTTTTACCCGCTTGCAACAGGCCACTCCTCTCTCTGTTCTATTACCGATTAAGCGATTCCATGTATCGGCCCGATGAAATTATACAGGGATAACGTACGCCCTAATGGTGTTTCATCACTTATTACAAGCACTAATTTGACTTGAGCCGTGCAATAAAATTGCACGGCTTCGGCGCGTTTAAGACACATTGCTGCAATATGTGATTCAGTACTCGGAGCTGCCAGAACCGGCTGCAACACCCCACCTGATACGGGTTATATACGGTCAGGTGTCTCGCCTTCGTTTTGTTGTCCAACAGATAGCTGCATATTAATGACGCGGTGTTAACCGAGGAAAGTAAAAGGTTGCGCGGCAAATTGATCAAAGATTCCGTATAGGAGGGAGCGTTTCTCGGAAGCGTGCTGGAGAACGGCTGGAGAACGATATTGCCTGGGCCTATACGGTTCACAATAGGACAGTGATTCCATTATAGTCTCATTCTTCGTTCGACGATTTCGATTCGCCGGTACGATCTCGCTAATTTGAAATCAATATCCGGCAATACCGTCACCGACCTGCGATCGTCGTGCTAATAAAAGCCCCCTTCCTCCCCCGGATGGAGTTCGCTGGCGTAAATTGCCTTCGACTATCGTCGAGAAAATTGAATTGTACAGGACAATTGAGAGAGCGAGAAAAGATGGCGATCGAGTGAAAAAATCCACCGAAAAAAGCCACGGAACTTCGAGGCAGTCTAACTTCAGTGAAAAATTTATAATGCGCGGTATCATCTTGTATACACGCGGCTGAATTTATTTTATCGGTAGATCTCTCCGCGCATTCGTGGCACGTCCGTGCGCGTGTCTTCATGTTAATTTCTATGTTCAGACGACACCTCCCTTTGCCGGAAAATCGCTAGCTCATGGGTGACGTGTACAAACGTCGTACAAGGGGCCTCATCCTCGCCCCCAGGAGAGGAGACACTGTATGCGATTCTCATTGGGACTCCGTTTGATAGCTGAAACGACGTTAAACGATCCGTTGCCGGCCAACAGACGGCTGTTTGACGGCAATGGCGGTCGACAACTTGCTTGATTATCGCGACCCGTTCGTTAATCAGCAGACATAGTTGTTTAAACGCGACCGCAGACGGTCCCTCCTGCGAGCAAGGAGCCGCCACGTCGGTGCGAACCCGTTCAAAATCCTATTACAAGTTCGTGAAACGAGTGAAATTCATTTCAAGTCCAGGACTCGACTGGAAGAGTACCCCCCTTCGCGGTAGAAAAGAACGAGACAGCCAGCGGAAGTTTAACTTCGCCAGAGAGATGTAATATATTCCTCTCGAACGTAAGTCGTTGGTATCCGAAAGGACTAACGGAGCCGAATAACGCGCGCGCGCGATATTAGAAAGAGGTTCTCCCGCGATTCGCGAAGTTCCGAGGCGCGTGTTGGTGCGCGACACGGGAAACGAGCGGCCATGCTTCACGGCGCATTGTTCCAAGCGGTGAAGGATCACGCAGGGGCCCCCTTTGTATTCCGACGAGGCACCCCGAGCATAACTTTTCTCGGGAAGAGTCTTCGCGCTTGTAATGTCGGCACCGCGACGAAACACCGTGTCCCGCCTCCCCCGGGTGGAAGTTTCCGGCGGTCGCGCGAGTCCCTGGCAAAGCGCGCGTACGCGACCCGGCCGGGACAATGGCGCGCGCGCGAAAGGGCTCGCGTTCCACGACGTAACATCTGTTGGACGGGATTCCGGGCATGGACGTCGCGGTACTTCCGCGATTAATCGGCGTAGGCGAAACGGATCGATCGAGCGTAACAGATACGAGGCGACATCCGCGCGGCCGGTGTTACGCTAATTAGAGCGCCTTTATTAAATCGATCGGTTATTTATCAACGATACCAGCGCGCTGCGCGGAATCCTCGTCAAGGATTTATCGATAAGCCGTAACGAGGTCGCGGACCAGGAAACGTGTCGGTTCCTGGGAACGGTGAGATAAAGAAAAAGGAATGGCAAGGTAGAAAGGAAGCCTCTTCGGTACAC
Source organism: Xylocopa sonorina (assembly GCF_050948175.1). Lineage (NCBI taxonomy): Eukaryota > Metazoa > Arthropoda > Insecta > Hymenoptera > Apidae > Xylocopa > Xylocopa sonorina. The sequence continues at coordinate 9,062,594 of NC_135197.1, read as the reverse complement.
AAATTACGGGGGTATCGATAGCATCGTTAGAGAAGGCCAATCGAGGACTTAGCTCTGGCTTCTCGAATGAAATTCCTTGGTTTAGCGAATTTCCCAGCCGACGTCGAGCCTGGTAACGGTGCTTTAGTGTCTGCTACGGCTGCTGAGATTCGTGCAACATTTTCGCGCGGCGACAATTGGAGCCATCGAGCGATTGATCGGGACCAAGTGGCCATCCGTTTCATTGGGAACAATCTGACGTTACAATGGAGCACGGCGGGTGGCAAGCTGCGTTAATTCGTGGAAGTTCTCCGGCAGATCTTTCAATGACGCAGCCAATGTATCGTTCTTTAAAACACATTGTCAAAGAGTTAAGGACACGAGAGGACGGGGAGACGAGGAAGAGGACGAGCGTGGAGACGGAGAAAGCTGCGGAGGCGTGACCGCGTGTAAAGTCCGCCGGGAGAAGACTTCTGGCGTGGGCTAGGCGAACGAGCCACCTTCGCCGCATAATGGACGACTTCCTAACGACACTTTAAGATAGTTCTCACTCCTCGTCGGGCTTTGTTTTTCTCCCATAGCGAAATACTCGGCGCCTCTCATCCCTCCACGCATCCAGGATTCAACGAGAGGCAAAGAAAGCGAGGAATAATAGATTTTTTGCCGATCCCGCCGTTTGTTGCGCCAAGTCGAGTAACTACTTAAACAGAAGACACCGTCCAAGATTCAAACTGCGAACGGGAAGAGAACATTGTCTTCCGTTGCTGCTCATTGATATTCCCTGGAACGTCTCGGTTATATACAAGTTGAGCGAAATAAAATTGTCACTCGTAGCTCTGGAAATTTCGAAAGTAGCGCCGGGAAACTTTCCACCGTTGGACGAGGAATCCAACCGGGGGATGATGAATCGTTTCGCTGTTCGCGGATTAACGGCCGAGCGGAGCACTCCGGAGAATAGCGAAATTTATAGAAGCGACGGCAATGGAACGCAGAAGACAACGGGTTTCCTTTGAACTTTCTCGTGCAGGTATTTTCTACTTGCTACTTCGCGTTCCCCTTTGCTCGGCTGACGGCGAGGGGAAAGTGAGGGAATTGCGCGAAAGGCCAACAAGCTCGGTTAATACGAGCGCGGAACTCCTCCGGGACATTAACAACTTTCTTTCCAATTTCACAATTCCTTTTTTATTGCCAATAGGGACTGGTAACGCGACCCGCCGTTCGTGCTCCGATTAATACTTTTTCTAACGTCATCCGACGACAAACGTTTCTGATTTAAACTTTAGATCCGTCGAAATGCCGTTCGAAGACTCGAAAACCGTAGCCGCGCTTGTTTCCCACGTCTTTAAGGATCGCTACGTGTTTCCACCGCGGAATATGCTCAAAGGAAATGAGGCGAAACCTTTGTGCCCTTTTCGCGGATTGAGCTCCGCGCCAACCTCGTCGAAACGCCAATGGCTCTTTGTTACAGTTTTGCATAGATCCGATTCGATTTCCTTGGAGATGTTCGCTAAATTTGGCACGACCCATTGGTTCACAGTCCATTTATTACAATGATATGTATATATATCCACCCTCCTATCCTGAGACCTTCCAAATATTACATCATCCCTTTATACCAAAGCCACGAGTGTGGAAATTCACAATTTCGACTTGGAAAGGAACTTGGAATGAATAACGTAACAATTTTCCCTGGAACGATTCGCCGTAACTGAATTCTCGGAAAATACATCAAGCGAGGAACATCGTGTCGCGAGGAAAATCTAAAATCCGCCAAGTGCGCCGAGTGTCACGTCGCGTCCAGAGGCGCGATCAATTTTCCGCGATCCGAAAAATACCCGATTCCCCCCCTTCCCCCCCGTTTTCCCCAGGCCGCAAAAAAGCAACGCGCGTCGCGGCGCATATTCCGCGAAGGCACACCACCGTCGAAGCTTTAAATTCTCGTAATCCATCCAGGACACGGGCCGCCAGGACATTGATACCGATAGCGCAAGCGCGGCGCACTACGTCAACGAGATACGCCCTGTGCGACGACACACACGCACGCACATACACACACACACACACACACACACACACACACACAGAGGCCACCCGTACCCACCCCTCGGGTGCACGTTTTCTCTGCACGTACGTGCACAAAGTGGCTCGCGAGCGCGTTCGTGAATCCTACGGTGCGAACGTCCTGCGAGAGAGGCATTGTCCTGCGGCAGGAATAACGTGGCTCGCGGCTATCGCGATTTGATTCCGATTCAGGGGAACATGCCCGGCGATATCGGGTATATCGATGAAAAATAATCGCGGTGATTTGTGACGTGGCGTAGGAAGCGCGCGATAAAGATACGCAACGATGAGGCCGCGATAAAAAAAAAAAAGATACAGAAAAAAATGAAAAAGAAAAAGGGACGAGGGGGGAAGAATACAAAGGGAGACGAGGAGAAGTTGAAAGGAAGGAAAAATTTATCGCGTCGTCGCACGGATAATGGCGACGGACCGTTCGTATTTCTCCGAGATCGTCCCGAAAACGGAGTAACGCCGTCGATCGGTCGTTCCTCGCGACTCCTGGCAGAGCTCGCGTCGCGTTTCCGCGAGGGGAAAATATTTTTAACACGCGAATAAATTCCCGACCGAAAGAGACGCAACTCGCGTTGCATAACTTCGGGAGCCTTGAAAAGTTTCAGTCGACCCGCGTCCCATTCACGCCGCGACGTGCATTCCATCGCTGTACGGTAGCGATACTTTCACGCGGGTATTTTCCAAGGACCATAGCACGCGTTTAAATCAATCGATTAAAACGATCACGCGGGACACGTATCTCTGCCGCAGGATTCTCACGGGCGACGACATCGCGCGAATTCCCCGCGGACGTGGTCATGCGAGAAAATAAGCGGTCGATATCTCGGCTCTGACGATGATTCAGATTTAAAACGCGACGGAGTCGAGGGTAAACAGGAACTTCGTGATCCTTTGTGCCGTTTCCTGGTACTAATCGCTGGACCACGAACAGCCGCTGATAAATCGACGTACGCGACAGCCTGAGGTAAACTAACGGGTCCTGCGGATTGTCGAATTTATAACCATTGACACTGGCAACTCCAAACATTTCGTTTCATTTGATTCACCTTAACGCTACTTGAGAGGGTGAGAAAAAACCGTCGAGTCAAGCAGTAATTAAGAAAATAACTGCTGGTATACTCGTTTACACGAAATTCAAAGTTTCCTTGACGACGGATTCCAACATTAACAACCTCGCGTTCCATTCAGCGCGGAGAAATGATTAGAAAACAGTCTCGAAAATTATACAGTAATTTGCCAACTGCATTTCGTCGCTGGTGTCCTTTAATTAATTGCAATTACCAGCAATTAAATGGGATACACACAGCATCGATGAGCAACGGAGCAGAAGGAGGAGAAGATAGATAAGAATAACGATGGAACGTCGATTATACGAGGGTTCAAGGTGCTTTCCACCTATTTCTGCTTGTCCGCTATCAGCCTTCCTCCTCCGACTCTACGTACGTCCACTCTCTCTTCTTCCGTCCTGCTGGCTCGTGGATTACGGTCGGGACTATTGGCAAGCTTAGCTTGTGGTCGATTGCCTTTACGAGTTAGCGAGCATTTGCGTATTTCACGGCGGACCGTTATGACTACGGCCACAGGAAGAGTATGGGCGCTTATCCGGCAAAGGATCGACCGATTCGGGACCCGCGACTTCTCTTTACCCGAGCTGACGGGATTAACGCGGTACGCGTATCCTGGCCGTACACAGCTATTACGTCTCAGTCATAATTGCGCTACGATTATTATATACCTTGCGAAGGATTTGAACAGAGTAAACGGTGTGAATGTCTCGTAATTGACCATGTCGCACCCCTTTGTAAAATCGAAACCAAATAATTCCAACCAATGCTAATGTCGAAATTTTTCTTTTTCGTTTCAGGTACGTATCGAAGTCTCTCTGTCGCGGAGGAACTAAAATCGTTCTCGAAGATCATCGAAAACTCAAGAAATCGCGGTGCACGTAAGTCCTTTCGATCAATACATTCGTGTTCCCGGTGGCGCTTGCAAAAATACACCCTTTTCGACGTTATCGCTGACAACTATATCCACGGAAGCGGCCGTGCGATTCGAGAAAACACGTGATCCGAGGAATCTCCGGTTTTTTCGAATGCCTCGCGCAGTTTTGTCCAGGTTTACGGGCTGTCCCCTTCGGGTCTGGGCGGCTCCAGGAGGACGAGTGGCACCCGGTGCATGACCGGAATCGATTATGTTTTTCTCGTGCGGACGCGAATTAATGAGAGAGACGACGATGGTCTCACGTGAATCCCGACGGCGGGCGTCCGCGACGACGGTGAACGATCGAACAGGAAGGGGAACGCCGGGAGAACACATCGAATCGCGTGTTATCGGAGCGAGCGCGTCTAAATGCTCCAAGTATACGCCTAATGCCAGGCCACGAGGGCCTAATCGTCGTATGCAAATCACAGGGCGGGCCCCCCCTCGGCACCCTCGGCCACATTCGTATAATCAATGGTCTAACTGGCGATCGATGTCGATACCGCCGTCGCCGCTCACGTATTTTCCAAACGTACTCCAATTCGACGCTCCCTAATTTCCTCGGCAATTTTCGTACGTGCTTTTTCGTACCAGACGACGACAACGCAAGGGGAGCGAGAGAGTCCTGGCTTCTTTTTTTCGAGGGTGGCTGCCTCTCTAAATGGTCACGAATACTCTTTTTTTCCTTTTTTCTTTCATTTACATGAACAAATTTTTATCCAATCTCTTAGAGGAGGGGTTTACCAGTTTAAACGGAATTAGATATGTGCCGCGTTCTTCGTATTCCACTCTCGCGTTCGATGCTAGATTGAAATCGAACGTGACACTCGTCGTTGCTGTTAAACAAACCGTTCTCCCGTTTCCATCTTCCGAGAGACGATTGATTAATTTACATAACGATTTACATAGGCGATCGATGATCTTCGGCTTCTTGAAATTCCAACTCGTTTTCCGTCCCAAGGCCTCGTTTACACACCGGATCACGGGCTAAACGCCTCCACAGAGATGCCCGGCCGATATCCGTGCGCGATACACAATGAAAAAGTGACAAAATGACTGGTAGAACAGAGCGCGATACCATGGAAGAACAAGAATTTCTTCGTCGTCAACACGCCGCTCGACAACTTTTTAACTATGCCACTTCACATTTTGCGGACGTCGCATCGATCTTCCGTTTTTTTATTTCCCCCTCCGTAGCCCTGGTTAACGCGGTATCTCTCCGGCCACGGACGCACGGCACGGCTGTCTGTTATTTCAACCAACGGTCGATTAGCATAATCACGCGGTTCTCTTTTGCGAAACTTTTCCAAAGCGTAATCTACCATTGTATGGCCACGGGAATGGATGTAACCACGCGACACGTTATTTATACCCGGAGTCCCGTAGGTGTCAACCGTGCGGAAAAATTCTAAACTGGAATACGCGATTGCTCTCGCGGACTGCGTCTCGATTTATCCGATTTAATCTACGAATCGTAATCTCAGCGTTCCCTCAAGCTGAAGCGCGATCGTTATTAAGATCGTCGGTGAAGATACAACAAATTCAATCGTAAAAATCGTCGTAAACGTTCAAACTATAGAGAGGCACGAGTATAATTTATTACCGACAGTAAGCATCGACATCGATCCGATGTCCCAGTGGAGAGGACGCGCATCGAGAGCTCGATTCGGTTAGAACGTACGCGGTGTAGCGTCAGGGGTGCGAGCAATAACTTCACAGGGGGCCGATTTTAAGGAGAACGACTACGAGCAGGTTGGTGGTATTCGAGGACACGAGATCTCGAGAGAAAAAAAAAAGAACAGAAGAGAAAACGGAGCCACGACGACAAGGAAATTTCCAAGGGATTCTCTGACGAGCCCAGAGGGCCAAGATAAATCGGCGAACGTATCGATCAGCCGGAGAAAACGAAGAGCTGGGCGAGCAGTCGGGCTACGAGTGGCATCCAGATTCGGGAGAGACTTTACGCTCCATCGCTCGTCTTACAAAGCGTAGATTCCAGCTTCTTTCAGCGAGCTAACGAGCCGAAAGGCGGAGGGGGTTGGAAAAAAGAGCAATTACGGGCGCGCACCTCCCAGGGTAATGGCACGCTTATGCGCCGCGGGACAATAGGACCGAAGCGAGAAGATGATTTTATTTTACCGTATAACGATAATTGCACACCGGGCGGGTCGACTGCACCCTCTGTAATTTTGCATTTTCCACCACGTTTGTTTATCCCTTTCCCTGTACTTTTGTTACGCTATCGAACTTACGTATTCTCGATTTTCCTTCCGCGATACTAGCTATGGTTCATTCAGTTACATTAATGGTAGATCAAATGTTCTGGTTGCAAAATCATCCAATCTTTTCTACGTACGTACCCGGTGCGTGTAGTCGGAATTAATTTCGACGGAATAAAAGAAAGTTTCATTCTACGTAAGCATTGTTGGAATATCAAAACGGTCCGATAGCGGAACGTTCGGTCATTAAGGTATTCGGATAATGGGTATTCTGATACGAGAGGCCTCTACCGCAATTTAAAAGGAACAGAGAAAGGAAATTTACGATCGACTCGCGGTATTAATATTCATGATATTTATGAGCCATCGAGCGTAATATTATACGCGCGGGTTATCTATCTACGTATAAAAGGTTGCTTAATTATTACGTTTCGATTTAGGCGTGGAATCTTCGATCTTCGTGGCGCTCGTGCGTGTACACGCGAGAACTCGGCGAGAACAAAGGACAAAAGAAATATCGTGGAGTCGAAGGGCCGAGGGCACCGGTTGGAATTTCGACTTCGCGATTGCATTGCCCGCGCAGATCGTTCGATTCGATTAACGCGGGAATCGTGCGTGAGGAACACGCGGAAGACATTTCAACAAATTTTTTCCGCGCCTCGTAATTCTTGCTTCGTTGTGGGTAAAGGTGAATCGACGGTGGTCGTAAAAGAATCGTTTCCTTCCCCCTTTGTCGATTGAATACTTGACAAAATATTTCACGTGATAATATTTAAACGAAGATATCGATGGAGATTGTTTTAACGCTGGAATGCCAACGCGTTCCCGAAACCACCCCGCATTAACGCGAGTAATATTTTACTCGAATAATTTCTTTTCCGCAATAACGTAGGCAAAAAAATTTGCTTTAAAGTAATCCATAGATCCGCAATCCCGCAGGCTGCGGTTGAAGAATAATACTTGAAACGCATTACACTCGAGGATAGAGGCCATTTTCCACGACAAGGAAAAAAGAAGGAACCACCAGAAAGTGGGGGTAATGTTGAGCGAGGAATTTTAATTAAAATCCACGGTTATCAGACTGGCGTTGTCGAACAGACGGAGGAACCCCGAAAGAACATCGAAAAATACCACGAACGAACGAACGAACGGACGAACGGCCACACTACCTTTCACCCCCTTTTGTAGATCGTCACGCGTATTATTTATTCACGTCACGGTTCACGAGGATCGAAGAATACCCGAACGTTCTCGCTTAGGCTGGTAGCTGAAAGGTGCACGAAAGGGAGCGGCTGCCCGATGGGGTGATGTAAAGTAGGGATGAGGAGGAGGGGTGGAGTACAACGAGGATACCAGGAGTAATAAGTCGAGATAACGAGCTTTTCGATGCCCCCATCCGCCACCCCAGCATCGAAACGGAAAATTAATTAAGTGACTCCCAAGATTCGCCGGGTATTCTTAACCTTCGAAGACACAATGTACGAGAAATTGTGCAAGGGAGAGACGGAGGGACCTGGCATGGGCCGAATCGGCGTTGACCAGACCGAGACAGACAGAGGAGGAAGATAGCCGGACTATCAGGGCCATTAGTTACGGATGTCCCGTCCGAACCGGGACCACTCTCGTCTCGATAAACAGGAGGGCCTACGGTCCAGACAGTCAGAAAGAAAAGAAGAGGGCCCAGCGGGGGGAAGTTTCGAAGATCGGGGGGGAAGTAGGGTGAAAAAGAAAAAAGGATCAAGCGAAGAAAGAGGACAGAGGGAGGGAGCAAAAGGAGGGGTGGAATAATAATTATAGGGCCGGTAATATAACGGTCAGCGTGTCCGTTATCTGGCACTCTTAAAGTGCACTACGTTGTTGGAAGATAGGAAACGGGCCACGGATCCTCACCATTTCTCGTCACCGTCGGTCATCTTCTCGCCTTTATCTGGCCGGTCGCGTCTTCTCGTCACCGTCCCTCGACGCGACGTCGAAATGCACCCCGTGGATCGTGTCAGGGAATTACGCACAAGTTCGACGGCGTCTTGACGACGTCACGGACAGAAATCTCGATGCCGCAGGATTGGTGCTCTGGCCGAGCGGAGATTATGTCCCCGAGGCGGATCGCGTCTTCACTCGATCCCCCAAGTCCCGGGTATAGCAACCGCCTCGCTGTTAACAATCGGTTCGGACGAGATTATCGAGCGGAGGACGCGACGCGGGAATTTCGAGCAGCCTCGCAGATTTCTGGTCGGTTGGGTCGGGGAACGACGCGCGACGAAACGGACGCCAGAAACGCTGAAATTTCCACGTCACGTAACTCTCTGTAGTACGCGAACATCGTGCATACACACAGAGAGAGGGAGAGAAAGAGCGAGAGAGGCGTACCACACGTACACTGGGCGAACCTCGACGCGTTCGGCGTGACGAATCACGGTCGTCGGACACGGACACGCGGAACACGCGTGAAAAGATCCGCGGAGTCAGTGTGCCCGACCGCCTTTCAGGGAAGATACGAAGAGATTTTCAACGACTTATGGGAGTTGACCGTGAAGACGGAGGGGAACCAGTGGCGGGAGCAAGAAGAGGTAAGACGGTCCGGATGGACCTTCCAGAGGTCGGGTAAGACCCGGTGAAGTAGATTGCACGGGTGTCACGGTTAATCGGATAACTTAGAATCGAAAGCCGGACTCTCGGACTCTTTCGTGCGCCGAATCGCAGTGCTTCTCAAGTGTCTACTGTATTATACACATCGAGGGATGGGGATTTCAAGAAATATCGATACGCCCTGGTGGAAATTAATTGCTGCGATAATCTGAAGAGCGATCACCCGAAAGGAATCTTTCCCTTCTTACGCTGATAAATGGCTATCCGATAGAAGTCTGACACCGATAGATCGTTGCACCAGGACGAAACTTATAACTGTACTTTGACAACGTCCGTAAAGATAATCTCCAAATAACGGTACGAAACTAGTCAGGGGGGAAAAAAAAACTCATCGCCTCGACAATTCGGAATTGTAATTGTCCTGTCGTAAAATAATCTTTCGACAACGGCCGTGAGAAAAAGAGCACCTGCGCGATCTTACGTTCGAACCTTCTTCTTCTTCTTCGCCTTGGTTGTCAGCTCTTCCTGGTAGCCATGGACCCGCCTCGTCGCGTACGTGATCGTACAACGCGGACGTGTGCGTGCACGAGCGATCCACTCGAGCGGATGGCCACTTTGTGCGTGCGAGAGCGTGAAAATCGCTGCGGCGAGAAAGGGTCGGCCTTTAATCCGGCCCAATGACGGACTTCAGCGTCGAGTATCCGCGATGAAAATGATCGAAATCAGGCCGAAAACGTGGTTAAAACGCCCCATCCGGAACGCTTATTTCCACACGAACGTGTTTCCCGCCAGCCACGAATTTAGGCTGTATGAATAAAACAATACCCACCACGTCCACCGTCGTTTTTACACGCTCGTAAATATTTCCGCTACGCTGTTCGTCATACTCGTATTACGTCTTTCCGACGCAAGGCATTAATTAGAAAACTTTCATTCAGTAAATATTCCGCGATTCAGTGTTCGCGGAAAACAGCGGAAACTGTTGAAAGAGAGCACCTTGAACTCGAGTCTTCGCAAGAAAGCACAAGGTTTCAGCTCTGATGTTATTAACGAGCCCTCGAAGGAACAAAAAGGGGAAGATTTGCGTCGTTTTCTGTCTCGATGATCCCGCAGAAAAAAGCTCGGTCTATTCTCTCTCTCTCTCTCTCTCTCTCTCTCTCTCTCTCTCTCTCTCTCTATCTCTCTCGAGTACGCTCTCTTCAACCGACTCACCCCCATGTTTCGGTCGCGAGCTCGAGTAGCTGAAATCTCGCCCTCGCTTCCCCTTGCGAGGGCACAGAAGAGCTTCCGTGTCGCGACCAGTCACAAAAGCGCCGCGATTCCGCCCTTTCCTCGAGATCGAATGGACATGCAAGCGGGCAGAATAAAAGCTGGTCGCCAGCGGCTCAGCAACAAGTGCATAACGTCCCCGGGTATAACTTCATCGAACGGTAGGGGATGGACTTCAGTCGCGTGGAAAGCAACCGCGACGACTTTTCCGCTCGATCCTCCCGATCGTTTCTGTTTCTCGCCCGTGCGAATAAACCGACCGGTTCCTCGCACGCTTGACACTCCTCCCCACGGCAAAAACTCGTAACATCGTACGCTCGAAAATCGCATTCCCGGGAAGTTGAGGCAGAAGAGAAGAAACCTGCCAAAATGGGATCAGGAAACTGCCAGTCAGCTCGTTCTGGCGAGTCATCCGAGAGGAACCGTGGCCAGAGCGGATCGCTCGTCGTTGCCAGTTTCAACGAACCCTGCGTCCGCAAGCCCCGCCGTATTCCGCGCGGGTGAAAACAAGAAACGTAAATGGGTCACGGATTTGATTCGCGTTTTCTCGCGGATCGTTTCATTGTTCGCGGAAAGTTTCGCCGGCGGGAGGAGGGGTCGATTTTAACGCTGTTCCGTTTAAATCAATTAACTGCTCGGCCGTTGGTGCCCGCGGCGTTAAACCTCGATGGAAATATCGAGTTTCGTGCCAACTTGTTTGACGCGTTACGTCAACGGAACGAATTCCGCGCGAACAGTATCGGGCTTGTTTCCATAAAGGTTGCGGATAACTGCGAACGGATGGGCCCGTGATCCGTGTTTCCTCTCGCGTAAATATCCTCGACGTCGAGAGTCCTCTTTATGGACGCTGAACGATCTGTCACGGGTCGTCTACGGAATCCCCAAAAACAGCTAGGATCTTCCGACCGATTCACCACCGTCGACGGATATCTATATCGAGAATAACACGAAATTACTTTCCACGTCCGTTCCCTTACTGCCCACAATTTTCCATTTTTCGTATTCTCTACGATCGTGCCTTCGATCATAGCTTCCACCCGCATCTCTGAAACCCCAAATGGCTGTAAACACATCGTCGCGCGAGCTGCAGCAGGGAAACGGGTCGGAGGATCGTGCACTGGGGACGTCGTAAAAATATTGAGAATCGCGTCCAGTGGCGGATGGCTCTGCTGAGACGAAGAGAGGAAATCCATCCTGCGGACAGGAAGAGTGGCGCGATACCATAGGAGAACACGGTGGGATCTGAGTAAATCTAGGGCCATAGGTCCTGCCTGGTGGATGTTTAAGGATCGCCTACCGGCTGTAACCGTGCGATTCTCTCTTCGTCTTCGTTCGAAATCGTCTTCGCACCCCGGCCACTTCTACGCAGAGGGTTCGGAATGGGTGTAACACGGGCTGCCACGATGCCAGCCGAGGGGGTGGCGAGCAATATTTTAAAACGACCGCGAGTCTGTTGCGAGCAGAGGCTCTCTCTGCGAGTGCGCGTGATGCTGAAGGGCTAGTTGATTCGTAGAAAGAGGTGGGAACGCGCGAACAGAGAAACGGTGGAACGAGACGAGAGAAAAGGGAGGGCGTGCCTGCTGTTATCTTGCTTGTTCCCTGGATGAAATATCGACTAGCAGTTCCTTCGGGCCCTCTTCCACTGTTCTTGCTTCACCTTCTTCCTCCCCTTCAACCTCTTTCTCTGTACGCTTCAACTACAGCTCCTTGAATGTTCCTCTCTCTTCCTTTTATCTTGGCTGGTGGAAGCTGAAACGTTGCACGATGTCCAGCGCCGTTGTACCGGGACCGTCCGAATCGGTCTTTTTCCTACTTTTCGGGACGCGTAATGCTACATCTCGCCCTGGTGACGTATCATTACCATACATTGCTGAAGGGTCCATCGATCACCTTCAGCCATCGCCGATGGAGCAGCTCCTCGAACCGATCGACTCGGTGGGGAACAAAAAAAAAGAGAAACGGACATCGGCTGGCGAACGGTGGAGGGGCGTAGAAAGAAAGAGGAATAAAAAAAGGGTGGAATCGAGGGACGTGAAAGAGGTGGAGAAGATAACGCGTGCAATCTTCTTCCGCTGCCGCTTTTCGCTCCTGTTCGATCGGATGAATGGATATTAGCCGGAGCCAAAGGCAGCTCCTTTTTTGTACTTCCGAACGAACCTCCGCTATAACAGCGAGGAGACCGATTTTCTAGAACGGAGCACGCGTGCTACACGGCAACAGTTAATCGACTATCAAAAAAAAAGAAAAGGAAGGAAAGGAAAAATGGACCGGCAATATCGAATTACCTATATCCAGTCCACCCTCACGCTCACAGCTGGTACTAGCTTCCGTTATTTTTATTAAGGGTATTCTCGTTATTATGCATACACGTTCTCTCTACTTCCCAAACGCGTCTCGCGCAAACATGGAAACGACGCTATCCGGAAAAAGAGGAACTTGGAAAAAACGTATTATCTCGTTACTGGGTGCGGAAATTAAAACTGTGGGAAAGATTAGCGTGGCGTTCGCGCCGGCGCGCGCGCGCGCGTGGTAATTTTTAATTAGAAAAACCGAGCTTTTCTACAGAGCGGCGTTTACATGCAACGAATTAATCGTCGCCGCAATTTTAATTAGGCCACGTAACCGCGAACGCGGCTACTCACACGCGATGGACCCCGTCCCAGCGCAACTCTCTTCAGCCCTGTTTATTTTATAGACTGACAACGATTAATCGGCACTCGCGAGTGCACTGGTTTCGGCTATTTATGTACATCGTCGCGTAATATTGGCGTAGCAGCCGATAACGCAAACGTTACAATAGGTTCCGCGGATTGCGGTGCTCGCAATAATAACCCTGGCCGCGCGATATAAATTTCACGGATCCGCGTTAAATTCCGATTCGGCCGGAAACCACGGATTTGTCGGGCAAATTGAAACGTACAGGCGTGACGCGAAATATTAACGTCTCGCAGACGGATGCACGGTACCGGAGTATAATGCTCGGCAAGTCGAAACGTCTGCCGGATTAAATCGTAATCGCCGGCTGAACTGTCACGCGAGAATGCAATCTCTCAGTCGGATCGGTTAGATCCGGTGACCTTGTCAAGAAATGTTGCAGCAACGACGAGGAGGAGGACGCGACGCGCGTCAGAGGAATCCTGCTACACTTTGGAATGCTACGGTATCCCATTAAAATCAAATGAGTCGGGAGCACGAAGAGAATTCATTTGTTAGATCGAATAATATTAGGTCGTACCATATATGAAATGGCTGTGTTTGAACAATTTACGTTTTCCTTTTCTTAAACAGCACTCTACTTGAAAACGTAACGCTTGTTTACAGCATATTTGACGAAAAATTAAATATTAATTAATTCTATTTTATTTCGCGTGTGCGTAACTTTAAATAATAATGAAACTTCCTCGCTATATTTTTGCTCGACATAATAAAACGGACGCGTGTGTCCCAAGTGGTATTACAAAAGTTGCACGATCTAAAGTACGGAATATTATTCATGTTATTCATTGGATTTACATTTTACTGATTATTACTACTTCCATCGCGTAGATAGCGAGTGCGTTTTAATAACAGTAACGCGTTGGTTACTGACAAAGTAACGCAACGGTATTTAATTCAGAGGAGTGGCGTAGGGTGCTTTGAGAATCGCAACTTTGATGTAAAAGAATGCCAGGGCTGGAGCGGGAAGTGTGAAGTTGAAAGGAAAGCAAAAAGAAAGCATCGACTGAATTCGAACAGTTGAATGGATCACAACAGTTGTCCGCGGAACAACGGATCCGCGCCCGTACTACTTGCCGGGCTAGATTCAATCGCTAGGCGCGTTTCATTCACCGTTGCCTCCTTTCTTTTTCCCTTCGAAAAACAAACATCAGCGCCCGGGCTGCGCCCGTTTCTAATAAAAACAAATCCGTTTTTACCTCGTCAATCGGCAACGGTGGAGCAGGGCGGAGGATACGGCTTGCGAAGAGAGATCCCTCGCTCGTCGCAGAGACCGTAGAACCACGCGTTGCCGTTTATCCGCGCCAGGAGGCCGCGCAGAGAAATAAAAGGCATCGATCCGCGAAATATCCTATATACCGTAACGCGTACCATTGTGCTAGGCTGGATTTAATGTCGGCGACAGAGCGGCGCGCGCTCGCGCACCAGAGTGTCACAGAGGTTCGAGGAAATACGAGGGTTGGAACGAACCAACGGGCGGAGAGAAAGGGTAAACGGAACAAGAGGGGCAGAAGGGGAAGGGGTTGGGGTTGGGGGAAGCAGGCGAGAGAAGCTGGCAAAGGAAGAGGAGGCAAAGAAAGGAAGGTGGTGACAATGCGATCTCGACTCCGATACGGAATTGTCGGCGGCTACGGGTACCGGGTTCCCTTTCTCTTCTGACTCGTGAAATGAGCATAAGGATTCTACGGTTATTTCGCCAGCAAGCAAACTGCGAACTAACGGGCAGAGGCCACCGCGCGATATCTCCTCCGGCTTCCTATGCCACGAATTGTCCGCCAGGAACGTTCCAAATATCTCTGTCGGCCCTACCTCTTTGCCGCCTCCCCGCCGGCCCCGGGTTCTCGCCACCCTTGATCGTCTCCGCTGGCACGGTCAACGATGCACCTTTTGACCCTCGTCCGGGCCTCTCTCCTCGTATTTCTCACATTACTTTTCGCGTCTTGTCCTTCTCCGCGCCTCCACCCTTTTTTCCCCCGGGGTTCTCTGACCCTCCCACCCCGCGCTCTCTCCCCACGAACTTGCCGTCGCGTAACTTATTCGACTTTTCGCTGTTCCGCGTGAGATCGCGCGTGCACGCGAGCTACGGCCAAGAGGATTTATCGAACGAGATATTCCGCAGGAACGGACCGAAACCAGTCCCCGTGCCGGGGATGTTACTTCATTCGGGAGTATACCGGCCAATCGCACGAGCCCCCGTTCATGTTGCCGCTGCAAAGGGTGTATCACGAGATCGCGTGGTTGAATTCTATAATTGTTTCGGTCACTGATCGACTGGAGACCCTCTGAGGCGATAGAAGCATTCAGAAGCGCGGGAAATAGCATCGATCCCCCGTTTGAAAGAGGTATGATTGATCGGACTCATCCATCGTCAAGCAGCGAAGCTGAATTGCTTCTCCCACTATCTTCCAATTGCCACCGAGCGGAAACGTAGACTAATACGGGTTATATAGATCAGCAATGCCTAGCCAATATCGTTCTTTAGATTCTTTAGATTTACTGCTTCCTTTTCCTATATATCCCCCTATTATTACGACTCTATTCCTCTCCCGAGGTACATTTTCTTGTTCCCGTTCTACTTCTTCAAATATATTCGCGCTTTTATCTTCGCAAAGCCTCGGTAATATCCCGTCGTTTTGCTCTCCTTCGCTCGTCGTTCACCAAGTCTGATTAGGTGTTAGAGCGGCAATTAGCCGAGCCACGAACAATTCACCGTTACATCGACGGAACGATTGCAATTTATGTATTATTCCCCATTATCGTCAAACATTTACAATAGAATCTACGATCGCGATATAATGAACAATAAAAGGGGAGAACGAAATATCAAACCCCGCGGTAATTCCATCGAAAAACCATCGTGCCTCACCTAATCAAAGGTTAAATTATTCCTCTCGTTGTGCGCCAACGCGATTGAAAATTCCGTCGATTAAAATATCATTTATTAACGGGGAATCGGGCACGGCGATAACGCGGAAGTGTGACGTCGATCGACGGGAGGGGAAATAACTTCGACGAAGGGGGGTTGAGGGCAACGAGAGCCTCGATACCACGGCCTGTATCCGCGAATCAAAATCAATAGCAATTACGTGGAACAGTAACGATAAAGAGGGGCAAAGGGGTAGGGGAGAGGGGGTGATAGAGGAAGGATCGAGCTCGGTATTAACGCGGATACGAGATGTTTTCTGGAGCGGAAACAAAAAAATAGCGAACCACCCCGCTGGTAGGCTTACGCGCAGTTCATCTCGGTCGGATTTTTTCATTTTCACCACGGCCAGTGAAAACGGTTTTATCGGCTTGAAAACTGTCGCGCCGCATTGTTTTCGGTGTATCGGTCGAGAAAACGCGATAATCGAACCGAGAATGGCAATCAGGCCGCGCGCAAAGCGGATGAAATTAAACGATAATGCACCTCGACTAACCGAGGTTAGTATACCGCTTTACCGGGGAAGATATACCGTATTTTGCAACCAACAGGGTAGACTAGCGCGATTGTGGTATAATATTTTACAAATATGTATCGAATGCTGATGTAAAATATAGGAAATACAACACCATTAATTATAGGACAGATGCCAACCCCTATCGATGCTGAACGAAGCCAGAGGGTTGCGTTTCAGGAACGTGGGAAATGTAATCCCAAAATTATGTCGCCACTGTTTCGCCGTCGACGATCATAAAATTTATGTTTACTCGGCTACTGGTTAATTGACGTCGAACAATTCAACAGATCGTATTGATGGAAATTTAAGACCTGACAGACGTATCTCGTTAAAACAGCTTTCTAATTGAAAGCTGAGATTGAAATTTGATCGTGATGATTAAGCGCTTACTGATAAAGTAATACTTGTAATTAATCCATGTAAGTATTAATTGGCTTGCAGAGCATACAGTTTCAAGGTTGTCTATCAATACTCGTGTACAATATCGTTGCCGTTCGACGAACACGATCGAATGTAAATGCTTTCAGTGTACACCCTGATAACCTTCTACCGGAGCTATCATCGAAATCGTCCAATAACGAAAACCTTTTTATCCCCGATTACCGAATAGGAATCGATTTCTAAAAGGGTCCATTCGATAATTACCAGTCCCTTCCAATACCTTCGTTTATTCATCCCCCGTTGGTTCTTCGCCAATCTTCCCTCTTTAACCCCATTATACAGGTCGTTCCATTTATCGCGAGATCCAAGCATAAACATCCCGCGATCTTGAATCGTTTTCGAGAGCCGGCTCGAAGGTCCATTCGTAAAACGCTCTTCCGAAAAATTCGTTCGATAATCAACCCTTGCGTGGCTAGCGTGTGCACCCCGACGAAAAACCTTCCACGGGTTTAATCGAACTCGACCAGCCATTACGAAACTATTTTCACCGGTTCGCGCATAGAAATGGCCAAATCGGCCAACAGAGAAATTCCCAATTCAAGTGGAACGCTCGATTCCGTTGAATACAACCGCGTATCCTAATTCCTGGCTGGCAGAGGATCGTTCGTGTTGCGTCGGCTGGCTTGGAAGCCACCGGCCAGCAGAGCTATAGGTAATTCCAATTCCGTCGGTTAACGCCTTCCATGCCCTGGTCGGTTCGGTGTTTGCTTGCCTCGACTTGCGAGGGTGAAGCACTGAATGTTTAAGGAAGCTCGTCCCCGTGTATCTCGTTCCCTTGTTCGCAACGCTCTCCCTGGGCGGCTGTAGCTGACCTCGGCAAAAAGGACTCAATCTTATGTACCGCGGACTAAGTGCAACACTCTTCACCCTCTTCCTACCAACTTCCACCGTGAAATTTCCTCGCTTCCTTTTTTCTTCGCTTTTCGAGATCCCCTGGGGGGAGAGGATATCGTGGAAATTGCGGGGGCGAGATCATGCATCCAGATTCCTTCTTTTGCATTTTCGTATAGCGAAGTATTTTAGGGGGTGGTTTCGAATACTGAACATCGTACGGACTACCGTGGCACATGTGACGTTGCACGCGAGATATTCGTTTGATTCGAAGAGTTCGTTGCTGTATCCGAACCTAGCATTACATTGAAAAATATTCAACGATTTTTTTAAGCATTCGTACATTGCGAACTTGCTGTACGTACGTATACGCGAAGAACGATATTGTTAAAAAAACATGGAGCACAATGCGCTGTTACTTCGTGCACCGATAACTGCGGCACATGATTTCAATAACCATAGCGCTATCGAGCTATTCCACTTCCACCATATTCCCAGCATGAAAACATTTGAACACGTATATCCAAACTAAAAACAACGTAACTTGAGTGAAGGCGAGGAATAAAACGTGGAACGCGAAAGCGTGGAACCCGCGCAACGTTGACAGTGAAAAACGTCTGCTGGTGTTTAATCCGATTATAAATAAAATTGAATTTTTAATCGCGTCGCCGCCGCCGCCGCCGCCTTCTGGGCGGGAGGAAATAAGAGAGGGGAAATCGACGGGGACCAAGAATTAAAGACAAACGAACGCACCGCCTGGGCAAGAAGCGGAACTGTACGCCCAATTAAATTAGCCAGTCCCGGCGAGTAAAAACATCGGCGATAACCTCGTTAACGGGCGTTCAATAATGAATCAAAGAAGTCGAACTGGCACGGCCAGCGGCACCATGGAAAACGGGTTTTCCACCCGGCGCTCGCCTATTTACAATGTCGCGATCAGCTAAGAAGGAAAACCTTTAAACCGATCGTGTAATTAAATCTCTCGCGCGGCTCCCTCCGGGTTCGAAGCCGACGTCGCCGTCGTCACCCTCTTCCTTTTCTTTCGCGCGTTTCTCCCAACTGGCTCTTCTTTCATTTCATGCCCGCGCTCGCCATTCATCCGCTCTTCCTTCGCACTTGGTCCTCCGCAACGTGGGACCCCGGCTTCTTGAAATAATGTAAAGCACCTCTTTCAAACCCCAGCCACCCTCCGGTCTACACCGCCCGGCCCTTATCTCTTTTCTCGAGCTTCCCCCTCGGCCGCGTTCGTGCGCCTCTGAAGATCTGAATCTCCTCCTCCTTGCCCCCTTTACGCAAGGTGGTTGCGGCTGCTGCTCGCGTCAGCCTGCAAATTTCTTCCGGCCTGTTTGTTGGCTCTTCTAACGATTACAGGCTCGACACTTCGGTGGTCGCTAGAACGGTATCTCTCGCGAGATTAGACGTTCCTCGAGGGTTACGCGACTCCCAGAAAAGGGAAACTTTTTCCCTCGAAAGATAAGAACGCATGGGAATTAAATTGTAAGATTCGTGAAGCAAGGAGGTGGGAAGTTTCGTGATTTCAGATCTCTTGGAAACTATTAAGCGACTAGAGGACGATTTGATGTCGAAAATGCGGAATAAATTTTTCTTCAGCCGAGACTCTGCTTGATGGAATACGTAAGCGGGAGTGCAAGTTTCGTCTACGTGTATCCTTGAGCGGTGAGAGCATGTTTGACACGTTTCCCTTAAGGTGAACAGCTACCGTCCCGCTGGCTCTGCAGACAGATTCGGCGTTCCTAGCCTAATTACAGGGCCGAGTAGCCGCGAGCACCTGCATCTTCTCTCGTTTCGTTTTCGTGCCTTTCGCAGCTCGCACGGACCGTGACTCTCTGCCACGAGAAACGGAACCACGTAACGCGATCGTGCCACTTTCGTGCACCAGAGACGAGTCGAATTTCTTTCGACCATACACCCTCTCGAATTGTCTCGAGACCCTCTGTCTACGAACTCTCAATCGAACCAACGTCCGAACGGACCCGAGTGATTATGTTTCGATTGAAATTTAAGTTTCTTCGAATCACTGGTACCAGAGGAGAATAGTCAAAACTTGACAACAGTTTCGTATTGAAAAATAGAAATTAATTATTAGATGTTTAAATGATGCTAAGATATTCATTCATGTGTGAACGTGTGCGAAATACCGCAGGAATGCAGCCTTGCCGTGACCAGTTTTGCGTTGCGTGCCTCATCGAACGTTTCTATCCCGATAATGCGCGTTTCCCTCGTGAAATCCCCGAGAGAAACAGAGGGGGAGAGAACAAGAAAGACACATACCCGCCAATTTCAAATAATCCCGTCCCGATTGCGATCGTATTCGAAACGTATCATACTTTTTTTCATAACGAGTTTAAGACGGATATATCCGTTCGATTTAAATAAAATTGAACGCAGCGCATGGAAACGAGGGCCGTGTCACGGCGCGGAGATGTGACAAAAGTTTCAAGGATTAAATTACGCGGATCGACGCTTTCGATCGAGCTCCTCTCGGATTCGTGATCGATGAATCAATCAGCGTCGAACGTCCCGAGTCGGAGGAAGTCGGGACGAAGACGCGGATTGCCGGCGCGGATAAAATTTTATCGCGGATACGTGACCGAACCAGTTACAAGAAGTCTCTCGTGCGCGTGTTTCATTCGTTCGGAGGAAAATGGAGACGAGCTATCTGCCCTGTCTATCGAGATCCAGCGACGCCTCTCGCGATCATTATATCCTTCTTTTCTACCTATGCACACTCTGAAACGTACCCCCGTTTTGGTCGGCCGCGTTCTCGATAACGCGCGATACAGTTTCACGTTTTACAGACGATAATCATAGGTGGCAGGAAGGCATGGGTGGTCGCGTTCGGTGCTTGAAAAATTCAAGGACTCGGGATTGAGCGTCTGCACGTAAATTTCGCGTCGGGACGCGCGTTCCCGTTTTATCGCATCGTACTTCGACGTTATCGCCGCGACAGCGAAGCTGTTGAGATTCTGGCTCGAGAAGGAATTACGATGGACGTCGATACCGGGATTATAGGAGACGCGAAAATACTGTTAACACTGTTCGCCTGACGATCGCAAACTGTATACACATTCGATAACATGGATAGTACCGCTACAGTACTACTATCTACTATAATTTGTCTACTACGATCTTTTATATTGCATAACGCAAATAACGTGATTGTTCTTTCAAACGATTGTTCTTCGTTTTAGTAATTGGAATGTGTCAATTAATAGGACACAGTATAAATGACATATGTACTCAATCATATAAATATTCGCATTAAAAATCGTTAGCCTCAACGATAAGTTTTCTACGAAAAATAAAATTGCAATAAAATATCCTACGTTACTGTCACCTTCATAATGACGATCGTCTACGGTGGCCAGAATTCATAGCTGAAAATCTGTCGAACGTTCGATGATACAGGTTATGATACTGTAACAAAGGACACAAATAATTACACAATATTCATAATCTATCTAAAGAGTATGTTAATAGTAGATCAAACGCAATATGCGATTCAGAAAAACAAATCAATAGAGTGTCCTACCTTACTGTGACCTCCGCAATGTCAATGGCGATCGTCCACGGTGGTCGAAGTCCTGTCGATTACGACGAATATTCAATAGTATCAGGACGTGTCACTGCGACAAAGCACACAGACAATTACGCAATATTCATGATCTATCTAAAGAGTATGTTAATCGTAGATCGAACGCAATATGCGATTCAGAAAAACAAATCAATAAAATCGATGTACGAAAAGGGACGCCAAGCGGCACTATTAGGTTATGAACTTCGTTTTCCGATTACGTGTACAATTATTACAAGATATCTTACCTGAATATGATATTCCTTTGCTGCTCTTTATTCCTTGTACGTTCTTGAAGCACAACACTGTATAAATTCCACTTGAAACGACGCACAAACACGAGAAACGCGACGCGATAGTAACGCTACGCCATTCATACGCAGTCTGTCGCGGCACACGCGGAGAAGGACATTACGTCAAAATCACGTGACACAGTGGTCACATGACATTTAATTTACAAATTACCCGGGAGGACGTAATACTGAAATCTGTGACAATTATAAAGAAACGTAAGTCTCAAGCATGATAAATATCAATTGAAGTTAACTGTACGACTATTGCGTTCTAAGATTTCACGAAAAATATAACCCTCTGCGCTCGAATGGCGACTCTCACTCGTCACGATGTTTCGCGTGGCAACTCGAGCGGCTGTATTTACGTTGAATTTCGTTATTTCCAGTTGATAGATGCGAAGTATTGGTTCGCGAATAAGCCCCTTAGGCTGTTTACGTCTTTGGTTGGAAAGTGACATTCTGACGTCAAATTCCTCTACGACTGTAGTCCCGAATACGATGTGTCTAGCGTTAGTACAGTTTCGACGGTCGTAGCGAGCACACGTATCGCGAGATTTTCCACCACTCGTTTTTAATTTCGAGCAAGTGTGAACAGTAATGAATAATTAGAAGAAAAATTAGTGTAATAGACAGTGAATCCGGAAGTAGCAGCGATGACCGACAAGATCCTGGTAACTCAGAATGTTCTGGTAAGTGTTTTGTATAAATGTCACACCAAACGCCACTACAGAACTTGAACTTCGATAATTATCGTTTTCAAAATGTAAACACAGATAATATATCAATATATAACACTTTCATATGTTAATTCTTCTATAAATTCATTTACGCGCGAATTTGTCTCGAGTTGCAGCGACGCCCGACCGAAAAAGTCGTCGAGCGCAAAGGGATAAAATATGAAATAATATTTCGCTGAATTTTGAAATTTTTCAAGCAAATGGAACAACCAAGTATACAATAAGAAGTATAAAGTACAGTAAGAAATACAAAAAGAAACTGATTAACAGTGGCATACCAAGCATGCAATTAAAAACGGATATTATCATTTCATGACCTCCGGTTGTAAGCTTCTAAAGTGTTATAATGGTGTTGCATAATTATTCCAAACTTTCCAGAATAATTTTGTGGCTCACCATAATGCTGAAATTACTTTACAGCAAAACCAACGTCCTGAGTTATAACAATGTTACGAATTACTGTACCATGCCACACCATAATTTACAAGCTGGTGATTATAAAATGTGTTAAAACGCTCGAACGTTGCTGTACAGCATTCTTAAGCTCCCTGGAACTATTTCTGTTCCAGTGAACTTGTGCTCTCTGCTTGATCGAAATTACAGATCCCGATATTTTTCAATATTTCCTTCCTTACGTTCTCATACGCCGGCGACTTGATATTCTGACCAACTTTTTGATATTCCACTCCAATCAGCTTGACGTTGCCTTTGGCTAATAAAACCAAACGGTTTCGCGGTCCTTTTTAGGTCAGCCACTTTCTGAAATTATCGCTGACGGGACTAGTTAAAAATCATTGCACTCCTCGCCCTCTCGTGGTATACTCTAATTTAGAAAGTTCCACTGGCGAAGTGAAACGCCTTCGCTTCCGCCGGAACTTTTCACTCCGCTCGGACGGTTCGACGCGCTGTTGATCTTCCTCGAGCATTTCGCTGCCCGCTTCCCTCGTTCTGTGTACCTCACTAACCGGAACACACGCTCGCGTTTACATTACGCCCCTGAGTGCCGTTTATTATTTATGCCGGTATATTAAACGCGGTCACTGGTCGTAATCGATCGGACTGGCTAACTCGCTTTCGGTCAACTTGCTCCGGCTGACTGTGCATTTTCATTAGATGTTCGCCTACATGATAGTTTCATTAATGAAGCAGGCTTGCTCTAGAAATTCTGCATAAAGTTAGAAATTTACATATCCTCGAATAATCGTGGAAAATTTACGGATTTATGCGTTCAACCCACCACTTCCTACCGCGTCGTTAATACAGCGACCATCGAAACAGTCAAGTTAACTAGTTTGCAATTTCCGCATAGTGGATATACCTCTTAATCGTCGATGGTTCTAACGTTAAATAGCAGTTTGAAAAATGATCACGTACGCGAGTTGAACTTTGCGTGGGAGTTGATACATTATCAAGCTACCCTCCACAAGCCATGTCCCGACGAGTCTTTTGGAAAATCTGAAGCGGTTGCTCGCAACCACAGACGAAATGACCGTTTTATTCGAGCGACGGTTAAGAACCGCGAAATGACCCTCCTTTCGGCCGAGAGCCAACAAGTTCATTAGTCTTCTTTCAGCGATTCCCGACGCTGCTTTCTCGCTCGCTGTGCAGAATCGCGCGACTTATTAAGTCACTCTCGAAATCTTATAAAGCGCGCCCCGTGGATTCTTTATCTCAACCCTGCTTTCTTCTCCTTCGTTCCGCCATGCTGGATTAAGGAGAGGCGCGTCTTAAAATACGAGCGTGAAAACCACCCCCGCGATGTCGTAATCGTGGTGGAGAAATTAGTCGCGAAATACAATATCACGCGGGTGAATTTTTTACATTAATCCTGAGTTATTACTGCTTTTAATCCACGTTATAAATTCATCTATTCCATTTATCATTTCAGCTTTGTTATGCTTCGTCGTAACGTAACAAAAAGCTATTACTGGAACATATTTCAGTTTCGCCGTACCCCTGATGCTTTTTTCTTCGTCGCGTCGGGCAGCGCAGCGGAAAAATTACTAGAATAAAAGATGGCAGAATATTAAATTACACGGGAGAGAGTAACGGCAAGCAATCTTCTATCGAGTGCACGGGTCTGTTATAAAATCCTATCGTTCGATCCATCGAGGGCGGCGGGCGGAAAGCAGAGGAGCGGACACATTGTTTCTTTAATTAACTCGCGTCGCGAGTATCGAAGCCTGGCTGCATTTACGAGTTCCCTCTATGGGGACACGTGCTACGTTTATTAGCCCCCGTCCCGATGGTCTTTGACCCGTGGAGGCGGTGTCGTTCTCCACCATCCCCCACACGAGATGTCCGCCGCGTCCACGCTAAGAACGCCGTTCTATCGTAGTTTCTTGTCGTACGTGGAGAACGATATACGTCGATACACCTGGAAACTCGATACGAGTAGTATCTCAGGAAGACGTACGACCGATCGGAACTTGCCTCGAAGACCGGTCCCTCGAGGCTCGCATCTCGCACGTCTTCTGCGTACAATTATACTTCGCGTTGCCCTGTTCAACGCGGGGATAGTTAACAGCAGTTATTAGGTTGCGAACTATATACGTTTCTCCTGTTTCGTAAAATATGATTTGTCCAAGTGCTGAATTAAATAATTAATTGAATCATTTTTTTTAATTAAATATCCGCACTAATTGCCTTTCCCTATTCATCTCTCTGCGCGCTCGGGGACAATCAATACAGTTTTCCCAGTTACTTTTCAAAGCCGGGAGAAAAAGAAATTGATATTGAGAGACACCGGCAGCGGAGACAGCGACGAGGCAGAAGACTAATTAAACAAAATTCTTTCTCCTCGACGCAGAAAAGGACGATTCGACATTAATGAAAGTAACGAAGAATTTTGTAATTACCAACTAAGCGAGAGTCGAACAAAGGGCTCCGTCATGCAGCGAATATCCTGTTATAACGGATATTAAAAGTCCCAGTACAAACTCGAATACCACGTATTAATATTCATTCTACTTTCTTGACAAGTCGCAATCTATCGCGTAACTCAGCGTCTCGAGTCCTTGACCTTACCCAAAAACTCCGACGACCGCGTGCACCGTCTGCGGGGCGGCAAATTTTCGCGTCGCGCCGGAAGTAGTCCTCAGCCTTGATAATAACCACGACCTACACCCACATCCCGTCTCGTGGTTGAAACTCTCCGTCCGGGCCGTTGCCTCGCGTTCTGGATGGAGAAGAATATCCGATAAATCCGTTCTCCGGTGTACTTGCCGACGTCTCCGATGTCAAAGCTTTCGAGTGGAGTGCGCTCGTCGTCGTCAGAGAGGGTTAAACTTGACGTGTGTGCAAGCGCGTGTACGTGAGCCTGGCGCGGCGCGCAGATGAGAAAAAAAAAGAGAAGAGAAAGGAACGGGAGAGGGGGAGGCAGGGGTGAACAGATAAAGCAGGAGAAAAAGGTAGAGAGAAACGGCACAAGTGGAGGGTGGCATCGAAACGAGGATGAAACGAGAGAGAAAGGAAAAACGCGAGGGGGTGCAGGTCGGGGATGGAGAGGCGGCTCTTTCCAGGTGTGCACGAGTATGCGTGTACCAACACCGTGGTATCGCCAGACGAGGATGAACGTAACGAGATGCGGCACATACGCCCACCGCCTCAGACGATCTCATTTAATGAAGTATGCCTCGCAATTATGTCGTTCGTGATAGCCGTAGATGTGCATTAGACGTCTCTTTCTTCCTGCCTCCACGTCGCTCCGACGCCCGACCAGCGCGAGTAGCGGGAACCGGGTATTTCGCGTCCCTCTTCTACTGTCTGAGCGATCCCCTCGCGAGAGCACCAAGCACGAGCGTATAGTATCTGAATTAATCAAGGCATATATATATATATGCGCACGATGGGACGATTTTTTCCTGAAGCGTTCGGTGTACAATCGTCCTTTTGTTCCAGCCCAGTCTGGGAAATTTATGGGGTCCGTTCTCCTTTTCCACCCTATCCCCCTTATTCCCGCGTTCTATGGCGCTTCCTTTTTGTCACTGGAAATTAATTCGTAATGCCAGCGCGAAAACGCTGCCTCTGATACACGCCGTCGGGAAATTTTAATAATCTTTAAATGGATGGATGCTGCTTCGATTGCTGCTTCGAGGAAGCTACGGCCGTGACACTTGACAAAGCTCGTGCCAGCTCATATTTCTTGAACGACGATGATTGAATTAAATTTCTCTTATTTATTTATTCTTACTAAAAAAATCCTCTCTCTTTCGCTCTTTCCCTCTTTCACCCTTATCTCGATTGAAAACGTCGATATTGAAGGCTGAATGAAATAACGATAAAGGAGTAATGTCTGGTGTCTCTTTTTTGGTTGTAGAGTTGTCTTGGTATCGGATTTTCCGCTGTTGGAATTAAAAAATCCCTGTCATTCGTTGAACACGTCGACTCTCGGGTGGCACGGCCTCCGATTTCCCCCGAAAATGGGATTGCAAATTGGGAAACGTATCGCGTGGGCTTAGGATCGACGCTTTGCATGCAAAGCATATTTCGCGTGGAACTGCGTTGATGTCCATTCGTCGAATCATTCCTGTCGGGGGCGGCTAATTACACCGTTTAAAACAATGACGGGAGGCGTCAGCGTTTCGCGATTTCACGCACTGGCCACTTCCCTTTTCAATGAAAAAAATGCAGTACCATTAGGAAGGTGGCCAGCAGTAGTTACAGGCAAGCATTGGTCAGCCACAGCCAGTTTCTACGTCCAGCTCTGTCGTAACGATTATCCTCAAGCTCCACGTGCGTTGGCTAAATACTCCCTTCGTTCGTTATATCACAGTATTACAAATCTAATCTTCTTCTCGCAAACGATTCGAACATCGTCAAGCGGAAATAGCGTTAATTTCCAGCAGAGATCCGTAGAAACAATCGGGCAGGGGAAAACGGACAAAGGGGATGCACGCAGAAGAGTAGACAAAAAAATCAGAGATACAACGAGAGAATGGGGTAAACGAACAGAGGGGAACGATAGAAGGAGAGAGAGAAGGCAATGGAGTGTGTGGGAGAGAAAAAAGTGTTCAGCGACGACAACGGCATTCCGCGAAATGTCATTTCCATCGCGTCGGTCATCGATCAAGCGACGTGCGGCGAGTACGGTAACTGATATCGACAGGGTTGGACGACGGTGCCGACGTACGCGATGAGTGACGTCTCGCGACCGGTGTCCATCCTCTATCCGAAAATTTTTTTCTCTCCTTCCCTCGTCGGGGACGCGACAGTAACGATTTTTCGTTTCTCTCCGGCACCTCGCGGCCCCTCTCCCCCTAACACGTCCGCGTTCCCTTCCTGTCCCCAAGCGTACGTCCCTTACACCCCGTCACCACCCCGTTGGGGCCGTTTACACGCGACCGCTCGTGTTTCCTGTCATGTAACGCGAATCAAATTCGATGTCGTGAAACGCGGGCCACGCTGATTATTACTGAAGTAGAAGCCGTGTAAAGGATGTCGAGCGTCGCCACGTCGTTGCTCCTTTCGCCACTCGGTCGCGATCATCACGCGTCCCTTCGTTGGTCCCCGTTTTAATCGTCGGGATATTTAAAGAATGTTATCCTCCCCGATACGTACAGACGGAAATACGGCGAGTGTACACACGCAGTAGGTTGAAAAGCGGATTACGAACGAAACAGGTGGTGGAGAGGGGTAATTCGTCTTTATAATAAAAGAGCTCGAGGAAAAGGAAGTTCTTTGAGAGACCGACAGCGCATTGATGAAGCCCGTGAACATCCAATTTCCCGCGTAAATTATTGCCTCGACCCACACGAGCGTACGGAGCATTAGAAAGCCTCGCGGCAACGAGATCCGGCCTGTTGTTCATCATTCATATTTTGTCGCGACGCGATCGTTCGCGTATCGGCCAATAATTCCAAGGCCGTGTAATTGGATCGTCGATTCATGCGAGGCCAGGCTCAATGAAAATATTATGTGAATGGTAGATGAATATGAAACGTGATCGCTAAATGAGCCAGATAAGGGGTATCTCGCGTTACCGGGGCCTCTATCTTAGGTGACGTCATTGAGAACCGTGAAAACTACGCGATAGGATGTATAATACGGTTTCTTATTTCCGAGCGCTGCATCTGCCTCAGCTCTGTTAAACGATCCAGCTAGGGACAATACCACTGGCTGAGAAAATACGCCCTGATCGAACGATTGGACGGGATCCTTTCGTTTAGTCCTGCTATCTCGCGAGCCGTAAGTTATGCCCACGTGCTTTCCTAAGCGCGAAATTACGTCCGGATTGCGTTATCCATTACGAACCGTGAGAGGAGGAGGTCCGCGTGGCAGGCTCGCCAAGACTTCATAAGTACTGTTCCATTACTCACAGAATGTAATTACGAAACGCGTTTAATCGCGCTGCTTTGGGACTGGCTCTCTACTGCGGCAGCACGCGGTCTGCGGATGATTTAAAAAAAAAAAATTCATCGCGTTTAACTAGTTTTTCTCTATCTTGCCAAAAGAATTATAGTCGAATGTTCAAGGTGGACACCGGAGTCGGCGGTTCGGTACACACAAGTAAATCTTCGTCTTTCGACTCATAAATTTAACCGTTCGCCCATTATAAATTCAATTTTCCCGAGACGAAAGTAAATGCAAACGAGAATAATGTCTGTATAATTAGCGTAAACCCTTCCCGTAATAATATGCGAGGTTTAATTGCATTACGCCAGTCAACAATCTGCGGGCGAGCCGAACAGCAACAAAAAAAAGGAGCAGCGGATTCCATTTCCAGGTACAAGAGGAGCACCTCGGCTGCTGCTCGAAACTCGAAATTCGATTCGACGCGAATTTTCGGCCGGGGAGATAATCGATCGCGTGGGGTGCGGCGGGACAGGGAGACGGCAGATAATTGCTGACACCGGCCCTCGATGCTGCTCGACGCACTTTTCTATCTGCTCCTTATAATTTATTCGGCCGCCATAAATCAGTCGAGCGCGACGAGACCGCGACGTTCAACAGGCCAGCCATGTAAATGCCGATGCACCAAGGGTATTCACGCGCGCTCGCGCGCACCTACCGTCCCCTGCCGGCCAGCAGGTCCTTTCCGCCGTGAATTGATAATGTAATTAGGGCGGCGAAAAAGGATTAGCTCGAATTAGAAATTCCGACGACACGCTCGGCTCCGTTCGAAGAAAAGGTGAACGCGATGCGAAGAGAGAGACAGAGAGAGAGAAGAGAGGAGCGTGTTAGCTCGCGGGAGATGCACGGATGAAACGAGCAGAGGGACAGGATAAGAGCGAGCGAGAGGGGACGAAGGAAGAACGTAACCGAGGCAAGTCTCCGCGGAGGACTTTGATTTATGCGTCCCGGGAGCGCTTCACGGAGAGTGCAGCAACCGTGTGCAGCTCGCCGGGCCCAAAGATGCATGGCCAACCGGACGAGGCAGCGCGCACCGACGCCGAACTCGCGTCTCTATAATGTTGCCCTCGATCGATAGCTACGAGAACGAAACGCGTACCTACGCTTTTTGTTTTCCCTACCGCGGCATACCCTTGACGTTGATACCCGGAAGAGGGAAATAGTTTTCCCCTGCTCTGCTCGCCAACCTTTTGATACCTGAGAAAATAATTAACGGCGCGTCACGGTATACTTCCGATACCGCCACACTGTATTCTAGATGATGTTTTAATTCGTCACGGTTTGACGTGTCCAGTTCTTTTTGTTACAAGATCGGACTCGATCGCAAGAAGATAAGTGGATTTTAAAACCCCACCGTGAGAAGCACTCTGCCCGCTGCTTGGCATCGTAAATTTTAACTATCCTGCAGCAATAAACCGCTACTATTCCCGTATCTTTCGCTCGTTCTTCTCATCTGCGAGCGTTTAAGGCGACAGATGACGCGCGATGTATACGTCTCCGCCGCTGTTACGTTCGTACATCTGGCTTCAAGTGTGAAGAATCTGTACAACATTACGCGCCTCCCCCTCTGCGAACGACACTCTTCAACCATAGCCCGTACCTCTGTGGAACTAACCAAACCCTAAACAAGAGCACCCCTCCGTCCCTCGCCCGTCGACTGTTCCAAATGAAACCTTTTCAACCCCTCCCTGACCCGTTCATTTTCTCTCGTGTCATCAATTCCTCGCAACGCGTCAGCCACGGGTGCGGCCGGACGCGGCTCCAAAAACGGTGTTCGATTCATTCGTCTCTCGAATCCGGTGAAATCGTAGCCGGAGTGGCAGCGTGTACCGTGGAGTCGAGAGGGTGGCACGAGCAGCAGCCTGGCCGTGCCGTGGAATTCTGTCCGTGGGCAACAATGGCCGCACAGTGTTTCAACGAGGCATCACCCACGGCGAGTGTACCTATATACCGTGGTAAAGGTTTCGAGGCCTAAGACCGCATCGGGCTGACGACATCCCGCTGTTAGGTCGGCCCTTTCAAGTTGGCCGCCGCGGCAGCGGGAGGCACGGGTTGCCGGACCTCCGATATATTATTACCCGAAGTCATTAATGGTAAACTGCAATTCTCCTCTTTTCCCTCCACGCGCCGTCCACGGAATGCCCGCCGTGAGGCGGAGGGTGTACACGGTTTAGTATACGGTTCCCTTCTACTGCACGGCGCGTCCCGTGTCTCGCAGCCGGCCGGACGGATCTCGAATTAATCGAGAAATATCGAATGCTTTATTGACGATACGTTCCGGCTGCTCGTGTGATGGAGCGCCACGGATAATTAATTATCCCCCTCTGAGAAACGCTAATATACTCGCGGTTACTTGGAATTTCTTCCTCAACGTTTCCCTCTCTGGCGCGCTCGCCCTCGTGAGCGCCACTTTGTTCGAAAGTTCCTTTTACCGTGAGAGAACAAAACGATTTTCAATTGTACCAGCTACATTCCCGCGCCAGGTGTGCTCCGCCGGCTCTTGCGTAATCGATTGGACATGTTTGACCTATTCCTTCGTTTCTGTTCATCATTTATCGTTAACGCGCATTCCACGCTCACTTGGCTCCGGTTAGAAATACTATTGTTCCTTCCATACCCGCGCGAGTCGAACGCTGAATTATTCACACGTGCGAATGTTCTTCCTTGGAGTCGTACCTAACGATCGCCAGCTTAAAAACAGTATTCCCATCGTGTCTGATCCTGAGCTCACCCCCTAAAGCTGTACCCTTAAGCGCGACAGCTTCTCGAAGATACAAGTCATTTCTCGCTCTCTCGTTACACCGAAGCGAAGTCAAGGACTTTTGTTTCGAAACTCGGTGGCCAGATTTCTACGCGAACGCCGTGCGAATACGTAGTTACCTTCTCAGCATCGCACCCGTTCGAATCTGCCAGGACGCGTAAATCGAACGACTCGAAACACGGATACTCGTACAGACTCCCTTGAAACTTCGCCCCAGAAGGAAGGTCCTGCAAGGTATTCACAAACGTTTCCATCCCATCGTTCACGGGTACTCGCGCGCTTACGCGTCCGCCACCCCCACCGATACAGGCAGACCACCCCTTTAAAGGGACGAGCACACGGACACGAGAGCTTTACAGGGAGCCGCGGCAAGTTTGAAGCCCGTTCCACCTCAAAATCCGTACTTAGAATCCCTTGGCAGAGTTCAGGCTGCGCATTGACCGCACCTAAGACCAGCAATGTTCTCACCTTCACTGGCGATCGGCTCGAGAAGGCGTCGACAGCGAGCTGATCGTCCTCAAAGAACCTCGATGGGACGGCTGATGGAAATCCGTGTCTGCGCGACGATCTTGAGAAACTCGATTGATTAGATCCCCTTCTCGGATGTTATGCAATTGAGACGCTGATAATTGGCGTGTCGACCGATAGCACCGATCGTCTCTTGCAGCGTCGTGAATGAAATGTTCCGCTATCTCCTTTTCATCCCCTTCGAATGGTCAGAGATAATTCAGTTATAGTCTAAGATTGCAGAGAATATGTAAGGCGTGCAATCTTGGCAAAAATCTGTAGAGTTCTCCACTCCAGCAGAAAAAAAGGGTACGTGTATTTCAATGCCAATTCGAGAAGGTACACTGGTGCTTTCGCTTGACCTAGTCTTATCGTTCAGAGAGAAGAGAAGGATGCATCGCTCGGTGCATCTCCCCCGTTCGTGATTATTTCGCCTTGAATCCATCCGAGAGAGAAAAGCGGTAACAGCAGTCAGCAATTTTCGTCGGAATATTTTCCTCCGAACGATAGCGCCGTTCGGGTCTCGTCTACGGTAGGCGTCGTCGTGATTTTCGCCCAGACGCAACGGGGCGTTGCAGCGCGCCGCGGCAAAAGAGAGAGTGCACTCGTTAAAAACTTTTCACGGCATTCATTCGAATGCACTCCGTCAAAGTGCGATGCGAGGGTCAGACGCGAGAGAGGGAGGGAAGAATTCTGGTAAAAAGATGGCAGATTTTCCTGTCGTTCTCCGGTCGTCGAGACGACGGGAGCCCGGGTTATCGCGCATGCCCTCTACGTGTCGTCATTATCCTTCGTATCCGAGCGCGCGTTTCCATGAGAACAATTTTTTTAAAGACAGCCCGGCGTAACGAAATCGCGAAACAGAGGCTGCTTCCCGACAGAGGGACCTCACGGCATTTCAATCTCGCTTTTCGCGCGATTCGTGTAACAGTCCTCTCTGCCATTTCGCTCGTCTCGTTGCGCGTTCAAAGATGAAGAGAGAGAGAGAGAGAGAGAGAGAGAGAGAGAGAGAGAGGAGCTACGTGACTGACGAGCAAGCGACTCGAAGTCGCGGTTACAATGGCCATACAGCCAGTGTTAGACTTCTGAAAACGAACAATCATCGTTTCCTCTCGACGTCCAGATAGATCGTAATTAATTACCGCGATACCTTAATGCGGCCAACAAAAGGACGACGTCCATTGTTTCGCGTAGCGCACTAATCGGTATTATTATACCTCCTACACCTGTCACGATCGCTGTGAAAAAGGCAGCGACGCCTGAACACCTCCGACTGCCGCCGGGAGACGCGAACGGAAGCCCAAAAACTCGAGCCGCGCTCGGGCGTCGCGAAACAAAGCGAAAAGGACGAAAACGAAAATGCACACGAAGAAGAGAAAAAGGTCGAGAGTGACCGGTCCCCCGCGACAAAAGGGGGAGGAATGCCAAAGGGACGGCGTTCGAACCATGCGAAGGAAGCTGCTGGCGAACGTGTTCCCTTACGTCAGCTTGAACGCGGCCTCCTTTTTTTTTTTTTTTTACATCAGGCTCACGTTAGAAGTGCACCGAGAGAATGCACCGGTTGCAAGGCGCAGCTGCGAGTGACGCGGAGTGCGACTCGTACGACATGCGGCCGCGGTTAAAACACCAGGCTCGTTTCACGGAAGCGACGCTGGTACCGGCAACGAGGGCTCTAGCAACTGCAGCAGGTTTTTTCTGCCATCGGAACGAACGCTCGCAGCGTATTACTGCCTGTACGCGGTGTACGCGTGAAACGACGCGTAAACGCGCGACGCACATGGCGTTTCTGTACCAGCAGTGCCGATGCCGATCGAGCCACGTTGACGGCGTTCTATATCGATTGCCTGCCGCTTACGGTGTTATCGAGACACGGTTAATTAACGGTGAACAAACTGCAGGAGCGAGGGATAAGCGGGCGGAAATTCTCCGAGCCGATTAATCGCGTCGCGAACGCCATGGAAGGGAAGCGGTGAGAAATTACCTGGATCCTATAAAATCTACTATTTCCCCGGGCTCCCTTCCACGGCTGGTAGGAATCCATTCTGGCGTGACCAGCGATTTTGTTCTCGTTTAAGACGAATACCTTGAGATCTTTTACGGTAATGGAAAGCTCCGAGACACCGTAAAATCGGCATTTCTTCGCGCCGCTCGAACCGCCCCGGCGTTTTTACGGCTACTCTCCTCTGGGATGCGCCTCTCCTCTCGAATCGGTGTCGATCGGCTCGCCTCGAGTTTACCTTATTACGGCGAACAGTCTCGCCTTGACCTTTCTTTTTTCCCCTCGATCGTGACTAGGTGGAACGCTCCTCCGCTTGTTTGCAAAAAGTAATTAAACGTAACGAGCGCCAATATCGATCACGTAATTATCCCAACTTTTCTATTCCTCTCGTTAGAAGGTACACAGGTGTTTAAGCGACGACGTGCTAAAATCGTTCGGAGTTCTGCGCCAAGCGGGCAAGAAACGCGGCGGTGTTCGCGGAAGGTCCTAACAGCGCTCTAAAATGGCATTGTGGCGCGTCGGTATGGAACTAATGAACTCACGGCGGGACTTTCACGGACAGAGTTATTACAGCCCCTCTCTCCTCGCTATAGAGCTCCTCTCGTCCTTGCCCCTGTGCTAGTCCTCTTGGTCCGTTCCCCAGGGTACTTACTTCTCGCCGCCTTCTTCCTTCGAACAGCCGCGCCGCCCGCGCCCTTCGTCACAGTCCAGAACGCTATGGCTGACCGGTATTATGGCAGATCTATCGTTCCACCGTCTAAATAAGCCTGGACCTAGTTTTACGATCCTTTCTCCTGGCTATTAGTCTTCTTAGCAGCTCTTTTCATCTTCCACCGAGCAACCTCTGTGTCTTCGTGTGTACGTGCCAGCAAGATTCGACAATTGTTAGCGCTAGGTATCGACGTGGATAAATTTATAACCGTACACAGCTGCTGCACTAGATTCGATAAAAGTACACGTTTCATATTTCCTAACGAAACGCTAATATTGTAACCGTGAATCCTCTGCGATACGAGCTTTTCCCTCTCTGTTGACTGTAATAGAGTCACGCGTACTTTTAAAGACGCGCGTGGAGGGCACAATGTTGCGACGACACTCCAGCCATTTTCGCGGCCATTAAACCGAGCCACGGGCTGCGTTCGCGAAGAAAAGCCGCGCCGGTGCCGCGGAAGAACGCGTCGCTGGCAGACGCGTCCCTGTCACCGGATGAAGAGGAGCAAGGGCGGCGGTGACTTTTCTTCAAGGAAAGTGACGCCCGTAAATTCGCTAATTTGCTTTCAAAAGAAACCACCCGCCGGCAGATTTTCCGCGGTATAAACCCTCGGTAGCGGCGAACCTCCCGTCTACGAGAGGGAGAGAGAGAGGAGGAGAGAGGCTCGACAAAGAGACGAGCCTGAGCCGGCTATCTCGGCCTCCTTTCAGCCAATCTCGCGAACCGTATGCCAACAGCTCAGGCCTCTCCTCCCTCTCATTGTTTGCATCCCCCTGCACGCGAGCGCGCCTATACACCCGGTGTCCTTTATCTTAATTCCATTACACTTCGCAACGCGACACGGCCCAGCCAACTGTGAGCCGGTAATGCACCCTCTGACTGGTACTGCCCGGCGACAACCACCCTGCCCACCCTTCTGCACCTCGGCTCGTCACTGTAATTTCGTGCGAGCTACTTTGACGTGTCCTTGACTCGCGCCGCTTGGAAACCTTCGACCCACACCCATTACCCTCACCCTGGACTCCTTATTCAGCCGCGATAATTCAACCACCCCTTCCTCTGTAACCTATCGGCAACGTGAATAGGGGTGGATGGCATTGATGCTGTTTCTTTACAACCGACTCGTGACTCCCGGTATTTTATTCGTTTTCCCATTGTTCGACGATCGCGACAACTAATTATACGTCCGTTGCGCGCGTACGTTTTTTGTTTTTCTGCTTTTCGAAGTGGAACGAGACACGCTCGGACTCCACTGCGCGGAGGGTGTTTTTTCATTTGTCTTGACCAGATGGTGGTCTGCGTCTCTTTTATGCTTTTTTTTCTGCTGGGGAATCAGAAACCGTACGGGGAAATGTTTGCGTCTGGGTGATGTAGCGACTGTTTCATAGGGGTGAAATTCCCGTTTACGCTCCATACGCGTTTACGTAAACCTCGGTCGTAACTTAACGATAAAGAAAAATCGCAGGCTGTAAAGCTTCGCGAAAAGAGGCATTATATGCTTTCAGCTATGCGACGATGTTCGCCCATAGATTATAACGTCGCGTAATTCTCTACGTTTACGACGCGTTTAGCACGACACGAGGCAAGCTAACAAGCACCCCTCGTCGTTTCTGTTGCAGAGAGGTACGACACCGCGTACGCCTGCGAGGGCAAAACACTGTGGATCGAGTGCGGCGAGGGAAAACTGATCCATCTCATCAGAGCTAACTACGGAAGGTTCTCGATAACGATATGCAACGAGCACGGGAACACGGACTGGAGCGTCAACTGCATGTCGCCCAAGTCTTTCCGGGTGCTGAACAGCGAGTAAGTATGCCGACGATCGACGTCCTCGCATCCCGCCACGTACATACACACACACACGAAACCGATTCTGAACAATCACCCCCGTTATCCTTTATTCCTGTCCCACGGGAATCGCGTCGAGAAATCGCACGATGGTACCGTCGAATCGTATCGTATCGAATCATTTATAGAACTTGCTCGATATTATCGATAGCGGAGGGTAAGGGAAGCAAAACGAAGGAGGGAACGAAATCGCTGCCAGGCATTTTCTATCATTAATGAATCCGACTAGCACCAATTAAAGGAGACGTCCGGTCCGATCGAACGTAGATCGCGCTTGTCACTCGGTCCCAGGGTTATCGAGCGATCCGACTTTCCACGAGGATCGGTATCTGCACGGCGAAGCTTTTACGACCGGTCCATTCGAGAGATATCCAACATGACACCTGGGACTCTCTGGCTCGTTCCCTTCGCGGTAACGAGGAACGCTTCCCGGACGGAGCTGTGTTCGCCCGTGTCCGTGTGTGTATATCGATCATAGTCTCTCTCGATGACCTTGGACTTGGTCCGATCTATACGATCTATCCGAGCGGATCTCCTCGATTCGATCGCGCGGATCTCTCTCCCGGCAGCCAGGTTACGCGCGCGATTGGACGGCTCGAACGGCTAGCCGGGGATGAAAAATTATTAACCGCCGGGTATGCGGAAATTCGAGTCGTCGATTTCGCGCGGAGATGCGCGCCGTGCAGTTGCTCGAACCGCGGAAACGTCTCGCGATGGTATTATCCGTCGATCGCATTGTACCGTGCCGCGTAGCGAGAGCGAGATTTTTGCGCGCTGGCGCAGCTACCGCGCGGCTCTTATTCGAAAAAGAGTCAGAGGAGTTCCTTGAAATCGGTGCAATAATTCTGAAAGGATACGAAAGGATTCGAGCCATCAGGTTCCTCGGCGCTGTTCCCACCCCGTCCCCTTGCCAGTCCACGGAAATGGAGCAAAGAGCATGGAGTCGAAATCGCGAGGAAATAAACGGGCAGGGAGGGGTGAAAAGGATGTGGGGGGAAAAAAGGATATATCCAGGGGAGTAAGGAAAATGAGGAAGGAGTGGACGGCTTCATATGGTCCGGCGAACTGGCCAATTGCTTGACCATTGAAGAGCGTATTTCGCGGCGGATCAGAGCGATAGGAAGAATCGCAAACTCAGCGGTCGCTTCTCTATCTCGGTCCTCGCGAACATCCACTCTATTTCCTTCGATCTTCGTGTCTACGTCCCACGAAGTCTCAGACACACACGCACGCACGCCTACACACTCACACACGAGACACACTCGAGGCGTATACGAGAAAATACGCGTCATATGCGTATTTCTCCGTGTGTCGCGAGATTCCCCGGAGATCCCTTATCCCGAGACTCCCGATCTGACGAAATATCCCTGCGAATTTTCGTTTCTATTCTTTGGTTTTTTTTATTTCTTCTCTCTTTTTTTTTCTCATCCTTATCGTTCGAAAGAGACGCGGCAATATCGGGAATCCGTCGCGTTCGTTCGTCCAGACGTTCGATCCAAGGGAGTAAAGAGGAAAGGGAGACGACGAGAGGATAGAGAGGGAGAGGAGAGACAGAGGAACGGTCTGTAACGTGGAATTTCGTTGATCAGCCGCGACGCGTGTTTCGTCATTGTGATTAATAGCCCGCTGGCGGAAATTAGTTTCGCGGCGACAGAGGAACGAGGCTGCCGCTGCACGTCGACGACGATAAGACGCTCGTAGTTGCCGGTAGTGTGAATAATTGGTAAAGATAATCGCGATGACGAATCGAAACCGTATCCATTAACGTTATCGTCGCTCGGTAAGCGACCAGCTGGCCGGATCCCCCGTTGTCGATTACGTAGCTGGAATAAACGAAGGGAAGAAGCACGCGAGAAGAACGCGCGAACACGAAAGCGCCGCGTAACCGCGTAAGAACCACGCGACGAGGAGCACGCGTTAAAATCGGTACGCGCCATCCGCGGGCGGAAAAACGCGTCGTGAAGTTCGCTGCGGCGGCGGGTGGAGCCTGGAGTCGTTCTAAGGACCTTCTCCGGCTCCGAAGTAATAACTTTCGGATTAACTTTAAGTGGAGAAGTTCGACGACGTTGCAACCACGGCGGAACTCGTGCACGTAGACGTCTGTCGCGGTTCTACACGCGTGCATCCGGTGACTTTCTATGCGTTTCGCAAGACGAGATAGGAGAGTTCGACGTCAATTTAACTCGTTTCGCGGAATCGATCGAGGAGATCGCCAGCTCCTCTGATCGTAATCACCGTGCCTCCCTTCGCGTGTACACGATCGTTTCTCTCTCTCTCTCTCTCTCTCTCTCTCTCTCTCTCTCTCTCTCTCCCTCTTTTTCTGTCGTACTCTCAACATCTGGAGGAGGCTGCTCTCGCTTTTTTTTACTCCTCGTGGATCGATCCAGACTGCGGGGATTTTTTTCTTTCCTCTCTCTTGCGGAGCATTTGCGTAAAAAATACATTTCGCGAAAACGGGAGATTCTGCGCTACAAAGTATCCTTGGCCATTATGTTCGATAGCATCGGACGAGATCGCGAACAGTGTACCAGCCAGGACGATTCCTCGTGTAAAAATATCCTCGTCCGCGCTTGTGTACGTATCGATAGCTCGTTTAATTTTCAAGCCGGATTGGATGTTTCACTCGATTATTCGCGTTCCATTTTCTCGAGCTAAAACGAGAACTAGGCGGAGGGTAATCTGCTACGCGGATCCGGCTTTTATCGATACGTCATCCGCCGCTAAAATAAATTATTATGTCCGTAATCATTTCGCATCTGCTCTTTTTGCCGCGCCCCGACGAGCCGACGTGACTTATTAGAATCGTTGAATCTGATACACTGTTCGTGGCAAGCGTCCCTCCGAGTAAATCGAGAATCAACCGCGCTACCCTCTGTAGACGATAGTTTTTCAATTTACCCAACGAGTCGTAACATCCGCATACTTCGCTTATTTTCTTTCATCGTTTGATCCCTTAACCACGCAATAATTGATCCGTTGTTACGTTCAACCCTACCCCCCGCTCTTTCCTTTAACACCGGGGCTGCGGTGCGCGCAAAGCGCATCGACTTCCGCCAGAATTCACACGCATGTTACACGTATCCCCGCTTGAAACATTTACCGCTAGGTGTTCTGGGTCTTCCTTCCTCTCACTCTGTGTTTCGCTCCGAAAGATCCTTTGACGACGCGATCCTGCGAATAACGAGAACCTTGTTTCCGCCGTTAACGCGCCCTCTGGCATCGTGAATCAGTGCTTTGTTACGTACGAGATACCTCGTCCGCGCCCTCGATCAATCACACTCGCGAAACACGAATCTAAATTCGAAAGTACCATTTTCGCATTTAAATTCGAATGGAAACCAGGTTCGAATTCAGAGTCGCGATTCCGAGGAATCGAATCCAGAGATTCCGGTGTGCCAGTCGGCGCGTATACTCAAACGCTCCTCCCTTAACATCGTACCCCTGGGAGATCCCTATCCAGAGCTAAGCAAAATGGAGCAAGCGTGTCCTAAATCAAGGGACAAGTAGTTCATGGTAAATCTGACCGAGGGTGGTGCCCTTCTCTCTCCCCATTTTCTCGCCAGTTCCGCTTAACGCATCTCCATGGTTTTCTCGGTTATCTCGGTCTTGGTGGTGTTACCAGCGTGCCCTCTCTTTACCTACACTCACGCTGGAGCCAGCTTCTCTCTGCTCCCCCTATTCCGCGTTTATCTACACCGATTCTGCCAAGATCTGTTAATATCTCTCTGGTCCAACGCCTTGCCGTAGGCAGTCGCCATTCACTGCGAAATTTCCTACCCCTTACTAAGAGAAAAACGCAAAAACCGTTACATCTTTTATAAGTTACTCGTCCTCCATGAAAAATCTCACGAATCGGAGAAACTTCTGAACCGCCTATACCGCCATCGAGCAATATCGATCGCGGATTAACCAAGAGCCTATGGACAAAGTCGGGAACCGGCATCGAAACGAGGGATTGACGGTTGTATAGGCCTGTTCGAGGCAGATTTATCAGGGGTTGGGCCAGTCACGTACGAGATTACGATTTAAGTGAATCCGGGAAGGGGTCGAGAGGACGGCTTTGCCCGGAGAACGATTAATGAAATTGAACGGCCGGGGACCGCTGCGGAACTCCGTCTACGGAATTAATGACGCGCGGCCCGCGTAACCGTGGAAATTTTCATTACAACCCCCGTTGAGAAATGACGCGGCTGGTTACCAGATTTCCCCACTCTTAATCTGCCATGCTGCGAGCCGGCGAGCAATTAGATCGGAAAAGAATGACCAATTCGCGGGACGCGTATTTCAACGCGAAAATTAGCCCCGTTTCATGCGCCGCTGTTAACACCCCGACTGCAGAGGTTGCGATTAACCCTTCCACCCGTAATCCCACGCGATACCATTCTGAAACTGGATCTTTTCATTCGAGAAACAAGAAAATAGAGAATCGCGAATCAGAGATCGGTATAATCCATTAATTCGCTCCGAAGAAACGAGACAGAGAAATTTTAAGTCGCTACAAGGGTTGATCACCGCGATCGTACATCTTGGATTTCGTACCGTCGCTGGTATCCTTTTTTTTCTCTCTCTCGCGGTGATTTATACGGATTAGACTTTCGCAACCAGTTAGTTCGACTGTCCTTTTCGCTTCGTCTAATTGGATACTTTAACGCATTGCTCGGAGGTAACGGTTGATAATTGAGACACGACGCAGGTTTACGTGCGAGCTGACACAATGGGTAATAAAGCACAAGCGTGTTAAATTGTAACTGGTCCAGCGGTGACAGAAATGTCTTTGTTACCCAAGATCCCTGTTATTCCTCGCTGGCCTCTGTCTTTTAATGCCCGTTTCAGTGATTCGAGACGGAGGTATATTCGCGGCGGACGGGAAGCGATCATTTTCCTAACTCGTTGTGTCGCAACGCGCGAACGATAATCGAAAGTGAAAGTTCCAAAGCTTTCCGCGAGAACCGGTCACACGTTCGAGACAGCTCGACGAGCAGGTATACAGCCTGTAATAAGACAGTATATATAATACACCGTGGTGAAAAGTAGCCGAAAGAGCTCGCAGCAAGGCTGTTACCATCCCGGACCTTCTGGGAACGGATTCTTTCCACGGGGTTGCGCAATCGCGGCGTAATTACATTGCGCTAATAGCCACTCGATGATTCGACTCTCGTCGTTAACTCAGAACCGAGCAGGGGAACCAGTTCGAAAACTTCGAGATCTTCGATCCTTCTTCTACGTCGGCTCGTTCTTTTTCCTTCTGCCCTCTCGTTCATCACCGATGTCACGGCGAACGGAAACGAGTCATCGTCGTAATTCCGTCGGTATATATTTTTTTTTTCTTTTTTGTCTAAACGTTTAATCATTCAATATTGCAAGACCCTTTTACAAATAAACGACGCCCGTGCTCGCGTAACGAATCTCCGCGATTTCATCACGATCACCGAGGAATCAGCAGCGTTAATATTTGAGCGTAAAACAGACAGCGCTCGATTAGATCCGTTTGGGCGATGAAAACATAAAAAAAAAAAAAAAAACGAGAGAAAATAGATGGACACTCGGTATTTGCGTTCTTAATATTTATGTTTTTTCGACATTTTCGTCCAGCCACGATGTACACCGACGATAATCGATGACCGGTCGCGATGTGCACGCGTGCCGATTCTCGTTACGTTTGAAAATTAAATTCAACGTTTCCTGATCCCCCGACTGCTTGTTAGTTCGCCAATTAATAACGAGCGATCGATGAGGGAAGAGGAGGGGAGCGGGGCAGAACGAGAAAGAACGAGACAGAGAGAGGGGGGAAAAAGAGAAGAAAAGAAGAACGGGCCCACATAGACGGGAATAAAAAGAGGAATGGAAAGACAAAGACGGTGGAATGGGCAGAGAAAAGAGATTGCTTCACGGTACGAGAGGGTTGGGGGACGTGTTACGGCGTAATCGATCCGACGTAGATATATTAAACAATTTTACGATTCGTCATCGTGCTCGATGAGGATAATTAACCGTAGCAGGGAAACGCGAGAAGAACGTAATTTCGTCCAGCAATCAGCCGGATCTGACCTTAGCCGGAATGGCGAACAATTATGGGAACGTCTCCCCTCGAAATGTTATCCTGTCTACCGGGTTATTTATCAAAACGCACCCATCTTGTTATCGAAGGGAAAGATAGAGGAAAATTGGAAAAGAATCCTGGTTCCCTGGCTCCCAGTGTGTCTCTCGCTGATAAACAAGTCCCCTCTGTCTTTGCTATCGCACGAGAAATGGCTACTAATGAAATAATCGCGGTACACCGTCGTTTTTGCGACAACGAAAGCTCGGCCGTTCGTGTTTATCCTTCGTTTCTCCTGAGGAGGATCTCGTCGCGACGGGGTCCTCGCGTGTTTCAACGATCGCGAACGAAAATCGAAACACACGCCCGTAATTTCCCGTCGAAACACTTCGACGATGGTTCGTTCGCCATGGGCTCTGGAATTAAGCTTCGAGCTCCGTTCTCGAGGTTCCTGGTAAAACCTTAAACGTAGACAAAAGAGTTCGAGGAAAGCCTGTGCGACATTCGTGTCCGAGTAATCCCGTAAGAACGCCTTCCTACTTCTCAGAGATGAAACGAAAGGTTGTAGCAGCGCGAGTTAAACGATCTTCCGTCGGAGGGAAAGCTTCAATTTGAACGTTCGAACGAAACCGGGCGACGTTCGATCGACGCTCGGAAAGCCAACCGTTTCTCGAGTTAATTTTACACGAGCGAAACTATCGACGGTAATTGCATTTGCGCGGAATAAGCCGTGTCAATCTCTGCTGATCGATCGAAAATTACAACTCGCCAGGCTGCTCGTCCGATTTCCTTTAATTTCATCAACCCGCTGCCCTTCTTTTCCTTTTTCCTCTGCCGTCCCTTTCCAATCTGAACCCGGTAGCGAGCTTCCATTTAACCTAAACTAATTGCAGCCGCGCGAATTCCGTGGATAATCGCATTAGACGAAATTAGCTCGTCCGTTCAATCGAAGGACGTTAACGCAATCACAGTCGTTGTCGCGGTTATTCTTCGCCTCTCGACTTTAGCCTCGACCGTTTCTCCTATTCTTTGGCTACTCCTCCTCTCTCTATTTTTTTTTAATCAATTCCTCTCTCTTTTCGCCTCGTTCCAATCTCTCTCTAGCGTCCGTCAAAAAAGCAACCCCGATTCGAAGCTCGTACCACCGTTTCGTCCGATTTTTCAATCGATCGCGGCCACTTTTTCCGTTCGAAAAAAGAAAATAGCCGAACGAGCATATTTGTCCGGCTTCCTGTCGAAGTTTTTTCTGGCACGACGCTTGGTAGCGAGGCTTGGCTCCGTCAGGATTTTCATTGGCCCCACAAATGACCGACCGAAACGCTAA
The DNA here is from genome assembly GCF_050948175.1 of Xylocopa sonorina. NCBI lineage: Eukaryota > Metazoa > Arthropoda > Insecta > Hymenoptera > Apidae > Xylocopa > Xylocopa sonorina. Next base: position 9,018,897 of record NC_135197.1, on the reverse strand, counting down.
TAGACGTGGACTGTAATTGACGAGCGAGCGTTCGGTCGACGATCAACTATTAACGTATCGCGCGGTTCCCAGCGTGAAACCATCGTGAGAACGTGTCTCCGACGTTGTCGTTGATCGAGTCAATAGAACGTGATTTTGTACGTCGCCCGATATAATTGCACGGAATTATCTACTTAAATCGTTCCCCCCTGAAAAGTTATTTTACCGCCGTTCCTTTCATCCCTGACGACGATCAACCGATTCGTTCAGGCAGCTTCGAAGAGAAAATTTAGCGACTGTCGATTTTTTAAGCCAAAAGAGATAGCGCACGTTGCGCCAAGAACGAATCCTGGCTAAATAAGTATACGATATCCGCACGTATTCGGTACGCGGCTGTATCCGCACACGGGCTATGTATCTTCAAGTTCTCTCGACAAAACTCGTTTAATCCCCTGGCAGATTAAGAGGAAGAGACTTGGGCGGGGTGAAATAGAGGGAAAGAAAGAGAGAGAGAGTGGAAGCCAGTGGGAAGGAGAGAGAGTTAGAGAGCTCCCAGTTAGGTACTTAAAAGTATTCCAATCACGAGAACGCGGCGAAAGTCCGTCGAATATTTCTCGTTACGCTCGTTGAACAGGGTGGCGGAGATACGGATACAGGTAGAGCCGAAAAGAGGGTGCGAAACGAGCGAGAAGTTACGGGGTTGATACCCGGAACACACCACCTGGTCTGAGAAAACGAACTCTGTAGATAAGCAATTGTACATATATATATATCGCACTTTCCGTGATATCCTTGCTCCATCTTGACACACAAGCGACCAATTGCATGCGCCCACAGGTTTATTATGTAATCTACTCTTGCAGACGGCGAGTGTTGCTGGATGTTTGTGCAGCTCGTTACAGCCACGATCGTGAACGACGTTTCCCTTCGATCGTTGCCACGTTATCCGTTGGCCAGTTTGCGGATGCGTTGCAACGATTCGCGAGAGAATTTCGTCTCTTCTTTTTTGGCCCTGAGAAAGAGCATTGAACACGCTGAAATTCACGATCGTGACGGTAACTGGTGAATTCGCAGAAGGAGATTTTCAATCGTGATATTCGTCAAACGAAGGATAAATCAGTACATCAAGAGATCTGCAACAAAAATCGAGAAAACAAAGTTTGCAGTGGATTTTGGATTGAAGAAGGATCTCTTTGCACAGTGTTGCACGCGACGTGTTGCGCGTTGAAATCTCTTTCTGCGACGCTACTATTCCAGGTCTAATTCTTACTGAAAAGGAGAAAAGAACATATACATACTTATACATAAAAGAACGCCACGTGTGCTGCCATGGATCTTTTCCCTTTTACTCTTGTCACCGTCCGGAATGCCACGAAGAGATGCTCCTGTGTTGTGTTTCTCTTGTTTCTCCACTCTGACATAATCGTCGTCGCACACGTCCTTGTGGTGTCTGCGAGGGGAATTATCCTGGGGAAAACTTCTTTCTGGAACAGAGGCTTTTTCGACATTCGTCACACCCTTTCGTTTCACGGCAATCACAGTCTCGATCAACTTCCTTTAGAGAAACTGCACCGAATCTTTCTTGCTGTCCACTTGTCGTACCGTCTCGCTCGGATCATCGCGCGTTAAAGCGTCGCGCGAGAGATTAATTTTTGTCCACAGAAATTCGACAACGACGCGATTCGAAAATGCTAGTTTTCCGCGTCCGTGCATGCTGAAAAGCAAGTATCGAAGTATGAAATTACATGGCAGCGCGACGACTCGTTCAGCCATGGACAACTGCTCGCGAGACGAGCGTATCGAAACGGTCCTCGTGACTAAGTATTCCGCGGACAAAGTAAAATCGATTGCTCGATCGTTCCGACTGAAACAAATTACATATCGTTCTTATCTTCTTCGATCTAATACACGGTAAGCCAATTCCACACCGCCATTTATATATCGTCGTGCTTGGAAATGAACAGATCTTAACCAGTGATTAACATCGTCCGACATAATATCCCCCGTTAATCAATGTGTAATTAACCACCACGCAATTAAAACGAACGTCCAGCATCCCAAGAAAGTAATCCGCAAACTGATCGTTCCATTTCGCCGGTACCATTCATCGATGTAATTGATAAAAATCTCCGACGATACAAGCACGTACGCAAGAAGTTTCCATTTAACGCGCCTCCCAGAAGGACTCGGTTTCCGCTTGTCATCGCGCGTCACGCAATAATAACGGCCCTTCGCGAGGGCTCCGTCGTCGTTTCGAATCGATACGAGGAACCGCGTACGTCCTTTAAAAACCAAGCAATTTTCGCGTCCCCCTCGACGCGATCGCCGCTTTCCGTTCAGCCGTCCGTCTCGTACGCTTGTAGCGCGCGAGGATCACGCGCGGAACGTCAAAGAGGAAAACGGTCCCGTCCCGTGGCGCGTGATTTTCGACGGCTTGTCTATCCCTCGCGAAAGGTTCGCAAACAGCCGCGGACCGGCTGGCTCGCGCAAAGAAATTCCTTCGCCGATTAAAAAGTCACGCGAGCCTCGATACATCGAAACGGGAAACGCCTCTCCTCCCCCCCTGTTCCGCGTCCATCCGTGCCGCGTCTGGTCCGTTCGTTCGATCGTGTTGTCCGCGCGTTCCTCCACGGCCGTTCGTACCCAGCGACGAGACCGTAGGCGTGACTCGGCTCGCGTTACAACCTCGCGCGATTCCACGCGGATACGGCCACGCGAGCCATCGCGCCGAAAACGATTTTTCATAATCTTCCGCGCGGCGTATCGATTTTTCGCCGATACACGCCAGGCAGAAGAGTCGAGTGGCCGCGGTACCAGCCGGGCAATCGAACCGTCCCTCGACGCTCGATTAATATCGAACGCCTGGCCCATCGTCGCTCGATCAATCGCGTCGCGGGCTCTATATACCACCCTCGTACCGATCCGCCGACGTTTCCGTCCATGGCGGCCCCGTGTTTCCGGCTAAAACTGAATCCGTGTAGCCCGGCGTCGTGCTCCTCGTTTCGCGTGCCCATTTTCCGCGCGAATGGCGCTTTCGTGTCGCTTAATCGACTAACAGCTCGACCGACCCGATCGACTAGAAGATATTTCGGTAAATGGCCGCATTTTTTACGCGTGTCCGTGGTACCTCCCTTCCTTTGTTTCTTTTCTTTCTTTTTTTTCTTTTTTTGTTCATTTCTCGTTGCTCGTTCTACTTGGTAGGTACAATCAGCGGGTAGATGAAAAGAGCCGACGCGAGGTTGCGACGCGAGGTAATTACTCGAAACGGTTCATTATACGATAGAATCGTCCGTTTGGTTATCAATGCGATTCGTTACAATTTATTATACTTCTCGCGAGATTCTAGACACGCGTGGAGAAGAGTAGGAAATTAGAAATGTTGGATTGTTGAATTAAATGACGCGATTTTTTTTTTTTTTTTTTTTTTTTAATTAACAGATACATTTGGGAACGATCGTGTCGTGTTTTGAAAGTGGACGAGGTTCGTAGAAAAGTTTCCCTAGCCGCGAAGTTTAGCTCTCGGAGCACCGAGGTGTCGCGTGACAGTCGAGCGTCGTGGTCGTTCCCTTTCGCGTTATTAAACGCTAGGTGCATAAATAAGGATATCGTAAATCATCGGGTAGAATTTTAGATAGGAGAAAAACGCCGGGTTTCGAGCTATCATTTGAATAAACTTTTGCGGAAGACTTTAAGTCCGAGTTTTATTCAGCAGTTAGATCGAATCGGCGATTTTTAATGGCGCCCCCCTGCCAGCGAAGGGGAAGCCAATTTTTTAATCGTTTCCCTTCCGCGATATTAAAACAAGAATTTAAAACCCTTTGAAAATTTTGCCCGCCTCCCGACGAGCATCCGTTACTCGATCTGTTCGTTGTTACATTTCCACCCCCGACGTTTCGTTAGCCGTTTGAAATCGTCGTGAATTATTAGCGCGGACCTGAACGTATACGTGCACGGCAATAACGATAAATTTTGCATATCGTAGAATGCAAACACGGTTGTGTTTGAAGGTGTTAAATCGCGAAGATGAACGATGGTCCACGCGATTTGTGTCGAAGCGCGCGCAGTGGAACAACTCGACGAAAGGGCAGACAAGGGGTATCGTTCTGATATTCACGATCTCTTTCCTGTCGGTGTCGGCGGGAATTTCACGTTTCATACTTCTGTAAATTACTTGGGAATTCACCGCTCAATTTACATCTAGATTCACTCCGTTCTTTCCAACTCTATCGTAGCACCATTCGTACATTATTCAGCGCACATGGATTACTTTCGGTGGGTACTACTTTCCCTGTAAATATTTATCGACCACCTATTACTTCTCGCTGGGTTATCGGAACGTCATTCGCAAAGGTCCGCGTACGAGAGCGTTGTGAAACGCGTGGAAAGAAGTGAAATTGAAATTTTAATGCAACGCCGAAAACGAGGTGGACGAAGTGCCGGTTCTTTGTAACGCGTAAAACGGTCATTAAACTGGCGTCGAGTCTATCAAAAGTTCCATGCATAGATTATAAGCGTTTCTTCGTAACGAGCGTGCGGGGGCGGTTGAGGGGGAGGGGGTGCATTTCGACGAAAAGTGGCGCGGGAAAAAAATGGTTGCACGGTCGAAACGTCGCGTCGACTGGCTTGCTCGTCGCCGAAACTACTTTTTCGTGCGGCGAAACGACGGTCCGGCGCAAAAATAACAGTGGTTCGGCCAGGATAACCGCCGAGGCGAGCCGTGAACCGGTCGAAACGTATTAAATCCAGGGCCAGGCCACGCGAGACGGAAGGCCCTCTGAATCATCGTGAAATCGATGATTAAAGCACGACCACCAGTCTGAAAGGGGAGGAGAAAGAGAGGGAGAAAGAGAGAGAGAGTCTCGCGATACGAAGCGCAAACGCGACCGCCGGATGGGTACGAACGATGGAAAGCAGGAAGAAGCTGCGGTAAGGGGGGCGAAGGAAACCGAAGGCCTTAATAACGAGCCGGCGCAACATCCGCGAAATGGCGATTTTTCGTGTTCACTCGTAGTTTATCCGTCTGAAATTACATTTACCCTCGTTGCTGGTATTATTCGACGAGCGGGTGGCGCGCGTGCAGGTCGGACGATCCCCTGCGAGAGGGTGAGAGCGACGACGGAGCGACACGAACGACCCGATCGAAAAAAGAGACGGTGGTGCCACACCGGTGTGCCGCATTAAAAATCGTCCGCGAGATTCCGATCCGTTCGTTCTCTTTACGCTATCCGTATAGATCGTGGCCTCGAGGTCGAGTTAGATGGAAATAGTGCGCGCGGCAGGGGGTGAGAATCGTGAATCGAGCCGGATTGTTGATAACAGGAGCGCCTCGGTCCCGCGCTTTCTTCCCCCGTAACATAGTAATCTACGAGCGGGGGCCAATTACGGGGAGTAACCAGGAGTTCCCGGTTTGGCCTGTCGATACACGCCACTCGAATCACGACAAATTGACGTGGCCCTGGCAAAGTCAACGGGGATCCCGCCCTTTCGATCGATTGTCCTCGGTGTCGGCCGTGCGAATTAATCCTTCCGACTCGAAGGAACGTTTCTCTCTTTTTCCCCTCTGTTTCTCTCTCCCCTTTTTTTTCCATTTTGTTTCCTTCCCCGTTGTTCGCTCGCCGCGTTCGCGTCCCCGAAAAATCCGTGTTTCGAGTGGCGCACGTCCGCGGGGAAAGAGTGTTTCGAGGGGTGTTCCGTCGACGGGGAACGGGAGAACTCGGCGGTATTTTCGACGCGCGAAAGCAGAGGCTCCGTTAATCCTCCGAAATAGTGGCCACGGGGACCGATAACGGGTCGTGTGTGGGCTCTGCACCTGCACACCAGCCACGTCTGGCCAACAATGGGCCGTGCACTCGCTTTAATGGCTCGCCCCCGATCGAGATTAAACCGCGCGCAGCTTGCCGATTCTAAGGCGGCCCCCGTGTGCGTGTATTATGCAGAAAGGAAGCGGCTTGGCCGGGTCGAACCGGAGAGTTCACCGGGAAGAACCGACCGGGGAACCCTCGCGCGTTCCGTTCGATCGCGCCCCATTGTGGGAAACCATGACCACGTACGCGTTTATTATAAAATATGCACAACGGAGAAATGTAATGTCTGTCTGGATCGTGAAAAATCTCTTTTCGTTTCCCACGCGAAGTCCCACCGAAAAGATCGAGAACAGTTATTTACGTGGTACAGAGTGTTAAAGACGAAGCTGAGGCGGAGTCGAAACCGCTTTACAGTGGAAATAAAATGAAGAAGTTTGATCACAGGTCCCTCGTGAACCTCTCTCCCTCTCTGCGATAATTAACCGGGAATCAGAAGAATTGATCGCGTCTGAAAACACAGTTGCGCGCGATCTTAAGGCATTAATTAATGCACGCGTACCAACGGTAGCTGATCATTAAGTCGAGCGCACTTCCGCGTCATCGATCGGTTCGTTACCCGGCGTTTCTCCCTTTCCGTTCCTCCGGCGTCGAATAAGATTTTTGTAATAGCATTAAAAAGCAGAGGGACCGGGCGTCTTCTCGTCCCTACGGCGAAGTGGCGGGAGCCGAACGGGGACGCCGGAGAGGTCCCGTTTAATTCATCGATTTATTTTTAATGGAACGATTTTGTTTTAAGAGGCGAAAGCTCCTTTCGCCGGTAAGCCGATTAGAGTTCCGCTTTAAATCAAACGACCAGCGATCCGCGCGAACAACGACTCGACGTCGTCCGGATTAGAAACGAACGAAAACATCTTTGAAGTGACTGAAGATTCGAAAATAAGTAGAAAACCGAGCGCGCCGACGTCTACCGCGGCAGACGCGCTTTCTCTCTTCTCCATTGTGGGGGGTACTTTGCAAGAGGCAAAGATTTAAGAGTTCTCCACGGCGAATCCGGCAATAAGGTACTCTTTAACGAAGAACGTTCTCGTAAAGTATCGAAGGTGGGGAACTGCTACGTAGAATTCCACTCGAAAGTTTACTATTTTGTGGCGATCGATACCTCCGCGTTCGCTCGTCGAGTGTGCTCGAGAATAAAGTGTCGCGCTTACAAGAACCAGTCAATTCCGTTCGACGCTCGACGATCTATCGTTGGCTACGTATCCGGGCAAAAATGTTAGGGAACGCGTGGAATGGGAGAAGGAATTTTCGTCAGCTCAGAGAGATCTTTAACGTGCTTGAATCTAAAGTTTCCGTTTTCTGCATGATACTCGTATCTTTGTACATACACACCGTGGTACCATTAACACGGAACGATCGACGACACGACGTCGACTCGAGTTTGAGTGTTCGTTCATACCTAACACAAACGCGTTTCCCGCGTTCCATCACCGAGCTTTTTTATTTAGAACTACTGCAAAACCCCTGTTTCTACTAACTCATTGGTCTGTTGTCATTTGCTAACACGCGTAATTCCTTGCGAGTACCGAGTACTACTTGTTACTAACACATCCCACGAACGCTGTCGCGGCTCGTCGAAAGCTTGAGTTCGACTCGTTTTTGAAAAATAAGAAAAATTCGAATCGCGCGCGCGTGTTCGCGAGAAAAATGAATAACGACGATAAAACGCTTAGAAATGTTTTCCGATTTGAAATAATTTCCAAAGCACATCACACGTTTAAGTCGGAACTCGAAGTCAGAGGACACTTCCGAGGTCATCGGTTCACCTCTCATCAGCGCCATTGATTCTCGTTAAAGAAACTCATGTCATCGTATCTTCGTGACTAGCCATTGTCCTCTTTACGTGACACTATCGCTCACGTGACGATTGCAGGTGCAATTTTCGTAATTCCTGTTCGGTGGACGTGCGCAGCGACATTTTCGAGGAGGACCCGTGTCCCGGAACCGGAAAATACATCGAGGCGCAGTACTATTGCCTAGGTTGGTGAACACTTTTCTTTTCGATCGATCAACTTTCCCCTCGTCGACGAGACTATTGCGATCTCGGGTTCAGAATTTTTCCAAGACCCATCGATGATGTTGTTTCGCAAATGCACAAGTAAAAGGTGGACGTAAAAGTCCTCGAGGCTCATCGAGACGTCTTGCAAAGAATCGTGAACCACTGAGATGGAAATACGAAGCGAGGGGTGCGAACTTGGTCGAAAAAGTCTCTCGATTCGCGACACATCTTCCTTCGAGCATAAGTGACGGTAAGAGAAAAGGGACAGGATCCATGGTTTAGTACACTTTGGTAAGGGTGTACGTTTATCGTGTTTAACTGGCCGATCGGAACCCAGGTGCAACGACCAGCAGAACTGCAGCATTGTTGCATCGACGCTGCAATTCGGCGATCCCTGTCCCAACACGCACAAGTACCTCGAGGCGCATTATCGTTGCGTGTCCGGTAAGTAAGACTCTTCCATTTTTTATTTCTTGTTTTTTTTTTTCTTTGTAAACGCCCATCCCCCTGTAATATCTCTTTACCCTGTATCGTTTATTCTACGAGCGGTCTTCCGTAGATACCGACGAACGATCGCATAGGCGCCGACTTCGCGATCGTTTTCAGTGTACCTTGAAAAATGCTCGCTTAATATCGCGATACCTTGTCATTCTCGTTGCAATTTCATTTTCTTTGCTCGATAATAGACGTCCACTTCTACGAACCAAAATTTATTACACTCTGATTCAGAGAATAGACTTATCTCGGGTAATACGAAAATAATTTTTTACTTTTAAATGGATCCCGCTAGTTTTTGCGCAACGGATTGTTTCTTTTCCCTTGAGAATTGATATCGGTTCTCCGTGGAAAAATTCCAGCGTCCGGTTTTTATCGTCGCGTTCCTGGAGAACGATCTCAAGCGCCTCGAGATTCTCGTTTTCCGGACGAAAAACCGCTCGCTCTCGCGATTCCCTTTTTCACCGCGGCAAGAGGCGGCCGCGCAAAAAGCTGCTCAGCTGACCGCGAGAATCGATTAGAATTTCCCGAAGCCGGCGCTTATGATTCACGTTGCCCACGTAACTGCGAGCCCGTGTCCCGATAAAGATCTTCCAGCGGCTTGCATCGGCTATGCGCTCGCGAGACAGACGGAGTATAAAGTGGAGAAAAGAAAAGACGGGGAACGGGAGATGGAGAGAGAGACAGAGAGAGAGAGAAGAGGATAGGTGGAAGGGTTCGCGAAGACGTGATCTTTGCGATCGAGAAATCGATCGTAGGGATCGGTAACGCGGTGGTACACGCGGCTACGGCTGCGCGTTCAACTTTTCTGACGTGTTTCGTATCGTAATGAAACTCTTCCATGAGCCAATAAAAGCAAACAGGCGAAAGTCGTGGAGAGAGACAGAGAGCGGCGGAGAAGAGATTGCTGCAAGCATCGATCGTTACGCTCGATGATACTGCGATTCGACTGTGACGAAACGTAATCTTGCCGCGTTATTGCGAATCTGCATCACAGAGTTCTTTCGGTTAATTTACCACGAATCAATTAAATGATACCCGTATCAGCCTCACTGACGGCTGTTTGTTCACTTGTAACACAGTTTGCCGATTGCTCTAATCGCTAAATAAAGAGTAGCTTAACATTTTCGACTCGTAACAGCGTCTCGCGCAAAGGTCGCGTCATTTCCACCCTGGTCGGGTGTCAATGGGTAATCGCCGCATTTATCGCCGTACATGCCCATCAGAAGCGACTTCCCTGTACAAGTTCCATCGGTTTACGAGGCTCGAACAGACTCTCCACGGCGCCAAACAATCGAATGTGACTTTTTCCGACCTTTCAGCGTTAACACGTACCGGTTACGACCCATCGAAACCGTCAGGCGGCGCAATCACTTATTGGACCGTAAACTGTCACCCCTTTCCGCCGCTCTCTGCCTCTCTGTTTGCCTTCCACGACTCCCACCGCCTCGTCCTTGTCGTGATCGATATCCAGGAGGCTCGATAGATCGGTGTCGGGGCACCGACGTATATTCAAGGGGGAGTAAGGGATCTGTTGGTAGCCCCGATACCGCGAGCGAGAAAGCCTCTACGCTTCTCTCCCTCGACCGTTCCAGAGCTCGCATACGGCCGTCTTTCTCGATGCATAGCCGACTATCGTAACGGACATCAGCGACGTCCGGTATTTTACCTTATCGCCAACCCCTTCGGCCAATAAAGATGACCCCTATAGAGATAGTACCGCGAAATACGCGGACCATCCCGTTCAGGGATTAACTGCCGTCGCCATCTTGGGTTAAAGATCGTTTTCTCCTCTTAGGCCAGATGTAGTCGCGATATCGGCCGCGAAGGTAGGCTAATCTCGCAGCCTCGCCTCACCTCGCCCCCCGTCGGCCATTCAAGGCATTCGTTTTCGGGAATATTTCTGTCGCTCGATCGATGCAGCCTCGCGATTGTCCCGACGAGGCATTGAAACATCTATCAGGGGCTAAAGGACGCCTGTCCGTTATGGAATACGCGTATATACGAGAGCGGAGATACGGGAATTCTCCAATTGGTTCCGACGGAGAATGCAATCGTCGGTCTCTGAGCGCGTCGATGGTTTGTCGCTCCTTAGCGTCGCGATCGAATCGGTGCTCGCGATATCAGTGGCCCAGTTACTGCGGCGGAGACAGCAAAGCGAATTGGTTTTGCTCGAAATTATATGTTTCACAATCGTTTCGTATCGGATACCTCGCGTTAATGCCTTCAGTTGAACAGATTAATTTATAATAAAACGCCAAAGATGCGTTTAATTACTCCGCGTATCGTTCGATGCAACCGTATACGTATTTCGATGTATTGATTCAAATTTATTTCCACCAACTCCGTTCAGTTCACAGATGTATATTCATGAACATTTCTTATACATATATTATATACATATACGTACATATTTCTTATGCAAGTAACATTATTTTATACAAAAAATTCAAACTGCTGTAGAGAGAAATTCTGCAAGGGTACGTTCATGCAACTTATACCATAGGAATCGTATAATTCCACTCTTTAAAACGCTTTTTGTTTCATCCAGATCTGAGCTTCCGTTCCCGAGATATCACGATTCGAAGTAAACCTTCATTTTTTGGCGATCGCTCGTACGCGTCAGCTGACCAAGCGGCGGTCAATGACCCATTGAGGAAGTCTAGACATTTTACTATTTACTACGCGACGTACGCATTTCCAGGAAAAGAAGTGGGTCACGCCGACGAATGGGGGTCGCGGCCATTATGAATGGCAACTTTGGAAGCCTATATCTTTGGAACGGATTGAGATATCGACGTGCGACAAAAAGCGTTCTCAAGCAATTTTAAATTGCCGTCAAATTAAATTGCATCGCTGTCTGATTGCTCGTTAAGACGGGAATTCCATTGAAACGAACCGTTTCGCGATCGCAACCCCCGCGATTAATTTCTCGTCGGACCGTTCGTGGCGAAAACGAAAAGACGATCCCCTCGAGTCTTCGAGACTGCAATCCCACGGGAAACAAAGCGCGTCCGTCGGTATCTGGCCATTAAGGGAGAGAAAACGTTTCGATGGGAATCGGCGCGAGAGATTGATCCCGAACCCCCCTAGCTGCGACGAGGTTTAAAATATCTCCGTCGTTTGAGCCGGCTGAGGAGCTCGTCTAGTCTGGGCTCCTCAAATCACTTTCCTTCTTAATTATACTCGGCGTTCGGATCCGATAAGCTCGTAGACGAGCTCTCAGGATCCTCGAGCGACCCTCCCCGAAAGCTGGCGTCTCGCCTTTCCGCGTGTTCGCCCATCAGCCCGTGTTTCAACCACCCCACCCACGTTCTGGATGAGTTAAAACGAGCCCGGCGAAACACTTGCAGCGGCAACAACCACGACAACGTCCCGTCCCAGCCCGCCGTGGTTCATGACTTCTCAGCCAAGCGTTTGGAGCACGGCTAAGCCGACTGTCAGGCCTCCCTCGAGGATTACGACACCCTCGGTTCAACAGCCGCCGCAGCCGCCAGCACCATCCACCCCGGTGCTTCCTATAACCACCACGTCAAGGTCAGTACAGTTACCCACTTCCTCCTGTTTCTTGCATCTTATTTTATTTCTTAACCTATCGTTCAAGCAATTTTCTCATTAACGCCCAGGGACGATAATATTTTCGCAAACGGATCGCCAAGCAGCGAAGACTCGGGGTTGAACGCAACCTCGAGGTCACGTAACTTCGTCACGATCCAAGGGATATTCTTGCGGTGTCGGTTAGAAAAACAGGGTTATCGAAACGTTCCATTAAAGGCGGTGGAATCGAGTTACGTTTTCGCGAAACTGGGTGATATTTTCGTTGCTTGGACGTCCGTCGCGAAAGTTCGACGGCCGTTGAAAGTAACGTACCAATTCCGTTTCGCAGTCCCACGTCGACGAGGTCGCCGGTCGACGTTGAGGTCGTCGAAGTGGACCAAGACTTGACGCTTCCTGCGAACGTCCCGTCGGCGAATATACCAGCGGTGCCTCCGATCGTACCTGAGACCACTCCAGCCACGACCACGTCGACTTTCGCCCCTTGGAGAACGAGTCGAAGGACCACTGGTGAGTTCTCGAGTGTTTTCGGCGGTCTTCTTAAACGGGGGAAGAGCTAGCGGATGGAGTTTCTGTAAACCAAGCACGGGATATATCGTTTATTCTGTCGACGAGTTCGATTCGGTACTCGACAACGCGATTCGAGACGGGGACTAATTGCGTTTTCGATCGAATAATAGCCGGTTTAAAGGGCAGACGGTGAAAACGAGCGACGATTAATACAATTAACAATTAATCGCGCGTTAAAGCAAAACTCGCGGCGATAAACGCGCGCTCGGCCGATTCGAATTCGATTAATGGCCGAGGCGTTGGCTCGAGGGCTTGTCAGCTGCCAATTACGCGCCGGCGATCGTACTGAAAGATTTAATGTTTAAAAGGCAGCTGTCAGAAGTTTGAAATTCAAACTGACACGCGATGGAACTTCATGAAGGTATCCGAAATTAAATTGACCCGTAGTTAGAAACTCCTTTATCTCTTTCGCCCGTCGGTTGCCACCGAGTCCCCGGGGTTGTTTCGACGAGGGAGCGGGGGTGTAGAACGCAGCCGCGCGTTAAAACACCGAACAAATGCCGCAGACGGCGTATAAATCGCGGCGCAACTAAGCAGCCTTCGGCTTTGCTGAAACTCGCGAACTCGCAACAATCGCCGCAAAAGATTAAGGTACCCCTGGGTATCCAAAATTCCATTTCGCCGATAGGATAGCGGGGCTGCGCGGGCCGCGTTAAGCCCCTGGTCCACCCTGGGACCGGACACTAGAATCACATTAAAGCCGCGCCATTAACTAAGCCCAAGTAACAGGCCAACTAACGCTCGTAACTAACTCAAATATTCCGCAGTGCCGAGCACGCTCTACCCGGAGTCCAGCTCGAACGGGCAATGGTACGACTACGGCAGACAAGTGTGTCCCCCGGTGATAGCCAGGAACTTGTCGTGGAACACGACCAGAGCCGGGGACGTGGCCGTGCAGAGTTGTCCGGGCGGTGCCAACGGTTTGGCGCGTTGGCGATGCCTGTCCAGAGGGGAGACAGCGTTCTGGCATCGGGACAGCCCGGATCTGAGCGAGTGCCGTTCCGTTTGGCTCACAACGCTCGAGAACAGGGTGACGGAGGGCGACGTGATCCTTGGTATCAGCCGTGAGCTCTCGCAGGTGACGAACAACAGCAGAGGGCTCTACGGTGGCGACATGATGATCACCACCAAGATTATCAAGAACATGGCGGAGAAGATGGCGCAGGACATAAGGACGTATCAGGACGCGAACCAGAGGGAGGTCAGCGTGACCGAGTTGCTGCAGGGGGTCGTCAGAACGGGTAGCAACCTGCTGGACAAGGCGCAAATGGCGTCTTGGAAGGACCTGAGCCATCAGGAGCAGATGAGAGTGGCAACCTCGTTATTGATCGGACTCGAGGAGAACGCGTTCCTGCTGGCCGATACGTTGATGCACGAGAAAACGATTACTCACGAGGGACGGAATATACGTGAGTATCGCCTCTTTTATCTGTTCCACGGTACGTCGAGGCAGATGTCGTGGGTTGTTTCTCTGGGAAACCACAGCTTTTATGTGTTTTACCGGAATCTTGTACTACAAACACGAATTAGTTGGAATCGCATAATCCGTCGTGTCTCGATGGTGAAAAGCGGCCGGGAACCAATTTAGATGGTACGATACGTCAGCAGGGAAAGGGTAAGGGTAAAGCGTGATGAGTAAAAAGGAGTGGCGGTCCGGATAACAAATTAACCGAGAGTTGTCCGGCACAATGAACATGCGAGTATCGTAGGTCCGGCTTTAGCATCGGGTCGCATAAATCTAGATCCTTTATCTGGGGAATGCGACGCTGGTAATATCCGGCGTAGATAAAACAAAGATCCAAACCCGTCGTAATTCTCTGGTACCCGGCTGGATAATGTTGTAACCCGAGCTTTATCCCTCTTCTCTCCCTTCCGCGGGCATTATCAGGACAAAACCCCGGGAAAATTACGAGCAATTTGATTTACTTCCTGGAAGTAACGCGGCGCGGCGGTTCGTGATTGAGGCTGGAAGCGGGCACCTCCGCCACGGATGGACGTACGAACTGGCGGCAACATTAGATCCGCGCGTGATAAATAGCATAACAGTAACGGGCAGAAAAGAAGATGAGTTTGACGAGCGACAGCCGGCCGGATGCCGCGTAACATAATATTTCCACGGCCAGCTAGTGGGCTCCTTTCTTCCGTGCTGACAGAAAAGCTGGCTACCATACCGTCAGCGTGCCGCCAATTTTTCTCCTCCACCGCCGCCTCTCGTATTTATGAACGATCGAACAAAATATACGGCGAGAGAAACGTCGACGGCAGGCGGGAAAAGGTAGCCAAACGTCTCCACGGATGCGTGCGCGTTCAGTTTTATTGTTCATCCGGGAAGGTGAATCGAGAGCAACGGAAGTTTACGGTCGGTGGATTGGCGAACGTCGCGCAGTTCGGCTAACGCCATTTCGTTCGGGTCGCAATACCAGCTGCAGGGATATAAATTTTATTTCGATACCGTCACGCGACGTGTTACCCTCGGAATATTTCGCTCGAACGTTCGTGGGTAAAGGCCAAGGTTATATAAAATGATTGGCACCAGGAACGATCCGTGGGCTTCTGATTAGAACGAACGCAGTATTTCAGATACGATATTTTATTTTGTCGCGATACAGTGATGGAGGTGCGCGTGCTGGACGCGAGGAACATCGGCGACGATTTGGAGATATTCCCAACGGAGGCTGCCCAGCAGAGGTGGACAGCGTCGAACGATCGCGTCGAATTAACCAGGGGTGCTTTGTTGGAGAACAGCGACGGCGGCATTGTCCGTTTGGTCTTCATGGCCTTTGACAGACTCGAGGAAATCTTACAGCCCCAAGCGGAGGTATCGTCGTTAGTCATGAACGACGAGCCCCAGCCATTACCGAAAAGGAACACGACCAGGCTTCTAAACAGCAAAGTGATCTCGGCGTCTTTGGGTAAAGGGCGGCACATACAGCTCAGCGAGCCCGTCAGAGTCTATTTCAAGCATCTGTCCATTGAGAACGTCACCAATCCGACTTGCGTGTTTTGGGACTACATCTTGAGGTAAGTTTCGTCATCTTCTAATTAAACGCTCAATTTCGTCGATTCCGAATCGTTCGTTTCACGGCTTACTCAATCATTTGGTAATACCTTGTACGAAGACGTATCGAGTACGGTCCTGCTCGCAGATATTACACGTTTGATTTCCTTTCCAGTGCTTGGTCGGAAGAAGGTTGCGAAATACGGAAGACCAACGAGACTCACACGATATGCGAGTGCAACCATCTGACGAACTTCGCCGTTTTAATGGACGTGCACGCGGTCAGACTGGACATCGCCCATCAGGTCGCGTTGCAGATCATCACCTACATCGGTTGTATAATTTCCGTGGTTTGCCTCATCCTAGCGATCCTCACCTTTCAATTATTTCACGGACTCAAGGTAATTGTCACTGGCCGTGGTAACGAACAGGCGAGAAACGTATCGTCGATCTATCTTTCCACCGTGTAATCTCGTGACTCCGTTACAGTCGGACAGGACGACCATCCACAAGAATCTCTGCGTGTGTCTGCTGATCGCGGAAATTTTATTCGTTTGCGGAATCGGACAAACGAACCAGAGAATTGTCTGCGGTATTGTCGCCGGTTTGCTCCACTTCTTCTTCCTCTGCGCGTTCGCCTGGATGTTCCTCGAAGGTATCTCTCGACGACGACGATGTATATACGTAACAAGGCCACTTGACGAACCGCGGTAGAACGACGGCCAAGAACAAATAGCGTTTCAGATCGGAACCGGTTTGATTTTCTTTCAATTTCCTCGCAGGATTCCAATTATATGTGATGCTGATCGAGGTGTTCGAAGCGGAGAAATCAAGACTTCGCTGGTACTATCTGGTCGCTTACGGTGCTCCGTTGCTGGTCGTAGCTATTTCTTGTATAATCGATCCGCTCAGTTACGGGACCGATCGATATTGCTGGCTACGAGCGGACAACTACTTTATCTTCAGCTTCGTCGGACCTGTGATACTCGTTATACTGGTAAGATGACTCTTAACGGAAAAGAAGATATACAAGTCTCAATCTCATTCCAGTTGTATTAACGTGATCACAATTTCTTAAGTATCGTACATGAATAATTCACGTACGGTCCTCTTTGTGCCAAAGCCACGAGTGTGCAAATGCATTTTTCACGTCTCCCAATCAACGTTCCACGATTGATCCGAACTCTGATCCCATGGGTTTGGCTATAAGGGGACGATTGTACACTCTGCTAGATCATTTCTTTACGACGAAACACTGCGCAGAAACTGTCAGTTCATTTTTCTTGCCAGGCGAACTTGGTATTCCTGTCGATGGCGATTTACATGATGTGTCGACACGCGAACGCGACCGCTGCGATGAAGAGTAAGGAGCATTCTCGATTGGCCAGCGCAAGGTAAGCCTGCAATGTCCGTGTCTGCTCGTACGCGAACAATAAACGTAAAAATACGAATTTGTACATATATATAAATACATAGGTATACATTATGTATCTCTATATTGGAATAATCGATCGAGTCCGTTCGTTAACACGTTCGAGATATCAGTCCTGTCGTCGAAAGTAGAATCGAAGTGTTTGTTTGGTGCTTTCGGTTCACGTTCGCAAGCTTTACTTGCTTCAAAGAGATGTCTCCCGAAAAGAGAGTCTTCTATTGTCACGCATCTTTCTGGCGGCCATGCTGAGTTCTCTTTTCGTTTCTACATATATTTCCGTTTTATTGAGTTACTGTGTTGGAATGACCGCAAGACTTCCGTTCGTACGATACACCACTTGTATTGCTGTAATTCTTAGGTATTATATGGATATGGTTATATGGCTATAAGTATATATATACATCATATATACGTGTACTTTATTGATTTGATAACGCTCGTTAACGTGCATACACATGTGATTATATTTGAACGCCGTTGCAGACGAGTCATGCTTCCACAAGAAATTGGATGCACAAACAATCGAACGAGTACGAACGATAATTAGCCTGTGCTGTGTTTTCAATTTATTTATTTATTTATTTTTTTTTTTTTTTTTACTCCGTTTCGTGATTTAAATGAAACGAGCGAAAAACACGTCGAATCGAGAAAAAGAGACAGTGTATAACGACACGGTACTAACTTGATAAATCTCTATGTGGAAATATTGGTGATGGTAGTTCAATTCTCCTGCGCACTCGACTCGTTTTATTGTCAAAGCTGATTTATCGTACAAAAT
Organism: Xylocopa sonorina; assembly: GCF_050948175.1. Lineage (NCBI taxonomy): Eukaryota > Metazoa > Arthropoda > Insecta > Hymenoptera > Apidae > Xylocopa > Xylocopa sonorina. The sequence continues at coordinate 9,001,230 of NC_135197.1, read as the reverse complement.
CATCTCTTCCCACGACTTTTTTTTTCTACTTTTCGTTCATTTTATGTGCTCTCTGTGTACTTCACGTTTCACTGTGTTTCTTAGAAAAAACGATTCGAACGCGGTCAAATGTCGTCGAACATTCTTGCGTTATCTACTAAACATATCAAACGCATAGTAATACGACTCGAGTGTCGCAACAGCGAAACTATACAAGTTCTCCCTCTTGTTTTATTTTTTTTCTTATTTATAATCAAATTAATTGAAATGGTGCCGGAACAATCACCTAACTTTGCTGTCTTGTTTCATTTTTGTATTAAATCTTCTACCCACTTCTGTCTACACTGTTCTACATTCTTCTGCATGGCGTGGTTGGTTGGTAGTGGAAAGGAAGAGAATGCTCTTCCCAACAAATTGCAAGCGCACTTGTAAGATATTTACCAATTTTTATTATTACTCACCTCTCTCGTTCATCGTTTCTAACATCATTCCACATCACTAATCGCCATTCCGTTCTCGTTTAACACGTTCTTCTCATCGTTCAGTTTTTCTTTTCTCACTTTCCATCCGTGGCCATCGATCATTGTTTCTCAGTTCTTTTAAATTTCTCTTGCGACTGTAGAACGTAGAACATAGTACGTAGTCCGCCCGGAAGCGGAACCACGCTGATCGTTAATCGAGTCGTATCGTCGATCGCGCGGCTCACTGGAATCGCAAATGTCATTACATGTCCATCATTATGTTCCGTTGTGTACGTTGAAACGAGCCTGAGCAATTTGCAATTACCAACAGCTTACGTAGCGCGCGGTGTCTTCGTGGTTCGATGCTTGACGGTGCGAGAGAGAAAGCACACGTGCTGTCGCGATCGATATTCTCTGAACTCCTTAGTTACGTCAAGCCGTTTGCCTTTCCTCTGAGTACACACGACGATTCAGACCGCATGCCGTATTTATCCTTTAGTTTCGGGTGTAACGCCTGAGTTCAGACTAGCTTTAGTGGATACGCGCGAGATTAGAAGTAACAGACACCTGCCTAACACCCCCTACTGTAGTACGTGCCTCCCGAATCCTTCCTGTAGAGCACCGTAGCTTCGATCGTTTCTGGACCGAGTCAAACGATTGACACTCGGAAACGACAAGAATGAGAATAAAACACGTAGTAAAATCGAAACGAAAAGAAAAAAGAAAAAGAGAAAGACGACGAAGAGGATGGAACGAAGTAAGAAATAGTAACGATGTGTGCGATGCTTATAGGACGCTTAGCCGCTTAGAGACTCGCGAAAGCATTAACGATGCTAATGCCTTCGTTCGAGAATGTATACACGACACGTGCACACGTGTATTTAGAAACGAGCAACATTAGTACACGTTAGCGTCGCGTTCCTGGAAATGTTGCGTGCACTTCGCGGTGCATAACGCCGCCGTTCTGATAATCTTCCGTGTTCTCGCCGCTCCATTTCGATAAGAACGTGACAAATGTAGCATTGGAATTATTAGAATTAAAATCACACTATCATCGATCATATAGCACGTTACCCTTAACATTTTCGATGGCACGAGACTAAAGGTATCGTTACCTACCCCCACTGTTTCTTCGTACGTTCTTATTTTTTTTTTTTTTAATTGTTCCACCTCTGTTACACCAACGCCGTCCCCTCGATCATACGAGAACTGTATTGCATACAGCTAGCTCACGCTCCTTTAAGCATCGCTCGCGATTATCCCATTAAAAGCACGTTGAAATCGCAGCACGACTAATCGAGCAACGTTTTCCTACCAGGGCATGGCTGAGAGGAGCGATCGTCCTGGTCTTCCTGCTGGGACTCACCTGGACATTCGGGCTCCTCTACTTGAACCAAGAGTCCGTCGCGATGGCGTACATCTTCACGATATTGAATAGTCTGCAGGGGCTATTTATCTTTGTGTTCCATTGCGTTCAGAACGAGAAGGTAAGGGAATACGTCGGGGTCCAAACGTCCACCTTACTTTAAACTACCTGCGGCCGTGTTGTTACGCGCGTTTCAACGTTCGAGAACGCCTCGTCGATTCATCCTTCATCCCTTCATCTCTCTCAGTGCATTATCATCGTTATCGGAAACAGCGATACCCGCGTGGCATCCTACGCTCTGATTTTCGCAAGCAGCCTTGCCTCTACGTGTACGTGGAGATAAGCTTCGAACGCAGCTCGACGGACTTCTTGCGGAAATCAGAGCGCACACGAGAGGATAACGATTGCGAGGCAACGTTAACCGATCGATTATGATAATTAGAAATGATGTTAAGTTGTTTGGTGTTGATTACACATGTATATTTTCCAATTTTTGTACTAAAATGAAAACGAAAAAAGAAAGAGAAAAGAAAAGAAGGCAGTCGCGAAACGTTTCAAGGGAAAGAGTTTGATGTCAAGCGAGGTTAGAATCTATTGTCGGAACGGAAAAAGTTGCATTTTATATATACATATATATTTAAAGATTGTAAAACTGTTTCTATCGTAAGGTTTATAGTTAACACAATTACTCACGAGTCAAGGATCTTGTAACATAAGAATTCGATGCACTGTGTACGTAAGCGAATTCTTCGTATTGTATAAGTAGTAAGTGACACCATAGACAAGAGGATCATTTGGAGGGAATCATGTTAAACGCGACGTAATCTAGACATCGTATGGTATCTCGCAGAACGAACACGATGACAACAGATGATGTCTCAAATAAAGTGCTGTGGCAACCGAAAATCACCCACGTTTATTCGTCGAATAAACCGGGATCCTGTACAGCCTGATTTGCTATTGTTTCCATTCATTTTCGTTTCTCTTTCGTTCCGTAACATTTTACTTTGGTTTGCCACCGCAGGATGCACCGCTGTTCTCTTTATTTCTCTGTTCAAATCAGCACCATGCTTCATAAAATCGATCATCCGTTACCGTGCATACGATCTATACATATAGATCTAGTTCAAGTGTATGTATGCTATAATTTCTTCGATTGCGTATAAAAAGAAAAAAAAAACAGAACTATGCATTTCACGACGTACGGATAGATAAAGGAACAATAGCATGTTCACCTACTTAGATCATGCATACGTAAACCTGACACACGCTATACATATTCATCGTTCGATCGTCATCGTCATTTTTTTCTTTTCCAGTTGTTCTCTCCTCTCCTCTCTCTTGTTATTTATTTTCTTGTTCGATCCGCGCGTCAACGGACGAGAAGTGAACGCGCGCTCGCACTTTGCCTTGGTTCTTTGTGCACCGTTAAAAAAAAACCTTTCGTTGGGGGGTTGGGTTTGCTTCGCCATTGCAGGTGAGGAAGGAGTACAGGAAGTTCGTGCGCGGCCACTCTTGGCTGCCCAAGTGCCTCAGGTGCTCGAAGACGGTGACCGGAAGCTCAGGTGGCTCTTCCGGTACCAGCGGCGGCGCTGGGGGCGCGAACGGCGGCAAGGACTTCGGATCGCACAACACCTCCTCGAATCCGTCGGCGCCGACCACCGACAGCTCCGGACTGTCGCCGCACGCCGCCTCCAATGTGGGTACAACAACGACCACGTCACCGCCGAACAATCACAACAACCTGACAGCCGCCTGTAACAATACGAATCTTTCGATAAACGTGAACCTGAACAATTTGTCGCTGAGGTCGCCGGTCGGGGCACACCAGATGCACATGATGGCACCTAGCAACCACAATAGGCATCCCGCTCAGCAAGGTATCCGATAGCCGCTTATACACCAAACCGAGAAAACGATATTACCTTCGGGTCGGTTCTTCGATCAGTTCCGACGAGACTGTGTATATTATCCGACGCGAGGGAGACAACTGTGTGATCGAAATGAGGAAATTTTTTTTGCCGAAGAACGAACAAAAATAGATCTCTCTCTCTCTCTTTTTCTCTATATTTTTCTTTAGTTTGCTAGCTTCTTCTTTCGTTCTCTTTTGCTCGCCCTCTCACTCTCTCTCTCTCTCTCTCTCACTATATATCTCTGTTAAACTAGTATATATATATATATTTTTTTTTTTAATTATTATTATTCTCTTCCGACTATCGCTTGTTTCTGCCAGTAACGCAAGTATGATTAATGGTACTGGAATTAATAACGCAACTCCCACTGTCGCCTCGTTCCATAGTACTGTACGCCAGCCAGCTTTTCGAGTTTATAACTCCGCGGAGGTTCTTGCACCTTTATCAGGGCGAATTCTTTTGCCGTCGACGGGCAACCGCGATGCCAGCAGGGGCACTTGTGCCCTCTCGCTCGCTGCACGATGGTCGACGCGATTAAGAGGAATGGTTTCCGTTGCGGTTGAAACGGATTGCCACGTGGCCCATTCGACCGGACCACCCCTCCTCAACTTAACGATGCACCCACTGTCACCCACTGTTTCCACCGAAACGGTCGCAAGACTCTCGCACAATCGTTGCTGACAATATGCACCCCTTTCTTCTCTCGATAAACGTACTCTGATTCACCGTTGGAGGTAGAGTAGTGTCTTCGCGAAGAATTGCCACCTCGCAAAGATCTCGCACAAGATTCACCAGGGGCACGATTTACAGAGGCAAATAGATTCTCGTTGGTTGGTATCCAGAAACAATACCGTGGAAAACGGAGGGATTTCGAAACGCCCCATCCAACTAGTTAAGCGTTTAACCACCGTCACACCACCACCAGCACCACAGCTACCACCCTCGATTCTATTCGCTCGTGTATGCTAATTCAACCGCGTCGCCCCATCGTCTTCGAAACTAGGCACCCACCCCGGTTTTCTTCCTCCCCTGTCGGTCTCTCTTCTTCCTTTTCTTCTCCCGGTTTTGCTTTCTTCTTCTTTTTTTTTTTTTTTTTTTTTTTTTTTTAATGTGTTACCCCAAGTCTGTTGCAGGATAAATTGTGAAGTGGGTGTCCTCGACCCTCCTAGTAGTCGAGGGAGATTCGTTTCGAATGGCCGCGCGCGTTCCGCGCAAAAGCGACGCGTGCCAGAAACACTTTTTTTAACGTCACCGAGACTCGCTTCGCCGCCTCGAAAAGCTAGCTCTGGAACGAGACGAGCTAGAAAGGCATTTAACGAACCGTTCGACTCTTTCGGCTCTATCGCGTTCGCTGTGAGAAGAGAATGTAGAGAGAAAAAAGAGGGAGAGAGAGAGAGAGAGAGAGAGACATATATTCGGGGGTTAGAGCGAAAGTGGGGTGAGAGAGGAGCACGCGTGAAGAACGATGTTTAGGGGTTGTGCTTTGGATGTATAGAAAAAAAAGAGAGAGAAATAGGGACAGAAAGAGAGAGAGAGAGAGAAAGAGAGAGGAGAAATTATTGAACGTGGTCATGCTACAGATTTGTGTGATAGAACAACGATAACGTGGTTGTAGATGAAACGATAACCGCGGCTCGATGTACTCGCTCGTGTGCACGCTCTTGTGCTGTTGTATTTTCAGTAAAAATTTATTGCCATTTGTCGGGTGATTTTATCGGATCGAGCAGAGATAACTAGACAGGAATCTCGAATGTCGAATAGAATACATGAATGACGTTATGTGACAATTATATAATTGCTTAACGTCGATGTTTGCTCTTTTCTTTTCTCTTGAGTTTTTTTCTTTTTTATTTTGTTTTTTATCCGTCGCGTTCGTTCGTTAATTTGCCGGTCGCGCAACGGTAAATTCACCGAATTTTAGAACGCCTCGTGGTTCCCGCGAAAACAAACGACGCTCGTACGGCTGTGTACGATGTTCCTTTTTTTCGGTGAAACCCGCGATGCAGTCGTATAATTGTCAACGGAGAGTTTGGACGCACTCGGAAAATATTCGAAAATCCGCGCTTTCAATTCGAACGTTACTTGGACCGAACGCGGGTACACCAAAGAAATAAAAACGTTTCGTAATACCACGATTCCCGACGAATCCGCGTTCGTATCGCTCTCTCTTTCGAAATTCGGCACGATCTGTTCTCCTTTTCCCATCGAGTCGCAAGGAAAAATAAAAGAAAAACGAGAAAAATCGACATACGTGGGTAGCAGGAAAGAAAAAAGGAAACAAGATTATTCTCGTCGGGGTAACCATTGCTTCGGTCCCCGAGCACCAGGCGAAAAGTACATGGCACGCTCTCTCGCTCGATTTTGCACACCTGTAAACACGCGAACGTACTATTTTGCAAGATCTCCTACTAACAATGGTGATTTTCGTGCTTCTTATCTGGCTCTGGGTTTGGTGTAACGCGGTTGCTGGCTACTTTGTACCCTATTTCCCTTTCCTCTGTTCCCGCCCCCGTCCCTCGGACCGAGGGACCTTTATACTTTTATTGCGAGGCACGTGAAGCGAGCCAACGTTGCACGGCTCGCCATTTATTTCAGATGATGTTCCGGGTGGTTAATGAAACGGTTCGCTGCGGCCCAGCACACGCACGGGAGACGTAACGAATCTGTAACATCGATGATTTATACAATCAGCTTCGCAGCTGCGCCTCTGACGACCGGCCGCTACTCGCCAACGCTTTCAGCCTGGCGCTCATTTTCTGTCTGCACGCTGTTTTACCTCTTTTAAACGAGTTCGCGGCGAATTAACGCCATTAAATTCGCGTATCGCGTTTCTACATACGCGCGTGTGTCGCTGCCAGTTGATACAGTTTCAAATGAAATTTTCGAAATTTCCAAATACCACGGTCGACGATACATGTTACGTAGACGGTCAAATTTTTGTATCTTTCACATTTGAATTTTTAACGAAACTTTTATCCGCCGCGTTTTTACTATTCGAACAGCATTAACGAACCGTTGACATGTGAACGGTATCTATCGCGGTGTTGAAAAATTCCATTCCGGTAGCATCTACTCTAGCAAGTCAGCCATGGCTTCCTCGCAAACCTGTTTGTCGCTTATCGACTCCTTTTTACTCTCGAGGCACTGATGCGTGAGCCGACCGGTAACGCAGCCAGTGAAGAAGTTTAAACAAATTTCCGTAGGCCATGAAGAAAGTATACGTTCAGAAAGATTCGTAATGTACGAGCGAATGTTGTTTTATCCGATCGCGTGGGCAGAATACGATTCGATACAAGCACCGATAGAAATAGAGAACCACGCGGAAGCGAATGTCGAGCCTATCCGTGTTCTTAGCCGACTTTATTCGTCCTCTTCGCTCTTCGAATTCTGTCCACGCATTTCTGAAATATCTTTAAGTCGCTTACCGCCGAGCGATCGAGCGATCGAGGAGCGTCCGAACGGAATCGCTCGATCTGTCGCCTCTTTCTCGCGAGAGGAATCGCGCGCCCTTCGATCGCCGCTCCTCGGCTCCGGTTCGCAATCTGACAAACGCACCTCTTCACACGCGTCGAGACGCCACTTTGAAACCACTCACTTGTCACAGGACCGGTCGCTTAACCGCGGAGACAAGGAAACTCGCCTATCGCACGACCGATCACCCAACCGCGGAGACGATCAAAAATCGCGGAGGCGAGAAAAATCCATGTCGAACCGATCCGTTTCACATCTCTCTCACACCTCCTCCGGCAGTGCACATGTACACGTACACGCGTACACACGCTCACCTCGACCACTTTTGCTCTCCATCCACGCGCAAACACACGCATAAACAGACACGTCGTTTCTTCCTGTCATATTTTTTTCCTATTTTTTTTTCTTTTTTTTTTTTATTCTCTCTTCCCTCGCTCCGCGCGTTTCGCTAATTAACACCAGGTGCACGCTCGCGCGACGAGAGGCAAGTGTAGGGTAATACGGATCATCTCGAAACCTCTAACGATCCGGCTCGCCGCTCGAACGGCTACGGAGACGCTCCGTGCTCTTTAATCGAGGCACGGGTACGCTTGGCGCGAAAATCCATAATTAGCCGAGTGAACGCGAAAAAGAGTGACGCGTTCCCGTTCGAGCGCGCCGGTTTCATTAAGCCCGGTTTTACAAGACCGTGGCGATGGTAATTTTATTCGCCGGATCGCTGGAACGCCTCCGCGATGATCGATATTACGCTATTTCCTCTCGCTGCGTACAGACGACCCAGTCTCGGCACGGTTGCACGTCAGCCGCCGCAAACGAGGAGCCGGTTCCACGACGTTACCTCATTACAGACAGTAAGAAAACAAAGAAGACTCGTTCCCTCGCGTCGCGATCCCTGTCGCATCTCACCTCGCTCCATCGCGCCGCCTCGTCGCCTTCAACGGGATAATCTCGAGCTTCTTCCCTCGACGAAGAGAACGAACGCGGACGAATTAGTAATTTCGAGTTACAATAAACTACGCGAGCTCTTCGAATTTTCAACGGAGGAAAGGGATCGCCTAGTTGATCATAAGAAACGATCAAGGGACGAAGGAGTTATCGCGATCCCCAGAGTCTGGCCCAGAAAAATCACCGCGGGGGTGCATAACTCGACTCGATGTTTCAGCGGGAACGGAAAAATCTGTTACGGAAGTTGAGAGCTCGCGTGACCCGTTCGCGTACGAGCGAATCGCGTATCATTCGTCCCAGGACAAACACACACGGCAGCCGAGCGCAAGAGGTGTGCGTGCTGACGCCGCGTATCTCAGCCCGTTACGCCGTAGATTTGCCCCCGTGTACGAGTTAAATCCGCCGCGTTTCCGGCGAACATCGCAACCCCGCGAGGAGATACCGTCGGATTTGCCGTCGTCCGTATCTTCCGTGCGCGCGTTCGCCTTCCGAAAGGTCAGAGGCCCGTTTTAAACCGTGTCACACGGGATCCCGGCTAATCCCCCGGCTGCTCGCGACGAGAACGCTCGCGCGAGGGTGTATTTGTCACGAGCAATCTTGCACTGCTGGGTTAATTAGCTTCGACGACGAGACTCTGGGGAACGAACGAGGTCTCCGTCGATGGGGGAGCGCGTATAGTTTTCTTTTTTTTTTTTTTGCCGTGGAGCGAAGTGTTTTGTCAAAGGTTTCCTGAGTTTCGAGTAACCCTTTGTTTACTGGTAACCTGTGACATTGCTGTAATTCTGATTATCGAAACGATGTCGGATCGAACGAGCATTCAATGATTACAGTTACGACGTCTCCGGATATCGCACTCTGCTGTTATCCATCGCGTCGACCTTGTACCCAGTGTTAATCACTTTATCTTTCGTGTACCATAAACCGTGGCTATCACAGCCTCGCGTATTGTAGTACACGAACATTACAATCTCCTCTTCGATGGCCAGACATAACTTTCTATTAGAGTGTAGCTCGCGGATAACAAGTAACAGCGGTTACCAGCCGTCTGACTACCCAAGACTCGTTCCACTTACAACTGCACTCTTTCGACATATCGATACATCACCGACTCCATCATCCCCTCATAATATTCCAAGAGACGATACTTGAATGGTGATTTATATAAATGTGTACACGGACTCATCGAGGACACAAGAAACGACCAATCCCCCCTGCGAATCAGTAAACGAAGGGTTAAGAGGGAACGGCGAATGGTTCGATTTTTACAGTACTTGGCGTCCGGTCGAAGCTGGGCGATTGTCGATAGGCAGCCGGCAGTAACGGTGCTAAGTGAATCCTCTCCAACAGAGGCTCACATCGTGGCCACCCTGCCGTACGCCCGTCACGCCTTCTTACCCTCAGCTCCCAATATCCCCAAATCTGCCACCGCCACTTGGGGCCACCTTAACAAAAACCTCATGTGGAAGGTAACTAACTCACCGCAAGCTAAGAAAAACAGCTAGCTCGCTCGCTCGCTCGCTCGCTCGCTCGTGTCGTGTCCTGTCATTTCCGATCGAACTTTACTTTTTCTGTCACTATATGTTCTCTTCCGGCATTGTTTCTCTAATCGACTGCATGGTGTGCCACGGTTTGTTTCGCTCGTTCAGCCCTATCGTATCACTTCTCATTTTGCCTTCCGTTCTCACCTTTTCGTTCCCCTCGTTCTCACTTGACAAGCACCTAGAGACACATCTTGCACACCTAGAGGACCCCTCCCGCGGTTCGACGATACCTGACGCTTCGAAACAGCATGGAGGTGTGGGGATAATCATTTCCGCCGAAACTCGAAGATACGATTACGCGTTCCGTTTTGTCGCTGATGGCTCCCCTTTTTCCCTCTTTCATACCGGACGCGTAGCTCGTCGTTGTGTGTGTTTTACGTTTTCCCTCAGTAGAATGATCTAATGAACGTGTCCACGTGACCATAACTCCTTGTACATATACAGCACGAATCGTCTCGCTCGTTCCTTCGACCATGCATGCGAGCTCGTGGATCTTGTGCAGGCTCGTCGCCCTCATTCATAAATTCGTAGCAGACGCGCGAACGAGCAATCTTGCGTTTCGAGACTCTACACCTTCTCATCATTGCCGCTTCGCAACGTCACGAGATGTGACTGATGACGGATACGAAGAGAATCGCCACTCAGCAGAATCGCAAGAATCGTCGTTCGCGCGCTCACAACTGACCCCATACCCCGTACCCCGTACATACCAAATCACACACCGCCACCACTTTGTGTTTCTCATCAGATCATCTCCACTCTATCCTACTAAACGCTGAGCGCAGATCACTAAACGAACCTATCTCTCCCGCAGAACATTTCTTTTAAATCGTATTCCCGCGACTCCGGGCACGGCGGCTCCGAGCAAGAGGACTCGCCCAGGACGCACAACACCCTCACCCTGGGCCATTCCGGACGGAACCGCGGCGTTAGGGGCTTGAACGACAGCAACGACATCAGCGGCAACAGGACCACTGGCGGGGGTGGCGGTAGAAGAGCGGCGATGCCGTACAAACACAAATACACGGAGATCATCGACGGTCGCGCGAACGGCCCTGGTCACCATCAGCTGCACGCGCACCACGGACAGCACGTGCATCTGCCGCGGGATCTGACGAACGAGGACGAGCCGGTTTACGAGGAGATCGAGCGCGGCAGCGGCAACGGCGTCGGCGGTGGCGGCGAGATTCAAGTGTCGGACATGTCCGACGAGGACGGCAGAAGGCAGAGCGACATGAGCAGGCAGTCGTCGAGGAGTTACGGTGATCACAGACCATTGATACCGTATTCTCCAGCCAACGACAGGAATTTGGTGCACTACGGACAAACATTGACGGACCGTGGCGGCGGTACCATGCATTGCGATCCGTCTGAGTACAGCCCAGCGGTCGAGAGGACCCTGAACACTTGCTGGGAGAAGCTGCGAAAGCAGCAGACATGGTACGAGCGCGGAGATCTGTCGCGACTTCCGGCCAGCTACGGGATACCGCCCCAGCCGGATCATACGAGAACAGTGGCCGCGGTTCTAGACGGTCACACGGTCGTCTGTCATCTGCAGCCAGAGACGGACATGTACACTGGCCGCGGGATGCCGCCGCCTTCCTACAGCGAGTGTTAGGACCACTCCAGCGGCACGGATCTTGTCGTCCTCTACGTCTTCCTGCGCGAGGACGACGGACGCGGTGGTCGACCAACGAACGATGACGGAAGGAACGTATACAATTCGTGAGCGATGTTCTCTGGCCGCGTGAATCGGTGGGATCCCCGTCGGCATCGATGGCGACCACGATCTCCTCTTCGACCCGACGGGAGCCACGAGGCGGGTGACGAGGACGACGCGTTTCTAACTCGAACGTGAAATCGATCGATCGACAGGAAGAGTAAAAACGACGATCGCCGCGTTTTCTTAGCCATAACCGGGCCAACGATGGCTCCGACTCTCCTTTGTTTCTGTTTCTGTTTCTTCGAGAATTGCGTGTGCACCAGCGTGGGCGGAAGCTCCGCGACGAAGAACGTGTCTGTCGTCTCCAGTTTCTAGGACCGTGCGAGTGTGTGTGTGTGTGTGTGATCGGACGCCGTGGATTGTACGATAGCGTGACTAATTGTAAAGGAAACAGACGGACCCCTTGTTGAAGTTAATCGGTCGTCGTTCTACCGTCGAAGCTGTGCTCGGCTATTCGATTGGCTCATTGACAGAGTGGCGGACACGCGATGTCGCCCGGAGAACGTTAAAACGTGACGAGTCCTCTTAGGTTACTAAGTTCTGCCTGGAGAACGCTGCGAGGCACGGTCTCGAGGAACACGCGTACATACTGCCAACACGACTCGAACGGGGGATCGTTCCGTTTTCATTTCCTTACGTTCTATCGGACGATCGTCTCGTTCGTACTCGATCCATCCTCGAGACCCGTCCTTGTACGCGAGAGGAAGGATCTTCCTCACCGATCTCATCGATACTGGCTTCCGTTCGTTAACGAGAATGATTCGCAATCACGTGACACGGGAAATAGCAGACATATCGAGATCGATGGAAAAAATGTTGGAAATCGTTGGTTCGTTAACGAGCCGTGTATCGATGGGAATTCCACTTGGGTCCCCAGACCGCGGGAATCGGCGACGACTCGATAAAGGAATCTGAAGCCCGCGTTTTTCCTCTCGCTGGATCTCGCGACCTTCATCGAACGACGCGGCGACAGCGTTCAGTGACACATCTCGCCGGATCGCGGATGGATGCTGAGCTGACGCGCGCGAGACGCGGGAGGGAATTAAAGTTACTTAAATAATCGATCGACGCTTACTTCGATTAATCATTAACGCGTTACATTAGCGGTCGCATTACGTAGAGTTACTTCTAAAGTCGTCGGACTGCTTGCGCGCAAATTGTCGCGACACCGTATCTTCGCGAGACGAGAAAGGAAATTCTCCTCGATTCCCACGGGAATGAGATGAGCGCAGGTCCATTCAGCGAATTTTCGATGATTCGAATTTCCTTACAAAGGAAGATAGAGCCCGCGGCTTAAAGTACCGTTATCGGTCGTCCCAACCAGCTCCTCCACTGTACATTGCTTTGGAACGTTACGTTTTAGTCCCAGAATGTTATTTTTATAAATAAAAAAAAAATTATATATATAAATGTATATGTATGTATACAGTAACGATATTATATATATATATATACATAAAACACGACGAAAGAGAGAGAGCGAGAGAGAGAGAGAGAGAGAGAGAGAGAGAGAGATAAATGGGCGAAAGAGTTGTACGAACAGGTATATATATAAAAGTATATATATATAGTGATACAAAGCGATTTTCCGTGCAACGTGGAAAAAGCGAAGAAACTTAGTCACTGTTTTTTACTATTTTTTAAAGAACAAAAGGTATATGTCGTAACCGCGTAATCTAATGTGTAACTAAGGGAACCCGCGTGCTATTTATTTTTTATCATCCGTGAGTGTTATCTAATATGTAATTAGCGGTCGTGTTGAGATCGAGGATTGGTGGCGCGCGATCGTTCGGACCGTAGCACAGTTCGAAGCATATGAAACAATCGGATCGATCGGATCTGTGGATCGCAGTCAGCCAATTCGGATGGCGAAATTTTGTGCTTGCAAGGAAGATCCATCGTCGACGAGCGGAAGCGGAAATGTTCGGTGGACCAGCGTCGAACACTCGAGGCTCGACGTTTCGTTTCGAACCGATTAAAAAAACTGGAGAAAGATATGTTGGGTTGACTAATAGCCAGAAAAGCTGTACTTTCTTTCGTGTTGCCTCTTGTATCGTAGTCCATTGCGAGAAGAAATCTGCCAAATTGTTTAAGCGACTGATCCAATGAAACGTTCGCGTACGTCGAATGAGAAACAGCATCGCGTACGCAGTGAATTCAAGATACTCTTTTTTCGCGGTTCAGCAGTGGTTTTTTTTAATACCGTTTCTTAATTCACTTTTAATTTATTTCTCTGCTCAGCCGGGCCGGCCGTGATCCTTCTTTCCGGCAAATCGTACGTTAAGGCGAATAAATTTATAGGCGAATTATAAATAGCGATAATCAGCGTCTAAGGGTAACATCGTAGCTATATTAAGCGTTACGAAAGCGTTTCCTCCGACTTGTACGAAACGTAATTGCTCATCCTGGCATCGCGTTAACCTGCCTCGCGGTTATCTTGGTTTTCCCTTTTATAGAGACCCTTCGCACAAGCGTAGCTTGAGATGAGAACAAGCATCTGGGAACCGTTTCTGTCCACAATGTTAAAGGTAGAACGAAAATGTGTAACCGTATCGAGTTATGTGTATATATATATATATATCATTTTCACCGTCGATTACGAAATTCCGTCGTCTCTGTTTCCTACCCCCCAACGCGTTTCTCGATCGTCGCGTATCGCTACTCGACATCGTTGTTTCAACTTAAACGTCGACTCTTCTTGGTACACATTTCTACGACAACGTTTTTCGTTCCACTTTTACGTTAGTTCGCCGCCACGATAAGCAGTAATCATTTTCAGTCAATTATACAGTAACGCGCAAGGGGGTTGCAAGCGTCGAGCAGCATCGAGTCTTCAAACTATGCGTCGCCAATCAAAATATAAAGCTTGCGCGATCTCAGAGCGCTGAGAAACGTGGACGCGAAACTGGTCTCGATCTGCTTAACATTTGAAATCGGTGTGCATCGTTCGTAAGCGTTAAAAGACGATCATCGGATAACAAAAACCACGTTACGATACGCGACGATGTTACACGCTTCGACCCGTCAACTTCCATGAACGCGAGCCACTTGGTACCATTGTTCCTTTCGCGACAGCAGTTGTGTTCGAATTCACAATTTCACGGGTGAATCGTGAACTGAAAATTTTCCTTTTTCCACGTGTTCGATATCGTCGCGTCTCGCGAACGTCCCCCCGACGCTCTGTCCACGACGCGGCGGAGCTTAGTTCTATATATAATTTTTGTACGAGCGAAAGGTCTTGCCCATGGAACGACTATTACCAGATATAATCGTAAACGCAGTCACATTCCATCCGTTCGACTTATCGTAATCGAAAGAGATAAGAGGGGATAAGGTGCACGAGCCAAGTAGACGGGGACAACTTCGAGCACACTGTGCCTGGTGAACAGGCGATCGACTTACGATCTTGCGTAATTCTTGTCTGTCTATGTTTCCTCCTCTTCATTTTTTTTTTTTTTGTACTTTTTCATTCTTTTTTTTTTTTACTTACGGCGTAACCGGCGGGCCACACTGAAAGCAAAGAGGACACATCGGTGTTGTCGCGTCTCATTAAGGGTTTGTTGCGCGCGAGAAAAGGAGAGAGAAAGCATTATCGTTGGGAAATTCTCGAAACGAGGTGTACATAATGTAAATAGGGCTTTGTACATGTTGAACACGTTGTAATGTAAATGGAGAAAGAGAGCGAAAGTTCGTTGTGTGTGCATGATGAAACGAGAAAGAGAGATGTAGTGCGAAAGAGAGAGGAAGAGAGTAAGGGAGAGAGAGAGAGAGAGAGAGAGAGAGAGAAAGCGCGAGGGAGGCGACCGAGACGATCGATGTGAAAACAGAAAAGAATACACTAGGTAAGACAAGTTACTAGTAAATAGTGGATATTACAGTGACTATTATCGTGATGGCAGATGCGTGAGGAGGCGGTTTAACTTAAGTCCCAAGCGTAATTAGTTAATGTGTAAATAAATTAAGCGAGGAAGTAACAGCAACAAATGAACAAAAAAAAACAATATTAAATGAGAGTCCAAGTAATCATTGGATATTTATAAACGACTCCACTAAAGAGAAGTAACGACAAATGGATAAAGAGAAAAAAAAGAAGAAGAAGAAAGAAAGGACGATAAATATGTATGTAGGTTCGACGAGAGAAGGAGGGGATTGTAAAAAGAAAAACCATGGACTCAAGCACACGTCCCGTGCGTTAGGTTTATCATTACATATGAATGGAAAGTTAAGAGGAAAGGAACGAAACGGAAGTAAAAAGAACGCGAAGGTGCGACAAAGGCGAAAGAGAGGAGGAAAAAGATTGGAGAGAAGAAGGGGAAAGGATTAAGAATGGAAAAGTGTGACAGTTAATCAGATGGACAGATATACAGTGCATGTTTTATCCTTAGCCGTTTTATAAATATAAATATCCTCCTCCCCTCCCCTCCCTCCTCAACCCCTAAACAGAGATCTCTCCTCTCTTCTCCTCTTTTCACGCGACGAAGTAGGCGTGGAGCTGATCTTCTCTCTGATCGAGTACACCTGTCCGTACTGTCCAATCTCGAGATGTTCCTTTCAATCGTGCGTGCTGTCTCTCTTTACTTTTCGCCCCTGTTCTTCTGTCTGCAGCATCGCGTAAAACGGGTCCCCAAAACGTACCACGATCGTGTCGTGTCCCTCGAGATACTTAGCTTTCGTTTCGCGTGCGAAAAGAAAGAAAGGATGAAAAGAAAAGAAAGAAAAACGAAAAGAAAACAACGCATCGGAGCAGAGTAACGGCCAGAGAAAGAAAGTTCGAAGCGATCGCGGAGAGTCGATCCGCGAAAAAACAGGAACACGCATCGTGTCACGCGAGCACGCGTCGCGCGTGCACCCCGCCATTGATCACCTCGAAAATCCAACGAGTCCTTTCCCACGCCCCACCAGCCACCCTCCTGAAAGTGTCAGAATATTTTTCGAATCGGCTTTTTTCTAAACCGTTTTACCCAAAAGACGCGAAAGCAGCAGCGGTCGAATTGCAGAATTTCGGACAAGACCCGGCGCCGCGATTCATGTTCACATAGAATTCGTGAAAATTCTGTGATCTTTGCCATTTTTTCATTTTTGTTCTCTCTTTGTAAGTGATATTTAAGCGGAACGTAATTAAAGAGAAAAACGAGAAAAAAAAATGATGAAGAAAATGTAATGCGGACACGGTTTTAGCATGTAATTACGCGCGTAAGTTTCCCGTGAATCATCGCCTGCCTGCGCACGTTAACAAGAAGAGGAAGACCGAAGAACAAGCAGAAGAAGAGGAAGAAGAACACAAACGAACCAGAAGAATGTAAAATCTAGGTATCTCCGATCTACTAAGAGCCTCCGTTTCTTCATTTTTGTATGCTTCTTTAAGACTGTCTGATACAGGAAAAAAGGATAAATAAATGTGTACCAATCTCTGAATAAAAAGTGTCTCGTTTCTTACTTATTTTGCAGCGAGTCTCCCAACTTTAGCGAGATTTCGTCAAATTATATATTCAAAGTAAAAAAGGTGGAGACAGTTTATTTAATAGCACCGTATTTAATCAAGCATTCGATGGCATCTTTTTGATTGCTCCTTCGAGATGCGGCTAAGGGTGTTACATTAAACAAGGCCTCACTGTGCACATCGATCAAATTACCTTCTAAAATGTATTTAATCGCATCTACATCCCCGATTAACGCTGCTACGTGCAGGATGGTCTGACCAACACTGTCTGTCGCTCCTACGTCAGCGCCCAAGTCTACTAGTCGCCTTACTGCGTACAAATGGCGTCCTTTAATCGCTTCGTGAAGAGGAGTGGATTCTGAAGAATCTCGTGCATTCAACAAGTTTGGATCAAGCGCCACGAGCCGATCGATTAATCCTTCATGACCATGGAACGCTGAATAAGTAAAAAATTCGCATTTTATAATTAAATATCCACGATGATCGATAAAATATGGAATGCGCGCAAAATTATTACCAGCAATGTGCATAACACTGCGACCATTGTTACTTCGATCTTGGATAGACTTAGCAGACTGATTCACCAATAAATCAAAAGCATTTTCATCGCCAGAACGACAGACTATGTGCAACGGTGTCCATCCGTCCTTATTTCGCAAAAACGGATTCGCTTTCGCCTCTAAAAGTGCAGCGATGCATTCGAATGCCTCGTTTCCGGTTTTCGTGCAAGCCAGCATTAGTGGTGTCCAATCAGCGCGTTTCAAAGAATCCACCGTCGCACCTTTAAATGGAGGCAGTCTCGTGAATGACACGCTTTAAAAAGAGGGACGCATTTCGCGGGGGACAAACACCTTTTTTGATTAAATATTTTACGACATCGCTGTGGGCAAATTGTGCCGCCTCGTGCAGAGGTCGTTTCATATCTTTATTGGCGACGTCGACTCTGAAATCTGGTTTCTCGAAAGCCTCGCATAAGTATCGAACGATATTCAAATGACCCCCGCGCGCAGCGACGTGCAACGCGGTGTCGCCGGATGTGAAGTACCGGAAGAGGGTCCAATCTTGAACGTCGTGTTTCGATACGAGAGTTTCCACTCTTGATAACTCTCCATTCTGACATGCGTGCAGGAAGTCGCGCGATAGGTTAGGGTCCGTCATATTTTAAGCTTTTATTACGGGAAAAAAACCGGAGAACGTATTAAGATAAAAATAATAGAACGGTTTCGTTTGCAGAGTTGAAAAGGTACTTAAAAGAACGAAATATTCCGATACACTCCATGGAAATACGAGAAGTGATAGATGCTGCCGTCTCACAGAGAACCACGAAACTATACAATCGTAAAACCACGCTATCTGTTAGCGATAAAAGTAAATGTTTATTGGCGCGAACCCACTCTACTTGCTGCGAATTTAAATTTAAATCAACCGTATTTGCTTCAAGCTTTAATAAATTTAAAATTGTATTGCTTTCGTATCGGTGGTGCAATGTTAAAAGACATTGTACGTGCATATCTCTCGAACACATACACAGTGCTTTAATAAAATAATTTATGTCGATGTTTATTTGCCGCAATGACAATAAATCCGTGTCATAGGGGAACAACTTAACACGTTAAGCTAACTGAGTATGAAACCGTTTCGAAAGTAGAATTAATAGCGCGAAACACATCCTTGCCGTGACTCATAAGGATCTCGCAATTGTAACGTCATGACGAATCAGAAGGAGCGTATAAATGGCGCCTCCATAATACACAAAATCCTTTTTAGTTTCGAATGAAATGCAAGAAATTGAGCAACAAAGGCAGTGGTAATGTGTGCGCAATCTTGAAACTGATGCACGGCTGGTTATAAGTGTAATTAAAATGTCATTAACTAAGTTAATTGCCTAACCGAGCAATCAGACTCGACGTCAACAATCATCCGTAAAAATTCATTAAAATTTTACGACACGAGGCAAACATTTGGTTCATAAAGACTCTGAGACGCAGTTCGAACCAGGAGGCCGGGATTTAGAAAGGCAATTTCGTTTTTTCCGTGGTATTTCCATAACCGTTATGTCGACGCGAGATAACACCGCGAACAATTAGCCACCAATAAAGCGTTTCCGGGCTGGTTGTGCAACCGAGTGTGCGGGTACGCGACGAGCATCGTGCATCGCGAGAAAATCGCTACGAGCGAACGTTCAAGGTTCGATCAAAAGGATCCACCTTTCGCTTCGATATAATTGCCAGAGTGAAGACGCCTTCGTCGTTTCTTGTTATTTATCTTGCTGGTCGCGCTGCCGTTCGCGTGAGGCGACTATCGATGGCCTTGCGGCAACCCGTAATACGAATTACTCTAATTAATCATCGTTCAATACAACGTGTTGATTCGAATGTCTCTTCGAAAAATGTTCAGCCCTCTGAATGGGATCGATTAAGTGGCTCGATTTAGAATTCTAACGTTTAGCTTTGCCATGTATCAAGTAGATTGACGTGCGTAAGCTGGTCACGATTATAATCAGTCGAAAATGAAAAATGGCGACGCTTTATGTACCTGCATGCGATCCGAATAGTTTCGAGCCGATCCAATACTTTCTAACTTGGTACATATGTACGCGTAATTGAATAGTTACAGCGTACAACTTTCTGGATCGTACGATTATTACGTTGGCTCGTAAACCATTCGGATGACGGTGGTACCAACCGTGCCTTTGTCAGCCATAACGACGACCAACATGGATATAATTCACCCCACGGACTCGACAATCGATCGTCAATTTGCATACGATGAATCTCCTTTCAACCCGCATCGCATTCAATCGCGGTGCAAACCAAATTTATGCATTACACGAAGATTGATGTTTCGTTGTTGCTGTTGTTGTTCTCCATCGATGCACCGCCTTTCTAGCGAAGTCATTAAGACCCGTTGATTTATCGATGTAGCACCGATCCATATGGAAACATCGTAGATTCGTCGATTCGATTGGCATTCGGTAGGAAGCTCGACAACAACAGCAGAACTCCAATCTGTACGAAATTGATTCGACTCTCTCAAACTAAACGCATACTATTCCTAGTCAATTTCCATATTACGCAATTCCAACTATATTTTATCATCATCCATCGACGAGCAATGTTCTTGGAACATTTTTCGATGATTTTAATTGTTCGACAAACCCTCGCGGAGCGAAAGAAGTCATCAGTGCACGAGGAACAGAACAGGTTGGGCAGACCTGTAATAACATATCATTTTCCCCAGCCTGGATAACTATAATTCGACGCGAAATTGAATCTTTAATTGCGCAGTACCCATATGACGACGATCAGCTGGCGCCAGTCAGAAGACGAGAATAAATCGTCCAACTCTAGCGACGTACGAGATTTCTTCTTCGCTAGCTGCGCTCGCTACCGTCCGATTTCCTCGCGTTTCCTTCCTCGTGTGCACACGGAAACGCCCGCTTCCTATTCGAAAATAACGCCACGCCTCGAGATTGCCACTGAGTGTAACGTGTCGAGAAAAAAATCCTGTATTTTCACACAGATATGCACGGTGAATAAAAATAGATCCTTGAGTGCAGTGCGTTTCTACACGAGAACCACTCGCGGGATTACCTTGCGCGTTTCCTCTACTTCAAATATTGTTTCACGCGATGTTTTCCAAAGCGTATCAAGATGGAGTGGAGGCAAGAATTTGAACTTGAAATCGCAAAGCGTATATCAGTAGTTTCGCCAGTGCGCAGAATCTGATTGAAAAGTTAAACTTATACTCTGACATGTTCATACATAAAGAGAAACCAATATAAAAGAAAAAAATTGATCGTATTTCGTCGAATCTTTCACTGGCTCTTCTTGTTTCCTTTATTCCCCACAGTACACGCGTGGGAATAAAGATTGCGATCAAGATGTTGCACGAACACATCGATTAAACTGTCGCGCGTGTAACAGGATGTTCGAGCCAGCTTCGTGGCTGCATTTCGCCTATTACTAAATGTCAAATTTCCTCCTTTCCTGGTCGCGGATGGATCGATCGGTCCGACTCCGCCGAATGTTCGATCGATCCGCTTCGACATTGACCTTAAGCGGCGCTCGCGGCGGTCAAGCGCATCTCGCGCGAGTCGAAAAGAAAAAACGAGAAGAAAAAAATCGCCGTCGTAAAGGCGACGAGCGTTGCGTAACGCGATTCCATAGGAATTAAGGAACGATAAGCGTGAT
This sequence comes from Xylocopa sonorina, assembly GCF_050948175.1. Taxonomy (NCBI): domain Eukaryota; kingdom Metazoa; phylum Arthropoda; class Insecta; order Hymenoptera; family Apidae; genus Xylocopa; species Xylocopa sonorina. The sequence goes on along the minus strand of NC_135197.1, from coordinate 8,980,198 downwards.
CGGCGTGTTCTTCTGAGCAATTGTTGCCTTCGCAGAACCGCCATTACGGATAATCGCCTCGGAGCGGCGGGCAAGTAGAAAAATCCAGTCAGACGGTGCGCGATTTTGCGCTTAACCTTGCAAGAAGGTTGAACCCTCCGAGTAATTTCACGATCGAGAGTTATGTTAATGGTCGGTGGTAAAAAGAGGGTGACGCTGGCGGATGGTAGAGACGCGAAAGGGTTGCACGATATAGATTTTCTGTTTTTGCGGCCTTAAAGGAATTTTGATGGCGGTGCACTTTCGACACAGTCGATTCGCGCCGCGTTTTAGTTCCAGAAAAGAAAGAAAAAAAGAAAACAGGCAGATACACGAGACGAAGAGGAAGCATGGTGGAATCGTGCTGCGTTTCAATGGAATTACGTAATCTGTAAAGGAATGATCAACGACAGAGAAAATGTAAGAGCCAGCCGTCTCTCGGCGGAGAATCGAGAGACACGGAGCAAGTAGTCCGACTCGATCCTCTGCCAGGTTCGTACCAGATTCTTCAGCGTGCAAGTTCAAGGCTTCACTGAGCGATACGGATACCTACAAGGTCACCAAGTGTGCAAATACCGTGATTATAGCCGCGTACAGGTGCAACCGCTTTCTCATTGTCGGAGATGAGACGGTGGCTGACGTAAACGACGCGTATCGAAACTCCGGCGAGCGTGCTCGAGACGACGACGGTCCCTACCATTAATCCTTCGAGTAACATCCAGTTTCAATGAACGATAAGCGCCACTGGCCCGTGATTTGTCCTTCGGTAAGAAATCTCTGTCAGGCGCTCTCGGCAATTCCTTTGGTTCGCGAGCAATGTTGCTCAATGGGAATAACAGAATTAATCACCGACCATTCCTATTACTCATTCGACCCCGAAATATCTCGCGCGGGAGAGAAAGAGAGAGAGTTGACCGGAATCGATAAAGTCCTTTCATTCATGAATCGTAAATCTAGCAGGCTAGATCGAGGAACGTGTCGTACCGGTTTCCGATTGACCGCTTTCGTTAATTTCATCGGTCTTCTTTTATTTCATTTCATTCGATTTTATTCTCCTTCCTCCGACCCGATTTTTCCGCAGCGCCAGTAACAAGTTCGGACTGGCGGTACGCATTACGGTAACCTCTTGAATCGCAAGTTATAATAAGATCGTTGCGTAACGTGCAATGATAGAGCGAAGTTAATTAAATTCCCAATGAGGCGGATGAATATTCATTTTCGCGGTGCGACCGTCGATTCGACGCTGAACAATTAATGGAGCACCTTTCGCACCAGCTTGGCCTGTTGAGCGGCGACTAGGTCAGTGTTAACACCGCGTTAGGATCTCGGTTAGTCACCTTCTTTCCCTTGTTTTGAAACGACACGAAGCGACGACGTTCGCGATAGATCGTATCGAAAGAATGGAACAATTGTTTCGAGGTCATGGTCGGATTGCACGCATAGGTAAATGTATGCCGTATCGATTGTCTTCGACGCGTTCGCGATGTACGCGTACTCGCGCTTCGAACAGCCGCGATAAAACGTCGTGTCCAATGACACCGATAAGCTCGATGGAAATATCGACCAGGTGAATAGGTTGTACCGCGTGTAATTATGCGGACTATTCGTTTCGCGCGTTCCGGTACCATCGCGTATCAGTTTGCGGGCATTCGAGCTCGCCACCCTGTCCTATTTGCTGTCCGTAGCCACCGGTGGCCATTTATAAGTGTCTCTCGACGGTAGCTGGATTCCATACCCGTTCGCGTCCCCTGGAAAGACGACGGTTTAATTGCGACCCACTGAGACAGTCTCGCAAACTTAGCCTCGCTGACGGTAAATCGAACTTTAGACTAACAATCAGTCTTGGTATATAGTAATCCGTAAAGTCACGACAGCGCAATTACTGGCCCGAGTTCGAACGGGAGACCTAACCGTGATTTTAACTCTATTCTGGGTGACGTTTATACATTTCTCAAGATTCCCCCGCTTTAAGCGTACGTAGATCGAAGTCCCGTGGAACGTTAGACTTATGGCATGTCCAAATTAATTACCCATTCGATGCTACCTCCGTGACTTGAAATGACGTCAGAAGTAACCCCTTCCTCGTTAATATCCTTGAGCAACGATTGATTTTAAGCACACTATGTGTACAACCAAAATAAGTCGCTTAGTTCAGTAGAATAACCGTAATCTATAGAGTCAGACATCCACCAACAGCATGTATCGCAATTTTCAATAGCTGTACTATTTTCGAGCGCCATTAGAAGCATCGAACTCGTCTTACCTAATCTCTACCGCGGTTCGACGGTCCCAAACGAAAAATCATAAACCAGACCTGGATCACACCAATCGCTCGTCCCCCAACCGGTTCGGATAAAGAAGAAAATTCGACCGTACAGTTCTTTAGAAAACCCTCGTCGCGAGGAGTTCGGCTAAAACGAAGTGCTAAGTGTAAGTCCCCGTTCCCAATGCCGTCAGCGTACCCTACCGTGACCCAACTCGGTTCCCAGGCTCTCCTATCGGAGCTCCGGCATACTCTAACACGGTACAAGCACAAAACCCTGCTCCACGGCAGACGCTGCAACATTCCAGTGGTGGACGGGTCGGTGGTGGCGGGCTGGCCTCTTGGGCGAGAGCAGCGTCGCCGGCGAAAGGGTGCGTCGAAACAATTCCCCGGATACACCTGATCGCGGCTCGTAGCCCGTAGCGTTTCCCCATGAGCGGTCCGAGTCAGGTGGGAGGTGGAAGGTGGAGTTACGGCGGGTGACGAGTCCCGGCTGCGGCCTCTGGTAGGGGCCCCTGGCGTCGTTGCGTACCCTGGTAACATTGGACCCCCACTTGCGCGTTCCGAAGTCGCAGCCGCATATGTACGACGGCTCCGACACCGATATACCGAACAACGACAACGACGCCGACCAGCGACCATCATCCGTCCTAGCGTCTGCAGTTGTTGCAGTCCGGCCACGGCGCTCACCGTAGAGCACGCGACCGTATCCGACCATCGAAACCGGGGATTCCCTGCCGTATCCCTCTTGCTTCCCTCGACTCGACCGTTTCCCGTATCCGTCCCGTGCCCGACTCGCGTTACGACAGTGACTCACAGGTGCCACGAAGCCGACTGGACGAGAACCGGCCGGAATTCTCTTTCTCTTTCTCCTTCCCCGTTGTTACACACGCGCCGCATACACGCTCCGGCTGTCTCTGCGGCGCGATCGGAATTGGGAAGGCCTGGAGCGAGAGCCGATCGACCGGTCCACGGACGACACGCGTTTCACCGGTGCGACCACGTCTGTGACTCTTCGGCCAGTGATTCAGGCACAAGTGAGGGTACTCTCGGAGGAAGGGGTATCCGCCAGTGACAGTGAGTAAATCCCGTGAATCCGGTGCGCGACCAACGATCCCTGGTGCGGTTCAGGACCACGGGGCCCACGAGATAACGTGCCTCGACGTCCTCTTTATGGGACCGAACGGCCGAGAATCCCAAGATTCTCCGTCCGCCGTTCTTCTCGTTCCTTCGTTCCCTCGTTCCTCTACGTTCCCCCGTTCTTTCGTTTCGTCCGTTGCCCGCGAAACACGAACGATTCGGAGGGAAAGCGACGGGTATACTCGCGACGCGCGCGCACGCTCTTCTGTCTGACTTTCGAAATATTCGTCGACTTTTTGCCTTTCTATTTGCGTAGGATGTTCCCAAGCGTTGATCGCGACGAGTCGCGCGACGATTTTCTCGCGAGCGTTGCTACGAATCGAGAGGAATTTTCGACGCGGACCGCCGACGAGTGGCCTCTCCTCCTCTGAGAGCTCCCCTTCGTTCCGGTCTGGGTTTCGATATTTTCGTCGACACGGTGAATCATCCGACCGATTCCGTTACTCGTGTTCGCGGAAAGTTCAAGGAAACACGGGCGCGCTCGCACGCTCGCCTGGCCGCTTTCTTAAATCGTTATTTTCAACGGGCCCGATTATTTCGCGATCCCGTGCACCCCATTATATGGTAATCGCCTTGGCGCATATTCGACGACGCAATGTTACTTCATGCTCGAGTAACTTTGACATATCGGAAGCATAATTGCCTGGGACACGCAGCCGCGCTGCGCGGTTCGCGATCACTTTTGAACTTCTTTACGCGGGAAGGAGCTCGCGAATCTGGTATTCCTCGCCGCGTATCGCGGGAGAACCAACTAGATCGGCTCCGATCCGCTTCGCGACACAATTACGTTATCAGAAATGCCTCGAAACGGTCTGTTCGTTCACCTCGTGCTCGACCTGGCTTAGATCGACGATCGTAGACGTTCATTGATCGATGCTCAGACGCTGTTTTTTATTCCTACCTCGTCGAAGACATGAGTCAACGTTTGCTCGATATCTAAACCGATCGCCGCGAGCCACGTTCGAGTTGTTCCACCTTAGGAACGAGGTCGACCATTGTGCGCTGCAATTGCTGTGAATTTTTCAATATTTCATTTTGTCCCTGTCAATTGCACGCTCCGATCAAATTCTACGTCTCTATCGGCATTTCACTGGGTCGATACAACCAAAGAGTTACTATCCTCGCTGAGGCACGAACAATTACATATTTCACGAACGTTTCTTCAATTGTACAAGCAAGCCATAAATTGTCCGCGTAACCTTCAATAATTTCCATTTGAATATTTTTAATTTCTCGTAGCTCTGTTGAAAAATTCCGCAAGAGACACAAGCAAGGGACTATCAAGCGATGTACATGCCCGATCGACAATTTAGCCGATCGTTTTATGATCCCCGTGAAAGATCGTCGTATCGATGTCGCGTTCGTTTCCATTGAGAAATCGATAAGAGGGATAAATCACGGTTATCTTGGAGCCAGCTGGAGGTTGCTCGTACAGATCAACGTCACGTTGCAATAACGGAACTGCTCCATAAATTAGCCAGTTTCTGGCTCGGCGTCCAGGTGGTCCGATAAAAATTTCCTGGTCACCTCGCGTCACACCGGTTTTCCCCGTGCTCTCGGCACCGTTCTCTTTCCAGGCGATCGAAAAAAGGTCAAGTGCTTCTCGACGCGATCCCCGAAATAAACTACGCCCATTGGGGGGGACCAATAATGCCAACGTTAATAGAAAACCTTCGTTCCTCGATCTAGAATAAGAAACCGGACGCAAGGAGGAACCAGGGAGCAGGTTGCGCGCGAAAAAGTCATTGGATCGTGACGATCGAGGCGGTAGGCGTCGAAGAGGAGCAAGGATCACGGGGGTACCGTATCAAGATCCCGATTAGAATAGGGAGGAAGTCTGGAGAACGGCCGGTCGGAAAGAAGAAGAAGAAGAAGAAGAAGAAGAAGGAGGGCGGAGTGGAAGTCGAAGACGTTGTTACGTTGGAAGAACGAACGTTTACACGCTCGTAAATCGGTGACACGGAGGGGGTTTTACATGCGTCATCGTCGTGCGGGTACAAATCGCACGCGACCATACGACTCGACGACAGTACACGTGCGTAACAACGCGTATCATCGCTCCTGCGAGACACGGGGCTTCGATCCTCTTTCAAGGACACACGGTGATAAATGCAGTGCCGGAGATGACGCCCTCCGCGTTCTCCAAAATGCCCGTCCGGCTCGTCCTGCTATGCCTGATCGTCGCGTGCAACGGTGAGTACCAACGCTCCGTCTACATTTTTTTTTCCTCTTCTTCCTGTTACCACATCGCTGTTAACACCGAGAATGCAACAATTGGGTATATCCCATCATGGTACGGACGAATCGATTCTAGAAAAAAGATAGAGATACAATCGATGAGTATAATAGGATTCGTTTCGAAGGAAGTTTTAAAGGAAGATGAATGAGCGATCGAATCGATTGAATTAACTTTGATCAGAATTAAAACGGGGATTGGGAAACTGTCTTCTTATAAAAGTAGACAGTTGTATAAGCGTGTTATGCAATGGACATTGAATAGTAAAAAATGACCATTACAGTCCCTGGTGGAAAGTCGCTGATTCTAAACAACTTTCATAGGTATGCACTTGTTCAAACTTCAATGACATTCATTGACACTTGTTTTATCTAGTCGTGAGTAATTTCCGTTCTACTTGCCGCGATAATAATTTTTAAGCAGACCGTATGACACGAATGTTTGTACGAGATTAAATATCTCCGAGTGTACTTGTCGTGCACTGCTTCGTCGGTCAACTAAAGTTTCTACGTCAATTTTGTTATCGAGAAAATCCTGTGAGTTGACGAGGTACAATGGAATTACAATAGATAGGTGGTGCGCGAATACTAATGACGTCCAATAACAGAATTCTTCAATTAGTAGAAGAACGTAATTGTACGATTGTAATTTACCGTGAAGAAAAATTACAAGTAGCGTTATAATATCGTCTGGTCGATATGGACAAATTAATATGCTAGAAGCCAGCATTTTTACGACTTCGAAGGCCTTAACCTCGACAAGGGCCACGTAGCCTTTAAACGCCATTACAGTGGTTGCATTCGAAATGACTACCGCGAGGGCATTGGTTCTTGCTGTCACTGACACGTAATATTTCACTATTGGTCCAACCGTCGAACTTAATTCGTGCTACAACCTCCATAAGTGACTCACCATATTTCTTATTCTTTAACCGCGAACACCACGCGAGTGTATTCACAAAGAATCCTCGCGCAATTTTCTTCACCGCGTACCATGCACCCTTCGAACGCATCTGCTCTCACGCGAAACGCAAATTACCCAAATTCCACCGTCCAAACGAAAAACCCCGAACTGAACTGTGGTCAGCTCTCACTCACGATATCCACGAAAGCAACGACTCGTCCAAAATCACGTGGAAACTGTTTCTTGAAAGGAACCTTGACAATGAAACCCGCCATCAAGGCGATTCTCTCTTCGCATCGCTCGCATCGATTTCGTTTCATTAAAAAACGCACCAGACGAAAATCCGTGTCGCCCGGGCTGGATTCACTTTCCTCGACGATCGTGCCTCGCGTCTCGTTAAAATAACAAGCAGCGTGCAATTGTCGCCCACACCGGAACGGAGGCGAAATCGTGGCAATCTCGAGCGTCCATAATCAGAGCGAAACGAGACTCGTCGCCTGGAATCGTTGCCTCCTGCGATGGTCACACTCTGCGCGATTTTATTAGAGTTAGAAAAATAATTGACTGACTTTAGAAATGGCAAAATTTTCCTAATTAAGTGTCATTACAAAGGATATTGCGTTCGCGGGAATCCTAATGCTGAGACGGTTTCGAATGGTCGTCACTTCGAAGGGAATGGATTAGAAATGCAGTCGAAAGAATGAATGAAATACCAGAATGGAAGAAATACGATGCGTGGAATGTATCGTGCACGTGTCGTACGGGTTGATTACTTGATTTGGACAGGTAATCTTCTAATTATTCTGGACAGTATATACCGTACGTCATAGCTGACCCTGTTCCCGAGTTACGGGTCCTGTTCTAGTTTGTGAACTTGAATCAATTGGTAGAACAGTTTGGAATAATGATTGTAAGGTATTCATTCATAACGTACACGGGACACCAGATTCTATTACTCAACCCTCTTTTGCCGATAAAAAATAGAAAATTGCTCGAAGCAGCTTATTCTTCGCTGCACAGCCACACCTGGTACCTAACACGGGTATACGTAAAACGCCTTGCCTTCTTTTTCCTACGTTTCACGGATGAGAGACCACTAAAACGTTAAGACAGAAATATGACAGACTATAAGAAACGTTAAACATGGGATAATAAAGAATCGAAGTAACCAGGAATGAGGTTTCCAGTAACACAGTTACCAAGTTGCTGTAAAGACGTTTGCATCCCGAATACCGTTCGTCGTCGGGAACGATGCAAATCGAACAATCGCGCGATAAAGAACTCCAGACGATCTTGGACCATGCACCGTGAATCATCGAGGAAGGAGGAATTCGTTCGCTTTGCTTGCCGTAAATACCCGACTCCGCGTAATTGTTGCGTCCAATCATTAACGAGACAGACCATTAGGTTTTGTGATAAAAACCGCGGTAACAATACCACGTGCGGGTATCGAGTAACTGACGTGGCAATCGAGTCGAGAGCCGCGTACGCGAACCTGTTGCAAGAGCAAGGTGAAAATGATCAGAAAACGAAATTGAAGAAAACGGAAACATCAGTTTCGACGTAGTAATTGAACGTAACCACTGGCTATCGGCAGCATAATGTCGATCGTGAGCCGTTGCTCGTTGCCGACGAGGGTCTTCGAGTTTCGGTGGCGGTGGGATTTTTTGTCGATCATTATTCGACGCCTTCACGTAAACCACTCGCAGCGGAGCCGGGGAACGGTGTGTGCTCACCGGTCCCAAAGAACTGGTTCTTCTGCGGAGGGTGGTTAAACTCGATGCAATGCGTGCATTTAGTGAAACATCGGCCTGGAATGCAAACACGTGGGGAAGGGTAGGAACCTGCATGGGAACGATCCTTCGTTACGATCTACGCCGTTGAATTTTACGCGTTCCATGGACACGCTCGTTTCGATTCCATCGAGGCGGCCTCTGCCTTCGGATTTTACGTAATGCCTGTTTATTCGGAATTGTTTAACGATCTTCCTTCTTTTTTCCTTCGATCTCGTATTTGTACTGGATAATACGAAGGATTCTCCGCGCTTCGTGCTGCGACTTTTTACAACGATCAGCCTGCTCCTCGAATCACCCTTAATTTTTCGTAATAAAGCTCTAAAGCGTTTGCACGGCGGACTGACAAAAGAATTCGTTTCGTACGAATTTAACACGGATGGCAAATGGAAATTTCTATGGAATATCATTATCTCTGCGCGTATCCCTCCAAAAATGAAGCGTCACGATTCTCACGAAACGCGGATCACGCAACAGCACGCGATCCTCGAAAATTTAGCAAACCATCCCGACCCATTACACCTGTAACGAGACCTGGGAGCGGAGGATGCGCGTTCTTGCTCATCCTTGACACCATCGCGGGAATTCACTCGTCAGGCGTGTACGCCACGTCGTTTACGGAATTCTTTACGTTCCCTCTTCTTCTTTCCCTTCCACGCCATGAAACGTAGAGCCGCGTCGAAAACGCGCGAACGTCGAGGGCGTCGAGAAAACGGCATTTCAAACCAGCCGCGGGACTTTTATAAATTCCACTCGCCATCTCTCGGGCTTGGAATCGATATTTTCTAATCGACGCGTAGCTACCGCGAAACGGAAACGGAATTCAATGGATCCTCGAGGTTAATCCTAACCAAGGACGGAGTCGTCGATGTCGTCCATCGGAAAATGGGCATCGATGAACGCGATTGATCAACATTCCCACCATCGTAGAACGTCGACAGTCGGATCGAACACGTAGGCTCGGTGTGCTGGTTTTGTAACGTTCCTTGAGAAACTCCGCTGCGAGATGTGAACAATAGATAGTAGTCGACTGAAAGAAAATGCGGTTCGAAGTGCAGAAAGTATGAGGTTACTCCTTGGATAGGAAACGTTTTCAAGCGTTCCAGACCAACGATCGATCCCGTGTAAAAAGGTAGTTTCAATATTCAGAGTAATGGTACCTTCCAGAAACACCTCTGACTACCACTTTGGCGCAATGAACAAGCTGATCTGTTTCTAAGGAGGCGTACATGAAATGGATTAAAGTAATTCGATCGCCACGGGTCTCGATTTAACCGGTCTGCCTCGACGCCAATTAAGCCGGTTAATCGAGATCCCACCGCATTAACGCATACGACTCTAGATTGTACAAGGAAATTGTAGCGAATTCCCGTAATGGAAAAATATTACCGTTTTTTACAATCAATTAATTAGTTCGATAACATAACCAGACGTATAACTGTAATTCTGAACGAGAAAAAAAGGCGTCCACGGCTTATCGTCGCGGCTCTCGAGACACTTTCTCCGTTGATACTGTTAGAATCAATTTGGACACGCGTTCGGAACATTTCCGAGAAACTTAACGGCGGCAATCGTTTCCTCGAACGGTATTTCTTCTCGTCATCCGTGTCGAAAGCTGTCGGGCGCCTAATAGAATAGTTTTCTCGAAAATGAAACTGACGTCACCGTTGCTCGTTAACCGGTTTTTTTTTTCATTGTCCTCTCCGAGCCTCCCCTTGCGCGATAGCAGGTCGTTCGCGTGAACACGCCGTTTCATCTCGGCTGTTGAATTAGATAAGGCACGTCGCGGACATACGCAAAAATGCAAAAGTGACTCATTGTTGGCTCTAACGACGGTTCGCAAGCCTTGCGTCAATTACGTTACACTAATCGCGAACACGTTCGTTCCTTTCGATCCAAGTGATCTATATGCTCCGCTGAGGAGTTACGACCGCGAGTGAGCCTTTGCTCGGTAACGAGGGAAACCGTGCAACGGCCGACGTAATATTTGCCAGCCGCAGATGTGACATAAATCGATACGCGTGCCAAAAGCAACGTTCCCATATCGCTCCAGTTCCCTTCGGATGGGAATAATTAAAGGCTGATTTCACGCCAGAAACAGTTATGTGGGCCGGCTAAAAATGGTACGCGCCGGGAATTTGATGTTTAATCGAGTTCCACGATGATATTCTTCTCGACGATTCGGACGATCGTTTCAATACACGCGTTCCTCGAAGAACAGTTTCCTGAAATCCTGTCGCAAGCATACGTTTCCTCGTTTTGCGGTACGACTGGGTACATATTGGCGAAAAATGCTAACCAAACATTCCTACGATCCTCAAACTCTTACGCGGGAATAGATTGTCTTTGAAAGGGAACGTTGCTCAAACAATTCCCACTGTCACGGTAATGTGGCTGAAAATATTTTTCGCGTTCTCGAAACACTTTCGAAATATCGATCTCACCGAGCCGACGAGCGCGCGGTCGCGGTTCGAGCCTTCGATGGACGAAAATTTTCACCGTTTTCCGCGGTGAAAAGCAGACGGGAAAGGCAACGCCCAGCGGACGTATTTCGAGTTTCATAACAGAGCCTCTACGTGGGAAAAGAAATCGTCTCTCTAATTGTCCTCCCGGAGACATCGGCGGCGGGTTAACGACCGTGGCTGCGCGCCTATCGGCCCGTTCTTAATTACGGAACGAAATCCTCTTCGACGCGGTCGGATCCTCGTTTTTCACCGTTGCCTCTCTCCTCCTGGGACCGATCCTCGCCTGGAGAAACGGCTGGCCTTGTCTTACGGTCGATAATCTCGGGATGGGATTCCATTGTTGCGGAATTAGTCACGGTGAGACCAGCGAAGATACATCCGGGATGTTGCTGGGCCAGCTCGAATACTGGAAATGCCGATGTATCAATCGCGACCGTTAAACCACTGACCGACCCAGAAAAAGATTGGTACTCATGTTTCAGTGAGTCATAAAAATAGAGAACGGCGGTCGAATAGTTCGTAATAAATCGGAGTCGTCGATGAAGCGCGGAGGGTAACGATCGACAAATTACGTGGCGGAGTATTAAGGACGCGATGAAGAAAGTAAGAAAGTACGAAGAAAGTAAACGATGGCCTTGGACAGGCTCAATGAGCACGGCATGACTTAGATGCTGCACGATCCCGTTCAGTCTTCCTTTTCCTTTCCTTTCTACGTTTTCAGTTCTATTGTAAAGCTATCGCTAAGCTCCTTACTTTTCTCCAGCGAGACTCTCGCGGAATTATTTAATAAATTATAACGGGGACAATGGAAGTAAAACAGTTCGTTTGGGTTTATTAATTTAGCGGGTAGTTACGGGCGCACACGCGCGACGCTGTCTTTTATGCAATGATTCTCACGATTCGTCGCCGCAAAGTCAAACGTCGAAGGATGTCGGCTACTGGTGCCGCAATTCCGAACAATACTTTAAAATACATAAAAGATTTTAAATACTCGAACGAGAAGGAAGGAACGAGGAAGCGACGACTTAATAATCCATTGTATGGAAATCACAGTTATTCAGGGAGAAAGTTTTTCAATAAAAATCTCTCAGCTACTCAACTTATTACACCCGAACGATCCTCTGGTTCTCACAAACTTCCAACTCTTAATTTCACGTTGGTACATTTTTCTACTAAGATTAGGCAACGACTGGCGCATGAAATATTTTCTGAGCAATCAGGTCCCGTTGCCTTCCACCAAGCAAACGCTCGACAATTTTCTCAACACAGGTCTCTCGCGTTTACAAAATAATCGTAAAATCTCCTGCAAACGTTTTGTTAAAAATCAGTAATTACAAATCGTGTGCAGTGACGCAATCAGTCGGCGTTTGATGCGAATCGTCATTAGCGTCGTCGCCGCTCGGAGTGGAAGAAGAGACGCGATTTCGAGACCACTCTAAAACGACGTCGGCCATAAATTCTGGAGTTAACACACCGCGAATGCAGCGGAATTATATTGCCGGCTACCGATACGCCAGGGCAACGCGTGTAGTCGTAAAACCGCGGAGCTGATGAGTATGTCAATGCGAAGTGGGAAACGACCTTCCAGTGTCAGCGACCACCTCGGCTCGTCTTGAGGACGAGCTCGCCGCATGGCGAACGTAACGAGACAATACCAAGGACCAAGTTCGGCACGGACGCGTATTACATACCGTTGCCACGTAGAAAGTGTGGAACGGTGCACACGGTCGCTCTTTTCATTCAGAGAAATTTGACCGTGATCGTTCGACGGACAAAAACGACCGACTTTCGATACAATTAACAATACCAGCTGCTTCACACTGTTTCCAGACGATTCCTCGCCGTTTTTAACGGCTAGAATCGTCTTATGGAACGCTCTCCTGGATGAAAAATTGTTTTTCTCTTTCTTTTTAATTGAAAGTCTCTGCTGATTGCGATATCGCGGAATACGAGGTACGTCGTCAGGTGAAACTTCGAGAGAAAATTAAAAGGAAAGCGACGATAAAGGTAGAGGCGTGAAAATTCAGTTGGGATTGTCTAGGAAATTCTGTGGCTCGTCAAGGTGTGAACGATTCGATATTCCGAGTACGAGGCGAGCTTTACAACGCTAATTCCTGGTGGTTCCCCTTTTCACAAATATTTTATCATCGATCCGTCCCTGGTTCTATTTGCACATGGACAGACGCGCGACGCAAGGCGATTGTCTACGTGACTGTCGTAGCTTCCTGTCCGATGTGTCCTACATATATGTTCAACTGAGTTCCTTCGGATCACGGCGTGGTTTGTCATTTCCGTTTTGGTTTTCTCGAAACTCACGAAAACTCGTCCAGCTAGGCTCGAGCAAAAAACAAACAATGGAAATTAATCCAATTTCCATCCCAGTCGAAGGGTCTCGCTCTTTTTTAATAAGAAAAATCGATGAAGATCGTTAAACTGACGAAAAGAATCGGCTCTTGAAGAAATAATGAAATTCTAGTAACGTTGCACCAATAGGTGTTAGGTTTGAGCAAGGTACTTCCAGTTTTTTTATGAACGAGAACCTAGTGGAACCATATTGAAGGTAGCTTTGTCCGCCGCATTTTAAGTCCTATGAATTCATCCGTTCGAGCGTATCTCAAAAAGCTTCATTATGTGAGGCCAGTTGGCAATTTGTAGGGACGTGATCGCGTTGTAAATACCTGGCGTGTGGTATTCAAAATACTTGAGGAATTTTCGAACGCGTTTGGCAACCGGCGTGGCAACGCAAAAAGGGGCCATTTGAAAAATCTGACTTTCCATTTCAACGATCTTCGGTCGGAGGATGTCACCGTTCGGTCGATCTGTTCGCAGGTGTACCTGTGCCAGAAGATGCTGATGGCGTTACCACGATCAACGCCACCACGATCGCCACGGTCCCCGTGGAGGCTGAAATTCAAGGTCAATCGATGGACGACGTCTTGCCAGGAACTAAGGCGCCACCGAGCCCGGTGATATTCGTAGACGTACCAGTGCACACGGAAACGGAACTCGGTTCGTCGGTGCTCCTAGCATGCAGAACGGCTAATCCTGTGGCCGAGTGCCAGTGGTCCTGGCAACCTTTGCCACCGGTTCACCTACCACTTCCGGACATCAGCGAAAGCCCTTCGACCAGTTAGTTGACGAATACTCTTTTCTATACGAAACTGAATTACATTTAAGGATATAAGATCCTTGCACGGATCCTGAAGTCTTTGAACAGAGCTGTAGCTTTAGGTGTATCGTTTGTATTTGTTTCCATAATGACGAAAGCAGGCTTGGTAATGAGTCAAGGTTCCAACGGAGACCTGTTGTTTTCCACGGCACTCGTGTGCCGCGTATTTATCAAAGTTCCCTTGTAATTTATAGCCACCACGGTCTCGGTGATTCAGACGACAACCACGCCGACTACCAATCCGTTGCCTGTACGACAATTTCCTGCCTTCGGGAACAATAGCAACGACTGTTCCGTAAGATTCTCGAGTACGAAGCACGAGCAGACCGGATACTGGACCTGCGCCGCGAGAACTTCCACGAATGATCCTTTCACCAGCACGGAACCCGCTAAGCTGAGCATCGTTAATGAGCGTCAAGGTATGGAATGTTGATTGTCACCCTCGTCCTTGTAATTCAGCCTCAAATTACATTAAAAACTCTCTTTCTCTCGTTGCACTAAAAATTTCTCCGTTCGTCCAACAATTATAATCAAAGAGCAACGTTTATGAACGCCCAGGCCCTCCGATCGTGTTCGCGAAGCTTGACCATGTCGTCGAGGTACCAGCAGGATCCTCGGCTCAAATAATGTGCCAGATGAAATCAGCCGTCCGTGAGTGCCAATGGTCCTGGCGGCAGTTAAATCAATCCCAGCCGTGGAACCTCGAGGTGAAGCGATTCCCAGCTTTTGGCAATGATAGCACCGACTGCAGCATTAAATTCAAAAACGTGTTGCCGGAGCAAGAAGGATACTGGACCTGCGGCGCCAGGATCGATCCGAACACCTCGTTCACGCAGTCGGTTCCAATCCGATTTCTAATCTCGGAAGGTGAGAGAGAAAAAATTCCAACTCGATCATGTCAATGTTGCGATTTCTGCGAATCTCCCGTCCTGACAAGTTTCGTCGATTTTTTTGCTCGCAGTCGAGTTCGTACAGTTGTCCAGAGGCGTCCAAGTAGCGTCCGGTGAATCAGTGCTCCTGAGGTGTCTGGTGAACAAACCGGTGGTTCAGTGCGAGTGGTCTTGGAGGTCCTCGAATTCGAGTCAAGAACCTTTGTTAATAAAAAAATTCAACCCGAACAAAGACTCCGATCATGACTGTTCGGTGAGGTTCAAGAACATCCTGTACGAGGAGGAAGGGCTGTGGACGTGTGGCGTTCGATTGTCACCGGATGGGATTCTACATCAAGCACCACCGGCGACTGTTAGCCTTCTGCCAACAGGTATAAACACTATTCGTTTTTGAAAAAGTCAGCTTCTCCTGTCCATCGCGTCGAAGATGAAGAGTTTCTTGTTAGAAACTTCTCGAGATTCATTCTCGAAACGGAGAATTGGCAAACGGCGCACGATCGTTTCGCGCGTTTGCCTGTCAGAGCGTGCGTTTAATCGATCAATTTGCCCCGGTCGCTGTTCCAGCCAAAGTTAGCTTCGTTGAAATGCCGACGGACATTTCCGTGCCGATTGGTACGGAGGCCACGTTGAAATGCGTAACGAGCAGCCGCGTGGAGAAGTGTACGTGGACCTGGAAACCGCTTCACGGAAACGAGCCGGAGATCGTCGCACAGGAATACCCGAGCAACGACGACCTTGGTAGAGACTGTTCGCTCACGTTGCCGCGTGTAAGCGCCGAAAAACAGGGTCAGTGGGCTTGTCAGGTGTCGATCAGCTCCCTCAACACGATGCTGACCTCGCCGTACGCCAAGCTCACCGTGTTCGAGCAAGGTACTCGTTATCTTCTTCGCTGTCCTCTCTACCCAGGCACAAGCCACGCTCTTCTCCTACAATTTCCCAATATCCTCGCTTTCCAGACGAGGTGAAATTCTCCGAGCTGTCGCAAGACATCCAAATATCGGCTGGTGGGACGGTTTTCCTCCATTGCGTGACCTCCTCGGCCGTGGAACAGTGTCGATGGTCACTGACGCCGGTGAACTCGAACACGACGGTGGTGGTGAAGCAATTTCCGGCGGCCGGAAGCGAGGCCAGGGACTGCAGCGTCAGGCTGACGCACGCGCTCGCCGAGCAGGAGGGTCTGTGGACCTGCGGCGCCAGGATACACGGCAGACAGAACTATACGGATGCACCGCCCGCCAAACTGAGCCTCCTGGAACCAGGTATCATAGAATCTTGAGACGGAACCGCGTCACTCCCTTCCTTTCACGGGTGAGGGTGCAAAAGAATATCATAGTTCACCGATCCGCGGATCTATCGATCGACAGGTTCGCCTCGCGACGCTCGCGAACACTTCGAGGCGTGGTCGTCGATCGGCTATAGATCCCGAACAGTGTATAGCGTTAAGTCTATACATTATATATTATGTATATATCGACTGCGTACAGGACGAGTCTACACGAATGGCTTCAACTCGAAGCAGAATTGCGGATAGTGTAGCCAGGAAACAGTGTCGAAAGAAACTTTCCGCCTCGACGGGACTGTTACTTGTTTTTCGATCCACTAAACGGGCGTGCGTAAAAGGTTGAGGCGTGCTGCATAGCTATGGAAGGCCGATTGTATTTTGCTGGCCGAGTAAAGAGAATAATCGCATGCTTCGTCGCGAAAAGATCAACGACGATCGCTGCCAAGATAGATCTGTTGCGAAACCGTGACAGTAATTATCGATGCCTATCCTCGAGCGTTTCTCAATTATGATCGGACAGAAATTATTTCGAAGCAAATTCATATGTCCGTTCCTTTAAGCAGACACGTGAAACGAAATCGAGCGGGAAACGAGGCCTTCTGCTCGACACTGTTTCCCCGGCTATCCGGTTTTACAAAGTACCCGGATACTCTAGCATTAAGTGACTCATCCCGCGCGATGTATACATGATGTATCGTGTAGCATTAGTATTTGCGATCGATATCGTTTGGAGGCACGTCACTGGACACCGGTAGAAAAACAGTGGCTATAGCTTCTAATGTATCGAATTAAATCGATCGCGCTACCGTACGCATCGCGAAGTCTTAGGGTGTATACAATCGGGGACCACGAGGACACGATTCGAGTAATTCGTACCAGGAACGAACTTTATTGATCGACCGTCAATCGTGGTACCGTAGATGAGGAATCGATCGCGTCTACGTTCTCCGAAGACTGTTGTGGGTGAAGGCATCCGCGGTGGTGATGGAATCTGCATGACGTTCCAAGTTTCGTGTCGATGCTTACCTCTCTATATGACTTAAGAATTAGTCATCAACCGCGTATGTCGAAGAGGTAGACGTGCAAAAGGAAATACATTCAATTTTTGTTTACAGTTGTTCTTCTTAAACGAGATTCTCCGCATTGTTCCGCGCGAGGAATCCGCTTTTTACTTTAGTGGACTAAAGTAAGATTCCTCACGCGTAACCTAGCGTGTTGTATATTTACCATTCGATCGAATTTGCATCGATTAGCGTAAGATCATCTTAATTTATCGTTGTTTGGCCACATCCATTCCCTCGCAATTCCCTCGATAAATCTTCGCGACGATTTATTGGATCGTCGCGCCTCGGGGCCAGCAATCGAAGCCTAGCAATTAACGAGCGATTAATAATGTTGTCCATTTCTCTTACAAGGCACATCTATCATTAAAAAAAAAAAAAAACGCACATCCAACAAGTTTATTCCGTCGATAACAATTATTTCGTCGATTAACTTCTCTGGCTCACTTGTCGCGCGTATGGATGTACAGTACTTCTCTGTGCTTGCAAAACTATGTTTCGAGTGTAATTTCTTTGACTTTTTTTTCTTCTCCCTCGTTGATGGCACGCTTGAAGAGCTCTCACCTCTCTCGTTAAATAACATCTATCACTCAATGTCATTCACCCTTTCTTATTTATATGCTCAACGGCAGGTCTACGCTCAAATGATTTCGCATTTAGCATAGTTAGTAGCCGCGTTAGTAGGTACTACGCGAAACCGTATTGTACGTGTGTAAGCCTTTTCGCGAGCACCCTGGCTGCATTTGTCGTCATTCCTCGTATTATTTATTGTCGAAAGTCACTATTCACGCACAGGGAAAGTGTCCGAGGTTTGAAAAAAAACGCTCGCCATCGAACACCGCTGAAATTACAGTTACATAGCCGAACGATGGCGTGCGATCGTCGATCTCGGCTTTCGAACGTTGTCCGCGTGGCATTCGAGGTCCTTTTTCTTCTCTCCCTTCGGATGGGTCGGGCCCGAAAGTTTTTCAGGCCGTTTTTGGTCGAACAGCAGAACAATTATCCTAATTACCCTGGTGCACGTAAACAGGGAAAAAGCGTTCGTGCTCTTCGTACGCTTTTTTTATGCGTAACACTTCGGACCTGAGGCGCATTAGCTAGTAATTATTTAAAAACAAAAAAAGACTACACCTAGGAAGGAAGTTTAACGTTTAAGGCCAAGAAATATTTATTTGTTAAGCGAAGTAAGCAGTTTAAGAGACTCCAGTGTGCTAATAACAATTAGAGTGGCCACGGAACCGCTAACGAATCGGTTGGCCGGTCTGTAGGCAACGCGCTGTTAAACGAAAAGTCAACAGAAACGCCGATGACACCATGAAAATTACACGATGAAGCAGGTTTTTTATTAGAGTACTACGAGATACGCACTTACTATATACTCATTATATTCAGCTACGTGTTAAAATTAACGCTAAGTAGACAATTCTTACTGTTAAGCGTCCCGTTTGAGATGTTCACCTTCGTTTCGAATGATGTAACATTGTCGTTACCGTCACTCGACGGGCAATCACCACAACGTAACAATAATTACATTCGAATCACGGTATAATTACTGAAGGCACGAAGAAGAAGAAAAAACGAGTGATATCAGCAAACGATATCGACGTTGAGAAGGAATTCCGATTGCAACGTTGTTGTTCGAAGAGCGTGCAGCTCGCAGTGGACTCGATACGCACCGCTTGCAATAATCAAACGTAGAACGCTTTCGTTCGAAGCTAATTAATACCTTTGTGTGCCATTGAGTTACTGTTAAGTTTCCAAAGCGAGCAATTCGTGAATTCGCACCGGGATTTGATCGACCGATCGTCGTACATTTTTTTTACGCGCGCTTCAGCGTCGCGCTCTCTCCGGCATTGTAAACAATTTCTTCAAATAAATGGTAATACGAAAACATCATTGCTGCCTTTCTCATTCCCATCGTTTTCGATACTAACAGATAATGTATGTACAACACGAACTTGAAATGGTCCATTCGAACGACCAATCTATCATTGGGAATTCAACAATCCATACGAGAACGGACCTTTTTAAGTACTCGACACGCTCCTCGCTATACGTACACACATCGAACAACTTCGACACATCGACACACATTTTTCTCATTGTATTCTAACAGAAATCACGTGGAAATCGCTTAAGCACAATCAGAGCACTCAATGGAAAAGCTTCGATCTATGTTACTCTCACGGAGCAACCTGCATTATATCAGAGAGGAGACATCAACGCTTTTCGGTGATTGGGATGAAAGAACGATGAAACGGTACATTGAAATTACAATGAAAGATTGATGATTTCTAGAACCGGTAACCGTAGTACTATGGGCTACGCCCCATCAAATGGTAACACTTTCGTGTAAAGTAGAAGCTGTGCTGTCGGAAGTACAGTGCCACTGGATCCATGCTCCAAAAATTCATATTTATCAAAATATGAGCGAAACGAGACGGTAACATTTTTTTCGTAATGTTTTCAGAAGAAATCTATGAGATTTTTGCATTATTTTTTTCATTCCTCAATTTTTAGGCACAACCTGCAAATGGATTACAGTACAGGCGTTTGCAATTTGGAATTTAAACCCGATCATTCAGATCTGGGACAATGGACGTGCAAGTTCACTATTCCTAATGAATACGCGGACGAAGAATTGGGAAGCGCATCCATTATTCTGTTAAATAGTCTAGCTGGTACGCGCCTGGCATCTTATATCTCATTAAACACTGAAGTGTTAAAAAATGAAATTGTCTTTTACTAACTTTACTTAAATTTACCATTATAGATGAACAGTTGGGATGGATAGTAGGTGCTCTGACGGCCCTAACTTTATTTCTGATGATTATTATAGTTGTTTTAGTAGTGTGTAAGACGCGTTTCTTCACGCGGAAATCGTCAAGAGTTTTAGAAACTATTCCAACATCGGATAGGAAATCGCCATCGCAATTGAATGACGAACGATACACTGAAAATCTCACAAAAGTCGATGTACAACTCTCAGAGCAAATTAATCAAAATGTAACGAGTATCGATGGCGTTCTTCCTACTAGAAGTGCGCAGCTTTACGAACGTGCCGGAAAATAACGGAAATCGTGAGTTTGGGTAAAGTCAGGCATGTAATATAGTAGTAAGCCCACCCTGTAATACGAATAAATTTTTGATAAAAAAATATATGCATCTTTAATATTCTTCTTTGATTTAAAAATGCCAGACTAATAAATCTAATAATAAATATAGGAAGTCAGAAAATATATTGTATTTAGTAAAAAATTTTCTTAAAATAATTATAATTATTAATAACTATTTAAATATTATTTAAAAGAATCCAATTGTGATTGCATTTTTTCTAAATTCTGATATAGATCTATAAGTTCCTTTTTGTTAAATTCGACCGTCAATTTAGACTCTTCCTCCCCTGTTAAGTTCAATTGCACTAATGCCATTGGGCGTACATCTTTTTTAATAGTAGATGATGCAGCTTGAATGTTTAAACACCAATCAATGTCTTTCACCTATAATGAAGTAGATGAAGTAATATTACAGAATCACATTTACATGTATGTTGTACTGTAAATCTATACATACTTGAACAGGAAATATTGACATTTGCCTAAAATGATCGATTATGCTTTTGCCATATGTAATCCACGCATTCAAAAATACTTGAACTTTATCATCCTCTACTTTAAAAGTGTCCTTTAGAGTGCTTTCCATTAATTGCGGTTTTATAATATTGCAAACAGCTTGTTTATAAATCGATGTGATCGCATCTAGGAGGCAAACTAAATCGTCTTTCTTCAAGTCTAAGGAAACCAACAATTTCTCCTCCTCTTCTTCGCTAAATACCTTTGGGTTAACATTAGACTGAAGCGATTGACAAATACGATTGATCAGTAAACGGAATTTACCGTTGTCTACTTGATTCGCTATTTTCAGACCCTGTTCAAGCCTGGAACGTAATATTAATGCCTCGTTAGTCCAGACAATATGTATTACCCATTTTGGGAAGCTGTCAAATTTAAATACTACCGTGGCGTTACTGTGACCCAAGAAGCCATGACACTTGACACATTTGTAGGTTATACAATTATCTTCAACAGAGAATTGAACTTAGGCATTTAACATAACTTAACACCGCACCATATCAGTGTTAACAATCAGGTTGGTTAACACTGGACCTTTTTAAAAGCCTCTGTTAATTCTGTGCTATATGTTTGCATCACACGTGACATATGCATTTTAGTTGGGCGTGTATATACTGAAATTGAGCTTTTAACATAGGTCTACAAATACAATTTACGCAAACATATATTCGATCAAAAAATATAAGCGTTTTTAGAGCTTGTCTCTTTTCCTCGCAACAATAATTTACGGTTTACTCAAAATTTATTGCATCCACGTCAACGCACGTGCGCACGTCATGTCACGATCGTGATCACTGAATTAAGTTTGATAAGAACTTGATCGTGTATAAAAAACAAAATTCGTTCCAAGTTGTACGGAATTATTAACAATGTCTTCGCATAATACTGTGTACGACAAGGTACTGTATGTGTACTAAAAATATTATTTATTTATGTATTAATAATAATATATAACTTCTTTAATTTGTTCGTATTATAGGAGCACCCACGAAATTTAATTCCTGAACTATGTAAACAATTTTATAACCTGGGATGGGTAACCGGTACTGGCGGTGGAATATCCATTAAACACGAGTTAGCATTTTCTTATTCTATTTCATTTAAAGAATTGTATTTTCTATTATCCTATTTTTACAGAGATAAAATTTACATCGCACCATCTGGGGTTCAAAAGGAACGGATATGTCCGGATGACATGTTTGTACAAGATATCAGTGGCAACGACTTAGAATTACCACCAAAGGAGAAGAAGTTAAAGAAATCGCAATGCACTCCATTATTTATGTGCGCATATACGAGGAGAAATGCTGGCGCTGTAATTCATACCCATTCAAAATTTGCTGTAATGATAACATTACATTGGCCAGGAAAGGAGTTTCGTGTTACTCATCTCGAAATGATAAAAGGTATACAATGATTGTTAGTTATTCTTCATTTTCACATACACGTAAATATTACTGAATGTAGGTATAAGAAATCAAAAGCTGGGGAAAGCATATCGTTATGACGAAGAATTAGTAGTTCCAATAATAGAAAATACTCCATTTGAAGAGGATTTAAAAGAAGAATTAGACGAGGCTATTCTTGCCTATCCAGAAACTTGTGCTGTATTAGTAAGAAGACATGGTATTTATGTTTGGGGCGATACGTGGCAACAAGCAAAGACAATGTGAGTATCGACTAATACAACTTAATATATTTAATTTTTTTCATTTTAAGGTATTGTGAATGTACTTTTTTCCATTTAGGACAGAATGTTATGATTATATATTTGATATAGCTTTACAAATGAAACTAAGTGGATTAGATCCAGCTGCAGTTCCTGAAGATTATGTCTTAAAATATTAAAGGGATAAAATCGTGAATCGTCTTCAAAAATTATTTTTATAGGATATCAAATCAATGTTTTTGTATATTTTACAAAAAAAAACACGTATAAATATATATACATATATTACAATACCGATTTGTCAAATTTGTATATATTTTCAAGTATCTAGATCGAACGGTTGGAATTCTTTCCTGATTCGTTTTGCTAACTCTGTTTCCTCCTCCATATCCAGCTGACAATCTTTCCAATCAACTCGATCATTAAGATCTAATATACTATCGGAAGCTAACACTTCTCTACCAAATTGGAGCGGAAAATCTTTTCTTATTCTATAGAACAATTTTTCTCTACCTGGTAATTCTGCATAAAAATACAAAACACCTGGTTTTGCGATCTGCTGTAAATCCGTGTGCAAAGGCAACTGTGATATTTTGAAATTATTACACTCTGCCATTTCCTGAAGCAAAAATATTGTTAAATTACTATTTTTCAAAATATAATTTCACCTAACTAAATTATTAATTTCTCAAAATATGAAAATGATCCTTATAGGATTACATACTTCGAATGTTTCTTTCAGAGCTGGTGCTTGATTTTTATGAACAGGTACAACTTGCAACTGACAATGCGATGTTTTGTAATTACGCTCAAAGAATACAGGTACCTTATCCATAGTTGCATAGTATTCGGTTATAGCTTTTTTATACTGTTCCATTTCATCTTTTACCTCTTTAGGTAGAATGGAAACGCTCTGATGATGTGTTATTGGCAGAATTAAGAAATGATTTTCAACTAATCCACCTCTAGCAAGAGCAACGTAAACTTCTGTTCCAACCGATATTACTAAATGTTTAGAAACTTCAGGGCTAGATAAACAAAACCAACACTTTGCTTGGTCAAATTCTGGTCTCTGCCTTTTGTTAGAACCATCGGAACGTTTGGCCCTCTTAGTAGTGGTTTCTTGAGAATCCATATCGTAAAAGAACTGGGTACGTTTTGGTTGCTCTGATTTTTGTGAAGATGGTACATTTGATAACATTGATTTTGGATAAGGAGAATCTGTTTCATCTGTAGTTTTCATAACTAAATCAGATAAACGAGTCCTGTCAACAGGAGTTAGATTCAATGCATATAACCATTTCTTCTTTTCATCATTCATCACAGAAGAAAGTGCTATAAACCTTGTAGCAATTTCAATACTACCCTCTTGTTGACTCTGATTCCTAACAATCAAAATATTAGGTAAGCAATATTGTATTATAAATCATTAAAACACATATGTTCTAACACTAGCATAAATTCCATTTACCTATACGGAGGTCTTTCGTAATGAATTCCTTCCAATGCCGCTACATGGTATCTTGGTTTCACTTGAGCAGCCAGCCATGCAATCAATTTTGAACCTTCATATTTAAAATTTGGTTTATTTGGATCCAAATTTGTAATACCCATAGGCCACGGAGAACTCATTAATATATCTATGCCACGAAAGCTCGGCTGGCCTTTCAAGCAAGCCTGCCTGATCGACATAACATCATTCTCATCGAAACAAACGGATTTTTCTTCTGAAGGGCTATATTCTCTGCCGCTAATGTAAGCTATTTTAAGCCCGGAGCTAGCGGTATATAATCCACGCTTTCCAAGATAAGTAAGATTCTGACATATCTCGCATCCATCGACGTCTGGATAAAAACCTAAGTCAATTTCGCTATTGGCGCCAATGATGTATGTGGGAACTGGTATATTTTTCAGGCCACATTTGTACGCTTCAAGTTCCCAGTTATTCTCTCCAAAAAAGTTTCCGACGCACAATAAAAAATCGAACGGGCCACTCTTTTTATTGATAGCCTCAACTTTGTTGAATAAAAAGCTGAAATTACCCTCCACGTCCCCACAAAGTAATACTTTCTG
Source organism: Xylocopa sonorina (assembly GCF_050948175.1). Lineage (NCBI taxonomy): Eukaryota > Metazoa > Arthropoda > Insecta > Hymenoptera > Apidae > Xylocopa > Xylocopa sonorina. The sequence continues at coordinate 8,955,604 of NC_135197.1, read as the reverse complement.
TTTCTCGCTCATGTTTATAAATATAACCCAATTTTCAATAAACGAGTGGATATGCACACATATCAATACAGTGGTCGCAGGTCACGTCGAAGATTTATAAATCGCGTAATAAAAACGATTGTAGTGTATTTTTTACTATTTTTAACTACGTGATAAATAAAACTTTATATCAATGAAGCTTTACCGCGTTTTTAATGTACGTACAGTGCCGAGTTTGTTGGTAATTCTACGTGTATTAACCACTACACTACCACAATCAAACGTTACATCTATTTAATGACCCGTGGCGCCATCTCTGTAAAAAGTGCTCAAACTGGTCGCACAGCGTTATCGACAGCGAAGTGAACTACTGAAGCACTAGCGCCATATCTCGGATAAACGGTGAAACTAGACGGTAATTAGTTTCAGTACACTCCGCAGAGATGGCACCAGTAGTTCTTGAGTAGTTCACTTCGCTGTCGATAACGCTGTGCGACCAGTTTGAGCACTTTTTACAGAGATGGCGTTAGGGGTTCTGGAGTAGGGTGGTAGCATCTGTCTCACTCTTTCTTATAGCATCTTTCTCTCTCTTACCTCTAAAGCGAGAAATATAATTTATCTTACTCTTTCTACTTAATGAAAATTAAGGAATTTCTTTATTTAATCAGCAGTACTCTAAAGTTCTGTAATTAAGATGAGAGAGAACAGCAGAGAGAAGTAAAGAAAACAGGAAACAAAGTCAGGAAGGCAATAAATTCGTAATATACAGAGGGTTTCACTCCAGTATGCGTACCTACAAGAAGCTATATTAAAGACTCCATTTCTCACTCTTAGCTGTAAAAATTTGTCACACGAGTAGTGAATCACCCTGTATACTGTGCTTATTTTAATTTATATGTAACATTTAAGAAATTTATTAAATAATGTAAACATGTACACAATATCTATAGAAAAGAAAATAATGTTTACTTTTAATATTCTAAATTCAAATTATTAATTATATAAATTTATACTTTATAATAATAATTAATTATATACGGAATTGATGTAACATTTGAGTATTCCTTATATGAGATAACACTTTACTAATAAGTTCAGTTTTTTTTCCTTTAGAATTATGTGGAACTGAATGTTGTTGTAGCCACTCGCTTAGATCACAAATTCTCAGTTGATCTAACTGATTATTTTTTGCCATTGTTTCAACAGTAATACTCTGATCCTTAAACATTTTAGTAAAATAGAGTATAATTATTATATTATTAATAAAAAATTTAAGAGTACAATATAACATACCATTTTCTTTACAGATTCTTTATTGTTTTTAGTACACGTAGCTTTTTCTAGTTTGTCTTTCAGTGTTAAATTCTTTTGTTTCTCATCCTGTTTCACCTGTTTTTGAAAAGTCAAGGTTTATACATAGATCATACAGTATGTATATAATTGATAAAAATTAAGAATAATATACCAGTTTTTCATTAACTAAGGGATGTGGTTTCTGAATTTTAAAATAGTTGGAAATGCTTCCTTCGTTTGATACTGTAAAATTGTCATTTGTACTATTCTTTACATAATCACCTCTCACATTTTGTACAGTATTTAAACACTGAATTCCTATAAAATTCAACATATAATTAGATTATAATTAAATTCTAACAATATTTGAACATATACACATATATGTATGTATTACTAAATTTAATACCATCTTGGAATTCTCTTGTACTTCTACTTGAATTTACTCTTAAATTTTCATGAAATGGTATATTATGAATTTGGTGAATTTTTGCCAATTGTGTTTCTAATGATGTAGCACTTATATTTTTCATTTTATGCAACTCATTTGCATAACCAGCAGAAAATTCTAATTGGGAAGTAGTATTATTCTTCTCCATGAAACTTACATCTATATCTTTGTCTTTTGGCAATATATTCGATGAGAAATTTGTACCTAAAAATTTCTGTGTAAAGCAAAGTATAAATATGATTTTTTTAAACAATATCAAGGAACTATTGAGTATTATTTGCTGAAACAAACTTACTGTGTTAAATGGAGTATGCTCAGATATCTGTAATGGTTTACCACAAATTGTGGGTAATTTTATAAGTATATCGGATAAAAACTGAGTAATTGTGAGTTTTTTGTCTCTATTTGGAATAATGTTTAGTGGACCACTTGTTAGACACATATTAGGATATATGAAAATGTTTGATTTCGGTATTAGAAATTTTATTTCATAATATAAAACTCCATCTTTATTTTTTGGTAAAGAATAACCATACTATAACACAACACATCTATATGAGCATTAAATTTGTATACCAATATGCATTAAAAAAATTATATGTGACTCTTAGATATTAATACCATGTTTTTCCAATGTTTACGTAATTGATCATAATCTTTGAAAATACAGTTTTCTGGAAGTTCTTTAGATACAGACAATAATTTTCCTTTCTTTGTGCTAAAGAATATTAAAAACATTAACTTTTGAAAAAAGTATACTTTTAAATTAAAAAAATTATCAGTACCTTGGTAATACATGTATAAATGGAAGTTTATATTTAGTTAAGTCAATGTATCCTTTAGGATCTGCTAAGAAGTGGCATATAGTAGATGGAGGAAGATAATCTTCCAGTTTTATACATGGAATTTTTACTTTCTCCACGTGAAGTTGTAAGCTTATGTTTCCTTCTAAAATTTCATTACAGTATATGAAACAACATAAATAGAAACTAAAGCAAAATGAGGGATTTTAATACCATTGATAAGTATATCTAATTTTAATGCCCTAATTCCATCCACAGATTTATAAAACTCTTTTCCTTGAACAAAATAATCATCAACTTTACACCACAATGGAGCTATTTTAGTTTGTATTGTATATATAAGACAACTCTTGTAAAGTTCATTAGTAACTGCTCGTAATCCTTGGTACTAGCCAAAATAAAAGGAAAATCAGCGATATACAATCAAACTATTAATCAATAATAAGTTACTGAAACAAATGAATATTTCATGCTTTCAACAAACCACCAGTTTAAAATTTCTTAAAATTTTTTGCAGTTTCCCAGTTTCAAAAAGCTTTCTGTGTCCAACAACAAATATATATCGTTCTGTACCTGATACTGGTGATGCGATAATATCAGAAATTAAATAAATAAGTATTCTGTAATTATTACATAGTTTTTAGATATAGGCATCAGTCATAGAATGATAAAGACGAAGTATAAAATATGGAATTCATACGTTACTGACCGACATTTCATTGTTTGCCAGTGAAAATTTGATTTTGCTGACGAATCACGAACTTCAACAAAATCAATTTCACAAATTGCACAAGATAAATCACTTATTTGCGGAAATGAAACGTATACAATCGATTGTTCCATTGTTTCGCACATAAATTTACATGTGTCCATTGCTGTGTTATGTATTTAGCTAACTATTTTAATAATTTCACAACGTGTTAAATTTCACGACGTGTTAAATTTCACTTACGTATTTGTGGCTGCAAATTTTAAATTCGAATTAATAAACATGCTCTCAACATCTAAAACATAAGAGTTCTAGATATCCTGGTAACAAAGAGATGATAGTAATTCCTGTGCACATCTGTCCAAATTTCGTAATCACTTTACAATTGTTTTTGTAAATGATACATTTATATTTATTTTAATTAGTTAATTTTATTTTAAAGTTAAGTATATATAAGTTGTTTCTACAAAGCAAACAAGAATGGAAAAAGTGAATCATTTACAAATTTCACTATTTTAATCACGATGTAGAGAGTTTCACGCTACAAGTTTGGTGGCTATATTAAGTGTCTATATATACAAACACTTTACGTTATTTGCGTCACTTCGTGTGTATAGTTTCGTACGCTTACGTGTGCTTAGTTTTCTAAAGAACTTTATATTTCACTTGCGTTGCAAAGATCTTCTTGTAAATTATTTCGACGCATGTAAGTATAACTTAACTAATTATTTTCTACTTTTGCATAAAACCATTGCTACTCACATTCTACAATATTTTAAATTTTAATCGTGGAACCTCCATCTTGCTGAATAAGGAGCTTGCTGGCGATCGATATTTTCCTAAATTGTTAGCACAACAGTCATTATTATCTGACCAGATTGTTTAAAGCTTAGAATCACGATCATCCCAATCATGATGTTGTTAAATAAAATTATCAGCGTTAAATTATATACGAAAAGTGAATTTCTAAGCTCTTTTCGTATATCGTATATTAAACGTTGATTGCGACGCCATTTTCATCTGCCCTTCAACGGTTTCGCAGCCTTAACATTTTGTAGAATTAGATATTACATTTATATTTATACAAATAACGGAATACTTCAAAGAATTCGTAAATTATTTTATAACAATTACAAACATTACGTCATTCATCATAATTATTGATGCAGTGTTCTTATTGAGAATTCTTTCCCTTTTTAACAGTTTCTCAGATCTACAAATATGCAGATCTTTGTCAAGACACTCACAGGGAAGACCATCACCTTGGAGGTTGAAGCTTCAGACACGATAGAAAATGTAAAGGCCAAGATTCAGGACAAAGAAGGAATTCCTCCAGATCAGCAACGTTTGATCTTTGCTGGCAAGCAATTGGAAGATGGAAGGACACTTTCAGACTACAACATCCAAAAGGAGTCTACATTGCACTTGGTGTTGAGACTTCGAGGAGGAATGCAGATCTTTGTCAAGACACTCACAGGGAAGACCATCACCTTGGAGGTTGAAGCTTCAGACACAATTGAGAACGTAAAGGCCAAGATTCAAGACAAGGAAGGAATTCCTCCAGATCAGCAACGTTTGATCTTTGCTGGCAAGCAATTGGAAGACGGAAGGACACTTTCAGATTACAACATCCAAAAGGAGTCTACACTGCACTTGGTGTTGAGACTCCGAGGAGGAATGCAGATCTTTGTCAAGACACTCACAGGGAAGACCATCACCTTGGAAGTTGAAGCTTCAGACACGATAGAGAATGTAAAGGCCAAGATTCAGGACAAAGAAGGAATTCCTCCAGATCAGCAACGTTTGATCTTTGCTGGTAAGCAATTAGAAGACGGAAGGACACTTTCAGACTACAACATCCAAAAGGAATCTACACTTCACTTGGTGTTGAGACTTCGAGGAGGAATGCAGATCTTTGTCAAGACACTCACAGGGAAGACCATCACCTTGGAGGTTGAAGCTTCAGACACGATAGAGAATGTAAAAGCCAAGATTCAAGACAAGGAAGGAATTCCTCCTGACCAACAACGTTTGATCTTTGCTGGCAAACAATTAGAAGATGGAAGGACTCTTTCAGATTACAACATTCAGAAGGAGTCTACACTTCACTTGGTGTTGAGACTTCGAGGAGGAATGCAGATCTTTGTCAAGACACTCACAGGGAAGACCATCACCTTGGAGGTTGAAGCTTCAGACACGATAGAGAATGTAAAAGCCAAGATTCAAGACAAGGAAGGAATTCCTCCTGACCAACAACGTTTGATCTTTGCTGGCAAACAATTAGAAGATGGAAGGACTCTTTCAGATTACAACATTCAGAAGGAGTCTACTCTTCATCTTGTTTTGAGACTTCGAGGAGGAATGCAGATCTTTGTCAAGACACTCACAGGGAAGACCATCACCTTGGAGGTTGAAGCTTCAGACACGATAGAGAATGTAAAGGCCAAAATTCAAGACAAAGAAGGAATTCCTCCAGATCAGCAACGTTTGATCTTTGCTGGTAAGCAATTAGAAGATGGAAGGACACTTTCAGACTACAACATCCAAAAGGAATCTACACTTCACTTGGTGTTGAGACTTCGAGGAGGAATGCAGATCTTTGTTAAGACACTCACAGGGAAGACCATCACCTTGGAGGTTGAAGCTTCAGACACAATAGAGAACGTAAAAGCCAAGATTCAAGACAAGGAAGGAATTCCTCCTGACCAACAACGTTTGATCTTTGCTGGCAAACAATTAGAAGATGGAAGGACTCTTTCAGATTACAACATTCAGAAGGAGTCTACTCTTCATCTTGTTTTGAGACTTCGGGGGGGTATACATTCTTATCTTGCAAGCCAACAAATTTCATTTTTATTTGTTGAAAAGCAGTTCAAAGATACTGCTAGGCTTCATATGAATAAGAGAAATCTGTGTTACAGTTAGTAACAAGATAAATGTTCAAATTAAACTGTCTCGGAAATCTCTTGAAAATGGAGTCTTTGACAACAGCTAGTCAAATTGATAGTATTGGTAGTTTCATTATATTACTTTTTTATGTACATTTCATATTGAGTAATTTTCTTGCTATCAGTATATAACAGTTTATTTGATAACGTGTAATGTCAAGAATGGCGAATTATAGTGGTCCAATTATATTAGGACGCATTCTTGTAATACACTTATCCTCATTAAACAATTATTAATATACTCTTGACACTATTTCTTAATCCACTTATTAATATAAAAATAGAAACTTAACAATAAATTCTACTTTATACTTGTTTATCAAAATCGGTTGTTTTTTACCGGTTTTGATATTTGCGTGCGTTATTCGCAAGCAAATGTAATTATCAACGCACTCTCCGTTGCGTTTTTGATCCCGCACAGCTCAAACAATACGTGTAAGAGAGTTTGTTAACGACTCTTCTCGTGACTTCCTTAAGCCCTTGAAGGGAAGTTCGCTCTTTTATGGTTAATTATTATCCCACCGCGTGAATCGCGTGACCAGCGTCGTCCCACAGCCATGAACCCGGAACTCCATACGCACTTTCAGTGTAAAGAATTCCTTGCTCTTTTCTTCTTTTGCGCACTTATTGAAGCATCATGATTGTTGTTCTCTTGCTGCCTAATTTAACTTTTATTGTTCATTGTTTTCTTTTTCCAACTGATTTGTGATCAGCTCGGACTGGGTCAGTGATGCATGTAGAATTGAGAAGCATGCTCGATCTATGGATCTGTGCTTTCTTATTTCTTATATTTCCTGTATCATTTGCAGCCACAAATTTATATTTTGAAGGAACAACAAATTTATTTAGCTTTCAGTAAAAATAAAGCTAATACACTGCTATTTTGTTCCATAGCTAAATAGAATATTGCTATTTCAATGCTGACTCATAATGGTGCGTAATGAAAATTTATTTTATTAGTATACAACTTAGTTACGTTCGACAATAAGAGAATTAAAGTTGTCCACGAAATCGTCGGACGATACAAGAAGGAAATAAGTGAAATTGTATCGCGTTCAACGTTCTGAATAGAAAGTGTTGCGAGCAGCCTCGTGATTGCTACACCTCTGCTCAATCGTGTTCGACTCCGATCGAAATGGTAAAATCGTACCCGTTAACATTGATTATAGCTGCCTTTTATTATATTGAAAATTATAAGAGTATCCGAATTGTCAAGCTATTAGGTTTTCGAAAGTAAGGAATTGTGGCGATTTTTGGGAGAGGAAAAGAGTTTAAGAAATGGTGATGTTCTAAAAGAGTATCAGAAGAACATCTGTCGTTTAAATGGAAAGTTTATAGAAAATGATTATATCACAAACGGAAACGCATTTAATATGTTGCATCACATTAAACGCTGACATCGGTATAAACGTTTATTCTTTTGCTTCCACGTTTTTATGAGAATATAACTGTTGCTTTTATACGCTCCAACGAAAAAACGTTACGTAAATTGTCGTCGCTTCTTGTATAATAATGTTACGGTGAAATTTCAATCGATCATGCTTAAACTGATTATTACGAAATAGTAGATACGCAAAACGATGAAAGTGCATAGCAATAAAATATGACACTAACGTGTATTTTTTCTTATGTAAAGCATTCGACTTCCACTTCTTTTTGAATGAGAAAGTGCGAAGTAAAAATGTTATACTAGCTTCAGTTTCTTTTTAGTGATATAAAAGGATTGCTAATCTCTTCGTCGAGTTTTATTAAAATTTATCAAAGGATCAGTTTCTCAAATAATTGTTACAACTTTGACCAAAGAAATTTTGCTTAAAATAACTATAGGTACTCGTTCAACTCTACAAAGTTTCCATCGTGTCCGTATTTCAGTCGTTTCTCACCTTGTTCGAGCAAACGGATCTTTATATAATTGTTTCGATCTTCGTGGTTTTCTTTCTCGCGGAATCCCGTTTGCGAAATATCTTTTCCCGCTATTCAGATCCGATCAATTGCGAATGCAGAAGCGAAAGGTCGTAGGTTCCCACGTTGTGAAAATTACCCTTGGATAACGGCCATATGTGAAAATGTTAGTGATCCCGGTCGTGGGTGGTATCTGGCAACATTCCGTTATACGTTGTACCCACCTTTATTCTGCGATGTAGATCAGAGTTGCGGAAAACGCGTTTGTACGTTATAAGTTCGCCGTGTCGCTCTTCATCGGTGTATTGAAGGCGCGTATAACATTTCACGTAACTTTTCGTTCCAAGAAGACCGTTTTAATCGTTCCTAACGAATCTATTTGTTTCCTTTTGCAATACTTCACGAAGTTAATTCCTACTACTCGAAGAATGAAATACCTCTATCGTTAATTTTGATTGTCGATGAAAGTCGATGAAAGTTTCATTCCAAAACGATTCTATAACTCTTTAAAGCACAAAATGTAATTCCACAAGAAGTCAGTGAGCCGTTCAAAAAGAATGATTATAAAGATCCTATCGCGGTGTAATGTACGAGATTAATGATTAATAGACTCACGAGAGAAAGTGCTGCGCGACACATTTTCTTTATAATTAAACCCGCGTGAGGCCAAGATCCTCCTGATAATATGCGTGTACGTACTCGCCAAGCTTCGCACTCGAAAGTCCATTGAATTTCATTCATAGCTATTCATTGAAGCTTCACAGGCTATTCTCTGTGTTCTTCCTTTTTTTTTTGCCACGTTTAGAACCTAAAATTGTACAGTTTTTTTATTGTTAAAACATTTATCCGCTATCTTATTACCTTAGCTAATAACGTATTAAAAGCTTGTGACATGGATACTTGTTGCTTTTTGAAAGTTTTTCGCGGCGTCAACTCCATATCGAGAGTCTCGTATTTTCTTGATGAGCCTTACAGAAACTGCAATGCTCCAATAATTACGTACGCATTTTTTATCGACGCGAACTCTATCGCTTTTTACGACGTGAAATTGTTCTCTTATTATATTATCCTAAACAAAGTCATTTCACACAAAATAATCTGTATCATCATCGTGATCGAAGTAATAATGAAACAATTGTATTCCATAGAATAATTGGATTATTTCAAATAATTCACAATCAAGATTAATTCGTTCAATTTTGTCTAGCTTCATTGCCAATTAAAATACAAAGTCTATAAATTATTTTTGTCTTCCGGGGTGTGATAAAGTGTACAAAAAATGTGATTTATGGAGAGATCAACGACTCAGGATGTGTGTCAGGCAATGAGCAAAATTTTTCACATATGTACCGCTATGCGAAGCGAGAGTAAACACGTTAACACGAGGAAGGATCTACGTGCGATTTAAGATCAGTGAAAACGCTAATTATTACGGAGAAATCATCAATTATGTCGCTCATATTCCGTCTTTGGTTCGTGTTTCTTTTTCTTTTTTTTTCTTTTCTCTCCTTAAGGCTGCTTCCTTCCCCTATCGCCCTCCTTTCGAGACCGTTTCTGTCCTCCTCTACCGTGCCCCTTTATTTTCTTCTTTTTCTAAGCATTCTCTTTCACCGTTGCATTCTTTCGCTGCTTTAATTATGCGAAGTACTCCCACGACCAGAAGAATGCTGTTCAAGATCATGGACTACGGTCGTGTCAGGCGACGACTTTTCTATATAATTATTCCCAACATTTTTCCTCTCTGTTCTCACTGCTCGATTTTCACGTTTTCTTTTCGCGTCGCGTGTCGAAACACATGTATGGTGACCCCTCGAATGTAAAATCGACAGGTGTTCGCGTGTATTCTCCTCCTGAATTCGTTGGTCTGAACAGGTCAAGTCGGCGGGCCTTATGCTCGTGAAATGGTGCCAACGAACGCTCTTTGAAATTTAAATAAGATGAGCTGTTAGGCTGTACGAGTTTACTTTCTGGTGTACGGTCTCGTTTGTTCTTTAAAAAGGGAAGCATACGCGGAGTTGTTAATATTTTGCTACGGTTTGTTCTCTGGTATTCAATTTTTTATCACTTCTCCCTTCCCTTTCTCTTTTGTTGTTTATCCTCGTTTAATCACTTGGGCATGGGTTATTGTAAGCTATTCTTGACTAGAAGCTTTCTTCTTTCTTCTTCTAGAATTGAAACAAAATGTTGCGGCATGTTGAGTCAATGCAGATATTTTTACAATGGCTATTTGTAGTTAGTAATGAATTGAAACTGGATATTGTACGCCTACAGTGGACCATTACTACTCGACCTTTACCACATTTGGCGGTGGCACAGGTACGAAAAATATCGGTGATCCAACTCGAATTTATCGGGTTACGTCGCGAGAGTACGGTTATTCGAGTAATAATTAAAATGAAACTGAAATTGTTATGTACACCGCTTACACCACAATGTAATGGAGAGTCCAGTATTTTAACAAATAATTCTCTCGCAGATTAACTTCTTTTGAATCGTCATTGTTCGCAGAGAGCGAAGAGAAAAGTAATGAGAGAAAAATCGTGAGAAGGCACATTCGAATTCATATCGAAACGAACAGTTTTCTCTTGGAACATTTCTTTTGAATATATCTATGTAATTTTCCATAAATTATGGTAATTTATCGAAGTCCACCAACGCGCTTCTTATTTACAATTCTGAAATACCTTGTACGCGTGATGATTAATGTCCGCAAGTTGACAAGATACTTCGGCTGGAAAGGTCGGTGTTTCATGTGCGAAGGCTTTGCGACTAAAAATATTATCCAGACAAATGTGTAACGTGCACAAGAGTTTTGATTACGTCACTTAAATGTAGTGTTAACGTAATGCGAGCTGCTAGAGCACGGAATGCTGAAGAAACTTGTCGATCATGCTGTCACGATCAGGTCCAAGGAATCATAGATCACGAAGGAATTTTCTTGACGATCCAATAAGAAGTATTCGAACAGTTTCTTTCTCAGAGTCAAAATAGTCATATATTAAGTATAATAATAGACAACAAATGCTAGCAATTGTCATACATGAAATACATAACTGCACAATGACGTAGCAAACCCGTATAGGTATAAAGTTCATAAATGAGTATCTTCTGTAAACAAGTTATGTTCAACAGAAAAAATGTATGCAATGAAATATGAGCAATTTATGATCACATTATTTACATCATCTGTTTTTTAAAAATAGATTTTGCGAACTGTTACCGTAAATGTTTGTTCTGCATCAGACAACATTACAGTACGCTGTTATTGAATTACAAAATCATGTTTGCAAAATAATACAAACTGCATCGGTGTCGAAATTGCAAGCGAAGCAGCGATACTCGTGTATGCCAAATAACTAACTGCACAGGCAACAATGTACAAATAAGAACTTGATCACGGGTTAAAATCCAGCGAATGACGTGCCCAAATCTTTCAAATGCAGTCCCGTTTTTTTTAAATTGCCAATGGTTCGCAGACGGCGAAGAGAAACGCTCAAAAGTTCATTGCGAGGGAGGAAAGGATGGAACGCTTTTTGAGAAACGCTTAAAAGTTCATTGCGAGGGAGGAGAGCGGAAAAGAAGAAGACATGGCGAAATTGAACACGTCTGACTTATTTGCTCCTTGTATTCGATTGTGGTTTTTGCCGGAGCATATTAGGTCGGAAATTGAGAACAGGAGATCACGGATGTGCAGGGAGAATTTTCTCGTTCTCCTTGGTAGGCTTCCTTCTCCCCTTGCAATGACTCAAGTCCACTGACCGAGACTCGGATGCCATGCTATAAAGCCGAAGAAAAAGTCGCGATCGTAAACTCGACTCGCTTCCGCACCTAGCGATAGTTCCGTGGCGATCGGCGTTGCTTTTCGTGGAAGATCGCGCGAACGCTTGGAAACTCCAAGTATTCGTTGCACTTTCATTAGTGAAAATTGAATTCGGTCTTGTCGTAGTTCGTTGCGATACACACCGCGAGCAAAATTCTGTTCGTGACAGAGTTCACGATTTTCTGAAGAATGAAACAATTCAAAAAGATTGGATAAGTTGCATAATCAACCGCCATCGCTCACCTTCGCGACAGAGAATCCCGGATCTAAGTTGCAGTTAAGCATTAACGACATGATGCAACTGCAAGTTTTAATTGTCCGAGGATACTCTCAGGTATTTCAATAAATTGCTGGTACATTTTCAAGAAAAGATTTAATATAGTGGAACACAATAAATCGCGCGGATTGCAGCCGGTTATGACGGAAAATCGGGGGCCGTGGCGCGGTTCGTGCGCCACGTCCCCGGCGAACGGCGGCGACGGCGACGACGAATAAATAAGGAGACAGGAACGTGTAATGACCCACACTCGATTATTGCGAAGCAGAAAGAGATAGGCGTGCTCCTCGTGGCGGGATACGAGCGGGATAAAGACGAGCGGATAGAAAATATGGCCATGATATTTACTAACGCGGCCTCCACGTGAAAGTGCTCGCTCTTCGCTCTTTTGTGCCGTGCCTCGAGGAACGCGTATACGATCTCGATGTAACGGGTGACATGACCGAACCATTCGAAGAAAAACAAGATCATGCCCGCCGGTTTCCGTTCAAATGTCGCCGCTTAAAAGAATTGTCCAGCTCTCCTCGTCATGGCGCTACTTAAGTATTAATTTATTCCAAGGATTCAATGGCTAAGATCACCCTGACGGGTACCGCGCCGGCGGCCGGCTGGAGAACGTTGGCGAAAAATGGAACGATCGAATTGCGAGAGATTCGTATGCGATGGAATTTGACCTAAATAAGTGTTTACAGGAGCCCGGACTCTCTTTCCTCATACAGCTGCTGTGCGTACGGCTTGGAATCTGCAAGTAAACGACATTGAATGCGTTTTTTATTCGTCTTTCGTTATTGAACGCGTTCGTTTGGTGAATTATTGGAACGTTCCGAGTATCAGTAATGTATGAATCTACATCTCTAGTACCGGAAATATTTATTAAGTTGCTCTTAATTAATACGCGTATACTACAATTTTTCATTATAATGCGATTGAGAAATTATTTTATCCAATATTATATAAATTTTATATACAGTTTAGTAACACGTACTTGTACTTTTTTATATGTTACCTTGGAAAATTTGTGATTTTATGTATCTCCGAGATCTATTTCACATTCGTCGCGGATAATCAGTTGTCTGCTGTATTCTCTATTTCACTTTTTTTTTCCCCGCTTGTAATTGAATGGCTCAGTGAACCAAGCGTAACATTGGTCTTGGTTCGCTTTAACTATATGATTGTTGCCTAAAAAGTAGTTTTATTCAGTGAAAGTCAATTTCTACGAGAACAGTGGTATGATCCTATTGTCCGTTTCCTCGATACAATAATAATCGTATAAATTAGAGAGTGTATTGTTCATAACTGTATTATAAAATGTTATAAAATATTATACAAAGTCTACTTTGGTCATATCGTCATAAAAGTGCCAACGTACAAGTCATATAAATCGTTACTTAGTCTAAAGCAATTAAAAAAATTCGTTTCCTTGTACGTACTATTCTACAGTAGATATATAGCAGCCTTAGTCTTTTTATTCAACTTTATCTCAATATTTTATTCCAGATATTTCTTTCTCTTTCCCGTGAAATCAAAAAATCTGGGTTACCCAACCAATTTAATATAGTAACGCTTGAGTTAACGTCGTCAACTAGTTCAGACTTAAAAACTTCGTCAACCGGATTAAAATTCACATCTGCGACAAGTCTGTCGAGCGACTGATAGAGGAGAAACAGGATACCGATTTAAGTCAAATTAATTAAACATTCGCATGATTTACTTAACGTATTTCCCCGAGGATATAAGGAGAAGAAAATTCTTGTTTCTCCTATTGCCTCTGCGACTTCCTTATCAAATATATCAACGTCTGCACCGTCTCTTTCCACCATCGGTTAGCGGAACCATTTAAAGTGTACCAATTTCTCGTCTTCACGCTTCACCAAGAAGCCGACCGTCCAATTCGGCGCGGACGGTCCATCCGTCAGCCGTCCGCAGCATTCGGCCATAACGTGTTGGTACCATTCTCCTCTATCCGAGGCACCATTTCGCCGCTGGTCCCCGTAAAGGTAATTCGTCCAAAGAATTTCGATGAAAATATTCGCCTGGTAGCGCGAGGTGGTATCCTTAAGGTCTCCTCTTGGTGATCCTCGCAAACAAGGACAGAAGAGAAGGGGATACGAAGTTGTATAGGCACCTTTCTCGCGGCGCTCGCTATGGAATGGCAAAAAGAGAGGAGGCACTCTGACGTCACATCGGTTGGTCGGTAGTGCCGCTAGCCTCTCACTTGGCCGGCGACGTTCGGCATGCTCGCTTCGGTTTGCCTCAAATTCCGCGCCGATCCGTTCGATATCGATACGATCAGACAATCGACTCGATCGAGCCACGACACTCGCGGCCCGTTGGCTACCGGAGGTAGCTCTCCTTAACTCAACCTACAAAATCCGCTCCAGGTGCGCGCGACATGTAACAGGGACCAGCTGTCCACCGCGCGGTGTACGCGGACGGGTGTGCAAAAACTGTCAGTGAAGTTCTGTTCTGGTGGTTGATCCGGGTGGTTCGTACGCCGGTTCACCAGTGTGCGGGGCTGATTCTATTGTTCTATCGTTGTGCCATGACACTCTGGATACGATCGTGAATGGATTAGGTGGCAGCTACGGTGAGTCCACTTTTCTTCTTCTTCTTCTTTTTCTTCCCCGTGTCACTGCGCTTCCTGCTTTTATCTATCGCTCATGTCGCACCCTGTATTCTTCGCGATCTCGTCTTGCGTTCATATCCTGCCTGGGAATGGGCGCACGAAAGAGACGATGTTGGAAATCGTAAATAGGAAAATAGGTTGCAAATTGTTTCTTCTTCGTTTCGTATAATGGAGCGAGATATTAATTTCCTGTCTGTACAGGACTCGAATATTTCGGAACCCCATTTTTTCTGTGCTCATTTCAGTTTTTTAGTTGGATAATAATTACATGCTGATAAGAAACTTGTGTGATTTATCGCGTTTAAGTAGTGTTTGTACTTTAAAGAATGTCAAATGTGATAGATGAAAAATGGTGGGCTCCGAAAAGACCCCTTGCCTATTTTGCACAGGATGTACATTCGAGTAATAAATCATTTTGCAACATGTAGTATTTATTCAATAGATAGAAGCTAGTTTTATGGAAATTTAGTTTACTGATGACCTCTGTTTGTCACATTGTAGCTATATGTCCGTGTGTACTTAGGATGAAGAAAAACCAAACATTTCAGCGAGAATAATTTTGTTTCCTTGCATTGTATACATTGTGTCCATCGTGAGGAGACTTCTAGGAAGTTTCTCAAAATTCTACTGGCTTTTGTACTCATTCGCAAACGTCACCTAATTGACTTACGGGACGAATCCATGGACCATTGACATTTAAATGTCCGTACGTTGGATAACTGTCGAAAATACTCTTTCGTCACCGTAGCATGAATAATTGATGGTAAACGTCAGCTATAGGGAATTAAATATTTAGATTCAAATTTGCATTAATATCTATAGCCATAATTTATTAAAAGAAGTCAAACTGTAAATTGCCGTGGTTTTAATTAAAGTCCAATATTTATATTTTTTTTATATATCTCGGGTTGACTATCCTCGGATGAAAAAAATATTCTCTTTCAAAAAACGCTCAAATGAAACGGTACAATGCGCTGAAATCTGACGTTTTAGCGTTTAAGTGATAAGTAAGCTGTTATGTTGGTCATTTCGCATGCATTCCTTCAATATAGAGAAACGCGGTCACCTGTTTCGTTATTACCTCTTAGTACTAAGACAAAATTGCACGGTTTGAAACGTTATTAATAACACAGTACGGTACAAGCAGACGATAAATTTTAATATGTTTATCTTGGAGAAATAATATTATTTAATGTGGATTTTTGTTCTTAGCAAGTTGATGTTAATAATATAGAATCACGCTTCGCTAAATCGAACATTCATCAATATCAAAGTCCCCAAATGACTTGATATAGCTTATGGAAAATTCCGTGTCGTTTCATTTACATAATAACATATTGTTTCTCTCCACAAAAGGATAATAAAACATGTTATTGATCTTCCGCGATGTAGAGTGCATGATACAATCGTTTACGGATTTTCTGTGTCTTCTTTAGCTTTTCTTTTTCTTCAGATCGAGGATGTATATATAATGATCACGTGTAGTATTACGTGAGTACAAACGAAGAAACCTTCGCTGAAGTTGTTAACTCATCGATCCCGTCGCGGTACTTACTTAAACGTTATTTCCTACAGGGCTCCCTAGATGTTTTCAATAAAAACGGGGAGTATACCAAACACGCGAAACATAATTGTTGTAATCGAACCGTGTTGCTGTACCGGCACCGGTGTTTCAAAAGAACGACACGGTGTTTTGTAACATTGAGTAAGATTTGTCACAAATTGCATAATCGCCGAACGAATTATCGAATTCCTCGGTAATAAGGGAGACTACTTTGAGCGTACTTCACCCGAGGTACGAAGAGGACGCTTATCACGATTGTTTAACACGCGAACGCATCTCTTTATGATTTGTATCGATGTAAATTCGGTAAATTTATTTAATTAATTTGATATTACGTAACGCGCGTGTAATTCAATTTACTTTTACTTGGTTGCGATACGTTTCCATGCCTCGAACGTTATTTTGAAATTGACCGAAAAAGAACAAGCGCGGTAAACGGATCCCATGGTGCTTAAAAATAATGATCGAATTCGTTTCGTAGTTGGGCAAAGCGGTTAAACTTTGCGCGTACGTTACGTCGTTCTCACGTCATTCAATTAAAACCGGTGAACGTGTACTCTTCCTTTGGAAAATACACCGATCTAGTAATCGTAAAAGGAATAAGGGGTTAACGGGTTAAAACAGATTACCGCGTTTAAACGGCACTGTCGCAGTGTGAGAATCAGCTTCGAATCCGTGATGGACGTTTAACGAGGTCGACCGCGGTTTTTCTCGCTAAATTACACTAATTCGTTATTAGCGTGATTGTAAAATGGTTCGACGAAATTTCAACATCGCCTATTCCGTGGAAAGAAGGCTTCGTAGTTCGGTAGAATTATGTACTTTGAGCCAGAGATTAAGAATTAATAATTGCTACAGGTACGGCTGTTTGATGTTAGTGGATAGCGTCAGTGATAAACGAATAAAGTAAAGTCTATGAAATACAAACACGTACATATAGCGTTCTGTATGGAAGGCTGGTGTACACGAAGGCTAATTCTTCTTACTTTAATAGTCATCAACATACTCGATCCTCTCAGCATGTACCGCTCCATGCTTCCTAGCAATTTTAACGTTTAAAATCCACGGGACTGAACCGCAACATCTCTCAAGCATTTCGCTCGTTGGACAGTTTTAAAAGGTCAGAGAACTGTTAGGTCTTCGGTTAACAGTTTCCCATGGCACATTCAGAGCGGTTCGATTCGTTTGATTCGCTTCGTTCTGGAGCATGGCTAACAAAATATCTCGCGTTTCCACGAATCGCTCGCAGCCAGAAACCTCTGAAGGCTCGGGACTCACAGTATCCAGTAAGTCCAGTTTGAGTGAGCATCCTGACTTCAAGTGGATTGACCTCAGTCGTCAGGATTCGTGATAGGAATAAATTCCCCCGGTGAGGTCTATACCATGTATTACGGGCCTGGGAACCACACTAGATCGGTCTTTTCGATTTCGGATGCGATCGAACTGGAATACCTTGCGAGAGGTTTAACTCAACGGGCCTTTCACCTTTGTCGTCTGCAAATAAACCAATATTTTCCCGATGAAAGGGTTCAACCGATGGGTTTCAAACTTCGCGCACGTATTTCTTCCTTGTAACTGCTTTAATGGAAGGGTAGAAGAAAACTTCGATGAAATATGAACTATTTAAATTAAAAATTTGGCAGGAATGATATTTAGAGTAGGGTTATGCTTCTCATTAGAAAAATCAAAACATGGATAATTGATTTTTCTTTGGCGACCTCGCCATGTGTTACGTTCTCATCGTGCACGCATGAAACATGCGAAGATTTGACTAACAATCTCTAATCGTTAACTCGAGGGTAATTCTAAATCAACGACGAACGTGGAAACCATAAAACTCCGTACAAAGATCGATACATCGTGTAATTGAATGTCGAAATGTGACATTCTCACCGATTTCTGAAGTACCCGACGCTGAATTGGTATACTCGAAGGATACTCTGCATTAGTATTCTGGAAGAGCGTATGTAAATTGTAGCCCAAGTTATAAATAGTCTTTGGGTAAACAAACTGACCTAAAAAAATAGCGAACAGGGGATAAAACCCTCTGAGAGTTATGGTGAATTAAATCAACCGATTCGTAACGATGCTTATAGTAGTCCTTATCATATTAAAGTAGATGTACCAAGAATTATCGCAGAAGAAAGTTCGATATACTCGATATTCTTAAAACGGAGTAAATTAATTGTCAGAGAAATTTTTTACAAGAAAGAGTAGAATGATTTTGTTTACTTTCGCTTCGTATTACTTTGCTCCATCGTGATCGCACGAAGAAATCGCAATGGATAAAAAGGTAAACGATTTTCGGTGAGAACAAGGCTGCAGCGATCGATCGAGCTGGCAGAACCGATTCGCTCGAATGAGAAAAATTATGCACAGCAATATTCTTTTCCTATTTATTGGATCGGAACGCTTTACCGCTCGAAGTTAGTCGAGCGAAATGAGAGGTTCCTTTCATTCTATATAAGCTTCCAAGTCCTTTTCCTTCCTAAATTAAACGCCTCTGTGACTGTAATCATATCTCAATGCGATATAAATTATCAGACACCTGTTGCCTTCTGTTGTGCCTATAAAACGACTGGAAACAGAAAAACGGGAGAGAAAGTTATGCTTTCGACTATATTTTATTGCTCGATTTATTTCAGGAAATATACACGATCGATTTTTTGAATTAATCATTACTAGCTTCGATAAGGGGAGGAGATAGTAAGAAAATATAGTTGCAATGAAAATGCTTGAACAATCTGACTTTCTGTTTTCGCTCTACATGAAACAGAAACAGTGGTAAATATATTAGCGATTCATTTTTCTGCGGTTGGGATTACTGTTTATCTAGGAAGATGTATAAACAAAAGAACTAATCAGAATTGCATATATGGAAACTTCTAAAGTATCTTTTTGATATCAGACGATAACTTTTAGGACGAATAACCGCCAGTTGCATCATATCTACCCTTTGGTTCTTCTTGTTCGCGACCGCAGAAACGGGAGACGGAGGAAATACGATTTTGATCAAAAATCGTAGAGGATAGACTTACGAAACGTTAGACACTTGCGGCAGTTGGTTAGGGGAATAGGAATTTTGTTCACTTGATCGTTCTTAAGTACAGTTATTAAGTCTTATAAATGCAGAAGGAAGACAGTTTCTGAAAATTACCAGAAGCATCATCGAAACGACAGGGAAGCATGGAAGACGCTTTAGAAGAATGTGTTCAGTTTGCATATAATATGATACGATTTGCACACACAGACGTACAGCGCGATTCAGGGATGAAGTTCTCATAAAGTTGTCGCAGCTCGAGCAGAGCAAAATGCGTGCCCGCGCGATAATTGACTTCACACGGAAATGTGCGAAGACGTTAAAAAGGTTGCCGTTAGTTCACCGCGACGTTAACTCAATAGGATTTGACGTACGGAACAATGAGAACGCGAGACAATCGTGAAAGCATCGCTGTAAAATTCCCTCTGATTGTTTTCGTAGAAAGTAAACACAGTGGGAAGAGGATTCGGATTCTGGCGAGAGTAAACCGAACTCTTTCTTGCGTTTCGAGAGCCGTGAAGTGCGAAAACGGACGTAAAAACCCGTGTTACCTGTGTAATTACACCTTCTAGGTTTTATCAAAATGAAACGAAAGAAAGGGATCGAATCGCGTTTCTGCCGGAAACGCGAACGTGTGACCCTCGAAAATCGTCTCGACGGTGGTTTCCGGTGTTGGCTGGCTTCTTCCGTTCGCCTCGCACGACTCGATTTCTTTTCTCTTTCACTTTCCGACAAACAAAGAGTCGTTGTGTTTTATTCGCTGCTATCAACGAAGCCTTCTTCTTTTAAATATCATCAGTTTCTTTTATTGCTATACTTCGTACGTGAATTTTAGATTAACATCGATGTACATCTTCATACTCCTTAATAATCGTCTACTGATTATTCTTACAGTGAATCCTAATATAGAAATTGCTAACAATGATGACATGAAAACACGATTATATGTGAGAAATAATTAGCCAAGAGAAGAGTTGATGCGCGTTTGTCCATGGTATCGGTTCAAAGATTCTTTGAAAAAACAGTAGACTGTCCTTTCTGATTAATATCGCCTTACAAAAACATGTCGAGACACAATTTCTTTGTATACTCGTTGGATAAAACACACGAGAAGTATAATTGATTCCATTCATCATCAGTTAAACTTGATATCAATACTCTTTATATATTTACGATGTTTCATGTTAGGTATCCTATATAAGGGCAACTGACCTTTAGTTTTCTGATTAATGGCAGTCGTAAGGGGGATTTGCCTTATTCCATGAATTGTTATTTATTAATGGGATAAACAAAATATCGTTCCTTATTTGACGAACGACTCGATGCAAGGAGCACGAATGAAATTGCAGTAAACGGCGATTATCGTTTAAAGGCCGACGAAACAGGTTTTCTAGAGTCGCGAGGATTGGATGTATCATGCGAGTACGTGAAAAAAAAATCACCGTCTGGCCACTTTCAGAGGCTGGTCACGTGGAACATTTGACCCCGAAACACTATTATCATACGTCGGATCAAAAGTTGTTTTGCAGTAGAAATTGCTCAATTCGAAACGAAAAAACGAAAGAAAGATCGGAATCGTGCATCCCGCGAATATTTGCGGTCCTCGTCGAAGGGAGAGAAAAAAAGAAAAGGGAAGAAATGCGAACGTTACAAAAAACGATCGTGGGATTCATTTCCACGTGAAAGTGAGCACTGTTTTCTCCGTTTTCACATCGCATTCAATTCTTCTTCACAATCGCGAAAAAAATAGCCGATTATCAATGTTTAACATTTAACGCTTAATCGCGGGTACACCGTGAATAATGCATCTGTTTAACCGAGACCAAGAAGCATCTCTGAGTCGTTCACCTTTGAGGGGAATTATTCTTAAATCGCATAGAGGTAGGATGAATGCATCTTACGTGGACTTAATGACAATCAACCTCGGCCTCTCGTATCTCCTTAAAAACATATTACGGGCCGTTAAATTAGCTCTTTTCACGTTACCAGAGGCATTAACCGGCTCGCTCGAATCGAATTCGAACAGTCGCAATGAACAAGCGAGTTCCTGGAGGAAAGAGCGACAACCTAATTGCGTAATGCAAAGCCTAGTAACCTTTTGTGATTCAATGCACCGTTGTGTGTTGAGAACAGATAATACGTGCATCTATACCGCTTCGAGCATGGTAATAGCGAACCGTTCTGTTAAAGTCACTTGTTCGATGAACAAGTCACGCTGTGAATGCCGGTGCGTGATGAACATTACGAATCACGCCTCATCTTGCGAAAAGGGCTTTTTTCGGACGATGGTCGTAGGACGTGTGCGAGATTCTTTGCGTGGGAAATATATCGAGTTCAGTCACTGGATAATTGGGAAAAAATTGTATAAACACGCACGAAACGTAATTTCATCTAGTCGAATTGTATTTATCAGAATGCAAATTTTGTGCGAATGCGGATTTACATCGCAATGTTCATTGGGTCATTAGCCGCAGGCATGTGGATATAAGAATTATAGTTTGATATTAATGTGTCGTTTATCTGATTGTAAGCCTTCACTCCTTGAAAGTTACGAAGGTTGACTTGTTTCCCACTTTTATTTCGTTGTCCTCGCGTTTCACTGTGTCGAGGCGCTATTCATCCCATCGCGTTTGAATAAAAAAGTAATTGAATTGTTATCGCCGTTACATCGACGATGGAATATTAACTTCAGTTGCTTTAACTTTTATTTAGTTGCGAAACAGTAGTTTGTTCTAGTCGGAGAAGTAATTATCAACGCGCGACTTGTTCACTATTGTTTCGATGCAATGCTATATAAAAAATATTTCGCTTAAAAAAGTGCACGTATTAATATTAATAGTTATGTTAAATCCGAGAGATTTAAGAGTGCCAGTGAAGTACGATGGTGCGTATAAACGCAGTGATTAATGGCTGTAACCCGTTAACTACTGTTTTCTATTACCTTTTTTGCCAAGATAATCTTCTCTATCTAATCGATCAAATTGTTTTCGTTTCTTTCTTCGCTGTTCGTATCTGCCAGCCATTCAATGTAAGCCCATTGAAACTCCTTTTGCAAAAAGAAATTTTCACGTTGATATTTAAAACGCGATTATTAATATTATCAAAAGATTAAGTCCAATTGTATTCGCTATGAAAAAATTTAAGTACGACATTTTTGCGAAATGCTGTTTTTAAATTGATGAATAATTGTTTAAACTCTCTGATAAATGGTATTAAAAGTGACGTACACGTTCTTTCTCTGGAGGTCGAATTTGTTCATTCTTATTTTGTGGCCCCGTTCCCATTTCTTCATCAAAATCCTGTTTCTCGATTCGGCGTAGGCTTGCAAGAGCAACCGTTAGTCAATCACGAAACCTTAATAAATACCATTTGGTTATTTAATCGGTGGGTAACGTTAGTTGGCAAACAAAGACGCTGAAGATGCCAGAAAATGCAAATGCGTAACTTTCTATTTAGAAGAATACGACTTCTCGAATTATTATTCTCGCAGGAATGAATTAAAAATGTAATGTTCACAAAACTGAATTTCGCACGCATCTCTGCAAAGTTAATATACAAAACATTTCCCTTGAATTACTATCGTGAAGCTGAAATCTGTTTCAATGAGATCCTATTATTATACAAAGCGAGAGCAATAGTATGCACATTTAAAAACTAAAAACCTTGCACATTCTTGTGCGATATTGTTTACCTTTCGTACAAATATTTATTCCGTAATCGTAGGAAATATCTACGCGCGCGTATGAATTTTCTAAGTTGGAACTAGCGTGAAATCGATGCAACAATTTGTACGTCCGCGAAGCCCACATTACGCCATACCCGCGAAGTGTGTCAATGGGCAAGTAAATAGTAGAATGCCTCGATGTTCTTCGTGTGGCTAACCTACTCACGAAAAGGAATATAAAAGCAACAGTTTCGGTCCGTATCGACTACCTACTGCATTTACTGGGTTAAACAGGGACACGAGCCGGATACATCGAGACCTATTTCAATTCGATCGATCGTCATTGTCCGACAAATTATCTTGCGATACGAATATTCGATCATTCGTTCTTTAATTTATTCAGAAGAAAACAAATAGATTTACAATTGTTTAAACAGCCATACGCTTTTGTACCGCAGATTACGGACGTACAGATCATTTCCACGAAAATGGGAGACGAAGAAGTCCCGCAAGACGTAGTTGCAACGCGTGTTTCTTTCACCTATCTAGTTAGGTAATTAGTACTGGTCTGGATGTACTATTGATCGAAATGCAGACCACGATGCGTTTACGGGCGTTCGACTTGGAGCCTAATGAGAACCGGTCGAATTTTTCTATTCGAAACTAAAGTAAGACTGCGCTCGTAAAATCTCCATGATTCCACGTATCTTTTAACCAAACATTTTCTCGTTATTCATTAAGCGTTGATCCAGACGGTTTCAATGAAGTCGCATTGATTTGCAATATTAGAATCTCAGTTGAAATCGGTTAGAAAACAATGTTCTTCCTACGCTTTCGAGCCTCGCTCATTTCAGACAATCGGTAGGAGGAGCTAGTTCTTCTTCCTATTAGAAATACTTGAACTCATCCAGCCAGATTTACTACCCCACGGTTAAACGGTTCTAACAGATTTCCTCTGATTTTATTGCTGTCAAGATACTTCGATGGATTTATCGGCTACGAAAGAATCCTCAACAGCCATCGTTTAACTTTTCTTCTAAATTCGATTCCATCGAAACGATTCCAACGGTAGCAATTGCTGCATTGGGGGATGAAACTACCAGTATTCATTCACCTTTAATTATAGATTTTTGAATGTATAGGGTGATGGAAAAAAGAAGCCATACGCGAGAAGCAATCTCATTTTTCATTCTCTGATAAATGGCCACCGATAGAACCGATTGTTTCTTTTCGATGACCTTTCAATAATCATTCTCGAGCAACGGTCTCTCTGTCCGCGGTCTCTCGACGAATTTAACGCTACGAGGCGAAGACAAATGGAGATGACCCGTTTAGCCCCGTGCCTCGCCGATGAACCGTTGGTCACGGCGAATGCTTGGCAGCAAAAACTTGGAAACGCGATGGGGCGACCGGTTTGAATTCTCGCTATCGAGAAAGGAAACATCGACTTTCTTCCTGTCTCTCTCTCCGTCTCTCTCTCTTGTCCCAAGTTTCTCTTCCTTTCCTTCTCTCGCCACGGCGGTTTCTTTATCCGATACGCGCAAATTCTCCCGGTTACCTTTTGCGTCCGGTTGGCCAGCTCGTCGCGACAATCGCACGCGAATACTATGTTATTTACGCTGCAACAATCGTTACCGGTTATATTATGTACGGGATATATCCAATCGTGAACCGTGCCCCTTGCTTTTCCGCGGGAAGGAATTTTTCGGTCGGACGTGAATGGTCTCAAAGGTTCTGAATCATACCTGGTTACCATTGTCTATTTATAGTTGCTAGAATGATTAGAGGATCGCCTACTTAAGTAACTGTACCGCTCAATAAGGTATCGGGGTCTTTGAAAGCCTCCAGCGGTGTTGTGTTTAGTGAACGTTTGATATAGTTGTTCTTATGCATATTACACCGGTTGTGCAATATGCGTGCTCCTTTTCATTTATCGTATTACATATAAAAGAAATAAAATTATGTGTTGTATTAAAATTAGGCTAATTCTTTACACTATGAGTATCCAGTAAAGAAGAAAATAACTCGGAGGTTAATCACAGGAATTTTCATTCAATTTAAATCTAGATTTTGGTCGTATCTAGGTTAATAACTTTTTATGTAGTTAGTAATAACCGGTTGGCTATTGTAGCCGTAACAGTAAACGTAATTCTTTTGTGAATGAAAATGTAACAAAGGGTATTGCGTGTACCAAAATGCATATAAATGCACCAGAACAGCGATCACGAATTGTGTTATTAAAGGATCGTAATTCATGCCTCTACGAGCGCATTTTCCGCAATTTCTGCATATCGAGTGGAATACATGCGTACAATCATAGCAGAATATGCCAGCGGTAAAGGCTGTTAACCCTGTTTCCGGAAGAGAACCGTGCACGAGCGTAGGCCATTGTCTTCACTTTCCGATTGGTAGACATTCGTATAAGATCTCCACACATCATCGATGAATATACACCGAACGCGTGACTAACATCGGGAACAACTTCCTTTTTCGTGTGATCTTGTGTTCGCATTTCTTCGACGATTTTTCATTCCGCTCCCCTTTGTTGGGAATGACTTTGTAACGAACCGTGGATCAAACATTCCAATGGTCTTCGCTTAACACGATCTGCTTTTATTGTAACGTTCGTTACATTTGCAGCCGAGGCATAGTCGGTTTTATCGCGTACTAACATCACGGTACAGATTGTATTTTACTTAGAGGCTTACGTTCCCAATTCAATTTTGTTTTAGTGGGAATGTTTAAATCGATCGCTCGCAAAATTATTTATCCGATGATGCCAGGTAGAAGCAAACGGTGTGCACGTAAGAAATAGACAGTTCTACATAAGGTGGCCTCCTTGTTGACCCAAAGTAAACGGAGCATGACTGAGTGCGTTCGATAGCTGTGTGTAGCTATCATATAGTGTAAAAGTCATCGACATGCCACGTGCACACACATCTGCGATCTCTGTACGTTTGAAAAAAAAAGGGAATCAATACGTTCGCATGCTCTATCTTTTGCAAACATTTCATAAATCTATAAAATATCAGCTGCGGACGACGCATCTATTTTCTTTTGTTACTTACGCGTGCAATTGCGGACGAGTATGCAAATAATGCAAACGAAGTGGTTAGATGTAATAAGCACGGCGATGTAACTGACAAAAGAGAATCTCGTTTACATATCTTCCGTTTGACCGTTCGTAAACGTTTACGAATACCGTAAAGTATCATTTTACGTTGCATTCGCTACGCACAAATGCCTGAATGGGAGTAGTATCAGCCGTTGCTGGTTTTTCTTTCACTTCAATTCGAGGGCACTTGAAAGTAGCTTCGATGCAATTTTCGCTTATAGCTCTGCCGCTATAATTATTCACGATGCGCAGAATAACGTGAAAGAAGTAGAACGTGTCCAGTTACGCAAAATGCAACGCGCGAGTACAAAACACTTACAAATTGTCATAAGAAAAATTGTTTCAACTCTACCTCCAGCTGAAATGGATATTATAAAACTTCATTTATCTAATTTGATCGTGGAACAAGTATTTTATATAACTCGATCAATTTATGTAATAGAAGTTCGCTGATTCTCCTCATTACTAGAATTTCTCGTGCCGAACTGACGCCAGATAAGTAGATCGAGTAATAAGAGTCCGACAGTAGATCAGGTAATCGGAGTCAGTCAGGAGATTCAGCCGACTGGCTGTTCAGTAGAACTTCGATAAATGAAGTTCTACTGTAAGACAATTTATTATCATTTCAAACACGCATCCATGCAGAAGCAAAAGATTCTTTTTATTGGGTACAGTAATGTGCATATACATTATGATGCTTGAAGAGTGAAATATTTCCCTAATGTAATTCCATTTCCGAATCCGCGTTTATAAAATCATAAATATATAGATAGGTGCGCATATTTTGCATGCGTGTATCATTACACGGTATTACACGCGAATGGATGAAAAAATAGAAATTGAACGCGATGCAATTGAACGCAGAAATAGACGTGGTACCGCTACGAGGGAATTTACAAACGAGACGCATAACCCGCGAGCATGTCATTGATTTAATGATATTTTGTAATACAGAAGTGATTCTCCGGTTCGCTTCGGGGTATCCCCTTGCTCGAGACGTTTCATAACGAACAGTAAGTTACATTGACGCATTACGGTGAACCGTACAGTAATTTGTAATCGTGGCGTTTGCCCGTGATTAATTTATAATAAATGCTGGCAGCCAATTTCGATCTAGCGGCCGGATCGGAACGAGCAAGGCACGAGCGTTGACGTGGAGGAGAAATGGAAATCGATCGATCGAGGTTTAATCCGATGTTATCTCGAACGTAAGGAGGAAATCCGGTTTTCAGGGTTCGTTAATCCATTTCTATTGGATGCGAGCGAAAGCCTGCATCGCGAGGGTATAAGTTGAAATTAACGCTAATTTATCAGCGAATGCCGTTACCGTTCACATTACGCTCCGCGACATCAATCACATATTGTATTTTTTAATCATTTCTGTTTCTGCCCGCTGAATACGTGAAATGTAAATATTTCGAAGCAATTACAGGAACCAGTAGCCACAGTTTTCAGCTGTTTTTATTACGCGGACATATTTGTAACAGGAATGTGAACGTATGATACACCGACGTCGAGTGGAAGTAATGCGACGTGATATATTTCGCGAATAACATTGCGACAGCTTCTATAAAAACGAAATTGTTCCTTGGAAAAGAAATTTATTCCGAACGTAGTCGAAAGTAGCTTTGATTCTGTTCCTCGGACAAGCATTTTAACACTACAACGCCTAACGTAATAACAGCGTACACTACAAGCGTTAATGAATCGCCAAACAGCCTCGTGCACGCAATTCGAGTCCTACATATCTCGCCACTCCGAAACATCAGATTTCATCTCGATATGTATATAAGAAAAAGAAATAATAGAAGAAAACAAGGAAAAACCAAATCGATGATACGTTATCGGAACGATAGCGTCCGATTGATGGTATGGAAATGCGTTTAAAGGAGAGGATAGGAAGAAAGGCAGCGAGTGGCTGTGAAAGGGAGAGAGGAAAGGGAAGAGAGGAGAGATCGAGAACTTGCGTAAAGAATGTTCACGCGTATGTATATATCCGCGATGCATGCCCGAAGTGAGGCTACTTTCTTGAACCGAAGAAAGCCGTCTACCTACATTGTAGGTAGGAGTGGGTTAGGTTACATTATATGGTTGGGCGCGAGGAAATTTTACCTTCCCATATGCGGGTCAATAAGAACGGGAGAGGTCTTACATAATTTAACGTAAAACCCGTGTGCTCTACGTAGAACAGGGGAACCCATAGGACGCGTATACGTAATGCGAGGCGCTCGAGATTCGAGACGTGTTTTCGATTCAGATGCGTCCGATTGTTCGTGTATCCCATGCTTTTTTTGAAATCAAAACGATATCTCTGCGAACCAGGACCGTCGAAACACTTGTGCCTGCATTGAAATTAGGACACAAAATTGGGATTGTTTCAGCTTCGAGATATAAAATTGACTATGGTACATTTGGAAGATCGGTGTTCGTAAAATGTTAGAAACAAATTTCGCTTTCGATATCGTGTACACCTCCGGTTACTGTCCGTTTTTTTCAATAAGATGGATTAATTCGACTTTCATCTCGGACAGTGCAGAGTACCGTACGCGAGACTTCGCTTATGCGATCGCTAATTTTTTTCATAACCGCTTCACGAGCTCCGTTCGTCATTTACCAAGCAGAGAATGTCCGTGGCAATGTCCCTGGTCTATTCAGTTACTGAAAGAGTATCTTTCCTTACGGTATTGCATATACATCAGAGACGCGAGCCGACGATAATGCGAGAGTGTAACATAATGTTACGTAGGATGTGTAATCCGAAGCAACGAGTACTACATACTTCCCTTTTACGAATACCTCGCGTTTCCTACATTCTATTTTCTGAACATGACTCTTTTTATTATACATTCTCCGCTCTTATATTTTATCATCGAGGAAACAAGAAAAGTTGGTCGAACAATCGAGCTAGTCGAACATTAGTTCGTAGTAATTCGTGCATAAAAACGCACCGTTTAGGACAGCAAGTACATTGTATCCATGGAATAGTTTCGGGGAAAGGTAGGCGTGCAAAGTGTCGATCGACTCGGACTCTTTCAAGTCAATTTATACCATTCACCCCAGAATTGTAGTTGTGAACCGCACACGCGACTCACGCCCAAAGAGAATCTACTTTCATGGAGCGAGGAAAGTCCGTCCACCTAAGTACTTACTGCACACGAACGCTGTAAACGGGTTAGAAATGTGCACGCGCTTACCCACGTACGTTACCCAGGCTGCATGTGCAGGTAGACAAAGTAGAAGGAAGGCGACCAGGTTCGCGTAACAGCTTGGCTTGTCTTCTAACTGGACGGGAGAACGGCTTGAGTTTCACGAAGAAACTCGCTCGTTTCTTTCCTAGCCGTGCCTTTCGGTATCACGATAAAAGCGAGAGAAAAACGAAATTGTGTTAGCACCTCGATCGATCGCCAGAGTAAAAAAGATCGGCGGGAAGGTTTCACCGCGTGCACAAACACTTCTTTCGTTTCTTCTTCCAGCGAGATCGGCTCGCTTCAGTGTTGGCCTTAAGCGGGTTAAAGGTGACGTTCTCATCACCGAATGGTACGGTTGATTTATATACCGTTACGTGTATATTATTGGAAAATGTAGATCGTTCGTCAATTACTTTCGTTTCGAAATCAAATGTTTGCTCCTCTTTAAGATTTTATATTTTATTTACAATACTTGTAACGCTGCATAAAGTTGATTCGGAACGGTCGAAGACGCAGTGACTTTTATAAGATACAGCGAAGCAAGACGTGCTAGTAACACATTTTTGCGACACCATGCAAATTTAATCACCGTCTGTTTTCAAAACGGTGATAATCGTCTGGCATTACAGTAAAAGTATCGCAGACGCTTCAATTTTTATTCGATAGACTCGTTGAAAGACTGTGGAAAATAAATATATAACATCTGTTTTATCTGGTAAATCTGAGTTTTTATGAATTTCCGAAAGTGTTCATTTTCACGTCAACTTACGAGTTTGTGATTGGACATATGCTAATTCAAGTGGAGTATATCTCAGCGTGCGTTGAAATTAATGTGTGTGCAAAATTTATTCAATTCACTTCCTAGTAGCTGCTCGTAATGGTACACAAGAGCATTATAATTTCTAAACGCTACGGAATATTAAATACACATGAATCATCATGTTGATTACTATCTTGTTTAGCATATGTATTTGGTTTCATCCACATTCGCATACGCAATTCCAGGTAGCGTACGAACAATTTGTAAATTCTGAATCTAGCATATTTTCCAAATTAACGTAGGCGATTTCAAAATCAACAACTTTTGGAAAGACCAATAAACACCTAAAACAATTCACAAAACTTATTAAGGCTGTGTACAACATTTGCTATGATTTTACCAGATCTGCAAAAAAGATTCTTGCTCTGCCATCTCATTTGTAACAGAAATGATGAAAAACGTGTAATTAATAATCAATGATCTTGGCACACGCATAGCAGAAAAAGAACACAACATTACGCTGTAATTTATTATTACGCTAGAAAATGATGGACAATTAAAGAAACGAATGATCGTTCATTAAAATAATTACATATCTGTGGAGAAAGACGTTATGTACTTATTATTGGGCTAGCAGGAATTCTCGATACCCGATGGAGTTAAAGAAATCTAATGGTAACTTTATCATCTCTAGGAAACGCTTCGAGGTAAAATACTTATAAAATTAATCACTGATTTCCCACACGATCCAACGTTAATTCGCGAACTTCAACTGAGAAGCTGCTAATAGGGGAACGCTCATTAAACTCTTCATCGCACTATCATTAAAAAGGGGTGCGTTAAAAAATACGATTAAGATGAATGCAAACATCTTGTTTAGAGACGAAGATGAATTAGCGATTAAGCCAAGTTTCACGTGCAAAACTTACGGATACCAGGAATGCGCTGATCTAACGTCGCCACTGTTAAAATACAAATTCATGCTTCCACAACTCTCAATTAATTTTTAATTGACATAACATTCATCGTCTGTTGTAATTCACGTTTGTAACGATGTTATGAGATAAATTGTGCCTCCCGTCAGAACTTTCGAAAATATTAAAAGGAAGAGAATCGATGTCGCTGAACTGACGCCAATGATGATTATAGCATGTAGAAAACCATTACCACTTTACGCTCTGCTTTTCATACTTTTTCCTCTGTTCTCTGTACTTTTCTTTTTCAACGAAAAAGGAAGAATCGCCAGTTTCTGAATCGCGACGGTTATCTTCGTTGATTGTTTTAACATCTTCAACTGTTTCGGCTAGCTGAGCCGTAAAACAGACGATGGTTTCTCCTGTGTGTTACGAAATCGATACTGGCGCGCGGCTATGTCTCTCCCTTTTTCTGGCACGCAAATGTAGCAAAATTGGCCATTAAGGCAGTAATAATTATTTTTCCCTCCGTTGCGGTTAGCACCATTCTTCGCCTCGGAGACGATGGTGTTCTTGTGGGAAACGCTGGAAACGTTCCATTCACACCGATCATTTGCAACTTGCTACCGTAATAACAGGTCGAATCTAAGGAAATTAGTTGCATTAACTCGTTACGCAATAATATGTTAAATCCACCGAAAATATCAGGGTAATTGCGTCTGCATTACTAGGTTCTGATAATCAAAAGTGTTTTCGCTGGTGGTGAAAGTAATATGTTAAATAGAAATACAAGAAAAGACCCTTTCGCAAACCAACGCAAGATCTTTATGCAAAGTGGCAATTTGCTTACAAGCGGTTTACAAAGAAAACATTAGGTAAAGCGTATTTTTATATACGCGAACCTGTATGGAGAGAAATTAATTGACATTTTAGCACTCACATTACTGCTTTCCTATTCTAGTGCATCCGGAAACGGAACTAATTAATAAATTAATTTGACATTTACAAATATTCCAATCGGTCTCCTTGATATCTAAATAACTAATCTGCAGATTCCATTCCTTCGATTTTCAAATTATTTGTCCTGAACTAAATAGATGAAATAATAAGCGGATACAGTGACAGAAATTCAGTCGATCTTTTTAGAAAACTCAATTCGAGGGAGCTCCATTTTATCTCTTTTATTCAAGTCCAGTGATATAACTGTCTTTCCATCGATTAGAAAAGTACTGTTCGTCTGGTGTGCTTCGACGTGCTCCTTCATCCGCGTCCTTTTCACTTTTTCACCAGCCTTCCATACCAGATTTTTGCACTCATCTTTCCGTTTTCTGTCTCCGCGTGTCGATAACCGTTCCTCTGGAGAACCGTTATCAGGTCACTTAACCACCTAACGAGATCGTGTTCTCCTTGGTTTAATGGATACCCGCGAAAATAAAATCTTGCCAAGCTCCCTGGCTTTTGTTTCCTCCGGCTTGTTTTCTTAGTCTTCTCGTTGATCGATTTTGTCTGGTTGCGTTTCACTTCCCCTCGACATCGCGGTTCCAGTAGATATTGATTTCCATTGAAACCTAAAGTAGAGGATTTAAGCCAGTTGAGGCTTCGTACTAATTAAAATCGATACCTGGTACTTTAAAATTCTTCTGTGGCAATTGTTTGATACCTTCCTACAAATTGTTAGATGATGCTTTTTATTATTAAAGATGTATAAAAATGCATGAAGAAAGACAATGAGGAAAGAGGAAAGTAACATACCTCGACGCGCAGAACCGTTACATTATCGAGGATAAAACTAGATTCCTGAATTTGTACGGTTATCCGTAAAAAAGTACAAATTCCATGTATGAAATGAGGGTCAGTAAGATAAATCCATGCGAGTAGGTATCAGCAATGAGATCAACGGATTGAAATGCGTGTCACGATGATTCTTAAATAAAAATCAGCCGGCGACATGTTGGTGCATCATAATGAATCTCACCAGTACCGGATAACAGTATTGAGAGTGTAGCTACACCGTTGACTCTACGAGAGGTGTGTCAACCTACATTGTTCAAGCTTCAAATTCTTTCCATTTCTTTCCGGATCTATTGTGTTAGGAATTCTAAACCCTACATAGATTTTGTGTACGTGTGCACGTATTACATGCTATAACATGTTGAATAGATTGTCAGTTTTTATTTCCAGCTTAAAATTTATCTCTGAAACAGATCCAGCAATTAGAAAAGCAAACCTCTATCTAGAGTCGAAACATGAGACTCTTTCATTGTTATTTTTCAAGGTATTACAATAAAATCTAGATTATATCATATAATGAGGAATCGCATGTATTTTCCTCATTCATTTTTTTCATTAACATAGTAGCGTTAGATGAATTCGCTTCTGAAGTAATACAGTTACTTAATTCAACTTTATCATAAATTCCACATTTAACCTGATTAAGAAATAGACTAATTACCGATTGAATCGGCTTTTCCTTCCATTTATACTTTACGCCATCAACTTTTTGTTATTTATACTCGGGGATCTGCTTTATTCGCGTATTTTAATAGACAGGGATTGAAAAGTTGATAATTCAAGCAAACAGTTATGCAATTTACATTGGCTCGATGATAAAGCACGATGGTTGAAACAGATCGGGCGATTGTTGCACCAGATCGTCCCATCGGCAAGTACTGATACTCGTGGGGGCCTCGCGCGTGTAACAAGACCAGTAACTCCGTTGAGAATTAGCATTTCCTAGACGCTTTCTAGGTCCGCCCGAATGTCTCGTCTGGCGCGACGAAAATTGTGCAATTGCGATCTCCCGGCGAGAGTGAAATTACACGGTAGCATTGTGGAGTGTCGTAATGCGATCGAAATGGTTGCCCAACACAAATCGCCACTTCGATGCGACGTTATACTCGTGTCGACCCGCGACGGGGAAAAGAGTCGATGTATTTTCTCAGCCTCACGCTTCATTCGTTTCGTATTGCTCGCAGATATTTTTCCCCATTTCCTGGGAGTAATCAGCGTAAAAACGTAGCGTGTCGTTTTTCATTCATTTCGCTTGCGCAAAGTGTACGAGAATAACGGAGAGTTTTATTTACGTTATGCATGTATTATTTTATGCTACAGCGGTCACGGTACGAGGATGAACAATTACGAAGATCGCAGAAGGCCGCGGACAGGTGCTTGGAAGAAGCCGAGGACTGCGTCCGTCGTAGGAAATGACCATGACGAGCGTGGCTGTCGCCCCGGGTAGCCTCGGTGCACCTCCATCCATGCACGCCCCGAAAATGTATCATCTACAGCAGGGGTTAAATTCACCATCGTCCTCGCCCACTCCCGGAAAGGTATGCCTTCGATACGATTCGTCAGATTAAAATGATCGTTGCGTTTCTTAAGCAGGTTCAGGCTAATCCTGCAATATCGATAACCCTATCTTTTTTAAATATTCGCAATCTGGTATTGTAAAATTGCTGGCCATTTGTTTTGAACGATTACGTAAACTGCGTCGAGAATCACGTTGCACGCTCGGAAATAAAATATTACACATAATGCGTCTCGTATTTATTAGCTGAGAACGGGACTAAGGCCGTGTCCGTTCTGATAAAAACCGTACAGAGAAAGTTCGCATAAACCGGCCGATAATTACAATTCGTGACCAGCCGCTTATGTAACGATACAGAATATGTGGAATAGTGGCGTGTATGTAAATTCTCATAGTCTCGTGTGTCGTTTAGCTCTCCGTCGTATCGTTTGTACATAGATTACTCCTGCAGTCGCATAGAGAGAAACGTAAGCGTGACAGTAGGCCAACGTGGTAACAAACGAGCTAGTTTCTCATTTGTACAATTATGATAAGCGCGATTTTTCGCAATCGAAGAGAATTTTATGAAATCACTTTCTACTCGACGGTGATCATTGAAAGTATTCGGATCGCGAAACCCAAGTTATTCTTTCGAGACGAATCCATATATCGAAAGGGTTGAAACGTGAACCGTTTCGACAAGGACAAGCCAGCTCTTCCGATGATGTAAGAGCGTACTCACGTACTACGCGAGTTTAATTCGTCCACCGAGCTCTCTCACAAAGGATGGCTCTCCGGTTTTACCTTAAAACCTGACCTCGTCGAACGACACCGAACACCCCGCCGGTGGCCGCGTCTTCCACGCGGTGTCGAACAGGAGTTGTTGGACCACCGCCTCGTTTCTCATGTCAGTCCCCGTGTTCGACGACGGAACGTCGGATAAAACGAGACCGCCGGCTGCTCGATATCGGTTTCCGTCCGGTTCGATTTCGAATTTCCCCGCGTTACTCGCGGTTGCTGAACGTGATCGCCGCGCGAGCCGCAACGCGCGCTTCGGATGACCCTGCGAACCCACCGGAAGTGCAAGCGAGCAGATCGATGCGCGATGCGACGCGAAAATGGCGAAGGATATTTTGCTCCATCTTGGATCTTGTAGGATTCGTGTCATTATATCGTGAGTATGCGGGAAGAAATTAGTTGTTCGCAAAGTAGAGATTCGGTTTCATCTGGTTTTAAGGAAGACAATTCGTTTTAATGCAGTTAACCGTAAGAAAACGTTTGTGGATTTAGAAAGCATAGTAGTACGGTGCAAGGAAGTAAGGAAAGTTGTGTTCCGCTCGTTTCTAGGAATTATAACACGGGCAAAGAGTGTTTAATGATAAACAGATGCGATAATCAGTAACGAGCCGAGTATCGTAACTGATGTATGCAGATTTTATTAGAACAGCATGTTATATTATTTTAACTCATAAATTCGTTTGGAGAATTAATATTTCGCAAGACGTTTTATCTGGTTTTCTAGTCATGGAAGTAAATTTTACATTCACCATTTTCGATACTTGCTCGAAAGCCACGAATATATTTCTTTTGGTCAAGTACAATGGAGAAAGTAAATCGGCGAAGAAAATAAAAAATATAATATATCCATCGGAAAAAAGTATCAGAGGCAGATACACATCTGGCATAATTCAGTGCTACCTCAAGCGCAAAAGTAAAGTTGTTTCGCTGGTCCGCAAAAATCGTTTATTTAAACTAGCTATCACTTTCACTTCACTTATTTCAAAGTACAATCGTTCGTTTACCTTTAGAACATTATGGCAGCGTTTTATTTTAGACAAAACCAAACTGGTTAACTAAAAATAAACTAGCAAGTGAGACGCGTGAAAAAGCAGCATTAGCAAAATATTTTCATTACCTTACACTCGCTTAATTACAACTATCAAAATGAGAGAAAACCAACTACGATAAAATCTAAACGACGAAATTCCCGCGTACCGATTTCACATAAAACTTCCATCGATGTCAATCGTCAACTTCAATTTAATTTGCGCGCGAAGTTCCGTAATTGAAATTGAAGTCCGTCGAACGTTTTCGAAAATAAACGAAACGACACTTCGCGCGCGGACAATTTTAATTTCATTGCGATGCAAATAACAGCGGAAGCTGGCAGTGAATTATGAATAGTGCCTCGGCGAGAAATTTCCCTCCTCGAAGTCGGTAGGCGTTATTTGCACGAGGACTTCGCGCTTCTCCCTGAACAAAGTTGGCATGATCAATTCGCCGTGCGTACGCTTCGCCATGATCACCTTTCCGCACTCCATCGAACGCTACCAACGCAATGACGTTTGACTTACGCACGTACGTACCTGTCTACTACACGCAACCGGTTTCGCGTTTGGCCCACATTGCTATGCAGCGATAAAACTTTCGCGATATTCCGTCCCAGAAGTACGTGCACTTTTCGCATTAAACACGGATTTCCTGTCACTAGGCGCGATAGTAAATTCTTCCTGGATTTTCAACGGAAGTTCCATTTTCTTGCTATAAATAAAATATTAAGCATCTTAATGCACGCGAGCAAGCGCACAGTTCCCGTTTCTGCATAATTCATTCAGCTACGAACGCCAGCAGTGATTCTGACCTTATTAGCTTCGCTAACACAAACGCGCGGTGACGGGTGACCAATAAAAAATAATGGCAGTAGTTAGAACCGTCGTTTAATCGGACTGCCGTGGCATGCGCTCGTATTAGTCGGGCGAGTGTAGCCAGGCTCGCTGTTTGCGTTCGTACAGGTTCACAGTTAATAATTTCAGCGTTAAAAACGTAGCGATCGATGTGACACAACACGCGGCACGAACTCGTCGAAATCGCATCGAAACGGATCGCGTGCACCGATCTAAAGCGGAGATCGTTATCAGCATCCGCGTTTCGTGTCAATCGGTGAAAACATCGCGGATAGGCTTATGAAAAGATGAGGCTGAGCATCCGGTTAGAGAAACGGCGAAGAAGGTGAGGCGGGCTTCGCGAACGAAGTCTCGGTTCGCAAATTGCGGTATCGTCTGAACGCAAGCTGCGAGGATTGTGTAACCGTAGCCTCTGGTTTGCCATAGAGACGAACGGGTACGATGCATCTATGGTGCATCCGCCGTGACCCCGGTGCATGCGCGTGCACCCATGTCGCTTACGTATATACCAGATTTTATCGGAATAACGCCCATATTCACCTGTCTTCGATTGCGTACACACGCGTGTGCCCACGTAACGAACAGCTGCATTTATCGTGGTCTAGTACCAGTATTCTAGATCGTACGTCATTAATTTTTTTAGAATTCGGTAACAATTCTACGGGCAATAAACGTGAAATAAAAAGTACCAACGGTAGATTTAGAAATGATAACGTTTCGTGCCATATAAGATTGGCAATTTCGTAAAACTTATTAACAAAATATCTCAAGTCTCTGAATATTTATATTAGACGTAAGAACATACCTTTCACATCTAAAAAGTTGATTTAACTCGTTCGGCTGTACAGTCTACTTTTAGCCACTTTACTCGTTCTCTTCTACTTCTTTTTCTTTTTTTTTCTTAACCAGAACATGAATTTTCAGTATATCGATTACTATGTAATCACATATCTGTCGATACGAACTTTGAGCGAACGCGATTAGAAATGTATTACGAGATGTGTGCCAATGACTTGTACTAAGGCTGTTGCAGAGCAGGTCGTGCAATACGTGCATATGCATTCGCTTAACGCTCTAGATGAGACGATTCCTCTACTGTTTGCGCTGCTCCCTGATTTTTGCTGTTTGGTACGTGAGTCTGAAAGTGAACATCGCGTTTCGTCCTCGTAATTGGAATTTACGGTCGCAATCGCATTAGCATCTGAGAATTGAAACTCTTCCGTTGAACGGTCTTTCTGCGTTCTGCAGGAACCTAGGCTCTAATTAACTTGCGATCTCGATTATTCGCGTCTACTCCCGAAGGAAAAATTTTAATAAAACGATATAACTATCGTTTATTAACTCTTTATGATACAATCACAATTATTCGAAGTCACCCTATCGAGATGGAGCCGAAGAGAGAAGAGATGAAACAGGTTTGCAACGAAACAAATTTGTCGTGTTATTTTTCATCGTGAAAATTCATACGGCTGGTGCAGCGCGCCTTTTGTTCGACATTCGCAAGCAGAACGATAGTTTTCTCCGATCGGCAAACGTGTTAAGTAGTGCATACATTTCTCGACGTAAGAATGTACATACTTTTCCGATCTCGCACGCTGACTCTGCAATTTCTAACTTTACGAGCACCGTACAGGAATTCGAACGAAGAATTTTCGATCGATCGTCGTTTATCATCGATTCCGAGTCTGCTATTTATCCGTTGTGAACCGAGCGTGAACGGATAACGCGCATCTATCTCCGCTACTTACATCGATAGACTCTGATCCTCATACAATCAATCTTGTTCATGATGTTCAGCAGTAATTCTAAACTATATTAATTGCAATTATTCAAGACCGTTCGTACGCACAACGTTGAGTACGAATCAAATGTTGATTCAATTCGACTCGTGCCCAAGGCAAATTCATGTCACAGCTTGCAAATGAATCAATATTTTTCTAAACCTGTAAACATACTCGAAAACGTGTGAATTTTTTATTGAAATTGCACGGTCCTATGTAATTCTTAACAGTTGCAACATTAAATTCTATTTTTAATCGAAGGATACAGCTGAGTTAACATCGATGCAGAAGAAAATGATTACACTATCCGTCTGAGTATTGCAATACCTCTAGTCAGATTCTAAATATAGTAATATGAACATAATCCAGTGTTACATGGACGTACATAAAGATAATTGTTCGATTATCATGAAAGCGCAGTTCTATACAAGTTGTTTCTGGAATGATGGCACAACAGGAAAACAGACGATACCAAATGATAATCGTCTCTTTTCCTCGGTAATCTAACTGTAGTACGCTTCTTTTTTTCTTCGTTCGTGCCTCGTGGCATAAATACAAATTGAGCACAGCCTTCGAAAAGAGACGTAAAAAGAGGGCTGCGCTTTTGAAATCGCGGTTAAACGCAATTCGTTTCGAGCTGGAAAAAAAGGAGGATACGAATCGATGCGGGAAGAGTGTGCCGGTTCTTGCGAAAAGGGAAAGAGAAAGAAACGAGCAACAAAACGATAGAGTAGGAGGAGTCACGCGAATAGAAGATGCCCATCTCTTGAGGTCATCTTGATCGCGAGCCTTGGCCATCGAGGGAAAGTGGACTTCTTCCTTTTATGTCACACGTGGTCGACTTTTGGTTCGCTCCCCTTCTCTTTCGACCTTTCCATAGATTCGATTAAATCAGGGCAGACGATTTAAGCCTGAATTAGCCGAGCAATTTGGAACACATTTTCACGTAATTTCCTTAGTTGGTTTGCTTTCTTATTGTTGGTCTATAAATCAGTACTGATTTGTAGATAGCTACCCGTTAACTTTAATTAGTCACAACTAGTTGGAATTAATTTCATGTTCTGTACGTGATTTTCCTTGCTCTTTCTTGTACGAAAGCCTCGCTACGTTCAATCGTAGCAAAATGTGTGGGATACGTTCGCCTTAACTTCTCAATGCATAATTCAAGCTGTATAGAATATTTTGTAACGTCCATACATTTGGAAGAAAATTATTTCGTTTTAAAATTCAGTAGTGCGCCGAATAAGTATTTCAAGAATATGCAAGTATGTAGGTATGCAATTTGCTAAGTTGCATGGTGTTTGCAAACGGTGTAGAAATATTCCCGCGATTCAATACTTTTCTATTTGACGTACTCGTGGTGTTTCATTGAAAGGTTTTCAACCTTTGGATAATTTGAAAAGTGCAATTAATAGTATCTGTCTGTAGATAGATTCTATTCCAGTAATGTTAACTTCAGCTGACTAATTGTGTAAAAAGCATCGAGGATAATCTTAGTCGTAGCTGAGGTAACAGTTTTCATTCGTCGTTTACCGCGGAAATTACGAAGGCTGAATCGGCGAGGAAACAGCGAACAGAAGTAGTTGCAACATTGAATGACCGTATAAATACTCGTTTTTTGTCCCGTGGCTTTCAGAAAGCCCCCGAGGGTTGCTTTTTATAAGTCGTAACGGGCCTGAAAAATTGCTAGGTAGAAGCGAGAGAAAAGAGGTGCAAAGAACAAGGTAGAATTAATAGGCACTGTTTGCAGAATTTCAAAACTGTCTGTGTAAAACAGTGGCTCAGACGCAACTTTATTTGTAATTCATGCCGCACTTTTACTCGTTTTACGTATCGTTAGCCTCGCTTTCGAAATTTCTAAGTAAGAAAATCACGATAATAAGTGAATTATTTAACCACGGATTTAAATCGTAATATATCATTTTTTAGACTGGTGTCCACGTTTGGGTGCAACGACAATTGCGTACCTTTAGAAACGTTTGACGATGGAAGGGGAAATCGCGGGTCGATCGCGTGTTCCTGATTATACAATTTTTAAGCACACTTTGAAACTTAGTTCCAAATCAAATTTCAAGATTGTAACAGTGTCCGTATCCGGTGACTTATTCGCAATCTCTGCTGTTTTTTACTGGTTTCACGTTTCGCTAGTCTCGCTTTCGAAATTCTAACGTATGTATCACAATATATAAACGCTCGACACACGAAGCCACACGACTATGTGCAAGCAACAAACCGTTGAAACAGCGTACAACGCTATAATTTCTTCTTTAGACAAGCCTAATCGTTTGACTAAACATCCCTTGTAAGCCACAGAACAAAGTTCCATTCGCACGAATTTTCTCCAGCCATTTGCGCCTGAAAATTGCAAATTAAACGTTATCACGATAACGACTCGTACGAGACGTGGACAAAAAGAGCGATCAAGTTGGTTCACATTCATTAAAACGAAAATACAAAGATTTCACATTATTCGAACAATGCGGTTCGTACAATGATGTTGAAAGTGTGAACGGTGCATATTATCCACATAGGCACACGCGCGTTTCATTAAAGTGTTCAACCAAACTATAATTTACACCTTTCACTTTGCTCTCAACTTCGTTGAATCGATCCCGTTGTTTACCGTGTACTTTTTTCCCTTAACTTGCCATAGCCGATCGATAAAAATATTCGATCTAACGTCCAATTCGCTTTCGTTTTAGTTGAATCTACCGTGTAGATACGGTGTAGCCAAAAGTGAGCCGTGTACTTTCACCTTCGAATCCGTTGTTCGAACAAACACCGTCAATTGGGAAAGATCAGTGGAAATGTCAGTGGACCGAGAACCTGTATCCCTGTCTGAAATTTCGTTTGGCCACGCCCGTTCTCCCGTTGCACCTGCACCTGCGAGATATCACATCATTTTCTACGGCCGTTCAAACGGGGCCTCCACTATGCGCGCACTTATCGTGTCCTCTATGTGCATATGCTTTTCTTGTTGTTTTTCGACCGGTAGAACGTACAGCAGCCGCTCCTCTTACGTGAGCTCGTTCCACGAGACTTTTACGAAAGTCTCCAGCATCGGACGCGAGAAAGCAACGCGTATCGGTGTTTGCCTTCGGGCCAGCTATCTGCTCCATTTTCCGACCTCCTCGCCGTTCCACGGCTGTAGAAATGCAAATAACCTTCTTTTCCAT
This sequence comes from Xylocopa sonorina, assembly GCF_050948175.1. NCBI lineage: Eukaryota > Metazoa > Arthropoda > Insecta > Hymenoptera > Apidae > Xylocopa > Xylocopa sonorina. The sequence goes on along the minus strand of NC_135197.1, from coordinate 8,913,624 downwards.
CGCGTGCCCCTTTTTCCCCGCGACGAACGAACCGTGCTCGGGAGGAAGTGCTCGATTTCCTATGCTGTACCACGATCAATCTGAGAATCAACCCTATCCGAGACACGGCGGAGGAAGCAATTTACCGTGATCGTTCATTACCATTATTTAACGTTTCTCATGGTCCTCGGTGGTTCTCTCTATAGTTTTACCGATATGATAACCATCGCGAAGTCGACCAGAATATTGCGAAATGTTTTATTCCCGATCGTTTGATTACACGAAGGATTCGAGTGCTCAACCCTTCGCCATTGTAACATGCTCCTCTGCAATGGTAAAGTTCTAAACGTACTAACGTGTTAAATGTAAAATTAAATACACTTTGACCAGACCAACTGGAGTCTCTGTGAAATTGAAAATAGTTGAGCTCAAACGGTCTCTTCCACGGTTAGGAAATGTTTCTTCGCAGCGTCGCACGGGCTTGTTTAAACGGCAGGTGTAAACGCTTGCATTGACAAGCTAAGACAAATTACACACAGTCGTGGTTATTAAGAGCCTCGAAGTTGTCACTGCGTCGTTCTTCCCAGAAAAGGAGAATGTACAGTACCTTCCTGTTATTGTTATTCATTTAGCAAAACTTGGAAGAGCACGGTTAGCTGTTAATATACTGTATGGGAACATGCAAGGTAACAAGTGTTTTCTAAATACAATTTTTTTTCAAAGGAATTTGTAAAATAGTGTAACTAGAAATTAAAGAAGAGCCTGATGAGTAACGTGCAATAATATATTCCTTCGAAAGATGCAGGTGTCGTTCGATTTTATTAATAATATGAGCAAGGCACATCAAGGTAATGTGTTATTAACGTATTATTTACCGGTTTGATATGATTATAAATAACTATCACCATGAGGCTTCCGGGTAATAAAGTATTAATAACATGTAAAAAAGAATATTAAGTGTGTTTGAAATAATAATGGGTAACAACTGCAGGAGTGAGAGTGATACGAGTCTATTCAATCTTATTTCAAGATATAAGTGCTCGGTTCGTGAGAAGCTTTCATTTCCCAATTTTTTTTTTTTTTTTTACCTTACGATTATTACTTCCAGTCTCAAGCACTGATAAACTTCAGCATTTTAACAAAAAGGGATACAACCGATATAAATGAAAGTAATTCAGATAATGCGATGCATTAACGCAAAGAGATTTGTATAATAAAATTTCACGAAATATCGTGATACTTGGCTCGATCACGAACGTCTTATCTTACTTCGGTCCTTATTCGAACAATTTCATAACTGTGCTATCGCCTTGTAATATAATGAGCGTAAAGCGAAGTTTACGGAGTTACACCGTCTTTGTGCGCCTGCCAATTTATACATTAATTTTCTCTGATTGCGAGGGAGAGAAAAAGGGGCGCACATGTAATTTCACATATTTTCTCGAAAGATCATAGATTGCGTCTAACCTTCGAGCATGCAACGGCATACACGCAAATCACTCTTTAATATTTTTTCTTCTCCTTCAGAAACAATGGTCGGGGGGATTATTACTTTATGAATTTCCTGGTTTCAATTAAGCTTTCGCTTTCCAGGTAACTCTCATGTTAATTGCACTCGCGTGGTACCGTACGTGTGCTCGAGACGAAACTTCAGTCCATTATTCGAAGCTATTCCCCTTGAAAATATTCTTATTGCCATTTCTCTTGGGAGGCTTCGAGACAAAGTGGAAAATGAAATTCTGGGAATCACTCTGAATAACAGTCCGGGTAATTAATTTCACTTAACGCATTTTAGTGAATGGCTAATAAAGTCTATTCTTTACTACTGTTGAGACTGTTTAATAAGTATGAATCCAAAACCTATCCGCTAATGAAGATTTGTTATTTTAAAACGCTCGTGGAAGTCTCGATTCTTTCTGATGTGTTGATTTTTATTTCCATTTATTACGAAGGCGAATAAAAAAGCTATTAAGCCGACGGCAAATACCAGCAGCATTTCACAACGCAGACAGTTTATTGTGTACTTTCCCAAAGCAACTGCAATTATCTAGTACGAGATCTTAGAATAATCACTGCTAAATCTGTGATACAGAGGCAGAAAAAAATTGCAACGATGCCTCGTTCAATCCGGTCAGCGAAATAACTATCAAAAGCGCATTTTCGTCTCTGGCGAACCAATAAGATTTTTATTCGCCTCGTAGAACCTGTTAGCCAATGCATACCATTTTACGATAGATTTCCTGCTATTTTTAAAAGGTGCTCTCTCAAAGGAACGAGCCCCACAGCAGTAGCGAGACATGGAAACCAGAAAAACCAGGCGAAGACCAGTTCAAATATTTTTCAATTCTCCTTCCTCGATTTCTTGATCATTTTCTATAAATAGAATTTTTACGAACCTGCATAGGCTCGAAATTCTTCTCTTCTACAGAAGAAAAGGTGCCCGTCCGATCTGTCTGATCAGTGCTCGTTGTTCCACTGGCAGTGCCCCTTTCTTTCGCCCTGTCCCTTTCCCTCTCGCCACGGCCTTTCGAAACTCACGACACCAGCCTAAAACGTGTCGTTGGTTCCCGGCGGTCGTAGCAGTTTCACCAAGGGAAAACAAATTTAAAATGGGATCTCGAACGATTCCTACCGTCATTTACTTTCGCTGAAACCTGTTGTTCCGTCGTTTTCTTTTTCCCCTTGCGTTCACTTTTCACTCCGTCCCTTTGTATCTGTCCCTCTCGTTCTTCCATCAGGCACTGTTCGGTGTACCACGAAAACAGAGAAATACGCTTTTAACCAACTTAATTTTCGTCGCGAACGTTTTGTTATTTATAGCCAATGACAAGAACGCGGGCGTAGGACGAATTTCGAAATTTATTGTAATGTAGAACCATCGAAGAGCTGATTTATGTGAACACCTTCATTGCTCCTGATGCTGTGGTTATTGCTGTTATTCTTTTCCATCGACGTTAAATTAAACAGATAATGTAGAGGCTTTCGTGAATTGCACTTGATACACGTTTAAACTATGTTGCTGAAAGGAATAAATACCGAGCTTGTTTAATTAACTCTGCCCTTTTATTTTAAATATTGCCCACCGCTGTGCAACTTTATACATCAAGTGCTGCAATAATTTGTATTTATGCATGTAAATTGCAATTATTGTGTCAGGTGCGTATGCAACAATGTTAGTACACTGAAACTGAAACTGGTTACCTTCATGCGAAATCGTACTATAAATTTTACCAATAACTTGTCCGTGAATCGATTAAAATCCATATGTTGTTAATTGCAACATGCCGTACATGCAAATTAAATGTAATCGCGAGACCGAAAGATTTACTTTTGTGTTTGTTTCAAGAAAATTGCGTCTCGCTTTCAATAATGCTGTTGTTTTTTGACGATGAGATCGAAAGTGTCCGGAAGTCTCACGTAGATGTAAGACTGAAAGCGTTAATATTTGGTGCTGTAGTGCATATCACTCATTGGAAATTCTGCCTACTAAATCAGGATATCCTGTTGAAAACGAAAGCTTCACGTACACGTGCTCCTTTTCGCATGACAATAATAACAACTGTAATTATTCGCAGTAAAGGCATGCACTGAATATTGATAATGCCTCCAAATAAAGGGGTGAGTACTTGATATTCATGCATGTGCAACAAATTAAAAATAAGATGGCAATTATAGAATTACCATGCATTCACGAAATAAAGGGTACACATTTTAATTGTGTCTACGAAATTATAATAAATAATTATAAAAATAACTTCATGTAACTCTTAAACGCTCACGTCAAAGACTCATATCTTTCCTCGCTATTTCACTTGAAGAAAAAAATTTAGTGGATATAAAAATATTGACTACTTTCTTTAGTTAAAGAAACAGGTATATATTCTACACCAGACATATTGCTTAATCTATATGCTAATGTCTAAGCAAAGCTTGTTTTTTGTATCTGAATATCCAGTTGAGTCCAAGCACGCTATACGTGAACACCGATACCCCGGTAACATTATGCTAATTACTGACACGTTGACACCTGTGATGTAGTAATGCATCTAGTATTACGCTTACTTGCAGCTGAAATATTACTGTTCTCAAACGATGTCTAGAAGCAACTGTCGACGAATCGATGGATCTACATCCACAAACAAACGTTTTTGCAAGTTGAGTTACACGTAGGAATCACTGACGATTTTCATTAAACGTATTCAAGGAATCCGTGTTAATTTAAAACGATTGCTTAATATCGGCAAAGTCTCATAGTGAAAACCATCGGTTCAATTCATTGTTAGAACACGTATCAATGGGATTCCATAGAAAATGCAAGCTACATTACGCCTCGGCTGTAACAAAAGAGGCGCATCAATCACTTTTACCGCAGCTGCGGAAGTGAAAACAATAATCTCTCTGAGAATTTATTACACCTTGATATACTAGCAAACGGGTAGATACCGGTGCTTTGAAGCACAATTTGTTTCGACGCTTCTATCTCGTTAAATGTACTACATCTCGATAAACGACAGACGATTCGTCGATACGTTTCAGAATTACGACACGCTGAGCAAGGGGAAGAAATCGTGGAGCGTCAGACTGGGGCTGTCGCGACAGAATCAGTGCGCGGATGACCCCGGCAAGGGTTGGGGGACGATAAGCGGCGGTAGCGGGATTTCGCGGCAAATGATCTACGGGGATCCATGGCTCTATGGTACGGTTCGGTCATCGAGGCATGGCCACGAGCCACGAGGCTTCATGACACCACCACCGCCCCCGCCACCGGGAGCACCAGTACTGGTAGTATGTTCCTGTCCGGAATTTCTCAGCGGAACCACACGGAAGTTCGGCAATTGCCGCAAGTGCGGTGGTCACCGATTGGCTGGTGTACCTTTAGGAGGAACATGTCGGCTACCGGCGGTATCCTCGAGGTCGAGGCCCAGCCTCGCGGGTAAGTCTAAATCAGACCTAGCCGACGAATTTTAGCGGTCGCAGTATCGATTACTGATCACTCGTTTTGTCCCTTGCATTTTGCTTATGCCTGCCGAAGGAAATGTGAGTAAGAGAAGCATACCTTCTTTGGTAATTAACACGCGGATACCGTTTGGTTCGGTTAGCACCGGTTAGTACGTTCTAAGTGGGGTGCATTAGCGAGTTACCTTCCTTGCTAACTAAATTTTTCGTACGACACACTTGCCCAGCAACGATTTCGTAGTGTTTCCTTGCTTTATTATGACATTGATGCAACATACTCCGATTGAAATTCTACGCTTGTGAAGCGCGCTGGTAAAAAAAAAAAATCACAGTCGTGTTACGTAAGGGAATGTAGTTAACATTTAAGTCTTTTTTTTGCAATTCTAATTACCGCTAGACTGATAAACTTAGAGTTGATAATAACTTTCAGTGCTATCCGCGATTAAGGAATTTCTATTGAAATGAATTAACAAATGTTAAAGTTCAACGGACGCTGAGAAGCAACTAGCTTTCATCATTCTCTTTTACCAGTATTCTTGTTCGATACGTTTAAAAAATACTCGACAGGAGTGCTGAGGTCGTCGATAGACGATCCCTACGACCAGATGCGGCGGAATCGTCTGGTGGAGCCGAGGACACGAGCGCGAAGCATCTCGCCGCACCGTCCTCTGTCGCAGCGCGATACCCGCAGCCAGAGCATGGCAAGGAACACGAAAGAGCGAAAGGGCTCGATCGAAAGTACTTCCTCGAGATCCGAATGGTTCGACAAAGAGGCGGCTACGACTTACGAGGACGCGGGACGCAAGCCAAGAGCGAGCTTCACTGGTGCATCCGGGGACGTCTGGCTCGAGGGGGCGACGTTGCTGACGGATCCGCGGGTTCAAACGACTCCAACGACGCCAGCAAGGCTGGCACGTGCCTCGAGGAAGACGAAAGGCGCGAGGAACGACTGGCCGGATCGCGCGTTATCGAAAACGCCGGAACTCGGCCAGACGAAGTGCAACCATCAAGAGGACTGGAAGGAGAGGCCCTCGAGCGCAGGTGATTCGAGGAGGAGCATCCTCGAGTGCGACGTGAACCCGTATCTGTTGTTGAAGAAGCAAAAGGACGAGGACGACCTGAGCGACGACCTGTCGGACAACGCCCTCGAGCAGGACGACGCCAGGCCGCTGTCCAGCCTGTTCGACTCGTCGAAAGTGAAATCGATCGAGAGGATACCGAGCAGAAGCGCGGTGGCGGCGATTAGTGGCCAAAGGATCAGGGTGTTCAACGAGCCGCGCGAGATCTCGGACGACGAGGAAGTACCCTCGGTCACGAGGATCCCCATACCAAAGGTTTCGCCGAAGCGGCCTCCGAGAAGGCTGAAGGAAGCCAAACAAACGCTTAAGAGCATTCTAAAGCGGGGTAAGGTAATCGAAGGGGTGACCAGAAGGAAGAACGTCTTGTTCAACGTCGATAATGTTATATTCGCTCCTGAGAAGCCCTCGGAGGTGACGCGATTGTCCTGGGGTAGACTAGGGAGAATCACCAACTGCGTTCCAGGCCGGGAACAACAGAGTAATGACGAGTCAGAGGAAGAAGAGGACGAAGAAGAGGAAGAAGAGGAAGAGAACGGTAACAAGGAGGAAAAAGAGAAGGACCCACTAATCGTGACCCACGATCAGAGGGAAAAGTATAATTTCATCACCATACCGAATATCCGGGATCCAAAGGTTAACAGAGTTCGACTGAAGGAACCCAGAATCTCGCAGGATGTGTGCCAAAACTCCGTTAACCCTGTCGACGGACTTAAGGTAGATAAGCTTGTTCCTTCTGGCAACGCGGAGCGTGCCCTCTCGAAGAAAAAAGAGAACGACGTGCCACGGCGAACGGAGGACATGATCTCGCGTAAGGTCAGCGATCAGACAGTTCATTCGTCGAAACGCGAGAACACGAGGGAAGAAAATGAAGAGAGGAAGAGGATAGAAGAGAAAAACGCGGTCAGGATGGAAGAAGACACCGAGCTGCGGGTCGAGATTAAAAATTGCAAGGATCGTATTCCAGGAATCGCCGTGGATGAGAAGGACTTGATATTAAAATCCGAGGGTAAGAATTTTCAAGTACTTTTTTCGTTATCGTTTCGATGCTGTCTACCAAAGTGCAACTCTCAATTGATTCCTTTTGCACAAGCACCAATTAATGGCTTCCCGTAAGAGATTACTTTGCTCCTTTTAAGATCATCCCAAATTGTTTAGGTATAATTATCATGGTGTTGTTGTTTTTGGCGATTATTTTTTGATGACTAGCACAATAATCCATCAACAATAAAAATTTCTTGACCAATCTCCTCGTCTCAAATTCATAAATCGTCAGATGGTTTCCAGAGTTCTCCTTTCTCTGGATATCGCGAGCGTGTAATTATGCTTTTTAGAGATCTCACGTGTTTTCTCTTCTCTTCATGGCTACTGACGGCCTCACACTCTAGTATCTGTGATTATACCTTATACAATAGCCATGCTTGTGCGTTTGTTTATTTTTGGTTCCGAAAATACATAATGCTTCCCAAGTTTTCCCACAATTTTCAACATTCTCCAGAAAATAGTGCAGTCGAATCACATCTTCCACCAATTTTACAGAAAATTCGAAGAGATCATCTTTATCACGCAGTCAAAGCGATCGATCATTCACTAGGCCAGAGGTATCGGCGGGCGATGTGCTTTTCATGGATACCATGCGTTTAAGTCTTTGCAGAAAGATCAAAGAAACATCGCCTTCTTCAGACACGAACGAACAAACGATCCGACGAGTAGATTCAATCGAATCTACGAAAGACACATCAGACAACTCAAGCTTCAAAGGACAAGTCGATTCGGTCAAAGCAGAGTATCAATCTGAACTGCCAAATGTGAAAGAAATCGAAGAAGTTCCAACAAAAAGGACAATTAAGTCTGATATTGAACCATCGATGGGAATACAGAATAATTTCGAAGGTAGCGATCATTTTCGTGGAATGAGACCAACCAGCTGGTCCCCTCCGCCAGGAAAGCAGAAATATCGTTACAGGACCAACGATTCTGACGCGAAAGCAACAGTCGCCGATCATTTCGACTCGGAACGAAACAGTCCTGTGTTGAAGACAACCTGGAGCACGAACTCCTACGGATCTTCAAAAGTCGAGATCGGATCAACGGCCACGGAAAACAACGTGTACAAAATCACAGTCAGTCCTCGAGCTTCTCCTCTCGTCCATCGATTACAAATAGGCCCGGGTATCAATGGGCCGAGAAGAACATCGATTTTAATTAACGGTGATGCAGCACCAACCGCTGAAACGTCTCCGGATAACAAGGTGACTATCAGCGTTGGCGGAGAAGACAGTGTCTACAATCCCACGGTGATCTCTGTGAACTCGGAAAATACACCGCGAATAAAGACTTCTGGTGAGAATCGCACACTTGTCATCCTGGACAACTACAAATCGAACATCGTAGTGAAGTCTACTAAAGAAGACAGCAAGGAAGAAACCACATCCAAGTCGTCGAAAACGGTCGAATTAGATTCTAACGAGGACCTGGAACATGCTCAGAAGAACAACGAATCTTTATCCTCGGATAAGTCGATGTCAAGTGTCCCAGAAACGCCGATTGAGTCCGAGAAGCAAACAAAGTCCAGCGTGGAAAGTAAGTCTCCCACTACTTTGGAGAAGAACGCGAAATTTTACGCAACGAACGATCGAGTGGCCCGAACGGAACAAAAGGCTCAAGAAAAAGAAAATTCGGCGGAAAATTCGTCGAAACCTCCAGCACTATCGAAGGAAGCGTTGATTTCGAAGCTGTTGGAGGATTCTCTAAGAAAAGCGCGCGAGAACGGGGAAATCCTTGACGAGGACAGCGGCGAGGCAATCCTGAAGATATTGAAGCAAAGTTTGTTGAAGAGCAAGGAGTACGAGAGCTCCGAGTCAACTCTCGAGGCAAATTATTCGAGGACGTCCAGCTTGAATTCAGAGGGCGACTTCATCTCGACGAATCTTTTCCTCGAGGAGAATCCTTACGAGATAATCAAAGAGCCGATTTACGAGGAGATTCCCGACGAACCGCCTCCATTACCGCTAAGCCCGCCACCAACAGAGGATTACATAAAAGACAGAATATACTTTGGTGACATTGATTACTACAGGAAAGGCAATTCCGATCAGTTCCTCGGTTCCTACTTGACGGACAATGTTTTCAAAAAATCCAATTCCGAAGACCTCACGGAAACGTATCTGTCCAAGAGTCCAGAGGATTTCTTCAAGAAAATGTCCACGTCGCCGGATGAGGAGAATATCTCGAGTAAATTCGAGTTACTGAACTTCCTAATAGACTCGAAGGATCGGACGATATCCATCGAAGAGGAGGATGACAACGAGGACGAGGACGAAGAGGATACGGAGGGGGACCTCGAAGCATTGTACGAGCAAAAGGAGACCAGCCTTGGCGATCTCAGCTCGAAAAGCTCGCAAATATCGAACGTTTCCGATAGCAGCGAGGAATGCAACATAATCCTGACCAGTTCATCGGAAACATCAAAAGTGAGTCTTCCTCCTCGGTTATCTGAATTAATCATCAAGCTTAGAAAATAGATATATTGTGTATTTGTACTTATCTGCGAAGACTTTTCTTAAGAATGTGCATTTTAATTTAAAACTCTTTAATTGAGACACTTTAGCTGTTCTAATATCTTGTTTCTAAATTGTTTGACATTAGAATGTAATCAAATTCCGTGTATTTTTAATGAAGCTTAATTATACAAGCAACCTTAATTTCTCTGTAAGTATTTCATTTCATTATTCAAACACGAACAATGGCTCACACATTATTCTCATTATATACCTTTAATTAGAGATGCGTTAAACAAATCTCAATTAGCTCACAATAGTGTCGCATTTATGGTTTCTCCAATTAAAAGTTTGTTGAAACACACGAGCAAAATAATATCGCACATAAATAATTGGCGTATCGATGGATCGTATAATCGTAGATAGATCGAGATTCGAAAAAATTATGATACAAATTGTAATAGTGATATGTACACAATTTTTACAGACGAGGGCCGTAGATATAGAGAGAACTGATAGCGGAGTGGGATCGGAAAGCAGTCAGGCCAGCAGCACTCGGGGCGTGCCAAGACGTTGGAGAGCAGGAAATGTCTCTTCGGGACCAGGAAGTCTCCTCAGTGGAATCCCACAAGTGATTTCCGGTGATTCAAAGCTCTGCGAGGACTGCGAACAACGTTTGGATCCTTTAATAACAGACAGGTAAACGATAACATTGTAATAATGTTGCTAATATGCAAATTTTTAATAAAACAATATATATGTCTGTTTATATACATATCTTGAAACAAATTTAAGTCTAAAGCATAAGTGATTGAGGAACAATTTACTTAATTTCCACGTTGTCGATAGCATATCAAAAAATGTAACTTGTACTAATCAAAACGTTTACGATTTCAACACTATCTTCGAAGACAAACCACGTAACAGGTATCCAGAACCACTGTATTGCGTTTTCTCCTACCGCAATGAGCGAAAGTTTTGTTACCGAATATACATAAACCTCGAACGATTGCCAAGACATTTGCAATTTTTTTCAATTCAACGCGTACACTGCTAGACACGTACATTTATAAGTTTTAAACTAGAGTTTCAACGCTTCTAAATACACCGTAGAAACATTTAAATATGAAACAATATAAATGAATTATTATTAACAAATACAGGAGATTAATAAATTAGTTTTCAACTACATTATTTAAGCTTAAAGAATATATAACGTTTATATAAATAGTTTTATTATTCTCACATTTTTTTATAGTGGTGTAGTGTACGCGCCTTTCGCATGCAGAAAATGCTCTAAGAAGAGAATAGAGCGCAAAGAAATCATTACGGAAATCGTAGAGACTGAACAAAAGTATGGGAGAGACCTGCAAATTATTCTTGAAGAATTCCACAGACCTATGCTGAGAGCAGGCCTACTCACATCCGAACAACTTACAGCGATTTTTCTCAACGTGGAAGAACTTCTCGAACACAATCTTGTACTCGCGGAGAAATTAAAGGACGCCGTGGAATTTGCTCAGGTATATAAAACAGCCATTGAATACCTCCTTTATCATTCCTATCTATTAATTTAACACAATAGTTAACAATAATTAATCATTTTTAAATTGTACATAGGAATCCGGGGACGAAGATCTTTTAACAGTGGACGTAGGAAAGATTTTCCTGGAATCTGAACGGATGTTACATGCGTTCGAAAGTTATTGCACCCGCCAAGGAAGCGCAAGTCTATTATTGCAAAATTTGGAGAAAGAAAAGGAACTGCTACGGATTTTTCTGAAAGTTTCACAAATGGAAAATACTGTCTTACGTAGGATGAATTTAAATTCTTTTCTAATGGTAAGGATGACGTAAAGTTAAAGTGTTTTCATTTTAATTCTGCGAATTGTATTTCTTTACTGAAATTTTATATAAAAAAATCATTATTTCGAAGGTACCCGTTCAAAGAGTGACGAAGTATCCTCTTCTGTTAGCTCGATTGTTAAAAGCTACACCTTCCGTGCGGCCAGACATTCAAGAAGCGAAGGAAAGACTAAAACAAGCACAGGCTAACATAGAATTGCATTTGGAACATATGAATGCTGTAAGTTTGTAATTAAACTCTATTAGAAATTTCATGTAATATCAGTAGAAATATTATGTATACAATGAAACAATTCAATAACGTAATAACAGGAAGCAAAAGATGTAACTTCAACAAAACTTTGGAGAAGAATTTCAATCATTCAGAATGGACGTCGACCTATCGGAGAACAAGACATAGTGAACATAAAATTAAGAAAGGTAATATAAACATATTTATTTCAATAAAATCTATTCTCAGATACAATTTTTAACTTTGATGTGCTACAACAAATTGATTTGTTCAATATCTGAATTACAACAATGATTCTAATGATTGACATTCTTTTTATGAAATAATAGATAGCCGTGGAAGTATTAGAGTGGGCTCACGATGAAGCAAATTTTGTATTAGAAGGACGTCTTTTAGTTGCTCAGTTAACAGATAACAATTGGCGACGCGGACGTACCGTCAAGCTTGCTCCTGTAACTGCCATGTTGGTTACTAATGGCAAGGTGGTTGATGGTTTCTTTTTACTTTTTACAATTATCTTTACTAATATTAAACTTACTAAAAATGTATAGTTATTTTATCATTTATAATTTACGGGCTATATTTTACACTTATTTGTAAAAATAATTTTTCTTATCAGCCAAATGCAGAGGACCTTGAATTTAATGACGATTCTCTATTTCCAAGACACATTGGTATTAAAGAAGCCACCCTTTTGTTAATAAAAGAGAAACTTGGGCGTTATTCTTTGTTACGCGTAAGTTATTTTTACATTTCCTTCAAATGGAATATATGATTTAATTGATTTTTTTCATTTATGATGCGAAATTGTCTCCATTTCAGGAACCGTTATATCTTGATAAATGTATAGTCTGTTGTGAAACAGATCTTGAAGACTATTTTGAAATTCAAGAATTATCATCAAAGGAAACTTTTATATTTAAGGTAATGGTTTATTATTATTTGTACCTTTGCTCGTACTTACTATCGCATAATAAAAAATGAGTTATTCTACAAATTTTCATACTGATTATAAAAAAATGTCCTCTGATGTAGGCAGAAGATGGGGCTAGAACAAAGAGATGGTGTAGAACGTTACAAGCGCACGCACAGTCTCTCGGTGCATGGCGTAAACGTCGTGGAGCACTGCCAAATATCATGATATGCGGTGTCGCGAGAAATTGATGAAAAACACGATACGATTAAAAGTAAAAAAAAAAATTATAGAATCTACATTTACAGATGTTATTTAAAGGTGATTATGATTCCTAAAATGTGCGCGTGTTCGCAGAAAGTTCGTATAACAGAGTAAACTGGCGTATGATCTCCAGATGAATTAGTAGTGATTTATCGAGGAGAATGTGTGTTGGACCAAAGGATTTCCTGTGCTCATTGACGGTACAGGTCAATGAGTGATACGAAAATCTAGTTCTCGCCGTGCGCAGATCAAATATTTGCGTTCGGTTACAGTACGTTGCAGAAACTTAAGTTTCCTACGTCGCTGTAGTCAACACGTTCTATAACATTAAATCGCGTCACAAACTGTTCTCTTTCTCTCTTCTCTTGGATACTATAATTACGCACGTATATTGCACGTGTAAACGTCCACGCATGGGACTGTTTTATTATACATATAATAACCGCATTCAGATACGGATTAAAGGAAGGGGCTTAGTAGAGCCTTAACGAATAAATATGAAACAGTTTACACATTATATGTGTATGCCTAAATACGGGAAGAAATATTTAATTATCCTAAACAGGAGTTTATATAAAATACAGTTTCGTTTTTATTTATAACATGCCTTTGTACAAAATTCCATTCGAGTGGCCATTTAAACGTGGCTAAAGCCGATTAAGAATATCAATAAACTTGTACCCTTTGTTCCTTTTTTTTCGTAACTCCGGGTCTCAAATACTTTAATCCAGCCATGATTGCATTACAAATCGAAAGAACAGAGAGTAGCTGTGATACTGACCGGTGTATTAGATACCTTCACCAGATAATATCAAATAGCGCGATACAAATTTGAGCTTTGTTTCCTATGTACTTCACGACCGACATTTAGCTTTCTTGCGAGAATAAGTCGATAGTGTAGTGTACATAATAGTAAAAAAATATGAGGTAATAGGGTTGTTACACTTTATACCTACAATTTATGAGGACTAAAAAACTGCCAAATGTCTCGTATGACCGGCCTTGTTTCTTTTGTTTTTTTTAATGATTTATAAATTAATTAATCTTACTATATTACATAACTATTCTTTCAATAATAATTAACAGTATTTTATGGCGTCTAACATACAAACTAGAAATTGTACATTGTACTATAATTTTATTTAAGACTTAAGCCATATGTTGTGTATATAGATGTATATTTATAATGAAATTGGTTTTAGATACGTAAAAAATTGCTATCTTAAATCCATCATTCAATAAAAATCAAATATACCTGTACCCGTGCTGTGTATCGCGGCATGACTCGTGCCTTTTTTATTTTTTCCACGCGCATATTCTTATTAACATTTATTACCTTAACAAAAATGACACAATGATTAACTTATATACTTAAGAAGAATGAAATGAAATACTTAAGGGCAATAAAATTTTGAATTCAAATCTTTTGACGTCATCCAGCTAGAGTGCGAAACAAGTGACGAAAGAAAAAGGTTCTCATGTCCGTTCAGTTATGTAGGCTACACAACCCGTGGTGTATCATAAACAATGAAGATGGCTTACGGTAGACTTTCTGTTTGTCCTACTGACATGATGCACGATTTTATATACAAAGTTTTTAATTTTGCTCAATGAGGAATTAAGCTCTGTTTAAAATTATGGCTCAAGCGAAACTTAACTCGAAAGAAGAAACAAATGGCACATTGAACGATAAAGAGAAAGAGGCTGACGAAAAAGAAGGTAAAGCTCTGGAACAGTTTTAGGAATGTTAAAAACATTTACAACTTTTGTTGTCGCGTATAATCTTTATTAATCAACGCTTCAATTCCTTCGAAAAATTTTATATTCGATTTTATTATTCGAAATAATTACATCTCGATATACATGGTTAGGAGAGTGTGTATGGTGTTGTAAAGGAATAAATACTCTTGTTACTTCTGTTAATGTTATTTACCAAGAAATTTTACATATAAGAATTTAACTGTAGGTTCAACAACAGTATTAGAGTGTGCTGTCTGTCTTCAGCCATGCATATATCCTGCAAGGTTACCTTGCAATCATATATATTGTTACCTGTGCGTCAAAGGTGTTGCGAATCAAAGCAAAAGATGCCCTATGTGTCGTCAAGAAATTCCTCCTGATTTCCTTAATAGACCACAGTTGGTGGAAGTAGACGAAGCACAAAAGGAATCTGAACATTTCGAAGAGGAGTATCAATGGTTTTACGAAGGCAGAAATGGTAAAGTGTTTTTTGCATAGATTTATTTCAGTTTTTAAGTGTGATCGATTACTTTTCAAATATAATTATAAGTATATATATTTTATGCATAAATGCTACGTACAAAAATATATAGAGAAACAGAAATTAAAACAGTGAACTATTGAAATAGCAAGGTACTATACAGGGTGTTCTAGAATAGGTAATAGAATAATCTGTTGCCTGGTTGTACCAGCTAACCTCTGGGATACTCTGTATTCTGTATTCTGAATGATAAGTAAAATTAGTCCGATTAGTATTAATTGAAATTGAAAGTAAATAATTTCATTATCTATTACAAACATGTGTAGAAGTATAGAAAAGTTTATATCCTACCCCTTCATAGGTTGGTGGAAATATGATTCAAGGACCAGCAAGGATTTGGAGGATATTTACAACCTAGGTAGCAACGATTGCGAAATTTTAATTTGCGGAATGCTTTATGTAATTGATTTTAAAAATAATTGTCAGTATAGAAAGCATCAGCCATATAAAAAACGTAATATTAAGCGTGATAGAAAAGATGCACCATGTAAAGGTGTCTCAGGAATAAAATGACACATTGCATCCCCAGATATAGTTAACATTAATTGTTTTCAATCATATTTGTACCTCATACATAATACTATTTACAAGACTATATGTATAGTACTACGTAAAATATATTATGACTTTTCATGTAAAGTATTGTATGGTATATAAAGTATAAGAGTTTCTCTATTATTTTATTATAAAAGGATAATGATTTAGTTTCAATGTATATTTGTAATAAAATTTCTGTGTTCCGGAATACAAGTTATTTTTCTTTGTGAATACCCCAGCTGAAATATTAGCATTTATTTATACAACTTTTGTTGATTTTTTGTTTTATATCATGAACAATGTAACTTGTATAATGTTGACTTACATTGTTGCAGGTTGGTGGCAATATGATCAACGTACAAGTCATGAATTAGAAACTGCATATAAACAAGGCAAACGGAATTGCGAATTATTAATCGCAGGATTTCTTTATATTGCTGATTTCGGTTCAATGCTTCAGTTACGTAGAAACGACCCTTCTAGGCGAAGAAAGATCAAACGCGATTTATATAATGTACCGAAAAAAGGAGTTGCAGGTTTAAGATTAAATAATCAAGATGAGGAAATTACCAGAGAAGTAAGAGGAGCAGAAAGACCAGCTAGTCCTGCAAGCGATGATATGGGTATAATGATTAATAAAGATAATTGTCTGTCAATGTTTTAATATGATTTGCAATAACTTTGTAGTACTCATTAGGATAACATATTTGGATGAAATATAACTTTGTGTTCCAAGGCACAGGAGATGGTACAAATACTCCAGTACCTCCAAGTAATACACCACAAACACCAGCTGGTGGAACAGCAAGTGGTGATGCTACGCCTTTAAATGACAGAATGGAACAAAGAGACTCTTTACATCAGGTATTAGAACAAATGCGTTCCTTAGTTCTGAGAGAACATTTATCTTCAGACACAGATGATGAATTAGAGGAAGATGAAGAGAGTGAATCACCTTCCACTCATCCTACATTATAATGACTACAAACATCTAACAATTCCTATTCATCAATTGTGAAGATCATTTTAAAGAGAAAAAATTTAATTTTATTCAAAGTAAATATGGCATCCCATTAAGCGAAAAGTATAGTATAATAAACTCGTATCCACATACATGTTCATAGAGATGCAAATACATTTATATACGATGTGATGTACCGAAAATGAAATCTGTACATTACTCTGTGATGCTTATTAAAAACAAAACAATTTAAGTACAATTTAAGTCTTTCACAACTAAATGTTCAGTGAATGATTATATTTTAAGTATTTTCTTGCATATTACGTATGTTCAAGCTATAGTTATAAACGTGCAATTAGTATATTCGTAATTTTACATATTTTACCATCTCCTTATGAAATGTTCTCCAGAAATGAAATATCATTCCATAACTCCTGTACTTTAATATCAATTTTACTTAATTCAAACTGTTATTATTATAGTTTACGTTATAAAACCAATAATACTTTAGGCTACTGAAAGTAATTAAGGATTTAACATATTTGTTGTTTTTTGAAGAGAAAACAACTATAATATACTATCTTTGTACATAAAATGTAATATATACAAAAAGCTAACAATATTTTCGACTGTAACTGGCGCACTGCCGTTTCTCGCATTTGTTGTTATCAGTGTTTCCTATAATGTCCTTAATAGTACTTCTAAGGATACATTCAGTATTTCTAAAAGTCGTATTAGAGCATTTCTCTTTCTTTACGAATAATTTTACTATAATACTCTACTAAGTCTGTGTTAATTTTAATGATAAAATATTGTTTTTTACTGAATAGTTTTTATAGATCTATGCTATACTTGAAAGTTGAATGTAAAGAGATTATAAATACTAAAACAATTGTGCAAACATTTATCCGAATATTTTTACAAAATTCATAAATGTGCGTCATTAAATATATATGTAACACCTTAATGAAAACGAAATAATTAGTAGTATATGTATATATAATTCATCTTAGGTATATTCTATACAAAATCTTCAATCATTCAGACCAAAATTGAAAATGTACATTGGACACTTTGTCTTGTATCTTTATTCTTTTATTTTTTCTTCGTGCATAAACAAAGTTAATCTTAAACTAAATAATACAAAATCATCTGTTTTGAAAAGCACCATACCATTGTGCATTTAATTTCATTGAACATTCAATTTTTTTTCTGATATAGCAAATCTATCATTTAAATTTGAAACTCCACAAATCTGCAATCTTATAAATTTGAAAATATTAGGAGAATGATTAAAAAGCATTTACGTTTATCACCTTACATTAAGTCACCAGTGAAAAATTAAATCATGACTTTAAAGCAAGTTGTAAAACGTAACGAGTGATTCGAGTTTCCCTTCTTCTTTAAAAAGAAGATATAAGCGATAAGCGTTCCATTGTGATTTTGATAAAGAAATGTAGATATAATATAGTGGAATTGTGCCTGTATAATAGCCATTATACTTAAACTCTGTTTCACTCGTTCTTTTTCTAGAAAATAAAACATTGGATGTGTGAATTATCTAACTGCTTTTCTTTGTTATAATGTCGCATCAACACCTAGCGGGCTCGCGTCGCAGTGCAACTCGGTCTCATCACAGGAGGAATAAATTGCCAAAACTGCTGAATCGACTATTGTAATCTTAAGTACGTGTTTCTTCTTAAGCACGTTCAAATATAAAAAGTATGTATTTGTCAAGTATAAATGAAGTTACGCCGGGAATTTGCGATACATTATTACACGTTTTTCTACAAGTCTCAAAGAATAAGAACAACGTTTTCTAGCGACGGTTTTTGATAGTTCTTATCAATATGAATTATTGTGTAATATAAACATAATGTCAGTGGCATGATTGATACTTTGTAATTCATCTTGTCCTCATTAGAATATTTTAATCAAAGCTAGTTGATCAAATTCCTGTACGATGTACAAGTACAATATCCTATTTAGGGATTATACTCTAAGTATTTTTAATCGAATTGCCAAAAAACGTTAAAGGTTCAGTTATGAAACCATTTAAAAATTATAAACAGATGTAGGTGATAATAGAAGAGAAGAATGCTTTATTTAATGTAATCACAATAACTAATCTTATTCTTAACAAAATATTTTGTGATGTAGCTTTGAGGAATTATTTAAATTATTTGAGAGTTTAATTTTTAATGAAATGTATAATGTAGTGATAAATTAAATTATATACATATATATGTATTTTCATTTAATAACTTGCAATATTGTAATTACTGTTAAAAATCAAAAATATATGCTTTTATAATACAATTATTACATTTATTACTAATAATGTACATTATAATCTGTACCAAATTTAAATATAAAATATTTTTAATTAATGAACAAGCAATATTAATAATGTTATAAGATGAAATATAAGTATGTAATACGGATATGTTAATTAAATTTTCGCGCCGTTAATTCATGTCAAAACTATGATCAAAGAAACTTCCATGCGGATAATAAAAAGCCGGTCAACCGCCAGATTCTGATGTTATTTACAAAAGAGAAAACTTGTGAAAAAAGTATTGGTTCATTATCATTGATTCATTAATGAAATAAATTAAAGTAATTGTTTTCAATACAATATTTGTAAGGTTTGTATTACTTCTAGTTGCAATGCTGACGTACATTTTTTATACGCAGTATCATATAAAGAATATCGGTTTTAGGTATGTAACTTTTATGACTAACAAATATGGTATACACATTTAATATTGCAAACAAAACAGATGATAGTACCAGATACGTGAAATTTTACGAAATTTTTTATTGTGGTAGTGTTACACTGCATTCAAACGTATACATGAACTAATGATTGTATTAACAAAACATAAAACTGTTGTGTAAGATATCTTTTAATTCGATACGGTGAACAAGGATTTTGTTTATCTAAACAATCGTTAAAGTGTTGCAAATAAAAAGATAGTATAATCAGTTTAAGTATAGATATAACGTTAGAAAGAACCGTAATCGCATGATCTTCCGGTTGCATTATTTGATAAGTCGCGGCTAAGTTGGCCCAGTTGTGGTTAACGGTTAGGGTTGAATAAAAGTACTTTCGTCATATCTAACAAAAGTTTTCTATTTCAGATTACAAGTTTATCTATGTAGGCAAATAATACTTAGTGCTGCATGTAAAAAAAGTATACATTATATAACGCAATGAGCATTCAGCAAAGTACAGAGCTGATTATTTTTGTGACCCATGTTGAAGCAGAGGACACATTCCTCAAGATCTGGGGTCAAGTTGACAAAAATTCTGCAACATGCGTGGAACGTATGATTTTACCCCTGGTTGAACAATTCGCTAGGAGCCAAGGCTGTATCGGATCACAGTCTGCTAATTTGTGTATAAACGCACTTTGCTGTGCTAGATTTCAAAATGAAGGCTATTATAGAGCAAAAGTTATTAATATACGTCCCGACGGTATGGTAGTTTTGCAATTCATCGACTATGGTAACATTGAAGTGCTACCACCTCAAGAGATACACTTACTCGAAAACATATCTGGTTCCGAGTCTTTACAATCATTTCCACCTGTGGCATTCGAGTTTACATTAGTGAATGTACTACCCCTGAATACGGTTTGGGAGAACAAAATAATCGAGTCAATTAAAAAGACCCTGTGGTACAATGAATATAAAATCTTGATTCATAATGTGATCAATAATCATTGCTTTATTAAACTTTGGTATAATAACGAGGACTTTAGTGAATTGTTAATCAAGGAACATATGGCAATTAGAGCAACACTTCAGGATATGATTAGGTACTTTATTTTAGTATTTACAGATACTTTGTATGAATTTTCATGATCATTATTTCTATGTCAACATTTAAATATGTTATATTAATAATTATGTGGTTATTATTAATTATTGTATATATATTATACTTTCTAATACTTTCATGTATTTTCACAGGTCAAAACAATCTGTGTGTGGAGCGCCAATGTACGAAATACCAACAAAACGTGTCAGTAATAATTACAATACAATGACACCTATACGAAATACAAATACACTGCGTTGCGATACAAATGAAATTCATGGATATCAACAAAATGTTCCATTATGTTGTGCAGCTCAACAGAAACATATGATGCAAACTCCTTGTCAAGAAGCTCTTGTATTTAAGTCCCGTGTTTTGGACGTATCATCAAAACATGATATATACGTTTCATTTGTAGAAGATGGTCCACATAAATTTTCTGTACAACTTCAAAGTACAACTCAAATATTAAGTCTGCTCATGAGAGAAATTAATAGTCATCCTATAGAACCATTAAAAGAACCTCCTCTACCGGGATCAGTATGTCTAGGTCGTTACACACAGGACAAAGTCTTATGTAGAGCTGTTGTAATGTCTGTCATGGAAAACAAGTGTAAACTTTACTATGTTGATTTTGGTCACACCGAAATCTTATCATACACAGATATTTTTCAGTTACCGCCTCATTTTATTAACCCTAGAGTACTTTCTATTCGATTCACATTAAGTGGTGTACATGAGTTAAATGCCACAGATGAAATGAAAGCATATTTCAAGCAAATCGTATCTGGAAAACCACTTGTTTTACATGTTCGTCCACCTGAAGGACCACCTTTGGTACAATATGGAGACTTATATGATAATGGAAAAAATATTAAAGATATTCTGAGACAAGTGTTTCCAACTCCTGTTCGAGTGATTTCACCTTTTGTTTATCAAGAACCAAAAAAACTATCAAAAGGTGTTGAAGAAATTGTATATGTTTCATTTGTAGAATCGTGCAAAAAATTTTTTGTACAATTAGAGAGCAACGCTAAGTCTCTTGAATTAATAATGAATAGTCTAACAGACTTCTGTAGAACAGCACCTACGTTGAACTTGGCACAACTGAAGATTGGTCTTCCTTGTGCTGCTTTATATGATAATCAATGGTTAGTTATATATATATATAACAAAATAATTGTATCTAAATTGTATACAGTTTGAACAGTATTATATTTATTATTTTTGTTATTATTAGGTATAGAGCGCAGATCCTGGGTATAAATGCAGATAACATAAAGGTTTTGTATGTAGACTATGGTAATGAAGAAACTGTAACTTTAATGTCTCTTCGTATGATCTGCGATGACTTGGTCAAAAAATTGCAAGCTCAAGCTATAAAGTGTTCTTTAAACGGCTGGGAACTCTTGCCATGTAGTCAAGAAGTCTACAATCAATTTGAACTATTGGTCCTGGAAAAACGTTTGCGCATAAAAGTCGTAGATGTAAATATGAATGGCACAACAATTGATTTATATGAACCTGAACAGAATGAGAATATTAAGTCCCAATTGTTACATATAATCGGAACTGGGAAGCTAATAAAAAATGACTCTCTGGATTATCAAGATACAGATAGTCAAAATTCGACTAGGACAACTTCGAAAATTAGTCAAGGGTATTAAATTTTTGTTATGTTGCCTATAATTCTTCAAGTATAAATGCAAAATGTTATCAAATCTTATAGTAAGAATATTTAATATGACTTAAGGTGTAATTTACTGCATCACAGGTCTTATACAAAACTACAAATGAATTTGGTACAACAACGGAAAAATAGAATAAACATAGATGCAATACGGTAATGCGAATTATAGAGAAATTAACTTTTAAAGCTTTTTAATTTCTAAAAAGATATTTTATCTATTTATTAACAATGTTCAAACAAAAGTATATAAATTTTTACTGTTCTATTTCTTAATTATCTTTTTATGCGCATAATTTTATTTACTTCGTAAAAATGCAGAATTATCTCAATTAATTAATTTTTTAATTTATAACATTTAAATATAATTTCGGAATGATTTTGTGCATTATACTTTCAGCATTTCAATCTTATGTTCAATTATGACTGTGATTATTTTGTGTATACCTAGTTATTTTTTAAATGCGTAATTTATGTTTTAGTGAAAATGCAAATAAGTGGCAGAAAAAAAATCAATTAGATACATGGCATCAATCGCAGAATAGTAACATTGTCCAAGAAAGGAACAAATTTAAAACCTGGAAGGATGAGTCAAATGAAGGGAAAATACATGAAAATAGAAATGAAAAAAGTAATTTTCATCGTAACAGTCCACGAAGTGAAAGATTTAATAGAGATGACTTTTCTAATGATAGGAATACAAAAGATAAGTGGAATAATAGAAACGATCATAATGAATCATTTAAACGTGTAAAAGATGCAAGAGGTGGTAGGAACAGATCGTCAGGATTTACACCTAAAAGTCACTCTTCCGAGAAAAGCTGGAGTGACAAGGATTCAGATACATCATCAAGAGGCAGTGGCAGACGTGGAAGAGGTAGTGCTGCTCGTAGAGGTTACTCTAAACGCGAAGGAACTTTTGGAAGAACGCAAAGTAACAAAATTAGCGATAGAGATAGCGATGGTAGTTTCAAAAGTGGAAGAGCGAATAGTAAGTTGTCTATTGTGAATATTTAATATACAAAGTTGAAATTATGCGCGCGCGCACACATACACACTCTTTCATAATATTAATATTAATATCATTAATAGGTGACTCTCATCATGCCAACAACAGATTTAGGGAAAGAAAAGGGCAAGGATATAGGTTATCACAAAGCAAGGTAAAATATACTATCTGTATTTATGTGTATTTCATTCTTTATAATAAATGTACGCGTGATTAATGTATTAAAAGTTATTATTCTATTTTAGATGAATATTATTAATAGTTCTTCTTCTGATGGAGAAGGACGAAGATATAGTCCTATGAGAAATAGAAATGTGTTTCATATTCCACATCATAATATAACTGTTGGATCAACAAAAACTTGTGAAGTAGTTTTTACAAATAGTCTTCATGACTTTTTTGTACAACTAAACCCTGATTATACTGCCTTAGATTCTGTAATGGAAAATATCGCATCGATATATGAAAACAATGGGGATTTAATGAAAGAATCAGAAATATTATGCGGCACATATTGCATTGCTCAATATTCAGAAGATCTAAAATGGTATAGAGCCGTAATCAAATCAGTGGAAGGACGCAGTGCAACTGTACAATTCGTAGATTATGGAAATACCGAAATAATACAATTCAATAAAATTAAATCTATTCAGAAAGAATTCTTAAAACTTCCAATACAAGCTGTGCATTGTAGATTATTCGGTTTAAAAAATGACGCTCCCGATAAAGATAAAACAAAGAATTTTGAAGATATTGTTAATGGTAAAACATTAGAGGCAGAATTTGTAACTGAAGAAAATGGTATATATAGCGTCTTATTGAAAGAAATTGTCGATAGTAAGCCATCGAGTACTTTTGTGAATGAAAAATTCTGTGAAGGTATCGATTTATTAAAAGCGAAAGAAGCCGCGATATCTAGTAAAACAATCATTACTGATATAAAACAATTTAGTAAACCGGATTACGCACCATTGGATGCTAAATGGGCTACTGTTTCATATACACCTGAAACTAAAAAAGATGTGATCATTACGTGGTTTACTAATCCTAATAATTTTTATTGTCAAATACTTGATAACGAAAATGAATTCAGAGCTATGATGAACGAAATTCAAAAAATATATGTTGGTAGAGAATCAGTTTCATACGCATTACAGGTGATATTTTACATAATTTGTGAGTTTCCGTGCATCAAATAAAATGTTACAAAATATATCTTCATTGTTATTTTTAGGTTGGATCTCCTGTAATTGCAGTATTCTCTGATGATGGAGCTCTTTATCGTGCAGAGATTATTGAATTGAATAAATTAACTGGTCATCTTATACAATATGTGGATTTTGGAAATAATGCTCTGGTAGATCCTCGAAAGATTTACCCAGTAGAGAAAAAATTAATGAATCTTCCAAAACAAGCTGTTCAGTGTTCCTTGCTCAATATTGTTCCACAAAACAGTCTGGATTGGTCTAAAGTAAACACGCAAGCAATTGATAGTTGTTTCAATGCTGACAATTATGAATGTATATTTCACGATGTAAAAGATAATAAATATACAATATCGTTGACTAATAATGGAGTCGATGTAGCCAAAACATTGGTCGAAAAGAATCTTGCGTCGTTCAGTTCAGAAATTATATCTGATACTGCAATTGAAGGTAAGAATCTTTAAAACGTAGTGTATTGTTGCTCTTGTATTTGGAAATTCCAAACACTAACTATCGCCAATTGTAATGATCAAAATTTTAATCTAATAAAAATGATAATTCAAACTTATTTTACTAGAGCCAACAGTATAATTATATTTTATTCAACTTTGATTTTTAAAAATATATTGTTTTAAGTAATTAAATTACTATATTATATAACAAAAGATATGTAACAGAAAAATGGTTAAGGAAATGTATATAATACAGTTAATTTTATATTTATGATTTAAAAAATGTAATATGTACAATTATTTTTTTACAGATAAGAACGTTTCAACACCGACAATTTCATGTGATATAGAAAAAGTGGACATAAATCTCTTAAGTGGTCAAACATTAAGAGTAAAAGTTTCAAGTGTCGAAAATACATCCAAATTTTATATACAACTTCCTTCAGCAGCTGAATGTGAAGACATGATTGATACATACATGGCTAACAAAAATCCTATGGTATGTTTCATACAACCATATCTAATTACAACCATTTTTAAATACAAAGATATTAAACACGGATATAATTGTGTTATTCACAATTATATGATATAATATAGTACCATACTGTAAGTATAAGTACATAGAGCATAATACTAATAATGCATTTGATGCATGAAAATCATGATATATAAGAGCTATTAGTTAAAAAACGTAATAATTCGTAACATATTGAATAAATAAAAAACTAGGTAAATTAGTAGGTAAATTAAAGGTAAATTGATACTTATAAATTATTATAATTATGAACATATTTAATACATGGTATTAAAATTTCAAACAATTTTTATTGATTTATTTATTTAGAGACAAAAATATAATATTTGTAACTTTTAGTAAAACTTTAATTGAACTGGAACTACCATTTTTCTTTGTATGTTATATATTTAGATATTATATACAATGAAAAATTACTAGAAACTAACTAATTCTCTCACTAACTGAAATTGATATGAAAGAATTATATGCAATTAAAGTAATAATCTGTTACTAATCTTTGTTACTCTAATCATATAATATTTCTTGCATTCCATTGCACGATGTATGGTATTAATAACTTAATCAGTAAAGTATATTTTCTTTGTGCTGTACTGACTTTTCTCCTACAAAATTGTATTAAATATACTTAATATATGTTCATTTTCATCATAAATAATAATATCCCTGCCATTTTGCATTTAACTGTTAATTTTTAAATGAAATGTATTTTATAAGAAATAATGAGACGTGAGTTTCTATATTTTACACATTATTTCAGTTTATAGTATTTATTAAGGCTATGAATTTCAGTAATTAATTGCTTAAAATGAATATAAAAGTAGTGATACTGGATACACTTAGTAATAAATGAAAACAAAATCAATCTTAAATTCCATAAAATTCCTTTTTGTTCAAAATGTTGTAAGGAATCAGTATATTGTCTTTTACTATTTTATGCATATTTATTGTCTTCTAAACATGTGATTGTACAGTTAGAATTGTATACTTGGGAGTAGGGTTCTTTCTCTCTTTCCTTTCTCTCTGTTATTTAAATATTTTGATTTTATACAATAAAGTTTACCTTTTTTTTAAGTTAGCAATACATATTTTTGTTGCTATTTGTACTTTAATATTACATCTACACAATTTATGACAATATTATGAACTTGTATACTTAAATGCAATATTCATGTTACATCTAACATTGCATGCTTGAATTTATTCATACACATATATATATATATTGAATATATGCATTGAGTACTTTGTATAATTTGTGATGTTTTGACACTAATCAAAATAAGATTATATCATAGACAACTTTACTACTACTTGCATATTAAATTTCTATAAACATGCTGATTTGAAAACTAATTATTCATAAGAAAGATTTTAATCAAAGATCATTGAAAAAATAATATGCAACTATTATCATTATAGACATTTTCAAAATTAAACTTTGTTGTACGTGGTTAAGTATAAAAATTTCATAAATGTATTGGTAAGCATAAGTATGGCAATGGCAGGTGATGCAACAATTGTCAACCCATGAGATATGCCTAGGAACAGGTTGTTTGGTTTATTCAAATGGAGTTTGGAGACGAGCGGTAATCAGTAGCCATGTACAATCCACTGGCTTTGATGTAAAATTCATTGATACTGGAGCATATGATGAAATTCTCTCAGATAGTGTGAGTTTTTCAAGAAAAAAAAAACAAACCGAAATCAATCTAAATGCTAGATTCAATTTATTTAATGCTAGGAGTAGGAGTTACTTAATACCATACTTGCTGCATTGAAGAATGTTAACTCAGTGATACAATATTTATTTTAGTAAATTGAACTTCAATAGTAGAATCAAAGTTTTGGAATGTTTATTAAGGCTATGTATTTCTAAAGTATAGAATTATAAATTGATATTGTATTGCTTCGCGTACCAATATTAAGGAAAGCGCTTAATTAAATATTTGAAATATTCAGTGTACATTGTTTATTATAATAAAAATACACTTGTATTATTTGCTTTTATTTTATTTTTATTTAACGGTATTCAATTGTTAATGCTGTTTATTTATTTAGGTGTTAGCTTTACCAGGAGAACTCTCAGTAATGCAGAATCAGGCTGTTGAATGTTCCCTAACAAACGTTACATCGTCTTCCGCAACAGATGTTGCATTGAAACAATGTATTGAAGGAAAAGAAGTAATTATACACGTGGACGAAGTTGACAACAATAGGTAAATTTAATATTTATTCAATTATAAACTATTATTAGCACATTCATTTACTGCATTCTCCAATTAAGTTAGTGAGAAAATTATAATCACTTAATTGAAGAATACATCATGTTGTCATTTACCTTCTTTATTTGCATAAAATTGATTTTTTTACAGACTTATTGTTAAAGTGTTCGACTTAAACGGTAATAAAATAAACATTTCTGGGGATTCAGATGAAAAAATATTACCAATATGTCCAATGCTGATTCTAAGTTCTACTCACAAAGTAGCAGTATCGTACGCGGATCATTCTGCTAGCATTTGGTTACAACGCAATGCAGAATATAATTTGGACAAAGAATTAATCGAAGCACTTGATCAGTATTACTCAGCTCCTGGAACTTTAGTAGAGCCGAAAGAGAATCTTTTGTGTGCTGTGAAAAGCGTAGACGGTCATTGGTATCGTGCTAAAGTCTTAAAATGTACAGAAACCGGAGTTTATGTAAATTTTATTGACTACGGCAATAATGAAGAAGTTACACCTGACGTAGTAATGGCGTTAGATTCACGTTTTTATACTCCCCACCAATTAGCTATTAATGTATCGTTACCAGTAACGCTTAATTGTACAATATCTGAACAATTAAACATACTACAAGATCATTTGTCAAACAAAGAACTTACTGCTGTTTTTCGCAATGTAAACAGAAAATGGATAGTGGAATTGTTATACGAAGGAGAAAAAATTAGTGATAAATTCCGTTCGATTAATTCAACGTTACAACAAGATACATCTGGGACAAGAAAGCCTCATATTCATAATATGACAGTGGGTTGTAAATATAATGTGTATGTATCTCATGTAGACTCGCCTAGTCAGTTTTGGCTTCAACACATGGATGATTCTATGGATCTTTCTACTAAGCAACAAGAACTTCAAGCTCAAGCTTCTACATTTTCGCAAGTAGATGGAATACTAGAAGAAGGAAGTTTATGCGCTGCTGTGTATACTATAGACAATTCATGGTATAGAGCGCAAGTACTCGATGCCGATGAAGATATAACAACTGTTCGCTTCATTGATTACGGAAACACAGATGTCATCGACAATAAATCTGGAAATATTCGATTAATGCCCGATTCGTGGAAAGAAATGAAGGAATATTCGATTAAATGCAGGCTAGACGTTATCCCTGTGGATTCAGAAGATTGGAGCACTACGACTTGCAAGAAATTTGAAAATTTAATAACTACTGTCGAGTCTTTACAAGCCGTGGTAGTAGCAAATAGCGTACCAAAACGAGTAGATTTATTCATAAATGACAAGAGTGTTAGTGAAACATTAGTCGATGAACATCACGTTGTAAAGGTTCACAGGGAAGAAGAATTAATAGACGAAATAATTGATATCGAATTAGATCCACATTCTGCTTTTGTAAGTCATGTTAACTCACCTGGTGAGTTTTGGGTACAAGAAGAGAAATCTGTCGGTGATCTAGAGGTCATGACTGATAGATTTATCGTAGCCCATATGTTTCCCAAAGTCGAAGAGATTGAAGAGAATATGTTGTGCGTCGCTAAGTATCCTGAGGACGACTATTGGTATAGGGCACGCGTTATATCGCACAGTGATAATGCTACACGAGTCATATACATTGATTATGGAAATTCAGCTACCTCAACAGAAATACGCGCTATACCTGCCGATCTCGCAGACATACCACCTTTGTCGCGAAAATGTAGCTTAGTCATGCCAGAGGGCATTACGGAATGGTCAGAAAAGGCTTGCGAGGAGTTCGTAGCATTGGCAGCTGATGGGGCAACTATATTTTTATTAGATGTGCTTAAAGAAGACGAAACATCGTTAGTGAAATTGACTTTAGATGGTAAAAATGTAGCGGATGTACTTGCAGAGTTCTGTGAACATTATCCACCCATTATAGAAGAACGATTACCTCCCTTGGGTGAAGAAAATTCACCAAATGTATTTATTAGTCGCGTTAATTCACCGAATGATTTCTGGATTCAGACAGAAAGCAATACCACGGAGTTGAATATGATGTTAGATCGATTACAAGCAGCACCTACTTTTGTTCCTTTAAATACGTCTGAAGTTGGAACCATTTGCGCTGCAAACTATTCAGAAGATGATCAATGGTATAGAGCTAAAATTCTTTCACAATCCGAACATGGTACTGAAGTTTTGTACATAGATTACGGCAATACAGCGATTACGAATGAAATACGGATGTTACCAGTAGACATTATAAATATTGCTCCGTTAGCGAAACATTGCGCTCTAAAAAAGCCGGATACTATTGATTGTTGGCCATCAGAGGCTTATAAAACGTTTGGAAAACTTGCAACAGATGGAGAATCTACGTTCCAGTTTGAAATTCTCGACGACACCACTGATCCTATTTACGTAAAGTTAAGTTACAATGGAAGAAATGTTGTTGATATTTTAGTACCATTTTCTGAAACTATGTCAAAGGATACTATAACAAAGACAGATGAAAATTTATGCGGTAATGAAAGTGAAAGTTCCGAAGAAACTATAAAAACAAAAGACAAAAATGAAACAAACGATGAAGATGACGATAAAGTATACAGTGCTGATGTAAATAGATCACAGGATGGTATTGAAAATATAAAAGAAGAAATAAGAGACAGCACAAATGATTCACATCTGGATGCAAAAATTGTAGAACTTACTGTAGATGAAATAGTCCAAAACATGAAAGTGGCTGAACCAGAAGATGATGAAGACACATTAAGAAATGATAACAACGCTACTGAATTACACAAAAAAGATAATATTTATAAAATAACAAAAGATTTAGAACATTTGGAAACAAATACCGAAACGCAGTCATGTGCAGAGAAAAATGAAATGCAAGACTGTAAAACTAAAACGGAAGATAGTAAAGAATACATTGGGATGAAAGCTGTGGATGAAGAAATTTTATCAAGTGAAACAGAAAAAATGACATTAAACACCGTTCCATGTTCTTTAGGTATTGTCAGTAATTTAGAAAATCTTGAAAAGGAACAAAATAGCATACATACTTATCCAGAACCTCAAGTATGTAATAATGAGACAGAAACAAGTAACAAAAATTTTAAGCAAGGAATCTCATCAGAAGTGTCTAATAATGAAACAAAAATTAGTGAATCAAATATAGATGTCCAATATACAGAAGAGTCTAAGAAAGGGAATATATCAGAAATGTGTGGATGTAATAATGAAAGAGAAATATCTGAGTCAAATGTAGATATCCAATCTAGTGAAAATTCAAAAGAAGAAGAAATATCAAAAACAGACAGATGCACCATTGAAGTGGAAGTATCTGAATCAAATATAAATATTCATTGTAATGAAAATTCTGAAGCAAATGGGTTACAGTCAGAAATATTGGTAAGTGAACAATCTGCAGAAGTATTAAAAGAAAGTGATACAGAAGGCTGTAAAATACAAAACGGTAACGAATTAAAGATTAATAGTATGGCAGATCTTAAAGATTGCTCTGATGTAAAAAATACAGAAGAGAAAACATCTCTAGATTTACATTTGACAGAAACAGCAAGCAAGGAATGTAAAATTATTAGCAAGCACGATACAGTTACATTAACTGATACAACGGATTCTGAACAGGTTATAACAAAAAATAATGTAGAAAATTCTTCACAATTGAAGAATGTAACAACATCAGAATGATTATGTACAAAGACTGATTTGTATTCGAGCATAACTTAGATGATATTGAAACTGCATCCCTAAATCAATTGTCTTTTATTTTTTCAAAGAGATATATATTTAATTTCGAAATATTTTATTATATTAATAAATATATCTTGCTTGTATGGCAAACATTACGACTATTACAAAATGCACAGAAAATAACGCTGCTGTGCTCTTGTCAAATAAAACTTTCACTAATAGACAACATTCCCAAATGCGTACTTGCAGCTTTAAATGTAAAGAAACTGAAGTAACAAGTTTTTATTTTTATGTTTTTACTGTACGTAAATATAGAAGAAGTAATCTGTATTATTTGATTATGTATTATACGGAACAAAATTGTTTTACATTAATGAAAAAGAAATTATAACAATTGCAATGAAACGTTTTCTGGTGCTTTGCCAAAGAGTAATAAAAATCGTACACGATGTAGAATAAATCAAAACAGTTCTCTTTTTATATAAAATACTTTAACATAAAATAGAATGAAAACAGTCCCAGAAAATACATATTTTAGAAATCATACATAAATTTGATATAATATATGAAAATCATATAAATTGATTTCTATGTATTTCTAGTAAAAATTAATGCAATTTTTGTTTTTAAAAATGGTTTACAATTATAGTTTTTGTTTGTTTCTCGCTCTTTCTCTCTTGCTTAATTAAGCTATAAAGTCGTTTATTTTTTTACATTTTTTCTAATATCAATAAATAAAAGTTTTCAAAATATTTGATAGAAATATAAATTACGTGTAACCATTTTTTATTGTAATAAAGAAAGTATAAACTTCATACAAAATTAAGTTTTGTCTAGAAAAGATATATATGCCCATATATATATATATATATTTCTGTTGAAATGCATCTAGCTTTTATTATGTATATTAAGAAAAATTATGACATATACTATAATTAATACTAGGGCCTATAAATAACGGTATAAGTACATTATTGTTACATTATATTGTGGTTCTAATTGTAAAGTTAAGAAACAATATAATCAAACAAATGTTTCATAAAATTATATCAAATTTATGACAAGAAAAGATTCAAAACATTAATTTTTTTTCCCCGAATATTTATTTTTTAAATAAATGAGAATTACATTTTTAGTTTATACACATTGTTTTCTAACACTAGAGAAAGAAATGTTAGTTTTCTAACTTCCTACCATACAGTGTTCTTTCTTGTTTTTATTTTTTTGTTATAATTATACAGCTGTGAACATACCGAACAATATATCAACACTGGTGTTGATACAATCCTGATTGGAGTATGAAAAATACTATTGCTGAAATTGATTTAATTTCTATTACAACGAGTAACATTATATTATATGTTTATTAAATCGTTATAAAAATAAGTGCAAAGGTAAATTTCAATTAATCATCCAGTTATACATGCTTATAAATTCTATCGAAAAAGTACATTTTGTTCTCACTTAAGTAACAATTAATGGTAATATTAAAACGCCTATAAGAGTGATATTGTTAATACATTTTATAGTTGATATATCACGTAGTATTTTAATAACTGATAATATAATGTCTTTTCCATAAGGATTTATTGCGATAAGATAACACGCGTAAATGTATGCTGTAGTTATTACTTTTATACTACATTAAAAATCTTAAACGTGCATAATCATGATCACCATAACATGTTGGTATTTAAGAAACGGTCCATTTCTAGAAATTATTATAAATTAACATGACATTTTAAAGGTAAACAAATATTAAACATTTCTGCAATTTTCAGTATTACAGAAACGTGATTATAATTAGTAAGAATGAATCTTCTCGTTCATTACTTATAGTTATGTAAATTTTCTTACAAAATGAATCAGTAAGAATATCATCCGTCTCTTAAATGCTAAGTCGTGCTCTAATAAAATTATTTGTAATATTTGTGATTTATTTCAATGTGAACGAATCTAATAAATTGCGTAGTGAAGAGAGAAGAGAGAAGTTTCGCAAAATATTTGTTTATGCAACGTGTGACGAGATTTAAAAGTAAATCTTCGCAATAAAAAAGGCAGTAATGTTAGTTTCGCTTATCTATTTCATACGTTTGTAAGGAGATACATGTAAGGAAATTTATGACTTCAAATTACCGAGATTACTAAAGCAGGACAGATCAACCTAATAGCTTTGGGCAATATATTTACAATTTCGTTCGATGATAAAAATGAGATCATGTAAACATTTCTATAATAATAAAATATATTTTCTAATATGAATTTTTTGGAGACATTTGTTATTTTAAACAAAAAATAATGATTTCGTATTAGCTGAAATAAAGTTCGGAAAGGAATATTTAAATTTAAATACTCAACATTACAAATATAAATTCTTTTAAAGTCAGAATCTTGCGTTATTTGCGTTATTTTATTATGTTATTTCTTCACTCGATTTTTTTACCTTGCTTTTTTTATTTACATTATTATATTTCCCCTTCTTCCTGGGGATTATTAATTTCTTCAAGCTTGTTCAACATTTTCTTCTTCCTTCGTTGTCTCTTCTCTGCTCAATAAAATTTAATGAATACTACGATCTTTTACATACAATATTATCAAATAAAACTTTTCATAAGTTTGAAGTTTATATATACTTAAAAAATTATCATTTTTATTTTTTATGTATCGAACGGAATTATATACCTTTCTCCTTAGCAATTTTAATATTCTTCTTCGTTTCTGTGATATATTTTTCCTGCCGCTCACTCATCATAATATCACGAGCAGCTTCTATTTCGTCTTCTAAGTACCATCGTAGAGGACCTCTACATCGTTTACATATCATTCGATCGGCAGAAGAATGAATTCCAGTTTGTCTGCCGACACTGATTGGCGAAGTGATGCCACGATAAGTAATTCGTTGCCCACGTCGTCGACCACGTATTTGATCACCCCAATCATTTTGCGGACCACCTCGATATTTACTTCGTTGCCCACCGCGTCGACCGATTCCTTGGCCACTTCGAAAACCAGCACGCTGTCCGTAACGCGGGACATCGTCTTCTTCTTGAATACGAAGTTTTATATTGGGTCCTCCACCAGTTGAACCCGTCGATGGGAAAAGGGGCACGGATACATTTGGCGGTACGAATAATTTCGTATCTTGGTCTTTGATATCGCAACAAAATCCATAAGGTTTTGCTATAAGGTCGTGTTGCGAAGTACTGACGTTAAGCTGTTTAACACGGTTCCTTTTCATATTGAAAATGTTTGATACCTGGTATACATATTAAATTTAGTTGGAGGATGCATTAAACGAAATAGGTTTTAAAGTTTAAAAGGACTGTCTAGAAGAATCATTGTTTATATGTGTATGTACATTAAATATAAAGGTGGTTATGTGTTAAAGTAATAATCGATTAAAATTTGTTATTACTTTTAACTATTTATGGTGACAGAACATAATGAGAGCAATATTTATATTCAATGTAATTCACAAACAAAACGGGATATTGAAAATTATTAATGATATATATAAATATAAAGCGTCTACATATAAAATAGTGATAGTAATTGATATTTCAAAAACACCAAAGCAATCTTCCCGCTGATAGCGCAGTTTCAATTGTACAGGTCACATTGGTCACGTGTTCGACGAGCGTCTAAACAGTAAACGATGCTTTTCGTATTGGCATGGTCGGATGGTATCGCTTTTGAAAATTTCATCTATAAACCATCAAATGATGCATGCGTGACATTAGAACGTTAGTAATAAAACTATGAATTCTTCTACTTTGGCGTCTGGAACTTTAAACCATTCACCAGGACAACGGACACCCGAATCTCAAGATTCTGAACTAACCTCCATTGGGAACCAAACATCAAAAATATTGAATCAAGTGAAATCCGAGTTACAAGAACAAAAACAACAGGATCGTCTACTTCGAGAGTTACATCTGAAACGTGTACAATCATTAAGAAAGGAATTGGATTACATCAAAGCAACAGAGTGGAGATATCAGCCAATTGATCGGTACCATTTATCTTTAAATGACAATTAATTTTTCGTTATAAAATGTTGATGCACGTATTAATGATAGTAATAAATATCGTACAGGTACATGGACAGAAACAATAGGAATTAAATATGTTGTCACTCATATACAACTTTATAAAGGACACTATAGGATACAAGCCACCTGTTAAAAGTGAAACAGATGAGATAAATAATGTTATAGCTCGTATTGAAAATGCTTATCAAAAAGAAACAGAGAATGATGGGTGTTCTAACGAGGGTGGTAGTTGCTACAAAACAGGAAATGTAACTTATATTACTGCAGATTATATCGTAGTCGACGACTTTTATGTTTGCAACACGGCAAATGTTTTGAGAAATAATTTAAATGTAGGTGATAAAGTCCACTATTTGGCTTTAAAAGATAATCAAACAACGGAGCACAAAATAAAAATTATTTCTGTAACAGATGAATCATGGGATAATGAAGTGGAAAAGTCTTATTTAAATGTTGAACCACAAGCATTAACGAAATATATAATTGGCAAAGTTACAGAACGTAGGAATCGAGTGTTAGTAGTGGAACCTAATAATATTACTGTTGATTTAAATAAAGTACAATCAGAATTTATTCCTGTGATTGGAGATTGGTTAATGTTAGAGTCAGAAATAGAGAGCAATGAAGAGTCTTATAATTTAAATGAAGAAATTTTAGAGATAAGAAGAATACAACCTTTGCGATCTAAACTGAATGTTAGCACTGTATCTAGTTTTGATCCAATTAAAGAAGTTGGTGTTATAGGAAAGGATACCGTATTTAATAAAAAGATATGCGATCCTGGTTACGTTCCTTGCATTGGAGATAAAGTTGTCAGTGATAGTATTGAAAGTGATCAAGGAATATATACATGGCGATCATTGACAGTGGTTCCAGTACTTCAGGTAAATTTTGTACATTTGATAAAATAAGAATAAGTAATTGTTTTAATTTTCAATTATTGTAATATTTGCTCCCATGTGTACAAAAGTAAATATTTCTTATTATATTTAATTCAGTATATCTTGAGAAAATAATACTTCTGAGTTAGAAAAAACTAAGCCCTTGTTGCATCTTCCTTCTTTCTGTGGCATTACATTATATAAAAATTGAAAGTCAAAATATGATTAAAGTAAATTTATCTTTACAGGTCTCCAAAACAGAATCTAAATTACCAATGTTATGTAATACTCCTGGAACAAAAGAAAATTTAAATAAACTTGTGAAGAATAAATGTTCTATAATTATTAGTGATGATCTGAATATTGATTTAAATATACAAGAAGAGAAAACTTTAGAAGTTACAATACAAAACGTGGGTGATACTGTCCATATATTGCGCAAAGGTTGTTTTATGATTAAAAAAGCCCAATCTCAATTAGCACTAGTGCAACCACCTTCTTCTAGTACAACTTCAATATTAAATCCTTCAGAGTCGTTAACTTATGTATTTAAATGCACAGCAAAATTTGTTGGCACCAGCGAAGAGTTATTTATTTTCAATTTTAAAGGTTTTGACATTGGACGAATTTTTCACATTACTGTTAAGTCTAAAACTGTACAAAGTAGATCCTTATGTAATAATGATAACAACAAATTTAATAAATGTCATAAGCCAGACTGGGACGAATGGAGTCAAGCTCCATACATTCCAGGTATTCGCCCTTGTAAACCGCCGTCGTTTATTAAAGTACGAAACATGGTATTCAAAGTTCCTAAACATTATTGGGATATAATATCGCAATGCATAAACGAGAATAAATCACAAGTAGAATGTGAATACGATGTTGGTAATGCTATACCTTGTTTGTTAAATAGACTCTCTTTTGAATCATACAAAGATCGTTTTCATGCACTATTGTATCTCGAAGAAATTGCTCAGGCAATAAGTATGCAGCAGTACAATATAGACAGTGTAATTATGAGACGTTGCGGAGAATACCTGGTTATGCAAGTACCCGGACTTGCAGAAAAGCGTCCATCTCTTCTTGTTGGTGACAGAGCTATAGTATCATTTAAATGGGATAGTTCTGAAGGTATGTTAT
This sequence comes from Xylocopa sonorina, assembly GCF_050948175.1. Lineage (NCBI taxonomy): Eukaryota > Metazoa > Arthropoda > Insecta > Hymenoptera > Apidae > Xylocopa > Xylocopa sonorina. The sequence goes on along the minus strand of NC_135197.1, from coordinate 8,876,344 downwards.
TAAACTTGAGAAAATAAATATAGGCAATCTTTTGTATTATGGAATGTTTATATATATTATTATAATGTTTGGAATAGGGAAATTAAAATATGAAGGATTTATTCACAAAGTTACAAATCTGGAAATATTTTTAAAATTCAATCAAAAATTTCATCAAGATTATAATTATGAAGATTGTCAAGTAACATTTAAATGTTCACAATCTGTCATACAACGTTGTCATAATGCAGTTAATATGGCCGTACATCGACTTGGACAAAATTTCTTATTTCCCACTCATGTCATTGAAAAAGAATCTCAATTAGATCTTGAAGAATTTGAAGTGACAGACAAGGCAATTTTTAAACAATCGACTCATAGAAGGACAGATTCTGTATCATCAGAATCTTCCTCTACTAGTACTAGTACCACATGCACAAGTAATAAATCCAATAGTATAAAAAAATCGTCTACAAAAATATCAGTTGTACAAAGATTATTTAATGTCCAACCTATTGAGCATAATAAAGAAAGTCCAATAAAATCTGATACAATAGTAAAAGATGAAAAATGTATTCAGACAATGAATGATACAAGTGTTACTAGAAATGTAGTATGTACTCAAGACTCAAAACCAAAAGATTCAGAAGAAACATCAATTTCTTCTTATAGTACTGAATTACAGCCACTGATTTCACAAGTAAGAAAACGGAAGCTAGTTTGGTTCAACAAAAATTTAAACTATTACCAGAAGGAAGCTGTGAAAAATATTTTGAAAGGACTCGCACGACCATTGCCATATGTAATATTTGGACCACCTGGAACAGGGAAAACAGTCACGCTTTGTGAAACAATTCTACAAATCTTATCAATTATGCCTGAAAGTCGATTGTTGATTGCAACACCGTCTAATAGTTCGGCAAATCTTATATCAGAAAGACTTTTAGATAGTAATATACTGAAACCCGGTGATATGGTATGCATTAAATTATGTTGAAAATATATCATTTTAGCACATAATTTAAATATTTTCTTTCTTTTATAGGTACGTCTTATAGCTCATCATTGTCTGGGTAGTGATTCTATACCCAGTAAACTATTGCCATACTGTGCCACTGCTGAATTAGCAGATGAAAAAACAGTTAAACAAACAAAGCATAATGAAATGGGACCAAGATTAAATTGTACTATGAGCGTACTTGGTCGTCATAGAATTACTATTGGTACCTGTATTGCGTTAGGAATATTGAATAATATGGGCTTCCCTCGTGGACATTTTTCACATATAATAGTCGACGAAGCTGGTCAAGCAACAGAACCAGAGATAATGATTCCACTTAATTTTGTTCATTTCGATTATGGGCAAGTGATTCTCGCTGGTGATCCATTGCAACTTGGACCAGTCGTACAAAGTAGAATAGCAAAAAATTTCGGTTTAAACGAATCGTTTTTATCGAGATTGCTACGTCATTTTCCTTACCAAAGAGACCCCAATGGTTTCGAAACACATTATGATCCACGACTTGTCACAAGGCTTGTTTTTAATTATCGGAGTTTACCAGAAATACTTGAGCTATCAAGCTCGCTATTTTACGATTCTGAATTAAAAGCACAGGTACGATTTGTTTGTATCATTAATGATTTATTATATCAGCATACATATATTACATACAGAAGTTCACTATAACTTTTCTTTCAAAAATCTGCATTATTATTAAGATAAGTAAAGGAAAAAGAATATTTACAGATATCTGCTAAAAAAAGTAAAGAAGCAAAACTGTTACAAACATTAGCTTGCGAATTACCGGAAAGGAAAGGTTCCCCACCAGCTATAATCTTTCATGGTATAAATGGAGAAAATTGCAAGGATAATGATAGTCCAAGTTGGTATAATCCTGAAGAAGCAACACAAGTGTATCTTTATTTGTTAAAATTATACAAATGTGGTCTTTCACCTGATGATATTGGCATTATAACTCCTTATAAAAAACAGGTGAACTAGTTGGTTATAATTTGTTAAGAAATCGTCCATAAAATTGTTTTTATATATTATTCCTTAATTTCTAAACATAGGTTTTTCAAATTCGCGAGTTATTGATGGAATTAGATGTGGAGTTACCAAAAGTTAGTAGCGTAGAAGGATTTCAAGGTCAAGAACGTAATGTTATCATTATCTCAACTGTACGCTCTTCAATGAATTATATAAACGAAGATATTAAACACTCTCTTGGATTCGTTGCCTGCCCTCGAAGACTGAACGTTGCAATCACACGTGCTCGTGCTTTGGTTATCATTCTAGGAAATCCTGGTCTTTTAGCTCAAGATCCATATTGGAGGAGCGTCTTAATATACTGTATCAATCAGGATTCTTATACCGGATGTAGTTTTGGTTTTCCCGATATGGGAGATTTTCAAATAGAAACAAATAATTCTTTTTCCAGTGATAAAACTAACAACTAGGGATGATCTGTGACAATATTCTCGAAGTACGTATTTTTTACACTTATCGAAATACGCGTTAATAAGTTATAAAAACTTATATTTTACCTGATATACAATATTTTAAGTCGACTAATGTTTTTACAAACAAATAAATGATACTGTTGATGTTATATTCAAAACAATATCATGAACTATACTACTTTTTCGTATAAATGAAGGGAAATTTTTAGTATAAAATACCTGTAGCCTATAACGTATCTATTATTTTAAAAATCGTATTTTCGTATTTCTAACCCTTATTCATTTTGGAAGTGTTGAAAGAAATAAACTGTTTTTTTTTTTTTGTATACATTTCTTGTAACGAAATGCGCGGATACAAAAAGTACAATAGTTTTTACGTTGTAATGTACATACGTATATTTATACAATATTTCTTACAAATATATTTTTATTCGCGTAGTTTATTTTTTAACAAAAATGTATGAATAAAAATATATTCGTTCTGCGATGTATCAATCTGATTTCGCTTTACATACAATAGAATTGAATTATTTCACTGTCAGGTATTCGGCTTACAGTTTGGAAAACAGTTGAGTTGTTGAATTATGTGCCCTTTTTTACAGTATCCCTGCACATTATGTTGTTATGTCACAAATCCAGATTCCAAGAACTTTGATACTGTAAAGAATAAAATTCTTTGTTATGATATACACAGAGTCAAACAAAACAAAAATGATTCACATACAGAATAAGAAATCATTTATGCTTTCGGTTTATGTATACATGATTGATTTCATGAATTAATAATACCTTGCATATTGTACAGAATACGATTCAATTATGTTAAGTATAATTTCTTAATATAATAACTTATTTATGAAAAAGTTAAAGGTTGGACAAACATTAGTATAATATGGTTCTCTTTTTTATTTTCTTTATACAAGAGCGAAGTGTATAATATATATGATAATGTAATTATTAAGAAAGCAATCGTATAATGGTGAAAAATGTTTAGTAGAAATGACTGAGGAACATCTTAATTAAATTCTTTAATTTAAAGTGTGATTTTCTTGGGAAGAATCTTAATCATTTTGAGTTAATTACGTGACTGAAAAGAGGGAAAAAGACACTGATGTATGAATAATGATTGTGAATGATACTGACCTTAGTTAGTTCCACACTATACTTACAGGATCCTGATTCTTAGCTTTTAATTTGCGTTCAATAAGATTTTCTAACGCCTCACTACGAACACTTAGAGTTTCGATTTTTTCAACGAGTTGTTGGTACGGCGATGCAGGCTGTCCACCCATTACAACGTGTCCTAATTTGCTGTCTATTTTAGCGTCTAATCGCGCGTTACGTATCAGATTAACAATCCAGCATTCTGCCACATCAGCTTTCATATTAAGTTTCTCAGCAAGCATTCTATAATAGAAAAATTTTGAAAATACACGTTTCATCATATAACTGTAAAACTGTGAATATAATATTATTTGTGTTATATACCCAATACTTATACATTGATGTATTCTGCAGAATGTTTCGAAGATCATTAAACGGGCATTTTCTACAAATTCACTTAATAATGCGATTAAAAAGAAGTCGTTATATACAACTGTTTGACACTCTTGGAGCTTTTGTCTTGCCCCATCAAAGTCAAAATTGACATATAAATGTTCTAGAAATTCTGTGATAGGGTCACGATACGTATAAGATTCCTGTTAAATAATACTTAATTAGTTAATGAATCGTATTAAAGTTTTTGTAAGTGATTAATAACAAACCTGTTGTATCACTTTTACAAGATCTTTTAGTATAGATCGTCTAGAACGATTAACAATGACAGCAGCCGCTAAATATCTCAGTATATGAGGACACATTGTTTGAATAGCATTTAAATAGCTGCAAACAATGATAAGCAATATTCAGTTTTTTCTGCTATGAGTGTTGTATACATAGTATATTATTTAACAATAATAATACAGTAGAACTGCTCAATTAATGAAATAATACATGCTGTTGTAATAGAATTATTCAGTCTTGTTCTAATAATTGAAGTTCTACTGTATTTGTAAGAATGTTGACATACTGTGGTCTATAAAGAAACATTTCTATGATTAAATCTCTGCCTTTTACATGATTGAAGAAGACAAATAAGCTCCAATGAATAAGCCATGTTCTTTGTTGTAATACTTGAAGAGAATTTCCTATAACATTGCTATCAATGTATTCTCTTAATTTATTTACATCTTCTAATGCAGTTTCCCAGTTTTGCACCAAGATTTCTGATGCCAATTTACCCCAAAATACATTTAAATAATTCTGAAATTATATATAGTTTATCATGAAAGTAATCTATTATACTTTTATAAATTGTTTTGTATATATTTTTTAAATTCATTATAATGCTTACCTTATCAGTTGGTGGCATTATAAGCATGTAAAAGTATAAGTACGATGTAGAAACAGAATAATTACCGCATTCGTAACGGTATTTTGCTAACTTCACAAAATTATCCATCATTTCCACTCTGAACTGTAAAAATACAACAAATGTGAATTAAAATAATGAAAATTATTTTAATAACACATTAAATTGTAAGTAGTAATTAAAAATAGTCCAACATGTAGTAACATACAAATGCATATTATTGTTTACAAAAATAGAATTAGAATTACTTATTATAATTATATTAGTATTACTTTGCAAAATTCTAATCCTAATTTTATATGTCAGACACATTAACAAGTTATCTTAAACATTGTTACAATTACCTCAGATTCTTGAGTAAGATAATTGTTTAGCGCTTTAGAGTCCCGCATATTTTCCATCTTTTTCATAAGCTCCTCATTATTCATAAGTTGCACAACAACGGACACATTATTTTGTAAAACACTAAGTTCTTGTAGCACATCTGCACGTCTAGCTTTCAGCTCCTGCAAATGAAAAGTTTTTAATCACACTTCTGTCATCCGGAAACATGTATTCATTTTATTCATCCATACCTCTGGTACTTCCAAGTTTGGATACAGCTGTCTTCGAATATCAATTGTATAATCTATCATATTTGTTTTGCTAAGAATATCGAGCTTAGCTTGAAGCAACTCATCCTCATCGTAAATCTGAAAACCACAAGTGAATTGGTAACCAAGACGTCTGATAGCAGAAATATTTTATCCTCTATCGTACCTGTTTCGCAGATAAAAATTCCAAAAGTGGAAAGACCAAATGTCGGTCGAGGTATTGGCCGATACGCGATGTCAAGTCGAATTTTGCCATTTCTTTACTTAAAAGAAACCGACCGAAAATTGTTCTAACCACAATCTACAGCTAAAAAAAGGGAGCTGACCACGCTCCACGTTAAAATCAAGGAGCATGGATGAGATTGAGAGGGAAGTTTCTACCTAAAGCGGTAGGATTTCTTGTCCAACGCTACCTCGTGTCTCTCTAGACGAGCTAAAACATTTTTATTTGAATCAAAATGCGCGAGAATACTAAAGTAATGGTATTTTATGCTATTATAGCTTATGAACAATATACTCTTGTGCCTCTGATTTAAGACAGAAGGCAAGCTTCCTATTCGTATAAGAAAATCTAAGATATTTCTCATTACTCTACGTTATTATCGTTAGCATTATGATTATTATTAATATTTAGTAACGTTAATATTCTAAATCGAAGGAATATTCTTATAGACAAAAGCATTTCTGTTATTTAATTTATTGGTAAAAGAAATTATTAAATTATAGAGAATCGAGCAAAGATATCATTTATTGTATTTGTTCTCTTGTGTAGAGCGTACGTAATATATGGCCCATCTTATTACTACTACATTTACGTTTACGAATGTGTGCATGTATCGCTCTACGAACCAGAATTAAATTTTTGTTCGTCCCGTGTGTTCCGTTAGTGGATTTTCTACGTTTGACACTTGTAAATATCAAGAATTGAATGAAATGCCACCCAAAAAGGCACCTGCTCCCAGTAAAAAAGCGGAGCAGAAGAAAAAAGAGAAAGTTATCGAGGTATTTCGATCCAGTCATTTCACGTTTCTAACCTTAAAATAATACATTCCTTATTTTGGGCATGTGTACCCGCCGCGAGATTCGTTATATTCCCTTCCCTTTTGTCGTGTATCTAATTATCCCTTTATCTTTTTTCTAGGATAAGACCTTTGGTATAAAGAACAAGAAAGGTGCCAAACAACAGAAATTTATTCAGCAAGTAGAGAAGCAGGTAAAATCTGGTGGTGTTAATCCGCGGAAATTAGAAGATCCTAATATTAAAAAGCTTGAAAAAGAAAAAAAATTAAAGGAGCAGAAAGAATTAGCTCTCATATTTAAGCCTGTGCAATCGCAAAAGATAGATAAAGGTATTAACTGAGTTAAGGTAATCGCAGACATCTAGTTAAAAGACAGAATAGGATTGTTGATAGACGATTGAATATGTTATACTAGTGTGAACTATCAGTCTTATAGTAGCTCTATTTATTTATTTGTTTTCTTGGTTCTGTGCGAATATAAAATGTGTTAGGCTTAAAATAATTGTTGATTAACGTTTACAGGAATTGATCCCAAATCGGTAGTATGCGTACTGTTTAAACAAGGACAATGTACGAAAGGTGAGAAGTGCAAGTTTTCTCATGATTTAACCATAGAAAGAAAGCCAGAGAAACGTTCGTTATACTGTGATATGAGAGATGACGATAAAAGAGCAGATACAATGGACAAATGGGACGAAGATAAGTTGAAAGAAGTTGTAGAGAAAAAACATGGTGGCGGAAATCGTCCAACTACGGATATTGTAAGCATATTCATAGTAATTTGATATTTATCGTATGTCTTGGAAAGCAAAAAAATAAATGTTTGTTTTCTTAATTGTAGATTTGTAAACATTTCCTGCAAGCTGTAGAGAAATCAAAGTACGGTTGGTTCTGGGAATGTCCATCTGGACAAAAATGTATTTATAGGCATGCATTACCACCTGGTTTCGTTCTTAAGAAAGATAAGAAGAAAGAAGATAAGAAGGATGAAATTTCCTTGGAAGATTTAATTGAGAAGGAACGAGCTAATTTGGGACCGAATCAGGTATAAATGTACTTGTTACTAATGAAAATAATTAAGATGATAATTATGTTTAGTCTATATGGTATATATTGAAAAGTTTCATTCAAACATTTAATGTATTTTTAAATATATGTACTCTGGTCTGTACTACTCTATATTTCTATAGACTAAAATAACGTTGGAGACATTCTTAGCATGGAAGAAGAGGAAACTAAAAGAAAAGAAGGAGCAGGCATTAAAAGATGAAGAGAAAAGACGAAATGATTACAAAGCTGGTCGCCAAGTTGGTATATCTGGCAGAGAAATGTTTTACTTCAACCCCGAGCTTGCAGCTGGAGATGGTATTTTGTGGATTATTATTGCACGCTGAAAAATCGCAGTAGCGATAACTGTATGATGCCGGACCGTGAAAAGCCTCGAACTTTTTATAACTTTTCGAACGTTTTTAGGTATCGATGACGGGGATGAAGCGATATCTAGTTATGTTCTCGACGAAGATGAGACCGAGGAAGAAATACAATATAGAGAACTCGATATGGACAGGCTTACACTTGAAGCCAGTGAAATAGATTCATCTGGAATAACAGTGGCTGCTGCAGATCGATTAAAAAGTAATATAGATACAAATAACGAAACCTCTACGGGTATGTAGAAAATATATTTATTTATTATCTATTGGTTTGAGATAACATTTTGACACTATAGTTTTGACACTATTAGGAATTTTTAATATTATTATTTTCACGGTAGTTACTGTTGGTGAAGGTGCAGCGGCATTGGCGATAAATGAGAATCTATTTATAGAGGAAGATTTTCGAGATTTAGAAGATGAATTAGAAGACTTGGATTAATGAAATTCTTCCTTTTACACAGTCTTCATTTACTTATACCTTTACAACACATGTATTATCAGCATACTACATATACATATATATATTCATTAGAGTTCGAAATGTAAAGTCTTGTATATTATTATTTACATCTTACACACTCTATTTTCAAGCAATATAATTATATACAATTGTATATGTAAAGAGCTGGTCTCGTGCAAATTATTTGAAATTGAATTTAATGTATTTTAATGTAATTATAATTTTTAATATTTTACGATTAAACAAGTAGGCGAATCGTTTACTATTGTATTTATATATTATATGATGATCATGGGAATTAAACGAGGTATAAGATTATTTTCAAAATCGTGAAAGTAAATCAGATGTTCATTAACGATCTTCAAATTAATTTTAATGACGTACATAATTACAGGATTGAATTCGATAGCTTAGTCTGTAAAATAACTAAATTTTGCTTATGCAATAACGAGACTAGCACATAGAATAATTACTTCCTGGGCAACGTTTAGAATATTTCTAATTACTACTCTATCACTATCACCAGTAATGATAACAACGATAATGCGAATATTAAACAATTTATATATTAAACAGATTTATTAGGATTCACAACATTAACGTATGTGTGAATAAAACGAGAAATGAAAATTTCTAATTCAATTGTTATCAATATTTTAATTTCTTCGTGTTTATTTACGTTTTAAATTATATTATTAGAGGAAATGTTATAATTTTAAAAAAATTACTTTTTCGTCTGTGGCGCCATCTCTGTAAAAAGTGCTCAAACTGGTCGCACATCGTTATCGACAGCGAAGTGAACTACTGACTAAAGTGGCGTCATCTATGTGACGAATGCTGAAACTAATTCGGAATTAATTTCGCCGTTCCTCACAGAGATGGCACCACTTTAGTCAGCAGTTCACTTCGCTGTCGATAACGATGTGCGACCAGTTTGAGCACTTTGTGGAGAGATGGCGCCACAGACAAAAAAGTAATTTTTTTAAATTATAACATTTCCTCTAATAATATAATTTAAAACGTAAATAAACACGAAGAAATTAAAATATTGATAACAATTGAATTAGAAATTTTCATTTTTTTGGTAGTTTACTTCGCTGTCGGTAGTGCTGTGCGAATAGTTTGAGGTAACTTTTCACAGAGATGACGCCAATAGTCGTTTGTTACTCCGCTGTTCGACATGAAAATAGCTTCGAAATAAGGTTTATCAAATAATATCGATACGTAAATTTTATTTGAAATTTGAAATGTTTAATTATCATGTATGAATTATAAAGCGCATTCGTGTGTTGCTTTATTCGATGTTATTGTTTCTGGTGTATGTATAGAGTTGATATTTCTTGGTATTTACATTTACGTACTTCTTATATATACATGCCTACGTATTTATGTTCAATGCCTTAGTTATTTACGTGTCACGTATTCGCGCGTTGCGCATTTACGTTCAATGTCGTACTTATTTACGTCTTCAGAGTATTACACGAAGTAATAGGTCTAAAACGTAAGTATATAACGTATATCTATTGAAGCAATTGCGTTCACGTAAAAATTTACAAACATTATACAGATTAATCGTTATTTATTACATTTATATGAATTACAAATCTTCCAACTCTATAACTTCTAAATCTTTTAATTTCCGTAGGGATACAATGCGTCGAGATGCACGATACTCATACATTCCTACGTCTGGATGGAGTTCCAGTAAATATTTATATGCAGACACAAGTTTATCAATATCTTCCACCGTAAGTTCTACTGGTCTCCTGTGTGGATTCAAGTCGGACAATTTGAACATCATTTCACCTAATTCCGCTCGCTTTTCTAAAGGAAACAGTGTTCTACAAAAATGAGTGAGTAATTTAGAATGACATTAACATTTAATAATGTTTGCGACTAAATTATTTTCTTCATTGGAATTCGACAATGTCTTTGCGTGATGGTTACTTACTCAATACCTCGTATACAGTATTTCTGGCGAAAACTAAATATATGTCGTGTTACTTTCTCGAAAATTTTGAATTCGTGTCTCGTTCTTGGAGTAGCTAAAGGTACAAACGTTACAAGGCCGACGTCAACGTCCGGTTTAGGAACAAAAGCTGCACCTGTTGTATTGGAGAATAAACGTAGACTAGATTTTATTGATAACAAAATCTGAAGGACAAAAACAAGAAACTAGTTAACTTACCTGATATAACAAAATTTAATAGAGGATGCGTCCAAGCTTGCGCCATTACAGATAATCTACATCTTTGAATGTTCATGGGTTCGGCTACTAAACGTTCTGCAACTTCTTTTTGAAATGTTAGCGTCATTCTAGTTCTTCCGAATTCCCAGGCGCCTCTTCTTTCACTTATCGCATGCAACCATTTTATTATGAGAGGTGTTGACACGTTAAATGGCAAATTACCAATTATTTTAATCCTTGGAGCTTTATCCATCCAATCTCGAGCCTCGGTTGCAGGAAAGTATTTAGTTAAGTCTACTTTCATGATATCATCATAAATAATCTCCATTTTACCATCGATTGCTGCGAAAGCATCTTGGAGCATTTCTAACGGTGGCTCAAACCTTTTGTCTTTCTCTACAACGATTAATTTCTGTGGGTTGTACTTTAAAATGGATCGTGTCAAACCACCAGGACCTGGTCCGACTTCTAACACATGACAATCACTTAGATTTCCTGCCTTTTTAACTATTTTATCACACAAATCTGGATTTAAGATGAAATTTTGAGAGAGGTGTTTCACTGCTCCTAGCTTATACAATTTTAACACATCTTTTATGCTCAGTAAAGGTGGTAACCTTAAGGTAGACATTTTTGATATTTATATTTTAAGAGTAAAAGTAATTTATTACTATTAAATTATGCGTCTTACAATATTCAGCATCAGTTTTAGTTTTTCTAATTATATATATTTATAATCTTATTTATAATTAATTTTAAGACAAATTAGTGTTCGAAGTTGGCTTTTCAATTATTTTTTCCGGTTCGTCTAAATTATCTAGAAAAGTTTCCTGTTTCACAGCGTGAATGGTATATGCATAGATTCCTACAACTAAACAAGCTAGAGAAACAGCTGCTATATTACACTTCCTGCGAGTATATTTATATTTCAATGCTTTCTGAATGGCTACCTCTTCCGCTTGTTTCATATATATTATATCACTGTATTTCAATTTACTTTTGTCTTTAACAAGATCTAGCTTTTGCATAAAGTCGCTTTTGTTTTCATCTGTAAATAAAGCAATTAATAAGTAGAAGATTTACAACGACGTACACTTAATATCGATCTTGCCATTCACCAGGTTGCATCTTCTAAACTTTTGTCGTGTGATTTTATGCACAATTGCTGTATCTTAGTTATATATCGTTAGTATATCCTTTTTGGTGGAGATCTGCTTCTGTTTAAACAAATAGTTACATAAATAAAAAATGCAGTTTCATAACTTTTGAAAACCTAATTGACCTCTACACACTAGTTATATCATATATATATATAAATAGAAAAAGTATAAATTTTCTAATTTCAACGCACATCGATTCTTTCATTTTAAGTAATATCGAAATTTGTTTCATTTTTGTTATAACTTTGTTCTGTTGCAATTCAATTGAGGTTATGTTGAAACTAACGTTTTAACAAGTTCGAAAGTTACATGTTAAATTGATCTATTATGTCTAAAATGTAGACAAATGTCTATACGCATATAGAAAATTATTAACGGTACATATTTATCTATCTATACATATATATATATACACATTTACCTATAAATTCAGAAGTGTGAAAATAATATTACTTTAAGCGCAATATCACAAGTGTTACCCGCATGCGCTCTTATTTATGTAATTTCAATATGGACGAAGGGTGGAATATGAAATCGAATGATAATTACATTTTTAATTTTCAAACATTAAATACATAGATTATATGTAATATTATAGAACGTGTGCGAGTGTACAGTTATCAGCGTGAATTTCATAAATGGTGATAAGATTTGAGGTATCATCTTTTATATGTATAACTTAAGAATTTACTTATAAACATATTAGTCGAGAATCGGTATTTCACTTAAAGTTTATGAAATGTGAATTATCATGAAATTAATTTGTACTTCTTGGTATCTAATTTTTTACAGAAGTAGGAGCTTAGTACGAGAACAAAATTTAGCATTGTATTACAGCGCTATTTGTTTTTTGGTGAGTGTATCTATGGGATCTATGTATTATCTCCCATAATCACTGGTGGCTCGTGGGGGTGTTGCACAGTTCCATGCAAAGATTTTTTATCTCTTTTATAAACTGGAGGATAAACATTGACATTAAGCTTAAGGATTATACATTGTACAACTACAATGAAAGAATGAAAGAAAAAGGGACTTATTATATTAAGTGCTATCGGTAATGTCAAGTGGGATGCTGCAAGGGGGTGCTGCAGTTCCACAGTGTTTATACGCGAGCTACCTCTGATCATAATTTTTTCGTACTAGCTTTATCTCCATGGTACTCTATTTTATTTATAACTTATCGTACCGAAATTTCAAACGATATTATCGGACAGAATTTTAATATATATGTATAGAATTTCTTTTTCATTTACGTGAAACGATCTGTCGTTGATCGCATGCAAATTGCAATTTTTAATTTTCTCTGAAAGCTATCTTCGTTAATTTGTTGTAATATGTCCACCAATATAGGGACGAACTAATGTATATCTTTATGATGCTTCGTCAAATGAAATTGAGCATTTCGTCGAATAATGTTAATGATTCCCGGTAATTTAATATCGGAATAATACTTGCGAATCGTTCAACGTTAACATAAAATACAAATACTTCTCGTTGTTATCATTGAAGCGAAAATCATAAATTGCATCAATCTTTGTATATTTATGAATTATTCATGTTTTTTATATTATGTTAATAGCGTCGTAATTTAATTCAAGAGTACAAGATTCGTTGTTACGAGGGTATGTTTTCGATTTTCATCCATTACAGTTTTCTGGAGGGGGGACATGCTTTTTAATCATCTAGCTAATTGCTCTACAGTAACGAGCAACTTTTCTTCTTTTAGCTATCGCTCACGTTATTATTTTTATCACGTTATTTATACTGAAATAATTATCACATACGGTCTTTATGGAAAATTATTTCATACAACCATATTCGCGTAGGATATATAACAATTCCTCATTTTAATTGATTAAAACGTGTCGTACAAACAACTTTGGTGGAGTATATAGAACTCGTGGGACGCAGGTTGCTAATCACCGTGCTAACTTGTTTACATGCATCGACCCACATGACTATTTACACTTAAAACTTGCAGTCGCTGATCAATACCTAATGGCACAAATATGTGCAATTTAAATGCAATAGAACTTCACTTATCTGATCACCGAGGGACAAATAAACAATTCGGATAAGTGGATCCTTTGTGTAACAGTGTTCTACTGATTGTTATCGTTAGAAATAATTATCCATTGTTGAAATTTTAACGATTAGATCGAAACACGCGTTTGCTTAATCCTTTGATTGCTGAAAATGTAAAGCAATAGTAATTATGCACAATATTTAGTAAAATAAGAAAAGATCCATGCGACTATGTACAATACAATTCAATTAAAAAAAAACTGATTTTCATTTACAGGTTTGCCCGTTTTATCCAGCGTATAGAATCGTAAGCTGAGAGGCAATGAATTTTCAAGACGACAGGATCGCTTCCGTAAAACTCTTAACAGGTACTTGGACCTCGTATTAAGCCACTGTATATACGTGTAATTAAGTTTTAATAACGTTAATACTGAGATTAAGAAATTATCAGCAGGTCTTGAAACTGCCATGGGAGGAGCAGTTAGGAGTGATTTGGGATTCAAGGTGCTTCATAAGCCGTCACGGGACGTTCCTGCAATATGTTTTTTAAGGATGCCCCCTGGGCACTTGTGAGGGGATTTCGCTTGGCCCCACTCGACAGTGAAAGATAAGGGAATGCCTGTGGGATCTCCTAGATACGCCTTGGGGAACGACTTACCGGTTCACTATGCAATGCTGAACCCTTGGCACCGCCTGGCGAGACCTCCTTCAGTCACATATATCGACAAACTATTCTGCATACGACTCTAATTAAGCAGGTATGTCATGTAAATGTTCCAAACGTATTACCTAATACTGAGTTAGATGGTTTCATAGGAATTTTTGGTATACGCGCGAGCTGGAACTTAAATTGCCTTTCACGTGTGTAAAGTAGCACGAGTCGAGCGATAGAGTTCAACTGTTTCAATTAAAAATGTTTTCTTCCTTATGTTTTTTTTATAATAAAATCCTATTTGATTCTTATAATGTTTATTACTGTCTAGTATCGTTTTACAGTGATACATTTTGAAATAAAATATCAGAGTAGCGTATTTGAATAATGAAATTGTTAATTACAAAAATTGTATTGTTAATTAATGTGTAATTTAATCGCATACGTTTTTAAAAAGCAGAGACACGTATTCGAGCATACCTGTGAAACCATAAATAAGCTCAAGTATTTTAATCGAAAGTTCATTTGCACGTTTCAACGTGTTATACTTTGTATCATCAGTAGTAAAGGTAAAGCTATTCGTAGCCAACCTCAGATGGTACAGAGTAATTTCAATGGTTTATTTAACTTTTCGTATGGTGTTATTACGAAATATCGCACACTTATTGAACCTTTTTCTAAAGAAATATATTATATTTTGTAATGAAAAATGATTTTTCAACCGATCATTTTTCGTTTAAGAACGCTGTGTTTAAACGTTACGATGAAATTCTTCCAAGTAATCTTGAAGCAAGGTTCACGAAATACGCTTCAAGATTCAATCTACGACGAAATGTCCGGGATATCCAATATTTTTTCGAACGAAACGCTTTGATCGTTCAGCCATGCAGCGTCAGGTACTCTGAGACCGCGGAACGTGTACTCGCTGCTCTGATGGAGCCCGAATATTTGATAATGTTGCATTACATTAACAATGTCAATTATCCATTTTAATGGATTGTAAAGCAAATTGAAACACGCGACTCTATCCACAGAACGCCGTTGCTCGGAACGTTGAAGCTCGTATTAATAGTAATTTTTCGATTCTCCAACGAGAAAACACTCGCAGCAGCGCGTACTGTGGCAAAAGAGAAACCAATGAAAAGCGAGGCGAACAAAAAAAAAATGGAAAGTCAACGGCAGCAAAGCATTTTTTGCGTTTACTTTTTTTCTTGTACGATGAAAAACTGTTGCGTGCGTCAACTGTTTACATAAAATTGATCGATACATCGGCTGGTGTGAGAGCCTCTTCACATCATTCAGTTTTTATATTTCGATTGAATATGAACGTCCACCGATTACCAGTTGATATAATGCTGTTGGTATCATAACTGATGATCGATCGACATTCGTTTTTAATCGATCGATGAAAAAGCAGACAATATGAAAAGGATCGAACAACGTTTCGAGTTTTTCTCGTTCGTGGAACGCATCGGTTTGCGAAGTCAGCAGTGTATAATATGGCCGTGACTATTTATTTTTGGCAAATAACGAGCAGCCGTTTCTGTAAATCCCATTTCGTGCGTCGTTTTTCATGTTACCGTCACCCGGTTTCATTGCTGAAATTTTCTACCCAATTGACCCTTGAAATGCACCCTTTTGTCTCCTGCCTTGTCTCTGACCCGCATCTATCGTTCCCTCGCCAGTCTCTCGCCAGCTTATGGAAAAAGAGCCGAATAAGTCTATTCTGAAATAACGATAGCGACTGGGATGATAATGCATCAAAGATCACAGGGATTCGTTTTTGCTTCGTCAGGCTTTCGTTTGTTATTCAAAGCACAGACGGGAGCTCGATCGAAGCAGTTACGGAGCGGATTTCGTTTCTGCGATTTTCACTTCTATAAATTCCCATTTGATTGTATATAAAAAAAAAAAAACAAGAAATCAGACGGCAAAAATCGAATACACCAAAATTAAATTCAACTGGAACTTTCCCAAAAAGAGCCCTCCATATGGTAATACACGATTCGATCTAATCTCCCACTTACAATTGACCCGCATTTCGATTATATTTACCATACTTCAAAAATTCACATTTGTATAAAATCAGCAGTCCAGTCACGACTTTCCCTTTCGAACGCGTCTTCTCGTCACGTAGCCCACCCCCGTCCCTCGCCGTTGTTCTTTCCCCACGCTCCCGAAAAACCACCCCAGCACCCCCGTTCCCCTCTTCTCGAACGTTATTCACTAAGATAACAAGGAGAAAAAAAGTTTCTAAACGATCAGCCCTCGAAATCGCGATCCCGCGTCCACGAGTGGAAGAAGGGTGCTCCGTTTCGAGGCAACCCCCCGGTGCGTTCCGGTCCACGTGCGTGAAAACGCGCGCGAATAATGCGCGTCTCGTCTTGGTGCGATCCCTGGGGTCCTTCGGAGGATATTCCACCCGGTGGTTGCCCGACAGGTCTCCCACTTTCATCCACCTGGGAGAAAAGGACGAGCTTGCGCCTTGAGCTGGCGTTTCGCGGTGGGACGCGAGTGCGGCGGGGTACAGAGGGGGGTTGTCGAACCAGATGGCGAGAGGGCGAGGTAAAGACATCGTGTACGGATCGGGTTCGGTTCAGAGTGTACGGAGTCGGAGTCAGGACCGAGGAGCCAGCCAGGAGTAAGCGAGAATGAGAGAAGAGAGTCGCGGTTCGTGGTAAGGGAACCGTGGGACAGAGGGGGTCCTGTTCGAGGAGCGAAAAGGACGATCATTGCGAGGCACGAGCGGGGAGATGGCGAAGGAGGATGAAAGGGGGCGAAAGGTGGGGTGCGGATAGAGGAGAATAGGCGAGCTTTTTCGGCAGGCGCGCTCACTGGCGGGGGTTGCCGTGACGGGGGTGTAAGGAAAAGCGGCAGGGCGAAGGCAGAGGAGGCAGGAGAGTGGCAGGAGAGGCAGGAGAGCCGGGAGAGAGAAAGAGCGTACACATAGAGAAAGAGAGAGAAGGAGAGAGAGAGAGAGAGAGAGAGAGACTGGAATCGGAGGGGTGGATGGTTCGCTAGGTGGGAGAAACAGGAGACCCGGGCAGTACAAGCCGGGCAGCCTGCCCGACGATATCGTTCCTTCTGGACGTCACGGTGGTTCTTATTCGTTTTTGTTTTTGCCCACTCTCCGTCTCGAGCCTCGAGTACGCGAGCCGTACGTGAGTTTCACTTTTTTTGCGCGTCCTCGCGCTCAGGCATGCGCGCCGGTTTTTACCCCTGGAGAACCACGGCGAGAACGACAGGCACACCTTGCACCTGCAACGACGCGCATACGTACAGACAGACGTGCACGGACGCGTACACGCACGGGTAGAGAGATACGCACGGTAGGTACACACGCAGCGCGTGAACATTCGTGGACTGCGCGCACGCACGGAAAGCGCGGACCAACCGCGAGAAACACGGTGGACCAGAGACACGGACTCGTCGCGCGCGTGTACAGTCGTTCAGATGGTAATCTTGTACGTTTGTAGAAAATACGAGCACGTGTGCACATCCATCCGGGGAGGCAGCTGAACGTGAGAGCGCGCCTGAAAGAACGCACGCACTTTCCCGCTCGGAAGCTTCCGGCAGCTTTCAAGTAACAGGTTGGTCATTCCGGTTCTTCTCTTAAAACCGCTTTCGCGCGCTTCTATCGACCCCTCGGACCAGTGGTGTCACACGGACGACCTCTCGACGCTCTTTTTCGTCCACTCCTCCCCAGAGTCGACAGTGAATTTCCAGCGAGAATCGAACAAGTAGTTAGCCTCGTTATTGGGGGCGAACGTGTCTGTAGGTACTTTCTATACGTACGTTTCGACAGGAGAATTCATGGGGATCCGTGGGGAGAGGTCCTGGAAATCGTCGAGCGGAATGGAAACGTTTCCTCGTCGTATAATTGAAAACGGTTCGCCTAATTGCCCGTCGACAGATGTGTTTTTCGTTGGAGCCAGTCGTCGAATAGCCGAATCGATGCTATTGGTAATTAATGGGCCGAAGGTGCGCTCGCCTTTCGAGCCGTGCTCCCCTGTGTTCGTCGGGATGCGGTTTTCCGTGGGAATCGAGCCACGCATGCTACGTAATTTCCAGATGGATTTGATCCCGTTTTAATCGTCTGATTTCCGCCCCCATTTCCTCGATTCCCGGGGAACGTTCCATTCTGTCTTGACGATCTCCACTTCTACGCTGACTCTTATCGCGCGACTCCCGTCGCTACACCGATCGAACCTTTATCGCGACGGAAAGAACAGCTGTTTCTAAATTAGTTTCGAACGATTCCTCGCCTTCTCGTGGATGGAAAATTTTGTTCTTTTCTAGAATTTATCTCGATCGAGTTTCTGCCTCTACGCGAAGTGCGGTAAAAAGTTTGTCTTTAATGTCACACGGTCATGTTCGCGAATACCGCGTGCATTGATTGCACGCGACGCGACGCGTGTAACAGGTCGCGTTAGAGGGTTCAATTCGAATAAATTAATAACGCAGTCCCCCAGCCTGTTCCACGGTTGTTTCGCGTTCGTTTAACACGACGATGTTTGCTTTTCCAGAATACCGGTAAATCAAACGTTGCTCGCGTGACTAATAATTCGCTTTTAAATGGTCCCGCGATGTAAGACGTGATCGTGGACACGACTCGCGGAAATGTAACGCGACGATGAGACGTCGCCTTCTGTTTACGATATGACACTTCGAAATGATATCTGACTGATTAGGATACACGTTTGATAGTAAAATGGAAGTATTTTGTTGAGGAAATTAGCGTGGTTGTGTCAGTATAACAAAATTTTAGACTAAGAAGGGAATGAGACGTTTGTTGAATGATTTTTGAAATTAGTCAGATTACACAATTCCTGTAAAAGTATTGTTGTCCTTATTTTTTTAATGGAAGAGACGATGAAAATTGTAGCAAAAATGTTATATGTTACATAGATCAATTAATTAGCGAATGACGTGGTAATTTTCCGGGCTGGTTTCCTTCTGCTTTATCGCCGATGAAATCGCGTGCGGAGTTCGCATTAAGGGCCTGCTAGATTCCTTTCCACGATGGGAATTTTCCTACGTTTTATCGCCGCGCAGGAAAATTTACGGTGGATCGAGGCTGCGCCAAGATTAAGTTTCCTATTTGAATTTTTCGACGTTTCGCGCGAGCCGATTTAAATTATCGATACGAACCACTTGAAAGTGCTTGCACAGCATCGTCTTCGTTCGTAACAATCGTAAATTGTTGGAGTGAATTTCATGAACTGAACATTTGGATTATTTTTTATAAAAGTATTTAGTGCTTGCAAAATTGATCAACTTCCAATTGTATAGTGTGAAAAATGTTACATATTCCATTTGGGTAGGAAAACGTATATCATACTATTTATCTTGTTCTTGAATTAAGCGAAGTTTCAGGAAAATTCGAAAATATTCCAAAGAAAAGTCCACCCATTAACGGGAGGATCGCAAGAATCGCGAGGCAAACGTTTAACATTTCATCCGCGCGTTATGACGCGAATCTTTCAGGAGACGGCCAAGTAAAAATGATTCGCTTGAAGGTTCCATCTTCCGTTCTCGAAAAATGTGAGTCGAAGCGGTTAACGAGAAATTGAAAGTCCCTGCAGAAACGCGCACAGCTCGGAGAGATTGGTCCATCGTTCGTGTCGAGGCCACCCGGTTCCTCGCGGCGGCGAACGTGCGACGAAGTTGCGGGACAGCTCGGAATTTACAGCCCCCGAAAACGCGAGTTAATCCGAGCACGGAGATCCGAGTAGGAAAGGTGGTCGCGTAGCGAACACTTGGTCGCTTGGTTTCCCTCGCCGGAACTCGCTCTCACCCCTTTTGCTCCTTTGTTCGCGCGTGTACGCGGTTCCGGGCCCGCAGGAAGCCTCCGAGTAAACATCGCGCGTCTACTTTCCGTTCCTCGTCATCCCTTTACGAGGAATCGTCTCGCTAATTGCGATGGAATGTTTCCATTGTCTGTGACTCTTGGAGGGGGTGTCGATGGCGCACGAGACGCCAAAAGAGGGATCCTCGCCGCCATCTATCTCTTAATAACACGCTGGTCTATGGTCGAGCATTCCTCTCGCCACGACTTCTCTTCCTCGTCTCCGTCACGGATGAAAAATACACAGCTTCGTCGTGGAACTCGCAGCCCCTTTCGATCTTCTTTCGCGCACCTCACGACGGCAATATCGCGAGTCTTCGTGGCGGACACGATCGCCCTTTCGGGATCCACCCCGTCATTCGAGCCCAGGACTTTCTCGCGTGGGCGGTCCCGAACATGATCTTTCAGTATTTTTAGACCTCTGAATGACTGCCAGCTTGACATTTGATCGGGCGTGGGCTTTTCATGGAACTTTGTACGCAACCGCCCGGTTTCTAAGGCCGTTTTGTGTGAACGTTAATTAATTGCGTGTTTATTTCGCGAGATTCAGGATTATGCAAACCAAGCCTGTGGGCTGGATTAAGTCCTCTTGTTTGTTGCGTAAAACTCCGAGGTGAAGTGACCTGTGCGGGCAGAAAGCACACGTGTCGCGGGTAGAAGTAGTCCAGTAGAATGAAGCACGATAAGTCGGACGGGCAGAAATATTTTGAAGACAAATATTTGTGCTGCGAGGCATGCCGAACCAGTTTAACGCAAGTGTTATTACGTGCTGCGATCTTTATTCGTTTGATACGATATAGTTCGTTTCGATGGACGATGTATGCGCGACAGATGAAAGGCTGCTATGTTTAAGGCTGAACTACTTACGTGGGCTGATCGAATGGAGTCCCAAGTATTCTACTAATTTCTCGCACAATCCGGATTTTTAACTCTTTCTCTAAGACGCCTCTCCAAGGATCAATGCGTGCGCTGTGTGTACACTACTTTTGAAAAGCTGACCACATCCTTTAAAATGCACTTCTGCTCGAGGTTCTATTCAACCGACGCGAGTAGTTTGCTCTCAAACATCGCAGCCTTCAATTCGTCCCAGAGGCAACAAACCTGTCCAACGTAGACATCCGTATAGTCATTCTGTGTGCGAGTGTATGCAGTCTTATAATGCACACTGTCACAGTGTTATAGGCCATTACCGCTATCGCTGAAAATTTTGCTCGTGTGGGCGACGATCGTCCATGCTCGCATTAAGCTGGTATTTTCACACGTGCAAAGAGACGCTTGTGAATAACTTGAGAGTCTTAAAAAGCCACTTAAGTGGACTGGTCCTATTAGAATCGGCATTTTCTGGTTGCTTCAAAAGTTCCTCGCCGTGTCCTGCTGATTACATCTGTGGATCTTTACTTATCATCATCGATTAGCGTGAGCTTTTTTTTCTTCGATATCGATGTAATTCGTGGCGTTAATCCGCGTGGAAATCAGGGAGGAAGGAGCGTTTACTTAAGTGGCGAAATGAAAGATATACTCCCATGCATGTTTGAGCAAGCTGTTACGTTTCGAAGTTACCTGCGCTCTCGATCGTGATTGAACGTTTCTACGTTTATAATAATAGTCTGAACGGCGAGCAAATATTTTTGTTCACCATCTGCCGCGATAAATCGAAGGTCGACGCGAGGTAAAGTCTGTTTCATGGTAAAAGAAAATATTGGCAGAGGAAAGGAGCTGTTCTAATCGCACTTATTAAAAGTACGATGGAACGGAGAAATTAGTGTCCAAGTGAAACGGGAGGAAACGTCGATTGTGTTTCGACGGAATCTAATTTTCCGCGTAAAACTTTTCCAAGCCAGGATGATGTGCGATTTTTTCGAGTTAAACGAAATTTTCGTACTGTACGGGACGTTTGGAATTTTTCACTTTAGCCTGAGAAACACTCGAAGAGTGCGCGGCTGTGCGATGTCAAGCGGCCGAAACCGACAACTCTCAAAGGAGAACGTAATTTTCAATTACCCGTTTTAACCTTTACACAATTTATATCCTTAATAAGATATTTCAAGATGATACGGATATTTTAATAGCCTGGTCCGCGACGTGTCTTATAAATTCTACGAGAATGTCTTCCCAGCAAATTGAACGGTTACCCTCGTTCACATCCAGCCGGTAATTGAACGGGCGCGGTTTTTCAATGATTTTAAAAGCGGCAATTTCAACAACGGCCAGCGATAATTCAATAGTTTCACGTGCTGACAGATTGACACTTTCTCATTTTCGTAAATTAACGCAAGTTACGGTATTGCTCTCGAGCGCCCGTTTCAGGTATAAACGCGCCTGACAACGTCGATGCCGTTGACATATTGACATCTTAACGCACTGATATCGCGATATTTTAGTACAGGCTACGGTGTCACCTTTGACGTGTCAAGTGTGCTCGCCGATCGATCGAGAAACCGCAACGTTCAACTATGAAACACGCGTTCGAAACGGCTGGCTATTTCCTTGAAATTTTTAATAAACTAACGCTCTTTGTTAGCAATGTCAAGCAATTTACAATGTTACGACACGCGTAAAAGAAATTTTGCAAAACCTTGTTGAGAAATTGAAAATCAAAATACGTCGAGTTTAGTAACATTATTTTACGAATTCGATCAATTATAAAAATAATTTCTTGGTCAGCATTCAAGTGTTAGATCGTTATCCCATTACATCAAGGAAAAATGATCAGACGCTCGAGTACTAATTAATATTTAGCTCGTAATATCGATGTAGCTGTTACAGCATTACCGAAATGCTTGAATCGTTCCCCACATGTATTTGGAACGGATATTAATTACCAGAACAGTGAATCGTGTTTCGGTTAAAGGTTCCCTATCCTTTTGGCAAACGATTCCAACACTCCATTGGTGTATAGGTGTATTATAGGTACTGTCGATTGAAATTCAAGGATGCATCAGTAGTATCAGTAATACTTGGTCAGACAGCGTTCCTGATATGCAATATCAGTTCGTTACCAATTACATAAGAGTATTTTCTCTAGCTTAATTAGACAGTAAATTTGTTTGCAACAAGTCTTAAGGTTTGGAATTAAAATGATCAGTGCAAAAGTTCCTCAGTAAAAAAAGAGCTAGTATTATCGTTATTAAATTGCGTAATAAGTCTAGCAACATGATTTATTACGCGTACGAGTGAAAATAATTAACATCCACGTTTCGTTTTCCTTTCTTCGAGTCTATAAAAGAGGTATTTCACGCGACATAGTGCGATGGGATCTGAAAATGCGCGGAAGTCCATAACTGTATGTTCGCAGAGTCATAACATCAAAAATTGAAGTTATATAGAGTAGGTCATTCGGTGAGGCCTTTAAATAGTACAGGCAATAAAATGTCCCTGGTAATTTATTAAACCTTCCACACGTTTCTTAGAAAATGTCATAGCGAGCGGTATCTTTCACTTTAGTAAATAAGCTCGTATCGTAATTCAATATATTCCTGTCACTCTAATGTCTAACATTTACAGAGAAAGGGGGCGGAAGAACGACACGGTAATGTTTCGCAAAATCATGTGTAAAATTGTGTTGTCTTTTTGAAGTATTCTATTTCGTACGGGATACCATGTCTACGCCTCTATACCGCGAATACATTCATCGTTCGCGATCCATTTCACTTGAACTGCAAATGGTTACTCGAACGCGAATACCGTTCTTTTAAGACGCTATACGACCATCAATTTCTCTCCCCCGAAGATTTCGCTTTTCCATCTAGTGTTTACCTCTCGAGAGCTGTCACAAAGAAGCTCGAGCATCTTCAAGAAACAATTCGTGCTACTAAAAACGTCGAATGGATTATTCGATAATTAATTGACAAATCAAGTGCATCTATACCCATGTACTCTTCTAAATTCCACATCCACCTAGACCCTAGCATCCTTCGATCGTCACTTGTTTCTCTTATTGCAAAATTTGTTAAGGAAAACAAATATTAAAAAACTGAAGCAGAAGTTAGTCAAGCACTACTTGAGTTCTTCGCCTCTAAGGACAAGGCATTTTTCAAGAATGATATTTACAAATTGCCATCACGCTGGCAAAAGGTCAGAAGTAACGATGAGAACTACATTGCACAATGAATGAAAAATGTATTATTTTCTTCCACTTCGCAGACAGACAGAACTTTACGGTAGACCTAATATAATATACTACAAATACATGTATAATACATGTATAGAACAAATAGTTATAAAAACCATAATGCACGCGTTATACTTTGCTCTCTTGTCTAAATTTACAAGGTTAACGACCAATCCGTCCTCTTTTTCGTTAACGATTCCTGATGAATATTTCACCAACGCTCCTGTTATACCCGCGCCGTCGTATATTACCTTGGCTGCTTATTGCAACAAGGTCATCAGATGGCCTAGTTCCTTACCGCGGGCCACGCGATCTGCTCAACATCCTGTCACCCATTTTCTCTTCATTTTCTCCTCCGCTCCAATCCTGTGGCGCGCCTCCTTGCTTGTTTTACGGCTCGTATGGTGTCACTCGTCGGAACAACGGTAATAATTGAAATGGGGCGAATCTGATGCGAGATATCTTACGGCTTGCTAACCCAGGAAATTGTCCGGCCCTTGATACATCCTGCGAGCGTTGGTCCTTGAAACGCTGATCCCATGCTCGTTCGCCAGTCTCACATTTATGGCATTGAAAGTTTATCCGCGTCGAGCTTCGCAGTGAATCATGGTGTATATTATATATATATGTAACAAGTTGAATGGGTGCGAGTGATGAATGGTTTTGTGACCGAACATTCCTTTGGTTGCATCGAAATTAGAAATTCGTATAAATTAAATTGGCTATTGATTGGTAATAGGTTGGAAACGTAGAAATTGGTTTTATTGTACAGCATGGAATAGTACGGATGCTGTGACATGAATTTTGTTGGGTGAATAGGATTATTCGGTTCATTGTCTCCGTTGACTTTTTTTATTATTGAATTTTATATTCATTCGGAAATAGAATGTGCCATTGTTCCGTGGAAATACTTTTTACGTACAAGTAGGAAAGGGAAGGTTTTCAAGAATTGGACCGTTCTATGGTCCGAATATTTCGTGCACTGATTATTTCCATTTCCGTGCAAATATCGCTGTATGAATACCAATTTTTCCGCTGCGAAATTACGGTATATTTTTTTTTTTTTTGCAAGATCGTTGCCGAATGAATGCAAAGTTCTATTTTCTTGCCACTGTTATTTATAACGTATACAATACATATCGATATGTTTTCGTGCCTTATGTACGTGCACGCGTAGAACGAATAATACTGCAGAATAAATCTCGTTTATCGCATTCAGAAGTTTAAAGTACGCGTACGTACATAAATGAATAGAACTCTCGAAATTCGAAGGATGAAAGCTAAAGGATGTCTTCCAATTAATTTCTATTAGTCTCGATTGTTTAATTCCATTCTTCTCGCCGAATGATTAATTACCAATTGATGGCCCATTCATCCTTATCCATACAATGTTTCACGCTGTATTAAATTGGTGTTCATTGAACATTCAGAGTCTCAATACGAATCCGCAGCCAGAAGTTATTTCTTGCAGCGAATATAATTTAAATGTAATTCTATCTAGTTTCTTTTTACCAGTTATTCGCGTCCATGCGGTAATTTATGATCCGCTGATAAATATTTGAAAAATTTCATATTATCGTTAACGACCACTCACGTGCAATGGGTGCACGACGCTAAGGGTCATGGAGGGAAAAAATCCGTAATGTTCCCTCGATCTTTCTCTCTGAAAATTATATTCCACCCACAAATCCTGATATCCTTCGAGTATCGATATAGTTCGTTTCATCTTTCTCAGTGGCAGTCGACTAACGAGTCGATGCACCAGCATCTGTATATGCACACGACGCTTCAAGTCGTTCAGCAACTAACGAGGACGCAATAACGTAACGGCTGTACGATATCGCGATGCAAATCAGCACCGGGTGCTATCGCGATCGGTTGTCGACGACAGAACAACAATTTCGTCGAGTGATTACTCGATCGAAAATGCTCCTCGAGGATCCTCTCCATTCCCCTCCGTCTCTCTCGCTCTCTCTCTCTCTCTCTCTCTCTCTCTCTCTCTCTCTCTCTTCCTCGTTTCCTCTCTTCCACTGGAAGGATACGGCGATCGATAAAAGAACGCGCTTGCGTTTCCTATTTCTTCGTAATGTGGATGGGAACACGATGATCGGTTGACCCAGTTCCCTCTGGTTTGAGCACCGGGTTCGGACTCGCCTTCGAAATTAGGCTGCAAACAACCGTGAACGGAATGCCCACGGAGGCTAACGACGCGAGTAAAACAAACAGCCGCGCGTTGGTATTCCGGACGCGTTGACCATCCGTACGTTTCCGGCGAGCTTCCTCCCGCGCGCACGCGTCCCCTCTTAATTTCGAAATGCAACCGTGGCGTTCGCCCTGTGCCCGGAACTTCGCCAGCGGGGCGAGAGGAAGAAAGGAGCGCGAGCAGAAAGTTACCTCGAAAGCTTCCCGAGAGGTCTTCGTTTCGTTGGCGGAAAGTTTTCTGTTTGCTCTGAGGCGAGCCGAATTTCTCGAAGGCTTCGAAAGTATTCCCTGTTTCTCGCGATTTATAGCTTTCGACTGATGGATTTTCCGGGTTTACGTTCGCTGTAACGGGCGTTCGGCATGTTTACGAACCAGGTTAATCGAAGCCTTCCCGTTTTTTTGTTCGCAACGTTGCGCTCCAATCGCGATACTTCCAGCGAGTGCGTGGATAACCTTTGGAAACGTTTTCGTCGTAGCCACTTTTACCAGGATCCTGCGCGATCAGCAGTTCTCGATTTGTTGTTCTCGCAAACAGAAAGACCACCTACTCGACCGCCATCGGTCGTTTGGAGGCACCCACCGTAAAATCGGTGGAGCTCCTTCTATACGAGTAACAAGTGCCATTTTATTAGAAGTCCACTCGCGCACCGGTAAATCTCTTTTACTACGGTTGCTCGCCTCTTACGTGTTCCTTTTGTGGCCTACGCGGGGACACGTTTTCCACGCCGGCTTGAAAGCTAATATTTATGCGCCTTTTTCCGATCATAAATCGCAGGAGGGCGAAACGACGCGAGGGTGAGGCGAGCGCCAAGGGCGCGGCGGTGCCTCGCACAGCCGGACGGGCGGAAAAAGTAGAAAGCTCCTCTCGATGGTATCAAAGGTGCCATTACGCGTTTTCGCGCACTACCCGCGCTCGAATATCTCCTTCGCCTCTAATGTTCCACCAGGCGAAACTTGGACGGCGTTGCTTGGTAGCTCCGAGCGTTCCTGGGGCGCGAACGACGGGGGCGGGTTTTATGTTGCTACTTCCCATTTTATTGGAACAAATTTATCGCTAGCTGTCCGGCTGCGATATCGACGCCGTTAGTCGTATCTCCACGCGTTGATTGTTACCGGTTTCCGTCGAGCGTTACTTCCTAGGGGCAATTCGCCTCGAGCTAGCTATCTAATTGTTCTTGCCGTTCGCGGGAATAGGGGGAGATGTTTGAAAAAGTAGTAGCTTTTCATCATGCCACGAACCAGACGTTGTGATTAGGTTTTTTTTTTGCTGCTCGCTTCGTATAATAATGAGAATTTCATATTTTTCACTGGTATAACGATGTATCGAACGGATTGTTTTAAAGGAAAGATAATTATTTACAGTAGTAGGGAGCGTAGCTTTTCTTGTACCCTTTATGACAAAGAAGATAATTAGGCGTTGTATCGATGTTAATGTGTAATTTTTTAGGTATTAAAATGCAGAAAATTTCAATCGGATAAAATATTTGTAATAAATGTATATATTGAAACTTGTTAGATATCCTTCCAAGAAATACAGGAATAAGTAGGATCATGGTATGCATTTGTGCCGGTAAAGTAGCCGATACTTTTTAATTAAATTTCATGTTCCGCCTGCGCTGATCAAAGGAACCCAAGAAGCCTCCTCTTTGACACAGTAAAGCCAATAAGCGTCGTTCGAATTTCTATCAATATTATAGATTTGCTTGCTCCTCTCGCCTCTCGGGACGCAACAAGTCTCGAGAGCGCCTTCTCAGCAAAATATTCCATCGAACCTCGACATTTGGACAATTAGATTCACGTAACGATGACTTGGATGTAATCGCAAGGCTCGCAATAATTGGCGGACGTAACATTTCCAACGGCGATTCGAAGTTAACGTAATTCGTTGCGTAATCGTATTTCCCTCGTCGCTTGTTCCATTTCTGTAATCATTAACAGTCGATAATCAGATTCGAAGCCCGACGTTGCGCAACGCAATAAACGCGGGATGAAACGCTACATTTATTTATTTTATTTCCCTTTTTTTTTCCTTCGCGCAACGTGGGAAATCGTCAACTGGCTGATCAATAACGCGCTCGACTACTTTTGCGGCACAGTGCAACGGTGGATAATAAACCTTCGAGAGGTTCAATCGCTGTTGTCATTTCTTTTTTGTTACCGGGCGTATGTACGTCTCTCTCTTTTTTTTTTTTTTTTTTTTTTTTATCACAGCGCAAAATATTGCGGAACCGGGTGTAAAGCGCATGAAATCTCCACCAGCGATGCGTATTGCATTGATTGCGAAAGCGTGGAGGAACGGTCATATTTCGTACGTTTTCAAGCAACGTTCGTTGACGGGTGAAACGAGAAAGAATGGAACGAAACAGTACAGTTGGTGGCATCGCGAAAACGGGGAATTAAAATTATGGTTGAAAATTTTTATCTTGCAGGACGTGCGGCTGTTGTTTTACTCGATGCCTGTAGGGTTAAAGTGGTTACATTGCGCAGCTAACCACGATACATAATTCTTCTTCCGAATTCAATTACAGCTTCGATACAATTTGACGCATTTTATTCGGTTAATAAATTTGGTATTTAAACGGTCACATTTAGACAATGCATCCCCTAATTAAATTTGCATGCAATCGATATGCGTACACATTGCGTAAAGTAATTAGCGGGCCACTTAATAATATTATCATTTAATAACGCGAAGTTAATATTTTAAAAGCACATTAAAATAACATTTGAGTACTTTCGGGAAACATCGCTACAACATCATCGCACCGATTATTCTAGAAATTACATTTTTATTCCCCGACTCTTTAAAGTCACCTCACCTCGAACGAAAAAGAAAGAAGAAGTTTAATCAAACACGACGAATGGCAGGCGAACTTTCGGATACCCGCGACCAATTACAAGATAAGTACATCTACTTTCGTCTAAAGTACACGTATCTAAGCAAGTTTCAAGGTGCCAGAGCCCATTCTCGACGAGTTTCGCGAAGCGATAAAGACCATTCAGAGTTACAGAAAGCTGGAGAATGGTCGGAGGAACGTGAGAGCTGTGGGCAATCGCGGTTACAAAGTGGCAAGATAAATTCAGAACGTCGAAGGTTGCTGCGTTAAGGTATCAAGCGATACCGAGACACTTTAATGCCCTGAAATATAAATCTCCACTGCGGTGGCGAAGTTAGATGAACACAAGGGAGGGAAGCTGGACTAAACCGAAAACCTCGATTCGGTGAAAGCTTTCCCAACGTTAATACATAGCGCAGACCTGGGTAATTGCGAACTGCAGTCACACGTGCGCTTGCCAGGTCCGCTTGGAAATATCAGCAGATATTGGAAACCTATCGATGGGGTTTCTGATAGAATTTACGCACTCGATAGTTGGTCATTTCGAATAGAAAGGTTCCGACATTACGTGCCCCGGGGAGGCGATCATTTTCGTAGGTAGCTTCGACGCCGATCGTTCAAAGTCATCTATTTCCATCGGCCATTCGTATGCGACGAAGCAAATTCACGGTAGACGATAAAAATACGATGGAGGAATATAGCGGCGTGGGCTTCGCAGTATCGCCTGAGGCGAGGCGTACGACGGCATATTCCGGCGACAAGCGTACTTTCGAACACCTGTAGCTAGATCGATCGAAGAAGCCTTGCCCCAAAGCGCGACGCCCTAGACGCGCGTGGACGTTACGTGCGCGTACATCTCGGTCTACATAGACGGATGGAAGGCGGTGGTATTCCGCGTGTGTGCGCGAAAATATTTATTTAGATGCCTCGTGACGATGCAGGACCATCGTTCGCCTTGGGAACGGAAAAGTGCTCGCGCTCGAAAACGGATTAAAATATGTAACAACTGCGGGTTTGCACGGAACCAGCGACAGGCTCGCGGCACACTGCTCTCGGGTATTTTTTTCTCCGGCGACGAAAGCGACTAGAACGGATAGGGTTTCGGACACCTGTAGCTATATCGATCGGTCGGGGTCGGTCGACAGCCCTCGACCTCGAAACCACCCCTTTGCTGGTGGTACTCGAGAGACAGAGCGAGAGGGAGTGAGAGAAATAGTTAGAAAGAGAGAGAGAGAGAGAGAGAAAGTACATGGGGGAGGGAAGGGGGAGTTAAATTCAATCCTCTTTCCCTGCTGCTCGGTCGCATCGACAGCCAGCGACTCCGTCTTTTCCACCTCGTACTCTCTAGAATTTGATGTTTTCCCGATCAGTTGATGGCTGCCGCGTTACTCCCGCGACGCGGACAAATGTCCCCGAGCTTCGATTTAAATCGATAGCTGAAAAGGATTTCGGGAGAGAGAATTGGCCGGGAATAAGATTGGTTACACGGTTACGCACTTCTGAAATGACGCAACCGTGGGATTGGATTTCAGGGTTGAATCGCAATTCAGACCTTTCTTCCATGTGCCCCTCCCTCGTTCCCGTCTAATAAATCGCCGCGCGATGTAATTTACCCGATGATTCCCGTAATCGAGGGTAACGAAAAGTGCGCCGATAGCAAACTTTTTAGCGCGCTGATTACGCGTCCGGAGGTCGAGAGACCTGTTACGGGAGAACCAGTGCAGTTACAGAATACCTGCGCGCGCGTGTAATACAATTTTTGTTTCACCGACACGTAATCGAGTAAGTGCGAGCACTTTAAACGTGATTAATACTTTCGTATCTCATTCCCAAAGAGGGGCAACGTTTTCTGGGAAATTAAATCGCGAACTACTCTCAGGTTAAAATGCCGCAACGCGAATAATAAATTGTATCAATGAAATGGCTACAGCCGAGCGAGAGTTGTTTAACGTTCGCGCAAAAGAACGTATAGAATAATGCGGTTTCAATCTATCACGTAATTGGAAACAGCACGGAGTGTGCTGCAACTTTTCACGATCAACGTACAGTAAAATGCTCCACGGAACACATAATTCAATTCCTTGGTAAATTTCATTTCGGATCCTCGAAATACCGTATAGAGGTAACTTTTATGGCTCATACTTTGCATAAATTTATTATTATGCTAGGCGATGCATCAAAGCGATGCAACGCAACGGATTTCTCTTTTTAAGCAGACGCTGCGCTTTTGGGAATCGTAATTGCCGGTCCGCTCACATTTTAACAGCAATGTAATGCATTTTGATGAAGAATGTTTATAAATCGTGGAACACCTTCACGGAACACTGTTTAGGGATAATTATCTTCTATATAAATATAAAAATGAATACACTTTCACAGTCTATAGCGGTCTCGTAGGAATATCGAGTAGCAAGTCTCCAGTCAGCCTGCATCAGTAGTACAGGTCAATGATTCGAGCGTTTTACTCTAAACCGTCCATTTCCAATATCTCAGTAACTACTTACTTTACATTTACTACACACTGATACTTATTTCTTCAGTTATTAATGCTCCTCCTATTTCCTTCCATATACAGGGTGTTTCGTATTCAGAAAACTTGGAATCGTTCGTCAAACAAATCTTCGCAAACTCTCTTTATTTATCTTTATCGTGAACGTTTCACCCCGTTTGTTGGCTTTCGCTAACGATGTTTCCATCCGCGATATTTGCCGCGCGAAATTTCGCCGATACCACTTCACTGGCGTTCAATTTCGGTTAATAAATCCGAAAATCGTCCCGGTTCCGTCGAAGGGGCGCGCTCGGCGTCGAGTTACTGGCTTCTCGACGCCAGGAAATTTCCTGGCTAAATCTCGAGACGAGTAGACGCGAGAGTTTTCGCGGTGATCACAATATTCGTGTCGATGGGTACACCGAGACTGCAATAATGTGCCCGGGAACGGAAACCCGGGAACACGTAGTTGGGCTTGGGCTTACAAATAACCGCGCGCGCGGTAAGCGTGTCAAGAAGCGGAATAACTTTCCGTCAGGCTACCGGAGAAGCGATCGACTACGAAAACGCGGGGCTGATTATGCATACAGGAAACTTGGAGCGGAGTTCTCACGATCGGGTATACGCTCGAGTGCCCGATAACTTGCCAGATACACACCTATCGACGATATTCGGTCGAATATTCCGCTGGATCGATCGTGCCAAGACGTTTTGCCTAATTTGTCCCTCATCGATGTCTAAGTAGAGGTCCTTGAACGGAGAACGCCTAATTTATATCCTCTCCAGCTGAAATGCTTTCGTAATATTTTCTAGACATTCTACCCGTTCTAATTCCTCGATTTTTCGGTTCACGTCAGTTCTGAAGCTTTATCGCATGGCTTTAGAGGCGGTATAATTTATTTGTCGCATTGCTAGTTAGCAAGTCAGGGTGGTCGTGTAACATTTACAAACATTCATTCGGCGAATTTCCCAAACGTATTGCGTGGCGCGAGTTCGTTCCTGATTTTGACCAGTCCGTGATAAAATTCGTGAAACGTGTTGCGGCTGACGAAAAGTCGTACACGGCACACGCAAATTTACCGTAATGCAGAGAAATTGCGCGTAACGTTAACTGTAAACGTACAGGCAAGCCATATATTACAAAAGAAATGTTTGCAATAAAATATGAAAGATACTGCGAAGAGCTGGGGAGAAATTTGTGGAAATAAAATTCTCTCCAAAAATCGTGCACCGTATTTTACGTGGGGCGGGTATCCGCGTGCAACCCATAGAATTTATGCCTCTCTTTGGCCCTCGCCGTTGGTCCCAACGTTAGGGTGCGCGCGGACATAAGTCGCGAGAACGTAAACCTCTGAACGTAATTCTGTTATTTTTGATTTTTTGTTTCTCCTTTCAATTTCAACGAAACTTCGCCGCGTACGCATACGTGGCGATAAATCAACGAAAATGTTTGTGGAGTCATAAGGATCCCGCCTGGTTCCCGCGTTTTCAGATGGTATCGCGTTGCGTTTCAATGTTTCCACGACGCGTGGATCACGCGAGATCGTTTCGTTCCATGTTCGCACGAGACCGACACCCCTCTGTGACCGTAACTTTTCAATGAGTTAAGTAAACGCGTGCACGTTACTCAGAGTCTGGCCAGAGGGCACCGGGAATTCACGTTATCATACACGGATCGGACCTTCGACCCTCCCAGATCGTTTCCAACATTTTTATGACGTCCTTATCGTGACGTGGTACTCCCTTCTGGTTCCCTCTTCTTCTTACCCGATTTTATCTGACCCGTTCGTGTCCCTGGCTACCTTTCGATTTCTGATACGCTTGTCGCGGTCCGTTCGCCCCCGTCTGGAACAACACTCCCTCCGATTACGATATCTTCGGTAATGGACCCGTATCGAGGCTATTAACGGACTCATTAATACTTGAACCATCCATTCGGATCGCTTGTTACGAGCTCGAGAGTTTTCCCAGGAATTCACAGCTTCGATAGCGATGGAGAATTCGAGGTTCGAACAGCGTTCGGTTGCGATTCTGCGGTGGCACGTGTAACGATTGGATTTCGTACAATGAGGCCCTCGAATGCTGTTAATTCGCACACGTGATATGCGTCATTTTTGTGTCGTATCAGTTACGACACCACTTTCTAGTAGTGGAAACACGCGCAATGGTGATCTCGATTTTATTAGCTGCGAGAGATGTGGAAATACGTGGCTCGTTTTGGTCGACCACTGCGATTAATTTGACAAAATTAAAAGCAAAGCGCACGGTGAAATTTACCGCCTGATCCTACTGTTTATTCATATTGTAATTTGCGCTGTTTAATTTGCTTGAAATTTTGTTAAACCGACCGCAACGTCAATCAAAGTGAGCCGGACGAATTTGCCTAAGCGCAATCGTGTGGCACAGCCGTCTCGCGGGACGTGTCTCTGTCTACTTAAATAAGTAGATCATTTCTCATTGGGCGGCCGTTGCCACGCATCTGTGTTAGCGAAACCACCAGGGTTAGAATAATTATTCGCGGTTGCACACACAGATTTACACGAAGAGTTACACGCGGTATAATCAACGCGTCGCTCTACGGGATCCGAACGATTAACTTCGAAACATGCGAATCACAGAGATAGCTAAAAACCCGACGTTACATCGACGCAGTTGTGAAACGACGCGTGCTATTTCTGTGCGTCACGGGTCGAGCTTATTCTTGATCGAGCATAAAATTGCTTAAGATCTCGCGATAAGTTACTTTTTTCTTTCTCAAGAGTTCTTAAAGCTGGGCCAAGGACGTAACTGAGAAATTGAACGCTCGTAAGGAAACAAGAAATTCTTGGTGGAAGGTGGAATTCTGTTCTTCGGCTATTTACAAAGAATTTATGGAACGGATTATGGAATATTATACAAAAGCTTGGAACGGAGAGTTGCAAATTAGTTTCATCTGATTTGGGAAAATTAACGTTGAACGTCTACCAGTCAATACGCAGAGGTTTTATTGAAAATATGCTATTAATGCATTTCTATTTAACCTTAATTCCTATGAATAAAACCGAGTTTCCACATGCAATGTTAATAGACGCCAAGGGTATGTCCATTTAATTGCACCAACATTAGCTACTCATGCTTTCGTAATTTTTCATTAGTTTTTAACCGTGACTCTGAAGTTTAAAGTATTAAAAAACCAGTAGCAGAAAAAGCAGTTCCTGGATCCATTTGAGCAATAATGTCCTCTCGAAGCAAAGCCCGATTTACTCGTAGAACGGTACACTTGAACGCTTCTCGCGAATATTCTGAGAAAAAGCTTACACCTCCTTTCGAGAGCTGATGAAAATAAATTGGCAGCGTTCTGAAACATGTTACCTGCCGCCTTAAAAGGTGAGATATCGCGCGGACGTGTGCACAATTGCGGGCAACGTCGCCGCTAAATTCCGATGAATTGAATTTGTTTTTCCGCCGCGTTTGAATAGAGCAGGCTTCCGGCGGACGCGGAGGGCCGTAAGCCTCGTTGTAATTCAGCCCGCGGACGACCCGAGGGATCCGTTTTCCGAAATACGGAAAAACAAGCAGCTTCGCAAACGTGGCACCCTTTCCGCATACGTAAAGGAAAACACCCGCCGCGAACGAGAGGCTCGTTGGACGTTTCTAAACAAAAATTGCCCGGATGCACACCGTTTCCTCCGCGTTCTGCCTCGTTTCACGTCCATCACGGCGTCGTTTAACTCTCATTCTTTTATTTTACCCATGTCTTTCTTTTAATCTCTTTCCATGGAATTACGTTCCACCACATTGGGGTTTTTTAAAGGCCATACTAAATGTACTTCGTACAATCCTTTCGTTCGGACTTGTTAATCTCATTACAGATGATACTTCTGTTATTTTATCCTGCCAGATTTTCTCTGAAGTTTAACATTTCTTGATGTTGAAACGAACGATTCAGTTTCGACTATTTTTCATATTAAATAACAAATCTCGGTAAAGGCCAGCGACAATGCCTTTGCCGCGATGCTTTTACATCGTGCGATTCGCCCGCAAAAAAATCCCATACGTGGAATACGATACAAAAGAGTCGGGTTGTATCGGAAAATCATCAATCTAGAGATCACTCGGAACAGCACTTCTATCGATGCACCCCTATGCTTTCAATTCAACGCGGTAATCTGTGCGTTTCGCCCTTTCCACCCCCCGCTGTCCGCCAATCTAATTTCTCGTTTTCGAAAATCCGTCGCGTCACGGCAAAAGCGTGGCTCTTTTCAATCGAAAGCGTCGCGTCATTTCCGCGTCGACCAAACGAGATCACGGTCGCAGCCAGAGGAAGGTCCGCGGGCATACTTTCCATGGGATCGACGCCACCTGGCGCACTGCCCGCCGCTGTGACCCCGTAAAAAAAATGAATCTCTCCGCCGAATTTCCCGCTCCTAACGACGCCATATTATTTCCAGCGCTGCGAACAATCTCCGTCCCCGCGTTACCAGCCGGATAATGCATCTGGCGAAACGTTATTAGGACTGCAACGCACGCCTCGGCCAGTTAATTGGAGGCACCGTTGTCAGCGGCGCGCGCTCAGACAAACGGAGCTAACGAAACTAATAGTCCTCTTTTTTCCTCGCACTTTCCAACTGGCGAGTTTTCGTGACGAGATACGCGCGGGAAATTGCACGCTGGGATACCGTGGAGCGGTGCAAGGATTTTCGCCAGGCGGCTTCGAGAGGCTGCGAGCAGAGTCAGAGAGGACTCGTTCAGATTAGTCTAGTTACTTGGATCCCAGTAATTTGGCTTGAAGTTTATGTTCATACGGATGAAGTTGTTTTAAACAATCGACTTCAAGTGGTAGCTGTTTAAAATTCCGTTAAATTTCGTTTATCCATTTTCTCTGTTCGTTCTTCAACCAGAATCATTGATCACGATTCACACGCGTTCTCCAGTAATTACTACGGTTATTTTCTTCCTGAAAATTTTCAAGTGTTCTTCGAGCTACTAATGAGTTCCTCGACAAATCCGTTTATTACGATTTTTAATCCCAGAAATACGTAATTCCAAGTCAATCCGACGGCTGGAATGAATTTTTTCTTTGGACAACCGGTTACGTTCCAAGGATTTAACGATCTCGAGTTAAACGAGCTTTTGATGGGATCAAACCAGAATTTCTGGGACGAAAGTAAAGGTTGCTCTCCCGGTTCTGTGCTAATCAATCATTTTCGTTACAGTCGCGCCGCGTTCCTTTTCATTTCGGGCTGCATTGTGAGCTTCGGTTGCAAACGGTCGTGCGAACAATGTTCGTGGTTGAAGAGTAGCTGGATGGAAGCCAACCGGCGGAAACCGGGGCGAGCGTGTGCAACTATGACCGGACGTATAACGAGAGTCGTTATGCAACGGGACGCCAGAAAAGTGAATAAAATTTGAATTAATTAAACCTTCTTTGCGCACGTTACTGACTTATATGTGGTCAATTAAAGTCACGTTAAGAATTCCAGTTCATTAGTAAAAAATTACGACAAATATTCGACACGAAGATTTGAACAGTACTGTAGATGTGAATCAACGCGAGAAAATGTGAGCATCGATTCGACGGTGAATTAATTCAGCATTGATTTGCTTGCGACGATCTTTAACAACCGAGGTCTGAATTAGCGCAGAAAACGGAGCACAGATTGTTCTCGTAGTCCGACGACAAATCTAGTCGTTTCTGCAGGCATCTTTGTTCCCTCTGGCTTATGTAAATTATCCGCATCGAACGTGAGCTTGGCTGTGCATCATTGTCGCGAGCAACTGGAACTCTCGAAAGTCATCGCATTGTTGGGCGAAGTCTGCTCGTGACTCCTCGGAAGTCTCGCTTGTTTTCTCGGTTTCTTCGATGTAACGTCTCGTACACGACTGTGTGGTACACAGGATGTTATTGTAGATCGCGAGAGTATTGGGGCATCCATGCAACGAGCCGCGTTAATGAAGGGGGTGTGAAAGTTAAATTTTCCAGGGGAATACTGGGGTGAAATATGAGACACAAACTGAAATGAAATTGAGATTGAAGGAATAATGTTTGCTTAATTAGTAGAAGCGAGAGAGCGAGGGGGAGGTGTAGGCGACCGGTGTGGAAACTAACTTTAAATTGCAAAATTATGTCGCGTGTCTTTGAGCCTTTTTCCTTCATGATTTTAAAAATCGCAACTTTCTTGTCCTCTGCAATGTTAACGAGATAAATAAGATAGGACTTTTATTCACCTTGGTATAACCCACAGCTAAGTAAAGTTCAGTTTTGAGGATGGAAATTGTGATGTTCAAAGTAATAAGGTGTGCAGATTCTAGTCCTTGATCCGGTAAATGAGTGACTTGATTTAATTAAGTGTATCATTCGAGACCGCTTAATTTGGACGAATATTGATACATGATAATTTTACAGCTGCAAATTTGTCCTCATAAAAACTATTTCACATTGCTAGAAGAAGGTATTTTTTATTAAAAATTTCATCTGTACACGACTTTAAATCTTTACTTGTTTTTCAGTTTGTTCGAAGTTTATTTTCGTTCTCAAATAAAACTGTTTAAAGTCCGTTTATTAGATAGGCTAATCGAGTGGCGTATAAATTGTATTTCTTCGTGCAAATATATTATTAAAAGATATCGTTTGCATGGACGAACAGTTTTAAAGGTGGATAACATAGGAGATAAAAAATTTCCATTTACTTTGACGTCAGTCCAGATTGATACGTCATAAAATTCGTTCTCACGTCTGTCCTGTTCTTTGTGGCGCGTTGCGTTGTTTTGAAAGCACTTTTTTTTTTTTTTGAGAAGACAAATCGCGATCTCAATTACCGACGAAACAAACAAACGATATAAAAGCGTCCACCATCAATTTTAATTATTCCATCCACTGATTGGTTTTTATAAAACACATGACAGTATAGTAATTGTTTTCAATTCCTTTCGTCGTTTATCGCGTTTAGATCGTTAAAGCTTCTTTGTAAAAGAAAATTTTCTGGAAAGACAATTAATAGACTAAAGCCACGCGTAAGAGAATCCAGGCTTGGTCGTAGCAAATAGGGTTTCTTTTGAAAATATTTTTCATTGTAGGATTAAAAACATCGTGTGCCAACCTGCGCGATAAGAATAACGTTCCAATATCGATCCGCTAAATTTTTCGCGGAACATTCAGTTTGTATAAGCAAAACCGTTCAACAAAATCTCACCAGCGTATCGTTCGAGGGGACCTCGCAATAAAAACAATAAAACGCGAGGAAAAAGTAAAGCAATCTCCTTGAAAAGATCGAAAATCCAGCAAGTAGGGATTAAAAAAACGTTCAAATTTTTCTGCTTTTCCAGGTAGCAGGCAAAGGTAGAGTCAAGCTTAACCGAACGTCATTTTCGGTGCGAGCCTTTTAATTGTGACAGGAACGTTCGACAAATTATCGGCACGAATCATCATTCATTCGAATAATTATTCATTCTCGCAATAGCGACCAAGATGGACAAATAAAAGCCCGGTGTGACCAAGGCTTACCTGTTTCGAGCGCACACGGTCCGAGTTTCGCTCGCGATGGCCCGTTTCCGTGCAAACAAACAGGCGACGCGTCGCCCTCGATTATCCGACCACCCGTTCGCCGATTTTTCCCGTAACCGTAGATACACGTCGCTCAGCCACGAACGACGGGGCCGGCCGTAAATCGAGCAGCTGCGGCCACGTGGAAACTCGAGCGGGCCTGTGAGTGCATTAATTAAAATGGAAATGTAATTACGGATCGCGGCGGGAATTGCGTGGAACTTGTTCATGGCCACGAGTACGAACGCCAAAGGGGTAGCTCGCCGCAGCCTACGCGTCCTGCGGACGAGGGTTCGACGACGGTTGAACGGAACGGGTCACGAAACAGCCGACCGCATTCAGCCGCG
This sequence comes from Xylocopa sonorina, assembly GCF_050948175.1. Classification (NCBI taxonomy): domain Eukaryota; kingdom Metazoa; phylum Arthropoda; class Insecta; order Hymenoptera; family Apidae; genus Xylocopa; species Xylocopa sonorina. The sequence continues at coordinate 8,836,601 of NC_135197.1, read as the reverse complement.
GGGAAAAACCGTGCAAACGGACCGAAAATCGGCCGCGTGCGAGTCGACAGCCCGCCAGGAGGGTGACGAACGCCTGGCAGGAAGTCGTGACGAGAGGACAAACCGCTGCTAACGGATGTAAGCTTACGATAGTTCTTTTTTTTTTCTTTTTCCTTCCGGTTGAAGCTCGACGGTGGCTGAAAACGGGGGGACACTACGACTACTATGGCCAACTACGCTGCACGCACTCGGCTTCGCCCTACCGATCAATAGCTACAGGTGGCAGCCATTTCCTAGCCAACGGCTGCCTCCATCCTCCCTCTAGCCGTGTTTCCCTTTAACTGTATCATTTGCTCCTTGCCGTTATTCTCCGCTGCCTTTCCCTTTGCCGCCCGTCTGCCATTCGCCGACCATGTTTCTCTGCCAATGGCCGTTGCGTGATGCCCAACTTTCTCGTGACGTAGATTTCATTGCTACTCTCACTTTGGGGCACTCCCGGATATTTTTCTCCCGTGTCTCGGTTTTATTCCCTTCGTTCTTTGTCCAGGCGAAATCTGATTGGAAAAATAGCATGGAAATTCCGTGCAATCCGTCTCGTTTCTACTCGCAAGGCTGAACATCGCGTTGTTCATTCTTGTTCCTGTTGGTAGAAGGATAAGTTACTTGTCTTGGCTGTTCTACAGGCAGCTGTGCTCGTTCCTGTCACTTTTCTCGTCTAGTTGAAATGTTCAGGTACAGTAAGGAGGGCTGAATTGTAGACGATAATTGATTAATGTTGATGTAGTGTGTTTGGGAAGTAGTTTCGCGGGTTGGGTATCTGATAAGTCATCGTTTAAAAAGTCGACAGATGTAGGACGATGGTGGCGAATGAAAGTAACGTTACCAATCATCCGAATGTGTGTTGTTTCGTGGAAAATGGCGTTTGGGCAGGTTAGAGACGTCATACTCTGCGTTCCATCGAATTAGAGGTATTGCTCGGGGTAGTCATGCGCGTATGCTTTCGTAACGAATCTTGCATTAATTGTCGCTACAAGATTCAGTACCGTAGCAATTGTTTCAGCTTTGGTCGACGTTTACGCTCGTGATTATCGCCGGTGCTGTAAGCATTCAACGTGATTTCGAATAAACTGGGATTTGTCATATGTGATTGTGGATTATACAGATAGATCGCTTGTATGCGCTAGGATGAAGCCACATTCGAGGGACGTGAAAGCAACGCGCGCGATATAATCTCGATGGTTTTAATTAAAATGGACTGGGCTAGGTCCTCGAATTATTTACTCGATGTAAAGCGAGAGCGCGCGCGCGCTCGCCCATCCCGACGCTATTTATTTAAATAGCTTGCAGCGAATTTTTGTCGAGATTAAACGAACATGTCGATAAAATCCCCGCGTTTCTGAGAAGGGCTATTCATAAACTTTATTTAGATAATTACTTGTTTTCGTTGTTTTCGAGCTGCTGTTATTCGTACCAGGAAACACATTTTGATAAGCACGTTGGTCGCATCTCAGTTGCATTGAAATGCGTGGGCAGTGGTGGTGTGCATCGTAATGACAATAATATTTAATATTCTTTAAGGGAAAAGCAGGGAATGGTGTCGTAATTTATCTGTGAATCATAGCATCGCTTGTAATTACCCAAATCGCTTTAAATGCCGATGTTATTCCCTGATTGGCAAGATTTAAGATACGTAGAATATCGGTTAATTCATGATAAAATCAGTGCCAATTATTCGGGTAAATGGTTATTCCCGTTAATAATAATGTAACATATGTAAAGCTGAAGTGTGATTGGTGTCCGAATAATCATGAGGAATGTAGTGCATGCTGTTACGTATGTTTGTGCAATATGTAGTTAGAAATAATTACGTGAACGATAGACTGTAAAGCTCGTTGCTGACGTGTTTGAGAGGCGAATGAAATTTGTTTACAATCACGAAGTAGATTTTTTCATGTTTTTTATGGGAACAAATTTATTTCCTCAGGTTTCATTTTCATCGATCGATCGTCCATATCGCACAGATATCTCCTCCCATTTTTTTCGACTAATTAGCGCTATGTCCAAAACGCTGGTTTCCGCATAGCTGCACTCTTGTAACCAATTCGTTGTTTTTCATCGAACACCTGATATTTGGTTCGCTGACCAGCGTTGTTAAAGGATATAAAAGAAAAAAAAAAAGGAAACGTGCGCGCACGTACATCGATGCACGTACATATGTGTGTATATAGGCAAAAGGAATTTGCGACCGTAGTCAATAGTTCGACGATGGTATCGAAGCCTTTGTGTGCAGGAGGAAGCCTATGTTCGTGCAGCGGGAAGTTTCCCTTTCGACACACACAGAACAGGGAGTTCTTCTACTAATGTTATTACCTGAATACATCGAAACGAGCACGCGTGTTGCGAGTTATCGGCAATATTGTTAGCAGCACTGATAACCCGAAATTATACGTGGGCGGAATTGAAAATTATAATCGATTCGATAGTTTACGTCGGTAATTTACTCGCGAAAACTAATTGCACGCTACGAATCAGTTGACGAGGAATTTAGGGAACTCCCCTGCAGTAACGATTTTCACTTATGATGCAACGTTTCAATATTATGTATGATAATAATGTACAATAACGTATTCAGCGTTCAAGTAACCGTTGATCCCTTTAAAATTAATTTTATTCGCGATAATGGCGGTCGTACGTTATCTGAAATGTTAAAGTTATCGACGAAATTATGATGGAATATTTTCACCCCCGGTGTTAATTATTTTACCATTTTCATAACAACGAAAACCCATTAAACAGCGGAAGAATTAATTTTTAATGCGTGTCACTGCGGTGTCGACGCCCACCTGCGAGGAGTGCTTGTCGACATCTTGTCGACACCCACGAGCACGAACGTGTTCAGCCGGAAGTTAGCCAAGTGCACGCATACTTCGCAAACATCGAAACTCGATTTTCTCGAAAACGAATCGTCGAGTAGAAAAAAAAAGGAGTTCCTTTTACGTTCTCGATTAAAACTTGCGCGCGTTTAGAGCCGTTGTTATAATATTCCTCTAACACGACTCTCTTCCACGGTTTTTAAAAGCCCACCGTGTTCGTTAAACGTCCGGTTATCGCCTTCTATGAATTCGCGCGTAAATAAACCGCGTGCGATGCGACCTATCGGATGAAACGCGTGCAAGAATGAATTTAACCAGCTCACGTAGATTCGCGCGGAACGTCTCCTAACGAGATCGTAATTTATCGTAAAATTTCATTAATCCATTCCGAAGGTTACGAGGCACTCGGGGCGACAACAATTTGTCATAAAATTTCATTTCAATCCGAGATTACGAGCCCGCCGTTCCGTTCGCGAATAGAAAGGCGCTCTTTTACCCTCTCCCGCTCGTTATTTCTCACGCGGACGTACAAAGACGTTATAATTGTTGATTCCCGGAATTGCTGAACAAACATTTGACCTCTGCTTGACCTATTTGACGCGTACGTGGAATGTAACCACGACTGGAGAATTTATTTGAATAGTCTGGCGTGCAACAAGCCTGCGCCAGAAGGGCGTGTCTTGAATCAGATCGGCTCGGAATGGATTGAAAAACGAGCAGAACGTTACATGAAGATTAACGCGTTCGCTGTAATTCCCTCAGCATTAATCCTTTAGGAAGCGTCTGTTTTACTCGGCGAATATTTGTATAGAGCCGCGCTTTCAGCGAATTCATCGTTGCCTCCTTTGTTTTCTGATATTGTTCCTCTCGATTAGGTAAATTGGAATATCTCATGCAGACTGTCCCCGTTCCGGTTATTTTGCATCTTTTTCCACGTACATATTCATTTAAGTGGCATCAGCACGAGTAATCTGTGATCCGTTTTTAACAATCAGAAATGTTTGATGCGCATTTGCAGAATTTCTCGAAGTCCTTAAAAGGTAATGCGAACGAAGTATTAATTATTATTCTTTGCTTGTCTGAGTCGTCTGTTCTCAATAACATTTTATGTGATCGCAACATTTACTCGAAAACTCTAAGGCAATGTAAATTCGTTAATATTTCTACGTTTCCATTTCTCATGGTATTCTTTATTTGCTTCTCCTTTAAACGATAAGCGAGCGTTTGTAAAAATTCCGTTTTAAACTAATTAAATTATCCAATTTTCATTCGGGAAAGAATGGACCTTCTAAAAGAATTCTCCTCTGCAGTAACAAACATGGCCGCCAATTTTAGTTCGCCGCTGTAGTTCCGCTTTCGAAAGTGAATCAGTGAACTGGTATTTAAACGTGAATTTTTCGGGCAACAAACTGCGTTAACAAATTAAAATATCCAGGCCGTCAAACAAATTCTTCCTCTTCAAACTCCACCTTTTGAAATGCCTGCTTTCCCCGGTTAAACAACGTACTGCTAAATTCATCATTCTAAATAACCCGAGAACGGTATCGCGAGAGCGGCTCAACTTTAAAGTGTTCCGCGGAATGAGAAAAAGGATCGAAAAGAAATTAAATGCACCTTTGGCGTTGGAAACGCTTTGACAACTTAGCGATTGCTAACAAATTAATTGTTACTACGATATCTTGATACCAACGGGTTTAACTTTTAGCACGGTTCATTTTCTCTCGTCGAAAGTACCGAAATCAGACGAAATCAGGACGAAAGCAGTGACGACGCATGTACTCGCGGCGGTTCCATTTTTTTCTGCGGCTGGGAGATTTGATTTCTCAGGGATAACATCATCCATTTAATAAATCTCGCTCACCGTGACTCGCGCAACTCGACGACGAGAAAAACCATATTTCATTGTCCCCGCCAGGAAGACAAATACTTTACATCGTTAGGGCGGTCTTCCTTGAGCTTTCGCGTCGCGTAACACCCTCGACACATTTCTTCGCGTGATCCGCGCCACATCGTCATCTCTATTTTAACTCGGTTCTTTATGAATTTCTTGCCCTTCGGAATCCACTGTAGTGCCGCAAGAGAACTGAACTAACGAGGGAAAGAGAGAAAGGAAAGCAGAGGGTGGGTGTTTCCGTCTTGGGTTTTCTATTGGACTGGATAGTAAAAATAAAATTTTTTTTTCTAACGAGATGAAATCGGTTAAGAACACGGAAGAAAAGGTAGGTGCAATGGGTCTCAGTCAAGACGTAGGATTCTCCGCTTAATGTGGTACATCCACTGGAATCCTTCTTATAGCTCTTAAAGCTTGGAACTAGTTTCTGGTTTCTCCATTACTTTTGTGTTAACACCTTGCTGTATGTCGTAGCTTATTCGCGATGTATTCATTCATTTCTTGATTACAATTTTTGCTTTTTAAAACGTTGGATGTTAAACTTGCGAGAAAAAGATACAAACGTATCAGTATCTCAACAACTACTAAATTTTCAATTTAAAAGACGTACTAAAATGTGATCGACCTGCAAGGCTGTCTAACAGACTCTTGCCTTATATTAAATAGAGCAGTAGTGGAGTCACGTTAGAAAGTTCTGTTAAACGATGACCAGCGAGAAAACTGATCCGGTGCGATACTGTTGATGGCGAGCGTGTAAGGGCTGTCGCGCCAAGTTCTCCCCCACGGCGAGCGGCAAATCGCGAGGAATAGTGTTGCCTTTGAGCTGATCGAGGGGTTTGATTGCGACGTTTCAGTGGGCGCGGATCGAGTTGGCAGGTTTTAATCGAGTCGATCGATTGGTCGCGGTGCACAAAAGCCTCTCAGAACACTACGCGAGCCAAGGAGAGCTTTGACGGTCCTGGTAATACGAGCAGAATCCCGAGAATTACCACTTGGGGTATTTTAAACCACCCGTAGGGCACTCGACGAGTATTTAAAATTTCCCTCGGCCCTTATTCTTTTTTTCCGCCCCGTACGCGAGCGTCGTCGGCTGGATTATCGAATCGATCAGACCGTGGAAAGAAGAACAGCCGCGCCTACGAGCCTTCTACATTCGATTCCGTTGATTAACCATTCGCGCTCGCCCGTATTATCATGATTATACTAAATCAATGGAGACACGACCATGCATTATTCATTTCAATTACGGGAACTTCTTTCGCTGTTTAATATTAAAGCGATCTTCCTTATTTTTTTTCTCCTGGCCCTCCACACGGTTTATGCCTCGGCTCCCGTATTTGGGTCACTGTCATATTTTTTCTCATTATCGACGTCAGTTTATTCAGATTCGCTTGTTAGAACGCACGATCCTTCTCGCCGGTGAATATCGAGGAGTCAGAGTCGGGTGAATATTTCATGGTTTCGCGAAGTTTCGATTTTCAACGCGAGATTAAAATATCCGAATCGAGGATGTCATTCGCGGACGACGCTGGTGATCGTTTCGCGCGTTTCTATCAATTTTTCTTCTTTAATATATTCTTTCTTTAATGAAAGCATAGAGCTGGGCGATTAGAAAGACCTTGGATGTTGATAAAAACAGCGACTCGACGTTGTTTGCAGGCTTATATAACTACGTATAAAAATATGAAAAAAAACACGTACAATAACACGAGGCAGGTCAGTTAACTAGATTCACGTCTAATGATTTAAAACAAAATATTCCAATATAATTTGAAACTTCCTCGTACAAACGGTGTCTGACGAACCGTATACTAAGTGAGTTTTTGGAACGTCCAAATTTTTATCAAATTCAAATTGAGCACAACATTCGAAGCAAACATAAAGTACCTATTAACAGTGTGCTAGAATTTTTCGAAAAAATGTCGAGCATAAAAATTGTCCACCGTGTAAAGGTTCACAATTCCACGATATACTCTTCCGTGGCCAATAAACAGATATTGGCGCGGCGAAAAAATAGCTCTCGAGGAAGTTCCTTCGCTTGTCTCTTCTTTTCGAGAAATTGGCAGCCACCGCGAACGTTCCCCCTTGAAAAATGATCGTTCCCTCTATTGTTCGATACTTAGAGCTCGAATCACGAACGGCAATAAAAAGCAATGGACCCTATGCAACCGGAAAGCAGTGACGTTAGTTCCCATTGGCTAGATTCGTAGCCGGGAATTTTTACGGGACAGTAAAGCGGACGTTTCCCTTTATGAGAAGCCATTCGTGTCACCGGGTTAACTCGCGTTCAAAGGAGAGATTAAACGGGCCGCGTTTAATCTTGGCAAAAGTATGTGATTCGCCCAGCAGAGTGGCCGAGCGTGCTCCTTCGCGGTGCACTTCCGCCAAGACTTGCTCTAGTCGCGGCTCGTAATCTGTACGTATCGATTAAACCGCATATATCGTCGATCCGTTTCCCTTGGTTTAACTGGAGCAGCCTGTCGGGTCAGTGGAACGAATCCTTTCCACTGAATATTTCCGGCGTAACAAAACCTGCATAACGTGTCCATGGCGGTGTACGAATGTGTACGCGCGCGCCCTGATGCTCGCGGTTGTTACTCGTTGCTCGAATATCCGGTCGAACGCTTTAAATTTATTTTGTTTCGCCATTCTGAACTTTACGATCGACACGTCGCGTATACAGCGAGAATTCACGGTGCGCACTCGGTCCGTTTTTCACGCTGGAGGCATTGTCGCGTGCCCTCACGGTTGCACTTGGATCGAATTCGGTACGATAAACGTGCCTAATGATCTTTTTCGTCTACTATGCATCGATTAATTTTGTGTGCCGACGAATACATTTCGCGAGAAACTACGCGACTGTTCGAGACAGGGGCGGTTTTGCAGTAATTCGTGCTATCTCGCGTGAATTCAGAGTCGCGCAGTATTAAAAAAATTTTTCATCCGCGAATCGTCTATCGTAAAGTGCTGGGAATTGTTATTAGTAGCTAAGGTACTTTCATATCGAACGTGTAATAACGTTCTTTCTCTCTCTCTCTCTCTCTCTCTCTGTTTCAATGCGAGCTTCTATTATGCGTTCGTTTCATAAAGGTGGCATCGTGTTAACAGGTATGCAATTGCCAGATGGCGTTATTACACAAATAGGAAAAATCGATGCACCTGATGAAGTGCACGTGGCATAAGGACATTTTCATTAAATTGTAGCCTTGAAGGTGTTTGAATAAATGACTACGGTATCGCGTTTTATTGCGTGGTAAAATAGAGACATTATTAACTTAATGGCCATAAAGGGCTTTGGTGACAATGAATTACAACATGATACGCTGGTAGCACTCAAATTTGCTGGACATGCATTAAACTGACGAAATGGCTATAGCAACGCCGTCATAGATAGTCATCGTATTTTTCCATAAATACGTATAATACGCGATACATGTAGATTACCTTTAGGTTTAATAGGGAACTTTTAAGAGCGTAACCTAAACCTATCCGAGGGGAAGGAAATTCTTCGAACAAAGTAACAAGGAACACCCTCGTTAACGTTAATAGACAGAAATTCTATTCACAACTTGTGCCTTTATTAATAATAAGTGTTATAATTGATCACCCTCAAACTCGGGTCTAAAATAATTTTCAAGCGTAGAATTTCAATTTCGTCGAGTACTAACTTTTCCAAGGCTATTAATAGCCTCGATCAAGCACGGCGGAGGATAAATTGATTCCTCAAGAAAGAGGATTAAGGTAATACGATATTAGTAGATGCTATCCTTACGATCCTGATATAGACGAGCTTAATTTAGCAACAGTTCGATGTGTTCGTTAATTGAAAGCGTATCGGTTATCGGTCACTTTTCGTCGAGACGAATCGTTCGCGTCTCACAGCGAAAGAAACGATACGAAGATGAGGTAATCTCGGAAACTGTGGGTCGTCCCATTTGTTTCATGGACGAACCACAAAGGATATCGATAAAGATGGGACTCTATCCGTGGCGTGGTGACACGCAGTGGACGGCCGCAACAAGTAGTAACAGTTGGTGTTTGGGCAGCCGCCAAGTAGTTCCAGACCATCCTGACGACGAAGAAGCATCCTTGTCTGACAAGGCAGCTATCGTCCAAGTGTTTGTGATCGATGTTGCGTTGCTTCGAAAATACCAGTTGTTAAACTCGGAAATCCTGGAGATTTCGTATCCTTTTAGTTCTGTTTAAAGGCTACTCGATGAAAGTTCAAGATCAACGGGATTTAATTCGTTTCACCGTTCGATACTCGCTGACAGTAATTCGTTTCTTCATTGTAAAGGATCCGTGGAAAATGTATTTTCGAAATTCAATGCCTGGAGGCTATTTTGATCCTATGATCACCTTCTAATTTTACCATTACCGTGAACGGGCTGGAATCGCCTCGACGTCTTCTTTTAAGGAGAAAATGAAAAAGATTTGTCTTCTCTTTGTGAACATCGTAATCCCTGTGTACAAGCTGGATCCTCGGTACGTCGATCTTCGAACCGCAATTTATCACGATTGGTCTGAGGAAACATCAATTGAGAACAGTTACAAGCCTTCTTCTTCCACGTTAAAAGGATTGAAAAGTCCGCCAGGATACTTTATACTAGCGCGCTCGATCTTTGACCTTTTCGTCGTTTTTTGCTCATCGGTTCTAATAGAATTTCACCGAATAATCCAGGTTATGGTCCTTTCTTTCGTTCTTTCTTTCCTTCTTTCGTGCAATTACCGTTATTAAATCTGCTTTCCTGCTTTGCTTCCCCCTTTCCATTATTTACGTGGTAACGTACGCGTATCACAAATTGAACTAAGAACAGTGCTCTGTTTGACGCGATACTAATACTGTAAACATCCCTTAAAGTACATATCCCATATCACGTGAAATAACATATGGGCCAAAGTAATCATGGCATGCAAACAGCGATACAGTATTACCGGGATACTGAACGCCACGTATCCATGCAAATTCACGGTTTGATAAACGCAACTATTTTTGAAACGGAACGTAAACAGAAATCGTTTCGCCCTGTAAATATTATAACGCTTACTTTACCGTGGATATTCCATACATTTTTGCATGCGTATAACTTTTGTATTTTCATGCACATTTAAATGTCCCATAAATGCATAAACATTCGCGATCCGCGAATATTACTTTCGCTCGAATTCACGTTTCGAAATTGGCCCTGTCAAAAAAGTTGTCCAGCGGATTTTCTATTTCCCGCGGACCACGCGGATCATCGTCACGAAGAACGATCGATGAAAAAGGATTTATGTATCGTTAAAAATTTCTTGTTATTATTCAAGTCGCGATCTTTCGATTTCAACAAAAAGAAAAGTTGCCACTTTCATACTGAGAAGGTTCATCTTGCGTACATCGGTCCGTTCGGTTCGAATCGCATTTACATTATTACGTTATCGACGGTGAACAGCATTGTTCCACCATGCCACTTTGCTTCCGCGGCACTTCGCCATTAATAATATGATCTTTGATGATTTTCTGCGCCGTAGCCCCGGTTATAAGGTTCCATTTCTATACCGTGATAACCCTCGGATAAATAGATTCACCCCCGCGATAGGAAGACATTGATCCAAGGGGCGGAAAATGTCGCGCACCGTAAAGGAAGGAAATTTTTTTTTTTTTATCGAGACTCAGGGATCGGTTTTTCCATGGCATAAAGAAACGGGGACTTCGTTCTGATTAATCTGACCGTAATTGTTTCTTTACGAGCTCCACTTACCTTTTTTACCTGTCGTTAGGCTGACAGGTACCTCGTAGCATGTGTCATTTCTTATTTCAGAGATCTGACAGCGACTTATTTATAACCGTGACATTTCTGTAAGAAAGTTCGCCTCGACGATAATGTGCTCTTATAAATTCATGCGTATTTCTTTATTTTCTTTTACGTGCCGCGTTTATTCCTCTGATACAGCCTGAAGTAGTTTCTTAGTATGCCAGAGTTGCTATATTATTCGGAAAGGATTAGAATTGCTCTACGACATTTAAAATCAAGCATTATTGTTGGTACTACGTATTACAGGCTCTCTCAGCATCTGGCGTTTTAGTAGGACAGCATATTACCATTTAAGTACACACGAATGGTTATATCGCTGTTATATGTTCCAAATGAAGTCTTTAGGGGAGCAATAAACCACCAGTATAAAATAACTATTAGTCACTTCCAGTGTAGTTAAAGGACGTTTGTTGGTTGTCGTTTATCTACCTCGAGCATTAAATGTTCTAATACCATGCTCGAAAAATGAAGTAGAAGTAAAACGGGAACCTTTCGCGTTCAAATAATCACGCGCTGTACTGTGCCTCGATGACATCTTGTATGTAACTGGTATCTGAGTATTCGTGAGAATATTCAACGGATCTATCGAGGAGCAACACGGCTCGAAATCGAGATGAGGCTTCGCTGGAACTTTCCCCTCGGCGTGGTTGCTCTTTCTCGACGAAACTTTCCGGCGTATCGATAAAAATGTCGATGCCAGACGAGGGGGGTACCTTAGACGGGAGTACTTTCGAATCGATGTCTGACGAAATAAAACTTCGTCGCGGTGGAATTTGCGTAAAAATTTAGTGGCAACTCGAGCAGTCGAATGGAGAACTCGCTACGGTTTCGTTGCGTTTGAAAGCATCGCCCCCGTGGATGACCGGAAGCGCGTGCAGAAAATGTACGCGCGTGTCGCGCGAGATCGTCGATGAGTGGGCTGATTCGAAACGAACGAATGCAGAGCTGTCCGTGAAATAAAAAGCACGTGGCAAACGCGTCGATGCTAATTAAACGGCGAACAATTCTACCGCAGGATCGGGCTCCTATCTCATTCCCAGCTCCAATTAAATATCCCCGTAGACGCTGTTTAGAGTACCATCATCGCGCCTCGAACTCCCCAAGCGGAACGAAACTCGTGCTCCAATTTTCAATTAAGCGGAGGAGCTGCGAACAGTGTTACATCGCGTGGCCCGTGGAAAATTTCGCGTTAAGCGATCCTCGAGGCGATGCCACGGCGATGGAAGCCAGGGAATAAAAGGCGAAGCCAGGGACTCGATGTCTTCGAGACGTGGAAAGAACCTCGAACCAGGATGAAAATGGAGGCGGTTACGGAATCTCAAGCATCGCGCTTCATAATGGTCCGGCACATATTAGTTTATCTCGTAATGATCCGAACGAAGGAGCTCCGTGCTCCTTGCGTGCCTCGAGGAATTCACCGTTCCGATGTTCTCCGGAAAGAACCTGCGCCGCTGTTCGAAATTAATTATCGAGATCAATAAAGGCGTCCAATTATGCGGAAGCGAGGCAATGTATAGCGGAACGAAAGGAAAACAAAAATATAACGGTCGATGCTGGCTGAGCATTCACGAGTTCGCGGTGTTAAAATAAACTGCTAATTAATACCCTGTTTCATTTAACATTCAGTCGAATTACCGTCCAGTTTTTTATTATTTTTCAATTTTTCTCTACGAGGGGAGTTATTTTTGGATATTTAAACTTTTCGATTATATTACTCCAGGTGTCCATTATTATGGTGCTTAGAAATTAATATTGCTCGAAATTCTTGCAACGAATGTTTCGCACCTTTTTCCGTTCTCCGATAACGAGTTGGGATGCTCTTTCATCAGTCAGATCGGAACTGTTTCCACAAACGACTGAATATAAATACGTTCATTTGCCAGACTGTAATTGAATCGTTACAGTTGCACATTGATTCCTTACTCGGGTTTCGACAACTCACAGTACACAATAGCTCAGCGATCTTCGCTAAGTCCGTACCATGATCCTTTGTGAGTGGAAATCTAACTTCGAGATATTGAAAGCTTTCTCTCGTACAGAGTGATCCTTTTCTACTACACTTTTATAGATCGGCTATTCTTCATTCTTCCATTGAAAGCGGGCCAAATATTTCCTTAGCTTCTTGCAAGCTTGTAATTTCTATTAAGGGATTTCGATTCGTGGAAATGCATTGTACGAGAGATCCCTTTTAAAGCAGTCTATAAATTTGGCGTTGCATTAAAAACTTTTAATTACATCAACTACATCTGATAACGCGATTTTAATCCAGGACAGAATCGTATCGAAGCCGCTGCATTGTAATAACTAAAAGAAAAAAAAAAAAAAGAAAATGTATCAGAAGGTACCAATAAACGTACTTTGAGGCTGAAGTTTAATATCTGTTGGCCACGGAGAAAGAGTTAAGAAAGCTACTGAATTTCGATCCTTTCTTTGCTCCGATTTCCAATAGTCTCGGGCTCGACCATACATTAAATTCTTTCCCGATCGCCTTCGACTATTCTCAGCGAGGAGTACTCTTTCATTCCTCTCGGACCTCGAGGCGGCATCAGAAGTCGCTTATATTCGGACGCTCTATAAATGTAATGTACTTTTGCCCTTTGCCGTCGTTGGTACACGCGGATCCGCATCGTGCACGCTCACACGTTTCGGAAAGCACAATGCATATGCGCTATATCCATTTTAAAGTATTCAATTGTACACCGTTTATCTGCGTTTGATGCGCCCGTTTTCGAGAGGCAAAAATAAATGCGGATTTCATTTCACGCGGCACGCTTTCGCCGCACGTAATGCCACAAACGCGCTGGCCGCGTTTATCATACTTTTACGGGCGAGTAAATTCGTAACTGAATGGGAAGTCAGCGATAAACTTATTTTTGGCTTGTAACAAGTCCCTGTTAATATAGAATAATACGACGCGTACGTTGCAGTTGGATTTAGTTAACTGTTACCGTTGTTAGAGATTAAAATGAATTACACGGTATTACGTGAAACGAGCGTAGAAAGTTTTGAAACAACTGATAATTTCGTTGTACCGTATCTAACGTGAAATATCCTATTCATTTCAGATCATTTGCCGTTCTATTGTTCGAGGAGGACTTTCGATGGTGCGCGGCGTAAAACGAGCCAGAGTTCATGGGAATGCGTTTCTGGCAAAGGGGTGAGCCGCGCGGCTCAACGTTCTATCGATATCCGCTGGAACATCCCTGTTTTCGGTGCACAGAGAACTTATTCTGAAACGGAGACGAAGAGTATAACAGACATTTTCCTTATATATTACGACTTTATGCCGGTGACCAAAGGCGGAAACCGAAACGCCAAGAAAGGCGCAACAGGGGGCTAAAGCGCTTCCGTTTCTCCCTACCAAAGACACGATACGATACTACTTCCAGGATGTTGCCCGCCAACGTGGTGTCCTTCGTCAAGAAGGTAAGAAATCTTTTCTGCACTCGATTTTATGAGATCAATAACATTTTTAACTATCAAAATTGAAGAAAAAAGAAACCGCGGCACGAAGATATCTTTCTCGTGAATTATGCATTGCGAACGCTTACGTGTTTTTCAAAATTGTTCATGTTTCTGAAACAACGCGGGTATTATTTCACGTTATTATTTAAATTGTACAAATACCTCTCCTTTCTTGAATACTTATGAGCCTTTTATCGAATCTGCATAATCGAGAGATAGATAACCAGTATTGGCATAGTACGTGATGCGAAAGCCAACGCCCGTGACGCACCGCGCGAAATGGAACGTTTTTTAATTTCCATCCTCTTTCGAGAATTTCCTCCGCCGCGATGATTTTATTTCGCCGACCCCCGTTATAATGCTGGACGGGGCAAATTAAATCTGTGAAAACACGAAATCGAGAGGTATCCCGGCTCGCAAAACGCTCGCCAATGAACCCCATTCGAACCTCGATCGGAAACGAAAAGCAACCGAGCTGAATCCACCGAGTTTATTTACTTTCCAGAAAGACGATGTAAGATTTAGGTCAGCGTTACGTCGAAACGGTGAATTATTCGCTTCGATGGATTAAACTTGCCTCACGGAAAAACAAATTATGTATTGTTCCGTGCAAATCCGCTGGTAGCTCTGCGTTCTGCTCGTTCTGCCGGAAACTCAATACGTTTCATACACCACATACTGTTTTTGAAACGAAATATCCACAGCTTCAAGATAAAGCGTCTCCATCTTCGGATGAGTTTATCCAACAAGTTGCTTGTAAAGTAAAACGAAGAAATTTCTCTCCCGCAGATATTTACGTAGGAATTACGAAGCTGAAACAGTAGAACGAAATATAACTGAACCGTACACGCAGGGCGTCCTATAAGGGCCTTCGTTAACGGGGAATTTTATAGGTGACTCTATAAGTGAAAATGAGATGAAAATCAGATATAAATAGCTGTGTGTGTGCTGGTAATAAAAGGCCAGTGCAAACGCGGCGCAGGTGTTTGCGCGTAACCACGTAAGTAGGATTACCGTCGCGCGTCGCAGCCACAATTGACTCTTACTACTAGTGCATGCGCACTTGCCAGATTTTCAGTCGTTTCTCTCCTGTACGAAGCGTCAAACGGAATTTTTCTATTCTTCATCTTCGTCTCATTTTAGTCCACAGAATCGCCTCCTACACTTTCTATCACTCGATATGCGTTATTAATTCGCACACGAGCTCGATACTCCAACATTCAGTAGTAACAACAAATAATATAGGACGCACTCTATGTATTTTTCATGGAAGATGAAAACAATTAGCTGGGCCAGTACTGTACTTGTTAATACTACTTTTCGAAGTGCAACTGCTTTGAATTGAAGTGAATTGGGAACGTTTCTTGAAGTAGCACAGGAATATCGAAGGGCAGACAGGCTTGCAGTTCCAACGTTTCGGCTGGCGTTTCATCTGTAACTGTTTCTCGCCCTTTGGAACACGATGCTGATAGATTTATAGCGGCTATTTACATCACTGCGTTGAACGTGGCCCTATTTCTTTGTATCACCACGATCTGACGTGAGTTAGGTGTAACTGACCATGAATTATATTCCTTTATCTGCTGGCAGTCAGCCTCGAGTATGGATTAAACGGCATTGTTTCAAGATCGTGTCAAGATCCAACGATCGGGGCGTGAGGATTAAATTTCTTAGGGTTGAAAAGGTGCTCGACGGACTTTCTTCTTTAACACCCAGTTTGTTACCCATCGCTTCAGATTTTGTTACTCCGTATTGAAAGCGTTATTACTTCGAATTCGTTTGCTGCCTCTGATAAATAAACTTTGCTCTTCACCAGAAGAGGAATATACAGGGTTATGTAAAAAGTGAAACATCCAAATTTCTTGTGAGGTGTTAGAATGTTAAATTAGATTTTCTGTAGTGTGAATGTTTGTGCAATCGCAAGAGAATAAATCCGTCAACGTTCCAGAGATATGAGATCTATTATGTGTATCGTGTAAAACTTATGGAATCTAATAGATTTTCTGTTAGTTTCGCCTATTGAATTAGTTTTGTTTCGCGGGAAGGGAGCAACGATCGAACCCGATCGAGGGTTTTGTTCAAACGAATGGAAGCAATCCGAACAAAAGCGGCACTTTACGCTAGTAACTGATATCCGGGTTTGTTTGATCTAAAGCGTGGATTTTCGGATTGAGTTTCGCGGAACACTGAACTATTCCGTTGAAGATTCATGAGAGTTCCGGTGAATTTGTTGGGACACCGGCAAATCGCGTTTGACGCACAATTTGCCATCCAGGATACTCGCTTCGTTCTCCAGCCGTGTCCTCGCCCGACGAAGTCTCATCTCTAATGGCAATTAATATCGAAAACATCGTTTTAACATAGCGAGTTACGAATTTAATAATAAATAAAATCACGCTGGGCGATAGCAATTAACTTTAAATCAGCGACTCGTTCGATTGGAACAACACACTAGATTACTTCGGAACAATAAGTACGGTAATATCGATGAATAGTTAATTACCCCATTCGCAATAAGTCCAGGTAATATTATTTACCGATAATCATACATCAACCGAACCGATTTAATTCATAAATTGTATAACGTAATTATTCGGGGCTCCAATAATAATTAATGACACCAATACACGATGCGATACGTTACGCGCATAATTTTCATAAATTTTTACGATAATCGAAAACGTCGCAGAGTCTTTTATCCGCAATCATCTAAACGATATTGCAATCTCCGTAAAACGAACGAACGTCCGGATGCGCTTTTGATCTACGTCCGCGGTGCAGCGGCTCTCTGTGTACGCGAGATTCGAAATCGAGCACGGTTCGAGCGCAGGTTTTCGCTTTCCGGCCGACGAAAACGTACGAGCGCGGCTATGCATTACCGGAAGGCCACTGTAGAATATCGGCCGTTTAATATTCCCAGCGAATTTGCATTCCGGGATTCCATCGCTTGCTCGGATTACGTTAGCGCGCGTTCCTCCCGGTCTCTTTGGAATCCTCCCAAAAGCCAGCCCTCTGTTCCGCCCCGCGCGGCGGATCGAAGGGCGAAGGACAGAACCGGATGCCACGCGCCGTCCTGCATTTCTCCGCATGTATCTACGATCGTGAGACACGTGCACGCCACCAACTGCAAGTTTAGTCGCAGTTACGAGTCGAGAATTGGAGGGTAGAACCGGATGTTATTCTTTGACGCTGAAGACGGACCCTTTCATCGTGGGATTAATTATTTTTGACGATTCTTACGCGAGTTATTTTATGGAAACGAATCGAATGTGGCGGTGCATAACTGGGAGCACCAGTTTCATTTTCATATAGTCACAGAAATCAAGGGTAGCGTTGAAACAATGCATGAAATTAAATTATGAAATGACGTTGAATCGTGCGTATTGGATAAACAAATAAAATTTACTTAGTTTGTAGTACGTTTACTGGGTTTTACTTGGCACGATTAAACTTCTGGCTAGCACCGTATGCGAGGAACAGCGTACACGTGTCAGAGGGTTAGTTCGAGGAATCGTGGAACAGACTGTGCAAGACCAAGATCGGTCAGAGCTAGATGGAAATCGAAGTGTATAGAGCGAGAGGTAGAGAGAAAGTGAGATAGACTGGTCGTAGCTTGCCAGGGAAACGGCAATTTACATCTCGATTACAAGATTGGTCCTCGACCTGCCTAAAGTTCGACTCCGTTCACCCGTGTCGAGGTGAAGCGAAGGTCAAGATGTCAGTCCTCGTGTGGTTCGCGCAGCTCGTTAAAAAAAAGGAAGAAAAAAGGAACGGAGTAAATGTTAACGAGCTGGGAATAATTAGTAGGTCGACAAAAATATTGATCAGTCTAACAAGGGCCAGACGAAATTTCATAAGCGACTCCTGTATGCCGCTCTAACGGCGGGGAAAAGTTATATAGGTCGTCGGAGTGTTTGACTTTTCAACTGACTATGCTTCCGCCTCAACGGTGTACACTCGTGCTGAAAAGGAAGTCTGTTAACAGCTGCTCGCTGTTTTATTTGTACATCCGCGTGAATTATTCTCGAAAACATGGGCGCGTGATGGGTTCAGTTTCTTGGGCACTTTAATTGTTCGAGTCAATTTGGAGCCAATTTTAGCGGAACTTTTGATACATGCACGATTGGGCGACAGTCGATTCGTTCTACACGATTTATTTTTTTGCTTCTACTCGTGTTCAAATGATTTTCACATGGTACAGTGTACTGATTGTAAAAATTATTCGCGAAGCCAAAATTTCGAATTTTCTATGCCAATTAAATTTACGTTTCGATTAACACAGAGCGAAAAAAGCACGACAAATTCCAGAGCACTGTAAGATCTCCATTTACAAGCAACAAAGTTCCATTATTCAAATAATTCCCAGAGTTTGCCAACTGGAAACGAAAATAATAACCCTCTAATTTTTCAAGCACAATGAAACGTGAATTTCCGCTTTTTGGGATGTTTCTTTTGAAAACAACAATACGTTTGTGGAACATTTTTCCGCTACTGTTTTCCAGAGCCGGGAAAAAGAAATACGAAACGAGAGAGGCACGGAACCGAATTCATTCTACTCGTGCATCGCTAATAATTGACCGTAACGACGTTACTTCGAATTGACAAACGTTTACAAGTGCCAGAGCACCGTTCCAAAAATTAAACGAAACAATTTCCGACTCTCAATATATCCAGTTTATTTCTCTGAAAATAATATAACTGTTAATCACCAATAACTTCCACAAACATAGTAATATAAGTCTACTTCATCCGATTATTTCTCTCAGCACATGAGACACATCGATACACCTCGCGTAATTAATTTCTACATAAAACTGCTTTTAATTTCCTTAAAAAATTATCCGAAAATCACACATGCGTATAACCACGCGTGCATACCCGTTTCACGGTCCTCCGCGTCGTGATCCAAGTGCAAAGCCGTGGAACTGAAAAATCATATCACGTAGAAACTCTCTCGTCGCGCTCGTAAATTTCACGAAGCCAGACACATCTGTAATGAAGATTACGAACACGAGTGCGAGTTCCAACGATCGACGATCCTCCCGCGGATCTTCCGGTGTTACGAGCCACGGTGCTTCAATTACGTTACGCGCGTCCCTCGTTAATAATCGCGCGTTCGCGTTTAATTCGCGGCGAACGACGGATTCGTTTGAAACGCTGCTCATATTCAGGAGAAATGTAACTTTCTGTCGTAGATGGTGACGACGCAGCCGGATTCCGGAACGACCGGATCGGTTACACCGGACGAAGGAGGCACCAACTTCAGCAAATGGAGGCAACTGGGTTGCGACGTGATTCGAGACGGTAAGCGTCGCGATCAGCGCCATTTCTTCACCAATTCGGCTAATTTCGCGTTTAGGGATGAACGATACTGTAATCTTTCCTTTTCTTCGTTTAATAGCGATCCATTTATAGTTTTCCGATTTTTATCGCGACCGAGTTACACCTTTCCAATGCTCTCAGCGAGGATATGGTGATATTTAAATCGCGCGATAGATTAATCGTGCAATAAGTAACGCGATAACCGAGAGCGAAGTCTAATTGCTTCTCACAGGTACTAATTTAGAACCTGAGTGCTTCTTGCTCCGCGCCGAAACCCAAGTGCTTCTAACTCGTTAGCCAGGGGCTGCTGACTGCTACGCGATGATTGCGCGTTAACAGCTATTTAAATAAGTCCACTAATATACAAATGGATAATTAACAGGGGTTTAAATAATCAGTCTAGAAAATGGTTTGCGCGTGACACGTAATTCGTGTCAAGTCTTTCAGCGATTCGAGAGCAGAACTTCGAGTGACTTCGAACATCACGAACCAATTTGTTCCACTGGCCAACGGGGATAAGACAAACGCCAGCGACAAACTAAAAACCCTTAATACTAATAAATCCCCGAAAATGGCTTCGTTCTACGACTTCGACGTGGAACCATTGTCAACAAGCTTCGACGTTTCTCTTTTCGCCTGGTTCGTTACCTCCATTGTCGTTTCTGTCACGCGAGCACTCGTCGAAACGAAAGCGACGACGAGCAAGTGCTGTTACGCGGTTAGTACGCGCGAACGTAACCAGCGCTCATAAATAGCGTGCTCGTCTTTTATTTAATTACTGTCGAGTCGCGTTTAAATGGCGAGGAAAAAAACCGTGGCGAGAACCTGGCGGACAGTCGCGAAACGACGGATACCTTTCTCCCTTTACGAAATTCCTCCACCCCTTTTCACCCTCGCTGCGGTCCCATTTCCTTCTGCTTTTTCGTTGTTTACCGCTTTTATCTTTCCCGTTTCGCTGAAAGCTGAGAAATAATTGGCTCGAAATTACGCGGCAGACAAGTATAATTCATTCAGCGTTCGCGTGGTCGCGCAGAATGCATTTGTAATTCGAACGTACGTAGTTTGCGCCTCGTTTACAACGCGCTCGTGGCTGTTGCTCTTGTTCCCCGTGGTCGCGCAGTTTTCTGCGTTTTTTTTTTTTTTCTTGTTTTCTTTTGTTCGGCCCGCGGTGCGAGCTTTGAAATTCGTGCTCGCAAGAATAGAGAGGGAACGCCGATACGCGTCTCTGACAATGAGCGACGAGCATGAAACGCCGACGGTGTTTTGCATTGGAGATTGTTCCTGCGATCTGGGAGCTGTAACTGTTGTTCGAATGGCTTCTAACCCTTTATATCGTCGTCCGAACTGAACGTTGATAATACGTGTGTATCGATTGGTTCTGAAGTTAGTCATGACAATTAAAAACTGGACGAGAAGTAGATAAACGGAGGCGAGTCGTCTGACCAGATGCGTCTCTCCTGTCAGTCGTATTTTTTTTTATATCGTTTTGGGTACGATAGCAGATAATAATACTTCTCATCAAAATTTTACTTCTCAACTTTTTGTATGAACGAATGAGAAATTCAATGTTAATACAATTTTTAATGACGTCTACTTATCTTCTCATCTGCTTCGATGGACATTATTTTCGATGATTCAGCTGGGAAAGGGAATAAGCCATATCAGCGAAAAAGTTCCGTTCCATTTTTGAAAACTCAACGAGAAATATATGGCTTCTAATACCGGAGAATCTTCTATCCTCAGCAGGATTGCTCTCCAGACTCTATACTTATCTCTCGCCAGACGATGCAACATCCTACGACGATCTCAAACGATATTATTGCCACGTGGATCGAGTAACAAGGGGCACACGGAGGGCCTTCGCTAATTTAGCGAAAAATTGTCGAACGAAAGGGTTCGCGCTGATATTGGAAGCGAAAACGGTCCCAGGCTCGATTTGCACGCGACGCGAAGAAAAGGATCCTCCTTGAAAAATTTGTTCCCGTTGAAACGCGACAGATATTTGCAATTTCGAAGGGGCTCCCAGTCTACCTTCGAACGCAACCAGCTAACCTACTTTCCGACGATGCTCGCCCCTCTTCGTTACAGCCTTTCTCATCGAATTTACCAAATGAAATAAACTCCAACTCCGTACCCCGGGAAACAGTTTTCTTTTGCGACACGACGTATTCTTCTCCCTCCTGCGCCCTCGCCATTTTCTTCTACCCGGTCTTACACCAGTGTTCCTTCGAAACCTGTCGATTAAAAGGGGATGTTCTTTCCCTCGTTTCCTCTGTTGGCTCTCGCGAAATTCTCTCCTCTCTTTTTTTCCCTCCTCCCTCCCGAGAGTATCCACGGAGCTGCGAGGTTCCTTTGTTAAATCGCGAGCTTTAATGTAGCCTACGGTCTAGAGGAACGTCGCCTCGATTTTTCTCCCTGATAGAGGAATAGAATAAGAATAATGGAGGAGGAGGCAGTGAACAATAGAGACGCTTTACATCGTACGTTTGGGTATCATTATGATAATGCAATATTTTTTTATTTCATTCCTTTACCTCGGGTATTCTATGTACTTCCGCGTGCTCAGCGAATTTTATGTCGCATTTAATTATATACTCTTCCGCGTCTCGATGTACATTTTTATACAATCGAATTCCTGCGGTTCCATATTAACGCACGGAACGTATAATAGGAGATAGCGTAGAGCAGCCATGGATATTTCGCTGTTCGTTTTTCTAGCGAAATTAGTATGTATTTATCCGAGAAATTATTATGTCGAAATTTCCGTCGGAAAACAAAGGCTTATCGTATTCAAGTATGTGTGCACGTGCTATATAGAGTTTACATTATACACATTATGAACGACAGTAAAGTTCGGCTCGTAACGAAGTTAAGCAGAGTACAACCCGGGTTAATGAGTGTTTATATGAAATGCTGCATAAATATTCATCATAGTTGAGAAGTCCCCGTTAATTTTGCCGTTAATGAAAATAACTTCACCGTCGAAATTCCTTGCCGCGGGTACTTTTATTTATCTATTTAACAGCAGTAATTACAACGCTGCATAATGACACTTCCCAGAGTCGAGAGATAACGATGTCAAACTTCGTATCCGATTTCGTTCGATGAAAAAGACTGAAAGTAACGACTTCGTTGCTGGCAAGGAACACGCTTTCGTCGTCCGTTTCGATTGATTAACTGCAAAATATGCATTATTACGCCACGCGTGCACGGTCGGTTCGGAAACTCGATTCGAGAAAAAAAAAAAAATAGAAAATACACGCCGCATTGCACTCTGTCGATACGTGTCGGTTGATTGAAGTGTCGCTGGCGCGAGCGTGGATCTGCAAATTGCGAAATAAAATCGGGCGCGGGTCAGAGACGATGATGACGCGTTTCGATGGCTGATAGGCATTTCACCCTCGCGAGATACAAATTGCCGTCGCATTCACACCGGCAAATTTCCCGCGAACCGTCAACTTTTCGACGACTGCGACTGTGAAAAGGCTAACGTTCCCAATTTGCGTTCATTATTCCCGCGTTATTACTTTTCCACCATCGGCTAAACGGAAACCAGTGGCACGATACAGAGACCCGGAACAAGTTTATCGTTGGCAATCAAAGATGTTCGTTTTCAAAATAATTAAGAGAGACAATTCCTTCTCGCTTCGATCTTTAATTAACAACATTTTACGTATCCCAGAAAATATATTCTCGAAACGGATCACTCATCTGAAACTCGTATCCACCACTAAATTTTAATTCTCGAATACGATCACCAACGAACGTTTCACTCGCTCGCAGAATGATCTCGACTCAGAGATCAATAAATCAATTAATTGCCTGCATTTTTCAGACCTTACTCCTACTCTCTCTCTCTCTCTCTCTTAACGTACATCCTGTTCAATACGTGCGCGGATAATTCGTTCATGGCCTCGGAACCGGGACCGTTCCGTTGTAATCGGCTACGGCCGGATTCGAGCTGCTTATCGGCCGTTTGATATCGAGGGGGGTCATCGTTGTAATTGATCTCGAAGCGCAATCGCATTGTTAATCATCGAGGTAATTAATGGAACACGGGATCGAGTTAGGAGCAGAGCGGAGATCAGAGGTCTTGGTATGCGTCCACCGGAAGAGAGGCGGCTGGCTTAACTGGAACAAGACAGTGTGTCCTCCTCTCAGCGGTTCCTCTGCGCGAGTGCAGGACACTTGAAGGCCGCTTTCATCGCGTCCACGGCGGTCGAGTTTTCTGAATACGCTTCCGAGGACGCGATTATCGTATCGCGCAGAGGAGGGCGATTCGCGGAGCTTATTTTCAGCGGTTCTTTTTGCCCGCCAGGATGGAACGATTGGGCGAGAAGGGACGGTAAATAGGTTCCAACTGTTGAGCTTTAATTGATGTCTGTCGTTCGATGGGAGTGTGTACAGTTAATGGTAGCAATTTTCCACGTTTTACGGGGACTCGTGCGCTCCGTTTAAGTGCGAGTTCTTCCGTCGAGGAACCTTTTCGATAGGGGTACGAGGGTTTATAGATTTTCGATTATGCTGAGCCTTCTTTTTTTTTATGATCGTCAAACAAAGTGACGAGGGAAATAACTACTCTGAGATATTGTGATTGCGTCGAGCATTGCGATCAATATTTTGGTTCCATTCGTGTGTATCCCCGGGTTATGGGGTATTTCATTTCGTTAGAGTTTTGTAGTTTTTGGGATTTATTAACGTTGTAATTGACGTGGATAAATTGTATGGAGTGAATGATTGAAAAATTTGTCTAAAAGGTGGTTCTTTCTGTTCCATTAGATTCGAGGCAGTTAATTACGGGCTCACGTTGTCCTTGTAGAATTCCTATTGTTTTATGCCTTGAAGCAATTACAGGGATGGATCCCGGGGTATGGATCGAAACATAATCCACAGCATTATTAAATGCTGCGGTTACCAGCAGATGAAATATGGAAATACCCTGGAATACGAAATGTAAGGGAAATAATACGAGTTCACGATCCTCGAATAATAAGATTCTCTTACGTGACTTTAAAAGGCGTTAATTAAACGGTGCAAGATTTTATTCGCACTCGAACGAGTTCCAAATAATTCCTTCGACTGATAATATCACTTAACTGACGACGCTTGTAACTTGTAAGATAGCGGATAACAGGGATTAAATTTTACAGTTTTACGCGGGGGCTTCAACTACTTTAGATACGTTCCCAGGTTTATTGCAAAATAGTTTCAGTGTTTCTGTTAACGAACGGTGCACAAGGTATTTAAATGCAAATTGAAAATAAATATTTTCGATTGTTATTAACAGAATCGCTTCTCTGTAGGCGAGGTCCGTTCCTATGGGATAGCC
The DNA here is from genome assembly GCF_050948175.1 of Xylocopa sonorina. NCBI lineage: Eukaryota > Metazoa > Arthropoda > Insecta > Hymenoptera > Apidae > Xylocopa > Xylocopa sonorina. The sequence continues at coordinate 8,811,947 of NC_135197.1, read as the reverse complement.
ATACGTTTCAAAGTAAACTCCGTTGAACAGAGAGTCGTTCAGGTAACCAAAATAAGCGAGAACTATTAAAAGCCACCCTCAAACGCGAGAATACTACTCAGAGATTATGCAACCCCTGAAGTGGTCCGGCAAGAGTCATCTCTTTAGCATTAAACTATCCTTCTTTTCACTTAGTCGTAATTAAGTCGCACAGCGTTCTTTTCTTCCCTTCCTTTTTCTTAACGAATTTTTATTATCCCTCGTCAGGAAACATTAATTAATGCTCATACATCGGATGAAACGTTAATCGCAGGCTGCGATTGCGAAGTTTATTTGCAAATATAATCTGCATTTATCAGTTATTAGCATTTTAAATAAATACACAAATAATATTTAAAGGGTAGGTGATAATATGGAAAAAGGGAAGGATATTCGCGTCAGGTGAGTCGATTGGGCTCAGGGATCCGGAGAAAGGCACTTCAGTACCTTTTTTGAATCTGTATCTCTTCTTCTTTCGCCTACGCTTTTAACTCTATACTAGATACTAGGCGCTGACTTTCCTGACCAATTAGGTGCTTCCAGAACCGCCTACAACCCTTGATGAAAGGGGAATTTCCCAGTTTTTTGAAGATGACCAGCTTTTATGGTACTCGCTTCATCCAGACCTCGTCTAGGTCCCTTTCTGGCAGGTCGAGTACCTATCGTAAAAACTCATCACCCAATCGACGCGGCTGTGGAACATGTGGGCCCTAAAATCCCTTATCTCTCTCTTTTTACTAATAAAAATAAGCCCTTTCAGAAAGCTCTACAGCCGAATAAATTTTCAGCCCCTGTTGTTCGATATCGATGAACCACGATATTATCTATCTCGAGGTAAAATCTTTTCAAATCCCAATAAGATCATTGATTAAACTGGCGAGTAGAAGCGACTGTCGCAGCGTTTTAAAGTCGCGGCGTTACACAAAGCCGAAGGCATGCACGCGAGCGTGGAAGTGGAGCATTTGAAATGATGGGACGACACCGCGCATAAAAGTAAAGGAGGCGATGGAACGTGAAATGGAGTCGAGACAGTTAAGCCTGTCGATAAATTTCCCTTCGTGGAAAAAGAAGGGAAGGTAGCCGGCGCGGGGGTGAGGCTGGCGGTCGAGCGAGTTTTAGGTTAATTAAACGATCATTCTCCGGGCCATCGTTCGTTCCAGACACGGGTGCGCGCACCCTTTATTCGACGACGCTGCGAATTTTCGAACGACGAAACGGGAACGACGGGAGGGCTCCCGTGCGCGGGTCCCAGGGCTCGCTTTTCCCGCGAGGATTTCCATTCTACTTTTCCCCTGAGCCTCCTCTAACCTTTGGTAATCCGAGTTGTTTGCGTTTGTTTGAGCAACCGCCCCCGCGTTCGACGTCATCGGCGAACTTCGAGGTGTCGCGCAATGGTCGGAGCGTTCGATGGAGTTCGCGAACGAAAATGGGGAATTAATGACGATTATCAAAGGAATATTGCAATCTTTATGTTGACAAAATATCGTATCGAGAATTCTGAACAGCGGAGCTGTTCAAAATGAATTTTCTCGAATTTTTTTTAACAAGCAATCGCCTGTTTTCCATTCGATTATAGAAGCGTCCAGCAATTGGTCTCAGTAGTATAAACCTATGGTGTGGCTGGTCGATGATGATCGATCTGCACACTTTAAGTAGATAAAGCCACTTCGAATTGTTCTGTCACGCCACGCGATTGTGTCGACAAAGCCAGTGTGATCGGAATCGATGTTTCCATTCGTACCAAGATTTCGGGGACATCGAACACATGGCGGAACCCCGCTAATTGGTGTCGTCGTTTGTTTCGCGTTTCGTTTGTTTGACGATCGCATTGCTCGTTAGCAAAGGAGCGCACAGGTTGGCAGGCAGTTGCGATAGACGAAACGTTCGGTTACAGGCGTTGCCTTCAGCTGTTTTTAATTTTCTGCAGCCGTTTACGTCATTTTAATTACCGAGTAATGAGCAGCATTGATACACGGGGCTGGCGGCGCTGTTTAAATACAATGCACAGGTTAAGCTGTTCGGGATGACCGTACATGACAAGAATTCCGTGTCGCACTCGCGCTGCGCGGGACGTGTAATTAATTTAACCCCTCGCATTTCTTACACGGTGCAATTTCATTCTCAACGGCCTCGTTATTATTCAACGGCGGACAATGCGCGTCAGAATCCCGACAGCTGTCCGGCTATCGATCAGTAATTAATTTCGATTGTCCCAATGACAGAAAAATACGCGCAGCGGGACGTTAGCCTCAGTTCTGATGGACGTACTGCGCTTTTTTTTTTTTTAAATTCTGGAGTATCTAAAAAAATGCAAACGAGACGAATATTATTTTAAACCGGAGAGGTGAATTTTTCGTTTGAAGAATAGGAGAACGAGACGGTGCGCGATGAATCGAGCGCTAAAACGGGTAAAGCCACTGTGGCGTCGCGGATCTGACAGACGCAATTCCACCGACAATCAACGTGACAGATTTTCCGACGTTATCGCAAGATGACGAAGAAGATCCAGAAACGCGGTGTGATGTATCGCCGGCTGGCTGTTAATTTAACTGGAAGGCGGTTGATGACTATCAGTTTGAGGTGGATGCGTTCCCGGAAATAGTTGTGCAATATTACAATGCGATTGACGCGTGATCTAATAGGCTGGATAGATTTAATAGGCGGATGCGCGGTATCTGTAATTAATCAACGTTCAATCGCATTCGAAATTATGTCTACATGAAATCGATTATGTATCGGATTGTTTGATTACATTACCGTCGAGCAATTTCAATGGCGCATCCGCTATCGCAGCAGTTTCATTATAATACACTTAGATACCTTCGTTCGTTCCTACATGGACTGGCAAACCTTGATACATAATATCATTTGAAAACAGCCAACAATCTTGGTCTCTCAGAAAAGACAGAAAGAAAAAACTACAGAACATTCTATCGACGCGAGTAGCACACAGCTACAGGTAATTTTCGTCACGACACAATCTTATCGAGTTCTCAACCAGATCACTACCAGCCGTTTCACCAACGCGCACATTACACACCCGGTACACGAAGAGACAGGACCACTCACGATATTACGTGGCATGCGTTAGAGCAAACACAAAACCTACCATCGACAAAGCCGTCCAGCAGTCAATAATACTCTAAGAAGAGCGCGGCAACGCCGTAGATACCATTCGATCGTGACAAACGTCATCTTCTTGCGCGTCCGTGGCGGAGAACCGAGGCCGCTCCAGATGCACGCTTCAATACACACCCGTCTGGTCTCATTTCACATTCTAATCTCACCGCGCTGAGAGCAATTAGGTTAATTGGGTAACACAGCCGAAAACGTTTCTCGAACAGCCTCACTTTCAACCTCTAACCACGGCTCGTCACGAGGGGAAGCGTTTCAGAGTCGGATACGAGCTTTTTCTCTCCCTTCGACGAACTTTCTAACAAGTACGCTCGAGGACCGCGCCGGGGGCGGTAATTACGGGCCTAACTCACCGTCAGTTTAGAGATTTACGGGGACAGTGCCGGTTTCGAATAGAAACGGTTCTCTTTCTCTTTTTTTTTCTTTTTTTTCTCCCTCTCCAGCCACGCCCTTTTACGCTCTCGAGTGCCCCGGACGACGGTAATAATGGGTTTAAGCTTCTATTGGCTCGAGAGCTTAGCTAACTGAGACTCGTTAAATAATCCGCAGATAAAGGCATTAAGGCGCGAGCTTTCTTTCTCGAGGGGGGTGGGAGGGGGAATAAAATGGGGGTGGAGATAACTTTAGGCGAAAGAAGAACTAGAATTTGGTAAATTAATGACGTCTACTTTCAAGGAGACGGTGAGGGTTGAATTGTTGCTGATAAGGCTGATAAGTTTGGCAGCGACGATACTCGCGATGTAATTGGACATTCTGTCTTCTTTTGGTCGGTCAGATTCTGGTTTTATTTAATGTCACATTTACGTAAATCCGTTTACTTTGAATTTTTATTCTTTTCCGTGGCACGTGTTAATGAGAATTACGACTTTCGTTGGAATCGCTGTAGATACGACTCTTTAATTGTCAGAATTATGTTGCAAGTTGAACGTTAATGAAATTTTGTGTAAATCGCTGCTGTTTCTGAATTAATTGCAGCAGTGCATTGTCTCGTTTAACGCGTCTTGGCAGAAAGTCAAGAATATCTGATTTATGCTCGTAAGCGGGTATTAAATAAAGCCTATTAGCGTACGCCATTTGCCCTGAAACATGAATGCGATGGGACGGTATATAAGAAACGTTTGCATCTTTATTCGCGAGTCCGGTTTTTATCTTCAGTTTTCAGTAATAATCTCTCAAAGTGGGTTTTTGTATAACTTGCCGCCATGTTTTGTCTGTGGACCTTATTATCGAGCACGATCCGATAGCAGCTGCAAGCAAAGGAGTATTAAACGATGTAAATAGGATGACTCCTGCTTGCTGTTGCCTTCATTTAACGGAACAAGCGTCTCCGTTCTCATGTTGAACGCTTTTGTTGTAATTAATTCTGCTTTTTTCTGTTACACGTTTACAGTTACAAAATTTGGTCCCGCCAAAGTCACGCCAGTCGAGGAGACACAGCCTAAGGAGGAAACGCCAACGGAAGCAACGAAAACGTGAGTAACGTCGGTGGTAATGCTTTAAATCGAGGATGGTTTTATACGCGAGCAAGTAAATCGACCGAAGGCGATAAGAATAAATGTTTATTCCGTATTGCATTTGTTGCGAGTAATTGATGTTTAATGGAAACAGACACGCGCGTACTAGAGAGGCACTAATTACGTGTAATTTAATTCGTAGACTGCGATAAATCCGCGAACCACGCTGATACACGCGTGCAAATATGTAGAAGATATTTCATAGGATTTATTGGCGCTCCAATTATGCTCTGTATCTTTGATACGTATGCTGCCTCGCAAATTAATACGTCGCGAGTAGTAAGAAATATTCCGAAATCCAATGTACAAGTGCTGAACGAAATCTAATTAACATTTATAAAAGCTGCTTAATTTACACGATTATGCGAGTTAAATTTATCATTTGCTTTAATTCGAAACGCACGGAGAGGTAAACTGAAAGGAAAATCAATAGTAATAACATTAATTCAATAAAACGTCGAAGGACTCCATTTTTATTTCAACTCTCGTTTAATTACATTTTTTTCGACGCTGATAGAAACTTCCTGTTTTACAATTAACACAACGTTTCTTTGGTATTTTCAATAACTTTACTACTTTATATTTAAATTGTAGTTCGAGCCAAGAAAATTATACGCGACAAGGCGGTAACAGCACGAAACCGTTCGACAGAATAGCAAATGATTAAATGAAACTTTCTGCTCGTGCAATCGTTTGAAAAGAAAATCGTCGTGCGACATGAATCGAGCGGGTGGTCCGCATAGTCGAGCAAGTTTTCGCTTCTGAAGTCGATGGTCGGTCACTGTATTCGACTCGGAAGGTGCGCGCCTGTACAGGAGTTCTCGAGCTCGGAACTTAAGGGGACTCTTAACTCGGACGTTTCAGGAAGTCGAAGACCGGGGACGATTGCAGAGTCTGCAGGAAGTCGTTCGCGCCCGACGAAGCCTCGAGAATCTGCTGCGAGTGTCAACACAAAGTTTGCGAGGACTGCGCTTGCTATTCGACGACCACGAATTCCGACGACCCGGTGAGCCAACCCCCTTGCATTATCCTTGCCCATCCCGGGACGATCAATCAGTAATTCCGGCAATTAATCCCGGATATCCGCGGTCCGATAATCCTGCTATCCGCTCCGCGACAAAAGTGGCCGCGTTCGAAGGATTCGGCACGATGGCGCGTGGCTTTGAGCGAATCGTGGAACTGGGTCGAGTCCTGTCTAACATTTCGCGGAAGATTCAAAGAAACATGGTAGAAACGCTTTTTTCTTCCAATGAAACGAAGCGTTGATTTCTCTCTCTGGTTTCTATTGAGTCGAGGTGATTATTTTTGATATTCTACGTGTGGGCTCATACGTACGTTTTACTACTTCAGTTCTCTCTTTAGTCCCTTCAGTGGCGACAATCGTTAAGGCGTTGTATTGAAATTGTTCAAGTTAGAAGCGAGGAAGAGAAAGAGGGGGGTACATAGTTGCAAGTATTTTATCTCTTTCCTGGATTTTTTTGAACAATGTAAATTGTAATTGTTGGAAGCGGTGGCGGAGGCAGGGAACGAGAATTCTTTTCAACGGCGTGCGCACGTCCTTTACGACGTCTAATTTTTTTATGAAAACCACTGTCAACGACATTCACCGCTCCACATCTGTTTAATTAAAAGAGGCATGGCTATTCTCATAAAAGCTGGAATCCTTTATTTTCCCGGATACGTGCCCTTTGTTGTCTTAACGTGAAGGACATTAATAAAGTTTCTTTTGCGAATCTTCCGCAAACAATTTAATAGACGTTCTGTGGCAAGACGGTAGATGTCAAAATTACAAATGCACAGGTTCAAGGTGCATTCTTTTACTGGCACGTGGAGTTTTCATTATGCGATATCAATTAGCCGTTATCGATGGTGGATGCGCCACTGGTTCGACATCATTTTTAATTATCGTTATCCTTTATCTCTATTTCTCGAGTAACAGGGGGGTTTTAAAAAGCGGCATAATGGCCTTAATGGCTGCCGCGATGCAATTTATTCTAATCCTCCTTTCACTATTTCCATTCCCTTTCATTCTCATACTCTCTGTAGCTCCTGCATTATTTCAGTCGGCACTTTCCATTTTCCCTCCTCGTTCGATATTCCACGCTCGTCCCACATCTCACTTTGTCACTTTGATTTATGCAATTTCGCTTTTCACTTCTCTGTCAAAAATACGATTTAACCCCGCGTGTTTTATCATTTCATCGCGAGATATATTCGATTGGCGGTAATCGTCGAAGAAATAAATATTTCCTTGGCAATCTATTTTCACTCTTTCTCCTCTTCTAGTAGTAATTATTTTCCGATTTCACCGAACGCGCATCCCCTGCGCTCTTTTTAAACCGTTCTACCACGCGGCTTCAAAGTTAATTGGAGCTTGGTCTCACGCGTCTCCTCGATATCACGCTATCCTTAATTAGAAAAGCCGACTCGCACAGCAGTCCTCTCTCGTCTTCTAACGCGTGCATAAATATAAAAAAGAAATTTCCACCTGAATTCCACGAAACATCGAATGTATCGATTTTTCGGAGAACAAACTCAGGATGTGAAAGGGGTAACCACCAAGGACACCATAGCCTCCATAGTTTCCTGTTCAAAAATAAAACCTACTCATTTCCGCTTCGATCCAATTTCTGATGCCACGATTCAACTTTCTCTTCTGGAATACCGTCCCAATGCGACGTCCGCCCAAAATAGAGACGTCCGGTTACCGCAGCAGCGTCTGCGATTCCTCCGCGTGTCGATCTGACACGTGGAATCGAATCGATATCGCTCGAGCTGTCGCTCGCAAACACCGCTCGATCGACGTTGAAAGTTTAACGAACATCCCTTTCAGTCGTCCTGGCGGTGCAGCGTGTGTCGACGGAAACTCGCGTCGCGGGACCAGCCGATCGTGACACAGGAATCGACCGACTCGCTGCTCGAGGTGCCGGTCCTGGAGGCCATCAAGAGGAGGCACAGCGACGCGCGGCTCGGCTGCCAGAGCGGAAGTCAGATCGGCGGCCTCGGCTCTGGATTGGCGCCGCCCAGAAGTCCGGACATAAGGAGGCACTCGGACGTCTCGCCTGCCAGCTTGAAGGAGCTCGAGAAGGTATGCTCGCGATTGTCTAATATTCCTGTTCCGAGGTGGTGCTTCACAAGACAAATCGTGCTTCTCGACGGAACGAAACGGAACGCATCGGGGCATCTGTTCTGTGCATCGTATTCGTGTCAATGGGCCTACCTTCAACACGGGATGCGCTTGTCGTTGTCGATTGTAAGCTTGGCATTGAGATTCAGATATATATTTGTGGATTCTTAGTTGCCAATATACTGGTTGAAAGGTATGGATTCGTGAATTTGAAAAATGGGACGAGGAATTAATCGAGATTGCTCGTTGGGGGCGTATATTGCGAATATATGAAGAAGACAGTTATTTAAGATAGTTGTTTTATAAATTATCAAGAAATATTCAGTGATTCGAAGGAGATGCAAAAAATTGTAATCAGAGGGATGAAACGCGGAAGATGTCGTTTCCTGCTCGATGGACTCGTAATAATGAATCATCCGAATTGTCTAAGTATCCTCGCCGAAAATAATCCGGCTCCTCGTTCACTGAGAGTGGAATAATCTCGCGCTTACAATCGGCAGCGCATTAATCCTGTTATTATCTCGACTAATCGGAGTAAAGGAAACATTAACCCTTCCGGGGCTGATTGTTAGTAACTGTTTGCGGTCGAAAACCGAGTATTCCTCAGCAGCTGTGCTTTCGTCGTTTTGGCCGTGCGCCAAGTGTATCTGGCGACGGTCCGCCGGCAGCGATTTTATTCAGTTTGAATGTCAACGCCGGTTGTTTGCCTTGCAGTATGGTACCTCGTACGTGGCTGGACGCATGTGGACACTCGTTGCGGCGGATACTTGTCTTACGCTTGAAGAGTACGCTTTGTTCCGTTTCCTATTCGATCGCAAAGTAAATTACTCGTTTTGTCGCGAATTTAATTACCACCGGACATGTGTACAATTTCGCTCGAGTTTGCTCTCGGGGCATACAAAAAGTATTTGCATGTTGAACGAACGAAACATTTTGCCGATGAACTTCTAGATCTTACGTTTTTCTCGATATGACTTCATGTGGATCATTCAAAGTACTATTAGTAGATTATGCTAGCAGATATTTTTGCAAAATTTCATATCTTTGTTAACGCGATTTTAAAGATATATAAGGTAACGTTTCATACATTTGCGAATATTATACGCATTCTGCACTTTTTGAGCTGCTCGTACATGTAAATACCTAGACACGCATAAAACACTCGCATAATTATGTTACACAAAATTTAATATACAATCTGATTTGCTCAAACGAACTGAATAACCAATATTAAACTGGTGCAAAAAGGACGACGTGTAAATACTATTTGTACTGCCTGTACAACGAAGCGTATAACAGCCGTGAAGGGTTAATCGTTTCACTAGCGAGCGTATAATGTAGCGTTCAAAGTGGTCATTTGAAATATATGCTCTTCCCCTCGATATACGTTTCCTGAGTTCGCGTCCGATAAATCTTGCAACGCTAATAACTAGTTTTCCAGTACCGTAGATCTTCCTGTTAAATTGCACCGAAATGGCGGTCCCTGAGGACTAACGCGGTGCCATTAGCGCACAAAGGATACCAGCTCACCCGATTCTCCTACGGTAATTTTAATATCGCGATCTCTCGCGGCAATAATTAACGAAGTTCCGAAAAGTGTTAAGATCGCGGACAAAACGTAACGATACGCGAGACCTTGGCCGCGAATCGCGCTCCTGATGGAAATCACTGGCCCAAAGGTCAGGTTCGCGAGTTACACACGTCGAGCCATTAAGTAGCCGCGGGTTACGCGTGATAAATTAAAACTCGCAGGTCCGCGGTTGCCCTTCCGGCGCAGGGATTCCCGTTGGAGTTGAACGGAGCAGTCGGCTAGGTCGAGTCGATACTCTCCCGTTACACGAGGATACGGGAGGCGGGACAGCGCGCTGGAACGGTAATCCTTTGAGAGCCCTTGCGTCTACCTGGTTTCTCGCGGAAGTTGGCGCGAAAAATTGAACGCGCCGTGGTAAAAACCGACGGTGGCTTCTCGTGCGTAGTCGAGGCTCGCATCTGCGTCATCTACTTTCGAGTGGAGGAGTTTTTTGAAGAGAAACTTCGTCAACGGCCCACGTCAGAGAGGCTGCCATTACGTAAATTCCACGGAACGGCGGAAGAGTTTGCCTTTTCACTTGATAACGTTTAATAGCGTTAAATTGTTGTCTGACTGCAGACGGTTGCGTAATTATCGCGCGATTGATTTGTTCTATCAATGCTACAGGATATCGCTTTGAACCTTTTTTTCGTATATTCTGGAGTTCCCCGTTTCTTTCATTCGACGAGTTTCAATTTTCCACGAGATACATAAAAATCCACGGTTTAACGAGTACGACTCGCGAGCGTCGTCGTCGAGAGGATTGCGTTCGCGAAGAATTACTGAAATGAACGAGTAAGGAGTGCCGCGGGAATAATAACACGTTTATCGTCGAATCGAGCGTCCTTTGCGCTTCCTTGTCTAATGAAAACCGTACATATGGAACATCGGTCTAATTACGCTCATTATATCGTGCGTACGCGTGGCGACACGAGTGTATTAGGTGTGTAGAGTGTTCTACAGTTATCTCGAAGAAATAATCCTGCTATTGTGTCAGGGTTGCATGTGACCCAGTTGCGTCTTCTGACCAACCTGAATATTTTACTTTCAATTTAAATGCCGCTAGATTTCGCCGCTAACGAATATTTTATTCAATTTATCGGACTGGCTAAATTCGAATTCTTCGGCTGACCAACGATTCGAAACGGAAAATAGGTCGGGATCGATTTTTCGCCGCGCGTAGATCCGGCGAAATATCGGAATTACCAGCGTTACAAATAATTAAATTCAGGCCAGTTTGTTGGGACCCGTTGGATTTCAACAGCACGCCCACGATCTCGTTCGGAATATAATATCTCTGGCGAACTGTGAACTAATCGAACCCGAAAACAATACCGTGGAAATCAATTTCCGCGGCGCATTGGCGAGCGCGCGGAGGTTTACGCGCGGCGCCGCCTCGCAGCGACGTAACGAACGGGCGGTCGATCCCTCGGACCGGTTTATTACTTTGCTCACTTCCTAGGAGTTAATTAACACGACGATCGCGGGTCGCTTTATAGGCGTTCCTCGCGGCAGTCGAACAGGGGCGATAAGGGGGTTGGCGAGGGGCCTAGCCAGCTCAGGGGTATTAAGAATAAGGAAAACGGTCGCGCTTTCGATCCTGGGAATTTATTGGAAATCGTTTTGTCCGCCGGGAGAAGAATCGGCAGAATCTCATTTCATTGGAAACGACTGCGGAAACGAAAGAAAGTGGAATGAAATTGAAATCAGGAACGAGGCAACGGGCGGGGGGATCTGGAGGGAGCCGGAAATCGGGCGAAAAAGAAACGAGAAAGTGGAAAGAGGTCGCGAGTCAAAAGATTTTTGCCTCTTTAAACCGTTGCCAGGCGCACCGGGGGAAATTAGCGGTTGCCAACAACAACAGGATCGACTCGAACTCCCTGCGACCGACAAGAGCATTAAAGCGAAATGCATTTCCGTTTCCGTGCTCTTTGCGGGTAAATAGACTGGCCTGTGATCTTTTGCGCGATCGTTTCTCGAGCTACTTCGAAATTGTCTATCGAATACACGACATCCAGCTGTCCGTATCCCTTTCCGTTTAGAAAATTGGGAAAGGAATACAAAAGCAATTATTTTCAGAATTTATATCATTTAAAAGGAGAACTAGAAAGAACTCTCTATCGTACCGATTCGAGAATCGTAGAGTTCGTATTCAAGATCCAAGCGAGTCTTAACAGCGCGTCTTTAAAACGTTCAATTTCGCTCTACGAGCTGAACTTCCAGTCGATCTCGTTTCAATTCACCGAGTACAATACTGATTCCGTCAGTTTCTGTCGCATTGCAAATCCAGCTAAGATTTATCAGCCATTATATTCAATCGGCTTATCCGAATCCCTGTCGTCTTCAGTTACCTATTTAAGAAACACTTCTCATCCGTATCGCAAGGTTAAATTCCGTAATCCAGACGATTTCGCGATCGGAAACTCCATTAAACTCTTCTTACCCTTCAATTTCGTTACAATCCCAAAGCTTCTCGTCTAACATCGCGACCGCTGCCCATGTTACATCAAATATTCATTTCTCCAGTCGCTGGTACACGTGCGAAGCCAAGTGCAACGCCGAAAGAATATAATTCTCAGTTAAAACTGACAGACTCGCATCCCTACAGTTTCAGCTACCGTAAATTCGACGGGAAATCAGTTATCTACCACCGCGAAGGATCCAACAGCCATCCAAAGCGGATGAGCGACGAAACGTAGCAACCGCTCGCCGCGAATAAAGAATTCACGCAGTTGTTAGCCCGTGGATTAACGGTTCACCGATTCTTATCGATAATGCACGGTCCCGTGTCCCGTGGTCGAAGCCAGCCCCCGTGACGCGAGCACGCGAATCATACGCGAGGATAATAGTCCGCGAGAGCGCGCTAATCGGGATCCTGAAAATTAGATCCCGCGCGATTCCGTTAAAATCTGATGCAATTCCCTACCCACGATTATACCCCGGATTGGATCGAGCCGTTTGCCCGTTTCCGCGTCCCAGTCCCGAAATCGATTCGCCGGCTGACAGGAAGGGCCGTCGATGCCAATTAATCGGAGGAGGATGAACAATAATTCCGAGGACGAGGTCCGACCGTAGTATCGAGTCCCGTTGTAAATAACGAATTCCATTCGGTACGCGGGTAAAATGGAATCGCGTTTAAGCGACTTGCCGCTGTTTGCGCGCTCGTTCGCGACACGGTGACATTCGACGCGGCTCGTGGGACACGGATCTCCTCTATTTTCCACCCCCGCGTCCGACGATTGTGCCTTTCAATCGAGCCGCGGCGGGCGTCGGTAATTTTCTGCCCTGACTGACACAACAAGTCGCAAATTTCGAGAGCTCCAGCGGCGAGGCGAGAGGGAGGACACTGTGGGGTTCTTTATGAGTGCTGTTCCCAGCTGGATTCGAATCGTGATAAACACGGAGATCGAAGCGGGATGGAAGTACGGGGTGTGATTCGTGGCTCTTCTGCGACGAGTCGAAACGAGATTTATCGAACTCTGCGTGTCTCGTGGCTACTCTAAATGAAAGAATAAAATCCAACGCGCAGGATTTCGACTATTTCGGAAAGTAAATGTGAAATAGTATCGAGCTATTCGCGGGGTTAATATCGCGGGAGCGTCCTCAGCATCAATACGCGAGGCGGATTTCAAGGAACGTATCTCGAGGGTAAAGAATAAGAGAAAAAGGGAATAAACAATAGCCGTGCGAATGCAGCGGTCGCTAGCTCATCGTTCAATATTTTCCAGACATATATCAGTAGCCAGTGTACACCCATAGCTTCTCGTATGTATCAATGTACGATACACAACCCGATGTGAACACAGTCAGTCACGCTACGCCAACAGGCATAACTCCCTCACGCAATGGTGTCACTCCCTGTGAGGCTCTAATCTGTGTGTCGTAATGTTATAGTTTCGAAAGGTTGCAGGGGAACGTCGCGAGGAGTTGAAATGGGAGAGGGACTTGGACCGCAACATCAGGTCTAGGGCGGCCTCGCCGGATCGTCACCAGGTCGATAGGGGAAGGGCCACCAGCCCCCAGAGGGTTAACGTCGTACCTACTTCAGTCGCTGGTAAGATGCTTCCGCATGATTTCGCCTTTCCGCGCTCCTCTTCCCTTATTCTTTTGTGTCCGTGTTATCGCGTTAGGATATTGCGTGACCTCGTTCGAACGCTCTTCCTCTTTGTAAATTGAGATACAACGCGTCTGTGCTAGTTGATTCATAGACAGCACTTCGATGGACGATAGAACAGCGAAAATATTTTTCAAATCATATCGACGCTATTATCGTACGTCTCCTATGGAGACTAAAAAAATTTTTGCATACTAGAATATAAAATATCGTATCGATAAAAATTGTACGTTCCACGTAAATTAAAGAACGATTTAACAAGCATGATGTGTGCATGACAAATTTAATACGTGCTCGCACGTGATTACCGCGAAATGAAATTCATTTTTGATGAAATTAGCAGAACCACCGGAAGCGATGCCCTTGGATGCGGACGAAGAGGACGAACGCCGAAGGCACGTTCGCCGTTCTGGCACGGTTCGCGTTAAGTCCCGGATGACCAGGCAAAGATCGTACGACGACGAGATGAAGAACGCGGCGGCGATGTCCGGAGGCGGTAGCCAGCACGCGCATCCAGAGCCTGGTCTCGGACTTCCGGTCCATCTACCGAGACGAGCGTCCGCGTACGACGTGTACGCCGCGCCCGGGGTCGGAGGGCTGAACGCCATGGCGATGGCCACTGCCCAGCAGAGGGCATCGATTTCCGCCCAAGGTACACCGTACACAACGTTCGCTTTCGTTCGCGCAAATATTATCGCAGCGTTATTAAAAAGGAAAGTAACGAACTCGTGACAATCGCGCACGCTTGTATATAAACGGCGACGAATGAGATGTATCCGCGCGATTCAAGCTTAATTTATTATCGCGATCGCGATGCACGCGACACGAAAAAACCGCGGTTAATCGAAATAAAAGCAAGCATATACGCTTTACCAGGACCGCGAAGGGAAAATAACGGAAATGTTGGTCCATCAGCCGCGTACCCGCGTTTCAATCGTTTGGAAACCGGACGGACTCTCGCAATTAACTGTATTAACGTAATTTTTCACCGCCTGTTGATATTATGCCGCGGCCGTAGAAGAATCATGCGAAATTTACGGCGCGCCGGCTACATTAATTAATCCGAATTTAATTAAAGGGTGACGCGCGCGAGTGGCTGATAAATTGCAGTTTTCCATTAGGATATAAACCGTGTCACCGAGTCCCGATTATTAACCACATTTCACGCAGCACTTCAGACAGCGCGACGGCGAAACCGGGCCGATCGAACTCGATTTCACGGGTACTTAATAAATTTAACGGCGAGCGTATTTTTACGAGCGCCCAGGGCTTTATTGTTATTTTCACGGGCCAGTGAAACCGGCGGGATTGAATCGACCGACGTGAACTACGAAAGCTCGATAATTGTTCGTCCCCGCGTAGTAATTAAAGAGTAACGTCGCTCGATATTCGACGTATTCAATGGATGACGTCGAGCAATGCGTAGAGTAGCGTTATTCAACAGAGATGACAACTCGAATGATACACCGTTCATCTTGATACACATCAATCATGACGCATTTTGAAAAGTGCAATTTAAATAACGATAAACCTTCGTACCTTCCTTTAAGTTTAATCAAACTAACCAAAATATCGTTAATAAAAATACTCGATAAACGCGAGTAATAAATTTATAGCGGTGAGCGAACTTTTAACGTATTTATAGAAAAAAATACATCGAACGATACATCGTGTCTCGCGTTTACAGTTTTCTCATACTCATTATGCGAAACTTTTTCACGTCCCGTAAATTCCGTTTACGGGAACGAATTTATGCGCCCGGTTAAACTCGCCCCAGACGTAATATTCTATTTGTCACGGTCGAGAAAGTACAATATAAGGCTGTGGGCCACCCTTTGGCCATAGGGCTCGCCGTGGGATAGTTACAAAAGGACGGTCCATTCGATTATCCCGTGCGGTGTCTTTTGCGGATCCTTACGGCCGGGACGGAAGTCTTGCGGACATGTAATCGAGTTTAACTTCCTTCAGGACTAACTACGGCTCCTGGTTAATCACGTCTACGTCCACGGGCCGGGGCCCGGGCCTTAACTTGGTTTAATTTCGGCCGGATCTCTAACTTCAACTTTAATCTCTAACGGTCGAAATACTTTCTAACGAGATGAACGCGCCGGTTTAATTAATTTACGCGCTTGTTACGCGCGGTATTTGAGTCCCTAATTCGCTTTCAGTGGCCCTCCCGCGTTCACGCGCGCTGCCCGAGGAGATTCTAATCGTAATCGGGAAAATTAATTCGGCCCTTGAATGAAGTCGCGTGGCGTTCAACCGAGAGCTGGTGGTCGAAAATCTCCGTGAACGTAATTTCGTACTAGGACGATATTTTAAAAGCCGCGAATGATGTCTCAGCAATCGCCTCGTCTCGCGACTCTTCGTTAATTAACGAACGTATCGTATGCGATCGAAATCTGTTTAGAGATAAAAGAGAAGCGAAACGGCGAACTGTAGAAGTAACGATTACGATACTATTTATATACTGCAATTGCGTGAACATAAATAATTACGACTGTATAAATTGCGATTGCAATTAGCGAAGAAAAATGGCGTCGAATTAACGGGGGGAGGGCAAACGTAGTGAAACACCTTTCCACTTTAATTAATGAACATCGCGCGTTCATCAATATTAATGGACGCCTCGATTGCCGTGAATGGGTGAAACAAATTGGGAAACGGTTCGCGCGAGACCCGTGGACCGTGTTCTTAAGTTTCACGATTCCATAAAGGGCATGAAGAATGAGTATTCACGAGAATCAGATAATTGGGTTATCATAATAGAATTCTGAACCCGATTCTTCCCCTTGCCATCCATGACAGTCTTAACCAATTAAAGCTATCTAGGTCGCCGACAAATTCCTTTCCTTTGTACCCCCTATTCGAAATGGCCGCTATCTATACAGGTATATCATTCTGACGAATATAATTGTTCGTCGGTTATCTGCAGACACTGTACAACTCGAAACAATGGAACGCCCTGGAAATAAATAAAATGTGCAACATAGACGAATATAATTCTCACCAAGTATAACGTGCAACTTTTCATCCGTTTGTCAATGGAATTATTTAAGTAGATTTTCATCGAAACATAAAAGACGATCGATTTTTTTTTAATATACTTGCGGAGTAACGTTAACGTTTGTTCGTCCATAGAGTTGGTAGCACGTAGATGTACGGATTTAAAGGATGTACGTTCTTCGTGCGAATGAAATTCTCCCCTCCGCAGGCAGCAGGAAAGGAGAGGAAAGGCCGACTGCTCGTAGATCATCGTTTCGAGGAGTGAAGCCGGTGATGCCATACGAAGTTGGCGCCGAGGATGAAAGTATGATGAACCTCGATGCGTCCTCTGTGGCGGTCGTTTCACCAAAGGTGGTACCACCGCCCGTTTTGGGTCCCGACGAGGAACGACGTACCAGACGAAGGGGTTCTCAATTGTGAGTAACGTTATATCGTTCGTATCTTCTGAAATATAATAGAAAATCTCGATTGGAAACCACGTAGTCGTTCGAAGAGTCTCGTTTCACGATAACTTGTCCAATGAAAAACGGTGTCCCCCTTTTCCTTGCAAGCAATTTCGAATGCACTTCTCTAAATACGCTACGTTCAAATATGGACCGAGAAATATTTCTCCTCGCTGAATAACGCGTAACGCGTAAAAAAGAAACTTGTGCGGCTAGTTTTAATCAGGATTTATGTTGGTACGTGAAACGAGTTGCGAAACAAGCGAGAAACTAGAGATTAAATGGTATCTCCGAGTCCGTGTTTAATCTCCGCCTATCGGGAGTCCGAATATACGGTTCTGTCTTTAAATTCGGATTGCTCGTTACGCGGATTAACAAATATCTTCCCGATGTAGCAGTAAATAAAGGTAGTTTTCGAATAAATCGTGGCCATCCCCGCGTCGCGATTTTTTTAATGGCCGCCCCGCTGTTTCGTTCGAGGGCGCGCGTATCAATGGATGGCCCATTTAAAATGGTATCCGTGCGCCGTTACTTTTGCTCCTCTTTCTATTTATGTACGACGAAACGGAAACTTGCGAGTCGAGCAGTCGACGCGTTCGAGCTCCTTCACCTCCTTCCCGACGTCCCCAGAGAACGTCTCCTTTCTGCAAACGAAATATTTTCTCTTTGAAGAAACAAGAGGAGAGACCTAGTTTCGAAGTATGCCGGCTCTCGGTTAGAACCGAATTTCATCTCGAATCGAATAACATTTTATGAACGCGCGCCTCGAATTTATTAATTCCCCGCGAATACCGCGCACGCGACGTTCCCCGTTATTGTTCGTCGTTCATTCGCGGTTGGTTAAGGCTCACCCCTCGTAATCTTGCGAAATCTTTCAACCCTTTACGCGGCACGGAATGAAAAATAGCTGGCATATTTGCACCCGTTCCAACCCACTCCCATTCGAACTAACTTCGAAATATTAGATATACGCGCTTTTACGCGCTTTTTTTCTCCCCAGCGTTCCTCCGGTTTTTATTCATCTTTTACGCGCGTGTTCAGCGTTTGAAATATGCACGATTTAAACATTTTAGTGTAACACGGGAAAGCTTTAAACCGTGGTAGTAAACCTCATTTATTCCTGGGTCGTGTAACGGAGAGCTAGACGCAGTGATAAACCTGCGGGATGTGTTTCAGGAACAAATATTTTGCGAACAACGTTCCGCGCTTTTACTACCCTCTTCTTTTTTTCGAAAAAGGGGAACACTCTGAAATTGCAACGAGTTTCTCGGCTAATTGCAAACGGATGATCTGAATTTTGCATCCGGAGCGTTAGCTTCGCGTGGAATCGTCGTGTCGTAAAGTTGCGGGGGATGAAGGTCAATACGAGTGCACGATGGCGCGTCCGGAACGGTTTGCGCGAGGACGCTGTCGAGCTAGAGTCAATAAATTATAAAATGCGGAACAATAAAATTCTACGGGGTACTTCGAAAGCGGCGTCTCTCTGAAACCGATCGAAAAATGAGAAACTGAAGCGCGGCGAGGTACTTGTTGCGTCGAAACGAATGTACGTTTTATCGTCGAACAATTTCCCGGGAACAAGGTACACGTTTGGAAATGCCTGGCGGCGTTATTGTAATTTTTAGCTCGTAAAAACCGGGCGACCGAGAAAGACAAAAGGTGGAAACACACGCGTTACAATTAGTTCGCGGTGCTAAATAATGCTCGCCGTCGCGAAACAAGGTTAAAGCGCAATTAATTAAAGCTTGCAACAAAATACGGGAGCGCGTTGTATTATTTAATTTAATGATCGTTTCGAGAGCGAACCGCGTACTAACTACTTGTCAGCCTAAATCAAGAGTACAATGCAAACCGCTCTACCTATTTTTTGTTGATCGTCCTTCTCTTTCACGCGAGGAACACGCAAAGGATTGAACGATTAAAGTGTAAAAGGGTAGGCACTCTTCATTTCCGGGTATCCAGTTGTGGGCGTGAAATAACCAACGCTTCCACCCTTTCCTTCTCCCATAAGGACGAGACTCTCGCTCGCGGAACCAGCAAAAAGTCGAGTAGATCGCAAACACGACGTACCCGCCACTAGAGGAATAATTAATGCCACACCTATGCAATCTCCCGCGAACACGTCCTCCTTCGGCTTCAGCCTCGTTTCCTCTTCGCGCGGCTTATCGCGGTTGGTTCGTAGCCACCCGAATTTCTGCGCGTTACCAGCTACCTTGTCTTCCTGGCAATCGGCTGCTCGGTTAATATTGAACTCGTCGAACTTGTTTCTCGTCAGTTTTGCGCACTTACGAATCACGCCAGGAATAATTGCATCAGCCTCTTTGAAGCTTTCGTGCGTTCCTTGGTACCTTGGTTTACGGATCAACGATTTACGTCCAAACAAATTAACGTTCTCGTATTTTTCGCACGCGTGCGACGAACATAGAGAGAAGAAGAGATTTGGCAAATTGCAAAGATAAATTGCCGTTTTAATTAACGATGTTTTCGCAAGAGCGTTTTCAATTTTACCGCAGACAGCGCAAAGCTCCATCGTCATCGACTGCAAAGGAACACGGGGTGGCACGAAAGGATAAAACATCAGAGAACGTTCGATTTTTATTTCCTTTTTCCTTTTTTTTTTTTTTTTGCTTTATCTCCAAATCGTTTCGACACTTGTCGCTCCGTGCAGCTCCATGAAACATTCAACATATAATGGTTCAATCAGCGTTTCAACTATCTCACGTTTTATCGTTTTTTTGTTCGGATGGACGACTCAATGTTCTATTTTACGATTCACAAGGGTATCGAGGATCGAATGGGAAACTGTGTAATATACATACGTACCAGTCGAAAACGCAGCGCCACTGGCTGCTGAAATATTTCTCGCACGTTCGCCGCTATTTCCATGGCGTCCTCTTTTCGAAATCGTTTAAATACCTTTTCAGGGGGAATGCTTCTGAAACGTTTCGGTTCGTCACGAATTTTACGATCGATTAAATTCTACTTTCTTAGCGTTCCACGTTGCTCTATCAATTTCATTAGCGAATCGAATAAAATTTTGTTATCCAAGTTTAATGATAATAATAATGCCAGGCGAATACGCACTTCGATTCGAGGTGAATGTAGGTTACAACACAAAGACAGAGATATCGTGTGAAAGTTCCATTAGCTGGTAATTGCAGCAGTGCAAATGATTAGGCTCGAGTTAACGTTGATCCCATCGGTCCCCCAGGCGAGGGGTTAATTTCACCCGGTGACTCCTCGCGATATGGTAAGGCCTCCGCGCAATTCTTCTCCGCACGTACGCTTAGTTATTAAGAACGTGTTCGATTAAAGCTACTTTCCTACGTAATAAATCCTTTGCCTCTCGCAGAAGTTGAGCGTTTACGTGGGAAAATAATATCCTCAGCTGTGTGGAAACTTTTTTAATCGGAACAAAAACCCGGACCGACCATAAAGCTTTGGAGAACGCCGAGGCGGTTTTTTTTTTCTTTTTTAAATTTATAACGGGACGAGAGATTTGCGGGAGCAAAAAACGGAGGGCTTCGCCTACGATTTGTTGTGTAATTTTTGCGTAGACCACGAATCCGCGGACGAAAGTGTCGGGTTTAATGGAAATTCTCCCGCTGTTCTGCGGGAACCAACAAAAACACGGGAGCACCGCGTGCACTCGACACGTTTTCATACCGCCGTGCATTACATAAATTCTGCAAGTTTCTCTCTATAGAGGAGTAGTTGGAAAATCCGACCAACGATACCCTCGAACCTTCCTCCAGGACCTGTAACTCGAAACAATGCGAAGTCATTATGAAGATCTCGGCAAAAAGACGAGCGGAGGCTGCAGCGCGGGTCGTAATAAAGCTACGCGTGAACGGTGATGAACTTGCTGCGAAATCTGAGCTCGTTGCAACGCAGCAAACTTCGATCGGTGGTCGAGCATTATTCACGTTCGAACAACTTTCGCGGCACTCTTGGAAAGCGGTATCCGCGGCTAATTAATTAATACCAACGGAAACGACAAATGTCGCCGGATGGCGACGGCGTATCGGCTCTGTCTGTTCGCCACAAAGTTCTGGCGTCGTTAAAAAAAAAAAAAAAAAAAAAACGCGCGCACGCGCAAGAGAAGAGGAGCTGGATGTAATTATTTTTTTGCTTCGTCGATCGTGAAACGTTCCACGGCTCGCGTTCTCCCGCGGTGGAAACGGTTAAAGAGAATCGGTCCGAGTTCCAGAGGGCAGATATTACGGAACACCCTCTCTGTAAGAGAGTTTCTAGAAGCGATTAAAACTTCCATCGAAGGTATTTCTCCGCGAGATGCTCCTCCTCCCGTTGAATCCTCGATCGTTGAAAAAGTTGCCGCGATTATACCGCGGATTCAACGATAATTCGCGACAACCCCTGGTTCTTCCGTTTCCGTTCTCCATTCGTAGCCGCCTCTCGCGTCTCGCTCAACGACGCTTGGCCAACGTCGTCGTCCGGTTCGTTCTTTCCGCGGGTGGCGGTCCAAATCGTTGGTATCGATTCCTCTGAACCGAGTGTCGGCTGAAAACCACACGGAACGGCGTGTTTCACTTAATTCAGCGCTTTTCGAGCATGAACCTGCTTAAGCCACTCGACCTTCCCGACCGTGGCGAAAGCATTCTGAAGTGGCTGGCTCGGTTTAGCTACTCCGCTCGGGAACTAGATTAATTAGGATTTAGAGAGGGAAAGAGAGAGGGAGAGATAGACAGACGGAGGTTAACGAAGAGTATAACGTTCCGCTGGCACGGTCACGTTTTTCCTATGCTAATTCGAACGCCACTGTTGCTGAGGAGAACGGCCACAGCCTGGGGATTCGGTCGTAATTACGATCGAGTTTTGATAGGGGAGACGCGACACGAGCTAGTGCGACCTGTTGTTCCGTTTCGACCAGTTTAGCGAACGACGTCGGCTTTAGTTTCGTTCGTTTAGTTACGTTACGACCTGTCCCAATGTTCCGTTGACATTTAGCCGCGATCGGAATTAATTAACGGCGCTGCTGCGAATACTATTAATTCGTACTTTCCCTCTTGGCAGTTGCTTTGATTGAACGTGACGTTTCATTCGAATAATTGTTTCGTTGCTGTTGCGATTCGAAGAATCGAGTGTTTATCACGCCTCGAGCGAAATCGAGGCATGGAGATCGGATGGGCGCGGTCGATTTCGAATCACGGAAGGGGATGAAATTTCGCCGCGCTTCTTCGAATCGCGATCGAGCTGGTTATTCAGAGATTCGTCAACGATTCGCCTGGATCGATTGTTGATTTGTATCGCGCGCGATTAATTATTGTATCCGGCGTTGAAATGAAACCGGGCAACCCGAAAACTGAATTCAGCGACGCGTCCGCCGTGTTACGTACGTTTCAGGCGTGACAAATGGTATGACGCAATTTGCGATTTTAACAGACGTTGAAGCGCGTCAAAACACTTGAAATTGCTCGTTAACTGTTTCCGCGTGGCGTGATCAAATTACGCCGTGGAATAATGCGAGCGAATCAATTTTAAGTTCCGCCCGCGCGGATCCAACTTTTTGGCCAAAGTTCAAATACTCCGTGAGCTTTGGAAATCACCGCTTTGGAGACGATCTATTTTTTTCCGAACACTCAAACGCATAAACAATTAATTTTGCACACGATGATGTACTACAATTAGAATAGAATCAGTCTGCAACGAGTTAGCGACGAAAGCAAAATGCTGGTCTATGTCTAAAAACTAATAGCGCACAGAGGTTGATACACACGCGACTCGTTCAATTCTGGCATTATTTATTTCATTAATGCAAACGCGTTCGAAGCCCGACCAATTGAAAACGGCTCTATCCACCGTGTAGCTGTCCAATTGAAAACAGCTCTATCTATCGCATAGCCTTTCTAATTGGAAGCGACTCTATCCACTGCGCGACTGTCTGACTATTCGTCGATCCATCCACTGTGCAGCTGTTTAAGTAGAAATAACTTACTCTGCTGTCTGGTTGTCCAAGTAGCAACAACTCTATCTATCGTCTCATTGAATATATACTCTCACGCGTGAATAATTAAGCTGTGAAATAAAATTGAAACAGTTGAAACATACCATCATTGAACGTCGAGAGAAGATCACTCTGCGAATGTACGAAACTGGGGTACAACACGTTCAGCTACATTTCAGCTCTCTCTCTCTCTCTCTCCCTCTCTCTCGCGTCGCCGACAATCCAATAATAAAAATCAACGTCTGACACTTTGATTCCAGGCCGGATATAAACGCTATAAAAGGGTTGGCATCTGGTGGCGCCCCGGGAGCGGCAAAAGTAGCTCCTCCATCAGCGGTGAATAGGGTCGCGGCTGAAGATCGCGAGCTGGCTCGACAAGGGAGCCTCGTGGATGGAGAGAGCATCAAGATCGTTATCCACCACGCGGATAACGACATGAGTGAGTATCTTCGAGGAGAATCTTTCATTAACATTCTTCCTTTATTATTCGACGCTGCGGGGGAGAGGGTTGTGTCGCGAAATTTCGCTCGACTTGTTCGACGCCCCAGGCGCGTCACTCGATAACGATAATTTCGAGGGGTATCTTGCTACGGTAAGACGGTTGGCGCAACTGAGACTGTCGGTGTCGAGTTCCTCAAATATTGATGTTATCGGAGATCGTCGGATACGAGAGTCGAACGTGGAGTTTTGAGAGGAAACAGTGGCGCGAGCATTCAAATTTCGAATTTCGATCGTTCGAGATTTCGTTTCGAGGCGATAGTACGGGGCAAAGAAGCACGGATATCGAAACAAATAACTTTTTCGGTGCACTCTCGTTAAAATGGATACTTTTTTACACGGAAGTAATTAAATTCCGTTAATTAAGAATCGGGGAATTTAATTTCGTGGACAATGTGGATCCAAGCGTTCCCAGAGGGGAAAAATCCAGCAAGAACAAGTCCCTCCTGTCTGTTAATGCCGCGTAAAGAACGGAATATCCTTTTAAATTCACTCGTTACAATGGAACGCGGTTTTTGTGAAGATCGAGAGTGCTATTTACGAAGATTGTTTAACGATGAATGACTTGGGGAAGTGACGTTTATCCTGCGAATAAGGCTGGAAGAGTTAATGAAACAAAAGTAACAGTGAGATCGCGGAAATTTTACATAAAAATGTGAGCCTAATGAATCCTATGAGACCACGGAGACGTTAAATTGTCTTTCTCGGGGCATTCGAAGTCTCCATCTCTGGCACTTCTTCCCAACGCGTAATAAAGGAAGAGGTTACGCAAAGTGGTTTCAAGTTGGAATATCTGCACTTTCAACGGTCAACGATTTTTGGTGGAAAATATTACGATAATAAAAAAAAATAATCTTGATAAGAAGATCGTTTGGCTTCGTCTTGTTTCGTACTCTGCAGAGTCGAAATTTAGAGAATTGGGAATTCCAAGATATACGAATAAATAATGATAACGTAGGGATGAATGCGTACGGACGCGAATGTATAAGATATACGATCGATGGGTGAGCATGCGTGAGGTTGGTGCGCGATTGCTACGTGATCGATGAAAAAATGGAGAGCGGAAAGAAGGCCATCGACAATCGATCGACGCGAAAGGGAGCTGTGCGACAATCGTGTGATTACACGATAATTATGAAATACACGTCGCGTGATAAAAAATGAAGAAACAACCGTGAAAACCTGCAAAATTCTATGCTCGACCATTGATAAATATTAATACGAATGCAAAAGGAGAACTCTCGACTGACGTAATTCAATGGAAAATGATTATGATGGAAAATTTTGCAGAAATTCTAATAATACCGCCGGAGAATTGGAGGCGCGTCAGCTGCAGCTATTACGGAATTGCACGGCTCTCGTTTTCGATAGCGAAGTCGAGCAAAATGATCGAAAGAGGCAACGAGAGTTTAGCGGGTTCGACGTTGAAGAAGATTCGAAAGAACACCAGGCGAAATTGGCTTTCGCGGTTGAACCAATTTATGGCGATGTTAGCGTCCTGTTAGAACATCCTTAGGTTGGATTATCTCGGATCAAAAGACGAATTAACAAGCTGTGTGTACGGAGGATTGATGGATATCAATTACTTAGCGGAAGCTATAGAAGGTGAAAGTGACGACGGAGATGACGTCCAAAGCTGAAACGACGAGGAGGACGAAAGCGTATCGTGTACAGTGTACAGCGTATTCCCACGCAAGACTTAACTCGCGTGGGAATCAAAAGGTTCAGTGAGAGGTCCTGCGCTAATATGTCGTAAACTGAGAAACTTATTTCTCGCACATCTGATTGCGATCTTAAAAAATAATGATCCAACATTTTTCAAGTAGGAAATATTGCAAAAAAAATGGAAGAGTAGAAAGAATCCTTGCTTCCGCGAATTCGAGAAGAAACAGTTCCACGTCAGACAATATTCGTGGGAAATAATTAACGAAATGCAAAGAGGAATGGGTATTCCAGAAAATAAACGCAACTTTCCTTCGCAAACTTCTGGAGAATCTAGCGGAATACGGTATTTGGTGAGCGTGCAAGAATATTTCTGGTAAAGTAGCTGTATAAAAGATATGAGAAGCCTCTCTGAGACACTTCCCAAGAAACCTCAATTTCGGTCGAAACCAGGAATATCTTTGGGTTGGATACCCCGAGATACTTTGAGGAATAGTCATTTTTACGAATGTTTCGCGTTCTTATTTGAAAGAGGGGAAACGAATTACCCACACGAGGTATCAAAGAGTATGACGCAGTGCTGACAGAAATTGTTTGAGGAATGATCCTTGCGATAGAATGGTTTCGAGACGTACCGTCCAATTTCTATCGTCGAGCAAACACTTCGCGTGGTATCGCAGAAAGATTCTTTCCTTTGATCGAATGTTTCATTATATTTTGCTATTCCTTAAAAAATATCGAGGACTCTGAAGGGAGCCTGGTAGACAGTGACTCACTTTCTGCAAGGATGAGCATCGACCGGGAGTGGAATTGGGGATATAAACGAAATCGCCTTTACGCTACATCGAGCGGAAGTCACGCGTTTGCATTATAAAAAAGAAAGCCGGCGAAACCCTCTTCCACCCTTCGAAGATTTTCCTTTTGTTACCATTTCGGTCTCTTTGTGAGAGGGACATTTTTTCCCGTGCTCCGTCGCGTATCGTTCACTTCATCTTCGAAGCCTTTGCCCCTCGAAGATGACTGGCGAACGAAAACTTGCTAATAATATCTCAATATGACGGGATTTCGGTAGAAAAATGGAAATGGATGAAATTCGTTTCGCTAAACGCAACCATTTGCTATATCTCGTTTATATTTCACGATAATTTAAGTAAGTCGAATTCACCAGGATTGAAGGAATGATTGTTTGCATTCTGTTCGCTGCAGCTCCATGGGTGAACGCGAAGAGGAGGCTGAAATTGAGAAGAGATCCAGCTTTGGACAAAGGGCACAGAAGTAAGTATACGTAGAGTTTTCTCGAGACAAATGCTCGCGAGTTCGAATTCGAATCGAAGTCTTTACGTGAGCTGAAATTGACGCGGTGCCGAGTGATCGATTCGCAGTGAGATATTCGAAGATAGGTGTGGACGTGGCCAGCCAGCCGGATAAACCAGATAAAACGCCGTCATAAAGAGCGACGGCAATGAAAACAATTGCTCGGCTCCAGCGCGGGGCGTGCGTGTGACGTTTAATTACCCGTTGAGCTTTCGGATGGCTCACTTTTCGCGGCTCTAAAGTCGCGCGCGGCAAATTGGCTGCGGGAGCGGATCGAGGCCGAGGAGGAGCGCAGGATAAATGTAGGACGGAGCTGCGAAATGAATGAGCCGGGGGTAATAGTCCGTGGATAAATGAAAATCGCGTCTGGACGTCGAGTGTATCGACGGACGTGCGTAAGCCAATGAATCGCGCGAACAATTCGGACGAGAATATCGCGCGTGTCGTACGAGCGCGTTAATTAATCGCGTCGGTTCGCGCCTATTAAAATTCATTTTAATGGGAACAGCGATGCGTGCCGGGCTCTATTGTAATGGAATTTTAGCGAAGCTTATACTAGACAATGCTCGATACCACAAATTAATAACCTTATCGATTTTCCAGTCATCGAACGCAATTTTGCGTTTATCGCGTCGGTTTTTCTCATTTTCCCCGCACGTTTCGGAGGAAGGATTCGTCAACGCCGACAGCTCCATAGAATTTCGCATCGACGACGGCTATTTAAAAAGCAATTATTTCTCAATGATAAGAAACAAACGGCGCAGACGTGCACGCGAGTATATCAACGCCGATTAAATCGTATAACCGAATGAGAATACACAGTGGCAGGAAATTGTATAAATTCATCCCGAGGATATTAAATTTAACATATTGCGCTTTGTAGATGGTTATACACAAAGCTATTCCCAGCTGCAATATCTCGCTTAAATACGCCTTATTTCCCTTTGCGTACACCCGTTTCTCTCTGCCTTATACATTTTCCATTTATATCCCGCGGTGAGGAACGATACCGTACGAACTTTCCGAGCAAGAGTAATGCAAGAATTAAAGTGTTATCGATTGCACTTCCTATTCTTTCGAAGGAAGACGCTCGAACTTTCGCGATTGTTCAATTTTACAACGTTTCGTGCACGCGGAACAGAGCGATCGAGACTGGCCAGCCATTTTTCTGGGACAGTCCAGCCTCGCGATGGGGAAATGTAATGATCCCAGGCTATTCTCGTTTCTTATCCGCGCATCTAAATGATAGCCTGAACGGTGGATACGATTATAACTCGATTCGCAGCGAAAGTTGAATCTCTCGAACTGGTAAAGAGAGCCAGGGGCTCGTAAAAGGGTGCAGTAGGCGGTCGTAGGAAACGAAAGAACGCCCGTAATGATGATAAACTGACTCGCTTCAGACCTCGGGTTTAAGAATCCTTCAGCCAGGCGGAACTATATTTGCAGATTTCAGTCGTAACTTCAGATGGGGTGACTCTCGCGTCATTTGGTAAGGTGCGCTTCCATAAAACCGCCTCAACTATAAAAGACTGGTATTTTTATTGAAAAAGTTCCCAAGTTATTAAGCCCTCGATAGTTGCACGTTTTATGCCATCGCACATATTAAAAAGAATTTAAATAAAACGTGAAATTGAATTGTTTTCTTAGCGCGTAAGCTGCGATGCCAATCTCTGGAACACCTCGAAAGAATTTTCAATGGTGCCTTTCAACATTTCGCTTCACAGTTTTCAAAGAGCGTATTTAATATTTCGGCTCGCGAACACCCGTGAAGCGTAGAAAACGAACAAAGACGAATAGAGGGTCGTAATTCGAAGTCGAGCGCTTCCGTTGGACTCGATCGCGTCGTACGAGTCCGAGGTACCATCTCACGGTGCCATTGGATGGGCACGCTGTCCAAGAACGGGCCGGGCACGCTACGTTCGACGGATTAATGCGATCGCTCGGGAGAAAGCCCGATGGAAATTCGATTTGCCGGGGAATCTGGGAGGGAAATTTTCGTGGATCACGTACGCGGGTGGCTGGCCGGCTTCCATGGACGGGCGTTAACAAGATGGACCCTGGCGCTGGTGGTAGTATTTATCGAAAATCCCACGGAGGAACGCCCGATCAGATAATTGCGCTGCAACGTCATTACCAGAACAAGCCCGCGGCTCCAGGCCTTATCGTAGGCCTGCTTGTTCCCGGCTTGTTAATTAAGCCTGAATGACGGCTCTTGATTGGCGTTTCCACGTCCACGCCCATCAAAATTCTGTCCGATCCGCTCTCTCGTCGCGAGCAACGAACCTTCGATCTTTCCGCTCTCTGTTCTTGGCCCGGAATTACAGCCATGTTTCTCTCGCCTCGCCCCGTTTCGCCACCAGAATTATTACAGCACCCGCGAGAGTCTCGCGATCGTTGTATTCACCAGCAACGCGAAGTGATTCGTGGTCGAGCGTGAATTAGACAGCCGGAGGGGAGATTTCGTAGGCAAAAACTGGATCGATAATAGATTTCTATTACCAGCTATGCTGATCGAGATAGAGGGTAAAATATTTTCGAGTCATCGAGAATTTCGTTTACTCCGGCGCCACTTTTCATCCCCTTATCCGACTGCAAACCTTGCTCTGAAATGATACTCGAAGATTAATGACGCTGATCAGCCTGGTCCCGTTTCTTGGGACCAGCCACGGTTTCGTTAATCTTACGATTTACTATACGCGAGCGTATCTCGTCGGTACCTGTTGCTATATACGCGAGGCTAGGAAAGTTCATCAGTCGTCGCGCGTTAGCCGTCCTGTGAAATTAACACGGCGTTAATCGCGCGCTTACTTCGTTACACGGACACCCATCAGGAGGAAATATTCATTGTTTGTCGTTTGCATTCTCTGGGCTAGAACTAATCTCCTTGGTTGCCATAAAATCCGGCATTCCATGGGATAACGCGGTCGCCCCTGTCCTTGTCTAGATTCGTGCTGATTGATCTTTGAGGGATGAAATTAATTCCATGCTTTTACTTGGTCTTCTCTGACAAGTGACAGCGTTTTCGAGTTTTCACGTTGAAGAGTTTGTTTATTTCTGTAGGACATTTCTGTAGGAATTGGTAATACTCTAAGAGGGTGTAAAATTCCATCGGGTAAATTGGAGAGCAATATATTTTTTATGCTACTCGCAAGAATTTTTTCCGTAACCGCGATAAAACTCTATATTTGGGCGCGAACCACCGAATATTCGACGGGAGGTTATAGAATTTTTCGATTTTCAAGTTCCCGTTATTGAAATACCAATCCTGTTGCTCTCTATTTTTATTACCGTCAAGAATTCCGCGATCGAGGGTTTAACAGTTCTTTTTCATCCCCGTGGGTCATCGAATATTTTCCAATTAAACCTTAACTAGTGCATTAAAGTTTTACCTTCTAAAGCACGGAAGTTTATCCCTTACTTTTTACAGAGTTAAGACAACCATTGATTAAACTTGAACGGAAAATATTTCAACTGAGATAAAAGTATGTGCGCGGGGTATTTAACGCTTAAGAATATTAACCAGAAGCGAATTTTCATTGCACGGTAAAAAACAAATAGTACGCGACGAACGCGTTGCGAGCACAGTTTCCGATCCGCGTAAAAAAAAGGAGACTGCCTCGAATCGGTGTCCGAGGGATTTGATCGGCGAATAAAAAATTCCGCGTATCGTCTACGATATAAATTATCAGGGAACCGATCGTAACGCCGCGCTAAGCCATTTTTTCCGAACTCATCAATATTCATACTTCATGTACGTGAATAATGGCCGGGGGATACCAATCTTTCAACGTACGGCCGTCATTGGACGCGGAGTGACGCAGCGGCCGGCACGAGCTTTTGTAGAACACGGGAAAGCTGTACGCGTCGCATATTGCCGCGGAAACACAGGTGACGCGGTGCACGGATCCTGCACGGGGTTTATAGATGAGGCACAATTTCATGCATCGTGCACGATTCATCAGCTCGCGTACCAGACGACGAAAAAACAACGCCGGTTTCAGCGCGCCCGGGACCAGGTTGCCTTCGATAATTCTTCGTCGACGTGAACTCGAATTGAAGTCGCGCGATACTTCGAGTAACTTGCCTGAACCGAGCGAGGTTTGGGCGTTAATATTGTAGGAACGAATTTCATAATTTCGAACGAGCTCTCGAAATTAGAAGAAGATCTCAATTTGGATGTGCAGAGAAGAAACGAATCTTCGTTATTGGTACTAGACGCTTTACTCTAACTTGCTTGCTGTACGCTGAATACTCTTCGATCTTTCTTCTGTCACTACTCGCTAAATACTCTGATCGCACAGCTATCACTCCTCAGATTCACCCTGTTCCTTATGCATTCCTTATACATCCATTCTTCAAACGTCCGTGGTCACGTCAACACCATCTTCATCACTCCCAGACGATCCTGTCGCCAGGTCCTGTCGCGCGGTTCCAAACACTCTTCTTTCGCAACCTCGACCTTCCAAACCCAATCGCATGCAGTCACTTTATTTATTGCCTACTAAACATTCTGTCGTCCACGCACATCCATTCGCACGCGCTCTGAATCGTTCACGCTCTACGATGTACGACGTCGAAGCGTCGTTAATTCGAGCGATCGCGCGAGGACCGGAAGCAATCCTCGAATGGTGATTGTGCAGAGGGTAATCGCGTGGGAGAGGAATAAATTCACGGTTTGCCTGGTGTCGAGTAATAAAGATGTCTTCGCGATCGACCGACCAGCCACGCGTCGCAGTTACGAATGCTCGTTTAATTTACAATTTCGTACAAAAGCTCGTGCCCTCTCTCGGTTACTCTGAAATTTGAAACTCCGTCGAGCAGTTTCCGGTGCCGCCGCGGCGGACGGCAATCTGCAAACATAAAGGTCAACTTTTCCAGGCGAGCTTTTTCAACTTTGCTCGATATTATGGTATTTATTATTCCGCGACTATGGGGCACGATGAAATTTTTACGTCGATAATGTACGTCTAAGCGTCGCAACTTTCACGGTTTATACGTATCCCCTATAAACGTTCTTAGCCAGGCAATTTGCCTCCTCCACGAGTACCGTCGCCGGGCCAAAAATTAGTTTCCGACTATGCTTATAATATTTTCAACGGCTAAAAATGGCGGTAGTTACGCTGAAATTGCGCGTTTCGGTGGCGTTCAATTTTACGCGTCTGAGAACCGAAAGAAACCGTGCGATTAAACTTTGCGCGAGAAATTCTAATCCTTATTCTGGACGGTGATAAAAATATCGAAGCACCTTTTCAACTTTTCTCTTACTCTGCATCTTTTACAGAGGATCGTGTTACGAGACGAAGGGTTAATACGATTAATAATGCCAGAGTCTATCAGCTCCATTTTACTTGGACCCAAGCTCGAGATCGAAATTCCATGCAAGCATAAATACGTATTCCAATATGCATACGGGAACCGATTAATATCGAGCAAGTTCTCCGAAACAGGGGAATGCCTTTGTACCTAACTTTCGAGGCGTAGCGTTTTCTACGAGTCGATACAGCGTCAATATTGCGCGGATGGATGTTCGCGAACGAGCGTTCCGTGGAACAATTTAACTCTGAAACTATTTTAGAATATTTCAATGCGCGTGCATACGCGAAATTGTTAACGAACCGCCCGGCTACATTTTCAGCCGAACCGTGATACAACGGGAGGTATATTTTCGGCTCGAAATTAATCGCTACTCCTCGTTCGCTTCGACAAGAAACGGGGTACTCGGAGGGAATCGTGATTCACCGTTTCACCGTCGATCGTTAAAATTTCCGTGGAACAGTCGGAACTAGAACGGAGCAGGGGTATATATCGATAACCTCGTTAAATTTTCACCGTCCTTTTTACAGCTGCTGGTTTTGGGCTGAGAGTAGTTGGCGGTAAAACAGGGGCTGATGGCCGGACTTTTGCATACGTGATGTGGACCGTGCCAGATGGACCGGCGGCAAAAGTTGGCATACAACGCGGCGACAAGGTACGAAAACCTCCAACGTTTTTCTATATCCTCCCATCAAAACTTGCATAATTAAACGTACGCAAAATTACCTTACGTTTGATCGTCTTGCTATCATCGAGCATCGACGTGACCATCGTGAGTCAGTCGCTGTTAGAAAATACTTTCGTGCCACTTCCTTTCAGAAAGCGATGTTTAATGGTATTTACTTAAGATTCTCGTTGTTTTAATTCTTCACGAAGACTGAATACTGAAAAAGAGAAAAAGTACAAGAAAAGAAGGTAAAAAGAGAACAGAGACGGCTGTGTAGTGGACACTAACGAGTTTCGAAGCGTGTGACACAATAAGTTGTAAGTAAAAAGTTTGGCGGCGGCGGCAAGTTTTGGCTGGCGTGGAAAAATGTCCAGCGGCCGTTCTGAATTCCGGTGGAAATAAAGAGGATATCCTGGGAACGCGTGTCCGCTGTTTGAACGGGTAACGTTATTGTAAGCGGTTAATGCGTGCGAGTATCGACAACCATTCTACCCAGCTGTGATTTTAATTAAGTTATCGACAGCTGCGCAGTACGTAAACGTGCCGCGATCGTGAACGTCGAGTGCGAAGCTGTATCGCGCGGAATCGTACGAACTCATTGACATATGGTCGTTTAATTTTACACCGTGCAAGTAAATCCGCGAGCGTGTTACGGAAACAGAACCCAGCTCGGTTCAATGGTACCCGTTGCGGATCTCGCGTCGTTCGTTTTATGAATGACGAGGTTCCGTTTAAAGAAATTATCGGTCGCTTTTCCATTCTTTACAGCGCACAGCGTTTAGAAAATAACGGAGCATCCACTGTTTCGTTTCAAAGAAAAATATTTTACGAAACGATATTTATTTATTTTTTTTTTAATATTCCATGCTTATATTTTTACTTGATAACAGAAGAGAAGCATTCTAAAACCAATTAAATTGGTTCTCGCCCATCCACGTGTAAAATTCTGGCGAACTCAATTTTATAACTTAATTCTGTTCGCAAGCTATCGAATTATATTATCCTCGATTCAATTCCAGTTTTTTTAACAGCTGTGCAACTGAATTGAATGAAACACGGATAATGAATGTTTCAAGGGTGGTTATCCTTCTTCCGCGCCGTCACGAACAACCCGTAAACTCGTTTTCCCTCCCCTACGCGTTTCGCAAATTTATTTCTTCCCCCGCAATCGTTAAAGAAAGCTACGCTGATACTCGATAGACTGTTCTAGACTGTTCTCATTCACGAAGGATCGCCCACTTGTTAATTAATTACAAGCTACGCGAACGGGTCAGTCAATATCTCGCATCAACTCCAAATTGCTATTTGATTTTTTCATTCGAATCACTTCAAATTGAAACGCGAACGAACGGTATTTAGAATAGAATCTAACGTTCCCTCGATCGATTCTGTACGAACGCCCTTTGAAATATCTGGGCCGAGCGATTGTTTCTCAAGCCTGCAGGAAAGCGAACATTTTTCACGACAAATCTCGCAACGAAGTCAAGTCGAACAACGAGACGACGTTATCAAGTAGAAGGTCGCTGTAAATTTTAATTAAACCGGAAACGAGTTACCCTCTTCGCGCCGCGGAAGGGTTTCGACGAAATAATTGCAAATTTTTCCCCTTTGAATGAAAACCGGCGAAGATTTCCAGCGAGCCGAACGAAGGATCCGAGCAATGAATTCTCGAAAGTTTCGCGGCTTATTCCTATTCAAGCTGGGTGATTTATTAAAGTAATTAAAACAGCCGGGACCCGACGGCGGAAGTTCGCATTCAACAGATGCGATCAGTTTTTGTCACGGCTACGCGTGAACGGTCGTCGAACAGAGGAGGGAAACCTCCACATAATTCCGCGATTAAGTCCGCGTCTGCCCACCGAGAAACAAATTATCCTCCACTTTTCGTACGGCGAACCTCGTTTATTCAGCTTCCCGGGCATAAATCATACGCGCGCCTCCAGTTACCGTCCCGACGGTTTATTTCTTAATCTGAGTAGCATTCTCCATCAGCCCCAGAAGAGAGAGAGAGGCAGGAGGAAATAAGAAACGTTTTAATATCAACACTTGCAAAAGTTCGGTGACTCGCTTGGAATTTTTATCAGACAGCATCGATTTACCTGGGAAATTATTCGCTCACCAGTGGATCCGTATCGAACAATGGAACGTGGATTCGTTAATAGATTCGTCGATGGAGAATCGCTTTGCAAAGGATTGATATCTTGCGTTGAATATTTCTCGCGTCAACTCTGAACTTGTTCGAAGTGAAACGGATTATTTCTCTCGACAACTACAAAGACAAAGTCTTGACTCCTTTGCAGTTTAACAGGCACAATTATGCGGTAAATAATGGAAGCATCGAAGTAATTCTCTTCCCGCGATTCGAGTATCACTGACCAACCCTCGCCATTACGAAATTCGCGAACGTCTCGTTTCGCGAGCCATGAACATCGACGATGAACTCGTACCAAACTGGAATGACACTGCTCTCTCTTCCTAGGTGCTGGAATGGGGCGGAGTGTCTTTAGTGGACAGAAGTTTCGAGGAAGTCGCCCAGATAACCGAGAGGACCGACGATATCGTCGAGCTGGTAGTCGAACACGCCGCAGACACGTAAGTATTGTACACGTAGCTGAGAAAAACGTCGATGAAAAACAGATAGTCGATCGCAATAGAGTCTGGAAACTAGCATTTCGAATTTGCAATCTGTTCTGCCGTTCGCCCACTCGAAACGCAGCGGGGACTTACCGGAGGACTTAGCCCCGGTCCCGTCGTCTGGAAAGGTACCAGGAAATCTGGGACTGCTGATGGGTGAGTACGAGAAACGAGAATCGTGTCGCGAGTCACCGTCGAGCTCGTCGCGTACACGTGCCAGCTGGTTCGAGAAAAGATCGATCGGCAGATGCGACGAGTGTCGACGGAGTGCATCGTCGGCTTTAAAATCGATAAGCCCGCACGAAACGAGGAGCCCGTCAGTCGCGCGCGACGGACAGAAACGCGGTTCGACCGTTCAAAAGAACGGGGAACAAGTTGATCGTTCGCGCTGGGTCGGTGGTAGCTCTCGTTTAAAACAGTGCGTTCATTTCGTTCTTCCTCTCTTTTTACCCCATTCGTCCCTTTCCCCCTTCTCGCCTCTTCCGACGAGATCATCCCGAGAGATGGAAAAGGAAGGACGACTTGAACGTTCGAAGATACAGAGTGTTGAAACGAACATTTGGAACTCGAAATATTTTTTGTATTTTCTGGGTTCGCAGCGGAAATGATTCGCACCGTGAACGTCACGCGATAACGTGTTTCCTCGATGTTCGAACGAATCGTCGATTCGCCAGTGGATCGAGTTTAAGGGATACGTAAAGACACGACACTCTGTATAACATGTATCTGTCCATCGCCTGTTTTTCACGACGTGTCTGAAATATTTTTCAGAAGGGGAAACCGAAAAAACGCCCTCATCACCGACGCGCAGGAAACTGCCAAAGACGCCGGTATAACGAGTTCATAAATTGACACCTACACGTGACCGTCTCTCTTTCAACTTGTTACTATATATTATTTTTTTTCGTCTCTCTATTCTCTCATTTCCACGCAATGTACACGCATATACGCATTTAACTAACACGGGAGAAACAAACCTCGATTAGACCGAGTTCCGTTAGTGTAGCGGAAAGTGAAGCGCAACAGCACCACCCCGCCCCCCTCCACGTACACCTTTAGAAACCGGAAGTGATCACCGCCTCTCTCGGTCTTTCGGGTATCTGTATTACGTACATCTCGTAATCCGTATCCGATGCGAGCACCGAGCCACTTTGCCCGTTCGCAAACCGCGCAACCACCGCGCCCAGGAACAGGAAGCGGCCGTGGCGATCTGCCAGACTGTAAAACGCCGCGTTCCATGTAAATAGCATCCGGATGCACTTCGATACGAACGGGAGACGAGGATGCGAGCCGTTCTCCGGCGATTCGTCCGCGGATAGAACGGTGGATATCACGAACGATCGAACCGGGATATACATCCTTCCTGCTCCCTTCTCCTCCGCCTTTTTTTCTCATTTTTCACACCGCGAGGGTCTCGACATTTTTTCCCTTCACGGCTCGGCCCCACGAATTCGCAGGAATTCAATTTTTCCCGTGAGCCCAGGGAACACTTTTGATTTCTTGAATTTTTGAAGCGTTCTCGTAGCGTCGTTGGAAATTTGTACGGTTTTGCCGTTTGCGTCCTCGAACTCTGTTTTGGTGGAAGATCGTGCCGGTATCGAGGTACGCAAGTCTATTTCCGGTGGTTTCCGACGCGTCGAATTAGTACGGATTCTACACGGTTGGTCTATCAGAACGGTAGGGAACCGACGACGCGTGTGGTACTTTCGTAATGAAGCCGTGTAACGACGGGGACACGAGGGGATGAAGGCAGCGCGTTCTTTTTGGCCCCGACAAGAATGACCACGATTTTTTTCAGTTACCACGAAATTTCCACGTACGACGTAAACGGGATGCGCATCAGCCAACTGTAGATAACGACAGAGACCAAATTTTATACGAATTTTATATATTTCAACGGGAACGAACTACAGCCTGTAATTAAAAGAAAAAGAAGAAGAACAATATTTCTCGTGCTCTTAAGAAATAATGAAAATTAGAAAAAAAAAAAAGGAGGAAGAGAAAGGTTTAACGTGATTTGATTTTGTACTCTTCGTTGAATTACGTGAATTTCATTTCAATTGCGCGCGGAACGCGAGATTGGACGTTTCCATAAATGCAATGTAAAGTAAATGTAAATATTTAAACGGACAGACACGTATGTGCCCCATTTAATGGTGCGTGAAACGTACTTTTATATCGCCACTGAATAATGCATGACATTACACGCTCCGTATTGTGTAACACGTCGAATCGTTTTTAGGAGCAGAACGACAGTGAATTCAACCGAGTTACGTTGCAAACTTTTACAAACTACATATCAAGCTGATCCCAAAATTGTCCAAAGCAACATATCATCTATTTAATCGTCGTCCTATCCGTGGCGATGAACTATATCGAAAAAATTCCAACGTCTCCAAAAAACGAGCTGACAAGCCAAAAATCGTCCAAATATATCGACCATCCAGTTTATACGTTTCTAACGCGAAGACGACACCGATTCCTCCGACGAAGGGCCATTTTAATCAGCGATTAGAGTTCAAATGACCACCGAGCAGAGTTCGATCGACGTAACTGCAGAAATATTATATTTTCGGTTCGCATTTCGTTTAATAGACGTATCTTCCACATTCTGTCCGCTGGAAAAATCGCTGGCAGCGAGCGCAGCCGAACACGTGCCGGTTTTCGCAACGGATTTAGGAGAACGTAGGCGTAGATATAAATGGAACTGAAATCGTGACGTTCCCCTCATAACTTTCGAGTCGTTTCGATCGACGCTGCTGTAGCGGTTAATCCGTACGCTTTGTTGCCCCGTCCGACGATACATGCGTCACTTGGTAATAATAATAATAATAATAATAATAATAATGAAAGAACCACGGACGAGAGAGAGAGAATATGGTTTCTTGTACGGAGCCCAGGGGTGGCTTTACCGATGTAGTCGAGGACATCATATCCATGCATCTTTGTGAAACCATGAACCGGGCCAACTGTCGGCTTGCTTGATAACGACTGTCCTATCACTTTCTTTGTGTAACTTGATACATGTTCTTTGATCGAGCACGCTACATGTGTACATCGTAATTAATTAAATGTGTCTCTCTCTATGGGTGGATCTGTAAATAATTATACAGGGTCTCTGACAATAGATGTACGTCGTATACACGCATATTGAATAAGATCGTTGTTGGACTGAGAAGCTAGACGAGAGTGAGCATCGACGAGTGATCTTCTCAACGGGAAGAGTAAAGGGAGTTCGCTTCCCCCGACATTAGAACTGCGACACAGTTTTGTATATATATATACACACACACACACACGTTTTTCGTTCTCCGTCGTTAGTCTTTTTCCTTGTTCTTTTCGTTTCTGTCGCTTCGACGAACGACACGAGACGAGTAGGAGATCGCGTCGCTCTCGAACGAACGGTCCACGAATCACGAAGCGGAAGGCATCTGGTCCCGATAATTCGGCCGAGGAACGCCGAGAGAGTGTTGCGCGAACGCGCCCATCCGGTTGCTAGCCGGGGTGCTTAAGAGATCCGCGAAATCCGCGGAATTCTTCGCGAGAAGTTCGCGTTAAGGGCGAAACTGGAAGTTTTATTGCGATCAAGGGGAAAGTTCAGTTTGAAATGCATCCGCGATGCGAAAAGAAAGCACCGGGAACCGCGTTTCTCGTTTCTGCTAAACTTCGAGTCAGCTTCGCGGGGGATGACGAGACAGTTGACGATTGTATCGCGAGGCGAGAGAAATTTCTGATCTTCACCGTGCTCGGCTTTTAATTCGTAGACGCCTTCGTAGGTGTACGTAGATTGTCGCGAAATTAACGTAAGATTACGAGTAAATATGACACAGGACCAAAACCGGTAGAGGATTCCTCTTCTAATTAGATAAAAACCCTTTCGTGTCTCGGTGTTTCTCGTAAGAATTATTCTAATTACATTTATCGGTAAAAAGTGTTTGGAAACCAATGGATTTTAGAGCTCTACTATAATGTTAATGTATTAGACACCACGTAGGTGGTACGAACGATACAATTTCGTAGGTGTCACGCGCAAGGGTAGTATCGGTTCAGAGGGAAAGACAGATTGTTGATAACTCGTGTCAATGCTTTTAGAGATTGCTTCGATAGCCGTGAAATTAGCATTCCGTTGGTTTGTTTCGTCCGCGACACGCAAAGCCCGTTGAAAATAAATAATTCCCGACCTGGTATGGCCTCCCGCTGTCGAAGCGTAAGCGCGGGTACCTAAGTGCGCTCTGCATTTTTCAAGAAAGAAATTACCTTTAACAGACGTAGACCCTCTCTCCCTCTCAAGTGAAACGTTGAACGGAAACGTGTTCGTCTATCGAATCGTTTATCCATCTGTTAGTCGTTTACTTCTGAATTTGATTTAAAACGGGCGCGATCGCCGGATCGTTTACGTAAGTAGACGTTCACCGATTTCTCTCCGCTCTGTCCGTAATTATTTGTTCAAACAGCTGAAGTTAGCGTTCCGATAACTGGATTCGAGCATACATTTACCCAACCTTTCGTTCACTAACGCAAGCAAAATCGTAAGCGTTCATAATAATTGGAGTGGCACTCGCCCGGTAGTTCTGATAATAACAGCTCAGTCGAAGTTCTGTGAATCGGGGACATTGAATAAATATCCCAGTAAATGGAGTTTGAGTAAATGAAATTCTATTCCGTGTTTTTTGTGTTCTTTTTTCTTTTTTTTTTATTGAAAATTTCCAATAACGCCCTCGAGTGCACGCGCGCTTTCGATGGCCACGCGTCCAGCGAAACATTTTTCTTCTATCGATCGCTTTTCATTGATAGTCGCATTATTTTTACCCCCACCCTCAGTTGACGTGAATTTTGTAACGATCCGTCGATTCGATCGAAGTCGACGATTTTAGCAGAAGCAAGACGGGCCACACGCCCTCGCGACGCGCCGGACGCGAATGGCCAGCGTCAATTAAACGGCGATTTTCCACGATTCCCGAGTACTTATGGAATTGACGTCGGCCATCGAGGATGCGCGTTCGCTCTCTGACGTCAATTGAAATCAGCCCCGGCTGAATGGGATAAAATTTTATATTTAGTCCGGCCGCGCTTTATACACGTAACCACGTTATTTCCATTTAGCGAAAGGGTTTCGTTATAAACCGTTCCAGGTGCGCCTACTCGAGGCGGCAAATGATGACGTCAATTCCACTCCCGGATTTAAAAGTGTAGCGTTAATTACGAATCGCGAGCCGTTTCGAATAGAAATTAATAGCGAATGTGACGTTTCATCATTCCCCGAGTTTTTTACCTTTTCAAACTTTCATGCGAACGAATGAAACGCGTCGATCGATCTACAGATTGAAGTAATTTCTTTCGGAATATTTATACTTGAGTTCTTTTCGATTTTCTGACGATACATTAACGAAACGTGTCAGTGGACATTTTTATAAGCTGTTGTATCTCTATGTCCCCCTCAATTTCTGTTAATTCTACTTAAAATTCCTCATTCTACTTAACCGTGACACCGTTTCGTGCGATCTTGTACAAATAGCTACAATGAATATATCCGTTAATTGACCGAGTTATCTGCAACGAGACTCCTCTGAAACAGCCGTTCGCACGAGCGTGCACACGCAGCTTAGAAGTTCGCCGGGATCTTTTTCTCGTTCGCGGCGATAAACTTCCATTTCCGTTTCACCGCTGCCGGCTGTCGTACGCAGATGCTTCGAGCGCGATCGCGTTCGATCGAGCGCGCTTCCCTCGATCAAACGCGAGCGTATCCCTTCGCCGCGCGCACACGACGAGTCTACACGCTGTTTCGAGAGGAGCGCAGCACGACAATCGATCTAGATAAACGTTAAGGAAATCTCTGCGCCCGTGCACCGTTGGGTTCTCTGTGTAACCGTAGAAAGTAGAGTAAAAGCGAGCGTCGCGTGAAAGAGTAGCACGCGCGCGAACAACCGCGAATCATCGCCGCCTTTCGAGCCGCGCACCGCTCGAGGATCGTTTTTTGTTATCACGCCGACGGAGAAGAAAGTCGGCCGACAGTAGCGCGCGTCCTCGAGCGTACGCAGCCTGTTGCAGATAATACGACAAAGGAAAAAAGCAACAAAAAAAAAAAAAAAAAAAGAAAAAGAAAAAAGGAAAAAAAAAGAAATGAAAATTCATCTCCCTTGAAAGCTTCGCGAGAGAGAACGAACGTTTACAACACCGCTTTCCCCGTCTGCCTTCCCGTGGCAAAAGAGAGAGAGAGCCGTCCTGCCTCGAAGGATTCGAAAAGATCCCTTTAGTCGCGCGTTACGACGCGTTACGACGCCTACGAAAAGAGAACGGAACACGAGAGTGTCAGTTGGGGCGAGTTGCGTCGTCGCCGTTCTTTTCTCCTTTCTTCCGCTTATACGTTCCCACCGTTTTACTCGATTCCGTTTCTCGACCCGAGTTCTCGACGTGTTTGATCACACACCCGACGAACTCTCACATACGGTCGCTTGAATTAATACGCGGACGATGGTGCGGTTTCTATTTTTCTTTCGAGTAAATACATATTAGCCAGCGACAGAAACGTGTCACGCCGCGTCGCAGTGGAGTGTACAGTATATATCGAAGTATAAAAAATGTCCCTCATTCGAAATATGTATTTATTCAATAGGCGAAGAGTCAGATACGAAAATTGTGCCATTGCCTGAATATTAACGCGAGCGACCGTACATGCACACGCATATTCGCAAATACTTCTCGCTCTCGAGGATCACAACAGTACAGAGCCACACGCATTTTAATCCTAATTAGCTGGTAGTCAGCAACGTCGCAAGCGGTCGAGGCATAGCTAAAAACAAGCTCGACGCGTGAAACCCCGTGAATCATCCCCGAATCTGTGTAACCGGATGTAAAGTATAGAGCAGAAAATAAAACTCGAAGGAGAAACGAAGAACATAGGAGAGAAATTCTTGCTCGATGGCTCGAGCTGCGGTTACGCATGGTGGCTATGTGGCATTCGATCTTTCCTTCGCTTGGTTTTTTCTTTCCTTCGTCGAACGTGCACACTACCCTCCTTGCCCGATGAGAAACGCTGTCCCGGCTGAATATTTCACGATCTCTCTATTCTCGAGGTGTTTGCAAATATTTTCACCTCCTCGAGTGAATTTAGAATACTCCGTGGATCGTTTCGTACGATTCTAGAGAGAGAGAGAGAGAGAGAAAGCAGTCGAATATATTCGCGCCTCGTCTGATTTGCGGATACTTTTATCGCCTTCGTTAACCTCGTGTCGTCGCCTCGTTCGAATGGACGAAACGTCTGGTCGATTAACACGATCGTGACGCAGGTACAGCTTGTGTGCTAAGATCGAACACGCTAGGAGCGCGAGCTGTCGCGAACGTGTTAAATAAAGGAGGGTAGTTGATGCGCGTACGTACGCACGTGCGGACGTGTACGAATGCTGTGCAACCGAGGCAACGTTAACAGTATAATAAAATCGATCAGATTTGCGCGATTAATTAATTCACGCGTTTACGCACAGATTTACGGACACACGTGCGTATCATTTACCAGCGGAGGTGCGAGTGGTTGGAGCAGACGCGCGATCTTCGCCACCCTCCCTCTCATTTTGCTTTACGTTTCACCTGGTTAGAATTTTACCCCTGTTGCTCCTTCTACACACAGGCACACACGAACTATTTTGTGTTTCTGTTCTTTTCTACGAGGCTCCAAGAAGCCTAGCAAGGCACTTCTTTCTCTTTCTCTTTCTCTTTCTCTTTCTCTCTCTCTCTCTCTTTCTCTTTCTTTCTCTGTTTTTTATCTCTGTTTCTCTGGAACTCTGTTACATTACATTTCCGGCGACGTCTCTTCACCTCATCGACACTCGTACTTATCTCTCTGCGACCCCGGAAAGTTTCGTGTGTATATCAGCCAGCAACTGTGTTTCTGCCTCCTTCACCGCTTCCCACCCCTGACCATTATCTTCATCGAACCACCGCCATCACCGCCACAACCCCCTGCCTCCCTCCGATCTCCTCAAACGAAATTGTTTGGCTACGAAAATGAGACTAAAAGAGAGTATAGACCCGCTGACGAAAGAGAAAAGAAAAGGAAATGTAAGTTGTCCATGTTGAACAAAACTTAGCATATTGGCCCTCCATGCTACTCTCTCCCAACTGGCACGACTCTAGTTGTATATCTTAGCGTTCATTTTCTTTTGCGGCTCGCCCCACCCCCGTTTTCCTTTACGTATCTCCGTTCTCAGTTATACGTTCTGTTCACCATTTCTGTTACGTTCTGTCGTTCAGGTATGGCTACTTCGTCGTATTAGCTGCGAACAGCTCACATAGTTTCTTTCGAATCTCTACTCCAGAACCCACACCGCCCACCGCCACCCCCTCTTCGAGCCTCGTTTCTTTCGTTTCCGTTTCACTTTCTCTACGCTCTCTCCGTCTCTACTCCTTCGTTTCACCGGATCCGAATGCGTCTCTCGCGCCTCGAGGATGGAAATTGGAAAAGATGCGACGCTCCGCGCGTACGAAAATTAGCGGAGAAATGAAAACGAGCGAAATCGGATATCTCGCGTCTCCGCGGGATATATATATTTAAACGTTAACGCATCTTCGGGTTTAATCTTGACGCAACGAAAAGTAATCACGCTCTTGTTAAACGCGCGAATCGTTTTTAAGCGGCCCGGCACACCACGGGGCTGGAATTGAAACGAAATTGGAAAATGTAATTTCATGCGTTTACATTCCGCGGATTTTTATTACACGTTTCGTTGCTTCTATTCTATTTGGAGTATCGTGCACGAAACGAAGGGTAAATTTATTCTTCCCTTCCGCTCCCTGTCTTTTATTTTCGCTCTGCGCTCCCTTCTTTCGTTCTCTCTCACTCACACCCTCTCTCTCTCTCTCTCTTTCTCTCTCTCTCTCACCCTCTTTCTTCTATTTCTCGCTCTCTGTCTCTACCTGTTTGTCTATCTGTCTGTTTGTACGTCTATCAACCTACGTACACCGATTTTTATTTCCCTGTTTTAAGCGCCAGTCTCTTCACACGAACAGCAAATCCGTCCTGGACTATGTATAGAACCGTGCGCCAAACGTCCGAGAACTTTTTTTGTCGATCGACCGGTTGCTAAAGGGACTCTTTTGAAAATTTTCGCGCATAGAAGCGCCCTAGCACTCGTCCAGAGGGGATGAAAACGAGCGCGGTACCGCGGGCGTTTGGCTTACGCTTTCCCTCGCGCTAATCGCCGTCGAATTCCGCGAGCGCACGCGAGGGTGAATCGCTCGCGAGTGATTCATTACGGTTCCGGCTCGCTTCCGGTGCCGGCCACCGTCGTTCGTCGGGGCACGTGTTGCGCAACGTTGATCGATAGCTTTTTACTTGCGGGATATTGAACGATTTTCTTGGCCGCGTTACCAACAGCTTTCAGCGCGTGGAAAGGTCGCGATATTTTCTCCACCGCCATGATGAATTGCTCGGCTGTAATTGGGTTTGAATCGAGTCTACGATGGGCGGTTTAAACTGCGCGAGATAATAGTTCGATTCGCGAGTCGCGGAACGTCGATGCGAACGTTGGTGACGCGAACAGACGGTTTTGTGCGTTTTTTATCGCGATTGAACATCGATCGCGAGGGTATCGTTTAACTGCTGATTTTTATATTGAACTCTGAACAGAGCAGACGGTTGTTTTGAATTTCAACGCTGGGACTGAATATCGCACTGGCCCAGTTGTTCGTACAGTTTTTCAGTTCTTACGTCGTGCAACTAAAGTGCAGGTAATCGTGACAAATCGGATTTGGCGTGAATTCGAAATCGGTCGCATAGGGTGTTCGACCACTCCCTACGATTAATCTCTAAGCTACCGA
This sequence comes from Xylocopa sonorina, assembly GCF_050948175.1. Classification (NCBI taxonomy): domain Eukaryota; kingdom Metazoa; phylum Arthropoda; class Insecta; order Hymenoptera; family Apidae; genus Xylocopa; species Xylocopa sonorina. The sequence goes on along the minus strand of NC_135197.1, from coordinate 8,767,154 downwards.
TTACCGTGCGCGGTGCGCGTAATTGTCGAGTAACAATCGAACGCCTAATCTTCAATTAATTGGAGCACCGAAATGTCGTTCCATTCACTCTGCGATGTGTGATTTTCATATAAAATTCATCTGTGCGTTACAAACGGTCACGCTCGAATGAGATTTATTAGCGGCCCGGACTGAATTGACGGCCCTTATCAATCCAAATAAATGAACACCTAGGAACGACGGGACTGCGGTGTCGTGTATACTAAATTGATTCGCGGGATTCGAGTTAATTACGAATGCGGACGAAATTAACTAACAAATAAATAAATCGCGCCGCCGAGCAAATCGAATGGACTCCATTGAATTTAAACGAGACATCGGATCGCGAACAGACTCGTATGGTTCATCGAAAGCCTCATAACGGTGAAAATGTTGGTAACGCGTGTTTTACGAAAAGATCGTCCGACCTAGAAACGAAAAGATTCCCTCGAACGTATAAGTAGACATACACGAATGGCAGTCGTACCGATTTATCGATCATTACGCTCTCTAACGCTAATAGTTACGTGAAATGTTTGCAAATTATTATCTTATACGGTTCCCGTGGCGAATCAGGATCGAGTGAACACGATTGCAGCTACAGAGGGGCGCGAAAAGGGAAAGCGTATGCGAAAGGAATCGTAGCCTGACATCGTTGCACATACAAAACCAATGCCACGCTTCTCTAGCGACTCTGGTTCGGCTTTAAAGAGCGTTCGGTATCCGTTCGTCGTCGCGAGCCTTTGAACGCGTTGCTCGTTTAAAGAGGCGACCCGGAAGAGGCATGAAAATCGACCCCCGCCGACGCTATCCGACGCGATAGTCGAGCGATCGGAAAACGGTGAACGAGCAAAATTCCTGAACGTTTTTCCGCTCTACCACGTACCGATGGATACTTTAAGGCCGAAAAAGCGCCGCGACCACACGCATACCTCGCTTCCGTAGATATTTGACAGCGTTAAAAGCAAAAGTACAGTCCGGGAAAACGGTACGTGCGCGAAGAAAAGGGCAGAGGGATCTGCGACGCCTGCCATCAAGTGGAAATGGTCCGGGTGGACGATAGGAGGACGAAGAGGAGACTTCGTCGACGACCAGTGGAACCGAAGAGGAAAGGAGAGACGCGAGTCGATGCCCAATCGTTGCGACGAAAGGAAACGAACCTTTTTCTTGGCTGTATCGTACACGTCAGTGATGCACAACGATCATTTTACCGACATTTTCACTGTGATTCTCTGATAACAAGTATTTGAGACGTTTTAGAGTGGATTCTTCATGTATTCAGGATATCTGTTTTGTCGAGTATGCTCGCAGTGTTGCAAGAATTGATTTGTAACCAAGAATTGGTTTTTTGTTTTACGATCTATTCAATGATTCTTCTTCGATTATTACAATTTGAAAAATTAAATTTGTCGCTCCTTTTGAGATAAGCTCGTCGTCGATTTAAAAACGCACGAGATACGGTAGGGATTTACGCGGCGAGTTAGTTTCAACTAATTATTCTGCAAAGTATAAAGTGCGTCCGACCATCGACGGACTATTTCCCTTAGCAGCCCGATCCTTCTACACTCGTGCATCCCACTTTTTCCTCGCGTTTCATTTGCACGAATTAATCTCCCACCCGTGCCCTTTCCGCTGTAACATCTGACTTTGCGTCACGTTCGGAGTTATTTTTCAACCAGAATTACCATGGATTAGCGAGAGCATCAGACACGGGCGCGGGTTTACTAGCAATTCCATTTAAGAACTTTAAATTATTTACCCTCCGCGGGGACGTCTGAAGTTATTCCACTGGTCGCACCGTGGAGACACGCTTTGCGCCGTAAAATCTCCACCAAAGGAATTACTTTCGTATCCTGAATACATTCTTTAAGAACGCGAGGGATTCTTTCATCGCCAAAGTTGCGCATCGACTTTTTTTCACCATGTGTAACGCACGAAACGTTCTCGTTAAATGTAAATCGAAAGGTGGATGAAAGGTAAAGGAGAATCGCGTGCGATTGTTAACCCCGAGTTGTTCATCACTGACACCCCCGCTGTCGTGCTGCTCCCGTAGCCATAGTCGTCGAGCAGAAACGGCGGCCCACGCGTAGACCCTGCTCCTGACACGATCGCAACGCTCTGCAATCCCGGTCTGTCACACACTGTTTGCTCGCTGTTGCTCATTTCTCGCCCCAAAACCGTGGAACGTCCCTTCGCGAACCGCTTCTGCATGAACGGAATGCGTCCGCTTTCTGACACTCGCGCAGGAGTTACGTGTGGAACATAGACGTTCGATCTTCCAACGAGTACCTCCCGTCGATGTATCTCTGTTCTCATTGGCCACGAAATCATAGCCTCGATCTCACGGAAGCTGCGATCACACGTCTCTGTTCATTCGTACACTCGTCATTAGTCTTATCGATTACAAGGCGTTGGAAGCCTTCTACGTGCCTTACAGCTGTTCTCTCCTCTATTCTAGGAGCAAATCGCGAAAGAGAAGCAGGTGACCGGCGGCGTGCAGATTCAAGTGTCGTACGAGGCCGATCGGAAGGAGCTGATCGTTTCCGTGTTCATGGCAGACGATCTGTGCGCGAGAGAAGACACGGGATACGGCACTCTGCCGGAAGCGTACGCTAAATTGGCTCTCCTGCCGATTTGGTAAGAATTCCCGTCGAAAACGTATTCCATCGCCTGGCTATTTCAACCCCCGCACACGGGGCCGTGTTCGAAGCGATTAAACCGGAGATCGTCAACTCCGCGTTTCGCGTGTACATTTCTGAATTATTCCGCCGGCATATATATATCGAGGGCTAATTAAATTCCATCCCGGGTCCAAGTAATTTACGACTCTATCGGAATCCTCGTGGCTCTTATCGCGCGGCTACACGTACGTATTCCGAGGGTCCCACGCTCGTGTGCATTCCAGCGCCGACCAAACCACCCTGAAGACCATGGTCGCGGAGCCGAGCCAAAAGCCGATTTGGAATGCGACGTTAGTCTTCTCAGGCGTCGACGGGGAGAGCTTAATGAAGCGCGTAATAGAAGTGACCCTCTGGGATTTCTGTCCCGATGGCGACAACGTTTTCCTCGGCGAGTGTACCGTCGACGTGCAGCGCGCCCTCGAGACCGACAGGGAAGTCTGGTAAGAATTTCAACGTTACGATCTGCGAATGAGAATGAGAGAAAATCATTTTAATACGAATCTCTATTCGTTTCGTTTCTGTTGCGCGGCGATTATAAGTCTCGCCACTGGAGAGGAGAGGATACGATACTTTAATTAAAAAAGAGTCTGTCTCGCGAGATATTTCAAACTACAGAACTAGTTGACAAAACTGGACGATCTTATGAAGTTACAAGACTGTGCCTTTAAGCTTTTATCTCCGTGATGCAAATATAATCCAATAAATCTTGAATTCTAACGATCTCGGAGCCACTTAATTCCATATTCTCTTTGGATTCCCAGTGGCGGTCGCAGTAACGCGTATCACAGGACACGTATCGTTAGCATACACGATGGGTGTGAACGTTACTACCAATTGAGACGAAAGGGTTAAACTAGCGCGAATGGGAAATTAAGGAAGAAAATCGTTTCTCAGGTACCGATTGGAGGATCCTCGCGGGCTTCGCACGTGCAAATCGCCCTATTGTTCTCCGCGTGGCTCTCTTTCGATGGAGATCGCGCAAAGGCTACTACGGAAAACGGAAAGAAGTTACAGCGACGATACACAGAGCGACAGCGGAAGCCCTGAGCTGGGCTTCCTGCACCCGGACCACGCTTGGCATGCAAATTCGAGGAGGGGCTCCAGCCAATCCGAACAGCTCGAGGTGGAACCGTACGAACTTAACAGAGATTACAGTAGATCCTTGCCCGGAAGCCGGAGGAGCAGCTTCCAGAGCCAAGGCGGTACCGACAGTAAACGTAAGTGAACGACTCGACTCGTTAACCTGCTCGAGATCCATTCGCGATTTAAATGATCGCCGTGTTTGCATTAGCATCGATCCGTTTCTTGGTGGAGAATTACGCGAAGCAAACGGCGCGCGTGTAATCGTACCGTTTCTCTTGCGATCGGTCTTAGAGAGATTATATACGATCGATATGTGTTTTAATTTTTTTTTATTATTCTTCCACGTGTTGTGTGTCAGATGCAAATTTTGAGTTTATCAATTTGTGGATATATTGTTACTTGTTAATACCGTGAACGTGAAATATTGAAGCGGTTACCATTACGTGGGTATTGTCTTGTCGTGTCGTGAAAGTAGAGAAGTCGTGAGTTATTGAAATTTCTCTACGTCTATTTTTATTATCGGGGAACAGGCGCGTGTGAAAGGCAAGTAGATAATAAAAGCGCAGATATCCGGGAAACTGGAAATAAAAAGCGCGAGGACGTTGTAATTCAAAGGTTCGAGGAGGGACCATTATTTCTCGACAGTTCTCACTAAAATTCTGCTGAATACTCGTTGACATTTCAATTTCTCCCTATCCGTATAAAAAAAAAAAAGTTCTCGTTACATCTCTATAAAATATGGAAAGTGAATTTATTTTTATTTCTCTGTATTTCGTAAGGGGAAACGCTGCGCACCGATATTCGAAATTTATATTCCATACATCGTCACCTTAAAAAATATTTCCATCGCGAATAACCGAGTCTCTTCCATTTATTTCAAGTAAATTAAAGGAAACGTTGCCAATTACGTTCGAAACTAAAATCCCCAATAGAATCTTTTTATCTGTTCTTGAGTCGCAAGCGAATATTAACCACCATTGAGAGATTGAGACTTGAATCGTTGCTAGTTTAACGTTCGCGTAACATGCTGTAAAAACTGGGCCAAGGTTGGAAATCACGACTTACACTCAGATGAGATACTATCGTAGAGATTTTAGGTCATCGCGACGCTTCTCTCCGTTCACGTCCTTGTCCTCAAACGGACAGATTCTATTTCGCAGTTCCTCCTATCGCAAAATCATCCCCCGACTTTCCTAACTCATTTCTCCCTGCGATATTTCACAATCTGAGAATTACTTTTTATATTTTGCCCAGAAAGCAGAAGAAAATTCCTTTAAACGAATTTAATCAATTTCTCGAGTGTCGTACGACTTTAAAGAACGATACTCCCGCATTCTTTAAGGATTCGTTAAATCGATACTCCAGATTTTAATTCTTTAATAGTCCAGAATGTTTTCAAATAGGCATCGAACAAATGTACATTAACGACGTTCCATTTTGTAGGTGGTAGCATGGGCGAGGCTGACAACGCGCCGATAGTGCACTACAATCGGGACCGAAGACGAAGCTCGTTCAACAGACCGATGAGGGATCCGGAAGAAATTCTAGAAGGTCTACGTTCGTTGAAAGCGGCCAAGAGAGAGCTGGGCAGGACGATGAGTCTCTCGACAGATAAAAGACGCGAGACCCGTGAGTATGGTTACGTCGCTTCTCTCTTGGCCATCATTTTCGCCTGACCATTCGTTCGTCCGTCCGTCAGTCCGTTCATCCATTCGTGCTATTGTTTGCCTGTCTGTCCGTCTATCTGTCTGACTGTCTTTCACGCGCTCGTCGATTTATTTCTATTTATTCTTTATACTTTCTGTCTCACTTTTCTCTGTATCTCTCTTTCTCTCTCACGTGCGCACACTCTCTTTTTATCTCTTTCACTCGACCTCTCTCTCTCTCTCTCTCTCTCTCTCTCTCTCTGTCTTTCTTTGTCTCTGTGTCTGTCTGACGTTCTTTCTCTCTGTTCACTTATTTTCTCACCGCCACCGTTCTCGATCGTTGGCTGGATCGATCGTCACCGTTCGATCCAAGCCTCGTCCACCAGCCCATCAGCAGGTCGTATCCTCCTCGTCGGCCGGCGACGTGCGTATCGTACGCATGCGAATAAATGTCTGTACAACGGACGTACATGTATAGGAAGCTGCGCGAGGCTCAGGGCAAGGTAAACCGAATTATACGGGCTGGAATGATTATCGAACGGGTTGATCCGATTCGCGGAACACCGTGGGTGCCCCGGTGCGTCTCGAATCGCGTGATTATTGGATTCCGTGGAATCGTTGCTACGGCTGCCGCTTTTCATTACGCCCGGAGCCGAACGAAAATCAGATCTTAACCCCAGAAATTTATTTCGCGCGATATCGCCAAGTTTCTCTGTGGATTTTTCAAAAATATCCCTCGTTAAAGCACCTCGCGAACGCGATCCAGTCGAAATTAATCAACGAAGCGATCGAGTAAGAGAGGCAACCGGATTGGATGTTGGTCTTCGTTCTTTTAGACGCATACGTGTAAGTCCGTATCATTTTGTGTACATTTTTGTGCATTCTCTCTCTCTCTCTCTCTCATACACCATCATTCACGAGCCTATATTATCTTAACCACCTGTATGTGTTCTCTGTGCGACACCATGGTCACATCCTCTGTCTCACTCTGTTTTAATTCGCGTGTCTGTGTTTGTTTCTCTACTTCCCTCTTTTTCCGTGTGTCTTCGTACAATCACGTCCCATCGATCTCGCGCGATTTGACCGAGCGAACAGGTATCCCAGCAATTCTCTCGTCCAAGTTAGCACAGCCCCACCCCCCGTGGAGTCTCGTTCGCAGCCCTAAAATCAATCGAACCGGAAACGGATCGGCCTGGAAGGGAGCCTTGCGTTCTTTCACGCTTGGATCACACTGAGATAATCGAACAGAATCATAAACGATTAACTGATTAACGGTGACAATCCGATGTAATGTAATCTCGAGCAAAAAAAGTACCAGTACGATGGATCTCTCGCTTCTATCGACGTTGTTTGCTCTCTTACTTTCCCTCGGTTCCGTTTACGTTGACACACGCACCAGAGACGACACGATACAACGATCGATCGGATCGATAGCACTGGTGTCAGAGATCTCTCTTATAATTTCAACCCAGACATGGTTTACTTTTGCTTTAATCGAGACGTTCACTAATTTTCCATTACGTTTGATCCGAACTTACGACTACTTGCCGATCGGACGAGTTCTTACCGTTTCACGCTTTCGTTGTTAACACCGTACGGGAGGTAACGAAGCTAATCGCTGTAATCAGGTTCGTTGACTAGCTACTTTCAACTGCGACGCTATATAGTCCATGTTCGACGGCCATATTGAAGCAGCATAGAGCGATATTAAATAGCAGGCCAATCAATCTTCCTATTATGGCCGCGGTAGCAATACAGCAGTAGTTATAGCGATTGGGAAACTAGTCAACTAACCTCATTAGTCAACTATCTCCGGTGTCCTTTGCCGCTGATGAACGTGTGTCTTAACGTGGCGAAAGTAAGAAGCGTGAGGAACGTTCCCCTCCCCCGGATGCACGTCTGTAGTACGTACGTACGTAATTTGGACGTCGAAGGATAAGTCTGTGACGTGTTGCGTGGCGAGCCAAAAGTTTCCCGTCGCCGGTTAGCGGGTTTAATCGTTCGGAACGAGAACTCGCTCCATCGCTCGTCGAGAACCCATGGAAAGTGCGATCGTCTAGAACGGGAGCCGGGCACGTTGCACCGCGTACGGACAACGGTACACGATCGCGTCATCCTGTCTCTGTCTGTCTGTCTATATCTATTCATTGGAGAAGCTGGCATTTCCAACAAGTTCACTTCGTCGCAATGATCTGTGCTCTGTGCTCATCTCTGTGCGATCGCTGTTGCGCCGCTGTTTGCCTGTCGCTGAGTACTCGTTCCGCCTTGCGCCGGCCTGGGACCACAACCAACGACCCTTCTTCCCACCCCCCTTTCGAGATCGCGCAACGAATGATTGCGAAACAACGCGATCACCAACCGGGGATTGAAAAAAGTGTCGCGTGGATTCGCATAGCTGAGCGTGAAGAAGAAGAAGAAGCAGGGTCGCGCGAACGGCGGAGATCGAGAGCGGACGGAGGAGGACAAGAACTCTGCGGCTCTCGATCTCCCAACGTTCCTATACCCAGCCTTTTTCTCCAGCCGCGCTCTTTCTCGCCTTTTGTCGAAAGAAATAGAAATAAAAACATTCGAAGACCCGTGAGAGAGTCCCCCCGCCAGGCCTGGTTCCTCGTTCACGTCTGACATCGTGAATACGCCAAGTGCCAAAACATATATATAGCTATATGCGCTGATCGTGTCTCTCCACTATTATTGAGTGTGTTCGTCTCTTCTCTCATGAACCGCTGAACTCGAAGAAAATAGCCGCGCGAGTGTGTCCCACCGCCAATTGTTTGTCACACTTGTTGATATTTCTTGATCTCCTTTCTCGGTCGGCACCGTCCGGCTAATCACTGACATGCGTACACACGGTCGATCAAAATGCTCGGTTCGCTCGGTCGAAACGCCGCCCGGCCATCGTCACCATCCCGACTGACCCCGATCGACGACGAATCGTGGGCTCGATCGACCGACCAACCACAACCATCATCGATCAACGACAACAGCGTGCGTAGTCCCAACGGTTACTGTGTGGCAGTGCGAGCCTGTATCTCCGAGGACCGGTAACTCGGCCTCCTTCCCACTGCCGCACTCCATACCACCTCGATAAATAACCACAGGACACTGTGGACCACCGTCACGGGCTTCCGGTAAGATACATTTTCTCTCTCTCTCTCTATCTCTATCTCTATCTCTATTTCTTTCTCCTTCTCTTCTTCTCCATCTACCTGACTCTCTTCCTCTCTTTATCTCTGTCTCTTTGACTGCCTCTCTCGCTCTCTCTTACTTTCATTCTATTTCTGATTTTTCTCGGTCTGACCAATCGTTCGAAAGAGCTCGCTTCGTCTGTCTGTAACTTTCTTTCCACCTCCCGCCAACAGGACTATCTGTTTGACTATTTGCAAAACGGTGTTTGCCGTGTCTGATTACTTATTCAGACTGTACGGGAGTCGATATTTTCGCTCCGCTTTTACGTTTGCTTTTCTCTATTCTAGTTGTCCTTTGATAACCGGCGAGTTGTCTGTCGAATTTATTTCTTTTCGTGGCTCGAGGAAGAATCTCGTAGAGTTTCAACGTGTCTCGTCTGTTTTTCTTTTTTCACGTTTCGTTAGCCGAACGGCGAGATTGTCCGTTAACGGGGGCGATTTTTATTTAGTACGATTAATTGAGAAAAAAGAAAGCGGGAAAGGAACTACTCTGGTACCTTGACACGTTGGTCTAAATGTAAGTCTGTTCTTTCGAGGTGTTTCCGTGGCAAGCTGTTCTCCCGTTTCCCCACTTTCGCGCTGATTCCCTGTCTGCCCGAGTTAGTACTGCTTTTGTAGATTAAACTACTCGCTTGGTATTGTATTAGTAGCGGTAAAGTATATTTAATCGCTAACCACTCGTTGCTATATCTGCAATCATGATCTTAGGTAAGGTAACCTGACGCTGGGATATCGTTGAGTGCACTTTGAGAACGGAAATTTGCTTGATCCTTAATAAAATACGACGACAAGCGTTCACGTACAAATGGTAAACATCGTTCAGTGTAGAATAAGTAGAAGGAAGTGAAATAAAAGATCGCACACACTCGGACACCGCGGTAGAACAGCTGACGAGAAGCGCTCCGCGTTCGTGTCTGACTTATAGTCGACCTGTGCTACTTTCTCTCGTCTGGTAACGATCGTACAGGTGATATTACGAACGAAACCGATGCGAAACTTTTTCGCATCGTTCGTGTAACTGAAGAATAGAGATTTTGCGTTTAAATATTATTTATGCACGGATACGAAACCATTGTTTCATCGGTGATGCTCCCGCTACGCTTTTGGTTTGGTCAACGATAAAGTGTAAAGGAATTCCGATTGTCAATTAAATTCTCTCAATTAAATAGAAAGAGGCGCATCACCAGGATTATTGCTTTGACGATCAAACGTGCCGCAAATTGACCCATTAATTTCAATCCCGCCATAATCTGCCGATAGATTCCGACCAAACTATCGGTATTCGTACCAAACATGCTTGATGGCAGATTTCTGACGTGGCTCACGGATATCTAAGGGAACGTTATTGTCCCTTGGCTACGAAACTCGAGTTAATTCTTGCGCGTCTAAGACGATCTAATTAAAAAAGAAAAAGGAGAACACGGTTTTTATAATAATTTTAGTTCTTAAAGATCATTTGACGATAACAGAATTGTAAGATACAGTAACTTTAATCAATAATAGAATCAACAGAAGACGATGAGCTGTGTCCAAGTTAATTGTACGTGATTAACGTTGCTGAATCGAAAGATCAACACCGAAATAATTACCTGTTTGTAACCTATCATCACACTGATTAACTGTGTACCAAGTAGAATTGATAGGTTCTGTAGACCCGGTAGATAGTAGCCAGTAATAGCGATGTGAACCTCGTACTAGCAGTAATATTTGTAGGGGTTGAAGAAATTGCTACAGTTGAAGTTCCATTCTTAGCTAGAGTTTTGCAACACGTAGCTAAGAGAAACGTAAGTAGGTTTCACTGTGGTTCATCGCTCCACCTTTGAACCTATCGATACTTTATCGATGCTCTTATCGACGCTTTCCTCCTATATCAATCTTCCTGTTACTGTTCTCTTTAAGTGTACAATGGTTTACTGTAGAGATTGTTCACTTTAAAATGTATTTACGGAATTAAACGGTGTATTATTAGACACGTTTTAATTGCTGATTATTTCTATTGGTCTTGATGTTGAAGCGAACGAATCTGTAGTCCTCCGCATCATTTATCCTGCACAGTGTACGTTTATAATTATTATAGTAGCACCGTACTTGGAATCTTTCGAATGTTTTTCTTTTCAACTTTCTATTTTTATCTGTGTGCGAGCCATGGGAATGTAACTTTTTTTTTTCAAATTGCAGTTTACTTGCGTAGTTATCAACAGTGTTGGATCCGAGCAAACACACACGTAAAAGAAACACCTGGTTAAGACCACTTTACATAGCTTTCACGAGAATAAAAATCTCCATTTGAGAATGCCTCGTCACTGTTCTCATGAAAACAGAAATTCTCATCCCGGAATGCCTTTTCACGTGATCCAACATAGTAGCATTATCGCAAGCACAAAAACTTCAGTCGACTCGACAAACGATCGACGAAACAAACAAAAAGGTACACTTTTACTCGACATCTGACGAACATCGTACAAATGCTTTGCAAACTCGAACACTTTTACGCACAAATGGAGCTTCGTTAATAATTGTGGAAACGTAAGGCTTTGTATGAACCCCTAAGTAGACAGCCAAAAAGTTCAGTAGGTAAAGAAAAAAAAAAAAAAAAAGAGAAGAATATGGATTTTCAGTAACGATTCGTCAGCAATCTGTGTGACATCGCGTATATTCACGGGCAAAGAGTGGCGAGTGGTGGGAAATAACTTTTTTCCTCGTTCGCGAGATAACAAAGAAAGAGGAAGATGAGCGTGTTACTGCTGCGGAAATGGTAAATCATACGGCACGCAGGTTGCTGGGCGGGTAATCGTGGAATATACTAGTCACAGAAAGGAAATATGTTTCTCTAACTCACAGGGCGGGGTGAGCGCAAAGAGAGCATCATGAATATTCCGGAGAGGTTTTATGATCGCAACAGTGAATCAGACGAGGAGGACAAGTGGAGGTAAGCAACATTGAACACAAAGGAATATATGAATAAAAATTATCATCCCTCGATTTATTGCAGTGTATGTGCTTCCTTTTTTCTTTTTTCTTTATCAAGAAAAAGTAATTTGAAATGGTGTTTGGAATTAAATATTATTCAAGATATCGTAACAGTATTTTATATTTCGCGTAATGTAAATATTTATTTTGGTATTTGTTTAATGTAAAGAATAACAGCGGAATTTGATTAAAATAATCGAGGTTTATCAATATTCTCTCGTGTATTTTAATCGTGGTATCAGTAATGCCGATGCAAATGTTAAAAGTTAAGAGAGTCGCAAACGCAATCTGTCTCCTATAAATTTCACGAGGCGATGCAATTGCGCACCGTCTAAATGCACGTATTAAGTTTCAAAATCGCGTGCTCGTAAATAAAAGTGAAAAACTTGGTGGAATTTTTCAGTTTATTGATTTTAAGACTGCGTTATAGTATAGCATCCTCATAAAAAGTTTTTCGAGCTTCAAATAATATCGTAAATCTGTCGTTAAAGCCGGCAACATAAATTTAACGCGACATGCTCGTCGAAGTTAACGACCGTCATAAATGACACAAAATACGTATAACAGTCTAACGCGAACTGCAAATTCCAGTCGATTACTTCGATCCATGGATTTATTTGAGCTTTCGTTGTAACAACATCAATTTTCGGCACGGACGCGCAAGAGAAATGTGTCTCTTTCTGGAAAAAGAAATTTTTTTTCATCGCATCGAGACATACTCTTTGTTTTATAAAGTAAACTTCATCCCCCTCGGTCGTCTGTATTCTAATTTTTAGGCTTCCGGTGCTCTGGTACCTCGGCTTCGTATTCCGTAGATCTATTGTATTTTAACGTACACTCTTCCAACTTTTGTTTCGTTTCACGTATACGATATTAATCCCGACTGGCAATTCTGTTCTCTTTCACTTTTAGTCAGCCAACGAGAAACGAAAATGGCGTTGACGCGAAGCTGGGCCGCGGACAGGTGCCACCAAAGGGATTCAAAATGATAGCTGGTAAAGGATTTAAAAATTCATCCAATCCGAATGAGATCCGTGGAAAATTTCAGTTTTACATATCATACGGTCTTACGGTCGTTCTTTCTGTTCAGTTTTATTAATAGAACAATTCTCGTAGACGAAGAAGAAACCATAGGAATTATCCGAGAAAGGTTTCCCCGGCAAGAGAAGTTTCCCAAACGTTCATCGTCAATATTAACGAGTCTAATCTTGGAAAAATCTATCGTCGATATTTGTTCGTATCGAGACGCGGTTGGGAAACTTCCTTCGCGAGAAATCTTAGGCGAATTGCAAGGATCTTTGGTCGTTTCTAGGGGCTCAGAACGGAGAGGTGAAACTCGGGTTCTGCCTGAGCAAGGGGACGCTCGAAGTCGAAGTTATCTGTGCCAGAGACATTTGTCCCGGAGAAAGAGAGGAACCAGGTGATTTATTACTTGTTCAACTAATCTACTCGAAAGTAACCGGAGCGATTGTAACCGTTATTGTCAAAGACACTCTCTCGGCCGTGTAAAACCGAGCGTCGACGATTAACAGAACCCTTTACGGTAACGCAGACACCTACGTGAAGACGTACCTTCGAGACGGCGACAGATGGCTGCAGAAACGTAAGACGCGCGTGATACGGCACTCGAGGAACCCGCAATACCGTCAGACCATCAAGTACAGCAGCTGCGATGTCCTCGGGCGGAATCTGCTGGTGATGCTGTGGGAGAAGAAACAGGCGTTCGAGAGTAACCAGGGGCTAGGCGGGGCTGAAGTGAGCCTGGATCTTCTTCCGCTGGCACAGTTGACCGTCGATTGGTATCCCTTGTTCCCGATTCATACGCTTGGCACCCATACCGCGGACTCCCCATGATGGTTTAGGGAAAAATGGGCCCTCGAGGCCGGTGAACTCGACCTCAGGCTGAGCATTCTGCTCAAGGACGAGGACGAATCCGTCGTCAAGATCATCTCCTGATGGAACCGGTCGCTCTCCTTTCGAACAACTTCTCCGACCGTTCCACTTTCCACGTTCGATTCGTTTATTCGTTTCTTCCTTACTTTTTAATAGCTTGTTCGTTTTATTTTTTACATTATCGCTATTTGGTGGGCAACAGAATCGCAGTTGCGCCACAGTTTTGACTGAAGCTGTCGGTGTGTGGTCAGTCGTGGAAGTTCGTCGAGCAACGAACAAAGGGCCTAACGTGGAAGCCAAACAGCAATGGAGGACAGAAACGTGTTCATTAATCGAAGTTCTGTGAGTTGGATGATGAACGACGCGAAATGAAAATAGCGTACTAAATAGCTTGCTACTCACGGATGGTAGCTGTTGTCTCCATTATTGTCTGGCTAAACGCATCTAACGAAAGCTTATCGGCAACGGACGAACTTTCACGACTGGGTTTTTTTTTTTTACCGTTTAAATTCTGCGTTTCGTTCGTTTATCGCGGCCTCGCGATGCTAAGCTGAAAGACAATCAAACTCTGATCGCTCCGATCGATGATTTATCGTTGGAGCAGCTATTCCTACAGCTCCTAATAGACATGTAAACCAGTGATGTACCTTTAACCAGTTTCTTTCAGTTTCTTTTCTTCGTTGTCACCTTTCGTGGAGATAGTAAATTACAAATGATTAATTGCGCGACAAGAGATCAACTGAGCCGTAAATGTCGTGATACCGGAATATTTCGTTTTCAAGATGACAGAAATTCAGTTTCCTTGAGTTCATTCGCAAACGTCCACGAAGGTACTAGCAATAAAGGTGCAAACCTGTTCCACAAAGGGCAATCCTATGAAACGAAAAAGAAAATACGACGAAAAAAAAAAGAGCAACATAAGAGAGATTATATTTTTTTCATGAATTATAAGAAAACGATGCACAAAGTGGGGTAGGAGAACGAAGATGCCACGTCTTAAAGAGACGACGAGGGTCCATTTTTCCCGCAAATTGAGGATCGACGGAGACGAACGAGAGACGATCGAGATCCGGCACGGGGACGCGTGCTCTGGTTGATCCAGACTTTTACGATTCGATCGTGTCTCGTGGCTAACGTGCGAACCGATTTGCACTGGGTGAAACAAATACACGTGCATGTTCACCAAGTAAATACAATGTCGTTAGGTATTTTTTCCGTCGGGTAGTCGTCTCGATTCGGATTGAGAAAAAAGATGTCGATCGATGAGAAACGGGATTACGGGAAATTTTTCTGAACGATTCGGTGTGGAAAATTCGATGACGATTCGGGAAGGAAACGCGCAGCGATGCAATTCGAGGATCGAAACGACTTCCACGACGCTTTAATTATTTAACGGTAGACAATCGTTAAAAGGCTCGCTGGTCGAGTCGAACACGAAGAGCAATCGGTAAGTGGTCACCAGAACAACCTTACGGACAACACGAATGGCAATTGAAACAAAATACTCGGTGTTTAGAAGTCAGGCAATTTTTGTAGCTCGTAGACTGACATCTGAGATTCTCTTAACTCGCGAATTTAATATACGAAATTCCCGAAACAAGAATTTCGAGCAAAAAGAAAAGAAGGAAAACAAAAAAGATCGCAAGGGCCACTGCAAATACGTCAAATAAATTCAACTTCCTCACTTTCTCCACGTTCCTGCTTCTCCACAGGAGACATTATGAATATTCTGCGAAATTTTTCGTATCGTTTCAACATGTCCAATCGACGATATAGACTGTACGATAAATTCGATGAATATTTCGATTCGACTGCGTTTTTAATCAAATGTTCGCAGTGGCCCCTGAGATGTTAACGTTGCGACTCGAACGTTTCGTTCTTTCGCTTAAACAGGAATGGCAATAATTGCTGCGATAAGTTGGAAAGGTTATTCTAAATAGAGAATATATAACGCTCGTCGTTAAAAACAAAAAAAAAAAAAAAAAAAGAAGCGAAAGAATCGAAATGTGAGAAAACGTGTGGACGATATAAATTGTCCGAAAGTATTGCGCTTATCCCGCCCGAGCTAAAAGCAGAGATTACACTATATATCGTGGAAAATATAAATCGTACGATAGACCTATATGAGAAGATATGTGTGTGACAAAGGCATTATGAAGTCGCGTGCGCGATGCGATACTTTTACGAGATAATTCTAGTACGAAGTAATCATACCTAAGCATGTATTAATGGTACCTAGAAATCGATGATTTCGCAGACCAAATCCTAAATGCGAACAGATGTAACCTTTATCGTGATGAGTTTTATACAACAAGCGTGTCGAGCCTCGTTGGCGAACATTATCCACCCGAGCATCGTTTTGCGGGTAACCAAAACTCTACTATCGCATACGCGAACAAACATTTTCTGTAATTACAATTTACAGTCTCAATCGAGCAAATGCTACGTTCGTACGATCACGGTTCCGTTTTTCAGCCCGAGAGACGATGGCACGCGATACGCATTTCGATTTTACGTTTGACACACTCGAGCAAAACCTCGCAGAGCAATAAATGACAAAAGTATGGACCATTCGATCTCGTCTACGATAAAGGTTAAAGTCTGTTGAAGTCCCTGCGAGTAATTATTATCTTGGACGATGACCTTCTCCCAGCGATATACGGAGAATCGTTTTGAAACGGAATGGAAAACCAGAAGGAGTTATATATAACCGATTCCACGTTAAACATAGAGTTCTATTATAAGGACGCCCGCAGATTACCTCCGATCTAACCCGACTAGTACTTCATCTCTATCGATTACCTCTAAATTCCGCTGTTCATCGTTTAGAACAACGATTCTCCTGAAAAAAAACTCGACTTGCGAACTCACTCGCGAGCGCTCGGTTATCGATTTGCTGTTGCTCTCTGAAAAACCTCGAAACTCATTGTATGCCCGTGGAATGATTTCAAAGGGTACGGATCGAACGATGATCGCGATCGGACTGGTAGAAACGAAACGGCGAGAGAAATATGTATAAACGGGGGTAGACTGTTCGATGAACGGAAAATTTGATCGGCCTACAAACATATCCAAACGTTTCTTTAAGGGTACATTAGGCGCGAGGACGATTTCGACAATTGATCGGGGAATTAACCGGCCTCGAACCCTCCACGGAATAGTCCTCGGCCAATGTTAATCGCATGGACAATCCTGTTGAACGAATGCAATCATCTGAACCCGTAGGTGAAAGGTTCTTCCTTCCTAAGTGGCTAAGGACGCGCGCCGTAGGCACGTTTTCTATTATCATCGCTACCAATTACTATTGCCATATTCTAATCTTCGGCACGTAATCTATTTTACGGTCCCCGCCGACCGTTCTCGCTCCCTTATTCCTCTTTTTCACGTTCTCGCTGGAAAGGCTACTTTTGTCGTCGGTGATATTTCACGAGGCGGACCGGTTCGACTTCAATTGGAACGGGTACGGCACGTTCTAATCGTCTGAAAGCTTCAATTCTCGTAGGAATTATCGATACAGGTCGTGCACGCCTCGCCGTTGAGCGCGACCCCCTTTTTCGTTCCCTCAATAGGCGCTTCGAACTTCAATTACCATCGAGAAACTCGCGGTATTTACTTAAGCTTTTTACCAAGAGAGAAGATTTATGCCAACGTGAACAACTTTTTTCATGCTGTCACTATTTTTTACGATTCGGGAGATCAACCTTTCGATGTCATGTACGAATCAAGTCTGCCTAACTTTGTGACTACCGTATCGCCTACATAAATACTATATATATATACACACACGTATAAGTATACATGTAATATAGGTATTTAAGTATAAAAAAAATCTATATATATATATACATACATATACATATATACATATGAGGATAAGAATGCGTACATATGCCGTATCGAAATTGACAATCGAGATCATTGATCCAATTATGTATGCTACGAGTCTCCTAGCAGATATCCCATACAGTAATTGTAATTTAACGAAACACGGATAATCGTGTGAAATAATCGTAGAGATGTAACGTCGTCGATATAATTGTATGTATGTACTTGCGACATCGTACGATACACGTAATCGGGACAATCGATTGGGTTTCACGGTCGAGAAGCATGCGTGAACCAAAGAGCCTTCTGGAGGTGGACATTGAGAACGTAATGCATACGGGTAGGTCTGCTTTCGAACCACGATCGAACGTCCCGGGGAAACGAAGTAACAGTAAAAGTTAGGGATTACATCCAAGCAACAACCTCTTCCCGTACGTATCGGTGTTGTATGTACTCGTTCTAAACGTCTAAGTGTCAAACGACAATCTCATCGGGTCGCGTCTATGCTCACGCGGAACAAACACCGGACATGCACCCTCTGCGCGCAGGTTGAAATCAAACTCAGCATTACATCACTGTGATCGATACGATTAACGACAATTAAGCTAACGAATTCTAGTTTGCTTCCCGTCAGACTTTCCCGACAGGACTAACCCCGTGCTGGCGTAGACTTCGTTCTACGTTCAACACGGCCTGTCGCTGCGAATCCTCTACTCGCGAGTATCCTCTTCCCGCGGTAACTTTATACGGTATTAAACGAAGAAAACCAATTATTATATCGCTAACTAACGATAAAACAATCCTAGACTCGATATAACTTGTATACTGTTGTTACATTACTTAAAATTCTAGCGGATATTAAAGAAAGGGGTGGAGGGAGGAAGAGGTGTATCACCCTGAAGTAGGACGATCGTGACTTGATCAACTTTTCCAATTCTTTTCTAATTGTAATGTTAGAGGATCTTACTACTATACTAGGTAGACGCGTTTCAAATTGAACACGATTAGTATCGTAAAGGGATCGCGATTTCGGTTCGTTTGTTACACTTAATTTCCGACGATAACGAATTACTCTCACGCGACACGATGATACTTCTTATTCGTTTGTTTCCTTCGATAGACCACCGCACTGTTTCATACGAGTTATACAAAATACTGCTCAATTACGGCCTAAATCGTGTGAGAAAAAGGCAAGCGAACGAGTAAAGTACGGTATTCGATTCGACGAGTGCTCGATCCTCGTGTAACGGATGTCGTATTGCCGGTTCGATGACGTTAATCGCGACGATGATGTCACTTGGCAAGCGTGTAATGTCGAGAAACAAGCGTAATACGATTAATGCTTTTTATGGATCGGAGAACACCTCGATGCCAAAGGATGACAATAATCATCCAAGACCTACGGACGTCAGTTGCAAAAAGACGCTAGGAAATAATAGACACCTGCGCGTCTGAAATTATGAAACTTGAACTACCATCAAAATTCTGCTCAATCCTTGCATGGTTCTACATGGACACTCGCTACGTTTCACAGACGACTCTCTCTCTCTCTCTCTCTCTCTCTCTCTCTCTCTCTCTCTCTCTCTCTCTCTCTCTCTCTCTCTCTCTCTCTCTCTCTCTCTCTGACGATTCAAATCGGGATAACGTTATCATCACGCTTCAAACTAGTCTTTAAACGTATTGTAAGCTATGTAAGGATTAAAGTCGCTCTAGATTTCGTCTACGTGTCTGAAAAGTATTCATCGCGTTACTTCGAACGTTGCGTTCCTTTTTCTCCAGTGACTCGTTAACTTTCTCGAGAAATTAATGCTTTTCTAAAGTTACTACTTCCGGTAAAAACTGTCCGCGGTTCCTTCTTGGGAAGGAGGAATCGTCGCGGAGCGAGACGACGCCATGGTGTTCTGCGCGAAGTTACGCGCGGGAAAAACTGTGTGCTTCGACGGAGCTTCGTTTCCGGTTATTAAGATCTTCTTAAGTGCTCATCTTTCTACGAGATATTCGTACTTGATCGCGTTCCATTCAGATCTAACGTCGGATTACCACAGTTCGTTGTAGACAGGACGCTGGGTAAGGCATCTTTAACAGGTAGTTTAAGCGTAAATTAGATGGTGTATCGTTCTATACTGAATTTCATGTGATGTCCTTACGTGTTAAGTGTTGATTGTCGCACATGTGGATTAGAATCACGGCGTGCGGTAGACTTTTACGGGTTAATCGAGTAAAACGATAAATCTTAGCGATTACACAGTCGACTACGTTCGACTTATTCTCTGGCGATAGTACGTGTGTAAGTATGTAAAAGTCGTAATAGGCATTTCGCGTGGAAGCGTCTTCGAGTCACGTGACAGTTTCGTCTGGGCCATCAAACGAAATTAAAATCAATACCTCCTCTCTCGCTACCTTTCTTCGACGCACAAAATTATGGTTTGCAGGTGTCTGGCGCTCGGAGTTTCTTTCGTAACTGTTAGTTTCGCACACGCAGACCGAAAGACGCTTCTTTTAACGATAGTGCTCTCAAATGATTAATCGATTCCTTAAGCTTTAACTGATGGAGGTGACGTACACATCAAGGCGGCGGAAAACGCACCAAAGATAGACGACGAAGGGAAGGGAAGCCAAAAAAATAAAACGCGAGCGTTTCATCTCTTTCGTCCTGCGTATAAAACACAATATTCGTGGAAACGTAACTTTTTTACTATTTCGGGAAACACAGACTTTTCAGTTCCAACGGCGACAAATCCAAATCTAAGGATCTAACGACGGTCCACGTTCTACCAAACTAAATGCAATCTATTACACGATGTTTGTTCTTTACCGATATGTATTTACGTGACGGGAATACTTTCTAGGTCAGTGCGTTTCAAACTTTTCGCCTCTAGATCGTCCATTCCCGTTTGTCGGCCGAGAGGACACGAAACTTCCGGTTTGCGCGGTCACACGAGTTGCAATTCATAACTTATGGGTCGTATGGAAGTATGCGCCGCACAGTCGGGTCAATAATTCTATCGAATGTTACAGATGAAAGTATATAATGTTATCATTTTGTGGATGAGAAACAATAAAACGGAACACGACGGGATATCCAGCGATACCCCTCGTCACCTGATGGCGTACGTAATTTTATCAATGTTGCTGATGAAGCTACGGTTCCAGAGTTTATCGAAATAGAGAGATACAAAGAGATTTATAACGGTTCCTTCAAACGAACAAGTTGAATGTCAGTAATTTTATCAATGTTGCAAAGTGAACAGATTATAACCACAGAGTTTATCACAGATCGGTACACAATAAATCACAATACACAATGATTCCTCGTTAAATATAATCGTATTCGCCCTCGTTCGAGATACAATAAATCAGCGCGGTTACAGATAAAAAGTACTTTGAGTCATCGGAAGCAAATGAGATCAGACGGTTACAAGAATCATCCAAATATTGTACGACGCAAAAAAGTATATTTTGAATCGACACGTAAAAATGTATCGAAGTATCAAAAGGTTTCTGCGTTAGCCAACGATGTGTATGCGGTTGGAAATCATCATTGTGAAATTAAAAATTACAGAAAATAGAGACGTAACGATAAAACGAGAACAAAGCAAAAGGAGAATTCCAATGGTTGTAATTAGGCTGGGTAGTGAATCGAAGACGACTTGAAAGGAAGGGAACTTTGCGAAAGTCGTACGCAAAATTATTGTGTAAAGTGTGTTTTAATGAGAGATTGTTATGTCGCGCGCTGGTTACACTGCGTAACGATGAAATCCGAAGATGACTGATTTTTTGTAGTATGTATAAGCGCGAACAAAACGCGTCACGTGAGTCTTTCGAATTTTTCGCCCATTCCTCCTCTCGAGGAACTTTGTGGATTTGTGTACCCCATCCGTAACCCCAACTGGCCTATTCCCTTAATAAGAAAGATGTATAAACGGATATTGTACAAATACAGATATGGTAAAAACGAAATCTAACGGTAATTTATTATTGTCTTGTGTTTTTCTTAATCATAATTAATACCGATTACTATAGAATCTCAATGGTTATTAATGTAAGTAAAGATATTTAAAATTATGTTAAAATTGTTTAGGTTTTGGCTTTACTTTTCATATATCTATAAAAGCCTATTAATATACAATTTGTTTTTTCCATATTTTATTTTCATATTAATTTATATCAATATTCTACCATTGATAAGGTATACGAGAAATCAATTATTCTACGGGTTTTCGTATCCTGTACTCTGAAATACCGGCCGTAGGAAAAAGCCATAGGATTTATTATGCCCTCTATAATTTAAAGTGGAGACTTGAGAAATTATATTTGATCAAATCACCGAAATCTAGAACTATTCTAATCTATACGTTAAATTATTTAACATTTCTGTTTGAGAAGCACGTAAGTACAAATTGTACATACATATACATATATATTTGCTTTTGATAAATTATGCATAATATAATACGTAATATCTCATTTTCGTTGGCAAAATTTATGAAAATCTTGCATTATTATTACACTTTGATCTATACATGGCATTTTTTCATATATAATCGATTATATTTTCGGAGGGATGAAATATAATTTTATTTCGTTATTTCGCAATGATCTTCATGGAAGCCATAATGTATCATATATTGTTCGACACTTTCAACCAATCACGTTTCACTCGTGAAATTCAAACTTCTCGTACGAGCTAATGTGACGATGGCGTCCCTTTTCGTTCTTCCTTGAATTTGTCATTTTTAAGTTTGATATAAAGTGTTCGAGTAATTAAATTATCAAAAAAGTGTGAAAATACAGCTTCGAGAATATGTTGTGCCAGTTCCTGATGTAAATTTGCAACTAATTGCGGAGAAATGTAAGTTGAAATATCTCTTTCTTCCGACTCGTAAATTCTGCCTCGAAAAAGAGAGATTTATTGCAATAAATCCTTTCTTAAGACACGAATTCCAATATTTCAATATATAATACATTACAATATTCGCAATTAACATCGTATTAATAATAAAATAATATATATACGCATAACAAAGCATTTCCTATGTTATATGTATTTTATACGTAAGTGTATGTTATAATAGGACTGTGTGTATCATAATACAACAGTACAAACATTTCTAAGAAAAATACATAGGAGAGGTTTCCTGGAATTCATGTTTTGGACTCATATCCTTTGTTGTAAACTTTCAGTTTACTGCGTTGTTTGCAGTTTAAACTAGTGAACGAAATTATCAAGGCCACCGAATGGGGTGTGGAAACGGAGTGGGGGACTACGTTCGGTCGCGCTCGTGACTTCATTCGGTCGCGCTCGGGACTACGCTGGGCGCTCGCGGGTCGTGCGGGGAGTGGTATCGCCAGTTCGTGTCGACCTCTGCTATCGGTAAGACGTATCGAGCTGCGCTCCTGCATTCGAGGTACGTACAATCCTTATCGACTGCGTAATATCCTTAATCGTAATTCTATTAACACTTTTGTTCTATTATTAACATTATTTAATCGTTATATACTTGTTTAATAACTTATTAAACGTTAATATAGGTATATCTTCGAGTTTTACTATTGCGCATTAATTCGAATTCTTTTATTTCCTTTGTTACAGATTCTCGATCAGTTATATCTTTCAACCAATGGATATAAGGGGATATAAGGAGTAACTAACATCGTAGTCACTATTCAACAACGACCAATGATGTCTTTGATGGAAATTTGGTAATGGAATTCGTACGTGTCAAAGGATGCGCGGGAAGTAGTACCGCCATTTGAGTGACCTCTGTTGCTAGTAATACGTATCCAGACCACGCTTTTACTTTCGAGGTACGTTCACTTTTTTATCGACTACGTAGTATTCTCATTTTTGATTCTACTAATACCTTTGTTCTATTATTAACATTATCTAATCATTATATGTTTGACTAATTATTTATTCAACATTATTATTATAAATACAAATACATCTTTAAGTTTTCTCTTTATTTTTTTTTGTATGATTTATAATCTTAGTTATTATAAAATCTCGTCGTAACTAATTTTACTTTTGCACATTTATTCGAATTGTTCTGTTTTTTTTTGTTACAGGTTTTTAATGAGTTACATCTTACAAACAATGGATATGACGAGTAATATTGCACTGATGTCTAAAAGAGGTGACAAGAGGAACGTATGGTATAAATTTATATATCTTTTTTATTGATTATTTGTTAACATTTGGATATAATTCATAGTGTATAACAAATAATCACAGTAGAATTTTTATCGATCAGTCATGTTATATTTTTTATGTGTTCATAAATAGTTTATAATATTTGAATATATTTTACAATATATTCAAACTTTATAATCTATTTTATTTATGCATAATGTTTTATACATATATATAATACTTCTACTATAGCTGAATAATTTAGAAAGAAAGTAATATTTTCTTTGACAGACGCTCGATTAGGAAAAGACGACAAATAATATGAAAGTAAAATGTGTTGTTTTTATTTATACCCTTTGTTCCCCTACTAACAATGCCTTTCTTCCAGAAAATTTTTGTGACCGCGCGCAATGCGGTCAGTAGAATCAGTGCTTGTTCCGATAAATAGTTATAATATTACTTAGAGCACAGCTGCTCTAATTTCAATTGCATTTTTTTTTTAATAATCATACGCGGAAAAATAGAGTCAGTGTTTGTTTCGTATAAATGGCAATAGCTTTGTAGTCTTTTATTTTATTTTTTTTTTAAATATTTGCTGCCTCGCGGTATTAGAGTCATTGCTGTCATCCCAAAGGACTTCGCTGTGCTTCAAAAGCCAAAAATGTAAGTATCTTTCGTACTTTACTTACAAATCTAAATTTCTTAAACTTTTAATCTGTTTCATTTTTAATCTTTTGCAAAATTAGCATAATTTCGATTGATTTATTGTAACCAATTACAAAATTAATTAAAATCAATAAAATGAATATAAAAATATTTCGACAAGGGTTTTTAAAGACCAAATTATAATAATGTGGTTTCTATTTAAGTTTTTTTCAGTAACTTCTACTACGGATTCAGCTGCCACTTCTCCATCGAGGATTCAACATCTCTGACGACTTCACCGAGGCTTCAGCATCCCCGATGACTTCCCCGAGGCATTGGCATCTCTGATGACTTCCCCGAGGCATTGGCATTTCTGATGACTTCCCCGAGGCATTAGCATCTCTGATGACTTCTTCCAGGTGCCAGCAACATCTCAGATGACTTCTGGCTGAGCTGCTCTACTCATCGTCCGGTGAGTCGCATGCGTTTTAAGTTCCTCTGGTCACCTAATCATGTCGTAGGGCGAAAGGTCCAAAACGGCACAGGTGACTGGTTGTAATTACGTAGAATTTTTCTGATGAGCACAGTGACCATGGATATATAATAAATGTATCCATGAGTGGTGACATTTATTTTATGTGTGTTATTTATTAGAGTAGGCTAGGTCTTCTTGCACTTCGCGATTTTAAATGTCATAATAAATAGTAATATTTGATAATTATTAAATAAGTAAATGAATAAGTATTAAATAAATAAGTATGAATATTACAGTAGTTATATTAGATATGAATATATATAAAGGTGCAATATTTTTATGCATATTAATAATTATATACATGTATGCATATGTAGTAATAATATATTTTGTGGATAAATAAGTAATATATATGAAAACTGCTTTGTCATAGCAGTACATAGTGGTGAAGTCGGATACCCTCCGACTTCGTATCTGCAATAATTATAATTAGTGTCCAATAATGTTGACAAAGTGCATCATTATTGATACAAAGATATGTAATATTTATTTTAATCTTGATTTAATATGATAGAAACTATCGAGTTTGTATTTATTGCAAATTGAATGCATGAAATAAATCATATATATGGTGAATATCATATATATGGAATAGATTGTAGATATATAGTATAGCTTTCGTTTTAATTAAAGTCTGATTTCCGAAATTATGTTCATACACATGTGTAAGAAGGCATTTTGCATCGAGTAGATTTTGAAGTCAAAGCATTGAACTTGAATATTATTTTCATATTTTAGAATGATTGCTTTGATGACGAGATCGCTCATCAATAGTACATTTCTTATAAGTTGAGATAATATACTGTAGTTAAATTGAATATTGTTCGAGACAATGAGGGAGACACTTTCCAATTCCTTCTATCATTATAATGTACGGAATACAAAATAATTGATTTTAAATTTAATTTTTATTTCGAATTTAATTTTGATTTTAAATTTAATTGTAATTTAAAGTTTATCTTTAACTTTAAATTAACTTTTAATTTGAAGTTTAACTTGAACTCGAAATTTAATTTTGAATTTAAATTTAATTATTTCTATCAGTCAATAAATGAACTTTGCGTTCATCGTCGAGTAGCAAAGTGTTACCACTATAGCGTCCCAGTATTGGCCTCTATCCCGTTGCGTAAGGCCCTTGGTTATTCCAAAAGGCAGACGGGGTAGTCCGTCACCCCCACCGAGGGCATCGGTAGTGGTGGACTGCGTACTTAGATTACTGCACTGGGTTCACTGCCGGCTGATTGGGCGTATCCCAATCCCTGCCTCAAGGAGAGGTCGTGCCTGGGTGTCACCGTAGGCACCTGGTCACGTTAAACATTTCGCGGACGTGAAAATACGTCAAATGGTACTGGTGGCTGTAGTAGTAACTTCCTATGGGTTTGCTTTGATTGTTTTCAAGACCAGATTGAGGGAGGGTTCGCTTCGAAGGAAGGGATACATCCCAAAGGATGTCGATCATTTTTGAGAGTGAAGAATCCTTCACTTTTTTCGCGTCGCGCCGCGCCTTTAACTCTATTCTGTACATTATAATGTTATAATGAATTGTCAAGCTTCTTTCTTATTTCTCGATCAGTATTTAATAATTGGTAGTTAGTTACTCCACTGCATAGAGCATTTCTAGCTTCATGTCCGGTTAGTTTATTAGCTGTCGCTATAGCGTCCCAGTACGGGCGCCCTGCCCCGTCCGTAAGGCCCTCGGCTATTCCGAAGGGCAGACGGGGGAGCCCGCCACCCTCACCAAGGGTATTGGTAGCTTCGAATCTCGCCTAGGGGTTCGCGGCGCGCTAATTGAGCGTATCTCAATTCCTGCCTCATGGGAGGCCGTGTCTGGAATGTTATTCGACGACATTCTGGTCACGTTAACCATTTTCGCGGACGCGAAAATGCGTCAACGACGCTGGTGGCTATAGCGACATTATCGCGTATATTTGACTTGATCATTTTTAAGATCATGCCCAGGGATTACGTTTGAGGATACTGTAAAAAATCCAGCGTGTCATTGTTCAAACTCTGTGCAGCGTAATAACTATCAATGGATAACTTTTAATAATGTGTTAACCATTGTAATTAGATCAGGATTTTCAGGTTTTGGCATTTCCGTGTTCATTGTCTGGACCTCACTCACGTGCCCAGGTGCTACTTGGGTGGGGAACAGCGATGGGCGCGATGTTTGTACTAATAAATTGTTTTTTTCGCGGCTGACGAGCTAGTGTTATCGTGCACGACGTATCTTCCACATTGTGTGTGTGTGTGTGTGTAGTTAGGTCGTGGAAGTGCGTCGTTTCCATAGAAACGATTTGCTATTACTTATAAATGGTACCAAATTTACTTTTAATTACAATAACAGTACCAATTTCAATAAAATTCTCGTCGCTAATATAACTTCTGTGTTTTGTGAAAAATACAGATTTTTTCAAAGTTTCAAATTCCATATTAGACAATCAAATGTAGATAGAAACGCTTTACTGGCGTTGTACGCAATGTTCGCTAGTCTCGTCAGCTGATTACAGCACTGGTACGTACCCTTAGAGTGTGAAAGTTGTATGCCAAGCTCGGGTGTCGGAGGCGTCCCGGGGCGTTCTCTCTAGTGTAGGCTTTTTGCGCCCGGGTGTTTGAGTGAGAATTTCCGGGGGTTGAATGAATGTGTTGGTGTGAATGTTTTGCCATTTTTAAATATAGGAGGGTTAGGTAGGTAGGTAGTTTGCTTCTGGTATGTTTGTCTGTTAATAATAAGTAGGTAGGGCCGGGCAGGTTGACCACAGTCTCCGATCGGGCAGGCGCATTTCTCGCGTGGTTCAACCTGTTTCAGGGAATTAGATTTGAAAGATCGACGGTATAGTTGGCGCGAACGGGGGTTGCCGTTCGCCACTGGCTTTACTCGATCGATTTTTCGAATCGCTTCGCGGTCGCGGTCGCGATTTGCACGAAACGAACGTTTTCTGCTCGAGATGTAGCACGCTTGCACGGACAGCGATTTCTTAAATCGTTGCTCGTCTTGCGTGTGGTTAGAAGTCTGGCTTCATGTTTTGATTCATTTTTTGAGTCATTTGGTGGTTTGCGATTAGGGAATCTCGAGCTTAGATATAAGTTTCAGGGTCCTGGGCTTCATGCCCGAAGAAAGAAGAGGCTATATGCCGAAGAGGCCCGGAGAAAAGGGCAACTACTAATGGCTATGCATTCAGAGGCAGGCAACCCTCTCGATGCAGAGTCATTGCTTGTTACTACTTTGTCACTATGCTCATATTTTTGTAGTAGTAGTAGTAGTAGTAGTATAGCAGAATGCTGGCTCATCGAATGCTGGGCAAACCGCGGTTTCATTTGTAGCGTTGCGAATAATTAATTACGGTTCCATTTAGCGTTGCGAATAAATCCAAATCGCGATTTTTATTAGTGTTGCGATTAACTCCAGGTCGCGATTTTTATTAGAGTTGCGTATTAATTAATATATCGGGATTTGAGTTAGAGTTGCGTAGAAATGATAATCGCGTTGCTCTTTTAGTGTTGCGAACCATGAGATCGCGATTGTTTGCTGGATATATAATTATTATTTGCTAATATTTGTTTCGCGAATAAGGTTAAATTACATTTGCTATTTTAATATGTAGTAGTAGTTTTTAATTAGTTCTATAGTGTTGCGATTTACATATATCGCGAGTAGTTGTATCTTGTTTCTTGTAGAAATAATAGTTTTCAATTGTTAAGTTTCTGATTCCATTTAGTGTTGCGATAATGAACGACGCGTTTCTTACGATAGTGTTGCGAAACGTTAACGAAATGCCCAAATCGTCCACTTATTCTGTGGAAATATCAACCGTAGCTAAAGGAGCTACTAAAGGAGTTGATGATTTTGTTACACCTACAAAATCCTTCCATCTGCGCTATGAAAGTGTGATCTTTGACATAGAGTCACCACAGTAGCCAAAGGGCTACATTGCACCGTGGTGACATTGCACCTATGCGGATCACTGTTTAAAAATCTCTTGTATTAGCGTTGCGTGCTTAAATTATGGGTGTATAAATTAGTGTTGCCAATTAAGAAAAGCGCCCTGAAGTGGCTGCTCGCGAATTGCTTTTTCATGACACACCCCGCGATTAAATTTCAGATTTTCTTTATTTGTTATTTAGTAATTTAGTGTTGTGAATTATAAAGAGCGCCACAGTGTGGCTGCTGTCGCGATTAATTTTGCTCACTTTGTTGCTTGATATATAATCTTTAGGAATATGATGATTATTTCATGTTTAATATACTGAATAATAATATACTGAATAATAAATATACTGAATAATAATGAATTGTTTCTGTGTTGGATGAATATTTCTATTGAATTATTTCTTGTGTTTTCGTTTGATTACAAATCGAGCGTTTGTCAGAAAATATTACGCATTAATTTATTCAATAAATAGACATTGTTCATTAAAATATACTTGATCAGTTTTCTTACTTAGTAAGTAAGTAATTTGTTCGTTTAATTTTAATTCATGACTGATCTTTAAACATTCTATATGTGTTTTATGCATAGGCATGTATCAGCTTTCGAAATTAGTGAATGTATATTAGTATACGATCTCATATAAATGTAGAAAACTCCTTTGGCCGTGTATTTGCATAGCGATCTTGTTGCAAGTATACGTTGAGAGGAGATTTCATTAAATGAAAATTTGCTTAAAAGGAGGGTGGATGGGCCGCGGTTAGGGCGGGTCTCGATTCGCAGCAACCTCCACGTGGTGAGACCTGGGCAACATATTATTTAATATATAATTATTAATCGCATCATGGTGGCATGATACAATTACAAATTATATAACAAATAATATGGGCAAATAGCTGTCATAGGGATAAATTTATTTAGACTAAAATAAACTAGAATTTTTTCAAGTTTAATTTTACTAAGTGGTAAATATATAAAAGTATTAACGGTAGATGATAATGTAGGTGTTACCATGTCATGGTAAATCGTTTCCACTTTGTTTATATCATACATAGGGATTTTTCATATGGGGTTAGCAACATTTTTATTTCTTCCATTGGCCACTTATAAGTAATATGGTTTACATTTTTTAAACATTGTTTTCAGAGTAAAGATATTAAATAGAATCTTTCAGTGAGGACAATATTTCATGAAATAGTTATTGTATTTATATGTTGGGATTTAGTGAATATGATTCTTAATTTGTTATTTGTTGCTCTGAGAGGTAATGGCCGTGATAGAATCAGAGTTTCTTTATACGATCGCTATTTTAGTTTGTGTGATACTAAATCCCATAAAGTGATGAGTTTATCCTATGTCTTGTCTGCTTCTCTACCTCGTTTTCAGTTTGTGAAACAGGAAATCCAATAAAAGGATATAGTTTATCCACTATCTTGTCTCTGATGTTATTTAATGTTGCAAATCGGCATCATTTGGTAATCTCTGTAGTATTGTAAAATGTGGATTATTTCTATGAATGAATAAAATATTGTAAAATATCATTAGTAAATTAGTACACACAAAAAATTAATATTTCACTTGTGAATCTACGAAAACAGAGGTACGTAAGGAGATATGAAAATGCGAGCAGATGGATGTTGTCATTTCGTTGTAAAATCTAGTATCGTTGAAATTCACTAGCTAGAAAAATGAGGGGAAAATTTAAATAAAATTAAGATTAACCACGTTCATTAGGTAGCCGTTTTACCTGTCAGAGCTTAGGGTGGCGCAACCGATTGAAGCGTCGAGGGTGCGAGGTGGGGGCTGTACAAAGAGTCGCACTCGGTGGTAGCTCGACACTTCGGTTCAGTTCGCTCGCAGCGCTCACACCGTTCGTATTTAATGTTGTGTACCGTTCGTTCGGATCCCTTTTGATACATTTGTGTCGCCACAAGCATCGATTCGAGAAAAAGAAGTCAATTTTGTTGTATGTACGCAAGTGCGCGTAGCAATATTGTTCACCACGCGAGGGAGGAACGGGAAATAATAAAACGATACTCGCGGCGAGGCGTCTTCGTTTATTGGCAGACAGAAAGAGACCTTAAGCTGTCACGGTGCAACAAGTGAACGCGGGTAGCACGTGGAAAAATCGGAAACAAATTCGACGTATCAACGGTTGGTCGAGGGTCCCGCAAACGATGTGTCAGTTCGATAAAGGGTGAACGTGCCTGTGTTACGTTACGACACGTCGAAGTTTGTTCGCGCGGTCGACACGCGAGTCGGCTCAATTCAAGTGCCCGGCGGATATCGATAATCGAATCCATCGATCGATCGTTCACGGTGTGCGCGTTCGCGGCATTTTCCTTGGCGGTGCGCGATTATCGCGTTCGAATGTTTCGATAGGTAGAGCGGCGTGGCAAACGACGCGAAAAATGAACGTCGATTCGAAGGACTGGAGTCCGTGAGTGTCCGACACGGGCGACCGGAAATGATATCCGCGCGTCGACGGAAACCGAAGACACGAGGATAAAAGTGCGAAACGAAGAGCGAGCTTGTTGCCATTCAACGAATGTCGATCGTTCACTTCGCCGCGAAATCGTCTCACGATTGTCCAGTGTCGAAGACTGGTAGAGAATTTCGCTACTTTCCCCTCGATTTGTACCCCGCTTGTGCGTGAATGCTAGCCTTTGTCTCGACGATATCGCGAATTGCGAGTATTCTTGTGAATCATGGCCGTTCGAATGCTACGCTCTTCTTTAATGTTACGGAGCCTCTTCGTGGTTTTGTTGTTCTTGTGGAATCTGAACGATGCGCATGCTGCCCGTGGATTTAGACACAACACGAGGCACGGTGAGTCTTTTCGTCTATGCTCTGTTTACTTCCTTTTTTTTTATTCTACTGTAACGATGTAGATGTATTTCAGCGAAACTCACATTTAACTTCGATATTCGTAAGCAAGAGAAATAAATCATGCTGTTCATCCCAGTATCTCTCCATTGAACGTGTTACTCGCGATAATGTTGACATTGTTCTCGTTCTTCTTCAGTGACCGCCTTATTTTTCAGCACGAATACAATATTTGCGACGATAAATAAAATCAGAGGCGAACATCGTTTTTATTCACCGTTTAAAAGTTTTCGATCTCCTGGGTCATCAAGCGTCAAACTTTTTATTACGTTTTCGGCCGATTATGATTTAGACCAACGACGTGGCTCGATGTATATACCACGGTTATTTGCATAATACATATAAGCGAATCGCCGTTTATTCGTAAAGTCTTGGATGTTATGCAAATTACCAGGAGCAACAGCTCTCGAACACAGATCGAGATAGAAACATTTTTATTGACCCACTAAAAATCGCTCATTCGAAACGTATTTACGCGAGCCTCATTACGCGAAAGGGTAGCTGCTGACCACCACCGCGACGGTTCGATCGACTTTTTGCCTAAGCGTATACGCGCACACATGTTTTATTTGGTCCCATTGGAATTGTGCATAAATTCATGATGCATAATTACCTACGTACTAATTCAATGTTCTTAAACAGAATTCAACCACGAAATTGTTCGTATTTTAATCTGAGATCATGTAAACGAGCATTGTCCACCGATCATTACTATTTTCATTGGCTAGTCGCTCCCTTTCTTCGCATTTTCGACAGTGTCGAACACAGGAGGTCCCGCGTAACTATCGTTCCTACGTGCAACGATAAATAAGAATAACGCGCGATAATTAACGTTCACGGTGGGTTGCACGAGCGCGATCGATCGATCGATCATGGAGGCCCGCGAGACCGTGGCAGCGATCGGATCTTCGAGAGATCGAGCCGACACTCACAGGCCCGCCCATGTATCGCTTCCTGTTTCTCTAATCGGATCGATCGTTTCTTTATACGCTCAATAAGTGCCCATGCAACTGGGCCGATGCAAAACTCTAAGTGCATACCATTGTACGAGCACATTATTGTTATTATTACTATCGCAATATATCATTGCGTTCACGTGGCAAACGATTGGCCAGTTGTAGATTATCCGGCAAATGGGATTCTCGTTAACGAGAAGTAGGATGATCGAGGGATGTTAGATACGAGATGCTTAATTGAATAAGATGGATGTTAGTCGTTTTATTTCAAGCAATTGATTTGGTTATTAGAGTAATAGTGAAGTTCGTAGTACTATCTGATTTCTGAGAAAGTACATCGTATTTAATTTTATCGAAAGTTTCATGTCATACTTGAATTCTTTCTTAACATTGTTTCCAGATTGACTTAATGGTTGATTGACTACTGCATAAATCAATATCGTGCTCGTTACAATTCTGACAAGTGACATTATCGAACTAGTCTATCAGCGAGAATGAAAGTATTATATTAATATTCTGTTTAGATAATCTCGTAAATTCGTTGATTTCATTAAATAGTTCATTATTGTATTATACGAATACAATCTCGGTTAACGCGCAAATTATGAATATACACATGCATTAAAGTATTTTTATGACCGAGTATAATTGTGTATTTATAACTGAGCGATTTCTTCACAATTAACCGCGTAATTACTATTCGAAGTAAGCATAGTAATGCACTTATGGGTGGAACTGGGTTAATTGCGCGACACAGCATCGTACATCATCGGTTTTCATCGTTTTATTACATTTGCATTGTGCAACGTTGCCATTGCGAAGCTCGTAAGGAAGTCAGCAATTTGCTTACTTGTAATTACAAGTCTAATTATCATGTATACTATTTGGCCATGGTAAAACAATCGTTGAAACTTCTCGATATGTCGCGCGTATCATTATGGGCAATATGTAAATTGCATTCTTGGTATAGAAATCTCGTTTTCGTGGTACTTTAGGAGAATTTCAACGATCTTCTTAATTATTTAATTTCAAGTCTTCTGGCAATCAAGGGAAGTTGTTTTATATTTTATCTGAGGAGTATCGTTTTAGGATAAGCTTACAAACGATTTTCATAGCAATCATTTTGCGATCTGTAACTCATTTGAGATGAATAGCTTTGCTCCTTCAAGGAAATAATTTTGTCGAATCTTTAATTATTACGTAGAATTCCTCTAATCTACAAATTTATTTACGTTTCATTTTTAAATTCATCATACATTTAATACCAAGAAAGTAATGCAGCTTTCCCGTCATAAACGACCATCGAAACAGATAGAAATTGGGACACGCGAGGCGTTGAAAACGTGTCGAGCACAGAACAGCTCGGAACGAATCTCCAAACGCGAGTGAAATCACTGATCCGTCTCTAAACGCCAGGCACGATAACAGTTTTACAAGACACGATCTTCCTTCGTCTGAAATAGGGTTGTTTCGCAAACAAATGAGCGTTTACACCGTTTCGCCGGAGCGAACGATTAAATTCGCTCTTTCGTCGAATGTAATTAAATTAATGATTCTCCAGAGAGTACACCGTCTGTCCGTTTAGATAGCGATTCAATGCGCGCCGCATACCCGCCTCGAGACCAAGCCGAAGTCTTTAGACCAGAATTTCTTTCATTCTAACTATGTTGGTACAAATGCCGCTATTATCTTCATTAGCGTTATAAAACGTTAATGTTTCCACATATTCGTAATCGCGCCTCTTTCACTGTTACTCGTTACAATTATTTTCCTCGATCATGATACTTGACAGCGATGAATACGGTCTCTGATGCGAGGTACGGTTTTTTAAGGTTTGGCACTACTTTCCTCCTCGATTGGCACCAGAAAAATCCGAAGAATTTCCTGTTAAATCCGTATCTACTCGTATCGATATTTCAAGCGGAAAATGGAATTTCAATCGTTTAACCGAATAACTATACTTCGAGGAACGCGATTTACCATACCACCGTTCGCATATTTTCATCCAGCTTCCTGTTCACGGTTAAGCGACTTCTAGCCGAAAATAAAATGATTTCTCCATGAAAATGCAGCTTGGAAGTATATTTCAGAAGATTGCCAGCCCCTCCGCACGTTCGCGTAACCGTTTACCGTTCCGTGGAATGGAATTAAATTGAATTATGCGTGGCGTACCCGACGATTAAAATATTCCGCGCAAAGCACCGACGCCTGGTGTAACCGGGATTTTTTCTGGGTCCAGGGGCGAGTAAATCGCCACACTAGTCGCTCGAAATAATTTCATTCTCGTCCTGGCGCACCGTTCTCGTTTTCTTCTTGTTTAAATGCCGCCGCGCGCGCGGCATGCAAAGTAACACTGACGGCGTTTATGTACGTGCCCGGAGTGCTGGAAGGGTTCAGGGAGAAACTCTGCCCCCACAGGGTATTTTAAGGGAACGAGGCGAGGCTTGGCCGTGACGGGGGCGATCGCCTTGAACCTCGACCCCAGACCCTCGAACGGACCGATTAAATCGGCTGCACACCTTCCACGAGACGATATATTTGTCAATATGCGCTTGTTCTTCTACGATGTCATTTGTCGGATGAAAAGTGGACATTTCTCATGCGGTAATCGCATATTTTTTGGATAAGCATTAACAAGTTTTAACGATTGCGAAACTTTCTTCTTCTTTATCAGTGGACGATGTAATGTAACTTAATCTCGACCAAAAGTAATTAAAAGTAACGATAGTGTAGATAAACCAACGTGATTTCAAACTCACAGTGGTATCGAGTAGTACCTACTTGTTCGACAATTATAGAACTACAGAGAATCTGTGGTTTCTAGGTTACTATTTGCAGAAATTGCCATATCCTGCAGCAATATCCTCTGTACAGCAGCAACTTTGCTACTGGTATGCACGCAACTGTTCTTTGATCATTATTTGCACGCGTTTGCTCTTGTAGACGGTTGTTACTTATCGTGTTACCTTCCGGATGTAGGAAGAATTGAAATATTTCAGGATCGATAGGCACATATAAGGCACACAAGCTTTGCTGAAGAAATTCTATTATCCGCGGATACCGAAGAAAAATTTTCTGTTGAATCGTATGTTAAGATATGTATAATTAGTTAGAAAGAAATAGTAAGTAATTTGAGAATAGAAAGATCATTTTTAGAATTGAGACAGAAGATTGTTGAATTGAATAGAACCTGAAGCGTCCGTATGTTTAAACAGATGCTAGATTTTGAGGGGTTCTAAGATGCATAAGAAACTCCTAAACAGAAACGCATCAAATACGGAATTGTAAACTTAGAGACATACATAAATAAGCACCCTATTTGAGTAACAAGCTGTAAACCTACACTTTTAAGGAAATCCCACGTAGAATCGCTTTTATTTTTAGATAAAAGTCTTTTGTAGAGTTTAAAATTTCCTAATAGGCTCAAGATAGACAAGTAAAATTAGCATAAAAATTAGTCTGTTAATTAATTAGAAAATTTATGGTTACTTGAAAATGGAGGAAAATCCATTGTTTTATAGGTTTATCATTAATATCACACTTTTGCTAGATAAATTACGTGAATAAAATATGATAACGTAGAAGGGTCGCTGACAGTGATTGTCAATGTACAAAAATAAAAAGTACTTTAATTGGTTTTAGAGTTCAAAGGTTATCAGACGTTCGGTTGACTTATGTAGACTTCTTATAAACCACTTTTATATATCGTACATTAGTATAAATTTTCACAGTAAATGAATCTCATCGGTAACTGTTGTTTCTTTAGAAATAATTTCTTGATGAAATGCCTATATATTTTAGAGATGCTAATGTTGCACACAAATTTTTATGAGATTAGAAGTACAATGCATGGTTGCAGTAATGCGGTAAAAAGAGAAAGTGTATTATATAATTCTGTGCGATATGCTTAAATAGGATTAGATATGCCTAGTCACGAGTTATGTGCAAGCTGTACAAAATTGCTCGTTACATGATAAGAAAATAATGGATTAAATATTTAGCAACGCTAATGTTCGTAAATTACTAATGCTCCAGCAATAACTAAAACAATTTATTTGGAATGTCAGGTAAAGAGCTCGTTTAATTAAATTGTTTAATATCAGTAAAAAGCGCGATTATTTCCTTGTAAATATTTTCCTTCTGCTGTCAAAGGTTAATGGATTCTGTGATTTAAATTCAATTAACGTAAGATAGGAATTAAATCATGTTTTGAACAGTTCTTGCCATTTAAGATGTGAAACTCACGATGAAATTATATTTCCTTCGCTCGCTTTAGAATGTTGCAATTTAGTGTAGCTAGACGCGATACGAGACAGAAACTGAATAATCTGTCGAAATTTATTGCTTGTAGAATCAAATTATTCCATTGCTATGAAAAATAGATATCTTTCTCATTTTTTCCTGTAGATAATGTCAGGGAAAGCATGGATGTAAAACATGTCAATTAATCATTAAACTATGTTAATTTATCGCTAAGGCTGTATTGCCAGATAAGAACAGATGAGGAAAGACGCAAAAGAAAAGGCAACAAAAGAGCATACTGATCCGAAAAGCTCAGCCTTTCAGTCTTTTATGTAATCAGTGGAATCAGAAATACAAAATGAATGCAGATAAGTATTGTGAAACATGTGTAGACGTGCACGCGAATATTAATAATTTTACAGCGAAACGAGTGTTACAAATAAAATCACGTGTCATTTTGATAATATACCTTATTCCTGCATTAATTAACCGGTTTGCCTGGTTGATGAGAATCGTAGATGACACGCGTTGAAAGCTACGTCCGTTCTACTCTACTGATTCATGTAAGAAAGTTATCCAAGCAGAAATATTGAATAGATTAGACATCGCGAATAGAATCAGTCGAACGAATAATTTTGTGGAAAAAAGTATGAAATCTCTGCGTAAAGATTATATATTCTTCAAGTTGAATTTTATCCAATGTTATTCGTTGGCATTTCCTCAGTGAACATTTCTGGTCTTCTCTTGTTTCTGTTTTCATCAAATTGGTATACGAAACAAAAACCTAGCTTGGTTTCCTTTATTGCTATTTCACTACGCGTAAGTCTAAATGATTTATGAGATTCGCCACCCTATGGCGTGAAATACCCCTTTAGACTGGTAGTTGTGACATGTTTATTTTTCTCGATTCACATTGCGCTTGGCTAATGGATTTCATCCCGTGGTTTCATTGTTCCTCGAAGGATAAACGACACTGAAAACGTGCGTGCAATTTCTTAGGTTACTTGGCTGACTTCTCATTTAGAGGGGTTATAAATGACTTTAGAATGGACGACTGGCCTTTTGCTAATCGTAGTGTACTTTGAAAAATGAATCCATAGTTTCCAAACATAAAATTCGTTGTCAATAGATAAATGTTATTGGCTTATCTTCAAAATTTTGCATATATATTATTAAACTTCACATATTTCATTTAAAATGAAAAATCTCTACCATTCCTTACCAGCTTTCCCACTCGTAACACTTTTAACCTTTTAATGACCAACGTACTCGGCCAACAGATCGAGACTTAATGCCATTACCGAGCACATAAACTTTGAAACCCGCCATTCTTCCTCGTCTCGCACAAGGAAGGCTGAAAACGTTTCACAATTTATACGTTCATAAAAGACCAGGGGAACATCGACTATAATAGAATAATCTCGAATGAACAGGGATGAGACATAGAACGAATCAATTGGGAAATTCCGCCGGTTCGTTCCAGCCGTCTCGTATCATGGCGGTGCTGGCTTCGTAAACCTCGTTAAACCGTCCATTTCACGCAGTGTCGTTAGCAACATTCCACATAAGATAGAGAGAAGGAGAGAGTGTATCAAGCCAAAGCATCCGGCAAGAGTTGTCCATTTTCCTTTCTTCTCTTCTTTTTCTAACGCCTTTATTCGTCATACCCTCGCTTTTGTATATGGAACGTCGCGAGGCCGGATATTTTTGTCCCGTCTCTCCTACTAAATCGTGATACCTACGCGTGTGTTCCGCGACCAAGTCTAGCTGTTCATATCCAGCTAATATCCAGAGGCTGTCGTGTCGAGTTTCACGAGCCCATTAATCGTTCGTTACTTCCGAACAATATGGATATTTTTGCTCGCTCAGGGCGTAATAATTTGGCGTCGCTCGTAATTACCATTCTAAATCGATCGATGGCATCCATCATGGACAGCGTTCATTGTTCTACCCTGGCGGAGATTTATACCCTAGACGACACCCGTTCTACACTTTGCCACCCCGATCGCGGCTGAGATATCATTAAAGTGTCGTTTGTATACGTCAGATTTATGTTAGATCGGGCTCCAGCGGTCGGATACCTTCTCTGAAATTGAGATTAATTTCCTGCCGGCTTTTGTAGACCTTTCTCTGTGAGAGCATAATTACGATTTGCCTCGTAGCGAGGAGCGTGGCTTTTCTTAAACGTGTTTGCACTGTTAAGTGTGCGCATTATCGTTGAAGCGGAGTGGACTGAAGCGCGAAGAAGAAAGGTGTTTTGATAGTGTACAGCGCTTTGTTGGTCCTTTTTTCTTCTGTTATAGCTTCTCTCTTTCCAATTTCCCAATTAACGGTTCAATATCTAATCGTTCGTTCGTTCGTCTTTTTCTTTTTAATTACAAATCACATCTCGATATAAACATTTTTTCAACGAAGTTTCCGACGTCTGTTATAAAATTTTCTGAAGTCTTTAGTTCGCACTCGAACTTTCTCTCTGTAACTTGCAATAATCTCTCTTTCCGATCGGAGTTCCAAAGCTGGCTCATTTCCCTGTCTCGCAATCCTCCCTGACCAACACCGATTCCTTCTCTGTCACGATTCGCCGCAGAGCCGCATTAAAAAAGCAACCCGTTTCCGCGAGTCCCGCAATAGCTTCCCTAAAGCAGAAACATCGAGTGTGTTTGCCAGCACGCGTTCATGGAAAATTAGAAGCGGTTAGTTTCCCGGTAGGGAGGCCGCGATCGAGACATCCCGAAACGCGACGGTATACCCGCGCCTCTCTCCTGTTATTATTTATGGTTTTAAGTCGGAATATATAGTAATGGCCGTGATTCATAGCGCTTGAAGGCGACAGCTTCGTCCGGCGACTGTCACCGATCGCAATGTCGCATTTAAGCAGGCAAAATCCGGGCCCGTAAGTAGAAGCTATTTATACCGTGCCACGATGAGTCCAGTGCCGTATACTTATTTCTTGCCTACCTTCTCTCTTATCGCCGCTCCTTTTCGTCCCGTTTTGCCCTTTCAAAACCATAACCAACAACCGTTCTCTCGACCGAGCTTCGTCATTATCTGTCTATACAGTCAGTCGCATAAGTGTACACACGCTCACGAAATTTCAAATATTTGTAAAAGATCAAGGGTTTTTAGGGATATTCATCCATTTGGTTAAATGTAGATAGATCTTTTTGGAGGAAATTAAGCGATATTTACGTTTGTTAGCGATAATTTGGTTGATATGAATAGTAAAAAAAAAAAAAAAAACAGTAAGGGAGACCGTATAATAAGTTCTTGAAAATAACTTGAGGCGCATAGAAGAGTCAAGAGATGCACGCGTACGTGCAGTTTTATTGTTGCATCGAGTTTACAGACGTAAAGCGTCCCATAGATTTTTCTGTTTGCATTTTCTTTACGACGATGCAATTCGAGACGATACTAACTCGAAAGACGTACAAGGAAGACGAGGTCAGAAGCCGGAAGTGAAACACGTTTCTGACAACTACCCGTGAGTGTCATCAAGGTGTACCATGAGAGTACTGTGCAATTAACACGAGATATGCCTCCGACGTGTCCGGGTAGCATTATATCAGAGTCACTAGCTGGTAGTCTACGATGGTTTTCAAGCGTTCCACTTCTCGATTCTCTTGGAGGTCTCAAAAAGAGTTTTGAATAATAAAAGATTGTTTAAAACTAGAAAATTGGGGGTTTATAGAAAAATGTTCGAAATTATTGATCTTTATTAGTATTACGTATACACGCAATGTGTTATTCGATGAAATTGAGGTTTTACAAATAAAAATTCAATAAGTTCATTCTACACTGTACACGTAAATTTATCTGAATCGAATGTCTAAGACGTGGAGTTTTATTTATGTAGTCATTTTTCTAAGACGTTCACTTCTTCCGTTAAGTTTGGCTGATGAATAGTTAGGGCGACCACTCGTTCGAGATGAAATCACGCGTAGGTTTTTATTCGAATCTACCGGAAGTGGAAGGTGGGCGAGCAATGAAGGGGGATCCTTGCGCGTAAAACTCGTAGTGGCTTCGTAAATAGGCATCGTTGCCGCGACAGGAAGTCTTGCCAGATGTTGATGGTCTTTCTCGCACGATCCCATTACAATCGCATTTGTTCGATCAACGGACATTCACGACCTGAAGTGTATCCTACTGAACTTTACGACAGTTTTATATGTTAACCGCCTAGCTAGAATCTTGATTTACTCGTTCTTTCGATACTAACGACAATTTTATAGTCCATTTAAACATTCGGATAGTCTTTAAAGAGAAAGGACGTTCAGTCTTGGATCAGATTTCAGCCTTTTGTTAGAACCAAATTTAGTTCATTATCGATAACAAAATCAATAGAGAACTATACAAATATTCCAATGATTTGCATATGAATTCTAAAACTTTTATTCGATTAGAAAATTAGCGCAGTAAAAAAACTATGAAGTATCTGATACGAAGTGACGAATACCTGAAGCGTGGATGGTTTTCATCAGAATTTATGGGAGATGCGTGCTGTGCGGTCTACACGCCTTTCCAGCGTGTCCTCGCGCCTATCCTTTTTTCGAGATATCGTTCGTGCGATCCTCCTTGAAGATTATCCACCCTGTTATCTGCGTGTTGCTGATGTTAATCGTGGTTCATCGGAATGCTGCTACGCGTTCGTGGCACAATTTGTGCGCCCCGACAAAGCTGGACACGATAAAATCTCCTAACGATAGTAGCTCATCTTTTGCCGGTCGTTCCTTTCTTATCGCCCCCGGTGTATCAGCGGACAAAATTGTTTAGAACGTAAAATATGGGCTAAGTCTATCCCTCTGGAGGATCGGGCTCGCTACGCGTTTTGGTTATAAGCGAGCTACTCGTTTTTTTTTTTTCAAAAGAGTTATGGAAATTGGACGATGAGATTCAGTAGCTGCCTTCGGAATTTTATTTGAGACCGTACTAGTTTAATGAATTCCATGTGAATTTAGCTGCTTTGGAATTTAAACGTTTAAGAGAAGTTGCACGTGGTGCTGTTTTTAGTTTCGTCCCTAATTACTCGCGCTATTTTGTCATGCGTGTTTAGATCAATTTTAATTGACAAAAGAGAGATTTCGAGAGAACAGAGAGGAATGTTGTTCGCTTGAATGAAAATCGTAGAATTCCTCTTGCACAACCATACATAACACGTCAAAATCACATAAGTACTAACGTCTCACCTAATCATGCACGAAAATCACCAGCAAGCGTCTCTTATAAGGGTAACACCAAGCATTACAACACCGTCTTGTCAGCGAGCATTCGTAAAACGTTCGATACGTGTAATGTCACGTAGTCAGTCTGCTATAAATCTACCACTGCATTCATCAGTCACGATAGACTCGACAGGATATCGACACATCGTTGAACACCTGAAGAAACATGTAAAAGTAATATGCTAGTTTACGAATAGTCCCTTGCTTCAGTAATTTAGTGATTGTTCAGGTGATGTGGACAGATAGGTACTGCGTATATGGTAAATCAAAATCTTGTAAAAACGATAATTAAGTCTTCGAAGCAATAAAAATCCCTAATACAAGGATTCCTCGAAGAGCGTTTCGAACGTCAAGACATCATGCTTCCAACGAACAGATGTTTCGAATGAGC
Organism: Xylocopa sonorina; assembly: GCF_050948175.1. NCBI lineage: Eukaryota > Metazoa > Arthropoda > Insecta > Hymenoptera > Apidae > Xylocopa > Xylocopa sonorina. The sequence continues at coordinate 8,724,917 of NC_135197.1, read as the reverse complement.
ATTCATCGAATAGAGCTCCAAATAGAATTTCCAGACAACTAGAATTTTACCAAAAATCAGAACGTTAAAGAGTTATTAAATGTCGCCATAGGAGAGGTCTGAAATTGAAGTGCGCCAGCCCGGAATGTAACACCTTCTCGCGTGATTCGAAAGCGTCGAGCAACCGAATAAAAATGCCCATTCGTACGTCCGATTGCTGGGTCGTTCAACCTTGTTCGTTTCTATTCCTTTTTCGCGCCCTCACAGCCGCCCACTCGCCCGAAATTGCACCTTCGAGATCGCGGGCGCCTACTCGCTCTCATTTCTTCCTCCTCTTTCTCCCTCTGTTTTGTATTTTCTTTTCCCCTCTTATTCGTCGCTCCTTCTTTTCCTGCTTCGTTTCCTCGAGGCGCCACTCGAGGGAGGACCGGAAACGCCGACAGAAGATAACCGCTCCTAATTTTACTGCACACGTAGAAAGCACGCAATCTGTTCCATGTTCGAAGCGCCGTTATTAGTTCTTTGGTGACGACTCTCTCACTGCTTCATAAATAATGCGAACCACGTGCTGGAATTGTTCCATCGAGATACGTTTCCTGCTTTTTTTTCTCTCCTTCGTTTTCTTTTTGGACGCTTGTAGTTGGACGTGATACTTGTTAGGTGCTCTTCTAGACGCTGATTTGCATAGAAAGATTGTAACGGACAGAGGATGGACAGTTAGGCGGTTGAGAGGTGTAAAATGATTTTTATTTTGCATGTTTTCGCTCATGAATTTCAATATTTTCGTCAGGCGCGTTTGGAATGTTAAATGCCTATGCGTTCGTGGAAAATTGGTATATGCAAAGTGATTTCCCGTTGATTTCTAGAAATATGAATTTACGTACATATCTGCAACTATAGTGTAAGCTGTTCTCGACTTTTCCAAACTGAGTTAAATACATTTTGATTACACGAAATCCCCGTTCAACTTATGAGTCACGAGCATAATCCAAACTTACGGTTCAACTTCCATTCGCAGTCTAGGTTTACGCCTTTCAAAACACGCGACGCATCTTCCCACGCGTTTCTCCGTACTCCTTCGCGTCAATCAACAAATAATTGCGCACGTAATTGCCAACGTGCGTATAATATCGCATCTCGACTCCCACCCGGCATTCACCGTTCAACTCTTCAACCCGTTAGTCAATTGGAATTTCATATACTCATTTAGTTCTTACGCGACTCGCAGTTAACTCTTTCGCATTTATGGACAAGACGTCTCTCGAATACCAGATTCGTACCCACTTCATTCTGGCAACGACATATCTTGCGAATCAATGTCGTTCATGCGACACTCTGATCGAGACATCTCATACGATCCTTCTTTTTTTTTTTTGGTTAAAACGCGAGACGTTTTTCGAAGAGTCGAAATTCCACATTCTTTCGTCGAACGATTACACGCTTATGTTAACGAGGCAAAGGTATCTATAATATATATAATTGCGTATAGTTATTAGCGCGCATTTGTTGCGAGTCGCATAAAATGCAATCAGTTTTTCTACCATGTGAAAAACGAAGTCGTGGCTACGATAGCTGAAGTCGTGGCTAAGGGCGAGGCTGTTTAAGGTAACGAGACGTGTTCCTCTCTTCCACATACCAACTACGGTCAGAGAACGAACGATTATTCCTTTCTTCTCTTCACTGGTTGGATCGTCCGCGAGAGGACAAAAAGCGGTCGATCTTCCTTTTGCCGCTCCGACCAAACGACAGGCAATTATTAATTAACACTGGCCCCTGAAACCAGTAAACGTCCGCCAAATGGATACTAATTTATAGTTCCGTTGATTTTTCAACATTTCTCTCTCCCTCTCTGTTAGGTTTAATGAAATTGTTGGGAAGGATTTATGATAAACGCATGGTTTGTTGAATAGGTTCTTTTGTTATTTTAAATGACTTCTTGATGTTACAACTTCCTGCCTCTTAAAGGAGGGCAACATTATTCAAATAAAAATAGCCAGGCACAAGTTGCAGGTAGCGATGTTAATTAATAGAGTCCGCCGCGTTAGCGAATGTAAATAAGATCGAAGTGATTGCTACGATAAAATCTCGCTGTACAGGTCTGCAACTCTGCTTACCTCGCGTCCACTACGTTCGTAAAGAGATCGACATATGTTAAATGCAGTACTAAAGTTTCGTGAGTGCTTGTAAACTGCGTTCAATTTGCTCCTGTAAGAGAAACGAGAGTTTGCTGATAAACGCGATGAATATTAAGTAAGAGTCGAATTTTTGTATTACCACAAAAAACTGCGGGAATCGAAAGTATCAGTTAACGACGAGGAAACAAAAATCTTGCTTTGTGAATTACTCGCCAGTCCAGAATTTCTCTAAGAAAAAAACTCTTCGCGAGTCTCCCTTAAAAAACCGAATCGAATGAAGTTGTATGTACGCTTTCTTCGTTACCAATTCGTCACGAGCCAAGCTCTTCGGGAGAAAAAAAAAGAAGAAGTTGGCAATTTCGATTCAGGTCAGATTTCACCGAGTCGTAAATTTTTTCATCGTTGGCATGGCAATAAAGAGAAAATGAGAGTTTCGATCATTATCGTCGTCCGGCTTCAATTTTAATCAATGCTTCGTGCCGCTAATCGGTTCTACCCTCGAATCGATTACACGATTGGCATCCTGCGAGATTTCTCTGTGGCTCGGTTATATCCTATGTAGGTGCTCGTAATATCGAGGATCATCGTAACTTCGCTGAGAATCATTTCGATAACGAGATTCGACGAGCTCTGGAGTCGAACAGCCTCGAGTGCGACCTGCATCGATCTTATTTGCCTCACTTCGTTACATTCTCCCCTGATAATATCAACACGCAACCGGCATCGAAATAAATCGTACGTGGCCCGCGAAAGTGTTATTTCACAGTTGAGAGTTAAATGTCGTTCAACAAATGGGTTGGTCAATAATTCATTGAAAAATTGAGGAATTTATCGTTCCAAAGATCGGTTGTAACATATCTAAATATTTAATTGGTAAAAATAGATTGCATCTAAATGTTTGAAACATTTTGGGGTTTTTTGTGTGACACGAAACAACTTACGTCTTAATTTCTTTCAAACTCATCATTTTTACTCTCAACATCCCACGGGTACGTTCTCTTAGTCAGAAAGATAAAGTATAGAATAGTTTTTTCAACCGTCGAAACATGACTGTGCCGATGTATTGCTTTCAGATGTTTGCTACGTCAAGTTAAAGTGTATTTCTGTCTACAAGAAATTTAGAACTCCTACGACAAACTTTTCGACATACAAATGGCCCTTAAATATGATAAGGAACATTTTTCACCAAGAATTATGTCCCTAAGATAAGTGTTTCGACGACGTGTTCACCGTTCCAGGGTTTCTCACAAACTCTGCCGAACCACGAGCATACCTGAAATTCTTATTCCAATGAACTCATCACCGAAAGTCTTTCTCGAAATTCACGGGCTCGTTTAATTAGGTATCAATTGTAAAGTAATTTATTACGGTTTCATCGCGCGTTAATTTCGCAGTCGCTTTTCAATTCCCGCAGTTGTACAAGAAGTTCGCGTGCAAAAGCCGCGCGAGTCGAAGCGGTCGACACTTGAAATATTAATGCACGCGGTTGCATAATTAATTACTCGTTCGACTCGGCGAATTGCCGCTCGTTCCGCAAAAAGAATAATAATATAGCTTAAAAATTATTGCTCGTGTTATGCATAAATATTATCTGTCAAGATAATTCTTTGATTCGTTGGAACGGAAATTGTACGCGGTGGTGTCCACGCGTTAATTAGGAGCGAATGAACTTCTGTTAAGTACGCAATTAAGAGCATTAATTGATGTTGGAGCGCGGTTATAGTATGCGACAATAACAGTTTCGTATCATTCTTTTGATGAATTTGATGAACAGTCCTATAAAATTTACTGCAATTTTTCAAATACTGCAGCAATATTTTGTAAATTTATATAATAAGAAAAATCGAGAGGGGCATTACGACAGCAACGCGTCAAGTTCACCAACGGCCATCACGCAACGAAGAAGCCCGCCCATCCTTTACCATCAATGATTCCATTACCTCGAGCAATGATTTATGCAATCGTTGCGTGATGCTTCAAACGTACAATCAATCCGAAGGGAACAGCAGGAGGAAAAAAAATTAATTTTCCTCTATGCAATCTTTCATGCATTCACGCGAGAATATTCCACGATTGAAAATATTTATTCACGCTGATGACCAATTACGTCGCATTGTGGTCACGTAACTCTAATTCACCCGGAAACTGGTCACGAAACCGCGGGTCATCCAGGATTAAATTGACGATTTGCAGTATGTCTTTACCGCGTTGAACGTGCATTATGGCGTATAGAAGCATGAATGGTTCAGCATGCGAGGGAAGAAGAAGTAGCGATTCACGCGATGGATCAGACGCTTTTATGGAATTCGCAATGTTACCGTTGCGCTGGCCCGATGAAAGGGGTGATTTCGGTCGAACTTGTCACCCTGTGGTCCCATTTTACGGATAGCTGATATTGAAGAAATTATTAGGTGGTTTTTCTTCATTATGATGTTGAGAGAGAATGACGTTGTACATTGTGGATACAAAAGCCACAAAATTTTCCAAATTTAAAGGGTTAACGTGGTGAAATTACAGCTATGAAATAGTTTAATACAAGGAAAAATCAGATATAAATGCTAGGATTTTTTTGTGCAAACATTTCGATAGGATAATTTGTTTACTTCGGAACGGGATACCATTTTTATTCGAAGCTCGTTCGTACAGGTGTGCGCAATCCCCCAAGTTCCATTCATGATTCTGCAACGCGTGAGGTCCGGTTCGCGTTATGCAATCGGAGTGAAATGATACACACCGAATCGAGATCCGTATCCGCGGATCAATCTGTCTGCCTCGTCGTCTGAAATATTAACGTGTCACGGCCCGCACGAATTGAATTAAAACAGTCGTCGAACAAAACGGCGGGGTGATTAATAATCGGGGTGTGCGCGAACGATCGCGTTCCTGCCCGCTTGAATGAAGTGGCGCATGCCGATCGGGTAGATCGAAAGAATGTAATCGCTGTTGGATACAATTACGAGTTGTGTGCATAGCTCAATTATTCAGAACATTTTCGTGGAACTGCTGGGTGTGTTGGCTGTTTGAATTACGAACACGTGTATTTCTAATGGAGGTAGCTGAGAGCATGGAAATCAGATAGCGGTTGTAATTTGTTTGTTTAACGGATAATAGACAAGCGTTTTCCGCGATAGTATTGTTGTATGATAAAATACGTAGAAATATCCAAAGAGAATTATGTATCCGTATAATGTATGGATAATATTGACGATAGAGTGCAGGGTTTAATGCACAAATTAATCATAGTAGACTATTTCATGCCCCATATAATTAGAAGTGTGACTATCGAGGTCTCCTTGGAACTCTTATGGACTCTTAAGAGGCCATTACGCTTATCACTGCCAAAAGCAATTTTCTCATAGAAAAATCTACGGCTGTTTAATTTATCAGCTTGAGAAACACTTATCGGGAAAAAACAGAATCCCATTTCTCGTATCGTGTTTGATTATAGTTTGATTTCACGCAAGCGAGCACAGCAGCCGAGTGAAAAGTGATCACAGGGTGATTGTCACACGGTGCACGTATTTCATTACCCGTGGAATGCGATTACCGTAGATTCAGTTTTGTTTTTTGATCTTTTTTTTTTTATTTGTCCAGATAAAGTTGTACGACCTGTTTCTGTATAAAATATTCTTTCCATGGAGGCATGGAAAATTTAGAATATTTCGAACCGTATATCCTCCCATGGATGTAAAAAAAAAGTTATTGTAGGAGAATCTGTGTCGTAGATATTTAAAGATTACAGATAGGAAGCGATTCTTGACGGTAGTGACCGACATCGATGAGTCCGTCGCGTCGGTTCATCGGGGCCCCTTGTATTTTCGAGCAGCCGCTAGAAACGGCCGTGACCATTAATATTGCGCCTCGTTAATCTTGCGGTGAGCGAGGCTGATTAATCGAACGAACGGTCCGTCGACTGACCGGCATTAATTATTCCTCACGGACAGCTTTTCATTTTCGGCCCGATATTCACCGCGGGACGCCACTTATACGACTTCCAGGCCGTGGTAATCGATTTCTCGCGGCGCGGAGGACGCGCCAGGATCCCGTTCAAGCGCGTAAATCAGCGCCACTGCGCTGGAACCCGTATATAAATAATCATATATCGCAGTAGGAACCTTTGATGGCGATATTGATGGCGATGATTGCCCACTCGCGACCAGGGAAAAGGTGCCGCGATATTTTAATGATTTAATTAGGATAAATTCCATGGTGCGTGCACGGTGAAACGGGGCTATCGTTGATGAAGAGGCCTGCTCGTGTGTAACAGTTGCTGGGAGGAAGCTGTGTCGGAAGGATGGAGCCATAGGTTATTGCCCAAGGGTTTTATTTCAGGTTTTCGAGAACTCATGAGGTCAGGTGGAGATGCGGTGATTAGTTGGTGTAGAAACGTTGTTGCGTAATTGGAGGGTCGACGGGTTCAGTTTTTTATTTAGTACGCGTGATGGTGCGAAGAAAGGTGTTCTTCTGAAATTAAGAGGTCGATTACATTTGTTTGGTTTTGTTTTAGTTTTAATCATAGTTCTAAAATCTTTTTCTATGTTATGAGGTATCAAGCGTTCGTATAAAAAATGGGATTTCCATTCAGTAAAATATATCGTACCTGAAAGTAGTAATTTGTTCAGATTTTCGTCTTAATTTCACCCTTTATCCTGAAACATGGGAACGTGTGTCTTTTTCCACGAAGAAAATGCCCCGTTAAATATACCTTCTGTGGCATTTCCATAGCGAACGCACGATGTTATTACTTTAAATTGTTATGGTAATAACGGAGCACGCAACGTATCGATATCGTACGAAAGCTCAGAAGCTGGGATACGCGACATGTGTATACACTTACGCTGACAAATTACCTTTAATAAACACCGGGGCGCATTAACACGACACCGCGTACAAAAGCGTTTCGAGCTGCCTCGATGACAGTATGCAGGCTCTGGCCACTTTGAATGCAGGAAATTGACTTTGTCAGTCTCGAGTGGTCGCGACCGCTTCTTTTCACTGCCAATAGACTGGGTTGTAAAAACGAGCCACTCGTGGCGGTGATCTCACAGTCATTGCTTAAGAATCATCGAGAAAAACTTTGTAGATCATGCTGCTTGTAGAAGCGAGATTCGTCGTGATTAGGAAATATGAAAGACGCATGTTTCCTAGGTTTTTATTACAGTAGAGAATATTGGAATCGATTCTAAGTATTTTATTATAATTTTTTCATAGTCGACCTACATTGGTAGCATATTATACAAAATTGTCTTAAAAATGCAGTAAACATTGTATTGAATTTTCTACAAAATTTTAGTAAAAATTTAGTCTCTTGCTAATGAAAGATATTTATACCACTGATATTGTAATACAGTGCAATTAGGTTCTTTTTGTAGTTTCATAAAGCAATGATTATCATACAAAACTTAAAGTTTTGTTGTTCGGTCAATTGGTTACTAATCAACACCAGCATTCGTTTCGTACATTTACATTGAATGGTCCCTATTACAATAATGGAAAGCGTAGAATGTTCAGACCGAGTTTCTGACTTGTAACTTCATCGCTAGGGGTTGACAAAGTGAAAGTTAGGATAATAGTCATTTTTATAGTACATCCTTTTTCCCCGCTAATTTTAAAATTCCTCGGACGATAAACATCATGTTATTGTGATAATAAAAGAGTGCATAACATCTTGTTAGTTACAATTGATACTTCCTATTCTGGAAGCAATCTCTCCATCTGGTTAATCTTGTTGGCATCTGTCGGGCAATGTAAAAGACATTTGTATTCATATTTGTCAATTACCTAAATATTTATCCCATTAGAATTCCAAAATTTATTTATTAAGTTTAGTTCATGGATGTTAGGTCTGATCAAAATGATATAATTGATAGGTACGTGTTTAAAACCTACAATCTTGTCGGTTTTGCAAGTATCCAGTTCACAGAAGAAACAGCGTGCTCAATTTAATTATCCCCTTTCCAATTCTCTCGTATAACGCGCGCGACGCCGTACATCATATCCAGCCCCCATATTTCGCCGCATTAAAAAGACATAAACCGAAACATGGCTGTTAAAAAGTGCCATTAAACAACGATCTATTCTCTCGGTGGTCGGTGCCTACGTAACCGCCTCCGGTCGTTTCTGAGCCGAAATACATAAATAATTCGCCGTTGTACACCGCTCACGTCGCCGCTGCGTCGAACCGCGCGGCCTAGCGCCTGTTGCGAAACGCGTTTCATTCGCCCGTAAACGCAAAGGCCTCTTGAATGAGCGGCGTCAATGAAAACGCAATTCTCTCGTAAACGCGATTCCGCGGCGTGAGTGTCGCGCGTCCGTAAATTCCAAACGAGGCGTAGTCCGCGCGCGTCTCAAAACGCTGTCTTTATACGCGTTGAACGCGTGTGCACGCCTGCCCACAGCTGTCTGCTATGTTAATTAGCAGACAATGGCGCCGGCAACGACATACCAACTATCTCGGACGTCCGAACGAACACTTTTCATGCTTATCTAATCGATCGCGGAATCTTGAGTGTGAATAACACGAACGTATGCAAGTACAGGCTCGTAACGTGCCTCTGCATTGGCATGGTTGCAGAATTGGGGAAACCCAATTTGCGATGGAGCGTTTGATGTTTAGTCCTCTGTTTGCCACGATTGGGATACAGGATACGGAAGATTTTTCCACTCGAAGCGTAAGACAGTGCCAGAAATAGGTTTGTCGTTCCATTCGCTGTTTCTTTCAGCCAACACTTATTTCCTTCGTCGATGATTTATATGCCATGGACTTGAGATTATCGCAGACCGACAAAACGGGTTCACGTGTTGACTTACGCACATCCCTGTCCGGTCGTTCATGAGTTTCATTCATACGATTGCATGGGAGCGGCGGTAGTTAAAAGGCGAGTGGGTTTTACGGTGGCTAGGGATGACGTGTATAGTATAACGAAACAATAAAGTATCGTTCTGCCTCGGCTCGCGGGGCATATCCTTATGCGGAAGCGTGTTGCCCGACGATGCCGTTTGCCCGTGATTTATCGCATTATTTACGAGCGATTACCGCCATTGCAACATCGTCTGCGATGCCGTTTTTCTTTTCCGCGTTGGCCGAGCTCTATCATCGAACGGTGGAGAGTTGTTTCCATTGATTTATTCTCTCATTGATCCGCTGCCCAATCAAAGGACAGTTGTGAAAGTTACCTCTCCTTTGTGTCGCCGATTGTATTCTAGTTTAAATGGCACTGGGAGTGGGTTGCGCGTTTTAAAAACTGGAGAAATGCTCGTGACAATTGGAAGAAGATTGATTAGGAACATGGATCGCTGAGAAATCATACGAACAAAAGTGTAAAGGGATGTTTTAAAAATAAGTAATCGTTGGAAGAATACGTTAAGTAAGTAATTTCGGTTCATTATTCAGACTTAAGTATTATTTTCTGCAAGAGCATACGTCGACTCAAAATCCACAGTCTAATGACGACGCGCAACACGAGTAAATTTCTCATACCTGACATGCAACCAGTCCCAAGCTCCAATGTCTCGAGTCGATATCACTGAGAAACCAACGGAAGAGAGTAAAACAGCATAAACGCGATAACATCCATGCGTTCATCATCCCTGGTAGCCAAGACTAGCTAGACGTCGTTCGAACGCACGTGACGTGATAACAGCGTAGCCTGCGGCTCTACCCTCTAGGTACGATAACTTAATGGATAAACACCAACTTCCTCAGCGTCTTCATTCTTTGAGACACGTTCCGGCAGCCAAACCTCGGACGACGCGAGATTACGTCAGGAGTCCATGAATTTCGATCGCTTCGGTCAGCGACTCCAGTTGTTACTTTTTTCCCCCGTTTGCTCGCTACTACGGTTCTACTTCTTTAGGAGACGAGGCTCTGAACGGTAGAACACGAATGGAACAAGCCACGGGCACACTGGCCCATTAGTCATAAGGACCACCGTGCGAGGCCATTCGTGGCCCATCAGCATGTGGGCCAAACCTCCGCAGGATATTTTGTAAACACGTTATCGTGGACACGAAAAAGTGGCTTCCCCTTCGAGATAGACCCTTCGAGAATCTCGACAGTTTCTCCCCTTTTTTCCCTCTTGTATATGCTAGAGGGCTGCTTGGAAAAGTAAGTGGGCGGTGAAGTTTTGGAAAGTTTCGTCTCCAGCTTTGGCTTTGCTCATTTAGCAGGTCATAAATCGTGGGACTTGGGCCTCTGACAGGTTTCGGAGCATTCTTGAGAGGTACTTGAACATCTTCTGAAGCTAATATTTTTAATTCTGCTGGGGACGTTGGTAGGATCTTTCTCCACCCGATCGAGTCCATTTTTCCTTTTCCTATTTTGAACTTGCATAAGAGATTCACTTGAGATTAGAATTTTGTTGCTCAAGTTCGAACGATTGTGTTTCTAGTTAATTTTTCTCTATTTTCGGTTTGTCAGCGGTATTACAGTGTAAAACAGAAACATTCATGAAGTAACCAAGTATATTTATCCTTGTTTATGTTGGCCGTACGCGATTATTGCGATCATGAATAGAACAATTTCTCATAGGACAATGAGCTCGTAAGCAGTTAAACGAACCGTAAACATGAGTCATAGTACCCTCGATCTCCTAGCCTACACCCGTGTACGCGACTATACTTTAGTGTCATTAGCATTTTTGATGATTCAGTCCATCGCGACCCGTGGTGTAATTCATAGCACCGAAATCATGAGGCTTGATGTCATCGCGGCGCCACTTTCGATGGAAATAAACCGATTTCGTAATCCGCGCGAATTTATGGCCTCCCACGGAATAATCTAGTGTTATCCTTTTTATTTCGAGACTATACGTCAGAAGAAATAGCTTGATTTGTTCCACAAATTCAATTTTAAAAGTGACTTTAAAAAAATGGGCATGTGACGATAAAATTTTCAGTTGGATGTGTCATGATTGCTTTTGGCGAATTCATAAATAGCAAATAAATTTCATAAAATTGTAATATATCGGTAAACGTTAGAAAGAGTTGATTACTGAACGAATAATTCCAACGTATAATGTAGAACAGTAGTTTATCTAAATGATTGGCAGTCTTAATCATTTAACACAACATATTAATACTATGTACACAATGTTCCGTAGCTCTTAGCAACCTGTTAGACAGGTTTAATTACACTTTAATTTGCTCATCATAACTGTTCACAATATTGCAGCCATATACCCGGTGTTCACAGAAAGTGTATTTAGTTTCAAACTAGTTGTATAACAATGTTGCATTGAATGAAAATTGAAGGCAAGAGATATGTGTAAACGTACAGGAAACGGTAGGAATGTAGTTTTAATTTTTTTCAGACGAAATGCTAGTAGATCGTTCTACTAGTAAATAAATATAAAAATAGCAACAATAGCTAATATGATCCGACATATTGATACTGTCATTGTCCCGACTACGCATCATCATGCAAATGTCACTATTGGAATAGGTAACGATCTGGTAGGAAGGGTCAACATTTCGCATATTTGTGAACCCATTAAAAATAACTTGCTTGACGTGTAACATGGTTAAGAGAGCTTGTCCAACAACTCGAAGTTTTCATGCATTGAAAACATTGTTCGGTAGCGGCGGCCCCAATGGTTTAATAACTAGTTGAACAAGTTTATTCGCGCCTTAATGTGATGATCGTGACTACCTGCAATGTTGGCAGTAGTCGTGCATAGATTACGTATTCATATTATGCACGAATAGAGATATTAAGGATGAGTCACATTTTCTTCTTTTGAATATCCTTCCTGCAGGCAGGATTTTTATTAAGTAAATGAATAAATTTGTACGGCACAGTAATTGGCAGATATGCAGATTGTACGAGTACAGGTTGGCAAGTATTTTAGTAGAGATCGATGATTTTATTTGCAGTGATTGAATCAAATTAATTTGCGCAAAATCAAATTGGACAATTAGTCTACTTTTGTATGAAATCTATCGCTTTCTATAAAAATTGATAGATATGTGTTTTTAGATACTTGTTCTTTGATGGTTTAGTTGGACGAAATTTCACGAACACCACGTGTATTGTAAGAATTTTCATTCAGTTTCAAATGTATCGCAAAACTCGCTCTCACGCTGCATCGACGTCAATTTCTATTATGAATTACGTCCTCGCCGAACAAATCCGATTACACCTTTCGTATGCACAATTGGACAATGAATCAGAGAAAATTCTATACACGTGCTACTACCTTATAATACACGCTACAGCTGCATGGGATATACAATTACGTCTTATTGTCACTGCCTTTTAGTAGTTAATCAGAATCACAAAAGTGCAACTCTCCCGCTCGTTTTTATGCTAATTGAACGATATTTTACCTGCAATTATACGCGTAAGCTATCTCAATATCGTTAATGGCAACTCCATAAACTATCCAGTCCATTCGTACTTTATACGCACACTTAATTTTCAAATTAGACATTCGTGAATGCCTATTAATCTCTCAATTGTCTATTAAAAACCTATCGCGTCAAATCATTTATTATACGTCGCAGAGCCTCCAAATGTCGATACACGAACTCAAGTTCACCAAAAAGAATCATTCAGTGAGTCAGCTCGTTGAAAGCACAATGCAATTATCTGGAACTTTTGGCTGCAAAAAAAGTTAGATATCGATCACACGTGATTCCATCGAAACCATGGCTTGGATGGTTTGAACGTGGTAAAGGAAACGCGGTACGCGAAACCCACCCTTAAATGGAATCCACCGGGACCGGTGTCTGTCCGTCGCGTGTTTCGAGCGTCCATCGGCATCCTCCGCGTCACCGTTCTCCGGTCTCTCATGCAAATCACGCGGTCTGGCCAATACACGCACTTCTCCTCCTGTTCCCGTCGTGTTGGCCGCCGCCGCCGCGTTGCGTAGGCTCGCTCACGAACGTGGACACGTGCGCCGGCGGAAAGATGGAACAGCAGGGTTATTTCTGTCGTCATCAGTCACTCTGTGGCGGGCCTAAGTTCGGGGCGCGCTGCCACGGCCGGTAGAAAGGGAGCGAAACAGGCCAGTTTCGCCGGCGAGACACAACACAATGCAGCTACCACGGGTCTGCTCCTTTTCTGGAAGCTTTTGTGCACGCGCCCGATCCGCGCGCGGAGCTGTTCGGTCTGGTTCTTTTCGCGACTGGACGGGAGGATCAGTGGGAGGGGCGGATTACTCATTGGTAACGAAGGGGTGACTTTTTCGCTGCTCGTGGATTCTTATTATAGGACGGACATGTACCGAGTCGAGTCGTAATTTTAGGCCACGAAGGTGGTTCGCTTTGACGAGAAGCGTGTGCCGCGTCTGGAATGACAGGTTGGAAGGGAATTTTCATCCTGACGTTGGAAAGTGGGGCGTATGTTTTCGTGATGGATGAATTAGATGGTGAAAGAGAGTGTATAAATAGGGCAAACTTTGAGATTTTTTTGGCTAGCCGATTATTTCTTTCTATTTAGAACTGTGAGGAATATAGAATGTTACGTACTCCAGAAAATTTGTAGAATTTATCGCACCACGCGTTCATTGCATTTTCATCGACGGGAGTTCTATATACGTCGAGCTGTCATAACCAATGAGAAACCACGCGATATTGTAGATTTTCATTAAACTACTCAAAAGCACAGTGATTGATTCGATCAGTGATCGCGATTAATACCTACCGTTCGATGAAAGGCGCACCAGAATCGATAACGGGTCGAAACAGGCGGGACACGCTCAACTACAATCGAGATCGGTGGATCATAGATGGTAGCGATGGCTACAGCCACGTTTTCTTCCTGATGCACCAGGATCGTTTCTCTGTGGGGACGACGGTTGTTCAAGAATTCCGTCAGGGGTGGTGACTAACTATCCTCTTCGGATAAGATCGAGCACGAGTGGGAAGTATCGAACGTAGGCGCAACTCCCGTTGACGAAACGACACCAGGAAATCAAGCGTCCGATCGAAATCGTTGAACCGCGTGACTGCCTCCGATGAATCAGCGGTACGCGTGCTTATTAGCGGGTTGAATCCGCGAGGACATGATTGAGATATGTTGTGGATCGAGATACGTATACGTGACACTCGTTTGCGAACGAAGTGCTGATAGGGGCGTGGAATGTTTTGAGATACCTGTATCAGATTATTTTTCTTTCGGTTGATTTTTGTAGGTGTGTGAGTTGGTTCTAATGCGTGCTTGTTAGCATAGAGATAGATGTTATAAAACGGTGCTTTTTACGTTCAAATGAGGTACAAAAGTGAACTAGAAGATAATAAGAAATATGTTAGAATGGTCTTGCATCAAACGCTTTACGTAATATATTTGAGAAATTGTTATTTTTATTAATAATTGACAAATAGGATTGCAAATTGCGCACTTATTAACATTGAATTATTGCTATCGTCTTGTTAAAATTCCCCTTTCATTTCGTTTCGAATAAGTTACCAGTTGATCATTAAAACGCAATCGATTAAGAACTTTTCATTTTTACTGACAATTGACAAATTGCATTACAAATTGTACATTCTGTAACATTAATTACGAGCTGTATCCTTGTTAAGATTTCTTCCCCGTCCCGCTGTAAATGAATGAACAACAATCCATCATCGCAGAAACGAAAAGGAGGACCACGCGTACGCGGTAATAAAACGCATTAATAACTATTTACATCTCTATTGCTCGAAACGCGAGAGATATTAATCACCGACATTTTCCACTTTGTACCTCGTATGTACGTACAAAGTAGTTCCGGATTTCGCGAATCCTAAAAGACGCGGCTTACGATTCGCACATTCCCCGGCGGGTAGCTTCAGAAACGGCGCATTTGCATCTCAAAGCGACTGGTTTCCCTCTCCGATTCCTTCTCACCACACGATCCCGTCGATACACGGTACCCGCCGCATAATTTACACCCGGCAGAATCATTAACCAGTTAACCGCAAAAATCCCCTTTCTCTCTCTCATCTGATATCAGAGAACGCTCCCTGGCTAAGTTTAGAGAGGAATAACGCGGGATTCGTGGGTGTACACGATAAATCAAATGGCTGTCGTTGTTCAAAGATCTCTCGTGTCGCGTGATTTCTCTTATGCGAGGAGGAGGATCTACAGGATCTTGAAGGGAAACGTTGTAGATGCACAACGAATTCCCGATGGTTGTGGTATACGAGAACCATGTTAATTGCAACAGAATTACCCCCTTACTCCGATCCACTCGAGCGTGTAACGTAATGGCGCTGGCGGCTTTTTCGAGAGTTGCGTGAGATAAAAGCCTGCGTGTCGATGAGGCAACGTTAATTTAAATTTAATTGAATTTAATTTGCGAAAATTTTATCCAAATGTCGGCTGGTAAAAACAAGGCCAAACACGATGTAATTTGGATCACTTGCGGTTTATCAGACGCCGATAAATCCAAATTGCATCGTGTGTGGTTTCATTCTGATGTGAAAACGTCATCAGTATGTTAATACAGTTTTTATTACCGAAATATTAAAAATAAAAATTGCGGTTCCACTGGTGTTGACTCATCGATACGATAGAGTAATCTACGATCTTCGATCTTCCTTTCTTCTCATTAGCACGTAAAAGAAATTGAGGAGGAGGTGTGCCCATGGGAGTACAATAAGATTTACTATAGGTGCAAGCTTAATCCTACAGCAGAATATTATACACCACGCAGAGCCTAGATCATTGTCTCTAAAAGCATCCTCTTAGTTAGCGAAGTGTTCGACTAGCTATCTAAAGTTCACGTAAAGTAGCTGTTATCTCATCGTCGATTATTCGAGGCGGCGATCGCTCGTCACGTTCCCCTGACACGGCACAGGCAATCGCGTGTCGATTACGCGCGTTTAACCTGTTCAGGTGGCCAGGGTGGCCGGGATACCGGTGGACCTGTTCACGTAGCCGTTCTCCACGGCGTTGCATCTCTCCGCGTCTCTACTTGTTTGCGCGTGTGCGACTGGTTCCGTGCTGCGAGCTCTGTCAAAACCTGTCGATAGTCCGTATCCCGAGAAAATTACGACGTAGCTCTCTAACACCGCCGCTGCCACCGCGCAGAGGATTTTCCTTTAGCGCCGTTTCGCGCAGCAAGTTTCCGTTTCTCGTCTCGCGAAGTTTTACGCTCGCTGGCGCCAAAGGGCAATTCACGAGTGTATTGACCCTGGCTGGTATGCGTACCACCAGAGTGCGATGAATTTTTTTTTAAGGGTGGCTAGTTTTGTTCGCCTCGTAGACGTGGCGAAAATAATAGTTAACGTCGAGCCACGTTGATCAGGGTTGATAAAAGCTGTAAATTGTACTGGATTGTTATTTTATTGCGTATCGCAAATGTTTGACGACTGGAAATTTTTGCTCGATCGAGCGTAAGAATCGCGAGGCAGACATCCGAAATGTCAGCTATCTATGTAGAGAAGAAATTACACAAGCTGTAAATTGTGCTGGATTATTATTTTATTGCGTGTCGGGAAACGTTTTATGATAAGTGGGAATTTTTTATGGTCGAAGCGCGAGGACTTGGAATCCTCGTGAGAATCGCTGACTGTCTTACAGTGAGTCCTTTACGATTGAAATAAAAATTGCACGATAGCCTTCCACGCACTTATAATCAAAGAGGTGATAAAATATAACACGTTTAACGTTAGAGTCAGGTAATAAGAATTTTCACTTTCATATTATATCTGTTACTTCGATTTCCTTCGTTTTTTTTAACTTACTTTCTATTTTCGTCTAACGTACTTCTCTTTTTTTTAGGTCAATCCGCGCTGTATGGAATGAGCAAGAGTTTGAAGAACAGCGGTCTTTTCCCGTCAACCTTCAACGTGGCCACGAAGGCGGACATTTTCGTAAACGCGACCTGCGGCGAAGAAGGGCCAGAAACCTTCTGCAAACCGTCCGAGTCGTCCAGATGTGCGGTCTGCGACGCCAGGAGCCCCGATCCTGGCAAGAGACATAACGTTACCAACATACTGGACTCGAGTCCTGGAAAATGGTGGCAAAGTCCGACCCTCGCCAGTGGCGACCAGTACGAGTACGTGACTATCGTTTTGGATCTTAAACAGGTAATAATAGAATTCTTACAAACTCTAAAAATTTGTTTGTAAACTCTACACTCGACATCTACGTTTGAAGTTTGCTTAAAATCATGTTAAATCACTATTGAACTAACAGCTTCGTTTATAATTCTCAGAAAGTCAGCATAACAGGCACAACTCTACGTGCTCCAATTAAAGCCCTCTCGCTCCCCTTCGCTCCCATTCTTTGCATCAATAAAACACAAAACAAGCTCGCTTACCAAAACCCGTCTAAAAAGCCAGGAAGGAAAAACAATGCCAAGGTATACGCGGAGCACGCTCTGAATGCTACCGTGAGAAAAGCGTGTTTCATTATTCAAAAAGAGGTCGGCATTCTAAACGATTTATCCTTCCTCGTCCCTTCCGCGGCTTTCTCCGGGCGAAACTGAAATGGCCCTACATTACGTCGCCATTAAAGGGCCGTGTTGCGCTCGACCAGGGTGAGGAGTGGTGGTCCCTCTTGTCCCAACCGAAAAATCGTAAAGTCGCTTTTTCCCGCTCGTTAGGCCTCGTTTCTCGCATTGTGCCCGGCTCCGGCACGAATTTATGCGTCCCCCACGATCCGCGGTGGCGGCGGCGGCGACCACAGTCGGGTGAAAAGGGAGTTCTGGCGAAAGGGGGTCAGAAAAGAACGGAAACGCCGGGAAAAGGAGAGAGAGCCGTGTGAGGAGGGCACGACAGCGATTACGCGAGCGCCACAAGGCAAGGCGAACGAAGATAGACGGATAGGATGCGAGAGAATAGAGGAGAGAGAACCGAGGATACTTTCTGGCCCCTTTCTCGGAATTTCGCATGCAGAGAGCCATTGGGTGGACCCGAGGAGCAGGACCCCTGAGCAAATTGCGGGCGGCGCTGGCGAAAAACGTTTTAACGAGCTATGCGGCCCCTTTTTCTGTAGCCTCTCTCGGTGGTTAGAACGCGGAAAGAGGAAAGGCGAAAGTATGCGCCTGTTGGTTTTCGTCGAACAATGCGGCTGAGGTAATTTTAAGGGAGGGTAACGATTTCCATCGGAAACGTTCGACGTTTGAGTTGATCTGCGCGCACGGCTGTCTTACTTCTTCGCTTTCACTCATTAGGAATAGTGGTTCGGTAGAAAAATTCCGAGAGTCTGAACAGTGATGATTCTGCGATAACCAGTTGGGAATTTCAATCCATATCTCGATCGTGTAACCGTGAAATAAATTGCATCTTCCGCGTCGCAAACCGTACGCGTATTAAATATTAAAAGGTACGCCACGAAGAAGGTGAGCCGCCATATATCATCGAACCGTCGAACCTTGGAGCTCGGCCCCGTAGACCCTGTCAGACCCTTTATAAAGTGGCCGTGCTCGAGCCGAGGTTCATCGAGATATTTTTAAATTACGGTCCACGGGTATCAGGAGTGATTATGCTAATCGGCGGATAAGCAGGCAGCGGCGGCCATATTTATAGTCCTCGTTAACGTTCATTGCGCTTATTAATTTTACGAGCGGCGGTCGTTTGTTCTTGATCGTTTTCTCTTACGTCTGGTCGCGAGCCAACGTCGAATTCGACGTTCCATCATTGTGTTTCGCGAACGTCGCGATTATCATCGACTGTTCTTCGTCTGATTGGCCGATCGTCCATGGGCCACGGACGTAACATTTTAGTCGGAGCAATTAAACTACCAATTAGAGTAATTAAGAGAAACGAAGGGGCTCGGAAAGCGTACGAAAGATTACTAGTTTAAATGTTGGATTAACGATAACGCGTTATTGGTTGTAATTAACTGTTATTAAGATTTCCCTTTTTTCACTGCCGATTCGAAGAAAGTAAGAGACAGACGAAGAAGTTTATTCTAGAGTTGAAAGTAGAAGTGTTAATCGTCGAGCAAATTTATGAAACATTTATATTTCGTGACTTCGTCGGTCACCGACGTGTGAAGGCACCGAGTCTCTTCCAGTGGCACAGAAACAATCCCACCATTATAGTCCTGGCTCTAAAAAGAACCTGCCAAAATTCTCACGCAAACTTTTACCAACTCTCTAAACATCCAAAGAATTATCAGCATCGTACATTTTGTCACACCAACCTGCCAATTAGATCCCACTTCCGTGTATTTTTTTGTCCCACGCGAACCATTAACCCGTTTCCCAGGCGTGACTAGTATCTCTCCCTTGAGATCGGCGTTGACCGCACTGGCACCGTTTTCTTTAGTAAAAGCGGCGATAAACGACGCTTAATATATTCGCGGAGTCGGTCAGGCATTCCGTGCATTTCACTCGAGTCGCTGGCTCATTTTAAATTTAACTTCTGTTTGCGCTACTGATTGGCATGACGGCACACAGTGGGATCGGAGAGCCTGCGGCCGCCCACGCGTGCACGGCCAGTGAAATAAATTAATTTGTTCCTACCTAAAATGGCCAGGCTGACGGACTACCTATTATCCTCGTGGAGATGGCTTCGAAGATGGAACGTATCGTACAATTGCTAGACAGATACGAACGAGCCGTTTATTTTTAATGTCGTTACGTAAGTCCATTCTTTCTCGTCACGGGGTATTAAGTGGTCTGCATTTTAATTCCCTGATAAATGTTAAGAATCCTTGCTGCGATAATAAACAGGTGAATTTATTAAGTGCACACTTCCACGTGACGTTAATCGCCAAAGATATACGATTGTTGACCTTAATTGGATTTGTACTACCTTCGAAATCAAAAGGATTTGGTAATCGTGTTGTTAACGTTATTGGTATTTTGATTCAACAAGCCTTATAAGGCTTTTTTTAATAATAGGATGTTGCATAACGTTGATATCATTTGTTTTTATTTTGTTTGAATATAATTCTAATTATATAGAGATTATATGGTTACGTGTTTGAATCAATATAATTAGCCCCAGATCGAATTTAGAGAAGATCCTTCCACATTATACCTTATTGCAGTGACTCATACTGACCCACAAAAGCACACTCAACAGCGCTCGGAGATTCGTCCATAATAATACCAACTTATTGCCATACCGTTTCCTACAACGTAATGGCAACTACACGTTGTCAAGTAGTTCAAAGCCCGACAAACGCGACAGACGTATCGGTGTATCGCTCGATGGAAAAGTGGGACGTCGGGGACTGGGTATATTTATAGGGTGTCCCGTGTAAATTTGTTCTGTAGCTTCCTTGATCTCTTCAAAGAATTACGTTGAACAAAAATTGAAATTATCGAACATCGAAGAAATTGGGTATTCAATGGGTTATTAGGTTATTAGGTGTACTTGAAATTGAATTTTGAAATTGAATTTCTGAAGCCTCACGGCGGCACACGTGTGTGGGGACACCCTGTGTAAAGAAGTACGTAAGCACAGACTAGATCACAGGCTGTGGAATGGAGAAGCTGTAACCCTTGAGGGCGTAGGGTCGAGCCGCAAGTGAAAAGAGGCAGCGAGTGGCACTCGACACGGGTCGACGGGACGCCATCGAAATCTCTCATTGTTCACGGATTAACGAGTCGAACCATGGTCCTTTGGATGGCCCGCGTTCAAGGTCCTCGAACCTGACCGATCGTCTTCGAACCGTTGAATGAATCATCTCCTTCGGATGGGTAGAAGAGAATGGAGGAAGACGGAGCCGCGTAAATAATACCCCGTAGGGTAGGGAAGATCGCTTCTCGAGCGGGTCAGATTTGCTCGTTTTTCGACCGGGTGATGCGGCCTGTAACACGAGCGAGGAACTCCCTTATCGGAGACCCATGATCGCGGGTCTCATACGTGCCGTGTCTGGATCGAGTTTTGTACCTTGGGGGACTGGAGCCTGCTTTGACTTCGCGGTTATGAATTTTAATTGCATAGCAAGTTCGTTTTGAATTAGAATTTTTATTAAATATTATAAGATTAAATGATAATTTCGGTTTTAACGGTGGAGGGGACAATTGCTGTGTCACGCTATGCATAAGCGGAAGATGTGGATCGATGGATGTAATTATCTTTGTTGTTGCCAGAGGTTTCTTGCCTCCTTTTGCTGGAACTTGAAAGATTAGGATCGTGTATGTATAATCGAACAGAACATCCACAAACAAGGGGTCTTAATTTTTCAATCACGATTCTCCTCGCGTCACGCGTTTCAAATAAATCATCTTCGCCGTGTTCACATAAAATTTCCAAGCATACCGCGAATTAAAAAGTAAAGTGCACGCTTTTTTCGTCCTGCGCCAGTCCGATGATCATTAATAACAAGCAAGTGCTTCCACCTGGGACGGAAAGCTCGCGCGATCAAAGTGTGTCAGACGATCAGTCAGAATGGACTTTTTACCGCACGAAACTCTTTAAGAGGCTGTGCCGCTGTTCTTTGATTCCACATGGCACACGGACACCGTGGCACGTTACGAATTTACCTCGTAATTCAATTCCCACGGCCACTGGCGATAATTACAGGCCGCGGCACTGAACCCTCGCGTACCACCGCGACGTGGCGGCCATCTTTTTGCTCTTTCAGCCGGGCGCACAGGTGATTCTCCGCAACCAACCGCACCTTTTCTTCCTGCTTTCTTTTGGCTGCTCCCCCTTTCTTTTCCTTTTTTTCCCTTTCCTTCTTTTATACTCACTTTGTACCTCTTATCTTCTTTTTCAGCGCCGTTCTCATTCACGCCTTTAGCTTCACTCTCCCCCTATTGCTCCCTTTTCATTCTTCTTCTACCCTCTTTATTACTTAGTTTCTCCTCGGTTTGTTCTTTAATAGCTTGCTTTTTGTTTTACATTTGTTTGGGCCTGATTGCTCTGAAATTTTAATCGTCTTTCGGTCTTTTGATGGCTGAATTCTTGGAGTTTCGTCCGGTTTTATGTGCGTAATTTCTGGTTTGTTTCTTGACTTTTGTCTTTTCAATTTTGATTAAGCGTTCTATTCTTGAAGTAATCAGCGACCTTATTATGCGGTTAATCTTTTCACTCCTTAGCACTTTATCCTACGGACATACTCGCTTCTTTCTCTTTTATTATTTCTCATTTTCTTCTCACTCCTTTCTCCTTCAATTTATATCGCCTCTCACCCCGCCAGCTGGTACAAATCTTACCTCTTACTGCGATCTGCCGTTACTTTTTACTCCATTTCTTGTTCTCCCCATTCGTTCCCGATTTTCTGCTGGTGCTCCTGTCATTGCACCTCGTGCCCGCGGTTCTTCCCTTCCTGATCCCTCCCATCCCCGTGCCGTTTGGCGGTGCACGCTCGAGCACACGGCGTGAATTATTATCTCGAGCCGCAGTCGAACCGAGCCAGAACTCGTTATTAAGATATTTCAGAGCCCGCGATATTATCCGTGGACCCTTGTCGTACCTTTACCGACCAGAAGAGGAAGTGACCCACCGTTTACGCCTGGCGAGGCCAACAAAAATGGCTGTCCAGAAACCCAGTGGTTTCCAAATCTTTACCGATTTATCTGGATACAGCTGAGAGTGGTTGCACGCAATTCCAATTGATACGCGTGCAGTCATTTCAGTCTGACATTAGATGCTACACAGATTAGAAAAAGATGAAAACGAAGGTCGCGTCAAATACTGTAGGACAAGAGGAGAAGTTGTAGGATAATGTTAGTGATTATTACTTTGAAGCGAGGTCTCCCATATCGTCGCGAAGTCATTCGTCACACGTAAACGCAATGCTGCAAGTACCCCAGTAATAAATGTTCAACGACCTCCCTGGACCGCGTAGAGAGCCGAAACTCTCGTAGCGATCTCGACGATCCTGAAACGCCTGTCAGCGACGCACAGCCTAATTACATCCACTAAATTGTTACAACCGAGCGCGGCAAACCAGCACAATCTGAACGAAGCGCAGTGAACTCGAAGCAACGCCAGATTCAATTAGCCCCGGGCGCGAGGTCCACAAAAATTTGTCCGGGTGTCCGGACAGTTGTAAAAGTTCAAAGCGACCGTGAAGCTGAAGCTGGCCACCATAACGGCTGTCCAATTAGCGCGTTCGAGGCCGCCGTAAATTCCTGTTCGACGAGCGCCGTTCCTTCCCGTAATAACCCGTGGAAGAGGGGTTGTTTCCCAAGGAAATGACCCGCCACCCACTTGGGGGCACCCATCCGCAGCCCAACGGTGTTTTTACAACCGCGAGGAGGACCGTGGCTGGAAAGAGAGCCCACGGGGACCGGTACCAGGGCACGGTAACGGGCATCGTGACCAGTCGCAGCGACTGAAAATGTGAGAAAATCGAGGGCGAGAACGGGTCGACGATAAATCAATGGAGAACCTCCCGGTTCCGTGGCCCAGCCGAAAGGCTGCTCCAGGGGAGACGTACTGGCGGCGATAAAGGGGGACTTTTCGCGGTTGGATATATATTACTCGTGCCGTTGCATCTCTAAATATAATTCGAGACTGCGCTGATTTATAATGGATATTAGGATTGTTTATGTGGAACGGTCCGCGCTTGGAAATGCAGCACCCGCTGCTATGCAGCCGGTGGGAGTAGCGAGTAGTTTCCACTTGTTCGAGTGAAAACGATTCGATGTTAATGTCCTCTGTAATTGAGTAGCCTCTGTGCTAGCTAGAGCTTGTTTGAGCGATGCCGTATGCTTAAGATGTGACGTGAACTTGCGTCGATTAGAAAGGCCGCCATCTTTGAGAATACGGTACGTGCTAGTTTTCTGGAATCAAATGGATACGCGTTTCTCACGTAATGGGATTCAATAACTCACAACTTTGACTCGAAACGAATCGAGGTGTATCTAATGTATAGGAAAAATACTCGTAAAACACCCTGTGGGGGGTGAGAAATTCCTCGAGGCGGGTTCGGCCTTCACCTAAGGGTTAAACAGAGAGGCCTTTCAACTTGCGGGTTAAAGGGTGAAAGGGCGGGATTGACCGTAGTTTCCTTTGCATATTCAACGTGATCTCTTCCTGCTACGTTGCACACGTATACACGACGGGGCGACTTCACGGCAATTAAGCCCATACCGCACTCTCTGCACAGCTTCTGGTTATTTTTAAACTAGTCTCTCGGAGACGCGCGAGGGAGAGAACGCCGTGGCGCACGTGCGCTCGACGCGAACTGAACTTAAACGGTTCCGTTGCATCGAATAATTGCATTCGACGAGAGAGCCTGCGGGGGGTACGAGTGGTCGCGACATCACGAGGCGATTATTTCACCTGACGCCCGGTACCTGTTCGCGCCGCTTCTTTCACCCTTTAATCGCTCGGAGGCGATCGAGCCGTGGCGCTCGCCGTGCTCCGCCAGACGTGTTATGCAGTTTTCCAACGACCCCGCCGCCTCGTAATTCGCGCGCCAGCGAACGGGGGATTGGATTTCAGGCCAGTTTCTCCGTTCCAGGTGGCGTTGTGTAAGTTTGTTATTTACGGTTTATTTAACCCTTTTGGCGCCAATGACCGACCTATCGACCGTGCTGTAATAACACCGGTAATACCATCAGAGGCTCTTAAGCAATACACGTACAATTTATGTAGACGTCGGGGTTTGTTCGTTCAATTTTTTCGCCCAGTGAGGTGAGAAATGCATATGCACGCGAAGCTCTAAACATTCTATAAGCAGAGATTTCGTAGCGCATCGTGAGACGCACAACATTAAAAATAAGAAAAACTAACTGAAATTTAATGGTACAAGACTGAACCTTGAACGAAGACTTCAAACTCGGTGTATACCTGGAAACCATACATACACATGGACTTAGCGAGCCTACGATACTATTCATTTACCCTGTAATCCGAGGCTACAGGGATGAGCCAGCGAGCTACGGCTCAGAGAGCAAGGGCTGAGAAGGAATAAATGCAAGTACGTAGAGGGGGCTGTTTATGGAGGCGGTCTTATGTCGCACCGCAGGTATACTGGAGCAGGTATTTACCCGTGCAGGTTGTACACGGTACCTGCATACTTTCGGCTCCTCCGGCACCGAGTCGATCGTACGTACAAGTATTCGCGGCGTGGTTCCTCCAGCCAGGCTGTACAGCGAAAGGGAAAAAAACCACGAAGGCTTGACGATCCGTAAGAGCCCCCACGGATCCTCGAGGAGGATCCTTTGCGCCTGCGCTGCTGATTCCGAGCCGAGGATCGATTAGATTTCGTGGCGAGTGTGTTAATCGAAATATGTAACGCAGTTTTCGTCAGAATATGGCCTGGTAGTAAAGTTAGCAGAGGTGTTCGAGATTTTATGGTGCGGTCGCTTGGGCAAGAAGTTTGGCTTGTGGTTTATGGAAAGGTAACGGTTCGAAGTAGCGAGAGGAGCTCATTCGAGTCTCAGTTTTGAAACGGGGTTCGTATGCAAGTAGGTTTCACTGTATGCAAGTACGTCGAAACGAGGAAACAAAGTTAGCACTGGGATACTATATATATAACTTTTGTACGGTTCTCAATGGGAGTTGGAATTATTAATAGCCCCTGAAACACTTCGAATCATGTTAATAGGCGTGGCGAAAAAGTCGAACTTCTTGAACATGATTCGATACTTATAGCCCTTGAATATGTTAATTGATACAGAAAAATTCGATATTCCACGAACTACACAATTTCATCCAGCAAAAGAACCAAAAAGAATCGTGCGTAAAGTTCCACCTGGTCGCCAATTACATTCAAAATGAGAGGTTTTCAAGAAGAAATGCAATTAGCAAACAGAGGCCAGGAAACATAGTCGATAAATCGACATTTTCATCGACTTTGGGTTTGGTAACGAAGGAGGACTGCGTTCGAACCGCAGAGTCGTCGTGAAAGCGAGTCGAGTCGTAAAATCGACGGTCCTGGACCACCCAAAGTCCGCGATAATACGTTTCTTCGGACTTTCTCGGGTGATGAAGGCGATTCAGTTGTTAACGAGCAGCCGCGGCTACGTGGAACATCTCGAAAGACCGTACATCCCCTTTATGCCGTACACAATACGTACAATAAATTAGACATTGTCACGATTGATAATTGACTGGCAACGTAAATGGCCCTTTAAATTTTTTGCGTTCAGCTTGCCTCGTATACTTTGTAACGAGGATGATTTTTGGCTTTGTTTGCTTGTTCAGATGGACTCGAGTACGTAATTAAACATCTTTAAATGATTTTATTGTTCATTAAAAAGTGCTGTACTTGCTTCGAGGAGCTGTAAAACTGGACCCAAAAAGGATGAATTTTCGCTCCCCTCTTTGCAGTCCTTTATACTCTCTCGACTATTTGTCGTTTCGATCTTCGTAATATAAATAAGCGTGTCTAATTAAAACGTCGTTGGTTTCAGCGTTAACACTAAAATGAATGACGGACAATTTTCGGAAGATTACTACGTAATCCCCCGGGTTGCATGGTCCGCGCGCTCGCTCAAAGGGTCCAATATTACCCGGGACGCTCAAAGATTAATGAATCTAAATAGGACTCGCCGTTTGGTGTCTTCCATTCGGCGGAAGTTTATATCGGACCGAGACGCGGTCACTTCCTCGTGTTGAAGCTAATTTCACCGGCATACACGCGCGCATCGGGGCTTTCTTGTTAACGCTCGGACCTCTCCGCTCACGTTCACGGTTCACGCGAATTAGTTTTGGCAATGGTGCCATCGCGAAACGAGGTCCAAGCCAAGATCACGTTGGCAAGAGACCAGGGCGTGGAATCTCCGCGGCAGACCGCGCGGAGTCCGCTCCTCGATTTTCCCCTCGCGGATTTCACGGCAGACGCGTATAAACGCGTCTCGGGGAACCTAGGTAGTCTCCGAAAAGTCTATGCTCGCCTTCCTGGAACTCTCTACTAACCGCTCGGGGTAATGAACATCCCGACTGGTTCCTTAATTCGGTTCGTTTTGAGTGTTTATCGTGATTTGGAGCTTGATCAAGTTTCTCGATCGTTTCCAACATTATTCACCCCTTATTCGATCAATCTACGACTGGAAGCAGTTTGATGACTTGACTGTATTACTTGACTGGTAAAATTTTACATGCTTACCTAATAGAGGAAGAAACTTGTAACATAAAATTGTACTCAATTTAAATACTAATCGGAAATTTTGCTGATTCTGTTCATTTACACAAGTTGTATTCTGGAACACGGTTTTCATTACATTCCCGTGTCGTTTGATTGGGTGAATGTCTTCTGGCGAGCAAGTTATCTTGTTAAGGATCTTATTAGAATTCGCAGCATTCTTAGTTAGGAACGATAACGATCCCACGACCACCCCTTGCGTACGATTTACAGGTGGTTGCACAGCTTATTTTGATGGGGTGTGCCGTATCACTGGCTACCATGTCCCGATCCACTCTGTACGCGTAGATACGCGAGCATGAAACAACCGGGCTTAGGAGGATATCGTGTTACGATATAAAATAGAAGGTGGACGTATTAATTGCAGATGGATTTAAGGTAACGCGAGACGACATAATCCGATTATGAGGCTCATGTCGACTAGACGTCAGTTTCGACGGCGACCAGGATTTCTGGTTGAATATAGGGTTACGAGATCTTGCGGTTTGCTGCATCGCACTCCCTGTTACTCGTCCTTTCTCCACGGTATTGTAATTTGCATTTTTTTAGCCCACCATTTGCCAGATTGCGAAAGCGTTGCCCCGACTGGGAAATCTCCGCAAATTTTTATGCGAAATTTAATATCGAATCTTCGAATATCGAAGTCACGTTTGTAATCGAGTCTTCACTTTCTTGAACAGTATGTTCTTTGAGAATTCGTTGTGTAATGTTATAGAGGTCAGTGAAATGAAATTTGCACGATTCTTCCTTTTCTTGCGAATAACTCCACGAGATCATTACTAAGATTATAAAAACAGCCGAGAGTTACGATTAAAAAATGCTACCAGCTCCACTCGAGAGTAATCTGAAACGTAAAAGGAGTGTTGCGCCTGAAAAATCGTACCAGCTCGATTTTAATTGAAACACCCTGAAATAGCCTCGGACTTGATACGAATAAGAGTCTCGAACGCAGTACCGCCACTCACGATAAACGTTCCTCACACTCCAATTCGCGTGCTCGTCCGACGTGGAAGAAGAAGACGATGAAGATGAAAAAGAAGAAGAAGAAGAAGAGGGGAAACAAGGGTCGGCAAAAGAGCTAGAAAGGTTGTATCGTAAACAGATCTCTTGTCACGCTGGTATCGGCGATAGAATCACGGGGAGCGACACCTTTGCTCGTGTGGCATGTACACGCTGCGAAACGCTGCTTTATACGCGTGTCCGCTCGGCTCCACGCGAGCGTTTCACGCGTGCCGCCAACAATAAGCGTTCTACAATCGTTTACCGGTGCTACTACTTATTTCTATCGCGTTGCAACCGACTGGCCTTCCAAAGGGTCCGCGTGAGATCGTAATCCTTGTTCTTGTTGCTGGAGACTAGCGGAAGAAGTATAAGTCGCGAGCGTATTGGTAAAGCTCAAACTAATTATCAGTCTACGTATAGAAATCGCATATGTATTTGCAGAATATTCATGTAAATTTCCGCGATTATAGACATTGCTAATGGAATGGAACACGACAGATATTTCACTCATTAAATATTGTAATGAACTTGCGTTAACGCTCCTGGCGTCTTGCGTGGCGCTAAATAAATAAAGGCCGGCGCCAGAATCGTTGAGACCGTCTAAACTTTCTTTTGGACATTTTTGCGTTCTGCATTTCTTTGCACGTTTGAATTTTCAATGAAGACTTAGTTACGCTAAGTAGCACACGCTGAGATACGCATACGTGTTTCGCAGCCGTGTATCCAGCGCATCGTACATCTATCTCTTGATTTGCGTGCAGTTTTGGATGTTGATGGATTAAACGATATAGCTAAGGCGTGGAGAAAAAATGGGAAATTTTCGAAAGTCAGGAGAAACGGACATGAGAGATAGCCGTGCACGGTCCCGACATTTCTCACGAACGATAATGCCAGACATCCCTTTATGGGCGCGACGCAAGACCGTAAGACCCCCGTTGAAGCGAGGCTAAGGGGCACCACTAATAAATTGGCATTGTGCGCTATCTCGCAAGCTCCGTAAATGGGGTGCACCGAGGTGCAGCGGCAAGAAAGTTTACCGGAGAGACGGTTCTCGGAGCCGGTAAGGCTTGAAGTGTGCTCCTCTTTGCGTGGTCGAGACCCGTTCCTCAGGGTCGGAGGAGTTTCGCCGAAGAAAGGGCGACGCTTGTCGTTATTAGAATTCTTGGGCACGCTGACTTACGAAGAATCCACGGTGCTTTGTTCCGCTCGAAAATTGGATGTACGTTCAACGTACGAGACGATTTTAATCGAAATTCAGATCAGGCTTGACTGAAAATAGCAAATACGATAAAGTTTTTGTTATGGCTAGTCGAGGAGCCATTTACTTGTCATGCAACGCATTGCTCTAAATATTGTCTTCTCTTCTGTACAAGAAAAAAATAGAAAGAGAAACGACAGACTGTATCGAGGGAAAAAATAAGATAGATGAGGAGCATTCGAGGCACGAACGACGACGCTCTTGAGTCACATCGCCACCCACGCGAGAAGAACAGTTGAAAACGCCTCTACCGCGGAGCAATTAATCGTCACGACATGGTTAATTGTAAACACTTCTGTGAACCTAATTAGCCACCATATGGTGTCTCTCTGTTGGGTAATTCCGAGGATAATTCTCGCGACGTAAATTGTTCCAAGAAGATCCGGCCACCGAGTCGAAACGCAATTTGTGTATCATTCGAGGGCGTAATTGGATTGCGGTTACTTTTGCACGCGAACATCGCGCCCAGCCGATCTTCGAACGTGTTTCGAAAGTATCGCGGACACGGGTGCTGCGAAGAATTATGGCCTCGGAGATATTTCGTGGCATGTCGAATCATGTCCAGAAATATGGTAACTTTATCCGCAGAAATTTATACATCGATCAGAGTTACAAAAGATTCGATCATAACACGAACCAATAACTTGAACAATATGTATCGAGCACGTGCACCTGTCGAACAAACAATCGTCGCTACGATAAAATCTGTTGGATCGCACCGTAATCGAGCTCGATCTGCACGCATTCTCGGCAATAGACCGAGGCTGATCGTCCTCAGTCATTATTGACTTTCTTCATCTTGCGAGCTTCCACTATAAAGCCATTTCTGTCATCCGATGCTAATGCCGGCCGCATCCTTACAAGGCTACGTGGATGCGTTCGAGCTCGAACGAAGGCGACTAGTCGCCGACCCGATCGTGGGAGCCTTCTCCTGGACTCGGTGTCCGCTCCTACGGACCACGAGAACTCCGCTCTTGCCAGCGGCGAGCTGGCAAAAAAATCGTGTTTCTTGGATGCTTGGAGCGAGATCGAGCGTGACTTTTGCGGTCGCGGTCACTTTTAATTTTCTTCGAACCGATCGAGCGCTTCTTTCCCGTTTTGGTCGCATCCTTGCCGCGGCGTTCACTCGTGTATTTAATCCCCTCGTGGCCGAATTATTATATTTTTCTTTTTTTACTTGAGAATCTCTGATCTTTGCGTCGATCGTCTTTCTTTCAGATTTAACTTTAAATCAAAGAGAATGCAGGAAGTATAATAGACAACTGTGTTGTACGTTATCCGACAAGATCTGAGCACGCAGTTTCAACGAAGCTGTAAGTGCAGCATGATTGGAGGCTGCACGCTTATGTATCGCGCTATGGGAAGGTCGTGTCGGATGGGGTGCGTCAAGTATGATCTTTGACGTATTTTCTTGCAGGGTCATCCAATCCAGGGCCTACTATTTACACTGGGGCTACCCCGTCGAAGATAAACGTGCTGGCCCTTGAACCAACAAGACCGGTTCGAAAGCACTTTTTTCACACGACCCGTTGAAAATTAACGTGATTACTCGATGACTTCATGAAGTCTTGCGTCTCGTCGGTTCTCGACAAATTCCTCGCGTTCCTCTGAGCGTGCATTTTACGATGTATTTACCTGTTTCGTTACTTTTATTGCCAATAAGATTGTTACTTCGCGGATAGGCAATTTCATCTTTGTTTCATTTTATTGCACTTCAGCATTTCTGCGAGGAAAATTTATTTGATTAGACAGGGTTGATAGAATCTTTACACCGGAACGTTTTCTTCGGTTCTCTCACGTCTTTCAGGTGAATTCTTCTTAATAAAAAAAAACATTTGA
This sequence comes from Xylocopa sonorina, assembly GCF_050948175.1. NCBI lineage: Eukaryota > Metazoa > Arthropoda > Insecta > Hymenoptera > Apidae > Xylocopa > Xylocopa sonorina. Next base: position 8,693,767 of record NC_135197.1, on the reverse strand, counting down.
AATCCCGTGGAATACACAATTCCTCCGTGACGTAAACATATTTCTCGCACGTGCAACAGTGCGAGCACACCCAGCAATCCGTTTTTTCTACAGAAACCAACAAATTGGTAGCAGTGAAAATAGCAATCGTCGTCACACATAAAGCCCCGAGACATCAGGCTGTTTCAACGTGAAAACGTCAGCATGTTTTGAACGGAAACATCAACGGAGAGGCTATGTTTGCATTCCCGGTGCTCGTCGACGGCCATTGGACAGCGGAGGAGATCCAATATACCCCGGGTAGGGTACATAGCGAGCGGCAACCTTGAACTCGGAGCACGCTGTCGGCTTCGGCACGACCTACCCCATGACGAGGCACGCGATGCTGATAGCGAGTCGAAGAAGCAGACGAACACGTGCAGCCAGTGTAAATATTTAGCCTTCGGAACGTTTGCACGCCCGTACCGTATGTGTGTTGCGCTTCTCCTCTGCTCCGTTTCTGCCTCGTCCTCCTGGCACGTAAGCTCGATGGCGAGCGCGTCGGGACGCTTCACGTTGCGTCTGTAAATATCGACGACGACGACGCCGCCGCCGCGTCCGGATTGCTTCGCAAAGAGACCAGAAGGGATACGGTTCCGCGGTGTGACGGCCTCTCGGGTTGATACGCTCTTTCCCACGCGAACCATTTTTTGTGCACCGATTTTGACGTTGACAGATAGAGGTCGGTTCAAGGGTTGTCAGTTTCATCTTTGGTTACTTGAATTTATTCTCTTTCTATGACTTCAATAGTATCTTAGTTCAGAGTAGAAGTCCAAATTCGAAACGTGTTACTATGTTCTGTAAGATGTAGCTGTCAGAATCAACCCTTAGTATTCTTCACGTTTCCTCAGGGTTACATATATCACATCGAGCCTTACGATGATAGAATCGAGTGTTACAGTTTATCCTGAAAACTGATAACAAACGCAAATTACATCACTCTTCAACCCCTTCGTTCCAAAGCGAAATCTTCGACCTACTCGCTGGATTTTTCATCAAACACACCGTGACGTACCCAAGCCCCCATCGCGAAGTTAAGGCCCCCGATTCAAAGTCGATCCCCTCGGCCTTAATATTAACGAGGAGAATTTCCATGATTCGACTAGTTGGGAGACTCGTATCTACATACGCTGCCCGATCGAACGGGCAAGAGGATCGGATAATTGAAGCCCGGATCGAGGAGCGTCCTGGGCGAAGTCCTTAGAAGGAAGCCAGGCCCCGCTGGTATCGCGGGTATGCGATCTGTCTTTATGGTCCGAAAGTGGGCGTCGGTCGGGTCTCTCTCACAATGCTTCGCGTAACGACGCCACGACGAGGACGACGACAGCGGCGAGGACAGACCCGACTAGAGAATGAGGGACTCCTGTCTTGTTAACCCGATGGAACAGGGCGACGCGTGTCCGTTCAGAGTGACACGACGTCCTCCACGGGGATCGGATAGTCCTCGTGAGTTACTCTTCGGTTGGACAAATTATTAAAAGAACCAGGAGGATGGTGGGTGGCTGTGCATACATTCAGGAAGCTGAGTCTGATCAGTGTGATTGGGACATTTAATTCTTCGAGCATTTTCAGAGTTTTTTCTTCAAAGCTTGTTAGTTTCTATTTTACATCCCTTGAAATTTCTCTTGGAGATAGTTGAATGTACGAAATTTATCTGTAGACTTGATCTGAATCGTTTTCATTAGTGGTTAAATTTTGATGTCAATGTATATAGCTTTTTGTTGAAAGGAATTTATGAGATGTCTACGTTCTCTTTGTACATGCATTGTTATTTATTAACGCGGCGGGAAACGCGACACAGTCGGAGGGATTACGAGCGATCCAGCTATGTGAATTATTCCGCATGATTTCTACGTGGCTAGAATTAATTGTACGGCAGAAAGTTCACTGGGCTCCGCAGGGATTCTGGTAAACTGCAGGGTATCTACGGATCACTGTCTGCTATTGCGCTTTTCGCTATTGCACGGTGAAATGAAACAGCTCGAGATATCGTGGGCGTTCTGTACATCGTTGCCGATCCCATAACGACGAGAAACATCTCGTTAAATAGTCACAGTATCGCTCGTTTCGAATTAATTTGCGTATTTTTATTCTAGGATGAGGAATTTGCCAATCTATCGTGGTAAGCGATATACTGAGTACTTAAAGAAATAATAATAAATAATTGATGAAAATTGAAGGTGTGTTCGATGTAAAATATAGTATCTAGTCTAATACGTCGCAATCGTTTTGTGTTCAGGTGTACCAAATAGAGTACGTGATAGTGAAGGCAGCGAATTCACCGAGGCCAGCTGCCTGGATCTTGGAACGATCTATCGATGGTGAAAATTTCCAACCATGGCAGTATTATGCACCAAGCGACGAAGAGTGTTGGACGCGATATTCCGTGCCGCCTGTTACCGGAAAACCCGTTTATATGGGTGACGACGATGTCATATGCACCAGCCTCTACTCCAGGCAGACACCCATGGAAAACGGAGAGGTACAACGTGTTACATACTTTTAGGCATACGTGCAACTATAATTCAGGGTTCGTTATTCGTTCTCCTTCGAGAGGCGTTTTAGAGCATTTGATGCAGGGTATTCGTATAAATTCCGATAATGTTTGAACATGATAGCGCACGTCCAAACGAAGGCATTCTCCAATGCGTAAAATTGAAAGGAATCTCGACCAACCAGAATCAATCAAACAGAAAACAAGTGTAACTATCGGACCACCGCCCAGATGATCGTCGAGTCGTTGCTCACTCCCGTTAAGAAGCAAAGGTGTGTTATTATTCGCGTTCCACGCGAAAACCCGGCGCGCGAAATCGTCTGTTATTTCCGCGTTGATGCGGTAGCGATCGAGAACGAGATCATTAATTATCGTCCATCCCGTACAGTCGTTGGTGTAATTACATGATTGGATGATTAGTCGACCGACGCTTTTGCCCGCTGTACGCGCTCGACTGCACGCTAGACGGAAACAACTCTTCCAAGGCATTTCCGCTGAACCTGCGGGCTTCTTTTTTCCCTTCTCGAAGATTTTCTCGATCGGAGATCCACTTTAACTTATAGAGTAATTTCAGCAATTATGTCGAGCGTTACTCGGTACATTATCCAGATTAAAGATTCCACTGAAATTCTTGGTGCAACCAGCTTCCACTGTATCGTGTACTCGTCTGTACCTCGACGATCCCCAAAACGCACAGCTATCCGTTTCTTATTCTCAATAATTCGTCTTCTATTCGCGAGACAATATCTCGAGACGTTCATCCTCGAAGAAAATCGCACCGGCCCAATCTCTTTGTCGCAAAACTACAAGGCTCTCGAGGACGAGGGACGAATTAGCCGATTTCTCGGAAGAGCAACGGATAATTAGAGCTTGCGGCCGTGCACGAGGCGGCGCGAGCGCGGGCTCGGTTTTGTGCAAACTGGAAGGTGGATGAGAAAAGGAACAGGACAGCGAGATCGGCTCTAGATCGAGAGGGAAAGGGAGAGCGAATCGATGATACAAAAACGGCGATCCCTACATTCCGGCCATGTATGGCGCAGGCACACCTTATATGGGGCTATCACGTACGCACCTCCTATGGGGGGTTTGCCAGTTTTACGCTTCTGTACGCGGCTACCGATCGTACCCGGGAAAAAATCGGAAACCGAAGAAATGGGAATCGTCGTACGCGCTCTGTGCACCTCATGGGTGGAACAACGGTCACGTTCTCGCCGGAATCTCTGCTCGTTCCGAAACGCGGAACAATGATTGAATCCTGAGGCGATTCTTCTCGTAAAATATTTTTATTTTGAGTGCATTACTTCATAGGTTGTTTTGGAAACAATTGAACTCTAATATTCATCTTTTTTTTTTGGTGATTATTCCTATTTGATTATCCGGATTTATGTACCGCGTGTATTACTTGCTGAAAAGGGTAAATAGCGGAGAACTTTCTAAGGAGATTGGTTTTTGTAGATCGTTCTTTGAACAGATAGATTCCTAAATAAAGATAACTGTTTCGTTTTTCTACTCGAATTCCTACGATTCCAAGTGTAATGCTTTAAGAGTTCAACATCGTGTAGGCTCGAACAATTTTATGTTTATTACTTACCGTATGACAGGTCATGCATTAAACCATGTAATTAGGTGAAAAAATGATAGGAAAGTGTAGGCGCGTCTATATTCCGAAACCCGTGTAATTGTCCCATATTAGGAGCCGCGGAATGCCATTTATAGGACTCGTTTTCGTCTTAACGCGCGGCACCATTCGCGAATGATTTATTTCATCGATTTAAACGCTCTCCTCGATTCAACGCCGTAACCGAACGTTTGTATTTCTTATTATCGATCATTGGTGTCGTTCGTGCAGCCAGTTTACGTCGATTCGTTCCTCAAACTAGAATCACTTAAGCGGACATCTCTCTTTCTTCCTTGTTCCTGTCGAAGAATGGAAATTTTAACAATTTTCACAGTGTCTCGACGTATAATTGGAAATTGTTGACTTTTTTATTTATTTATAGAGTACATTACGTGAGGATAATTTGTGGCGCACGATCGCCTGTTTGTACAGATCCATACTCACCTGGTGAACGGTAGACCTGGTGCCCTGAATCACAGCACGACCCTTCAGGAATTCACCCAGGCCAGATACGTACGGCTTCGATTGCAGGGTCTTCGACGTAACGGCGAGGCGATCGCGGATAAAAGGCGAGCTTTTTACTCGATTAAAGAGATTAACATCGGCGGAAGGTGTCTGTGTTCCGGTCACGCGGCGAGGTGTCGTTACAGCGTTCAACATGGGGTGAGTGTACGAAGGAATTTTTTCATTAATGGTCGAACGTTGGCAATAAATGGAAGAATTTTCGTTTTTGCCAACGCAACAATTTAATTTGGAAATTTTAGCTACATCGATGAAGGACTCGTAATACTCGTAATAACAGTACGATCCTTATTCAATGTTCCGTGATAGGTGAAAGCAACGATATCACGTTACGTTCGAGATTTCGAGAACGCATACGAATTTTCTGTTTAACACGATATCGCGCAACAAGTTACCGATGGTTATAATTCATACGTCGACTCGTCTCTAAATGAAAAGTCGTAAAATTCGCACACTGACTACCGACAGATCACAAGTTCCATAATTAACACATTCGCCTCGAACCTGCTGCAAGATTTCCCATTCGGACACAGCGAGCGTTAAAATCTTTGCGATACGTATTATACGCTTTACAACATGATATTCTTATATATTATACTTCTCGAAATGCAACAAGGAAATTGTACATTTCGTTCTCTGAATTTTATAATGCGTTGCTGCTGCGCATATTTTGCATATTTTATGCATTCTGCATTCACTTGCAAATTGAGTAACAGAAATTCGCGAACGATATTACGATCCCAAACACCAGACGATACAACGATGATGAGCAGCAGAAGTTCGATAATGATAGAGCGATAATCGGAAAAATACGTGTCTACAAAGCAAATCGTGGAACGATTGCGTTCTCCACTGGGCTATTCGCTCTAAAGTTAGCTTTCGCGAACATCTCCGTTTCGAAGAGGCAGCCGCAGAGGTCCGTGGAAATAAATCTGTCCGAAATGCCATAAACTTGTCAGACCTTTGTCTACCGTCGCTGCTAATGGCGGGATCGCCATCGTTTCGGGGCTGTGGCCTGTTAGAAACCCGCTGGCCCCCGCAGGAACTACCGTGCATTCAAGTTTCTTGTACGATCGCGCGGGAGTTGCTCCAAATTTTCAGCCGTCGTTAATTCTCTTTTTTATTCGCGATCTGTCTCGCTAATGAGAGGTGGAGGTTGTAAAGGCAAAAAACGAGCGAAGAAAGAGTTGAATTTAAAAGAAAGGAGTTCCAACAGTTTATGGTCGTCGAGCAAGATTTTTTAAATGCTTCTTGCTTGGGATAATTTCTTCCTTCTTACATTTCTTTTTATAATATTGTGGAATTACCAAACAAGATTCTAAAATTGATCCTCTTAGTTATTAAATCGACCAGTAGAATACGTCGATTAAATTCTTTGCGAATTGTAGTTCAACGTACTCTTCTTAGGGTCTACTTATCTTCTTCAGTTGACTCCTCTGTCACTAAATGAATTATTTTGCTCGGAAATCGAAAGGTTCTCACAACAGCAGGGTTGCACGATCACGACAATAGAACACCTGCGTACAATTAATTAAAATCCAGAAATGGGCATATTGGCTGAAATAAGGCTCGAACAATCGCGCTCTTTCAGTGTCCTCGAAAGCAAGAGCAAGACTTCTGTCGATCCTTGCGAAACCTTTCTTCGGCGATGCATTAATCACCCCCGCGACTATCACGCGGCCGTTGCGCCTTTCATAATAAAATTGAAAATATCGCCGGTCGGTGCCTCGCGTCAAACGGCTCGCCGTTGTTCTCACGTCCCATTATACTTCCATTTCTGTGGCGAAGTTACTCAAGTGCACAGTGATCGATGCTCCGCGTTGAACCCAACGCGTTATCGAGCCGCTCGAACGAGTTCTAACTGGGTTTCAGTTCAAGGATCGCGTTAGAAATTGCCAGTGAACGACACGACGTGTAATTTAGTTACACTAAACTAGAATTATTTCTGTGAAAAATTTTAATTAAAATTAGAGGCTGTTAGATCGGTGACACGGGATAAAGTTGTTCGAGAACGGTTCTCAGCCATCGTTTCTTCTCGAAATCGCAATTCAGCAAGTTCATCGACCAGCCAGGCATTCGTCCAGTTTCGATTACCTTAAGCGCATCCATCACTTGTCATTATTTCCTCTCTCGCAGCAGAGTTCCATTTAATGGTCACCGAATGCCGCGTCTCGTTTCGAACGGCGAACAACGTGGACCACGAGTTCTCTGAAAAAATTCACCGGGACCACGATCGAGTGCCGATTGAACGTTTTTATCGTGACACCGTTCGCCCGCCGAAACGAACTCCGTCCGATTAGAATCGACTTTTGGCGACGCTCACCGTGGCAGATTGAATTAGTTTTTGGGGCGGGTCCGGGCGCAGCACGCGGCCAACGATTGGCACGTAGACCGAATTGCGATCGCATTGCTGAATACGAAGCCAACGGTGGAGCATCCGAAATATTCCGTGTTACGTCTCAATCGAGCTGTCATCGTCGATCATATGACGTCGTGTTCCTCGTTTCCGTCTTGCTCGCGGTTTCACTCGAGAAATTTCGTTCCGTTACCTTCGATCGAGGCTGTCGACGTTGTTGACCGATTTTGTTACACGCGAAACGATCGGTTATCGAGCGTTTTGCTTTTTTATTTGAATATTTTTTTGCTTCCTTAAATACTTTTATTTTTAATAGCTACGCGTTGTACCAACGAACGCAAAGAACTCGTGTATATCATTTGTATATTAGAATATGTATATTTTGTTGTGCAAACTGATCGAGGAAATATTCTAGTCGATTATTGTACGTAGCGTATTCTCGTGTTAATTAAGCCTTCGATCCATCGATCACTTCACTAAATCACCCGATAAAACTTCATTGAGGCAGTCATTAACCGTTTCCCGCGGTTCGCCTATTCTCTCATGAATGACAGTGGTCATTAATGGAAACACAATGCGGCCTGTGATGCCTCGTAAAAAGTGTTAATTACAATTTACTGCCCCCGCCGTCCGCCGCTGAATATCTCGCCAGTTACAATGTAGATACTTCTCGTAACCCTTATCATACGCGGGTTTGTAATTTTACTGCGCGGAGTACCACGTTTCGCTCACGATGGATCTTTAATTATTTATTGAGACCGCTCCGTTGCACGAACCACGGGCACGGTTAATGGAAAAGTTCAACGATGTTGTCCGTAACCTCTTTAATCGATCCTCCACTGTGTGTGGGAAGTCGTTCGTGCGGGCTTAAACCATTTCAATGAATTAAACTAACGTGTGCCACTTGCTCGTGAATTATATTTTTTCGCTCGCTGAACGATGCGAACAAACGTTGAAAAGTATGTTTATTAGTTTAACAAGTTGACGCTTATTTTATCGACGAGGAGTTTTAAAGTAAACATTATGAAATTTTCCGTTTCTGAACTTTCTTTGTTCTCACAAACGCGAGATGCGCGTGCGATCTTGTCGCTTTAGTAACGCTCGCATAGAACAACCGGAAGAAGACGAAAGCTCGGTGAAATTCATCTCGCGGTGTCTACACGCCAGTTCAGTATAAAATTCGCGTGTCAATTGAACCGCGTGCGAATTAATGCCCTCGATACCGCGCGTTCGGTTATCTTAACGTTCGCATAAATTCCCAAACGTCACAAAGAGGAGATTGCACGCTCGTTCTCGTCGTTTTACCCAAGCGCAATACCGGCTATCTGTATCGCGAGGCATAAAGAAGCATCTTCGTTGCGGAGGCCGTGTCGCGATTTATAATGCACGCCTATGCGCCCCGCGGCCGATATCCATTACGTCTTCCGCGTTAATTGATTCTATGGCCGCGGAAAGGGACTAGAAACCGGAAGTCCACTATCTTTCGCTCGTTTCACTTATTTTTCTCGTCTCTTCTTCCCATTCAGTGAACCGATAGCGGGACGTTGCTTTTCCTAGAAACGTCGAGTACAATCATTTTCTTTGGATTATTGTATTCTTAGATTTCCGATAACAGCACAGTGAACTAAACTAAACGTGGCTAACGATACGCGGCTAATAAAATTCGTTATGCTATCTATCGTGTACGATGAGAAATTTATTAATCGACTACATTTAGCAACGCTTCGCGATATTTGTTCGAAGTAAACATAACAATATTCCTAATATCGTACACTTAATGAATATTGAACGGTACGTACGCGGAGTACGTGAATCGATAGGACGTGAACTATTTCCTTATCAGCGACGATAGTGACGCGCATACGAAAATCCATTAGTAGCGGAACGAAAATTTACTTAGGACGAGACGGTTCCAGGGAACAGATCGCGTATCTGTCTGCTGCTCGCAGAAAGCTCGCGGAAGTCACTGAATTATTTAGACGTTGGCCGGGTTTACCCTCGTCCGGGTGATTAATAAGGTTCCATTAAGAGGTGGTATTGTTTCTCAGCATCAAGAATGCGAATGCGAGCGCCACACGTGCGGCGAAAGATGCGAAAAATGCTGTCCCATGTACAATCAGATTCCGTGGAAACCTGGCACAGCTGCGAAGGGCTTTCACTGCGAGAAATGCAACTGCAATGGACATGCAACCTCGTGCAGATATGATCAGGATGTGGCCGACAGGAGAATGTCCGTGGACATTCGTGGGAAATTTCGCGGCGGTGGTGTCTGCATTAATTGCACAGTAAGCCCGAATTTCACCAGTGAAACGCGATCGTTGTGTCGTGCATTTTTTTTCTTTTTTTTTTCCCTCTTGTTTTTCTGATTGCGAATGCCGCTGAGGAGAAGCCACGCCGCACGAGTTTCTTTGCTTACACCTACATACGTGTATTCTGTATAGGTAGAATTAGCCGATTTTCATGACACTGTATAGACGCAAATTACGCTTTCTTTTTTTTTATTTGTAGTTATCGTGTACTTCTGTAGTCTCTGATCGATTAGGACAATTTTTGGCCTGTCCATTTCCATCGACTGTATAGTTAACTCACGTATCGTAGATGTATCTAGATCTTGTTCGCGAGACAGATATATTAATATAAGTAGCAACTATTACAAACCGTTATCTGTTGTCGTTTCACGAATTAATTCTTCCTATTCGCATTTGCTTGCTACTGCGAATTTACAATGACACTGTTTAACCCTTTCACACGCTGTAATAAACGAACGCTTTTCATCCCTCATCTATGTACATCTGTGTAAAAATTGTCAGAGCTGTGTACTGTGCTTCCTACAAAAATGTTGTGCTTATTTCCAAGTGTTGAGAAGTGTACATACGTAACGTACAAGGGAGATTTTCGGTAGCAGGATCAACACTGATCGCGTGGAATCGTTTGTTTCAGGAGCACACGACTGGAATTAATTGCGAAGTCTGCCAAGTTGGTTACTACAGACCAAACGGGGTCGCCCCTGACGCACTTGAACCTTGCTTGCCCTGCGACTGCAACGTACACGGTAGCACGGGATACTGCACTCCGGATGACTCCTACACGCATATGGGAAAGGTAGGCACGCGTACGCATAAATGCACGCAGTGATGAATGAGCTTCATCTATCTTAATAGCCTTCAATTCCATTGATTTACTACGTTTGATTTCTGGGACGGTACACCGCGTGAAACGCGAGTCGAGCTCGGCACAGGATGAGTTATGCGAGTCTCGTGGTCTCGATATGAGTAATTGGGCACTTGGATTTTAATTTACTTCGATCTCAAGCGTTTACGTGGTAAAAAGCAGATTTATATGTAGACAAAGTAGTGGAAAAACTATCAAGTGACCAAACCGATCGACGTCACTTTCTAAAACGTACGATTGGTTGTTTAACTTTGTAGGAAATAGAAAAGATTAACTACTATTCAGTTGGAGCAGTTCTGGCTCAGCTTCCTTTTTTTCCTGAACCGTATTCGGCCAAATCGATCTCGATCTCGATCGAGTTAAACACCGATCGTGTTTCCAGGTAGCAGGCGCTTGCGATTGCAAACCCGGTTACTCGGGATACAAGTGCGACCAGTGCGCAGCCGGCTATCGACAATTTCCCGATTGCATGCCTTGCCCGTGCGATCCCCGTGGGATCCTACCGTCCCATGACTGCGAGGGCGACTGCCTCTGCAAGGCGAACGTCGGTGGCGAGTTCTGCGACCAGTGCAAACCCGGACATTTCGCGTTGACCAAGGAGAATCTCGATGGATGCCTTTCCTGTTACTGCTTTGGGGTCAGCGATCGTTGCAGTACCGCCAAATTGTCTTACTCCGTGGTAAGTTTCCCTTCTTCGCGCAATCGAGCGAGAATTTTCTCTGTGTAACCATCAATGTATGCGTATCGATATGATTGTGGTAAAAATTGTGTAAAATATAAAATAGCAAATTTAATTACACGGTAAAAGAAATTTAAACACTCGATTCCTACCAGAGAGTTGACGCGACGCGCAGATTTCAAGATCAACTGGATGAACGCATGATAACTGCATTTATCCACTCGCGAAGAAAGGACAAGTCGCAATTACATCGTCGAGCGACAACTATTCTGCGTTACACGTGCATCGAGCGAAACGAGCAAGAACGTAATAGCACGTTGTTATCGTCTTAACGCGAACGAGGAAAATTGAATCGAGCATAGGTGGTAGTTCCATAAAAGAGAACAGTTACAAATTATACCTTGCGCTTTCAGTCGCGCATTCGATACACCTGCTATTTTACTTTTTACATTTCGAATAATCATTCATTTCTTTTCATTTGATTCAATCGATGCATCATGGTTGTCGAGAATCTCAAATTGGAGGACTGTCGTTCATCTCTGTTAATTTCAGATATCGTCGCTGGAGAATTGGTTGGTGACAGACACAGACGCGAGCCTCGCTATTATTCCTATTTTGGATGCGGATAGTGGCTGGCTCACGATCCCAATGTCCGACGTAGAACACGACGATCCTTTCTGGTTAGCCCCGCGAATTTATTGCGGTAATCGCCTCTCATCCTACGGTAGCAATCTTACTTACGCCGTCAGCTGGGTCGTTATGCGCGGAGACATCAGTGGAAAACCGACCACAGGGCCCAACGTTATCCTGGTTGTAAGTATAACCTCGATCACTCTTTACTTCCGATGAATACACGTATCAGACCAGTTTTTACGAGAAAATTATTGATTTAAAAAGTATGAACTATTTTTGTTCAATACCAACAGTAATTGATTAGTAATAGCATGTAGGGGAGCACCCTGTACATTCTTCTGCTCGCACCACTTTCAGTTTATCCGTGTACCGAAAGAAAGATCACCATGATTACGTGTAATATTTTTTCTTTAAATTAATCTCCTCGTCCCGTTTCCTCGCAGGGTAATAATGGCATGCGAATAGCTTACGGCGAGGAACAATATAATGGCCAGGAAGCAGAGATCGTCGTGCCTCTGCGCGAAAACGGCTGGTACCACATACACGACGAGATCCAAGATACCTCCGCAAGGATGAAAGGGACCGAATTTCACAGGAACGTTGTTACCAGAGTCGAAATGATGAAGATTCTCGCGGACTTGAAGCATCTCATGATCAGGGCGCAGTATCATTCCGTGCAGATCGAGGGAAAGTACGTAAATCAGTTCACCGTTATATATATATATCATTTTTTTTAACCTTTCCCATTGCGTTTCAGTTTGCTATCGGTTGTCCTGTCAACTGGAGATGTCACAGCTACTGGCGAAAACAACAATTTAGTCGAATCGTGCGAGTGCCCAGAGGGGTATACGGGTCTTTCTTGCGAGAATTGCGCGTGGGGATACGTGAAGTTGATCAAGAACGGATCCGACCAACAGGATCAACACGTATGCGTCAAATGCGATTGCAATGGCCACGCGAGTACCTGCGATCTTGTTTTGGGCGAGTGTACTGTGAGTACATTTGCATTTTTTACCGATGAAATGTTGCACGAGAACTATACGTACCTTTCGTAGTTCAGACATAAACCTAAATCCGTTAGGATTCCTTCCTTACCCTGAATGGACTAACCGTCCAAAGATATTGAAGGGAATCGATGGTAGCTTAGGAAATTAGTTGTCGCGGGAGGATAGGTATCACGTTTATCAACAATCAGTGTATCGAATTTTTTTTTAAATTTTTACACGTAACATCAGTATCAGTTTTTTTTTTTTAATTGAAATAGTCCTCCAGCTGATTGTGTTTATAAATTAAATTAATTTTTATTTCGAAGACTTGCGAACATAACACAGTTGGTCCCAAATGTGATCGCTGTGCACCCGGTTTCTATGGCATCGCTCTTCAAGGCGCGCCAAACGACTGCAAGAGATGCGCTTGTCCACTTTTAATCGAATCCAACAACTTTAGTCCAAACTGCCAGCTCGATGATCCCACTGACATCGATAGTGGATACGTCTGCACGCAGTGTCCGACCGGTTACACTGGCGATCACTGTGAGAGGTAAGCATCCATATGTACCACTTTCAAATTACATTTAAAAGAAAATTTTATTAATCCATATTACATATTTAACTTTCGTTTTCGTAAATCGTCGAATTAAATCTCGTTTCCTCCAAGTTGCGACGTAGGATACTTTGGAAACCCTCTGATACCCGGTGGCACATGCGAGCCATGCCTTTGCGGCGGCGGCCCTTGCGACCAGGAAACAGGACGGTGCCTAGAGTGTCGCGGTAACACGGAAGGCTGGAAATGCGACAAATGTAAACCAGTCCATTACGGAAATCCCCTGGAACAAAACTGCTTGCGTGAGTATCATCTGTTACTTCTGGTTCATTATTTCGTCGATCCTAGCACGCGATATCCCGTGGCGATATCAGACCGTTCGCGAACACTCCGATCGCTAAACGTTCTATGATATTCTACATATTACTAACCAGTGGTACGCTGTCCTTTAAACTATGGTAATAATTACTATCAGCCTACAGTCGAGCGTACCGTTGAGCCGAACGAATTTACATACGCATTGCGACATTTAATTAAAAATTCCCAAGTTGTATCGGCTCTCTGTAAATTACCCGCTTATTCGACGATACGATTAACGATAACACGAGAGATCGTAGCAGTACGCGTCTCTCTATTCACGTGCAGAGGAATCTTGAACAGGAAAATTGAGAAAATCTCACGGTTGCAGCCTGTGACTGCGATCCTATGGGCAGCAGCTCCGTCGAATGCGACGCGAGAAGCGGTCAGTGTCCCTGCAAGCCTTTGTTCGAGGGTCGTGACTGCTCCTCTTGCATCGAAGGCTACGGGAACGTGACTGCAGGTTGCCGGGAATGCGACTGCGACGTGGGTGCCCTCGACGAGCTCTGCGATCCCGTAACCGGCGAATGCAGGTGCGCGAACGGCGTCCTTGGCTTCCGGTGTGATCGCTGCGGCATCGACCATTACGGCTTGTCCGCGGAAGGCTGCACAGGTGAGTACTGTCCTTAGAATCGTTCACGAAGACCGTTCTGTCGCGAAGGATACCTCTTGCGAAAGAAAGAACTTCGCTGAATGTTAGAATAATCTTAGGAGAAATTCTAAGGGGTGGTTTCGTAAGCCAAACTGGAACAAAATTGCACGAACAAATTTGTCTTCGATGAAAACTGCTTCGAAAATTTTCTCTACATCACCTGTACAATAATGCAATGGGAACGTTGAACGCAGTGACACAGGTTTCCGTCACATGTCGCTCTGTTCTTATTGACTTCCACCATTAGCGTTCGCGTATTAATGGATTTTCGAAGTTGGTCTTCTCGAAGACACAGCACGGAAGACAATTCTGTTCTACTTCAATTTCATCCTATTCCAACTACGTCCAGGATTAGCCCTTAAAATTTCTCCGAAACGTGACAAGAGTATCGTGTAGAAGATCCTGGTCGAAGCTCTTTGAAGTAGGAAGTGCGACGGCGCAGCGGTCTCACCGTCAAGGAACGCGAGCAAGAGTAATGCATAACGCTCGGCCTTGTTCTAGCTAACATAAACCGTGGATGTTTATCTCAAGGCTCCCCTAAGTACAGGGCACTTATCCAACCGGACAGCGATCGTGAGTCGAGGATCTCGAGATTTACAAGAGCCCGAACTACCCTTGCTCGCGGTACGCCTCTGACGTATCGTCTGTTTAGTTTAGGTTTAATTTACGATCGCAATTTCCGTGTGCGCTACCATGTTCCGCATCGTCTGAAACTTTTCTGCGAGCGCTGCTTCGCTGCTTTAAATTCTTTGTACCGTAACTGCTGGTGCACAGGGATGAACGGAATGGATACGTAAAATGAACCCCTACACGTGGACAATTTTTCTCCCTGACTATGATTGCCATTTTTTTACAGGTCTCGCGGTGCAGCTTTTCGATTTTTGCATTTTTTGAACGGTTTTTTCGAATTTTTATTTTCTCATGGATAAAGTCAAATAGAATTGGTGGATGCTCGTGTATCGGATAAACGAATGTTAATCTTATCTTATCGTCCATTGCCACTCGCTATTTATTTGATACGTAGCTCGTTGTGGCTGGTGTCTTAGCTCGTCACAGCCAGTAGACTCCGCGAGGACGTTCGAGATCGGGCTGGTAGATCAGCCACCACAAAGAATCCCATAAATCGTAATCATTCAGCGCGAGGCCGAATGCTCGCATAAACGCGCTTAAAAGCTTATCCATGCTCGTAATCGGTGATCTAACCGTGGATCATGGCAGTTGCGTAATCCATGCCGACTCGTGGTTCCGTTAGTCGAAAGATCGATCGAGCCACCCATCGCAAACTCGAAATGAACGTAGCCACTGTGCCGTTCGCCTGAGCCGTTTCTCTCAAATTATTATCAGCGTCCACAGATGTCGGAATAAATCGCCAAGCTATTCTGGACAATCGACAGATCGCACGATTGTTTTTTCTAGACAAACGTTCGAGAAAATCGATAAGTAATTCCAAGTAAACGAGAAACGAGGCGCGTTTTCCAAGAAATTTCGAAAAATAATTGAAGGATTAGGAGTGAAAGGGATATTACGTTGCTATTAAAATTCCTTCGAGGTGTAATGGAATATTATTTATGCGAATAGATCGAGAATCTACTCGGTGTAATAGAGTCGTTAAAGTATCGAGTGTCTCGCTGACAGTTAGTGCTTTGGCGCGTGGGAAGTTGTTTAATTAAGTATCCTCTTAATTGCTTATTGTTTGAATGCTCGAGTTGATAACAATTCATTGCACAGTAGTCGCCAGCTCTTATTGCGTCGTAAGGGTGTCGAAAACCTTCGTATATCTTTTATTTTTAACGCGAATACATATTTAGATATACGTTTGATGCAATGCTTCCGCGTCAATTTGCTTTCGCGTCGCACTTTTATCTGTCGTTGAATTTCATTGGATAAAAATCGCGCGAGTTCTTGGACGTCCGGCCCAACAGCTGTTCATGGTGGCCAGCCAGGAACAGCCGCGAAAGTATGAAGAAATTTATCGTTCGGCGACCCCGCGCAGCCTATCTCAGGCAAGAAAGTGCGAAATCGAATCCTTATTTACGATTAGTCGAAACAGCGGTCGAGACATCGTATCTCACCGCTGCATCGAGATACGGGGACAGATATCGTAAGATATGTCGCGCCATAGGCTTCCAGCTCGCTTTAGCTCATTCCACACGAGCCACGGGCTGTCTGAGATGTTAATTACCGTCCTGCGACCAAGGTGTTACGGCTTCCTTCCTCCTCGCGTTCGAGCGACACGCTTCGCTTAACTTGGACCACTCGATTTAACTCGGAGATATTCTTCGATTTCCTCCCTTGACACTACTGGTTACGTTGTTTAGAACGTCCAAAGTAGCAAGTTATACGTTCCTCTCAGGTGTTGACGATATTGCTTCGCGTTTAAATATCGTGTCAATTCTTGATTCCATTCTTATCTCAATCCTGACGAAGTCATGGTAATCATCCGCTATTGTACAGTGTCTTTGTCGATCTTTCTATTCTAAATTTTTCCAAAGCATAAACGTGTTCGAATAGAGAAGTTTTTCATACCAATTGAGAACTACTTCAATTCGCTACCTCCTATGTTCGTTATATCAATTCGATGAAGCACACGAAAACGCCGAATAGCGAGTTGACAACGAACAACTTCGTGCAGCTGGAGCAACACGCTTCGAGAACATTCCCAAGATCCTCCGTTCCACGGAAATGATGAAACGTTGCGCGCGTATTGTGCTCTCCACTGGTCTAGTTTATGCCCTGCTCGAAGCGTAGATTCGATCCTGCCCACCGTAATGTCCGTGTATGCGAGGCGTCGACCAACGGCGAACCACGGTGGGATCATTTCCACAAAGCATCGGGTCCCATCGGGCTTGTTGCAAGTCGGAGCTGTGATCCAAGAGGCCTAGGCGAAGTTTACAAGTCGACGCGAGTTCGCATTTCACGACGCGATACACGTGGAGTCAGTGGGACGGCGAACCAACGCTGACTTCTCGATATCCGCGTCGTTCCTGCGACCGTCCGCCATCGTGAATTCTGGAGATACGAAACGGTGCGGGCAGAAAGCGAACTCGTCGAACTGATTTTCGCGTTGAGGTTCAATTCACGTTTTACGTTCGTTCGAATATATTCTCTTGAGATGATACGACCACTATCACGATAAATTCTACTTCGAGGCTCGTTATTGATCGACGAGTACACAATTGATTTCACTTTTCAAATGTTTCTAAATTTAACGATAGAGCTCTCGATTGTTGTTTCAATTCATAATTTGGATTGTCAGAATTTGACGATACAATCGAAAAAGATGTGAATCGTTGTGAAAAAGGTAAGAGGAAGACGTAGAATAATCCATCGAGCGGCGCAATTAGACGTTTGAAAAATGAAAATTCCAACAGGGCTACGAACGAGCCATATAAACGTCGAATCGTACCTCCAATCTCTACATAGTTTTCGCGAGCCACTCCCAACGTACGAATCCTGTTAGACTCGAAATGGGAGAGCCTTAAAAACAACATAGAGCGACAATGGCAACGATGATGGGGCTCACGATTATCCTGGAAGCCGTTTCGGTGGCTGGGTTCAACATTTTCGCGGTTCTCCAGTTTCCATCCGGATCGAGTCGATCTCCACTCGCGAGTTGCTGTCCGCCCACGCTCGTTCCTGATCGAGGATCTACGTACACGGCGATAGAAGTAAAGTTTCGACCGTTTTGTAAAAACGCACTGCTAGTTTCTTTAGTAGAACGCTTTATCGTATACGGTGTGTTCCAGGATTTTTAGAATTTTCGATAATTATTGATGTTTAGTTTTTCATTTAGAAAAGGTCACTGTTAACTTAGACTAGAGGAGAGAAATTGATAACAATTTGTAGATACGCTATCGTTCGATGCTCGCTGACTAATCACTTTCATCGGTTACTACCCCCGCGTCGAAAGTGTAATGTGTGAGTCAACGCGTCTTTGTAGGATTTTTTGAAGAGAATGCTTTCTACAAACAATTTCTGTTGTTATTAGTCGTCAGGGGCAGTTTTAATCGTCACAGTTGATCACGTATGTCTCTTCCATTTCCTTATACTTCCGAACTCAATTTGAAACGTAGAGAAATGAATCGCATTCTTCGCGCGATGTTACAACACCTGAAAATGAAACATCGCGGGTTTCTATTCTCAAACTACTCGCATGGTTGCCAAAGAAAGCAAAAGAATCGAACGATTTATCCGTTCCGGAAATGGTGGAATCGGTCAATCCCAGACGATCTGGTTTTCATCACCGAGCGTGGGCACCTATCGGCGATTCGCGTTACCCCTATCGCGACGCGAGGTATTTTATCGTGTTCCATTGACGGCCAATCTTGTGTGTGTCGTGCAATTTTTCTTAACAATCTGAATGATCGATTCGTCGGGAAAAAGTGCGACAGGATTGGCCGTCAGTACACAATCGCGTGTGGAATCAAAGTAAAGAACAGAAGAGAAACGCTTTATCTGTATCGCATCGACCGAGACATTCGACGAAGAATAAATTCGATCGTCCAATAAATTGCAAGCCATCTCTACGCTCGATATCGACGGATACTCGCAGAAATCATTCGTCGTACGATAACAAATCGTAGCTCGAATTCCGGAAATGGGAGCCGCGTTTTCGGTAGAAGCGCCGCTTAAAGTCGTCAGTAAGTCATTTCTTACGCGGCGTCGAAGTGGGCCCAGAAGAAAAGAGACGACGGGGCCCATCCTTTCCGTTCCCCGTGCTCTGCCCGCCCTCTTATCGATCGTACCGCACGATAAAACGTCATTCCCTTTTTAAATCGCCGCCGATACACAATACGAAGTGGCGGCGATCCTCTGGCCCGATAACCGGGCCCTCCTCCTGTATAAGGACCATCGCGGACAGTGACACGGAGGCGACATTTCGTGGCCGTTCTTGCTGCCGCCTCCTCTTGTTGTTCTCGCGTCGCTTCCACGGACAGCGACCGCTCGCTCTTTCACTCTCGATGGCGGGCGCAAAAAACATGGACGAAACCGCGGAATGCTGTCCACCGCCGCGTCCATCCCCTTCCGAGCGTATAGATTTTCGATGCCCCGCCGTGTCATCGCCGCTGGCGAAACTGACGGATCATTTTTGCTCGACGCGAGAGCGCGTCGCTTCGTGCCTCGGTATTTATTTGCCAGCAGGAGATGGCGAGAAACGATCCCTGGCGATTTTAACAGAGCTTGTAGGGTGCTTTCACTTAAAAAAAAAAAAATATAACAGTTGGGAAACTAAGGGAAATTTTGTTCTACTTCGTAAATAATTAAAGTAGCTATACACGCGTGGATCAGCTTACTCAAACACGCTCTAGTATCCAAACAGTTCTTCACCAGCTGGTAAACAAAAAAAGAAGCGAAGGAAAGAAGAGAACGTGGAAGGTTTTTCCTTCTTGCCCGCCGTGTAGCGTTACTTATCGCGCATTAGCATTGCTTTCCTCGCCAGTGCAGCTCTTTAATACGCGCCCTTATCGTCGCGAATGATCGTCCCGCGAAGCGGAAAATAGTTACGATTATTATCAGAGATGGAAGATTGAAAGCTTCCTCGATCGCGCGCCGCGATCCTTGGGGCCCCCGTCCGCGGACAGAGCGCATCGATTTCGTACCGTCATTTGCACTGAATATCGAAAAGCCGTCCCTATCAGATTTAATTGGTGTATCTCGATCGTTTCACCCTCCGCCGTCTCCCTCCTGGCACCCCTTGGCACCCGTCGCCAGACGCTGAGTCCTGGCATTCTAACTTGGCCGCGGGACTTCTCTAGCGCGAGCACGTACACTCGCTAATGATGCAATCGGCCCATCAGATACGTCGACCGGCTGCCTTCCTCCTCCTGCTCCTTGTTTCCTTGCTGCTTGCTCCTTAACTCCTTATATACCCACCTGACCGTACTAGTCTAGAGAACGCGTGGGCAGCTCGTTGTAACGGGTGACCGTTTGCTCTGATCTTACTTCCGTTCTTTTTCCAACCCTTTGCGAGAGAGCTACCAGCCGCTGTTGGTTACAAGTATCTCCGCTATCGCAACGAAATCAACTAAATCTTTATTCGATAGGTTTCGAGGTTTAAGTTGACACCAGTGACAGGGTAATTTTCTAATATCGACTAAGCTACTAAAGTCGAGATTCCTCCAAGGATCACAATCTGATCCTAATTTGTTCTCATTAATCTAACTTTGAACTATGGGTACAAGCAGATTTACATATAATGCAGTCACGAATGAATTTTTCCACCCGACACCATCTCGAAACCGCAGTGGCCGAGTTCATTATCGTGTAGAGGGAAAAAGAGCAACCGCGGCTAAACATGCACCAGCCCAGATCCGTGGCCCCGTTCGACGTTGTTGTCCCCGTGACCCCTCGACTCGGTTGATTTATCTCACGACCGCGTCTAGCCAGCGCGCGAATTTATGTGGCGTGACAGACCGCCGTTACGCAAACCGTCGGGAATTTTTGAAACACCCGGTAGAGGCGGCTGTTCAGTGCTCAACACCTGGCCCGCGGACGTGTTCAGGATTCCTGGTAAAGAGAGCCGAGCGAACAACGTTAATCTATCGAGCCGTGTCGGACGATTGCGAGATTTCATGAATGAAATCTCCTCGAACCCCCTTGTAAACGATTAGAGAGGACGTGCGCGAGAATCGCGGAAGGCGCGGGACGAAGATGCCGCGCGGATCGCGATGAAACACGATTGGGAGAGCCCGTGTCCGTCCTGAAAATCACCGCTGGATACTCGCGAGGCGATTAATTTGTAAACGATCGCGAGGTTCCTCTGGTAACGCGGTTGTACTAATTACGCACGGCTCGCCATTCATTCGATCGTTGACTTGTTTATGGCCGTGTAAAATCGCGCAAAGTAGCTGCGAGTTAACGGCGGTCGAACGCCCGGATATCTCGCGAAAGTTTCCACGCGAAAACCATGTATCCGAGCGTGCCTCGGTTATTCCCGCGTTGGAGATCGCGCGTGAAATTGGCTCGATCGTTTCGTTCGCAACGTATCGCAAGCGTCTACGCTCCTCGATCCGGAGGGTGTTAATTAAATTCCGTCAAATGGGGAGAATTCATTAGAGAGAAATCACGTTGCGTCTCTCTAGGTATATACGGAATAAATATTCCGCGTACATACAGTTGCGCGGTAAGATTTATTGAAGATGTTTGGTTTTTTTTTTTTTGTTTTTTTTCTCCCCCTCGGAGAGTAATTGGTAGACGATGATTAATTGAGACTTATTATCTGCGATTTTTGTTACACGTGTTTGATTATTTTTCGTTCGATAAATATGTAAATACATATGAGTCACGGAGTCGCGAAACATGTCAACTGGGACTTCAAAAATTGCCCCCACGGCCGGGCAAAAAACGCATTATCATAACTGGTACAAATTCATTGAGCGGAAGTTTTTTTTCTCTCCCTCTGCGCCGACGAGCCAGCGAGAAACGAACTGACTCCCGAGTTCTTTTTAAATTTGCATAGCCGCGGATACGCCAGGATTTTCAATTAAAATTTAGTACTTCTGTCGTGTCTCTCCGATTTTTCAAACGTTCGTGTTTGCTTTCGAATCCATTGATATCCATAAATAATTCGTATGGCATTGACAAAAGAAAGGAAGAAAAAAGGAAAGGAAGAACTAAAAGAAGCGTGTGTTATTATTTGACTGGTACAAGAAAGGGTGAGTTATCCTTGGAAAAATCTCTGGTAAGGACACGTCTGGACGATGGTTCATTGAAAAAAGGAGCAACGACTTTGAACAACGTTCGTTACACCAGTTTTCCCTCGAACAGTGAGATCGTAATCGTAAAATAGCAATCGGGTTGGTAAATTGAAAAAGCTTCGAACCCAGCGGTTTATCTTGTTCCTGTGAAATGTGAAGCCCATTACCTTCCTCCGGCGCTCGTCCGCGCACCCTTCTGGTTTCCACTTGGCGGCTGTCTAGGCCATAATAATTAAACGGCGAGGGAAGGGAGGAGAGAGGCATCCGTCGATGTAAAAGAAATCACGCGTCGATAAGATTCCCCGATAATTATAGGCGTCCATTAGCCTTTCGATTACGCGGAAACATCGAACGAAACGCGCCACGCAAACGGCCGATGTGTCTTCGGTTTAATTTGTTGGCGAAAATATTGTTCCGTTACCCGCAGCTCGTTCGTAATTAGTTAAGACTCGGATTAAAAGGATTAAACCACCATTCACGGTTTATCTAAATCGTTACTCGTCGCGATTCATCCCTCTCTAGTCCATGGCCTTTTCTAATTTCACTTAATCGCGATACCCGCGGTTGAATTATGCACGCTCTCGCTGGAGGAGCTTAGTTTAATTCCCGTGTCTCCGGATGGTGCTATCTCGTGCCCGGAATAGCGCCAGGACTGCCATTTCGCTGAATTAAAATGCAACGAATAACTTAAACGAGCTATAAACGAAAGACATATCGCAGGTTTTTTATTACGAATAATATCACCACGAATACTTATCCGTTTCAGTTCAATTATTATACCAGCTCTATTAAGATATCAACTCGATCGTTTAACGATAATAATTGCTCGCAAAATTCAGCGATATAGAAACTGAAACGTGACGGTTGCAACGTGACTCAGGTCGCATACATCACACCTACGATCCTCTCAAAGGCCTCGTGCGCAAGCTTCTCAGAAGCAGCTCGCAAACACCCGAGGAATGCACCCTCCGTACGCAGCCGAAGGATCAAAGGATTCCCATGACTGTCCCATCTCCCCCTCGAACGTAGCCCACGTTCATTGATCGGCCACGTTCCTAGCTTCACCGCGCGCTAGACAGCCGTGCATACTCGGTTTCATGCGTGTAACCACGGCTAAAAGCCATTCTAGCACCTGCGGGTGGTCCCAGGCGTACCGCGAACTTGTAGCCAATCAATTTCCGTGCACCCCGGCAATTTCCATAAACTGGCCGTTGATCTCGTCCCAGAGGCAGATCAGCAGCCGCGCCTCGTTTTGCTTTGCTCTCTCCAGCTCGTCGCGTGTATACCTACGTACACGCCGCGGTGCGACACGCTCCAGGCGTTGCCCGAGGAGGGACATCCGCCCCGTATCATCTCGAACCCGCGGCATTCCATTCATCGATACCCGCGCGCCGCGATCGCTTCGTTTTGTCGCGTGTATTTAATCCCCGGGAGAAAGCCGGCTGAGTTTCCAGTTGGCTCGCTTCGGTTGAAACCGTTGCGCCGGCTGAGAAGATGCCCGCGTCGAAGAATTAATGGTCGGGGTGTTCTCCCATCGCGGCCGTTATTTATTGATTAGCGACGGACGAGTTGATAGATTGCTTACAAGAGTCTTTACAAGCCTTCGAATCACCACTCCCTTTTCGTATTTTAATGTTTTAATAAATCCTGCATACTGGAAATAGAGTGGTCGTCGATGGATGTATCTGAGACGGGGTTTAGAAATTTCGCTGGGGTACTTAGAAGTGGCTGAGGAACAGGCGGAGATAATAACGGAATGCCAGATGTTTGCGGACACGAAATTTAGTGGTTGACATTTTATGGTACCTGTACTTCGCTAGCTACCCTCGGTGCTGTTTGCGCCCCGTTATGCTATTGGTCGAAGCACAGGTCTAATCCCCTGCGAGGTGTTCAAGCCAGATTTTGTCCTTGTCTAATTCTTGACTAATCTTCCAAGATACCAACGTAAGAATTAGAATGGAACGACTGCTAATTAAGCTAATAGCGCGAAAAGTAAAATTGCTACAATTTAGAGCAACGTGACAAGTAGAACTGTCGCAGCTTCGATCAGCGCTAATCAAATTCGTTCGCCATCGTCGTCATCGCGGTGAATGAGTTCATATTTTCCCTGGCAGCAGGGTGTGTGCACGTGTGCGTCGTGCCGCCAAGTTGCGGTAGGAACGCGGCTCGAGTTGCAGGTTTATAAATTCTCCCTTCTAACGCGCCGGTTACGCGGCGAGTCGAGAGGTCGAATCGTCGACACCAGGTAGGACGGGATTTTTCCTCACGGGGAACCCTGCAAACCGATACCCTCGTTGCTGCTCGAGCACACCGCCTCGCGAGCCGCCTGAACGCGAAATCGCCCGTTACTTGTCCGTTTCTCAGCCTCTAATTCGAGCCAGGCGATTATGAAAAATTGCTGAAGGAGTTACTCACCGGCTGGTTATCGCCAGCTTACCAAGCTGCTACGGACACCATTTTGAACGCGCCTTCTTACGTCCAATTAAATCGTGTATCAATTTTCTCGTCCCGATTTTTCTTGAATCAAGTTCGTGAATCGAATTTCAAAGGATTGCAATTGAATTTAGAAAGGAATGGAATTAAATATGTGCTTCTTTGTAGTGGAAATACTTTCGGCTGAGATATGTCGAGGTACAAATTATAGATTCCTTCTTTATACAAAAACCCTTTTCCACTCGATTGCACAGAGGAGCAAAACTATGAATACATCGTAGACGTTCGCCTATAATTTCGGGCAATCAGTAACGTTTATCGACCGTTCCATTGTCCGTTCGTTTCGCGTCCGCTATACTTTGACAAGATTCTCATTACATTGTTTCAGCAGGCCGGGGGAATTTCGAGCTCGACTCCCATAGAACGCGGGGCCGCAGCCACCCGTATCTCTCTCTACAGCTGCTAGCGTTCTCGCGTCTGAACCGCGCACGATTTATACCTCGGCTCGCGCCCCACGATTTATGCCCCGTGCACCTCCACTCTGCCCTTCGTCGTTTAGATCGAGCCTCGATGCCGTGGTAATTTGCCACGTGATATTATCCCCGATGCATTGTTTTAGAACGCCGCGATAAGAGGACCGATGCCCCGCGGCGAGGTTCGTGTTTCACTCTTTTAGAAAGCTTTCACTAGTTTGTCGCTCGCTGAAATATGCCAAACTGTTCTCCAGTCCTCGATTCAACCATTTATCTATAGACTGTATTCAGAGTCGAAAGGATTCCTTGGAATTTGCAACTGGATACTAAAGGCGTCCAGTTTTTAATAGATACGAACAAGGAAATATCGCGATTGACTTCACTCGCGGTATCAGAGTCTGGCAAAGTAAATTCAGTACGATGACAAGAGTGGAAGAAGCCATTGTGAAAAAGGAGAGTAAGAAATATTTCGAGGACAGAGAGATAAAGTTCGATAAATAATTAACGTTACGATACACGAACGTCGTGTAAAGCGCACTCGACGCGTTCGCCAGTCGTGTTTTAACCTCGCAGAGAGCAGCACCCACACCCAGTGGTATCGCACGGCAACCGGAATGCGGCGCAAAGAACAGGGTCACTTGGCCAAAAATGAATAGCGGCGGCGAGCAACGGGGGTCGAACCTGAAACGTTGTACAGCACGATTCCGTTGAATTTACTATCGGCTGGTATAATAACGCGATCGACGACGCCCACGCGTCCCACGGTCGATGGTTAATTTACAGGGTGGCAACGTGGCCCGCGTTACTAGAAAATAATTCCGCCCACGCGGCGGTGGCGGGCGCCAGAACCCGGGCGCGCGCGTTCCGTGATGGAGAACGCGAGAGGGTGGCGCACGGTGGCGTGGAATCTGGTTTTTAGTGCTCGAGTTTGAACTCGCAGCACCGCGGGTGCCGGCGAGACGAGCGAATAACTTTTCAACCGGATCGAATATTTACTTTTTCTCCTTCGTTCTTTCGTTTTTTACCTTTTTTCCCTTCCTCCACTCCGCGTCTCTACCTCCTTCGTCTTTGTCTCTGCGGAATCTATTTCCTATATAGGTGGCGAGCGTGGAATGTGATCCCTTTCCTCGGTAGAGAATTTTTCACTCGGACACGCGAGGATAGGTAACATTTGGCACGCGTAGAGTGGTTGTTTCAGTTTATGGACGCTTGTTTCCTGTCGTTTTTAAATAAATTGCAGATTTTTATGGTCCCTTGTCGCAAATGGGGATACTTTATGTATAAAATACTGGTAATATCCGTTGCGCCAGTCTGCTGCTTATATTGAACGTAAAATTCTTGTATTTCACAGTACTTTGTGTGGCTGGAATGAAAACATTTAAGTCTTAGGTTGAACTTCGAAAAAACTCTCGATAATAATTCCATAGCAACCTTCTAACCACCATTTTGCTTTGAGATGCGAGTCATACGTTTCAGCAAATTACTTACTATCCTCAATTCACACTGTCCCACTACCTCCTTATAGTAGTATTGTGTTTTCTGAAATAAAGATATGTCTGCAAGTATTTGATTAAAATTAAATAGCGTACGTATCTTGGAGCAAATCCATATGGCGAATGGGTTAATATCGATACAGATACGAAGATGGTATACCAGGGGCAACGCGTATGGGTAGAACGCGGAGGATCGTCACAGGTGAACCGCGTAACGCGACTCCTCGGCTCGGGGCGAAAGGCGTATATCAAGTAGCCGGGGAATGTCGTGATTTCAACTCTTTTCTATTTTCTCTCTCCGCGAACTGGAACGCGTTAGCAGAGCCGTCCGTTCGTTCGTTCGTTCGCAGCCGCCCCTCGGTAGCAACGGAAGCAGAAGAAAGACGACGAGGGGCCCGCCGCTATCAGATCGATGATAAATCCACGCCGAGGCATCGACGGAAATGATTTACCGGTACACAACGCGAGTTCGCCACGAAATTTTATCTCGCGCGGGTCCACGATAAACCATTTCGATGCAAATAGGCGAGTCGCGCCGCCATCGATTGAAATTTATCGATTCGTCGAACGTTTCGGCGAACTACCCCCCGACGCTAACGAGCTTACGACACCCTCGTTTAATTGCTTTGCGATCTATCGACGGCTAGCGGTGAATAATCGACATCGATAGTCATTAGCCACTGTTAAATGATCGTGATTCGTGTAGGTTATTAATCGATACGCCTCTGGAGTCTATCTTCGTTGATCCTGTTTCGTGAGTCGAAGGTTTAAAGGTAGATACATGGGGGTGGATAGGTTTATACTGTTGCTGTTGTTGTAACTAATGAAAATAGAAACCCATATCTGTAGCGAATAATAGCAGACTCTTATTTCTTCTCGTTTTTCGAATATTTCGAATATCGATTTTACACTTGCGGCAATAGTTGCCCGACAAAACGCATGTTTAAATTTTCGTGAACCGTTATAAATGACTTCGCTAAAATCGAGGGGAAGCATATTGGAGAAATGACGAGTTATTAGTGAATATAAAAATTTTTGGAAAATCCATCCCGCCAGGTGGTGACCCAAATAACAGTCCCTTAATTATAACAGGCAGTTTTATAGCGCGACGATGGTAAATAGCAAGGAGTCGGGCTTAATTATTACGCGTTTCGAGGATAATAATCGAGAGTAATAAAGAATCAGGTAGGACCCAAATGGCTATTGGGCTTAGAAAGCAGAGGCAACAAAAGCCAGCCACTGATTAAGTATTCGAATGTATGTATACATCGTGGGTATTTTCTACCTGCCGACAGATTGCCTGGGTATAATTATTTCGCGCCGGCTGCGCGTGCTCGTCCACGTGGAAACTTGGCGGTCATAAAATTACGGACGAATTTTGGAAATTTTATAGTGGATGCCATAATGAGTGATACTAGTGGCTTTTCGCCCTTCGTGGCTCTCTATGAATACAATAATGGACGAGAATGTCAGGTCGTTTGTGTCATCGATTTTGTAGTGACGAAAATGTTGGTCGAATCTAAAGCACCTCTAAGTCTTCTGGCGTGAAAATGAAATTTCGGACATTGCCGTCGTCATTATAATGAATATATCAACCTCTTGCGATTTTCTTCCATTCGTAGATTTTCCAGAATTTTAAAACAGAGATGCGAAATTATTTGAAGACAGAAGTTAATAACTGTCTTCTGAAAATTCAGCAGCTTTTATACAAGCAAGTTCGTGGCTTAGTCGCAATAGGAAGGTCGCAATAGCGAGGTGCTCCTCCAGTTCTATTAGTTTGCATATTACCACTTGGGATTTTCCAAAAGCACGCTTGACTGCTCGACCTACCGTGCGGAAACCTAACTGTACTATGGGACCACGGTTTATTGCCACCTATTGATGAAAATACCGGAACGTTCGCCCGGTGCCCATCCTGCCATAAAGGCGTACTTAAAGGAACTGGTGAAGCAGGAAGAAGCCTGCAACCTGGTTCTTATTACTTCCAAATTAACTTCTACCTAACTTCCACCTATTTAGAAACGATATTTTCCATAATTCCTTGGAACTCGTTTGCAAAATGACGAATATAATTACTCGAAAGTTAGAACCAGGCGAGCGTTGAGGCAACGCGCGTTAAGATGGAAGTCTCGACGCGCGTCGCCAGCTTCTTTCATGGCGATCGTTCGCCATTTTAAAGCTCGCGCGAGCATAGTCGAAGATTCCCGTACGGCGCCCAACCTTCCGGTTTTACGCAGCCGGAAGCGAGATTTACAAGCACGCCCAGAGGCTCGCTGAGACCACGTAAACAGCGTGTAAAAAAAGTGTCGAACGATGATGGCGCTCTTGAACGTGCCCCGACGAACGCGGTGATTTACGAGCACGGTGTTTGGGTCGGTTCGGCCAGAGTCGTTTACGCGACTACTTTGAAACGGAACGGCCCGGGTGCCGCGCGTCACCACTTGCCTCTCAGCTGCTGTGGAACGTGCAAGGATAATAAAGAGGGTGCTGTAAAATTGAAATAGAACTTTGGGGGCGAGAGGAGGGTGAGAAGTCGAAGGTAGTTTGGGGTTTGACGGTATTAGTTTGCGTTGGCTGAGGCTCGAAACTTTTCTTGAAGCTTCTGGACAGCCTTGAGAATTCTTGAAGTGTTTCGATGCCGTTTTCATGGAACGATAGCCTCAAATATTTAGATTGTCACGATGCTAACGATATGCAAAAGATACACCCGTGAAGGTAGGAAATATAAGGGAAACATTGTTTGAGATATGAGAAAGGTTTTGGAGTAACGTTAGACAATTATCAGTTAGTTGGCGAGGGTTAGAAGCAAGTGCTCGTCGTTGGGTTAATCTGCAATGGTCATAATTAGAGTGTCCGCAGACAGGTAACCATTTAGATTATCGATGATTAGCACCAGTGATAAAACGTAATCTGAGACTTCTAATGACCACGGTAGGTAACGCTAGGTGAAATCAAGAGAGTAAGGAGAAAGGAATCTGTTGAAGCTATCATCGTCAACTATCAGAAAATATGATTATGGAAAGAATATCGTATATTGCGAGTAGATCTGCAAAGGTTAGGAATTTTTCTCTTCTTCCAGAGGGCTATTAAAACTATTTGCTATTCGCTGCGCAAGAATTCTGCCTCGATCGATCGTCCACTTAATCAAGGAGCGTGCACGCAAGTTCAACAAAGTCTCGTTTCAAGAAGAAGTTATCGCATTCTGTTGCACCGCCCTACTAATCACTTTGCCCGTCGTCGACTAACTAAATTATTGTCGCTATCTTCGATCTGGTATCCGCGATGAATTTCCCTCGGTGGTAGCCATCGATCGTCCCCTGGAAAATACTCCTTTTAATTACGGAGTGCCGTCCGCTAGACGAATGACGTAATTAAAGAGAGAACAATCAGGAATCAATATTATCGGAGGATATCGGCTTCCCTTCCGGCAGGTCTACCGGCCTGCCGACCTGCCAATGATTTACTCCGATCGATAATCTGATATGCAAATTATATTCGTACGGTAGAGATCGGTTACCTGCACCGCAACCGACTTAAGCGCTCTCCACACGGGATATTTAAACTGGCTTGCGCCGCGGTGTTAATCTGTACATTTTGTAGGCATTATACAACGACGTGGATATGCAACAGTGAAAAGCTGCTGAGACGGAAACGGTGCGACGAAGTTTCAGGTTCAGCTTCGAGCTTGTTAATAAGACGCGAGTTTCTTAATAATAACGAGGGAGTAAATAAGTTTTCACATTTCTTAGATAAATTTCTTAGGTCAATTTGAAAGGAAATTGAAGTCAATCAGCGGTCAATGAGGTTCGAAAAAGAAAAGTAGACGATTGTTAAATAGAATTCTAAAAATATTTATTAAACCAGTAAAGCTCTCAGGATGAAGTTTAAACGATTGCGCAAACCTCGAGAGAGAAATCCGTCGTATATTGACATAATGTCTGAAACGACAAAGATACTCAGCGGTTCGAGGCGGCGGCGTGCCTCCATTCTTGTTTTCGTCCTCTTAAATATGACAGCCGCTTAGAAACAAGATGAGAAATCGTGCTGTCCGGATAGTGACATTTCGAATACAGTTTTTACCTGCATCAATTTTACGCGTTAAACGCTCACATCTTATCGAATGGAAAGGTCAGCGGTGTCGCAAGCACGGTTTCAACACCGCGGGACTTTGTTCCTCCGAGACTTCAATCGTGAACGCAACGCTCGAGAAAGTATCCCTAGCTTAACTGCACCGGGTGGAAAAAAATGCTGTATTTTCGTTCTTTGCATAAACGAATGTTTTCCTACGGGCAAATATTACTCGTGCCATAAATTCCGCTTGCGTAACGCGATAGCAGCGGAGGATAATAACTTTGTTTAACCAGTCTGGCATATTTCTCCTCGGGAGTTCCGTCAGTCTCTCGCCCAGCAAGAACTTTAATTAATAGATGCAATGCTTTATTCATTTCATAAAGTATACGGTTTTATCCAACCAGTTAACAGCACCCCACTGTACCAACAATTTTATCAAGCCTTAGTAGGAAATTTTCTATAAAATATCGCGAGCGTTTAAAATTATTTCCATCTCATAAAGTGAAGGGTAACAATTTTTTAATCGAGACCCGATCACGAATACCAGAAGTCACACTAACGATAAATCATCGGCGTATACTAGCCGCCTCGCCGTGCACGAGATTCAATACCTCACACATCACTCTAATCGTCCTCTTCAACGCGCCATCCTCCCCACAAATCACGCTCCGCGTATCCATCCTTCGTGCCAAATTACAACTCATTGCGAAATCCCCCCTCCGGGGGAGATGGGAAAAAAGGTGGAAGCATTAATGAAGAGGAAGCCAGGTTGTTCGATGATCGATTCCCCGTACAAGCTATTTGTTCATCCGCGGCTGTAATTGCGACCTGCTCTGCCTCTCCGCAACGTTCGCCAATATCATCGTGTACGGCCATTCAATCCACCCACGTGGATCCGCGAGCCTAGGCGAACCTGACGCGATCCTAGTTTCACGGTGGCACGTCCGATCGTACGCTACGTGGGCAGCTGGTCTCCATCGAATCAATAATTATCGATACCCGGCAATAATTGTGTATCGCAGTACGCGGATGCCTGCGCCCACCGTTTGGGGGGTAATAATATTCCGGTTACAAATGGACCGTTCGCCATCGGTGAATCTTATCCGATCGCATCTTCGACTCTCTTTCTCTCTCTCGAATCACCGGTTTTCAATACGACGTCGAACGATTTTATTTATTGCTCGCTCGCGTGCCTCTCGTTTTCCCTGCTCGATCGTCGCGTCCTTCTGTTCGCTGTATGCACTTTATCTTTTCTTTTCCTGGTTTCTTCTCTTAAGTTGTATAATCATTTGAAGTGTACGGTTTAAAGTTGATCGCAGAGGACGAAGCTTTTACACAGAAAATTAATTCTTGCCTTTGGTAATTTAATATTGGACAATCTTGTGTGCACGACGCTGAATTTGGCCCCGTCGATTTTCGAGAACGCCCTCGTTAATCATCCGCGCGATGCTTCCTCGCGTTAGTCCGTGTTGATAAAACACGAGCCAGCTACAGGGAGGAAAGGTTGATTGCCGGTGCTCCAAGTGACTCTTTTCCTTTTGCCCTGTCCGGGTCGGCTCCTTGGTGCAAATCTGTCAACACCGTAATAGGGTGCTCGCGGCCATTAAAAATATCGTCAAATATATAGGCATAATATGCAGATCTCAGCGTCACAAAAAACGATCCTTCGCCAAGTCTTCTCCTCCCTTTTTCAACCTTTCTTTCGTTATATTTATTCTGCTTCGCGTTTGTCTTCTCTCGAGTTTTTCATCAGTTCCAATCCAATTTCCATCGATACACTGTTCCACACTAATTGTTTCCATACGACTGATATCGGATGCTCGCGTAGAACGTCAAATCGAATCGAGCACGTCAACTCGCGCAATTAACTCGACGACGATAGAACCATTCGTCCCGACAACTGATTATCGTCTCTAATCTCCGTTCGTACGGTAGAATAATGGAAACTCGTCGAGTTCCACGATGATAGAGCAGATCCGTTCCGCGGATCACGCAAACCAGTGACCGCGAGCCGCGCTCGACGATAAGTCAGATGAAGCCGGGGCAACGTAATGCCGGGCGCTCTATGTTTTATGTATGAGAACAAGATTACTCGAGTACCACCCACCGGCTAAGTGCTACCACGACCTATTTCCGCTCGACAGAGGCGAGCCGCGAGATCGCGAGCTAAGAGACAATGCCGGTCGATCCTTGGAACGATCGATTCGGTGGTCCGAAACGATCGAGATTAACGATCGACACACACTCGAGCGATTGCTTTCTGAGGAACGAGTTTCAATTTCGCGGCTGCTACAAACGCTGATACACGAGGCGCGATTGAAAATTTGTCGTGGATTATTCAAAGGCTACTCATTCGCGCTCTTTATCCTTCGATAACCATTCGATGGACATTTTCTAAGATTTGTTAAAAATTATGCTATGTTCGTGGAAGAAATAATATTTATAATTATTACATGAATAGTTTATTTAAGGGACGCAATGTATGTATACATTGTCGCAGAGTAGAATAACATTGCTATGTCTATCTTATTCTATTCCATACATAATGCGGACACTGCAAGTGTCGTCCATTGGGGTAACCCAAACAAAAATTCATAAATCAGCCGATGACCAATAGTTAGGAGTTTTCCCTCTCCAAAAGCGGACTAGCCACTAGTAAGTCGCAAGTTATTTTTCTTCAAGTTTGTCAGGTATAATGAGATACCCCCACCACCGTAAATAGGGGTAGTTGAAGCCTGCGACGCAAAGAGCAAATGAGACCTTTGTTATGACTGGTCATTTACTGATTATCCGTCAGAGGAACAGGACGGTCTGGAAACATTTTCGTTGGTGTCGCTCTGTCTTCACGGTTTCCGTTTTTCTGTCATAAGAAAAGAAAAACAGCACTCGCTCGTTCGTGGACACGATTAATCCCTGTCGCGGTAATCATGGCGAACTTAGACAGTGAAAAGTACGAAGTTGACTACGAGGTATGTAATAACAGCGTAAATCCTTTAGTAGAAGCATGATTGCAGTTCCAAAATCCTATTCAGAGTAGAATTCTTCTTTGACAGTTCCAAAAATTTGGTGACTCCCCCCCCAGTAGTGTTTCAAACGTTCGTCCTCTTAGAAGTGTTCTAAGTAATTGAATATTCTTCTTTTTATAAACGTGTTTCATGATGTTAGTGTCAGAAATATTATCAGATTGGATGAACGTTTGCAAAATTTTTCCCAATTGCGATTAATATCCACTCTTCATCTATATCGACTCTCTATATCGACTTGAAACATATTCCTCATCGTAGCCACCTCCACTCTGTACTCTTAGAATTCTTCGTAGAACCAAAAAGTTGTTGGAAATATTCAATTCCGTGTAGCGTACTAACAAACTAGACAATCCGTCTGAAGCATGAGAGACTTAGACATGAAAATCGCATCGACTGACCCACGAAATAAAAAATTTTCCAGCTTCTCGCGGTATTCGACGATGTGGCCGCGTTGGCGCAGTTGGAGTACGGCACCCTCGATCTGTCCTGCTTCGAGCTCAGTTTCTACGACGAGTCTCGACTGGCAAAGATCGAGGATCGTCGTGAGATTAAGGTGGAGGATCGACAGCCGCACGCAAGCACCGATCACGAGGAAAAGAACGAAGTATTCGCTGTACCGAAGGTGTACAGCTGTATGTACTGTCTGAAACGATTCTACAGTCGAACAGCGTGCCGCAGACACCAAGTTTGCCACGCGAAACAGCAGCTACGGTGTCCATGTTGCAGAATGCGATCGTACAGCGCCAACGTCCTCCGCCGACATTATGAATACTTCCATCCCTGCGCTCGCAGGAAACAGATACTCATCGAAGCTCAGTGGTAGAGTTCTGCTCGAAGAATCTTGTCGCTACTAACGAATCGTACCAGCAAAGCTTTTTTAGAGTCGTAAAACGTTAAGTTTTTGATATTTCTACGAGTATTCGCTATGATGGAAACTCATCTCGTATAATCTAAGTCGCCTCCATTTTCCTAGAAGTCGCTATAGGGTGTCTGGTGTGTAGATCAAGAATCACTTTGTTTCGACATCAAATATTTCCGTGTCTACGTAGAATTATTTCTACAATGACGCTATCTAACAGAGGATCTGATATATTTTCTTCAAAGTTTATAACGAGAGATTGCATATTTTTTTTGTTAGTATTTATTCTTTTTAGTAGACGTTTGAATGTGCTTTTTGGAAAGATTATGTTGCAAAACTGAGATATAATTTATCAGGGGTATTATTAAGACACAGAGGCTAGTGACGTTTAATCATAGCGTAGAATCCAGTGAAGCCTGTTTCAGATATAGGTTAATTGTGTGATTAGGAAAATGAAAAAACGACATTGTTTATCGGGATACTTTTTCCGAAAGTATCGACTTGAAGGCTGTATTTTATCATTACTGTTACTACAATGTTAACCTGGACATATTAAATGTGATAGAAGAATTTTATTATATGACGTACAAACGAATATTTAAATATTTTTCTAGCTCATTTATTATATTTATAATTCTTCATAATATACCGTAGAATAGTATAATGGTTAATGACATTTTCTAGCGAAACGTTACACACTGATATAAAAGTCGAATGAATAATACTCATCGTTAGTTCTAGAAATCTAATTTTATCTCGGTAAAAAATGTCATTAATTATTGTTAATCTCTGGTACACAGCGTTCGATATGATAAATATATGTGATATTTAACGCTACTAAACGTATGTAGTATAATGCAATAGTCAGATAAAAATTTGTCGATCGAACCTGATGTACAAGTCAGCGTTTTAAAATCAATTTATCTGATATAATGAGACTTAATTATGTATCTAGTTTGTATAAGGTCCCGTGTATTAAACGTTCCTCTAAATTATACTATAAGAAAACTGTTGTCTGAACTATTAACCTAAATATTGAAACAATCATTATTTTATTAATTTAATAAAGAATATTTATCTGACTTGGCCCTATTTTCTTTTTTTTTTATTCGTGCCTGTTAGAAGGCAAGGACCGTAGTAGCCTGAATTTGAAATAAAACCACGCAACGCGCACGTGAACCGTGTTGAGTCATCGAAGAAGGAAAGTAAACAAATAATAACTGATAAAATTCAAGGCTCGGGGCATTTCTAAGAGAGTACTGATAAAATGAACAATACGGCTGATCTGACGTGACCGGTAGCC
Source organism: Xylocopa sonorina (assembly GCF_050948175.1). Lineage (NCBI taxonomy): Eukaryota > Metazoa > Arthropoda > Insecta > Hymenoptera > Apidae > Xylocopa > Xylocopa sonorina. The sequence continues at coordinate 8,658,370 of NC_135197.1, read as the reverse complement.
AAGGATGTTCAAAACAATCGCCATAACAAGGAAAGTCGGATTATGAAATTGGTGACGCACCAGAATGACCAAAACGAAACTTTTCCAGCGCAAACGCTAACTAACCAACGGGAGAGGGATGTTTAGCCAATAGAAAGCACAATTTAATAATAAAAAGAAATACTTTTATTATATGAACTTTTCAGAAGAGAAAGTAAGGTGGAAAGGATAAAATGTTAAACTATTCTAACAATACATAATACCCAAATAATATATATCTCAGTTTTTAGATTGCCACAAACGTCTTTTATTAATAAAAAATATATTACACATTCGCAAAGTAGAAAATATCCTTGTCTAATAATACGATCAAACATGGTTACAAACGAACGCCTTAAACTCTAGGTGTGCTACATGTGTTAGTACGTTTTAATTTTACAATATGTACAGTCTTGGTTTCTTCGCGAAACTCAGATCCTCTTCAGACGGGAGATTCTCGAGATTTTTCAACGACGACAAACGAGGTCGTGCCTCCTCTTGGACGTTTTGCTCGGGAATCCTTGGTTGCACTTGAGGCACCAGTGGATTTTCTTCAGGTGGCGAATCGAGTGTCTTCTGTGGATGAGCTTGTGAAAGAATATTTTAGTGCAATAACTGCACTCGTAGATCTCTGGCTTCAAAAATTGAAAGTCTCCTAGGTTCTCTTGCTTACGAGCGTTCCTGTCCTCCAGCTTCGCGTCTTTTGGCGCCAACCCCAAATACGACAGACATTCCGGCGACGACCCCGTCTTCAAGGTGGCCTGTTGCTTTTTCTGTTGCATCTGCTCGTACTGCTGCTTCAGAATGTTGAATCGCTTCGTTTTCGCCAGCAGAAAACGAATCGCCACCTGAGATCTCAATTGTTTCAACGTGACCCTCGAATTTCTCGATGAGGTGCTGGAATTCTATGGATACAAACCGTGTTTAGTAATGCTAAAGCCATTTCTCGAAAGTTTTAGATCGTACCAGACGTGTACCAGTGATGGAAAATATTTAAAAAAATAAAACGACAGGCGTCGAATATTATTTAGTCACTTCTGCGAGAAATTTTAAGGGATAATTCTGCGGGTTAAAGCTAGACGAAGATTAAGAGTAACGAAATTTCGTGTAAAACTTCGTTTTCGAGCAAAACGACTCGAATATTCTTAGCGTAAGCGTATACTGTCAGCAGCCATATTGGATTTTCTGACAATTGGCATTACTGCACGTATACGTCAAGAATTTTTGAATCATTCTACTCGAATGACGAAGCTTGAAACACACAATTTCATGTTATTTTAACTTGCAAAATTGTCCCTTAGAATTTCTCACAGAAGTGAATAAATAATACTTGACGTCAATGCTTTGAAATTTCTATTCTACACTTTAGTTTGGAAATATACAGTCGTTGCACTGTTAAAAATAGCAGGGAATTTAGCACACTTGCGACACTCTTCGAAGCAATGAAAATAATTTCGTACTTACTCTGTTCGGTATGGGCAGGTTCTTGTTAAAATCGTACGACATAGGTAACATCGTCGAAATTCAATTTGAACAGTTTATTCGATCGACTCGAGAGCACTGAGACGCGTGAAGATTGTTACGTTTGGAACAGTCGACAGGAAGTGAACTGGCGAATACGAGGGTGCTAGCTTTTAAAGAAAATGTTGGAACAGGAAAATTTTCAGGACTCAATTAGCCAATGGTAAAATCAGTGGGACTTTCCCCACCCCTGGTAGGCTAGTTTGGGTGGTGTACCGAATTGTGTTTCATTCAGGTCAGTTTTCGTAGGGTACGCGAAATAATAACCCCATCCGGGCAGGTATATGACTCCGCTCCAAGGTAGGAAACTTGACGAACTGACATTACAATCGTTCGTTTATGCCAGACGCCCATTTATGGCTTACCCTTCACAATTATTAGTTAACAATTATTAGTTAGCAATTCTACGTACCAGTAATGGAACTTTGAATTTTTATATAGAACAAATTTCGATATACACACATTTCACTGTAAGGTAAAATTTGTTCAAGTAACTAACACTGCGATCACTAAAAACGTATAGCAATTAATATAATTGCTCCACGGTAGATATACACAACCTTTTGCTCATTGAAATTCTCTCTTGCAATCACTTTGAACACAGTATTACAAATACGAATAAGAATTTACTTTACCCTCATAGATTGTTCGCCAGTGAATTAGCATAGAAGCAGAAGTCCTGTTGCTCTGGCGAACGTAAACCATCGCGCACAAATCACGCGAGCAGACGATTACGGGACAGTGGTATCCTCTTTGGTAAAAGTTTTATTCGAGTTGGTTCGAGACAAACGATGCATCCCCAGATAGGACACGCGTGTCCCTATCAGCGCGAGCCATAACGCGATAGAAAAGGGGATCGTCTCGCGAATGATTCGTATCCGCGTAGGACCGTAACATCCCGGCTAATTGATTTCGAAACGAGGCGAGTCACAACTCGCGACCGCTAATAGCCATCGCGAATCGACGGACGACGATCGTAAAGTCGACGAACCGTCTCGGCTACGCGTAGATAACGAATCCAGCTCGCGTTAATGAAGAAGTCCCCGGGAAGAAGATACAGCGCGCCCAGTCCACGTGGGCTCGATAACGATTAGATTCGAATGCACTTAATTGCGTGGCCGCGAGAGCGGCTTGAGCAATGGCGTCCTGTCCGTCGTGAATCTTCGCCCATCGTTTCAATCGGTATCGAAGTCGATGGTATTTCACGATGAACCATTGGTATTTCCAGGTGCAATTTGATGGACGATCCAATGCAAGATACGGATTCAAATGTCGAAGGGTTAAGGGTAATTACGTTGTAATAAAGAGGATTATTGTATATTTAGGTCAATTTACTGAAGCGTTTCGGATTGGGGAAATTGGGTATCGGTAAAGGGTTATCGGGTAACGGTTAATCCTTAAAATAAATTAAATTATTGACTGCAGGTAGAAATTGTACTAGAATTTTATTGCCTAGTCATTTGGAATATTTTATAGATATAGAATTATGAGATCGATTCGACTAAGAACTAGATCACAAACTCTATTTATTCTTAATTCTGTGGAAAAAAATGAGTTTAAGAGTTAAGATACAACTAATGGATCGAAACCGCAAACGTTTCTGCTCGCGATGACTGCGCCTCGATTCCTCGTCGGAGTCGCGTGTGGCTTTCGCGGCTCACTTCCGGCGGCGAGCGCGTCGTCGTGAAAAATGCGGCTGTTAATTGACCCCGCGGCCAACGACAACTCGCGGAGCGGGTCGTTAAATCAGCGTAACGTCCGCCATTGGCAGCGAGCCGCTGCCCTGTCGTTATTACTACCCGATACCTGTCATTACCGTAACACCAGCACCGATAACAAGTCACCAGAAAGTAAAGAAATGAGTAGGAAAGGGAAGCAGAGACAGCGGTAATCAGGATATCAAATATTAAGTCAGTCCAATTACTTTTTTTTGAGAGAGAGAAAAAGAGAGACAGGGAGAAATTTTCTAGCAAGAAATATTAATTCAAGAATCGCGCACGTGTTATAGATATTCGAGTATCTCTGCGAACAGTTTGAAGAAATTTCAAATGGTTCCAAGGGACTTGATTCGTAGGAGACCTTGGATATCGAAATTTCTTCGAGACACGTTGCGATCTGACGGTTTCCGCAGACTGATTGCAATATCGCGATGACGAAAATAGAAATCGCAGGGTGCACGCAGCGCGTCGCCCAAGGGGCATTCCTCGCGACATTTTTCCGCTTAATGGCGCGCCGTAAAATCAAATGAACTCGAGTAAGACGCGTGCGAGTTTGAAGGATCGTATATTTTTCAGCGAAACGAAGGGGGAGAGAGAAAGAGGGAGAGGCATTCCTCGAGACATGCTCGATCCAACGAGCTTATGTAGAAAGTTGCACGATGCCTTAACGACACCCTAAATCAATCGTTCGATTCGCGAGTTCTCGTGTAAGCCTTCCAGGAAATCCACCACGATTAGATCAAAATGCGATCTATGTGGATACCTGTACGAGATAGCGAACAGGTACTGTACTACAAATGATTCGAGTCTTTTTCTTCATGAAAATACTTTTGGTCTTGTTTGGCCAAATTGTTCTAATTCCAAGTAGTACGTGTCTATATTGAAAGGTAGTAAAATGTATCCAACAAATCTTCACGTTATCCTTATTACATATACGTAATGTGTATGTATATAGTGGAATTGAAATTTTTCATTGAGAAATTCTAAAAAGTAATGGCGATTTTAAGAAAACTGTCTCATTTGTACGTGTGCAGACTGTTTTATGAATATATCTTTATTTAATTAACGCGGTTAATGGCCGATCGACCACGTAATAAAGTTTACGACGAATTGTCCAGGAACTTTTATCGTTGGGTCGAGGGTATTGTAATTGCTGCGTGCACTTTCTCCAGAGTAATAAAATGTACGCGCATTGCACGCAACGCAAGCAGTGATTATAAATTGGTCGTAAAATTATGTAGAATGTGCAGTTGTCGTTTCGTGTTACACGTGTTTCGCGCTGGAATAATGCCCGTCTATTGTGCCGATCGTTGCACGCTGAAAGCCGAATCGGGTTGCTAAAATGTCTTCGATCGCCTGAACGGTATCCCCATCGTTAAGAAGAGACGAGACGAACGAGTTCCAATAGATCCCTCTAACTTCGTATCGTTTATAAAGTATGTACGCCAGCTTCTCGACTGTTCGGAAGGAGCTTCGACTTTTGTTACCAGAAGACTCGCTAATTAAAGAAAATGACAGACACTCGAGACTGTCATAAATTAGTCCCTATTAGTATCGCCTCGTGGACCAGCTGTTCCAACCGTTTCGCAAATGCGACACTAACCTGTTACATTCCTGGGAGGACCCTCGACGCGAGTTATCCGAACAATTCGAAATTAATATTACAAATGTTGATATTATTCCTTTATTTCCGTATATGTATACATTCTTTACTAAAGAGACGTTGCGCAATCGAAATTTCTACGTGTCAAGAAAGCCTCGTGAAACGAACAACGTTTCATCCCATTTCTCAATCTCTCCTCCTGTGTTTCACCAAATAGGACACGTCAGATTCGACGCGTACAACCGAGTTCCATTCACATCCGCGTCTCACGATCAATCCGTGATGAATTTATCAGCATATGCACACGACTAGGAATACACAGCCAGTGCACGAGGATCGAGCAACACAAGAGTCCGAATTCTTGGCGGAGAGGAACGACTCCGAAGGAAAGGCGCTGACAGGGTGGCTGGGCGGGTGAGAAAAGGGGGTTGGCGTCCACGGAGCGTTGCGAAAAATAACCGCAGCGTTGCGGTAGGCTGACCGAGATCGGTGTCAGCTGATGAGGAGGCGAGGAACGACCTTGGTATCGGATTTCTCATCTATATCGGGTCTCGAAATTTGCATTCGATTCGCGCGCCGCCAGATAGCCGATCTCGGCATTTACGCTTCACCAGGGCTCGAGCAAAACGCTCCTACCCCTTTATCTGACGTCCCGATCTAATTACAATGTAATACCCTCGGAAACAAACACCGTCATCGATACTGGGACCCGATACGCTATGACGTCGCCCCGTGGAAATGCTAACAAAAGATGGTCCCTCGAAGATACAGCCGGACAAGTGATACGGAGGAGTCGATTGTTGCGTTCGTCCACGAGAGGGAGGCTTGCTTCCTCGACGCGATCTTCATCACTGGGGGAACCTGTCGATGAGGCGCTGCATGCTAATTTCATTTTCGAGCCTGCTGTGATTTACGTCCTGAATGAAGAACCCTGCGATACTTTTTTATCTTCTTCCTCTCTTCTTTGACTTAGTCAGGGTTCAAGACTAATTTAGAGTAATCGAATTATTGGCTCTTGATTACATGCGCTGAGTAACTTGAAATGGTAATGGAAGTAACCTTTCTGTGGCTCGGAATACGGAATTACTGAAACGTGTACGGATGCACGAACACGCGTTGCAAACTGATTCAACGGTTGAACTGGCACGATAGAAAGATAATAAATACATGCCACGGCGGAAAACATGATCGGTCTTATTGTCAAGCCATTAAGATAAGGCGAATGTTCTATTAAATGGAACCAGCTCCTCTGTAACGTGATCATTGAAGAATTGGAAATCGTGGAGCCATTCGTTCCGCGTGTACTTTTTTTCTGCGGGTCGTCGAACAAGAAGTTCAACGATAAAACGGTGTCTATAGCGCGTACTTGTGAAAAACAAACTGCTACTGAATTTCATAGCTGTATGAAGGAATCTTCGTCGTAATCAACTCTAAATAAAAGTCAGACGAAAGAAGATGAAGAAGAAGCAGAAGAAGAAGATATCCATCCCACATTATCTCGCAGTAAACATAGAAAAATTCACAGTTCGTGCACCCTTCGCCAAGGAGGTCGTAAAACCCGCGCAAGAAGAACGTTCGAAGCACAAACAACGATCAACCGGCGCAGCGTGGCAACGGCGAGAACAAGCAACGCGAGATGCACAATGCACGCGATGCCTGACGACGCGGATCTCGAGGCTGCACCGCGGAGCCGAGCGTGCAAATAAGTGCGAACGTATAAACCGGACGAATAAACACGAAACGGCTCGTTCGAGGGAAAAAGAAACCAGCGACGAAGAAAGAAAGAAGAAAAAATAGCGGCGGAGGAGAAGAGAATCGCGCTCGATAGACAGAGGAGATAGGAGAGATAGAGAAGAGAGGAATGGAGGGAGAGCGGAAAAAAGTGGATAAAAGAAGGGGAGGAAAGAAAATATCCGCGAGACAAGAACGACACGGACGAGTTTGAGAGCCTCGAGGCAAGATCCGGCCGTGAAGAGTTTTCCGTCTGCCGGCTGGGGACGATCTAGGAATGCGGAGCGAGCGCGCTATTAAAGCCACGTAGAAGGCAACGGCTCGGGCAACCGTAGATAGATCCTCTCCACGGCAATCACCTGCTGGGTGGTCCGACGTATCGCCACGGGCCATCTCGTGCAACTAACTCCCTCGTATGTTCGTATTAAGTCATTTTCCCGCATGCTCGTCTGGTCGCGGCTGTTCCCCGCTTCGTCAATAAGTCCCCGGAAGGTGGGTCCGCTCGCGTCTGATCGAGGTCCACCGGCTGTCGTCGCGTGCGCCACTCTCGCGCTCGACGTTACACGCTTGTCTTACATACGTACCGTGAAATTGAGACACCCCCGTTTCTCCGCTCTGGAATCATTGAAACTGTAGAAAAAGAAATTCGTTGACATAGAGAAACTGGGTTTTATACGAAAGTCGATGCTCTGACGAATTTCCCTATCCGATATACCATCGAATAATAGGATTGTCTTGCAATAAAAACGGCTAAACTTGCGAACGACAAGTAGAGCCTGAAGCTAAACACTTGGTATGTTTCAACATCGCGACTCGTCGATGCTGGCGATCGAGTTATAAAATTACAAGATTGCCGAGGGTCTACGCGGTGCGACCATAAATCGAGCTATGGCGAGGCCCGGGAGTGCCGGACGATTCGTAATTGGCCGAAATTCGTGTTTTTAGTGGCGCTTGATCAAAAAGCGGGCCGCGGATAGTGTCGACAGATCGTTCCTCAGGGTATCATCGGGTGCTTGTTAACGAAAGGGTAGAACGTGGCGTTCAGAGGAACCGAAGCCACGATGGTATCCGATCGCTTCATCGCCACGAGCTGTGATCGTTTTATCCCTCTCTACAGGCAAGATTCAATCTGATCGACCAAAGGATTCTATGGACGAGTGATTTTTAAAAACGTGACTCTGTTACGCGAAAAAGTACAACCACGATATATAATTATCGTTTGGTGATATTTCACTCTCTTACGATTATCCGTCTAATTGCTCTTCCTAGATTAAATGTTACGTTACGATAGAGAGAAATCGAGTCCCTCGCTGAACCGTATTGCCCTCGCAAATAGGCGTTAGTCATAAGACAGCATTCTCGCGCATACGAGAGCCAACGTGTTCCGTTCGATCGCGAATTTATGCGAACGCGGCTGTTAATAACGTCGCGATAGAAGCGGGCGTAATTACTCGCATTATCAGCGCGGCGGCAGTGGGAATGCAGATAGGTAGAGAGACGTGGGCGCGCGTACCGTGGACGAAGAGGCGGCGGAGGAGGTACGCAGAACGTCGCGTACGTTCGTCTGACGTATTTATCAATAAGCTTATTAATGACGCCAGGGAACGGGACGGTCGTGGCTCGCGATTCGACGCGACGCTGCTATATAATTACCCGGACGGACTCTAATTACGCGAACGAACGCTAATTTCTCGGCCTGCCTCCTCCTCGACCACTGTCGCCAGTCCTGGCCTTTTTCCTTCGTCGCGCTTTCCACTGGAACGATCGCGCTAGAACTAATTTTAAATTGAAGGATTCGCGCGATTTTTTTCTTCCGCTCGCTCGATTGCTCGATCGTTGCAAACGGTGGGAAGGTGAAGGGAAACGTTCGAGGGATTCGAAGTTTGTGGCGTGGCAATGATATTTCATTTGAACTATATTTGATTCGGAACTAACGTTCGTTTTATTGTTTCAGGTGAGTGCCCTCTCTCTGGTAAGATCGTAAACCTATATTCACAAACGCGTGGGCGGTTATCAGTTGCACCGTAAGTAATCCTTGAATATCTTTCTCAAATTTTACATTCTCGTTCGATCGAGATTCGAAAGTCTTAACGCAACTTCCCTCTGTCTCGCATTAAAACGAAATCATACGCGATTGGGTAAAGAATAATTCCAACGACTGCGATAAAAGAACCCATCGATCGATCTCCATACCTCGCTCCATACGAATCCACTGCACAGCATAAACGGATACGCGTTTATCAAGCATGCGCTTCCACTGAACGAGTTCAGTTTGTAGGACAAACTTTAGCCCAGTGATCTTGAGACGGTGCTCACCGAAACTGCGAATCTCCACTCCGAGCCACGAAGAGAAACAAGCCTCTCTTTGATCGTATCTTCCACGATGCGCCCCAAGAGAGGCGTCCCACTCACTTTGTCGCGTTTTTGCCAAAGCGCAACCAGTCTCACGCGGTGCAGCAAAGAAACGCATCTCGCTTCAAAAGGGTGCCGCGTGCGATTGATAATTTTTCTGAAATTTCTGCGATATCAACGTGTATCTGGGTCTGCGATCGCAAGGTTTAACGTCGAGCGTGGTAGTCGTGGCGTCCTCGCGAATTTCTTTTTTTCGAATCGCTGTGACACAATGGCTGACAACAGTGTCCAGGTCCGGGTAGACAGCGTCGAGTTGACCGAAACACTCGAACGGGAAGCAGAGGCAGGTGATCTCATCGCGGAAGTAGACGGTGAACGGGGATCCTGTATTCCGGACGTGTGGGCTTCATAAAACTAACCGTGCCCACGCTGGCTGTCCATTATGTGCGACGTCGGACCGCCGCCAGATACTCATCGTCACGTAGCCAGACCACCTGTGCCACCATGAATATCCCATAAAATCGCCTTTTGCTTTTCTTTCGAACCTGCCGCCCTGGGAGTGTCGCGCCCGCGCAGTTTCTGATTCCTGGCGAGTGCTCTCGCTCAGACAAAAGGTGTATCAACACGATCGATCGGCTTCGCGAATGGAAACGTGTCATTTTAAACGCACGTGTACATGTGTATAGGTGAGCACTGCGATGAACGAACGATACGCTGAGATCAACTCTCCCGCTTTCCCTCGATTTTCTTCTTTCCATTAGTTTGGACGATGCTCGTAACAGGATAGTCTTGATTAGTCTCGCGAAGTGCCTGTTTCTTGCACCGTGTCATTGTTGTACAACCGCTTAGTAACGAGCGGTCAAATGGGAATGAAAGTTAGGAGGAAGAAGAGAAACGCGGTTCTTCGTCCCGTATGACCTCGTTTATTGCGTTGGTCCGGTTAAATGGACAGGTTTTTAAGCCTGCGTCTACGAACGTAGTTCGTAATCTTACAGTTAATCCGCTATTGTTAAAAGATTCTGTATACGAATCTCATCAATTATTAGTAATTATTAGAAGACCCATCATAAAATTGTATAAACTTTCGTTTAATTCCATTCAACGAACGAGGCTCGCTTTTCGATCAACTGATGAAAGAGATTTTCCTTGATTGGATCTCTTTCAAGTCTACCACGCGTCATTTTTCACTCTCCAAAGTGGCAACCCAAGAATGTATCCCCAATTTATTACGCAAATCCGAAGACCTCGAGCTGAGATTATTTCGCGCGTTAAAAACATCGATGGAATCACGCCATCTGCCCGGAAGATAATCGCGTACGTCCGATTGGACGCACATATAATTTGCAATCAACGTGTCCGCTTTCACCCAACGACTAATTAACGCCGCGATTCACCTTCGATCCCAACGAAAAGAGAACCCTAACCCACGATCTCACGTAAAAGTGAAACCACTTTTATACCTGCGGTGCTCCTCGCCTTTGATTCGCGCCGGTTGGACACGGTTCGTTCAGTAGTAAAGCGGTGAAATTTACGCGACGTCCATTTTAATTTATCGATCCGCTCTTGGCGAACGTTGCCGTTGCACAAGGATCAGTTAACTCGTTGGAAATTAACTCCATTTCTAATAGAGAAGTCTCGCCAATGCTTCCTTCGAAAAAATGAAATTGACTCGTTTCTCCAGAGCTCGAAATCTCGATGAAAATAGTTCGCCAGGTTCTCCAGCTTGTACAAGGCAAATCGAAACTCTTTAAATACAATATCCTACACTGTCATCTCCATCGAGTCGCAAATGAAACAGAATTCATCGAATCTAAAACGCTGTGATCATACTCCAACGATGAAAAATACATTTTTCAACGATTGCGCTCCGGAAATGAGATGGTCACGCTTGCGCACCGCCTCCGCATCGGAAGCACCTGTTTCGATAAACGCACCGCGGTCTTCGTTAACCCGTTGCGCCGCGGGCGATGCGAAGTGGGCCGGTTAATTGAATGCGGTAATCCTCGCTGCATCCAGCCGCGCGGGTGGGTGTTTGATCGTCGCGAGGGTTTTACGAACCTTATCGCAGGTGGTCCACCGCGACGTGGCCGCGGAAACGCGAACGGTACCTCGACACTTGGCGAACGCGGTCGAAAGAAAGCGGGAAGAGGACGCGGGTTGATTGGATAATTAATGAACCGCGGCGAGGTTCGTTGCTGGAGGGCGCGCGTTTATTGGTTCGTTACGAGTGCATCGTTGACAAGCGTAATAGCCACTTTACCTGCAAGAACTCGGCTCTCCGGTGTACCATTAACCCCGCTGGTACCAAGAGCCCTCGGAGAACACTCATACGCGCCGCTGTTGAAACGCTTCGAGCGGTTCTTTCAGATAAATTCGACTTTTTTGCCCGCGCACGATCGTTACGTGGCCTCTGCGCTGGCTCTCCGGGGTGGATCGTCGAGGTCGTTTAACTCTTTCGCGTATCATCGATGCATGTTTGCTCCGTTGGACGATCGCGAGCAATGGAGTGGACTTACGAAACGTTTCGATGCAACGATTTTGTTTCTAGAGACTTATAAACTTACACGTGTCTAATTTCGATTTCTATCAGTAAGAGAGATGGTTGGTTCGAATGTGGGTGGCGACAGGACACGCGTAAGATCGGCTCGAGATCGCTGGTGAACTTTTATTTCACTGTGGGACGCGGATATGATTCGATCGCGTTAGGTGGTAACGGTAACTGGTTGAAGTTTGCGTGGTCTGAGAGCAGCTGGATTTGTCGAGAACTGTCGCGGATGAAAATGTCACGAATCGTGCACGCAGCACTTTATTGTCGCGCACCTGCTAAGTTTTTGAGACACTCGAGAATCTTTTAGAAGATATCTCGTATCGAACTTCACACGATACTTGTCCACTACGTCCAGAATAATGCGCGTTTGATTTGTCAGAGGGTCGACTCGTGATAATCGTCGGTTCGCCAAACGCGAGCTAAAAAGATGGCAGGATCCATTGTCGGCGGAACGATTCGATGGGGAAATAAATCGTACGATTTGAATACGATAGGGCCACGGGGCCGTAAGTTACGGTGAATTAAACCATTCTTCACATCGTGACATATTTTATATCCTATTATCATCCCGTCGGTTAATCATTGCTCGGCCAGGTGTAATTTATTGTTGCTCCGGCAAAAATGCGAACAGTGTAACGGTACGGCGGATATTTTTCTTCCGCGGCGAGAGCATGCTCGCGAGCACCGCCTAACTATGCTAATTTCGACCGTAACTTATCCGCAGTACAATTACGAATGTATTCATTCATAAAATTGATTTAACGTTAACGACAGGGGGTTGTGCAGGCCAGATACGATGATGTACGGGCTCGTGCTTTGCCCTCGCTTCCTGTTTGCTTTACTTTTTGTCACCGTCTAGTGTTCCTAAACATCAGCACTATTTTCTGTTCGAGCATCTAACACGTGGAACAAGTACGAGCCTAAGAACGATGAAATTTTTTCGTTCAATTTAAACAGCGAGGTTATTAGATATTTTAATTGGTGTCCGCGAGCACGCGAGGATACTTGTTCCATAGTGTCGTTAGTGAAAGGGATCGGTAAGAAGCGGCTAGTGTAACACGCAATTAAACCACGATAAAGGTTTATCGTGGCGGACGCCGTGGCACGCGTATTTTTTCTATCCGCCCTAAGCTGCGGAATCTGTTGCGGGCCGCGTCGCATTCCAGCCGGTTCCTCAGCTGAAATTCTCGGCTGTCTAGATGCCGGAAGCGAAATCCGAGCGGTATGCTCGCGAGCACGCAATTAACGGGAGTCCCTTCGCGGCGCAACCAAAGCGCAGGGATCGAAGAATACGTTCCGGTTTTCCCACGACCACGATTTTCTACCTTCCTCTGCCCCTCTCTCGACTCTGCTCCGAATTTTTCCACCTACGAAAACACGAAAATTCCTCGCTTGGAAATTGGAATCTTCCACGTTCAATATCGATCGCGTGAAAAATGATCTGAGTGTAAACCACGATTTTCTAGCTTTCTTTGCCCCTCTCTAGACTCTGCTCCGAATTTTTCCATCTACGAAAACACAAAAATTCCTCGCTTGGAAATTGGAATCTTCCACGTTCATTATTGATCGTGTAAAAAATGATTTCAGTGTAACTTTGAGAAAATTAGGAAAATTCGACAGGCACAGATTTTTCTTTTTTCTGAATGAGAATTTTTCGTGAAAAAATGTTTGGATGCCTCGAAGAGTAACATGGTCGATATCTCGGGACCACTCAGACGTCAGGAATCGAACAGGAACGAAAGGAAGGACGAGCCTTACGAAACGAGATCTGGCGAGTCGCATTCGTGATGCACCAGGCATTAATGCAGTTTATAAATATGCAACGAATGTACACGTGTACCGAGCGAGGGAAAAAAAAAACAATTAATATGTATACGACGTGTAGTCACGTCCAAGAATCGAATTGATTCGCTCGAGTGTCGTGTCGCGGAGCAAAGTCTCTCCAATAAATAGAAAATTTTCTAAATAACAGAATAATTGCCAGAATAATTTACATGCTCATCGAATTATCTAAAAGGACAGTGCGTTTCGAATATCGTGACGGTTCTTCGATTTCTCGTCCCAAATAGCATTCGTCACAACGATTATCTGTACAACTCGTATCCATGAAAAAAATCGGTATCAACGCTCGATTCGCAATGTTCTATATCACTGTCAGCTATTAGAGGACACGTTTATCACTGCACTAGCGCGAAACCCATCATCTTATCTAATAGTTAAACAATCGATAACGAGGCGGCGCGGAGCAGACTTCGACCTACTTTAGTAACATCAACAGCCGAACGTGTATTAAATGGAAACACTGGCTCACGGTACGTGAGCTACCAGTCGAAACTATCTTCCCCGTTTAAATCACGAATCGCGCGCGATGCCCATTTTCGTGCCAGCTCGATAACACCTCGAGTAACCGCGACAAGCTTTAACGCAAGCAAAAAACAAGTTCAACTTCTCCATACATCGAAGAGGTACGAATTTCCTTCTCGCTGAAAGAAGAATTCATCTCTCTTCGTAATTCAGAGCTCTCTTCGTAAATCGCCGCCACGATCCTCCTCTCAGCGTATTGTTTACGCCGCGCGCGTGATGTAACCGCCGCGAGTCCAGGTTCAGAGGTCCTTGAGCAGGAAGGGAGGCGGGTAAAAACGGGAGCGCGACAGATCTACAGACCCGGTCGTGGAGTTCGCGTACGTACACCCACGTGCGCCGGTTGGCGAGCCGCCGCGGAGGAGATATTCGGGTTTGCCCGCAGGAAGGAGGAGGACGCTTACCGCGGACGAGGAAGAAGAGGAAGAGAGGAGAGGGCAGAGAGACGGCTAATGGTAATGGTAGCAAGCCAGTGTCTCTCGAGCCGCCGTCGAAGCCGGTACACATACTCACCTCGTCGTGTCGTGGTCCACGTGTGCCTCTCTCAGCGACGACGACGACGACGACGACGACGACGACGACGACGACGCGGCCCATTGTTCGATCCGCGGGCGTCGCGCGTTCGCCAGATTCGCGACTCAACGCCGACTCGCCTCGATCAGGAGACGTCCTCCTCGCGGGCCGAAGGCGTTCACCTCGCAGGAGGAATCGGCGGTTCGTCGATCGACCGTGGACGGGTTCTTCGATCGAGCAGCTCTTTTTCTCTTCCGGTCACCGCGCTCTCCCTCTCGCGATCCGCCCGTTCGATCCCCGAGACGACGACGTGCGTACGATCTTTTCGTACTCCCTGCGAGAGCGGCGTGTGCGCGACCATTCGAAACCGGACTCGCTCCGTCGTCGACGACGCTCGCGGATTTAGCTGGTCGACTGTGCTCCGTCGAGTATCTTCCTGGACGACGCTGGAAATCGCGAGCTCGTAGGGAATGCGCGTAAGAAACCGACTGCTCACCGTTCGCAACCGAGTTTCGTAGATCGTGGAATGGACCGTGGGTCCAGCTGGGTGGTACCATTTTTCTACTGTCCGAACAAAGTGATATTCGTAAACAGGTGATCTCAGTGAGTGAACTCGAAGGAAGTAACTCGCAAATTCGCCAACTCTAAGAAATCAGTGTAACCGTAGTACTCTTCGCGACAAGTTCGCGAACGAGTCTCTTCTACGAAAGAAAACCGCAGCAGTGAATTATCCTCGCGAGAACCAGGATATCGAAACAAGTAGAACTTCCTACGAACATCTCAGAAGATAAGATCCATCGAGCTTAAGATCGACTCGCCTAAAAATCGTACAGAACAAATCATCCATTGTCTCTGAGAAGGAGCCAAAGAACCGTTCTCCAGTTTGGCAGTGGAGCAGCGTGCAGCGCGTCCCAGGAGGGCGATCCTGGACGATGACAGCGTGACGACAGAGGCGCGTTGGAGCGTGCCGGTGCATCCAGTGAGCATGGGGTAGAAATGTACCCGGGAAGGTCATCGTGGACACGGGGCTTGCTCGCCCTCGGTGTAGGGGCCCTGTTTCTGCTGGGATGCCGGGCGAACGCGGCTGGCGACGCTTCGTCTGCGTCCACGGCGATCGATTCGGACGAGGACCACCGCTTCAGCGTGGCAGCCTCGTCCTCAGGATCGGTCGTTCGGCGCGACGACCGCGCGGAAAAAGAGGAGCAGTGGCTGTCGAACGGCGACGAGTCGTGGCTGGATCGACAGCCGTCCAGGGGGGATTATTCACCGACCAGCGTCCATCGAAATGGCGAACACGGGACCAGTCGTTCGACGGAGAACGCGCTTCCGTCGCGAAAGCCACTCTCGAGGAGCCACCCAACTCGAGGATGGATTACACCAGGAGATTTCGAAGGAAACGATGAAGAGTCACGAGTGCAGACTGGTTTGGATACATTGGAGAACGTTGACGATCGTGGATCGATGAATGAGTCGCTTCTCGATCTTGGAAATGGTGAATTGGACAGTTGGAGGAATTATACAAGTGGAAGGTTACCATCGATGAACGGCTCGATGGAGATCCCGACTCCACCTTGGAAGCTTGAGGAAACGGAACGCTCGAAGGGTCGCGAGGTTGAGAGGTCGCGTTCAGATGGGAGTCTCGAAGGGAATGATCGGGTGTCGATAAATTATTCGGCAGAGAGCTCGCAGGCACCGCGGGACCCCGAGGAAAAGGAACGCGCGAGGAGTTACGAGGTTGCGAGGTCGCGTCGAACAGGGAATTTTGCGGAGGCGAGTTATTCGGCAGGAAGCGCGACTGCGTCGCAGGATCTCGAGGAGGAAGAGGGACGCGACGAGAGTTATTCGTCCGCGGACTCGCGTCCGTCAGGGAATTTCGAGGGGACCGATCGAGGAGCATCGAGTTATTCGTCGGAGATGTTGCACGCGGTCTCGAATGTTAAGAGTGACTCGATCGAGCGAGCGATTTCAACGGGACATCCGAGAGAGAAGGATGAGAAGTCGTCGAGCTATTTGTCCGGGGACTCGATCGCGCGGAATCGAAGAAAACATTTCGAAGGGAACGATCGCGACTCGACGAGTTATTCGGTGACAAGTTCATTTCCATTGCGGAATGCTGAAAGGAATGGTGGATCGAAGAGTTATGCGGTGGACGAGTCGCTTCCGTCGAGGAATCCTGAAAGAAACGACGGACTAAAGGGTGAACGCGATGGCGGTTCAGCAAGTTATTCGGTTCGACGGTCATTTCCATTATCGGGTTCAAAGAACGATGACCGTGCTGGCTATAAAACCAACGACGACTCGAACTTGGATAGAAATACAAAAGAATACGTAAACGATCGTACATCGAACCACCATTCAATGCAGAATCTTGAAAACGCTGCAGAAATCGAAGGAATAAAATTACATTTATCAAGCGCTCTTGATAATGGTGATCGCGAACCAATTTACGATTCCAGTCGATCGTTAAATTCGAAGAAAGGTGATGGTAAAGCTAATGATTACAGTTCGACAAGTGCTACGAAAAAAAGTTCATCGCCGTCGTCGGACGTTGAAGCATCAAACACCGTAGAAAATAACCAAGAGTCGATGGAGGATGCGATGAAAAAGAAGAAGAAGGGTTACTCGAGGAGAAACAGAGTTCCAGCGTTGGAGCTTGAAAAAATCGATGCCATAGAAAACAAGCGTGAATCGAAGCAGAAAAGTTCGATAAAAAAGAACAATATCTCGTCGCTGAAAACAGCCAGGGGACCACTGAACGAGGGTAAAGATCGTTCTACCTTGAGGAGCGACGAGGCTGGCACGGAGCCTGGCGAGAAGGATGAAAGTCGGTTTTCGAAGGATGACGAAGAGTTGAATGGCTCGCCGGCCGGTGAAAGGAGCGACGTTAAAGAGAATTTGTCGCGCGAGGTGAATGGGCGATCGATGAATGAAGTCGGGAAGAGTTTGGAACGAAGTTACTACAACGACGTGGGCAGCAGCCTGTCGCTAACCTTGCGCGAGGGACTCGATGAGAACGACGACGAAACTGAAACGTTCTTTTCTACGAAACACTACTTGCTGCCCCCTTTCGAAAGTATAACAAGTCACGAAAGCATCAAACAAGACTCCCCTCCAAATCGTTACATTTCAAACAAAGAAACGCCGTCATTTTTGAATACAAATAACAGAGAATATCATGGTAGCAACAGTTTAATTTCGAGTACCTTCGAGTCAGAAGGTAGTTACAACCATCCGAGAACAGAATCGTCAAGATCCAAGAGTCGCAGAAACGAACGATCGGTCTCCATCGAGCATAGAGTCGAAAGCGAGGTAGACGCCAGCGGTTCCCATAATTCAGCTCGATTATTCACGGACGACGTGGAAGAAGGATACGAACCGAGCGAAGAATCGATCGTCGAGTCGATCGATCGACCAAGAGGAGGCACGCGGCGTCTCGCAGGAATGCAGAGGGGCCCCAGGCGTTTTTTTCGCCAGGGCCACGGTCCGGCTGGATCTTCCTTGAAGACGTTCGAGCGGTTCGGAAGCCGTAAAGATCGTGCCGCGAAACGGGACCGCGGGAACATCCTTGGGGGAGGAACACGCGAAACGAGATCCGGCGATCGATCGCCCGGGGCCAGCGAGCCTTCCTCCGCGTCTCGTGAGACCGACGCGCAGCCCAGCCACGAAATAACGGACCGTCGCGGTGGCTGGGGTGTCGCGAATGCTGATAAACTTCGCTCCGTTTCGTCCCGGCTTCGTGGAACCGCGGAGTTGTTTGACGGAGAGATAACCAGAGCTACGCGAGCGACTGATAAGATGGTGCGCGCGGTTCAAGGATTCGAGGACGAGGAGACTCGACATAGACTCGATTTGGATGATGACAGTGGATTTTCGATGGTTCGAAGGATCAGCGATGCGAAATTTAAGTCGAAGCACGAAGCTTTTGAGGAATTGACTTTGAGTAACGATGGTCACGGGTTCCATGGTGAATTTCCAAGTGTTAAAGGATTGGATATAGCGGAAAAGTCCACGGATGAGAAGTCGTTGTTTCCTCGTGGCGCTGAATTCCATCGCGAAAAAGCGCACGGCAGTCGTCGGAAGAGATACACGAATTACTATTCGCCACAGTCCGTCAGTCCCATGGCATACGTGCACATCCAGCCGGCGTATCCGGTACCAGCGCCACCAGCCCCGAGCCGGAAGTGCGTACAGTGCATGGTTGTTTACAAGCCGTGTTCCTCTGCGCCTAGACTGCCTCCTAGGACGGTTCCACCGACGTACAAGTACCAGGACCTGGCTTCGAAATGGCAGGGATTGAAGTACGGTGAGTGATCGACTCGAGAGGACGAGTGGCGAGTATTTTCGTTAGAAAATATTCGTACGAGGGGACGCTTATGAAGACGTTATTATAGTATCGATAGAAAAGGGTTTAGAAAACGAAGAAAAAGATCGATCGATCTTGCTGTATAATTTACTCTGTAATAATATCGTATCGTCATGGCTCGACGCAAGTGTAATTAACGATTAATTATCTTCTCCTCGAGGAAGCTAGGGAAACTTGAGCGATTCCGTGGAAGTCTGTTTTGTGCCAGGCTAACCGAGTAACCCTGTCGAGCGCACCTTAATTACCCTTCCCCGTGCGTTCACGGGGGTCGTGAAATCCGCTGAACGTGTAAAAAAAACCTCTCGCTAGAGCATATCCACCGGCGTTGATTGTAATTTATCGCCGCGCGGTTCTGCGCCTAGAAAAAACGAGACATCGCGCGGTTAATGAGCCGCGTTCGAAGCCCCTCAAGTTCGCCGCGAGGGTTAGGAAGGTCGAGGCCTGCGATCGCGACCCGACACGACTGACCGTGCTCCACTCGACTTCCGTTTCCTCGTCCATCCTCGAAGGGTCGCACGGAGAACAGGTTGTCCCGTCGAGGCTTTCTTCGTCGCCTCTTTACTTTCATCGTTGATATCGCGACGTGTACAATCCGCGCAAATGTCGCGACGATGTTATCGTCAAACGGAGAGAACAGTTTCGTGGAAGGTGTTCGTTTGGGCACGCACCATTGAGAGACGAAAGGAGAGACTAGAAATATCGGTAGATGCACGCGCGAGTACGTTCGCGCGTAGAAAAATGCGTGATGTCTGAGCGAAAGTGTGTTTCTCTAGTAGGGATGGGATTGAGAGGATCTCGAGCGATGCAAAAATTTTATAAATGGTGCTAAAAGTTTTTTCAAACGATTCCACATATACAGTTCGACTACTTGTGAATACATAAAAAATAAAAAAAAACACTCACGCTTCGTTTGAAATATACTTTTATCGTAAATGTTTAGGAGCAGTAGAAGACACGAAGCAACGAGCTGATTCGCGTTCAACTTGATCCCATCGCTGCGAACGAACGATGAATCAATGGTTCAGCGCGGTTACTCGTTTCAGGAAACGAGCGTTCGCATCAATGAAGCGTAATCGGAAACGGAAAAGGCGTTTATGGCATAGAGATTGATTCACGTAATTGTTACACATATCGTTGGATACATACGGTTAATCGTGCTGCGAGACTGATAATGAAACTGTTCGAGGAAACCGTGTCGATTCTCGCGATCCATACGGCTTTAAATTAAATGCTACATACATACAGCGACAAGTGTACAAACCTCGAAATGAAATCAATGAAAAATATCAGCAAGATCGTAGAGTCGTCAAAGAAGCACAGAAAATGAAATACAATAAAGCTGTATCGATTTACGAATTTTTTTCTCGCAATCTCGTTTCCAGCAGCCACCCATGGTCGTTATTTAAAATACTTTCACGCTGGTATTACGCGGCTAGTTTTTTGCTCGCGTAGCACGGACACCACCGCGGATCCCCCATTAATTACATCACGAATGCGGTTAATGACCGGTATCAATCACAAGAACGTACAACATAATCGAATCGAACGCGATTCTCCGTGGAAACGCTCTCGTACCCGGGTGGCCTCGCCGCGGATCTTGTCCCTGCTCTTTTTTAAAACCCACTCTCGATCGGCTGATATTCATTAAACCGTTCGTTTCATCGATGATATCATCGATCGCTCCGCCATTAATTTTCCTTTTAGTCGCCTCTGTCGCTGCTGCGGTTAAGAGTCGCGCAATCTCTAACAGCTCTCAGCGTCACGCTGATCTATCCTCGTCTAGTCTCTAGAATAGTTAAGTTCTTCTACTTACCAGTGGTAACAAAAGCCGATTTCACTACGAATAATTCGTTACACGCTCTACGACACGCGCCAGGCCTATCTCTAACTGGTTATCCTGGTGCACACATTTTTTTGCGATTTTATCCGTCGTCTGATGACCCAGGATCGACGCGATCGTTCGAAGATGCGGACCAACGGACTCCAGATGCTATCTGATAATAGATATTGAAATTGATGTCGTTATTTGCACAGTACCGCTGTACGCGGGGATGCGCGTTGCTCGAGACTCTGTGATTAAACTCCTGTTCGTTGTTTTGCTCGACTGAAATTCGAAAGGGAAGAGGGAACTTTGAGATAAGGACGCGCGCATCGGGCTGGGCGCTTTTTCGAAAGATGAAACATGGGACGAGCGATTACTCGCGACGGGTATCACTTCTCGATAAAATATATCGCGATCGCCGGGTTCGTCTCTTCATTTTTTTTTAATCGCGATGCAATTATCGCGGATGATACATCGAACGATTATTGTGGCATTCTGTTATCGTATCTGCTTTGTTACTGGATAGGAAGCTCTCTTTTAATTGAGAACTAAAGCGCCAAGGAGGATTCGATGAAGACCTTTGTTCGATAACGTTCTCTCTTCGATCGTGTAACAATAACGTGTTCGATAAAAATGTTGGAGGAAGAATTCTACATTCTAAGGTATCGAAGGGGTTGCTGAAAAATCTCATCATCTCGTGTTTCAGTCGCACGTTCGTTCTCCAACATTCTTCTCGACGTACAATCGTAAAAAAAAAAGGAAGCAGCTCGCGAGGTGCCACGACGATAAGCGTAATTTACAACGATATTACAACACCCTCGAGCCCTTTACCCCTTCCTCGGCTGTGCTCGCGCCGTCGCTATTTACTCTTATTTCACGCCGTAATTCATCGCTGGTTTGCTCAAACATGCACGCACGCATCCACGCGGATCAAAGGTCCGGCCTTTCCTCTCCACCTCTTTCTTATTTCCTCGCCAGCGCTCGTGAAACGTTCGCCTCGCGGTATTTCATCGCTTCTTCCTGTAACCTTTTCAGCGAGCCAACCCGAGGCCCCACGCGCGCAACAGCCGCAACGGGACTTTTTTATGGAAACGTGATTTACGACTTGATTAACCCTCTCGATGCGGAGTTCGATGTCAGCGTCGAGTTCGATTTTATTGGCACCTGGACACGGCTGGTCCACGGGAAATTTCAACCAGCCATCGCGTGAATAATTTTCGAAACCGCGATTATGCGTTCCACTACTTTAATATCGAGAAAGTCGATGTCGCGACGTAGCTTGCGAAAAAGAAAACTGATAAAATGTGTTGGATACTTTAGAGAACGAAGATGCGCTTTAAAAGAACTCGTACGAAATCAAAATTCCCTGCTGAAGTAATTTTCCTGTCCTCGTTTCATCATCGCGAGAAAATTTATGATGTTACGAGAGCAAATGCTACCGAGCATCCGTGTAATAGTACACGATGATAGGTGTGACGGATGGACCGTTTTACGCTCAATTGTGCTTATCCAGCTCTGGGAACCTGAATGAAGTAACCAGAAAAAAATGGAAAAAGATAGAACGAACGTTTGTACAGAGCCAGTTGCGTAACACGAATTATTTTACACGCGGTTCACGAAAATGGGACACGAAGTGTAAGCTTGTGAAACATTTACGACGACAGATAAGAGACTAATTTCGAGGACGATTTAAACCGCGCCACGAAGAGTGCATCTCCGAATTCTCGCTTTTCTAAGTACACGCGTCGATCATACTCGCCCTTCGCATCGTTCAATATCGTTTATCAGCTCCACTCGAGAGAAACTCGAGGCTCGCTTCGATAAAGAGCGTGGCGCAACGATTTGTCAGGAGTTTGGTGGTATCGTCGAGCAACCGTGTCACGCGTTAGAAACGCGAGGTCGGATTAAGAACCGTGCAGTCGGGATAGCAGCTGTTCCCGCGCGGTTTCCACGCGGCGGATGATTAAACGTTACGCCTAATACGCCGATTAACCCGGGTAGAATGCGATATCTATCACGCGTTCGTCGGAATCGAGATTGCTCGGCGCATTAGCAATTCAATCGAATCGGTTCAGCGAGCGCGCGTCTATCATTTCGACGCGGTGACACAGCTGTTATTTGTTTTACATGCGAAATGATTCCAGCCTTACTTGGATTGATCAAGTTGTACTCGCCTAGTGGCTCGTTACCCGATCACGGGGGGACACGCGTGATTTTTCTAATGGAACGTTGCGCAGAGGTAACGCGTATTTTCTCTTTCAGACTAATCGATACTTGACGTCGCGCGGTTATCTACGGATCACTTAATCGTTAACTTTCTTTGTCCATTTAATATTATCACGACAGACGTAAAAATGTCGAATGAAACAGTTATCGGTGACACGCTACAACTCCACGTGTACACGAGTTCGTCGCTTACGTCTGTAAAGCGACATCTGCACAGCTTCTTTCGTTATTAATTAATTAGCACGATCGATCGCGTACATCGCTCGCGTACGTTTACCCGATCAGTCGTCACGGTGTACGTAAAACAGTGATCGCAGCCTTTAAATCACTCGATTCATCGAGCGAGACGTTTCTCAGTTTACAAACCCTCGTAGCCAGAAACCCTTGGAAAGCTCGCAAATCTGTCTTTCCTTGGGACCCTCGAACGCACAGCCTAAACAAGTCGAATCGCGCTCTGCTCCTTAACGAGACACCAGGCGAATTCTATCGACAGCCGAAACGAGAATAGCGTCGTCGTGCTATTTATACAAGAATTACTGCAACGCGAACAGCATCAAAGCAACGAGCACGACCACGAGGGCCGGACAGAGACTTGTCGCGACTATGTGGATGGAGAACTGAAGCTACTCCGCGATCGGATGCTTAGATTACGCGCACCGGAGTCATAGACGAAGCAACGAGAGAAAAACAGGCAACGAGACTGAATCAAGGTTCTTTGAAGGCTGGACTCGCGTTCCTTTTTTGCATGACACCATCTTATGCGAACTTATAACGAATACTAACCCCACTCTCTGATTTCGCTGAAGCTGACCGCGCTAGGCTGACCAGCGCGTGCTTATTTCACTTTCGACATCGAATACGTCGCGTTCTGGGCTCAATGGAGATTTTTAAAAAGGAAGAAGAAAGTCGACAAAATTCCAACATCATTTTTCCAACTCGCAATTGTTTCGTTACACGTACAGTTTCCATTCTGTTCAACGCGAACCGTTTTCAGAATGCCTACAACACTGGGGCGTTAATAATTATGTAGATCAGCCTCTCCTTCTGAAACGAAAATGCCATCTTCGTTTGCCCCCACAGGAAGTATGAACGAAGGAATAAGATCGCGTTATTTCGCAGTCCAAGACCAGGCTATCGTGCCATAAATTCCGGGCTGCTAATAACGTCGCTGAAAATTCCTGTTCACGGCTGGACACCGTTCCTCCTTCTCTCTTCCTCGGTCTTAATCGGCTCGTTTCCTCTTCTGCGGGCCAAGGTACAACGGCCAACCGGTACACAATGGTCGTGATCGGAGACAGAGCGCAAGGGACTAGAAACTAGGAGGTTAACGGTACCCGCGTGCCTGCGAATCTGTGTACCTTTCCTTCCGCCATTGCGAAGGGCTGGCATACTTTCTCGCTGTGTGAACGCTGCACCTTGTGACGCTCGATTTCCACAGAGAATTCTTCCACAACGAATCGTGCTCTTTAGCATGGAATGTTCGTTATTGCAATTTTTTTCTTTTTTAAGGTGACTCTTTTATGTTGACTTTTTTTTTATTGAACTCAGAGTAAATTTGACTTCGTACTTGCACGTTTCTTAGTATCGTGCATATTGGTAAATTCGGCTCTCGAGGGGGTAAATCTTGGGCGAACTCGCACCCTTAGCATTCGTGGACTCTCCACTAATTTCAACGCGATCTTTTCACATCCCTCAAAGAAATTTAAGAACGACCAGAGACAACGCGTAGATATTCCCCGTAATATACGATTACACGAAGTACCGATTTTATTATCTGAAATTAAATAGAAGCAAAGACGTTTAAAAATAATCCTGCTTAATCCCGTGCGTGAAATAAATTGAACGAAAGTCCTCGCGGCACCGAGGCCTTCAACTGTAACTGTCGCTCGAATAGTAGCAACTAACCACCTAACGGCGGGCCGTAAAATCGTCTCGAAACGCGAGGCCTCGACTAAAGCTGAGGATCGGTGCCATCGGGCCATTAAAGTGCCCCGGAACGAGCCGCTCCGCGGAGTATCTTTTCGAACGACTTTATTAGAGGCCACTCGGAACCGGTACCGCGATCAGATTTCCGGCAAACTGCGAATAACCCCCTCCGTGGTGCGCCTCGTCGCTGGTGCGCTGAGTCGATCCGCGGGACGCGACCGCGATCATCGCCGCGGATCGCAGCGAACGACTCGCTGCGAGTCTTCTTCGCGGCGGCGATCCCTATCCAACACGAACGAGGCAGAGATCAGGAGGAGAGCATCGCGTCGTTTCGAGACGAGCTCCACGGCTATCTGGAAATCCGTTTTCTTCTTTTCACGAGCGTCCGGGGGAGGTTTCGCGTGCAGCTGTTATCCTCTGGTAACGACCGCTCGCCAACTCCGTTGCACGTCCACTCGAGGATCCCGCTCCACGTGTTATTATTCAATAACAGGTGTAACGTCGGCCATGCACACCGCGGGCCCTCTAATCCAGACGTGCGCGAGGCAAACAAAACGTAGATCCACCGCCGGATACCAATGGCTGGGTATTATCTGCACACGTGAGCGTACCTCTGCATACGCGAGTCGTAACCCTGTCTCGCGTGGTGTGCGTACCGCAGGTGACTCGGCTGAGGTGTTCTCTTTCAGATTGGGCATTCAGACTGGGTCTCGCCAATGGATGGTTCGCGCCACTCCTGCTGGAGATGTTGGAGGCGGCCTCCATTCGAGGTTGTTGCGTTGCTTTCGTGCACGCTGAGACTGGATGGTGGGATTTGTATCGCGGGGATTTGTGTTTGATGCTTGGATTAGGGTGGAGATTGACTCTGAGTTTTGAGTTAGTTCGAGTTGGTACGTTTTGGAGATTTTTAAAGGAGATTGGTGGGGTTTTGTGATTATTGATATAGGTGATGAAGATTGTCGTTGAGTATTGTCAGGGTTATCGTTGATCGTGGGTAAGTTTATTCGAGTTTATAGACGAGAAAGGAAATCTTCTAATCGTGTAGCTTCTACTGCGGAGGTAAATGAGTTCGAAGAAAGAGAAATAAAGTAGAAGGAACGATGTGGCGCAGGAAATGTGGTCGCTAAGTAGAAAATTGTGGTTCTCGGTACTCGCACTGTAGAATGTAATACAAATATGATACCCTCTGTATTAGAAATCGGAAGGTAATCGGCAAATGTGGAGCTCGGTGTTCGATTTACGTTATGTCTGCTATAAATTACAATGGCAGAGCGTGTGTACGTCGACTCGATGTTCTTTGGATTCTTTTCGAATGCTGTAATAAACAGCTCGACTGAGTTTCGCGTAAATATAATCGAAGCAACATATGTTGGTTCGATCATCGTGCACTTGGCTCGATAATTCACACCAGCCATTACCAGCATTTATCACGCAATATTTCCCGCATTCCTTCACGTTCGTCATACGCGACCAATCTCTCGCCATTATTCAGAAACTCGCGAAGCGGCGTACTCGCCTTCCAGCTTTTCGTTTTCAAGTAAAACGCGAGCCAACCGGATACACGGCGCATAAATAATTGCGCGCGTGCGTTTTACGGTGTCGAAGATCGCAAACTGCTGCTCCGTGAGAAACCGTCGAACGATCAGCGAGGCGTAATTAAGCGCGAGCAATTAAACAAACGCGCTGCGGCGAACGAACGTTGAATGCCTCCTGGCGATTAATTACATTATCGGTGATACAATCCCGTGTGGTGAAAAACGGGCAATTTAGCGGGGAGCAACGTTGGCGTATGTAGAGCACGCGTCGTTTATCAGAGTATCGTGTTATCGCGTTTTCCGTGCGGATTCCTCTAACGATCGCATCATTGGATGCGCGATCGTATAGAACGAGGGTGGAATTAATTAAAAATCGGAGTAGTCTTTCGTTTAGAAATTTAGTATTATAATTTAACCAACAAATATATATCAAGATACTCCTGGATTCGTGTTGTTAAAAAAATTAAGTTCAAATAACTATCCCAGTGCGGTGGGGATCAGAATACACCCACAGTATCCCCTGCTTGTCGTAAGAGGCGACTAATAGGGGTAACGATAGGTTAACGAAGGGTATGGAACTGTATTTTTGAATATCCTTTAAACGCAATCTCGAAAAATCGTGCGAACAAAAATTATGCTTGTTCGAACGATCTCTTCTTCTGCTCGTTGATAATTATCAATTAAACGCAGCTGATACGACGATAACGCGTACACGGCCGTAAAAAATAATCGCAGCGCAGTTCGCGCCGTTTCCTCTCTGGCGAAGAGAAATAAATAAAATCGCGTCGAATCGCGCTGCAACAGCCCTAATCTGCAGCTATCAAATTTTCGTTTCTCGGCGATTTTTAATCAAAATCGTCTCGCGTTTCCTCGTTCCGAGCGGCTCTTTCTCTTCCTCCCGGTTCCTCGTGGTTAACCGCGACTCGCCGTCCGGTTCCCATAATCCGAAATTACAGGCGGCCCGTTCTCGCGGTGCACGCACGCATTAACTGCATGCATAATGCGCATGCCACGGCCACGGATGGGACCAAGTATGGCTGCGAGTTCGAGTCAGTTCCTGAAAAAATTTCGTTCGAATCCTACTCTTAACAGGAAGAGATTCTATCTCATATACATTCACACATTTTCTACAATTATATCGTATAACTAAAAATATTTTTAAACTTCGCGACGATAAACACCAAAACCGTAGATATCTCTGCAGAATCTACTTTTAATTAATTCGTTAATAATCTCATTTAGACGCGAGCTTCTGTGATGAATTCTTAGATCAAGTATCGCGATCTTAAGTGTTGATTAATATGGTAAGCGAGGATCTTTCGTGAATCTGTGCAGTTGTGAAGCGTACTCGCGGCATACTTGAACCCATCGCTAGCTAAAGGGAACCATGTCGATACGTGCAATCTGCGGTACAGATGCTTTCTGAACGCTTATTAGCTCATCGAAATTTCGAAGCATTGAAAAAATGAAAGGGAACAAATCGTCGATCGCGTGTAGGTTTCTTTGGAAACTATATTTTTGTTACTCTTTACCGCACCCCCCTCGCCTGTGCGTTTGGTTGTTTGGCTTGGAATTAAAACGTCGAACAGGATAAATGGATAATAGCGGCGAGAGGAGTTCGTTCAGAGATAGCTTTTGACTGAGGGTTGCGGTGGTGTCGGATAAACCGATTGTGAAATCGCGCGGTTCACGAGGCGTTCTGATTGTTCAGTGCATTTTCCAGTGTTGTACGCGTTCACGTTGTTTAACCGAGATAACTGCCGCGCTTTTTATGCCTCGTGTTTGACTTGGGATCATTTCTAGATTGTTTGCTCCAGGCGACAGAGCTTGAAACCGTGAAGATTGCTTTGCGCTGCCCTTTCTTTTTACAGAAACGAAATGTCAGCGATAGAGCGAGAGTTCAATGGCTGATTGTTACGTTCGAACACCTTTTCGCGACACTCGAAATGCGACGCAAATATTATCGTCGACAGTGAACGTGGTCTCGAGTGATCGATTAGAAAGATTCCTCCGTGAGATAAGTTTCTCGTAAATTCTGCCAAGTGGATGGAACGCTAGCGAATTTGAGAGAACACGTGGAACACGCGAGGATCATTACAACCTTCTATCGATCGTTATCCCGTCTTAACATGTTGCGATCTCGATCGAAAAAATGTTAATGAACGCAATTTGGAAGATTCATTCTCTCTACATCGAATAACAATATACCTAACATTTTCTTGATCGATCAATAAATAGGCAAAATCGACGATCATGTTATAGAGATAACTTCGCCTCGTTCGATCGTTTTAATGCTCTACGGACCACCATTTCTGTCGATTTACATAATTAAATTAGAGCAGTACGCGTCGATTATCGAACCGAAAAACCGATGCCTCGTACAGAATATACCACTGACAAAACACGAGTACGATACTAAAGTCCGCGTTCTTGCCGCTACAAATTTACATTTATATATCGCGCGGGGAGGAAAAAAAGGACGTTACGTTCGAGAGAGGCCTAGCAATTTGTCCGGGTGCAGTGAAATTTGCATTTATACGAGCATCGTGGGGACCATAGACGCGAAACGGACACGCTGAACATCCGAAGAGTTAGCCAGCTAAAGAGTTAGCCAGCATTCGGAAAATGGTAACGATCGATCGACCCAGGAACGTCGCACCGTTGGAGAACGTTGATTCGAAACGAGCCATTGGGTTTATTTAAGATAGAGACCTGGTTGCACGCGACCAAACTTGAATTACAGATCGTCGAACAAATCGCAAGCCCCATAGCAGAGAAGGAGGAGGAAATTAAGTTATCTATTACCAAGCCAACTGTCTCGATTCGACTGCGCTCGTTACCGATCGATTTGCAGATTTAATGCCAGTCGTTACTCCTGAACAATAATGAACGAACAACGGGGTACGCGAGGGTTTCACGTCGATTTAACTGGCTTGTAAATTACGCGAAAAGCTGGGAAACTCGTGGCTGCTAGTCTCTGGAGCCATTAGATAGAGACGGGGATATCGTAGGCACGCGGTTACTCGCTGGTTATTACCAGGAGATGTATATTAAATGGAGATTAGGTTTTTTTTGAAAAAGTCCAGCAAATTGTATGCTTTGTCGAGGTACCAAGAGTACTTGTTGCCGCGTGTAATGTTAGCTGTCAGTGTGGTCTTTTAGAATGATCGAGACTGGAACGTGTAACGTGTTCGTGCTTTTAAAACACGGTTAATATTTATCGTATCTAAACGCGATTGTTTGAGAAAAAAAGGAGAATTGTAAAAATGGTAATTGCAATGTTGACTTTTTTAATATAGAAAAACTGAAGTGTCCTCGGTTAAATGTTATGTCCTCTCGCATGGACACTACAGATGTTGTTCAATTTATGCTGACACAAGTGACGCGTTATCGTTGGCAGGGGACACGAGTTCTAACACTAGCTTGGCGCCATTCTAGTTTAATATTAATTTAAAGTGCGAGAAGGCAGCGCATAATTACTGCAAAATGCGATGCGTGACTCATTGGGTCAATAAAGCGGATCTTGATCGAATCGTGCTATTGAGAACGTTATCGATCGCTTTAACACGATGCGAGCAACAATTCGATTTCGATGTTACGCAATGGAACCTCGAAACGTGTTCTGTATAGACTTTTGCGAATTTTTCAAAGTGGGATGGTGAACGCAAATTAAAATTAATATTCGAGTTAACAGCCTGTCGAATCTAAGGCATCGATCGATCCTCGAATGGTGGCGCGAGCGCGGTTTAGAAACGATTCATCTTACGTGCAAACAATCTGACAAACATCTCCGCGCGTTCCGCTGCAATCAATCTTTATGTTTTCTCGTGCCAGTGAAACGGAGCCAATAGCTGATTCATCGTGCTCCATTACAGGGTTGCGCTTACGTAACGCGCGCGAGGTCACGTCTTAAGTCGACTAATAGGCAACTGAAATTAATTAAGATCGGAGCACGAGATAAAAGTGGACGATGGCGAACTACTTTCGACGCGAAAGCGGTTTGCTCGCGCCGCTCGGAGCGAAGGAGGTAAAGAACGAATTCTACCGGGCATAATAGCTGCCTTCATGTCATCTCCCCTTGAACTATGACGACGCGATCTTCGCGTTTCTCATACACCAAACCACAAATCCTCCAGGTTTTTGTGTCTCCATTTCTATGCACGCTATTCGTTCAGTTCTGAGACGAAATCAGAGAGGAAGAAGTTGAAAACGCGCATGAGAATCTAATAATAAATATCGATAAAAGATTATTGCAATGGAACTAGACAATTTGATCGTCCAATTAGAAAAAGAAAACCATCGAAATCTCTCATAACGGAATAATTTCATCGCGACGTTTGTCCATTCAAGCTGCACCCAAGGATTAAAACAACGAACAATCTCACGATTGTAACAGCAGACAGATCACAGAAAGGACCACGCGACGCGTGATCGTGCGCGCTCGACAGGTGGTCGCCCCGTTCTCCACGCGCGCGACACACCCCCAGCTGCAGAAGCGCCATTGCACATTCGTACAAGTGTTAAACCGTCCAACGAGCGACCAGGGAATACCCTGGTCGTGTAAACGCGTAACACGACACGCGAAATCGTTTCCAGGTGTATTCAATTACCAGGAATTGGAAGTCGCGAGGACCGCAAGGTGCACCGCGAGGAGGTTGCGAAATTTCGCGCGTCTTTAATTCCAACTGCGCGCTTCGATACCATCGAACGATCGTATTGGAGATTGGTAGAAGCGCAGGGTGGCTGTGATCAATAATTAGACACGAGAAGCTGGCGTTTGTCGCAACGATACGAAACCTTGAGAGGGATGGAATATTAATCTGTCTAATCGTCCAGCGGAAAGCGACGCGCGCGTTTGACTGATGCGTCAATCGTTTTAATCCTGCTAATGACGCGGCTGAAAAATGACGCGTGAAATTACCGAAGCGAGACTCGCGTTACCGTGAATAGCAGCGTTATTAGCAGCGAGTTGTTTCTACGCTTAACGCAACCGTGATCCGTGATTTTAAAGGGATGATTAATTCAGCTGGTCGCAGTCGGTTCAAGGCGCGACTCAGCGTGTGTAATTAAATTATTTTCAATCCATGGACGCGAGCTCGGATGAAGATAAAAATGCCGGTAATGAATGTTGTTGGAATCGATCAGAGAGCGAACTTTAAGCCGCGAGAGGCTGAAAGGAGGCGAATCAAGTTGGACGCTTCCCTCTACCGTGAATAAAGTTATTTATTATTCGAAACTATAAAAGATGAACAGGTCCGCCTTGACGCGCTTTTCGAAGCTACTTGAGTAGAAAACGATCGACGAGCACAGCGAACGCTTAGCTGGGAAGCAGGAGCCGCGGTGGAAACGATATTTCATAGACAGCCGGTAGGCTTGTTAGGTTTCGTCGACCGGAAGGGACTTGAAGACGCCTCGATGGCTCGGTTCGGTTGGTTATGTCCGCTGGCATTAAATTCGACGCGTACCAGGCGGCTCGCGATCCTCATTAACGCTTAAAAATATCGCCCAAGGGGAACAGACACGATGGAATCGTTGATTAATCGCGTGTCAATTTGCCGACGACGACGACAGACGAGAGTTTGCCAGGCTGCGAAACGGTGAGTCAGCGGTGGTTTCATTTGAAATTCAAAACGATCGCGCCCGCGTGTACACCCGGCGCTCGCAGATTAAACGTTTAACACGTTCCATGCGTACGTTTCCATTTGTATTCGGCACGTAACCTTTGCCTCGTCTACGCTGTTGGTCAAAAGTCTGCGATCGTTTTACAGATCTCGTATCATCGTTCGCAGAGTCTCTATTTATAGCGTCGAACAGGGAATAACGAATAACGCAGTATCATGGAACATTTTGCAAAACAAAAGAATCAATTTGTTACTGAAAAACGGAGGAGTAAAAACTGGCGAAGCGCCTGCAAAATGCGAAATCCAACGGAGGATCAAATGAACCGATCGACACGGGCCTGCTGCACGGAACGAGTTTCCCGAGGGACGACGAGAAAAAGGCCTGACTCTCTTCAAACTGTGACAGTTTCTTCGAAACGCGAAAGCAATTTGTCGCGGTCGCTCGCGCGAGCACGAGTGGACGCTGGTAACCTCGCAGACGCGCTTGCTCGTTCTCCAACAAAATGGCGGGCGCTTTCCAGCCGACTTGCCCCTCGAATCGCATCAACCGTGACACCAGCGCCGACTAAAACGCGCCCAGACCGCTTCTCTACCCGTAATCGATAAGAAAATGTCCCGGACTCGTTCGATGGCGAACGAAACGACCAACCGCGCGCGATCCGCTGCCGCTCTTTCCCATTTGCCCACGTCCCACCGCCTGGGGACGGAAAGTATCATTCGAAACGCGGCGAGACGCATTAGTCGCTTGTCACGGTGACGTATCAATTAAAATTGCTCACCAACAAGAGATCGTATTAATATTATCGCACCTGCGCGACATTTTCCCGACCACGTCACGAGTTTATGATTTATTATCTAAATCGTTACTAAACGCTCGCGTCTCGACGAGTTAGAGATCGTTCTCTGCAGTCTGCTTCCATCGCGCACAGATTAAACGCGAGCAAGACAGATTTATCGTTAACCGAGTGTGTAGGTACTCTTAGATTCTCTGATTGTCATTTTTCGAGAACGAACAGCAGAAGTATGAAGAAAATCCTTATCGAGCATTGCGTTAGCCAGCGTGATGATTTATCGAAACGCGAAGACGCAACAATCGCGCATTAATCACACCGCCAGAACCAAAACGTACCATTACAAACCAACGCTTGGTTCGCTACGTTCGAACAATCCGTTGGCCATTGCGTTTCGCAATTATCCTAAAATCGCGAGGCCCCCTCTCGCAGCGGGAAAAATTGCTGGGCTCTCGTTTAAGCGTCGCGGTTTATGAATGAATAAAACATCGTTCCACGGCGGAGGCGATCTCGAATGCCGCGCAGCGACGAGTTCGAGAGGTGTTTCCTCCTCGTGGTTCCACCTTGAACTCAAATTACGAGCGTATAATTTCTCGGCGGCTGGCTCGCGCT
This sequence comes from Xylocopa sonorina, assembly GCF_050948175.1. Taxonomy (NCBI): domain Eukaryota; kingdom Metazoa; phylum Arthropoda; class Insecta; order Hymenoptera; family Apidae; genus Xylocopa; species Xylocopa sonorina. The sequence goes on along the minus strand of NC_135197.1, from coordinate 8,625,109 downwards.
CTTGTACTCTTTGCCGCGAGTTATTATCCCGGTTGCAGCGCGGCGGGCCAGATACACGAACGAGGGAAAACAAAATGAGTAGGAATCGAAGGGGCCGTGGTCTGTGTCGATCGAGGAGGAGGAAGAAAAAACAACGAAAAATTGCCAGGATCGTATCGATGCTTTTACTCGATCGTTAAAATATCGCCTTCTTTTTTTTCTTCTTCTTCTTCGTTTCCCCGCCGTCGTAATATCGAGTCACACACGTGGCGAAAATTATGGCTCGGACGTAAGGAACGTGATTCCGATTCGCGATAAAGTCCGGCTTTAATTCCGACTTTTATCCGGTGCTTTAATAAACTTTAATCCGGCGAGGCGCGCGTTGCATTTCTGATGTAATAAAATTTACCACGCCGTACCCGGGGGGATACTCGATAATCGAGGACGGAAAAATGACTCGCGGTAGAAATGTACAGTGTAATCGGTGATCGTAGATAATATTTATTACAGGATCGATCTCTGGCTCGCGTACCCGCCGAAATTGGGTCTCGACGATCAGCGAATTTTCCGTTACCTCGAACTGTCGTTTAATTACCGGGTTCAGAGTCAGCTGAGTTATTAAAAATTTGCTCTCGTCGATACGGTCACGCTCGAAAGCCAAACAAAATTACCAAAAATTAACGACGGAGACGGCTCGACGTCCAAGGGAATTCATAAGTTCCGTATTATCGACGCTAAATAACGTTAAACCCATTTTAAAATACTCTTACTACTCTCGGTTTATTAATTAACCGCGTACGCGTTATTATCGATAATGATATTATGGTGTTGGCGAAAAATTGATTAAAATGTAATTACTTCCGGCGAAACGAGTTGGCGAGGCGCACCGTGGCGATCGATCGATCGTAACTTAAATCGAGACGCGAGCCAGCCCACCTAGACCCACTGTCCTCGCGATTGGGATCAACGGCTAATGATGTCTCCCGTCGTCTCGTCTTAATCGATACGAATTTCCCGTATCCCTGCCCAGCCCCCTCGTAATTTCTTTGTGCCTGATCGCCTTCTACCCGCTCGTATCCCTATTTCTCAAATATTTATAACGCTCGTTCGCGCACCGTTTAATACACACGCGCGCGTCCACGCGCGTGTAGGCACGTGTAGTTACGCAAACAGGATTACGTTTGCGCGTTGGACGTAAGAAGAAAGTTACGTTACTGGTTTTTACCACGGCTAAGGAAACGGTTAGTCCACATTGGAATTATCTGGTTAGTCAAATGAGTTAATTCATTCGAACTGACACTTGTTTAATTATTCCGTGCGTTTCGATTGATTTACCATCTCCACGCGAGTACCGCTTTCAATTAAGCCCAGCTAGAGCAGCTTGTATCGCCTAATAAGCCTTCACATCTCTTACGTAAGAATTTTTCCGTGAACTCTGTACTCATATTCTCAACCTGTTCACTTTTCTTGTAGTACTCGGTACCTTTCGCACTGCTCGAGTTAATTAGAGAAGAGGAACGCGTGCAAAAGTCCTCCTCCGTGTTTCGAACTTAACTTCACGGGTAAATCTTTATCCGCGCGAGAAACGCCTCGACAATGAATAAATCTCCAGATAAAACGGCGAAATTGATAAGTTAAACGTTGCAATAAACTTTGCCACCTCGCCATTAGACGGTACACGAGCGAGGGACTAAAATGTTGCAAGCGTTTTCCTGAAACAGCCCGTATCCACCCACGTCCGTTCCACGAACCACCAATGGGTAAGACGCGGCACCGACACGCCTTCTAACAACGCGCCTTATTGTTCCCTGTCAGCCTTACGATTGTCGGACAGCGTTTCCGCGCGGAACACAACACCCGGTTCTACCGTCGCTGCGTTTAATTAAAAGGACACCTTCGCTTTCTCCCTCTCCAAACAATTACTAGATCTAATCGTGGACATTATCCAACCGTCGACGATCAATTATCTCGCCCATTAAAAACCCAAACTGGGTTGCAAATTTCATTTCTTCCAAACGTCTGAAATTTAAGGGATGAAAGGGGATGATCAAGCGTTCCAAGAAAAAAGAATCGTCCATCGAGTATTTAGCGATTTTCTAAAGCTAGACAAGCTTTTTTCTCGATTTCTTTTATCGAAGTTCCGTTGATCAAGTTCAAATTCTTAATCTTAATACTTGGAACAAATTTTTGTCTAATTATCCTTCAACACTCGACGTCGACTCGAGTCCTCGAACAGCGCTCGAACGCAAATTTCATTTCTTCCAAACGTCGAAATTTAAGGGATGAAAGGGGATGATCAAGCGTTCCAAGAAAAAGAAATCGTCCATCAAGTATTTAGCGATTTTCTAAAGCTAGACGAGCTTCTTTCTCGATTTCTTTTATCGAAGTTCCGTTGATCAAGTTCAAATTCTTAATCTTAATACTTGGAACAAATTTTTGTCTAATTATCCTTCAACATTCGACGTCGACTCGAGTCCTCGAACAGCGCTCGAACGCCGCGAAGCGAATCCTCCCATAACGGGGTTGATTGGGGCTGGTTGGTGGTGCTCGCGCGGCGAAATCATTCATTCGTGTACGCGGCGGAACAGCCGAGAGAAGACCACCTGCGCGTTTCTGTTATTCGGCGCCGTGCGGGGATGAATGAGAAACGAGCATCGCACACGCGCAAACGGCTGGTACCAGCGTGTGTACACGCGGTAATAAAGGCGCATCGCGGCGCACGTTTGGCACTTATATATGGACCGACGCGGTTACGTGGGCAGCGGACGAAGAAGAAGCGGGATCAATAAAAAGTAAAGGAGTAACCGCGCTGGAGAGGCGGCGGGACTCGAGCGTACCCTTCAGCATGTAAATCGTACCGCGCAGCCTGCGAGCGTCTGATTTTAATGCCTTCCGGTGCCCTCGGGGCCTCTCCTTTTGCGGTACCTCGCGAACGTATTTACATTTCGTTATTTCGGGGTCACGTTGAAAAATTGCGCGTCCTGTTTTACTCGATTTCGCCAGCTCTTCAGAGCGTTTCGAAGTAATATGGTAAGTCGAGCGCGTTCCGATAAAATTCTAATATCACGCGCACAGTTCTCATCGCGATCGCGCGACTCTGTCGATCTCGTTGAACTTCGAGACGTCGTGAAATTGTGTAAACCTGTATTTAATTAAATAGGATACGCAATAGTGTGAGAGCACGTACGTTTACGCTCCCTGCGCTCGGACAGTATCCTTTTCAGTAGATGTTTCTCGCTTCGTTCCGACTAGATAAAGTCAGCCGCGTGCATAGCAGTTTCTCTTATTTGATATTTGCATGTAAACGGGGCCAGAGAGGATTACGTGACCGGAAAAGGAAGTATCGATAACAGTCGCGGACACAGAAATTTACGCATTGCACGCGAAAATGTCTTTATCAGCCGCTGGAAAATGTGTACCACCGAGTCGCCTAGTAAATCAATTGGGACATATCCTGCAGCCGAGGAACAAGAACGAGATTCTGTATCGTTACGCAACGAGGGTACAATTATGATACGAAAACGTGGATAACGAAGTAAAAAATGGTTGAGAGAGCGAGAACAACGTTTCTGACGTTATTTCGCTGGAGGTATTTCAATTAGAATCGAATTAAAAGTCACAGTTGTCGTAGAAAAATGAAGGTAAGAGAGGAGAAACAATGGAAGGAGCGACGAGAGGCAACCGAAAAAGCGATTCCACGGCATTTGCATAAATTTCGTAATTGCCACTCTCGAGGTTACCTATCGTTATCGGGTAATGAGCTGTCAGCGGAGATAAATTCGCGGAACACACAAACAGTCGCTTTGATACCTCGGCGAACGGCGCACCTTAAACACGCACGTGTCTATTTATACGCGCGTGTTGGGAACAGGCCTGCACACTGGATGCAGAAATCGCGTACTTTTAGTCGAACCTGATAAAATAAAATAAATTTCCATGTCTCCTCCCGGATAGTCATCGAGCCACCTGATGGCGTTTTCTCGTCAGGACTCGTTCCTCGCGATCGTCGCGCGCGATTGTTCGAAGGAAATTGAAGAAACTCTTCTCTGCTTCTCTTCCCGCGACATTCATTGCTCTTAGTAGTCTTCATATTAGTAACGATTAAGAATCCTCGAAGCTATATAATATACATCCCCCTACAATTTTCTACGCGCGGCCATTTAAACGTCCAAGTCTTCAAACAGTAGATTCGTACGTCCTAGTCAGACGTGTCTCTCGATACAGACTCAACCTCGTTCGCTCACCGTAATTTGCCACAAAAGAGCCGTGTTCTCCCTGGACGGCTAATTAAACCATCAACCCTCTTCAACTCCTCCGCTTTCAATTTTTCTCCCCCCCAACTACAATCGCCTCGTAAACTTCTCAATTACAAGAACACTCGGCCGCTCGAGCGGCTCGGACAAACCGCAATTTCCACGTCAGCGGACGAGACGAGCTCAGAGGTCCGCCGCAGACGGGGCATGCAAATAAATCCACGGAAACGAATTTCCTCGTTAAACCACAATGCGGAGAAACGTGCGCTCGGCTGCTGGCTTCTCGTCGTCCTCGAGTTGGCGTACGTCCTGTGTCCCCCGCCTTGTCGTATCCAGAAACGCGTGGTACCAGCGATTTAAGACGCCGCGTCGACGACAAATCAGTCAAAGAGGAGGAACAGCCACGGTGCACGAGAGAAGTGGGATCAGCCGGATCCGAGAGGTCTCCCGGAGGCCACGTATATTTCCTGTGGCCTTTGCGCGTCGGTTCCGACCGCGACGACCATCCTCGAGAATGTGGAGCGGGACGCTCTTAAAGTCCTGCGCTGGAACTCGCGCAATCTGGAACAGTATGCGGAACGTGGATCGAGGGACTCGTCGCTAACGAGGATCGCTCTGTCTTACTGCAAACGAGTAATTATTCGATCGTCAACTCGATTGAATAATAGCTTAATTGGAGCTCGGTTTATTTGGGTTTACTTGGAAGCATCGCTACTGGAGAACTCTGTTGCGTTTATTTCGTTCGCTTCGTTCCTTTATACAAAAATATCAAAGAAATAAAAAATAACGGGAAAGACGGGAACGTGGGACGACGCTGCAGAGTTTTTCAATTTGTCGAAAAGTCCTAATCGATACACTACTAAGAGGAGAGAATGGAGTTGAAATTCGATTCCATCGGCGTGCAGATGGATTTATACATCGGCCACATTATCCAGCGAAGCGGATTAATAACATCCAGCCAGATTAATTAATATCGCACCGACCCATAGCCACGAGTTTCCCTCTCTTATCCGCGAGTGGTTCACCACGGATTATCAGCGTATTTATCGCATTCCGATTAGAATCCCCCGTAGCGCGCGTCGACTGTGCGAACGCGCGTAGGCGAAACAGAAATCTCTCGTCGTTAGGTATGCCAATTTTTCGACCGTTTCCCTCCGTTTTTCTTATTCCTTCTATTTTCTTTTCTTTCTTTTATCGCCATTTTTTTGCTCGATCCCACACATTGGAGCGATCGAAAGTAGTTGGACATTTTTCGGGGCGAAACGAAAGGTCCGCCGCCGACTTTTAGCGACGCATGTCCGATACTCCGCGTACAGAGCGTGGGTGTCTCTCGTATGGGCGTGTAAAAGGAAGTCTTCCTCCGCAGGGACGCTCAACTTTCTCCCAGGGAGACGGGAATTTCCGCTTTTCCGCGTTCCAACGGGGCACTGCGTTTTCTTTCAGACAAAGTTGACGTACTCTCGTAATTCGCGCGACGAGACGTCGCAACAAATTTTGCAGCAGAAAAATCACTCGCAGCTAAAAGCTGTAATTGGATCGTTGCACGCGCACACGTGGACGGTAGAATGTTGCAGCAATTAATGCTGCAGCGAGTTACGAAGAAATTGCGGGACGCGAGAATTATGCGGTCACAAATTACGCTGGAATTATGAAACACTGTAGTTGGTACGAATACGAGTTTGTTGCTGGTCTGTGCCAGTATATATGTCTGTCATTATCTAATTAAGATAACGCGTTTTACGATTACACACACGCTAATACTGTATTCAGGAATCGTAGACATAGTGAAATTGAACTATTTCCATCGAATCGCTCTACCTTCGAACGAATGAATTTCAAAAATATTAAACGCGCAATTTGAATGAGAAATATTCGAAGAACAAATGAGATTATCGCGTGAATGTCTGACAAATATCGAATCGTATAGCAGGAGGAAAAGGCAACTCCCACTGTCGAACGAAATCCAGTAGCAGAGTATCACACGCAACCAGGTACAAATTCAAATGAAGCTTTTGTCTCGGTTCTCTTTCCACCCCGTCGTATTCGAGGATCTATGGATCCGATTAGATGCAACACACCTTCCGTTTCGCACGCATTGATCAAGCGGCTTGAAATAATGCATTCGAGCCGCGCCAGCCGCGGCTCGATCCATAGATCACGTTAATGCTGTCGCTACGGTGGCTCGTAGATCATGTCGATCCTCCCACGCCGCGATCGACCCGATAAGGGATCGCTCCGCGCCGCTGGTAGACGATCGAAACACGATCGCTCACGGGAAAATTCTGTTACAAACTGTTTCAGGGCCCCTCGTCGAATTTTCTACCTTTTGCACACTCTGGTTGCAATTTGTCATCGGGTTTTTCGGTTCAAGTAGCGCTGGGTTAGCGGAAAAGCTTCATTTATCACGGAAAAGGGCAGCAATTTGCTATTTATTCGTTTTATAAAATTGTGGCTTGATTAATTTGCGTGTACGAATCGGTGAAATGGCAAAGGTTACTTATTCGAATTAAATGCAACGTTGAATTCGTGTCTTTGGAGATGTAATGCGTGATGGAGTATACGATTAATGTTTAATTCTGGTTAGCAAAACTGTTCCAATTTGTACGATTAAATAGCAGTACCATCGGAGTCTGGACAGTACCAACCAGTATCGTTTACAGTACATCCAGTTTGTTTGATCCACGGTCGATCCTATCAGCGCGTCTGTTTTTCTTTAACTCGAGCCATTTGGTTTGAACTTGATTTAAGTTCTCCAAGTCGAAGTTTTATTTCGAGAGGGAAATATAGAGAGTTCTGGCGTCTGATTGGAAATAGAAGATTTTCCACGTGTCAGCGGAAGCTGAAACAATTTCCATTCGATTGAGAATATTTGACGTCAATTTGCGAACAAGTTTCTTTAGCAACCAAACGAAAAATAATTCGCAGTATTAAATGTGTATAAAAGAGATGAATGGTTCCAACGGTACTTGACATGTATCCGTCGTATTAGCATCGAGTAGCAATGATGTATCGCTGAAATGTGGCTTATCAAAACAGATTTTTCGAGTACCACCAGAGCCCTTGTAATCCTGGCGTCTGGCGTTCAACTTCAAACAAACGTATCGTCGTTTTTATTTTCAACCTACACACGATTGCACGCAACGACCTACCTCGCCATTATCGAGAGCGTACCGTGTTGCAAAACAGCAACGCGCTTCGACTGGCTAGGGTGCATTATCGGAGCGTGCAACTTTACGAAGTTGCATTTCAATGGGACTGAATCATTCGAGCGGCAGATGATAACGTTTTTAACATCTTAACGAGGAATTAGTTTTGCGCGATTAACTTGGACAGCACGAACGCTGTCTCAGAAAGACGAATGTACAAAGCGTTTCGTGTTTTTCGCAAGTTGGTCCGCGTCGAACCGACGAGGAACGATTGGTAACAGGTGGTAATAATGATCGATGATCAAGATCGATGGAATTTCGCATCCGTCTCGAGGAGCATCAGAAGAAACGCGAGTGAGACGTGTGTTGAGACGATCCAATAAATGTGACGATTTAATTAGCGCTCGATTAAATGAACGAATGCAGGGAGATATTGTTCAGCGATCGATGAAGATGCCTTCGAACTTAAAATATCGAGCAGTGTTTAGCGCATCCTTCAGAGAAATGGAAACGATATCTCGTGATTGATTTAACGTTTTAACAAATAAATTAAACTTGCGATTGCATACACAATTGACGCGAATCGATTCGAACAAGTACTCGACTAGCTCCAAGTTAAACGTCTGGATATTTAAAAAGAAATTTCCACGCAGGTTGAACTCCGCGTTACCTATTCTACACGAAAGCACCGACTCGCATAAACGTCCAGGCTACTCATAACGAGAACGTTAATAAAACAGGGGAATTTATCGAACCCAATAAAACCGTGGTCGTGCGCGCGATCGAACGCCTCACGGGGGTGCTTGAAATTTGCATACTTCCGTTAACAAAAGACTTGAAACGCGAAACTTTTTTTACATCGCGGCCATTTCGACGCGGTGAAAGCGCCGCGCAGATACGATCGGGCAAAGGGTGAAGGCGATCGATTAGTGGGTGGGTAGAAAAGAATAATGGGAACACGCGTTAAAATTGCTGTGGAATTATTCGCCAGATAAATTCACAAGCATGTTTTACGGGTGGATACTCCCCAAAAGTGATTGCAACTCGTTGCGAAGCCGCGCTTCTCGCGTTTCAAAACGTTTCGCACGCCTACTTGCTGGATTTTACGACCATCGCGTCTGTTCGATGAGGAGACAATTATTGGAGAACGCACTGCCACGGCAGACAACCTTTCAATAATCAAAGTCTACATCTTCTTTCCACAGATTAACATTTTTCAGACGACTCGAAAGTACCATTAAATTATAGGATATTTTTTTTATTGCAAACCTGAAATACTTCTAAACGAGTGAGTATCACAAACGCGCTTTCTACGTTATATAAATTCTCTTTCGAATAGCAAAAACATCATCCCCACTTTGAACTCGTCTTTAGAGTGCTCAAACGTCACGCTCGAATCTAAATAGACCCTCGCTGAAGAAAAGTACGAAAGAAAACCAGTCCAATACCGAGGCATTATTCAATGGCGCCGTCGCTTTGAATGTCTGAAACATCAAACACGGGGGAATTAATGATTCCCATCTTCCACGCCATCAATCATCTCGGTGGAGAAACGACTGCTCGAGGAAACCCTTCGCGGCACGAGAAAATTACCGGAACGCATTAAGCGTACGCGGCTGTGAAACTTTTACTAAAAACCCCCGCGACGGTTGATTGAAGCGATCAAAGTGACTTACGAACGAGGAGGGCGCTCCTGCGAATTGTCCGCGTCGCGCCCCAACATCGCGTACGTCTGTTACGCAAACTCCTGCTCCTCGTCGAGCAATTTTTACCGCGTGCCCATCCGCGACGATATTGTGACATCGAGCCACGATCAGACACGCGGCTTTACGACATTCCAGCGATTTCTGCGCGCAATCGCAGACGGCGATCTCGACGGCGGGATTAATTAAAGAGTGTCTAGCCGAGACGTCCCTCGAACGCCATTTCATCTCTCGCGCGAACGCCACCAGGTTACTCAATTGAGCAAACACTACCTCCTTTTTATTGCTATTTACTCTACCACGACAGATAGCTGCGATCAATCACTGCACGTTGAGAAGGTATACCAAGTGAAAGTTAACAAGTAAAAGTTACCAAGGCGTACACTAAAAACTTTAGTCTGACCCTAGGAAGTACTTAAGAATAATACACCTCGTTGTAGCACGAAGAGTGGAGAGTAAAGTATCACTAACTATCTACGAGTAATGTTCCAAGAAGATTATGTAATCCAGGAACAATATGGTGTCTCTCGACTACCCTTTGATCCCTCGGTTATGCTCGAGTGGACCGTTGCTCGACTCCAATAATACGGAACCAAGGTACCAGCGTTGGATGTATATGCCCAATGGATGTAACTCCTCGTTTACGGCCGCGCGCCTTATCTTTATTACAAAGTATAATACCACTGGCTTCCGGCCTATTAGCGCGGCTACCGCGCGGACGGTAACGAGGTATTTGAAATTGAAAATCGGCGGCGAGGAACGAGCCGCGGTTTCGCGGCTCGACACTTCTCCCGGGCTTCGTTTAACGATCCGCTTCGAGGATCGCCAGTGTAACCACCGGCCAATTTATCGGCTAATAAATCGACCGGTGGCCTCGTAAGCATCGCCGTCGTCAAAATCGCCGATCCAACCGCGCGGAATTCCAACCGCTTTCTAGTCGTCCACCGTTTCGCTGTCTCGCTAAGTAAATCGTACTTATCCACCTCGTAATTGCGATCGAACGCGATCTCCAGGGGTCGATCGCGATGCGTCTCGAGCTGATCGACGGGCCAGACTATGATTCGAGGCAAAGTAACGCGAGGGTTGTCACACAATTTGAAAGTGTTTCCTGTGACAAATTTTTCTGTATACTTCTTTTTTATTGCGATTTATCGGTTGAAATTCGTTCGTATCGATCGTGTTAAAAGTATATAGACACTATAATCAGAGTCTAGAACGCGTTTTAGAGATCGTTTTGAAACGACGAGGAAGGAAAAATTGAAAACGGCTAATAAACCCGAACACACGTGTACGATGCAAATTAACCGCTATTAACGCCGGGCCCGTTATCGACAAAAGCGAGAGCAGAGTCGCGACGGTAATCCATATCGAAGTATAATATACTTAGTAACTCGAAAGTAAATACTACTTATCGAGTCGATAAATCAGGCTCTACGCGAATTCAAGCCTCGAAGTAGGAAGTGATCGCGGTGATGAATGATACTTCGCAAAATACCTGCCAGAGAACTTATCAACCCGACACTACATCGGCATGAGATTATACACCAGAGGATTCTATAATATATACGGTGTGCGCGAGATACCATCTAACCTGGCCAGCGATTCCAAACGAAAACCACCACCACCACCACGACCAGCCCATTCGCCGTTCTATTTCCTTCTCTGCCAACACTTTTCCTCCACCCTGTCTCTGGGTAATCGAATCACAATCCCATTGGTGGCTCGTCGAACGGTACACCGTGGACGAATCAACGGGCGCCTGTTCGCCGTCTTATCTTCGTCTGGTAATCAATGCACGGTTCGTTAGCTGGTGTCGAACAAAGTGAATTCGCGATTGAACCGTCTACCAGCTGGCAATAGAGCGAATGCCGGAGCACGTCGGTTTATCGGTTTAAAGGATGATCGATATTAGTCACGATTAAGTCCACGGCGTCACAGTTGGCTCCCAGCTGATCCATCGAGCTTTGTAACGAGAACGGTTATTTATTTATCGGGGCAGGCTTGGGGACGCCGCGCAGGATTAGAGACGCCGGCCACCATTACTTACGCTTTAGCCACGGTGTTGCGCGGCACGGAGTCAAGCTGGTCTTCGTGGCTGCACGAATTAATCATGTGTCACTCGCCAGCCGGTATTCCTAAGTACAGAGTTCCTTCGTTCCCTCCCATTGTGGGAGATGATTAAAACTACTCCACTTGGAGATTGTTTTTTTTCTTGTTCTTTTAAGGCGCTGCGAGGGTACGTCGTGTTTCTGTTTCGTTCGAACTTATTGGCTGTAACAGGGTTGCTGCGAAGCAGAGAAATAAGATTATCGATGGACTAATGCGGCTTGAGAATTAAATTGTAAAAATTGGTGAAAATCAGACGTACCTGAAAAGAGAGATGATGCAGATGTTGCTTTGACGCGGGTTTCTTAAAGTATTCCTTGGAAATAAATTTATTGTTGTGTGTAATTAAGCATTAAGAATGTAGAGAATTTATAAAATATACATGCATCGATTGTTAACGTAGTTTGAAATGGGTCAAGAATTATTGGACTTGTATTCTTCAACTTCACGCTACGCGCGTGGGTCTGTCTGACCAGCAACAGGTATATTCTACTGTGCCAAAGGACGCGTGTCTTGTGCACGTGAAATCTCAACGAAGATGTCTCGTCTTTTATTCAACTATGCTTCCACGTATAATTGCGAATCAATTGAGTCGTCAATTAAATTATTTTATACTGCTTCAAAGTTTTTGGTTGGGTAATTACTTATTAAGCTAATGGCTACGTGTTCTATTAATTGTCATCAACTATCAACGTCTAATTTTTATTGAACATGTTTGAGAGATTACAAAACTATTAATAAATAAAAATTCATACGCAATCTGATACTAATAAATACAGATAACATGGTAGATGATATTTAAAAAAAGAGCAAATACATACTTGTCCAGTTTTCACTCTAAAACCGTCGCACATTTCCCATGAAATTTATAGTTCAGCTTGTTCCGCAATATTTAGCGTGCGGTTAGAACTATTTTGGTAAAGCCCATTCGAGAACGTGATAATTGCGATACCTGCGACATACGATCCCTTAATTAATGTTTACACAGGCAACAAATAACCGATTACGAAACTAATCCCACGAAACCGGCCGTTAATAACGTTTAACGTATTATTAAACGACATAAAACTTTCCACGTAGATGTTGCACGATAAGTGCAACTGGTATTCAAATCGCGTGCACCACGAGCAGGAGGATGTTACCCAAGGCGAAATGCAATAATGTTGTACCTCGTTGAACCGATAAATTAAATCCGTACGCTTTGTAAATTGAATCCTGAGATACCAATAATTTGATCACTCTGTTAGCAACCGTTATATTTTGACAGCCAACGTTTGTTTAGTTGCAAATCTGCGAAGACAATAAGTATCCACTTCCTCTAGCAATTTGCAGTTAGCAACCGCGAGGCTGTAATTTGTACGGCAAACGCACTTGGAGCGGATTATTCTAAACGATAAGAGAAGGGTGAAAAAAGACACGCGTACGAGAAGAATTCAGGAGATACCTCGAGCGATCGAGTCGACTGTTCGAACACTCGGAGGAACGAACGATCGCCTGTATTATCTCACCTCCCGACACTGGCGACTAAATTGAATTTGAACGCGCTCTGAACCTGCTCGCTGATTTATCGCCGCGTCATAAAAGTTCCCCGTTGAATGCTCTTTTATTCTTTCCGCTGGCGAACGCAGCAGCCGTGAAAGCGCCAACCGAAGGCTTACGTCGTTTGAATACAATAAAGGTATTCGCCGCGGCGGCATTGCTAATTGCGAAATGCGATCGATCGCGCATCAACAAACACTAGTCATGCATGACCACGCCAGGAATTGAATAGACGGTGATCAGGACACGCGCGGATTTATACGTATTGTCGTCTAGAAATAGATGGCAGGCATATTTCTACCGCGTTCCCACCCCTGCGTGATCTCATACGCTCAGAATGGGATATGAAATATGAACGCGATAGAACTGAGTCGCGCGGGAGAGATATTATTCCGAAGTATCGCCTACGATGAATGTCGCGCGACAATTTGTAAATTAAATCGATAGCGAGGTGAAAGAGTATCAATTTTTTGTTTCAACATCTTGCAGGATGTCGGTGCAACCCGATCGGTTCGACGGCCACTGCCTGCGATATCGTGACAGGACAGTGTCAGTGCAAGCCTCACGTGATTGGCAGACAATGCGATCAGTGTATGGTGAGCGAATTAATAAACCGTTCGTTCCTTACCCCTTTCTCACTTGTTCACCAATGAATCGTCTCGATATTCCGTTCGAAGGTTGGTTTCTGGGATTTATCCACTGGGACAGGATGCGCTCCTTGCGAGTGCGACCCTGTGGGAGCGTACAACTCCTCCTGCCACCAGACTCTGGGACACTGCCATTGCAAGCCAGGGGTTGGTGGAATGCGCTGCGACAGCTGTCTACCTGGCTACTATGGATTCTCTTTAAATGGATGCCAAGGTAGCTATTTCCTATTCTAAATTGAAAATCAACTGATACCAGCTTCCAACAAAATTCAATCTCGATTCACTTAGACGCGATGAATGCTTAACTCTCTTCGATTATTCGCAGCTTGCGATCCGTGCACGCGACCAGGCCACATTTGCGATCCTCAAACGGGTCGTTGCGTTTGCCCATCGTTGACTTTCGGCGAACATTGCGACAGGTGTAGACCAGGCTCTTGGGACCTGGTCCCAGGAGTTGGTTGCAGGCCCTGCGCCTGCACCCTCGGCTCTACGAGGCCTCAGTGCGACCACCAAGGACAATGTCCTTGTAGGATAGGCTACGATGGTCTCAGATGCGATAGATGCGCCAAAGGATACTATGGCTACCCAAGGTGTCGACCTTGCAACTGCAACGTGGCAGGCACCCAGCTATGCGACGATGGAATCTGCGATTGCAATGATCAAGGACAGTGTCCGTGCAAGGTACTTGGATTTACATCGACGATCGTAGTTTTAACGAGCTTTTCTTTAATAACAATTCAAGAAGATCGCGTAGAACTCGAGAAACATTTCGAACGCGTTTGTTGGCGTTTCTAAGGATTGCTGCGTTTTCGATTTAGGAACACGTGCTCGGAAGACAGTGCAACGAGTGCAAAGAGGGTACGTTTGGTTTGGCGGTGGACAATCCGAAAGGCTGCACAGAATGCTTCTGTTTCGGGAGATCGACTTCCTGCCAGCAAGCTGGTCTCAGTTGGGGCCAACGAAGACTGACACGACCACGAACTCTCTATGTCAATGACTCCAGCAACGACATAGTGGCGAGTATCGTTATCGTCTCATCCAATAATATTCAATAGACGTAGATTTTATTTGGAATTGTTCTTTCTATAGGTGAGCAAATTCAGATCTCGAATCTTTTTGTCACCAATCAACGGTGGGTTGAACGTGACCAATGGACTCTCCACTATTCCTGACACAGAAGGCGACGTCACCATACCACCGAACTTGTATTACAATTATCCGCTCTACTGGATGCTGCCTAAATATTTTCTAGGCGACAAGGTAACCTCGTGACACCTTTGGTAGCAGCATTTTGAATGTTCCACTAAATTTTCTTTCTCGAAACATTGGTGAACGTTGTTTAATAACGTAGAACGATTCGTGATTCAAGGTCGTCTCTTACGGAGGATTCTTGAGATTCGCTACATTAACCGAAGGTGGGATCCCTTTAAGATCAACCTTCCAATATCCAATAGTGCAACTGCAGGGGAACAACAAGATCGTGTTGGAATATTATTTACCCGCGCCTGCGAATGATAATCATTACGAAGTCAGGTGAGATACGTTTGATTTGAATTATTACGCTGATCAATCGCTGTTTAGATTTGCTCCTTTTCTCATTGGCTAGTTTCTCGTTTCACTTTAGATTCCACGAGTCCCTGTGGCAATTGCAAAATAGACCCGATTACAAAGTGACAAGAGAAGTTCTTATGGTCGCGTTGCAGAATTTGCAACATATCCTGGTGAAAGCTTCGGACAATGCTGAATTCACGAAGACCACGTACGTTAAATTCGATCGTTCGTACGATCGACTAATTCGGTTGCTTTATTCTATATTAAATTTCAGCTTACTCGAGGCCTCTTTGGACGCTGCAGTTTTAACGCCTATCCACACACCATCTCTAGCAATTGGTATTGAAATTTGCAAATGCCCACCGCAGTACAACAGTACATCCTGTCAGAATCCAAGTATCGGATACTATAGATGGTACAAGAACACCACCGTCACATCGACCATTGTCATCGACCTTGTTGGAGAGGCGAGACGTTGTCAGTGCAACCGGAGATCTGATGTTTGCGACACAGAAACAGGGCATTGTTTGGTAAAATATACTTTACTGTTTCTCCTAACGTAGAATATGACAATTTTTATATATAGTTACTGATTTCTTGCTGAATTTGCTCTTCGAAGCAAACAAGTGAAATGAATCGTTTTTGGTCAGACATACGCTAATGTAGAGATTTATATCCCTTCAAGTTAATTTGCGACTAGAAGAATACATTTTTTGTTGCAGAATTGTCGTGGAAATACCGCAGGGCCAAGATGCGATGTTTGCGCGGACAGCTTTTATGGACATCCAGATTATGGTTGCAAACCGTGTCCCTGTCCGCAAGCTGATAAAAGGTTCTCGAGTACCTGTGTGATTCTTGCCAATGCAGAACCAATTTGTGTTTGCAAACCTGGTTCGTACTTGTTATATATTGCAACAATTTTTGTCGCAACAATCTCAATTGCGTTTAACACGTTCGATACCAGGAAATATCTAGCTGTTCTGATTTTGATTGAGCACAGGTTACACTGGGAGAAAATGCGAACGATGCTCTCCCGGATATTACGGATTTCCACATCTCCCTGACGGCAAATGTGCACCGTGCAATTGCAATCCCGGTGGAAGTTTGAGCGATGAATGCAACACGGAAACAGGACAATGCAGATGCAGAGCTGGATCTACGGGCCGTGATTGCTCTCAATGTACCGCGTATCGCCACGTTTATATAAATAACGTTTGCACGTGTGAGTAAAATAGAACTCGATGGTTCCTTAAAGATGTACAATTTTTTTTAAAGTTTACTTTTGCAACATATCGTCTCGTCAATCTTAGAAGAGTTATTTAATATATCGCACGATCAAATCACTGGGATCAAATAATTTATATATCTTTAATTCAAAACATTTTTATTTCTGTCAAATATTTTGAATTATTTTGTATTACTAGCCTGTAACGACAACTGTACTGGGATATTGCTCGATACCGTGGTTGAGCTTTCACGAGATCTAGCTGAAGGAACCACTCACATCGCGAACGGTTACGTTCCTCCGCCCTGGGAAGAGTTATCATATATCGATACCAATGTGACGGCGTTTCTCAACGAGATAGATCTTCAAAATAAACTGAAGAAAAGAGTGAAGAGTATACCGTGGCACGAATATAAAAAGCTCATGACTCACGTTGAGAGTTTGTTCAGGACGGTACGTACTGGAATCTCATTAATTAAAAAGGAGGAATTGATGTTTCGATAAGTAATATCCACGTGTGCATCGATATCTTGAATTTTAGGCGATCGAATATGCAAAAGAGGCGGATACATTGCAGTCGAAGAGCAACGATCTAAAAAACAACATATTTAGCGCGAACATCGAAATGGAAAAGTTAAGAAAAGACATCGAAGGTAAGTGTTTTAAACGAAGCGTAGTTAGATACATCTCACTGAAAGCGGTGCACACATAAAACGTGTAACTTCTGTGATCTCAGATACGGTTACGCTGTTGAACCAATACAGTAACGAAAATAAGAGGATCGAGATCAAGAAAGCGTTGAAAATAGCAACGATGATCTTAAACAATATGAAAGCTGCCAATTTACCAGCGAAGAGAATGGAGATAGAAAGCTTCCTCGAGTTAGTATTTACATAAATCTGTTCGCATAATCAGTCATTCTAATTCACCTAATCCGATTCAAACGAAGTGATATATTTTTACAATTTAACACGACTTAACGATAAGCAATTATTGGAAATTTTTTCAAAAACAAACAGGACCGTAGCGGAATACACTGATTTGTTGAATTCCTTGAACGATCCAACGGAAGCACTAGCGATAGCGCAAGACGAAGCTGAGGATTATTCTGTGAAGCTGAACGACATGAGAAACATCATAGAGGACACGATGGAAACACTGTTCACGTACGATGGCCTGTATAACGATATTAATCAGACGTATTGGGAAGGTAAAGATTATTGCAACGAGATCAACATGCTACGCGGCGCCGTTGATGCACCGATCTCAGAAGCGGTGAAGTTGACGAACAAAACGCGCGGCTACATCGACGATTATCAAAGCAATATGCAAGTATGTACGACTGAAGATATTATCGTCTGTTTATCAAGAAACACTTGGAGAAGTACGTATATTTAATTGCAGGATATTCTGGACTTGCGAGACAAATTAATGCACTTGTACGATAAATTAAGCATGAAAGAGGAGCTGCTAGAGAGATTAAATTACGAGTATAACGACACGTACGTTATACCAGCAGTTGCACACGTAAAGAATTTATCAAACTACGTTGATCAGTATGTCAGGTAAGAGAAACAGAAGATTCATTTATCTTTTACTCGTATTCGTTAATACTTATTAATCGACACTACATTTCACGGTAACGTTCAATAATATTTAAATAGTCGAAACGAGATAATAGTAACGATAATGAAGTTCGAAAATTGATTCGCATAAACTGTTGAAATATTTAAGTTATTATAACGTAAATAGGATATTTAAACATGCTTGACTACTTAAGAAAATATTATTCGCAACAGTTCCAGTTGCGAATGAATAATTGTTACTTAAATTGTACGCTATTACTTAATGTAATTGACGAACGATAACTTGATAAAGTGCAACTTGGCGTTTCTGCCGAGCAGTCTGTTTTCCGAGACAAGAAACATCGCAGCTAGCCCGCTGAAGGCCAGCCAGGCGTACAAGAATATCGTCGATAGAATTAACAGTGCGAATATCACAGCAACTGAAGCTAACGAGGTCGCTGAAAAAACGTTCGACAAGGTGAGAATACACTTCGCAGCGATGTGACGCGAAACAACGTGGATCCTAAGGATTTTCCAGTGATTCACAGCTAAACGTGTTCCCTCAGGTGTTTCCCAACGGTCCTATCTTGAAATCGCTCCTGGACACGGCTAAAGAAATGTTTCTAGCGTCAACGAGGCAAAGAGATAGCGCGAAGAAACACAGGAAATTAGTGCAAAAAGTCGGCGAGAAATCGGAGCTTCAGAAGGAAGCGGTGAATACTTTAAAGGATACTCTGAACAGTACCGGAATCAGAGATAACGAGATCAATGTGAAATTGGAGAAATTGCAAGGAGATAGCGAGAAATGTAAGTTCGTTTTCTGGCAATGACTATATTATGAATAATCGTAATTGGCGCGATTAATTAATTTCAGTGCGGAAAAATATCCACGCTGTGCTACGGGACAACGAAAGGGTAATGGAAAACATTCAAACTTCACAGATGCTCATCGATGATTACAAAGAAGCAATTATGAATAGATTAAAACCAAAGTTGAACAAACTGAAACGAGAGAGCGATTCGAAAATTAGCTTAGCCAGTGAAAATTGTAAGATATATTAAGTATATACCATTTGTTCTCTACTATTCTGTATCCACGTGCGTTTGCACTTAGTATGCATTCTCGCTTTAAATAATCCTGTTTCAGTGACCGAGGCACTGAGTAATACGAAAAAGACCGACGCAAAATTAACGAGTCTAGCGAACGCTGCTGTCAGAAGGAAGAACGAATTCGACAAATGGAATGATACACTGGCTACAAAATTGCAGAGTCTGAAAGATAAGATCGTTGAAGCCAGAAACACTGCTGACGGAGTAATTATATAATAATATATCAAATTCGTGATTCGAACGAACCTGCAACTCCACGTCTCCTTTCAGATTCGTGTTTCTATGAAGTCAGCGGATGGAAAGGAATGCAGTCGATCCTACAGACCGTCTACGTTGCAACCAACGTCGACGAACACGATCGTTATGACCTTTGCACTCCCAGAGGGAAAGGAGGAAGGCCCTCTATTTTATTTGCCAAGCAGCATAAATGTACGTGTACCGTTCGCGTTAGAGGCGGTACTTTAACGTATCGTTTAAGAAAGAATAACACCTCGCACTTTTGTTGTATTTGCAGGATGATTTCCTCGCTCTGGAGATCGTCAACAGGAGAGTAAGATTCGTGTGGAATGTCGGAGGGGGTACAGGAATAGTTGTCCATCCTGAAGTAATACGTAACGGTGACCTTCAGAACGATAGCCTCTGGTACCGAATCGAGGCTGAAAGGTATCCATTGTTCGAGGCGTTATTTAAATGAAACGAACTCATCGCGAACGAAATGAACGTGTTACAAAGAACGTTAACAATTTTCAGGATACGTCACATAGGTAAACTATCCGTAACGAAGCAAGCGACATTAGGCAGAAACCATTTCATAATGAACTCGACGAACGCGGAGTACGGTCGTTTCGATATTACCACGACAGATCGTGCCTGGATAGGGAAGATTCCCAGATCAGAACGAAGAAGGACCGAGCTTCTCGCTCCTAACGGACTTCCGGCTTGTGTACACCAAGTTATCCTCGATGGAAAGCCTCTAGGTCTTTGGAATTTCATTACAACCGCACCGGATATGGCTTGCGAAGGATGCGTCGGAGGGTAATTGAGCGAGGACTATGAACTCTCACGAACTTTAAAGATCACCATTTTCATGCACCCCCATCATTTTTTCCCCATATCTTTTACTTTAACATTCTAGAGTGGAAGACGCTAGAGATGACACGTACAGTTTCAACGGAGAAGGTTACGCGGTCAGAAGCAGAGTCTCTTCCAGACCGTACAGCAAGTACCTGTTCAGTGTATCGATTAACTTTCGAACTTACGACGAGAATGCCTTGTTACTCTTAGCCATCAATCCGAAGAATGTATGTAATTTTAGTGTATCTCTATTTCTAAGCTTCCAAATGACTAGAAACGCAATTATATCCGATTCTCGGCCAACTGTAGGACCAACACATAATGATATTCCTGCGGGAAGGGAAAGTGATCCTGTACATCCGTTACGGTGGCAACGTCAGCATAGAATTGTCGACCGATTTCAAGTACAACACCGGGAATTGGATAAAGGTGGACGCGTCCAGACACTATGATCCACGTAAAAAGATCGAGCAGTGCAGCTTGAACGTTGGGGCGAGAAACGACCAGAGGATCGTCGCGCCTTCGCTACAGCCCACGGCGGACGACATCCCCGACTTCAGCCAAGCCAAATATTACATGGGCGGTGTTCCGCCGAGTTTTCGAGCGGATAAAGTGATGTTGCCCCCGCAGGTTTCCTTCCTCGGTTGCATGTCGAACATCATCATTGGAGAGGGCTACAATCCAATGGCTGAACAGTATTACGGCGTCGAGCCTACTTGCAGAAATGAAGTAAGTGGATCAGAAACGCTGGTTACTTTTTTTTTTACAAGCGTTCGTCGGATTCATTCGTATCTTCAATCAATTATTTTACATTGCAGACTTTAAGAATAGTGGGATTTTACGGTGATGGTTATTTGCAATATTCCGCGTACACTTTGCGCAAGTCCACCTTGAGTTTCTCCTTTAGAACAATGCAGGATGAAGCTGTGCTTCTCCTTTCTACGTTCGAGGGGCAAGAAGAACATATGCCTAACATCAGGCACATGAACGATGAATCGAACGTAAGAATGATTTCGAACGTTTTCACTGCGATCCTGTTCATAATTTTATCAATAGCTTGCGATAACTCACTAGAAACAATTTATTGCACATCTGATCTTTTTCTTCCAGAAAAAAAGCTACTATTCCATATGCGTAATTAACGGGCAGGTGCAAGTACGTTTGAACAGTGGGAGGGGGGAGCTTGTTTTACAGACGAATGACACTTTCAATGACGGAAGATATCATTCGGTGACGGTAATTAAAAAGCGAAAAGACGTCGAGTTGCGAATAGACGATGCTTACCAGAGCGCAGGTAAACTACCCACAGGTGCTGCCATCAAAGCTCCCGAAGGAAACGGTGGATTATTCTTTGGTGGCTTACCAGTACTTATTAACAATACCAATATGATTGCCACCACGACTCCTTTGTACGGTGCGATCAAGGACGCGATATTTAACGATGAGTAGGTTAAAAACGCATCGTGCATCGTAAGATGATGATGTAAACGAGGAGTAGTTCGTTAATTCGCGACTTCACTTTTTTTTAGAATTATTCGATTCGATAAAGCTATCAGTTTCGAACACGCATTGATTGGTCGAGCTGGACCAAGCATGGGAAAAGATCCCCCTGCTTATACACCGTCGGCATCGTTGTCAAGGGGTATGTCCACTCAACCGGAAGGATGTCAAAAAGTGCCATACTATTCCTTGGAAGCTGGCGCATTAAAATTTGGAGACAAACCGAACAGCCACACGCAGCATTACCTAGACTTTAAGAAATTTTGGGAGAAGAAATACTCGATAGAATTCGATTTTCGAACATATTATCCGAATGGCTTGCTGTTTATTACTCCGGTACGAAGAAACTTATAGCAGAACTTTACATATGTTGTAAATCATCTCTACCGGACGATGAATTCTATCTAATCGTGGAATGCTTCCAATTAAAATGTATTGTATAATTTCATAGGGTATCCGCACAAAGCATTATCTCATGGTCGTGATACGAGACGGGCAACTTTTGCTGTTAGTGAAGAGCAAGCGGAAAAAAGAGATACTATTTAAGACACCGTTCAATGATGGCAACTGGCATCACGTAATGATCAGTCACAGCGAAAGGAAACTGACGTTGCTGGTGGATACTCAAACACCACGTACGATCAAGGTGCCTTGGAAAATTGGACTGGCATCCATGATGTACATTGGAGGGTTGCCTGAAAGCGGGACGCTGATACCTGAACAAGTTGTAGTTAAACTCGAGACATTGAAGGGATGTATCAGAGGGTTGAGAATCAATGGGAACGTGTACGATATGGTTGGTTCCACGAGCAAAGCGTATCAAGTGGGGCAATGTTTCCCAAACGTTGAAAGCGGAGCTTACTTCCAAGATGAGGCGTACGCCACGTACAGTAAGATAGGCAAATTCTGATACCTAAGCCAAGTATTATCGGTTACTTTAAGCTGTTCTATAAGATCGCGTTGTCTACATTTAAAAATGAAAATTAACAGTTCAGTAAATTCGGAGGGACAACATCTGTCTATTTTTTCAGAGAGGAACTTTGAATTGGGTGCCGTGCTGGAGCTCCAATTGGAGTTCAGAACATCAGAATTGTCGGGTGTTCTGCTTTCCATAACGGCACCCGGCAATTCGCCCTCGTTGTCATTGGAACTGAATAATGGCAAGGTGATCATGTCGGTCGATCTGGGGGACAATAATCCGTTGGATGTAGAGCAATACTTCACTAATCCGTACACGATCTGTGACAATCGATGGCACAGAATACAAGCGGTTTATAACGACGAAGAGTTGGCGTTGAAAGTCGACGAGATGGATCAGAAGTACGGGCTTCCAGCTAACGTCAATTATCACATGATGGATTCAACGGTCTCTGGGCCTTTATATATTGGTGGTTTACCAGGTAAAGAGGAATATCTATCAGTCTTTTTTATCCTTCTATTTGTCAGGCTATTAATAGACGTTGGATATAAGCTTTGAAGACTTAAAAATTCCCCTTGGACGCTTATGCGTCTGATAAAAACAAAGAAACAATAATTTTGCAGCCTCTGCCCCAAAGGGAACGCTAAGAACAAGGGATTATTTCAATGGATGTATAAGAAATGTAATGATAGGAGGAGAGAGACGAGATTGGACAGACATGGACGAATTGCATAATATTCACTTGAGCTCCTGCCCAGTACAATGATAATCAGTACAATGTGTGAACTCCTCCGAGTCATTCAATTTAGTTCCAAAGACTGTTCAAAGGACGCAAACGATGCTTGAAACGTTTCTATGAACTGTGTTCAATGCAATTTCACAACGGGGTCAAGTGCCATATCACGGTGGGAAATTCTTTAATCGTTAAGACATAAGATTAAACCAAGCCAAGAGATGCTAACACGCTAAAGGCGTGAAGTTTACATTGATGTTTCTCAAACTTGTTCATTCGGCTGCAAAATTCTACGACAACAAACTCTTACACAGGTACTCGAGATAATTCCTTTTGCCTTTATACGTATCAGACATATCTTCATTAAAAATAAGCTGAAATGTATAATGGGACACGCAAAATGAGCCTAACTTAAACAGAATAAGTTAGCGTGTGCCATTTGTACATAGAAAGTCTTACATTTTTCTACTTTATCTAGGATCTATTAACAGGAATGATAAATTTAATATAAAAAAACATTTCCTTCCTTAAACTACGGTTAATTAAACAAATCATCGTGAAAAATTAAAATCGTTGAAGTAATTAACTGAAGAAGCGATAAAATTATTTGATTTGCTTTGCCATAAAAACAGATCAATATCTTATCCGGTTACAGAGTCGTACATTATCGAACCTCGTGATACTTTTGATGAAACCTGAAGAAAAATTTGATTACACACTTTACGTCTAATATCGAAATGGTGTCAAAAGTGAACGAACTCGGTAAAGATTCGAATCAGCGTTCACGATAACTTTGCGAGTAAACTTTACAAAATATAGTTTGAGAAACGATTTTTTAAAAGCATTTACAAATTGTGGCACGAATTCGCGTCGAATCGTATCGCAAATTCGATATTAAAAAAAAAAAAAGCAAACGTCACCGACATACGTGTAAGTAGCAAGATCACTGCCATATAGTTTAATTGTAATTCACTTGTAAGTCATGAAACAATTGTACATCAGTATTTAAAGCTATTTATTATCGTTTAATATATAAGCGCATCCAGCGATTTCGGTCGAGAGCGTGGCGCGAAGGCACGGTATTGCGCTCGATCGAAACCGTGTACTTTAAAAGAATTAGAAAGAAAACGTGTAAACGGAAACGGGACGACTGTTTTAGCGGTAGCAAGAGAGGTATCCGAGTTTTAATATTTAAGACGATTAGAAGCGAAAGAAAAGTCATATCTAACGCCCTGTAATAAAGTGTCCTTAACAAATTGAATATACATAGTATAATTACGTTAGGAAGAAACGTTCTTTACAAGAATATTTTAATATTTATGTCTAATATCTTTCTTATTCGTTGAATTGTAATATATTATACATATGCAAAAAAATTAACAATGACGCCTCCGCTATTGTGTATAAAATATATAACAATGAGAAAGTATGGTCACCTGATTCACTCTCATCTGTACTCCAAAAGTTATATATGTACATTTACATTACGCAACCAATTAAAACCAAGGAGACACGCTTAATTCCACATTATTATCATATATATATAAGCGAATGGTATATATATATGTACCATTCGCAAGAAGAATAAAAGTCTATTGCAAAGTGGGTTATTAAATTTTATTGATGACATTCGCTGTGTAAGATGCTAACAGTAAAATATGACCCAAAATTTTTTACTTAACGTACTCAATAAATATATATGTGTATATATATGTATATGTATACGTGTATCATCGATATATCATATATACATATATATACATATATCATCGAGTAAGTAATTTCGTTTATGCGCATATAAAAACATAATATTTACAGACACGAATAAATCGAACGAGTACGATTCGACAAA
Source organism: Xylocopa sonorina (assembly GCF_050948175.1). Lineage (NCBI taxonomy): Eukaryota > Metazoa > Arthropoda > Insecta > Hymenoptera > Apidae > Xylocopa > Xylocopa sonorina. The sequence continues at coordinate 8,600,207 of NC_135197.1, read as the reverse complement.
GTTTTTCAGTAATTCTTTCTTCTTTCTCATTTCTTTCATTTGTGACAATAAAAATGAAGGATTATTACATAAAGGTAATCGTTTATTATTAGTAAGCGCGATTATTTATATCCCATTATCTCGTAATCTCTGTGTTTTTTCGTTTCATCGATTATCACGCCGGTTACCGGATAGCTCGCTAATAATATCTCTCTATCTCTCTATCTCTCTTTCTCTCTCTCTCTCTCTCTATCTCTGAAAAATATAAATATCAAGCACAAGCAGTCAACCATTTCCTTGCCAGAGTAACGCATCAGTTTCTCGTTACGTTCTCTAATTGTTTACACCATTTCCGTTCGATTACATTGTTCAAGCCCCGATGTTCCTCCGTTGATTCTTAAGATTAGTGACTATTATATTGTTAATCGTAAATCTTCATTCACTGTTCGTTCACGTTAGTCATCGCAGGCCCTTGGTCAAGGCTCGCACCCTCGAATCGTGATAATAATTCATCTTTATATGGCGTTTATTTATTTTCGCGTTCAATATTGTCAGGTCGGACTGTTTTCAGAGTCTGAAGCTCGTAAAAATCTCTCTAGTCATCAGTTTTTTTTTTGTAACGACGATACACGCGGTAGATTTACAATAGACGAGAATAGAATACAATGAACTTCTTTGGATACTACGATCGACGGATTTCTTTCTTTTTTTCGAATTAAAATCTTTTTTCCAAGTCCCTATATTTATATATATAAAGATACTAAACGAGGTATTCGTGCCTCGCGTATAAAGGGACCGAAACAAAACGATCTCGAGACAAGTAAACCAAGTGTATCGTTGCGAATTAAAAATATATTTTCCGCGATTAATCGTGAAGAACATGAAATTCGATATGTTGCGTAATTACTTAATAATAATCAATAAGGTCGTGTTCTGTTTATGCCTTTGCAGAATATATGGGGGGGTCTATTGCTCCAATGAACCGATCTCCAGTCCGTTTTCTCTCTGTTTTTCTTTCTCCCTCGTATTTCATCTAATATTATCATTCCAAATTCCATGCACGTGCCCATTAAGCGAAAGAATATATTATACAAATTAATGACAAACAGAATTGATAAACGCTGCGAAATGTACACGTTAAATATAACTTAAACAAAAACAAAAAAAAGAAAGAGAAAAGATCAATTTTACGACGGACAGACCCTCCATATTTCTGTACAAAAATTGTATTCCCTCTTTTTTTACCTCTATTTAGTTTCTATCTATTCGTTCTATCGGCATGTTAAGGCAAAAACGAATTGCGTATACATGGTAAAAAACAAAAAATAAAGGATCGAATCGTCAAGATGAAAGGCCAGTGCCAGTCCCATACGAACGGGCGGTCATTTACAATTTATGGCACAATAAATAGTTCTTCCATCATTACGTTATTATGCTAATCATTCATCATGTACAATACGGAAGCCGCGTGTTTCGTATCGCTCGAGATTGGACTGACACGTTTAATTAGGAAATAAGAACCATACTAAAAAAAAAAGAAAAGAGAACGATTGCCATAGAAAGAAAAAGGATCCATATACTGTCGACAGAATTCGTAAAGAGAAATTACCCAAGTTATATAAACGGGTTAAACATTAGTCCGTCTCGTTAAAATTTGCAACAATACGCAATGAGAATTATAAATAAATCGTAGACATTCTAATCCGGAGCCTTCTTTTCCCGGTGACGAGGAACGCAGACTACGGGCGTTGGATTAAAAACATTTAGGCCTAAGGGGGACATTCGAATAAATTATTTAATTAAAACAAAGAAAAGTTTCGAGTACAGACGAATGCTCGCGTTGTTCATCGCGGTTTCTACATCCCAACCACCCTCTGCTTTCCTCTTACAATGCTCGGAACGATTACAAGACTTCGAAACAGTTCGACGCATCGTACAAAATAAGTATGTATTGCGCGCAGGAAAGAAGAACAGCAATTCAAATCGAGAATCTCTTGTTTAATCCGCGAGCGGTTTTTCACGGTTCTACCAGACACCTTTCCTGTCAGTCACCAAAATTTCTTTTAATGTTTAGTTTTGGTACTGTTTGGTACGGTCTCATCATTCTCTTCCTTTCTCCAAATACTCTCGCAAGTTCTATAATCTTACATCGATGCACACTGTTCACAAGACTCGCTTCGAGATATTCAAATCAACGAGGCATTTCGTTACAATATATATATATGTATATATAAATTATAATCGATGTTCCTATACGGTAAAAGGAAAAACATCCTCGCACGACATCAATTACACATCCAGATCCGATCTTAAGGCTGATTTGGTATTTTCTTTCACTAATCAGAATCAACTTAGATATATACAAATCCACGTTATTTTTTTTTCTTTTTTTTTTCGCTTTTTCTCTTTCATTTTTATCCATGAGCTGGTTCAATTTCAACGCTTCCCAACGAACGAATTACATTATATACTACGTACACTGCTGCAGCTGTCAGCAGCCGTGAAAATCTCATGCTTTTTAACGAGGAATCATTAATTCGTCTCCCACGGTGGCGGTTAAACGGTAAAAAGAAACATTTTTAGATAGACGCAACGATCGCGAAACGATATCGAGACCCAGTATCGTTTGATTAAAAATGAAATCTTCCTGCAAAGCAAACGCTTCGTTACTCTTTCTGTTAGTATTTATTACATTAAACGGAAAGTAAAAGATTACAGAAATCACATCGGAAATTTCGAATCTATTCGTCGATTTAATCCGACGTTCATATTTATAGACTCAAACGTTCGTAAATACGTTCAAATTAATGAATCCCTCATTTGCTTTTTGCGATTCGTAAATGTCAATGGTACTACAATAATAATAATAGTAATAATAATAATAATAATATTAATAATAATAATAATAATAATAATAATAATAATGATAATAATTATGGGAATTGTAATTAATAATTAAGAGCATTTTTTAATTTACGCGTAAACAGGGAAACATGTGCGAATTATCTTTTATGCAATACAAAGTCGAAACGTTTGTTATGTGACATTTATGAAAGCCCTGCCTCTCTTTCTTTCTCCCACTCTCTCCCTCTCTTCCACAGCGAAAAAGGAGAAACGATTACAAGAGAAATTAATTAATACCGTTTTACATCAGTCACAAATTTCATTTACAACACAGCAGCTTACACGATTACAAGGCGGTTACACGTCGAGAGTTAGTCCGCAAAGATATTAGATACTGACTACAAACCATTCCTATTAATTAGATATTGGTAATCTTACGACACAGTGATTGATGCCAACGTTAACTTAAAAACGAAACGAAAGAGGAGAAACGGAAAACAAAATGCGGGAGAAATATAGAACAAATAATATATACGTGTATATATATATATATAAAAGAAAGAAAACGTATACGTGGTAACAATGCGCCGTTCGGTATAGCGTGCAATCAGTAAAAACGCTGAAAATGATCGCACACCCGCGAGTGTCTACTAGTCAGCATCAATCATTTGTCCTTATAAAATTGACTAAGAACGCAACGTTTGCATTAATTTAATATGGGCCTGTATTAAAATAGTAACTATGAACAACAGAGGGCATAGTAGCATAATGTTAAGTGTAACACTTGTGTAAAACTATATGACGAGAGGCATGTCTTTCTTGTTCGGCAAATTCACCTTTTTACCTTGCCAGAGGCTATTGTGTATCGTAAAGGCATCTATGGTCACGGTAAGATGCTTCGTGTGGACTTGCGAGAAGCATTTCGCTCCTGAATTGTATCTAGAAACAACAACACATGTTAGGGATCGACAAAATAGCGTTGGACCGTTTGTTTCCTTAATTTCTATATTTCATTGCCTATCCTAAAAGTGTAAGCGTCAAGCACATAAAGAGACAAGAAGAATTTTCCGTACCGCTACAAATGAAGTCTGGCATTTATAGAAACAGGATAGCTACCTTTCTAGACGCAATTCTATATTATTATTCAACAAAACACTTTGAAGTCATCTATTTACACTTAACGGTCAACGATGAACAGTGCAACTTACGTTAATAAAAAAGTTCTCAAACCTTCCGACTCCCTTGATTACATACAATTCTCACACATTCAACGCTTTTGCATAATAAGATGACATTAGAGTGTGTACACCCACTAACGGGAACTCCAAGATGATGAACTTACTTGAAAAATTTGTCGAACATTTTATCAATGACCTGTTTCGGTCCGGTACCGTACAGCTTCGAAACTTCTTCTCTATCTGGGCAGTATGAGTAGAGTGCCCTAAATTGGCAGCCGGCGTCTCGAAATAAAATAAGGAAGTGTTTACTTTCCGATCTCGCGATTTCGTCCAGAACTCTTCTCTTCGCCTCTTTGTTCACCGTGCCTGGGAACACGCAATACTCGACAGCGTTCAGCATAATGCCACGATTCGACTTGGTCGTCGGCTGCTTGTACAATCTCGGACCTGTCGACGAGAAGAAGATATCGTCAAGACCGTTTTGCGACTTACACGCAACCCTGCAAGCTCGCTTCGCCGCTCACCGTTATAATCCATCATCGAACTTGGCGTGCTGCTGATGTCGCTGCTGCCGTCGTCGAACACCCGCCTCTTGGTCATCAAGCCAGGAGGTAAGGAGCCAGGCCCTGATGGTGATGGAAGGTGCCTCATACTGCCCATGCCCGGACTCGGTGCTCTCCTTGGCGGTGTCGCTCTGCCCAGTCCGCTGTCCGTATCTGTGTATGGACACATCATACCGTCTTGATCACTACACGAACCTGCGAACGCAAGCTCGGTATATGAAGATAGAAATAAAAGAAAAAAAAGAAGAAGAAAAGAAAGAGAATAGACTCGAACGTACGTGTCCGTTCACGAGATAAGGGACGAGACTTTTGTCACAGTCGGTCCACGATAATATATGTAACGTTTATCCACCCATCCAAGCAAGAGGTAAATTCGTACGGAATGTATATATATATATTTGATTAATCACTAGAACGGGGTTAGTCCCTGATGATAAACCGTGTGATACGTTATTAGTCACTTGTTAGACTTACGAGGGACCTTCGAACAGTATCCATCTTCATAGCTTGCGTCCAATACAAGAAACTTGAACGAGTATTGATAGATCGTACGAACGTCTAAGGATCGAAAGTATCGTGTTCTGATTCTACGCATCTCGGGTAAACTTGTTCGAAAAAACGAAACAGAGGAAGCGCTTCGTGATTCTAAGACGATCTAGGGAGCTAGTTTCTCTTAAGGAACGTCGAGTAACGACAACAACAATAGCTTGGACGATTTTTGTACCGGGTACTAATCATCTCGTCTAAGACTCGGCGTGGCACGGCCACGCGTGAAACAACGGACGGGCGTTTCACTTGTCGTGAAACGTACGGTTGCTAGTGAGAATATATTTGCGATCTTAGGCGGGCGAAACGAAGCATAAGAAATTCATCTATAACGATTGTACATGTTGGGTCCTGAGTTTGAATGCGATGGCAAACGAGTTAAACGCAACGTGCAGCAGTTATGAGGACTATCGAGAAGTATGATTGCTCGTCGCCTAGATGAATTTACTATGCCGCATTACCATTAATACCTGGAAATAAAATATAGAGAGGAATATGAGAGAACAAATACATATTAAACGTAAGTGATAGGAGAACCGTATGATACAGGACCTAAATGTGAGTCAGAGTGAAAGGTTATTATAATGGAAACTGGAACCACCAATAATCTGAAAAAACATTGAAAATATCGATACCCGCAACCAGTGCTGTACAACAATAAGCCCAACAAGCGTCAACTTAATTTCATCTACTACAGCGAATGAGTTATCCTGTGAATGGGAGTCGACATTCCATCTGCTCTCTCTCTCTCTAGAACTGTACAAGAGGGTAGAGTATTTTTTAAACGATGAAACGCAAACGCGCCAGCAGATAGAATATCGAGTGCATATAAATAATGTGCTTCTGGTGTATGCGTGTAAGTATATATATATCACTGCCACCTGTGCTCCAATCTGCCACCATGCGACTACGTGTACGCTACAGCCTACAAAATATTGGAACGGTGTGTACGGGACACGTAAAGTATAAACTGTTGCACGATAGAAGGGGGATTTAAACGATATTCCAAGTCACTGGTGCTTCTTACCACACAAATTCATCAAGGAATTAGACTTTCTCCCCTTAAAGTTTTGGTAACTCGGGTATTTAGGCCTGCCTCTAACCTGTTGCTGAGGCTCCTGCACATCTGCAATAATGCAATGTTTACCTTGTTACATTCCAAACGCTATGTACGATCAAACGATTAATTAAGTAGGGGATGCTTCAATCGTACTGGTCATTGCGTCAGGGGGGAGAGGGGCAGAGTCTAACTACGAGCCACATGTCCAATTAGGAACATCGATAAACTCAGGGTAGCCGGTGCAGGTTGGTGCAGAATAATGTTGCGTTCCAACTGAAAGATGTCTACTATAAAGGCGCTACTTAAAAAAAAAAAAGTAAAGTCATACCCCTTAAGTAACCTTTTACTTAGGTAATTCCGAGAGAATAATCAAACACGCTAATGAAATATATCAACATTGTAAAGATCTCATACTGTAGCTGCCCATACCAGTGATACATCCTGCAACGAGTCTACTTTCGTCAAGCCAAACGTTTAAGGAACATGATACGGCATTCGTTCTAATAAAACAATTGTCGAACCCACCTCTAGATGTTTTGTAGGAACCACGTCGGCCAAGTTGATTCATACTTCGACAAGGCGAGGAACCTCTACCGTCGTCGGGTGAATCTACGGAAGATACTAAAATAGGGTACCTCTATTACGATCAATTAGTTCCTCTCCAAGATGATACTAGATATTACATATATATAGATAGATAGATAGTTATTATAACAGTTTTCAAGAATATCTTTTGCTACGACATTACACTAATCAACGAATATTCAAAATCAAATTTAAAGCATGCAAAATCGTACAAAACAAAAAGTGCTCTAATATAGATCATTCGTATGTTAAAAATTAATAATTTTGAAAAGAAAACGTATCGCACACAATATATATATATCGCATGTTTCCCGTTACGTACAAGGCAATTTGTTATTTTATTCAATTGATTCGCAAAGAATTGATCAAATATCCCCGTTAAATTATTACGTTCGATAAGAACAAGGGGCAAAACATTCCAATCGGTGTGTCGATAGTCACGTGGAACGATACATCGATGGTTTGCAGCGTAAATTATTCCATGCTCGTTCTTCTTCCAATTTAACGAGCGATACGAATTTAATTTACAATGTGGAATTAAATTCGTGATCGACAGGAATATTCGCGTGCAGTCAACCGTCGACGTACCATCCGAGCGATCTATACTTGTGTAGCTTCTCATATATGTTTCTTTTATGTAAAGCTAACAAATATATATTTATGTGTTGTATTAGATACGTATGCGAGTCAGAGAGTGTGTGGTGTGCATACCCCTGAGACTGCCGCCCCGATAAAGAGGGCCGGAACGTCGTTCATCGAAATGGGCAGCAGTGAGACTGTCCTGCGAGCCTCGGTAGTAGTCTCGCCTCATCGTCGGGGAGGTCAGCGACGCTACAGTAAGTGTGTTAGTGCAAACAAATCAGCTCGAATTTTCTTTACCGTTCTAGTTTATTCGAATTAGTGTCTACGAGATATATACGTGATCGGTTTACAGTTTACGCGAGCCGGTTAGACACGTCTCCGAGACGTTATCGTGCGGATAAACTAGTGTGGGCGAGAAAATTTGGAGCTTCGTGAAATCGTGACTGGGTGAAAGAGAGAGACAGAGATCTCGTAAAACAAAAGAGAACACTAACAACAAACTCAGTATCACAAAGAGACGGCGTTACGTTAAACGGGGGTAGAGAAAAAACGAAAAAAAAAAAAACGCAAAGAAAACAAAACTTTTCTGACTTCCGAATCTTCGCCATGCAAAGAATGAATGCAATTACAATACAACATTGAGAAACTGTCGCTATTGGAAAATTGTAACAAAGGGATACACTCTTGTTACGACAGCAGTGGTGATTGTTGTCTTGGAGACGATTTGGTACGTGTTTATAGTGGAGTATCGTCACATGATCGTGTGCAAATACCACTCTTTTTAAACTGTGCATGTATTTTACTTGATCCTTTAACCCTTCGAGCGCTACGATGTCCATATATACTAGTTTCAAAAAGTTAGAAATAATTGACATCGAAAGCAAAAAGAAAATTACGTTCCTCCGCGCTCGAAGTGTTAAGTGTACGCAAGTTTAATCTCCAAGAAACACTGATCATTGCAACACGAGTAATTATGGCAACACTACCGAATCAATCAGACGCGTTGGTTATACCTGTACTTAGATTAGAGGAAGAACCCTTTTTCCCGCGGCTTGGCGTGAGAGCACCGGAATCCAACTCCGCGCCAGCATCCACGTGAATCGTTTTCGGTCGTGGCCGGGTCGTTGTTGCAGTCTTATTGCGTAGTTTCGTCGGCTTTATTGCATTGAGAAGCTCTTTATCGATAACTTTTCCCTAAATAGCAACGACGATCTCTAGTGATCAATTCAATTAAAAGAACACCATAACAACAGAAAGCTAAGAAGGAGCACCCACTTCTCTTTCTGCCTCTTCAATCGCCTTCTTGACTTTATGCTGTTCCAAAATAGCTGCTCTTCGTTGCCTCTCCTCTTCCTTTTTACGCGCTCTTTCCTCTGCCTTTAATTTCTCTTGTTCTCGACGCGCTTGTGCCTCCGCCTCCTTCCTCTCTTTCATCTCTTCTTGCCGCTGCCTTCTTTGCAACGACAGCAGCATTATACGCTCTTTCTTCCGTTCCATCTCATCCAGAGAATTCTGTAACGATATATTCAACAAGATACGTATGACAACGAATGAAATTAAATAGAGTCAGCCGCGTAAGCTTACCGGATCAGGATTTGCCAATTGAGTTCCGATTATCAGACCAACTCCGGATTGTCGACTTTCTCCACCAATATCGTGTCGTTCTCTTAGCTTCTCTCTTTCCATCTCCTTGTCCCTCGTTTCTTGCCGTTGGAACTCTCGTTCGTCGGTCTGGCGTTGCTTCTCCCGATCTAGATCTCGTTGAGCCTCCAGCTGTTTCTGTCTGTCAATTATAGCGGCAGACGGGGAATCGGGACGCATCGTATAATCGTCGTTATCGACATACGAGGATACGGTTCTTTCCTAGAGCAATATGAAAGATGTATTATTAAATTCTACAGTCACTCGCTTGCGCTGTTACAGACACTAGCACTTGCAGAAATGTTGCTTGCAGAATGTATTCACCTTCTTGGGAGATGTTCGCTTCACTCTAAGAGTCGGTTTAGGTTTCTTCGGCGCGTCGTTGTCGAAGCAAATGTAGAATCCTTTCTCGCCAGCGTCTGTCGGATCTAAAGGCGTTACCTCTGGTGTACCTGACGGGGATGGTGTGGCTTCTCTTAATGATGGATGAGGTTGAAATGAATTACGTGATATCGAAGGTCTAGTTGGTGATGGGATTCTATATGTGCGGCTGCCGGACGTGATGTTTAAACCTTTTATACCGTGCGTAAGCTCATCGTCATTCCCTTTAAAACATATGAACGAGGTGAACGAAAAGATGATGGGAAGAAAAAAATTGTAAACGGCGATGAGTCTCTCTCGGTAGCGTCGCGCCGCTTATAGTTATACGCGTTCTAAACGTAAACGGGAAGGTGGGATAAAAGATATTTACCAATGAAAGATATATTCTGAGGCTTCATATCATCAACAGGTGGAGCTGGAACTGGTGTGTGTAACGTAGTAACTTGCCTCTTTTCGGTGGGACTCTCGCACTTAATCGGTATGTGATGCACACTTGGCCTTTTTGGTTCGGGACTTTCACTCATTAACTGACTTATTCGATGGACCTACATTGCAAAAATGGAAAATTCGATCACGAATACATTAAAATAACACGGTCTAATTAACTGATACAGCGCAATATAATAGGCGTAACCATTCTAAAAAAAAAAGAACAATCGCAAATAAACGAACCTCATAATGATAGTTGTACGTGCTAGTAATGCTAGATGAATGAAAAAACCGCATTTTTTTATCGTACTTCTTTGAATACTATCGAAAACAAAAGCAGATAATATCGCGGTACGTCAGGAGCGTTCGAACGTCGAAACTTCAAAGCGAGTAGCGTCTGCTGTGCTAAGTGTCAAGAGAGTATCTATAAATGTGCATTACATCACTAACTGGTTCCATGACTGCTGCTCACTTATATATATATGTACAAAGCAATTCGTTTGCTGTTTGACTGACCAGGAAATATGTCGAAAACAATGTGCAATCCTAATAGTGGACCATGTCAATAATTACATTAAATTCTGCTGTTAATTGAAACTGTCATTATAAAAATATATATAGTTTGCATGCTTTCATATTTTCCCATTATATTTGCAGATACCAGGAATATATGGTATTAAAAGTCGGTTTATTAATTAAAATACACAAAACAATGAAAATTTATACTCACAGCATTACGATGTTGTGGACTAGCAGAGGATGGTGGTGTTTGATTAAATATAGATGCAGATGACGGATATGTAGAACCAGGCTGACTCATTTGATTATTACAAAGACTATGATCTCCACCGTTGAGGTATCTCGGTTCTTGCGAGGTATCGTGCAAAACAAATCCTTTTTGCTGAGGTGCTGCCCAATTCCGTGTATCTTGATACAAACGCATATCTTGTTGATAAGCTATAAATTATGCAGTCCGTATTCATTTAGAAAATTTTAATCGCGGTGTAATCAGTCGGATGGCTTCTATTTCGCCGTTCTTAGGTATACCCTACATCCAAATACGGTACTTTCCAGTGCAAATTACTTAATGCAGTTTTCTACTACGATTTACGGTTCTGGTATCTCTTACGGTATATAGGATGTTATTTTTTGTTCCCACTTTAGAGTTTAATTAATCCAGATACTATCTAAATTCATGAAACTGTGCACATATTCTATACCTGTTGGTTGTGCAGTGTATCTTGGATCCATTGATTGTTGATAACCCACAGCAGCCATCTCATTCGCTAAACTTTGCGTTGGTGGCGGTTGACCCCACATTCTTCTGTGCAATTGCGGCTGATCGTGTAGATAGAACTGCGACTGCTGAGTGTCTTGTAGTTTCGACGTTAACGGATTCATAGGTTGCATTCCAAAATTCTAAACGATAAAAAATAGAATAAAACACGTATTAGCTCGCGATGAAGGATAGGTACCAAGCGATAGACACAGAGGCAACGCTCACTTGCATATGTTGCTGGCTAAGGCTTTGCAGCTGCTGAAGTTGTTGTTGCATTTGTTGCTGGTGTTGCGTCATTAGGTGCTGTTGTTGTATCTGATTCTGTTGGTTCGCCAAACGTTGTATGTCCGCTTGTATTTCACTCAGACTGTTGTTCATCCTGTGGTATGAAAGTTCAACAAAGTTCGGGAAATCAAATGCACGTCTAACTACATCATCACAATGAAAGTAGATACTAACTGCGATATGGACTGATGGTACTGCTCGAGATCCATATTCTCGATGTCCGGTGTACGCCTGGTTTCAATGAACGGCGCGTTACCATCGTGCTCCAACCATTTATGTTCGACGTCCCGAACATCTTCGCTAATTTCCTACAGTTGTCGATATAAAATATTGAACGATTACTCAGATGATGCAAAGGAGAACGTTCACCGATACGATTGGTATAGCGTACACCTACAAGTATCTCATCCATTGTTGTACAGTTAACAGTTCGTGACAAATTTACAGCCTCAGTGATCATGTATAAAGGAAAGTGTGATTTAAGATCGTAAAATCTACTTGTAAGTATACAATGAAACAATAGATGTATGTGAGAAATAATAGACTATTGCTTCTAATAATCGTTTCGCTCGGAAATCCGTAATGTCGATGACCTAAAGCTCTTCAGAGTCAATCTGGTAAAACCTTATTCTTACAAGTTTAGTCGCAAGTACTAGGATTGCCTTTGATTACGATTTTCCACCGAAGTGGAGAATCAGATAAGATTAACACAGACCAATGTCTACAGAGTTAACTACTTGGGGTAAAGATATACATATATAACATTAAGTCAGTCCAGTTAATAGTATTCATACGCACAATACACATGTATCACAATGTAAGACTGGTTTTGTTGTTAAAAGTTGTCTGTGCTAGAGCGTACGTAGAACACAAGTGTAAAGAACCACCACCGCAAACAAGAATTTCAATTGAGAGAATTCCAACACACATCTCTATATAGATTATATAGATTCTTGTCCAGGGAGTGTTTAGTACTGTACCATGCGTTCCGAGAGCGATGTTGTATAATACAAGATTGCAGTTGAAACGTGGGAACAGAATGGCAAACTTGATCAAAGACCACAGAATGCGTTTGGGACTGTTTCGTTTTCCTCTATGGCTAAATGTAAGCGACAAGAAGCGGAATGATCATTCGTAGTTAAAAAAAAAAAAAGAAAAAAAAAAAGAACGAAAAAAATGAAAGAAAATCAAACTAACTGGAATCATCGTGTAATTGAAAGAAATTGTACGAAGCACATATCCTATCTTGCTTACAGCATACTAAGGCGTATTGTATTACTGCTCTTTACATGTTTCGTGTATTAAAGAGTAATCAAAATTTTTGTTTTAACAGTGTTCCTCGAAGCGACGGTACAAAAGAAAGTCAACGAATGTCTAGAAGCCATACATAAGCAATGTATGTAAATTGCTAGACGGATCAACAAATATCTCTGCTTCAAATGTTCGTCTACAGCAGGCTTGTGCAACTGGTGCCTGTGCTGGCAAAGTTTTCGACCAGAATCATGGTGGGATAACTGCAATGGTACGTATCAGAAAGCCCATACACTTCGTCCGACTAATTTAGAGTGCCTGCAAGCCTATGCACGTATTCACTGTCTACCTTTGTACTATGCACAACTGGAGAGTTAACTAGCGACACGGAGCGGAGACTAGCTGGTCCCAAACTTGCCTCCTGAAAAGCAAAACTGGTTGTTATCATTGACCAAGCATAGGCAACCGCTCGAGACGCTTGAAAGGTAAGACTTTTCCATAGCGACGCTTTATTGTTCCTCGAAGAAGCGAACTTTCATCTTTTTACAACGTGCATTCTATCTTTCCACAGGTACTTTCACACTCCTCTTGCCTATCCCACCACGAGGAGGTCCTTCTACGCGAAGCGTGAAAGTTTGCCAGCCGTGCAGGCTCCAGTCGCAGAGATCTGGTCTACAGAAACAACTTGTTGTCGTAATATCGTACCTTGAGCGAGAAGGGTCTCTGTGGTTTTTCTTGAGAGGGTTGTTGGGTAACGGGGGGCGCCTCGGAAACACTTGTCGGGGTCTCCCCCGATGATCCGGAGGTTACAGGAGTGGGGGGACCGATTTCAGCCGGACTGTCCCCCCCAGACGTTGACGAAGAGGGAGATTTAACCTTACCCTGCAACCAGCCCAACCACCGTGCCTTGTTAAGTACTTGGAGTCCGCATATGCCGAGTCCAATATGTCACCAACCACCACAACACCATGGTCGGGCTTCTCCACGGCCAAATGTACGTAACATTCAAGCACTAAATGCCAAAGCCAATTCAAAGACTTGCAAATACATCATTGCCAGTGGGCTCTCTTCAACTATCGCACGACTTGGTACGTACATATATATATAAATATTTTTTTTTTTTCAAAGAAAATATTCATGGTGCAATTGCGTCCTCAACTAAATTGTGAAAGTGAACAGTTTTCTCTCTATACTTGATTATTTGATAATCATAGAAAAAGACACGTACTACATAGCGGTTGTTTAACAGTTATTTTCTAATCTTTCTAAACGTGAACAGATCTCTCGCTACTTTGGATCTACCGGTTGTTGATACAATCTCAGTTCGGACTAAATTTCGAACTCTTCGTCTTTGCTAGAGTTAATTTTGGCTAGATTAGAGATTGGTCAGTTCATGCGTAACTTTCCCGGTTAAAAGTTATCGTTTTAGCAACTGAAACGTAAGGCATGCATACCCGTCACCAGATTAAGTCCAATCGTTACGCGATTCAGTATTCGTATTACTGGCTTGTTTAGAGATATTTTTATGTACGAAAAGAGAAGCGGAAACGCCCGGAGTTTCATCCAGGGTATCGACAGCCTATTTTATTATACACAGTCTGTGTAGTAGACTACGGTCAATTTAGTGTTCTGTAACAACGTAAATTCGATCGTATCAGCATGCACTTACCACCAAGTACAGCTGAAAGGTGTGAAAGAGAAAAGAAAACGTATTAAAACAGTATAGCTGGCAATAAATATTATCTGCATTAATAAATGATAGCCATCAACAGATTATATTGTCACCCATTTGCAACTACACGCAAAACAATTCATTAATTGAGAAGCTAACGATATAACAATAATACAAATGTTACGAAAGGAAACGAACAAGTATCGGAAAATACGTATGCGGCGTTTACCTGAAATAAAACGTTATTATCGCAAGCTGGCTTGCACGCTACTTGGAAAATAATCGGATATAGTAATATACACAGCCAGATACGAAATCGAAAAAAAAAAAAAAACGTAGAGGCAAATATACAATAACTATCGTGTTGCACAGTGAATCTAGAAAGAAATGGTTCTCGCAGAAGAAAAAGAAACCTCTCGTTGTCCGACGTACAATACAATTATGCACTGTCTATATATACTAAACACCCGTGGCTAAATTTTCATGTACCTCATGGCTGCGTTCAATGTTCTGTTTCGTTTCAATATCGCATTTGTGTCTAGCTTTATATAACAATGGGAAATTCCGCTTTCTCGTTACAGAGTACAATTGAAGATGATAACAAAATGATCGAGTGTACATATGTTTCTACTTTCTATTGAAGGAAACAAATCATTAAAAAGGCCATGATAGTGAGTCGGGCTGTAATGAAACTCAACCGTGAGTCAAAAATGAGAAACGTAAAGTCCGCGATCGTTCGTCTCGAACGTAAATCACGCGTTTTACCTTGGTGACAGCCTGCAGGAACGCGGCCTTGCCCACTTTTTGGCGCTGCTTCGACATCACCACTTCCATCCTCCTTTTCTCGTTCTCTATGTAACGACGTTTCTCTTCCAGCTTCAGTCTAATATTATTCAGCTGCGAGGCCATAATCGTGTTACCACCGTTCTCGTCTACAGGAGGATGGTTACAATTTATTTTAATTATTCCAGCTGAACTAGCAAAGTGACGATACGCGAAGAAAAATTTCTTTCAAGCACGTCCAACGAAGTTGGTGCTAAGAAAAAATGAAATAAACACACCACGAAGATTGCAAGAGGGAAAATCCTCTGCAACGACGAGGATGCTTCTGCCATCTTTGAAAATAAACTGCACGCACCGTCGGAATCTTAATCTCACGTATTACGTTTCCGTCTTCAATTGCAAGCTAATCCTCTCGCATAACTCTGTCTTTTCAGTCATCTTTCGTGCAAAGATCACATTCTAAATACCAAATGTCGCGTCATCTATTATATTAAAGATGGCAGTCTGCTCATCGCTACGAAGATAACGATCCTCTGTCTTTGTACAGTGTACAAAGTGTTCGGTAGATCGCTGCTGAAAGAAATTTAAACGGACGATTCGAGTTTGTCAGTGTCTGCCAAGCAGGTTCATCAATTCTCTTCCACTTCGATCTTCGAGATCAACCCTTAAAATTTCTCCCAGGGTTGGTCGCGAACACCCTGTACAAAAACGAACTGCCTGGCGCCGCTTCGATCGAGTAACACGTACCAGTAGAGTGTTGTTCCACTTGCTGAGACTGTTGGTTACACTGCTGCTGCCATGTCGTTGTGTTGGGTAACGTGGCGAACGTAGTTTTCTTCTCGCCGTTCCCGTTGCCATTGGTCTGGCCCTGTTTCTTGCTCGACGCGTTCGATTTACTATCGTCGCGTTCCTGTTCCGTATAGGTCAGGTTAATACCTTTCTCGGAGCTTTGCCTGCTTAGATTCGCGAAGCTTGCTAGCTTGGACGTGTCCCCTTCTGAATGATCGTTCTCACTGGAATGTAAAATTTGCTTGAGCGCGACGTTGTCCAGCCTACAGTACGAGGCTTGCCTTCTAAATCTACACGGTTCCTCCTTGTCGTAGCCGTTATCGAACAGTATATACCGCACACCGCTACCGTACACGTCCTGAACGCTGGACCTCGCCGGCAGCGTCGGCTCTGTGGTGCTTCGCTTCCCGATCTGCGGCCCCACCTCCTTGTCTGGATTTCTACCGAAGTTGTGTAAATTATCCTGCACAGGAAACGTCCTCACTCGATCGTTCCCCTCCTCAAAAAGCTTCGCAACACGCGCGCGCGCACGGTCGCCGCGCAAATATACCACGGTCCTTAAGAATTTTGGTCAAACGCCAAGGTACACGTGCTCTGATTGCCGAAAAAAAGCCGGCTAATCGATGCCACGGGACTCGAATAGGTAGCAAGTGGTACCAATCGTCGAGACCATCTTACATTCCCGTTGCGACCGTACAGATTTGCAGACTTGTCTGTAGACACGCGTCCTCGTGCAAGCTCGATGCAATCCGTGGACGTATCTTGCACAGGACGTTTGCCACGCGATCCTTCGTCTCTCAGCGAACGAAGAAAGCAAGAGTTTGCAGCAGCTGAGAAAGAGAGGAAAAGCTCTGTCAAGAGCAATCCAGAGCTTTTCTCGCTCTACAAAGTAAAAGGTGCGAGAACGCTTGTCGATTTAGGAAGCCAATGTTTCTCGTGCGCATCGCAAACTTCCCTTTTTCTTGATAGCTCTTCCACCTCGAATTTTCGTCGCGACAGACAAGTCTGAAAGTCCATCGCGCGCGTCAAGCAGGCCCCGCGCGGCCCAGTTTCCGTTTCTCACCTGAGATCCGCCAAAATTCTCGATGGTCAGCTGAGAGTCGTCCGAGACGCTGTTACGCCTTGAACGCCGGCCAGCGTACGAGCTTCTCCTCTGATCTTCCCAGTTGCTCGGCCGACCAGCGGCGTCCGCTCTAGTTACCGATTTCTCGTCCGCCACGGAGCTCAACGTAGGAATGCCTTTGCCGCGATGGACCACGAAACTTTCTTCGCTACCCGCTCGTCTGCGAAAGCAAATCGTTTTAGTCAGTGATCAATCGTGCTCTCGATCCTTCACGAACGAACACGAACTCTCTGAGGATCCGCGAGGGTGGTTTCGTTGGGAGCGTGGACAATCCAATGAGAAATTCATGGCTTTGCTCGACACAGTTTTCACGTAACTTCGATGCTTTGTATTATCGTGACGCTAATTGAGTTTGACGATAGTTGGAAAGAAAAGTAGCTTCGACTATTCTTTCCAACAGAAAGCTAGCGCGCTTTAAATGTACTCCCATCGAAACTGTTCCATTCAAACTATACCAATGTGCTCTGAATTCTTCCTCTGATAAATCAACGAGTTGAATGCAGTGCAGATCGGAGAGGAGACTGTTATTTGTCTTTCCAAGAATCGTCGCGAGTCTTCTTAGTAATCGCGACCAAACGATCGTATGATTACTAACGTGATTCTACTTTTCAAGTTACTCGCTGTATAATTTGTCGAGGAATGAAGGAGGAGAGGGATGCTGCGCGTTCGTGTCCGTCGTTTCAGATTGGAATACGTTACCTGTCGTCGTGGGTGTAACTTTCGGCAGTTTGTTGCAACGACTGCGACTTCTTCACGGTGGACGAGGACGAGGACGATGCTTTCGCAGCTAGAAAACAATCAAACACTGTAGCGATCGTTCAGCTAGGTATACAGTAAAAATAGTGACCAATGTCTAAGTCAGCGATCAGACGCTCGACGTGTGAAACAGTCTCTTTACAATCATTTTTACAAACGCTACGATTGCACGAGACGTGTTTACACGTCGAGCAAGTATCATGTGCGAAATTTCTATCGTACTATAAAATGCGTACAAACGAGTTCTCTTTTTCTCTAACATCGACACACGAAACCGTTCGACAGTCGCTGTGTAAGAATAAAATTTGCTCGATAAAATTCCATACGGCTGATAGAAAAGATGGAAAATCGTAGAAATTTCGAAGCACACGAGTGTCGAGCTCGAACGTGTTAACTATTGTAACGAAACGCAAGCTAGAGCGTGTAACCGCTGTACACCGAGAACGTACGTAACAATCGATGCTGTACAAGAAGACTAAAGTCTCTAAAAAAAAACTGTTCGCTATTACTGTTCGTGGTAATGTGTGTCACACGCAACAACAACAACAACAATAACAATAAACAACAACAACAACGAAAACATAAAACGAAAGAGAAAAATAATTGACAACCCAATACGGAACCAGTACGAAGTGAAACAAAAGGAGGAGATGGGTACGCAGAACGGACACAATAGACGAAAATTACGATACACGCAATAACGTAGACAATGTACGTTGCAAAACAAGTATACTAACTTAATATGGAGTGGATAGATTTAATGAATCGCCGAGACTTCTCTCCCTGCCTCATTCAACGTGACACAAGACAAGTGGAGGCGTCATGCAGAACGAAGGGAACGAAAGGGAAGCTAACGTGAACGCAAGCGGCAACGAAACGGCGGGAACGAGAGAAAGAAACGTAAAAAAAAATAAAAAATAAAAAAAGAGATAGATTATACTTATATGTTCGTTTGTCGCAAGAAAAACCAAAACGCGCGGAACAAACGTTTGTCATGCAGCTCTATAACAGTGGTTAGAGACTCGCTATAATAATCGTCATGGCATTAATTCATGATGTACACGTAAATAATATGGTTAGTAAGAAGCAGTGCGCCTAGTTAACATCTGCGCTTTGTTACACAGCTAAACTAAACAAATTGGCCACGTTTTAAATGCTGAACGCATTTCTCTTCGTGTTTCATTGGCAGCCGATAAAATAGGTATCGATCGACTTCTGCGGTGTGACTCGTTTCAGTCCTCGTCAAGCTGAGGAGCGTTTACTTTTCGATTCTCTAAGCTCGAACTTTTACCGCCCCCTCTATCTCTGCGCAGAATTCAGAATCGTAGGGAAACGTTGCTGTTAAAGTGTAATAAAGATAATTCGAGTCGCTACTTTTTGAGAAAGGATCACGTAAAGAAATTGAAGGTATCAAAATTTATAGTTTTCTTTTTTTTCTTTATATTGTATAGAAAAAAGAAAATGCAACTGTACCGTATATACCTGCACGAATATTGTTTAGAATTTTATTGCAACGAATTCAGAGAGCATTTCAGACCGACATCTCTTCGTTTCGCCTGGGAAATATTCGTGAAACTTAAAAGGGGGAAGAAAAAAGTGGAAAAGAAAAATCGATAAGCAGGACCCGTTATCTAACGAGGTCGGAATGCCAACGAAAGTGAATTCGCGCACGTATTCACGGTACCTCGCGGTATCGCGACTCGCTCGAAGGAAGGCGAAAATGCGTCGCATTTAAAATGTAGTAAAAATCCAAGAAAGACCAGAAACAGAAAACCCAAAGGGATCGAAAGAATGTACATACGTAAAAACAGGAGGAAAAAAAAAAAGAAAAAAATAATACATCGAGGAACAAACGACAAACTCGAAAGGATATTTTGATCCCACGGAAGACCTGAACACTTTCGTATTGTTACTATTTTTTTTTTTTTTTGTTTCTGAACTTCAGACGTGTGTTCGATATTTAAACGAATTGAAATCGACGCGTCAACCAATCGAGCCACGCGCGATCGACAAGAAGAGGACCACCCAGTTTCATGATTTTTGGTTGTTTGGTAACGTATGGGTACCTGTGAAGCCTGGCGCGGATACGGAGAGGTTGCTTCTCAGATCAGGTATCGGAGCTATAGACTGTGGCAGACTTCTTTTATGAGCTACGCCATGACTATTGCGCGGGCAGGCTGCACCCGTCACCGCACCGTATTCGTTCATTGGCAACCGGAAGTTGACGAAAGAAGAAGGCGAGGATAGCGTTGTTGGCAAGCATCAAGAAGGTTACGCCATAGAAATATATGGAAATATTACAGTTTTACATTTAGTGACATAATTACGTGGAGGATCGTCGCTGTTGTTTTTTTTTTTTTTTTTTTTTTTTTTTAGTCCTTCTTTACGTTCTCATTTCTTTTCATTTTCTTTCATCTCATTTCTTTTGCAATTCATTTCTCCATTTCTCAATCTCTCTCACTCTTTCTCTCTTCAAAGGAAATTCTATTAAATATCACATATTATAAACTGTTAAAAAGAATGGTTCGACTTAACCGTTTCGTTCGTACATAGAAAAATAAAGAGATACAGATGCGTTTATTAGTCGCTGCTAAGGACCTGGATCTCGAGACTGGGAACGAGTGTGTGTACTGACACTGATAAAAAGCGTGATGCCGTTCCAACTGCGAGCAACTCCTTCTCTCCTCGTCTAAAATCTATCTTAGCAGAAACGTTTCACGAATCACACCTGTACGCATAGATCGTGAAAAAGTAATTACAATGGTACACGCTTGAAGATAATCTTGTACAGAGAGAAATTGTACGCGCACCTTCATTGCTCGCAACGGGAACGGGATTCCATGGAAAAAAAGTATAATAAAATAAATTATAGAACGGGTAAGTCCAATACAGAATGTACGCAGCCTTCACCAATCACATTGATTCGATACCAAGGTTCATGAGCCCTTACTGATCAAAGGGTGCGTTCATAGTGTCGAACAAATCTCTGCGAATGCTTCTCTTAATCGGTAATGGCCGTACCGGCGTTTTTTAATAGTTTACGTACCATCTAAGAACTGCATCGCCCTCTCCTCGCCAGGATAACGTACGCATTTCGCCGGATGAATCTCCAACACGTTGTACATGTCCGCCAGGAAAACGACTAAATTTTGCTTCATCGACCTGTCGAAGAGAAAACGTACACGCTGTGAGACTCTGATGACGAAAGATGAAACCACATAAAATTCTACAAACAGTGGACTCTATTCGTGAGACTAGCGAGAGATCAAGCTTGGTGACGATTACAATTTTACATCTCGTATTAAAGTAACCCCCATTCTACTGTGATCGTCGACCGAAGATCCTTGGTGATCACCAACTGAAACCACTTCCTTTACCACAGAGTTCTCTTTTCTTTCGATCTCTCACTCTCTGCTATAACTCGTCGAGAGTCACAAACGAGATTTGGAAGAATTCAATAAATAACTGAAACGTTCAAGTCTCAACAACATTCAAATACTTAAATAAAGGAAAACGAACCGCAAAGAGAAAGGAATTAGAAAGCAAAAGGATAGCGAAATTATTAACCGATACGTCTCCTCGAGTTAAAACAAAAATCTCAGCGAATGATCACAAGTATTAAAAGTCTCTGAGCAACCGA
Organism: Xylocopa sonorina; assembly: GCF_050948175.1. Taxonomy (NCBI): domain Eukaryota; kingdom Metazoa; phylum Arthropoda; class Insecta; order Hymenoptera; family Apidae; genus Xylocopa; species Xylocopa sonorina. The sequence goes on along the minus strand of NC_135197.1, from coordinate 8,578,841 downwards.
AGAAGCACCAAGCTATAATCTACAAATCCGTCGCTAGTTGCATTTGCAAAAAACGAGAAGCTGGGTAATTGAGGGGGGTTGAATGGAGCCCCATCAGTCCCTCTTACCCCCTCATATACGTGACGTCCTCTGGTTGCATATGAAAAATGGAATAGGGTAAGCATCTGTTGCAGAACGCGTGGACCAGCGACAGATTGTGGAGGGCGTCCGCCACCGACGGTCTCTTCGACACCCGGATGTCCATCCAGTTGAGCTCGCCAGGGCAGTAGAACGCGACGACGGCGGCCAGCCCCACGCCGTCGCACAACGATTGGAAGTCCTTGGCAGCCGGCAGCTCTGGCAGTCGCGTTTTATCGCCGGCGCCCTCCTCCGCCTGGATCTTGGCGATCAGCGCGTGCGACGCGTGGCTGATCCAGAGGAGGAGGCCCTTCTCGTGGTCCGACGGCACGTCCACTTCCGCCTGCGGGTCGAAACGGCGGATCGCTGAGACCACGCGGTCCCCCGTGACCACTTCCTTCGCGTACAAGATCATCAGGCCCTCTATCACAGCCATATGCGCCGACTGGAAACCAGAGAATACAGGTTTATTATTATTTAGCAGGATCATATTTTAAATATCGCTTTGCCTTTGTGGAATGAGGGAAGTGTAGTCTTGAAATAGCTCGCGAACAACACGCGGCTGAACTCGTTTCGAAGTCAGGGGGACTCGCGAGAGGGGAGAAAACTTTTTCTCTCCCTCCTCGTACCGTTCCACGTTACCCTAATTGGGTTTCTGTATTATCGCTTTATCTCGATCGTATTGTTCCACGTTGGTTCTTGGTCGCTGTTTGAATGGAGCGTCGTTAACAATACGCCATAAAAAAAAAAGGAAAAAGTAGCTGGTATCTTACCATCTTGAGTGGTGAATTTTGAATGAGGATCGTTTCGGTGAGTTGAGTATTGTTCGGCTCCGCGAGGTAGACGCCCTTTCTGGCGAGGGCCTGGAGGATACCGTAGTGATTCTGATTGTGGTAATTTGGATCCGAATAGATGTTCGCCAACGCCAGACAGTAGAGTTCCGCATTGGAGAGCGCGTGGACGATCTGCGGCTTCAGGTGTTCTTGATCCTTGAACAGAAGAATTCGGGACGAGTCTCGCGAGGCGTCGATGAGATGGTGCACCCTCGCTGCCACCCATCGCGCGGCAGAACCGCGGAGGATCGTTTCATACGTTTTTAATTAGGAACACCCACAGTGTCTCTGTATTAGACGCGTACGCCTCGTGTGTAATAGGTTTGCGTACGCTATATACGCAAACCGTGTACCCAAGAAACCGTACAAACTTCCCAATTGCGGTTCTAGTGTCCCCTGCGGGGATTCTATCGCGATACCCCGCAGTAATACCCGAAGGGTGAAAAATATAATGTGGTCCCCGTCGGGACGATATTAAATTCAATATTAAATTGTTTCACTTTTGAACTTAAAACATTAAAACTCGGCCACCATCGGCTGATTTGCATCGTAAGCTCGTACGCGCGAGGAGTTTTCCTCGCAGATTACAGTATTTCTCTCGGTTAGAGGCAAAAGGTTTCGATAAAAATGGAAGGTTGTGATTTTAATTGTAACGAAGGAGTAATTGGACTTATAAAAATGTAGACTATTGCCGCGATATTAAATTTTGGCGATTCGAGCTAATTTTCCATTTTCTCGGATTACGCGAATGGGCTGACCATATTGAGATTGATACAACAATAATGCAAGATTAACTCTTGATAATATATTTAGGAAAATATTTCGTATATTACATACTACTATATTTAAAAAAAAAAAACATGGAAGCACCGTTCCAATGGCGCTTTCCAATTGGATATCTCAAAATCTCGTGTCAAAAAAAAAAAACATAACAACTGACGACGCCGTTTAAATCCAATAACAGTTAACGACGATCCACAAGTGGCTGTCCTCGTCGAATCAGACAATTCATGCGAAAATCCCACCAAGGAAAGAAGAGAAAAAAAAATGTGAGCGAAAGAGGAAGCTCTGGCTGGAAAAATCGGTATCGCGACTAATAGATCCGAGGCGCGATAGGGGGAGGCCTGAAACACAATATCGCGCGGAGCGCAGGTCGACCCGCGTAGAAATATCCGGCAGACACGGCGTGCAAATATTAGTATTCCGTAATTTCCGGTGTGGAGACGCGAAGAACTCGAGACGGCGCGTCGTGGTAACGGAAATACACGGGGACACTCCGCTCGCGGCCATTGTCGCCAAACGGTCGCGGTGCAACACGCGCCATCATCCAAGATCCATCGCGTGCGAGACCCGCTGAAAGCCTTGGCGAAAACGAGGATGAGCGATTCGTCGGATCGCCGTATGAATTTTCATGATACTTTTACGTGACGGAAATTTCTGTAATTACCTGCCATGGCGTTTAACAAGCAGCTGGTTTCTATACACATCTCTCGACGATTCGGTTATTCTCGCCAGCGCCAGCGCCATCGACGAGACGGCTCAGACTTCTCTGGACTACGATATACATAATCGGGTAATTAAACGCGATTACAATCTCACTTCTGCTCGAGCAGCCAATATATCACTTTGAATCGAGTCTAGTAGTGAAATGCAATTTCTTGAGAATACGTGAGCTGAACTATATATTCACGTCCGTTGCTCTTGGGGGGACGAAGGAAATTTTCTCCTCTCGTTAAATTATCCACTCGAGTATTTCGTTTGAAATATTGAAACGCCTTTAAATTGGAATAATCGATGGGCTGATAAAAACCTGAAATACTCGAGATACCTTTCTACCGTGGAGTAAAATCGATTCGACGTTTCCTGGATTAATAAACCGTTTCTATGCCGCGTAATTAAAGCGCGAAGATGGTGTACGGTTCGATAAGAGAAATAATACGGAAATACCGTCGTAGAACAGTTTTAGATCCAGCTGTGTACGATTTACCCAGATCCGCGGAAACTGGATCTCGCGTTAGTCCGGTCGTTTTTACTGGAACGGTCGACGGGTCCCGGGGCAAACGTGGAAACTCGCCTCTCCCCCTTTACGATCCTGTTTCGCTCGAGAAAAGAAATTAGGCCGGAGTTGGCCGTTTCTGTCGGTCACTGGAATCGTCCGAGCCGTGCGCAACTTTACGACAGGAACGTGACGCAGCTCATAGCACGTTCGATCTTCTCTCCACACGTACGCGTACACAAAAGCAGCCGTTGGTCGTCGCGATTATTGGTTCTCGGTTTCTGCCTGCGAACGAACGTGTTTCGAGCGCCGTTCGTTAAAATCCATCGCAGAGCGCGGAACGGAACTTTCAGAGAGCTGGACCAACCTTTCAGAGAATTCAGAATTATATTCACGCTACGACGAGAAGTTTCGAGATCTATCGCGTTGTTCGTGACGCAGCAGGTTTTCAGCATTGATCGCAGAGAAACGAAACGATCGACGCAGAGTAATGGAGTCTCTTCGAACTACTTCAGATTTGAAGGTACACTGGCTGTCCACGTCGCGCTTGTTTCTCAGACGCGATTAACTTCCAGCGAGATTGCGATTTAAAGAAGAAAATTTGAAGACGAAAAAAGGGAGGAAAGGACGAAATCACGGTCGCTCGAACAAAGAGATTCCCCCGCGGTGAATGAAAATGAGAGAGCCAAGGGGGAACCAGTTCCTCTTTTTTCATCCACGGTCGAATAAACGCTTCGTAAACGCCGTCCAAGGACGCCATAAATTTGCGCAGAAGCAGCCGTAGACGCGGACCGATCTACGTTCAGGAATTTCATTCAACCGCGCGACTCGCGAGGGTGCACGCGTCGAGCGTTTACTCTCGCTCTTCCATTTTGTGTGCGCTGTGTTTCGATTCGAAAGCATATCTCTCGAACAGACACAAATAGAACAGAGTCGAGCACAGTCTCTTGCAATCTGACATATTTTTTTTTTCAATTTCTGAAGACGTTATCTAAGATATTCCACGATAAACGATACGCGAGACGAAAAAATAAAGTTCTAGATCACCCCTCGGGACGAGGAAGTATTTCTCGAAGATTAAAGGCTGTTAGCGAGCGCACGGAAGTTTGTTTGCCGACTATCCGCGGACATATTTGCTTATACTGTCCATACTTCGTGGTTCACCCTTGTTGGGGAAGCATTTCAGGAGCCCAGAATATCGCGTTTGCGGTCGACAGCTGGGGAAGGCGATGGAAAGTCTGGGAAAACGGTTTTGGTTTCGTGGGGACAGATGACGTCGTAGAAACGGCTGGTACGAGTCGATAAACGCGAAACAGGCCAGGCGAAAAGCCCCACGACCCTCGAGAGTGGCGAGGACACGCGAACAACCCCGGAGAACAAAGAGGGAAGTCTCTGAACGACTTTAGAAATATTTCTACGCACCCTTTCTCGCTCGAGCAACGCCTCTGTCTATCTACGTAATTAACGATAGCCGTACAAGTGCATGGCTGCAATGAAACGTAAGTACAGTGGTGTATCCCATTAATGAACGACCTTGGAGAACGAACAGTCTCCCTCGCTGAGTCGAAACGCGAGTAAAGACGAATTTCTACGTAAATCTTAACAAGAGACGAAACAACGAGAGCTTCAACGGGATAAAGACGCAAACCAGTGTAAACGATCGACTAAATATCGCATCCGTCGACTCTGCAGGCGAAGAAAGCAGCGAGACACGATAGCGTCTAGCTGGAGAAGAGCCAGCGTCTCCTCCATTGTTCCTGCAGCAGAGAAAGAGTCGTAATCATCGTCAGATTACACTTTTGGCTTGAGAAAGAAAGCGAAGACCGACTCTGCGAGCAGACTGATTGTTCTAACAAAGGTTCAAGTACGAAACGAACGCGTCTGGACAAACGCCTCGCGAGAAGCGTCGCGTCTCGCGCGTGAAAAAGGAAAGGGTAACGAAAGAGGGATTCCTGGTGGTTAATCAGGCGATACCAGAGAGATCGTGGCCGAATTCATTATCGTAGGAACAAAGAGTATCGAGGCGTGCGCCGTGTCTCGTTAAAGGGGTAACGGTCTGGAAATGGACCTTCCTTAAACTTTCCTTGCTGGTTAATTGGGATATTCCTTTACTTTCGCGATGCGTCGTTGTCTTGCCAATACCAGCACGCATTTATTATCGATGGAACTATCGTACCTCCAACAATTTCGACTCGATATACTCAGCTCCAAGTACCAAAGAAACTTAATTAAAATAGTTCGCGTTGCAGCCCAAGTAGCGCTTTTTTTACCACTACGCGCTCCTCTCGAAACACCTACGATAGAAACCATTGCAGCAATAACGAAAACAATAAAATAACACGCGACAGACTCAAAATATCGAAGACCAACTGTCCACCCCTTTGCACTCCGCTGGCTTCGCCACGGTGACATTGGTAACGTAACGAAAAAAAAAATGTCCCGACACGCGAAGGGTCAACGCTGCACGGTGTGGTCGCACGACGAGAAGATCGTACGATATCCTTGCAGAGAGGCAAGGCAACGCGTTCTCCCTTTCACCGAACCTCCCTTCTACCTTCGAGCGCAGATCGCTCGACCGGACTTTCGAAGTTCAAGGGTCTCACCTGGCGGCATCCGAGCGCCTTGAACAACTCCTTCTCGCTCGTGAATCTCGATGGTGTCTGGACGGTGGATCGATACCCAGAGGATTGCTTTCGCGTCGCGGATAGCTGATGTTCCTCTGTCGAACGCATCCTGGTGCAAACGCGGCGCGAAACGGAACGAATTTACAAGAGGACGGGGACGTTTCTCGCGAGGGTGCCATGCATTCACTGGCCATCGCGTAGCAGGTCGTCCCTGCGGTGCGATCGCGTGGTAATTCGATTGGTTTAACTGGATCAAACGCGAAAGCTTTCTATGCATACACATGTGAAGTTGTACGATTTAATAGCGTAACGATACTTGTTTATTTGTATTCTAACGAGACGAGATTAGAGAGATGTTTCTCTAAGATATGGTTAATCTCTCTCGAAATTAAAATTCGATTTCGTTCTTACGTCTCTACTTCAACGAGAAGCAGAATTGCAATTTTTAATAGTCAAAAACGGAATATTAGATCGCTTCTGTCGATGCGAGAAGAGGTCGAAGGATCCCAGCCGAGTCGAACAAGGACCAAAGTCGACTTCTGTCGAATCGAGCAGGATTTAAGTGACAGGGATAATCCGAGCGTGGCTCGATGTCTGCCGTTTCCCACCTCGTGAAAGTTTCTCGCGGTTACCGCGCTCATTATCGAAGTTCGGTCCGGGGCATCCTTTCCGCGGAAACTTTATTAGCGTGTCTCGGGGCGAACGTCCAACAGCCTCGTCGCGCCTTTCACGCCAGCGGCCGGTTTTCACCTCGACGCGAAATAAACGACGCGCGCCGCAAAAGTGTTCTTTCAGGACGCGTTAAAAGGCTGGCTGGTACCGCGATGGCACCTCCTGCGCGATCCTCGCGCGGTTGAAAGCGAACGCTGCGAGTCGAACGATAGAGACGGTCGTCTGAACGATCGCCATTCGATTTGATTGGGTTCGATGGTTTTGGAGAACGCTGCTGGACGATTTAAGAGATCGTTAACTAATTAACGTGGTATGAATGTTGCAGGAAGTTTTTATTTTGCTGTTCGATCGCCATTCGATCTGATTGGGTTCGATGGTTTTGGAGAACGCTGCTGGTCGATTTAAGAGATCGTTAACTAATTAACGTGGTATGAATGTTGCAGGAAGTTTTTATTTTGCTGTTCGATTGGGATAAATAAAATCGTGATTACATACCTCATGATCGACATAGTACGGCTCACGAAGGTTTTCTGGCACTCGATTGTTGTACGCCTTTGAGAGAAGCCATTTCACGGAGGCACGCTGTTTGGCCTGCAACAATAAAATAGAAGGTACTCGGTAATTATTACTTCCAACCTGCGAGAACGAGATCCGATCGTGGCTAATAACTAGATTTTTATTTCGCAGCATAACAAATGTAAACGCTGAAAGGACGAATGGTACTTTAAAAAAGGACGCGATTACTATTAAACGGTTCTTGATAATGATAATGATATCCATTGGCAGCAAGGATTTACGTGCTTCCTGGTTCCCCTGAATCTATATTCGATGATAAACAGACGAATAATTAATATCGAACACTTTGTTGCGGGAAATTAATTTATGGACGCTGTTATAAAGACTTAATGGAGCGGTGCCCAGGGTAATTGATTAAATAAACGGTAGTAAACTGTAATCGCTGCGCTCTCGCAACGTTGCGAGTTATATCTCGCAGCGTAATTATTACTGTACATCATTATCGTCGGTGATATAATTGATGGAAGACTTGTATCATCCTTAATGAAAAAGAAAGGAGAAAAGATACATTAATTGTAGATAACCGTGTAAACCGCTTGAGTTTTCGTGTTAGAATTTTTATTCTCCGTGAAATTGGCTCACCGATCGCAAGCTCTTGGGTAAAAAGAATCTGATAATATCGCGATGATATCCTCGAGACTACGAATCACATGTGCACCCAACTCGCTCGGCTCTTTCATTCGCAAATAAGAATACCAGTACGGTTCAGAGCTGCTCTTAGAATATTCAGAGTTCTTCCTCTTTCAACGAGATACAAAAAATCATAGAAACCCTCTTTCCGTTTCTCAATCAACGTTTCTGGAATCTTAACGAACGTTAGAAACAGAGTCGCTCGTTTATTCCTTTTCCTCTCTTCCAGTCAGACTACGTTTCACGATTGAAAATCATATTACAATTCGCGTACTCTCATAAAATTAGAGAAGCAATCGAAGTTAACATTTATTTCTTTTTAATACATCGCTTGATTGATAGGCCAATAGTTTCTGAAGCGACGAAGCAATTTCACACCTCTGGAAATTTATATTTTTATGCAAAGTTCGTGAATCGAAAGTTGAAAAACGCGTAATGTACTGTCTGTGAAATGTGTGCGAGATCAACAAACGACTATCGGTCGTTACTTATCGCGGTATCGCACCTCGGTGTTTCGAACACCTTTCTCCAAACAAAAAAGATAAGCCACTTCACCAGCCACTCGAGACGCTTCTTCACGTCTTATTGTATAGTCAAATATTCAAGCGTCCCGTTGTTCCCTAAATTCGTCTGCCACCCCGTCGCAGTTCCACCCTCAGCAGCGTAAAACGGTCTTCGATGGAACTCTCGCGACACTCTCGATCCATCGCAAAAACCTCCGAACAAACCGTCCACGATCTCGCGCGATTCCACGATTTATTCCAACAATTTCAAGCGAACTTTCTGACAGCATTTCTATCTCGCGACGTACGACGATACGCGCCAGGGGCTGTGACAAATTTTGTTCTCGCAGATTCGCGTTGCGCAACGCGAACGGCGACACGCTTCAATTTCAGATCGCAGGAATACTTTGACATTAGCTTGAATTAAATTTCCTAGAAATTGCTGGAAAAACGCGTGTCTACAATTCGTCACCTAATTAACTAGAGTATCAACGATGTATATTAATATTTGATTCTCTTATCGTTTAAGTTAATTTTTTTTTTTTAATTCTACCACTTGCGAGTGGATAGTCTCTTTTCTCTTGAAGGAAGAAAGTCGCGAAGGAAGTTGTAACAAAGTACAGGAAATACCAGAGGGTAGGAGACGTACGCGTTTATTTTCAACGCATTCTGTTGGAAATGGGTTTTATAAATAACTAATAGCGATTTATTTGTCTATAATTTTCTTTATCTCCACGCTGCAAGTGACCTTTGCTTTGGACTCTCTCTACAGAGCTGAACTAAAGTTAAAGTCGATTACTAATCATGTGTGTGCATGTATCTGTAAAAAAAATGCCATCTCTTCTCACTCAAGGACGAGAGATTCATTTTTGTATTTGGTTTCCAACGAAAACCAACATATTTCATAGAAATGGAACCCTAAAAATTAAAGTGAAGAATAATTAACCTTCGAGGACGCGTATGGCATCATCGAAATAAAAATTCTGGACTTCGCGTCGAAATTGAAGGTTCGCGAGAGTAAACGAACCCTGAGGAGCGTCGAACCGCGCGAACTAATTAATTAATTCGCGGAGTCGTCGCGGATTCCGCGTTTAATTACGATAACAGCTGAGGTGACGTAATTTGGGCAGCCACGAGGGCGGTTATCGCGAATGCGCGCGTATTTGGGCGAGGAGGAGCCTCGATTTTACAACATTGGGCGAGGCTCTGGGATGTGAGCAAGTTAAGGGGGTCAATGAAGTCTGCCTGATCATTGTTATCGACCGACGGAACCATTGTTGTAACGTGCGCTCGTCATTCTTCGGAATAGACGACCCTGAATAACGCTTTACGCCCCATTTCGCGAGCGAAAAGCTCGAACGGGTATTCGAGAACTGCTTAAATAAATTATCCATCGAATATCCGCGAAAAGTGAGTCTGCGTGGCGTGGTGAAACGTAGTGGAAAAGTTGGAATTTTGAAAAACGTTTTTCAACCAATTTCTGAGTCGAGGGGAGCAATTTTTCTGGAAATTTTCCATATTTCGCGATGTAGAATAGAAACATTCGCTTGTATGCGCGTCTGCATAATTTTCTTTAATTTACAGGGCGCCAAATATCGACCACAAGAATAATTCTGTGCGATGGATCGACTTGTGCGATAATTTCCAGTAAAAGGAGTGAATACGTAAGGTTGGGGGCTGGCGGAAGTTAGGAGTGGCTGTGCCAGTAAGTAGTAACGCTTCTTCTATCTAAAGGAACATCTTTAAACGAACCGAGGAAATTTCTAACACTCGTGCTTGTAAACATTCCTCTGTGTACAGACGATCAATATTTGCCGTCAATATTTTGACAGTCTCTACATTTTTTTATGTAAGACATCCTGGGACGATCGGTATGTGTATATTGATAGAGCACATTTTCTTTAGACGAACGATAGACTGTTGACGATACGTTCGATTTCGAATTAACGTTCAAAGGCGACTAATTGGGAGGAGTATACGCAGCAATTATTTCGTGATTGTTAACGCGAAGAAGAATGTGACTCGCAAATATTTTTAATCCGATTTTCGTTAGATATTCCATGGATATTTAATAGCATTAACGATATTTTATTAATATTATAGATTCTATATTGATATATTATTTTTATAATTCTACAGTATTTTTAATCTTGTAATTTTGTACCAGAGTAATAACTTTAAGCCGTTTTAAAGCGTCTGGGACCTCGCCACGTTCCATTTTCCGCGTCAAAGTGTTTGTAAAAAGTGGCACCGTTAATTAAATTTATAGGACGTCGTTCCTCCTTGGTGACATTATTCGTTTAACGACATTGTCGGGGCAATGTTGCGTTATGGTTGATTAAATGCGGTTCGAACACACGAACCCCGTGGTAGATTTTTTTTTATACACGCGTCACGGTATCAAAGTGATCGGTTAATAACTCGTCTGGTAATTAAGAACGGAAAAACATCTGTCGACGAGTCACCCTCGACAGTAAAGGAATAACTCCATTATCCGTAATTAGATTTCAATAAATTGCGATGCTCTGGCGTTGCTCGATCAGCTGCACACGTATAAATCAACAAAATTAAATTTTGGAAAGTAGGAAAGGTCTTTGAAGTTTCGCAAGAGAAACGCGAAGAACGCTCGTTGCCAATGCTCTTTTCTGAAATTTATTTTAACTCTCCAAGCCACGCGATTTTGAAGAAGATACTTGGAAATTACTCGAAATGAGAAAAGTAAAATTATAATATTTCAATATATCCTTTATTACAGACTGAGACATATGGTAATTCCAAACGCGATTAATGTTTCAAATAAAAGTAAATAATCTTAAAATTCTGAAACGAGTAACTTCAGCCTTTCGAGAGTCGAGTTAAAATACGTCTATCCTAGCACGGATAAAAAGCTAGGCAAAAGGTGGGACAGCTTTTAACCCACTCGACCCGAAAGAGTAAAAAAGAGTACAGTATAAAATGCACACCGTCGTGCGTACGACAATGAAGCCATTTTATACTATTTACATTTCCTAAGCCCATTATGAACTTACCACGAGCGAACCGCTAATGGATTCTGCTTGTACGAGGCGCGATTAATAAACAAATCCCAACACTATCATCCAATAGAAAAATCATTGATATTAAGTTGTACCACAATTCGATATTAAAATTCACGCTGAAAGTCTGATACGTTTGACGAAGCTTTATTGTCACGTCGATCGTTGTCGTTATTTCGAGTAACGCAAATACATTTAATCGAAAGAGGAGCGATTAATGAACAAAAGCCAACACTATCATCCAATAGAAAAATCATTGATATTAAGTTGTACCACAATTCGATATTAAAATTCATGCTGAAAGTCTGATACGTTTAACGAAGCTTTCTTGTCACGTCGATCGCTGTTGTTATTTCGAGTAACGCGAATATCATTTAATCGAAAGAGGCGCGGCGCGATGCAATACGATAAAGGAAATCCTCGAGAAACGATCATTCTAACCGAGATGGCGAATCTACTAAATAAACCGTGAAAGTGCATATCACCAGCCGCAAAATGGCAACGAGATTCGCGAGATATCATCGCGGGACCAGAAATCTCAGTAATAGAACTTGATGGCGTGTTACACGTAGATTTGGTGGAATAAGACGCCAGAAGGCAAACAACCAAATGCATGGAAAAAATCGTGAATCTCTCGAATCGTTTTATAGATACGTCGCGTACCTCGAGGAATCTTTAGTAAACGCGTTTGCTCTTCGTAAAAAAAAAAATTGCTCGCGTTTGTAGACACTTCAAAGATATAAAATTCGTATAGCTTGCGAGAATGTAACAACAAATACAGTAAGATAATACTGTACTGTAATTATAATTAAAAGTGAACGCAACGCTCCAGGTTTGGATGTCTCGCTCGCAGTGGTGCTTGTAAAAATACGAATTCGTTAGCATCCGCTTGCATATTCATAACGGACACGGCGTTGCAGCGTTGTCGTTCGTATTTGTAATTAGAATCCAAGTAACTCGACGCGATGAGGAACGAGGGACGCGTATCTGCCTCGTGCAGATCGATCGACGATGCACGCGAATGGGAATATTTCTTGCGTTACCGATCCTTCGAGCGTTCAAACGATCCTCAGCTGTTCACGGCGTTTGAACGATCCTTCGCGGAAGAAAACCGCCAATTGCTCAGCTGATGGAATACGTAATCTCATGCACGAACGAGAAGTGCGACGAGAAGGAAAAAATGAATCGAACACGATCCTTGAATCATCGCTAGATCGCATCGCGAGCAAAAGTATAGGCAGAAAATCTGGAGCGTGATAAAAAGGGATCCTTGAGAGAGAGGCAAGTATTGGTCAACGAGCTTGTTTTTATTACACAACCATTTTACCTATAGCCAGGATTGTTCGAGTGGAATAACGATCCGCATAATCGTCCGGAATAAATATTCGAGTCATCGTCGAGCGCATCGCTCGATCGCGATCGCGTAACAACGATCGCGTGAAATTCGATTTAGAAGACTCTGCGATCGACAAGCGTATATTTCGCATAATTTGGATGTAATTTGAGAAGAAATGCGAGCACTTGAACGGAGAACTATGATTTTGCGAGGACGAATAAAGAGTGTTTCCAAGCGAATTTTCGCAGAGAGCACGTGGAAAATTCGAACGAAAGAGGGTGTCAGCTTTAATAATTCCGAAACTGACGAAATCTGGCCTGAAACGCGCGAGCTTTTCCATCCGAATCCGTGTCAAGATGCACTCCGAACGTTCACCGATGACGACGCGCCGGAAGGACGCATAGACGCACATTTGAGAGGCTCGCGAGGAGAGCCAACATCCATTTTAATAATTTCTACGAGAAACGACACGAAAGTGCGGCTTAATCCGCGAAACATCGCGATAAACAGCGAGACGCGATGCCTCTTCAATTCTTTGGTACACGCTCTGCAAATTTTCGTAGAGATCTTATAAAATTGCAAATCGCTTCGCGCGGCTGTTAGGCTGTGTATCGTTAAAATTACGAGCTACGAGCAGATCTCGCGGTCCTTTCTCCACTGGGATCACCAGTCGAGCAACGAATCTGCAAAACAGGTACGTTTGCCTAAACGCGTCTTACTTGCGTCATGCTTTCGCGTTTTTAACAAAGTGATTAGCGCGGAGAATATAAATCTGCAAGGCTGAAGTGGAACGAGTCGTGTTTCTTGTCTGATTGCAATTAGCAAAATGCGTTAGAAGAAAGAGACGAATGGCGCAAAGGAGAGTGCATCTTCAGCGGCATTTTTTCCACAAGTCCAGCGATGGCTGCATATTTCATAGTCGGCACTCTGTTTTAATGGAACCGTACGTCTGTCCATCTAAATCAAAGTCGTCCGTAATTTCAGGTGAAAATGTATCAAAAATGGAGCGACGAAGGTTTATTAGATTTCAGACAGACGTCCTCGCTAAATAATACTCTCTGGAATTTTTCGAAGAGTAATTCTTCCCGAAGTGACCCACAAATCTGCTCCATTACTCAACCGCTGTTATCTCGAAACTTTTCAGACATCGCTCGTATTCTTGCTGCAAAGGTACACAGCAGCAGAATGAATCTTGCGCTTATCTTGGAAGTAGAAAAATTTATCTGAGACTCTACCATGATAACTACGATATCCTCTTACATAAAAATCTACCCCCCACGACCTATCGCAGAGACAAATGCATGGTCACACATGCATCTGATATCACATTCATTAACACGTTCCACGCAAGACCAATCTGAATACAATTTTCACAATAATACAAAAACTACAATTATCAAGAAAAGTATATAAAAGATGCATTCTTCGTCTTGCGACAAAAATTTCAAATACCTCGAACAGAAAATTTCCACGTGAAACGTTAATAAAATCGACTCTGAAGAAGTAACTCGAAATTATTTTACTCTTGGACACCCAACCCTCTCAATGGAGGATCGTAAAAGATCCTGCTCGAAAGCAATGTCAGCTGAAAAAAAACTGAACTATACAAAAAAAAGAAGAACGAAAAGAAGAAGAGGAAGAGCAAATCGGAGCACGAAACGAAGATCACCAACGCGGCTAGAAATCCCGAGTACGTTGACCGTGTGCGCGAAGGCAACTTTCATGCAGGCCGGGCATCGGTGTAGGTCAGTTACCCGTTTCTCGCTGGACGTTTAGCTAATGCGCCCAGCCTCGTAATCTGAGGCTTCCCTCGTAACCGCGAAGATTAAAATTACGCGGACGGAAAAAGCGTTCCCGTGCTCGGAGCATTGTTCGCGTAGCCGGCGTCCGGCTAGCCGAGGAGGGAAAGAAGACGTCGACGCTCGGTTCCCGGTTTCTTGCCTACCGGTCAAACGTTTAAAAATAGACAATGAGTTCGCGTAACATCTTTGGCCGCTGGAATGTCGGGACTAACGACACTTTCCGGCCGCCACGGTGTTCGCTGGCCAATTTCTGCGAACGGTTCGCAGAACGAAACAGGTTGGATTCCATTGGCTGTCTCGCGCAGCGTCATCGAGAAACACGTTCTTGAAGAAACTTTTTCGAGAACGAGAGAAATTATAGACTCCTTTGGCGACGAAAGATTCCTTCGAGATAACGCCCAGGTTGACTCGTTTCGAACGAAGACTAGAGTCTAGTAGGTCGACGGACACCTGCTAACGAGTCTCAACTTGGTCCAAATAATTTCGCGAGATGTTTAAACTTAATTAGGAGAAAACTTAATTGAGAGAAGAGTATGACGAAATGGTTCAAACGATACCTTCGTATCGTGGATCGCAATACTCTGAGTATCACAAAATTGTCCTTGAAAAGGAAGGAAGATAATACAACGTCGAGGTGCAGTATTCAGAAGATATTTCACAACTGCAGAAACGAGGTTTCACTCGATCGCAGCGAATCTTCGTTCCACCGTGGACACGCGTTCGTCGATCATGCGCGCGGCTAAAAAGGGAACGAAACGAGCAACGAAATCGGCTGGCCACGGAATGCCATCGAGAATCCCAGTAAAACCAGAAGAATTCGCTGTGCTCGCTTGCAAAACTGGTAATCGGTTCGTGGTTAACGGTAACGAGCTAGTCTTTTTTCACCAGCGATAATAATTACGTTCCCTAACCGCGAGTACAACGTCCGCGTGGTTCCCTCAGCCACCGCCATATTGGAGAACGGATCGATCGTAACAATTAGTCGCTGGACGAATTCGAACGTTATTTACCAATCAAATAAATTAACCGCGCCAATATCTTTCACGTGCTGTTTTTTAAAGAAGAAAATTTCCGTTCTGAATGAAACCAGCGCTGTGATGAACACGAAGCGTGCCATTTGAACCGGAAGCCAACAGGGACCGAGAAACAACGATCAACGGAGCGTGATCGAGTAATACAGAAGATCTGACGAAATCGTCGAGAAGAATCGAGTGGATGGTTACGAAAATGTTAATTAAAAGACATCCATCGAGAATAAGAGGATTTCTTGGACGGAAAAGAGACTATTCAGTGTTCATCTGGTAAGAGTGATTAAACGATCGTTTAGAATAGAGAAATTACTCTCGATCGATTTCCTGTTCACGTGAAAGCAGTTCTATCGCGATAAATCTGTGAAGAACAAGGGTAGACGCGTGCTTAAGGCTGCAAGAGAAATGTATCTACATTCAGCGAGGAATCTCGTCGAAATAAATCCGCGTTGAATTCGATTAAATCGCGCGAGGGATAATTAACGATTGTAGTTAACGGGAAGCGGTGGCTGAGAATTTACCATGCGACGCTTCGATACAATGGTTCCACGTTCGAAAAACCGTCGATCCAGGTAGCTTGAAGTGTAATAATTCCTGGCGAAACAAAGACGAACGTCGACGGATCCGCTGCGCGGTTTTTCCTGGCGTTCGCTGGACGTTTCCTCTTTCGAGGAGGGGGTGGAAAAACGGGGATTGGACGGAAAAATTGTACGGGACGCGTGCGAGCGTAAACTAAACGCGAGCGTGGAATTTGCATACCTGTCGCGTTGCCAGAATCGATGGCTGCGACCGCCGAAAACGAGACCAAAGGACGAGAAGCGAAGTCCTCGCGTGTCCCTGGCGTCGCTGCGTGTCGCTCCTTTTATGTATCGCGCGCGTCCACAACCGTTGTCCAGGAGGAGAGAAAGAAACGGGGAGACGCGTGTGGGCTGCTAGACGGGTATTGCATATTAAACAATTTCGTAGCAGCGACAAGTTGACACCATTCGAGAGAAAAGGCGTCGAGGAGATTCCGTTGTAATTGGACTGGAATACACGCTGCTCGAAATAATAACGGGCTAATTATTCGAGTGAGCAATGAAAATATTCGGGCGGAAGTGGATTTTTGTTCGTTCCTCGCCACGCTTTGGTTGGATCACAAGTGGTCGAACGAAGGAGTAAATAAATAATTTATCGATACGTATGTTCGATGCGATGAAGAATATTCGAGTTGTAAGTGATGGATATTGTAATTGAATTTTTCCTACACACTTTGCTTATCTCAATCGCGTGTCCGTTTTCTGTTCACACGTTTCTGTCCCGCTGTAAGTCTCGCTGTAATTACACTTTCGTTCCGCGCGACGTTACGTTTTACATTTAAGTGGATTAAAAGCAATTCGACGCTGGAGCGAGACGCGAAACGTTCGTAGCAAAATAAATAGCCTAACATTTTTCAATGCCAGCCGGTTCGGAAGATAAACCTGTACAATAAGGTGGAGAAGCGGCTCGCGAAGCGCTTGTCACGCGACGTCTGCCATCACCCGACCACGAAATATAATCCGCTCCAATTGTATCGCAGACCCGCGCGTTCCAACTGTGGACACCGACGATTTCCTTTTTTCCACGTGGCAATCAAACACGCTCGACATTCTCCGCCGTTCTCCACGAAGCTGACTTCCAAAAAGAGCAGATAAGCATAGAGTGCAAGCGTGAAAGAGTAATCCTATTTTTTTTTTTTCGTTAAACGTGCAAACCAAACGCCACGAGTCCACCCACAAACGTGAAACACTCTCTACGAGACTACGAAGCCTACACTCGAGTGGTTGAAAAAGGTGGAACACGCTTGTTAACTGTACGTTGTTGCAAAGCGTTACAATTGAACTTGATAATCGCTCGTTTCCTCACATTCTAAATGTTTATTGGCGTATAATCGCGGGGAAACGTCGGCAATTTACATCAAGGTAACGCCAGCGTACGAGTTTTAATGCCAGCGCGGAAAATCGTTTAATTTCTTTTTTTTTTCCACCATTCTACTTTCATGCACCCGAGTGTATTTAACCTGTTAACCAGCACGCTCTTCCGCGATAATATTCCACGACCGGATGTTGCTTAAGGAAGAAGCCGCGAGATCCTCGTTTCGCTCGCGATAAATTTGCCTCGTGTTAACCCTTAACCACAGACACGCATTCCTTCTGCGTTACAGAAACAAACGCGGTGTACAACTTTTCGTTCGTTAAAATATTTCCAGGACGAACGAAAAATTATTATCTCGAGCCGTACGTAGAGTTTAATCCACAAATTATAAACTAACGCGCGTAACCAGTGTGCAATGACAATCGTTAATGAGAAATACTTGAGAATAAATATTAAAACTCCATCCAATGGTCTGTAGTTAAAAGTTAACATCGTCTCCGTTTTAAACGTTTGATTTGTCATAAAGAAAAGAAATAAAACAGCACGATTTAGTTGATCCTTGCTGGTTAAAAGGTTAACCGACCCATGTACCAACAATTACCTTCCTTGAAACCGCCAGCGCACCAGAAACTCCGTTCTCCGCCCGATTCTTCACCCACTCGAAACCGACCGAGCCGCAGAATCAGATCGAACACGCGACACGCGAGCCGACGCGAGACCGCCCCAAGCCATTCGAGAACCTCCATGCCACCGCTAGATCCGAGGCAGGCCGGGACAAAGCAGGAAACGCGGCCTCTCCACCCTCTTCCGCTCCCGTTCCTCGAGGAAAGGGCGCGAAGAGTCGAGAGAGAGAGAGAAAGATCGCGGCTGGGATCGCGAAACGACGATCGATCGATCGATCGATCGCGTAGCCGCGCAACCGCGTCGATTATCCCCGCAACCGCGATTCTCCCTGAGCGCAACTTTCCCGTGGTTCAACGGCCTTACCAAAACGAGCCTGAGTATCCAAATCATCCAGGCGGAAAGGTTGTTGCGCGGAAAAGTCCCCGGTGCTGCGGACACGAGCGGCTCATTACATTTCTGGTAAACGCGTGGGTAGTCACTCTGGCGTTCCGCGCGCACCACCCCCGATCGATCAACCTCGTATCCGGTTCACACTCGATTCGCCTGTCGGACGAGATCGTACGTTAGACTGCGGAGGATGGTCTGTGCGTTCGTTGGGAATCTTCGAACGATCGTTAAAAAGGAGTAGACGAACAAGTAACCCTTGCGCGCTGCTCGAGTAAATCGTGCGGGACCAACGTCGACGAATCTTAATATGGTTCGCCATCGTTCGTTACGCGAGAGGACATCGTTGGTGAACCGGAGGAAGCGGAACCGAGCAGCGCGCAACGATTACGTACGCGTTTACGTTACTCGAAGGGTGCCCAATGGTGGGTTCTGTCTGTTCGAATTCCGCAGTCGTCAGTCGCGTGGCTCGCGAGAGATCCGGATTCGCATTGACATCCGTAGTCCAGGGTTTGCGTCGAGGAACTTGCGCGCACGAGGGCAGACGGCCGGAGGAAAGACCGCGGAAAGACTGGCTGACTTCCACGAAGAACCGAACGAAAGAACTTCGCACTGTTTCGTATGTGGATCGCGGTGCACGCACCGATGGCCACGTTAACTATTTAACGTCCAGTTGTTAAGCGTATTGCACAACGAGGATCGAGGCAGGTGCCCCGTGGTTACGCGAGCGAGAACATCGTTTCCATGGGTGAGGAACGCTTTAGCTGGTTTCAAGCGTAAGGGGTAACCAGCGAGCTGATTCGATTTGGGAATGGTCTTTTCGCGGGGTTGCCGCTGGTCCTTCGCTAATTAAGCGTTACGACGTCAATTTGTTACACCCCTTTGGTCGAACAGGGATTATTCATTAGGGTAGTCTGGCTCTGATTGTCTTGTAGAAGGGTAATAACGATTGAACGACTTCCTTGACACTTTGTATACATTTTCAACGTGCATTCCATGCGTTATGCAGTTCGTAGTTTTTATATATAGTAATTATTGTTTTCAAGATATTAGATTGGAGAAAAGATCGTAATCTACATTGGTAAATGTAACTTTTACTGTGGTAACTAAACGGGATACAGGTTCCAGTAATTAAAGAATCCCAGAACTATCCTTGGATATAGGTATATCTTGCGAATCGTAGCTGCAAACTGGATTAATCGAATTAATTCTGGGTAATCATTCCAAATGGTCTACGTGGAAATTTTATTTCGTTGGTAACGACTGAGGTGCTCCGTATAAAAGTGGTACGCGAGCGTGTGTTTTATTTTTCTCTTTCTTTTTTCTTTTTTTTTGTTGAAGAGAAAGATAAGTACGGGAAACGAAGTAGGCTAGCATCTGTATTTATGAGGAGAAAAAATAGTGCAAGTGTTCATCGAATGGCAACGGATACAGCTCGAGCGTTTTAAACGGAGGCGTAATCGGTTTTCTATAAAAGTTTAACTTCGATCCGAGAAAACTTGGCTGCCCCTTCTGGTCCCGTTCGAGCTCCAAAACGAAGCGATCGAACGGCTTCGTTTTGCGAAACGAATTCGATGGATAGCTTTTTTTCGTCGTGTTGCAACGCAATTGGAAGGTCGATAAAATTAATGGAATTCGCGTAGAAAACGAAGAAAAAGAGGAGAATTGTGCGGAATGCAGACGCATAAATATGGAGAACACTCGTGTCATAAAACGAGCGACCCCCGCTAACCGTGCGGCTATAAATTCCCAGCAGGTGCTCGAATCGGAAAACACAATTTCAATCTGGTACAGTGGCTGCTCCGTGTCAGGGATCAAGCAGTATCGTGCACGTGAAAATTGGATAGCATTGTTTCGTAAAAGGCGCGTCGAGCGGCCCGGTCAGGGCCATTTTAACTTCCTAACGAGGTTAGGGTAACACACCCTCCCCTTGGAGCCCTAATCGAGCTACTACTTCTGAGGTTTAATAACCTCCAAAACACCGATGCGAAACTTGTTCGACGAATTAACTATCACCCCTCACCGTCTCAGATTCGAATTAATGAATCCAATCGATTTCGATGCATGCGAGGAGATAATTGTGCGACTGCAATTTTGCAAAATTTTATTTATCCATCCTAATACGTAGATGATGACGATTATCCTTTCAGACAGTGATCTATATTCCTCAAGAACCAATCGAACCATGAATTAACGATCACCCTTCACCGCCTCAGATTCGAATTAATAAATCCAATCGATTTCGATGCATGCGAGGAAATAATTGAACGATTGGAATTTTGCAAAATTTTATTTATCCATCCTACACGTAGATAGTGAAACTATTTTATTTTACGATTATCCTTTCAGACAGTGATCTATACTCCTCTAAAACCAATCGAACCATATTTCAAACATTTCTCCAATCATTAGAAACGGAGCCAGACATTTAAACGTTCGATTCTCGATAGAACATTTGATGCAGCAGGCTCTGAAGTACGTAGAACATAAATTACAGTCATCAAACGCTACACACGTGGACAGAAAGCTAGTCTCTGAGAGGAGAGCGTACAGACAATCGTACAAGACGGAACAATCGCGAATAATAGAAATGACGAGCAGCTACGAGGTTGTTGGTGGAAAAAAAAATAGCTCGAATCGATGCAATCGGAATGTTATACCGTTACGCCGACTGCAAGACAGACGCGAGCAGATGAAACGATGACTGGCGAGCTCGCAACCGCGAGCGCACAAGCGTTGTACGCGAGCCGCATAACGCGCAATAACAGCCGCGTATCGGTTCGCTTCAGAGAGAATCGCGCGTCCACCGATGCGTTTCACGTCCGATTAACGCGTAAAACCTGTAAGCCCCGTATATCCGACCCAGCAGCTGACTTTCTACTTTCCACCACGACCAAAGATAGCAGAGGCGATGGACCTTTTTCGTTTACCCGCCGCGTTTTCGTCGAACCGGTCCCGTCGCGAGCGATCGCCAAATTCCCAACGAAAGCGAGCTGGGACGAGAACGTGAATGTCGCTTTCGTTGCGGTCGGATATGGAACGCGAACCACCCATTTTCGTTGGACGCGAAATCGTGCTCGTTTCGCAACATCGAGTCATCTCACCGTTCGATCGCTCTTCTTGTCGCGCGTTCCATTTGCGCGGTTGGTATGCACCGATTTCTGTGGAATTCCATTCGACTCGAATCGATCTTCGTCCACGATGAAGAATCCTTGCTCGCGTTAATGTAAGCTCTGGCGGTGGAGCAAAGTTCGTAGAGAATCGTCGTTTGTCGTCTGCGAGGGAATGAATACAGATTCCAGAGTTATCAGAGATGGAGTGAAGAATGTCGAAAATTAGGAAAGTGGGAAGGATCGTGAAGAAATAAGCGGAAATTCAAATGATCGTATCTGTATGGTTCTACGTTCTTCGTTCGATGAAATGATCGTTTCGAGTCAGGACCGTCTGACCATGGCTAGTTCTTCGTTAATTACAACGGGTTAACGACCGACGACTTTATACTCTGCAGCGAAGGAGTATGCTTCCTGCATGTATCAACGCGTGGTATACATTACAAACGTTTGTTGTCCCATTAAAAAAAGTAACAGGAAATTTTTCTCAATTTGCAACATATGCAACGTCCATTTGCATTTCAAGCAGAATTCGCGAGGGTAGTCTGAGCTGAGGATATTTTGGACTACCAGTGACCCACTTAATGGCTTACTTAATTAATCGATACTCGTTTATTTTAATATACGAAATCTATAGTTTATTACAAATAATAGAAAGCCTTGTGTAGCGCGTAGAAATTTAATTTTTCTATTATTTATTACAAGATAAGAGTTTCGTGGGATTCATTAAAAATATTGCACCTCTAAAGCTAACATAACATCTAAGAGCTTAAAAATTCCATACGTATAAACGCAGCTAAACATTCGTTCCTTTTCCTGCCATTGCTTCAAGCATTACTCAAACCTGGCTTTTACGCTCGCTAGCAACATTCTTCCGATATATCCGAGGACAGAAAAAATCCCTCTCCATATTAGACCACGCGTACCAAGCGAGACATACTTCTTCCGAGCTCGCATTCCATTGCCATGAAACACGAAATCACCAGGTTACTGTTTGGCGCGTGCGATCATTGTAAATGACTTTTTCGAAAATCCACGACCATTGATCGGAGGCCGCTCCAGCTGAACGAGCGCGCGATTTCGAATAATTCGAGGTCGAACTGGAAGACGACGCTGGGGGCATCGCAGCGTGTCACGGTTCGCGTCAGAGGCGATCGATATCGTCGACGGCCCCAGGACCTCCGTCTTTCTCGACGATTTCCACCAGGCTCGACATATTCCTGTCGATGAGTCAATGACCTGAATTGCATCACGGCGAAATGCAACTGCACCGTGGCGCGTGTGCAACCGCGCTTACGATTAACCACGGGACTTAAATGCACGCGCGCGCGCGTCCGCACGCGACACGCATCGTAATGTATGCATATCGCGTATTTATACGTGTACACGGAATCGGTCACGGTGGGATGAGATGGCTTCCTTTGTTAGTGGACGAGGCATAAATTAGGCGATGCGCCCTGGCTAAGTGGGAGAACGAGCGACGATTAAACGAGGGAAAAGTTAACACCGACCACCTGGATACTGTAATTAATGAGGACTGATGGATCTGCCGTGAAGATGAGACGCGAGATACGTGCGGGGGTGTAGGTCAAGCTCGTTTTATTGCCAGCCAGGTGATGATCTTCTATAGAGAACATTTTTACTGTTATTAACACGCTGACTGGAGAAGGGTGCGCGATGGGGAATGGAATGTGTAGCATCGTGGTACCTCGATGCGAGATACGCTGGATGATCGCGAGGATGGTCGAACCGCTTCTAAATAAATGAAACGATCTTGCGAACCTTCGTCTCGATCGTGCGATGTATCCGACTGATTAATAGATCGAATGCTAATACACTGCTAGTCGAAAGTTTTGTTGCGACTAGGTACTATCGTATGAACTTGCTTTGAATTTCGAAGTACGATGAGAGTACCTTCCGGTCATAAATTAATTTGGATCTTGCATGTTTGCATTTAACAGTAGACATCCACTAATCTTTAAGAAATTGCTTCTATCGTCCATCATCAACTTCAAAATGAGCGTCGATCGCAGAATACAACTACAATTCTTGGTCAAGATGTACCCAAAAACTTAAGTCCAATAAAAATCCGCGTGTCAAAGGGTCAACTCGGTTCGCCAGCAGCGTCGCACCTGCCCCCATCACGAGGGTTCCCTTTTGACTGTTCGCGGCACCCTTTCGCCTCGGTTCGTCCGCGAATAGAAACCGAGAGGCGTTCGTTCTCCCCTTGTGGCCGTGTCGAGTGCTGTCTGGGAAGTCAGCTGGCACAACAGCGTACGCACAAAAACCAGCTCGTAGCGATGAGTCACGAGCTTGCAGAGCCGCACAGGACTGGGGAGGCGCAGCAATGATTTTCGGTGGCGGCGCGTACGAAACGGGGGGTGCGAGCTGGCGGGCTGGACGGAAACGCTCGAAATTCACGGAAGAGGCTGGAAAACGACGGATGCCTGTAGAAGCCGCAATGTTCCGCGTACGATCGTTCCTCGTCGTTCTTGGTCTGCTTTGCGAAACGCTTTTGTTACCGTAAACAGGATGAAAGGGACTGATGCATCGGGGTTATTTAAAAACCCTTCCAGCACGTGAAAACGAAACGGAGAACTCTCGCGGATGTTTATCCGCGCGGAGTAAATTTAAATGGCCCGGGTAAGAGCATAGAATGATACGCGAGTGATACGCGAGCGTGTACGTACAAAGCTTTGCAGAAGCGAACTCGCGTTCCCTTTATCGTGTATTTAAAAAACCGTTTCTGTAATTATCCGGTACGCTGTAAAGATGAACGACCCGGTGGCAGAGTGGAAGTTACGCTGGAGATCTTTCGGTTACCAACAGAAGTAGAAACAGTGTTCCCAACTAACTGGCACGCATGCTATAGGTAGAACGATAACGATAAGCTTATGCAAACATCGTCCTACCGCCCACAAACTATGTCTTATTTCGTCTCTGATAATACTTTCCAGCTAGATAAGATAGTAGCGAGGGTACGAAGAACTGTCGACTCCGTTTTCATACGTTCTTACTTTGATTCCATTACAAGCGTAATGGAATCGTAAAAAATCAAAATGCACGACTCGTTTTACGAATAATGCGAAATCTCATTCGACAAACCTCGAACGTCCACTAAACACGCTGTAATCGTTGCGAATCATTCCCTGCGATTCATCCTACCATTGTTTCGACAGTCGAACAAGAAGTAACTGAAAAGCTGCAGAGAGGGGCTCTCTGTAACCTTAACAAGCCTAATCGATCATAAATGCAATAAACGTCGGAAAATCACGCACGCGGCGCGCAACGGCAGTTTGATTCGCAAAATGCCGGAAACACGATCACGTGGCTGAAATGCGAATCGTAGCCGTGTACAGCGGTGATAAATTGTGTACACGGTTAGCGAGGGAGAGTTAACTCCGAGGCTATGCCTGGAGGCACGAGAAATAAATATAATACCGCGTCCGTACACCTACACCCACCCACGCGAGCCATTTGCACAAGATACGGGTAATTTCGAAAGTCGAAGCCGATCCTCCGCGGTGGTAGCGGCGGAAACCACGACGGAACCGATCGGCCCTCGAACGCCATTTTCTATCGATCCACGATGAGTTATCCTCGAAAGACCACGCGACAGACCTTCGTTCTTGCCAAGTGGAGAACTGGAGGATGAAGTCATAAGTATGATCAATCTTTATTTATCTCGCTCGACTTCAAGGATCGTCGTTACGCAAAACGATAGAACTCGATTCGACGTATGATTACACATGTAGACAGGTTTTCCAACAACAACGAATACACAGATGCACTTTGGTATTTGAAGTTTTGTACATTTGGATGCGCGTGAAAAGGGTCGCAAAATTATCCTCGTGACACAGAGAATTAAATCTGACCGTGAAATGTCACCGAAAATTCCCTCTCGCTGAAGTTCTGAAGAGAAAAAGAGGAGAGGGTTGGAGGGAAGAAAAAAACTGTGAAAACTACTCGCACCAATTTGCTCTGGCCGATCCCCAACGTGTTCGCCGCGTGTATACGAGGCGATGACGGGGTGACGATTCGAAGGGAGCTCGGGAAATGTCGAGTGGGTACGCGAGGCTACTAGAAAGAGCAGCGTGGTAGAAAAAAATGGGCTCCTCCGACGCATCGCGACACGACGTTTCAGGATTTATATCGGAGTACCCACTCGGACGGTTCGAGTGAGATCGTTAACACCTCTTCCGGGCACGGTCAAAGAATCGTTAGACGCTCAAAGAGTTCGAGCAGCTCGTTCGAACTTCCACTGTCGCTGCTGGGAACACTTTTTCGCTACCCCAATTATTCGTATCGTTAAAACTTCTCCAACGTCGAATGTTAACTAATCTCTAGATATATTTTGACGAGTCTGACTCGCGATGAGAATCTCGAGTCGAACATGAATGTCACGAGTTTGATTCGTGGTCGAAATTTCGAGGCAAACGTGAGTATCGCGAATCGAACTGGTGACCTTAATCCTGAGACACATGTAATATAATAAATAATGTATGTGTAATGAATTTTCTTCTAATTTTGCTAACATTTCTGTGCACTGCTCGAGCTCGAATTCTTCTGAACGTCGAATGCTACGACAAAGGGTGAACAATCGACACGCAGAGGAAAGGGGGTGGCATCCAAGCGATTCGATCGAGTCGCGAAGAGGAACTCTTACGGTTCTCGACGCGTCGATGCTAATTGTTCTCGGTAAAAGTATGTTATTACGTTTAAATTGAAAAAAAAACGAAAAGTAAGATGCACGCGCGGCGTGATTACGCGGTCTGATTTTTTAATTGGATGTCTACGATTCACTTTGAACAGCGATTCAACAAACAACTGTTAAAATTCCGAGCGTTTCATCGCGTTGCATCCATCATAGGCGATCGGAGGTGGGTAGCGCTAATTATAGCCAATTACAGTCTAGTGGTAATTACCTCGCGCAACTGAGACGACGGAAGGAGGGTTAGTCAGCATTAATCTGAACATTAATGGAATTGAAAGAAAAACTAGAATTTTATAAGATGTATCTGGTGTTCAACAATTCAAATCGAACCTCTGTTCCCGTTGCGATCCAATTTGTTTCCGGTGAGAACAATGTTACGCTTGCCAATCAGTTTGTAGCACGGTGGCGAGCAAATAGAATAGGGAAAGGGTTCGATTCTGAGGAATTAATCGACTTGTGGATATCAAAGATTCGAAGCGGTTTCTTTTCTCGACTGGGGAGAAAAAAATAGCCAGTGAAACTTGGCGTGAAATTATCTGCGAGGAGACCAGATATGCTCACGTTGTCACGGATGAATAAAAAGTGCTGGAAAGCGTTGATCAGCGTTACCAAACAAGGAAGCGGTTGGTTCTCACATTTCGATCCGCCCACGAGGATCACAAAGGTCTCACGGTGAGAGTGAACGAGAATTTCCGAACGTTTAATTCTCGTAATATTCTAATCTAGCGGGACGATGATTTGTTCGCTCGACGAGGAAGTAGGCGAGCGTCGTGTGCCTTCATCTGCCTTGTTTACTCGACTTTTACAAGACCAGATAACAGATTTATCAGAAGGCAAGAGAGGAATCATCTGTTGACCTACTCGCTGAGTCTAGTCGTCTATTTTTAAACGTAGTTCTGAAGAAACTGAAATCTACGATGATTAGGAAAATTTAGCGATACTTGCGCGAGGAATGCGCGATGATTTTTTATTAATTTTTAATCGACCATCTTCTGAGTTTGTTCGTTCACTCGTTCGCATTTGTTTTACTAAAACGTTATAATTATCGAATTTTTTAAGTTTATTCGCTAAATTCTTAAACGCTCTCGAATGTCTCCCTCAAACATAATCAAACGTACGCCTACACGCTACGCAAATCGTATCCTGCGATTGGCACACGTCTATTCTTTTATCTGTACAAGCGTCGAATTCAGTTTCAATTGCAATTAATGTAAAAGTCTGATGAGGAATTCTGAGACGCGTGTCAACCGAGTTTTTCATGCATACGACTCGAGATCGATCGCACAATTAAGCGAATATAGAAAGCCACGAATGTAAATCGTTTCCTAATTTCTGCTCGCTATCATCGAATGCTGAAAAGCTTGAACTCGATTTCTATAAAAAAAAACTGCACATTAATTTCGCGTCTTTGTACCACCTTTTGAGTGAAATTTATTCGAGGACGCGATAAAACGTATATTTGCGACTTCCGTGGCATTTTTGGATGCGCTTTACTCATACGATGATGTCACCTCTGGATCGAGCCTCTAAAAACGATGACGAATTTCTTCGCGCAAGGATCACAGGCGAAAGAAAATGGAAAAAAACGAGGCTAGGGGACTAGAAACGCGAGTTGAACGAACATCGAGGGGTCAGAGGAGTCTGCGAACGCGTGTAATCCTCCAGCATGATCTTGATATTTAATAACAATGAAGACAAGCCTGGTAATAAGGTGTTACCACGTTCAATTAGAAGGGGGTTCAATCCGCGGAAAGTAAAAAGAGTTTAAGTAATAAGAGGCACCTTAAGAACGCATCCTATCATCATTTATCTTCGCATCCGTCATTCAACGTTCTAATTAACCTTGCAAGTCGTTCATTTAAATTCTTCTGCGATTATTAAGAACGCGACGTCCCATTGTGTAACACAGCGTTCGAACGTCTTCCAGTTCTTTTGTCGAGAAACGTCCCCATCGACAGCTTATTAAACCACCCCTCGAGTCTATACCACGAATTCAGGTTACTAATTACGTCCAGTCACGCGAGGTACCAGCTCCGTGTCGCTGAATATAGTTTAGAGTCGCTTGAGTCAATGAAAACGAGTTGAAATCAAGTTACTTGACCGGAAACTGAACAAATGGACGGTTCCAAACTTCCCCGACGCGGACAATTTCAACGTCGAGAAACTCGAACGAAGCGAATCTGAGCGTAATTTCAAAGGAAAACACCGGTTTCGAAACTCGAACAGAACAAAAGGTGCATTAAGTTCGCGGGCTAATTGGAGTAAAAACGTTTGTTAAATGTAAAACGTTTACGTAACGAAGAAATCATGCTATAACCACTCTTGCTCTAGCTGCTCCTCGTGCACACCCCAATCTTCAACTGTTTGCTCTTTCGACTAGAAGGACTTTGTCCACCCCTTTCGTCCTTAAATATTAACCCTCTGATTGCTGTTGGCGCCTGAGGGCGCTTAGAAAATTTGCAACAATGCAGCGTTTGTTTCAGCGCTTCGATTACTCGAATCTACTTTCTCAGTTATGCACACCAAATGAAAAGTTTCGCCATTCTCGTTGTAAATCGCGAATGAATTTCTAAAGTATGGTGCGCAGCTCTTCTCTAAGTCTGATGGTCGAAGGATTGAAACAAAACAGCCACGCAACAGCCAAACTTTAAATCTACATTCATACCTAACAATCTACACTAAAATTCACAGTATAAAATTAATGATTATGACAGTCGATGATGGTCCAATAATTGGTCCGTTTATTTGAAAGTGGTGTAAGTCCATTTGCAGCCGCGAAATTGTCAATTATTTTAATTGAACTCACCTGAAAGAAATTTATATAATCAAATTACACATCCCCAGACTCCACATGATTAACCTACATCTTTTAATTGTCAGATCTGCTAACATTCGATTCTCTCGAAATAAAAGAAAATGGACTTGCACCACTTCCAACATAAACGTTCAATTATTGTTCATTTATAAAAATTTACAACTAACATTTCAGACGTCACGTCTGAAAACACATATCCCTGGAACGTACTACGATTTCTCGCGACATCCTGGCCACCTCGCAGGAGTAGGCAGCCGGTCGTCATTCCGAACCTACGCGTCGCTGGGACAGTCCACGCAAAACCGAAAGGAAGCTCGAGATCCGCGCAGACACGCAACGCGAGGAGGAGAACCAGCTCCCGTGCGTCGAATACGTGATCAGCCTATTTAATTAGTTGTGCAACGAGCCGGCAACACCCAGAGCATCGAAAGACCTACGAAGCGGAACGAGGATTACACCGTGCCGCGATCTATGGGAACGAACGACGCTTGTTTCAATTTGCTCGCCCTGCGAGCACAGACGCCGCGTATCATCTCCATCGCACGCGTAGCGATCTTCGCCTTTTAACCTACGAGGAACTACCGAGCTGTTGGATGAGATTTAACGTTCGCTTGGCGAACGAGAGGGTTCGCTTTGCGAACGTATCGAGGAAAGAAATGGTAAAAATACGCGAAGGAAATTTTACGAGCGAGTCGTAACTCAGAGGATTAGAATAACACCAGATTTCGTAATAGCGAAACAGCCACGCATCTAGCGAATTGTACAACACAGTGTTTCGCAAGAAATGGTATAAAACGCGCGAGAGGAATGATCAACAGGAAATGGAATCGAAACGTAAGCATCGTAAACGCAGGCGATCTCGAGGATTACGATTTCTTAGGAGCGTTAATCTAATCTGGAAAAATCAGACATTCGATTTCTGTTTAATCTCATATTCGTCGTGGAACTAACTGATTTAACAGATATCGCGAGACGTGCTTCGAAATTATGTCACGATTACCAATTTCTACGCGATCTGGTTCACCCCTTTTAACGTGGATGCGAGTATCACTGGATAACGTGTATAATAAATAATACGTTAATCGCGGTATTAGTTTAGCGAGAGCGTTGCAAATTAACGAGCACGAATCCCAGGCAAGAATCGTTTATACGAAACCAGATTGCGATATCCCATTCAAGCGTTCAATCTAGCCTTATCGCGAATGGTATCGTGTATCGTACGAATGAAACATTCTGATTTCTCGGTTTTATATCGCGACGCTCGATAATCAACGGAAAAAGGAGAGATATTCGCGAAAGACATGAATTAAGCTCTTCTTGGTACCGTTTTACAGCTTCGAGTCAGGGAAGGGTTCGTTCTGTGCAGAATCATTTATTAGACCCCTTTCAGAGTTCGTTAATGGACTCCACTGTGTACATTAGAACGTGGCGATTTTAGCTAGAACAATTTTAGCCAACAGAGAACAAATGTAAAAGAGATTTGCTCGAGACTCGTTTGATCTGACGAGGATAACCGCGACGCTGGCTGAACGTCAAAATCAATTTCGGAATGGACGTGACGCGCGAAAGCTCGAAGGCTCTCCGCGAGAAAGCTCGAACGTCGCGCGAGTCGAAAATATTTCGAACGTGTTCAATCGAACGCGAATTAAAAAAGATTCGACCGCGCCACGCAGGTCCACTTTCGATTCTCCTTCGCTTTTCGACTCGTTTCAATTAACCGCCACGCTCGACCAAAGTGAACCGTGTAAATTGGCCACCAGGCGAAATTTCAGATAGGCTACGGCTCCTCGTAGCTTTCACATTGCATTCACCGCCGGAAGCACCGATCTAAACGCACTCTCAAACGTACGAAGATACTATGCATTATTTAACACGTTGACGCACATTTTTGACTTTACGATCGTCCTCAGAAACACTTTCTTTTTCGATTTTTCATGACTGCCAGATGAAATCGAGTGTAAGTTGTATGTTACTGTTTATGGCATGCTATCACTTTTTTTTAGATGCGTTACTCAATAATTAACAATCGTACTAACGTTGTTCTTTTTCTCTTGATTAAAATATCCACGACGGCTATAGCCGTCATTTGTCTAAATATCGCCAAGGATCGGACGGCTATAGACGTCATTTGCGTCAACGAATTAATAAATTCCCTAACGACGTCGCGTCATCTTTTAAACGCCTTCAACGCGACTAAAAAAAGTCTGTCCTCCGACAGGACACTCGAGTGACGCTCTCCTGCCTCGCAAACGCGTTCGCCACGCTTTTGATATCGTAGCCAGCTATCTGTTTATGCAAACAGCGATTCGACCATCGTCGCGCGAAGATCGCTATCCTCGAGCATCGCGTCCGATAAGGGAGAAACGAGTGATTGGGGATCTCTCGCGTAATCTCGTGGCCCACATATCGTCCAGCGTTGTAACGTCGTGCGGATGGTCTCGGTTAACTTACGTAAACGGTCGTGACGGCCGCGTTTCTAACCATATCTCTGACGTCGTCTATTTCTCGTCTGGACGTTCCAGGCGCCGCGGCGGGCGCCAGCATCACTTCGCTCGCCATCCCAGAAACTGCTGATCCCCGCAGGAAAACGTCACCGGAAACACCGTTGCTCGCGATGCAACAACACCGATGCACCGTAAAACCGCATCGAAGGTGACAAACCGAGATGCACTCGTCTCAGATGCTTCTCACACAAGACCAACTGAGATGGGCTCCATGATTTTCTGAGAACTTTTCTGAGTCACGACAACATTTGCCTCGATCGAGTTTTCGAGAATCCACCTTGCAACGGATCGCGTTCTCTTTTAAACAGACATTGTTCCATGATGGGTGCTATTTTAATTGGCTTTTACTTGCATTCCCGGTTGAATTTATGGGATCAAGGGAAATCAGAGACTAAACATCCCAGGGGCGTTTCATTGAAACGATAAACGCGGACGAAAATGTTGCGAGGTCGTAATTTCCATTGTAAGAGAAGCGAGCGCATTCCTCTGTATCCTCCGTATAATCTTCGAGTGAATCAAATTTCACGTGGCAAGGAGCCAGGGGCTGATTTTAACGCCAGTAGTCGCGGCGAATCTGATTCAGCCGTGGCGTCGGATGAGGGAGCGAGCAGGCTGGTTGGTAAATTGTCATCCCGTTTTCGCGTGTGTTCGTACACCAAATCTTCGCGATATACGTGGCCACCTACGATCCGACGGAAAATGCGAAAATAGAGAAGAAAAGTCAATGCCAAAGCGTTGGAACGACTCCGTGAACCACACCAACGTCCTCTCGACTATATCAGACACGTCTCCGTGCACACTCGTCCGTCATATTTCCGGGCATCGCGTCACCAATGCTCCAACACTGTTCGAGGGAACCAAGAAAGCCACAGATCCTTGGAACTTCGACAAAAGTACACCACGGGATACCAATCACAATATCGTGGAACTTATGAAACGCACCAGAAACACGTCTCCGCGAAACGCGTGTACGGACACAGATATAAAATCGTCGAAATAGCGTTTTTTTACGAAAAACCACAAATACAGCAAAAACATTCCCGTTCAAGTACGACCAGTGCAGTAGCGAGCGAAGTGAAAAAGTTGGTAACAAAAAACGCGAGTCCTCGAAACCGCCCTTTCCACTTGACTACCTCGAGGAAGAAACGATTCTCGAGCACCTCGTCGGTCACTGCGTCCCGGGTATGCTAAAAACGATTCGGAAATTGAGCAAAATGGCCGGAAGGGCGATGAACACGGGTCTCGATTCCATTGGTGATCGATAGCAGGTTAAACGCGATGAACGCGGATGCACCAGCGGCGTTGTTCATCTCGCGACGGAAAAATCGCGCGATCGACTGCTCGCGGTGAGATCGGCGAGCCGTTAATCATCGGTGCCGTCGTGGAACGGAACTGGCCGCGGATGCCAGAAGTGTTCCGAGTTTGGAACGAGACTAGAGGCGAAACGTGGCTCTTCGTTCTCTCTCTCTTTCTCTTCTCTCTCTCTCTCTCTCTCTCTGTCGGCGTATACCAGCCGAGAGAGGAGCGAAAGAGAGAGTGTGCGAGCGTGTACGAGGAGAAGTACCTTCCACGGTGGTGGCCGAGTGAGTCAGCTGGCGTGCACTCTAGGCTTCGTGCACTCGCGCCAAGTCGATTCGTCGGCTCTCGACGATGGGAACACGGAGGGGGGGATACGCGAATCATTGGAATCATTGTGATTCAAGTACACTAACGAGCGTAAGTATCCGGGTAGCACGGGGGATCCTCGTGCAACGAGACATTTTTCTGGGCTCGATTTAAATGGCTCTGATTCGGTGAAACTGAACGAACGGTGACGATTTCGATTTTTATGTCGATGCGCGGTGTTTCTTAAATGTTGATCGTTGTCGATAGAAGGAGAATACGTGTTTAACATTTTCTGACTCTTCTGCGAGTTTATGAAGTTGTAGTAAAAGCCATGAGTGGCACAAATGTAGGTTTACTTGCACATTTTGGCACCTTTAGGTGGTAGAAAGTATTAACTGATTGAACCACTTGTCGATCAAATCGACAAGTGGCATGTATCTTTATATTCCAGAATTTTGGAGTTCCAGAGGATAATATAAGATGGGATGTTACTCGTAGGAATCATTAATCAAGTCTCAGCAGAAGTATTCTCGCCAGCTTTCTATCAAGAGAACCGACGACACCAATATTGTACAAGCAGGACACACTCCTTGGACATCGATTTCGTATTTTTACACAGTAATCTTAAGCTGATTATCATATATTGTATTATATTATATTTTCTACTATGTTACAAGTATATTACGTTAACGTCAGCATACTTAGTTGTATAGCGAATGCGAGAGTGATTGTATTATATGTACAACGTTTACAACATTGAAAAATACAGTTTAATTGTATTTATTGTACATTGTAACAATTTTAATGAATAAATTAATTATTTAAACGAAATGCAATTGTGCACTGTCATTCTCCTCTAAGTTCTGCACTCCTAGAATGACCAATTCCAATCCTTAAACGAGAAGAAACTCGTAAAAAATAGCCCTGAACCCAAATAAATTGGTCGAAACTTTGAATCTTGGCGCCTCGAGTCTCAGTATGTCGAGAATTCCTGGAAAATGACGTCACTACCAGGAATCGACGAAATTCCAGGAATTCTCGATGACGTCATTTCCAAGAAATGGCACTATTCGGATACCTCCTATGACGTCATGTTCTCCTGATACATTGCCGATTTTTCGACCAAAATCTTGAAAAATCGACTTTGTATCAGGAGAACATAAGTAGTAAGGAGGTATGCGTGCCACTTCTAGGAAAATGACGTCACTTCCAGGAATCGCCGAAATTCCAGGAATTTTTGATGACGTCATTTCCAAGAAGTGGCACTATTCGGATACCTCCTATGACGTCATGTTCTCCTGATACATTGCCGATTTTTCGACCAACAATTTGAGAATCCAAGTTTGATGACGTCATAGGGGTTCTCAGTAATTCCAGGAATTCTTGATGACGTCATTTCCAAGAAGTGGCACTATTCGGATACCTCCTATGACATCATGTTCTCCTGATACATTGCCGATTTTTCGACCAAAATCTTGAAAATTCGACTTTGTATCAGGAGAACATGACGTCATAGGAGGTATCCGAATAGTGCCATTTCCTGGAAATGACGTCATCGAGAATTCCTGGAATTTCGGCGATTCTTGGAAGTGACGTCATTTTCCTAGAAGTGGCACGCATACCTCCTCATTACTTATGTTCTCCTGATACAAAGTCGATTTTTGGAAATTTTGGTCGAAAAATCGACAATGTATCAGGAGAACATGACGTCATAGGAGGTATCCGAGTTTTGCCATTTCTTGGAAATGACGTCATCGAGAATTCCTGGAATTTTGGCGATTCCTGGAAGTGACGTCATTTTCCTAGAAGTGGCACGCATACCTCCTTACTACTTATGTTCTCCTGATACAAAGTAGATTTTTGGAAATTTTGGTCGAAAAATCGACAATGTATCAGGAGAACATGACGTCATAGGAGGTATCCGAGTTTTGCCACTTCTTGGAAATGACGTCATCGAGAATTCCTGGAATTTTGGCGATTCCTGGAAGTGACGTCATTTTCCTAGAAGTGGCACGCATACCTCCTCACTACTTATGTTCTCCTGATACAAAGTCGATTTTTGGAAATTTTGGTCGAAAAATCGACAATGTATCAGGAGAACATAACATGTGAGGAGGTATCCGAACGTGCCACTTCTTGGAAATGACGTCATCGAGAATTCTGAGAATTTCGGCGATTCCTAGAAGTGACGTCATTTTCTTGGAACTGCCAGATTTCTGGCATTTTTCTAAGCGAAACCCTGATTTCGAACTTTGTATCAGGAGAACATAACATGCGAGGAGGTATCTGAACGTGCCATTTCCTGGAAAATGACGTCATTTCCAAGAATCGTCGAAATTCTTGGAATCGAGGCGCCAAAGCTTTAAACGTCCAAGTAATTTAAGTGGGCTTAGGGCTATTTTTTACGAGTTTTCTCTCGTTCAAGGATTAGGATTGGTCATTCTAGGAGTGCTGGACAGGTTTCTAAATGATTAAACAATTAATTAAGAATAGCTGAACCATTTATTGTAACTTCTTTACAATTTGCGATTAACAAGTGTTCTTACAAGCTAATTGTTAGTGTACACCTTTAAAAATAGATGTATGATACATATTATACAACTAAAACGTACAGGCTTATCTATTACAGGCATATGAGACTTATCAACTAATTTTTATAAACTATTTGTATAAAATAATATATACAATAAACTATTTGTCGGGTTTCTTCTTTGTTCTTGATGCAGTGACCACTGTGTGTTGGATTTTTCAACATGACAACTTGTTGAGAAGTGGAATCTTGTAAATGAACAGATTGCCAATGAACATAGTCATTTTCTTGGTGCGAGACGGTCCCAAATTCTCTGTCCAGTGTCCTCACTGTTTTTTATGTCGATCCTTGCACTATTTCCTTAACACCCCTTTTGAGGGTCGATTTCACCCCTCAAACGTTGACCAAGTCAAAAGACGTTGTCACGACGGAATAAGTACGTGAATCATGTCTTATTAATCATGTCTTATCTTGCATTAAACTTTAAATAATGCAAGTGCTTTAAGCTAAACTTATACTCGTTTGTTCGACCATCGCATTCAAGTCCTCAGCAGCGTTTGCTTGAAATTATGGAAACTGAAGGACGCGAAGGTCCTTCGACAGTGAACTATTTAAGTGTTATTACGTTTCTCGTATCTCGTTTCTCTATATAAAAACTCTAATAAAAGTATTATACGAGTCTTCCACATCCCCTTATCCAGTGGACAGGACCACTGTAAAATTTGCGCGACCAATCAATTCAACTCCATCGTCGGAAACGTATGCGTTTCCTTCAACGCGGGACGAGCTTCCTCTCTTGAACAGCGAGCGGTGTTGTAAACCAGCGTGAGCACCGTATGGCTTTCAGTTAATGGAAATACATCTGTTAGACTCCTCCTTTGTATATACGTCGTTCCTTAAATAGTCGATAGAAATATGCTTCCCAGCGTGAATCGAAGTTAGCAGAAAATAAGTGTTAGCCAGCGCAATTAGTTATACCCGACGCTGCCACCGCTCTGTGTGCGCTGCAATTAGTTATTCTGTTACCAAGAAACTCTCCAAGCTCTGTAATTAACTATTTCGTTGGTGAAACCCCTGCGAGCTTCGTAAACAGTTGTTCTATTACCGGAAACCCCTTCTATCACCGCGATGCTTTCGAAACACGCGAAATCAAACGAGGACATTAATATTAACGCTTTTTACGGAATGCTATCTTCGCTTTTTCGTAAGCTCTGTGAAATTTGTATCTCTTTGAAAAATAAGGATATCTCTTTCCCTGTTCCTCGAGGGAAACATTGTTGCGATGAAGATAGAAAAAATTACGCGACTGTTCACTTAGCTAACAAATGATTCGCATAATTCTTTGGATGTGCACAACGACCACGAGTACGTGGCACACGCTACAGTCTCTCTTTTCTGTTCCTCTTTTTCGAAAATCTGGTACATGGATATTACAAAGTTGCGTGCATTGGTTCGATCTCTTGTGGAAGCGTGAACAACTTATCTAATCTCATCGCGTTTCTCCATAACACGGGAGCTGGTCCTGATGATTTATCGCCGTGAAACGCCGCCGAGGACTTGAACGTGGAATACACACGTTCGCAATCTCCTCGATCGTGATTAAGTTATCCCAATTTCCATATAATTGGATAATCTCGTTCCCTCCTTCCCAGGGAAAATTCTTTCCACTGTAATAGCGTAATTTCATACTGATTACAGTGAGTAAATATTAATGAAGCTAGATCGTCTATGCTTGAAGAAGGTTCTCCTTCATTTTATGCAGTCACACACACACATACACGCACACATACACATATATATGCAAACAGGTGAGAATTTACAAAGTCTTCTTTCTCACTTCCGAGCTTTTGCTGTTTTAGTTCGCGATCCACCAATAATAATCAAGTAGCTTTCAGCAAAAGCTGAATCGTCTATCAAGCTTTACTTTTTCTACAAATTAATATAGATAAATTTATCAGTGTACGTTTTGTTGTAAAATTATGCCTGGTAAATTGTAGGCGGTTATATTTGAATGCTAATCAGCCTTTATCGGGTGCAGTTAAAGATAGCGCAGACTTTCTCCGTAATCATTAACTGTAAAGGCAGCCAATAACTTCTCTCAAATGTGGCTATTAATATTCTCCATCGCTATTTACATTTCTACGTTGAAAAAAAAGAAAAGAACGAACACGCTTCCGTATGCAAAATCAAGTGAACGTCGTGCTGCTGCTTTTGCGGGGATATCAAGTAAACTCGATCGAAGATTTCACGTTTCACGCGTCACGGATGGTACAAAGGAAGGAACGTAATATTCTAAAGGATTTAATTAACCATTTAAGCGTGCACGGATTTAGAAAGAAAATTTACCAAAGTAACATGAACCGCGACACGCGGAAACCGGTCTTAACGAGATCCCACCGCGGCCTGCAACGCGGCGAATCTGATAATTGACAAGTTAAGCGACATAATGAGAACTGCAGCTGGGAATCGCGGATTAAAATTTCATTCGATCCTTGCCACTGCCAACGAGAACACGAATTTCGTTTCAGACGAAAGTTTCGAGTCGCTCGGGTGTACCACTTGCGTACCAGATTTTTCCTACTTGCTTGGCACTTTACTCGTTATTTAAGAAACGTCTAAGAAAGACCAACATTCTTAGCCAATGGACGAATAAATAATTGGATCTTTTATTTTGAAAGTGGTGTAAATCGTTTCTTAAAACAAATGAGATATGTTAGTATTATATAGTATATAACTAGTTAGTATTTAATATCTTGAAAAATTCCAATGCTTTGTTCAATTTCAATCTTGTATCACGATGCCAAGACTGTTACATACGAAAAATATAAGGATATGTAGTACTCCTGTGCATCATGAATATTTCATAACACTGCCACATGAAGAGCATAAATAATTAATAATGCCAGTATCTTATGTCAAGTTTAACAATATATAAATATAATTAATGTTTATAATAAAAAATGCTAATCCTATTTTATTTCTTGTTATAAACAAAATTAGATTAATATGAGATATATTTTGAGTGATATTTGTTATTTCAAAATTGAAATTAATTATGCTAATTATGAAATTGGTATAAGTCCATTTCCAGCCTGGAAATTGACAATCATTTTAGTTAAATTCGCCTAATTTTTTAATTGTCGAATCTGCTAACATTCAATTTTCTCGAAACAAAAGAAAATATACTTGCACCACTTTCAATATAAACGGTCGAATTAATTCGTTTCTCATCTGGACATTACTTAAGTAACGTGAACGGTTGACAAAATCTCTTCCCAAGTCGCGAGCCCAAACTGTGTCCGTTCACCAGAAAATAACAGACAATCAAAAAGAAATAAACAGCCACGTATTACTGGTAACATTGTGTAACACGAATGTGCGTGCAACGAATGCGTAACTGATGTAAGTAGGTAAAACAGTGAGTTATCGTCGAGAATCGTTCCCGTCCTTGGGAATCGCATCGCGGAATGCTCACGATGACGATTGTCCACCATCATCACGGTGGAAGAGTGAGGTCAACGGTGGCAATTAAAAGACACTTAACGTCAAACTCTGATACTTCCACGCGGTAACATTCTTACCATCCATTAGCATTTTTACATACTCCTATATTGATCGTTACAATTAAACAGCTGACAGAGACGAAAAATAATTGTCAATCAATCAAACATCACATTCAAGCAAACATAAAACGAAGTTATTACATTTCAGCCTTGCGAACGATATTCTGGAAAATTTCTGGACCACATCTTACGAGCCAAGAATTGTCATTACGATGCATCAATCTCTGTCGATAGAATATTTAATGACTATCGCGTGTTACGCAACGTCGTATACAGGAAGAATAGCGGAGTCAAGATTCCCTGAACGGATCAAGTTCATCCGTTGAAACGAACGCGAGGATGTCGCATTGTCTTCGTGGGCAAACGCGTCGTTTATCACTAAGAGGGAGGATTCGATTCTTAATTGAACCAATCGCACGCGATGCTATCTTCAACCCAGCGATTTATCTTCAGCCTGGAGCTACTCCATCGACAGAGGACGCGTCTCGAGTGCTGTAAATGCTCGCGTAGAACGGAACAGCAACCGGCTAGAGACGCCTCCTCAGCGACGCTGGATCACCCCGGCTTTCGCCTCCGCTGCCCACGCTGCCCTCGACTGCTGCTCCTTTTTTCCCGTCACGGTTTGCTGGATTTCGAAATTGAAAAGAAAGGAAAGGTCCGTGGGCTAACAACTCGCGATTTTATTCGGTGCCACGGTTCTCCCGTTCCCAATCACGTCCGCGAACCATCGAGATTTACGGCTCACGGATAAACGAACGGGAGAAGTGAAACTTACCATTCGCGTTCGATTACGATTGCCTTTATGAAACATTACGCGCGATTAATTCTCTAAAAATTCGAGGTTTAGTTACACAGATTTAGAGAAACGCGGAAATCTTCATCGAGCAAAGTAAAATACCATAGGAGAGCGATCGAAGGATGCAAACCCTCTCGAAAAGGATAAGGAAGAGAAGGAAACTGTTCGACATCGAACGCGTCGCGATCCAATGCAAAAGGAAACTCGAGCGAGTTGCAAGGATGAAGTCGCGGCGATTTAAATCGCGTCTCGTGTAACACGCGTGGAACGCGCAGCAGGTACGAGAGGTGTGCGCATACATCGCGAGCGTCTCGATCACCGTAGAAGGTGATCGCCAAGGTGCGCCACGGCGATTTTCCTCTGCGAATGATAGATCTCGTCGACGGCTGGCCGTGGAGGCGACATTAACGCGAGCGTCCCGGAAAAGCCTCGATCTTTAAAAGTGGAGCGCTAGCCTAGAGAGCGTGCACCAGTCGTGACCAAACGCGATCGATCAGTCAAGATCATTGGAGCAAGCACAGCTTTATTTAGATCGCAGAGTCCGCTGACACCTGACCAGTAACGATCGAGCCTCCGCGATCGGATTCCCCTTCGTTTATATAAGAAAACGTTTACGATTCAGCTGGTAGATGTACCTTGTTCCCTGTTTTCTTACGGTGAAAGTTAGATAATAGTAATTCCGCGTTAAGTCGCGAGCTGACGATTTCGTGGAGAACTGGAGGACCTTATGGCGCGTCTCGCGAGCGTCGTACGCAGTCACGAAAGTCATTTGCTGTGCAAACGATGGTTTTAGTCGTTCAATTTTTGGTAATACGCTAGACGAATTATGATTACAGATTCTCGAGGACTGTAACCCTCTTTTATTTGTAGGAACAATTTTTGAACTAAAGAAAATGATTCTAGGGAAATGCTCCTGGGTGGAAAAACGAGATTTCGAACGATTCGTGGGCTTGCTCGGTTTTGCAAACTTTTTGTACAAGTTTCTATCGTCATCTACAAAGAGAGATTATTAGCGTATTTATATCGCTGTTAAAGATAGCCGATCGATTTTAGTTTCGTTAATAAAGATCGAGTGGATTCTGGAATAGAGGGTTCCATTAACAGGATTGTTTCTGGGAAGGTAGGAAGGGGTTTCGATCGATTTCTCGGTTAAAATTGAATGAATAGTTGGCGCGTTTTCGGGAGTATTCTTTAGCCGCGAAGAATTTCTTATTTACGCTTCGCTATTCGACTATGCTCACAAACTATTCGTTTTGTCTCTTCTCTCGCTTTGAATTGTAGCGAGCGAATTGTATGGACGAATCGTTCGAACAGGGACGCTGCCTCGTTGTTTTTCCGGCTAAAATTGAAAGAAAGAGAGAGAGAGAGAGAGAGTGAAAAAATGTTCAGAAAGTAAATGGCGAAGACTATTTATAGAAGACGAAGGATGAATACGTTTCGAGCTCTCAACGAAGTCGTTCGACCGTGTGAAACGGTGATGATGCCCAGTCAGACGAAACCGAACGATTTCAGATAGCGACTCCTTTCGAATCGTCTTCTGAAAAAAAATCTATCTGCTATTCCATTGTCGTTCTTAAGAAAAAATTAACTGTGGAGAAAGTACTTTGAAATGTTCGATATAATTACACAACTGATAGCTAAATTAATAGATTACGAGCCTACAGAAAATATATATTATCTGACGGTGAGTATTAATAATTAACATAGAGCGTTTGAAGCTTTAATCATTCAGATTTTATGATAAGAAGGCGCGATAAGAAGGAAACTCGAGGCTGAACTTTCCACGAAGGGAGAAGCTATTTAAATATTTGAACGCCTTGAATTTCGTCCTGACTTCCTCCATCGAACTTCTCCCCAAAAATCTACTCGGATACCAGCGTCTAAATGTTTAATTGCCTCGCTAACCGAGCGCCGTAAATCGTGGCAACTTTTGCGAACTGTCAGCCGCTACTTTCACTTCGAAATGGAGCTGCATTTTTCCGAGTTTCGCGAAAGCTGCTCGTCGGATCCCTAATCCGATGACCCAGATTACAAGGCTAGTCCGAGTCGACTCGTTTCCTCGGACGTCGCGAGTGTTAAAAACCAGCTACCAAAGGAACTTCGTGCTCGAGCTTTTCCTCCATGTGGCCAGCCATAATTCACGAATGGTGGTTCGATTTCGCAACCTGTTTTCGCGTAACCTGGCGATAAACCGGCTTGGAATTCGCTCGATCTACCGGCGATCGTATCGTGCACGCGATACTCCCTTGCTCGTGGATACATTGTTCCCTGTGGAGGAACTCGAGGGGCTAAGAAGGGTGAAATGAACGATAACCCTTTTTCAGGAAGCTCGAACCAACGCTGCGGCTCCATTTTGCATCTTTTCTATTCTTGATACGATTTATCTATTTATTCTCCTCTATTTATCTTTTTACTTTATTTTAATCATTAATGAGATCAATAACGAGATTGTAAACATATTTCGTCTCGAATAATAGTAAAATCGAAGAAGAACCGATCCATGAAAATTTGTATTCTATCAATTATTTAAGATCGACGATACCTTCAACTAATTAACTACGTTCGACACGTGTATACACTTCGATCGAGAACTCTATTAACGACTGTAATTGCTGATTTTTTTATCGAACAAGAACGCAACGCTTCCTCGTTCTGCTTTACTTTGTTCGTGAG
Organism: Xylocopa sonorina; assembly: GCF_050948175.1. Taxonomy (NCBI): domain Eukaryota; kingdom Metazoa; phylum Arthropoda; class Insecta; order Hymenoptera; family Apidae; genus Xylocopa; species Xylocopa sonorina. The sequence continues at coordinate 8,536,478 of NC_135197.1, read as the reverse complement.
ATACGCAATAGAAGCGTCTAAGATCTGCGTTCGATGTGGAGACTCGTCGTTGCTCGATCTAATTACACGCTTCGCGAGGGATTTTTCAAATTACGCCCCACAGTTAACTGGTTAACAACAGCACGATATCGTTGGCAGCAGTCGCCACGCTTCGCGATGCTGTTACACGCGGTATATTTTCTCCTGTGTAACGCAGAATTAAGCGACACACCTTAGATTAGGTACCCCCGTTTCCGCAACATTAATCGGCGGAAACAATTTGAAGCCTAAAGATCCGTCCAGATAACATCGCCCATAGCGTCTTATACATTTCTACACGCAACAGTGTATTAATAACGGAATACGCTCGGTAATACGCTATTTCTAACTAGAGAAAACAGACCGTCTAACGTGCACTCGTCACGTGCTACGTAACGCATTTTTATTCTCCACTGTGCCGATAAAATTCGATATCCCGACTTCGTATACACGACAGAACATCGAGATACACTTATCGAATATTTTCAATCGAGTATTTTAATATCTTATCCAATGGAATTTATTATTTACTTAGCGACGTGATTTCTGGTGATTGGAAATTAATCGTCGGTGTTCCCATTTCGTCAATGCGTGAGGCAAGACTACCAAAAGGTTTCCTCTTTCGAGGCAGCAGCTAAATCGCGATTTAACGATCCGCGTGGACACCCTCGTAAATAATAAACGAGCGCGTGAGTTAAGTTTAAGCAATCCACGATACGAGACAAGCGTGCCACGTGAAAATCACTTTTCTCCGTTATAATTTCTCTCTATTTAAAGTGTACTGCACGCGTGTCGAACTGTGACATTCGATCGATGCTTTCTACAACGTTCTACCCTATAGTTTTCACCCGGAACGATCACGAATTGAACGACGCGAATTAGTTTCGCGAGGTTCTGACGAGCAATTCGCCAAGGAGTTAACAAAAAAAACGGCGAACGCTCTGCGCGCCAGGACATCGATTACTCGATAGTCACAGCTGTGCGTGTGTAAATAATTACAGCTGTTAGCCGATGAGTAACGAAGCGCCCCGTGAAACCGGACCAACGCTCCAACCCTTCGATCGAGCGATATACTTAATCGCGGCTCGCGACGTGTTACCAAATTTAATCGAGCCAATTCGATCGTTCGAATTTCAATTTTAATCTGGTTACTGCGCGCACCATGCGCACGTGCTGCACCACCAGCTGGCATTACGTCAAAGATTGTATATCGGCTAACAGATTCATCGTCGCATTAACGGAATTAATTAGAAGATCGACAGACTCCCTGAGAAGGCGAATGACTTTGCAACGTTGCAAGAATCAGCTGTGCTATTTGATATACTGCGAAAGATTCGCATCGAGTCGCTATATAAAAGAAGATACGATACTCTTGTGTATTATCGTCTCTATTTAAATCCCATGATCAGTACTCTGACTCTTCCCAAACCTGCAGAAATTAATTAGAAGACATAATCGACAGACTCCCTGAGAAGACGAACAATTTCGCAACGTTACAAATATCAGCTGTGCTATTTAAAATACCATGAAAGAATCACATCAAGTCTCTATCTAAGAGAAGACAGGACATTCTCGCGTATTATCGTCCCTATTTAAATCCCACGTCCAGCTCCAACCTTCTCCAGCTTTTTAATTCTTCCCAAACCTTCGAAACGATTAATCGTCCCGTCTTGAAACGTCGACAACGCCACTGTTTTACGTTCACGCGAACTAAAATCGAATTAATCATCGTCGAAAACTGATTCGGGTGGGGCCGACCGGTTGGCAAAGTGTCCGTCACCGCTTTCTTGCAGTCAACCGGTTAGAATTTCCGACACCTTTCCCGAAAGGAAACCGAAAGAGACACGGCCGTCCGTTTGGGACGCTCGCCAAGCTTTTGACCGTCGATAACGGGGTCGCTATGATGCCTACATATTGATTGTTTATCGCGACGGGTTTGCGCAGGCTGCCGTGTGCCAAGATTAACGGTGCAAACGAAGCCACGAACCGCACAGGACAATGGCAAGTTCGACTCATCGTCGAGCGGAATGGACAATTACATTGCGAGGCGTATCGCGAGGCTAATTCCTCTACGATCTAACCAATCACTGTTCGGATGTAGATTTCTGTGAGAACAACGATTTCATCGTCTGCACCAAAGATCCTGCAAGGATACTCCAGCTATCTAGCGCAGAGTTTCTTAAACTGTGCCGCCAAAGCTCGACAAATGTTATTTCTATTATTGTATTATACACTTATTGTATTTTTAAGTTTGGTGTTTATTGAACATGTTAGTTTTCGTTGGAAACCAAATACAAGAATTAATCTCTCGTCCTCAAGTCTGAAGGGATGGCAGTTCCTTTCAGATATACATTTCTAAAGTTTGTTTATATAAAAAGCGATAGAGCCTCTTTAGGTCATTGGCTCTATATGTTTTAACTTTAGTTCAGTTCTCTGGAGAGAGCGCAAGGCAAAGGTCTCTTCAAATAAAGAACATTATAGAAAAATAAATCGCTATCTGTTATTTATAAAACCCATTTCCAACAGGACATTTTCTTAAAGTGTCTTGTGCCTTAAAATTCAAGATTAATGAATGCCATAAAATATTTGCCTGCAATCTATTCTGTAAATATTATGGGGTCCTCGAAAGTTTAAGAAACTCTGAACTAGCAGGTTATTCTGCGAACTGAAATTAACCGAACAAGTGGAACGAAGTTTCGTCCTGCGAGACCCTACTGTCTCGGGACCATCAGGACATCTAGAAGTTGACGAGGTACGCGCAAGTATCTGAATCTGCCTAATTACCAACAGAGCACACGGGAGTTCAGTCCTCCACATTTCTATTCTCTCAACAGCGAACGAACTGGATCGTCTTTGGGAAATTTCAAATGTCGAAACGCATTGTGGCATCAGTCCACGTGGTCCGATTCATAGAACAAGAATTCGTATGAGTCATCGAAAGCGTCGCTTTCAACGGCTGTTCAGTAACGCGAACGTGAATTAATGAAACGATTAATAAACTCTATTGTCACGATATTCGATCGTGATATCGACATTTGTTTATCGCGATATACTTCCTCGTTGCATATCAAGCGGAAGATTGTCGACAGTAAATTGTATGCGTACAAAACGGAGTGGCACTTCGATGTAAACTTTTCTTGAAAGTAAGTTCCGTTTAAAATACATCGCTTGTAGTAACATCCTGCCAACATCGCGAGAATCCAATCTCACGTTTTGCTGTTTATTCTGTCCGAGGTGCGACCACGAAGAAATTGTACTCAAGTTTGCTGGGTGTAGGATCAATTTCCGTGGAATTTGATCGATACGGAAGGAAGATCATTCATCTTTAAAATTACACATTCGCAGGTTAAATCGAAGCAATCCAACAGAAGGCAGCAGGCTGTTTGAGGAGCATCGAACTTCCATTTAAGTTCGTCCATTTAAATCGACACTGCTTCGCGCGAGACGTGAATTCGTATCGCGATCTGATCACGACTTACCAAAGCAAAAATGTCCTCTCTCTCTCTTTCTCTGTAAAATTATGTAATTTCGTCTATCGCAGTGGATTCTAATCAATTCGTGTCTGCGTAACCCGGTAACCCAGAATTCTCGCATCCATATGCGCTCTTGAAATGTCAATAAAACTAAATCAGAGGGTGCGTGCGAATATCCTGAAGCCCCTTTTAGAAGACGAAAAATGGAACGTGGCGAAGCAGAAACGGAACGCTGGAAATATTTACGACGCTCGAGGTATGGTAAGTGGTTTATTAAATTTTTTAACATCGACAAATCGAGCCTCGATCCAAATGAGAACCGTAACGCGTGCGTGGGATCTGTTAAAGAAAATACACCTCCGCTGTGCAGAAATATTAGCACGTTATTTTATTCCTACGCGGGAGAGAAATTGTTATTTTATCCTTGCTCTTCGACTCGAACTGCGATCTTTCAAAGCTCGATATGCGATCGTAATAAATTTAAAAGTATGGGTCACGTCGAAACCAGTAAAAAAAAAAACAGTCGCGAATTCTTTGCACACACATTAACGCGATAGGTTCAAAGAGAAGGGTCAGAGGTTTCCAGGAACGCGACATTTCCGAACGCGGTTCCACGGACGGGTTTCTCGCGATGGTTAATCCGAAGTCAGCGAGAGTCGCGTAATTAAACGGCTAATTACTAGCGCGAGTCGCGATTCCTAGAGATCCAGCACGCAATGCGAAAAAACCAAAATAAAAAGCCCCCCGTGGAGAGGTGGCTTCTTCGTTCAGGTACAGGCTCGTTTTACCGTGCAATAAATAACCTTGCGTACAGGAAACGAACGCCATATTCGTCATAGCGTCGCGGCTCGGGAATAGCTTTCGTGCAAACTGTCGCCAGCACGGCTACCAGCGACCACCACCACCATCTACCGGAAATACATTACGAAACCTATTTCTTTCATACTGACTCGTCTACATTTTCAAGAATTCTTTAAGAATATTTTCTCGTACACTTTAATAGAGGAGGAGGACGCGAAATAGTCCTTTATACAACTTGCACCCTCCTTTCATTCGCCAGAAGAATTCGCGACCCCCCTCGTCCTTCAGAGCATCGCCAAGTTGGAGCACCTTTTCAAGTTGGTACCTCGCGTTTCGATCGCGAGAAATAATGCTCGGTTGGTCTATTGGTAAAAAAAAAAAAAAAGAAGAAGAGCTGGTCGAGAAAGTCGCTTGTAACTCTTACGACTCGCGTGCAACGGTTTCCGCGTGTAAGTTCAGACTTCATTAATTACGATTAATTGGAATATGATACACGGATGCAGCGGGGCTTGTAACGAGCTCTGGACACGAGGCGTTGCGCAGAGATATCTTTTCATTGATCGAACACGATGCTCTCTTATCCAGACGAATTGCTCGACTCGGAACGGCGACAACCACCCGATGAGAATCGCTTCCCGGTACCGTTGCGAAACATTTTTGATAATTAACCGTACTAATAACGTTGCGATGCAAACGATCAGCGACTGGCTTCGAGTTTGTAAAGATGCTAATTTACAGAGAACGCTGTTATTAACCAGTGTTGAAGGAATGAAATAAGAGGGGAAATCGCCTTCGGGTTCTTTCCTTTTTTCTGAATAAATCTGCTGTTTCAGGAATTCGCGATACTCTCGACTAACGACAGTATTCTTGAATATTTTATGTATACACGCTGATGACTATCGGAATAATAACTGATCTGAATAATCATGAAGTGCATTCACTCCGTAGCATTTCTTTTTAATAAGACTAGCCAACGTGTAGTCGGTGTCGTAGAAAGTGTGAATTATTTCTTTGATGTTTGATCTTGTGAACCACATTTTTTGTGTAACATCGAGAAAATGTGAAATTTTCATTTCAAGTATTTAAAAGATCGGTTATCGATTCGATGATACGGATAAATTGATTCGTTTTATTATTCTGTTTGGGGAGATCTGTTTTCGAGCGGAGGTTCTCGAGATACGATTCGTAAATCTATGCGAGAAGAAGTATTAACGACCAAAAAAAGAAGGCGAGAATTACATAGAGAAATAAGTTTATCAGCATAATACTAAAAATGCTATTCTGTAAAACTTGGAACGAAAACGAGCACTATATGAAGTGCTAACAGGAATATACGATTAATAGAAAGAATGGTAATGGTATTTCTGAAATTCCTACAATTAATTATAATGAACAGTGTTAATATTAGACTTCCCAAATTAAGGAACTTCCTCTTATACATATTATGAATATCTGTTTTTCATGATAATTTGATTAATATTTATACCCAGCAGTAATTATCGCTTATTTACTTTAAACGTTAGTCCGTTAGTATTAAGTTATAAGCCAAGGATCTTAAAATAATAATTACAGAATTAAATAGTAAGGAAATATGCTTTTGCCAACATTATATGTACATAAACATACAAAAAAGCATTCTCAATAATTAATCATACAGAATAAATTTATATCCAGAAATATCTGTGGCAGAAGAAAATTCTTTTGGAAAGACCACTATTCCATCTTCTATCAGACATATCTAATATTTGCACATCAAGAATAAATAGTATTTGAAAGAAACGATATAGACAAACATTAATATTAATCAAGGATGCAAAAGCTAGTTCATCGTCGAGTAAAATCAATTCAAAACTATGGACAACATACAGGTCAATTAATTTGCATACTAATAATACAGAATGCAATCAATATTGTTATCATCTAGTCGATTGCACCTATGTCAAATATATTTCTTATATTGCATCATTAAAATTCTCTTTCCTATCAACGTATAGCTCTCTACAATTTCAGATTAAATACCTCCATCAAAATCTCTCATGTGCAAAATGATAACATTTGCAAACGTTCGGTAACACAGCAAGATCAGAAAATAAAAGTGTTAACACGTTCGCTGTTGTATCTACTTTAAACATGATGAGAATGCAGTATATGTGCATAAATAATTGCAGTTCTGTTTTAAAACATTCCTCTGCTGCTATAATACCAATCTCTAGGTATTATACAACTTTTACACGACATTCTTTCCTCTATACATACATATTAAAGTATGCAAACACTGATTACGCTTACATTCTCATCAATCATTCTTAACTTTCATCGATTACTCCTCTCCCATAAAACACATACCAAATATAAACCACGCTAGCGAAGAAAGAATTATTCAACTCATTGCGCTTTGTCGATGGACTGACGATCATCGCTCAACAACAGTAAACAAAAACCAAAGAAACAACTGCGCGCTCCACGAAATACAACTCTCAAGTTCCGGAGCTCCATCTAACAGAATCAGTAAACAACATCGTTCACAACTCTCTAGAAACTCTCCTGCGAACTAAATTTCAACCATACCACTTTCAACCCGCAGACAGTCCATCGACAATCAAAATCTATGAACCAATTCACAGCGCAAAGAGTTAAACCATTGAACCGTTCAGACAAAAGTCGTATTAAACGCAGATCCGTACCTGACGAGAATCGTAGGCGTCGGAGAAGTGTTCAGCCTCGGCTCCCCCGTGATGCTGCTCGCCGGCGGAGCCCTTGCGTCTATCGTCACCCGCGTTACGATCCATTGCGTCGGAAACATGAACGGCCGTGTCGCGCACGCCGTCAGACGCCCGTTCCTCCGTTCCAGGGGCAGGTACCTCTGTTTTCCCCTTGGCGAAGAGGCGCGAGATCGCACTCCACATTCAACGAGGTCACAGCATCCGCGACGGCTGCCAGCGGCGACTCTATCCGTCCGTGCTGGTCCTTGTCCTCGTCATAGCCGGCTCGTGGACCGCGTTACCCCTCGACGGATGTCCCTCGACACGCACAAGCACCTTCCAAAACCCGCCTCTTCGTCACGGGATCATCGAGTCACGCTTCAATCGATCATCGAGCGTCCGCGCTCGAACGACGCGAACGTTCGCGCTCGACGAACGTCGAGGTTAGGTCCGCGCGCAAAGGCCGCTGCTGGAACGTCGCAGCGAGAGTTAGGTTAGAATGCGCGACGGGTTCGATCACTCGCGTGCGAGTTACTCGCGCTCGAATTGCTTCTCGACTTTCATCCCGTGCTATCCTCGAACTGTTTACTCGCGCGCGATGCACGCTGTGCCAGCGGAGTAACCGAGCGACGCGATGGCGGCGAGAATGAGGGACTCGGAGGGATTTTAAGTCTCGTACGGCTGGTGCCGGAACGCGCGCAGTGCTCCGCTCGTTCGACACGATGTTTTGATACGGCAGCGTTCCACCTCGACAAGCAGCGCCGTGCGAGCGCGGCGCGGTCAGAGGTCGCGCTCCAAGTAACGCCGGGTAAAACGCCGCGAAGGACGAGCGACTACGGCTAAGGACATCCGTGCGCCGTGCGTCCCGGTCGCGTTTCGAGGACCACGGCTATTTTTGTCGCCGGCTCGCCTCTCGCGCGTTACCACGCTCCACGGGCAACGTGCGAGCACCTACGCTCGCTATCGATTTTGCGCGAAACTACCAGCAAATGTCTGAGCGTCAAGCGTTTGATTTAGACGGTTCGACGTTCGAGCGTCCTCTCCAGGGAGGTGATAACAGGCTTCCTCGGGATGGTGGTCTTTAGTGGTCGATTCTTCTCGATGGGTGTCGGAAAAAATGTATATTGGCACCTGTAAAATGGGCGTACCTCGCGAGACTCTCGTTCCAGGGGATTCTGAGTTCTATCGCGGATGGAGGCGAGGTACTGCTCGCGTTCTTCGTCGTTTCGCGTGATTCCTCCGCGTTGATTAACCTACGGGCCGGGTAACTCGAGTCTCGTTTGACAGCGGCACGAGAGCGCACGAGAGGACTAACGTTGAGTTGCACAGCCACAGACTTTGCGATTAGCACCACCGACGATCCCTTAACTCGACGCTGTCGGGATTGTCTGTTTCACGCGCGAAACTCCTGGGTATCACGAAAGCAGAGAACGACGCGCGTGAAATCTTGGGCGAGGGACACTGTCACCACGGGAAATCGTCATTTCGCACGAACATCAAGTCCACGGCACGTTCGCCGTCCATCGTGAAAACGATTATCGATTGCGAACGAGATTATCGCCCGGCGATGTATCGAAACGTGTTCGAGATCCGCCGCCATGTTGCCTCGCGGTCGAGTCAATTCGCTGGGAACGATACGTCGCGATAGAGGGGAAACGAGAGTGCTCGCGTCCGGGATTTCGTTGTCCCCTGGGAAAGTGCTGCTCCCTGCGGTTGTTCCCGGTCAAAGTAGGGATCTACCAGGTTCGATTCTTACGTACGATGAATAGAAGTTGGATCGGGATCTATCTTGGTCCTGTGTCTTCGTCGACGAGCTGTGGAGCGGATCTGCATTCGACCAATGTATTCTTCTGCACGCGAAATTTGGAGGCTCTCAAGTACCGTTTTAGCATCACTGGGAATATAAGGAACATGTTATATTTATTACAATTTGCGCGCGAAATTAGACACTCAATTAGTAACTGATTTTTATGTACGTGATTTGTATTGAATCGCTTATTTTGTGGCTGATGGCGTCATCTTTGTAAAAAGTGCCCAAACTTGTCGTATATGATTATTGACGGCGAAGTAAACTATTTAAGAACTATTAGCGCCATTTCTCTGAGAAGCGCTGAAATTGGTTGGGCGTTAGTTTCACTTTTTTCCGCAGAGAGGCGCTAGTAGTTCTTGAGTAGTTCACTTCACTGTCGATAACGCTGTGCAACCAGTTTGAGCACTTTTCGCTGAGTTGGCGACACCAGTCTTTCAGTAGTTTACTTCGATGTCGATAATTGTGTGCGACCAGTTTGAACACTTTTTGCAGAGATAACGCCACGTGTGTATCAGCAAGTTTTTTCAAATAGTAAATTCGATCGAAGAAAGTGAAATTATTGATAAATACTGAAGAAATAAGGGACGGTGCCTGCGAAGATAATTTGTATAGTGTATTTAATTAATATACGCGTTTTTTTCACACGCACACACACACGCGTATTATATAGAGAAACTGTTTCTTATTTCGTTAATTAAAATACGCTAAATATTGTGGCATGCGCGTATCAGTAGCCGTAACTGTACAACCAAGAAATTCAAATTCAAATTCTACACTTGCCGCTCAAGAAAATATGGACAATATTAATTTATTATGTACAGAAGTCACACATGTCTATGTACAATTGAAACATACTTAAAAAGACTCTATTTCTGAGTGTTTTCTTTTAAAAACGTTTAGTAATATAAATTTTTAGGAATATTTGGTTCTTTCGTAACAATTTAGTCAAAGGAAAGAAAGGAGAAGAGAATATATACTAAAATTTGAATTCACGCGATGAAATCTTTTAAATGAACAAATATTTTGTAGAAATAAGTCAAGTCAACTCAAAGCCAGCTCCCTTGTTACAGTTTAATCGAAGAGAAGTATAATTTTAAGTTTAATTAACTTATCTTCGTAAAATACATATTCCTTTAAACGATTTTGCTGTGCGAATTCAAATTTCACTTTCTCCTCTTTTCTTGCAGATCACTGCCAAGTATAAACGATCAGTGCCGTTACCAGCAGAATTATTATGCCAAAACGTGTCGCATAATCGATGCACGGTGATATAAAAGAAATCTATCTAAGTACATTGTACACATTATATAGTATGTATTATAGAACGTATTTACAACGATATATTTACATTGTCATTAGAAAAAATTGTTGTTAATTATACCACAGACTATATTATTCATCGATCGATTTGACCGCGTGCGAACGCGTTCGCGCACCCACCCGGCTAAAATAAACCCACGCTTCGTTCCCATTCATACGATTAAACACTCGTTAAACGCTCGTTTAAAAAACCGCTGACACATTTCTCGAGCAGCGGCGGCGGCGGCGGCACGTTCGAGTTTCGCCTCGAAATAATTTAAATTTTTAATCTCACGCGTCGATTAAGTATGACTCTGTACGAACTCTCGTACGTCCCCTACGAAAGTTTGTCAAGGATAGATGTCTGTACAAAACAGAAAAAAAAAGAAGAACGAGGGGGAGAAAGGGAGGATTGGTCGATCAATCAATTAATTAGTAAGTTCTCTCGCTCGATCGCGCGTTCTGCTCCGATTTAAACGCGCGCACCTGTTGATGCTCATCGAATATCTGATTCCGTTTCGCGTGGTAATCCACGACGTTACCACGGATCGTGCTAAAGAACTTTCTACTTTCTATATACGCGTATATAAATACGCTTGTACTCTACATACGTGTACGCAGAAAGTCGAGTCGCACGGGTTTGCAGGGTGGTTCTGTAATTGTTACGGTCGGAGCATCCCTTAAATGCGCGACAGCTGGAGAGAAATTTCATTCAGAATGAATGTATACACGCACGGAGCAAGGAGAGAGGGGGTAGAAGCGTAAAACTTCCGGCAACATATTTGTTATTCCGTGTATACCTTTTGTAAGGATGCTTATTTTAGAATATCCGTTACTATATTTCTAAAGTTTTTCAGTTGTCGTAAATTCCTTTCTCCGTTTGTTTTCTGTTAAATAAATTCTTCTCTAAAAATGAGGATGCGACGACAATTACCAGACGAGCCCGTGAAAACGTTTTGTATAATATGCTTGTGTAAACGAGAGATTTCCGGATGGAGATTACATTGATTCTTGCTGCGTGGTTCAGCCTGACAGGATCGTCAAGAATCGATTTATCCTTGCACGACAGACCTTCTCATTCGCCTTCAACTCGAATCACCTCCTGAAACAGCCTGTACATGTACGAATCCGCTACGAGTATTACGTACAATGCTCTTATTCGCTCGATCAGAGATGATCATCGCCTACGAACATATAAATAAGTCTAATTACAAGATAAAAGGATCTACCATTTTCCTCTTCGTCGCGGCTCTTAAGCGCGTACGTGGACGACCATCGACGTGCGGAAGAGCCGAGCGCGAAGCGCGTTCCCCAGGATGAGAACAGAACAAGTGGAAGGTTCCACGAAAGAACTGAATGGGCGACCCTTTTCTCAGACTGTAATACGGAAAGTTCGAGGGACGTTAAATTAAATATCACTAAACGGAGAGACGTGTTAACCGACTGAACGTTTGGAGAACGTTAAAGATGCGATATTCCAGTTGATTAAGGGAAAAAGAACGGTGGAGGGGAAGACAGAAGAGAGATAGAAAGAGACGATTCGGTGTATCGGTAAATGACCCCGATCGTCGCGTATCGTATATTACAATGTATCCACTAGAACCGGATAAAGTCACGTGTCGGATCGCGCGTAATCGTCGATCAATTGTTCCCATCGTTACATCCACCTCAGCCAGCCGCGAAATAATTACGATCGTTAGTACGGAAGCACTTGTGTGTTCGGGGTAATTACACTATCTACTAGTCGAAATTTGGCACCAGACGACCGATGATTCTCTGCGACGCTCGTAAACCCGCCATCGATCAGCGTTCGTCGTAATAATCCACGTCGAACAGAGGGCGAACGGACACTGGAGATGCTCGCTGAACCGAGCCGATCGAAGTCTTCTTGGTACCGACACTACTCGAACAGTGTAAATTAACACACGCATACACGTATACGCACGTAACACACTCACCCAACGCGTTCAATCGGATTACAATTTACACTTTTCGCTTCACCTTCGATTATATCGAATCGGCGGGTCGCGCGACCAGAGTTAAACGACGTCGCGCTGCACGTACGAGTCGTGTTCTCACCCTAACGCCATAGTCCCGAACCGTCTCGTCGATTAACAGTTCCGAGTAGTCGACTCAGAACGGCGACGACTCGTTTTAAAAACCGTGGATCGGACACGCAACGGTCCATTTAAAACTTTGTACAGTGTCTCTATTCGCGTTCGACGCGACTCGAGTAGAGGTGCACGCGTGTCCTGCTCGATCCTGGCCCGATATCAATGGCAACCGCAGCTCTTGACGACCATGTTTTTGTACTTCTTCAGTATAACGTTGCTTTCGTCGAGGAAATACAGCACGGAGATCGGCGAGAGCTTGGTGGGCGCGCAACAGGGCTTCGGCACCTTACCAGGGGTGACGAGGTGCACCAGGGTTTGGACGATCGCGTGATTCGTCGCGTTCATGTGGGCGTTCAAAGGGAAATTGCATTCGCCGCTGCAATAATATGCGTCGTACCCGTCCGGTGCTATGATCCAGTCCTGGAAAATAAATATTCATCGGTTAGCTCGCGATAAGCTCGCGGCCAAGCTGGAAGTCCTCGCGCCGGTCCTCGAGGCGCGATTGCGTTAAACGCGCGCGCGCTATTACGCCTCCTCGCGTAACTCACCTGCCACTTCAGGTCCCTGAAGCTGACGTACAACGTTTGGATCTTGCAGGTCCTCGGATTGTACTGCACGCCCGGATCTGGAACACACCAAGGAATACTGCTTTCAGTGCGCCACCTTCTACCCTTCCCGACGATCTCGAACAACCCTTTAACAGCTCGTTACAAGTGATCGATCACGATCCGTGGATAGTGTCTCTCGACACTAAGCTGAACTGTTAAAGCGTTAACGACGAGGTATGATTCCCAGCGATTGTAATTAGGTTTCTGTCTTGCGTTAGTTTCAATCTTTTTTTATTTAATTAATCAATCTTTCGTTACTTTTTCACAGCGTCTGTTTGCTCCGTTCGCTGACGAGTATAGAGACGTCAGAAACTCTGATTGCTCGTGCGTTTTTTGCTAGGAGAACGGAATCAGAAAAGTGTCCGCAGCTGATCGACACGAGACTATTAACAGGACCCTATTATGCACGGTGCGAGGCGTTAAACGTCTGGCTGTGGTATCAATTACGCTGGCTCGATTTCTAACGAGAATTATCGACGGAAAAACGATTTTAGCATGCGATCAAAGAGCTGATAGTGCGGGGATATAGATCAGCAGTTCTCATGGTATCTATCTCTATGATTTACAGCCGTGGAGCCCGATGGAATTCTGCGATTCATATCCGTCGATTACTCTTGTCAGAGCCATTGATTCTAACAGCTGAAACGTTTAAACGTGCAATTCGACGTGCAAAAAAAAAAAAGATTGAAAGAGGAATAACACGTTTAACGGCTCGTCGGACGTTACCTTCCGGACTTACCGGTGTACGGATTCACAGTCGAGGACTCGCTCCTCTTTCTTCTCCCAGCGTCACGTTTCTGCCGTACCTTCGACTCCCTGATGCCGGAACTCTTGAAGTAGCCAACCATGAAGGGTTGCTTGTCAGGGTCGCCTCTGAACCCGACGATCCCGATGTCCTCTGGTCTCATCTCGTGCACTGGGAACACGATAACGCACGATCTCGTTGTAATACTTTAAATCACGAAAGCCCTTTATATTTTAAACGATCAATTTTGGTGAACTTCCCACGAGGAGAATTGGAATGTATAATTTGTCTTTGGAGAGAGAGGTACAGTTTTCATCTAACAAAACCAAAAGAAATGCGTTAATACAAAGCGGTTATTTCATTTTAAGGACAACGCGAAATAGCATACGGAGTAAAGAAGAAAGTCGTTGAGAAAACTGATATTTTTCGACATCCAGCACTCGTCTAGCAGAGACAATTCCTCGTCAAATCGTCCAGGGAACGTTCGTTTCCCAGCTTCGCGATGCATCCCGTAACGTCATTAATCAACAGAAGCAGCTTTACTGCGCATCGTGTCGATCAGAGAGGATCCCGATCAACTGACGGAAACATCTTGATTCGGTGATCCCTAATTGACTGGCGAGCGGAATGCACGCGGTAACGAGCGCGCGCGCGTTTGTTAGAACGGCCTGCCCGGTTGGTATTATTAATAGGCAACCTTCAGGAATATTAACTATTTAAGAATCTCAACTACGGCCGTGTGTCAGCCGGCTCTCGATCGAGGGAGCCGTTCACTTCGTCGATATAGGCTCACGGTTCACCGTTTCCTAACGCGTTGGCCCTGCAATTAACTCTATCCGCAACGCGGGGTCGCGCGCGTTTAATTAATTGATCGTACCGTCAGCCAGGGTGCCGGTTGATCCGATCGAGATTATTCTTAATTATCACCCCGCGACACACGCGTCTCGAACGATCCATCCGTGCTCGCTGGTGCGGGGTAATGGGAATTGTCAACCTTCTGGTATTCGGTTCCGTTCGACCTTTCGTTTTACGAAAGGCGTTGCGCAACGGAAAGAATGCGCTCGCTTGTCAGAGGAGCGTGGAATTATCCTGTCGGGATGTGCACGCGAAACAGGCGCACGAAATCGAACGGGTTTCGTAATGTACGTATGCGAAGCCTGGCAGAAGTTGCGATACTTGTTTACTATAATTATTGGAGCCGCTTTAATTATTCATGCGGTAACGATTACGCTTCTCTTAATAGTTTACGGCGCGATAAAAATAGTGCCGCTTTACATGTATTAGCATGAAATGTCGCAAGTTGGTTCTGCACATTGGTCATATTAATGTCAACCGATATTATTCGAAACAGGCGCGACAGTGACACTAGGATTGGAGCGGAACCGTCGCCGTGAAAGTATGGGATCGTATTTTCAGCGGGAAATTCCCACCTTGAACAGTGAATAACAGCGTTCGCTTATTAGCGATATTAATTTAGAGCAGCCTGGGATGGTAGAAATTCCTCTTATCGGACTTCAAAGAGACCTGATCGCCGATAATGCGTGCCATCGAGCAAATATGGTTAACGTTACGTGACATAATCGAACGGTTTCAGGAACAAAGCTACGCGAACTATATGATTTACTACGCATCGTATAGTAAATCTTTCGAGCGGTGTAATAGAAATTTTCGATCGACATTTCGAGCGTCGATCAGACGCGAGGCTATAGAAGTCTTCGTTGAAAGGTTCACGCGGCAGTGGCATCTATCAATGGTAATTAGACAACAATGATTGATACCTAGCCAAGTGGCGGCTGGTAGACGATAAACATCAATGGGTTTTTTCAAAGCAATTCATCAGACTTTTATTAGACAAGTTGTCTTACAAACGAGCCAATGATTTATTTAATAAGTCCTGCCTGAAACAGAAACGGTCGTGATCGTTTACTATAAATAGTGCTCAGCGTACTCCGATACCTGCGGCTCGTATTTTCCATTCCGCGCTACATTCTAAATTAAGACGTTCGCGTGACAGATCGCGATCGATGTTGCTCAAGAAGAATTATAGAAAACACGGCTCTTCGAGAGATACCCAGACCGATATACCCGACCGTACGATTGATTGCTCCTCGAGCATCTTTTACAGGCTCTCTCGTAACACTTTCGTAGAATCGATTAGTCCGCGTTTTTACGCCTGTCGCTTAGAACGAGGATAAGAGAACTGTCGCAAAAGTATACAAGGCGATCTCCTTTAGCTGACAGAAAATTTCGAAACGCAAAAGCCAGACACCCAGCCGTACATGCATTCGAATTCAACGCAAAATTTTCGCGTTCCTTGTTTTTCCGTATCGCGTTGGCTCGACAGTCTAAGCCTGGACATTATCATAGTTTACACACCTCGTACAAATTGCCTGCTTATCCTTTACCGGTGTAGGAACAGCTGAATTCTAAAAAGTGCCGGTAGCTCGCTTCGTTCTCGCATGACTGCCATTTTAATAGGTAAAACGCAGACAGAGGCGTTCCCTACCAGGATGCGAAACGAAGTTCAGAAGAATTTACAGGAGCGTCCATCCCTTGTCGCGTTTTTCGCGCGAGTTGGCACAGTGTCCTTCGTATCGATCCTTCGAACGATCATTCTCCACGCGTTGTCCCGTCGAAACGAAACTTTACGACATCGAGGGCCCTGGAAGGTCCTCGCAGGAAGTCAGAGCAGCCGCGATCGGATCGAACCAGCCACGTGCGCTCGTGCTGGTTCGTCCTGAGAAGCTGGCAGCGGAGCCGATTCCGTAACGGCGCGCAAAGCGCAGCGGCAGGTGTCCGCCGCGATCACGGCAAATGCGCATTCCTGCGAGCCAATTTACTAGCTTTCTCGAACTCGACACGGTCGCGCTCGTAACAGGGATCATTTGCATACGCGCGGGCAACGGGTGCGCGCCCGCGGAGACGAGCCACCGTTGGCGAACCGTGGTCCCAACGCGTCCACGGGCAATGAGACCGTTTGGATTGCTCACACGTACAAACCGTGTCCTTTCGCGCGAATTTCGATATTGCACGAAAACCACGCGCTGCATGCGAAATCGATTTCGCTTGAAAAATGCCCCTCCGTCGCGGCTACGCGGATTCAACGCCTTGACATCTTCTTCTTCTTCTTCTTCCTCCACTTCTTCTTCTTCTTCGTCGACTTCGTCATCGTCGTCGTCGTCGTTGTGGTCGTTGTCTCCTCTCTTTCTCTGCTCGTCGCGTTCGCGAGCATCCTTGTTCGCGCTGGCGGAAGCATTCGAAACGCTTCTCTTGTTTTTATTGGCAGCGAAACGAGCGATTTGTATGGCACGCGTATGGTTCGCGGATGCGGGTCGAAATGGTGCTTTGAAGTGGAATTGCTGGTATTATCGAACGTTTCGCTTTTTGATTCGACGTTCGAACCGTTTCTCGAACTGCCTGGGCGTCGCCCAGACGTCTCGCGAATTTCTAATCCGAGAAAATTACGCGCAGCGATGATAATTCAAAGAAACTGATCACAGTTTATGGGAATTGAAAAATTTATTCGAACGATTACTTTCTCGCGCGTTTTAATAAAAGATACAGCTACACGGTTGGTAGATACAATAATCAGCTCGATCTGAGAACGCGCGGATTATAGGGTTAACGGTATGACGAACGCGACGACCAAGAACAAAGATAATGACACGCTGAAATCATGCGAAATTCCTGGTAATGTAATTCCAGGGATTCGCCGGTGATTATACGTGTTTCACGGATTCTTCGATCCGCGTATCCTTCTGATCCAGTTTTCACATCTATTAAGAGTAATAAAAAGCAATTTCTCTCGCCGTGTCCTCACCGTGCCGGAGGTTCAAGGGCGAAACGATTTCCTACGAAGGGGGCAGTCCTAGATCGGTCAGCCGCGCTTTCGCAACATTTCTGACAGTCAAGGACTTGGAACCGGCTAACGTTGCTGGTTTCGCGATTCCTTTCCAAACGAAATCACTCGTTTATTATTAAATACCAGTCGATAAGTTCGATCGTGCTCGATATTCAGCGATCGAAGTTTCACGAAATTTAATATTCCGTGCCGATTGGAACGCGATTTTCTCTATCGAACTCGCTGAATGCTAGAAACGTTCGACTTTTCTAATTCAATTCGCGATAAGAAGCAGCAAGAAAGTATCGCAGCGTAATGGAGCGAGTCGAGAGTTGTCAGCGTGCAGCAGTTTTCCACGTACGAGTCAAATACCTTTGTCACTGCTCTATTAACATCCCGATAGTGACTCCATTACCGCTGAATTAGCATCGCAATAAGCGTATACGACTAAGCACGCGGTATTAACGCTATCGTCGCGATCATTCGTCCGTAGGCTTTTTCAACGACACTCTCTCTTTCCCTCTCGATATTTCTCGATTATCCAATAAAACGACGATTTCTGGACATTTCTCTGGAACGACGCGCAAAGTCGAGCCAGTCCCGCAATGCTTGGGGAAAAGATCACCGGAAGAAGCGAGAAACCGAGCAGCAGAGCGCTCTTCGACCCTCGCTAAACCGCAACCCACGGCTCGCCCATTCCCCGGCAAATACCGCGATCCCTAAACATTTATTTACCCACGAGCAACCTGTTCTCAAACACTCGCGCGCGCGATTTGTGACCGGCTGATTAAACTAACATCTCCGTCGGGCAAATATTATTATTATTCAAGCAAACGCGTTATGCAATTACGATCTGCGAAGCGTAGTACGCGTGCTGCACCGGCGGGATCGCTACGAAAAATAAACGCCACGGAAATTTCGTCTCGCAGCAGTTTTCGACGCTCACGAAGGAAACGAGGAAACCTTTCGCAACGTTTACGACGATCAGAGTCGTTCTCTGAGAACGTCTCAGATAAGAAAAGGAATTCCCGCGAATTCTACGCTGAGCTTTCGTTAAACCAAGTTGCGATGCCAAGAAGGGCGGGTGCCCCGCGATGGACGTTCGCCAAACTCGCGATACGGGAAATTTCGTCTCGCAACAGTTTTCGACGCTCACGAAGGAAACAAGAAAACCGTTCTCAACGGTTCAGCCTTCGAGAGTCGTTCTCTGAGAACGTGACAGATAAGAAAAAGAATTCTCGCGAATTCTACACTGAGCTTTCGTTAAACCAAGCCACGATGTCAGAAGGGCGAGTGCCTCGCGATGGACGTTCGCCAAACTCGCGATACGACCAAGTAGCCCCTGAAATTTCGACGCTTCCATTCGCGAGAGCTGGTCCAACCAGCCTAAACTAAATCCCAAGGCATCTCTCTGACAAAGGCTCGTTTCTCGGTCGCGGTGATAGCGAGGTGTCGCAAGTTCTCGCGAGCTCGCGAGCCAGAGCGGGCACGCAGTTCCAGACGCGCAGGGACGCGTGGGTGTATCACGCGGAGGTGTGTAGCCGGTCTTTAGAGGCAGAGAGATAGCCGCGCTGCACTTTCGAAAGCATCTGGTTTTCTGCAACCGGAGGAAACCTCCTCTGACACGGGGGAGTTCGTCCGCGTGACGGCGAAACCAGTGCAAACAAACCGCGCGAGGGGGGGCCTCTTAAGCAGACCAGAGGAAGGCGAAGAAGCAGCTGGAGGAGGAAGAAGAGCGCGGAGAAGAAGAGACGGATAAAAGGATTGTCGAGCGTATGCGTGTCGCGAGAGGAACGTATTTCCAGAGGAAAGGAGAATCAAGACGACCGGAAAGGAAGCTACAGAGTCGTGGAAAGAGAGGAAGACGAGTACAGCGAGGTGGTAGGATTATAATGGAACCTTGTGGTAAGTTCGAGTACATCAGGAGCGAGAGACGAAATTTGCTATCGTATTAGAAGTGGCTGCCGCGATGTTGATACAAACACGATCTAGGAATGAGAGATAGTTGTGTTAGATAGAGAGCTGTATACCAGCCGTTGGACGGCCATTAATCTGCGCTCGTGTCACTGTTACACACGGAATTGACCAGAATCAACGTAACAGTTAGTACACGTCCACCTGAGAGCGAACCAATGCGAGTTGCTCTTGCCCAATTAGACTCGAATTTATTGCCACACTTGCTGCGGCTTTGCTCTCGGGTGTACCAGCGTATCCTTGGACCGATCGAATTGGAATCGCCGTGGAAATCGACGCGGGGCGCGAGCACAGTTCGAGAGCCTCGCGAACGGAAATACCCGAAATGAGTGAATCCGTCGAGTGAAATTTCGTTTGGAACGAACGCGAGTTCCGCCTCGACGTGGAACGGAATCGTAGCCTTTCGGTTGTGTACGCGACGGATGCGCGCGGCTGTGTGTACGCTCGAGCTCGCGCGCGCGAGAGGTGCGCGCCTCCGATCTTGTGTTTTATATTGAATGATCAAAGGTAAACCGGTTGTGCTCGCGAACGAGAGGCGTAGAGAAGCCTGCGCGAGCGAGCGAGAGGCGAACAGAGAGGCGAACGAGAGGGTTAGAGAGGCATGGACGATCGGTGAGAAAGAGCGTGGAAACTAGCGAGGAGGAGAAGTTGCACGGAGGTGAGAGAGGCGAGCAACAAAATGATCTAGGCGCGGCAAACAACAAACTGTACGGACGCACACGGGGGCATTTCAAGCTCTCACGTACACGACCGCGTCCCAATGCCTCGTTCTCGGGCTGAAACGTGCCTCGTTTAATATCCACGATGTCGTTATGGCAAGCCTCTCCTCTGTTACAGCCGAGTAGTATCGCGCGAGGATACAAGGATTACAAGATAGACACGCGCCGTTCCTCCGCGATCGCGAGGAACGCCGCTCCCCAGTGGTTGTCACCGTGGTACGTGTGCCTCGTTTCCACGAACCAAAACGTTTTTTTGGTATAGCGCGAAAAACAGACTTCGATTTTCATCGACGATCCTAAAAAAATAGAAGACACGATAGGAAGAGACTTTGCTTCAGAGAGAAATCGATTGGAAAATCCTGTGAGCGGATGCACAACGCGTGTACAGGATCTACGATTAGATCGATGTGTACGACTATGTCTTTTACGATTATCTTTCGCATCGGTTGAAACAGGATCGCTCGTCCTAAGCAAATCCTGGCTAAAGGGTAGACTCGTCGTGCTACTGTATTGATTAGTCGTTCGTTTGCAACTGGCTTTTAAGCACGCGAGTAATTTATTTTAGACCATCTCGTAGATCTTGCTGTACTCGTTACGATCATCGAAGACACGAATCTCGAGCTCAACGAGCGCGATGCTTTGTAGTGAAATTCACGGAGAAATTTCATAGTAGCCCCTTCGCGGCCTCCTCGAATTCTTTCGTAACAGGCTCTTCCGGTTATCTTCGTCAGCGACGAAGGTTGCCAGGAATTTGACGATGCAGTCTGTGAACTTTGATTTCTCCAGAGAAGAAAGAGAGAGCGTTAAGGATTTGAACAGAGACGTCAAATAGAAGAAGCTGGGCTGGAAGATCGCCTGGTGCTTGTTAGTTGCTGCCACCGTCCGACTTTTATTCCCACTTCGTTCTTTTCTTCTTCTTTCTCCGTCTCTTGCTTCCTTTTTGTTGGAACTTCCATTCGTAGAATAGACGCGACGCTCGAGCCTCGGGAACGGGATGAATTGTGGTTTTTAAGTAGTACTCGAGTGAAAAGATGTTGGCCGCGGGTGAAGTATTTAACGCCCGCTGTTGATTCTCCTTTCGTCTACAGCGGCTAAAGATATGCGAAGTAGATTCGGGGTGTCGAGTGTTTGATGTTTGTGTCTTTGTACGCATAAAATCCCAACAATGCAGTCGAGGAAGGCAAAAAAAAAAAGAGAAAAAAGTAAATTAAACACTAGTTTCTAGTGCGTCAGACGTTTCGAGTATACAAAGTTAAACACTCTGATGGTTTTCATTAACATTAATTCGCAGGAAGCTGTTAATACTTCCTCGGATCGGTTGTATCGTTTTACGTCTTTTCAATGTTTAACTTTTCGAGCGCGACAAAAAAACCGCTTAATAACTTAATAGTTTTCATTAAGCCAGATGGGAGTGGTTGCAATTTTGCAAGAAAACGTTGTATCGTAATTACACCGATTAACGTTCGTTTACTATTTTCCGTGTGAAGAAGATTATTTCCGATTAGCGGCTGCAAAGAGAAAGGCTGATCGTTAATGGATCCCGATTTAAAGATTTCAATATTGCCGCTACGCGAGCGGGATTGCAGATTGGAATCAACGCGATCGTCCCGTTGGATCGCGTAAAAATCGACGCGATAAATCAAACTGCACTATCCGAAGAATCGTAGAGAAATTTAGTGGAACGTGTTTACGGAACGTTCTAGCATTATCCAATTATTCAACAATCGTGATCCAATTATTACCACGATCTCGATAGTCGTTTTTCATTCCTGGGAATATCGAACGCGGCCAGCCTTCGTTCGATAATCATCGATTCGTTCCAGAACGCGTATAAATACAGCGGATTTATAAACAAAAAGAAAGAAACCTCGTTCTCGAATAAATTACACAAAGTGGTACAGGCATTAACTACACCCATTTATCGCTACGTATAACCAGGATACTTCACGTGACGCTAGTCCTTAAAGGGTTACATGTTGTGACAAGGAGCAATTAAAGAGTCCCGAGCAGAACTGAGGAGTTCAACGGCAGCCTTTCGAGACCAATTCATCCGACGGATCAAACGGCTACCCTTCGAGGCTAATACGAAGATCATCATCGACGCGTCTTACCGTTTTCCTGGCACTCTGGCACACCGAAAGGAACACGTGTTCACCAAGAATATTAGCCCCCTGTTCACCGCAAGCCGGTTGTTTTTCGTACGTTATCCCGATGAGATTTAATCGGGCGAGGCTACCACGTTCCCAGGCGGACAGGATCTGGAGAGGACGTCCGTGGTGGAAAACGAAAATCATCAATGATCTAAAGCCGATCGGCTGAGGGGTCGTTCGAACAGGTGTAGCTTATCCGTAGGATCGAATCAAGGCGATCTCGCCCCGCACGGCTCGCGACGATTCTCATCTAAGATTCGGTGGCAGAATTGGATTCAGGGGCGTCCTTATCTCGTCATCTGGGTCTTCGTTCCGTTCATGCGTTCCTTTCCTCGTTCCTCGCGTCGAGCCACGGACAGGCTGACTCTGTCCGCTCCTCAGGCTGAATCCCACGCGCGCGCATCTCGCCAGTATGGGAAGACAAGACGACGCCACGGCTTGGCCTCTTGTTGATGATATATTCCCGCTATTGCCGGGTAGGAAGGACCTCGAGTGACGCACGAAAACCGTCAGACTGCCGAGCAAGATGTCCTCCGTTCGCGGATCGATCGATCGAATCCCAATATTCCACTCGACGTCCACTCTCCCTTGACTCTCATCATTGACCTTCGAAATCGATCGAAATCGAATTCGACTCGACTACTTAGAGATCGAGGTCAAAATCGGATAGAAGATGGCTATCTCGTACGAATGTTACAACCAAAGACAGCCTGGTTCCTTTGGTAACAGGTTTATCCGACACGTTCATCGAATACGCTCGCAAATCCGTAATCGTCGGACGAAAATGATCGCTGGAGGATCCAAGAGCAAATAGAAAATCGGATCGTCGTTTGTTCCTTGAAACCGATCGCACGCGCGGACCACGAAGAAGAGAAATGGACCGGAAAGGCGGGAAGGCGACCGTAGCGGACTGGTGCGAAGCCATCGCTAGCCGATCGGCTGGTATACAGAGAGCTACGAAGGCGCGCGAGCGTGCGAGAGCGAGGAACGATTTTCAGCATGGGAGCGAGAACGCGGAGAACAGGTGTACGCTCGAGAAAGCATACGTATATCTCTACACACATCAGGCTGCCGCCTCTCCTTCGAGCCAGGTGTACAAGAAACGCCTGGAATTCACCGCGTCGAACTTCTGACCCCGAAGCGTTTATTAGCCACGATCTATTGCTCAATGCGAAGCGTGCGCCCGCGAGCCGCGGCTGTGTTAGTCGAGCACCGTTTTCACGCACACGAACGCCTGGTGCCGCGGTTCTATCCTCGTCGAGGCGCTTTTCAATCGAGCCACGCTTTCCGTGGAAAGTCTGGCCCCGATCTCGTTCGCGAATCCACGGTTACCAGCCGTAGTTCCTGTGGGTTCCAGAATTAGAGGGACTCTAAGATCAGGAACGGATCGAGGCTGAAATCGTCGATAACGCAGGTCTCGAACGAATCGTTGCGATCGCGCGTGTTCCACTTCAATCGCCAACCGTACGCGCTGATTGTGAAATTGGATAAATATACATAGTTCCTGTGTGATGCTCCGCAGGCTGTCGAAAGAGGAATCGCAGAGGGAGCATTTTAAAATTAGCCACCTACGTTATTCGAAAGGGCTTGAAGTGGCCTAACGAGCGGGCAAGTGTACGGATTCGAGGATGAAATAGCGCGTTGGTCAATTTTTTTACTCACCAGAACGATCCGCGGGATACACTGACAGATACAGTCCCTTGTTCCCGTCAGGATTATTCACCCAGTGTGCCAGGGGTTCACTGACATTCAAAGTCAACCAGCCCTCCTTCCCCGTCGTCGTGTTCACCGCGTCGACGTACTGCAACTCCCTCGTTCTGCGACAGAAAAGACGAAGACTTTAGCCAAAACTTCTACTTCTCGTTTGTCAACCGTTTTTGCATTTTCATTGTAGTTCTACATTTATCGTATGTACATCCGTGGACATTTAATCGCTCGAGCGTCAGACGAGTCTCTGCGCAAACAACACGGTTGAATTTTCAAAAACAATATATATCAACAATCCTGCTGTCGTTGCTCGAATGTTAACTTCTGACCAACAATAAGCCGTAAGCATTGCAACGCATTAGCCGCTAAAAGCCACTTATGACGCCTGCTCGGTGTCACTAATATCCCAGCAATTTTCCTTGCATATATCAAGGAAAACTCTTATTACTCATTACGTTAACACGCAGTTGTGTGGACGGCGAATAGAAAATACATCGTCACATGGAAATTCTCTTGCTGATCGAAACAAACATCTTCCCTCGCGAAGCGCACCCCTATCGATCTTTACACCCCCGCGAAAAGAAACCCCAAATACCTTCTCGCGCCAATTCGAAAGAAGAAATTACTTAGAACGAGTACTCTGTTAGTTGTGTGTAATTTGTAGCAGCATATCTATAGGTATACGAACGTCGCTGAAGTGCGTCGGTTAATAATTAATAGAAATGCCAATCGCGTACCAATTTCGCGGAATCTCGGTTGGTATTTCATGGAATCTCGTGGAATCGAGTGACTGTGCGAATTTAAATTACATGCGATTAAAGATTCCAACTGTTGCGTTCTATTAATAGAACAGGTGCTCCACGCGCTTAAAACGACCAAGTGTTGCATTCTCGAGCGCCGACGATAAGCACCAAGTTGTAGTACTCAGTGACGAGTGGCGTCACGAGAACCAATCGGCGATGAAAACCAGGGAGCGACATTAGATGGTCAAAGAGGCATATTGTTTCTCTAATAGGAATCGTTGCACGGCTTGGGATCGCGCAACTCATCGATAAAATCGATCAATAGGAAACCGCTGGCTCTTTTACGTAACCAGCCAGGCCACGGATACGCACACGAGCCGATGGTTTTGCCGCGACTGTTCGCCGCGATTCCTACTCGGTCGTGACTCGACGATTCGTGCAAATCCATCTGCACGTGGCTCGCGTCAATAGGATTTCAGTGAAACACACTAATCATTGTTCATTGAGCGAACGAGCTCACCTCTGATCCCCGCGGACGGGCGCATTCCTTAAACGACGCATTTATCTTTTTCCCGGGACTGATTATCGTTCCCGTAATTGAATAATTAGAAACGTTGAAAATGTAAACAGACGGGAGGCGAATCCTCGACATTCCTGCATATATTTTCCGCGGGGAGATTGTGCGCATTACCTTCCGACGAGCACAACAAACATTTTTATATTCTTTTTTTTTCTTCCTTCATTTCCGTTTTTCAGTACGCTCGGAAGGACTTTGAGGAAAATCGCGAGCCGTGGGTTATCGCGAGAATTCGTAACCTGCTTGGTAATTTATTAACAACCGCACGAATTCTGCCCTGTTTCTTTCGTCTTGACTCTTCGAGCTGCTCTTGTGCTGGCAAGCGTTTCGAATAATTTCCGTGTCTCGTTGATTCTTGTCTATCTCTGAGATTTATCCATTTATTACTGTTTATTTCTTTTCCTAATTGTAAAATCGACCGTTAATAGAATTAATTGAAGAATAAACAGAGATACGCGGCTTTGGATTCTTTAGCGCCTTCGTTGAGAAAAAAATACATGAATTGCGAAGCGTTGAATCGAGTATATGCAGATTCCAGCCACGCAACAGTGCATTCATAAAAGCACAAATTGATGAGGGAATCACGCGGTTATCAATCAACTGTTAGCTTTCCTGAGGTGTTACGTATATTTGAATTTCAAAGCGCAGTCGTTACATCGTAATAAACAGGACATTATTTCCGCGGCGGATTGAATCCCATCACTCCGCGACAAATGATGATTTAATTCAGATGATTTGTGGGATCCTTGGAATGTTACTCGACAAACGAACCGTCGAAAAGGGACCAACAACATCGCGGAAATTAATATCGAAATTGAATCGCGTTTCACGTGTGTACACGCTTGTCTCGATGCATCTCGATGCATTATTCATACCGAAACGTTACTTGCACATTCCAGATCGACCGTGTACATTTATTAAATTAATTAAAAACGTCTCTAATGACACGCGTCTCCAGTCTGCACGCGCGTTCTTCAAAACGAGCTGAACCACTTGAATTTCACGGAATGCATCGGATCAAAGTGAGAAACGAGAAACGTTTCCAGAAACAACTGCAATTCCGTAAACCGTTTATCGCAGCGAGACTTCGCGACTTCCTCCCTCGTTCAGTCGAATTCATCCCTCAACGATTAAAACAGCGATCCGCTCCAAAACGAAAACCGTCTGCCAACCAAGCAACGAATCAATCAACAACCGCCCACCCGCGAATCGTCCCCGTATCAGGCAACGATTTCCAGCAGCGTCGCGTTTCTATGGTAAACCCAGTGAACCGGTCCCGAGGACGTTCGTCCGAGAACCGCGAGCGAAGAGAGAAAAATTCATGAATCCCTAATTGGGTCTAAAAGCACGAGACCCTGAGGCTCGTTACGGCAAGTGTCACTGTCTGACTTTCGTCAGCGGGGTCCTCTTATCGAGGTCCAGAGACAGCTGACGCTCTGGTACGCGGTCCCCACCACGGGATGGAACTCTTATGGAAACCGGGCGCGCACACGGTAAGAAACCAGAGTCGCCAGCTTGTCTCGACTGGACCAGAAGGTGGAGGAGGACTAAAAGAGGTGGAGGTGGATGCGTCACGCATCGAGTTTGACGGAAGGAGCCGAGGAAGAAAAGGAGAAGAAGAAGGGAAGAAGAGGAGGAGTAGCCGGAGGGGGTGGAGGAAGAGGAGGTGGAGAGTGGCTGCGTGCACGCGTGTAACTGCGTAGGCACACCGAGTATAACTCGTGGCTCTTAACTCCTCGCTCGGAGCCCGTCTCCACTGCTAATTTACCTCAATTTACGGAATAGCGTTTCCTGTCGGGGGCCTGTATATCGGTCAGGTCGCAGTACCAAAGTCTGCGGAGGTATCGCAGACAGGGATGGCTCTAGACACGGCGTCGCCATCCGCCACACCGTCTTCCTCGTCCGAGAACGGACACGTGGACCCGGCCGTTCGCCAGGGAAACCGTCGGTCCACGGTCCCCCCTCGTGCGCCGATCGATTCGAATCCGCCTCTCTGAGAACGTGTTCGAACAACGCCAGTGGAAAATCAATCGAACTAATCGCGATCGCCATTGCCTCGAAGTGATTCAAAGAAGGAAACAGTAAAAAAAAAAGAAAGTTATCGCGGTGATCGGAGAACGGTCTTACGCCGCGATCAGTGATCGCTCGGCGTCCACTGCTATCACGAACGAGAGTTACAGACATTGTTCGTAGTCAACGAAAATTTGTAATACGGGAACGCTCGAATTGCTCCAACTTGCTTGCGTTTCAAACAACATTCCGTAGCTTCGTTCCTTTCGACGTTCGCGTAGTACTCGCTCCTCGTCTTCTTAATTAAGAATCACGGCTGAAGTGAGCGGCGGGAGCCCAGGAATGCCTGCGTTTGACTAATTTGTATCGTATTAACGGCCTACAGGCCTTCAGATAAAAATCGATCGGTGAATATGGCGTAATAGAGTCGGTAGGTTTTAAAAAGGAATCGGTCGTTATTCGTGCGCGCCGGTAGACGGCCCTGGATATGAATGAGAAAGGTAGAATCGAACGGGGACGGGTGGGCTGGCCCACGAAACTCTCACAGGTAGAACAAATACCTGGGATTTTTTCGGCGACTTAAGGACGGCCTAATTAGAGGCACGATGACGATGTCAAAAACCACGGACTCTGCCCGGAGGAACACGAAATTGGTCTAGCCACCCACCCAGGCTGAGTCTCTGCCTCCTCAGCAACCAGAGGAAGACAGAGGACGAGGAGTACCGTTTTTCCATGATGCCATCCCCCCATCCCCCTCCGCCTCCTCATCCACAAACGTCCCCCATCGCCCGTAAGCAGTTAAAGGTCACCTCGAAACTATCAGCCACCCTTACTCACCCCCGAAATAGCAGCCAGCCGGAGCTTGGCTGCAGGTAGAAGCAATACCTGGAACAGTTTTCCGGGAACCGGGACCTTCTAATTGCCGACACGGCAATGACATTAAGCCAAGAGAAATCATTGCGAACTTCGCCAGGGAAATACACGTAATTCGCCACCTTCGAACGGGTCAGGCTATGGACAAAGGGACGGCGGGAAGTGGAACGAATTGGTTCCGCTTCTTTTTTTTTCTTCTTTTTTTCTCTTTTTTGACAAAAGTTCCAGGAGAGTACTTGTGTAAACTAGGAGACAATGCGGGATGAAAAGAAGAACGCTCAGCGTGAAAAGAATTCTATGCGAATCCTATCACGCGGTGATCTTCTCGAGGATCTCGAGGAAGAACGAGAATCGCGATGAGCTTACTTGTGAAATACGATCAAAGAGATGATTCACTTGTGTTTATTCGCATTTTTTGGTTGAGCAACGAATTATTGCCCCGAAAATGAGTTAATGCGTTCCCGAAAGGAATCGAGTTCAAAATTGATCAAGCATACACGCGTTGGTGGTGAATCGCGCGGTTCTATGAAATATCTGTTACATCACGGAAACAAAAATAACTTAACATCTTTACGCCCCTACATAACAAGTCGTTAAAGACATCGTTTTAAGAATCAACAAACCCGTTTCGCCGAAAATTCGATGAAAAAGTTAGCAACTTTTCTTTTAAAACGCGCCAAGTACTTCGCTAAATACGATACATATAGGATACGACACCACTATTTCAAGGTACAAGAGCAAATCGCAAGCAAAAGAAATTTTCCTACGAAACTCACCCGTCCTCGGTCCTCAAGAGCCGGTAGGCCGTGATCATGTACGATCCACGATTCCTCCTGTTCTTCACGTCCATGCTGCGATAGAGCCTCAGCTCTGCGCCGATTATGTGTTCCCCGGGTGGTACCTCTGCGACGTCGAACCAGAGCCTTTTGCCGCGCTCATGCCTCACTCCAGGAACATGATGATCTGCAGATCGAGAAAAAGCGTTTCATTAGAAGCGTCGAGGGAGCTGAACGGCGAACGGGGAACGCGAAACGCAGATTTACGACGGGATCGTCGGTAGCAATTAGTCCCTTCACCCGTGGTAATTCGTTCTTACTCATTATCCGACAGTTGGACGAGTTCCATAAATGCCCTGTGCGAATAAGTGCGAAGATACCTTCGTGCGAAGGTGCGCGCGAATGGATGTTAAAGGGAAAGGATTATTTTTTATCGTGACTGATGCTAGAACACGATAACGCGAGGGTACAATACGCGACCAATGAGACAGTAAGCGTGAGTAATAAAAGGGAAATAAATGAAACGGATAGGTGCTTATTGCTGTAGAGGGCGTTTATATTAGGTTCCTTTGAAATTTGGGACACTTAGGAGCGAAGATAATTAGGTTTATAGACTTTGTACGTCATATCTTTAAAATTAGTTTCCCGTTTCGGTATTTGTTGTTTAATTGTGTACGCAGAATTAGTGGAGTTCCTACAATGAGGCTATAGATTTCAGTTTACTAATTATTATGCATATTATGTGTTGCTTGAGCCGACAACATTCAGGCAATTTATCACTGATCCTCGAGACAATAGGCGAGTTGTGTCATTTCTTTTTTCCGCAACAGTCCCGTTCAAAAGTAATTATCCCCTTGTTTAGAGGTGTATCACCATTACTCGTTATCTACCCAACGAACGACTAAAGACGGAGAGGTAGGGCCTTCGAAAACAGTCGAAAAGGTAAAACCTCGGTAATCTAGGTAAACTGAGTAACCTGTTCATTTACGATAAATTTCGGTCCGAAGTCCCAGGCTTACCTCTTCTAATTCCCTGCCCAGTCATTGCCTGAATACCTCGAGAACCATTTCGTTTCTAAAGTGTCCTTTTTAAGTGCATTCTCAGGCGTATTGTTACTTGCCACGCGTAGGTTAACAAGTATCGCTCGTTACAAACTGGTCTCTCGCAATGAATCATTCATAAGTGTTGCGCGCAGAAAATGTAAACCCATGTATCGATACTGTATTTGACAATAAAATCAGCAAAGATTTAATTATCGGGGAAATTGTACACCTACGATTCCAACGTACCGCCCTGAAAATTACGAGACGTCTGAAACGTTACGTGTCAGTGGCGATAGATTACGAAATCGTTAATTATTCGTCGAAGAACGAGAAGAAAAGAATACGGGACAGCGTAGCCAAATATACCAGGGCACGTTCGCAACGAGCGCGGTCGGTCGAGGGGCAAAAAGAGTATCGTTCCAAGTAGCGATCCGACTTTCAGCAAACATCGATCAACCGGGTTCCACCAAAGCCCCCGTCCCCGCTGAGCAGCCAAAACGGTAATTCCATCGTTCACGCTAAACCGACTGCAAATCAATTTTCCCCGAAACAACGAACCGAGAGCTCGTTCCCATCCGAAGTCACATCTTAATCCCCCAAACTCTCCTTCCCTCTCTCTCTCTCTCTCTCTCCCTCTCTCTCATCCCCTCTAGTGGCTGGCCAGGAGCGATTCAAAAGAAACGGGGATCGTTGAATCCTACGAAAAGGTGGAGAAGACGGCCGGACGGGGCATAGCCGACACCGATAACCAGCTATCCTCGTTCCGGCACGAGATCGATAAGGGAATCGTTACCCTCGTAAATGAGAGGGCCCCCAGAACGAGCCGTGGACAATTCGCAGCGTGAAATCGTCCTTTTTTCTACCGCCAAAGCGGGCGGGAGAGAGATGGGAACATTTAAAAGCGAAAGGGAAGCAACAGCGGGTATATATACACGTATACCCTTCCACCACGGACGGTGGACCGTGGCCAGCTTAAGTAATGCCTAATGTTTCTCTGGAGGAGGCCGACTGGCGGAGGTGGGGTGGACTAGAATGAGGAGCAAAAGCGAACGAGAGCCGAAAAGAGGTGGGACGGGAGGGCAGAGAAGGGACGAGGGCATAAAAATTTGTTTTGTTTTTCTCTCGGACGGTCGCATTCCAACGGCACCTGATTGCCGCGAGCCGAGGCTGGACTCCTCGGCTCTCGGGGTGGTCCCGAATAGCTTGGGACCATCCTGGACCGCTCCACGACCGACTGGACTTTTGTTTTTTACCCCACCAGCCTCCTCTTTCTCTACGTCCTCCTGCGTCCACCTTCGACAGTCCTCTCTTGTACACCTACAAATACTCATCTCCTCTCCTCTCCTCTCTTCACCTACGCCTCCCTCGCGCGTCCCTCGCCCTCTACCGTCCGTCGTCTCCTCTCGTGTCCTCTCTGCTTTTCCCTCCGCCCTCCCGTTTCCTCTCCTCCTCGCGTAACGTGCACACGCGAGAACTTGGAAAGAGAAGGAGAGTACGGGCCCACGAAACGGGGGTCCCATCTTTCCTCGTAGCTCGAGCGCTTCGTCCGTTTCTTTTGCGGCTATTTTCCTAGAAATATCCGTGAGCTGTTTCTCGGAGATCCACCGTTTCGCGGTGCTGATCGACGATGAGTCGAATCCACGGGTCCGTTCGACAACTCCTCGACCCACGGACTTCGCTCGGATTATTAACTCGAGGTAACCGGCCAGATGCTCCTTTTTGGATCACTCGAACACACATCGACCGTGGGAATACGGCCCCTTACTCTCTCTCTCTCTCTTCCAAGCCGCTGCTGCGTTTAAGACGCTTTACGCATAGTTTGCATAATTGCGTCCCGATCGATCGTCGTCGAGTTAAGATCGAGACCGCGAGGGTGTAATCGGTTCGAGGTTTAAACTTGCATCGACTCGAAACTGCCTGTCAATGGTACGGTTCCAACAGATAAGAATGATCGACAAAAATGGAGAACGCAAATGGAGAACAATTATTTCGAGTCTACTTCTACTTAGCGCGGCGTTTACTTGCGACAGACATACGAGAGTGTTCGCGTGGGTATATATAATTCAAGTTGAAAGTCAAAGGGCGTTGCGAAGGGTTAAAGAGCCGACATAGAGCCAACGCGGTACGAACAAATGGACGCGGATCGAAGAGGAACCGAAACTCAACAGCCGTCGCACACGTCGGGCCTAATCATTAGTCTAACTACGGGCGGAGGGAACGGTGCTCGCGGCATTCGCCACTTTTACACAGCGCGCAGAAAGAACGGACTCGAGGTCCATCCATCTCGTTCTGGCATGTTCCTGTTCCTTCTTGCTTCTTCTTTTTACCCTTGGCCCGGGTTACTCCCTTCCGTCCTCTTGTCTGGCCCGTGAAGGAGCCGCCCTACGGCGGAAGATAGATAGATAGGGAGAGAAGGAGGGGCCCTGAGAATAAAGGGAGCAAAACGAGCAGCCAGGACGAGCCGGGGCACCCAAGTTGAGACATTTTTACCTGCCCGCGGCTTCACGTGGGGAGAGATATTGACTCGTCTTCCACGTTCGGCTATCCACGCGATTTGGCGAAACAGAGAGGCCCCGGATGGGGGAAACTTTGTATAATATATAGGCCGCGCCGCGACTCCGGGCGTACGTGTGTCCACACCACCGTAAAATTCGCCCGGATATCGAAAGGGTCGGCCCAGGGCGGCTCATAAATCGAACGATGCTTTTTAGGGGAGTACGCGAACGCTCCTTGACAAATGGAAAGATCATAAGGATTAATTGCGAGGACAATTAACACATTACGAACGGGAAACGGGAGGCCTCACGATTTTTCTTTCCTCTCATTGGAATGTTCGCTGCTGTTTCTGGAAGGGAGGAACGTAAAGTAGCCGTGATTAAAAAGAAATTCATTTTACAGGTTCGTAAGTATCACCAGTACGTTAAGGATCAACCGAGAAGGCGACAGTACTTATCGAACGACTTAATCTACTTGGCACGGCATTTCCGATTCAGGGTTAACTTTACGGTCCGCTCGTACATCTGGGAGCGGGCGTTATTGGCTTTGCTTTCACGTTGCTTTTACAAACACCTAAATATGGATGAAGTGAATAGAAACGCGTAAGGGAAGATTTATGAAACTATTTACGAGACGTTCCATCCGCAGGAGATACGAAGTTTGACTGGCCGTGCAATAATGTTTCTACTTTGGTCGGTCTCTCGATAAATTAGCATTCGATATACGTCCTGTTCGCGACGAAAACGATCTGATAGGCGGTCGCGGACGCGCGCGCGCGCGCGTATAAAAAGGTCAAGAACAAACAATCTCTAAAAATGACGGCGAAACATATCTCTCTAAATATCGATGACATTCCCATCCCCGTGGAAATCGCAGATTTATTCTGGATCCTCGAAGGACGGCGATTCGAAAAATCGAACCGAAAATTCGAGGAACACGCGAGACACGGATTGTTCGGGAAACAGCGAAAGGACACACGGTCCCGTTCGTTGTACAATGAAACGTATTGTACTCTAAAAATGGAACTGACCGTCGAACTACCGCGGCCAAGTGTCCGATTCTTTTTAATCGGGAACGAAACACTGAATAACCGGCGTTCGAGCGCCACAAACGGATACAGTAGCAAATTACATTCAAATCGACTTTTTCCTCGAACGATTCCGATTCAATTGACTCGCCCAGTGACGCGCGATCGTGTAGCAAACAATACGGGAACGAGCATAAAACGAGCAAAACCGGTGTCACTGGCGCACGAGAGGAGAGAAAGAGAGAGAGACGGAAAGAGCAAAGTTTCTAAAAGGGGGGCAACGGGGCGAGCAATGGCAATCAATTAAGACTCCCCGGGCGTCGTATAACGTAATAACGTGTTTTAATTTATGCCAGTTTTTATCGGACGCCCGGAGTTCCCAGTACTGGGTTGGGTACATATGTCGAATAAGTTATGGTTATGGGTATCAATTTATATGCATGCCGCATATCGCGTCGAAGAGCCTAGAACGTTTCTCACCGCGAGCCACGGCATGAAACGTCCCGGAGATAAAGGAGGAGGGACAGATAAGTGCGTGAAAGAGAAAGAGGTACCAACAACTTTCCGAGAACTGTCCGGCCGCGCTTCTTCTGCCACCCTCGCGAACGACGTGCCCACGAGGAGTTGCTGTTATACCGATCTGAAAACGATCTGGACCCCGAATCCGGCGAACACCTGGCTCTACGGACACTTCGATCACCGAAATTCACATTCTTCCATCGCTGGCGTTCACGTTCGATTGATCGATAAAGAATATTGGGTTGTCTTGTTGACAAATATCGTTTATTCCTCGCTACCTTCGCTATGGATCACTTTTACGTTTGGAAGAACGAATTGCAAAATTGCAATTTACATGAGTTCGAAAAGCTACTGTTATGCCTTGTATCGTTCCTCTGGATTCGTAGGCAGAGTTAATTTTATCTAATTAATGGACCCATTGAATTTAGTTCTTAGATCTCGCGCAAGTTTTTCTTCTCTGAACGATGATTCTTGAGAATCCATTTGCTTGCGGTTTGATTCTTCTTTGTATTCGTCGAGAAATAGAATTTGAAAAATATTTCGTTTACCAGTCGGATATATGTTTTTAAATCGACATTCCATCGGACGACTGATCTTCCTTGAACCGTTCTTCTTCCAAGCTTCAGAGTTTTCCGAATGATATAACAATTTGTTTTTATCAAATTCCAATCTATATTCTATATTTCCAATTTAATGAATGAAATTCAACGGGAATTCCAGGTTCTTCAAAGAGTTCTTGTTCTCAGCGCATATACAGTTCTCAGGAATTCATTTATTCGCGGTGAATGGACTTTTCGCTGCACTTCCTGAGACATGTTGGAATTATGGATTATCTCCGCGTCTCCTCAAGCGAGGGGGCAACGTTTTTCTTTCTCCTCTTCAATTTATTCTATCACCGCGATTTGACGAATTGCACTTGCCGGGAATTCTAACAACGTACGGGTATTCCAGCGGCGTATTAGAATTTTAGATTTTCCCCTTTCTTCGCGCTATCTTGATATCTTTATCTTTGCAATTGAAATAACTTCAGTTCCACCGTTTCATTCCCGTGTCTACGATAAAACAATGCTGTCTCCTCGCTTTTGTGCTGAACACTCGTCATTTGAAGCACGATTCATATTCTCATTGAACAGTATTTTCTGCTCGCCGCTGTACCGACTTATTTCTATTCCACTTCACGTTTTATCTCCACGATTCGACGAATCGCCGCAGAGAAGCTCGTCTATTGTATGCAACGTTCACTGCTTATCACTTCCATCTCAACACCTTTCCTAATCGCGGGGAATAAGTCATAACCGTCACCTTTCAGAAATTCTTACCGCAACTTCCACAAGATGCATGCAAGATCGTCGAGCATCGAGAACGCTATTATTTATCGTAGTACACATTCGCATAATAACATCTGGAGTTTAGTCACAATAAACAAATCTACGCGAGAAACGTGCGCGCGGCGCTCCAAGAGAAACACAGCTTCTTCGTCCTCTATTTGGGCTCAGCTTTTTTGGTTACTCGCGTTTGTAGAGATAAAAATTTGCACAAGCATATGCAACTCTAGTTATAATAAAGAAATCCGTACGGTAGATGTATCTGCAGCACACCTAAAGAAACAGCTAAGCTCTGCTTCTTTTCCTTTTTTCTATAAACACATTTTAAGGTCGCATCGGCGCCATGCATGTGGATATCAACAACGATGTTCTGGGCTAACTATACTATTGGATAAACCACGTAAGAAAATAAACTGTAAAACAGTCAGGAGAAATAAACTATCTCTATCACAAGATGCATAGGATAACGATTCACCTTGCTCCAAAATATTAGAAATACACGAATACTATTTTCAATAATAAGTTTCAATTAAAAAGAGCAAAAATAAAGTCGTAAGGATGCGATACACATCCACGGTATGACGCGCAGCATAACGCAGCGTTCAAATTAAAATCGTAAGATAAGTAAAAACTGGACGTATACCATATCCATGATTGTAAATGCAATTATAATAATACGAAACGTACAATCGACAGAATGAATCGTAACTCCTGGTTGACGATAAAAATCCTATTTATTTCCCCAGCAACCAGTAGCATTTAATTCCCCAGGCTCCCACGTTTCTGCAGCCACTTTATCCTTGTTGCCTCGCGTACTCGCGCGTAAACTCGTTCGCATTTGCATCTTGACGTGCACCGCGTTGCAGGAGGAAGGTCGAGACCGAAGATCCCCCAGCCGATGCCCGATAATCGTCGCGAAAGTCCCACTTTCCGGTTGCGCGGTCTGCCGCGCGATTTCGACGGTTTCGCGTTTCCGCGCGCTTCGCTCCAAGAAGAAGGCGCGCGAATTAAAAAGTGCGCGTTCCCGCGAACACCCTGCGGGAAACGACGACAGGCAGAAATTTGCACGATCGGGAAAACTCGACGAAAACGACGGCGTTCCCGCGCGCGACGCGCTTCCCGCGTCTGTCAATTAGCACGACACGCTCGACGCGCGTCTAATGAGCGCGAATCGCAGAAATAACAACGCGTTCGGCTTCGCAAATTGCTCGTGTAACAGATCGCGCAAGGTTCTCACCGTTTCGGTTACGTGGATCGCTAGAGGTGGTTTTCCTTTAAACTTATTGCAGTTAGACGCGTCGAAACTTGCGGGTGGTGGTGTTGAAACGTCGAAGAGTTCTTTCTGCGGGACGTTTGGATAGATCGTTTGGTGGATGTCTCTTTGTATATACGAACGGTTCGCGAATGATTACTTGTTACGACAGATGTTTCGCAAGTTGTTCGTGTTCTTGTAAGATATTAGTGGATTTATTCCTGTACGATCTGTGCAGATTGTTTGTTGAAGTTCCGTCTGTTTCCCCGCGAAGGGAAGGAGATTAAAAATGTCGAAAATCAGAGAATGTTAACCTTTTACAAACTGCTGTTTCCGCCTGGTAATTCAAGCTAGCCACAAATTACCTTCCGTTACTGATTAACATTTCAAATTCCTTATCGATTCGCCGACCACGAGTCTCTCACTTCGTTAACCGCTCGTCTGTTGTATTCACAATTTCTTGTCAGAACCGCTTGGAATGCCCATTGGATCCGTGTTGCCGATAAAACCATCAATTTCACAGATAATTCCGGGAGATAGATTTACCAAATAGCAGAGGCGCATAAATTCAATTAACCGAGGTGAATAAATAACGAAATTAATTGCGATAGTCGACGCGATAATCTCCATATATCATTCTTATTACGAACAGCGGCAGTCCCATTGATGTTTTCAGTTACGAACGCGGTTAACCGTTTCGATGGATTACACGCCAGGTAAGAATCTTATCTACCCGAGGATCTTCTCCGCGACAGGCGATGAAACATCGCCCTTTCTGACCGGTGTATTCCCCTAACCATCCCCTCAGGGAGTAACGCGCAGGGAAACGTAACGTTCCGTAAGAGTCCTCGAGCTTCGCGGTCGAAAATGTCCAAGGCTGAACGCGAAAAGGAAGCTGACCACCGATATTCTGATTTTGAAATGAAAAGAAGCATCGATGTCGCGACAGATTCGCCTAATTCATAATCAGAACCCTCGAAACAGTGTATTTTAATTCGCAATGGTATTTAAAAACAAAATAGAATTAACAGTAGAATTTAATTAAAATGTAAACAAATCTGTCTTGAACAAAAAGATTGCAATAAAATCGTATGTACCCGTTATCAGAAAAAAGTTTCCAAGATAGGTGTATTTTCTGACCTTCCAGATACCCCCTTAATTCACCTACTTACGAAACAATGCAATCGACACGTCTAGCGTACGATAGTGATTAATTAATTTTCATAACGATCGTTGATTAATTCCGTTTAATCAATCAAGCGAAATGTTCTCGTCAATACAATCAACCCCTTGCGCTGAAATAACAAACACCGCTCTTCGTGAACTTTCTAGGCTTTCTATTATCGTAATAAAGAACATTCAATACGGACGGTATGGAAATACATTGTTCGGATAACGGAATTGTAAGCTTCGACGCGAATCAGCGGCTCGTCGAGCCAACAGGAATTAAATTTCCTGCGAATAAGTTCCATTGGAAGGGGGTTGAAGTCGTGCGAATCTCGCTGGTGCGGTTTTCGCGGGACGCCGGCTGAAATTTCACGAACGGAGAACGGAATCGCGGCGAAGAAAGGCTGAATTCCACGAAACGGCAGTCGTTCGTTCATTCACTCGTCAGAAATTACCATTCGCCGTGTTCGACTCGCGTCACGGCGACGGTCGAACGCGGAACAATTTACGATGCCACTGTGCCGTCTTTCGGGAAAGGAGCACTCCTCCGAGGTAGGGAATTCCCCTTTGCAAGGTTCGTTGAACCGAATATATCAGACTGCGAGATTTATCTCGTATGAATAATTTATTGCCACCGCGGACAGCTATCTCTCTCTCGAAACGAGGCGACGGTGTCGTGCTTAACGCGCCAATTTCTAAATGGCTGTCTTCATTTAGATATAATTAACCCTCTATAATGTCGTATCAATTGAAAGCTGCGCGCGAGCGTACCAGCGCGTTTGCGTTCTGCCAATTTTATTTTTCATCGTTCATTGCGGACTATGGATCGTTTATCGCTGGACAGAGACGAAGAAACAGCGAGAAAAGTGGCGCTCGGAGTTTAATTGAATCAACGAAATTCGCAGATGAACAGATGAAATTTGATCCTAGTCGAAAGGTTTCGGTTCGCTAATTAACCCCTACCGATCAATCCCCGCCGAGGCAAGAAAAATGAGCCTCGAGGCCGAGAATACGGTGGAACAGCATTTAAACAGCCGACGTTTAAATCGAGATCAGGATGACCAGGGCCTCCTAACAAAAGCGGACCAGAAACGTGGCAATTTCACGCGTTAGCCTCGATTGACTCGGATCGTTTTCGTGATCACGAATCCGCTGTAACAGGCCTAACGTCTCCGTCTCTCCGTCCGATTTCACACATCGGGAACGTGTTTCGAGTGTCCTTGTAATTTATCTTCCTCGAACTTTCTAGAGGAATTCATGGTACTCGTTGCGCGTAACAAGGCAGAAGCACTGCTCGATGAGAATAGAGGAATATCAAAAAAAAAACAGAAGAAGAAAACG
The DNA here is from genome assembly GCF_050948175.1 of Xylocopa sonorina. Taxonomy (NCBI): domain Eukaryota; kingdom Metazoa; phylum Arthropoda; class Insecta; order Hymenoptera; family Apidae; genus Xylocopa; species Xylocopa sonorina. The sequence goes on along the minus strand of NC_135197.1, from coordinate 8,497,368 downwards.
AAAAAATGACAAGGAAGAGAGAAAGATAAGAAAAAGAGGCGACGCAAAGGATACCAGCGGAGTAGAAAGTTCTATGATGAGGCGCATTTGCATAAGTCGACGGTAACGAAAGTGGAAACCGCCTGGTTCTCTACCACCACCGATTTTCGAGAACATCCGCACCGATTTCGATCACCTGAACGCGCGTGATATAACCGAAGAGTTATGCCTGGGACTCGGTCCAAGAATTCACGATGGGCGGTCTGCATGAAACGGTTAGCTTAGTGGAACCTTACGGGAACTATCTCGTCGAATAGAAAGTTCCACGGGCGCTTCAGCTTTCCGCTGATCCTCCAAATCTAAGGATCTCGATGTTCACGTTCGTCGAATGTGTTCGTTACGGTACAGTTTAGCACATCGAGAAACTGATCGACGTTCGATCAGATTCGAGATACCACCCTGTATCATTCGCGATAAGCAATCGTCCATTTTCAGTTTTGCTTCACTGAATCCCCCCACTTCAACGACGATCGTCTATCAGGCTGATAAAAACAGGTACTAGGGTAGTAACTCTATGAGAGCGAGTCAAAGTAATCGTGTATTCGATAATTGAATTGTTCGTCGCGATTTTACGATTCAATTTGCTGGCAAGATTCTGTACCCCTCTTACGCACTCGAATCAACTGAAATCGATTGAGGCTGTTCAGTCAGAAACGAGAATTTCTCGTGTGTCTCGTTCGCGACTTTCAAACGTAATTTGAAATTCCACCGGGCAGGTGTTTGCCGCGTTTCTTAATCAACGCGTGTTATTCAAACGAGAACCAAATGTAGGCGATATTTTATTGGCGTGCTGTTGATTTTCACATCTCTTCATCGATCAGTTAGACGCGAGCGGGTATATAAATTCGACGATTTATGCCCTGACCTCGAATGGAAAAAACAATTTTAATGAAATTCCTGAAGCTGCGCGTGTGTTTTCTTAAACCACCATCCGTGGCTTCTGAAGCTGTACGATTTTTCGCGCGACGTCACGGTTTCGTTAAAATTTGATTACGTTTGACTCCGGCCGATGAATATGCATGCGGAAGCACAGATTTGCGAGAAACAGGTTCGCGTTCTCGATCGCGACAACTGGCGAACGCAAATTAAGATTCGACCAATGGAAATTCGTTTCTACTTTTTCTTTTCTTCTTCCTGTTTCGCGCGGCATAAATAAACCGCGTTTAAATATCGATATTTTCATGCCACTTTCAAAATATCAATTTTCAAACGACAGATATGATTTACGGTCCAAATAACGCGTTTGCGATTGTTTAAAAATTAAAATACGCACGCTATACTCGAAACATAGTTAAATCGCGAACGATGTGACTGCACAGGTGTTAAGTTGCTCCGATTAATCGTGTTAAGCGGAAAATAAAAGGGGATTACATTCATTTTCCAGATTTCATCTAGATTTGCTGGTTGCCTCGAAGTAAACGAACGAAAGTGTAGTTTTGATAGCGATTAAGATGTCCAGCGAAGTGGATGCGTATTTTCCAGTTTTGTAACATGCGTCATGGATCGATTTACTATTCCCTGACAGATATTATGGGACGAGAACCCGCAGAACAACCACGGAAATCGGTGTTCTACTTTTAAACTGGTAGGATCCAGTTGTAATGTCCAAGTATCGCAGGATATCGGCAAAATAATTACGACAAATCTTACACTTTGTAATTCCTACTATTCGCAATTTTTCCATGTTAAAAATTATTTCTAAAATTTCACACTACCTCGCCCACAATTCGCCTAATCAAAACGATCGATTTAAAACAAAGTAACGGTAAATGTAAATCTTTACTCAGAGCTCGATCGATCGTGTTGAAAAATAAAACTAGCATCTATTATAAATGGATAAGTGAAATTTGGCGCGTAACAATGGAAGGGTCGAAGAACGGTATACCATGAAAGGGACCATCAGCTCTGTCACGCGAATATTTTAACGAACCAAGGACTTTTAACACATTCACCACGACGGTAACAAGATATCTCGTCTTTTCATACTCCACAGTGACTTCAGGCAACGAGATATCTCGTTCTTTCTCGTATCACGCGCGATTCTGAATAATAATCGGGGATTCTAGCAGTGTTTCAACGAAAATCGCACGCGAACCGAACCGGTATTTAAGAAACCGGACGAGTCTTTCGATAATCGCGATCAGGTTGTCCGCTGGACGATATTCGAGAACCAGCGGAGGATCTGCCAAAGTCACCGAAGAAACGCTAGACGAGAGCATTCCGTGCCGCAGAATGCTCACACCCACGAGAACTGCTTCTAAACCGGTAGAATCCAGTTGGTAAAGCGATTTATAATCCCGAAGTAAACTCATACGGTGCATATATTAATTGCACCGATCGACGGTGAAAACATTTTCAGAAGTGCCTCTGAATCTGAATTCGATACGGCGATCAAGGAACCAGTTCTCGTACCAATTCCACCATTTCACTCGTCCACCGTTTCTTCTTCTTTTCGTCCTCCAACCTTGACGTGACAGTTCTCTCTCGTTACATTTCGGGCGCACGAACGTCCCGTTTGTTTTTTAACTTCGCGTATTATCCAAAAGCCCATAATATCGTTCGTATCTCCAAATTTTCGCAAATTCTTCTAGACGCTGTAACCTGCGAAAAAAATTCGTGGGAAACATCCACGCTGTAGGTTCCTCTAAATTGAAACCTCCGTCTAAGAGACCTTACATTTACGTCCATGAATTATGGATCGAAAAGAGAAAAAAAGGTGTACAACTTTATTTATAATGCTGCTTCTGTCTCTCGCGTGTCTTTCTAATAGCTTCAGCCAAACGATTAGCACACCTCTGGAATGCAGCGAACTGTAGGCTGAAACTCACCGGTCTAAACAAGAATCACGTCCCCGCGGAGGCTTACGTGAAATGAAAATCGCGGCTCGACGGCCAGTCCGCGCGGCGCGCAAACTAGACACATGCCATCGGAAAGCGCGTTCGCGGAACCTGTTAACCTCCGTGGTCCGAGAGAGGAGAGAGAATTTGCTCTGGCCGTTTCCAAACGAGCCCCAACGGTCCTCCCTGAGGAAACGGGGCACCAGGAACGAGGGACGAGGACGTCATCCGGGGGCATTAGAACGGTCGTCGCTGACGAAACGAACGTTCCTCCGCCTCCTTCCGTCCGGAGTTCTTCGTGTACGTACGCATACCGCGCTTTCAACGCCGCATACGCACAGAGGCAACGTGCACGGGTAATAATGACGATGAGAGCCGCGCGTAAACGCGGTGACACAAACGAGAGGAGCCAGAGTGAACGATGATGATGCGCTCGGAGGGAATACAGTAGCGTGTATGTATCGCCGCATACACGCTACTGTAAAAAGTGTCGATACCAATATCGTTGAATGTAGCAAGAGTTCGAGTCAACCTTAATTGTTCGTTTCTATAAAACAAAATTTCCATCGTTCCATGTACGCGCTGTTAAGTAGATCAGGAGACAAATTTGATCGTGAAATACTGAACAGGAACGAAAGTATCGCGCGAAGTGCAAGTACAAAAACAGCGAATCGTAGAGTTACATCGTTGTATCGCGGTAAACGCTGATATAAGCACCGCGACGTGACAACAGTTTTGGCGAGCCGGCGTATGTGTCAGGGGGAGTGGGAAAGAACGGAATAATGACTTACTGTGCGCGGCAAAGGTCATGATGACGTCGCTCTGGTCGATGGCCCTGAGATCCTGACCGGTGAGGTCGAACTCGCCGGCCCTACGTTGCTCCCCGATCGGCTTCTCGTCCTCGTCCTCGCTCAACGCGTTCTTGTATATGTCCAGGAGAAACTTGGGCGCCGACCTCTTGACCTGGGGCGGCCTACCAGTCGTGCTCCTCGGCCTATCCGGCAGCCCCAGCAGATTCAGTATCTCGTGCTCGACCTCGCGCTTCTCTCGCTGGCTGACCACCCTGTGAACGACAGTCTGGTCGAAACCGTTGTCGACGTAGAGGCCGCTCATCCTGTCCGCGGCGGCGGTGCTCGTCAGCCCGGCTAGGATCGTCCCGAGGATCAGCAGGGGCGCGAGACGGCGCGGCGACATCCCGTGGCGTCTTTCCGCTGGCGGCCTACACGGCCCGGAAGGCACCATTCTTGACTCACGCCGCTTCCACCACCACCTCCACCAACACCACCTTCCCCTACGCCACCGCCTCCTCCTCCTCCTCCTACGTCGGCGTTCGCACGACGACGACGTCGTCGTCGTCGTCGTCGTACCCTATCGAGCCACCAACGCGGAGGACACGCGAGATGCGGAACAGCCGTCGACGGACGATCCAAGCGCGATCCACCCGCCGCTGGATCGATCGATCGAGATCGATCGTCTAGCGGAGGATCGGAACTGATCGAAGACAACGCGACACTGTCCTCTACTGTATCATAGAACGATTACACGAAGGGTCGGGAAGAGTCGACTAGTGGCTACGTTGGAAGTTCCTTTGGTTGTGTTTAGTTGTTTTTTTTTTTTTTTTTTTTTTACCGTACACTGTTAGCTTGTGTAGACTCTCTCATTTTCGTGGTTTCAATCGCTGACGGTTCCCGGGTTCCAGTTTATACGGATACGTTCGGTCTGTGTGGTGATTTAAAGTACACTTCGATTACAGTTCCCACCGATCGCGATGTTTCTCTGTCTGTAGTTAAGTAGATCCACTGCGATGGTCGTTGATTTTTGACAATACTTCGGCTGACTCGTCTTTCCCGCTGTCGGAGATCTCCATGCAGAGGTATTTACCAACTGCAGAGAGTGAGCCGATCTCGCTCTCGACGCACGATGCTTATACAATCGTTCGTTCCTGTTTGTTCTTCTTGTCGCTACTGCGAACAAGGATCGAAGAGGAGGCACATAGTAACGCGCACTTTGCTCTTGGAGCGATTTAAAGGATACACGGGGCGCATGTTTCGCGAAAACGCGCACACGCCTGATGCTCGAGACCGTTTCTCGGTGACCAGCGGTGACCACTGCCGCTGACTCCCGCGATGCCAGTGCCAGTCTGTTTGTCTGGCCCGTGCCGTGCACCTCCTTGTCGTCGCTGCTCCTCCGCGAGGCCTCACCACCGCCTCCCAGGGCCGTACCGCTCCTCCGACAGAGCCACGCCTCGCTTTTGCCTTCCTCTCTGCCTGTATCTCTGGCTACGCTCGTCGCCCCGTTTCGCCTCGCTTCGCTTCGCCACTCGTCGCACCGGCACTCGCCTCACCTCGCCAAGAACTCACCTCGCATCGCACTTTGCCTTGCCATCAGCGACGGGCGAAATGTGTTTCGAATTGTATTCGAATGACGAGTACCTGACGAATACGTAGCGCATCTTCAAGACGACGTGTTACGGCCGATAGGCATGTATTTTAAAACGCATTCGAATTACGAATATCAGCCGAGTACGCAGAAGTTGAATACCTTTGGCTCATCGCTGCCTGCTTTGCCGGTAACCATACGCACATACTGATTATCTTCCCCTTTTTTGCAGTCCTCATATCCCTTCACTTGTCTCTCATTCGTTTTACCTCCCCGTGCGCCTCGCGCATTATCCCGATCTCTCCCCTTCTTGTCATCCGCTTCCCGCGTTTCTTCAATTTTTGTCCTATCAAGTGTTACGATGGTCTCGACGATGTTGACTCTCGCGAGCGAATCCGTAAAGTACCGTATCCTTTGCTGGCTGAAGTATCTTGCGGTTTATGTTAAAGTTGGCTGTTATTCGCTGAACAAGTGATGTAAGATTTTCGCGATACACGTGTAAGATTGTCAGTGGGATATAACTTGGACGAGGTGCACGTGTTCTTGATTGAAGCAGCGTTACTTCTGGTCCTCTTGCTGTTTCTTCGTTGTTAAAATTAATTAAATTTACTTAACGCTAAAATGAAATTCTCGCGATGACAAATATAAATATAATATATATTGATTACAGTTACTTTTAATCGGTTACAATCAGCAACCATGTAATCCTCTACAACTAATCTACAATCTAATTATACTAAATCAGAAAATGGCACGGCCATTGGATAGATCTGATGGTACCAGTAAATCTAATAGGCGCTAATTTAGTCCATTACAAACTGTCGCAACTCATTCTACCTCGTACATTCTGTAATTTCTCTATACCCAACACCTTTCAATCCACATAGGTGTATTAGGATATTTCAGCTTTATACTCTATGAGATGATATGACTCTTTTAATGGATATGAATCATAATACTGTGTATTATTTAAGCAACAATACGAGGTTTGAATGTTTGCAGTACACATAAAGTAAGTAAAGATCAATCGATCGACGTGTATCGCGATAATGTTCGCTATCCACGAAACAGAGAGAATATGTAGCCGTCAAAGAGATGACAGCGATAAGGGTAGCCGCGAAAATGAAGGATGGCCGAGTGGTGAAAATGTGTTGCTCATGATTAGATTGCCCGAGCGCGAATGTGTGCGTGCATAATGTTGCGTAGAACGCTTCTCGCACGTCTAACATGGCATTCGCGGAATGTTGCATGTAATACCAGATGTTTGCAAGGTTCTGAAGAGGTTCGCGGACGTGTATTACAATGTAAGTATTGCGCAACGGTAGGCAAGCTCAGAATTCAATCTACATACGTGAACGACGCGCGAAATTTCTGCAACAGGTTGCTTCGACGCGACCATGCGCCCGCGCGACGATTGCGAATTTGATTTACTTTCACTGAGATCGCTTGCAACCTTCGTGCGCGTGGCTCGTGGCTGCAGAAAATGATTAAGACTAAAAAAGAGAGGAATAGATATTTTAATCGGTATATCAACGCGTAAGATCGACAAAAATGTCTTCCACGGATGGATAAATGCTTACTTACGGAGTGATAATGTATTTTCTTTTGGAAAGATCGTATCAGTCCTTGTAAAAAGTTGCCTCCACCGAAGAAATGTTACTCATTTGCCAAGTAAAAGCGCGTGTACGAGTTGAACCGATGTAAAAAAAAAAGAAAGATAAAAATTAAAATCTGTAAAATGTCAAATGTAATGCGTCTCGTTCAACGATACTTTCGATGTCGTTTAACACGCCAAAAAGGTCCAATCCGTTGCTTTCACTGGAGGATATAAATTTCTACGCTCCTCTTCAGTCGGACCTGTAACTTCCTGAAGTGTAGCCGTTAAAAAAAATAAGATCTTTCGATCGAATTGTTCGAACGGATTTGTACAGAGAGAGGACTTGCGTTTTCTCGTACTTACACGTTCGTTGTATATGTTTCCTCGTTCGCTTTTACGATCACTGTATGACTGTAAAACTGTCCAAGCGAACTTTCCACTCGTGCCCACCAAAAATCTGTTGAAAATCATACTGGTCAATAAAATGAAAAATTAAACTACTATTTTATATTGTTCCAAGTTATCTCAAGATACAATAACATCCAAACCAAAGAAAATTAAAAAAACATCAAGAATTAAGTTCTTTCCCAAATACTAACATCAGAAATATAAAACTCTCAAAATGTCCCCTATCTGTCTTATGCTACTTGTTACAGGTCACGATAATTCATGAGAATACGTAAAGGCAAAAGGAGGAATGAAAAAGGAACAAGCCACAATCTGTACCCGTCGATAATAAAATTTCGTTTGGAGCAGATCCACTGAATTTTCGAAGGCATTTGCACGTCCCTGGGTCATAGAGATAGGACCGCCCCTGCCGAAGAAGTAGGCGGCGTTCACCAGCCCTGATCGTTGGTATTACTCGACTCTCTAACGTGGTACAGGAGATCAGGGTTAGCGAAGAAACGGCGTGCGATGGCGGCCGACCGAACCTGGACATTCTTCCACTTTTTCAACCCCTTGGATCTTTATCAGCTCGCCATCCAGACCAGTTGCGAGCAATTTCCGCCAGATAAACGCGCCGCACTATAACTGTGGCTAATACTTTCCATTGGGTGAAAACTATCCACCGCTTCCGGCCCGTGGAATGTGTGAACGCGAGGCGTGGAAAATCGCCTTCGAAGCCTTTTTTATTATCCTCCTTAGCTAAATTGACCTGATTCACGTTCCGAACATCCCAGAAACACGACACTGTGAACTGATAATAAAACCATATATAGAAAACAGTTTGAACAAATAAATTGGACCCTTTCAAGGGACCTTCAACATGTATAGAGCGATTCTAACTTTACTTGAGACAGTGAGAAGCATTTAGAGCTCCAATTATTTGAAGACTATGATAAAAGGAAAAATTGGTAGATAGAAAGGCTTCAATTAACGAGGACAGAATTGCTAAGTAACGTTTATGCTTATTAGCTGTTTGTGTTATAAGGGCGACCAAATTGCACGATAGTGCGAAAGCTAATAAAAGAAAGGCAGTATAGGTGGAAAGTCAGAAGAAAAAACGGGGCCATAGGTCGTTTTTAATAGATTTCACCGTAATAGTACCATTTTATAGTTCTCAAAGTGTACTACTATTATCCGAAGAGTAAATTACCTTAAACAAGGGTGCTCGAAAGTGTGCAGCACCGTGGATAATGCGCAGGCTACAGTGAAGAATTTGTTTACAGACTGTTTGGTAACGCGACGGGATGGTATGCAGTGGTTGACACGAAAGTTGGTCGTACCAGAAATTCCTTTCGAAGACGCGCGCCTCGATGGAACGCGGCCTTTAGTAGATATTTATTTTTGGAAACTCCCGTCTTCCTTGGTATCGATTTAGATAACGCGAGAAAAGTGTTTTATAGAAGGTGATTTATTAATTTGGTGAGAGTGGAAATGTTTGTGTCTAGGCGTTCTATGACGGTAGTCGATCCTTGAAAGTGAATTCGTTTCTCAAAATTAGATTCTTTAATTACCAAAAAGATTATTAAAAATATCAGTTGGGAATTAACCAAGTCGTATAAGACAAACTTTCTCAATTATACTACTTTCAGTATTCTCTCATAATTGAACAATCTTCATCACGACTTATTTGAAGGATTGTACATTTGCATCGACAATATTATTTCTTAATCGTTGTAACAAACCACAGAATATCAAATTATATAACCATCATAAATTACAACACAAAACATTCTAAACAGCTCGTAACTATGATCAAGCAGCGCCAATATTTCTGCCCGAGAGAATTACGGCTCATAAAGTAAGGAAGAAACATTCGCGCTGCGAACTAATAAAAATTCCGTATCATTCAAGTGGATCCAAACAATAAAAAAATCACTATCCCGGGCCTCCTGTTCCCGTAAGAAGTTTTTAATAGTAGTACAATAAAAAATAAGTCGCACGTCATATTTATGCGCAACCGGCCATAAGCGTACAAGGAGTCGGGGTGGGCGGACGACGGTGAAAGCGAATCTGAGTCGGTAGTATAATTAATCTGCCAATAAAGCCAGCGCAAGGCTTATAATATCCAGTTTGTTGTAAGAAATATTTGTTTACTTGGCACAATTTCTTCGGTGGTGAACGCATTCGCGGTTCAATAAAATAAGTTAAACAAAAAAAAAAAAAAGAAGACGGTACAACTTAATTTTCGTGGTATGACCTTTTAAATAATGTACAGCTGTAGCATCGATAATCTGTAAGATTTCTATATCATCATTCCGAATAGATTACCACGTCGACAAATAACATATAAGGAAATAGAAATTCGCAACTGGTATTTTTAACCGTGATATCAAGAGATTTTACCTGTTTACTCTGAAGCAGCCCGTTCCTTTCTATCCGGACATAGCTTTGCTGTGTTTTAATAGCGTTGCTCCGCAGTGAATGAATAACTTCAATTTCTTTTTGCTTTTGCATTCGTTTTTGTCTTCGCGCGCGTATCCTATTAATACAAAATACTGGCAATGATACAACAGTCTAATTCTACCATTAATATAGTAACTATAATATAAAGAAACTCGTGATGACTATAACTTAAAACAAAGAAGAATCTCCTACGTATATATACGATCTAATTAATCTAATTAAAAACAACGAAAAGTAGAGCGAACCGGATTTTCCACTAAAGTCCTCAATTATATACCATAGTAAATTATAACCTGGTAATATTTTTTTAATTTCTAACAATTTAACACTTTCATTGTAGAATCTTTCAAATTCTAAAATGAAACGTAGCAAGACTTTCTCAACAAGAAATAGATTTGAACGACATCAAGAAACAAACAGTACATCGCGTAACACCTCCATTTCCTAGCGACAACACTAAAGTTCTTCTCGATCACGCGACCAACTCGGCCGGTTGCATGAGACAAGCATTAAGCACATACCAACGTTCTTCGTACAGGTGTCAAACACATGCATACCGTCCGCTTATTCCGCAATGCTCGCGATACTCAATTCTATGGAGATAATCCTGAAAGCATCTCCAGAGGAAGGGGGAGGAAGGCAGAGATTCCATTATCGATGCATACCGGCTCACCCAATAAAACGTTGGTAGCTTACAGCCCTGGCTCGTCATTCTGCACGTCCGTGGATGGAACTCTTGGAGAAAAGCAAGAGATGCTGCAGTTTACTCTCTCTCTCTCTCTCTCTCTCTCTCTCTCTCTCTCTCTCTCTCTCTCTCTCCTCTCTTTCTTTCTCTCAAGATGCTCGCCTCTCTTTTTCTGTCCCTCGTCCAGCAGACTCTCTTTCTCGACTGACCAACAGCAACGGAATAAATAAAGTAAATAGAGAAATATAGGAGGTAAATAAAAATGTGGCAGCAGAGGAGAGAAGAGCGCGCGGGAGAAGAAGAGAGAAAGGAAGGGTGGGAGAGAGTGAGGTAAGAAGAAAAAGAGAGTTAAAGGGAAAGAGGGAGAGGAAAAGAGAGAAAGGGAGAGGGAGAGGAAGGGAGAGTGCCCTCAGGGCGAATTCCCGTCGAGCATCGGCCGCTGCAGAATCCAGAGGTGCGTTCACCGGGGAAATCCCTCCCCCGGAGATTATCCTCTTGAAGAAAACTCGACGACGTCGCATTTTTAGCGCGCCGTTCCACCGCTGTCCGCTAATTTGCAGCCTTTCCTCGATCGTACATTTCTCCTTCCCTTTTTCGAAAACAAGTAGAAATTAAGAACACTGAATGACGTTTTGAATCGAGCAACTACAAAATCAAATTAACAAACTCTATAAAAGTTACCGATCAAGTTGAAGATTTAGTTTGTTTAGCTCCCAAGTGCCTCAATAAGTAAAAAATCTTCATTAATCAGTTGCGTGCAAAATGCAATGAACAATTTCGATCACTGTGAACAACAAACTTAAAATTACTAAGTAATACGTTTAATAGATGAAATTAGAATAATGTTAACTATTATAATTTCATTCAAGTATTTATTCCGTCGATTCCGATCAAGTTACAAAACTTGCCGTCCCACTATCATTTTGCCATTTCGGAAGATAGGAAAGGCACCAAATGCTACACGTACAATTCACTTAACATAAACTGAACAAAGTACTTTCTCTAAATTCTTCCTTACAAACACAATCAACACACATCTGTTCAGACAATCCCCCATACGAAATGCCCATTACGGTCCATTAACAGAGCGAGAGACGTGAAACGCCGCAAGGATCACTTGTCTCGGACCAGATCCAGGCAATGGTATGCGAGCCAGCACCGGTGTCCTCCCTGTAACTAATTTGGAGGTACGATAACAATCCAAAAAGGACGGAATCAGCGATACCCGATGACGAATTCAACCATGGTAGAGAAGCAATCGATCGGTCGTACCGTAACGTACGACATATCTTTTCCTAGAAATCATCTTGGAGCGATCTACCGGTGAACGGTCGTCTCTCTGTCTCTGTCGCTCCTCCGTTCGAGTCAGCCCGGCCCCTCGTATGTCCCTGTTGCGTTAGTTGGCCAGGTCGGTGCCAGGGAGTCTACCGACGATAACCAGCTGCGCGTCGTACCGGTAGACTGCCTGCTGCCTCCGGCTGCTCCGGGGGCCCTGGGACCGGTTATACTTGACCCAGCGGTTTACACGCGCTCGCCGCCGTCAGCACTACCACCGCCATAGCCGGATCGCACGGCTACCGAAACACGTACCTACATTGCCTGGACAAACTCCAGCACACTCCTTTAGCTCGTTCTTTCTCTCTCTCTCTCTCCATCTCTCTTGCTTCCTCTCGCACACTCATTTCCTCTCCTTTTATTCTTCTCCCTTTCCCTCTTTCATTCTTTCTTCCTTTCGTTAACTCTCTCGCACAATCAACGATCTCCGCCAGACCGATACACGCTACCTCGATCCGCCTCACCCCACTCTGACTCTCCACCTTACTATCTACCAATTTCCTAGCTCCGAATATTTATACGCTTATTTTTTATGTATACGAAAAATTTAACAACTCCTTTCCCTACGGTTATTAGTGTGGATTTGAATGTGGAGCACGCTCGCACGTGGAGAATCGTTGATGTTCAGGACTCGCTGAATTTCGTTGGAAATGGGGGAACATCGTGTGTTTGATGATGCCTCCACTTATTTTTAGATTCAAACGGTACGATGAATTTTAGCTGTTCCTGTTTCAATCCAATACGTTTTATGGTATAGCACCATTCATTGATGTATACTGATATACGTGTATGTAGAAATGAGTAAATGATTTACTTAATGACACATACTTAACCAATTATTCCTATGGTTTTTGATGTAAGAATAGTTTCCTGCGAGCTACTAGCATGGAATTCATTACTTATAAGTAATGTGATATCGTTAACTTAAAACTATGTACAGAGACAATACACTCGTTGCGACAGCTTGTTCACTTAACGTATTTTTCCATAAATTTACGATGAAATTCGCTTCTTAATGAATCGTTTATGAACACATCATGCTTTTTCTTTGGTTCAGAGCGAGCACAATTTTTGAATACAACATCATCATCCCATCGTCGTCTGACTTTCATGTCTGTTCTCCCACTTTGAGAAGAATAATTTAACAAAGGATTTCCAGAGAGAATATTTTCCATTCTGATTCTCTCCTCCTCTTGCCGCTTCTCCATTTCCTAAAAATCAAAAGTAAGAAATTAAAAGTAGCCCAAAGGAAAATAGAAACATTAACAAAAACACATTTTTATTGCATCACAGTGTAATTATATTGCATGCACAGTTATAATAAATGTTTAGATGCTTTAATATTGTAGAAACTAGAATTAAATATACGTTTACCTTCTTAGCCTGCTCTGCAGCTCTTTCCTTTTTAATTCGTTGCAATTCGGCTAACAGTGCAGCAGTGTCATCTTCGTCGCTCTCTGATTCTGAATCTTCGTCGTCGAGAGGATCATCTGCATCTAAACTTGCTGTAGGTACTTGATCGATCTTCTGTCTTTTAGCACTTGTAGAAGTCTCTCGTGGCGGTTCTATCATACGACGATTAGAACTCTTGTCCTTCTCTCTTTCCCGTTCACGTTCTTCTAATTCCTTACGGAAATCACGATTACGCAATTCGTCTATTGTCCCCTGTCCATGCTCTCTGAAAATCATTAAAAATAAAAGTCAACAGCAAGTTCACAAATATGGAAGTGCAGTACGAATAAGTGAGGTTATGTTTGGTTACTTCTTAAACACAGAAAGTTATACGACATAATTAAAGTAAAACTAAGAGAATAACAACATGTATGCTTCAAAACTGATATAATACCTGTATTTTAGTTTTGTATGAGATGGCAAGTCTCTGCTGCTGTATTGTTTTGATATTGCACTCAAATCTTTTTCACCACGTCCTTGTCCTCCTCTAGCGGGTTCGAATGTAGGTCTGGCAGCGGTAGTCATTTTGCTTGAACACTACTCAATATTTTATAATGGAAAATTCGATTATTCGTATTTTTATTCAACACGTTTTCACACGTTTTCAAAACACAGCTGATCATACAGCGAGTAAAAAACTTAATCCGGCGTCGTATGTCGCAGACTCTCGCCAGAGGTCGTCGACGAGATGCTATCGATATATCGTTCGATTCATTGTGCGATTTGTAAATCGCGAACGGAATTGAAATCAGTCTTGTTTGAAACACTGTTACGAGTGCGTCGTGCTGTAACAGTTTAACGTAATGGATTTATTTACGCGACGCATATACACTTAATTGTATAAAGTAATTAATTCTTAACTTTTCGATACGTTCGATTAATTTTAGAACGGATCGCTTTTACAGTTCCCTTGCCTAGAATATGTCGCAATGTACCCTGGTAGCATTGTAGATTATTTTATTCACAATGAGTTTTTAAATACAGCGGTTCTATAATTGTGATACATCAATAATTACGACATCGTTAGTTCGAAGCCGCAAGTAATGTCTCCTCATCAGAGCAGCTCACCTGCGAAATTATGTGCGCATACTTTAAACTTATTATCACATTACAATTTACTTAATTTAGCGAACAAGTTATTCTGATATTTGCATGTATCATAGTTTAACAAACGATTCAAAGTTATCCGACAATATATGTGATTTTCAAAACGATCGAACTAACTAGAATCTGTTGCATACTTTTATTAACTCATCGCGCATGCAACGGACATATAAATTCGCGAAACAGGTTTTGTATTTTTAACTCGATGCTTCGTTTAATTTCCTGCTTGTTAAAATTGCAATTATTACTAAAGTACAGGATAAGTTTAATAGTCGACGAAGACCTTTCTTCTCCACCGCTGTGCTACACCGACGAACCCTATTAAATGAATATTATGCGTGTTAGTAGTCGAATGAGTAAACATCATAGGTGTATGAACGTAAAGCGTCATTTAGATTAGTCATGTTACACGAATTCAAGATTGTTGTTTAAAATCTTCGATGTTCTATTTTGCCAAATAATCATAAAGCTCAAATAATTAAATGTATAAATAATATCTTAAGTGTATGGATAATTGTTAATTATATTCTGCGTTCAAATTAACTATAAACTATATTTATCATGTATTATAATTTTGTTGTTTTCTAACACAATTAAATAAAACTAACACTTATAATTGATAAGTTGCAATTATTGCCGCATTTAGCTTTAGAAAGCTTCAGCCTTCTTTAATTTGCATTTGAAAGAATGATAAAATTTGATAAAGTTATGTAACAAATTTGTGAAAAATCGAGCGTCTTCTTATATGTATGAGATATGGTTATTTCCTAGGTTTAATTACTTTTTCAATATACAATTCATAGCTCCACAAGCACAACTCTCTCTGTTCCAAGTAGTATCATTTATTACAGTAATCGTATTAGTCGAGACAAATAACAACATATATATATTTCCAAATATTCAGACGCATTATTGTGCAATACTAATTTACACTATATTAACTGCCGAGTGCAGTCATGGCACACAAGTTTTGTAGCTCTTCACTGTTGAATATTATTAATAGCATTCCGTAATTTATCAATTTTCATACTAATCCTCATCAGTGTATAAGCCTAACACTTTTAATTTACATATCTAATATATGGTTTTCACTCAGCCTTTGTCTTGTCGCAGTACGAGAGTAAATTGCTGTACACTCATTCTGCAATCTTCAAATCAACCACAATATTCTGAAAGTAAAACAGTCATTGTAATATTACAAATAACATAGTTAACTTTATAAATGTTCCATATGATATTTATCGAATAAGTTGTAAGAAATTCCTAAATTACATCATTAATGTATATAGTTATGTAGTATCGGTTTAAAAATAATTTTCTTTATATGACAACCATAAAATCACTTACAAATCTACTGAAGTTTAAAACGAATAATTTTTTTTGTGATTATTTATACATGCATTTATTATAAACTCTATTTTTTATTTGCACAAGTGTCATATAAGCAGTTTTTGTACTACCAAAATTGCAAATGTGTAAAGCACATAATATAATTTGCAAATATATTCAATAAAACATTTTCCTTCCAGATAAATTCCAATATCGAGTAATACATATTCATAACGATAAATAACAATATTTTGCCATTAAAACAATATTCTATTTATATTAATTACAATTATACAAATTGATTGCATACAATAGCACATAAACTTTGCTAAAATTTGTTGCATTCGAACCTATAACACGATTAATATTTGTTTTATTTTATACATGTAATTATCACCAAAATTTATTCGGTATTTAACTAAAAAATAAAATTCGTATAAAATATAAGTTTTTCCCTTAATTTTTATTTAATTTGACTGTGTGTGCAATAAATGCAGCAAAATAAAAATTCTAAAATATTCAATGTTTGTAATTCTAAACATTTCGTGTCTACTTATAAAAATTGAATTTATCTGTACATGTAATTTTGGGAACAGAATCATATAGATCTCAAATGCAATCACTACTTCTTTGTATGATGCAAGTTTTTCATTAAAAAATTATCTAAAGAAGAGATACGTGCATATAATATATAACATAAAAGTCGCTTTAAAAAACACAGAGAAAATGTTTTTGTTAAGTACATAGCTCATCAAATTTTATTACATATCATTAACCAGCACGAGGAGATTGTTAGTATTTTCATACGACAGATACTGCTTGCATATGCATAAATATTAGATATTAATAATTTACCTGTTTACTTCCATTTTAAGTTTTTACTAAAAAGATACTATCGCACATAAAGTGTAAAAAAATACATAAGAATAAACATTTTTAAACTTGTTAAAACATTACATCATCAAATTTTCTCCTCTTCTCAGTTAATAATAGCATTTACATAAATATAGAACGATTGCTAGCTACATCTTTACATAATACATACATATATAGAATAAATTATACAAATATATACAAATTAAGCTCTACACACGCGCACACACATTTAACATATTGTAATATACAAATTATCGAATGCTTACGTAATATATACGTATATATAAATGCCCCTTTAGGTGCTCGACACCAAAATATAGTACAATTAAATAGATTTAAATGTATTTAAATCTATTCTTAATGCACAGAAATCATTCGTAAATGAAAACAATTATAAATCTTGCAGCTAAAAAAGATGCAGTCAACTGTTCATGAAAAGAAGTATTTAGATAGTACTTCTGCATTCTTATCTTTCTGTTTGTGTATGAATTTTCGATTGGTACAATTATTTAAAAATGATTGTATATATTAAATATACAAAAGTATGGCAGTGATGTTAAAAATTTTTACGATTAGGTCTCGAGATAATGCTTTTATACTGCTTAAAAGGAGCAATATATATGGTAATTTTTTGCAAAATATATTTCTTAAGCTAAATATTTTCTATTTTTTTTTATTCTGTTAAATGGAATAGAAAGAAATTAAATATTCTAATCAAAGACTCAATAACCAAAATGATAAAGAAACTAATAGTAGACAATATGTGTGTAATAAACAAATAAATTTGATTAAGATTAAAGAATTCAAGTAGATATGTAGTGACAGACTTACTTACAATTGCAATAATAATAATCATTAATTTTTCATTTGCGATAGAAATATTTTTGAGCATATGCAAATTAAATACCGGTCAATATATGTATGACCCAAAATTTGTACCATTCACTTTATACCAAAAAGTGCATTCAAAATATAATTAATTACATCTAATTGCAAATGACTTCATTTTAGTGGCATTTGATACTTTAAGCTGTACTCGTGTGATTACTAGCACCACTGATAGCGCTAAACAAAGCAGCGCTGTTACGTTTGAAATTTCCAACTTGCTCGTCGGGCCAAATAGGTTCTCCAAATAACGATGATAAATTTTGACAAAGTTTCTGATAATTCTCACGTAACACTTCTTGATACTCGTGCTGATCGGACGTAATTAACTTGCTGTTTATTTGTAGAGCCGTATAACATATTTTAACAAATTCCCTAAAAAACAAAGGATATAAATTAATAAATTTTAAACGAAATATTAATATAATATGGCTAAAATAATAGTTTTGCAATAGTTACTCGCCGGTGGCACGAAAATGGAATCGAAATACTTTAAAGAACAAGATACCCTACCAATCGCATGCAATTTTTCACGTATAATAAGCTCTTTGTTATTGAAATGACATCGTGACTAACATATTTATATATTCCTATTTGCTGCTACCATCTCTGTCAAGCTAGATTTAAAGAGAGGTACCTGAAAACATCTTTTAATTCTTCAACTTTATCATCCGGATATTGTGGGGATAATGCAGGATCTAAAAATGCGGAAGCATATGCAAGTGGTCCAGCATTCACTGTAACACATATGCTTCCTTGCAGCCTTAATTGCAATTTTTTCACATCCGTTGGACCTATAAGAGCTACATCTTCCAACTCTTGAACACGCTGTCGCATTTCATCTAATGCAACTTCGATCGGACTCAGTTCCATAATTCGTTTCTCATTAACTAAAATACGCTTTTTAATATATGGAAAAGAATATTGTGCTGAAATTATGAGATACATTATAAAACATTTATTCGTAAATGAAAAGGCGGATAGCAGCGAGATATTTAAACACATACTTGTAAGAATTGTTCTGCGTTTCCATTGATCTTCCGGGTTACCTCTTGCTTTTCCTTCTTTAGTGAAAGGAGTTTCGAACATAAAACACGACACATTATGGTTCTGCTCGAACTCCGTTTGTCGTGTTTCTAATTCGAATTTTTCAAAGTAAGGTGTAACATGTGTCACTTGAATATATGCTATTTTCGGATCGAGCTCAGTTATGTCGATAGGTACAGAATCCATTATCATTTTAACATTTTCGGAGCCAAATTTTTCAGAATACAAATGATGAAGACGTTCCGAGATTTCTGACAATGATGTGATTTTTGGCTCTTTATAAATATACTCTTGACCATTTTCATCTTCAAAATACGCCTAAAATATATATTTGGTAATATAAGTTATACAAGATTTTCCAAAACAGTGTCACCACGCAATTTCAATACGTTTCAAATATAATTAAAAATATAATTATTCGATTTTAATAATACTTACCGTACCGAAAAATGCAACCCTATAAAATCTACCAAGAAGTCTTTTTCCCGATTTTGTAACTTCAACAATTTTATTGCAAGCTTGCGCTAAATGCGAGTAACAATTAGCCAACGCCCCATAGTTTCGTTTCTCTTCATATATAGGAACTATTAATCTATACAAATGTCCAAGCAATTCAAATCGTTCTGCCTTTTCCAACATCTCGGCACATACTTCCAATTGCTCGAGAAGTATGTATTCGTTGTAATGAATATCTTGTACGCCTAAAATAATATAAGCGTTTATAGAATTGTATGCTTGTGAAAATAAATTTGTACAAACATATACCAACGTAAAAAATTATAGCAACAATATTTAAGCCACAAAAAATCCATTACAATAACAAATATTATAAATCAACATATCAATCAAAGTAAACTTTAAAGACCAATTTTAATGTTAACTAATTGCCACAAAAAGCATGCAACAACAGAGAAATCAGTATCAAAAGAACAGAAAATTGAAAATATAATAAAAACTAGTAAGAAATAATAGAATATATATATAATACAAACATGTGCAAAACATACAAATCTCACCAGCATCGAGTTTAAGGCTACATTCATCTCTAGAAATGTTCTCAGAGATTTTATCAAAGGCTTCTGCACCCCATGTGTGAACTTTTCTTAGTTTTAAATATTCAGCCATTAATGCGGCAATGTGTAATTGACAACAAGCAGCCTGAAAAGACGATATTACAATACATAAACTTCTAAATTATTTAAGAAATTAAAAAATTTCAGAATATACACCTCTGAAAAATTTCCGTCCCTTGCGTGATTTCTAGCCATAGTTTCTAACCATGTGTGTCTCAACTCCGGTGTACTGGCGTAGGAATTAGCCAGGCTGTGTTGTAAATCCACCAACATTTCAGGATCGTTGTTATGTTCTCGCATTTGAGCTGTTGCCATTAGAACAGTTCGAATTCTCTTATTGAGATCTTTGACTTCAACCGGAAAGCCGGTTCCTTTCATCACTTTATCAGACGAAGCGTAGCTATTTATTAATGATAACGATTCTTGAAACCTTGAATTGTTCAATCCAATCACGTTTCCAAGCATTTGTGAAACCGATATTATGACCTATTTATAGGCAGGAATTAATAAATTATTATTTTTAAATGTTACCAGAATTAATCCTACATAAAAATCGAAAATAACAATATTCTTAAGACATTTACCTGTAAGTGAACTCTGGTTAATCCTTTCCTACTAGTGAATTCAAAATTACTTCTCATAAGAAGATAAAGTAAAGCACAGGATTCTTGCCTAATGGAGCTTAATTTACTGTTGCAACAGCGTAATAGTTCGTAACATAAACGTCCACATAAGACAGCATTGCCTGAAATTAACATTCGCGTAATTAACACGAGCGGGCAAAACCACTTATCTATATAATTTTTATCTTAATGGAAAGAAAAACATATGAGGATTATTAGAACTTATACCTTGAAAAAGGATGATAGAATAATTATTTAGAAAAGCTCTGAAACTGGCAAAAACATGGCGTAATAAAGTTTCAGACTGTCCAACTTGTAAGAATGACAAATATATACTAAATACTTTCTGCATTATGGGATTGTCACCATCTGCTGTCAAAAGTATGTCCTATAAAAAAAAATGAAATGTAATGTGGAAATATATTTCTTAGGTATAATGTAGACATAGATGGAAATCAAGTAGTGTCATAATATTAGGCACTTCAAAAGGAACACTAATGAAATTTATACACATTCTATACCTTAAAATGAATACAAAATAATCCCAAACAATCCAACGCAATTAGGCCAACCTCTGTTGCCATGTTTGCTTCTAATAATGCCTGTTGTACTTTTCCGCTATCGGTTTCTACAAGGTTCTCCCTTACAGTAGTGTTATGCGGTTGTAAAGTACTGGTAGCAGGCCCCTCGTTAGAAAAATCAGGAGGCGCCATTCTGGCAGGCAATGTCATGGCCTTTACCGTTCGTGGTTTTCCAGAACTATTCGTAGTGTACGTAGCTATCTGTCTCTTTCCAACGTATTTGAAGTGATGAAGACTCATTCTAAAAAATCGTAACGCATATTACAATGCTAAAAATTAATTTTACATGTTCAACTCTAGAGAAGTTGCGGTACTTTGTTTGTACTTTTACATTCAGTAACGTTTATAAATGTTGTACCACAACTCAAATTAATTCAATATCAACTTACTCTATCACTGTAAAGAAACTTAGAATATCACAGTCACTGCACTGTTGCCACCAAGCAATGACCTGGTGATCGCCCAAATATTTGATTACAAATAAAAAGCAAAGTAAAATATCCTTGACTTCTGATGATTGCAATTTGTCGCATCTAGGCGAGGACTGCGTGACACTTAATGAACGAGAATGTCTCTTCTCGGCGGTACCGTTTTCGACAGGCTCGCGAATAATAGTAGTTTCTTGAGATATATTCGATTGAGAGGCACCAGATATCGTGGACGCATCGGACTCTATACTAGTACAGGAATATCCATTGACTAAACTTTGACCCGCTATAGCAGCAAAATATGTAGAATCTCGTAGATGCATAGATGCTCTTATTGGAGATTGAGTTTCCAAATATAACGTGAGCCTGTATACAATTTATTACACTAATTACTCTTTTTGCTGTACACATATATTTAAAACAAAAACATTATCCTTTATATTTACCTATGAATTGATTTAGGTGTTCCCGCAGTTACAGTACTACTAGCAGTATCTTTGTTCGCTAGAAATGAACTGCTGGTTGATATTCTATTAGTACCATTTTGCTTAATTTCTGCTTTACTGTTATCATGGATAGATTGCAATCGATGTAAATTTTCCAATACAATACCTAACCATGGTATATAAATGGACGCTATTCTACTTAATTGACCCTGTAAGAATAAAAAATATCAATTTCGTATTGAATTTAAGTCGTAAACATATATTTTGGACAAATATGGATCAAAAATTTAAATAATTTACCTTATTTTGATATCTATCATCAAGTTCATGCTTTGCCATTAGATCTCTTAATGTAGCTATCGCTACTTTCCGTATTTGTATGATTTCATTTAGAGATGTTCTAACTTCTTGCATCAAGAGTCCAACTAAAAAATGATGTTTGCAAAACTCTTCTGACAAACAATATTCATTCACTAAATCTGTAATGGATAATTCGAACTGATTAGAATTTATTTAGTTCAATGTAATTTCAAATGATGGAAGAATAGAAAAATATGCACATACAAGAATCACCTAACAGTACTGAAAATTGAAAAAAATTAAAACAGCTTAAATAAAATATTTTTAAGAAATTACTAGAAACTGTTAATTATGTCATAGACACTTAATACTTAAGTAGAACAAATCATCTCGTCTCTAAAGGTAATTATTATTTAATAATATTTCATTAACAAGATCCAGAACTTTTTAAGAGATTTGCAAATTCATGCAATTTCTGTTTGTAAATTAAACAATATTAGAGTACATATATAAAATTGTGTGTGTATGTGTATATATATATGTAACATAATGTGTATATACGAGCATTTTATCTCCTATATATGTATTTCAAATGCTCCAATGATATCTAATGTATTGAAAAGTACCCATATTCGAAATTTTTGATATACTGAATAGTGCATTTTGATATATCGAAAAACAGGCTTGCATAGCAAAAAATAAGAATGCCATGATAGTATTTTCTAAATATCTACTAATCGATGGTGATTAATGGTAAGAAAATGATGTGCAACTCCCACTCACTATGGCTACGGTAACAAACCACAATAAAAACGGGAGTGTATGACTTAACATACCATCACATTCTGGATCACTCTCTGTATCTTCTAAATAAAGCATAAAATGATTATGTTACAAGGTTCCATGTGTTAAGTAGAATATAGCATCAAGTTAATTTTACCTCTCGAAGTGATTCGTGATTGCATCATTGGCAAGTTGAAAGATACGTAATGTTCGTGCGAACAAATTATTTGCAAGAATGTAAACTTGAAGTCGTGCAGAGTGC
The DNA here is from genome assembly GCF_050948175.1 of Xylocopa sonorina. Lineage (NCBI taxonomy): Eukaryota > Metazoa > Arthropoda > Insecta > Hymenoptera > Apidae > Xylocopa > Xylocopa sonorina. The sequence goes on along the minus strand of NC_135197.1, from coordinate 8,474,457 downwards.
GCTGGTCCCCAGGAGAAAAATTGTCCATGTATGAATTAATTAAACGAAAAACAAATCCACGGTCCATAAATGTGAGGCAACGCTATTTTTGAATTTAAGAAATTCATAATTAAAGAAGATATAATAAATTAACATTTATTATCTCCAACTTATGCCAATATCACGAATGTGCAATTGAATAAATCTTAGAAATTCACGATTGCAGCGCATACTGTTACCAATAAAAAATAACTGAATTTGCACATCCATGATTTTAGCATAATAGAATATTTTTGTAAGAACTTCGTAAAATTTAAATTGATAATTATCTCATTTAGTGTAGTAATTAACTTACATTTAAAAATTGTGCGAGACTCTTGTTTAATTCGTGAGTTTCAACAGCCATTTCTTTATACTTGTTCATTAGATAAGGCATGATAACTTCCACCAAACTCCGAATTTTCTCATGATACTCTTTCGAAAATCTTTCATTTCTATGCATCTATAAAGTACATTGATTGAATTAAAAATTCTCTCCTAAATGGTAGATAATTGTTGTACCATATTTTATACATTTTATATATCGTGCGGATCGTACTTTTATTCTTCCCGTCGAAAGCAAGTGTTGTGCCATACTCTTGATCATTATCTCAAAAAAGAAACTAGAATGATGCATAAATTTATTCACTACCAAAAAGTCAGTATTACTTGGCTGCAATAACGTAGGAAGATGTTTTCCTAGTTGCTCGTGAACGGTTACGCTACTATTTCCTTGAGAGGGCGGTACAAAGACATACTGTAAAACATAGTAATATAAGATTCATCTGTAAAATTGAATGAACAACTTTATTAACAGTACTCACCTTAATATAAGCTTGCAGTGTTTCTTTTCTACCGGCTTCGTGCACCATATTTATGAAATGTATTAAAACTCTTATAATGTACAATCCAACTTCTTCATTTGTGGTACAAGTTAACAACGTAAATAATTGATTTAGTATCGTAGGAAGAAACGTAATAACAGTAACCAATTGCACTGCGTGAGCAGCTTTCAATATCTTGCATGTTTCTGAGTCCGCTGGTACTGCCCCCAATTTCGTATCCAAAATGCGTTCCATATGAGCAAATAAATTATGCAAATGCACATCGCGCGTAAATACAGTTGAAATCAACTGAAACGCTACAGTAAATACTGGTCGTTGGGAATCGATCCATAGAATATCCGGTCCTGCATTCTAATGCAATGGGAAATTTATTTTTAGAAAAGTAACGAATATAATTAAAGACAATCCTTGACAAAGAAAGATAATATCTAAATTTTTTATTTGAATTTATTCTTACTCCTCTTCCTAATCCAAGCGGTTGTATTGAAAGATATCCTGGCGGTAAATGCGTTGCTACCGGTAGCATTTGTATATTTATATCCATATCCACGTTTAATCTATACAGAAATACTACAGTACATATAACATTAAAAATAACACAACTATAATATCATTCGAGATTGAATTTACTTAGCAAATAAATCTTTGATAATAATTAAAGTATCATACCTTCCTTTATGTAACAAAGTGGACCAGGCATAGCCAACACAATTTTCGACCCCATTTTCCTTTTTCTTGTTCATATCACAGCTTATGTGATAGAAAGAGAAAAGCAAATGATGTTTAGCATGAAGTTTCGTTGGCAGCCGCATTTTAATTTCTTCATACCAAGAAGGATTTGCATTGTGATGTAAAACAGCACAAGATGCTCTTAAGCATAAAAGAGGAGAACCGGGTCTTCCATAAATACACTATATTATAAAAATATACAATAAATATTAAAGGCTTCTTAAGCATTGACCAAAACGCAACGTATGTGTTGTGCATACCCTCAAAGGCGTTGCATTTTCGCTGTCGTCATCACGCAACTCGACAACGCATGCAATATTTCTAGCCCTGGTAAATATTTTCTGAGTGTCAAAGCAAAGAGTTTGTGGATATACATAAAGATGATTAATATAAGTCGTATATGGGTGAACATCTTTTTCTGAAATACCCTCAAATTCTGAAATCTCAAAAGTCGATTCAGATGTTGGTGGCCATGGGAATGGTTTTAAAGCTGCTAAAGATGTAGATAATGTATCTAAAAAAGAAAATAGAAAATCAGTTCTTTTATTATTCAGGTGTACATGTACTGGGAGGATTTTGTTATCCAGATACATACTATCAGGTAGTTCTGTAATTGACTCAATTTTTATCTTCAACCAACCAGGTATCACAGTCAACTTACTAAGTTTTTCAGGCCTACAGTGAAAAATATTGAAAATATATTCATACAAATTAAAATGATAATGAAATAAAAAGAAAAATGATGATATTTAGAATATGAGCAAATTTCTGTTTAAATACTGCTTCTTTAATTGTATTTATAAAAATATGAATTTTTTAACAAACATGCACAGTCTTCTTCTTACATGTGTTGATAGTACATACTTTCGGTATTCGGAAAGAAGTTTCAGTAATTCTTCGTCTTTTATTTTATTGCCCTCCTGTCTATATATAGCCGGAAAATCTGACGATGTATCTAGTTCATTACTATATAATCTAAATAATGGTCTAGCAGCCCAAGCAAATGGCATTCTATAATTCCCCAATCTGGAAAGGATCCATCAAAGTAGATCATTCATTTACACCGTTTTTTTAAACAAAGCATCATAATATATATAAAAACATAAACACGCATCCCTTCTACAACACTCTGAAATCACGTTTTCGATATAATATGGTATAAATATTGTGGAATTTTTAAAATGTATACAGTATGTAAAATTACCTTTGGCAACATGCTCTAACTTGTTTATGTACTTTTAAACCTAATCGTGGATCTTTTGTAGCTCTTAAATACGGTTCTGAAGTTTGGCATATATTTCCTTGTAATATTTTATCTATTCGTACAACCAAGAATATATCAGGATGAGGATTACTAATACTAAATATGGCCTGCGAAAATATAAATCGCTATTAATAAATTACGAAGATAATATTAAGAATGCTTAAAATAAAGAAACAAACCTGTTTTGGATACTTAATCCAATCTAATGATATATTTTTCAAGTCATCCGGTAATTTCACATTTTCCGTAGCTTCTGTCATAATGCCTACAGGACTTAATTCTTTTACCATTTCTCGGACTACTTCGTGATTTATATCGAAATGAAAATTCTCAGTAAGCTTTCTACCATTTCTCGCATCGTAAAGACTTAATGTCGTCTGATACGGTTCCACCTGGCACAATGATTCCCTCTCATCTATCGGCGCTTGTAATCTAAATTTAAGACTTTCGCATTTTACAAAAATTCTCTGCCCAAATTGTTCTTTATACGGGTCAATATTTTGTTCATTACAATTGCCTGGCTGTTGTTTAGTATGCGGTATATAAGGATAAATACTAAACAGGCGTTTACGATTTTCTCGTCTCGCTAATGCTATGCTGGTATCGGTTTCCCTGGAGTACTTTATTAGTTGTGGATTCATACTTTGTTCCAAACCTTTTAGTGTTCCATAAACCTAGAAATAATGCAAGAAAATAAAATTAAATTATGCAGCGAAAATAGTTCATTTAAAAATTAAATTAGAGGTGCGCATTCTCTAAACGTTCATATAACATATAAGAAATTAGAGAGAACCGATGAAACCGATTTTATAGCTCTCGAAATGTACTATAAAAATGTAGAACCCTTCATTTCTTGAAAACTTTGATGAATTCTCATCTTAAGAAACGGTTACAATAAAAATTGCTGACTATTAATAATCTTTTATAAAACTCTACATTTTCTGATGAATGGCAAAGGCTGCATTGTTTTCCTCTGCGACCTTTCGTTCATTTGCGTTTTCCATTTACCTGCATTGGCTGAGGAGAAGGAGGAGGTGTATTGCATGCTCTTTCTAGTGAAGCAGCACGTTTTTCTTCTTGCTGTTTATAATGCTGTAATACTGAGCTTAGTTTTAGTAGCCAGTCTTGCATATCCGCCTCGTTTTCCGCTGCTAAAGAATATGATTTATGAGTCCCGCTCATTCTTAGCTCAAAACAAAACCTTCCACGCTTTGGATTTCTGACAACTTCAGTGCAAAAGTCCATTACTATTGTCAGTTTAGCTTCTCCCTTTTTCTCGTCTTTAAAGAGTTCGAGAATGTACGTGCCGTCAACCTCTTGTCGAAGATGACAAAATCTCCTTTTGAACGATTTCGAACCTATATTTGCAAACATGCGATCGCTGCTACCAATTTCTGGTCCTTTCATTAAATAGCCTTCTTTCGTTATTCCATTACTTTTCGTTAACTCCTAATAAAATAAAACTTTTATAACATCTCTTCATGATAAATGAAAGTATTAAAGAGTAGGTTTACAGTAACGGAAAAATTATGAAAAACTTAAAAGATGATTTTTAGACACAAATTTATCATCTTATCTCAAATCGTTTCCACAGAGAAAATATTTTTATCTAGAAATTTATACAATGCATTATTTACATATAACAGATAATGCAACCGATATATCTACTTATTTACTCATGCATTTTTTAACAATAATATTAAGATATTACATATCACGTAAGTGCAACTTAACATTCACAAGATAGACATTGAAGGCAAAATAATTTACCTCATCAACTTGGTCTACTTCTGTATCAATTTCATATACTTCATCTTTCAGATCATCTGACTTTGTTATTCTAAAAAATGACAAAATATAAATAAACTAATCTCGCTATACATACTTTACTTTTTATCAAAGGAAATTTTACAATTATTAATATTAAAATACAAAACTAGTTTCCTATACGAGAAGCTCAGAACTTTAAATATACAATACAAATTAAATAAATCAAATACACTAATTTGTACTTGTACACATATACTATACATATATACAAAAGTTAGTAAATACATTTAAAAGAAATTAAATACACGCATCTCTCGATTCATACAGTTCTTTTTGTACCCCATTTTTTCGCGTGGTAAATAATGCCATTAATTACGTACTACTTTTTATACACGCTCAGTTTTACGCGATCTCATTTTGCACGGTCGAAAAATTATCTTTCCACGGTACTTTCTGAAATTATTATACACTACTATTGACTTAAACATTTGTAGTAACTGTGTGGGTAATAACTTCGAAATAATTCAAAATAAAATATTAATTAATTTTAAGTAAAATAATAACAAAGATAACATATGCAGATGAACAAAATTTAAATAAATTTTTTTTTAACTCTTGTTATTTCTTTTTATTTTTTTCTGTAAATATGAAATGAAATAAATATTTCTACTCATAAGAGCTTCTCTGCTACGTTCTGATTTTACAATAGACTTCATTTTCTGCAACTCTTAACCACGTAAAGGAAGCCACATCCACATAAATCAGGGAACAAGTTAGCTGTTCAGTGAACTAATAAAAATATCATTTGAGATATGGACATAGAAACATACTTAGGCAATTCAAGATAAGTTCCACTATACACTGAATATTTATAACGTATAAGATTCCAATTAGATGTATAACTTCGCAAACATTCTTTTGTAAGAAGATTTTCTCCTCCTTCCTCATTATCTGAAATTGGTGGTATTGTGGGTGCAAGAGTGCGGTATCTTCTGGGTAGTAACACTTGCTGTATTAGAGAAGAAGTATGTTAAAACCATAAAAATAACTAAACATGAACTTATCATTTTTTACTATTAATATTAATAATACATATATTTAATATCTTAGTAAATTATATACTACATATACAACGGAAAGTAGCATAATATGATTAACATCCTGTGTATGAATCCATATAGTGATTTATCTACTCATACAACGGATGTAGAACTCTAAAAAATTGATAAGAAATGCGCAGTCAAGACTCACTGAAACATCATCCTGAGGATACAGTAGAAGCTCTCTTTGGGGATCATTTTGTAATAAAGTTTTATTCTTTAATGTAAAACTTTCAAAGTCTATAGGCTCTACTAGATGTGGTTTACTCTGAAATGAAGAAAAAAATTCTCATAGAATAAATAATCAAAGCTCGAGTGAAACTCACACGTAAATATACACGTAGATTATCGCTTTGCATGACAAATTTCATGAAAAATTCTCAGTACTAAAACTAAAACAAATTATCTACGCATGCTTTATTATATACATATTACAGCTACTAATACAAATTCTAATATCAATTTACAAGTTCCTATTATAATAATAAACGAATCGAATAATGCCATTTAAAAATCGAATAATTCATTCTTAATTCAACGGAATAATTAACGAACAATGAGTCAAGGTGTTACAAGGTACCATAAATGGGCACGTTTCGGTACGAATAACATTATCATTGAACCAGAATTCCAACGTCTAAATTCTGTTCTAAAAAGACGTTCAAGCGAGCGCGCAATTAATGCACTTAAGGAGGTACACATAAAAATAGATGATAAAACATCGTTTTATCTCTCCTCTCGTGCGAAATGTTTATAGTTAAGAGCCCCGCGCGCATTTAGTTGACAGTAATTATCGTGAATAATGAATTAACGATATCGTGTGCGTCCCAATAATTAACTGCGAAGGGAGTGTATTTTCACTGGCACCGGGTATCGCGTGGCGGTCGATCGAAATGTAATAGAAAATATCTGCAACAGGATCAAGCGGCAAAATGTGTCGCGTCGAGGATGTCATCGAACCTACCTGTACAGTGCTCTCGCGTACTACCTGAGAGACGGTCTCCCGTAATTGAGCGGCCATGCCCGGTTTACCCAGGCCGCGGGTAAACTTCCTTTCGCTCATCTTCGCCGATGACACATCGATCTCACCGTACGCCAACGGGGATAATCACGTTCATCACGCGTACTCATCACACTGGACAATATTAACCGCTCGTTATTACCGTGGCCATATTTACGCGGCTTCTAAGCTCACGTCGTAGCAACGCATGACAGCTCTCCCTATGCAGTTTGCGGTGTAAGCTCTGTTTCACGCGAATCCGGCTATCGGATATCCGACGTTGGATATACTACGCGTACTACATTCTACAGGGTGTTCGAAATTGTACGCTGCGAAGTAGGGACAGCATTTTTACTTGTGAAGGATTTGGAATATGAATCTGTTGAATAGTTCGTCCATCGAGATGAAGCGAAGAGGAAATCATCAATTAAAATTTCCATTATTCGAAGAACGTCTTTGCTCTCGTGTCATTTTGGGTTCTGACGAGTTCATTTGCGAATATTCCTTCGCACACCCTGTACATGGGACAGTATAGGAGAGCATTCACACATCCGATGCTGCAATCATATGAAACAAGGTTAACGCATCGCTACAACTATGTCCAACGTACATACAAAATAGTATTCGATCGCATCTGGACCTATCCCACGTTGCGTTTAAATATACACGATACTGTATCATTATTCTGCGAAATTTCAACGGCCAAATATTCTCTCATAGTCTCGTGTCGTCGCAAATTTAAGTTTTGTACAATATCGTCAACGATCTTTCTTGGTTTTTTTGATAGTAGATGTACAATTGTGACAAGAAAAAAACCATCGTTTCCTTTTACGTTTCTTGTTTCCAAGTGACCTCTCTCTTCTTGATGAAACATGCGAAAACAACAATTAAAAGTTAATACCGTTAATCGTGAATAATATATCGTGGAATGCAAATAATGCCGCGTGCCTAAAATTGACGACGTGATCTCGAACACCTATCTGCAGTAACGTTTGTAATTAGTATCGTCTGCTGCTGCAGATGCCAAATAGTGTATGTAGTACAGATCGTATAATTCCCGTTTCCTTTGAACTTTTAAGTTTTCACCGGACGAACGACCGTGTAAATTCTCTCGATGCCCTCTTAACGCAACTTTTACGCATGTATTCATTGTACCGACACCGTTTGTGCTTTTATAAATAATTCCTAATTACACCTACTGGCATTTAGGTTTTCGAGGGAACAGCTTAATTCAACGTGTTTATTATATTAGATAATGGATGACGAACTCGAAGACAGGATTTTATATCAGGTGATATAGAAATAATTCAATATAACGTTTTCCTCGTTTAAAGCAAAAGAAAGAAAAAGCCCATTTCATCGAAGAAGGAACATCCATTATAACGTTCGATTTACGATTTTCGCATCGCGTGACTCGTATTCAAAAATAGTTTCGATTGGCTGCTCTTGAATTTTTAAACATAGGAATTGATAGAAATTATTTAGTGGTGATATAGTGACGTATGTGTTGATCGTACACGTACTCGATGATGTGTTAAATCGCAATATTTTTAAGGAACTGGTTATTATTAATACTGAATTTTTTTGTATCTGTGCAACAGACATATGTGTCATACATGAAGCTGGTGTCAAAGTTTGCGGTGGGTATTCCCACTGGATTAAATGCAGGGATAAATACACCTACGGGTTATTTTTGGAGGATCATGAGAGCTTATGCACTGAAACCAGAGGTATTAATTTGTGGCGCGGTTCTGGCGATAATTCTATTTTACATACAAGCTGTTGACGTATGGAGCAGATCATTGCTAGGAAGAATCCAATATACACTTGGCCGTACAACATCAAAAGTATATAATATAAAATAATTTAATTACTTAACGGTTGGCAAAAATTTACAGAGTATCCTACTTTTCCTTAGGTATCGAAACTACAGTTTTTAGTTAACGATTCTGTAAATAATGGCGTGAAACTCAGTTGGGAATTAAAACAAGGATACATTGCTGCATATGCTGTACAAGGACATAGAGCTCGTATGGAAGACCGTTTTGTTGTAAATGAAGATATGAATAATACAGGTGTATCTCTATTTGCGGTATTTGACGGACATGGTGGAGAAGTAAGTTCATAAGTATTCAGTGAATAAACTCATTTGAATATCGTAAAAACTTAATTGTGAAACTTGTGCATAAATAGAATATTTTCAGAGACTAACTATTTAATGTAAGATTGCTAATCTAATGTTACGTATAGATTTTAACGATATTCTAATGCATTTATCATCTACTTATATGTTACATAAAATTTGTAACAATTGTAAATTTATATAAAGTGTATGACATTCTTTACTTCTTCTGTTACAATTTAATAAGGAAATTATATTCTTTGTATACATATTCATATCTTTAGCCGATGACACAACATGTAACCTACCTACAAAAACCAATATCAGTATAGTCAATTATTTTCATTATTTGTAATTAACAATGAAATTGATTATTAAGATATGTATAATCTATTAGTACAATCACTTTTACATTAAATGATATCATCAAATATGTTGTTTGTAAAAATAATATTGATACGTTCTTATTTTTTAATAGTTTGCAGCAAATTATGCACGTGATAAACTTATCCCAAACATTAATAGGAAGGTGATTGAATTGAAAGATATGATAGCTGGGAAAGCACCGCGCGTAACTGAAGAACCGCAGAAAGATGAAGAAATAGAGAAAAAAGAAGAGAAGAGTGATTCAGGACTCGAACGCAAAAAGTCTTTTCGTAAAACTGTAAGCACATCGGTGACAGATGATTGCATGAAAAAGAATGTAGGTGTAACTGATCCAGATCTGCTTGATAAATTGGATAGTTTACAAAGACCAATAACAAGAGAGGTATGATAAATATTAAATGATATTTTTTTCATAAGGGTAAGAAAAAAACATTATTTCGTTTTAACTGTTAGGTAAGGCCATGCAGAACTACAGAAAAGCCGCAAAAAATAGACATTACAAACTACCTCGATGGTAACAAAATAAACTATGGTAGATTACTAACTGATGAAGTGTTGGCAGTGGATAGATTATTAGTTGAGGCTGCTAAGAAAAACATGGATGTAGCTGGTAAGTCTACAGTTTATATTATTTTATTTACTTAAATTTAAAAATAACTCAAAATTTATGACATAGGTACAACTGCCCTGATTGCTCTCTTGGAAGATAATAAACTAATTGTAGCAAATGTTGGAGATTCAAGAGGTGTAATGTGTGATGCAAAAGGCAATGCTATACCTTTATCCTTTGACCATAAGCCTCAACAAGTAAACTATTTTACTTACATAAATGATTTTGCTGTCACGTAATAAATCTACTTTATTTAACAATAAAAAATATACTTTAGGAAAGAGAAAGAAGGAGAATAAATAAAGCTGGTGGTCTAGTAACATTCAACGGTGTATGGAGAGTTGCTGGTATATTAGCAACTTCTCGAGCTTTAGGAGATTATCCATTAAAAGATAAAAAATTAGTGATTGCTGATCCAGATATATTAACTTTTGATCTTAGCGACCATAATCCAATGTTTATCGTCCTGGCGTCAGATGGATTATGGGATACTTTCACAAATGAAGAAGCTGTAGCGTTCATTAAGGAGCGTATAAATGAACCGCATTTTGGTGCAAAAAGTATCACCCTACAAAGCTACTACAGGTAATACGAATCAATATTATAATTTTCGTAAATATCATCTAAATCACTTTTGTTTCATCGTGTATCTGTTATCTTTATAACATAGGGGTTCTGCTGACAATATTACTGTAGTTGTAATTAATTTGAAAAATCGTAAGTACAGCATATCAGAGGCCAAAAGAAATCAATAATATTTTAATTGTACAACGAATTTGTATGGATTTTTCCAAAGGTATTCTAGTCATTTTTCTGTATTAAAGACTAGCAAACTATAAATCTTGGAAAAAATAAATGTACTTTTGTTTATATTATACTATACAGAAATATGATATTACAGTTTTTGTTGAAGCATTCTTTTCTTGAAAATTCATTTTAATTTCATTGAACTATTACATATATACTGCAATTATATGATATAATATATCATTGCATACTTTTTCCATTATCATTTCAATAATAGTTGGAATGTATTTTTCTGTTTATAAAATTTAAATACATGCAGCAATATTTTTTGTTTCCTGAAATATCCATTTTTCTAACGAGTACATAATTGATGAACACCTGTGTATATTATGGATTACTGTAATAATGAACTAAACATCTAGTACATACGAAATTGTATACTAGAATAAAAATTTGAATTAATGCTACTTTGATGTACAAATATGAACATATAATATTTATTTTTGTATAAATTTAAATGAATGAAGTCCACAAATAAGTAATCTAATAAATCATGTTTAAATATGTTAAATAGCTACTAAAATCTAATATAAATTGTTCATACTGAAATTACTAACCAGCATTTAAATGTCAGATCTTATGTACTTGAAAGTAATAGATAATAAAAACATATATAAATATGAAAACTTCACCACACATGATTTTTTACTGCATTTTTCTCTTATGATATTTTATCGAAAGGAATTTGTAAAATATATTTGCTTTAGAAAGACCCCTCTAAACTATATGTTTCACTTTATTATATAAAATTCGAAATACAGTAAATTTTTTAGTATTCGAATAAATACATTTTGATATTTGTAAAGTGCAGCCAAAATCTTATATCTTAAATATAGATTATGTATACTACAAAATATTTATTCATTAAATATTAATTTCATATTTGAAACAACATCCTTTCCTTCTTCATTTCTTATTCAAGTATCACATGATAATCAACCAATTTCTATATTTGTTATATAACAAGTATTTAGGAAGTTGTAGACTTCTTATTTTATAGAGAGTTTAATAAATTTTATAAAATTTTGGATATATTTATATTAAATCGTCATAAATTTCGTTATGATTTGAATCAAATTTTAACCAGTCACATATAATAGTAACATTTAAATGGTTTGTTAAAAGCATATGTAGAAATGGTAATATTTTTCGTTATTTTATACAATTTTTAATTGTATTGTGGAACTTTAAGCAATAGAATATCGTTGAATATTTTTAATTAAATTTTACCTATTTTTTGCACTTTACACATATGTTTGAAATCATGATTATTTGTCTTACCTCACAATTAACTATAAAATTCAATGTGTACTTTTATGATTGGTACGTGAAACATGAATCAATACAAAAATTATTTCATATACTCATTTACATTGATCAAAAATTCAGCATCATTATTTTTAATGTCTGCCCATATATTTTAGCGCTACAAATTAGCAGCGTGCGTTTAAAATAAATAACATATCAAATTTTAACTTCAAAAAATAGAAACTGAATTTAGGAGAACTTTTACTTAATTTGTTTACAAGTGAAGTGTGGATATTGAAATGAACAATTGCATTTTATGTACGAATGGACCTTGTTTGATGTTTTTTATATATATATACATTATTTATATCGCTGATGGTTGTTATTTGGTGAGTAAATGTCAACCAAGTAATTCAAAGTCTTCATCAGATGTATCGCATTGCGAATCTATGTGTTCAAAATCTACAACTATAAGAAAATTCGCTAAAATGAACTATAACATATCAAATTCAATAGATAAAAATCTATTAATGAGATTTAATTCGTAACAATTTCAAATTACTTGCAACTCATTAAAAAAGAGCTATAAATCCTCAACATTTTTTATATATGGACATAGATAAAGAAGCTTGCTTTAAATAGAAATATTTGTAAAATCTTGTACATTTTCTCTAGATATAAGTTTCTTTTGTTACTTTCATAAAGATACTTACTTGAAGCTGCTATTGCCTCTGAAGCAACATCTTCAGCTGGTGACCAATGTGCTAATCTCTCTGCACATACTTCTAGCAAAGGTTGCTTCTCTGGTGTTATTAATTCTTCGTGAATAGATTTACACAAGGACATAAAGTCTTTTTCAGTTGCACAAAAGAAACACTGAAATAAAGTTTTACTCTCTTATTTCATAGAAAAAAATCTCATATTTTTAGCTACTCAATCTCGGGACTAATTTTTGTGCAAGATAAATTATCTACTAACAAGTGCAACAGAAGGATCTATTCCTGTAATAGGAATATGGCTAGCAAATTTACAATGGTAAGTAGCATCCATTTCAATTTCTTCCTCTTCTAGTTTCTTGCCAACACTACCTGATCTCTGTGTTGTATGAGGATCCAAATAAATCACTTCATCTCCTGTACATAATAATTTTTACAGACTTCTACTTACATTTAGTTTAATAAGTTAAAACGTTTTTTATCTTTGAATATACACGTACCGACACACCCTATGAAATATAGTGCAAGATTGGGTTTTCCCCCAATCACTCCTAAAGATTGCGGAATTTTGAACGAAGTCTGAAAAATTACAGATATGAATAGATTAGTCATAGCTTTCTTTATATATGAATCCAAGTTTAACCATTCGTGCAAGAAAATTTGTTTCTTTATTACTTTAAGACCATTTATGTAGATAGGATTAATCTCACTTAATCCAAGGCGAAGAGGTATTAAAAGTAATAGAGGTTTCCATTGACTTGGTGCTTTCAGTGGTATATCACCATCAGCTTCTGCTGTTGTACCTCCTTCAACTCTGCATTGCTTTACTGTGAGTATTCAATCAAATATAGGATATTTTAATCTTGAAATAATACGAGATTAACACTTAAATGTATGTACATACAAATATCATTTACTATTAATGTATTATCCAGAGCCACGTGTATCGTAACCGAGCTCCATTCGTCAAACACAACTAATTTTCTGTAAAGTAAAATTTCATAGAATATAAAAAATCTTACGTGTAACATTATTTTATATACGTATTAAATATGTACTTTAATACTTGTGCTATTGTATTGGGACCAAACCACTGTCCAACTTCTTTCCCTTCGGATGCTCCCGTTGATGCAATTTGGTGAATAGAGAAAGCGGCAGTTCTATTGTCTTCAAACCGTTCAAGAATCTTCAGGTACGTACTATTTCTTGTTTCTGGTGTCCACAGCCAGTCTCTACCTGTTTTTATACATTACATGTGTTATATAACATCAAATATATCCACGTTCTATCAAATTTCTTTAGCGTTATTGAACGATTAAATATTTACAAGTTAATTGTACGATTGTAGTTGATTTCTGTTTAATTGTTAGTTATAGATTAGAATAAGCATTCACCTAAATGTAATATAAGTAAAGCTTGACCTAGAACCATTTGTCCGCATCTTAACATGCAACCCCAACCCTTGTCGCTTGTATACTGCGAATTGTAACCACCGATTGGAACAAAATTTTTTCTGTACGTAAACCATAACTTGGACCTTATATCTCTACGAATCGCGTCCAGTTCTGAAATTCAACACCTTGTATATCCAATCTATAAAAAGTCTCCTTATCGCAACTGTCTATTAGACCTTTTATAGCATCGTATCTTTTCCCCAAAACCCAAACTGGTTCATCTGTTTGCGGTATGTCCTCTGGCTCATCTGAAATGTTTTGTGTGAACAGGCTGTCCATTTTCATACAATCCTTGTAAACACTATCTACGCAGCTTAAAAACCCTCAATGTATATCATAAGGATCGAATGCAATGTTATATTATGAATAAAGAAAACCGAAGTATCCAGCTTTTTCTGTTCTGCAAGAAACGAAAGGACGATTGGAGTGAGGTTATGCGTTTTTCGTCTAAGAATGGTAAATCCATATGCAATACTACCACCTTCAGCTCGGTGAAACAGTACGGGTCATTGCTTGCCGAGTAACGATTTCATTGTTTTCATAAATGACGAATGTACGATTCTTATGCCACTTCAAAATAATGTCAACAATATCATATCAACTACCAGTAGTATCAGCTGACTAACAAGTAATTCGAAGATAGCGAAATGATTCGGAGCAGCGTGGATTTTCCTCTACCGTTATACCATGTAATATGTGAATAACGGGTATGATATATGCTGGTTTGATTAAAAATATTTCATTCTAAAAGGATGACTCATGAAACGTTTCTAGTCTATCAAAACAATCGCGTATCAATCCCCTGCGTTTGACATTTTCGTTCGTAACACTTTGCAGTAAATATTTCGAATACGTCTACCTTACACTAGATGGCATACATTTTCACACAGAATACATATATATCCATATACTTATACGTATAACTATTTATATAACGCGGAGGCTGATTTGTTCAAAACGCAATCGTTGATACGAAAGCTCCCACGACTTAATATACTGTGACTTAATCACCACACCGTTAAACCTCAAACTGCACTCTGTAGCGCACCCGAAAAACGCGTATCAGTCACTCGGTAGGTCACTTCGCTGTCGATAACGATGTGCGACTAGTTAGTTCCCACACAGATGACGCCACCAGTCGTTCAGATGTTTACTTCGCTGTCGGTAACGGTGTGCGACCAGTTTGAGTACTTTTCACAGAGATGACGCCACCAGTCGTTCAATAATTTAAAAAATAAGGAAAAAAATTAAGTTTTATAAAAAAAATCATTACATTCATTTAAAAAATGTAATTTACATTATAAACTGTCATTAAAGGAATCAAAAATAGAATAGGGAAAGACATTTTTTCTTTGGTATTGAATTTGGTTATAATATATTGAAATAACCATTTTCAAAAGTCATGTAATTGTATGTATATAAAATAGAGATACATAAATGTGTACTATGTTGTAGAAATTACTAATTTTTTCATTGCATAATGTAAAAGTTGTAATAATAAACAATGTAATTTTCACTAATGTTGACAGATATTAAACGTAAATTCAGCAATTACTTTTCCTTACTTAGATTATAATAATTTTTGAATGAGTTGTAAATTTTGATAACATAGCGTTCTTTTAAATTGTTAATATACGTATACACCAAGGACTAAACTATTAAATAATGGAAAAACTTCATGTGAAACATTTTCTTCTAGAAATGATAAAAAATAACAGATAAAAAATTTTGATGAATTGTTGCACAGTGTCGACATTGCATAATATTCAAACTATTACAAGTGCAACAGGATATTACGATTGCTGTCCGGCAGAGAACAATTTCCAGTCTGCTGTGTGTTCTGCTTCTACCTGTATCTACAATTGATCACTTATCCGATTAATATTACTGTCTATTCGAATTAATATTTAAGAAATTTCCAATTAGTCTTTAAGTAATGTTAGAGATTTGCAGTCTTTTGATATCATTAAATTCATTTGAATACACCTTTTTTCTTATTTAGTTTACTGTGAATTTGTAAACACAAGTAGTAATAGTGAAATTTTTGTGACGTTTATGTGTGTGGAATTAAAGTAAGTAGTAGAAACATAATATAAAATAATCAATTTGTACATATTGTCGAGGTACCTGCACCATTTAGTAAATTGAGAAGTAATATCTGTTAATTGAAAGTAGTTTTGCTTATTCACTTCCTATTTGTTGTAAAACTAGGTCGAACAGTTATTCGTGAAAGACTTGTTTTCAAAAATTAACGAACTATCTGAAAGAAATATGAAACAATAAAACAGCACAAAGTACACGAAGTTGAATAATTAAATATATCAATTGAATATATAGTCGAATCGTTAAATATAATTATCCAATTGAATTTCGTGGGGATTATTCTATGAAACGATTCACATCCGGTTTCAAATTGAACACGTTTGTTTAAATACCACAATGATTTTTTTTATTAATGAAATCTTGTTACGTGCCCTTTCGTGAACTGGATTTCCTTGAAACTTTCTACGTGTATTGTAACAACACGTGTTGATTTGTATGAACTTCTTTTCATGAATAAATGTTCTTCATTGATATAAATAATTAGAAATATTGGCGTTACATTTAATTTTGTTTACAGGAATGAAACTGAAATGCTTAATCGCATTTAATATTTGTACTATTTGAAAAATACTATATTCGGTAAAAAATTTGAAATTTATAAATACCGTCTAATATTATGAATATTAGCGTTTGTCATGGAGCAGAGTGAAAAAAATCTGTTATCAGCATACTGTAGTACCATTATTCATTTATCAGAGTCGGTAAACTAACTTAGAAATATCTACAATGTGACTCACCGCAATGCACAAATCATAAGGTTTCTTGTTCTTTCGTTTAGCGATGTTA
Source organism: Xylocopa sonorina (assembly GCF_050948175.1). NCBI lineage: Eukaryota > Metazoa > Arthropoda > Insecta > Hymenoptera > Apidae > Xylocopa > Xylocopa sonorina. Next base: position 8,457,498 of record NC_135197.1, on the reverse strand, counting down.
AGCAGTATTAATCGATAAACTGCTCGAAGAACATAATTATGCAACGGGTGTAGATGCAGCAGTGTTTAATAACATGTTAATTGTAGTAATTAACTATCTTTCGGTGAACCTTATAAACAGAAATTTAATGCACATTAGTTTCCATAAAATCTACTATTTAAGTATTTTGTACAAATCATTTACATATATTATCATTATACATATCATTTATATTATATATATAGGTAGATAGTTTTAAATAACTGTAAAAAATAGCTTAAGATTAGTGTCGTAAAATTTGCATTACATATCTGAAATTGTTATCAACCATATAATCCGTTTAAAACTCCGTCTGGGTAGCGCTTAATTCTGTTTGACACGATAATCTGACTTATTATATTATGATCATCATAAATCGTGTTTTCGTAGATAACACAATGTTAATTAATTGTTAAGTTAATGCATTACTATGTGTTAAATCATTTATAATATATTCATATTGTTTTACTGTATACTTGAGATAATAATTTACACTTTTAGCGTAAGAGTTTACTACTCTTTAATGGAGTATTATTATTTATTTAATATATAAGAGTATTCTTAAATGATTAATTAATTTCCTATAGATACGCCATCTAATTGTTTTTTTTTTACCGAGCTTGGTGCTGTTCGAAGTAATTCCATAAAGTATTGAGGCGAAATGTAGAAAATGAAAGTAGCACAATGGACGATCAATAATCTTCAAATACCCAACTCGAAGCGCACTCCTATCATTCGCATCATGACAATCATTTCGGTAACAATCGCGAACAAGCCTTGCTGGCGTCGTCATTGATCTCTAAATCTTTTACCCTTTATGGATAACTGGTGCGAGAAATTTGGTGCAAAACGTTAAGATATTTACCACATATGGATAATTGATACATCGAACCTAGTGGAAAAGTGTACAGTTACATTAGATTTAAAAAGTAATCACAGTGATATATTATCAAATCTTCTAAACAGTATTAAAGTTATACCAATCATAGTGTAGAATTAGTAGGTGAATGAACGTTCCTTCCTTAAATAACGGTACGAGAAGTGTTTAATTTGATTTGTAAGTACACGTTCGATGCGTGACACTCACTTGATAAAATTTCTTTCATACTCCGACTGCATAATTTATAAGGTTCCTAATAAAACTTACTTTATTACTCTTTATCGCTAACGCGACGAAAGAGTCTTAAACGTCCGGCTAGAACCATTAAATGTGCGCGAAATACACATGTGCCAGAACTGTTGCTTTGCGTAACAGGTTGTCGTGATTCTAACGGTGAAAATGCCGCGGGGATACATCAATAGAATCCCTATGGATACCAGTGTGCTCGAAAAATTAATTCCATCTTCGGACGAGGTATTATAACAGCCGCAAAAGTGTGACGAGCTGTGCGAAATAATCGCGAAACATCTTCGATCGGAGCACGCTAAAATGCACGATACTAAAATTAAGTCAAACTGCCTGTAAATGCTACACCGGTCCGTGTTGCCCTCTGTACACAGAAAAGAGAGAATAAGTTTCAAATAGCAAGCGACAGTATGGCTGTTATTTAATCTTCTGACAATATATTTTGCTTTAAACGGAACTTTGTATTTTTACATTACCGGAGATGTTCCTTGTTACTTGAAGTACATTACGAATATTGTCTTCCTCTTGTATTTCTCGCGAGACAGCACAAAGAAAACTGGCATTGTTTTTCTGTTTGCTCAAAGCACGAAACTTTCTACTTACTTTCGAAATATCAGCAAGTAAGTACACTGTTATATGAACAACCTTCGCAAATACGAACCAGTTACTCTGATCACGACTGTATACATAGAAATCCCAATCTATGTAACCAAGAAACAGGCATCACGTACAAGGAACATCGTGTAAAAAGAAAGTATCATATTATACATCATGCTTACAGTCTTTTCTTCTAGAAGCGGAATAATCTGATAAAAATAAGTATTTAAGGTAGATACATCAAATTATAATCTAGCGAGTGAGATATATTGCAGTTTGGCTTCAAAAGCTCATGTTTTTAAAGTAAAGCTAATAAGATCTAAGAACAGATTAGTATTAGGAATTATCAACGTTGATATCAACGTTGGATTTTGTTAATATCATCATACTTTGCTAACAGTTTTTTAAACAATCTTAACATAATAAAGTATGAAAGTACTTAAACTTAAACTTGCAGAAATTCTGTCGACAAAGTTTCTAGGAGGCATTCGAGAAATTTATTCGAGTAGACTTGGACAGGAGACTACATTGATCTTGTATAATATGCGAACCTCTCACGTACACTACTACGCTGTTCCTACCACCGCATATTATGGTGCAATGGTATATGTATACGAACGAAGGTTGCCTTGTGTCTGTACTTACTATATATACACATGTAGGTCATTACTGTAGAAGTCTACATAATCCTTTCTCCAATGTCAATACCTGTATACATGTATATATTTATTTATACAATTATATCGCCTTTATTACGTTAAACCTAACTACTTTTTACAATGAAATTGATTGGATTAATTTTCTTTTTTAGCAATACAAATTTTTATAAATCAGGGACAAGATTGTAATCAATCTTCCCTCTATAATCAATGGAAATATTAATATATTTTATAATAGTTTGATAATTGTGTGAGATACGATTTCTCTGAGTTACATGTAAAATTAGTAATTTTTCAGGAAACGATGGAGAGAAAGAAATCTTCGGTAGAGCCTCCTAAAGATACCGACTACGGAACGTGAGTGATTGTTTTTCTGATTGTCTAAAGCAATTCTCTTATTTTATTAGTTTATAACATAATAATACATGTAGTATTTTATTGGTGGATCTTGAAATTTTACAGCGTTACATATGAAGATCAACTTGGATCGTCCTGGAAGTTTTGGAAGAAACGAAGATACGTAGTCAGTGTGCTGGCATTTTTTGGATTTTTCACGTCTTACATTCTTCGTGTGAATTTAAGCGTCGCTATTGTTGCTATGACCGCACAGGTTCACAAAATCGATGAAAATGGAACGGAATATGTCGTAAGTAAACAAGTACTTAGTGCAATATACGTAACCGAATTTCATTTCCCAGAAATTTAACTCGTCTTATCGTTTATTCAATTTTAGCATTATTTAGGACATACAAATGTCTAATTCCCGTTATTTCCAGGAAAGGGAATTCGATTGGGATTCCAAAACACAAGGACTTGTGTTAAGTTCCTTTTTCTATGGATACATAAGTACCCAATTACTGGGAGGATGGCTTGCAGCACGTATTGGCGGAAAAAGGGTTTTTGGGCTTGGAATCGCGACTACCGCTTTTCTCACAATTATCACACCACCTTTGGCCAGAATAAGCGTCTACATTTTGATCACTCTACGAATAGTAGAAGGAATTTGCGAGGTAAGCAAATTTCATTTCTATACCTTAAATTAAATTTTAACTTGTAAGTGACCACACAAACCAGACTTTGATCCATTTAAAACATATATGTTCGTTGTATATGATTCAACTAATAACTTCGCTGATATATGCATTACTCGAGGATAAAAAATGGGATACATAATATGAAAAGTTTGTTGAGTGCAGGGTGTAACGTATCCTTGCATACATGCAATATGGGCACAGTGGTCACCTCCATTGGAAAGATCAAAATTAGCAACCCTCGCATTCTCCGGAAGTTTCTTCGGAACCGTATTTGCCATGCCTGTTGCCGGTTTAATGGCTGAAAACCTTGGCTGGCCTTCGGTCTTCTACGTTTTTGGAACAGCTGGTCTTGTTTGGTTTTTTTTCTGGTGGATTACTGTGAAGGATAAACCCGAGGACGATGCATCCATTTCTGAAGCTGAACTTGCATATATTAAAAGTAGTCTTGGCAATAAAAAAGCAGAAGTAAGTTTACTTTTTAAAAACATATGTAAAAGGATAAATTTTATTTAATAATTATTTTTATTATCCTTTAATTATTTAATTAATATATTTGTAACACAATATATATTGCGTTTTATCAAATGAACCGAACTTCTTATTTTAAAAATTATTTCGTTTTTTAATCAAACAGAAAATTGTACATCCATGGAAGGAAATGTTCACATCTCCACCAGTTTGGGCGATTGTCGCAGCACACTTTAGCGAAAATTGGGGCTTTTATACCATGCTTACTCAGTTACCAACGTTTATGAACGGTTAATTCAGTTGCTCAATTAACAAATATACTCAATGGTATAAATTATACTTAAGTAATTCATCTTCAGATGTACTTGACTTCAAATTGGATAAAACTGGATATTTATCCGCACTACCATATTTAGCTATGACTATCGTCGTTCAATTTTCTGGACATTTAGCAGATTATCTAAGAACAAAGAAAATTTTGACGACTACACAGGTCTCTATTTTCAAAAACTTAACTCTAAACAAATTACAATTTGTATTGCACTATCTTTCCCGTAAATTAAACATATAGATTAAGTTATCTTGGTTTTTTCTCATAAAGGTACTCTTTTATTCTAGGTGCGCAAATTATTTAATTGTGGAGCTTTTATATTTCAAACGATATTTATGACTTGTACAGGATTCATTTTAACACCAGCAGGAGTGGTTATCTGCATCACGATAGCAGTTGGCCTTGGTGGCTTTGCTTGGTCTGGTTTCGGGTAATTTTTATTCAGATTTTAGATACGTAATAATACGAATTTTGCAACAAACAAAAAATTTTTTTTATATGAAAATGTGTGCAAAAATTCCAATCATTTCTATATATTTATATGTACGAATACGCTTTCGAATAATTTATTAATTAATCAAAAAACACTAGTTATTTATTTAAAATATAATTTTTAACAAGTTCTTCTATAGTGATAAAACAAATTCAATTACATAAATAATATAAATTATTATTCTATTTATGTTATGTACTTTGGTTTTAAAAATTGATATAATATTTTTATTTTAAATATATAAATATTTTTCAGAGTAAATCATTTAGACATTGCTCCTATGCATGCAAGTGTACTTATGGGAATGGGAAACACTGTTGCTACTTTACCCGGTGTTGTAAGTCCTATTATTACTGGGTATATAGTTCAAAACAAAGTAAGTTGATTGAAATTCAAGTGTTGTGTTATAATATCACACGAGTAGTGAATCACCCTGTATAATACGTGATTATAGTATTAGTACATAAATCAGTTCATAATAAAATTGATGTATATTTTGTAGAACGCTGCAGAATGGAGGATAGTCTTTATTATTGCTGGTGCTGTTTATTTAATAGGAGCTGTAATATATGGTATATATGCATCTGGTGAAAAACAAAGTTGGGCAGATAAATGCAAAGAAGAAAATGTAGAATCAAAGAGATCTTATGATAATCCAGCAATGGAAATAGACAATTTATAGCATAAAACAATTAAAGATTATTCATAGCTACATCAGTATTGACAAAACACATTATAACTATTATTCATGAATATTTGGCTAAAATATAAGTAAAATTATATTTTTTAAATACTTTTTGAACAAATATTTATATATAACTACAAAAAACAATTTTCGATCCCTACTTTCTAAATTAATTTCCATTTTTATTTTATATTAATAAAAGAAATTGTACAGAATGCTCTTTTCTAATTTAAAATATACAGTAGTATTTACATCATATACAAATAACATTCTTCAACATTTTTTCCTTTAAATTTATAGATATAACATGAACACACTGCAAAAAATACTATATTATTATATATATATTTATAATTCTGTTTAAAGATTCAAATAATAAATAATAATAAATGGTAAGGAATATAAAACAGCAGTATTCTTTTAAACCAAAAGTTTTTGCTAAAGAAACCTTGTTGGATGTTGTATCTCATGTTTATATACATATTTTGTTGACTGAAGTGGTGGTTAAAGAATTGTTGTACGTAAGAAAATGATATATTTATTATATTATATATAATCTAACCTATAGATCTGCAATTGAGATTGGAGAAAGTATTGGAAATAAACAAACCTATTCATACACTGAAGTAATCTTATTCATTCATTATACAATTAAAATTGAATGAATTGATAAATTAAATTTTATTAAAGTTCGAACTCTAATTTTTCGCCATTCACCAGCAGCAGATACAAAAAATATGATCGTAGCAATACGTACAACAAGGGTGATCTTTTTAGAATGCAATCTACACACACAAGAACTCACACGACATTGTCGTCACTACGATCAAGTGTCGTACTGCCTCCTATGAGCTGTTGACAGAAATATACAATTTCAGTACAGGACAGAAATTATTACTTAATATTTTAGTATTATCGTAAAATTTATAATAATTGATTCAAGTAGAAATTGTGTTTCTGGTAATTAGTTCATAAGAGGCAGTGCAACAATCAACTCTGCCGATATAATCCGCGTGAGTGTGGGTTGTATATTAAGCGGAGCACCCTGTATTTAACAACTTTGATACGAGTATAACCTTTTGAAAGTAGTCAACCTTCCTGAGTTTATAAACAAAATTTTCTATGAATACGTTCTTAAGATAGTTTTATATGTGCTCAAAAAAAGACGTATGATATTGAAAAGGTATTGTACGTATTTGTAATAAATAAATATAGTATAAGCCAATAACCATGTATATTATAACAATGCGAAGTTCTCAACAAATATAGAACTTGACAGAGCGAATTTTTGAAGAAATAAATTTATTTACCAAAAAATTATATTTATAAATATCATTGCAGATGTCAGCAAATTTTCAACAAATCATGTTGGATATCCAGAAGTTAACAGTTAGATTGTTACAGAATGAAAATGTAGCGAATCATTTGATGTTTGAAATAAAAGAAGTTTGCGGTCAAATTACAAATATGAAGGAGGTAAATAATTTATTTATATAATATGATAATCTAACAAAAAGATTACGTAATAAAATAAATTAAACTTATGCAATAAAGACATATAATAACCCATACAGATTAATGTTGACTTCTTATACATTTTGTAATATGTTTATAGTATCAGGAAGAAGTAGAAGTTATAGATAATGAAACAAAACAGAAACCCCAGATACAATTAAATGCAGGGATGCAAAGAGAAATTAAACACCTACAAGAAATGCAAGCTGAAAATAAGGAACTAAAGAAAACACTGGAAGACTATCAACACGCTCTCGAATTAATTATGTCCAAATACAGACAACAGACAGCATCTTTGTTGCGTCTCAATAAAACAGATCTTGCATTGTTACATAATACCAAATATGCAAATGTAAGTATAAATATTATATAGGTTTATAATTATACATGTATATAAATATTATACTATTATTATATTATTGCATTATTCAATTCTGCTTGTTTTAAATATATATACATATAGTGTAACCAGTTTAAGTTAGGACTGTTAAATATCTCAACAAGTATAAAAAGAAATGAAAAAGTAATGAAATATAATTTAATTTTCATTACGTATTATTATTCTTCTCTATTATTCTATCTTCTTAATTGAAAGTAATTTATACATATTACAGATAATTACAAACCAAGCAGAAAAAATTAACGAAATGGCTGCCGTAATGAAAACTGCTGTTGCTTTAGATGAGGAAAGTGAAATGAAAGAGAAAGAAACATATATTAGTTTAAAAGAAGAAAATACAACATTACGAGAAATAGTTAATATCGCAAATCAATATGGCTCCTTAAATAATGAAATCAAAGTAGAAAGTAAAAGTGTACAAACGGATCAAGTAGAACCTTAAAAGAAATTTTGAAATTTGTATATAGTCTTCTCTTATATAAATCTTGTATTATTTATTTCATATTTTGTAAGATAATTAGCATTAGAAAAAAATGTGTAATAATAAAGTGTACATACAGTAAAATGCAAATGTAAAGATTTGTAAATATATATGTAAATATATGTATGCACATGCATACAGATATATATATATATACATAAAATAAATCTTTTTTAATGTATTTTATATAAATATTATAAATATATCTTCCTAAATATGTTGTGTCGTTTAATGTTGACATGTAAAGTTGTCATGAGTCACTAACATAAGAATATAATTATACGATAGAGGGTTACCGTACTTGTGCAATACGCACAAACAAAGTTTGTTTACTATAGCTCTGAAATGATTCACATACTGCAATTTTTACTTACACGACCGCACGTAGTTAATTAATTAAACGTACAATATAGAAGTTTAATATAAATTGACTAACATATAAAAATATATTGATAACTCACAAAGTACAAGGTGATTCAAGTAGGTTGTAACTTATGCTCGAGAGTGATCACGTCACTATAAACAAACGTTGTATTGCCTCCTGCGAACTGCTGCTAAAAAAATGTAATTTCAATACAGAGTGGAACTTACGTTTTATTGTTATCATAGAATTTATAATAATTGATTCAAGCTGGAATTGTATATTTCTGATAATTATTCATAGAAGACGCTGCTATGTGTTTTATCCTGTGTAAACTCCCGCGAGCACAGGTTGCATCTTAAATGGATCACCCTGTGCTTGATAGGTTTGGTGCGAATATAACCTCTTTGGTATCATTAATGTCCATGAGTTTATAAACAATATTTTCTATGAATGCGTTTCTAAGATAGTTCTATGCGTGCTTAAAGAGAAGAAAACGTATGATAATAAAAAGGTATTGTACGTATTCATAATAAATAAATATAATATAAGTCAGTAGCCATATGTATTATAACAATGCGAAGTTTTCAATAAATAAATCGCATGCAATTAATTATAACATATGACATTGTAATACTAATACTAATTTCTAATTTTATTTAAATAATAAATTTCTACGAATATCATTTGTTGAATAGTAATCTATGTAATATAAATAAGCATTAAATTTTAAACAAATATTAAACTGAAAATATATTTACATATGTGTGCTTAATAAAACGATTTTTCGAAAAACTACATTTATTTATCAAAATATTGTATTTCCTTTTGAATAAAATTACAGATGTCAACAAATTTTCAAGAAATTATGTTGGATGCAGAAAAATTAATAATCAGAATATCAAAACATGAAACTGTAGCGAATAGTTTGATAAGTGAAATAGAAGCAGTTGGTGGTCAAATTTCTAATATGAAACAGGTAAATAGTTTATATGTATAATAGAATGATTCAACGTAAAGAATATATAGTGAAGTAAACTAAATATACGATAAAAGTATACAATAACTACATAAAATTAATCAGAATAAGTGAAAGCTTGTCTCTTATATTTTCTGTTACAATTATAGTACCAGAAGGAAGTAGAAATTTTAAACAATGAAGCAAAACAAAGACCACATATACAATTAATTGCCGGGATACAAAGAGAAATTAAACACCTACAAGAAATGCAAGCTGAAAATAAGGAACTAAAAAAGGCTTTGGAAGATCATCAACATGCTCTTGAATTAATTATGTCTAAGTACAGACAGCAGACAGCATCTTTGTTGCGTCTCAATAAAACAGATCTTGCATCGTTACATAATGCCAAATATGCAAATGTGAGTAGAAATGAGATAGAGATTTATACACATTTTACATTTTTAGCCAAATATAATTTAACTTTTATTATATAGTATCATTATTGCTAATAATTGAAATTAATGGATACATACACAATTGCAGATAATTACGAACCAAGCAGAAAAAATTAATGAAATGGCAGCCGTCATGAAAACTGCTGTTACTTTAGATGAAGAAAGTGAAATAAAAGAGAAGCAAATATATACTAGTTTAAAAGAAGAAAACACAACATTACGAGAAATAGTTAACATTGCAAATAAATATGGTTCCTTAAATAATGAAACTGAAGTAGAAAGCAAAACTGTACAAACGGATCCAGTACCTTAGAAAAAATTTTGTAATTAATATATATATATATTTAATCATATTATTTATTTCATACTTTATATTATAATTAATACTAGAAAGAATGTATAACTTACATACAATAAAGTGCACATGTAAAGTAAGATTTGTAAATATATGTACGCACACGCATACACACACACATACACAAATTAAATCTTTTTAAATGTATTTTATATAAATATAACTTTTCAAACATATTGTGTCATTCAATGTCATAATGTAAAATTGTTAAAATATTTATAAATCGTTATCTTCGAAAATATAATCTTATAAAATGTTTTTGCGTTAATAAACTATCGACAGTTTTGTATTGAAAAATGTCTTTGTTCTAGAATATGCAATATTGGGGTATTTGAATACTGCCCTATTTGCGCATGCGCACAACGAATTTAGTAATAAACATACTGTCCTAGGGGAAAGATATTGTTTGTTTGTTACAGCTCCGAAACGATTGACGTACGGCAATTTTTACCTGCTCGGTCGCACTCAGTTAGTTAGTGAAATGCACAATATAAAAGCTTAATAAAACTTGACTAGAAATTTCGTATATTTTAATGTTTATCGGTTTCATTGAATGCACTTGACTACACGATCGCATATAGCGTGTAGATAGGTATAGTATAATAACCATAGATCCGTCTATATATGTTTCGCTCTCTCACAGGAGCACCGTTAATGTGCATCGTGAGATGCCAGCGAGCTGCGTTTAAAGAAACTGTAGATTGGTGTGGGTGTGCATACTGCTGGAAGACAGCCGCCAGTGAAAGGGTGATGGCAAGGAGTGGAGGTGAATTTTAGTGATCTTTAACAAATGGCTCTGTCCGAGGTGCACAATTTGGCTGCAATTATCGGCAACAATGGTTTTACTGTTAGCAAGGTAAGTAACCGCGTCTCTGATTTTCATTGCTGAAAAAGTGACGTTCATTTTCCTTTTCTGCAAAGTACAATGCGATTATTCCATCATACCGTTGCAAAAAAGGCGTAATTTCACCATTTAAAGGACGATATATATTTAATTAATTAAAGAAGTGAACGTTCGGCATAGATCAGAAAATTGTGATTTGGGTTATAGTCGGCTAATAATTTAACTGAAGGAAACAATTTGACTTTGGTACATTCTCTATGTACATATACGATATCGTGATGGTGCTCATAACTAACTTAAATTTAAAATTGTTGCTTTTGAGATCATAGAATATAAATGAAAAATGTAAATTTGCAATTAGATAAATTTACAATCACTGTCATAATAATCATTTTAAGGTACATAGTAATTTTAGTATGTTTCGATAATAGCCCCATTATGATATAAAAAGGCTTGACATAGAAATTTTGATATATATATTTGCACGTCTTGTTATAATTAGTTGGATTAACCGAGAGTAAATATCTACATTATTGTGAATAGTTCCTGTCTTCGTAACATATCAAAGTTTTTCCAAATTTGACTTAAATGCGGAATCAACTATTTTTTTTTTGTAGAATAACATGGTTGAACGCAATATCAACATGTTGGAACCAAGAAACAGTTATCCAGCTGACAGATGTAATACAGAATACAATTATTGGAACTATGACTTAATGGAATGCAATACACAAAAAAATGTGAGAAACTTCAAAATAACAATTGATTTTTATATTGTAACATTCTGTATTTGTTTACTTAATACTGGCATGAGACAAAAAGAATCTATTTTACAAATAACAAATGAAATAAAACAAACGTACAAGTTACATCATATTTAAAATGTAGGACAGATGTATATGCTCTTAAACTGAAAAGTAACATTTTTTTTTATCTACTTACATTACTTTATCATAGACTATATCACATACGTATATTCTTCCTAGAAAACATCAAGTAATTACAATTGTAAATATTAAGATGTATTTAGCAGAAATCTTTGATGTCGTAAATATTATAGATATATATATTTATATAGTCTAGAGTTTATATATTTAAAAATAGTTACTTATGTGCATGTATGTACATGACAAGTACTAATGATTCTCTTTTTTATAAGTAAGCGTTTTTACTTCTTAAGCATAATATGTTTTACAGAATAACCTTAATGTATATGTGAAAGATATATTAATTTATTTTATATAAAGTAAAGATAATAATTAGACACATATAATTTGCAAAATATATTTGTCTAATTTCCTATATTTATTTATATTTTATATATTCACCTATTAATATACTACAGCGTAAAGTACTTTATACAATATATTAAGGTTAATAGTTGTAATATAATTTATAATTGAATATATGTGTATTGTAATACTAATCTAATTCTTTTTTAACCACTTATATAGATGAATATAGAAGATGAAGATAGTCAGGATTTAAACAATCCTATGGTTAATGATTTGGTATCAAAAATTCTTGATGATGATTCAATTGTTGGTGACAATGCTCACAATAATAGTTATAATGGCAATATTCAATATCATTCGGAGATTCAGTCATGTATCATGGAGAATAAAATGGAGAATACTACAGACCCTAATCTCACTATGGAACACTTTAATATGCATTCAGCATTTAATAAATTACAAAACAATATTTCTAACAATGCTAAACTTGAATGTAACTACAACAATCTTTGTGGAGAACTCAAAACATTAAGCCTAAATACATGCGGGGGCCAGGTATCAGATCAAGGTAATTTATATAACAATGGAGTTGGTGTATATCCAAAAACGTATCCATCTGATTCATATTTATTACGTCCAAATGATGAAAATTGCTGCCTCAGTGGAAACACTATGCCTTTGTGCAATGATTTATTAACGACAACAAATGAGTCAAATGTTGGTAAGCAATCTACTAATTGGACAGAAAATTTGTCAGCATCAGGATGTACATCTGATTTATTTGGAAATTATCAACGAATACAAAATTGCACAAATCCAGACCTAAATTTTAACATGGCTTTAACATTGGCATTAGATTCACCTGATCCTATTACTTTAAATGAGCTAGAGTATCACAACAATATTGGACAAAATGGGACTGCTAATGCATATAATAATCCAACACCCTCTGTGCATGACTTATACAGCATGACTGCCAATAATCAGAGTTACAGACCAAGTTCAGCAATGACTGATTTGAGTATCGATTCTGGCTTTTTGTCAAATTCTCCATTACAACATTTCTCTCCAGCTGATACGAATTTGCACAATTGTTTTGGGAATAATATACAACGCAGTAACGCTAACGATTATAAAGATTTACACGATACAAGTAGATTAAGCATGGCGAATATTACCATACCAAATGAACAGCTACACTTTTTGCAACAACAAGCTCGTAGCTACAAATTGAATCAAGCTGTGGACCAAGAATGTAAACAACTAATCGACTATTATCCAGGTGTAAGCAACTTCACCGCATCATCGATTAATAGTTTAGACACGAACGAAAATTGTCTTACAAATAACGATTATAGAATCGATAACAATTTATTGAAAATTATCAGTCCGAAATCAAAGACTATCGAGACTAAGACATATTCGCCGATTGGATTTCCAAAGAATCTAAGTTCGCGCAATACCCATCAGTCAATTGCAAAATACGGATATCACAATTATCAACATTACACTGCCAGTAACGGCGAGGCTTTGAAAATGTTACCACAGAGTTCCACATCTTATCATGAGCTGAAGCAGCCTAATAATACTAATACGTATAAGATGGAAGGATTCGATCTTACCAAAGAAATAACTTTTCCTTCCGTAAGCCATTTGACCAATCAAATCACAGGGTCTTCGATGAACAAGGATACTTTTAGTTACCTTATGAAACAACGACATCATATGCCAAGAATACAGAACAGTCCTGGCATCCCATCTGCTGACGTTCTCTTCAATTCAGGAATAGTACCAAATCCGAATACAGTGAGATCTGGAGTATTTCCACCAGTGATGCCAGTCCCTGTGCCACTTTCGGTACCACGTTTATTTTCCGTACTTTACGGTGGAGGTTTGAGCCTCAGAAACGGAAACGGAGCTGCTAGACGAACATCACCCTCAGGCATATTGCATTTCAGACTAGAGCAAACTTACGAGCAGTTTAAACAATTAGAAAAGGAACGAAAAAAATGCGAGGCAGGATTAGCTGCTCATTTTCCTGGCAAAAGAGTGACCAGTGCAAATAATATACCTATACCTCGCCTTCAAGGGAACCCATCACGCGTCGATCGTTTAATTATTGATTACTTGAGAGAGCACGCACGTGTCATAACTTTGATTGCAAAAGTAATTACAAGTATTCCATTTCTTTCTTACTTTAATAAAGAAATATTAAGTAATATAATTGCATGTTTTTTAACAGATGGAACGTCTACGGGGGACCACAATGAATCAGCGCGTCCATAAAGCTATGGAGTATTGGTTGGAAACAATAAAATTTGTCCAAGAATGTCGTAAACGAGAAATCGCAAACGCTACTAAACGTCAGAAAGAAAACCCACCGTGCATTCTCGTATATAATGATAGTGGTATGTTTCTACATATTTAATTTCATATTTAAAATAACAATTTTTATGCAATTAAAAATAAAAGTGTGTTTATCAGCAAAGAGATATTTTACATGTTATGATTTATTATTAACTACAAAAGATTATAATTTATTTGTTTAGCTTTTTCACTACTAAAATTCATTGAAAGTAAGTTCTAAGTGAGCTGTTACCTTGCAATGTTGGTTCTTGTTCTTGGTTGGTTCTCTAGTTTGTAATAATTGTAAACGAAATTTTTTATTGAAACTATTAAATTTTATATTTACAGATATATTAACATTGGCGGCCAGTGTGTATGAATTGACGAAAGCATCTCGATACGCCAGAACTGGTATGTATAATGCATTACAAGCTACACTATTGTATGACTTGGACATAGAAAAAAAAGTCGTTGAAACTTCTAAAGATCCAGTTCTTGTGATAAAACGCAATGAAAGTCAGGTAGCAAGCGATGCTGGTGATTATTCAAACTGTACCTAGCAAGATTTTGAAAGCTACTTTTCCATTTCAAAGTGTGACAAAACATAGATTGAGTCCAGCAGCTTTTTACTTACGTGTTCCGCGTTACGTTAACCGAAAAGCTTTTGCTGGCGTTTATCCATAATTTTATCGCTGAGACAAAACAAATGCCGCCCACTAATTGCGAAATTTTCAAAGCATCATACGAAAGATAAAAAGTATATGCATATACTCTCGCGCCGATATAGAGAGATATCGTATGCGTGTCTACTTTTTACAAGTTAATAGTGACTCCATAGTTTTCTACTGTACATATTTTTATCCCTACTATAGTACAGTCTTGGGAGTGTCAGTTCTGGTATCCAATATCTTGTGATCCAGTTATCTACCACGTAATGATACTTTTCAAGTGATCTTTTGCTTGTTCTTCGCTAACAAAACAGACTAACGAAAAGGAAACTTACGAACGTCGTCATTTTTATCTTTGGATATGTTGTCTTGCATAATTCTATAATGCCAAAGATAATCGGTTTCAAATCCATTGAGGATCCAATATTCGTAAAAAAAAAAAAATAGGAAAACGAAGAACAACATTGCTCAGATGTACTACAAGGATATAAAAAAAAAGAAAAAAAAAGCGGAAAAGAGGAGAAACGAAACGTTCGCAAGAATCTCCAAACTATTACTCGTTTTACGTATGTGTCATAGGCTAGATGATATATAGGCTAAATTTTACCGATATATTTGTTCAAAGTGCTAGGCAGTAATTTCTTAGACTAGTTCAATGTGGCCTTCCTTAAATGTGTGACCCAAGATGTGTGTCAGGTAGACAAAATAATATTTCGAGAACTTCGAAACGTATTTCGAAAAACTCAAGATACGATGCGACAACTTAATCGCAGATCGGGTGAGCTTTTCAATCTGTGAAATATGTGTAGCCTTTGATCTGACTCGGTATATATGATAGATATATATAAAACGCAAACGATGTCCACTATACTACACATAAATCTTTGTTAAATGAAAGAAAACTTTCCTAACGCATACTCGCTACACGCATAGACAAAAGCGTGGTTTGGCGTAACAGTTACGCACAGCACATAGTCGCATTGCGTTTAATGTAAAACAGAAGTTATTCGTGTATATAAGTACACATATTTACGTGAAACGTTATATACATATACGGAGTGTTAATATTAACCATCATTTTTCAAGTATTTCTAATAATCTGGTGAAAAATATTTTACAAAAGTTAGTCAGAATTTGGCTTGCTACAGTTCTGTATATTAAGAATGGAAAACAAAATTTTATTTATAATAAGTCAAAGTCACCTTGACTTTTTAAAATAATACCATATATCTTTAACATCACAGAATTATAGCTGATGCCAAAACGAATTTCAACGACCTAGTATAATATGTCCTTAATATAATCGTGACGTGATCTTGAATTCAGAAATCCGAGTTCGATCAAAAGAAACGTTAACGCGTAAAATTATTTTATATCTTATCATATTGGATATTCAAAATAAAACGAAAACTGCCAAAATAATAAGTTTATTAAATAAATAAAATTATAGAATAAATCCAATGATTACAGCAAATGAAACTTGAGGAAATACCATTTTTAGCAAGTTATCATCTAAATTTCAGAATTCAGTCATTACGAGGTCGTATAGTAGGTGATTGAATTCGCTTTGATTTCAGCTATATTTCTATGAAGTGAAAAATATACAATGACATTTAAAGAACTCAAGGTGGTGTTAACATATTATCAATTAAAATTTTTTTCAAATTTTTAATATACAGATCAGTCTTTTTGTTTGAAGTCTTCATCCGGCAGATTATCGAAACTGGTTAAAAACTGGTGGTTAATGGTCACAGAATACACCCTGTATCTGCATATATATACGTATACATGTCTATGTGCGTGTGTGCGAATCATACACATATATAGATTTATGTGCAAGTACGTACAACATACGTAAGATATATAGAGAATTTTTAACGTGCGTATGCGAGACACACACAAAACTATTCCTACATACTTATACATATACGTTTCTAGGCAAATTGACTAGCTCTATTACGGCCGACTTGTAAAGTTCAGCATTTCCTCTACTCATTATTAAGTAAGCTCTTTCACACTGACGACTAATTAACTAGGCTCAAGAATTTTAACGTTCCATACATGCGTACGTTACGACTTCGTACGAGAATCCGTTTTTATTATTATTTAATCCGCGATGAAATCGCTCAGTTCGAGTTCCACGGAAACATCGAGCATCGTTTCGTTCTACATTCTTTGAAGAAACTTGAACGACGATTATTTCCGTATTCCTATAAAACTACACGACACAGGTGTATTCGAACAACGATGAACAGAGGGGTATTTCGTGTTAAAAAGAAACAAAAGAGATATAAAGAGATGGGAAAGGAAAATGTAAATCTTTATAATGTCCATCGTATAAGGATGGCGATACGAAAAAACTTAGGTGCAACATTTTTGCTGTCTCGAGGTCTAACTTTCTTACTACCTAAGCAGAATCGATCGGCCTCTATTATCATTAGAAAATGCTCGTAAATCGGTTTCTCAGATTATCGAATGTTGATGAAGCTTTAATATAATCATCTCTCTGTATATATCCGTCAACTTCCATCTAAACTGCATTGTACGTAGTGGGTTTCTCAACGACGAATACGGGGAAGAACGGTGTGTTGGTTTAATTCCTCCGTGATTCTATATCAATCTCTTAGGGCGAGACACGTTACTAGCAAAGTATTTCATTTAGTGTTAGTGATATATGGTGTTACGAACATTAATTTCCTTGGGCTGTCTTTGCCTCCGACCATCAACTAACGAACGTTTCAAAACTTCAACTATATCTCTCTCGTTCCTGTACATCGACGTGTGTTTTCAAAATTGTTAGAGGTTTGCAGAAAATTTTATATCAATATTGTATTTCTCTCTTATTCGAAACGACTCGATGCTGCAGTTAATAATCTTATCGACTCTACTTCTCTATTTGTTCTTAATAAATATATACAATTTTATTGGTAATTAACGAGAACGATAACAAATTCCACTTGCAATGTAAATTTTACTGAGTTGATATAACAGTTAACTTCAAATTATGTTCTTTTAATAGTTTTTATTGCTTGGACCAATACGTTTCTGTATGGATCATGTCGATAAGGGGGAAATAAAATTTGTTAATCGTAGGCATAGATGAAATTTCGTGCGAAAAGATTATATCGTTAATTATATGAGAAATCGCGTGGATGAGAAAGTTACTTCTCTCTTGAAGAACTTATTATATTAAACGAAATTCTCTAGATAAACGAAAGCAATATCGCTCGGTCGCAAAGACAACCTTTTATGGAAAAGGGCTCGGTACTATATCCAATCTTGCAGAAAACGCAAGATATCACATACAGACTGTTAACTCGCTTTTACATAGCGCTTACATAATCATTGGGGACCATGTTGAGCATCGTCTCCGCGTGTATCAGCATATCTTACGACCTCAATTCCATTAAAAACAAAGAATGGACACCTGCATTTCTTCGTGACTCCTCTTTTCTACATCTTCTTCTTAATTTTCTTTGGTTCTTTCTTATCTTTAGACTGTGCAACGTGCATGGTTCAATTCTTCTTACCCCTCGCGTTAGTACTTTATTTCTGCCGTTCCTCTTTATCCCTCGGCTTTTCTTCCCTTCTCTAAACGATGGCAAAGTGAACATTGGAAGAGAGACGCGTGTGCACTTTTTTTTTCTCACTTAAAAATACAAACGAACAAAGAAAAAAAAAGAGAAGAAACAAAACGATAAAATACATGTCCGGGATCGAAAGTATAGACTTAGTGAAGATTTAATGGAAACGTTAAAAGAATATATACGAAAATACATATTGTCTGTTAGGGTAGGATAGATTATCGAGTCATTCGTTAAGAAATACTTGTACAATGAAAGAAGATTACTGTCGCTTGTGTCATATTCACCTAACGTCTAAGAACGTGGGATAGCAAGACGAAGAATACAAGCTGTGTGTCGTAATGTGTTTAGCTGAAAACGAGGGCAAGCCAGTGCTTTAAAGAATTACTTTTCGCATTTGTCAACGTGTTTTATATTATAACTGTGATATGTGTATAATGCCAATTTGTATATAACTTAACGCAAAACTTACTGTCGCGGCAAAAACACGGTGAACCGCAGCCAATTCGTCAGTTTTCCTTTATTTTCTTCTTGTTCGCACTTCCTTTCCTCTTTTCTCTTTTTCCCTTGGCATTTCTCGGCTTTAGTTAACTGTCACTGCTTTTACTGCTGATTTACTCTCTCTTCGTAACTTTATGGAATGTGATATCAACAGATAAATATAACGCGCAATGGTTGCAACTTCGAAGTGTCGATTAGATGCATTTCCTTCGAAAATCCGAGGAACATTGAGATAATATACTCATCATCGATAGAACCGTCATCGAAAGACTCTTTCGTACGCGTCCACCTTAATAAATAAGTACTTACGAATAGCTCAAACAATTGTCAGTATCGTGCAATTCGAACTAATCTCATGAACTCGACATTTTGAACCAACCAGCCTCTTGTAGTCCACGAAAAAGATTCCACGATGCATGAGTCTTGACTTGTTCAGATCACAATATGATACGAGAATCACAAACAACGTTAATAAACGATGTGATACACAAAAGTTTAACGTTGGTGCAATTTTCACGTTAATCAATATTCAGCAAATCTGAACAAAGACATCATGGCTTCTATTGGTATCGCAGGAGCCTCAGAATCTCGATAGTTGGTTCATCGATGGTAGAAGTAGATGATGGAACGCACGTTTTTTATCGGAATAGTGCAAAACTATAGAAAGATTCTTGTAACTTGGAATTTCCTTAGGTCATACTGATAAATTTCGAGGCACGTACTTAAAAAGTGGAAAGACAGAATAATTTTGCATAACACTGAAACGTACTGCTTACATTCATTCGGTTTCCAGTGTAATTCACTTTTCCTTCCTGTTCGATATAGGTCATGGTTCAAGTTTTGTTGCATAAAACTACGTACATACATGTGTGCATGTACACGTACTAAATGATTACCTCGTATCATGTTTACTGTACGCATCGCCGTTAAGAATAGGAACACTATCTGCATAGATATGTGTTTGACAATCCTATTTAAATTGCATGTGATATTATGTACTATTGAATAACTAAATATGTATGTGTTTACGCATGTATACCTTTTTATGAGTTGCTTCACTAAGGAACACTAATTTTTAAAGGAAAAATTAATTTTTACCAATAAGATAAGTGAGAAATTGAATATAGTAGCTTGTTCCGTTTAGTCAGACAACGATGTCTGACAATATACGGTCTTCTTCTACTTGTGGTCTGACTTATTAGTCTCCTCACATTTTTCTCCGTCTCCGTTATGATAAAATGATTGAAACGTTTGTTCTTATACATATTTTACGATTTCCTTATTCTTGATATTGTTTACATTTAATATTAATAAATAATTTCATCTCTCATTCAGAATTGTAATTAAAATAATTTGTTTCGCTTAACGAAATGGATTACCGTCACGGTTCCTCAGTAATTCGTGACTAAGTAGTTAATAATTAGAAAGCTTGCATTGAAATCGCTATGATAAAATTAGTGAAGCATTCTGAAAACTCGTACATGTAGGCCTACATGCGTTCACATATGTAAATATACAAATAATTCTACGAGCGCTCAAAGCGCAATGAGGCTACATAGGAAAAGTCTTAATCGTCCATATACACAGGTATATATGTACATATAAAACAAAGTAATAACGATGCAAAGTAGACAAGAAACCGACCAATGTTTTACTCATGAAAATCTTAAAACGTACGTTAATCTATTTGTAAGATTCGACGATTTCTTAGCCGATTAACGTGTCCAACATCCATAGTGAAATTGTTCCACTTATAATTACAGAACATTTAAAAAATCTCTGAATGGTAATTAAGATCAATACAGGCTTGAAATAAATAATTTTTAAATCTATAAAGCAATAGTTGTTCTACTGGATACTTTATGAAAATAGAGTAATGTTATCAGTCTACTCAAAATTTTATTAATTTTTACACCAAGTATAAGAAAATTTATTAAATACGAAATTTATAATAATTTCCACAATGTAATTAAAAGATACAGACGATACTAAGTGTTATCCCATAATACTCACATCTTTGTTCTCTTGGCTTTTCAAACATATATCATAGATTTTAATTTTACATATGTAACAACATATTGCCGTCAACTGATTCGGATTATTATATCTGACAAATGCCAGATTATTTTTCAATCGCTAATCTTTTTTTCATTTACGATTCGTTTGACTTATCTGCCATTTAGTACACTCGCTTACTCTATCATTATTACAATATTTGCTTTTCCGTAAAATTCGATTAGATGAATAACCTGACTGAAATGGTTCGTCAATAAATGAGTTACACTGATTGATCCCCGAGGTAATGAATAAGTTACAGATTGATGATACGATACTGGTCGATAAATAGAACAATTTTATCATGGAAAGCTTATTTCACTATGTGGCACTAATGAAAAGCTACGCGCTCAAAACTGGCCACAGACTATTTAATTTCGATGAAACGAACATATGCCTAAACTGATACGCTCATTCTAGCATAGCATAAATTATAATATTTGTCTAGTTGAAAACATATTTTTTCGAGCAATTATGCTTGGCCATATAGTAATAGAATGGCAATTTCTGTAGTAATTAACAATTTTTATCGCGCTTTAAAACGTCACTACAGTTTTAAAAAATACGCAATATTTAATAGTTACCACGGCTACAGATTCGTTTTTCCGTGCAATTTCTGGAAATGTATACGCTTTAACAATCGTGCACAATCTCATATAATCGTGATTCAAATTTTCTTCCTCTATGTTAGATTTAATAACACGTAACATAACAAATGTTTCATTATTTTATTTTATATCTTGTTTCTAGTAGTATCACTTTTATTGCAATTTGAAAATAATATAACGTTAATTTGTCTATTCAACATTTTTTAGAATAAAATTACTTATACATCAGTTGATACAGATAGTTAGAACGAGTTAAAAGTAATATATTCTTTTATATTTAATATATTTTTAACCTGATTTTCATTTTTAAATTTGAAGATTTTGTTTTGTAATTCTCTATTTTTCTCAATCTTATCCTTGCATCCTAAAAAAAAGAGATATTAATATAGAGAAAGAAAATTGAAAGTCATAACGTAGTATTTAACTTAATAACGTTCATTCGTGTCAGAATGATTAACGCTATCAAAGTTTTTATATTAATATTGATGTAACCCCATCTTTCTCAAGTTGTTCTGCTGCAGTTTGAAAACATATAAATATTAGATGTGTCAAGCTACTGATAAATATCTGATTCATTTTTTTTTCTCTAAAAACTTCACAAAGAAGCTTGTCTCTACATATAGTTTCGAATCGTTACAGCTTGTATTACGCGAACAATCTTGAAAGCCTTGAATTTAATAGATTCCATTTAGATTTTAAGATGCTGGAATGTTTTGAAAACGTCCGAGATTGCCAAACCATACAGTACCAACATAAAATCTATATACAATGTTATTTTCCCTATAAATGAGAGATAGTTACTTTAGCAATTATAATTATGTGCTGTATCTTCAAGATTTTAGAAAAGAGGCGTTAAGAAAAGATAGTCCAAGTAAATAAAAATTAGTAAAATCTGTTAGAATTTTCAACTTCTAGCGATCCAAGTGATTCGAGCATAGCTGTTGTTGCTTACAATCTGTGCATTGACATATTTATGGGTACATCTGTGTCATTTTAATAATAATCAATCGATTCCGGTCAATTGGTTAGTGTTCATAAGATTGCGAATCGTTGCACAATATCGATATACTTAATGCGTTCCATTTAATCCTTGACGGTCCACAGAAGGGCGTCAAATTAATTAACTCAGCGTCGACGTGAGAAATTATTACGATTAATGGCGTTTTCACGAAACGTTTCTTAATAATCTGTTTACAAAGTGCGCTGTTCACGCACGCGTTTTCGTTCCTTCGTCACTTTACCCTCGACACTATTGCTGGGGACTGAGACTTTTCGTGTAGTTTCTATCGTTATAATTAGTTGAATATCGTGGCCTATTTAGTTGGCTACAGGTTGCTTTGAAATTATTTGCACAAACTGCACTAATTAACGAACCTATGACATGAAAACATGAAAAATCCTTGCAAAAAATAAGTCTGAAAGTAAGCTATCTCGTAAAAATAAGTCTATCTAATTATTTCTATATTTCATTATTCAAGATGGGATAGAATTGAACTCTCAATAATTTGCTTCTTTTAGAAATCATATCGAACGTGTACTAAACTGTGAACGCGCGCATATCTAACTTCGCAGCCTGTACGTTTCATGTGTTCGGGCTTTCGCCACTCTCTACCCATTTTCAGTCAGTAGCTTGGTAATATTAACATTAAGACACTCTTCAGGTAGCCGCAAATATTTCTGCCAGATGTCCGATCTCATTCGAAGTTTCGCACGCGATCACATTAGACTCTCTAGATCCGAAATCTGTATCGCACACCTTCGTCAATTGGGACAAGTGACCGCATAACGTAGCTGATAACTGAAGTAGCGCGTATGAAAGCCTTGTCTGGACTTTGAGTTCCAGAAAAATCGGCTCAAAAATAGATCGGTTCGCGATTACAATTTCTCAAAATCATGACCATTGTACGATCTAAGATAGCATTTTACTAGAGGATATCAGCGAATTCTTATTAACCCATTGGACGACAATTCGTGCTCGTGGAATTGTTCGTGTAGCATTAAAGTAACGTTGAATGTCACGCTATCGATCACGCGAAATAGGCAGACTTTAAGAACAAATATCAGGAAGTTATCCATTTCTTTCTTTTTCTGTTAGACAATGAAAATAGACAAGAATCGTAGTTAACACGTAAACGTAAAAAAAAACGCAGAGATCTGCAATCCCTTATTACGCATAGAACGTAGCGAAGTTTAGTCAGTTGCATCGATGTTAGAGATAGTCGATAAAAATTGGACGTAGATAGAAATAATAGGCGAGTAGAATCGCAGGACGACGAAAACCGATGGTTAGTAATAATTGATAGATAAACGCATATTACACACACATATACACATATGGACATTTACGTGAATTACTTGTAGTAAGATGTCGAAAACAGACAGATTAGAGAAACTAGAGAGTAGAATAGATAGTTATGTAGGTATGCGTGTGCAAGGAAACGGAAACTTTTGAAACACGAAACGGCCGTGTTAAATACGGCGTGTAGAAGAATTTTCGCTGGTAGAAAGATAAATTTTAGATATCGTTTAATATTCGATTAAACCTCTGGCGTGATTCACTCGTTCGTCGCTGATACTCAAAACGTTGTTCACTTATTGACGCACTTGTCGAAAGCACTTAAAGTTTATCGATACCGACGAGCAGCAACGAGCTAGTTAAAATTCTTAGGATGATTTCCAGATAACCAGACGCGTAGATAGCGTAAATTTATTCCTACAACGCGCGTCCATGATTATACTTCCAATAATTGTAAATATCCCAAGTGATTTCCGGTTATTATATTTCCGGACGAGAGGATGTTCAAAATGAAATTGCGCGGAAATTATACGCGTATCACCAGTGATTTTTCTATATTTACTTTTTCTTTCTTTTCCTCCATTTTCTTACTCGTAAAACTTTTTGTTCCTTTTATCGATTTAGCTTAAAGATCGAACAAATCGGATGGTGTCATATTGTTATCGATCAAATCTTGCGTTTCGTTTTCTTTATTTTTTCTCTCTTCTTTTTTTACTACTTATTGCAAATGGCGAAGGAAAAGAAGAAAAATTTCCCCGTCTTCGAGTCTTGAGACGCGTCTCAACAAAGTTCCTGTTTTTTTTTTCTCGATGACCGCTTTAGCCAATTTACTATATTCAATTAGTATAGGTAATTGTAATCGTAAAATTATTATTTATTTTTTGTTCAGCTATATTAGGCGATAATTGCTGTATGAAACATCGTCGATGCACACATCATGCATAAACGATTACGGCGAATATCGAGGATATCTTGTCAGCAGGTTTACTATTATTATTATTCCGCTTATTTCACGTTTAAAAGAAAAATGCTAAAATGCAATTGTTCGTATCGTTACGAATGATTTCTATATATTAAAAGAAAAAAAACTATCAGAAATATTATAGATTTAATGCGAAGATAGTTATATCTTCTTATACGTGGGTTTAGGGTTGAAGGGTGAACCAGAAGACGACTTAGAAACATTTGTTCTCTCCCGTTGAACGTGTTACAGAAAAATGTATTGTACGCATAGTCACTTAGTAAGACATTCTCTAGTTTAGCAATGCTTCCACGTAAATAACAATAATACACTATTCTCCGCACGTTCAACGTTGTTGCGCAAAGAAACGAATTTTTCTAAAACGTTTTTTATCCACTTTCGTGCTATATAATTATGAGTTACTAACTCTGCGTAGTGTAAAGTGAACAAATGGTGGGCACGATCCATGTCCGTAATTGCCAGTGGGGTGAGTCTCTTGATTGGAACATATGGAATTGTCGCTTTTAGCGTTAGTGAACTTAGGATCTCTGCGGGTCCTCAATCAAATTCAGCGATCGAATAGACGTAATGATCGGTACGCTTGGGTGTGTCTAAGAAAACGAAAAATTAACAGAAAAATTAAGAAAAAAAGAAAAAAAAATTGATAAAATAGAAAATAAAACTAGCGTTGTTCGTCGATGTAGGATGTCCAGCGAACAATTCAGATCGCAGGCTGAAGGTTCTCAGGGAAATGCAACCGAAAGAGAGAGAATTAACCGTGAACGCAGAATTGATCGCCCTGATCGATATTCTTTCGTGGTGCCGATGAGTGGATCTCGACAATTTCAGAAATTCTCGATAAAATAATAATGCGAGGAAGTTATTACGGCGAATACGTACAGTTCTACAAACTATAGCTCATCTGTCCGAAAACAATTGGGGTATCCTTTATGAGCCTGAATTTGTTCGCTTGGTAACGAAACGCCAAAATTAAATACGTCTCGAAAAGGACTGGAGAACGATATGAACGGATAAGTTCTGATTAAACATTCTTGGCCCTAATGCTCTCTATTACAACATTGCCTTATTCTTTGCTGCGCTGTGCTGCTCTTTTCTACTTTTTTATCCTATTAAATAGTTTACGCGCGATAGAATATACCGTTTTGTACTTAATAATATCTCTTGTAGCAGCGTCAATGATAATTACAGAATTGTCGAGATCCTTCGAGATCCAGCTTTTCGTCCAATCGAACGAGAAATGAAAGAGGAATGCGATCCCGTGGCCGTTTTACACCTATAATTCGTTCGTTCGTACGAAGACAATCGTTTTACGCTACTTCAGAAAGTAAAGAGAGAAAAAAAAAAAGAAGAGACACTCTGCTAACTTCAGGGTAACAAGTCAACGATGATCGAATATTAATCGAAGAATAAAATAAAAAAACGAGAGATAATAAAAATGCATAAGTAATAAAGAAGTCTAAATAAACATCGACGTGTCGCAAGGGAAATGCTGCTTGGTTTGCGGACCATTAAATACCAAATATTATACAACGATCGCGTTACAATAATTATTTAAACATAGGTTGCGATGTATGTTGAGGGAGAAGGGGGGAGGGGGAGTGCGATGATTTTTGTATTGAAACAAAAATCTAGATTCGACGAGGGGGTGTGATTGAAACCTAAAATGGGGATTCCCTCGTCGTTCACGGTTGTCGGTTAGTAAATTTGATTGAGGATGTCATTTAGGAGGAACTTAAAAAGCTGTACTTATTCCGTGCATTCTTTCAACTAGTGCTATCCTCCTTAGTTGAAATGTACTGTCTAGAAATTCTCAATTCTCTAAAAAAAAAAAAAACTAGGACAATTGAGTTAAGGGGGACAGAATAGCTTAAAGTTCAATTAGTTCTTGCTGGAGCATCGTTCAATAATAACTGCTCTCTGCTATGGTGAATCAAAGGAGAAACGAGAGAAAGAGAATACGAGTTCGGTCTTAGAAAACTTGTCGGTCGATCCTGAACACTTTCGGGGGGTGTACAGTCTCGAGGTCTTACCGAAGAATCCTTCGTGCTCTACCCTAATGAAAGTTCCACGATTGAAGTGACGTTTCATTCAGTTTTCAATTCTTCTCCTTTGTTCGAAGTGAAAAGACTTCTAGCTTCCGTTGCTGCTTACAATTTCTCAAGGTTTATGATAATAATATCGACTCACTGGTAATACAAATTTTTGTGTCTTATTTTAACCGTCAATTTGGTAATATAAAGAGAAGGATACGTTATTTTTGCGTGTAACAAATCACGGTGACATTTTACACGTGGAAAATTCCACCTAATTACCTAGTCCATCATCGCTTACGTACGTACACAGCCTCCAGCTTCGACACGGGGCTTGGTCGTCGATTTTATCATACTTCAAACATATCGTAAAAATCTTTGGAATCCGCATACTATCAAACGTTACGCTCGTAAAACATCGCATAATCTTACCACTTCTTGCTCACGTGCATATACATATATAAATACACGCGAAAATTGTTTACGACCCGAACGATTTTCTGCGAAACGATCTCGTCGAATTGTGAACATTTTCGCGTCGTCCTCGCGGATACAGAGACAAGAATAGACCCCCATCGGACATATTTTGCCATTATTGTCGATCGATTAAAAATGCAGATTTATCCTTTGATGCGAATGTACGAGCTTGGTTAGGATCGCGTATGCGGATTGTTATATTAAAAAAAAAAGAATAGAGAATCTTCCTATTTCGTGTGGTGCTTAAAATTTGACTGAACATTAACATTGCGTCCATGTGTATCAAATTTTAAGCAAACGACGTCTCATGATGTAACTATAAATAATATCGCGGAAGAAGTATGAAAGGAACAGGATGATAGGTAACGATGAAATATATAAAAGCGGTTGAACAAGATTGTAAAGGGAAAACAGTGCTCAAATCGTAAGTGGCTATGCGTCTTGGTGTCCATCTTTTTAACGCGTAAGGCGTAGAGACCTACACGTTCACATATACGTACGTACACGCTGAAGACTGTAGAGATTCTTGAAAGACGACATAGTAGTTCGCACCTTCAGTGAATTGCACAAAATGATTCTTTATGCGTACATTGTGATTGTGTACATGCGTTGTCGTTTGTGACGGTGCCACTGAATCACAAATTACGAGAGAAATGCAATGAATATTATATTCACTTTCGTCGCGGTCGTTTCCTCCGAGCGACCTATCCCGTTCGCCTATTCTCAGTGAATTTTTATATTCGTTACGCTTACTTGTATAACGTTGCGTTACGTTCTGCGCGCGACTATTTCTTACGAGAAAGATACAATTAAAAAGAAGAGGAACCACCGTATCAGGAGACTAATCGCGATAATACACTATACTGCCGGAAAATAAAAAGAAAGGATCATTATAATCGAGCTACACCATGTTTTAGACCAATCGATGATCCTCGATTCGCGTTATTCGCTTGATATGCGAGCGTTGTATGGAAACGAGACGAAACAATGGTACAATAAAAAAGTGTTTTTTATGGAAATTCCATTAAAAATTTCATTCAGTTCAGTTCCTTCAATTTCTCGGACATTCAACTCGATTCTAAACGACGCGCTTTTTAATTGATATAGCATTTTGTAATTAACACGGCTTAGAGATCCGATATTTTGATATTACGCGTGAGACTTTTTTTCGTTACGTAGATTTAGTGAATGTTATGAAGCCTAAAGTGTACCGTTGAAATCTTCGACGTGGCAAGCGTGTAAAATAACTTAAAAATATTACAGAGGGGAAAAAGGAGTTTGACCAAGTTTTAAACGCCGACGCGTCCGCTTGTTGCTTCTCGCTCAATTTGAAAAGGCTTTTCTCATCGTGAGGCACGCTCGTCTTTATTTCCCTCGTATTATTCCTTTGTGCGTGACAAAACGGAAGGAACTTGTCGGATCGAACTTAATATTGTCTGCGAACGACCTGCGTGCATTCCTGCCTGTAAGATATTCGATCGCGAACGATAAACTTTGTTAGCGGCAATTATCTCTTGTTTTCCATTTTAATGGACGGCGGAAGAACTGGTTTACAAACAGTCTGCGAGATACCACGAATGATTCCCGAATATTAACGGGCATTTTCTGCGCGCAGACGTTCGCAGAAGGTGTCTGTAAAATGCGTATACATCTTAAGGCGACTGCAATAAAAATGGCGGATCGTATAGTCGCGTCTGATATCGACTCTCTAGCTTGTTCGTTTGTTCAACTTCTTTGATGCTTTTGGGCTGTGATTTTACAACGTTGATAACCCAAAACCGCACTAATTATTCCCAAGTAAAAACTTGAATCGACAATCCAAACAAACCAGAGAGAACTTTTATGGACTTTAAACGTTTTCTTATTAGCCCTTTCTTCGACGTTAAACGAGAGAGAATCTTCGGCATCCTTTAACTTAAGCGCCAAGTGGATAGATGTGTTTACCGCGATAAAATGTGAATCGTGCGGTTCTTTCAAGGTAAAAATTAAATATAAAAATATGTATAGTCACGAAAGGATTTTGGGGACGAAATAGAGAAACGAAGGGGGATTACGAACAGAATGGAAGGAACGAGCGTTGAAAAGAAAATACGAGGAGAGACAAATAGAACGTAGCAGACGACGTGAAGCTCGGACGTTGAAAGAGGAGAGAAAAAAGGAAATTAACTGTCGTTCTTAGTGTTTTTTATATATATATATTATATATGTTACGTTTCAATGTACACTACGAATCGTATTAATGATACGTATATAATAATATAACAATAATATATATATTATATATATAATATATTATATATATGAATGATATATCGTTAAATAGGCTGTGGTAGAAACCTTTATATACTTTATACACCGGACGAGTCGGATCCTCTTGTTTCGTTTGTCTTTCGGGAGAAATGAACAATTAACCGATAATAATGTGGAAGGATCATAAAGGTAAACAATAACGATACGAAACGATGATAGGGAAGAAGGGCGGAGAGGCAAGAAGTACGTGCATACATAAGAGAAAACGAGGAAGAGAGAGAAAGAGAGATATGGCATCATTTTACAAAGACGCTTCAGTCGTTTGAGTGCATAGCCACTTGTCCTATATTCTGTCACACAACGATTACCTTGCACAAAATGTACCTAATTATACTTAAATAGTAGGATCCGTCTTAATGATTGTCAATAATACTGTACCTACCGTACCGTACGTGGATACGGGCAAATTATGATATTAGGCTGTAAGGCGTAACTACGATTAGATAGAGGACTCAGTCGCTAAAACAAAAAGAAAAAAAAATGTGTAACTGTGATGCACCTGTTTCGAAGAAGAACGCTTCGAATTCTATGAACGAATGCGAACGCAAAACGCTAGTTCTCCTATTTAATTAAGAGAACCTCATCGGGGATACCAACTGCTTCCGATCTCCCTTTCCCTCTCTATCGTATCCGTCGTTTTTCTTAACGGATTCATTTCAAG
Source organism: Xylocopa sonorina (assembly GCF_050948175.1). NCBI lineage: Eukaryota > Metazoa > Arthropoda > Insecta > Hymenoptera > Apidae > Xylocopa > Xylocopa sonorina. The sequence goes on along the minus strand of NC_135197.1, from coordinate 8,426,962 downwards.
CGATGCAGATTATTTTCGAGGGAAACTTTTTCAACGGTGACTATTCAGAGCCATTGCAATATTTAGTATTATAATCCCTTAATGCGATTTTGATATTTAGGAGCTTTTCGTTGCGACGCTGTATCGATAAGAATGGTTAGATAGTAATATATTCTGATTTTCGAAAGTATTTGCATTGATGGTATGCGATGTCGTGTTTAAGAAGCTTTTTACGAAGGACGCTTTCCGTGATATTGAAAAGAGAAACTTTTCGTGCGCTTTCGTAATCTCGTTTCGAGGAATATCGGGCATTAATCGTATCGTTGCGTTGGAAGATTCGATTTAATCGTACGAATCCTGTATCAGTATTTATTGTTACGACACTGTCCCTTTTTTTTTCGTTAGTTTTAAAGACTCAATTGTTTTTTATTTTTGTTTTCTCTTATTTCTCGCTGTCTCGTGTTGTCTTCACTTTTGGGAAGTATGCGGTAGCGAGTTTCATCCGGTGTTACAGAACAAACCACGAACTTTCGATCGGTTTTAAATCGCGGACATGCGGTTCTTCGAAGCAGCGTGCACGAATAATTGTTTATATGAATGTCATAGCCTTAGTTTCGCTAGTTGAGAAGACGAAAGAATGTTTTAGACCCTTGCTCAATGAATAAAATATTAATTTCGATGTCACGAATTATATACCGATATTAATTTTAAGTTAGTTTCCCAAAGCAAGACAACGTCGACCATTCACGCGAAATCGAAATCGAATGGACAACGTACACGGATAAACATTGTACACGTGTATAATTATATTGCCCGAGGCGAGCAAAATGGACACCCGTGTCCTCTTTATCGATATTTAGACGAATCGTAGGCTGTCCGATCGACGTCTATCGTTGCAGTTTCTATCGGTAACATTTGAGAATGTTCTTTCCGATTTTTTACTTTGCGTGTTTTAGTTCGCGTCTAGCATCTTCGTGCAAACTACGTGGGGAAGTTTGTCACGCGTGCGTGTCTAAAGTTGCATTCGCAAAACTCACCGATCTCCGTACGATCTCTGCGCACTTTTTCAACCCAATGGCAGAAACGGATCCGTCGGAGGATTTCGAAACGGGATATTCACCGCGCAAAGTTGGACACACACAGGACCATGTTTTCATAAAAGAAAAAAAAAAAGTAGAGATAAGACCTGAGCTTAATGTATTCTCTCGTGAAACCGTGTATAAATCTCCTGTTTGTACCTTACTAGTTTACTATGACGCTATTATAGATTACGTATAGAGGAATTGAAAGTGGAAGAGAAGAGCGGTCGAATAAATAAGATTAGAACAAGAGAGAGAGCGCGCGAAAGAGAAAAAGAGCGAACGAACGAGCGAGCGAAAGGGCGAGAGAGACAAAAAAAAGAGATAAAGAGATAGAGAAATGTTTAATGTCCATTCGAAGATCACGTTAAATCCTTTATTTTTCGCTATGAAGCGACGGAAGATTAGTGTTAGTATGATTAGTAAAAAAAAAAAAAACAAAAAGAGGAGAACAATGCGTATAATTATCGTGCTTTCGCTTCGAAAACGTTTCATAATTCTATTTAGATTGTTTTACGGCGTGTCGAATAATTACCGCCGTTCAGTGAAAGACTATATCAGCAAGGCTGGTGATTAGACTTCGATTAGTTTCCTTTTTTATGTTAAGCATGATAACGGTTTAGCAAATGTGTTTTACTGAAAGTGTCCTTCCTATGTAAATTTACTTGTTTGTCCTCATAAATTATAAATAAATGATATCTTTCGTGTTCACGTATCCACGGTCCTCTTATTCTTCGAAACAATAGATTGCACTAAAAAAAAGGTACGTAATGAATATTATATTACACTATTGCATTATAAGTTCGTAAATACATACTTGATATTATTCTATCCTGTGAATTTCTCATTTATTTTGTAAGGCAGAGATGAAAACTAGTTGTAAGCAGTGATGTGTAAAAAAATTGTAGATACATACCCAGACAACACGGCAAATCACATAACACGAAAGAGCTTTTAAACCTCTATTGTATATCATCATGTTATATATCATTTTTATGACTTAAAAAGAAATAGATATATGGCTTTCAGTACCTATAATTGTTGGCTAACAACAACCAAAATGTCTCAATACTCAACATGTTAAACGTCTACTGAGATCTGGCAGTTTTGTAATTTATTCTATATTTCCCGCTTTAGAGGTAAGAGAGAGAAAGATATATAAGTAAGCTATAAGAAAGAGTGAGACAGATGTTACAAACCCTACTCTGAACCCCTGGCGCCATCTCTGTGGAAAGTGCTCAAACTGGTCGCACAGCGTTATCGACAGCGAAGTGAACTACTGAAGACTACTAGCGCCATCTCAGCGGGAAGTGTTGACACTAATTACCGACTGACGCTTCAGCGTTTCTCCGAGGGATGGCGCTAGTAGTCTTAAGGAGTTCACTTCGCTGTCGATAACGCTGTGCGACCAGTTTGAGCACTTTTCACAGAGATGGCGCCACGGGTTCTAAAGTAGGGTCCATAGCATCTATCTCACTCTTTCTTATAGCTTTCATATATATCTTTCTCTCTCTTACCTCTAAAGCGGGAAATTTAAAATAAATTATAATAAAACTACTGAAATATAGAGTAAATTACAATAAAACATAAATATATATATATAAAGTTGTGTTGTCAGGGTATGTAAGGTACAGTAACAGAAAATGAGAAACAGTTCAGATTTGAACCTTCTTTATCTTTATCTCAGTAATACACTTTGTACATTTTCAACATTCTCAACGTAGTTACAATAGGAAACGTAATTTTTTTCTTTTAATAACAGAATAAATTATACTTCTTAGATTTTTAATTATTGCATGAAAATCGTGTAATTTGATTACGGTATCACCATATAATTATTGCCGTTTAACAATTCCATTGTCGAGAAACTATAGAATGTTCAAAAACAAGACAATTTAACAGTGATTATAGAGAAATAGTTGATGTATAAAAGAAAATGTTCGCAAAGCTTGTATGTGTATGAGTTTTAATAAACATCATATAAGGCAAATGTGAAAAAACTTAGTATGCTGCAACACGGTAATATATATATACAAACATTTATATAAATATCATATACAAAATGTTTTTTATATGGCAGCGATGTAATCAAAATTAGATAATTCTAGACTGTGATAATTACTATACAAGGAGGATAAGTTTGCACGTGTATATAGTATATACACCTACTGTATATCTGTTGTTATTAATACTTTACATAAAGCTAAACATTATTAGGTAATATACAATATTTCATATATATTTGGTTTAGTAATTTGCATCTATACTTGTATGTGACCCTTATAAGTGTAGCATAATTAGCATGTAATGGTATTAATCTTGATTATGCATAATAAAACTTTGAATCCGTAACACTGAAATGCAACCTGTACCAAATATGCATTCAAAATTTTCAAAACATAAATGAGACAATTTATTTTCTCTGAAGATTAATATTAATAAATTTTAATATGTAATAAATAAGTAAAGACGGGCAATGCTGTAAAAGAATCAGTATTACGATTCTAGTTCCTTATTCAACTTCTTTTGCTATGAGTGATAATATTACTGTGTATATAATATATATTTGTTTCGTACAAGCCCTATTTTCAACAGAACAGATTATGATATACCTGAATAATACAAAATTTTGCTGCAATTTTATCGAATAATAGATAAATCTTCCAAGAAAATAGTTACTTATACATAACAAATAATGAATACATTTAGCAATGATTTATATTTATTAATAAAATCAGCATTTCCTATCTTTGGCATTTGCATTAAAAAATCTAAGCAAATTGATAATAGAATTTGGTTCTTTTTCTCACTTTAATTCATGATTAGGCTGCCTGTTTCCTTTAATTTTTCAAAAACGATGTATCCAAGAAAATAAATATATATTATATATATATATATTTGTTGGGATCATAAAACGAAATACGTTTGCGATTGTAACTTACAAATTATAAAAAAAGTGATATATTCTCATCGACAATCTATGTTTTAAGTTGATCTAATAATGAACACACTAATCTTTCAAACTCACATTACATCAGAAAAAATTAGTATCTAGTAATAAATACTGCCTTGCTTTAAACATAAAAATAAATCTCTTATTATATCAACTCTCTTAATCATTGATAGTTGCAGAGAGCATTCATTACTTTTTTATAATACAATGTTGTTCTCAAAACAAAGTGTAACTAACATACAGTTTTTTGTTCATCACATTATACATACAACATTATAATAAATTGTATCAAATTGTATATCGACGTAACTAACCTCTATACACATAACTTCAATCCTATGTATATGTTCTGTTTACATATGAATAGATATCAATTTGAAAAAATTTTAATTACTTGTTTTTGGCATTTTTAAATTATTTTATGATTTTTAACATCAACATTGTAAAAAAAAGTTAATTTTCTTTTTTTTTAATTGAGTACTAAAAAATTGAAACAAAAAAGAGGTTGTATATATCACAATTAGCAATTGAGATACAATATCTATCTCTGACTTCCACATCTAATGTTAAAATATTAGTAGCATTATTACTAACATTTTATTAATAAGACTTTGCTTTATGTATGTTTCTAATTGTTTGCAATATCATATTGAAGTTGATTCAGCATTTAATCCTGTTAACATGTGATAATGTTGCTTTAAATGTTTCAAATTAGCTGTTAAACAGGCATTTTCTATATATAAATCTTTTACTAATACATCTGTTCGTGCCAGTAGTTCTGCCTATGAAAAAATAATAAGTTGATTGTAATCCTTATATTGTACTTGAAAAAATATCAAAAGAGAGACTGAGAATTATGTTTAAGAATATTCTAAATATTTTAAACACAATTATTAACTTTTATCTAAAAAAAAAAATTCTATTAATCCTGTACATACCTGCTCTGCATTTGTTTGAAATTCTAATTGAAGTCTTTCTTGAGTATTGCGAAGAAGACGCTGTAATTCCAATATCTCCACCTGATGTTGAGACATAATATCTGAAATGACACAGTAACCAATTAATATACGGCATAATAATATGACCATCTTTTTCGTGTATAGTCTTTTAATATATTTGCATTCGTAACGCGAATGTAATGCAAATGATTTGAATAAAAATGTGAACAACTTACGTTGCAATACATGTTCGGTATAATATTGTTGTTGTTTAAAATATTCTTGCAACTGATGTTTCCTTCGTTCTTGTGCTTGAAGTTTCATATTTAATTTATGCAATATGTTGACATTTATGCAACATACTTGGTCGTCATTTTGCATGCAATGACAACTTGGTTGTTTCAGATTCTGTAACTTCAATGCGTTTTGTATAAAGCCATATTCAACATCCTGAATACTTTCCTTTTTTCCAAACTTTCCATTAACGTCCCCTACCATCCACTGAGATTCTGGCTTCTCAACTTTACATGTATTATTAACACCTTTGACAGAATACTGTGTATGCATTTGATAAACGTCAGAATTGCCACTATCTGTGTCGTCTTTCGCTAACCGTGGAACAAAATCGTTCGATAACGTCGTAGATTCTAGAATGCCATTAAATTTAAACTCTTCGGGTAGTTTGCAAACATTATTGCTACACTCAGCTAACTTTGAAACCGATTCATTGGACAGCTGATCATTGAACGAATCACTAGGAACGTAACTTGATTGCATTAATAAAGGCGGAAAAATAAAATCATCTGTAGCTTGTACCGATATATCAGTCATTATTGGTCGTTCTAATAATTTTATTCTATCTTGTAGATCCTTAATATCTTTATCTTTTTGAGAAATTTCTTCTTCCATTTGCGCCTTCCATTTCTCAAATTCTTCTTCGAGATCTATATACTGTGTAGGTAATAATTATAATTGTAAAATTAAAAAAAAAATATAGCAGTTAATAAACAAAAATATTTATACCTATGATAAAAAAAGAAAAAGTATTTCTTACTTGTTGCTCTAGATTTAACTTCTCTTCAATAGGAGATAAACGTCCACTATTTTTTATTTTATCTACTGGACTAATTAATTCCTCGTACTCGGCCATTTTAGCAATTAGTTCAGAGAACTTTTCATCGCTAATTTTCTGCTCTTGTTCAAAAAGTTGTCTTTCCTCTTCTAATTTAGCAGTCCAATAATCTTCACACATCTCGTATTCTGTTTTCAGCATATCAAGACTTCTTTCTAATTCTGCACATTGTTCAATCAACTGTTTCTTTTCAGCAGCATGCGTTGCTTCGATTTCTTTTAATTTTGAATTTAGGAGAACAACGTCCTCGGTTAATTCGTTTTTCATTAAGCTTGAATTAGCTTTCATATTAATTTCATTCGAAATCTTTGCACAATTAACAACTGAAGTGCTTTTCTCCTTATTCGATTTCGAATGATCTATGTTTGCGTGTTCTTCTTTACGTGGAGGATAATCTCTAAGGCTTGATACTTTGTTCTGTGACGAACTTTTTGTATCTTGGTGATTAAAAATATCAATATCGTAGTTATTATCGTTACTATTAGATGATACTGTTCTTTTAATGGAAACAGAATTTTTATGTTTGGGAACAAAATCTCTTAAAGATTCACTCATCCGTTCTTCACATTCCGCTTCCATTTCAGATGCAATGCTTTTAACGAAATCTGTTTCTTTAAAAGCTTGTGTACCTTGACTGGACTGTAACCTCATGATCATTCCCGATATTTCATTTTTAAACGAACAGTTTTCCAAAGTGCACTTGTTACTATTTGCTAAAATAGTTTTCAATTGTTTTATAACTGTATTTTTAAACTGCTTTAAATCTGCCTTTTTACCACTTTGTACATTGTCTTCTTCGGTAGAATCACAAGAGAGCTATATAAATAAAATGAAACGTACTATATACTAAAAATTTCTATTATTTTTTTAAGGTGTATATATATACATTTTAAGGTACATACATAAATATTATTTATACAGTTACTTACAGATGTGGAATGTTTTAAAACGATATCTAAGTCATCATCTTCAACTACAAATGCATCTTTACCTGAAAATATTTTTAATAGTAATTTCACTAAAAAATAAACTTAAATAATATACATAATTGTTCTTATTACTTTCAGTCTCATTTAACTGTGTATTCCTCGTTGTATGAGTGCCAGGGAGATCGTTCTGTCTACAATAACTGAATAAAAAATATATTTTTATTTATACCACAAAGTTACTTTTTTTAAGTAACACTTTTTATATAATTTACCCTGTATCTTTAATATAGCAATCATGCAATTTAAAATTTTCCAATTTTGCTGTAAGTTCATCATTTTGGTCTCGGAAAAGGACTGCTTCTGCTTGTAACTGCTTAATGCGCTCCACTAAAAATATGACTTCTTGTTGATGTTTCACCTCTATGTTCTGCGACTAAGTAGAATTATTAGTTATATACTAATACAAAATGTTAGGGCAGATCCCATTAAACTGATCTAATGCCATGTATAAGTACAGAATTTATTTATAAAATAAAATGTCTAAATACCTCGTCATGCTCTGCCGCTAACATTTTCATTTGTGTTAATAATTCATTATTTGATTGTTTAAGTTTCTCTATCTGATTACGAAGATTCTCATTTTCCGTTTCTAAAACCTGATTCTCTTGTAATGTATTTACGAACTTATTTCTAATTTCATGATTCTCTTTTTGCAATGTCTGTATTTGATCATCCTTCGATTTCAGAGCACTGGCACTAATCTCACGTTCAGAGCTGAGTTGATTGGAAAGATCTTGTATACTTTCAGCATAACGTTGTTCGACTTGTTTTCGTAAATTTTGAACTATTTCCTCCTGTCGAGCATGTTGTTCATCAATCTCTTGAGCAAGAGTATTTGCTCGTTCGTTAGCTTCTATCATATCAGTACGTAATTTCTCTTTTTCACTATTTATATTTTCTATCACAAGGCTAAAGATACAAACATGTTTTTATTATAATTAATTAAACCACTATGATTAAAACTTTGTAACGCTCTTACTTACTTTAAATTATGCAATTCTTCTTGATACAGTATAAGAACTTCACGTAACATTATATGAGATTGAAGTGCAGAATGATCTAACGAATCATTAAAATTTTTTAATTCATCGGATAAAGTAGTCGTTACATCAGCTAGAGAAATTTCAGTTGTTTTAAGACCTCCTTCAGTTAATAAAGATATACTCGTGATATTAGAATGTTTCCATGTATCGAGAAAAGTGCTATTCCTTGTGAAGCTGATATACAAAGAATGAAGTATATTATCAAATTAAAATTATTTGAAATAATAAAACAAATAAATTGTGCTGAATTGTAACGATAAGGCTACTGTAATGTAATGTAAACGATAAAACAATTATAATGAAATACCTAGTTTTGCGAGGTGTATGTATATCAGTGCTACGTTTTCTAAAATCTAATGTAGTTAATTCTTTTATAGACTCCTCATTCTTATCTAGCGATAACTGATCTTCCATTGCTTTAGTTTGAAATATAACAAGAAATTCATCGAGACTAATTAATCCATCACAATTCTGGTCAAGTTTCTCGAAGATGCATTGTGTGATCTATTTGAAAAATATTTTTACATGAAAATTATTATATTTAAATGAAACTGCAAATATAATCATTGTAACTGTAACTTTAATGAAAAATTGTAAATACTTGTTTCGGAAGAGCTGGGATTCCAAGATAATTAGATATAAAAACCATTGTTGTAGAGTCTACATTTTCTTTTAAGTAAGAATTTATCTTTTCCCATAAGGATTTCAGTCTACTTTCATCTACCGTTACACCTAAAAGATAATAATGCATATAGAATTGAATTAATATGTGAAATGTAAAGAAATAATGCAAATAAATATCACAATCACCTGTTTTTAGATTTAAAAAATCTACATTAGAACTAGAATTATTAGATGTTAAAGAATTGCATCTTTTATTATCTATCATATTTGGATTGATATCATTTTGTAACTCTGTTATATTATCTTTATCTGTATGCGCAATTGAGTCTTGTGTTTTGTCTAGTAAAGTTAACAAAGCTGCTCTAAACTCTTGGAATGATATAGAATGTTTTTCCCGTTTGTGTTGCTGGATACATGATTTCAATTCATCGCTCTGCTCTGTCAAATGTAACTTATGACACAAGCTGAGCCAATTGTCTTCTTGTAGTTCAGTTTCACCTTTTGTTAAGCAGCTTTGAAACACAGCATAAAGCTGTTGTTCATAAGGATCATTGTTGTGTTCATCCATGGCATCCTTTCATTGTTCTATTTTTATATATTGTAGAGTATAATAGATCTAAAAACATTAAATATATAATAATTAAAAATGTTGACTTTTTTCAAAGTCCAACGATAAAGTTATTATATACAAAATATTATTTCAACCTGAATTTAATTTAAATGAATTTTCAAATTAATATGACATATATATATATATATATGATGATTATAATGATTATAAAATATTTAATCAAATATTATGGATAACCTAAAAGACATATTCGTAGATTAATCGTTTTTAAGAGGTACAGTGAATCAGTAATGAAATAATAGAATCTCAATCATTTGCATAACAAATCTATCATATTTTTGGATAAGAATCTGAATATCAAGCTTCCGTTATTTTTAGAACGCGCAACAAATATGTTCCAAAATGAATTATATTAACAACAGAATGATAAAAGCGTCTACAGAACTTCGACAAAATAATGCTATATTTTTACAAATTTTAAGAATCAACAAATAATTAGAAGACAATAAAAGTCCTTACTTCGATATGCAGGGCCTACGATATTAAAATTATAAACTGATTATAACCTACCATTAAATTATAAAGTTCGTTTCACAAATACAGGCAAACATAACTCTAATTTATCTATATCTATATATATGTACATATATATATATATATATCCAATTGCGTGTGTAGATATATGTGTTAACAATGACTATGTCGATGTACAAATGAACTCATAATACTCAAATATGGTCCACATTTATATCGTTCTACTTTTGGCTGTTAAATTTAATTTGACAGTTTTTCAAGAAGTATGTAACCTTCCTCGGGGTGTACAATTAAAACAAAAACAAACACTATTTAAATGTACTGAATCACAATGACAAACGATAGGTGGCAGTATATTTCATAGTTGGAAAGTGGACTTCTTGTAACCAACAATTTAAATCGGTAAATATAATTATATTTCTAATCTTTCCTTTGCCCTCTAATTTAATATAATTTTATTGCAATAGTTTAATCAAAATAACAGTAAGTATTTTACTACAGACAAATACAAAAACAAAAGTAAATGTTAACATACTTAATTTATTTTATGAAAACTATTGTATACCTTTTTGTTATGAATAATTCTATTTGATATTCTATTTTTATTATCTGAAATATTAGAAAATTATGTGACAAGGACCCAAAGAACACTTATGCTCTCTACCAATCAAAAGTAATCACAAGTAGCGAGCGATTCACGTCGTCTCTAGTTAGAATGTGATCGATGGCACTGAATCATTTGGCGGTAATGTTAATAACGATAATGTGGGTTGACGATCGTCTGTAAAAGCCGAATGTACGTGATTGTTGATTAATATTGTTTCAAGTGAAAAATGGGCATCACAGGTTTGCTTCCGTTTTTAGAGAAAAGTTCGAAAAAGACAAACATTAATGAATTCGCCGGTAGTACTGTTGCTATTGACTCTTATTGTTGGTTGCACAAAGGTGTTTTCTCTTGCGCCGATAAACTGGTGATGGGACAGCAGACAGATGCGTAAGAAAATTACCAACGATTAATCACATTGTCTATCGAAATAAATAATCAATAATATAATGTCGACAATTATAAATCACCGTTTTATTTTCAGATATGTTCATTACTGTATGAAGTTCGTGAACATGTTGTTATCTTATAAAATAAAACCAATTCTTGTATTCGATGGAAAACATTTGCCTGCCAAAGCACAAACCGAGGCAAAACGACACGAGTATGTATCACGTCGTTAGTTCGAAAATTGTTTCAAAATATATTGCTAAAAGTTCTTAAAAATTCTTGGATTTTATTAGAATGTTGGTTGAGTTTTCTTTATATATTTACACATGATGTAAGTAATTCAAGGAAATAGTTTGAAGATTATATTCATGTGAATTATTAATTAATTTATTCTAATAAATGAAAGGCATGTTCTTAGTACTTATTTTCATTATTCAGTTGCTGTAATAGATATACAATACTAAATGTATTTTATAAATTTGATTATTTATATTGTTATTATAGTATATCATTTGTTGTATAAATTATAGTACTATTCCATTATTTAAACAAAATATATTTATAGAATAAGAGAGACAAACCGTCGCAAAGCTATTGAGCTGATGCGAATGGGGCAAAATGCAGAAGCAAGGAATTTAATGAGGAGGTCCTTAGACATTACACATGAAATGGCATTAGAATTAATTAAACACTGCCAGAAAATGGGTATTGATTGTATTGTAGCACCATATGAAGCAGATGCGCAGTTAGCATACCTTAATATTAGTGGAATAGCTGATATTGTTATTACTGAGGATAGTGATTTAATATTGTTTGGTTGTAAAAAGGTTTGTTCCTTTTCCAGCATAATTTAAGTAGTTTTGGTTTTATATATTTTATTCAATAGGTTCACATATGTCCGAGTTAAATACAAGAATCAAATTTCTTAAATAGAATGGTTGTTAAACACATTAGTTATTAAATTTGTTTTTCCTTTTTTATTTTTTATATTACAGATACTTTTCAAATTGGATATATATGGTAGTTGTGTTTTGGTTGACCAAGATCTGTTACACCTTGCAATGGAAACAAGTCCTAATCATTTTAGTATGAATGATTTTATGCATATGTGTATTTTATCCGGTTGTGATTATTTACCATCACTCCCTGGTATTGGATTGGTTAAAGCACGAAAATTCATTAAAATAAATACAGATTGTGATATATATGGGGTAAATGTATATCAATGTTGATTTACAAATTTTTCTAGTCTTCTACATAAGTACTATAATTAATGATATTTATTCCCATAGGCTTTAACTCGTTTAGGATCTCACTTGAAAATGAAATCTTTAGTTGTTACACAAGAATACAGAAATGCATTTGTATTAGCAGTTATTACTTTTAAGCACCAATTAGTATATTGTCCTTTAAAAAGGAAACAAGTTCGTTTAAATCCACCCACACCTGATATAACAGAAGAACAATTATATTATGCTGGCACAGAAACAGATCCAAATACAGCATTTCAACTTGCCCTTGGAAACTGTGATCCTTTTACTTTAAAAATGCTTCATAACTTTAATCCTGATAAAATGGAGGTAATATCAATAAGGATAGTTCAGAAAATCTGTGTATTGTTTCTTATCTTTTATTGTAAATCTTTTTATTTATAAATGTGCCAATGATATTCTTAGAATCAAGTTCAGAAGAACAATAAATGGGAACAAAAAATAGGATCGTCTCGACATGTCAGCATTTGGTCGGAAAAGCATAAATTACTAGAAAATCAATCACAAAAGTCTCCCCAAAAGGGGTGTGTTATAGTACCACCCACTGCTGCTAGTCCAAAGATGAGAAATACTTGTACAGTTCGTTCAAAACGAACTAGTTTAATAAAACAAGAAGGCAGTCCTAGTAAGAAATTTTTTCTTAAGTAAGTTAAAATAAATCGTTTCTATAGAAATTAATAGAAGATAATCTATATAAATATTATTGCAGAAAAAGATCAATTGAGCCAAGAAGAAATTTTAGATATGTACAAATCTAAAAATGCAATGGATGTTGAAAATAATGCGGAAGCAAATATAACTATTCCTGATGAAGATAAAGTATCCCCTATTTTAGTTAGAACAAACCCATTTTCAAAACAGTCATCTGATATTAAAACTTCTCCAAGTCTTTTATTTAGGAGCAAAAGTCGAATAAAAGGAAGACACATAACACGCATTAGGCGAACAATTATAAATGAAGACGTTGTTACTGGCAGTCAATTTTTTGTTAAAGAAACCCCTGAAATGATTGATGAATGCAGAATGTATTCGGCTACTAGCCCAATTGGAATTTTGTCCAAAAAAGAAAATATTAATTCAAAACCCTCAATGGTAACTGATGAAGTGCAAACGGATTCGCATCTTACACATATCAATGAAGAATGTAATGCATCATTTGTATCAAATGAATGCAAAACCATTAATTGCTTAAACACTCCTACTAACTGTGATCTAGGAAAACCACACTTAAACATTCCTATGAATGAATCGCAAAAAGAAAATGATAATATAAAAGAATTACAGGTTTTAGATACGTTGGTAACACTATCAGAATCTGACATGGATTCTGACTTTTTAGTTGAACAAAGAGATGTAGATAATTTAAATGGTAGTTCATTTAAATGGTCTGATATAAAAACATCTATACAAACAAACAGTAAAATGAAGTCAAATAAAAGAAAGAGCTCTTCAATTTCTCGAACAGTAAGTATACTACTATTTTTCAAGCAATATATAACAAGGTGAGAATATGATACATGACAAATATAATAAGTAAAAAGATATTGTTAAATGAAAATGAATTTACAAATGTTACTAACTTGGACAGTAATCTAATTTTATTTTGAAAATCATAAGAAGATATTAATAGTGTGAAATCAGAAGAAGATGAATTATATCACTATTTTTCTAATTGACATTTCATTTATAATACAACACACATATATGTACTCTTCCAGAATGTAAAAATAAACACAAACAGCACACGTCGAAGCCAACAAGTATATTTGGAAGAAAGACAGCAAAGTTTACTAAATATGTTTGGATTTAAAAAAAAAAGTAAGTTCTATATTTTAAACTTTTCTTATAAGTTCTGCTTTCCTTTAATTATCTAAAAAAAAATGTACCATTTATATTTACAGAATTGACTTAAACAACTTTTTTATATGAAAGTTATTAATGTAGACAATGTGTACTATGTTATGACTTCCACGTAAAGAAATCATTTTAAAAAACAAACATGGAAGTTCATGTTCAGAAATATTGGGAGGAGAAAGATATATGTACAAAAAATCTGTGAACAATACTCAAATAGTAACATTTTTAAGTACTAGATATATTTTTATACACGTTGATATGCATAAATGTAATTCTATATAGGGCGAGCATTTTTTAAAATAGAATATTAATTACTTGGACTGTTTGAATCTTCCCATGGTCGTGGTATTCGAACGTTTTCCCAATTATCAATGTCCAATGTCTGAAAATATTAAGTTAAACATTATAGTTTTATCATTATTATTGGTTACATTGTAGTTGGAAGAAAAATTTAATATCTATTTATGGGTTTCTCTATAATTACTTATTACGTAAGATATAATTTAAATATATTTTGAATAATTGTTATTACAGAAAAATAGATTATATAAACCAAAAATGTTTTGTATTAAAATAATTGAAATTATTTTCTGTTATTTTGGTATATTTTTGATTGTTTTACATTTTTAATCATATATGTAATTTCAATGTATTCTTTGAACAACGTTTGAAGATAGTAATATATTTGATACAATTTTTTTAACTATACTTTACTTACTTTTATTTTCTCATATTCCAATTCGAGAGGAATAGTTTTTTTCATTGGAATACCTTCTTTCTTTGCTTCCTGTCTTAGATCGTACGAGGCAACTTTATTATATTTGTATCTAGAAACGTTCAAGTTAAAATTATTGGGTAAATCGAGGTAGAATTTTAACAATATATCACCAATATATATACTTTAGTTGCGCGAATTCCCGAATGAAAAATGAACCTCCTACAATAAGTGTTATGAATGGTAAAAAATGTCGAAAAAATTTTGTCTCGTAGAATTGTTTCATTATTTTGTAGGTTATGTATTTAACCTTAAATTCTAACGTTTTAAATAACAGTACACATCAAAGCGAAAACCTTCTACTTGAAAGTGGCTTTAACCATCGACATCATTTATCATTGGTTGAATTGTACGAAACACCAGCTGAAAAATTATCTACACGTATGTACACATTGATAGATTATACTAAAACTGCGTACACATTGCATTAATTACGAAGGTTTTTTTCAGTCATTAATTAATGATATTTAAATTAGATAATAATGGATTTTTCTTAAAGATGATTAGTTGATTCCAGTTCTTAGTTTTAAAAAAATCTACTTGCAATTTACAAAGTTCATTTTAAATAAAAAATGTATGCCTAGCTAAAATATTTCATTTAAATGTTTCACGACAAATACTTTTAAGAAAGTATAAGGCCAATATAGATTATAGTAGTAAATTTATAGTAAATCGATTATTAACTGTTAAATTATACCGATACAATTTTGTCTACGTTCTATCAATTTGAAATGAATTTGAATTCAGAACAGATGTTACCTAGCTAAGAAGAAATCATCAAAACATATATCGATTTATGTGGATCTTTCAAGTAATGTCGAAATAATGATTATAGCTTTATTACTTTAATTTTGTAGTGAATCAGTTATTGTTCACCTTATTAATTGACAACAAGAAATTGTAATAGTCGAAGTATTTCTAAACGAATAGATGATACAATTTTAGTACTGAATCCTTGATACAGGTTAAGCTAACGTATAACATTTTTATTTGTTTTAATTCAAAGCTATTGCTATATATATCGGAAATAGAAGAAATTGTAAAATGAACATTTTGCCAGGGACGGCATCTCTTCTTGAAGAACTCGACAGTACGTATTCATCTTAGAAATCTGCCATTTTACTAGGTTATACCGGTGTATTATTATTTTTCTGTATACGTACTGTCCATTACAAGTTTCAAATCCTTTTCCAAATTATGCAGATACTTAACAATAAAAAATAATAATATAACGAATAACTACTTATGAAATATGATACATTTTTATCATTGTCATAGGAAATTTTGATTATCTCAGTTTAAAAGAAAATTTACTGTCATATGTATTTTTAAAATGTTCACAAACTGGTAAATTGTATAAGATTTGAATTGCTTCATATATTTATTAATGTTTTTTGGTAAAATTGATATTAACATGAGCTATTGCTTGTAATTTTTTATTTAGAGAAACTTATGGTTTTATTAAGAGATGGACGAACATTGATTGGATATCTTAGAAGTGTTGACCAATTTGCTAATATTGTACTTCATCGTACAATCGAAAGAATTCATGTTGGCAAAGAATATGGGGACATTCCGAGAGGCATTTTCATTGTGAGAGGAGAAAATGTTGTACTTTTGGGAGAAATAGTAATTAAACTATATAAAATTATTTTACTTTTGTATAAAGTATATGTTAGATAATATTTTCATAAAATGATATAATATTTATCATTAAAGGACAGAGAAAAAGAAAAAGACCTACCATTGACAGAAGTATCTGTTGACGATATTTTGGATGCACAAAGACGAGAACAAGAATTGAAACAAGATAAAAAACGGTTAATAAATAAAGCTCTAAAGGGACGAAATTTATCATATATTCCAGATATGGGTCAAGATGACATGTTCTGACCCATATCTACATCGTTGACTACAAATACTTTATCATCTACATCTTCTCATAATTCTGAGGTACACGATACATGTTACACATCACTTTCTGTTTAATAATACCTAACGATGACACCATGTGAAAAGTAAGTATATCGTACTATTGTGAAGATAGGGGTAGTTGCTATCAATACTAATTGAACTAAAATCTTTATGAAACTATAATATAATAATATAATTGAAAATTGACGCATAAAATTAAAATAACTATTGCTGATGTCAATAATATTAGAATTTATACAGTTTTAATGTTATCACATTAATTCTGCATTTAGTGTGAAAAATATACACACAGTACTTGTATTATATTTTTAAAGATCCTTGGGAACTTATACTATATATACAAATATTATGTATAAATAGGAATCTATTATAATTAATACATAGTCTTTTACCGACTATATTAAATACATAAATGAACATGTTGATTAAATTTACAGATTTCTAGCAATTGTATATTTTTCTATGATCAGTTTTACATATCTTATTTTGTATAAAGAATTCTTGTTTCAATAATTTTCTTGTACTTGAAACTATAAATAAATACAAACAGTATGAAGAAATACTTAGCTGAATATGAGAAATATCAGGTGTAAGTGTTAACTATATGTATTACATGTTTAATAAATTTGTAAAATATATTTTGTTAAAAATGTAAAAATTTATTTCACAATTCACAATATTCATTTTATTTTAAAGATCAAATATGTAGCTTAATTAAATTAAACCTATACATATCTATTATTTATTATTCTGTCATTCCTGCACAAGTACTTTTTTTCATCTTTTTTGCGTTATAAAGACATTACTAGATGTTATAATCAATATATATATAGTTTAACTTTGCAAACAATTATTGTGACTAGCAAGTTAAAACCAATTAAATTAAATTTATATAAAAATTGTCCAATGTTTAATATGTGCAATAAAATGTTTTTATTCAATTCATTTAGATCTGTACACTATACACTACATATTGTAACTTAATTTGTGTGTATCAAATATAAAGGTAAATTGTTAATAAGATACAATTTAAAAAAAATTGTATCCTATTTGTCTATTTATTGTATCCTATTTTATTTTTCAACTCAAATTTCAAAATTTCAAATAATATGAATATTTGTAGGTCAATTGTTGTACTGGAAATTATATACGAAAAAGATCATATAGGAATGTTACAAAATTTATGTTTTATAAATATATTTTACGTTATTACATAACATCGTTGTATTTCGAAAAATCATAAAATTACAAAAATTCATTTTAATTGTTTAATATATCCTTAAAAATATGAATTTTTTATTAATTATAATCTTTTCTGGGCAAATGACTTTATTCATGTAATGAATAATTTAACAAAACATGTAATACATAAACTTTACAGCAGTATATAAATATATTAAATGAATTATACTTTAGTACAAAACTATTCACCATATAAATATTACGAATATATCACATATTCATGTATTGATCTCTCTTCTTTTTCTTGTTACAAAAATATAAGAAGACAACCAAACTTTTCAAATAAAAATCTGCATAAGAAGAATATACTTCAGAATTTCTTGACTTGCAAGCATAACTAATAATAAAACCTACCAGTATTGTAGGTTTTTAAGTTATTAATTTATTTTTCAAGTCATGAAATGTATGACAATGAAAAAATACATAAAAACATTAAGTCATTAAAAAAAGTTAACGTATAATTAACTTCAATGATGTTGCGATACGTTGATTTTGGTGTGTATTGTAAATGTTACACTATCAAAATGAAGTTTCTTGAAATACGTCTTTCATTTTCATTGATTTTAATGTCGACTCACTCAATTGTTTATGCTTGAAACCTTGCCCTCGAACACTTCTTGACGGTCTAGTTTCTTTTACTAACTTTTTCGAATCGTTACGTTGCAAACTGGTTGCTCGTTTTCTTGGTGAACTTGCAATTTCATCGTTTTTCTCCGACGAATTATTTGCACTGTTTGTGCTACCAGACGCAATACCAGAAGTATCAGATTCTGGTCGATTACCATCCAAGCAACAAAGCAAACTTTCAGATAATCCATCTTCATTCAAGATGTTCAAATCAGACTCAGATTGTTCGAAATCTCCTGTACGCGACGAGAAACTGAGATCGACTGGACTAGCTGTTAATACGCTTCTTGACAATAAATATTCCCTAAATGTGCTCGTTATAGACATGGTGCTTTGTTGCTTCACCGCGTAACAGCCATCTGCAATCGACGCAACTAATTTTTGTTTCTCCGTCGCATTCTTGTTCAAATTTTCTTTCTCTTCTAAGTCAATAACATCTTCATAAAAAATCTCACTGTTTGTGGTATTTGGTTTCTGAGATTCTTCTAAAATTGAAGCACAGTTTATTGAACTAATAACATCAAAATTCGACCCGCACATGTTATTAGATATACTTTGTTGATTCCAACTATTATTAACTGAAGCAAGATTACAAAGATTTGATCCAGAAATCATCATTACTGGCTTTCTAGATCGTGGAGTCATCATTGTTTCCTGTAATCAGAGTAAAGAATCACTAGCTTCAATTTGTTACAACTTTAGAGTTATACAAACAAATTTTTAGTAAAAAAGTATTAATGACGAAAATAAATTGATAAAATAATAGTGCAGTAAACGCTCTATTATCAGTACATTATCAGTACTTTCGTGCGAAAGATCAATTATTCGATTATTTACACAACATATGCTACAGTTGGTTCAGATAGACGAGGTTTTGTTGTATTAGGTATGGGGATAGAAAATGCATACCTGCATAGCTTTTGTCATTTTAGTCGCGCTTTGTGTAATTGGACTCATGCTCTTATCACTGTTAGTAATAGGAGTTAACATATAATCATTAGTAACTAAGCTTTTGCGTAACAAGTTTGATGGTGTTGATGTATGCGCAACGTATACATTCCAGAGTCTGTTTTTTACAACAGGAGACAAATGAACACATGCATTATCAGTCTGTGATTCCATATTAGAATGTTCCACTGTATTTTCATTGCTTTCAGGACACTTAGGCAAAGATGGAATGTCCACACCAGTTGTTTTCGACGTTGTAAACGTAGGTTCTGAACTTTGTCTCAATAATTTATTTTCATTTGTTTCACACAAAATACTGTGCGAAGAGTAAATATCTGGTGGTTCACTGAGATGTCTGGACAATCTAACAGTATTAGTCGCAGTATCATCATCCTGTCCTAATTCCTTGCTATTAAAATCTTGCAAGGATACGTTCGTGTCGCTTGTTTTCGAATCTATAGACTCATTTATGTACGATCCTTTATCCGATTTATGCATACTCCAGTCGTGATATCGATCATCAATTTGTTCTTCTTTTATATTTACAAATCTCATTAACATGGCCTTTCTCTTATCTTTGTAGCTCCTCAATATAGGAGTGTTAAGACTACCAGTGCTATTGCTAATATGTTTAGTGCGAAGAAAACTGTCATTATTTGTATCACAATTTTCCATGCTAAGCTCATCATCCGATTTGCTAAGCATTACTTTCGTTTGGAGCAACGACTTTTCTAGATTCTGTATGATAACAAACATGCGAATAAAATACATTAATTACAAACAGTGGTCGTAAATGTAATCATGCTGTTATAACGGTAACATATATTAATAATTATAGAAAGCGTTACACCGTATCTTACCAATGATAATATATTTTCTTCGCTACTCGATCTAGTCATATTGCAACCTATGTTAATATCAAATTTCTTACATCCCAAAATCTTCTTTTGAAATATATGTTTCTTAATTGAATCTCCAAGGCTCTTTGTTCGAAAGTGCTTCACCTGTCTTGGTGTACCTTGACCATTTTCTTTATTAAATTGTTTCACAAGTCTACGTTTTTTGGCCGATTCTGGCATAGCCTGTATGTGCGCATAGAGTTGTGCCAAAGCTGCCTGAGTATCTTGTGTAGAATTCGCCTTTGCTGTTAATTTATGATCCACAAAACTAAACACAGTGTGTGCTGTACCTGTTGTGTCTGGTATAGATTCATTTAACTGCAATCAGACATATTTAATTAAATTGTACAAATTGCCCAAGCTATTAGTTATGCAACAACTTAAAAAAGAAAATAACTTACATCTTTTTTAGGACTTAACAATTTCCTTTCTTGTTCTACCCAATATGCTCTAATATCTGTAGCTAATTTTGGTGGAATCTCAAATAATTCATTCTCTTTTCTAATCATGAAGGCAACCAAACATGACAAATTTTGAGAATTAATGTGTAATGCTTCTGGTGACAACTTTCTTGGACACATTAAATGTGGTGTAAAAAGAGTAGCAAGTGTATCACAATTCATTTTATTGTTAGATTCAAAACTGGCTGTTTTATTGAGAAGGCTCAAAACACACTTGAGTAATACTCTATTTATGGATGGTAGAAGTAACAAAAGTAACTGCAGAGATCTTAATAATCTCGCATCATTTATGCTTACATCAGAACTACATAGCTCTAAAATCAAATAGAGTAAATATCAAAATAAAACAAATAAGAAAAATATATTAGCATATATAATGTAGCAGATATTTTACCAGCAATTTGACAATGTGCGGGATAATGTAAATCTGACAACAAAGGTTCTGGTAATTCAGCTAAAAATCCTTTTAACACAGATGCACAATCATGCACACTATATCGACCATCGTTAAGATTCAATGGAATGCCTTGGTACATTGCGGTTTTTAAATTTTGTTGCCTAGTCAATTTACCAGTACGTCGAAATATGCCTTCTTGTGTAATATCTATTTGGAATTATTTTCAACGTAAAAATGGATAACAAAAAGGTATTATTTACATATTTTCTAGATAATATTAATTTTTCTTTCTCTTTCCCTATAAAGTATTGAAAGTTCAACTTACTTTGTTCCTTAGACAAATATTCAATTAATTGTTTCACTTGATTTATTCCATCTTCGGACAAACAAGCACCTTCTACTCCTTTTTGTAAATTAATCGTCGACTTAGGCTTTTTTGAGAAGCTCAAGAGACCCCATTTCTTCAATTTCGCCTTTTCATTGAGGCAGTCGTTTCTGCGTAACGAAAATATTTAAATTCGCAAATAACGGAGACCATTTAATACTGATAATTAATATAACGAATAATGTAGTTCAATTTGAATTCGAACTTTCGTAACATTTATTAACGACTTACTCTTCAGTGTTAAGATCTAATTCGAAAGACAGATGCATTTTGACGAGTGTGTGAAATTGTTCTGGATTGACTTTTCGCATTCTAAAAGCCAATTTACCGTCCACACCATCGTTAAAATCTTCCATTGTCAATTCCTTAATAACGACAATTTAAACACGTTCTGACATCTTTAAATTTTATATGCACGCTCGTTACCGTTTCGTTAACGGCGGTTACTTTCATTCTGACTGAACGACTTCTGTTCCGTTACAATCGCATTCACATAATCGCGTATACAAATCATCTTTTACAAAAAGAAATTTAAGTAAATGGCGAATAGAAAATATAAATTGCAAGTTAATAGTATTCCCATTCATTCGTATTTATTTTATGCATCCGTTCGACCAATCCTACTACACGATATTTACCATAAAATAGCAATTCCATCAGTAAGACAAACTAGCGACAGATCTGCTCTTTAACACCACCTGGCGGTAAATTGGAAAACATAAATACGATAATTGTGCAAATATGTATAATTCAAGTAAGCCTAAACAGATTTTGCAACAGGTATTTGTAATATAAATATTATTTAACGGTGTGAAGGAAAGAAGTGTTATCATTTTTTGTTTGAATTGTAGTATCGCAAGATGTATTACCTAATCTTTTGCGATTAAATATAAAAAAACATAATACATTTGAAAATAAAAAGTAATACGTTACAATAATCGTATTTACATTTGAAAATTCTTCTTTTCTATTACATTTGTACGATAATTTTATATTAATATAAGAAATCATAACATATACATATACAGAAAGAAAAGAATTGTTTTTCTTGCAGAAAAATATGATTTATAAATTAGAAGATGCATTTCTTTCCTTATTAATGTACGTATAGAACTTATAAAAATGTCGGACACATCATTTTATTCATAGGTTCCATCAATGGAATATGTAGACGCAGTTATAAAATAGAATTAAACAATTTAATGGTTATACTTAACAAATATATATTTTACGGTAGAAAATATATAATATTATATAAATTACAGGAATTAATTACAGAACATATATAAATTAATTTCTAGATGATCGATTGGCAATAATTCAAATCATTATATTTAAATGCGACGTAAACATAGCAGAATGTAAAGCATACCACAACCCTATTTTAAATAACTAAATACAAACGTTAAGGAATTTATATATAGTTGACAATTAATCGAGGGACAATATTAATCGCTGCCTTATATATTCCTCAAGGTAAACGTGTTCCATGATTCATCTCATTAAATGGGAAACTAATTTCTTTTTCATTGTTCTAGCGGTACAAAATTTATTTTGGTTACCAATCGTAGTGCATGGTATTGTAGGAAGATAATAAAAGTGTTACACAGAAGGACTCGCGATAACGAAAAGTGAGGTTGGCAGACGTAAAACACCTGTGACGATTATTAGTTCAATGGAACGTGGAAGGGATAACATGGCCACCGCCTGGTGACGTTCGTTCGCCGTCGCTGTCGCGATATCAAATGCTCTCAAAAACAGCTGGTAAACATTTATCAGTGTAGGTTCTGTAATTTTCGCACGGTAAACGCGTATTATATACAGTGAGGAGTGTAAAAATACAATGATGAACATGTGGAAAGTGCGAGAGTTGATGGACAAGGCGTAAGTAGATTTAAGTTAGTTACACGCGATCTAACCTTGCTTATACTTTTTTCGACGCATTCCACTCTACTTGCTTCGATACGCTGCACGATTTTTCGCTCGCTCCTAATTCTACCCTCGTCGATAATCATTTTGCCTCTATCGTTCAATAAATTAATTCACGCGTAGATTTTCGATCTCGAATACGAAACACCTCGTTCCTTTTTAATCGACCATTCGTGGGAAATAAATAGAAGATTGCATTTATTTTCGAACAACCTTTGCTCTGCGATCTTTTATGTTAATCTCAAACTGTTTATAATATGTATCTTCTTGAATCGTTGAAATATTTATTATTTTGTCGGGTATAAAGTTTTCGAATTGATTAACGATAGACAAATTTTCTTAAAAGGAATCCGATGGTAAAAGGATAAAGTATGCGGTTTTCTCACGTTACACGTTTCGCTAATTATATGAATGATTTAGTTCCGTTCATTTATCTGTGACATTTTTTTTGTTGTTCTACTGGTATTGTAATTGTGTCTAAAGTAATTTGATTAAGGCTTGGCAATTTATTTATGCGTTAGTACATGCTGATGATGTAAACAATACCTAATATATTCATAAGCACGAAAAAGGTTCTTATGAACGGTATTATACGTTAAATCGCATTGATAGTGTATCAGTAATTACATAATGTATCTATTTTTATACTATGCTTTGCTGTATTTTTCTATTATATTTTTATGTTGCTAATATAGTTTCATTAATATGATATTTTTGGCAAATACGTTACGGATTTATAATCGTTAGTTGAGTTGAATAGTCTATCTTTGTCTTTTTACTTTCGCTTTTTATTTTCTAAATGCGTGAGTTACACTTCGATATTACTGAAACCGTTCCCTTTCTTTTTTTTTAAATGAAAGCTTAAGAAAAAGGCGATGTTTTACTGTAGCAAAGACTGGAATTAACCGATAAGCTGTCTTTAACAAGCTCATGAACAGGTTACCCACCATGATAAGTAAGATTGCTAGTTGAGAAAGTGTTGTATATTTAAAAGAAATATAATCAGTTATATGAGTGAGATACTAGTTTTTATGGATAGAAAACAGTTTTACGTAATTGTATAAATTTGTTAACGTATTTGTTAACGTTATTGTACGCAAGTACTTTTTGAGAGTCGTAAAAATAGTTACCGATCGGTAGCATCGGTGAAAAAAATTATTCCGCAAAAGAACGGTAGAAAAAGTATAATAATCATAGCTTAGATTACTCATTACTACGCTAATTCGTTGTTTTAGTACTTCCGTTTGGAAGAGTATCAAATTTTCATGGCTGATTTTTACACCTGTTTAAGTTTTACTTTCGCATACTTTTATGTACTCAACGGGCGTGTAAAATATTCGTAGAGATCGAAAGTCTAAAAAAATGGACATCGACGTCAACATTTTTCACCGCTTTATTCTTTTCCTTTTTTGCGTGACCACGAAGTGTGCAAGTATTGTTACAACACCGGTTCTTACACATTGTATGTACACAGTTGTAGTAATCCAGTAGTGGTTCTCAAACATCAGTTCTATTTATATATCTTTATTCTATACTATTCTTTGATTTTATTATTGCTGTTGCTTTTTATGCAATGCCAAAACAGTTCCTCACACTGTAATTGACATTTGCGTTTGTTATTTGCCTGAAACAATAATTACAGGTTAACTTATTCCACGGTATTGGGTAACATGAGATTCTTTACGATTTATGGATATCGAGTAGCGGAAGGACACCATTATCTCTAACAACTCTTTCTGAATACAAATGTAACCTGTAACTGTATATACGTGAAGATTCCAAATTCCAAACGTAGAGATTATATTTAAATGACGAACGTCTAAGTTTTTAAATGTCCATTATAATTCATGTTTTTCTTTTATTTCTTTCTTTCTCATAAGAGTTTAATTTTTTTGTATGAAATTTATAAAAGAACTATAGTGTTACTTGTGCATTCTGTACCAATTCAATTTTTCTTACTTCCATTGGTTCTTCACCGTCATATTTATGGTTTCTGTTCGAAAGAAAAAATGCGATAAGATCGTTTTCACCTCAAATGAAACGTTTTATTACGAAACGAACGGGAAACTCTATCGTTTCTTATCAGAAAAATGTTTTGGATAAGATAAATATTATTAAGATGTAATTTCGTACGTTCAGTTGTATGCATCGATAAGGATCAAGGTATTCAGAACTCGGCTGTAAAAAGTCACATTCTTTAGTGCCGTTAAAATCTTACACGTATTAATAGCAGGGCAAGTTATGTTTGAGAAGCGGAATATTTTTCCGTTTGACCAACAATTTGTTTGCAACATCACCCGTATTTTACAAAAACATTGCTTTCGATATGAAACAAATGTCAGAATGAAACATATGCTACTGGAAGTTGAAAACAGAAAAGTATTGTATACGAGCGGAGGCGTAAAAATATTACGCAATTAACAGGTGTTCATACGATACGTGAACATAGTGAAAGTAATTTTACTTTGAAATTAATATTATCCTATATACTATTTGTTTGTTTCGATCATATTCGTGCTTCTAAAGACATTTATATTAATGAAAATAATATTTTATGTAGGACCAATGTAGTTATGAACTACACAGAAACCGAAGCCAAAGTTCGGGAGGCAACAAATGACGATGCTTGGGGCCCAACTGGTATACATTTTAGTATTTTAATTATATATTTGAATAACTTATTATCTCATACACATAAAGTAAAAATGTCAAATTTTTATTCATATTTCTAGGGTATTTATTGCTTGTTTTAATTATAGCTTGTAAAGAGATCAATAGACTGCAGTGTAGAATATGTAAAATTATATACAATATTATCGTATGATATAACTAACATTACAATTGTTGGCATAGTAAACATTTAAAATTATAAAAGCGATATTACATTTATCGATCCAATGTTATTTTTAATAACAGTATAGTATTTTTATATATATGTATAAAGGAGGAATCGTGTGAGATAATAATATTTTTGTTAAAGATGATAACGATTGATACATGACAAGTTTTGTTTATTTTTAGTTTTAAAATGTGTACAAAATCGTCAGTCTTGTTAATCCTTTTTTAATATTTTTTTTACTTAAATAATTTTTAACATATACTAAATATTATTATTAGATTCTATTTTTTTTTATTGTTTATTTTTTTCTCGTGTTAAAAAGATTACATTTTATAAATTTTTCAACTTTATAACTAGTATTTAGTATATTGGCTACACGTTTTTGTGAAACAAAATTGTAATTATTAACTTTAATATTTAATATGCCCTACGTGTGTACATATATCGTTTAAAGAACTATAGAAATGTTTTATGTGTGTGCTTTTGTACGTACTATATGTCTGTGCTAAATCTTTTGTAATTTTATCCCTTGGCGAAGTTCGAAGTATATGGCGAAATTAATTGTACCGCATGTATTACTTCAGGGGCAATGATGCAAGAACTGGCTCAGGCTACATTCACATACGAGCAGTTTCCCGAGGTAATGTCCATGTTGTGGAAAAGGATGTTGCAAGAAAATAAACGAAACTGGCGTCGAACATACAAGGTAAAATTATTTCCACCATAAACATATTTAATTTTTATTATGTAACAATTAACGAACTTTTCATCTTCCAATAAAATTATAACTTAATATTTAATTAAAATATGTACAACAATTAGTAGTAATATTACTACAACTATATACAATAGTGTTTTGCATTAACGATTCTACTTTTTTATTTTTATGCAGGTTTTGTTAGTATCTTTCTGTGACAAATTGTTTGTATTTTATTGCTTTCAGTC
Organism: Xylocopa sonorina; assembly: GCF_050948175.1. Classification (NCBI taxonomy): domain Eukaryota; kingdom Metazoa; phylum Arthropoda; class Insecta; order Hymenoptera; family Apidae; genus Xylocopa; species Xylocopa sonorina. The sequence continues at coordinate 8,399,616 of NC_135197.1, read as the reverse complement.
TCTTCTACTGCTGAATTACCTAGTTCGTAATGGATCAGAACGAGTGGTCACATCATCCAGGGAACACATTTATGACCTTAGATCTTTAGAAAATTATACTTGTATTGATGAATTTGGAAAAGATCAAGGAATAAATATTAGGCATAAAGTTAGGGAATTAATAGACTTTATTCAGGATGATGATAAATTACGAGACGAAAGGAAAAAAGCTAAGAAAAATAAGGATAAATATGTGGGTTTATCAAGCGAAGCAATGGGTATGAGATTTGGTGGTGGAGATAGATGGTCGGATAGGCTAAAGTGGGAAAAATCTAATACAGATACATATAATGATTACGATCGGGATAATAGAGGAAAAGGTTTTGAGGATACAAATAACAGGTGAATATTATTAAATAACATTAATTTTCATGTTGCCATTAATAACAATCGATTGTCTTCAATATAGCTTGTTTTTATTTGTATGTAATAGCGATGATGGTGAGAGAGAGGATTCTGATAATGATGTTCATCCAAGTCCAAAAAGAGGAGGCAGAGAATACAGAGATACAATGGATAGTATAGATCGTGTTAATAAAACCACTACATCCACAACTTCCACAAATGCTTCGCCAGCACGCGCAACGAGAACTATTAAGAAGGTAGATTTAGGAGCCGCAGCAAGTTATGGGAGAGAGCAATCCAATGTAAATATAAAAATATTAGATAACAGAGAATACATATTTTTAGATTTTTTAAATTGAACGTTACTAATTAAATTTACAGAATGGTATAATTGGTTCCCAAAATAATTCTTTATCTGGTAAACATACAAATAAAAATGACATTTTAAATGATATTTTTGATTCTCAAAATGAAAATAATACCAAACCAGTCGTCGATGATGACGATGATTTTAATCCGAGGGCAAATACTCAACCCAGCATACAAGCTCAGAATGCAAATGCAGATTTTGGAGATTTTACTAGTGCATTTGGTAGTCCTACAGTTAAAACGAAAGACAGTAACGACGAATTTGCAGATTTTACGTCTGCTTTTAACTCTTCTGTTACAATATCTAATCCTCCTGTAGTAGTAGTACAGCCACAACTGCCGCAGACTCAAATGAATTTAATGGGCGCAACAATACCAAATATTAATAGTTCAGTACCAGATAATGTAAATAATACTATGTTTATTAATGCCCAGACAGTAAATCCTCCTTCTTTTACGCCTATAGCTCCAGTAAACACACTTCCTCAAAATTCTAATATGTCTAGTAATCTATTTGATACCTTACAACCACAAGCGCTCAGTAATCAGCAAACATTGAATAACAATGCAGGTAGATTATTTAATAATATTAAGTTATTATATGAGGTATTAATTAATGTTTAATTATATTAATTTTAAATATTTCTTTTGTAGCACTGTCAAATACAGATCTTTTGTCGGACTTAGATAGTTTAAATTCATTGAATACTGGTTCAATGGATAGGCGAGTCAACAACACCAACAACTCTAATCTATTTATGAACATCAATTCATCACCTGCCGCAGCAAACCATGGAGGTAAGCAAGCATATACTGTTTATTAAGGTAAATGCAACAATGAGTTTATGATTTAGCAATACTAACCATTATGTTAAAATTCCATTGATATCTAATCTCTAAAATTTTAAGAATATTCCAATTTTTTTTTAATTTGTACAAAGTAAAAGAAATTTTAATCACATTAAATACCTATTATTGTTAGTATTACTTAATTATAAAATCAATTTTAAGACAGTACAATTAGTTTATTTATATAACAATTTTTTCACTATATCTTGTTTTTTGATATTTTGTTTGTTTACAAGTTATTATCATTTTATTTTCTGTGCGAAAGCATGAATTTTCGTTGTAAAATTTCGTGCATGTTTTAATATTGAGAATATGCTTCAAGATAATGTAATGCCCCCAAGAAAGACTTTCCTTACAGCAAGCAAGATGGAAAAAAGCATCACTTCAGCTGAAAATCTTTCAAAATGCGCTGCAACACGACTTTTGGAAGAATTGTGTTCCATGGCTGTTATTAAAAGTCAGACTAACTTGGAAAAGCTGAAATCATACATTTCTGAATACATTAAGTTTTTACCAGGCCCACTTACTCCGCAAAAATACAGCAATCTCGATTTTAATCCAAAGATCGATGTTATGTTACATGGAAAAATTTTAGAGGAAGTTATTCAAAAGTTCGATCATAATTGGCCGTTACAAGGGAATACTTTAGACCCAATACTTAAACAATTAATGATTATTGATGGTGCTACTTTACCAATTTTAGCTGAATCTTTAACCGCCTTAACATTTGCTTTAAAAGAAGCAGAGGATCAGAAAAAGATTTATACCATTTCAGTAATTTTGGAACAGTTAGTGAAAAGTGATTCTTTATTCTCTGCGATAGTAGATGCATGTAAATGTCGAACTCAAAACATAATGCAAGAAGAAGAATTTGATGAAATGTGGCGAAACACGGTGCAGGTTTTAATTTCGTTACCTAATCGCGTAGCTAATAAATTGAAAGATAAAACGTTCGACTGCTTTCTTCCTCAAGCTTATCTTAAGGTCATGAGTTTTCACATAGCTCGTGCAATATCTTTCGTAAACATTGGTCTGCATTATGGTATTAAAGTTGAGCTAAAATTGCTCTCGATTTTAATCAGTAAATTGGTAAAAACTACAAAATCAGAGAATCTCCTACCTTTCGTTAGTATCTTAGCTGGATGGGTTTTTGAAAACAAAAATAATGAACAAGACTTTATTCAAAACGTTTTGAAAACACTAGACATGCAAAGTATAGAACCAATCGCTGTACTATTTTTGAAATATTGTGACGTCAATCTTGGAGTCCATCAAATTTTTGGCAATGTATTATCAAATTTAAATTGGAAATACACATTAACAACGAAAATTCCTTTTATGTGTTATTATAATGACGATAATTTGATAATTAATTTGATTACGTACTTAGCGCAATTTTTAAATGAAAATCGAATTTTGATTGAACTGCTAATAAAACTTCTAGATGTTTGGGGTGATAAAAGTGCTTTGAATCATACATCTTTAGAACAACATAAATATATTACGAAATTAATAATTATATGCATACAAAAAACTAAAAATTATTTAAATAGAGATGAAAGGGATAATGTTCAGAGATTATTATTTTCTGGTTTATCTGCTCACTTGGAATCTACACATATTATATTAAGGGCAATGGGAATGTCCGTTGGTGAAATTTTTACCCAAGAATTGTCCAAATTGAATGATGTACCTAAGTTAGCTTTTGAATATAATGGTATGCCGAGTGAAGCAGTAGATTTAGTTCAATCATTAAAAGGCACAGTTATGACAATGGAAAACTTAGGAAAAAAAGAGAGTACTGAAAAGAATGATCTAGTTATTGGAGATGTAGAGTTTAACACATTAACTGATAAAAAACTGTATGAACTAGGCGTTCAATGTAATATTTTGTCCAAAAAAAGCTTAGAAGCTGAAGAATGTACTAAACAAGAGCAAGTTTTGACTACAGCAACTTTTAATAAAACAACTACGTTGAGTAAACATATCTTAAAAAATGATACAGTAAATAATAATAGTGCTGAAAGTGAATCAGAATTAGATAGCGATGATGATTTAGTACCATATGATATGTCCCATGATACAAAGATCAGTACAAAGTTACGCCCAGCATACCTTCGAGATCTACGTGATAATTTAGTTAATGTGGAAAGCTCCACAAATCCTGATATATTTTCAGAGTCTTTGGAAGTTTGCGAGGAACTTATATCGTCGCAGTTACCAGGCGATGATGTATCTTTTGCGATTGAATTGTTAGAGCTTCTCTATACACTTAAAGAATCTTGTTATGTTGAAAATTTTGAAACGTTAATATTTAGATCTTGTGTAGCTATAGTGATGGTATATCCCAAGGAATGCGCTGAATTTTTATGCAAACAATTTTACCTTGAAGTAGATAAATATTCTGTAAGTCAACGATTATGTTTTCTTGATGTATTGGCAGAATCAGCGAGAAGATTATCGAGTATTCCAATTTATAAAGATGAAAGGGATATAGTCAATGAGCCAAAAATAAAAGAAAAAAAGAAGGAAATTTCAAATAAAGTATCACTTTTCATTAATACTGAGAAAGTTCAACAATGCAGAGTGTTGTCTACTGATGATTTTGATGAGTTTGAAAAGTCTGAAGATCAAACCATAGATTGGCGAGAAATTGTTGATAAAAGAATTCAGTCGAACACGAAAAGATACGCTCATAGCACAAAACTTCCTAAAACTTATGAAAATAAATTTGCAAATGCCGCGTCTTCGTTTTTCTATCCGTTGTTATATGGCTTTGGTAAACAGGGCACTTGCTTAAACAGCGGATTACAGATTTTTACAGATCAAGAGAATATTTTATTGATTCGATTTTTGAAAACCATATCTACTATAATGATAGCGGCACAGAATTGCTTATTAGCATCTAAAATGGGAAAAGAGGTCTTGGAATTATCGTGGATCCTAAGATATCATGATCAAGCAAAAGTTAGAATGGCAGTGATAGAGAATGTTGCAGCTGTACTTATTGCAGTACCAGAACATACAATTATAAATGAATTATTTAATACTATTATTGACATAAGATTATGGTTGCTTGATATATCTCAAAATGTGATCAATGGTGATCATGATAAAGAGTGTAGAAGCTTAGGAGCCAAATTAGTATCTTTCATTGACTCCATTATAGGTTCAACATTGAATGCATAACTATCAATAAGATTAAAATAAAATATTTATAAAGACTTTTCTTCAATTTAAGTAATTTAAAAAATCTTCATATGTATAAAATATTTATGCTCGTTTTTTAATTTTATATTTTGCATGTCATTAAAAGTATTATATTTGTTTAATTATGTTTTACAATAATTGTATACATTTTTCATTGTTCATTAGATTTAAATAACTATTTGAGCATGAAATGAAGCATTAAATGTTGAACAGTTGTTCAGTATTAACAGAAAACTGTACTTTATTTTATATTATACAGATTATAAAATTTAAATATTTTATTTTTGCAATGAACTGTAATAGTTTAATGTTAATTTTCAAATAAATAAGAGATAAAGACATTTATGTATACTAACATCTTTTGTTTCCTAATAAGTTAATTATATACAAGTATAAAAATAAAACACTGTATTAAAACTAAAAGAATTGTTGCACTTAGGAACAATTGGATTATCGCCAGTTGCAAATCTTCTTACCTCTACATCTACCAACTCCAAAAATCAACTATCAAGCAATACAGCAATGCAAGTTGGTTCTACGTGGGCTGGTTCAGGATTAAATATAGATCTTGACAATATAATGGGAGGTAAAATTAAACAATCAGGACCTGCACCAACAATGAATCAATTGGCAAGCAATAGTCCACAGCACCAGGTTAAACTTATGTGTAAGTAACTTATAAATTTATGGTCAGCTATAAAGTTTATTCTAATAGCTGATACTCGATCTCAGGTGTATAATTAACACCAGAAACATCAATGTATATTATATGTAGAGTATATTTTAAGTGAGGTATGTAGGAAAAACATAATTCAATAAAATAGAATACAATTATTTTAGCGACACCAACGATGGGATATACGCAACCTATGATTCAACCTCAACAGCAGACGCAACAACATGTTAATCCAGCATTTTTCCCCGCATTTCAATGAAACCTTTCTATAAGTAGAAACTGTGGTATTAACAAAAAACTAAGAGCATGAACGAAATAACTTAGAACTGGAGGTAAAAATAATCAGGGCTTGTTATAAACAATCTATTTATTTAACAAAAAACAGAGACAAACTTTCTATTTTTTGGGTAAAGCAGTCTTACTCTTCAGGGTGCAACTGTAAACAATTGCATATTGTAAACGTCAAAGCAATGTGGCTAAAGAAATATATAGGACATAATCATGTGTTCACAGACAGCTGAAAGAAAAGTATTCTCAATTCCGAAATTTTATATATCTCTATGTTACACAATTTTCTAATATTTTGCTATACATATGTGAATTGCAATTGTTTTATATAAAATTTGGAAAGAAATGACAGTTTGTTGAGGAATGTAATGCATATTGAGTGCTACTAAAAAATATATGTTTAATTTAATGTCTAGGACAGCTATATAGATTATGTTTTATTTACATCCGTGAGCATATATTTGTTAAAGTTACAATTTTAGATAATATAAGTTCCCTGTAACATTCCGCAATATGAATGTTGTACTTTTTTAATGAGTATTTGTTATTTGCAAATAACGCGGGAACAAATCAGGCAGACTTGTCTCAAATTTTTTATACATAATGTAAATTGAATGAATCAAGATTATGCCTTACACGTATAATGTATCATAAGGATGTATGCATGGAAGTGAGTTATTATATATACCCAAGAAAATGTAGTATAAAACTTATTTACTATTGGGTATAAGGCATTCTGTTAAAATGTTATTTAAAGTCTCAGAAAAACAAAAAATGAAAAATGCTATTACAAGGGGTTGAGTGTAGAAACTAGAGTTATCGCAGTCCTCGGAAAGCTGCATTTACATCGATGATATAAAATGTAAGAACGATTTCACTTTTTATCATAACTACTCGGCAACTGAAGATATTTGTCTATCGCAAAAGCAGACGCAATAACATCACTAATAATACGTGCTTCCTTATTACAGTTAGTTTTGCACGAAAGAAGATGATATAAAATTAGTATTATCGGGGTAAAAAGTATATATGTATATGAAAAACAATGCAGGATACGAGATCGTATTGTCTTAAAAAGAAGCACAGAGGCACAAAATCAGCGCAACGGGACATTTTTCGCGCTTCAAAAGCGTTTCACTCAACATAGTGATTTAATAATAGTATATGTTTATGGTCCATTGTAAATTATTTAAGGACTCTGTAGTTGTATGATTATATAGTTATAAAAAGTTTAATCATCTTTGTGATTGAATAATGATATTCTAGGATTTTTGTAATGTAGGCGAAAAAAGTAAAAGTTAAACAGCATTTCCTTAGTTTTTTGTTATTAATAATGAAGAAATGCATATCTTTCGAGATAATTGTTTATGCGATTATTAAGAGGAAGAAAAGGATAATTATTAATAATTAGGTATTAATGAATATACATATTATTAAGTCATGTTTAATTTTGTGTGCTGTTTATTAGCCGTGATTTTAATATAACTTTGCTGCATGATACTGAAATATATTTTATAATAATTTGTTATAGAATACTTACATATAGATATTGATATGTATTTATTCGCGAGAGAATGATAAAGAAATGTTTGCATGCTGCATTTGTTGTTTTTGTTTGCTAAACATATATATAACGTATATTACATACATACGGATATATTTGATGTAGCAAAATTTTTATTTCAAAGTTGATTTTTGATATACTCGATATTATACTTGTCTGTTATTTATCAACTAATAGAAGTTAAATTTTTAAGGTATTTCAGAATTTGCAGCAAAGATATCCTTGAATGAATGATTTAGATAATCTATTGCTTTCATAGAATATATAGTACTCTATGTATTAGTATCTATAGAACAGGTGCCCTAAAAAACTCTTATTCTATATAGTTAAAAATATTTTATCTTTATTACAACTTTATCGTTTCGTTGTTATCAGATTTTGTTTAAATTATCTCATAAAGTTGACGTGGAATTATACTTACAGGCTTCTATGCGAGCATCAGAGACTGAATCTTGTAAGGGAAAAAATAATCCTTTACACTTTCCATTATTTGAGTATTTTATATAAAGCGTATTATTCGACGTATATAGATGGGAATATATTTTTAAAGTATTAAAATATACATACACACGTATGTATGTATGTATTAATATATACATATATTTGTATGTATTACTGTACAAACGTAAACGAGTATAGTCAATATAAATAAGTGCGGTACTACCATCAATTGAGCCGCGTTAATATTAATATAGAGAGGCACGATTACAGTCTAGAATTACAGAGAGGCCTTTGTAGAGTCAAAATGAATGAAAATTGTAGTCATGCAAGTCAAAATGAATCTTTTTTTCGTTAGCAAATAAGTTTTATAAATTTTTACAACAGGATATATTGGTGAATAGTTATATACTTAGGAAACGTTGTATTAATTTTAAATTTGAGAAATAGAAAGTAAAAATAATATCAATTTATATTGAAGTACATGTTGCTAATTCCTATTTAAGTATATGTTATAAGTATACTGTATTTTTAAGCTATTTGCGCGCGTTGATATTGTTCATTGTACACCTTATAAATATAATTTGATAATTTAATTTTATTCACAACTCATTAATGATTTATATCAGGTGTTTAATTGTTACAAGTAAAATCGTATAAAATTTGTAATATTTTATTGTACATGTACTAAAGAAAAGATAAATTACAATTACCTGCTAGTTTAAACAAATTAAAAAGAAAATTTTTATTATTGCATTCACACGTATCTACATGTACATAAATTTGTATTTATTATCGTAAAGTACTTTTAAAGTAAAAAGTATTAAATTGAAACCATTAAGCAATACCTATATGTACTGGTACATATCAATATTAATCGCGCGTTTAAAATATATATGGCTAAAACATACTGTATGCCTTAAAATTTTATGTGAAGATATTACAGACTTGAAAATGACTGTTCCTCTGGTGAAATTCAGGACACTTATTATGTCGCTTATATGGTATATATACGTGCGAATGATAAACCAATAGCTCACTTGTCGAATTCTGACTGATAATTGTTTACAGTAGTTGCGGTAATTGTAATTATTAATTTAGATATTTATACTTACATCACAGTTTTATCGTTATTAAATGCTCATTGGTGCTGGTGTTAAAATACGAATTGTTAAATAGTTTACTTTCACTTTAACATATAGTACCTTTTTTCCTTATGTTTGTAATGTGTCCAATTAGTTATCCTATCTTGTTCAGAAAATTCCTTTGTAATTTTATTTACAATATGATGCAATACCAGGAAAGAATGAAAATGAATCTATACATATAAGTTAATTAAACATATGTCAAATTGCAAGGATGTTTAATTTTGATTGATTCGTATGTACTTTATTTAGTTGTGTAGCTTTTAATATGCATTGAGAGATAAAGATCAGATTAATTAACAGATCTGTGCTTTATGAAAAGCTATTCATGTGGTAGTATAATAGAAGTTGAAAGAAGTAAATAATCAAAAATTAAACATAAAACATTTATTTAGTATATGCATCATTTCTAATAAGAAAAACAATTTTAATTTCAAGTCAAATTCTTAATTATACAAATATATATTACTTTCCAAATGTTGTAATACTGTATTAAAAAATGTATTAGTTATACAAATTCAATGTTATGGTTTACTTGATTCATTGTAACATGATAAAAGTTTAAGTTATATATTACAAATCGAAATATAAATATATATGCATAATATATATCGAAATAAACAGGGATGGGAAATTAAAAAATAATGGAAAATAATCTATACATACGTAATTATTTAAGTTACAAAATATTATATTTTACAGTTGTTTTTTCGTAAAATAATATTTACCATTTAAAGAAAATTTAAGAGTCAATACACGCAATATGTAGGAAAGTATGTGTTTAAATTATAAATTTAATTGTCAATTCTGTTTCACCATAATGTTACAACAGGACTTTGTAACTAAGGGTGAACAATGAATTTTAGAATTTGTCACTATTATTGATGCTATTTTATGAAAATACAAGGTATCTAAAATTTTAACTTAACATATATTCTTCACTGTTGTGAATTAGAAAAGTTATATATCATAATTATATATCATTACAATAATACAAAGATAATATATCAATTTTCATTCATTTTCACCAAAATTTTTCGATTTCTTCTTTTTCTTCTTTTTCTTTACCGGCTCTTCTGTTTGTTCCGGCATTCCATTTTCAGTAAGTCCATTTTCTTTTCCATTTTCTAATACTTCGCTTTTTCTCTTTTTATCTTTTTTCTTTTTCTTTTTAGGTAAATCTTGCACCATATTTGCTACTACTTGTGCAGCTTCTTCTAACGCTTCTTTCATCACGTCTATATTTTTCTTAGGTATTTCACCGGTTTCATAGAATTTCAATCTATCTTCTACTTGCTGCCGCAATTTTTCACCAAAGACATTAGTTGGTGTTTCAGCAAAACAATCAATTCTTGATGCTATGGAACATTTGTTTGCGAGATATCTTGAAATTCTACCTTTATTTTTTGTACCTGCACGGCCGATAAAAGTTGAATGGAACAGCAGTCCATATTTTGGAGTGTTGCCTCTTGTTTTTAAGGCCCTGAATAAAGCCTTTTCTGCTCCTAATATTTGTACTGTAGAAGCAGGATATTTAGCTAAATTTGTGAGAGATCCAGCATGTGCTATTAATCTGGCTCCTACTTGGTCACCAATCAGTGTAGCTAAATTCGGCGCTACTCCTGCCATTTTAGATCTCAGATACTCTGCTAGTTGTTTTCTGTAATCAGCCAGAGCAATAACACGTGCTGCAAACATTTCAATATTCAGAAGGTCAACAGGACTGATATCCATTCCCATAGAAGATTTGGATGCATCGATGATTGCTTGAGCCTTAGCACTGTCCATAACAACTCCTTCCAAAGCTTCCAATTTTTCATCTGTAAGTTCTTTTCTGTTTTTTATTAATTGTGCCACTTTGGCATACATATAATTCTCTGGAACTATTTTTACGAGTTCTGGAAAATGATAACTGTACCATTCTCTGTAATTAATAAATAGGGGTATAATTAATGTAAAGTTAACTTTAAAAATGTAACTAAATACTTCATAAATTTGAGCAATGAATCTTTATGCAATTACCTTATGCGCATACTGAATGTATTAATATCTTTATCTAATTGATCTAATAGAGCTATACTTTGTATGATCATGTTATCCACTCGATTGACATTAAATTTAACTTTAGCTCTGGAATAACTATGACCAAGTCCAAGTTGTGCGACTCCAGAACTTTTGGACGTGAAACCTTTCACCAGATTATGGAAGTGAAATCTTATTCCTCTGATAATTTCTGGAATGGCACCGGTGTGATCACATTTTATATCTAAAACTTCGGTAATACTGGCTCCAAGTTTTGGATCTGTGACTCCGAGCACAATTTTATCTTTCTTTCCTGACTTTGGTATACATGAGTCTAAGAACAACTGTAAATCCTCTGGAACGATGCCTTCAGAAATATTATTTATGTTTTCCAGAGCGGCTAGTGCAGTTTTAAAAGGAGAAAATCCAACTAGCTTCACGACTGAATTAAAGCGGGACAGATCTGTGACAGATGCTTCGACTTGAGGTAGTAACATTCCAACCTCTTCAAATTCTCTGACTGTGAAGACGGCATAACCAGCAGCATGTTCAAACAATATATATAACTTTGACTGGAACAAAAACGTTTAACGAAGGTATTACAAAAACTGTTGTAAGTATATACATCCATTACATATGAATATAATAATGATTATAAGTATATATAGTATATATAAGTATATGAATATAATAATGATTATAAGTATATATTATAAGTATGATTATAAGTATTTTTTACACGTGTCCGTAAGGTAGCTTAAAGAAAATTATTTAACATAATAATATTTGCACCCAGTGTCCATAGATATTTATTATATTTTTCAGCAATCTATAATTTATATTATTAATATATAAATTTTTATTTTAATTTCGTTGACAAAAGATTTAAATATGTGTGATACATCGTTACAATCGATGCCGTTATATCAAAATTAAAATATCGTTCTGTGAAAAGCGTTTATACAAACAATTTACTGAGCCACACTGAAAATGAATATAATAGTGCAATTAATGCATCGACTCACCATGATTTCCTTATTTTATATTCCATTCAATATTTCTAAATAACTACTATACAGAAACCCAAAACGCATTACTGGGGTTAGAAAACAACCATGTGTTCCGGATGTAGCACAAACAGAAGTATGGAGTACTTAATGTTTCCTGGAATTCAAACCCTTTACCAACGTTTCATATAAAATGTATATATTATAAAAATTCTTTAATTGAGACTAGTTCGTGCGATCGATTTGAAGTAATTATTTAATACTTTACAAATTTAACAAAATATTTCACAATTTATCTAGAAGGTATTCACGTACGTGATCAAGGTCAGTATATTTACTGTATACGTTCTCGTTTGCGCTATGTCCGCGAGTGAAAGCCGTTCTTTTTCGACATTTAAGTTTTACTTATTCATAAATCAATTTTCACCTAAGGTATTAGTAGTCAAACGATATAAACTACCTGTACCGTTATTGTGAATAAATATAGTATAGATTTATCGTTAAAGGCAATAATAGTTTCTTAAAATGTATGTAAATGCTATACTGTTTGCAGGTTATGTTTGTTTATGTTTAATTGTAATCTGTTTAGTATATGATTCGTGTCGATTAATTGTTCTGTTTTTTTGTTTCCCTTTCTAAGAATGGAGTCTCGGACAGAATTCAAAATAAAATCTCCTCCATCGGACGCAATTTCGGCAGTCGAGTTTGGGCCGAATTCAACACAGTTTCTCCTCGTTTCTTCATGGGACAGTACAGTGCGATTATATGACATTCACGCGAATACTATGCGATTAAAATATAATCACGACTTGCCTGTGCTAGATGTTGCGTTTCAGGTAATTATGATTTATCAAATTTTGTTATTTATTACATATCTTAACACGCATATGTCTTGCTTACGTTACAATCGTACAAATCTACTTCTTGAGGAACAAGGGAGGGAAAGAGAGAGAGCAAAAGAATTGACTGAATATCTTTTCTTATTCTTAATTTTAAGCTAAAATTAATGAAAGAAAATAATGAAGTAGATACTTATATTTGAATGTTCGATATTGATATATCTTTCCGAAATAATTATATAAACGGATTTTATATAATTTTTAGTATCTGTATAATAAGGAATTTTTCTCTTTAAAGGATGCTGTTCATGCTTATAGTGGTGGTTTAGGAAATACATTGAAAATGTACGACATTAATAGTAATACTGGTATGAATACTTTGATACTTTTCTTGTTATTTAGATTTGTTATAAAAAAAAGAAAATAACAAAGAAATTGCGTTTCCAGAATCAGTTATGGGAACACACGACAAACCAATTAGAAAAATTGAATATTGCGCTGCAGTAAATGCAATATTAACTGGTGGGTGGGACGCGGCGGTAAAACTTTGGGATCCCAGAACACCTACTTGTGTAGGTAGTTATTTACAACCTGATGTTGTTCTTGCTTTGTCTGTGTGTGGAGATAAATTCGTCGTAGGTACAGCTAAACGAAAAGTTTGTATTTGGGATCTGAGAAATATGGCTGGTATGTTTCAAAGACGCGAAAGTAGTTTGAAGTATCAAACCCGTTGCATTAAAGGTTTTCCTAATGAACAAGTAAGTCTGAATATTAAGAAAATAAGGTAGATTCGGTTTTATTTACTATTAATTTTTAATAACTTTCAGGGGTATGTTCTTAGTAGTATAGAAGGTCGTGTCGCCGTTGAATATCTTGATACAACACCAGAAGCACAGAAAAAGAAATATGCATTTAAATGTCATAGGATAAAGGAGAATAATGTAGAACACATATATCCAGTGAATGCTATTAGTTTTCATTCAACTTATAACACGTTTGCAACTGGTGGTTCGGATGGTTTCGTGAATATTTGGGACGGTTTTAACAAGAAACGTTTATGCCAATTTCATAGATATAATGCTGGTGTTGTTGCTCTTAGTTTTAGTCATGATGGTTCTGTACTTGCTATAGGAGTATCATATTTGAACGAAGTTGAAATTCCACCAGGTGGAAATGATGAGAGGGAAATTTATATAAGATACGTAAATGACCAAGAAACTAAACCAAAATAATACATTAGTAAATATAGCTACACACACACACACACAAAGTTTTTTTACGAAGAAAATAGATAAAAAAACTTTTTAATTGTACATTGTTTTACTAAAGCAGTAAAAGCTAAATACTAAAGCCTTCTCAAAAAAATTAATAATCGTTTGTGATGTATATATAATGTGACGGTGTTCTATTTTACATTTTTATATCTTGAATAATTGACTGATGACCACTCAGACTTTACAAGTGAAATACCACCTATTTAGAATTAATAGGCTAGTCAAATTATAATAAAATATCTTTTTTATTTAACATAATGGACTTTTTCGGTAGTTGCAAAACTGTAGTAAATGCTTTTATTACTTTCCTTGCAAGTATTGCTGATGATAATATTAAGGGAATAAGTAGTTCATTTTCATTGTATTTTATCTGTTTATTTTTAAATAATTTCATATTTAATGCTTAAAATATAAATTATAAATTTAATACATTTATTAACACTATTTAAGTAAACATTATTTTATTCAAATTACAATACATTCGAATAAAAATTAAACGTAATATAAACATGCAGCACTTGGCGGGCGGAAATATCCGTTACAAAAATATTAAGTACATTTATCTAAAAGTAACGAGCATTAAAAGTTTCATGAAAAATCTACTTAAAGAAAAACGTAGTATGTTCAAACTGTTGTCTTTATTAAGTGATTAGTAAATTGAAATAATATTTTTTACCGTGTATAATAAACTTCACGTATGTGCATTGTTAAAATAATCTAGAACAATGATAAAATTGTAAAATCAATATAGATCATGCAAAAGAAATTAATTATGAATAATATATGTAATAATTTGCTCTTTTATAAATGATTGTGCTATTGTTTATTAATATTGCACATTATAGTTATGAAATTATTGTCAAAACTTATTTGTTGTTAAAAGAACGCTGCTATGTTAATAGAGTTTAATCTAAGTAATTTAATTAATGATACAAAATAATTCCTTAGTTCATTAAAAGAAAATTATTTTACATTTTCTTAACATTATTTCTATTGATATTTATCTTGTATCATTAATTAAAAAATACAAATTTATCTGGGGCAGTTGCATCGATACAATTTTTGTCATGCTTAATATCCACATTACAAACATTATTTGCGCAATTCACGAACGTTTTTACGTTTTACTGATTTACATAAGCTTATGTGACATGCACCTTTTAGCAATTTAACAATTTTTATAACATTTTAATTAACAATATGTACATTAACAATTTGTACTAGTATCTCCCTGTCTTTTAAAGTGTCCTTTGAAAATCTATATAATTTCATTAAATCATAACGGTACGAGTTTATTAATAACAATTTTTTTATATTGTAAATTTTACACGTCCTCGTGAAATATTTAATAGACTTTTGTATAGAACTTTTATTGACATAAAATTACTATTAGTCATAGAAGACACAAACAAGATTTGTGCACGACTCTGTCACATATCCTGTACTTCAAAGATCCAGCAGATAAAAATATTATTTTTCTAACCAAATGATCTTATATTAATGGATAATTAGTAATTTTTAGTTATAATTTTTACAACTGCATATACGGTGTTCTATTTCTTCTTTACATTTTTGGCGAGGTATTTTGAGAGATAATTTTTCTTAACGTGTCGCGAATCGTATCATGTGTCGCAAAACTAATTCCTACAGCAATTGGACCCTTCACCCAGTTCATACTTAAACCTTTGTAGAATGCCATTAAACCCTCTTCTCTGAAAGCAGCAAAAAATTATATAGAAAATTTTTTTACTTAAAGAAAAAGTCATGTTTTTAAAAGGCACAATTATTAGATAAGATGATAACAGATATCAGATGTAATCAGAGTATCATGGCAGAGCATACAATTTATCCACAAAATTACATTTAACTTGTTATATCAAACAGTATTAAATGTACATGATATTAATTGTTTTTAGGGACGACAAGAAATTATTTGCAAAAAATGTTGCTTCCACAATTTTACCTGTAAATTTTCGTGACAGTCGAACTAATTGTGTGATAGTGCTGGCCTTTGATTGCCGAGGTCTGCATTCTTCTCCGAATGATGTCCAGAGGGTAGCTGCTAGTCTGAGCTACCATGCCGGCAATGGCGCCGCAGATCAGTGATGTTGAGAATCCAGGAATAGGGAAGCTCACCGTGTTCACTGTTCACCGACACGTAGCCATCATCGAACATGAAGCACGTACTTGAAAAACGCCGCCATCGGACTTGTCTCGACAAGCGTCACTATTAAAGTAAGTACTGTCCCAATATCGGGAAACAGCCCCGATGTTCCCCACGGGTACCCTGCTTTACGATCATACACGAGCCACTCTCGTTTGTATAAATCACGATTTTTTAATCTCTTTGCGTGTAAAGCACCGTCACGGCGTAGAACAAGTTTGTGAAATTACCGACTCACCAGCTAATAAGTTCCTGAGTAGGTCGTAGGTGAAGAAACTGCAACCAGCGTAGGGAATGACACCGAGTAATGTAGCAGTGAACCCACGATAATACGCCAGTACTCCTTCTTGCATGTAAATGCGTACAAATATCTGTCGCAATGTTTTGTATTCAGTCTTTTGCGTTACAGCCATTCTCGCCCTCATTAAGTCCAGGGGATAGGTCGCACCTTGAGATGTTATGCCTGCCAATGCACCAGCAAGAAAATTCAGTCCAGGCTTTTCTCTGTGCAAAAACACATCGTTTTTAGTCATTATCATACTCTAAATATTTTCTACATTACACTGGCTCATATTACTCATAACTACTCTATTTGTTACTCTATTTCATAATAGTTTTAGTTTCACCTTTCTGTTCCATTTACCCCTAGGATTCTCTTCCACTGCTCATGAGCTGTAAATTGCACGGCAGAATATGGAACAATTCTAACCATGGTTGCACTATTTCCACGCCATAAGCTTAGCAGACCTTCCGTTTTAAGCGTATTTATTATAAAATTAAGAGCCGCTTTCGCTGAGTATGGCTGTTGCGATATTTGGAAGTTTATCTTTGTGCGATCTAATGGTGCTATCGTCGTTTTCGCCAACGCTCCCGCAATAGCACCAGACACCAAACTGGTCCATACCCTTTGTGTATTTGATATACCATCACTTCCAACACTTTTTTCTTGTTTCTTCTGAAATACACAATTTAATGTTGTGTATGATATAGCTGAATATCAGATTTTCCACTGACTGAAATCAGATATGCAATGAAATTCAAATTTGTAAAACAAATTGTACTTTAATGGATTGATTTTATTTTGTTTGAAACTTTTAACCCCTTACATGATTAATCTGTCATCGTTACAGACTCGAATCATACACTTCTCACAGAAGAATATTATTTTAATTTTTATTAATGTCTTAAAAAATGGAACAGGTTTTTTCATACAATGTTTTAAATTTGAATTGGATACGTAAGGAGTTAACGCATTATAAAAAGGAAAGAAACAATATAATCTACATACATACAATGAATATGAATATATTTAGAGAATATATTAATTTAATAAGAATATATTTAGTCGTAAATATATAACAGAGTGCTCTATTACTTACTGTACTATCTACATCTTGAACTTCCATCGAAAGAGGTGATGAACTTTGTAACATTGAAGCTTGCTTTGTGGAGCTCATCAATACAGACATTTGTATTCTTGCAATAACCATTCAGTTATTGTTAAGAAGACAAATTGCTTTAACACATTCCTTTATAGTTTAAATAATTCAACTTAGATTGTTTTACTTATATAGGGTTTTTGCAGAATTTTCTACAAAAGAACAAAATACTTGAACAAAATTATATAATTACATATCAGTACTAAAAATTGAAAAGTTTTAACGTTTGCAAGAATATAGTTCTATTTATCACTATCGATATTAAGAGAAACATACTAATCATTCGTTTTGATAGTTCAATCATTGACAATTATTCAAATTTAATATGGTATTTGCAATAATAAAATATTTTGTTTATTACAAACTAGGAAAATATGAATATATTACATAGTTTTATTTAATATTCTAAATATAAACAACGGAACGTATAATTTATACATATTTAATATTTACAATTCAAAACTTAATTGAATACATTATCAATGAATTATACGCTCTATAAATATGCTAATATTTTGATCTCTTTTAAGTGTTCTAATAGTAAAAAACCTTGGGTTGAAGTCTTGTGTATGTATCTTACATAACTAGCATTTGCATTACACGTAGGTAATTGTTGACTGTGAATTAATTTTGAAATAATTATAACAAGGAAAATAATATTTGCATTTTAACCATTGAATTTTTAAGCACATTTTGTGCGAACATTAATATCCATTTTCATTAATGATCCGGGATCCTAGTACAATCAAATAAAAAAAAGAATAGATGTATGTATTGAATGCATAAATATTTATAACTGAAAAAGTTTTATACTTTTCTCTTTCCTTAATGCAGTATAGATTGCAAATACATTTATACATAGATATGAAATAGAACATGCTAGATATAGGTTTCAATGAAGTTAATTGGTAAAGTACATCCTTCTCACTTAAGTAAATAATGCCATTTTTTTTTTTGTTTGCATAGTAATTAACAAAGATAATAAATTAATAAGTAACAAGGACAGCTATGCTATCTTTACTGTTTCAGGAATCTATCTTAATATGATAAGTGTATAAACATATGTCTTACAAACAAAATTCTGATCATATAATTGCATTATTAATTACAATTTGTTCTCTATACTTTTAAGCTAATCTACGATCATTAAACGTTTATGGATGCATTAAAAAAAATTAGTAAACTTACGTAATATGGATCATCACAGCATTATTAAACAAATTAATTAAATATAGCTACGATCGGCAGTAAAAAAACTATTGTGCGGTAATTAATGTAACGTAATACAATTTATATGCACCGATAAAACAATGTGTAACTGTAATTATACACTTTGAATGATACGAAAACTACTGTACGTGCGAAACTGATTTATTGACAAAAAGATTAGAGTTCAAACGATACGACAAGTGGGCGTGTAACGTGTATTATTTTTCAAGAGTCTTATCTATGCCATCGCACGAAGTTCAAATCTATTAGAAGATATTAATAATCGCAATCGATGTCACATCGTTTCACGGAAACGTGAAATACCAGTGTAAAACGATTGATTAACAGTATGGGGAAATTAGCGTAGAAATAAAAAACAAAAGAAATTGTTGTACCTTTCTCAGTTCTGTATAAAAATTTGACCGATACGTCACGAAGATTCTACCCCTTGAATAAATAGCGAACGCGAATCGGAGCGTTCACCACGGATTAAAGTACTTTACACATTATTACATAGGCGCCAGAGAAATCTGATACGTCGTTACATTTATCGCCTTCTTCAGCGAATCCTTACGCACAACCAATACCAGACTGCAGCTATATCACAATGTCATTTTCAGTAGTATGTACGTAATGCACATTAACGTCACGAATTCACATCTGAAAGATTTCGTCGAGCTTTCAAATGCGAACAAAACAACACGTTTGCCGATGACCTTCGAGTAAATTCGGTTATGCTTTATAGAGGGCGATGGCAGGCAACCTAGAATTCGCACCATTTCAGATATTCCGTATGTTCGAGGCCGCGTTCGTCTGTTACTTCATACAGAAGTATTATTAAAAGTATATCGGACAAAGACGTCCATTAGATAGCGTTTGAACTCGATACAAAAGTATTTCCATGTTTGTTTACGTGTCAAATAATAAATAATATATATATATATACATATATATTCCGAAAATAAACAAATATTTTTTATATTATGTGGCGCCATCTCTGTGAAAAGTGCTGAAACTAGTCCCACATTACCGACAGTAAAGTAAGCCTCTGATCGACTGCTGGCGCCATCTCTGTGAAAAGTGCTCAAACTGGTCGCACATCGTTATCGACAGCGAAGTGAACTACCGACCGACTGGTGGCGCCATCTCTCGCAGAAGGGCGGAACTAAATGGCTTGACTAGTTCCGCCTTTCTCCGAGAGATGGCGCCACCAGTCGGTCGGTAGTTCACTTCGCTGTCGATAACGATGTGCGACCAGTTTGAGCACTTTTCACAGAGATGGCGCCACGAGCTGGAATCACTTTATTAAGAATGTCATAATTAGAACGCTAATTCGAAATTTAAACTTAGGACATTCTAGCGAACATTTTTTATTCTTTAAATATTTTAATATTTCCGAAACTATTTACACATAACGCCTGCAGGTAATATACAGTTATCTTTGTTCTATTCAAAGACAATTAATTGCGATCGATAAAAATATATTAAACTGAGCGATTTAAAGTATAGAATTTACTTTTTAGATCGTTTCGTAAATTTCAAGCACACGAGATCAACGTTCTGGGTGGAAAGGCAAGTTATAAAATAGAGTATAAAAAAAGAAAGCACGGTAGACGTTACGTCGTTGACGAGGCCCGTAGATCCGGTCTGTTATCATCGGAATTTTAAAAGGCCGCCTCCTCGTCAACTTGGATTTATTCGAATTAAAACCCTGCAGGGCCGCATGTCGTTTACCTGCGCAAGAAAAAAGTAACTGCCGTAACTGCCTTTGAACCAAATCTAAAAAATGCTTGGAGACCAACAATACCATCTTTCTTTAATTACTTTCAATTATCCTGCACGCTAATCTTAAATTAAAAATATATCACATTTTATTTTCCAACAAAACATTTACTATACTTTCAAATTTCTCTTCCCAAAGGTAGCTTTCGCCTCAGCTTCCGGATAAGACCGATCAGGGCAGGCAGCCCCGCGTTTTCATCGATATCCATGAAAAATATCTGAACCGTTGCGATTGCTGAACGTTAGATGCATTATCGGTTACTGAGCCTTTCGAGATACGCGTCTATAGTGACCTGTACTCGACTACCAACACTGGAATTGCATTATAGAAGCTCGAACAGCCATTCAAAGTCGAGCAAACCCGTACCAACTTCGACTGACGATCCATTTCTAAATAATTCAGTGCAATATTAACAACCATCGGTTAGTATCGCTATAAATCACTCGACCACTCATTTATCACTAAACTACCAATTACACAGCAATAAACAAAAGACCAAAACGATCGTCAGCCATCGTACTCTTCGCGAACACCTCCTTTATCTATGCAAGCTCTTCATCAATCCTCAGTTTTCTCAATTCTATTCCAGACACAGCAGTACGCGGTTCTGACTGTGAGATTCGATTTCGAATCGAGCGCAGAATTTCCCAGGACGGGAGGAGTACGCAGGGCACCGTTTCGAGCGTGTCCTTACCTGGTCGCACGGCGTCTACGCCGGGGTTTGCTTTATGCGGACACTTTATGCCCCCGATTGCGAACGACACCGGAACGCTCTCAACTCCGCGGGCACCGCCGATCGGGATCCTTTTCCGATCGCAAAACAACGAGAGAGCGGTTTTAATTTAAGGTTCCGAGAAAAGGCCCATGGAACTCCGTTTCCTTCGCGCGGGCCCGTACGAAGCTGGCGGCCGGTGCGTTTTAATAATCGCCGGTTCCGCACGCCGGGCACCGGCATTAATCAGATCCGTTTTTTATGCATGAATCGGTATCGCCAGGCGGTTTACGGAAGGGCTCGAGCGGCGAGGAATGTTCATCGGAAATTTTAATTGAACACCGACAGATATCGACCGTTTCTCCATCGTGGCATGGAAATTTCTGTCTGAAGCCACGGTGTTGCTCGAGGAATTTTCGCGAGACTTGTAGTACCTTGTTCAAAGAGAAGGCGAGGAAGTTATATAAGGTCTCCTTCTTGTCTTTCCTTTTATTATATCGCGTATCTTAAACTCTACACCCTTCTCTTCGTAACTATGCTCTTTACGCTATTGTAAAAATTGTTAAGTATACGTCAGAAGCGAATCTATTCGCCTCACGTGGTCTGAATAGGAAGTGAATACAAAAATCGGTTCAGTGGAGAACGTGTCGAGTATAAAATCTGTTTAAAAATGCAGAATAATTTATATGAGTGTAATTGAATTGTACTCTCTGATCTGATCGATTGTTTCCTTTTTTCAGATTCGTCGGACGAGAACGATGGAACGACCCATATTCGCTTGAAAGACAGCAGGAACACAGGTTACACGCCGATACGTCTGATCGTGGGTCAAAAGTCAAGACGCGGAGCGAGATGGGGGTCGAGAACAATTTAATGACTGCAAATGGCAGTCCTGGGAAAATTGGCACCGCATCGCGCATCGGGACGATTGAGCAAAGAGGGTAAGGGACAAATGCAACGCGCTGAAGAAATATCGGCAATCGGCGCGGTCCCATTTGGTCTTTAAAACGCTCCATAAAAAGAGCTGGACACGATTTACGTTTGATTATAGCTCCGGCTCGGGTCAAAAGTTGCCACGAAATGACTATCGATACGAGATGGGAGCGACCAGCTGGAGATTACAGGTAATGACTAATAATATGCCTTCAATCTCCCCTTGGAATCGACTGTGTTCTTTTCCAAAGGAGCGCTGAGATATTCAATAATGCCTCCTTCTGGCCGACATTATAAAATCTAAATAGTTTAATAATCGATGGCTGGATAAGCGTTCTCTGAGTGATTGATACTCGAAATTGATTCGATTCGAGTCAGATCAGATTATTTTCACTTCATCGTAGAATTACAGACGTTAATTGTAGACGCTAACAAGGCGATATTCCAAAGCACAGCCGGTAGTATATTTTTGCACACGGTTTGATCGGTGTGAACTACATACTGTAATACAACGCTCATTTTTTCCCAAGGCAATAAACTCCGAAAGTGGAATCGAGAATAGCTGCAGGCTCCGCTAATCCAATCGTTGCCCGTGTATTTCCATCGATATCGATTTCACTCGGTTTTGCATAAACTGTCGATTTGTATTCAATTCGTTACTCGCTAATCGAGCCGAGCCGATTGGGACTAAGTAATCGATGTCTGCTAGTTTCATTATTCCTTTTTCAATTCCCCTCGCTTGTAGCCGGTGGAAAAATGTTTGAAGCTTCCATTAGTTTCACGTAGGTGGATACACGATAGACCGGTATATCAATCGCGTAGCCTTTGCTGGAAACAGAATTCTTTGAAACGACGCGAGTAGCACGAGGACGACGATTTCACGAGGTTCGTCGAGTAAATGGAAAGTGATAAATTTGCAATTACTCCACGTTAAAGACCAACAAGTTCGATATTATCATTCCTTAACTTTGATACGTTCACTGGCTGCACTCTTGCGTTCTCCTATCCCAAAGTTCCAGTAACCGCTTCTAGGAATATGCAACTTCAGTTGGATGGCATTAGAAAGAGATTAACTCTCGCCAGCCCATTAACAAGTTAATTACGTTAAGGTTTAATTAACGCGTGGCCTCTTCCTCGAGCGATTGATCCACGTCGATCGGATTGATTCATCGCGCGTGTCCGGAACCGGACGGCGACAGCGCGAAAGTGTCCGATCCTTGTGTTCCTTCTCTACTCGATCGCGTATTCCAAGATGGCCGCTGGTTTGCGCGAGCGCGCAAGCGACTGGAGGCTGCGGTGCAAAAAAGGACGAGGGTAATAACGTAGTATCGTTAATGGCTGGGCAATTTCAACGTGTACGAGCGGTTCCTCTTCCTCTCTCTCCCGATCTTTCCTCTCGCAGCGTCGAGCACCGCGCCGTTTCGTTCTTTCCTGCCTCGTTTTTTTTCCGTTCTTTCGTCCCTGCCCCTCACCAAAGGCGCGGCAACCACCTCCACGTGCGCGCCTCCACACCCCTCCTTTTCAGCCGAACCGTCTCGCCGTGAAAACGCCGCCGATGATCGCCAAAAACGGATACGAGCCAATCTCCGGGCGTCGCGAGTTCAACCGGCCAAGCCGCCCTTAACAGGCCTTTGTTGCTGGCTTTCTTTCTCGTTTTATTAACGCAATTTTATTTTTTTTTTTCATCGACACTTCGCCACTTCCTTCCTTCGATTCGCACCCTTTATCTCCTCTGTCTATCGTACACTCTTTGTTCGTTATTGTTCCACTAATTCATTGTCATTCATCTTTTCGCACGATGCAGAGGATAGTTTTATTGGTAATCACTCTGATTATTGATTCGTGTAATAATTCCTGAGGTTGCTGCCAGGATTACGTAGAGCATGATTCATTTACTGTGAAGGTTGTACAAGCGATATTTTCATAATTATAGTAGAACAGTGGTCGGCAACCTGTGAGACACTTAGTGATCCACTGGGAAAATTTTAGTAACTCAGTAAACAATTCTTAATTACAACGAATTAAGAAAATATTCTTAATTAAATAGAGGCTTATTTTGCTTACACGGTGTTTACTTTTCTGCTAAGGAATTTTTTGAAAACTGCTTTTCTGATAAAAAATTAGTAATTCTATATTTAAGGTATATTGGATTATACTATCTGTATAATGTTTTAGTTTTCTGTATTCTAAGATAACGCGTAATCTAAAATAGAAGTGATGTGATCCAGCAGTAAAAAATTTTTGTAAGTAAAGATTGAAAAATGGCCAGCTTGAAGAAAACATTGCCAACCACTGTAATAGAATGAGATTCTCGTGATTGTTTCCTCCTTTATATCATTTCCTTGGTGGCCATGTATGCACGGTACAAAGGAAAATTTCAATTCCCGAGGCAAACAGATACTTATGAGCAAAAGTGTACACATTTATCTTTGAGAAGATTATGTTTTGAACGTACGAACGATATTTGTTCTCTAAAAATTAAACCAATTGATCGTACGTTAATTATTCAAGTAATTCGCTCAATATCGGCAGGCCAGTGAGTAATGGTCGAATTTTTTTCCTTGTCAGTTTGTTTGTTCCGCTCGGTGACTTTCGAAAAACGAGGAATGGCACTGGAATTGTACGAGACAGACGCGCGTTTCCGGTCTGGCAAATATTTTACACGTGAAAGCTTTAAATGCAATTAGCGTCCCGTTTTTCAAGAGAAGCGTTTCGATCTCTCTTCTCTATTTTTCTGCTATGAGGAAATGTTTTCCGATTTTTCTTTCGTTTCAATTTCCAACAGCGTTATTTACATGGAAGTAATACACTTCGTTTATTTGTACTCTTAATTGAGTATGAATAATCCTCATTTGCTTCGATAATCTATTATTGTTATATGGATGAAGACTGCTTATGATTCGTTTGATTCGTTGCGAAGTTATCTTCTTTATTACAAGATTGTTCTACGGGGAGGAAATGTGGAAGTCGCTTAAAGCAGTAAAAAAAACTTGAAAAACCCCAATTCCTTTCATGCTTTACGACAGAATGTTTAACTGCATTATTAACTACCGCTTAAACGTCGTGCAAGTTTTTTCTCCCGGAAGTCAAACGTCTCCCGAAAACTTTTGTGGGGTGGTTTATCGGTGCATGAATGGGGAAAGTTGTAGAAATTTTGAAAAACTTTCCTATGGTTGGCTATATACATCCTGTCGCTTGATTAAAGCTTTAATCAACAGTTCATTCATTATCATAGCCATTCCAGACAATATGTATGTATATTTTAACGGAACTATCGATTTATATGATAATTTCAGTGGAACTTAGGTTATTAAAAATTCATTCTTCAATTACTAGAGAATTCTCAGCATCGTTAATGGCTTAGAAGAAAAAATACGTGAAATTATCCGCAATAAGGAAATCATTTAACACTTTATTGCATGAATTTTTATAACGAGTTAATGAAAAACATATATGGCTGTTAGTCTACTTAAAAATGAGCCTGGCCATGAAATAAATAATAATATTTTATTAGAAAATGTTATTTATTGCATTTTATGACTGCTATTATATACTAATTTACTATAGAACATTTGAAATTTAAGTCACCAGTTGGGAACGGAATACAACTATAGAGGGTTAATATTACATAATTTAAAATGGGTTGCTTGTTTGAATCATTCTTTATTCCTAGTGGTAAAGAATCATTTAACGTATCAAATGCTTCTCTATACGAATGCCGTGTAACTTTTCCCGTGCAACAATACTACGAGATAATTCAAAATCACGAGTCTCGAGCCGCGATACTGATAGAACGATACCAATGATACAATAAAGCCGCAACAGGTCATTAGGTTCGATCGACGTGTAATCCCGTTCCGCAGAATACGGTTTGAGAACCCTCCGAAATTGCACGGTGTTTGGGGGTCTTTGCAGGCACATAGGGAACTAATCGAAAACATATTTGCCGATTAACCCGCCAGTGCTCCGAGCCTTTTCATGATCAGATTGAATCATAAGAGATGTACGATCGTTCGGCTTGTAATGGTGCTCTCCTCTTATTACAAACGACATAGAGAACAATTTGCGTTTCCTATCTCTTTTCGTAATTCGATCGAACGAGTTTAATGAAATGTAACAGCGGATAAATCTTGTAGAGTAGTGAACAAATCGATTTCGTTACTGCATATCGATGTATATTGGGATGTATTACATTTATATTCGTCTATGAGTCTAGTCGAACCTAAGTTTCGATTCTACTTGCAGTAGCTTGAGCGCGTAGCGCGGCTGGCTAATGAGGAATGATCTACTTATTTAGTAGTAAGTGACTACGTAAGGAGAGACTCCTCTCGTTGCATGGTCGTGCTATGCGTTTACCTTACGCCTGAATCATTGTTTCTATTAACACCAGGGGGTTAATAAGTATTACTGTTTTTTTTTTATTTTATTTTCTACGTACGTGCAATACATAAAACGAATGCAGATTCATATCGAGCAGAATTGCATTTTTACAGGTGAATTCGTGCACTGAATCATAAAAATTTCATTTTCTTTTTACAGTACACGTTATTTACTTACCATTATTGCATTACTAAGAACACCATCGCAAGGACGCGTAAGGCAATGCGATGATGCACGTTTCAAATCAACGTTACAAGACGATGCGCTTCTATTTCCTTCTATTACTCCTGCGATAATTATGATAACTATTGGAATAGCTGTTATCGAGGTCAAGTACGATTTATCCGACGACAATTTTCTCATACCACAGTTGAAAGTCTTAGCAAAACGATGCGATTGTACTACAAAGTCTGAACATCTAGAAAAAGTGGTAGAAAGGCTGTTTATAAAATCAAGGAGGGCAGAATGGTATTGTTCACGCTTAAGGATACCTCGATTTCGGTACCACCCTGTACATTACCCACAAGACCTTTTCAAACTCCGTACACGTACCCATACAGTGAGCCGGTAATAACACTTGCAGCCGTCAGACTGTAGCAGTAGGACTACGGGTATACTTGGGACGCGATGCCGAGATTAAACCGTGCAGGCGCGATTACGATACGCCAGTATCCGATTGGTCGACGGTTCGTCGAACAGCATGGGCGGAGCGACCGTAATGAGTTTCTAGCTTAGTACTCTCCTGCCTCGTTCGGCCTGTTTTTCCCTCTCGCTTACGAACGTCCCTTCTCCTTTCGCGGCGTGCATCGTCACGCATCCCTTTCGCCCTGACTCTTCCCCCGCGGCTGCGTCATCTTTATGCACGCACGCGTGCATACACGTGCGCACCGGCCATTTCGACACGTGAACGCCGGGCACGATTACGCGGCGTCTTTCTCCGTTCGCCGCTAGCGATCTACCCTTTGTCTCCGCCCCGAACGTGCCGTTTCTCCGCGCCTCGTTTGCCCTGGCGGTCCCATGAACGCGGATGACCCTCTCTCCCCCTTCGAATCATCGTCGAATTACGGTTTAAGAGCATGTTCGACGTTTCGCGGATCGCATCGTCGTGGGATCGCGAGCGGCGTTCATTAGCGGCCGAGATACTTTGGAAGATAAATTTGCATCGTTACGGGAGGTTGCTCTTGATGATTGCCCAGGGTGCTCGAGGCTGTACGAGCTCGGTGATCGCGATGCGTTTTTTACGCGTCGATGAAAAGGATTACGCGGACAATGTATATCTCCTCTGTAAGGGATTGCTTCTTTCTTTTTTTTTGCGATGTACACTTGATTCAATTTTGATTAACGTAATTGCACGAGCGACTGTTTTTTTTTTTGTCAGAGGAGATTCTTAGACGCAAGAATTGCAAGTTAATAATCAATTTTATTTACTTGATGCAGTAATAATATTTGGAGCAATCACGCGTTCGCTGAAAATTACATTACTGTTTTCTCTGAGCCATTTTGCCGGTTTCATCGTGCGGAGTAAAGTGTGAGGTAGAAACGCGGGAGATACGTGCCACGATTGTTCTTATTGCGATATGTATGTCAAGTACCTTACCGTTGCGAATTGTAAAATAGATTGGTAAAGGCGTAGTAATCGGAGGAGTATTTTTATGGGATATTCAGTGCCATTCCAGCGATTACTTTTCGTAGCGGCTACGCTATCGTCCTTCATAAATTTTGCCCTCGTTTTTATCTCATCGCAGTTAAAGCAAAAATTGTCTGACGTTAATTATTCAATTGACCAAGGATTAAGGAGGATCAAATTTCTCTTCCTTCCTCGTTCACCATCCCGCGGTTCAGGATACAGAGATATCGTTGATTTAAAATCGACGCTTGAATAATACAACCTGGGAAAAACGAGCGAAAAGCAATCCGCCGGTACCAATCGGTTTTTCGGCTAAATTTCATTCCACCGGAACTTTATGTCAGCGCCGCTTATTGCAACCGTTGAATATTTAAACGGCCCTCTGCCACGATCACCGTTCCTCATCGCTTTTGTACGATTCTTCGGGTCCGTCGCGGAATTATTCCCCGGTAACGCAGGGTTAATTATTTCAACTTATGATCAGAGGAAATCACTCTCGTGCCGGATAGGAGGGCAGAGTTTCGAATTGGGATTCGCGGGGGTTGGGCAGCTGGTTGGTTGCTTCAATCTATTCGTGGGCCAATTTGTAAGTCGGCGCGAGCATTTAGGTGCATCTCTGCCCGGCATTAGAGTCGCTTGATAATCGGATACAACTTTATAGTCGCCGTTGCTATTAAACCCGTCTGCGTTTCTTCATTCGCCCCGCTATTTCGAGCTCCACGGTGGATAACTGGGATCGAGGTACAAGGGGAGGCGTGCCCGCATCAAAATGGCACGGAGTGAAAATTGAACGGAGGAAGAAAGGACGGAAGGAAGGAAGGAAGGATGGATGGAAGGAAGGGAGGTAAGTGGAACCGCAACTGTCAGGATTTCCACTGAAACGCGAATTAACATTGCTCTGTCCCTTTCCGCGTACCAACGCGCGTTCCCTTCTTTCTTAATTCCCGTCCAGGGTGTTTTGCACGCGTTCCCGCATTTCATGCTCGTTGCTCTCTTTTACGACTTCTGAAAATCGATGTCGACACAAGGAATTCGTGAATTATTTAAGAATGCTCGTTGCCGCGCGGCCCCGTTCTTGGCCTAATACGAATGAGCCGGTATCCTTGTCGACTCTGCATTCTTCATGAGAATCGCATTGT
The DNA here is from genome assembly GCF_050948175.1 of Xylocopa sonorina. Lineage (NCBI taxonomy): Eukaryota > Metazoa > Arthropoda > Insecta > Hymenoptera > Apidae > Xylocopa > Xylocopa sonorina. The sequence continues at coordinate 8,370,165 of NC_135197.1, read as the reverse complement.
GCGCTCCGCCTAAAACAGACGTGAGAAACACTCGACGTTTCCCCGTCCCCCTCCCGCCCCTTCCTCTTCTTCTTACTTTGTCGTTTCCCCTTCGTTTTCATCTTCTTCTTCCCGTTTATTTCCCCTTCGTGCCTCCTCGACATCCCGCGGTAGCCATCGCGCGGCTTCTGCGGCCGTTGAGTAAACGAGACGAACGTTCGTCGATCCTTCTTGCGGCGAGGCCTCGTGCTAATGGAAAAACGATCTTCCCGTTTGCTTGGAAATCGCTTAGGACGCGGTCAAGTTTTTCAGCGCGAGTGCCGCGAGTGAAAATTTGCTCTTGTAATTTGTTGAACATTCAACGCGTCGAGCGCACACCTTCAGGTCCTCGCGAAACTATGAAACTCGTATGGAAAACGTCAACTTCGCCCTGATTTGCCTTGTTTGGAATTAAAATACCTATCCCATTCTACTCGAGTAAATCACAGTGACGCGTGTATCGTATCCAATCCTAGAGGAACGTAACCATCCTAAAGCCTGCCCCGCCGGAGGAAAGAAAGGCTGGGGACTTAATCGCATTAGATGCTCGGTTCGCCATCCTGCTTTCTGGTCACGTATCACCATAAAACAAAGGAACATTGAGTGCACGAGCGGTCGGAATACGCGTCTTAATATTTAATCCCTCATTATCGGGACTCGGTCCAAGCTTTTGAGGCAATTGGCAGTTTTACTGCCGAGCAAGAATTCTTGTACGTACGCCTGTGGAAGTGTTACGATCATACGTGACGATGCTTCGTTACAACAGTGAGAAAGGTCTAGGGCAGGCATCATTTTAGCTGAAAAGCTTGACATCACTTCAATATTCGACGATGGGATTAATCAATCGAACGAAGGAACGCGATCTTGGCTGTTTTCAAGCTGGTCAATCGATCCTTTCGTTCCAGCAATTGAACCATTTTTTAAATTATCACGCACGATCGCAGAAAGTGAACGTCGCCGTTGTTATTGCACGTATGGCTATAATACTTACTACGGCACTGTCCCTGACCCGAGAGACCTGCAATAATGAAATTAGAGTCCTCGTTGACTGGGGCGAGGTTGAACGTGGAACACATACCCGTTGAAATATCACTGCTTTTGCAAAAGGTGGAACAACCACCTCGACTGCTCTGGGGGGAGGGAAACGAGCGGGAGGAGGGTACGAAACGAATAGAGAGAGAAACGGAAGGCAGTGGTGATCGAGTACCGGACATTGTGCGGTATAATGAAAACATGGCCGCCACCTGGAAATCCCCGATGGCACTGCTTTGAAGAGAGGTCGAGTGAAGTGCTCGTAAAATATTCTTCGATAGAAGGCGATTTCGCGATCGGCTAAACCATCTCGATGAACGCAGGTAATCGATCGGTTAAAATTATCCTGCTTAAAGAAAACGCCATTTGTACATCTGTTGGTTAATATTTTTGTTTTTGTTTCAGACACTAGTGAGTGAAATTTAATTAGATTTCTTATCCATGGAATTAATTGTTTCTAACAATATCGTAGCTGTAATATATTATATAACAAGTTAGTTTATCAAACAAGACTTATCAGAGTGCGCGCGTAGGTGGAAGTTACTTAGACTTAGATATTAAAGGTATATCGTTTCTGTCTCTGACAATAAGGGGGCCGATATTTTAAAGACGAAATCACATCGCCGCACACTTCTCTTCATCGATTATTTAGTCGACCGTAGCCATTTTTACGTCCGCAAAAAGTGCTCGTCCCTCCAGCAGTCGCGAATCCCTGGACGATCGCTGTCCTACGTGTGTGGATCGAAATAAGATGGTCAATAATTCTATTTCTCAATCTGTACAGTCAAGGAGAGGGCAGTAACGATTATCGTTAATATTCTTAATGGTAATCTTCTCGCATGAAAATCGTCTAATTGTAACTAAAATAGTGCGATGATAGTGTCGAGGTGTATAATAGTGGTTTAAATGAACTACAGTCGAACTGGTCGTTAATCTGATTTCCTATAAAAGAGAAGTACGCTGGTACGTCCTCGAGAAAATTTCATGGAGCTCGAAATTAAATAGAATTTAATCTCGGGACGTAGCTGTGTCCTAGTCTCGGCAGAAGTCTGGTTTACGTCACCCGTAACCACTTAGCGTATTGGAGTTTGATTTATTTTCCGAGGCAAACTACCGCCTGGGGAGGGTGGCCACCCTCTGAATCGGCTCTATTGTATTTCTATTAAGTCTTGGGTTCATTCTTTCACCCTGCACGTTTGTTCTGTATCGCCACCATATTTTCTGATACCTCGTCCTCTGCCGCAGATATTGCTGGTCGCACTTGCATCAACTTTTCCTTGCGAACGTTCTATTCGACTTTATCAAGCCTTTGGAATGTCTGCAAAAAATACAGAATTTAAAAACTGTTCTAGAAATTAACAGAATTTTTCTACTTATAAAATCTCGAGCATCCCGTTCTCGTCTGAATTACTCGATCGAATTAGAGTTTTAATTAATTAGAATACAATTTGAGGAACGACCAAGCGTATAAGACTTTTTGTCGGTGATTTAGGAGAACGAATTACTGCGCAGGATGGGGTGCGGTGTTATAAATCCACCATAACAGATTAATTCCATCGTATCTCGAGAACCCAAACCGTATTTATACCGTGTTACATTCTAACATAATTTATTTCGAATATTTATTTACCGACTAACACTTCCAAACGTCGTAAAATGTTTTCTATTAGTCTTTGTAGAAGTGAATATACATTTAAGTATTTTTATTAAAAGAAAATATAAAAAGAGAGAAAGACATACACCGTTCCGCGTTAGTGGAAAGTTTGATTAAAAATGGTCGACGGGAAAATTAAATTTGATCAGAAGCAGCGCAATTATCTCGCTCGGATAAACGACCGTCGTATAATGGTTAAGGAGGGGAATAAGACGTTTCTACACGGACAGCTTGCCGGCGGGAATTAAGCATTCTTTTATCTTTTTACAGCCTCTTTTACGCGTCTCAGCTTGAACTTGCGCGTAATCAATCAAAAAATCATGAGGGTATAAATCACAAAGCGACGTATAATGCGAATTATAAACATTGTTTACTTTTACGTTAATCCGGCCATAAAATTATGGAAGTTTTCATTGAAACAATTTCGTGAAAAATCGAACGAAATATGAAGGCATAACAAACGCGTGTCTTTCATATAATTCTATTTCTAATTAATAATCTTTCATCTATCTCTAATCGATATGAAATCTTGGCAATGTATGAGAAAAAAGCACCTACGGCTATTGTTATTTCATTGACATCCCCTGACGACTGAGATCTTTTTTCATTTAATTATCTCAGGTTTAATTACTGGGAATCACACTTACAGTGGCGTGTACATGCAGCTAACGCGATAATTATTATAGTAAGCTCCGTACGAGTTCCGCACTGGTACCCCTCGCACTGCCAATTTCTTCGCTCTCAGTAATTTACGCAAAGAATTTTGAAATTTTAATGAATCAGATCTTCAACTCTCCAGCTACACGATTCTTCTTTCGCCAATTCCTTTGTATCCGCCTGTAATAATGCATTCTTATCTTCACTACCTTATTTATTATAAAACCATGACTACTTCGAGTAGTAGATCGTTTCCTTAGATGTCGACTAGTTTTTGTGTTATGAAATATTGAAGAATTATATAGAATATAAAAGTAGAAATTTCTCAAAATTCATCGTTAACAAACGCAATGTTCATTTTCGTAACGAGATATCGTTCTTGGACAGTTAATCGAGGAATACACAGGCTAACCACAGGTCTGTCCACTGAACAATCGGTTGCCTGATCCGTGGATAAATCGCGCAAAGAAATCGACGCGTAGCATGCGAGCGGCTCGAAGGTCCCGAAACAGTATCGCGGACGATAACAACGGCCGTTTGGGGGCGGAAGGGAATGCGGTCGGTGATAAACTCCTCGGTAGACAGAATACAGATCGAAAGGCTGCCGGCTAACCAAGTTATCGTGGCCCCCGCTGTATTCTTGCCCCCACTTTCCCTCCATTTGGAAAATCCCTTGGCACTAAATAAATGTTTCACCCTGCACAGCCTGGCCTCTGGTATATTTGTATGCGGTGTTGCGCCACCGATACTGCACCCTGTCTATATACTTTCTACGGCAGGCCACTGTACAGCCCCACTGGCTTCATATAGTTACGAGAACAATGTTAGAACATAGGTGTCCGTAAGAAGTACGAGCTCGTCGGCTTCGTGGCTGCGAAATTATTCCATTCGAGGATTAACCAAGGATTAACAAGTTTCAACTAAATTCCAGTAAGTTTCTATGGACTTAAATATGATACAAACCCATAAGTTCAACAATCTTGTAAATCTATGAAAAGACTTGAGAAGGAGTTTGAAGATACTTGATACTTTTTGTTAGATAAAAATTCCTTCGTTCATCCGTCATTCGTGAAAAGCTGAATAACATTTCTAGACCTGCTCTGTTCAGTCGAGAACCACAACGATTGCTTTCTCTGTATATGAGTCCGCCGTCTCCTTGGCATAAAACTTTCTCGTTGAATGTTTCACGAACATATTCGCCGACCGTCACAAACTCGTAGGATCTTATAGGATCCCCTTCAGGGCGATCCTCGACTGGCCGGGAACTTTAAAGTTCCGTAGCCGCACTGGAAATCTGGATCGGAAATCCGCGGGGAGAAAGAAAACTTCCTTCCATTTGTCGTATAGTCTGCGCAGGATAATTCAGAGATACGTCGATTTTCCATTCCTCCGCGGCATCCGTGGCCCTGTTACCGCTGAATCTTTTAAGGGATATAAAACCGTGCCAAAAGAGTTTTTCCATCGCACGCGGTTACCCAGCTACGTTTTCAAGAGGCGTAAAATTAACTTTTCTCGCGTCGAACTTCCTACGTGCGTAAAGAACATAAATATTTTATTAGAAATTATTAAAAAATGTTTAACGTACCCTTTGGTCTTATTTTTACGAGAGAAATCGAAATCTCCTTACAGATTGTGCCACTTATCTGAAAGTATTCTGTGCATGACTCACAGATATTTAAGTGTTATAAAATATCGCGTAGTAGGTTACACGATGCTGTGAAACTTCTCAAATTGGCATGCTGTTTTCGTTCGCCAACTTTCTACAAAGCGTGCTAGATTCCGACATTAATAGATAGCGGATTGCGAAAATTGCCTCTACCGAAACAATTCATACTTTGCTAAATTGCTTATTGCCTGGGAGAACGATTTGCTGAAGTGTACTTGTCGCAATTATTGCCAGGCCAGTCGTAAAACAAAAAGTATCCCTTAATGACTACAAATGTATTCCCCCATACATTTATATTAACAGGATTATTAATATAAAAATCCTTCAAAATTGCTCTCAATAAAATTTCCCCATAGAATCGCTCAATTAATACATCGTGCCACCAAACTATCCTCATTATGCAAACTTCTTTTCCCCTTAAACCAACGCGGCTCCAAAAAAGTTGCTCGACTTACACGCACTTCATCGCCACCTATTTCACAGCATCGAACATCACCGCCCGCTTGGTGGAACATTTTTTCACCCCCGTTCGAAATAAAATTAATCACCTCATCGTTCTCATCCCAGTTTTCCCTGCACAACAGTTACCCAGGGCACGATGGTACCTTTTTCCCGGCTTTGGGTCTGCAACCTGTAACCGAGACCCGTGGCAACCGGATTTACATCGAGACTGTCTCAGTAACGAGCGTGTAACACTTGCGCCCTCGATAGATCCATCGTGGTCCCCCCACGACAATACACAATTTCACAACAAGCCAATCGTTCGAGCAGGCCGCACGCCCCTCGTCAAGTGGTTGTTCGCTCGATGAACCTTGCGAGAGGCACAAAGCCTCCAGTCCCCCTTTCGCAGCAGCCCCCTTCTTAACTCCCCAGGGATCGACGCCAGGGAATCATAACATTTTCGCGTAGGATGTAGGTGTCGTGCAGTCACAGTTCTCACATGGGCGAGCTGTAACGAAATTGATGTCTCTGTTTCGTATCACGTTCCGGGTGTGACCGCTCCTCCTTCCAAACGGGGGTTGCTCGTTCCTTGATTATGCTTCGTCTGGCTAGGTTCCTCGGCTAAGTGGGGGAGGTTTGATAGCTTTTGATTACCGTCGAGTGTACAGCGTTAGACGTGGCTGGTGAATGCCTTTGTTTGTACACGTTTAATTAGTTTTCTATCGTTAATGGTACATTAACATTCATTTTATATCGAAGTAGGTTTTATTACTAAAAATGGACAAATTTTCGTCATAGATATTAAAAGAAATTACAATCTTGATTGGTAAAGTCTGTTTTCATTGAAACGATTATGTTCGAATAACACGGACAAGATCATCTCCATGAAGTATAATCTGTCTATCAGTTTTTCATTGATGCAGCAATCGTCAGTGGTTTTCGACCCTTCTTCTGCCGGTGAACAGTTCCCATTGATGCAGCTAGTACACGCGCTAATCTGCACCCCACTTCGATCTAATCAATTATTTACTGTTGCCAGTGTTCTGTCATGAGATAAATATTCTCTCTGCGTAATACGAAACTGAATCAGACGACAACAGGGAGGAGATATACGAGCATCGCGAACGATTACAGATACGTGTAACGAGTGTCTCCGTTGTCGCAAGGGACCAATACTAGAGGAAGCTCGAAAGATTCACCCGCAATTACCTTTTCCACTTATGGATCCATAGAACGAACCAACTGCAATAGAATTTCAGAATCAACGGATGAACCGTTTTATTTTAGTCGAAGCTTAATGTTTCAAGGATTTCGCTCCACGATTTTTCCACGCTTTTTCGCAACGCGTTTCCACGAAATTCTTTCATCGCATGCTGTCTCGCAGTACGAAACGTAGCCGATTATTTCGCGAATCACACCCGCGTTTCCCGGGTTTAAAACTCCGAGTGTCCTGAATAAAAAATAACCCCTTTCGAGAGGGCACGCATACAGCTGGTTTTCCACGTCGTCGCGTCTTTCATCGCGGAACAGGACAGACCGGTCAAACCCCTTGATTTTCCCCTCCTCGTCCCGTTTCTGTCTACCCGGTTGCAACCTTTTCGCCGCCGCCCGCTCGCTCTGTCGCAGGGCTCCTATCGCGGGGCTTGTAAGCGTTTCCAAAGGGGTGCGATGAATTATTCGGGCGTCGGTGAAAACGCCTAAGTGACAAGCGGACGTCTGACATCCAAATTGATCCTCGATCGGAGCGGATCGACTGGAGGACCGAACTCCAGGTCCAGGTTGTTCGTTTCGCGAGGGAGACGAGCGTTGGATTTTACAGAAGTGATCGCAAGAGCAACCTGGTTTTCTTGCATAATTCGCGACCGCCCAACGTTGCCTGATTAATCTCTCATCGCGTGTACAGGGATCGAGAAAAATCGAACCGTTTGTTTGTTCATCATTTTCTGTCCTCTTCGTCACTTCACTGTCGAGGGTTGACGATCGTTCGACTGCCTTTCTTATATTTTTACGTTTGCAATATCGATTGAAGTGTTTCTACTTTTATGCTCAGTTACGTGTACTGGAAAAAATAACAAATACCATATTGCGTAATGATAAGTAGGAACAGTCGATTTGTTTGCAAGCAACGTTTTACCGTAGCTCGTAGAAGGTCCAACTTCTATCGCAAGCAGTAGGAAATAGTTTGAATGTTGAACTATAACACGCGCTTGTAACTGCGTAATAATACGCGACCTCAGTTGGAAAAGAAAGGGCAACGGAGAAGGCAAGGCTTTAGTGGATGTTTCGCCGCTACGTGTGCGGCAAATTATTTTGTTGCCATTACTCTTGGTACCGCAATGTTTATTGCGCAACGGCACGCTGGACGTGGATCATTTTTAAATGAATTGCCGATCGAAACGTTGCATAACGAAACGCGTTCGCTACGCGCGTTTTACTCGACGCGAATGCATTGGTTCGTTTTGAAAAATCTCAACCTCCAAGCTTGATGAATGCGCCATGCTGGGTTATTACCTTTGCGCATTTGCACATTCTTCGTGAGATTGAGGCAGAAAGACGTACGACAATCTCGTCAGTAGCAAATTTTTAAATATTTATAGTTATGTAATACGTAACATGTGATGTGCATCGTACTAGTCTATGATAACACTGTAATATTAAACTCCTGTAGATGTTATATTTCATCTGTCTTTTTATTGTTGGATACTTACTTACATAACAGTACGTTTGCACGCTTTACGTTCCTTATGGTATGCAATATTCATGCGCTCAACTTTTTTTCAGTTCCATCAAATTACATGGAAAGCAACTTTGATCTAAGGAAACCTACTTCGCGGTATTAAATTTTCAAAGTGCAAGTGGGCTTGAAATAAGTTTAAAATAAATTATTTATTTTCGTGTAGAGTTACTTCTTGAATTTTTCGCGAGTACTTATTTATTCCTTGAATATCTACGTAGGTGTGTCTTGTTCGTTTGCATTGCTTCCAATTTCGCGCCACGTTCATCGAAAATGTAATCACAAAGTTTAGCTGGCCATATTTCAGCCCGCGAAATAATAAAGTCGTTCGATAAGACGAGGAAAATGGTGGGACAAGTTTGCAGACGGTCGCCGTAGTAAATTGACTGGTATAAAAGAAGGTGACTGACTATCCATTCCGCGATTACAGGTGACACGAACAGTTCCGTCAGCTTGCACTAAACTATCGATCAATAGCGAAGAAATTCTTTTTCTCAGCTCCAGCAATATTTAAAAAACTACCTAACAGTGAAAATGGAATTGTCTAAATAATAAGATATACTCCAAACACTCTTCAAACTATACTTATCGTCTGATTAAACTATGTCAATAGACAGACTCGAGACACGTATAACAACCAGTACACAACCTGAGACACGACGAAGACACGCGAAAGTGAGTCTGGTGTAGATCTCAGCAGCGGTTTCTCATTCACTCTTCCGTGGCGGAAAGGCTGCCCTTTAGCTCGATACTGCAGACGGCGTTCTGCTGGCTGTGCATACTTGCTACAGACGCGCAACACGACGGCGAACTTCATCGCAACAGCCCGATAAAACGCCAGACTCAACGAAGAGGACGAGAGCATGAGGAGCGAAGATGAGAGGCAACTATTTTGGAAGAATCGGAGAACACGAGGAGAGAGGGAAGGATCCGCGAGGAGAAAAGAAAGAACTGGACGCGGAGGCGGTGAGGGGTGAGCCTGGGGGGTGGACCAAAAGGATATTCGTCGTAATTAAGTCCCTCCGCTTCTTCAACTCGATGCGGCACGTCTCTGAAGCGAGACGAAGACACGTTGGTGCACGCTGGAAGAGAAGAGGAGTGGGCCAGCAGAGGGCAAGGTGGATGGAGGAGAGCGAGCATGGAGAACCTTTACGAGGGAGGAGAAAGGAGAGGAAGAAACGAGGAGGAACCGAGGATAGAGGAGAAAAAAGGAGGCACAACGATCGGACAATAAATAATATAGGAGAAAAAGGCGATCGCCTGCAACATTCTGCTCAAATGTTAAATAGGTATCAATTTAACGCTGTCCAATGGGCGAGCTTGTAGGCGGGGTCTCGTGGAAAAGGATTGGTCGCCGGCGTCGTGGTAGGCGATGCCGCACGTCGGGACGCCGGGTTGCCGCTCGAGTCGCCGCAGAACTATGGTAGGGATGGACCATCTGGTTTCTCTGGTTCCCTCACAACGTCGCGTCTCTCTCGTCGCGACCGACCTGGATTCACGTCCCAACTCACCACGGATCGAGTTCCGTACCGAGAAACAGCCCTTTCGTGTGACACCACGTGAGCTACCACCGTACGAGTGTACCCCCGCGTTCTCGATTCCTCTTTTCCTCTCGTCGATCTAGAAATCGGACCGACTCCTTCGTGCCCTTTGACCCGCGTCACCTGTCGACAGGGTCACTTCTGATGAACAAGGGTGCCCAGGATCGAAGGCTCTGGGAATTGTAAGAGTATTCATTTTGATGGACTGCTGTGGTGATTCCTTATTCGTTGGTTTCGCTGAACAGTCCTCCTCGAGGAGGCGAAACGGTATACATTTTTATGGGCAAGTGAACAGACAGTGATAAGAACAGTAGCAAGAAGTGCATCGATGGACTATTGATGTGATCTTGTGTTTGATTGACTGTCCGTGGAGCGAAACGGGTTATCAGTGTCCTACCAGTGTGGTTCTTCGACGAACGACGCACGATTCAGTTTAGCTACATTGGAAAATTCTTCTAAGGAAACAGAAATATTCCGCTTCGATGTTCGCGGACAATATGGCCGTCAGGCGAATTGGAGTACTCGATGGTCCGAACGTTGGATGAAGATTCACTGAGATAAACACATTGAAATCGACAAATGAGAATACATACTTACTCTTGAGCCGAGAGTAACTTAATAAGAAGTACACTGCTTTATATTCAACCAGATATTCGATAAAGCAATTCAAGGAAGTGGCAGAGGTGCACGATGAGTATCCTAAGCAACTTTTGCTTAGCTCGATTTTGAATATAACGAGTCGTCCAAAAAGAGGAGCACGGTTAATTAAACAGATCAACCGAGAATTACCATGTCGGTTCACGGCGACAGCGACGTGGACGCGACGGAGGAGATCAACGTGGACGACTCCGACTCCGGAAGTTGCAGTCCGCGTAATTACGCGACTGACAATCGTCGGATCGAGCACTCCGAGTGCTCGAATTCCCCGCCACCGAGTCAAACCAGCTCGAGGACGCTGCAAAACGAATCGCCGAGGAGTCACCCTTTCAGTATAAGTCGTCTGTTAGGCGAGAATCGGTCCCAGAATCCGAAGAGTCCCCTGTCGGAGGACTTGGACAGTGACAAGGAGAGGAAGTGGTCCTGGGAGGAGGGTAACAATAATGGTGGCTCGTCGATGACTCTGGACGACGGCAGAAGGTCCTGGGGACACGAGATCGAGGAGAAATTGTCCGAGAAGGACGACGACGATACCGGAAGCACGCCGGAAACGCAGACCAACTCGACGTCGTCGATCCACTGTACCAGCGCCGCTGATTTGTTGGCGCCGTTCAGACTGTTTCCAACTGGATCCGGTCTGATCTACACGGGCGGAGGCGTAATAAGGGTTCCTGCGCATCGACCACCCGGTGCTAATGGGACGGCAACGGGTGCACTGCCTGCACAGGCGTTGATACCACCTTGGAGTTTACAAGCGCTTCAGCACAGTCAACAACAGGCGGCGGCGGCAGGCCTCCATAGGGCGAGTTTGCTGGCGAACCTAGCCGCACATCCGCTCCAGGGACACCCACACCTTAAGGACAGGCTGGCAGGTAAGGGGACCGTGGAGGCGATGACACGTTCGACGTCGCAAATTTAGGGTCCCCGATGGTATCTTGGGGATTAGTGGGAATGTCATGTTAAATCCGAGTTTAGGTTCGGGAACAGTTATATGTAATCACGGAATCTTGCTTTTTACCTCTGCAGGTTTTTTCTTCGCCTCTCGTTCTCTCTGGTATTTATTTGCGTAACGAAGAGCTTACTAGAAATTGTTCGCTCCGATGAGTGTGGCAATGGGACGGTATTTTATTGAGTTCTGATTTTATTTTACATACAAACGTGAATTAAATGTCAGGGTGGAAAGAATTTATGGTATCTGCATGCCTACCATGGTATTTAACATTTTTGTCGGAATCCTTAATTAGTGTGTAGACGTCTCTCAAACAAGTTAATTTTTCTTTCCTTTTGGTTTCCCTATGTTACGTGTCTTATCAGTTTGCGTCAATTAATCTGAGCCTTAAACGGTGGAAACAAGCTCGTCATTTTTACCACTTTGAACAGTCCACTACTCTTGGAAACCGATAGTCCATAAAACAAGTAATTAAAGTTGCTGATGTTTTAGTTACACTTTATTTTATATAACTATTAATAACCTGCGTTATGTAATATCAATAGTCCGTCAATATTTCGTTCATTTCACATCAGATTTCAATTAGAACACCCTATCATTTACGTCATGTGTACAATGTGAGCTTTAACACTTCCGATCAATATTTTACACGTTTGACAAAAAGTTATTTCCAGCAAAACGATTCAGAGATGGAAATATATCACGGTTTAAAATCGAATCCCATTTCAATTCGTGAACGGCTAAAAATCTGTACAATAGTGACGATTCTCTTAATTATTTTCATTTCTATCCATCGTTCAACTCTCAATTCGAACGTGAATTCCTTCTTGCCGCGAACCTCGATTCCTGCTTATCAACCACATTTTCTGATTGTAACAATCGCGTTATTATTTTCTGGTTACGCGAGAATTATCTGCGTCTTGATGCAAAAGAGAAATAACTTTGGAAGTGTGAATTGCGGTTTCTTCACGGTGTGCGACGATCGTGGACAGACAATAATGGAGACGTTAACGCGTGCAATGACGGTTTCCACGTCATCGTTTGGGTAAAAATTGCTACGTTATAAGTAGTTAAAAGTTATTCTTCTCGAGAATCTAAATATCAAAATTTTCATCAAAAAGTGATACGAGTTTAAATAACACGGTACGTGTGTCTATATTTTTATGTCGCTTCTTTTTCTATTCTGATATTCCAACAAGAATAGGAACTTACATCCCTACTGTAGATGCATAATTCAGTGCTTCTATTTTCAAATCTATTTTTCACTCACCGTTCTTAGCTGTTAGACAGTCCAAGGAGTCTTACACTGAATTCTATATCACAAATCTATTTCGAACCTTATCTAACTCCATCAAACCTTTTTCCGGGCAGCCGATACGCACGATAGCGTAAAAAGGCAGGACATAAAAAGAAATATAAAAATGATCGAATACCTGCCTAATTAGTTAAAAGCCACTCGTGTTATCTCGTTCCTGCCTTCATTTGCAGCCTCTGCGTGTATAATAAACTACACATACTGGTTACACGCTTCGCCAATCACCAGCGAAAGAAATATGAAGCAAACACTCTACATCGGGCCGATATTAAGGGGATGTTCTAATCAATGACAGAAATTCGCTTTTAGAATCCTTCTAAAAATAGTTACAACTTGGTACCATAAAACTATATAAACAGCCAACGTACTAAAACAAAATTCGTTAAACGGCCAAATACCTTTTTATTCAGCTCAGAATATTTCCAAATTCTAAGGAAATATAGCACAATCATTCCTCTTCCGCCAGAATCATCTCGACCCACGCTGCGCATCCACTCGCGTCATCAATGGCCACGTTTCACGATCGTATAATCCATGAAAGTAAGAAAATCCTCTCGCGTTATTAATTCCACGTCCAAATCCGATTGGAGGACAGCGGGAAATCGAGTGTCGAAATGCAGCCGGATAGAGGGACGCGGTAGTCGGTGTAGATTTCAAGAGTGGTGTCTCCGATCGAGATATGAGTCGCTCTAATTGGATTCGTGTATCTTTAGACCACCAGCCAGAAGATTGTTAGAACGGCGGCTCGCGACGACGACGTTGGCCAAGTCGCGTATAGTCGACATCAATTATGAGCAGCGCCATGGAAATTATTCAATCAGCCCGTCGTCGCGATCAGCCCTGGTCGTATGACCGTAGAAGACGGGCACACGATCTGAGTGCGTGTTACGTGGATATGCTTGGTGCACCTGTACCTGTACGCGGTCGACGCTATGACATTTTAATAGCATGCAGACAAGTCGAAGTCTTCACGTTCCACCGAACTCGCTCGATAAACCCTCGTCGCTGGCTTTCCTCGCTTTTTTTCGTCGCGCAGTCCCCGTGGCTTCGTCGAGAGGTAACGCGACGCAGGAACCAGTCCCGAGCAACGAACCGTCGACTTTTATCTAGCGGCCGTTTCCGCTAACGAGATGCGTTAGTTAATTCGACCGTTCGGTTCCGACGATAACGTGGAATCGAGCTCGATGGATGCGCTCCACGGATGTCTGAGTGCCATTACTTTGGTGACGTTTGGATACCCTCGAAACGAAGCGCACACGAGGTGTGTTACGGGGTTTAGGGATCGGATAGGACATCATCATCCGCTGTTAATTCTTCGCGTGGTATTTTCGACGCAATAATTTATCTCCTCAATGATTCTTTACCTTTATTGCATCTGTACACTGGTATTAGAAACAGGATGTATTACACGTGTACTTATGTTCGCAACAATTACCGCTTACCTGGCTGAAATTAACAGATCGTTTAGCGGAAGTATCGTTTTGACCTCTGATTACTTTAAGTATCATACGTAGATTCAAATGAAGACACACATCGGGAGAAAAGTAATAATAAGAACGCCTTTGTTTCTCGGTTATCTCGTTTCTCGGTTAACTTTCTTAATAATTTCGAGCAAGCAGACACGAGACGCTGAATTTCTTTTAACACGTTTCTTTTGTCCCCTTATATTGCCTTTCAGAATGTAAAATTGCCGAATTTACGGTTAAACCGTCAATTTCTGGGCGAAGTAACGGCAGTTCGGGAACAATTTGCATTTGCCCTGAACACTTGAAAGGGGGATCACTTTCACCGTCTCTTTTGACAGTGTCGATTCGTTTAACGGCGCGAAAGGGGAAATACCTGTAATGTAAACGTCGCTGGCGCGCAGAGGATTATTACCGCACGATAATTGTGCGTGAAGGAAAAAAAAAAGGGACAGGAATGAGATATAGTACAAAATACGTGTATAATTATATAGCATCTCGCGTTCGAATTTTTTCCTACACGTTACGTGAAACCTGGCATTACTTTTCGTGACGCGACACCACGAGACACGCACGTCCAACCGTAAGCATCCGAGCACTTCGAAGGGTGTCGCTTTCGTCGAATTCGCTGATTTTTATGGATCTCCGCAGATTGGTGGACGTAATAGCTCCTATTCCCTACTCTCGAGAAACAATCGTTCGCGTCTAATTGGTGAAAACGTTCTGGACAACGATGGAAACGCGAACGAACCGTACCCCTCCCTTCTGTGGTTTCATTGCGGGCGGAGATGTTTTTTAAAACACATAATAGAACAGAACAATGTAATCTTAACGACCGTGGGTATCGAGCGTTGCCGATTAACGATTTTTCTGTCGTGACGTGGGAAAGAAATTATTCCCTCGGTTGCTCGGTGATCGCGAGGTGTCGTCGCGGCGTCAGACTCTAACGGAACTAATGTAATCGTACAATTAACGTTTAATAGCGCAACTACGCTTGGGAGAGTTATTTAGCGTGGACGTTGTTTAATTTATCGCGATTCGCTATGAATAGTAGATTGAAATCGGTTTTTGAACGTTTCTGTTCGGTCACGCACCGTTACCAATTCCCACCACGCATAAGTACGCTTTGTGAAATGCGCTGCTGGTTGATTACGTAAAATAACGGGCTAATTGATAATTTAATTACGAAAGATACAATCTCGTAAGTAATGGGAATGTTTGAAGGAATGTCTCGAGAAAGAGGAGACTTCAGAGATTAGTAGAGATAGAGAAAGGGAGGGGAGATATATCGATGACTCATAATTGCGAATAAAGTGTGAATAAATTAACTTCAATCATACTGAAAGGAGTGAAATGTTCCCGTTATTTATAGAGTGACCTGATCACCTGATACTTATCATTTAATGCGTGTTAAGAATTCACAAGATAGCGAATTTTTTAGTGCGAGCACCTTTCCTCGGTTTCATTGGCTTGTTAACTCGGAGTATTATGCAGGAGATATTGTGAAACGGTTTTCTATTAATTAGTGCCATATTTGTAACATTTAATTTCATTAGTGTCCTTGCACAATTGAAGAATAAGCTTTGTTACCATTTAAATGACAACTACTGTCAACGTGGGAATCTTTCGAACGCTGACCATCGCCGTAGACGCGTTCCCTCGAACACGTCGGCCAGTTCTTGACATTTCAGCCCTTAATTTCACATTAGGTCCGCGGTTACGGAAAATTTCAGGCGCCCAAAATGTTCTCGAGCAATTATCGTAAAAGTTGTTCTATAAAATTTTGTTGAGATTATACGGAACCAAGCGGGGCTGTTCGGTGGTTAGCGGGCCAGCAATAGGCAATTTACGTTCAGAGAAACAATCTTGCCGATTTGACAGGATGGTTTCTCTAATTGTAAGCCAAAACTCTTCGACCCTCGGGGCAGCAGTGTGTAAAGCTGAACGCCTCGAGAGCCAGTGAATAGAAGCAGGTCCGTACGAATGCAACTTACGTATCAGTGCAAAAGTACAAAACCACATTCAAAATCTCATCGATCAACCCAAAGAAGCCCAATAAATACCGTATTATACTTGGAAATGAACAAAAAAACAGGGTTATTAATGTAATTTAAGCGAAGTGTAGAGATACTTCGATTTAAGAAAGACCCAGTCTTCTCCATGGAGTCCTCCATCCGATCCATCTGTAATAAGAATTATCATTTAACGTCTGTACAATCAAATTGCATGCGTATGTACGTCACTGAGCTACGTGAAACAAGATAAATCGCATGTTATCCGTTAGTTCTCGAAGCGGATACTTTGAGCCACGTCAGGTGTGACTACACCTTCACCGTTCGCCGACTCGTGGCCATAAAAGGTGCAACAATTTGGTTCTCGCAGGCAAAAAGTCGAACCGAGTTCGGACTATGATGGTATGTTCGGTGAACTCGCTCCCATCTGCGTGGACCTAACAATTGCCTCGAACGGATATATTTGTATCCACATCTAAGCAGTATATACATAGTTTTCCTTTAAGAAATGTAACCGATCCCACTCGAGGTTCTTCACTTCACAAGATTATCGAAATGATGATGGAAACTAAGTTTTCTGAGAGATACACATCGAGCTGCGTTCGTAAAAGTTCTTATGGCTATTGCAAATTCGATGTTAGTGTAATTCACTCGTGAATCCGATAAGGGAACTGGTAAAAAGCAACCTAGGTATATTGAAATACAAGTTTACAAATGTTGCACAACCAGTTTATCCTGTACCATTGCTTAGGCTCGCTACATTCGGTGTGTCTTCGTGATTTTGCATGTATAAACATCGTGTATTTCAGTTCTCCCTTGTTAACACGCAACCATAATTTCGTATAAGGCTTGCAGCTATCGGATGATACTGCGATATGAAAGGCATCGAGAAGTAACGGAGTCGCTCACTTTATTCAGAAATTTTAACGTGGTGAATCTGGAATTCGTTAGTCGATTATTAAACGAATGGCATGAATATCCTCGAAACAACTTATCCATTATCGCGATCATTATTGTAAGAAAATCACGTTTTCCGTATATAATGAAAATAACCGCAAACAAAAATTGAAGCAGAACTTTTCATTCCACCACCTACCATAATTACACTCCGATTATAAAAGGTGAATTGTCACATTGTTTCAATCAGGACAATGCTATCACAGCAGCACTCTATAATTTTCCTATTTCACGCATCCTTCGTGGAATCAGACGATACGATCAACAATTACTCCTAGGGACTCCAGCTTTCCATCCGGTTGGTAGCTGGACATAGATGTCCCCATTCGTGGAACTAATTAACAACGATTTGATATAAAATAAGCTGCAATTCTGGTATTCTATTAAAATTACTCACTCATGAATTCACTATTTCATTTTATTTATAAGAAACGTGGTAAGATTCGAAAGCACATCGGAAACCAAGATATAATCTCTAATAAAAAATTGTCCTTCACGTTTCTGGTTTATTTTTTGCACGAAGACTAGCTCCAATTAGAGTTCACAATTACAGAGTTACAGTTAAAATTGGACACTATCACAAATACAGTGTGTCTACATATTCTTTGGACCATAAACCGAGTCACGTGACGTACGTCATACGCGTACCATGCTATTACAAGGCAAGAGATGGTAAGTAAGGCATACCCACAGAGACAAAAAGCGTATAAACTCAGCTTAATTGTATAACCAAGAATTACTGATTCGTTTTCTGAGAATGCACGATGAATGATCGTTAGCAATGTTCCATTAACGTGCAGACCTTACCAAGCATTCCGCGTGGTTATTTGTTCAACGAGCACACTCACCGATCATTGTCAGCAACGAGCGAAAGAATCGGAGAAACTTTCCGCGGTAGAAACCGATTGGAAACCCGCGTACATCGACAGTAAAAGGCCGCGTGGTAAGGACACGGACAGCCAAAGAAGAATAAAATGGACGGTGAGGAGAGTCCAGGACGGACTGCCCGAGGCTGGAGATAACCGGGTACCGGGAACAGAGAAAAAAGGCATCGCGTGACCGAAACCTGAAAACCAGAATACCGCTGCCGTTGCGAGCTGCCTCGAACACACGGACCCCATACTTCTTCGTTGAATTCGAAGTAGGAACATGCGTATATACGAATCCGGCTGCTGTGCGTGTACGTACACGTCGCGGCTGGTGTTGTCGTTTTTAATTTTCGACCGGAACTCTACCGGTAGCCGCACGGACAGATACTCGGCTACCGAATTGGAACTCCCACAGTGAGGACCGAGAGGAGGGACACGGGGAAGGGTTGAAGGACGAATCATTTTCTTTGGGTTTTTAGGTAGTCGTTGCTTCTTCCTTCTTTTTTCTTTTTCTACTTTCGTTGATGCTCGTTTCGTCGCGTTTTAACGGTGAAGGTGTTATCGTCGATAAGTAGAAGTGGTTTTCGAGGAGAAGTTTGTAAAGGTGGTATTTTATGCGCTGTTCGGAATAAATGCGCTATTCTCGGAATAAATTAATAATTAATTTCTATACTGCACGGTATAACGTTACATTTTTAAAGGATGATGTTCTTTATCATTGAGTATAGTAGAGTAGGAGAGGTTTTTGTTGTTTTCTTGTAAAAAAAAGGAGTGCTGTAAGCAATTGTATGTATAAGTCTAGTTTTTCTTTGACAAGTTGAGGAACAGTAGTCATGGATTTTTAATTTCTTGTTCCAATACGAGCGTGGAGTTCTGGAACGTTGGTCATAGTCCGGAAAAATGTTTCTCAGTATTCCCATCATTTCTACTCGAGCAACCTGCTTAGTTGGTGCTGTTAGAGCATTTCATTTCTCGAATCGTACGAAGGGCGACTGACCTGTACGATGTTCCATTCTATAAAATGTGGATTCAATATATTTTACATAAGCAATGCTTCGAAAGAATTAATTACCTTTCCTCTGCTTGTTGCATTAAACAACTGTTGGAATTTAATCAGCTCTTCTTCAAGGAGCAATTCACCTTGATTCTAATAACTCATTACCACCTGGGAATAAGGGTGTACACGGTTTATCCGCTTGAGCGCGAGATTGAATACCTCTCGCAATTACAAATTCAATTCGTTTCCGCTGTATCGCCTACACTCTGCGCGAATCGTTCACCAAAATGCGAATTGTTCCCTCTCGACGCTCGCCTCTTCCTGTTGAATAGACATGAATGGCTAATCACTTTCTCCAAACACAAAAATAAAAATAAATATTACACTGAGAATAATTTTTCTACTCTACTATGTGATTGAATATCTTCAGTTTCAATCCAGTTATCGTCGCGTTAACATTTTCATTGTCAATGATAAATGACTCGTTTATACTTTTATTACTGCAATTCATCATTTTTTTGTTTTATAATCATCAGTCGCTCTGATTTCACAGCGTCGAACATTAATTAGGTCCGCGCACATTCTCCTTACATAACACTAACGTGCAGGCCATAGCCACTTAGTATCGACTTAGCTCAACCAAGTTAATTTTTGCGAGAGGCTAACAAGATTTCCTCCCCCTCCCCAGCGGAACACGGGAAACAATCCGGATCTGTGAAACCACTAAAACGGCAGTAGAATAAGGACGTCAGGTGCGGCCATAGAGAGCCAGGTCTGGGTTGCCCTAGAAACGATAATTATTCAAACCGGTATTACGTAGTAATTAATCTGGAGGCAGATTAGTGCCGGGCAACGCCACGGTGGGCGTTGACTGATCGAGTTAGCGTTGAGTTAGGGATTTCGCTGCTCGAGTCTGGCAGGCCCTGGAAGGTCGGCTACGCTCGTCCATCATCACCCCGTTTCTGCCGGAACGAGCTGTACGTACAGCCAGGCTCAGAGACCGGAGCGTTACATAATTAACGTGACTTCAGTTTAATTTTGCTGCAGACAATTAGCACGGCGAGCCATTCACCTTGGCTACAGTTTCAGGACGATTCCACTTGGAACCGTGTTTAGACATCCCCCTTGCATCCTCCGGTGACACCTGTCCAGTCTCTTGCACGACTACCGTTATTTAAGATTTCACGTCGCGTTGTACTACTTTATTCGATCTTAAATGATACTCGAACATTTTTTAACTTTCTTTACCGTAATCACGTTTATCCAATTGTGAACAGTAACCAGGAATTTCTAATTTAATGCAACGGTAGATCGTGTCTGTTTGCGTTGATGGTGGGTAGGTATTCCTCTGAAGGAAGATTCGAATTAATTTTGTGGCGAATAATTAGCGTGGATAGTCATCCATCTTGATTAAACTTTGAGATAACTTAACTTGGAATTATGCTTCACGATTTTGCTGATTCTATTATGTATAAGGGTATATTTTCTATACTACAGAGAGTAGATCGATACAAAATTGACGTACGCGATTGTACGACACTAATTCTATAAGGGACTATCGATAAAAAATAGCCAAAGTTCGTCGAAAAAAATGCTGGCACCGTGCATGGCGATACTTTGACGTTCGTCGAACATCAGGATCGGCGCGGTTTCCAGCATATCATTCGCGATTTTTCGACGTCCCTGGAGAAATCGTGGGATTTGCCGGCAGGTCTTCACGAACGTCAGAGTAAATTTCGCTAGACCCCGATCGCACCACCCTGCAACCCGTCATAACGTATAGATTATTCGTGCACAGGGCCGATCGATCAATGATGTACGCAGATCCGATTCACCTTTCCTTCCCGCGCCCTTAACAATCCCCACAGGAACAGTTCATCGCTCTGACTCCTGTTTTTTTTCTCTCGTACACATGAATACTGACGTATGTCGAGACCAATTTTGGATAATATTCGTGTAAATCGCAGTGAAGCTCGAGATTATTTGTTGGTTTGGTATGGTAGAGAAGGCATGGGTTTTAATCCCTTTAAAGATGATCCTTTTATGGATAAGATAATGTCGAAAAGATAATTGTTTGCACGTAGAAAAACTAAAACAACAAGTACACGAATTATATAAACTGTTTGGCAATATTTTATAAACTAATTCCGAAGCTAGTCGTGCAGAGGAATATAAATTCACATTCAGATGGTCGACCAATATTCAGCACGAAGATATACCAAAAATTCGTTCTCACGTGTAGATAAACGCGAAGTAAGATACAAGCGTTGCGGTTACGATACGTTTAGGATATATACGATGGTGTATCTCAGGGGTAACTTTGAATAATAGAACGGATTCACGCATATTTAAAGTGAAATGAGCACGAGAGGAGAACGATCGCTAAGGGCACTCCAATGAAACCTGCTTCACTTAACACAGAATTAGTTATTTCCATTCTATTTCATATTTGCGAGATTGTTGAAACGTTCTAATTTCTCAAATATTATCCCTTTAACGCAACGTACTTTTGCATCGTGGAATAAAAATAATCGATGTTTGACTGACCGAATCTCCTGTCGGACTATTATTTCTTTAACTACTGTAGAGCGTTGTTCCAGCACTAAACGAATGAAATTGTATTTGGTGGAGCGAATCAGTGAATGATTGTAGGAACTGATTCAGTTAGATCGTCGAAACAACTTCCACTGACTTTTGAACGAGTAATTCCATGCGTCGCGTATCGTTCAACTTTTAGTGGCCAGTGGAACACGAGAGGTACTTCCGGATTAAAAGATCGTTCAGTCGATGAAAATTGCCACGGAGAGGGCCGTCGTAACGCGGAAACTCGTAGGCTAAAGGTAGTGAGTTTTATCGCGAGCACGTGGGGGCTTGCTTAATTTTATGCGATTTTTTATCGACGCCTCGTAATATCGATAATGTAAGGCACCGCTGTTTCACCTCTCGCTTCCACCCCGCCGCGGATCGTACATAGGTCGAGGGGTGGCTTATATCAAGTTATAGGAGTTTGAGAAATGATCGGCGCTTTAGAGTCTGCTATCCTTTCCCTATCCCTCGGACGAACCTAACCAATAGTGTGTATTCAAAAGTTTTTTTTTTAACTTCGTCACTGCGATCTGTTAATTTCCTCTGGGAATAAGCGAATAATCCATTGACACTTAACACATCGAGGATTTGTTCGAATTACTATATGGAATTTTGTTTATTACTGATTGAAATTTACCATTTGCCCAATACGAGTCTTCACTGAGTTTAACATGAAGGTTTCAATTTCGTTTGCGAGTATCGCGTTCGCCTCGAAGACAAGTTCCCCCATGTTTGCGTAATATCGAGGAGGGAAGCGTATTTTCGCGGAAGTAGGAATTTTCCAGCGATATTTTTTCCTCCCAGGAACCACGTTTCTTTAATGTTCTCCGAAGTGTGGATGTAAATCCTGAAGACCACTAACACCCTAGCTGTTACGGCTGCTGTTAAGCAATTTTCTCGATTGGAACTGCATCGGCTTTTATATTCCTGGAAGCGTTTAGTTTTCATTTCCCTAGTTAGGTACTAACAAAGCACCACCACTCCCATTATCGTAACAGCGGCATAGTTATTCCTTCGTTTTGCAGCTTCGTACCAGTGGCGCACGCCTCCAACGTACAACCAGGGTTCCTCGAAAGGCCTTAATTAAAGGTCTACTCTCTTGTTTTCTCAAAATGGAAATAACATATTCGTACCTTTTTTTTAACGAAATGTCAGCATTGCATATAAGAAAAATTAACTTTATATGACAGAAGATATTTTCCAAGAAGGCGTCTCAAGCTCTTTAATCGTGCATTGAACAGACTCAAATACTTCTCGCGGAATTTTTGCGCTGACATAGGTTGTTTTCTAAATACGCGGCTATAGAGACTGGATCGAGTCGAGAATTTGATAACCTCATATAATAAAGGGTGCTTCGTAAAGATTCAGGGTGGATAGCGAGCGAATTGCACTTGAAATTGCACGTCCAAAGTGGATTCCCAAGGCAGCACGTGATACACGGGAAGCCATTGTTCCGATAAGTTTCTTGCGTATTTCCGTCCTGGTAACCGATGTGAATCGAACTCGACGGATTCGTTTCAATTTTCCTCTCTGTCAGCTTCAAGAGTGCCTTGGAATCCGATGCAACGGAAATATCACAATGGTGTATGCCTACGTCGGATGGTGCAATTGATTATATTCCTCTTTCGTGACTCTTTCAATCGAATCTCGATAGCGTTTCGAAGGACTTTTTATTCACAGAAAATATGAATGAGAAATGAAGGTATATATTGCAAGCTGCTGAACATGATATAGAATTATGTTATGTAATATTGAATTGGTGAGGAAAAAGTGATGCGAAGCTCCAATAATTAAAACAGTATGGATAGAAGAAGATTTAAAAGATTTATTTAATAGCAAATATTAATACCTAAAATATTTGGAATACCTGAAGGTGTCTAATATTTCAGTAGTACGTAAATTTTAGAGTATTCAAAATTAATTATGCCCAAGCTTGCATTATTTACTGGATTCATGCCAGTCGGTCTCCCCTCTACAGCGACGGCCACGAACGCGTATCGCTGTTGCGGAATTCGCGGTGCACAGAAAACAATTTACCTTGAAGGCCGCAAACTCTATTACTGGCCAAGACGTGCTCGGCAAAATAATGACTTTCTCTAGCCCGGTGTCACAGCTCGCTCGTTGCGTCATCAAATGATTCTAAGCCATTCCCGTGCAGCTGGTGCACGGGCAAAGGTTACGTCTCAAGCTCACTGGGTCATCGAGGATGAAACCATAACCAAGCCCCGTTCCTTTCGCGCGGTCATTGCCTTTCACTTCAACTCCTTTTTTTCCCAGTTTACACCTGTTACAGTGTTAATTACTAGAATTTCCTCAGAATTAAAATCATTGGTCCAAGTCCAGGATCCCGTGGACAACCTGGTACCGCCAGCAGGCGTTCTAATACCCATTTTCAAACCAAATTGTACATACACATTTCGCAAGAGATAGTGCAAGAGATCTCTGGGTCGTTGCAGAGAATTATTGCCACTTTCACTAACCATCTTTCCTTGTTCAACCAAACGAAACGTACGAACTTGTACATAATACACAGAAGTTCCGTGGTATTTAAAATTCTGAAAACTTAAGCCAGCCATGCGGATGGCGGGACGAACAGAGCGACCGCTGGAAACAGGGTGGAATGTATCTCCCTTGCATGAAGAAAACTTTGGCGCCGGCACCAAGGCGTTCACCGTTCCTTCGAGGGGGATAGCGCGCGCGCGGGATGCCTCTTTTTATTTATGTCGGCCATTTTGCGGCACGACGAGACGCCATCTTGTTTTTATAGCCACCCCTCAACCAGCGTCGTCCAACCCTCGTTCTATCCGCACGCAGATACGAATTCCCTGGCATTTTATCTTCGAAACTCGTTCCTCTTTGTCGCGTTGCTCATCGAGCCCGCCGGAAGGAGCTGCGAATTTGCCCACGCTCGCCTATCCCGCCCTCCATTACGGTTCTGCGAAGGAACCTCGAAAAGGCAGAGCGGTATGAGGACCTGCACTCCCCTTTGTTTTATTCACGACTGATCCTTCGATCTGTCCTGATTACATTTTAAAGACATTCTTGCCCCCCTCCCGCAGCACGATCCACTTACTCTTAAGTTGGACCCTCTTGCTGTTCATGCTCGCGACTACGGCCTCTTTCCATGCTTCGAGAACTTCTGCGAATGTTCTTTTTAAGGGTACTTTGAAAAGGAGAATGAGTGGATAGATAGGAAGATTGGTGATTGTTATCTTGGTTCTATCTGATGGTTTCGAAAAAGAATCGAGGAATTGGGAATTGTCGATGTCGAACGCTTTCGTTACAATTAAATGGCACATTGTGATATTTAATACACAAAAGCGTTGATGTTGAATTATTGCGAGTACCTTGGGTTCTCGATTATTAATATCATTCGATTATTGATGAATTTGTAATTGTTGGATTATTGGAAGTAAATTGAGGACCGTAACGCACGTAGAATCGGGAATATTATAGAAGTATCCATTTTGTACGATAATATTAATGTTAATCGTGTAATTTGCGCAAAGGTGATGAGATACGTATTTATTGTTACGTTGAAAAAGAAATATCTTTAAAACGATCTCGTTAAGAAGTTCTCTTTCGCTTCGCGAGAATTCGTGAACCGCTTTCAATCACTATTTTTCTCTGAAGTTTAAATGGTAACGTTCGAAATTGAAATTTTATCAAGCTGCGTTTACGAGTGTTGTAAATGTTGTAAGTAATGCGCGTGAACGAACACGTCGCGTGTGCAATAAGAATTGTGCCGTTTTATTTTCATGTAGCTATTAAACTTTGAAACTGTGATGCTATCGCGCGGGTATGCTCGTATTGAATGTAATCTAAATGTAAGTTACGAACATGCAGTACGTTCTAATTAGCGATTTCTGCCACAGTGCCTTTTAAACAGTACGGTATACCACATTAAATACCTAGAACGCTGGTGTAACAGTTACTACCCGTAGTTATTATATGTTTTCTCTTTCACCTTTGAACGCGATTACACGCGCAACAAAACACGTTCGCATCGAATTATAATCGTCTCATCGATTCTATCGATCGTCGATTTTACAAATTTCAATGGCTATGTAAAAGCTTCGCCTCGCAGGAAGAAATTGAAAGTTCGCCAACAGTCACCATAAGGTGTAAAGAATGCAGCTAAGGCCAGCAATTAATTCTAATTTACCCCGTCTCGAGCGCCACGTTTTACGAACATTTTATGCACGTCCATAAACCGTCAACTTTACGATTAAAGTTACGGTCAAACCCCCTCCAGCCACCCTTGACTCGCGTGCGTCTTCCCATATTTTTATTCGCGCGTACGCGAATTTTTCTTTTTGCTTCCCTTACCGCCCCTCCCCCCCTACGTTTCACCGTTCCCGCGTCATTCTTCATATTGTGCCTCGGTAATGGGCTCTCTCGTCCTCGCTTAAGACCGTTCCTTTTCCTTTTTAGAGGCTTTGAAACGTTACGACGCGGCGCTGTCGTAAGGTTACATCGTCAGGGTAAATAGTTCGACCGCAAAGACTCGTCGCCGTGGTATTTTAACCAAAATTGCGCGGTAACAGGCTTCCCATGCCGAGCTCAGCTACGGCTATTGGACAAGTTTTAGCGACCAGACTGTCGTTAGACACGCTAACGATGGGACTCGGTCGACGGGACGTGATATTCCAAGGGAACCACGTGATATTCCAAAAGAACACCGAGCGGATATCGTCGGTACGCACGAACAATCCCTCGCCCTCCACCCTTCCACCTTCCTCCTTTTTCTTACTTCATTTCGTCTCTTTTTTGGCACCACGAGATAGGCGTGCGACCGATCTCGCGTTCGACTGTTCGCAGATAGATCTCGATATCGATACCACTTGCTCGATCGTTCTTAATTTTAAGATAAATAGAGAATCTGTTCGAAGTTAACTGCCTCTTCTTGTACAAATTTCATGACTGGTTTATCCTGTTGAGAAATGAGCTTAAGCGTACACAGGTAGCATCGACGTCTTACAAGCGAGTGGTACAGGGCTTGCAAGAAACGAGCGGACAAATCGTTTCTCATCGAAAAACCGCACGAAACTGTTTTATTAATCGAGCAACAAAAGTCGTTCCCTCGACCCTGATAATTTCCAGAGTCCCATTAGGCCCCTTCGGATTTATCGTAACAAGCCGTGTTCTCCGGATCTGGCTTTCCAATTCGTAAATTCGACGTCCCCTATCGTGGTGAGAGCAACGATCGTCGGTGGCGTGCGTGCGTCCGGCTGTTCTACGAAAGTAATTACATACGAATGAATTACGAGAGGGAAGGAGAGAGAACGATTGGCAAACCGTGCCAGTACACAACATGATAATGTAACGGAGAGTATAATGACCGGTACGCGATTACCGTCCTAATAAGCGAGTGACGCAAGAAAGTCCTCATCTTTCTTTTTCTTTTACCCTCTCCGCTTGAATAAAAGTCCAAGTGGCCAATGAGCAGTCGCACGAAGTTACGCGGTTCAGCAACAGTCTTTTTGAAGAAAAAACAGACGTGGCTGGATACAAGGCGCGAGAATGATCCTGTCCTTCGTACACGCTGGCCAGTGTTCCCTTGCTTTCCCATAGATGATTTAGAATTAGGCTGCGGGAAATGAACTTGAGAAGTTCATTATTATCCCTCGTCCATTATGTCTAATGCCAAGCCGAGGTCCACGTTCGCCACCCGTCTCGATTAGCAGCCGGAACTTGCCTTGATTGCTTGCTTCGAAGCGTGTTGGTTGTCCATTTCGCTCCTCGCTTTGTTAACTCTTTTGGGACATGTACACTTGGAATGTACGTAGATTTTTCAATACGAGCTTCATTATAAGCTTCAATAAGAGCTTCATTCGTACCATGCTGGAAATGATCTTATTAGTTATGTTGGTATTATACTATATTTGGTAGTGGATTATTTCTTTTGATCTAATTACGAGAAAGTAGTTTATTTTGGAAGAAACGGTATAAAAATTATTGGGAAAATTTCTGCTAGTAAAATAGAATACTCGATAAATCTTATTGAGATCTTGATTAGTAATCAAATATTTATATGAATAAGATGCCAGGACATTTAAAGAAGTTTCACCAGTAGAAGTGGTAGCAAATTTCCCTCTATGCTATAAATATCTAACCAGAAGAAAATTCAATAACTTAAATAGTACTCTTATATTTTTATCATTGAAGCTAATAATTACCTGTTTTATATTATATTAGAATAAAATATAAAAAAAATTTCGTACCTATTTTAAACTATTTTCCTAATATTCTCATAGTATATCTCCTAATCGTTGTAACTTCATTTTTATCAACAATTTGACAAATTTTCTCTCTCTCTCACGTATCGCCACGAAATCTCTAATAATTCCCAATGCTTATAATTATATCGTATAAACTCCGATAATCGAACTCTGCTGGATATAACCATGATAAATTCCAGCCATTACTGAAATCAGTTTATCACGTCTGTCGAAGCGCGCATCAGAGCAATCCGTGTCTCAATTAGCGTTTCTCGGTGTATGTATATATATATATTTATATTCTAATTGATCAGGCATTATTGACGAGATTATTTCTCGTCTCGTTCGGATATTCTACATGGCGGGGCGTATTTTTGGATAAAGGGTAGAACGCCGGCAAAGGACAAGGTTCTCGATGGCGGGAACGGGGATGTATAATGGAATAATATCCACCTGATGGCCGTTTACCCTTTAACGATGATTCCTCGGTTTCGAGCAAACTGCGCGAGAGAGGGGGTGGAGAGATAGAGAGGAGGAGAAAGAGAACAGTTACGTGTCAAATTGAATTTCATGGGAAATTTTCCGCGTCCCGCCATTTTCCGCCCCTCTGCTCCGTAGGAGCCACGCTGGGATCATTATCGTGCTAATCATTAATTCCGAAGCCGAGCTTCCGGTGCTCGCGTTCGATGGCCGTCTGCGATCTACCATCGCCAAAGTCATCGTGAAACTTGGCAAATTTTAAACATTGACGATCAACTTTTTTGTAGTTTAATCTTTTTCTGTAAATTTTTACACTTCTTATGCTACGCAAAAATGAGAAGATTTTGGCTCTACTCAACGATTTTCTTTATTATTCGATACCTTAATATCCGCATGAATTGGAGTATGACGGGATAAGCCGAAAAGCAGGCTACTTTAAATCGGACATCTAAATTAGGAAACTCGTTCCGGTTGCTGCAAAAATTAATTACTGCAAAAACCAGAGTGCATGTAAAATATTTCAATCCTCACTTTCAATTCTCCCCTCCGGGTTATCTCGCCTCGGTTTCTCGTGACTCCTCTTGCGCGTTAATCCATAAAAACGGACAGAATACAAA
The DNA here is from genome assembly GCF_050948175.1 of Xylocopa sonorina. NCBI lineage: Eukaryota > Metazoa > Arthropoda > Insecta > Hymenoptera > Apidae > Xylocopa > Xylocopa sonorina. The sequence goes on along the minus strand of NC_135197.1, from coordinate 8,341,299 downwards.
TTCTAGGAAACAGCCAGGCCGTGGCTTTCCGTCTCCAATTATTAATTCGGTTTTATTACCGCGGAGTGAACAACTTAATCGAGGCTATCGGTCCTTTTAATCGGCCACTATCTTTATTGCGTATCTGTGACAGAAACTCGTCGTCAAGACTACCTTTCGCGGTATTCTGCGAGAATACGTAATCTTTTACATATTTCAGCAATATCAGGGCCAGGCTACTGGCTCTTTTAATAATCAAACTGTGTACGTTATTTCATGTTATACCTTTTACGATGATTGCAATTACGACGATCGTATGAAACGCGGACATAAACGTTGTTCGGATGCACGCGATCCTTTCATCGAACGGATAAAATCGTTCGTTTTAATCGCAATCGTCAACGGCAACGTACGAAACCTCCTTTCTCAAAGTGCTCGCTGAATATGAAAGATTTCTACGATACCTGGTAATATTAAAAATATAGGGAAAGCGATTTATGAGAATAATTTAAAGATGAATCAAATTTTGAAGCAAATAAATAATGTCAGTTGGATAATTTTTAGTGAGAAAAGAGTATCTTTAATTTACATGTCGAGAAAAAATCAGAGGACAAACTGACAGGCGGCATTTCCATTTGAAATCTCGTAATGTATTTATCACATTCTTCACTCTCATTACCGCATACCGCGTATCATGTTTCGAGGCATTAAATCTACGGGTATGCATATCGCATTAAATGCACTTTCTGTTATTCATGCGCTATTACTACGACAGATAAATGCTTAATGATGTCGATAGTCACGCTCCAAAGAGAATGAAATACGGGAAACGATACAATGTGCTGGTGTGCGTGGCTCGAGTTTCACTAACGAGAGCAAATTACGGAGAAAAGCGAAATAAACGGCGAAAAGAAAGGTGCACAATATCTCGTACACATACCCAATGGGTGCAAAGATTATTGACTTGTACCCTAGTAAGATGCATTTTAATCGATTCACTACGTATCAACCTCCATCGTCTATGAAGATGCTATAAGACAACAGAAAATGCGATACACTTAAAGATCCAACTTTTGAGTGAGAGTGCATAAACGTTGAAACAAATGCAACGACGCTTCAACGTATTTCTTTTCCAATCGTTTTACGTTATACTGAGATTCCAATATTTTTACTCCACCTCGATCTTAGTCTCGTTGCTGGGGGAAAAAAAATGCACCGCGCAAAGCGGACAAAAGTATTTTTGCCACGTCCGAATGATTCAGCTGCGCGGTGAACCGGCTCTAATGTTCGCTCACTGTGAATTATTATTGAATCCAAATCAATCGAGCCAGCTCGTACCTGACAGTTTGATGAATGATAATTTGATTAATTTCGTCGAGTGTGTCCGGGGCAATTTATTAACTAGCTCCTCGCTTTCAGCCTTTTTTTTTAAAAAAAAAAGAACGAAAAAAAAGGAAGAAAATTGTCCCGCCCGTTTCGAAATGAACAATTTACATTTAACAGGCATTTATCCACCAGCAATGTAATATTTCCACGGGTCGCTCCCAATCTAACCGGCGTATGCAATAATTAGCCGGGATCAACGGCGTTCCGATAAGGGGAATCTCGAGTAGCAGCGATTTACGCGGCTAGTCTCGCATAAGTGGACGATTAAGCTCCATTTTGATTTCACCTTCCATTCGTGCACCCCGCTCTGTTTGCGCGGGTCCGGTAATGGAAGTGGTGCGGTTGCTATCGGGGTAACGGTAATTTTATTAATACTCTTTCACTGAATCGCGATGCACCTGCTGTTGGCGACTACAAAGATCGCGTTACAATTTGCACCGGCCGAGTAAATCGTTCCGCATAACTCGTAAGCATCGCTTTTTACGATTCTCGGATCATTTTGAAAAGCGAACGAGGGGGGACCATTGCCCGCGCGAGAGCTTGCGCGTTCCATTCGTAATTCCCGCGAAGTCGCGTAACTCGACGTCACCGTTTTATTCCGCAGTTTCGCCACGCTTGTTTTTCCCGATCGGAATGATTCCCTCTGTTTGCATCTTTTTACGATCGCGATGATATTAACGTTTTTGGGGGAGGAGTGCGCGGAAAGTAGAGCTTCGCGAGTCGAAGGTATTTTATCGTTTTAGTCGAGTGGATTACTGAACAGCTAGGAAATAGAGGGGTGGCTGGAATGCGTCTATTTGGGAAGTTCAGGAGATTATTCGAGTTTGTAAAATTGATCAGAAAATTGGAGATCGCGTTTCTGAATCTTCTAAAATTGACGACAACTTCAAAATTTATGTATTTTTATTAAAGGAATCGTGAAACCAATTATATAATTCAATCGATATTAATTCAATTTATTTAGATTTGCGTCAAAAAATAAGACTCTCAGATTATAATCCATAAATATAACTATCTGAACATTTTTTACCAGAATCTTAAATGTTGCGAACTTATTTTATTTATTCTTCATACCGTCATGAACTAATCGATTTCAATCCATGTTATTTTAAAAACGTCTCTTATCTATAATATTACAATGCCACTTTCCTTAATATCTGGCAACGGTATTTTGTTCTCCATCTCGACTATTATCTTTGACCTGCTAATGTTATAAGGTATTACACGTCCATAATGTTTCACTCGATTTTACTAATGTCATTTACCTACAACTGACACAAAGCTAAACATATCAAGCAATTATTAACGTTGCAGTTACTCTTAAAATATCACGCTTTCCACGTTCTCATTATCTGAAACATAAAATTATTAAACGTTAATGGCACAGTAATTTAATCAGAAGGATTTATTAGTTCTACAATCTTAAGAAATATAATTAATTAAGAAATATAAAAAATGTGATTATCATCGACTTTCTTACTGTTTTACTAACGTAACTATTATATGTTAGTGCAATTGTGCGAATTGGATGAAAATAAAAATAAAATATATCGTGACAATTAAAATGAGCATGAAACATTGTAACTTACAGGTTCGTTTCTCTTTTTCTCGACAGTAGCTGGAGCGTTTCCAAGGAGGATCGGGCATCCTTACCAGAACAGGACGCCACCGAAGAGAAAGAAACCAAGGACGAGCTTCACCAGGTTGCAAATCGCCGAACTGGAGAAACGTTTTCACAAACAGAAATACTTAGCCTCGGCTGAACGAGCAGCCTTGGCTAAAACCTTGAAAATGACGGACGCCCAAGTGAAGACTTGGTTTCAGAACAGACGGACAAAATGGAGGTGGGTTTCAGACGTAGCCTGTTCTTTCAGGGTATTGTTTCAATCAAGGTAAATCCCAGTCGAGTTTATGGAACGCTACGAACAGATAATATAATAAGAGAACACAATTTGGAAGGAAAGGTAACCGAGGTAGCGTGAAGCCAGCTTTTCGTCAGGACATGACTCTCGTGCGTCTCGCAGTTTATCAAATCCTTGGGAGTAGTCGAAAGGGAAAACGCGAGATGGAAACCGCGGCCGGAATGTTAATAGCGGGTCAGCAGCATCCTGCCGTGTGTATTGGTGTGGACGCATCGAGAGTTGTATGTACTGGAGTCTCTTCAAGATAAGGGAGGACGAAAACACGTCATTTAGATAAAACAGGGCCCGTTTGTGCCGCGGGTAACCGATACCAGGGGCGTCTGCGCGGCGGGACGAGCCCAGAGGCATTTCTCCGGGGGTGCATCCCGTTCCCCTCTTTTTCCCGCCTGGCAGTTCCTTGTTTCAGAGGATTTCTAAAAGCATCCTCTCGCCGCGTGTCCTTGGTGGTTCATTCCGGGAAGTATTAGGACGGGAAGGTAACTACGCTTCGAGAAGGGGGAATGGTTTGTAGATTTGAACAAACACTGGTCCCCGGGTATTTTTTTAAGGAACTATTTAGTGACGTTGGAAATTGGTGACACTTGATAGTCCGATGTGTCATCGAGTGAGCTGGACATTTAGTTGAGGATACCACTTTTTCGAGGGAGGTGTAGAGCAGGCCATTTAAGTTTGTAGCTAGTTGAGATTATGTTTAAAGGAGCATTCTTCGAATAGTTTACCGGGGGTTCTAATTGGTCGTAGGTAAATCTCTGTACGTGTTCAATGAGCTCAAATTTTTTGGTATTTATTGGTAGGTGCTAGGAGATGAAATGGATGTACCGTTCTGCTTCCGCGAAAAGCAGAAATGTCAATCAATTATTGCATAATGGAATAGAAAGCCAAGGTGGACAGGTTATTTTAATTTCACGTGATTGACTAAATGGACAGCTATATTCCCGCGATAAACTAATCCTCGCGGTATTCAAGAGGCTACAAAAAGTATCGATACAATATTCTACTTATTTTGAAATTTACACCGACTAATCGGATCCAAGTATAATATATTACATTTCCAACCATTTAGTATAATCTGTACACTCATGCGATTATAATAATTTATTTCTGTTTGTAACCGCAGCCTACTCGAAAGAATTTCAGTTCCTGATGAAGTATCAAATGCAAATGGTAATTTTGAACTGAGATAATTTGTTAAAACGACACGAACAAAGTGGTACACCGTAGAATTTCTCCTGTTGTTTACAGCGGATTAGTTGAAATTCCTTATTTTCAAAAAGATCGAGCAGAACAGCCGGGCAATCTAGATTTCCCGCGAGGCCGCCGATTTGTTCGCCGTTTTATGGATAACAGTCCGCGGAGTTTTGTGGAAACGCTGTGCCGTTACTTCTCGCATTGTTCCGGGAGCCCCGGGGCAATAAAGAGGCGAATAGGTAAAAACATGGAATGTAAAGCGCGGCTGCGGAAAAAGCGAAAGAGAACGCCTTTAGAAGGTTCGTAACGATCTAATAAGAGATCGATAACAGGACTCGCGGCAAAAAACTGCTCGATGCCGTTGCATCGGAACCATGGTTTCTTCTATTTTGCCGTAATATTGCATTTGTCATAAAGCGTGCAAAAACGAAAATTATGCTTCTTACGTGGAAACCGAGGAATGGTAATTCGTTTCTGGAAACGCGGGTATCGACGATTGCAAAACGGTAATTTGCAACATGTCTTCCCAGTCTGCTCTTAAAAGAGGAGAAACAAAAGCGAAAGAAAATGCCGCAATCGATTGATAGAACTGAGTCGTGACGCTCGTAATCGTTCCTCCATGGATGAGTAAAGAATGTTGCTTCCATCACCATCGCCAAGCGACTTCTCTTATTTAATGAAAAAATTAAAATTCGTTGACATATATCTTCTTCGTTCGTCTGTAACCTTTCGACGAGTCATTTTATAAGGTGTGGAAGTTACTTGAATTTTATAAGCCTTTTTATTACGTAGCCAGTGTCGTCACTCGAGAAGCGAGCGTGTAATTCAATTTAAGGAGCGACGACGTGTGTTATCTGTCTCAATGTGTTCAGAAACGGTAACGCGGTGACAGATACATTCGTCTAGATGTCCCGTTGAATTAAATTTACATCTATGCGACAAGCGGATCATAATTAATCTCGAACACGGAATTGTATAGCGGTGAGTGCGTTGAATTAATCGGCAAACTTAAAGGAGCAGCGTGACTCAGGTATCTGTCGATCTGTAACGTATAAGATTTCATTTTATTGCTGTAGATACCCGAATAACCATTCGTTCAAAGTACCTTGATAATTGAACACGTGAATTATTAAGTTACAGTGTACCGCCACTCTCTTGACGAACTTAAAAAAAAAAACGAACAAGGGACGAGAAAAGAAATCGCCTCTTTGTCTCCCTCAGATTGGCATATCCGCGGCGAGGTCCGGCGAGCAGCTGCGTTTAAAGTAACGAGATGACTTTAGGCAGAGATGAGATAACTTGGCCTCAATAATTCAGATACCTAACAGCTTAGCCCTGTCCCGTACATAATGCAGTCTATCCACCCCATCGCGGTCCCTCATCCGCCCCTGCTTTGACTGCCAGCCTCTCTTCTCCGCCTTCTCGAGGATCCGCACCCCTTCGTCGTGTCGCACGGAACCAGTCCGGTCGCCGACTCTTCCACCGGCTTCTTGCCACGGCTTTTAAAGTGTCAAAACCCTCGAATCCGCGATTCGGATCGTTTCGATCCGGCGCAGCCCGTTCGACCCCACCGCGATTCATCTCGTTAAAGATTCATCGTCTCCCTGTGTTGGATCACGCCTGTAACCGGTCGGACACGAACACCAGTATCGTTTCAAAGGACTTGTTTCCTTTTTCGGATGGAAATCGCTCGATGCAGGTAAATGAGCCCTCGAGTCCCACTTTTTCTTCGTACTTGCTCGGTGAAGTGTATTTTTAACAAGCTTCAGGTCATACGAGAATCGTCCGCAGATCGTATTAAAAAAAGTTTGGAGCGTCTAAGTGTCTGAAGTTTCGATGGAAGCACCGTTTCCGCGGGTAATTCATTAATTGGGTATTAGAAACATAAATATAGTCGCGTTTCAGCAGTACATTGACTGTGAAACGTGAAATCGAATTTGGGACAGGCAGCAGAGAAATGTACGAAGTGTTGGTTAAAAGCTATAGTTGACGATAGGGATAGATAACGATAAGAGTGATATGCCCCGCGTTTGCGAGAGAATACGGTTATGCCGGCCACACCGAATAGGGCGAGGCTGCGTTGGGGCTGCAAAATGTAATCGGCACGGCGCCCTCAATTATTAATTGCTAACCGCGTTAATTACTTGCACGGGTGTAGGCGTGGCTGTCACTGGAACAGCGGCGTAGCCACCGTCGATTCTCCGACGCGAATCAGCTAAATGCAATCGAATAGGCCGTCGTTAATAAAAGAGGCACCGCGTTAAATCTTATCGATTTTCCGCTGGGACATTTTACCACCTGCAAATTTCACGAATTTCAGCCCATTGTACGGATAAGAATTTAATTAATAATATAATTGTATCTCATATTCTGGAAACAAAAAATGCGCACGATTTGTTTAAAATCGTTTCAACATATACCTTACTTTCGTTAAGTCCAAGAACATATCAGAAATCTACTGAAAGTAACAAGGTAAAACAATAAATCCTATTTTTCACTAATTTCCACGATACGTTATCGGTAGCATTTAATAACGTTCAATCAGAGAGGTAAAATCGTAGATCGGTTGGAAAGTGGCCGGAACATAGGTAGATAACAAGCGAACCGTACTTCTGGCGTTTTTCTACAATTACCACACGGTAGTAACAAGCTGCAAATAAAACGAATCGATCGAGTGTTGATTGCGACTAAGAACTGCCTTTATCTGCGATCTCTGCTCGACATCGTCGGCTGTTCTAGTCGTTAATCGTGCAACAACCGATCGAGTTGTGTCCCGATTGAACCGACTCGTTCCGTGATACACGGGCTACCGAGGGGGCAGCCGCGTTCTTCTTTATAGGGACGAAGAAGGGAACGTGAAGAAGCTGAAACGACTCCACGCGGAGATAAACAAAGGTACAACGAAACCGTTTAATTACCAAGGATCGGAGATTAACTCTAATGGAACGACGGTGTTTCGTGGTATGGAAGCGGCTCGCTGATTGGCCGCGTTATCCACTGTGGCGCCTTCCAGACTGAAGAACTTTTCGGCCCCATCGCGTTGCCAAACAGCTCTTGACTTTCAGTCTCTTTAAAGTTGGCCAAATTTATCGTCGATCAGCCGGTTAAATTCCGTAAGAGGCACCAGTGGATTTAAAAAAGTGACGATAAGTAATAGACAGTTGGAGAATGCGGGATGTGTTAATGCGATTATTTCATTGGAATTTTGATAAACAGTAATGATTAATTAGGCGAGAAAAGAAACATCAATTCTACTAAATAACAATCTTACGAGGAAATGGAAAGTTTTGACGAAAGCTCCCATCTAAGCGAAACTATCGACATTACCAACAAGCCAGCCATTTTGTGGTTCCCTAATAGACTTAGTGCTAGAAAACAGACACCCTCGAGCCACCCCTTAGCAAGCTAACGCTATGCCGTCGACGAATCGAATTAACTTTATTACGTTTGTCTTCTGTTTTCCGCCCCAACAACCACCAGTCTCTTTTCACCCCCCAGGTTCTCTCGGTCGATTTCACCAGTACAGTTTCGTGCTCTTCAACTCAGCTCTCACCCAGCTCCCTGCCATTTAGCTGAGCCGAGACCTCGCGAATACCTATGCCTCCACATAATTAAAAATAACAATATTAATTTGGATATTTAAGAAAGCAAAGATTTTTGAGAACGCTCGAACTTTTTTAATCCATCCATTTGTTTCAGGCGGCAGACTGCGGAGGAAAGAGAAGCAGAGAGACAGGCGGCGAATCGATTGATGTTGTCTCTTCAAGCTGAGGCGCTTGGAAAAGTCGCATATCCCACAAGTGTACCCAGCCATCCAGGAGGAACTCCTGTGCCCAGTTTGGACCGACAGCAACCACCCACTGCGCTAACCCACCCTGTGGGTCAGTGGGCCTCACCCTACGGTCCACCACAACCTCTAGCCGAACCAATTTGCTGAACCTCGACGATTGGCATAAATTTAAAAACTCTTCCCGAGTGAACACATTGCGTACTAATTGTATAACGAAAGACTGTCGTTTAACTGTTGAAGTGGCAGTCCTTTGCACTCACAGTGTTGTCAGAATGAAATGTGAGTTGGTTGAATTTAGTTGATGAAAATGATTGAATTGCTTTTTCATTCTCTCGTTTGCTAATCGTCCATGAAACTTGTAGTATGATTTCACCTCTCGATTAAATTAATTGACATTGTGAAGAAGATTTTCGAGTGAGTATTTAATGTTGGAGGATCAAGTGTCAAAGTGTAATGTTTGGTGCAAAGGAAGGACAAAAACTCGAAATGTACGTATAGTTAATAATGTGAAATTATGTATTACGAATGTCGTTTCGAAATTTATGGAGTGATGGATTATTACTTGCTTTTTCTTGTTAGATCTCTATAGCTACAAGACTCTAGTACTTTACTCAGATTTGTAAGTATAAATCTTTTAATCTTATTATTTTTCCTAATTTATGTCTACTTTTATGTCTTCCATCATCACTTGTAACAAAATCTCAATCAGTCATCTTTAGTTAATCGATTCCCTTTACCTTCGTTTTCTGTAAATAAAAAGAATCTAAGCTCTACGAAAAGATTCGAAGACAGGCTTGTACAAATTATAGTTGTGCAATTATCCTTACGTGTAGGTTTTTTCATTCTAATTTTACAATTTGTTTAAAGCAATGTCAACGTTAGCAGAAAAAAATGTACGTGTAAAAAGGAAAGCTATATAATAATTTATGCTATTGAAGAATATGATGTAAATATTAAATAACAATTAAGTAAACATATGACAGTACTTTAAAGACGATTAATTGAGGTTTTGTAAAAATTGTAAATATATTCATGAAAAAAATGACACACAAGCAAAGGCTCCAAGAATTTCCCGGGCTAGCATCTTTTAATTCACAAAAAAAATGGAAACCTCAGTGAACACAATCAAAAGTAATGTGTTAAAACCTTCCAGCATCTCGAAGAATTGTTTCACGTATTTATATCTCTACCCTTATTGAATATGAATAGTGAAACGACAAGACGACCATCACCGTAATTCCATCAATTTTAAAAGTTACTTGTGATAATTTCTCCTTCGTATGTGTCTATTATTTACGGAAGCACACATAAACGGAGACGTTTAAAGCAGAACGCGCACACGTAACGAAACACATCTTTGGAAAATAATCCGAAGAAACAGTTAATTGCCACTGCGTAATTTATGGACGTGAAATTATTGACAGAATAAGGAAAAGTCAGAGAGATCGAACGAAAGAGAGCAACGGAGGGCAGCGCGTCTTAATTGCGCTATTCCTAGGCAACATCCACGTCTTACCGTCACGACGGCCAATTTTATCGACGTACTTAATTAACGAACCGAGGTGACTGATAGGGAGCTAAAAAAGAAACTTAAATAATTACGGATTGCTCTCGTCCCGCCGCCGCCGCCGCCGCCGCCACCCCTTGCGAGCTCACTTTGGAGAAATTTACCCTCGTCAAACAGACACGATACATATGGACACCGAAAGACGTAAAACACGGAGAGGAGGCGAAGACAGAGAATAAAATCCGGGCGGCTTCGAATTCCGTGGAACTGTTCGATTTACGAGCAAATTAACTCTTCCGACGATAGATAACGAAGATATTGGAGATGCATAATGGGATTATTTTAGTGGAAATCGATTCAGAAACGTGGACGTGTCATTATTTTCTGGTATATATTATAAAAACAGACGAAACGGAAAATGTTGTCATTGAATCGGCTAATCGTTATCAAAGAATTTCGTCCAAGTAGTATCTAACAACAGCAATAATTCAAAGCTTGTCGTAGAACACGATTTATATTTACTATTGACCTAAAATTTCATCTTCGATGCATCCCTCGAACGGTACAACTTAATCGAAAGATCGATGCGACATATCTCTGTACAAATTAACGTGACAGTTTATAATTAACGAATAAGATGTATGCACGATGTTAATCCGTTTCTGCGATCGACTTGGCGGGCAACAATGTTTCATTTCGAACATTCAAACGTGCGACCGCACGCGCATAGTGAAAAAGTGCATCAACGAAGTTAATGTATGGCATAAGTATACACACATACATACACACATCTTGTACATATTATTTTCTTAGGCGCGTACACGAATCGTAAAGAGTAATTAAAGGTATATTAACGCGAAAGAATATTATAAGTATATTGCTACCATTAGGAAGTTCGTCGTCGTCATCGAAATAGGACGTGTAAGTTGTTTAATTAAGCACGTATTTAAGTTAAAAGACACCGTAGATTATCGATCGTAGCGAACGATGTGATGTTATATAAGTACATGTAATGTTGTATATAATTGACAAATGAAAATAATGCATATATATACATACAGGGTGGGGCAGTAACTATTAGCACCCCAGATATCTTCTAGTTTCGAAGTCCTCTTTCGAAATAGTTCTAGTTTCGTCTACTTATAGTTTCAAAGATATCTGAGGTGTTAATAGTTACTGCTCCACCCTGTATATTGTATTGTATTATATTTTCTACTGTGTTACAAGTATATTACGTTAACGTCAGCATATTTACATGTATAGCGAATGCGAAAATGATTGTATTATATGTATAATAACATTTATAACATTGTAAAATACAGTTTAATTGTATTTATGGTACATTGTACCAATTTTAATGAATAAATTAATTATTTAAACGAAATGCAATGTGTACTGTCATTCTCCTCTAAGTCCAATACTCCTAGAATGACCAATTCCAATCCTTGAACGAGAAGAAACTCGTAAAAAATAGTCCTGAGCCCAATTAAACTAGTTGAAGCTTTGAATCTTGGCGCTTAGGGTCCTAATATATCCAGAATTCTTGGAAAATGACGTCACTACGAGGAATCGCCGAAATTCCAGGAATTCTCGATGACGTCATTTCCAAGAAGTGGCACGTACGGATACCTCCTGTGACGTCATGTTCTCCTGATACATTGCCAATTTTTCGAATAAAATCTTGAAAATTCGACTTTGTAACAGGAGAACATGACGTCATAGGAGGTATTCCAAAGCGCCACTTCTTGGAAATGACGTCATCAAGAATTCCTGGAATTTCGGAGATTCTTGGAAGTGACGTCATTTTCCTAGAAGTGGCAGGAATACCTCCTATGACGTCATGTTCTCCTGATACAAAGTCGGATTTTCAAGATTTTGTTCGAAAAATCGGCAATGTATCAGGAGAACATGACGTCATAGGAGGTATTCCTGCCACTTCTAGGAAAATGACGTCACTTCCAAGAATCGCCGAAATTCCAGGAATTCTCGATGACGTCATTTCCAAGAAATGGCACTATTCGGATACCTCCTATGACGTCATGTTCTCCTGATACAAAGTCGAATTTTCAAGATTTTGTTCGAAAAATCGGCAATGTATCAGGAGAACATGACGTCATAGGAGGTATTCCTGCCACTTCTAGGAAAATGACGTCACTTCTAAGAATCGCTGGAATTCCAAGAATTCTCGATGACGTCATTTCCAAGAAGTGGCACTTTCGGATACCTCCTATGACGTCATGTTCTCCTGATACAAAGTCGGATTTTCAAGATTTTGTTCGAAAAATCGACAATGTATCAGGAGAACATGACGTCACAGGAGGTATCCGAATAGTGCCACTTCTTGGAAATGACGTCATCGAGAATTCCTGGAATTTCGGCGATTCCTCGTAGTGACGTCATTTTCCAAGAATTCTGGACATATTAGGACTCAAGGCGCTAATATTCGAAACTTGTACTAGTTTAATTGGGCTTAGGACTATTTTTTACGAGTTTCTTCTCGTTTAAGGACTGGAATTGGTCATTCTAGGAGTGCCGGACTTAGAGGAGAATGACAGTGCACATTGCATTTTGTTTAAACAATTGATTTATTCATTAAAATTGGTACAATGTACAATAAATACAGTTAAACTGTATTTTACAATGATATAAATGTATATACGTATAATACAATCATTTTCGCATTCGCTATACATCTAAATATGCTGACATTAACGTAATATACTTGTAACACAGTAGAAAATATAATATAAGGCAATATACAGGGTGGGGCAGTAACTATTAGCACCTCAGATATCTTGGAAACTATAAGGTTCACAGAAATTTTCGCTGATATAAACACAGTACAAAGGGGTCCATCCGTTGGCGAAAATAATTTTTTTGTAAGTGGAGGTATGTCGGACATTTCAAGATCACCTTCCTTTTTTTAAATGGATCGGTATGTTTTTTCTTCCGTAATACGATGGAGCATCCTGGAACGAGTTCAACGACCTGTAACATGAAGCCATTGAAGATCATAGGAAATAGAAAAAGGCGATAATACTTACGATTTGGTAATAAATGACGCATTCGTTTATTATAGTAGGTGTTCGAAATGATGACCATCGCTGTCAGAACTTATTGACGCACAGGCTGTAATAATTCGCTGTTGCATGTCGTAAGGTGTAGTTGGTACTTTTTTGCACAATTTTTCTTTCAGTGTTCCCCACAAAAAGAAATCTAGAGGTGTTACTTACAAGCTGAACAAGAATCGAAACGTCGCAATTAATCATTCAAATTAAAAAGAACAATATGAACAATTTTATTATTCTGAAGAGACTGTCCGATGAATTCTAATTATTCTTGCAAGATAAACAAGTTCCAATACTTCTATCTTCACTCTTCTATTCTCTCCTTTGATTTTTGTTCCGTTGTTCCTTAAACTACATTCGGCAAAGACGGACAGAGTTACATTTCTCCCTCCCTCTGATCGTCCTAATCGTTCTCTTTCCGCAGCGAATTATCCCACTTCAGCTAGGAGAGCTGCTTGTGCCGGATGTGGCTACGTTTACTGCCTATAATTGCAGAGAAGACGCGGCGCGCCGTTCCGCCCAATTATTTGGAGACAAATACCCGCCAAAAAGAAGCCAGCGAGTCGTTAGCCCGGCCCTCTTTGGATCGTCAGAAAATTATTTGTAACATGGAAAAATAGGGCCTGGTACGTTTCACTATTTGTTATCCTTTCTTCATCTTTTTAATCTACTTCAATTGTCAATGAGAGCAGCCAGCGATTACTCTGACTGTTTCTACTGTGATATCTTCTTATACGAAGTGCACAGTGGTACCTAATATTTTTTTATCAGGCAGAATGCTTACGTTTAAGTTAAAGAGTTAAAAAATTCTCTTTGTATTAGTTACATTTACTTTCATTCATTTTTGGAGAAGAGATTCACGCATCACTGTAGATGCAAACGTTCAAGAGAAGTTAATAACGTGATGGTATGTGAATCTAGAAACAGTTTATTCTGAATATTATCGTGTCTGCGTTGGTCATCGTTAGTCTTGACAGAGGAAATCGAAAGTGAATCGTTTCCGGTCAACGTTGACTCTGTCGCCCGAAACTCTCATGATTGTGCGTCAAGCGCCCTGTAATCTTGTCCAAGAAGATATTTCTGCGGTTTTTCTAGTTTCCAACATAGTGGCCGGCGTCCAATTACTCGGTTCCACAAAGTCTCTTTCGGCGATCAAAAGCTACGCCATTCTAGAAATTACTTCAGAACTGTATACCACCTCTGTTTATTACGAACAATCTTTGCAAATGCCATTTTGAATTTTCATTAATGCTCTTATCATTCTTTCATTTATCGTACAGTGGAGTTTAGTCGTCGTATTTAAAGAAAGTATCGACTAATAATGGTTTAACATCCAATGGTCGCATAATTGCGTGCCATTAGTGAATTATTGTCCACCGACACCGAATTATGCAAATTATCGTAGCGTTTACCTCTCATTGTTTCCCTTGCTCCAACTGGGTACACACCCTTGGAATTAATCTATGATCGTGTGCACTTGGCACGCGAACTGCTCTTTCTGTTCTACTATATTCGTGAAGATATTTCGCATGCATATTATTGTTGTGTTTGACAAACGCGAAATTGCTAACGTTTTGCATAATATAGTACGTTCACCTGTACGGTAACTTTTTAAATTGGAAAGATACCATTAACATTAACTAGATAAAACTCATCCCAAAATGTATTAGAAGGTAGTAGGACACGAAAAATTCAGTTTTGCCCTCGTAGTCAAACTAGAAATATATAGAAGCGTCTCTTGTACGCGAAATGGCAGCAAACATGCACACACATGCGTACGTATGATCGTGCGCACGTGGTACTTCGTGTGTATTTTACAGACAAAATTGGAGGGGCGGCTCGAATTAAAAACTAATCCAATATTAGCTTCAGTCTGGCGAGACGATACGATGCTCAGCAATTATTTCCCCCACTGTATTTCCACGCACGCCGGGAAACCACCCCCTGGGCTCCGCCTATGTGCGTTTATAGGAGGGAGCGAACACGAAAGTTGTCCACGTGTAAAATACGATCTCAATGGTATTTACAATAAACAATTCGAACAGTCACGCTCATTTTCATAATCTTACATTTGCACACGTTTTTCCATATACAAATTTTATTCGCATAAATTTAACCAGAGCCAAGGATATTGATCGCATTAACCACGGTATCGCCAGTATGTTCGAATAAATGGGATATTGGTTCTAACACGTTATTTCAGCGTACTTATAAAATAAATTATTTCAATAGGTAACGCGAACGGTAATACTGGATAGGAGCACTAATCCAGACTAATTGAAGGAGTTAACCGGCTAACAGACTGTCGCGCGTATCGGCACGTCTCGAAATTCTCTAGCGGGGCTGAAATTTTTATCACGTATCATGGAAATTCATCTTTTTTTCCCTCTATCCTCTTTCTCGTGGGCAGACATCGTGCATAGATCATAACGGGCACGCGCATGCACGCAACCAGGACGGAACGCGTTTATAAAATCATGAGGAGTGCGCTGTTCCGGATATTTACGCAACGGGCGTAAATTTATTGTGATTGCGCTTTAGTCGAGCCCGCGGTAGAGGCGAGTCCGTAGATGCCTTTTTTTCGGTCATCCAGGGGAATACCTGATCCCTGGATAAAAACGACGAGAGGAGCGTATGGAAATTGATTATTTTTATGAAAAATAAATTCGAATCAACTCGACAGTTCCGACATTCTTCAAAATACACCACGTTCCACGTATGTACTGAGCTCTGCCCCCCCGATTCATTTCTTTTTCATTCGTTCGTCGTTCATTGTTTTTTATATTTGATGCGCACAGCAAAAGGACGATCATTTTTCCTTACAAAAGCGACTGACTGGGTGGCAGTTCGATGCCAGGTTCGATTAATTTCCGTGGCTGTTAGGTATCCCATGCATTTCCTGAAATAGCACGCCTAAACGGTGCTAGTTTCCTGTCCGTAAAAAATAATCAGCTCTTCGTAACTATTTCTCCGACTGTGTCTTTATTTCCGATCGTTTGCGGTCGACAACGTAGCCAGAACGAAACGAGGACGAGCACCGTTCGCGTTCCTTTTTCATTCCCACTCCCGTGGACAATGGGCCCGCTTAGACTCTTATTTCCCTGCCATCCCTTAATAGCGCCTTGTACCTTTCGTGGGATTTTATCGATTTTGCCAAGAAAGAGAAAATCTTCAGCAAAGCTGTAAAATATGAAGCGATTGTAGAGAAACAATGCAAGAACCAAAGTCGTAAAAGAGTGAAATGGAAGAATCTGGGTTATGAACAAAATAAAAGTGCAAAAAGAAAATTCTTACTAAAATGATTCCATAAAAGTGACAAACAATTCGAACGATTTCTTTCGTTTATAACTTCTACATCACTTTATTACAAGTTCTGTCTCCTTTCTTTATGAAGAAACAGATGGCGTCCACTAACGACGCGAAGATGCCGCGAAATTCTCTAAAAATAAAAGAATTGATCCTCTCAAAGAAGCTGCTTCCGTGCGTCTTAACTATAAAGGATCGAGAAAAAGCATCCAGTGGGAAAAGTAATAAAGGCAACTGAACGGGCATGACATCGGGACGGAATTGTGCTCATCAAACGGTTTTCCCCGTTGCTTCGCGCTTTTTCGTGTCCGTGTTCCGCAGAGGCTGCCTTGTCGCTTGGCAAACGACAACCGACAGACGACAGCTCGGAAAAGGCGACGTTCCTCGAGTATCCTGGCGGGGCCCATTTAGGATGATTGCCCGATTTTATGTATTTATACGCGCGTGCTGTTGCAACTTGGCCGCCGCTTTCGTAGCCATCGCTGATACGTATTCGTTTTCGCAGCACGCGCTAAGCGCGACAATTTAGAAACGGCAACGAGACACGATGCCCCGGTGAAATATTATCCCGGATTTCCGTGCTGCCATCCCAGATATAATCCGACATGCAATATGCACACGCGGCGGGACGAAAATCTGAACGCAACTGCTATCAGAGGACTCTTTTGCGTTTGCCCAGCGTTCGACGATTTCAACCCCCTTTGCGCTGCAACGTTTCAGCGCGGCTAACTTCCATTTCCTTCCCCTACACGATTAACTCTGAAAGCTAAGTTATTACAGTTCCACGTGTGACAATTGGACATAATAAATTATAATAAAAAACCTCTCGAAACTGTAAATTAAAAATCTGATTGAAACGTACTTGTTAAATTGCAGTAAAAAGAAAAGTTCACGTGCACGCGTGCGAGCACATTTATTTATGCACGAGTGCACTTGCACGGAGGAATACTATCGGTAAATGCAGTGGCCGTGCATGCGTATTGCAGGCATGCCAAGCGCCACCCTTTAAAGGACATTGGCGTAGGGTTCCTCAGCTATTCCCGAGGGTATTAAGACAGAAGAGCGTTTCGCATGGGCACGTGGCGGTGTGCGGTTCCTCCATGACTGGCTGGCGGAAGAGGGTCACCTATGGCTGGCTGGTACATCCAGTCCCATGGCACGGTGACGATGCTTTAATATTTAATGCGATTAAACTCATTTCGTCCCGCCTCTCGTAATTGGTTTCTGATTAACAGCCAAGTTTTAAGTGCATTGCCCGTGCATGATAGTTATACGCGTCCTGACGCTATCAACTAATAACCGTGAGTGCTCTCACGTCTGTAATGTGCACGCTCGCACATGAACTGTCACCATTCTTGCATTTATGATTAACCTTGCGTTTTATTAATTATATCGCTGGCTCGCGTTCTTCTCGAACGACGACACGAAATTATTTATTTCACAGTTACAATTGCCTTCGGAGGAGTTTAATTTTCTTTTGTTTTTTTTTTTTTTTTAATAATAGAATTGATTGTATTCGAGCGTCTGTTATAATAATTCCTTGTATAAGGATACGCAAACTCTTCGTATTGGCTCTCGTATCATCGCTCGTGAAACACCAGAGCCCGTGATTCCCTCGACCCCCGATAATGATGCTTATCGAGTGTATAGAAGAAATAGAAGGTCTCGAATTCAGGCAGCGAATTGCAGTTCGAGATAAGTTGTCCGTAGGGATAATCCACGGACTCAGCAGGTGTCTCTATTCGCCAGAGTTTCACTCCATCTTCCGTTGACAGACAAAATCCCCTACAGGCGTGCTGCACAGGGCAGCCGCGATCTATCCTATTGACCGTTTGTCCAATTAGGACAGCGAAAACTTAATTAACCGTTCCGATGGCCCCGATGAAAACTGGACGGCCGCGAGGAGAACTCGATAATTAATACAAATCCAGATATGCTGCTGGAGCTCGATAAAAACAATTCGCCCGTTAACCATGATTGATGAACGATTATCCCGTTGAATCGGACGTATCCCTGAGCGGAGGCGAACTATACACACGATTGAATAATTGATCCCGGATCGGCGACAGGAACTGGCTGTAATTAAGCCAGGCGAAAATAGATACGGATGAAAATCAGTCGACGACAAGTTGTACCGAAAGTAAAGAAGAATAGGCGGGATGAAAGGAAACGTGTTAACGGAGAGTTCGTTGGCATGGACTCGCAAGCGCTACCATTTCTGCAGGTACCAATTTGTTAATTAAATATCGTACTGGTTGTCGACTTTGGTGCAATGACGCTCGTAAATTACCTGTTTAAAATTAAAGTAAAGAAATAAATGCGTAATAGGAAAAATTAATGATACATTATATGGACAATGTTCTCCATTTAAGAGCTTCAAAGGGGACTAGTATATCGAAATTAAAAAAATTAGAAATCTATGACGAAAGTAAATTACGTACTAGAGAATTTTCGTTGAACTTGCTCTTTATTCGATGCCACTCAGTTTTCTAGATGACACCTAATCGAAGATTCTAAAGTTTAGCGTTGCTGCTACTAATAGTTGTTATTGGAAGGTGTAGATTGTCGATGAAAATGATCGTTGCCCAGAGCTTCAGGAATGCCTCTCTTCGAAGAAACAAACAGTTCGCAAGGTAATTGGAGCAGCTGCAAAAATTAAAAGTTATTATCGATAACAGAAACTAATAAAAAAATTGTGCAATCTCGATACTAAATTACAGTTGACGAAATTACTGAATTTTTTTGTTGAGAAATTTACTTACTTGGTTGTTAATGTTTCCTTGAAGCAATAATCTCAGCTTCTGCAGTTCACAATTGACAAGGACACCGTCTAATTGACCCGAATTCTTGCTGGGAGAATTCACGAGTTCCTCAAGCATGGCCGACGTGGATCTCTTTCCATTTGTCCATCCATGGCTGTACTGAAACGTCTGGCACATAACTGTCGTCATAGTTAGCGACAGGATGAAGAAGACCAGGGTGTACGTGTTGATCATCTACAAAAATGATGAAATAGACTCGTATTAGAATTACACGATGAAACAATTGGTAATCAAACTAAAAACTTTACAATATATACAATTATAATAAATTCATAATTCCATGTCCATTGTCAAAGTTATACAGAAATAATCGTGAAATTGTATAATTCGAACGATGGAAATTGTCGTCGTGTGTTCCAAGTACCGTTACGCCATAAATTGAGATGAAAACGCAGACTCTAGTCAGGGGGCCGATTCGAATTCGTGCCTTCATTTTTCTAATCGACAAAACCAAAATTATAGTTTTAACTCCGCGATGCGTAAGAAGTGTGAACGTAAAACAATGGACTGTTCAAGTGACTGTCACGGTTGACTCGTCGAATCAACGATCCGATTCGTATCAGAGAATCTGAGACCCCATAGGCGATCGGATCCTCGTCGACCTGTTCGATGTTTTATCCGCGTGTTTTACTTTCGCGTAATTTCGCACTTTAACGATGGAACGGGTGCAACGTAACTTGTAACACTCGTAACACCTTTGGTGAGAAGAAAGTTAACTGTCAGCTACAAATTTTAACTGTATCGTAATCGTTCGTGTCGTTTTAAATTCGATGAAATTAAGTAACGCACGTTCCGGTAATTAATTTCTCTGGATAACTTTTCTAAGGATTCTAATTAATACGGAAAGTCTCCCTTCTGAGTCTGCAATACTTAATTCGTTACTTCAATTTGTTCAAAATTGGACACATTTACAAACAGTAGAATGTGTGTTCGAGAATTTCACTGCTATCCATTTCGCAAATTAACTCACAGATTTTTCGATAAAAAAAGGAAAACGACTCGCGAATGTTTCACGACTGTTCGAACGCATTTACTTAACAATCGCGCTCGATGGCCCTTCTTATTCCGAGTTACTTCTCCTCACGAACGCTCCAGAATCGCGACTCGAAGAGGAGAGAAAAAAAAAGGAGCTGGTAATTTATCTGAACGCGCATTGACACACAGCGTACACGCGACGTCACGTGAGGTTTTTTCGAAAAATTTTAGAGTACCCTCGTACGTTTCCAAGTGCTAATTTTAAAGGAACCATTAACGCTACGCGCGTCCCCAGTCATTAAGATAAGAGTAAGTGCTACTAAGTGTCCCGTGGATAAGAGACGTGACCAGAATCTTTGTCGCATAGAGACGAACCATTTCTCTGTGTGTCGCCCGCCTATCGTATTTTGCATTGTTCGATTCTTTACCAATAATGGCAATGTACTTACCGATCCTTTCCCGTGGAAATTTGGAGCAATTGGCTACCTTACTTACTTCGAACCAGAGAATTTCTATGAATTTACCTGTCTTTTCCCTAATTACTTTAATTGCCCTCCCCTATTTTAGTACAGCCAGGAAAAATTAATTCGAAGTAAGACGATCATTTCGTATAATTTACAGTCGAACTATACTGCGAAGCAAAAAGATCGAGATGTTTACAAGATTACTCAAAGACAGTTAATTAAAAAGAAAACATTTAGTGGCAAGCAGTGTTACCGGTGAATAAAATGTTTTTATACCATATTTTAATTATTAATACGATGAAATTAATAAAGAAGAAAATAATCGTTTTAACTGAGCTATAGAATCCAATTATTAATTTAGAATAAAATAAAGAATAAGTATTTTAATGGTTCACACGTTACTTTGAGTATTGGCTGTAAGAACTGCTGGGAACCGGAAGTACCACGAAGAGTTCGATGCTGCTACTGTCCTCTGAACCCTTAGGGGTAGCTTTATATAGAGAAATTCCCTCACACCCATCGTTTGTCAGACTCTCATTAAAAGACCACTTCCCTCGATCCTTTATGCTCTTGTATGCGATACTATTGAAAGTTTGGAGCTATCGATGCAATTATCTATACAATAAAATTAACAAAACCGTCAATTATTATTAAGCAATATTGTGAGAAACTCGACAGACCGCGAGAAATTGCATCGGGGCACTAGAAATCTCTAAGGACATTGTATGTGTTAACTGACTAAAATAATCTATGGCGTGCTAAATAGAAACACGTCCCTATTAAATTTTAATTGCTGAACGATAAATACGTCTAGAAAGTTCTCTTCTGTTAATGAAAAATCGTTTCTACCCAGGCAACACAGCAAATCACATAACACTTCAAAAAAGACCAGCGTATCACGATGACGCTCCCAGGTTCCTTAACGTCACAGGGGTATCACCAGGATTACACGTTTCGAATTTTATCAGCACTGTCCTAGAATGACATTTTTCTGTCCACATTATATATTTCAATAGTTTTATTGTAATTTATTGTATATTTTACTAGTTTCATTGTACTTTCTTGTATATTTCAGTGGCTTTATTCCAATTTCTTGTGTATTTCCCGCTTTAAAGGTAAGAGAGAGAAAGATATATAAAAAGGCCATGAGAAAGAGTGCGACAGATGATACCAACCCTGCTCTAGAACCCCTGGCGCCATCTCTGTGAAGAGTGCTCAAACTGGTCGCACAGCGTTATCGACAGCGAAGTGAACTACTGAAGGCTACTAGCGCCATCTCTCGGAGAAACGCTGAAGCGCTAGTCGGTAATTAGTGTCAACACTTCCCGCAGAGATGGCGCTAGTAGTCTTCAGTAGTTCACTTCGCTGTCGATAACGCTGAGCGACCAGTTTGAGCACTTTTTACAGAGATGGCGCCAGGGGTTCTACAGCAGGGTGGTATTATCTGTCTCACTCTTTCATACAGCTTTCTTATATATCTTTCTCCCTCTTACTTTTAAAGCGGGAAATATACAATAAAAACTATTATCTGGTTCATTAAACTTATTTTTCACTTAAGTTTCAACGTTTTTACTTATGTGCAATAACTATAAAATTAGATTAAATTAGTATTAAATACGCTGTCTGTTGTTTAACAATAATGTTTATTTTTTAGTTATCAATAAAAGCTTCATGTATAAAACAGACCCTCCGTACATTTGTAATATCATTAAAGTACACTCAGTCTCCAAAATCTACTAGTGTCCTTTTTTTTAACTGAAAACTACATTCTTTACATACATTTGTGTCCGAACACAGTAAAAAGGAAACGTGAAAAAGGTTTATACATTTCACTTCTATAAAGAATTCGAAGAAATTAAGAATATTTTCAATTCGAATCAATCAGAAGTTTTTAAATTCTTAATAAGTGCATCCATAACTCCAATAAACTTTATCACATAGTGATATTTAAAGAGCACGTTATGAAAGGACCAATCTTCCTAATCTTCTTCTTTATGCATTCTCATTATGCGTGTACATACGATTGATTGTTCGTTCATTCACACTTGTATGGTCGAAGGGAAAAACGACGAGTCCAGCAAAGTATTCCACAAAAAATATAGAACAGAAATAATATATGGGTAGGATAAAAATGAACAAAGGAGATTGAAAGGAGAACAATGGCTAAGAGAAAGTAAATGTAAAACACAGGACATACTACAAAGTATTCAAGAATTTTAACTATGAAGAATTCCAGACGAAATCTTTACCTGCAAATAGATTTGACCTAGATCATAGCATTATTTAGTATTTTTCAGGATAATAATATGTAATAGATCCTAACAGTCGAAAGAAGACGTCACTGGTAAAATCTATCAAAATTAGACTCTCGCGATGTTCCCCTCGGCCTATCAATTATGAAAACTCGTTTCATAGAACAAATTACATTATCAATTGTCCTATCCATTAAGATATCAACAAGCTTGTACTAATGTCTTTATCTATTGAGAATATCTGCACTGGCTTCTATGGCACGACCTAAGATATGAAATCATCAAATAATTTTAATATCACACAACATCATCATCATCTAGGAAACTGCATAAGTAATTTTGAAGAAAGCTAGTGTCCAATTACATGACTTATTGCTCGGCGCCTACGGAACCGCGTCTTAAAATAAAATTAAAATCTACTTCTTCGTTCTACTAAAGTAAAGCCTAAACGAAGTTTTTCTTTACAAAATAAAAGTCAGATCACCGAATAATATTGAGTTGTAAACTGTATTTCTATTCCTGGCTGAAAACTTTATAATGAATTAATTTCCTAATGAGATTTCCATGAGATTTCCTTGTGAGATTCAATTTCAAATATAAAATTGTATAAACTCCTAAGAACCCGATTTAAAAATATTTGTACAGACATTCAACAGTTTCTACTATATAATTCCACTAACTAAAATTGTGTAATAATTGTTTTAATTTATTATTCAAAACACACTTACACATATCTGTGTATTATTCTAATACAAAAGTTTTTTAAAAAATATCAAACGTTATTAATAGTAATGTTATTCTTGTACGTTCTATATAACATAAAATAAAAAAACTTTAAAATAACGTTTCTAATTATACAAACGTAAAGGCATAGAAATAGAATGGCAAGTAACCAACCACAAATTCTTAAAAATAGAAATACAACAAACTCTACTTCCAATCCTAAGTTCAAACTCGAATTGCTTCCTTGCACTCGATTTTATTATATGTAACTGCTTCAATTAATGGAAAAATATACATTTTTAATATATATCATACATGACACATACGTTTAATGAACTTTTCCTTTACAACTTCATTAAAATTGTTGTGTAATCTCTATGATCCCATTAAAAAATAAAACTAACTAATTCGTTACCCCCATGAAAATATAAAAATATCTTATCTCTTTTCTATACAGTTTACAACCCAATATTTTTAGCAATACTAAAATACAATATATCATCTTTGGTTAATTTGTGTAAATCTCTTTGAGAAAAAGTGTTATTACTTTTTAAGAATTAATTTGTGATGTAAAGCTAATTATCGCAAATTGAAGAGAAATATTTGCCCTGTTCTGCTTCCATAACTCTGTAACTCTGTAATCTTGCTCTATCTCAATTGCGTAACAAAATTAATCAATCAAATGTATCATCTTGTCATTAATATCATCCAAAATATTACATGACCTTTCTTCATTGCACACAATGCACATTGAAAAACATTCGGTCTATTTTCACGCTTCACTTGAAAAAGAACCATCCAGCGTCAAATTAGCCGACGAATTTCTACTATCGGCTGAATTCATTGCAATATAACGTCTTCTAAGTATTTCCTGTAAATCGTTACATGGACTGTTATCTCGTCTTATACGAAGAGGTCGCGTTCCAGGTGACCTAAGAAAATATTTGCAGTAAAAAATTAATTTATGATATAACACAACATAGATCTAGATAGGTTACAAAGAAAATCATGAGAGTTTAGTCTCCATTTTTCAAAAAATTTTGTATCATTCAGTTATTCAAACTTAACTTTGAAGGACTAATATTATTTAATGCTCTTGACCTTTGTAAAAGATGCTGACATAGGAAGACAGCGCTAATAAAATATGCTAAAGATATACTCTCATTGTTTATCAACGTAACCCATTTGATTTTAACAAAATAGGAGAAAAGTAGTTTACTTAGCAATTGGTTTCAATTTAACATTGTCAATGTCTTTCAATACATCTGTCATGGATGTTTGAGAAGCAAATGGGCCTCTCTTGCGGTCTTCGACTTTATGATCCTGCAAACTTGCTCGTCTTGCGATATGAGGAGTTGGTGGTGGAAGTGGTGGTGGTGGTGGAGGTGGACAATATATTGTATCTTCAGTATCTATACCATTTGCTAAAGAAGCAGTAGATGTATCTAAACAAATCTTAAGTTAAAACAGTTTTAAGACATAAACAATAAAATAAACAGATCTCGTGTATACATACATCTGGATTGTTTATTACTTTTAACTATTGCCGAAACTTGTTCCCTAAGCTCCTGAAGTTCTTGTTCTAAAGCAAGCAATCGGACTTCAGATCCAAAGCTAATAGGCTCTAATAAATCTGGTCTAACATTAGACAACCTATTATTAAGGCATATTGTCAAGATAATATATATATTATTTGATCAATGGAAATCAGCTACAATAAATATATGTATATACAAAAACCTTGCAGGTCCATATCCATTTGTGTTTCCATAGTCACCACTAGTTTCTTCGTTAATCATAGAACTTGTCATCGAGTGTAAAGGTGTAACACTGACATATATTTTTGGCGGTGGCTTCAGGGGTAACATTGAACCGATCCTGCGAACAATGCTTCTTCTTTTTCCATAATATTTTGGTGGATCACTCATCTAAAATAATTGTGAAAATTTTGCACATTTAAAGATCAACAAAATTATTAACGTATAACAAATATTATGAATTAACTTCTATTAAATATTAATATTAAATAAAAACGTATTTTAAGCACAGGCTTATCAAATATTGTAATGTAATGAATGTATGGTTAGTAACACATGGTAATCATATACACATTACTTAAATCGTGTGCGACAGAAAAATGTAGTCCCTCACCTTCGACATTATTTATCGTTTCTCTGAAAATTTTTGAGCTTCTTACACAATTGTCGAGACAAAATACTAATATATATGATGTACTTAGTAGTGAACATCAGGGTCATCCAAAATTCGAAATTAAAATAGCTTCCCTACCATTGACGCAAACCCAACATCTGACGACAGGTTGTCGTAACCCTAAAGCGCAAACTCCAATGAAAAGCGGCTTAATATAAAGTTACAATGCATAATTTTTTAATTATATTAATCGCAATTAAAAAATACAATCTATGTATAAATGATTCATCTAAAAATAGTATATAAAATATTTCTTTCATAAAATATTTTCAATTACACTATAATAGTTTTTTATTCTGAGATAATTCCAGCAAATCCTATTCTGTGAAAAAGAAACAGTAGAATTAAAATAAGATATATGTTTACATAAAAATATCTTTTTTAAATATTACACTTATGAAACAAATTTCTCTTCTTTGTAACAGTAATTTTATTTACTTTTTTATTTAGATACCACGTTCTATTCCTGTACCAAAAACTTTCAACATACTTATAATAATATTGTACATATGTTTGTTTTTCTCTTTCATTTCCATGTAATAAATAACAAATAAATCACATATATGTATGTATAAATATATGCATATGTATATAGGTTGATGTATGTACAGACCACCGATCTATGTAAAATAGTAACTAGTTTAATATACAATAAACTTTGCAATGTCCATTTTGGCATTCATTATACAAACTTTTACATGATAATCGTAGAACACAGACTTATATACTTCATATACTTATTTATGTAATATTTACATTTACAAGAAAATCAAAGTTACATTCTATAAGATTAATTCAAGTATACGTATGTAGGATATATAAATATATCCTAAATTTATTTGGTTCAAAATAATATGTATTTCTTGTGCATTTAATATGGCACACAATAAATTTAAAATTTTACATTGCAAATTTTGTCTGCATTGCAATTTTTTTCATATTTCTAAATTTAATTATTTCACAGAATGTATGTTTATATGTGCGTGGTAATACAATTTTTATAAATTCATAATGTGTCAAAAGCTGCATCTAATAAGCAGTAACAAATATGTAAACAATAGAATTTAAATATATTACCATTTTCATTGTCATTAATTTTGCTATGTATCATGTGACATGTATATATACATTGGTATTTTGTACAATTTTATATACATATATAAAGCATAGAATAATAAACAGTTTTTAATGAAAAAATATTTGTATGACACTAATTCAGTATCAATGAATTAAAAATCTATCTCAGCAATACTTTTCCAATTATCAAGTACATCTTAAGGTAATATCAAGTTTTGTAAAGAACTTTTAAAAAGGTGTATTATTGATTTTTATATATTTACATTATTTTTTGCCTTAACAGAATGTAACACATTTTTAAATAGCCAGAGTAGTGCTGTTTTCTTTCATTGTAAAGATGTAATTTTTTACACATTTATCTGTAATTTTAAATCATTGATAATTATCTATGTTTTTGTTCACGATGCAAGTGTACAGTTACACTGTAAACAAGCATTACAGTATTTGTTATTCACTGAAATTTGTGAATTTATTTACATTATTACTCATGGCATAGCACATGGCACATATATATATATATATATATATATATATATATATATATATATATATATATATATATATGTATATTTGGAGCACAAAAATATGAGAAAAGAAAAAATGATATTGTATTTCTCTACCTGAGCAGAAGGTAATATGTTATCATTCGTACTGTTGTGTGCACAAGAAATATACTATATTTAAATGAAATGTACATTCATTAGAGCCTCAACACAATATTTTATCACTATCTAATTAGGATAAATATCTTGTGCAGGCTATTTATATGTATGTATATGTATTATACAAATTTGTTTATGTTTTCCCTATTTTATTTCGAATAATAAATAAAATTGGATTCTTTTGTAAGCACCAGTTTAATATTATTATTTAGAATTGTTCTGGGAATATAGTCTGGTCGGTATACCGGATCTCTTATTAAATAACTAAAATTTTTCCTTATAACAATTTTACGTACATATAAAAACGTTAAAGCTCACTGCATACACATTTCAGTTTAGTGCAAAAGTATCAAATGCAGTGTGAATAGGATTACCAGGTTTACATTGCATTCAAAAGTGTATTCAACTTGTTTTTTATACTGTATACTCTGTCTTAAAAGCTTGAAATCACTTTCATTATAATTCATCGTCGATATGTTTACCCTTGCGTTTCTGTACATCGACTTTTTTATTTTTAATATCGTTTGCACAGTTTTGACTATTTTCCTTTTTACTTTCGTCTAGGGAATTATAATTTAAGCTTTCTATATTTTTTTGTTGAACATTAACAGAATTCTCATTGTCTTTTTTTTCAGATATCAACATCTGACTTTTATGTTCTTCAGGCAGTTTAGAAGATACAATTTTATTATTATTCGAATCTAAATGAATAGGATGATCAGTATTTGGATTACTCTCGTGATTATATCCTGAATCCACTGTTTCTAATTGAATCTTCCTTAATGTTTCACGTTTGTCTATTTCTATCGTTTTTATGCCCGGAGAACTCGATTGTATATCCGTTACCTCAAACTCATTATCACTTAATAAGGATTCTTCGTGTGTTTGTTTATCAGCACTGTCATTATTAGCAATCGTTTCCTGAAATTCTATGCTCTTCGACTGTAAACCCTCTAAAGAATTTGCAACTTTAGTAAAGTCCGTCAGAGAGTCTATATCTTTCGCAAATTCTTCGATTTTATTTTTGATAAATTCAATTTGGTATTTTATTCGATTTTTTAATTTATCGGCTTTAGTTTGATTTTGAGAAGAATCATTTAAAACTACTTTATTCGAATTTTCCGCTTCTTTATTCGTATTCTCTACTGTATCCGTTGAAATATCAATATGCTCTTGATGCTTTCGAACAGTGTTTTGTTCCGAATTTTTTACGAATTTCCCTATTTCTGTTAATACAAAATATTCGAAGTCCTCAAATTTGCCACCTTTAATGTCCTCGTTCTTTTTTGATATCTTTAAAACGTTTTTAGACGTAATTTCTGTTTTAGTACTTTCATTATTATCTATCATAAATTCTGCGATCGTGGAATCTTGGCCTTTGGTTTTCTTCAGTATAGCCAATTTTTCGAAATTTTTTAAATCTTTTTTCCAATTATCAATTACAGCATCGTAATAAGAATTTTTATCTAACACTGGTTTTTCTAAATTTTCTTGTATATGATTAGCTAATATCTCATGATATTCACTATGCACAGCTTTATAAACATGATCTAACAAGGCAAAATGCTCAAGAATAACTTCATCTTCTGTGTCAAAAATATCTGCTATTAATTGTCCTAAAAATTTATAATTACCAGTCTGTGCAATGTTCAATTCGGAAAATTTAAGCAGTTGTTCAGCATTTGGACTCACAGATCGCATTGATTTCAGCATCGTTGTAACCGTTTTCATATTTAAAATCATTATGTCCATTTTTGTTAATAAATATTGCTTCAACAATTTTTGTTTATTAGAATCCATTAATTGATCCATTTTCATTATGGATGATTTCGGTGCAACTTCAACTAATTCTTTTAGGAACCACGAAACTTTATCCCGCAAAGATACTTTCGATACATCACGACCACTATCTCGTGACCGCATTACCCAATTGTAATAACCTTCCAATATAAAACTTCTGATTTGTAAGCCTGATTTTTGTTTCACGTCCAAATATATGTAATTGATGAAAACTTCTTTTAATTGCCGCCACTCTTTTTCTGTTAACACTGTATCCTCCGATTTTTTCGTAAATACAAAAGTTATATACCACTCTGGTGTTATTCTTACTTCCCCACCGAGTGAATCTTTGATTATTTCAGCACGTAGATTATACAAAACAATTGTGTCTTTTTCATCTTCTTCATGCTTAACCTCAGGAACCGTGTCCAAACTTGTCCCACTGCTTGGAGATGTCTGTCATAAAAAAATATCTCTCGATTTTTAGTTTCATTTTACAATTATATGAAGCAAAATGAAAAAAAAATATATATATAACTTCAAATAAATATATTAATTAGCAATCGGAAATACAGTTATTGCAAGAAATGCATTCTTAAACTAATTTATAATAACATAACGAAGGAAATATCAGAATATAATAGAAATGTAATAAGAATATAGAAATATAAAAATCAAAAGTTTAATTTTTTAGGAAATATAAAAATATATAACAGTTTACATTATGTAACGTTAAATGCAAATAAAAATATCTACATCATTTCAATATAAATATTACAAATTCTAGATATGGAAATATTTTCCAAATGATAAAATACGCGCTCTTATAACTCACGTTTAAGTAATACATCTGTGAGTTAATATCGCTTCATATGAATTAAAATCCAAAGCAGAACGTATTCAATGAAAATTACTGCAAAACACCAAGGAATACAGACCTGTGGTGTCATTTGTTGCGTAAGAAAAGATTTTAACGATCCCTTCCATCGCTCGAAAACTGATAAATCAGTGGGCGCTTTCAGTTGTACTTCTTCTTTTGAAAAGAAATTTCCTGTAAATTATGAAACAATTTCAAATGTTTAAATCTATAACGATCGGAAATAATCCGTGTTATCGTAAAAAAAAAAAAAAGAAAGAAATGAAAATCAAGGTTTCTTGTTTCCTATATTATTTTTTTCAAATGTTTCAAATAAAATTTTTAAAAATGAACTCTCGCGTTTTTCACCATCCAATCCTTCAAATGTTACATTTTTAGAATATAAAATATGATATTGTACCAAGGGTGACTGTAAGATCATTGTTCGCCATAGTAATTGCTTTTAGTAACTCGGACGCCTCCATACTGAACAAAAATACTACTGGAATAGTTATATCATCCACTTCTTTTCCATCTCTTGACATTGCAAACATAGGTGAAGTTGCAGCACTAGAACCATCAACATTATCCAACACTATTCCAGCAATAGCACCTGCCTGTTGAATTCTCCTTGCCTGTCAATAAATTTCAATAATTAAACAAATCTCCTTTCTGTTGGAAAACTATTAGTAATAAAAATATAGAACTAGTATCCAAGAAATCTTTGTATATTGAGGTATTTCACAACAAACAACTATAATTGATAATATCTTCTTACCTTTTCAATAAACATACAGTCACCCCGAACTATTATTGCTATCTTGCCCACGAGTGTACCTGGATCCTGAAGATCAATGCACGCGGAAGTTGGAAATGCAAAAACAACTTTCCCAGTTACTTTGTTTAACCCTTGTAATTCTAAACCAAAATGCGCTGGTCCAGCCAGTAACGTAATTATTTGAGGTGGATTTGTATGTGGTTTTACAAAGGTGACAGCTTGCCGTTTAGGTTCAATTTGTTGGGATTGCAGTTTACTTATTTCGACCATTTCTTGCATAAATAACAAACCTTCTTCTAAATCCTGTGGTGTTTTCGCCTGTAAAATCAATACAAATACTTAATTTGCAATTTGATACAATTAAAATGAAAGAAAAAAGATTTATAAATATATTAGTAAATACGAGAAAATTTCGTTTTACATTAGAAAATGTATGCAACAGTTGAACACTTCCATCTGCCATAGTTAAAGTCGTTATTCCCATATCGCTCAATAATTTTAAATGTTCCAAATTATTTGCCTACAGTAAAAGTAACAGTTTTTAGCATTTATTTAACTTACTTAAAGTTGATGAACAATACTATGAAAACTGTTCTTACCTGAAACTGAGTGGCGCTTAATCTTCTTTTTATTGCTCGTCTTGGGTACATATCTTCAACCATGTTTCTCAGAGGTTGTCTTACTGATGCAGGAAATAAATGAAGACTATTCGGACAAGTACGGTCCATTTCATCCACGTGTACGATGTCCCGCTCAAAATCTTGCTTTATTTTAAAAATTATGAACATTTTAAACTTTTATATTTATGGAAAATTTAAATATGTAAAAATACATGTTCTTTAATTAAATTTGTAAAAGCATGAATTCATTTGAATATCCACAACCTAATATAAATACTAATTGAGAGTTGTTGATATTTCTCATTATACTGTTCATTATACTTACTGAAGAAATATTAGTTCTTATAGAAGCAAGTGTTAATGGTAATAGATGTCCTTCGGTTGTAAAAATAAATTCATCCAAATCTAAAAGTAGTTCACCTGGCTCCGCGAATAACAGAAATAAGTATTTAAAAGTTTCTGACAATACAAAGCTATCCATTGTATCATCATGCTTATTAGTTCTAACATCTGATACAGCTGCATAACCACATGGTACTCTGGCATAAGTTTGCAGACTTTTGAGTACCTTACGCCCAACTCCTAAATAATAATGGTCGCCGGTAGCACGATAAAGAAAGTACGTTGATTCTAGAAATTCTGGCCTTAATGGATGATGTCCCCAATGCACCTGTAATTATACAAAATTAAATAAGGTTCGTATCAATTTATATTAAAATCTGCTTGCTTCTAAAGAAAATAGCAACTTGAAAATCAGTAGTAAATGCTTCTGGGATGAAATTATGTCTCTGCATAACTTGATATAACATTTCGTGGGTTTCTACAGCTGGTTTAATATCGCCTTTTAACACCTAAAAACACAATTATAATTAAATAGAAATATAAATGGTTTACATAAAGATATGAATTAATCTTTACCTGCAAACCAGGCCAAAAAGCTAATAGAGCATCCATAAAATTTTTCGAGTTTGTGTTTGGTCTGTGCATATGTACATCCAATAACATTGGTCCTTGGCTTACATACTTCATTACAGCTTGATAATGTTTATTAAACCGCCCAAGATATTTCTCATCACCTATTTTACAATTGAAACTCTAACTGTACTATCAAAAATTTTGTAACAAACTTATATAAATATGAGTAACTTGGTAGCAATTACCTAATAAAATGTATGCTTTAAGACAATATTCATAATAAGAGTCTATACCCGCCCCTACACCAGAATCTCTTCTCACCCAGTCACCAGAATGTACATTTAACACGGATCCCATTAAATCAGTACCACGATGACGCATTCTCCATAAAACATCCATTGCTTTTTGTGCCTTTTCCTGTTCCACGTAATATTGTTATTAACACCATAAAATTCATTAGCCACATTCTTAAAATATTATAAAATATTCTACTTCAAAAATTGGTTCTCCTGTTAATCTCGACAATGCTGCCATTTCTAAAATCATGCTACCTGCACAAGCAGTACACGTCTCCCGTGATACTTCTAATGGTACACCTTTCATACCATATTTTAAATTTATCTACAAAAATTATACTAATCAATAACATTTTAAAAATTTATTTTTATAGATAAATAAAGATTTCATTACTCTGCCATATGGTATCCCAGTGGTTGTATTAAATGCAGGTAAAAACCTGTACCCTAAGTCTTTGGCTAAATTTAGAAGTTCACCTCTATACCATGGCATTATGTTAGCTCTTTGCTGTAGATATTCTGCTAGTATATGACCACTCAGGAGACCCCTATCCAATAAATGATTTTAAACAGTATTAATCTTTAAAAAAATTAATAATTGAACGAGATACATAAATTATTAGAACAGCTATTAAAAATATCTCACCCAAGCATCCTGATATTTGTTTCAAATAAAGAAACAATAACATCTGTGTCAAAACTAACATCTCTGATAACAAGTTTAACTGCACGCTCAAATTCCTCTAGATCTCCTAGTACCTAATAGATATTAAATATACAGAAATTAAATTATATTTTATTAAGTATTTATCCTTAACGCAAAAGGTGTGTAAATGTTTAATATACTTACTACAAGTGTATCTAAGGTATCGACCAATGTAAGCGAGAAACTGAAAATGTATAATATAATATGTTTATCAAATTTATATATTATTTAGATATGTGACAAGTTCTTATCCTTACTTTCCTAATGTGGAATCTATGTCACCTCTATTGGGTTCAGATCCTCTGTATCGCCCCTTACAACTTAATGGCATCAATTCATCAGCGGGATATGCATTATCCTTAAACATATATTCAATATTAGTATACTTAAGCTAGAAAGATTTGAACTAGAAATCTACATGAAACATTTATTTTACTTATTTCATTGATTTCTCAGAACAGAATTTATATTTCTAACAAATAACACAACAGATGTTGGCAATATAATAAATTTTGCATTTGCTCAGGGTAATTGTAGTATACATATATATATGTATTGTTAATATTTTTAAATAGTTGTCTCACTTATTTTATTAGAAATCTATAAAATTTCTTATCAAATACTGTTTGCATGTAAACTTTACCATATAAGCATTGTACGCATGACAAAACATATCCTTGGCTTCTTCCCTACGAATAAAATCATACACATATACATAACAGAAAAGCAAAAATTAAATATCACCGCTAGAATAGTACAAATATACATATTAATACAAACTTTAATGCTTCTCGTTCTTCTTTACTCATATATTCCGACCGTTCATCTTCGGATACAGCTAACAATGCTTGTATGCTGCATCCAAACATTATTAATCTCCAAATAAGTGAATCACAAGCCATCTTCCTTTGTATTAGAAAATATATTCCTTTCGATGTCAAGATCTTGCACTTGTAATAGCACACATTGTCTTTCACGTATTTTGTAACTTTATTTTGTCAGAATACCATTATTGTACAGTAGTGGGACAATACGTTGCAATATGGATCGTAAATGAACGAAATCTAGTACGTTTTCCGTCGATATATTTATCGTTCTGTCTTCTCTAGCATTTTTTCACAATTATCATATGGGCACCATACATCTATTAATTATACATATTACTATCATACAATACGATGAAATGAAAATGTGCATTACCGCATCATTGATATTTATTTTTATAAATATAATTTTTTTAATGCACGCAGAGGAAGTGAGGGCTATACCAATTTAAACTGGATATATACTGTTCTTTATAGGTTAGAAAACTTGACTATTTTTCGAACAAATTGATGATGTGTCAATGTACGACTGGCAGATAATAATTCGGGAATATATGTTTAAACACGATACTAAACGAGATAAACTGTTAAGAGTAACAGCTGATTGCGTATTTTCATCAAGGCCAGATGATGTGGCCACTGTCAATTTAAACAATTTTCCAGCTTGAATAATAACATGTACGTTTAAGCTACACACCATATGTTCTATAACATTAATAGCACTTCCCAAGTTTCTTATTAATCAATTCCGTCTAATTATTTAAAAAATCGCGTATTCGAACAAATTCGGTAAAAAAACATGATAGATTATTGACAATTAAGGTAACAGTATTTTCCCTAAACAACTAACCTCCCAAACAGATGCAATTGAACGAAAGAGGTCACGTGATCGTTACTTAAACTTGACTTGGTAAATTCTTACGATATTTACAAGATCGACGAAATAATTTTTATCTTGTACATTATTAATTCTAATGGCAAGATAATCATAAAATTACTATTTTCCCGATAGAATGTAGTAAAGTCGTGATAGTCACTGTCGCGTGAAAACGAACCATTAGAACACTTTTGAGCGTGCACAAGTCGATAGAAGCCGGCGTCGAACATAACGTGCAATGAACTCGTAACGCAAGTACAGTGACGCAGGTCCTTAACGAAGTCGAAATCATAATTTCTTCAGATTATTTCAGTTAACAAACTAGTTGAATAACATTGACGGAAAAATGAAGCTTTTAACGCACAATATGTTGACCTCGAAATGTTTAAGAGGAGTAACAGTTGGATATCCTCTTGGAATTATTGTAAGTTTATATATATAATTTTGAGGTTAACATCAATAAAAGTTGTGTAAAATATTTGAACATATGTCAGATGTACATAATTGCTTTGAATATAATGTATAAACATAAGCAATGCCTTAGATTAAATTTGTATTAATAAGAGATTGCTTTCTGCATGTAAACTTGCAGGCAAAGGATATCAAAGTGTCAGAAGTAAAGTTCAACTCGGAATTTATTGCAAGAATAATTCCAAAACTTGACTGGACTACGCTTTGGAAAGCTGCGGAAAGTGTAAGTTTTACTTATGTTTTCATTATTGAACTGTTAGCATCTTTTGAAGAACATATACTTTTATAAATTTGATTGATATATGCAACAAGTCATTTAGTAGTAAATGTCATTTTAAAAACAAATATTTAATACATTTGCATAAAAAAAAGAGAGCATTTTTAACGAAAGCATGAAATTAGCAATTTCTTATTTTAACATCTAGACAAAGAGCTAAAATCTGAGGCATATATCAAAGAATAATAATATAATGTGACAATGCAGATTGGACATGTTGGAGAATTACCACAGACTCTAATTGAAGACTTCGAAACCAATGAGGAATTTTTAAGGAAGGTTCATCATGTTTTACTCGAAGTTGAAGTCATTAATGGAGACCTGCTGTGTCCAGAATCTGGCAGAAAATTCCCTATTAATGATGGTATACCAAATATGCTCTTAAATGAAGATGAAGTTTCATTATTAGATGTATGTCCTTCTTATTATAAGTAGCAAGTGTTTATATGTTGTATATAAAAAATGTTAATTTTTTTTACTGTATGTAACAAGTTGATTTTGTATTTTTACCATTGTAATTAGTATGTATAATAGTGTAGGAGAAATTTAATAATTTAAAGATAACTAAATCATAATCGTACTAAACAGATATCAATTAAATACATTAAATTAATCAAATTGCATTTTTAAATTTCTTGAACTAGTTTAGTAACAGACTATACATTATAAATCAGTATCTGATATTTTATAGAATAAAATAGCATATGTACACGATAAATATTGTGTTTATAAAGATTATTACAAAACCCTACCAAATAAATTATTGCATTAGAAAAATGGTTATAGATGCCTTTATTGTACAGATATGTATAAATACGATGAAATACAATTTTTGCATTACTGTAATATTCAGTATGTAACATGTGTATCATGCATATCTGCATGTATATCATGTTTATATTGCTACTTATGGATTGTTGTTAATTTATTTTCAAGTGCATTTATAATCGTTTAGTTGAAAGTATTTAGGACAAAATCCTTAAGTCTAAATACAATTCTTTTTATATTAGTATTATTATACCAACTATATAAAACACAAAATAATTCTGAGATATCTAAATATATAGATTTCTTCGTGTATTCATACTTTCATAAGATCTATTAAAAATAGTTTTGCTTCTGTAAATAAAGTAACAAATGCACGAGAAAAATTGCTTGGAACTTGAAATCTTAATTGTGAAGTAGAGCAATTCTATTAATATTTAATATTATTGTTTCCATATATAACGAATATCTTATCTTGCCAATACAACAAAAACCCATCATGTAGCACATCAACAAATCCCATATGATAAAATACATTTATTACTTTATTGATAGCACAAATTTTACTAACACCTATTGCACACAATCTGCTATAACATGTGAGTTGTATTGTATGTAATTTAAAAATAATGAAAAGATGATTATCTCACACCAAAACTGACAAAGTAACATGTATCTTGAAAAATTTTTTTTTTTTAATGGAAGAGTTATAATAGAAACGAATTTGGCATTTTATATTATTGACTAATAGTCACTCCACAACGATACATCTCATGCACAACCCCTGAATCTTACATACCTTACACAGAATACAATACCTAAGTAATTGCATTTGAAAAAATGTGTTTCACATTGAAATATTAAATTACAGTAATTGGCTAATTGAAGAATTCATTTATACCATTTAATGTTACCCTTCTGCATACATGGCAATACTGAAAATATAGTCAAAATAGATTATTTTATCCTTCCTAGTTTCTTCACAAAGTCAAAAAGCTATAAAAATAGCTCTTAACTAATGTTTCAGCCACAGCCCATCTGTTATTAAATTTTATTCACATATTATAATCATTTTGAAGGCAGGATTATTCTGAATTAAGCTATGAAAAATACTTCTATACATTCATTTAAGTATAGCGCATATAAAGTTTTTCTTTTTTTAGTTTATCATTAAAAATCCTAGGTTGGTTATGGTCTACAATTGTATATAATTACTTAGAAGTTTGCATCGCGGATATGCAAATTTGTATTTCATATCATTTTCATATTGTGTATGTGTTGATACGCGATTTATGATCTATATAAAACTAATAACTTTCCAAATACTTGCCATGTAATTAAAATTCTCTTCACAACTTATATTTACTGTGAATATTTTATAATACTGAATATGTTCACTGCAAATTTATCATTTTGATCATAAATCTTGCAGCTGATAAATAAAATTTAATTGTTACAATATTACAAATTTTATAATCTTAATAATTTTGATGTTGAAATATACTAAATATATTTTTACTAAATTGAATAATTCCTTTAATTTCGTGCATTATAAATTTAATTAATAAATTTAATAAAAAGTATATAATTCTTGAAACACAACGCTATAAAAATATTTAAAAAGTAACGCGCACAAATGTCCTAAAATACCTGTAAATTACTATTAAGAAAAAATTGTTAATTTTAAGAGTATATATTTAGTTTATATATATTTCAACATTTAGTTTCTCTAAAATAAATTAATTATTTAAGATTGTGTTTCAATTTAAAAAATAAATACAAAATTATATCATAAATAATTAAAGAAATATTAATCCTAGAAAATATTGTATCATAGAATTAATCACTACCATTATTACAAATATTAATTTTATGTATATTTGAATTACCACCCCATTAAAAACTTCGTTTGCATTTGCAAAAGAAATGAACTTCAATAACCTTGTGTTTAAATGTGATTTTCAAATAATTTAATAAGTGGTCGAAACATTTTTAAATCATTACACGCACGTCGGCGTGAATATTTAGAAACTTGGTCATATTTATATACATATTAAAAATGACAAGATATGTCATAAATGGAAGCATTATGATTTTCTCAAATTGATAATGCGTATTAGAATACGATGATATATTTCTTTAAATAATTTAAAATATGTGTATGTAAAAGTAAATTTTGAACACTTTTTTGCATTCTTTCACGAATATATCATGTTTAGCATTATGCAAACATTTTACCGTTTATTTACGATATATAGTGAGAAATTATCGTTTTATAAGGAACATAAAAAATAAAACTTATTAACTTGTAACAAAATACAAATAAATATTTATATCAATATAACTTCAGTATAGAAACGTAACATACTACCGTAATATACTACTAAAAGTAACAGTGATCATTTCTGTTAACACATTGACTGTAAATACAACATATCACATTTGAGACTTCCTTAACTGGACGTATTAAAGGTAATCAATGGCACCTGTAATTGTTAAATTAAAAAGAAAGGTAAAAAATAATTGGAGAGAACATAGATAAGAAAAGCAAGAATGTTAAGGCTCTCATAACATGAACTTTATCCAAGGAAAATTATGTTAAAAATTACTGTTTCTATATAAAATTAGATTTCATCCTAATATGTTTCTTTTTGTTTAATTTGTCTTACAGTCAATGTGTTAAACTAATATTAATTTTAGAAGCTTCCATTAAACATATAAAAATTATGGAATGAATATTTCAGATAATTAACATTTGATAGCGTATTTCATCTATAAGGATACTAAATAAAAAAACGATTAAAAAATATAATATCTATAAAATTGAAACAATTCAACAAAAAACAAAAACTAAGGGTTTTTAATTTTTAAAAATTGAAACAAAAAAACAATTGCACATATTTCATTTACCACGACTTTCTGTATTTGAAATGTTTCTTTCAGAATAAATAGAACCTTGAACCAATTCTCTCAATGGACCTTTCCGTAGTTCTGGATTAGGCCCTTTGGCAACATAGTGATCATCGAGAAGTAGACTTGCGTCATGTCCATTTGCTATTATTTTGCTATATGTCCCTTTATTCAACAAACTTGCATCTGGTCCTGACCATGGCGCATAATCAGGTCTAAAAAGTTTTGAATAACGATAATTTGGTTCATTATTTATTTTAATTATATCATAAACAAAAATTTCAACTTACAACAGTAAATCATCGTTGGCTCCTTTTGATAAATCAGGATTTGGACCAACTGGTTTTGTTAAATATGGAGATTTATATTCACTATCTTCTGTAGTACTTGTTCCTCGGGAAATTCTAAAATTGTTATTAGATATTATATTTTTAATTTTCTTCAGTAGAAAGGACATATAACAAAATATAAATGTTTTCTTACTTTGGTATCTCTATTTTGTTTTTAGATCGTTTAGATTTTTCTACATCTGGATCTTTAACTATTTTCTTAATTGGTGAAGCAGTTAATTTTACAGCTTCAGTTATTGGTGGACTGTCTTTCCTTTCATCACTTCTACTACTACAATTATGTCGCATATATTTAATAGAAAGTTATATTTTCATAAGAATGTAACAAGTAATTAAAACAGTTTTTTTTATTAAAAGAAAGTAATTGAAATATTTCCTGTATAAACAAAAATTACTGTATCTATATTACCTTTGACTATCTAATGTACACACAGGTCTTGTAGCTTCTTCAGTAACCATAATATCCAATATATGTATTGCTCTTTCCTCATCATAGTCAACACTATTCATAGCAAGCATTATTACTCTTTCTGCCACAGACTTATACTTCTCCATTAAACGTGCTTTCACTAATAAATTATAATATAATAAATTATGTATTGATATTAATAATTTAAAAAGTATTATCAGATATTACATACTTTTATTTTTTTCTTCCAAGCTTTTCATACGTGGCGGCGGAGTAGGTGCACTTTGTTGTTCATTCTTAATCTACGAAAATAAAGCATCAATAATAATTGTCAAAATAAAAAAGATAATTAAATGTATATGAAAATTGAACATGTTACTTGTTCTTCTTCCTTTCTTCTCGCAGATTTTGGAACTGTAGGATTTCGTTTTTCATACCCCAAATCAATCAATTTTTCCGAAGCTTTTTGAACATTATTCTCACTTTGCTCCAGAATATCAAGTAACATAGTTTCTTCTACTTTTGGAAAAATATTTTTCAGGTACCTGTAGATGTATTTGTATCATATAATAACATTTATTACAACTATTTAACAATGCACTGATTATAAATGCAGACACAGTCTACAATATAAATTTGAATATTGTGCAACTTATTTATAAATCAGAAAAATATTGATACAAATTATTAATGCAAAATGTATGTCAAAATTAAATTACCTTAGGGATTAGTAAATAAAATTCGCATAAAATACTATTTATAACAATTTATATGATGAACACATGTGATTAATAACTTGACAGTTTATTAGTGGAAGCATTTATTGAAATTAATTTGAATATGTTGATTTTGAATATGTTGAATAATAAAATAAGGTATTCCAACTGTAAACAAGGAATGAATATTTTAAATTACTGGATACATGCATATACTGTCATGCTTAAACCACATTTTTAATCAGTAAATGAGTTTTCTATAGCATGCATAATATATGTATATCTATACTTTTGAAAATTTCCAATTCTTAACGTTATACTTTAATAATACTTGAATAATTAAGATCAATATAATACCTATTTCAATTCACACATAAAGTGTTGATTGTACATTTCTAAAAAACTCATTTCTTACTTATTATGAAGTTTCTTATTGTAACATACAAACAATACATTAAGGAACATAAGTATTATATCTACTACTAGAAACTAAACAAAAATTACATTGGTGATATAATGCTGAAACCAACCTATCTATGATTTGTGTAAAT
The DNA here is from genome assembly GCF_050948175.1 of Xylocopa sonorina. NCBI lineage: Eukaryota > Metazoa > Arthropoda > Insecta > Hymenoptera > Apidae > Xylocopa > Xylocopa sonorina. The sequence goes on along the minus strand of NC_135197.1, from coordinate 8,299,867 downwards.
TTTACACTATCCAACATGTGGTGTATAGTAAACCAGGAAGAAACTGAAACGAAAAATAAATTCTACATGATGCTGTGTATAAAAATTAATGCAATAAAAATCGCAAATAAAAGAATAAGACACAGAAAAGAAATTAAAAACTGTAAAGAAAATTTGTTGGCTGTCTGATACTGTTGCTTGAAAGTTACTAAATACAAATGTATTTACTACAAAGGACGTAAATTCGTACAACATATTAACCTCATACCTATATCAAAATATTTTGCATTCTCATATTAATTTTTCAATATTTGTTTAAGGAATTTGATAAGTTTGAAGACATTGTAGACAAAACAAACAATCTTGTAATTTTTACACATACACATACAGAAAAAAAAATGAATTTCCTTAAAAATAAAATAAAGTTCGATCACATAAAATAGTCTGCAATGTGTGTCTAACACATGCTATCACTACATGGTACTGGAGGGTCATTTTATGTGAAATATATCAGATATTCAAAATAAACCAACAATCTATATTGCTCTACCTTGCTACCTGATATATTTCATTACAGCTAACACAAGATACAATATATCAACATCTAGCATCCATATATATTGGGTGAAATTGATATTGTAAGTATGGGAAGAACCTAAGTTTCATTTTTGGGGAGTTAGGGGCTGGCCGGGCCCCACAAGGCGGACTCAATGTTAGAGCTGCATGTATAGCATGAACTGGTAATCGCCATCTTGGTATTGCATAATTTGAATGCACTCCAACGGGTGTGCATGGTCCTGGAGCACAAAGAGGATTCTTTTCCACTTGTAGAGCGCTGACAACCAAAGCTGCTCTGTTATGGTATCTGAAAGACACCAGCTACCACCTTAGCACTATGATCGATTCAGTGCTAATCAAAACTCATTGAAAAGAAACTAATACGTAATTGGCATAAATATAACTAAATACATAAGAAAGCATGACTTTTTTGTGTTTGTTAATATGATCTATGTTCAAGGATGTAAAAATTTATATTAATACAAGGTAAAGATTAGTTGGAACTTTTTTTATAATAACATATGATAACGTTGAGAGTTATATGTATATACATATATGTCTATATGCATATAAGACATGAAATTCTAAAACTTACTTTTTCAGAAGAAGTCGAATATGAGTGTCAGAAACTGTTGGGAACATGGCATTGATTTTAGCAACTTGCAACTCAGAGTCAGAATTTTGTGTTAAGCTTGTTTCCATATTCCTTATAGGTGTGGGAGATCCTAATGTCATCTCCCCAAGCCTGTTTGTCATTGCGCTAACTGATTTTAGTGATAATGGAGTTTTCAGTTCCTGTGTAAAATATTTTCTTTAAACATTGTTGAATATTATATTTGTTATTTGATATCTACATTTGATAAGATATAAATATATGATACTTTTATACATGAAATTATAGTACAATCACTTAAAATACTAACAGTTAAGATAAGATGCAACTTTTTAGTTTGTACAAGATAATGTTAAGTAACAGGGAAAAAGTCAGATTGTGTTATTGTAAATTTAACTTCAAGGAGTGATTGATACATGGTAAATATTTAGTATTAATTACCTACCTGTAAACTAGGGGGTAAGAATGCAAGTTGTGGATTATGATACAGAGACGGTGTTGGATAGATTTGTGGAGCTCTGTGAGCTCCAGCATAACCTAAATGCCCACCACCTCCATTTCCCACAGTCTATTATTTTGTTGTACATGTTATATTTTATCCGAATGCGGCATGTGCATATGACAAGAATAAACATATATTGGAGGTGCGACTACAAACACTTTAATGTTCGTGCACGAGTGCGATTTTAAAATGCTCAAACATTTTCTCACATATAGAAAGCAACGTGTTTGTTTCATGACGGTTGAATGAATTTAACATATTTAACACAACAATAAAAATTGACGACTGACCTGCATAGGTATATCTTGGGAAGTAATAGTCGTAGCAGAACTCAGTGCCATTGAATTTAGTGACTGTACATACTGAGAATACTGCCAATATCTTACTCTCGGATCTTCCCATGATGTTGTACGATTAAAATGATTTATAAAATATCTGAAAAACGTTTATTTCGCACAAATTGACTCACAAAATGACTAACGTGAAACGTTCGCTATATCGAGTAACGTTTCATTATAATCATTTATTATTGTATCAAACAGTTGCTAGTGAATGAAACTTATCCAATTTAAAGCGATTGTGTACGTTAAATATCTTTCTCTATCAATTTTTATAAATCGAAAGCTTAAATGAGATAAATCGTCATTGCGTAACATACACACATTAATTATTTGCGGTAAATAAATATTCCAAGGAATAACATTTGCCTCCTATTTCGATTTGACAGAATAGTAAATGTTTTTATAAAAATTTACATACGGACGACCACTTCGAATGTCATATCTGCATTCCCAACCGGGTGGCAATTGACTCCTATCACTTTCTTCAGCCATCTTTACGTATTTTGATAACGCAGAGTAAGCTCTTCCGGAACTGTAATTTTCGTATTTCTCGTTACCGTCAGAATGAAAATTTAATTATATACCAGAGTTTAAATCAATTAGAATCGTTCGTTTCTTTATAGATTCTTCTATTCATTGCTTGTTAAACAAAACAAATTTATGTAGTTTAGAATATTAATATTTATTATATATACATACTAAATGTATATTTATTGTGTTAAACAATATTAAGCAACAACAATAACAAGAACATTGGATATAATTTACAAATATATAACAACTTAACGTAGTTAAATTAAAAATTTTATAATTTATAATTAAATTTTATTTTTTCCAATATTTATATTAAAGTCTTTATTTTTAAGTAGATAAAAATACTGCATTTTATATGAATATTACATAATTTGAAATCAATTTTATTCACATTACATTTTATTGTTTAATTCTTACACTTGTATTTATATAAACATTCATATTTAACATATATATTATATATGTTTCATTTGAAAAATAATAGGTTGTATAATAAATAATATGCTTTATATAAACACTTTTTTAAAACAGTTGTGAGTATTAATTTATAATTATAAGCTGTTTACAACATTCTATTGAATTCTATGGGGAATATATTACTTGTACAAGTATCATTTGATAAAAAATAAATATATTTTGCTTTATTTTTAGATGTATCGCCATCTAACAACATATTAGAACTCTATTCATTTGCTTTAGTACTAGAGAATGATAAATATTAATTCTCCTTTTTTTTCTTTAATACAAAATCATTATACATATTGTATGCCATTCCTAAAGTTATGAACCCTAATGCTGTACCCTGGGCTATAACTCTCAATTGTCCAAGGAACACAGAAGGTATTACCGTTTTTGTTTTCCATTTATAAGCACCTATCCCACATATAGTAACTAAACTTACTACACCTACAAAAGAAAAATTCATGTAAAAATAAATATTATTATGTTGTCAAATAGATATTTATTTCCATTATGTATAACTATCAATTATATTCTAAGCGTAAACACTATATGCAAGAAAACAATAAAGATAGTTGTTGTTCCTACTATATGAATCACTTAATAAGTTTTATATATTATTAACTACATAAGAAGTAAGAATTATTATTATTTTTTATCTATTTGTAAAAAAAATACCAGCTACAATAAATGGTTTTTTCACTACTAGATCATAAACCTTATCCGTCATCGTTCTTTCATTTTCCAATGATTGTCTAATAGCTTCTTCTGGGATTTCTATTGTTTGAATATTTTTCCAACCACTATCATCCATTGTTCACCTATACATATTATTTAAATTTAATAAAAGTAAATGTTGTATAAGTATTAGAAATAGTAACTTTTGCAAGATATATGCAAATAATAGATATATAAAATTTAATAATAGATATATAAAATCAAAATCTCAATAAAGTCAATGATATTAAAATTGCTCGAAAATTTCTCACTCTATCAAATACTAGTTTCTATAATTAATATAAATAAGAGTCATCCTTTAATTCTTTCTTCGGCTGAAGTATGTTGTACAAAAGAACACAAAATTATGATATTTTTTGCTAACAATCAGTGGTTTTCAATGCAAAGAATTAAAAAATGTGAATCTTAACTTTAGAAAAGCAGTCAGATTCTTAAAGTTAAGATTTGCACTTTTAATCTTTATGCACTGAGAACCATTGATCATTGACAAGAAAATGTAGTAATTTTGTGTCTTTATAAAATGCGCTCTAACCCTTTTTTCCTCTAAATTTGATAAAAATTCATATAAAAGATCAATTTTATCTTATATTTCTTTTATCGTATACTGTAAAACTAAATGTTTCTCTTAAAAATATCTCTGATTATCAGAACAAAATATAATTACAAATATTTTTGTAATATATCGTTAATGTAACACGTGCCTATTACGTCACAGGTATGTCATCAGGGTAGATTTCTTTAATTGAAATATAATTTTGTACATTTCCGCTATGAAAGATGTATGAGTGGAGTACATATATAAACACGTATGTATGTCGCGTGTTTTATATGTTTACATAATTCACATCCTTCAATTTTCCTTTGATTGATTTTCAAATAATTATAGTATGCGCGCGTTTAGGGCAATGTTACGACAATGACATTTAAGATGGTACAAAATAAAAATCCTATTTGCCTATAGTAACATTCCACCAGTAGCCAGTTTTAATTAATAAAAAATGTATCGTCTCACGTGTATAACAAATATATTAAATAATATATTTTATCATTCATCTATGAAATACTATCCGTAAACTAATCGATCGCACTGTTAACTTCTCATAACTTATTCGTAAACGACAATCAAATGATACTTTACCTCTGTTATTTGAACAATATACAGATTTCACAAATGATTTAAGTATCGGAGCTTTCCTTTCCGTCCGTCCTTTGCAACTGTCACAGCGCAACAGAACAGATATTCTTCACGTACAAACGTCTGATCTCGACCAAGTTCGTCATGAACGTGTCGAACAGCACGGTGCTGCTCCTAACGGGTCTGTGACGACCCTAGTGATTCTCAATCTATTTTAAGTTGGGGACTACTTATGATACGTCTTCAGCTCTATAAAGTGACACGTTAAAAATCCTTTGTAATATCTGCTTTTGAAACAGTCTTCACGTGTGTACTTAATTTTCTCGCAGAACACTTGAAGTGGTTACACGGAGTACCGTCGCGGACCACGGATTGAGAACTACTGTTCTACACACGTGAAAACATTGTAATATAGTCACCTATCTAAACATCTATATGTATATAAATATTATAGAATGTTCAATAAACAAATCATAATTGTTAAATGATTACTTTTCATAGTCCTGTTGACAAACTATCGTATCTGATTATGAGTTTCCTTTATTATTCATTGATCTTAGAGTTTAATTCATTAGAATGAGGATAATTTGTATTCTGAGAAACCTTCTGGACTATATATAGTGTTATATAGTATAGTAAAAAGTACTTAAATTGGTCGCACACGATTACCGACAGGGAACTACCGACTGACAAGTGGCGCCATCTCTTGCAAGATGACCGAAACTAGTCGAGCATTTAGTTCAGCCCTTTTGTAAGAGATGGCGCCACCAGCCAGTCGGTAGTTCACTTCGCTGTCGGTAATCATGTGCGACCAGTTTGAGCACTTCTCACAGAGATGGCGCCACATACTATAAAAAATTTATTTATTTCTAAAAAATATATATATTTATAATTTAAAACATAAACAAATATGAAAATGCAATGTAATACTCCTGTATGAAGTAACAAATGAATGTGTCAACCATTCGGTAGTTTATTTTGCTGCTGATAATAAATATGTAACCAAGTTGAGCATTTTTTGAAAAGATCGTATCGAGAACGATAAAATTGTAGAGGAACTGTTTTGAGTGAAAATTACTAAATCTAAGGACTAGGTGGACCGTTTACCATTTAATATCCTCTACTGGATTATTTAATCCCAGCAGATTGCGCTTGGGAGGTTAGAATGCTCTTATTTTGCCCAACAGAAAACTTCTCTCAATATCTTTGCATGCATTATTCTTTATCTTAACTAAAATTCACTACTCTTCTCTACATCTTCGTTATCCCTCTCTTCCCCCTTTTAGTCGCCTCTTACGACAAGCAGGGGATACTGTGGGTGTATTCTGATCCCCACCGCACAGGGATGACTAGGTGAAACTAAACTATCCTAGAAACTAGACTTAAACTATCTTATTTAACTTATCCTAACTTATTCTATATTATTCTAGATGGCACCCTGTTGGACTTCTGATGCTGGCTACCAGAAAACAATTAGTGCAATAGTAACCGTGTAGTGGCTAATGTATGTGAATTCTCACGAATGCGGGTTCCGTTTTCACTGGATATCCCTGTAAATTGTTTCAAGCTTCCCACCATCTCTGACCTAAAAATTGTGTTGTTTGCATGTACATACAATGTATGCATACACAGTGCTTTGGTTTACTTACTTACTCTGTAGTAGTGTATAGGTATACACTACCTATACTTTTAGTTAATAAAACAGGAAATTAACAAACAAGAAACATTTTATTTGATAGAATCCCACATGTGAAATTATATTCTTCCATAAATTTACAACGAATGATAGAAGGACAATAGATATATTCTCGAACTTGGAATACATTAATCTGTTAACTATAAATTACATATACATATAGAAAGATGTTGAAAAAATATACTGCAGTTACATAATTCTGTGAAATTTTGCACACATTTTTAATATATCTTTATAAATCTTAAAGTAGTGTGAATTTATTAGAGATAATACTTTTTTTTCATTTGCTTTGAGGTAAATCGTGTTAATTTTATATTATAATTAACATTCAACAACAATTATGGCAGCAATAAGACATACATTGCAAAGAGAAGTGTTTACACCTAACGATGAGAAATTACTGAGCGTCTGTTATGTCAGTAAAGCATACAAGAAGAAGAAAATGAGCTTTTTATGCCTGACTACAACCACAGACTCGCCTTCAACTTTGTTGTTGTATCAAGTAAAAAAGAATGATAAAAATGTTTTTAAAAAGAAGCAATCATGGCCTTTAAGTGATATTCAAATTGTGGATGGTGTTAAAAATGATTCTATGGATATAGAATTACATATCGATAAAGTATATAAGTGGTCAGCAACGACAACTCAAGAGCGAAGAACATTTATAAGTAACATGTATATTTATTCTTGTAATTTGGCCCAAAGGCCACAATTTAAAAATGTTCCCAAAGAATGGCTTATAGATCCTAGTTCATTAAAAGAAAGCGATAGTATTACTTTCACTCCAGGTAAATACTATCTAATTTGATATTGATTTTAATCGTTTGATATTTATTTATATTTGCTTAAATAATTACATAATTTTAACTTGAAATGTATTTATGTGCATTTCATTCAGTTTTCATTTAATATTTTTAGAATTATTGACATCCCCAATTTCATCTGATTATCAACCTATTACTGATAAAGAGGCTGCTGATTTAAAACAGATGATGGAAGGCTGCGAATATGCAGTTTCTAACGCTGAGCTATTTATGGAAACACTTTCCAAAGATCTCTCCATTCTTGATGGGGTAAAAATTATAATTTCTACAAAGAAAAGATTTTCATTTAAATTCAATTCATATTAATGAATACAGGAAAATGTACAATCTGTTTTGGCATCAGAAGCTCGTGTAACTCAGTTAATGAATAGTATAGAAGCAGCAATAACTGAAGCTTCTATTGTTGAAGCTCGTCTTGCTGTGTATGATGAAGCGCTTGGCAGAATTAGGGAAGTTATGGCACGTGTGGGCCAAAAAAATCAAGCAATCCATACAGCTAATAATAATGCCAGATTTTTGTTAGATCAGTTGAACACAGTAATTGTGAGTAACCTATAGTAACAATATCTAAATAATAATAAATATGTTAGTATTGCGTATGTGTTTTGTCAATCTTATCTTGTTTATACTATACTTTTATTATATATATTTATTATATTTTCACTTTGATGGTATAAGTCGCAGTTAGATATTTCACAAACTCATCAGCGTATTTTGAGTGAAGCTGAGCTTCCCGGAGAAAAAGAAGAACTTAATCAAGCAGGTGCTGCTCTTTTAAAAGCAATAACAGCACCTTTACCACCAGGGCTTGATAAATTAATTGCAGTGACAGAACAAAAGAGACGACTTGATAAACTTAAAGCAAAGTTTTCTGTAATTGTGGCTAGACATCTGAATAATCTCTTTATACATCTGGTACATATACTTATGTAACGTTATATTTATATATGACATACATTAAAACATGTTTGATATTAAAATGTAATATCTTTACAGGGCAATGATGTTGGAGATATGTCAATGTCAGTGGCAGATTTAGTTCTTCCAACACATCAAGCAGTTCATCGTGAACTTGAACCATACACAGAGTTAATGCAATTATTAAGGGCGTTAGATAATAAGGCTTTTGTACAATTGACCAAGATTTATACAGATACGATGAGTAAATTATACAAGAGGGATCTAAAACGATTTTTTGAGGAAGCAAGAAACAAGCTTATTTGTAAACGTCTCCAAGGTATATATTGTATTATTTTGTGTTTAATAACAATCCTACATTTTGAGAAAAAAATCGTTGTTTTTTTAAGCAAATACATCAAAATCCAGTGGCCAAAAAGCAGAAGATTTATTAAATCCTGCGCCTATATGTTTATTAAGTAGTGAAACATGGGCACCTGTAGGGGAAGGAAATCTTTTGGATTCTGTTCTTGATTGTATGCTTTCTCAAATGCAACCAATTTGTCTTGCAGAACAAGCTTTTTGCATTTCGTTTTTACAATTAGATTCTGTTCTTTCACCATCGAAAGTATGTAAATTGTTATCATAAATTTATTATAATATTTAAAAACTAAATATTCATTTGAACGTGTTAGAGCAGCGAAATTGAGGAAACAGATAATGTCAGTAATGGTGCTGCGAGTCCCGGATCAGTGACTTCTACAGCAAGTAAAAAATTAGAAAGACAAGTAAATGAAGAAGTGCGTGCAACAATGGCAGCAATATTTCCATCGTTGGAAACTGAATTAAACAATTTTATTGCTTTCTTGGATAAAATTGATAGTTTGTGAGTTTTTAAAAATTTTGTTACTCAAATTAATTGTTCTGCACTTTAGTAAATGATCGATTTGAATTAAAATTTCAGTTGGTGCATGTACGTCTTGGTACGTTTATCGCAACACGTTATGTCAGCGCAAGATACAGGTTCATTTTTGTCCATGACATTTGCCTCTGCTTTAATTCAAGTTAAAAGAGCATTTGACAAATTCATGCAAACACAACTGCAGTCAATACTTTCCGATACTAAAGTTAATCGTAGAAATAAGTGTGGTATATTACCATATGTAGAAAATTTTGAAATGTTTGCAAGAACAGCAGAACGAATCTTTAAGAATTCAGACAGAAAAGTTGATCTTGAAAAATGGTATACTAAAATAGTGAGTAAAATGTTCGAAGCTATTGTTATCCACAGTAGGGAACATCATAAAACTCCGCAAGAAGTCATAAAAATGGGTAGGATTAAAATAGTTTAACATTTTTTCATTCTATAATTTTTTATACAATACTAATCAAATAATAATTTGCATTTTAGAAAATTTCCATCATTTGTATGATCTCTTGTCACAATTAAAAATATCTGTTCTCGATCATGAACGGAAAGAAGCGAAACAAAAATATCAAGAAGCTTTGTATGCATATGTTACACAATATTTTGGAAGGCCTTTAGAGAAACTTAATGTTTGTAGCTTAAATTTATCAATTTCTGCGTTTCTTTTTTCTTCAAACCAATATATGTAATTTATAATATATTTACAGCTATTTTTCGAAGGTGTGCAAGCAAAAGTTGGTGCTGGAGTTAAAGAGTCTGAAGTCAGTTATCAAATGGCTTTCAGTAAACAAGAACTTAGACGTGTCGTAAAAGAATATCCTGCACGGGAAGTTAAAAAAGGCTTAGAAAATTTGTATAGAAAAGTTGAAAAACATTTATGTGAAGAAGAGAACTTGTTACAAGTAAATGAAAAATATATTGTAACTAACTTATTAACACGTTCCCTGCCACTTGGAGAATATTCTTGCTGCGCTAGGTATATAGTGATGATTGATTAACACACGGTATATGAAATTCTTGAATAGTACTTTGATGGTGGCAGTGAACATGTTAAAAAATATAATTTCTTTTATGTACTAATAGTACGTTGTACATTTGCATTCGTCTATACAGGTCGTTTGGCGTGAAATGCAAGGCGAATTTATTGCGCAATACATATGCATAGAAGAATTAATACAAAGGTGTTATCCAGACAGTATGGTGACGCTTGAGTTCACTATACAAGATATTTTAGATTTTTTTTCGGAAATAGCTCAATCTCATTAAAGGATTCAATAATCAGAATATAAAATAAAATCACGACACATATTAATATTTAAATTAAAATTACTAAATAGTACCTTTACATTAACAAAAATGATACTTCTTCATTTTGTACACACATGCTTTATTGAAATTTAGAATTATACTAGAAAATAGTTGAAATCATAATGTACATATAAAGTTCAATATAGTAATCAATGTAAATTTATTTTATATCATTTTTAATATGTTCACTAAATATTAGACATGATTCTAAATTTGAGTGAAAATAGAAAAATGAAAACATATCAATAAAAATGTAAATATTTAATTTTATCAATTAAATTTTTATGAAGTTCTGAATATTTTTATGAAATAGGACAAAAAACATGAAAATTTATTTAATAAAATTTACTTTAAATTAATTTTTGTATTTTATTTTTTAATCTTGTTGCAATAATTTAAAAATACAAATTCTAAAAATTCTAGAATAAAAACGTTATCGACAAAAAGATATATCATAAGTATCTAATGAACTTACATATGTTTGAAGTACTAATATTTTATTAGTTTTTACAATATAATAGTTACAATATTTATAATATACTACAATATTATATTTAAATATTCATATTACTTAGAGTTCTCTGTTTTTTTTGGTTTTGGTGGCATATAATTCAACCACAGTAGTCCATTCATTTTACCCTAAAAGAAGTTAAGAATAACCAATCGATAATCAGTAAGCAATATCAAGATATACATATTAAGAGGTAATATAATAACATTCTACATTATTACATACAATTGCTATGGTAGCGCCAAGTATAACAACGCCAGCTACAAATTGCAAAGTATATTTTCTTTGAGCTTTATCATGTGCTTCTTTCCATGAACCACTTGGTACAAGTATTTCGTCCATAGTTGCTAATTGAAGTTCCTTGGGTACATGGTAAGAGCGCATACCTAAATATCATATTCAATTATTAGGAAGAAAATAAATATATAACCCTCCATTTCAAAACCATTGGTAAAATAATTTTGTCTGTAGCTCTACGTTTTTAAACATAAATAAAGATCTTTTTATAAAAATTTTTCTACACAGATAATTATCATTGTATTTTGTTCACTCGAATTAATTATATACATATGATAATTATATACATAATTATATACAATACAATGAACATAAATTAAGCTTGTAACTGTAGAAAAACTAGTTAATTTCAAGTATTTTAACAATATCTAAATGCTGAAAATCAATATTACATAAGATTTATTAGTAAAAATATATGTCGACACTGTGAAACTTAAATTATAGCTTACCACTCCTTGCATTTCGGATAACTGGTTTTAAAAGATGTTGCAACATTTTGATTGTTAATAAATTTCTTTTAAGTTTAAATATATCTAATACACGTATTCGCACAAAACGAGTCGAAAGAAACCAAGTGACACTGAAGCCACACTTAAAACGATCTTTTAACTATAGACCTTAGAATATGTAATACGTAGATACAATGTTACGTCACTGCGATCACAGAGCATGAACTATACTGATGCATAGATGAGAAAACCACTTGTCGAAAATTTTGCGTATACAATAAATAATTGGTCAAATGTAACATGATATTTAATAAACAAATAAATTGAAGCACTTTTCTAGTTAATGGAAACATATCTCAAATAATTTTATATTTCAATTTAACAAGTTAATGTATTGTTCCCACGTACTATTTTATTAAATATGTATTCAATAAAAAATTGTAGTTAACCATGAAATAATATAAATTGTACTAAATAATTATATTATTTTCGTTATTGAAAAATTGTTGCTAAAGTATATAATTTTCTTTATTACATATACTTTTGTATGATATAAAATAATCATACATAACAATAACTCTAATTTTCTTTTATTAGAAAGTAGTTGCAAAAGTAAATGAGAAAAATACTTTTTAGCAGATATATTCTCAAATAGATTTATAATATATTTGGCTTATATAGTAAGGAGAGACATAATCATTTTATATCTGTCATTTTACATTTTTAATATTATTACACTTAATTTGTTCTCGGACGTAAATTAATATAATGCCAATTTTGCCCATTTAATTTTATAATATTTACATTTTATTATAACATTTCCAGCTAATATAGCTTAGGAAATAATGCAATTCGATTTTTCTTGTACATTTCCATCTGCTTTTTCAATCTCAATCAATAATGTATGAAAAATATCTGCAACAGACTAAACGAAATTTCATATTATACTGTTAGTATATGAATAGCTGTTAAACGAAATGGTAGAATAAAGTTACCTCATTTTGTTTTGCACTTGTTTCTAAAAAAGCTGCATGCCAAGAATCTGCTAATCTTTTCCCTTGCTCTGTTGTTATCATTCTGTCTACATATAAATCCGTTTTATTTCCTACTAACACAATTGGGACACTGAAATTCGTATAAGAAATATTTTAATAAAATCCTGCACATACTATCCATTTTTTTTGCATAAATTGAGAAAAGTAAATGGTAACATAACATACTGGACTTTTCCAGTAATATCCAATAACTTGTCATAAATAATTTGTACAACTTCGAAACTCTTAGCACTGGTTATGCTATATACCAGGACATAACCATGGATATCCATAGAATACTGCGTAGGAAATATACTATATTCATCTTGACCCGCTGTATCTACCAACTTAACTTCATAATCTTGACTATTTACTCTGGTACTTTTCGTAAATGCTGAAAATCATACAAATTAATTGTATAAGGATATAATCAAGAATATAACAGTAGAACCTACATCTTCTAACCTTTTACATTAAATTTTTACTCATTTTTGACTAACAGGAATAGCAAATTAAACTTTTTCTGTTTATGAGAGTAAGATGTAAGATGCTACTGTATTGGACACACTCAATTACAACAAATAAAAGTTGTAAAACGGATACTTAAATTTTACATTAGGATAAAAAATTAATAAATCAAGAGTTCATGCATATTACTAACAATGCATCATGCTGTAATAAAACCAATTTATGTGTTGTGTTAATAATAGTTCTTAATGTACGTACGGACCACACAAAATGTAAACTAATTCGAATGATAATAAATTTCTTGTATCTGAACATTACTTGTAGATAAAAATGCTTAAATATATAATTAAAAGTGTTAATAGCATTTTTGTTTGAGTTACAATGTGTATTGAGCTTAAAAGTCAATTTTTATTTTATAAATAAATATTAGTACCTGTACCACTGTAAACCTACTTGTAAAATTTTAGAGAATGTACAATGATCTTTTAGAATAATTAAATTTATTAACATAAAATACCTTTAAATGCATGAAATATGCAACACTGTATATAAAATGGAAAACGTTAATTGTTTAAAACACATTGCAAATATGAACATTCCTAGTTTTTTCAATCTGTACTAAAACTATAGCTTAAGAATATATAATACAAATAATGTCGTTAAATGGAAATTACTTACATTTATAATTATAATATTATGATCTGCTCAATCAAAAATGAAACAACTTCAATATTTTTACATTATCATAGATTATAAACTTTTTATATTAAGAATAATTACAATTGCATTAATGATTATTTTGTAAATAAAGATGTAAAATCTACATAAAGAAATGAAATCTTTGTTAATAAGCCTTTGTTAATTCTCTTTTTCACCCTAAGAAATTGATAATCAATTATAACATAAAAGTATCGAAGGCTTTTATTTCTTGATTAAATTTGGCTTACTGATTGCATATTATTCGTAAATGTAGTACATCTGATAAAGTATTTATTTATTAAATAATATTTTTCATGACTCTATTGCTCATTTACAGCATGAATTACTAACAGATGTGCAGAAAATACTACTAACAGTGTCATTAGAAATCTTTGAAGTAGCGTGTAAGACGATACAGGTACTTCTTACTATTTTCTATAGTAGGGTCATATGAATCCACAAACTGTCCCTCGACGAATTGTATGCTCAGTGATGACTTGCCTATTAAAATTAAGGAAAATAATAGTCAGCTTAATTGCACAATGTATTCATAAATTTATGCAAATATATGCATGTTTACATAAACATTTTAAAAGATAATTCCTTTTACTAATAATATTGAAGTTAATGTAATTCAATTTAAATAAAGTCTTGATTTTATTTCTGTCACTTTTAGTATAATGATACTTGTTTCTTTTATTTAGTTTCCAAACATACTATAAAGTAAGAAATTAGATTAAAAAATTACTTATTAAACAGATTAGTCTTATATAGAGATGTCTCCGTTGTTTTCTTATTACCTACGGATCTGTAACCCATAATGGCTATTTTCCTCTGTTTTGGTGGCATCTTTCAGCATTTATAGAGAGAAACGCTGCAGTAGTAGTCCATAAAGGCTGGTGCATGCTCCAATATTACAACCTGTACATCAAATTGAAATAAAGAATAACAGAATTTATGAACTCGCATTTATTCCTACAAACAGTATTATTTTAAATGCATTATATTTAGAAAATGAAAAATATATTAAAACAATGTAGCGCAAGCAATATTATTAGGTAAAGTTTTCGGATGAATCTAAACAAAAATTCGACAGAGGCATTTGATAATATTGTATTTATTTACTTATGTAATTATAAAGTTTGATCGCAACACGAATACTTTTGAAAATTAACGTCATTTTTAAATATATACAGAGTAATCGTATGTATATTTTTAATATTTCATCTCGTAAAGATTACCAATATTATTATTTGTCGAATTCTAGCGACAGGTAATATGCATAAATTGCGTGTGAAGGATATGACCGAGGGGAATTTTTTGCGAAAAGAATATTTCTCATAAAATCATTAAATACAAGTAGTAATAAAAAAACGTATGCGTAAGCCATATGTAAATATCTATACATAAATGCATGCGCATATATAGATGTATGTATTCTCGCACCTCGCTATGCATTCTTCGAGTGTACAATAATTATTATATATTTGTATTCTAAAACTAGTTTCACTTTTCTTTTTCTTTTGTTTTCATTTTACGACACGAAGACTTAACATGCGTGATAAATCGAGTCCATTGCTAAATTACACGTTGTTTGACGCACATGCACTACTTACCAAAAGCGAGGTACATTAGGTACGTTTCATATTAATCGACATATCGGTTACTATCATACGTCAAGTATTTAACCGAATGAAAATTATTATTTAGATGACGGTTTAAAATGATTTTCTTGTCACACTAGCAACGAGAAACGTTACGATTTCTTTAATTCACTGACGTGAGGATTTAGCACTGGTGTTTTACATAGGAATGTAATTTTCATAAGAGGAAGTTTGGAAGCGAACGATGAACTACGCACTTTGAATGTCGTGTAGAAACATTTCACACACTAATTAACATTAATTAATGTTACGTATAATAAAGCACCGTGGTAATTCTGCAAATATTTCACGGGAAATAATCTCTCACTGTTCTTTCGTTTATTAGTACTTACTGAAAAATGTATAACAATATGAGACTTTTTTTTTACGAGTGCTTCCCAGCGGATATTCCAATCAGGTGCGCCATCTGCTCGAATAATGTTCGAATTAATATATTTAAACTGCCTTGTATCCCACTGATTTTTCTATGCAATTGTCTCATGATTATCCTATGTCTTACAAACAATATTGATTTCCTTTATTAAAAATTATTCATTACTGGTTACTGTCAAACAGACTAAAGTTACAATAATAAAATAAAAATGATATAATTTTCAAACTGAAATAAAAAATAAATTTATTGAGAAATGTTTCTTGATTACAACAGTAGTAAAATTTTTTATTGCAAATTATATCATCAATTTATTATACTTCCCGCTTTTCTTATCATGAAAAGATGGATTAAAACGTAAACGTTCGTCTAAACAAATTTTTGTCAACTCATCGTCTATTTCCATATGATACATAATACGTTCGTTTAATATATGTTCAGAGAAAGATATTAATGATGCACACATTTTCAAAAGATTCTGAGTTTATATTTTATTTTATTTTGTTATAGATATAATAAAAATGAAAATCAATTTTTGTCTGATGTACTACTAGTAAAAGTTAAAAATATTTTCAAAGGAGAATCCTATAGAGAAATTGTGCGTAAATCGTTATTAATCATTACTATAAAAGTGGTACGCTAACCTCTGATACACACTCGCATATCTGCAGATCAGCAAAACATACTACAGGAAAAATCAAAAGTAGAACCGGTTCAGTAATAACATGCCAATATCGTAGATACGTCGCCTTCAGGTATATCGCAAAGCTTTCTCTGGAATAGTTGAAAGTTAGTACATTTCGTAGAAAACTTGCAGTTATGAAATATAAACATTTCTAAGTCGTATATCAAAAAGTTTAATCAAACAGTTTTTCTTTAGAATGAATACACTTCCTTGCCAGTAAATACATTTATGATTCAGCTAATCCTGTGTATAATTAAATAATACACAATATGCATATGTTATGTACGTTATTTGACTTTGCAGATAGTTTAAATAATGATACGTACGATATATGTGTATAAAACATTATTACTGTTTATATCTCTCATCGCATCAATTAATACACGTAGAAAATGAATACAACTAGACGAAGAATTTCTCTTTCAATACAACATGTTATGTTTTTGTTCTTTTCGTCTTCCATTTCTTTCCAAAAGCACAAGTTTATGCGTGTATTCTGTTGGTCAACGATATTCGTGGTTTTTCTTTGAACCATATCGGGAGACCTGACAAGAACCTCAACGAAGAAAAGAAACGAAGAAGAGACTCCTCGGGGGCTTGTAGGAAAAGAGAGTAAGCGGTTAAATAAAAGGGGGGCCTGTTTCATAGGAATTGTCAGTTTCTTGTGCGAATCACATTGCAGATAAGCCATTAAAGTGTGAGAATTAAAGTTTCAAGATACCACGAAGATGAAATTATTGTTGCAAGTAAATTATAAGTATTCATAATAATATACATTTTACATAGTAATTTACATATTAATCGCACTAATATTTTTCAAACAATTCTTTAATTCACACCCGTAATTTTATAGTTACCGTCGGGATGTGATTAAGAATAAAAGAAATCGTTTGGAAGTGTGTAGTTTGTTAACATGTAATTTGCCTCCAATATCAAGATACTTAAAAATTCGAAGTTATAAATCAAGTTTTTTTACGATTTTCAGTTTTCCTTACTCTTAACGATATTGCTAATTACCACGTCCGAAGGATTCTTTTTCGAATAGTAAGTGTTGCTAACGATTTGTATTTTATCAATGATAGAATGTGAAATTTGATTGAAAGTTACTACTAAATCAGTATTACATTAAATTGAACTTATATTTTCCAAAATCTTATTCTGTGG
Organism: Xylocopa sonorina; assembly: GCF_050948175.1. NCBI lineage: Eukaryota > Metazoa > Arthropoda > Insecta > Hymenoptera > Apidae > Xylocopa > Xylocopa sonorina. Next base: position 8,282,014 of record NC_135197.1, on the reverse strand, counting down.
GAAAAATAGACCGTGCATTAACGATTTACGCATTTCAGCCCAAAAAAGGTGATCAAAGATTTTTTACAAACGTTAAAGGACAAAAAAGAAGCAAAGAAGGGACCTCACGTGCAACACTATCATGTGCATTATTATCCAATAGTACACCCGCTAGCGGAGGCGCCGACGAAAGCACCTAAAAAACATGAACTGGATGAGATACACAAGTAAATTTGAATTTTTTCGATAGTCAGGATTTGATACACTTACTTCGATAGTAAATCGATAGATTAACAGTCTAATAAAACGTAATCCGTATAACAGATTTATGCATATAATTTTTCGATAAATAAAATATTTACTTTAAGATGTACATGTTTTACTTCAAACTTTTAGCGACTACCTCGCAACACTTGGATGGTTCGATCATGAATATAAATTTACACCGGAACCAAAAATCAAAATTTCCTCAAGTTTATACGGTATGTGGAAGGATTCTTTCCCTTGGGAGCATAAATTAGGTAAAATTAAAAATTAACTTTTCAGCGCTTATCCTTTGATTTTTAAACATTTAACATTTGTTTAAATATGTTGATTTTAAATATATTTACAGAAGCAGATATTTTTGAGACGGTAGATCATAGCGAGAACGAAGGTATATACGTTCATGTTCCAGTTAATCGAAAGATAACAATTGAAAATCCTCTTAATGATAAAAAATTAAAAACTACTGTATTATCAAGTATTTTTCAAAAACTTTTAGACACCAAAAATTCTATACACCCATGAAAAAAAGGAAAAAATGATAGATCAAAGCATGCAGTTGTTCCTTATTAAAAATATTACAGAATTAACAGCCAGTTTTACGACTGTTAGACGTCTTGATATTATTGAATTAATAGCCAAGAGATCAACAATATTCATATAATTCTTCATACATACATGTACATATATATAATTAGTAGCCTATAAAAAATATGTTAGACATATTAGTACTCTGTGAATAGCAAGTGCCACATGATATTTCATTTTTTATGTTGATTTCCATTTAAAAATTGTTTTGTATAATTTTGTGGAAAAAAATGTTGATTATCTTTTCCACAAGCACTTAGCATGTTACAAAAATCTTTTGTTAAGGGTATTCTTATGGTATAGAAACGATAATGTTCCTTATAATATTAATTACTGTAGATAATGTTATTACTTTTTCTGTTTTGTTGGATGCACGAAATATTATATACTGTGATGTAACATATTTTTTCGTTGTAGCATTAGAATTTGTAAAATGTATTAGAAATGTTTTTTGAAAAATAAAATTTGTTATTAAAAAATATTCTTCAGCGTAATAATTAACTCTTCGAATATTTAATTGCATCGTAGATCTATTATATATTTAATTTTATATACTTCGTTACATATACGTTTCATAGCATAGAAATACTTTTGATGTACTAATGACTTTTAAATATATAGTTGCAGTTTAATGAACCTAACATCCTTCATTCTTTCTACGAGCGTTTGATAAGATATTTTCAATAATCCAGATATAACCGACGGCGGTGACAACTTTCTCCGGTTAATACGAATTTTCTGTTGCTCTACACGATCCTCGCAAAGCTTCGCCATAAGTAATAACATATACTTGCGATCGGTCAGTCGCACGACATGACTTCCCATCACTTTCTCTAACCGGAATTTCACTGGTGGATAATTTATTCTACAAAAACGTATCAACAAACAATATTTAAAATAGCGAAAAAGGATCATATATTAATAGATACTTTATATATGTATAGGTTTGGATATAATAAAGACATATATCAATATGTATACATTGTATACAAATTAGACACATAATTCGCTTGTGTTACATTTCCTTATCTTTAATGCAATTTACAGTATTAAATAAATGATTAGTTATTAACAGTAGTTATATATTTTGAGTGATATCTCGATTCCTACTGTGAATAAATAGAATATAACTACAATTACGTTTTTATAAAAAGTTAAAATAATTTTACATCGAATATTGTAAAATTCATACAAATGTTAAAAATTACAACTTACGCGTATTGTACAGGCTCTGTTTCAAACCACATTAAAGGAGAATCATAACGATCCATGGTGGAAATTAATATTCTTTCAATATTGTCGTATACCTTTTTAGGAGTTTCTTTCTTTCTATTACTCTTTTCCATCTCTTCGTTACTTTTACCAGTATTTTTATCTTTAGATTTCTTCTTTTTGTCATGGTTATTTTTACTTCTATGTTTAGCTGGTTTCTTCTCTGCTGTTAATGCTCGCATATTGAGATATCTATTTTTATTTTCATAATTTAACGCATTTCTTGACTAAAATTATTAATAGAAAATAGCTTATCATTTTCTTAATTGTTAAAAGTTGAAATTATTACATTTCTCAAACTCAAATTTTGCAAAGAAATTTTATAAATTTCGTTTGACATGCAAAAATATATGAAAGAAGTTTTCTTTATAATTTCGAGTTCAACATGCAAACAAAAAAAAAATATTAATTAACCATCGATCAATTATTTTGATAGACGAAAATACTTTTAATTCCTAATATTTAAATCTTTTAACTATAAAAATCTCACATCTTAAATAGTTAATTATTATTATATTGAAGTATGAAAACACGAAAGCTCGAAAACTTCAAAGCTTAACACAGAATATTTTTGATTTATCAGTCTCTATTTTTAAAGTAAAATATAAAAAAATAATATTTCCGAATAATTTTTATATAAATGTGTTACATACTGATCTTGTTTTTATCTATTCTATACAAATTAAGGTGAACGTACAATGCATCAACAAACTCCACTCTATATTAAACATGGTACGTGTGCAACTGGAATCAACCTTAAAGTAATACATCTATGAAGTTTGCATAGTTAAAGGTGGTCAAGTGATTGCATCTTTAGAAACAAAGATGGCGAAGTCTTTAGGGTTAGATAAAGTTAACAAATTGTGGCGAATAATTCAAGAGAATGGTGGTATTTTCAATTCCTTGCGCACGTTATACAGGTTATTATAACAGCAAGTGCTTCTTAAAGAAATATTTACTTTAATATTATTCGTAACAGTTACTTTAATTATGAATTCTTCTTGTAGCGATAAACCTATTTAGTAGTTATTTATAAACTGAAAACTCGAGACTTCTATCATAAATTTGTTAATACAAATGTATAAAAATAATTTGATACCTATATAATTTTTAATTGTATTTTAATCGATTAAATGTTTCAGAGTTGATGAATTAAAAACTGGCACCCTTGTAGGTGAAGATAAATTCGGAAACAAATATTACGAGAATAATGAATATTTCTTCAGTAAGTTTAACAGTCACATATTGCAAATGTATTACATGATTTAGGAAATGATGTAAAAAGCACTAGTAACATTTTATTTCCTTATTTCACTCGAACTTTATTTTCCATGTTAGGAAAATTTATATTATGCATAAAAAATAGAAATATAATACTGAAGCTGAAAGTAACATAAGAAAGCTTTTTATGTGCACTATGTTTTTATTAAGAATTTAAAATAGTTCAACTCTTATGATATTTGAAACATATTCGAAACAAACTTTTCCAATAGGTTCCAATAGATGGGTAATATATTCGGACAGATATGGTATGGACTACGATGGTTCTCAAGTTCCACCCGAATGGTTTGGTTGGTTACATTATAAGACAGATTTACCTCCTCACAAAGATCCAAATCGACCAAAATATAAATGGATGCTAGACCACACACAAAATTTAAGTGGTACCAATGAAGCTTACATGCCTTATAGTACCACAAAACCAAAAATTATACCATGGAAACCACCACAGTAACATCTTATTAATAGTATTTACTATATAGAATTATTATTAGTTTATTCTAATAGAAATAAATATAACATGTATGTAAATGTAAATAAAATACACATAGATTCAATATATTTATGATCTAATGTTATACTAAATTTAATTATTTTATATAAATATTATTAATATTATTATATAAATAATATATATTATTTTAGTAGGCAATATATTATGTTTCGAATAAAAACTTAAATTATTATCGAAATAATAAATCTCTTTTTCAAAATAACGAGTTTATGAATGAAAAAGCAACTATATTGATTAATTGATAATTATATTGTTAAGAAATATTAAATATCGTGAAGAATGAAGTATATATTTAATTTCAAAATTAAATATATATTTACGAAATTTACGTTTTAAATTTCTTACGTTTCGATCTATCTTTAACTTCTTACTACATTAAAGATGTAGAGTTTTAATTTTTTTATTCATTCATTATTTCGTACCTACGATTTTCTTCGTAATTATACTATCTACCTATTTTTGAAAGAGCAAGTCAATTAACGGCGGATGGAAAACGGTTTAGTTTTAGTTGAGTATGCTAACTAAAAAGGATAAATATAATACATGTATATTCGTGACTTGTATATCAATTTACCTATTACGATTCGTAGAAGGAAAAGGAAGTTCTAAAAGAATATAGTCATCTTTGTCCTTTGTTACTACTGTCATATTGATTAGACCTGATTACCAGTAGTAGGGAGACAATATGCAAAAGTATAAAGAGAAAAGTTTCGGCAGTAAGTTAAGAATTAAAGATAGCACGAAAAGCCGATCGTCTGATTTATCCCCCATAAATGTTGAAATGCGCGAATATGGAAATGTGTCCTGTGTGCAAAAAGTTATTTTCTTAAGTGAAGATTAAAATCTATGGGTGAGTGACATGTTAGACTTCCAATAAAATATATTATTTAAAACTTATATTCTTTCCTCTGCAAATATATATCTTTCCATATACACGTTTTGGTTTTCTTCACTGTTATTTCTCCTATTATTCCATTTAATTTGTACTTATACTTTATATCATCCTTATTTAATTATTTATTGCTGAAGAGTTAAAATTCAATTGTAATGTTAATCGAGTCGAATCTACAGCTACGTATCATAGTCTATGTATGTATGATAAACATATCCAACTATCTCCCTTTTTCTTAACACAATGTATTATATATATAGGTTTTGAATCTCAATATGATAAATCGCCGCAAAACGAAATCTCAAATAAAATGTTTCGCTTCGTTAGAAAGAAAATTATTAGTAAACGAGGCGATGGTTCACATAAAAAATGGAAACTATCATAAAGCTATGTGCCTTTATGACAAAGTAAGTTAACTTCGAACCGTTGTTACGTATATATACAATTATTTAAAAACAAAGTATTTTGTAAGATTACGTACTGAAAGTACGTTTAATCTGTTTCTGAGCGCTTTACATATTTACAGAAATAATTGATAAATATTTTAGCAATAAATAAATAAATAAATATAATTTTATTAAAATAATATATTATATATATAATGTATTATATGGCAATACATATTACAATATGCAATGCTATGCAATACATAAAATACTTATTAAACAAATGAACATATGCAGTAATAATAAAATTGACAATCAATATAGTTACACATTATTTTTTTGAACCTTATTAATACAATAATTTTGAACGTGCTATCGCATACATGTACAAATTCATTGTAATTAATTAATTCTCTATAATAACTTATATACAAAGACAAGAACTCATAAGTATTTAAAATATATTGTAAAATAACGTGATATCATATTGCGTGTTATACCTTCAATATAAGTACGTAAATGTAATACCCGGCAAAAAGCGTCGCTCACCGCAGCAGTATATTCTTCAGATTATGTATAACACATAATTTGGTCGGGGCAATCAATTCCTGAATTTTTATTAATCGAAATTTAATAATTAAAAAAGTTATTACAAAATTATAAAGATAATAAAAATTTATTTATTCCACACATGCACTTATATTTTTTTATCATATTAATCGAGGAAATACATATAAAGTAATAAAAATTTTGTTCACAAATAATAATAATTAAACAAAAAATATTTTAGCAAATGCTAGAAATTGTAGATAATTATCTTTAACATAAGACAGTGAAACATGAAGAAACAAGGATTTCCTACAATGATATTTAAAGTTCTTCAAATATTATCAGAAACTATTCAATATAAATGCAATTGTAAAATAAAAATTAATTCCTACTAAAGAAATATTTCACATTCAAAGTATATTTAGTTAAAGTATAATGTTAAAAACTTAACTAAATATCGTCCGGCGAGTACTGGGAGAACTTGAAATTCCTTTACATACATACGATCCGAGATTTTCGTATGCCAAATTTGCCCGCATTGTTGACTGTTTCTAAGGAAACAAACCGTCTGGCAGAGGTGTCGATAACCACACGTCTGTTCCGCACGCAAAACATACGAAAAATACCTCGTACTTTAAGTTGGTCTCGTCTATGAAACGCGATAAGCATTTCCGTTCCGTAAATTCCAGTTACTAAAATATTATTGACATAATCTTTCTTCTTTTCACTTATTGAATATTATTCTGCGTTTTTGGATGAATGAACATCAGAAAGAGAAAAAGAAGAGTTAATTAAAATTAAAACTGATACTGTACATACAGAACAATGAGTGAACAAATTTTACTGAAATCCATAAATAATCACGATGCTATTAATTCAAATATTGTGGGTATTCTAAATCCAACGATGCATCATCATGATCTGTTGCAAAGTTACGTACGAGCACCCACGGAAAGCGCATCTAATTCCAAGCAATCTCAAGAAACTAACAATTCCATTAAGACTCCTTCTTCCTTGGGAATTTGTCTCGATGAAGAATCTGTCGATGAGATTAATAAAGAATGTCGCGTCAACAGTGTCAAGAAAGGCAAGGATAATGATAAGAAACAAGAAAAGAGTAAATCCGACAAATCGTCGATTCAATCGGAAATAAGCTTACAGAAGAAGAAAAAGTGACGCCGACGGAATCATGATATTCACCGCCAGGAGGAAGTATACACCGATAAGGATCGTGCTGCCGCGGTAAATATGGGTACGAAAGATATTAAACAATCGTTGAAAATGAAACAGAAACAGGACCGCAATTTAGAACTACCAGATGACATAGAACCGACTGCTATGTTGGCTTTAGGATTACGCGAGATGCGTATTGGTGATATTAATGTAGCAATGAATTGTATTAATAAGGTTCATGTTAATTCTTTTTTTAATCAGATCACATGTCATTATACACTAATTATTTTACCTCTCGTCTCTCTTCATTATTATTTATACATTGCATTCGCGCATAAAAAGTTTTGTATTACTCCTCCGTTTCATGACATCTATATGAATTCAAACCGTTTTTAATTAGCTTTGACAAAAAAAACGTGTTACATGTCATTCGTTTCAGAATAAATACTTAAGAGTTATCAAATTCAGAAATAATTTGTTTTCACTTACCAAAATAGACATAGAAGTAGACAATTGCCTGTTCACGATCATTCGTTTATTACGTTTCTATTTTTTAACATGAATTTTTGTCATTCAAATGTACAACAATTTTTTTATGATATCATTGAATTGTATTATAATAAGAAGAGAATAATTAATTGTTTTAAAATAACTGATATAAACTTCTATCCTTTCACGTTTAATTTTTATTGATTTTAAACTTCACGCCTTTACCATTACTCTACTATTTTTTTAATGTTACGTATAATTCATATACGTAAATATTAATTACTTTGTACTTGATACTCTTATTCTTTGCCAGGCGTTGGACCTTGAACCAACTGATAATAATGCGTTAATAGCTCGAAGCAAGTGTCATCTTTTACTAGGAGAACCTCAAAAAGCGTTACAAGATGCCGAAGATGCATTGCGGCATAAAATAAAAAATGCTAGTGTAGCTAACGCAATGTATTACAAAGCGGAAGCTTTGTATCATCTTAACGATTTTGAAATGAGTCTAGTATACTATTATCGTGGAATGAAAATCCGTCCTGAACACGGACAATTTCGATTAGGTGTTCAAAAAGCGAAAGATGCAATACAAAACATATTGCGTAAAAATTAAACTCTTCAAAAAAAAAACGAAAATTTAACATGATTATAAGAATGAAATACTATATACACAATATAGATATACTGTAGTATATATATAAGCACTTCGACAATGTAAACAATGTATTATTTTTGTACATTTAGGAACACTGAGCATGCAAAATATTTGTGTCCTACATAAATGAATTAATCTTTAATAATAATTGTAGTAAACATTGTGTAATGTATAATGTCTTTCTATAATTAAAATTTGAATAGTATTTACCACTAATAAGTTGGCATTTTTCATGGCACTTGATAATTGTAACTCTTGCCTAAGTAACCTTATTATCTGCACTAAGTAACCTTATTAATTGCATATCTTGTATATTTTTGATATTTCGCATATCAACAATTAAATATCAACACAGGACCTATTAAAGAAGGAATATATTAAAATTTATTCAAAACACATTATCACAAAGCGTAATGGCAGAAGTTATTTTGAGTTCCGGTGAAAAAACTTTTATTCTTCATGGAATAGACGTAAGTTCATACAAATTCCTATACAAGTTTATTTGTATATAAAAATTTGTTTCCTAATGAATTCAATTTAATGATTATAAGGCAGATTTTCGAAATGATGGTAGGCAGCGTTGTGAATATCGATCAATGGAAATTGAAACTAAACTGATGCCACAAACCCATGGATCATCAAGATTACGTATAGGAAACACAGATATACTTGTTGGAATTAAAGTAGAACTTGACGTACCTAATGCTGATAAACCATATGAAGGAAAGTTAGAGTTTTTTGTTGATTGGTACGTATTATTTGTTGATTATTTAATATCCTTAGTTTTTGAGTAACTATTTTATTAAGTAAGATATTTTGTATTTTCAAATAGAATTTAAAAATATTTACCACTGACTAAAGTGGGAAATATAATTATTTAAATATATATATATGTATAGTTTTTAATTAAATAATTTGGCATTTATTATCTATTTAGGATTTATTATCTATTTTACTTTGGTGTTTTAGTTCTGCTACTGCAACTCCAGCATTTGAAGGGAAAGGTGGTGATGATTTAGCTACTGAAATAAGTAATACTTTAACAGTTGCTTATCAGACACGTAATTGTTTGGACTTGCGATCATTATGTATTTTACCTCATAAGAAATGTTGGAAAATATTTGCAGATGTCTTGGTAAATATAATAGGTTTTGCTTATCTGTAAATTATAGCTTCTAAAAAGGAGATAATATTAATACATAATAATGTAGATTCTTCAGTGTGGTGGCAATCTTTTTGATGCAGTAGGAATTGCAGTTAAGGCTGCTTTAAGTAGTACAGAGATACCAAAAATTACAGCTGCAACTCTTGATGGTGAAGAGCCAGATATTCAATTATCAGATGATGCTTACGACTGTATTCAGTTAGACACACGTAATTATCCAGTCATTGTAACACTCTGTAAAGTATGTTTTTGTCCAATTGTATTACTTTACATCTTATATATTATAAGTATCAAAAACAATTGTATTTAAAATGTTCTTCTACAGATTGGTGATAATTTTATTGTGGATCCAACTTCAGAAGAAGAAGTATGCAGTGCAAGCAGTATAGTTATGTCTATATTACCAAATGGTAAAGTCTCATCACTAATTAAATTGGGTTATGGAAGCATTCAACCTACTACTTTTAACAAAATGTTACAGGTATTGTATTTTATATATTATAATATCTATTATATATTATATGTAAACTGATATTATTGATAACAAAATTATGGTTCCAGGTGGGTCAAAATATAGGATTACTATTAAATGAAGGTCTTATCAAGGCATTGAAAGAAGAAAATAAACTTGGTCGTAACAGAAAAATAATTGGATTCCTTAAATGAAGATATATAGTAATTGGCAATTCCAAATATAATTAAATTTTACATATAAATATGCTGATTTTTGTCTTTTTATTATGTTACATGTGTATTTATTTTATTACTTTGTTTTTTTAATATCAATAATTATTATACTTTTTCAATCTGCCCGAAGAATTTTTAATATAAAGTATTATTTTTTAACTAAAATTTATAAATTTAAAAGAGTATATATGTTCGCAATGCCTTAGTTTGAATCACTACGTTATTGTATGTAAGGACTAACAGTAATATATTATAATTTTTATATAGGAGAATTTTCAAAACCATATGTAGACCACTGTTTCGGTTTAATTAAACCTGTATAATTTGGAGTTCCTGGAATTGACAAATTACGTGTGGGTCGATAAAACCAACCACGTCTGTCCTCCCAATTCTATAAAGAAAACAAATATTTTGATATTACAGTAGACTACTTTGATGTAACATTCACAATATTTGCAGAAAGAATATCCAACATACTCGGGTATTGTATTTTAAATGATACCACCCACTATATATCAATAACGTCACCATTACAACTCTTGATATTGTATAACGTATAACACGTGAAGTAGTTCTACCCTGTAAATAAATGCAATAAGCAAAACTGTATACGAAATTATGTTGATGAATATGAATTTTCATACCAGAACTGGAGTTATCAACATTTGAAAACAGTCTAAAGGAAATCTATAGAATCTTCTTATTGGATTATAATTTGCTTTGTACCATTCCCTTGAAACTACGTATGGTTCATCTGGTGCAAGTTCTTGACTTTTTAAATAACGCAATCTCCATGCACGTTCTTCAGGTGTCATTCCAATCAAACGTTCTCTTTCCGAGACCATACGGCCACCAATACTCATTATTTTTGTACCAGAAGAAGGAGATTGTTCCATTGTGAATGATAATTGCTACAAGTATAAAATTCTGATAATATAATAAGTATGCGATATATCGTTACCAATATCAATCACATTCTTTCAATATACTATGTTAAGTAAAGTTGCAAAACTGTATAACTTCAATTTACAATATTATACATGTACATTAAACATGTGCACGTATAATACCTACTTTATTTAATGACTTATATAAATTAAGAATATGCAGAACAAGTTACCAAGTATGCAATATGTATTTACAATGATACAGTAAAATATTTATTTTCTCTGTATTTATATTTTTATGATATGAAAAATAAAATTAGTTGTAAATAAATAAACAATAATACTTTTATTTAAAATATACGTACGTTCCCTGTACTGAAATTAACACAAGTATTATGCAACGCACAATACACGAATGTAACGTATAACCTCACATTTATTTAATGCGCATGCACACTGAAAACTTCAGCTACTAATAAGAACATGGTATCTATGTATATATTTGTCGAATGTCGTACTATCGTTCTTACGTATATTTTTCATATTTTTAAAATTTAGATCGTAACTTCGAGTCTTCTAAAGACAAAAATTGTTTATTTTTATTCTATTAATCTAGATATTATATAGATGTAAATTTTAAAACAATTCTTTGTAGTATTAAAGATAATACAAAACAGACGATATCAATGTTATTTCATCTTGTTATTTATATCCACATTATTTACTATTCCTACAGAAGAACAATTCATATTCATATTATTATAATTTCATTCATATTCAGTCCTTAATACATGGGCCGAATATATGTTTTTTATAATGTTCTAATTCTTTTATGCTTTCTTTTATGTCTGACAGTGCTCTATGTTTATATACTTTTTCCAATGTGGGTACATTTGTATTCCATCTCCTAAAATTGAAATAATTATGAACCGTTCAAGCAAATACAATAATATGTATAGAAAAATCTATATAGATCTTATTTACTTGATTAGTTCTTTAATCGTAGACGTATCGATAATTCTATAGTGCAAATAATTATTAACTGATGGCATGTATTTGTATAGAAACATACGATCCATGTAGACTGAACTTCCTGCTAAGGGACAAGTTCCTTCTTCTACATGTGTTTTTAAATATTTTATTATAATTTGTTCAGCATCCTGTATTGTAATTCTACTTAAACGCGATTCATTGGTTAATCCTGTCTAAAAGTTGAACAAAATATTGATAAATTTTCTAAGCTCTATATTTTATAAAGTTTTTATTAATTGTTGTCTATTATAACACTACAAGTCTATTTCAAGCGCTTACTTTCTGATGAGTTGCTAAACACCAATCGTTCATATTATTCAATACCTCGTCTGGTTGATGCACAACAATATTTAACTCATTGCATACAACCTTCAAATTTCTATCAGTGATTAAGCAAGCTATTTCTAAGATCTGAGATGTATTTACATCAAGTCCACTCATCTGAAATACGCATTTAACAAGCAATAATGAAAAATATATTCTACCATGGAAAATATATTTCTGAATAGCTGACATACTTCCATGTCTAACCAAACGATACGATTATTCAAATTATTGTTCTCCGTATTTGTATCTGTACATAACGCTGGTGATGTAGCTATTAAAAGAAAAGTCAAATTTCTTGTGAAATTTACATTGTATCCATAAATATTCATTTTTTCCCAAATAAGAAACATATTTATATATTATGTACTCCAAAAATCTATTAAACTACTTTAACAGTAATATACAATGTACAGAAAGAATTATACATAAAATAACTCATACAAAAATATAAAATATTGTAAGTACCTTTATGAAAATAACGTGAAAGAATTAACTGTAGGTAATTTTTTGATCGTACTGAATAGCGTATGGGAATCATTGTCCTTTGTAATAAAATTGAATTGAATTTAAAATAAATTACTAATTATATTTTATTATTTCATTATTGTAATTGGTATACTTATATATTTATTCCTTTTTTTGTTTACACGTATTGGCTATTACTAGAATCAAACATCACACTGTTTTAGATTTTTAATTGTATTATTAAATTTAATTAGACTCTCGAGTATTTTTAATTCCCTTATACTGATTTATGCATCAAATTGTTTGGATAGAAGTAAGACAATGTTTACAAGTGTATTTTGTTGAACGCTGGCGCGATCGACAGCGAAGTAAACTACCGACCGACTAGTGGCGCCATCTCTCGCAAGAGAGCCGAAACTAGTCGAGTATTTAGTTCAGTGCTTCTGCGAGAGATGGCGCCACCAGTCGGTCGGTAGTTTACTTCGCTGTCGGTAATCGTGTGCGACCAGTTTGAGCACTTTGTGGAGAGATGGCGCCACCAGTCATTCAGATGTTTACATCACTGTCGGTAATCTTGTGCGACCAGTTTGAGCACTTTGTTGAGAGATGGCGCCTGCGGAGAATAAAATTAAATGAAAAAAGGAGCTTCGGAAAAAATAAATAAAATGGTTTTTCCTCAGAATTTAGCGTTTTTCCGTCGCGTGAATTTGCAGACGCGGCGCTTAATTATTAATCTCACCTTAATCTACGCTTAACCTAAAATGTAACCTATTTTACAAGATTAGAATTTAATTGTTGCCAACTTAACCTATTTACATTTTATTTTAGGGGTTTTGAATACTATACAATTGTGCGGAGGTACTTTTTTAGAAGAATTTGTATGATAAATTAGTTAATTTATTTAAGAGATAGTAGATCATTTGTAATAGATAATCGATTTTTAAAATAAATGTAAATGTTTATAGTGGTGTGTAATAATTGGAACAACTATAAAATATATAAAATTACGTGCTATTAAATGTTAACCACTGTATTAATTAAAATAAACCTTGTTTTATTATAAGGATTTGTATAATTGATAAACATTTTAATATTTTGTGAAGCAGGTTGACATATCTACAATTTTATACCTAGAATTTTATATATATGTATATATATAGACACAGAATTCCCTAAACAGAAAGGTACAAAATACGTAGCAATAGTGGCGACAATGTTTGTGACGAAATTGTGTAAAAACTGATGTTAAAGTTGCACAGAAAAAAACGGACTCCTTTGGATTTACTGGGTGACTGTAATTTTGTATCCGATAATTATTCGTTAGAAAAATTATCAATTTAGCTAAGAAAGTATGGAGGCAGAACCTTTAGAGCTGGAAGAAGGCGAAGTGATAGATGATGAGGTGAAATATTGTACTATTTTATGTTTGACAGGGAGTCTAACCTATTATAACCACGAAGACATTGTATTTTAACGTTGAAATTCATAGTTTGATTAAAGTTATTTTAATATGAAACATACTGGTTTAATTAAATACTTTTTCTGTACTTTATGATTGCGAGTCTGTATTTTTTTTAAATATTTCTGAATAATTGAACAAGAAATTGTTTATACGTTAATACAATACAATTGTTAAATGCTATGATATATTTTTATTTTAGGCGAACGACATTGAAACTTATAATGTTTTAAAAAGACCACAAGCAATCCCAACTAAAGAAGAAAATGTGAAAATGGGCTATAGTGATGAGTCAGACGATTCTGTAGATTCCGAGAGTGACTCTGATTCAGATTCTGGCCGTACCAAAAATAAAAGACCTAAATTGAAGCTAAAACACGTGACAAAAAAGTGGGGAGATAAAAATGACAAATACAAAATATGGTGTACTCAATTGCAAGAAGATTCGTTAACAGAAAATTTAGTACTATGTGGCGTAACAAAAAAGCAGACTCTAGAGCGTAGCGTCGAGAGTTATAACATTCCTCATTGTTATTCTTTTAATGGTACTTGGAATATGGAACATCGTAATAATAATAGTTCAGAAGATGAAAAAGATAGTGGTGAAAAAAGGTTAACAAACAAAAGAACAAATTCAGACAGAAGTAACATTAAATTAAGATTAGGGAGAAAACGCAATTCAATGGATATAGATAATCAGAAAGGAGCAGCACGAAAAATAGGAGATTTAAGTACAACAGTTGAATCAACTGATGCAGATGTTGCTACTGATATAATATCAAAACTTAGTGAGAAAAAGGATCTCCTTATAAGTAAGAACTTTATTGTTAATATTTAATTAAAATATGTATATAGTTATAAGTTATTAAAATTTCTATTTCTCTTTTCTAGGAAGAATTGTAGATATCATAGGTAAAGAAAAAGCTATTGATTTCTTTCAAAAAACCAAGAAAATTGAAGAAGGAGGTGGTATGTTAATAATGAATGGATCTAGAAGGAGGACTGCAGGGGGTGTATATCTATGGTTAGTGAAAAATGACGAACATATTCCACGAGAAAAAATAAGGGAAATTTTTTACTATGATAAAAAAGAACATGCTGATCAAAAGAAAGCTGATGCAGTTGCACGAAGGCAAAAAGCTCAGGAACTGATTAAATGTCTAGAAAGTAAGTAACTTGTTACTTAATAATAAAAATTTAGAAAAAGCCTAGCAACAAATAAATATGTTTCTAATGTTTATAGATGGTTCAGAGAAAGATCTTCCTGCCTTATTAACAAAAGCAGAACTTTCTACAAGGGAAATAGCTGAAGAGGCAAGGTTAAGACGTGGAGAAGGCATGGATAGAATGCCAAGAGACTCTGATCGAACAATGACTAATCCACCTCCTAGCCCTGTAACAGATGATCCAGATCATTCAGAACAACTACTTGTACAGAGGCATGTTCAAGACTATGGAGACGATTTCCTTGATATTGGCATAGACATAGATAGCATGGAAGTACTTTAAAATATTTTTCTTATTTTTTTTAAACATGTACTATGTGGATAATTTGTACAAAAAGAAATTTTGATTCACGTTATGTGAATACAATTTACACGAGTTGTACATTTGCCTACAATATACACTGACGAAAATCATGGTCCTGATCAGAAAACGATCGTTCCAATATGTACTGCAACGACGTTCCATATTGTGATAAAATAATTTATCCAGTGTACATATTATGGTAACATACTTTGTTATTTTCACAGATTTTGAAAAACAAGAAATATTTGTATACTCTTTTCTTATGTTTCATTTAACATGTTTGTATTTATTATTAAGATGGATGTATAAAAAATTGTAAGAGACGTAACAAGTATGAGATTTCATAGAAATACGCTAACATGAGTTATAAATATTTATGTTACAGTATTTTTATGAAATTTTAATTGTTGAAGATTGTTTATGTACATAAAAGTCACTATGGAAATAAATATTAGACTATTTGTACTTTGTATAATATATTGAACGAATTGTCGAATATATATATGGACATGTATGAACAAATATATATATATAACAATTTATTTTTTAAGTTATTAATAGCACATATTATATACTATATAAATTTGAAAATCTTTTAACCTTAATTAAAGTTATGTTCAATATAACAATTATTATTATTTATATTTGAACCAAAACTATTTAATAAGAAAATTTAATTAAATAATTAATTATTCAGTTATATAAACTAAAAATATCAAATGAAATAAGACTGAATTATTTAAAATTTTTATGTAGTTGGATTTTGGAAACTCCAATATTAAATTTAGATTGAAACATTTATATAATTTTAGATGTATCAAGTTTTTAAACAAACTAATCATTTGACCATAATCTTTTAAATTTATATAATAAATGAATTTCATGTATTGTTTTGTATTTCTGCTATAAGATTATATGGTAATAGTGGGAATAAAAATGTTCATGTTTATAGAAATTTTTGCAAAAATAAATTAATGAATTTATTTCATGAAATTATTTTTTGGAGTAAACAAAATGTTATAAATATTAATTTCTGTGGTTATAAAAAATAAATTATTAATATTAGTCAATAAATATAAAAATATGCGCTAAATATCACGATATAATGCTATAAAGTGCTTGAGTTAAAATAATTAGTGATTTTTCAATTGTAAGTTACCAAAATAGTATGTCATAATATCGATAGATACGTTTAATTAAAAAATTTGTAAGGTTAATACTTTTGTAAATAAATTTTGTATATGTGTGCTATATACATAAATATAAATAATTTGTAACATGTAATAATGGAACTATTCTGTATGTTATATTTGCCAAATATTTATAATAGTTTTTTAAGACATTTTTTCATAAATTCAATAAATAAATTTTGCTCATTTTCACACATACCTTTTTCATAAAATCAAACAAGATATAGCATATATTAAATGCATTGCATAGAAATAACAATATACTTTTATAATGTTTACTTTATGAGCATCATACTTTTTGTAATATATTTTCATAATATATTTAAATACAAACCTATGAAGTATGTTTTCTGACCAATATTATTAATATGACAATAAATTATTGTTTCCAACTTCTGAAAAATTTAAAAAGTTTAAGAATTTAGAAATTAAAACTTTAAATATTGAAAACGTGCATCTGATATATCATACCCGTGTATCTGTCTTCTATTGAAAAGCATTTTATTCAATGTATCTGATTTGCATTTGGTTTGTATCTTCTTAAGTTTATGTAGTGATTTTCATTCCGAAAAAGTCAGTTATACAACTAATGAAAGAAATCTTTAAGTTAATAGAGAAGCACAGATTTTAATATCATATTTAATAAGAATATTATTATAGTTTATACCTATATTCATCTAGTAAAATTTATTTATGATGTTCAATAATAACGTATTTTCTTCAAATATCTATATCATTTTTGCTAACAAAGTCAGAAGAGTTTCACATCTTTCTCGAACCTGCACAAATGTATTATGTGGATACATTATACTAAAAATATACAGAATGTTCAGCTACAACCAGGCATAAATAAAAGGTGTGATTTTAGAAGCTAAAAAGGTGATGAATAATGAAATCGCGTTTGAGCCTTTATTTTCGAGAAAATAATTTTGGGGACGTTTAAAGTGTATCCATAATAATGCATTACCCCTTTTAGTTATGTCGATCTGTAGTTAAAATCTTGCATAGAATAATATATAAAGACTTACTTGGTCAACTGTACGATCTTTTAATGTTCTACTGACCATAGCAAATGAATTTTCGGAATATTCTTTTTTAATAGCTTGCAATAAAATCATATCTTCCTGTCGCGTCCATGGTTTAGTATTTATATCAGTATGTAAGTCAGTAAGATTTTCCATTTTGTCAGATAAATCAACCTTGTTTGTACTATTACTTGGCATCTCAATTTCCATATTCGATGTACTCTTTTCTATTGTACTTTCTATAGAATTTATAGAATGGCAGGATGTAGGTTTATTTGATTTTGTAGGAGTATTAACATTCGAATCTATACATTTTAGTTTATCTCCATTATTCATTTTTTTCTCCCGTTTGCTTTTGCACTGTGACATGCGCATTTTTTTCGTATTTGAATTCATGTAATTTATATCACTTCCTGATCTCTTTAAATTTTTCTTCTGATCTGCAGTTTTTGACGGAGATGACATATTTCTTTTGGTCTTTATAATTAATTTCCCTCCTTGTTCCTCCTTATTTTCCTTAGTAGGTGAACTTTTCGAAACACAAGGTTTTTGATATTGTTCATCAGCATGAAATTCACTCTTTGAAGATTTTTTTCTCTGTCTAGTCAAAATCGTAGGAACAAATTTATCAGCTGTTTTCAAAGATACGCGAGCAATGTTTTCCAATTTTTCAGCGTCAGCACCAGGAAAAATAATTTTAGCGGGTCTCAATCCTTCAATCGTTTGAAGATAAATTTTTCCATTGAGAAACTGTATAATTAATATTTTCTCGTTAATTATAATTATTTTTTACCTTTTTTTTTAATATACATTAAACATTTAGAGCTATTTTCTAAGAATTATAAGAAAAATAAATGAAATTAGAATCTATAATATACCCTTGTCCCACAAGATACACAATGTTCAGAAATATTTTTACAAGCAGAATCATCATTATTGTGACAATTGCACTTGCAGTTTTCTCCACCATAAGGATCTTCTTGAGATGCTAATACAGGCAACTCTATATTTTCATATAATTCTGGTGCATCTTCAACATAAACTTTGTTCTTATCATGTGGTCCCACCGGACAAGTTAAATTCTCAAACATATGTGATGCAAATAAACTACAACATAATAAAATACATATATTTAATGCTTGCAGTATACATTTATACTGAAAGATTATTTATTTTTTGAATTTTTGTTTTGCATTCATTACCATAAACATTATTATATATTTGTCAAAATTTGTTACCTTTCTGGGGGTTTTGCAGTGGGTAATATTTGCAAAAATAAGTCCATGACTAAAGGATGCCCTTTAAGAATGGGACCCATTGTTGCATGAACTTGTTCTAATGTTGTTTGCGGATCAGATGACAGTTGTGTAATAGCTTGCATCATTTTTGCTATTCGTGATGGTTGTTTAGCAAAATATATTTGAACTACATTAATAAACTCGCTCATTTTTTGAAGCATTATATATTCTACTGATTTATCCATCATGGCAGCTTGATGTGGTTTTAGAAACAACAAAAAATCTGTACAAAGTTCGGGATATTCGCGTAATTTATCACACACATCCCGATACAAATCGATAGTTATTGCATCTTTGTCTTTTGCAATTTTTTCCATAATTTTTTCATTTTCCAAAAGCCTTGATGTATCAGGAAAAGATAATTCGTTAACCATTTGATTGATACTATCTAATTTTTCATAATAATCTAAATATAATTTTATTACAGATCGAAATATTTCTGGATTATTAGATTCCAACATCAAATGTAACTTTTGAAGGTATGATGCTGCAAATTCTGTATAAAATAAGTTAATAAAAAGATATAAAATAAGTTACAGAAAGAAAGAATAAGTAAAACGCATACTTGAACTTCTCTCCTCTTCGTTTAATGGATTTTCAGACTCTAACAACCTCTTAATATTTTCTAATTCTCTAGCCTCTTTAGCTTTCTTTCTACTGATGTAGTCCTTTTTTATAGTAGTGCTGGCTAACATTAATTCCGCTATTTCATCTTCATTGTCCTGGAATAAAATATGTAAACTTACTAAAAACGGCCAAGTTACTCTCTTTAAATAAATAATAAATTTACTGACAATCTTAGGTAAAACTGATATTTTTTCCGAATTTTTATCTAAATCATTTTTTTCTCTGGATTTTAAAGTGTTACAATTGGATGATAAGCTTTTCGGTCCTAAAACTTGAGCCATGCGTTTCATATTTTGAGCACTTCTTGTCTTTGCCAATCTAGGGGTAGTCCTTCGTAACTGTGGTAATTCTTGTATCATTTCAGAAGATTTCTTAGGAAACTTTGATTGTTCTGATGAAATAGAATTTGCAGGTACATCGTTTTGAACTTCTGCCAGTTCATCCCTTTTCTCTTTTCTTTCTTGTGTTGTTACAATTTTTAAAGAATTATTGCAGTGTGATTTATAATCTTTATTTATTATATTAGAATTATTTAATTTAATATAGGTTCCATTATTTGAAATATTTCTCAAAACCTCAGAGTTAGTACTTTCATTTGTAAATAAATTGTCTTCTGATATATTTTTAGTTATTGTTTTCTGATTTGTATTTTCAGGTAATATTTGTGGCAGAATTTTAATATACGGATTGCGCGATAAGTGTCCATTTGAACCAGAAATATGATTTCCGTCCGTAGGGTAATCTTTTTTCATAAGATCGTTATATGAATTCAATATATGTTTGTGCTTTAAAAAATATACAAAAGAAACAGATTAAAAAAAGAAAAATCTAATAAAACATCAAATATATACACATGTATATATAATATTATGTTTTAAATACTTACATTATTCAAATAATTCTGCCACACTAAAGGTAATAGATTTATTGGTTGATCTTTAGGCGCTTTGAGATCACATTCTAATGCAATACAATGTATTGTTCTAGGCGCGCACTGCTTTTCAAAGTAATGCTACAAAAATATTTATTTAATCAAATTTTGTCAGATTCAATACTTACATGTATATATCATATTACTTATATACATAGCATATTATTTACTTTTATTGGATTCATATCTTTGGCAAATCGACGTCTTCGAATATAACGTAATAATCTTGCAGGATCTTTGCATGGAACTAAGTATTCAACAATTAACTTTGCTGCATCCATTAGTTGAACTTTCTTACTTTTAAATTTTCTTGGTTTAGATGCAATAAATGGAATAAATTGTTCCAAGCCCAATGCAATTAAACTAGAACAAAATTTGCATGAAATATTGTACGACTTTTTTATAACTTACAATTTTTTACTTTACTTACAATTCTTCAGATTTTAAATATGGATATCGTATAAATTTATTGTATTCATTTTTAAAAGGTATTTCAGGCAAAAGTTGTGGATACATTAAAGCTTTGCTTTCTATAAATAACTTTTTCAACTCTGGGTGAAAGTTACATTTGCACCTATTTGTGTCATACATCTTTTGTTCTGTATCCTGATCTACAATGGTCTTTTTATAGTCTTCTGCAAATTTGTTATCTAAAAATTTATTTTCCCAGTTGGATACTAATTTTAAAGCATCAGCTAAATTTGCAACATTAAATGCAGAAGTAGGTCCATTACTCAAATGTCTGATACAAATAACATAAAATCAATGTAAATTTAATACACTATATAATTTATAATTTACAGATTATACTTAGTATTAACTTACTTTATGCTATTCAAGTTTTGTTTGCACGTTTCCGACTGAAGGTGCAAAACTGGATGCATATATGTCATAGTAAAATGTTGTACTACTAGTTGAACATGTTGACGAAATTGAACTGCTAATAACTCTCGTTGATACGAACTTAATAGTTTGGGAAGTTCAAGTTCTTTATGAGTAGGTGATAAATCTGTTACAGAACAATTCTAAACTCCACGATTAAAGATGTAATACTTTGTTCCTTATTAAAATGTAGAAATTATGCTAATTTATCTTACCATATTACTTTCAATTGAAGAATTCGTATTTTCTGAAGGTTTTTTCTTTTTTGAGATTTCCTGCTCTTGTTCTGAGAATGTTTCAGCAAACTCAAATAATTCTGCGATTAAATTATTTAATTCTTTGCGGGTAATTTTCACAGCTTTATCAGCTCGTAGCTCTTCTTTATCCACTATAAATATATCATTTAATTGTGTTTATGTGTATAAAGATAAATTATTATAAACTGTATTCATAATCAACAAATTACACATACAAAACTCTGTTTCTTCATCCTCTAAAATATTATATTCTGGATCTGCTTCTGGATCATCTTCTGCTGTAGGTTCCTGAGTTAATGGCCGAGTGAATTCTTTTAGAAAATTATCCCAATCTTCGTCTACTTCACAATCCCAATCATACATATCAGTCGTTATATCTGGTGGTATAAACGCCTGTTCAATTTGTTCTAAAGGTGTTTCACTTAAACTAAATTTTGAACGTGTTCTTTGTCCAATACTTTCTTCTTCTGTTGGAACATGAGGAATACTAAAAGAGAATAATACTTATGCAATTAAAATGTTGTTAATACAGTTAATACTAGTATTGTACTTGTATGTCTATTACTTAAAAGTATTGAATTTACCCAGGAATTTTAAAAATTCCTTCTGGATCATATTGAATTTCTGGCGATTTAGATTGTTCAATTGAAGATGAATTGCAATGATTTACAAGTGTTGAAGGTTGAGATTCTACATCACTATTGATAGAATTTTCTGTTTCTCTTTCATCATCACTTTGTTTATCCTGTTCTGGATTATATTCTTCATCAGAAGAATCTTCTGGTAATTCTTCTTCGATTAGAGCTTGCACCTCTGATGAAGTTTTCTTCACAGGTGTAATTGGCCATGGTATACTAACTTGAGCTGCTGCTAATTCTCTATATTAAAACATTTTATTACTCTATTACTTCTCTACATTAAAACACAAATGCTAGTACATACTTGGCTTTTGCTCTTGTTAATTTTGGTTCAAAAGGTACATCATCCTTTGTATCATAAAGACGATTCTTGACCATTGCCATTACATGTTCATTAGTAATAACATGTTTCAAAATATTTTTCACATTTGTGGCTGTTAAATTGGTTTTAGCTGCTTTAGCATCTAGTTGTCTTTCAATTTCTTCTTCCATTTCATTAATGACTGATGAAGTTTCTTCGACAGTATCTCTTTTGTGTTTACAGGATGGCTCATAATTGTCAACCTCCGAGATGTCAATTTGCAAATCAGCAGTTTCTGAATCTGAAGATTCATCGCTATTAACATCTTCAAAATCAAAGTTGAATGAAAACGATAAATTACACTTTTTTGTAGGTTCGTTCAAAGAAATACAAGAAGGAGATGGATTTTCTTCTACAATATTATCTTGTTTAAAAGATTCCTTCCTAAAACAGTCACAAACAATATTTAAAGTTTAAGTAATTCTGTGTCAAACAGACTATAAATTACATTTTTCTTTTTAGCAAAATATACTGAAATGACCGTTATTATATATAAACGTACATCATCACAGTTTTACCACAATTGTTGTTTATATAGTTTATTAATTGCAAATTAATGCTGTCATGACAAATCGATTGTCTAATGTATAATGACAAATTAATTTATCGCCCTCTTACATTTTACAGCACATATAGTTGATTAAGAACTCCTTAAACACTGTTAGAAAGATATAAATATTTCTGAATATATGTACAAGTAAAATCATCATCAGACATATTCAATATTACATACACAGAACGAAAAATTAAAGTTAATTCTAAGATTAATAGGTTATACGTAGAATACAGTTATCAATATTTTCAATCCATTTAGAAAATTCAAATGACATATTTTCGTCTATTATATGTATGTATTAGCTAATTTACAAATACAGCATTTAACTTTCCACAACATTGGGTCCTGTTTAGCTTTACGATTATATCTACGTACTACTCAAAGCAGGTTACATTAAAAATCAAAGTTATAAGTTTGGAAAATTATTATGTCTCACTTAAATAACAAATTTAAATTGTAAATACTTTAAATTATATCACCAATATTTGATTACTTATTCAATTGTAATATTTTAATTTAGATATTAAAATTCAGGACTTATCGAACCTTGCATTACACAGCCTAGACTATTCTACCATATAGTTCTTAATTCGACAACAGAGCTTGATAAATTTAAAATTACTAAAAACTTTCATAAGTTTAAATAAAATTTTATATACATGTATAAATATAACTTTGTATGTATATAAATATTTAAAAAATTAAGCTATATACATATATATTAGTTAATGAACAATATTTTTAAATGTGGCAGTAACGTTTTCATATGTATATATATATAAATATTCTATTCTACTGTTCTGTTCTTACGCGAATATTTATTAATCTTTTTTAAAAACAATATTTTTAAGCGATTAAAATTTTAATACAGTTTCAGTACATATAAGTAGTAAGGCAAGAATAAATTAGTAGCTTGCTAATGCGAATTTTGATATTATCTATAATACTTATAGAAAGTGGAAAGTTAACGTTATCATAATTTTCTGAAAATTGCTTTCCAGAAATTACTTAGAAAGTGAAATCTACAGAACCAAATTATTATATCTAAATGCATAGATGGAATAATTATACGTATAACTGTTACCCCTAAACAGGGAATAGAATATAAGGGCTTGTTCTGGTGTTTGAAAGAGGCAGTTTTCTCCCGATCTTGAATTAGTGCACAACAGGCTCAAATTTGGTAACTTCTACTTTAATACGGTTTAAAAATGAAAATACAAATTCTTTTCCTTTTTGCTGTATTCACACTGATGACTTTTGCGGGAGCGCAAAATATTTCAAAACTCCTAACGAATGAACGTTACGTACGAAAACAGATCGACTGTATCTTGGGTCGGGGTTATTGTGACGCTATCGGCAGGAGAATCAGTGGTAAGATTCGAAATATAAAATTTTTAGTTCATTCACAGTCGATATCGACTTTTTAGAAAAAATGAAATTATATAATTGAATTATCCAATAAGTTTATATTAAAGATAAATATAATCTTGCATGAGAAATATATTCAATCAAATTATGGAAATGCATTACCAACTTTGAATATATTGCTCTGCCGTTTTATCAATAACAATCGTACGTTATTGTTAAATAAATTTCGTTATGATTGATCAACGGTATTTGGTTCTCGATATGTATTTTAAGCAGAATCAACATTATTTTTTCTTAATATGCACATTTAGAAGGTCGAGTACTTATTCAATCATTTATTAATATTATTTATAAATTTTATTATATAATTTTTGCAGAATTGTTGCCAGAAGCAGTGTACAATCGTTGCCAACATTGCACACCTCAGCAAGGTGCACATGCACGCATGTTGATCGTATTTATGCAACAACATTATCCTCAAGAGTGGCATTTGATTTTACAGCGTTACGCAGCCATGCGATATTATGCCAATTAAAATGAAAAGATTTCGTAAAATAAGAATAGTTGACAATGCGATAACTCGTGAAGCGCGGATGAATTTGAAGAAATTTCTACTTTTCTACAATGAAAATTTTCAAAGATCTGTATGAAATATAAAATAAAAAGTTACTTCCACATACTTTTGTTTCGCATAAAAATTCATATCCTTAATTTTGGCACTTTTTATATATAGACATTATTGTACATCATTAAATGATTGTAATTTTCCACTTATACTTGGCCAATATTAAAGATCAAAATTTATATACGTACATTAAATGAATACTTGTTATTACGTGCTGAAACTGAAAACAAGGAATGCTCCGTAACTTATATAGATAAAATACTAAGATATGCGCCTTAATGAACTACTGCATTCCTTTCTCAGGAATTACGCGCATTCGTCAACATTTGTTACCTGTACAAAGGCCTATAAGATATTAAATTATCATTATCAGAGAATGTTCTTACAATTATATTAGTGACTAATGGATCTTTAAAGCGATAATAAATGTAAAAATTAATTAAACATCTGCATATTCATTTTCATTTCATCAAAACGAATGTTCAACGATACAAAACAATTGTCTTTGTATTTTATTGGGTATAAACATGTATTTACATAAAATGAAGGCTAAGGGACAAGGTAGAAAGTTTGTACAGTCCGTTTTTCGCAATATAACTGAATGATAAAGTGGGTTGAAGTCGTAATGCGGTCCGCATTTCAATTAGTATGATCACTCTAATGTCGAAATGAATATCACGATACATTACACGATATTTTTACAAGACACGGATGAACAAGCAATTAGAGCATTGTACAAAGACGAAATTCAATAGTAAGAAATTCTTATTAGGATTATGTATAATGATAAATACTATATATTTTCTATCTTTATATCTTCTACCTCTATTATTTTTAAAATCCGTGACAATAACTATCTTCAAAAAATATTAATTTTACTTTTAACTGGTTTACTAAAGGAATTTATTTCATAGTCTTAAAAAAAATCTATCGATTAATTCATTTTTTATTTATTCCACGAACGTTCCACGAATTATATAAAGTTGATCAGAAAATCATTAAACGTAGACTTCATTGTAGTTCTAACTTCGTATTCTTACTGATGCTAATCCTTGACGGAATACCCAAGGAAAATACCCGATGGTCGTTCTCCGAACATGACAAAGAATAATCTCTTCATTATTTTTGCTAGCACGTAATTTTGTTTGCTTTAACTATTTCTATCGCATTGTTCAATATGGAAGTCTATTACTTACGAACAATAGCTCGCTTGAGGATACCCTTCAGTTTTTATTCGAATAAAGCAAATTATGACAAGTTAATGACAATTTATATATAGTAAGAAATTTTCTTTTGCGGAGAGCTCGGTCGGACATAGTATTAATTTTTAATAAAATGTTATTCGATACTCTTCTTACGCTGATCCACATTTGGTCTCTACTGTTCAACGCATATACAAAGTTCCGTATGTAATAACTCGACCAACGCGTTTATCCACTCCCTCCAATGCTCCCTGCGTTCGGCTATATAATTCGATAGCTTGCTTCAACAATCGCAAAGAACATTTTACTTTCAGTGACGAGAGTGTAATTTTTAAAGGTCTTTTTCGAAAATCGTCATACTTCATCTTTCTTCGGGAAACGGTGTAATTTGTGAGATCTGGCAACTTTCAAGTGTCGTTTCCGTACGTACCACTGTCACAGGCGCTTCGCTTTTTTCGGATTAGAAGCGGAGGAACGTGTTTCGATTATACAATGAAGTTTTCTCTCCTGTTATTTGCTCTTGTGGCGATCGTTTGTGTAACAGCGGAAAAGTATCCCACGAAATACGACGATGTGGACATCGAGAGAATTCTACAAAACGGACGTGTCCTTACCAATTATATCAAGTGCATGTTGGATGAAGGACCGTGTACTAATGAAGGCAGAGAATTGAAAAGTAAGTATCAGAAAGCGTTTCTACGGATTATCAATTTTAATTACAATTATAATTATTTTCTATATCTGTTCCTTTGAAACTTGTAAGAAATTGAATGGAACATAGTAAAAAATATTTATTTCAAGAACTTTCTATATAAAGTAGTACTTTCCTTCATTTTTAAATAATCGTTATTAATCGTTTTTATGCATAAAAAAAGAACATGAATAGAAAGTGGAATGAAAAATGTAAATGAATATCTGTTATTAATAAAATATTAACGAAATAAGTACATAGCTTCGTTTAGGTACGTGACGAAAAGTTAACGATCATTTTCTTCGGAAATTTTGACGTGCATCTACTGCAACGATTACGACAAAGTTCGGCTCACTCTCCCTCTCTTTATTACATAAGATGCTTTGAACTTTCTCGTTCGGATTGCATCGAGTTCTCTTAAGTAACGTCTATATAAGTTATTACTGTATATGTTTAAAACATTATATCAAATAAAGCAAGTATATAAAAAAAAATAATTAAAATATCATAAGAAATACGTCTTGTTCTTTATAAATATTTTCTTTTATTTTATTATATATTTGTGTATTTTAATATACAATAAATTGCAGAAATTATTATAAAGAGAAAAAATTACTTTAATTTATTTTATATTTTTTATAAATAAGTATGATAGCGAAACGGACTTATAAAGAATATTTATTTATATTTTAGTTGATACACAACTATTATTTTCATCAATTTTCTTAGATTGTAGGTATTGCAGTTGACTGCATAGAATATCAGCTTTCACGTAAGAAGTAAAATTACAAAATTCATAAAATATTAATTAATTTATGTACTTATTATTTTAGAAACATTACCTGATGCTTTATCCTCGGGTTGTAGCAAGTGCAACGAAAAGCAGAAAATAACTGCGGAAAAAGTAATAAATCATCTGAGAACTAAAAGACCACGGGATTGGGAAAGACTTTCCGCAAAGTATGACCCAAATGGAGAATATAAAAAGCGTTATGAAAACATAACAGTGAAATCTGTTAAAAATAGTTAAATCTAAATGTAACTGATAATGATAATAATAATAATAATAATAAAATCATAAAGTTTCATAGGAACTTGTATATGCATAAAAACTTAAGATATACGCGATTGTAATTTTATACTGATGAATTGTAATATTCGTCGAAAATCTTATCGTATATACTTAATTTGTATGTTTCATTAAATATTTTTATCATACGATCGCACATTATTAAAATAAATGTATGTGTACATTTTTTAATAAGTACATGTCTTTTTTCACTTAAATTATAGTATTCTATTTTTTTACTATTATTTAAATGTTTATTAATAAAAACCATTTATTTATAAGTCTATTGGTGAATGAAGAGTACAAAATTACGTTTGTATTGTTAGAAACGGTATGTGAATTGTATTTTAAATCATAAATAAAATTGTACTTGTAATTCATTCAACCCGTCTTTTCTTGACAAGTGAACCGAGCTGAAATATTAATGAAATATTAACTTCAGTCTTAAATACACGATTAAATACATCAACGGACTTACGAGATCTGAAATTGCTGGTAAATTATTAGTTTGATCCGTGACAGTTGTCTCTGGTTCTCTAGTTTCTTTTGGTGCAGTAGTCTTTTTCATATTTCTATGTTGTGGAAAGGTAGGCATAAGCTTAGGATCGCATGCTATAAAAAATTTGGAATCAATGAAAATGAATAATTCTTAAATACGATAGTAAGGGCGATGTATCGATTTTTTATTACTCACGTAAGGGAGCTTCTTTAAAATAGCTACTTTGTAAACATTCTTCTGCAGTAGCTCTTTTTTTCGGATCGTACATAAATAAAAAATTTAATAATCTTAAGCCAGCAGCACTTAACCACGGAAACCTCTGTTTTAGATTATTATACGGTTGTTGCTTTAATGTGAAATTTTGTAATGCGGGAAGTGTATTGAACTCGGGCCAAATTGCTTCACTCGGTGTGCCCAATAAATCAACAATTAGTTCTAACTGTGCAATTTCCGATCGTCCAGGTAATAAAGGTCGATGTCCAAGTAGTTCCCCTAATAGAAAAGGTAAATGAAACTGAAATAATCGTATAGAATATTGAAGTTATAAATTACAAATAAAAATACAAGTATATTATACCTAAAATGCAACCTGCAGCCCACATGTCAACAGAAGTCGTTTGGGTTTTTGCTTGTAATAACAATTCTGGCGCTCTGTACCATAATGTTACTACCCTAGGTGTCATTGGCTTCAAAGGCAAACCAAACCATCTAGCTAGTCCAAAATCAGCAATTTTAACACATCCTTTATCTGTCATAAGGAGATTTGAAACTTTCAAATCTCTGTGAACAATAAAGTTGTGATGCAAATAACGCAACCCTTTCAGTACTTGCAAAACAATACATTTGACTTGACTTTCTGAAAATGGAGCTTGCATATTGTCTAATAAACTTGCCAAATCTTGTTCGCAATATTCCATAGCAAGGAATATACTTTCTAAGCTTCTTCCTACTACTACTTCTCTTAGATGTACAATATTCTCATGGCGACAAGATAAAAGAACAGATATTTCCCTTAAACCACTGACTGGAAGACCATCTTTTTCATGTTCCATCCGAACTTTTTTTAAGGCTACAACTTTATCATTTTTGGTATCTCTTGCTCGGTAGACAATTCCATAAGTACCTTCTCCTATGCGATTTAGTTTTTCAAATTCAGATACAAATCTACATTTACCTAGCTATAAAAACAAATGACAGCACAGTATTATATGTTATATAATGATAAATACAATAAAAGATGTAATCGAAATTATGATCAAATCATTACAATATCTTGTTCTGGTATCTCCATTGGCTTGCCAGTCAAAAATGATGTTAATACTCCTCTTCTCGTTATAGGCGCTGATGGATCAGGGCCTGATTCAGACGCAGCCTTTTTGTCAGTATCATTATTTTCTACTGACTTTTTTTCCAATGTTTCATCTAAAAAATTGTTACATAACATTTGTTGGAAATATATAGTTGTGGCTAATATCTACATTATAATTATAATATAAATATAATATAAATTACGTTATAAAATTAAAATAACTATTTTTGTGTAAAATTTGGATGTTCGAATGAATATCCCTGTTACTAAATGACATATTTTAACTAATTTTGTATGGTTAGAAATTGTATCAATTTATATAAGTAATTATACTTAACAATTAATTCAAAATTGTAAATAAATATATCTTAAATTTCCTTTTAAAATTTAGGTATTATTATTACAAAGAATAGGACAGTTTTTTAATATTCTATGATAAATTTAATCACAAGAAATGGAATTAGTTTATAACAAACATAAATATCGTTCATACTTTTGAATAATATATAATAAACAAAAATGCAACTAGTTAACCTGATATAACAATGTTTGTATAGCGGTTATGAAATGAAATAAAATTATACCTTTTGTCATTGTGATTTAATTCTTTCAGAAATGTATTCCCTCGAAACTGTATTTATTTTTCTTTCTCGGGCATTTGTATTTCAAAAACTATAAAAAAAGTTTATTCACAATTATTCAACCGGATACAACAAGTTTCAATGCTTTTCAATAATTCGTTTGCACGTCTTTGGTAATATAAAATAGTAGTGATGCGACAAGAATGTATAGATATTGAAAAACTAAAGCATACGCTCTCTTGTGTTACACTTTGAAATACAAAACGAACGATAGTTGGAGGTTTATACTATTGATAATATAATTATAAACACTATTACGTATACAAAATTTGACAATTCCATTAATTAGAAAATTTTGTATTATCTCATGGTAAATTTGTACTCTCATTGTATCACTTCCAATAATTGAATGCTTTCACCTATCTTTAATTTCTATAAGTCTATGATGTATTTATGTTATGATCGATGTACATACATACACATCTATAGGTATATCTGGTTACTACGAAATAGTAAGAAGTAGTACGAAATTCATTTAATGTATATCAAATAATATGTTTGCACAGTACTTACGATTGTATGCTGAAGTGATTTTTCAATAACATTTGTTTAATTTGCATAAGTGATTTTGGCAAATCTAGTGAAAAGGACCAAATACGCAATTTGAACACAAAACCACATATATACAACACACGCTTTAATGATGTAAAACTAAAAGTTATTTAGAAATTGGACATTAAAACCTGATCGTATTTATTTTATTTAACAATTACGAGATCCTCGTGAAATCACTGTATTTTTCATTCATAATCTCTGGGAATGAATAAATAATATAAGAAGAATAGTGTCAAGTGTACTGAAGTACTATGATTCTAATGTCCTTCGATGTTGATGAAACGTTGTATTTACTAGCAAAGGAAAGTTCTTAGAAAAACAATAATTCCAGCAAGAAAGAAATTAAAAGGAACAATTTTATATTTAAAATCAAAAGATTTAAAAAAATGAGTTCTAATCACGAATTAAACATATCAACTGAACATCCACTTTCTGGTGATATAGATCATATTAGTACACTTTCTGAAGATATTGGTGCTCTCTATCTCTCAGATGATTATTCAGACGTTACACTAATTGTTGGTGGACAAAGATTCAATAGTCATAAAATCATTTTAGCTGCCCGTAGCGAATATTTTAGAGCTCTCCTGTTTGGAGGTTTGAAAGAATCTACGCAACATGAAATTGAATTAAAAAATGCTAATTTAACTGGATTTAAAGGTTTACTCGAATATATATATACTGGACGAATGTCTCTTACAGATCGTCGCGAGGAGGTAATAATTTTTAATATTCAATTATATACGAAAATAATAAAGATTTAATTATTATTACTTTATTTTTAGGTGGTATTAGATATTCTTGGATTAGCACATCTTTATGGGTTTTCGGAGTTGGAAATCTCTATATCCGATTATCTTAGAGAAATATTAAATATTAAAAATGTTTGTCTGATATTTGATGCTGCGCTTCTTTATCGACTGGAGTTTCTCATCAGGGTATGGATATGGTATCAATGTCAATATCTAAGAGAATGATTGAAATTGTCTAGTATAAATTTATTCTAGGTTTGTCATGAGTATATGGACGAACATGCGTCTGATGTGATTCAGCATGATAGCTTTTTACAATTAAGTGCTGATGCTTTAAATGAACTTGTTTCAAGAGATTCCTTTTATGCATCAGAGATCGATATATTTCTAGCTGTTCGAGCATGGGTAAAAGCAAATCCTGATGTAGATGGCAAAAGTGTCTTAGGTAAATACAATGTTAAAAATTATAAAAAATTTGTTGAGAGTATACTCTGAATATATTATTTAGATTATTACTATTAAATTGATTAGACAAATTTTGCAGATAAGGTACGATTAAGCTTGATTTCAATCACGGATTTATTAAACGTTGTTCGAACAAGTGGATTGGTTTCTCCGGAAGTTATTTTAGATGCAATAGCTGCAAGAACACAAACACGTGATTCAGATCTTAATTATCGTGGTCGGCTACTTATTGATGTAAATGTTGCTCACCCTATGCACGGCGCACAAGTTCTACAGGGTGAAATGCGTAGCTATCTTTTAGATGGAGATACAAATAATTATGATATGGAACGAGGGTAAATTGTTAAATTAATTTTTCAAATTATTCATCTGAATAATGCTATTTCATTTTGTCACAGATATACTAGGCATACTATTACAGAATCTCGAGAACATGGTATTTTAGTTAAATTAGGAACCCAATGCATTATAAATCATGTTAAAATGCTACTTTGGGATAAAGATATGCGTTCATATTCTTATTACTTAGAAGTAAGTTGGAGAAAAAGCATAGAACACTTCATTTTTATGCCTCATTTACCTATTATAGTTCTTTTTTATTTTTTTGATAGGTTTCTATGGATCAAAAGAATTGGGTTCGAGTTATTGATTATACAGAGTATTTTTGTCGTAGTTGGCAGTATTTATATTTTGAGCCAAGAATAGTTCTATATATTCGTATTGTTGGGACAAATAATACTGTGAACAAAGTAAAGTGTTTATTACAAGTGGATCTAACCCTTTTTGTGTTTTGTTTATACTTTATAACTTGTATTTTTAAAGGTTTTTCATCTTGTAAGTTTTGAAGCTTATTATACAAATCATACAGAAAAACTAAGTAACGGTTTTGTTATTCCAACACGAAATGTTGCTACCATGGACCAGAGTGCAACCGTTACTGAAGGTGTTTGTAGGTGTGTACAGTGTTATATGTAAATATATTTTACTGTTATTATATAACAAATTATTCAAATATAGGTCTCGAAATGCTCTGTTAAATGGTGATACATCAAACTATGATTGGGATAGTGGATACACATGTCATCAAGTTGGATCTGGTTCCATTTTAGTGCAACTAGGACAACCATATATCATAGATTCTATGCGGTATATGTTATTATATATTCGATTAGTTACGGAAATGTAATATTCTAACTAACTATTCCTTTATATTTATAGATTACTACTTTGGGATTGCGACGATCGTTCGTATTCTTACTATATCGAAGTGTCTGGTAATTCTTGGAGTTGGGCTGTAGTTGCTGATAAAACCAGGGAAAATTGTCGTTCGTGGCAAACGATAAGTTTTGAACCAGCTCGTCCTGTTGTTTTTATACGCATTGTTGGAACACACAATACAGCCAATGAGGTTACCAATTGCAAATATGAAATATATTGAATGCATACCGAAATTTCTACAGAATTATTCAGAAGTGAAAATAGTTACTTTTTATTGAAAGTATTAAAAAATTAAGTATTTTGCTTTTTAGGTTTTTCACTGTGTTCATTTCGAATGTCCTGCTCAAATAAATGATAAAAGTGTAAGCAAGTCTGCAGTACAAAAAGGAACAGAATTAAAACGTGTAGATTCTATGCATTGGTTAGTACCACTGCCTCACGAAGTAGCTACAGAAGCAGTGGATATTAATCTCCTTGATATCCTTAATCAAGACGAAGTGAATTCTACAGATAGCAATGGTCTTTGGGAGAACTAACTATCGGAGAACAAAACTTGTGCGAAATTTCATTGGTATTTCAAAGACTATACATTGCGTATTAAACTTTTATTTATTCATTTAAACTTTGTATGTCAAACACTTAAGTCCTTGTATAATATAGTGATATAAGTTATGATTGTAAAAATAGTTGTAAGATATATATTTTTTAATTAAAGTAAATTTTTAGTTTAATAAATTGTACTTTTTAATCCATTTCGGTTTATAATTAAAAAAGTAAGAAATGAAACGATGTGTTTGAATATCCGCAAATTTATCCAATATGTTTACTACCTGGTAATGAACATTTAATTGAGAGTGTTATTGCAACAGTATAAATCGTTTTAACAAAATTTTTAATTTGTAATGAAATTCTGATTATTGTAACATAATAAAATGTATTTATATATAAAATGACATAATTTAACAAAGAAAATATAACACAAATGCATATAGAAAGTTAAAACTTATTTTTATCCATCTATAAATGTCTAAATATATATATGTATGTAATTAAAATATATATTCAATTATTAATAGCCATATCAGAATTTTGAAAATGTCCCTAGTAATTATATTTTTATTATTTGATATTCTATAATTAATATATGATATTCTATAATAACTTAATAAAAAAAAATGTTTAATTTTGCAATTTTCAAAGTTACTAATTATTAAGATACAACTTATATATGTGTATGTATCATTTGCGGTTTTTTCGTAAATATAGGATATATGTATTCTTACATATACACGTAACTAAAGCTACATTACCAGTGTATCTATAAGCGGTACTATATAGTTCATGAGTAAATACCGTTTTAATGTGGTGGAATTAATACAATACACATAACATTTTTTTTACAACTTAGGATAACTAATATTGAAATAAATTAAAATTTGATAAAATTCATTTTGAGAATATACACCTATGCCTTTTGATCCTTGCAAAAGGAATACTGAATAATAAAAATAATGAGGTGACCAACCTACTTTGATTACAAGCACGACCACCTAGCACGAATGCGAATAACACAGACATAATTAAAAACAACAGCGGTAAAACTATAACAACATCGGTAAAAAACAACGACAATAACAATAATTAAAAAAATTCTTTTAAAGTATACGAATCTCCTAGGCGTCACGCCTTGAAAAAGATAGAGGAGTATCGATGTTTGAATATAAACTACAAAAATATTCAATAAAACATAAAAATCATTCATTGATTTTACTAATTATTAAACGTATTAATATCATATATATATTCATATGTATAGTGAACCTTTATTCATAAATAACTTCCATGCAATGAAAGCCTTGGTATAATTATTAAATATAGTATGCCACATTTTGGAAATGGAATACAAGAAAATTATTATTACATCAAGAGGGATTCGATCAGATAAAGAGAAGGATCGCTATCATTGTTGCTATCGTTTTCCTAACCACGGTAAATGGCCATGGCTGAGAACTCGGAAAGTGAAAAGTACCCTATACACAAATGCATATTTCAAGGGGATGTCAAAACCTTAAGTTCTTTAATCAGAACTCATAACATCGCTGAAAAAGACAAACAGGGTATATCCTTTTAATATGAAGATTATAGTTGTATCAATTTCATTGTCGCAGTCTTGATAAAAATTGATTATAATTGTATATAATTCATAAAATAATTCAATTCTATATTTTAGGAAATACTCCTTTACATTTAGCTGTCATGTTAGGAAGAAAAGGTATGAGAATATATTCCTATTATCGATTTAAGCTATTAAAAGATGTTTATGAAACCTTAAATAAAATTTTAGAGTCAGTTCAACTGCTGCTTGCACATGGTGCACCTGTAAAGGTAAAAAACCTGGCTGGATGGAGCCCACTTGCAGAAGCAATCAGTTATGGAGACAGACAAACTAGTTAGTAAAATTAATAATAGCAGAGTATTTACCATAAATAAATGACTTCAGTTTTATATTTTTAATTTTAATTATTAACAAGTAATGGTATTTTTGTATCTTTTACAGTATCATCATTGGTGAGAAAATTAAAGCAACAAGCTAGAGAACAAATGGAAGAAAGGAGACCAAATTTAGTTGCAACATTACGTCAAATGGGAGATTTCTATATGGAATTGAAATGGGATTTTCAAAGTTGGGGTATTTAGATACTATGTCTGTGTGTGTGTGTGTGCGAATCATAGTTAATTACAAAGATATATGATAATAATAACATATAAGTATCTACAATTTTTCAGTGCCACTTGTCTCTCGGGTACTTCCTTCTGATGTTTGTAAAATACACAAAAGTGGAGCGTCCATTAGGATGGATACTACTTTAGTAGATTTTAATGACATGAGATGGGAAAGAGGCGACATATCGTTCATTTTTAATGGTGACCAAAAGCCAAATAAATCATTGGCGGTACTTGATAATAAGGCTAAACGTTATCAAAGAGTGGGATACGAGGTTAAATTATTTTCTTATTAATCAATATCTTCAATTATATATCATTATCAGTTACAACAATAATTTATTATTATTAATTTTATCTTTTAGGAAACGGAATTGGAAATACAGGATGAAGTTGATATTCTAATGTCCAGTGATATCATGGCAGCACAAATGTCAACAAAAGGTATCACACTTTCAAAAGCTCAGACAGGCTGGATATTTCGTGAAGACAAAAGGGTAAGGCCAGCATTGTTGGTTTTACCTATGATTCTTCTCCTCCTTCTCCTGCTCTTTTCTTAAAATTGTTTTGAGATATATCTCAAATATTTAATAAAGGAGATGGTAGGGCCTTTCCACGCCGACTTTTACCAAATCAACGGAATGGTTTTGGAAAGTAGGAAACGACGAGAACACTTAAGCGAGGAAGATTTACAAAAGAATAAAGCTATTATGGAATCACTAACCAAAGGAAGCTCACAAGGATTCGCAAATGGAAAGGTAAAGGAAACAAGAGAATTATCTTATTTTACTTAAACATGCTAATTCATCTATTTTCAGCCTCACGTTAGAAGAGCTTCTCTAAATCCACCGCCAGAATCAAATATTACCTGGGAAGAATATATAATGGCCCCACCTGGCCAATGTCCGCTTCTTGGAAGAAATCTTGTTTATAAGGAAAGTAGTAAATCCTTCAAAGCAACAGTTGCCATGAGTCCAGATTTTCCATTGACCGTTGATATGTTACTCAATGTTTTGGAAGTAATAGCGCCATTCAAACACTTTAGTAAATTGCGCGAGTTTGTCCTGATGAAGTTGCCACCTGGATTTCCCGTAAAAATTGATATTCCTATTTTGCCCACAGTGACAGCGAAAATCACTTTTCAGGAATTTGCCTTTTGTAACGATATAGATCCTAAATTATTCCAAATACCACCAGATTACCTTGAAGATCCTATGAGGTAAATTTAGAAAATTTATTATTCCTTTTTGTAATTTATTTTGTTTTTTAATTTTTTGTAACTCAGTTCTTTTAGGTCCTTTTTTTGGAAAGCTTTATTAATAATAAGCATCATTAATCTTTTTCAGATTTCCAGATTTATGACAGCTTCATGTGCTGAAAATAACAGAAGTCAATTATCACATTAAAATGAAAGCCGTTTGTTCTTTACAAAATTATTTCGAGGAAACTATTTGGCTTCAAATTTTCTCAAACATATTGCTGCCAGGAAGGCCTCCCAAAAGTTACGAGATATTATATAAAGAAAGATTGCTCCGATTTTAAATGCAAAATATAGCGAGTATTCTTGTTCATAAAAGTATACAATAAGTTCAAGAATTGGCACATACTGTATTTACAAAGTTGTTAAGCTAAATCCTAAGAAAGCAAGCAACTTCATAAATTCGTGCACCGGAAGACATACACATTCTACAGCATAGAGTGCATAAAGAGTACATTATACAACTTGCTTTATCTTAGTTTTAGTTTCAAATTTTCAATTTTCGCATTTATTAATTACCATTTAAACAACTATTTTATTTATGAAGTAGACATGTTCATAATATTTATTTACAGAGAAAGTCATTGTCTTATTTCAAGAGAACATTTTAATTAATTATTAATGTCATAGGCATATATTATAAATAGATTCTTTTTGTAAACATAATGATCAAATAATATCTCCTATTCTTAATTTATGATATCAGTTTGTTTCATTGCCATTGTATGACCCTTAAAATTTAGCAAAGTAATTTATTTGAATTACTTTAAGTGTATCGTTTATACGTATGTATGTACAATGTGTTTCGCTAGCTAACTTAGAATTGTAATACCATGTAATACATATATATGTGTGTTTAGTTTAAAAATTTTTAAATAAACATTGTAGCAAATAGTATAAAATGTACATATCTTTCAAATTTGTATTTCTATTGATCTAGTAAAGGAACAAATGTTGTATTAACGCATTGGTTTTGCACTTTTTTCAGTTTATTTATATTATCAAATTAAAAAGTTATAAATAAAATGTGTGAATACCAACACACATATTAACTACAGAAAAAGTGGTTTAACAACAGTTTTAAATATTCAAAGAAAAATATACATTTTTTATTTATGTAGTAATTGATTACATTGTTTTGTAAAAAGATAAAAAAGAACTTTAAATTGTACCTACAAATTATTTTTTAGATTCTGAACTGGTGATTGCCCAATGACGAGCTGTTTTTTCAAATTGTATTGTCTCTCATTGGTTAATTGTATTCGTTTAACGTCACACAAAACACCAGAACTCAAAAGACTCTCTCTACCAGGCGTACCTAATGCATGGATTAACTAAATTACGCTGTAAAAACGTAACCGCGTTAACTCTAATTAATTAAATTAGTTATTCATGAGTTTACTGAAATATTATAAATTCTATTATGTTTTTCCCTTGAAATGTATTATGCTAATGTATTAAAATATATTCGTAGCAAAATAATTTCGAGAGAAAGCGAATGAAAATGAATCATATTTTATTACATATAGCCAATGAAATTGAAAAAAAATCAGTAAACTGTACAACGATAATTAGTATTAATATTTTTTCTTAATAATTAAATGCCATTTTATTTGGTTCTGATGGTATTACAATAGAAATCTTATAAAATTATCCCCTTAGTGATGTTTTATTCAATTCGGTTTAACTCGGTTCAATTCGGGACTGCACTGATTACCAGTAGATAGTGAGTGATCAGTCTAGACAAGTACAGAAGAATTTTAGTTAGCATTTTTTAAAAGATAAAATTTAATATCTTTGATTGAAATTTATACGGTCGATGAGATTTCAATGACATAAAGAATGCTGCGCCGTATGAAATTAATTTTGTGTTTTTGCATCGTTCTACATGTATTGGACAGCAAAGCTGATGACAATAAAGTTTCGTTAACCAAACTTGGTACGAAAACAGGGCCGACGTTAAAATTCTTTTATTGGTGAGTTTTATAAGTATGATTACAAAGCTAACCTCTTTCTATTTGATATATTTATACATCTCAATTTTATTTATTTATTTACGATCATAAGTCCATCTGTTAACCTACAATTTTCGCCTCTGCTTTTTCTAGTTATTCTTGTGGATATAGAAAAGTTTTTGAAGAATATGTCGGTATTCTTCGGGAGAAATATCCAGAATTGCAAATTCATGGAGAAAACTACAATCCTTCTGATAATAAGATGCTCATTGCTAAATTTTTAGTAATTATAATATGCATATTTCTTGTTACACATGTTATATAGTATTTTTAATGTAACACTTTCTTTTTTTTTGTTTAGAGTTTCGTGAAGATATTACTAATAGTTTTGATAGTAAGCGGACTTGATTTAGGACAGCCACCAGCATCACTGTGGCAATGGTGCATAGATAATCGATTCTATTCTTGTATAATGATATTCTTTATTTTTAATGCAATAGAAGGGCATTTCATATCATCGGGAGCTTTTGAAATACATTTTAATGGTAAAGAATGCTTTTCTTAATGATTATAGTAAAAATATGATTCAATAAAATTTGTACCTATTTAATTTATTACATTGTTTCAGATGTTCCTGTATGGTCCAAACTGGAAACTGGTAGAATACCACAACCACTTGAGCTATTCCAAATAATAGATACACATTTGAATATGCAATATGCAGATGTAGATATAGGATAGATTAATTTTAAATAAGAAATCCAATGGCATTTTTTATTTGTACCAAATGTTAAGTCACTGCAGTTATGGAGCTTTCATTGCTGCAACTCTATAATTGTTAAAAACAATTACAATCAGTCTCATGTCTTATGTATTTTGTTATGATCCTTGCAATCTCAGTTTAGTCAAGATAATCCATATAAAACAGAGTTTGCACAAGGGAAGCTGAAATAAAACCTTTTAATATTGCTCAAAAATAATTCTTATTTTCCATCTTAATTTAGAAATTGGCAAAGATGGCAAGGTAATGACCATGCAATGTAGGAATTAGTTAATTTTTAAGATATTAACATTTTACTATAATATATATTAGATCATTTTAATGAAAATTTTTAAGATTCAAATACAGAATATAAGTAGATTGATGTTTCTATAAATGATTTTCATAGACTCAGTACTCTAAAATTTAGAGGCAATAAATAAAGCTTATGTTCTAATTTTCCAGAAGCAGCTCCTTTTTTAACATACCCAATATATTAATAATATAAAATCAAATAATATAATGCATATATGTATTAAAAGTACTTAAATTTCTATCAAATTTCTAAAAAATAAGAATAAATATAAACAACTATAATTGTTATTTGTTAATGAAAACCTATTTTCCTAATTGATAAGTGATAAATTATATGTAGCTTGTTATAATGTAGTTTGTAGTTAATTATGCTCACAATTTCGGAAAGAACTGAATTGTAATGTGCATTATATATTATTAATTCGTTATTCTATTCTATTTATAATCTTTGAAAAATATAATTATGTATATATATGTATGTATCCCTGTGATTATCAAAAAATGATGATTGTGGATAAATGCTTTCTTTGTTATATGTAGAATATGCCATTTAATTAAAAAAATTATATATATATATATATATTCTTGAACGGTGTACATTTTTCTTAAATGTTTGAAATAATTTGGTATTTAAAAATTTCGAATTTGTAGAATAGCGCAATTGAAAATACGTCGCTTAAACAATCCTTTTGTTTCGTACGCATCGAGTGTATAGATTCGTAACAACAGCAAAAATATATACACATCAGATTAAATTTTTTTATATAATTATCGCGTAATCTAAGAAATGTATATTATCATTTTCAAATTATTTCGTTTTTAATCACGAAAAAAATTCGAAAACACTTCAGTGTGCGGATATCATTGAAAATGCTTAAATGTTGCGCCTTTCGAGAGAAAGAGAGAGAAACTATGATTTTAGAGAAAGATCATTAAAGATAGCATAAATTCTCCTCCCTTTTTCCCCTTACCATTAATTCATATTGTAGTTAGTTTTACAATTTGATCATGTATTCTTAGATGCCCCGTAAATTTAACGAAACTCCAAGGCTACCAACAAATTCAGTGTGCTTCTTAATCGTGAAAGATTTTTCCTAAGGAAGCAAAAGGATCATCGCCAGGTCTGACATAAGCGTGCTTGGCGATAAGAAACGATAGGTATTTGACGATCAGTCAAAAGAATTGGAATTTAATTGTAGTTAGTGATATTGTCGAAGAATTGGGGGTTACGAAATTAAATCAACTTATTGTTTGTAACTCGGTTTATGTACGGTGGTTCGAGTAGGAACTAAAAATCCAAGAACATCCAAATTAGTCTCTGTACCCTGCTACTCCGTTCTTTTGCTATGCATACTTTCAATCGAACAGAGTTAATGTTTTGATAGTTTTATTGCTGTGTCTGTATCATTTTATAAAGCAAAAGATCGATTAGAAATATTTCGCGCTAACAGCGCGTCAAAACGTGAAACGAAAATCGAAGCGGCAGAGTTTAAATGAGAGCTCAAATGCGGCATCTTCTCATTTCTCGAGCGAAAAAACAAAATTTTCTACTATTAAATTATCATACAGCAGAAGCAGGACAAGTAGTGATATACATTTACTTTGTGCTAAGGATTCATTGTTGATCTACTTAGTGAGCCACATTGTTCTGTACGCTCCAATGTACTTTGAGTCCTTGAATAGTGTCTCTAGACAGATGTATCAAAAAACAGTTAGTCTGGATGATCATGGATGTTGACTACCCAGTAGTCAATTTAAAGCGATCTAATAGTGCGCCCATGATCAATAAGATTACTGCAACAATGTCTGTGACATCACCTTCAGCTTCAGCGCCAAGGTATTTTTTGTATTGAATTATAAATTTCTGTAATACTTCTAACAAGGAATCCTAAATAAGTAGTTAATCAAATTATACAATATTTTAAAAAGCAAATTTGAATTGTTTGCAGGGACGTTCCATCAAATTTTAATATATTTTTAAATACACCTCGCACACGACGCTTTAGCACTAGTGTAAGTACTTATCTTTCTAAACGAATGTGTAACATTACTATGTATTTAGGTTTAAAATAATTATTTAAAATTAAATGTAATTCTAATGGTTATATAATGATCAGCCTTATCAACAATTAAATGATAATTTACTGTATATTTATGCTGCTTTATACCACTTTCAACTATGGGATATTTGTTGTTTCAGAGTTCTGGAACTGTTCCTAGGTTAACGCCACGTGTAAATCAATTGAGACAAGAAGAATGTATTGATGTTGCTGGCCGTGAAGCAGCTCATGAAAAAGAAATACATAGTGCCATGCAAATTTCTCAGTCATGGGAAGATCTCACTATAGAAGCAGAAGGATTGTCTTTTAAAGATTCAGAATCAGCTTCTTTACAATTTAATATAGAATCACGACCAGTTGTTAAACGAGTTCTTGATCCATTAAGTATCAATTTATCTGTAAGTGGTCCAACTATGTATTCTTCACCATCACCGACAAGAACTGGTTTTGGTCAGAGACAGTGTTTTTCACCTGGTGTTCATGCAGCTACTTGGAAAAATAACTTATCACCTAGTCCTACTAGAAATGCTTTTGCCACAAGGTATATACATATATATTATTATTAATTTTATGTACAAAATTATTATTTGTATTAAAACATTGTCTTACCAATTGACAATTTTTTACATTCAGACGGAGTCTAAGCCCTATTGCAATACGACCGAGTTGCTTGGCATCAGTTAAAAGAAAATTCGAGTTAGACGATTCTGGAATGGATCAGTTACAACCTCCTGCAAAACGTACCTCTGGTTTATTAACTTCTGCTGCATCTAGGTAATATTTTACTACTCAGAATAATGGAAATTCTGAATCCAATAACTTAATACAGTACTTATAATATTTTATTTATTGATTTAGATTGGATGTAGCAATATCTAGTCTAAATCCAGGAGTTACTAACTCAGCTGGAACCCCAGAATCTTGTTCTAGTTTCGACTCTCCTGGTTTTTCCTTCCGACCTGTGCACAGTCCATCACCCGGTCTAGGTGCTCCTTCGATTGTTAACGACGATCCATCTTCTTCCTCTTCGTCTTCTTCATCTTCTTCATCTTCCTCGTCTTCTTCCACTACCTCTT
This sequence comes from Xylocopa sonorina, assembly GCF_050948175.1. Lineage (NCBI taxonomy): Eukaryota > Metazoa > Arthropoda > Insecta > Hymenoptera > Apidae > Xylocopa > Xylocopa sonorina. The sequence goes on along the minus strand of NC_135197.1, from coordinate 8,238,110 downwards.
CTTCTACAACCAGTTCGTCAGAAGGATCTAATGTAAAAGTCAAAACTTTCAAAGAAATACAAAACGAACAAACTACACGAGAAAATCATGGATAAAAGGAAGCATATTAGAAACATACCCTGAAAGAACAACATGTATCACATTACGAACTTATTCTTGTGAACAGTAAAAAAAATGATTATTAGAGCGACCAATTTTGTCTTAAATTTATCCATGGACGATTTTTTTCACATTTTATGCCTATTCATATTCTGGTCATTTTTATTTATTAATTTTGCGTTGTGCAAATTAAATAGTATAAATATCAGTTGCGTCGTAAATAATGATTTCATTTTTATTAGGATGCTTGTTAATACTGTCACATCTCTCAAACAAGGTTGAAGCGATAAGATACATGTACAAACATATATATACATGTAATATGAACGTAGTTCTAAGACCAAAGCGAATTATTTAGGAAAATATACGTGCTTCCTACCTTTAAGACTGAATTCTGCGTTTTCTAAATACATAGAATCTAAAAGTTCTTGTTTGCCTAGGAAAAAAAGTATATATTTGACGTTGCCTATTTTAATCTAACGTTACAATTTAGCATTCGTCATTACAAATTTTTTTCAATGCACACACTCGTGTCAATGTGTCCTTTGTACGATTTCTGTTATTTTATTTCAGAGTAAGTAGTCAAATAAGCATATGTATGACGTACATCATTTAATTCGTGTATGAATAGTATTATTGATTCTATGAATCTCCAATCCTGTATAGTGTGTAAATAAATTATCTGTAATACATACCTTTAATTCGTGTACACAATATTTCTGAAAATGAAACAATACTTTTTTGGATAAATAAATGCAAAAGATCAAATAAAATACTTATTTGCTTTTTACTTGTTTTAAAAATCATATACAATCATGTCTTTAACTTTAATCTAAAAATATAAAATAAATATTTTATTTATATTACCTTAAAATTACTATAACATTTTGTAATAGATTATCTGTAAAAAAAAACTTATGCTGAAAATTTACAAGTTATAATAGATCTAATAATAAATATTACTAATAAACAATAATATTTTTTAGTTACACTTACTGCTTTTTTTCTTGAAAAGCATTAAAATAGAGAATTTTAAGATTTTAACAGAATAATAGATGTCAAATATTCTTTATAATTTGAAATATGTTTAATTTTTTGTTAAATATTTATTATTATTTTATTTAAAATTAAATAAAAATAAATTGGAAGATAATAAATGAAGCAACTGTAACAATGATTATTATAGTTTCAATACATTTTTTATATTTATACGAATATATGTATGAAAATTATAAAAAGCTAATTATTTTCGAAGGCAATTTAATGAATTTTTAAAATATCAAATTTTTGTAATGTGAAAATATTTTTTTTTGTTATCAGTTAATGAAAAAAGTATCAGCAAAAACTGGCTAATTATAATTCCAATTTAATTGTACTGAAATACTTAATTTTGTAACATACTCTTTTCCGTTATTGACTGTTTGCCTCGAGATCCATATCCGACCATACGGCTTCGGTTTCGCTTTCATCAGGTGCTTCATCATTGTCAGTATCTGGTAAGCCATCACCAATATCGTAAGTTGTATCTGCCTGTTCTTCACCAACAGTCATATAGTAGGCTGAATCCAGTTTATTTGAAGAGTTGTCTAATCTGTGTAAACCTTCCAACGCTCTTCTATTGCTTGGATCTAGACTGATTTAAGATGTTACATTAATCCATACAAAAAAGCAAAAATTAACTTAATGAAATGGAAACCTACTTTAAAGCAATTGCATAGTGATTTAAAGCTTTCTCCTCGTTGTGAACTCTTGCCCATAAATCTCCAAGCATTTGATGCAATTTACATGAAGTTTGTATTTCTACTTGTCTCTCAAGCAATGCAATCGCAGCTTCCAAGTTCATTTCTTGTTCATATATTTCAGCTAATAAATAGACAGCAGGTAGATAAACTTCATCTTGAAGTAATGCCTTTTCTAAGAGATTCTTTGCTTTTCCAACAGAAACTGGGTCTTTCATAAGTACAGATGCGTAGAGCTATAAGAAATCTTATTAATGCTAATTTTTATTCATATAATAAAGTACTTATAATTTTGTCTTTTACTTTAATACAAGTTTATGTAATTAATTTGTATATAATTACCGTAAGAACTCTCGCAGTATGTCCAAGTTGTTTGCAAGATCCACTTGCGATATTGAGAGCTTCTCGCAATCTATGCATTCCCACGAGACAGTCTACCAACCCTTTATGCGGTTCATAACGATACGGTTTCAGTTGGACAGCGTGCCTAAAGAAGAACAATGCATCCTGATATTTTTTCTGTTCGATCAGAATATTTCCACGAAGTATTGTTGCTTCTATATCGTTTGGATTTAAGTTCAAGGCTTGCGTTGTTAATGTATTTCCTCTGCCAAGCTTTCTGGCGGCATAAAGGGAGTACGCCATGGCAACATATATTTCCCCAGTGCGCTCATTGCTTGCTGTTATTATTGGAATCAGTCTTTCAAGTTCCTTAATACTGTGCGTTTTATATAATACTGCCGCATACACATCAACCCTGTCAAGTAAATCGAATTTAAAAACTAAATTTTATTAACCGTGAAACTTAGAAATATTACTTCTGTAAAATAAAATTGTAATATAATGTAAAAGTTCCATTACCCTTTCATAACATCTGGTTCTATAATCCTGGCTCTTCGTAAACACAATAAAGCATTTTTGTCATCTCCAGCATAATAATAGCATTCTCCCATTGTAGTTAATAAATTGAAATTATCTCTTAGCAGGTTAACATTATCTAAAGATCTTAATGTGGACACCGCATGAGTATATTCTCTATTATGTATATGTGCATGAGCTTTGATCCATGTATTCAGCCAATCAAAATTTGATAAATTGGACGCGCAACCAACAATTAGCGAATTTACTTCAATTCCCTTTACTCCCAGGGAAAGAAGACCCTCAGCAGCTTCTAAAGCTAATGGACATTCTCTTAAAACTTCCTTGTAAGTAGTGATAGCAGAGCGTTCCATTCCTTGTTCTTGGAACATTTTTGCAAGTGCCATATTTACCTTAAAAACAAGACTTCATTGATAAATCTAACTGAACATTAACATTAGATTTAGTTTTAAATACCTTTGGAGTTCTCTGTTTACCAGGAATACTTTGTAGTACTTGCAGTGCCTCTTGGGAATTCTTTAATTTTATTAAACACAAATGAATTTGAAATTTGATATCAACATCAGTTGGTAAATCTTTCTGACCTTCTAAAGGTTTTGTAGTACCTTTAGATTTCAATAAACACTTGCGAAATTGCAAAGATTTTCTATAAAGAGCTTCTGCCCTTTTATATTTTCCCAAGTAAAAATGAGCATCCGCATAATAAACATATATGTGGAACTTTCCATGTATTGGCAATAAGTCAGAATTATGCTCACTTAATGATAACACCAAATTTGCCTATAATATAAAAAGAATAATATTAGTCGTTCAACTTTTGTTACGTTCTAATGACAAATTAAATATCGATATGAATCAGAAAATTCATTCACTTCACACAATATTCAATTTCATTTAAATTGTCTAATATTTTTATTTTCAATTCTGAAAGTAAAATATGTTTGTTATTATTCATAATATTTACTTACCAGGGAAATAACATTTGAATACAAAGACTGTTCGTAAAGTAGTTTTATTTGATCGTATAAAGTTGACATTTTCCTTATAAGGTATCTTTTAACATTAAAAAGTAGTCGAATAATTATGTTATCAAAGATTCTCTTTAACCTATAAAATACAGAGTTATTGAAAAGAACACTATCGATAGTATATGAAATGTAAGATCATACTGAATATAATACGAATAAATCATAAAACTCTTAAAAAGTATTATTCAGTAAAATCTTTACTTACAAACATCCAACTTGTTGGGTGACATTTAAACGTAAAGTGTTCAAATACCGCCATTTTAAAACTGAACAAAGATGTACGATCTCTGGTGTAGGAAGTGTGAACTATCTGAACAAGTTTCTTCTATCGAGAAAAGTCATTTTACAAAACACATCTTACCTAAAAATAAAATTGCGTGAGTAATAAAGAAATTTGTGAAAAAATGGTTATTTCTATGGTTAAAGTACATTTCAAGGGACACCAAATTTTGGCCTCTTTTCTTTTTCAATTAACAGTTCTCGTTGCGTAGAATTCTAAAATGTAAGTATTAACTTTAGGGATTCGTTTAATAAATTTACCGCTGCGCAAAATCGAATTCGAATCGAATTTTAAGTTGTGACAGTCGATAAGAAATAATCGATAATGCACGATCTCGTAGTGCCTTTCACGCCATAAGCTCCTATCTGTGAACTGCGCTTTGTGCTTGATTTGTCAGTAGCCGAGGATAAAGTTAAATGCCGGATTAATTTGTTCGGCATTATTTAAGCAAGCTCAAAAAGGAAAAGAGGAATTCTGAAGCGATGCGGCGTGTCCCAATGTTGGCTCATTGGGCCGAAACCTTTCTTGAAATGAAAGTACTAATACCGAAGATTGAAACGGTTTAACCGCAGACTACTTGCCTCGAGTATTTCTTAGTACTTTCCCCTGAAACTGCACGCATTTACCAGGGGTGAATCCTTAACGAGAGTTAAATTTTTAAAAAATGGCATCACAAAATCAGAGCGTGGTGAACGTAAGTTCCGCAGTTTCACCGGCGAATGGATCATCGGGGCCGTCAACGACCATCTCGGTTTGCACTACAAAGATGCAGTCCCTTACTTCTACATCATCTTCACAATCCTATCAACAACATTCATCTCCATCGTCGTCACCGTCGCCGTCGCCGTCACCGATGCAACAACAGCATCAAGTGACTTTGCAACAGCTGAATAACATAGAGGCAATTGACAAGAATTCCTCCAACACACTAAAAGTATCTGTTTACTTTGTGAATTTTTCGTTCTAAAATAGCATTGTTCACAATCATTTTTTCAACTTTCCTTACAGCGTAATCCAAAAATGGAATTAAATACAACTTATTTATTGAAATTATTGGGGCATCTTGAAGGAGAATTACAGGCAAGAGATATCGTAATAGCAGTATTAAAGGTATATTGTTTGTTAACAAAAAATTTATACCATTAAGCTTCATAATTATATACAAGTTATGGCGTAATTTAAATATTATTAGTAGTGAATGCATAGTAACATTTTTGGTTCATATGGATGTTTGCAGTCGGAAAAATTAAAACATCTATTAAGTACTCAATATTTGAGCGGGACTACAGATCCACATGCCGCGCTTGCTCGTGATGTAGTATTAGTAGGTGGTGTAAACGAGCAAGAACCAAATCAAATAAATAAACAAGTTGCTACTCTGGAGGCACTTGTAACACAGCAAAGATCTATGCAGTTTAAAATGGCCAAAGTTCTTAAGGAAGCTGAACTTAGGCATAGAGCAGTATGTATTTCAAATATAGCAAATTGAACGTTAAACTAACTTTGTGTACCATACATTCATACTTAACTTATCTTAGGTAATTAAGGAATTAGAAGAAGAAAAACGAAAACATGAACATGATACTGCGCAGGGTGATGATATTACATATGGACTGGAGAAAGAGAGGACACGATTAAAAAAAGAATTAGAATTAGAGAAACAAGAAAAAAAAAGACTGGAATTAGAACTAAAAAAAGCAAATGATACTTTAGAGGAAGAAAAAACTCGACAAAAACAGATAGTACTTCTTTTATTAGAAGAACGTAAAAAAATAATAATGAAGTACATAGAAGAAAGGAAAAGATCGGAAGATCTGGCCCAGATATTAAGTGAAGAGAAGGTACGAATAGATTCTATGGCTGAAGGGCTTGAAGAAGAAAGTAAGAAATCGTTGCAAATGGAAGCAGAACTGGAAAAGCAGCTTGCGCAATTTGACATGGAAAGACAGCAATACAAACAAGCTTTAGCCAAGGAAGAGAAAAGGGCTAAAGAACTTGAATTAGAATTAGATAAACTTAGAAATGAAATTGATATGTGGAAAGAGCCTCAAACTCGAGGCTCTCCAAGAGGAGTGGGTACAATTCCGCCACCTCCTCCAGCCAAGCCAGCGAATTTAGTTGCTATGCCTACAGTTAAGCCTAGTGCTCCACAGACAAGTATGTTATATATGATAATTATTGCAAAGTTTCATATATGTAAACATAGCTCATATTTTATTAAGCACCAGTAGTAAACAAGTGGTGTGTACATACTATGATGCTGAATATGTAGTAAAATGAGTCGATAAAATATTGAACATTTTCATAATTATGTTTTGTATGCAGTTAAAGGCACAGTACTGGGCACTGGGACGCCAATGGTTAGTAGTAAAGTCGTTCAGCCCACTGCCACGGTATCTAGTGTTCCTGTCAGCGGTCCAAGTAAGAACAGCACGTCTTACCCTAAAGTTGAAGTAGGATATAAACGATTAAAATATTTTGGATATATCTTCTCTAAGAGAATATTCGTATCGCATGACAATGGATGAATTAACAAATTACATTTTCACAGTTAATTGAAAAAAAATGGTAATTGTAGCTCTTGCTCATAAGTGTATTTTAATACATTCGGCGTTAACGTGAATCTATAGTAATTTTCTGTTAAATTAATATTAACATATTAATTTATCATTCAATGCTGGTTCATACTGATGCGGAATTAACAAAATCGATAGCATATATTTAAAATATTTTTATAACTTCAACTGTTTTCATACATATTTATTTTAATATAAAATAAATTGTTTCAATATTTTAAGTATAGGTATTTCTAAGTATTAATGAAATGATAATATTTGTATAACAATATTTTTGTAGCTACTGGGATTGCTAGGTCAGTAACTCCTGGTCAAGCACTACGCGGGGTTTCATACACCTCCAATATTACCTCTTCTAGCGGGGAAACTGCGGCGTCTTCTGAAAATCAGGTAAACTACTCCCATTTTCCTACTCATTCTACTTTAATTTGAAAATATTATGCAGTACACATTTATGCATATATTTGTAAAAAATGTTTTCCACATACTATATATATATATATAATATAGTTTTTATACTGTATTAAAATATTTTTTCATACATACGTTTTATCCTAATGATTTATATTGACTTTTAAAGCACCATTACCTATGCATCTAATTTGTATGACCATTTTAGAAAATATATAGAGTAACGTAAAAAATTATACGTTTATATATATAGATTGGAAAGTACAAAAAACAGTCTTTTGACTATTTTAAACAATGTACTGCTTGTATGCTTTAAATAGCATACGATTTTAAGAAATTATATTATTAAAAATAAATGCTCTCATAATTGGTAATACATTTTATTTGATTAATAATTTAATGAAATATAAAAATATGTAAATTTCATGAATATTACAATATTTTTATTATATTTAATTATATTTGCAGACATATAGTTTAAAGATACTTACGAAAATGATCATACAATCAATATCTTAAATTGTTAAACATTATTATAGATAAAAATGCTTCTAAAAGCGATCGAAATATAGTCATTTTAGTTTGTTAGATTTAAAGCTTAGCATTTAATATTATTTTATACATGCACAGTGTAATTATATAAGGTTTTCTAGTCTTATATTTTATTCAAATTGAATGTTACACAGGAAAAGTTCGCCTACCGCATGATAATGATAAATATAAATATGTCTTATCCTGTTTTAGAGAGCACAATTATTGAGCATTTCTTGACTTTCCTTATTATTTCTAATGAATAAGTGTAACAAACAGATATTGCTTTGGGGCAAAATTGGTTTATCTTTTCCTCTAACACACGGGTATGTTACTGATTGTACTTTTTGTAACAATATACGATCAGTACAATTTTCTAAGTTAGATAGAAAAAATCGATGTATATATTTGGAACAACAGTATAGTCATTAAATAATTTTTATGTTTTTATATAAAGAATTGAAATGCAAAGTGTAAAATACATAAAATATTATTAAAAACAAAAAATAAAGATAAACAAGTCAAAGGTATATATTAATGCTGCATGCACACATCTTGTAGATGCGTTGCATGTCAGTATTTTCATTGTATGAAAATAGAAATTCTTTAATTATTACGATAAAATTTTATCGACATTTTATTAATTAATTTTATTTTAATTTTTACGGTTAATTTTACTTATATCATTGTATAGTTACAAGTATACATTACTTTCTTATCTAGGTAAAAGAAATTTATCCTTTTATTTTTCTGATTGCACATAAATACACACACGCTAATAGACGTACATGTTCGTATATTTGAATTCACACTAATTATATCACATTGTATTATTTTTATATAAGTTAATACACCATCATATTTTAAATCTAAATTGTATTATGAATTTTCTTATTTTGTACATAAGATTACTATTTAGTATGTACATTGATTGTTTCTTTAATTAAATCTTGTATGCAACTCACTTTTGAGCCTTATTTACAAAAGATTTCCTTGCTTGCCCTCCTAATTGCAACCCTTGTATTCGCTATCGCTAACTTTACATGGTTTGGTTGTTCACCTGTTATTTGTTTCAAGTTGTGTGATGTATTATTCTAACAAAACGACGTAGATCTCCGTACAGTTTCCATAGTAGAAATTTACGATTCTTTCAAATATATTTGCTATTTTTAGCCTCTGTCTCTTTCCTTCTCTATCAAACAAAATTCATCACTACCACACGACAAAACAACATTTATTTTATCGCTTTGTTACCAAAATACAATACGTATTACTTAAATAACGATTAAGCTACTTCTGTTTATTCTCAATGTTACTAGGAATCAATTCCACATTTCGATTGTAGTTTAGGATTTGGAAAATATACCATCGGATCGCTTAGATAACAAGTTGATCTCTATTTCAAACACTTTTGATTTACTATTGCTCTGGCAATCGATTTAGTCCTTGGCTTTAGATTGGTGATTTGGTATTATTTCTTCCTCTCTTTTTTCTTCTTCTTGTTTTTCTTGTTTTTCCTTCTAATTGTATCTTATACGCAGCGTCACCGTCTACACGTACCCTTTCAGAGGGGTGCTACAAAAGGATAGCCCGAGCGTTAAATCGGTTCTCCTGTCTATTCATTCCTCAGGCTGTAGACAAACGTGTGGTTGTATCTGCACCTGTAAATCCTGGAGGCACAGTAAAACTTATACCGTCGACGCAAGCTGCAGGAAAGCTTGGTTTTCATGTTGGCTCCGGTACGACGATTCAAGCATCTGGTATGCTGCCCTCGAAAAAGCCACCAGTATCGCGCGGCGTACCTCCTCCAGTGCCGCCGAATAAACCGGTGGTACCACCTAAAAAGGAGGCTGCTTATATTAGGAGGGCTGAGTCGTCGCAAGCGACACCAGACACCGTAAAACTTGGCAAACAATCCGCGGCGCATCCTACTAGTGGATCTACCGCACCTCAAGTCCAGCAGGCAATAGGAGCCTTTACCCAGGCTTCCGATGAAGAGGTAACGTAGCTCCTCTGCCTTGCTCATTCGGTTAATACGGATGAGTCACGTTACGTGCCAACATTTTAAATCTACTTGTATACTTCCTTTCGTTACGTTCTTTCTCTACTCTTTTTCTCAATAACTTTGGAAGATTCATTGGGTTCTCAAGGGAAGCTCTACCTTCTTAGTTAATGGAAGGGCCGTTCTTTTAATCGCGATAGTCGAGCAATCCTTTTTAAGTACCCAATGAATCGATCTTTACTGTTTGATATCCTTTATACGTGAACGAAATTCAGAACTCGTGACTATGATTTCAGACAAAGCCACGTTGATTTAACGGCGGGTACAAAAAAAAAAGTAAGCATTACTAACGTTTAAGAAAGTCTGAATGCCGTGTTACACGGATAAAACATGGGGTATCATGTTTGGAACTATGCAACGCGGGATTTCCAACGTTTCTGAATCAACGAAAGAAACGTACGTGCCCGAACTAAGTACTTGTTCATCGATTGATTATACATAATTCGCGTACCATAAGATACCATTACTTATATCGCTAGATCTCGCAATCGTACGGATCTACAGATCTGTTATCGATAACATCACAACCACCAACCACGAAACATGCTTGTAACATTGTACTATAGCCGAAAAGAATCTATCGACAAACGGATTATGTGAACTATTTAAGGTAGATTCTGTAGATTCGTAGTTTATTATCCGCGATCTTTCCGAATTACGTTAAAAGTCATTAGGTAAAAATTAGTATCGTTGTAACGTGCTACTCGTAAGAAGGAACGATACTGTTAGCAGCAGTGGACATAAATAATAAATGTTTATGCAACAGGGAGCTAGACCGTGTAATATGTTAATAAAACAAATACTTTTAGGTAGGGAGAGATATGGACGGGTCATTTAACGTTAAACCACCTAGATGCGAAATTTTCATTGACTATACTTTCTTTCCCATCGTTTTAAACAAATTTTAGCGTACACTTAATAACGGTCGCTATACTTTTAACGATTGATGCCAACTAATTTAAAGGTATTTTATTAATATTTCATTAACGTTTAAGGAATTGTACTAATTTTACCAGAACAATTGCCGATTTGACGTAAGATGACCCAGCAGTACATGCTATAATCACTGCCTTGTCTGACGTAATTGCGCGCATCGCCGATATGCAGGTGATAAGAGCATTTTGAACAAATTTATTCGAAACGAGCAGCTAAAAGGAATAATCTGTACCTTGTGACGCGAACCTATTGACTTGCTTCTAAACTGGCATTTGGAAAGTTGCAGACAAAATACCCGCTGTCCTTTCGACAATACTTACGTACGTGCAAAGTAGAGCTATTCGAAATTCACGCGACCATCATATCCACATCGACGATCCATTAGATATCGTGGCTACCTTGATAATCACAGATCGAAGAAACGTAGGGGACAATTTATTTTCTACTCATATTCGCATAGACGTGTGTTCGATTTGAGGAAGAAATTTCCAATAATACGGACAAGTCGCGCGCAATCATGTTGAATAATAATATCAATGATAGATCTACGGTGTTCCGTAAGATGTGTTATATCAGAGAGAACGAGTGATTTCTCAATCAAAAATAATATAAAAGTGTTCTTAATATCCTCGTATGACACTCATTTATCACTTTAACGGCTGAGTGGAAAAAAGATAATATTACCAAGGTACAATATCAAGAATTTCTCATTGTTAGCTGCCAATTGATTAGCTATATTTTCACTTTAATACTTTCGAGGTATAATTTACTATTAATACGACACTAGTAATAAGATTTTCTCGTTTTTCTCGTTTTCTCGAAAGATATTATCTTTTTATAGAATATTATCTTTTTTTTACTTTGCCGATCAATATCCCTATTTATTAAACCCGTGAACAGTGTAAATGTACTTACACGATCGTCTACCGCGATTAATTTAAGAACCTTCCAACTAAGCGATCGTACGAAGGTATCAAGAATAATTTTCGGCTTTAGAAATCCTTCACTCACCTAGTACAGTACATCTTACGAAATCCCTGTACAAATTTCGTTCCCACAATGCAGAGTTTATAACAAGGACATGAATAAAATTATTCGTTTGTACACAGTTTCTCTTGTATAAATTATAAATGGATGGAATTACGTTCTCATAAACGTACGAAAGATGTACAAGCACGCGTACATATACACACGTAGATGTAGTAGGGGAAAAAAAGGGGGTATCGGAGTTATTTAAAGATGTATCGCACTCTCCTTTCGTATACATACTTTACATGCGACCGTGATTTCATGAAACGTGTGAAAATATTCAACGCGCGCGCGTTCACGTCGATTGTCTTTATGCGAATTTTTTAGACAACGCAGATATTTGCCCGATGTCAGCCACTTTGTTTCTTCTCCGCTTTTTTTTCCTTTTTTTTGAGGATATTTCAATCAAATGCGTAAATGTTATACTGCGTTTCGCAAGGAACACGCGTAATCTTCCTAGTTTCTTCATACTTTGGGAATATTGTAGGACGATTCAATCAAGATGAAAGATCCGTGTAAAAAAAAACGTCCGTTAATCAATATGAATATTAAAGGAGCGAAAGGAATTCGCTCTAAGTTCGCTCATTTCAGTTCTAGTTTATTGCCTCGGCGTACGTAAGAAGCGCGCACGTTTTTCGTTCAAGCGCGTTCTTCTTTCCACAGAGACTCTTCACTTATATCTTGTTGTTCGCTTTCGATGTTATTTAAAAAGTTTCCATTTGTTGCGTAACTTGCATCACATCTGTTTAGTAGAAGATTGAATCTCGCGGCTCGACCGCGGTTCCTTCAACTTGCTCGATACCACGTAAGAATTTATAGTGATCTCGATTAAACAAAAAAAAAAAATGAGTAAAAGACTGCGTATGAAACAAAAAAAAAAAGAAGAAACCTCTAATAGTTTGTAAGGGAACGAGCACGGAATCCGACAGCTAACGATATGTGCGGAGGAATTCGCGGAGAGCGGCGTAATTAAGAAATGCGGAGGAGCCGCGAGAAAAAAGTCGGGGGGTAATTAGAAAAAGAAGAGGGACGGTAAAATTCTTCGGAACGAAACGTCGCGCTGTTCTCTGGATTATGAAAATATCAAGAAGCGGAAGAAATTGCTTCCAAAGCGTGGTTGCAACGTGAGCGTGATAATGAACGAAGCGGAGGAAAAGGAAGGCCGGAGACCGGATTAAAAAGGGGATGACGATGATTATGCGAAGGCGCAGGAGCAAGTGACGAGCGATCATAGTCAGTCGTATGTACATACACACATACACGTACACACACATGGTTGAAGCAACGTACATACATACAAGCATCTACAGACACACGTTAGCTACGAGCATCTAGAATCCGCGGCGGACCGTGTACAGAAATGTCTCAGAAACGAAGAAAAGAGAAAGCATTACCGATATCATCGGGTCACGTAGGAAGAAGATGACCGTGGAGAACGTTACAGGCAAGGGTTATAGGGAAAAGGAATAGAGGGAGACAGAGAGAGGAAAGACTGGCGAGGATGGTAAAAGGTAAGCAACGCGTATAGCGCGTGCGCCTACCGACTAGGTTTCCCGATGCACCTAGTACCTACTACACGCAACCAACAAATGTGCGCGGTGTCTGTGCAAACCGGGGGTTAAGGGGCGAAGAGTGTGGTGGGTTTGACATCAGAGGGAGGATCGCGAAGTCTGGACGAGGAAGCGAGAAAACGAGCGGCACCGTTCGCGTGAACGAGATGGAAAATCAGTCGGGAACCGTGAATGGAAGAGAGGAATAGAGACGGCGAGCCGCAACAGTCGGATACGGAGAAAGAGGCAAGGATTCGCGAGATCCTTGCGCGGTATGAGGTTTGCATGCCTAGTGGACGGCACCTCAGTATCGTCCTACGTTCCGCTCGTGACGCGACCCTTCGACTTCTGGGTCCTCCCGCGCTCATCCGCTTGTCTGATGCACACCGCTGCTTCGACACACCGGCGGTACCATTGTTGCACGCACCGCTGTTTGTTCGTCGTTGGCGGGTCGTCGCCGCTTTTTCCACGCACCGGTCAGTGTGACACGATATACTAACGAGGGCGAAAGGTTCGTCGTTTCGTCCCGTCACGGGTGATGTGTGCCGTTTGTTGTATCCACGACCCGTAGGAATACGAACAAGTGATTCCAGGTGACAGAGAAGAGATATCGGAAATTACGCACGTACGTATGTTTGTATGTATGTATGTATGTATGTATGTATGTATGTATGTATGTATGTATGTATGAATAGTCTGGATTTACGATAGATCATTCGCGGTTGATCGACTTGACGACGGTGCGTTTGATGATAAACGTGGGAGATTATGCTTTTGCATCCTCGAACGAATACAGAGTAGGCAAAAGCAGATGTTGATAAATAGGATTAGCGATATTTTTTTATTTCTTAAGAATTTTTTTTTTTAATAATATAGGGTAGCTTATCGATGAGTTTTACGTGTTGTTTACGTTTACGCTTTTCTGTCAGAAGATACGAAGTGATATGATTTGGACGGTGATAATAAGTGATAAGTACAATCGTAGAGAAAAACTATTACTGACCATACCTGATACGAATAGATATTGTTCTATAATTTATGTATGTACAGCAAATGTATTTGTATAGATGATATCGAGATTGTTTTGTTGGATTCTAGCGAATTATCGTATCAATTCAGGTTTATCTCCTTGTAGAATTTTTATCATTCGTTATTACTTTCCTCGATCGTATTTTTTTAATTGATACCGTTCGTAGACCTGTGTCTGATCGAACTTTAATTTATGGGAGCAATAACGAATATTATATGTGTATATATATCACAATGGTGTTATGTACTATAAAGAAAAAAAAACGCAAAATGAAAAGAATATGTAGCGGTGGAAAATAGTGCGGTATGTTCCTCGATTATCAAACGCACAAAAAAGAACCCTTATTTTTTGGAATCTGAACGCATCATTGATAAGCATTAAGAAGGTTGAATACGTAGAAAATGATTGAAAAAATGTACCGCTAAATTATAAGAATATACGATATTGATAGTATAAAAATAAAAAAAAAGGAAAACGGATTAAATAAGTTTGACATCATCCCTACGTTCCTCTTTTATCGTTGATCCAATTCAGAAAGGCTTCACCTTTGTTTCCAATTTTACTGATGTTCCCCCACATTATGGCGGGAATAAAAACTTCATTTTTCCAAACAGAAAGACCGAGAGAAATTTTATTAGAACCGGTGATGGATCGTAAAGTTCTCCGGAAGTTCTGATCCATAATTAGGACAATATCGGGCTGAACATACGATTTATGGTATCCTTTGATTGCAGCACATGTATTTTATGTTAATTTGTCGATTACTCAACTCAGCACGATGTATTAAACGTGCAATTATTAGCTCATAATACCCCTTTTCACACTCTAAGTAGTATCAAATTTAGATTTTTACTTTTCGAAAGATAAAATCGTATTTCCAATTGCAAAAAGAAGAACGTTGTACCTTTTCGTTAACAGAAAGCATTTACTCGACGTATAATGCGATGATTTGCGATTAGTGATGTATAAAAACTTGAAGCTTTTTTTCAAATATTGACCCATTTTTGTGACACTACTAGTATGACGTAAACGGTGTCTTAAATATTAAAACAATATAACTCCGTCGAACAATATAATTATGGCTGCAATTAATTAAACATAAAGAAAAGGGATTCCCATGGTCGACATTGCGTTGTATCTCACGATGGAAGAGAACACAGTTCCACCGACTATTTCTCGGCAGCGTCACGCATGTCAGTAGCTATAAATCTGCCAAATACACTTCCGAGTTCCGGTTTTCACGCGTAAAAGTAAATCCATTTCGCTCTTCTCTTTTCCTTCTGTTCTATTACATAGCAGCCGCATCGCGGTGAAAGCCGTTGTTACAGATTAATAACGTAAGATGCATTACTATACTCGGTGTAGATAGAGACGAATTAGCATTCGAAGACGTAACATTTTACGTTCCTGAGAGAATTAGCTGAATTGTTACCATGTGTTACATAGAAAGTATCCACGTTCGTTGGGAAAACGAGAGATCTGGTTTTCGTAGCCGCAGGTAGAAATCATCGAGAAGATGAACATCCCATTTCACTGCCCTCCTTCTCTTTTTATTAACAATTACCCTCGTGCTACTACATTGGCACATGTAAACTTACGTAAAGTACTAAAAATTGCAGGGTAACATTTTCAGAGTACAACGAGCGAGTGTTATTACCACGGTGCAATTCGAGCAATGTCACAATCACGTGCGCCGGAGAAAGGGCGGAAGATCAACGTCAACCATGAGATAAAGACATCCGTGCTCCTGTCGTATCTACACCAGTTTCTTTCACGTTGAATATAATATTTCATAAGTATCCTAGAAAATCATCCTCATTATTTTATGATTACGTCCGTAATGGATAATCGCGGTAGCGGGGCACGATAGGATCGCGGCAGCGCCGCCGGCAGAAAGTGTCTGCGTGTGTATACCGGTAGCACGTGTGTTCGTTAATTTAACTTATGTCATAGCACCGCTACCGGAGAACAGGCCACCCTCTCTTCGCTTGCTGGGTATCACGCGAGAAAACGCGAGGACAATCAGTGTTTCTACGGTGTCTGAAAGAGAGGTCGCGGAGTCGCAATCGCATGTGTGAAGCGGGGCTAGTGTCCTGTGAGGTCGTAGATAGTCTGACACGTATGCGGTCGTGTTGCCGGCGAAAGTGGGCCCGTCTTCCGGATCAACGCCTGCTCAATAAATCGTATAAGTCGTCCCTCTTGCTTCCGTCTCCAGCAATGATACGCAATGCGCTCTCCGTGCAACGTAACCGAGTTGCAGATGAATTCGATTCGAACAGGGAATTCAATTGTCCCCTTTGTAATACAATATTTACCCAGGGATCCGTTCTATACTTCTATCCTTCCTCTGTATTATTCGACGTTACCAGTTGCGAAGTAATTACTCAACTTGCAGTTTCGTTTTTTATTTAATAGATGTGTCATTGATACCTCCGTGAAAAGAGTGTCGTTGGCTCTCTGCTGATTGCAGCGATAAACGGGGAGGTAATCTCGAGCCTGAGATCTCTCTAAAATACTTGTAACTATTTATTATTTACGAAATACGAACCGTTTCTTCTCTCAATTGTCCATGATAATCCCGTCGTAAATTATACTCCAAGACACGCTACAAATATTTCGCCAGAATATTACCAACAGCCTGCAATGACGATTGTTAGTTAAACGTTCTGTAGGATTGCGAACGAGAGAACGCACTTCTGGCTAGAGGGATCGTGACGATCCACCCGCGGAAGATTCGCGGAGCTTGTCCCAACGTGACTCAATATCGGTTACCGTGGTCGGTTCGCCGCTTTCTAACATCTCTTCCAACCGGAGACGTTAATCAGATTCATTCTGAAGATATCTGACGATCTTCCTTCCAAGGCGTCGGTGAGTGGCCCGAAATGACCTTTCTTCTGCAGCCGGGATCGTAAACGCGGGCGGAATCTCCGTAACGTTAGGGTCAACACGAACACGGCAGCAAACCGTTGCTAACGACGGCGGGAGGTCTGTACTTCCGCTTCTCCGAGGCGGCGAGCTTGTCTTCCCGTTGCTAAGAGTATAACCGAAAGTCTCGTACTTCGTATGTGTCGGACATATATTCGTGAACAGGATGTTTCATAAGGCGCTGCTCTATAACGATCCCGGGCGTTCAGCGTTTCCTGAACCGAAAACACGTCTGCGTCTTTCCACGTTCTCATCATTCTTGTGTAGCACGACATCGAGGCAAATAACAGCAGACGGTGTCTTTCTTCTTTGGCTAAATTTTCATTGAGAGTGATCGAAATTGTCGACCAATGTTAAGTATAATAGCAATGAACAGGAAAGCAAAGTATTAAAAGAAATGGCTGAACAAATTTAGATCCTTTTAGATAGCTTGGAATATAATTAATTTTCTCTATAAATACTATCGACTTTGCATCCTGTTCCGCGTAAAAGTAACTACGAGTAAAGATTTTTCGTTTAATCAGCTGCTCTCGTGTTTCCAGCTAGCTTACGGTCGCCACTTTCCCGATTCAACTTCATTAGGAAAAGTAATCTGTCTCTCGCAACACGTAGCCAGCACTCCCGATAATATCTGGATCCGGCGACTCGATTCGTTCAGTCGATTGTTACCTTAACACGATGTTACCGTATCGCCTCGTTAGATTTCGTGCGTGTAAAGGTGAACAAAATAACCGGAAAGGAACGTGTGACTCAATGAAAATAACCTATCGTTCTCTTTCGCGATTGTTTAATCGCGATTACAGCTCCGATAATACCTATTGGAGGTGCTATTACCAAAGTCTTACTTAAGCAACTTTTACTTCTTAACTGACGTAAATCCATCCCTTTTGTTGATACGACTATGAGCACACGCGTATACGCGAACGTACGACAACAAAAATGTTAAGCTAAATGTTACAATAAAATTGCGTGTTTGTGTTGTAATAAAATTAAGTGTTAGTATTCACGTGATCCCTGGCCAACTTTTGCGTCCATCCTCCGGTCACTAAGTACGATTCCCGGTCGATCGGTGTCGTTCAAGAAACTAGAAGGTTACCAGTTACTCCTGAAATAATTGCCTCCTTTGAATTAGCATTACAAAAGAGGAAGGCGGTACGTATGCGAGTACGCGCTCGTTAAGACGCCAAGTTTTGTTTCACTATCTGCCGGCTATTGTTTCAACATCGCTATCCGCCAGAGCCCTGTAGCTGTGAGCTTCCCTTCTCCGTAGGCGAAACCTTCAGGATCGATTGTTGAAAATTCGAAATATCCCTTATTATGTAGAGGAGCGGAATAAAGTGGATGTTGCACGCGGGAATATAAAACACGTACTAGCCGAACTCAGTGTTCCAACGAAATTGATGATAATTACGAATTATCCATGAGGATGGATAATTGTGAATCGTTGCAAGACCCTGGACTCGTTCCATAATGCAGGGAACTTTTTAATAGAGCGATGTTTAGCAATAACTATTCCGTTTGTTTCGTTGGCACAGATATCTTAATGACAGAGCAATAAGCAACCGATTGTGCTCGGATTAACGGATTACGTTGAGCAGGTGAGACGTCTAATTTTTTTTTTTATTAATGCACAGTGTATCGTGAAATACACAACTGATTCTCCGTGTATTCGTTTTCGAAATAAAAACGAAAAGGAAGAATGAAACAAGCCACTACTCGCTAACGCGATACCACAGCCACAACTACGGTAATTGAAATTGAATCCACACACACACGACCCTTAACAATCGGAAACTCGTTACGTTGCTTCGTGTGAACACATCGTTAGCCGAAAAAAAAGGCTCTCTGTTCTCGCGTATTGTGCGGCTAGTATCGTCAGAGAGAAATGAAGTTCCGTTAAATCATCGTTGCCGGTTCACCACGGTCGTGGACCCCGTGGCGATCTCTGCGCAGCCTGTATAATGTCAATCAACGAAAGAAAGCCCAATGGCGGGGCAAATATCGACAGGGATATAACGACAACGAGCCGAATCGTATCACACGAGAAGAGTCGCGCTCGCAGCCGGGGATGGTGAAAGTACATCATTATAATATACTCATCACGGTTTTGCCCAAAGGATTAACCATAAATTGCGCGTCGCATCAAATGCCAACCGGCAACTTAATGACTACCGTAATCATTTTGAAAGTCCGGTGAATCGGTGAACCGTGAGAATGAACAAGATGTTCTCTACCGCGTCTTCAGGAGGTTGCATCACTTGGGACGGCGACAAAGGAGAAGTGGAGGAAGGCGAACACGATGCGGCGATTTGTTTCTTCCGACAACGAATGCCTGGCCTGTTCTTCACGTCCGATTGAATGTCATTGAGCCACGGGCAACGTCGAGTCTGATACGCGACGTGCCATTTCTAGTCGTCGCGGATTGCTCGTGTAATAGAAACCTCATTACCACGGTCAGAGATTTTGATTAGGATAATCGATTTCACGGGTAATCGTTGGCTACGTTCTGGCGCGAGTCCTCCCACCGGTTCTACTATCGCGATCGAACAGTCCGTTTCTTCGGTTAAATCGAATTGGCTGTTTATAGTTGATTGACAATGCAATCACGATCAACGTGAGACGATCACGATCACTGTGATTCATGAAAGGCAAACAACGATGACTTTTCATTTCGTTTAATATGCGGGGAAAAACTTGTTTTAACGTGTTACGCTAAACGTTTAAGTTACCGCGATGGTACGTGATGGGACGATAGATTAATCATTTTGACCCTGTGATATTGATCTTGCACTGTTGGTACCTTTGCCAGTCTTCTTTGGTATTTTATAATTTAACACGCGTTTGTAAACCGGAGTTGGTTGAATCTTTATGCAAATTAAGGGAAGAGAATAATGAAATAGTAGGTAATAAACGTTCCATTGCCGCGATTGGAGATGTAGCGAAGATATCCAACTGCACAAGTAATCGTAGGATATGTTCACTTGCGTCCTATGAGATTATTATCATAATTAAATATCAAACGGTTCGTTGGATATTTTATCTGTGCTTATTAATAATTTATGAGATTGTATAAATTATACTGCATACTACAAATGTCTACATAAGGAGTAAGTCGTGATGGTACTTAAATATTTTGCCAGTACTGTGCGTTAACATTCATTGTTATATGTAACAAAAGACGTTACATATCTGAAATAAAACATTAATAAAAAATATTGATCAGAGTGAAGAGAGAATCCTTGTTACCGATTATGAGAAAATATTCTTCCATGAGCCGAAATAGCTCAGTTGGGAGAGCGTTAGACTGAAGATCTAAATGTCCCTGGTTCGATCCCGGGTTTCGGCAATTATTTTTTCCATTTGAAAATATTTTATTTTTTTTTATGACCAATAATATTTAAAAAATATCGAATTGTTTAAAAAATAATTTTCTCATGTTATACTTATGTTACAGAATCATGCACAAGAATATATCGAGAATGGCTTATCTCGAAGTAACGATATTTTTATGTAAGTATAATTTGTGTACATTTTAAATAAACGTTATGCTGATACTACGTTAGCACGTTGATGAATATTACGCATGGAAAACAAATAGACTCTGATGAAGATACAGAAAAATCATAATTTCGTAATATTCTATGCTTACGTCTTGTTGGGTTTTTTAGGTTCAATGGTCACTTTCATGGTCAGCAATTGTGAAACAGAGGTGATTATTATTACTCATTAACATTTCCATCCATAAAACATAGAAGTATGAATATAGATATACATACATATTAGTATCTTTCATTTACATTAAGATCTTCTACTAGAAACGAATCATAAAACTTTAAAAGATGAACAAAATAATTAATGATATCCTAAACTTACATTTCATTAAATATTTTATTTCATTTTATTACAAATTCCTTTCATTTCTAGTTAGAAAATAGTAACAGAAAGGTAAAATTGCCGAGGTTCCTGTCAGAATTGGATTTATCGAGCATAGAGGCATCCATAGAGAATGAAGAATCGTTAAGAAAGATAGTGAAAAGACTGGCACCGGAGAAGAATGGCGAGTACCAAATTTATCAAGGTTCCTAAAAGCCAAACTCTTACTAACGCTAAAACTAACCGGTTTAACCCTCTTCCGTTCTATCTCTAAAGTACTTTCTTCGCCTTTCTTTCCCAGTCTTCTTCGGCAATGCGGATCTTCTCAAGGAATGGCTCAAAGGAGCGGGTATTATTAATAATGCTGCATAAGTACTGCACCGACCGCTTTCTCCTTGAACTTCCTCTATCCCAGTAGAATAAAGCAGATACATCCATGTAGAGATACGAGAGAATATTCCTTAGAGGCTGATGCATGCGACAACTGACCTAATCGATTAACCGAGAAATAAATCAGTGGAAAAATGGACAGAACCATATTAGTTCTAATACAGATTTCAATTCAGAATTTCAAAAGAATACGTTTTTTTTTCACCGTTCTAAGGTGAAAACTGTTTTTCCAGCAATTATACTTAACTTTAATTGCATGGAAATAGTTAGCTCGCATGAAACTAATCAAATTATCCATTTACTTCTAAAATTTTCAGCTTGTTCATAAATTATGTACGACGATAAAGGTACATTTGACGAACTTTGGCGGTAGACGATCAAATTATACAACGAGATGTGTTTTTCTAATTTAGGTGTGACAGGACAGCCTGGAGTTGACTTTCCAGCTCTCACGGCAATCCCAGCCACTTCGTTCAGCTGTCGCGGTCTGAAAGGCGGTTACTACGCGGACTTGGAGACGAATTGTCAAGTAAGAAATGGTTTAATACATATCTCCAACTGCAACACAATTACCTTAACTCAATCTTGGTACTTAGCGTTACGGCATTGCAACGCGTTGTTCCGCGTTACTGTCATCGAGCAAATCGATCGATTTTCCTAACTGTTAGCTCGTAAATCTTTCAAACTTTCACCGTTAAACAAAAACATTGTATTACATAAAAATGTAGAACTGTGTAAACTAAGAGTTCTTTTAGGTATTCCATATCTGCGACAACGGACGGAAAATATCATTCCTGTGCCCCAATGGCACCATCTTCCAACAATCGCAGCTGATTTGCGATTGGTGGTTCAAGGTGGACTGCAGTAAATCTACAGAGCTTTACGAGCAGAGTAGCGAGCAACTGCACGAAGAAGAAAGAAGACGAGCTGAGTCTCGGAACTCGAGGTTGGACTATCAACAGCCGATCGAAACAGGCGGTCAGCAAGACTATTACGATGTCCAGAATCTCAGTTATGATGGTAGGCAAAATGGACGGACGAAATCTTACGAGGAGCCTCCGCAGGAAAATCAGGTGCAACCAAACAGGGAAAGGGCTAAGTCCTCCCGACATTTCGGCTCTGGTAACAGTTTTAGTCGGGAATCGAACGCGCAAAGGGACGATAACCAGCTATTCGATGCCAATAGGTTCCAAACTAACCAACCTTCCAACACGAAGCAACAATTTAATCAATTCGCTAGGAATACCGAAGAAGGGAGCGTCAACAGGTACTCAACGACAAACCAAAACCATTATAGCACTTCGAAAAAGTCTCAGAACTATCATCCCACCAACAGACACTCGAATAATCAACCAGATGATAAAGGGGCGCTGAAAAGGTTCAAGTTTAAAGGTCTGATCAGGAATGGTACTAATTCTACTAGCTCTCAGAGACCTACATCGCTTTATACAGAGTCCACTACGTTCAGAGCGGGTGATACGGGTTCTGTGAAGGAGACTCAGCAATTTGCTGAAAGCGGAACATTCGTTGGTAGATCTGGAAATCGGTTCAACGTGAATACTGACAATTCGCATCAGTATTATTATCAGTTACATGTTAATCGTGACTCAACTACGAGAAATACCAGTCATGATTCAACCGGTGCGATAACATGGAATCAGGATAAGGAAAACGACTTCTCCACGCAGAGAAATGATTTCTTACCGTTTACGGATACTACGTCTACAGCTTACGAGACAACAACTCAATATGCAACTGTCACTGCAACCCCTTCGTGCAATGACGAAGTGGCTACAGAAAGTAGCGTTTTAACAAATCCATCTACTAATTTCGATACTCAACCGACAGAATCACTTATGTCTGCCAATAGTAATTACGAATATCATGGAAACGCGAAGAATGCTGTTAACGCCCGGAATAGCTTCACGGATAAGAATTATTATAATGGTAATAATAATAGAGATGCTAACAGATTGACTAATGTTAATGGTAATTCAGAAACGCTTCTACCAACGACTCGATCATACGTGACCACCGATACTTATCGTCAAAATGCAGCAACACCGAGTTCTTCGCAGCAAAAGCATACTTCGAATTATTTTTCACCCACGCCAACCGTATCTTTCCGCAATAATAATCTCGGATACAGTACCGAAAAGTCCGTAACTCGAAATACGATCGATAATCAGTCTAGCAAATTGAATAATGATTTCAAAGCAACGAATAAGAATCCTTCGACGATTTCGCCAGGCTATCGCCAAAACTTCATCAGCACGACCACAGAGAAACCTTCCAGGATCACTCCAGTTTACCAACAGAACATTGTGACTGAAAAAGACCTAAGTCCTTACGACAGAAGTTTCACGTATAAGCAGGGAAAGGTGATGTCCACTCTGGGCCCTTACGTTCCATTCACAAAGAATTACGCTTATTCCTCTTCCACCAGTACTGTTTCGAAGCCTTCTCTCTACACTCCTACGGTGCCTACGTATACCATTGTTTACACATCGCCAAAACCTTTGACGACAAAGTTGAAATATCCTGCGCCAACGTTGTTGAGCAAAATCAAGCCGAGCGCAGCGCGACTTTCAGAACGAGAGCACGCGTTAAGTATGCTGCAGTCCCTGAAGAATCTCGAGGACAACGTGCCCAGTTTATCCGACGCGTTAAAAGGAGATGATCGAACGTCGAACTCTTCTGTCCCTCCAGCAGTGTCAACGTTGCATTCTTTGGCATTATACTTCTCCACCGTTACAGAGAACTTCGATTCCAACGAAACGACAGATTCGTCCACAAGTGTGGAATCCGCAGAGGACATTGAGAAGCCGATATCATCGAAAGAAAACAACGCCACGGTACAAGTACCGGCCGGTATATTAACGCAACATACCATCAATTCATATGCTAAATTGTTCAAATTGAACGATGCAGGAGAGTCTAATAATGTGACTACGGAAGACCGTGTAGACGATGCGACTGGTTACAAGGAGGATTATGACGATGATCTGGAGCTCCAACAGAGTGGAAGATCGTTGGACGATCTTCGAAAATCGAATAATACTAGATTTCGGGAATTGGCTCAAGTATTCACGCACGCATTGTCCGCGTATTTATTGGATCCAGATGCGTTTAAAAAAGTGCTGACAGAGATCAGACCAACGGAACCATCTCAGACCACAGAAGAGAACGAACAATGGAGAACGACGACTACCTACACCATTATGGATGAGACTAATACCTCGCCTATTAAGGAAAAGGACGAAGTTTTGGATTTCTCTGGCGATAATGATATCAGGGAAAAATTTACCACTATTTATCCTACCACGATTGAACCACCTACCACCACAGCTGAAGAAAGTGTTTACGATATTTTCAGTACATTGCCCAGTACTTATTACGCTACTCCTAGAACTTTCGCCCAGGATGCTCTTGAATACACTACGAATTTCGCATCGTCGAGTCCCGTGACTAGTGCGTACTTTGAAACTTCTCTGCCTCCAACGGAAAGCACATTTGCCGCAGAACAGAGCAGCACCCCATATGAAAGTGATTCGAGCAAATTTTACAATCAGAATAATGAGATAAGCAAAGAAAACGTGGAACCAACAGCGACCAATAACTATACTCCCTCTGACGAAGTTGGAGGACAGACTCGAGTTGGAGGCTTCCAAAATAATAGTGTCACGACTACCACTGAACCGTACAGGATCGAAAAATTATTAGCCACCACTCCTATAAGCGATAATTATATCGTTTCTCCTACTCCTTCTTCTCCAGAAATATTCATACACATGGCTACTTATAATTGGAATAAAAAATCGACGAGCAAAAGACCTGAACAACAATTGACTCCTCCATACTTTGAAAGTTACGCAGAAGGAGTCCGAAAGGACAATGGCAAAATTTCTGTATCTCTGATTCCCGAGGGTTACTCCAGCACTCCCATTTCAACGCACAGTACTCGAACGACGACATTTGGTTTGACCAAAGGTTACGAAACCTCTACCTTCCAGCCTCACAAAAGTTCCCAGCAGAAGTCCCTTTTGCACGAGCCAAAGCAAAGCGGAATTTCGCCTCTCACTTCGTGGAATACTTATACGAAATTAAAAAATCTTTACGATAATATCGACGTCACTGAAAGACCAACAGCCACGACATCCAAGGTAACCGAATTGATAACCACAACTACGAATAATATAGATACCACACCCTGCACGAGCGCCGATTCTGACGATTCCTCCGAGATCACAAGTAGAAAAGAAGAATCAAAGATGTTAGACGATCACTGGACTTCGTCACCAGCTGTTACTCATTTATGGGAGACATCGGTGTTCGTCGATCCTCAAAGAATTAATCACGATTTAGAATCAGATCCGGGACCGACTGCTTCAACCGGGACATTCAGTGTTACTGACAGTCAAGAGTATGGAAATACACGATCCTTCAGTGAAGAAATGCCAGGCAGTTCAGAGGAATCGTTTGTCGACGATGAGGATCTATCATCTTCCTCGCAGAGATTATCCAGAGACAAGGATTCGCCCACAACTTTTTCTCTGCTACCAACTTCCTTCACCGCTGAAAACACCGTGACACCAAAACCGTTGATCACCACCACAGCGTCCACCATCACGTCAACGAATTCGTTGCCCCAGGAGAGCCTTGTGACCACTTTGTTACCATTCACGGTGACGACGAGCAAGCTAAACGGAACAGAGAACGAGATCGCTGAGAAACTATTTGGTAAATTAAACGCTTCGAGTACTAACACCTTGATGAACGTAATGAAACAAGCGGATAATAATGAGACTGTTCGGCAGCTCGTTCTTCTTTTAATACGACACTGCAGCGATCTCACGAACAAGACGATGCAGCGCGAAAAGGAGGAATTGTTGAATGCGTTGCTCAGATTACCCGTAAGTGAGTTTTCATCGGAAGAGTCCAAGAACGCTCTGGCTGGGATTAATCAGCTTAGTTTACCTGCTGTCAGGCCAGCTAATTATGCGACAAGCGCTTCGACTACTCCGTTAATCACGGAACCGCCTGTGACTACGTTTAGGAGTAGAAAGTATCGGAAATTTCGAACGACCACGGAAAGTTCGGCGAATATCGTGAGACGATCGGAGAAGGGAATAACGCTGGATGGGAATAACTCGTTACAGGAAGATGGGACTTCTGCGTCGGATAACAGAGCTCTGGAGCTTCTTAGATCGTTGTACACGATAGCTACCAAATGGGGGTGAAGATATTGGGGTGTGAATACATACTGTAGCGAGGAATGTCTTGTATCGACGGGCTCTGAAGATGACTTCCAAAAACATGTCTTGTAGAGGAAATGGAAACTATTTTTTGTGCTTTTAGTAACTTTCGTTCGTTTAAATTAGATACCTGTAGGGTTGAATAGCTGATCGATTTTCGACTGACTGTAAATGTATTGAATAATTAGATTGATTAATCTGAATGAACCGTGATTGAACTTTTTCAATGTATAATCGTATATTTTTAGATCGTTCTCGTTAAATCAGTTTCTCAATATCATGTAGAAGTTGAAATCCAGTGATGCGGAACTGAAAAGTTTCTATGGGTGATGGGGACGCAATAAACATTCACCAAATGGGGGTGAAGATATTGGGGTGTGAATACATACTGTAGCGAGGAATGTCTTGTATCGACGGGCTCTGAAGATGACTTCCAAAAACATGTCTTGTAGAGGAAATGGAAACTATTTTTTGTGCTTTTAGTAACTTTCGTTCGTTTAAATTAGATACCTGTAGGGTTGAATAGCTGATCGATTTTCGACTGACTGTAAATGTATTGAATAATTAGATTGATTAATCTGAATGAACCGTGATTGAACTTTTTCAATGTATAATCGTATATTTTTAGATCGTTCTCGTTAAATCAGTTTCTCAATATCATGTAGAAGTTGAAATCCAGTGATGCGGAACTGAAAAGTTTCTATGGGTGATGGGGACGCAATACGTAGCTATTCCGATGGAAATACTTTTCGTTTCAATCTATACGCACAGAGTTTCTCAAACTTAAACGTAAGAAGTTGCAGTGTTAGTAAAGAACGAAACGGCTACCGATTAATTTCATTTAAAACGCACGTCACGGCCGAATACGTTTGTGGAAATAATGAAATTCTTTGGAATTCGTTCGCTAAGCTGTAAATTAAATACGTATCTACAATTGCACCTGATCGTAACAGTATTACATCGTGTATCGCGTACGAACACACTGTATTATAATCGTTGTGCATCCTTCGTTGAACAAATAAGGATTCCGATTCGTCCTAGATTTAACAACCTATCTGTATGGAAAGTATAAACTGTGCATTTAATTGTGTTGGAATGGTTTCTATGATTTACGAAATATTAATCGCATCGACTAGGAAAAGTGGAAACGTATATATCGTAAACTTAGATTACTTGGAATCGCTTTGAATCTTGGTGCTGGTTTGTTTCTTTGTATCTATTGTATGTTAAAAGAAAAAGTGTAGCGACTTTAAAGGTACGAGGCCCTTGTTAAGCGTACTGAACCGTCCATTGTATTTTCTCAAATTCCTCCTCGCATAATGTGAAAGCTTCATTTTATTTCTTCGTTAACTTAGCAAAACGCAATCAATTAGCTTCTTCATTCGCTCGTTAACTAATAGATTTCTACGTTCCTCCAACGTCGTCCACACTCCACTGTACGTAATTGTAATTTGCTTCGTGGGTATTAAAAATCGACGCTGATCACGTATCACCGCCCCGATATCTAAGTTGGCACGGTAGATATTATCGACATTATGTAAAATACATTTGTACAAAATGTGAATAAAAGAGGGTTTTGTTAATGTTTACTCCTTTTGTTCATTCCTTACCGACACGCGTATTTATTGTCTTCGACTCGCGCGATCAGATGTTAGTGGAATTCACAGCAGAGAATAATTTCGGCGACGCGATATAATTCTGTTAATGAGCGTCAACCTGTTCCGTGTCGTTAAATGCTGAACGGAAGCTTAGAAAATTGTGACTGGCCCAAACTTGTTCCTCGATCCAATTTAAATAAGAATACACAGCAGTGTATACACCTGGAGCAGAGCTACCACAGGATTGTCCAAAAGCTGTGATTCCAATTACGCTTCGACCGTTCTCGTTTGACATTAATAATGGCCCACCGCTGTCTCCAGTACAGGCGTCCGATCGTCTGCTGCTGTTTGTGTCTATGACGCAGATCAGATTTTCGTCGATACCACGGGCTAATCTTGGGAATCCACTGTAAAAAGTGGCGCATTCCTCTCTACTGACGATGCTGTAATTTTTGGCAAATTAAAATCTGGAAATTATTTACAACACGACCGTTGGATCTGAAATGGTCTACCTGAGTTCATGTGTCTTCATTAACTTGTCCGAGGCGTCGTCGCCAAAGTTCGTAGCTCCCCAACCAATCACTAATAAAGATGTTCGCGGCGATACACGCATGGTATTTAAATTTGGCAAAGGTTTCGTTTGCAAGCAGACAGGTTTAACCGTATCCGTAAGTTGTACCTTTCTCTTCAGCTTCAGAATCGCGACATCGTTGTAATTCGAAGTGCGTTTGTATTTCGGATGGGATATTATGTCGCTTACTGGGATTCGTTGCACATTTTCCGCTGTACTCCTTAGATTTTCATTCCCCAATCGAACCTGAATCGACGTATAAAAATATAAAATTAATTAGAGTAGTCGATAATGAAATCGCACAATGGCAAGTATAAACATGACCAACAATCAGAGTTTTGTTTTGTTCTCTACCAGTTATAATGTTATCTCAACTCGAATATAATAATTAGAGTGACCAGTATGTCCCGCTATTTTAAGTCGTTTTTATTTCTTTAAGACGGTACTTACTTCGATCGGAACTTGTTTATTTATATTATTCACACAATGTGCTGCTGTTAACACATGTTCGGGAGATATCAAGCTTCCACCGCAGCTGTATCTTATAGGTGATGGATCAACGACCCTGTCAGTATTCTCGTATCCTAAGGCCACTACGAATGGATATTCATTAACATTAGCTCCGATTCCAGCGTATACGTGGTAAACCAATCCGTCCGAATATCTTCGATCTTCATTTAATTTTACTTCCGTCGATATAGAATTGTATTCTTCGCAGGCTGAAAATCATTGTTACTAGAATGAGTTGACAAGAAAGAATTTAAATTTTCATATAAGATCGTACAGATACGAAAATAGGTCTGACTATATATTTAATAAAGTACTTTTTATAGTATCTTTATTTTACGCATTACATAAATATACATGAATCTTCTGTCAAAAGGAAAGCCGGATATTTAAATTTTAAATGGAGCATGTAAATCGACTTCATAACGAGTGATTTATATCTACTTTATGATAATAATATTTTATTAGGGAGCCTCTTCTTCAACGTATTTTTACGTATTTTACATTTCACTCTAAATTAGGATGAAATACAATAAATTTGGTATATTAGTACGGTACATTCACATAATGATTTCTTTCGTATGTCATACTCATTCCGTATTGAAAAGTACGTACGTAGAAACATGCGAGATATTACTTAGTTAAGTTATATCAATTGTTAATGATGATCTAAAGACTTTAATGTGCCATGTGTAATATTTTTCACGTATACAAGCGGTCATGACTCATGCACGCGCGTATACATTTGCATATCACACAGTCAACACAATTATGTCAAAAGTGACTGTGAACTTTAGTATTATAAAAGCCTTGATCTTCTCAAGTTTGTAAAAATAACCTTGAAGCATACGCTTCCTATATAAGAAGCATTGTAGTAGAAGTTTAATCATTGTAGAAGATTAATCATTGGTTGATTCTATCAACGTATCTAAATTTGCCGTTTTCATAATGTCTGTTTACTTATACAAATTTAAACTACAGTTTACTGTCTTAACATTATATATTTGTTCTAAAGCAATAACTTGTTAAGAAGAAGATGAAGGAAACTTACCAACATCGGCAAGACGCTGCTTTATTTTCATCGCGGCTGATGGACAGCAAACAATCTCGATGAATCCGTCAAACCCACACCTTCCCGGGGAATCTGAATTTCTTCTACCCTGTTGCACGTCCTTCAGCCTGGTTTCACATTCGGGTAATTTCTTACAAATCCCCGGGCGACCATTTTCCAATGTGCATGGGCTCCCTTCTATGAGGAACAGAAAAGAAACGGGTGACTAGTATTCTCTTTGATCCTTGAAACATTACCTTGATCGGAGCAAGGGATATTCTCGGCGAACGAAGTGGAATTTCAAGTTTTCGAATCTGTTTTATTGTTTAACCATTGGTCAACGCCCGGCGAAATCCTTGCCATATCGCGGAGTGGAGCCTGAACTCGCAACAATTCATAGTCGACGAGAAATTATGACGCCTCAGAACCGTATGCAAATATACATATGCACTACACGCATATTTCGTTTTTCGCGGAATACCAAATTTACGGGCTACGATGCCGCGCGTTTGAACGTCGAAACGAAAACTGAAACGGTCCGTCAGAGTCCCACTCGTAACTGCACATCGGTATGCATAAAAAAGGAGAAACGATTCGTTCTTATCTGGGCATTTATAGTGGACAAGATAAACGTTGCTTTGACACTTTTAAACGCTTGTAATTACACATTTCAAAGTAGAGGAGATCGTTCGTCGCGCGAGGATTATAATTAACAAAAAGAACTATGCATATTCTATTTACCGAAGAGATCTTCTCCGACTGCGTACGGCTTTGTGACCAGCAATAACTGGATGCAGACGATCAACAAAATGCTGTTACACATTTCTGAGATAAGAGATCGGACGAAGAAGTTCGAAACAAATACCGATACACCAATCCGCGTGGCGTGCAGTTCGAGACTAAAGCAAAAGGTCAAGCTGGCTTGAATGGTGCCATGGATGGGATAGAAGGGAAAGACTGGTAAAAAGATTCACGCCAGTCGGCTGTGGATATCCCCGTTGAAAAGAGAGGAAAAAATAAAAATGAATCGCCGTGTCTGCATGAGAAAATATCAACGATGCAATAGAATATGCGATGACTAACATATTGCGTATCAGCCGTTAACCACACTCCTCTGCCGCCAATCGGATTTAAAACTTTTAACCAACGTGACACGCGGTTTTTTGTGACTTTTACGATCCTTAAAAAGCTTAAGAAATTTTTTACAGAAGTATGGATCTTGAGAGAGATATAGTGTGTGTGTTTGTGTCTGTATGTATGAGAGAGAAGGAAGCAACAGCTATCGCGAATATTTTGTGATCAATAAATTGATCTTCCAACATAAAGCATGCGACTTAAAAAATGTTTTTAAATCTTGTAGCTCTTAAAGTGCATCCAGATTAAAATTGATTTTTACCCGAGTCGGGGCTCCAGTGATCCGTAATTGACATTAATTCCATGGCGATTCGTGTCAAACTATTAATTACGATAATAGGTACATAGTTAACGACTAATCGTGCAACAGTTGGTCTTCGTTCAGATAAAGTCCTTATATAATGTTAAGTCAGTGAAGATTATAGAACGCTTATAATAGATTTTGATGCAACAGTGGAATGAAATATTGCTTTTATTGTTTCAAAGTTAATTGTGATACCAAGCGACGATGCAATATTTTTTTTTTTTTGACGTATTTTTTTATGCTGTGAATCCTGGTGCTGGTTTGTTTCTCTGTATCTATTGTATGTTAAAAGAAAAAGTATAGTGACTTTAAAGGTACGAGGCCCTTATTAAGCGTACTGAACCGTCCATTGCATTTTCTCAAATTCCTCGTCACATAATATGAAAACTTCATTTTATTTCTTCGTTAACTTAGCAAAATACAATCAATTAGCTTCTTCATTCGCTCGTTAACTGATAGATTTCTATGTTCCTCCATTTTGTCGTCCACGCTCCATTGTACGTACTTATAATTTGCTTCGTGAGTATTAAAAATCGTCACTGATCACGTATCTAAGTTGGCACGGTAGATATTATATTATTTGTTAATGTATACTCGTTTTGTTCATTCCTTATCACGTGTATTTATTGTCTTCGATAGTATTCGCGCGATCAGATATTAGTGGAATTCATAGCAGGGAATAATTTCGGCGATGCGATACAATTCTGTTAATCGTCTGAAACGTCGTCCTGTTCTGTGTCGTTAAATGCTGAACGGACGCTTAGTAAATTGTGACTGGCCCAAACTTGTTCCTCGATCCAATTTAAATAAGAATACACGGCAGTGTATACACCTGGAGCAGAGCTACCGCAGGATTGTCCAAAAGCTGTGATTCCAATTACGCTTTGGCCGTTCTCGTTTGATATTAATAATGGTCCACCGCTGTCTCCAGTACAAGCGTCCGATCTTCTGCTGCTGTTCGTGTCTATAGCGCAGATCAGATTTTCGTCGATACCACGGGGTAATCTTGGCAATCCAGTGAAAAATCTAGCGCATTCGTCTCTACTGACGATGCTGTAATTTTTGGCAAATTAAAATCTGGAAGTTTTTTACAACACGACCGTTGGATCTGAAATGTTCTACCTGAGATCATATGACTTCAATAACTTGTCCGAGGGGTCGGCGCCAAACTCCGTAGCTCCCCAACCAATCACCATTAAGGATGTTCGCGGCGATACACGCATGATATTTAAATTTGACAAAGGTTTCGTTTGCAAGCAGGCTGGTTTAACCGTATTCGTAAGTTGGACCTTTCTCTTCAGCTCCAAAATCGCGACATCGTTGTAACTCGAAGTGCGTCTGTATTTTGGATGGGATATTATGTGGTCCACTGGGATTCGTTGCACGTTTTCCGCTGTACTCCTTATATTTTCAATCCCCAATCGAACCTGAATCAACGTATAAAAGTTCGTTCATATTTTTTATATATACTTACATTTTTAATTAATTAGAGAAATCGATAATGAAATCGCACAATGGCAAGTATAAACATGACCAACAATCAAAGTTTTGTTTTGTTCTCTACCAGTTATAATGTTATCTCAACTCGAATGTAATAAGTAGAGTGACCAAGAGGGACAAGTAAGTCCCGCTATTTTAAATCGTTTTTATTTTTTTAAGACGGTACTTACTTCGATTGGGACTTGTTTATTTATATTGTTCACACAATGTGCTGCTGTTAACACATGTTTGAGAGATATCAAGGTTCCACTGCAGCTGTATTTTATAGGTGATGGATCATTGACCCTGTCATTGTTCTCGTACCCTAAAGCCACCACGAATGGGTATTCATTAACTTTAGCCTGCATTCCAGAGTGTATCACAATCATCCGATTTTTCAAATTTCTTCGATCATCATTTAATTTTACTTCCGTCGATATAGAATTGTATTCTTCGCAGGCTGAAAATCATTGTTACTAGAATGAGTTGACAGGAAAGAATTTAAATTTTCATATAAGATTGTACAGATACGAAAATAGGTCTGGCTATATATTTAATAAAGTACTTTTTATAGTATATATACTTTATTTTACGCATTACATAAATATACATGAATCTTCTGTCAAAAGGAAAGCCGGATATTTAAATTTTAAATGGAGCATGTAAATCGACTTCATAGCAAGTGATTTATATCCACTTTATGATCGTAATATTTTATCAGGGAGCCCCTTTTTCATCGTATTTTTATGAATTTTATATTTCACTCTAAATTAGGATGAAATACAATAAATTTGGTATATTAGTACGCTACATTCACATAATGATTTTTTTCGTATGCAATGTTCATTCCGTACTGAAAAGTACGTACGTAGAAACATGTGAGATATTACTTAGTTAAGTTATATCAATTGTTAATGATGATCTAAAGACTTTAATGTGCTATGTGTAATATTTTTCACGTATACAAGCGGTCATGACTCATGCACGTGCGTATATATTTGCATATCACACAGTCAACACAATTATGTCATAAGTAACTGTGAACTTTCGCATTATAAACACCTTGATCTTCTCAAGTTTGTAAAAATAACCTTGAAACATACGCTTCCTATATAAGAAGCATTGTACTAGAAGTTTAACCGTTGTAGAAGATTAATCATTGGTAGATTCTATCAACGCATCTAAATTTGCCGTTTTCATAATGTCCGTTTACTTATACAAATTTAAACTACAGTTTACTGTATTATCATTATATATTTGTTCTAAGGCAATAACTTGTTAAGAAGAAGAAGAAGGAAACTTACCAACATCGGCAAGACGCTGCTGTATTTTCATCGCGGCTGGTGGACAGCAAACAATCTCGATGAATCCGTCAAATCCACACCTTCCCGGGGAATCTGAATTTCTTGTACCCTGTTGCACTTCCTTCAGCCTGGTTTCACATTCGGGTAATTTCTTACAAATCCCCGGGCGACCATTTTCCAATGTGCATGGGCTCCCTTCTATGAGGAACAGAAAAGAAACGGGTGACTAGTATTCTCTTTGATCCTTGAAACATTACCTTGATCGGAGCAAGGGATATTCTCGGCGAACGAAGTGGAATTTCAAGTTTTCGAATCTGTTTTATTGTTTAACCATTGGTCAACGCCCGGCGAAATCCTTGCCATATCGCGGAGTGGAGCCTGAACTCGCAACAATTCATAGTCGACGAGAAATTATGACGCCTCAGAACCGTATGCAAATATACATATGCACTACACGCATATTTCGTTTTGCGCGGAATACCAAATTTACGGGCTACGATGCCGCGCGTTTGAACGTCGAAACGAAAACCGAAACGGTCCGTCAGAGTCCCACTCGTAACTGCACATCGGTATGCATAAAAAAGGAGAAACGATTCGTTCTTATCTGGGCATTTATAGTGGACAAGATAAACGTTGCTTTGACACTTTTAAACGCTTGTAATTACACATTTCAAAGTAGAAGAGATCGTTCGTCGCGCGAGGATTACAATTAACAAAAAGAACCATGCATATTCTATTTACCGATGAGATCTTCTCCGAATGCGTACATCTTTGTGACGAGCAATACCTGGATGCAGACGACCAACAAAATGCTGTTACACATTTCTGTGATAAGAGATCGGACGAAGAAGATCGAAACAAGTGCCGATACACCAATCCGCGTAGCGTGCAGTTCGAGACTAAAGCAAAAGGTCAAGCGGGCTTGAATGGAGCCATGGATCGGATAGAAGGAAGACTGGTACAGAGATTCACGCCAGTCCGGTTGTGGATATCCCCGTTGAGAAGAGGAAAAAATAAAAATGAATCGCCGTATCTGCGTGAGAAAGTACCAAGGATGTAATAGAATATGCGATGATTAACATATTACGTATCAGCCGTTAGCCACACTTCTCTGCCGCCAATCGGATTTAAAACTTTTAACCAACGTGACACGCGGTATTTTGTGACTTTTGCGATCCTTAAAAAGCTTAAGAAAATGTTTACAGAAGTATGGATCTTGAGAGAGATATAGTGTGTGTGTGCCTGTGTGTATGAGAGAGAGAAAAGCAACAGCTATCGCGAATATTTTGTGATCAATAAATTGATCTTCCAACATAAAGCATGCGACTTAAAAAATGTTTTTAAATCCTGTAGCTCTTAAAGTGCATCGAGATTAAACTTGATTTTTACCCGAGTCGAGGCTCCAGTGTTCCGTAATTGACATTAATTCCATGGCGATTCGTGTCATACTATTAATTACGATAATTAGTACATAGTTAACGACTAATCATGCAACAGTTGGTCTTTGTTCAGATAAAATCCTTATATAATGTTAAGTCAGTGAAGATTGTAGAACGCTTATGATAGATTTTGATGCAACCGTGGAATGAAATACTGCTTCTATTATTCCAAAGTTAATTATGATACTAAGCGACGATGCAAAGTTGTTTTTTCTTGTTTTTACGTATCATCGAATCGCCTTGAATAGCCGACGATCAAGCGAAACGAAAGAGCAGATTCGTTGAAATAACTTTGATTAAAAGGCAGACTCGGAAAGGATAGAAAAATCCACGCTTCCCGAAGTTCTGTCGTTGTTGGACGATCATGAATGATAAGCATTTATTTCTGTAACAAAAGCCGCGTATACATACGAATGGAGAGGAGTTCTGGAAGTTTTCCTTCATGTCTGAATCCTCTATTTTCTTTGGAGCAAAGCCCGTAGAATAAGAAGAATACCGATTATTTAATCTATCACAGTCAACAATACTCCTGCGTACATTTCTAATGAATTGCGCACCAACTTTCGCGTTCGCTTTATCATCAAAGCGGAAAATGTCGGTACTCGCAGTCGTGCGATTTACTTACCAAAGGGTTTCCCATAAAAATAGAACTTGTGGGTTCACACACGCACGACATTGGCCTGAATACTTTCTTTAAAATGCACGCGCATAAAAATAACTAACTTTTCTCGAGATATATTGGAAATCACGATGGCACGTATATCACGATAAAATTGCTATTTAAAGTCCCCACAAATTTCTACTTATCAACTGTAACAAAAAAATAAACGTTACGATTATAAACAAATCTGGCAAGTATTGTACACAAAGAAATTACTCGAGATACCAGGAAACTGTAAAAGAAATATCACGGATATTAACAAAGTCAAACATCCGTAGTAAAGAAGAACTTCTTTGAATTAACGGACTGTCGCATCGTTTTTAGAAAACCAATATTATAAGGTAGGACAGGAAACAAGAGTATTCCCAACAAAACGGTTGAACAGTAAGAAAAGAATTATTAATATGCGTATAGATGACTTTTCAGAATCGCGTCGGTTAAACTGAAGCGCGTATCTATCAATTGTGAGTCCCCGTGATCGTCTAGGCGTGCATTTTAATGTATGCACGTAAACCTGGCGCGTGTGTTTCGAAAACATTCACAGGCCAGATCAAAAGAAGCTGGAACCGCTAAAGAGAAACGGGGCAAGGAAAAACAGCGTTTGGAGGAGGTGAGAAGAAGAGAGAAAAGCTGGTAAAAAGTGAGAAAAAGAGGCACGATCCGAAAGACGAGGAGAGAACTCGAAGGGGAGAGGGAGATAGAGCGAGAAAGAGAGCAGTTTTACACGCATTCGCATTCAGTCTGGTTACGGCGTTCGTGCTAGTCGTATTCCGTTGCTTATTTTCAAATTTAACTGCTCGATTTCCCATACACGAGCGAGTCTGGCCACTTTTTAAGAGGAAAACGACTGATGCGTATCAGGCGAAGCGTAACAACTTCCGGTGCGATTTTTCATTACAAGAGATAAACGATTTGTTACCACGAACGTGCGACCACCGATGTCGCGTAAAATACCGACGAGATAGGTAAGAGAACCTTTACATTTAACGACTCGTTCCGCTTGTTGCTCTCGTATACACATGTACATTCTTCATTCATATGGAAAGTGAGTCAGATTCGAAAAGAAACAAGGGAATCCCGCGCTTAAGTGGTCTGGATGAGTAGAATCTCGTTCAATGAATTCGTTATAATAATAGAATCATTACTTCACGTAGACGCATTTCGATGACGAGCGCAATTTCGGTTCACATTAAAGGAGCTAGTTAATTGCGGCAGTGCAATTTCATATAAAATCTCGAGGACGCGGCGATACCCTAGGTACGCTGTTAATTCCCTTGCATACGAAATCTTAGAACTATCTAATGGTATTACGCGTAATAAGATTTGTCGTCCTTCGTAATATCACGGTCAAGTGCGAAAGAACAGTACCGTTTTACATTTGTCGCATCACTTGCCTCGCTAGTATTTATTTTAAGAAACTGGACAAACCAATCGGTTCGTCAAAGTAGTTCGGCTCGTGCTGCAACTTAACAGCATTCAGAATCAGATGCTCGAGGGAACCTCGACGCGAGTTACGTCTTACCCGTTAAAGCTTTTGGCAAATATTATATATCGCCGTTAAATTAGCGAACTCCAGGCAATAGAGTTAAGGGATAAGACATCGCGCGCATCGAGATTCCAGTCACGGTGCATATTTGTGGTTGTAATTAAGACTCGTCGTACTTTAACCGCGTGGCTGTCGGTGTGTTACGTTTTAATGAGCTAACGCGTAGAAGTTCGGAACATATGCGAATGTTTAATGTGCCGGTTAACGTTTACCATCCAGTAGCAAGGACAAGCCAATTTATTGCCTCAATGATATGATCGCCGCGCTAAATTGGGTAAATCGGCGATGGTTCTAATTAACGGCTGGTCTAATCTATGCGGATTGTTTATCTGCAGAAGGAAACCGTGTCGATGCATGGGTCGCGATTCCATCAGCGTCGATTAAGAGATTCTGGTTGATTTGACACGCGCGGATCCCCCTGCATAATTCTTTACTCGCTGGTATCGATATACGTACGATATTGCGTAACAATCTGCTTAGCACGACACGGTTAGCAGTGTTACAACTTTCTGTGGGTGTTCTCATCAACTTCCACGCGCGCTGAAAAATGGACATCGCACGACAATCGCGTCCACTACCACTCTAACTTTTATTTTTCAATCGCACTCAAGGTTCATTATTTTCTTTGTACATTCGAATAGATAGGAAAAACGTCGCACATTCGAAAGAGCATACGATTATCGTGGTAAACGACCTAAGAGTTGCTAAATGGATGAATCCGCGGAGGGTAACGGGCAATTGAAATCGACGAAAGCAAACGTGGGCCAAAAACAGCCCACGTACTTAAAAGTGGCCAATTGCCCGACGTCGAAGGACGTCGATTTAGCGGG
This sequence comes from Xylocopa sonorina, assembly GCF_050948175.1. Taxonomy (NCBI): domain Eukaryota; kingdom Metazoa; phylum Arthropoda; class Insecta; order Hymenoptera; family Apidae; genus Xylocopa; species Xylocopa sonorina. Next base: position 8,199,093 of record NC_135197.1, on the reverse strand, counting down.
AACACCGAAACGGAAGCTGTCTGTGTTCTATCGATCGTTCGACGTGATCACGCAGCTCGATCAGGGGAAGGAAAAGGAGACGCTCGATATTCGACGAACGTCCAGCAGTCCGTCCGTTCGAATCGAACGCGCGCAAGAGGACGCGGATACGAGGAACGGTGAAACCGATCGGCAGACGAGCTTACAGAAAAGAGGCATCGTCAATGCGTATCGCACGTTGATCGAGAGTGGGAAATTCTTGAGCAGCTCCTCGCCGGATCGCCTCAGTGAAAGATCGTCCTCCGGTGGCGCGAACTCCTCGAAAGCTCCTCCGTCGTCCCCGCCTGTTGTCAAGTTGCTTCAAGTTAAAGAAGACACGATCGTCGATAATTACCCGGCCGTTACTGAGACCTCTGCTGAGCAACAATATCAGTCGAATAATAATGGGAATTATCAATTTAAAGTAAGCCGTGCTGGTGACACTTTCGAGCCGTTCAATTAACTCTTAACGGATTCGATGCTATCTTTTCCTGTTCGGATATTTAAATACAATTGTATCGGTAATTTCGTTTTATTTAAATTAGTTTCATAGAACGGTCTCGTAGAATCGGTGAATTTATATGGTCAATAATTCGCAAGAAAAGTTCTTTCAAAAGTTCCAGTTGCGTCAGTGGATTCTATGTGATTTGTAGAAATTCATAAACTATACGTTATCGTCCTCGATCGCTTTTCACTGTGCCAAAGTAAGGGAAATAAAGGAATCCCCTCGCGCATCGTAGAGAAGCTATCAATGAAAATGACACTCGGTTCATCAGGGTCTTAGGGTTTAAGATTCTTAATCTAAAATTAGAAACCCGATGCTGAACCGTTAAGAGTTAAAAATAATTCCTCTTCCTGCTGACGACTGTTATTCTTTGATCAGGGCATCGATGAAAAAAACGTCGCGATCAGTTCGCGGCAAAGCAGCTCGCCGCCGGACTTGATCAACGCCGCCCGATCGTTTGCGGAGAAAAAAATCGAGGAACTCGGAACGTGCCACGTCACAAATGCGACGAACGATTTTCAGCGTGGAAATTCACCGCGCGCGCGTCCAATTTGTTCGCGGGCCTCTACGCGTCCCGGTAAATCGATTGCGCAACTCGATATCGAACCGCAAGGGAGAATAAAATATATGTACATTATCGGAGATCCGTTCCACTCTGATTGACAGATTTGGCTAGGGTCAAAGATCCGGAATATCCCTGCTCGTTTATGAACGCGACTACTGCCGGTCGCTTCGGGAAATACAAATCAGTCTGTGCTGAAATGTCGAGTCACGAGGACAGCTCGATTGGTTCCGACAGCGAAGACGATTCCATCGAACGGAACCTGTGCGCAGCGAGATGCACGCGGGACGAAACGAAGATCGCCAGACAACGATCGAAGAGTAACAGCCCATCGTCGCAACCCTTGTTGTCCTTTCCGACTGGCGATACTTTACGAAAATTCTCCGGTGTAGAAGAAATCCATCAACTGGTGGACACGTTGGGTCTGTACTCGGAACAAGAGAAACGACAAGTTGGTAATCTTTTTGATAAAGTAAACATTTTTTCGGCAAACGAATCGGAAGAAAGTATTTTCAGTTGTTTCCGTTGATTCGACGTAAAAACCTCTCATTGTAATAAAAATGTTCGTCTTTTCATTGTACCAGAGGATTGTTTACCGCGAAACGGTTCCAATCTTATAATAATCTAACGCGCGAGGAGAACGGAAGGAAAACCGATAAATGCGGCAATATTCGCGATGTAGACCTTCGACACTGCCAGACATTCTAAATATTATACAATGTACGCACCTAGAATCGTTACTGCACCGTATGGTCTCACTACATCTGGCAATCTATTCCGCTCGATAGGAAAAATAATATTTATTCTGGAGGCGTCGAGGACGGAGGAACGTTCGGCGTATATAAAGCTCCGGGAAATTCGAAATGAAGCACCCGGATGCCTTCGCTAAAATTTCCTTTCGGCTCTCTGCTCGCGTAATGAGATATTTATAGAGCGGCGAAAATCAGCGAAAAGAAAAGAAAGAATTCGTGTGATTAAGAGACGAGAAATATTCTTTTTTCACGCGGACGTACCTCGTTCGATGTTGCCAGCCGCAGAGATCCTTCGCCTCGAGGAGATCCTTGTCCGAGGGTGACTCTGAACGATATCATCATGCGCAACGCCACTACAGATACACGCAAGGAGAAAAGATGTTGGACGAAGACAAACAATTTCCGGCTTTTCCTAGCTTCAACGACAGCAGGCTACAAGCCATGGGATTATCAACTTCAGAGGACATAGATAGCGTGTACAGGTAAGCATTGCAATATTACTCTTCCAATTTATTGGAATGCTTACAGTACTCCGTGTAGTACATATTACTTCCGGTCTGATTCTTTTGTTTCAGAGAGAATATACAGGAAAATGACCTCGAGGTAAGTAGGATATTAAATATGCATTAATATCCGTACTCACCTTGTACAGACACTGACATCCTTTTCAAATTGCAGCGCAAATATGTTGCATTCTCGATAGGACTTTGTACAGATAGAATCACCCTGCAGCGGAGAATGGCGTTGTCGCTCCGTCAACGGGATCAGTCTGAACAGAATTTTATGCGTGAGATTCAAAGGATGCAAGATGACATAAAGGCTGGTATAATTTGTTATTTCTTTAAACGCATCCACCTCGTCCTCTTAAGGGAAAGAAATTATTTTTTTCTTCTCGTAACAGGACCTATGCTCGCTTTGCACGGATCAGGAGTCGATAGACAAAGTAGAAAAGGTACGTCACCGGTTAGACATGGTAGCACGGTCCGTTCATAGGATTTCTTGTGCTGCTGAATCGCTCGGGGCAGTATACCAAGAGCATAGAGTCTCCAGAGCGATTTTTATAGGCGACAAGTATCTGCAGTTATTGCGTTCCAGATGCGAAAACCTAGCTACGGAAATTGCAGAGACCAAGTAAATAAATCTATCTCAACAATACATATTCTTCCTCGACATTCTTGTTTTTTGAGGTACAGTTTTCAATTACATTTGAAAAACTTACAAAATCATTGCTTTCCAGGCAGATATTGTTGAAAAATAATATCGTGATAGAGGAAACTTCCGGTGATATAGGGGATGACCTACCTAAAATACGATACAGAAACGGATTACCCTGCAATAATCGAACAATGGTCCGAAAATTATTAGTATAATCAAGGCAATTTATTGCCACGCACATAGATTACAGATTTTACAATGATAAATGTTAACTTACTCTATGTTAATTACTGTCTATTTTCTGGCTGATTCATTTCATTTGCAGATGTCTAGAAGGAGAGCAAGTATTGCAACAATTTCACGACCCTTGACTTCGCAAGATACGATAAAGGCAATATTTTCTATCATGTCGATTTCTCTTATATGTAGTGTAAAATTATATGTAGTTACACATATAGTTATCGTAATCTACAGCTTTACAACTATAATGAAAAAAAATGCGTTCGTTTTGTATTTAGGAAGTTCCTCGACAACGTAACTCCGTTTCCGGAAGAGTTACTCTAAGAAGGCCATCGTTGTGCTACGAAACACAGAAGTGGGAAAGCGAAAAGTTAAACCGAACAGAGTCTGTAATATTTTCTTACTGCGTTGCGCACTAGTGATATATACATATTAATAGTATAAAAGAAAATTAATACAAATTGTCTTTTCTATATTTCAGTAGTGTAAATAGTGTCGTCGAATTGCGCGACATCTTCGAGCATACTGAATCGCGAAGAAATTCTATTGAAGAAAATAATAATCTTTTAAGAATTGACCAAAGTAATAACGTTATTCGTGTGAATTACGACATTGCCAATAATCTAGACGACAAAGATCGATTAATTACCAAACAAAGTATTTTCTTGGAATCGAACGTAACTAAAACCGTTGAAAAACAATTAAAATTATGGTAACTACTCATTTTTTTGTTAAATATCTAAATAAGAAGTAAATTAGAGGATAGATTATTTCGTGTTGAAAGAACAAAACCCTAATACAAGCAAATAAGACTTATGGAAACCATTTAACAGCTTTAAAACTTTTTGTTTTTAGTATACGAACGGCTGAACCTTTACGAATAACTAGAAACATCGAAACGTGGCGGTCGATATTGTGGTTCGTGTTCGTCTTTTTTCTTGGATTCTATGCAAAGCAAATTACGTCGACATTTGTTACATAATGCACCTATAGGGTTTGAATGATTAGTTTCGAGAAGTTAGCGTTTGTTTTTTATTACGATGCCGCAGTATTAAAAAGAATGTGCAGTGTAAGTATATTTACAAAGCAGAATAATAAAAGACCTAATTTTCAAATATATCATATTCAATATATTGTTTTCGTATGTTACAAATTGTCCACAGTTCCAATACACACGAGCGAGTTGTTTTTATTATAATAACGTAAAGATAGAATGCTCGAGCAGTAAGTTGAGTATATTTGCGGTGATTGGGTTTCAGGTACTAGATTTGATGAGTTACTGTAAAGTTATATAAATTATTAATTGACTGAAGTACAGTTCAACGATATTAAAAGAAACACTCGTTAAAATTTCCAATGCTAAACAAATTACCTATTAAGAGTTTTAATGTGGTCATGAGTAGGCCATAAACGAATAGTGCCATCCAAACTTCCACTAGCAATATATTGACCATCCAAACTCCAGTCTAAATTCATAATTGTGTCTTCGTGACCTTTAAGTTCAGTTAACAGTGCATTAGTTGCCAAATCCCACACACAAATGGATTTGTCATCACCTAAAATGAATTAGGCGTTGTTAAAATAAGACTTGTGATTTTTAACGAAATATCAAAGTAGATTCTTTTACCTGCAGCTGCCAAATATTTTCCATCCGGACTAAAAGCTAAACTATAAATCGTTGACTGCGCTCCAATATATACCCTTAATAAATTCCCATCATCTTTGTCCCATAATCTTACAGTCTTGTCAGCAGATCCAGTTGCCAAATATCGGGCGCTTGGATGAAATTTTACACACTACAAAATGATGTAACATAAAATTACGAGACAGATAAATTCCTTTTCTCTTTACTTTTCACATTTTCGTATATATATATTTTTTAATATATAAAAATAGAATATTTATTTTATTTCTAGTTGAAATACGTACGTTTATATCTAAAAAATGACCAGCAAATATGCGTAATGGAAATACCCTATCTAAAGACCATAACTTAGCAGTTCTATCATGAGAACCAGTTGCTACATACAGATTGAATACGCTAAGATCCATACACCATATAGGATAATTATGACCACTGGAACAAATTACTTTTTAAGGATATTAATGATTTTATGTTGTTAAATATTTAGACACAATCAGTGTAAGTGGATACCTATAAATTGCGGCGCACGTATAATCATTAAGTCTCCACGCCCTCATATCTTTATCACTTGAAACGGAAAGCAAAATTTCCGACTCTGGAATAAACCTTAAATCATGTACTATATCCGTATGACCTCTAAGTATCACTGCCCCTCCTTCAGTTCTTAAAACAGAATATATGAATATATAATTTCATATCGTTTTTGTTTAATAGAACTAGTTTAGTTTATTTAAATTGAAATTATAGAAACTTACGTTTTATCCGATGTCTCGTAAAATTGATTTAGAAATGGAATATCGGAAGCGAACGTAAAAGAAGGCTCCTCATACTTTGGCTTAATTAATACTGTTTCACTTATACCCCACAGCCTAATCTCTGTAGTGCTAAACCCTACTGCTAATTTATCCATATTAGGTGGAATTATACCGCTGCTTGCACTATAAAAGTAAACAGTTTATACGATTTTTATCACTTTCTAGTAATTATCCTATTAGATTTAAACAAAGTCATTTTTTTTTTTGTATAGACAAGTCAGTTTTTCGTATAATTACTTTTCAACGGCATTATTAACTGCAAATATACGCAGAGGTTGGTGAGCATTATTTCTAATTAATCTTATTGCTTCTTGTAATTCTCTCATTTCACGATCTGCTCCAGTACCTGATGGCTGTTCCACACATCCATTAATTCCTACTTCGGGACGTGAACCTGATTCCTCAAATCCTTCTGCATCGGTTTCTGGTACGTCCATTTTTTTAATTATTGTCACGTGTGTATTTATTATCTAAATAATAAAAATGTACATACCATTGATCGAAATTTGTACGATAATCAAAGCATAATTTCGTATCGAACAAAATTTTCTTTTTACTACCTGCATTAATATAATATGACCATGTTTCGAAAGGAATTGTTGAAGACATAAATGAGCAATATCCGACATGTCCACTTTATACTTTCTAGTTCTGAACGAGTTCACCAATGGTCTCAATTCGATATCCTGTACAGAAAATACACTGGAGAGCTCCTCCAAAAAGTCTTTCTCTGTTTCGCTGTTGAATTCATTTTGATGCGATTTTAGAAATTGAGCTGCTGCCTGCCTGTTACCAGCATGTAGCATCTCTAAATATAAGTGACAAAACACAGGGTATAGAAGTCCTTTTAATTCCATTTTTAGTTTATCATCGAGTGCAATATTTACCCACATCTTTAACCTGAAATAAATACAATCAACTTAATGTAATAAAACAAATCTTAAGGGATGCTTTAAGAACCACGGACAAACCTTTGATACGCTTGATCTGCTGCTGTAACGTCAATGCTAATGGCACTAAAAATAATGGAATTATCTTGAGATGTGGCAGACGCAGCAGTTGCATTCAGGGTCATTTCATCGCTGGTTCGACAGTGTACCTGACTACCTTTATAGAAAACGTCGCTGATCTACAAGTGATATTTAGAACCGAGAGGTTATGTAGTCTTTATTAACAACTGTTAAATTTTCACTAAAATAATTAAACTAAGAACCAGAATGTAACCTGCCTGATAGTGGCGTCGTTTTAAATATGATTCGACTGCCGTGTTAATTAACTCGCTTTTCAGACGTTTCATCTTTTTGGAACAGCACGTTGGTTATATTCAAATAATATTATAAATTTAACCATAAGAAATGCGTCAACTAAGTAAAATCATTGAAAATAGATGATTCCCGGCGGGCAGTTAAAAAATTAGTTGAACGCGAACAATATTCATATCGCCGTCAACAATTAACAAAAACAATGCAGCCAGTTTGAATAACCGCTATTCCTACGTATATTTTCATCAGTGAAGCGAACTGAGTTTTTAATGAAATTTTAGCCGATCATGATCGGCATGCTGATCTAATCACTACTTTTTTTCTCGATTTACATACTTTATTCAACCATAAATGCAACGTGCAAATCTATAAACAAATGATTGCCGCCCGCCAGTCATCCTGAAAATATACGCGCAAAAACATGGTTTATCTTTAGCAAAGTAATTCTCGTTCCTCTATTATTCTAGCACGTGTTTTTAATTTATTCATAAACATAAAAGAACAGAATCTCCTAATCGAGATATTATCTTTTTCGTTTATATACGTATATTTAGAGATGTAAAACTTTCTATATATTAAGTGACACTTAATAATACAGCGATATCCAGCGAAATCTGGAAGCCTCGCGTGCAGGAATATCTGTTGTTGAAAATACACGATTTTAGTAGAAGAAAAATGATGTTTATTTTATTTTATTCTATAATGCAATATATTTCAATATTTTCAAGCGTTTTCTAAGTATTAAATTACATTTATAGAATAAATATAATTTTTAATATAAAATGTTATTTTTCCCGCTCGTGGCGCCATCTCTGTAAAAAGTGCTCAAACTGGTCGCTCAGCGTTATCGACAGTGAAGTGAACTACTGAAGACTACTAGCGCCATCTCTCGGAGAAGCGCTGAAGCTATAGTAGGTAATTAGTGTCGGCACTTCCCGCAGAGATGGCGCTAGTAGTCTTCAGTAGTTCACTTCACTGTCGATAACGCTGAGCGACCAGTTTGAGCACTTTTCACAGAGATGGCGCCAGGGGTCCAGAGTAGGGGTTGTAATATCTGTCTCACTCTTTCTTATAGCTTACTTATATATCTTTCTCTCTCTCTTACCTTTAAAGCGGGAGCGTATAATTTATCTTATTCTTTCTATTCAACGAAAGTTAAGAAATTTTTTTATTTAATCAGCAGTGTTCTAAAATTCCAAAATTAAGATGAGAGAGAAGCGGAGAGGAGGGAAGGGAAATGAAAACAGAGTCAGAAAGGCAATAGATATGTAATATATATATATGTAGCTAAGTACATGTATTTACTCCACAAATTCAGAAATTAGTAAATTACAAGTATATGTAATGTTAAAAGGTGCATGGGATTATGATTCTAGAGAAGTGTCTTAATTAGAATACTATTTAGATTGGTGTATATGTAACTTCAATATGTATAAGATATATGAGTAGTTGTGTTTATTAAATATATTACTGCAGTAAATTGCTAATGGGCACAAATTTAAGAATAAAATAACAATTAATCAATTGTGAACTATATAATACATAATGTAATTGCGTTAATGGATGAGGAGTGGGGAGCACAGACTAGAAAGGGGTATAAATGGTCCTGCAGTCCTTAGCAAAAGATTTTTGTGTGTCTGAACATCGAAACGGAAGAGTCTATGGTTGGATATGCATATGGGATGTGGGTCTATGGAATGATTGGTTAAATTCGATACAAGATGCATCGTGTCGATACCAGCCCATGAGTAATACCTTAAACATTCGCGTGGTATGCCGATTACGTGGCAATATAACAGAAACTCGTTTCTTGGCCATTGGCTTGCTACAAAAACATGCAATACAACGTTTTGATACGTGAAATGCTGCTTTCCATATGCCGTGTACAAATAAATTCTTTTTATACCTTTTATTCTCTTCGCTCGAGACAACGAGATTTACAAGATACTCCAAGCGATAAATTAACTTCATGGGAACGATTAACGTTTAATTACGTGCTCTTTGCCTTCTAAGATAATTACCCTGCAAACCTTATGCAAATTAAAGGACCTCCTTTTAAAACATTTAGCACGCAGATTATTATTTCGAAATAACGAATCTCAACAAGTCTCGCAACCTGTACAAAGTTTAATAAATGTCTTAAAAGGAAATATGAGAACCATTTAAAGCAAAATATCCATTAAAAGTTTACAATATGCCTTTGTTCCTTCCACTTCGCCTTTCATTTCTTCCTGAAAACGTTTCACCCATTAAAACGTGCGGCAACACGAAAAATATCCAACACGAATCGCCATCTCAAATCGTAGCTGACCCATATTCCGTCCGTCCCATCCCATGCGGCTTATTCTATCGACTTTTCAGTCGCAATTTCAAAGGAACCCCTAAAAACAAAAATACTCCACTCGCCTGAGAATGCTCGAGACAATTCACGCTCCAATATCGCTTCGATACCTCGATCCCCCCAACGACTATCCAACCACGAACCAAACTTACGAATACGCTAAACTTGAACCAAAAAATCATCAGACGCGCAATCAAAATGTAACGCGTAAGTAATCGCGATGATGATATGCAAAAATGCTAACCCAAAAGGAGAACCATCGACGAGCATTCGATATACAATGGAAAGATAGTCGCTTCGATATCGAGCCGTTTGAAAACAAACTCCAGTTCACCTCGAACAGTGGCGTCAGCAACCCCGAGCCTCGCCCACGCGCATGCACCACCTTCCCAGAGGGGTGAGAAACGAGCAGCAGAGAGGGAGAGAGAGATCGAACGCCGACACCGCTTACTCGTAGTCTCCTCCCGTTGTTCGCGCGTGCACCGATAGCATCGTTCGTGGCCGTTTCGTGGTTACAGTGGTCGAACAAACGGCTAGAAACGTTCGAAACAACCATCGTTCACTTTCGTGGAGCGATTCGGAAGAAAAAACGGAGGATAAGTTCACGAGTCCACCTCTCTGACATCTGTGCGTTCCAAACGTGGTTCGTTGGATGCCGTTGTGGAATGCGAGGACAGCGACACGATCGCCAAAAGCATCGTGAAAGCTGAGGACTCGGTTTGGTCGTTGAGCGGAGGAACGCGAGGAACCGCTGCTAGTTTGAAGCGAAGAGCAAGTAAGTAGAATCAGGAAACGTTTCGTACGATTAAGAGACGCGGTCGAGGCGCTGGTGGACGTTTATGCACCTGTGGACTAGGTAACCATGGGGTGCAGAGACGTAGATGACAACATGGGGGAGCAAAGATGCGTGGCGTGACGCAAGGACGCCGAGTGACGCGTTTCCGTGGCGCCGTTTTGCCAGGAAACGACACGAGTACCGTGGTTTTTTCGAGAATTTTTCGTTGGTTGCATATAATACAATGAAAGGCAGACGAATAAGTCGTTGGTTGCGTGTCCAACGTGCAAAGTGCTTTATAATGCAACGTAATCTGTAGATTGTAATTTCTTGATGAAGCTCGAATTTAGAATCTTGAGGTAAGATGTAGTTCACGAACTAGAGGAAGAGGTTTGATGAATTTAATGAATTAGACGTGATTAGATTATATATTAATGTTAGATGATTTTATATTCTTAGATTGAGATAATTATATGAATAATTCAAATGGCTCGTAATTCAAAGTGGATAACATGGTTAATGGATAATTCAGAGGCTTGTAGTTTTATTCGGTTTAAAGAATATGAGGGATTATGAGAATTTTAATTTGTATAACGTGTATAATCTGTCTATTAAGTTATCAGCGGGATCATAATCGTGATATGCTACTCATTAGCGTTACAAGTAAGTTTTCTTTAAAAATTTGAATCTCAAATATAAATCTTTTTCTCTACATCAAATTTCTAATAGTTTTACGATAAAAATATAGAAATGATCTCGTTAAACAAAATACTCCATGAATTCCAGTAATTTGTTTCACGAGTGCTAGTGTTGCGGTACTTAGCACAAGAACAAAATTTATTGCCTGTGACCTCGGGTACAGTGAGGAAATATATCGTCTGTAATATGACGCGATGGCGCCACGATGTCTAATATCATGTATAATACGCAATCTCGAACGATTAAAATCAAAGTACCATATCGGAATCCCTGACCGATGCCAAGAAATTCTGCATCACTAACACGAGATTCCATAGCCACTCGATTAACGTCTTCGTGAAGACAATTTTCAAAACACTGTTCTTCGTGATACTAAAAAATCCTTACAGTATTCCTTGAATTTCATCGAGTGAAAATTTAGCTTTCATCGATTTACATTTCAATCCTGACTAAATGCGTTCTCCTCCTATTAAAAAAATAATTCTACCGCACTTTACATATCAGCCTGGCGTAATCATTATCTCAAGAGTTTGTTACGCTCATCTATTCTATATTCGCAGTAAACAGACATGCTCGTCGGTATTCCTCGAAGGGCTTTCCATAGCTTTATTCATGCGACTGGTACCGCAAACATTTATGCGGGCTCGCGATGAGGAGTACATTTTAATGAAGAAACGTAACAGTCCCCCTCGAGCTCGTGACTGTACGCCCCAATCGATCGATCGACGAAACCGAAATCCAATTGGACAGACACGTGCAATCAGCGTCGAATTAGATTCAGATTACACAGGCGAATCTAAACGCTCTCGACAGAAGTGCACTGACAATGAGACAGGAAATTATCATCAGAGTGTAGGTCATGGCGAAACAATCCTATTACCTGTGAATCGAATTGTACAAGGTACTCGCATTACACGAAATCGAATTAAACGGGAAATTGATCCAAAATAATTCGTTAGGGTGTTGTAATTGTAATTATTCCCTATCTCGATCGAAAACATTGGTCAGGATAGATTGTATTCTTCGCCATTGCTTCTATGGGTTCCCTCAATCTAGAATACAGAGAAACACCATGGTACCACTGTTCGTAATCATTTTAGAAATTGCCGGTTCACCAAACCGCGGCGTTTCTCGCGTGCCTATCGATAATTCCAGCCGCTGCATCGATACTTCTCTAAATTCGGAGCCACGGTATGCCAGAATTGCACGGCATCAAACGGAGCTCGCTACCAGGAAGGGTAGAAAGGACTCGTTGGTCGATCGATGCGTGACTCTGTCTACAGCGTGCGGACACGCGAGAGAAACGAAGACAGTCAAGGGGGTTGCAACGAGAAAACGAAACAGAGGTGACGGAGGGACGAAGAGGGAGAATGAATCTCCCCTTGCTCGAGAAAACAGTCCGGTGTCACGGCTATTCCGTCTATGCGACCCTCGTTTCCCCTTCTCCTCCTCTTTGTCCACTTTTGTCGCAACCTACCTTTCCCTCATTTTCGTCAGTTCGTGGTGATAATGAAAGAGTTTCCCGCGAAAACGACGCCTGTACCACTCTGGACTCGTATCAAAGGGACCGCTTGCTGACTCGATTTTTGTCCATCCAAATGGGTGGTACGGAGGATTAGAGGCTATCATGGAAGTGTAATAGGCAAGACTTAGGATCGCTTGGTACTCTGAGGAATCTAAGAAATTTGAAAAACGAGTAAAATTACTGTAGAACTATTTTAGTTTTGCAGTAAGATCAATGGAGATTGGTATTGATAAAAATTAGAAACTGATGAGATGGACTAGAAGGGTTTTCGTAGAATTGTCTGAAGGTATTTTCTATGTATGGAATTACTATTGGCATTCCATGCAACGAAGTCTTATTGGGTCAACCAATGGAACGATCGAAGCAAATGGTCAATTGTCGGAATAACTACGATAAGAATTATGTTGTCAGCGACCTTTGGCACTCCACGACAACCTTAATTTTGTTCGAGGTTCGAGTCTGCTTCTGGTGCCATCGTTACCCATCGTGTTTTCTTCGAACACAAATAGGTCAGGGCGATGCGTTCCGTTGCAGCACGCTGAATCTACTTCATAAAACTGAATACATTATAAAATTCAACAGTAATAAATTAGCAAGTCTTTAGATTGTCAGAACATAGTAATTTCCATTTGCATACCTTGCGTCGCTAACGTGCGTGAAATTCTCTTCTCCACTTGCGATGCAGTGCAAAATTACATCACTGCGATCGTTTTAAATTCGAGTACCAAGTTCTTGCATAAGATTTAAAAAAGAAAGTACGAAGAGTAACTTCCCTCGAGTTGCTCTACGAGGCAAACTTTTATCAGCCTTGTTCTGCCGATCTGATCCTGATAATTTACGATTCTTACCTCGTCCATATTTGATAGGGAAGTTGAGAAAACTGAATTTCTCGACGGAGCAGAGAATAGCTTCTATTAATCTCGTTCAGTCTCTTTTAATAAAAAATTCCTTTCAACGAAATTAAATCAGTTTAATCTGCCTGTATATATCATAATCGTATTACTTTATGTCTTTACCAAGCAACTTATTCGTATATTTCTTTAAACCAAAAAGTTCCCTGATCTTGTTGCAGGGAAATTGTTACTAACGTGCATGTTCTTTCACTTCAATTTTTCTGAAAACTAAAACCTTTCTTTGACGAAAGGGAAGCGCGACTGATTAAAAAAGAAGTCCAAAGACCGATAAGAAAGTTAATTAACCTGGTCGATGTTGCACACACAAAGACGATGGAACGACGAGGAACTCTTTAACATTAGAATAGACACGAATCAATGCAATTTCTAAAGTAGGTTGCTTTGTACGAGACTCGAATAAACGTAAATAGAGAAACATTCTCTGGCAGCTATTCCGTTAAGTACTTCCTCTTAGAGTGCTTTGAAAATCGAGGTAAACGGATGAGGAAACAGAAGCCTTAGGAAATAAGTAGGCGTCAAATAACGGGGTTGAAGTACAAGACGGGTAAAACAGATACACCAAGGTAATCCATTGCTGGTTTCAATCTCGAGGGAGCATTCGAGGGGGTGAATGTTACGCGTTGCGTACTTGCTCGACGCAGTGTCGGCTGTAAATTTTCCGATTTTCTGATAAACAGTGAAAAGATCAGAAACCACTCCAACTCGATCGATCGAGGAGCGAACTAAAATGATAAGCGTGCAAGAAGTATGTCAGAAATTGATAGAGCGATAAGATAAAATACCACGAAACAAATTTGAATCAGAAAATAATAAATCAAATAACGTGACGCTAGATATTGATCGAAAAACTAAAATAAAACGAAAAATGGAACAGAGAAGATATATTTCACTGGATTCAGCATTGATTCAGTGCTATATTCGACCTTTTTCCACGCGTTTCAACGTGCCACCAACTAAACTGATACACATAAAAGCCATTGGTAGAAATGGAATTAAAAAATAACGGAATGTTATATTTATCACAAAAATTTAACTTATTTCTACACAATAAAATGTATAAAAACATCTCGATATTATAAAATGAAGTTAAGCCAAGTTGGAATCTCAAAAGACCCGCGAAAACTCGACGCTGAACCGGAAAGCAGCCTGGAAGCAACACGCAGCGATCGATTAAACATTTACCCGTCGTCTCTTCCGACTACTTCCGACATGCCTCTAAAAAATGCCACATCCATCTTAAATGCGACCTAAATCCTTGCCACGCTAAAGACCTGTTAAAAAAGAACCTATAAACCATCGAAAAATCTGGGTGCAAAGAGGGTAAAAACAAATGGACGGGTTGCCTGAGGCACGCGTTGCGCAGCAAAAAAGCACGAGAGAGACGTGAGAGAGCGAGAGAGAGAGAAAGAGAGACGAGAGAGAGAGAGAGGAACGTAGTGCTGTGGTATGAGGGAGAAAGAGGGTGCAAGAGGTAGCTGAAGGTAGGGGTAGACTGGGTGAAAAAGAGACAGCGATAAAGCGAGGGCGAGAGAGGTAGGAGAGCGAAAGGAGAGCGAAACGAGGGTGTTGGTTGCGAGTCGATAAACCACGGGAAACGCGAGCACCCTTGCGCACGGCTTCAACATGGCGGTCGGTGAGTCCCGTTCCCTTCTTCCTTGGACGTTCTCAGCGACGTAAAAAGAAAAGAGACCGGTCGTTCGTCGCTCAACGATCGATTCGACCACGCTTTTTTTTTCTCCATTTCTTTCGCCCCTGTACGAGTCGAAGAAACCGTGCAAAAATCCCGCGGGATCGATGAGCCGCGCGGCCACGAGGATCGCGTGTGTGTGCCTGCGTGCGTTTCGTGTGCGTGGACGGCCGTGTGCAAGTAGAAACAGTCCACGCAGACCAGCTACCCGTGATCATCTCAAAACTGTGTTTTCAGACGAGGATCCGACATGCGGCTCAGGGAGGCTGTCGTCTCGGTACCGCTGCATCCTGCTGGACTGAACAACAAGTAAGTGCAACCGTTTACTACCCGGGGACAACCTGGCAGGTCGGTGTCTGCGATACGTGCTCCCGTTCCGTAGTCTCACCTCGATTCAGTTCCGTCGTCGTGATCGCTTTCGTTCACCCTTGCGCCTCTCCGCCGAGGGTGACACGGTAAGAAGAGGGTGGTTCTCCGCCGGGCAGGCCAAGTGTTTTTCTTTCATTTACGTTCTAATTGTACGTTTCTACGTGTGAATGACGTGGTGACGCTTCCTCGTGACCTTTCTTTCCAGCTGTCTAGCCACTCAGATTCGTGTCTCTCTGACCGTTCGATTCTGTCGGCTAAATTGTTTATCTCCTTTTGTTTCTCTTTCCGTTTGTTTCGCCTTAAGTTTGCGTAATAAGTGGAAAGTTTCGTTCAAGGGGTGTCCGATATTACAGATCAGTTGGATGTATGTTTTCGATGGTGTTGCGCTTTATTTGGCGTGATCGTATGTGTCGTTTAATCGTCGCAATATCTCTGTCAGATTAATTACTTTTTTCTCTTTTTTCGAAAGAATGTATCTTTTGCTGCGAGAGTTAAGCGACGGATAAAGAAAGTTTCGTTCAGTATTATTATCATTACCGTACCATTAGTATACTATTCGTTTCAAAATTTGCTTAATCACGTTTCATTTAGAAGAATCTTTTACTTCTTTTTTTTACTACGATTAATTAGAGTGCCTAATGATTCTCCGTAGTAATTAGTAAGTAGCTCACAAGTTCAATCGCATAGTACTCACTGAGATCTAGCAACGAGTAGCTTTAAATGTTACTTAATTAGTGTAAATTGTAGAATATTTATTCCGTACCTTATTATTAGCAATGCCAAGGCATTTAACTGAAAAGGAAAAGCCATAAGGTTAGTGTTGACTCTAAACGGTCCCCTTTTGATACAGTTTAACCGTATATACGTTTCGTAATCATTTCTTATTATTTCCCTTTTCTTTATCTCTTTGATTCACGCATATCCAAGTATACGTGCTTCTTATGATGTTGATCAGAGCAAACACAACCGAAACAGTTATACCCCGTCCAGAGTTTGATTTATCGATGTTCTCATGTGTAAATACTTGCCCCTTCTGTGCATACAATGTATCAAACAACCTACATATACAAGCACATGTATACACTCACAAAAAAACAGATATGCAGACCGCAACAAGTGACTGTCGCATGAACTTTTATCATCCCTGCTACTCGAGACATGATTTTTTTCAAAGAAACGATCATTGTTACACATGTCTTGTTAGAGAATATACAAATTTTTGCTCATACCCTGATTTAACACTTTCACGGCTATAAGTTATACTAATGCCACGATATAATACTAAATTTTATTTTTGAGAAACCTGATGGTCAATGATTATTATTGATTTATACTTGTATCGCTAATTTCAGTTTAGTTTAACGTTCAATGGTGAGTAAGTTTTGATAAAACTATCGCAATATTACGTCATATGTCGCGAAAGTGTTAACAATCTTTCTCGTAATTTTAAGGTCGTACAACCCCTTAGCGAACGATTACACGAAACTGTTGGCAATTTTTGTTACTTAACTTGGTGTGTTCTCTTTTCACTAGATACAGATCGCTTCGCATAAATTTCCACACCTCCTCTAATATTCGAGAACGACAATTACCGTGTGCACGAGATCATACGAATTTTTCTGTCCCACGACACACGCGACACGACCGAATGGAAACGTCTCCCTTCGCGTTCCTCTCTCCTTTCAACGATGAGCCATTACACACAACAAATCAGTGTCTTGATGATCCCATCGTGATGAAACTGCACTTTAGCGCACCATCGACTTTTCTCGAACAATCGTCGGACCCGACGGAAGCGAGCTTGAACGATGTCTGCGTTGCTTGACTTTTTTAGATCCGGTTTTAACAACGCTTGCTGTTTGATCTCGTAGAGAGAATTCGTTCTTTTGCACGGGCGCTGCATAGATTTCTGTGAACGACTGCATTATTCCCTTTCATAAAAATCGACAAAACGTCGCGTACAAAAGGCATTAATTAAACTTACTCTTAATAACGTATTCTCAAATCGAAATGAAACTTGGAAACAATCTTTTATATACGACATTTACAACCCTCTATAACGCTCGAGTAGCAAAGTATACAAACTTCCCTTAAGTTTAACAAATTCAATGTACACACTTAGCGCATATACAAGACGTTAACTCTTAAAATCTTGAATTTAACTCCAATTTATCACTATCCAACAATATTTCATATTTGCAAACTGATACACCTAGTACCAATACCAAACATTAACACGAACTACTACCCAATGTTCAGGCCGGGTCGAACGAAACTACAATACGATCAGAATTTTCGCTTCGCACAGTAAAACGTTCAAGTCCTTCGGTTATAGAGGGTTCACGTGTTCGCTTCGCAGCAAGCCAGAATTGATCGCGATCGCGGTTTTTTAAGACGTGCACTGTGCAAAAGTGTACACCGTGCCGCGTGTGGGTGAGCAGAGTAGCTCGTGCCACCTCGCAGACGTCTTACGTAGGTGTGCTGCCTATATTTGCATCGTCGTAGATCGTACACGGGCCGCGGCTAACGGAACGTATCGATCCACATGGACTCATTTCTCTGTCTCGCTCGCAGTCAGTTACGTAGGAGCGACCAGGGCCAGCCGAACACCGGGGAGATCGGGAATCGGAACGAGACCACGTCGACGACCACCGGGCCGGTGACCAGGAGCCAGATCGACGCTAATTACGCGACAGAGGGCGCGGAGGATTTTCGCGTCGCTGAGGACACGACCACGTGGTCCTCGCTGGCCATCACACGCGAGAACGTGCAGGTCGATACCAACAACGAGAACAACGAGACGACCAACCTGAACAACAACCTGACCGTGCCGAGGATCCGCAGGAACAGTTCCGTCGAAAGTTTGGCCGATTACGAAGGTAATCGAATCGGTTTCTGGAAAGATGGGAATATCCAGGTACTGCGAGAAGGGTTTGGATCGCGTTTTTTTTTATTGGAGCGTGGATTAGTATCCATCATTGGACCATGAGGACCGCGAGGTGATGATTTACTGTTAGACATATTTGCTGGCGTATTTTGATTAGTTGGGGGATCTATTCGTTGTTTTTTAATTATTATTTCAAAGTATGTAGGTTTAAAATAGAACTTCAAACCTGGGAGTCTAATTGTGCATAATTAGAATTTATAAATAGACTATTGGAAAATATTATTCTAGACTAACTGTTACGTAATACTTGCAAAGTAGGTATTTGAAAAGTGAACGTCAAGTTAACAGATAAAAATTATCGGTTTATGATTGCCGCGGTTTGGGAAACGTTTATTCAGTCTTTCACGTAACCAAACACAACGATACTAATTAGTGTAATTATGCTTCTCGCTCCCATAAAAGTCACGAACTTCGATATTTCAGTCTAGTCCCCTCGAGCTTTCCAAGAATGACTTCGACCCTGACATTAACCATCATTCTTATAGCTTAATGATGCAGAAGACCTTGATACATACAAGATTGGATATAATTCGTGGTTTTATTAGACGGAAGATAAATCCTCCTTTACATCTAAATATTATACTTCTAGATAACTTTCAACGATCAATATTCGATGAACTTCCCCAATTAATCGCTTAAGCAATTTCTATCAATTTTCAAAATTCACGCCTCCAAATTCACCAGGTATCGACACCTTCTATCGATATTCCAATTAATATGATTATCGTAATCCACTGAATAAAAAACTGACGAAGGAAAAGAGGAAAGCTCGAACCGGATATCGCATCAGCTGTCAGACGACCGGCTCTGGCTGCGTGGAAACGTTTTAATGAAACGACTCAATCAAATCGCCAGAGCGGGCCGCGTCTGGACAGCTTCGATGAGTCAGTGTCACGGTACCATTATTCAGTATTCGGACAACGTGCAACGAGCGTGAAATTCCGCAGGGCGTAACTCGTCGCACGAAGATTCGTCCCACGAACTGACGCCGTCCGAGTGGTCCGACTGGTCCGAGGAAGGGAATCTGCCGGCAGGTTGTCGAGGCATCGTCAACCCTAATTACCCAGGATTTCAACACCTGGCCCCGTCCCTCTTGTCGGATACAGATTTGACGGAGGACGAGCACGAGAACTACCCAGGTTACACCAGATTAAACGACATCGACACCAGACCCACCGTGAACGACAACGAGTACAACAACAACGTCGAGGACAGCATCAACCACTTGTGTGGCCAGAGGGACGAACGGAAGATCTTCTACGAGAAACCCAAGTTCAATATACAGGTGAACAAACTGTTTTCGTATACATCAGGGAAACTTAATCTGTAAGAAGATCGCGAATTTGTTCCTCACAGCTGGAAGTACTCCAAAAATTTCATTGAACTCGTCGAGGTGTCCGATGAGACGAAGCATATCTAAAGTAGAGTCCGATGAAGTAGAATGTCGAGTAATATCAGAAAATAACTACAAGAGCTTGGCCAAACAGAAGTGCAAGGCACTCGATAACGAACACAACACGCCCAGCGAATAACGATTAACCGATTGAACGCGTTCTAAATTTAGCCAGGAGCTTTTCATTCAAGCGCCACTCTGGTCCCAGCTAGTCCGAAATACATCCCCGCGAAGGAATGTTTAATTATGTTCTAATTCCTCTCATTCTCGGCTCAGTGTCTATTTATAGCCTCCCTGCCCGGTGAATTTTTCTTACGCTACTCTTAAATTAGTTCGGCTCCCTATCAAACGCGCACTGAGACGACGCGGCACATTAAACCGTGCGGCATTCAATCCGAACCAGAAAAAAAAACGAAGACCAATCTCAGTGGCGCCAACTCTTCGACCGCGCGAGCTCTCTTTCTTTCGTCGTGAACGTAGAATCCGACGATCGCCGCGGAACAGCCTCCTCCCTGTGCCGCGGTCCTCTCCAGTTAACCAGCCGCCGAGGCTCGAAGAGACTGAACGGACGCGTACGCGGCTTTGCTTCCAGACTGTAACTTCTCTGTACGAGTCGGTGGTGCCGCCGTCGGAGAAATGCATAAACTACATGAAAAGCGTTGAGGACTCGAGAACGGAGGAAAAGATCTTCTCGACGAAATCGGATATCGTGAGCGACGTGGTCGAGGCGGAGACGCATCTGACGGTCCTGGAACCGGAAGAGGGCCTGGCCGACACGGTCGCGGAGAACGACACCGCTGAACTCACCGAGGCGGTCTTGGAGGAGAAGAAGGAACGCGAGGTCCCGGTCGAGGTCGAGATCGTCGAACTGACGACCAGCGTGAAGGAGAGCCTCCAGTTTCCGGAGATCGAGGAACTCCCGGACTCTGGGAAGACCAGCGAGGTCGGTGAGGTGGGTCTTTGCGCTTTCATTGTGTTTGTATCGTACCATTTGACTCCTCGAAATGTGTTCATTCTTGTATAAACAATATAATAGCATCAGAATTTTTTAGTAAGCTTGTATCTTCTACCACACGCGTTGCAGTGAATTCGTAAAGGGTAACGAACGTTACGTGAACGACGTATAGATTGCAGTCGCGTTGAATCCGCCAGCGGGAGGGCTATTGAAAAAAGCTGTAATTGCTGCAATTTTTCAAAGCTAGGGCTACGGGCTTAAAAAGCGTCCGCGGTGGAAATGGTTGCGGTGAGCCACGACCAATCGAGATTAACGAGAATTCGCTTCATATCGTTCGTGTCACACTTCTATCCGCGCGCGCGGAAGACTAATGACTGCACACTGGACGCACACGCGTGCAGAACGCGTTAATGCATTCAACTGAGTTCGCTCCACGTTCCTAGCTTTAAAACACCGTAACTCAGTTGGCTGCCGACGTGTTGAGCTACGCGGCTACGTTAATCAGAAATTTCCGGAAACTTTCGGATCCACGTAATGACTAAATACCAATTGGGAATGATATGAATCAGGTCAGGCTCTTGGAATGATATCAACGCCTCGCGAGTAATGCAAATAGTGACTAATTTCACGACGACGATGATATCAATTCTAGCAATGATCCAATTTATTTTCTTCGACAAAAAGGAAACTCTACGAAGCCTTCGTGGGTATTTGAAAACGTTCGACTCTGTTGCGAGCAGAATTCAAATACGTATTTAAACCTTATAAGTCCGCGTAGAACCTGCAGAAAAACCGACATTACGTACTTGTGGTGGACTCTGATATATCTTAGCGGTAAAAGAAATCGCCTAACGAGCGCCGTTTTCTTTCTTTTTCCCGCAGGCGGAGGAAATTGTGGTGGAGCACATCGACCTGATACGCGAGGCAAAGGAATTGCCTCACCAAGCTCGTTCCAAAATAGGCAACCGTCAGACGGTCACGTCGACCGGCTCCGCCGACGACGACTCGGAGAGCAACACCGACACCGACAGTTACCCGGAGGAGCAGCCCACCTACACGAAGCTCGAAGAGATCGATCTCCTGTCGAGCATCGGCCGTGACATCGGGGTCGATCTCGAGAAATACGTGCAACCGGTACCGGACGTGGTCGCCATGGAGGCATTGGACCCTGTGCACGCCTCGTCGCGCTCCACCGTCGCCATGAACAATATGATGAAGGACGCTATCGAGGACACGAACAAGTTGCTGGACCGCGATCTCCCCGAGGCCTCCAGTGCTGATACCAGAAAGAAGGAGAAGATGGCGAGGAACCAGGCGAAACGTAGACAGCAACAGCAGCAGCAGCAACAGCAGCAACAATTGAGGGCGGCGAACGCGCAGAGGCGTCCGGATAAAAGGAGAGCTGACGCCGACAATGGGCCAGGTAATATTTCTTCGCGAGCCACGGGCGTACAGTGCGAGAGACGGCTTCCATTTCTGGTTACCTCGAATTTAAGTTATCTGCGAGACGATCAAGCTATCAGAAAATGAAACGAATCGAAATTTCGTATTTGCCCCCGGTTAGAATTCTCATGGGAACAAAAACTCCTTGTATGTTTTTATAATCGTTAAATCTACGAGCAGAGAATGTGCAGAGGTGATACATTTTTGCCTCACGGAAATCTAATTACGCTTGATTCGCAGTTGCTTCAGAAAAGTGAAATTACACAGCGCAAGAGACCAGGGAAACAATGAAACTGCATGCGAAACCGACTGAATTTTGACATAATCAGAGGGAAAAAAGAGCGTAATCACAATCAAATTTGCAGCAGGTTTTTCCACGTGCGTCGCACAGGAAGCCTACACGATTAGCGTAATCGCTAGGACAATAAAGGCACCTCGGCCATATCTATTATACGTGACACGTACCTTTCACGATGGCTTGCTCATTTACGCTTCTTCTTCTCAAGTATTCTCTCGCGCGCACTTGCCGTGGCTCTTTAAATTCCACGCCTCGTGCGCGTAAATTATTGTTGTGCGGCTCCTTCTGCCATAAATCTGAAAAAGTGACTTCAGTTACAATCGTATAAAACAAGAGGAGTGAAGTAATCGTGATGAGTGGCAAGTAAAATTATAAATCTGTTAAAATATAGATAATCATACTGCAAAAGTAAAAGTGAAGTACGTGATACGTAAGAACTGTGATACGTGACGGTGTTAATATAACTTGTGTTGAATAATCCATTAAGGACCAACGCAATTTATCGAGGTAACATTTCATTTGTAACTTTTTCAGAATATTTAATTCAATAACGTGTAAATTAATTGGAATAAATTGCAAACGAAATGTTGGGTCAGCGCAACGTTGGTCCTTAATGGGTTAATTTCGTTTAAGTTAATTACACGGGTGTAGTAATATCTCAAGTGGTCTTTTTCCATGAAAGGTGGCTTCGACGTCTACAATATCGAGACAGCGATGCCGAAAATCGATCTGGACGCGATCGAATCTCACTTGAAAGCCGCTCGCGAAGAGGAACGACGGGTAAGTGAATATTTTTCACGCATAATTGCATGCCACTATACAACAATCATTTTTCTTCGATCAACAAATTGCTCGAAGTCCAAGAATTGAGAACTCTTTGTTCGGTACCGAACCTTTCACTCCGATTGTAAATGTTAATTACGAATTTTATTTACATACGATCGTGCAATGTTTGCGTGGAAATGGAAACGTTTAAACAGACACTTGGTGGGTGTGGAACTGTACGCGCAATGTTTATCAGGGACGCGATCTCTATTAGCATAGCTCGAACATCAAACTGCATATTTCCCAAATAACATCCACCACAGAAAAATATTTATCATGCAAAATATAAAACGGTAATAGGAAATAATATTTTTATAGACTTTTATCTTTACCATTACAGCGGTGACTTAAAAAAATATAAAGCAGAGAGGCACACCATACCATTAAATATTAAAGTACGGGCAATTTAAAAGAAAATATAAACGAGGGCTAAAATTAAACCCCAGCGTATAAATTACTAGCCATAACTCCGACAGGCGTGATCATTATGAAAATGAAAAATTCACAGAAACGGGTTTGCACGAGCAAAAGGTGGGAAAACGAAATAATTGCACTCGAATGGGGCGGAGGGAATAATTAGCGGATCCAGTGGAAGGGACGAAAGTGGCAAGTTCGCGTCCAGTTGGCCGATGTTCTCACGGATAAAGGAGTACGATAAAACTGAATGAACGCTCACGCGACGAGATTGAATCAAGCTCGTCGAAGGCCGAGATATATACTCATAATCGTTAATGTTGCATGCATGATAACTCTGACTCGATCGCTCTAAATAAAGCGGTAAAAGATGCGGTGGGCGTACGCGTAGATAGCATGGAACATCGATTCGAAGTGAAGCACAGAGCTTGGGAATACACAGTTTCGTGATTCGACTGAAATCTGATAGAATTAATCGAGACCCTTTTAAATAGTTCTATTGTTGGAATAAATTACCAAGTTTTACTTTCACAATTCAAGCAGCACTCCCATTGATTTGCTCACCTGGCTGGCATACCTTATCCCACTAACCCAGCACGAAACTCTCTTCGAACATTGATTAACCTAATTAGTCCTAAAAAGTGGAAGGAAAATAACCGTTCGCTATTACCTTTTTGCCCCCAAGAAAACCGGACTGCGCACGCTGATTGCAATTACGTCAACTTTAGATAACAAATCGGAAATCCCGTTTAATCCGCTTTACTGGGAGCTGGAGGCACCTAGCCAGGCTGGAATCCGCGAAAGGGAATTTTTCATTTCCGCGATGCGAGGTGGAGAAAGAGAGACGCATGAAATTGCTCGGTAATTTCCAACGAGATGTTTCTCGCGGATATTTTCTGGATTATTGACGCGGAAAATAGGGTCGACGAGGTTTACGACCCCGTTTCGGGGTTCCGATAGCGAGAGTCTCATTAAATGCACAGACGATCTATATTCGCCAGCGCGGTGTCCATTGTATGGAAATGGGGGAACAGGAAACGGATGTCGCCGCAAACGCCGTCAATGCAACCGACAGATAGAGCGTGACATATTTCGGGACGCAAGATTTGGCGAGGCTTAATCGACGCGCGATAAGGATTACAATGGAGAATAAATAATGGAGATTTGTGTACTATGCAAATTAAAAATCTACCCACACATATCAATCACGTGCATACGTGTCACTGCAAGCCAGACTGATTATTTTCGTACCCGGTGTCTGAGATCATATTCAAATTTTAATGTATCGTAGCTCGTGTAAAAAGAGGGGGGGTTTAAGTCATCATTTTGCTGATTCCGAAATGGTTTGAAAAATAATCATATCTTTACAAATATTACAAATATTTTCACTTTGCAAATTTTTTTTGTCTTTTAACAAGATGTAAAAAATTTGAAAAAATTATTGACATATTCTGTGATCCTTCCTCTTCACAGTACATTTTTTAAATTCTCAAAAAGTTGAAAATTGTAGCCAGGATAGATTAACAAAGACAACGATGTACGGGAAGTCAGCCACTTTTAAGTAGATTCAACTGGACGCGCCATTCTACTGATTTTTCGAGCCTATTGGCTGATCAAGCAACGCCAAGTTACCTGAATCTACTTGTGATCACCCGAATGACCAAGCATTGAAGTCTCCGTTTTCCTATGCTGATTATTATATGGGAGCCTTCCAGAACTTTAGAAAAGTGCAATTTAAAGGGGGAAAAAATAGATTGATTTATTGAAGTATCGCAACCTAGTGCACCCAGAGAGGATCCTGTTTATTCGTGAGCTAATTTTGAAAAAGTAGAACAAACTCTGTTACATCTCGAGATAACGTATCACTGTACCTCAGAGACTCTAGTATTCGTAGGTCAAAAGACTCGCATGAGCAGCCAAGTGAAACACTTTACGTACGACCTGCATGAGATATACCATCTTCTCCCAGGGCAATCCGAAAACCTGTTCGTACCAACTATTTCGCAAACGATCCTAGAAGAGCAGACGCGATTGCAGAACGAACAGAGATAAGAAAGCCTTTAGAGGCTTTGCAGGAAATAAGCAAAAGGGTGAAACGAAGTAAACTTCTGTGAAGTTCCTCTCCTTTCTCTCGGGCATTAACATTCATTATACTTATCCCAGTTAAGATAAACGCAAAGTTTTTGGTTAAGCTTCGGATAGCAGAATTCGATAACAGCAATTGTTCTGCTGTTTAAGAATTTAGAAACGGTATTCTAACGTTGAAATTCTTGATTTTATAATGCAATAACCGGAACATCGATTCATCGACTTCCTAAACTAGGTTTTCGCCAAGTTGATTAATCTCCTAACTAGTTATTATACGAAACCATCAATTTCTTCCAATTAATACTTAAACTATCAATTTTCCTAATTAATTTCCCATATTTGCCTTTTATTATAAATTGCCTCTGTTCTCACACTTACAATCCGAATTATGCATTGGAATCGTCCTCCTTTACTATAATTTTCCACAGAAACGCAAGAGTACAGCAATCTTAACGCTTTCTTGACCTAACGCAAGAAGAAATTTGAAAAGAAATTTAATATTTTGTAAAGAAAGTCCTTGTTAATACATTCAAACTTGTACTTATTCGATAGTATTGATGTACTATAGCTGCGTTGAGTTTCTCGATTGAAAAGTCAAAAGTCCGTACGGGTTATCAAAAGCTCGGAGCAGATAATCGACCAAAAATAAGGCCAAAAGGTTTCCTCGTCGGCGGATAAACACGAAGGCTCGTGCACCAAACAAGCCAACCACTTTCACCCAACACTGTGAAAAGCCGAGCTAGACCAGCCTCCGTAGACGGTTAATAGCACCGGCTCCGCCACCTCCTTCGAGCAAACCTTACCGGAAGATCGGTTCGCCGCTCACTTGACTCACTTTATACCAGTCTTGTGTTGTTCTCGTCTCGCGCGAGTCCCGCGGCAAAAACTCCGGTATCTCGCTGGTTTCAATTTGCGTTCCAACACGGTCAGGAAGTTAGAAAACCTTTATCGCCGACAATTACCGCCAGTGGATCTCGCAATAAGAAGCGATCGACTCAATTGATTAGCTCCGTTTTGCAGCTTCATTAAATACACGATTAATTAACCGAAGAACGTTTATCGAATCAACGCAAGTTTATCGGGGGAATTTAACTCGGTGGAGGAACCTGAAGAGCGATCTACGGTGTTCGATGAAGTCGTCCGTGCGCAGACTAGATTTTCATCCGGATCCTCTGGCGATTCGATCCGTTTCCGGGTGTAAACCGCATCCGTTATTTGCAAACTAACGTTTCGTCAGCAGTTCTGTGGTCTGTTATCAGGGTCAAAGGAGATATCGATACAGAGCTTGAATAACAACGTTCTCGTGATCTATCTACGCAATTCTGTGCCTTCTTTTAACAATATCAGAAGTGAGATTCGAGTCGTTGTACCTGGTTTCTGATCGAGGAAGCTCATATCATCGAAAGGCAAAGTTTAATTCGCGAAGAAGATTGTTGGTGATACACTGTGTACTCTGAAGTCAACTTCAACGGGTTTCTCGTTTCAGTGGCACGCGTAATTAAATCGTGCTTCCGCTTCATGTTTGCGCGACAAACGTGGCATCTCGAGACGTCTTTTACGCGGCTTTTATTAGTTAAGAGGACGCGCAAAGTCTTTGTCGGGGTGAATGGACGGATTGTAGATTCATTTGTGACACGAGGGCAAGTACGGTTGAAAGGAACGTAGCAGAAGATTGAAGTAGTGATACACCTGTTTTCAAATAGCAACTTTTCCAAACACAGTAGGAAACGATCCAAGAGAAAGCTTTCGTGCAGTGCTGTAAGTGGAATTAAAAGAAAGTGGATGGTCGTGTACGAAAAACTGGCACTTTATTCTACTTCCAGTTATCCAAGAGCTAGAACCTCATTCTACTACCAGCTGTACGAAAACTGAAGTCTCATTCCACTGCAAGTTGTATTAAACACTGGAATCTCATTCTACTGCTGGGTGCACCAATACTGGATTCATATTCTACTGCTGATCATACGACAATTACATCTTATTCAACTGGCAGCTGTGCGATAACCAAACTCGTATCCCATTCAAGTCAATCGTACCATAATTGGTAGCGTGCCGACAGTTGTTCAAATATTCGAGTCTTATTGTACTACCAATCGTACGAAACCCGACGTCTGGTTCTACTGCCTTACACCGCAAAGTAGAAATCGTTCGATAAAAACGTGTATCTCTCGATCTCGAGTTGTTCGAATAACTTTCTTCTTGGCGTGCGAGAAAAAAAAAAAAAAAGAAAGAAAATGGAAACGCGCGGCGCGCAGTGCGGGATTTAAAGCTCGTTAAAAGGTCCCGTGATGCGTGAAAAGGCATCCGATGGTGTTCTTCTGACCATCCGCGCAGACCTGTCCGCTTCTGGACGCCGTTTTAATCGATAGCCCCTCGTTCTTCTGTTCTCGTTCGTTCGATTCGACGCGAGAAGAAGAGATTGTGTAAATGAAGTGAAGAGAAAGTGTGTCCGCCGTTCTGAGGACGTAAACAATCGACGAGAAAGACCAAGGAGCGTGGAACGTGGAAGAATTAGAGCGAATCCTGGAAAACATGGGTAGCAGCAACAAGGCGAGGAAACACTATAAAAAAGACTCACGATTCGTCACGGATCTGTACACGTTCACATACGACGACTTCGATCTCGTAAGATTAAGATTTCGTGGGCTGAAAGAATGGCGATGGAGAATTCGTTTGCGCCCTTCGTTGATGAAAAGTCACGCGGTTCGACGGTGCGACTTTGAATATTGTGAATTATTAAATACTATAGATGACAAAGTTTGGAGCTATTTGAACGGTTAGCATAAATGGTATTAATTAAACGCAGAGAGAACAATATTATCGTAATAAGTAGGAAACAGGAACAGGAAATTTCTTTGGACGATAAAATATCAGCAATGAAGCCATTGTTTCGCTGACCCTGTCCGATAAATTTCCTGCACTCGTTCCAAGAAAGGTTAGTGACCCAAACCATTCGATTCAGAAACGGGAAAGTGGGTCGCGGTATGCAGGTGCTAAGTGAGAAACCGATTTTGACGTTCACGTGTCGTTCGATAATTAGGATTGCGAATAAAAAAGGGCATTCCACGAGAGTTGTGCAATGCAATGGAAAGTAAGGTCGAGTTGAGTAATCTTTTAACATTTACCCTACCAATCATTAATTAATAGACTCTGCGACGAACTTTTTCCATAGTCTCCCGCGTACAATATCTGTAAACGGATGAGTGCTGATAAATTGTTTGTAATTCGCTGGCTACAAGAACGAAACGTTTCGAATAGGGTACGCCTTCAATATTCTAAACTTAACCTTCGCGGTCCAATAAACTCTTTCCAACTGACTTCCTCAGTTAATCAGACTTTATTGACAAAGACTGGTACCGGTTCGAATGTGCAGAATATTGAACGTTGAATAGATCGAGTTTTGCTCGTGTCTCGCTTGAAACTACACAGAATCCCTGAAATATTCATCTGTCATCGTTCGTAGTCGAATGAGCCGCATTATCGCAGAGGTATAAAAGGCAGCAAAAAAATTCTTTGCTCTACCAATATTTCAAGTTCCGTCCAAATTGAGTTATCTTCATTAACGCCTATTCGTAGAACGATGTCATGGAAATTCGATAAATCATAGTGTCTAGCTCGCAGAGGCACGAAAATTACGAAGCGCTAAAAAAGAAAGCGAGAAATATCCAATCACGGCTTGAATGTGCCGAGAATTGCTCCGTCGTACCAACTTCGAATCAAGCGCGAATATCTCCGTCGTCATTCGCACGGCCGAAAGTGAATTTTATCAATGGCCTGTAATCGAGCGCATCGATTACCAAGTTGGCTTTCATTTCTGGGGCATCAGGATGACGATAAGGAGGCTGACAAGGAACAGCCAAAGTCAGATGGGGCGATTGGTTCGCTCCAGAAATCCGACGAAACGAAGGAGCCTGAAAGGGAGGATCTCGTGACGCGATTCGATAGAGTGGTGCAGGGGGATCCCGATGAAACTCTTCAGGTGTGACTTCCGGCCGATTCTATGGAATCGTATAAGATCCTATGCAATCTCTGAGAATCCTTCCTATAATTGAATACATGGAAAATGCAATATTACACGTCTAGATAAATTTGAACGTCTCGCGGTAGTTCTTATCAGTTCGAACGATGAGTAACGAGCTTGGAAATTCTGCCAAGATAAAATTGTATAGCTTCGTGTCAATTTCTTGCCAAGAAGGGGGTTCGAAATTTGTTTAATTCATCTCTAGCTAAAATAATATTCCATAATTCGATGGTTCTTAATTCTAAAATCTTATTGAGACTGAGAATTTCGAGAAACCAATATTTCAATTGAAAACTACATTTTTGTAGATAGAGAAACAAAATTAGCACTTTAACTTTAGAATTTATATGACAAGAACATTTCATTCCAACCACTGTACCATTCTCATTGCAACAACAACGGTTCCACTGTTTCATCCTTGCATCCCCTCGCCAGGACCGTGAGAAAAAGAGCAACGAAGCTAACAAGAAATTTCTCGCGTCATTAAATTAACGTGAAATCCGTTGACAGCGGCCTCGTTTCTCCTCTAATCCCCGACACATTATGCAAAATACTAACCTAGGAAGATGCAGTCAATCTCATTAACGATTTCACTCCCACGGGGCTGAGATTCAGATAGAATATTCCCGGGACAAGGGTAGATTAGACCGCCAAGGGGTTTTCACACCCCTGCGCGCGTGAAACGAACGATCATACTTCACATTTCTTTGTCTGTTTCACAGCGACGAAACGACCGTGAAGAGATACGGAGGAGGTTGGCAATGGGTCCAGACGCTGAAGACTTGCGCGCTGAACGCGGAAGAAAGCCGAGCCTCCAGTCGCGACTCCAAAGCGGTCCGTATCACTCGAGCATTACACGCGACGCGTATTCGGTTCACGAGAAAAATTACTTCTGCCATACTTGTCTCGAGAACATTGGTTTTTAACATTACTCATGATCGAATCGATAAAGTTATGATTTAATGTCTGGAATCATGTGAAAGGGTGAAGTTCGATTTTAATTTTTATCGCGAATACTGTTAAGACTGACGAAGAAGTAAGAAAGAAGTTAGTGAGAAATTTCGCTAGTAATAATTAATGGTTTTTCTTGAAGTGCATTGCATCAATGACGATTGCAAATTGTTGTGCAACGAAGGGTGGGAGTTTCGCTCATTAAAGTGCGAGGGTAGTGACTGTCTGAGGTCAATATTCGTCTTCTTGCTTCTTTTGTTTTTATACAGAGTACGATATACTTGTTTTTAAACAGATGAGTGTAGTCCATCGTTTAACCCTCTTCACCAGAACTGCAACCATCAAAACAAACCAGACCAGATTCTATTGATCTGTAGAACACGAGCGATATTAATAAACGAAATTCATGAACAAATGTCAATGTTCGTAACTCAACATTTTTAGTACTAATGGACTAAATAATAAATCTTATCATTCTATTATGTGAAAAAATTTACATAAAAAAAAAAAAGATTGCTGATAAATATTAAACGAATCAGAACACTGAGCTTTTACTAAATCCGATCACGTCTTTTTGTAGGGATGAATCTTCAAATTTGCTTCATGAACGAAACACCCTCGGACACGGAGTCTCCGTGCTCGGAGAACGACTCCTCTCCAGGGTCGACGCCGACCTCGTTGGGCTCGAAGCAACAACAGAAACAGCAAATGCCAATTAGACCTCAGGTGCTCAGCCTTCCACCTTTGAGGCTGGACACAGGCTCGAATGCTGCTCCTATCGACGAGGCCGATTTCTTCGCGAGGCAAGCTCGACTACAGACCGAGGCACGGATGGCCCTGGCACAAGCTAAAGAAATGGCGCACATGCAGATGGAAGTCGAGAGGCAAAGGCTGAAACAGAGTCCTATTACGGAGATGGTGCGATCCAGCCTCGAAAAGGTGGATACGTGATTAACTTGTCACTGTTTTCGATCACAGCTCACAGTAATTTCTGTCGACAGTCAGCTATTAATTGTTTGCTAGATACCAACGAATCTCTATTTGTACCATTTGTCCGAATAATCCGCGAATTCACATCGATTATGCTGTCGAAAGTACAATGAGAAAAGTGTTCGAGCAATTTTTTCATAGAAGGGGCGAGAAACTAAGCTTCCCATTATCGTCCCCAGGTTGGCGTTCAGTTGGGCGAGGACAGACGTAGATTGTCCCGGGTACTTTTAACGGAGCTAAACGTGGCGCAGCTTCAAGTGGTCGCGAATGACTTGCACGCGAGAATCGCCGCTCTGAACGAGGCGCTCGTCGAGGGACTTTTGAGAAGGGACGATTTACATATGGAACAGGACTCGATGCTAGTAGACGTCGAAGACCTCACCCGATATCTGTAAGTTTCTTATTCACGCGAGGCTAAAACGCTCTTCCCCATCTCTTCTTTTTCTACCTTTTTCTTCTCATTCTGGCATCATTACGTACTTTTCTTCTCCTTCGTCCTCTCGCGCGAAACAGCGCGACCCTCTCGTCGCAATTAAGATTACTTACGAGAAAACAGCATGGCCGTGAAAGAACGCATGGCCCATTTTTCTGAATGCAAAGTAGAACAAGAACCCTTGGGGGAAAGGGATCGACGCTTTTTCGTACTTGGACGGCCATATTTTTCCCTCCGCCTTTGCACACCGCTTTATTCGTAAAAATACGAGGGCCGCTTGCGCACAACTCAACGCCATTAACCCTTTCAGAAAGTGTTTCCCTACTCGAATCGAGCCAAAAAATTGAGCTTTTCATTCAAATACTTATCCATTTAGATAACCGGATTAGAATTCAACAAAAGTAATGACAAACATTTCCGCGCTTCGATTTATCGCACCTTTTCACAGTTCTCACACTTGTATCGCGTCGCAGCTTCCATTAGATGTCCCCTTTTTTAACAACACTAACGTCTCCCGGGCAAACTATGACGAACGTTATATTTTCCGGCCTGTCGCGCTAATAAACAGCTTCTGCTGCGTTCACATGCACAGAGGTGCCAAGCAGGAGTCATTAAAGAAGAAGCAGAACGCGAAAGAGCAGCAAACAGCGAGCAGAAGCCATCAGCAGGCGAACCCCGGCCAGAACAAGTCGTCGCTGAAGCCGAAGCTGACGCACCGCGGTCTAGTCTCGTTGGTAAGGAAATAATGCCTCGCCACGAGACTACGCGGTCTCGTCGGAAATTAAAAGAAACGAAGCGGGGGAGCACAGCACCGATTGGACGTGAACAATTAGCGTAGACCTCCTCGATTCGACGCCACGGATCCTGAACAACCCGCGTCGAAGTCGACTAATCGTAAGGACGCCTCTAAGCGTCGATGCTTCGGACTCCCCTATTCCTCCTCGAGAAAGAAAAAAAAGCGGAAGAAATCTTTCGAGGCGACAAAACGCGAACGTAGCCCTCTCTCGTTGTTACAGAGAGTGGTAACGAAGAGCAGATACAATCGTTTCCCTCCCTCTTGACGAGGATCCAAATGATACATAAACAATTACCGCGCAGCAAAGAATCCTCTTTCCTCCCTCGAACCGTTCCAGATACACAGGGGGGGAGAGGATCGTTTTCCAGAATTTCCAAACGTTTTTACAGCTTCGTCGTTATCAAGATGGAAGGTAGAATAAAATTGTACGCGCGTGCGTGCATATAATACATAGTTGGAGATCGTAGAAACGGAGCAAGTCATCTTACTCACCCAAGAACCCCGCGCCCTTATACATCTTAATCATTCTGAATGAGGGCGAGTCGGGGATCGGTTCGCCCCGCGATTGTCTATAACGTAGCCGGTAAAACTTCTCTACCCTTCCGCTCTGGTTATATCTCGCGGCCGTGCATGCATGTGTTTCCCGAGTGTATCGCCTTTATATGATGTAGCGTTGTAAACGGTAGGCAGATCTCTTCTCTATGTTATAAATAAGCAAGCGAGACGGGCTCACCAGCAAAGGCTCGAGAAACACGGAACTGGTTCTTTGTTCTCCGTAGTCGGGGACGTTTCCCTTCACCTCGACGTCTTCCAGCTTAGGGCGACTCGACTCGAAACGGTTGCTTCGTTCAAGGGGCCCGCGCGATATTCGATTTGTCGCGCGACTATTCGCGCGCAAGTCGCGGCAATGAATTCAAAACTGATCGACGCGTTTAAAGTTCGCATCATCGAGTGAGATCAAATTCGAGCGACTCGAAAGCAGGTGGATATTGTTTTCTAAGTTTCATGACGAACGTAGAATTATTTCTCCTTACTAGTAAAATTATTTAATTAAAAAGTGGATACATTACTGAGATTTGAAATTAGAACGGATTATCGAACGATTCTTCTAGTTTGGAATTTTTTTTCGAAACGGTTCGATCAATCTTGAACTCATTAGGATTCAGCCTGGACGAGATCGACCAAACTGTTGGCGAAGAGCTTGCAACTTTCGAAGGATCAATGAATCAACAACTTTGACCCAGCCGTTTGACTTGTCGTATTCAATTAATCTTTTTTATTAATGCGACTCGTTAGAGTAAGAAAGAGTTAAAAAAAGACTAGAACGAGTAATGTTAGTCGAGCGTTATTCATTGCCACATGCACATATATACGTACACTCATAAACTCGAGAGATTTTAAGGTCAACGATGCAATATGCACGAGAGAAAGCGAAAGGAAGGCAATTACGAGAGCCACGAACGTGGCCTTTTTCTTTTTTCATCGCGCGATCATGCGATGTGCGTCATTGCGAAATATTTAAGAACACAGGTCAAAAATAGCATTTTTTTATCAGCCAATTCTCTCGGCCCACCCTATTTTACCTATCCCACGTAATTTACTCGTGTTCAAAGGATTTAAATAAATTTTAATCAAAAGCATGCACAAATAAAGTTCGTAGGGAATAAATCGACCTTACGCGAAGTCGACGCGTGCCGCTTTTTTCTTTTCCATTTGATTTGCTTGTGAAAGAGATGGCCACGATCATTTGTACATACACGCGTGCGTAACGATAATTTTGTAAAAATAAAACCATGAAAAAACGCCAAACGAGCAACATCTCGCGCATACTTCAATGTAAATCCCTGAATAAATGTTGAAAATCGATGGAGTACGTACTAGACCAGCGATAGTTACAGTCACGAGGATCATGCTCCACACTTCTATCGATAAACGAGTTTCATTCTGTACAGAAATACACAGCATCGAGGCACTGGTACCGAAAACTGTATCGTTTCCTAACTGTAGAGAATCAAATGATTTCAGGACGAGGTCCTACGTTCTAAGAACAGATCTGTCCACTGTAATGGATACAAATTTTGCTCGTGTATTCACGTATTAACGAAAATTGATACTTTTTTTGTCTATTCGTTCGATGTGAGCTGAGAGTGTGTTCCCCTTATACCGTGTACACAATACTAACGATTGTGAATGTACCATTAAAATACTCAATTTACGTTTTAATGATAATTAATCGAAACGTACGGCTGTAGTTATTTAATATCTAATTGGCCTTCGAGTTATTTCGCGTCATTCGATCCCTAATAATTTGATTGCATTCTAGTAGAGATGAATCTTGGATGGAGGAGTTGTTGCACTGTACTTTGTAAATTTGTTGATACATCGAGCCGCGCGCGACGAAAGAGAACGAAGAACGCGTTACATATCTCTAAAGTATCGGAAAACGATGATCGAACAGACGAAAGAAGACGATTAGCCGATAGATCGAAGACGAAAGAAGAAGTCCACTAGCCATAAAAGTGTACTCGAACAGGAACGAAGAACTGACTATGCAGAGTTCACAGAAACTACTCCTTTGTCGACCGCCCGTTAAAACAACTTTAGACTTAGCGAAAGCGTAATCAAAAGTATGTTAATCGTGTACTTGAAACGGATTACCCGAGTTTTGCATAATACTGTTCACGTACGGATTTTCATGTAGATACATAGGTCGTACATTAAGGATCAACCAGGTACAGTGAATTTGTTTAAAAAAAAAAAAAAAAAAGAAAAGAACAACGCAGAACGTGTATTATCCATCGAACTTAAAAGTCCCTTGATTTCGCATTTGCGCTACCCCTTTGTGCGTGAAATCACTTAACAGCGATACGAAGAATTATTATAAGCGAACAAGTAAGCGACAAATAAACGACAGAATGTTTAATCTCCGAGAAATAACACCGTATTATTCACCCCTTCAGAACTGACGAGGAACAACATGTCTGAATAGCAAAAAGGTACGAGTTTTGAAGTCCTCTTTCAGGCATTCAAAACGCTCGTAACGTCCTACAAATGTTTTAAATAACATCTGAACGTCTTCTTTTAAAATCAGAATCATCTCAGAGACATCTTCCAGATTGAAATTCTGTACCACTTAGGAAAAGAAAGAAGCTAATCAAATTCTACTACTTGGAAAGACTAGGAAAAAAATAGCCTTCAAATTTTCATGAAAAAACGAAGAATAGGCGGAAATTATCCAAATTGAAAATTATTATCGCATTCTGCAGATAAAAATATTATATCTTTTCCAAAGTAAGCGTGTCACAAGCTTTCACGATAAGAAACAAGCAACGTGATTATAGCGTTGATCTCTTGGAATAATTAAGAGGTCGTTGACACGCATTCGCCGTACGGAGGACCCTTTTATTAATTCGAGGCATCACCTCGGCTCGTTCACGCATTATAAACAAGCAGGGGTCGCTAATTAACCATTGATCGCGTTCTAATTAGGGATTGAGTATCTTCGTACAAAAAAAAACACCGTCGAAAAACTCTATAAACTCGATGTGAGCACCACACAACAAATAGGAAACATTTTCACAAATTTCTCACTACAATATGAAAAAGAAATCGTAACTCAATATAAATTATCATTAAAATTAGTTTGTGACAAATTAGATGTTCAAAAACTATTTTTCTAAATTTATTATACAATCTGTGATCCCAAAATGTCTCAACGTATTAACTGGACGTATATCTACTTAAAAAAAAAGAAGAACGGATTGGATTGTAAAACGCTTTATCTCAGGACTTTGATTACAGTCAAAACTAAATCGTATAGATTCGCTATATAAAAAAATGTAAAACGAAATACGAAATAATCTTTTGTACTACGTAGATTGATTACAAAAAAAAAAAGAAAAGAAAGAAAGACAATGAGGAAAAAAGGAAATATGAAATACAGAAGGAAATTGCTTATCTGCGTATAGATCGTAAACTATACGATATAACATCTAACAATAAAACGTTTAATCAAAATCATCGTTCAGAGATCTCTGCATTTCTCTGTAATGATCCGCAAACAGTCCTCGAGGCAAGGTATGTTCGTTTCAACAAGAAAAGAGAAAGGAAACAGGAAAAAATGGCAGTCACAAATTCATTTCATCTTGCGTGCCATCTCTTACTGTTGATTACCATAAATTATCACGATCGAATAAAATTATCATTCGGGACACCTAAGAAAAGAAAAGAATTATCGGATAGAAGAGATCGCGAATCATCCTGAAAAGATCTACTCTATCCGATGAACGAGATCGAATTTTCATCGTCCGACGATGATGGTGAACGTGTCTACATAGACTCGCGTATTATCTACAAAATACTTTAATCGTAATATTAATTAATAATATACAGATTGTATATATATAAATAACTAAACAATAATAAAATATGCTGTAACAAGGTTCTTTTCCGCTTCTTCTTGCTTCTCGATCTCTCTCTTTCTCTCTCTCTCTCTCTCTCTCACTCTCTTTCTTAACTCGCGTTGTCAAAGATACTTTTCCAGTTCACCTCAAAAAGAAAAAAAAAATATCCGACGTGGAGTCGGAACAAGGAAGAAGGCACGGGGCAGTTAGTCAAGTGATTGGCGTTCCTATCATCATATCCTAAACGTTTCGTTATATTTAGCTCTCTTTCTCTCTGTCTCTTCCTCTCACACAGCTTATTAATAAAACCAATGAATAACGTCACACGCGTACCAAACTTCCAGAGATTCCTCCTCGAAAACCGAAGGAGAGTGGCATGTAGGAGGCGAGCAATGAAGATATGGTACGCGAGGGAGGGTGAAGTTAGGGCAAACGTATCCAAACAACGGCTCGAGAGGCCAAAGCACGTTCCCTCGTTCTATTCCATTACCATAGTGAAACAACGCTTCACGCTCGGTATAAACATTTTTCATGGGTAATTCCACATGAA
This sequence comes from Xylocopa sonorina, assembly GCF_050948175.1. Lineage (NCBI taxonomy): Eukaryota > Metazoa > Arthropoda > Insecta > Hymenoptera > Apidae > Xylocopa > Xylocopa sonorina. The sequence goes on along the minus strand of NC_135197.1, from coordinate 8,161,322 downwards.
ATGGATCACTTCACGGAGGGGCTTCACCCGTAGACACGTCTGGAGCGTGGGAGCGAGTTTTGGCTTCAGAGCCAATTTCCACATTCCTTGGTTAGGGGAAAGAGGAAGAAGGGAGGGAGCACCATTTTAAAAAAGACGTTTCACGTAGGAACACGTAGCAACCCACGATGATGCGCGACCAGTTAACAGGTCGTGAAATTTTGCTTTACGCTCATCCAAAAGCAACGTGAACACGCATAGGCGTCGTTAAGGTACACCGTGGAGAGAACACAAACGGCGACGATGATTTAATAATAATAATAAACTGTTTCATTAGCTCGTTACATGTGTCTTTCTTATTTCTTTACTTTCTTTGTTGTCTCTCTGTCGCGAGAAACGATTCTCAATATTCTCCTATCCGGCACCGACTTTACGATATCGTTCTTAAGCCTCTGTTGATTACGAGCGTGATTTTTACACTTCTCTTTTCTCTCGGTGTTCCGTCTCGCCCATCCTTCCAGCAATCTATAGCGAATATATCGTACATCGTGTTAAAAAATTCTTAAGTTACAACTGTAAATAGCGTATCTCTACTATACAATGAAGCTCGTTCGTGGCGCTGATACTTAGTATTTCACCATTGTGCTCGTTCTATATAGTATTCGCGTTCCCACATTGTTTGCGCCCCGCAGTTACATTCTGCCCCTATTTTTTGCCATTTAGCCGCAATTCATATATGTATACTCTAAAGAATTCGATACAGTAGGAACGAGGATTTATAAAATGTGCCGTCAGCCCAATCTTTGAACATACTTGGAAAGCCTTGGAAGATACGAGTTAAAAAGACTTCGAAATAACAACTTTAGCCCGGCAATATAAAAAAAAACGAGAAGCAGAAAAATCTAAAAGATACGAGGATTTCAGACAGGCATACGCTCAGATTGGAAATGTAGAACAGATTGAAACTTTCGTGAGTTTCAAAGCTCGAATGATGTATCTCCCCCCACCCCCCTGGTAATTCGCGATAAAATACTTTCAAACGTTCCACTGTTTACACCGATCGACGCATTTTCTAGCAGTTCGATTAAAAGATGATAACGCGTCTTTCGCATTGAAAAGGGAAACTTTGGCAGCCGCTCTAGCTAGCTGAATAACGCGCGTCTTTCACGAATCGATCCTCCTTTTCCACCTCCTCTAAACGCAGTAATCATTAAATATCCATGCACTTTAATCTCGAAACGTATAAAAATAATAATACTATCGATCTGGTGTAGTACATACACAATATTACCAAGTTCTAAATAACTGCCAAGAAAACGAGCGAACTGTATGCATTTCGTAAACGACGATCTCTCCCTTCGCACGAACGTCGCGACGTTCGTGTCCCTTTTTACTATTTTTTGCTTTTTTTTCTGTGATGTTGTCATGAAAATCAACGAACGAGCCGCTCGGTTAACTGAAAAAAATAGTTCTTACGAGAATGTAATATATATGTACAAAGAAATCATATTTAAATGTAAGCGTCTACGTGAAAAACAAATCACCATAAAAACTCAATCCATTTCGCCCGTATGAAAGATACTTATAAAAACAACGTGATGATGATGATGATCCCTTGATGATACTACGCGAAACGTCGACGAGCTTGCTGATCGAGTACGATATTATCGAATATGATGCCACAGTCTGGCGAATCCGGGGAACACGTGTTCAATTGGAATTAGAATTTCTACACTCCTCCGTATAAATATTATTTATCATTCGTCTCTTTCTCCTGGCGCCTTCTTTCATCACATGGCATTTGCATTCTTCAATTCCCCTTCGATCATTCCGAATTCCATCATCGTCTGAATATATCAAAGGCACGTTTGATTCGTTTAACAAATATGTATCTACAAATTATGATCGATACAAGTGAAAAGTGTCAACGACTTCGTTAAGTTTCCTCGTACTTGTTGAAAAGTTGGTAATAGCGTGTTTCTGTATATTCGGATCGGATGTTTCTAAGACACACGAGCTCCGGATTACTCCAGATCATTCCCTAGATGACATAGGAGCCCCGAAAACTACTCTGCCACATACTCGAATCCTGTTTAGAACGATTTGCCCGTGCAACTGATCGAATTTATTCGCTTAAACTGATCGATTAGGAAGGACGTCGAAGCAACAAATTCCAATCGAGTATTATCGATGCTAGCTAAGGTCACTTGCCCATGCTGGCATTTGCTGGTAGGGTCGCGGATCGTTGTTGTACCGTTAAATATGGCTTCAAGGTGGATCTCGTAGACTCTCTGAAACGTGCAAATCATTATAGATGAGATTTAATTTCGAAAGGGCTCGCAAATATCGCGTTTCCCGAAAAACATCGGAGATATGGACTAATACAAAAAAAAAGCTCCAGAAGCACAGCAGAAGTTTTTTGTTTATAATAGATGGTAGAAATAGATATAAAAGCCCCATTTCAACAAGAAAAGCATTGTAATTTATGATTTTGTTGCTTCGTATTTAAAATTATAGGGCTTACTTTCTTCAATGCTTGCAATTTAAACCATATCTCTCTCTCTCTCTCTGGTCTTGGAATATGACTTGTTAGGATGAATTATAATAATCACGATAAATTTACTATTAAAAGTAAACCCTATATGTGTAAATTTATCCATTCATGGAATCCAATATTTGCCGTGCACGACATAAAATATGATCTATCGATTTACGTATCGTATCTTTCAAGTATTAACATGCAGTTTCTGAAAAGCTATACAAATCCTTTAAATGGTATATAAAGTGATTCATTACTTGTGTGACAAATTTTTACTATACCTCAAATGCAACAAAAACGTTTTGCCATTTTTACAAATCGGACCTAGGTTTTTGTTGCATTTGAAGTGTAGTGTCAGCTGTAAAAATTTGTCACGCGTGTAGTGAATCACCCTATATATTTAAATGTAAGCGTCCAAGAAATAATTGGAGATGAAAGTGCGACTACTAAAAATTTCCAATTATTGCGCAAGATGCGTTTTTACTTGAAAATCATTATAACGGCAATAAGAATGACACGAATACTTAAGCACACTGCAATTGGTCATTGCGTCAAATCAATTAAAAATCGACTTATTCAAGTGTTAAACAAAATTAAATAAAAATCAGTACTCCAATTAATCATTACAACAAAAAAATTCAAAAACTGATTTGATCGATTCCTGAAATGCTCCAATGTTCCAATGAAAACGATTTCAAACTATTACACACACACTCGTGCAAGCTTATCTAAAATCTATTAATAGTGTTTCCAAATTGGAAAAAAGTAGTATGAACATAAGGCAAACTAAAACCTAATGAATGATATCTCATGTTTCCCTTTTCTTTTAAAAAGTTGTATGCACTTACGGAATGTCGTGTTATGTTGTGTCTAGTTTTGTATTCTAGTGTTCTGTTGGAAAACTTATCATTGGTTTCACGTGTAATGATATGAGGAGTGCAAGAAAAATCAAACGACTCTAACCTCGCTACACCTAATCATGCGATGCCACAATATAAGAGAGCTACTTAGTCTCCAGTTACGTTGAGTCGCACGGCTACGCTACCTTGGCGAGACACGCTGCCCCGTGCCGTCGATATGCGAATTTGCCTTGTAGCCACATTTCTGCACGCGTCTAGACAGTCTTGTGACCCAATATTTTTGCTCGTCGGGACTACCAGCCAGGATTAATAATTCACGGGCACTATTTGGATCATAGTGCAACTTGCACGGCGCTATGGCATCCTCTTTTTTATCTAAATGCTCCTTGTGCACTTTTATACGACACCCTGTATAATAACGCAATAATTTGATATTATGAATAAATTTTATCTTCAACAAGTCACATCGGAAATGCTTCAAAGTAATGGCGCACTTACTTCGGCACTCGAGAGCAGGCGGTGGTCGAAACATGTGCCAGAGTTGCTTTGAACATACTTCGCAAGTAGTCGGCATGTGATAAGATATTGACACAAATTCGTGACCTTTTAACGATTGCGTTCCTGGTTTATCCGTAAGTTGTGGTAGTTCCACTCCAGGTAATGTGTTTCCCTCGTCACCAGGACGTCTTGCTTCGCCTTCACCAGCATATAATAACTACAAGAAAGAAGAATAACAGAAGTAATTAAGATTATCATAAGATTAACTACTTTAATGTTACGATTAGGAATGTTCCGCTCCATGGAAATAGAAGTATCTTTAGTATCGATACTTTTGATTGCTAAACCTACTCAGTACCGGAAAAAATACGAAAGTATCTACATCTGACAGTGCTGAAACATCCTAGCTACAACATATTAATTACCTGGAAAATTCTCGGAATATCTTTGGCATCGGCTCGGATGACATCACCCTGAGTAACAGATCTCACGTGGAAGACTTTATTTAGATCCAGTACTAAAACTGGATCAGCGTTTAGTTTATCGTTCTCGCTATTGTAAAATAGTATTTTCTTCGAAGAGACGACAACATATTGTTTCTTCCACCCGTGCCTTTTAATATTCTGTTTATTTGGCACATTTAACCAACCCTCCAGTCGCATAGTACCATGTTCCGATAAAACAGAATCCTCCCCGTCATTTTCTACGGACGAAACGCTGGCAGTTTCCGAGTTGAGTGATGCGATTTTCATTTGTAACGTTTCTATCTCGGAATCTTTCGAGTCAAGCTCCATTTGTAACCTCAATTTCGCTTGATTCTCTTCTACCAATTGTGCCTGCAAGAAATACACAATAACTCCAACAGTTATGTATATTTGCAAATATAAGGTTTCTAACATTTAGTATTCTACTTACTTGTAATTCTTGTAAATCTTTCTGCCATTTAGCTGCCTTTTGCCCGTATTTTTCTCTCTCCTGAGTAAGCTCCTGTTGCAAACGCCTGCAATCTTTTTCCTTTTTCCTTAAATCTGCCGCAGAAGCTTTGTTCTTAGATTTACCGCTGGACGATAAATCTTTCCTATTCATGATCTCCGCTAATTTATTAACTGCTTGTTGTTTCAATAATTGCTCAGTTTTCAATTTACTGCTGAGCTTCTCCATTTCTTCCGCATTGGATTGTGCTTTCGAAAGTTGGTCTTGCAATTCCTTATACCGTTTACTCAGATCATCCTTTTCTTTAAGATATTGGTCAACATTTTTCTTAAGTTCACTCTCACTATCCTTCAGTCGATTAATTATCTGTTCCTTCGCATTTAATTCTTGATGATGTTTCGTTAACCCGTCTTTATACTCCAATTCCTTCATTGTTCGCTCCTTTTCAAGATCCGCCACAGTTTCCTCAGCTATTGATCTTGCTAAAGCTTCACTATCGCCTCTCGCCAGAGACAACTGTAATTGATGCACCAAAGAGGTACGTTCTTCTTCCAATTCTTGCTGTAATCGTATTTTTTCATCAAGTTCCTCGCGAAGTTCCTGCGTTTGTGTCTTATAAAGAGTCTGAAAATAATAAATTGAAATTTATTTGTAGTATATTTACTATATAATCGAAAAATGAACCAATTATGAATAAAGTTCCTTCTAAAAGACGATAAATAATGTGTACATATTTACAGTATTCTAATGAAATAATATAAACATTTACAGAAAAGAACATCAGGATAGAAAAATATGTAGAACAATGAAAGTTCTGTGTTTGGAAATATAAATTTTACCGAAAAGTAAGCTTCCGCTTCCAACTGTTCTTGTAGTTCTTTAGTTTGCAATAAATCCACATTTCTTTGAGTTTTCAAGTGATGCAAGTCCTCCTCTACCTGTCGTTTCGCTTCCCTTAACTGAGCAACTTCGCCAACTAATTGTTGTTCCCTGGCTCGTAATAGTCCCGCTTCAGATGACTGCTGTGCCAAATCAGTCTGCAGAACGTTTCGTTTCTGCTGTTCTTGTTCAACTTGACCCTGTAGCACTTTTACCTTTTCCACCTCTTGCCTATGCTCACCCTCCAATTTCTGTAAACGCTGCTGTATCTGTCGATAATCCACGGAAAGCATAGAGGTTTGTCTTTCCTTCTCTTGTGCAAGCAATTCAGCACGTTGTCTTCCGCTTTTCTCTTCGCTTAATTTTGCTTGTAATGCTGTTAATATTTTACTAATATGTATAAGCATTGTACTGACAACAGATATACAAATTTAGATGTAACAACATACATACGTAAAAAGATACCATCGAGCGTAAGCATTCCGAAATTGAAAAAATTACAATTAGCAATAAAATAGATTAAAAAGAAAATAGAATAATTGTTTATAGATCTTGAGTAAATATACGTACATGGATAGAATGCAACTTTAAAAATTCAAGACTTTTAAAACATGCAAAATGTTAATTAATTGATAATATTTAAATGCAACATAATATTTAAATTGTATAACATATTATATTCTTGTTAAAGAAAAATAGTGAAGATATTTGATATATATACAACAATGATAATTTTTTTCTTCTGTCCTATATACACATATCAAAATAAAAATATATATCAATTATATAAATGTGAAAATAAATAAAATTACCTTTAACAACTTCCAAATTAGCTTCTTCTTTGGATAATATGCGTGAACGTTCCGTTTCTTGATGTGCCACAACTTCTTGAGTATATCTAGCTTGCGCTGCTTTCAATTCAAGAGTTAAACTTGCAGCTTCCTTCTCCAATGCTGAGATTTTCTCAGTTAGTTGTCTATTATCGACGATTGCCTTTTCCTCTTTTTCTCGACTGTGTTGGAGTTCAAGATGAAGAACAGAGAGACGGGTTTCTAGTTCGGCAGTTAACGAGGATGCTTGTGATCGTGAACTTCGCTCTTTTGATAATTGTCCCTACAAAATTATACGTGGAAAGTAAAACAATGTAATTACTAAATTTGACTACTTCTAATTGATATTTACTTAAATACAAATACTTACTTGTAGCATAGCCACTTCTTGTTGTAAATTATCTCGTTGTGCTTGTAACTGTGCTCTTGCCACCTGTAATTCATTTGCCATTTGCTCAGCGGCTTGACGAGCGACAGTAAATTCCGTAGCTTGCTTCCGTAACCTCGTTACCGTTTCTGTTTCTCTTTCTAGCTTCGATTGCATTTCTTTAATTTGTTTCTCTAAAGTTGTCACACGTTCAGAAGTTTGTTGTGAGTTACTCACATCGCGCGCTCTTTTCGTTTGTTCCTCGTCGAACTTTTTTTTCAACTCTACAAATAACGACTCCGCTTTTCTACGCGTTTCTGTTTCATGCTCTACCCTACGTTGCGCCTCCTTATAATTATGTCTTAATAAAGTCAATTCCTTGTCTGTTCTACCTATCTCCTCGCGTAACTCAGTTTCTCGAAGCGTCATAACTTCTAATTGCGTTGTCAATGCTTTTTGCCTCGACTCCAAAGACTCTACTTGCCTTCTCTCTTTATCCAATAAGTTTTCTAACTGAGAAATTTTAACATCGTCGCTTGTACCATTATTGATATGATTTTGCAAGCCATCGACCAATTCTTTGCCACTAAAAGCCATTAGTTGATAATCCCCTGAATACGTAAAGCCAATGAAAGGTAAATGATTCCCAGAGAATGCTTTTGGTACAGGAAAGCTTTCTTCTGGTCCATCCTCTTTATCAACATCATCGAAATTACTAGTGTCATCGTCGCCAGAGAGTTCTGGCACTACTGGAGGCACGCACTCCCGTAAATTTTCGAAGGTCCATTGATCATTTTTAAAGAATGGGTGATTCTTTATTTCCTCCACGCCATTTCTTCCCAAACGCTTAGCTCTATCCGTGAGAAAACCACATATCAAATTCTTGGCAGAATGAGAGATATCAACTTCTTGTGGAAAGTGTAGTGAATTTCTGTGATCCATAATCTTTGAATATGTTCCAACCAATGAATCCGCATAGAAAGGAGTGTCACCAACAAGCATTTCATAGAGAAACACTCCAACTGACCACCAGTCGCACTCCCTTCCATATACACCTTCACCACCCTGAGATTGAAGTACCTCTGGTGATATATAATCGGGTGTACCTACTGCCGTATCAGATCGTACAAGACCATCCTAAAAAATGTACACATAATGATTAAATTGTATTTCATATAACATTGTAGTTGCAAGATGTATACATACTGTATCCATCCTCATACAAGTACCAAAATCTGCAAGCTTCAAATGACCATATTTATCAAGTAACATATTGTCTGGTTTTACATCTCTATGAACAAATCCCATGAGATGTATTGCATCTAGCGCAAGCACCACTTCAGCGCAATAAAATTTTGCCCATTTCTCAGGCACATCATAGTTTGACATTAAGTTTACTAAATCACCACCTGGCATATAATCCATCACCATGTATAGATATTTTTGATCTTGAAACGCAAAATGTAACTGAACTATCCATTGAGAATTGGCATGTGCCATTATATCACGTTCCTCCCAAAAAAAAGCTGAATCCGATCGTTTGATCTGTAAATTGTACAAGAATGAAATGTACAACGTATGCATTATTTGTCTGTTTATATATTTATATATTTCTTACCATTTCAAATTTACTGAGTAATTTCATAGCATATACTTTCTGTGTAGATTTATGCCGTACTAACTGTACCTCACCAAATGCCCCACGACCTATCACCTTTATTAGAGTGAAGTCATCTGTACGCATTCGCATTTTACAAATATCTTGAGCCACTGAGTCATCTGAAAACGTAAATAGACTTTATTAAACTTTTTCTTAGAAAATTAATGCAATCATAACGTTAGGCTAACAGACACATTAACAATCTCTATTTATACTATATGAAGTCATCTTTTATTTTACTACTTCCTATAATAATGGGAAATAAAGTACTTACATCTATTCATATACGCTTCTATATTTTTCATACGTTTTACGCTGGGATGATCACAATCCGCCACCAGGGCTTGGACTGTATCCAATAAGCAATCGATATTTGTAATGCTTCTTGGATCTTTTATACGTTCTTCCAGCACCCTCAGGCGCCTGCGCCTGTCCTCATCTCTTACCACATCCATTTCTTCTACCAGAAGCTAGGAATAATTTCCCTCAAAAATGTAATATTCTTTCTGATGCATCAAAAACAATGCAGTACGAAAGGCTATATGTGATATAAGCACAGTTTATGCATTGTTGCAATACTGGATGGGCAGTCCATGTTTTCTGAAATAATAAGGACAGGAATATTGATGATGAAGATAAGAAATTATTAATTATAATTGCTAATAACTAGTCATTATATTACATTATAATTATCGTTATATAAAAATTGAAATAAAATGTAAATGATCTTTTAGATATAATATTAAAGTAACTTACTTACCAAACATAGTTTAAGAACATTAAACTGTTTCTAAGTATTACGAACATATAATTATTCGGAAGAGTATGTAACCAAATTCAATATACAGATAAATTTGTGAAAAAATACTGGAAAATGTAATGCACGATGACTCAACATGATTTGTGTACAAAGGAAGATTATTAGTAAACAATGAACTAAAACATTTAAAATAAATAAATGTTCAAGTATTTGGAAAAGTAGAAGATTTAAAACTAACATTTATTTTAGTATTTTTCACCCGAAATCGAACAACAAGACGAACGAAATAATACCAGTTCATATTGTTACTTACGTGAAAAAAAATTCTTGTAGTAAGAATATGAATAGTAAATATCATTAAACGAATGAAAATTTATTGTTCAGATTTTAATAGTTGGACGAAATATGAAAAATTCACGAAATGACAAGTAAAAGAAGTCTGTCAGGAAGCTTGGAGAGCTAAGGTGGATCCCATGCAGGTGCTTCTGAATCCGTCACAAAAGATTTTCTAGATATATCCTATTTTTCGCCGATGGTTAATTAACGTCAAGAGAAAATTCCATCTAACGTACCTAATATCACGAATACCATGTCCAGTACTCCGTCTAATCGAATAAAAATACTATAAAATACATTATTTTTCTACGTAAATTGGTCGCGACCGCACACAGCTGAGCCGTGCATGCGCCATTCGGGAAATTCACAACGGTCATCAAAAGCCAATGAAAAGCTCGCGGAAAACTTAAAATGATACTATCCGTTTTTTCAACACATGCACAACGATCGAGAACAATCGTTTGGACTTTGTACAAGAAAACTAGCACTTATAACAGATGTGGATTATCACGTTGTTAAATTCGAAAATATAGTAGCATCTTTGAGATGTTTGGTTATTTGCACTGTACTTAACACCATTTGAATGTTCGTTGTTTTGAGATTGACAACATAAAGATCACCTTTTCTTCGTGCGTATATATTTATTTGGATCAAATAGGACACGGAAAGTTCCGCGAATTAACGAAAACTGCGTTGAAAGTCGTTGAGACGGAGCATCAACGACTTCGGAAAAACGATGTAATGGAGTGCGGGCATAACCAAGATGGCGTAGTATTCAACGCACTTAAGTGAGATACGGGTTTTTGCACTTCTACAGTCTACTTATAATTAAAAATTTTCTTTAATCAACCAAACAATCGTTTTCAGAATCGTAATTCTGAACAAGCTACACAGTGTTAATCCGTATGGTGCGTCACGTATACCTGTAATATGGAAAAATTCTTAGTTTTCCCGCGCGTATTTTGATGCCCATTGAACTGTTCTACGGATTTTTTTTTGGCACCGTTTATGTCATATTTTGTATTTATAGCGATAAAATACGTATCGCAAATAGATAGGTACGTATAGTCGCCAAGTTTAATACGTCAGAGTGTTGCTCTTGCAATAACTTGGATCCTTTCTTAGAACTCATTCTCCTTTCATATCTTGCTTTTTTTTTTTTAGTTTTTGTAACTTCATTGTTACAGTTTTAATCAACGCGTGATTGTGTGAATCGTTGTTAATCTTAATTACTCGAATTCTGTGGAAATGAGTCTGCCTTGCGATTGGCAGATCAACAAACATAAACTTTTGGAACGCAGTCAGTATCTATTAGAGACAGGACAATGGTCTGACTGCAAGTTTATAGTTGGACAGGAACCACATCAACAAACACTGAAAGGACACAAACTATTTTTAGCTATGTCTAGTCCTGTGTTTGAAGCAATGTTTTTTGGTGGTATGGCAGAGAAAAGTGATTTGATACCTATTAAGGATGTTCAACCAGAAGCTTTTAAGGCGCTTTTGGAGTATATATATACAGATCGAGTTGATTTAAGTTCTTTTGAATTGGCTTGTGAACTGTGTTATTGTGCCAAAAAGTATATGCTTCCTTCTCTGGTAGAAGAATGCACAAAGTATATATGGTCAGATGTATCTCCTAAAAAGGCTTGTAGAGCTTACGAATTTGCTAAACTATTCGAGGAGCACATACTAATGGAAAAGTGTCTACAAATTATTTGCACAAAAACAAATGAAGTTTTGAAAGAACCTAATTGGGAAGAAGTTGAATTAGGGACATTGTTGACAGTGTTAGAACAGGAAGAATTGCAAATAAGCAGCGAAATGGAATTATTTACTGCTGTGGAACGTTGGGCAAAAGCTGAATGCTCAAGAAAATGTCTTGATCCTAACGAAGGAAAGTCTTTAAAAGCAGTAATTGGTAATGCATTATTAAAAATTAGGTTTTTAAGTTTAAGTCCTCAGGAATTTGCAGAAGGACCGGGAATGTCTCCATTACTTACACAAGATGAAACTTTTGCTATTCTCATGAGCATAAGCACCAAAAATAAAATGCCTATGCCTGAAGGATACTCAACTAATTCAAATAGTAGAGCTAAACCAGTAAAAGCTCCACAAACACGTATGGATTATATATCTGTAAGTTGTGTAAATGTTGACTAGTATAGTTGAGCTACAATATAGTGTGGTCATAACATTGGTCAGAAATTAAAGATAACATGTTTTAAATATTTCGATAAGTAATTGATAAAAATAGGAAAAGTCACGGATCTGAACTTTTGATCAGTTGATATAAAGATGAAGTTCTGTATTTATAAAATTGACTGTCTTATATGTTAAATGTATAGTAAAACGAAGTAAATATGACCAAAAACCATAAAAAATAACAAAAAACGTTTATCCTGTATGAAACAAAAGTATCGCATAACACATCATTTGAATTGCAATAACTCTCTAGTTACTATATAATCCATAGTATGAATCACTTTTCAAGAATTAAACTTACGACCATGCTATATCGTGATTCGTATAGTTGGTAGAAGCGATATAAAGGTGATTGTACAATTTGTCAGACGTGAAAGAACCTCAGTTGCAGATACCTAAAACAAACATTTGGGAAAATATAAGGGTGTTCGAGCTTGATCTGAACTTATGACGTTCAATATACCTTGGAATTGGTTCGAATGACGTTTGCAGCCTCAAACTTATTCACACGCCTTCATCGTATCTGTGTCACACAAGATTCAGGCTAAAACGCATGCGATACTGAGCTCAACTGCAATAGGTGTCTTCACTGAGCCTCTTAATTTATGACCTATATCGTTTCCACCGATTATGCGATAATTGTAGGATTTTCAATGATCTTCATAGAATTCGACATTTGCAGATGTGTAAGCAACGTCAGAGTTTAGTATCTCCACTACCCCATCTGTCCTCGCCATCCGTTTATTATGAATCACCTATAGTGATTAAAAGTGGAATAAGAAACTTGGATGGAAGTTTATCTAATGTAAACAATGTGTATCCTATTGTAATTGAAAGTGGTATACGACAAGGACTGAAACATTACTGTCTAAGGTCTGCAGTTCAACTATCAGAATGTCTTAATACCAATGTATTAGACAGTTCTGTAACTTTTAGCGTAGATAAAAATATTTGTGTTCTGGGCGTACAAGTACCTGCACAAATTGCTAGAGCGGTAAGTTAAATAATATTCGTGTCAAACATTTAGATTTCATGTTATTGTGGCACACTATTCCTTTTTTTTATTACAGACTAACAATATGAATCATGTTCTTGATTCTGATACTTCGTATACTGAAATTTTGTATGCTCATCTTCTCGATTCTGATGATACTCGATTAACTTATACACACTTTACGACAAAAGTAAATATTAATACTCTCGTGGAAATTACGTTCAATCGACCTGTTTATATTCAAAAGCATAAGGTACATTAGCTATATATTGAAATAGTTCTTAGCATTAAAGAACAAAAATTAACAAATATTATGAAGAATATTATTTCTTCTTTTTTTTAACTACAGATTTATCGAGTTGGGGTAGTTTTTAACAAAGTCGGACGGTATCCAATGGGAGTCTGTACTCAAAATATGGCCTGTGATTCTGTATTCTTCTCGTTCGGTGTTGGTAATAGTTCGGATAATGTACGAGATGGTCTTATTCGATCTATAGTTTTTACATACCATGGTGTTAATATGTAATACCAATAATAAAATTGGCTTACATAAAAAAATTTAAATCCGTTTGTTATTAACGTTTGTTGCACAAACAGTCTGAATTTTACAATTCAAATATTATTAGGTTCTGGATTGCACATTAATGTAATATATATTTTCATTTCTCACATAAAGTTACTTTTGTTATACCATCTTATATTTTTTAATAAATTGTTATTGTATAAAAGAATGTTATACAAAAAATGATTGAAATTTGATGAATATAAAAACATAATTATATTTATACTAATAGTATAAATCATTATTTATTTATTGGTGTTACTTAATTTTATTCTGCTTTACGCATGAGTAAAAAATATATTCTTTTCAATAGATAACAATATAACTACAAAATTTTGTATATATATAACGTTATCTATTATATTTGAATTATGTTCAGAGCTTTTTCTTAATATTTTCAATGCACAAATATATATAATTTGTTTTAAACATATAAATACTTACTTTTCTATATAGCTTTATATGTTCAATAATACGAGTACTATAAATAACATATTTTGTGGTTGCATATATATAAATTTTTATAAAGTGTAGTCAGTCTGTGTAATTAAGCATTTTATAACGTAAAAAAATAAAAAAAAGTAATATGTGTATATTAAATATACTTGTACCTTGAACTAATTCTCTTGCAACAATTATTAAAAAATTCATGAGTCATAATATCAATTTAAAGTGTATATAAGCAATGCATTATATAATTTTTGGTACAAGTAATAAATAAAAATTTTGTAAATGTATAGTAAAAAGAACTTTTTACATGTTCTATTATTTATGTTTTATGTATAATAAAATCCCATGTATCTCTCCATCTTAGTTTTAAAACTTCCTTGGCACTTAAATGAGTTGTACCATAACTAAGTACAGCAAATTTTTTAAATACATAAAGGACAAGTATCACCCATATAGCAGTACAAAATTTTAATGTGTGTACCAAAAAATTGTTCCGATATCGAGTTCTGGAAATAAAAAATTTTAATTAATTTTTGTAAAGTTCAATTTAAAAAAATTAATTATATAGATATACATCTTATGCAATTGCAAACAGTCGTCTTTTTTTGACACAACAAAGAAAAAGTGTGATTCGTCTGACTTGAATGATATATCCTCATACCTAATCGTTTTTCAACATACCCAATTAAGTAATATAGGTGTTCTATTGTTGCTGCCGTAAGCAGTAGTTTAAAGATAAACGCTGGTAAATAATGATGAAGAAATAGAGTTCTTTCAGTAAACATAAAAGGCAAAAAGTGTAACAAATAACCAGCCAATAAGATGCTTCCAACATTAGAAAATTTGTTCCATTCTTGGTGTGCAATGTCAAAACACATTCGTCTTCGTCTTAACACATAAAATATTAAAAGGGATGAATATATAATTACACAGGCTGTTCCAGAATACCAAATTACTATATTTCCTAAAAGGTGCACCTGTGCCTATAACAAAAATTAATATATTGACGATTATTATAATATATTAATAAATTTAGATATTTACGTAGATATTTACATTACTGTCATTAGAAACCCAATATGCAATTCCTCTAGACATTAACGGCCAGTCTAAAGGATCGCTAGAATACATATGACTGTTTTGCCCTTCTTGTCCACTGAAGAGCATCTTTATCTGTAATTCCACAAATTTCTCCCAGAAACTTAAAGTAGTAGCTTGTAATGGAATCATTTCAGCATTGATCAATTCTCTTTCTCTTTGCTTTTGATCTTCACTTTTGGTATATCTATGTTCTTCAACATTCCATATAGAGTCTGTTTGATCTACCAATCTATCTGCCACTACTTCATGCTGATTGAAACCCCAATCAGGCAATTGTCTTCCACTAAATTTTAACGCGTAATCCGTATTTACATGTATTAGACGTATTTGACTTTGAATCGCGTGCCAAACATCACCGATGCTATCTTTATTAGTTATTTCTACTCTCCAAAGATTTTGCGCGGGCATAGACACGTTATAATCGATGTAACAAGACACCTCTTGGCTTTGAGGAGTCATGGGGGCGGCAACATCGTGTGAATTTAACGCCCGACTTGTAATTCCGTGTACTAATTGTATTACATCACCATGTTTTATTGGTTCACTAGGTTTTGTAACAACTAAATCATTTCTTTCTGGCTTTTTTACAATCCACCAGTTATTTACATCTTTAAATGAATAACATGTAACTTGCTGCTGATGAGAACTTCCTCTGCCATCTGGATACCTTAATGGATACATATGATTATGACTGTGAAGCCAACAAGCTCTTCCATAAGTATGTCTCAAAGTAATCTGTGATCCATGTGTAACTTCTACAGGTTGACCTTTTGTAATACTAGCAAGGCCCCCATCAAGACTTGCTTGAAAAGCGCTTGTCATCACTGAATCATGTGGCCCAGCTTTAGAGAGTATTGTCAAATGTACGTAGAAGATAGTCAAATAAACAGTACAGATAACAGTCAATATTACAAATATTCTTATTGCAAGATGAACGCACAATATCATATTCGATAAAGTTTTCCTTGGTATTAAATTCCAATAATCGTAGGCAATTAAAAATAATGCCAACATCAATGAGTATAGTCCAACATACTTTACACTAAAAGAAATTTTATTATATTTATAGCAATAAATTTAGTTATGAAAAATGTTTAAATAATATCTATTTAAATCATACCATAGTGCACATGTTAAGTTTGCTATGCCTAAGATTAACCATATCCACCAGGACAAGGATGTTGGTTGATCCATTATTTTTCTAAATTTTATGATGCATATCAATCCATATAATGAAAATTGCATTAGGATACTTTCCATTAAAATAAACCTAGATTGTGTTAACAAAGCATTATCTGAA
Organism: Xylocopa sonorina; assembly: GCF_050948175.1. NCBI lineage: Eukaryota > Metazoa > Arthropoda > Insecta > Hymenoptera > Apidae > Xylocopa > Xylocopa sonorina. The sequence goes on along the minus strand of NC_135197.1, from coordinate 8,145,069 downwards.
ATAGTAATGGAAGTATATAGAATGAAAGCAATATAGCCAAATTTGTATTCTTACATATTTGTATGATAAAAAACAATGTGACGAGAGAAAGAGAGAGAGAGAGAGAGAGAGAGAGAGAGAGAGAGAAGGGAAATTACCGAGTAATAATAAAATTCCTGCCAATGCGGCAGACCACTGTTTCAAACCTAATTCTAAAATTAGATGATAAGCGGTCGGGATTAAAAAACTCCCGCATAATGCTGGTACTAATCGTAACGCAAACAAAGGAACGGATTCAGCGTAAGGACTTCCTATTCTATCGAATTTAAATTGACCATCAAAACCAGCTAAATACGCTACTGCGGAAATAAGTTGTTTTCCTAATGGAGGATGCGAATCGAAAAAAAATGTCCTCTTCATATAAAGTCCCACATATTTTCCGTAATGTAGCTCATCAAACCTGTTTCAAATAACACCTATAATTAATATTATTTTAATTAAAATAAAACGTGTGAGATATACGAAAATTTCCGAAATCATTCAATGATTTATAAAACAAACTTTTAATTCAAAAAAGCGATCTATTAATATAGAAAGTATTAAATATATGTATCCATTAATATATAGAAAATAACTTACACTACGCTTCGTGGTTCTTCCAAACGATAAAGTCGAGTAACAATTCCAGTTAATAACAATATAACCGAAACTAAGTCGATTTCGAGATTTATTTTAATTCGAGCCCTCGGTACTGTATTTGCCGATTTTTCCAAAGAACTGAATTTTTCGACCGTATCCGAGACGATTTCTTTATCTTTCTATTAAAAAATCCATAAAATAGTATAAGCATGTACAAATTTTAAAAGGTAAGATATAAACAATAAATTTTGTAATTAACAATTCAAAACATTAAATAAAATGCATAAAAGAAAAATCCCAAGAATGATATAATACAAAATAAAGGATTAAGTATAAATGAATAACATTTACCTCATCTCGTTGACCGTCCTCGACATAATTGTTCGGAATATGTTCGTAATCAAACTTGGCGCTTTGTATCCACGACTGTTTGTTGTCTATCGTTTTTCTTCGCCTTCGACGAACTTCCATCGCATAAATCTCTAATTAGTAAAACGCTAGAGTAATATATATTACGTACCTTGGTTCCCTTGATTATTATTATTTCAAAAAAGTCAACAAGGAGAGAAGAACGTCCGACCACTACTCGGTGTCTATCGTTAACCCACGTCATCAATCGAGTAATAGCTTCAAGTCAACGCTGTCCTGTTTATAAAAATTTCAATCTCTGGGTAAATGTTACTCTGACATTTTTACCTGTCTGTGAAATATTGGTTGTTGCTCAATATTACGACAAAACGTCGGCAACATGTGAGACGTGGAATTGATAAAAACAATCATCAGGTTCAGTCTGTACAGTACAATAATATGATATAACGGTACTATCACCGAAAATTCCTTTGACTACCCCTTCTGCGCATCACGCGGTAATCTCGTACGGTACTTGTTTTCTAAAGTAAGTAAAATAATAGAATAAATACAACTGATTTCCCTTTGCTCTTATATTTTTCCTTTTTTGCGATTATTAATCATTTATTAGCATCGTAATTATTAAATGCTTCTTGTTTACATTTACATACTTGTTGCAGACCAAAGAATGAGTAGTGATAAGATTTCTTGTCCTATATGTTTTGAAGAATTTCCTTCTGCGACAATAGAAAATCATGTTAGTAAATGTTTATTTCTGAATGAATCAACGAGCAAAGAATCTTCACCTGTCTTCAAAGATGAAAGTCCAGCAAGGAAATACATAAAATTGAATAATTCAAAAGCAAAAAAGAGCGACTTAGGATCAGTGAAAAAGAAAGATAATTCAATGGGTTCGTTTACAATAAATATAGATTCCCAAATATCGGAGGCTTCATCCTACAACAATGTAACTATTTTCTTTTATGTTATGAAACAGAGAATAATAATATTGAAACATATGATTGTTAATAATATTAAATTATAGATAGATAAAGAAATTAAAAAGTCATCAAAAAATGATCATGTACCTCTTGCTGAACGCATGAGACCTACAACACTTTCAGGATACGTTGGACAGTCTCATATACTTGGGCCATCTACAGTTCTCTATCAGTTGTTAAATAAATCTGAAGTACCAAATATAATTTTATGGGGCCCACCTGGCTGTGGAAAGGTAATGAAATATAATCTGTTAATTTCACTACTTTTGTGAAATTATTAAGTTGTTGAAATTTTATATATGCGAATATACGCATGTAAATTTAATTTCAGACTTCTCTGGCAAATGTTATAGCTCACATATGTAAACATAAATCAAATGGTAAAATGAGATACGTTAAGTTATCTGCAGCTATGGCTGGCGTAAACGAAGTAAAAGAAGTAGTCACTATAGCTTCAAATGAGTTAAGATTTGGTAGACGCACAGTAGTTTTTATGGATGAAATACATCGTTTTAACAAAGCTCAACAAGATGTATTTTTACCTCATGTTGAATCTGGTACTATTACGTTAATTGGTGCAACAACAGAAAATCCATCATTTAGTTTAAATTCTGCACTCCTTAGTCGTTGTAGAGTTATTGTTTTGGAGAAATTAAATCTATCTAATTTAACCTCTATACTAAGTCGAGCTGTGTCTTCACTAGAAGGAATGATACACAATTCGAATAAGAAATTGGAAGACACTGAGAAAGTACCAAAATTCATTGTAGATGAAGCAACCATAAAATGGTTAGCAGAAACATCTGATGGCGATGCTCGAATAGCTTTAGGTGGTTTAGAATTAGCAGTTCAGTGCAAAGTACCAAATGATGAAGAATTTCTTCAAGCTGGTCCTGCCACTATAACGTTAGATGATATTAAAGAAAGTCTTAAGAAATCCCATATGTTATATGATAAAAAGGGTGAACAGCACTATGACATGATTTCAGCATTACATAAATCTGTTAGAGCCAGCGACGAAAATGCCTCTCTTTACTGGTTAACAAGGATGATATTAGGTGGTGAAGACCCAGTTTACATTGCTCGAAGATTAGTAAGAATGGCATGCGAGGACGTTGGTTTAGAAGATCCAAAAGCTCTTGGTAGTAAAAAAATTCATAATATTCATTACTTAATTTAAATTCTTATCAAATACAAGAATTATTTATAATATAACTTACAGAAATTGCAGTGCATACAATGCATGGTTGTAAAATGATAGGAATGCCAGAATGCGATGTTCTCTTAGCACAGTGCACAACATATTTGGCAAGAGCACCAAAGTCTAGATTAATGGAGGATGCACTCAGAGCTGCTCAAAGAGCAGTGGCTGAACATAAAGGACCTCAGCCAGGAGTGCCATTGCATTTAAGAAATGCTCCAACAAAACTTATGAAAAATTTAGGTAATCATATATTATTGGTTATTATACAAAATACATTTAACAATGTACAATATTTTGCATAAATTTGATCATAGGATACAGCAAAGGATACAATATGAAGCACAAAGATCAATCAGGATTGAATTATTTACCAGAAGGATTGGAAAATTTTAATTTCTTTGATTATCATTAAAATTACTTGATATAAATTTAATAACATTAAAATGTATATAGATATTACATATACATTTTGTTTATATGTGGAATAATATAAAATACTGTTTATAAGATTTGTCATGTTCAAATATAGTAGAACTTAGTTGATATTTCATAATTACTGTAGATTCATTGTTATTTTATATTCTCGCATTTTTTCCATATAATAGTTTTATTATTAGCAGGCATATCAATAATGTCTACTATTTTTATACCATTCTTTTTTGCTAATTCTATCAGATCATTAATGTCTCTGAGACCCCAATTTGGATCTTGAGATCTTAAAGATTTATCAAAATTAACGTTACTTTCTGGCGTTATTTTTCCATCTATAGCATAAGGTCCGTACGTAAATAAAATACCATTATTTTTCAACAATTTGCCCGCATTGTTAAACAAACCAATAGAACATTCATAAGGTGAAATATGCATCATATTTGCATTATATATATAATCGATACTGGCTTCTTTAAAAATGCCATCACCCCAAATATGAAAATCTGTTGTAATATCTATTTTTAGAGGATGTTTTACATTTGAAAATTCATTTGTATAAGCAGCAATACTGTTTAGCAGTTTCGGATCATATTCTGAAGGATAAAATGTAATGTGAGGAAAATGTGGCGCAAAATGGGCTATATGTTGTCCACTACCAGAAGAAATTTCCAAAAATGTTTGAGGTGTACCATACTGAATATACTTTTGAAGAACTGATAGTATTGGTCCCTTATTACGATCAGCTGCAGGATATACAAGCTTCTTGGCAGCCAGGATGCTAGACCTTAAATTAGAGACCAATGCATTACTTATTATTTATATAATTATATACATAGTAACTATTATTATGTATATTATGACCTGTTCTCCTTTATTAACTTATAACTTGTTTCTTTTTTAACATACTTTTCTATAAAAGTAATTTAACAAAACAAAACTTACTTGTGACTAGCAGCACATTGAATAATTGTATTCATGTTTAGTTGTACATTGATACTATTTCAGACCTGAAAAATTTAAGTATGAACTTTGCAAAATACCATAAAGAATAATATATATTTAAAATTAGAATATAAACTATAGAAAGTAGGATTTAAATTGTACATTATGTACAAATTTATATGAAATATTATTACACGCGCTTAATACAATAAAATAGGCATTTGCATAAAATAAAAATCAATTTTATTACGATTCTTTTAACGCAAATAAAGATTTCTATTATGTTTCTTCAATGTCAAATTAATTATGGGATATATACATATAATATACTCGTAATATCTCGTTAAAACGAACTTAAAATGTAATCGCTGAGATCAAGTTCTGCATCTCTCTACGAAATCAAATCTACTTATAAATTCAAAATATATATATAAAATAAGATAATACATTGCAATTTATAGCATTTATTAATTGAACATCTGTCACATTTTTTCATTAATTAAGCTAAACTGAGTTAAATAATACATTAATTATTTAGTACAATTAACTCCTTTTATCATTGCTCCCCTTCCCTTTACTTGACTTTTCTTGATTCTTCTTATTTTTCATTGAATTTGGTATATACACAGAATGTCCTGTTTTTTTCAAGTGTTCAAATAGTTTGTTCTTACTAGGAAATTCATTTTTACATGTGACACAACAATGTGCTAAGTCTGAAACTTCAGTAATCTGTGATCCTTTCTTATTTTTATTTTCACCCTCTTTTTCTAATGATTTTTTCCTTCCATTTTTCGATTTTTTACTTTTAGAATTTTCATTAACTACATTATTTGTTTCTAGATTCTCCTGCAACAGTTCTATTTCATTTGCTTCTTTGTCTAGTTCTTCACACTCCTCTGTCTTATCATTATTCTCAACGATTTTATTTAACATTGCTTTTCTTTGTTGTTGTTTCTTGCGCTGTTTTTTTGATAATAATATATCTTCATTGATATTTGTATCTTCATCACTATCTTCTTCCACTACCAAATTTTGAACATTCTTCTTTCGTTTCTTCTTTTTCTTTTGTTTTTTAAGTTGCACATTTTCCTCTTCCTCTTGGTCAGAAATAAGTTCATCTTCAGAAGTTGGATATTCCTCTTCTGTTACCTTAGGTGGTACATAAAAAGCATCATCCATCTGAGGTCCTGTAGCAAGTTTAGTCCCTTCTGGATAACATTTTATAACTTTTGATTTTCTAATCTCATCAAAGGCTTCATCATCTGATATTAATTCTTCTTCTGAAGTTTCTTCTTTGGTATTATCTTTATTCTGTATATTATTTTGTGAAGGATTTAATAAGAAATCAGGCATTTGTGAGTCTCTAGCCAATTTCTGTTCACTTTCTGAACTTGATGTGTCACTTTCATTTTCATCAGAAGTTTCAAATTCTTCATCTTCTTTTACCATAGAAGCTTTCATTGTTGTAATATTATCCTTGTGTTTTTTGGAATTCTCATGATTTGAAAATGCTTTATGTGTTTTAAATATTTTATTGCAAGCAACACAATAAAGAGAATTATCAGATATCACAGTTTCATCATCCATGTCACCATCAGAAGATGAATCTTCACCGAATTCCTGATTCAGATTCGCTTCAATATTTTTAAGTTCAGCTTCTATGTTTGAAAATTTTGACCATTCTGACACTTTAAGTTCCTTTAATTGTTTCTGTCTTTCTAACACCTGTTGTCTTTTCCTCTCTTCTGCTTTCTTTAGATTTTCTTTTGCACGTTCAGCAAGCTTCGCCACATGAACTTGTACTCGTTTATCACGTTTACGTACAAATGCAACCAAATTTCTTACTTGTTCATTTCTTTCTTTCTTAGCTTTGTCCCTAAATTTTTTATTCTCTTTCTCGATAATCCTTACTACACGCCTATTGGGAGCACCCCTTATATCATAAGGATCTAACCATGCAAACGATCTCTTTGTGCTATAACTTTGCCAGTAAGCATAAAAATTATGAACAACTTCTTCATATGAACTTTTCGAATCTCCAAATCCTGGAACTTCTTCATCCGAATCTCCCTCCTTTGAAAATTCTAAGTCTTCAGCTGCCAATTTTTCAAATACAGTACGATAAACTGTGTAAAATCCTTTCTCATCATCCCCATATCCTTTGAAACAGGTAGTTGAAAAATATTGGAAGAGATCAATCGAGTCGTCCTTATAATCTTCACCAATACCACCTTTTAAGATTGCTTCACGATGATTGTCATACCAGGTGCGTTCATGAGGATCACTTAACACTTCCCAGGCTTGCTGGACAAGTTGAAATTGTTCCTTTGCTTCCTCAGGATTGTCTAAGTTTTTATCCGGATGCCATTTTAATGCCAACTTCCTATAAGCTTTCTTTATGTCATCATCAGAAGCGTTTCGTGGTACTGCCAATACCTCGTAATAACATTTCATTGTAATAATAAATAATATCGCCTACTTAGGGTATTATAAACTGTAGCGTAACCTCGCACAATATAAATGTATGTAAATCATATGCTAAAAGAAAATCACATTGTATTGATATCAATTGGTTAGTAAAAAATTGTACATATTACAGACACGTGTGTACACAGCCGCTTATTAATAAGTTTAACAAATTTTCACGTTGCATACGGTTTAAAATCTATTTACATCGATAGGTTTAAAGATATCTTACCGAGTGTTTCTGAATGATATAATGAAATTGAAATGTCAGGTTATGTATTTTTACATAGAGAACATGCGTGCATGAAGTTGGCTTTGCTTCGAAACACTTGTCAAATTTATTCCAAGATTTATGATCTATACTTCAGGAATTGTACATACAAACTTCTATATGGTATATGCATATTTGTGGATTTTACATAAATTTACAAAAAGTATGGACTCAAATGAACATTGACATTGTTTATCTTTCGAGTGGTAGCGGAAATACTTTTGCAATCAAATGATCAACAATCGTATTTGAAGGTTGACATATTTTTCCATGAATTTTTGTCAAACGTTAGATTAATGAGGTAAGCATGTTGTTCACGTGATTATTTCACTAGTAACGATGCTAACCTAATAATTAAAATGCAATTCTTAATTCAAAATAGTCTTTTGTAATGCGAAATATTCGATCTTGAAATGAAACGTGTCGTAACTTCTGCTTTACTTTATATCGAATTAGAGGAGATTTTACTAGGGATCTTTTGACGTGGAACAGCTGATTGTATGCATTATTCGTCGACTATTCTCAACATCAAGATGGCCGCGGTCGTGAGAGTGCAGTAAGGGTTGTATGATTTTTGGCATATATCGCCAGTTACGACGTTTGGAGCCGTTGTCATTAATATTCAATATTTTCGGTAAATATTTCTATGTTTCTTTACATAGAACACGCGTTGATTTGTCGTAATAATTACATATGAATGAGATAAAACTGAAACCCTACAAATTGTCAGTGACATCTCGTGAACGTGATATAGCAGACGCCTCTAATTGCTTTTAATAGGTTTTCTTCGAGACTTAGTGTATCGCGTTGTTGCGATGGCCTTTGTGGTAGATGCTTGTCAAGCCCTTTTTGCTACGGACGAGGGATTCATTTGCTATCGACGAAACTATCCGCTATTAATATTGATGTAACACTGATTATACTTCGACTACTTTATAACAAGGTTTTGTCATTTATTTATTACGGGATTATTTTGTTGCATTGCCAGTTAATGACCTGCTTTAGATTGTTACTTTGAATTACTGTTATCTTATGTGCCATCAGAGAAACGTATATTATAGACGTGACAATTTGCACCTTTATATTCTTGCGAATAAAACATGTGCATAGCCTATGTATGTATTGTGTTTTTATATTGTCAAAACAAAAATTTTCACTTAACTAACTGACAAATTAATATACATTGTGTGTATGTGCAAGAGGGAGTATACATTTTAGATGAAACTATATTCGATGAATAATGTTTTATACTAATATATAAATAAATGTACATTACATAATGAAACTTGTTATTGAACGTATATTAATGGTATTCTACGGATAAATTTTATAACATGATACGATTCAAGTATAAATATGTGACATTTATTGCACATGTAAATATTAGGATCTTTCTAAAATGTATGTGATTCAAATATGAATAATATTATTTTACCGTTTTGATTATGTTTAAAATACATAAGTAAATTGTCCAAGAATTTTATTTAATTTTATATTAATATGTCCCAATTTTATGTTCAATTTTAGAGTGACTGTGTTTATTAATAGTATAAGATAATTAAACAGATGCTAAAATATGTTAATTCATAATTAACTTCAACTATAATATATTATAGGTTGAATTTTAAAAATGACAGCGGGTACAAGCTTAGTAGTGCCCATAGTATTATGGGGTCGTATAGCTCCAACTCATTGTATTTCCTGTATTTATTTATCTCGAGATCAAAAAACATTAGTAACAGGATGTTATGATGGTCAAATTTGCTTGTGGCAAGTAGATCCAGAAACATTAAAGGTAAACATATTATTTTCGTAATTAAATTTTTTTAATATTACGAGAAACTTTCACTAATTACTTTGGTAATTGAATATTAAGATGAATCCAAGATGTTTACTTGTCGGTCATACTGCTCCAATAATGTGCCTGAGTCGAGCAAGCGTTATTATGGAACAAAATTATATCGTTAGTAGCAGTGAAAGTGGAGAAATGTGTACTTGGGATTTGGTAGATGGAAAATGCAGGGAAGCTGTAAAACTCAGTAGTGTTCATACACAAATGTTGCCTTATGTCTCAGCTGGTGGAGAAGATGTTAGACTTTTTTGTTCCGGGTATGTAGTAGTTATGTGCATATGTGTATTAAATTTTCAAAATACTTATTTTTGTTATTTTTAGGTACTATCCTGAAGTTTTAGTGATGGACCCTTTCAGTTTGGAAGTTTTATTTACCCTAAGTTCGCGTGTTAACCCTGATTGGATCAGTGCTTTGCACGTTTTGCGGCCGGCCAAACGGAAAGGTCGGTTCTACGTGCACACAAGTTAGTTACACTCCATCACATCTACACTTTATACCATAAATTGCTATCTTATCTTTCTCTGACTTCTTTACCAATCTGTATTGTGCAAAAGTTTGTTGTTTTGAAAAGAGAGTGGGGGAAAGAGAGAGAGAGTGAAAATTATTGTTTCATCCTGATACAATTACATTATCTTGTTTGGATTTTAAACAAAGCATTCATTTGCACAATATGTTTGGTATTTCCTGGCCTATTAATTTTTTATTATACTATTTCTCTGCTCTGAACAGGTTTTTGTTTTATAAATTTAAAAAAAGTTGTTAATTGAAGTATATATTCTTTGTGTTATTTACTCAATCGGAATATTCTTTCTAGTGCAATTATTAACAAGGATTGAGTACACATACTTTTTGTCTTTTAGGATTTAAAATTTTCTGCTAACTTTTCAAGCAATTAACTAATAAAAAAAGCTTCATGCTTTGGGTATATTAGCTATATCTTTTTGTAGGTATCTTGTAATTATTTAAATTGATGATACTATTTAATGTACTTTGTGATATACTATTTGGTGGTGATAATTTAAAAATTATTAGTCTTAATAAAAGTTACAATGTTGCAGCATGTTAATGAAACACATATGGAGACAAATCAGTGCTATTGCACTGATAGACAAGACTCTCTCATGTCTTTCATATTTTCTTTCTTTTCAACTTTTAATTTTCACATTTTTTCTTTTTTTTTTTAATAGTAAGATCAAATGAGCAGGCATTAATACTTCAACAGACCTTCCTTTTGTGCTAATCTCCTTCACTTGCATTTCCTTTCATTAAAATCATTGCAACATACATTGCATTTGCCAACATTAATCATTTTATCATATCATTTATTACACACTATATCTATCGTAAGTATATACTTAAATTGACAATTTTTCAATGATATGTTTAGTGTCTGTATGTAATGAATGCACTTATAAGAAATGTCAGTTCAATATTGCTTTCCTATTATAGATGCAACATATTTATTGTACTAAGTTCTAAAGTACATTATTTTGGTTTAAAAAAAGGAATGTAAATAATATGAAAAAAAATATAATTGCATGTACATAATTGATCAAGAGTTTTTTCAATGCTTGAACATTAATACAATTTCATTATATTCTTTAATATATGACATCTTAAAAGTTCAATACATATAAAACATCTGAACAGTAAAAATATGTGTCTCAGTGGACCTTTTCTTTATTCATTATATTCTTTGTGTAATAAAGCTTTTGGGAAATCAAAAATTGTAAACTAAATGTTTTGTGCATGATTTAAGTAAGCATGGGTTGAGACTTTGTACGGATATAATTGTTTAACATGGAGAATTTTGTTTTGTATTGAATTGTGTCTTTATGTTATAAGGGATCAGATATTAAGCAAATCATTCAGATGCTAAACTAATTAATTCTGTGAAAGTTAGTCGTTTACTTTCTGCATGGTCAAATACTAATTATATACTTGATATTAAAGGTGAAAAATTTACAGAAGTGAAGTTGATTAGTAGCATCTGAGAGACTCAGCTGGTGTAATTAGTATCTGTTTTAAATATTTTTTTCTGTATTTTGCTAAATTTGTTTATTAATACTAAACTGCTATTATGTTACTTTATGCATTTATAATAATTATAAAGCGTCACTTTGGTGATTCTTGTCAAAAAGTTTTTTGCTTAAAAAGCTATGACACCTTCTTAGATGTAGTTAACGCGCAACAGGCGCTTCCATTCATTTAAAGACGACGTTGTGCTGGCATTAACGACAACTGGTACAGTCAAGGTGTGGACACTTCTTGGACATGAAAATCGTAACAGCGAACCTCTTTACGAACACGAGAGTAAACAAATACGGTGTTTAAATGCTCTTGCAATGACCTGTTGCCCGTATAATCAGAGGACCGTATTAATTGTGTGCTCCAAACATTGGCAGGTATGGCTCTATTTATTGCTGTACTTTCTTAAATTCATAAACATTTATTTTACTGATATATTGCTTGCATTAGATATACGATGCTGGCGATTTCTCTCTTCTATGTTCAATCACTGCACCCTGTGGTGAACGTTGGATGGCTGGAGACTTCTTAGCCGCAGATAGAGTTATTTTGTGGAGTGACGAAGGTCACGGATATCTCTATAAACTTCCAGCTAAGTACGTTTTACAATAGAATTGATACTATTTCTTCTTATTATTATCTAGTTTTTTATTCCAAATTTTTATCTTATATATTTTGGAACTTTTATAAGCTATGAAGAAATTAAGAGTTATAAAAAATTTTATGAGTAATGCGCAGCATTAAATATTTATAAAATGAAAGATTACCCAATATGAGTAAAAAATATAAATTTATAATAGATAATTCATTTGTTGCTTATAGGGTTCTGGTACACTTTGACAGGTAGTGTTTCTATATTTAATGTTGTAAATTTTCTCTGATATATAATAATTAACATATTAGAGAAGTTTAAAAAATATCAATAGCATGATAAGAGATACTAACTAATGTGCTCTAACAAATACTGTTACAATTAACAGAAAGCATAAAAAAAGTAAAAAATTACATTATAAACAGAGGAAAATTGTATAATTAAAAGCTACAGTACTGATTTCTACTTAATGTAGAAAATCTTTTGAAAATTAATTGTTCTATTTTATGTTTGTAATATATATTTAAGAGGAAATAATACAATGCTATAAAGTATATTCAAATTTTAAAATGTAATGTAAAGCAACTAAAATGTAGTTTTTTGTTTCAATACTAATGTCACATGTAATTCATCATTTTTTCTTTGATATATTATACTATATTTGTTGTTAGATATGTAGGTGGATTTTTCTCAAGCAAACACATTATTGCTCCAATTAATTAAACCCTGCAATTTATTGTTCTTAAAATTAAATGCTATTTTATAGAAGCACTTGCTGGCAATGCACATTCAGTATTTTGTTACCTTATATTTCTTTTTACTTCATTTATCATAAACATTCATTTTCAGTCATTAAACAAGAAATACAAATTTTAAACTATTTATTCCATGTAAAAATTAATATGGTGAAGAAATTTTCAATTATATTATTAAATCCTTAATAGATATATCAAAGTTCTTTCTTTCTGAACTTTCTTCAACCAGTAGAAAAAAAAGAGAACACCAAAAGTAATTGAATCAAAGTTTGATTAGAAATAAGATTTTGTTGTAATTAATTATACTATAACTAAATGTATTTTTCTCTAATTTCTACATGTCACAAATAAATCATGAAACGACTCGTTTTTACGGTGATGTGTCTTTTTCATATAATACACATCTACTGCATTCTACGGTGGATCTGGTGTTCTTCTAGCAAGTTGAAGGGCAAGGCTCTTAGCAGGTAACCCTGCATTATCTCTGTTACACACTTTCTTCTTGCGTTCTTCACTGTAATTTCTGTCTCTTTACTTATGTTCTTTGTATCCATTTTTGCTAAGCAATTACGTTTCTACAGGTTTGTTTACCTTCTTCACTAGTTTTCCCAAAGCCCAATTAGTATAACAAATAAACTAGAACTGCTTATCAATTTCTCATTTGCATAAATAAAAAACCAATAATCTGAAATGTGTTGTTCAAAATATCATAAGCAGATATAATAAATGACTGTTAACAATATTCACCTTTCATTTCATAAATTTAATCAATGGTTCATACAGATACTTTTTAATTGTAGGTTTGAATTGACAATATTACATTCTATAGTTTTGTGTTCACAACACTATAAAAGGAAAAAAGACAAATTTTTAACAATTAAATATGCAAATTACATGCAAGTTGAAACATACTTGTGCTTATTGTATTCTACTATTTCTTTCACTTTTTGAAGCAATTTAAACAAAAATATTATGCTACTGTATTATACCTTGCCGCATTTCACATCTTGTTTTCATGTTTTATCTGTTTTAAGTTGCTTTATATGTGTCACTATTACTTGAACTATGTATGTGAATAATAAAAGCAATTCATTAAAAAGTAGTAGTGCTATGCCAGCTTATGTAGTCTTAGTAAGCTACGCTATATTATTTTAGTTGCATTTATTGTTTAAATAAATTTATGTATTAAGAAGGTTTCCTTTTCATGCATTTGTTTAACAAATTATTATGCAATTATGCTAAAACAATAATTGTGTACATTTATTTAAATAATTTATGAAGCGCTTTAATGCTAGTTGATATATATTAAATATAACTAAGCAATATAAGAATACTGGTATGTAAAAAAATTAAGCTATTGAAATTAATAAATACAGGAGTCTATTTACTATTTACAGATTATAAAGTGTTCTTAATTTGATAGTTTGCTATCTGTTATAACATATAGTATATCAATGAAGTAATATATTATTCTTTGTTTGTTTAATACTATAGCAGCGTTGCAGACAATAAAAATTTTCATACTGCGGGTGCTGAATATGATCAACCTTACCTCTACTGCACTCTGACGCAACCCGGAGATAAAGTAAGTGTGAAATTACTTTTTAATGGAACTGTTATTTTTATTTTATATTTTCTCTTCATTTCAGCCTCTATCGTGTCCACCAGCAATGCGATTAGTTACAGTTCAAAAGCAAAGTAAAACATTTAAGTATTTATTACGTGGTGATAGCGAAGGAGTTGTTGTTCTCTGGATGGTACCAGAAGTAACAAGTCAACAATTAATTCAAATTTGTCAGAACGATCGTTCAACTCCACTTTCATTGTCACCAGCAGTAAAAACGAGCATTACAGCCGCTTGGGAAGAAATGAAACCATCACCAGTCGGAATATTAGATCAGTTAGATAGTGGAGATGGCCACGGCATAAAGTTAACAGCTTGTATATATTTACCGCAACAGAGTCGTTTAGTTGTCGGCCGCGAAGACGGCAGTATTGTCATTGTTCCTGCAACGCAAACAGTTATGCTTCAATTACTTCACGGCAATCATCAACAATATGATGGTACAATAAATTTATTAATATGAAAATAATATTTTTTTCAATAGTATTTTGCTTCAACGATAAACTATATTATACGTGAAGGGGCAGGGGAAAATAAATTCAAACAAGCTTAATTTTTAGGGTAATAATATCCATAAGAGAGATATGAATCCATATCTCTTTAAATATCACATCTTTTTATTTTTGATATTTAAAAATGTTTAATCAAATGTTTGGAATCATACTTCTTCCTTTTTATTTTATTATGTGGTTTATAGATTGGCCACCTCACCAAATACTTGAGGGCCATTCTGGTCGAGTGAATTGTCTTCTATATCCACATGGAGCAGCTCCACGTTACGATCGAGCACATCTCGTGTCTGGGTCTGTTGATTTTGCTGTATGTTTATGGGATCTTTATGCTGGTACACTCATTCATAGGTTCTGTGTCCATGCGGGTGAAATTACACAGTTAATGGTACCACCTGATAACTGCAGTGTATGTTCAATTTAACTAGTAATATTTTATACTTTTATTACATAATTACAATGTCATTATTTTTGTAGCCTAGAATACAGAAGTGTGTTTGCAGCGTTGCATCGGATCATAGTGTTACTTTGTTATCATTAGCAGAAAGAAAGTGTGTTGTTCTTGCTTCTCGACATTTATTCCCAGTTGTCACGATAAAATGGAGACCATTGGATGATTTTATGATTGTTGGATGTTCAGATGGAGCTGTGTATGTATGGCAAATGGAAACTGGTCACCTAGATCGTGTATTGCACGGTACATATAAATTCTATTAATTTTATGATTATAACTTTGTTACTCTTGCAAAATTAAATATTACAGCATTATGTACATATTAAATTTGATTTTTGCAATGTTGTAACTAAGATTTTTATAGGTATTATTGCAGAAGAAGTACTCTATGCATGTGATGAAAATACAATGGCTGCAACTGGTGGATCAGCTACAGGTGGTGAATTAGGTTTAGCTAACCCTGCTGTTCATTTCTTCAGGTAAATAAAATTTTGGTACATAGATGATGAGAAGGAGAATAGTAGAAAGTTGATCTTTGTTATCTTTGTGTTGGTTTGTTTGTTCAGAGGTTTGAGGCATAGAAACCTTTCTGCCATAAGGCATGCGACTCAAAGAGGCTTACACCAACTGCAACAACTTCATGGTGGACACGGAGTTGATCATGGAAGCCAAATAAAAGCAAAGGGTACACCTTTAATGATTCAAGGCTTTAGGAGTAATCCTAAGGATCCAGAAAGTCACATTTTATTTTTTGACATAGAAGCATTAATAGGTAATATTTTATTTGTTTCCGTGTGTAAGGAATTAAGTTTTATGTAAAGTTGTTTAAAGTATGCTTATTTTTATTTTGTTGGTATAGTACAATTACTTAGTGATGAATATGGAGCAATGTCGCCAGGTTCTTTGGAAGCACAGGGTCTAATTTCAGCTTCCGAATATCAAAAAGTTGCAGCACTTACACAATCTGCTAGTCCAGATGCTCATAAGAAAATTGCAGGTAAAAATTCCTTCATTAAACAACTGTTATATAGTTACATTCGTCTATATTAATATACTAAACTAGCATACAACAACTTGTACTAACATGCCACTTTATAGACTTTTTCGGTCGCGTCAAGGATAAGGCAGGCGACGTTGAACGAATTTTAAAGGAGAAGGATCGCCACGGTATTGTGCTCTGTTACTGTTTCATTTTGCAAGCTGTAGTTTCCGTGTGACTTTTTTTTGTATATTTTATAAAGCAAAAATTTTGCAAGGATCCTATATAGGATCATTGGACGGATTTCACACATTTCGTTTAGCACAAATTGTTCAACATAATCACACACACATGAACTTTTTTTCGTAATTGCATGTCCACGAATGTAGCCAAATTTACATACATTATTAATCCGTAATATACTATTCATTATGCAGTGAAATTCTGCATCAAGACGACCTTATTCAAGTATGGTTTCACAGTATTGTTTCATTTCAACCAACTTTCAATAAGCTTAAAAAAGACATTTCATTGCAAAGCAGTGCTTTGTATTCTTAGTTTATCTATCGATTAGCAGTATTTCTTTTATACTTAATACATTGTTTCTCACATGTGATTTACATGTGTCCTTTTTGGAATGTTCCTTTCACATAATATTTATTGGAGGTTTCATAGTGCATTTAATCCACACTTCAGCTGTAGTCATTAGAAGATTGGTGTTTGAAAAGATATATTCTCTTATTATATCGTCTAAAGCCAATTTCTTTCTGTAGGTATATTGGCTAAAATGAAGGAGGGTGCAGAGAACGTACACACTAAGATTCAGGCCAAGGTGGAAAGCGTTGGCCTCAAGCCGTCGACTCTCGATGGCAAAGGTTAGCCATGATTTAAAGAAGATGGCAAAATTATTGTATTTTCTACTGTTGAAATTTCGTGGCATGGATTTGTTTTGTTAGTTTAGATTAGTCGCTTTGTTTTCCATTCTTTTCGTTTGTTTGCGTAAAATCTATTTTATCGTTTCACTTTTGTATCCGATATACGAGTTATTTAGGGCGTTTACCAATCTTGTTCTATTATATTGCAGATTTATTTTACTTTTCCGTTTCTTTTTTCTTTTATTAATATATTTACAATTTAACTACTGGTTTGTTTTATACAGTATAGGTAGAAGTTCATAGTAAAACCTTTATTTGGATCCATATAATCATATAATTTCCCATAATTCTACGAATTTTTATTCACCTAATATATTCATGTTTTTATTTATAGATTTTTTATCAATGTGTATATTGTGTTATACAATTTTTCATACATCTATAATATGTTTTAAAATGAATCTTATTATTTTTTTGTTTGACTACATGTCTTATTTAAAGAAAATAAGTATATAAGAATGTATGAAAAGTTTATAAATCGTAAGTTCATTTGTATTACACATCACTTTTTCAGTGCACCCTTTCATGAATATAAAATTCACAACTTAATAATTTAAAAAGAAAATCTTTTGCAGGTGAGAACTGGAACAATAATGAAGCTGCAAAAAATAATTTGAAGCGAAATGGAGCGTTTAGTGAACCAAATGCAACTATGGAAGTTGCTCAACTTATATTGAGTCTATTACACGCATGGGGTATTGATCCAGATTTAGATCGTGTTTGTGAGGGAAAATTGGGTTTATTAAGACCTATGGTTCCTGTTTCATTTGGAGTATTATCTAAAGGAGGTATAATTAAATGAATTGTGTGACAGTAAAAGTGGTACCACTGATGCGCATAGCTAAGCACATATAAACAGGAAGAAAATTGTGATAGTAGATTGAAATAAAATAGAATGGTTCTACAGTTAGGTACTCAACAGTGTGTAAATTAAATAAAGAACACGAGTTTCACTTAGATCTATGGAATGCTAATCACGATTTCATGGAAAGATGTCTATACTGAGGACCTAACTCTACAACTAAATTATTTTGGTTCCATCTACTTCACGACATTCCTCATTATTCTGTGATTGTTCCATATGGTATTTTCAATTAAGGCACTTTTCTTTGCTTCCTCCTAGCGTACTGCTTTTGTTTGATTAAGCAAATTAATTATTTTAAAATTTCATCTTTTATAAATTGTTTATTTCCATTTTTTAATCAATTATTTTTCTTGCAGGCTATATGTCGTTATTATTACCAACTTGGCAAACACAATTGGAACCGATGGGTGAACCAACAACTCAATTAGAACAACGGTTACCCGCAGAATTAGTTAGACAAGAAAGACTTACTCGAGCATTCACGGCGAGAGCACATTGGGTACTATCCACTACGTTAACCAGCAATCATTTATTAGCAGTAGTAGCATTAGCGAATACTTTAATGTCAATGAACAATGCCACTTTTGTACCTGAACAAGAACGAAATAGAAAAATGCATAGGTTCGTAATTTTGTATAATCATAAAAAATATCAAGATACGTAATATAAATTTCACGATACACTTTATACAGGCTTGCTAATAGATCTACAGTTAATTGGAACAAAGCAGAAGAAGAGAATGAAGAAATTTATACAGCGCAACAAGCACAAATTAAACAAGGTTGGTCCCTTTTAGCGACACTGCATTGCGTACTTTTGCCCGATAAAATAGTCTCACAAGGTGGTGTAAAAACATTTAAACGGCCTCAAGTCGAAATGATGGCTCGCAGATGGCAACATCAATGTCTTGAGGTTTGTCTGAAATCTAAAGTGGAATGTATGAAACGTATAGTGCTATATAAAACAATATCACTTTAGATCCGCGAAGCTGCACAAGCTTTACTACTTGCTGAATTAGGAAGAATGGGTCCAAAAGGAAGGAAAGCGCTCGTAGATAGTTGGTCACAATATTTACCAATGTATAGCACTCAAGAACCTATTGCACCACAATCACAAAACCAAAGTCCACCAGTTCCTGGCAGTCCAGTTCCACAGTCTGAATCAAATCCAGAAGAGGAAGATGAGGAGGAAGAGTTGGCAGAAGGTAATTTGTATAAAAAAAATTTGTCTTGTACCTCTATTTCAATATTTGTGAAAAATATCTTAATTACATTACGTACTTACATTAGCAGAAATAAATGTAGCTAGGAAACCATCCAGTGTGGCAGAATTGAAACGGAAGCAGACAACAGCGGTCGTACTGTTAGGTGTGATAGGCGCTGAATTTGGGCAAGATGTTACTACCACAAATCAAAGAAGGGATAACGAACAGAGACGAACAAGTTCAATCGTAGAAGGTTTCGGTATAGGAAATAATAATCTCGCAAGGCATACCAGTATGGCACTCACGCACTTGTTATACGCACCTCATTCACCGAAACTACCTTTGCATACGGCATTACGAAGAGCAGCAATTGATCTCATTGGTAGAGGTTTTACAGTTTGGGAACCGTATCTTGATGTGTCAAAAGTAAGAGGAGTATTAAGAAATTAACATCTTAACGACAAGGTTGTTGACTCGGAAAGTTATATCTAACATTATTTTATGAATGTTGTTCGTAATAAGAAATAATACCCGTTAAGGTCGTTAAGGTGTTAAGATAATGAATAACAGTCGAAGAAAAAGTTCATTTATCTCACGCTGCCCGATATATAGGTATTATTGGGATTACTAGAGATGTGTTGCGATGCTGATAAGTTAGTACCAAATATGACCTATGGCCTTCCGCTTACACCTCAAGCAGATACGTGTCGTACTGCACGGCATGCTTTAACTCTAATAGCTACTGCCCGACCAGCAGCGTTCATAACCACGATGGCACGAGAAGTGGCTAGATATAATACATTGCAACAAAACGCGCAAACATTAAATGTAAATATGAACGCGAGCGTTCTGGTTAGAGCGAAACCGGAAATACTTAGGATCGTTGAACAATTAATTGATAAAATGCAGAGCGAAATGAGCGATCTCTTAGTGGAGGTGAGAATGATTTAAATTAGTGCAGGCATTATTATATAATTAATGTGATAATCACCATTTATAGGTCATGGACATTATCTTACATTGTCTGGACCCAGGTCATCTTAAAACTAAATCATTGAACGAAGTATTTCCAGCAGCATGTAGATTCAACCAAGTCAGTTGACTTATATTAATATTGTTTACGTGTTTCAAGCACTTGATTGCTGACAAAGTATAATATTTGTTTCAGGTAAGTCATTGCCCAGCAACGCGCAGGATAGCAGTAGGCAGTCGCAATGGTCAGCTAGCCTTGTACGAATTGCGAGGAAATGTTAAGTGCCAAACAGTACCTGCTCATGCAGCGCCTGTGACTGCATTAGCATTTTCACCCGAAGGCAAGTTCCTGGTTAGCTATTCTTGTACGGAAAATAAATTATGTTTCTGGCAGGTGAGATATTACTTGTTTATCTACTATGGCAATATTTATTATATCGTCGTTCAGTTTAGATACCATGCACAAGCTTCATCGTGTTCTGATTAACAAAATAATTTATATCAAACCGATTTCCAGCAAATAAGTAGCGGTATGTTCGGCCTAGGAAATTCGCAGACACGTTGTGTGAAATCATATAGTACCGCACCCATTAACGATGTAGCACGGTTAAACCCTATGCGATTAGCACGATTGATATGGATAAACAATCGAACAGTAACGTTAATGCTTGCTGACGGATCTGAGACACGATTCAATGTATAAACAGTTAGAAAACAGCTCCTTATATTCCAATATTGGGCGAATAAAGAGAAAAATTAAATGATCCAACAAAAATGGGGATTAGTCTACAGCAGAAATATGCGATGATTGTATTGTGCAAGAAAGAAATAGCCGAAGAAAGTGCTGTCGTTGAAAGTTGGTGCGCTTATTGGTACTTAATAGTACTAGTGCTAAAATAATCGGATATATCCTATCATACAGAGTATACTAGAGATGATGTTCATCGTTGCACGACGCAGGATATGGCATGGCGATTATCGTTAAGTATGGTACGAAAATTTGTTCCTTCTCAAGCTATCTCATCTCTCTCTCTCTCTCTCTCTCTCTCTCTCTCTCTCTCTCTCTCCTCTCTCTCTCTCTCTCTCTCTCTCTCTCTCTCTCTCTCTCTCTCTCTCTCTCTCTCTCTCTCTCTCTCTCTCTCTCTCTCTCTCTCTCTCTCTCTCTCTCTCTCTCGCTTACTGTCTCTTCCATTTTAATTTAAATACTTCATCTTTCTTGGTCACGCACGAATACGTTCCATTTTTGCGTTGTTAGTAGTACCCGAGATGGTTTGAATGCAATCATGCTTTAACAAAAGTATTCTTTTTATTTAGTAATTTAATTGCATTATCATTTGATTGCTAGTTAGTACAATCCTGAATTATTCTATTAGCATTTCATGAGTTCAATTTGGTCGAGGTAGAAATACTACAAGGAAATGCTTTCACATCGTAAAACTTGTTGACCATTTCTGCATGAGGATTTGTGTGCGGTATTGTACATTATACAATGTTACACTACTGCCTGCGCTGTTTAAAGCCACGACTACATATTCCTGAAACCCTGATATAATAGACAAAAGATAAAGGTTACTATAAGAAACCTCGTGTTGAAAGTACATACATGTGTATATATACATACAAGAAAAAAAGAAAAAAAAATAAATTGTCGCCGGAAGATTTGTACATAACAGCGGCGAATTATATAGGTCAATATATAATAATTTGTATGAAACGTCTTATGTTTATCTGTTTACATATAGTTAAACGCTTCACATGAATTCCTGTTTTAAGAATTTTACACATGTTACTTGCCCGCGTAATTTGTACTGCTTAACGAAAGTTAAATGTTCCCAAATCATATATAGAGTTATAAATGTTTGAGCTCTGAATCCTTAAACGAGACTATTCGATTATGCATGTTTGGTACTTAGGACTTAAAAAATTGAGCGAAAATGAAGATCAACATTAAATTCTTGATACATACAAAAAGTAATTTTTGAAGCAACCATTCAAAATTTCAATACGTATATATACTCCGCAGTTACCTTACAACTTTTATAAATATATTCCACGCGTAAATAAATAGTAATATTTATTTCGTCGTTCGAATTGGAACGATGGAGGGATTGAAGTTTGTCTGTATAGTATCACTCAAACGTGAAATGTTACTTTGTTATTTTTTTTCTTCGAATTAGATTGTTTCTTCATTAATGAGGAAATAGATAAGGCGATGAAGAATATGAATGATATTAAGTTCGTTTAGAGTAATTTATTGTGGTTATTACCCTTTTGCAATTTGTCTTGTGTAACATATACTACAAAGACGTACATACGTGTATATTAAAAGAAGAAAAGTGATGCTATTGTCCAAGTCCTTACACATATTGTGACAAATTTAACTTGAAGGTATACAATTCTGTGTATAATCCTCATATTGTAATTTAGTTGTCTATCACGGATCGCACAAAATCACGGGTGACTTTTTTGATGCAAACTGATAGGCAACTTTTGAATCTGAGAAAAAAGATAATCTCAAAGGTAATGCTTTGTGTTAATCGAATGAAATATGTGTATCTTTATATGTATCTGAATAATTTGTTATCGATAATGTAACGCGTTCATTCATTGAAGCCTTTTAAAGACTACAATTTTTTTTAATGTCTTATAATGCGTCATTGAATTTTTTAAACGTTTTACGACAATGTATACCAATAACATATGCAAATGCATTAATCAAATGAAACAGCTTTTTATTTGAAGGAACAGATGGCTGAACGAGAAGGTGGAATTGAAGCTAATTTATCGATAACAAAATTTAAGAGAGATGCTAGATACACAACTATTGCGAGGACTAAATAATAAAATGTTAGTACCGCGGGCATTTGTCACGCAGGCGTGTCTAGAATCGGTACCAAAACAAAATACTCGTAAGCAAAAGCCAAAAGAAAATGCCACTTTGCGAAAACACGAGGACGACGGAATTTCGTTTCTCGAATATCCTCAACGCGAAAAATCGAACGACTTCTCTGCGTTACGTGTATCTTGTATATAAAAAACCAAACTATGCCTAATTGTATCTATGTAATTATTTATGTGTACATTATATTTTATCGTGCGTTGCGTATGGTCAGAAAAAATAAGAAAGAAAATGATCGATATAAGGTATAATATTTATTGATCATTCTCTTGAAGTCTATATTGATCAGTGATGGATATTTGATATTTATGTTTAAAATCAGTCGAGTTTTCAGAAAATTTCGAAAGATTCTCTCATCACCTTTTAAAAGTAACTTTTCCAAATTTTATTAATACCACGAAACGTAGAATGAATATGATCGAGTCTAAATTGAACTATAAAAATTATATATGGGTATTTCTATTTATATGAAGCACGTAAAATCACTTAAATAGTTCGAGTCTTTAAAAAATCTGGATGTCTTATTCTCTTCAAACGTATAGACTCTGATACTTCAGTATTCTTTATCGTTTACATTTGAAATATTCCAAATAAATCTTCCGCGATTCCATCACTAGTGGTAACGTTTAAAACGCAAAAAGAAAGTATATCGCACGTGTTGTTAATCGTTATGCAATAATTAAATGTATTTAAATGTATCCAATGTGAAACGCGATGCGTTAAAAATTCGATAATATATATACACACACCATGAAGACGAAAATCTTTTTTATCTTAATGAATCTTATGCTGCTGTATTACTAAAAACAAAAAAAAACTCGGATTATCTATATATATTAAGAAACATCGGAGCATCAATTTGTTAAATTGCAAACAGTATAAAATATTTCGCTGATTAGTATTATACTATGACGTAGATGTTGAAAATCGTTGTGCGTTGAGCGAAAAGCTTTAATCGTAGCCATTTTTACAGAAAGAAAGATTGATACTGAATATCTAAATAAACAATGTTCTATTTGTAAAAGACAATATTAATTATTCACGAACTTATGCAAGGGAGATATCAGTTTAGTAGGTTTATAAGTGCAAAATTAATTTTTCCTAAATTATCGTTAATATATTTCTCTTAGCTTTATTTTAACTGTGCGCAGAAGGAAAGATAAAGTTTGGAAATTATCTCAGTATTATTTGCATACGTACAAGAGAATCTTATATTTCACTCACACACACAGAAAAGTAAATAATACAATACGCTTAATGTTCGCATTTTTTTGCTTTTTATTCATTTTTTTTATCAACTACATTTGTGTTAGGAATATTCATTTTGTCTAGAATCAAATTCAGAAAATTTGTAATACCTTGCAATAACAAGTTGAATAATTTTACTATATACAAATATTCAATATTACTATATACATTTTTTAAATATTTTATTATGAAAATAAACAATACAATAAATTTTGCATTATAAAATATTTTGCTATGAATATATTGAAGTACGTGTAACATGAAATCTGACTTGGCATCAATGCACTGTAACAAAAAAATAACCCTCTTTAAAAAATTGAGTTTGTATAAATTTTTGTACTGAATGTACTATTCGTATTTTTTAAACATCAGTGGGACATGTGAACAGCAGTTGTCATCTTTTACTCAGGACTCTAGCCAAAATGTCATCATAATTTTTTACAAAAATTAAGCATTTATTTTTTGCCATTCACGTTGTATATAACAAGATTGTAATACTTTATATTCGTAAGACGAAATTACCTTTCAGATATACCATGGAAAAACTCCTCTTCGCATTCTGGAAGAAAAAAAATCTTGTTAAGAATAGAAAACCTTGTGGTGGTAAAGTTTGTAAATGTGTGTATATCTCAGTGATAAATGGTACACGTTAGGGTTTCTGAAGTTTTCGTCAACGAATTCAGCCCCGAAAGAAAATCATCATTTACATAACTTATATATTTATAATTCTAGTATAGTACTAAGTACTTTTGAAGTATATATTACCTTAGATGTTAAAAATCCAAGTCCAAGTGCTTATGATGCTCGAGTGATATGCATAATTAGATATCTAAGTTTCTGCTAAAGAATGTAAAAAGCATTTACAATCGAAATAATGAATGTAATATCTCAGATAATTTTAAATTTGGTAAGGTATTAAGTTCGATTTAAAATCTTTAGTTGTAAGCTGAAATTAGACATCTATTTATACTTCACATCGTAAAAACAGTCACGGTATAGTGAGCAGTATTTTACTCCTTGATTCTTACAATGCCTGCGGATCTTCCATCTACAAATAAAACAAATATTTTGTTCAATTTATGCATAAACGATAGACCAATTAATGTTTTAAAGCAATAAATTCAGAACACGTTGAGTCAACTCATCGATATATCTCATTGATTAGTTAGCATCATGGAAAGCATTTTTCATAATGATTTTACAGGTTCTCTAAAAAAATGTAAAAAGAAAAAATAATGGAACAAACCTAAACATCTGGAAGTTCCTTTGTACATGTATTTTTCTTCTATATCCTGAATATGTGCAGGATGATGAAACACATACGCTTGAAGATCTGTAAATATAAATTTTGTTATAAGAAAAGATCGATGAGTTAGTATCTTCGTAATTATTCTTAATTTTATGTAATCAGTACGTTGGGACTACAAATATTGATCAGAGAATTCAGAATGAGTAAGGGTCATCACAACACTATATAAAAATATTCTAAAACTCCATACTAACTACTTCTCAGCAAGGGCTAAACTTCAAGTATTTATACGAATTTATATTTTTATATGTACAAGTAAAGAAATAAGACTTAAGTACAGATTGGTTCATTCTCTGAAATCCTCAGTGTATGAATATAAGAATACAAGAAGAAAATTGTTCAAGCAATATTTCTATAATATCAAAGGCTTTTTCATCTAGCTTTAACGGTGTATAACATGGAATATCGGTTGGAATAACTTTTGTAAAATTTACCTTGTTATCTCTCGATACTTCATTCACTTCTTCAACCAGCTACTGTTATGAGCATCTGTAAGCATAAAAAATAATATGAATATTTTACATGAAGACATTGTATTTTCATGAAGCATTTAGTACCAGAATTGTCAAATTACTATTTTGTACACAAGTTATTAATGATTATTAACCTGTTGGATAAAGTTAATGAAATATTATTTTTATTGAGAATGTTTCAGAAAATAAACTTTAAGAATGCTTTAATATTAGCTATAAAGATGAATAACCCCGCGTGAAAGAAATTCTCTACTAATCTAATAATTAAAATTCTATGTAGATTTATATGTTACGTAATAATACACGTTTAATAACTGTATAATACAAAGAAAAAGTCTCGTCGTCGATCAGTTTCTTAGATATTTTGGTGAAAATGTACTACAGATACAGTACCAGAAAAACACATACATTGCATATGCTGTCTTATACACTGAGAACATGTTCATTTCCAAATAATAAAGATTTAAGTTCTTGCATGATTGTTATACATGGAAATATTTCCAATCTGCCAAATTGCAGACGCTATACATCAATTAGAACATACAAGTTTTTCTAAAGCGTTTCTTACAGTAGTTTGTATAAATTGCTACGTATAGCATTGCTGAATGGTGACCCATATGTATTTACCACCCAAAGACCAAGTAGAATAGCCGATATCTTGAAGTTTTACCATTCAATTAACAGTTATAGTCACATCAGCCTAGATTTCAATAATAAACCTAGACAACCATTGCTAAAGTTGGTATAAAAATAGATTGTGGTTGTCGTAGGTAAAAACACGGTCTAGGCTGGTAAATTTATATACAAATATCAGCTGTTTGTAGAATCGTGCAATAAAACGATAAAGTTTCCATAATTACGTAACACAGAATTATATATTCAGGTTCAGCGTCAAGTCGATAGCATATATACGTATTAAATCCAGTTAAAAATATGAATAATTTTAGATCGTAAAACGTCTTATCTGTTCGCTGATGTTTTGAAAACTCACAATGTTATACAAATTGAATTTCATTGGTAAAGATTATAAATTGAAACATTAAATGGATTCACGAACATAAAATCACTTGAAACATTTTACGTATATTAAATGTTAGATAAAGTAAGGTGAGAAGAAGCAGGGTGAATGTACTTAGATGCAGAATTATGTTCTATGCATTTCACTTACAATTAATGATACATGTAGATAGAAATTAATGAACATTTAATTCTTGCCTTTTATAATCTTTACCAGATGCTCGCATAAATGTCCCACCCGCAGATTAAAATAGAATTACGCATAATAACAGTTTTACAAAATCTACTCACCTCATACCAGTAGATTCATTGACTAGTAGTTTCATTAAGTTAGCCTATCTTGTGATCGTAGTCTCTCCTCCGTTAAGAGATTCTTGATTAATAACGGTCAGTTTATATTGCGCATTATTTCGCGATTGTGAACAATCGCATACACTCCTAGTTGTGTTCTTCGACAAAGATAAATAGTTTGATTGCAATAAATACATATGTATCGTACATATCCACAGTGAGTTGTCCGTAGAAATTACCAAAACGAATTATAATCGAACAATATTATTTTTTGCATTGTCAGTTTAGAAATGCATTTGAAATAATTAAGACTCAGGTTCATTCATTAAAGACCCCTTCGAACATACGAATTTCATGTATGTTTTTATATGATGCACACATTTTGAAACGTAGGTAGTATGCAGAATATGTGTTTGTTGAATGAATACAGTATTTCCAATTCTATCAGCAAGATCAAGCTTCATTCAGCAAATACAATACCTCTTTTTAAAGGTACCTAATGTCGGGTCCACACTGAACAGAATTGTTCATGAATAGAAACTGCATTGTGTCCACAGTGAACTAGCAAACAGCTCGAGAATAGATCACAATTAGAAGTTTGTTCGTTCGGTATTCGCTGTTGATCTTGCTCGTATATACATCACTTTGCCAAAATGTCTGGAGAAGATTTGTTGCTCGTATCAGCTGCACATTTAATAATAAAGGAAGTATTAGTAGAAAAGGGAGGCGTCCGGCATAGACAGAGAATTTTCAAAACGAAAATCAATTGTAGTATGTATGGAACAAGTTTGGTGAATAATTAATTACAGAAGAAGGTGGACTCAAAAACTTTACCAGAATATCATATGAAGACTGTGAGAAACTACTCAGTATATAGTTGGACTAGTGAGGACGTAGTCAGAAGACAGAACGATTTAAATCCAATCGGAATAAAATATTGCCAATGCCAATTTGAGTATTAGATTTCGTCATTTTCGTGCCATATATTCTTCAAACGCAGAACATTTATCTTCATTTATATATATTCATGTCTATCAACTTTCACAACTTGATATATCTCCATCGTTTGTACATCACATTCTTTGTTCCCAATACCTTTAGATTGAGAGAATGATTCTTGATCAGTACATTCTTCATAATGTTCTTTGCATCTATTAAAAAATCACCTTCTGTGTCTTCTTTGTTCTCCATTTTTTCATGTTCAGTAATATATATTTTTTATATCTCTACAACACCAGAAGAGTGGGAAGATGTGTCTAGTTTAGATGACAAATTATGGAATTTTCCACTATGTTTGGGAATGGCAAAGATGTAGTTCTATAGGCCCCTGTACATTCTGAAAGCAAGTTCTTTAATTATAAAGTTTTACTAGCTGTAATAGATAGTAAAATATTCTTGAGTATCAAGAAAGAATTTCCGATGGAAGAATTTCCAAGAATTTAAGTTTTGGAAGAAAATTAAACGAGGGAATATTATCGTTATTCCCCAGTAAGGAATTGTCAGTTCCACAGAAAAAAGTACCATGTTTTTATGGCGATAAGGCTCGCATGAAGTTCAGAGCAAAAATTAAAAGTAATAGAAACAAAAAATTAACGAAAGTAAGAGAAAATACATTGAAAAAGGAGGGGAGATGACAGTGTTGTAACTGTTACAATAGATTGATTGCAATAAGAAGCTTAAAGGCAAAGTTGAACGCGTCCAGATACGGTTTGATTTTGTGAACAAATCGTTTGACCCAGAATGAATACTGTCCATTGCACCTTGTTCGTAAGTGTCCACATTGCCAGTAAATTAGTTACAAACTGTTTGTGTATAGCAGTGTGGGCCCGACACAAAATGTATAGATAAATGTAGTCTGTAACATATTATATGTTAGTTATAAAATAATAATTTAAGTATTTATACTATAAGGACAAAATTGTAAAAAAAACAGACTCAAGATAAATGGGAAACTTTTCACGAAATTTCATATTTAATCTTCACGACGTGGAAAAAATTAAGACTAGAAAATTAGTGAAGTGAGCAAAACGCGATGGAAAAAATTTGAAGTATGACCAATCTAAATGGAATTTTATGAATATGCTGCTAGAATCCGTTTTACATTCACAAATAAATATACAATGTTAATAGAAAAAAACGTAAAATATTTTTATAACATTATGTTGGAAATTTTCTGGAATAAAGTTATAGTAAGAAACGGAGCAGATGGTTCCTTTATGAAGGAAGCACATATTCATAATTGTTTCATGTAACATATTTGAGTATCTGTGTTGTTAGTTTCCTTTTAGAAAATTCAGATATCGCACATGTTATACAAATTTAATTGGACTGATCAGATGAGTTGCAAAAATGTTTAACGTCCAAATACTATTTCCAATATGTATGTTACATGAATTTAAATGCAGTTCTTTCAGAGTAACTTTTCACCTATGTAGTTCTTTTCAAGTGAAAAGAAAATTATTGGAATTATTTTGTCCGGAGTTAAGAACTGCAAAAACATATCTTTTATGTAGTGCGTAACTTGGTTTCCTATGTAAAGGTAATTAGGAATTAATAGGAAATACGTTCCTGTGATATATAGCTTAAAATTCAGGTTTGTAGTCAGTGACCATCGGATATAATCTTGGAAGGTAGCGAGTATGTAATACATTTTCGCATCATTCTTCAAACATAAAATACTTGTTAAGATTCCACAGTTAAAGATATTGATAATTAAATAAATAGTTCCTACGTGTGGATATATATTTATATATATAGACCTTTATTCATAAAATTATCTTTTGTCAATTAAATTCCTTCACAAAGTTCAAGTAGCACAATTTCAGATTACTCTGTTGATATATGTCTTATTCTAACATAATTACTTTTATAAAGCTTCAACTTAATGCCGAAATTGTATGTACTTTCTCTTTCCCCTCCCGTGATGATGCTTTCATCGCCATATCATTAACTTAAAGACACGTACGTACGAATATCGATAATGCACTAAGTAAAACTGTCTTTGATACATGTTATATACGCGTCTGAGCAATTTCACTTCTCATCAGACAGATAAATTACCAAATGAGTGATATTAGTTCCTGGCAACTTTAAACGCACTCTCTTACTTATAGACTAATTTAATAATCTTCTGTAATATCGTAAAATACAAATCTAAAGATACGATCAGAGCATACTACTTTCGCTTTAAAAACTATCGAATCGAACGAAATCACAAACTATGAATAATAATTATAATAGTGACAGTACAGTAGTAACAAAAATTAATATTCTACGTTACTGTTTATATTTACATTTTTTCCATGGAGAAAACCACTTCCATGTGATTGTTTTATTTAATCTAATTGACAATGAATATACTTTGCCCCTCTACGTGACGATACGTTATCGTAATAAAGTCTATGAAATAACACTGTGAACTCAAGGATATTTTTATGCTTTTCACTTTTTTAGAGAAGAACTTCCGCGAATAAAAAGGGCGTGTGTCC
Organism: Xylocopa sonorina; assembly: GCF_050948175.1. Lineage (NCBI taxonomy): Eukaryota > Metazoa > Arthropoda > Insecta > Hymenoptera > Apidae > Xylocopa > Xylocopa sonorina. The sequence continues at coordinate 8,114,292 of NC_135197.1, read as the reverse complement.
TTTTCTTTCACACATAAGAATCGAAAAATGATATGATTAATGTTAGTAATAAATGTTTTAAGTGGTACTCTCGATTTCTATATTCATTATATATGTCTCAAAATCTACAGAATTTGTCAATGTATCAAATTTACTAGTACTATTAATGTTTTTAAAGATATCTTTTGCACATTTAATAGGGTCGCGCGTTTATGTTCTGATAACTTAAAAACTGTATAAAACGCAGCAGTCTCTTATCAGCAAAAATGATTCGCGATGTTATGAAGTCAGATCCAATATGAAAGATATAAAATCACTCTTTCTCTCTCTCACAATCTCCATGTATCCCCTTTTTTTCATATTTGCCTACTCACTCTCGCTGATGTTCTTTTCCCTACGATATATATATAAAACGTGAAAGATGATCGATAGCAAAAGTTGTTTGGAAACAAATGACTGAAGAATACAATACGAACTATTGGACAAAATATTATTTCTTCTCGATTAATTTAAAAAAAAAAAAAAAAAAATTCATTTTAATACTGCGATAACTTTAATAGCGTCTTCTTTTGTTAGGGTAATCGTCTTGACGATTTCGATCACCTCCACCTTGCCAACGACCACTACCACCACTACCTCCTCGACCGCCACCACCTCCACGACCGCCACCCATGTTACCCATGTCGACCCTCATATCCATCAAATCCATTATTTGACCACGATCATCATTGTAACCCCCTCGGCTACCGCGATCCATACTGTTATAAGCATCCATAAAAGATTTTGGATCCTAATGATTATTCCGAATAACGTCGAAATTCGGTCACAGCGCGTAGAGAATGAACCAAAATTAAAACAAATAAAAAAATAAAAAAATAAAAAATAAAAAACGATATTTTTAAGTCGAAACAGTCGAGAGTTATGTGTCGGTAATATTGAAGTGAATGCCCAACGATTCCCGTTTACACGGTGAACAGAACGATGTTTTGCGGTAGATATTGGATGTACCATAAATACATTTCACGGTTCAGGGCGACCATCCATGTTTGACAGCAGCACAGGTCATCGTCAATTTTCGTCAAATCACATAGAAAAGAAAGGGGAAAACACAATGTTAGATGTTGTTTGCACGTACAACATTAGTAGAATGGAGTTACGTGTATGGATAATACACGCGCTAAAACAAATGATATATACACTGGCTTCGAAATATATAATAATGCCATTTTCTCGACAACGGTTAGCCTTATTAAACCAAGCAAATGCCCAACATACGGTTCAACGATGGTATTATTGTTTCCACATCGTCGAGGTCAGTATATATCTGGTGAAACACATCAGAGGAACCTACAGTTACATCTACATGTATTTCTTCCCATGTAACAGATTTTTCATGACCAATATTGATGTCAGTCAGTTTCACTTTCATAAGATTGCATATAGTTCAAGGTTCAATTAGAGTTATTATGCTGTAGATCTGGTACTACTCTCCAGAATTAAGGAGTGTAAATATATCAGTCAATTCCTATTAAAATGAATTAACTAAATCGTGTTTAGAATCGTCATCCGGCACCCCAAGAGTTCTCTGAAAATATTTTCAATTCTAGTTTATATAGCGGATACCATATTTGATATCATAGTGTTGTCAATGTTAAATGTGCACGAGAAACTCTTATAAAATAGTAAGCGTATATAGAAGCAATTAGAGAGCTTGCGAACTATCTACGACATCCTCACAACCTAAGTAGCCTGACACGTGTTCACAATATCTCTGAAGTGAGACTTTATTGCAGACGATTAAGAAACGCTGCATCGAGCCAAATTAGTTATATCAGTAGCATTTTTTAGTGGTAACGTTGCAAAAATCAGAAGCTTGAATTTCATATAATTCTGAAGTTTAAATATTAGTACAAGCAGCGAAGAGACGTGATCAAGGCCTCTAAGCGAACTTTATACAATATCTACACCACAGAATTATGCATTGGTGATAAGTATTCAAAAATATGCATCGTAGAATAGTACGTGTACATACGAAAATAATTGTAATACTAGAAACTTATAATCCTCCCCTGGAATACATTGTATCACAAATAAGCTTCATTTAAAACTTAAGTTATTTGTTTTAAATTATTATTGATATTTTGCTGTATTCAGAAACTACATACAAACTGTGTTTTATATTCTAATAAATTATTAGACTTATATTATTAATATATTTAAATTAAAGGGATGGTTTTTGAATACAGCTGAATCATATTTGATTAAAATTTAATGTAGTTGGGCATTTGTTGGTTAATAAATATCCAAATTATTACCATGGAACTACACATAATGAAACAAATTTATGATTATGAGAAATTTTTAAAAGTTCTTTCTTTGGCGTTCTAATCTCTAAATTTTGTATAAAAAAAGAAATATATATATATATTAGTTCCACAGTATGTAATACACTTAATTCTTAATGTAACTAGAGAAAAGAGAAGACAGAGCCTCCTGCCTGCAAGCATATGGAGAAACCAATGTGGCTATAGAAGTATTAATTTAGTTTTGGTATTAATTTTCTGGGTGGATACCTAACGAGTATACTCATAAGAGTACTTTAAATTCTTAATTTTATGTAGTTTATGAAGGTTATATTCAAATTGAATACATAAATCCTTCGTATTTTATTTGTAATGTTTCAAGAATTTGGAAAATGTACCCCGTTCGATACTTGTGAAATTATATTGTTGACATTGTCAACAAAATAATAAATCCCTTAAACAATTAGGAAAATAGCGTTTGTAAATCACGCATTATATAATATTCAAAAATTAGATTGCGTATAGCAGTGGTGGAGAAATATCGATAATATATCGATTATTGTAGATAGTTTTGTATTGTAATTGTGAATACGTCATGCTTCAATATATTGTATTCATTGTTAACACTTATCTTCTTAGCATTTTTGTATTGTAAATGGCACGAATTATTTTTGGACGGACAACAGACTTCAGGAAAAAAATAATATTAGCTACAATAGCAGATTCACGCGTTAAACAATTAAACTTACAAGATGTTGGATTAAACAAATTACAATTTGAACTATTTCGATTATTGCAACCAATGATATTTTCCCACCTCTAATTGAACCGAACAGATAGAGCAAATAATTTCTGTTCAAATCATAAATGTACCGAAATTTTGGTACATTTAAAACAGAAGATACAGGGAGATGAATTCTTCAAAGAAACCCTATCCTGCCTTGCAATTTGCTTACAATTTGTATTTTGTACTATTCAGTACAAGTTTTATAATGTCGATAAAAATTTCCTAAAACTTCCTCGAAGCAAACAGCAGAAACTTTTAATTACTGACAACATTTTCAAGTTTCAAAAGTTTCTTTTTGTCAGAAGCCGAAATACTGAATATGAGGAGTATAGATACGACATCCCAATGATATAGCAACTAACAGGTAAAAATAGGAGACGGCCCCGCATGTTTTATTCAATATGAATAAACTTTAAGATAAATGTAAAGTTACGATAAAACTGAAATACTTTTCTTATTGGTATATCAATTATGTAGCCTATTTTCACATACAGACAATGAAATAGATTCAAAATTCAGCACTTGTGACACTGAGAAACAGTTCCCTATATAGTAGAACATTTTAATGCTCATTGACTCCTCCACATGTTATAGCCAATTAAGTTATGCATACGAAGTTAATATGTACATATATATGATATCAAATTAATAGAGTTGGCATTGTTGCAGACATTAGAACTCTGCTATTTTGGAAAGCATGCTCCTTGGGAATACTCATAAAAACGTCCCCCCGCCCGAGTATTCTTGTTTCCGCAGAATTTGTCACTAATACTGGTTCTTTTTCGTCATGCAAGAACACAGTTCAACTTTTGTAAGAAAGAATTCCCGCGCATAGATGTAATAATTTGTTTCGTTGTAGCGTCAAATGAAAAATTGAAATCAAATACTTTAAGAACGAACAAATAATTGTCTTATCAAGAAAAAGTATATAAAATAACAATTTAAAGGGATACATTACCACTGGCATGCTGCTTCCACCTGTAAAAAAGAGTAATTTGCAATTAGAACATTTTCTTAGTAATCTCCAATTACTATTTTATATGAAAAATAAATAAAATTTATGATGCCCTATAGTCTATCAAATAGTTTATATGTATAAGCACATATATCGAAATTCCTAAGAAGTAACATCTTATGCAAAAGATTAGTAAAATATAATATTCATTTTTTATGTATAAGACATTATACTGCTTATAACTTACCATCAGGTTGACCATATCCATCACGGTCACTATTACTAACAGAATCGTAATTTTTTCCTCCCATTCCACCACCGCCACCTCCTCTCATTGCTTGTTCCTTAAATATAAATGGAACATAACCCTAAGCATTAGTAAAGAACATAAATGAAATGATAAAAATTAGTAATGCATTTTCAGTTTATCTCTATTTCATTTTTCTATAGCAATAGTAAAAAAAGAAAAAATTATTTTTTATCAAATATAGATTTTCCATCTACATTTCAATAATAGTGATCAAAGTAGTACAACTTCTTGAATACTTAGAAATACTTTTTTTTTTTACTGAAATTATTTGATTAAGTTACCTGCATAAACAAATTATTTTCCTGTTGGCGCCTATGTAACTCTTCTTCTTGTCTTCTTATTCTAATTGCCATTTCCTCTTGTTGTCTTCTTCGTAACTCTTCTTCACGGGTCCTCTGTTCTTCTGCTTGCCGTTCTTTCATTTCCCATTCTCTCTTCTGTCTCTCACGATCGGCTTCACGCATGAGTAATTCTATAATTAAATGTATAATTAATTTAAAAGAATGATCAATTATATGAGCTGCGCGTATTCGAAGTTTTATATTTAGTATATTTTATAGTTTTTTTTGCTTACGTTCTCTTAATAATTCCGTTTCATGTTCGTAACGCGCAAATTCCATTTGAGCTTCTAACTTTTCTTCTTCCATTGCCATTTCCCGTTTCAGCGCTTCTTCTTTCTGTTTGTATAATTCATGAAGTTGTTTCCATCTTGTTCCATACTCGTGTTCGAAGCTTCCTACTTGCGCGAACCTTGGTCCAATATCACGAGCTTTGAGGAATTCCGGATTTTTCCGCGGTAAATTTTTATCTGGATAACCGTCGACATCATCCATTTGTTCGAATGGCTCAACAACCACTGGACGCAGGGAGCTATAGTAAGAGTATTTCATATAAATATTTGCAGTAATTTTTTCATTGGGAAAGAATATATCTATACAAAATCAAATTGAAAAAAGTTTTGTATTCCTCTGTTTGGCACACAATACAAGTAATGTATCATGCTTCCTCTGGGAATTAATTTTATTTTCCCCAATATATTTATTATTTAGGCACTTGTTGACAAGCTAAATACATCAAACAAGCGTGGCGTTGGGGTATATAATTTTTTTATATTTCTTAAGAACTTACGCAGTTAAAAAGTAGCATCCTTCTGTACATTTGCGTAGAGCATGCTGGGCTGATGGTTTTCTGCAAAATTCTACTATTCCCTCTCCAGTAGATTTCCCTCTGTCGTCTACTATAACTATCGCGCGTTCGATCTCACCAAAGACACTAAATGCTTTTTCAAGCAATTCATTTGAAATCCAAGGTGTTAAATTTTTAACTTTAATTGTGGAAGGATGTGGGGCAAAACGCACTTTAAGCGCACGTCCTTTACGCATTGTGCCATCTAGTTCGTGCTTAGCTTTCTCAGCATTTACCCTGTAATCCTACAAAATAGAACTGATTACATCACATTTCAAGATTGTGTTCAGATAAACATATACATAGAATGAACTATCATATCCAATATGCAGCCAAATATTCTTATCACTTTTTGTCAAACGGTAATTTTTTGAATCATTTTTCATGTACAAAAATGAAAACATATAAAATCAATATTTATAAAACTTACCATTCTGAGAAATGCGAAATTTTTCTCTTTATTTACAAAAAGTTCAGATATTTCACCATACTGTTGAAACATCTGTTGGATCTCCTCTTCTGTAACATCGTTTGTTAGGTTGCCAATGTACAAACGATTACGACCGCTAAATTTCTTTTCCGTAGTTTCCTGAGGTGGTAGGTCATGTGTGGGCCCACTAATAGCCGAAATCCGTTCCATTAAGCGATCCTAATTAAAAAAAAAAAAGCAATATTAATTTAAGTAAATATAATCAAATATTGTTATGTTTTATATATAGATATACTAATATATAAAACTCAAATGTGTGCATGATTGATTGTAACACATAAAACCACGTGTTCCGTAATTTACGGATACTTATCCGCCATCTTATTTTAGTATACGCCATTTTGCTATTACCAAAGGAAAAATCGATACACTTTACTACCCGTGAGTACGTAAAAATTAGACTAAAAGAATAATATTTACGCATTTTAGTCTCCTTTGCCGTGTGATTTTGAAAAAACTGATTCCCTTTAACTCGATAAGTAACTACATAGTGAAATGTAGTTAATAAAATCTAATACACATATCTGTTGGTATAAAAAGGTTCATTTTTATTCTACTACCGTATTTCTCTTCCAATGCTATAAATTTCAGAGAAACAGATAAAAACTATTAGAACTAACGAAACATAAGTAAATATCGGCTATTAAATCTGAATCGATGGAAAAGACTTGCAAACTTCGCCCAAGTTACTTATTTCTGCGGTAGGGTCAAGAAAGTATATTTAAAACGTTTATCCAAGTTTCAAAATGCGGATAAGTACAAGTTCGCGCTTAGTCGCAGAAGCATCTCCGTTTTACTTCAATATTGCATTATATACCATAAATAATACTTGAAAAATTGTAGAAACATTCGAGGAATTATGAAGAATTTTTCAGCCGACTAAAATATTGCGCATCAGCATGTAGATTAGCAAATATGGCGGAACAAACAACGCCAAGCCTTAGGACCTGTACAGCGTGGGAAGAAATATGTATTTAAAATTCTTACCGGCACATCGTTATTCCTGTTCCCTCCACCCATTCCGCCGCCACGTCCGCCAGAAAAACGTGTTCCTCCTCTTCGACCACGCGGTCCGCGATTACCGCCTCCACCGCCGCCGTATGGATTACGCTCCCGAGGATGATCATTGCTATTTTCCGCAGATTCGTTCTGCGGCTCTTGTTTTACGCTTGGTGACTCGGGGCCTGCCATTGTTCGCTCAAATTTAAGTCTACACTCGCCTCAAATGGTGACTACCAAGAGGCAAAGTTCTTCGCGAACAACGAGCTCGACTAACTCACTCTCGACTATTCTGCAAAACGAACCGTTCACTATGGAGTCTGACAACGAAGAGAAGGAAGTTGCGAAGTTGTAGACCTACTAGAGGAACTGCCCCCACTCTCCGCCATCATTTCCGGTACGTTACGGTCACATCTTCCTAAGGACACGGTTGGTTCGTTAGACGAAATAAAGCTAACTTGATTGGTTAATTCACGTTGCCGCAGACGACAAATACGATTTACCGGAAATGACATTACGCACTATGTGTTTGATGAACATGGGTTCTAAAAGATTAGACTAAAATTAACTTATTACATTGGTTATTATTTCGTAGAAGAACATATGTTTAGAATAATTATATTCTACGTTGTTATGTTAAATACTTGAACTAAATATTTGAAAGCGTTCGTATTTTCTCTTGGAACTCTTTACCTCCTACCAGTGGCTGCTCGCGTGCTGGCACTGTGGAATTGCAGCACCCCCTATTTTCATTTGATATTATCGATTATACTTAATACGATGAGTCCTTTTTTATTTAATTCTTTCGTTGTACTTGTACAATATAAAATCTTTGAGCTTAACTTCAATATCCATTCCCCAGTTTATGAAAAAGATATAATAGTTTTTGTATAGAAGCGTGCGCTTTATGGTTTCAAACGTAGTTTGTTGGCTGTGTGCGCATGCGCACATAGAAAGCTGCGCGCAAGACTTTGAGCGGGAGGGAGAACTGACGCTTCCGCAGTACCGATTCCGACGTGCTAGGGGAAGGTTGTTTTTCTCTTGGAGCAGTAGTTCCACTAATTTTAGGTACGATACAGCAAAATAAGTATTAAGAATAAGACCTTATATTTTTAATTTTCGATCTTGGTTATCAATGTAGGGAAAAAAACTAACTTGGAATAACTCTAAATTGTATTAAACTAAAAATCTAGTAATTTTAGTATTAAAGTGTGCCAGAGATGGCGCTGCAATCGCGGACATTCTGTTATGCTATCTTTATTATGTTCATTTTAAGACGCATATGTAAAGCGAAATTGCTACTTGAAACATTGCAGTTCGCAGTATCGATTCGTCGAGAACAAATGCACTGTAATTCGATTGCGAGTAATCGCAAAAAATTTTTCGCGAAGAAGTAATAATTTCGAATTTCCAGTAAGTTTTTCTAGTCTTGTAAGCGTAATTCGGATTCTGAAGACTTAATATCCCAAATTGTGTAACTTCCGTTAACGTATCAATACTGTCTTTATTTTTTCATACTAAACGACGTCTTATTCTGCAGATAATTATATGGCAAGATGTTGCTCGCCAGAGTCTGTCAAAGTGGTGCTTCACCAAGTCTTGTCAGTCTTCTAAAGGCTCCAGTTAATTCAAAGCCGTTTATCCCGAGGATTCAATCTTCGAGATTATTCGCTAACGATGCACGAAGTGCGTATGCAAGGTCGGCCCGTGTCCGATCAAAAACTATTACGGAGCAGGCGGTGGCTCCTGCTGGAAATACAGGTGAACATTCGATTGACAAACATGATTTAAATGGAAAGTTGTAATATGAAAGATGCATGCAATATGATGCAATCATGACAAAAGACACGGGGTAAAGGTTATCTTAAATACGTTGTTACAAATTGTTTCTCCATTATTACAGAGGGTTATTTTCTGAATTCATCTTTTAAATTATCATTTTTCTAAAATTTAGTATTTTTTGCTAAAAATTAAAGAAAGTCAGTTGACATAGTCCTGAAGTAAATTTATGTATGTGTATTTAAACAAATCGAATGGTATTGTTCACTGAAATGTGAAGTATATTACTAACAACATTATTTTTGTATTTCTAGCAATTAATATTGGTAGGGGAGCTCTTGCTGGTAGTGCTGTAATAGGATTAGGTTCTTTATGTTATTACGGTTTGGGTCTGTCACCATCTCTAGGAACCATAGAATATGCGAAGTACTTTCTTTTAACTTATACCGTAACAGAAATTATATAAACAAAGTAATGGATATAAATATATACGTATATGTCTTTTGTAGATTATGGCCACAACATGTAAAAGATAGGATTAAAAGCACATATATGTATGTTGGTGCATCAGTAGCAAGCACTGCTACAGCTGCTATGCTATGTTTGCGCTCACCAACTGTTATGAACATGGTAATGCGTCAAGGATGGGTTGCCATGTTGGTTACTATTGCATCTGTTTGGGGCACTGGAATGTTGTTACATAGTATTCCATACAAAGAAGGCTTTGGCATGAAACAAATAACATGGTTAATTCATACTGGTACAGTTGGTGCAATTCTCGCGCCTCTATCTTTACTTGGAGGACCTTTGGTACTTAGAGCTGCATGGTACACTGCTGGTGTAGTCGGTGGTTTATCAGCTGTTGCCATTTGTGCACCAAGTGAAAAGTTTCTAAACATGGGAGGCCCCTTAGCAATTGGTTTAGGAGTTGTGTTCGCAAGTAGTGTTGGATCAATGTTTTTGCCACCTACTACGGCTCTAGGATCAGGCTTGTATTCAATGACTTTATATGGTGGTTTAATACTGTTTTCCATGTTACTGTTATACGATACTCAGAGAATTATCAAGCAAGCAGAAACGTATCCAATTTATGGTCAACTTGCAAAACCATACGATCCTATCAATAAGTAAGTAATTTTAGCAAAAATCTGAGATAGGTGAGAAATGCATTTGCATATCTACATGTATTATCACACTTTTTATTTCAGCGCGATTTCTATTTACTTGGATGCGATAAATATCTTTGTTAGAATTCTCCAATTGGTAGCAGGCTCAAATAGGAAAAAGTAAGTATGGGGATATCCACCTGTTTCGGTAGACCAACACAAAAAATTATAGGATCTTAACTTTATACTGTGGTTAAGATACGCGATGATTTAGAATTGAACTCGAAATTAATTTGTAATAAATCAACCTTACATAATATGCTTTATGTCGTATTATTAGGAGCTACAATGTAAATTATTAACTTATTTAAAATAAAATATAAAAAGCCTAAATAAGACTTTTTCAATGCGTCAGGAGTAACGAAATTGAAACTTCAAATTATTAGCGATAAAATTAAATGCAGTTTATTGTCGTTTCTCAAGCATGTAGTTTGAGAACAAACTAAGATACGGTTATTAAGTAAATTATTTAAGTATTTTTTTTTATAAATTTAAGCTAATCACTCTCTCTTAATTTTAAGTCGAAGTTGGTGAAAGGGTTCGTTGATACGCGCAGTGCAATTGATATTGTGCATAGTGCAGAGGAATGGTGTTGCATGTGAAGGAACAGATTAAATGCCATGTCATTTACAAATACGTTTTCGACTTTTCTGTTAAGTATGCAACAAATGTTACACGTTAAGTATCAAAGATCGTACTCGCTAATGCTTAAAAAAAAACAAGTAAAGCGAAGTATAAGAATTGTTTGAGGTTATTACATTGATTTATACGCGTAATCGTACTTGCTTATAAATGATCGTCGGGAAGGTTCATTCCTTTCAAGCTAAAATTATTCATTCTAAGAAAATAAACTTTTATTAACAAGAAACTCATTAATGGGCAGTAAAATGTAGATAAATGCAAATAAATAATATAAAAAGTATCGTTTCGTAATTTCTCTTCATTAAACAATAGTGAAGTTCAAATAATTACGAAAAAGTTTACGAGAATACAGGAAGATTAAAGGAGCACCTTGAAGAGGTTATTCGAATTTCTTATTGCCTAGTTTATCACTGATACGTATTTTCTCCTGATATTTTGTTTCATGTACAGAAGCGTTTTGATTCGTCTTTCCGATTTAAAAAACATATCTTTAAATTTGTTTCTCTCGTGATTTGTCTTAAACGGTACAATATATTTGAAAATTGTCCATATTTTCGTATTCCATGTTATGTGGTATCGATAAGTACAACATTCAAGCGTTACGAGATTAAACGTTTACGGAGTCTGATTTCGTTGCTAATGACGATGTAGAATGCCTTCTAAGATAACCAGCGAATAATTGCCTCGCTTGATTAAGAACTCGGATGACGTTGTGTCGGCGGACCATTTTATCGAAATGCATCGCCATCTCATTGTAATCCATTTGATTACGCATGACAAAATCTCTGTGTTGCAGTAACAATGTAATACACAGGAACATAAGAAACGGATTTCCACCGCCAAATTCGTGAGGCGGTGGTAAAGAACTCTCCCCTAACTGGTCTTCGCAAGTACCCGCTGGTATGAGATTAGTAAGTTCCGTAGCTTCTTCGCAATGTTCATGTACTGTCTGTTTGGTAGGACTTTCTTGTACCGTCATATTCTGATGCCAGCTCTCCGCTTCTTCGCTATCCGAAGCGGACTCGGACCTGTATGATTGCATCATATATACCTCTAAATATGTGTCATCGTACTTCAAAATATGATTTATACAATTTTCTTCTTAATTTCAAAAAGTGTTAGATAAGTTTTAGAAAGATTTTTATACAAGAAGTTTGTTTATACATACCTAGTAGTACGTTTCAGCAATCTAATTGGAGTGACAGATTTAACACCGTTCTGGTCTTCCATTATTTCACCATCGTATTCGAGTTCTGCTTGTTCATCTGGGGTGGCTGGATGATTCTTTTGCTGTAATGTGTGCAGAGGGTTCTCCCACACGAACACATCCGCAGCTGGGCTACACCTTGCTAATTCCGTATCAGTTTCACTATCGGCTAGTTCGCTTTCCCTCTTAGAAAGGACACAATCACATTGTTGATCACTTGGCGGCGATGGTCCGAAGACTTGTCGGTCTAATGATTCTAGTTCCAGTCTTAATTCTCTGGTCATTGAAGTAGTCATTGGAAAGAAATCTGTTGGATCGTCCGGAGAACTCGGTTCATCTCTTAACACTCTAATCACTCCGCTTTCGCTCGAAACTCGTCTAAAAGATGATAATACAATCGTTTATAAAACCATTTTTATTACTTGCTACCGAAAGAAAAAAGAAATAAGATATACGTAAAAATATTGTATGATCAATATATTTGGAAGTATATTGTTTCACCTCAACTCTGGTTCAGCATCGCTTGGTGTTACTTTGCTACGATTAAGGCTGGTGAAGTTCAAGAATTCGTTCAGATTTTTCACTACTCGAGCACACTTTTTTTCGCCATCGTTCTGGTCATTGTTACTCTTGCATTGATCTTTATTAGGTAACGATAGTCTTTCTTTCAATTCCAGCAAATTCACGCGCTTGGATTTACCAGATAGCGAATCTGTACTTAGGCACTTTTCCGTGGATTCTGTATTCCTTCGATTCTTCGCTGTCGTCAAGTCATTCTCTGGCTCAGAAAACGTCTCGTAAGGAGAACTCGATCTGCAGATAGCGATTTTTACTTTATATTATCGTTCTAAGTTCAGTTACTTTTTTTGCTTTGCATCGATTTGCATAGAAGTACCTTTTTGAATCGCCGTTAGTCTCTGTAGAACTTTGCAACAGTGGATCTTCCATGTTCAGAGTTTTTCTTTTTCCAGCGGTCGCGATACTCGCGGAAGAACTTTGCCGTCTGATCGCGCATACTTTCGTGTATGCGTTCTCACGAATATGTTTTACGTTTGGACTTGGCGGGGGTGACGGTGGAGGAAACGGTACTTCGGCTAAACTAAGTTCACCGTTCGGCGGTGACGCTGGTAGAGCGGCCCACAGAACCTCAAGCATTCTTAAAGCGTCATCCAATGCGAATTCACGCTTCATTTCCAACAACAGCCATCGATAACAAAACAACAAATCATCCGCTTGATGAGATTTTAGATAAGCATAGAAATCGGGATCATAATGCTGCAGACCTTTAAAAATGATAGATGTTTCAAAGTAATTATTATTCCCCGAAGCGTTTACTTCTTAAAGCAGAGATAGGTTTCAACGACTGAAAAGCCGTGAACTCAAGATTAATAATTCATGCTCTAACTGCTAATTTAATTAGTATTATTTCATATCTGTCTCATACCTGACATTTGATCATTTTTCATACTACAAAACGATAATTATTTAATCAAATTTGACGTACCTTCGGCTAAGTGGGCAAATTTCGTGGTCATCGCAATTCCATCAAGCATAAAATTATCTTTTAACCTTCTCATTAGAGCGCACAAGCATATGTACGCTTGTGCCTCGTCTCTCATTGTCACTAACAGTGGTGAAGCCAGATCGCTCATACCTTGGCAATAGCTGACGCTCGGATGATTCAAAGCATACGTGGTCAAAATATTAAACAAACTGGCCGTGTTCTGGTTGTCGTCAGAACCACCGTAAAACTTGTGGTGTCTGTCCGTTCTTAGAACGTCTTTTCGTACCATACTCGTCACGTATACCAAATCCCCAACGTTCTGCCCCTTTTGCACCAGAGATTTCCATCTCTCCCGAAGATTTTGATACTCTTGCGACTTTTTCTTCATGTAATCCATTCTCTCACGACCAGACATGCCCTCGGGGTACACGTTCAGAATGTGCTTCCACACGACTTTCCGCAGGCTAGGCTCAATCCCGCCAAAGTATATAACGGCTCTTAACTCCTTCGGGTGTATCACTTGCCCAATGGGGTCTAAGAACCGTCGAAACTCTGCGTCCGTCAATGGTAGCCGTGGCGGTTGAGAGTTTTGTTGCTGCGACGATTCCTCGCCCAAGTTACCCAGAGCACGTTGGACCATGTTCAACGTTCTCTCCATCTGCAAATAAATGCCTCGATTTACAACTTGCCACCATCTAAGGTTTCAAAAAATTGCGATGTACGTCATTTTTGTAAACGATGAAACTTAACTATGATAACAAATGCCCAAAAATACATATGTAATTAAAACGTGAATCTTTATAAACAGCGAGAATATTCTATACTTCGATGAATCTCTTTGGATATTACACTCATAGTATCAAGCATATACTCCGTTAAAAGCTAACTCAAGAGAACGATAAGCTACTGTGCAATAACCTACTGTGAATCGTGGGTGAGCGAAGAAAGTAACAGCACTCGCCTTATTCATTATGAGACCAGGTAACTTGGGCGTCTTGTATGGAAACCCGGTTTCTTGCCGCGTCGATACTTCCTGCGCATTCTGATCCCAGTAACACTCACAGTCGCCTGTCTCGCCGAACGGCTTCAGATTTACTTGTAGGTATAGATACGGTTCAGAGGCGCTACGCAAGAATGTATTATCGATAAGCAATTTTATCGTTTATCATCTATCTAATCTACATTGAAGTTCGCGTTACCTAATAAACGCTGCATCCAAATCCCAATCGGAAAGCAGGAATAAATACGTTTCGGACCCATAGTCGTCGATTGCTCGATAAGAAACCGTGAATTCTCTGGAAAAAGATTGGGAGAGTTATGTATCTTTAACGTTAATTAATTACGTGTAATATTCAGCAATTTTTTCCAGTACGAATGATCTGTAACATTGAGTTGTAACGCGTTACGTAGCTGTAGGAAATTTATATTGCACAGGAGAAATTCCCTAATTTTTAAAGCGCGTCATACTTAACGTTCTTTAAGTTATATTTCCAATAGTCTGCAGTATTTTATAATTTACGTAACATACAATTCTTTCATATACCTTTGAGCAACAGAGGTTTCACTTAGACAATTGGTTTTCTAATTTCGAACTACCGCAGACGGACGTTTTGTATCGCAACCGATAAATCATTCATGGAAGATAGATAATTGCATAACTATATGTATAATTAACTGGTTGTACCAATAGCAGACGCAGCGATGAAACAAAAATATTTATTTCAAGGCCATCATAACTGAAAGCTGACTCAGAATTTGTTGCAATTTATTTCACCACGAGCTACCGTTCTTTCTAATTACTTTATGCCCGTAATAACTAAAAACGCTGTTTCTCCTTTTGAAAGTGAACAGAAAATTCAATTAACATCACGTGAAAGTGTATCCCTCGATCCGTATCCTACTTATCACGATACCGCGGCTTTGATAAATTAATCACCGATCCCTTTCTCATGGTAATAACCATCAAGTTCAATTTGCATAATCCCAAACCGAACGAACTTGATTGCAACATTTCCTCAGCGTTTAACTCATTATTGATTCTCAGATCAGTGCTGGATGCATCAAATGACGCATTTAACGAGTCGCGAGTACGAAGAAACTGAAAAATATTTAAATTGAATACAAATTTCGTTGTACAAAATAATTGATATTCCTCTTACGTATAAAGTTTCCATTTAACTCGTGACAATATTTTCTCTGGCAATCAAATACAAAGCAAATATTTTGCTTCCGTATTATTCTGAACGTTGGCAGAGGGCGATAGACTCATCGGAAATTTTTCGCGTTTCTAATCTAACGAAAGGCGCGCACAATTACACAGATAAACGGTAATCGTCGGTTGTCCGTTAGTCGAAGGTTCTCTCCTTTGTTTGCCGTATACTCGACGTAATACACTCGTACGACCACTCATTATTCAAACAATAACCGTATCTCACCCTTTGATGTCGAACGCTTTGATGAGTATGCTCTGAAGCACTTCGATGGATGTTATCTGCGGGTCCACGCTGAACTTTCGATACTCCGGTTGATGCCGTGTCTCGCATTTCTAAACAGAAATTTGTCGAATTTGTTTAATCATTTCTCTTTCTTACGGTCGATTTTTCTCGTTGTGATTTTCAGTTGCCCAGCTTTCCCTCCGTATTTCGTAATACGAGCTGGGTAAAACTTGTAGATCCCTCGAGGCTTGAACCTCTAGGTCGGATAGGATTTGTGTAGCGAGCTAATCCCGGTTATGTAACCGATAAAACAGGATCCGATCTGATTCCAATCGAACAAATAGGCAGGATACGTGTTTAATCCAAATAAGCGTGATTTTGCTTACGTTACCGCCGGATTAGTTTATTATGAAACTAGAAAAAGGCCAAATCAGCAAAAAGGTGTACGTTATTAATTACTGTCAGATGCTATTAATTTTTTTACCCGGAGTATCTCGATTCTAGAATTGCAGCGGGGAGAAAAAGATCGTTACGCGTACTTTCGCGTTACTTAATTACCATTTTTTTTTACTGGCAAAATTAAAACGAAGCAATCGATAGATCGTGTTCCACTTTTAATTGACGCGAATCCAACTCGGGGCATGAAGTTTAGTTTTACGAGAAGAGGAAACTGTTTCAATGTCGTTCTCGTGGCATATACGTGGCTCTGGCCTTGAACCCGTTCACCAATAACCGTACGAAGTCGAAAACTTTTTTTAATACTCTCCCCTTTCGTGCTATCTGAGATTTTCTGCACTAACTTTAGATTCTCATCGCGCATGGGTGTTGTATATATTTAGACAAACTAAATCGATGCATATTAGACCTCGCGAAACTTGACGTTCATTTTGGTAGACAACGAAGAGTCGAGTCGTATTCAAAGTTATACGTTTCAATGCTTGAACAGGAAATCTAAACAACAAAATCGAAAGTAAAAGTAAACTAAAAATTGATTAATTCCAGTCGAGTTAAGACGACTTAAGTAACACAGATATTTAAAAGAACTGTTTCACCTAACGCTATTAGAATTAGGTTTAAGTTGGCAGTTAAACAGCTCCATCAGTTATGTAAACGTTCTTCTAATTATATTCGTTTCGGTTCTGATTAATAGCATCGGTCCAGTTATATCATCCTTCGAGTCCTTGATGAATTCATGAAAACTTAACGCGTCTCGCGAGACGTTATACCATCGCGCATACAAAGCGGAATTTCTGCTCCTGAATAGACCGTAACGGAATCGTTAACATCCTCAATTTAACGTGGAATACAAACATTTAAAGAGGCGAAACGATTAAGCCGGTATATTACAAACGCGTGTCGAGTTGTCTTGATGGGCGGCAAGAGTTGTATTTCGCCTTGGTGTTCCATAAAAAAATGCGAACAAGTTCTGTTTACGTTTCCAGAGGGTCGACTGTTAATATACGCGTACGCGACAATTTGAAACGGGAGCAGAACGAAAGGAAAGTTACGCAGACCCGACGTACAGTCGGATGAAATTCGAACGTCGAGGCCAACGCTGATAAATGTTAATTCTTGCCAGCTGCTTAAACACGAGACAGAGCTCGACGAAGACGGCCAGTCTGCGGCATCTGTTCTTAGCTAGCATGGTCGAGACGGTTTGAAAACGTCCGCACGGGAAACGCGTGACGACCGTCTCCAATTGGACGTTTCAACCCGCAATGCCGCAGGAATATTTCGCGAAGCGCCGGCTGAAACAGCGCGACGTGTTCCAATTATTTTTACAGAACGCTGGTTGCACCTTAAACATGAGACGAAACACGTTATCGCGGCAACGTTCGCTCTCCTGACGCCAAAGCCACGTCGAAAGAAAAATAAAAAAATGAAGAAGATGCACCGATAAGACTTTCTAACACTTGGCAACGGTTTGGCGACCGTCTAAGTATCGTGAAAGTGAAATTCATTTTACTGTCCGAAGTCTGCACGCCTCGATCGTGGAGCGCGCTTCCAATCAACGAATCGCGTCTTTAATTCTCCTTATTAAGCTTCTAAAAGCGTACTGCAAAAGTTACATCAAATTATTCACACGTACATATCAAAACAAAGAACATCCACGATCAGAGTGAGTCATTTGTAAATAAAATAGGACATTTTACCGACAAGTTTCTCTGTGAAAAACCCGGCTGTCCGTAATGTGGGTGACAACAGCAGAGCGTAATCATCTGTGGCACCGATAACAGTCGTTCATACATTTTCTCGTGCGCAATAACGAAGCGTTACTTGCGCGCATGAACTCTCGCTGAAATCTTACATGAGATACGAACGTATATATACACTGATCACCAGTGGCGAGGGATGTTAAAACGAGGTGCACGAAGGGCATTGGGTGCCGAAATGCTTAGCCGTACCTTGACTTTAACGCGCACGGCCTCTCTAGGGCAGCCGAACATGTCTGACGTTAGCGCACAGGCTGTCCGATGAAACAAAGGGAAAGGACGTTCAATAATTCAGGATGGCTTCGGATCCATCGAAACCCGCTCCTCCAGCAAGGACGTTCCCGTGGCACAGAACGGAACTCGACATCTCCTCGTAGCGCGAACACTCTCCAGCTAGGTTAATTCGCCTCGTCCAGCGCGCAGCAATCCGTTTCGAAGCTTTCACCTCTCCGCGAGAGGAGCATTATTCGTCTCGACAGGACACTGTGGCGCGGTTTCCCTCAGGAGGATCGAAGTTCTCGAGCGCGCACCAGCTGACGCACAACGTGTCCGCGGTTATCGTGGGAGGTAAATCGGGACTGCTGTTGACGATAACACTTGCAGAGATACCGTTAGCCTCGAGGAGCGTTTCGCGCGTTCTTCGAACTTGGAACGGGAGGATCCGCTACCATCACCGTGTCATCGTTGACACGCCGTGCTACTCCGGTTGCTGTCCTATCCTGGCGAATACCGTGCGTCCCTTTTTTTATTCTTCCTGTGAGAAACCACGCAGACGCTGGGCAGGGCGCAGGGGGAGTCCGTTTCGAGATGCGACAGGGAACGAAGACGGGGCCAAAGGCGTCGAAGGAAAATCGCCGTCACGCTCGTCTGATGAAACAGAGAAAGAGTGAGAATGGTAAAAGCAAGCGGGCTGAAGTCGACCGCGTTAGACGTCAGGTTTAACTTTGCTCGCTGCGTGTATCGATTTATCTCGAAACTTCGATTCACCAGGTATCGAGTTCAAGTATTTCTACTTACGTGCCGCCATCTTTGAAAAGAGCGCTCAGACTGGTCGCGCAGCGTTATCGACTGTGAAGTAGACTACTGAAGTACGCGTGGCGCCATCTCTGCGAGAAGTTCGCAAACTACTCGCTCAGCGTTATCGACAGCGAAGTAAACTACAGAAGCACACGTGGCGCCATCTGGCGGGAAAACAGTGAACTATATCGTCGAGAAGTTTCAGCGTTCTCCGTAGAGATGGCGCCACTTGTACTTCAGTAGTTTACTTCGCTGTCGATAACGCTGCGCGACCAGTTTGAGCACTTTTCACAGAGATGGCGCTAGTAGTAAAAAATTAATTGTATATAAATAAATTAATTAAATATGGTGCAAATAAGCTGCAATTTGCTGTAGAATGAAAGGAATCGTTGTCGAACAAGTTTTACTTCTCGTTTAGAGACGTAAAACATAGAAATTTATTTAATTAGAGAACCTTCCCTCGGTTTACCGACACTGATTTCACTTGGCGGTAAACCCTCGTGGAATTGAATTCACCACGATCTTACTACATCTCTAATCTTCCGCAGGGTGGAATATTTCCTTACTACTTCCATGGTGGAATATACGTTTCACCTCGTTGCGGAACGAGAGCTGAGGGAAGCAGAAAATAGAGGAAAGCAAATAACAGCGGTGGTAATTATTTTTGAAATTATATTTTCTAAAAGCAACGACGCCCGCTCGCGTCACGCGTGTGCTCGTCTCCTTTTTTCACCCTCGAATTTCACAGCGACCCAGCGAAGGGAAACGGACGAAAATGCTTTCGCGTTGCTCGTCGGAACGAAAGGCGGACAAACACGGGGAAGTAAAACGTGGAAATTTTGGAAAAACCGTCGCCGGTTAAGGGACTGAATAATTCTGATCCCAGAATTGGCAGCTACTCGGTCGAGAAATGGAAATGTTGATGCGCGGAACAGTTTAGATACAAAGGGCGAGGTAAATTCTTCCATTTGGCGGTGTTCGTTATAACTTTTCCATCGCTGTTACCAGAACTGTCTGCTGGTATCCACTTTGCGAGAGTCCTTCTCGAACGGTTTTCAAAATTTCATATTTTTCCGTATCATTTTTTCCGTCGTTGCGTCGAGGCTTCGCGTTTCGATTCGTTCGGTTCGCGAGGGAGACGGAGAGAGCTTCCTTGTCGAACATTAACTCGAAATTGCGGAGGTCGCGTATTACCAGCGATATCAACCCAATTGCGGTGTATCGATTGCAATTTATTTCGCGCAGCTGGAGAAACGCTGAGCTCGGTACACGATGTCGGGTTCCCCTCTTTCTGGGGTTCAATTGGGCTGTGTCGAGGGTTGCTCGTTAGTCGCGTTGCGTACCACAGAAACGGTGCGAGAATGGTTACCTTAATTCTAATCGACGAGATGTTGTGTACTTTTGTATCAGGAACGAGGTGTCAAGAGTACACTTCTCCAATTAATGAAGTCTGCAGGGAATGCGATACTATTGGGTTGACCGTGTGCATCCGTGACTCGCTGCTCTGAGAATGCAATTTTCATGTAACGCGGAACGAGTTGAACTGACTTATATTTTACTTCTGAGTTTCTTGTGCCATGTCTTCATGCGACGCGATACGAATTAATCGCGTAGTAGAAGGTTGTTTCATTGGAACAAAGTAAACATTTCTTTCTTATTTAATTTCTGATTTTTTTTAGAATGATGTTACCAAATACGTATACGTTCGTAGTAAATATTGCAAGCCTCGAATCATCTTCCTTACGCCAGCTAAGTGAATTTATTAAATATATATTATACAATTTTCTCATAAGCTTCAAAGTAAATGTTACAAATTAAACTCTGTGACCAGCAATTCTGCTTATATTTCAATAACGTTACACCTGTCAATTAATAATAAAAGCAGAGAAACCGTGCATGGTAGTGGTACAAGGTGGTTGCAGTAGTATAAGTCCGTATTAATTCAGACGATGCAGCGAGTAAGTAGATTAAACCGATCGATGCATCACCGATAGCGAATTAATCGTGACAATTGCGCGTGGTACGGATAATACTTGGATCACTGGACGATATAGAAATAAAATAATGCAATTCTAACTATAAATGAAATTTATTTTAAATCATTGACTTCTACATTTTGTCTACAGACATTTCAACCGTTGTTGGAGCCTCGAAAAAACTCTGCCAGAATTGAAGAAGCACTGAGGGGATGAAACGACCACCTGGAAGAACCAAAACAGAAGATCGAAGAGTGACAATGTACAATACAATCTTCACACGAGCTAATTTATATCTGTAATCGCTATTCTTTTTATCTGTTGCATCCAGCAACAATCTTTCCCTACAAAGTACCTTAAACCATGACGAATAGATGAAAGCCATCATCGCAGAATTATTCAGCCAAAAGTTCAACTCCGTGAAACGTTCCCCGTTGACCAACAGTTTAACGCAGTTTATCCCTTCCTTCTGTGAGCTTACAACGTTATATCGAGTCGTTTCGCATCCGGTCCATCTCGAGTCACGGCTGCTCTAAAATTGCTTCAATTCAGAGGACCAGGTTCAAGCGTTGGGGATGAAAAAGGGGCGCGAGGAGTCGAGGGACGAAGGGGCTGTGGACGAATCTGTCGCAAGCCTGAATGAACCAGTCCCCTCATCGTGGCCGTGATCCATTCTTTCCATTTTTTGGACACAGCTTGGAAAAAGTTCGCCGCCCGGTTAGAAGCGTGCCGGCGCATTGAATTCCTGGTCGTTCTTCCCGGCTGTTCCCAGCCGCGATCTCGCGAACGTTTCCCGGACGGAGGCGTCGGAACATGTTGCAGTACGCGCGAGAAAGGACAACCTGGTTGGCCGCTGTTCGTTTCATTTGAAAATGCAGAGCCACTCGGTGCGGGGCCGGAAAAACGGCTGGAAATGGACGGCTCGCTTTGGTGGTCTTTCGCGTCGCTCGAGTGGCGGCGGCGCCCTTTCAGGGAATTATTAACGCAGTCCTGGGTCCGCGCGGAGTCGTTGCCACGGGCGAGGGTAAAATGATGGAGGTAATTAACCGTTTACACGCGCGATTCCTCTCCGGAAAGTAATGAAACATTTCGAAACGGCCAATTTACTTGCGGATCGATCGATCGAACGCGGTCGAATACGTCTGGAGGGTTTTTGGGGCGCGGTACGTGCCGCATCCTCGACGTAGACGCGCTTCTCGTTTCTTGTCCTCTCTCTCTATTTCTCGCGAGAGAACCGTGCGCACGTACAAGCCTCGATAAATTAGCCGTGGCCAGGCGAAAAAAGCGAGGATTCGCCGTGTGGGAAGAGCGTGGGCCACGGATGCAGTTGAGCGACACGTTATCCCGGTTCATTGATTTTCTCCGCAGCCACCCGGATCCGCTCTCTTTTCGCCAGGCTACTCTGCGAGCTGGCCACGGCCACTGCGATATTACGGGGTAATTTCGCGGTTCAGCTGATTTCTCTGAAAGGCCACGCGATTTCGGGTCGATGGCCGTCGTCGACATTCACGCAGCCTGCGTGTGCACGCGCTGCTGCTACTTAATCGGCTACATAATTATCACTGGGCAACGTTGCTGTCGATATATGATAATCGTCGCGTCCCGGAAGCTGGCCAGCGGTTCGTAAATTTAAATTCTCATACCTTTCACTCGGTGTATTCCCGCGTTTCAATTAGAATCGCGCGCGTTGCTCGTGGATGTCCGTAGTTTACGTGGCGTTTAACTGTGAGGGAGGACCCTCGCCAGACAACACGGAATTATATATTAGAATTTTGGCGGAGAGACGCGTGGATCCGCGCGTTTAGTTAACTCGGCGGTGGTGCCTGAGACTTGGTAAAGAGCAGTTGCCTCGGACAGCTTCAACTCGTTAAGGATTATGGTCCACGTTATTGGTCCTGGGGCTGGGGCGAGTGAAAATTTGCGATGCTTTCTGTCAGCCATTCCCATACGTGTTTTATATTTAAACCATGCCAATTACAGCGTTATTTTTAATTCTCTATTAAATAAGTCTTAGCTTGTAAGTTGTACCTGTATAAGATGTATTGTATATGAGTTTATACAAGTAGTTTATAAAAATTAGCTTGTAAGTCTTAGCCTGTAAGTTCTAGTTTTATAAGATGTATTGTAAATGGATTTATAACTAAAAATTAGCTCGTAAGAACACTTTTGCTGCTTGTAAATCGTACTAAAGTTGCAATAAATGGTTCTATTGTTGTTAATTAATTGTTTAATCATTTAAAGACCTGTCCAGCATTCCTAGAATGACCAATTCCAATCCTTAAACGAGAAGGAACTCGTAAAAAATAGCCCTGAACCCAAATAAATTCGTCCTAGCTTTGAATTTTTGCGGCTGGAGTCCCAGTATGTCCAGAATTCTTGGAAAATGACGTCACTACCAGGAATCCTCGAAATTCCTGGAATTCTCGATGACGTCATTTCCAAGAAGTGGCACGTTTGAATACCTCCTCACATGTTATGTTCTCCTGATACAAAGTCGGATTTTCAAGACTTTGTTCGAAAAATCGGCAATGTATCAGGAGAACATGACGTCATAGGAGGTATCGGCAATTCCAGGAATTCTCGATGACGTCATTTCCAAGAAGTGGCACTATTCGGATACCTCCTATGACGTCATGTTCTCCTGATACATTGCCGATTTTTCGGACAAAATCTTGAAAATCCGACTTTGTATCAGGAGAACATGACGTCATAGGAGGTATCCGAATAGTGCCACTTCCTGGAAATGACGTCATCGAGAATTCTTGGAATTTCGGCGATTCTTGGAAGTGACGTCATTTTCCTAGAAGTGGCAAGAATACCTCCTATGACGTCATGTTCTCCTGATACATTGCCGATTTTTCGAACAAAATCTTGAAAATCCGACTTTGTATCAGGAGAATATAAGTAGTGAGGAGGTATACGCGCCACTACTAGGAAAATGACGTCACTTCCAGGAATCGCCGAAATTCCAGGAATTCTCGATGACGTCATTTCCAAGAAGTGGCACTATTCGGATACCTCCTATGACGTCATGTTCTCCTGATACATTGCCGATTTTTCGACCAAAATTTCCAAAAATCGACTTTGTATCAGGAGAACATAAGTAGTGAGGAGGTATTCGTGCCACTTCTAGGAAAATGACGTCACTTCCAGGAATCGCCGAAATTCCAGGAATTTTTGATGACGTCATTTCCAAGAAATGGCACTATTCGGATACCTCCTATGACGTCATGTTCTCCTGATACAAAGTCGGATTTTCAAGATTTTGTTTGAAAAATCGGCAATGTATCAGGAGAACATGACGTCATAGGAGGTATCCGAATAGTGCCACTTCTTGGAAATGACGTCATCGAGAATTCCTGGAATTTCGGCGATTCCTGGTAGTGACGTCATTTTCCAAGAATTCTAGACATATTGGTATTCTAGGCGCCAAGATTCAATGATTCGAGTAATTTATTTGGGTTCAGGGCTATTTTTTACGAGTTTCTTCTCGTTTAAGGATTGGAATTGGTCATTCTAGGAGCGCTGGACAGGTCTTTAATTGATTAAACAATTAATTAACAACAACTGAACCATTTATTGTAACTTTAGAACAATTTACAAGTAGCAAAAGTGTCCTTACGAGCTAATTTTTAGTTATAAATCCATTTACAATACATCTTATAAAACTAGAACTTACAAACTAAGACTTATAAGCTATTTTTTCTAAATTACTTGTATAAACTCATATACAATACATCTTATACAACTAAAATTTATGTAAACTTGTAAGTAATAAACTATTCTTCGAAATTCTTCTTTGAAGTTATTCTTGATGAGAAAGGAAACAGCAAAGAAGTCCTGTCGATTTATGCGAGCCTCCAGTTGTTTGTTCCTGAGGGCCCAAAAGGAAAACGCGTGCAGATGTTGCGTCGCTACAGTTCCTTTAACTTTTATTCGATGTCATCCTCTTAAATTTTGGCCATTGCCAATAAAAAATATACTTGTCCAATATCTCCAGCTACTCTATAAGTGTATAAGTCTGTGGGTACCAAGAAAAAGGTAGATTTACCTGCGAGTACCACTTACCACGTGAATATCGCTGGTCCCACGTTTTTCGGCCTCTTCAAGATG
This sequence comes from Xylocopa sonorina, assembly GCF_050948175.1. NCBI lineage: Eukaryota > Metazoa > Arthropoda > Insecta > Hymenoptera > Apidae > Xylocopa > Xylocopa sonorina. Next base: position 8,089,232 of record NC_135197.1, on the reverse strand, counting down.
ATCTACGAAACACTGATGTCAGTAACGTGCCGTATAATTGGATAAAATCGAGCTGTGCTCGAGCAACGAGCTGGAGTCTCTCGAAAGACAAAGCGTGACCTGTTTCAGGGTTTTACACACACGTAGGGTTGCTCGAACGACGATCCAGTGACAATCGGGTACGTCGTCGTTCTCCGTTCGTCAGCCATGCGCCTGCTATTAATCGTCGAGTACCGCTACGGAGTTGTATTCGATTCAGAAATCGAACATCTCGAACCACCATCGCATCTCGTGCTAAGCATAATTAATTTCAAAGTAAATGAAAAATTTCATCGTACATGTCACAGTATAGAAGTCGCAGACGATAGCAATATTACCCTCCACGCGTACAACAATCAATTTTATCGAGTGACAAATATAATATGTACAGACTGAGTCACGCGTTAATACGTGTATTCTTCAATTAGGGGCGCACAGTTAATGGAAATCCGTTAACATTTACTTTTTTCGTGGTAACATATGATACCGTGACAAGGGTTGCACATAACGAGGGCGTCGACGAGCTGTGCAATTAATCACCGCGATCTCAAGATCTTGAAGGCTTCATACATATGTAAATACGTACAGTAGACACGCGAAGCTAACAGTAATAATCCTTAAAAAATATTTCCATCCCCAAAGTGTCTGGAAACATTTGGACTTTTACAGGTTCCTCTGAAATACTAACTGAGAGGTTCGTTTCGCTGCATGGTGTTCTTCGACACGCTACACTATCAGTTTTAATAATCGATAATTAATATTTTACCTACGCGCGAAATTGAACGTTACAAGTAGAAACGCCAGGATAATTGGTGGAGTTTTGTACCGTCCTGTCCTCGCCACGACGAAGAGGCGACAGCAATTGGAGCGCGAGGACTTAGCTCGTGACTTCGTGAAAATCTGGAATCTTAACGAGTCGGGCATTCATTTTCATTCCGTCTGCAATTGCCCTGCGTTCGCGTCGCAAAACGAGGAAATTCTTCGCTTGACAATAAACGAAATCACAATTGAAATGTAACACAGCGCTCGACTACAACGCTAATAAATGCTTACGAAATTTAATTAATCGTGCACTTCGATGGCAAAGACCGATTTAAGGATGGCTCGTTCGTTGCAACGCGGTTATAGAACAAATTTGCTGGAACTTCTGTATTCAACGAGATAAGAAATTGACCAAGAAGGATAAAAGTAGTTTAACCATTCGTAAAACTATAAGGAAAAGATTTAATTCACGGAAACATGATGGTAATTTATTTTCAGACCGATCCGATTAGATCGGCTGAACCAACTCGCATATAATGCGAGCGAGCGAGCAACAAGTTGAAAGATCATTAAATCGATATCGTTAATGAACACAGGATGGAACTATGACTCGTTTCCTGCATGTCGTTCACGGGGTTTTTCGCACCTTTTTTTATTACTAGCAAAATTCCGATTTCGTGTCGCGAGTACATTAATCGCGCAACTTTCCCTCTGTAAATTATTCTACAATCATATATCGCGAGTCTCATTGCGATTACTTAAAATATTCATTATTATATCACTCGATCTCTCGCTGCTTCTTTTATTACTTTATTAGTTTAAGTAAAGTTCGTCAGTTTGTTGTCTGAGACTCTGCAAATTTATCATACATGCAAGCCGTTTAATTCCCCACGTTATATCGTTATAGACGGAAGTATCGAAATTACAAGTAGAAATCGATATTAAATATTAAGCGTCGAATCGAATTAAACTCAATTCAGCGAGCATTCTTCCATTCCGCTTTTCCTGTTCACCTTATTCCTCCGCCACTTCAATCTTCGTGGCTCTTTCGTAATCGATAAGTTGCTGCTCGGTGCAACAAGCGAGCTTTGTTCGACATTCTTAAGGGATCCCATATTTCACGTCATTCAACGGTTTGCCCAGCGTTCTTTAATATGTATTACGTTGCCCGGCATACATTATGAACGTGACTACGACAGAGAAGCGGAGAAGTTAGTTCGCGGAGGGACAAAAATGAATTATTTAACAGACACGCGAGCCGTCAAAAGAATTTTTAAGGGATCCGATGGTACGTGTTCGCCAGGACTTGTTGCATAATATTCACACCAGCGGATCCGTTTGGGCTATTTACGCTTATGAATCCAGTACAAAATCGTCGGATTTTTGAAACAGAACGCTTTACAACGCTTCCACTGTTTGCACAGGCACGTTAACACGTGTGCGAGAGCTCTGATCATTTTTCTATTTACTTGTCAAAGAAGATATTCATACGTTTCAAGGATACAAGATATCTTCCACGTTGCGAATATTATTCTGATTATATCATTTTTTTCAATCGTTTCTGTGGTCTTTAAAAGTCTGTTGAAAAGAAGGAGATGTCTTTTTCCAATGAGATGACATTTCCTGTTCGAAAGCAATTTATAATTGTAATTGATCTGAAGTCAAGGTTGCTCGTTATACCGTGAGGTTAATGGACGCCATTGAAAGGACATCCTTAATCGAAGTGGATAGCGTGGAAAGTCCGAGGATCAGTATTAAGGGCGTAAAATTGTAGTAGAAAATACGATGGGAACGTCGTGGGAGCGTGAAAGCGATCGGTGACTAAATGAATAGTTTAATCAACGTTCGGATATTGATTAGCGAGCCGAGGAGGTACGTGACGAAAAAGAGCTCGCGGAAAACGCTGAGCAAAGTGTCGTAGAAGTTCGGCGATAAATTAAAGAGCACGTTCTAAATGATCTTCTTTATTAGTACCGTAATTTTCTAAATTATCGCTGGTTCGTGTCCCCGATAATTTCAGGGAACAGAGTGGCTCCTTCTTTGACGATGATTCAACGTCCCTCGCGATATTGCTTTGCTATCGAGCGATGAAAAACCGCGTTAATTTGCGTTACGATATTAACTATAATAATTACGAGAGTTACCAGAGAGTTTCTCGTTTCATTTGTTATTCCTGGTTCGTTTTGAATTTTTTCCTCCCCTCTATTTTGGTAGTTCATTCTGATACTCAGTATTGAAATATATTTTTTATTAGAACTCGTGTCGAGTAAAATTCCTGCCTACTAAACTCACACAGCCTCAAAAGGTTTGAAGTGTTTGATCAGTTGTAAATATGTTTCGTTGTTGGACAAACGCTTCAAACTTGACGCGAGACTGAACTTTCGAATAGAAAGTGCGTAAGAATGTTCAATCGGCAGATTATCGGCGGGTTAATTGTTACTGCGAATCGAAAAAATGAAATGTCGTTACATTTGTCACTATCGGATATTGAATTAACACAATTCCACGCCCGATAAGTTCAATTTCTCTGTCAAATTAATCACGTTTTTATAGCCCCGATACGTCCCGCTGTTATAGCTCGAATTTCCTCAGATCAATTATGAACGTTCTTCCGTAATCAGTTTCCGATAAACGTGACAGATAGAAATTCAACCTTTTATTCCCGGGTAATTCATTCTCCACTATCGATTTCACTTGAAAAAATGAATAATTATTTTATTATACAACGTCAGATCGCCAGGACATATAATGATATACGTTTAAGTAATCTCGAGCAATATTTAATAATATATATATATAACTGCTCCTACAATTACTGCTTTCAGCAAATAGAACCGCAATTTATTATTAATTTTCGTCTCGCTTTGTCTCTCAGAATAATTCGTTAAGCTTTCTATTAAAAGTGGTCGAACATCCTGCCTGGAACCGGCATAAATTCCACGAAGATAACTGAAAGGTTAATCGAGACATTAAATAAACGACTGTCGTTTTATTGTACCACGTAGGAAAGTAAAATGACTACCGCAGGGTGGTCGAGGGTGGATGGCTTGGGTCGACGAGGAGGGGAAGATTGCTCGTTCCGAGTCTACATTGTCATCAGCTTCGTGTTCCATTTCATGGGCAGTGCACGACGAAGACGAGCAGAGGAAAAGCGGAACAATAAGCACCGTCAGTAGACGAAGAGATAGCGACTTATTAATCAACCTATAGGGATCGTCCGCTAGAAGAAAAAGAACCGGACGGGGGATGAAGGAAAGAGGATTCCTCGCAAGGCCGTCCAACTTCCAACGATATTTCTGTGGCTCATTAATGGCCTCCACTTTGAAGGAGTAAATGAAGAGCGAACGTTTTTTTTTTTTCCTCTCACAGCCCTCCCCTCCTTTTTCGTCCTTTTTTTCTCTCTTTCTTCCATTAAGCGACGGTTTCTGGAATGAACGGCTCGACCTATGATTTACACTTCTAATGCTCGCGAATGCGATCGGAATTTGATACGATTTCGCGAAATAAGAATGATCCACCTTTCCCATTTTCAAATTTATACGTAAATTCAGAGGTTTCGAGGTTTTTCATTGTGCGTTTAACGTAAATTCAGTTTCCTTTCCCAACGAAACAACGTCGCTGGTTAATACAGTAAAAAATGTTACGTTTCGACGAGAATTTTCTGGTTGAGGTAAATGTATTGATGTTAAGAGAAGAAACATGATGCGAATGTTTCGAAACGAACGAACGGTGGATATTAATAAAAGTTGTATCTTGGAGAAGGAATAATTAAATTAATTTCTTCTTTTAGCTTTGTAATACCTCAGTCGGATCCATAATTCACTGATAAAAAGGACTGAAAGGGGAGTATGCACGAATAATTTTAATTAAAATAAGCGCAACCTTTATGTTATTATCCCCTTAATAATGACCATAGCACCGCATAATTACATTAGATGTATCTTTCCATTTTGTAGTCGGGCACAAATAATTCACGTTACATTTCACTTTCTCACACGCGAATTCTGCGTTTGTTGTCATCGTTACTCAGCTGAAATATTACTTCAACACCCTGTCGTGTATAATTACATTTTTTTTAATATATCAATGTCTACTAATCTCTAATAGGTTCAGAAAAAATTAAACGGATCAGTTAATTTGGTTGAAAACCTAGTTCGAGGAAGTAACTTCGAAAATTCCGTTGATTATCAAGAATTTCAAATGTCACGAAACTGTCAAGCGCGCCGCGATGATAACGATAAAATGCAGGAGTACAGCACGAACTTCACCGTAGATGACATAAGACTCACTTTTCGAGCACGGCGTTGCTCGATAAGTTCAAAGGGGGAGCGCCAAAAACGGTTTTATTACCTCGAAATCTGGGAACCATCGCTGGGGAAGAATTTCCTGGCAGCCAGCCTCGTGCACGGCACGTTCCTCAGGTACTGTTAAACTCTTTCGTTCGTTTCACGACTCGTTTCACTCTTCGTGAAGGCGATGCGGGTCCGTACACAACGCGTTCAACCGCGGATGCGACGATCATCGCAAACCCTCCTGTGGGAACATTGTTTTCAACGTGACTCAGTTTTGATTTCACCAACTACAAGAAATATCGTCCCTCTTATGACAACATGCGTTCGTACGAATCTGCTTCTGAAATGAACATGCAGAAGAGAAAAATTTCACTAGAACTAACTTTGTTGCAAGATTAAACTTTGGCAAAATGCCTTGAAATTCCTTCGTTCTCCAGAAAATTAGCTAGGTAGTTTCGAAATATTTCCTGCTCCCATGGCTTGATATCGATTGGTACGCGAAGTATCGTCGGCTGGACAGTTCGTTAATGAATTAGATGTAACTACATTACCGTGAATGGTCGTGGGAAATTTTTTTCGGATCTCCATGAACCTCCAGACCGGACGGATATGCACGCCCAGCAGCCAAAGGAGATGGAACGAAGTTACCAGGGAAGGTGTAATGAGATTCCGTGAAATCCACCCTTCTGGCACGTCTCTATCGTCCGTTTCAGGTGCCGTTTCACGCTCCGTGTACGAGGAAAACGGCGGGGCACACGACGCGAGAAGAAACGAGATGGCATGCCACTTTACCATTAAATCGCCAGTTATAATCGAACGCGATGGGAATTTCATTCGCCGCGTTCGAACTTTCCAAGGCGAGTAAGTACGTTTTCGAGGAGAAACGAAAAATTCGTTTCGATGCTGTATCGTACTCGTCGCGGATAATCGACGAATAAAGGTTTTATAATTCGATAAATTAGAGAGGATAGAAATTATGCTTAACTCTCCGCGAATGTGCCATTTAATACGCCCTTGGCGTTTCTATGAAGATGGCGGAAAGATTACAGGAAATTGCGATACATAATTACGAGCAATTTAACGCAGTCGTGGAACACGATACGCCACTGGAAGCCCACTGGTCATGTGATTTTTCGAAAGTAGCGGTTGTACGCCTGCAAACAGGTTTACACTTGTGTTTATCGTGTTACGTATGGGATAGTAAATTACTGGGTAAAAGGAAAAACCTGTTCTATGAGGCATTTTACCTGCAGGAAAACTCAAATAGAAATCTCCTTATACTCTAAACAGCGATATATACCAGTCAAATGTTTGTAACTTTGTATATTCATCATTTAATTCTACGTTTTACGCTCTATAAAACAAAGTCATCGAACAATTTCAGTGTATTACACCCTGCACGTTTACTTTGACAATCGTAAAGGTATCGACAATGAAATTACCTCGCGAGAAACATTCAATCCAGAGATCTCCATGCGGAAAACAACATTCAATCCCCCCCCCCCCACACGAAGCCATTAAAGTAGGAAACACGCGAACGAAAGGCGTTTCGGGTAAGAATTGCGTGAACGTGAAGTCATTGGAAGTTCGACGGCAATTTTCCGCCTCGCGAAGAATGGAAGAAAATTTTCTCCATTCTGGCACAACTTTATCTACTGCAAACGAATTTCGGAATCGACAGAGATGGGTGCACGCGGGGGGCGGGGGTGAACGAATTTCCGATTCCGCCTGTACGTATTCGAGAATTGGAGGAACACGGTTACGCGAAGGAAACGCGAGATCCCAGAGTTTCCCTGAAATTCAACCGTGTCTATCGGTCCATTTTGGCCCTCGTTCCGGGCCTTCGACCCTGCCAGCAAAATGGCGGAGCTCGAAACAATGAAACGAAACGCCACGTGGAAAGACGAGACGCTGGCTGATCCACGAATTCTGGACCTGGCGGGAATTAACGTATCGCCCGCATTCTCCACTTGGTTATTATTAGTACCGGCTGTTCTTACGGGTATCGTTTATAATACAGCCGGAAGTTCCCAATTAAATCTTGATAACGAACGAACGACCGTCGAGTACGGCGATGCGTAGAGCCTGGCTGGCTGTTTGTTATGTAATTAGACTGTATGTGGATTTAAATCGGTATTCCATAGTGCGTAATAAAAATAGCGATATCGTGGACCTTGGTTTTTAATTACGTTACATTTAGTCAACTTTTCATTATGGTTGATAGTTATTAATTATTGTTAAGTATAAATGGGTATTATTACTGGTCGTGCGTTTGTGACCCTTGGACTATTCGATGATTCTTTGCTTTGTACTATCCACGCATGTCCTTGTATCTGATACTTGGAAGTGAAATTAATAAAGATGTCGTAAATTCCAATATGATTATTACCTTAGGAAATTACCGGGTAAATGGTGTCTACGAAGGCGAGACATGCTGCGTTAAATGAAGTTACACGTGTCGAATGGAATTTTCTACTGTCTCAGAGGCATTACCACCCGTGAGCATAAATGGGCCATTTACGGACACTCTGATCGTAGAAGATACGACTTGAAAAAACAAGATAATTAATGGCTAATTTTATGATCCCCTTATATCTTACAATCGACAATAAATCATTAATATCACCAGATCCTCGATGAGTAACACCACACTCATTTTTATTAAACAGCAATAGCTTGGTAGTGCGTCTCGGTGCTTTCTTGAAATTCCTCTGGCCATATTCGCAACCACCTTTGCTGCTCTTTTTCAGCCTCCTATTTCCCACGATATTGAATTCTTCTAAATATTACGTGGAACGCCTCGCCAATATCTCTATCTCATTTTAATATCGGGGAAGATTGATGAGGGAACATCGAGAAAATGAAAAGCAAAATTACGATCGATCCTGTCCACTCAAGGAAACTTTCTCCCTTTGATCTACCTACCTCTCGTCCCACCCCCTACCACATTCTCTCCTTCCTCTTGTAACGAACTGCCGATTGCAATTGAGATTCTAGACAAGAATCATCGACGGATTCTCGTCGCTTTACATTTGCGTATCACGTGCGACCTTTCTTCTTCCCTTTCCATTCCTCAGCCGGCTATCTCGAGTATCGACGTAGGCGCAAGGAAACCAAGGTACACGTTTATTACGTCGTACAGTTTCCCACGTAAAAAAAAGGCAGTGAAAAACTCTTGGCTCTCTGGTTGATTGCGGTGTTTCGAAAACTGTTTCGAAAGTTACAGGCATAACCAGATGGCAATTAAAATGTTAATACAATAAAACGAGACGAACGAAAGAGGACGCACCTCGAGTAATGGTACAAATTCCCCTGAGGAAAGTACGGGAAGGGAAAATTTCGATGCGTTGCGATAAACTTTCGCGAGATGCGGGGAGGAAAAAACTGTATCGCGATGGGGGCGAGTGAAAAGGGCCCGGGAAAACAAGATCAAAGTGTCTCGCGGATATGAAATTTGAAGTGTGGGGGTAGGCAAGTTGCAAGATAATGGAAAAGGAGGCGAGTTGAAAAGTTACGCAGCACTCTGACACGGCCGAGTTGTTAGCAAGGGGAATGGGATCGTGGGAAAGGGACGAGTCAGACAGGAGAAGCGAGCAAGATCATCGGATAACAGAAGAAATAAGGGAAAGCATGTCCCAAACGATTGATCCTTTCCTTTCTCAGTAAAACTGAAGACTGTTCAGAGTTGTCAAAATTTTATTCTGATCCTTTAAATTGTTGCAATGTTTAAAAACGCGACGAATAGCAATATTCCATACATTTATGGATAACATTGTTGTGGACGATAAAATTAAAAAATTGGTGGAAACAGTGCGCCAGTGAGACAGAAGGGAATCGTTTAAGTGGCCAGCAGCCAGCGTTAAACAAAATGGCGAGTGGTGCATGGAACGGCGCTGTTACGAAAGTGCACCGAGACCAGGCAGTTAACGCGGGGGTACGAGAGATTTAAAGTCGCGAATAAAAGAGCGAGTAAAGAAACGGCCGGCTACAAAGGATGCTCGAAAAGATTCATAATTTTCGTACACCGGCGAAAACAGCGGCGGCCCTGTAAAAAACGGGGCTGGAGAGCCGGGGAGCGGAAGGAAGGCCGAGCACCGGGTGAAATAACAGGAAGAGGGACGAAGAAGGACTGGCGCGAGGCGCAAAAAGAGGATCGAAGGGAAATAAGAGCTGCGAGGACGAGTGTTAAGTAAACGGCGGAGAGACAGAAATAAGGGCGGCGTGTGGAGAGAAAAAGGCAGAGGGCGTGAGAAAAACAGAGTTTATAAAAGAAATTTAACTTGACTCGGGTAAATGATTTCTTTTAGAAGGTGATGGAGGAACATTTAGTCGAATTAAAACGTGACAATTTATTTAAATCGAGTAAATATTTACTGGATTCGACGAATCAGGCTCTGAATTTAATACCGTTTAAAATTAGTTAGAATTAGTTAGAAGAAAGTAGATTTATTGTTTGCAGAAGAGGAGCTACGGAAGAGAAAATCGCGGTCCTAGTACAAACGCTGCAAGCTTAGAATGGCGATTCTGGTGCTCGAAATGAAACATTCGCGTTATATTTTAGGTCTGTTTCCGGGTCGTGCGTCTTTTTGGAAATTAATTAGAAAGTCTCCCGTTCATCCTGGCCAAGGAGCTATGTACCCTCGACTATGTATTAAGTTTTATCGCCGTTTCCACGGGCCATGCTATTACTGCGCGACTAACGAATGAGTTGGTGAGGTTAAACAAATTCTTTCGTGCGAGATGAACGAACAGAGCGTGGGTAGCTGTTGCTGATGGAACGGGGGTGGATTTCAGGGGAGAGGACTGAGGGTGGAAAGAGGCAGAGCGTCGCCCACCGCAAAGACGATTAATCAGAGCGGTAAACAGAAGGCCTGCGGACGGAAATTAATTTGTATTCTTCTTCGATAGAAGACCACTTTATGGGATATCTCTTTTAATTTGCTCGCTACGGAGAGAAACGAACAACGATGGAATCGATCAAAATCAATTGGCAAACTCTCGTTTCATACGTCATATTTTTTCAAAGTTTCACGTATTTTATACAAGAGAAAAATTATTTTAAAAACGAAGAAGAGAAGGAGGATTTTTAAATGTCACGTGCGAATGAACTCATCGTATCCTGTTTCCTTAATAGCTCGCTAACGAATTTGAATCTGACTCAGCTTTGGGAAAAAAAACAAACCCATGTACCAGACACCAGGTTTATGCTCGATAGCTTATATCACGATTGAACGCGGTGTACTATTAATAATAAAAACGCAGGTATTAAAACGTTTCTCGTATATACGTGTCGGCGTTTTGTTTCGCAATCGCTCTAAAAAGAGGACAAGCCAATCGGGAACCGTGTACCTCACCAAATTTTCGAGCAAGTTAGCAAAATAATCGTTTCGATAAATTACCGATTAGACCGCTAAAAAAATGTCGCTGTCGAACGAGAAATTTAAAACTCGCACGCTCCTATCTAATTAATCATCGCGGCGTTGTTAAAATAAATACAGCGGCGTCCCAATGCTTTTTATAGCCATTGTGTACGCTCACATTTCCGCGGCCAGGCGTACGTGTTTTTAAAACCCTGTACGCCACGGCTTTAATCGATCGGTTAACCGGATTACACCACGAAGAACAAGAAGAGCGAAGGAAAAACGCTGAAACTCCTGTAGAGGGGAATCCTCAGGGTTAGAGAGGGAGACCAGACGGATAGAGGCGCGTCGCGTATAGTCTTCTTGTCGTTGCGTTCCCGCGGCAAGCCTACAGTCGAATTTCTCTCTGATCTTTGCTGTCCGTTCGTGGGAGCGTACAGTCGCGTTTCTGCGTCCGCATTCGTCGCATCGTTGCGTGTTTTCGATATGCCGGATCGTTCGCGGGAACTTGAGCGAGCTTCGCCGTAGATAAGCGATAAGCTAGCCAATATTGGCAGAGCAGCGAAAGGATTTAACGTCGATCAAATTTTCTAGGAAGTGTTCGTCTAGTTTGATCGGTACAAAGATTCGGCTGCTCCGCAAAACGTCACCAGTGTGCCTTTATTTAGTTTTGGAGCATCGCGTGGGAAGCTTTTGGACTGTTTGCGACGACTGTGAAAATTACAATATTGTAAACTCGAGCAGGTCTAACTAGATACGCGACAAGTAATCGATATCGATAAAAATCGACGGAATTTACTGCGAACAGGTCTAACTAGAACCTGATCGATATAACGGATCGATACTTTGACAAGATCTCGCTTATACACCTCTATTCAACTTTGGTGCGTACTGGAAAACGTGTGAGGGGTGGTCGAAAGGTGGTTGTAAAAGTTTCGAAACGTGTGTAATCGAGTGTTTGACAATTACGAGAGTGAATGGGGTAAATTGGAAGCTGAAAGATTAAGTTAGGTGAACGAACTTCGAACTGCGAATTCGATCGATTTTGGTGATCCAGAAGATCGAACGACGCGGTGACAGTACTCGTGGATCGATTCCAGAAGCAAAGGGCACCCTAAAGCGCAGCAGTGCTGATCGAGCTGAATACTTTCTGTAGAGAAACAAGGGAAAGCAAGGTGTTGGTAAACGGAGACATTCAAAGATTAATCGATCGTTTGGAGGGTAATACACGTGTGTTGTACGGAAAGGATTGGAGACGAGAAGTAGCTGGTGGTGTCGTTAAAATAATTACAGGCTACAGGATCGGTGGTGCGCGATAGATTCGCATTGCAAAGTCGAGCGGTCGCGGAATAATCATAACTCAGGGGGGAAAGAAAGTGCGACGTAAAGAAGGGTGTAAAGTGGTAATAAATTCGTGGGAGGGGTGGCGGAGATTGCGAGACCTCTGGGGGCAAAGGAAGCCGGGAAATGAAGCAGTGGAATAATAACGTGATCAAGGGGAGCGAAAAGAAGGCGACGGAGTTGCGTTCGTGAGCTGAACGCGAATTTTAAATTGAATAATTAACGCCCGCCTTTGAATAATACTGCAAATGATAATTGAATGAATTAATCGACGGTAGAGGCTGGAAGGAGCGTTAAATCTGATGAATGAAATTTTTCCAGCGTAAAACTAACGGGAAAATAGGGTCACGAGTGTGTTCTGTCGATGATATTTGTACAAGCAAATACATTTTTATATTATTATTTCTAATCACGATACATATCTGACGGAGACTGTTATGAGCAAACTGTACAAAATCAAAGAAAAGACGAATATTAATATATCTGAACAATTACCTGAAGAAACTGCGACAGCAAGTTTGCAAAAAAGCCCTCGACCAACGTACTGAGAAAACGTTCTAGTCGAAGGTAGAGTAACCCTCTGAAACTGGTCATTAACGATTCCACGAAAACGCTAGTTTTCGCAAAACGTGCCGGCTAATTTCTAGCGGTAGCTCCTTCGTAATTGTACGGAACATGTCTGGGGATTACTAAGATGCAGCTGCGTGTGTGTTTCGCGATGCATTATGCAACGAACGCGACGATTTAATCGACCACAGACGGGTTCTGTTGAATCGCTCGAAGCTTACCGGTGGGATTTAACAGCGGCGAGTTAGAGACCGAGCAGAGATGAGCAACGAACAACAGTATCGATTAGGCAAGCACAAAGGCGGCTGTTAAACACCGATACGGGGGTATTTTGATAAATTTACAGGACCGCTGGAACGACTTGTTTGAAATAAATGCCGCGATAAACACGATCAAACGAACGATACGCTATTAAAGCTTGTAAGCTTGTTGTCGTTTCAGCTTTACCGTCTACCATGTCCGTCTTAACTGCTGCTCCTCTCCCGTTGGTTCACGCCGGCACCGGAAATTATTTTCGACAGTTACAGTCGTGGTAAAAAGAAACGGGTCCTCCGGAGGGTGCAACATCCTCGCGAAACGATCGACGGACGATGGATCAAAGGGGCACGTGTAATAAAATAATATAAAAATAGAGAAAGTCGAGTAGATTCGGCGCTATGGTTCCACGTAGATAGACGGATCAATTTTAGTTCTCGATTCCAGGAAGGTCCATGCGTTGGCGATAGGGATCAGACTCAAATGAGTCAAACTCCCGAAGCAACGGTTGCAGGACGGTCGAGACTCATGCTTCAGAGCTTGCCGGAAATCGTATCGACGGCCAACAGTCGCCTTGACTGTTATCGATTCTCAATCGAGCAAACCGTTCCCGATCGGCTCGCGGATGGACGATCTCGATGGCTGGAGACGGAAAATAACGGACATCCGGTGTGCAGTGTAAACGCGCTTTGTACAAACGTTCCCAGAGTGTACGCCACGGGTGTTCGAGTGTCCTATCGAACAGAGCCAGGCTCTTGTACCGTGGGAAAAAAAGCTGTTTCTAGGTTTTAACTTTGAATAAGCGAAGTCAAGTTGATCTTAAGTGACATCAGTGCGACGATACGGTTCGTGGGATATATAACGTGATTCTCTACGAAATATCGGTGAGATCAGTGAATTTATCCATCGTTTAGCTCCTCGAAGATCCAAAGTGTAGTTTGTTCACGATGATAACGAAATGCATCGTTGTTTTATCGGCACTGTCTCTGTCAGCGGGCGTCTGGGGCGCGTTTAACAAATGTTGCCCAAATGGCGAAGTTTTCTCGGGGCTGTCGAAGGTGAATTGCGTCCCAACGCCTCGACAAGCAGCGGAAATTTACATCGTCGATTTCAGCAACAAGAGCGTTACTTACGGAGAGATTCCTCCCTGCGAGAAACCGGAGGACATCACCACAATGACCCTATTCGACATTAGCCCCAACGATTTTCTGCAGGTAAGTGACATATTGGTCAATTTGCCATTAAATCCCCATTGATCGTAAATTCTCGATCGGAACACGATGCGCGGAATTGATTGAGCTTACCGCAGCTTTTCTTCGTGCCTCTCAGCTATAGCGTGGATCTGATTGATTACGCTGGGACAGGTTCTTAAGCGTTCCTCTTGCACATTGTTTTTTTTATTTCAGTTCCAAGCGGTTAACTCTGAACGTTACATTCTTCTCCTTCTAATTGAGATTATATAATTTTTTCATATTTAACGAGGAGAAATCAAATTACCAATTTTATCGAGGAACCACTTTCGTATTTCACCCAATGAGGACTGCTTGAACAGTAAGATAAGCGAACGTTTTTGGTTTACAGGAGCCCTCCTGTATCGAAATTCTACACGAGCAAGCCATTCACCATAGCGTTCCCATATTTGTGTACTGCAAATCGAACGAAGATAGGAATGCAACACAGTTGCAGAACGTTGCTACGACAGTACCGCAATCGTTGACCGTCAGAAGATGTTGCATGAATAATACAGTTTTTAACGTGACCACGGCGAGGTGCGAGCCTGTGTTGGACGTTTTCTACGAAGATTATTCGGAAGTGAACGATTTTCTGTCGCTGATGCCAAGAGAATTGGACAAACTAGATTTTCTGAGCGTACTCAGGGGGCCGCCCAGGTGTACAGGAGCGATCGTCACTTATGAGATCGACGAGGACGATATCGTCTTTGCAAATAGGATCTTGCAGGTAAACGCGTACTTGAATTCAATGATTCTGTCAAATGTGCAATTTTTTACGAATAACTCGTCAGGAGTTTTGGAGCCAAAAATTTCCACAGACATTACGAAGGTGTTCTGTTTCACGCAGAAGTAATTTCTGCGAGTTTTTAATTACTGTTTTGAAACAGAAACTGCTAACAATTTTTAAATATTCGAAATTTTGATCTGTAAATAGTGAAAGTATTGGCATTGCATTCTGTTTCATCTGTTGGCTTCGTAACAGTGGAAATTTTATTCGAAGAGATTAAGAACGATAGCAACCCTGACCTGTAACTTCACGTGTCCTTACCGAGAAAAAAAATAATGTTCGACGATAAATAACCTTGCGCACACCCACATTGCAACTCATTACCCAACTGACTGAATTACGGGACACCTTCCAAGGAAATCTTGCTTTGTACGACTCAAGAATTTATGTCGTCTAGACACTTGCCCAGACAACACGTTGAAAAAAAAAGAAGAGGAATTGGAAGAAGAAGAGGACTCAGACTCTCACGACTCTGACAAAAAATTCTTATTTTTTCTCCACCTAATTCCCAGTAAATTCGAATCGACCGAATTGAACGAGTCAATTTACATGCAGGTTTCCATTCTTAATTTCCCCAAAGAGCAAGGCGTTAACGGGATGGGACGCTATGAAATTTCATCTAGATGATTCGTTAGACGCACGTACATATTTTGCGTTTATATTGCAGCCTGTAAAAAAAGACTCTGATGTTTCGTTAGGTGTGTCGGTGTATGCAGAAGTTTACATTAATTTCTCAAACGTGTCACGTGCATCGCCACTCCTGCACAACGGTTTGATCAAGAGTAACGAACGAACATCTTTTATTCGTATAACAAATATATTTACCTCCTTTTTTATTTGCATGGTCACACGTTACGTTTAGTAGCACGTATAAATGTAATGCAGATCGGTAGACGGTCAAATTCGTTGGTGGATTATGGGAATCGCGAGAAAAATCATTCTGTTGCACGCAGGAAAACAAGCATCGAGGATATCTGACTGATTTAACGCATGAGCACGTTCATTTCCGATATTATATATTTTTATGTTTAAGTATGGAGCTATACTTTCGCTTCGTTTATTTCGATGTTACTTCATTCATGGAGATATGGTGTTATCGGTTAGAGGCGTTGAGGTCAGCTTCGATACTGATGTGTGTCAGCACTCTAGTTGAGCGTTCCTCGTGTCGTTATTGTTATTATTATTTATCTATCTTCGTTCTGTAATCAAAATAGGAAGCATGATGAAGCAAAATGAACAGTGTAAAAGACCAGTTCGCGGCCTGGAATCAGATGATAGAATTACAAATAGTTGGAAATGTATTAGGAAAACCTTCCAAGTGACGTTATAGCACCAATTAAACACGATTAACTTTGTTAGACGATTTAGAAATAGGGGCAAAGAGAACGAAGGAAACAATATGCAAACAGAAGTAACGACTGTGTAAAAATGTATACACATTTAAGTAGCCACTTCACAACATTCTTGAGACAGTCTATATTCAATATTTTAAATAAATACTGAATTATTAGAAACAATAGCTCGTATTGGAATAGTCGCTGCAGTAGAAGGTTCGTTTTATCTCAAATGTCAAATAACCGTCGTCTCGTGTTCTCATGCTCGCAAGTATCTTTGTGCCAGCAGAGTAGAAATTCGCTTATATAATTATTGCGCAATCGAATAAAATTTCCGAGATTCAAGCAAGCATAAATCATGAATGCCAGTATACGATAATTATAAAACAAGTATCATTACCAGAGAACACAAGGATCTGGAGAACAAGGTTCCGTAACCGTCACCCATCGCTCGTCTTCCTTTAATTTTAGCTATTCGAATGCAAAGATACAGCGCTGGAAATATTTCTTATTTACATTCACGCGTTCGTGTTCAACATTTTTTTTTTTTAAACATTGCATAAGTAAAGATAACAGAATTGCAATTAATAAATTATGTTCAACATAGGACCACGATAATAAATATTTCCAGTGCTGTAGATATTTTAGATTGCATGATAATCGAACGTCACGTGTTCTCCACACGACAGAGTTCACGTACGTGTACGTGAAAGTTGGAGAAGGAACTCATGCTTCTGGGAATATTCATCAGACAAAAAGAACCTTGCGAGGGAAAGAAAATAAATGTTTTGCTTGATGACGGACAAATTCGATATCACGCAGGCTGTTCGGCACCTGTTGGTGGAAAATTTAAGGGGTGATTCTAGATGCTAAAATAAGACGTAAATCAAGAATAACGAAAATTTGCCTAAAACTCCGTTTTCGAGAGAAACGACTAAAATTCTGAGAAATATATGCAACGTATTAATGTGCAACAAGCACCCATCGTGACGTGGGTGCTTGCACAAAGCTATTTGCAATTTTCGTTGCATAAAATACTGGTTCTCTGCCATCTCTGAGCAGATTTTCAAGATCATATTTCTCGAAAACGAAATCTGAAATGTAATTTCCTTTCTTTTTTACTCTTTTTCAATTTCGTCTCTCTTCGACGGCTGTGGAACAGCCTGTATACGATCCTTGAATGGAATTTTTCGCGGTCATAGCTGTTGTAAAATTCACGTGCTTCTCGTTGCGCCGTAGGCAGTTTTATTTCTGGCTCCACGCGACGATGATTGAAGCATTTACATTCATTTGTACGTTTTAGTCACGGTGTCCAAGATGCTTCCGATACTGCGTTAAATCACATTCTTGGTAGCGCACTGACAACCGTCAATTAATCACTTAGATACTTTATCAACGCTTGATTCGTTAACATACTTGCTATTCAAAGCGATGCTTCTACGAATAAGCTTCTCCATGAATTTTCAATTCCGTGAGAAAATGACAACCATTCGCAGCATCGATGGCTATTTCGATTTCACTAAAAAAATTTCATAGTCTCGTTAAACGATTCCTCTTCATGGACAAGCAGTTTGCTACGTGTAGTGGATGCGATCAGATGTAGAAATCTCTCTAAATCGTTTCTCTACTATACTGAAGCCGTAAGAGTTACACGAGTGAATTTATAGTCAACGTATCCTCAGCATCGAATAATTCAAATCAGAAATAAATTCGTTATCGATATCATTTCTACGAGTTCGAGTAAAAAAACGTATCAATCGAGTAAAAAAACGACAATCGTGATGTACCTTTTCACAATTAATTAGATTAATCCGTTGACGTGCTATGAATTATTAAGATTTAACACGATAATGGAGGGTGGCGATTGAGGACACTTAATAACTTGGCCGACATCACGCGTATTTCTTATCACTCGCCGCACCTGTACCGTAAAATATGTCATGAATGAGACTACATGTATAAATGCAATTCCCTAAACGTCATCCTCTACTAAATAGAGGAATATTCTCGTGGAATATTCTCAAAATTGTTCTACGCTACCTTCGAGGACAGACAATTGCACAGAATTCCTTAAAATCCAGCGATGTAGCCGCTGCTTCTACATGTCTGCTTATTATAACTCATCTGCATACTTTATTCATTTATAACAGCACGCGGAGAGGTCGGAAAAACCGGTTGTCGCGGCTATTCACACGATCGTCTATTGGCTGTTCATTAACAAGTGAGCGTACAACGTTACACCAGATTGCTTTGGTACTTTTAATATCAACACGAGTGGATGTTGACTGAACCTCTTTGCGAAGTACGACGAGACGAGTGAGCTCTCAATGTACGATGGATCGTGGTTAATTCGAACATACCGATCTCTAGATAATTGGATTCTCGTTATAGTAATTTAAAATATTAGATACACGTGTTTTTTGACAACAATACGTTTTAAACTTTTAACTGTTGGTTAATGTTCCTCTCAAGGTGTACAGAAATTACTGGAACGTACCGATTTCACGCGGAATCACTGCCACGATTTCGTGTTAACGCGAATCGAATGAAAATTATCTAGCGTACGCTTCTTCCGACACGTTTACGCGAGGAACCCAGGGGATTTCCTCTTTCAGCTCGCCTACAAGCGATGAAGTCATGCCGGCTTTACGTTAGTTTATAATAAACAAAGTTACGACGCCTGCGTTAATCCGCTCCGGGTTCCAGGGCAGCCAGCCGCCCAGCTGGTTTCATCCTCGCCTTTTTTCCCCTGAATGCGTTATTCCACGAGAGCATCCCGTTCTCTTCCCATCGTGTATATAGCAGGGATGCTTGAAATAGCAAGTTTTTCTTTTTCGTAGAATGCTCCATCCCTGCTCGTTTCTTCTTACATTTTTTTCAGCCTCGTTTCAGACAGACATGCTCACGATTACTATTCCAACGCGTTTACACCCTTTCCCTATTCCTGATTAGAAATTTTTGGAAGGCGTTTAAAGATAGGATAAGTCCAAATGGTGTTTTTCTGGGTCACGCATTTGTAGGTCGGTTCAGTAATTAATTTGAGAATTGAAATTTAATGAATTGTGTAGCAGGCACGCGTAGGGGCTTCACTTTTTAGGCTGCAGTCGTAATGGATTTTTCATTCACTTTGTAATCGAGCGTAATGGTGCTTTGATAATGCTCTGCTTAATTAGCTTTCCTTGGAAACGACAGACATAGCGGCACGAATTTTACAAACATTTGTCTTGTATCGTTTATGATTTTTTAACGACGCTAATGAATTGGTTGTACATGCATCTTCAATTAAGTCCTCTGCTTTTGCTAATACTCGCTTTCAGACTGGATTAACGTAATTAGCATGCTAACTCATTATTCCTGTCTCTCCCCTATTCAAGTCGAAGTAAGGCTTTAAAAAGTCCTTTTACATTTTATGTACGATAATGTTTATGTAAATTCGCGGTAAAAGTGGAACGTACACCTGGTTCTAGATTATAAGTTCAGAAATTTCACTCCATTCGTTTCCCAAGGTTACATGGTCATTTCATAGAAAATTGTATTTTTCTCAGACCTTTGGTCGGGACTTTCTGTTTTCGTATCGATAGTTTACGCTGAATTCCCAGAACGTCTGATGAGTTTCTTATGAAATGAAAGACTCTTCGGTTTTGTTCGATTCACTTATCCATTGATCGCGAGATTACACCGGAACATTGCAACATTCATTTTGAATGGTTCTTTTGGACTGGCCACAAATTATTCGCGTTCCCAAAATAAATTTCTAACTAGGTCGTCGCATCGTCGTGCTGTGTATACCATCGTTTTTAAATCGAGTAAGTTTTGTAATTGAAAAAGAAAGAGTAAAGTTATCTTGTTTTTACATCGAGACTCGTTGTTTTTTTTTTTATAGAAAAGATCAGAACCTGTTTCAATTTTATACGAGTAAATTTTATTTCTCAGTATTCTACACTGCTGAACGCGATGCTTGGTCAGCCATTTTGTCGATACATGCTCCGATACTTTTTCTCGATACCCAGAACCGGACCAGATCAGCTCAGGTTTTGATATTTGAACTTTATATTTCACGCTCTACGACTTTAAGGCTAATGAATTTGATGGAAGGACACCCTCTCAACGATCCTCTCCAATTTACAACATCGCAACGAGGCGAACGAAAAATTGGATTAAATTTTAGCCAGCTTTTATCTTGATTTTTATAAAAAACTTTTTCATTAATCTCTCGTACGGGAAAGTGTTACGCTATTTTTTCCTCTTTTCTCTCTTTCTCTCTGAAAACACGCGACATCGCGCGAGATTTATGAACGCAAGGCCAATATTTACGATTGTTGTTGTTGAAAGAATGTTTTACATACTCGTTTTCGGTCCTACCGCAAAGCGAATATATGCGCAAACCTCTGTGTTTAGATATTGACAATTATAGAACAACAATTAACACCCTGTTCGCGATAATATTCAACTCGTTCCATCAAATAAACATTTCGTACCCTACCTCTCCCACAAACACACAAACCATCCACCAACGCCACTCATTTCAAACTAAACGCACTACTTCCTCCATTTACGCGGCAGACTTTTTCCGCGCGATTTCCTTTGCACACTTAGCAATTGCGTAAGTGAAGATTCGTCTGTTTAAATTACACGTGACAAATAGCTTAAGCGATAAATGTTTCATTGTAATCCTCTTCAAATCTCATAGCCTTTACAAATCAACATCCCTACTTCCAACAATCAATTCCTCCGCGATGTTCATAGAACGCATATATGTAGGAAATTTGTTATTATAGACAATTACAAGATTTTGTAAATCTTCAGATAGTACTTTTCGACTGAGATATTACTCCAAAGACTGCTAACAAACAACTGCTCCATCGTTTTAAAGCATTCGCACGAAAAGCTCATTTATTCTGCACATTCCCTCTCGCACATAACATTTGAAACCTGAATTACTTTCAAATTAAGATAATTTCCTTATGCTTCATATAAGTGATATCCAAAATTAACAAGACATCCAAGGGGTGAATACAAATAATTTCTGCAAATCACGATGCACGAGCCAGAAGTGCAAGCAAAACCCATGAAGTCCCTCATTCAACGAAAGACCACCCAACTCTGATCAGTAGTATCAACCCTTGGTGGAACAAACGGATGGACAAACACAGACACCCTCGTCCATATAAGTTCATTATCGAAATGATAGCACGACGAACACCTAGTTCATTTACCAGCCGTCCAACAGTAAATATCGACGATTCCTTGGGTCCAGTCCTCGTCAGGGGTAGTCGGGGGTGGCGTGGGCTTTATCCTGGCCAGAAAAAGGACACGAACGCGGTAAATAAATCCGACTCATCGCCGTGGAATCTACGGGGCGTGGTGGTGGCGTCTGCACACCGGTGTGCAATGGCGTAGCAACGATGCGCCGACGGTGAAACCAAGGACCGCATTGCGGACGGTGTCGGATGGAAACTCGGTCTCTGGTTTCAATCGAGCGTGCCCTTGCACAGTCGATAGCTGCGACGCCATGTTCTAATAACGCGCCATCCGGACGCGGAATTCTTTTCCCCTTCGTCGAGTTTTCCCTTCCAGCCACTTTGCTGGCCGAGGAGACGGCTAGGCTGCGATGGGTTTGGATCGCCGCGCTTTCTATGTCCCCCCTCTGGACTCTTATTTATACAGATATCGAGAAATTGCAAAATATCATCTCGTGGAAGAACAGCTGCTCGCACGACTTGAAAATGAGAATTGTTAAAAATCAATTTTATCCCGCTGTTAATGAGATTACGTTCTGTGGAGAATGAGTTAGTATCTGGATACTTTCAGGAGATGGTGTACATGTTGGGGTTCGAAAGAGATTTAGTGGGTTCTTAAAGGGAGGTGGAAAAAACGGGGTCAAAGTTTTTTGGAAGCTGGACGAAAAGGGGATGAGAAGGAAAGCTGGAAGTATCCATGAGCTGGGGTAGTTTGAGGGTGGTTTTTTTTTAGCAGATTGTGAAGTGGGTCTGAAAAGATTCAAGGCCGTGTTTCTCAACCTCTTCGTCCCATAGTCTTCAATACTTTGATCAATCTATGTATTAATGTTAAAAAATAAACGGCAAATATCAAACACTAATCGTCCATACGTGTTCAAGCAAGCATACAGTTTAAGGAGGACACTCCTTCTGTATAAATTTCTAAAGTGAAAGGAAAGTTGTATTGTCATCTGGCTCTAAAGACAGCCAACCTAGAATTTCATTCGCGATACAAAATCCACAAGGAACGAGCGAGATCGCGAACTCTTTTCGAAGATCGTAGACGTAGCGTGCAGTAATTGGGTAAACCGCCATTGGTCGACACGAGAACGAGCAATTACGGGCGTCACGAAATGGATAGCGCGTCGTTAACATGAGAAATAGATATCGCGAAAATCGTAAACTTACAATGAAAATTACAGAGAAAATAGAGGAGATTCGGGCGAATTTACGAGGCCATTCCGCGGGACATGACGAATCTGGTAATCTCTGTGTCATTTGCATCGCGCCAAACTATCCCGTTTTCCCTCCTCCGCTATTCCTCTTCTTCTCCTTTCCGTTGCTGCAAAAATCTTATTTCCGTGGAACACCATGTTCCGCCCGTTATCTTGGCTCCAATGGACGTTCGTTCATCTTGCAGGCTCGCAAGGAAACAGTATAGAATACGTGCCGACGTGCGGTATGTAATTGGTTTCCTAGTTGAATTCTCAGTAACGGTGAAAGAAATTTTCATGGCCATTCGGATCCCTGGTTTCCTAGTCGAATTCTCAGTAACGGCGAGAGAAATTCTCATGGCCATTCGGATCCTATCTCATCCGTGTACCTGGTTCCGTTATGTCCCGCGTGAGTCGCGATTTCATACTTTTTGTTACTCCTACAGGATGATCCAAGGACCGCGGAGGCGGATACGAACCAATTGGTCCCGCTTAAGTTCGCTCGTCTCGAAGCAAACTTTTGTATCGCGGTAAATTTCGCAGGTTGTGTTAGAGTCGAATGCTGCGAGGCAACGTGGAGTCCGCTTTCCAAACATCCGTGGAAAAATTCGCGAGCTCTCTTAAAAGAACTCGCTGAACGTACACTCCCATCCCCTCGAACACGCCCCGCGTTCCTCTGTTTTAATCTACCTGCGACGTTTGATCCGGTATGAAGTCGGGCTCGGATTTTTGCGCGTCTCCTCGAATGCCACGGAAACGTCGCTGAATGAAACTTTCGAAGACTTCTCGAAGAATCCACCCGTCGGACCGGTTTCTCGCGCGAACGTCAAAACAATCCAAACTTCTCACGGTGCCGCGAGTCGCCCGCGCTTCAGGAATGTTCCGGGACCCGGCGACGACGGTTCCGGATATTCAATCCGTAAATCTCCGACGATTCGACGATCCACCTTCTGTCAGGGCTATGCCAAGTATTCCCGTGAATTTTCCAGCTGAAAAATTGTGCGTGCTCTTGAGATTCAAGCCGCATTGTAAATCCAGCTGCTTCACGGGGACGTTTCAGATGATTGTTATCGCGTGTTCCACGCGATCATTAGATATACGTGGTATTTTTTATGTCGCTCTGTTGGAAATCAAAAGTTTACCATGTACAATCGTGTCTTGTAAAAATCTTGATAAAGAGCTGCTCAAGAATGGAAGAGTCACTCGGTGCATTTCAAAATTTCTGAAATGCAGGATTACGTAAAACATCCCTCTATTATCTTTCAGGTAAAATTACCCACGGATTCTGCAACCAAGGAGAATTTTATCCTCACCGAATGGAACACCTGTTTGGACCTGACGCCGGATTCTCGATCGAAACGTCGTCTCGCGGTTCGAATATGCAGGGACGTTGACTACTGTTCGGACCATAAATGTATAAGCAAATGTTGCCTCGACGATGAGGAGGACGAGAATTGGCTGTGTGAAAGAATCCACGCGAACAAACCGCACGCGACGTTCTACGATGAGGTTGAGGATCTCATTACATCTCGAAGCCTTAAGGGTTGGTCTTAATTCATCCATTGAGCTAGAAACTGAATAAAAATATTGCTGTTGGGTCTGTTAACGCGTAAAAATTGTGACGCAAGGAAATACTCGTTGTATCACTCTACACGTTTACGTTTGTATGTTTCGTTCCTCAGATTACGGCGTGCTGTACGGACTCGAGTGTCCAAATGGCTTCTACTCCTCAAGACGGAACGAAATGGACGGTCTGTCACCGGAAGGAAACCTGTACCTAAACGTAAACGTGAAACCGCTGTTGCACAATCAATATTGCATAGACGTGTACAATCAGAATCAATCGCGGGACTTCGTCGCCTTCATTTGCTTTGGTAACAATCGGTACGAGCAGCAAAACAGTTACACCAGGTAAGAGCGGGTCGAGCACTTTCACATGTGCTTCATACATCTAACGTTTAATTGCACAGTATCTGGACAATCGATACGTATAAAATTCCTCGTTTAGAAATTTTAAGGGGTACGCGCCCCATTCGAAGCGGTCCGCTTTCGCGCGCCCTTCGCTCGTACAAATCCGTTACGCGTTTCAAACTTCTAAGCCGATGGATGGCCGCCATTTATTGCCGGAACCCGTTTGTTTGACTTTGCAAAGTTTAAACAAGTAAAACTAGACGAGATTCGCGAGATCCAATAGAAGTTGGCTGCGAAACTTCCACCCTGGCCCGTCTCTGTTTTTCGTTACGTGTGCGTGACCACCAAGGAGAGAACTGCGTCCAGTGAGCAACTTCTAAACAAATTTTTCGTCCCCTCGAAACTCGCGACATCCGTCTTCCAGGTATCTCGACTTTATTTAGAGGCTAATCCCTGTCGAGCTTTTGCCTTCCCGTGGAGCTGAACTTCGCTGTTAATGTCCACTGGCGAACTGTATAATCTGTAAATGAAAACGCAACTATTATAATTTCTTTTGTTATTTTACGATATTCTGGTGAATCGATTTATTTAAATTATTGTCGAATCATATCGAATCGCTACGTTAAGGGCGCCTTTGTTAAGGGGTTGTTTCTGAAAGCGATAGACGCGGAGGATCGGTTCGTCCTCGTATGCTGGTCAACCGTTCAAACCGGAAACCGACATCTTTCGCGGCAGTGCATATTGTGGCTGCATCAATGCCAAATAGCCACGTTGTACGCCAGTCATGCGGACAATCTGCGCGATCGTATATCTTCAAGCTGAAGAATAAATAACAATGGTACAAGTCCATTTGTCTGATGAATAGAAGAAGGGCCATTCACCGGGACATGTCGTAACGAAGTGGCTGTACATCCGTGTTCCGTTCATTTGCCTCGCTTTTACTATAATATACGTGTGTGTGCACTTTCTCCTCTTTTTTTCTTCTATCTTTTCGTGTTTTTTTATTGCTCCATTTTTTTTCGAGCATCGTTCATTCGGATTTTACCGTGATTTTGTCTCCTCTCTTGTGTTAAGCGCGTGTACAAATGTGCAATTCGACGGATTAGAAAGGCTAACACTGCGGACGCAAAGCGTGATCAGTTTGTTTCATCGAATAAACGTTGGAATTACCTTAGAATCGACTGTAAAATATAATTTTGCCATTCTACGGCACAGTTACACGCGGACAAAAAATATATCCTGTGTTCCTCGCGGAAGAGCGCATTCTTCGTGAATTTTGTACCCTCACCCAAGTGCAGTCGACGCGACGTAAATTAATATATAGCATATGAACAAGTTTTCCAACTAACTTCAGCCCCCCCTGTGAAATTTCATGAATTTTCACCGCTTATGAAAGAAGTTTCTGTGCCTCAATTCCACACAAGAATGGTTGATTAAAACTTCAGACACGAGGGCTTTATTGCTAATATCAAAACGAAGAGGAACAACTGACTTGGAATTAATTTAAATGTCACGAGTGTGCTCAACCACTCACCTATATCGATCACTACAATAATTAATAACCAAGAAACCAGAGCTTCTTTCTATATTTCGTGGTTCAACTATGAAATATTTGTGCTGTCCCAAATTTTACGATCCTTTTACGATCTTTGTCAGAAAAATTAGTCGAGTCGATTCGTTTGGTCTCTCTTAGATGAACGGACCTCGTGGAATTTCCTTAATTTTGACATAAATAAAGATCAATCGATGTTAACGATCATGTTAACGCAGCGGTGGCGATGGAACAGTACGGAATGAGTCGATTTATATTCCCCAGCCGTGATAACGAGGATACTTTACACGAGGACACGATTCCCTTTGTACGTTTCACCGCGTTCGCCACCGTTTGAGCAACCGTGAGATAACGTGCGCTTCGTTGCTGGAAATCTCGCGTTCTCAACGTTCCACGGCTAAGATCAGGACACGATTCGTTTCGTCAAAGGTTCTTCTCCCTTCGAATCGGTTTCCAACTGGCATCGCGTCGAAATTTACGAGGGAGGCGCCAAGTGGCAATGAATCTCGGTCTCAATTAGCGGACCTTGCTGGATAATGGACCGAAGCTGGCTGTAATCGAAGCTGGCTGGTGGGATCGTTTCCCTTTCTTCGTAAACTGGTTACGTTTTTGCGTAATGAACAGGCTGCGCCGTGAATTATAATTGCCTAATTGACTTCCCTTTCTGGGCGTGGCTGCTCGTGTTCCTCCATGGTATTTAGGTAATTTGCATCTGGAATGAAAATATTTCACGTAGACAATTTGTATCGCGACTGCCTCGATGGTTGGATAATTTAAATTATATTATTGCCTAATTATTATCTATTACTGTCGAAAAATCACGTTATTATCCGCGATTATGCTTCGAGATACGATGGCGCAGAATTTTATAATGGACACGTGGCTGTGTCGTAAATTAAGCGTCCTCGAGTACGCATTCGAGGCAATCTATCCATTAAAGTTTAATCGGGAATTGGGTCAGTTTTGCGAGGAAAACGGTAACCGTGCGATATAAATAGTCACGTTATGTCTGATTGAATGGTCTTCTGGGAATAGATCGAGGGTTGATACGCCAAAAGTGGCTATCGTCTCATCATCGAATGGAACCATCCAAGTAAAAAGTTCTAATGGTTAATTCAAGATTGACTCGAGCGAACGAGGCTCCACTGTATAATGCCACTGTCGAGTGTACAAGGAAGTAACAGCAACCGTTATGAAATCGAAATTCTTCGTCCTCTGATTTCAGAACAGTGCTTACCACCATCCTACTGTCGATCAGCTGTTTGTTCTTGCTTCTAACGCTGATCGTCTACGCCTGTCTACCAGCACTGCAGAATCTGCACGGTAAAACTCTGATGTGCCATTCTGCGAGCCTTTTGGTGGCCTACGCTTCGCTCGCAGCAATACCATGGATGACGCCGGAAGTAGGGAGGGATGACGCAACCTATTCGTGTTCAATGCTGGGTACGTTATCGTTCCTTTGATACCCTCAACCTCGCGCAAGGAAGTCTACAAGTTTCGATAGATATAAAAAATTAAATCCACGATTGAAGGAGCAAAAAGATCCGTCTTGAAAAGTCCAAGCATGAAAACAGTAGAGATCGAATCGATTTGGCTGTAGAAGTCGATCGTACTGAAGTTAATGGAAACATTTGGGCCCCTTTAAATCCAATAAATCGTAATACCTTCGAATCGGATGGAATCGTTCAGAATTGTTCGTTTGAAAAAATATTCCGCCACAGACGAAACGCCTCTCGACTCTATTATCCGAGCTAACATCGATACAGATATCGAGGCTCTACTTAATTGCATAACCTCGATGAAACCAATCAAATTGAACGAAACAACGGCTAGCTGTATCCGTGGAAAATTTAACAAAAAAATCGCATCGCTACTTGACACACCGAGATCGCGAGTACTCTGCCGCGGCTATACGGAACCATTTATCTTCATTTTCAGGGTACATCATGCTTTTCTTCTTCCTGTCAGCTTTTTGCTGGTTGAACGTCATGTGCTTCGATATATGGCGGACATTCGGGTAAGATATTATTAGTCATTTAACACCTCGCCCTCGCGTTGCGCTCGGATTGAAATAAAGCGAGCGGCGTAAATTAAAATTCGATCCAACGCCTCGATCGAACTGCGATTTACGGTGCTCGTTTTACGCCCAAATTTGGTTGATTCGACCGTGCGCTTTAATCGAAACGGACCGTGTAATCGCGTCCTCAGACACCTCGTTCGATCTATCTTCTCTTACGCTCTTTTCTGCTTTTTTTTTACTTTCCTTCTGTCTGATAAATCTGGTTAAATTTCCGCGCAAAGAAACTTCCAAAACGGATCGTAGAGAGAGAGGAAACAAAATTCGACTCTAAATTGAGCGAAATAGGAAGGGAATAAGTCGACGAATAAGAGAGGTACACTATACGGTGACTAATGCAAGAAAGATCGACCCTGTCAATGAGGCGCGCGATTAAGGAGGATCTTTATCTGAAAGTTTTTCAAGACTAATGCGAGAAGTACTTTACACGTCGCAATTTCTCAACTGTCCTTGGCATAATAGATTACCTGCATGATAGGGCTCGTAGGAATACTTTTTCGTTCGATTCAACTTATCCTCGTGAACTACTGATAGAGTTATATGGGACCATTTTTTTTTTGGCTATCTACGATCAAATAACGAGAGGGAAGTTAATAGAAACGAAACGACGAGATCCTCTGCGGAAGAGAAAGTTTTGCTACGAATTTTCTATGGGACGTGACATCTATTATGTAATGGTCCCTTCTCAGTGGCGTTCTACAGTAACGGAACCGACACTAATCCCGGATCCTGTCCACGTGACGCTAATATGTTTACCAAGATTTAATTTCCAAATTACACCAGGTGCTGTTAAAACTACGATAAAGTGTCAACGTCGAGCGGCGTAACGCGCGTCGAACGTGATGTTTAGAGTAAACTTTGCGAACCGGATCGGTAAATTTCCGGTTTCGAGCCCAGCCACTCGCGTGATCAGTTTTACCCCTCGCAGTCGCGAGTTATCGTACGCGAATCGATACACTCTTCCCTAGGTTTTTATCTCTATCTTTTTACAGATTTCTATTTCGTCACTTAAAATACCGAAATTTGATAGCGTAAAGTAGTATTTTCGTAATAGCAGCGGCGTGCTCGTGACATTCCATTCTCTTTACTCGCGACGTTGAAATTTATCGAATTCTAGAAATGGACCTCGACGTTAGAAATAGAAGTGAATATACATTTTCTAGGAACGTTTAACGTCTCGTACCTTTCTGTTAATGACGAGTACAGTTCGTACGAATTTTTTAGGTAAAAGACCTGGGTATCGTGCTTGAGGAACTTGCACGAGAGTCTCCCGATCTTCAGTAAATCGACAAAGAGAGGATTAAAATAGAAGCTTTATCTTCTGCAAATAACTAAGAATTAAATTTAGCTGCAGTCTTCGACACTAGAATTTAGAAAATATTTCCCTCCATAAATGCAAAATAAACTAAAAAATCAATTGTTCTTTGAAACAATTGCTTCGTAAATTATTCGCATAAATCAGAGCTAGACTTTTTTTTATCTAGCTTAACACACATTTGATTTTTAAGTTATAACGTTACCACCAGTATTACGATCGGTTTTTAGGCGATAAATTGCAGCGTGCACAATTGTTGCAGTGTTTAACTTGGAAAGTTGAATGGGTGGATATCATACGATCGATTTTCAATTGTTTCGCGAGTAATTTTGATTCATTGAAAACGCTCCTACGCATAGTCCCTCGTCTCGTGCACGCCGTGGAAGTTTGTGTTTCCAGCTTGTTATTCTAACCGGTGGATATACAAATACACGGAGAAAATAGATCCACGTGAGCGGGAGATCGTCGCATGGACGTCTTCCGTTTCTTCCGTCGAGACCAGAAAAATTGTTTCCCCGTTGTTTGACGAACGTTTCTTCCAACGCGAAATATTCCGCTTCGATCTCAATCGTCGCAGAGCAAATCGGTCGAACGCGCGCTGTATCGTTTTAAACACGGTTTCCCTGGAAAAGAAGCTAATAAAATGATAAATATTGCTCTGTCGCACTTCTTTGGCATATTATTCAACTTATTAAAGACAGTGTTTATTGCTGGAAACGTTGTTTATCAAGAGTGTCACTTCGATCTCGATCGAACGCTGTATCGTTTTAAACACGGTTTCCCTGGAAAAGAAGCTAATAAAATGATAAATATTGCTCTGTCGCATTTTTTTGGCATATTATTCAACTTATCAAAAACAGTGTTTATTCCTGGAAACGTTGTTTATTGAAAGTGTAACTTCAGTTTTACTCCTTGATACATTTTGTACCGCTTTGACCGTGTAGATGTTATTTATTGCCGAGTGTATTTCAGTTGGGCATGGTTGCTCGATTAATAGCCGATGTGTAACGATAATTTTTTCACCAATGTATTCTTTTCGCTTAATATATTTACACGTTCGTATTTTTCGAATATTGTGCGATAGAGCGATGTATTTGACTGGGTAGCATCGAGTAGGTGTGAACGAAACTTACAAACCCTATGAGATCTCTCGTACATTTGGTTGCCACATGGCAAGCGAAAAAAGGGGGAAGTAAAAGGTCAAAGAAGCGAACGACGATCCTAGACGATCCACTGACATATGCTCGACTATTAATCTTCTAAAAATTAGTATTTTAATTAAATTATATATTTATACGCAAACGCACGTGGCTGGCGATTTAATGACATCGATTTCGATTTGCTCTACTGATTCAATAATTACCATTCACTGTATTTCTGTAAATTCCAAGAATTCTTATTATTCGAGAAGATGTTTTCTGGTAATAATGTAAATCGAGGGAGGCGAACAATTACGTATTACATCTGGTGCATCGTATGCCAAGAAAACGAGTTCCTCGACTTCCCCTTACTCAGCATCCGAACGTATTAATATGGAATCACAATACAGTGGGCGGAATTACAATCCTGCGAACCGTTTACACATTAATCAACCGACTTCCCTGCAAATAAACGTTCCCTACTTTCTGGTTCCTCAAATTGGTTATTAATTCCATCGATGGCCTTGCGCAAAAGGCTTTTTCCAAGGTTGTACACGTACAGGCAGAAGATCGTACGAGATACGAGGATTTAAACAATTTTCAACGTAACTCGTGAAAAGTTTTTCGTACAGCTTGTATCACGTCCTTTTTTATACTATTATGAACGGTTTGCGTTTCACAGATTGTTTGGTATTACACAAAAGACAAAAGAGAACGATTAGCGATTGCTATCGCTAGAACGTCCATAACGATCGCATAATGATTGCATAATTAATGATTGCGCGGGGAATTCTGATGATCAAGAAGTAAACGTGTAGATGTTATGTACGATCTTGAATAAAATTGTTTAGGGACAAGTTTAGTTAATCCTTGCCGCTAAACAACAATTTATTCATTTTCCAAAAAAATATGATACTGTGAATGTAGCTTGGTAAAGTGATTCAACTGAAAAGCAATGAATTTTAATGAACCTTTATAAGGTTAATCGCGCAATTTATAACCGTGTATGTACCATTCCATGCTCCGTTAATCGCTGGGAAAAAGTTACGCTCGCACAGCTCCATTGTGGTGGTAATGTACGGTGGATGTAACGCCATGCCACGTCCATAAGGAAAGTCCCTTACGAACGTGTACAAAATTATTGCAGTCAAATGTACGATCCTTTTCCTGTCTCCCCTCCGTTTTTTTCTTATTTAATCCCCGGTTTTCCCGGAATTTATCTTGCATTATGAAACACACCGCGATACCATTATGCGCGCAACGTTAATTGTACTGCACGTGAAAGTATGGTCCAATAAAAGTGCACGGCTCGTGGATATCTCGCGACTGGACTGTTTATGCATTAACGAGGGGCTTAATTGTCTAATAAAAGTGCGCAACGAAGATAACACGCGAGGGTGTATAAAACGTTACGTACTTGAAAGTGGAACGAAGGAAAGTGAAGAAAGAGTCGTGGAATGTCTCGAATTGCTCGTATGTAAAAAGAAGAAAATCTCTCTTTTCTCAGGAGGCTGCAAGGTAACCTGACCAGAGGCAAAGGCCACGCGAAGAAATTCTTTTTCTACTGCCTGTACGCGTTTGGTCTGTCGATGTTCATCGCGACTTGTGCTGTCCTGACTGACAAAATGCAGCTCTTGCCGGAAGCTCTGCGGCCAAATTTTGGCACCGACAGCTGCTGGTTCGCTGGTGAGTCCTCGACTGGAAACCATAAGTCTTGTGTGTTCACTGTGATGAATCGCGAGTTCGCGTGAACAGATACGATCGACGATAGAACCGAGAGCAGTTCGAGTAAACGAGTTTTCCATTCGTTACCACGGATCATTGCTTTCGTTATGTTTACGTTGGTTCGTTTTAATAACAGAGGGAATCCTCGAGTTCCATTAATAACACTGAAACTCGTAATCGCCCGCAATAATTAAGAGTTTTTCCCGAATAATTAAGAATACAATCACTGTGCGTCGAGACGGCTGTGTATTCTTTTTCAATTTCATAAAACTTTCACGTTTCTCCATCTTGGCTTTATAAACTTTAGTATTGATCGACTAAATGCTCAGAGTTTTATTAAACAAGATAGAACGCCCCTTAATTATTTTTTAGCGACAAGATCGACAATTTTACGGTATTTTAAATGTTGATCTCTATCGAGTACATACCTTGTCGTATTTTAGCAAAGATGAGCAGACCATGAGTTTGCTTGTCTTGCAGTCGAACCATCAGTAGTGATTGGCATGTGTGTCCTCGCGAAAGCTTTTTCTAAAAATTCTTCTCCACTGCCTTTTCAATTCACCAATCAGGGTACCAGCTGTTGAGTACCTGCAAATGTTCATCGCAGTTAGTACAAGTACCAATTATCGTACTTTTATAGAAAAACCGGTTTCTCGTTTGCACAAATACTTTTCTAAACATGTTCGAAGATTCTGGTCATCGACTGTATACAAATTCGCGCACAGAAATTTAGTAGCTGCGATCTTCGTTCGCAAAAAAAGAAGCACACCCCTAGTCTTACCTGAAAATGGCGCACGCCGCGGGGAGAAAGGGTGCACGCGTCGGGAAACCAGAATTTTTGCCCGGCGATTCGCGCGAATCGCAGTCTTTTCAGCATTCCCGTGGGTGCGTTTAAATCCGTGGAATTAAAGCGATGTAATACTGGGTAGTCGCGTTAAAAGAACAACCCCCGTGCTCCCCCCGGATTTCCACGATCGTCGGGACGAATTTCAGAGCGGCGGATTCCGCGTTTTTTTCGACTTAAATATTGAATTAAACGCGGATCGTTCCTGTTGGTTTCGTCTCGCATACGCGGGGAATGGGATCACGAGATTCCACGAGGCTGCAAGTTTCGCGATCCAGTGTCCGTTAATTAAAATTAGAGGAATTACTCGATAAAAGAGATTCTATTTCCCGTGTACTCGAAAATGTTGGCGTCGATCACTCACGAGCACGTTCACGTTGCAGATATTCCAGGCAAGCACGGCGAATTGATTTTCTTCAGAGGCCCAGTCGCCGTTCAGCTGACATCGAACGTAGTGTTCTTCATCCTCACTGCGGAGCAGTGTAACAAAGTGAAAGCTGAGATAAGCAGGGTGGCTGACCCGATGGACCCTAGGAGCAAACGATTTCACGCTGACAAAACTAAGTGAGTCGATCGGTTACTCCCTAACCGTGGCCACAAAGTGGAGGTTTGATCGACTAAATTCAAACCACTCGTAAATGTGCTCGTCAATACGATGTTAATTTCCTCGCTAGGTTCCAATCACTGACAAAACATTTCACTTTTCAGTTGATCATTAAATATCACGACTATATATATATATATATATATACATATATATATATATATATATATATATATATATATATATATATATATATATATATATATATATATATATATATGTATATTATACAAACTGAATAATGTAATAAACGTGATGTCGTTACGAATCCAGGTTCATCATGAACGTGAAGCTGTTCATCGTGATGGGCATAACCTGGGTGACGGAGCTGCTGTCCTCGTTCGTCAACAACTATACTGAACTGAAGTACAAGGAGGAAGTATTTTACGCGTCGGATATAGTGAACTGTCTTCAAGGGGTGATGATATTCGTTTTGTTCGTGATGAAGCCTCGAGTTCATCAGGCGTTGAAGGCGCGCCTTGGCCTCGCCTCAGAGGTGTCCGGTTCCTCGCACGGTACATCGATGCTACACGACCCTTACAAAGTGAAGAAAAGCGCGAGTAGCAGCACGTTAACGTCCAGCTTCGCGGTTAGCGTCGCGCCCTGATTACAGAGAATAAATTCCATATCGCAGACAGTTATTCTGCTTGCATCTTCGCACTCTTCGTGTCCTCGATCTCGACCACGTTTCTTCGTGCCCCGCGAACGAACCCTCACGCTCTCTACGCGTCGTTCGAATCGTCCTGTGCCACGTTTCTGTATATCGTTTTCTTTGTAGCGCTGCGATTTAGAATGGACATGGTCCATTGGCGACGATGGTGTAACAGGGGCATGGGTAACTCGTGCTGATCAAAGACAGCCACGTCGTGAGCAGCGGCCCTGTAATAGGGCGTTTTGCGAGCGTAAAGACTAGCTGGGCCGGAAATAGGGCGCAACGAGGTGGTAAACCTGCACGGAAGTTTCTGTTCAGTTTTCTTAATTATTTTTCATTTCAGAACCTTTACGAATATTGTTCGAGCGAAGATCTATGGTGTATTGACGTTTATTTGAGGGATAACGATGAGAAAAATATTGGACAAGAAAATATAGTAAAAAAAGTGCACGCCTTTTTTTATTTAAAAATACGCGAGGAAACGAGTTGCTCATGCTTGGTTTAACGAGCTTCAAGTGTTTTAGAGTATATTCGAGGATCTCTGGAACGTAGAATTTTATGAATCGGTGTCGAATTGAAATCACTTCCGGTTCTTGCTCTGCACTGTCACCAAGATGCTGCTTTACTATACTGCCACGTTAATCGAACGATTTAGAGTATTTCAGGCAAATCAAAGAATAGAGCTGGAATACGCAAAAGCACAGAGAATCGAATTTGTTGATGTTCCAAATTGGCGTCTAATGTTATGTCTATTTAATTAGATCGACGTAGCTAAATACGAGGTTCTATCTTCGAGGACCTCTTTTTCTCTGTCCCATTCTGTGACAGTTCTGTGCAATATTTTTACTTATTTCTCTACTTTTATACTTTTATTCAATAAACATCGTGAACAAGTCACTAACTTAATATTGTAAATATAATTTCTTTATCTTTTATTTCAATTGTATCTCAGGTTTATAGATCGTGCGATTCGTAGGAATCTATAGCCACAATTGATTATCGATTTGAGTTGTACAAAATGTAAAGTTTCATTAAGTCAATTAGTTCTCTCTCTCTCTTCCTTCCTTATATAATATTTTTATTCTTCTTTAAACGTTATAAAATATTTTATCTCCTCCCTATATAGTCACCAATATTATTATCTAAATATTACAAATATAATTCATAATATAAAGCACAACTATATTTGAATGTTGAGGAACGAGTAAAAAAAGATCTGGTCCCGTTTAAATTGATTTACAAATCATCAGCTGATCATTCGATCTCCAGTAAAATCAAGAGAATAGATTCGCGAGTTCATTATTGCGAGACCATTTTGGTTGTACTTGCAGCTAATTGCGAGCGTGTTAAACAACGATGGTTTCACGTTTCGCTGATCATCGACGATGGAAATTCGCGTAAATATTTCAGACGAACGGTGTCGACGAGTAACCGCGAAAAAATGAGCAGGGATCATTTGCAACCCCTTCTCTCCCTTGCGAATCTTTAAGGATTGCGTGGCTAAAATTAATTAGCGAACAAATTTTGATTTGCGTTTTATTTGTCACGTCTTCTTATCACGTAAATTTGATGTGTTCCTAAAAGATGAAATAAACAGTCGAGAGACTTGTAACGTTTGATTTAAGTTAATTTAACCTCAGGGATAAAGAGGATATACATATTTTTTAATTTTCGTTGATACGTTGTTACGTGCTTGTTATATATTATTATGTGTAAGATTTTAGTATGATACTGTGTGCATATTTCTAGTTTTTCTTTACCTGAGTACATATTATTCATGCTGCGTCCATTTTCTCATATATACACGTGTGCACGCGTACGATCGACTCACAGGTGTAATCAAGAAACGATCACGATTTGTTAATTCAAATTAAACATTTAAAAATTAAAGAACGTTGCGTAATTTCACCCGAACCGTGTCCAACTTCAGGCTCTCATAATTAAAACCTGACACTCAATCGTGTTTAAATGAATCGCGCGAAAAGAAGAATGGAACGTTTCTCGATGTCTTCTATTTAAGTTAACGTCTTAAGGAAGGTGAATTCCATTAAAAATGTTGCGTAGAAAAATGACGAATGAAACCTGTGGCGATTTTAGACGTTACATTTCTCGTTCAGCCACCCGAAGTTCTTAATTACTGATACAGGTGACGGGAAAGTTGAGGAATTCAAAGACAGAGAGAGTCACCACGTCCTTTTAGCTTCGAGCACAAAAGCGATCCAACGTCCGTAAAAATGCTCGCAGTTTTTAAACCGGCGTTAAATCACGCCGGAAGCGCGATAAACGGCTTTTTCGAAAGCTTTATATCCGTATCACGGCAGCGGTGGAAACGGTTCCGCCGATTATTTGCGCGGCGAAGGAAAATAATCACGGCAAACGACACTCGACATTCTGGGAACGTTGGTTACGCCTGCGCGAAATTACTGAGAATCGCGCGATTCCACCAAAACCTCGCCACAGATTCACGAATTCCCACGCAAATACCATCGTGACAACGTATCGAGCGATCCAATCGGTCGACGTCGTCGCCCAATATTCGCCCATCTTTAACCCCCTCGTTCTTTCCCTCTTTCCC
Source organism: Xylocopa sonorina (assembly GCF_050948175.1). Taxonomy (NCBI): domain Eukaryota; kingdom Metazoa; phylum Arthropoda; class Insecta; order Hymenoptera; family Apidae; genus Xylocopa; species Xylocopa sonorina. Next base: position 8,052,457 of record NC_135197.1, on the reverse strand, counting down.
TTAATCGCCCCAATATTTCGCGCCCTTTAGCCTCTTCATCATTCTATCATTCGGTTCTCCAATGTAACTGTTGCTTTCAAATCGTCTCCTTCCTCAGCTGAGAATTAATTCGTCCATTTCACCGCGACAACCTCGCGTTCCTCTTTATTGTTTAACCCTCGAAAGTAACATAAATCGCGGTGGATCCACGAACGAGTAGCTCTCCGCAATAGATTCGTATTTTAGACGGTCGTTTCCAAAACTTTTCCGCTGCAGAGGGGCCCTTAAAACAAGTTTCCACGTTCCAGGTAACCCCTTAGTTATAAAAACACGTGTAAGGACAGGGGAGTTTTACAGCTTACGCTCGAGCAGTGAATTTTAAAGATCCAAGAAGAGCGCATCAATATCGAGCGTAACCAGAGGAACTTTTCCGTTTATTTATTGCTGAAGATACGCGATACCTTACGATGATTACCTCGGTTTCTTCGATCAAATGGTCTGTTAATACACTTCACTGGTAGAGTACCAATATTTTCAATCTAGAAACGAAGATAATGAATTTATTTTGTACTCGACTACTAAAAGAAGTAAGTTTGGACAGTTATGGTACATGGTACACGTTAACAAACCGATAGTTCCTCTATCTCGTACAACACCTGTCAAAGTGTTCGCTTGTTGAACGTTGTTTCGAGTTATGAATGAAAACTGGGCACACACGGTGGAGAGTTTAATTGTCGTTGCCCCTTAATTGTCGAGAGATTGGAATGAATATTGACAGTGGAGGTATCGGGGATGAGGATGCCTTCGGAAATTAATAAACATTACCCTGGCTAGTTCGATGCATTATTAATGGATCTTTCTTTAGGCAAATATTGACAGTTGCGGGGGTGGCGCAATTGCAACGAGTATTGCCCTTCGTATAGTTTAGTTTGCCGTTGATAGATTCTTGGCGAATGGCCACTCAGATATCGAGGATTACCCCTGCCCTGCTACGCAATAAATCGTAGTTAATTAATCGTTCTCCAAGAACCCAATCGTTCGAGTGTCGCGCGACGAGAAAGGGTGCGCGAAGGGATGATTGTTGCGCGAAAAACTTGATGGAATCGACGAGACGAGAGGGCGAGTTGACGTTAAACAAAATTGCCGATTTTTTGTCCGCGCACAGTGAAAATTTAAGGGTGCTCCGATATTTTTAGGATATCTTGAAATTTTCACGTGGATGATACCCTCTTTCTCCATTTGAAAAATTGAACAATGTTGCGGTTCTATCTGATACGGAGCGGGCTCGATTACTCTTGGTATTTTATTACCTTCATTCTTCTGTGTAACCAACGACTTCCGTGCCAGTTTCCGGCTCGAAGATTCGCAGCTTCGAAAAGTCGATTTTTCCTCACTAATTTTCCTGCCTCTTTGCGGTTCCCTCTTTCATCGTCGCGTCGATGCACAGCTGGTGTTGCAATTCTTTTTTTTTTTGCATCTCTCGTATCGGATGTACATGCAGCGAAATTGAAATCGAGAAAAAAATCCGGGCCTCCATGTCACTTGATAATAATGTACGCTTCATTTCGTTATTCGTTTCGAGTGGAGAAAAATTAAGAAGAAATGTTTAAAGTATATTTCAAAATAGTTCTTCGAGTATAAGGGATGACCATAAGAAAGTGGAGAGACGTGGAAATTCATAACTAGAGTTATATTATCTTTAATGTTTAACATGGTAGCGGAGAGAATTGGGAATTTAATATTCAACGATAAAATTCTACTTTAACACGCAGTCATCATCTCCCCTCTTGTGAATTAATCCCAAAATGCTTTCGAGCTAATTAATTAATCGATTAATTTACGCGCTTACACAGTTTACTTCGAATCTCTGTCAATCGATTAATCAATTTGTTAATCCTACTAAAATACATTCCTCTCGCATCCTCTTATTCAAGATTAATCGTACAGGCAAAGAATAACGTACAAATATTCCCACCCACACGCATACACATCGACTCGTTCAACGCGTTTGTTAATTACAACGAGCATCGTTAAAACAATATCTTGGAACGTGGTATTATACCGTATATTTTCGTGTAACACATGTACGTATAAACATATCTTTATCCGTTCCCTACTCATTTATCGGCAGATATATATGAATCAATTATTCAATACTTACGTTCTTTGTTGAGTCGAGCAGGACAAAATGTGTATTATGTGACTTAAAATTTGTTAAGAACATGAATCACGTAAAATGTAGAACGCTTAACGACTCTGTTATCCCCATATCCTTGACTCTAATTAAATTCTAGAACTATACCTATTGAAACGTGAATGTATAATCTTACGATATCAGAAGTATTTACATAAATAATCCGAAAATAGATTTAATTTAGGATGTAATTGTTAGTGTAAAAGAGGTACGTAAACCCGTAGACAGTGCAACGTGTACGACGTTGACTGTCTGACTGCCAGGATCATACTACAGCGTCCGCTGTTGCGAGTTACGTGACTCGAGTAAACGGCCGCCATTTCGGAGAACCGATATCCGTGGAACTGATGTCCGATTGGAAATAATCTGCGTTCTGTTCCTGTTTCGAACGAATCCATCGCTGCGACTCGACTATAAATATTATCAGCAACGTTACTTAATTGTCAAATTAAACGACATCCACATAGTTTACAAGTTCTCCTAAGAAAAATCCTCTAAATGATTGTCGAAAGAGGTGCACCGTGTTAAAGTTCCTCTTTGCTCGCAGAACTATTAACAATGTCGGAACTTTAAAAACTTTCGATTAACATCGACGAATCGTATCGACGATCAAACCTATTAAATCATGACAGTCTTTATTTCATTTTTTTCCTATTTTCCCCTTCTCTTTCTACAAGTATAGTATACAATGCGTTACGATATTCACTCGTTACACTTTCACTTATAAGTCACTGGACATTTAACAGGCTTAAAATAATAATAAAATCTATATTACAGTTACGAGATGGTGTTGCACCGTACAGGGAATTAAATTATACCGTTTTCTAAGATAATACTACAACGATAAGGGGCTAGTTCGATAGGCAATTTTAATAGTATCAAGTGTCCAATATTTTTTAGTCCTATCGAATGGTAGCATTTAATTAAATTGTTTTGACTCATCGATGAAAAGTGTGTTCAACGCTTCGTTTCGCAAAGAAACATCCGTTTAATTTCAGCAGATCTGAGCTTCGAATTTCGAAACAAGGGTAAACATTTTCATTCGCTTCAACCACGCTGACCAGTTGTGATATTAAATAAACGCGTACCGTTTCGAAATCAGTAAGCGAGGCAAGATGTTCTTATCCCGGAAACGGAGCGCACGGATGAATTGTTCAATTACTGCTCGAGGCTTGCACGCATAAATCACCCCCTCGGAACGTTATTAAGACGTGAGCCAGCGCTGCGAGACAGAAGACACACCGATGCAATATATTCTAGCCGAACTTTGTCAATTTACATATCGTACGTTTTTCTGGGCCAATAAATAATCTTGCGTGAACGGTTGATCGATTAAAAAATTAGCTAACGACCATAAAACTGATTTCTAATTAGTACCAATATGTCCTTGAATATCGACGAACCTAATCCAAATCAATGATTAACATTGCTTGTGTTACGAAAAATTATTTAGTTGCAGAGAAATGGTGATTTCATTTTATATCCTTCTCTGTGGTTTAACTTCACTATTCGAACAACGAATTAGGAATGATTGGAATTTTGTTCGCAAGAATCGATTCTGGAAATCTTTAGAGTTCAGAGCTACCAATAACTCCTCAATCAAATAAATGTGAGAAGGTGTTATCCAATATTTACTTAGGATTTCAAACATCCGACACGCTTCGCAGAGCACACCGAAAAAGTATTCAAGACAACATACCAGATCCTCGTGCTTCGTAAACATAACTTTCACACCACAGCGCAAGTAGGAATATCAGCTACGAGAGCCTCCACGAGAAAGCACTCCCCTTAACCTTCTTCGAACCGTTTCGCTGCGAGATCACGTCATTTCGATTCACACGTACACGTCGACGCTCGTTTCGTCGAACGACACCAATCACCACCCCCGTTTCCTCGCGCGGGGCTGAAACTTAACACACATTCGAATAATAGAATGAAATCTGCACCTTGAGACAAGAGACAACCAATGCGAGACGAGTAAGCTCCAAGATACGAGCTTTCGCGAAAAACTGAGCAATTTCGAAGATGTGATTCGCAAGTTTAAATACAGAGTCTATCGCAGAGATCATCGAACCGTCCAAAAGATAAAAAGAAACGGATATTTTAACGTCGACGATTTGAAATCAAAGCTAAAGTTAAAATCGTTTAACTTGGGTGATTTGTTTAACGAGCAACGCGTAGAACAAGATTTTCCCTCATCAGTGTTAAAAACTCTACAACGTCAAAAGATACAAATTTAAAAAGCTTCGACTACACTGCGACAAACCTCGTCTGTCTAAAACAAAGTTCTCGATACAATTCTCGATTGACCAGAATTAGCCTATCTAATGTGCCCTCCGTTGAATCCAAGAAAACACCCTTCTCCTACAATCACGAAACCTCGTCCCGTTCGATGGCAAAAAATGGTACTTCGAACCATCGAACCGAGGAACGGCAAAAATCCAATTAAACACGGAATTATTCGTATCGATAATTTCGCGAGGTCAGCCGTACTCGTTCTGAGGTTCGTCCCGGAAATACAGACGGTATGGAAATTCCTGAACCCCGGTTGGCGTGGGCAGCGCGCGAAGATTCTACGAAGGAGAGAAATAGGGGAAAACGATCACGTCCAACAGCGGAACGCCTCAAGGCTTCCTCTCGTTTGCGGTCTCCTCGAGGTCTGGGTCCTCGTTGATGATGGAGATGTCTCTGATCGAGGGTCTGCGCGCCTTCCAGCCCTCAGGCGGCGTCACAGGAGCCGTGGTCTTCGTCAGTAGTTTTGGTCCTGTCAGGGTGATAATGATGGCGCCAGTTGGGGCGGTGAGCAGAATCGAGAGCACGCACATGGTCACCACTGTCTCAGCGTAGTACACCTGCACAGGATCGTTTGGGTCCACCTTGTCGAGGGTGGTCGGCGCGAGCGCCGCTTGAACCGTCGCCTTCGCCATCCAGGACAGGGCGATGAACACTTTCTCCTTCAGGTTCAGTTTCGAGCCGACGCCTACCAGGATCGTCGCCAGTATACGGATCACGATGCCCACCAGGAGACAGCTTACGCCTAGGTAGACCGTTTTACCTTCCAGCTCGTCGATTTTTATCTGCGCACCTGTCAGGGAGAAGAGGATCGGCTCGAAGATCATCCAGAAGATCTCGAACGCTGTTGCCACTGGATTCTGAAATAGTGAAGAGTCGCTGTTGTAATTTCGAGGGAGTTTTTATCGCTCTATGGGTTTCATAATGTGTTTAAGATATGATTTAACGAGTTAACCAGTTAACTGTGGAATTTCGTTTCAAAAGACCACCACAGGGTGCGATATTAAAAACGAGCAGCGACGTGTATACACGTCGAACGCACTTAACTGGTCAAGTAGTATGAGACGTTTCGATACTTAAAGAAGGGTTTAAGTAGTTGCAACAGATTTTATTCGATCTCGATAATGTTGTAGCTCGAGAGAAGATTAAAGAGATAATAGTTTGCAGAGGGTATGTGATTGTTATTGAGAATATTAATTCGCCTCGATATTGATCTCGATTCGGTTTTGATAGCGACTGACATTAGCCTAGCAATTTTTCAACTTTCAATTGCCAGTCTGGGACCATTCACGTGGATGGAGGAAAGCCTTTTGACAACATAATCCAGATACAGAGGAGCGGCAGTTTGCCTCGAGTTCGTCGGGGACTCATGATTCTCGGCTGCGTTCGAGTTTTCGTTATTCGATCAGCGATATACTACTGCCATTTATTCCCGGCAAGCAAATACGCTACACGAACAACTCGCCCAAGGACTAATCCTCTTACGCGATAGTACTGCTTCGTGACGGTGACACGGTCTAAGCGTTCGCCGATCGTATCGTGAAAAATGGGAGAAACAAAAATTCATATGGGGCGCTGAAAGCTTATAGGAGTATCCTTTTACAGAATTGCGATCCAACCGTTCAACGTTTACGCGATCTTGTTTTTTCGATTTTCATTTTTTACATTTCCATGAAAATTGAAAAAAGTATACATATATATTTCTTAAACTTAAAGGCACCAAAAGAATGACACGAAACGAAGAAGACGATCGTGGAAACTATTCAGTTTCTCTACTACAAATATTCACTTTGTTAAGTGATTTTGTTCAGCGTCAGTTTTCCACCCCCTCGGTCAGTGGAAAGAATCACAGTCAATCTCTTCGTCACGTTTTACGGATCGCTAACGAGAATCTTCAATTTTCCTAACTAAGCCAGAGGGACAAGCATATATATAACGCTGGGAACCGGAGACCGTTGATAATTAAAGTTTCACGTTACAGGCATTTTCTCGGGAGGAAATCTCAGCTAAAATAGGCTTCGAATCCGTCATGAATCACGGCTGCTTGCTATGTCGTGATACAATTAGCTCGCTCAGGCGTCGCGTCGTTATTCTTCCATCCCCCGCCGCGATGGATTGTCAATATAATTAATATTTCGCCTTGGATATTGCGGCACTTAATAACCTCGATTTAACGGCCTCACTCTTTCGCGTTGTAAATCAACACCACCTAATATCGCAAACAACGCGCCAGGGGCTTTACCAGTTCGCCTCCTCCTCTGCATCGAGCGTCTTGACTGAAAGGGGTGCGAGACGATCGTGTTATATCGCAAGAATTTTCTTTTCTTCGTTGTTAATACTAATTAGAAATTTTGAAAAACTTTGAAAAATAGTATGGAAAATTCTAGTTTATTATTTTTTATAATATATCGTTGGTATCAGCATTGTTCGATAAACTGAGGGTGGATTTCAAATTTCAGAACAAAAATTCATTTCAATGCACCGGTAATCGTTATTGCGATAATTGTATTGTCATAATTGCCCGCTATAATGTTTTTCCGGCATTGAAATCGCGATTCTGTCGTCGGTCCTCGACATAAGCAGCCGTACAATTCGAGCGGGCCAGTTGATTTCGCGCGATTGAATTGCATCGCTTGTACGCCCGGTATGCATTAATTAACGCGGCCCGATCGAATAAGTTAATTAGGCGTTGCCAGTTCTTTTCATTTCCACCGAATCACAGCCGAGTTGCTTTTCCATTTCCTTCCAATCCTCCCTCACTTTCTCCTCCACCCTTTTTTTTTCACCCCACACTCTGTCCTTCCTTCTTTGCTTTTTCTTGTTTTCTCTCTCTCTCTCTCTCTTTCTCTCTTTCCGTCCTTCGTCTTATCAGCGGCACTTTCGCGAGGGTGCTTTCAGTACGACCTGTAACCAGAGCAACCCTTGGTATTTCGCATAATTAATGAAATCGATCGTCGTTCGAGGAAGGCGAACTTCATTATATAACCTCCAGTACTTAATTACGAACCGCTCCCATTCTCTGCCGTCGATCGCGAGACGCTTTTTCCCGCCTCCCGTTCCCTATCGGTCCACCCTTTCCCTCGGGGCGCGCGCAAGCTTGTGTGCTAGTTGCATTACCGTGTAAAGTCGCTTATTTATCGGATCTACGCCGGGGAACAACGACGCCCTTCCGCTAGTTTTAATCGCAAGATCGGCACGCGTCTATTGCCCGACGAGGGCGCAATTTACCCCGCGATTTTTCTCATTTCCCCTCGTTTTCACTTTCCATTTAATCGTTCACGTTTAACAGGTTATTTTCGACTTCTCACCGCATATCACAATTTATCTGGTTTATTCTCTACCGTTTTAACGAAGTAACCAGACGATTTTTGCGTTACAGTCGTTTTGTAAATACATATTTTCGCGATTAAAGGACTTGGCGGATGGCATCGTTTCAATTAGAGTGGAGAACACTGCACTGTAGATCAATTTAGCAATAACCAGACATTTTCAGCCTTCAACCTAAATGGTGGCAAACTGAGTTACGGCCAGTTGCTATCGGCGAGTTTAACCAAAGGGAAGAAACTTGCTGTAACTTGCAGCGCGCCGGAAACTGCGGACGAACGACTGACGTCCCTCCGCCAGGCTGCTTCCGGTTGGTCACCCCGCAAGCTCGGTAGCGCTATTTTTGCCATGCAAACAGACGGCTTATCGAGTCGACGGACCCACTGTTTTTCCTTCGGATCTTCCCTCGAGTTTGCTCTCGAGCAAGTTTCGCAGCATTTAACGCGCGCCACTCTGTTTGCCGAGGGGACACCCCCAAAATGACGGATATGCCGAGGAAACCTCGCTTAGACGGGGAAAATATTTTCTGCACAACATTTTTGCTCCCAGATTTGGCTCGTTTGGACGGAAATTGGGAAAGTTTAAGCGAGCTGGTTTAATTGCTCGTCTCATCCATGCAAGCCTTCGACTAAAAAAATGACAGAGCTTGCCATCTTGCAATCGAGTAAATATACTCGATCTCCAACAAAAGCGTTATCATATGTAATAAATTTCTAAAAAGATGTTTGCGTTACTCGCAAACGGAACTTAAATATTGGAAATCATCGATCGCAGACATTTTCCCGCGTCGACACAAGGCCACCCTCAATTCCTGGTACAGACGAATCAAATTTACCCCGGAAGCTTCCCAACCGGAAGCCTTTTATCCAACGAAAACTCTTCGTCTCTCGAAACGAAGTTTCCTCCTGCATTTTTAACATCGACACCGCGAAGACAACGAACCCTCCGAGACGGAACGCGATCACCGCCGCCCTTGTCCTCCCCGGCGGGCATCGCCGTAACTTCGTTCGCCCCGTTGTTTTCCGTTCCCCGCTCGAAACCGTCCGGGACCATTTGTCCTTTTATCAGGATTTACGCGTACCAGCGTCGCGCTGAAAGCGTCAGCACGTCAAAGTCCGCCCTTTGACGCGCGCTCTCGACTAATTAAATCGGAGATATCGCGGTCCACCAGTTGGTCTCTGTTTCGCTTCTCTGCTCGCGATCGACGCGAGTAAGTATTAACACGCTCGCGACGAAAAAAACGGCTGACAATATTACTTCGACCTTTAATTAAAAAGTTACGCGAACGTCGAGTGACTCCTGCGGCGTTTAACGTTTTCTTTTCATTTTTTTTTTTTATATTCTCGTTTCGACTAGATGCTTCGTGCGACGCGGTGAAGTTCGAGGATGAGAGAGCTCTGTCGACGCGCATTAAACTTCGACCGCGACATCGACTGGAAAATGGAATCCAGCGCGAAATGGCGGGATTTGCTTATTCCACGAGCCCAGTAAACATCCAGGTTCCCAGGTTCTATCCCGAGTTTTGATGGCTTTCGAAGCTCCCGCGGAGTCGTCGCGCTTCGGACCTCGAAGCGGAACAGATTTCAGCTAATGCGCGATCGGATCTGCTGCCAGATCGGGCTGATTAATTTTAAGCGCGCTTCCGTTGTTGCCTCGCGTCCTATTGAATTATTAATGACTCGCTGCGAATTGATCGAAACGTCTCACTGCTTCTATGAGTTTGACAATTAGTGAAAGTTGATTAAAATGAGTCGAACTACTTAATCCTCTACTCGTCATTAAAATATCTAAATTAAACGTGAAATATTTTCTTAAAAACAAATATCATATCCCATCGACAGAAAGCGACGCGATTAAAAACTTCTCTCGCAAACCCCTCGCAAAAATTGTATCGAGAATTTAGAAAAAAGGGACCATCGAGTACTCTCGCAGTCTTCTTCATAGCCTATCGATATCGTTGTTGGCGTGGGTCACGCGAACGCCTTTAACGATCGAAACAGCCACGCAATATCGTCCTGGATTACCGTGCGCGCCGTATAAAGGATCACGTAGCTCATAATGCGGGTATCGCTGGGAATTAAATTAAATAAATCAACATGCGGCAAGGCATGGGCGTTACGTAATCCGGATAGCGGGTAAACAGCGGCCAGTAAATATCCGGGGGGATGGTCGAGGGGTAGCGCGGATTCCGCCAGTTACGGGCGTGCCTCGAAATATTCTATTTCCATATTCCGATAACCAGGGACAACGGAGGAATCGGTGATGCGTCGATCGTGGACACGTCGCGGAACCACGGTCACGTCCCATCCCTTCGCAACAACAGGGTCGCTCGCGAGGAAGCAGACATTTCGATAGGTTTCAATTCCCCTCCGCCCTCGTGTCGCCGTAAAACTCGCGTCGATCCAATAAAACAGGAATGATCTTCGACGATAAAGCCAGCTCCCGGTCTAACAGTCGACCAGTTTCGCGAGGACGTCGTAAACATACGCGAGAACTTGTAAGGGTCGAACCGTGCGCGCTTTCTATCGAGGGATGAATTTGTCTGGCATTGCCTCGCATAGGTAGACGCGCTGGTTGTTCCTTGAAACTTCTGCTACCTGATGCTGGATAACGGAGAGGATTTCACTGGAAGTCGAACGATCCAGTCGAACGAACGTGACACAGAAATACTATTATGATTCGAGTCAGTGGCGTCTACCGATTGCAATTAATTTCGCGAGCAGAGGATCGCGGTTGATGGAACGGAGACGTAAACGAGAATCGTATTTCGATATTGTTCTACGTGCCGCGCCTCTGAGTCGATGGATCTACGGAAATCGATGGATCCGCGGGAAATATTAACACGCTTGGCGTTACGCTGGTTGACCAATGGCGGATTTTTCCGTCGAAGTCATGGGGGTGGACGATAAGCGAGAGCGCGCTTTCAGCGGCGTCGAGGCGTGCTGGTCAGCTGGGTTTATTGAAAAATAAAACGGGCTGTGGAGATTGTTCGAGTGCGACCCGCGTTCGAGCTTGTGCCGATCACGCCGCGTGCAACGCCGATAAACGAGCCGAACGGCTGAATTCGAGCGGGCTCGGACGCGGAGGATAAGGTCGCTGGCAAAAATTGACCCCTTGCGATTCGCGATACAGCTTCGAGGGAACGCAGCTTCGATCGATCAGCCGGAAGTCTGTCTTCTGATACGCGCGAGCTGTGGCGATTTAATTTTCGAAATTGGAGGCTGCAACGAGCGGTGGTCGTCGTTTCATGCATCGATTTTTCAAATGATTTTTCCGGTGAAATTTAATTAACCATTTCTTATTGTTTGTCCACGTCTCGTTTCACTATCGATATCGAGTTAAACGTTGTCTGAATTCGAAACCGATTGATCGAACGTTCAGCGAGGATTGGTACGTAAAATCCAGTGGAACGCGCGGCTAGCATTCTAATTAATCGAGTCATTGCGACTCGCGATAGGAATTGTAAGAGTGTAGGAGGCTACATTTCGAGGGAATAAAATGTAGGTAATTAACAATGAAAATAAATGCCCGTGGGAACGTTATTTCGGCCGTAAGAGTACAATAGTGACCCACGTTTATTCAGCTCGAGGATTCCCGCTGTGTTATTACGTTCTACGCCATTAGCAAGCAGCCAGGAAACTGATTTGCAATAGGGGAAACAACAGCCCAGGAATTAACAATGCGATAGCAATCAACGTCAGAAATATGTTAAACGATAAACATCCCCTATAATCGCATAATTTTGTTCGCTGTTTTATAGCTAGCTCGTGTAGCGTGAAAATAAACACTCTCCATATCTTTCATTTAGCGTTGTTTACGTGGAACGTGAACGAATAAATCGTTCACCGAATTCGAACTCTTTTGGAACCCATTCGTCTTCGCTTCGTTGGGATTAAATAACAAATTACACCGTGTACCAAGTGGGAAGCCAATGGTAGTTCTCGAGTTGTGAGCTTCGCTTTCCTTGTACTTAAATTTCACGCTGGGATCGGAATGCAAAATGCTGGCTTGGATGCAATTTAACGCTACATTGCGGTCGAACCGGAAGCTTCGCCGTTGTTTACGCGTTTAAACGGAACTGATATTGTCGAAGCGGTAGAAATCGAAATAATTAAATCTCGAATGACAACGTTCGTACATATATATATTAAAAATATTAAAATCGAAATTCTGATTCACTGGAAATATAAAACTGGAGATGGAGTAGATGTATGTTATTTTTTTTTTAAACGAATCTATTAAAAATATATCGAAATACTAACCAGTAAAAAATATATACGCGCGGCATAACGTCGAGGAAAATACAAGTGGGTTAAAAATATTTCCAATACGCATAAATTTTGCGGACCGTTTCCATTAGCATCTGTGGTATTATATTGCCACTCTGAGTTTAAACTTCGAACAAATGCGTTTTAAATCACCTCGCTAGACGTTTCCCCCAGCAACGTTTCCTATAAATTTTCCTAAATACGCGCGTAGTAAAAAAAAATCAAAGCTAGAAAGAGACGTGACGTTACATAATTGTGGCGTCACTGTGTTATCTGTTCGTTCAGCTCCCCTTTAAAGGTAGAATAACGTTAATCACCGTGATATTAAACTCGCGGATCTACAGCAGAGGAAATCTACGGATTCACATGAGTCCTGACATAAGCAGCATAAAGTACCGCAGGGTTTCTAGATGGCCATCCATTTAAATACACATTATCCTCTCCCGGCATAAGCTTATTTTCACTAATTAAGCGAATTTAATTTAACGCTGACTGATGTAATTTAATTTCAGCATTAATAGCGTCCCCGGTGCATTGCTTAAAATTCTGCCAGTTATTTCACTCAACAAATCCAATTCTACTTCGTTGCCCATTCAGGTACGCGTATTATCAGCAGAGATACGAGCAAATATTAAATCAGATTATTATTACTCGAGCAACTACATTTCTTTCTTTTTTTTTTTGACACCAATGACATTATTAACACAATTCTCTCTTTTATTCATATTTATGGAGGCTTGGCTTAACGAGAAAACTGTGAAATCTCCTTCATGCCGAGGGATTAAATAATTTTCAGCGAACTTTCGTTGCAAATATGCAAATGTACTTACGTCCTCAACTTCCCAGCCTTGTTTCTGCCAGAAGTAGCAGCTAACGAACGCGGCTGCAACCACTGCCAAAGGTCCAGCACCTCCTAGCTCCACCGCCTCGCTTCCAAACACTGCCAGCAGTCCACCCCCTAACAGCATCAGCACTCTCATGGGCACTATAAAAGGCTGAAACATCGCGAATTAAAGGATCGATTAGAACTGTCCTCGCAGACGATCGTTTTCAGCAAAGAATACGCATAAAAAGAAATCTACCCCGATATTCGCCTGCCAGAAACTGATTTCCAAGAAAACGCTTCGTTTCCTCAACTTCATCCGAAGAACGATCGAGGAACCGACTCGGAGTATCAGTTTCGAAGTCGAGAATGAATTGGGCAAATATAATTCGAGAGGAGACGGTCACGTCGCCTCCATTCTCGCGCGCAAACGAACAGGTAGCGAACTCCGTGCTGGCGTCCGCATGTTCGAGTGTTTCACGATCGATGGCGAACGGAAGTCTCGTGTGCACGTCCGTGCACACGAGACGGAACGAGCGAGCGCCGCTTCATCTTTGGCCCACCGCGCGAGTGGCACAAAGAAAGGATGGAAGGCAACCCGAATCAAATATCCTTCTCATGTTCTGGCATTCATTATTATTGAAATTCTCGTATCTCTCGGTTACTCGAGGGGGATGGAACGAGCGTTTCACGTACGACTTCCCTCCTCTCGTTGGATCCGCTTTCCGGGGATGTTTATTCGCTCTCTAATACAGTCGAAAAATTTCCAGATTCTTTTACATCTTTTGACGGCGATTTCTCTATTCTGCTGATCCCGGATATTTTCTTCGATTTCACGGAGGACTGCGTCCCTTCTCCCTCTTGTTTTTTTTTCTCTCTGCTTTCACCAAACCTCCACAGGATGAACGTTTCGAAGCAAAACGACATTTGCTTTTAGATAACATAATTGTGGTTCGCCAGAAGACCAGTCCAATTCGAGACTTCGATTTATCATTTTAAATACGGATAATGTAATTTCAAGTTAACATCCTGTTCTCTGGAAACATTCCACGGTAATAATTCCGTACCCACGCACGTTTATCCCTCTTTTAACCAGAATCCCGCTACCCAATCTTACTCTAATACCTGTTTTAAATGCCGACCCTTTGCCACGAAATCCCTCTTGTCTCTAACAAGATCCTGCTAAAAATCCTTCCAATTCTCGTCACATTTACTTCCTTCAAAACCTGACGTACACATTTCTAACGCTTTCACTGTTTTAATTTCGTATATCCTTCCTCGAAACGATTAAAGTCGTTAAGAAATTCCTTCGCCCCACGGAGCAACCCTATTTTCGGTACCAGCGCGGCCATTTTCGCGTCCAGCTCTCAATTAAATTATTCACCTTGACCTCCTCGAAAGTGCCTCGACCCGATGCCTCGTCCCTTCCTCCACGCCATGTGGAGGAACTCTTTCGGTTCACGGTTCCGCTTCATCTCTGGGCAATTTCATCGGTGCCAGCAAATCGAGCGCTTTTAACGAGCGAGTCGTTAACAGTGAGCCACACTTTGTGAAACTGCACGGAATAAGACGCCATCCAACCCCCTCGTCCGTTCGCCTTCCTTTTTCTTCGCTACCCCCTCGAGCGCATCGGAGATCCGCTTCCGTTGCGAATTTAATTCAATAACGCCTCGGATCCGTGTCCCCACCGCCCTGTTCTGTCCGCTGTAAACTTTCATCCACCACCCCCCTCGAATCGTTTTCTCGTTCAGCCGCTCGACAGAGCTAATTCCTTATCGCGAGTAACGAGATTACTTCGATTCGTATTTAATTCGCGAGTAATTCAGTTTTTCGATACGGCCAAGAATTTCTGCCTCGCCTCCTTTTACTGCCCGCCAGTCGAGGGAGGAGGTGGTGGAGAACCAGAATCGTGGTTTAATCGTCGTTATTCATCGCGCGCAAAACCAGAGTTCGTAATTCAACATTCCTGCAACAACCGCAAGAAGTTTCTCTCCGCCCAGAATAATAGAAACGAAACGCACGACCAGCGGGCCAAGAAGCTGGCTGTAAATAGAATTAAACGGGATGAGATTTCGGACAGCCGGGGGTGGAAATCCAGTGTCTCCGTCTACCGCAACAAGCGGTTTCCATTTGTTGTCCCGTCGCAAGGGTGTTATGAAATTTCCGCGCGTCCACAAATCACGGCGATTCAAAGCCGCCCGCGTCTCGCACGTGTGTTCACGTCGATCATAGTCGAGTTTACACGTGATCTCCCGTGGCCACCCCCATACGCGTCGCAATATTGCCATAAGTCGCTGAATATTGCGTTCTCGTGGCGATCGCAGGGTTACGTGCACGCGTATGAATAAGTAAACGCGTCCCACAGGACTTTCAATGGATGCGTGCGTCCCCTCACGTGGATTCCATCGAAATATTGCCTACGATTCCGAGTTCAGAGAGCTGGCGAGGGACGAAAAGATATTTTTCATAATTTTTGGGAGAGCACGAAGTGATGTTAAAACGTTACAGATTTTTTGCCATTTTGTGCTTCGCGATTTAGTTGGAATTTTTTATTAAATAGATGCTGTTTGCGTTTGAATCTTCAATTTCTGAAAACTTTGCGAACTCGACATCCTTCAGAAAATTTTCATAGATTCTCAGCAATATTTCAAAGCTTTTTATGTGGATTCTGGGCTGCATTATTCCCATCGCTACCACGTGAATAACTTTGATCATACAGAATCGTTTTGGTCGCCCTTTTTTTCATCCCCTCCTCCCTTCCTTTCTCATTCGTAATCGATCTTCAGCAAGAAACGCAGTCGGAAGGACTCGATTCCAATATCTATGAACCATCGCCTCGCTTTTTTCTTCGTTGCTATTCTCTATGCATACCATTCTCCACCGTGTTTTTTTTTTTTTTTTTTTTTTCTTACTTCTCTTCTACTTACTGCTGCGAGAATTTATTGGCCCTCGGGGAGAGGGATTAAAGAATGGTATTTATACGTACATTTCAGATGGAAATATTATTTCTCTGGAGAAATGAGAGTGCTGAACGAAGATTACGTTCAGTAATCCGTAGTATCGTATTTTTTATTATACGATGCACATATAGTTCACGATTAATTTTGTGATCGTTTCAGATCGCGAAGAGCGTTCACGTATGCATCAACTCTGCTCGAAGAACAATCTTCTCACGAGGACTAAGTGATCAAGAATTTGTCAATTAAACTTCTAATAAGTCTCTAATGTCTGCCACTGCGCACTGTGCTTGTGCATTAAAAGATTCCTCGAAAATAAATACAAAATGAATATAATTTTTGTTAATTCGTTATAAAACCTAGCATCGATCCATATCTCGACATCGCGATGCCACTTCAGAAACGAGATCTACGCGAGGAAAGAATAAGCCGTCAGTAAATTCGTAGAACAAATTCGAAAGAGCGGTTGAACGATATCCATCTTGATCAGCAGTCCATCCCCAAAGTAGGGGGAACTTTTCGAAGAATCCACGATTCGAGCCAACCGTAGGATAATCAATTACAGGATTACAAAGCGATTGGACACTCGAGAGGAACGAGGAGCGGAAACAAGTGGAAAATACGGCGCGGTATTTCCTTGTACAAGCCGGATATCCGTTCCTCGTTAATCCCACGGCTGTTCAACCGGAGGTTGAAGGCGCTGCGAGCGGAAACGCGAAGAAGTTGCGACGCGACGAAGAAACAATACGTCTGCCGGCATTTCGGAAGCGAAATTTATAGGACTGATCGCCAATTCGACTGTCGCGTTTACTTTTTACATTCTCGAATAGCCTGGTGGATCCTTTGCAGTGGCAAACGGAATATTCGCGCGACTCTGAACGTTTCGATTCAACCAAAAAGCAGAAAACACGAGCTTGCATCGACGATTTCGCGTCTATAAAGTGGATTCCTTGTACAGTGGCGAACCCAATGAACGCACGGATAGTCGCGCGACTCTAAACGTGTCGATTTAACCAAAAGCCGGAGAACACGAGTTTTGAACTACGATTTGGCGTCGATAAACGACTCGCGCGATTCGTTCGCGAATCCTTGGGGGAGCAGAAGCCGTGGCAGAAATTCGACCGATTATTGCGTTCCATTAAGGGTGGTATTAAAGCGGAGGGCGAACATCGGGGGTGACTTGGGGGATCGAAACGCCGCTTTTGTTCGACTATCGTCGCGTGGTTCCAATTGTTGGGACGTGGAAACGGTGGCGTGAAAAGATTTCCCGATGAATGCGGCCACGTACACCG
Source organism: Xylocopa sonorina (assembly GCF_050948175.1). Classification (NCBI taxonomy): domain Eukaryota; kingdom Metazoa; phylum Arthropoda; class Insecta; order Hymenoptera; family Apidae; genus Xylocopa; species Xylocopa sonorina. Next base: position 8,035,328 of record NC_135197.1, on the reverse strand, counting down.
ATATCTCGTCCCTTCGAATATTTCGAGCGCGCGCCATTTGCTGAGGAATAAGGACTTCAAGACCGCGCGCTTACACTCGCGAGAGGTAAAACGATCGAAAAAAATTCTCCCTCTAATTCCTCGATATCGTACGAATCCGTCGAAGAGAAATAAAATGGGACAGAGTTTCTGGTTATTCTCTCGAATTAGACGCGAACGAAACGAGGATCGCGGATTTCGAGACACGAACAGGGAGACAAGAGTGGAGGCGAACCGATGTCGCGACATTTTATTTCTCTTTGGCTCGAATCTATCGAGAAGGAAACCCTCGATATTCTGTGGATAAAAACCCGTGCAGCACAGAGGAACACGACGAGACAAAGGAAAAGAGAAAAATCCTTCGAGCGATGCGAGTCTATCTCTACCAAGTATGATAAACGTTCACGAGAATACAGTTAAATGATGTTTCCAATGATTCGAGAACGAAATCTGATACTTGTATCGATAGCACGTTCGATTTAACGATTCAGATGTACACTTTTATCAATGCGAGATGTTGATTCGTAGAAACGTTTCTCCAGTTCATAAATTCTTGGGGAGCAAACGAGGGGAGCAAGGATACATTCTAGCTGAGGGGGTTTGCTGCGTCGAACAATAGCGTTGGCTGCGTTTTCGTTTCGCGTTTAATCGTTCAGATTGCTCAAACAATAACGTAATGCAATTCTATTTACAGTGCACCGTTTGCGTATCTTAAAACAGCGAATCCAGCTTGCCGTAATCGAGTATAATCCCGTTTAGCTAGACACGGGTTAGCATCGCGCGTTAGTATCATTTCGTATGGAAAATCTCGCGATCAGTAATTACCTTAGTCCACGAAGTACCAAGGATTTATGATTATTACTTAAATCCTCGCTCGTTTCGAAGATTACGATAAAACATCCAAGAACGAGATTACCTGCGTACCCAAATCGCTCGCGATACGAAAATCGTAAAGAAAAATTGGAAAAAAAAACATCAAAAACCACCACGTAACGCTGACATCGAGATATCTCGAAAATATCATCAGATATCGTAGAAATCCCCGTGTAACGAGCGTCTAAATCCAATCATCCCCGAATCAACGAGACCAGAAATAACTCGCCGCGAACTCCTCCAACACAATTACGTTCCAATCGAAGACTCCTTGGGAGGCCACCCTCGAACCACCCCCACATCCGGCACGCTCGTCATCGTCGCCTCGACGATCCGTCCTGGTGGACTCGATTCTGTCAAACGGGGACGAATCAAGCGAGGACGCGGCTCGAAGTGAGCCGCGCGAGAAGGGGTTGTTGGGGTGCGACCGGTTGCACAGAAGCCAATGGGCGGTTGGGGTGCGGACGAGCACGAGAGAGGCAATGCAGGTGGCGATGCGGCAAGCAAGTGCTGGCCGGCTCTCCGACCGAATCCGTACACAAACATTTAATTCGCGCAAATCGATAGACAGCCGCGCGTCTCGCTGGCCAGCCCTCCAGGTTCGATTGAATTTCAAATCTTTCGCAATCAATATCTCGCGGACGGCTGGTGCGTACGCGTCACGCGGCTCGCAAATTAAATGTCGCGGCCACCAGGCCACCCCCTCTGGACGAGATACGTTGGAGTTGTCTCTATGATCGTGGAATTCGATTGGTGAACTTTGCTGGGCGAGATGGTTTTTCTTCAGCTGCTTTCTTTCTGCTGGCGAACGTCGGGTGCGATGGAGTTTTGGTACGCGAAACAGTTGTGGAAACGACCAGGAATTGTAATTTTTATGGTTGTGGCAAGTTGAAAGGAAATTTTAGAATTAATTGCCTACGCTTTTCGTGAAGAGGAGAATGAATTATTTAAAAAAAAAAAGAAATGTAGAAATATACAAATGAATGCGGGTGGATGGAAATATAATAATTGCTCTTTTTTCTCTGGCTCGATTTTACATATTCAATATTTATTTGGGATTTGTAATTGAAACATTTTGTGTTTCTCTTTCTGCGTTCTGTTTTTCGATATTCAGTGGTCTTAATTTGGACTGCACGCGATGCCAAGGTTCGATAGCTTATGTGTAGCGAACTTAATCTCGCGTGACTAATGAACACGCGTATGTGGGCAAGAAATTGTGACGTTAGGGTGTTTAACGAAGGGCGTTATTTGTCTAACGTGTTACAGTGTCTATTTCAGACCTTGCTGTTGCAGTCTCATGTCGTAAACGCTATGACACCAGCACCAAAACTAAGTTGCAATTGACCACATCGCATTTATATTCGTAATAAATTATAATTGGCAATTTTTGCAATTTATCGAAAGAGTTTATAAACGAGAAATATAATGTTTTCAGTTAAAATGGCTTTAAAACAATTTCGCCTCGGCTACCTCTGCAATTCTCTGCGCCAGCCTGGATGCCCGCTTTAAATACGAATGGCGAACTCTCGTCATTAAATCGTAAATGGGACTCCTTCGATACGTTTCACGATCAGCATAACGCTCTGCTTTCGCAACGAGCCATCCGTGTGCTCGAAATGATTAACAAAGCGTCCGTTCCTCGCCGATAACAATTGCCTATTCGTAACTAATCAGGCGATTAATTGGTCAAACAAGAGCAGCAGAAATCTCGATCGAGCTTCGATTTCCCGTTATTATATTATAGCCAAGCGTGCAAAACAAATCATTTAGCGAACCGCCAAACCAAATAATTACCAACGTAACCCAGCGACACACAGTTGTACGATTGGGAACAAGAAAAAGTTCTGCTCGATTATTATCGCACGCGAACTTAATTTTATTTCTCGTTCGAATTTTCATCAGTAAATACACGTTTATCGTGGATTAAGACGGGATTACGCGTTCAACGCCTTTCATTCGTTCCGTTCACCTGTGAAGTATTAATCACGACACACTAGTTGCGGAGCGTAAATACAATTACACATTCCAGCAAATGTTTGACCAGACCTCGGAGCTATTCGACCGCGAATACGTACAAATTTAATCAAGGATCAAAGTTTGCTTAGGTTTAAGCGTGTTCCGGCGGATCGTCGGGGGTGCTTTGCACGGAGTGGCCTACTAAGGTCCTAAAGTGTATCCTTCGGGGGCGTCAAGCGTGAGTTGCATAACTATCCGTTCACGTAAACCCAGCAAATTAACCACACCCTTCACAAGCAACAATTAACGCATATTATCATTAATACACAAAAAATTATATTTTAATTACAATTCGAGTATCCTTTGGGGGTGTCAAGCGTGAGGTGCATAACTATCTGTTCACGTAAACCCAATAAATTAACTACACCCGTCACAAGCAACAATTAACGCATATTATCATCAATACATAAAAAAAACTATATTTTGATTACAATTCGACTATCCTTCGAGGATGTCAAGTGTGAGTTGCATAACTATCCGTTCACGTAAACTCAGAAAATTAACTGCACCTATCACAAGCAACAATTAACGAATATTATCATCAGTAAATAAAAGAAATTATATTTTGATCACAATTCGAGCATCCTTTGGGGGCGTCAAGAGTGAGTTGAATAACTATTCGTTCACGTAAACACAGAAAATTAACTACACCCGTCACGAGCAACAATTAACGCATATTATCATCAATATATATATAAAAAAAAAATATGTTTTAATCTCAATTCGAAGGTAAAAACGCAGCCAGTGTCGTTCGATGGGCGAGATATCGAAAATCGATGAGACGAACGAGGAGAACGAAACATAAATCAATAAAATTGAACTTCTAATTATTACTCGGCCACGATTCGCTTATCTATTGGCTGCTAGCGAATCCTTTGTCAACATCGAGAAACGGAGTTCGCTGGGAGCCCTACTTTCGACTTTCCCCCGTTTACTTTGCTAATAACTTTAGTTTGGTTAGCGATTAAAAGTTCCTCGAGTCAGGTATTTTCTTAGTTTCTGGCCAATTTGTCGATCGGTTTGCGCGACCTGCGCAACTTTCGACGAAGAAGCGACCGAGCTCGTCGATTTACTCGACGAGCTACACAATAACCGCGAAGAAACTGAATTCTCGCGATCGAGCTTCAAATTGGTAATTAACGGCTTCTTAATTCGACGCTGGTCGCGATTCGTTGAAACGATCGAGGGTTGATGGGGCGCAAGGGGTGCGAGAAAAAGACGCTTCTCGTCGCGCGTTCGTCGATCCACTGGGCGACGCGAATGAAAAAGCAAACAGAGGCCTGTGTACAAATAACGTAACACGTTGATTGAATCGATTATGACACGGAGCGATGCATTGATCGAGGAACAGGCCGGATTTATGTGCGCTCGCAATTTATGCCCCTAACATTCCGCGCTCCATAGAGAATTGAATTTACGCGCGCGCGCGCGCGTGGAGGGGTAAATACGATCGGCAAATAAAATGCGAACGTGGATATCGGTTACAGTTCGCCGTCAGCCGTTGCTTTTCCGTTTAAATATCATGTAACCTGAAAATATTTTCGGACTATGCTCGATGTCGCTGTGAAATATTCGATACTCGATAGAAGTTAAAATACGAGCAACTCTTTTATCGCGCCAGGTTCCACGGTGGAATTAAAAAGAATTACTTGAAGACTGAAAATTGTGATCACTCTCGAGTACTTTATCTCGCGATACTTTAGCATTCTCGCGGAAATTTCGAATAGATAACTACGATCCAACTATCATCGATCTGAAACGCGTTTCTTCAGTTTTGCTGCAAATGAAAGAGGAGAAAAGAAAGAAAAAGAGAGAGAAGACCATTTCGTTTTGTGCCTGCTAGTGGACTCATAAGTAAGGCTACCTAGCAGGCCCTGCCTTAGACACTGGGATATTATATCTACGATCCAACTATCATCGATCTGAAGCGCGTTTCTTCAGTTTTGCTGTTAATAAAAGAGGAGAGAAGAAAGAAAAAGAAAGAGAAAAATATTTCGTCCTGGGCCTGTTAGTGGACTCATCAGTGCCTCCACTCCAATAGCAGGCCCTGTCTTAGACTCTAAGATGTTAGGAACAGATCAGAAGCTATATATATTGGAATCGACAGGTAATTATGCTTACTTTTGAGAAACTGCAAACGATGATGTCCCTCTAGCAACGAGTGTCGTGAGGCCATCACACATCTATTACTGTTTCTTCCTACATTTTAATTTCTGCTCGTCTCCTTTCCGCGAGGAGATGCTTTTACAACGTCTGATTCAAGAGAGCGAGTCAATGGTTTCACCCAGCTTTTACCAAGCTTCAACCATAGCTGGATCCACGTATTTGTGATTCCAGGGGCATGGAAAGGGCTCGTGGAACAGCATATTGTCCTCAGTAGTATCTTTTGTGACCGCATCGTGCTAGGATACCACGTCAACCCTGTCTTACTTGTCTGGCCATGTTCTTCGCGTCGCGTTGCCTTTATTTAAGCTGCACCCGGATCCCTCGAACACGAGGGATTATATCTCGAACAGATCGAGTAATAAATCGAACGATCATCGACTTCTGATCTTTCTTTTGTCTCTTGAATCATTCACTGTTTGAGTATTGTTTACATTTTAAACACGAGCAGGATATAATTTAATGAGAAGACAGAGGGAATTTTTTTGAATTTCAAGTATGGTTAAACGTGTAATCTGTTGTTAGGGTATTAGTGGTTATTACCACTGGCAACGTATGCATTGAAATTGTTTAATCTCCATAAATTTATAAGGAATTATGTTACGTAATAATGCTGTTATACATTATCGATATTGCCTCGTGATTAGCGTGAGATCTTACGAATTCGTAAGGTGCATCGAGAATTCTAAAAAGCATCTAGCTGCTTTCATCAATTTCATTTTCTGACTCTGATTCGTAAGCTTTGGTCACACGCGATGCGAATTTAATGGATCGAACGAACGAAGAAACGAATGGGAAGAAATTAAATTTCGCGAGAGAAGACAAGAGGCGTCGAGGGGGTCGAAGTTTAAGTAACGCGAGAGGCGACAGGTGTAGCGTTTTAATGAAAATTGACAGGGCGATCGGAATATTTATCACGGTGGATACCGTGGCCGCATTAAAGTAACATTTTTCGTCGAATCTGGTGTCAATAATGTCGACGACAAGGTTTATGAAAGCCTGCGTCAGCAGCACGTGTCACCAGAAGGGATACGAGATTGGAATCTGTCGAAGTGAATTCGGGAAACCTCGCATCTCGAGAAAGGAATTAAACGCCGATACGACAGGTAGACGAATGAATCTTTGATCGAACGATGAATTATATATTTCCATCGACGGTGGATTCGTTGCTAATTCGGTGTACCACGATTCGCAGACACCCTCGTAAAGCAGGACGAGACACGAAACAGATGAAACTGCGCTCGAGGCCAACCAACGCGGGGGTTTGTTTTATGGCGCCCCAAACTTATTTCTCTCGAGAACGAAGCTTCTAATCCGATTTTAGATCTCGTCTTATTTCGACTTCCAGAATTAATCGTCCCACTTCGACCCACCTGTGGCTGACAAGAAAATTCGAAAGATTAATATCAGATAATTTTCTTTCGCTTCGCGCGACTCCTGAAACGATATTGGTCGCTCTTTCAATTATCGAAAGAGCGGTATTTTCTAAACCAGCTCGAAGACGATCTTCTGTTTTAAGGATTTTTCATTGTCGTCGAATGTTTCGCGTTATTTCGCGCGCGACGCAACGGTGTCGTCTCGACGGGAGCGTATTTACAGAATATATTCGAGAGACGGAACAGGGAAGACGTCGAGCTGTGTGTTATATAAAATTTCATCCACGCAAACACGTTCCTTCGAATAAAACGAATCGACGTGTTCGTGGATTTGCTGGTGCTTCGTCGTGGAAAAAGGGCGAGTCGAGCTGAACGGGGACTAAAAACGTGACCGGCCAAGGGAATGGAAATTGAAAACAATATTTCTATTAAAGTCACGCAGTCGAGGGTGAACGTAACGTTGCGTGTTATGGAACAAGGAAACCTCGAGGTAAGAAAGGGTGTCTTGGCTACAGGTGTTTGAAACGAAAACGATGATTTCAGACGAGCGAATAAAACGAAAGATCGATATCATTCGCTGCATTTAACATCGTAGTTATCCATATCAATGGAAAATCGCGATACGTGGAAAATTAAAGACACGAGCATCGTTCCAACGAGTTACACGATTTAATTGGGTACCATCGTTTAGGAACAGCAGCGAGAATATGAGGTTTATAGCTGTAACAGACCGAGTGCGGTTAACTTGAACGTATGGGACCTGGTTTCAGTGTGAAATCACGATTATTAAATCATAACGTAATATCAAGATTAGCGATTTAATAACGTTTAATACCATTTATTGTGAAACGAGTAGCCTCGCAGTCTGCTGATTCTCTCTTTTGGAATTGCTAATAAAAGACATAAATCGAGGTGCAATTACAAACAACGAACTGAAATTAATTGAAACAACTGATTATCGTCGATTAATTTGTCCGTCAGTTTTAATATAATATTTTAGCCTCGAGAAAAGAAGTGAGAAACTGGGTAGGTGTCTCGAGATCACCTCGCAACGCGTCAAATCGATCTTCCGCGCCGCGACGCGAGGCGTTGAACGAAACTCACCCACCCTCCGTTCCGCCATTAGAATTGTCGGATAGCAGCGTTCGTTTCGACGAACCAAAGAATTCCACGGTCGTCACTCGAGCCCCGTTCCACAGTCGCGCGTTAGTATCCCATAAAAATCCTGCCGCGTTTCACTGTTCTCGCACCGGGGGCTGTGCCTCGATACACCGTCGATCCCCCTCACCGTCATTTCCGGCAGATCGAGCCACGACGCCTTCCGACACCACCCGGTGAAAGATTTACACTTGCCGCTTGAAATTCGACCAGACTGCGCCCCCGTGTGCATACGTACACCGAGCACGTACGAAAAGTCTTGCAGCGTGACGAGATGGCTGCGCCAACCCTCTCTCTGTTCGCACCCCATCCCTCGGGGACCATACGATGCATCTCGCGCGTTGGTGGCAAACGCGACGTGTTATCATTGCGATCTTGCGATCTGGACGAAGAAAGATCTTGCATTTTGAAAATTTAAGCTCAATTTCGATGGTGACTGAAGCTTAATTTCAATGCTGACCTTTTGATCGTGACTGAAGCTTAATTTCACCCATCCCTCGAGGACCATCCGATGCATCTCGCGCGTTGGTAGCAAACGCGACGAGTTATCACTGCGATCTTGCGATCCGGACGAAGAAAGATCTTGCATTTTGAAAATTTAAGCTCAATTTCAATGGTGACTGAAGCTTAATTTCAATGCTGACCTTTTGATCGTGACTGAAGCTTAATTTCACCCATCCCTCGAGGACCATCCGATGCATCTCGCGCGTTGGTGGCAAACGCGACGCGTTATCATTGCGAACTCGCGATCTGGACGAAGAACGATCTTGCATCTCGAAAATCGAAGCTCAATATCAATGGCGACCTTCTGATTATTCTGTGAACTGTGATGAGATATGAGAATTGAAACGGGGAAACTTTCTTTAAGAGATGAACGAAGGGCTGATACCGATCGAGGTATCAAGAAATTCTGATCGCGGGGAATAAATTCGAGCGGTAAAAATTCCCGTTTCAATTCCAATTGAATTTTTATCCACCGAATTCTGGGTGGATTTCGAACCGCATCATAAACAGTTATAGGAATATCATCGTCGTAACAATTTCAGCTTTACTGCGCGGCACTATCCCCGTTGCGAAAACGCACTCGAATGGAAACGATCGTGCAATTCTCTCGCTGATCGACCTACTGGCCCGCTTCTCGCGCAACCCCACCCATTTTTCCTTCCTTTGGCTCGCAACCCCCGATGAAAGTCACGTTTCTTGCCAGGCAATTCGTCCCGTCTTCCCGATCGAATTTATGCCGGCCAACGATTCCATTTGAATCATCATTCGTATTTATTGTTTCGTCTGGTATCGTTTGCCTTAACCCCTTCTAAATTATCTAACTAAACTGTATGCATTCCACGTGAATGCATATTTCTATAGAAAATTCGTCAGAATAGCAAATTTCTGTATCAGAGACACACTCGTAATGTGGTTTATGGTTTTCAGCGAATTTTTTGAGTTATCATGCTCTCTGTATTTTGATTACATTTTGCAAACTTTTTCTCATCATACCTCTGTATCTTGTACTTTAATTGTAATATACATACGCGCGTTGTACGCTGTTGCAAATTTATATTTGTTATTTTATCCTCTGTGAAAAGTTGTTTTGGAAACTTTGAAAATTCATCGAGCAACGCAGCTCAAAGAAGTTGAATCGTGCTGGAAAGGGAAGAACGGTAACAAGTGTCCATGAAATCGAGGCACAAATATAAACTTGATAACTCTCGCCCCTAGTCGAAAATCCAATAACTCAGCACCCTTTCCAATAACTCGCCGCCGCTCCCACTCTCAAAAACGCCATCAGAATAAAATCGAATCAGAGTGCAATCTAAATCTCATCCAGCCCCCTAACGCACTCTCGACCCTTCAATCAAGAAACCAAAGCTGGAACCATCGAGTCCAGCCGAACGAGCGAGGAATTCCATTCAAAAATTTCCATGACGGCCTTGTTAATACTCGTGGTCGTTCGAAGCAAGTTGGGACTCTGGTAGTACTCAGGAGGATACGATCAGCTTTCGAAACCATTCCACAGACCACCCTTACAGACGCCATTGTGGGATTCACATCAGGACAGCTTTCTTACAAGTCCTCTGAAGCGAAGTGCTTCTGTTTGCTGTAGAAACGGAAGAGGAAAGAAGGAAGGAAAAGGGAGGGGAAGACGTTTCCTGCTAGTGGACTCATCAGGCCCTGTCTTAGACGCTGGGATATTAGGGACAGGTCAGAACTTTCTATATATTGGAAAGGATAGGTTATCGGGTACTTTCAGGAAACTGTAAACAGTGGCAAGTGTCAGAAGACCACCGCACCTCTAAAAGAACTTTCTGATTCGATCTTACACTATTCTCGAGTCTGATACACAGAATTGTCAAAGCTTCAGGATGAAACATCTCGTATTAGGGACAGGTCAGAATTTTCTATATATTGGAAAGGATATCGGGTATTTTCAGGAAACTGTAAACGGTGGCGAGTGTCAGAAAACCGCCACACCTCTAAAAGAACTTTCTGATTCGATCTTACACTATTCTTATGTCTGAGACACAGAATTGTCAAAGCTTCAGGACGAAACATCTCGTCTCTCTTTCTCTCTTCTATTTTCTTTCATAGCTTGCAGTGTACATCCACACTGGTCCTAGTAGTGAGCGAATTAGAAGCAGAACTATGCGAGTAATGGTCCATGCACTTGAATCCAGAACCCAAGTGTCCACTTTCCAGCTGGATACCTAGTTTGTTCTCTAATTGGCGCAATGGTAGCAGGTCCTTGTCAGTTATGATACATCCAGTTACGAACTGTCACCACGGCGGACCATCGCGCCTTTGCTCGCGCACTGGGACGACTGCACTTGTCCCAAGCTAAGACAGGCGGACGTTTCGCGACAGCGCGCAGTTCCTCCGCGTAGACTCGCGAGTTCCCAGCCATCGCAAATTGCCAACTCTCGACTTATGGCACATTTCAAGCTGTTCGCAAAATCGTCGATAGTTCGCCCTCGACTGGTGAGTTTAGCCAGCGCTGAAACCTTCCGTCTCGTGTCGATAATTCGAAAATAACTCTCTGGCCCGTGCCATAAATCCAAAGCTTTAACAGGTCTCCAGCGAGAACTTCTCGCGCAGTTTGCCATCGAATGGCTAGCCGTCGAATCATTAGCCAGGTATGTTCGTCACGTATCTCTCCTCCATGGACGAGTCGCTGCTAGACCTTGTCTGTCCAACTTCGATCTACGCTAAGAATACGTCTGCGACTGAAAGTGCTGCGACCACGTGCGATTTACGAGGGTAGATTCACCCTCGCCACGTTCCTTCTGCCAGTAACGACAAACGTGGCTTCGTCCGGGCATCCCTTTGCTCGCGAACCAACGGAATGAACGCGCAATCCGACTCGCGCAGGAACGAACGACCCCTGTTCTGCACACTGACCCGCTAACCTCTATATCTAGGGTGCGTTGGGTTCTCGCAAAAACGGAGAACGCTGGTGCACTGTCTTGAACATCGTTGTACAGTCGAATTTTGTGGAATCGTAAATTCCACCACGCTTCATCCTCGAATTTATTCTTCAGGAGTTAGTCAAGTTTGTCGTCACTTGGAAAATTTGCAGGAATTCTTTAACAGCCACACGTTTTACAGATTCTCGTTTTGTTCGCTCGTCGTGTAACGGTTCGTGAAACGCAAACGGAATTTCTGAAACGAATCGCACCGTTGAAATGGGAGTTGCTCCGTCGCGCGGATGAAATTGGTATTCCGTAAAATTCGCGAAATGATCCAGTTGCTACGCTGGATAAACAAGGATCGAGGCTCATCCGGAGGATTAATTATCACGGATCAACATTACTCTTCTACGGACAATTATCCCTCTTAGTAGCGTCCCTGTGATCCGATGCTTTGATATCGCGCCACGTTTCGATTCCCAGGACTTATACTTTCTGTGAAATGTGCGAACTTTAGAGAGTTGGCGAATGCTAGTTACACGTTTTCCTCCAGACAATTTTACCTCTGATATTCCAATTTTCTTGCTGTTGTATGCATACAATATATTATATCACTTTGTTAAAAAAGTATACATTTATTTTCTTCCAAATTAAATTATTTAAAGCAAGCTGTATAAAAAAATTGCCAACTCTTGACCTATGAATGTATGTTATCATGTATTAAGACTATTTATAATTTAATGGTAAAAAAATGGTACATTTGTATTAAGCGAAGTAGTCGATTTTTTTCAAGCTTAAACTGAATCGTGAAAACTGAACAAACCAGATTTGACGAATGATCCTAAAACAGTTGTACGTGGTATGCAACTGTGTTCTACGCAGGATGTTACACTAGTTCCTAATCCTGAGAAACTGACCTATAAATCTTAGAGTACGCTTGCTGGTGTCTAGCACCCACTTGGGTTCACGATACGTTAATTGCTGTTCGCTACGAATTCACCGAGGTATACCCCGGAGAAAGTTAATGACCGTCTTCTACACATTTCCCGTGGAAAGCGGACTGTTGAAAACGGGGAAAACTTTTCAGCAAAAACAGATAAACATTGATTTAGAGCAAATTTTTTCTTCGTTCCCGTAAAAGGAGAATTAATTTCTTTTCACCGATACGTTTTAATTGCTTCGCCCAGTACTGGGGTAAATTTTTGGACTCCAATTTATTCGACATAGTTAGTCGATTAATTTTTGTAATTAAGAACCGTGATTGGAGAGAGGTTAATATTCGAAAAAGATTTCTCACGAATTTAAATAGCCCATTCGTTACATTCATTTTAAACCAGGGTTGTACTATTTTGGAAAACTCGTGGAAAATTTCAGATGCAAAGATTTGAAGCGACTACGCGCGAGCAGTAATGCAATTGCTATTTAATTGCCAACTTTTAATCGTCGAAAAACATTTTTCGCAAATTACAAAATGCAGCTAATGAAAAAAGCAGCCTCTACTGATGATAGAGTCGAGACCAGCTTAATGTGGAAAACAACTCGATGAACTCGTATGAAATGAAAATGTAACACAATAAACGTGCTATTACATTATATAAAATCTGTCAGAGGTACTCTCGTATACGCAAAACTTTTTTGTCAACCCTACATTGAGAGGATGAATATTAATAAAATTTACTCCCCTTTTCACCCAAAAAACTGCCAAACAAATAATGGTAGAAAATTACCTAAATTCAGTACACGTATTTACAAAAGGGGCATCAATTCAAAGAAACGTAGCCACCAAAAAACGTAAAAAAAAGGAGCCAAAACCCATCAATGCATCGCACCCTTAACGAACTCTCTTCAGCATCGGCAAATTTGCGCAACCCCAGAAACTATACCTGTACTCCCAAAAGATCGGGACCACCCTTGTCCACGGTTTCGTTCCGAACAAAACATCCAAAAAATAAAATAAAAAAATCCTTTCGAGTCTTAACGAACCTCCTACACGGGCAAACATCTGAATGCATCCCGTGACCAAGCTCCTCCGCCACCGTGCATCGAAGAGATTTGACTTTTCTTACACGCGCAGCGAAAGGGTTGAACGCGAGGAAGGGAAAAAAGGAAAATATTCGCTGGCAGTCTCTTTCGTTTCACGGAGGCCGCGAGGCGAGCATTTCCAAGCGAGACGCTCGCGTGAAAGAGGGCAACATCGGCGAAACTCTTGCTGGTGCACGCCGATCGACCCACTGGCCCGCTTTTTGCGTCTCCCTTCCCGCATCTTTCTTTTTTTTTTTCACCCTACTCCACCTTTGGCTCCCTCGGATCCGCGGCGGACGAGCCACTTTGCCGTGGCCGGAAGCGAATTTCAACGATTGCTGGGAGAATCGATTTCTCCCTTGTCCCTCTTTCACCGCGCCATCTCCGCCTGCCACCCACTGGCTCACCCTCTTGCCTCGGGTTACCGCCGCGCAAAAGTTTGCCACGGTTCGTCCACCCCCAAGGAGAGAACCGGCGAGTTCCAGCTTCGATCAGCGAGCGTGTGCGAGGCTACACCTCTGTCTCTTAATCGGTACCATCGAAAGGATTGTCTAGCTGCGTTTTCTCGACAATTTTTCTGTCCTTTTACGTCCTTAAGAGGGTACCAGACGCGCCATTGTGGATTTTTTGTAGATTCTTGCAATGAGTGGGAGATTTTGTAAATTGGGATTTTAGAAAAATTGCGTTAGGATATTTCAGAAGACACTTTTAACGAAGATCTCAAGCTTTTTCTCTCCTTTTACGTGTTTAAGAGTGTACGACAGGCACCAGTGTGGATTTTTCATAAATTCTTATATTGAGTTGGAGGTTTTGTAAATTGGGATTTTGGAAAAATTGCGTCAGGATATTTCAGAAGACACTTTTAACGAAGATCTCAAGCTTTTTCTCTCCTTTTACGTTTTTAATAGTGTACGAGAGCGCCACTGTGGAATTTTCATAGATTCTTGCATTGAGTGGGAGGTTTTATAAATTGGGATTTTGGAAAAATTGCGTCAGGATATTTCAGCAGATACTTTTAACGAGGATCTCGAGAGAACGTTGGTCGGATATTTATCGAGTACAGAGATTAGTCGGTTGGAAATTCGGATGAGTTCCGTCGCCAGGTGACAACGGCAATAATTATCGGCGGTGGGAACGTAACACGGCCGTGGAGCAGGGTTTCGCCTCGAAATTGCTAATTCAGCCGCGTCGCGACGCGACGAGATGGATAACGTACAATTTGCGTAAAGAGTCGCGCGCGGTGCTGGCGTAAATTACGTCGAAACACGAGGCAAATAATAAATTCTGTCAGCTCCTTCTCGCTGGCTCGGCTCGTCGTATCTCGGCGCGATATACGCGCGGCCAGCCTGCGGGAACTGCCAACGCGCGAGCGGTTCTTCACGTGTCCGATGAAATACGTGTTCGCGAGCTTTTTTCAGCAGACATCAACGATTTTTTCGATCGACCACGATCGCATCACGATCGACCACGACGCGATCACCTTATTTTAACACTTTGACGCACATTTCTGGCCATGCGATCGCTTTCAAAAGGTAAAAGTAAGTTGTATGTTTGGAAGTGAAAATGGTCACATTTCACTTTTTTTATTGATTAAAATAAAATTAAAATTTCTTTTTTTATTGATTAAAATATGCACCACGGCTGTAACCGTCATTTGCGTACATGTCGCCAAGGATCTGACGGCTATAGACGTCATTCACGTCAAAGTGTTAATTCACGAATACTTATACATTTATGGGAATTCCAGATGTGCAAAAAAAAAAAATTACTGAACGTATAGATATAATGTATGTAGTGAAGTATGATCGAAAATACTGTTTCAGAGAGCTTGCCGCGAACGTTATCGTAGAAGCGTTCTCAAGTCAGAATTTTAAGTTGTTTTCTTAAGATTACACAGGAAAAATCTTATCCCAAGGAGGTGTTGCGCTAAAGTACTTTTAAAATAGCTTCTCGAGTTCTATGAAAATCATAAAAAATAAACGAAGGATAATTTTTAAGTATGGAAAAGGGAACGTACATCTGAGTACACTTGAATCTTCCTTAAAATTAGAGTGCCCTGTTATTCGAAGTAGCCTTGTTACCATTCAGTAGAATGTTGATTAAACTTCAATTATTCCCAGGACGATCCTCATTCACTGCTAATAAAACTTGGAGCAACGCGAGAGTTTTTATACCTCTCTGGATGTATTACACCCTCAAGAAGAGTAATAAAAGAAGAATAACCAAGAGGATATAAAAGAAAAAGAGAGAGAGAGAGGAATTGTACGTTCAACAGACAAATAATTGAAAGAGAATTAACTTTCTGACGATCAATTCTCAAATCCCGCATCACAGCGCAACGCTCGAAGCCTCGATTAACTCGTTAATTAATCGATACCTCGTTAATCAACCCCGCGAACCCGCGTCAGCGACGGTACCACTGAAAAAAATGAACCCTGGCAAACGCATCGCCGTCACTCACTTTGAGAACTGTCAGAACCATGCGCGATCAAAGAGCCACGAAAGAAAGAATCGGCCCAATTTCCCTCGCGCGAGTCTCTAGACCCGTTTTCGTTCGCGAGGAGAGGGAAGAGAGAGAAAAAAAAAAAAAAACAGGCTCGCTCGTTGATCCCGTTTTCGCGTAACCAGCTTGCAACGAGCTATTGCCAGTCGTCTCGTATCGGATCATCATCCGCGAGGGTTGCTTCGAGCGCTGCCGCGGCGTTAAAGGGTCGAATTGAGTCGGCTCAGTGCCAAAGAGTTATCTTCTGTTGCGATGAACCCGGGTCAAGCGTTGCGATATCGCAGAATGATCGCGAACTGCGGCCACGATTCGTCGAACGACGGACTCAGAAACGTTCGAGGACCGTGACGGGGTGGTTTTTGCGATTTTCAGGCCGACTACACCGAGGGTGGCTCGCGAAAGGGGGGTTATTAAATTCTACACGGTTGTTCCAAGTATAAAGGCGCTGTGAAATACAGGATAAAGCTCTTTCCGACGGATAAGTTTGATAATGGAAAGATTCATAATGGAAGACTTTCATTAAAGTTCGTTCGCCGGCGAAATCGGAAGGGTAACTGCGAGACCGCCGTTACAGAAGTAAATCCAGCGTTGGCTGTAAATTTTCCAAGAATGTTGAATAATGCTCGCGTCTTACGGGTCGACGAAGTGTATTTTGGGGAAGCTCGCGTTGGCACGAGAATGGAATTTTAATTATCAACGCGATTAGTTAGAAGCGGATCGCGGTTTGAAAGATGCCTGACCATACGCTGGTCGTTACTACTTGCTGGCTGGCGAAGCTGCTCAGGACCGGTGTATTGTCCGACATGACGGATGGTGATTGATACCGTGCAATTGTGGAGGTGAAAAGCTTCTATAAGACTTATTGGGTTTGCTTCCAGACTTTTTCTAATTTTATCTAATTTTCAACCCGAAAGATACGAATCTAAAGAACAACAGAAGAAAGTATTGTTACAATGAGTTTGCGCTGCAACGAAATATTCGATACGAGAACAGATTCTGATATTATCGCTGTCTGTATCCAGTTTTAACTAACGACCAACTTTTATCGTAAATTTTGTAGCTTTTATAATTCAGAGAATGATAATTAATCACTGATACGGTACTCTGAACAGCGTCGAACTCTGCTACTCGTTTTTCTGAATAAACACCTCGCACAAGCGCGATGAAAGAAGAAACAAAAACCGTACAAAAGAGAAAGAAACTGTTTCCTCTGTACTCAGTTCTTTTTTCAAAAAGGAAGCAAACAAATTTCAATAAAAACGCGAAGAGGGCTCGCTCGAGAGGGGAGCTGTATCGCTTGCTCTCGTCGTTGAGAGCGAAGCTGCGATTGAATTTAAAGTAGCAAAAAATATCGTACGTTGACGAAGAGCGGGACAGAGACAGGGTTTGCTTCCTGGTCTCATCGAATCAGTTCCCGTGGCGTCCCTGTCGCCAAAGCAAGCGCGCATCAAACGCTCGATTCTGCGAACGGAACACGTTCCTTTTCCCCCGTCTTTTATTTCGTCGATAAATCAGAAACGATGGGAGTCACACGGTTCGCCGAGTGCGTTTAACACCGCGTCGAACAACGCCAATAGCATTAAGAGAGCTATTAGCTGGCCCGTCGCTACGATCCTGGATATTCCCGTGGATTTGGCATCGTGTCTCCTTACTATAATCGGACTTCGAGGCGTGTGGCCTGACGTGTGGCCAATTCGACTCGATAGCTGAGTCAGCCAATATTTTTCCAACCCCACCGCGGTATAATGAATTGGACTTTTAATGGAACGACGATATCGTATAATAGGAACATCGAGCTATAGAAATTTAGTATAGAAGACGAGAACATCGAGATTGCAATCGAGACGAACTGGTGATCGCTAAAAAATTAATCGAAGGTTAAAAGTACTTACATCACCCTTCTCAGGGACGTATTTCGCCAGCCAGCCCCAAAGGATACCAAATCCAAGACCACCAACGATGGCAATGGGACCCTGGAGGATTTGGTACCAGAGTGCATCGTGCGAGAACATGATGCTCTTTATGATACCGTGGATCGCCACGGACGCTGCGTCATCGATTCCTGACACGGCGATGATCAAAGTCGGGATGCCCTGAAAGCAAACGAAGAGAAGGCAAGTTATTATCCATTATTTCAATCTCCAAGCTGCGTTTTATTCTCTAGAATTAAACTCTTCGATAAGAAATTAATAATCAATTATTGAAGGCTTCAACTTGAATTAGATTCGAGTAAAAATACGAGATTGCACCCCGTGGAATAGTAAAATAATCAGGGAAAGAATTATTAGCGGGTCCTCGACGAACAACACTCGACTGGTCGCGTTCGATCGTCGCGAACAACATCTGAACACCAATCGATTTCCGTATTTCCAGCCACCCCCAACCCTCCATGGCGTTCCTTATTTTCCAACGACGCGGTCGCAACATTCGTGATTCGTGGAAACCTCATTATCGGCCGCAATCAGATTCCTTCGCGGTAACTTCAAAAACCATTAAGGAGCTCTAAGCCGTTCCGTTCGGGGTCAGTGAAAAATAATCCGCCCGCGGACGGATGAAAGAAAACAGGGTTGAAGAGGGAGGAGGGCCAGAAGCTGGCTCGTGGAGCCGAGAAAAATGAAGGAGAATTAAAGGGGAGAGAGAAGTGGGTCTAACGAGACCGCGCGATTCTTTCGAAAAGCTATCCCAAGTCGCGATAGCTCGTACGGGATTTAAGTTCGACGATCGTCCCAGAGACTCTCGAAATCGAGTCGCGGCGAACTGCTCCCTCGATAAACGTTTCGGTTAGTCAGCGATTCGCGGCACGTCTTGTTTCCCGTTACGTACGTTCACGACTGCTGTTCGTACGTCTCGCGATTGTTTCGACCAACGTCGCGTATCGAAATTACAAGTTTCTTCGACACCCATCGAACGAGGTCACGCTCGGCGAAGGGGAGACGATCTAACTTCCGAAAAGTGAGACGTCGGGTCCGTTCAATTTTCCATTATCCCGTTTCTGTAAGCACAAACAAGCGCACGGCGCTTAAAAAGGCCGAACGCAATTTCCTTCGAGCTTCCCGCTACCCACCTCTTCCTATCCGCCTCGATTCGCAACAAGTCCCCTCCAATTTCTGCTTAAGCCTCTAAATAGAGGGTGGCATCCCTCTCGCGTCGCGTTATCTAACCGCGAATGGAAAATTTCACCGTGAAAAACGGGTCGCTGTGAAAGGAGGAAGCTGAGCCACTTCGTAACGCGAGAAAGAGAGAGAAACAGAGAGAGGTAGAGGCGAGGGAAGACGAAGAAAGGGTTCGACACGCCTCCATCGAACTACCGGTCGTAGAGCGTTCCCTCTCGATTCCGTTTCCGGTGAAACAACGGCCGGGACCGCTTTGATCTCGCGTGGAACGCGAATTACCACTCGCGCTCCTGACAGCGCGTTCAATTTCTTTCTCAGCGCCGCGGCTGGTTCCTACCGCAGGCCAAGGAATAAACAAAAAGCCCACCCGTCTAGATCTTTCAGCTCATGAATATCGCATTCCCGGGAATGGCCTTTGCACTCTTCAAACAGCTTCCACTCCATTTTCTAAACTGAATTATTTAAGTCCACCCTATCCCGCTATCTCCCCCTCCCCTCCTCTCTCTCTCTATTCACCCCTTTTCCTCTCAGCCATCCGCGTGCCACGGTTGCTCAGCCCTCCGTCCATTGTCGCCGCTATTTCTGACATTATCATTTTAAGTAGGACTGCATCGTTGCGCCGCGGCGAACCTGCCGGATATACGCCAGCCGTGTCGCGCACCGTCGACGAACTTCCGGCCAACGGGGACGTCCGTAAAATCCGATCCCTCGAGAGCGAGTCTCTTCTTCGTTTTTTACCAACGTTCGTTGAACCGTAATGAAACTTCGTTGGATTTCGTTGCTATCAATCGGTTAATTTGTGTGAGATTTATTTGACATTGCTATAATTTGTGATACTATTTTTTTTTTTTAGTATTGGAGAATTAATTTTGGGGACTTTTTGTTTGGTACTCTAATTATATTAATTGGGTCAGTTTGGTTTGTAGATTGATCTAGATATTTGTGCACAATTCTTATTTCTCCTTCAGTGATAACCTCGTTATTTCCTAATGCGCCCTTGTACTTAATAAGAAACGAGAGATGTGGATCAGATGCCGATGAAGTGGTTCTTAATGAGCTCTGGTACTACTGTTCGAAGTTCTGAGAATGTGTACGACTTCTCGTAGATGGTTGAAACGTGTACAAGTGGTTCTCAGATTGAAAAATGAACGAACGTAACTGGTAAGTTTTAAAAAACTCGATGTACGTCGAGATCGAGGAAGACGAACTCGATTACCTCGCGTGGTGAACCGATATTGGGTCCATATCCGTCAATTGGTGGCTGGAAGGCCGGACAAGTAGTCACGGGTCGTTATGGTCAGACGCCTGCGGTATTGAATTAGCCATTCATGGAAATTCCCTCGCGCCACGCCAAGGCTTGATGAATACGCCGATTTGTCAATAAGAACTGTTACTGACAGCCCATTCTGAAGGCGAGGGGATACGCCTTGCGAATAAAGTCTGCCGTCTGAATATCGATTACACGGCCATCGACAGACGATATTTTCGACAGCCTTTATATAAGAAACCGAGGGATGCGCCAGCCGCGTCAGGGATTATCTTTCAGGCTCGTTCGTTTTTAGAACGAATAAACAGCTGGAGAAGATCCTCTGATGAGAACGAGAGACAAGCAACATCGACGAAACTTCGATAAACTAAATAATTTTAATATCGCGTTTAACGAAAACAAGTGGATGCACACGAGTTTCAGCACAGTTATTTTACAGCAATAAGACACTGTTACGGAAGTGTAGTTAACGACGAAGCGCAAATGTGTGTACTAAACTCCACCGATAAGGATCTGGTTAAATTCAGCCGCCACTGTAATCTTCAACAATTACGAAACGCTGTTCCAACTCTAATCCCGTGTAATTCCACGAAAATACAGATCCTTCGAATTTGGGGCCAGTCTATTTAAAACTGTTGCAAAACTACCCTGTCGTCGACGATATATTCAAATCATTAATCGAATAATTCATTTCAACCTCTTTTCCTAAAGCTTGAGAAATTCAAAATACCAAATTCCACTCCACTTATTACAGATGACAACCATTTACACACATATAAAAAAAAAGACATTAGCAGCAGTAAAAATAAAGTAATATAGTGTGCAGGATAATTAAACTACCTTTGAGGAGGCGTTTTAGTTTTTAACATTTTTAAGAAGCAACAGAAAAATAAACTTCAATCGACATCCTCCATAGGCCCAAATGGCCATAAACTCAGGTAAGCAAACCTCTGGAAATCTCTCTACATTACTGAAAATTAACATTCAACATCAGCTACCCCCGCCAACCTACCCTCGCCATTCCTAAGCAACAAGAAGGGCGGCACCAACAAACGAGTAAGCTGATTGTCGATTAAAAAATTCGTAAAACATAAAATAATCGCAGAGATCCCTCCCAGTTGAAGGTGAGAGTCTGCTACATCGAATAAACGCGTCACGAAACTTGTGACTCATTTACTACCCGACACACTCTCCCTCGAAACCACCCTGCAGAGTCGAACAGAGGAGGTTCCCGCTGGATCCAACGACCACTGTAACTCGCCACAATTACGGACTGCTGTTTAATCCTCTGGCAGCGATCTAATTCGCAGGCATACCGCCCTTTCGACGAATTTATTTCCATCGGTTCTCGGAGCATCGAGCGTTCCAGCGCGGGGGTTGCTCGAGCACCGCGACGACCCCCTCAGGTTTTCGTGTTTCAGCCGGGGAAACCGCGCGGACGGACCGCAGCACTAAGTCCTCTTATTTCGACCGTTCGACTGGAATAAAGCTGGCCATTCTACAACCGGCTGTTCGTTTTCCGCATCGATTCAGAAGACGCGACGGACCCTGGCCGAGGAGAATCGAACCAGCTCGACCGTGTTACAACTAATTCTATGGCGGTTTTTGCTCGTTGACTTTCCCAATGAATTCTACCAACTGGATACTGTAGTTATACTGTATTCTGTTATCTTTATTATCGAATTATATATTAATAAAACGAGAGACTTTTCAAAGTATAGAAAAAATTTTATAGAACTGTCTGCAAAGCGAACATTATATCCTGTCTGGCCAACTGTTTACAGTGCGAACACGTTTTCGAAGACTGGCGGTTTTTGCTCGTTGATACTGTAGTTATACTGCATTCTATTATCTCTATTATCAAATTCTACATTAACGAAACGAGAAACCTTTAGAAATATATAACAAAATTCCACGAAACTGTCTGTAAAGCGAAAACTACATCCTGTCTGGTCAACTGTTCACAGAGGGAATGTTTTTCTTTTTCAAAACTACCCCAGTCGTGTTGTTCGATAAACTACGGTGTTCAGAAAGCTTCGAATTTTTCGCCAAGGAATTGCAGTGAGGAACGAGCGAATTGGTGTCCAAAAGAAACTTCAATTAATGTCGCCGTTTGCATTCGAGAAGTTCGTAACGGGAGGCAATGTCTGACGAGGAACAGACGAAACTTACGCGGCATTACTTATGAATGCGTCCCAAACCTGAGGACGCTGCAAAGGGATATCGTCGTTTCGACGACGCCCCTAATTCGACGCGTTGAAACTCCGCCGCGAATCGCACGAGCTGAGCTGCCTCGAAGAATTCGAAACAGCTCGGAACGGTTCGACGAACGTTGTCTATCGAATAGTTCCGCTAGAGTTTCGGTTGTAAATTATATTAACGTGGATCGAGCTGATATCGATCGCGAGCGATCGTTTCGCGTTGTTTCATCGGCGAGAAAATTGCAAAATTCCACGATACCAAGAACTCGAGATGGCAAAACTCCAATGTTCCATAATATCGAATTCCAAGTCGCCAGAACTTCGAACTACCGAACTTCGTCGGTATTTCGAAGCACCAGCGATACCAAAATTCCGTGACGCTCTTAATTCCTCGAGATCGCAAGATACCCTCGATTTCAACGAATCCTCGAAATTCGAGAATCGAACGATTCTCTGAATAATAAACTGCGAGCGTTCCTCGAAGATTCGCATGGAAAAAAAATTTCAACGTTCCTGCGAGCATCGAAAGTTTAAGCGACAAAGTTTAAATTCACCGATATCGACTCGACGATGCGAAATCTTTGAGTAGATTCTAAACCGTTTAGCGGCGAACTTTCAGCTACGAGATTACGAGAGGTTCACTCGAATATCTGATATAAAAAGAGAACTCGTGACGATATGTAATTCCTCGTTGCGTTATAAGATGCCTCGTTGATACACGATATATTCGACGATAATTTGCATCGTTAATCACGATCTTACAACTAACGACTATCGTATTTTACGAGCTTGACTCGCAATTATGTACAGCGCGTCTCTTACTCGCAGGCTAGCCAGCGACAAAAAGGAACAGAGGCATCAATTAACGAATAATCTGGTAACGCGTGATAACTCAGTCTTACCTTGGCCACCCCGTAACCCTTGCCACGTAATCTGATGAGGCAGGGCACAACGACCGCTGGCGAAACGGCTGCTATCACGCTCCCGAGCAGGAAGCCCCATATCAAAGGCAAATCGAGGAGATACTTTGTCAGCACCGCCAGGACCACCGTTTCGATCACCCATGGGATTAAACCAAGCTTTGGTACGGTGACCTTTAACCTCTTCAAGGCGTTCGGATCCAAATCCAAACCTGCTCTGGTGAGGATGATGACCAGGGCGAATTTTCTGCAAATAGAAAGAAAAAAGGAACATCAATGAAGAACTCGTTGAGAATTGTTTTGCTCGATTGAAGCGCTTTGCTTCAGTGTGCTATAGAAATGGAAGAGGAACGAAGGAAGAAGAAGGGAGGGAAGAAACTTTCGTCCTAGGCCTGACAGTGGACTCATCAGTGCGTCCACTACAGTAGCAGGCCCTGTTTTAGACGCTGGGATATTAGGGACAGGTCAGAACTTTCTATATATTGAAAAGGATAGGTTATCGGGTACTTTCAGGAAACTGTAAACGGTGGCGAATGTAAGAAGACCACCACACCTCTAAAAGAACTTTCTGATTCGATCTTACACTATTCTCGAGTCTGAGACACAAAATTGTCAAAGCTTCAGGATGAAACATCTCGTATTAGGGACAGGTCAGAATTTTCTATATATTGGAAAGGAAATCGGGTACTTTCAGGAAACTGTAAACAGTGGCGAGTGTCAGAAGGCCGCCACACGTCTAAAAGAACTTTCTGATTCGATCTTACACTATTCTCGAGTCTGAGACACAGAATTGTCAAAGCTTCAGGACGAAACGTCTCGTCTCTCTTTCTCTCTTCTATTTTCATTCGTAGCTCGCAGTGTACATCCAACTGGTTCTAGTAGTGAGCGAATTAGAAGTTGAACTATACGAGTAATGGTACATGCACTTGAATCCAGGACCTAAGTGTCCACTTTCCAGCTGGATACCTAGTTTGTTCTCTAATTGGCGCAATGGTAGCAGGTCCTTGTCGTAGGATAGGTGTTTGTGTATTTTTGGGAAATTGTAAGTAGTGCTGTCGCACGATCTTTATCGTAAATGTTGAAAGATGGGGAGAACGAGAGATGTTAATATCACAGCACGAGGAATTCGATTTGTATCGCAGTGATTTCGATCGTATCGTGGAGTCGATTTTATGACACGTTATCGACGTCTGCACAGAAGCAGCGTTTGGGAAAATATCTGCTTTCGTTGTGATAATTTCACGTGCGATTCATCGTTGATAACGTCCCCCTGTTTGTTCTGGTCAGCGTTATCGTGGAATGTACCTTCGCGAACGACGACCACGGTTTGGTAAATACAAATAACATGCATTTATTCATTCGATATAAAACAGGTCAATTTACAGCGCGCGCGTTTTCCGGATTCTGTATTAAACGAAAGCATTATTCATCGTGAAATATTCGATACGTTCGAGTTGCAGTTTTTTAGTAGAATATTCGAATATTTTCCTTAAACAGTGTTACTGCGATTTTTATTTCTCAGCACTTGTAAAATTATAGAATGAGTCGAAGATTGATGATGAAATGGACCAATAACTCTAATAACAGAGAGACTTCCATTGCCATTCAATCAATTCCATTAACAATGAAGCACAAATATGTTTGCTACGTTCCTCGCTGATGTATGCAGCTGTGAATGTTGCTCATCTAATTACCACACCCTTGACTATTACTCCACACGAATTCACTATAAAACATTCTGACCTTATCGCTCAAGGGCTCAATAGAAATCCAGATCCGCACACATCAGAAGACCCAAAAAAACTCAATCTTTATCGATCTATTTCAAGTTAAATATAATTGTTTGTTAATAAATCGTGTCAATTCCAATTTTATCCACTCACTTCCCTATTACTGTAACACGTATTAGTGCGCACGTTGCAACAGTGACTAAAAGGTTCGTGGACAACCATTTACACCCTTCATTGATTTATCAACCAAAAATAAGCCTCATCGTAACACGTGCTCAAACAATCATCGTCCATTATCAACCAGTTCGCGAGACAAGAACATCCTCTCCAAGAGACCACTGTGGCTTCCGTTTCGAGCGTGCACCCCCACTTTCTGCCTCCGTCTCGAAGCGGAAGATCAGGTTATCGGCCGAGTTCGCGTCGTCCGGTGTAAATTCGAGGCGCTTCCTGAAGATTGCCGATGGCTTGCAAGAACCAGACACGGCCGCTGGACCGAGGCGCATCTTCTTTGCCTTGCCCTCCGCACCCCGGCCCTTTCGTCGCTGGAAACTCGTAATAGGATAAGTTTCGGACTCCGCGAGCCGGTTCAGCGAAGTTCCAGCTGGCTCGTGGCCGTCTTTAACCATCCGCGGGACTCGAGTTTTGGGCGAGCACATCCGCCAGCTTTTCCAGACTCGAACAACCCCGCCTCGTTTATTTTCATTTGCAGAGGGCATTCGAATCGCTGATGATGCGACGATGCTTCAGTTTGCTGTAGAAATGGAAGAGGAAAGAAGGAAGAACGTTTCGTCCTGGGCCTGATAGTGGACTCATTAGTGCGTCCACTTCAGTAGCAGGCCCTGCCTGGGGTGCTGGGATACGCGTTTTGCGTCCACGATGGGGTTGAAAGGATCTGGGGCTGGGCAGAGGGCATTCGAAACCCTCGCCTCGTTTATTTTCATTTGCAGAAGGCATTCGAATCGCTGATGATACGACGATGCTTCAGGTTGTTATAGAAATGGAAGAAGAAAGAAGGGAGGAAAAGAGAGGGGAAGAATGTTTCGTTCTGGGCCTGATAGTGGACTCATTAGTGCGTCCACTCCAGTAGCAGGCCCTGTCTAAGATGCTAGGATACGCATTTGGCGTCCACGATGGGGTTGAAAGGATCTGGGGCTGGGCAGAGGGCATTCGAATCGCTTTCTTTCGAGTCGATTCGTTTACCGTTGTTTCGCGTCCACGATGGAGTTCAAAGGATCGAAGAAAATCTACGAAAGTGTCCATGAGGTGTCTTTGAATAGATGAATATAAGTTTCGCATTGAAGAATATGTTCTCCAGTTTTTGAGAGTGTCCATGGGATGCTTCGCGTGAAGATTCTTCGGACTTTTGTCGTTTAATCGTGGCAGAATATGTTCTCGAGTTTCAGATTAAGTCAGTGGGCTTTCAGAGATTCATTTTAAGCGACGTAGGTGCATCCTGAATGTATTACTGTGAAACAATATACTGGTTAGCAGTCTGCGTCGTTTGTCTTCATTAGAGGGGTTGAATGGTACAGTATTTAACGCAGTTTGTTGATTAGATTCTATTATGGTCGCATCGTTTTCGAAATCAGAGGATACAGGCACTGATGAATAAACAAGAAATGGTCCTCTAGATTCATTTGTGTAAAGGATATCTTTTAGATTAAAACTGTTTGATTGTCGATGGGGTTGAAAGTTTCAATCCATAATACTGTAATATCTAATGGTTGATGAGAAAATGTAACGGTAAGAGACGAGGAATTATAATTGAAGCTTTCCGTGAAATTCAGCACAAAATACCCAGTCCCTGCTAATGGTCGAAAGATAAGATGACGAAAGCTTTTCTAATTTGCATTCGTTTTACTCGAACTGCCATGCATCAACATGCATGAGCACGTTTAAAGGCATTCGACGAAACAGGGCAAATAGCTAGTAAAACTAACAAAGTACACCTTCAAGTGCGAGAAAGGGACGGAAGATGGGACGTAATTCAATGAAATTTCTCTACAATCAAGAAGCGAGAGATTTTCAATAGTCTCTTTTCTTCTGAACGCGTGATGCGAGTAACGTCAATTGTATGCTAACGAGAGTAAAACAGTCGAAGCGCCATGACTAATTTTCCTCCCTCCTGCAAGGTCTTATAGCAAAAAAAAAAAAAAGAAAAGCAATGCATAAATTAAAACTTGAAGGTTGTAGAATATTTAATCGATCCATTCGTCGCTTTGCAATTCAAACGATCTCTACGCACGATTTAATACAACTTCTTCATTATGAAAATGTGCTCTCGTTTGATGGTCCGAATTCGCAATGGCTGCTGCGATTGTTCACTAAAATGTACACTGTGTACTGTGTAAATCTACAAGCCTCCGTGTCTTTGTAATTCTTATACTTTCAAAGTTTTAAATACGCCAAACGTGCGATTCCATACGAAAGCAATCGACTTCGAACAAATTTCCGGTCGCTTTACATTTCCACGATGGCGGGGACCACCGTTCTCCGCGTTCTCCATCGATAATACAGTTATTTGAAGAAACAACCGAGTAGTACAGGCTCTATTCAAATCGAAACTCGCGAGACGATATCGAGGGATACGTTTAACATTTAATTCGAGCTTTCGCCTCGAAGGAGGGCTTTAACAATCGCCAGGTCCGGTATTTTCAAGCGTCTCAGCAACGGGAAAAAGTTCCGCGCCCGCGGAGTTCGATCGCGTCGAATTGAAATTCAACGAGGTTCTTACAGTCCCTTTTTTCTTCTTCCTGCAGCTTCCTCCTTACAAGCTCCGCGGAATTTTCGAACGAAATTTGGTTCCCGTCCGCTTCCTCGGTTGCCTGGACGCTGATTGAAGAATAATATCGTTTTCAGCCCGAACTCGCAGGAAGTTCTCGCGAACGGAAGTTCGCCGCGCACGATGCATTTCAGGGGAAACTTTGTTATCGCACGGAATTAGAGGAGTATCCTGTCGATTGTCACCTGCTCGTTACGATTCGCGATACAACCTGCAATTTTTAATAAAAATTTGTCGCGTCCTGGAAACATCGAACACTTTCGCGATGGCTGCGAGAAAGTATCTTTCTACGATTGCATTCTGCAGTAGAATACCTTTTTGTTTCTTATTCTCACGATGGTAAATATTTGCAACGCGATACAGTTAGACTCGCGCGAATCGTTACGCGAATGTTAATTGCCTCGCAATCGGAGGTACGCGTTCTAAATTCGAAGGAAAATTACTTTTAGAGTGCTTTTTTTGTGTACTGATAAAAAGAGGAATTAACTCCTTCGGTGTCTTCGCTTATGATTGGCAACGTTTCGTTAATTGAACGGAGTGAAACAGCTGTTGCAACGAGGCGGGCGTGCGATTCATATTTAGAAATCTTTACGATCGTTGAGAGCAAAAAAGTTGGACGAAAAACCAGCTGACAAAAAAGGAGAGACAATGAGAGTTTGTATGAATGTAAACGCGATGTTAAGTGAATTAATTAACATTATTTAGCGAAACAGCGTGCAGTGGCAACTCGATTTATTATTCAGGGCTAGAAATAAGTAACGTCACGGAAAATTAGACTCGCAGTAGAATCGATAAACCAGGAAATTGTTGTAACGCGAGTGCAACAACCCACAACTGTTTAATTCGTCAACCGTACATCCGCAGGTGTGTTCAATAATAGTTCTCGATTCGATGTTATCCACTCGTGCCATTCAAACGTATGCTTTCAGTAATTCACTATTTTTCTTTTTTTTTTTTGTCAAACTGTCTCGAGCTGAAAATATCCTATTTTATCGCGCACACGAAATAGGCTCTTTAAATAAGTGTTATCTCATCGTTTTCATTAAAACTTCCATTAACCTCAAGGAGATCGCCGTGACTTTTATTCGAAAACGGAATTTCGGATTCGAAGACGAACGTAACACGTGTCGCGTGTTAAAAAGTGCAAACACGTCGATCCTTTAATGCTCCAAACGACTGATGCACTCTTGCAGCGATCACTTGCATCCCACGCATTTCACAGCTACGTTCTCCATCAATTTAATATCAACGTTTATTAACAGTTTCATTTAACGAAACGTTTGTGACAATTGATAATCGAATGAAATAAAAATCATATAACAGCACGTTAACTCGAAAGAATTAAGAGACTATCCGACACGATCGATCGATCAAATCTGTACTCGTCAAAATATCCACCCACGGAAACCCGTTTTTTTTTTTTTAAACGCAGGCGTCGTTCACGATTGTAATAATTGATCGATGGTGATGCAACCGTCTCGTGACAATTTTTATCGCTTCATCGATAAACATCGAACGGAATGCGCATCGCTGTTCCACGGGGTTTTATCAACTCCTTTATGTCCCATGTCAGCTGGTCAGATCTCGTTCGAGAGATAGCAATTAATCGATACTTTCGAAAGAAACGATGGATCCTCAATTAAGCGATCGATTCGACTGATGTAACTGGTGTATCGAGCGTCAGCAGCGATCTACACACTATCGGTTAACAATGAAAGACTCTTATTACGTTAAAGTTAATCAGAAATGCCGTAATCGTAAATCCATCGTGGCGTAATTGCTTCGAACGCGATTTGGAAATACCGACGTGTGACTATGCTTATCAAATATTGTTTTATTTGCTTATCGCTGTACGATTGTATGTTTTATCGCTACGTCATGCTCGACACCAATCACGAGTTGTTAACCGTGATCATTGTACCCGTTACTCGCGACAAATGTTTAAAAAAGTAATTGTCGTGTAGTATTATTCATACACGTGGTAATTGAGTGTTTTGTGTCGAATGAATGGAAGCAATGCGTTGTACGATTTTCATTTCTGATCCGATAACAGATATGCATCGTTGTACGTTTCGTAAGAATCGAAAGGAGCATCGATTTCGATTAGAACGACGAAGAAACGGAAAATTTCGCCGGGAAAACGTCGAGTTTCCGGTGAATACCGGATAATCCCATTCGCAAGGAGGTCGAAGTTTATCCAGTAACGAAGTTACAGTAATTCAGAAAACGAAATCCAGAGCGGAAATTTACGAGCCAACTATAGGATACGCGGTGGAAAATGAAGCCTGGTACGGGTTCGCCGGAAACGAGCGTGGAACTGAAATGGATTGCAAGAACTCCAGTTGAATCCATTCAAATTCCCAGAGACATGCCAATTATGTTTAAACATCCCCCCCTCGAGTTTTTCGCGCATCTTTTTCGAGCGTTCGAAATCACAATTCCTTCGCTCACGCGAAACGCGACAATTAAGAGAACGAAAATATCGACTGCGATCCAGTGGAGATGCGTCATTAAAATCATCATTAAATAAACGCAATTCATCAGTCGCTCGTCAATATTCCAGCAGCTCGTTACATTATCGTAATCACCGTATATCTGTTTCAATATTCGTCGTAAATTCGTGCACACGTGTCATTGGGATGATACATTAAACGGAAACAGAAGAAGGAAAAAAAAATATATAGCGAAGAGGGAAGAGAAATCAATGAAACAGCGAAGGGAATGGCGACACAACGATAAACATGCTCGGCTGATTTATCCAGCCAATTGGGCTGTCCCGTGGGAGAGACGGTCCTCGAGCGTAAACGCGAAACGTGTATCGAACGCTGCCGTGTCGTTCGAAAAATAAGTTATTTAAAAACCAGTCCAGCTGAAAAATGTCCGCTGCCTGCCGCACGATTATTTAAATATTTCAAATTTCCACACCCCCCGTGGGAGGTGGTCCCCTTTCTGGCGCGCTTCACCGACTTAAACGACGTGTGCGGACGGAACAAATATCAGGAGAATTTACAATTCCATTCTTCTCTGTGACCTAGTACGCCTCACCAAAATATAAAGATGCGCCTCGTTCACGTTGACGTTCGAACGTACAAATCGTACGAAATCATACGCGCCATGTATTTGCACGTGTGCACTTACATTGGTGCAGAGGATTGTTATTTAAAAAATAAATTATACGTTACTGATAAACTTGAAATAAAAATATTCCAGCGCACTGTATCGAGTTCGTGGTAATCGTACGAAATCCATTGGACATCGGGCCAATAAAAGTTTCAACGTGCCTCCTCGTGGCTCTATCTCTGTCTAGCGAGAAAAAAAAATGCCGCAGTATAAAAGCAAAGGGAGAGACGGACGAGAAGTTCTTGCGAGAGGACACAATAGCACCTGGACAAAACGTCCCTCGCATTATTATCATTTGGCGGGGCCGTTCGTTGGCCAGTTCGTTGTTTCCCGGCCAAAATGTGTCGCGCGAAGAACACTTGACCCACATCTCGCGTGGCACCGGTGAACCGTGGCCTAATTTGGATTAATGGTTCACTGTAATGCGCAGAAAACAACGCAACAGCCGCCAGTCGAACTTCACGCGCCGGTGAATTTAATCGTTCGACCTTCGATCGTAGTTGGCCCCGACCCCGTTGCCCGGGACCAAACTGGATTGCAAATCTGTCCTCCATTTTGGCGAACGTGCGCGTTCTTCGTTCCCTACCAGCCATCAAGCTGTGCGCATCGTCGAAATTTCGTAAACCAACTACAAATCGAACGTGTTAAAGGACTGCAGGACTTGCCACTAGAAATACTCTTTTTTCGTCAGCAAATCTCGTTACAATTGGCTTAAGGTGGCTCTCAGGGTTACGTCGAATCCCACAGTGGCCTTCCTCGAGCTTTGCGAACTTTGGCGAACGCTTCCGCGTCGAAATACGCGTAACCTTAAAGCCTGATCGACAAACGCGGCCTTCTCGATCGATAACGGAATTAATCGAAGCCAAAGAGAGAACGTGGCTCGCGATCGACTCTGATCGCCGCTCTGAATAAGGTCCGCGTTCGAGCGCGGCGTTATCGATCGAAAGAGGGTGGTTTGGCCCCGCGCAACCCTACGAAACGGCCTTAACGCCCCTAACCCAGAAACGCGATGGGATTCCTGGCATGCCTCCGCGTCCCTCGACAATCTCGATCCGCGCAAGAGGCGCATCTACGCGCGTTTACCGCCTCCTGGCTAACGATCAGCCGCCCCTTGCTTATCTGCCCTGCTGCAGACTCGCACCCCACGGCCACGCCACTTAACACGTTCCCGTCCACGTGTGCCACGCTTTTGGCTCACGAGGAACCTTCTCGTTTTCAGCTCGAACGGTTCCATTGTCGTTCGATGATAAAATTCAACTAAACAATCAGCCACACGTCGATGTGACGTTCGTAATGATTTTTTGTTGAACTTCGTCTGATAGCGAGACACGTGGCGTGGTGATCTGTAATAGTGTTTTGTTTTTGAGACGCGTAAAAATGTGGGGACAATGGGCAGATTGCGATGATGTGGACGAGTGTGTTTGCTGAGAAATCTTCCGATGAATTGCGAAATGTATTGTTGCATGTTCGATTTTAAGTGAGAGATGATAGTCGAATTTTTAAACACAGTCAAAAATTGAAGACAGTCTTTGAGACATGCGACTACCTCGTTTTCGACTTTATTAGTAGTATAGTATTTGTATTAGTCACATCGTCTCTTTAGTGACGCGTAACTTAGAAATCTTAAGCGTTACGACCCCCAGCAATGGGAGTCTAAGCGTTTAGTATAATCCCCTTTCTGTAAGGCTTCGTTCAGATTAGTCGAGTTACTTGAATCCAACCTACTTGGATCGAGGTAATTCGAAATCGCTATAGCAATGCGAGCATGTTGTCTGGTTGACTCGAAACGATCTTTTAAGCTCGAATTAAGCCTCGTTCGATTAGTCGAGTTACTTGCAATTATATACGTCTTGATTTCATACTTCTACTATATCAATTAACCTAGAGTTATCGATATTCCAATCGACAGATCCTGTTACATTCAAACTCCTATATATTACTCGCGTAATGCATGCATGTCATCGATAAAGCTGTCGCGAAGTCAAACATAATTTATTATATAGCATTGTAAGCGCATTATCGTTCGCGCAGCGACCGCTGACACCTTTCGTCTCGCGTCTGCAAAGGGTGCAGCGTCGCCCTGGACTAAAGAATGATTAATCGAGTGAAAACGAGATCTCGCGTGTCGTTAATTACATCATACACATTTTTCTCAATCATTGAAATCTCTTTGAAACAGTGTCTCATTTATTTATGGCCTCCTTTCAATATTTGTGAATCAGAGTCGTGCGAATCTAATTATCTGTTATCAGGTCGAGATAGACGAAACGTACGAGCGCTCGCGGATAACGCAATCGTCACATGCCTACGATATGCAATGACCATCGAGATTTCCTATTAAAATCATTCTGACAATGTAATCTCCCGGATTAACCATCTTGTACTTTCAAACTTCAGCTCACTCGCACCCTGGTTTTAGCAGGAATAAATTTCAATGTGAACCGCTATCGCGATTGTGTTGTAACAGATTGAAAATTGTGTCACAACAATCCAATAACGTAACGTTATATCACGACAATAAGATAGACTTCCGCTGCGATCGTCACGTAGCACGGTTTCTTACGCGATCTTCACATAGAAAATTTCTCGTTCGTTTGGAAATCGAACGTTCGACGAGAGCACAATGTATCTGCCCATGAAATTGCCCGTGTAAGCTCGTTTGCGAACTTCCGGTGAATCCTCGTGCGACGTATCGCGAAATGGCTGGCGAGAATGAAACTTTTCAATGGAGGATCTTCTCGTATCTTCTTTTCTTCCCTCGAAACGATTCGCGAAACGCATCGAAATTATCGTCCCCCATCGAGCGTCACTTTTGAACTGTACTTCCGTTCTCGAGTGGTTTTCGAATATTTTACAACCCCCTAAATAATTATCGAATCGTTACTTTTTAGAACAGGGAGTAACCTGGTTCTTAAAATTCTCACGTGCTCAGATTTTACGCTGTACCTCGTAAAGTCCTCCCCTTTTGTCACTTTGCATTATCTTTATTAGACTATGCTCAGCAGACAGTTTTAATGGCCGCTCTTTACCTCAAGAGAGAAGTATGCGAAGTGCTGGCTTTGAAATAACCCAGTGCGTGGCGATAAATAAGAGAACCCAGCTGAGTTATGGGAACTTGAGGTGAGTTGTTAATCTAATAGAATTCGTGAGATTTCTACCAATCGATTTCTTTAACTCATCCATGATTAATGGCTCGCTGAATCTAATTAACATACGCAAGGATACGCCAGATACTTCTTCCTACCATCGTTGCTCTTGTATCTAACCATCGTAGTCTCTGTTTTGCGACAAATATAGGATTCATGCTATAATTAAACCGTTCATTCTCATTCAGGCACTCGTCATAATTCATTTAATGAAATATCTGGCTACTAAACTCGTAATTTCACAAATCCTGCAATTGTCTGCTTCTTTCATTAGTCGCCACCGACCTACAACCCCTACTCCCACTCTTCGCGAGTCTCATTCTTCTTGTCTCCTCTCAGTTTCCGAAAAAGAAGAAAATTTACAAATTTTCCACCAATAACGTCTCATCTAATTGCCACACCCTTGACTACTTCTCCACAGGAATTCACTATAAAACATTCTAACTTCATCGCTCAAAGACTTAGTAGAAATTCAGATTCAGACACATCAGAAGACCCCAAAAAAAAACACTCAATCTCTGTCAATTCATTTTGAGTTAAATATAACATATACTTCCCCATTACTGTAACACATGCAATGGTGACGAAAAGGTTCGCGACGATCATTTACGCCCTTCGTCGACTTATCAACCGAAAATACGCCTCATCGTAACGCGTGCTCAAACAGTGCCCAATCTCAAGCATCGTTTAATCAAGCCATCCTCCGTCGAAAGCGAAGTCTCTCTCGAAATTCCCTTCGAAATAAATTCACACTCCCGCGGGCTTTATGGTAAACGAAACTTTGAACCGCCTGGCGGGGGCGCCGGTTTCAGGTCACGGTTTTAGAATTCTCCGTTCCTCCCACGGCCTCCGATCGGACAGAGTGGCGAGTGTTCGACGTGGCATCGATAGCCGGTGATTTACGATCCCCGTAGACCCCGCGGAATCGCTGGGACCAGTGAAAGAGAGCACCGCGCTGGCTCCGTTTAACGAGCATCTCCCGACGCCGCGATAGGTCTCCAAGGATCAAAGGAATCCTGCCAGAGCACCAGCCTGCGAAGGACGTGCTCTAGGATTTCGTAATTCGCGTCCTCGAGCTCTTGCTCCCGTTTCGATTCGCCTCGCTTTGCTCGCGGACCAGGGTCGAGCGGCTCTTCAGATTGCTGCGATTCGGCTGAATCGTCCAGCGTTCTTTCCTCTCTTGTACGTTTCGCCATGTTTACCATCGATGTTGTTCAACGTTGGAGTTTCGATGCTGGTTCAACGTGTCTCGAAACTTTTTTCCAAGGTTTGTAATATAGATTTTTTTTTAAAGGGATCGAAGATAAATTTTGAAGGGATTCTTAGAGAGATCGGAGATCAATTTTAAAGAGATCGTGTTAGAATTTTTTCTAAGATTTTATAATGTAGATTTTTAAAGAGATCGAAGATAAATTTTTAAAGAGATCGTGAAGTTTCCATTGTTCGATTAAAAGAGGTTAATGGACGCGTTATCCAGTTGGTGCGAGCGAGTACGCGAAATGAAATGATTTCTTCGCGCACGGCGCGGCTCAGCCGTTTCCATCAGGCGCGGAGTCTGCGGACAGACGCGATATAAATTCTACAAGCCGGAAGCACCTCGACGAGCAGGTCAAGCAGGGAGAATATGCATTCGTCGCGATCGCGGAACCGCATGCGGCCGTCCGGTCATTTTTCACGGCGGTACGTATAGCTCGTGGGATGCTCCTCGAGACTCGTCCGCGAGCCCCATTCTTCCTCTGCGCGAGGGGTTTTGCATTTAAATGCCCGCCGCCACCGGAGAAATGCACGACCTACCCCGCTGCGGCATGGAAACGTTCTAGCGTGATACGCGATGCACCGTAGATCGATGGGACGAGAGATCGATGGGACGAATTCAAGGAGAGTGCTTCAAATGGAGGTAAATGCACGGCTACCGTATCCACGTGCAGGTGGACAGGACGATTGAGATAAAAATTCGCGCAACTTCCGAATAGCGGTGGTCGAAAGGCGCCTGAAAAGTTCGTATCCGATAAACGCTCGTTACTCGAATGTATATACGCTCTTATAGAAAATGTCACGAGACACGACGTTACAGATGAAAATTGAATTTCCAGAGAAAACTAGAGAGGAGAAGCTTGCGGGGGTTCGATGGATTTTTATATAGTTCTTAGCAAACTATTGGAAGGTACAATTCGTGCACGCAGTGGGATGAGACGCGTGCTACTCCAGCTTTTTTATATTCACAGCCATCTGTTTCATTAGTAAATAAATAGCGGGGGCATTAGAAATTCCAAGTACGAGACCGTCCTACGGATACGTAGGGCGCTTTCCTTTATTTTTCATTCACTGTCGCGTTTTTGGTATTCGGATCACGTCTGGTGGCGACTCGCATGGAAATCGATTTACTGAACGTCAGATATACTCGAGACCACGTATGCTTCGTGGGAACTTCGTCGCGTCGTGTGTGTCTCCGTGGCGAAACAATTATTCTTTTTTTTTTGGTTTTTTCCTGCGACTTTATTAATACGTAAAATTGTTGCGTCCCACAGCGAACGAGCGTCCATAAAATGGTGGACCGATAACCACGCTCGGTTTCGCCTCCCCGCTTCGACAGAATTGTCAATGATTCGCCGATAAACAACGAGCCGCGAACAATAATTCCAACACGCAACCGACTGCCTTTAATCTGCTCGTAAACACTTCCGGACAGCCAGAAAACCTCTGCAAACATCCATCGAGGGAGAAAGTGAGCTCTCCATGAATCAACGATCCCAACCGCGAAAACTTCGCGAGCGATTTATTTCACCGTTTCAATTTATTTTTCCCCCCTCGTTGGTAAAAAAAACTGGGCTCTCTGCTCGTTTTCCTATCGCGTGTTTCGAAACACCCCTTATTAACAACCCTTTCGAGACCATCGCAAAAATTGTAACATCCCAACGTCCCGTTGAGCACGTGAAAATCTCTCTTTTCAAATTCCTCTTGCTTCAAAAAATATCGAAATTGTGGCGACCATCGTAGTCGCCTTTGCACCCCTTGCGCAGGGTGGAAGAGAAGACTTGACCCTCGAAGCGAAGAGACTGAAGATATTAAACATACGTTTGACTCCAAACTTTCTCTTCGTCTTCAAGGGTTAAGAAGAACGTTTTTCGCGAACGTGTCTCCTCTTTTACACTGAAACGAGGGGGTGAGAATAGACGTAATGCGAGCAAAAGGAGTCCTCAAGGGTTAATTAAGATTCGAGCGGCATAGCGTCCAGAACTAAAGCGAGTGTAGAGTTAGTTATCCGTTAAAATAAATTATTTATTACTCGATCTCACCCGCGTAGGTTTCCCAAAAAGTAATCGTTACAATTCTAGATAACAATAGCAAGTTTCGATAGCAACTCAGAAGTTTCTCAATTCTTTCGAAAACAGAAAGCAACTGAAACGAAGGCCGTGGCACGGTTAATTGGAGCCGCAGAAATGCAAAAAGGCGACTGTCTCCTATTTTTCTCTGCCATAATGGAACGATTTGTCGTAGCGTCGGCGTTGCATAATCTATATCGCGGTGACGAGCGGCCTAATGAGCTGCGGTGTCGGTTAGGCCGTACAATTTCGAGGTCGGCCATTCCCGGACAGATTTGCGCCACGGGGACATTTACGCGGGCCGTAATAGCTTGGATCGGACGCGGTGCGGATAACTCGGACGCAATATCGAAACGCGACGCGATTGGGCCCGCGTGTTGGTCCGCGTCGCACGGATTGTCTTTTCGACTCTCTTGGGGGCTCAACTTTGGTTGAATACTTGGTAATGCGTTTGCGTTTTCGAAATGCAGGATTCATTTCAAATGATGAGAGGGTTGAATGCCTGCGCAAATATCGGTTCTTAACACTTTGACCTAAATGACGTCTGTAGCCGTCAGATCCTTGACGATATGTACACAAATGACGGTTATAACCGTCCTAAGTTTTTTTGGGAAAAATTGTAACAAAATGTGATAATTTTCACTTCGAAACATACAACTTACGATTTCATCTGGCAGTCATAAACAATCGAAAAAAAGAAAGTGTTTCTGAGAGCGATCGCATGGCCAGAAATGTGCCAAAGTGTTAATAGGTCAATTATATCAATCATGTTCAATTATATTTGTCTCTAGACGAAACGTTATTAATAAAAATCGAAATCAATCGATCCAATAGTTTCTAAAAAATGTAAATTTCGATTGCATATCCAAATAGGAGTCGTTCGACGCTTAAACGTGTAAACTGCGAATGTATATGCAAGGGGGTTCGCGTTTCGATCTGCGCGGGTTTGTTGCTTCGAGAACCTCGACTGAAGCGATCCTCTCGATAGCCTTTTAATGAAATCACACGGAAACGGGAATGATAATGATATCGTGCGCGTTTCATTCGACTCCATTTCTCTAATTGCTCGGAT
Organism: Xylocopa sonorina; assembly: GCF_050948175.1. NCBI lineage: Eukaryota > Metazoa > Arthropoda > Insecta > Hymenoptera > Apidae > Xylocopa > Xylocopa sonorina. The sequence goes on along the minus strand of NC_135197.1, from coordinate 7,997,121 downwards.
GGAAATCGTTCACCGTCTCCGCGACCCCTTTTCTTCGCGCGTTCTCTCATGTCGTCGATTATTATCCCTGTATTCAACGCAGCGGTGCTTCCCTTATTGGGTCATTCGTTCTCGCATCCCCAGCGCACTGTGCTTTGTCTTACTTTCGCGTTTACGTACGCGTTACTCTTTCAACGCGAAATATTTAACTAAAGATCGCATCCAGCGTGCATGCTCGCGTGATCTCGCTTCCAAACGATCGACCACAGACCCTGATTCAAGAACGATCTATCGCGTCACCCTTTACTCACGCGAAATCTCAACGATTCTTCGAACGATAGTAACCAGCACGATGAAATTAGTTCGCCAAGTAATTCTGTCTTAACGAAGTAGTTCCGCGACTTCTTTAAAGGCTTCCAACTCTCGAGACGTGTATTTCGACGACTGACACGATTAAAGCTGACCAATATTTAACTACCCCAAAGTAGTACGCTAACAAGAAATATCCAGCAGGTATCCGATATTGATTCAGACGAAACTTTGCGTACTCCTAAATTAGAAACGTTTAAGGTAAACTTACATCCAAGAGTAGAGTTCCTCGAGTATCGCATCCTTGAGTGATCCACGCGAGAGTCCATCGCTTTAACGCCGCGTCCTGATTCTTTCGACGTGCCATCCGCGATTTAATTTCAGCCGTTTGACCGTCAATCGATCACCAACGCGCACCCTTAAACCCTCGATTAACCACCGCTCGTACGTTACATCCTGTTATTTCAAACGTAGCCGCGCGTGGCTCCCGAAAAGGAGGAAAAAAGCGTTTCGAGGAGCGACTCGTGACGAGGTCGAAGCTGGGGGGATAAAGAGAGACCCTCGAGTGTTCGAGGATCGAGTGCAGCGTGTGTACACATTACACGGTACGTACGAGACTGAGTGGTTGAATTTTAAAATGGATTAATACGCGCTGGTTAAATGGGGGCAAGTATTTCGCGGCACTGTGAGCCAACTAATACCAGGCTCCGTAGACGGACCAACTTTTGATACACGAGAATCGCGACAATGTTTCTAGTGGGTGCTCGACCCTGTTACTTGTATCACCGCTCGACGCTAATAGGATTTGCACGCAGAAAATATTCTTTAAGGTCTGAGCGAGAGAGGCGACGTCGTGTATTTCTGGAATTCCCTCGATGGAAGTTCGAAAATATTGGAAATCATCCGGAGGAAGTTGAAAAAAGTGGGACGCGATCATTCTCGACTTGCTGGAAATTCTGCTACACGAGCAGCGACGTTACTTCACGGAATTGTGAGTCTCAACGAGTCGAAGCCAGCCTCGACGCGATTCGATCTGAAAAAAAGTGCTGCGAATTTAAAAAAAAAAGCACTGCAAACAGAAATGAAAATCCGCTAACACGGTGAAATGCACAGTTTATTAACAGTGCTGCGTGTGGAGGAAGTTTCAATATTTTCACTTCGCTCGACTAAATGTTTTCCATATTACGGCCGAACGAATTGTTTAAGTTCGAAGAGCGAACGCTGCGCTGACAAAATGGCGATTGCGCGGAGTTATTGCACCGTTGCTGCTATCGAATAAATTGTTAACAACAGTTCTACCGCGGTACTTACTCTGATTCGCATTGTCGACGTTCCACCGCTGATAACGCGTTGTTTACTTTGATAAAATCAATCGATCCGACAATATTATTGTTCCTATCGCTACGATATGAAACGCGCAACAATGAAATAAACAATTAATTCGCAACTTACCCCATTTTTCTTTTGTAAAAAAGTTTTCCATTTAAATACGTCAACGCTGTTTAATTTACTGTTTTTGTACGCGATCCTTTTTGCTGTTTAATCACCTAACTACTCGAATATTACAAGCTGCTGACAAAAAATGGGGGCGGTTCGGAGCCCTTCTAATTACTCCTCAACACCAACGAGCTTTAACGTCAATCAGCATCGATCAACGGCCAAGCGGACGTGTCAGCGGTTCATCAATCAGCCGGAACGTTGGAACTCGTCCAAGAAGAGGCGTCTTCGACGACTCCATTCCCAGTGTAACCGTGTTACACTGTATACCGTCGACGGTTACGTTCAAAGATCGAGAGCCCACTTAGCTGGCAAGAAAAAATTTACGTGAACGCGTTGCGTCTTCAGCGGCAGTGAGAAATTACGTGTCTTGGCTACTTTCGCGAGTTTTAAACAGCCATAACTTCTATCGACGCGTATTAATCCTTCAGTATCCGGTGGAACGCGTATTTGCTGGAGAACCAAGCCAGCGATAAATGAGACGAATTTAGTTTAAAAAGGGTAGAAAGTGTTTTAAACAATATAGATTTCTACTCGAGAGAGATAGAGAAAGAAAGGGAAGAGAGTTTTAAAAATATACCACGATGGAGAATTGTATGGCTATCAAAAGAAACTACCTCAACGTGTTTCGACATTATAAAAATACCACAACACCACTACTCTCGTTCGTTCGTTTTACATCGAACAATACATATTGTTTAAAGCAGTCTTTTTTTCAAGCATCACGATGCATTATCGCGCATCATTGTCCACTTGCACGTCATTCTATGATAGTATTAAAGTCGACTTATTTCACGGTCGAGTAATTTCCTATCTGAAGAATAGACAGAGATAAGAGCATTGCTGATGTTCGACAAAATTCGAGGCGAATTTGCCAGAAGAAGGAGAAGACGAGAAAGGGACACGATGGTCTACGCAAGGTTACAAGCCCTGCGACACCGTGTAAATGTTTCAATAACGCGCGGCTGGCAGGTGCATAGGGGAATAAAATCGCGAGAAGCCAAACCGGAAGCCGTAGGTAGACGACCCTGTGTCTTCGTCGTCTGCGACGTCTTGTCGTCGCAGACTTCGTTCCCGTGTAAACGCGACGAGATAGAACGGCACGGATGGGCGTCTCCCGGGTGCGCTCCTGCAGGAATTTTATAGACTGCTCCCCGATGCCGCATTCCGTCCGCTCTGTTACCTACCAGCAACCCCTGCGCGCCGCAGACGTCGCGAAACCCCGCTCTGAACAGTCAGCTTCTTCCTTTCAGCGACGAAAATGGACTTCGAACAGTGGTCCATGATTACGTAGATTTTTTTGGTGCAACGATTGGTCGCGAGCAAATTGTAATTGACAAGCGTTCGACAAGGTTCTACAATTGGTGATTGACAGATCGTGGGTTACGTTAATCTGATAATTTCTTTTGGACATATTCACTTTCGCGAATTTTGTTTATTCGATTATGATTATTATGATTATGATTATCAGATCGTGAATGATTTGCGAGGATTGAACGATTTTCGTTGAATACGGTAAGGGTGTTAATTGTCGATCGAGGCGACAGTTTCGCGAATTTCGCGCGGGGTTGACCACTGTAAATGGCCAGTGTGTGTTCCTAATCGACGAACGAGAAGATGTATCGCTCGAAGGAGCTCGTTCTATCATCCCAGAGCAATCTGACGACGATATTTTAAATTCACGTTGTACCTTCCCTGAGCATTCTATAAGGAAATTCCTGGTAGGTCCCAAGCGAGCTGACAGTTTCCCGAAGAGGCGCACGATACGGCTTCCTGTTCGATCCAACCTGTGTCCTGCCGTGGAAAAATACATCGAACTGTTCCCTTACTCCATTTTACCTACGTAAAATCATTGTCCATGAACCTGCGATCCACTTTGTCACGCTCTAAAATGAACCAAACCGCTTCAACCCCTAATTGTGCCTCTTCTAAAAGTCCCAGTTCGATTATTTCAAAAAATAATTCTACAATTAATCTTGTAGCTAATTAGTAACTTTACTAAGTAAAGTTACTTTTGAAGAAACGTCCTCAATGAACTTTCTCCAAATATGTTAGTTGCAAATCTTAGTCGACGACTTCAGTAAAATATGCAGGCGTCATAAATCGGAGGTTTCTAAAAAGGGGTTTAGGCCCAATCAAGAGGCCAAAGCCTTGACGTGAGAGGTACAAGGCCCAGCTATATTGCCAAATGTTTAACTAGACAAAGCACCCCCACCAAACGCTGCCACCTTTCCAAGTAAACGTGCTAAGGGTGCAAGAAGAGACCTAGACTTAGCCAATCGTGCGACTGGCAAAGAAACGAAAGAAATTGCAAAGACTGCCCCTAGAGAGGGATGAAAAAAGTTCAGCTGATCTCGAAGGCTCGCTAAGTGAAAACGCCTCCAAAATGAAACGTCCAAGCGAACTTCGTAGTTTTTCTGAAAGCACCATCGAATAATTAGATCAGTCAAATTCTGAACAGCTCCACAATCTACAATTTGAGACTACGAAACGGAAGAGAAGATACCACGCCGTAATTTTTACCCTCAGCGACGGGTAAACACGAAGGAATTTTTTGCAGCAGCGCTTCTTGTCGCGTTTGGCGCGAGTTTAACGAACGCGTTCGCCAGCGTTTCACCCCTTCGGACGCTGCCCCGCGGAAATTAAGAGCCCTCGTGGATCGCGTTCGGAAAAACGGACCCAGCACCAGCCGGACCGTTGCTCGACTGTGTCGCGTGGGCGAAAGGGGATGAACAACGAGGGCGTCCCCGCGAGAACGCCCTCGTAACTCCTGCCAAGGGTCGCGACGCGACGCCACGTCGTTCGCCGGGATTGCGGCCCGTGAAAATGCCTCGAGCCCGTTTTACTCGCGTTGGATAATGCGCTACGTCTGCCTCGACATTAACTTTCCTATGAATTATATTACGTGGCTCGCTGTTTGTTTTCTTGACTGTCTGGTTTACGATTTCCCTCGTTGTTTCGCTCTCGCATCGCGCGTAGAAGTCCTTCGAGATGTTAACGATGTGGTGTTTTAATTGATTAAAGTGTGCAAGAATGCAACCCTTAGAATTACTGAAATGTATACTCTGTTGACGATATTGGTAGCGAATGTTTTCAGAAAATTTCCTCTTTCTGTCGATTTCGATGAAAATTCAAAATTTAAATAATTTCTGTCTAAAAAGGATATTTTTTTTATTGTACACCCCTTCGTTATTATTAGTAATTTTAGCAACAGACGATCCTCGCTGTATCGAAACGGTCGTAAGTCTCTAGGCGGGGTTTTGGGGAAATCGTGGGAATATCGATGCGAATATCATCGCGGGAAAATCGGATACAGCCCCGACACGACACGTATAGATGCAAGCGCGTAATGCAACGCGATGCACCACCGCCACAGCGGTGATGCAGCAATGGGGAAGTGATATACGAATACTGTGCGTCAAGGGCATAAATTCACCGTTCTTGACGGCCAATATTTCACGAATCGCGGGACCATACCGTCCTCATATTTGTACATTAATACGACCGACATCCCGTGCCTTCTGTTCCTTTTTACAGCCGCGCACCAGGCGAGCCACTTTGTCTCATCCCCTATCGAGTGGAGAACGCGCTGCGTCCGCGTTACAACAAGCGTTCTCCAACACTTTAAAGTTCTAAAATTCCTTTGACGAAGAATTAATAAAATTGTACATTTTGTATTTTTATATTTGGACCTTTCTACATTTTATGATTCGAGAAATTTATCAGTAAATCTGGAGTCACTTTGCCTCATTCCCTATCGAATGGAGAACGCGTTGCATCCGCGTCAGAGCAAGCGTTCTCCAACACTTTAAAGTTCTAAAATTCCTTTGACGAAGAATTGAAAAGGTTATAAATTTTTTGTTTTTTGGTTTGGATCTTGTGAATGTGTCTGTTTTGTACATTTTATGATTCGAGAAATTTATCGATAAATCTGGAGGGGAAAACTTGCCAACATTTTCTAATAAATCCATAACCAATGTATATTCCATGTTCTGATAATATTACAAGCCCCTATGTGGATAGGTACATGGAATTAGACAGGACACGGCTGTATATACGCGTATACACATAATTCAATATCTGGGAGCGCGTAAACGATGATTTATGATTACGAAATGTGCTCAAAGGAAGTTGTAAATTCTCTTTTGTGACGCGCCATATTTTGCAGAAAATATAATCGATAAAATTTATGTATAGCATTAGCTTAACGCGTCTGGATACGTTCTAAATTTTTTAAACAATTTTCGTGCTTAATTTCACGTGATTAAAGAAGAGTGGTCTTTAAGCGTTGAAAGCGATCGCGTAAAATTATTTGTTCAAGCGTGCGAAACGAAAAATTGCACACCAGAATTGTACGCTCTAAAGGTATGCAAATTCAGAGCCATTTAAATACACATTGTGAAACTTTGCGCAAGTACACCGCATTGTATTACAAGCCACGCATTCGTGTATTGCGAATAGGTAAATCTTCACGACGAGCAGCATAATGAGGCGGAGACGTTGCTGAAATCGAGGGAGGGAAGCGTTAAACACGCGAAAAAGGGGACAATTAACGGAGACTAATTGCAACAAGCGCCATCAATTTGCCGATCTATTGTTCCTCCGTTTCCAGGGTAATTCGGCACACAATTAACGAATTTATTGATAAATTAAATTGTGTACTTAATTAAATGCGATTTCAGTCATGTCCACCGGTCCTGTTATTCAATATTCGTGGATTCGTCTACAGTCAATTACGCAATCGGTGATCATTAACCTCGTTCGAATGGCCAGTCCTTGATTCGTACAGGGAACATCGAATTTACATCGCCTACATATTGCGAATCGGTACCTGAGGGTCATTTTAAGCGGGGAACAATTGTCGAACTCGTTCCCTTGGGCAACGTTTCAAACTACCAATGGTCTGAACCATAAATTCCATCGAAGAAAACTTGTCAATCGTAACGCAATCGATAACACAATAAAATATTAATTAATGACCCCAAATACTTTCCACACTCCTCAAATATCACTTTTTGCCTCGTATTCTATTCTTCTGACCACGGATACGCGCGATCAAAACCATGACCAATCAACAACACCCAATATTTCCCACAAATTTACCAAAACACATTTGCCAATGCAACGTGACGCTCGACTCACGTATGTAGATGTATTTAATGAACCACACGCGTCTATAGTGGATCATGTATCGTGCGTTATTAGAAGATCGTCTGCTGTTATTATATCGAGGCTGACACGCGAGATCGAATAAAAATTGAAACGGAGGATAGTTAACGCGAACGATCGTCGCGTTTGATGTTCAATGAGATATTTTTCGCGACACTGGACAACGAAATTTTTCGCAGGGTTTATGTAATGATCGTTTATGTTCAGGACTCGTCGTGTTCTCAGAATTTCTCTTTCTTCACTGATAATAAAGGATTCGTGATTTTAAAGGGTCCAACGATGACGTCTCGAGAGGGTGGTTTTGAAGTTGTTTGAACGAGAGAAGTTGGAGAGGTGTAATTAGAAAATTTGGAACATGTCAAGTGTTTGCCTGCAATTTTTCTTCATTTTTATGGATGGAGATTTGTGTAATTTGGGGTTAGCTAGTTCAATTACTTGAATTCGAGTAAAGGGATTGATACGAGAGATGTAAGAGACGCGACGCAAAAATTTCTAATTTAAAAACGTGAGTATATGCAAATACATTTCGCGCGCATTGCATATCTTGAATAAATAGCTTATGGGAAGATAAAATCCCGGAGGGAGCCGATCCAGTCGGGAAATATACACACAGGGAGATAAATATTGCATCCATAATAATACTGCCTCTATATAACGAAAGAAAAGTAGAATTTTAAATTGCTTTAAAGAGAAATTCAATATTTCCCACTCTGAATTCTCTCTCGCGTGAAACAAAGATAATCTTTCTCCGGGGCTGAGCGAAAATTGAAAAATTCCCACAAAAAGTAATTAGAATTCGCAGCGCAAAAATAACGAAATTGAAATAAATAATCCTCTCGATCAAAGAAACAATCCCCGATTTCCAATCTGTGCGAAATAAAAAAAACTACCTTCGATCATATTTCACGATTAATTACTTTTTAATCCCGAGACCCACCCCCTGAAGCAAGTAAACCTAAAATTCCCAGCAGATGCACGGCCTACGCTGCAGTGAATGCAAAGTTCCAGTCGTCGATAAAATTGCTGGGACCAGTGAGAATTTTAAGATTTTTCGCCAAGTTTCGTGATTTACGAGGGGGTCGAGGACGGTCGCGAATTCGTGACGCATCCGTGACTGGAAATACCGTCGAGCGAGAGGTTCTCCAAAGGCGAAGAGGGTGGAAAAGAGGAGGAGGAGGAGGAGGAACGTCGCTCGAGATGCTCGCGCGTACGGAACGGTTCTCGATATAAACGGCTCAATTAAAACCGATCGAGGATGCACCTTGAATACACCAGCGATCGCCTCGTCGTTGGAATCGTCGATTGCGATGCGACGCGCGACGCGTACGACCGCGAGCGGATCGCCATTGGGCGGCCTCGACATTAAAAAAGGGGGCCCACCTTACGATCGCGACGAGCCGATCGTTCGCCTCGAGGACTTTCTAAGAAGAAGCCCTCCGCAGCGACGCTCGTCGCGCGGCACGTGAGTCGCAACGAAACGACGAGGATCGCGCAATCGTCCAACGAAATGTCATAATCTGGTCCGTGTCTAATACTCATCTTGGCTGTGCCCAGAATTGATCGCGTAGCTCGCTCGAACGAGAGAACACGTGGCTGATATTGCCACGATACCGTTTGATCGAGAGAAATTGAAAGCGACGCGGACAGCGTAAATTACCATTCGGTGGGAAGCGTTCAATAAAATCGTGATTCAACCTGTTAACTTTAATTTCTGTTTTATTGCATCGATCGTCGTTACTCTGGCTAAGTCGACGCGTATGTCTTCGCGTTCTGTGAACGAGAAGAGTGTAACGGAACGAGCTTCTTATCGTACGTGTTCGAAATTGATTTCGATTTCGTTGTTCACTTAAGGGAGAGCTAATGGGTGGTTAAAATTGAAGGAAACTTAAACTACGATGGCAGAAGGTTACTATTCTTCGATGAGACGCGTATGTCTTCGCGTTCTGTAAACGAGAAGAGTGTAATAGAGATTCTTATTGTACGTGTTCGAAATTGATTTTGATTTCGTTGTTCATTTAGGGGAGAGCTAATGGGTGGTCAAAATTGAAGGAAACTTAAGCTACGATGGCAGACGGTTACTATACTTCGCTAAGAATAATATTCAAAATTCACGGAAAATCTACAGCGCCAAATATTTAATTAGCAAGAAAATTTCGTTAAGCTTGCAAGGTCCAACGTACACATCCATTAGAGCTACTTTAACGAGAACGTACAGTGGACCGCGCGCCCCGTGGGGACGCTTCGCGTAAACCCTGACTTTTGGTCCCCAAAATGGGGCGCATAAACGGACAGTTAAGAAGGCAAATATTTTGACAAAAGTTAACGACCGAATGACTCTCTTTAGCTGCCCAGTTCCGCGTCGTAACGAGCGCCCGTTCCCGCCTGACGAGTCGTTCGAATCTCGAAATCTGTGCTCAGAACATTTTTCGAGGGAAAATCGCTGGGACAAGAGAACGCTTCGATAGTCGTGCGCGTTTCACGAGACGTGGAACGAGGAGCGAACACGAGAAGGAAAGAGAAGAGGGTAGAGAAGGGTAGTAATACCCTTTTCCTCGCGGGATGGGAATGAAGTGGCGCGCGCAAAGCTGTGATTTAAAACTTCGATATCGTTCCCGCGTGATCTATCAATCCCGGACGAAATAGCTGACGAACGAAAAATCTCTCTATTATATCTTATCTCGATATGCTGCGTGCTTGCTAGAATTTTATCCAGTTTTCTTCGTGCTCTTTCTCCACTCTCCTCTTTTTTTTCGCAGCCACCACCACCCCCCTCTTCCGCTATTTTTATTTTTGATCCATCACTCGTGTCCCGTTTCTCGTCCATCAATCCGTTCGATCGCACGATCCACGAGCCTCGGCTACGGGCTCTTACTGTCGCTCGTAAAACGCACCCCTTAACTCGATCGAAACGAGTTCTCCGTTTCCCGTGTAAATAGCAATAAAAATCAACCAAGAGAAAGGGGACGCAAAAAGTCCCGAGCAATATCGCCGAGATGTTATTGCGCTTGATCTATCGTTCGTCGAGTAAATTTTTTAATATTCGCCCGTGAGATTCGATTTTCAGGGTAACTCGAGCCATTTTTAGAGAACAATTCAGATTCTTCCAATGCGTGAGATTTCTAGTTTGTGAGTTGGACTCGCTGTTCGAAGCAGTGAACCTTTAATTTAGAAATTTTTATCTCATAATCGTAGCTTAGAGAGATCTTTGTTTGATGATCTATAATTAAATTTAATATAGTCGAACTGTTAACGTTGGAGAATCTGAAACTGAAGGGTGTCGTAAATCTGATGTTTAATAAGAGATTCCTAGTTTGTGAGTTGGACTCATTGTCGAAGCAGTGAAACTTCAATTTAGAAATTTTTATCCCATAATCGTAGCTTCTATAATTAAATTTAATATGATTGAACTCTTAATGTCAGAGAATCTGAAATCGAAGAGTTTCGCAAAATCTGATGTTCAATAAATATCCGTACCGGTTACTCTTGGTAACGATTGCAAAATGATGCATCGATGCGCCACGAAAAAGCTTTCTACCAGTCAGACGCGATCGACTCCCCCACGTGAGGATCCGCATCCTCTAATAATTGATTCCAGCGATAGAGTGGCGAGCACGAGGAACAAATATTATCACATGATACCGCGGAATAAATTTCAATTACGAAATGATGAAGTCCCATTTACAAATTCATCCGTGGAAGTAATGTGTACGTAGCGGCACATGATTTTAATCACGTGCCCATTTAAGTCTAACTGTAGTCACGCGCAACAGCGTAATAATTAACCCCTTAGCCCGACTGGGTCAACGATGTCGTTCAACCAACTACAAACATTCCGCCTCGATGTCTCATACTTGTAAACTGTAACGTTTTATGGCACGGCTCGATTCAGTTATCATTCATATTCGCGTGGCCAACGAAATCGTGTAGCGTTTATAGATCGCGCTAAAATTATCAACCGTGCCTCTGCATCACGTGCCTATTAATACAACTCTCGCATCGGATAGAAAAGCGTTGGACATTTTCGAATTTTTCCAGCGCATCGACCCTTAGCGACGACTAGATTGAAAATCAAATAAATCCATCAATTGTCCAATTAACTTCGATCAAATAATCTTATCGATTCTTTTCCTCCGCTACAAACGCGCTACGCGAATGGAACCGAGCTCAACGAAATTTTATAATATGTGACGCTTAAGTTCTAAGAACAGACTTAATTGATCGTGGAAGATGTGTCTGAGGCGTAGTAATCTGCGACAGTATTATCTGGCAAGCCAGAAAGTGAAGATACCATTGATCTAGCGTTGTGCAACACTTTTATAAAACCAAAAAGTCACTTTTACATCCGACAATGTTCTCCAAACGAAGAAAGAAGAAACGATAGAGCAAAAAGGAGAAGGCAAAGAACAGAAACTCGCCGCAAATTCGAGGTGACCACTTTTACATCCGACAGTGTTCTCCAAACGAAGAAAGAAGAAACGATAGATCAAAAAGGAGAAAGCAAAGAACAGAAAGTCACCGCAAATTCGAGGTGACCACTTTTACATCCGACAATGTTCTCCAAACGAAGAAAGAAGAAACGATAGAACAAAAAGGAGAAAGCAAAGAGCAGAAACTCACCGCAAATTCGAGATGACCACGTTATAGTTGCCCTCGATGGAGACCAGGCCCACGTTCTGCAGAATAATCCCCGTGATCAGCATGCCGATTAGGGCGGGAAGGTTGGTCAAGGAGAAGAGCCATCCGCCAAAGTGGCCCGCCAAACAAAGGGCGGCGAGGCCGAAGAGCTGCCCGCCAGGGGCTGCTGGCTCGCCCATTATCGAATACACGATACCCCATAGCAACAACCCTAACAGGCACAGGCACAACACTCGAGCGAATTTTCTGTAGCTCGGGCAAAATGGTTGAGGACAGGCTCTCCTCCAGCCTGGCGGCTCCCAGGACGGTGTGTCGTCGCGACCGTGGCATCGCGCGCAAAATAGGTACAACCACGACCTGAAACGAACATTAAAATAGATTAGAAACAATATACAACTTGTTTTTTCTTCTATTCAGACTTTTAGCAAATTTTTTTACGCGATCTACTTTCGTTTTTTCACTCGTTTCACCCGTTTAACCGTAGGCTCGCGTTGGCGGATGCGAATGGACGCTACAGTATTAAAGTGGTTCGCATAGAGTCAGAGTGGAGTTGTTTTCTTTTTTTCTGAGGAAAAAAAGGAACGAGAAGAGCGGTACTTTTTGTGGTTTAGGTTAGCGCGAAAGACAGACACCGCTAGAGTCCCGAATAGAGCATTAACACCGAGGCACAGAGTCGAGCACGGTTTTTTGTGGTCGGTTAATTGCACGGTAAAGTTCCGATCCTCTAAGAATTTATTTTCCCGTTTCTTGTCCGCGGTGGCAAAATAGCGCGGCGATAAAAGGAACGATGCTGGTCAGAGGAATTATTTAAACAATCCGCAGAGCAAAGAGCAATTTTGTTCTCCAAAAGAGACCAGCTTAACTCTCGTGGATTAGAGCAAGACGTTTTTTTCGAGTCGAGGTACCCGTGTCGAGGTGAGCTAAATGTTTTAGTAAGAACACGTTTCAAAGGGAACTTTTTTTTTTATGGAGTTACGAGCCGTTCTTTTTACTGTAACAGCAGTTTCGCGCGAATTCTTCGCGAAACTTCTGCAAAATTTAATAATACAACCCAGAAGATTTTCTCCCTGCTCTTCTTCCACTCGAACTTCCGCAGCGTGTAATGATTACACGAAAGAGAAACGAATTGTAACAAATACACCGTTAAATTTGATTAAAAGTTCGTCTGCGAAGCGTTTCGTTCGAAGCTGTAGCACGAGGATCGAATTATTAAAAGGATCGCGCGAGGGCGTTCTCCGCGCTGACGCGGAAGTCGAGGAGCGGAAGTCGAGGAGCGAAATGCGGTAACAGAGGAGGAAGTTGATGCACGGGGAAAGAAACGCGGGTGGATAAAGGAGTAGGAAAGTCAATATACACTGCAAGACGAATAACACGGTAAGTTTCGAGGCGAAACCCTTCTGTAAATCACACGTGCGCCGTATTTTCACTGTCAACAGGGGCGTTAATATTTGACGCGAAAATTTAGTGGCGAGGTCCGAGGACCAGCCGAAAGTTCGTGCTTCCGTAAAGGATTACGCGCGCTTAAAAGATTTAAAAACAACACCTGTTTGCGAGATTTATTTCGTCGAGAGGAAACATGCTTCTCAAGTAACTTGAAAGTCGACGCTTTTTACGCGTGCGAATTAAAGCAAATGTTTATAGCAACAGTCGATCGTTACGTGGTGAATCGAGTAAAAGCTCGATTCGAGGATTCAGAGATCGTCGAGAAAAACGCGTACCTTTTAAAGTCCACACGCAAGGACTGCATAAGAAACTTAACGCGAAGCTTGATTCAATCGCATTAGACTTTATGATCGCATCAAGGCGATTGGAAATGACAGAGTCTGTAACTCTGACTGTTACATCACGATCTACGCTTCCTAGATCCGTTACAATTCCCCAGATTAGGATCGCATGCCACGAATATAGTTTTCATTCATTTTCTCGTGCACTGTAAAAAAGAATCGAGTCGCGACGAATACAACGACGCGGCTAATCGCGAGTGCGAATAATAAATCGATCGATTCATGATATTCGATAATCCTTGCGTCTGCCAGATTATTAGCATTTCGTTTTAATATCACACAACGCGATGTGTCATAATGTTCTCCATAAGTCAAAACTGAAAGACAATTGTCTGCTGTGATGAACGAGTTGGCTGAAAAAATGCTTCGAACTGCGTTTCTTGATACCAGATTTTATCATCGATGCGTAACACCGACTATTGTTCAAACGAGAAGCAATTTTCGCATGGCTATCAAAAAAATTCCATTCCTTTATTGCGCCTCCTGTGCAATCGAGACTTACGAAGGCTTATTTCGATCGATTCTCCCAAATTCTATATCTATCGTACAGCAACCTTATCTACCTCGTCGCTCGTTTCATTATCTATCCTGTTTCATACAATAATTGGCATTAAGCTTACTCAGACCAGAGAAATACTGCGGATTACGAGATCTCGAAATACATCCACGCACTAAAACGATATTAACGCCATCAAGGTTAATCGTATTATTAAGTACAAGGATCATAAATCGATAGTTGTAAATTTGCCTGCGTCTCGATCACGGGTCAATCAGTTAATCGATGAACCTACTTCTAAACGATCTAATCGTTATTACATATCACAGACAAAACAACGTCGCCAACAACCAAACCATTTAATAACACCCATCGAAGAAGTCGTGTCGAATCGAAAAATGTCCCAGTTATCATGGTCGAGGGGGGGTCGGATATCTCGCAAAACCCAATACCACGGAGCAGGACCATCCCATCGATCAGAAAAGAAAGGAAAAAAATCGATCGAACAGCCTCGATCCGCGATAAAGCAGAACAAAGCCGAGAGGAGAAAAAAAAATTCGCTTATTCCGGAAGAAAATGATCCGGGAAAAATTTCTCACCGTTCCAGCTCCTCCGAGTACTCGATCTTCTCCCTGATGGAGCTGGTCAGACTGTACGCGGACTTCTTCCTGCTCCCGTTGATCCTCCCGTTCTCGAGATCGAACTTGTGCTGCGGTATATTCTCGACGCTGTCGTGGCTGCTTCCGCCGTGCTGCAGTATCGATTTCCCGCGGCCGTGATCAGAGTTGTGCTCAGAGCTGGCGCTTATACGTCGATGATGCTCGAAGCTCGGATTATCCATGCCCACGATCTGATCGCTAATAGAGACGCGCCTTTTGGCTAATTCCTCGCTCGACCTGTTCGTTTTGCCGCTCATGTCGGCTTCCATATCGCGTTCACCTCTGTCTTCGAGAATTAATCAAGCCGCCGCATGCACGAGGATAAGCGGCGTCCCCCGCTGGATGGCTCGATTTTACGGTCCACACCACTCTCGATCTCGAGATTCAACGCGAATCGATCAGTGGCGAAGTCTTCACAGAGATCGTTGTCGCATTGGATCGTGCGTAATGTTTTTTAACGTGCTTTTCGGCGATGCTCTTGAAGTACGATTGCTCTTGAGGAAAGGAGATCGGCTACGCGAGCCTCTCGATGTTTCTGTACCCAGGTAAAAGGGTCCACCGTTGGCTACGTGAGTCCAACAGACTTCCAAACTCCCTCGTCGAACGGGGGTTCTCGATTCGACTCCTCGATTCCACTGAAGCAACGCGAATCCATGTACCCAATATGGAGTACGAGTTCAAGTCTCGTCTAACAGTCCGCGGTCCCAGAAAGAGCGCGAGAACACCTGCGAATCTTTCGATCACCTCGTCAGAACCGATTTAACAGCGTACATTCGCGACGCGTAATTCATTCACAAATAACAGTCCACGGAAAATAGAAACATGTATAATGTACATACGAAGTTATTTAAAGAAGACACGCGAGACTGTCGCGCTCTAGAAGAGCAAGGATGCGAGCCTCTCAAAGCAGAGGATCGTTCGAGAAGAGCAACCGGAGCGGAACGCGCGAGTCGCGTACAACTCCCGACGATTGACTGCCGATGGCGACTCGCGCGGTTCACGATCGCAGCTGACGAGGTCTCCCAGCGCGGAACCCGTTGACAGTGGTGGTCGTAGTCGCGTGACGATGACTCCGTGAAAGTCCAAACACGATGATCCCCGATCGTCGATTAAACGATCACGCGGACTTACGATAGGGTGTCCAGACAGATCGTTCGACAAAGAGTCGCGTGACGCTTTTGTTTTCCCGATTCGAGAGGGGAGGGGGGCCTTAGCTAACACCTAGCGTCGATATCTCGACGACAGCTCGACGTCTTCGATACCTTGACCCGGTTCCACCGTCCGGCGTATCCTCTCCGCCGACGCGCTGCGAGAGAGCTTTGTTCACCTCGTTAGATCACGATTCAAGGCTTGCGCGCGCGTTCTCGGCTCTAACTCGCTTCCCTTCGTTAGTATTCCGGCTGTTTCCCGCGTCAGATCCGCGGTTTTCCGCCGATCACGACCGTCCAGCGTGTCGTCTACCGACGATCGCCGCGATTCTCCCAGCGAGGAGACAGTTCTGCGCCGATTTCGCGTGAACCGTGTCGCGTCGTCGTCGCGCAGTCTTCCGTTTTTCAAGGCAACGCCAGCTGTTAACCTTTACGCTGCGACATTCGGCTCAAATAAATTGATATATGCGCTGTACACCGTTGCTCCGCGGGGTGCTCGACTGTGTGCCCATCCACGTGTCGTTGCAACGTACATTCCCCCTCTCACGGTTTTTCTATCCTCGTTTTCCGATCGCGGACAGGTTAGCGAGAATGGTAATGAGACGTTATTGATAAACGTACGATAAGTGCCGCGACTCGAGTGGAGAACACTGCTAATACACATCAAACGATACCCTACGTGTGTCTATGTTAGTAACGCGAAACATGAAGAATGAATGAAGAATGAAAGACTGGAATACTGAAGAATCACTCTGTGGTATCGTGTAGAAAAAAAAAGAAAAATACGAGCGATATGGAAACTTCTTGGAAATAGCGAAGTGGAAGGTACCAGAGCAGCGTAAAGGTTAATACACACTCAGATGAATTTCACCTGGGAGACGTGCGACTGGCCCTTCCCGAATCCAGATGCATCGGTGGCGAGATCGTCGTGGCGGTGGTCTCGTCCGTGGCGGATCGGTCGTCGAGTTGGCTGTCGAGTTGTTACGCGGTGCACGGAAACGAGTGTACGCTGTCGAACGAGCACGGTTAACTAGCGACTAACTAAACGCGGCAAAGTCTGCTGCGGACCCGCGGGGCTCGGTGTTTATGCGAAATGGTGGGGCTCGTAAAAAGTGGTTGCAGCAGTGGCCCGTCCAAAGGAGGGACACGCAGGCCGCGGCAATTTAATTGTTACACCGCGTTTCCACAGGATGGGCACAGCTGGACGCCTCGTTGACAGCCAATTCGGGGCCTAACCCAACCGAGCGACCCGCCGTGCCCTGGATCGTAACCGACGCGACGCTGCGCGACCCGCCACGCGCTCGTTTGCCAAGATCCGCGAGATTCGCGGAGGAACGAGGAGCGGCTACGACTGAGGCGATCGCGAATTTAGCGAGCCGATGGAGGCTCGTTTCGAGTCCTTAACACTTTGACGTGAATGACGCCTATAGCCGTCGGATCCTTGGCGATATATACGCAAATGACGGTTATAGCCGTCGTGTAGATTTTAATTAATAACAAAAGAACAGTACGACGAAGTGTACTAACGCGTACACTTGTTAAATTATCGAGTAACGCATCTAGAAAAAAAGTGATAGCATGCTAGATAGAATATTAGTTGTTCTTTATTTTGCTTTGGAACGTTTGAGTATCTAGAGACAAATGACTGCTATAACAGTCGATTCCAGTTGAAAGCAGTTGAAAGATGATTCTGGGAAGACGAACCATTTATTCTGTATTTTTTTCATGAATTAAGTAAATACAATGAATTAGTAAATGATGTATAGTCGTCACGACGGTTACAGTCGTCATTTGCTTCAGGAGTAGAAAAATGACGTGCTGAGCAAATGACGGTTGTAGCAGTCGTAAGTTTCTTGAGAAAAACTGTGGTAAAATGTGATCATTTTCACTTCCAAAAGGCAGTCATAAACGATCGAAAAAAAAGATGCGTTTCAGAGAGCGATCGCACGACTAGACGTGTGCGTCAAAGTGTTAATGGAATTATTTATCGCACGAATTTCTACTTTATGAGAGACTACTTTCTTCCTCGATACCTTTCGTCTTCTTCCTCTTCTACGTCTCCTTTGAGTTGATTACGTTGAGTCGAATACGCGTGAACGCAATCGTCGAAACTGGAGGTATCGTCACTTGTTGCACATCGATGGAGAGCAGCCTGTTTCGTTGACGGGTTAATTTTTAATTCGCACGCGTCGTCTCGTTGGGAAACGAATCCATCGAACACTAATTCTGTCGCGTGCTATCTCGACAGTTATCGAACGATTTCTGGTACAGTTACACAGGCTCCAATTTAGAGCAATTTTCCGCCATCCATTTTTACAGAACCACGTGCGATTCGATCGCCTTCGTCATACCTTCCTCTGTCATTCGAGTTCTTTTTTACATTTTTCTCAGATATCACTTGTGATGTAATACCGTACGCTTTCTACTCGGTTCGATAATATTCTCTTAAGTATCGCGTGCTCCGATACGTTATCGATCTTTCAATGGTATCTACATTCCCTTTCGTCAGATTCTCTTTTCAAGCAACTATCACACACACACACACGCACATTTTCTATGGAAGCTCGCGTTCGAAAGTGTCTTACAGGCGATGAAACTGCGACGCGAAAACCGTTTCACACTCGTGATCTAATTGGTGCCCAAACAGGTGACGTTTCTGTAGACCGGCTCGATCTTTCCCGTGGCACGAGCGCGCGGACACTAAACCTCGACTCGCCTAAATTCGCTGTCAACATTCGCTGCCAACTGTGTTGCTTTTACGTTTGTTGATATGCTGCGAGGGTCTGAGCAGAAATTGATCAGTGGAAAATTAAGATACGTGTCGGCGATACGTGTTGTGGACCGCAGCGATGGCATTCGAGAATGTTGTGTTTACGTAGACTGGTCTCTGTTACTTGCAACTTCTATCGTACTACATCGTATCGTATCTTTCTTTACGTTACTATTCGTAAATTTCGTTGAAGAATAATTAAATAGCGAGTTTGCTTTTCTGTTTTCACCCTTTTTCAATTCAATTCGATACGTGCCTCTTCGTTCTTTAAGTTCGTGGATTTTCGTAAGTTTCGTTGAAAGGTATCGCGCGAATAATTAAATAGCGAGTTTGCCTTTTCGTTTGCACTCTTTTTTATTTAATTCGATACGTGTCTGTTCATTCTTTAAGTTCACGAATTTTCTACACAGCAGAGAAACTAAGCTCGAGATTTTATGAGAGAAAGCTCGAGCAATGCCTGCTTCGATCGTATCGGGAATCACCGTTGCGATTTCCACGGGCATCGTAATAAGCCAACGATAACCTATCTCTCGAGGGTGAAGCGTCTCCCGTGTCGAGCAGATTAATTGCGCTGATTACGAGGGGATAATTATTGGACAGCGGAATGTTACGCGTGCTGTCGCGTGTGAATTAGTCACGACGCCTGACTTGGTTGTCACGCGCTTCCGAACGATCGAAATCGACACACTCTAATCGCTAAAACGTACAAGCTCGAGTAAGAATATTTACCAGTGATAAATACTCGATTGTCACCGTGCAGGAAAATAAAAAAATGTCGCGGAAAACAATGCACACCTGTTACCAATTATTTTTAATTAAAATAACGATGCTACGTTCTTTCACTTCGCGTTAAAAATAATAACAGCCCGTATTTCTTCGTGCAATTATTTGTAATTTATTCGGCTGTAATTAGTAGCGCGGGAGTTTAATAAAAAATGATCGACTTTCAGCGGTTCTTAAGAATCGTAGTGCGGTTCGACGTGGCGTTCGAACAGAATGTTATCTTCGATTCGCTTTCAGATCAAAGTACGACGTTGTTTCCGTTCGCATGACTGGCGGTCATGTGCTTTTAACGATTCGCCGTTATCAGCGATGCCAAAAATGTTTTTTTCAAATGTCAACGCGCAACTATCTTTAAAGAAAGAGAGAGAGAGAGAGAGATCGCGAGAAAAATAACGCGAATTGTCGTAGGATCTGCGGCTTAACGAAACCATTTAACTCGATGGAATCAATTTGTTTTCAAAGTGAATTAAAATCCAATCATTGCCTCGCTCGAATATTAAACACCCTATCGTTCACACCTCGCTCGTTGTTAATACCAGGAATATATTATGGCACAATGTACGCTCAAATTATTTCATCAATCAAATCGCCATCGACAATTGCTCGCGTGACGTAGATCCGAGAGTGACGCCATAAATATTTCCAGTATTGAATATTAAACGCGGTCCACGTTTTCCATCCACGGATCGACGCTTGTTTCCTGTCGATACTCGATCGCCAGAAAAGCTCGAGGAAGAAAAATGGCGCCCACGATCCTCGCGTTTCAGAATTGGTGGCCCGTATTACGGCGTGCGACGAGAAAAGACGGAAGAAAGTTCAGTCGAGCGATTCTGAGAAACTTCCAGGCAAATTACGCTCACCCCCTGTGCTTGTTTCGCGGTTAATTGCCTGTTTCCGCGGATATTTCGCTCGAAATGATGCGGCACTAACCGTACCCGCCGGAAGAGACTCGAAAAACCGGAAGCTGATCGTTCTTTCGCGTAATTAATCGTCCGTTTTCTTCAGTCGCAACAAGGGACGAAGAAACGACCTGTAAATTTAATTGATGCTCCCTTGATTACACAACGTGCTGCTAAACCGAGAGAAAAACCACCTTTTTCCACCTTCTCTTCTCAACGATTAAATACCTGAAACTTATCCCTTGTACAGCAATTTTTATCTCTCCGTTACATAAAAAGAAATCACAGAAACTCGTAGGAACGTCCAATGTCAGAGGCTCGCGTATATTTCGATCGCGAATCCCGTCAGATCGCATTCGACACGCGACAACCGCGCGAAATCGGATCGTACGCGTTAATCGGTGGTGGCGCGGCCCATCGATCGCCAGAAACCTCGAGGATCACCCAACGCGCGTCACCCCAGCGAGGGTGGCTCGATAAACGTTAATTCGGTTGATTCTGTAACGCGAGGCGAGGTGTTCGCTCGCGGTGGGTTCGTCGAGGGGGTCGGTTGGTCGCGATTTAATCGGCTATCGTTGCTCGAATTCCGTGTCTAATTGCTTCTAGTCGATAGCAGGTGACACGCAGGGGAATAGAAGCGGAGGCGCACCCGCGGACGGTCGTCGGCTCTGATCCGGTGACGCGATTCATCTTCCTGCTGGGCTGGAACGCGACGCACGCTACCGCCGGCTCGATTGCGCCGGTATTATCACGGTCAGCGTTCAGAATTAATTACTCGTCTTCCGTGCCCCTCTACCAGCGATGACTCACGGAAGTATCCGCGAACGCGTGCAATTAAAACTTTGCGTTCGTTCGCGATGTTTAATTTTACCCTAGGCTGGAGCAGGGACGTGTTTCGAGCCAGATGGATCCCTGTCGTAGCATGGATTGCGTCAACGTTGGTCGTTGTGAAGGAATCTTGTGGCTTCTGATTTTTTTTATTTTAATTATCAAGCGTAAGATGTATCGTGATGAGTGAGCAGTCATAGTTTAAGGGTTGCAGATGTGCTTCAAGAATGAGAGGTGAAGATTGTAGAAATGTATTATTTTGAATAATTCTTAAGGAAATTAACGTTGTGAGAGAATCTTGTTGCTTCTGATTTTTTTTATTTTAATTGTATCGAGCGTGAGATGTATCGTCATGAGCGAGCAGTCATAGTTTAAGGGTTGAAGATGTGCTTCAAGAATGAGAGGTGTTGATTGTAGAAATGTATTATTTTGAGTAATTCTTAAAGAATAGATATGTAGGGAAATTAAGAGAATCGATGTGTATGAATAATGGAGATTTGAAATCGATGACAATGACAGACGAACGTAATATCTGTAATCGTGCCGCGAGAGATTGGCGATCTGTGTTTTGTAACTTGTGAGGTAACTCTATGAATCGTGAAATAACGCTGTGAATGCGTTATTCCTGCTCAAGGAAACTGCTTTGTATCTGCGCTTCCTCTAATGCAAATTTCCGAAAGATCGCTAACCGGAAACGTACAAATTTCAACGACCACACGAGCGCTATGGAATTACAGACGTTTTTTTTTCGAAACATTGGTCTCACCGTTCAATCGACGATAATTGATAAGAATAACTACACGGGTATCTCACTGAAATCTTCTAAAAATACCCAGGTGCTTCATCAACGTAAATATCAAGACAATCGAAATTAGAATTACACTTAAAAAGTATCTCGACCATTATTTTCTCGCGATTTAATTATTTCGCATACGATAATTGCTTTGATGAAAAACAAATTAGCTTCGCCCACTCGGATATTCATTAATCCGTACACACTATATTTCGCGTTGTATCATAATTCAGCGATTACGAAATATAAATCTCGTCTCACGTGCACGGCCATTTATATTTCATACGCTATGTAAAATTAATTATATATCAATCATAATAAGCTACGACCGCGAGTGTGTCGAACAACAATTAAAATGTTCGTAATATTATTAATCCGTGATCGAAACAAGTCTTAGTATCGATTGCCTTCGAATTCTCGTTGCATAGATATAAAAACAAGATAACTCGAATCATATGACCGCAGCAATCGTTTCTTTATCGTCTTAAGCTGCTCCTCGAGATACGTAATGCGACACTTGGAACCTCAATTATCGATTGTTGTCAGTCTGTAAACGCGTAGTCAAGTGTTATCAGCGTTAATGCATGTAAGAAGATGTCTACAATAAAAGAATCACTTCTTAAGCTGCCTCGAAAAGACGCGACTTAACCTTGCGAAGTTACACCCTCGTCCACCCCTGTTTTCAGCCCCCTTTTCGAATCGATCTGTGTATAATTCGCATTTTCACGCAGAGATACGCGCGAATACTGCCTTGAAACGCATATTTCTCCATAACCATCCGGCAGAAGGAACGTTTTTCATCGGTAACGAGCGCACGCGTCGCGAATTGTCGTCCACCTAATCATGATTTCGCATACCCGCGCCGCTACTCGACCTCGCGGAAGTCGCGAATTTTCATTCTTCATTAGCCGTGAATACGCGCGCGTGTGCGATCGTCTGGCCGACTTTTATCTGTCGATCGAATATTTCAGACGCCTCGTGCCGTGCGACAGACTATTTTTAAGCAAAAAGTGTCATCTGTTCTTCTGTTCTATCGACGATCGTGATGATACCCATTTTTAATTAATTAAAAATATTATAAAAAATTTCTAGAGATACTTAGACACGAAGGAGATCATTAACTCTAACATAACAAACATAAAGCAACGTCTACTTTGCAGAAGAATCAGTGAAAAACGTAGTAGCCTCGCCAATTTCCCTGCAATTCTCAACAATTCCCTCCAAGAATCTCTGGTGATCAACTTTCAGCCAAAGAAACACTCGAGATACCTGGTCCCTCGATCGAACTCGCGACGAAAGAAAACTCGACAAGATTCCCGTTTCCGTCGACGCGTGGTATCACATTTCCAGCGGTGCATTCGTGGTCTCGAACGTGATCTGCGAACTTCGAAATTCTCGCGAGCCG
The DNA here is from genome assembly GCF_050948175.1 of Xylocopa sonorina. Lineage (NCBI taxonomy): Eukaryota > Metazoa > Arthropoda > Insecta > Hymenoptera > Apidae > Xylocopa > Xylocopa sonorina. The sequence goes on along the minus strand of NC_135197.1, from coordinate 7,973,967 downwards.
CGTTCCTTTTGAGAGGCTAGGTGGTTCGCGATCTGCGGCGCGACGCTTTCGCACGCGAATTTCCGTCCTTCATCGAGCATTCCGCAGCCGCGACGACGACGTCGACGACGATGGCAGTCACGCGAGAATCGTCCGTGCCTCGACGTACACACGCGGTTGAACGGATGAACGTGGACGGCAGTCGAGGGGCAGACGGAGGAGGGACGAGGTCGAAGATGGGATTGGAATTGCAAATATCCCTCCCCCACGTTTCTCTAGTCCGTTTGATCCATCTTTCTGATCCTCGTCCGGCCGATCCGACTGACCCTTTTATACGCGCACGCACACGCGCGAGCCTGCTGCTCTCCACAGTGGGTCACGCGTGGTTCCGCTTCGAACGATTAAACGCTGGGTATGTGTGCTCGGATACAAGATGGCAGGGCTATATGTGTATGTATATAGAAATTGTGCGATGTTGCGTGGGTTGATGAATTGTCATGGTTAAATCGTTGGGCAACGCGTATGGAGATTCGATTTCTCGGTTCGTAATGACGATTTGTAATGCGAGGTGAGTATGGTGGGTCTATTGGGTTGAGAAATTGGTTATATAGTATGATACTCTTTTGGTTGGATCTGTGATAAATAATTTTGTCGTAATCATTTCTTTTTTTTTTAATTAGTCAAGTCGACGAGGTAATTGAAAGTTCAAGCGCGACTCGGTTGAATTGGTAATGCAAGGTGAATATGGTGGGTCAATTGAGTTGATAAATTGGTTATATAGTATGATACCTTTTTGGTTGGATCTGTGATAGGTAATTTTGTCGTAATCGTTTCTTTTTTTTAATTAGTCAAGTCGACGAGGTAATTGAAAGTTCAAACGCGACTTGGTTGAATTGCATTACTACGTTAGGATCGGTGACATAGTTCGCTGTGTCGAATGACTTGTACAAAGATTCCCATATTTCTGTCCACATTGTTGATTAAATAGATACACCGGGGTGTATGAATTACGTGAGCTGTCGAGTCAGTTGACATTGTCAGAAAAGTAGTCTCGCGGTCAACACGATTAATAAAATGAGCATATTGACGCGTAGATTAGTGTCAACGTCATTCTCTACGATGGTTAGTATTTTTGACCCCCGGAGGAATTCACGCGAGGGCTCTAAAAATGGTCTTGTTAGCGGGTCGCATCGTTCGCCTATCCTTTTCTTCCTCCAAGCGAAATCACGAAAGTTAATTCGCGTCTGATTGCGAGAATCGAGTGAGAAGAGGAAACCAAATACATCGATAGCGTAGGATATGAATTATTGAAAACTTCCGAATTTTTTCTCACCAAAACGCACTCTGTTTCTTTTGACACACTTAGTAAAATTATTAGCGAAAACTTTGACTCCTCTTTTTTTTTTTTGCTAGAAAATAAATATATAAAAGAAGGTTTATTTTCAAAGACGAAAAAAAAAGAAATTTATCGATTAAAACCTCAAACTTCGACCGTACGAAGCGAACCAATGAGGTGAAAATTTGTCCAACGGTCTCGAGGGAAAGTTAACCCGGGAAAATGCGCGCGATAGGCGACAGACGCAGACATTTCGAAACGAAATATTGCAGAATTATTGCTTTTATAACAGGTTCAGCAATGGAGTTAGAAAACTGACGACTACACCATCTAGGTCGGTAACTTTGTTAAGAGGTGAGCACCTCGGCGTCGCAGTTGTTGCTAACAAGTTTTAACACCGAGCAACTCATCTGTGAGATGGAAATTGCATCGAAACTGCAGCCGAAGGGTAGCCGGTCAATCAAAGATTTTTTTCCAACTCCGACTAGCTATCGCCTCCTCTTCGATAATCGATATCTCACGGACGATGGCGAGTTACTGGAAAAACCCTTCGATATACACTAAATCTAATCTACTTTGTCAAAAGGCGCGACAAAACCCCATAGAAACTAAATTCACTGTACAAATTAACAAAAAAGCTACAAAATTAATAACATCTAAATCCCTCGATTATTCTAAGCATATCTTTCAGACAAATACCCTTCACGAGATTCATCAACGCTGGAATCCAGTGTCCAACACAACCCACCCTCAACTCAAGATCGCGCGACAAAGCAATACCTCGTGAAAACTAAACTCACTATGAAAATTAACAAAAAAAGGTATAAAATGAACAACATTTAAATTCTTCCATCGTTCTAACCATATTCTTCAGACGAATACCCTCCACGAGATTCATCAACGCTAGAATCCAGCGTGCACCACAACCAACCCCTAACAGAGGATCGCGCAAAACCTATTCAATCCAAGAAATTAGCCCGATCAACTGGCGGTGGACAATCCGAGGCAAGTGGCCAAGGCAATCCAGGGCTGAGAACCAGGGCCAGGGAAAAAGTGGCGGGCTAGGTGACGCGGAGTACGAGCTGGTGGCTGGGGCGTGTAGGGGGTGCTGTTGCAGCTGCTGGCGCGCCTCGAATTAGCTTAAAAGCCCGGGGCAACGAGCGCACGGTGAACGCGGAAAAGCACGGCCTGGGTCTCGTATATCACCGTGAGATAAAGGGCTGCCAGACGGCGACGGAAAGTATAGTGGTTTCGGCGACAACCTTCGCGGATGAGCCGCGTACATCGTTGCAGCTGCCGCGCGGCCCGTGATCACTCGCTCGACTCTCGCGAGACGGACACGCGGTTCAACTACACCGACGCGCCTATCCGGGTGCATTGTAACGGTGTAATGCTGCCTCTTTATGAAGACGACGCGGTCGAACGAGTACAAGGAAGTTACGTTCCCAGGGAAATGTCCGCCTGCTCTATGGCGCTCCAACGAAGGAAGGGTGGCCGATACGGCAGAGGAACTTGGGTGGGTGGCTCTGCTGGCTTGTTTGGTTCACATTTTACGAGTGGTACGAAGCTTGGTACGGGGTTGAATTAGAAGAGATACGAGAAATCTGTTGAGGCACGATCATTGAAGATTCTCGAAGCTGCTGTATGGAATGGATTTTGTAACTTACGTCCACGGTTAATAAACGAGTTTAATACTTCTCTGTTCTTTCGAAGGTTAAGTAATTTCGACTTCCCTGTTGGGGACAGGCAGACGTAAATCGTGGATAATTTCTGCGTTGAGTACTCGCGTTTCAGACTTAAATATAACTATTCGTGGTATCTGCGTGTGCCGTGCAATTATCCCGCGCCATGATCATTCAGCTTGCTCGCGAAACGGGCAACGATGAGAGACGTTACGGGGTCGTTCGTAGCATCGCCAGCGTATCTGGCGTGCATTGTAGCCGCTCGATGGCCACTCTTTATGAAGACCTTATGGAAATGCGTGGTTAAACGAGTACGAAGGGAACTTATGTCGGTGGGAAAATGTTTGCTTTCTGTATGGGGTTCTCACGCGCGCGAGCGACGTGGAGAGCCGGCTGGATTGATGGCGATGTAAAATTTTAAAAGGTGTACCGTTGTTTGGTTTAGCGAGGCTTTTATACTTTCAAGAATGGGACGCGTTTCGAGTATTGTGGAGATATTGAAGAACGCGTCGAGATTATCGTTGAAACACGCGTACTTTAATAGAAACGAACGGACGAGGGTGGAAATATCAACTGGCCTTGTGTTTCGTGCGGTAAATACGCCAGTTTAAGCACGAAGTTCTAGAACTAAGCACGAGCAGATACGATGCGTGGCAACGTTCAAGATTTTACTGCAACATCGTAGCGAGCTGCTCCAAACATTTTGCGAAACGTACGCAGAATGGTCCTTCCGTGAAATGCACACGCGAGACGTACGTATTAGAAGGGAAATTTGTTGGGAAAATGTGAAACAGTAAAAGAGAGCAAATTTTCCATTTCTGGGTTCCATTTCTTTGCATAAACAAGTTAGAATCTGACATTCGAACAATAAGATACGATGCATAAATTTGCTCGTCCACAACTTTGTACGAGAACGAGTTTCGAGAAGGGGTAACTTAAAGTGTCGCCTCTCGCGAACCTCAATTAAAATACAATTACGCAAACGCTTATTTCTCAATTACTCCATTAGAGTGGCGCGAGGAAAAATCTGTATGAAAGATTCATAGTGGACACGGGCAACCGTTTCGTGCTCGTTTGCCGGAATTTAAGGGATAAAAGGTCGGCGCGTTAAGCGCGCCATCTTCCGCACACAGCCACGGCCGCGTTAATTAAATTTCCCCCGAAAATTGCACATTTTTTTCCCACCCTCCGCTAAAACGTGTCGCGCCGTTTCGTCGAGACACGCGATATCTGTGTTTCGATGATTTCAAATCGAACTTCCCGCTGGTAAGTTCTTCTGAGAACTGGTTCTTCCATCGAAGCTGTTTTACATAATGCGTTAGTCACCAATGTTAATTAGTTTCGCGATATTCATTCGACTGCTAATTTGAAATGTAGTTTTGTAAGTTCCCTCCAGCAGGGAGTGGCTGTTAGACATTTTACGTCGCAGCTGTTGCGTGTTGTAATTATTCAGTGGAGAGGAGGATCAGAAAAAGAGAGGGCAGAGGATGAGATCGAGGAAGAGCATTATTCAAATTAGAAGAGACGCTGTTATTATTCAGAAGTTACTCTGTTCGAACCTCGCGAAATGGTACTTGAACGAATGGGGACGTTTTCGAAATTAAGTTTTCGATTCGATTGCAAAATGTGTTTGTGCTCGAAGAAAGGATATGGTATCGTCCTCGACCTACTTTGTTTTTTCTATTTTCCATAGATAATATTGAATGAAAATCTCACTGTCTCCGTCGGAAAATTGTCAAATTTTCAGTGAAAATATCCACCCGCGTATCCTCTGCCACATATTATCCTCATTTGAATATCTCCAGTGACTTTGGAATTCCGAACCCGTATGCCTCCGCGGAAACACAACTCACATTTTCCCTCCCTTTTCTCTTCAGCCACCCCCACTGTAGGGCGTCGAAAAGCTTCAGGAAAGCTCCTCCTAACGTCTCCCTTACCCTAAACACCGGAATTTATTTTTACCTCCGCGCAACTTGGTCGCAGCCCAGTGCCATATCGTTCTACTCGAGGAAAAGCTACGATCCACCGCGGTTTTATTTCCGCGACGGCATTTTTACGAAATTCCACGAACACGTGGCAGATTCCCGACTCCTGTTTTACGATTTTCCAAATTCAACAGCCCTTCCGTCGGAGTCGACGCTGTTTCTTGTCACCTTCCTCGCCCGTAAACTTTCTTCATTATTCAGTCAGCTACTATTTGCCCTACGAATTCTTCTTCCCTCCTCTCTCACTTCTTTCAGAGACAGTTATTAATTATCTTTTATTGCGCACAATTTTTCTCCTCCTTCCAAACAAATTTTTCTTCCCCCTGCTCGCGCTTCCTCTTTCACTGCTCGATTATTAATTTCGATTCACGGCTACAAAAGTTTCCTTCCTCTCAGTTTGTACTATCGCAAGGAAAATCTCGCCTGCTTTCTTCTCCGCCTTCCTTTCTCTCAAGTACACGGTTATTAATTACAGCAAAAAGTAACGGTTGCTCTCGATTTTTCGATAGCTAATATTTATCGAAAGGCCACCCCCGCCCTCTTTCTTCTCCCCAGTTGTTCGCGACTCGATCCAGTCGATCCTCGACGTCGATAACTCACGGATCCTCCCGCGGGAAAATTTGCGCATCGAACATCGCGCGCCTGGAATAGCCGTGCAATTTTACACTGGCGTTATTTATAAACACGACTGGCGAACCGATCATACGATAAATTTCCAGGGGCGCCGCGAAAATGAGCGCGAACGAATACGGGGCTGAATTTATGAACAGCGCTGGATCGAGTCCTCGTTGTTGCGCGTTTTTTTGTAAAATGGTTACACAGAATTATCAGCTCCCGCGAGGAGAGAAGAAAATCAGAAATTAATTCGCCAACTTCTAACGTTCCCCTCGTTTGACGATGGCAAACAGCGCGCGCTTGTTATTCTGGCTAGGAGCCTGATAATGTAACGGACGAGCGGAAGTTTTCTACTTTTTTTGCGCCTCAACTTCTCTTCTCTGCATCGTCTCGAATTTTAATGCGATTCAGTAGTTCATGGAAGAACGAAGGGGTGGTAGAAGAATACTTGTTCTTATTTTATATACCATATTTTCTACATTTATATCAGACGATACTCGAAGATAAGCAAAATAAATGGAATTTTAGCGAACTGGTCAGAGTTCCAATCGATCGTGGATGGAAAACGTAACGTTTGGTAGTCGATGATCTTCGTTAAAGATCCTCGCGACTAGATTTAACGAGCCGAATCGTTACAGGAACCGCAGAGCCGCGAGCGTGGCCCAATAATCGCGTCAGAGAATTATTCCTGCAGTCGCGATCGTTCCGTCGCGGATTTCCGCTAACGACTACTGCCAATTATTAGCTCTCATTATCGCTGCCGCGAAAATTGCCCCGGTGGGAATTGTTTTTCGCTCGGACGGGTCGGAACAGAACGCGCACAGCTGACCGCGCAGCCATCCGCTTCTGGTACTTCATATATTTTTTTCTTCCTTTTCTTGTCTCACCTCCGCGTTGTAACCTATATTTCAGCCAACGATAATGCGACGGAAAAATATGCCTGCAATTTGTTTGGCCAAAACGCGCGCGCCAAGCAGAGAGCAACCCCTACCTCGAGCCAGGGGGTGGGCGAAAAAGTTTCGTCCTGCATTTCGTGTACGAAATCGCGTACTCTCCAGCAGTACCCTTTCAAATGAATCTTTGCTTGCTCGAAGAAGAGAAAGAAAAACTTGAAAGCAGAGATTCGATGAAAGAACGAAAGAAATTAGCAAGCTGTTTGTCTCGTCGTGTGGTGTTTCCAATGACGCATTATCAGGGCTCAGTGTCTTTGAGAAGGAAATTCTTTGCTTGCTCGAAGAAGAGAAAGAAAAAATTGAAAGCAGAGATTCGATGAAAGAACGAAAGAAATTAGCAAGCTGTTTGTCTCGTCGAGTGGTGGTTCCAATGACGCATTATCGAGACCCAGCGTCTTTGAAAAGGAAATTAACGAGGAACAATGTGAAAATTGGAAAAAACGACCCGAGGATATAATTGTACGAGTTGGCTCGGATCACGTTAGAGAAACAATTTGAATTTCTAATTCTGAATAAATGACGTATTTCTGTCACGAGTGGTCACATGTACGGCGAGAGACATTGTTTCGGAGTAATTATACGGTCACGAGAATGGACCATCGTTTAGAGGCTGAGGAACACGTTTGCCTCTGGCACTGTGCGCGAAATATTTCTAACCAAATTAAAATATCGCATCTATGCGTAATTATACGCCAACGAAACGAAGTAGACGTACGAAAGCTCGCGTATTTTCAAGAATGGACACGTGGACGTGCTCGCACGTAAACAGTTCCGAGTACGGAGAATCGTGTTTCGAATACCAGTGAGAACCAGTCGCGATGTCGCATTTCACGCCTTTCGATATTTTCTAACTCGCGTACGAGTTAGAAGACACCGTTGTTTGGTCATTTAATTATATAGCAGCGTTTCTGGTTGTGCTAACTGACCGAGACCGATCACGCGCGACGCTGTCATTGTTTTGCAGGAAGAGGTTGCTCGCGTGCGACATTTCACGAGTGAGAGGAAAAAGTCGTCGAGTTTCGCGAGACATCACGAGGCTGCTTATTGGACAGTGTTAGATATTTGCATGGCTCGAGCCACTAATTTAGAATAAATAGACTCGTGACTGGTCACGAGTGTACCGCGCCAACTGAACGTGTTACTCTGTATTAATTTGTAACGAGTGCGCTCCAGAGTACCAAGATGGAGACGTGACGCGTGGGAACTGGAAAGAACCAGTTCTTTCGCCAAGTGTACGTCGCGCTTCGACTGTTTGTTGTTCCAGTTTGCACAGGCGAACTATGCACCGGGGCTAATTGTTCGCGAATAATTCTTTTAGACGAACGCTCTGCGACTTCGCTTTCAGACATTCGTGTTTTTCCTAGACCAGTATCGAAGGTTCAGAGTTAATCGAACGAAGTAATCGATCGACATTGGATCGATATTGGATTGGATACGTGGCAGAAAAATCGAAGTTGAAGAGGTCGAGCGTTGGACGCATCCCCTTTTTGCGCAAACGGCTGAAATTGTGGCCATGGAGGGATCAAGGATTTCCTAGCACGTGAAATTTTCAGTGCTCCCACGAAATGTCTCCTCGCACGTTCGACATTCTTTGCAACACTTCCTTCGTAAACGTCACGCGTAAGCCGCCGTGGAAATTGTTTCCAGCGATATTAAACCCTTCTGATAGAGAAATGACAAAAACCTTCATCCCTTAATGGAAGGATTACGGGACCATTAATTTCACCACGAGAAAAATGTAGACCGCTGTCGTCGTAATTAGAAAAAATTATCCAACTTTATTTCATCACTCTAGATTAATTAGTTGCATTTCTGTCACGCGTGCTAGAATAACAATCTACTCACACAAACATCAAGATATTGGAAAAAATGTTGAAACATCGCGTCGATCGCGTACAATTCAATTACCTCTGATAACAACCGACTTTCGCACTCTATTTCTTCTTCTCTAAAAACCAGACCATCGAGACTAAGAAAGGCTGCGCTGGTACAAATTTTTCCCTAAATACGCTCGCCAGTGAAGCGTGTACATAAAGTGCGAAAGCAGACGGTGCAATTAATGAATTCTTCATTAAACGAGAAACGCGTTTATTAACCCCTTAAACGAGAAATTATGCGAGACGAGGAACCCCGTGCATACTTCCACCCCTCTCTTCCCTCTTTCCCCATTTTTCCTCCAGGCGAAAGTAGCCACCTCTCTCTCTCTCTCTCGCCCACTTCTAAAGAATAAAGGAGCGCGCATCCAGCGGGTTATGCGCACCGCGATACTTCTCTATTTCATACAGGCTCAACCTACTTATTGCTCCTTCGAGTTCGAGGAATAAAAGCCTACGGATCCGCGCGGAGGAAGAAGTTGCGCGCGCGAAGGGGTGGGACGAGAGAGGGGTGGTATACGGGAGAATAACTTCGCGCATAATTTAACGCGAAAAGACGCATCGTTGGAAACGGTAGACGTTCCACAGATACTTTATCGAGTGCTCGTGCGAGTAACGTGTGCACGAGTTTCTGGTTTATCGGCGATACCAGCGTAGCCGGATTATTTTTCCGCTTCCATCGAACCGCGAACAGAGGCGACGCATTGTCGACGCGCGTTTCAATTAAATCCTGCACACTCGAAAGTGTCCGCTGGTCAATGATCACGCGGTTTCTGTTTCGGCGTTAATGGCACTGACAAGCATCGCGGACCCTCAACTTGCTGGAACGTTAATTGAAATATCTTCGCGCAGCGTGTCGGTTACATCGAAAAAATTTGCTTCTACTGTTTGTAGGTTCGTTTTGGTTAGACACGAATAGGAAATAGAGAAATGAATTACAGGGAGGAAGAGAACAACAGCGACCTAGTTTTAAGAAAGAACTTCTTCGCGGATGCGCCAAGGACCCGCGTATATTTAGGTGTTTTCATTTAAATGCCCTATTTCCTCTAAACGTCCCATATATTTCGCGTAGAAGAGAACAAAATGTTCGTTGCTATACCAGGCTAAGGATAATCTGAAAAAGAGACTCTGAATGCGAGCTTCTTAACTGTAGAGTCCTCAGCTTCCAATGAAATAATTATATGACTATCCCTTGCGACCTCTGATGTTCGTGTTTTGCAGCTGACATTTTGCAGACATTTCTATCAAGTATTAATGTTAACGCAGCGAGGCATTTGGGAATTTTGATCGTTTGAAAAGAACGATCGTCGCTCGTTGATTCGCGAATAAGAATGACACCGTGTCTGAGAAGAGAAGAGGCTGAGCGACGAGCAGAATCTCGGTTACATTCGCCACGACTTTATCCCTTCCTTCGCTCGTCAATGCGTGCCTCGAGTTCTCTTCTTCCTGTGAGTTACGTTCAAGCCACGATAATGACGGCTAATTGACACTGACGAAGGCTACTTGCGAGCCGAGTCGAGATCGCACGAAATCTCTGTGATGCGAACAAATCCTCGTCTTTCACGTGCACAAATTCCGTCGCTCTTTTCCTTTATCGCGAAAGTTACGCGAAACTACGTACAATTACGTCCGCGAGATAGATTCGCTCGCGATGGCTCGCGGTTCAAGAATTAATTCGCTTTCCTTCTTTTCGTTTAGATTTATGGTAATCGGATTGCGCGGTTCTCGCTGGTGTTACGTTCAAACAGTTTTCCCTATAAACATATGCAAATGAAAAGTAAACTTGCGGAGGAAATAATCTGTGGCGAATTCACACCTATCGTGACTACGCTAAATCGTCTAAATTGCGAAGGAGAATTTTTTTTAATCTGGAGTAATGGAAATTTAGTATCGTTTTTGCACGTTTCAATCGTTCTTAGAGGAAACAGAGAATGCCACTGGTAAGTGGTTGTGGTAAGTTGCGAAGACTGGAATGACGGCGAAAACCGTCGTAAATTATGCAAGTCCCAGGGTGCAAGGGATTGATAAATCTTTGAAAGCTTTCTTCACGTTCGTCTCGCTCTTATTAGGGGTGCTTTGGCTAAACTTCGCCGCGAACATGCAAATACGGACCATTAATTTTAATTTTCGGATAATCTTCCACGCACTTTCATTGAGATTTACGTCCCGACGAAGTCGAGGCCGCGATGAATAATTACCCCCGCGAAATGCACCCGTAACGCTTTTGAATTTCGACTGGCAAAATTCCTATAAAAATTCATCGTCTTACGCTTGGCATTTCACAAGTAAACAGATCGTGTTAATTAAGCTCGTGGACCTCTAATACGAGTCGTTCTGAGCAGTTGAAAATATTTTCCAAACCATCTGCTGAAAATAAAAGAATTAAAAAAACGAATCGAAGGATTAAAACAGGATATTTTAAGCAAACATGACCGTTTCGATATTCTTCAGAAAAATACTCTGAAAACCATGATGCGCTCTCGCGTTACGCCATTACTTTTCTGCGTTTCTTTCTGTCTCAACAATTTTTACTTAATGCAGCGACACAAAAAATTTCTCCAACAGCAATAAAACACGTCGTTGCTGTAAAATGTATCCAAAAAAAAGCATTTAATTACATTAAAGCTACCATTGGTCCTAAGCTACTCTTTCGAATGGAATTCGAGTACTTTTGGAATTACAGACACCATGGAGAAAACGTCGAACCACCCAGAATTGTTTCGCTGACGTTGCGTCTGATAATTTCAAACAGATCGAACGTAAATCATTGATTTGGCTGATGACGCTGCGAAGCTCAGCAAGCAATACACACACACACCATGCGTATTTCCAAACGATGATAACTCGACGCGTTGTTTCGAGTAACCTTCAAATTTATTCGTATTTTATCTGGCGTATTTTACGCGACGATTAGACGACGAACTGGACCCAGAATATCGATCAACAATTTGCGTTCGACAATTTTTCTCCATGGCTTCAGGGCTCGAATCGAATGCTCGATTTCCGCTCGAATATCGCGTTATTAAAACGTGCCATCCTGTCCCCTTTTTTTCGACAATTATTTTAATTTCCCGAATAAACAGTTCCTCTGTGTCCATCCGCGTCGACGCGAACGATTGGCGCAGGGGAACAAACTAACCGTGGGATTTATTTCCGATGCGAAGTTTAAAAAAAAAACGGTACCGCAGGAACCTCGATTGCAATTTCCAGCCGAGCTGCCACCAATTTCACGTATGCGAGCCGAATTCACGCGTACGAGGCCCCTTCTTTCGGCAGCGCGAAGGGGGATGATGAATAGGGAAATTATGCGAGCGCATGGACGCGACCCCAAACGAACTCGCCGCGAAATAATTCATGGGGGCCACCGGTGATTGCGAACTCGACATTCCCGCGCGCACTTTGTTTCCATCGGTGCCGATCATTAGAAATCGCCGGCTCGATAATTACAACCGATGGTTATCGATTCAAAATCGAGGCGACTAATTGCACGATAAACTTCTGCCCACCGATGGAACGGTAAATTAATCGATAAAACGATCGTTCGAGTGCAATTATAATTTCGCGTCGTTAACTAAGTCACTCGAATCGAAGACTCGTTGATCGGAGATCGGGACGATCGATTCGTGCACGCGCGTTTTCTATCGAACGCGATTTATTTCGCTTGGTCAGTTGGTGCGTGTTGAAATCGTGCGACAATTTACCATTAAAAATGCAGAAGTCGATGCTTGTCTATCCGTAGTCATTCGATTTCCATTCGATTTCCATTCGATTTCCATACGCGCGTCCCGTCGATTGTCGATCGAACGCTGCTCGTCGCCCTTGGACGATCAATCACTGGAAATCGTAATTTTCTTTTGTTTTTTCTCGTTCAAATTATTGATAGCATACGCGAAACGATTTCTATCAGCCACGATCGCGGATTAAAACGCATCGATTTGGACTTAGTCTGTTTAACGTGGCTGCGAATTTTTACTTACAGAAACGATGGTCATCCCCAGCTGATAGCGCCGATTTTTATGTATCCCCCTCGATGCTCCAATGGGCAGCTAACGAATTTTCAGCTGGACGCGCTCGTTCCCGCGGCAATTCCTTTTAACTCTGCTCCTGGCACCGCTATCGCCGTTTTTATTTATCGCTATTATTCGCGAAAATATGGAAATGACTGCAGCCGCGATATTTTCGAAAATATCGATTCGAAATTCGGACAATCGACGGTACGTTTGTCAGGGAAGAATTATGGTGCCTGGCGCAGCGGCTCGTGAAAGTATCCCAATGACCGTTCGCAACATTTAACCGAGCGAATATGTAGCTGGTCCAAATCGAAGTGTATGAAACGATCTGTTCACATAAAATCGAAGGTGCGTTGATCAGATGTGAATAAAGCGAGTTGCTTCAATGCGCTATAGAAATGGAAGAGGAAAGAAGGAAGAAAGAGAGAGGGACAGGTCAGAACTTCTATATTTTGGAACGGATAGGTCATTGGCTGCTTTCAGGAAACTGTAAACAGTGCTGTTCGTCTAATGGCGACTGTCGAAAAGCCGTCACATGAGAGATTAGAAGATAAAATATGTCAAAAATTGTGGAGGAAATACATGGAGGATTTATAGTTAACTAACCTAACAATCTGCAGGCTAATAATTAATCACGTGGCTAATGGAACATCATTAAAAGTTTTTTTTTAACAAACGACTCGTTCGCGCGTCGAGTGGCTAAAAAATATTATTGAACGCCATCCACTGAATTGTAATCGTCCGAACTAAATCCGTCAGCCTTGTTCCAAGTTAATAAAAATTCCGAGCAACGTTCCGTCCCGTATCTCGCCTGCGAGCAAACCGAAAATGATACATACCCTGGTGGAAATTTTCAAACGTGGCTCGATCAGCCTGGAGGCCTCCGAATTATCGGCCAGGCCACAAATTTCATCCCCCGCACGCGGCATCAGAATCGCGTCACGCGCAACGTGACGTTTAATCGGCTATAAAATACCCTCAGCCCATCGTGCCGCGTTAACAAGTCGCGTAATTGTATCCGAACGCTCGTCGTTTTCCATCTTCCTGTTGTCTGCTTAATTTGCGGCTGATTATCAGAAGAGACGATTTCGAATCATATGCGAGATAATATTTAATTATAATCCATGATCGAGGGTTTCCTTCCGGTCATCTCCGTCGAAAATCGTTGCAGGAGACTCTCGATTACTCGAGTAATGGAATTTCGTGTACAAGAGAGTTTGTTTTCTTTTTGTCTCTATTTTCTTGTGCCAATCGACTATAAAATACCTTCTGTCCATCGTGCCACGTTAACAAGTCGCGTAATTGTATTCGAACGCTCGTCGTTTTCCATCTTCCGGTTGTCTGCTTAATTTTTGCGGCTGATTATCAGGAAAGATGATTTCGATTCGTATGGTGGGATGATGTTTAATTATAATCGATAATTGCGCGTTTCCTTCCGGTCATCTCCGTCGAAAATCGTTGCAGGAGACTCTCGATCACTCGTTTAATGGAATTTCGCGCTCAAGCAAGCTTGTCTTCTTTTTGTTTCTATTTTCTTGTACAAATCGACGAGAGAAGGGAAAAGGGTAGAATTAATTGTAATTTTCTACGAACAACCGCAGACAGACGGTTGTTCTATACAAGGGGATGCTTGATACGAGGGTAAAAATGTTGGGTTGAATTGGAATTTTTTGCTGGCCCGATCGTTAGTCGGTGGGAATTTCGAGTTCACGTTCATTTTCTTCCCAGCACGTGGAAATGGTACGCGAGCCGAATTTTTTGTTTATTAAAGCTCGTGGAACTTTTCGGATACGTAATTCCTTCTGTTCGCCAGTAAATGGCTTAACAAGATCAGTTTTTCGCTTATACAGCCAAGTCACTTATCGAATTTACAGATTATTTTTTTTAATCATCTGTAAATTTTAATTGATCGAGAGTCCACGAAAAAATCGTCGTTTCTTTTTTTACCTCATTTTATTTTCGCCAGCGTAAGAAATTAATGAAATTTCGATTCAGAATGCCGGACACGCGGGCAGAAATGGAGTCGATTTAAAAGAGATATCGCTTAGGAGGAACAACGGGCAGAGAAAGCCCAGCGATGGAGGCAAGATTTACCGGGGATCAGGAACCTCCTTTAAATATATTTCACGATTCGTTTCAGAATATAAAATATACATCGCGCTGCACACACCGCTCGAAATCTTTCCACCGTTTATTCAACTAGACAGCAATTTTCCGTTTTGCCGTTGCGCCGGACGACCCTGTCACGAGCAAAACGCGGTTATAGCAGAAATACAAGCGATTGCGTGAAATAACATTTCAATCATCCGTGCTCGATGAAATACTTCAGCTCGAGACGCAGATATCGCGAATTTAACGCAATCAAAATCGAAATACCTCGCCTGGCTGACTTTGCATCGCGTTCGCGTGTATCCTCAAATTTTTAATCGCTCACCATCTCAGACGAAGTCTCGACAAGATACATCAGCTGTCCAGCTACTTCAAACGGTTTCAAAAATGTTGATACTTACACCAAGACAGATCGCCTGTTACATATTTACATAAAACGTTCCGCGTCGAGTAACGAAAATAAATACACGCTTTTATCTCCTTCGTCCATAGAGAAGATCGACGAGCGGATAAATCCGTGTAACAAATTAACACTGTCAAAAAAATTCTGCACTTTCATTTAAATAAATTACAGAGATTGGACACGTGCACAAATAGAACCGCGTCACTTCTGTGCGATACCACCGAAAGTGTAGTTCACATTAAGCAACGAGTTCAATTAAGTTAGAATCCGAGAGTCAAAGGGTGAAGAGCAATCAAAGAGACGAACGAGCGAAGAGCAGAGAGTTAAGATCCAAAAGTTTAAATTAGTACCGCTACAAGTCTATCCTGTGCTCGTCTAGCATAGTTCGAGCGATTTAAAAGGACAAACACTCGAGCGAGTATGATACACAATTTATATAACCGCAGCCATCTTGTTCGCAGGATGAAATAGACGGAAATCCTCCACCCTCGAGACGATGAGAACAAAACAGCACGGAGCCCCAAAATCAACCCCCGTCGCGCTATACCACGGTCGATTAACTAAACTGCGTCACTTTTCCTGCAAATTATATTCCCTTTCCGCAATTGTGCCTGCGCGCAAGAAGAAGAAGCGTGCCAGGCGGAGGAAGTTCGAGGAATATAAATTCAGGTCTTGTCGCGGCGACTCTGCGCGAGGGTGAATTCAACTCCAGCGTGGGACGACGACACAAAGGGAAACTGCGAGGGGTGGAACGCGAAATAACTGTTCACGGGGCTCGATTTCACGGGGACTCCTCTAACGATACACGCAAGACGTCGCGTCTAACTCGACGAAGGAAAAACACTCGCAGGGTGGTGTACAGGTTTCCCTGCAAGCTGCCAACAACGGTGGACAGCGCGGGAAATTAATTCGAGAAACATCTGCGGGGACCTGCGCGACTCTGTCGCAATTAAAGCGATCTGTTTACGAGAATTGCGGGGAAAACCAAGTTGGCGAATGTAAAAATTCCAAGAGTTGGGACTGAGGGGTGTATATTAAATCTGTACGAGCTTAAGAGGAGCCCAAGGTGAGGGTTGTCGCGGCTGCATTCTGGGGCTCGCCATTCGCGTAATGGAAAAAATTCCTTTCGCGTTACCAGAGTGAATTATGTAATACGATTTTCCAGGACAATTCGAACTTCATTTAGAATTTTATTTGGAAGATCCTGGTCCTACTAACGTGGCACGTATCCTGCCTGATCGATGAGTAAATCTACTGTAAATTATAAACAGAATTTGCGCAAGGGAATTTTCAATATACGTACAGAGCGTCTCGTAGTAAATTCCAAAATACGATCTTAATTTCCATACCACTGAAGAACACAAGTCGCATATGCTTTGCTGTCTTCGTGTAGAACGTAACACGTATCTCTCTGTCCCTACGTTCAACCCCTCGCAGCCTCAGTTTCAACGGAATGATGGGACTATATATGTATATACTCGCGGATTGGCGACTTAACGTGGCGCGAACACCCCGTAGACCCATATCAGAGGCTGCAGGATATACTCCGATGAAACGGTCCTGCGACAGGTCCTGCGCGGCTCCCAAACCACCCCCGCGTGTCCTGTCCCGTGCTCGCGCGGTATTACGCTGACAAATGGCGCAAGCCGTCCTCATGGCTGCTCGGATTCGACGGCACCCTCTCAGCTGGCTGTTGGCCCCTGCCAATATCGGCGCCCAACCCTCGACTGCTCGGCTACGCTCAGCCACGTTCGAGTTCCCAGGAATTTCCCAAACGCCGTGGTTTAGCGCGTGTTACGTTTGCTCTAACACCGCGTCGGCTTAGCGCGTTGCTCAGACGTCAAAGCTGTACCTTCTTCGATGAGAACTGAGTGGTACCAAAACAGTTGAAACTAGTTACTAGATGGGGGTGGAGGGTGAATTAAAGAAACGAATTGAAGGATTAGAACAAGATGTTTTAAGCAAACATGGCCATTTCGATATCCATTTCGATATGAAAGTAGACGTCAAAGTTGTATCTATGGTACAGGGAGCCTTCTTCGATGAGAACCGAGTGGTACCAGAACAGTTGAAACTAGTTACTAGATGGGAATGGAGGATGAATTAAAGAAACGAATTGAAGGATTAGAATAGGATGTTTTAAGCAAACATGGCCATTTCGATATCCTTCAGCAAAATATTCTGAAAGTAAACTACGAAACGTCGAAGCTGTATTTATGGTACAGGGATTTCTTGGTTGAGAACTGAGTGGTACCAAAGGAGTTGAAACAAGTTACCAGATGGGGATGCTCGAAGGATGAACAGAGCGAGAGACGTTTCGACAACTTTTCGTATATCTTGGGATCGTAAGTTACTCGAATATAAATGTCACAGATGTTGGTTACAGGTGTGGCGAGAATATTGAGGTTTTGTAATGCAGGATTTTGTTATCGAAATACGTAACGAGGATATTACGCTCGAGATTCAAAGCCAATAGGGTAGAGGGCTAAGCTCTGGAATTTGGAGAGCTTCTTTCGCTCCACCTTCGCATACCGCAGGGCAAGTAATCCTCCGCGTTGTCACTAACAGATAGAAATAGTTTAGAGTTTAACTAGCTTTGTCTCCTGGAATAATAAGGGCCTCTGTCGAGGAACTAATGAAATAGGAACTCATCTCTCAGGAACACCGCTAAGTATTCAATTTTACAATGCTTGCGCGAACAAAATATTATGCTACGGTTTTTCTTCCTATCTTCGTCCACAACGTTTTCATTAAATCTACCATGTACTTCTTCTCATTTTTTCTTTCTTTTCTTTTTTTTTTTTTTTTTGCAGGAAAAAGTTGAATTCAACATTCGCTGTTTGCGTGTATACATAATTAATTCTGTAATTTATGTAAGCTCACGTGCGGCTCTTAGAGTGCAAGATGAAAGTGGAGTGAAATGAAAAAGCTGGCTGAAACGTGTCTTTCGAAAAGGTAAAATTGAGGCGCTTGATCCTTAAGAAAGTTTAATGGAATTTCTTGTCGCCCTTACAAAGTTGTTAACGCGCCCTTCTAATTCTCCAGAGGAGATTTCATTTTGCGAATCGATGAAAATCATTGCTCGTAACAATCTCGATGGTTCCCTCGAAATAACCGTTGGCCAAAAATAAAAAGTCTGTCCAGCAATCATTTTTCCATCCGTTTGTTATTCACGTAAAAAAAAAGATACCACCTAAATTTCACGAAATCAAATTCCAAAATGGTTTGCGGTTTGCATAACCGTTAAACAATTGTCGATTTGGACGGACCAGTGGGCTGCGTCTCAACTGAATCGACGGTATGCCTGGAATCCATGTTTTTTGACTCACAAATTCGCGCGAGCCCATTTGAACGTTTAACGCGCGGCGACTGTCTCTGATGAATGCTTCATTGTTCACGCATTATTTCTCTCGTTTCCATAATGGCTGATTTAAATTGAAAATTCGTATTCATTCAGTTATTCCAACGACCATGCGAATTCTTACTCCTGGCCGATGAATCATCCCGCTGATGCCAGTAATATTGTACAATTCCAACCGGAAGAGACGACCAAAGCGTCGACACGTGCCGTAGCTATCTAATAACACATAATTACCGTGTCAATCGCTAATCGACAGCCAATGAAATTACCCCCAAGCGTTCCATCGCGACCAGAAATTTGGGCACAATTAAAATCGACCGGAGATTCGTGAATTTTTCATTCGACGGGAATCCACGATCTCCCAATTTACATTGTAATCGCGTCCCCGCGAAAACGTTTCCGCTTTCAATTTCGCGAGCGTTAATCGTCGCTAATGAAATCCTCGTCGAGGAGTATCCGATGAAATTAAAAGGGTGAAACTCGCGTCGAAAGAGTAACGCGCGTGGCACGTCGAACGTCCGACGTAAAACCGAAATAATGAAGCACACGCGAAGCTTTTGCCAAACTAACTGCAACGGGACCCGCGTCCCCGTTCCTGGATTATGTATTATTCACAGCGTCGCGGCGATTAAAGCCGCGTTTTCGTCCCGCGATTCCAAAATGCCAGCGAAACGAGTCGAACCACCCCTCGTCGACGAATCTAATAATCCGTCGGCTATCGAAACAAATTTAATTCCCCTCGATTACACCTCTCCCCTTCAAATTAACCATCGAATCTCGCGATTCTCAAAACCTCTTCATTTCGCGAGAACACAAAACCACATTCGTTTGAACCATAGATAAGCCACGCGATATCGATTCTGCTAGGTCCGTCACTGACTTATTCAAGAAATTCCATCAGCTTTCAACCACTTCGTCTTGTCAAGGAAATACTGTTTAAAACTATACCCACTATTACCTAAAGTTATGCATTCACTTTCCTGGCGCGCTACTATCTCGACCAACCCCCAAAAAGGACTAGCCAAAAGTATCGAGACACGTATGGAGACTTTTAAAGTGTACTCGACTGTCTGTACATCCATCTGAGTACACCGTCTGAGTCTGTAGGGACTGATACCGATACCTATTGGAATTTGCATAACTCGATGCGAGGCCCACGGTCTTATATATCGTAATACAAATTTCAACGCGTCGAGCCACCCTCGAAAAACACTGTGGTGCACATCGCGACCCTCTTAGCGTGCAGTCTACTTCCACGGTATTTCCAGTTTATCAGACGAACGATAGCTAACGACGGATTTTCCGTCGTGACATTCCACGGTTCTCTCCTCTTGGTTCTCTCTCCCTCTTTCTCTCTTTATCGCAGGGACGTTCAATTTCCATCCCCGTTCCGCCCTCCCCCGGCTTTATGCACACTCTTTTCTGCTCTCTCGAGTGGAGATTCGGTCTTTCGATCCGCAATCGCGCGCAGGATGCACACGCGAGGTAAACAGAATTATAGGAAGCCAAGTGGTGGTCAGCGAAGGATGGACTGGGCGAGGGGGTTGGAACGAGATCCACCGCGGCGAGAGACGCGGCTGGGAAATTGTCGATCGCTGGAATCGCGGTTGCCCGAGCTCGCTTTTGCCTGAATGGAACGCGATTGCTTCTCGTGCCGATTCTTAGATTATTCCCGACTTTTGATTACTTGCACGGTGACTCGATAAGCCGAGTTTTTCAGCGAATATTTTAGGGGACGCTCGCGAGGCAGTCGCGCAAACTTTCGCGAGGGGTGGAAAACTCGGACGAGGGAGACGGGGACTGCGAGATTGCTCCTCGAATGGAATGCGATCGTGGTGAAAATTCTGGTTTTTCGAGACTCTAGGCTATTCGTGTAACAGTGTAGATGTATCAGCTGAATCTTTGAAAGAATATCTCAGGGAGTTTCCGTTTGCTGATGCTATCGAATGTCCTCTTACGTTGCAGTGTGGAAACTTAGAGCTGTAAGGTTGCTATTTTTGTTTTCTGAGAATATTTGACATGTTCTGCTATGTTTGTGAAATTCTATAAATCGATAGAGATATTTTTAATCGTCGCGATATAACCAAATCACATGATTCCACTTTCGAAAGGAATTTTGATCGATTTATATGGCAAGGGCAACGAAGAGAGAGCCTCGACATGACTAATTCGAAATGGATACCGATGAGAACGGGAACACGTGAAATAACTACCAAGCGGAAGTGCGGAGCTCGGTATAAATCGTAGGATACGATGCACCCACACACGCGACGATCATATTACACCGTGGGGCACAGAGGTTCGAAAGCAAGTGGAATTTATTGGAAGCGAAGTGGTAGTCGATATAATACGAACTTGGAGTATCGCTTCTGGAACTCGAAACGTGACACGATTGAGATAGTAAGCTCTTACTGCGTAACATATACCGTGACAGGAGTACTTACGCGGACCAGATTCAACCCCCTTTGAGCGTGTTCCCTCTGTCGCGAGCTTACGACATCGTCCAAGAAATTTTCAACAATTTTGCCACTCGAACGTCAACAAGTCTTACGACAGCTTCGAAAATTCAGACCTCGCGATCTTTATACTTTAATTCCTCTAAACAGATATTAATAAACATTCGACATCGTCCAAGAAATTTTCAACAATTTTGCCACTCGAACGTCAACAAGTCTTACGACAGCTTCGAAAATTCAGACCTCGCGATTTTTAAACTCTAATTCCTCTAAATTAATAAATATTCGTGGAACTTTTTTTAAAAAGCCTTAAATTCTCCGTTCGAATCCCAACGCCATAAACATTAATTTTTCAGGAACAGAAAATCCCACCCATATTTTCACTGGTTAAATTTATAATAAGCCTGTTCCTTCCTTCACCTTGCAACTTTCAAACTTCCAACCACTAAACGTTGTTTAATTGATTGACGTTGCAAAGCGCAAAAGCCAACGTGTACGCAACGAAGATCAGAATCACCTGTCCACGTTCATTAGCATGAACGATTTAAAATTCATCGTCCCGATCAATGCACCTACTCCTCGTTTCAATGCCACGAGAACGACTGAACTCGACGCTTCATTGCTCGAGAGTCGAATAAATTTCTCTGGCCACAACAAGCATTACTTTCTATCACAACACAAATACAAGCACATCGCAAACAAATCGTCGATATAACAAAAATATTATATTTCTGCGCTTCTCTCTTAGTCACAAGTAAAACCACCCCCTCGAGACGAAGAACGAGATCGATTCGACGAGAAAGTAATCAGAAGTACTCACTGTTCCGACGTCCAAACGAAGACCATGCCCTCCTTTTCGATCTATCTTCTAGAGACACGCACAGTGGTAGAAAAATCGCCACGATTTCCAATGTATCCGTCGAGACGCATTATTTCGATCGGCTACGAAACGAGCAGAGGCACTGTCGTCTGTCGTGGAACGCGTACGATCGGCATGCCAGCACGATACACACTGCCGCGCAACCTCTACGCTCTACACACCACTGTTACGTCCTTACCTATGACACCTATCGATTCCTTTGACCAATCAAATATTCCTGCGTGTTAACTGCTATCAGAGCGGTATACACAAACGGTCGATAGGAGTGACTTGTTTGCTCGCCGGATTTATACCAGCGACACACTCGTCTACACCGATTGACATTGCTTTCGCTGGCGAACGACACGTGTTTCGATGGCGTAAAATAAACTCGCGATGGTACTGCGGATTATAGCGTTTGCTAGTGAAATTTCTGGCGACCATCGTAGTCGCCTTTGCACCCCCGTGGCGCAGGGTGGAGAATATTTGGCCCTCGATGCGAAGAGGTTGGGGATGTTAAATATATGTTTGACTGCGAACTTTGTCTTCGTTTTTGAGGGTTAAGGATGTTTTCTGCGAATGTGATTCCTTCTTTTCGATACTGAAATGAGGGGGTGAAAATGGGTATAATGCGAGGGAAAGGAACCCTCAAGATTTAGTTATGATTCGAGCGGTGTGACGTCCAGAGCTAGAGCGAGTATAGAGTTTGTTATTCGTTTTCTCACCCACGTAGACATCCCAAAAATTTAAACGTCATATCCTGATATCTTGTTGTAAAAAATCAGGGATTATCGAAATTAGAGTTACTTTTTTGTCTAAGTCGTCTCAGCGTCCAAAGCTAGAGCGAGTGTAGAGTTTGTTATTTGTTTTGTTACTTCGAACATTCGTTATTCAATCTCACCCGCGTAGGCACCCTTAAAATTTAAGCGTTGTATCCTGATATTTTATTGTAAAAGATTAGGGATTATCGAAATTAGAGTTACTTTTCTGTCTAAGTCGTCTGAGAGCACGCGATCTCGCGCAAGTTCTCCACGGTTTCGCTATTAACCCCCGCGTCGCTAAGAGAGCAACGAAAGAACCAGATAAAACTGTCGGGGAGTTCGTATTCCGTTGAATTTATCGCTTTATTCAGTGGCTTCGAGCCGAAGAAGCGAGCCGACCTCTCCTTTCTTGGCTGGTATTCATCTGCTCGTAAGGAGAGACCCGATCGATGTCCTAATTCAACAGGTGCAGGAACGCCGTGGATGCGGATCCATTCTACGCGTATTTCCGGAAAATGGAGGCCTCTTTTATAGACTGTCACGCGTGGGGGATGAAAAAAGTCGAATAGGAACCGCGGAGGTGCTCGCGAAATTCTATCGTAGCCCTCAGTTTTACCCTCGAGCTAGTCTTATTAACCACCATCGTTTCAGATGCTTCGTCATTGGAGAAAAATCGAAACGAGAATCGAAATACGATGTAACGAGAACTGCTGCGTCACGATACGTAAATTACACGAGCCAAAATAGGTAAAAATGATGAATTTAGAGAAATATTTTATCCAGAAATCCTACTTGTAAAAATAATTTCCTCAAATTAAGTCTTCGTATAAGTAAATGAAGAAAAAGCAGCAGAGAAGAGAAACGAATCGAAAACCGAGAGGAGATCTGGTGATTTCACGTAGAATAGATAAGTTGTCGGTAGTTTTATCGGTACGGATGATTCGTGAATTCTGTGGTAAACCAAAATCGATTGCTGGAACCGACTACCTCCTACGATGGGATTTCTGCGAAGGAAGTCCTCCAAGGAGGATAAACTCCTCTACAAGGAAAAGATTAGGTGCTTTTTTGTCGACCAACAAGTCGCAATCGAATCGAACAGAGCTAGCAGAAATAAAAACTTAACAGCGCGTACGAAAGTAAAAAGAATGTCACGAATTTTTGGACAGTAAGAGAACAATTTCGTCGACCGATAAACCTTTTAACTTACTGCTTCACCATTTTCCTAAACGAAAAAGAACATCTGAGGAAACCCAGCTGGACTTATTCGCCGGAAGTTCGTTCGTAAATGAAATTTATTATCGAAACGTACCAGCACCGTTTTATCTCCGGGTCTACCATCATTTCCATCGAACAGAAAAATCCGAAAAGATTTGTAAGATCCTAAATCCAAGTAAAAAGAGCCATTCATTTGCTTCGACCGCTATTTCACGTGCCATTTTACCATTTCAGTCTCCTTTTCTTCGCGTTGAAAGAAAAGAAAAAAAAAAGAAACCTTCAAATCGTGTAGTTGGGCAAGGAAAAAGACCCAATATACAAATTGCGGTTCTAATTAAATGAACAGAAATGGAATTCGCCGGAATTACAAATATTGATGTTTGAGAGGAGTCTCTGAAAAATGGCGAGGGAGCACGAAAAACGAGAGTTTCCCCGATTGTTGAAAATACGCGTATACAAGGGCCGCATCAACCTAAAAGCTCCATTTAATCTCCGTTTTTATCCAACGCTAAAATCCTTAGGGGATTTATAAATTTCATTGTAAATAAAAAAAAAAAGGAACGAAATACTTTTTCCTTATCCGATAGCATTGTTGCACACTTTTTCCTCGAAAAATAGAGTACACACGAAACATCGAAAAAAGAGTTACGAGCTATAAACTAAATACATTACTCTTTTCCCTCATCGATCCTAAAGCGGATCTATCGTAACAAAACACGAAAAGTCTGAGGCAAACCCCGACAGAACTGTAACATTTATTAATTTCAAGTCAACTGTGTCAACTTTTACACGACACGACTTGAAGGATGGATCGCGAGGTATCTCGTCGATCCCAACGCAACAGTTAATTAACCAGACGTAACCACGTTCGAACAACAACGTCTGGCATTTTATCGACGTTGCCAAAGAGTGAAACAGACGACACAGAGAAGGGTGGTGGCCAACAGATTTTCCCCGTCGTCGGTATATCAAGTTCCATTGTTCGAGGTGACAGAGCAGACAAAAAAGATAGTGTCAGTAGGGAGGAAGAGAGAGATGGGGATGGAAAAAAAAACAAAGGGTAGGAAACCTACGTATTCCGAACAATATTGTCCCCGTTTGACGAATGAAACGGTTCGTACGCGGGGGCGCACGTTCCACCCTGATATATTCCTGGTAATCAGTCATTTCGGGTGGCGCGCGTGCACGTGCCGGATCGACGTGCCCGTCGAACGATTTAAATGGCCCACGCGTCGAATTCAGCGTCGAGGCCCGTGAAAGAATGTAACCAAAAGGGAATTTCCACCCCCCTTGCGATCTAACTCGCGAAGGAACATCGATGGCCGCGTCCCGTTTCCATCTAGCGTCCGTCATTCCACTCCTCGATCGCTTTTCATCCCCCATCTCTTCCTATTTCCCTCTTTTCGTCTCTCTCGCATCGCACACCCCCTCATTTTTCGGCTTCCTTTTACCAGCGTCCGTTTTATTCACCCCGTGAACAGTCCCTCTTAAAACGAGAGTGATTAATTCGATCAGCGACCTGCTCCATTGGCTTTCAATTACCAACGGGGATTATTGGTGTTTAACGCTTGCGCGGGTCTTTGGTTGGAAGATTGGGTCCTTTCGCTGGTCATGGAATTATCTTTGACAGTTTACAGCGTGGAATATTAAAGAGATTCGCTTACAAAGGTGGCAAGCAGATGTAAAATTGTACGAGACCGCCCTTCTTCAAAGAAACCCTCAAACGAAACCAGCGTTTCTAACCTGTATTATGCAACGTGGTGGCTGCAAGAATTGTTCTTGGACCTCTCTGCAATTAAAAGCAGAAAATCGTTGTGATAAAAAAAATAAAGGGTGAAAAAAAAAGAGAGGGGAACAAGGAAGTCGGCGGAACTTCAATGAGAGGCCGTCAAACGCCCCCCACCCTTCAACGACAAACATCTTAACTAGAAGAGGCTCCCTTAAGCTGCATTAACTTACAATTAGCCGCACCAAGGCACCGCAGCTCTGTGAAAACAATTTTCTTAGCAAGTTTGTCCGGCCACGCCGCGGAACGTGGGAAAAGGAGAGCCGGCTCCTTTCGCGAGGGGGATGAAACGGGCTCGATGGAGCGCCGAGAGCGCCACCAGCCGCGTTAATCCACTTTGTTAGCCCTAACGACGGGCGTGGTTTATACCCTCGCCTTTTATCGAATCGCCCAAGCACCGGCAATGAGCCTCCTTCGCGTTCGCCACGACCACTTTGCGATCATCTAATTATCTCTCGTCGTCCGTCGAATCCGTTCGCGGGTAAAACCGATGGGTGTCTGTTCGCAGACGCGAGAAAAGCTAATTTATCTCGAAGAAAGGGACACCAATAATCGAGGAGAGGCATGAAAAAAAAGATGTACGTCGTATTTAATATCTTGTAACGCACGAAATGAATTTTATCTTGAATATCTTGTTATGTGTATTTTTAATTGGTTCTGTTCGGTCATGTTTGGTGATTAAACAGCTTCGACGAAATTTCTGGTTCGAAATGAACGAACTGCTCGTAACGTTCGATGGGATATTCGATAGGATAGTAAATCGTGGCGGAGAATGTAATTTGTGAAACGAAAGTAAATTACGATATAAATTATGGTAACTGACGTTACAGGTTCGATGCGTCTATTTATGGCGCTACGTTTCTCCCTGTCATTAGATAACACCCGAAATACGCGAGCCGACTACCAATAAACTAATATCGAATTTCAATTTCTAGACCACCCGCGAGATATGACGGTGTAACTTTTCGAGCAATTAAGCGGGAAACAAACGAACCATAATAACTTCCGTTCGACTATTATATCAAATTAGTGCGCACGGTGCACGAGAATTACAATATCAATTATAAATAGATGCTATAAATAACGAGCAGTATCCAGCAGGCCAGAATTCGAATAGAAATGAAACTAATTAAAAACGATATCTCTGAGGATCTGAACCAAAGTCGCGCTAAGAATTGAATATGAATGGTAAGCGTAAGGGAACAGTGCCGCCATTATTATGGATTATCGAGCTTTGCACGACACACGAATCCGTTAATGTCCTGTAATATGAGGTATGCGTGGGTATTATCTAATTATTCCCTAACTGTACTAGTAATGGCCGCCAGTACAATCGAATCTCCAAACATAATTCTGTTCAATTGCAAAATCGACCGATAGTGGACCACAATTTACGAATTAATCGTGTCTGAAACATCGAAGCCAACCGTATCCAGCATAAATCCTCGCGTATGGTTTAATCGACGATCGTGTACGCTTTTTTGGAATTCATCAACTTTGCGCCAAACAGTTCGAATCGCTTTTAGTTCTCGCGTCGAGAAGGGGTGGTTCTTTAAAAATCAAACATTTCTCCAAACGTCTATTAAAAATCGATCTAACTTCCTGCCAATATTCCGTTCGACGTTTATATAAATCTCCGTTCAAATACAAATTCCCTTAAAAGGCCAAATAAAATCCTTCCCACTGCCTCGAACCCCTCTGCCCGCGTAATACCGCTTCGAGCTCGTAACGTGTAAAAAGTTCGTGTCAAAAGTGTTTTTTACACCACCGTAAACACAGAGGGTATAACCTTAGCGAAGTGTTACGTTTTCTCGTCTCTCTCTCCCTCTCTCAACTTATACCACGCGCTTCATAAAGAAAGAGGAAGCACTCTTTCGAGGAAATATTTGCTAAACCTTTTAAACGACGAACGACCAACTTCATCGACGTTCATCTGGAAAGCACACTATACGTTTGTGTAAGTGCTTGACCGTGTAAAAGTCTCGTCCAACGAAAGATCCATCGTTCCCATCTACGTGGGAACGTTACGTCAAAATCGATCGTCGAGCCAAAATGATTTTCATTCAATTAAAAACTTTGATAATCGTATAATCGAGGCACTCGCGATTTTTGCTCATTACTGTCCCAGCTGTTTTACTTATCGTCGCGTAAACGGAATTCCCCCGTTTCAAAGGATTGTCAAACGCAGCGGGCGTATAAAAATCACAATGTAGTCTTTAACGGCAGTAGAGCAGCCGTGGATTTTATTTCAAAAATGCCTTTCATGCGATCATAAAACGGGGGTGATATCCATAGCGGGTGGGCGTTATCGCCGCGAGCCCAGTATGTTGCTCGTAAACGACCGTCAAATACTTCAAGCCCCGGCTTGTGTGCTCGTGCGCGATCCAAATACCATCGTGGAAACCCGTTCCTCTCCTTCGTGCTGCCCTTTTTTTCCAAGGCTGCCAGCGCGACTGAAACGCGCACCAATGTACGCGAGGGTTGCGATGAAAAAGTTCCGATGCAACGGCGATGCTTTCGCGTGCGAATGAAATTTTAAATCAAACCTGTGCGATTCGCTTTTCCCTACCGTGTAAAATTTGCTTTTCGGGGAGGCTCGATTTTTTCTTGAAAACATTTTTATTACATTTTTATCGCGCTTTTCGTAGCGAAATAAATAAACGTGTGGCAAATTCGATAAGCATCGATCGAAGTCGCTCAATGTTCAGTGCACGATGATGATTGACACTGAAGCGACATGTCCCAACGTCGTGCTCATTTTTTTCATCGATAATGGTAATTATTCGTGCACAGATAATGGAAGGCATTCCTAATTGATAGCGCTTCACAGTCGGAACGCGAACCGTTTATTCGTCGTTTATCTTGGAACGCTACTTAACGTCAGCAATTAATTAGCACAAATGAGGCCATCAGTCAGCCCCTGTAAAACTCGTACGTACCGCTTTGTTCCTCGTAAACGCGCATCAGCCGGGATGAATCGAACCGAGAAGCGAAAAAAATATGTACACGTGCAAATAAAATGCATTCTCATTTGTCTCTATCCTGTTTTCGGGGACGCGCTGTATCTATGTAATTGTCAGATGAAAAAAAATCCCGGACAATTTTCCGCTGCGGTAGAAATTAGGTCCTCCGGCGCGTTTTCTTCTGCAGGACGTTGATGAAATTTCTTTATTCCACGGGAAATTCGCTTCGAATAAAATCTCGATTCGAATCGAGAACCGCAACGAATTTCATTCCAACAAAATTCATAGCAATATCGCTAAAGTTCAATTTCCAAATACTTCTAAACCACTGAAATATCGTTACAAAATTTCTACAACTTCACTAAACATCGTTTCAACCCCGATGTTTCATTTCCACCTTCCTCCATACTTATACGAAATAACTGCCGCGACTGCAGACTAACTCCCTTCAGATTGCCGCACCCTGGCAGTCGTAGATCGCGACAGAATTTACCTCGCTGGTAATCCAATATCGTATCGCGAATTCAATTTTCAGGTACAATCCCAGAATTGAATTCGCGATACCCCGTAAACATCAGAAATAATTGGCTGAAAATACCCGCGACTTGGCGAACTCCTAACAAAATTCAGTTCCCCTCGCAACACAATATCGTCCTTTCCATTTCAATTAAACTTCCAACCAGGTCCCCGGGACAGCATTCTCGAAGCCCAGTGAACGCGAAACCTCGCGACCGCCGCCACTCTGCTATCTGTTTCCCGTCGCGGGTCTGCACGCGCTACCCCAACAAACTCGAACCTATCGCTACCCCCCAAAAGCGGTCGCGTCTCCGTGAAACAAAAGGGGCGAGCAGCATACACAGGAACGCGATTCGTTCGCGAGCGTCTCCCGTCGCGGGACAAACCTGGGAGACAACGACCCTGCGAGCACGCGGGTAAAAATGATCGATCGCGACAATATCGAGCCAGTCACGCCCTCCGTGCGGCTGTAGACAACCCCTGCGCCACGAGAAACCATCCGCCACCGATGAATCAACCTTCTTCTGCGATCGAGATGACAATGAACGTATCCAAGATTGCTCAAATGTCCCTCGATTCACGATCGTTCATCGTGAATCCGTGTCTGTTCGAGATGAGCCTGAAGCACGAACAACCCCCGCGCCACGAACAACCATCCGCCACCGATGAATCAACCTCCTTCTGCGATCACGATGACAATGAACGTGTCCAAGATTGCGCAAACGTCCCTTGATTCACGATCGTTCATCGCGAATCCATGTTTGTTTAAGATGAGTCTGAAGCACGAACAACCCTCGCGCCACGAGCAACCATCCGCCATCGATGAATCAACCTTCCTTCGCAATCGAGATGATAATGAACGTAACCAAGATTGTGCAAACGTCCCTCGATTCACGATCGCTCATCGCGAATCCGTGTCCCTTCGAGATGAGTCTGAAGCACGATCCAATTAGCCCCAATAGCCAATGGCGAGGGCCAAGGTGGTGAGACCAGCTCGATAGGGGTGAAACTAGACGTTCCTGGGCGCACGCGGTACCAGCGTTCATTTACATTCGTGCCACCGGGTGTGCAACGACTACGATACGAGTCCCCGCGGTGTGTATATCCGTCGGTGCACTCGGTCTATGCCACGGGACTGTATGGCATGACTAATTATACTTCAGCCCGCGGCAGATCTCGTTGGCTCGGCTCTCAAGAGGCGCGGGAAGCACCCCATTAAAGCTCGAGCTTCGACCACCCTCCGCAAGGAAGACCGCGAGACGTCAATACGACGACGGCGACGCGGTCGACGGGAGGACGAGAGGACGTCGCGATGGTTGAAGGAGACGCTGCGGAAGGGAAACGAACGAGGGTTCCCTGGATCGTCGATGCTGCTGGTTATATTTGCGGTTACGATTTTTCTACTGGCTGATGGATAACAATATCTTGATGTTCGACACTTCTCGAGTTTTCGAATCATCGATTAGTCTCTCTTACTTCATTTCTTACTATCTTCACTTAACCCCTTCCTGTACTTTAGCGAGTCAGACTCGCGATAAAGATTTTGGCCCAAACACGAAAGTCGCGGGCAGATACTTGGGCGAAACGTAAACATAATCGCTTGGATTATGGAGCTATGGATAGCTCGTCGAGCTAAATGGCACAGGAAGGGGTTAATTCCTCGCCCTTATTCGACCCTTCCACCCTGGAGCGATTGGAAAATAAAAAAAAAAAAGAAGGAAACATCCGTTCGACCAGTTTATCTGCCTCTTGGCTGTACTTCCGTTCTCCGACACGCCCAGCAGAGGAGCAGAGACGCGCGCGTGTATAAACGCGGGCGCAGACACGGGGGGTTCGTCACACGTGCCACTTTGGCAGGCCAAGGAGGTGCGCGGTATATAGCCGAGACCAGAAACGATCCTCGAGATTGCTCGTTCTCGAGGAGCCGCGAGGGGACCGGAATTTCCATTACCCTAAAACATCGAGTGTCTCCGTGGTTTTCAAGGCAGCTGGCGTGGCTTGACGGCGGCGGAGGGACGGTGATCGAAACGCACCAGCAGGAAACGGAGCACCGCCTCCGGGGAGAAGGAAAAGGAGGGTGGATGAGGCCTCCACGACGCCGCGTTTCGCGCACCTTTCACGCGAGATGCACGGTATTCCTCGACCCTTCCTACCCCTTGGATTCCGTTTGTTATCTCTTCTCTCCTCGCTTCTTACGGCTTGTTTGAGCTCTAAGGAGTCGGACTCTTGGAATTTATTTTTCGAGTTACCGTTTGTTCTCGTTCTTGGCCCGTTGTTGCACCGCCTTCTCTTCTCGTCCTCCTCTTTTTTCCGCTGCGCTGGAAACGAGTCGAAACGGTCGAAAACAAGTCCGCTTTCAAACGTTGCGCGATATTGGAGCCGAATTAATTTATGAAGTCGAATGAGGGCTCGTATGTACACGTGCTCTTGCGTTATTATTTTGTCTTCTATTCTGGGACAGAAAATGTTCGTCATTTAACACACACACACACACACATACACGATAGTTTATTAAGTAACCAGGGAGATTTTGTAAAATATACTCTGCACTTACCTAGTCTGACGAGCAGCAATTAAGTGGATGCAGTCGCGACTGCTCTGCGATGAAACAGTTGAAAGAAAATGACGATTTCTATAATTAAAAGTATTCGAATCAGACGTGGGATCATCAGAATTGATAAATCGAATAATGGAGCAAAATCAAAGATGAAATCATCGTTTACACCTGGTAACACATAAACGGATAGCCCTCGAAACGAGAGCGTAATAGAAATCGAGGCGACAAGGGAGGATCTCAAGCAGAATAGCCGCAATCGAAGTACCAATGCTTACGCTTTAAATGCTTTAAGTATTTATTTAAACAAATCCCAACATTCCAAACATTGATAATCGCGTACGCGTGTACGCGCAGTGTTACCACGGTATCTGGTACGTGTGTATGTGTGTCTGTGTATACGCCAGTCTGTGTATACTCTGTGTACGTTTTCTTTTTTTTTTTTTTTTTTTTTTTTTAATTCTGTATGTAAATGACGCTGAAACGTCGCTGCTCCGCGCGTTAATTCATCGAGAATCCCGGGTCCACGGTGGGAAAACACGTGCAACGCGTGTCCGTCGTTCGAAAAAACGATCCGTCGAAAAATGAAACGCCGGCTGAACGGAACGGACTGCGAGGATTCGTCGATGAATCGACGGGTATCTCAACGACAGGACTTTCAAACTTCTTCCTCGCCCAATTTCGCACACATCCCCACGCACACGATTACTCACGCGAGCCTGTTTTCGTTCGTTTAAAAAAAAAATCATGCCTTCGCCACGTGGTTCGATCGAATCGTCGATTCGTTCGTCTCCTCTTCGAGGTGCCAAGCAGACACGATTCCTTTTGTATTCTCTCAGGTGAGCGTTCCTCGACTAAACTAGATTAGCAGTTAAGGTTTTTCTTACGGCTGGCCCCACGCGTACGCGTCCATCCAAGGGTAAAACCATCATACGTTGCTCTCGAGAATCGAAGTTACCTTTCTACTAGAAGTTTTGAGTTACTTCGCGTGGAACATCCTGCTAATTTTCTTATCAACTTGAGGATTGTACTATGTGTGTTATTATTAGTGGTTTCCGTTGTTTTGTGCTTGAGTTTTCACTGAGAACTTTGTTTCAGATAACAGAATGGATCTCGAGTTCCCCTCTTTCGTTTTGAACATTCTTGTCTTGCATGAAATAAATTACTCGAGTTGTTTCTTTGGTTGTGTAAACGGTATCGAAGTGTAGGAAAGTTGAGTTTGAAGAGCAGAATGATAATTCGACTCTGAGGTGGACGCGCACGTTAACTCGCTGATGCTTGCAGGGATGCTTACAACGACTTGTCGCTACCGCCCTTTATTCTCGTGACTCCAGCTGCGTCTCGCATCGATCGTACCCTTCCTCGCGTTCTCCAGTTTTAACTTCCCCCGTTCTTGATATTTATCGTAAAAAAAGTGGGGTGAACGAAGAATAAGGAACATTTCGAAGGGGTATCAAAGTATTGGAAATATGTGCGTTGGCATATTGATGAATGGCGGTGGAAGTGTAGAAATGCGAAGGAGGAGGACTCAAGGGGTTGAAATTTATGACAGCCCTGGTGATTCGACGCTGTTGTAATTTATGTAGAATGAAATGAAACTTGCATAAATTGTAAGTCATCGATTCGAGTTTCGCGAGGGTGGAACTCGCAGAGGGTTGAAAGTTACGGCGAAACCGAATTCCTTTCGCAGTCGCGACTGTGTGCTCGTCTGGCGTGACTCTCCATCGAATAGAAATTGAATAAAACACGATTTATTCCCTGGAAAACGTTCAATTTATCCTGTTGCCGAATGTGAAACCCTTACGCGAGTCGACGCTCGTTTTCGTTATCAACTCGATAATCGTCTAACTTCGTCCCAGCGTTCAGCGAAACGTAATCAAGGCTAATTGTTCGAGAGATCGGGGGAACAGTTTCGCGTAAACAGCGGTATTTGTCACCGCGAATGGAACACACCGGAAATGGTACTCTGACGTTCGAAAACTACCAATTGCGAGGGCCGTGTATCTTCGTCGATCGAACATCGACACGTATTATTCGTCGACAGAAAAGAATAACAGTTAAATCGCTTCTGAAGTGGCTCGTTTGAAAATCAACATTGGAAATTTCGATCGAGTCCAATTATCGATATCTGTCGCGAGAAAGTGAAGAAAAAGAAATGTACGTGTGCGATATATGGCTTATTATGGTTCAACGACATAACGAGTTTCTACGCGCGTTAAAACGTTTACCAAATGAATATAAAAGGACCAGAAAAAAGACGTTAACTCACCAAGGCAACCCTGAAATCCAACAGGAATCGTCCTTGCAAGCACCCAGCAGAAAACAAAAATACTCTACTCAGGATGGACCCCGGACCACTGTCCACGTTCCAAACTCACCCCCACGCCGGATACAATTTACAATTTCCATTGTCCACTCTTCACCGAGCACTCTTCGCGTTACTCCATCACCGCACCCTCTCGCTACGACTCTCATTCCACGTTTCTCCCGTTCTCTCTCACTCTCTCTCGTTCCTCTCGCTCCCGCAGCCACCCGTCTCCTCGAATCACCCCCTTTCACTCGCCTAACTAAATGACACACGCGATTACACTGACGAGAACTTCAGATTCACCAATTCGTTATCTAGCAGGCTCCCTCTGCCACCCCCCCACCTGCAGAGTCTCGCTTGATCGGGTCGTAGTCGCACCCCGTCCGGCTTCGTCGCTCTCGCGCGTAAAACCGCGAGATCCCGAAAAAGTCGAGGTCAGACGACCTTCCAATTCCTCGAATAATTCCACTTAGTGCTCCGACAAATCCGGATAAAGGAAGCCCGAGGCGTCCTGCCGGGCTTCCTCGGCGCGCGCCCCGTCTTTTGGGTTCCTGAGATTATATCAATCCCCTCGTTTCACGGCGTCGAGCGTCGCGACGGCCCCACGGCGACGATTCCTCCACCGTTCCTCGACAAAACTACCAGAACCTCTGCTCCTTCTCTCTCTCGATGGCCATCAGTTTCCTTGCGAAACGTCTTCCGCTGCCCTTTCGAACGTCCGCCCCCTTGCGCGACGCATCTTCAACAACCACGACGAACAGTCGATACATTTTGTCGAGCATTCTATAAAATCCGGTGGCTCTTTCGATTTCATCTAATCTACCGTAACTTGAACGTACGAAACATCGCGATCAACGATCAATAGGATCGTTGGCGAACATCGTGTCCGATAGGATACTTCCTCTTGGGCTTCCTCCTTCGTCTCGTTGCTTCCTCTGTCCCGTTACCTTCGCGTTCTAACAAATACTGGGACGTGTCTACGAGAAAACGCGTGTTGAAGGCCATCGATTTGTGCTCTTTATTTTCTCCATCTTCGCGTGTCTCCGTTACGTCGCTCGGATCGACGACAGCGAATGGTACGATCCTCGACTACGAGCGTGTCCCTCGACGATCAAAATCCAATGTAACCATAAATACGAACTGGTGCGTCCACGAAATCAGGGACTGGTGCTCGCAGCCCCCGTTTAGGCGATATTCTCGAGAACCGTCTCGAAAAGCTTGCGACTCGCTCGAACGAACAATTCCTCAAATCCATAGCGCGGTCTAACAGCTGCCTCCGACATCGAACGCTGACCAATGCGTTCGAAACGCCTCCTATGCGGAGGATTCGTCGACTACTGTCCAGCAGTAGGCGACGATCGAGGATTCTGGCTCACGAATGATCCCAAGGGCCAACAAGTAGATCTCGTTTGACGAAAAGATTCGCCTCAGACGGAAATCTCCTGGATCTGAACACGTTTCTTGGCGCTGCCGGGTGTTCCCGGTTGCCTGAGGATCCCTGGACAAGAGAGACCCACGTTGGGCGCTGGAGCCTTCGGTGGTGGCGGCGGTTCCGGTAGATTCTCGTCGTTCTCGTCGCTGCTGCTGTCCCCGTCGTCGTCGTCCTCGTCCATCCTGGCAGTGGTCGCGTCCACGCAAGGCGACGGAGTGCGGGTCCTCTGGACGCAAGGACTCCTGCTGTACAACGGTGGCTCCAATATCCTCTTCCCCCCACCAGGCGGTGGCGAGCATTGAAACTCTTGCAGCTGCAACTCCAACTCCTGCGCCAATTTCGCTTTGTGAGGCGGCGGACTCGAGGACGGCGAGTCCATCAGGTTCAACGAGGACAGCCTCTGTTTCCCGGAAGACATCTCGATACCAGAACAGCCCGCCTCCAATAATTCCTCCTTCTTCTTATCCCCAAACGCGGACGACAGACCCCCTGTCGCGCTCGACGCGTTTCTGTCCCTCTGATGATAGATCCCCGCGAAGATCAGTATGTTCAACAGCAATAAGAACACCCCAACGGCGATGGTGACGGTCAGAGCCGTGGTGTAGCTCTGATAGTGGCTCGAGGCTAATTTCCTCAGCAGATTGTTGGGTCCTGGGCCCAGGTTCGGATGCTGCATGGTCCTCGACGTGGTCGCCACTGTGGTCGCGACCGTCGCGTTTGGTGTACACTCGGTGGTCGAGATCATGCTCGAGACGGAGGACGGCTCGGTTGGCGATGGTACCGGAAGCGGCGGCGCTGGCAACGGCAGCGCCATCGTCTGCGGGCGAACTGCGCCTTCGTACAGGCTTGGGCTCTCCGCGAGGTGATGATGACGCATGCTGATCTCGTAGCCGGGTCGATGGAGCTGCGGCAACAGATTCAACCACAGGGACATCTTGTGGCCCCTGTAATGCGACCGCATTTCCGTCCTGCGACCAGCCTCCAGGTAGAGCTGATTTATCGAATCGTACGAATCCCAGAACAGAGGGCTCGTAGGCAGCCCGTCCGATCCCGATGTCAGCGGGCTGACGCCGTTCGGGTCCCTGAAACATCCCCACCGTGCCACGGAACACACACGGCGTACTCGATCAACCGATCGCTGCTACCGGATGGAAATTGCGCTACGGACCGTGGATGGGACGGGGGACGGGAGGAACTGAATCATTGCTGCCAGGGATCGAGGAGATAGCGAGATGGGGACGTTGTTCGCGGTTTGTTCGACGGTTTTGCGTAGCTGGATAAGGGTTATTTAAAATGGCGCGTTTTGGGTAACTTTATTTTCAAGTAGACGAAATTGTAAGTATGACACGTGTTGCTCTAATTGTCCTTTTTTTTTATATGGAAATTGCAAAATCTGACAGAATAATCGATTGATATAAAATGGCACGTTTGAATATCTTTATTTCAAGGTAGACGAAATTGTAAGTGTAATACGTGTTGATCTAAATGTCCTTTTTTCTTGATATAAAAATTGCAAAATCGGAGAGAATGATCGATTGATGTGAAGGGACGTGTTTGAATACCTTTATTTCAAGGTAGACGAAATTGTAAGTGTAATACGTGTTGATCTAAATGTCCTTTTTTCTTGATATAAAAATTGCAAAATCGAACAGCCTGAAAATCGCCCCTAAAACAAACTCCTCACGTCTGGCCATTTCCCCCTGCATTTAATTATTTCACGAGAACCAATACCCGGTTTCATTGTTCGATTTGTATAGCCGAAGAAGAACGAGGAACTCGAACGGAAATTGCGTTTCGAAATTGAGTTCGCCGGACGACTGGCTTTCTCCTAGCCCAGCAGGTGTGCTCGCGATATCGCGCGGATACAAACGCAATCGCATTATGTGTTTTCTATCTCCCCGCGCGCTGCCTGAATTTCTCTCGCGTGAAAAACGACCGTGCGATCGCGTCCTTTCTCGTGCGAGCCAAACTGGGATATCCGCGATTCGACGGCAGGAGGAATCGCTGGGAGCATCGACTGCCACGGTTCGATAATTAAGATCGATACAAGGACGAACGAACCTTTGACGATCTGCAAGAAAATCGAGGCACTCGCTTCGATGGAAGCGAGAAACGCGAGAAAAAACAGATCAATAATTAAGATCGATACAAGGGCGAACGAACCTTTGACGATCTGCAAGAAGATCGAGGCACTCGCTTCGATAGAAGCGAGAAACGCGAGAAAAAACAGATCAATAATTAAGATCGATACAAGGGCAAACGAACCTTTGACGATCTGCAAGAAGATCGAGGCACTCGCTTCGATGGAAGCGAGAAACGCGAGAAAAATCAATCTCGCGATAAGAATGGTTCGTCGATCTTTTACGTGTACGCAGCAGTTCGGTTCGTTTGGTTGAAATCACGGGAATTGGCGGGAACAGTCGGTCCCGTCTATCGAGCGGCCATTTCGACTCGTTACAATCGGGAAACCGAGGGACGTTCGTAATTTGAAAAGTTCCAGCGAAAGAGCTCGTTAAAGTTTCGCGATCGGAACTGCTGCAACGGCGTTAATTAAGACGTTAATATTTTGGTGGCGATATCGATAGGAATATCGTGTAGGTTAACTTTTCATCGAGTTCGAAGAAGTGGCGAGTGGTTCTTCGGGTAGACCCAAGTTTCCAAGTAAAAACCTAAGTTTCTTCGTGTTGCCTTCAGTTTGTTCATCCTACTCGACGAGGTAGCGGTGCGAAAGGTTCGCAAGATGAATTCACGACATCTCGCTGCGAAACTAATTGAGAAATCGATTCTAGTTACAATTCAGACCCTCGTCTCATATTTGTACCTAATTTCCATTTATTTGGTCGAAGCGTAATTAACAGAAAAAGATTAAACTACTTTCCTCTGTGTTTATCTTTTAAATATTAAGTAACTCAACGATAATTTGAATTTATTTGAACGGTCGATGAAAAGTTTCTTGAAAATTTGAACAAAAAAACTGCGTCTCCTCCGTTTTCAACGCGCGCGGACTGAAATGTCTGATTTTGCAATTTTAAACGGGACAGAAATTTGATACGAACTTCAAATTGCTCGGGTTGGTGCTCGATTAGGGACCAAATTGTATTTGCATGGAAATTACCTAGTGCACTGGCGTGAGGGACTAATCATCTCGACTGTTAGTCCAATTAAATACGTTATTCATGATTTTCGCGTGCAAAAATTGTGCTCTACGTGGAGAGGGTTGGGCAGAATCGATCGACTTGAACCGTGTTTCTTCCTGGGACCATTGTAACGCGATTTATCTCTTTCACGCCCGGGCAAGGCCAAGAGAACGCTGACCAAACGCTATCAGAAGTTAAAGCCGGGCGTAATGGCAAATAAAATCAGAGCTGTTATCTGCCAGCTTTATCAGAGCAATCTCCTTTAACGATAATTGCACCGTTTTATGAAACCCTCCGAGTGTTTTCTCGCGACTTAAACCAACATCCGCAACGTACGATGGCGTTCGACTTTATAGTTAATTTTAAAGGAATTTACCTCCTAGCTGTTTTCTGAGAAAATAAAAAACAACTCCAGTAACGTATACTAACAGTTAATACCTCACGATCTTAAGTACACGTAATAAATTATTAATCTGTAAATTATATATCGATCATTTTTCAAAAGACACAGGCTCCAGAAACGCGACAAGGCACCATCCCCTAAAACGAAACACGACGATCCCCAACAAGACACCCGATACGCAAACATTTCCCATTATTCCACGCAGCTTCGAAAGAAAGCCAGCGAGCCTCGAATCAACCGCTCTATATCGCGCTCGAAACGACCCACTACCCAGCTACTTCTCAGCGAATCCAATCTCTAAACGGAAGCTCGAGCGCGGCTCGAAATCCTGTCTCTGAAACAACCGAAGCGCGTCCTCGACGACGGTGCAAACGAAACGCGGATTCGCCATTTCTCGTGCAACGATTAAACGAAAAACATGGAACCCTCCTCATTCGAAACTTTCCTCCCAACAGGAATAATTTCTCCATTTCTCTAAATCTATGCACACCCTATAGAAAAACCTAATCGCGCCACGTTATCTAGGGACCACGATTGTCAGCACAACCGCAGCAAAGTTCTCGACAGAGGTTTCAATCGAGCGTCGCCGACTCGACAGCTAAGCAGGATGGACACCAATCCTAGAGGATTCTGGAGTAAAAAGGGGTGTAGCAGGGGAGCAGAAAGGAGGAACAAAGGGTAGGAAGGACTCACCCGCGTCTCACGAAGTTCGCCAAGTAGTGGATCAGCAGTTTCGACAAGTTCTCGTCGGCCAGAGTGTAGTTGGTCTGGGTGAGGAAAGCGGACGCGACCTCCCCGCGCAGAAGGGGTATGCCCAGCAGATAGGGCACCTCCTCGCCCCTCTGGCTCGGCCGTTCGTCGAGCTGGAAGTGGAGGAAGTAGCCGCGGCCACCGGAAGCAGAGTGGAGGAGCGCCAGCCTCAGAAGGGGTGCGGCGACCTGGCCATCGCCAAGCAGCGACAGGAGGCCCTCGCAGATCGCAGACGGGCTCTGCTCGCCCCTCTCCCAGTCGGTGTACTCGTTGCGGAGGGTCGAGTAGATCTCGTGCAGGTGGTAACGGTAGGTGTTCCGCACGTAAGTGCGCAGAATACGGTCCCTCCTCGTCTCGTTCAGACCGTTCTGAAATCATGGACGGCCCCGATGCGATGAGGGTAAACGACGCGGACGACGGGATTTCTTCTTCGAGGCGATCGTAAAACTCTGGCAACGCGACCTCGTAAAACTTTCTTATACGATGGTCCTTGGTTTTTCTTTCTTTTTTCTTTTTTTTTTTTGTCTCTTTTTTCTGTGTGCTTACGGATGGAACGATGTCTCGCTGGGTGTCTGATAAATGTCTGATAAATGAATTAAAAGTGTCGAGCAATGAATTCAGATGAGGTTGAATGTTGATGGATCACGAGATCTTTGATGGAAAATTATCGCGTCGCGTCCTCGAATTATGGCCACGCGTGGCTGGAAATGAATAATTGAAATGGCACCGCGGAGCGTTCGATGGTTATCAAATTGTCAAGGAACCACGGAAATACGCTTTAGCGAGGCACCCGTCGACCGTGACCGTTGGATCGTCGATAATGCCCGAACGCACGAATCGGTGGTCACATTTTGCAACTGCGCGCCCGCTAATTAGTAATTTATTGAGTTCGTGTCAATTATCAGAGCGCGCGTCGGCCGTTCGCGTCTCGTTAAACCCCGATTAAAAATAAATCGGCTCAATTTTCACCGCCTGCTCGTGTTCCTCTCGTTTAGGCTAATCTCTTCGCGATTAATGCGAATATTTCATTTCGAGCTAAAAATTTCGGCTAAAAATGCTATCGCAACGAAATTTCGCGTAACGAGAGAAGAGGAAGTGGTAGACGCGCATTTTTCGTAACAGTTACCCCATCAATAACCCCAATTTAAGAAAGATCAAACGTTCCCAGGTACGTCAACGCTACACGTCAACCCCAGAGCTTAAGCAAGCTCGTCAAAGTGAATAAGGTATGACGAACAGATTCGAAGACGTCGCCTGTAGCGTGGAACGAGTAAAGTACACGTTCCACTGATTCGCTTAAGGTTCATCAATACTTCAAGGACCTAATATACGAGAGCTGAGATTCGTCTCACCGTTATACTAAAGCTAAAGCATACATCGCGACGAATTTCAACGTCATTACATTTCCAAACATGCTACGGTAGTATTAATTCACTGGAATGGGCGTGCGAGCGACTAAGCGCCCGTTTCAGTAGTAACGGTCAACGGTTCGTCAGACTTTCAAGACAAAACTCATTCTAAACTTGTTATCCTTTATATCTTCTTTTATTATTCTTCGTCTATTCTTCATTTTGTAAATGTAAAACGATTATTCATTATTTTATATTAAAAGTTTCAGAAATCGTTGATCGCTATTACTGAAACAGACGTTCAGCCGCTCAAAGACCTGTACAAATGCAATTTTTACACTGTGGCGGAAGAGAAGACTTGACTCTCGAAGCGAAAAGACTGGAGATATTAAACATATGTTTGACTCCAAACTTTCTCTTCGTCTTCGAGGGTTAAGGACGTTTTCTGCATCGAAATGAGGGGGTGAAAATAGATATAATGCGAGGGAAAGCAACCCTCAAGGGTTACTTAAAGTTTGAGCAACATAGCGTCCAGACATAGAGCGACTATAGAGTTCGTTATCTGTTAAAACAAATTATTTGTTTTCTTTTGATACTCAGAACAATTATTATTCAACCTCACCCACGTAGGTTTCCCAAAACACAATTTCTTACCACCACCGTGCGTTATTTGAACTTGTACGCCTCCAGCTTACCTGTAGATCCGCGTCCGTGAGGTTCACCCAGGCTTCTTTAGACGTCAAGCCGAGCAGCAGGTCTCGATTACCGAAATTGGCGAACTCAGCGCCCGGGCCAGGCACCAGAGGCATCAACCCCGAGGATGAGGCGGTCGGCTGGAAATTCTTGACAACAGAGAGAACGGGAAAAGGTTCCCTGAAGGTAGATAAACAGAGCCGGAATCGATCCGCCCGCGCAATTAAGAGAACGCCCGCGAGACGGAAGTTGCTCGCAACTATCGATCTCCGGTTGCCAGCCACCGATCCGCAGGGCTCGGCCCCGGTAATTGCAATTACACCGTATACTTTATGGCTTTTAATTAAAAGTTCGACGACGAGCAATCTTGCTCGCCGATTACATCCCTCTCGCTCGATTTTCGAAACGAATGGGAAAGAGAGAGGAGGGATTACGAGATGGGGGAACGGAGAAAACAGGGGGAAAAAAAAAAATAGAAGAAAGTGGGACGTGGATCGAGCGACGCGGAAGCGCACGATTAACGGCGGAAGCCGCGACGCGAAGCCGAGGACTTAATACCCCGGCTTCCATGGCTCGACGTCTGTCAGTCGGTTGTCGGTTCAATTAGCAAACTCATCGCTTACCCGTCGCCTCGTCCGCTATTTCGCGCGGTCCAAATGTCTGGCGACCCGGCTGCTCGAGCGCGCGCCCTGCTCGCCCCGATTTTTCTCAATCTTTTTTTGGGTTACCATTTTTTTTTTTTTTATTAATAGAATCCCTACGCTTTGGACGCGACTGAAACTCTCTTCTTTCGATCAATTTGTTTTTTTTTTTTATTAATAGAATCCCTACACTTTGAACGATACTGAAGCTTTCTTCTCTCGATTAATTCGATTGCCTCGTTTGCGCGTGTCAATATATACGGAACGAAAGAGAAACTGAACTCGAATCGTAATAAAAAGGAAGTATTACCATTTTGTAAAAAGGGTAGGAGTATACAGGAAAGGTATGAAAGAGACGGAAGAGTTTTACGAACGTCTGGTACCTGATTGGTCGGCGGTGGCATGACCGCCCCATCGACGAAAGGAGCGAATCCAGAGGTGAACCTCGGCGGGTCCAACTTCACACGGAGAAGCTCTTCCAGGCTCTTTAAACGAAGGCACGGTGCGATGTCGTCAGCCTCAACGTCACCGGGGCATCCGGTCTGATTGGCGACGCGACGTTTTATTATTAACGGTTCACGCTGTATGGCCCAGGGTGACAGGGCAGAACCGCCGAGTAATACCACCCTCTCGATCAGGTCTGAAACAGAAAAGACGTCGTCTCGTGTAACACGATCCCATAATCGACAAAAACGATCATATCGATTTCTTGCGAGACGAAATTTACTGACACCCCCTTCTGTTTGCGCCTCGTTCGATCCAGGGTATCGCAGTGGCAAATTCACCAAATCGAAGGTATCAAAAAATCCATTTTCTACAGTTCTTACGGAATTTGAACAATTTTCGACTCGTGGTCTCGCAGAAGGGGAACGCTCGCGGCCAAAACTGTCGAGGCATTACTAGGGTGAATCCAAAGGGGTGCGAGAGGGTGGAACGCATCGTGGAAGGGCATTAAGGACGACGCGAGGTGGGTTCGTTAGCGGAATGGAGGTGCAATCTAGAAAGGCGGTACGAGCGCCACGATCCCACCCCCGGGCTCTGTTACCCTTATTCTCTGTCGCGAGGAAGGCTACACTCGAGGAAGCTTGTTAAGGTCTCTAGTGGCCGTTGACAACGGAGACGACGATGACACCGTCATCGTCGAGGGATATCCCCTCGACTGTGCGCTCGCCACGCGAGGCGTCCTGACGCCTTTTGGAATCGCCATCGCGCGGTGAAATACGAAACAGCCTGCTCGTGGGGTCGTCGTGTAAATTTTCGACTTTAACAAATCACCTTTTAAAAAAAAAAATAATGCAATCGTTATCTGGAGGTGAGTGCGTAGACCACGTCTGACCATACGCTTGCGTTACTACTTAGAAAGCGTGAATCGTGTAGATAGCACTGATGCGTGCGATATGGTTTAAGCGAAAAGAAGAAAAGAAGAAAAAAATAATGCAATCGTTATCTCGAAGTGATTGCGTAGACCACGTCTGACTATACGCTTGCGTTACTACTTAGAAATCGTGAATCGTGTAGATAGCACTGATGCTTGTGATACGATTTAAACGGAAGAAAAAAAAAGCAATACAATCGTTATCTCGAAGTGACTGCGTAGACCACGTCTGACCATACCACTTAGAAAGCGTTACTACTTAGAAAGGGTGAATCTTGTAGATAGCACTGATGCGTGTGGTACGATTTAAGTGGAAGAAAGAGAAAAAAAAAAAGAAGCAACGCAATCGTTATCTCGAGGTGACTGCGTAAACCGTGTCTGACCATACGCTCGCGTTACTACAAGGAAGAGAAGGTGGCGTTACCTTTGGCCATGGGTGAGACGGCTAAAAAATTGGCGAGCGCAGCTCCAGTTCCGTGGCCAAAAAGCGTCAGTCGGTCGGGGTCGCCGCCAAAAGCGCCGAGGTTCTCGTGCAACCAGTGAAGGCCTGCCACCAGATCCATCAAACCGTAATTTCCTTGCGCGCTCCCCTTTGGACCTGTCTTAAGAAAGCCTGCAAGCAAATTCAAACGAATCAATGCGAATTACGATCGCCCCCTCTAACGAGAATTAAATCGTGTCTCCTCTTAAAATACGTAATTTACGTCCGCCCATAAAACAGTCCA
The DNA here is from genome assembly GCF_050948175.1 of Xylocopa sonorina. NCBI lineage: Eukaryota > Metazoa > Arthropoda > Insecta > Hymenoptera > Apidae > Xylocopa > Xylocopa sonorina. Next base: position 7,929,737 of record NC_135197.1, on the reverse strand, counting down.
ACGATCTGCCTCCCTTAACCGTACATTTTAGTACCTTCGCTAATTAAATGGGAATTAAACGGTACTTAAGAAAAGGAAATGTAGGGAAAAAGAGTGCAGGCTCGTCGAGCTCGTTAAGTGAAATGTATGTTGTCAAGCTCGTGGTGTCCGAGGACTGATTAACAAACGCTTTCTACGAAGTTTCGAAAGTTCGCGTTCGCGTGGCGAAAACTTTGGGGTGGCGCGTCCAGAGGCGACGCAAAAGATACAGAGACGCGAGAAAAGCTCGAACTTCGAGCGGAAAATGTGGAATTCGTGTTACGACATACGTGACGCAGACTGGAAACACCGATAAAGAACCCAAAGTTTTCGTCTCCGTCTTAATCATCGAACATTTATACCCGTCCGTTATGGCGGGACTGGGTGCTCCAGCGAAACCGTTAAATCTTTTCGAATTCTGGGAATGGTCGGTGGGGAAAGTTTCGAAAAACTTATCTGGGCGAGCCATCAGTTTCAACGAGTGTCAGAAACTCGAGCATACGATGCTCGAGGCGAATTCGTGCGGCGGTTAAATAAATTCTGGCGGTTCCGGGGCGGTGGAGTTGTTGCTTCGTGACTTCGTCGAGAATTTCGCGGGGACCGCACGTTTTAATTCCGCTCGCAAGACGCAGAGGTGGTTAATTCCGGCAGTTGTGAACACGGAGCTTCTTATTGCTCGCGTAAAGAGGTCCTTTATGCTTTCTCCATCGCGAACACGCCAACGTTTTACGAGCAGCTTCGAAAATGGTGTCGCGATCTTTCTTGCGTTTTCCACGCAGCAGAAATTGCCACGATCAACGAGCAACCAGCTAAATTACGTTAACGTTGCTCGATGGAATATATAAATATTTGCAGAAAAACTGGGTTCACACATTTGTTAATTTTTATTGTTATTAATACTTTAAGCTGGTAACGTCTGACCATAGACTTCTATTACTACTTGAGAAGTACGTTCATGAAATTTCTTGTAATGATAATGTTGTCTCTACGGAAATAAATTTTTATTACTACTTATTACTCATTCGATTATCAGACTGAGTAAAAAGAAAGACAGTTTTTGATTACACAGACTCTGAGGGTTAAATTATGCGAGGTTGATTACTCGTGCCCTGATAAATAGACTGCGACTACACTAACGAACTGACTGTAATACAATTACCTTTGTACCGTGATTAAAGTGAAATCCAAATGCTTTTCTCCTATACTTTGCGCGTCGTTTGCCTGCTTCTCGTTAAATTCACGATTATCGTAATTAACAGCGTTCTCAGCTTGTTATATTTAACAAGCCTCACTTTGCGATAGTTATTTCGACGCGCGAGGAAGATTACTACCCTGACGTGTCAAAGAAATTCCAAAAAGTTCGCCGTTGTAACAGAAGACTTCGCTTGGTACGAGAAATTCACGAATAAAATATTGAATTTCCAGTAAAACGAGATACAACGTTTTTTCCTTCTGCGTTCTTTACTTAAATATTGATAAACGTGTTACTGTTGATATTACAGTCAGCTACATCCAGCTCGTCGCTTTTTATTACATTACAAATTGAAACTCTACTCGCTTTATTGCCGCGGTACTTTCCACCCCCTCCCAGCCACTTTATGTACAAGGAAATTCCGAACTCTAATTAAAACTTGCAAGACGGAGGTGTCCCCTATTTCTTAACTGCAATTAGCGCATCATAAACTGGCAAAAACCCTCCTGCTCACGGACGGAACAGAATTCAGCGTTATGAGCTAACGCGCGCATTAAGGGCTGCATTAAGGACACGCGCGATATAATTGCGTTGCGACCATTTCGCGTCAACCGTGTACTCGAGAAATTAGTCAAAAGTGTTTTATTAACTATCTCGAGTTTCTCTCCCTCTCTCTCTCTCTCTCTTTCTCTAAGCTATTATTAAACTTATCTCGAGAAAGATGTCTAAAAGTAACAAAACGAGAGGATTCTTTTTAAACAGAAGAGGTACAAACTATTTAACAGCGTGACGCGAGTTACCAGCTTCTTAGCTCCTTGTGCAAATACCGCGAAGCAGCAAAGAGCGGCTGGTTCAACTGGTACGGAGCAGAGACCCGGGGCATGATTAATTCCAGTATTTACCCTAACAATGTTACGTCGCGCAGCCTTTAATTACTCGAAGCTTATCGCTCGTTTCATTAGATTCGACTCGAGTCGGGAGCCGCTGGTTCAAGGTTATTCATAGAGAGCAATCAGAAACTTCGCGGCGAGGAACTACCACGGGGATGATATTGCACCCCCCAACCCAGCGTGGTTGACGGCTGAACCACGAATCGCTGATACAGGAACTTTTCAATTAAAATGCAAATTTTCACCTCTCGTCGAGATTCGACAATTTCGCGCCGCGATTATATCCCCGTTTCCACGAACGCGGAACCAGCCGCGTCTTCGATCGATTCGTTTAAAATAAATAGAGCACACGTTTTGCTTGGTGGTGGAAATTTTAATCGCGCGAGATTCGACAGAAAACAGGGACCAACGAATCTAGAAAGTCTACAATCTTTAATAAATACAGAAATAAAATTAGAAGCTGCCCAAAATTAATTTGAACTCGAAGCGTATTTATTGGTACCAGATGTTCAAGACTAACGACGAGCGTGTCTGGCGAACGCGAGACCCTAAGACGTATCGATCTTATTTGCATGGATTCGTGGTCCTCCGCCATTCGACGCACGATTGTATCAGCCGCGTCCCCAAGTTCGATGCTGGCACCGAGTCGACGTGACAAGAACACGAGATTCCGCCATCGAGGTTTTGCCGAACCGATTGTTCGCGAATTCGCCTTTCAACAAGAACAGGCTCTCGTCAAGATTTACTGCCAGCCGTGATTCACGGTTTAACCATGGATTCGATTCACCCAGTCGATTTCATCCGCGCACAAAAGCTCCTCTTCCAGCGATATATAATTCAATACAATTAATTACTCTCGAAAGAAATACGTGGAACGGTTTCGTATTATTTTCGCGAGAAAGCAGAGTTAAATTCTGCTTCGATATAATACACTTTTGGTATTCTTGGTTTTCGATCTGCTTATCTTTTATCAGTTCCCTCGAAAGCTGTGGCTCGTGACGCGAAACAGTCGAGACAAACGTCGAATTATTCTCGCGACGACGTGAAACAGCATTTCCTAGCCGTGCCACGGGAAATTTAACTATCCTGGTGGTCGAAACGGGGCGGAAAACGGGGTAGCGAAGAAACACGAAGAAATCGAGTCGAGCGACAGCGGCATATCGGATAACGCCCGTGGCCGTATTGTTTCGCATCGACGGCGAACGAAACGTGCCGAGACGGTTCTATTCTAACAATGGGTAGCGACGAAACAAGCCCCCGTTGATAGTTGCAGTTGACAGGGTGCTAGTGTTCGAGAAATTATACTTCGGTTCTGTCCTAACTTCGTGCCACCGTCGAGGCAATCGATGCACGTTCGATCGCGAATTAAAATGGTCCAGGATCGACAGTGACGCTGGAAAGGGGTTGTTTCTGGTAAAAAATAATATAACAGCGAAGAGAATTCGTGCGAAAGTATTACTCGCGCCAGGTGAATCGAAAGCAATCGAATTCATCCAAAATCGAAGAATTCCGATACATTTTGCCGTAGCTATATTAGAAAAATTCATTGAATAACTTCGTTTCACCTTCGATCAAATAAAAGACCGTGGAACTATGATATTACGTTCTGTAACGCATCCAAACATTCCAACGATTTCAACTACTTAATAAAATCAAAGTTTCATCGAACATTCCCCTCGAAAGTCGAAATTCCGTCCTATTTAACGAAATAGCCGAACGATGTTCCATATCGAGTTTTCGACGTTTTAAAAAAATAAATTCTCTGCAAAGAAGAAAAAAGTACAACTGAAATTTGATTCTACACTACATACAGGGTGTTCTAACATCCCCCGCAAAAATCCACTATGCGATAATTCTCGTTGGCAAAATTACCGCGTCCCTTCATCGAAAGGGGTGGAATTTTAAAGCGTACGAAGACAGAGGCTGCGTTTGCCACGCATGGCGCCCATATCTCTCCCTTTTTTCCATCGAGAATGCACGCGAAACCCTCGAATTCCTCCGGCGATCGCCGTGGGCGCGTCAGCGAATGGATGGGGGCGAGGATCGCGCCACCGCTCGACGGAACAACCCCCGTATTGTATCACGGGAAACGGGGGTTACCCTGAATAGAGGACACGCTACCCGCGTTGCCGCTCGATTTATCCTCGATTTATGGCGCGCCTATCTGCCACGCGTTAATGCCCGCCATCGCGACACGCCGCGATGGCTCAATTACCGTTCGACGAACGAGTGAGATCGCGAGTTGCTTACTTTCCACTTGTTCATCATTCTCGCTTCGCTGAGATTCGATACTCTTCACCCTCTTTCGATCATTAGCAGCTTAAAAGATGTATGTATCCCACGATCGCTATTGAAACCTCGTTAACCCCTCTCTCCGCTGTATAATTACGCTGGTTAATCTTCCAAATCGATTCACCATCCTCGTGTCTCAAATTAAAACCGATCCGACGTAAATAACGTGACGAGAAGAATGTTAATTCCCAACGAAACACGCGGACGGATGAAAATTACCAGAAGAACCGGATGGAAGGGTTGTTCTGGCGCGGTGCAAAATGAATACTGCAGGCGAGCTGGTTCACAAAGGGTCTCTGCTCCACCGGGAATATTTAAACCCCGATCGGTCGTGATATCTTCTTTTTTTTTTTCGTCCCTTCGTTCCCCCCGTTTTCGACGGTCGGTTAATTAAAAATTCCATCGTCGTCTCTCACGGCTACGAAACGTAACTCCGGTCCAGCGCTTAGCAGCGTCGATTTAACCGGGGAATCCTCGATCGCCGCGCACGTCGTGTTGCGCGAAATTCAAAGGGGTTTGCTTTAAAACGGCGAAACAGGGGGTGGGGGCGAGAGAAAGATATAGGAAGCGAGGCTTTCGAGGGCTTATTGAGGGACCCGTTTCGCGTTTGAATCTCGCCTTATCGCCGGAGAGTATTTTTACTGTCGTTATATTCCCTTTGTTTTCTTTACCCCTTTGTTCAGCGCCCCTCCACCCTCGTTTTCTACTCCGCTACGAGAGCGCCGCTCTCCTACGATCCTCTTTATCCCGCGGACGAGCCAAACAAAAACGATCCTCCTCGATACGCTCGACGAGGAAACGTACCCAGCGATCGCTCGATCGCTGCGGATCGCATTCACTTTGTTCGCCAGCGCGTACAATCGCTGAGAATTCCTTCTAATTCGTTCAGTTTCCGACTGAATAATTAAACAAGCAATTTTGACTCGTCCGTTGAGATCGATGCGACCAACGGTGGAGAAGAAAGTCGATGTCCAGCGTCGATCGCACACGAGGATATCGATCCTCCGTCGACAATAGTAAAACTACGCGTAACTTTAAATCCAACTTCGAAAACATCCGTGGGAGCACGCGAGAGTCCCCGTGAATTCAGGTGAACCGTTGGAAAACTGATTACCGAACTCCTTAATAGCGACTAGTCACGGAAACCAGCGCCCCTTAAACTCTCGCGTCCGAAATACTGCCGCGAACACGATCGCCATGGAATCGAGTTCAAACATTCAACAGTTCCCCGTCCCCCAACCGTCTCTCCCCGCTATCCACCTCTGTCATCCCATTGAAACCGCCCAACCCCTCTTTTGCGCGTCTAATTTCGTATTCGAGGGTTCATTTGCTGCGTTGAATGCCCGTACAAGTGCCATTCAAGTTGTCGTTTAGCCCGTTCAAGTATCCGCCTCGAAGCAGGCCAGTCTATCTCTCTCTCTCTCTCTCTCTCTTTTTTTTTCTGCACCACCAGTAGTGCGCCCACCCCTCCTCCTCCATTATCTCAACCCTTTGTCCCCGATAGCAACGGACCGTGGGATCGCTGGCGGTGTATACAAACGTGGAAACTTTGTATCAGAGAGCCCAGCTCCAGCAATCTCCCATAATTCCCCGAATTATTCCGTGCCCGCGTTCCTCTCGCTGTGACTAAACATCCCTCGAGCTGGATCGTCTGGCAACCAGCGCTGCCAGCCAAGATTGCGCGAACTTGGGGTCAGGTTTCTGATTAAGATTCCAAAGGGCCGTTCACGAAGAGAGGAGCCCCATTTTGGCGTTGATGCAATCCTCGCGCGAGTAAACGGTAACAGGTTCCTCGCAGTGGCTCCCTTTGCTCCTTATTCAGCCGGAAAATTGCTCGGTGAAATATTCACGCGGCGATTAACCGACGGTCTAAGCCGTCCAGCTTCGAGAAGCTGGACGCGTGATGGGGATGGCAGGGTTAGACGTCTCGGATTGGAGAATCGCGGTGGTTCCACGTGAAAATTGCCACGCTGAAACACGGGCCATTCGATGCGTGCGTTTTTAATGAAAATTCCCTTTGCCATGCGTCGACAGAGGCAGGGGTTGGAATCACTGATCAATTAAGAATTCCTTGTCGCGCGGGGATGGTCTGCTCCCTCTGACGTCGATGGATCGCGTTTTTCTTTGCCCATCTTCTGTTCAGACCCCTGTTCGAGTATTCGCGTGCGTTATAAAAGAGTGTTTTAATTACACGCGCAATTTAATCGATGCATGTGTGTGTGTGTGTTAAATGATCCTAGAGAACGTGAATGTATAGCAGTGGTGGAAGAAGAAAGCACGGGGCGCGTTGATATATTAATTTCGTGTACCATTACGACCATCGATAAATATCTCGCAGTTTATCGGAATAAAATTCCATAAGCGAATGAAATTAAACGCGCGGGGGTGAAAAACGATGCCAACAAATCTTCTTGCTCCCAGCGACGCGTATGTCGGCAAATAATACAGCGGGGTAGTAAAAAGCAACCAGGGCGGGGCCAGACGAGGAAACATGGCAGCGTGGAGGGAACGCACGACTGAAAAAAGAGTACAAAGACGAAAAAATTGCAATCAGGGAAGCTGGATGGGAGGAGAAAGAAAGGGGTGAGATAGGGCCAATAGGGAAAGGAGCGGAGGCGAGCGAACGGACAAACGGAAAAGTGTTAAAGGGCAGCCGCGACGAGGACGAAGAAAACGAAGAAATATCATTTTTTCTCCACCAAGAGAAACGTCGCGTCCTTCTCTTTTTGTCCTCCTTCGAATTTCCAATTACCATTGACCGCGCGCCGCGATAAACAGCGGCTCGCGCAAACGGTAGAAAAAAAACGAAAGTAAACTCATTAACAAGTAAAAAGCCTCTTCGCCCAGGCACGCATTCTCTGGCCCTCTGTTTTTCAAGAACGAGCGGAGAAACTTTTGAATTGGTCTGCGGGAACCACTTAGAACGTGCTGACCGTGGATAATTAGAAGTTTAATCCTGTTCCGGGGCTAGGTATCCGCATATTTCCCTTAAACGAGCCACGCGAACTCGAAACAAAAACCTGCACGCGGAACCATCGCGAGAACGGAACCGTAGACAAGGGGACGATCCTCTTTTGTACACCGCGTTCCTTGTCCACGGCAAGTTTTTAGGCGAACGGTGGCTCGTGCCCTATTATAACTCGAAGAATACTTAACAATATCAATTTCCGCTCGCCTCCCGCGTTCCTTTCTTCCCCCTTTAATTAAGCTCCTCTCGAACTTTCCACCTTGGCGAGTAAAAATTAAATAACTGCGGCGAATTACGTTGTTCGAGCAGCCTCTTAGCTTCCCTTTCACATCGAAAACAGGCATAATTAAAAAAGAAAGAAGTAGATTACTCGACGCAAAGTGTCGCTGGTTCTAACAGCTTAGAACCCACTTTGGTTTAAGTAGAATCGCTCGAACAATTAAATTCCTATCGTTTCGAAATAATATTTATTAAATTCCCAAAGAAACACGTAATTCTCAGAATAAACAACTATTGATTCTTCATCTTTCGTTTGATGTTCTCCCCTCAGGAAGAATACGCGCGCACGAGGCTCCATCCCCATCGATTAACATTTTCACCGGCAGAACAGACCAGCCATTGGCCAAGTTCGAAGTTGCGCGTAAAATCGTTGACCAAGGGTTTAATATAAGTTGAGAAAGAAATCCACGGTTGCTCGCTGTCGACAGTCGAAGCAAAGGATAGCAGAACAAAATCAACCGTAACGAGCGAGAACTCCCCAAGACTTTACTCGAGAAGCACCCTCGCGACGATACGCCTATTCTAATCCCGCTTTTATGCATCCCTCAAGCTTCGCGTGTAAAGATGTCGCGATATTAACAGTCAAACGTCAGTATATAATGCTTCCAAGTCGAACGCTGTTCCTCTTTACATTTTTATGAAATTCAAACTCGACGAGGAGGGGATACACAACATTAAAATTTTAGGGTAGTTTGTAAAGCAGGAAAATCGACGAACGTTACGCTTGTAAACCTGTTTACTCGCAGTGTTCGCATTTCTACGACGGTTTTCTCGTCAATGTTAAAATCAGACGCTCGTGATCCGAACGATGGATAATTTGAGAGAATTATCGCGTTTTTAGTAAAGTTTCGAGATACTTACCGAGTATACCGAGACGAAAATTAATGGACACGACGATGAGACGACCGTAAGCAGCCAACGCGGTACCGTCGAAGGAATTCCCAGCGCCCCACGTATAGGAATCACCGTGAATGAGAAGAAGGGTTGGCAATAGGTCTGCGGTACTACCTAAAACATCGAACAATAGCCATTAATTATCGTGCAGTCGTAAAACGTTTCGAATTTTCATTCCATCGATTCTCGCAAGTGAAATCAATATCGATCACGAGGGGTAAAACATATAAACAACCATATTTTCTCGTCCTGCTCTGGTCAGGAGGGATTAAAACGTGACTGTGTTCTAACGCAGACAATCTCATCTGGAGGAACATTTTTCAACGTTTCGCTGGCCCTCGTCGATAGCCTTCGGCGAAACGGAACCCAGTTAATTTCACCCCCAGGAACGAACCGTGCGCAGCGTCCATTATCGATAAAAATCTGCGAGCGCCCGCCGTTTACGGGGCGCGAAAAATGGAACTGCAAGACGAATTGAATCGTAGAACGGTTCAATTTTACTAATTAAACTTGCCCCGCTCGAACGCGGCTGAATTGAAAATCTGCGATAATTCATAAAGCCAGCGAGAGAGATCAGAACGAAAAACACACGATTTGAACGCGGCACTGTTTGTTCGTTAAAAGGGCGACAGAGGGGAAAATCGTGAAAAATAACCGCGCACGCTGTAACGACCACAGCTCTGTTTGTTACATGACACGCATTTGCAAGTAACGAAACGGGTCCTTTGAACCGTGTCCGCGACAGAACGTTACATACAAAAGTATTTTAATAGAAATCCAAGTGCTTTATATCCGCTGGATAAAAATAAATGTGAATAATTAAACAGGCATTTCATTTGTCTCTATGTGTTCGCGTGTTAGCGTGCAAAGCATGTTTCTTTCAATTAAAAATGGATTGAACGACGTTACATTACTGTGGCCGTTTAAACGATCGTAGAAATGTATAAAAATCGAATTAATCGCGATCTTCTGTATCGACTGATTGATACAAAATGGCGAACACGTTTACGAAGATAAAGGGTACGATTTACAAAAGCCACAGATATAAAGTCAGCAATTATCGAGTAATTGTGGTAACAAACGATTGCAATTGACGGAAATGAAATTTTTCCAGCAAATGTTAAATTAAATTTCAGCACGAAAGGAAACAGATTCTAATGTGTCGTCATGTTCCATTGCTGTTACCAGTTTGCTGAGAACATAAGTTTCCGTTTTATAGAAGAGAAATTACCTTTAAATCTGTAGGAACACGATCGTTTTGAAAAGTATCCGTTCGCGCGAACGATGAAACCATTTTACGCCGCTTTTAAAAGTATGCATCTTTTATACGACCTATTTTCCACGAGAAGTAATAATATTGATGTAAATCAAGCTTGGTGGTTCCAAGTGATCCACTTCGCGTATCACACCTCCCTTTGCTACGTCAAAAAAACCGCTTCCTGCGTTGAATAAAACATGGAAACCCCGCTGTAACACTTTCGAATGCATTCAACGGTACAATTTGATCTTTTTTTTTTTATACAAACGCAAGAGAGCAAAAGAAACTTATTAGATCGCAGTCAAAGCAATTTGCACCCTCAACAAAAAGACAGAAAATCGAAAATTCTGAATACTAAATTAAACATAATCGAAACGAACGATTTTTGGTAATATTTGACTCGAAAGTTCGATACTGTACAGTAGTGTACGCCAGAAATCGAAATTCAACCCCCGTGGAAAAGCGGATCAATATTTAATGCGGGTTACAAATGGTTCCTCGATATCGGCCGCCTCTCATGCGAAAACAAGCCGCAGGAAAAAAAACGGCTCGTAAAGAGCAGCGAGTCGGGTTCCTTTTTGTGGCCACGATTAGGGAAACGATCGACTTCCATGCTCAAAGCTGACTCGCTTCGCGAGCAGTTTCTTAGCCGATCGAAGTTTCACGGCAGCAAAGTTTTTTTTTCGTTCGAACGATTGTCGAAGGACGTGAAATTTTTCTTGCTCGAAATTGGAAAATCTCACGAACAATTTCATTGACTATATCGCCAGCAATTTCACGACTCTAAAGCGCAATCGAGAGCTCGTAAAACGAACTTTTAAAATAAGTCAAGGTATTCGATAGTTTCTCACGTCTGATAAAAAAACTCTGGAAACGAACATTTCATTAGGGCAGTGGAACGTTGTATCCACGGTTTGCGCGAACAAATAAAACGTAACGGATCGCAGCGAAAAAAGAAACTCGAGAAGGAGCTGCAAAGTAACAGCTGAAACGAATACATTAGAGGAGCGAAACGTCCACCTTGTCGCGCGTTTCGCGTGGCACCCTTAAAACGGTCCACGTAAAAGTGCAGCGGCAAATAATTTCAATTTAGGAAATACAGCCGAGCAATTAACTTAAAAGCAAGCCAACCACTCAGGTGCAATTGCGAATAACGCGCCGCGTTTCTCGTGCAACGGATCGCAAGCAGCCAAATACTGTTCGCCAGCTTCAATTTATAAATGGCTCGCGCAAGAAGAGGATCGCGAGTCGACGCGTGGACACGAATCGTCGACGAATTATGAAATTATGAAACTAATATTCTACACAGATGTACATACATGAACGCGTATATGCTCTCTTCTTGGTGTTTCAACAAACTTCGAAATCCTCGGTCAATCTTGCAAGAAGAGAATCGCGAGCCGACGCGTGGACACGAATCGTCGACGAATTATGAAATTATGAAAATAATATTCTCCACAGATGTACATACATGAACGCGTATATGCTCTCTTCTTGGTGTTTCAACAAACTTCGAGAACCTCGGTCAATCTTTCGCGAACTCCATAGCACACCGATCAGTCTCGAAAAACTTACAACTACTTTAAAAGCTCCAGCCGATTGAAGTTTTTATATCCGAAACTCGTAGCCCGTGAGTGGGCTCCAAACTTTTCCGGAAGTCGCAAATCGATACGACGATGTCGAACTAAATGGCGCAAAAAAAGTCGCGGGACCAGCATCGATACAACTACCAACAACCCTGCAACGTTTCTATGAACTCCGCTTCGATACATCGGAAAAATCGATCGAGACGAACGAAACTCGACTCCTGAGATCAGTTGCGTATTTATTATCAACAACACTGGCATTTCGTGGTCCTCTCCTCTTCGTCGTGCCATTGACACGCATTTCGCGATGCAGAGACGAAAGTATTTTCACTTTGGCGCAGGAAAATCGAACCCTCCGCGACGCTCGATTGGCCACGAGGCGAAGTGGCGAACGGAATCGCCCCAAAGGGTTGCCGTTGCATTATTACACGGCGGGGCAAGTTATTTTCCCCGGGGGCCCATCGTCACGTTCGCGATTCACGAAATCGCATAATCGTCCGCGAACGAGCCGTAACCGTGGCGTGTGCAAGCGATGCCAGAGGAGACGAAACACCTGTTGCAAGTTCTGACACAGTGCTATCACTGCCAAGGCGGACAGATAGCTGACAAGACCGCGACCACTATCTTCGTGTCGTGTCCCTTTCGAGGTGGTCCTGCGGGTCGCATTCGTGAGAAATGTACGAGTGATCCGTTACTTCGTGTCCTACCACTCGCATTCTGAACCGCCTGATCCTTCTTCTTGGAAGGTTCGATCGCAAATTACTCTCTTCGCGAATAGAGAAGCGTGTTATCTTGATTTATATGAAATATGTTTACTAACAGTGCCTTTTTTTTTAATTTTTTTGGTTGGAAGAACTGACTGGAAAGGAGTAATCTCGAAAGCACAGTGGAGGATAAAATTTGTTTAGAGGAGAGAAGGTACGAGGACGAATTTGAATAGAATCGCATTTGCATTTAATCTGTTCAGGTATTCGACTCCACGAAATCAGAAGAAAAAGAGAAGATCGAACGGTGGACGATTAACATTCGTCAAGTGAACAACACTCGCCCTCGGAGGGGGAGGACTTCCAATCGTCCTGAGAACTTAACGAGGGATCTTGAATCGTTACCAGACAGAGGGACGTGGCTCGAATTTAAAATATCCCATAGGAACGGGTTCAGAGGAGACGTGGATCTACTTGGTCTGCCTTAATTACATTTCACGGTATTATGCAAAACGAGGCTAAGGGTGGAGAATGGAAAACAGGGGAGAGCGAGAAAAGGGGAACGAGGATGGTTTCCGCGAAGAATTAATCCTTCCAACCCTCTGACCCTTTTCGTTCGATTTTTACTCAGCTGCGCTCCGCGCGAAATGAATCAATTTTCAGAAAATACACCGATGGAAATGGGGATAATCGATTACTTCCGTGAAATAGAAAATTCCACTCCTCTCCGCTTTCCCTGCGATTACTTTCTTGAGATCTTGGTGATCAGAATTCGCGATACGTTCATTTGAATCCATTCTTCGATAATATCGCCTGAACGAGGCGAAATTGCTACGAGCCGATGATTCCGCTCGGTATGACGCAATTTATAGATCCTTCGACTAAAAATACCGAGGGGGATGTAATGGTAACTGCATCACACGCTCATTAAATTTTTCTGGCGTTACAGCTACGATGTAACCGAAGTTTTATCAATCTAGCGTAACCTGACGGTTTACAAAGTATAAATAGTCTGTGAAATCAGTTTGTGGAAATTCCTTTGACCAAGTATGCAACGTCACTTTATTTCGACTAGTTACACGGCGATGTCTAATCTAGTTCTACGAGGAATATTCTAGACAAGTCTCTTAGGCTCTACGAAACTATACCTAAACTTTTATTTTACACATAGATTGTTAAAAAATATCTTCGAAACGCCCGATACAATACCATAACACTTACTTCTCTAAAACCTTAATCAATCAATCTTGCACCCTATCCTTAAGTCACTGGATACTTGAATAACTTGAAACAAAAAACGTCTCACCAAAAATGAATAAACAATTCGATTCTCCCGTACAATAAATTCCATAATAAGTATCCAACGACTTGCGATCGTACATTCGCTCGAAAGAGGCACGGCTACCCTTAAATCGCTACCAGCGTCTCCTCTTCCCCGGATGTCCTCCTCTTCGAGGCAGCGTCCGTGATCCATCGATGGGGGTCGTAGCAATCGTCGATCAGACGCGAGGCCACCTCACTCCCGCGGTGCTTGCAGGTTCTCTCTCGTTAATCGAATAATCGTCTGCAATGCACTACGGAATTGAAGAAGCAACGCGACCACGAACGTAACAGCCGCGCGTGTGCGTGTTTACTCGGTCCAGGGGTGCGCGAGGGTGTGCGTCCCGCTTCCGCCTCCGCAGCTTCCTCTTCTTATCACTCCTGTTCAGCGTGCCCTTTTTCACGTCCGTGACCCCGGGCATTCTTGCCGGGTGACGTTCAATTCTCCCGTTATAAATGGAGAGAGGAGGGCAGCAATTTTCGCCGGTTCCCAGATAAGCCCGACCTCTCATCCGCTTTCATTCTTTTTTCCCCTGCCCGTTTCCCTTTGATGTCGCGGGGCGATATTCCCGCGTACAAGAGGATACGTGCATGCATTGTCGCGGAGAAATTACACGCAGCGTGGTATATGAAGGATGGCGCGGGGTAAAAGGGGGTGTGGAACAGAGAGAGAGAGAGAGAGAGAGAGAGAGAGAGAGAGAGAGAGAGGAGGAAGAGGTATAAAAGGGGAAGTATAGTCGAATAACGCGAGTCGTTAACCGCCAGCGAAGTTCGCGAGACGAGAATTTTACACTGGCGAATTTGACACGCGTATTTGCGGTAGACAAATCCAGGAAATGGTACCCTCCTGCGAACTCAAACGAAGGTGTACACAAGTTTTGTACCTTACTTAATGCTAAAAGCATTCGAGTCTCCTTTGATCCCGGTCCCTCTTGGATGCCACTTTTTTTCGAGCAGAGAAATGAAACGTTCTGAACCCGTCGTGCTGTTTAGCTTGTCGTTTAATTATTTATAAGTTTCAGTTCAAGTTGGCAAATCGAATTCCGTTACCAAGGAGGAATATCGGATTATTCCGCGTTATTTAGTAATTGTCTAGCACGAGATGCTCTCCGATCGAATTTCTCTTCTTAACAGCAATTAATATCGCCAGAGTTCGCGAAAGAGATGGTAACTCGGGAGGAGGACTCTGAAAAGTCCTCCCTCGAAAGGAGGGTGGAAATAAAATAGAGAAGATACGGATAATAATAACCGCGAGCGAAGAAAAAAGTTCACGTGAAGTTCCTAATGGATCATTTCGATCTGACAGATCTTTTATTATTAGGCTAACTACGTTCCCGCTCGTGTTCGACTTCTCAGCGGATATCGGCGGAAGTTACAACCGGATGAAATTTAGTAATTCGCGGATAACGAGCGCAGCGCAGCCGGGGTGAAATGATCGAACTTCAAGGGAGGATAAAAGCCAGCGCGGACGGTGTTTCTCTGTATTTCGCGTTACGCGCCAGTGAAATCTCGAGGCAGAAATTGGATTAAGAGTTTCGGAAAAGTTTGCCCCCGCTACCAAAGAGCAACGGGGGCGAGTTGAACATTTCTCTTGCGGGAAAACTGTTTCGACGAGAGGTTACCTTGCCCTCCGTGCGCCAACTACAACTTGTCGATTACGCGCAACTCCTTTTATCCTTAAAATTACTACCATTACGATCCGCGATTTTACGCCAGTTAACAAACCGACCAACTGTTACGATCGAGCCATACTCGCTCGTGGAAACCAACTTGCAAAAGGGTAATTAAAACCAGATACTTTCAACCGAGACGCAGTGTTTGCATCGTCTGGTTAAAAATTCGCATATTCGAAACGCACCAACTGGAGAACTATAATTACCAGTGTGTTTTATACAATTACAGACGGTGTTTTCGTGAACCAAGTCACGTTTTGGACCGTTTTTAGCAGGTGTCTCGCCACCTCTGTCATTTGTCCCCATCTCTAATTCAGGCATTAAACGTCACAACGGCGACTCCCTTAATTTACCAAATTTCTAGACGTCCGCGCGGTTTTCCCCGCGTCACGTAAAGCGCGTTCAGGCTTCGCTTTAACGCTCGCGTCTCCACTCGAGTTAATTCCTCGGTGGTGAGAAGCAAAAAAAAAAGGCGTTATGTTTCGAGCACGAAGCTGCGCTACAAAGTGTTATCACTTTTAATTAGCCGTTCTCGGGCCAGCTCGACGCGATAACGCCAGCCTCTTTAACCGGACCTCCGCAAAATACGCTGTCCATTCGGCCAGGCTGAAACGCTTTAAACCATCGCGCTGACAACGGGCGATCCTTTAAAACGCTTCGAATGGAACGACTACGCGTGGCTACACGTCCGCCTCTCCGGAAGATTAATAAACGTAGCTGCTTAATGTCCCAAGAAAAGCAGCGAATAACAAAACGTGCGAACCTTTCTGTATATCGTGAGAGAAACGCGTACGCGAGAAATTTTGTAAAAAAGAGTAACGCGTTAAAAAAAATGAGTTGTAACTCGCGTGTGATGGATCGAGTAATTTTTCACTCTCCATGCAAAGTGTATCGATTGTACGCGAAATTAATTGTTGCTCCCCTCAGCCATGGCAACGCTAGAAATAACAGGTCTGCGTGTATACCAGTGGCCAAAAGTTTGGGATCGTCGTACACACGGAAACGATCTGAACAGCCGAAGAGAAAGACAAGAAATAAAGAACGATCCGAGACTCGCATTGTCAGTTAACAACCGAGCGCTTTCTTCGACGCGTATCTCTTATTTCTATTCATAGAACAACGCGGACAATCCCAAGCTTTGAGCTCTATTAGACGAGAAAATTTGTACCGGCAGGAAATGACGGGCGCACCGTGAAAGCTGTTAACGCTGTAGCTACAGCTTACCACCCGCGCGGCTTTCAATGCGATCTATTATGTGGCCTTACTACGGGGAGTACCTTCCAGAATCCGACATTATCTCCTGCCAGCGCGGCGCTGCCGTCTCGAATGCGAGCGCGCCGTTCATGGCGGACTGATTTCATGAATCATAACACTGAATTAACCCTTTCAATTCCAGCCATTCAGGTTTAACGGTCGCGACACCACGAACGAACGGGATATCGGACGAGGGGAAAATAGGACCGAGGGAATTGACACTTTCGACCTTAACGAGCGGCGAAATCGTGAACCACAACGTGGGGGTGGGATGAGGGCAACCCCCTGCGAACGAGTCCACGCAAAAACGGCTCTTCGTTTGGTTCTTTAACACAGTTACATTGGTAACCTTTGAAAGAGTCTGTTGACGCTCGTGTGTTTCGCTAAAATTAACATAAAAGTAGCGATGTTCGAATTTTCGAAATGTCCTCTGTTGCACTGTGAATAGAATAATATGGTCTTTCATGAAAAATCGATACTATTCCAGATAATTAGCTGCCATGCGAGCGTTTGATTAAAATAGAGCCAGCTTAATTATTTCGATACGTTATTCAATTAACAACACGCGAACTACCTGTGTGCAACTTTTCTACCGATTAATTCGTCCCGTGGCAAATGGGGGTTTGTTAACCGTGATTTCGACCACCAGACTGTATTGAACGCTCCGCTGTTCGATTGTTCTACTCGCGCAAAATTTTCCAACCCCTATTGATCCTTTGACATGCCAAACCCCACAGTTTCAATTAACAACGCGTTTATATGGAGGCTGCATAGCGCGGTGAAGTTTCGTCACTTTATCTTTTAACAAAAAATTGATGTAACGCAACTTCTACCGGAAGTAGACGCGTGAATTTGTACAAATCGCATCGCTTTCGATCGAGAACATCCTTATTTAGAGTTTGCGCGGCCGGATGTCGCGATTCAGAAGTTCTCCAGCGGCAATTGCGCCAATTACGTTTTCCAGCAACAAATATTCGTATCCGGGCGAAACGCGAAGCCGCTCGACGAAGCCATAATAATCCGTGGGGGGGCGGGAAAACTTAATCCTCCAATGACCGAAACTTCGCCAGCAACTTCGAAACTGGAACTGCTGTACGCTTCGTGATACCAAATGACGCCCGAAGGATTAGCCGCGCTAAACCAGGCGATCTTTTATAATAATTATCGCGATTGTCGTTACGTTGCTCCGGTACTCGAGTGTACGAACAAACTTCTGTCAACGAGACAGGGAAAAATTCAATGCGATACGCGTCTACGATGTGTGTTGAATTATATGTCAACTGAGAAACAAAAATGAATCTTGTGTTAGGAAATGGAATCCAGTATATAAACTGTGAAATAGTTCTATCGACTCTAAATAGTTCTTAATGATAGGAAAACACGTGCAGACAATGCGTCGTCAATTTCTTTGAGAGGGAGGACCCCAAATTTCCTATGCGAAGTCCTCACAATTAGCAGAGTCTTCAAAGTGAGAACGTGCTAACGTTTCATTCAAGCTTTACAAATAAAGTTATAGACTATAAAGAACATTGGACTGTTTTCATTTATTATTACCCATAATTCAATAATATGATTTTCATCACGGGAAACTTGTGTGGAGAACGGCGTCAGTGGAAGGAAGACGAAGAGGTCAGACATAGCTGTAACAGACGCGATGTATCGCACGTATCTTTACACACGCGATAAAAGATTACAGTTTCGAGGTATCATTCTAAACCGGTCATTCACGAGGCAAATGATGGTCGCAATTTACAAATTTACACGGTTGTTACACGAACGCAGCTAACTGAAAGTAGAGCTGTAAAAACCCTCGATGGACAGTCGACGATGCAATAACCTTTATCGACGTTCTATTCGCGTAAACTAGCCTCGTACTCTTAGGAAACGCATTTTACGTCCCCTTAACTGAATATGGTACCAATAGACTGCGAATATTCGTTCGTTTCTAAGAAATTGAACTTTCTCGAACGAAAGAACGCGAAACGATACGCATCGTTATCGTATTACTCGACAGCAAACAAAAGGATCGAGCCACTAATCACGCAGCAATGAATAGATTAACATTAACGTCGAGCACAATCGCGCTGGTGGGACGACGATAAATTAACGACGCTTCGACACTGACACTGTGACTTACGAAGCGCCCCTTTGTCTAATCCCGAGGAACACGAGCCGTGATCCGAATCTACCAGGATGATTTAATCAGAACGTTCAATTAGAACGCATCAGCGGGTGCTGTTCGAAATTACCGAGCCTCTCAGACCCATCTCCAACCCTCTCGTATTTTCGTCCCGCTTTTCCGCCTCGCGGAGCGCGAACAATCCTCCTCGCAAAGGGGCGAAAGATTTCGGGTAACCGCGGACAAAATATCACTCGTATCGCGAGTATGCGCGAACGTGCGCATCGCACGGCTACCTGAAAACGGGCTACGTCAATATTTAAGGGAGTTGTCTTGTGCAAACGCGCGGAAATGTGGAATAATATCTTCAGGAACTTACGGAACGGAAATTATTCAAAAGGAACAACAGCTACTATTTGCGATGCTACTTTTGCGCGATCCCCTGCAGCGAAAAAAGTTTCGCGACTGTAGAAACGCGAGGAGAAGTATCGTGTGGGTTATGCAATGCCACGACCGTCGAAACGACGTTGAGAAGGAACGGTGAACAGAAAATTAATCCGCAAGACTGTGACTAACATTTCGAGGCGAAGTACGTGCTCGCGAGCTTGAACGCAGTTACTGGATCGTGGAAACTTTTTAATTGGCGATACTTCATTATCGCGTCAAAGTTTCAACGGGAGACGAGATCCCGTGCCAATGAAATTTCTATTTATTTATATTCCTCCTCAGCCTCGCGTTAAAACGAGGCGGGTAAAACGAGCGCGTCGCGAGTGACACTAATTTTCGTGGAAAATTGAATACGTTATCCGTTAAAACGATTAACACGTCGCGCGGACACGGAAAATTACGTAATCCCAAATATTAGCGGTAATGCGTTCGACCGTGTCGATTGTGCGCGCGCGCCTCCATCAGATTATCATCATCGCGTCGTCGATGAATCGTCCTATTGATGTAAGCACGTTTATTTCACCGACTGATACTCAGCGATGGAATAACGTAGGAAATTCATCATCCGGTCCGCTGGTCCCGCTAATGCAAGAAGCTAATGCTCGCAGCAACGCCAGCCGCCCAATGAGAAGCGATGGCGGTAGATACAGCTACTCGCAATTGGACAACGCGCGGTAGATACAGCCAGTTCTAATTAGACGACCGCGTCAAGACTGAGCCTGTGCACGTGTACGCAGTACGCCAAATAATTCATCCTGTCAAAATTCTACAATACGACGACACGCGAAATGGAATTTCCTTCGGGTCGATCTCTCGTCTCGACCAATCCTTATTCGCGCCACGAATTCTACGACACGTCCACGGCTATTAGAAACGCGCAAAGGGGAAAAAATGTCCAAGTACTCCGTTGTAAAACAACAACAAAAAAAAAGAAGGAAAAACACGTTAACCGTTACGAGCGACGAGACGCAAACGTCCCAATCCGAAAGACAGCTTTTCTTCACGAACGTACCATAAACTTGCTAACGAGGACCCCGCGTATTGTTCCGTCGAACGGAACAAAGACCTTCCGACATCCAAATTCTACGACCCCATTATGCACACCTTACGACTGGCAAATAAAGACGTAGCATCCACCTAAAACCCGATACTTACTGCGACATCCCGGACGCTACCCTTAACGACCGTTTGCCAAAAGGATCCCCGCTCGACGGAGGCGAACAGCCCATCGGCAATAAAGCGAAAGAAGGTTGCATTCGAGCTTCCTTCGTAGTCGAAACCGCGATTCCTCCCCGTAATTACAATATAATTACAGCCGTGGGAAGGAAAAAGCACGCGACGTGCCCTGGGAATCTCGCGATCCACGTGTCCCGCCTCGAGCGTCGTTAATTGTCGTCATTAAATTGCGGCCGTAAACCCATTTCCAACAGCGTCACGGTTCGCTCGGCCAAGAAAAAGGATCTGCGAGCGGGCGTTAAGTCAAACACGTTTCGCCCGGGGAATCTCATTTAAATACCCCGTCTGGACCGCTCTCGAATGCTGGTAGAAGGCGTGGGAGAGGGGAAGGAGACCGTTCCAGTGGCGGAAGTATAGCCACCGAAATACCACCACCACCGTCTCGTTCTTCCCGTAGGAGAACCCCTCTGGCAGCCTCCCTCTTTTTCCGCGCACGGTTCACTGGTTCTCCCCGTGGCTATATCGGAAGGGTGGAGAACGGAACGCAGGGACGGCGGGTAAAGCTTCTTACGTGCAGACGACCCGGGGCACGCAGAACGGCACCCGTTTTCGAGGAACGCGACGCGCAACCATGCGCGGCTAAGACGACCAGGCTGGAATATCGCCTGGAAAAAGTCCGTCTCGCCTCGCGGAGCAGAATCTACCCAGGATAAAGCGTACTCCACGTTTATCTACTTTGTGTAAGCGAATTCCGACCGGCTACGATCCTTGTTAACGGTGACATGATGGTTTCGACCAACGACGTTTTCGGCTCGTTCGCTCGAGAGCTATGATATCGTTGCTTGTAGGAATTTGTGAACGTTTTGCGGATATGTGGGCTGCTTCGAGGGACTCTTTTGATTGGTAAAAGATGTAGCTAATGGACATTTTTTTACATGCGTGGCGTGATGCGTGGCACTCGTCACTAGAGGGACATCATCGTTTACAGTTCCTCGAAAGTGTGCAATTACTTATTCGTTCCAATATATGCGACTTCTGACTTGTTTCTAATATACCAGCGTCTAAGACAGGGACTGCTACTGGAGTGGACGCACTGATAAGTCCACTAGCAGGCCCAGGACGAAACGTTATTCCATCTTTTTTCTTTCTTTCACTCTTTCATCCGCAGCAAAACCAAAGCAACGCGCTTCAGATGTGTCTATCGATAGAGTAAGGTACGTTTCAACAATTTTCACGGGTGTCCTATCACCATGACGAGGTACCAGCGGTGTTCGACTTATGAAAAATGAATCGAAGCATTAAATTTTATCTTTTAATTCCAGACCGGGGAACGAACCGTTGCGTAGCTCCCGATGCTTGTTTTACTGCTGCGGCGCAACGATGCGTTAATAAAATCTCGGCTGGCAAATAATTTTTGCAAATAAATCCCTCCGCTTCACAAAGAAACGGGGCAAAGAACCGATAAAGAGAGAAAAACAAAAACGCGCGCCGTCGTTATCCTTAATCCTCGTAGTGTTACATCTAACGGAAAATCGTTATAAGCGTAACGTAAATCTTTCTCATCTTTGATGCAATTTTTAACGTCCTCCCAGCCTCGCGCGATGCAGCTCTCCGAGCTTTATTTTATGCACCAATTCCTTCTGCGCCCGACAGAATATTAAAAGATCCATTAATTGCGAGTTTGATAAATTCTACCGAGTTACAGCCACGATATTACTTACGTAACATCTTCGATATCCGTATTCCAAGAGCGCGATCGTTTTTTTGAATAGCGACGGAAATAAAAACGATTGATGTCTGCTTTCCATTTAAATGATACCAAACGCGACGCGATTGTTGAAAGAAGAGGTGCGAATCTTGAATGCGAAATTTAATGTTTAATAAATTATCGAAAGATAAAACTGGGGGATGAAAAAGTAGCATCGAGATCAGCGAATCGCGCGACTCTTAAATTGCAGCTCGACTGGTGCGAATGACAACGGTGAATTTACCAGCTCGCGAGTCCGGCGAATGAATTCCCCTGACCGGAACTTCATCACCCCGACCTCTTAGTTCGATGGTCTCGCCGATGATACGTTATTTGGATTTTTCCCGAAACTCATGAAATATGCATTATTTTCGTTCTTGCACGGCCGCGTTTCTTTTCATCGCTCCCGAAGAGCCAAATATTGGATCCCAGCCAATTTCATTTCGCGCGAACAACGCGCTGTTTCGATTTTCGAACAACTAATAAAATACGGATTTATATGCATGACCCTCTTTTCGACGGGATCGAACCTAAATCACTGGGCTAAATCGCATCTGTCATGCTGGAAAAATTGCGCGCGCGCGATAAAGCTCGCGGGCGATCGTCGCGAATAAATTCAGGGCGAAATGAACGGCACGCGATAAACAAAAGCGTTTGTTAATATCTGGAGCTATGAATTGAAGTCGTGGCGATCATTGGAAAGCAGTTCGCCGTTCATCCGTTTTAACGCGACCTTTACTGCTCGTTGCTGGAGGGATCGCAAGTAGTATAACGTATCGATGGTCAGACGCGACGTGCATTTCTAGTTTCCTCTCTATACGATTGTGAAACTCTTCTATTTCGTGAATTTCTCTCTATACCAATGTAAAAAATAGCCACAATTAATTGCGATGTTTAATTTTCATTCCTTTGAATCCTCCACACATACTTGAACTTCAGAAATGACGGAAACTCCCAAGTAACTCTCGTTCGATCGCGAGTGCACGCGTTATACGACAGGTTAGATTAATAGATCAGTTTAACTGCATAAAAATTTCAGAAATAAAATGAAACGAGCCCGTCACGTTCATCCGTTCACCTATCGTATTTACCAAAGCAACCTAATCGCGCTTGCGAGCTCACCTCTCCATTTAACGCCGTACCCAGCTATTATTATTGGATGTGACGCTAACACGAACCGACTTGCGCTTATCTACCCGCGTGCAACAACTTTCTCTTCTCTAACGACGATAAAAATATTCCCGCTTATAATAGATAATAGTTATATTTTTCTCGCGTTGACAATCGATTTTATTAAATCGGTATTACGGAAGAATTACACAACCCACCATAAGTACGTGCGAGAACCAACGGGTAATCGTTCGAGGGAAGTTTAAAAGGTGCACTTTATCTTATCCAACGGTGAATTTGTCAAGTATATACACTTTTATCAGAGGTTATTATAGAGATAATTCCTGCGAATATTTAATATACCTTTTCTAAAAAAAATTCTTCAATGTATCGAGAGAGGGAGAGAGAAAGAGGTAGATGAAGTTGAGAAATTCAACATTGGTTAAGTAAACCTCTCCCATCCAGCTTAACGCTTAACGCTCGGATCCGTCGTTATACAAAGTTTTAAAAACCTAAACAGTTTCGCAGATATAAAAAAAAAAAAGGAAAAAAATTCTCTATCGCGAGGAGACACCTTTCCCGAGTCGTTTAAAGACCAACTTCGAGGCTAACGGCGAATAAGGTAGTCTGGATTTTCGCGTCGCCTCCTCGTTTCGCTTGGCTCGCAATCAGAAAAGCGTCGCGACGGACCGATCGATGCCGTTCTTTTGTCGTAGACCTGCTCCTCTCTTTTCTTCTTCCGCCTTCCTTCCACCACCCATCCTACGTCCTCCGACGCGCAACCCCCGCGCGTCTCCCCTCGAAATCCGACGAAATCGGAGCGTAGGAAAGAGGGAGGGAAAAAAGAACGACGACGAAACAGGAACAGAGAGAGAGAGAGAGGGAGAAGAAAAAAAAAAGAAGCAACGCCGAGACAACACGGGTATCCAGAGCTCGGTAATCGGCACCCCCAAGACCTTGCTATAGAACGCTGCGCCCGTTAATCGACAACCTACTCCCTTTTTTGTCTACCGTGCAAAACGTTTTATCTAGATCCACCCTATATCCTCGATCGAGCCCTCCACCCCCAACGTCGCTGTGCGACAGACCGTTTTATACGCGTAGATACGCGTTTCTCTTCGAAAAACATCGCTGGTACATTTCGACGAGCAAAAATAACGATCCCACGGCGTTTGTTCGTAAAAGTGGGGAGATACGAGAATATCCGCGTTCGACTCACCGTGTGGAGGTTTGGGCACGTAGAGGTTCAAGTATAGGCAGTCTTCGCTCTGGTTGGCCAGCATCGGGGCTAGCCTCTCGAGGTAGGCGCGTTTCGATCGCGGCAGGCTCGAGTCCGGTCTTGGTGGATTCTGGGGGCAGGCAGGCGGCATGGTGTCCGCCAGCTTGGTGCCGCGCCACGGCGTCGGCGTGACCGGTGGCATGTAACGCAACGCGCCAATCGGCGGCGTGGCGTAGGGCACGCCGTAATAAGTCTCGACGGAAGTCGACGATCTGGCCTCGACGCCGCGCAACGTCCCGTACCGGGTCCTGACCGTTCTCGTGCTATACTTCTGGCTACCAGCAAGCGCCTCCGCCCCGCCGGAGCACCAATGTCCGCACAACAGCCCGAGGAACACGACGATCGTCGCCAAACACTTCTTCGACTTGTCAGCCCTGTTCTCGCAACGCGTCCGCGTCTCTCCGTCCCTCCACGACTCGTGATCGTGGTCCTCGTCACCGTCGTAGACGCGCCACGGTTCCGCCTCGTCCTCGAGGGCTTTGTCGCGCGAAGAACGATCCTCGAGCCTGACAGACTGCCCGTGCTTCCTGTAATCGGCAGCAGTTTCCGAGCACCGGCAAAGGCACCGCTGGTACACCGGATCACAATGCAGGACAGCGTCGACACACTCATCGTCGAAGATAAACGACCGGCAACTATTGTCCAGAGTAGACAGCCCTTCGATGGCTTCGATAGGGTCGAGAGGCGAGAGGTCTTTCCTCTTCCTCTTCCTCGGAGACGAGGAGGAGGACGTCCGCATCGCGTCACGCCGCCGCGGACTGGCCCCTCCGGGCCCCGCATCTGTGGGGCCCTCCTGCTAGGGGTCGTCCCTCTTCTTCTTCTTCTTCTCCTTCTTCCTCTTCTGCTTCTTCTTCTTCTTCTTCTTCTTCTTCTTCTTCGCTTCTCTCTGAGGCTGCTAGATACTTCTTACTCGCGTCCTCGCTGGCTCCTCTGTTTTTCCTACACCGTCCCTCTCTCAGGCTGCTTATCACCCTTTTCAGACTGTCCACTGCCACCACTTTCGATACCACTTCTTTCACCGCCCTCCAATTGAAACTTCCTCGCGCTGCTACCTTTTTTGTCGATATCCGCTCGGCTGATTCCTCCGCTCCGCTCGCCCTATTCTTCGTCTCTCCGCGGTCTTTGCCCACAGCCAGCTCCCGGTACAGCCCACCGTTCACCCTCGGTTGGTTCGTGCAATTAACGAGCGTCAACTCACGTAAGATCGGTGCCAGCGCGCTGATCGGCTGCGAGGCTCTCAGTTCCATCCTCGAGGACGTGCGTAGCCGGCAACGAGCTTCCGCGTCGCCTGGGACTCGCTGTTTCTCGTCGATGTCGCGCTCGTCGTCGTCGTCGCGGTCGCCGTTCGTCCAATGAACGACGAGCTCGTGTCGACGTCGGTGGATGATTTTGAGGGAAGCATCGGCGGCGTGGCTGCGATTTACACCTAGTGCCACCCGTTCTATTGGACCGCGTGCAAGGAAGACGAATCTTCCTTTGGTCGAGCCTCGACGAGGAAAAAGTTTCCACCAACTTTTCTACGCTTCGATACAGAGCTGAATTGAGGGGGGAGAAGCGATTCTGGCAGTACTCGGAACGATTCTGTTCGGATTCTTGTTTATTAGGGTATATCGTAACTCTATTAATCAATTCCTTGACTTTGTTCGTACTCTAGAAGTTTGTTCGCTGGCTGGTCTTCAGGCAGACGGCTCGCTCGCGGTTTTCTGCAACGAGAAACGCAAACAGGTCAGTTAAATGTTGCGTAATCCAGGAATAAAATATTGCGAGATTAACCTAACCGAGACAAGTATCCGTGAAGGGTATTAAATATGAAAGCGTGAGGATATTTTTAGGACATTTCAGTGTAACCTCTGCGAAACGAGCATATTTTATAGCCTCGACAATGCGTGTTGAGAGTACTTTAATTCGAAAGCGCGAATCCACGATGGGAACGCGGAGGCCTCTAAACAAATTAGTCTCGAACCGGAATTGCATTGCATGGAAATGAAGCGCGACTCCGTCGGGGACAAATGGAATAATAATATCACAATCTGGCGGCCAAAAACCAGCGGGGTTTTCGCTTTTGTTTCGCGTTTCTGCAGACGTTTAGCGGGCTTTTTCAGCCCGTCGGGGAATCACGGTGGACAACTCAATTTGAAACGGGGTCGGTTTCGAGCCGCCGCTAATGACACGAGAACCCAATAACACACCAGCCTCGCAGGCAATGCGAGAATGTCCAATTTCAAAGTCTCGCGTGACAGCCCCAAGTTTCGATCAAGAACTCGCGCCCTCAAAGAGAAGCCAAGTTAATTAACGAGCGTCTGCCCTCGCGGTGTCGATCGTGATGTTTACGCGAGAAATCAAGCTGGAACGCCCAAAGAAAATTGCCAACGACAGCGTGCGCAGATTGCAGAGCGCGGTCCAAAGAAGATCCACGTTTGATCGTGGCCACGAGTTCGCGTCGAAGCCTTGTAATCCGGAATTTAAATACGTCTTCGCAAAGAAGGATCTACGTCAAAGTGGAGCGTGCGAAACTGGATAACGTCCACGCGAGACAAATTCCGCAAGACTTTACGAACGTAGTCCCTGCGAACGGAACACGTACGTGTCGTGGAACAACGTAACAAGATAGAAAGAACGCTCGTGCATTTTTATGCTTCCAACTCGTGGTGCACGATAAATAATTTCACAAAAATGGGTCCAAAAGTGGATTCTTGACTGGTGTTCTTTTTTTTTTCATATTTACATTAAGAGTAGGTATCCAGTCACGTTTGCAAAGTGAAGATTCTACTACTTGCTATGGCTTGTAGGTAGGTCATCGATGACCTAGAGAATACGACACATCCTAATAGATTTATGTATAATTAAGTTTGGAAAATGAAATATGTAATAGATACTATACACGTTCGAATTTCATGGAACCTCGAATATACCAAGGAAAATAAAACAAGACATTCGAGAATCTCGTCAAATTACAAATATCAAATACTTTACAACGCTCTTCAAGGCGTCTGCTTCGATAAAAATGACTATCAACTAATATTCGCCGCTACGTCTTCGTGATGTGAAAAGTTTAAGGAATATTTGAATTATTTCTGAGGTGAGAATTGATGCTTCGTCTCGACGACGACAAACGACGCCCGTTTCTTATCTCTGTTCTATATTCCATCCAAGGGAACCGATGCGTTTCCCTCAACTTCCCAAACAGCCCAATTCCGAAGTTGGATCAAATCGTGTGCTAACCACTTGCCGATTTGTCGCCAATCCAGGGCTTCAATCATCGCGGCTAAGACGATCAGTTCAGCCAGATTGCACAATGAATTAAACACACATTGCAAACGAAAATGAAATTGCTATAATAATAAGAATAATAATAATAAGACGAAGAAGAAGAAGAAAAAGGGAGATAGAGACATGATAATGGACTGAATCGACAAATTTTGTCAATGCCACACGCGCTTGTCTCGTCAACGATGGTACATCCTGGCGAGTTCCGGTTGCAGCGCGCGTCTGCTCTAAAAGGGGATCAAAGTGTCGCCGGATTACGCGTCAGATTCGTCGCGATCTGTCTATCTTTGACCTGATTCTGTCACTGGCCGAGGTATCGATAACGCGTACGATCGACGAGATAAACGGGACACAAGGAACAGGGAAGGACGAGTTGTTCCCGGCGAAATTAAATTCCTAGCCCAGCACTAATTGCAGGGGACAGCTGGGGACGATTAATAATACACCGTAGCCAGCAGCCTCTGTCCGTCCGAACTTCCACCTTGACGCGATCGATCCTCGTCGAATTAGGGAGACAAGCGAGACACGATCGACCCGTGAATTTTCCGCTCGAAATCCCTGTATTTTGAACCCAACGGACCCCGACTCGATTATGCGTTCGGGGATAGTCGCCAGGATGCACGCTGGCTGACTTCTCGATGTCCATTAACGATAATAATCGATTGGAATTTTGACTGAGTTACAGCTAGCGTATCGTTACAGTTTCGATCGTTCGAGGAACGAGTATTTATCGAACTTATCGTACGTGCAGATTTCGCGAGCTCGCCATAGGATTCGAGGTTCCAAATGGATGTGCCAGACTTCGAATTCCGCGATGGTTTGAGAAAAGTCTTCGAGCAGCCCCGACGGGAGTGCATGAAAAAAAAAGAACGAATCCACAGAAAAGCTGGCGCTTCGTTTCACCAGCTGTTATTCAGAATCCCGTAACGGAGGCAGGGAAACAGCGGAGGAAGTTAACGGAGCCTTTTCAACCGTGATTAAACTGTAAGCTAACTAAAAGTTCTCCATCCACCACGTATTTGCATACCTTCGAACTTAAACGGCTCCAAATGGAGAGGGGGGTGAACAAAGTTAACACTTCGCTAAGTAGTTTACTATTAAACCATAAGCCACGAACGAGCAGGTTGTCGGTAATTTACACGATCAGACAACGATAACACCGCGCGTTGGACCCTCGCGCGTTCCAAAACGATCGCTCCTCATCGTCGAGTAGACGTACCGTTTCTCAATCTCACAGAGTGGCCACTCCACGAGGACGTCCCGTTGGCGCACACGGTGGGACGCGAACGCTTCCAGCCGGCTACGCTCAGCGAGTCAACCGCGACGGAAATCCCATAACACGAGAGCAGCCATCTCGCAACGAACTGGTCCAGTCTGAGGCGGCTGGATAAAGCCAGCAGCCAGTACACATCGCGGTGGAAACGATCGAAGGGAACACGATCCAGATCCGGTCTCGTATTTCACGTCTAGTTCACCACGCACTCGTGCAGGTCAACTCCGTCCGCTCGGCTCGCGAACAAACTCGTCCACCACTCCACCACCTGCACCCTCTCTCACAACCACTACCCACGAGGTGTCTTCATTATCTCGTGATCGCTCTTCTTCCGCTGTCACTGCTATTCCCAAACACGAGAGTATCTCACGACGCCGCTTTACTCCTCTCAATGGTATACCCGTCGACAACTTCGCTAGCTGATCGTGTTCGTAGCCCCCGCATCGAGCAATCAGGGACAAGCGGAGGGAAACAAACAACGAAACGGTGAGAAACTAACCGAAGATGGCAGAAGAAACGAGAGAAAACGAAAAGAAGACGAGCTCGATCCGCGCGCACGAAGTCGCGACGAACAACGCGACTTCTGAACGAGCGACCAACCGCGACCGACCGACCGACCAAACCCGATCCCGACTACCAATCCCAGGGACGACCCGCACCCTCCGTGTGCGCGATCGGCAGTCTGTCCCGGGCTCTACTGATGGCCAACCGCGCGACCTCCATGGAGGTGGCGGTGCTGGTGCTGGTGCTGCTGCTGCTGCTGGTGGTGCCTGCCGCTGCTGCTGGTGCTGCTGCTGGTGCTGGTGCTGCTGCTGCTGCTGCTGCTGCCTCTCGGTGGTGGTGGAGGCGGTGGTGGTGGCAGCGTTGGAGGTGGATGACGGTCCGGCACTCGAGGAAGCCGGGACATCCACGGCGCCGACGCCTGGTTTCGTACCGACCACCAGTCCGGTCGATAACGCCACGGCAACCCCCGGGTCGTTCCGGCTCTTCTCCTCCTCTCTCCACGCGTTTCTCTCTCGTTCACCTCCTCCGTTGGTCTTCTGCTCGATTTTCTTCCTCTTCCATCTCCTTTTTGCTTCCTCTTCCGGTTCACTCCTCTCTTCTATCACCGTTGCTTCTTCTCCTTTCTCTATTTCTTCTATTTTTCCTGGTTTATCCTCGTCCGTTGCTTGTTCTTATACTTTGCTTCCTTGATCTACCAATGCTACCGTCTCGTCATTCCTATCCTTGTTGATTCTCTTCTGGTCTTCATACAGAGCATATTACTCTTCGTTTTCTCTTTCTGGTGCACTCTTCTCTTCTATCTGACCCATCGTTCCTCCTCATCCGACGGCGTTTCTATGTTCAGAGAGCAGAGCTCGTGAATTCCTCGCCCTCTCCCTTTTTCTCTACCCCTCATCCTTCGCGAATACTGGCCGCTGTTTCGACCGCTGCGTTCGTTTAGCTTCCGCGTGCCAACCGAGGGCTAACTCGAGAGAGGACGAAGAACAGAGGGCAGAAATGGAGGATGGGAACAGAGAGGCGGCAGAGACGTTCCCTTTGTAGACGTTGGCAGCAACAGACAGCCCTCTGGCTGGAAACGGACGGACGGTCCACGATGCACGCCTTAAGTCCGTACCGCTGCGCTATCCGGTGCTGACTGCGCGATCAATTGCACTTTCAAAGTGGACCAACGCCACGATTGTTTTCGGCTCCGTCCACCACGAGATAAATAACGCGTCGAGAATTAGTAAACATCGTGGATACGATCGAGATACGCTAATGGGAACTGAATTAGCTTGACTCGCGATTCTCTGTAACGACGAAAAGGTGGAAGGGTTCGACGAACGTCGATGTTCGAGGAATCGCGTGTTTATTAAGCGTCAAACGAGCCGATGGATGGCGGTTTTATTAGGTTGCTGGATGAATGCGACTCCGTAAACGGCAACAATTTTTCGCTGGCTGTTTATGGAAAAAGTTTCGAAGCGCTCGTCTGATTTATAAGATCGCCCGCCTTTTGTGCGCGCGAACTCCACTCGATCGAGGCCCGCTGACGGTGTACTAAAATGTGAATTATTATTTTCGAAACAAGAGTAACGGTCGATGTGTCTCGATACTTGCCACGGGCGGGACTTAATTGGAAATTGTTGAAAACCTTCAGAACTTTTAGTCCGTCGAACTCGATACCCGCGCAACTTCCGATCTCGCCGCCATTAATTCTACTATACACATCGTGGATCCTCCGCGGCTTTTCCTCCCCTTCGTCAATATTCTTCGAGTGAGTTTCTCCGACAATAGAACATCTAATGATTTCGAGGAACAAAAGATTAATTCACCTTGACCGTTCTGTCATTGTCACGCTCAGCTCTCGTTCAATTACGATGAAACATCTTTCAGGGACACACACGCGGTTGCAAGAAAATGGTAATCGTTCGTCAAATTAAATGGACGATTCGTACGAACGCTTAAGAATAATCGCATGTAAATCACTGATTTTAAATATCATTTTACGCATAGAATAGATTTATTAATCAACACCTGATCGCAAACCTTTCTTACCCTGTTTTACTCAAACTGGTACCAACAACGTCTAATTAACTCGTCCACCAAAACCACCCGATAAGCCGTTAGACATCCAATTTCAAGGAGGAAAGTTGCATCAATATTTCAAACGATCGACGATCGCTCGTAAACTAAAATTCTCAGGAGAGTATCGCTCGATAAGAAGCTCAGCGGGCGCGAAAGCTCGTTAGATATTAAAATGATACTGCTTCTACTCCAATCAGCGTAAAATACCGCGGGCGAATTCAAAGCAACCGGAAACTTTGTAACTGAACGCGTAAAACCGTAGCCACGCGCGAGAAGGGTGGAGAAACTGTGTAAATAAATGCATTCGAATGGCCGTGATCGGCGCCACGACAGAACTGGATCGAACGTAACCAGAAATTGCCTCGTTATCCTCGTCGTTATCATTAATCGCGTGGTTTAACGAGCGAAGACTCGCGCTCTCCCCGTTCATCGGGTTGTCGCGAGATTCGGTTACGAACAACCCCCTCGTTTCGTCCTCGACGTACCGCTTTATTTTTAGCAATTTAACCAGCAAATCGGTAACAAGCTGTTCCTTTGACGATTCGAAATGTAAACCACGTCCATGGCTATTATAGTTCTCCCCTTTGGAAGTGGTCCTGGTTTACTGGCCACTAGACGGATCATATCACAACAGTTTCCACAGCAAGTACTCGCTTAACCATCCTGTTCCCATACAGTAACTTCTGACCTGACTCCATTATCCTACGTTTAAAGCATGGATGTGCTTGGCTAGCTTAAATGATGACCCCAACTACCCTTAACCGCTTCGATGTATAGGTACTTCCGTAGCAAGCTCGACTCTTAAAAAAAAGAAGAAAGAACAGAACAGAAGACGAAACGAGCTTTAAACCGATCGAAAGTACGTTCGCGTGCCGGATCGATGGGCGAGAATGCGAATACAGACGAGCGCACGCTGAAAGATATTCCGCTCTATAAAACATCGAATTGCCTCGACTGGTTGATGAAAATATATGGTACGTATGGTACGCAGAGAGAGAGAGAGAGAGAGTTCGGATGCTGCGAGAATTTTGATCGCATTCACGAAATTGCTACGAAGTTTGCCTGGGTAGTTATCGGACGGTATCGCTGATGCGATTCGGTGTTCATAATTGAACTTCTGAATTGAATATACCGCGCGTGGTAAACGGAAAGATTCGTGAAAGCGTGTGAAACACGAAAACAAAGTCTGACGATAAACTAGCGTTATTTTTTTGTCATCCTCGATTATAAATGATATCTCTTTCTGTCTAGATTTTATCTGATTAACTAATTGCACGTGTTGTTTCGACGACAGTAGGAGATAAAAGACAAGGTTCTCTAATTTTTCCAAAATTCCACACGCGCTAAGAAACGCGATGCTATCGCGAATTACATTTCATTCCCAGAGTTCCCATTGAAATCAGTTTCGATTTCACTCGATTTTCAATTCACGCTGTCACGTTTCCCTTTTTCTCTTCTTTCTTTTTTTGCGAGAGCTGTTCGATTTCCAATTAACTTTCATGTTCTTTCGCGCGTTCGATACTGATATCCACGTGCAGATTACACGCGTAGAATCCTCTTAATTGTCGGACCAGTTAATTGGTATCAACGGTCCGTCACTTCCGTAATTTTTTAATTCTCCATATACACTTAAATTACAACGACAACAGCCATAACGACTCGTTTCCCTCGATCGTCGATATTTCGAACCTCGCTATCCTACTTTTTCTCGCTTATTAATCCCCACTCGTCCCTTCGAATTAAAAATGACAGAATTAAGCCTCGCTACCGCTCTGTTTATTGCACGAACACTAACGAATCAATTTGACGAACTTTTCACGAGCACGAAACTTTAATAATTAACTAGTTATTTTACCGTGGACGCAGTCGAAAATGGAGTTGGCTTTGCTTTCCATTATTAATTAAAAGCTTTTTTACCGAGTAAATTAAAATATTTTAAATCTTTCATTTAATTACCGTCAAACATTTTCATCTGGCTAACCGCGGTACTCATTAAATTATATCATATAAATAATTATATCCAAATCAACAATTTTCCCGAATACCTGCCCACAATTTAGCGAAAACGAAATCCGTCTCGCTTGCTTTTATCTCGTGTTATAAACAAGTCTTTATAAGCGAGAAAAAAAATATTGCACAACCCCTTAAGTAGCTTCGCTATCCCTTCGATCCAGCGGGCTATTCACAAAATTGATGACACGCGATCTATTTCATAATCCAGCTCCAAACGTGCGATTTAATCGCGTATCTAGATTTACGATAATTCACGCGATCGCATTCAACGAATTGCACGAGATCTATCCGTCTGGAAATTTCAACTCCTCTCGCGAGCGTTCGATCTCGACGCTGAATCACGCGCCAGGGACAAAAACGAAGCGCTTCCACCCTCTTAAACTCGACTACTTAGCAACACACGTGAAAAGGGGGGGGACGACAAAATCGATTCCAAATCGGACGACGACGATCCTCGTATAAGACGCTCCTGAACAAAACCCATCAACGAGCCATCGACTTTTTCGAAACGTACTACCTACAAACAACCCCCTTCAGCTGGCCCTCAGCTAAAAACAGAGGAGAATCGGTACAGCCGGACTCTTCCTTAGTTGTTCCATTCGTCTCTATCAAGAGAGTTGGACAAAACGCTCGTCACGGGCTCGAGAGACGGGAAATTTAAAAAAATCTCTGCAGCCTCGCTCCTTCGAGACGGTCGATCGATTCCCGTCGCGGTTAATTAGATCCTCTCGATCCCGTGCAATCGAAGGGAAAACCCGGATGCTTCTACCAACGCGGACAAATAGATCGAATTTCCTCCTCTGGATAGATGCAGGGTGCAGAGGGTAGCTGTAACTTATGAAGCGACCAACTCGATAACGGAACGGGGTGGAAAAAAAAGTACAGTTGGGGTGCGTGGAGATTGGACTGCTCGTTGTTTGTCCCGCTAAGGAAACGCCGTTAATTAAACGGCTGCGTCGAGGAACTCGCAACTATCGAGAGGGAATTTAGGCGATGGAATAAGTCGCTGCGACAACGGCGTTTAATTTACATTTCATTAGTTCGACGTTAATGCAGGAACGGCACTGTGTTCGCCATCGAAATGGTACGTCCAGAGGAAAAACGTGGGTTGAAATCAGCGTTGGGCATTGCTGAAAATATTTTTCTGCACGTCGACTCGCTTTCGACTCAACTAGGGGTGGAAACGATCGTTTTTGTGACTCGTACGTGTAATGTGTCAACGTGCACGAAAAACAGTTTCGCGGGACGGAAATTTTAATCCTTGGAAGGACATGAGAGTAGCGAGAACAACGCAGACTGAAAATAGATAACAGAGAGGAGAGCACGAACACGAGAATTCGAGGCAAGTGATAAGAAAAGGGAGCCAGATTGTAAAATTTCTCGAAGGTCTGCTTTGCAAACATAAACGAAGTGTTACTGACCCCAAAATGCATAGCCTTGGATAGAACGCAGAAAACGTGGAAATATTACAATTGCATGTTACTCGTATTGTCGTTCAAATATAAATGTTAAAAGAAAACATTTTAAAGATACAAATCAGCACGTGCTAAACATTTTGCCAGTTTCAAGTATCAATTTATACATCATTGCATTATTGTTTCACAATTCTATTTGTGTATGCCTGTTCTGGAACTATAAATATCGTGCATAATTCAAAGAGGTTTCGAGAATTAAAATACGACAGGGATTATTAAATATTAAGAGACTTTTAAACACCTGTTGAATATCTCTCGTCACGAACGGTTCATTTTTAAAATATTAATTTTAGTACGTCCACTCATCTTTTTGTCCACTTTGTCGTAAATACACTCCTACAAATATTTAATAACACGTGGATTATAACATCAGAGTTTCGAGAGTAATTTGTATAAGCAGACAAAGTGCAATAGTCACTGTTACTACAATTAACAACCACCTTTATCTATGCATTAATATACTATACTTTAATAATTATTCTTAATCTAATCCTTGAAGATATTAAATACACCTCGAATCCACCCTATACACGATATACATAAACCTTGATTAAAGTCATCAATTGATTACGATACAGAAAAACAAATAACGCATGAAGAAATGAAGGAAATAATTGTTACAGTAAACATTAAGTATTACTGACCATGCTTTATGGTATTCAGGGCCATCAACTTCCGCACGATACCAGCTCCTCGAAGTCGTCGAGCTTCCTGGCGAACGCGACACAGATTCGCAACACTTTGGGCGAGCAAAACGTATCAACGAAAAACCACACGTGTGTATCTTGCTTCGATGGTGTCGACGGTATTAAACGAAAAACGAACTCGCAATTATTCACTATCAGCACATTTTACGTGACACGTGAAGCTCGCGACGATGTCGCGGTAAGAACGAGCGAAGCACGACTGATCGTCCTCTGCGTCATTGGGTAGAAACGCGCGTTTAGACCACGCTGTAGGACCACAACGCAAACCGATAAGTTCGTTCCAAGAAACGAAACGCACGTACAATTCCTGGTAGAAAGAGTATACGTCGCTACAGCACAGGATACTCGATTATTGTGCCTTGTCAAAGGACACTCGCGCGTTCTACTATTTTTCGCGTCGAGACTGGCGGAAGTCCAGCCAAATGCGCGCGCATCTGGCGGCAAAAGGAAGACGGCATGTAAAACTGTGGTTCCGTGCAGAGCAGTATTTTTGCCGCTATCGAAAGAACGAAAATTCATTTTTCGAGATAAAAGCGAACCGCGTGCAGTAGCATCGTTAATGTTATAAAGTTTACTTTACAGAATTTACTACCTCTCTTTCTCTCAGCTCGATGAAGGGAACTGAATTACATCATATTATTATGGGGCTAACTCAACATTTTAAAAGGCGCGTCTTTTCGTGACATCGAAATATCGAGTAAAGGAAATCGTGTTATTCGTTACATCCATAAGAAAGAGATCGAGATTTTTATACGTTTGGGAAAGTGTATTAAATTGCACGACTATGTTAGTTGTTTGATAATGACTATGTATCATCGATTTAATCGAATTATGATGGTAATTACTCTGTCACGAAAGAATGAGCGTTAATTTGCACAATCTGATTGAACGAAATCACGATCTGCTCTATGGTCTCCTCGACAAGACCTTGTTTGAACGGAAAACAGTGTAAGCGCAAAATCAATACCTCGCGGGTCCAATGCTCCTTTGAATCACACTATGCCACGTGAAGTTCTAACTCCACTGTCTAGGAGGGAAAAATAATCGTTTCCACTCTTTAATCGCACTGGACTTCGAGTGACTGAACAGGTCTTTACGTAAGTAACTTAAATATTCGTCTTCGTGCTCTTAAAACGCGTCAAAAGTACTTTCTCCGATGGCTTTGAAAACAGAAAGCTTTATAAAGCGAACAATTTATGTTCACTGTGCCCCAACGAATAAACCAATACAGTTATAGAAACGATGAACTGGGAAATTAATTGTCGTTCGTTAAGTTCTCGCAAGTTACTTCGTTACGATAAAATACAGGATAACAAAAAGTGATAAAAAATAAAGTGCACATAACATGGGGTGGACAATACCAGCTGTTTTTTTTTTTACATTCGTTTACCCTTGTTGTGTTTTCTAACACGTGATCTCTTTCGCAAACAAAAAACAAGTGGTTCGAACGCGCCGCGTTTCATTTCTCGCGTTCGATTTTCTGCATTTCGCGTTCAATTTCAACTATGAATTAAATAACAGTTTCCGAATACAACAGTGCCTCGTATATCCAGCCAATGTATCTCGAATATTCTGTTACTCGAACAGAATCCTCTCCAGCGGCAAATACCTTCTTCCGTTTCAAGTATGATTATTTATCTGTACGAAACGCAGGCTTCTTTCTTCGAACGAAATTAATTCTTAAAACGCAATTACTCCTGTTCAACTTCGTTTTGCTTCTCGATTGCTGCTCAGTGATGTTCAAGCAATAATAGCCGAGCTTAAATTAATTAAAACCTGCGTGATACTACTGTTGGCAACTCGAGGTTTGTTACTATTTATTTTCAAAAGGTTCTCACCGTCTGGCATCAAACCGTAGACAATGCGAGCTAATTCCCATCGCGTGGAAAGGCTCGAAAGCGAAATACGAATAAAGGAAGGCTACGTTTCTCAGGCGAAATGGGTATTTCACGCTACGCGCATATACGAGCGCTTTGATTCGAATTGTCAAACAGGACCGTCGGAGATCGAGATTTATTTCTAACCTGGAACATCCGTTGCTCCATTCAGAATTCGATACGTCAACCAGAGAGCCGAGGACGTGCTTTAACAAAAATAACAGACGCGGGGGAGTACGAACGTTATTGGAAACACGATTTGGTCTATACGGCAAAGGAAACGAAATATATGAAATCTATTCGAGTATACTTTCTTTTTTTTTCCATCCACGAGGGTGGAAACTTCAATAACTTTTTATGCACTATTCCCTCGCGTTGATTTTTTAGCTTTTCCTCGGCTATTGATTCCTCTATTTTCCTCTACGAACGAAAAGTTCACCGCTCTGAATAAGGAAGATTATAAAAGTTATTTTAATAACTCAGCAAAAGCCAATAAGAGATAATAAAATGTGCGATGCGGTGAATGTAACAGTTTTTTCATTTTTTTGCTACCATAAATAATATTGTAGAAAGAAAAACAAAAAGAAGCAGAGTATCCTGTGTAAAAAATTATTTGCCACATCACTGATCAATCCTCTTGCACTTTTTTCATGAATAACATTAATAAATGTTGCTTTAACGACTTCGCGCTGTTATTTCCGCGTTCAACGGCGAAAGCATTCTCATGTAAATTACACGTTCGAATTTACATTTTTATGTAAAAATGTCGCTACACTTACAAAACATCTGCGGCGAACGTTAAACGCATCTCTGCCGGCGCAATTACAAATCGTTACGAGACAACGATTCCACGGCGGAGCCCCGTCCTGGCAATTTCCTACGATAGAATTTCTCTCGGTCCTCGTCATTTTCTAGGTCGTCTGTACTTGACATTCCGACCGCGAGAAACGTGGTAACAAAACCGAAATAACCGCGGAGATAAACGATCCAGGAAATGTAAAACGGCCTTCGAAATGAATTTGACCGGGATAAAAACACGGGGACCAGAAGAAAAACATGCACACGCGTTTAGAATGACCCGCGAGACACGCAAAAACGTTATTTCCAATTTGTTTGGATTTCAAATGAAATGAAAGAGTACGTTTCTTTTTTTTTCAATAGAAACATGTGTATAACGAGAAGATCAAACTTTCGCAACCCTTCCCCAAAAACTCGTGGTCTACAAAGTTTCCTCAGCGTTCGACTGGTCTTATCTGGATAAGATAATAGGGACCCTCGGGTGAACGTTTATCGAAGGAACGGGAATTTAGCGAGCGTGGCGCGAACGAACCGTATAAAGGTAACTGTGGGATCGATGCAGATTGCTTTAGAAACGTCTCGAAGGAACGTCTCGTCCCTATTGACGCATTGCTGACTGCTCTTATCTAGGAAGCCACCTGCAGATGAAGAAGGAAAGCACTCATCGATTCGAGTACGAAGCCACGATTTCCTGAAATTGCCTCGCATTTGACTTGTCAGGCGACCGATTCACGCCGTCCTTACATGTCAGCCCTTCAGAGTTCTGCACCCCTTTCCACGTCCTCCGCCACCCCTCTCAATCGCGAACCTCCTTCGGATCGATTAATATCTCAAAACTTCCTCACTGATTTTACCTTAATTCACAATTAGTCCAATGACACGTATCTAAAAGTCATTCGAATAATCGTAAGCGAGAATCGCGATGGTAGCTGAGAAAAAGTACGTAGGGTTATTCAAAGTTATCTGACATCGTACGTGCAAGTAGAAAACGCGTCCACGTTGCAGAAGAGCGAAAATAAAAGCGTACGGATAAAACGCAGGAATCTATAGTCGACTATAATAGCAACAGTATCACATCGATTCAGAGCTATTCGCAGGTGCTCGAAACGCTCAGCCGTAACACCGACGATAAGCCCCTGGATCGTTATCCGCTCGATATAGTTTCCGGAAACCTATCGACACCGTTTCGACAAACGGAAACACGGGTGATCAGTGACTAGTATACTACGAGAGCCTAATCGTGAGCGTCTTATCGAGCTTCAGAATCCTCTTCGAGGCGCGCGGGACATCCTCCATTTTGTATTACTTCACGGTAACTGCATCTCAAACGACTCGACGGACACTAAATTTCTCATTTCCGTTTTTTGCGTAATTCGATTCGAGTAATTTATGCCGCGTTTTACTACTTTTCCCTCTTCTTTGTTTTTTTCTCTTTTTTTTTTTAATGGCCCAGAGACACCTCTGGCGGAAAGTATGCTACGCAAAGTGCAGTTGCCAACCAGAAAGATGAGGGACGAGCCAAATCTATATTTAGAGGATTCGAAGCCTCGCGAAGCCGGTCAAACTCGTCCTGGCTAAGTGTGCGTGGATGTAGCTGTCGAAACAAGAAGCACAATACGAATGAAACGCGCGGAAAAATCCGTGAACGTCAATCCAGCTGCGCTGAAACTCTTTTAAGCGCATTATTCTGGCATCCTTCGCGTAATACTCCAGTAACCGTGCTCATTATCCTCTTCGCCTTCGCTTTTTCTTACCGTAACCCATTTTCGTCGATGCGTTCGCGCTCGAATACGTATGCGCGTATACATATGTTATTAACTGTGTGAAAAAAAAAAAAATAAATACGCGTTTATACGCCCGTGGAGAATTGACAAATATTCGTAGAAGTGCTGACATCGAACGAGCGTTCGAAAGTACAGTGAAAAAAGACGATGCGTTCGTCTAATAAGAAAAGAACCGCGTTCCTCGAAATGAAATGAGACGCTCCGTTTCGTGGTAAACGAAGGAGTAATTGATTTAATTCGATTCGTTATCGTGCCGTACGCGCGGCGAATAAATTAATTGCGAGCATATTTCCCGTCGTTTTAATTAATTTTATTTCGCTTCGAACGAAACTCCATTACCTAAATACGCGATCAATTTATCCGAGACGAACGATCGAGAGAAAAAGAACGCGACACACGGACGAGCTTGTTGCCTGTTTGCACAAACGAGGTGTATTAGCACTGGAAATATGAGCGCATTTGATTTATATAACTCGTCGTTCGTTAGTTCAGCTGTAATTTAATTATCGATATCAAACGGGGGCGATTCTGCTAACTTTTCAAATTGATATTTAACTCGGGACAACACGGATTTTTCGTTCAAACATTTGACAGAACAAAACTGCTGCGTGCACGGCGAAACGAACGGCGGTATTCTCGTTCGTGACTGCAAAACCCTGCCGGTTGACAATCGTGTGTCATCAGCTGAGTATGGAATCGCTGGAAAAATGAGTAAATCACGCGAGAGAACAGGTTCTACTGCTTGTCGTTGATGGCATAGATGCTGAGAAAATAACGTCAACGAAATATGGGGAATTACATTTTCGGTGTATCCTGTATCCGTTCCACTATTCCTACCATATAGTTATAATTATCGCCTATTCCCAAGGCCTCGGTTACAATGTCAAAAAACTCGTCGCAAGAAGTGGTGCTCGCGATAGATATCAAGCTATCCACCAATTATACTCGAATACCAATCTACGAAACATTTATCGGCTGACAAAACGTGCACGTCACGCGTATATACAGACACAAGTGGAACAAGTGTCAGAATAAATGAATTTCGCAGATGCGAATTTAATTTCAACCGATAGCCGATTTTTTTTTTAACGAGATCATTGGTACCCCGTCGCATAACGGATACGAACTGCACCGTTGCCATCCCATAATATCGGTTCGCTCGACAAAGGACTACTTGAAAACCAGTTTTAACTCTTCTGGCCACGGGGAAGTTTATTCTCGGGTCCTCATCTCGCAGATATGGATTACAGAGCCCATCCAGCGGGGCCAAGTCCCGGTCCAATCCTGGCGGCAATAATAGCGCTCGTAATCGCCGATTCGGGGCCAATCGATTCCCAGAGAAGACAAGACACCGGTGTACTCGAGTACACCGTCCCTTGCCCCTTACTCGATCCTGGTGGACCATCGAGAGCTGCAATTTTATTCCCGTAATAAACCAGGCCTGGGTCTGGTTTGCTGACCAGAGCTTGGCTGGTCCAAAACGTGAAAAACCTTATTTTTAGAAGCCACGGCAGCTTCCCCTACGGTTTGGCTCGCCCCTCGCTCGCGACGAGTGGGTGTCGCTGTAACTGTCCGCCGGAAGACGAAGTGGAACTACTTGTTCGCCAGAGGGAAAAGTGGACTTGGATAGTCCAAGGGATAGATCAAGGGCCATTATTGTTATGGCGCTTTGAGAGGACTTATTTACTGGCGCTCGATAGTTTATCCTAGGCTATTTACGCGTCTAACTATTGCACTCTATAGAAAAACATTGTATACTTATTAACCAAGAGTTGCTGCAAGCTTTCTCGCAGATGTTATCGTATGAACAATTGAAAATATTTTATCGAGTAGAGAAGAATCTCGTTGCGTTGGAGGAGAAAGAATTGATGGAACAAGCTATCGTTTTCATCACCCGCGTTTCGTGGAGTTAAAAGGATCGAGGATCGGGGCGAGTTACAGTTACGTTCTCCGCCGACATCTTTACCGCCTCTTCTCTCCCGAGGAGAGAGAAAAAAAGGGGGATTTTTCAAAGTTGTGCAGATTGGCTGTCGTAAACTTGCCACGGAAAGGGCGTCGGGTCCCTGGGCGTCACGTCCGGAACGATGAATCACAAAGCAGCTGCGACATTTCGGGGAGACGAGATGGGATTCGCGAGCCTGATGATTTTAAGGACGTCCTCGTTGATTAATTTAAGGGTTCTGTGAAAGGGCCGAGGAACGAGATTTGAAAGAGACACGACGGGGTATTAGGGTCGCGACTTCAAGAGGTGGTGAAAGATGAAATCCAAACTAATGGAATTTGGAATTGTTAAGTGGATCTGGTTAAACTGATTCCAATTGGAAATTGCATTTTTTAATATACGATTAGAACGAATAACAAAACTGCGAATACTTCAAATTAGAAGCTGAATCGCCTATAAATTGTATCAGAGGAATTTTCGAACGTTTTCTTCTGCCATTGATTAATCAGCGAAGCGCGTAGGATAGGTGAATAAAACAGAATGCAAAGAAGGTAAAAAAAAACCAGGACAGCGATAAAACTGGATCTATTGAACTGTAAAAGCTAGCTTTAACGAGTCTGTTAATTAGTAAATTGCGAAAGAGGAATCGAAGAGTGTCGAAGCAAAGGAGCAACTAGTGGCAATATAATAGTCTACCTGATGTTCGAATTAATAGCGGGAAAACAGCTGGCGTTCTCGATAAAACCATCGCATCTCGAGTTTGTATAATCAATATCGACCAAATAATCGCGTAAATGATTGAACGTGCAACATTATTAATATTAAATGTGTGCGGCGATATTTTATCGTTAAAAATAATGAAATCGCACGGGAGAATTTACAGCCGATATTAATGAAACCATTACGCAGGAATGCATACGAAACGAGCATCGTCGTCAATATTAAAAATGTAATAAATATTTTATCGTCAAAATAATTTGGAAGAAAAATGAAAGTACGTGCAGAATCGTTACGCAGAAATGGATATAACTCCGGTATCCTTGTTGATATTAAAAATATTGAAAAAAATGCGGGAGCGTGCATAAAAGTGTATAACTGACAGTAATGGAATTACTATGTAGGAATAGGAGGCGAGCAAAGCGAGCACGCAGAAACGACGAGAGGAATCTTAATGGAATAATAAATGTATTTGGACTAACAGAACTCGATGGCTCGAAGTCAGTAGTACGCAACTTCCTCGGAACGATGCCACATCATTTTTACACGCATTCCGTCAATGCTGCTTCTCTCTGGTTTTCTTTCCGCTCCGCGGACGTGGAATCGCTCGCCTCACCTGACACACTCGTGCCTTCTTTCTTTCCTCTCCCGTATCGCACCTGGAGTGCATTCTGTTTCCCCCGTGTTACACTCAATTTGCCACGCATCGAACGATAAGAAATCTGCGCGTAGCAAGTCGAACCTGCTGGCGAACGTTTCGAGCGCCTATCAGGGAACATCCAGTTACGCGGTGGAAAAAAGGTCGGGAATAGCCACACGAATTTATGGTTAATCCAAGCATACGCGCCACGGTGTGTAGAGGAGTGCTGATGGAATACTTTGTATTCAAGAAGGCGATATATGTTTCGTTAGGCATCGAATTTACATAACACGTACGGAATTTTGAAACGCTGCACGATTTGACTAATGGAAGAAGAAGAAGAAGTTAGGTTCCGAAAGTATACCACGATCTATGTAGTCGTACATCGCTATTGGTCATCGAAGTTGTATTACATATCCGAAATATCTACTCCTGAATACTTGGAAAACTAATCGAATACGCGCGTTAAATATTTCCCGTCCTTTCCATCGCTGAAAATAATTCCAACGAAACTCAACGCATCGCTGATACTTTATCCTCGCGTCAGAAAACCGAGAGACAGTTAATCCGTTAAGAAGAATCAATCGAATTGACCAAAATCGGCAAACGAAACGACGCGTCCCACCCAGCGCTCTTCGCAGCTCGCCGTTCCATCAGATGAGGTGAACGCAAAACGGAAAGTAGTGCAACCGTCTTTCATGACCCGGAGAATCGTCTTGGAACGAGTTACGTTCGTTTCATTGATCCCGAAATCGAGCCCGCCACCGATGTCGGCAGGTATGCAGGTTACGCGTTGTCCTTCTGCCGAACGTGTCCCGTTACTCCCGTGCCTCTGCCGCCACCCAACCCGCACGTGTTTGAACCAGCACAGAAGACCGCGGTGGAATCCCACGAGGCAGGTTATGTACGTGCTTTCCTTACTTTTGGCGCAGAAGCTAATTATCGTCGCGCGTACGAGGTACGGCCGTGTCGTAAAATCCAGTCAGTCGGTCGCGCGGCCTTCCGAGCGTTAAATCCGCAGCGAACGCACCCTCCGCTCTCGTCTACGCGGCCATCGGGCCACAGTGATCGGGTTGACGATGGTCGAAATCGGTTCGTTCGGTCCGCATCGTGGCTAGCACAGAGGCCATTCGAAACTTTTCTCGTTCGACGCAAGGTAAAATCAGCGGTTTCAAGAGATTTGTTAGATCTCGCGGCGGTGGAAGTTTGTTGTATCGTTTCTGTATCGATCGAATCGTTTTCTGGTGAACTTGTAGAAGTGAAACGAGATTTCATCGACGTGGGTGTTGAATATTATTTGTTTATTTCGAGTTGATGCTATCGGTGATTGATATTATGGTGGTTTGTTGAATTTTGCTTTTTTGGTATATGTTGGAGTATTGATAATCGCGACGATGTAGTTATATTTTAGTAGAAAGAGTATCGCAAGTTCACCTAGTTCTCTCGTTTAAACTATTGCTTAACGAGCTCCATCGTTCTTTCATACTTTACAGCGACGAGCACCGCGAAGCATAAAAGGGAACTCGGAACTCTGAAAACGTGATAGCAGCAAAAGGTGAGTCGATTCGAAAGTAAAGTTTAACAATTGACCCGTAAAGGGTAGCAGCAAAATTCTTCACTGCTTCAGTTCCTATTTAAAGAAAACTTTTACGCTAGACGTACGGATAACTATAAAATTCAA
The DNA here is from genome assembly GCF_050948175.1 of Xylocopa sonorina. Classification (NCBI taxonomy): domain Eukaryota; kingdom Metazoa; phylum Arthropoda; class Insecta; order Hymenoptera; family Apidae; genus Xylocopa; species Xylocopa sonorina. Next base: position 7,884,789 of record NC_135197.1, on the reverse strand, counting down.
ACGAAAAATTAGAAATTAATTAGAAACTAATCACAAATTTCAATTTCACAGTCTCACGTATTCAATTCCCTCTTATATAGCACATAGAAGAAGAAGAAGAGCATAATGAAATAGCCTACAAAATTTCGAGATCAAGAAGTCAAAATCAGCAGACATGAGATATCTAGGATGAAAGAACAAATCCAGAAATTCATCAAAATTACTTCCAGTAACCAATTTCTACGTAAAAAAAATATATATATAAACTGTTCGAGGAAAAGCAATTGAGTTAAGTAATCCACGTCCGTGGAACGATTGCGATCGGCGAGAAAAAGAAACCCGAAGTGACCGTCCCGAGTTGCACGCGAGCGATATACCCTACCAGACATGAGACGCCGTTCAACCGGACGAAAGCAAGATCCGCGACAGACGAAGAGGGGACAGGAGAGGCGACGAGGTCGGGCTCGTTGAAAATCGAACGATCGCGAGAAAAAAAACCGCTGTCAAGACTGGTCCCGGCAGTTTGTCTCTACCGTTGGTTGATTCGCATCGGTGCCAATGTCGCCGACCATTCCTCCGGTTCTGGTGCTCTCGCTTCTCCTGGTACCGCCGCTACCGGTGTCCGAGGCTGGCGAGATAATGGACCTGTTCGCGCTGATACGCGGCACCCTTAAATACTGGCGGAAAATCTATCAAACGTACGAGGAGGAGGTGGTGCTCGGCTACTGTTGGGCCGAGTACTTTCTGCACCGCGAGGAGGACGCGAAAAACAACACGGTGCCCGTTATGGCGCAGCCGCTCGTCGGACATCCGATCGTGAATCATCCAGGGCCAAATCTCGTGCCAGAGTTCGCACCCGATTTCGTGCCAGCTGTCGAGCAACACGGTTTTGGAAAATTTGTGGCGGTTAACGCGTTCGACGAAGGACTTTGGACGAGCGACTGGGTCGCTCCTGTGCAAGGTGTTCCGAGCTACCGTCGTGGCAAACGATCCTATCGAATGCTCGACGCTAAGAAGAAACGCGGGGTTTCCGAGATTTTTCAGGAAGGTTCTGATAATTACTCGAATTCGAGAATCGTTCAGGAACCTGAGTCGATTTCAAATTTTAGATACGGTGAGAAACTTTCTGTGGCAGAAGATTTTATTGATTCGGTGGATATTAATGGAGAACGTCAGCGTGGCAAGCAGTCCTACGAAGAAATAAACTCTACGGGAGTGGAAGGAAATTTAAAAATTCTGGAAGAATCGAAGGATCTTGTCGAGAATTCTCTGGTTACCGATACGGATTCGACAACCAGCGGGATAAGATTTGAATCGGATAAAAGAAATTCGAATTCTGTATCCTCAACGGGCAACGATCGAGGAAGAAATAGGTTTTCTTGGAGTACACGTAGGTGCAGGAAATCCCTTCATGGAAATCCGCAATCCGCAAGGGAGGGAATCTCGAAGGTTTCTAAAAAGATTGCGAAGACTTCTCAGAGGAAAATTTCCATTAAAAAATCCAAGATCTCCAATACGCGTTTGCACGGAGATCGGGTGAACTTTGAACTAAACAAGACGAATCCAACCTCCGTGGTCAGTGGAAACAACGATCCTTTAAAATATGGTAGATTACCCAGGGATCTACGCCTTGGCAGACGTTTTTCCGGAATATCGAACTCCAGAGACGCGACTATAAAAGAAATTTCAAAGATCCCTGAGAATAGCCCCGATCAAGGGACCAGAATTTCGGACACACCCCTAAAATCCGACAAGATCGAATTCAGATCGAACAAGCTAAATTCGAATTTCAAATCTAAGGATATGGAACCTGAGGAAGATAGTACGAAACACGCTGCGCTCGAGGACGCTCGACAAAATTACTCTGTTCGCATAATCAAACAAATTTCGAAACTCTCCAATCGCACAATCTCAAACATAGAAAGCACTCGAAACGTTTCGAAGAATATCTCCTTAGGAAACACCGAGCAAAGGCTTCTCGAGCAGAAACCAGGCACCAACAGGTACTCGAAGAGCAGCAAAGTGAAACTCGCGTCGAACGAGCGAAAGGTTTCCGTTGGCCCTGATACGAGGTCGATAAACTGTCGCAGAGGTCTTCGATTTTCGTCCCGCGACGAGGTAAGAAGCCCTTCGTCCGCCGTTCCATCTTCATCGACGGAAGAACAACGAGCGAGCCGGGATAATCGTCGAGCCGTGGGCAAAGGCGGAAAGATAACGGGGATCGAGGCGGAATTTCGAGGAAGCCAAGCAGAAGGCGATCCCGTTGGGAAGTCTGGGAGGAACCAGCGAGCGGATACGCGTCGTAAACTTTTATATCCAAGGGCGAACCGCGTTACCTCCTCGCGGTTCGGGCATGCGGAACGTTGGGGATCGCGTTCGTTCCCCGCTGAAGAGATCGCGTCCTTGAATTCGAGATCCACGGACAGCAGGACGAGTGTGGAACCGGTGGATAATAGGGAACCCGACGGTTTTCTTGGGCGGAAGAAGTTTCGCCCTTCGAATCTCGAATTCCAGAGAGCGGAACACCGGCTGGGACGCCTTCGAGGGAATTACCGAAGAAATTTACGTCGTAAACGTGACGCAAATGATCGGATAAGAGGCAGCCCCGTTCGGTCTCTATCGAAAGCTTCTCGGTATAATCCGACGTCTCTCGATGAAAATCCGAGATTTTCCACGAAGTACACAGCTCCCGGGTACGGCGTCTGGCCGAGCGGGATCGAATCGGGATCGATAAGCCCCAGGAACGACGAAGCGGCGTTCGAGCGGAGCGTTGAACGCTTGCTGGGGACCGCGATCGATAGCTCGAGCAAACTTCCGATATATTATTCAAAGCGGTACAGGAACACTCGTCCGACAAACCGGGAGGCAACCCTCGAACCATCCTCTATTGTCCTCCGAGGAATAGGAAGCGGTTCTTCCCGCCAAATTGATGCCAGACCGGAAACGTATCGCGGGCCGTCGAGCCACGTGCTCTTGAAAGATCCATCGGGGGAGCAGCTGGCCCGGAAATGGGAGACCGATTTGAGCGAGGGGAGCAGTTCTAAACAATTACTGGGCAGAGACGATGATACGTATTGGGGTGGCGAGCGTGCCGTCTTCGCGGAGAAGTCGATTGGCCTGCGAACGGGGAAAAAGCCGGGAATTTCGCATCCCACGGGACGGCCTTCGTTACCTCCCGTCGGCTACCAGCGATTTATGGGGGATTACGGTGGCTGGAGAGGCGGAACAGCACGAAACTCGAGCGCGAGTCAATCGTCGCCCGCTAAGGATCAAGGTCGACGATCCTTAACGGCGAAAGTCGAGACACGTGGACTGGCTAGCAGGGAGCCGGGGGTGCTCTTCTATCTTCGCCAGGCGTTTATGGGCTTTTTAAGCGGCCTGGGCTTCTTCGTGAACGTGGGCAGACAACTCATGGACTTCGTCGAGTCGAACAGCGCGCTGGCCTGCACCAAGGACTATCTGGTGGGCAAAGCTATCCATTGGATCGATTTGTGAATCGTGGACTATGTCTCCTTAGTGTGATTTTCGGACGAAGAGAGACGCGGAGAGTGATTGGTTGAGCGGTATTTGCTGGTTATTGCTAATTCACCGTACGAACACTGACAAGTTCTTGCTCAATCTATAGGTGTACGTACTTAATAGATTAATTATTTTTACTTAGTCATTTAAATAAAGTATGTTAAATGTCACACAAGTCTTTTATGAGAATTAAAGTCATAAATAATAATTCCGTTACTAAGATAGGGTTGTTCGAAACTGTGTTTCTCGCAAACGATCAGTTATATGTATTTAATATTTATTTCTAACACGTATGGAGATATGTATTTATTTATTTATTTATTTATTTATGTGAAATGTAAAAATTACAAATTTTTTAAGTTATTAAACGATTCAGAAGCCGACCAGATCTTTTATCCCTCCCCCATGGTATCAACCCTTAAAGGCCCAGCCTGATTTATGGAGGAATCGTGTCGAGGGTGTCGCGAGGGCGTCGTAAAATCGGGCTCGTAATAGTTAATCCCTGTTCGTTAGCCCTAACCGAGCACTTCCCGCATCCCAACGCAGCAACCCTCGACGCTTATCGATCCGTCGAGATATTAGGCGCGGTCGAAGGAGAACTGTTTGCCGAGACAGTGCTCGGTTAACAGGTCCAACGGTAACGCGAGCGTCGCAGACGGTTCGGGGTTAGAATTAAGGGCGGCAATCGATCCCCAGAAACAGGTGTCCGTTGTAGTCGATAGCGGGCATCGCGAATGAATTTTTGATGCCACCTGTTGCTACAGCTTCCACTTTCCCTCTGTTCCACCCTCGCCCTCTTTCTCCAGCGCGTTGCATCGACGCGTTCCTCCACTCCTCGAGCGTTCCTCCCAGGGAGTATCGATAGAGAAAGGGGAAGGATCGATGTACACTCTCTACGAGTGGATAGAGTTTAGCGGGATTGTCTGGATTCTTTGATGAATTCCGCAGACATTTTCCAGTCCATATTGACGCAGTTACGTACCGACTCTCCCAGCGAAGTGAAACGCTCGTGTTATGGCTAGAGCACTACCGATGCCGCAACGTCGAACCGTATGAGACGGAATGGAACGCGGAGTTTTTCATTTTGCAACGAGTGTCACGTTTCACGTCACGTTCCTGCAGGAATTCTTAGTTTGCATAGGAACCCGTACGTTCGCGGAATTCTTGACGTTACCAAGAGTGACAATTTCTGGACCGCTTTGGTGGAGAACCGTAGACAGAGGCGTGCGAGGAACAGAGCTACTGGTATACGATATTTCAATCCTTGCCGCGCATAAAATTTCGAAATAATTTGAATAGCTGCGCGGATGGTGTGTCAAGCGCTTTTATACCGCTCGCATAATGCACGCATCTGATATGTTGAATGTTGCGCCACTGTCGTCGCATTATGTTAATAAAATAGATCTCCGCGATATTTACGTTTCAGATAGAACTGCAGGTAAGAGTAATATACGAGTGTGTAAATTCATTCAAATCAGGCGTTCGTTTTGCTACGAAATTGACGTGAAATATTAAAAAAAAACAACTCCATTCCTATATCAAAGCACTTGAAATAGCAAAACTACTAAATTCTATCATTTAAAGTAGTCCAGCGCTTAACAGATTTCCCTTAAATTTAACTTTGTAATCGAACGGACCGTTCTAGGCACATTGAATTGCAAATACCATTATAGTAACACTATCTCAACATAATCCAATAGAATCACCGTGCTATCCCAACAATCAGTCGTCGAAGGTACATAATTAACCGAACGACAAAAGTTCTCGAGGGAAACCCTTCCTCTTCTGGCGATCATTCGAAAATAAGGGACCCAATCGAAGGGATGCTTCTCGCCGCGTTGCTCCAGCCGCAAACAAATACTCGATATTAATCGTATCCCTTTGATTCGTTAGATTCAACGATCCGCGGTGAAATCTCTTTCATCGAGGCTTGAATAGCTCGCGAAGAAGAAGAAGATGGCCGGACGGTTATGAAAGGATTGAAAGTCCTGAATGGGCTCGTATGAAGAGCGCGGAGAAGATCAAACAGAGAGGGCCTGGGCTCGTCAAAGGCACAAGAAGGACGATGAAAGGCGAAATGATAGGGGGCAAGGAAATAGGAACGATCATTTATGTATCACGCTTGAAACTCGCGTGAAACGAGGACCTTCGCCTCCCCTGCCGTTCTTTTATTTTTTCCCTCTTTCAACCCGTACCGGTGCATCTCTTCCCGCCTTTCACCCCTCGAACGACTTGTTGACATTGTCTCGCCTATAGCAGAAGCGAGATGTTGATTAAACGCCGCGGAAACTACGGCCTCTGTACGGACGAACTGCACAAGGAACACGTTTATTTCGCTGCATCCTCGTTCGCCTTCGCATTCAACCCTTGATCTTAGAGACTTTCGTTTACACGCGCCCCCTTTGTACAGCCGGCCACTGGCTGATGAGTCCCTCGCAAAGGGGCTCTTCTTCTTGCGAGATCGTGCGCGAACGTGCCAGAACAATTAAGAGAAACCGTACCACTCGTGGGTAGAAACAGAATTTCGCGACACCGCGTAAATCGCGCCAAACGATCCATCGATTAACGAATGGAAGAGAGATCGCTAACGATCGTGAATACTCTGGCGAAGTGAATCTTCTGTCGATGCTTTGCCACGCAAACCCAAGTAAAATCCATCGAAGTAAATTTCTATGAACTGCACACTCGCAAACGATTGTAAAATCGACTGCGTAAATAATTCAGGAAATGACATATAACCAGACTCTCTCCCGAAAGAAGGAGCAAGGTAAAAAGAGTAAAGGAACGGAATTGCGCGAACCCAGGGAGCAGAAGTTAGCTCGCGGACCCGGAAGTCCATCATTCACCGGTACTCATCCGCGCTGGGTATTCGCAGCGACTGGTGCACACATTCGAGCCGCTTATACACGCACACGCGGAGTCATCGAAGAAAAAAAGGTCGCGTAAATACAGGTGAGAAAGGAAGGACGCAGAGAAGAGGGTGGAGCCGCGCGACCCCGCCATTCAGAGGGGAATTCATTATTAAGCAGCTCTTAAAGATCGTCTTACGGAGAACGGTCCGCGTGATCCCTTTGGCGAGCATAGAAAAAAAAAAAAGGGGACGAAAGGGACACCGACGTTCTCTCGCCTCCTGGAAGAACCAGGCGAACGAAGCGCCTATTTTCATCTCTTTCAACCCCCTGTTTTTCAGGCCACTCCTATTCATACTGTTATGAACGGGAGTCGAATAACTGGCCCGTGAATATTTAATTCTCAATCAGACGGCCTACGTACGTGCACGCGCATCGTCAAACGACGTCGGAATGGAAAAACGGAAACCAGGGTTGACGGTGGTTCTCTGTTCGCTCGTCTCTGGTCTGCCATCTACGTCACCGTGATTATTCTCAGACCTCTTTTTTTCCACCTTTATCGTGGCCCCATGTATCAGTGTCCCAGTGGTATTGTGTACCCAAGTCGCGTCGGATGAATGGTCCAGTTGACTAACCGACGCGACGTACTAGGCGATTCTTTTTAAACCGCGGGGTAATTAGCCCTGTCCTAGCCAATCTCTTTTGCTACTGCGGGTTATGCATCGAACGATCGTGTCCTGTACGTAGGACTCTCAATCACGATCAAAATGCATCACGAACGTCTCACGATCGCAGTCTAGTCGCAGCGAAACGAAGATTTTATGCGATCGGAATGCACGAGGGAAAATAACTAATTATTGTGATTTTTAAGGAACATTGACGAAGGTTAATTTGCGTGAGTGATTAGAGTTATGTTGTTAGAGACGAGGCAACGACGATATTTTGTTTACCAGTAATTATCGAGTAATTGGTCGCATGAAACCCGAGGCGCTACAGTGGTACAAATCGAGCATTGATCAGACGTCGAGAGGCGAAGTATTGAGCTAAGCTACTTGCAACTGTCGAACTTTTAATTCAACGAGTTTCGATGCACGTATTGGTGATTACTTTTTGCAGATTTGGTAACATTTTGAATACCAAAACATGTGAATCTTACCATCGCTTGAAGCATTAAATAAAAATATGAAAATATCGGATGTAAATATTCAATTACAATTCCTGTTTCACGCGGAACCTTGCTCTGTAAATCGTTGCCAGGCTTTTCATAAAACCGAATGCTTGAAACGCATATAAAATGGGCGAACCGAGTAAATCCGTTAAGAGCTCGCGCGATTTTTAATTAGTGAAAATATGTCTTTCCGTCGTTGAAACGCAGAAAACGAGATTAAATGTGTAATATTAATAACGTTGGAACGGATACAGGTTCCAAAATTGTGTACGTCCGTACCGTATCGTATTTCCGTGGAGCTAAGTTCAGATTTTACGTTTATTATGCGAATGTATAATACAGTACAGCTGAAACGGTGAAATGGAAATGAAATTTTCTGTCCTGTATCCCTTCAATGAGCTTTTCCCGGTATAGAGTATTTATATAAGCTCAATTATAAGCGATGCATTGGATCAAAATGAATTTTAAAGTTTAAAGCGTACATATATACAGGGCGAGGCAGCAACTATTAGCACCCCAAATATCTTCGAAACTATAAGTTTCACAGAAATTTTTGCAGATACAAAATTGCACAGTACAAAGGGGCCCATCCATTCGAAAATATGCATCCATTGCAGGTATCCATCATCGCGGAAAGTCACTAATTAATCGCCTCCACCAAGGAAACCGATGTTTAACACCCGGTACCGCGACACAAGCTAACGAGCCCTTCATCACTTACGAAAGTAAGGCAATTAAAAAATTCAACTACTTATTCGCGCTACTTGAACAGCACCTGAACATGTTTTAACCGCTGCACTACATGCGAGCCAATCGAGAAATTTCTATTGTACGAAGAAAGGGATCAATTCTACAAATAAAAATACCTGTCCGCTATGTTTATACGACCTAATGTCATCACCAATAATTTACAACTAATGATCGTTTCTATTCACCAATTAATAGGTAACATCGATCGCGTCGAATACATCAAAGCACCCAGAGTGTGCTTTCCTCCCAAAACCGCATTACGAATTATTCCAATAATTAAGGCAACATCGCAAGCGAAGCGTGGTTAGAATTTCGAGAATTGTGTTGAGTCTGAATCGAAACATACTCGATACGTATGACTTAAATTTACTTGCTTAATTGTGCGCGTATTTCGATATCGATTCGAAATAACAGTTCGAGTCGCGTATACCACACTTTCTGATTGGTTCACTGTACTCTGATCATCTTCCATTTAATATTCTCCCATAAACGCTTTCACAGAGTTAACAGTATCATCCATTTTAACTCGATGTTTATTGCACATGTAGAAATTCTACCACACATTACCATGTCATCACTAATATTATACGCACATTCATATTTTTGCATTTAAATAGACATCCACAGAAATGGAATTTAAATGGAGATTTATTTCGCCCTATAAATATTATAAGGCAAATTTTACCTTCCACGTGTTCCGTACAGTTTTACATATGATGCGCGTTCTACAAATTTTTTACTTACTTAACTTCCTGATGAATGTATAAACATTTCCAGTCTACACATTACGTATGAAAATTTGCATCTGCAAAATTTATCGCGATGAATGCATTAGACGACGTACTGAAAATGGCACACAAAGTGCCATTGTCGGCGATTATTTACACCATCGTCCTAAACTCATATTTAAGCTTAAAAAATGAAATTCCATTAAAAGTGTTTAACTTCTTCACGAGACAAAGAAATCGAAGGAAAATTATAATTTTACTTTTATACTATCTATCTAATTCGTATTGGAGGAAGAGAAGATGCAAGCTTATTGCTACTAACGGCGTTTTATAATATCTCGTATCACGAAAGGACTCATTATATCACGGGTAACGATGCTGTAGAAATAATTACGAGTTTGGCTGGACGAATGGCCGAAAGATCGATGCCAGGCGAAAGTTTCATCAGTACGGAACGTATAGATTATGGCGCACGATTTATCATCCTCATAAAGGGGATCGTCTGACGCCAAATGTATCGTTGTTTGAATATCAAACTCTTTGTTCGACGTTTAAGGGGGTGCGAGAGTAACGTAATATGGGGGATACTTTGGCGAAAATTTTACGCCATATTTTATGCGATACGATAAAAGAGATATAATAAATTCGTATACCGATAAATTATTGCTATTCGCGCGCACAAATAACGATATTGCAGAGAAAGAGAAATCTATTTCCGAACCGCACGCTTTGCAATTAAAAAGAAACATTTTTCCCTACTGTATAATTACTTACACTTGTTATTTAATGTTTTCAATGTATTTCTTCATATTTAGTTCCCCTCTCATTAAGAATCGTATACAGTACGTAAAGCTGAAACGCATTTACACGATATTTCTCGCAACTGTAACGAGTGCTACCCACGTTATTGCATCTAAAATTTACGCGTTTGTTAACACAACGAGTGTAATTCGATATTTATGCAGCTAACCCGAGGACCGTGTAATTATGGCTAAGGAAAATATTAAATTTGTCACCATCCTGTAACTTTCCCCACGCTGCGTAACCTACAATTAAAAAAATTTTTCCTTAACGAGATACAAAACTTACGTCTTTAAATTAAAGTCCCTAGGTATGTTTCTCGAACTTTTAATAGTTAATTTAGTGGAAGTTCATAGACGTTAACAAGTGTCTCGTTTAAATAAACATGAACCAGAAGATCCAGAAATAATTCAAGTCAAAATCAATACTAAACTAATGAAGCTAACATTAAATCTTAAATAATACTCCTCTAAAATATAAAAAAATTAAGTTTCCTATCGCAAACTGTTCGAGACATACCTAGGGACTTGTCCTACCGTGATACCTCTATCGGTTCCAGTAGTAGAAGACTGCAAAGCGCGGGCTGAAACTCGCGGGACACTGAATGGCGCGGTCGGCCGAATTCTTGGAAGCAGTGTGACCCACTTATTCTATTGGAAATGCGTACAACGACACTACATGGTAATGGTAAAAAGACGCTGACTCAGTCACCGATCAGCTCAGTTGCGGTAGGTCAACTTGTGCGACCGCAACAGAGGTATAACGCTAAGACGGTGAAGTTACGCGTCGCTCTAAACGGGAATATCTCACCACACGTAGCAGTCTCAGATGTAAATGCGCTTCACAAGCAAACGAGTATATATACCTTACAAATGTTCACCAAAACGCAATCTATTGTTCCCATGACAATGGAAAATCATGAACAGTCACAACCTTCCCTCCCCATAGAGGGAACAAGAAAAAAACTCTCTACATGTATGATTGCAAAGGCATAAAAGTGGTTGAAAATCGTGAAATCGACAAGACTATCGGTGATAAATGAATTATTGAAAGTCCATGCGCATCGCCCTCGGCATAAATTAAAACGGTCGATCGCCGTTCGGCTCACGTATCTCGATTAACCGGTATTAGGAGCCGTGGAATTTAATACCGACTTGGACCGTTTAATGCGACGCGACCGCAGGAGTCGATGGAAAAAGATCAAAAGCTCGCGCAACGGATATGAGAATCTCTATCTCGGTCTCTCTTATCATCGATGGAAGAATGGCGGAAAATAATATGGTTATCGAGCATTCCGTGGATCTGGAACAGCCATGGAGCACGAGGCGAACGGCTCGTCAAGGTGGAGCGGCTCTTCTCTACGTGGAACGTGTCCCGGAACAAAGGGGATGTTTCCCGGCAAATGGGGTGACGAGCGCACTACGAAGCGTAATACGCCGTGCAAAATCGAGACAGAGAAGGGCGGGGTGCGGAGGGATGAGTTAAGGAGGGCAAAGAGGGGCGTGTGGAGGAGAACCTTATACGATAGAGCTTGCTGATACGGTTAATACCACGCGACACCGTGGAATGCGATTTTCCTCGACGACGAGAAGCCCGAGAAACAGCTATCTGGAAAGCGACGAGGACGTAAGAGGCAAAGACGAACGGATAACTCGATAGCTACAGGAGCAACGACGCCTGCAACCGGGCCGGCCGGGCGCGAATTATTCGACGGCGGCTTAATCCGCGTAATTGTCGCGAACGATCTCGTATTTTCCGCGATGCTCCATTTGAACGCGATGCTACCTTTGTTTCGTTCCGGAATCGGGGTGATATGGCCGCGAAGCGCCAAGCGTTTGATGCACTTCGCGCTGATGATTAAATGGAAGTTGGGCAAGGAAGTTGGGACGCGTAAATTTGTGTCTACCGAGTTACGCGAGATCTTAGAACTGTAGCTGGTAAGATGTACAATGTAAGTTTCGAGGTGGAATGTATCGATCGTCGACCAAATAAAAGAAGCTTCCGATAGAAGATACAATTCTATTTTTAAGACAATTATTAAAGAAACAACGGGACAATTACACGCAAAACGCTGTTCCCCCGCCATTGACCGAGGATTGGCTTGTGCAATGAAAATTCAATATTTCCCCGCTAAACAGTAATTTATGCAAGCCTATAGAATGGCGTTGTGCCCGGCATAATGTATTAATGCCAATAAGTGAACACCTATGCTGGTAACACCTGTAACGGTCGCTAAATAATTTCACTTCGCCGTTGGAACAACGTGGGATTTCAATTGATCCTGAAATCGATTACTAACCCAATGAATTTTTGCCTTGCGTACCTTCGGCAATTATTTTCACAGCTCTCTTTTAAATAATTCAATCGTAAATGAGATACGATTCAAGCTAAATTAGAATAATAACTCTAAAATTAATATTAATTAGAATATTAATTTATAATTCATGAGCAATTACTTTTGGAATTTCTTTGACTATTATATCGATACGATTAATATCAATTTCTCTGATGAAGTAGCTTTCTGTTTAATGCTACTCTACTCACAAAATCACCTATTGAATACATTAGCAGGGGAAATTTCGACAAAACACGTAGCGCGAGGAAATTTAGCAGAATCAAATAATACTTCAACGATTTTCAACAGAGAACGTCCAATCGAGAACCGGGTAACCACCTATAACTCGCGTGGCCATAAAAAGTACGTAGGTCAAGGGGTTAATTGCGTAGCGGCGCGTCGAAAGTAGTAGTAGCAGACACAATTTACATGGCATCGCGTTGACATTCCGTCGAGGTGGCCACCTGTTGTGGTGACATGCGCCGACCCAAGTGACGACTATGCTCTCCCTGCCTATTCGTGCTCGTCAAACAAACCCGTTTGCACAGTGTTAATTAACCGTTTCAACGTTCTCCGTCATCATCTGAATCGCGCACCGATGGGAGAACGATTGCCCTTGAAAAAAAAAAAAAAGCGACTCGATGGGTCCCAACGCGAGCCTAGCCGTATGGAATTATTTGCCTTTATAATTGATCGACCAGGGAAACCCAGCGCGAATGGGCCAATTTATATGTTTCCTGGATCCGTTACGAATACCTTCCGTTGTCCCGCGTTCAGGTTGTATAAAACGCGACCACGGGGCACACAGAGGCCAATAGGAGACCGGCCAGGTTGCCGCCACGGCTATGATTAATCGATTTTAGCTTGCCGCTAACGACTTCGGAACGCGGCCAAGTGCCAGTGCTGGCTTCAACCCTTCCGGGACAGGTAAGGGGCATGTGTACGTGTTACGGAACGTGTTTGTACCGGCCTCGGGCGTGAGATAAAAATTGATGGAAGTAACACCGTTCCTTGTTGGTGTGATTTTTTTTTTTTATTTTCCGGTGGTACCTACTATGTGGATCGTATGTTCTCCAAATTGACGAGACTGACAATTTTGCTTTGCAACGAATACCTTCTATTATTCAGGATGAATCAATAAAAACTGCTAGTTTGAGTACCCAAATGTCCATAAATGACTGATACCTCTTTAACAAAGGCGAATTAAAAACTATGTCTAAATGTGTGCGAATGGATATGCGTGGACGAGAAGAGTGTTTGGAAGGAAATAAGTGGAGTGACTGCGTGCGACTGGGTTCGAGGGGCCGAGGTGCGAAAGAAGAGTGTTTTGAACCGAGCTACAGGACCTGGCGACAGGACTGAGAATGATAAGGATGGTGTGGATGTGACCGCGAGCGTCTGTGGAATAGATGCATGAGGAATGCATGGGCAACAAGGTGAATCTGAGGAGCGGAAGTAGTCAGCGTTTAGCGGGCAGCGATAGGGTAAAGATCAGAGTATTTAGCACGCAGTGATTAAGTAAAGCGCGAAATAGAGTTCTAAAGTACGAAGTATTTCGTACAGACGTATCTCCCACGAAACAGTAATCACATCTTTATTAAACAACTGTACAGAGTACAAAAACGAGCTGCGTCGATTCCTCTCGATTATAGCTGTTCGAGCAAAAAGAAGGAACGCTGAAAACACGATCCCAATTCCATTTTACAAACGAAACCCCAAATAAGCTGTCCCGTTTAGTCGTGTTTTCCAATATTGGACCCTTTTTCAGTCAACCACGTGGACTCAATGACAGACAAACCGCGGAGATAACATCTCCCGGTGGCTACAATCTCCGTGAACAATATTAACGGTGGCTTGCTGCTGTGTAACGTCGAGGAAGGATGTATAGAGACCGGCTGCTTCGAGCTCACCTACACAGACGTACAATCCAATTACTCCTAAATTCTCGTTACCCAGTCGCCGTTTGAGAAAACTTACTTAAACTGCGCCTTATACTACGGAGAAACTTGTTTAAGCTTTAAATTCCCGGCATGACAACAAAATAACGCCCCTCGCACCCTTGAACCCTTTCGTTTAAAAACTCCTCCGTTAATCTCGCACCGTCAAGTTTTTCGTCTTACTGCGATCTTGCTCCCTTTTACCGGAAGAAATCGAATGTAGTCGTCTGACGTGTAATCAAATTACCTCCTGAGATAAATACTGCATATGAATTTTCCAAATATCTCGTTCCAATGAATTAATAGACCTTTAGAATAAATTGACACCCTACATGCTAGAGCAAAAACAAGTTGTAAAATTTTCCACAGAAAAACGTCTTTACTAAAACTTTAACTGAACGAAATTAAAACACAAGAAGTCATCGATTTCCCTAAGCTTGCAAAACTTCAACACTCTATCAGATCCTCGGAAACTCGACACTAAATCAACACTAACAGAACTCAAAACAAAGTATTTATCACAACTCTCTACACTTTTAAGTATCGAATTATGTTTTTCAAGTGCACTTGTACACTGGCATAGTACGTGTGACAAAACATGGAATCGCTTTGAGACGGTCATTCGAACGAGAGCAGTTACAGATAAAAATCGACGATCGCGGAAATGGATAAAGGGAAACCCAAAAATGAAATAAAAGGGCGGGGATGGAATGTACTCACAGTTACGTATGTCTGGTCCCTCTGCAATTCGGCGAGATTATCGTAGAGGCCCTCGAGGAGCGCTTTCCTGAGTTGCTCGGTATTCGTCCCGCAGCTGGCCTTCTCCAAATTCGCACGTTCCGCCAATGCGGCTAGCTGCTGTCTCACCTCGGCGGCGTACTCCAGATTCCTGTGATGCAGAAAGTTCTCGTGGCACCAGACCTTCTTCTGCTTCGTGCCGGTGTACGCGCGGAAAACGTTCAGAAACGTGACGTGGTCTCCCTCGGGTGAGGCGAATCTGGAACGAACGAAACAAGCGTAACAAGGTACAAGGTATCGATCACATCACGGGCAGATCTGTTTGACGTTTGAGGGAACACACGGCCCCTGCTCCACATTCGCGCCGGCCATGTATACTTTTATTTTTCTTTTTTTTTCTTTATAGACACACGGTTTTTTAAACCCCCGTTGTTTTGCAACGTTCAGTATGTATGTATTCGTAACGTATGAATTGTGAATTCGGCTGTGAACTATAGTACGGACAAAAATAAGCCAAAAACTAATGGATAAACCCTGCAGTATCGTCCGAAGATTGATTTTTCGAGGAAAAAACGAGTTTTGAACGGGCTGAATAATTCAGTATGAGAACACTGAGAAGTGCAATATTAAAAAAAGGATCGAGATCATGAAAAATCGATCAAAGTGATACCTCGATCTAGCAACGTAAGCTTGCTGCCTTTTCGCGGGTGGATCGGTGAAGATAGACTCTCCTGACAGTATAGCAACAACCGTGAGGGCTTCTTCGAGGCACTGATGCTCCACCGATGCAAGAATCACCTTGGTGAACCGAGGATCCAATGGAAATAAGGACATTGTCCTACCGAGGGTAGTCAGCTGCGGCGGAGAACCTGTTCGCGCGAAAATGAAATGAAAAAATTTTATTTGATATGGTAATACCGTATGGCAACGTTTTGCTGGACTAGAAATTGCAGGAAAAATAACGATTCCGAGTCATTTCGATTCAACTCTTACTTATGTCAAGTTTAGGTGGTTTTTCTTTAATTAAACTTTGATAATCGTGTTCTGTAATTTTTTAATTCATTTACCCACATCCCCTATGACTCAAATAAGTTTCCTACTCGAATATAAAGCAACGTTATTTGTTGACGAATTATACCCTTCCAGACAACATAAGCGTCAACGAATAAAATTGCAGTGATTTTCACTTCAGATAGACGCGATGCAGTTTACGATAACAACCAACGTGTGAGATATGAAATATTGCAGCTCTAAAAAGAAATAAAGTGAGAGAACGTATTGTTTGTACGGACGGGGATATATTTTCTCCGCCGAGCCGATGTCGCTATTTGAATTTCAAAAATCTTTTCGGAAGTTCGCGGCAAAACAAACTTGCCACTTGACAGTTGGTCTTATTTTCAATTGAATGCACTCGACGAGTTGTGAGAAGTAGCTAATGAACCATGCAAGTAACGCTATATTTTATTTTGTATTGTTTTACTAATTTTTCATATTTTTATTTTTTGGTCAGATAGAAGTTGGATAAAAATAATTGTAAATGATAGCCACTTTTATTCAATTTCAACAATTGACAAGGTAAAATGATCGAACAACCGCAAAATCTAATAAATTGAAATCCCACTGCACCGAACCAATCCATCAATGCTCCTTCTATCTACAGTTTTCAGGGCTGATATAAAATTGAATCCGTATTGTTCGACTTTAGTCGTCAAAAATTAATTCTCAAACGCAAAACAAATTGAATTTACAAAATCCAACAAACTGTTTCAAAGGAAAGAAATCTTTCTATAATTCGGACAACTTAATTAGTGAAACAATTTGATTTAACACACGGGAAACTCAAAGTTAAATCTGGGCGCAGAAGCTTAATTGACCAAGCTAGTTACTCTTCCTAAATTCCAGTGCAGAACCTTGTAACTTTATGTTTAATTTTCGGATGTTGGGCTTCACACGTAACGTAGAATACCACCATTTATCAAACTAAATAAACTGCAAGTGAATATTGCTTCTGGAATACTAAGTGCACCGGACGTAAAGTTTAATTTATGAGTTACTCGTATAACCTACATCCAGCTGGCATTATTCAAATTATCATTCATATTTAACCTACTTACTACAATATTATCCTTCCAAGAAGGACAGAATCACATAATAATTAATACCTTTCGCTTCAAACGGACATGAAGATCTAAACCATGGTTCAGCTCACAAAGAGAAACATGGTCAAACGACCAGAACAACCCGGTCTAGGTTTCAATCTACAGTTTCTTTCGTTCTACAAAGAATGACACTCACCCTTAACAGCGCCCAACTTCTCCAAACAAGTCACCGCGACCTCGACAGCCTCCTTCGGCGGTTTGTCCATAAAATCAAAGGTGGTGATATCAACTCCGATGGCAAGCAGCTGGAGGGCTACTCCCGCGAGGGAACATCTTTGTATCTCCGGGACTGGCATCTCCTTCATCCTCTCGAACTCCTCCTTGGTGTAGGTTCTGTAACACTTGCCAGGCGATTCCCGGCCAGCCCTGCCTGTTCTCTGCCACGCCTGTGCCTTTGAGACTTTCTCCACCCTGAGCACATCCAATCCGGTTGTCGGGTGATGAGTTCTCGCTTTGACCACCCCGGTGTCGATCACGTGTCGAATTCCTGTGTAATTTCATCGGGAAATCACTGCGCGTCTCCAGAAACGACCCAACGTCCCTGCCGGGCCCACCCGCGAATGTAATCACGAAAACGCGGCCAAGTAATCATGTCTGTCGCGAAACGAGTGTACCAGCCGTTCAGCTGGTGGTATTAGCAGATTGCGCCGCCCGCGGAAAATGAAATTGGTCCTTCTGACAAACAATTTGCGAATTAACCGGTTATGAAATGATATCCTGTGCCAAACGAAAGGGAACTCTTTCTTTCGCCGACTCTGTATCTAATTACTCATCTTAGATGAGATCTACCATTTATTCTTCCTCCGATGTCGCCAATAACAGGTCGCAAAGGAACGAAAAACGACGAAACCGGTTTTTCGCGATTTAACAAAATAAAAAAAGGCGATATTAAATACTGCCGCGTGAGAATTTAATTTCCAATATGTTCATACTATACAGTTAGCCCTTATTATTAAATGTATACGATGAAACCGCAATTTGAATAGAAAATAAACTAAGTGAACAATTAGGAATAACACAAAAATGTATCTCTCTGTATCTCACTCTCCACTAATGAGATTAAAGAGGAAAAACGCAGGAACGTGAATTACTTTGTTCGTTAAGTTAATTTATACTCACCACCAATGGTAACGGAAGTTTCAGCCACGTTCGTCGATAAAACGAGCTTCCTTAGTCCTGGAGGGGATGGTTTAAAGGCTTCCAATTGTTGATGCGTTGGCAAAGCCGAATACAATGGAAAGACCTTCAACGGTGGATAGCCCTGTCCGTCCAGTTGTTTAGCTACTTGTCTCGCGCTCACAACCGCGGCCTCTATTTCTTCCTGGCCGGTTAAGAAAACTAGAATATCCTCACTGAAGCAAAAAAACAGAAAAATTCAGGAAATTGTCTGTTTGTCCTTTCGACCCAGTTTCCCGAGTTTCGTATCTAAACTAACTCTCCTCTAATCTAATAAAAGTAACGATATGCAAACACATAGAGATCTTCCAATTGATTTACTTGATTGGAAAAAACATTTTTTGTCATCCTATTGCAAGATAATCAATTGAAAAATCATAGGAAATATGTAGAAATTAATGGACTATTTATGGTATCACATTATACAGGAGGATTGCAATTAAATTTGAAACGAGAACAAAATACGATCGCGATATGAAAGCGGCTTGTTTCATTTGAACATAGTATCGTGCGTTAGAATTTTCATAAATGGGTAACTATCGTTATTATGACAATTGATCTTTTGTATTTTCAACGCGCGCAAATACGAAGGATGAATAATTAATAATTTAATATAGATTAATACAGGTTGAATGATTAAGCAGAAATTTTGCACTATAGAAAATGTGTACGTGTCTGTATATCGATTAGTATTTTCCGTCCCTCTCAAAGGAGAAGAAAAAATAGTAATCTACTAAATAACAAAATATGATACCTACTTAGCAGGGTTATCACGATGAATCTGAAAGGCGGTAACAAGTGCGGAAAACGCATAATCCTCCTGCGTCTTGACAGCGTGATAAATCTTCACTGGATGCTGACGACCCTCTAAGTACACGGCTGGTGCTTGGAAGTACTTGGCGAATTTATCGACGTCCATCGTCGCCGACATCACGAGCAACTTCAACGGGGGCAGATTCTTAAGTTTACGCAAATTCTGCGCCCTTCTCGCGACGCCAAGCAACACGTCGGTCTGCACCGACCGTTCGTGAGCTTCGTCAAGAATCACCACCGAGTAATCCGACAGAATCTCGTCGGTCATCGCCTCGCGAACCATCATTCCGTCGGTCAGGTATTTGATTCTAGTCTGGGAGGAGGTCACATCCTCGAAACGCACGCAATAACCGACCAATTTCCCTGGTTCCACCCCTTGTTCTTGGGCAACCCTCCGCGCCACGCTTACCGCGGCCACTCTACGCGGCTGAGTGATACCGATGCAACCAAAAGCTCCTGCAATCCCCGAAGAAAGAAGCAATTGTGGAATTTGCGTGGTCTTCCCGCAACCCGTTTCGCCGATTATGATGAGGGTACTGTTCCTGCGAATCTCTTCGAGTAGTCTGAAATGACCATACAAAGGGGCTTGTTACTTGGATGAAACGAACGAAATGTTAGGTTTAATGAAATATGCCTCGTCACGGTGCTTGTCTCTCACAAAAACAGTATAAAAGTTAATTCATTTAAAGGAAAGCACACATTATTATAATGATCGTTGTAATTGAGAGCATCAAAGTTTTGCGAGGAAATAAATAGGGTTATAAATTGCTGTAGACTGCAATTGATTCTTGTTCACTGAGAAATAAATAAGCCATGAACGATTCGAATTTATACAAATTAAAAACGAACGTAATGAAACTTAGTAGTGTAATTATTAGTCATTTATAAATTAATAAAAGTAAAGCAAAGTTTTCTTACCATTTCAAACTGTTCATGACCCTTCGTGCACTGTGTTGTACAAGTTAACGATAATAAAATGTTTAATTAAAATGTGAGGAACTATATATAATTTAAAAAAATAATATTTGGAAATATCTAATTCTTTTCAATTATTTGGATGATTCTAAATCTATATATTGATTAATAACGTGTAAATGCACGATTTAAGTAGTACTAAAGGAGCTGTAGTATAATCTATAGCTTGGCGCTAGTACGAGTTGAAAGTTGGAACTATATTTCAAATAGTTTCAACCGGTCCACCATGACGAATGGTCGCGTGATATTAAATGCGTTGTGTTCAAGCCATAAATTCACCATTATCGCAATCACCTTACAGGTACACTTGACAATTCATTAATTCTACAGTCATTTGTTATCCGTATTGTTCGATTTTCGCAGAATATTAAAAGCCAACTTATCAAAATTTATCTATCGAAATTTAGTATGGTGATCAAACGTACAATATTCGTAAATTGTTTGTTCTTCATATGCTTCAATATTCTAATACTTGTAGTTAACAATGAAAGTGCTTGTCTGCGTAAACTTTTGTTAATGCACAGCAGGGAATATAATTTAGAATATCTCAAGTAACGGCAAGCTGATTCATTCAATACGTTTGATTTCATTTGCAACAGTTTTCTATTGTCGCCATATTGATAATCGATCGAACTCTCTAACTTTGTTTCTACAAATAATACAAACGGAGAGAACTACATGTATTTGTATCTTGAAATATTCATAAATACCCCTGATTTTCTTCATATTCACAGAGAATTATAAAAATTCTTCTAAATTAGAACATTTGCAACCGACTTGGACTATTTTATAGCAAATATTGTACGTTCTACAAATAGTTATTTAATCTCCCTTAAATGTTTTCCATCGTATAATCTAGCCCTAGATAATAATATATTTTACGATACAATTAGGTAATACATAATATTACATAGTACATTAACATTGCAAGATTTTAACAATTATTTGAAATCCTTTTCAGTGCGCGGGTTTTTTATTCCATACGGTGCTGCTATCTGTACAACAAGCAAGCAAGTTATCAACTTTGGCACAGTCGATGATTCTCCATTTTGTTTCACGATACTCTACATGCACGTATAGAAGAAATTACTCACAGCAAAGGATAATGGCAGAAACCAGCCGAGACACGAAAAACAGTAATGCAGAACTAACCGCTTACGAAGCCTGTAGACTGGTAATGATTTCCTTTGTTGTTGTAAAGTAATGTTCCCTTTATCCACGTTTTCTGTCTGAACGTTTTGTTGACTGTCCTCGTGCTTTTGGATTTTGCTCGGACTCTCGTTAAACACGACAGTATTAGGTCGTTTGGGTGCTAATTTCGAGAAACTCGAAGTACCCATAACACTGTATTTAGAATCTGCATTGTCGTGAACACCCATATCGTCAAAAATTAAAGTAAAAATGACACGAACAGTAAACGTGTATACGGGCACGCACGTGTTGCTCACTACAGCTGTGTATAAATAAGCGTCTTGACAGGACGTAGCCAATGGCGTAGCTCCGCTGTGTAATCCATTGTCAGATCGTACGTTGATCGTTTTTTCTTTCAAACTATTAGTACAGTCACCAACGCTGATTTTATTTAAACAGAAAATATACTTTGCACATTTTTACTTATTAAATATTTATAACTTTGATTTCGCAAACGAAAGACATACTATACATATAAGGAGAAGACAACACAATAAACGCTAATTTTATACTTATAGCATAAAACATATAGTCATCATTTTTTAAAGTATCATATACGATTATGGTTTTGCATATACAAAATTTTTGTCCAAAAAGTACTAAAAAACATCCATTGTTTAATACATTTTATTGTAGTATAGTTTGTAACATAAGGGAGTTAATAGATTTGTATTTTTATTTAGTCTTACGTGTATATAATAACTGAATATTCAATTCTTATAAAAAAATTGTACAATGTAGTGCATACTAAATTAATGTTAATAGGTATAAAAGAGAGCAATGCAATGCAATTCACGTGACTTTTGCTTTAACTACATATGATTAAATCTACATGTTAGAATTCATTAGATATAGATTTTAAGAAAGTAATTAAAGACCTTTAAATGTGTGTTCTTTTAAAGAAGAGGTAGAAAATAATTAATGATTTTTTTTATGTTATAAAAATCATTATGATTCACAAAGTTATATTATTATTAAAATTGAAAGTTACAATGAATACCAGAAATAAATGACTTGCATCTCTAACATTTGTTAACAATTGACAGATTAATTAAGTAATAAAAGATTTACTTGTCAATTTATCAAAAATGTATCATAGTTGGCATCAAACAGAGTAATTAAGAAAAATTATCACAGATCAATGCTGTGTAAGAGGAAGACACAGTGAGCAAATCCTTTTAACAATTTTTGAACAATCATAGCTATTTATATTTAAAATTTGTCTCTAATTAAAATCCATCATCGTAAAGGCCGATGAATTGGTGCCTTTGTGTTAGGTGGTACCTACAATACAAAAGCAAACATATAAATTATATTCTGTTAATTAATCGTTTGTATGATAAAACATTACCATTCCTCCAATTCGATATAAATAACGATTTCTGATGTTAATATCGGATTGTGTTTGTAAGAGATCGTCGGTCGATAAATCGGAAGTAGATTCTGGAGCCAATAATTTCTCCCTTTCGAGACGTTCTGGTGTTGGACGAGTTTGTTCATACTTTTCTCTCTGACCTGGTGTCATATTCAAATAACCACCAGTAGTCGTTATATCCGACACCCAAATTGCAACAGAGGTTATCAAGGAAACTGTTTAAACAATGATAGTTATAAATTGTTGTATAAACATCTATATTATTAATATTATAATATAGAAAAGAAAAACATACTCCATAGCCAACCCAAGAAAAACATCTCAAGCATAAAGTATCCACCCTTGTCAACAATAATACCGGTTACAATCGAAACTATGGCTAAACCTAGATTTTGTACAGCCTGTGCACTGGAAACAAAGGATTTTTAGTGTTAGAAACAAAAACCTCACTACATTATGTTGGAAGGAATGTATTGAGCTTTACTTACATTCCATAAGCAGTACCAAGCTGATATTCTGGTGTAACAAGAGCAATCAAAGGCCATAAACTACTAGCAAGCATAGAGTATGCCAACCCCATAAGAATCATACACACGTAAGGGTTCACATAAGTGAATGCGAGCAATCCGTGAGCGACTATAGTTGCAAGAATACTGATGAACACCCAAGAAACGTTCTTCCCAGTTCTATCAACGAGATAGCCCAAGATAGGAGACGCAATAGCAGATATAGAATACACGAGAGAATTAACTGTATTCGCATTCGTTGGCTCGAACTCGTATTTCCGTTCGAAAAATACTCTAAGGAAAAATATTATATAACATGAAAGACAGTTATGTGAAATATAAAATTATGATCATTTCTTCTTATTCATACTTACTTTCCTAAGGCGATGAACGGGAATATCGCCACGTAATAAGCAATGCAAATGAAAGCAACCAACCAAAATATTGGCTTAAAGTCTTTAACATCTGTTAGGCTAACGACCTCGGGTTCTTTTCCCTCTCCCCTTCTCAATAATCTTTCAGCACGCTTATCCATAAGACCCAACAAGCATGCACAGATCATAGAACCCACGCAGGTTAGAGCAGCAAGAAAGAGAACTATGCCAATACATTCTGGCCCTTTGTAATACTGAGATACGTAATTGTAAATTGGTTCCATTACTAAAAAGTTCACGGTTGATCCGACTCTGGCAAAACTCAGCTGCAAACCAAACACCATGTTCAGCTCCTTCCCTTTGAACCATAGAACGGCGTAACTGTTTTGAGCAACAGCCAGTGATTCTGCGCCAATGCTGCAAAAGATATAAAAAATAAATACTAAGCATTACTAATTAATGTTATGAGTACCTTACAAGAAGGAACATACCCAAAAACAAAGCGTCCAAGCATCATCACCCAAAATGCATTAACTAATGCCCCAGTTGCAAAAATGATCTGACCAACCATAGTTAATCCCATGTATATAATTGTTCCTAGAGGTATACCGAACACGCTGTCTAGTAAAAATCCGCCAATGAAACAGAGAATCACATTTGGCCACGAGTAAATGGAGTACAATAGAACGAATTTACTAGTTGACATCTGCAAGTCAACTTTAAAATTATCTTGCAAAGCGCCAGGGTTGTCGAAACAGAAGTACGAACCTGCGAACAGAAACATTTCATTCGATTAATTGGCGCACCGGATAAAGTTGTGCTGTCGCGTGATAAGCGAATCATCTTAGAGAGGTCTATGACCGGATCGTTTAAAGTTTAAGAAGATACTCAAAGGAGCGCACGAACGTGATTCGTATATAATTCGAATTCACGTATCCACGATCTATATTATTTTTAAAAATGAATTCTAAGATCGTATTAAACATATTAATTGATGGAAGCAAGAAATTTCCAGTGCAAAACAGTTGACACATCATGGATTATACAGCTTATCACGAGACATTATGCAAAACGGGCGAACATAACATGTCTTACACAACACTTACGGATTGTACGGGTAAATGTGAACGTAAATTTGTGTTATCCTCCTCATTACTTAAAGAAGTAACGGAGAAAAATTAAGACATATTTATGTTAAAGTTTTAAATTGGGCAGATTTGTGAAACATTCGAGATAAAATTACATTTTCACGCATCACTCGAAGATGAGTAACGCGTTTATCAGGAGTATGCATATAGAGTGTAATTATTTCACATACCTTGAACATGTTTACTTCCTTTGTTTTAAATCAATCTTTTTTTACTAATTTCGAATTAATAACACATAAATTGTTTTTTACTAAAAAGTTAAACGTTTGTAAAATTTATACAAATTGCAGAAAAAATTAAGTGAATAACAAGCACGTAAAAATTATAGCTATTTCGTTTGTTAACATTATTGTAATAACAAAAAATATATAATAATTTTGCAAAATTTTCTAAAGTCATTAGTATACTTCAATAAACATATAATGTAAACACTAAATGTTCATGCAGACTTTAATAGAAGTCTTATATGTGTCATCAAATTTAGTAAAAAGGAACTAATTGCGTCCAACAGTTTCAATAATTTTCTGAAGAACTAAATAAAAATTTTTAATATAATTCAAAATGTTCTTCATTCAAAATAGTACGAATTAAAATGATTTTTACGAGATCGTAATATGTAGAAATAAAAAGACGCTCGAATATAAACAATGGTTACACGGTCATTACATTATAAAATTAACATTGCAATCATAATCGTACCAAAGCCTAATAAACACATCAGGGCCAGTCCGAGACATCTGTATGGTAGCTTTTTAGGACTACAAAATCCTTGCAAAGCGATCTCATCGTCGATCCTGTCAAGAGTAATCTCTGGATTTTCTAATATGCCACCTTCCATTGTTACGTCGTGTTTGTGGTGATATTTTAATGTTTACAAGTGTCTGGCATAGCCACAGGTGCCCCAAATTGCAGACGTTCACTCGGGTCCACCGTAACAATCATCACACATCGATAAAATACGTATAAGCTTCAATCCCTCTTTAAAATGGCACAGCTGCGATTTAATATAAGAGAAACGAGAGTATCGTAATCCGAGATCAGCTTGTGAACCCAGCTGATTAACTAACTTGAACAAGTTAGGTGCGCTGCCAGTCGTGTCATTGCTTATCTGTCAATCACATGCGTCACGCAAGCAACTTAACGTAGGCTGCGAAACTATCGAGTACCAAAGTACCGACACGAAAATCTCTATCCACCCGAATGGATACTAAACATGAAATTGTTGCCAACAGCTTGACCCTTCTTCATCACTGGTCTTCAGTCTGTGGCGCCCCCATTAAAAACACTAGCGAAGCTAAGTCGATAAATAGAAAACAGCTGCGAAGGAACTAACCGTATATGTTGATTTTTGCGAATTTATTTGAGAAACATAACTTATAGAATGTCCATAGTAGTTACTTAACAGTAAGCGTATATTATGTGATAATTATCTTAGATCTAGAGACCGAGATATGAAAAGTGGGGTACTTTGAGAAATTTCTCTCGGCTCATTAAGAAGCAACTTCTTCCGTTGCGCCTTCGAACTCGAGCTTCACTTGACACTCGTCCGGTAGTCCTTCAACATCCACTTCCGATTCTGGCGCGTTTAACATGTTTAGCGTCACCTCTGCCGACTTTCCCATTAATCCTTGATTCCCAGATTGTTGCTTCGATACTTGCTGTTGAACGACTGCCGATTGCGACGACTGTTGAGAAAGCATTTGTTGCCTGATGGGCACGCCGGCTTCTTCAAAGGCTTTCTTTTTCAACGTCGTACGAATTTGAGAGCTAAAAATCGAATTAACCGGTTAATATCGGATCAAGACTGACGCAGAGAAATTGAGGAACAACCGTGGGCTCGATGCAGCCTTGTTAACTTACACCGTTCGCCCCTTGATGTGTTCACTTATTTTGTTCAAGTCTTCACTGAAGGTCTTTACCGAGTGACGGAGCATCTCAATTTCCTCGTCAGTCCATTTACTACAGATTAAGCGACACAAGGAGTTATGTAAAAGTACAGCCAGCAATTTTTGTATAAAAGCAATATTGATGCAACTGTTCATAATCATTTTGCGAATGATATTAAAACGCAACGAAAATTTCGAATATTTTTTTACCTACATGCAATTGCGCGAGTAAAACGTGATACATACGAAAACAGTATTTGCCCTCTTTTTACGTAATATAATCTATAAAGAAAGAAGAGTCGTACCATGTTCGTATAATTAAAAAAAAAACAATATTAAAGCAATAGATCATTTTCAAATATAAATTATTCACGCGTTCTAATTTGTATAAAGCTGTAGAGTTACGTATCTTATTGGTTAATAAGCAACACCACGTGACATTCTCCCGCGTTTATCTAACGTACATACTGTCATGTAAACTTAGCCGAAAGCGTTAAAAACATTGCTATTTATGACAAAAGCGATGGTATATCTTTCTCGTTCAATTACCCTGCCGGCGAGTCTGTCGTAGGGTGCAATTGCATGGTTAATTCTCCTAGTTTGTTGAATGCTGCACCGGCTGCGGTGAATATCTCACCAACCTAAAACAATTAAGATGCTAGTAAATATTTCAAACACATAATTAACAGTTGAACTCCACTTCCTGCGCGGATCGTCGAGCGTTGAAATTAACACAATTCACACCGATATACATCGAACTTGGATTCTGTCACGGAGGAGAAAAAAAAAGTTTTACTAGAAATGATCATAACCTAACCTTATGCCCGCTTACAGACTCCATTGCTAGAGTACTCGAGGGTAAAAGCACGTGACTCACGTAGAAAAAGGAAGACGAGCGGTGGGGGAGAACGACCGTTAAGTGTTATATGGCGGGAAACTGCCTAAAATCGGCGACAAAGGCCACCTTTTCGCTTACCTTGCTCGCAGAGTTCATGTCAGATTGTTGCGGCCGTACCTCGCCATCAGCCGAACAAATGTTCGTACGGTATTGCCATCTCGCGTCGTTCTCAGAATCGTTTCCTTTAAACAATTATAACCTCTACTTGTCCGCATTATTTACTCTTTCCCCTCTCTTTTCCGATTATTACGTCACCCTGTAGAGGGTTGACGAAGGACATTTCGTTCTTGATACACAAAAAATTTGACTCGATTTTTTCCACAAGTTATATCGAAGCATACGTACATATAAACAGTATCCAAATCGATGATCCGAAGGTATGACTCACATACTGGTATGTTTTGCAATGATCGCACGATCATTTCAATCATTTTAGAAACAGAGTTTATATATCTATCAAGATTTTAACTATAGAACGTTTGAATAATATATTACCGACATTCATCATAATCTATTCGCAATTATGAAATCCAAAGAATGTACAAGAAGATAAAATTTATTTATCAAGTATTTATTTGTATAAAATGGAAATTTATAATGCGCACGAAGGGAATCTCTGTAACTCTATTAATTTCTAAATGGCTGACACCTATAATAAAGAAAATGCATTATCCCTCGCAACTTCATCTCCGCACGTGCCACACTTAGGCTTCCAAACATTACTTCAACAGTCGCCATTAATATTCCCAACAGTGTGCAGGCAAAAGAAAAATCGTCGCTCTCTCATTAGACGTCGATTAACGTACGGAAATGCGTCAATCTCAGGAGTGGTTGCTCACGTCCTCGCATAAATTAATAGCCTCCGCTTCCACTCGTTATCTTCGGTAACTGCAACTCTTCGAAAGTGACAAAATTCAGTCAATATACGTTCGATGTGGGTTACTGGATCGCCAGTGAATTTCAACGTCTTCAGCAAAGGAAAGTCTTCGCCCTTCGACCGTCTTAGCCTTCTGGAGGCGTTCCTGTAACACTTCCAGAGTTGTGGCTCGATCACGATCATGTTCGCGATCGAGCATGCCTTTCGTAGAAATTCCACTAGCCCATCGTCCCCGTGGTTCAAGTGGATCCACATGGTAACGGAGAAACAGAACACGACGTCGAAGCGTGACTTCTCGAGCCGACGAAGGTGCTCGTCCAGTGTCCGGTTACGATCCTCGGCCAGAAAATCGAGGCATTCAAAAACGATACGATCCGGTCGCGGATTACGTTCCCGTGCACGCTCGATTAAGATCGGATCGAGGTCCACGCCGAGCAGGCAGATCTCCTTCGGCTGATCGGCCGATAAAGCGTTCTCGAGGAAGTCGTGCAACACGAATGTCAAGTCCTGAAATCATTAATACGATTTGCAACGTTCACGCGACGTCTTTGCTCACGGAACTGTTCCTTCTTGGTTTCTTTCCGCGTCCGTTTCGAGTTACTCTGAAAAAATTTACTTTGCACAACCGATCTGAATGGTAGTACCCGAGTAACATTAAAGGTTCATTGAGAAAGCCTGTTTAACGTTCTTTGAAACAGCAAGTATATGGGTGTACGCATGTAACTAGGTCTTGGAAAGTTAAATATAATGAAATGAGGAAATAATTATAGCCAGCAAATAGGGAAGAGTTCCCGGAAGGGGCGAAATTTCGAGCGATCGCCGAAAAGAGACTAATACAGACTAAATTTAGACTTGTTAGACGCTTGTCGTTTGTAATTTCGGATCACGGTCGACTCATCCTATTTCGTCTGACAGCTGTTTCAGTCTTACCCCGGCGTTACAGCCGACGTCTAGGCCTACGTATTTCCGGTCCGGATGGGCCGACCGCCACACGCCACACGGAAGTTGTCGCACGCGCTCTTCCGCAGGATGGAATTGGTAATAATTCATGAAGTTCCCGTGCCTACTAGCGCCCGGATCCGTCTTATCTTCCTGTCTTTCCTTACACGGTGATCGAGAACCGTCCCCCGACATTTTGGAAAATCTGGAACACGGTGAGTCATCCCACAGCTATCATCTATTGCAACTTATCAAATATTACGAGATGCTTCTGATATGGGTCAACTAAAAGGTTGGAAAAACTATTAGGTTAATGGTTCAGCGGAATTTGAATCCTAATCATTTAGATAACGAACTTTATTTTGTATACTAAAAGTTCTTTGATCAAAGAGCATCGTTTGCAATCCGCATATATACATTCACGCGTGTGCATATTCTAAGATTACTTCGAAAGAAAAATCACGGTTTTACTTTATCTCGCGTACGAAGACGTTCAACTTTCTCTCCGGCGAAGAAAGGCAAATGAGAGTTTCAATCCTATCTCGCAGAGCACATAAATTGTATCTAATTAAGTTAAATTATTATGTAGATATTTATAAATATAACGAACTCAGTCTTCAATAGAGTGAGAGATAAAAACCTGCTAAGATATTAAGCACATTAAGACATCAAATCGATTGGTTGCTGTGAAACGTAACGAACGGTTCATCGTCGACCGCTATCGAAACTTCATTTTCCTTGTAACTGTGCCTATCAGCAAAAGGAGCAACGGAGATATTTAGTCCGTTCGCAATAATGACTTCAGCCGCCGTGCAGACGGCGATTTCGCAAATGTTCGCAAGCATCGGTAAAAACAATGAACAACTAACCGCAAGCCGTCTATAAATACATGATAAACGTTGATAGCAAAGAAGGAATGGGGGTCAGAGACGTTGTAAGAGCGGAAGGATCGAGGAGATAATTCGCCGGTGTCCGCGACCCAAATAAATGCAGCCTTCGATCGACGTGCTCGCGCTCGGCCACGGGGAAGGCCTGAGAAATCGATGATGCATTGTCTTGCCACTCGCGGAGAAACTCACTTTCGTGCTGATGTTACTTGAAATATTTCTGTCGCGGATTAACGTTTTGCCCATCCGACGATAGTAGAACCGACGTTCATCTAAGTGTTCCTTCAATAGTTACTTCTTTCTCGCGACTTTAACTTTTGGACACCAAAGGCCCACTAATTTCATGGCCAGCAAAATTTACAACAATCTACTGGAAATGAATTGCTTTTTTCTAAAGTTCTCTCTAATAATAGCGCGTTTACGAATAATTTATAAAATAAAACAAAGAGCCACCTTATGAAACCCGAAAATCGAAAATAAGATTGCTCCCAAGAACAAAACCACGGTATTCGAAAGGACTAGTCAAGTTCCGGAAATTTCGGATGAGCCAAGGCTGACCATGAAACGTATAAAGATCAGGTAACCAGAGGATCGGGTGGTGGAGTAGCACGAGCCCTTCTCCACGGAGCCCTTTATTTCTGTTTCTCTCCCTGGCTCGCAGTCGATGGCATAAGGTAGTCGAGAGAGAAAGGGAAATAAAGATTGAAAAAAGAGAGGACCAGGAACGGAATAACTTACAGAGGCAGGTGCTGGGTATATCCACCGTACCGGTCCAAGAACACAAGGTTCATTCTCCACGGGCCCTGCTCGCGGCAATTTCCTCTTTCTTCGGCAGATGTGCCTGCAGGCCGATGCAGAGGCACGCAGGCACGAGATAACCGGGATCACGAAGGATACCTTAGAACAGGCAAGCTGCTAGGGAGTATCGAGTCTCGTGCACAGCCGATGCCTTTTTCCCCTGCCTAGCCAACGACAGACCGTATTAGGGGCTGAATATCGGAAAGGTATTTCACGTGAACACCGGGATAGAATTTCCACAGGCTAATGAATGGCAAAATGCCTCCTTTCGGAACGTGTCGTCGTTCATTTTCGTGTCTTTCACCACAGGGGCTGGGGCGAAGATGGGCCGTACATATACGTGGACCGTTTTAGATTTTTTTTTTGTGGATGTGAACTCGTGTTTCTGGGGTGGTTTGAATGAACGGTATAAGACAGCGATTCTTAACTTGCGGTCTGTAAAGTAGGCGCTTTGAGACATGTGATGTCCTCTGAGGGTGTTCGTGAAAGTTTTCGCAGGCGTGCACGAGATAAGTCCTGAGGAGTTGAAGTTGGAGGACGATCTAGATTAGAGAGTGTAGGACCGAAGAGTAATGGAAAAAGCGAATAGTTGGAAACGATAAGTAACATTGTTGTGAGAGATTTACCAAGAAAGTTTTGCATTAAAGAGAATTAAGAATTGCTTTTCAATCTCAATAAGTGTTCTTCGTAACACCTTATGTACGATATTTTAAGTAATAAATGTCACAGTTCTACTGTAACGACTCGACGATATAGCCTACTACTGCGTTAACTGATCGATAAGAAATCATGAGACTTCAATCAACGATCTATGTGTAGATATTGTTAAGTATCTACTAATATTTATAATTATGAAAATATTCGCAACGCATCGATCGATCTAGTTCTTTCGCTGGTTTCGCTTTTTCTGAACGCAAGATCGTTCACGAGCGTGATCTTTTGAACAGAGGAAAATTTTTTCTTTACAAGGCTGAGACGCATTGCTAAATCAAAACGATTAGATAGATTCCTCTCCGCGAAATTTCGAAATTCCTTGTTTTCTCAGGTAAATTTGCGTATGCAAACGCGCGCACTCAGACAGACAAAACCAATATACAAAGATAACAAACGTATTAGAGACATTAAAAGAAGATATTGACGATGAAAGGTTATCATACACGTAAAACAAGCTGAAAAAGATACAACGTAGAGTTCTTTACGCGTCTTCAGGAACGCGGTTTTGCTTTCGCGATTTCGTATAATGAAATATTTATTAATCCAAAAATACCTGAAACGAGAGGAGGAAGGTCAATAGCAAGTCCATGGGAGTATTATCGTCTCGTGTATGTGTTACAAGGAAAGAATGATAAAAATATGCGGTCTCCGTACGTTAAAAATTCGCGCTCTACATAGTCATTACTCAATTTCTTGGTCCCTCCTGTTTATTCTTAGCTCGTATTCCACGCGTGTTTCCGTGTACAGGGACACGTGGCTCCAGATGATCGAAGGATTCCTTACGAGGGGCAAGCTGTGGTAATTTGTATCGCGTCTCGCATTCTTTTCACGATTCATCACCTAATGTGCAAAACGCGTAATGTTCACTGGCAACGAGTCGGAAAATTATTTCGCGTATGCTCAGGTGCACATGCTAACATACTGTCAGTCGCAAATGAGCGTACTTGCGATATTTACGGAAGACGGCACGCAAGATCCAAGAGGCTGATAGTTTGCTTCATAAAGCAGATTTTTTTGTTTGATGATAGGTTTAGAAACGTTATAAAACATAGAGTGCGTTGAGTTTGAGAAATACGGAGGCACGGAGAATCGAGGTAAGGGAGGGACACGTCAAGCGATATAACTCGAATTTAGTTTAATTTTGCTGGTATGCAAATATTGTGTGTCAGACTGTACTCCATTTCAGACATCGTACAGTTTCAAATGGATACACCGACCAATTAGCTTCTAAATTATGCGGTTGCCAGCTGTAAAGATCGTGCAGAACCTGTTATCCTTACGAAAGTTGCAAAGCACGTAATTTATACCGGTAAATTACTCTCCCCGCCTCTAAGTAGCCCGGGGTTCGTTTCATATGCGTGTAACACACGATCCAAAAGGGATTTGGTAATACCCCATAGCCGGCTCCAACCGATTTGGCAATCCAAACAGAAGTCAAACGTGCTCGTGACATACCCGTGCCCAATATTTGCCAATACCCATCCACGGGCCGTAGATGGTCTCGAGACGACGAAAGAGCCGGGGCATCGCAAAAATTACTCTCGTTGCACCGTGTTCTTTCTTCAGCGAAAGCACACTCGGTTTCTTCCACCTTTCGTCGAGAGACGTGAAAGGAGGCGCGAATTCGTTTGCATTGCTGATTCAGAAAGGATCTCCCCGTTCGCTTTCGTATGGTTCTCATGTCGACAGTCCGTCCAGGTGATGGCAAAACAATTTGTAGGCGGTATCAGGGGTACAAAGGAGATCGAAACGGCTCTCTCTCTCTCTATTCTTCCGGATCACGATCTTATCGGTAAATCGTTCGGATTGCGTGTGCGTTGCTGTATTTGCGCGTTACTCATTACGTGGCATCGTGTTGTACAATAGAACGATTTATTGCGGCGATGGCGAACGTTTTGAAATTTCATCGCAGTCAAAAGTCCGCGTGAAGTCTTCGCTACTAAAATAGCTAGGGGCGCTGCATAATATTTATCGATTATGAGAGAAATTTGGCTAAGCATTTAGTTTCGAAGCGAAAGGTTGCAGGGCGGTTTGCTCGATTAGTTGCAAATTTCATGAAATATTTTTATTTCGTACCTTGATCGTGTTAGTCACGATTAAAGCCAAATCATTTTATTAGAGGTTCTCGGAATTATCACCGCTTAGATCAGAAGGAATTGAATTCTTTTCGGGACGCGTAACTTCCGGAATGTAAAGTAACAAAGGCAGTTTTCAGGAACGAAGGACGATGAACTCGCAGGCATAGTTCTGGTCGATGATACAGCGTTGTTACTCATCGGTAGTATCGTCATCTTTGATTCTGAAACTCGTTACGCTTAAATACTTTTAACACTCACTGTCACCATGCAATAGTCCTGCATTCCTTGACTTGTGCTCTTTCTACGATCACGTCATTGTTTTCAATGCCAGTAATAACGTTGACAATAACTATGTCAATATTACCAGAAGTTGCCTACAAAACTAGTGGAATAATTTCTATAATTAGGTATGAAAGATATTCGCGAAACCTCCGATGTACGATGCGTACAGTATCTAACATAGCTTCGATTAATTAAACTGGAAGTGATAATTACGCTGTTCTTGTTCATCTTTTTCGCTCTTAAAAAACGAATCATGCTATGATTAATGATCCTAGGAATATATTCCACGTTATAAACACTCCAAGGTAAACTTTTTCAAAGCCTGTACTTAAAACTGTTGTTACGAGAGACGATGCATTTTATTCTGAAATATCGAAAGGAATTTAACGACGAAGGAAAGCCAGAGTTTGCAACCACGAATTACATTTTCGTGCGGTACAATGGGTACCTAGAGGAAGAGGGTAAATATTTTTCTGGCGCCGTGTGAGCGAATAGGCCACAAGAGGGGCAGTTGGCCCGTTCGTTTCCCCTTTTCATCCCTTTTCTTCCCCCTATCCTGAAACGTACCATCGAGCCTTCGACCAGGTAGACCGAAAACGGCCCCGGAAGTCGTCTGTAAAGCGATCCTCTCGCATCCGGCGTATTGTACGGCCGTGCCGCTTTCCAAGCCGGAGAAATCCGCTTTTCCGGGATTTTCGTATCGGGACAAAACGTGGCCGCGATCGACGACAATCTCCGGCGGCGACAAAAGGCGCGGCGTTTTTAAGCCGCTCGAAATTGAAGGTAGGAAACGGCAGGGAAGCGTGTGCACACGCTTGTCACCCAGAATGGGGCAGAAATCGCTGTCGATCTTCAGCTACGCGCGGAACTACGCGTGTTCGAGCCGATTTTTCGGGGATTCCCCCGGAAAACACGACTTCATTCGTGTTCGAGTTTAACCGCTCTTCAAAGTTGCCCTAGGGCTTTGCTGTTCCGAATTTGCCACGAGGATTAGAGCTCTTGATCCCCTGCAAGTACAGACCTTCCAAGGCGGATCTCGTTCTCGATACTTGCCGGAATAACCGTGAAGTTTGAGGAAAATGTAACCGCTATCATACTTAATTAAAAATGTAATTAATTATAAAGTGCATTTCGTAGAAGCACACTTTCCAATTACTCTCTATCGATAGTCGTACGAAACTATCAGCGCGTGCAGTTGGGTAGAGAAAGAAGAGATGAGGAAAAGCGAGATAGGCAGAGGATAACGTTATTCACAAGAAATGTCGCGCGTTGTATCGTACGATTGCGACGGAAGCGCTCGCCTTGTAAGCGACACCGTCATATCCGGAATGAGAGCCGTGGAATTCTAATTCAGCCGAGTCCGGTATCGTTGAAATCTGTTTGTTCAGCCGCTTCTGCCATCCTTAGCCTCATTGTCAGCGGACATAATCCGGCGTGTGTCCTCCCTCGTCGTGGTCAATTACGAACGGCTATCGGAAACGTGGGAATGTTCTCGCACGCTCGCGAACGCGCCGCTTATCATTTCCGTCAGCGGAGCTCTGGCCTGACGCAATTTCTCGCGAACTCGATAACGCCTCGGTTTTAGAGCTTATTGTTCGATACACGGAAGTTTTTCGCGTTCACCAAGCGCCACGTGTCCGGAGAACGGAAAACTAGTTAGACTTAAACAGATTTCCCGTTGAACCGAACTGTCCTCTTGATGTTACAAGCATAGAATAATGGATAATTGCAAAACCATTAGAACTTCGAGGAAACGCGGCCAGTGCATTGTACAAAATGAATTTACAATTCTATCAACATTTTTTACTTGAAAATCACGCTTTTGCGCATTCGTAGAAATAACGCACGTAAGTTCGAAGTGGGAACTGTGTGCATTGTTGAAAAAATTAATTACAGGAAAACCCCGGTGAATATAATGTAGACTTTTTTTTGTATTCTAAACGTTTCAGCGAAGAAAGATACCAGAGGGTTATCGGAAAGTAATTCGTATTGCAAACGAACGTGTTAAAAATTTCTAAAGACTATAAAAGGCTTGGTAGGTAGTAATCTCAAGGAAGTAGGTATTATTGTCGAGTTCACCCTTTTTGCTCCGAACGTTTTTACCATTCGTTGCGAGGTCGATGCATGATAAAAAAAAGAAAGAAAGGAAAAAAGTAGAGAGGCACGGTGCAACTTGTGAAAGGTGATGACAGAGGCAAGAAGTTTCACGCGCGCGTCCGTACACAATTGCAATTTCCGCGAATGTACGATGCGGCAGCGAAACATACGTTGCATCCGGTTCGTCTCTAATTCGCCGTTAAAAGTCCCACGGTGTACAGGAAGAACGAGTAAAACTGGATCGCGGATGAAGACACATTAAGTTCTTCACCAGGGGAAAGAATACTTACATGTTCGTTACTCAACAAATCACTCCGACAGTGAGACTATCTGCTTGGGAAATGCGTTGCGCATCGAACAAAAACGAGATAATAATCGATAACCTGTTGATTTTCTAGACGTTCGATGGATTATTAACCATCCATCCATTAAATTGTTTCGTTGTTAATTTCGCGAATTCGTTCGATTTCACTGTACTTGCGTTTGTCAGTTTATTTAATAAGTCTGCGTTTATTTCACAAATCTTCTATCACTTGATTTATCTCCATTTTGATCGAAAGCTATTCACGTTAAACCGAGTTCAACAGAAACTCATGAAATATATCCTGTTCACCATTTGCTGCGTAACATTTCACTTCGCAAGGCAATAAATCGCCTTCATAGTAATAGTATTTCGCTTCACCTGTGTGCTCCTTCTAATAGCACTCGAAGTTGCCAACAAGCTATTACGTTTACTATTAAATTACTAGTTGCGATCGAGCGTAGTACGAATAATTTAATAACGCGAGTGTGTCCGTTATTAATTCTTCGTGAGCCGAAAAAAATCGGTACTTCTGTTTACTGCATCGATATTGCAATTTGCGTTTCATTAGGAGAGGCGATCGTAAAAACGATAACCGCGCGCGAAGTGTCGCTGTAAGTAATGTAAAAAACACTGGACGGATATTTGATTCCATCGAATCAAGATATATCGGCTGCTAGCTACCGACCAACAGAAAAGATTCCCTCGACGGCCTTCAGCCGCACTCGATAAATTCTCGTACATACGATTTCAAGGGGTTCGAGCCTGTAACTGGGTCATCTCAGCAAGGATACGTCGCGAATGCAATTTATCGAGTGCTCGGAGCCACGAGGAAAACCTCGCGCGATGTCAAGTTCGACTCTAGATCCCTCTGAATCGTTCGCCCGAGCTCTGAATGCTTCGTGTCTCTCCCACTGATCTAATTTTCGCGGCAACTTCTTTTTATTGCCCTGCCATATTGTTTCGCTCCATTTCTCGAACGATTGACAAGTAAAAACTTTGGAAAACTAGACGAGACATACTTTGAAGAAAAAGTAATTTTGCAGAAAGAGTCTGCATGTTTTTCTCTTTTTACCGTACTAAAAGATGGATTCTTTTCCTCAGCGTACTGACGGTTCTCGATGGTATCTGATTAAGTTACCAAATTCGTGTTTCGCAATATCCCCAAGATGCATCGCATTGCTTGTTAAAAACCAGCAAACTACCCACTCGCGGTATCCTATTGATCGGAGCGCGATAATTCATTCGTTTAAGCTCGACCTTTAAAAACAATGAATGATATCATTCCTTTTCTCGTTTGCGAATTAGTAATAAGCTTCGCAGAGAGGCGAACGAAAGAGTTACTCGTGACTTGCCTCGTAGGAATACCACGGTCGATCAAGTAATCGATAATCCGTACGCTCTCAGATTTACAACCGATAACTCGCCTTTCTAATCATTTGTATATTTTACTTTACATATCGCGCGCCATTGTGCTCTCCTAAATTCCCCACTGATCGTACTCCTGTTTAATTAGCCGATAGAGAAAAGAAATGTGCGAGTATTTCTCCGCGAATAAATTTAACGACCACATCGCTACGATCACCTTGAATCTTGCTTCATTTTTCGAAGGTTGGTTATCGGAAATGGTACTTTTGCTCCAAGGTACCCACGAAACTGCGTGTTCGGGCAGTAATCGTGACCCTGTGGCAACCGCGATGGGGCAACAGTTCGTTAGCTCGGTTTAGAAACGTAAGATCGGCACGGCCTCGAAATCGATATTGCGAAGAGCGCGGTGACGCGGTCCTGCTCGACCGAATCCGACGTGTCTGGGGACTCTCGAGACGAGCGAAGGTCTCGTGTGGCCGCGGTTGGGAAAAAAAAAAAGGAAAAGGTGGGATGATGTGCCTTTATCGTGTGCGGAATGGTGCGCCGATCCTTGGCTGTGTTCACGGTTGCGAAAGAACGAGCCGCGGCTCGTGAACGACGACCAAGGGGATTGGCTCGATTTCCTCACGTGCCACGCGGCGCGAGGTGACCGATTGAGAAACGGCCGTGATAACGAGATCCAGAAAATCCACCGTTTCTCTCGCCTCCGCTCTGAATTACTCGTCCCCCCCCCCCCCATTTACCTTCGATGGAAATCGAATTTTCGCGCTCCTCATGGCTGTTCCGACAAAGAGGACCTTTTACGTGAACTGTTTGCGACCAGATTTACGGGACCCTGTGGTTTCTGTTGAAACGTTTCGTACCACGAGGAAGTTAGGAACAGTTTGGAAAATATACTCACGCGAAACGTTTAACCTAGCTACCCCGTACCTCTTATCCCATAAATTCAGTTAATTCATCGCTATTTCGTTACAACGCATGCGGAAGGATCTCCTCAGACAAATGAATTAATTGTATAAACGAACAAAGAACTATTTATTACGATCAGCGTGCTGGTTTTACGGTAATCTTCGCTGGATGCATTTTATTGGACAATAAAAACGGAAAGAAAGGCGAAAAACTATCGAGATAACGTTAGATAATACCCAGCGGCAACTAGCGATGCTCCGCCAGCGTACGCTCTAGTTTCGCAACAGTCAATGAAACATATCGTGATAACTGTTATTCATATTTTCGTTCTACCCGCCTGGTTGCATCAGGGTGTCGCAACAACGGAGAACTCGTGCGAGAAGATGCTCGCGTCAAACTCGCGTCCCGTCTCGTTCCTCAATGAACACACGCGGCCAATATTCTTTCGTCTTCCGAAATTAATAACGTTCAAGGTAAACCTGGCGCGCGGACCAGAACCGATTAACCCACACACATACGCGAATATAAATTATATCTCGCGGCGCTTAAAAATAGTGGCTCGTCGCCGATGTTTCGCTTAAATAAATTCAACGGACGGAAGCGATCGAGTCCTCTACGCGTAAGTAGGGAATATCGTTTCTTCTCACGAGAGGAGAGAAGGATTCTAATTGAATGCAATTTCTCATACCTTCAACTTTCTCGAGCGGAGAACTAGGAATTAATGATTACTCCGGATGTATCGTCCAGTGTCGGTGTAGCGATGTAAGATAAACAAAAAATGCAACGGTACAACGAGATACGGTCCAGGAGAGAGTTTATGAAACGATGAGTTACAACGTCACGGGGGATTAAACAGTAAGATGAAGAGCACGATTTTGCAAGAGTCCATTTTGAAGGAGAATATTCGCGGATGAGGTAGCATAGTCTTACGTTCGAGGACGATCGAGGGATCGAGAGTCTTCAATGACGCACGATTTACCAATCCTTTTCTGTCCCTAC
This sequence comes from Xylocopa sonorina, assembly GCF_050948175.1. Classification (NCBI taxonomy): domain Eukaryota; kingdom Metazoa; phylum Arthropoda; class Insecta; order Hymenoptera; family Apidae; genus Xylocopa; species Xylocopa sonorina. Next base: position 7,845,235 of record NC_135197.1, on the reverse strand, counting down.
TTTACGTGCTCCTCTCTCTTTCTGGCCTTCGTTCACCCAAGTAAAACCTGCCAGACTAGCCGAGTTCAACGCGAATGAATGAGCGTACGATACGATACTACCTAAAAGACGATTGCAGCACGCTGCTTCCGGTATGTGTTCCAACGTTTCGAGAGAAACGCATACGTGGCGGACTGTTTGCTTGGGTGTGCTTTATGGTCACGTTTCAAGAATTTGTTTAGAAACTCTATTTATACTTTCATAGACATAAAGGGAGAGGAACGATTTAGCACGTAAAACATTTTCCAAATCTGGGGCCCCACGTTCACCACTAAGATTTAAATATTGGCATTCACTCGTACCTCTTGTTTAGTTTGCTCCACTGAGAGAGATTACCTCGAAAATGAACGAAATATGGAAGTCGTTTACTCGTTTCTTGGCCTTAATCATTACGGTAAGGTGTGGTGGCTTCAGTCTTATCTGTAATGGAATTATTAAGCGGCGGTTGCTATCGAACATGAATACTTGACTTCTGGATTCCCCAACTATCGCTTCTTTCCTCGACGACAACAATTTTTCCTGAACCCACAAAAACCAGTTCGTCTGCGTCTCATAGAATAAAACCTGGCATCTAAGAGTTAATGATTACCAGGAAATTGAATCGTCCAGTTCCCTGGTATCCACCGCGTGTATCCGTCTACGTAATCGGTATACCTGCATCGATGATTAGCAGCCGATCGGCCGGAGTCATTCCTCCTGAGGCATGCACGTGATCGCTATCCGACCGATCTTTCCCTTTCATCTTTTTTCGTCTCTCATTTTTCCCGCGCCTCCGTTTCTTTCCGTTTTCTAAACGACAATCTGACGCAATCACGCGATACCCGTTACCGATAAGATCGTAGTAGGCGTGTACGTTACCGGGGCTCGCGATGGAACTGTGTTTATTGTTGCCTATGAATCAGTAGGCGCATACCAGTGCAACACGCTTACACGTGCCTCCGTGAGTGCAATGGTCGACGTTTCAGCGAGGGAACGTCACGGAACGTGTTGCGTTCCGATCGTTACGGTGTCACTGAAACAATCGGAATTTACGTAAGAATGTCCCAGCATGAAATCATACCGCGGCTGAGTTCGGGATGGAAAGTTTACGCGACGATAATGAGTCTGCGTTTGGATTTTTCATCCACTGGGGCTTTCTGCAGCCGGGGAAACTGGGAAAGGGGACTTTCGGAGAAGTAAGTCGTCGTGAAGCGAACCGATGGCTTATCTTACGGGGGATTTTTTTTAACAGCTGCAGTGACGATATGGAAATTTCATACGTTATCTTCCGCAAATGAGAATTAGCAGAATCTAAGCTGATGTCGAGTGTAAGAGGATGCTGTGTAAATAATCGTTTGTGATAATGAATAAATTAGATATGTCTTTGAAGAAATGTTGTGGCTACTTTGCCTGCTAGCATATGCAAAAGATTGGATAAATAAGATCACGGTCAATGTTTCACAATGAATGCATATTATTTCTGAAGATGAAATCTTGCATTGACTTCGCATCGAGTCGCAGGGATCGAACGAAGAATTGTTCTATTAATCAAGAAATACAGAAAGCTCTGAAACAGATTAACCCGTAGAAGAGTATCCACGAGTGTTTCCTCTCGACAAATCCTAGAGGAACGACTCTACCTGTGATGAGTAACAACACGGCGGATCACAATGCAAACAGAAACGTGTCACGCGAAACGAATTCTCGAAAGGATACGCGCATCCTGCCCACTTACAGTCTCCATTTGCCGTTGCACAGCCGAGCAGCTGGATAGAGGAAACCGGACAAGAGAGAAAGAACGAGCGAGAAAGTTGGGCATGGGATCCAACTCGTTCCGCTTCGATTTAACCGCAACCCCATGGAAACGTGCGCCACCCATGCGCACGTGGCACATTATTTTCCGTCATGAAAGGAATCCGGTGAACCCATCTGCTCGAAGAGGTATGCAAAGCATCTACCTAGCTGCCGAAACTAACTCTACCCTTACGCTCTTCTCCGAAACCCTTCAACGGTGTTCTTTTTTTTTTACAATGGTCTCGATTCCTGAACGAATAAAATCCTTGCGAATAAAAAACAATCCGTGACGTCCAGAGAGCAAATCTCAATTTCAAATTTCGCGTCGCTGATCGAACTTTCTAGAAGCAAAGAGTCGAATCCTTTCTTCCCACAAACGCCGCTAGCACCGTGACTACTTACATACTGGATAGTTACAAAACAATCAGCAATGTAACCCGACAGGCTTCGACAAAGGGTTTCGTAACGTTCCGTGAAATATCGGGGATGAGATGAACGTGCAGCGGCGGCGAATTACGAGGAATGATCGCCGGCCATTTTGTCGGGCACGAAGATAGAGAAAGCAGAGTCCACGCGTCGCGGAAAGGTCATAGATCTCTCCCGCGGGATGGACAAACGGCGATCGACTTTTCCCTAATGTCCGCGACAGGAGAAAGCGTGGTCGCAGAGAACGTGTACCAGTCCCCGGCTCACGGTTCCGGGATCGATAAATGAAAGCCAAGGCGCATCCATTTGCTAGGATATCTCCCGTTCTTATCTCGGTACCGCCTTTCCGTCGTTCGTGAACATCACTTATGTACGCGTGGGAGGATCCGTGTATCCTTGCCGAAGTTCCTTCGTCCCTATCCACCCCGTCTCGAGCACTTTGCCTCGAGGTTACCGTCCTTCGCAGGAAGAAGGTTGCCAGCGATGGGCACTCGACTCTTTACGGAATCGTGATCATTCATTAGGGAATTTATCATTTTCCGAGAGTTTTTAGGGTCGATTAAAATTGTACGAGAATAGTTCGTCTACGTAGATTTATCCTTTAGAGCTTCGAAGGTTTATTTCTTCGGTATATAAGATAAGTTGTGCAGTAATAACAATTAAAAAGACCCTACTTTCGACATCGAACGCCACGTGCTGGGACGCAAGTCTTTGAAATATATCCTTTTTACTTGGGGAAAATCCTTGGGAGCATTTTGCTGAGTCAGACAATCGAAGCATCGATTCGAAGCGTCTCGTTCCCATCGCTAGAGAAACAGTCGCGCTGCGCCCGTTCCTGTGCTTCTTCCTTTTCCTGCTGGCTTCTCCCATCGACTTATTTATCCTTAACGTGGCCTGGGCACGAGCGAAAATGCCGGCGAACCGGTTCCAGAATTTTTCGTCGGCCCCCAGTCCCGGACTTTAGACCGGTATTCCTCCACGTCGCAGGATGCGTAGGCTGTTTCGCGGTGCATTTCGCGAAATCACCATATCCATTCCGGATACGCGAATTCGTACCACTTATTCGTGTCACGAATACGCGGCGTTCGTATCCGCTTGTCCGCCGCGCGTACATCGCGCGAATAAGCGATGCAGATCGATGGGTTTTGAGGAAAATCGTATACGTATCAACCTTGACACAAATTTGGTGTCAATCGATTTAACTAACGATTCATTAATTAGCTCGCCTTGACGTTCAGCCTGGAGTTATTGCTTGTTTCACGTTGAAAAAAAAAAAAAATTCGCTTCAACAACTTTATCACGTTTCGAGCGTTTACATTATTCTGCACGTATCTACGTGTGCTCCGCTGGTACATGTAATACGTTTTAAACTTGTCCAACTTGTTCAATCCTATCGCTTTTCATGTGACACATACGTACGTACGTGATTTCTGCGACAGAGTGCCGATGTCGAGTCAGAAGTGATATATGCGACCGGTGCTCAAAATATAAGAACCTACGATCGATACCCTTTTTCGTCTCGTTGAAGAGCCGTGCTCGTTTCAAAACTTCTCGTTTCGCGGTGTAATACCACGTTATATCACTGGTGCCGTTTCGCAATAGACCTCCTGATCGAAATCTTTCGTAAAACGAATACGTCGTAATTCTTATCTGCGAATGAAGTAATAAGCATCGAAACGATCGTTCCTGGAACTGCGGGCTTTTATCGGTTGCGTATTCGATGACTGTAAGCTTGCACTCTCAACCTTTTCCAAGCAACGACGGATGATCTCACTTGCGAATAGTACCTACTTAAGTAGGTGTAACGTCGCTCCGTGGTGCACGAACATTTAACGGGACAGTTGCTCGTTGTTTGCCACAGCGATTCTGTGCGACACTAATTAACTCGAGTCCTTGAATTAATCATTTTAACGTACTTCGTACGTCGCCAGACGAACTGGAACAGAGTCTCGAGGGCCTCGGATCTAAGCTACAACCGCGATATTAAATAATTTCTATTGCGTCAGGGAAAGGAATACTTCTTTTTCCTTCAGAGGTTCAAATTAACATCTGACAGTTGTGTCCGCGAATCTCTGTTTGCGCAACCGAAATATATTTCGCATACTTGTAATAAGCATCAGCCTCTTGCACAAACAAGGGATACATCTCTCTAGAGAGACTGGAATTAACATTCAGCTACCTTGGACGTCCTGTCTGGACGTAAATTGAATATTTTTGAATGCGAATCAGGAGACGAATTTCGTTGCTGCATTCGTGTTGATCGATGCATAGATAAATGGTACGATAGAATCTCTAATATTCATGTGTATTTATGTATTTGAAAAAGTGAACTTTGTTTCATTTATATCGACGATTCTTACAGAACGTCCCAAGGAAAACTTTTATTTTTTACCACTGTTTTTGTAAATACCGTTTAACGTTTTCTTGTGGTCTTCGCGAAAAGACAATTCAAGATACCTAGAAGCAGCCTGCATCTTTTTTCGAGGGTGCAGATCCCGAGCACAGGTGCAGTTTGCGCAATGCAGACTCTACAACGATACTTTTTGATCGATCCCGATGGAACACAGATGTGTGTCACCGTGTCTCGATGTGCGCGCGCGTGTGAATGTCCGGCATGCTTTTCGATATCGGATACAAGTCAATAATAGATGATATGCACCTATGTACACTGTGAAACGTATAGCCTATCCAGCGTAGTTAGCCTAACAACACAACTATCGAATGCGCTACTTTAAACAGTCGATTCAAGAAACAATTGTAGTTCGAAAAGGACTATTTCGAAAAGATCATTAATTCATTCATTAACGATACCATCCGACTATGCGAGCGTTTCAATCGGAAAGTTCACAATGTTTAGATACAAAACAAAAAAAAAAAGTGACCTCAATTGACGTAATTATGAATTAAAATATAAATACTAATTTTACTTGGAACGATAACTACCAGAGCCACTGACTTATCACGACTCACTGGCGATTGGAGTTTAAATACAAACTCTAATTTTACTTTGCACGATAAGTACCAGTGGCATTTATCAGTCAACTTTCACTGTATTAAAGTCTCAGTCGAGATACGCGATTCATTTGAATATTGCTTGCACCGTTACTAACCTGCTCCCTAAAGGCACCCTTCCGTCAGGAGGAAGCACGGCTAATCCCAGTTAACCCGGAAACATCGAAAATTGACGCAGGACAATGGTAACAGTCCCGCGAAGGGGTTGAGTTCGAGCGAGACCGTACTAACACGGCTAACTATATTCCGTAAGTGTCGTCGCCTCGAAATCCACGGATGTTACGGTGAATGGACGTTGACTACGACCGTCATTGTCGAATGTCGCAATCCGCCTCGAGCGAGGTCATTCACGAGGTTTCGAGGCCCGTCCTTCCCTTTGATTCCCCACGAAGATGCAGCTGCGATGCGACCGTAATGGCCACCGACCATAATCGCACCCACGCGTTCCTTTCTGATCTGAACGCCGTACGGCGTTCCCAAAATCTTCCTCGTCCGAGTCTGTCCAATCATCAGGTCCAGTCTGATGTAACAAAGAGCTGATGTTTAATCACCGATTGAGAAATCAGAAGCTATCTCGTATCGCTCCTAAAATAATTTCGAATTAAGTAATAGGTAGATTAGGGATACGCTTTAAGGAATCATTGACCCCCTCGTATCGAGCGAGCCTTCGTAAACTAAATAAAACGGGCGAACCGACACTCTGACGTATCAATTCACCGCGAACGATAGAGCAAACTGAGCAAGTACAATGTGCACAGCTGGGAATTGGTCGCAATTGCGATTACAGAGAGCGAACTCCGACGAATGAGAAACGGCAACGTTACGACACACACCACGATCCGTCTCGTGGTCTCCGCGGTCTCTCGACGACTTTTCGAAGGATCAACAGATAACTGGTAAAAAAGATTTTCGTTTACACTTGCCGCGCGTATCTTCCCTTTGTCCTCGGCAGAAAATACCAACTTATCGGTTTATCAAACGAATATTCTTTTCTCTAAAACGGCTACGTGTCACTATGTGAGGCAACGTCCACGAGAGATTAAGCGATCCGCATTTTTTCAAGGCGAAACCGTGGAACTATCTACTTACTTGCTTTACTGCCAACTGATAACGAATCGCGATACTTTGCCGTTTTGCAACTTATACATATCCATCTATCGTCGCGGAGGTATTCGCGCGAGGAAACAATCTATAACTTCGATGTTCATGTTTTTCTACGAGAACTACTGCGTGTCGTACCCGAGCAAAGCTGAATCATTACAAATAAATGTTAACCAGAACACGTGGTCGATGAAGATCAAACCACTTCCGAGAACGGACCTACCGAAAGCCAAAATAAATACTTATAAAGAAAAACAAGCGTTTAATCGAAAAACCTTTCCGGAACGACCGATAAGGCCGCGCGTATCACCGGAAACGCAGCCGTCTGCCAATCAGAGACCCGCTCGTTTATGTTCCTGTTCCTGTTGTCGGGTGGGGTCCGCTATCGAGGGCAGATAACAGTCCTGTACACGGTTCGCCTCCTGATGGGGCCTACTTCATAGTTTAAAATCTTTTTCTACCGCACAGCTGACCAACGTTCAAAATCCAACGATAGCTTAGTCCAATATTACATCATTCTTGGGTATCAATGGATGTATGCACGCGTAGATGAGTAATTACTAGAAACTCGAGCACTAATCGCACACTCGGCATTCTAAACGAATTCACAAATGGAGCCGATCTCAGTTTGACTGCTTGCGACAGTACCCTTCGAAGGAAGGCAAACTCGCAGCGGAAGTCGATGTATCCTCGACCGCCGCCGCCGCCGTCGCCATCCTCAGTTGGCTTAATCGAGGAAACGTGACCGCTTCGAAGTCTGCAACTCGCAGAGACGTGTCTCGAGGCCCTGAAACGATGTCCAGAGCCTGGAGGCCGTACACTTGTACCCGTGACTGCTGCTCGAGCATCGATAGAGGCCTCGAGGTTTCCCAGGTGGATGACCGTTTGGTATTGTGCCGTGATTAGGCCATCGGTAATTAACGAAAATACCAGGTTTCTGGCCGTAAATCATGCGGGTTCGATGGTAGTTTAAGAAGTGGAGATTTTGGGTAGCTTTATTGCTTCTCGGTTACTTGATTATGCGTCTGGGCGGTTGGTTCAGTATTTTTATTTACTTATTATTTTTTATTATGCGAGTTATGAGAGACGTAAATTAAATTTAGGTTCGCGAGACTAATATTACTGTAAATTTATTCAAGGTAGAGTAGTTTAGACGGATGTAGAATTTATTAAAAATGGAAATCTGAAAAATTTGTATTTTAAAAAGATGGATACACAATACAGACACGCGTGTGCATACACGCGCAACAGTGAATAATGTACATCTAACAGTGTACTTGGAAACGTTGAACGAAACAGATGCCCTAATTAATGAAATTGGGTTGCCCCATTTGAAAGAATTAGAGCAGCTCCAAAATAGAAGCGGTCGTTAATCGTCTTCAAGATTCCCAGAAGTATGCTAACACTCGTACAAATTACATAGCTAAAAGCAGGCTCGTTAAAAAAGGTCATTACGACCCTAGAAATATAGTCGTCAACGATGCTGACATCACGGAATCGTGACTGCTTCCTCGCGATCAGCTGATTCCGGGCTACTAATTCTCGATATCCGATTCGTCAACACGATCACCGTTTCTCAATCGTCGTTATAATCTCAATTTATATTCCGACGTATAACGACCATCGACGAAGTTACACAAACACATTATACAACGTGATGCAACGGCGGGCCTCTAGGTAGAAAAGCAATATTCAAATCGACACGTGGAGACCTTTTCTTTGGGAATAATACGTCCGCGAAAGAGGCAGCGTATTTCATAAACCTTCATGTTGTAACATAATCGGTTGTACCCAATCTAATGCAGCTCGAACTTTGAAATGTGTTATCGTAATTCAGAAAAGCGCTGCTTCCGCCATTTGTTCACGCAGAAAGGTAGAATAAGATACGCGAGTTTAAAGTGGAACGTTATCGCCACGCGTGCATACCAGCGGAAGTGGCTCTGGACGGAAAAAACTCGGCATTTAAATTCGTTTGCTTAAGAATTGCATAAGAACTGGACGATTTAATGAGTGGCTCGCACCGAATGAAACAGTGGTTTCACGGTCACCGACGTGAGATGATACAATTTTCCGTGCATCGTCTTCTCTCGTCCATGGGCACTGAGTCAGTGAACCACGTCCCACGACGAATGGAAAGTTGCATTAACTCGTGCAATCGAGATCGGAAAAAGCGTAACAACATATTCGATCTAGATTGGCCAACGATTTTACATCTGGAACACGATGTTCGCAATCGATCGCGATTCGTGTGTCGGCCATACTAAACACGGCATGATAAACCTTTCCGCTTACGAAAAGCCGCATATCTCCGCGATACGTCACGTCAACTGCCTGGGTTAGATTTTCGTGGCAAATATTAAGTTTCCACAAGGAATTTTTAAAGCATACGTATATCAATTCTGTAATATGCTACTTGCAATCTCGCATATGTTGTAAGATTGTGAAATACAGGTAAACACACACGCACAATAGACGTATGAAGGTTACTATTAGTAAGAAACTAGGGAAATTTAAAATCCCTGCGCCACGTGTCTTTTAACAGGTGAATATTTATTTAAAAAATGCTACGTTCATTTTCATCGTTTCTATGTGGAAAAATAGCTACTTTAACTAGACAGATTCGAAGAACGGAACGATGGCGCTCTTTATTACCGAATAATGTGCCATTTAGCGCCTAATAAGTAATACATTAACACACCTGTCTGTGTGTTGCATGTGAAGTGAAAAAAGGTAACGTCACTTCAACGTGTGAAGCATAGGTAACGAAAATGAAGTCGTTAATTCATTATATGTACTACGGATTCGATCGATGGATGATCGATAAATCGCTAGTTGCAACTCGGCGCAATCTGACGTGTTAGACACGCAATTACGACATTTGTTATCGCACACGCGAAAGTGATTGCACAAAAATTCATACAATGGATACCTGTTGTTCGTGAAAATCTAAAAGAATGAGACAATGACTAAGTCGATACCGATATCGTTCGAACTTCAGTTTATTGTTCAGAAGTTTCTGTTGGAAAAACTGTGCTGCGAATCGATGGGAACGAAATTGCTGAGCAAACTTATGAATTCAAATTATGAAATTCGAAGGAAAAAGGAGAGTAATCGTTATGACTAATGTAGATTGCTCGTAACATCGTACTTTTCGACCACACTTTTGTGCAACACTGTAACAAAACTTGATTGCGATAGTTCTTGTAACAGAGGAGAAGAACGAGTCTCTGATCGAGAAAAATTAGTGCTGCTCGTTGTTTACGTTCGTTCGATGCCTATTTATACGGGGAATGTTGCACTCGCGGTTGCGAAAATGGAGAATGATACGATTCAGTGGAATCGGATATCTAAAAGCCAGTTTTTTGTAATCGGGTGCAATCCGAATTGATTAAACGAGACGTTTCACCATGATACAAGTTGCTCCCTCTTACGAAAAAACGTGACCTGTCGCGACGACTACTTTTAAGTACTTAGTGTGGGAGCGATGCGCTATGTCACTCTGATGCAATTAACAGGAATCGAGAAATCACGTTGGTCGTGAAATTTTTCAATATTGCTCGCAAAACTTCGCAATTTCCATTGTGAAATCGTTTCCGATGCAGTATGTAACAAGCTGTACCACTCTGATATAATAACCGGTGCAATTTGTTAATGGAAACAATTAAGTGGAAAGTATTTACAGATACTACAACTGATAGAAGATAAAATTTTGATTAAAAGATTTTGAGAACGTTTTTAATTGCACTTCAATCTCGATAAATTTACGTGGGCGTAACGGAATGTGCTTGACCGATTCAAAACAAATGTTCAAGCAATTGTTGTTGCGATGAGGCAGATAAAATTAAAAAGCACTGCTTAGATAATTTTTTACTCTTCAGAAATCGAGAAATAGGTTTCTAATACGATCCATAGATCCGAACTGATTTTCCCTGTTCTTTCTCAGATTCGAACAGCTGATGACATCTCTGTGAATGACTGAAAGCCCTTCGAGCGTGTCGTAACGTATTGCAAAAAGGTGTGAGAATGCAACATGACGCAATAAATAGAACCAAATACACCTTCCCTAACCCAAATATTAAATATCCATTATTAAGCCCAGTCTTAAACACATTAAACCGTTTAACACATACATTCGACATATTACATCCCATAAAAGTATACGAACAAACGTCGCTATGTTCCCACACAATGACACATTGTGAGTGTGTTGGCGGGTATATCTGTCGGTCGCAGTTTTCCCAATAGGGCAGTCATAATACATGGGCCGCGATCGACAGAAGATTAACGAGTGCGTGCGATCTTAATTCGTGTAATCAGCGTGAATTTTCGTGCTTCGAAGCGGTAACAGACCGGAAGATTAACCGATGCCGTGGGCTGCATGCCGTATCGCACGTACGCGCGTAGTCCAAGGAGCCAACCGAGTACGTACCAACCGATATTGTATCGTAAATTTGCACTTTCTCGTCGTTGCCTCGCCTCGTTTAAACAATTTCGTGCGTCGCTCCCGAGCAGCCCCTTTGTTCGCGATAATTCCGTCCCCGTGATTTATGGTAGCCCTGACGACGATCGTCTCTCTCACGCGAATAAAACAGACAGAAGTGACACGGTTACCCGCAATCTTGGATGCGAACAAGTTTCGCGATCAACCATCAGCCGTGTGTGCATTCGTTTCGCAACGCGACGTTCCCTTGCAATTCCTTTGCAATTCCTTTGCAATTCCGTTCCAACGAGAAACGAGCCTTTTCGTTCCGTTCATTATTACATCATTATCTTGCGGATTCACTTCTTTTCTTAAGCTTAATCGGTTACATTATTCGCGTGTGATAACGCCGAACATGTAATTTTTGTTGTTGAACTTATCTACATGCTCCCTTTTTTGTTACCAATGCGTATGTTCGTGATAGGACCGAGACGGCATATTGTTCCTGCTTTACGTCAGATTACCCTATCGGGGTCGCTTCATGTTTGCTGAATTTTTTCATTAATTGGACGAAATGAGATAGTTTTTTCTTGTTTAACGACGCTCGAGATTAGTTAAGTCGGAATTCTTTCGATTCTTCATTGGCAAACATCGAGTTTGTATCTCTTTACTGCGTATTCTTTTTTTCTCTTGCAATACTTTTCAGGATAATATAAATTGGATAAGGAACACGTTGATTAAGACGGAGCTACACGAACAAACTGTACACGGGATAAAAATGCAAAAGCACTGAGAAACAACGTGCACAGATGCATTGCGATTTATTACGATTTGTTACGTCCAAGTTTGCTCATCGACGTTTCTTCGAATACATCACTTCTCGCGCTATTTTTCTTAACTGCGAGGCACGCATCAGCCGCATGCTATTTATGAAAGTTGACCGACCAAAGACCGCAGGCTTCATAATCACCGGAAGTAACAATTTTTGACAACGATTGCCCACGTCGTTACTTTTTCCTTCAGCGCAATCACGGTCTCGCGAGACATCCGCGAAAATAGTTTCGACCGTGAACATAATCGTGCGTCCGGCACGTTTACCATGAGAATGCCCGCAGAAGAACCATGCAAGTTGTTGCAAAAGGACTTGCAGAAAGTCCCGAGACGGTGATTGTCGCGAAACTCTTTGCATCTGCGATTCTCTTCGATTTCTCTTGTCTTTTGAAGAGGGAACGTGTAGCATTTAGATACGCACGCAAAAGACAGCTTACTCAGAATATTATTATATTACGTCAGTTATCGAAAATCCCACAACCTATACCTCTTGTAACTAAGTAACTGTAATGTGACAGTTGAAAAAATCATTAGCAGAAACTAAAAATTCTGGAAACTTCTAATCCGGATTTAGTGAAAAGGGAAAACAAACATCACGAACAACGATATCGAATCTTACGCAATTCAGCTCAGAATGTCTCCCAGCAAGATGCAATGCTAGTTTACTTTTACATCAAGCTAAACGCAGATAATCTTTATCACAATCCAAGTCCAGTCACACCGATTCATCGATTCAAGACAGTGAAACACCGTGAAACTTTCATTTATCAAATGATATGTCTCGCTTCACTTTATCCACTCGTGACAATCAATAATAGGCACACCTAAAATCGTGTCGCAAATCCACGAATCTCTGCATAACTAATTAATCACGTTTCTCGGGACGCAGGAAGTGTTCAGGCGTTGCGCAAGTCCGTCGAATCTTTCGAAACTCTTGAAATTTTTGGAATCACCATACGTGTGTACACAGTGCTCTCATCACCCATTGTCTACGACGAGTCAGTCAGCAACGCAGTAGTTACCGATGACTAATTGTCGAGTAGTAATCGAGCCACGGTCGGGCAATTCCTCTCGACGCGTGCATACACGCGCGTGTACAAGCCTGGAGCAAAGGTAACGTACAGAGAGATGCCCAACGAAATTTATGCATGACTCGCGTCACGTATTCACGTTTGCCTAACGTTTCTACCGTCTATCCGTATCAATTATCAGCCCAGCCACCTAATGACCTCCTATCTATCTCGCAGTCAGAAGTGATTTTAAAACCGAATTCTTCAAGGTCCGCTTTTTTCCGCTGACTTCTGAAATCGTGCGATTCGAAATCGCGCGAGCTTTCAAATTGGAAAGGAACTAGACGCATTCGCTGTTTTAGTAATGCGATAGTAAGGAGAGAATATGACGGACAAAAATAATACGGTTGATTAAGTCGACGTTTCCGGTCGACTACGTACGTAACGAAGAGCCTTCTTTTAACCGAGAGCGAAGGTACGACGATGATGCAGCTCCGAAAATATTTCTGTGAACGAGTTCCGAACGGATATGCACCTTTTTAATATCTTTACGAAGGTGGTGGATGAGAACGAGAAAGGAACGAGACGGAGCGAAGAAGAAAACTGGTCGACGAGAATCGAAGGTCGCTCGCCAAGTGTATTTGTTCGAATCCAAGATAGCCTTTCGCAATCACGGCTGGTCAATGACTTTCCAAATCCATCGGTATCTGGTTTTATTTACAGGTCTCTCGCATCTACGGTAGACAAAATTAAACATAATATCCGTTTTATCAGCTGCAACGATTCATTCAGCAGGAACAATATCATTATCCCTACGAGAAAGCGTCGACTTTCGTAGGTTTACGAAAATCACGTACACTCCTCTTATCGTTTAACTAGATAATAAACCAAGGTGTCGTGTCACGAAACGTTTTTCGGTAGGCGGCGATAAAAGATAAGGAGTCGGCCAATAAATATCGCGTGCAAAAATACAAATATTTCAACGGAATCTCCGGAAATCGATGCTAGTACTCAGGAACAACAATAGCGGGAACCAATCGAGTCCAGAATCGGTCGAATAAAAAGAAATCTGGAGGCGTTTCTGACGTCCGAAAACAAAGTCCAATCAGTCGAAGATTGTAATCCGTTATCGAAATTACGTTCTTGATAAATATTCGTCAACCTTGAGGCCGCTTCAGCCACCGCGCATGACGAAATTTCTACGGCAACATCCGGCGAAAGATCGCGCGTGAATTGAAAACAAGTATTATTCTGATGTCGTCATTTAAAACGGAGCAAAAGGAACGAATTAACCGCGATTAATCAGGGTTAAATTCAAGAACAGAGTGCTTGCAGAACCTCGCTCTTTCACATTCCCTGTACTTTTCCTATCTCGGACTTTCGTTATATTTTTAGATTCACAAAGATTCGATGGTCGATAACGCTTTTGAGACTCTAAATGAAAATGTATGTAGATAAATTGATACGATTCAAAAGCATCGAATGATCGATTTTATCGAAATACACTGGTTAGTTAGGATCTACTGGTTGGTATCAGATAATTGGCACGTTTAGTAAGATCTATCGTTTCCTGAGCGCATCCAAACCGCCGTTTTCGTTGACATACATGGTCGGCTTGAATCATCCCACCGCGAAACGAAGCAACCGGCACCCACGTAAGTGGCAGAATCGAGTGCGTTAAAAAAAAGCACTAGGTTGGCCAATATCCGGTCTGGGGCTGAGCTCGTTTGGAAATTCGAAGGCCTGCTTCAGCTCAGCCCGTGATCCACACGATCCACCGTATATCTTCGTTTATACCATCGTAAATGTACACTTTTCAATCAACATTTTGCAGTACGTTATAGCCCTGTAGGGAACCTCCCGTTTGAAATAATAATCCATTCTCGTAGATGAAGTTTTCCAATAGTTTTTACTTCCAAAAAGATGAATCGCGTAAGAAGTGTGCAGCATTTTACCGTTGAAACTGAAAATTCGATATTTCACGATTCTTTTATTTCAAACTACACAACAAGAAGGAAGATTAAGTAGCGTTGCTATTCATCGTCAGTCGAGTTACCTTCGCGTTTAATGTTATTTCGTTACGTCTATAGAAGCGAAGTATCGAGAAGCTAAATGTATTTCAAGAAATGACTAAAGAGTAACGCCATGCCTCTACTTTTTTATGACAAAAAATATATGCTACGATGATACGTTTTCTCACGGCCATAGCGGAGTACGTGGGTGAGGTTACGTGCCCCTAGTTGCCACCGATTGTTTAAAGCGTACCTCCCGCGGTTGCTAAGGAACGTTAAGGTAGGTCAAGGGCATGTAATTTATGCGAAATGAGTATCTGAAAAAAGTGCACTCTCTACGAACTCTTTTTGCTGGTGAAAAAAAAAATACCAAATCGTAAAACTTGCCGCGTTAGCTTATTATATTTAAAAATACATTTGCCATGTCCATTTTTATGGTGAAATGTAATTCATTATCGAGGAGTGACGAATTTCAAAATAGATATTTAATCAACTTAATTAGTGGTAAAGTCGTGGTACACGGGATAATGTAAGAATAATTACAGTCACAGATAGTTTGTTGTAAACGTATAAAACATTTACATATACGACCGCGTGTCGCGGTTTAGGATGCCCACGTACGCACTGATGTGGCCAGTAACGCATCATCAATTCGCGAGGCCCTATTAATGATACTAAGCTTCCTTCGATATTATATATTCCGTCGTTATTCAACAATCTTCTGTGTAATTCCGCCGCATATTGCATCATTGATGCAAATTAAATGTAAATCAAGAGCATATTGCAAGGCATGTAAAAGCTAGAGGCTAAAATACTAAATCAGTAACGTAATTGGTATGGCGGAGAAACTGTAATCACATATCCCTACAGAAATTCGAAACGTACGTATAAATTTTTAATATATTTTCGGGAGAAGAAGAGTACTCTCTCTTTCTCTCTACCACGTTTCCACCGTACAAAACCAACAGAACAATTCTTTCCGTCTCATAATTCGTGGAACCTCTATTTCTCCGAATGGTATCGGTATCTGATGATTAAAAAAACAAAAAGATATCTCACCACAGGAAACTCGAAACAAAAGAATTTGTCCTCCTTTATAAATAGGCTCCTAAAATTTGAATCACGTTTTACGAGCACAAAAACACGCGAAGGTACCGCTCTACGCGACGCTCCTGTGCCGCCACTGTCGCGTAGAACGCATGCGCTACTATCCTCCACTCCCTCGGCGAACAACTACCGATTCTGTCGGATTAAACCGAGGCGGCGACCATACCCTCAGTCGTTTGCTGCACAATGGCGCGATCGGTCTGTACTTGTTCGTTCTGCTGCCGCCGTCGTTTCTGAGCGGAGGGCCGGCCCAAAACGTTGGACCGTCCGTTGCGCGGGATATAAATCTTACCGCACAGTCTCCCTCGTTCGTAACCGCTCAGCTCCTCACGTTACTTTGTTTCTCTCGAATTATCCAGCCTCGCAGTCTGTGTGACGAAGGAGAAACAATAACAACGACGGCTGCTCGGAAGACGAATTGCGAGAGCCGTGAACGACAGAAAGAACACTACCGACAACCATCCAGGTAGAGTCGACAAGAAGAAGGCCAGGTTTTATCCGACGCGCTCGCTATTCGAAAAACCGATACGTCCGGCGGAAACCGGGTGTACGTTTTTCGAGCAGACGGCGGTTAATCAACAACGTCTTTGGGGGGAACACGGATTACGTCTGATCGTTTCTCCACCCCAGCCACCCGTTCAGGAACGTACGGCGACAACAGGAAGAACATACAAAAGGTAATGTCCTGTGCCATCCTGCTGCTTTACATACACAGATTAAATCTATTTAGAGAGAAAGAAGGGAATTATTGCGATGTGTGTGCGCGTATTTTGCGTATCAGCTCCGCGCGAGTACAGTGCAAAGTGCAGTGATTATTACCGACGCGTAGCGGATCGATGTCAGCCTCTTCGCGTGTTCTATCATATATTTACTTTGGTGCGCTTGCCCTGATATCAGTGTGCATCCCCTTTCTAGCTTTCCCATCGGGTCGTTTACTTGCCGCAATTAACCACGACAACCACCAATCGGTATTCCTAGCTTGACTACTCTGCGAATGCCATGAAAAGTTCACGGATATTTCCGTCCAGTATTTTAAGAGACCGTTCGATAAAATTCTTGAAACCTGTCCCGAGAAATTCACCAAGAATGGTAATCCATCGTTATCGTTTTGTTCCTGGTTCGCGTCGGAAGTCGTTAGAGAAACGCCGACGCGATCCATCGACGTAAAAGTCATGGACTGCGTGAGCGGACGTATTAGGCAATTTATTTCGCGGTATTGCGTCACGTTCGCGCGCGCTATTAATGCAACCGGTGCCCGCAATATCGCCGTGACAACTGTGGAACTCCGCCATTTTGACCTTACCGAAGGATATCTGCTATCTACTTGGATAGTATGCGTGCGAACGTGTACACACGCGTTTCGACACGCGCCACCGTTATGGACGCAACACTTTACTAATTCCAACCGAGCTATTTCGTCAGATTCTCGTTCATTCAATGATCGTGGGCATAGGGGATGCTTACCCGAGTTCCAGCGCGGAGCTCCCGCACCTGTCGCTACACCGCTGACCTTACAATTTTAAACGATCGAGTACTCCGTAGGAAAATGCATGCCTCGGTAAACCATCGAGCAGAGATGACGGATCGGAGTCACGTTCGAACCTTGACTACCTTTCGTCGAGGAAACCGGGGAACGAAACGTTTAACGCACATCCCTGATCTTTGGAACGGTAGGAGTTTTGCGCAAGTGCGTGGATATCGTAATGGCGCGATTTCGCGAATATCGATAGTCGGCATCCGTACAAACGATAAAGTCGAACAATCGAGGCAGTGGAATTCGAATTTCTGATTACCGACCGGTTTCGCTGTTTTTGCTGCATTATCTGGAAGCATTAATAAACTGAGACTGAAACCAGACGAATGCGTGTCGCAAAAAGTAAACGCGAACGGTAGTTCGAAGCTCACGCGACTTGAAACACGATGTACCTCAAATTGCATAGCGTTAAGAACCTTGAATTTATATATCGTCGGGTTTCGGCAATCGTAGTTGGAAAATCGATGTTTGCGAAGAAAAAGTTGCTTCTTTACAGTAGAGTCGCTTGCAAAAACGTGTTTCATAATTACTTTACAACTTTTATAACAGAACTTCAGAAAAATATCATAATTTAAGTTAATATTATGCGGGCAAAGGATTGAACATACTAGAAAATTGTATAACAGTACTAAGATATTATGTACACATATGTACCAAAGTGCATGTGATATCTGAGACATGATAATGAACGGTATGCAGTTATCGCTTGTTATGCGCAACGAGGTGTAAATAAAGGAGAAGAGGCTTCGATAAAAATTCGGTATATCATTAGCTATATTAATAATGCCCTCGAGAGTTGGTTGCATCACATTTTATAATTTTTCTGCGGCTCGGTTTCCTTTGCTGGATAGAACGTTACAGCGCAACGACCGCCTTACAGTGATATCCCTGACCTTACAGTGTCCCCTTCTCCATAGAAATTGCGCACAAGGCAGGACGAGTGTCGAAACGTCGTCTTTTGAAATTGTCCGTGAATCACATAGAGTTAATGAACGGAACCCTTGTCATCCAGGCCCTATTCTGAATACATATGATTTACCATTACGATTTTCTGTATACTCAAACTCGATATGTAATAAAATACTGCACTCAAATTGCAAACATATTGTGTCATACGATAACCTTCTTCTTGTTCTTGTCTGTCACAGAGCTTTTTCGTAAAAAAGAGTGACCGATTGTCACCCACGAAGATCTCCGTCCAAGGACCCAGCGGTAGCACGAAGCAACGCTGCGTGGGCCCGAGCACAAGTGATATTCTTACCTAATAATTAATCCGTATAAGCTATACAACGCGTTTATACCGATAGAGCTTAAAAGCGTTCAGATCGGCCCGTTACAATTGATAATCGTCGCAGCTACCGCGTTTGGTAATCTTGTGACGTGAAGTGTGTTCAAAAGGCTTTTCTGCTTTAACGGTCCATTGACAATAATTACGAGTAATTCTATAAAATACGATCGAACTACGAGGAACGAACAACACGGGTTTCGTTTCGCTAAAAACGAACTGGTTCGAGAGAGAAGGAGGAGGAGAAGAAGATAAAAAGGGAGGCAGACTAGTGCCGCGAGTGTAAAAAAAAAAAAGGAACGGTGCGTGTGTGAAAACGGCGCAATATGAGAGTGACAGCCGCTGTCAGACAGCAGCATTCTCTTCATCTGCAAGTTGCTCGTACCAACAATGGAAAGTTCCTGGTCAGTTCAAATAATAATCAGGACATCAGTCAACAGCCGACGAACGACGAGACGAGGTCGGTGCCGGAGGTTGTCTTCACTAGTTACGAACCATTGCCCACCGACCATCATGGGCCTACCATACTCGCAGATCGGTACCTGCTTCTTGGACCTGCCGAAGGAAGTACTCTCTACCGGTGCGTCGACGTTCACACCGGTCAACATTTAGTCGCAAAGGTTAGTTTTGAAGCTTTTTATACTCGTTTCTATTATGTTATGGTTTGTTTTATGTACTGAATGAACACGTGTAGTTTCTAATCCATTTATCGTTGCATACGTGCTGTTTTACGCGAGAGTGACATAAGTGAGTGCTAGTGTTATTGACAGACATCCCTACCAGTAAAGCTAAGGTTCGGTTACATAAAAGTAGACGAGAATTATTTCATTGCTTTAAAATTGTTTCGAAACTGTTTTCAAGTATAGGCCATAATTCAAATAATTTGTTTTAATAAAGTGATTTTTACAGCTCTTTAATCGTCTTGTGATTGGCGATTAAAGTGGTGTTTTCAATGCGAAGAATGCAAGTATGGCGGCGATTCAGTTTTCTAACCTTCTTGACTTACGTCACTCTTGTTTACGATGTGTTTTACGCTGTTCGTAGATGATTTCGTTCTATTTTGTTAATTAAATTACTTCCTTTTACTCTATGAAAAACTAACTGATTTTACAAACGGAGTGCATGCTGTAATGTGCCCTATAGATAATTGTGCAACACTTGTTGACTTCAGACCACAATAGCATTGCATACTGTGTACTCTTCTCAAGGAAATGTCGAATTGCGTTCTTATTGTCTTCTAAAATATAAAAATTCACGTTTTAATTAACTGTAACCGAACGATCCATTATTCATTCCCACGTGGGCAATGTTTAGTGCCCGATTGTTAATATCCCTTTTGTTATAGTATCGATAGTCGGTAAATGATCTTCATTTTTGCCATAAACTTACTCACAATACATCGTTATAGAAAACTTGTAAATAAAAAAGATAAATTCTTAGATTTATCTACGTTATGTAAGAGTAGCAACGTAATGCGAATTGATAAAGGTATTACGTAGTTAAAAGTTGCAACTTTTTTTATTCAATCGTCTCGAGCATTTTATTAGAAATCTAGACCATTTGTTTTATCCGCGTCATTGCAACATTTAAAAGTAATCCGGAGAAACGAAGACAGTCACGGCTAAAAGTTGTTGCACGTTTTATCTTCCCACCATATCTTCTTGAATAAGTTTAATCACGAACTTACCAAAACTTACTTCTCCTTCATTACAAAAACTTAATTCGATTAGTACGTTGCCCTGTATGTTGCATACAAGTTCCACACATTTGCAATAGGATATAGCGGTATACATTCATAGGTCTTTTTTATAAAAGCAAGGATTTCGTAGTAATTGTGAAATCATCGATAGAGATGTTCAGAATAATGTACCTAACTGAAGATTTCTCGAATAACGTTGTTGACGAAGAAAAATAGTCGCGAATGGATTTCGAAACACGTTTGGTCGTTTATCCTTGATAGAACAAACGCATCCTGCCTCCAGGATATGTGTCACGTAAGACTCGGAGGCAGGTGTGTAACAACGTGCAGAAACACGTCCAATAAAAGTTTACACGGTGTATCGGTGAAAATCACCTTTCTAAACTGTCGCCTACAGGCTTATTTCGTTGGGATTCGGGTCGAACGTGAATGGTTCACGCATTATCGGTCGATGCCACCGATTCGTATAATCCCGGATATACAAAAATTAAAAACCTCCGTGTAAAATCTAGTCATCTCTATTTTTGGTGAATTTTAAATCAACACTCACCCGGAAATAATTATTCCTCCTTCTGGAATATCTCTGATAGCGAATTTAAATGTTCCTTTACGTCAAGCGATAGTCTTTTATGGTTATATTTGTAAATTATAAACTTAGTTGTACCTTATTCTGGTTCGTGATGGATTATTTGCGTATTTCTTTTCTTATTTTTTATTTGCGCTTTTTGTCTCAAGGTTGGTACACACATTACGTATCCACATATTCATATTCAGCGTCATGTGTTTCTTGTTTTTACGACAATGTACATAGACACATCCTTACACGTGTACATAGGCACGTACTCCACATTGGTGGAAGAACGTTTAATTTTCTGTATTCGGAAGTATCTTGCAACGTACAGGACTTTGCTACCAAAATGGGAATATGTTTGATATCGAAGTTATTGCAAAACAATGCCTTCTACTTCCTCTACACTTTTCTTAGTAACTGGATCTGTCAAAAGTTTACTACTTCAATATTATATCAGGCACAAATCGAAATATCATATAATTTAGCTTCAAGTTTCTCAAAAACTAAAATCGAACCATGAAACTGACCTACATAACGTTAGTGTACCTGTAAAAAATGTCGAGTAAGAAATGCCTGTTTTTACTTTTTTTAAAAAACATATAAAAAACCTTTGCGCACTAAAAATATACACTACTTGCAAGTAATGAAATAAGAAATAATTAATTTTTGCATTAAACTGAATTATTTATCGATTGCTTTGCCAAAACTAAAAACTTTAAATTGTACTTGTGGAACCAATCTTGCTCTTTCTTATATTGACTTAAAATAATCAGATATTGGAAAAATAGAAACGGTATCCAATGGCAATCGAGATGAAATGCCTTCTGCAGAAGACTCATACTTTTTAGAGCGCGTCCGCAGGTACGGTTATACCGTTTAGAGGAAAAAGTAGCGGATCCTCTTCAGTATCCGGTGTTTCTTCTCGCGGTACTAACAACTGTTATTTCCATTGTCATCGGTGGCATAAGATTCATTGGTAGGGACGCGTGTGTCACTCTCTGAGAAAAGTTGTTCAGAATGTTATTGCGTCAACCTTCACCGCATTTCTCGCAATTAAATCCCATAGTTGTTGCATTTCTAATGAACGTTGCTGTTTTAAGAACGCGAACCTTGGATATGTTGCAACGTGTTTCACCTTCGAACGATGGATATTATTATTTCAGACTTGAAAAAGACTTCGAATTCCATAGAGATGATCTAGAATCGCTAAGATCTGCATCTCATTGGTTTAGTGTCGATGGATGTTCGACACGAGTGAATCGTTGCAGTGGATTCGCGATGAGGTAATGAGCAGAGACATTAGCGTTGATTCGACTGTTCATTTGGCAATTATTCGTCTATTTACTCTAGTGATCTGTAACGAAAGATTGATCCAAAATAGCAAAAGGTAATTGAAATCGATCGATCAGCAATTCAAAGTCTGCGACTGATCTGAAATATTAGAATTGTTGGTGGTCTGAATGGCTCAATCAATAAAGTAGCTGTCCGGGAAACGAAAGATCCGGGTTTGAATCACGCGGTTCTCTGCAATTCATATCATCACCACTCTATCTTCCTATAAGTAGTTCTTAGAAATCGAATTTAGTCTTGTCTCTTAAAACATTGATTTTACATTATCGAAATCTTTAATTATATGTACAAACACATCTGTATTCGTACAGGCTATTGATTTAAGCACGATGAATTTATCGGTAATCAAAATAATTCAATTCCTTGACAAATAAGAGAATCCGGATTTACATTCTGATTTAGACATGCGTATGCTGTTAAAGATTTCTCTGTTCAAAGAAATTATCCAATGATCGCCAATAGAATCAATGATAAGTTATCCATTTATAAAATAGTCGATTCATAGAATTAACCACATGTAGTACTTATAGATAATTTATTCCGATACTTGCCCATAATGAAAAGCGTTCATCCATCGCGAATGCCTCGTGTTACCTAACATTAATTTCATATATTTAAAGTAACTCCGGTTTCCAATTCGTTTCCTTTTAGTTATAAATATGATTATCTCTGTTCATTATAACGAACGTTTATTTTTCATGTAAATTTTTCCGGGAAAAGATAAAGCTGTTCACAGAATTGATTTACTAGTGACAGGATCGCAAATAAGAAAATGATAGATCATTGTTAGCGGTTCCGTGTAGTCACAGCCTTCGTATTCGGTTAATCCTTTAAGACTTGTACTTTATGCGGTTGTTAGCTTTCTTGCAGTCACATAACGGTCTTTATGAAATCCTTTAGCTGCCGTCGTATTAACGATTTCGGAATCTCGAATACTTCGGGACGACGTCTTCGAGGTCGCGTATTTGTTTCGTCTCTGTCGAACGGAAAAGAAATAGGAGTGCAGTGAATTTCTGTGAAAGAATTTTTGCCGTTTCTCCACCTTCTGCTGCGCTTGCACCATACAAATACGAATCGAGTATCCTGCAGCGGTTCTTATCGTCACTTTCGGCTTGCGAGTTGGTTTAAAGGGAAAATTTGGTGCAACAGCCAGTCGTTGGAAATCTCTGTATATACATTATCATTCTGATACTACTCTGGTGTTACTTTCGTAAAAATATCGCGCACTGCTCGAGACAAATGTTTCACTTATCGATTTTCCCTTAGAAATCCAAAAGAGTGGACGAGGGTGAGCATTGGCGTAGAGAACCACTGCTTTATACAACACGTTGCACCGTCGTAACCGATCGTGCAGTCGTTGCTTCCGCTATATAAAACCTCCTCTGAGGTTGTTGACGTAACTCGCTGCTATAATTCGAAGTAATTTATTTGAGGTTTTCGTGCATTTCGTTATGCGACTAATCTTCCGGGTAGCATTGTGTTCGCCGGTGAAAAAACATTGCGCGCGCTCCAGAAATTTCAGCCGAATTACTTATCGCGTTAGAAAGTGTTACATTCACATGCCAAAGAGTTTTAGCGGAGCATGGATCTGCATGGAATTTGTTATAATTTCTTATTTAAATTAGACAGAAAAAATTAATAATAGCTGCAACGTCTCGGTGTCTCGATTTTTAGAATGGTGGCTCGTGAAATGCATTACATAAGTAACAGCTCGTATTATTGTACATAAACGCGTAGTATCTGCTCAAGACGATCCACGATTGAACAAAGAGTAAAGTTTGTCTAAATAATTCCAATCATTTTTTCCAATTTTCGAACGAACCGAGCTGAGTCGATCTGCAGCGGTCGTATTAACATGGTCTGTGGATCCAAGTTTCCGTTGCAACACGTGGCAAACCAGGACTGGTGATCAGCCGAAGGGTTAGATAACACGAAATTAAAGCAGGTGCCGAATAATTATGCACGTAGAGCGCAGCAACCGCGTAAAATATCGCGAATTAAAAATCCCTCTGTTAAGGCAGCCGTTGTTAGGAATAACGGCAACCGGAACGGCGCACACATTGCGCAGCTGCACTGTTCCCAACAGAACCGCTGTTATTATACAACAAGACGTAACGGTCCGCTAATGTTGATCGGGTTGATCGGAGCTTCCACTGGTAAACTTGTTGCGAGATCGTCGATGTAACTAATTTAATTAGTCGCCGGGCAAATCTTTCTCTTCGGGACGAAGTTCAGTGGCTAATGGTCGACTAGCTAGATTACCTGACGACACATCATTGGTGATGGTTTGACGTAAATAATTCCTTGAGACTTTAATTTTTTTGTAAGGTATAAACTCTTTTTGTCGATTACACTAAAATTACCATGCGCCTGTAGGTTATAGAGCACCAGTAAAAGATATAAATATTCTTTCCTCCCTGCTACGCGAGGAACTCGAAGTTTCCCCTTCATCCGCCAGCTGCAGGCAAACCGCGCCTGTAAATAATTCGTAATTCACAAACGCAGTGTAATCACCTTATCTTCTTCCCCGAAAAGAATTGCAGACAGCGTTAGTCAGCAGCTACGGGTCATACTTCCTTCGATAGTCGCGACGTTCGACAGGCGAAACGCCAGGGCACACGGAAACCCTCCGACGCGTAGGGGTAGTCGCGAGAAGCAGCTGCTCGTCGCGCTTCCATTAACGTTTTACAATCATCACGTTATACAATGCACCGCTTACGTCATCATGCGCCAACAAACACAAGGCTGCACCTTGCCTCACCTCGCCGTTACTTGCTCGTATCGCCTGCTCTGCCCGTTATTCATAATCGTTCCTAAAGCCGGGGCCGTTTAATTTAATTGACGATTACATCGAGGCTTGCGTGACACGGTTTCGCAATCGCGCCCACCTTTTTTCACCAGCCTTTTCCCTTGGAGTTTATTGGCCGACTTTGGGATCATTTGGGAGAAGTTACACCAGATACGCGCCACTTTCTGAAAGAATCGTTGCACACTGGAATTGTGTAAGTTACTAGAAACATTATTTCGTACGTATTTATCAGCTACAGACCTCTTTGATGCAAATCGAAAGTGTTAAAGTGTTATTTGCAAAATTATGTATGAGGTCATACGTATAACAATCGCTGTATAAATTTAGCTTGCAGTCATCTTTTTTTTTTTAAGGACGATGGACATATCTGGGTTAATGTCGTATTGAATAACGTGTTTTAACCCTTTAAACACTGATGTTTGTCGAGTACATTCATTGATAGACAGCTGCTTTAATCGTTGCTCCTAACAAATCAAATATCTATTACAAGAGAGGAAATTTAACTGTTTTCCTGGATTAACTGATACGTGTGTAAGTTGGTAGGTTTAATGACACGGAAAATTCCGTAATCTATAAATGATGCTCACAGTGACTTTCGAAATAATGAAACCATCAAACTGAACAATATGTTTCATAGATAAAAGTACCAGTGCGATTCACAGATAAGATTGAATTCCATTTCAAATTCCAGCTAAATTTGGTTACTTCAACTTGTCACTGTAGTTTTCGTTCACTCATCGATTCGTTTAATCTGATAGCTATAATTTGTTGAAATTTGTGAAGTCTAGTCCACATTTATTGCGTCAGATTTATATATTCTAAAGCTAATGTATATTAAAATTAAGTCTAAAATTCAGTTCTATACCTGGCACACGAGAATCGACACGTTTCTCGAGGAAAGTTGTAAGCGCACAGAAGCATGGGTTAACCGGTTAATGTGGCGCAATCGAATACAATTGTGCGGCAAATTTTGTAAAGAAAAGTCGGTTATGGTGAGAAGAGTTCGCTGGAAATCGTGTGGCAATTGCTTCGTTGGAAACTTGGTTTGGAAACAAAGCGATCCCCGTGTTTGCTTTTCGGAGGATACGTGTTTAACTAAATGATTAAAGGTGTCGAGAGGAAAGTAATTCTTCTTTTTCGAGCTCCATTCGAATCATTGGTCCGTACGCAACGAAAACCATAAATTGCTCGATACCAGGGTCTAACAGAACGCGCATGTCGCAATCGAAAAGCAAATTCGAGAGACCTTGTGAAAAAGTCTATTGCGTTAAGGCCGTGACGAAAGAGAGCAAAAGCAATTAAAGCCTGGATTTTCTCGTTGAAAGAGAGACGCAAATATTTAATATCGCGATCGATTTGGAACGTACGATTAACTTTAAGTACTCGGTCGATCATGACAGATCAATTTCGTGTTATTTAAATCGTTACGATTATTAATGTGAGAATTTTTTCGTCACAAAGAAGAGAAGTCATTTAAAGTTCAATTCTATAACATATTCGGTTCATGAATAAATATGATACAATTCATCATTGAAATCTTTCGCGCTGTAAAATTTCCCTCTCCAAGTAACTCGGATCATTAAAATAGACGATGCGTAGGAAACATTATTTTAGTCACGCGCAAAATTCCCTCGGCGTATTCGATAGATGTTTGAACATCGTAAAGGTAATGATCGATCGGCAGTGGGTGATTTCGTAAAGAACGCAGTGGTGCCCTTATTAAACTAATGGGACTCGAGTTTCGAAACCATGTCAGGTTTCGACACGCGAGATGAACGGCCGGACGAACAAAGTTTCAAAAGTAGCCAAGATTTCGTGTTACTCTCTTATCGACCTGTTTTGAAAAGGCAAGGCGTTTACGAGTCGTTACAGTTCGATTCTTTGCCTAGTCGAAGCCAGACACGTGTTCACCCGTTTAATTTCGTGAACTTAATTCTGTTGCTCATATCTCTATAACGTCAATTCCTTGAATGGTAAATAATTTATGCATTGGTGTATTTATAACATCCTCGCCAATTTCTATTTTATCTATCTTAAAAGAAACACTGTAAACATGCATAATTTCTCTTTAATTTATACATAGTTAACCCTTCGCGATTAAAGGCCACATTGTAACATTTTATCCCACGATGATGATAATTAATCGTTTTCTGTGGCACAAATAAATAAGCGTAAGTACATCTTCTCTAAAAATACACCAAAGAAATTACAAGAATTTACGTTCTTGGTGCATTGTTTAATCGATCGGCAAATAACATCTCCAAAAGGTTAACGATACAATTATACCACTTTTTGTTATTTCAAGGCATCGGCATGTTTGGCCACACCCTCTGAAACAAGTAAATTGTGACTGGCGACAAAAAAATGTTGCCGCTATTGCGCAAGGTGTATCGGTTATTATTTTAATGCGTTTAATACGGCTGTCGCTATGAAAAAGACTCGACCGTCATATTTGGATCGAGTTCGACTTCTTCGTAGAGTATCCATCAATCAAACAAAATACCTAGAATATTGTTTTTGTTTCCCAATTTCAGTATCTCTGTACAATGGATGTTATATTCGATATTTAGGATATTAATTGTTCTTCTACCAGCAACACTGTAGAGATAAGCTCGCGCACACACGACTCGCGTAGACTTTGCTCTTCTCGTTGGTGCTTAACCGATCAGCCGGTCAATTCCATCGCAATTAGTCTAATTACTTAGCCGTTGGAAAGCAAAACCCACCGTTTCTTCGGTGTCCCGTGTAACCGGATGCAATTGCGAACGGAGCCTTGAACATCGACCATGATCGACTTACGCTGAAGATTCACGACCGAAAAAGTAATTAACCATTTCTTCGTTTTTATAAAATTTATCAAATATTGCACTGTAGCGTGCGATTAGAATTACAAATTATTCTCGACTGCCCCTACGCGATCATCTGTCTGATAATCATGAAATTTAACGGATTATTAAATTTTCATTCCCATCTATCTTTATTATCGCAATATGTTCCATCAATGAGCATCGATGATAAATTCGTGGAATCGTTACGCGCTCTCAATCGTTGATCATATACGCAATCCGTGATAGGCGATAACGCAAAAAGAAAGGTAGACTTTGCGATACATAAGCATCATTGTTACAAATGGAATTTATCACGAGCCGGATTATCTGGGTACCGATATATGTTAGCGGAAAGAGATTGTCTAATCAGACGGAGGAAAAATATAATCCTAGAGGAAACGTTAACCATATGCACGTTAGCAAAGTGGCCGGTTCGAGGGATCCGGATATTTGTATTGTCTGCTCACCGCGGATATCCGTATTAACCGGTCAATGCTAACGTACAATTATCTAG
This sequence comes from Xylocopa sonorina, assembly GCF_050948175.1. Lineage (NCBI taxonomy): Eukaryota > Metazoa > Arthropoda > Insecta > Hymenoptera > Apidae > Xylocopa > Xylocopa sonorina. The sequence continues at coordinate 7,816,914 of NC_135197.1, read as the reverse complement.
CACAATGGCAGATACTGTACGTGTTATTGAGAACATACCGCGTCCGCATGACTTGCTCCTTAAAGGGATCCATGTAGAAGAACTACTTCTCTCTCACTCTTCCCCCTTGCCATCATACTTTGTGTGCGACAGCCCATTCAGTATTAAGATTGAGGAGGTATTTGCATACAGTACAATTGCCGGGGCAGTTTAGTAATAAAGTGAACGATATCCGAGTCGGAGTTATAATTCAATGTTATAATTCGACGCGCCTCGCAGATACAGGCTTCGAATGATATATTATATCGGATGGCGATGTACGACGGAAACGAGTATTCCAATTCTGAGGCGATCCAACTGCAGTGTCCCCTCTGTTATGCCCAGCGGTTCTAATGCGAGCGCCCGCAGACGTGGCCACGTGAAACACGAATTATTTGTCCTTACTCGGGGAGATTATCCCTTAATTGGCGGCAGTTGTATGGAAACGACGACGGTGTGAGTGACGCAACGATTTTGCTGAATTTCAGGCGTTGACCGTGGACGACAAAGGTTGCAAGGCGCTGCTACAGGCTCACATTCGATTGGAAGGCACCGGAGCGGCAAGCGGTATCGCCGGTGTAGTGGGAGGACCCGGAGGTCGACGCTATCTCCTGCTGGAGGGCCACCACGGCGACCTGCACGCCTACGTAAGGGCGCGCAGGAGACTGCGGGAACCGGAGGCGAGGCGGCTCTTCCGGCAAGCGGCCAGGGCCGTGGCTACGTGCCACGAGTACGGGGTCGTGCTCAGAGATTTGAAGCTCCGGAAGTTCGTTTTCGCCGATGAAGCAAGGTGAGGAGCAATAAAATACAGTTTCGTAACGAAACTGAGAAAGAGTCGGTTAACATTGGTGGACACGATATTAGAAACATTCTGGTGAAATTGCGAAACTGCGATTTTCCAAAACCGGTTACTTTACACAAATCTACCTACGCATACGTGCACCGCAAAACATATGTAGGTAAAGCTACACTTTATACTACCGAGAAGTTACATCTTTGCAAATTTCGTTGCTTTACTCTCGAGAAGAAGTGATAAAGAGCTCGTAATTAGCAATAATTCGGTATCTCCAGAACTTGGCAGCTCGTAATCTCTTTCGCAGGTCTGCTTACGACTTCCATTAAGAAATGAGCTCAGATATTGATTTAAATGATACGTCTCTAACATGGAAAAAAGTAAGGTGCCTCGAAGTGACAAACTAGTCGTTAATTTGACACGACTGTCAACGATACGTTACGCCCACGTATCATTTGTGGCATTCTTAGAGCGAGTGAGAGAGAGAGCGTACGTTGCAGTCATGGAAAACCAGTTCGTATTCGTTTCATTTCCATATTCGCCTGTAATTCTTTTGCACCATCGGTTACACGGGAGAGGTGTACCTCAGAAAAGAAGTACTTCCACGCCTACATAAATTAATTTCCCCTTCACCGACCGATACACACCGGCACAATACGTAACCCTTGGACGGTTAATGAATTCCGTTCTATTTTCTTGTTTTCATTCCAACCCGGCATTATTTATTGCAATTTATTGCGAATTCGACAAGTTGTTGTCACCGTTGCATTCGAAACGGAGGTTTCAGCTACGTTCCCGATTTAATGGGATTGCGATAGATTCCAGCGCTTAACAATTTCTGTAAAAATGTTTTTATCTGTAATCGATATTCTGGGACATGGTCTAACGTTGAATTCCAAAGGAATGGCTCTCGCCTTTTGCGTTCTGTTTCCGACTTATTCTTCGATTGAATTTATCGGCGATTTTCTTTTCTATGGCTTCTCAGCAGAAAGAAAATTGCCTACCCGCGAATATTCAACGTGTTCGTTCATAACACTTTTAGTGGATACTGTGAGCAAAATAAATCAAATATGAAGTCTACGATTTATCTGACATTTACATTCCGATTAACTGTTGAAAAATGTCACATAAATAGGTATAGACTTTAACAGTTGAATTTCAATCTACATCTGTCTGTCAATCTTTATTTTTTTACACTCCTTGCGGCAACTCCCCACAGTCCTTCCATCAAACAGAAACTATCGTAACTACCATTCAATCACGGTGCAAACAACAGTGCATAAAGTCTCAGGTGGACAACTAGTAAACGCACCCAGGCACACAATGCTATAAAAGCGCGATGTAGGTCATTTTGACTCTATTCGAAGCCAGAGCTGTTACACACTGCCAACCTTCCACGGTGCAATAAAATGTAACTATTGTCCCCGTGTCACTCGATACCGAGGGCAGCTTGATGAAGACTTAAACGATTCGTACGATTGTACAAGTTCCCCATGATTAATAATGGCTTTGCTGAATTACGATCTTAACGTAATCTTAACAACTCGATTAGAAATTATCTTTCAACTGAAGAACGTTCGTCTCGACTCCATCGCGGACTAGACAAAAATTTGTCGCCGTGGAACGAAGTAACGTTTAAGAAGCGGGGTCACACTTGTTAACCCGCATGGATCGCTTAAATCCCACCCTACTGTCCTCCGGTTCGTGTACAGGGTGGGTGACATCTCGATCGTGCATATGCAGACGGAATGAATTCGTGGAACGAACGGATCGCGCCACGCCAGACCACGCCGGGACCACGCCACGGCGAGCTATTCGCAAGGCGTGTTCCCGCGGTTAAACGTGACTGTTCGCGCGATACCACGCACCTACACGCGAATTACCCGTGGCGGTGAGTGCAACGAGCTCGAGGGCAACCGAGCAACCAAGATACCAAATGGGCGAGACACCAGGGTGTACACAGGGTGTCCCAGCAATCGCAGTACACACAACCGACATTTGAATAATTCTTTAGAAGAAAAAAGTTATTCCATTTACATTCCAACGTTCATCTTACTAATGTAACAAATATTCGTGGAATGTTGTTCAGTGGATTGAAACACGGAAACTTTGAAAATCGTTCGCGTTGCAGAAAAAAAAAAGTTCATCGTTGGATTTCAGTCTATTCATTGATCAAGTGAATCATCCCCTTCCTGGTTATGTCACGATTGCCGGGAGACACCCTGTGTGCTTGCCGTCTCTGTCTAGTATGGTGCAAGCACCGTGTGTGCGGCACGATAAAGGCTGAGAGAACGAGAAAGCCACCGGCGTGTGTAGCGCACAGTGTCGGTTCAATGTTGGCCAATCGCGCGTTGCGCTCGCATTCCTGCCGCTCGGTGAGCTGCTCCCGCACGTAGAATAAGGAGAAGCGAGAAGGAAAGATCAGCGAGATACACACGCCGAGGGAGGAGGTGGTGTGGTGACAGAGGGGAGGGCACGGGGAATGTTGCAAGCCAGAAAAGCATATTGGTTCATCGGCTGGGGAGATTTTGAAATGCTGGTATAATTAGGAAACGCGTGGTTCGTTCCACCTCCCAGAAACTTGTCGACGTCCAGGCGTACGTCTCTTTACTCGCACGATTGCATTACAAGCCGTGCGTGTACTTGCACCGTACAGATCCGTTGACCCCAAACGTGAGATCCTTGTGGTTTTTTTTCTTCTAAATAGAACGATACAGGGTATACTCCAGGGAAGAGATGTATCTGAAAAGCTTGTCACACCTTCGAATGGGGGTAACGAGCTTTCGAGGTGAATGCTTCCGGTAATGGAATGAATCTGCGTAGGAGTGTCATTAAAAATGCATTTCCGATAGATATGCATCGGTTTCGTGTCAGTCGTTTTGTTACAAATATAATTACGATGGTTGCAATGCGCAATACCGATACGTAACTATCCTTGTATCTTGCTGCAATCACGCTTATGCAAATATCCTTGTGTTTCCTCTGGCCTCAGATTTGCATCGCCTTTTTTCCTCATGGTATCGCAACTTTTTCCTATGTTTTTTTTTTTATCCAATCGAAATGTCTACCTGTAAATATCATTTAGCATCATATTCGTGAAACAGCAGAAGGTTACACTTTCCTTGTTCCATTTGGCCCACGTTTATCGATGGCGTCACGATTCGCATGGGATTTGCGACATCTTCGGTCGAAACATTTTGTCATTAATTTCGTTGCTCTTCAAGTACACCAAAACCATCGGAACAAAAAACTGACAAGCTCTGCGCTCCGTTAATTGCAACGTCCCAATGTAATCTCCAATCGCAGGTAGTGTGTCAGTATAACAGAACAGTCAACAGTACAGAATCTCTCTTACGTTTTCCGAAAGGGTTAATCCATTGTAGCTGTCAATGATGGTTACGCATTCTGTCCTTCGCTACGCTGAGCACGCGTGGTTCCTTTTTTAAACGTTCCATCGCGCGGCTATTGCCTTAGTACGCGCGTGACGCAGCGCACGATGACGCGGACAGATACGTGGCAATATCCTTATAAGCGAAGATCTTTGTCCATCAACAATGCCAACGACGTCCGAGATATATCGATACTTGTTGGCGGACGGGCAACGAGACACGCTCTCCCGTGTCTAATTCTGGTGTACAGCATCATATGAAATTCATTGACGCCAAGGTTCTTGACACTCTACGCTCCTTCTTTTCACGCGTTTGCCCCTCTCGCGTTCCGCTCCGATCGTCCTTCGAGCGCTCGCGGACCATTCGATCAGACCGATAGCCACCGGCCAGAAATTCATTTCCATTCGAGTCCTTGACGCTTTTGTCGTGTTCCTTCTTCCGTTCCTCCTAACGGCGAGGACCGATCGATTGATCGAATCAGCGATTTCCCGGATGCGTCTTTTTACGGAGTTCAAGTGTCACGACGGAACAGCCGATAATACAAAAGGGATGCACGCGTCGACCGACGCCGAGGAGGAATAATTTCCTTCGGCCGGAAGTCCCTCGAGCTTTCCTGTGCATCTATGGTCCGCTGTTCAGTTCATCGCATCTGGGCAAACTTCGCCTTCTTATTATACTCGAGTAATCGGCACTTTTTCTCTTATTCTTTTCATATTCGAGTGGGAAAAGATTCTTCAAGTTGCTAGAAATTCTTCAAATTGTTTAGCTGTCGCAACAAGCGATTAAAATGTTTTATTAATATCATGTTTACCTTTTATTGTTATCGCTTCTGCGAATCGCTATCGAATTTAAATTGGCGCATAAAAAGCTACTTAAATGCTCGCTACATGTAGACCCAGGGAATGATATCTGACAAAGATAATATCGTTATTAATAATATAATCGTGCAATCTTTATAAGAAGAAAGAAAGAAGATACAATATCTGTGAAGGTATTTATCGTTTATTAGTGACTATGGAATACCATTCTTCTTTCGACTAAACATTTTAATGTAATTCCTCACGTGGAACGCTCTCCATTCCACAAGCCCGGTCTCGAAAATACGAATCTCTGGAGGAAACCACGGCGAATTTATCGGCCGCGCGACGCGAGGTTCTTGAACCCCACGGTCTGTCGTAGGAGTCGTCGTGGTTGTTTGCTTACGAGTGAAAGTTTGCGAAGAAAGCTGTACGGTGTCCAATCCTCAATCTTCGTCGCGTCTCTCGAGCGAGCGCGTCCAAAGTGGAGAACGCGCGCGAGAAACTGGGTTGCTTCTAGGAAACGAGACTCGAGGCCGTTGACACTCGATCGGATTTTCAAGATCGTGCCAGCAGGCTCTCTCTTCCTCCTTTCCTTTCTTCTCTCCTCGGGGAGCGTCGAGACCAGATGAATCAATGAAAGTATGCACCGTAAATACAACTAGTAGTGGAACGCACGAAAGAGAACAGAATTTTGTGTTCGTGATTAATTTTAAACGATTATTTAGCGTACATTGTCGCTTGATTTCGCCGTGATATCGATCTCGTCTCCATGTGTGTGTGCACTTCCCGAACGATTACAACATTACATGTCGACCAAATGTCTCGGCCGATACGAGAGCTTAAAGTTGCTCAAGACCCGAGAATATTACGTGCACGCACTGTCGCCAATCTGTTTTAAATGTATTCTAAGAACGTTACTGTTGGCAATAATTTGATTTCGAATTTCCTCCGCCTCGTAGCTTGATATTACAAACGACATTTAATTCGAACCGCTGTTGGGCAAGATATTATTTACGAGTATCAGAATAAATAACGTTAGCCTCGGTTAAAACGACCAAAGGGCTGCGAACAATTGAATAACGATTCAATTAGGAACAGTGATAATTTAGTGCTATATATATAGGACATTATAAAAATCCACAAGCTTTCCTGCTGCATTTCAACATCTCGAAATAGCACAAACCGATGCCAAATGGCCCTAAAAATCGTATTACAAGGCTTCCATTGTACAGCCACCATTTTCCACCTCCCTTGACTGTCGTCTTCTCAAACTTGCAAAGTGCATAAATAATATGCAAACAAGAATAAATCACAACGGTCCTGTTGCAAAATGCCACCGCGCAATTCTGAATCATCTCGACCAGAAGTAAATTATACGACAAACATCCATCTCGCAACGTGCACGGAGCGTCGCTTCAAACTAGACGGCGAGATGAAAAGATGGAAGCCTCGCCGAGTATCGTAATCGATGCGAGGAAAGGAGCATCGTGGAAAGCTTACTGGTTACCTAAGAGCCGGGATTATTACGTACATACGCGCGTTCCGCGACTTCCGCGTTGCAGGTTGATCAACTGTGCGCGCTCACTCTCCTTTCTTTCTTTCACCAGTGCTTTCATTGCGGCTCGTTCCGCGACGCGAGGCGACGCGAGGCGACGCGAGGCGACGCGATGGCTCAATCGCGATGTCGCGTCCTCCTCTGTTACTAAATTGAAAATACCTCGTACGTAAAAGGTTGCACACGATCCCAGGCGGTCGCTGCGGCGTCTCGTTATACCCCTTTGCCTCCGCGGTGTATTACACGTGCGACCATCGACTTCGCTTTATATAAATTGTCCGGCCGATGACGCGGACGTTGGACGACGATCTCGGTTTATTCTTCGAGGATGACGCATCCGCAGAGGATGTAGAATGAAACAGACCACTGTGCTCCCGATGGAACCGGAGGAAGGGGTGTGCGCGGAAGGGTTCGTTTGACGCACCGTCGCTTCTTTTCTAGACCTGCCGCACTTGCGAATCATGAATAACATTCCATCCTTCTGTCTTATTTTCAGACCGCTACTATTTCCACCGCGATCATGCTATATCGCATTTCCTGAATCCGCTAAGAGCCGAGGACGCGACTCGAGGCGATGTGAAGGAGGCGTGAACGCGAGATCGACACGTTGCACGTTTTAACGCCTGTCAATTGTTTCGATTTCAGGACACGACTCCGCCTGGAAAGTCTGGAGGATGTCGTGATCGTCGAAGGTGGCGACGACAAACTGACGGACCGACGGGGCTGTCCGGCTTACGTGGCGCCGGAAGTGCTGCGCTCAGGGCAAGCCTACTCAGGCAAGGCAGCCGACATCTGGTCGCTTGGCGTGCTCCTCTACACGATGCTGGTTGGACGTTATCCGTTCAACGACGCGGAGCACGCGTCCCTGTTCGCCAAGATCTCGCGCGGGCACTTTGCGGTGCCTGAGGGCCTCACACCGCGTGCTCGCTGCTTAATCCGCTCGCTCCTGAGAAAGGAACCGTCCGAGAGGCCATACGCGGAGGACGTGCCTAGGCATCCCTGGCTGGCGAAACCGTTGCGGGTCTGCACCGCGTCGAGCAGATCCTCCTGTCAGGATCAGATAGTACCAGAGCTACCTAACAATCCTCAAGACTGACTCTTCCGAGAGAAGAAGATATATTCCGCGCGCGCTGGACCCAGCTTTCCTTATTAATCCTTTATTTGGACGAGACATACGCGGGGGGTTCGTTTTCGAATCGTTCACATGGCTTCTGTTTTCTTGTTCAGCTATTTATCCTCTCTTCACCTTTGGTTTTTCACTTTGCGAGGACGTAACGTTAAGGTACAGACGCTTGGTCGCTGATCGTTCTACGGTGGATGAAAGAGTTTGAAAAGAGAAGTTAACAAAATAGAAATGTTTCTTTGACGAAAATAATGGACGAGAGAGAAATTGGCTGATGTAAAGAATGATTAAATTGCACCTAATTTGCCGTAATCGCTACTTTCGCTAATTCGTTCAAGATTCTGTACTGGGAACAATCAATGTCAAGGAAAAGACAGACTTGTTTATATGATATTATTTTTTTAAAACCAAAAACTCGAACGAAAGATAATTCTGGACCAAAAAGAAATAGAAAATGGTACTTAAGTAGTTGCGTAGAATTTTACGAGTGCGGTGAAGCATCTGTGTGTTTAGCTTAGTAGACAGTGATAAGAGGAGCCTCCACAAAAAAATTGATTTCGTTTTTATCTGTGATTTCATCCGTAGATGGACACATAGTTTTTGCTGAAAAAAGTGCAGGCAGCACGAGCCCATGAAGTTGGTCAAGAATTCGTACAATCGATATACAGACCAAGATTCTGGAAAAGGCAAACAAACAAATTGTCAAAAATTTTGGAAGCTGAAAGAGTTAAAGTTGTGTTCTTTAAATTGTAACTATGTATGTATAAGTTTTATATATTCTTTCTATGCACAGATCACGTGTAAGAGCCATGTTACCTATTGGAAAGATACCAAATAAAGGATTAAAAGTTGAAGAGATCGTTTCGGTCCCGAATCATTCGTTCTTTTTTTGTGTGTTTTATTTCGTCGATACGCCGAAGGAGGACGGCTTAGAATATAAGGATCGACGTATGCGTATTGCGATTTTGATCGGGAAACGTTAAAGGAAACCAATGAGATGATCGTTAATTAAGTTTTATTGTTAACAAAGACCTGCGAGCGATTATTTATTGTTGCAATTCAATCTGTTCTCTCTTCGAAACGCCGAGGCGTTCTTAAAAGTGTTTTATATATTATCGAGAAGAAATATCGCTCTAATATAATATCTTTTTAGTCGAAATTATTTATTTTTTTAATCTACATGCTCGTGTGTCTTTGTCTCTGCAAACGATCAGTTAACATCCAGACAAATTAGGTTTCATTTACATGTAAGAGATGTATACACCCTTCTCAGAATAGAAATACGTGCATATTTGCAGACAGTGTTAAAGACAAGGAGAGCAAACGTTAATAGTAAAAAATTAATTTGCTGATTAGAAAATTCAGAGCAAAGTTGTGGTGTGCTGGAAATTTTTGTTCGTACAATCGAGGCGTGAAAGTTTTTGCACAGTGTACATAAATTCTGAATAGATTTAGAAGCTATCTACGCGTAAACAAGCATCACATTTAATTTTAATTTTAAAAGATTGAAAAATTCTCTTCTTTTCTTCTGTTTCGTTTCCCTCGTAAAAACCATTCTCAGTAAAGTTACACAGGAGAAGTTTAACGATTAAACCCCTGATCATCGCTAATGGTTTGGTTCGAAGAAAGTACCAAACGTTGTTATCTGATACCTATACAAATTATTTTATAATTCCCACGAAAATAAAGTTAAGTCTAGAATTACCGGATGTATGCGTTGGACAAGTGTGTAAGAGACATTTTTCCTTTATATTTTGTAATGCAATTCGCTCCGTGCACTGTTGTACCGTACGTTCGATTACAGTGCACGATTCCTCGTATCGTTTCAGTCAGGGTACAATGGTGAGAGCGTTCCACCAGCGCTAAAACATGTATATAAGTTCAGTCCATTAAGTCCTACTAAATCCTAATAAATATTCATTAGGTACATTAATAAGAGTTATGTACATAGGCAAATAAAGTGGCGTTTATGATAAATCGTGGTTGAATTGCGTACATTTCATTTCAAACGTTGCCTCTAACATAAATTATCAAATAGAATAATATGTCCAACAACGGAAATCCAAGTAGAAGTCTACAAAATTTTAAAATCACAAGTGCAAACTGCAGAAAATAGAAGTCGGACACTTAAATGCCCCGCGACTCTGATATTTCAGAGGTAAGAGAGAGAAAGATATATAAGAAAGCTATAAGAAAGAGTGAGACAGATGTTACCTACCCTACTCGAGAACCCGTGGCGCCATCTCTGTGAAAAGTGCTCAAACTGGTCGCACATCGTTATCGACAGCGAAGTGAACTACTGCGAAACTAGCGCCATCTGTTGGAGGAACGCTGAAACTAGTCGGTAATTAGTTTCAGTACTTTCCACAGAGATGGCGCTAGTAGTTCTTGAGTAGTTCACTTCGCTGTCGATAATGCTGTGCGACCAGTTTGAGCACTTTTCACAGAGATGGCGCCACATGTAATAAAAAGTTTTTTTTTAATTTCGCAATATTTTGATTGCAATAATATTTATTTTAAAGCATACACGAACGTGACAGAAATTGAGGCTACTAAAATATATGATATGAGAAAATAAAAGAAGGAAATTTACTTCCTGTCCTGCTTGAAAATTTCCTAAATATTTCTAACACTCGTAGCCATTTCATTTCGCACCTCTCACGCGTATGGTTGCATCTTGAATGGACTACTTTGTACATATATGTGAGTGATATAATAATACGTATCTGCATTATATAGACGAAAAGAATGTAAAATTTGTTTCATTACACGTATTGCATCGTAGATGACTAAACTGACGAAGAAAAAGTGTATAAAAATATTGTCACGCAGAGGTTAAGAGATAAGATTGCAATTTTGCCACCATAGCGAACATAATGTGCCTAGATTCATTAAAAATTTAGGGGAATGAATGATAAAAATCGATTTGTTGTAACTTCATAAATATGCACTTAATGCATTATGGATTATTAATTGTACTCGGTTTAAAATTATTATACACGCGAGCGTGCACTCTGAAAAGCACCAGCGTGTAATCGATGAACAGACTCGAACGATATGATTTAGAAAGAAATGGCCATGCATTTGCAAAATGCAAACATTAAACGTCACTGATGCAATAACTGCTTTTCCTGGACAAATGAAATCATTCAATACTAATAAAACCAAATGTTATGAAACGATCGACATTTTTTTCCTCGACGCTCGATCTGCGACCACGATTTTCGCTAATATAAAACTACTCGTCCGTTGTGCTACAAACTGATTGTCATTTAATATATATGTGTATACATATTTATCTTAAACGCATTAAACGACGAAGTAATATAGATTATAAGTTGCAATTGTACCGAATGAAAAATGGCCGCAAACGTAAGGACAGGTGAGTAGTATGCGAAAACCTGTCAATAGTGTTAATTGCCGTTCGAGGATAATTAACCGATCCGTTTGATGGAGAGAGGTGTACATACGAAGATATTAATATTAATCTGTTGTCCACGTGTTTAGCATTGCGATTAAATGAAATTGCTGCGACACATTTTTCATTCCTACGTCAAATCTAATATGTATCACTGTTTATTATCTTTTTAATCGTTATCGTGACGCCTTTTAAATTGGTATTGCGTCAAAAAGTATCTGACACTCAGTAATGGGCGTATAACCGTGCTGTGGAGAGAGGTTCAGTACTGCGAATACGGGTATTGTTTTTCATTGATTTCTTTTTGCGTTTGTATTCAGACGTCTACGCTTATACGCACGACTGTATTGGAAAGAATCGGTGCAATTAGTGCCTACTTGTGCATTGCGCGGCACGATAATATATCGCTACGAAAATTCCATCCGAGGTATCTCATTATTTCACGGTTTGCTTTCAGAGATGCGAATTCCTACACGTTCTGCGCCTCGTCCACCTGTCAGTTCGACGAGAAACGTTCTTTGGAATAGCACGTAAGATCACTAATTGCTTTTAGCTAGATCTTTTTTATCCTCTGTCAATTGTTTTATATATATTTTATTATTGCGTATTTAAATTTTATATAGAATTTAAAATAGCATTCGTGATATTTAAAAATTTAATTAACGTCCTCCAATGTTCGTAGAAATGATATTTTTGGATCTACATTAACGCAACAAGCTACTCAAAAGAAGAAGCCACCACCTCGACCGCCACCGCCAAAATTTAATCAAAATTATTTGCAAAAGGACAAACTGAAAAGACCGGTATGTAGAAATCAATGAGATTTTGAGATTCGCGAATGGTATTTAATATTTCTTATGCGAAATCTAAATAGGCAAGACCAGGGGATCTTTTGACCAATCTTTTTGGACGGAAAAAAAGCACACATTCAAATTTAACACAATTAAATAGTCAATTACACACTACGGTACAACCAGAGAATACAAATGGGTCAGTTTGTCTGATAGACTTCAGTCCACCTGGATCACCAACATTCACAACTCGGTCAAGTAGCGATGGTGTTAGTATCGACAGTTTTGGCAGCGATGGTAATTCAAATCCATCTGTGTTCACAAGCAGTGGAAGCACGTCTCAAACAGAAAGTGCTTTCGAAGATGATTTTGATTTTTTTGGAATGTGCACTAAGAAAGTACCACAAACGGATTCCTGGCAACTTAATTCAGTGGCAGATCCATTCGGGCCATTAGACGTAACTAATAATACATTGCAATTTGTAAATCACGTAGGTGATGCACGGTTTTTTGCTTTTAATACGAACAATCATGCTAACAATCAAGTGCCTTCTTACCAGGCGTCTTTAAAAAGTGCTCAATCAATGCCGACTATCATCCGTGCAAAACCGCCGAAACCACCGGCGCCGAAGATTTTACAAAAGAATACAGAACAAAAATTTAATTGTACAGAAAACGACTTGATCCCTATAAATAAAAGAGTGCCTTTCGCCAAGTCGATGATATTAGATTCAACTAATTCATGGCCAGATGATCCTTCACCGCCAATGCCCACAATACCACCACCTACACCACCTGTGGAATATTTAACAGAAATAAATAACGATCTTCCAGTAAGTTATTAAAAGTCAATCAATAGTTATCGTTTTATTAAAATAGTTACCACATTCTCGTTTTTTATTTTTAGATTGGTAGGAAAGAGCCTTATGGCATCGCTCTGTATGATTTTCCATTAACACATCCAGGCGATTTATCTTTTAAAGAAAACGATGTAATATATTTAATCAGAAAAGTTAATAACGATTGGATGGAGGGTAGAATAGGAAATGAGCAAGGGATATTTCCTGTTAACTTCATTGATATAAAAGTACCATTGCCTGAGATTCCAGACAATGTGGTTACTGCTATTTATCCTTTCAAAGGCGAAACAACAGAAGATCTAACATTTGATGTAAGTTACTGCCTCTTATCATCCTCTATGTATCAATACCATGAATAAAAGGGATTTTCTCAAATCACTTATATTCATGATCTTGGCATACATAGGACGACATATCCTCTTCTTTGATAATAGTCCTGTTTTATTTTTTTTTTAATATGTACTATGTATGTACTATATATGTAGGAAGGAGAAACAATTACAGTTCTATCAAGAATATCTCAAGATTGGTTATATGGCGAGTGTGGAGGACGAAAAGGACAGTTTCCAGTAAATTACGTAAATAGAGTTCCATATAACTTTCAATTGTCGCATTAATTTGCATACATTGTGCTATATTACAAGGGGGATAATATGTCAGAATTTTCTCTATTGTAAATTCATTGGTACTCTTCCTGTCTAGTATTTTTGTAACGATATTTTATGGCAAATAATACAAAATTTAGGATTTATTATTGAAATCATGTTTTTATAGTTTTGCGTTAAACAACTAAATGTTTGTTTCATGAAAATTACTATTTACGAAAAGACTGAATTATATACAACTATATATTGCCTTGGGAATTGTAATGAAAATATATATTTTTAACAGTTTTTAAATCAATTTTTTGGAAGTAAAAAATGTACATTTTGAAACTTTTTAAGACTAAAAGAATTAAGTAATTGTACATTTCAATTTCTCAACAAGACAGTCAGCCTTTTCCAATTTTTTGTCGTAAGAATTTATGAAGATGTATTCCACTAAAAATTAAAATATGTTGTTAATTTTCCTTCTGGATAAGAATGATCTAAATGAAATGTTTTTTAACATTTTAAAAATAGTTAATTGTTCAACATTAGAATTATTCGATATTTATGTAATATAGTTTCTTATGCTATAAAATGCACTTATATGTGCCTGAAAGATATAAACGTATAATGTATAATACAAAACTTTATAATAATTATCTGTGAGTAACAGAAATACCAATCTAGTTATACGTATAAGCAAAACTGAGATACTTAAGTATCATACTTTGTTAAATAATATTTCGAAGCTTTCGTGATTAAAATTTTCTTTCAATTAATTTTTATTTGAAGAAAATCAGTAATATTTTTATTATCTCATTTTTGAGCAACGTATCGCTTTGTTAACTTATAATAATTATTAAAATACAATAAATTGGTATATAAATAACATGTAAAACGAATATTTATATTTTTTCATGTGTACATATAATTTTTCAAACTTACTAGAGTTAATATTGAATTATAATTAAGCATGTAACGTTTTGATTTTTCCAATACATTTAATGTTATACTTTTAAATGTATATGGAGAAAGTAATAATTTATATAGTTGTTTCATTTGACAAGTAACTGTAACAAAAAACAAAAATCGTGTAGCTAATGCATGCAACATGTATATCATATTTTATTTCTAGTGTCATTTACATTAATTATATATCAAATTGTATTTTGTAATATTTCGACTTAAGTTACCAATACGAAAGTAATGGTATAATTTATATATATTATATATTGAATTTGTCGTATTTAAAATGCACACATTTGAATGTAAATACTTAATTACATGTTTATTATAATGTGAAGCATATTTAAATATAAAGAATTGAAGGAAAACCTATGAGAGACCACTTTGGATAGATTTCTCTGATAGTGCTTTTTTTTCCGAAAAATATGAATCTGATTAAGTCTTTCATTGTCTTTCCATTTGATTCTTCGCATCTAATTTGCGCATATCTTAAAAATTAGAAAGAATTATGTATTATCTATTCTAAAGATGCCTATGTATCTATAAAAATAAGCGCTTTCCAATTTATAGAATGTACTAAATTATTATAAAATTAACAGAAATGTCGATAGAGATTTCAGTCAAAGTATTAGTAAGGAATAATTTAATCGATTCCATAATTTATGATGGGGACCAGATATTTGATTGATATAAATTAACTTAAGGAAAACTAACAATGGTTTCTAGAATTGTTTTAGAGCACATGCGATGTAACGTCCGACCTCATTGATAGTCATTTTTGTCAAGTGTATAAAATATATTATCTAATACAATATATGAATAATATTAATGCTGAAAATCCTACAAATATGTCTAAACAATTTCAACTTTTGTATATCATGAGAATGTATGAGAGAAATAATTTAAAATAACGTGACCAAGTCGAAATATGGAAGGTAATAAAATTTTGCGTGTGATACACAATAATCTATAGAATAAAAACACGTCGAGACACAAAACTGATTTCGGGATATTTAATGCTAACAGTCTTTGTAAATTCTGTTATATATATTTCATTTCGTATCGATTACGTTGTATTTTCAACAGTGCTTCTATTGTTTTGCACGGAAACACTGCCAGAAACAGAATGTTCGTTAAGTGCGATAGCTCTTATCAGTAATACATTTGTAGACTGCATGGATTTCAAATATGTAGGATACTTTGAACACGATATACATTTGTTAACATGTTTAGAGAAGATCGAGAACATATCAGTTTTAAATCGTTTTAATGTCTGTATCACAGCGTTCCTAAATTTTTCACCTGTTAGACAATACAGAAAAAAATTCATCGCAAAATTCCAATGGTATACGTGAAAGCATAAGCCGCGGCACCATTTCAATAACATTTTTTCTTTCAACCTGGAAAATAATTAACCGTAATAAAGCAAATATGTTTATTTCACTACGTACAGTAACTTACGTGTAAAAGTGTTCGGACGCTCATACAATTTTAAATAGCATTCGAATACTTTTGTAAGCTATTGTGTACATATACACATATATTCGCTGTGTTAATTCATACCAATGTATATATTCTGCTTTTTTCTTTGGTTCAGCAGCAGGAAATTTAATCAAAATAACATCCCAATAGAGTTCCAAAGTTTCCACTATACCAAGGGGTAATAATAGCACTAAATAAACAGTCGAGACTACGAATAATGTTCTGGAAGTATGATGCGTTCTATTTGTTTTATGTCTGAAATTTTCTAAGGAATAATATCATTGAATATATTCATAACTCGTTAATTATAATGTTCCATTTAAAGAATTCACTTACGAGTTAATCGGCAACGAATCTTTTCGGTTTTTCTCATATGCACGATCAACAAAATATTCCCGATAAATATAAAAAGTAATGGTAACCACGTAGATAATGCGATATAAAAGTACATAGCACTACCCCACGGTTTTATCTTCTGTTGACATGGTATGAATTCGAAAACACTGTCCGTTTCGTAGCCTGTAAATTGGCCAAAATTACGTGTGCTGAATAACAAAATATTTTGACATTTAAAAATCATTATTATATAATACGGTTTTTAACGAATATATAAAAAATTATGACACTAATAAATGAAATAGGATATTAAGTATATTTAAGTAATTACCTCCTGAATGTAACTTTGTCAATGATATTATAAAACTGATACATATCAATACAGTAATAGTTATCATTTCGGAACAATTGTTATAACGACCATATATTCCGAAAGGGAAGATAATAGCAAAAAGTCGCGTCCACGTAAGAACTACAACCAGCCAAGTAGATGTAAATTGAAAGAATTCCATAGTAATAGAATTCAAGGTGCATAGAAACCTACTATTCTACGAAAACGATAAACTTAAGTTTTTAATTACAGATAATAATGAAATTATGTAGTTAAAATTTCATCCTTGATGTACATACAAGGATCATTAGTGTCCAGGCATTTTCGATGCTTTTTCTGAAGCTTGAAAGTTTCTTCAGGCTATTTAATTAATTTTTCATTGGAAACAAACGTCGTGTCGGGCACGAATGATCATCGCATGCATCGTTATGGTATGCACCATGCACAGTAAAAAAAAAATTAATACGCTTACCATGAATAGATTATTAACAACCATAAAGTGAGATTTTGCAATACCCACAGCATAATTAAATACCAATGCTCCATTGTCAGATAATGCAAGTGCTTTTAAATAAATCGATAAATTCGATTCGCACAGTATAGGTGTGCTTAACATGACAAACGAAATAGTATTTAACAGTACACCTATGTAAATAATTGATTATTCACTACAATATCATAATATAATCGTATGAAGTTTGTATTATATTAAGCAAAAAAGGAAAGAATTTAATTAATACAATTAATAAGGATATTTAGTTTCTTTCTTTGCTTACCCATTACTATAATGAATAGCGTTATGTAGCTAAGTAAAAAGCGTACGAATTTAACAAATGGTTGTAATGTTAACCAGTAAAAACGAGCCTCGCAAGGCCATATAACTTCTAAATTGGGTTGTGTAAAATTGTAAATAAAATCCAAAGTTGTTAACGGTAGTGGGCATGATAAGTTTCCTCTAACGTAAATACTGTGTAATACATATAAACAAATAAATAAAAGTATATGAAACAGCATAAAAATATGTATGAATAAGATGTACACGGTTTTCTACTAATTACGTTCATTTGTAACTAATTTTAATCATCGTAATATTCTATCTCACCTGATTTCATTTTTTACCGAAGCTTCTGTAGATTGTATCCATTGCAGTAGCACGTTTAATATTAATATGAGTTGCAGATTTATGCTTCTGAATGAAACCATTTGTACACATTTACACATAAGTTTGTTTTACGAAAAAATTAGCGGAAATTTTTGCGCATTAATATTTCGGAAATACGTATTTTTATAATTTTAAAGGTAGATGTAGATATTGAAAGTAATATATATTTTTACTTGTAGTTTATATACCTCCTTCTGTCAAACACCTTTTCACTACCATGACTAATAATGATGTCTTACTTCTCATTAAGAGCTGCGAAGGCACCTGTTGTCAATTATCATAACATAGAATTATTCTTAGCAAATATCATTTCAATGCAGATAACAGCTTATAACTTGTACACGGCTAGAAGCAGACCTGCATTTCGTGTACACTTAAATGCAGATCTGCATGTTCCATGATGAAACTTTCTATAATATGTATATATGTATATATTTTCTTTTTCGCGTAGAACGCGAATTTAATTTGTATAACATAATACAAATTTTTAAATATACATGCTTTGGACAGAAATTATTATCACTCGATAGAAATGTAGTTTTTAATATATTTTAATCACCGTTGTATGTACATATGTAATTCACACAAATCCACGAGTGAAAGGCACGTATCGAAATAATGATAGCCTAATCATTTATTTTTACAAAAGTATTTAATGCTATTCCTCTTTCTTTCATGTATTAAATAATAGATCATAATATTCAGTCCTATCATTAACATATTTCACGCTATCCTTAAAGATTTATTCCGTCGGGATAAGTTAAGTAAAATTATAGTTTTTAAATAATTTTCTAGAAATTTCTTTATTACATTCTCACGAAACACAATTAACGTATCATTATATAATGTAAATACAACAAAAATAATATTACATTTCTAAGGAGATTATTATTTGTCATTACTTTCCTGACTATCAAAAATATATCCCCTTTTTTATTTCAAAATTTTGTAAATTTTGCATCTGTCCAAGTCTAATGCATAAGTTGACTTAACATTTCATACCATCCTTTATTACAACATTCCTTTCTGTTATAATTCCAATATATAAATAAATTCATCTATTTCCAAGGGAAAAATTTCATTTCTTCTTAATAACAATGCTTATCTTGCCCAAATACTAGTAAATTCGTCAGATTCAATACGCAGTTCGAAACAATTTAATAATTTCGTTACTTTGAAAATATTTAAATTTATTACAACTATTAATTCATTGTGTACGTGGGGTGGTGTTTTACTTTTTTAAATATAAGTTTCTCTCTTAATATATACAATCACACTCGCAAAATGTGCAATCCATCATTTATCTACAAAAAAAGTACAATCCGAGATATTGATTATGCATTCCGTTAATGTATATGAACGAAATATGAAATGCAGTTCTTAATTTCTACGAACTTATCAAAATACAATTATAATAATTAATTAGGAAACAAACCCACATCTTTCGAGCAATAAACAATTTGCTTCGCTACCTTTATCCTTTCTCTATATAGTATAACATTAGAAAAGGACTTGCTCTGTACAAATCAATTAAGAACAAATGAAAACAAACAAATAGAACGGATGTACGTTTACGATTATGAGTATGTAAATTACTGTTACACAGCATAAAAGCATATTATGACCTTTACAATTATCAATTCTGCACAGTTTTACATTTATAATTATATCCCGCAAATACAAATGAACGCAAAAGTTAAAATATTTCTTTTTCA
This sequence comes from Xylocopa sonorina, assembly GCF_050948175.1. Lineage (NCBI taxonomy): Eukaryota > Metazoa > Arthropoda > Insecta > Hymenoptera > Apidae > Xylocopa > Xylocopa sonorina. Next base: position 7,797,588 of record NC_135197.1, on the reverse strand, counting down.
TGTCCATGGTTCCATTGCACAGTACATCTCAGATGAGGCATTAGGATTTTACACGGTATATAGAATGTAATAGAGATAATATTGCTGGTCATTTTAATTTTTGGTGATAATTATATGCTTTCAAACATATCAATATTTCAAGGAAGAATAATTACATTTACTAAAAAAAAAACAAAAATAATGTTTCAAAACTTGTATTTACATGAATTACTATACAGATATTAAATTAGTTATAGTACAAAAAAATCATATTTGATCATTTTGGAAATTAAGTACAGGCCTTAGAAAGACATAAAGATGTTTATTGATGTTTATCATTATACTAGAAGCTCGGGGATATATGTAATCTTCGAGACACGTATAGTATATACATTTGAATTGAAAACTAGTCTTATATTCTCAATCACAGCCACTGAATAGAAAGAAAAACATTTTTAATACTTTTTAAAGTGTCATAGCTAATTTCAATGAGCCTTGATTTAATTCTCATATAATGATAATAGTATCCATATTTATATACAAAAACATTGTTTCTGATTCTTTTTTAGAGAAATGTCTGTGCAGAACCATATAATGTTGTACAAGATATTACATATAGAATAAAAAAATTATTAAAAATCCATCAAACACTGTAATACAAGTGTATTGATAAAAATAATATTTTACTTGATTCTAAATACTGTACAATGATTGTACTTTTTTCCTTTTTTTCTCATTGTAAAATAATTCATCCCATACTCTATGTGAAACATTATTTAAAATGATTTGTATCTGAATTGAAAATAGTGTTATCTCTCAATACCAGCTATGTGCTTTATACCTTAAATTATGTTAAATTCATGTCACAAAATAAAACATGTTTATATGTATCATATTTTTTAATATCACCTTGGTAAGAAATCAACCTATGAACAAAATACGTTTTTATATTGTATACATAAATATGTACAAATAGGTATTTTAAGATTTTTTGCATTTCGCAGTCATGTAAGAAGTCCTTGATAATTATTTCCCCCTTTGAATCTCAAATTCTTCATAACGCATTCGTTGTACTGTATCAGATTAATTTCTTACCTGAAAGCTTAATATCTAATTGAAATATAGGTTTTGAAAAATTATTAACAAGGGAACAAAAATTGTTGACAATAATTATGTTTTAATGACTAGTAAACTAGATATCAAGCAGTATCTTTTTAATTCATGTATAATCCCATTTCGTGATCTTTTCTGTGCAAACTGATGCATATTTTACCTAATGTTTCTCTTTTTGTTAAATAATCTAAAATTAAAGAAAAAGATAAATTTGCTTTTATAGGTGGCAAATAGATATACTGTTGATATTTCATATCTGCTCAAACATATTTTAGATGATAAAACTAATATATTGTAATTGTTTCGCATTTGTATCTCATTATTGTACTGTGCAATCCTAAGTGTAGTATTTACAAAAATAATCATTCCATAAGTGCCATCTCTGGTAACACTTTACATTTTTTTTTATGTCAAAATTAAGCCACAGACTGCTGGCTTTACACACTTTACAGTTTGCACCAATTTATGTGCATGGGTCATATAAGAATGTCCAGATCTTTTCTTTAATCAGGTTTATATATGGGTATTTTTGGAATAAATTCAATTAAAAGAACCTGAAATATGAAAGGTAAAAAGAAATAAGTGCACGCTTACACACAAACACAGGTCAATACTAAAGAATGAATACTAGTCGATGATGTAACTGAAAGTAGAAGATTATTCGTACTAATACGGTTCAACTATTTACATAATCAGATAGATGGACAGATTGTTCTTCAAAAAGCAGATAAGAAAGAACAAAAAATAATTTTCATCTGATAAAATTCATAATAATAATTATAATATAAATGTATACTAAATATTTAGAAAGAATTTATCTTTAAGATGAATTACATAATACAAGAATAAATGAGAAAAGTTGTATGCTTTTCTTTACTTACATATTCCATCATGGACGAAGTATCACATCTTTGTTTTGCCAGCCTCCAATGTAATCCAAGCTTGTGATACAGCCTACTATTTTCCCATTCTAATAATTTATTTAATGAATGTTGTGTCTGAAGATGTAAAACCATAATTATTTGCATTACCGGTTCTGTTGTTCATACATTTCTAGAAAATCAAAGTATTTACCCTTTTACTCAAACAAATAACAGGCCAAAGAGAACATCCTAATGTACAGCAGCAGCAAACGCAACCACAGAATAACCATTTAACATTAACCGGTAATGTTTTCTTCAGCACACTGTTTATTCTCATAACAGTTGCTTTAAATTCTTCTGGAGCGACACGTGACACCAAGCCATTTGGAAATTCCGACTCGAAGCGATTACTAAGTCCAAACCTAAAATAAATGATTACACAGTATGTTTTAATATAATTTATACAAATAACATATTTCTTTATCTACAGATAATATAAATCTAATCATATATTGCGTATCTAAGCGTCACATGTGTGAAGAATTTTGTTTCGCATACTTTTTTCCTGTGGTGTAAAATAAAATTATGAAAAAGTAAAATAAGTATAATCGTTCAAATTTGAATTAATAGCATGGCTTGTAATATATGTACATTTATTGAAAAAAAGAAAAGAGCAAAGTTGTTAACGATAAAAGCGTTCGCTACAAAAATAATGAATAGCTTTCGTTTCTTTGTTCTGGAAGCGAGTCGCGTTGGAGCTGTATGCGCAAAAAAGTGTAAAATAACAGAATTCTGCTTACACGGTCATATTACCCGCCCCGTGAATAACTATAGGATCCGGCACCATTGTCACGTAATGTTCTTCCAAATGTTGTTCATTTTCTTCCTCTTCTTCGTAAATCGCGTCGAAATCTGCCATTGTACGATATTTAACGGTTCCCGCTCTACGAACAACACAGCTATATCGTCGCAACGGAACGTTTATTCTACTGAAATATAGTCCCTTTTCATTTATATTTAATACTGAATCGCAATGTATGCATGTTACCTTTAAGTATTATGGGTATACATCTTTGTAGTTACAAATAATAGGCCAATTCAGTTGAAATTAACTAATTCGCAACTCTATCCACAACACAACACACGACGCGCACTGCAGATGCTCCTCACAGCTCATCAATTTTTCATTCACTACGATTTCAGGTTTACCAACGTTATAGATCTATAAAGATGAAGATAACACTGCCAAGTATTTTTCACCAGCGTTGATAAAATTGGTATAGGCACGATTTTGTAAAAGAATTCATTCTTTCCTACATATTTCCTTCTTAATTGTAGTCTTTTTTTTCTGATTACACTAAGCAAATTTTGCGTGTTGTTGATTTTAACTTCCCATTGCTATTTTTAATATACCTCATTCTCAAGATACAGATAATTAAATAGAAATCTTTGTGACTAACTAAAAGAAGTCAACTGTAATTAAATGAACTTATTAATAAAGATTTATTATGTATTACAGCGACATTATATTAAGTATAAAATATAGCCAGTATTTTTCGCATATAATAAAACAAAATATTTTCCTCTTAACTATTAACCGTATATAAAATAGTTTGTACATGTATATATTTAGGCTTGTTCTATGATAAGATCTGCCATATCGAGGGAAGGACTCACTTTTAATGTTTTCTCGTTTGCTAAGTGCAGCAGAGATATAAAAGATATTGGAAAGCTTAAAGCTTCGATATTAATTCTAGTTAACATACTTGGCAGTTGTCTGTAAACATTACTAAAGCATTTACAATCATCCACTTTGTCACTTTGGTGTATTGATTTTTCTAATGTTGCTTCATTTAAATTACTTTGTTTACTTGTTATACACTTCCAAATAGATTGTTTTAATTGTTTCATATCTATTTTCTTTGCACGTACAGAATATTCAATAACTAATTTATTTGTAAGTTTTGGTACACTAACTAGGTTGGTCCCAGTAAAAGGCATTTGTGACCCTAACGTATCAAATCTGGTAACACAATCATTTGCAATATTATTATCATTTTTTTGATATTCTTCATTCATTGCATTAAAGCTATGGTTTGATGTATCACTTTCATTTGCATGACTGTAATTTTGCATGTTGTCCGATAGACAAGAAGTAGAACTTGTATTACGGTTCATTTGTGGTTGTTTAAGAGTTATTCTATGGGAATATAATTTATTAGCTTGTGTAATATCATAACGCATATTGGGAGGTAATATTAATAGTTCTTCATTCCATTCTGTCCTAACTGTTCTGGTATGAATTTTAACTTTTTCACTTTGTAAAAATTTATCCACATTTCTTGTTGCATCATTATCATACCGCAATTCTATTTCCTTTCTCTTTTTCCTTTCTGCATTACAACATTTTTTATTCTCTGTATTATTATCAAATGAAGATTTTTTTAAACTACTGCAGTTCCAGTGGGATGGGCCAGTCCCATCTATATGTAAATTTTGTTGGACAAATGAATATTCTGAAACTACTTGTGGTACTGTACTACTTAAAATTTCACAGAAATTTACAATATTTTCTCCTTGATTAGGTATTGCAGCGCACTTATCTACATTTTCTTCTTGTGTTTCTTCAGTAGTAATCTGATTCATTGTAGTAAATATATGTTCATCCTTATGTGATAAACTTACATCAGGATCAAATTGGAAGTTAGATTCATTATTTTGTTCTGATTGAGTTTCATTTGATTCTTCATCATCTGCATTCCAACTATGGAAATCAAAAAAGAATAAAGGTGGACAAATTTCCCCCTCAGAAAAATCTTCGACTCTTGGAATATTGTATACTGTATCTCTATTTTGTGTACCTTTGTTATTTACACTGTCTACCAAAATGTCGTTATAAGGATGCAGATAAAATTTTGAATTTGCATGGTTTGGCAATATTGCTTGATACAACATGTCTGTGGTTTGTAAATCTGCTTCCATAGTCATTAAAGATGGTTTTTCATTTGCAACTGTCATTTTTAAAGCTTCCGCAGTGGTAAATATACATTGTTTATTTTTATTTTTTCTCTTTTCTTTCCTTGAAATGCTTTTATTATCTTTTGTCTCTATCTGATAATCCATCTCTTCCACACTCTCTAGGTCTTTGATACCTTTCTGTTGTTTATCCTGTCCACTAATCATTTTGAGTATATCCATATGTATACCATCAACACGGAATCCATAAATTTTAGTGCTTACATCTAAAGATGTACTAGCCACTTGTAAATCAGTCATATTAGCATCTTTTTTCTTCACCATATATACCATGAAATCAATCATTTGTAAACTGAATGCATTTTTAGTATTAATTTTGTTTTCCGTACTGAGTTTTACACATTGCGATATACGCTCATTCATTTGAGAAACTGGCATGTGCATTAAAAGACCAATTCCTAAGGAGGAACGTCTTCTATTATTTGAAGTTTTAGAATTTGCTGGTGTACTAGTAATTTCATGGCGAAGGGCCAAACGTTCTGCTTCGTCATCATTCTCTAATAAAGCGGATGCAATTCTATTCTGTGGAATCACAGACTTACGCCTCAACGGCGATGAAGTTACTGGTGGTGTACGTATACTGGAATTTGCTAACATACTTGGTAAATTTTGATGTGTTGTCATCTTGCCACTTAAAATTTTATACTTAAGTCAAGCTTCTTTATTTATATTTCTGAAACAAATATAAATATATTTATACTAATTTATTCTTTTATATCAATTATAAATTAACACGTGATCTAAAAAAAATTTATTAAAATAGAAACTGTGTATAATAGGTATATTCAAAACAAAAACAAATAACTTTATAAGATGTATATGTTTACATGTCATTTGTTATATTTCACGATGGTTATGAAAATGGAAGCATCTTGCTGATCAATTTTTTCCTTTACGTTACGTATTGAAAAATAATAAATTGTAACATGCTCAAATAAGCATTTACATGTATTCTAGATGTGTGAATAAAGTTGCTTAGAAATGATCACCTCACAAGTTTTATTTGTTTCAGTAATTCGAAGTAACAATCAAACTTCACATGTAATAAATTAAAAATATTACGTTATTTCCCATTTTTTTTCAAATTGACGCTATGATGGTCGTGCAAAACACAAAATTGGATTTTTTATAACGCACCAAAGAGCCACAAACGTTTTTATGTTTGTCATTTATTGAAAACAAAATAAAACGATAAAAAATCTTTCGGTTCACGTTGAACGTATCCAGTTTTTGTTTCAATATTTATTGTCAAAGTATTGTAAGTAAAGTAGCGCGGGAAAGATGTTGATTGTAGAAAAGTGGTCGTAAAAGCATCAAATTTGAACATAATTATTTCAAGAAATTATAAATTACACGAAACAAACATTTGTACATTAACGAATCTATTTTCCATCTAGAGACATCTTCTGTCATAAAGATCGCATTTTTTTTAAAGATCGACATTAATACTGTTTTTAATGCTTTTGGGTACGTATGACGGTAGTTTCTGGTCATTTCGGGAAAACTGATAATTTAATCGACAGAAATGTTTTTCACAGTACATATTAATAAATAAGGTAAATAACAAGCGTGGAAATTGTGCAGATTATCGTTACTAAAGCAGTGTTTTTGTTTCTATTGTTAGAATTAAAAACAATTATGCAATTATATTAATTTAACCAACAAATCTGTAAGTCAGAATACCATGGAGGTTTTGTTATTGTTAAAATCCATGCTGTATGCTTGTCAGTGGTCAGTAACAGCTATTAAATCATCATAAAATGGTAAGACCAAATGAATTTCATAATCGACGAGTATTTACGACAATGTTGTATTACCTTATAATTTAAATACAAATATTATCATGCATATTACAAATTGCATCTACCTTCTTAAATTGCTACTTGTTCCATTTTTCTTTTTACGGATACTGTGTAATAGATAAGAAGCAATTTGTAACTATAAAAAAATAGGAAAGTATACATTAGATATCAGATTACTATCCTTAATATTTGTTTCTGTATACTTGTTATTAATTACCTATTTCAAAATCCCTTTTACAATAGAACAAAGTCTTAGAAGCATTTATTTTATTAGTTTCAGTGAGAAAAATGTTGAAAATATGACAGTGTTTTTTTCTATGAAAATCTATACATCTATATTATTATTATTATTGTTATTATTATTATTTTTATTATTATAATAGGGTGCAAATATATCACAACTAGAGAGAGATATTGGCTCTGATCAATTTCCTCCTAATGAACATTATTTTGGACTAGTTAATGTAAGTATAAAGTATAATAATACATAAATATGTTTAATTAACTTATCATTCTTATTATACTTAAATATATTATTACAGTTTGGAAATACGTGTTATAGCAATTCTGTATTACAAGCTTTATACTTTTGTCGGCCATTTAGAGAAAAAGTTCTAGAATACAAAGCTAGAAATAAGAGAACCAAGGAGACACTGTTAACATGTTTAGCAGACTTGTTTTACAGTATTGCGACTCAAAAAAAGAAAGTTGGATCTATAGCTCCAAAAAAGTTTATTGCCAGGTTGAGAAAAGAAAAAGGTTGATACAAATATGTATTATTTTTCAATTTTATTTTATTACTTATTATCAGCTGTTTGAAATATTTTCTGTGTATTGATATTTATAGATATGAGTATAAATATATAATGTATGTATATAATCTTTTACAGAGGAATTTGATAACTATATGCAACAAGATGCACATGAATTTCTAAATTTCTTAATAAATCATATAAATGAGATTATTTTAGGTATGCAAATTTCTGTGAATATATGTACATACATACATATATGTATCAACATGTTCTTAGAAAAATAACTTTTGTATTCAACATTTCAGCTGAGAGGAGCCAGAGTAAACCAGCTGGAGGAAAATGCGGTGCGGGTGATGCTGGTTCACCACCTGAGCCTACATGGGTTCATGAAATATTTCAAGGAATTCTGACATCAGAAACACGTTGCCTTAATTGTGAGACTGTATCTAGCAAAGATGAGGATTTCTTTGATTTACAAGTTGACGTAGATCAAAATACTTCAATCACGCACTGCCTCAGATGTTTTTCCAATACTGAGACACTTTGTAGTGATAACAAATTCAAATGCGATCACTGCAGTAGTTATCAAGAGGCTCAAGTACTTAAAATAAAAATTTTTTTAATTATTCCACCTTGAAAAACAACTGAATAATAAGTTTCTTTATTATAGAAACGAATGAGAGTTAAAAAGTTGCCAATGATACTAGCATTGCATCTGAAAAGATTTAAATACGTGGAGCAATATAATCGTCACATTAAAGTTTCTCACAGGGTAGTTTTTCCATTAGAACTTCGACTCTTCAATACCGTGAGTATTACATATTTATTTCTCTGTTTCATATTAAATCATTTACTATTGAATTTCTTAACATTCAAGTTCTTAATTTACATACAGTCATATAGCTATTTGATAACGTAATAATTTACAGAGTGACGATGCGGTAAATCCAGATCGATTGTACGATCTGGTTGCCGTAGTAATACATTGTGGAAGTGGGCCTAATCGAGGACATTATATTTCCATAGTGAAAAGTCATGGATTTTGGTTACTCTTTGATGATGATATGGTTGATGTAAGTTTTACAATTAAAATATTTATGACACTTATTTACATTCGTATAAAAATTTTCTACATGTAAAATTTTTATTTCTTAGAAAATTGATGCATCTACAATAGAAGACTTTTATGGGCTTACATCAGACATTCAAAAAAGTTCTGAAACTGGTTATATTCTATTCTACCAATCAATAGATTGTAATTAGAATTAATTATAAATATATAGAATAAATTAAACGAATTCTACACGGTAATGTATGGTAATTTCGTATTTTATTGAAGCAAAGTGTATAAAATTAGGGATATGTGTTAGGTTATTTATAAAAATGAAATATGTATAAATATAGTTAATTATACTTTGTTTGTAAAATATAGAAAAAGTTATTAGATCTATGGTCTTGTGGATTCATTAATCTTTGAAATGAAGTTGTAGTAACAAATCATGATTTATGTAACAATATGTTTGTTTTAAACTTTACCAGAAACTAGTTCATATTAGTATTTTTTATTTTAGTTTTAGATGAACTTGTCTGACTTAGAAATGTTGGGAATACTAACAAATTCTATATATGTGTGAAAGTATATTATTAAAAGTAAAATTATTGTTATTAAAAAATAGTAATGCTTCTCTTGTAAGTAAATGTTAGTAAAAAATATTTGCAATTATAAATATAATGGCTAAAAGGATATCTTAAATTTATTTTAAAAATAAATGGTATATATTTACAGGAACGACTCTCTGATCTTTTTAAAATTTATTTATTTAAATTTTAAGCAATAAATTCATAAGGGATGGGTGCAAGTTGAATCGGTTTCTCACGTCCTGACACAATATGTGCGCGCATAGGTTCAGCAGGTTGCCTTTTTAGCTGAACTCTAATATTCTTTTCCTTTGCTTCCTTCCTAAGTCTTTCGTTTTCCTTTACTCTTTTCAAAAAATCTTCTCTACATTTAGAGTGTGTCAAATGCTCGATACGAACGTTAATCCTTTTTGCAATGATTCGTCCGCGTACTCTCTTATTGACGATGACACCAAGAGCATGAGGTGTTACATTGAATACACGTCCAGTCTTGCCGTGGTATACTTTATAAGGCATTCCTTTCTGGACAGCACCATTACCTTTGATATCAACTATATCACCTACTTTGTATACTTTCATATATGTAGACAGCGGAATTGTTCCATGTTTCCGGAACTTTCGGGAGAATAAATCCCTCGTTCCTCTGCGATAACCCTTTGAATTCGTCATACTGACAACTCAACCTATAATATAAATATATATAGTTACTTCCTTATCCAAAACACATTTGACTTTCAGACATATTGGTAGTAGTCGAAATTGGTTATGTTAAGTAGACTAGACTCTTTTTAACATAAAGTAATATAACATTATAGTTAACAATGTTAAATTTTATCGAATATTACAATCGAGTTGAATATTTTACTTAATTTTTTATTAAAAATTTGTTAATATATGTGTATACATATATGTATGCATGAATAACGCATATTGACACGTGCGTCTCAACGCAAAAATTGAAATTATGATTTTCTTGTCTTAAAATTAAAAGTTAGGTGTATCGTATACAAATTCTATGATCTCGTATAATACAATAAAAACAAATGTAAGGCTACTGTTATATAAATGTTTAAAAATTCCTTAAAATTATTGTTACACGTACAAAATGCAAGCACAGGTCACTCGCGCCTTTGAAAAAAAGAATCTAAGAACGGCAATCTCATAGTCATTGGACAAAACTCGATAATAATCGATATGTAATTTCGATATGCAGCTATGTAAATTTTCTTCTATAATAAATTTTATTTAATCATTTTTAAATAAATGTTTCGGCTGTTAAAAGTTGTTCCATCGATTAAATTGAATCTGTCGGTATTTCAAATTACATGTAATTAAACACACGATAGCTTTCAGTTTTATTCGCTAGATTACAGTTCAAGAATGAAACACGTTTCCGCTCTATCACTTGTTCAGTCATAATACCGCTGCATGACAGTTGTTTTCTGAATAGTTATTGCTGCGAGTAATTTTACGTTAAATTTTTCCAATTTTACTTATCAACGTTGGCGTTAAATATCAACCAAATAGTATTAAATAATGGTATGTTATTTTTGTATACAATAATAAAATTATATGATGTATAAAATTATAATTCATGATCACGGTTAGAAACATTAACAAACCAACAAATGAGAAAGCAAATTTTTGAAAATGTTTAGTTCCGTAATCAATACGACAGCGATGTCACAATTTGGAGTCCACAAGGACGGTTACATCAAGTAGAATATGCAATGGAAGCTGTAAAATTAGGATCAGCCACTGTAGGACTTAAAAATAAAACACACGCAGTCATTATTGCTCTCAAGAGAGCATATTCTGAACTTTCTGCACATCAGAAGAAAATATTCCCTATAGATAAACATATGGGAATTTCTATTTCAGGTTTAACAGCTGATGCTAGAATGCTAAGGTACATCGTATATTACAAGACATAGATTTTAGTACATTAATGTTGATAACAACCCAATTCTCTTTTAAAGTCTTTAATCAATTAAGATTAATGATTTCTATTTGTGTTTTTCCAGTCGATACATGAGAACTGAATGCTTGAACTATAAATATTCTCATGACGATGTACTACCTGTGAGCCGTTTACTAGCATCATTAGGAAATAAATTACAAACTTGTACTCAGAGATATGATAGAAGACCGTACGGTGTAGGTTTACTTATAGCTGGTTATGATGTAAGTAATTATGGAATTATTGGTTATTTATTTAAAAATAAATCATTGAGATGCTGCTTTTGCTTGCAAAGGATCAAGGACCGCATATTTATCAAACATGTCCATCATCAAACTATTTTGATTGTAAAGCAATGGCTATTGGTGCACGTTCTCAAAGTGCTCGCACATACTTGGAGAAACATCTTAATGAACTTCTATCATGTGATCTTGATGAATTGATAAAACATGGTCTTCGTGCATTAAGAGATACATTGCCGAACGAAGTTGATTTGTCAGTTAGGGTAAATTAACAATTCTACAAATAATATATGTAGCATATATGGTTATCATATACACGTAGTACATAGAAAATAAGTGTTATGTAAGAAATAATTTTTTTATTACAGAATGTCTCTATTGCGGTAGTAGGAAAAGGCACAGATTTCAAACTACTTGATGAAGATTCAATGTCCATCTATTTATCTCAAATTGAAGCTGATAAACGTAGTAAACATATTGAACCAGATGTAGAGCAAGATTCTAAGCCTCCACAACCTCCACCTTCTGATGAGGGTCCACAAGATCCACAAGTTGCAGTTGCAATGGATACAGATTAAAAATAATGTAATATACTTTATAATGTATTTTATGCATATGTTCAATATGAACTTACATTTTACGTTTAAAACTGTATTTTTTACTACCATTGCATAGAACAATAGAGTATCATGGATCACAAAAATTTTGTTCATTTTTAATATACGTGATACATTTGTTTATTATAACAATTATAATTTTTCTATAACTTAATAGCATTTTTGTATGCACAACTTTACAATAATTTATGCTATAATATACACGAAGATACAAATATCTTCATTATTATAATTATACAATATTCATTGATTTTCAGCTTGTTTATTTTTACGTTTATTTAATATATTTGTTAAGAAAAATTCGCCAGCTTTATATGACGAACGTACCAATGGTCCACTTGCAGTGTATAAAAATCCTAATTCGTTACCAATCTTTTCCCACATTTTAAATTTTTCGGGTGTAATGTATTCAATAACTTTCAAGTGTCTTTTGGTAGGTTGCATATATTGTCCAAGTGTTAAAGCATCCACACCGATCTCTCTCAAATCTCTCATAGTCTGTTCAATTTCTTCATCACTTTCACCTAATCCTAACATTATTGATGATTTTGTTATTAATTCTGCATTAAATGTTTTTGCTGCCTTTAAGACTTTCAGAGATTGCCTAAACAACAGATGAAAATATGTAGACTGTCTTTCAATTTATCAAAGCAAAACTTAAAAATTGGAAAGTATAATTTACCTATATTCAGCTCGCCTATCTCTAACAAATGGTGTTAAACGTTCAACAGTCTCAATGTTATGGGCAAACACATCAAGATTAGAATTAACAATTGTTGCCACACAATTTTCATTTCCTCTAAAATCTGGTACCAAACATTCCACTAAAATGTTGCTTCTATAAAATGAACATTTCTTTAATATATTGCAGTAATAGTGGATACAGATTAAAATGAACATAATGGAAAAAAAAAAAGGTGATTTATCTACCTTTTCTTAATTTCTTTCACTGTTTCTGCAATATGACTAGCTCCACCATCACTTAAATCTATTGAAATATACAAGTGCATGTTATATTGTGTACGTAAATAGAAAAAATATAAAAATACTTAACCATCTCTATCCACCGATGTAAGTACAACATAATCCAAACCCCAATCTGATATTGCAGTTGCTGTATTTACTGGCTCTTCTGGATCTAATGGCAATGGTGAACGTGATGTTTTTACAGAACAGAAACGACAACCACGTGTACATGTATCGCCCATTAACTATAATAAATGGTGTTCAACTGTCATATTTTTATAATATTACTAAGAATAATCTTTTCGAATAAGATATAGAGAGAAAGGAAGAAAGAGACATCCAATTGTTACTTAATAGTAATGTAACAAATTTTTATAACGAGTTTAGTTTTATGAATAAATTCAATTAAAGGCATAGAAAATAAGGGGACATTATAATAGTACAAACCATAATGGTTGCAGTTGCTGTCCCATGTTTATCACCACCCCAACATTCCCCAATATTAGGACATCGTGCTTCTTCGCATACAGTGCTTAATCGTAACTGTCTTAATTGTGACTTTAATCTGCTAAAATTTTTACCAATTGGTATTTCTGTTTTAAGCCAGGGTGGTAATCTCAAACGAGTTTTATCGCCCTTTTCCAACTTCAATTTTCCGTCATACTCTTTGTAAGTTCCAGTAATAAAATCCTCTAGGTCAGGTCCATTCTCTAGAGCTTGAGAAAAGGTCTTCTCTTTGACACATTGCAACTGCTTCAATATTAAAAGAAAAAGTAAATATAGAATGAAAAATACCAAGTAGTTTTTATTTTAAACATTACTAAGCAAACAACTTGCCGTTGAATGGAAATTACAAACAGCTGATAGTACGTCGGCTCGACTTGACTTGCGAAGAGCACGAAACATGGTTATCTATAACTGAACATGCTCAAATAAACTCCAAAAAGTTAAAAAAAAACCACAACCATATTCACGGATATAGAATATTATAGAGTACGATAACGAACAGATAAACTATATATCAGCAACTAGCTTTCACAATTCTTTAATAAATAGTACATCTTTGACGCTCTTCGCAACATATATCGTGCAGATATCTACATGTAAATATATGTTAAAAAACATATTAAAACATATTACTTACAATTAATATAAATATTTATTGATAACCTACATGCTAAAAAAAAATGGAATTTGAACATTAAACTATTTGTTAGAAATTATAATAATATTTGTTATGAAATTTTTACCATTATTTTCTGTTAAAAATTTATAACCGTAAAATGTTTTCCAATGCTATTTGTTAGTGATACTGTCATATTACTCAAGAATAGAATGTAAATTGAATGTAATTTCATATTGCATTTTATAAAATGATTAAAATTACTTAACGCGAGGATTTTGTTTCATAAAAACTCGCCTAAATTTTGTAATAAATATTGTTAGTTTAGCAACACATACTGACGTAATATCATCCGATCTTTACAACTACTGTGATTGGACGCGGTAAAGGTCGGATGACCGTTCGTAATTTGTTAGTTATTACGTTTGACATATCAGTGTCGTTTTTGTTTTAATCATTATATGTAAATATCATTTGTAAATAAATATTTTTTGACAGGCAATACGCCACAATGGCAGATCCTGGAGGTTGGTCTGCAACACAAGACAACGATTTTTCTAATTTTCAGTCAAACGATAGTTTTAATTTAAACGAAGTAACTGGTATCGATGGTATGTTGTTTTAATATTTTTCGAATTAAATTTTATTATCTTATTTTAAAGAGATGTAACGAAATAGTTTGGAACTCCTCTTATTTTTAAATTATAGTATTTGTTATTTGTTATTTGTTTTTTTGTTTAGCTCTGATGACTGTCAAATGGAGTTAATAAACTTTTAATGTTTTTGATATAAAAGAATAACACTATATGTCATTAGGGATCAAGAGTCAGAGAAAAAATAATAGATTTGTATCATATGTATACTTGCTTAAACGATTACTCAAGTAAATATACATATACAAATAGATGAACAGTTGCAATTTTCCTCATCTAATTTGTTTATTTTTTAAGAACACTAGTATAGTTCTTGAATTAAAACTAATATAGAATTTTATAACATTTTGTATAATTTATAATGTTTTTACCTTCTTTTTAAATTTTCATTTTCTTTACAGAGCTCCTTACAAACTGTGAAAGTGAATTGTTAAAAAATGAAAACTTATTTAGCGATGAAGCGCTATTATCGGAATTGGAAGATCCTTTAGGCATGGATACTGAGGAATTGGATTTTTTAAACTTTAATAACAGTAAAGAATTAAAGGATTGTAATAAATTCCAAGAATTAGAGGATGCAAATATCATAAAATCTGTACCAAATGGAAATGTACTATTAACTCCAACAGTGACAGAAAGTGCACAGCAAATTCCTTGTGTTCCTCAACAATCTTTACAACAGAAGCAACAACAGCAACAACAACCACAACCACAATTACAAGATATAGTACCTGCACAGAATAGAACACAAAGGATATCTGTCACTCCAGCACCTACAGTATTTAGTTCGCAATATGCTATTCCACAAAATGTAAACATCAGTGTCCAATCACCAGTTGTGACAATAGCACCAGTGACACAACAAAAACAGTTGCTTCTACCAGCTAAACTTATAAAGTCAGAATCGGTTGTTTATTCCAGAGCATCACAAGCAGTTAATTCTGCTTCCGTACCACATCAGATACACACTTTAGTTAACACTGCTAATGGAACAGTTTTAACTGCTGGTAAAAAATAACAATTTATTTGATTATGTTATATGATACTTATGAAATTTATTTAATCTCTCAATTTTTATCTAGGTATACCAGTTGTGTTAGATACTGATAAAATACAGATCAATCGTTTAAGTACAAATACACATGTGGGTATGCCAAGAGTAAAAGAAGTGAAACGTAGTGCTCATAATGCTATAGAACGACGTTACAGAACATCAATTAATGATAAAATCATTGAATTGAAGAACATCATTGTTGGAGTAGATGCTAAGTTGAACAAATCAGCAATTTTGAGAAAAACTATTGATTACATTAGATTTCTTCAAAATTCTAATGCAAGATTAAAAGCAGAAAATATGTCATTGAAGTTGGCTGCTCAAAGGCCAAACTTGCGCGATTTATTAGGATGTGGTGAACTTACGCCTCCTAGGTCAGATTCAAGTGAACCGTCTTTATCTCCAGCACCAGCACCATTATCTCCATCTTCCCCATCTTCGATAAAGGATGATCCAGATGTATTACAGAATGTTCATTCAACATCTGTTCTTACTAATCATCAAGGAATGAGAGATCACACCAGGCTTACACTCTGTGGATTCATGCTACTCTTCTTAGCATTTAATCCATTGGGCCTTCTCATAAATAATGTTGGGAGGTTCAACTCTGATTATATAAATACAAAATTAGATGGTAGGACAATTCTTGATTATCAAGGTACAGTAATATTAATACCACAAATATAATACGGTCAAATAATATGTAATGTAATGATAAATAATATTGTATGTGAGATAAATTATATTATTAATCTGTTTTTTTTTTAGATCAATCAGATTTTGAACATCCAGTATGGAGCAATGTGTTTTTATGGCTGACAAATGCTATACTTTTAATTGGCGGACTTTGCAGATTATTGCTATATGGTGATCCAATATTACCTTCTGATAGTAAAATATTTCTTGAACTTCATCGATGGAGACGTCAAGCAGAATTTAATATATCAAAAAATGAGTATGGTCAAGCGTGTCGGGATTTACATCAATGCTTGCAGTACTTTGGTCGTCCGTATCCATCGTCGCGTACAGAAACTTGGCTCGCAACTATGTGGCAGATTATACGGCAGCTTCTTCATAAATTATGGATTGGAAAATGGATTTTGTACACTCACAAATGGTTTTCTGAGAAAATTACGCGACAGCAAGCGGAAATATCAGCTATGGAAATAGCTATTATTTATCAGCATATGTTATGTCTACGTTTATCAGAAGGGTCCAAAAAGGGGACATTATATCTTGCTCTTTCTGCGCTGAATTATGCAGAAGCCACTGGTGAAACTATTCCAAAATCGCTATTAGCAGAAATATATATTAATGTTGCACTGTGCTTTAAACAGTCCCTTTTTCCGTTTATTCATAAATATTACTTGGGTAAAGCACGTATATTACTATCATCGTGTGCAGTTCCGCCAAAATTGAAATGGATAATGAATGACGAGGGTGCTAAGTTTTTAGCATTCCAAAAATGGCAGTATGGAGAACAACCAGATAATGAATTTACATCTCAAAATAGTAAAGCTGATCCTCTATCGTATGCGTCTCGTGCATACAGGGATTATTTAATTGGACATTGTTTACGTATTTTAACTGGTACCGCAGGAGACGTTCATTTATCTTCAATACTAGAATATAGTCAAACTATTATGGCTTCTGCTGGAGTAGATACTGGATTTTTATGCACTGATAAAGTAACGGTTACGCGTAAGTTTGAAGAGTATACTTTTTTTTAATGAATTGACAGTGATATTAAATTTATTTTAAATATAATATTTTAGATTGTGAAGATGAGATCGGATTGTGGTGGGGAGCAGTTCTTTATGTAGCAGCATGTTGGAGATTGAAAGAAGATGATTCACAAGCATGGACTATTGTTGAAAGCAAATTTCCTTACGAAAAAAATTATCAACTTTGCAATAATAACAATAACAGTGCCAGTCCATTGCCACATATTGTTCTGAATGCATTACAAGCAGCAAAAGCTACCACTAAATCAGCTTCCACACGTTTTATCGATCAAGCAGGAATATTACTTGAACAGTGCTTAGTTTATTATAATTGCAAGCAACAGTCATCACAAAATGTTTTGGTAAGATATATAAAGACTTATATATTAATATACAACCTTTGAGATAAACAATTATGTGCATTAAAGGAAAATATTTTTTAATAAATTCGTTTTCTTTCACGTAAATGAAAGGCTTATAAAATTGTGTTTAAAATAAGTATATCTTTTGAAAAATTAATACTTAGTAACTTTTCATGCATATATTTAAGCAATTGCTTACTTGTTACAAGTGTGCATTGTAGTTGCATTGCATGAAATATAACTATGCAATACTTCTACAGTGCAACTCCTGTGGCAAGTCTCGGCACCATAATATAATAACGTACATATCTATGTATATAATCCAATATTATAATAAATAAAGCTTGTACTGATTTTTATTCTTTTTACAATAAGTTAATGTTTGTTTCTTCTTTAAGTTTCATTTTCTCACTGTTATTCATTGTTTTAGCTTACTGAATTATGGTTGTGTGATTGGTTGCTTGAAATGCGAACTATACTTTGGCAAGAATTAGATAATGATCTAGAAAGACCAATTACAAGTCTGTCTCTTGGTGGTTTCCAGCGTGATTTAGCTTGCCTGAGAAAATTATGTCAACATATCCCGGTAGGTTCTTATATTTTTACCAGTTCCGTAAAAAAATTTCACTTTCCCTTCTCTAATCATCACTTTGAATAATGTATACTTTTCAGTCTACACTAGCAAGGTTATTTCTTTATGAAGCCACAGCACGTATAATGGCAGGAGCAACGCCAGTAAAAACTCAAATATTATTAGATCGTAGTTTACATCATAGAAATTCACGTTCTTCAATTATTTGTGGAAAAGATCGTTCACAAGAACAATACAGCGGTGAAAGAGAACACGCAGTAGCTTTGTGTTTAGCATGTAGGCACTTGCCTACATTATTATTGGCATCTCCTGGGGAACGTGCAGGTATGCTTGCAGAAGCTGCTAAAACTCTTGAAAGAGTGGGCGATAGAAAACGTCTTCAAGAATGCTACAAGTTAATGCGACAATTAGGTCCTTCTATTTCTGCTAATTGATATATTAAATGAAAATATATCTTTAAGATTTAATTTAGTACTAGCTACGAAGAAACGTCTTAGGTGGTTCTAGGCGCCTTCGTATGAGACCTTTATAAAGTTAGAAGTTAGGCATATGTATAAATTAACAAAATGATGACTATGGTATTGTACAAAAATGTACACATATAACATGAATCTAAGCTATGATATAACATAATTTAGAGAAGAGTGTTTCTGTCTATTATTTTTACATAATGCTTATGTATGTATATTTTCATTTTCTCTTTATTTATATTTTACTGTATCTAAATAAACATGTGATATTTCTATGACTATATATCCATTTTATTTAATAAAGTAAATTGTATATTTCACGAATATAAAGATAATTTGTATATAATTACTCTGCCAAAGAAATCTGTACTTTCATTAAATACAAATTTAAAAGTCTTTGCTTTCACTGGATTTTTTAACTTAAATGTTTGAAAGTTATTTTTATCTTCTGGATAAAATGATTCATGAAATTTAATTTCTTTAATATCAGCTTCTAAATAACAATCTTTGCCTACAAATCCACCTTGAAATTGTATTTGAAATGAACTTAACTCGTGTTCTCTTTCAAAGTCAATAATTATCCATTGCGGTGATCCCTGTAATATTGAATAATACATATAATACATACATGTTAATTGACTAATTTAGTGTTACAATTTCATGAACAGGTCTTATACATTGAATGTATAAAAAATGAAATAATTTTTTTACCGCATCAGAATTCCAACATGTTTCAGAACAATTATCGAACATGTACTTTTTTCCATAAAGTCGATTGTTCTTGTTTAAAACTGAGCTAACCCTAAGTAACAGATAAATATAAATCAGATTTTGAAAACAAATTTCTTAAGTATTTTTAATTGTGAACAAAATTTTAGGGTTATGTACTAACTTATATTCACAAATTTGCTATAACTTTCATATCAAAATTTAATTTTTCTTGTATACAAGTATACTTTTTATAACTTACCGACATTCGAATTTATGTTGTTCTAATAAATCAGTCATAATCAAAAATAATTTCACGTATCGCTTAACCTCAAGATCTTATTTTACTTTGATACTTGTGATTCATTGATGTTTAGTTAACTTATTAATCTTTAGAAAAGGATAATTAAGTATAAAGGGAATCTCACAATATAAAGGTAAACTTTAAAAAAATTTAATCAAGGTACACTACTACAATATAATAAATATTGTGCAAATCATTGTTCCAAATTAAGAAGGAAATTAAGAATGTTTCACTGAAAAGAACTAACTTTTATATGATTCATGAGGAAGAATAAAGGAAATATAATCTTTATTAATTTGTCCTTAATATCTTGTTGTATAAATATAAATTGTAGGTAGATAAATATTTTAACATTAATAACTCATTAATAAATTTGTTAATATGTTACTCTTATTTATTAGTCTATTTACATAAAATTTTCCTAAATGCATTTAATAATGATAACTTATTCACATTAAAATATATTTGAATTACAGTGATCTTACTTGTATCTCACTGACAGTATTTTATGGCCTCTTCTATGACCTCGTTAAGTTTACGATTTTGCCAGTCAAGAGAAATGTCATCGAGATGATTGTCAAAATCAATAAGATTTCTATACTGTTCTGCTTGTAATAGAGAATACATTGCATCTGTATGTAATACTCCTTTATCATAGGATACCCTACAAGGACAAATGGATCAAATTTAATATTGTATTACACACGATCAGTGTACTAACTTACTCTATTATATCTTTGAGTTTCCATTTCCCATCTATAAATTCTGACACCCTCAAAGGATTAGAACTCATACCAAGTGTTATTTCTTTATTGTCCACCTATGTAAAAAGAGAGGAGAAAATAAAGGGAAAAGAATTTTCTAACGAATCTTATCCTATGAAATACGTACAACAACAAGTATGGCATTGCCATAGTTTTCTGCTATTTTATCTGCTATCCTGTGAGCTGGCTTATCTGTGCTATATCGAAATTTGTATTAAACTACAAAGTACAAAAATATTCTATGAAAACTTTAAAGTAAATAATAAATTACCTCAAGTCATTTATATTTTCATTTGCAAGATAATAACCCGCCAGTACTAAACCTTTGTTCATAGCATACTGGTCAACCTAAAAATATTATTGTTTAAGAAGTTATTGCAATTATTCTATGTTAAGCAGTGCATAGCAATTAAATATTTACCATGGTTAAAGCAATTTCCGCCATAGGCGAGACGTGAAGGCAGATATGAAACAGTGGAATTGCATCCTCGATACGTAATTCGACATTTTTACTATCATTTTTGCTTTTCTGTTTGGCTAACAACAATCCATTTATTGCACAGTGTGGATATTTAGCTGCATGTAGGATAATTTTACAGTATGCCCGACTAGAAAATGAGATGTCTGCCATTTTTGTGACTATGTATATATAATAACAAATATTACAATCAACAATCAACAATTCCTTCGATACAAGAAAGTTATAGAAAGTACTCAATAAATGTAAGAAACATTAGTTCCATTGTAGGGATATTCGATTGCCATGAGATGTCGCTACCGATACTTATTATAAGCGTGATTAAGTGAGTTGGCAACGCTAAAGACGCCAAGAATTGGCGGTTGTAAAAAAACTAATATGAAATGGAATCTCGACAAGAATAAAAACGTTTGAATCTGTGGTGTCGTTATTATACCAGTAAAAGTCTAACACTTTACATCTGTTTATATATTGAAATGATTTAAAATGTCGAGCATTGAAGATTTTATTGAAATTTTGCGTAAGAAAAGAACTATCCGCGAAAAACAGTTTGCAAACGAAGAAATAAAACAGATCGCAGAATATAATGATCTAATGAATAAGTTAAAAACTGTAAAAGGTATTGATTTCTGCATGCAACAAAATTCTTTTCATAATTTAAGGATTAATGTTTACAATTATGCGTTTAATTATATCTCTTACTTTTTTGTAGATGAACTAAACAATTGTAAAGAAAATATTGGTAAAAATCTGCAACATTTAACAACACATAAGCACTCGATAAGTAAACTCATTCAGAATGCAGACAGTACTCCAAGATTACCAATCACTCATGATTATCATCGGTATGCTGTATTTTTAAGGAGATATTTCTTATAAATAATTCTATATTTCTTTACATCTCAAAATCATTAAAAATGTTTTTCCAGACAAGCAATCATGTTTTTATCAGAAGGAACTGATTTTATAAATAAACTGCAAAGTGTGTACAAAAATTGTAATAATAATAACAAGAAAAATAACATTAATCCTACAAATCTTCTTGAAAATATTGTAAGTTCACATTATGTTAATTGTATAAGGAAAAAAGTGCTGAAAAATTTGCAACATTCTTTCAGACTTCTTGTGCAAATAGAGTAGGAAATGAACTTTATAAAATAAAGTCTTTAATTACTGATGTTAAAACATTACAAACAAATGTAGATATGTTACAAGAATGTTGTCTAGTTAATAACGGTAAGCTCAATTTTATAATTAATATTATTTAGATAGTATATTAGGTTTAAGAGGTCTTTTGAATATAAAATAAATGTTTATAATTTACCATGTTTATTAGGAACAGTTTAGTTATACCTAAATGGTATCATTAGACCTTGGTACATTAGTGCTTGAAATAAATTTTAAATTTATGACAATATAATTTGTAATGCAATTCTTTATTTACAGATGAGGACATAGAAATATGAAAATATGATAATAGTTGTTAAAATTAAAATCTTCTATAAGTAGTAATATTCAACAGTTTATATATATTTGTCAATAGAATCAAATTCATTATTTAGATTTAATTTTAACATAAATAAATTTGGATCTATCATACTCTGTAATAAGAAATATTTGAAAATTATTGATATATAAAGATATTTTTAAGAATAATGTTAAATTTTGTTTTCTGACCATTAGTTCTGTAGTGATCTCAGATTTCGACTGTACTTCGGAGAATGGTATTATGTCATTTTGAAAATTAGTTGAAACATTTACATCCTTTTCTGGTTTTTCAATTTTGTAGGCCAAGGAAACCATTCTATCTCTGTACAACAAATATTCTTAATTATCAATAATGAACTTAGAATAAGCAAAAATTCATTTTGAAGTAAACTTTTCTTGTATGGTTGACCATGTGACTATATACATACTTTGTAATATTATATCTTTCATTTGCAACTCTTTTTTCTCTTTCTGTTAATGCTTGAATCTGTAATTGTAATTCATTAAATTTTTCTTTATTTTGATTCTCCAAATGCTTTGCATTTTGCAATGCTCTCATTCCTTCTTCTTTTTTAATCAAAGCAGACTAAAATATACTTACATATTATTATTCTTCGACTCTCTATCAGATTAATTACAACTGGCATATAAATATTTTTAAATGTTACCTGTGTAAGGTTCTCAAGTTCTTTAGCACGTAATATAAGTAAATTTTCTTTATCTATTAAAGCTTGTTTGTGAAGATTAAATTCGTCATTTCTTTTTTGCCATTCTAGTTTTTCTAGATTGGCAATTGCAGTTACTTCTTGTGCAGTTTTAATTGCAGCTTCCAACTACAACAATAATTGAAATGTACTAAAGTTTCTTATATTTTTAAAATAGTTGCATCATATTGTATTTTTGTTTGCTACAAAATTTATATCTATACTATTTTACAATTTAATATACCTCAACTTTAGCAATTTCATTATTGTTATTCTTCAATTTATTTAATACTTCTAATTGTGCTTTCTCTGCTGCTATTGCTTCTTTTTCTTCTGCAAGCAATTTTTGTTGATTCCCTTTTTCTTTCATCCAAAATTCTTTTAATGTCTGTAATATTATATTACATAGTATTTCTAAATATGATAATCCTGACTTTAATGTAAAATTTGGTTTAAAAATACCTGCATATACTCTCTTTCCCACTTCATTTTCTCCTCAAATAATTCCTTCTCTCTCAACAGGTTGGTTGTATTCTTATCAAGTATTTCCTGTGCTTGGTTGAACAATATATTTTGTTTCTGAAGTTCAGTTATAAGTTGTGTAAAACGAGTGTCGAGTTTGTCTGTTGTCTCCATAAATTTATTACAGTAGTCCTTCAATATGCTCTCTTGATTTTTTAACTCAAGTTTCTGTGCTAGAAATGTTGTGGAAACATTAAAAACACTTTTAGCTTAGATAGTATGTGAGAGCACACTAAAGTATGCTTTTTAGTTTAATACTACACTATTTATACTATACTCATACACATTGAAAAAAGAATGGGCATTCTAAGAGAATTTATAACTTATTGTTTGTTTGATATACCTTTTATGTTATCCTCATAGATTTTCAAAGTATTTTTTTGGAATTCCGTTACTTCATCATGTTTATTCTCCAACTTCTTTTTGTTTTCTACCATACTTTCAATAATAACTGTAGCTTTTTGCAACATATTTTCTATATCAGTTTTTCGACTGGTCATAGTTTTTATCATTTGATCTTCAGTTTGCTTAGCTGTAGATATGCTTTCTATTATAATGGAATATTCTTTTTCAAGAAGTTTTACGTTGTCAGAATGTAATTTACAAAGTTCTTCTACATGTTGAGCATGTTCGTTCTAATTAAGAAATGTTAAATATTCAAAAATATATTAAGTATTCAAGTTAATAATTACTGGTAGTGTAGATTATATATGTATATTGTTATCTACATAAATATAATTATACTTATGGGATATAAATAATTGAACCTTTAAATTATGAATTTCCTCTTTATATTGACTTTCTACTTGAAATTTATCATCTCTTAACTTTTCATATTTTGTTATGTAATCTGTTTCTAAACATTCTATTTCCTGTTTAACTCTTTCCTCTGATTTTATTATTGCTTCTTTTAAAAATGAAATTTGTCTCCTATAAAAAATGTTATTTTACTTCAGTTTTATTTAAAAAACTTATTTAACAAAATATATATTGTACAGTAAAAACATTCGCACTCATAAAATTCTGTTTGAAATATTATTTCATGATTATGTTTTTCATTTATAGTAGATAATTTGGTCTGCAATTTTGAATTTTCTTTTTCTAAATTTTGTATTATATTTTCCATTTCTTTCTTTTCATTCGCAAATTCATTTTCTTTTTCATCTGAGTTCGATTTACAACTTGTGTAAACTGATGTGGTACTTGATATTGGCACAGGCTGTGCCATTAAGACCTGAAAAAGCAAAATGTACAAATTTTTTAATTTCTTTTATATTTTTTATATTATGGTACATAAAGTCTAACCTGAATATATTGATTAATGCGTTCTTGCTGCAATTTTATTTGTTTCTCTAATACAGCTTGCCTTTCAAATTGTAATTTTAAGAGAGAATTAAATTGTTCTTCTTGATTATGCAGCATGGAATGTTGAGCATTTGATATTTTAGTTAACTGTTCATTTTGTTGTGAAAGTATTGTCGCTGTTCTTAATTCGTGTTCTTGTTGTTGCATATTTATAAGTGCACTTTGTTGATTTAACTGTGTACTATGCAACAGCGAAAACTGTTCTGGAAAAATAGATGCACCTTCTGAATCACTTGTGCCAGTTATTCTTGTATCTATTGCACCATCAATATCATGAATCTTAACATTTTGTTTAGAGGCTGATGTTTTATTGGTTTTAGGAGCTTCTTCATTTTTTGTTTCCAACTTTTTTGAACCACCCAACCATTCTGGCAAATCTTTTTCTAATGTTTTCTTAAAAGTTAAAAAATATATTTAACAATCATACTTCTTTAATGTACATTTTTTATATTGTTTTATATGAATTACATATAATTACCAACTCAAGATTTTGTTCTGTTACCAAGTCACCAGATAATAAACCAAGAGGATCATTTATAATTTTTGTATTCCTTCTACCTCTACGAGATTCTCTTGTGGTAAGTTTAACTGTTGGTTCGATTGTATCAGATTTTAACTCTTGTATAGTATTTGACAATATTATGTCTGATTCAGCTTTTCTAATATTTTTAGGAGTAATAGAATCCATATTGTCTGATAAATATAATTTGTTATCAAATAAATTTTCTTCTAAGGATATTCTTGATTTATCCACTATATCTGATTTATCAATTAAATTTTCTAGAATATCCTCTTCATTTTTAGATATATTTTTTAATTCTTGTGCATTTCTGTTTTTAAACAGTTCACCATGCAATGTAGTAATATTACTCTTAGGAGTTGTGACACTTTTTGGTTTCTGTGAAAACAACTGATTAATTTCCACTTGCTCAAAATATAACTTTGACTCTGGTTCATTACTTGATTTAATACTGATTGTAGACGTGGCAGGACTTTTAATCTTAAACAGATTCTCCATTAAACTACTTTTACTATTGGATGCAAATACATCCTTCTTTTCTTTCAGAGAAGTTTCTTCGTCAGATAGCAAACCAGCTAATAAATCATCTTCATTGGACTCTGCATATGAAAAAGATTTGTAAGTAATACTAACTAATATAATATAATACTAACAATGTGATTTTAAAAAATAACTACACTACTTATAATAATCAATCACAATTTAAATATTTAATTCCAGACATACATTTATCAAAATTTTAAACGTTTTAATAGAAAAAATATAATTAAATATAAATCACCAGCTTATGTTGTGTTTTTATTTTAAGTATATAAACCACCTTTAAATATAACTTTCTTTTTTATTTCTCCATCTGATTGTGCATTAGAATCTTTGAGAACATTGGTGAATGATTTTGATTTTTTAAATGAATCATTAAATAATTCCATATCTAAACTGTCCATATCTTCTAAAGCTTTTGCAATATCATCTAAATTCGTATTTGAAGTTTCAGTATGATCAACCATCTGCGTAAAATGAAACAATAATCGATGAATCAATAATCATGTACAATAGGTAATATATAACGATAAACTTGTAAGTATTAATTTTTAAAGAGGCATAAAACCATTACTTACTATTTTAAACACACTTTCAACTTATATACATATACCTATACGTACTGTATATGTACTGTTAATCATTAATCATTGAAATTCATTCCTTGAAAGGGTTGTTGGAATTGTTTTTATATTCAAGCGAATGGTTTCTATGGAAACAGTAGTAAAGAAAGTAAAAGTGGTAACTGTTGAATCTTTATTCAACAATGGAATTATACATTACACCTGAAAAACATAAGACTTGAAAAAGCTATAAATTTTATAAAAAATGTATGTTTACCATCATATGTTAATATTAATGTAATTACTCAATCTGTTTCTAATCTGCTACTTGCAGGGTTTTAAAATTAAAATCGCTCGCGCGTACAAAACATAGAAAATAAAATAAGATAGAATAGAATACAAATGCTTGACAGTAGTCAGGAACATGTATCATTTAAATGTTTATGGTATTAATTGGATATGCGAAAGAGGGCGCTGTAAAATTGTGCCAACCAGTTAGACTGTGAATAGGGATATATATTATATATAAAATACGCTAAAAATGCTCTATGTTATATACATATAACTTTTAAATCACTAGGTTGAAAATAAAGTTAAAATCCGTATTTTTAAATCTTATCTACTTGTCTTACTTTACTTATTTCACTTTGATGTCCCAAAGTAAAGTTTAGCTAGAATTTTTTTCATTAAATTTTTCTTGCGCTTCTAAAAATATTTGCGTTAAATAATTATAAAAATTACTGTCAATCTTAAACGCGCATGCTCACAGTTAGTCTATGAAAATATAGCAGAAAAGCAGTAAAAGATAGTAGGGGAACTAAATGGAAAGGGGCGTTTTTTTGATACTACATATATGACTTCCATGTTCGTCCAAATCGATAATACGTTGGAAACTGTTGATATTATACGAATGTTTGGACTTAGCCACCGTTCTCTTTGATCTTCTTCGCTTTTAATAAATTTTAATCCCTTGTTTTTCTCTGTAGAATTGCGATGCAGAGTGTCATCAATTCCGTAAAAGGCACTGCACTTGGTTTCGCCGAGTATTTAACCCCTGTGCTTAAGGTATGCTCTCGTATATTAAAAACAAATAAAATATCATATAATAAAATCATACAGAATTTTCTGCGAATGAATACATTGCTATTACATGCCATTTAATTGTATGTTTATGTTATTGCTGTTATGTTTGTAATGCTTAACAAATGTATTATATGATTTTTCGTACAAAAATTTTAAACGATAACTTTTTATATAAATCTGTAAATATTTAATTTCTTGTTTTAATGTAACTGTAATTGTGATGTAAATAGTATACAGTTATTAACTTTACAAGAATAACATAGAAATAATGTTTATTTATAATATTTATTATATATATTATGTCCTCATTTACAAGTTTTCTATGTAACAAGATATCAAAATAAAATGAATTTTCAAAAATAATTTTGTTGCATATATAGACCTTTTATTTTACTTTTTGCTTCTAATGTTTATTGTATTATGCTTTTCTCATTATTTAAGTTACCATACCCTTTTATTTTTTTGTGCTATACATACTTTTAGTCAAAGTATTTTTTAGAGCAATTACATATGCAAATGTAACTTATATCTGCAAATGAAGCATACTTAATAAAAGATATAACGTTAATCTATATATTATCTTAACTTATATTATTAAAGGAAAGTAAATTTCGAGAAACAGGAGTATTAACACCAGAAGAGTTTGTGGCAGCAGGTGATCATTTGGTACATCATTGTCCAACATGGCAATGGGCTACAGGCGATGAAGATAGAGTAAAGTCATATCTTCCCAAGAATAAACAATTTTTGTTAACACATAACGTTCCATGTACCCGCAGATGTAAACAGGTATTGTTTTCTTAATAATTAACAATTAGTAACAACTGAATATGTGTAATAAGTAATAATCAGCTAACTAAATAGATGAAAAATTAATTTTTCAAAAAGTTACTGGTTATATTAGTTCTTTGAATTTCTATATATTTATGTAATACAAGTATTTAATCTGTAATTAAATTTCAGATTGAATACAGTAAAGAACACGAGTGTATCATAGAAGCGGATGATCCAGAAGGTGGTTGGGTTGACACACATCATTATGATACTAGTCTTGGTGGTATTGAAGATAGAGTGACAGAAATGACATTAGATGAAACACAACTTTCTCAATCCATTAGTACCGAAGAAAATAATGTAGATGATGATGATGATGAAGACGATGATGATGATAATGAAGATGCTGCAGATATGGAAGCTTTTGAAGTCAGTGGAATGTTAGATGAACAAGATAAGGTGCTTTTCAATTCTCAGTGAATATTATAACAGAACTGATATATAATTTTATATTATATTCAAAGAATATTTAGTATTTAAAATAATATTGAAATTTGATTAAATTTAAATTACATAGTATGCAGCGAAAAGTACAAAGAAATCACCTAAGGAAAAATGGGATTCATTTTCTGAAGGAGAAATTATTCATACACGTACATATGACTTATACATCACATATGATAAATATTATCAAACACCTCGATTGTGGCTTTCAGGATATGATGAGGTTCGTCTTTCATTTATATCTATTTATAACTATTACGAGCAATGTATATATTTAAAATATATATGATATAACAGTGATTACTTATGTAACAAGATTTTAATTTCTAATATCATTTTCATTATAAAAGAATCGTAAACCTTTGAGAGTAGAAGAAATGTATGAGGATGTTAGTCAAGATCATGCCAAAAAAACTGTTACAATGGAGGTACATCCCCATATACCTGGACCACTAATGGCATCAGTTCATCCTTGCAGGTAATTTGAAATAAACAAATTCTTAATTAAATGTTTCTACGAATTCAAGAAATTTTGATTAAAATACAATGTTGCAGGCATGCTGAAGTAATGAAAAAAATTATTGAAACTGTAATGGAAGGTGGTCGCGAGCTTGGAGTACACATGTATCTGATAATATTTTTAAAATTTGTTCAATCTGTAATTCCTACAATTGAATATGATTACACACAAAATTTTATGCTTAATGCCTCTGGTTAGCAGCTTTATAAATTTTCATTGTACCTTCAGAATGAACGTGACTTTAGTTGTTAAACGTATCATAAGTAAGACCTAAGAAGATTGTGAAGCATATACAATATAATACATGCGTTTCAGTTCAAAGAACTATATCTGTATTCGTACAAGATATTCGAACATAAAATCAAATTTGGCTGATCTTAGATTTATGTGTATTACTTTTTAAAACTTTTTGTAACTTTTTATTTTGTTGTTTTATCATTGTTATAAGAATGTGTTACGAGCAAGAAGTTATACATACATTGTTTTAAATTATTTATGGAGATGAAATAAAATTATATACATTTTATTTATAAAGTGAGATTTAAACGCATATAAACATATGTATTCATAAAAAGAATATAATTGAATTTGGACATCAAAATTACAATTTTATTAGAATTAGTTTTTATTTTATAAGTTGTTTAATTTTAATTGTTAACTATGGAAGATAAATTGAGGAGAGCAAAAAATATCAGTAATATAATAAAAGTATTTTAAAAATTTGGTATATACAATGAAGAATTTCTCTGTCTTTCTCTCTCTCTCTCTTTCTCTCTTTCTCTCTCCAGTATACACATACTGTTCAATAAAACAAGTGATGAATGAAAATATTATTACGGCTTTAAAATGAATACAATCGATGAGTGTCTTTTCAATTAACATGTTTGATTAACATTTATTCATCTATTTTCATGTAATTTATGTAAAATATCTACTACTTATATAAAAAATGATTTTTTAATAAAGGAGTAAAAGTTCTTAGAAAGAAATGTATTATCATAACTATGTATAGAGGTAGCAGACGATGTGGACACTAATACCTCTAACAAATTTGAAATCTTATCAATTTTATCAATATGCTCCACATATCGATGAAAATTTCGGCAATAGGTGACACAGAAATGACTAAAGTTATCAGTAACGTATTCCTCTTTCAGCATGTTAAAGATAGAAGTAGATAGTTTAAATACTTCAATTATTGATTTTCGAAATTGTGAGGATAATTGTTCTGAAATTGAAGATGATAACATCTCGCAAAATTCGTAAGAAAATTTACTTATTTCATAATTCTCGATTATTCGATTTTATATATAGTATGAACGTATATTTACAAGTTTTAACTGCTTGAAATAATTTGTATTATAAATACTTGAAATCAAAGTTTTGAAAAATAACAATTACTTAACTGAAACTTACTTATTCCATCTTAGGCTTCCAAAAGAAATTCTACCTTGGGATGCATTTAAATATTTCCCTTTGAAAAAAGAAAGTGCATCTATGCAAAATAAAAAATGGTTCAATGTTTCTATACGCATTATTAAAGTACTTGTATATGGTATTCTTTTCTGCACTGTCCTCTGTAGCGGTTTAATTGCTAAATTTGTAGTATTTTTTGCTATATCGCAGCTTAAAGATGGAAAATCTATACCATTTTGCAATTATTATTCAGGTAATTTATAAATGTTGTTATTTATCTTTATTAATTGCATCTCAGTACTAAAAATTGTTAACTATAAATAAACTTCTTAAAGAATTATGTTACTTATAATAATATTTATCACTGCAGAATATGATAAAAACATGATAGCCAGAATGACTAAAAAAGGTAAAATAATATGGACATGGTACATTATTTTTATGTTCCTTATACCAGAGTGTTTGACCATATCTCGTGCAATATGGTATTTTCTTTTCAAAAAAAAAGTAAAATTACCTAGAAAGCAAAGCACTGCGATTCTTTTTATTTTGGAAACATTTCATCCAATAGGTATAGCATTATTAACTTTCTACAGCCTTCCAAATCTTAATTCCATAGATGCTGCAGCAATTTCTAGCTGTGTTTGTTTCATTCCTACTTTACTAAGTATGTAAATTTGTATATAAATTGATTTGCAAAAATGAAAAAGTACTTAATAACATCATACCTTTATTACAGATTTATTTACTCAGTATCAAAAATATACAAGTGTAAAGACTACCATGTTTATGTTAGTGCTAGTTTGTAATATTATAGCACTAATTGCCCAAGGTTCAGGAGTGATTTTGCAACTTTTTGTAAATTATACACAAGATCCCCTAATATGGATCCTTCTAATAGCACTATTATTGTCCTCTTGTCGCTGGTGGTGTAATTACGTAGATTACACTAATTGCTGTGGTAATTAGATATTTTTATATCATGGTTATTTCTTAAATTTTCTATTATTTTTTAAATAAAATTTGTAATCTTTTGTGTGTGTGTGTGTGTGTGTAGGATTTCTTAATTTCCTAGCGAGAAGTAAAACAGATTTGATGGACAACAGCAATGTATTACAGGGATATGTAGCATTCTGGAGATGCTTAATTTTCATTTCAAGTGCTATTGTAATTTCATATTTTAAGGAAATTGAAATACAAGAATTTTTTAAACTTATGTGGGAGAATGAATATTATGTAGAATTAATTAAAATGTCAAGGCAACAAACAAACTTTGAGCTTGAAAGTGTTATTATAGATACTATTACGGATACTTCTGTACCTTTTTATAGTTTTTTGATACAAGCATTCTTTGCCTTTTTTACATATAAAGCAGGTGAGACATAAATTTATATATGTACAATATAAATATTTGAGACATATAAAAATCATTTAATATCCTTACAGCTAAATTTGCATACCAAACTCAAATGCATAAATTTGGCTTTGCTCTTCCCATGAGTTTAGTTACTCCAGGAACAGTTTTGTTAATCATGACATTTTGTATTGTAAGAGAAGAACAATCATGTGCTCTTCATGATTTAATGCCAGATTATTTATTTTTAAATGCACCCAATTATAACACTATTAAAGAGTTTCTTTTAAGTTGGCGCATTTGGTGCTGGATAGTAGGGTGGTTGTCACAAATGTGGATTACAGTGCAAATCTGGCTTGGTGAGAATGATAGACTTGCTCCCGTGGAAAAAATTTTTTATAATTCTAGCTATGATTCATTTCTGATTGATCAATTCTTGGGATTAAATAAGAGAAGACATGAGAATTATCATGTTGTCAGGGAAGATGATTCAAATTCTATTACTGAATTCGAGGTTTTAGTTTATTTTATATTTTTTTCAATAAAAATGTTTTAACTATTAATTTAAAAATGTAATTTTTATTTTAGACTATCAGCTCGAAAAATATACAAAATTACAGTAATTCTTCATCAACATTTTCTAGAAATATTGTAAATAGTAAAAGAAATAGTTGTATTACTCAAATTTATGCTTGTGCAACAATGTGGCATGAAGATAAAGAAGAAATGAACCAACTAATTGGAAGTATCCTAAGACTAGATAAAGATCAATGTGCTATGAAAGTTACACAGGAATACTATAAAATTTATATCAAAGATTACTATAAACTTGAAAGTAAATAACATATTCATGATAAAAATTTATTCAGATTCTTGAATTTTAGTATGTTTAAGATATTGAATAAATGTTATATAATGAATGTTTTAGCACATGTAATCTTTGATGATGCATTTTGCTGTATGTACGGTTGCATAGAATCTTGTGATCATAACGAGAATGAAACGCATATAAATAGATATGTACTAACGTTTATAGAAACAATGCAGGAAAATATAAAAAGTCTTGGAATACTTGATTTACCACCAATTAAATGTCCAACACCTTATGGTGGTCAACTAATTTGGAATTTACCTGGAAAGACATGTTTGACTGTACACCTTAAAGATAAAAATAAAATTAGACACAGAAAACGATGGAGTCAGGTGTATTTAATATTACTGATATCATTATTAATGGATATAAGAAATTTTTTTTTCTTTGTTTCAAATTAATTATTGTACTATTTTAGGTCATGTACATGTATTATCTTCTTGGTTATCGATTAATGGGTTCATCAATAGATGTTGATGCTAAGGAACTTATAGCAGAAAATACCTATATTTTAACATTAGATGGAGATGTTGACTTTCGCCCAAAAGCTGTTAAAGCATTGATAGATTTAATGAAAAAAGATAAAGAATTAGGTGCAGCTTGTGGAAGAATACATCCTATAGGGAAAGGTATCTTTATAAATATTTATGCATAATATGTAAAAGTGTATTACTATCATTTCTTCTGAATCAATATTAAAGTTTATAAAATTTATTTTCACATATAGGTCCAATGATTTGGTTTCAAAAATTTGAATATGCTATAGGACATTGGCTTCAAAAGGCAACCGAACATACAATAGGTTCTGTTCTCTGCAGTCCTGGCTGCTTTTCTCTTTTCAGAGCTAAAGCTTTAATGCAACATAATGTTATAGCTAAATATGCAACAAAGTCAACTGAACCCAAACATTATATTCAGTATGATCAAGGAGAAGATCGGTGGCTTTGTACATTAATTTTACAAGCTGGATGTAGAGTAAGACAATTTCAATTGTAATAGAAATATATTATTCTTGCAAGAAGTGAGAAAATATTGTTTTTTGATCATTTCTCTTCATTTGTTTAATTTCAATTAGGTAGCATATTGTGCAGCTAGTGATGCTTACACACATGCACCAGAATCATTCAAAGAGTTCTACATTCAACGTCGGCGATGGATCCCATCAACTATGGCAAATATTTTTGATTTATTGGGTACCTCAAGCGAGACCAGAAAATTAAATGACAATATTTCATGGCTTTACATAGCTTATCAATGGATTTTAACAGGTAATTTATCTTTAATATCCAAATGTTTGGAAAATATTTATATATGTTTAAGTATTAATTATATTACTTTTTGAAGGAAGCACAATTATAGGGCCATCTTTCATCTATTTAATGATGGTTGGAGCATTTCAAACTTCTTTTCAACTAGATAATTGGTTGAGTTTTTGGATTAACTCAATTCCAATTGTTATTTTCATTTTAGTATGTTCTTTTTGCAAAGTACGCATGCAGGTAATTACATTTATACTTATGCATTATATATACTTTTTATAAATAAGAAGTATGTCATTCATGTAAAGCTAACAGTTATTTATAGAACCAAATTATATATTTCAATTAATATTTTTACAGCTCATAACAGCTGAAGTTATCACAATCATATATTGTTTAGTAATGATGGTTGTGCTAGTTGGAATAGTGCTTCAAATAGCATCAGATGGTTTTATTGCACCCAATGCTCTCTTATTTTTTATTGTGGTTGGTCAATTTGTAGCAACAGCATTTGTGCATCCTCAAGAAATATCATGTTTACCCAATGGAATTGTTTATTATATTACTGTGCCATCAATGTATATGTTACTCATCATTTTCTCTATTTTTAATTTACATAATATTACATGGGGAACTAGAGAAACAAAATCACAGAGACAAGTATAATGTTACCAAAAAAATGATATTATTATTTTTTTAATATTTCTCTTCATTTATCTCTATTTTTATTTAGTTACCAGGAAAACAAAGCATGAACAAATCACGAGCTGAACAACATGATGAAACTACTGAGAATATGTGGACAAAATTATCTTCATTCAATTTATTTAAATGTACTTCTTGCATATGCAAAATTTCAGAAGCAGAAGAAGAGTATTTACAGTCCATTTATAATTCTATAAACGAAATCAATCTTCGTTTAAAACAGATAGAAAGGTATTAAATTACTAAGATAAATAGTACAATAATTGCATTAATTGGAATAACGAATATATTGTACCAAAATTTGAAATTTTAGTAAAATTGAGGCCAACAATATATCGAAAGATAACATAGATGATAAAAATAGTAGCCAAAGTAAAACATATAGTGTACAAGTTATTGAGCACTCGGATACGGCTAGAGATTCTGAAATTGAAATTGCAGAACAGATCTCTACTGATAATTATCAAGACGGTACAAATTACTTAATAAACCCTTATTGGATTCAAGATGAGCGTTTGAAAGATGGAAAAATAGATTTTCTTTCTTACGCAGAGGAAGGATTTTGGAAACAATTGATTAAACTATATTTGCACCCTATCGAAAATGACATGGAAAAACAAGTATGATTTATAAAAAAGAATAAATTATTAAAATCTAAAAATTCATTGAAAATTTTTATAAAACATTCAATTTTGTTACAGCAAAAAATTGCCAAAGGTTTAATACATATACGTGATGAATGTCTTTTAAAATTCTTTATAATAAATGCGCTGTTCATAGTAGCAATTTTCTTATTACAAATGAACAAAGGTATTTTGCATCTCCAATGGCCTTTTTCTATCGAATATAATATTACTTATGTTGACGATTATGAAGTATGTAACATTCTCTTGATATAAAAGGTGATATTTGTTAAAAGTATCACTTTCAATTAATGTAACTTTAATGAATAATTTTTTCAGATACATATATACAAAAAATATATGTATTTAGAACCAATTGGATGTCTCTTCATTGTTGCATTTGTTTTCATTTTACTCATTCAATTCTTAGCTATGTTAAACCATAGGTTGAATACGTTTACTCATGTACTGGCTAATGTCAAATTAAAGCTACCCTGTTTGAATAAGGTAAAAGGATAATTCTTACTAATCTTCGTTTCTTATATTTCATAATAATACTTTTTAACTTTTTTCTTTAGGGGGAATATGCATCAGATGACTTAATTACTAATACACATGCAAAAAATATAGCTGAAGGTCTTCAAAATACAATAGAAAATCAGACAATATTTAGTTCAAAGAACAATATTACATACTCTTCAGGTAAACGTAAAACTGTTCGAGAACTAATACAAGATATACAAAATACACCAAAGATGTCTTCCAATTTAGAAGTACTTTTTCGTAGGCAGCTACAAGAACCTAATACATCTGGTATTTATGCTCATATATAGTAGATTTTTGTGTATTATAGTATGTATCATATTTCTATATCATTTCAGGATTTTCTAGAACAATATCTTCAAGGATACCAAAAGGTACAATGGAGGCATTCGAAAGACGTCGTTCAAATATCTTGGCAGAACATAATAAAATGCAATCTCAAAATATACACACTATTACACAGGTTAATGGCTCAGCAAATCATGCATATAATAATCCAGCATTTCTAAATGACAATGACAAGTAAATATAAGTAACAACATACACACTATCTTAATCTTATTCATTTATATATTATGTATTTATATTAAACTAAAAAATGAAAAGAAGACCTCTATATATGTATACATATTGCAATTTTTTGTACATTTCCCACTTCCCACTGCAATCTATTGTTTATTTTACTAGTTTTATTGTAATTTATTGTACATATTACTATAGTTTTATTATAATTTCGTGTTTATCTCAGTAGTTTTATCCAATTGTATATTTTCCGCTTTAGAGATAAAAGAGAGAAAGATATATAAGAAAGCTATAAGAAAGAGTGAGACAGTTGTTACCTACCCTACTCAAGAACCCGTGGCGCCATCTCTGTGAAAAGTGCTCAAACTGGTCGCACATCGTTATCGACAGCGAAGTGAACTACTGCGAAACTAACGCCATCTGTTGGAGGAGTGCTGAAACTAGTCGGTAATTAGTTTCAGTACTTCCCGCAGAGATGGCGCTAGTAGTTCTTGAGTAGTTTACTTCGCTGTCGATAACGATGTGCGACCAGTTTGAGCACTTTTCACAGAGATGGCGCCACGGGTCCTTGAGTAGAGTAGGTAACATCTGTCTCACTCTTTCTTATAGCTTTTTTATATATCTTTCTCTCTCTTACCTCTAAAGCGGGAAATATACAAGAAATTAAAGTAAAATTACTGAAATATACAAGAAATTAAAGTAAAACTACTGAAAAATACAAGAAATTACAATGCAACTTATAAAATGTACAATAAATTACAATAAAACTATTGAAATATACATGCCGGCCACACAACTTTGTCACAGTAAGAGCACATCATTGAAACATAGCATGCCTGATCATAGTCCATGCTTTATGCAATCATTTTCCACTGAGAAATCCCTATAATTCCACTTTACAACACTTTTTATAGTAACTTTTATAGTACTCAAATATTTTGCACACTGGTTCTATCGAACTGGTTCAACTCTTTTGAGTTACTGTTTAATCTATTAAATGCATGAAATATACAGAAGTCATGTCTTTGGTGTGTGTTTTTTAAATAACTTTTAAGGTAATAAAAGAACTTACCCACATGTCACCACTTAAGAAAAATCAACATGATTCCAGTTGGGATTCAGGTAAAAATCTAACAATATCTTGTTTAGTAAACATTCTTTGAAAACCAATATGTTGAAAATAAATTCTTTTTAGGTTCTGACTTGGATAATCAATCAGGATCTTCTAGATCAAGTCGTAGTGGAACACCCAACTCTAATGCTGCAGATTCTACACGCGACAGAAATTCTGATGATGAAAATCAGGCTCCAGCTTCCAATGTTAGCGGAAGGTCTTCTAGATCTAGCAGCCAATCTGCGGATGAAAAAGTAAACTCTAGACAAAATTCCAAAAGCCCATCTCCAACTAGATCAGATTCTAGACATTCAAGCGTTGGTTCTACGCATAATGAGAAATCTAGCTTTGACAAATCCGAAAATGATAGCCCAAAGTCAGTTGTATCGAATAATTTTTTATAGTTAATAACATTTCCATTTTGTCATTTACTATAATGAAACAATTGTATATATTCATATTTTTAGAACGGTAAATTCTCCTAATTCTGCAAGAAATGAACCACTAAATTCTGAGCAAAAGTTAGAAAGTCCTGAAAAAATTAAAGATGATAATGGTTCTGAAAGGTCCCTGAAGACAGGAGGTTTGTAGAAAAAAGAAAAATATGGAACTCAAAATATTTTGCTCAAATAATTAATTAAACATTGCTTGTGTTATTATACTGTAGGTAGTATAAAATCGAATGATAGTGACAGAGAGCGGAGTCCAGCTCACAAAGAAGATAATAGCGGATCTGCTTCAGAAGCAGAGAGTGGTATAAAAAGAGCGAAAGCATTAATTGATTCAGAGTCAGAAAGTGAATCAGTAGATAAACAAGGTCTAGCACCAACAGCAGATGCTCTGTTTGGAGATGCTAGTGATATTAGTACAGATGATGAAAAAGATAAGGAAGATGAGAAAAGGGAAAAGAGTCGTAGCAAGAGTAGAAGTAGAAGCAGAAGTAGAAGCAGAAGCAGAAGCAGAAGCAGAAGTAAAAGCAGAAGTAAAAATAGAAGTAGGAGTAGAAGCCCGGACAGATCCGATAGTGGTGGCGAAGGTCCTAGTCAGGCAGTTATTGAAGATGTATGCATACCATATTATAGTCACTTTTATTAATAAACAAATTCTCCACAGATAAAGGTATTTATAACATACTGGTTTTAGGATGTGGAAAAAGAAAAGGAAGAAGAACCAGAACCTCCGCCAGAGACAAGAATTGATGTAGAAATTCCAAAAATCACCACCGATTTAGGTCGGGAAATACATTTCGTAAAACTTCCAAATTTCCTTTCAGTAGAAACGCGGCCATTCGATACAGAAACGTATGAAGATGAAATTGACGAAGAAGAAACTTTAGACGAAGAAGGGCGGGCTAGGTTGAAGTTAAAAGTTGAAAATACTCTTCGCTGGAAAGAAACCTTTGATGATCATGGTAAAGTTGTTAAAGAAAGCAATGCCAGGTTTGTAAAATGGTCTGATGGCAGCATGTCTCTACATCTGGGTTCCGAAATCTTTGACGTATATAAACAGCCACTTCAGGGTGATCACAATCACCTTTATATCCGCCAAGGAACTGGTCTTCAAGGTCAGGCGGTGTTTAGAACTAAACTAACATTCCGTCCACATTCTACAGAATCTTTCACTCATAGAAAGATGACAATGTCTTTGGCGGATAGATCGCAAAAAACATCCGGTATAAAAGTATTATCGCAAGTAGGAACCAATCCAGATCAAAATAGATATGAGATGATTAAGGTAAGTTATATTTAAGTTTTGTCTTGTAAAAGTTTGTTTACGATTTTCGTTACAGGTTCTTTGGTGTATTGCAAAGATAACTTTTTCAGTTCGCATTTGAATTTACTAATTATTTATTATAATTATGTTTAGAAAGAAGAAGAGAAATTACGTATGGCAATACGAGTTCAAAGTAAAACAAAAAAGAGCACTGCAGGTAGAGGAACTACTGGACGAGCTGTCGGTGGTTATGGCGGTGACACTTATCACGATGACGGCTCAGATGACGAAGGTGCTATTTCCCTTGCAGCAATCAAAAACAAATATAAGAAAGGAATAAACACTCCTGTTAAAGGTACACAACTTATACTTAGATTACCTGAATACACGAAAATAAACTACTTGTATAGGTCATTGATTAAAAATTATTTACTTTTACATTTTTAGCATCAAATATATATTCATCAGATGAAGAGGGCTCAGACTTTGAAACGTTAAGACCGAAGAAGAACATTAAAGGAAAAGTTCTTAAAGATTCGGATGAGGAATCAAATTCTGGAAGTGCTTCGGAAAGTGGAAGAGAAGATGACAATCAGGGCGATAATGCTAGCGACTGAAGTAATAATACTGTTATTAAAATACACTGATTTTGTAATATAAATTAATAAAATAGTATTCCCGTTTTTCGAATATTATCTTCCCCTTTCTGTAAAATATTCTTAACATATATTCTGACTGAGAATCAGTCTGATCATCAAAGGAAAAGAATAAAGCACAATATCTTAATATCTTTGCTTTTGCATAATTTTATCAATTTCAAATGTTAGATTTTGAATCTGATTCTTAAGATCATCACTTCAAAATATAGATGGCGCAGGTAACCACTAATTTTTTTCAAAATACGTATTTGAGAGTTCACGTGATACAGAATTGTATAAGATGTATGTTAAGTCTATTCTAATATCTTGTCGGTAGTAATATCATCGTATAATTGTTTTATTAAATTGTTCCATAATTTTTTCACGATTTATTTAATCTGGAAACTTTTCTACACAAATAATTGGTAGCACTGGTTCGTAACAGTAATCTGTATCTCGAAAGCAGTTCATCTTACGAACTATTGCTCTTATTGAGAGCAATTGAGAATTATTGTATACTAATTTGTGAGTATATTTCTATTTATATTAATATAGCATTTCTTAATCACATAAATATGTCTTAACTACACCTACCAGTATTCATACGAGCATGGAAAATGTTAAGCTCTATTTAAGAAATATTATTTTTCTACTTTCAAACTTAAGTAAAATATACAATATAGTTTTATTAATTAAATTTTTCTTTCATAATTACGTATACCTTTAATCCAACGTTGATTAGAGACATAATCTCATGTATATTAAGTATTTTGGTAACCATTACATTTTATTGTTTAATTATTAATTTAAGCATAATATTTATTTTTGTTGAGAAATCTGTTTCTTTTAACATTGAAAAAATAGTTATACATTTTTTTAAACATTAATTTTATCTAAAACATTTCGAAATCAATTAAAAGTTGTCAGTGATAAGTTAATAGAAGTCAATTAACTCATTGCTCGTGATTGAACTATTGGGTTAAAACGATTTAACCTATTTTTTTTTTGTACGCGCTGCAACATAACCTTATAAATTTTCTGTTTTGTAGAAGGAGTTTAAGAAATTTTCTACAAATTATTTTATGTTTATGCAATTTGAGGATTTATATAAGAATTGCAAGGAAAAAATTTCTTGATTTTCTAAATATCATCCTAATATACAGGTATTAATACTTTAATGACACTTAATCTACATTTATTTTTGTACTGAAACATAGAAATGCATTTTACAAGTATCAAAAATATTAAGTAGCCTGTTTAACTTTCTATAAGATTGTTTATAATGTTTAGTAACATGAACTAATAACCAATTAAAATTATTTCAGGTTTATATACAATGGTTGCCCACACTGTGCTTCTTGACTTCACAGTTCCATCAGATGTAATACTCGATGTAGAGAAACGTTCCAACCTAAAATTGGCAATTGCCAATGTTCTTCAAGAACATTTTGATGATCTAAAGCCATTGACTGAGTCCATTATTGATGGAAGCTTTTTAGTTTTGTATACAGGTCCCCAAGGTAGTCTAATTACTGTCAGAGGATATACTGAGGGCTTAATCACTGTTAATATTGAATATTATAAGAGGGATGACGAGGAAGCGCTATTGGATTTTGAGGTACAGTCCTTTACATTAATTGCAATAATTATTTTCAAGTACCTAGTTGCAAATTTCACAATATTTAGTTGCCTCTCATGGATATCAAATACAAAATCAGCTTTTGTATCTCTCAAACATGGGGTCATTACAAGGTACATCTTGTTACATATGAATTAATGATATACCATAAATATGGTATGTTCTAAAACGTTTTAAACAAAATCTAAAAAGACTATGAAAATGCGAAGTCATATTTGCTAAACCAATTCGCGAGTATTTTTCGTTGCCCGTTTTTTTGCCGCTGAACGTACAAGTTGCAAGATAGATGTATTGTAGATCATCCTTTGATGAAATACTATTATATAAATAAGTAAAAATTTTACTATATGCGGAAGAAACACGCGTAACAAAGAGGACCTTGTAGCAGTGGCGATACCTGGAAGCGGACGTTGCGATGGCTCTGAACAGCCAACGCAGCAAGCGCCTGCCACCAATAAGGCGAGGAACCATATATGACCTCTATCTGACACTATCAGGTAGAAACCACTTCCCCAATTAGTTCCAATATTTTAGTTATCTATAGCACCTTACAAATTTGCGAATCGTTTCCGTTGCACTCTAAAATGCCAAGAGCTCCGATCGATTACTTTTTTCGGTCGTCGTGTACTTTGCGAACTTCCCCCTGCCCCTCCCCCTGTTGTTTCGTTTTAATTTTTCCGCAAAAGGGATACCAAAATGACTCTTGATTCATACGTAAAGGGAGAGTTGTTACGATT
This sequence comes from Xylocopa sonorina, assembly GCF_050948175.1. NCBI lineage: Eukaryota > Metazoa > Arthropoda > Insecta > Hymenoptera > Apidae > Xylocopa > Xylocopa sonorina. The sequence goes on along the minus strand of NC_135197.1, from coordinate 7,754,668 downwards.
GGTTTAACAAGATAGTTTCTGTTTTTTTTTTATTCGTCGGTTCGCTTATCGCGGCCACCTTTAGTTGGCCAGAGAATTGGAGACGGCGTTGCAGGCGGCAGCAGCCTCTACGCGTTCGCACTCGCTTACACCAATTAAACGCGGCGGACCTTTTGAGAGATACTTTCCTACCGCCGGTGAGTTTTTTATTTATTATTCTGTTTACGGTATGAGCGGCATATTTTATGTCCGCCAAAACTTTTCATTTAATCATGCGTCGTTAACGAAAAATGCTTCTAATTCATTTCCACGGTTATACATGATTTATATTATTGTTATTCAATATTCTATTTGTTATTCATCGCGCGGAAGATATATCAATGTTTATTGCTTCATAATTACTAAAACGGTACATGGTTCGTCTCAATTTCTGCCTCATTTCGCTTCCAGTATTTGCTTCCAGTTTCGCATACATCATTTTTCATTTCCTCTTTAAATAAAAAACATCATGTATACTATTTTGCCTTCTTTGCTTGATCAGTTCTGTTATTGCAGTATGTAATATCTATATATGAGTTATTAAAATGAGGATACAAGTACAAAAAATTATACAAATCAGATTTACAGCCTTCAATAACTGTGAAAGCTATAATTCAGTGAGAAACTACTACTTCTCTTAAAAGTACATTAAGAGCAAATGATAATTATGTTTTCTAATTTTTAAGCTATATCAAATATATATAAGATTGATAGATATAAATAATATAATAGACTTAGTGATCCATGTATGAAACTCCTACATGTGCAATATTTTCATTCTTAATTTTATTTTTAATGTAAGATTTTTTTCTTTCTACAGATTTGTGCTTTTGCATCGCATGTATCTATTAAATGCTTTTTCATGCGGTTATTTAAATCGTGTAAATTTTCAGTATTTCAATAAAAATTGTTTCTTTTTTAAAGATGACAGACTACTTGAATATGACATAGATAAGTTGGTATTTGAGGCACGCTCCCCTTATCAAAAAGTGCAAATTGTCCATTCAAAATCACTAGGAAATTTGTTGGTTCTTGATGAATTACAAAGTAAGGAGAAAGAATTTTATATTTCCAAAAAAATTTGGAGCCGTATCTAAAATCAGAAAATGTATGAAACTAAATTTGGTGATTTTTAGATATATCTGAAGCAGATCTGATATATACAGAAACTCTAATGCAACGTGGAAAAGAAAATTATACAGGAAAAGAAATAGTTATTTTAGGGGGAGGAGATGGTGGTTTACTTTGGGAATTGCTTAAAGAAAAACCAAAATTTGTTACCATGCTAGAAGTATGTTGAACTAACAATATGAAAACCAAAAAAATTGCAATATATACTAAGAAATGGTTTTGCTACAAAATTTGTTTTATATTTTAGATTGATGATGTCGTAATAAAAGCGTGTAGCCAACATATGAGAAGCATATGTGGGGATTGCCTAGATAAAAGAAAGGGAGAAAATTATGAGGTAAATTTTATAAAAGTAAGATTAATTTTCGCATAATTACAAATTACCAAAATAATGAAGAACTTGGAAATTATGTAGATTATTGTTGGGGATTGTGCAAAAACTTTGGCACATATGATCGAAGAAGGCAGACAATTTGATTATGTCTTCGGTGACCTTACAGACATACCAATTAGTCCCACTCCACATGGAGATGCATGGGATTTCATGAGATTAATCCTGAACTCTTCAATGAAAGTTCTAAAGCCTACAGGAAAATATATGACTCATGTATGTAAGAAAATGCTGAAGAATTTTTGATAACAATTTCTTACTTCATTTGTTTGTATCATTGTAAAATTTCAAAGAAAAATTACTATTCACTTTGAAAATAGTTTTTTGTTTTGTTTTATAGGGAAATGGAGCATCTTGTCCACAATCACTTGAGATGTATGAAGAAGTTCTTTCCGATCTTTGCGTACCCGTAACATTTACCAAAGATAGTGCTTTTGTACCTTCATTCTTCGAAGATTGGGTTTTCTACCAAGTAAAAATTTTGGATATAATGATGGGTTAAACCTAGCACGCCGGGGTTTCACGGGAGGTATATTCACAATTCACTTTCTCCCTTATGACCCAGATTCGACCCTAGTCGCAGATTTTTTGTTAACAAATCGATTCATGAAAGAAACGATCCCGGTGCTGGACATGAAATCCCAATTGACACTACTACGCTGGCGTCTGTACATACAAAAGGTGGTGGTTATCTGTATTTATTTAATTGTTTAGTAACTAATAAACTATACAAAGGTGCACAATTATTTTTTCTACTAACTGTCAATAATCAAACTAAGTTACCCATTAGTTCATTACAAGTAAATTCAGAAAAAGCAATACATATAAATTACTGTACGAATAACTTTAATAAAACAGAGTTAGAATTACATAAAATTTTAATCACACATATACACTGATACATTCTACTAACATATATTTTAAATATATTTCAAATTCAAATTGCATTTAGTGATATTTACTAAACAGTTAATACTTTGTAGATGTACATAGAAGCACGAAATGTGGCATGAGGTATAAATGTATGAAGTAATAAAGGGTTAAGGGATGTACACAGAATTACCTAATTACAAAATTTTATTTTTTTTCAATATTTTGACAACTAAAAATAATTTTATATTTATATTTTATTCCAATCTTTTAAATTTTCCCTTTTTTTTTGTTAAAATGAAAAAATAAAAGTAGCTGAAACAGGGAATATAAATTAAAAAAAGGTTCAATCATTGGTAAGTAAAATGATATAAGTATTATATCTATAAGTATATAATTAATCTAAAAAACTATCTCGTTATTAACATTATGTTAATAACATACAAAATATTACAAGTTATTTTAATATCACTATGTATGCATGTTAAGTAAGTAAGTTAATATTAAAGTATTCCTCTCTTCGTACTTCATGAACATTAAGAATATTATTAATAATTAATAATTAAGTTTATGATTAGCAGCTTCTTGATATTAGTGGAAGTACAAACTTGTTTGCTGATATATAGAGTTACTAATTTAGAATTATTAGAGAGAACATTTTGTGACTAATTATTATTATCATATAAATAAATAAATCAAATTATGTATAAATAACTTAATTGTAGTAAAAAAATTGTTCCCAAATATTGAGATTTCCCTTATCTTACGAAAAATAAAAAATAAATATATTATGAAAAATTACACAGTGTAATAAGAAGATTGATTGGTTGAATCTAATTTTTACGTTTCTAATTGGAACTTGGTACAGACATAAGTTTCCGATATTTCAGGTAATTTTTCCACTTCGTGAATAGTTGGTTCTATCTCTGTTTCCAGAAGGATCTGATCCAACCATTGTTGAACTTGCACCGTGTGTCTATGAGAATTGTGTTGTTCTTCTATAAGACTTTTTCCTGAATTCTTATAATTGTTTGCATTCTCTTGTTCATTTACATTATCAGCCTGAATATTAAAATTAGATTTTTGTAATTCTGTATCTACTTTAAAAAACTGGTCAATATTTTCTTCAAAACTCTTTTCATGAATACTAGACATGTGAGTGGAATTTCCCATTAAATTTATTACGCTAGATGATTTTAACCCGATGGAAATATTATCTACATTTCGATCTTCTGCTATGCAAGGAAATTCAGCTTTCGTATTAGTGGGACTTGTTCCTGTACTCTTGATAGATTTATCGAAACAAACATGATCTTTATTTATATCTTGATATTCCTCAATTTTATATGGTTCCAAATTAGTTATTGCTGTTGTATTAGATCCGGTGAGTTCTATTCTTCCGAATTGTTTAATTTGTTCTTCAAGATCACTCCTTTCATTTAATATTGCTATAGATGGAGAAAGAGTTTCGTGACTGGATAATGCTAAAGATATCTGTTGTCTATAAATGGCTTCTGATTGTCGTAGAAGTTGTTTCTCTCTAGCATACAATGTTTGTGCCAACTTTGCAAAGCATATTTTAATTTCTTCTTGCACCTTAAAATTAATTGTATTATCTTAGCTATATGACATATAACGCATACGTATGCAATTGCAATTAATCAATTAATTATTTAAAGAAATATAATTTTAGATTGTTTTTCCTAACATTATTGAAGCTATAGAATACTTATAATGAAATTTAACAAAGAAAAAATAATTATGAATATATAAGAGAATAAAAATCATCATAACCTTAAAATTATTACAAATATAATTATCAAATAAAACATATATAAAAAAAAAGCTACCTGCAAAAACTGTTTCTCTAAAAACGTTCTTTTATCAGCTATTAATCTTATCCTGACAAGATTGCTGTCACTGTCGGCGTTTTCTTCATTTTTTTCTATCATGTTATCTACTTTTTATTGAATAAAATAGTTAGTTATAAAACGTAGCTTTATTAAGAGGTAAACACAAAATTAATGTTATTGAAGACACAAGTTTGGCTACTTTTTAAAATGCACATAAAAACATCATTTCAATGTACTTCTAAACACTATTCATACAGAACTCAACTTCTAATTATTTTCCACCCGTTAGATTAACTTCGCTGCCATCTTGATAGTTGACAAATTATTTTTCTTGTATGAAAGTAATACACTATGTATTAAAAACTATAATTATTGTTATGAAGAACGTGAGTATTAAAAAATGTTCTTAGTATACAATCAATGTAAAAAAATATGTAATTAAATAGAATATGAAAACTTGAATGTTGTACATCCTAACTATATATTGTATATTCTATGGTTCTTTACATGTGCACCAATTAATTACAATATTCAAAATAAATAGCATAGCTTTCGTATTGTTATATTTCTAACGAAACATATAAAGATGTTTAGTAATTATCTTTATTTACCAAAAACTTTGCCATACAGATTTCCCATTCTTTTCTTTTTTCATTTTTTTCGTCTCTCGCATCGAATTAAATTTTTTATTTTGCATATTGTATTTCTTACAAGAGAAACACGTGTAACATATATCACTACAACAAATACTATTGACATAGCTAGCTATATTAATTTTCAATAGTAGATTTTGCCAAAAAACAATTTTTAAATACTTCTTGACTTAATCAAATACACATCAGTAATCATTATTTTCTTACTAATAGTATGATGAATATCTACTACCATATCTTCTCTATGAACAGTAAAATATAATAATTATGGCAGCGTAGATATGTGTACTTTGTAATTAAATTTAAAATGTGCAGTAGTTTTCGTTTATGGTACACGCCCGACATTGCTAAAATAAGTTAGCAGCTAAATCTGCAATTAAGGGCTCACACGAATAGTTTTAGAATTTTTAAAATTTCAGAATCGATTTAAAAAATATAAAATAATACCAATTAGTTTTCTGAGCTTAGTTTCCTGGTGAACTATTCGTGTATGCCAATATTTCTTATACTTACATAAATTACTTTAAATACACTTAAACTAAGACTAAACGCGATTTCTGAACACTTTAGTCGCCTTGTATTTTGTGGGAGCTCCCTTGTGATAAAAATCTAGTAATTATTATCTAGATTATTAAAACTGTTCATTTAAATAATGTGAATCTTTGTGAACAGGAACACAATAGAAGCTTTTTTCGAATCGATGGAGAAATTAATTTTTTACAAAAAATGTTACACGAAAGTGATAATGTTAAAAGATATTGCTAGATCGTTCACTTATTAAATTAATTAATCATAATCGGAAGATAGTAACGATTAGAACAATACATCCCTCTCAGGATCAGAATGAATTTGTGGCAGTTAAAGTGGTGTCAGTTCAACCGATGGCTGACCCATTTTCATTCGTAGACTTGTTACGTCGTCCTCTATTCGCACTAATAACTTGTATTTCTACACAGAAATATGTAAAGCAAATTATTTTTTAATAATTAAGAGATATTTATCGGTCTCTTAAAAATAATAAGCATATATAATCTACCGTAGACCTATCTCCTGGCGTTTTCATCCAAGCATAAATCATGTAACCAGGTATACAAAGCATCGAAGATAAGGCGGTCATCCAGCCAAGCACATGTGACCACCACGGGTATTCATAGTCTAAATATTTTACAGGTGTCCATTGTACAAGATTAAATATGAAAACGCCCTATAAAAATAGACAAAGGTTCATGTAATAATGTCTACACAAATTAGCAATATTAGTGCATTTAAATGGTAGCTAGAACGCAATATATATTTTTCTCACTTAATTACATAAATTCAAGCTGAAACGGCGAAACATATACATTACAAAAAAAAAAAGAAAGCGGAGGTAAGATTCACTCACGACACAAATCATAGGGGTAGTAATAGTCCAACAGAGTTTCCACCACATTAGAGGATAATATCCTATCATGTCCCTGATGGCATCGTAAAATCGGTTGACACCAAACGCCCAACTTATTGAGATACACTCAAAAAAAATTAGAAAAAGGAGACAAAATCCAGAAACCGCATACGAATCCAGGATTTGGAAAACGTACATGCCACCTTGCGAGATGCAAGATAGTCCGATAATGTAAGAAAGCACACAAACGATCGCAATAAAAATTTCCTTACGCCGACGAAGTAATTGCGGCCATTCGTCCACCTTAAATTTTAAACAGTTGAAGATTGAAGATAATAAAGATTAAAAAGAATTTGTTAAATATACATTCCAAAAAGATTTCAAGGATGACTCACCATGGCAGTGATAAATCCTTCCATGGTGCAAAACTGAGAATCTAAACCTATAAGCAGGAGCATAAAGAAAAAGAGGCAAGACCAAAGAGGCGCTCCAGGGAGTTGCAGAACCGCGGAAGGATAAGCTAAAAAAGCTAATCCCGGACCGGAAGCAGCGACTTCTGCGACAGGCTTCTGTTGCTCGTGCGCCATGAAGCCTACCACGGAAAATATGACGAAACCGGCAAACATACTTGTTGAGGAATTCACCGAACAGACGATAAGAGCATCTTTGTAAACGTTATTTGTAAATTTGTTGTAACTACCGAGAGCGACTAATGTACCCAAACCTAATCCGTATGAGAAGAAAATTTGAGTAACCGCGTCTATCCATACCTGTGAAGTTTAGTAAATCGTTATTAAAAACTTACATATTATTCTATATATATATATATATATATATAGATTCACATATTATTAATTATACATGTATTGTATTATTTACCTCTGATTCTTTCAGTTTAGAAAGATTTGGACTGATGTAAAATCGGATGCCTTCCATAGCCCCGGGTAAAGTGATCCCACGAATCAGAAGAATCGTTAATAAGACGTAAGGGAATAAAGAGGTGAAATATACCACTTTTCCGGTCCATTTGACACCTTTCCAAATGCAAAAATAACAAAGAATCCACACCAAAAGAAGAGTACCGGCTAGTTCCCAACGAATATTCCCCACATGCTCTATACCCTCACTGATCTGCAGCGCTCGACGCCTAGAAGATAGTATTTTATTAGATCAAATAAATGTTACATTATATCATGAGCTACTTAATTAAAAACTTACTCCCAAAATTCTTTAACTGGATCAGTAAGCTCGGAGATTGTCATATTGACGTCATTGACAGAACATACTTTAACAGTATCATAATGCATGTTAAATTGATTCCAACATAACAACGAATCTCTGTCGTAGGGATTTACACAGTTCTTCGTGTTCCAATAATTGTTACAGCTTCCCCATGGCAATTCTAATTAAATATGAAAACAGCCATAAGTTCGTGGAATTATTTAATTTTACTTCATTTTTAAATAGAATGGTGTATATTTAATTGAACTAACCACTGCGCATCGACATGAAAAAGTAAAAGATAGCCCAGGCAAGGATGACGATGTAGTAAACGTTCATCCAGCAGGACATGACGGCGGCAGCGTATCCGATACCCTTAAAGAGGGGCGCTATTTTGAAGACACCGAGGCCACCGACAGTGAGCATCTGACCAAGCGCTAATTCCATAAAGAACATTGGAATCCCAGCGAGAACTAGCGTCAAAAAATACGGGATTAAGAAAGCTCCACCGCCATTCTTGTAACAGAGATATGGGAATCTCCACACGTTCCCCAGACCAATTGCTAGACCAACCTTTGGATACGAATGGATGAAATTTAATTAATAACGTTGGTAACGTTAAAATGTGATGAACAAGAAAAATGAATATTATATATAGGCAAAAAATTACCACGCTCAGAATGAAATCTAACTTGGTGCTCCATGTACCACGGTCTGGCAGTGGTTTCATTTTATTAGAGGTGGATGTTAGGTTCAATGTAGTTTTGTCGGGATTTTCAGGGTCCGCAAGTTCCGGCTCCCTGGATGCTTCTGTCATTTTGTTCAATTTTTTTCCGTTCGCCGTAGAAAGGTACCGCTGCTTCCGATGATCTCTTCCGCGTGTTTCTCTATTGGTCGCGGAACTACCGCGGAGACATAACAGTGTTTCTGTTGACAATGATACATGTCGCAGTTTGTATTTGTTCGTCTTTTTTTCGATTCTTTAAGTTTCTGTGAGAGAAACACTTGTTAAGTTCGCGCTATGCGAGTAGATTATATATTAGTAATTTTTTGCAAAGTTCGCTGGAAGGATGTAGTTTGCAGAGTACGAGTTTGACCGACTTCTTTTTCCGGGATTGGACGCGATTTGAGTTTCGTCGTGTGGAAAATCTGCGGAAACCTATTATACGTCGAAATTCAAGGATACCAGCTGGGCAGAGCTGGATGAATCAGAACCAGTACGAAATCTGAATTCTAACTTTGAGACCGAGGTAAGTTTCGAAGTTATAATGTTACATCGTTTTGATAAATATTTCAGAGCTGGCAAAAAATAAATGTGACCGAATACATTAATCATACGACGATATTAAATAATGTTTTAGTAGTACTTAAATAATCGGGTACCAATTTCGCAGAACCGAACGAAGCAGAAGCGAAGAACAGCGTAGTTTTTGACGTCAAGATCAATAAGAAAAAATTAAGGCGTAAAAGTAACATCGATGCAATGTGGTTAAATACGAATGTCCGGCTGGGGAACCCTGTAATGAATATCCAGTCCGTACACGTTCCCCCAAAGCTCATCCTTCTCTGGCCCCTTCGCGGTCGATCTATTGCCCGGTTCCCTCTTCCTCTTCCACGCTCATAAAAAACAGCTATATTCTAATTAGCACAGAATGCGTTGTTCCGCATAGCATGCTATGATCTTAAATTTCTCGCTTACTATTAATTGTTCCCTTTTTAAATCCGCGATTCAACTCCTTCCTGTGATTCTTCCTCTCGTCGATTAGATGTTCGTTTCTCGGCCAACGACGGCCCTAAAGAATGTTAAATTACTCGCACATGTCAAAAGTCTTTCGACCTGATCGTCGTTTCCTTTCCTCGATAAGTTAATTCATGAGAATAAAATTTGTATACAAACCTAACTATGGGCCGATTATCAATTTGCACGACACTGTCTCAGCCCTTTTAAAAGTTGCGCTTCTCCGTGGTCACAGTGCTTCCTCCGCGCGTGTTTCCAACGGTTCGAAAAGGAAGGAAGGAAGCGAAGAAGCGACCGCACGAGTGTGGAACGCCGATTTGATGAAACTCTCTCGAAAATCAATTATCAGTATGCACTACTGCACTGCACACTCTTGATTCCTTCACGCAACAGCTCGATCGGGTCGAATCGGCGGCATTTCCGATTTATAAACAAGTTCTCAAAGTGACACTTGAAAAAAGCGTAACACTTCGATTGAATGGAACCTTGATCCAGTAAAATTGTACTCGGTGATCAAAAGCTGATGTGTTCTCTCGATCCTGGTGGCTGTAGCGACGTTATGATCATCGATTATTACGTACGATCTGCATGAACGATAAAGACGTTGCAACTACTCGTCGTTTCCTTCCTTGCTTTCCCTTATTTTCAGTGAACTTTTTCGCCTGTCTCGTACGCCGTGATCTGAAAGGTAGTGTATGTCTGAGGGACGATGCGAATGCTCAGCCGGCCCGCTCAGAACTGGAATCGGGTGTTCGCTTTCGACGGCGAACTAGCTAAAATATCGGGGGTACGAAATCGGGGGATCCCCCTTTTCCTTTTTTTCCCCGCGGTCCACCCTTGTCGTTTACATCGGTGTCACGCGTTTATTCCGCGCGCGCTCGCTCGTGCTTGCCCGCGCGTACGGAGTAAGAGGGGGCGAGGAAAACAAGGAGAAAGAGGGTCACCAAGATCGCAACAGTATATCATCATCAAGTTGACGGCTATCGACGATGCTGTGCCCTTTATTGTCACTGTTTCGATACATGTGCGTGACTATTTTCTGTTATTCATCGATGATTTTCCAAACTTAGCTGGTGCTGTTGTATCGCGATTGGATGTCCATTTGAAATGCTCCAAATCGCAACAGAATAAATGAAGAGATACTCTCTGTAAATATACAGGAAAATGCTTAGCTGTAGATATCAATTGTGTGAAGGGTATCTTAGTTCATTGAATTAAAGAGAAACTAATCTTACAGTACGAAGAACATTTGTTTAAATGCTGTAGGCAGCATTCCACTGTTCGTGGAAAAATTGATCATATGATTTACTCGAACAATATATCAAACATTTTCACAAATTCTGAATCAGTATTAGTACTAAGTTTCCACGGTTACTGTCTTTACAATTCAACTTTTCTTTTTTTATGTATGAATAAGTAAGTTTCTTTCTGTACTTTCTGATGAAATGGAAGAGTGCGATGAAGTAGGTGAGCAGGACTAGGAAGCTAGTATATCCGGAGGGTTCACGTGACACCGTTCTATCGCTACATCCGTTCTGGGTACACTCTGTAATATAGATCATCAGGATGATCGACATTATCTCACACAAATCCCAAAGCATTCACTATAGACAGAAACCACCTTTCGATGTATGAAATCGAATTGATATTCGAGCAAAATTAAAAGAATTTTTTTTTACATTTTTTAATTATTTTTTAATGAAGTAAAAACGAAAGAGGGAAAAAGAGAATTAGTATTTGTGAAAGTTTCTCCGCGCAAATTAAAACAGGTTTTCCAATTGCTAATTGTATAAAAGCTATATGATGGATGATGTTCGTATCTTACCAAATTTGATCGCAAAAAGAAGAGATATTTAGTGTATCTAATTTTTATACTTAGCGTACGCGCGAGCGCGCACTATTTGATTGCTCGTTAACGGTCAGCACGGCAGAGGGGAGCATCCCCAATGACTAGAGGATATGCGGGAAGTGGCGCGGGAACTGCGTTAAGAATTACTTTGCGGGTCACATCTTTTTTTACGAGTCAAGCCACCTTTGATTCTAGGAGATATTTTAAAACGATTAATTTGATGAGCATAAAGAAGATACATTGAATAAAGAACACATAAAAGTAATGGCAGACACTGAGAAGCATAGCATAAAATTCGAAACTATTACTGTGACAAATTAACATTTGTTATTAAATTTATACCTTTTATAAAACATCCATGTCCATAGACGTAAAAGAGTATGCGTATAAGTAACTGTAATTCCATTCATTTCTTTCTTCAAAGTAAGTGTAATTGAAAATTCCATAAATAAGATGATAAATGGGTTACCTTGTAAATCATTATTTTCTTTCAATTTAATGTGCATTAAAAACAAATATCTTAGCATTTTGATTTAATCTAAAAAATTACTTAACTACCGCCCAGTACGTGTACAGTATGACTATGAAAAATGCCTGGTTACAACTTGAATTTTCTTTTCTGAAAAATTTTTTTAGGTTGGTATTATATGTAAGTATAGTCGATATAGTAAATCAAATTTGGCAGCCTTGCAAGGCACATCATCGTGAAAAAGGAATTGTTGCTTTTTCTAACCTAACAATATATCCTTTTGTAAATTGAAGATAATTTGTTACTTGTAGTAAGAAACACAAGGAATACTTTTCTGGTTATAATGGCTGAAGCAATGCGTCAAACGGTAGCTGGAATGTTAAAGGGAATTGAAAGGTATAAATTTATTCTTCCTTATTCAAGCGGTTAACCTCAACCATTCTTTTTTATATGGCTTGGTGCAATACTGTAAAGATTATTGGAAAATTAAATATATTTAACAGAAAGATTAAGAACTATATTTTGTCCAAAATCTTTTATGGATTATTATATTACTAGTATACCACTATCGTGTGAATCAAATATGCGTACCACATAATGTAATTTTCAATTTTTGTTTACATTTTCAAGCAAAATTAATTTTTCAGATACAATCCAGATAATTTAGCAAGTTTAGAAAAATATGTTGAAATACAGTCACGAGAAAATGCATATGATTTAGAGGCTAATTTGGCAGTTTTAAAACTATATCAACTGAATCCACAAAAATTTAACATGGATATCACATGTCAAATATTATTGAAAGCCTTAACAAATCTTCCACACACGGATTTTGTTCTTTGCAAATGTCTTCTCAGCGAACAAATTGTAAGTTATTAATTCCTAATTCTAATTCTTATATTATCATAAAGAAATATATTTATATGTTGGTCAAATGTAATTTTTAAAATAGACATACAGTTGTAATAGATAATAAAACACTTCATATAAAATATATATAATTTCTCATTTACATTTGTTACATAAATAAATATCTTGTAAATTACTATCTTTGCTTTGATATTGATAAAGTATAGAAATTAATTAATAACTTAAAAATTACTTCCTACAGATGCAAGAAAGTCCTATCAATCAAATTATGTTTTTGGGAGATATTTTAGAACAATGTGACTTCCAACATTTTTGGGATAGAGTTCTTTCCATGTCTGATCTTTGTGATAGAATTGTAGGATTTCAAGATTCTATACGAAAATTTGTTTGCCATGTAGTGGGGATCACATTCCAGACAATAGATAAGAACCTCTTAGCATTACTACTTGGAGGTGTTGATGGTAATTTTATTTGTACACTTTTTAAGATATTTTAAAATAAAATTATGAAATTATTTGTAAAAGATGCTACGTGTGTGTGCATATGTGATAAAATAATAAATTAAGATAAAATCTATTAGAAAACTATATATAATATACAGTGTAGACTGTTTCAAAACATATAAAAATATGTATAAATATAAGTTTATACTAATAAAATAATTTATTCTAGATACTACACTAAAACATTGGGTAAAAAAATATGGGTGGAAGGAAGAAAGCAAATCCATTATTTTTATCGCCAATCAAGATGAAAATATTAAAACAAAAAATATTACAGAGAAAATTGATTTTGAAAATGTTGCTGGATTAATGGCTGCTTGTCTGTAAAAATTACAGTATAAATAAATTTTATTAATTTAAAGTAAAAGTTTCTAGCTTTTTTTTCATGGTGTATAATATTTTTCCATATGTAATAATTTCATAATACATGTACGAGTATCATAAAAAAAAAATATACATTTTGCTCAATTCAAATATAAATGAATTTTATCAATACTTTTAAAAACTAAAGTCTAGCACCAAAGTCTACAAATATTAGAATATTTCATCAAGGTATACATTCATGCCAATTTCTGTGAAATATATATTGAACAATTTGTTTACATGCATTTTGTTGCAAGCATAACTAAGATTTTGTTGAATATTCATTCATTATTATTATATCCAATATAATTACTAACATATCTTTTAATCATGTGAGTATTAAAGTTGTCAGTATATTTAGATTTTTTATCTTATGGAATGGTTTGGAAACTAAGATTACAAAATATACTGATTTAATGATTCATTTTAAGTTATTGCACAGTATGATCTAATGAAGGATTAGATAATCATTGAACAATAGTTATGTAATTTTCAATTTAAAAAAATAGCTCTTTTATATTTACCCTTTTGCACTTTGGTAAATTATTTTAAAATTTGTAAAAAAAAATATACTCTTGCTAAAAATAATTAAGAAAATTATAATACTATAAACACTTTTTAGTTTTAAATACTAATTCTACGATAAATAATACAATGTATGTAAGTCTTTCTCCTCTACTTTCCAGGTTCTATCATTCACAATACCTCAATTCTTCATGAATTGTACTTTGTATGCATTAAATAATACAAATTTTTTTCAAACATATAAAAAAGTATTTGTATATGGCAAATAATGCCATCATGTAAGCATTCACTCCTCAATTTCGGATCAAGAATTCACTTAAACCTCATGGTCTATCAGGTACGTATCTTTTCGAAAAGTGTAACGCGGTGAGTTTTGGCAAGGAAACATCCATAAAATTGGATGACTCTTACCACAAACCTGAGAAAGTAACAGCAAAGTGCGTGAACTGTTTCTTTTATAATGATGATTATTTTGCATATGTTCCATTGTGTTCTCTTCTCCCAGGATACCTTGAAATTGGTCTACCAGCATTATGATGACAAACATGCCAAACAGTGCTGATTCCAATACCAATATAACACAGTGTAAGCTGCAGAAAAAACTTCTATTAATTCTTTCTCTTTCTGAGATCTAGGTTTCTGTCAAATGTCAAACATTTTTGTTAATTTTCAAATGAACTTTACACGTACATGCGACTCTGTTTGACAGCTACATCACTACTGCATCGAGAACATTCTAAAATCCATGATGTTATCACCAAGCCTAGTGCGTAAAGGGCCAATAGTCCAACATAGACCAAAAATTGAATAAAGTATTTTTGATTCCGTTCTCCAACACAGTTGTTTATCCTTTGAGCAGCATTATAAATAAATTCATTGTTACAAATGTTATATCAAATTTAATGTATTGGGAACAAAAGATCTTAAAAGAAAGTATCATTAAAGTGTACCTAAAATTTGTTTCTCATTTCTGAGAACAAAGGAGGTTAATATTTATGTAATGAAAACTAAACCAATTACAATAAAGAAGTACAAGAAATATAAGATACATAAGAAAGAAAAGTTTAATTACTTTGACTACTATGAAGTTATAAACATTTTTGTTTGTGTAAATTATAGCATACCATGGACAATGATGATCCATTCTCCTAACACATCGTTTACAAATTCTACAGTGACGTGCTTTAGGAGGTCTATATGTTTCACATCTAGTACAAACTGTCCAACTGTCTCTCTCATCGCATTCAATTTTTGTTTCCGAATTATCTGTATGAATGTCAGAAAAGTCCATACGACTTTGTAGTAGAGGTACAACACCAGGATCACTGCAGACTGCCTTCAGATGTGACATTATCAACAATAATACGATAGTATTGAAAGCCACTACATGAAAGGGACCCCACAAACTGTGCACAATAATACATAAAATAAGATTAATTACAAATCGCTATATAATTATAGCGAGTGTTATCCTTGAAATTGCATTTCTAATTATAGTAAAGGTGTAATAATGTAATAAAATAAAATAATACAATCCATTAAAAATATTTTTCTGTTCATACGTTAAATTATAAATATTAAAAAATTGAAACGCACATATACATATTGAAATAAGTTTATGCAAAATTGATTATGCGTACAAATAAATATAAAAATTATGGTATTAAATAGAATCACAGATACAGAGAATGATTAAATGCACCTGTCCTGTAAACTATGCAGGATAACCCAACGTACGACGACGTAATCTGCATAGAAGACAGCAACGTACGTAACTATGATACACACAATCCCACAGGGGTCTTTTACGAACATTTTTATTTATTTCATACTCTTTACTAGCAAGTATATCACCTATCATCACAGACCAGAACGATTTCATGTAATTTCGTTCTTCATTGAATTTTCATTATACGAATTCAATTCAACTTTGATGAGTTCCATCTATAAGTTCAAGTCCTTTTATTCTACAATTGCACTGAGACACCAAATTGGTAGGTATTTACAAGCAAAAAATTATTATTGGTTCACTTTCTCGCTCTCTAACTAATCATAAAACATTAACGCAAACAATAAATTTTTTGGCCGATACTGATCATTATTGACTAGCCTAAACTGACCGCCATGATATTGCTGTCACCAAATAACCACGTGACACCCCTACTACCTTGATACATACTGTTCCTGACATTTACAAATGTTTGTTTTAATTTTTTAATTTACATATTATATTGTCCGTAATAGAAGTTAACGTAATAAACTTAACTTAATAATATTCAATACCAAATACTTAGTTTCCTTACAATTATAAATTTTAAATTAAAACATTAAAGTTGCATTGTTTTTGTATGGAGTATTGTACAATATAAAATATAAGACAAAGTATAACTACAATAGCATCAAATAACATAATAATTATATCGATAAATCAATATTAACTTTAAGAATGAATACTTTTTTGTCTTTCATATCAATTGATTTAATTGGATACTTAGGTGGAAGTATATGAATGTGGCACAGAATTATCTTTGTGTAAATATACAATAATGCGTAATTAAACGAAAACTTTATTTACAGAACTACTCGCAAATAAAAGTAATAGCGATAATAATAGTAATAATTAATAATAATAATAATTAATCATTAATAATAATTAATAATAATAATAATAATAATAGTAATAATAATAATAATAATAATAATAATAATAATAATAATAATAATAATAATAATAATAATTAATAGTAATCGAATCATTATGAATCGATCAACGATAACTATAACAAGTGAAAGAAAGAGACAGCAAGAGAGGAAGATAGAAAGAAAAATGATAGTTTGCTACATCGATGACTGTGATGGTGTAACAGTAGCAACAGCAGCTGAATAGACTTCAATAGTAGTAGTTAACGGTAGAGCTGTAGCAATAACTTGTATTTTGGACTTAATTCTCATGTACAGATTTAAGTTCTTTAATCTGTTTAATAAGATACGCCTTCTCATCATTGAACTGTTCGTCCTCAGAACGGTCAGTGTGGAAGCGTGTCAGGAATTCAATTAATTTTTCCTGATTACGCAATAATATATCTAAGATTGGTTTCGGTTTATTTGGATTCGCCACAAACACCTAACAGATTAGAAATAAATTTTATTGATTATTCCCTGAACTTAAGTAATAGTAATAATACTAATGTTACGTGAATATACCTTAAAAACATGAAACGCTTCAAATTGAATATTACGCGATTTTTCTTTGAGCATATTCATCATCAATTTTAGATTATCAGGATTTGAAATATATCGTGTCATTACCTGAAATATCAACATTATTAAATTAACATGTTGTTAAAAATGTGTACATGTATGAATTAAATAATTGCTACTAATTATACGTACAGTAAAATTATGTCTATCAAGTAAAAGTTCTCCTAGCAGTTTCAAACTCTGTCGTCGTGTAACATAGTTTTCTGAATTCAATAACCTTTGATAATGAGAGAAAACTTTATCGTAATTAATTTCTAAAAACTCAGCGCTCAGTATTTTATGCCTGGTAAGTAATTCCTAAAAATCAACGTACCGGATGCACCAAGAGTATGCTTTACTTTAAGTATGATATATCATGCGCTTATCATCGCTTACTTTGAACGTAGAAAACGCGTCGGAAGCTATGTCGAATGTTGACACTTCAACGTATCTGAAAAAATTGTAAAAGTCATCCGAATAGATCATAATTTTTGCCAAGGCCTCATATCTTGCACATTCTCTTAACATAGTGCCACAGTTTAAAGCAATGTCTTGGTGTTCATATCTGTAATTGATGTTTATATATTAGGAAATTTATATTTATAGAATTTTATACATTAGCTAATTTATTTTTCAATTATATAAAAATGATATAGTATCGATTAATATAAAGAAAGAAATGATAAAACTAAACTAAATATTGTTCAAAAACTCACCCAGACATAAGGGTAAACAATATTTCTGGTTTAGTGCATATATATTCTACTGTTGGTGACCTGGTTCCAATTTGTCTCCGTAATATATTATTAAATACCTGAGCGACATCTTTCTTTCCCTATCAACATATGTCATATTATCAGACAAATAATAAGTATACTTTAAAACCAGAGGAAAATAAATTTAAAGTAACTAACATTGGAAACCTTGATACATTTATTTCTCCTAATAAAAAATTTTCCAGAAATTTATAATTTGCTGTTATATTCATCGCAAATATATTTAAACATACCTCGAAATCTATACGGCTAAGATTTTGCACAAGTAGAAGCAACAAATTACTATTATACAATTCTTGTGCCAACTGGGCAATAACAATATCTGCTTGGGGCTCTGTTTCAGCTGTTCCATAAAGCATATTTTTTATATGTACCAAATTTTTACTGACATCCTCTTGAGCCTAAAAATTAACGTATTGCATCATAGAAACCGAAATATGGTCTCACAACATACCTTTTCTACCTTCTTATCACCACGCTCCAATGCATTTACAGCCTCCTTAAGAGCTTTCACCACCTCCGCCGGACTCTTTTGAGACTTTCCGAACAGAGGCATGTTTTTCACAATGTACAGACCTTACAGTACGAATAAAAACAATAAAAACAAGTTAGACCTTTTGTTCTAACAAGTACCTTGTACGCATAAACTTTTGATCTAATTAAATTTTCCATATATTTAGACTATTATATACATTTCAAAGTACTTTACAACTTTAAAACGTTTATTTCTGTAATTCATATGTAGAAATATAATGAAATTAGATTGAAGAACAGAGAAAACAGGTATGCAAGATTTGGATTAAGAAAATTACGTGATTATTATATATACAGGTATATACAATTTATGTAATGATACATGCTCCAAATTTTGAATGAAAAGAGATCATGCATACAATTTTTCATATTTCAAAATTATAATAGCGTTATTTTCATATATATTCGCGTAACAAATTTTTGTCGTATAATATATTCCTGACAAATGTTTTTTATTATGAGGTTCGCAGTGCAATTGAAGCTAAACATACTCCTTCAGGTTATATCTACAGATGTAAATGTCAAATTTGTTGCGGACTACGATCTATTATCATCAAACATGATCTTCTAAATGTTAATTTATGACTACTCTTATTTTTCAGAAAGTAGACATTAGATTTAACCTAAAGATTTTGATTCCCGAAGAGTTTTAATGGGAAAATTGTAAAATGATCCCAAAAGTAGTCCAACCGAGAAATACTAAGAAATATGCCGAATGAAATAGTTGCAACAAAAATGGAGGTCGTGTATCAAGTTGATCAACGATACAATACCGATATACAGATTCAGGTATAAAAAAAAAGAAAATCAACAAAGCGGTATAACATTCTCTCACACGTTTTTATACAAAGGATGAATAATACAAAATAAAAATTCAACGATTTAAAGAAACAACAGAAGTTAAGTTGCAACTTGTTTAATTACGAGTTCGTTGAAAGAGGTAGCAAACGTTTTAACCTGTGCGTTTCAAATGCCTTCACGACCCTTAAAATAATCTTACCATTCAGCTAGACCCTGAACGAATCTTCAGCCTCGGTTCGAAGTATTCTATACTATTCTTTTAAAAGCACACATAAAAAATAAGGCAGCTACTTTTCAGTTCGATATTTCTTGAGAATGATACAATTTTTACTATTATGACAACTCTATAAATAACAAAGTCTGATTCTACGCAATCCGATGCAGTTTTTTATTAAAGAATGCTACAAATAAATTATTTATCTTTGAAAACTTTTAACTAATTGCACGATTCTGTGACGTCTCTTATCAAAATTCTTTCACGACTAACGCTGAGCCTGCAAAAACATTATTGGTGTTGACTATCTAGAAACTTTCATTCCAACCAATTGGAAAGCTTCGAAAATAAAATCACGACTTAATTCGCTTAATTAGAATGCAGTTCTATTATTTGAATGCACTAATTTTAATGTAATTTTTTTATATACGTATACATATATATATATATACAGCTAAGTGTATGTGTGTTTGTGGTGCACATTTTTTATATAAAGATACATCAAGCATGTACTAGTATTTACTGCAAAGTATATTTGTTATAAGACGATAATATTAAATTTAATTATAAAATTAGTTCCTCTAATTAATATATATATTTGAAATACATTTCAAGTATAAAAAACTTTAAATGCTTATCTTACTTCTAAATTTCTCTGTACGTATTCAAAATTGTTAGTAGTTAATAAATTATAAGGCAATTACTGTTTTTGAAAATTGCGCCTGAAATTAATAACGACGCTAAAAATAATGCCCCTAAATTACTTTTCTCTCTATTTATTATTACATCTATAGATATAAAAACCAATTGCATAGTATTATACGCTATTTCTTATTCGTTAAATGTTTATAGCACAAGTTATTTATTTTGTATTAAAAAAATGAATAAATACCTATTACTATAAAATTATCATCAAAAATAAAATTTCAATACTAATTTATAATGTTAGGGCACAGTGTAAAATAAATAAATATTCAAATGTCCCTTGATTATTTATGATGTTCCGCCGATAATACACTTGGCAACCACTAGAGGCGCGAATCTAAAAAAGCTGTATACGCATACACAGATGTGCATGTATTTTCACTCTAAAGTACTATATGCAACGCTTCGATTGACGATTGAAAATGGCTACTATTATAACCTCGACAACTGTTTATTTGTATTCACCTTTATGATTATAATACCTCTAGCGGTAACCATCAGTACTATCTAGTAATTGTCACAAAAAGTGTCCTAGGTAGAGATATTCGCTCGGAACACCTTCCTATTATATCGTACACTAGAGACAGCTTTTTCTTACCTAGATTACTGTGCCCATACGTGGAACAGGAGGGACCACGTGACTGAGAAAGCAACCAATCAGCTGTTTAACTTTGTCGTGCCGCCAAGCTCGTCTCTATTCTGTACTGTGCACGCGGAAGCTAGATTTTCGTGCGATATTTTTGCAAGTCAATGAACGTTTCTTCATAATGGTTGCGTTAGTACGATAAAGAAACGGCTGGCTTTTGATTTTGTGCGTGCAATAAAATATCCTTTGATCTGTATATCGTTGAATTCTGTTCTCAAATGGTTCTATATCATAGTCGCCATTTTGGTGATAGACCGAGCCAAGATTAGCGAGTGTACCTATGATCTTTTTATTTTCACTCGGCATTCGGTCGATCGTCGTGATCGTCGGTGACGCCGGGACGGAATTCTAACCTCGAGGATGACGCAACAAAACAAAACGATGAACTTTCTCATACATGACGCGAACGGTAAGTACGCCGAGTGCGCGCCAATTATCAGCATGCCTCACTTCAATGATAATGTCTTGATTTTCCTTCGTTCCCTTCAACATCATTTACTGTTACCCCTGCCGTTCTGTTCCTAGATTTATGCTTAAGCTTCTGTAACCCTCTGCTCAATTCTTGTCAATTACAACCCTTATTGACCCTTTTTCTTTTTTCATATTCACACTGGTCCTGTACCCTGCTTTTGTACAAACTGTTTCTGTTGCACTTACGAAAACACATTTTTATTTGCCCTATTCTATTATTATACAAATAAAACTATGTTACTCTCAAGCTATTGTATCTTAGGTTGCTTAGGAATGTATGTACTTGCTCCTCTTCATTGTTCATTCGAAAAGGTCAAGCTTACTCCCCAATGTAAATTGAGACATAAAGATCATCAGCTTACTCCTCTGATTTAGTTAATTTGAAATGTTCGATTGTTAGTATATTATTATTAATTGATGTATTTGGATTTGATATGTGATACGTCAATAAATGTTTTTATTATTGTAAGTTTTATAGTAGAATTCTAATGTTATGTTATTGAACCTATAAAACTTTCTTATTAAGAGAAATGTAAATTTTAATAATCTTGAATTTAATCAAAAGTTCATATCTTTATATTATACTTATTTCTTTAACTATTAAAACATTAATAAAAAAACATGATACCATTTTAGGTCATCCACAAGTAATAAAAGTAGTGCAGAGTACAGCCAATAAGGCATTGGGTGGTATCGTCAGTACAACAAATGCAGGTGGCCTTAAAGTCTTTAAGACTCCGAGCCAAGAATCTCAGGTAGAATACATTTATAAGAATTATGTTTGTACTATTTGAATCCTCTTGTTGATACTATATATAAAGAAAATAATTGAGCTTTGTATTTTGTTGTTGAATTTAGTTCAAATTACTATATTCTTTAGGTTTTGTCATCTAACGCACAAGTTCTTAGAACTATCAGTCTGCAGAGTCCTTCAACTCCTGGCCAAAGTGAGTAGTAATAGTAGTAATGATATATTTTTTTTTTTTTTTGGTAATCTATAAAATTTTACATATTTTAACTTTTATTTGGAAGTATAATTTATCATTATCTAATTTTAGAAAAAATGTAACAAAAACAATGTTTTATAACTTCCTTAGGACTGGTTACAATCCCACTACAGAATACGAAGTTGGCAACAACCAAGTCTGGTGAGCCTGTACTGACCAAGACTATACAATTAACGTCTGCACAAATGGTATGTGTTTAAAACAATTACTTTTTTATCGACTTTTATTATGGAATTTATTTAGGAACCTAAATGATATATAATTTAATTGTTTTGTATATTTTCTCTTATACAGAGTGATATAAAACAGGCAATAGTGTCTCAGCAACAACAGCAACAGCAACAGTCTGGTAATCAACAAATTGTCAAAGATGCAAGTGGTAAAACATATATCAGTCCAATATTGGATCACAGTGGTTCTAGGAAAAGACAAGATGTTGAGGGTGGTGATTTTGTACCAGAGTAAGAATTTATCCTATATTTTTTTGCGTATAAGTTTAATCTCTTTTTTTTTATAAATAATTTTTATACTTGCAAAGAAATTATCTCTTCAATATCTTGTATAAAAAAAAATGTAACCTATAAAATTAAATATATTTAGGATGCTTGTTAACATATTTTTCATAATTTACTTTTTATTTTGATTTTGCAGCAAACGGAGAAAAACAGAAAAAGTAGGTAAAGGATTACGCCATTTTTCAATGAAAGTTTGTGAAAAAGTTAAAAAGAAAGGAACGACCTCGTATAACGAAGTTGCAGATGAACTTGTTGGAGAATTTACTAATCCTGCTCATATAAACTCCTTAACAGACCAGGTAGGAATTTTTTCCATCTTTTCATATCCGAGGTAATGTAAGCAGACTACTATTAGTACTATACCTTTTTGCTTTTATTACAGCAATATGATCAGAAGAACATTAGAAGACGTGTTTATGATGCTTTGAACGTTTTAATGGCGATGAATATCATCTCGAAAGAAAAAAAAGAAATCAGGTGGTTAGGTTTGCCAACTAACTCTCTTCAGGAATGTTTGGCGCTTGAAAAAGATAAAAAGAAGAAAATCGAGAGGATCAAAGCGAAAACGCAACAATTACATCAGTTGATTCTCTCTCATATTTCTTTTAAGAATCTGGTGGAACGTAATCGTGCCAATGAGAGTCTACGCGGCCCACCAAAACCAAATTCTGCCATACAGCTGCCATTCCTGATTGTGAATACTAGCAAAAAGACTGTCATAGATTGCAGCATTTCAAATGACAAGTATGACACTTAATAGGCATAACTTGTTATTTATTATTCGTAGTATTTACCGTACCTTAATTGATAATATCAAATGATATTTGTTATAGAACCGAGTACCTGTTCAATTTTAACGATAAGTTTGAAATTCATGACGATATTGAAGTTCTAAAGCAAATGGGTTTAGCTTTCGGTAAACAAGTTGTTTAGTATCTTCCTTTACATCTATGAATCTAATTCATTAATAAAATGTAACATTTGAACAGGTTTAGAAAAAGGGCAGTGCACTGAAGAAAATTTGCGAAAAGCCAAATTAATGGTTCCAAAATCTCTGGAAAAATATGTAGAACGTATGTATTACTTATAATTTAAACATTCTTTTACACATTAATGTTTAAATAATCATGATGTAAACATTTTGCATTAACATACTATATTAGAATTGGCATCTGGTGATTTGGAAAAGTTCATCCCAGTGACCATTCCTGGACCAAGTACTTCAATGGAAGACCTGGATACAAAATTAGAAGGCTCTCGACCACCTTCATCTTCTCATACTTCCCTCTCAGAGGATGTTCTGTCGCCACCCTCGCAATATTCTGAAGAGGATGATGAAGAAGAAGAAACTGATCAGGATGACCAAGCCGATAGTGATCTCGAAGTTAACTAGCACTCCGAACGATTTTCTCGGGGCTGGACTCAGGGTGAGTATTGCACAAAGGTATTTGTAAAGTCTATCGATAAAAATGATTCAACTCAAGCAACAAAGTATTTTTATTTTATAGGATACTCGTCACTGTTAGCAGTGTACTCGACATGGTCGTCATCGATATCGCTCTCAAAAATGTCATTCTTATCCGCAGTCAAGATGCGAACAATTAGTGGTAATCGAGGTCCTCTTAAAAATGGAATCTCGTTGCTACTGTTGATAAACGTCTGTTAATGTGAAATGAGGGATGGTCAAAAAGTGAATTAAATGTCGATTGGGGCCAAGGAGAAACACACACACACACACACATACACACACACACACATAAAAAAAAGAAACAAGTAACAAATCGTGTAGGGATAAAACTCTAAAAGCTTCAGACCGTCTCGTCTGAAAAAGGAGACTCTCGATGCATGACGATCGACAGGATCCATGATTATGCGGCGCGACTGAAACCCGGGGTGCTATTTGAATTGTGCATCATCTTAACAGGTTTATATGACTAGCATCTATGTATTGTAAATTATAATCTTTACAATGATATCGATATTAATGTGTACGAGACATTATGACCAGTACTCATTTTCTTATGGCACGTTTATAATTAATATCCGCCCGTGCTAATGTACCAGGATGAAAGGTATTCTGGATATGGGCGCACGTCAAATTCAATTTCGAAACTAAAAATAATAAATTGTAATAATGTTAACACACTGTGTATATCGAATTCTCTACCTTTATATGTTTAACTGCTTTTTTTTATCCGACAGAAATTTTTGCTTAGGCTTTAATTGTAACAGAATATAATTTATAAATATATATTATGAAGCATTATTTTAATTTGTTTTATAATTATTTGTAAAGATTACATACATTTACGTGCATTATATTAATTGAAAATCTGTTATTGTTGTTTAATCAATTTGAATAAAAGAAAAAGATAAATTAATTCTATAAAATTATAAATGAGAATCTATTTCATGTTTCTGTACTTCAACTTTTGTGCTAAAAGTAATATAAAATTTATGGAACATAATGTATAATTACCATATTTGAAAGATTCTTTCTCTTTTTATAATCACAAAAAGTGCTGATTTTGAAAGAACTACTAAATTTTTATTCAAGATCATCATCATCATAGAGATCATCAAAATCTGAAAATAATTATTTATAAGTTTAATGTTATTTAGCAATAATTATTTTGTGACTGAACGTTATGTTTACTTACCATTGAAAAAATCCGCATGAACTGCTTTTTCACTTGCAGTTAGGTCAACTAATAATCGACTACCACCGACCTATAACAATTTTACTAGTATGTAATTTTATCAATGCGTTAATTTTTGTTTATATATGTTATAAACTATTAATACCAATTTGTTTCAAAACAAACATAACCTTAGCAAATTAATACGCACCTCTTCCAATTCAATGTAAGACCCAGCACCTTCGGGAAACATTTCATCTGCTACCAGCGTAGGTTTCATCTTATCAAGATTTTGAATTACGCGAATAATTTGTTAAATACTTTATATAATTATTGTGTTTTGCAACAAATGTATCACAACAAACTACACGCACAACGATCTGTTTTCTGAGAGTAGTGCTATCTAGAGTAACTGAATGCAGTCGAATATTTCAAATGAAACTTTTTGATGTTACTAGCTAAAGCCATTTATCATTCGATAAATACGGTAGTCACCATGTTTCGTATGTTCCAGAAGAAGCAAAATCCATATATCTGATTATATGTATATTTAGTATCTTTATGTGAAGTAATAAATATAACACGCGTTATATCTTTTTATTCAGTAACATGAAAAACAAATAATTATAACGTTACATTAATAATTTCTTAACAAATAATAATCGTTTTATTTTTAGGAACAAATGTAATGTTGGAGGCACTGTGAGCTACGTTACAATATCTTCCGGTAAGAGGTCGCATACTTTTCAACGTTCATGGATCCTTTTCCGGTACGGTGACAAAATGACTGGCTTCAGTAATAAGGTATCAACGTTACGTTTTATTATTTGAAGATGTATAAAGTAGTTTATAGTATAAAATATGTTTATTCCAATCTGTATACTATGCAGAAGAGTTTAATAACCAGTTTCTTCAATTTATTAGTGTAAATTTTTTGAAAGTATATCATTTATTGCACGGTTTTCTATGTCGTGTACACGTGTTTCCTACAATCGGATCTTGTTGTTTTTATACCTTAAATAATACAAATTCAATATTTCATTACTTTTCGGTATAAAAATAATACTTCCTTTGTAATATTAAAAGGAATAATTAATTTGTATGTTAATTCTGTTAATTGACACGTGTTATTTGTTATAAGTAATCGTATGTAGGTATGTTTGTTAAGTGAAACTTACTATGAGAAATATTTATACATATATGCATAAAATGTGGTATTAATACTTTTTCCTGTAATTTATGTTCATGTGTAATAGAAAGAAAGTTATTATAAATGTATATGTTTCTAGCCAATATTAATTGATGGCCGTGGCCATCTACTCGGTCGTTTGGCAGCAATTATTGCCAAAACGATCCTGCAAGGCAATAAAGTAATTGTTGTTCGTAGCGAACAACTTAATATCTCTGGTAATTTCTTCAGGTCAGTAGGAATGAATATTAAATTTTCATATGAGATATTACAGCTTATTTTATACGTAACTTTTATTTTAGGAATAAATTGAAGTTTATGTCATTCTTACGCAAGAGGTGTAATGTAAATCCAGCTCGTGGACCCTTTCATTTCCGTGCACCTAGTAAAATACTTTGGAAAACAGTTCGTGGTATGTTCAAATGTTGGTTATCTATATAGTATTCCATATTTTGTTAGTAATCAATGATTATGTATTTATCTTACCTACATTATTTGATAACATAATGAAAAACACATTTTATATGAGATTGTTACAGAATGTTGAAAGACTTGCAATTTACATGTTGCAAATCTTAAAAATACTATTTAATTTGCAGGAATGATCCCACACAAAACACAAAGGGGAAAGGATGCTCTCAGACGGTTAAAAATTTATGAAGGTTGTCCACCACCATATGATCACAGGAAACGTGTTGTTGTACCAGGTGCTATGAGAGTTATGTGTCTTAAACCTGGTAGAAAGGTAAAGTAAAACATTAATTTTTAATGAAAAAATGTAACTTTGTAATAGCTTACTTCACTACAATGATGTTTGGTAATTTGCGCCTGAATATAATTTTTGATGTGATATTTAACTGAGTAAACATTTCAGAAATACATGTTGGATGTACAAAAAGATGTGGATATTACTAATATCAATTTTTTTTTAGTATTGTCATGTAGGTAGGTTGTCTCATGAAGTTGGATGGAAATACAAGGCTGTGGTACGCACACTGGAAAATAAGAGACGCGTCAGATCAATTTTGGAGGTTCAAAAGAGAGACAAACTCAAGGTATATTCAAAAATATTGAAAGTATAAATTACATCAACAGATTTCTTTCTTACATATTTTTTTATTATTCCAGAAACTTACCAAGCAAGCTGGGCAAACCGTTTCCAAGGCTACAGCACCTTACACAGCCATTATTAATAATTTTGGATACAATTAATATAAAAATTGTAAAAATAATAAAGTTCCATAAACCTTTTACTATCAGAATCTTTTAATTTAAGTGCATAGCGAATTTGATCATTTTTAAATATTTATTATTATAATAATACACAACAACCCCACATAAAAAAACAATTATAATTTTTTACAAAGTTTATCAATTTATTAACATATTTACAGAATGTTCAAAATTATATGTGGTTGATATTAAGTTAATGTTCTATACTATCTACTGTAAAAACAACAGTTCCTGCTTTATCATTATCTTCTTCGTCGTGTACTTCGTTTTCTTCTTCATCTTCAGAAGACGAACTAGTCTCTTTTTCGTCTTGTAGACGATAATTACCTACATTTTCAGGTAGTGGACCAATATTGTGTAAACCAAGTTGTTCAGCTAATCTTTCTGCTGCATGTTTAGCTTGAATTTCCTATAACACAACATAATGTTTATTAGAACAATTATTATTAGGGTAATATTTAAAAAATATACGAAATTAATACTTGTAGTTTTTCAGCTTGTTCTATTTGTAATTTCAATGATTCGTTTAAGTTTATAGTCTTCACTGCGCCATGAACTATAAGTGGAGGTGTTGCTGCTGTAACTTCCCAATGTTTATTTTGTTTCCTTTGCTTTTCTTTTTCTGGATCATGAACATTAGACTTAGTTGTTTTATATGGTTTAAATGGTTCCTTATTTTTTTTCTCTAAAGGTTTTTCAATTTTGTTGACGATGTATGTAATATGTTCAACAGGTTCTCTTTTAAAAGATTCTATTTCCTCTAAGTCTTCTGGCTTAATTAAGCTTTCCTCTGGTTGTAAATGTATTACTTTCTTTTTATGAACGCCAGATCCTGTAGGCTAATAACAACAAACAACATGTATAAAGAGTGAAGTTATGGAAGACATGATATAGTTCAATGTAATATAAAACTAACTTGCGCTAATATTTTCAACGGGTCTTCTTCATCATCACTATCTAGTTGTACAAATTTAGTAGTCGTTTTTACTTCATTATATTTACCCGTCCATTCCAATTCATTCATAGCAGCTTTACCTTCGGATGCTAAATTCAATCGTGACAAAAGATTAGCTGCTTTTTCAACTTCATCTCTATGCTCTAATTCTTTTAATAACTTATCTCTAAACACTGTAATCTTTTCTCCTTTGTCTGGCAGTTTAGAGATGAATGCTCTGGAAAAATTTGTGTTATGAAAACAAAGTCTAATAACATAATCTATACATCAACCCATACCTACTTATTACTAAGAATTTTATCTTGTCTTTGCAATAATTCTTCTAATTCAAGTTTTGATTTTCTTCCCAAATCTTCGATATATCCTTGATTTTCTTTTTTAGGAGGGGATGGCAGATCACCTGGTATTTTATTAATTATTTTCTTTGGATACATTTGTCTTTTTAATGCCTTTATTTCTTTCACATTAAATGAACTTGAAAATGAACTTTTCAACAGAATGTACAATATTTAAACTTGTAGTACAGCCAGTTGATAAATACATTTGGAGTCAGAAGATACATTACTATTTTCACACATATAGATAGACAAACTTTTGTAGTTATAATATTAAAAATATAAGTTACATATTATATTAGCCACAAAAAAAATAACCCACAATTGTATTGAAATATAATTGGGTGGATAGAAACATTATGCACTTTGATAAATATTAAATAATAAAAATATTATACTCTTTCTTGCAACTATGAGTAAAATTTTCGTTACATATTTCTCACAATTATAAATTTATGCTATATGTAGAGAGACTAAGTAAAATAGAACACATTTTCATTTTCAACCAACAGAAGATCGAAGCAAACAAAACATATATGTACAAGTTAAATACGCGATACCGAAATCTTTAAAACTATTGTTACTGCACGTGTTAAAATACAAATGTGGAATAGGGCAGATCTAAATACATATAAACAAAACTTTGTTGTTGACTGAAATCCTTATAAAAACTTTTAGTTTGAATTATAGAGGTTGTAAGTTGAGGCAGCAACGATGCATAGAATAGATCAGTCACCCGATGCATTTTTATTTCGGGATTTAAGAACTCTAGATCCTTCGTACTATTTTAATGTATCACTGTAGCGCTGTCTTCTTCAACACTAAATCGATAATGTCGGATGTGACATGAAAATGCTAACCTAGGTTACGGATCGTGTGGTGTAAATTTACATAGGACGATAGATCTATATTATGCCTTGTTCGTGGGTCAAACCAAGATTTCAATTCCAACCTCAATAGGATTTATCCGAAGAATTGGAATAAAATGTTCAATTTATTATATTATGTTCAATTTTTATCTATTTGCGAGGAATGAGGTTGTCGTCCTTGATTTAGTTTGGAAAAAGATAATTCAATTATAGGATATTTTATATAAATAGGAATTAAAAAATAATTTTTGTATAAAGTAATAAAAGTGACGTAAAGTTGTAATGATTGAAAGCAAGTTCGCGAAGCAACTGCCGATCTTTAGAAATGAATTGCAATGGGGAGTCGTCTTTGGGTGGTGAACGTAGATTGAATAACTTTATGGATATCAAACCAATTATTACGTGTAAGTTCATTAATTAAAACATTAATTTATTTAACCTCTTATCTGCGATGACATTATTGTTAAGCATTGTTATTTACGCCCTCAATGAACTGTCAATCTTCATGATGTTTCTTTTTTCTTCTTCAATTGGAATTATTCGAGATATGATGTGATATTTTTTAAAGCTGTTTAACATATAGTAATAATTTCTTTTGTAATTATAATTTTTTAAACAGTCAGTATTCATTCTTGACGAACATATGTTATTTTAAATAGGTTAACGTTCTTACTTTTCTTTAAATCGTTTTAGTTTTGTTTTGTTCGTATCAAGTGTATTGCATAAAAACCTATCAATTAATTGCATCTATGAAGTACTATATTGTAAAAATAATTTTTCATTTACAATCGTTTAACATCCACTGCTCTTTTGATTTCTCCACTATAGATGCAGGAGATGACAAATTATTTTCTACATTGGAGAACAGTTTGGTTCAAGCCATACCTGCTGATATGGCGGAATGGCGTAGATCATTTAGCAGACCAGTTAAGCAAGTCAAACTTGGGGCAACTTTTGTGCCCTTCACAAAGGATATTTTGCCAACTGAGGAAGATTGGCATTTGATAAAACAACCAATATTCCATATCTATTGGACTGAATGTTCTGTAAGTAGATTAATAGTCTACTTATCAAACAGTTTATAAATACATTAAGTTTATATATTTGTTTCATATTTTTCTGATTGTACATATTGAGATTACAGGACATAGATACTTACAAAGCAAGTGTCAGGGAGGATATAGATAGGTGGTTAAAAACATTAGGAGAATATCACATTCATGAGTGGATGATTGTTATAGTAGAAACTTATGATATAAAAAAGACTAATAAGTTATTACCTAGAACAACGGTTCTAGATAAAATTCGCAGTGATTTTGCTGCCAGAAATGGTGATAGGTGAAGTAATAATTAATTAATAAATGTTTGATAAGTTTAAATACTCTTATATGCAGCTCTGTTATATCTTATATGTTGTATTTTATATAGATGTTGTGCTGTAATAAATCCAATAAAATCAGAGATGCGTTCAGCTGAATCATGGAGAAGTTTAATTGTTCGCATTCGTTATTTAATGCTTGTTGCATATGATAAAAGACTATGTCACTTTGAAGATGTTATTAGGGAACAAAGAGAAAGTAGAAATCATCCAACTTGGAATTTTTGTCACTACTTTTTATTACAGGTAAATTAAAATCCATAATTTTAACCATTATCTTTGTATATGTATCTGCTTTTTTAGATGTTAGTGTATTACATGTTAATAATATAATATATAGTTTTTAAACAAAGTTTACTTTTTTCAGGAAGAACTTGCATTTGTTCTGCAAATGTTAGGATTGTACGATGAAGCATTAGTGCAATATGATGAATTAGATGCTCTTTTTACACAATTTGTGCTTAATTCAAACTTAGGAGGTATGATATTTTTATTTTATTTCCTTATACGTTGTTTGAAAGTTATAAAAATTAATATATTATGAACAAAATTTGTAGATACACCAATTTGGTTAAATCTATTTCAAACTCCTTTGAATAATTGGGGTGGTGTTAATTTAAGCAATGGTACAAATCATCATTTAAGACATCTTTTGGCTGAATGTAAAGCATCATTATTAGATCTTAGAAGTTATTTATTCAGTAGACAGTGTGCCATGTTACTAGCGCTTAACAAACCGTGGGAGGTTTGTAATCATCGAATTTCTATTTTGATTACAAAAAGTTTTGTCTGAAGTTTTTGCTGTCAATACTGATATGTATAATAACTGTAATTTAGGTTGCGCAAAGGTGCTTATCATTTGTTCATAACACATTAAGCGAACTACGTATATTAGAAGTTCAACGACCTGAAGGATCCATTGAATGTTGGTCTTTTCTTTGTGCATTAGAGGTATTGCAAGCCTGTCAATTATCATCCCATAATATTGATAATAATCAACAACTAGACCTCTGCTCTTTACATACAGCCAGTCTATGGGCTCTTGCTAGGGATAAAGTAAGTTGTTATTGTGTTTGTATGTGAATAATTTTATTACAAAGGTTACTAAAAATTAATAGTAGGAGACAATACCTTTAGTAATTAAAAACTTGATTTGAATCTATTACAGCTGGGAAATTTAGGGAAATTATGTGGTTTAATGCCTGGAAGTGAACCTTCTAGTGAACAACTGCATACAGTTGTTTATCTTATTGCTGGTATGGGCGATTCTGAGCCTCAGATAGAAGGAAAATTAACACCTACCGATAAATTGAAAGAGGCGCTTTCGTCAAAAGAGGCATTTAAGAAACAATATCTTGAACATGCAGAATTAGCTATGGGTACTTATAAGCATGTAGGTCGGATTCGATCAGCCAGACTAATAGGGAAAGAACTAGCACAATTTTATAGCGAACTTGGCGAGAACCAAAAAGCAGTGGCATTTTTGTCAGATGCTTTGAAAACTTACAGTAGTGAAGGTTGGAATCACTTAGCAGCACAAACTCAACTTGAATTGGCGCAATGTTATAAAAGAATGGATGATGTTGAGAAATACACGAAAGTCTGTGCCTCTATTGCTAGTTTAGATGTACTGCACATCACTGTCCGTAATACATACTTTGAAGAAATGTTTGGGTACATGAAAATGATCTCATCACCAGAACCATTACTCATTGAACTTGGATGTGCTTTTGTGATACTCAGTATGGAAGTTAAAGTGATGGATAAAGTAGTGCAAGATTGCGTTGTCAATATTGAGATATGTATGCAAAGTTTATTTCCTAGAGAAGTGAAATGTACTAAAGCTTCTATATCTGTTGAAGAAATTCAAAAACCCCTATTATCTAATAAGAAAAAGGGTTCAAAACTACCACCTGAACCATCAATTCCTTTATTATCAAAATGTACTTTAGAAGATATGAAACCGTTTGATCCAAGTTTACTTCAATTACAAGTACATTCGTATTTAGATTATAAAGAAGACAAAAGTCTTGGATCTGCTAGTGTGGTGCATAGAAATACTAAACCTGTCGTAAGACGTTCTGACAGTACAAAACATAGAAAACCATCTGTTAATGCAAAAGGTGATTTTAGTAAAGCATTATCATGTAACGAATTTATTGTAAAACCAGGTACAAATACATTCACGTTAACCAGACGCGTCGATCAACCTGGTTTCTATAAAGTCGGCCAACTGTCGTTGGTTATTGAGGAAAAATTAGAATTTTTATCGGCCTTTTTAAATCCTCGATTATGCTACGAAGTAGCTAAAACCCAACCTACGATTTCGTTAAAATGTGGTAGAGATTTATTGGCAGGCCTTATTCAAAACGTCGATTTGATTATTATGAGTGGGAGTATAAAAATAACAAAAGAAATGAAACTTAAATTACGTACATCTAGAGGATTAGTAATACAAATGGATAATTCAACAGGAGCAATGTCTAAAGAATTAGAAATACCACTGCCACTTTGTGAACCATTTCAAACAATACGATTAAAATTTAAAGTTTTAGCCGAATTACCACCAAAGAAAGATGCATTATCAATGGAACACAAGGTATATTTCTCATTTATTTTATATGCTTTATTAGTTGAAAATAATAGGTATATGAAAAGGGAGCAAAAATTTTTAAATATTGATGATTATCAATATTGTAGTTGAATGTTCAATGTCCATGGGGTTCAGAAGAAAGCATACTTTTGCATTTTGGCCCACCACTTATGTCCAATATGAAACTTCACACAGCAAAACAAAGAAAATTTCTTCAAATAATTGTGACAGGATTAACAAGTCAACTTCTACAACTAATTGAACCAGAATTAATGACAGTAACATCAATAGATGTTAATTTTAAAAGTTTAAATCCTATTGCCGGCCAGAGGCTAGTAATAGGTAATGGAATAAATGTATCATTTATGTGGGAACTTGAAATTGGTAAAGATGAGAAGTCTCTGATGCCAATAAAGACTGATTTTCGTGTAAAATACATACCAATCAGTGATACTGAAGAATTTAACGATTTGCATACCAACGATGACCCACTACAAATACACACATTACAAAGAATGGAAGAAGCATCTAGTCTTTATAGATGTTATTTTGACATTACAGATTATGTGGTAAGGGTATAAATTACTTCTTAAGCTTTTCGTTTATTGGATATAAGTTAGTAAAAATCTGTATTTTATAATTAACTTCTGTAAAAATTCTCTTTATCAATAATTCAATTGCGATAAAAAATGTAAAATATAAAAATTTATTTAAAACAAATATTTTGAAAAGGTGAGTTTCTATTTATAATATCATTTTCCAGACTTTATTTACAGTGTCTTCAAAAGTTGAACCAGCTGGAAATGGAGGTGAATTTTGTCGTGCTGGTAGCATGTGCCATCTTTATCTCACAGTAACACGTATGTTACCTACTCCTAATCCAAATCCTTCACCACAATTAATGTATGAGGTTCTTGCCGATCAAGCTATGTGGGCTGTATGTGGTCGTACTGCTGGTATTGTGTCTTTGGAAGTATTAAAAAAACAAAGAGTCACATTAGACGTGATGCCATTAACCAGCGGTTATTTACCTCTTCCCGTTGTTAGATTGTCTCGATATATTCCAGCACCCGAGTCTAAAAGTGGTAAGCATTTTAATTTTTGAAAAAGTTTGAAATGTTGGAGACACCTTGTTCCTTGTTCTTTATTTGAATGTTATGTCCCTTAAATCTTAACGTAATTTATTTTATATCTCCATCCATTCATATTGCTAACATTAATTAACTTTTTTAAGATACGATTCGTAAAAGTGAAATAGCTTCTAGTTCAAGACTAGAACCATTCAGTCCTGGCCAAGTTTACAATGCTAGTAAAGCACAGCAAGTTCATGTTCTACCAGCGGCACCTTCAGAAGTAAACTAAATGCAAATATTGATATTAATAAGTACATAATACATCTGCAACATTATAGAATGCAAATTGTATGCATATTGATCAAGACCATTTCTACATTCTGGTATATTTCTATGATACTGAGTAATATTATTATTATTATTCATTTATCAATCATCACTGGTTTGTTTATGATTTTTATATTTCTTAAATTGAAATTTGAATTGTGAAGAAAAGTTATATGTTTTGGATTAAGTTATGTTCATACAACGTTTGTTCAAAAGTCAAATTTCAATTTGCATTGTCGTTTATTTCTACTAGTAATAAGTAATTATTAATTTATAAGTTTTGCCATTGAAAGAAACAAAATGATATGACAATATATTATAAACAGTAGGTAAAACTTAAAAGTTTTATTGGTGAAAAATATTTCTTCTTCTGCATTAATGTGATTTATATTCTAGTGAACTAATTGAAGTCTTCATTTTTTTTATATTGTTGTACAGTTTATGTGTAAAATTTGAAAAAACATTTTTCTGTTTAACTTGAAATAAGTTGTAAAAATTTGTTACTTTTATTTTAAAAAGTATGTACTTATATAACTTTTCTACATTATGTATATATAATAGCATAAATAGTTTAAACTGTTTTTTGTTTTTTAAGTATTTAATTTTTTTAATATAAATATTACATGTGTCAGATTTTCATTTTAAAACATTCACAATAACTATATTTAATTCTTAAATCTTCACAAATTATGTTGTTTTAGTTTTAAGATGATTGAATATTTAATTCTTTTTTTTTTTAAGTACAATTCTATACAATTTGTACAGATGTTCATCAAGAATATACTCATAACATTGAATAAGAGCATGAAATTATATAGTTTGTACACAAATACAGCGAGAAATAGTTAACATCTACCTTAAGGATAAAGATGTTGTGTACTATAATAAATATTTGTGCAAAAATGTAAGTACATGTAAGTATATAAAAAGAACAAGATAAATATTATTTATGTTACACTCATTTCTTAGTTTCAATATTCTAAATATGAATATTGCAAAGCAAATTATGATATTGCCATGTTAATTAGAAAATCACCTTTCAATTAAATGGTTTGCTTTCATTCGTCATGTAAATAATATACTTATTACAATACTCAATTTGATATTTATATATATAAAAATGTCGAAACTGGACATATATACATAATATTTTTAGATGATACTACATGTATTCAAGAAAAAAATATATGTTTATTTCTATATTATTTATTAATTAATAGATAGGTAGCAAAAATATAAATTAATCATTAGGCACATTCACCTGCAATTAAAACAATATTTAAGAGAGTGTAATGTTAAAATTATTTTTAATTCAGAATATTTAAATGTCATTTTTAAATGACAAAAATGAATAAAAAGTACATGTATATGTATTTTTTGAACATATGTATACAAAGATATTTGAGTGCATTAAATACAATACCTGTTGTTATTCTTTATTTTAAGTCTAATACAATGTATTTAATGAGAACTACAAGTGTCATGAGATGTTAATACAATATTTGGGTTTACAATGATATTTTATTGTATGTATCAATTTAAAATGTTTTAATTTTATTAATAGCATAAGCAGTTGTCCAAAAAATTCTAAAGTATTTCTGATATAATGTTAAGATTATAAATTTAAAAAACTGGGTTTTATGTAATTCCATGAATACATTATCTGATAATATTGTATCCTATTCACAATAATTAGGCATTGTATAATAGATTAAAATATAACTTTTATTTTTTATATGTACATGTTAAGACAAATCTAAATTCAGAATAAAAAAAGATTTTATAAAATAAGGTAAACAATTGTTTCATTTCATGTAAAAATGTGTATTACATTTAAAGTATAATTTAAGTACGAATTCAAATACATATTATAAGTTGTCATTTAGAACTATATATTTAGATTATCAAGAAAGGAAGTTGTAGGCGTGGAAAGTTAACTTATGCATAAGGCTGGAACGCAGAGTTTTCAGATATACATATATGTATTACATTTTCATGTTTTTTAATACTTCATATGATATTTAATCTTACTTTACATATAATATTATAATTCTAGTGTCATTTTTTGCAGTATGTACGTACAGATACACTTAATTATAAACGTGAAAGAAATATTAATAAGTCGGAAGTGGCTGTTGCGTGAGTAACAATCCAAATCTACGTTTCAATGTTATTCTTTCCCTGGAATATTTATCTTCTGGAGAAAATCGAGCTAGAATAATTTCTTAAATTAATTTATTGTAATGGTTTATAAAACAACATTTTTTTTTTGTTTACCTGGATGAGCTGATAGGGTCGGTTTTCCATAAGGATCGATTTTCTATAAGACAAAAACGCATTTGTAAATATAAGAACAAAAATAAATAGAAGAATATAGTACGCAAAACAAAATAACATTAACATAGGAAAGAAACACCTTTGGTATTTGAAATTAACATATACTTATAATTAATTTCTTTCTTTCTCTTTATAATAACAAATATTTTGTAGTTATTACCTTTAACGTATATACTCGATCTCCAGTTTCATTCAAATAATACATTAAATACATATTTATTTGTTAATCTTTACTGTTCTTTGCCTTAATTCACATAGGTTATATTTTGCACTCACTTTCGATTTCTACCTCGTGGTTAATCATTCATTCCCATCACTTTTTTAACGCATGCGTGATTCGATAATAACTCGATCGACCAGCCAGATCGATTTGTCTAACTAGTAGTTTCAAAATTTTACCGTTGAGGAGAACGATCGGACTAAATGCAGTATTCTAATCTGATAATAACTTATGTATTTTACAAAGTATGCAGATATAATGGTAATTATGTTTGAAATACTCATAAAACTAAAAGTTTCATTTCATAGAATGACGTAAACATACATTTTGAGCTTGCATTTTAGGCATGCATTTAGTATATCTAAGGTCTGAAAATTTCGACCGTTAAATATATGTATGTAGTTAACTACAAAGTACACTCTAAGGTAGTATGATCTTTTTATGCGTAACAATTATTTTAAATCGATGACAAATTATTCATCAATTTTTCTTTGAATTCGAGAAATGTTAATGGAAATTTGAAGTTGCAGGTTGAAAAAATTTCGTTCGCTATTATGTTCGATTAACTTCAATCGCGGTCATAGCGCTGGTATATTATGCGTGTTAAAGGGATTGACAGTGAATGGTGTTCTTCAGTTAATAACCGAGAAGAATTTAAGAGTGGTTTATGCCTGCGTCAGAATATCTCGTGAATGATAGATCTGGTTGTTCACACACGTAACTAACAGTTCCGTGGGTGTAGAAGTTCTGACAATTCTTCTTAGCGAAGTCGAGATTCAAGTACGCATGGTCAATGCAACGAACCGCCAGATAGTCATAATACAGAGTGTCACTTCCGTTGACAGACAAATCATTGTCAGAGTGGAACGAGTATTGCCCGCAACAGGCGTATTTGGACGCGATCTTGTAAATTTTGCGTTTACAAACATTTTTCTAATGTTCTTCGACGATATCCGAAGGTACTTATATTTTTGCGTTATTCATACGTTCACGAGTTTATTCGATGCGAGTGGGATGATCATTTACATTCTAGCTTAATTCATAATTACTACATGACTAATCATTAACATCTAATCATCAATGGACATGTATCGACCTAATTTTATATCAATAGTATAATTATCTGTTTACGCTTTATATTTAGAGAACAGATTGGATAATTTTAACTAATTATTTAATCATTAATTTCTCTTACGTGTATTCAATAACTGGTTAACTGTGAAACATTACAAAAAATTGAAATATAACTTAATTTTTAAGAAACATATCAGATAAATGATAAAAAGTTAAAGCACGTTGAAAAGAAAGATAAGCGCTAGACAAAATAATGTGGCCATAGAAGTTAAAATTATAATCGAAGAAATCCATTTCAACTCGCATTATCTGTAAACACTCTACATATAAAAAATAATCGTATACCGATACCGATACATCGACTTTAAAACTAGCTTGAACTACTAATCTGGTACAGTTCGATGTTATACAGGCAATGGTTCGCTACGAACGGAGTTTCTTTTTTCATAAACAGATATCATATTTTTTCAGATGCAACCAAGAAAAATTCGATGGATTGTTCAAGTCGAGGAAGATCCATGGCAAGGTGAAAGCGTTGAGGATCAGATTACTTCCATTAAAGGTAATTAAAATGTTACAAAATATATGTTAAAGAAATCTATATTTCTCTTACATTTTGGAGCATTCACACAGCCATATATATGTATACATTTAATGATAGAATAATGAAATAAGATGTTATTTACTCGTTTTATTGGTTTCAATAGTACATATCACACTGATAAGTACTATTAAATTTCATTCATTTATTAGGAAGGTACGCTTACTATTGTGACGTTATATGTTATTTACGTAATTATAAATAGAAATGATCGACGTCGCGATCACGTTTCATAGCACGTTTTACCTTGTCTCGTTATGTAAAAATATGCAAGTTTAAAAAACCTCGTTGATGTCATATACTTTCTTTAAATGCATAAATTCATTCACAGAACTTTTCCAATATATCTTCTTCATAATGGTATTGTTTTGGC
Source organism: Xylocopa sonorina (assembly GCF_050948175.1). Classification (NCBI taxonomy): domain Eukaryota; kingdom Metazoa; phylum Arthropoda; class Insecta; order Hymenoptera; family Apidae; genus Xylocopa; species Xylocopa sonorina. Next base: position 7,714,725 of record NC_135197.1, on the reverse strand, counting down.
ACAACTATTAGTTATTATTTTGCTATTTTATACATAGCACAAAGTTTATTAGATTTCTCTTAATAATTCAAGGTGAAGTTGTTGGAATATCATCGATGATTGCGCCTTATCACATCGTGAAATTTGAAGTACTGACCTTGAGAATCTTTCTTGAACAGTACTTCTAAACTCCTACTTTTGAATTTTGATTAGAAATAATTTGTCTGTGCTTATCTTCCCAATTCAATACATTTCTCCCTCTTTTATATGTTTAAGATACATTCCTTTATTATTAATTTAGTTTAAGTATTCGCTATATCTGTTAACTTTTTGATTGATTTTTTGATATGGATAAAGATCATCCTTTGTTCAGTTTCCTTGCTTATAATTCGCACGTGACGATATTTTTAGAGCATGTGCGATATTTCTGGTAAGTGCATTTCACAGTAAGAACAGCAACGGATGTGCATAAACCCTGAAATCAAACATTTTAATTGCATACAGTTCTATGCAATCCGAAGTTCTAAAAATCTTTGTCTCCAAAGTGTGAATGAACCTAAACATCTTACAATATTTTTAAACTGAATGTAACTATCTATGTTTATCGTTAGACAGTTTCTATATTTATAACAAACATTTCTAGCGTCAAATTTATAACGAGATAGTGGTATTGAAAGTATTGTTCAGATGTTCGAACAAATTTGATATTTTATGCGTCGGCGCTGACTTCTCGAAAGAAGATCGCCTACAAGGCAAGCTTCTCAACACCTTACAGTGTCGCGATAGACTGCATCGAATGAGGTTGTTCCTTGTTAACGAAATCTATGCCTGATTATACTGGATAGTGCTATTCATTAGAATCTCATTAAACGATATTGAACCATGTGTGCGCATTAATTGAATCAGTTAGTCTCTTAAATAATGCTTGAAAACGTGTATTCGTTGTTAATTGAATAAGAGATGCTTTCTAAAATTTCAAAAATTTGAAATGTGGTTAGTAGAAATATGATATCGTTATTTTTATAATTACGGTATAATATAATCATTGATTTTAAATATCCGAAAATTTGGTCAGTTTCGCGAGAAAATATAACATAAAAATGCGAATTATATTATGTGATGTATGTGGAATAGTCAAATATATGTAAATAATGATATTATTTGCAGTTTCAACGTTGTAAAAAGAGATGTGATTTATCAACGTGGTGCAAGGTGTAATCGTGCAGTGTATGTTGCAGTGTATATGTGTGATGATTTGTGCATTTAATTTAACGAAATATATAAATGCTTAATGTTCAGTGATTTCAAATGTGGATCTAAGAGAAAACTACTATGGATAATGATATTTGTAAGTACTTTAAATAATGAAATATATCTTTGTTTCGCCTTTATAATTATAGAAATTTAATCATGTTGGCTACATGCGTATTTAGATTCGTGGAAGGATTGTGGTATCTTTGTCTGAGATTGATCGAATTATACATAGTTGAAGAATTGGAAACGTGACGCTGTGGGAGGTCTTTGATACAAAGATGTAAAGGCATTTCTAAGAATTGTACTAATCGTATTACGTCTTGATTTTCAACATAGCTTTTAAAAAGGTGAATTGATGATTAAATATATACACGAACTTGCATAAACAGATAAAAAATTAGCTATTACATATCGAAATGCTTATTATTATATCTATGTCGTATTGGCTTTATTTTTTTATTGATGTTATGCAGATTATATTACATTTTTTTATTATATGTACCCTTTTATCTTTATATTTGTTATATTTATATAAAAATTTGATTTCTACATAGTAGGGTACCGATGATGAATAGAATGTACAACTCGTACATATTGTCGAGCTATACAACCCGCCTCTTTCTACCTGTTCCATTCGAGAGACTACTTCTTTCGATTTCTGAGATCCTGTTTACCTGTGATACATTGGGCCTTACGGTCCACAAGGAGGAGCCCGAGGGCCTGTTCCAGCGCACGTAGATCATGATTTTTCTATGTCCGTTTGACACTTCTTGACTATTTTTAGACACTAATGAATATTCTGTTCTGTCAAATAATTGGTTATCTATCATAATTTTTTTATAAATCGTACAAATATTATGAAACTGATACACTTGAGAGATATAATAGAGTTAAAAGAATGATCAGGAGAATCGTTTTTAAATTCGTAAGTATCAGTTTAATCGATATATTGAACAACTTTAATTCGCAACTAGCTGAGCCGAAATTTTAATACTCCTTTTATTGTTTTCCAATGTGGATATCAATAAAATTTCACGATATTTACTTAGAGCAAGAGAGAAACCATTCGAGGGTAAAAGAAAGGACGGAGCAAAGCGAAGGACGAAATGAAACAGAGGGGAAGTGTACATCGCTAGAGGGCGGGCAAGGGTGGGGGAAGTTGGGCCTTACTTGTCTCGAACTCCGAGGTTGCCAGTTTGCACGGGACTCGGCCGGTGTGCACTTCGTTTGATTGATTATTGGACGCTTGTATGAAAGTAAGAACGCCTGTCAATTTCTTTTTTCTTCCCGTTTTGTATTTTCGGCTCGCAAATCAGCCATCATTCGTTTGTACATCCTTTCATCTTATTGTCACCGAACAGTTGTTTTTCTCCGACTCTCCTGTTGTGTCCCGATACGTACCGTTTGCCTGAACGAGAAACGATATCGTGGCTTCACGCCGTCCAAGTTTCGATCGCGACGAAGATCATAAAGGCTCGAAAGAAACGCAATCCTTGGTGAGAACGAGACGAATAACCAGGAGAGACAGAAATAGTGCGATAGAGTGTACGAGAGGAAGAGGAAGAGAGCTGAAGAGATAGAGAGAGAGAGAGAGAGAAAGTTAAAAGCCCATGGCTGTAAGTGACGACGTGTTTGCGCGTATACGGATGTAGTGGTCTCCTTGACAGTGTGGAATCAACAAGTGTCGCGTACGGATCGTCATTGTCGCGCGTTGTGCGCGCGCGATTCTAACCTCATCGTCGAGATCGGCTCAGGCACTCGGTACGATTCAGTTGAGATCGTTGCTGTTCTCGGTGTTCGCGTCTCGTACGTGCAATCTGTGACAGCCCGCCCAACGTGGCGGCTGTAATCGATGTGATATTCTGTGCTTTTATTCTTTCTGTGCCCTTGGATATTGTTACGTCGCCGATCCGGTGGCTGCGTCTCCGCAACGTCTCAAGATGGAAGTCGTTTACATAGGTATGTCAGTCCGTAATTATGACCTTATTGCCCGCGGGATCATTCGATTGTTGTTACTTGCATTTTGCAATCGTTTCTGGCGTCGTACGAGTCGACGTCTTGATTTTACTTTTATCAGACGATCGTTTCTTATGTCCTATGACGTTGTATGTTGATATTAGGTAAGGACTCGTCTGGTACCGAGGGCTTCGCTTCAACGTAGGGAAGTTAACCTTCATTTTTCTTTGTCTCTTTCGAAATCTTAAGGAGACCCTTGCATTCTTAGTATTATACATCGAAGAATGTTCTGATCTTTATGGTAATCGTTAGTATTTGACTTTCTTATTGGCACGAGTTTCATTTTATTTGTGTTCATTACGATTTAAATTGTATTTGTGTCTGTGTTTATTCTAATATATTTGATAAGTAACTGCACATGTGTCGAAAGGGACGTTCAGGTTTTAAAATCTCATTACTTCTGTACATAGTTCATGGAAAAATGTGGAAAAATGTCATAAACGTTAACGAAGTAGACTATTCTAGCTTTTACCTGTACGTTTTTCTACTCTCACCGTCAGTAGGCAATGAGGCTATCTATGTTCTAAGGTATGCTTTATCTAATCTTTAAAATATTTATTCACCATATACGCGAAACGTATGTATACGTCAAGAAAGAGGTGCGGTACACGTGCACGTCAAGAATGATAACTGGGCTGCGTAAGTGGTGTCATTTAGATTAGGACGCGGTAGGTTTGATAAACATGCTTATATACTTTTAATGAAATTTGAAAATATCGTGCGAATTTTGTACGATGATTTCTTGAAATTCAACAAATTTTACAGATTAATTTTTACATATATGTATACTCTGATTAATAACGATATGTTAATCAATTTCTGTATTTCATTCACTTTGCTAGGGTAACGATAATTGAATGTGTCTTCATTGACAGCCTCCCCAATTATTATGTACGAGAACAATGGTGTATTTTCATGGAAAAACTGGAATCTTGTTTGTTAAATAATTCGCGTAAGGCCGTCTGCATTAATTGGCTCATCAACACACAAGTACTCACGTAATTGTCAAGATAGTTGAATTAAAGTGTTTGCTGTGTGAACGCACTATATTTAGCAGAAATTATCGTTCATGTAGGTATGTAACACTGTTCTTCGATAAATTTGTACCCATTTATTTCTGTTGTAAACAATGTTTAAATGTCGACATATTTCACGTACTTCTTGTTTAAGAATTAATAACTGGTATTGTGAGATGAATGACTCACGGTAACACGTGTCAAAATAATGAAGTTCTTTGTTTTCCTGATTTCAATGAATTTATTTTAGCGGAAGGAACGTATTCCTCGTTCACAGAAGCTTAAATTGGAAGAAAACAGTTATGTTGTGAATGGAAAATTGAATGTATGGAGGATTGTTTATGGTACCGTGTATTTGGTTATCTGGAGCGTTTTTTGTGCTGTGTGATTTTTGAAACGCGTTACTCTTCGTTATACAAAGATAGGTACGTATTTCATTCGAGATATTTATCAAAGATTATAATACTACATCACTAAACTTTTATAATTTTCCTCGCTATTCAAAGCTTTCGCCATGGTACCTACTCTAGTTTGATTTTAATCAGTCTCTTACTGACGCCGCCCAAGTCAAACATTCTCAATTGGTTTGATTCTTTGCAATTTTCTTTGACCGCGTTCGGTTTGAATTCTATTTTAATTCTACGTAATCTGACTTAATTTACTTGAGTGCAATGAATTTTTTATAATTGGCAATGTTTTATTCATAGATTCGTACTAAGGCAGGATAAATCAATAGAAGGAACTGCATGATATCTATATGCTGATTATCATACCAACAAGTGGCTGAAAATGAGTTCTAAGCCGTGCATGTATATATATAGTAGAATGGTGGCATGAACGTTACGCGGTCCCATCGGTTCATTTGACCTGTGAACTTCAGATGGTGGTGCGTACGGGGCCCATGGCACGCGTTCCAGTATACACACCAGAGGAGAAGCCGTTCTGACGGTCGGTAGTCCGCATTGTCATCTCGTTTAAACGATTGTTCGCCACGCTGCCGGTTATCCTAGGTGGTTGGCTTGTTTGCAAAGTGCTCGATTTGCATTCAGTCCTGGTGCCAATGAATGAAACAGCGGCATCGAATGGCTTATAGCCGAAAAGCGTTTAAAAGCTTTGCGCCTTTTGTGCCAACGGTTGTGTAAGGTTGCATACACTCTATTGAAGTATAGGGACACGCGAAATACGTTTGATATCCGGTAAATGAGCGTGTTTTGGGCCCAGATTGCTTTTTACGTTGTATGGATCAATAGTTACTTTCTACTCTTTCTTTTTACCGCACATCTATCATTCTTATATTAAATTATTCTATAAGGTTTTGGTGTTCTTTAAAATCCTTTTACATTTTTAGATATAATAGAAGATTTTGGAAAATGTTTGCTTCGATATCTTTATAATGGAGAGGAAATAACTCACAAGAACCAATTGATTATAGGCAAACTATGGTGTCTTCCTATTGTTTGCGACTATGACATAAAATTGCCAACATTAATCGTAGCCACCGCAGACCGTCGAGTTAAGGATATTTATAGACTAATTTTCCGGTGTGCGGAAGGGTTACAAGTTTCTCGATTGCCAGGCACAGTGTTTGCAACGAAATTGAGGTAATTTATCGTATAACGTCACTATTTCGCATTTCTGACGTGTAACTTACTGCGTCTTTTGGGTTCACCTCTTCTTATTTTCTCGACATCTGCATCTCTTTAATGTAAAGGCGACGTTAAGTAGTTTCGAGCACCTTGCTCAGGAAATTCTGTAAAGTTGCTTAACGATTTTAGTGAAAAAGAAGTAATTCATATATGTGGAGAGAGATGGGGAAAGAAAGAATCAGGTTCGAGTTAATTCGAGTTTGCCGAGCGATTAGCGTTCATCAAGAAATGGTGGGTACGAGGTACAGCTTGACGTGAAATTACGATCCACCGTGTACAATTCTACAAGAGATTCGAGCGTGAGCATAAAGATATCCACATAGGTGGAGAGCATTTCTCTCGCGAGCGGTAGTTGATACGGGAAAAATTCCGCGTCCTTGAGGTAACTGACACTCGAGATCGCGCTACGCCAGCGATACTGCAAGCCTAGCGCACTATCGATGGCGTAATGGCCACTGATGTAATGAAAAGATTAGCATAATTGTAAACATAAAATCTCTATTATGTTCAGGGATCTAATTTTTCCTTATCGGACAATACACTGTTTGAAGTATGTAGACCCCTGGGGTGAAGCGTCCATTGGTTAGTTTCGAGAATGAGATAATCTAAAGAAATACGTTATCCTTGGCTAGTTTGCAGAGTAAAGTGACTCATAATGCCTTTTGCGAACGGCAAAACGGGAATGATGAAGGATTCAAAGTTTCGTTTTAGAAAGTTCGTTTTGATAAGTGTCAGTAGCAGCGGCGCTTTGCCGCGAAATATTTGTTTCGTTGATTTGCTCTAATGAATAGCGCGTATGGTGAAGAAGGGAACGCGTGTTAGCGTGCGTTTAGCTAAGTTTAGCGGTGGTTTCAGATGGTTGGCACACTGTTTCCTCGGCGATGTATTATCGCGGCGTTAACAGCATTACGCGTTCCGAACTTGCGGTTCGTTCAACCCTCGCAATAAGGGAAAGGGTGGTTACTGACAATTGTTTCTTATTTGGGAAGCAGAGTAGCGAGGTATCGAAACTAGTACTTGCTCCAACTTACATACTCGTTCTCGTTGATGATATCCAACTTGGAAGTTAAGTTTTATTACGCTCTACTTTACAATTTCGTTCTATTTTGTTACGATAATGTTGGTACGTTCATCGTGTATTCACAACAGTATTGTTTTTACGTTGTTAGAAGTTGTAATTAATTTTCTGCGCTGTTCTACGCTTCCATGTAAAGTAATAGTGTATGAATACACATACCTAGATAGTTTCCTCGCGCGCGTCATACTAGGCCACCGTTGCTTACGTTAGTTGCTTTGAAAGTGAACCGGCAGATGTGCATGAATGTATAAACACTTGCATCCAGCTTTGGATTTTGGGAAATGTTTGAGAAATTCGATATAGATAGTCTATGCGACGTACGCGTACAGCTGTCTCGTTCCCTGATACATTCAATTTCATATGAACCAATACACAAGCACGCTGTTTTCAACGCATGTACATAAGTACTTCGAAAATCAGTAGAGCCAAGACTGACACGACATAACGGTTCTATGAGTTAGATGCATACTTTTGATGGATACCAAGCACTTTACTGTTACCAGTGATGCATGGGGCTATGTTATATAAACTGTCCAGTCATAAATAGTCAATCATTTCAAGTGATGACAGATCAAAATGATTTTTCCTGTATTCTTACAGCTATCTGTCATATCTCTTCGTTTATAGGAATTCGATTTATATTCGTATACAGTTTTCAACATCGATCTTGTAATTCAAACAACTTATCCTGCTATTAGTGTAATTGCAATAATGGTATTTAGTCGGATGAACGACTTTCTACCTGTTTCTTTAATGGGCTTTAATTCAACCGTATCTCACCAGTTAAAGTGAAAAATCTAGTTGCATTTTGCCGTTGACATAGAAATAACCGGTACCAGTGAACAGGAAGACTTCGCTCCGACAGTGATCGTGACAATGTTGAGGTCCGCGTTTCGTGTTGGATGACCTCGGCTATGGAATTCCGTTATATCCATCATGTGCAGTCATCGTTATTTATGATTTACCATCGCGTTTCTTCTCGTAAACTATTTCTAAAAATTTTCTACCCCTTCGGATTATAACAATGCAGGAAATGCCTTTTTAAAATTCATCGGGCCTAGGGCGTTAACATCGTATGTGAATAGAATGGACATCAAATCTTCTACTGAAAACTCGTACACGAAAAGGCAAGGTATTCACTAATAATTTTACTGTAATTATTCGTATTGTAATACTTAAAGGTAAAAGTACTGAAATGGTAAAATATTTCCAGAATCCGCCAGCAATCGATTTCTACGGTGAATCATCCTGCTCGTGGCAAGTGAGAGGATATTTTTAAACAACGAGTTAACTCATCCACCCAAGTTAACGAGCAAATACCATCCTATTAGTAGCGGTGGTTAAACGCTCCTCTGTGTCGAACAATCGCGCCAATGGTCGTTACTCTCGATCGCGTAGGATGGCCGATCGAATCTGCGCAGAAAGTGCCCTGTTACGTGTCGCGATTGAATTTTTTTGATCGAAGACGGGGCGGAGGTTCAGCCTTCCAGGGGAAGGTAACGAAGTCATCGTGGAAAGAAAACCGGCGATCCGTACGATCCGGTGCAAAAGAACTCGGTGCACCATATTCGGAAGCGGCACGGTTTCGCAAGGAAAGTTCCACGTTGGCCGATGCCCAGGCCAGGAAAGACGCGCGCTCTCGTGCGCGTATCTTACGGCATACTTCTGCTTCGGCTACGTGATCGTCATCCGCGATTTCTGGATCCCCTTCCCGCACCCCCTCCAGCCCCCTACCATCCACTGCTATCTCGTACCCCTTCTGGTCGTAAGATAAGCACAGCCGTTCGTTCATTCATCGATGGACGCTGACGTCCGCGTGGCTTCTCGAGTCCGCTGAAATGTAGGGTGAAGAAGAATACACTGCTTTCCGAACTGCTTAGCGCCAGGGATTCTGATAGACTCCCGATGATTAATCTCTCTGGCGGTGTTCGCGGAGTTCATGATGTCGAGATGTTTCATTTGGCAATAATTCGGAGCATTCGACGAGGAACGTGGAGATCCAGTCGAAGGCAGTGATGAATGGTGATAGATGGGAGAGAGGATAGACGATCTAAGAGGATCGCTAAGGAAGCGGGATGTTAGATCGTATAAATAAGCTTGAGAGAGGGTTTTCTTAGAGTTGGTTTTGAAAGAATTTACGTAGCGTTGTCTGGGATAAAAGCAATAGGGATTGGAATCTGAATATTCTGGTTTCTTGTAAAAATGGAGCTATAATATATGCGGTTCTGTCGGGTTTCGAAGGACTCTGCGAAGACAGGAAGAATAAATGGAAGACTATTTTGGTCAAAGTACAAAGTGTATTGTTCGAGCAAACTTAAACGTCATATATTTATGAAGAGCCACCGGATGTCGGATGGATTATTCATTCCGTAATCGATATATCGTATGGTCGTAAAATGAGATCTCCGATGGTTCGTGAAAAGTCGCTAGTCGTACAGGTATTTAAGCACCGTGTTTATGACTTTCTGTTGGTCGACCTAAATTTCAAGAGTTTACTGCTGGCTGCACCGAGGTCAATGAGTGTCAACGCGATAGATGACGAGCCGTCGTTGCCACGTCGACAATAATTTCGCGGTGGTGTCGGAATGACAATGAAACCACTGCTGTTGCCGCAGAAATAAGATATTCAGATCAAGATTCTTTGCTGTTTTTTTCATCTGAATTGTAATCACTGCGAGATTTGAATTTTCTGCGTTTCTGCAAGTTTTACGGAACAGTTTCGCTAAACGTGTATTATATGATGTACATTGTAATTGGTAATAAGTACTTCTTATCCCATTAAGTACACGAGAGACGATTTTTTTATTTATAACTTCCTTTACATTTACAATTTCCTGATTGCTCCGAATCGTGATTTCTGCAATCATTTCGAACACTATGCATATTTTTAAGACAGACGAGGAGAAACGATCACAGTAGGGATTAAGTTTATTGCTCTAAATTATGTCTACTCAACGATACGAGTGTGACAAATTAATCTTCTTAAATTCTGCACACTATTTTCTGATCGTTCTAATGGTTACGCTTATATGTTGCAGATGAGCGAGAGGACGTACAAAAGAAAACGTTTGCAAAATGGATCAATTCGCAGTTGCTCAAAGTGAGTATTAAATTATCTAAGACTAATCATAAGAATAATAATGCATTATACTTGAATATAAAGTCCAAGATCGTACGATCAAAAATATGAACATGATCGTTTTATGGTACTGAATTAATCGAATCGTTATACAGAATCATCACGAACCAATTTCCGATTTATTCGTCGACTTAAGAGATGGCAATCGGTTGCTGTCCCTCTTGGAAGTTCTTACGTCAAAAGTTTACGTAAGTACAGTATTTTTAATAACGAGTAATTATTTTGCGATTCGCAGCTGATGTAATTTATTAAATATACCTCTGACAGTTGTTCTTTTTTTATCCGCTTCCCAGTGGTTGTAATAGTGCGTTTCCTATTTACATTATGTGAGCAGTACTAATAGAATTCCGAGCAGGTGCGCCTATCGAGTATTACGAATATTCGCGTGTGAGTGCTGATTATCTATGCACAGTAGGCGTAAAAGCATTCCGAGCGAAAAATATGCGTCGTTCCGTGTATTTGTGCCGTTTTACGGACGTCTTTATCCATGCGGAAGATTTACTTCATTTAAATGCCTCCCTCATTAAGTCGCACTTATTCCCAATTTGCATTTATTCAACGATTTCGAAAATTTAATAGCGACTCTAATTATAATTATTGATATTGATTGTTGCTTTACTTGAATAGCGTGTCGACGTTGATTAATTTGATTTATTTGCAGAAAAGAGAACGCGGACGTATGAGAGTTCATCATTTAAATAACGTTAATAAAGCTTTGCAAATTCTTGAACAGAACAACGTGAGTTACCAACGTCGCATCTTTTTATAAGGGAAGGCATAGTAAGCGCGGATTAATGGATTTTTCTATCCTTCTTAGGTGAAACTTGTAAACATCAGCAGTAACGATATCGTTGACGGAAATCCTAAGCTAACACTCGGATTAGTATGGAGCATTATTCTACACTGGCAGGTCAGTTTTATGGCTGGATCATTTCGCCAAGCATGGCAAAGTTATCAGCGAACATTAAATATCTTTTTATTACTTGATCATCCGTGTAATCATGTAGTGAGCGGCCCCCTTTAATTTCTCGTTTACTTGAAAGTATACTGAATATATTTATATAGGTACATTATCATCTGAAGGATTTAATGACGGAACTGCAACAGACAAATTTGGAAAAAACTCTTTTAGCATGGTGTCGCCAGAATTCACAGGTGAATCCTTGCTTGCAAAATTAATTTTCTTTGTTATCGATACAACACGTACCAACGATGGTAAAATTATGGAACGTATGTTTTTCGTAGAATTATCCTGGAGTTGATATTAAAAACTTCACAACATCTTGGTCGGACGGTCTAGCGTTCAATGCGATCCTTCACAAATGGAAACCACATTTATTTGATTTTAATAATATAGCCCGTAAACATCCGAACGCTAGATTAGATCATGCGTTCCGTATTGCTCAGGAACAATTAGGTATCGAACGCCTATTGGATCCAGAAGGTAAATTAAATGAAACATCAGAGTAATACTAGTTTTCTGTTATCATCCTTTGAATTTGAAAGTCTATATTTTTTTATCACAGATGTAAATACATCGGTACCAGATAAAAAATCGATAATGATGTACGTTATGTGCCTCTTCCAATCATTACCTCATTCTGGAGACGATATAGGCGAACTAGATCTCCCAGTAACAAGCGATAACAGCCCAGTTACAACACCAGGCGCAGAGGTACTTAAGTCGATTTCATAACGTTTACTAATTGCAATTTCCTCTCACAGGAAAATGTCATAAGTGTATTTCTGGTTTGATGAGGTAGTGTTCCATTAAAAAAAAAAGAAAAATGCCTATTACAGAATACGCTATCTTTTACGAATTTTGGAACGCCAGCATCGCGGCCAATGAGTCTAGCAACGAACGTGTCGGTGGAACTTGGTGGTTACCAAGTCGCTCTCGAGGAAGTTTTAACCTGGCTTCTGGAAGCAGAGGATAAATTGAATCACGCTCCAGAACCGGGGTCTAGTTTAGAAGTATTGAAACAACAATTTCACGAGCACGAAACGTTTTTAATGGAACTGTCCGGACATCAGGACGGAGTTGGTGCTGTGCTGGAAGAAGGCGCGAGATTATTGGCGGAAGGTGGTTTACATAAGGACGAGGAGCACGAAGTTCGTGTTCAAATGTCGTTATTAAATTCTCGATGGGAAGGACTCCGAATGCGGGCGATGGAAAGGCAAACGAAAATTCACGAGGTTGCGTCCGGTTTAAGCATCGCCGATTATATGTTACTTTTTCTCGATGTTAATCATTTTCCGTCGTAATTATAGGTTCTTATGCAAATGCAACAAGGCCAGTTGGATGCATTACGACAGTGGTTAACGAGGACTGAGGATAGGATTTCGTTAATGGCAGCCATTGAATTGAACCAATCTGCCTTGGATGAGCAACTGAAGCAATTAAACGAACTAGAGCAAGATATCGAGGCGCAGCAAGGAATTGTCGATGGAATGAGAAATATGGTGGTCGTTGTAGACGAAGAGAACTCTGAAGCAGTTTATGCTCAAATGGAAGATCAATTATCTGCTCTTGGTGAAAGATGGACCCATATTTGTCAGTGGAAAGAAGAAAGAAGGCAACGGTTACAGGCTTTCTCCTCGCTTTGGCAAAACGTTAACGACGATTACAAAAGATTAGTATCGTGGTTGAACGAAACTGAAATCACGTTGAAACAAATGGAGGCAAATCCAGCGACTGAGATCGGTGAAGTACTGGAACGAATAAAGAAATTGCAAATTTTAAAAATGGAGATGGATGCGAATCAGAGGAAGCTGGCGTCTCTGCAAGAATCAATTCAAGAACTGGAAGGGCAAAGTACATCGTCAGAATGTATTCATATATTAGAAAAGATCGAAAATCTACAAGATCGATGGGAAGCGGTGGGGCAAATAATGGAAGTGCAGACGCAAAGGGTAATCTACAGCATTTGGTTGAAATACATTATTCGTAAGAAATATAATTCTATACCTTTATGTTATATTAGATAACAAACTCTGGATTTGAATTCGATTTGAAAACTGAGAGAGAGACAACAGTAATTACAGGCAATGAATGGATGTCCGAGACGATAACGAGTATCGCTTATAAGGAAGAAATTTCTGCAACGGTATGTTTGTGAAACATTCAACAGGACTGTTATCTAATATTTATCTACTTTTCATTATCAGTAAATAATGTGTCGTTATTTGTATTATTGCTCTTTCATAGTCAACACCTCATAGTGATTCAAAGAAACGCCGTGTAGATAATACAACTAGGCATGAATTTGAGTCTGCGTTACATAATCTGTATAAATGGCTCGATTACGTTGATCTAGAAATTGGACGATCTGAAGGTGTATTTAATGAATTGAGCGTTGAAGAGAAAAAAGTAGTGTACAATGATACGATAACTGATATAGAGGCGCATAAAAATGATTATAACAAAGTTTTGGAATTAGGGAAACAGCTTCTTGATGAGCTAAAAGATGCTAACGAATCGGTTGACGCAGAGGAAACAAAAATTAAAGATATACAGAATTGCTGGATGGCAACTAATAATCGGCTCGATGAAATAAAAACTCGTATAATTTATCTGGAAGAAGTAAAAAAGTTTCGAACGGAATTGGCTAGTTTAAATTTAATGTTGGATAGCTATTCTAAGTGGTTCGATTCAAACAAAGGAAACAGTCAAGTGGAACCATTTAGGGTAATTTCTCTTTTTCATACAATTTTTTGGGTGGTCCAAACGAAATATGATTATCTTATAACATGATTTGTATTTAGGTAAAACTGAAATCAATGAAATCCCATGAAGACCGTATAAAAAAATTGTTAGAAAAAGCCAAAGAATTGTCAGAAGATCAAACTGGTATTAATGAATCCGCTAATTTAAATGCAGATATGCAAACTTTTATTTCTAGTTGGGAAAAATTATACAAAGTGTGAGTATATATTTATTTCATTTTGCTATTAATGGATGAGAAATCCATTTGTAAATTATTTTAATAAATTTCTTTAACCGTTATAGATTATCCGAAAGGTTGGCTGAATTAAATGACGCTGCTGACAAAGCACCACCAAAGAAATATACAGATGCAGTTGTTAATCTTACGTCTTTTATTAACAATGTCGAAAGTATGTTATTGTCAGAGCATATAGTGATGTCGGACGACAAGACAATGACGGAACAGCTACGAAAGTTTAGCGATCTGCAACATTCTTTAAAGGAACATCAAGAAATTTTCAATTACGTAAATAGTGTTGGACATGATCTAATAATGAAAACTAATGGAGATTCTCAAGGACAGAGACTTAAAGATGTTTTGCAAGATCTTAACACCAAATGGAGCGACATACCTATAATATTAGAAGAACGCCAACAAAACTTGTTAAAAGGTATGTATAATTAAATATAAGTTTGTAATTATTCAAAAATTCATATATAATATATTTTACTGTAATGTATCTAATATTAATGTAGACATACAAGCCCTAAAGACATTCAATAATGAGCTTTCGGATCTTGAGAATTGGCTTGAAAGGTCATCTCGGTACTTGGAAGAATTATCAAAAGGTAATCCATCAGATGATATTGAAGCAATGGAGCTTAAGTTGAAGCAGATTCAATCATTTTGCGAAGATATAAATCGAACAAAGCCGAGGATAGAAAGACTGCAAACCTCTACAAATAGGCTACTAGAGAATTCTGAACCAAAATTTGCGAACGTATTGAACAGTAAATTAGAAGTTATATCGCACAAATGGAATGCTATCGTTGATGGTGCTAAAAGTTTAAATGATAACTACGAGGATGCTTTGAAAAAAAATGATGAAATAATAAATGGAATAGAAGATTTTACAAAGTGGTTATCGGCTTTAGAAAAAGAAATACCAATAGAAACCAACATAACGTCTTCAGTGGAACTATTTCAAGTTCGCGGTCGATATCAGACATTGAAAGAAAAAATAGATAAACGAGTAGAAGAATTTAGGAATCTTAATGAAATGGGTAATGATAAGTTGTTAAGCTCTGAAGGATCTTCGGTACAAGAACTTGGTAGACGATTTACATTCTTAAATGCTCGATGGACGGACGTTACAGATCGTATTTACGAACGTTATAGACATTTACAAAATGCTAGCCACGAGTACGGTGAATTCCGTGCTTTAGTTGCGCAAGAGAGTGATTGGTTGGATAAATTAGATAAACGATTGAAGAGATCGACGGAAAGTGCTGCGGACGCTGAAGAAATATCAGAAGAACTTGATGTAAGTATAAATTTTATAATACGGGAGAAAATTGTACAGTATGATCTGTTTCGATAAGTAACGTGCTATTTTGTGCTTTAAAAAGGACTTGGAGAATTACATACGAAATCATCCAGAATTTAGACTTGAAAAGATTCAAGAAATTGGTAAACAATTAGTTGAAAGTAATATCATGACACAGTCCATCCAAACAGATGTAGAGAGTTTAACAAGTCGCTGGGAAACCTTGAATAATCAGGTATGAACTGTTATGTACAATACCATGGTCTTTTATATATTAACTTTATTTTTTCTTTAAATTTTGTTTGTAACCAAAAATTGTATTTATTTTTAACTGCATGCATCATTACTAAAGAAGTCTTGAATACTTATTTAGTTATATCCATTGAAAGACATTATCTATTATTCTGCTTTGAGAAATTGCTCTTGCTTGTACGAATTATGAAGCTTTTTATTTATTTTATAATCGTTCTACATGATTCTTTACGCGTTGTGAATTATATTCGTGTGAATTTACAACATTAGACGAAGTTCAATAGTTCAATATCATTGGTATATATTTTTCTTAAGTTTATGACCTTTTCTACAGACATTTAGTTTATAACTACATATTTATATGCAGCTTTTTTCTTATTCTCCGAATACGTGTATACGACAAAGTTGCTTTAATTAAGTTACATAGAAAATTAGAGTTGTATTTTGAGTAGGCAAGGCAGCGAGCAAAGCTGCTGGAAGGATCCGTGAAGCAAGCACAACAATCAGAAGGACGTATTCTTGCTCTTCAGCACTCCTTAACGCAAATAGATTCTGTACTAACTGCACGTCTTGACTGCGACCTTACTGCCGATGATTTGCCTCATGATTATCAGGTCTGTTAGTGAAATTTTTGTTATCTGTTTACTAAACGTTTATCAGATAAAATTTTTCAATTCATCTGTAAATGAATACATCATAATGTGAATTTTAATACACGTGCTAAATTAATTTTTTGCCGTCGTATTTACAAACATTGTATATAAAACATTATTGCGATGAAGCATGACGAAAGGAAAATAATTTTTAGATTCGTAAAAAATATAAATTATACGTAATGTATAATGCATTATACATGTATCTTTAACGTACAGACTTTTATGTCTGTACATCGTGTATGAATATAAATATCAAATTAATGTTAATTGTTGTATACATTAATAATTCAGAAATTAATGGAAGAAATGGAGCATCAGCGCATGACGCTTAAAGAAATGGCATTACAAATTGATTCATATAAAGCGTCTGGAAAACAGGAAGCCGCATTGCGATTGCAAGAGCAATTAACCCTTATCGAGCAAAAGTTTTCTGAAGTCCAAAAGAAGTTCCAACGATTTCGTTGTCCGACAAATTTAGAGCCTAGATTATCCAGAGCTTTGCGCGAACTTAGGGGAATAGAAGAAGCAACGTGTTTACTAGAATTGGCATCAGAGGATCCAGAGGCCATTGAAGGTCAACTTAAACATTGTCTGGTAATTAATTATTTCGTTTACATTCCTTTATTCACCATATAATTTCAAGGAGTATGAATATTTGTAATTTATTATTTTTTATAGCGTTTTTATCAAACATTAAGCGAAATTAAAAGCGAAGTAGAAAATATTATTATAACTGGTCGAAAATTAGTTGAAGAAAAAAGTGTTGCTGAACCAGAGAAATTTTCGAGACGAATCGACATGTTAAAAGATTTATATAATAGGGTAATATATATGTTACATTGATACGTGAATTCGTTGACTATTATTTCTAACGTAAAATGTTACATGTATTCATTTGTTCTAGCTGGGTTTACATATAACTGAATCAAAAGCATGCTTGGAATCAGCCTTGGATTTGTCGCGTGATATGTATAAGAATATGTCTTACATTAACATGTCCATAGACAGTATTAATAAAGAATTAGATACACAAAAAAACATGCCCGACCTTCCGGTGAACGCTATATATGTACGAGTAAGTATGTTAATGTACAGTAATTGAATGTGGAGTTTTCAAATTGTTAAAACAGTTTGTACGAAACTAAATGCCTATGTAATGTCTTAATTAGGAAACTTTGACAGAAGTAATACCTCGATTGAACGTTGTCAAAGATAAGTTATTGCATTCTCAAGAAAAATTTTCCAAACTATGTGATCCTATGTATTTGGAGCAACTTAAAGAGAAGTTGTCAGACGTTGTTATCAGATTAGCGAATACCGAAAAGCGATTAAGACTTTGTAATACTTTAGAGGTAAGTTTGTAATATATAAACAATTATTACTTTTCAGGTAAAAAACTAAATTTTTGTTTTTCCAGGAAGAACCTAATGTCGATGAAATAAATGCATGGCTCTTACAAGTTGAAGAAAAATTGAATAAGTTAGACAGTGTTCCCATTGATCAATTAACGGAAAATCATTTTGAACAATGCAAAGTAATTGGTGACTTAAGGCTATTATGTATTACAACATCTTAATCTAACATTTATCTAATAGCTTTTACTTCGGTTCTTGTAGGCTGTTCAAAGCGAAATGATTGAAGCAAAACCTAAAGTCAATCAACTACAACGTTATACTTATTATGAGAAAGTAGCAGATGTCTGCAAGAAGTGGGAGGATATGTCCAATAGAATACAAGTAAGTGTACTTATGAAATATATTTAAATATCATTCACTGCGCGCTTGTTTCCTCATTGCTTGTATTGCTTAATCTTTACCTTAACATTTGGTATATGTAATGCTTGTGCTTTATAGTACCATTACGTATATCTCATCAACTACAATTTTCTGTAATATATTGCATAATTTTTTAATTTTTTTTACATATATTATAACAGTATAATATTTTATGTGATTTTCGAAAATGAACGTTTTAATTCCACTAAATATATAAACCGTAGATACGTCAAATTTTTACGTTTGAATTTTTGTTTTTATTGCTAATATTAATAATACATATAAACTATTAGTCTATAACATAGAGTTATTATTTATTTTCTCTCAGTTCAGTTTCTGGCAGACTCAATTATGATAAATTTACTATATAGTTCTTTAAAGTATTAATCAATGGATATATAAATAAATCATATATATACATGTATATTTTTATTTTTTAAGTTTGGTCACATTATTATTATGTATATTCTTAGCACTTCATTGTATGAGTATTATATGTAAGTTACATTGGTGCCTAGTAATGAACTTTTTGGAGTTTTTTTGATCCTGTCCAAGAGGTGTCTCTATCTATGTAAATAATACTGTCATTATTAATAAAATGCAGTTATAAACTTTGGTGGATGGAAAAACTCGATATCGATCAATCATCTCTGACGTTGTCTCTCCCCTTGTATACATTTTTATACAGGAATCTGAATATGATTTAGCAAAACGAAACGAATAAGGAATGAACAGAAATATATTCCGAGTTTTTGTACTGGTGATGGATACACGCAAAGGAAAAGCTTTGTTTGCACAGTGAAATGCATTGTCACTTTCATTTTGGCCATGCTTGATATTGTCACACTATTAACAACGCTCTTTCAAATTAACTGTTGCCTATCCATGAATTTTCTGTTACCCAATCATATTTTCACAGGAATGGATCCACAAAATCACAGACAGTTTATTAATAAAAAGTAAGGTGGGAGAGACTAAGGGGAGAGACAATTATGGACGCGCTAAATTGTCTAGGCAGCCGGATCAAACTTCGGCGCAGCTAGTTAAAAAAGAGAATAAATTGATAGATGAGAATGAGGAGATATATGGTATAGGATATCTTAATCCTGCGTTTGATGAAAGTCAATGTAACGTTGTGCGTACGCCGGAGAGTTCGCCAATTGAGATAGTTCATCGAAGTCGGAAATCTTCCACAAAATCAGAGAAAGTAAAGACTAAAATTGTAGATACTGGTAGAAGTGTTAGACGAAAGTTAGATATGAGTTCTGTACCCGATGTCGTTCAAACCTCTCAACCTCAGATAGTTCAAATCGATGATGACCTACCTTCTTCATCTCCAGACACTCTAGATGCGTACATGGCCGATGAGGAATTCTTTTTATCCAAAAATAGTACATTGTTTTCTCAAGTTTCTTCTAATACACTGGTCACCACAGACACAAAACTATTCAACGTGTACAATACACAGTCGAATCCCTTTCGTATCGTTGAAGTAAAAGAAATGGAAATAGTTAAATCGATTGCATCTCCCGAAGATCATGTAATATTACCAAGTGCAAATGTCAGTGTAGGATTAATGCCGCAAGTTGTAGAGAGAGTAGAGATTACAGAAGCAGAGGATACAGAAACAGAGCCAGAATCAGTAGATACTGATACGGAAGATAAAGACACTAGGGTAATAAGTTGTAGTGGAATTAGTGGTGGGAATCAGATCGTTAATAAAAAGAGGGAGCTTATCCCTATTTTAAAGAAGAAGAGGGTAATAGATCCGTATTCTGCAAAAACCGCTAAGAAGTTAACTCTTAAACTAGACGTTAAGTGTATATCGCCGGATAAAAAGATTTCGAGTAGCAAATCGATAAAAGATAGAAGTGTTGTACGGTCGAGTTCAATCAATTCAGTTTCCTGTCAAGTAAATAAATCTGAGAAATATGCTGCATTGAAAGATAAGGATAGCGTTGCTGAATATCTTATACTCGAAGATAGAGAAGCAAGTGCAAAGTTAAGCTCGAAGGGTAGTACCTCTGGTCTTTCTCTTACACCAGCAATTAGTTCCACGAAAAGGAAGAAAGAACACGTTAATGATAAAGACTCAATATCTGTAAAGGATCCAGAGTTTGTAAAGTTACGTGCCACTGAGAACCATAACGTTGATTGCGAGAAAGCTACGAGATCATCGTTTTACAAACGTACTAGGAGTATCTCAAAAGATGATACGTTAGAGGATTGTGAAAGCTTTTACGGAAGCGATAAAGAAACCGACGATGTTTTAATTTTTTCTGATGACACAGAGATTGATGTTGGAAGTTCCAGTTCGGATGGAGAAGATCCAAATTTAGGAGAACATGTTGAGCACCTCTTGGGCAAGGTAATTCTAATAGCACTTAACTTGCCATTGTAGGTTTTACAGTGTATGTTATGCGCTATTAATAATACAATTCGTAACAGTAATAATTAATACAAGTTGAGGCTTTTGTAGATACATAATAGTAGGTGAGGGCTACCGTATATATACGAAGAGAGTTAAATACCTTTTACAATTTTTAATCATTTTGTCATATGTAGATACAGGCAGAAAAATTATCACAGGAAATACAACATAAAGCAGAGGCAAGAAGTTCCGGTGATAAGAGAGCTTTTAAAGTATCACCCGGTTTATCCAGAACAGGCTTGGAGAAAAACATTTTGGAGTTTGAACAAGCTGCACAACGAATGTTACATAGGATGGATGTTATGCTAATGAGCATCAGCGGCATCAGTAACGAAAAAGATCCTACTAAGCGTTTGGAGGTTTGTAATTAAGTTATGTTGAAAGTTCCTGCTGTTCTGAAGAACTCATTTTGAAATAAAAGAGTTCTAAATACCTTTGACATTTAACTATAGTATATATTTTTATGCAATAAATGTACATATGTTTTAGGTACTAAAGGGAGAAGTTAGTACTCTTGCACCAGATGCAGCAGCTTTGATAAGTAAAGGCGACGGTCTAGTCATGACAGTGCACACATCTGATCCTGTTAGGGCTGAGAAGATAAAGAACGAACACCAGGATAAATTAAGAAGTAAATGGCATCAAGTCATGTCGGAAATAGATACGAGGCGTGTACAAGCACAGCGAGGAGAAGAGATGCTACGACAATATAACAATATAGTAGCAGAATTTGAAGACTGGTTTAGAGATGTGCCACTGAAGCTTGAACAAGTGAATAATTATGAAGGCCAATTAGAGTCGTTTACTGTCGAATTTGATGCCAAGAAGGGACAGATTCATAAATTAAATGATATCGCTAATGAATTGAAGAGATTAAATGTTGGATATTCTGAAACTGTACGTTATAGCATTAACAGTAGATGGCAAGAAGTTAGTTCACAATTTAAAAGATTTAGTGGTAGTAAGGACAAGGACAAGCATGTAACGGATAAAAAGGTTGAAGTGGTATGTCTTCATTTTCTATTCTCAATTGATGAATTTGTTAAACATAGTTTTTATATTGATCTTATTTTATTGTATTTTAGGATGTGGGGGGAGTGGATATGCAAGAATTTACTATGAGGGTTAATAAGATTAGAGAAGCTGTCGTGACCGTGACACGATCTTTAAACTCCGTGCCTCTGAATGGTGATGATTACGAAATGTTCTCGAGTCAAGAGGAGTGTTTGAAAAAAATTAGTAATGCATTAAGTATTCTTAAGCCAAGCATTGAAGAGATCAATTCTGTTTTTGAAAACGTAGCTTCCCAGTTAAGAAGAGAACAGGCTGAACAAATCAGACGTTTAAGTGACAAATTGCGGGAGGAATGGATAAATGTTAATCAAAGCTACGTGGAAAGGTACAACCGGTGGAATAAATGTTACGACAAGTGGAAGGAGCTTTGCAACACGTGCCGCACGTTTTCTGATTGGCTGGATAAAATGGAAGATTCGTTGAAGAAATTAAATTCGCTCGGTCATTCTAAAACTTCAAAAACGAAGATATTTGAATTGGAACAAGAAATTTCCAGAATGCAAAGAACAATGAATAACATCAACGTTTCAAGTGCCAGTATTTTAACTCGTGCAAAAGCTGAAGATTTGATAGAATTTCGAGACATGATTGAATCGATAAAACGTCGATGGCAAATTATTTCAAGTGACTTGACCACACGAAAAGAAAAGTACGTATTAATTATGACTTTTTATATTTTATAAGAAAGAGTGAGATAGATGCTATCAACCCCACTCTAGAACCCGTGGCGCCATCTCTGCGAAAAGTGCTCAAACTGGTCGCACAGCGTTATCGACAGTGAAGTGAACTACTCAAGAACTACTAGCGCCACCTCTGCGGAAAGTAGTGACACTAATACCCGACCAGTTTCGGCGCTCTTCCAAGAGATGTCGCTAGTAGTTCTTGAGTAGTTCACTTCGCTGCCGATAACGCTGTGCGACCAGTTTGAGCACTTTTCACAGAGATGGCGCCAGGGATTTTAGAGTAGGGTCGGTATCGTCTGTCTCACTCTTCCTTATAGCATTTTTCTCTGTCTTACCGCTAAAGCGAGAAATATGCAATAAATTACAATAAAACTGAGGAAATATACAATAAATTGCAATAAAACTATTGAAATATATAGTTAATTATAATGAAACTAATATATTGTAATTTATTGTACATATTGCTAATAGTTTCAATAAAACTATTGAAATATGCATCACGACAACACAACTTTGTCACAGTAAGAGCACTGTGATGTCATTTGCGCCGCGTGACATCACTTCCATAGCCATCTACGTTCGCACTCGACGATGGTTGTGATAGCACGCCGCAACAGCACGTCCTGGGGCATCAGCGTATCACACGGTGCAGCACCATAGTACCACTAACGTATCATGCGTGTTATATGTTTATTCATGAATTTTTTTAAGTAGTGACGTAGGATGACATTTGTTAACGGAGAAACTGTGTTTCTGTACAAATTAAAACCGTCAGACCTCAGCAGATATTTAACATATTAAGTACTGAAAGACATTTTGGTTGTTGTTAGCTAACAATTATAGTTACTGAAAGCTATATATATATATATTTTTTCAAATTGTCATAAAAATGATATATAATATGATGGTATACAATAGAGGTTCAAAAGCTCTTTGCCTATTAAAATAGCACAATATGCAGTATTTATTATTTTTAATATTCGTTTATAATGCGGATGGAAAAGTGTCATCCTACGCCATCACTACTGCTGACAAAATTCATGAATAAATGGCATTGGCAAATGATATCAGCATTGGAACAGCATCGCGTGCTGTTCTGGTGCATTTCAATGCGTGTAATCGTGGTGATACCCCTGTGGCGTTACGGAACCTGGGGGCGCCACCGTGATACACTGGTGCTTTTTGAAGTGTTATGTGATTTGCTGTGTTGTCTGGGTAGTATTTGATAATTATATTTTGTTTTATTAAAGATATTTTCCCATGGAAAAGAAAGTGAACAACGAAGGCAGAATTTTAGAATGTGCTTATAACATTTTGGAGCAAATAAATTCGTTACTGGTGTCAGCAGCAAATCCTTCGGATGAAACTTCCTTATCAATTAGGTTGTCATTAATAAAGGTAAATTTATGTATTTATAAAATAAATTTGATTTCAATATTTAAATCTAGATAAAATTCTGGCCAGAAAATTAATTTTCTTAAACAGCTGACTATCATTGTAACGTTATTAAACAAACTGAAAGTGAACCTAATAATACCTCCCATGTCATGACTTCACAAACTAAAGTGTGCCAAGACATAAATAGCAATGAACTCTTACTTTTTGTTTGTTTTATCATCAATTATAGATTACTAAACATTTTTGAATATACTACGAATGTTACAAAAGTATCGACGTAAAAATATAACAAAAATTTTCAGGCCAGACAAGAAGAACTTTTTACCCGCAAGAGAGCTCTACAGAATTTAGTAAATCAAAATGGTATTCCTTCTGCAGAAGATGAATGTAACAAATTACTTGCAGATATGGATAAGGTATTATTTGAAATTTATTTGGAATGAATCGAAATAATACGTGACCAATTTATAAGCGCAAACAATTTTTTAAATTAATGTTGTAGGCTAATACAAGTCTTTCCAGTCACCGTGAATATGTTGAAAACAAACTCGCATCTCTTAAAAAATATATCTGTACCTTGGACGCCGTTATGGCGTGGGTCATGGAAACTCGAACGAGAATAAACATTTCTCGGGAGTTACCGCAGCAAGAGCGAGCCGAAGTTATTAAAAATGTTATGGTAAGTAGTTAAGTATTTGTTTGATGTTATAAAAAATTATATACAAATACAAATTGATGATATTCTATATGACAGACTAAAGTTGAAGATCGAGAAATGGAGGTGAAAGATGTATTAGAGAATTACACAAATTTGGAGAAAGAATGCGAGTCTGCAAAGCAACCGATTTCTGTAGAATTGCAAGTAAGTAGATATCTAAATAATTTATTGTAATGTAGTAACGATTACATAATCGACAAATATTAAAACTTGCAGTATTATTGTTAAATTGTGCTTTATGCTTCGTAACATTTTACAGGAAAAATTGAAGAAACTGAGGGAAGACTGGCACCTTGTGAAAAACAATGGAGAATCGCAGAGTCATGAAGTTAAAGCGTCAGTGGTCGTCGGCGGAACAACGCCAACAATCGGTAAGTTTTTATTTCTAACATTAAAATAAGCTAAAAATTTCATAAATATCGTAACGGTTTACATATTATATACAAAGTTACGCATTAAATTTCATTGTGCGGGAAAGAAGTTTAATTTGAAAGTTTGCATATGTTCGACAGTGGACAACAGATGGCGTATCAGTTGACGTTGATGAAAGCTCTTTTCTCCTTTTGAATTTGAATATTATTCTATCTAAAGAACATCGTTTGTTCATATACAAATGTTTTATTTAAAACTTCTCTTTAAAAATTCGGAGTTTGGTCAAAGCCATTTTAACGCTTGCTAAATATATACGTGTGCGTCTGTTGGAGAGTTTTGAAAGAAAGCTCGCAACTGCTCAATAAATAGCACGTTTAGCCGGTTCGATAAGCTTGGCCACATATCACTTCCACTCCATCGTATAGGACGATATATAATGCTTCACGTTAAGTGCAGTCTTTTCACCGAGTAGCGAGCTTTCTTTCTTTTACTTTCATCCCTCGGTCGTCCCTGTACATTCAGAACCGTCGACCACCATAAATTCCTGGCTGAATCGTCGCGCTTTTAATCAGAACACTCTCTGACGATATTTACCGATTGGTTATCATACCTCATTTTACGTATACTTTTATCATCATTTTTTAATCAAATCTGAAGCGATTTATAATTACAGAACATCTCTTCTTATTTATAAGCACAGAATGCTCGCTCTTTTAACGTTACGAGCGATAATCGCGAAAGCTTCAGTTCAATTTACGCTCGATCTGTTAAAATCCTCCAGTTCCTTCATTAAAGATACCAAGCGCGTCCCAGCTGAGGACTATCGACGCGTCGAATAAAAATTTTGCGGTGTGGCGCATGATTCAGAATCGTGTCGGGATAATAGCTGGTTTCAGGAAGGAAGAACGTGAGTTTGTTGATCCAAAAGCGGAGAGCTTAACGGAAAGGTCGAGGGTCTGTAGTATAAGCGCGATCGTCGGGCCGCATAATGAGCGGATAAGCCGTCTAATGTAGTCGTGGTAGAACACCGGCAGGCTGAAGATAGCTAGGTCTTGGTTGTCCTCCGTTCTCCTTGCTCCTCCGCTACTGACGCTTACTTCCTTCCTCCGTTGTCTCCCAGTTCCCTTTCGAGCGGCGTTACATCAAGATGAAATCAGGCACGTTTGACGAAAGTTCTCGAGGGGCCTGGGCTACAAACGGATTAAGCTCGTATCTAGTGATCTGTGGCGCGAAATAATATTATTCTTGTACGTTTTACATTTCATCGCCACCGTGGATGTCGCGTGTTCATTGCTTGGATACGTGGAATAGGATAGGCGGGTTCTTTGTGTCCGATCGATTAGCGAAAAAATCTAGGCGGTCTCTTTTTATGTTTCCCCAAGGAACGCAGGGGACATGGGTAGTAAGTTCGTGCTGTCTTTCCTGCATCGAATCATCCCCAACGGTTCGACCCTTATCGTGATTAAATATGTAGCATTAGTCGATGCTCCGACTGATTCTGGTTTGTCAGCGATGATTACTGCGCGGCAATATCCGTATCTAGTTTTTGTAAATTTTCAAAACTCAAACATATGTTTGTCAATATACATGGTGCCAATAATCGGATAAGTTTACACGTTCGTTATTAACCAGTGAATATTCAGATGTTCATTAGCTGGCGTATTAACGAATAACTGAATAGGTCGCGGCATACGCAAACAGAACACGGGGAAATAAAGCTGATTAGCAGAATCGCGTCCCTGGTAACTTCTGTGCAACATAATATTCCGTCGTTTTGATGCGAAAACGAATCGGGGGTTGATCCGAGCCGGTCTCCGATTAGCGGGATATATTGTGAGCGGTGATCACGTTAACGCTGAATTACGTCGATCCCAGAAAAGCTGCTTTCAACGAGTCTAGCCTGTGTGCCTCGTCGAGTACGAGGGACGGATGTTCACCTGAACAAACTCGTTCCTCGTTAGCGAGAGAGCTCATTAAGACTTTCATGTTCCTGTGGTCACGTTTTTTGCCTAGCGTAGCAGCATGGATTGAAAAGGGAGTAAAAAAAAAAGGGCGAGAGAGGGAGAGAGAGAAGAAACGCACGAAACTTTCGTTCTATAGAGTGCTTTTTAGCATCCATCATCAATGCGAGAGATGTGTTCGGCTTTTTATTTTTTCATTCTTCCGCCTTTCATTTGTTACGGTTGAAATGTAAATTTAGCGGGTACGCGTACCCGCTGGTGCGCCAAGAGTTAAACGGTTTACGAACGATATAAATCTTCGCTTAACGTATCATTTTTGGCATTAAAAAAATACAATAGCTATAAAATATTATACGATTGAAGTAATGGCCGTAGGCCATTTTGCGACATCCCGTTTTTTTTTCCACCCTTTTCTTTATGATAGCATAGGTCGAAATTGGCCAATTCGAGGCGTTGTGTTTGTTCTGCACGGCGGTGCGTCGGTGGCGACAATAAAAAACGGATAACATTTTTCGAGCGCAACCGTGGACACGAGCGGGGACGAGAAATATCGGATGTTGCGCTGTTGTGCTGACACAGGGAATGTATTGTATGACACTGCGCTAATTGCACCACGGTGTTGTACGAGAGACAGCTTTTTATGCCGCGACTGGTAATGACAACCGCCCCGCGCAGCTGACCCTCTATTATTTCTCACCGGCGTCCTCCTATCGAACAAAATCCTCTTCCCAGTAGAACGCGTGTATTTATCTCGCCGCGAATTTTGAATTTCGCGTATCAAAGCGCGCATCCGACCAATTTTCCTCAGAAATGCCCTCCACGCAGTGTCCTGACGCCATCCCCTTGCACCCTCGGTAATAATTCCTTCAAACTCTTGACTGAATAATGAATCCCGAGATGGAAACCGCTTTTCGACGTGCACCAAGGTACACTGTCCTTTGTACCCGACAATTGTTCCGCGGGGTTTGCTTTCACGCAAATTTGCGACAGCTCGAGGGTCCTTCGAGGAGAAAAGTACAATATTATTAAGCACGCGGTTTGGTTAATTCAGGGATCGTTCTGGGGACTAATGGAGACAATGCGTCGAATCCGGAGCTCGAACAATTAAGTCTTCTGGCTATACGTCATTTCGTTAAATCAGTGAACCACGTGACACATTTAGCTCGTGAAAAAGGGGTGAGAAACTTTTTAAGAATCGTCGATAAACGTTACTCTAAATTTGGAACAGCACTTCCGATCGATTTCGAAGAGAGTTGGGATTTACGCGGAATATTAGACGAAGGGCCACTTTTCCGGGATCTAATAAGAGCCAGCTTAGCCGTGAAATTTTATTGTACTACGAAAAAGCTTCCAGTGCCGATGGAGGGTGGTTTCGTCCTGCCATACGTTACGGGTACGCATGAATGCTCCTGGGGTAGCCGTGTGGGTGGTGCGTAATATAGGACAGCGGTGGTCTACACAACACCAACCGTGGTACATAGGTTGTAGAGAACGAATGACGAGGGGTGGACGGATGAGTGAAATAATGGTTTTTTGGGGCTGCGTTGGACGCTGAAATATGTTACTCGGTGGTGACCGCGCATTACCGGGAATGAGATTTTGTATTAAAGGTTAATGCGAAATTGTTATTTAAATTCCCGTTCCGTGGCTTCTTTTCAATGTTAATTTTGCATTAACCTCGCCGCGTGCCCGCCCTTTCCCCTCGCGTACATGTAAACATTTTTATGGAACAGCTCGCGCGGAAGGAATTTTTGATGGATTTCTTTACTGTTTCGATAAACAGATCTCTGCTCGACTCGCGACTCGTATCGGCCGGTCTCAAAGGGAATATGATTCGACGGAACGTAAAAATACAATTTCTTGTCTAGGATGGGATCAAGTGCATAGATTCTTTCAACGTTAACCGATTGGGACACGCTGGTCTCGTTCGCGTTTCTCGTATATCCGCTTCCATTCCGCCCGCTGGATATATTCGGCTCGACTCTTGGACAAGCAACTTCACTTTCGCAACGAATGCACGCCAGCTCCAATCGATTTCAGATTATTTTCTTATCTCTCAGTCGTACGAAAAAATAGTAAACAATTTTCCAAGAGCTATTATTCCTTTACATACAAAAATACTATTTAATTCACAAACATATCCTGATACAATAAATCGGAATTGACTTGAAATTTAATCGTCCATAAAAAATAATCGAACAAAAAAACCAACAATTGTAGTATACCGTAAATTACGTAGAGCCATATCACGAAATTAACCGAAAGCGACGTCTCGACCTCGCCTGGCTCTTCCATTGTCACGAGCAAGAATGTACAGGAATCCCTAGAATTATCGTGTTATCACATCAGTGTGAACAGTAGCGATTGCTCCAACGACTTGGTCGGTAATCGGATTCGATATTTCGCGTTTCACACCTGTACAGCCCTCCTGGCGTTCGTGATCGCGCGGACGTGACAAACCCTTTCGACCAGTCGGCCCGTGAGACCTTTCAGAGGTGATCGAATGGTCGTACGCCGCGTCATCACAGTTTTATTCGGATCGAAGTAGCTGGGTATGTACTCCGTCGTTTCCGAGGCGACCACCAGCTTCTTGTGCTCGAGGTTCCTCGTTAACGAGATCAAACGCTTCGCGTACAGGTCGACGATAACCTCCTCGAGTATCAGTACCTGTTAATTCGTCCCCCCAAATTGAAAAAGGGTTCCGTTCCAACCAACCGTCGAGCGTTGGAGTCGCGCACTCGAGGACACGAGTGGAATCTGAAGTGGGATACCTGAGGTTTCTTCACAAGCTTCTTGAATAAATCAGGCAGAGCGGTGGAAACGGTCTTCAGGAATATTCTCTTGTTGAACAGTTTGCCGTCTTTAATTTCTCGATGCACCGTGTCCTCTGTCAAGACGTGAGACGCGTACGGATTCGGGTAGCGCTCGAAGAACGTTTTGCATACAGTCAGCCAGCAATACGGAAGGATCGTTACCTCCGTGCTTTCCTTCATTTACTGAAACTTCAAATTTCTTTTAACGCGACAGGTTCGTGACGCGAATTATCTAGCGGTCGTTGCTTATGATATTTCTCAAACAGAATTATGGAAACGCGATTGCCTCGACGACCAATTCCCAGGCTGGGTTCACCCTTTCGACGGGATTTTATTTTCCGATTTCATGGTAGAAATTTTCACTTCGTGCCCTTATTTTTTTCCATTTTGGAAAACCACTCTCGCGACGAAGCGAAGAGGTTTCGCTCGAATCTATAGAGTTACCGACGCTTACTCGTTCATTCATCCCGCCACACTGAAACCTCTACCATAGCTATTCTTTCACCCTCTCTTAGTCTTGCAATTCATTAGTGAATCGTCAGGTGCTTCACGGACAATGGACAGGATCCCCTCATTAACGTAACGTCAACGATAATAATGCTTCCACGATTTTAAATGCCTCCATCGTTCTGTTTGCCACGGACAATGATCCTGATTTCGCGCGCGGGATTAAGAACGAACGCGCGGTATATTTTACTCATTAACGTATGACAGTAGACTAAGGTTACCAGGAACAATTTATACGCGTCTCTCGCATTATCCAACTTCTCCTCTCTATCTACATTAATACAATTCGTAATTCGTTCAATTAAAATTATATCCAACTAATATTTACCTCGAAATTTTAGTACCAATACGGCATCATTTACTCTTCGCAAAAAACCTAACCCGACACGAACCGGTACGGTCGATGTTTCTCGTTTGTTCGAAAACAGTGGTACCTCCGCCAACTTCCCCTCTATTGGACGTCAACCGACTCGATCTTCGGTTGTCGAAGTGGACAAGGTGCGAAATTGCGAGCCTCGAACGAAGATTGTTGTCCTCGGATGGGAGTATCTTCGAGGCAGACTTAGCGCAACCAGATAGGAGCGGCGATTGCATCGTTGCAGAGATCCGTGAGAGGGCGAACCGTAACAATTAGTGGCGACACGTCGAAGAAGAGAGGCTGGTCCGGTCTCCGGTTTCGCCTCCTCGTCGAAGCCGTCTAAGCCGCGTTCATTACTGTACCGACAATCAGCCTGTTCCACGGTCAAGAGGAGCAGAGAGGGACAGGGTTTGAGGGGGGCGACAGGAGCCACACGGACAGAGTTAGGGGTGGTTTAAGCGAGTGTAGCCACGGCGGTCAGGCTTGTAATCTGACGGTGGTGGGTCGTTCGGTTGGTCGGGGTAAAACGGTCCATTAAGACCGGGTAGCAGTTAGTGGTCGTGCTATAGGAAGCAGGCTGGCTTACTAATGCTAGCCCTGTGCCATCTCCGTAAGGGCTGTTACCGGGGTCAGCCCCAGAGCCGACTCGAACTTCGCGGAACTTGGATTTCGTTCGACCCCCGGTTCCGTTTTCCTTCGTTTTCTGCAAACAGAACGGATGCACCCTTCCAATTTATCCGGTGACCGATTGTAACCTATCCAGCGTGTCCGTGAGATATATATATATGTTTGCCTTCTGTAGGCTGGAATAATCGGAGGGTCCCAAGTGTTGTCTCTAACTAGCGCAAAGTGGTACGTCGCTAGTGTGTCGATGATGGGGTCAGCTTTATTTGTTCACGACCGAGATGAGTCATTATTTTCGGATCACTCTAAGGACGCGCCACGGCTCGTCGCAGTTCAGGAATTTTATTCCTTCCAGCAGTTGGGGTTACGTTAAGCCGCGCAAGTATCGGGGGTAATTTAATTACGAGGTATTTAGACAGCCAGGCTGAAATATCATCGGGGAAGCGGACTCTCCGACAGCGAATTAACGCCACGGTGTATTTCACGCATTTGTTCTTAACACGTGTATCTCCTGTTGTTGTACGGGAAAGTTTTACCGCGGTGGTAACTGGTATGCGAGCCGGACATCAAGTTGACGATGTTGTCTCTGTGTACGTACTCGAACAAATTGCCGTACACGCGCGTACGTGGTGTTGTACACGCGGTGCTCGTAGAGCATCGCGAGCACGGGTGTATCCGGGGTAGGCGCGGGAGGACGGGCTAAGCAGAAGTTACTGATGCGAAGGGAAGAACCCCCTTAAACGCGCGCCGACCTCCGGCTTGGGGTGGCTTTGCCTCCGCGAACCAAAGTTTGATTACTGTTTTCACTGCCGGGCCACGATAGAAGTGCAATACGTACCGTCCTAACAAACCTCGATACATCCTCGCGTCGTTACTCCGACGTTAGGATTCGCGAGGTTCTTGCTAAACTTGCTCGGGGGGCTTGGTTTGTCCGTGAAGTAATTCGTGGCATGTACGCCTTCGTTTTACCGCCCTTCCTGTTTTCGTACGTTGTCGTACCGTTCGCGTACCTCTCGGAGAATCCCTCACGTTGGGAATATATTCGTTTTACGATTTCGACGGTAATTTTTTACTGGTCCCTTGTAGACTTTCGACGATAATAGTTTTACGCGAGTTTGTAAGACTGACGGCAGGTATACTCGCATCTTAAAATGGTCCCGTGCAACCGTTTCCACGGGTTCCTTCAGCCGGAGGGGGTCTACTCTGATAGCGTCGACATCGTTACGCGAACGACGACTTTTTCATAGCGACGTTAAAAGGACGTAACGCTGCCCTTCGTTTCTCCGAGGAAGACATCCCGCGATGGCTATCGAGTCAGGTCGTCGCAGAAGTTCAATAACGTTGCAACGCTAACCTCAGAACGAAGGAGTAGTCCTCTCTGACGCTCGTCAGGCGTTCTTATTGCTCGTTATGGTTTCAGACGGGCGATAATGTCGATCTGGCGTGACGGTGAGTAATTAGAACTCGCCTCGTCGTTTCGATCTGTTTCGAGTTCCAATCGTATAGATTCGTTAATGTCCGCCAAGAGTCACGATCGCCGAATCTGTCCTCGAAACTTATTTCCTTTCGATCGTCTTCGAGCGCATAGTTTCGTTTCGTCTCCGTAACCGACGACGCGATTAATTCGCCACGTTGGTGTCCGTTGAGCGAACTTCCTGCGAGGCAAGTTCCGCGCGGGGGATGAGGATGGAAAAGGATATTTCCCGAAGAGGGTAGTAGCATCAGGTTAGAGGGAAACTTTGATTTGACTTGCACGCGACCGCTTTCGCACGAGACTGCGGTTCGTCGGTTGCCCTAGCTGGCGGCTGTTTCGTCATCGAACAGGTAGGGCGGTTGCTCCATGGAATTAGAATACTTGTCTGTGGCGGAAATCAGGCTGAACTTCTCTCTGGAAGCACGTTAATTACTCGGCAAGATTGTCGCGAACTTTGCTCCTCTTCCTGTTCAGTCTCGCCTGTAAGCAGGATGACTGTTTCGAGATCAACGCACAGGTGTACGAAAACTAACGGCACGAGGTTATTATTCTCGTGGCGAAGTCGTGGAAAGCACCGGCACGCGGCAGTTCATTCTATTTTTTGGAGGACGGTCCCGTGGTCGTCGCAACCCGCGACGCCCTCCCGGCAGAAGTTCGCGCGATTGTGCAAGCAGAGGCGAGGCGAGTACGTCCGCCAAGGGTGGAATAATACGCGGCCGTTCCAGAATCCAGAGTTTCGCACGCAGGGAACAATGGACAAGATTAATGGGAAATGGCGTGAGCGCGGAGCCAGTTCCGTGGATCCCAACACAAGCGTAACGAGAGGTCGGGTTTGTATAATCTGTCTTGCGGCGTTGCCGGTAAGCATCGCGACGGTGGATTATTGGAACATTTATGGAGAGAATTTCATATTAACGGCGAGCCAGTGGAATCAGTTTGGAAAATCCTCGCACCGTTGCCACGGGCATATTTCATTCGCGTCGCAGGAATTTTTGGGTCCGAGTGCTGTCCGATATCGCAGCCAGGGGAATGATTTATAAGGCTTGTGATTTAATCTGCGCTTTGTAAGCGTTCGCGAATTACAGGAGGGATTTAATTAAATCCGCTCGTACCGATTTTTCCTTTCATTTGATGGAATAGGGCTTGAAAATCATTCTCAAGTCCCAATTGTATTGTCCCATGTCGTGGCATGTCCTTCACGGCTGGAATGGGCTATTGAAAAAAGTAGTTTTGATTGCCTATTTACTTTACCTCGGTCGCGAGGAACCCGGAAATAGATCGCGCGAGATTGAGGTTCGTTTTATCCGCATGGTCGAAAGCCATTCGTCGATATCGATGGCGGCGGTGGTCCACCCTAAATGCAATCCAGCCCGCAAATCGAGAATTTTAATGGATGGCTATAATTTCTCGTTCGATCGTCGGTCGTTTTCGTCGTTGTCCATTCGTGTGTTTGCCGATAAAAATTTCCTCAACGGATTGACTCGATCCCTTCGAGAAAAATTGATAAACGAAATACGAATCGAGGAAGGAAGAGGAAGTTGGTTTACTTTCGAGACGTATTTGGAGAACGACATCGCGTGCAGGGTTGCTGGTTTCTGCACTTACGAGGAACCAGAGAATAGGATATTGAAAAATCCCCGGCTCGCGTTGACGTGCTCCCCTTGAACCCCTTGCTACGTCGCTTTTACTCCTCTACGTTTCTCGTCCGCTACTTGCCCGGTATAAATGCGCGCGAGGGTGCCACGAATGGTGGCAGGTGTGCCGCGTGAATTTATCTCGACGAAGGTGCTCGACTTATGAGCGGCGTTTGTGATTCGAATCGATCGGAAAAGTTCACCCTTTGTCACGAATCGATAATCTTCGAGGGAGAGGTAGAATGTTTTCGAAGAAGCTTGCTACGAGCGACTCGTGTTCATGGCTTTAAATAAAATATTCTCACGCAAATTTCTATACCGTTTCGTATGTTTTGCAATTGTTCGCACAAGGCGCGCCATACTTGCGCTCATAACGCGATACATTCTTGGCTCAAGGATCATTCTCGATATTGGCACGATCATAGAGGGTTGGCAAGGTAAAGGTGAGACGTTGGAAACATTTGAAATCAGTGCGTTCCCCGGGGACACCTCGTAAATCGTGCGCACCCCGTTGTTGGCGCCTTTCCACGTGCCACCCCCTGGCCCTTCGCTTGCCTCTCTGCATCTTGCAGCCTTCTACCCGTGGCCGCGTGTCGTCGCCCCTCTTCGTCCTTCTCACTCGCGAAATCCGTGGAAATCCGAGAAAAATCGTGTTATCGCCAACCCGTGAAACAGAAGCCTTAACAAAAAGGACAGAGGGAGAGAGAGAGAGAGAGAGAGAGACTTTGGAACGCTTCGGGGCCAGGCGGGAGCATTTCCGCGCAGCTCTAGAAGGCAGTATCGCGAGTTTTATCTTTCTCCCTCCATCCTTCCCTTCGCTATTCCATCAGGCAGCAGGTTTTTACAGCGTAGCCTGTGAAATACGGCGATCATTTCTCGCGGAATTATCGACGACGATAAAAAGCGGACAGTGGCGGTGGTAATATTTTCCTGAATCATTTTTCTACGCTGCCGATTTCTCTTCTGTAAAATCGGAGGAGATGTATCGCGAAACCGGTCGTGATCGAAGGTGTACAATTTTTTTTTCTTTAAATTTGTCGTCCTATGGCAAGAATGATATCCTTAAGGAAAATATTGCAGTTTTTTAATTCATCCCACCAATACTCTATTCTCGTTGATTTCCAAACGAAAAAGGTTTCAGTAGAACCGAGAATTGTTTGGATTCTGATGTCTCGTTGGCTGTCGTCCGTGCCATGATAGAAAAGAGCTTTTCTCCATCAGAAGAAAGCCTCCCTATATTATTTTTTGTACTTTGCCTTCTTCATCACCTTGAGGTGCAGTGGACTTTTAGGAAGTGATCGCAGTATTTTAAAAAGATGTTATTATGTCGAACAAAAACGGATAGGAAAAAGAGTCGAAGAATATTCTCAACAATAGAAGAGAATAAAAATGAGTATTTTTCGCGTGTGTGCGCGCAGTACTCTTTCACAAATATTGATCGTGAAAAAATAGTTGGTGTCTCCGTTACGAAGACAGCTTCGACAGAGGGATGAAATCGAATCTCTCATCAAGGATCGTGCAAAGTGGGTCACTCGTGCATGGTTGATGCAACAGAATAGGTATTGGTCATTGTTCGATACAAATTCAACCATTTCCCCACGTTGTGAAAAAAAAAGAAAAAAAAACAGAAAGGAAATGAAAGGATAGAAAAAGGGAGGATACAAGCCAGTAGTATGTAGAATTATTGAAAGAGGGTTCGATATCTTCGAACAGTGAATTACGTATCACAGTTGGGTTGATCAAACTACCCTCAATGGAAGATTAATACGCTTCATCCTCGATACTGGTACCAATTAAAAGTTCAGATTTCTTTTTTTTCCGTGAAAATGTGTTCAACCATTGTGTTCTCCATCCCCCGTTACTCGAGCTTGATCGTGTCAATGGCAGAGGGTCTCTCGATTACGAACTTCAATAGGATTGGATAGCGGTTCGCCGGGAGCATGGGACACGGCGGTTTATAATTCATGTATATTGCATGCATAAACGGCGTTGCGTTGTCACCAGAGTTTAAAACGAATGAGAAATGCCAGGCGATGTCGATCCCGTTAATCGACCGAAAGCACTTCGTTCCGACTGGGATCATTTCCGGTAGATGCGCTCCGCAAATTGAGTTCGCCCACGGTCCGGCGAATTAATGTCTAATAGTCTGTTCCGAGGATGGAATTAATTACTTCAACTTCAAGCCGTTGATATTAAATGCGGTAATTAACGTTCTGAAATAACGTTCTGAACAACGGCGACCGGTTAGTTACGTTAGTTGTTTCACCTGTCCCGCGTTAAAACGGCTGGGCACCTCGATCATTAATTCGTGTTACGCGAGATTTATGATACCTGGACCACTGTCCCGCCCGCGTTCTTCGGTATTCAGGCAAATTAAACGATTGAATAATTTATGGGAGTCGAAGAAAAATGATCGGGACGATATTGATTACGAAGTAGGAAGGAGTTGAATTCCGTCATTGTAATTAGCAGATGGATAATCGCTGTTGCATTGTGATTGAAACGATTACGATTGCGGCTGAATCTGTGGAGGATGTATGAACGATAACGTGTTTGGTATTCGAGTCGTGCAATAAACATTTCCAATACCGTTGAGCGAGACCAATGAATTTCAGATAACGCGGAACGAAGTTGTTAAGAGAAAAGGGGGGTGGTATTTCGTGGGGAGTTAAAAGTTGCGTTCACTGGGAAACTTGTTACGGATTGGAAAGAAGAAGGAGAAGAGAAAAAAAAGGAGAAACTTGGAATATTATTGATTCGCTGGGGCACTCGAAGACTCTTATTGTACTTGCGGTGGAATAGAAGTATACTTGAGGACACTTGTAGCGCATTGATCCCAGTCTGAGATTTTGCGGTGAAGTATACTTTCAGCGAAATGGTCCATGTGGATTTTATCGTTCAAGTTTTATCGAACACACTTTCGGGTAACGTGCGCCCTTCTACTGTTTGTTCAATCGAAGTCGTGTAAACTTCCAAACAGATTGTATCTCTTCCAATCTACCTAAACTCCTCAGACATATTAAGAGTCACTCGTTTCTTTTTACCGCGAACGTGCCTCACCCTTGTAATAAAAATTTTATTCGTCTGTCAGGGGTGAAAGTAACTTGAAGTTAATTTCTCAGTGTTGATTAACGGTATAGAGAGTTATAAATACCACGTTCAGCTATAAACGTCCAACGGATCGAAGCATCCGAACGGTTTGCGAGCTCTTTGGTATCGTTCACAGGTAGGACTCGTCGAATCTCTCGAGCTGAGTGGATCTACCGGGCGTTTTCCGAATTGTTATGGGATAGGTGTCGAAAATGGGCCGATTTGGACCGTCTCTGGCTCCAAAGTGGCTATATCTTCGTGTCAGGAGCCGGAGTCAGGGATGTCGGGTGACATTGACCGCGGGTGCAACCCCCGTGGAGGGTCGACGAGGTTTTCGCTGGCGCGTGGAAACGGCGCTTGCGCTCGGGACGTTCTCGTGCAGCCGGGTTCGCGAAGAAAGGGGCGACGGGGTAAAACACAGTACGACCCCGGACGGCCAAGGGATAACGACACGTCCACCAAAAACATCGAGTTTCCGTCTTCCTCGCCTCGAGCAAGTTCCCGCGGATAGTCGATCGCGTTCTCGTTGACCAGATCGAGAGACTCGCCACGGTGCGGGTACCTCGAAGGTAACTGGCCGGCGTCTGGTCCCGTTTCACGCGCGTAAAAGGGTCGTTTCCCCCGCGGGAACGTCTGGTCGTGTCGTGGTACTCGTTAGATACGCCTAAGCTCTTCCGGTCCATCGTCGTTACCTCTTCTCTTTTTTTTCTCCACCTTCGTTCCTTTTTCTGTGGTGGGTGAGAGCAAGTGTGTGGACTGCGTGCGTACGTGTCCCTGCCGCGTCTCTCGTGGAGTCGCATGGCTTTGTTATGAAATATCCCATGTAAGTATAACGACGGTAGACGGCGTTTTGTTTTACTTTCAGCGGGGTAAAATCGTAACGAGGGCTCGTGTTTACCGGGTCCTGCGATTTCGCCGGCACCTCGTGGCCCCGGCATTTCGAGCACATCTCCGTTCGGTTTTTCCACGTTTGGAGACGGTTACGTTTCACCTCGAGTGATTCTCGGAAATTTGTTCACCGTTACGTGTATTTGTTAATTGATCAGGAATCGAGAGAAGAATCAGAGAATAATGGATAATAAGGGGGGGAAAAAGGGAATGCT
The DNA here is from genome assembly GCF_050948175.1 of Xylocopa sonorina. NCBI lineage: Eukaryota > Metazoa > Arthropoda > Insecta > Hymenoptera > Apidae > Xylocopa > Xylocopa sonorina. The sequence continues at coordinate 7,676,421 of NC_135197.1, read as the reverse complement.
TTAACCCTGCATATAAAGATAGAAATTATAAATACGATAGCTTCTGCCCGATAATCCTCATCTCCCTCCCTCTCTCGGGCGAAGTGCACGCGCATATTAATGTTGCATTTTCGAGATACGATTTAATTCATAACCGGGATAATCGAAACGGCCGCGAGAGCAGGGGATACAAAAAACGAATACGTGACTTTCAATGGACCTAATCTTATCGGTTTAATTCGGTCTAGTAGGCGGACTTGAATAAGACGCGGACCTCCTGCTCGTTTTATCTCCGCTTTCACGAGGCTTTCATGACTCTCTGCATATCGGGGCGGCTGAATAGACGCGCGGTCTCATATTCGACAATTCGTATGCACAGCCGACCGTCGATCGTTCGAATGGCCGCTGACTTGGAAGACAATGGTAGAGCTTCACCAGCGATTTCGATACTCGATACATCCACGCAGCAACAGAAAATCGAGGGCTCGCTGTCGTTTTTTTTTTTTTTTTTGTTTCAATCATACCGATGGGACTCGTACGCGAAACTGGCAAAATTTTTATTGCATTCGTTGAATTTTAAATCGACGCTTGGTCCCAGCGCGCGTGTACGATAGACGATGGGGGTACGACTAATATTTGTAACGGTTAATTGTTCACGATTAATTGATCGAAATGGAGCTTCTAATTACCGATAGGCGGTGGCTGGGTTCAGGCCGCGTGCCACGGGTGCTCCCCGTTTGGAATTTCAATGCTGGCCGTGTCGCTAAATAGCCAAATAAAATATTTACGGGCGATCGATCGCGTTTGAAAATTTCGTACGGAGGAACTCGCGTTGTAAAATCGCGAAGGGGTGGGCCCACCCCGCGGTATCGCCTCGTTTAATCATCGACGCCGACGGGTGCGTTATTAACCGGGATTCTAGGTTGATAGATTATTCACGTGCCGCCTGTAATAACTTGAAATTAATTTATTCGATGACTGACTAGAGACCGGCCGTTTGAGAGAGGCCGGGTGTTGATTAAATTACCAGCTGGTGGAAATTAGAACGTCGCTATTGACGTATCACGAATCCGCGGATCGTACTCCTTTACAACGTCTGCGCTCGCTCCAATTTCGATCCTGTCCCTATTCTACTGGAAACGGGTAGCGCTCCTTCAATCTTCCCGTTGGCGTTGATATTACCGCAAACAAAATTCGGCCGTTCCCACACGGTGTAGACAGTGGCGTGTTCCGCGCAATTAGTTTAACACTTAACGCGGCAAAGCGAATCACGTGCCACGTTAATTTGGATTTGCTGATGTTATCGCGGTGTATCAGCTAAGTAAGCGCGTTTCCGTCCCGGTTGCATTCTGCGCGTTTCGCGGATATTTCGAATCCCGTTCGGGTAAAGTTGAATGAATTATTTTCTGCGTTGCGCTCGTACGTCGACGATAAATTCAATGAGATATAATTGCGATACGATTACCATTTATGGAAATTTAATGAATCAATGGTGGATATTTGTGCGCTTATATAGGGAACTGTTCCTCTCCTACGGCTCGTAGATTTAAGAGAACAGCGATAAGATTTAAGAAGAGTAATTCACGGTGAGATCGATCAGTTAATTACACTTAGACGGGAGTCGATCCAGATTTAAATTAGCAATCCGTTAGCAGAAAGCGCGCATCTTTATTTAAACAGGGCTTTAACCGATTCCCGATTCGTTTACATCCGTGTTTAAAGCTGGAAGAGGAGAATCGCGCGATACCTTTTTAGAACCAGCCAGGTCTGATATTAATTTCGCGACAAGCCCTTTCCTTTCGTTTCTTTCTTCTCGAATGCCCGGCATCCCTTCTTCTTTTCGCCCCATTTGCTCGCTGCGGCCATTTGTTTGTTTCCCGTTCATCCGTCGAAATTGTCCGAGTAAATCGAATCGGTAGGCTTCAGCATCGTCGGAAATTTTCGCACAGCGAATCGTGCAATTTGGAGAGATTTTTGTATAGCCCAAAATTGTTCGCGTCAAAATGAGCATCGCGGATTACGTTTAGTTTTACGGAATTGTGCTCAGAGCGATCTCGAGTTCGTAGCCACGGACTTTTGTGAACCACGCGCCATTTTAACGGCTACTTTCGTAAATTGCTACCTTTTCGCCCGGTTGTCCGGCTTTTCAGTTTCTTTAAACTGAATATACTGTGCGGGGGTGTACGCGCAGGGGTGAAAGCACCCGTTTACGTATTCGCTTTGCCAGAACGACGGAGGCTATCGAAAGCGAAACGCTTCCGTGGGACGGCAACACATGTCGAGACTCAAAGCAACGTTATTCACCAGCCAAAGATGAGGGCGATACAACTCGCACGTGGCGATCACGCGGTGCGTTCCTTTGGAAACGAACGTTCAGTCGTACACCGGTGTACAGAAGCTTCGGTCTTTCGATTTCACGTGTCACGTGCTTTCTGATACCGCTCGAAGATAAATGATAGCTTTCTGGTGATTCTTGGAGTCTCGTTGACGAAAGCTCGCATTTCAAACGTTGTTAGATCCTTGTTACCCCTCACGACATTTCCAGCAAACAAATGGCAGAGGCAAATCGTTCGATTAAGTCGTTTGTAGAGATTCGATGATTTCGTATTCACAGTTTTTCTGGGCGTAGATCAAACGCATATTAAAATACAAATGGAAGCGTTACATATTCAACAACGAGATTAGATTATCCAATATTCAGGATCTCATTCGACGGGAACTCCTTTGTCAGATTCGTTCGGTAGAAAATCGATGCGGTTTGTTACAAATACATGGTAATCTGTGGGACGCGACCGCGGTTCTCTTAATTCGGATTGCTCGATCGCGTTCGAGTAAAAAGGATTACCCGATTTTTTCCTCTTCATCTTCTCTCTCTCTTTCTCTATTTCTCTCTCTATCTCTCTATCTCTCTCGTTTTTTCGAGGGCGCGTCATTAAAATCCTGCAAGAAATAAAAAGAAGCATCTCGTAAAAGCCGCAGGCGTTCGTTTTACTAAGCGCGTGTGCGAATCAGGCCATCCAGACAGCGCGGAGAAATTGAGAGGGATGGGGAGGGGGTGAGAGATAGAAGAAACGGTGGCGGCTGAATTTTATGACGGGTTTTCCATTAATCATCTCATCATTTTGTACCCCCCCTCGCTCGGCTGGGTCTTATTCAAAGTACGCCCGATTCGAAACGCGGCATCGATTCGTTCTCTCGTTGAATGCAACAGACCCACGGCGCACCGACCCCGCCATTGTGTTGAATTAAACGTTCACCCCTGCGCGCGATGAAAGCTCCATATATCTGCCACGCTCTCGCCGGCTCGGGTTACACTCGCGGAGAGAGTAGCCGGATTGTACGCGGCGGGTTTCCACGTAAGTTCTAATTATTACTACCGTTCCGCGGTCGATGGCGAACGGACCGCGCCGGATGGAAAGAGATCGGGAAATTTGCCACGTTTAGCGGAGACCCGCGCCGGGGTTCGACGTAATTTCTGAAAGCTGACACTCTCCCGTATTTTCCCGGCCTCTCGACGTTTTCAATGTCCCGTTTATTACCGAGCTAATGGCGGATCAATATTGGTTCATTTGAGAATTCAATAACGCAGGGGGCCAAAGTAGTTTAACTCGACGACTGATGCGACTCACCCTGTGTCGTTTCGCGCAATTTTTGATCGAACAATTCGCCTGGTGACTAGTTTGATCGACAGATATTTAACGAGAAACTTGTTCTCCGTTCAGATCGTTTTCCTTTCGACTCTGTTTGCAACGATACGAATTTTCACGAGGATCGGCAAGTCTGCTCGTAACAGTAGCCAAGTAGTGAAGTTTTGAAAATTTCTCGGTGCTTGTCATGCATGAATGGCGTCTGAGGCTTCTCGAGGAAGTTCGCGTTCCGTTAGCTGGGTTGTAATCAGCTTCGTAAGAAGTTTTAGGGGATGCGCCGATGTCGATAAGAGTTTGCCGATAAGCTCGCCACGGTGTATCGGAAAGGAGGCGACGCGGAGGGTAAATACTTTAATTTACCGGGCGAACCCCAGCCATTTATTACGCTGACACGTCATTTGATAAAGATCGCGGGATGGAAAGTTTCGTTTTGCAAATTAGCACAGTTAATGGAACTAAAGCAGCCCAGGCTGAAAACAGGCAACGGCGAACGGACTAGTTTCGTGCTAGTTCGGGAGACAATACACGACAAATCCCCTTTACGGCCACCCCTCGCCCCGTACGCGCCCCTGCTCACCGTCTTTAGCTAAAACAATGCGCGATTCTTCCCTGAAATCACCTACCCGAGATACGGTATAAACAATGGTACCGCTATTGCAGGGGCGTGCTCGTAGAAAATCAATGAGGTTCGGGTATTCTTTTTACGCGGCCGGATCATTGTCCCGCGAGAAACTGGGGAAGGCGCAGCGGTGTTTTAAAGCCTGCGAAACTTGCTTCGAACTATCGCGTGCAATCCATTCTTCGGATAGGAATCTCGACGTTCGGTTAACGCGGTTGAAATACCGGGACTGTCGTTACTTTCCTCGGATTACCACTCATTCGTTTACAGAGAAACCTCGACTTCGATCAACGGCGGCTGTCGAGTTTACCTCGATTAATTTCGAGTTAGTTCCAAGGTTCAAATTGAAATAAAAAACAGCGATTGGAATTGTATTCCGACTAACTAGTGGGAAATAGTAATTGTCACGTAGAGTTAATGGAGCCAGGGACAGCACATTTGTCGTCCGATAGCATTGGAATTCGAGGGCGCGCGCGTAACTCTGCATGTCAGGACGATTAAAATACCAGCGAGGGCTATCGCGCGCAGATCCCAGACCGCCTGGGCTCGACTCGTTTAATTACCAAATGCAGTCGTCGTCGTCGTCGTCGTCGTCGTCGTCGTCGTTGTCTGCGATCCGAATACGGACGGCTTTGTGCTCCGCGTGTATCCGTTTTTAGGGGCGGATTTGCTCGGGAGCACACGGATTAATCGAGCGCAGGGGTAGCGGCGAGGGTGCAGAGCCGTTATCAGTGCGTCCTGCAGATAATGCGTGTCGGGATGCGGCCGCAGATAGATATAGAGATAGACGGACAGGGGCTGGAATGGCAGACGAAGAGGGAATCGCGCGTGTCTGTCCATTCGACCCTATCGTGCGAAATAGCCGAGCGTGTTTGCTCCTCGTAAACTACCCCGACACGCGTGCCTTCAAACCACCCTTATTCCCCACCTACCGGCTACCACGATCCCTCGTTGCATACCTATGATGTCGCGCGAGACGTCGCGACGGGTTCTATTACTGATCGTACCCTATCTAGATCCAATGCGTTACGTGATCTGAACGTGGCAATTAATACCTTATCGTTTCCACAACATGATCATACGACGAAGGTCCATAGAAAACGTCCCGAGAGTGTGCTGGTATTTTTTATGAGATTTTGTGTTGCGTGCAACGCGTCAACGTTATAGAGCGATTCAGTGATTCTGGGGGTTAGATCGTCGCAGACAGAATTCCGATCGAGTCCACTCTCATACGGACAACCATCAGCGAGGGGGTTGTTTGTTCCACGGTTTTTAGACATTCTAGGATAAACGGTATTCGGCATTGTCACGCTTCGATCATTTGTTTGCAGTGTATACTGTGCGGGATTGCGTTCTGGACTGCATAGATTTCGAACTTTCCCCGTGGGCAGCGTGCGCGTGATCGGTTTTCGGAAAGCATCGCGTTACGCTCTCGCGATGCACCGGGGGGATGCTTCTCTTAGGGCGACCCTCGGTCGGAGCCGTGTCACGCCGGTGGCTTTTTGGTTTTAACTTGTAATTTGCCACCGGTGGCGTCAAAGGGACCCGGCCAGTTTGCGCAGTTCCGCGACAAGTTAATCTGGCATTAATATGCGTGCTCCCGCGTGTTTAGTTGGCCAAAGTGTACACACACACACCCCGCCCCGCGGATTGACAAATTGACCTCATCCTATCAGTTCTGCTAGCGAGTGTTTGACTTCCAGTTCAGAGTTCAAACGAGCAGACCGCTCTGTTTCTTCGTCATTAATGAATCGCTACGCAAACGCATTCTATGCTAATCGAATCTGGCGTGCGTTTTGTTGCGGAGTAAAAACAGGATTACCTCGATATACGTTAATTAATCTATTTGCATATCCACTTTGCGATTTGATCGTTGATTTAACAGGAATCTAAACATTTGATTCGGCGATGAGCGTTCACTGGTGCACGGTCTCGTTTCAAGATATGCGTCAAATCGACCGCAAACGATTACCAACGCGTTTAAGCAGCGTATTTCGTTTGAAATTCGACGCGGATATGCGGAATCTCGGCGCAACGCAGATAGCTTTGCATTCCCAGCGGATGTCTGCTGGGAATGGTAACTTCACGCTGTTTTGACACGGTATAATAATTTCTCTGGAGACCAGGCTCCACCTAATCTGTACACGCATCCAGACACGCGCAGCGCAGGCGACGAAAAGTGCACACTCATCGATTTCACGCCTGTCACGGATCGCTCGTACGAGTATTGATATTCTAGATCCATATTTCATAGCGTCGCGGAAATTATCCGGCCGCTGCTGGGACCATCAGGTCAGGGGGATGATTTCGAAATTTTACGACGTTCGGATCCTTCAACGAACCTGCATCCTTCGCTCGATTCGTTCGTGGAAATCCCCCGTGTTTTCCAAGCATTCGATCCTATCAGCCTCACCGTCGCTTGCATTCCCTTTGTGGATTCGTCGGAGTGTGGCGCGGCATAATTGATTGCATCCACTGAATATTGTTACAATTAATCCTCTGACTCGGTACGTAATATCTCTCACGGAGCATGCGTTTGTGCATAATGCTACGCATCACCTACCGTGCCCTATTTATCCACATTTGATAACACACACCGGATCGGGGCTAACGAGGCTCGACATTTTAAAACCACCCTCTAATATCCAACGGTACGTCGGATCGGAGTTCTCAAAAATTCGTCTCGTTTCTCTCGAGCAATTTTGATATTTCCAGCTTTCCAGCTCGCCCGTGAAATGATGTTGTACAAATCGCAAAAAGGGGCAAATTAGTTCCTATTTGGCCGCGGTAAATCTCCGCGGAACTGTGTTTCGCGTCTGCCCTTAAGACCCGCCTTTCGGTTTCCATCCACCGGGTGGAAGTCTATTTACGAGTCGAAAATCCTACCGATAAAAGAGACAACTGTCCCAGAGAGACGGGAGAGAAACGGAGCTCGAAGGTGGTTCCAGTAGACGCTGTGTTATCTTGATTGGGATATGGTAATGTGGGTGGGTAGTTAAGGGGCAATTTCTATGGATGCTCGAATGCGTAGAGAGGCGTTCGGCGTGCGTCGAAGTAAGCGATAGAGGTGGAGAGGAAAAAGGTGTACGTCCGTAAAACTGTGGGGGATGAAGCAAGAAAGAGCCAGTCGGGGTAGTGGATCGAAGAGGGAAGAAACACGAACTAGGCGGGCAGCTGGGCATGCTAATATGGGATTTTCCTGTACGTTCGGTCCATCTGCTTGGGAAACGTTTATTCGCCGCTTTATTTCCGTTATGTGGGCGAATGCGGACGAACTCGACGATGGGCTCCACCGGTACGAAGTTATACGTGCATTAAAAGGAAAGAAGGAAAAAAATGTGGGTGGGGAAAGAATGGAACGAGAGAAAGGGTGGAAGAAAGTCGAACGCACCGCGAACAATTTCTGACGAGAGTTTTCACGAGGGAAAACGACGTGAGAACTCGCCTGAACTCACGGGTGAGCTATCGAGACGGACATCGAATGAGGTTTCACGACTTCTCGGAGCATCGTACGCGGTATTTTTATAGAACTTGTTACCCGCAGTAGTTTCTGGTTCCCGGGGCGGTTTCCTCGTTGTTACCGTCTCTGGCTCGCGTTTGCTACCTATGTTTCGTTCCACGGTAATAGATTTAATTATTCGTCTAATGTTCTTCACGGTGCTGTTCCCTTTCGAAGTAATAGATTTAGTTATCCATCGCAACCGAGGGATTTACTTGGAAAGCCCTGGATTTACATAACCGAATCGAACTGTACAAATGGAGCAATTGAATTACCCCGCAGCCAATACAATTACCAAACAGTTATTTGATCGGCACACGGAGCACTGGCGTTCTGCCCGGTTCGCCAGCGAGCTTCGATGTTACGAGCGTTGCAGCATCTTCAATTACGCGTGCCGGCTTTCGTTCCGCGGATAGTCGTAGGAAAGCCTGGCAAGCCGAGTGATAACGAGTGGTTTGCCCGTTGAAAGGGACGACGGAACGTCTGCCCGTTCCCATTAATACTCCAGTTTTTCGAGAAAAGGCGGCAGAGAATGATTAGGGCGGTGGTAGGCGATAGCTTCCTCGTCTCGTCTCGTATATGGGCCAGTGGAATACCGCCCTGTTGCTTTTAGTTGATGAACCGTCCCTATTTCCAACAGTTGGCTTCCACCTGAGCCGTTGCATTCCACTTCGCGTTCCAACGAAAGCTCGCGCGATTTCTGTTTGTGCAGGGTGCCTTTGCCCGTAAGCGATGACGGAGCGAGGTCTGCATGCTGCGCATCATTTTCTGAATTAGAACGCGAGCTATTCCCTTGAATGATTTTAATTCATAACTCCTCGTACTTCTCCATTCGATTGACACTCGTAACCGTAGTACTCTCCGCACTCCTCCCGTAGTATCTAACATTTTAATCCACCGGTTGATAAAGTAGCAGCAACCAGCACGACCATCGAGAAAAGAGCAAAACCCCCTAGCAGCTGCGTGCAATCTCGGGACGCGCGGGGTCAGCGGTGGCCCAGTAAGAGTTACCCGGGTTAAACGTGGAAAATAAATTAAGCCCCAGGTTACCGTGCCGTAAATCGTACGCTTAAAATAAACAAATAGGTCCTCGTGCCGCTTAAGCGAGTCGTTAAGATGTTCAGCTGCGCCCAAGCATTATTCAAGCCACGGTCCGCGCTCGCCGTCTCTGTTTTCTCCGTTTCTAGGTAAGTTCCACGACGCGGGAAACAGGGCGTGGATACACGGTTCCGCGTCAAGGCGAGCAACTTGCCGCCGTTATCGTAAGTAACGCGCGGTCCATTATCAACGGACGGGCGGCGGGCGGTGCTTTAAACGAAGCGCATCGGAAAGCATCGTGCAAGAACTGACGCTCGCGTTCCGAAAGTTTTCCCAGGTCGCTTGCCTAGCCAGATATTGTGTATACCTGCGAGCAGGCGTTCCATTTAACGAGGTTCGAGGGGGTGAGAGAGTTCGCTCTCAAACGCGTCACGCTCACGCGCGTCCGCTGTGTAATCGTAAAATGTACGAGGAACCGGTTTGAATTCAGAGCTCGAGTTGCGTCCCCGTCGACTACGTTTTAATTAGTGACTGCGGCCGCCAGGTGAAACATCGGGCATCTTAAGTTAACGAAACCTTAGGCAAACTTGCGCGCAGTTAAGAAACGTTCAACGGGACCCTTGATAACCACCCCCTCCGCGAATGCACCCCTTCCTCCGTGCTCTCTGTCAACGCGTAGACCTTCAAACGACGTCGAGTTCCACCGGTCCCGTCGTTTGACCGGAACTTTTCGAATTTCGTAGGTTCTCGCGAGCTTTGGCAAACGTGTTAATTGGGTCTCGTGTCAAGGGTATAAGGAAGGGGCCTTTGATGTTAGATTGGCGCTGTTTGATTTCCCCGGTGCTTCTTATGGCTTTGCAAGGCGTTTAACGTCGTTACGACGACTGGCGTTCGACACTTTCTGTTTTACCTGACTCCCTCTTTCTGACTATGGTTCGTGTATGCGATCGTTACTGTCTCGCGTTTCCTCCGATTTCTTCTCACAGTTGATCGAATCCCAGCTACAGTCAGGCATCGTCTCGCATCATTCATTTATGCGTGACGTCGATCCGGATGTAATGAAGTTTCGCGAGTTTGCTCTCGTTGTCTGGTGATACACACGGAGCCATCAGTGGCACGTGTACCGAGCGATTGTTTCGTGTATCGGCGATGTAACAAGCGTAACTCGATCGAATGCCCCACGGTACTCGACAAAGCGATTCTAATTGTTTTTGGCTGATTGGCGAGCCGGTTATTGCGTAAAAGGTGCCGCTTCGACGGTTCGCCGTTTGAATAATTAGGCAACGCGTCCGATAGCTGCATTCAATCTAAACACTAACGAATAGAGGTATAATTTCAATTACATCGAATTACTCGTACGCATTAATCTCGTTGGTAACTTGATCTAGTCTAAATATATGATTAAAACGCACGAATTTCTATTTGAACTTGGATTGATCGTCCCACTTTTCCGGAGGCCTCCGCGTCCTCCTTTCCACTGCACCCTTCGCTCGTCTCTTAACACAGAAATACGATATTCCCCTTTCCTCGTTACTGAATGGAGTTCCAATTCGATAGCGCGTCTTATTTTACCAATTAACTTTCTGCCTCGAACTGCAATAGGCTTGCGCGGAGGCTGGTTCGATCCTCGTGCCGTTATCTCAGCGCGAACCTTGCTACTCGAATGCAATGGAATCGATTCTTGGTTGGTCTGATGGCGATTTGAAGGATTTAGGGGAGATTCAGGGCAACGACTGGCCTATACGTTACGCGTGCACCTATAATAGTTGATGCGGATTGATCAGACCGGTTAGTGATTTACCGTTCATGGTCGTATATCCGCTATTGGGATCCCAAGTTAACGCACTGATAGATGATGCCCCGTTAAATTGCCGGTCGCTTGCGAATTCAATAAGTCGATCGAATTAACGACGAGGCTTATGCACGCACGTAGAAACTCCATAATCGAACCTCATCGATGTAGAATGTTAACGATTGGATTCTCAGAGATTTCGCCTGAGCATTAGACATCGAACCAGTTAAATATCTCGGCCAATGGACGTTGAACGCGACGAGCGTGCCGTCTGAAGTATCCGCGAAAACGCGAGTCCATTTTCCTTTTCCACTTTTTTTCGTTCTTTTGGACCAATCTGCGGACATTTCCCGGCGAAATAACGCGGTTAAAGCTTTTATCGCGGCAGCGTCGTAAATGACGGACGAAGTGAACGTTTAAGTCGTTTCGCGGGGACGCATCGAGGCGTGCAAGCCTCGACCAGTATTTCCGAGGGAAATCGTCGGTGAAAAGAAGTACGATTTCCGGTTAGTTTCAGCGAATTCGTTCGATCCCCGTCCCGTTTCTAATTTCGTTCGACGACGATCGTATCGATCCGCGCCGGGGGTGTTTAAAGGGGAGAACCGGAGCCTAATAGAGAAGGACACCGGTCAATACGAGATGGCCCGTGCTTAACCGGTTCCATACGATAAATCTTACACCCTTTTTCCCCGCGAACTGTAATCCTACAGTTAGCTGCACATATGTTACCCGCTTACGCAAACATCCCGGTAGAGCTTAAAGCCTGTTTGCGCAGCCAGGAAGTTGCTTCGCCTGTACACAACATTCCTCACTATTCCGTGTACAAAATACCCTCTCGAGTATCGTCCCCGTGTTCTCCGGACAGGCTTCCGTAAAATCTTCTCCCGAACGGGGATTAAAAAGGCATCCGTCCGATGCGTTCTCGTCCCTACGTCTCTATCCTTTGTTAATATTTACGATGTGCTCGTAATGGATGAACAGTTTAAAATTGCACGCGTACGTTTCAATGATTAGCAACGATGAGACAAGGAAAGTATTGCTACGTTTCATATTTCCGACGTATCCCATAATAAATGGATGCATTCGGTCACGATCCTAATATCCAACAACGGTCACGTAATTGCCAGGTTCTACCGGCGTAGAAATCAATCGAACGCCATTTCCGTTCACCCGTTGCCCTCCGTTCTCGGATGAAATTTCTTACGTCCAATACTACGTTGGTTCACCAATAGGGTAGCTGGATGGGTAGGTTAATTAACCGGTGGAGAGCTATTAGAGTTATTTATCGGGCAGGAACGCGGTGGCACGGACGCGGAAAGGAGGACGGGTTACTTAGTGCGGCTGAAACGAAGCAATCCGCAGTGGCTACGGTAGGCCGGTTAAATCCGCGAACAATGGTTGAACTGGGCGAAAGAGGGCGACGAGGAAGAGGCGGCGGTAGCGGCTGCGATTGCGGATAGGAAGAGAGCCGAGGGATAGGTGTTGAAGGCGGCGGCTACCCACCGGATATCCGTGTTACACATATAAAAATCAATGCCGGATCTCGCCTCCGGAACTCGTTATTGCACCAGGCAGCTTTACCTGGAGTATCATCATCGGATTGAAAGCAGCGAAGGGTGGGTAAGGCCTCGTCTCGCCGGGGAGTTTCTTGTATTCCGTAGAATTGGGGTAGAATGAAAGAGGGTTTCGCGCCGCACCGCGGATACAAAAGGAGCGGAAACTGGAAGATGAAAAACGCCAGTTGGAGGGAATGTTCCCGCGATTGTCGGGTCACGTTACGAAGGAGATGATAGCGGCGAAGAAAAGGTACGCGGGCACGAGGTATCTCGCGTGCATCTTGATTGCATTGCTTTTTTAATCCCCTTTCTGGTTAGTTACGGTCTGATGCTTCGAACGATCCGCAAGAAAGATGGGGAACAACAGTTGTTGGGATTTAACCAAGTACAAGATTACCATCCAGTTCAAAGCAACCGCGTTCTGCGACGCTCTTGTCTTTTCATACACGTCCGAATGTTTCTCGCGTCGATAGATTTTCCTCTCTTGCCGGGATTCAGAATTTCATCGCAGATTTAGTCATTGACCGCGCGTCGCGCTTTCGCCAGGACGATGGAAGATTCAAACTCGAGCCCCTTCAGTCCCCTTTTTGCTAGTCGACGTGTTCGAGTTTTTGTCCTTGAAGCCAACAGTCTAGAATGATGTCGCCCAGACATCCTCTGTCGTCAGGGGATAAAACGACGCCCGACAGTGTGTGCCAGTGGATAGCTCGAGCGAAGTAGCTTAGACCAGAGTAGCGGAACAAGACTTTTCCTCTTGGAACGATGTCAGAGACAAATAGCACCAGATGCACTGCCCTCTTTCTTTATCGCCTCCTCTTTGCCACCTGGGCTTTGTCCATGCAGCCACATTAAACTATCGTTTCCGTGAATCTGTGAAGCTTTCCTCTGTCGTTCTTGTGCGATAAAAATTTGACTTATAGCGCACCAGACTTTCATCCCATTTTCCATACATTCTCGATGGAAATTTTTACACCTTCCATCTAGAATATTTGAGAAAAGGGCATGTGACATTTTAATTTCAAATTGTCTGCTCGCGAACGATTGCGATCGCTGAGAAGCTGTTGGAAATTTAACGAACTGGGGTGAAAGATAGTAGCGTGCGATCATGAGGCAGAAGTAATTATAGGGGCGAGGTTACACGGTGTCACGTGAGATGGACGTACTCTCCGGTTTTTACGGGGCGCGGAAGCCAAGTAACTTTACGAGTACGGGATTCGATTTTTCGATCTCTTTGGGGGTTGTTACGCATGCGATACGAGCCGCATGGGATTATTTTACCGCAGGCCGCAAGGGGATCGTTGGAATCGCGCTGTAAAATCCCTCGCACTCTTGTCTTTCACGCTCGTCTCGTGCACACGTGGTTCGCACTTGTGCGGTGTTGACACTGAAGCTTCACACGTGTACGCGTTAAGGGTAGTTCGCTCGTTCGTGCACGCTCCTCGCGACGTTAAGACGCCGCCGACCTTTTCCGCCCTCTCGCCTACTCCAGAACTTGCCTAATCTGTGTCTCAATCTCGTTGCACGCTGAAACATCGTTGCCGGTGGAAATTTCCCGGAGAATTTCTAACCAGGTATTCGTCGAGTGAAATTAAATCATTTTTACGACCAACGACTACGGTTTTTCGGTTTAGAGCGTTCTAGGTTTCTAGGATCTTGGAATTTTAAGGTTCGAAGTTTCCAAGGCCCCGAAGTAAACCTTCTTCGCGCAGGAATTTTTGCCGCCTTTGGAAATTTGTGCTCCGCTATCGAATTATTCTGTTCAAAGAAATTCCAGCGACGGAAATTCTCGAAGCGATACCGGGGAGTACCGCGTTCAACTGGGCGTTCGAGAGTCAGGCAGGAAAGGTGTTCATAAATAAAGCACGGCGGTTATACGCGCGTCTTGTCCCGTCCCGTCTTGTGTATTTCCTGAAATATGCAGTTTAGGCTTTTGTACGAGTCCACGGCAGCTGCTTTTACCTTGTGGAGATGCCTCCCTTTATACAGGGGAACTTGGTCTAATGGCGGGTTCTCGGTGCCTGGCACATCACGTTGCTTGCGAGCCGACTGTAATAGAGGGGCGGGAGGAAAGCGAGATCATAAAAAAAGGAGGGAAACGAAAGGAAAAGAAAACAAAACGGAAAACTTGCATAAATTTATTGGTTCGGTGCACACTTTTACTACCGTTCGAAGATCCCAGCTTGTTCCCTTGCTCGCGCCACAACTTCCTGCTGGATTTTATCCCCTTGGCTCTGCCGCGTTCCCCGTTTCTCTCGTTTCTTTATTTGGAATGCGCTGAACGCGCATCCACGAATCGTATCGCCTCAAGTTAAATCACTTAGGTCCCTGCTTTTTCTCTATCCGAGGCGTTACCTCCGAGGTGGGATCGATCCGACGACAACCGGTGCCAATTAATGGATCCTCCTGGTTGATGAATAAGTCAACTGTCGGAGCTCGATGTTTTAAGTGTTGCCAGTGACAGGTAATCGATTCATCCGGCAGAAAGCCGGACCATCGGTCTTCGCGGTCCGTTTGATGTCCGTGGTTAAACGAGTTAATGGCTTTGGGAGTCACCGATCCATTTTTTCGCTCGTTCGCCGTTCATTCAAACTGCGCGCACTTCACTGGTATAGACACGCCGCGCGATGAGGTCGCGTCGCGTTTCCGCGTGTAACACAGGATTGCCTGGTAACGGAAATGGCTCGCGATCGGTTTTTCCCCCCTGGAGCTTTTCAATTTCAATCTGAAATTAAAAACCAGACTCCTTTCATGGCAAAGGAACCAAAAATTGACGATTCGATGGGTGGAAGTTAATTTTCGCGTAACGGTATCGCGATGCGAAGGGAGCGTTTCGATCGTCGCTAAAAGTAAATGGCACGGGTGGCCTCAGACTTTTGCGCGGCGCCGTATATACTTGTTGGTACGGCTTCACGTGAAGCAGGCACGGCAGAAAGTAGCAATTCCTCCTATTTACATTCATAATATTGTGCGCGTGTTCTCCTCTGGGTGCACGCGCCGGGGCCAGGGGGTGAAGGCGCCTCGCGATGCGAGGCAGAGGTCTGAAATCGGCGAAGAGAAGAGAAGAGAGAAATGCACGGGGATAGGATGGGGCGGCCGTCAAGCAAACAGGTATGCTTCAGAATCAATATTTGCTCGATACACGACGGTACTCTGCTCTGAATGCATCCCCCGTCGCACAGGCATGCACGAACACACGTTAGCTCTTACTCTCTGTCCGCCTCTCGCCACTCTTATGCGACACGACAGCCAGTGGTTGCCACGTTTCCCTACGATTTCTACGGGGACATCGAAAACGGTAGTTTCCGTACCGAAACTTGGATTCAGCTCCTACACTCGATCATCCCCCGGCCCGTAAATATCGCCCTCCCGTGAAACTACTGTTTTCCTTCGCTCGTTCGTTCTGCCTCGCCCACCGTTACCGAGGACAGAGGCTGCAATTTCTTTCCGTACTTCGTTCGCCGGCAATTTCGTTTTACCGTCAGAGACGTTTCTTTCGCGACGGACCAGCCAGGATTAATTCTGTTATCTGAGAGCTTATTTTTCTTCTTTTATCGTGTTTCGTGGTCCAGTGATAAATTCCTCCTCGAGGCCGGTCTCTCGAACCACCCTGCGATGCCAGCCATTGGATTAGCGGAATATCGCGAGGCGTCGCTCGAATAAATTGCCTTCGCACCCGGGAAATCAGCTCGTAGTTCCGACCTGTTCGTTTCCCTGCTCCTTGCCATCCCTGATGGGGTGGAAGTCATTAAAACTTTTTTCGGAACTTAAATTGGGCTCGAATTGACAATACCGTTTCCTCGGGATGGAACATCCCCTAAGTGCCGTTGGTTTTCGTTGCCGCGCGATAACGTGACGGGGGTGACAAAGGGGTTAAACTGACTTTACCAGACACCAAAAGAAATCTCTCCACTGATCGCGCGATCAACTCTCCGTCGCCTTTCGATTTGCGCGTATTATAACCGTGCAACAAGTGTAGAACGAATCGTTCTTTTGCGTTGGTAACACGATTAGAGAATATTGGATGGACAATCGATACCAATATTTGGTTCACGAGCCGGGGTTAACCGTTATAGGTGTCAGTTGCGAGCAACAATTGCAGGCTTGCTAATCAACTTAAGTCGATAATCTCCCCTTTCCCAAGGCGGGCACACCAGCTTCGCCGTTTTCACGCGCCTAAGCGAATCAACGTGCCGCGGATCAATTTAATCGCGCACCTGGAGCTTCCACAGCGTGTGCTGTACGCGGCGCGTACACGCGCGGTCGGAAATTGCTGTCGGCGGCTGGGAATGCCTAAATGTCGATAATCACTTGAACGACAGTATTCCAGGCTCGACGCCATTGCGTATTATTTGCACGCGTAATACCAAACGCGCCCAACCCTTGCCCCATCATCCGCCCACCATCATCTCATCCCTCTTACGATACAAAGCATTAATATTCGAGCACGTGCAAGCGGAGCCAGCGGTGGCGTTTATGAGCATTATTAGATTTGAGAGTCTCCCTACGGCCAGTATTGCGAGGTTTCCTTATCTGCCACTCTTCCGGGAGCAGATTTTACAAGCTTCGTCGTACGTACGGGGTGGCTCGACGGTTCGATGTAACCGTCTTCAATTATTTCCGTCCGCGTTTCGTGACAACGCGACGTGACTTTTAGACGGCTCGAGTAGGTAGTTTAGAAAAATAGAACCATTCTTTTTGGATACCACGTTTTGCCATTCCGACGTTGGATGTAAAAAGATGATTTACGAGCCATAATGTCAATTCTAAAAAGAACAATGGAGATTTGTTCGAGTAAAAATGGTACATTTTCCTTGTTTCGTATTTCTCGTTCATTTTATTCGTAGCTTTGTTATCGGTAACAATACACAGAAGCTGCGCTCGCAACGGCTTGTTATATACGTTATCATTCTTTATTGTACTATTTCATTTACGCGAATGAATATTTCCGATGAAGCGTCCAAACGCTTCGGCCGAACTGTTATCGTATTTGCAGCGCGATGAATCGTACCAACAAGTGTTTCGTTAGAACTCATTCGAAGTCGTAGAACTTTGACGCGCTTTTGAAAATTTCCTTATGCACCTCTGTAAAAAGTGAACGTCATTACGCGCATTACTTGCGCTTCATTAATCCACTGGTCGGTCGAGGTTGCGCAGAGTCGTTTCTTTTAACGCGGACTCTTGCTAGCGCGAAGTAGGGAATCAGAGCAAAGGCACAGCAACGCAGAGGTATACGAGGAACGTACATAGGAATTTTTTCCCAACTCGAAAGCTTCCGAGTTCCGCATTCAGAGCATTTTTCTTTATACCACGCCGGTTATTCGTGCCACTGGTATATAAGAAAAGCTTCTTTCTCGCGGTACGTCGAAAAACAATACGCTTTTTCGGTGTTCCATTAAATTTTACGCAAACGGGAACGACGCGGTGGAAAATTTAGATGGGATCGGTTATTTCACGCTGGTGGGACGTGTGAAAGACTTGGTAAAATAAGGAAGGGCGGGGAATATGGGTGTACACGAATATTGGAGGCATCGCCTAAAGAGTATAAATTGTTGCGCCTTACGCGTTATCGATCTCGACACACGCGATAAAGTAGCAACGAGACTCATAAACCGAAAGCACCAGCCGGTCGCCTTGGCATTTCACGAGAAAATGCCAAGTTCTCCGGTAAGGAACACAGGAATCGTGCGCTCTGGTCGACGACGGACCGGAGCAATGTCTGCGCAGGCACGGTTTCATCTCCTTAAAGTGGCACGACTCTATATTAAAGTCGCCCTTCTCTCGGGAACCGTTGTTAAACGGGATTCGAAGAATTCCGTTCAATTACCCGCGCCATGATAAACGCTCGCGAGCCTGAAAAATTGAAGAAGTTTCTCGATGGAACGATATTAAATGCAACGAATAGTTCCATTGCAATTCGAGAATCTCACGAACCAATTCGCCAGCGATTCGGAACATTCAACTACCGATTCGTGCAGTACGTTCAGGAGAAAGATTTTTGTTACAAAGAACTCGTCCGAGTCACGGACCGCAAAGGAAAGTATTTCTCTTCTATTTTCATCCCCTTTGTTCTCGCTGTTGTTCCTCCGGTTTGCTGGTCTCCCGTTTCTCAGAATAAAATCACGCGCCGAGATCTGTCGCGGAGGCGGTATTTTTAATGAGAATCGCGTGGATGCACGCGGATGGTATCTTCGGGGTCCAGGTAACGTCTGCTGTCGAAAGATGGAGGGAAGGGTGGGATCTCCTTCAGTCGAGGAGTGAACACTCGAGTCCCGGCTATACGGTTAATTATTTACTGGAGTGGCCGAGGGTGGCCTCCCTTTTACGGTGTGTCCGGGTTCGTACGGCATCGTGCGTGTGCGTGCATCGACTTCGCGAGCTCCGTGGCCGTCGACTGCTACCCCGAACTTTCTAAATGAAAGCCAAGATGGTAAACTTCGCCATTTACGCGGACCGTTAAATGTCGCGCGCTCCGCCACGCTGGGATTATCGTTCGAACTTTTCGAAAATCTTCCCACCCCCGATTTTTGCACGGTTTTACGACTAAGCAAACAGCAACGTCTGGCAACTTCCGAGATTAAGATGGCCGTCGTGGGGAGAGGCGTAGAAATGATTGGAATAGAGCGTTGACGGGAAGAGGAAGGAGAGATCGAATTCGCTGCTTAAAAAAAAAACGATCGTTTGTCGAAATTGTTATTATCGAAAATCCGTGAGAAATGTTACCTCTTGATCACGTTCGAATCACTTTATACGATGGTTAGATTGCTTGGAATAACTTTTAAGTGTCCTCGAACGATTTCCAAACGACTTTCGAACGATCTTTAAATGGCTTTCGAACGATCTTGAATAACATTCAAATAACATTCGATGCGATCTTCGCGCGATCCACAAATGAGCTCGGAACGACCATGAATGGTTTCCGAACGATGTTCGAGCGATCTTAACCCCCTGGACGACGTTCAAGGGGTACAAAGCGAGGAGTAAGTGGTTTCCTCGTTCGAGCGCGAGCTTGTTGAATATTTCACCTAGTCTGCTCGCATTGGTCAATGCAATTTATCCCCTTAACGGTCCGAGACACTCCGCAAATTCTCGAGTAGCAATAACGGGCAAACTTCTTTCCGGAAGAGGTCGAGGTCCTCCTGGAACAGCTTCCAGTGACGCGCGCGGGATTCTTTGGCGGTGCCAGTGTTGGCGGACGGCCAAAAAATCAGCGGAGTGCATCGAACGAGGTGGCTGGAACCGAGATGGGCTGAACGAGAAGCCTGTAACGAGGAGAAGGGCGACGAGAGAGATAGAGATAGGAGAGGAGATGGTATGCGTCGCAGCATCCGCACGGAACATATGCATAACTATCGTGCGTCGTTCGCTGCCGTATCGACGACACACGCATTCCTGAATTATGCATACGCCGTTAACCGAGCCTGGTGTTTGCACACCCCACGACGAACGTAGTCAGCCGCGTATGCAAGCATGTGTACACCGCAGAGAGGTAAAGAGAGAGAAGGAGGGAGCGTTACCAGTGATCGCCCTCGCGTCAAATCCACGGTTCTATTACGAAAGCTGTTTAAGACGACTGCGTAACACGGGCTGTTCGGGGTCTCCAGGCACCACGTCGACGTCGTGGAATTACGTATGCACCTTTGTGTGCACGTACAGCATGGGTAAAAGCGTACCAGCTTGCACAGACGGGGTATTATCCTGTTTAAACGCTCGCGTCGTGCTACGAGCCCGTCTACCTCGTTCTTGTTCTCACTGAAATTTTCACATTTTTCCTCCACTTTTCTCGACACTTTTTCTGCCTCCACCTCCCACCGTCCGCCCTCCGCGCACGCGATTCTTTCTTTTTTAATAATGAAATTCGCGGTCAGTCAGAACACGTACATCGTGCATTTTATGTAACACGGTTCAAGCGTCCGTCGTCTGGTTCCCGCTCTTTTCTTTTTTTTCTTCGTCTCCTTTTTCTTCTCCTTTCACGCTGCCCGTAAAATGGCGGCTCCCCGCCGCGTCTAATTTATTCGTTTCATAAGCGGCGCGCTCAAAAAATAGGTGTCAAAGAGATACCTTGATAAATATCTTATGAATATGTTAATTCTGGCGGTCGCCACGGTGAAAAATGAGGAAACTCCTTTGCACCCCGTAATCTTCGGTACAAAAGGAGCAGAACGGGCCACCGTACCACTTCCTTAAGCATATGATTTATATTCTTTGCCGACGAACCAGACGAAGGAGTTCCAGTTTGCGCCTTTTACTCGCACACCGGCCCCGAACGTTTTTCATCTGCTTTTATCGCTTATGGAACATGCCGCGAGATGCGTTCTCGCCTTCGTGTCGCGTCGTGGTTTTTGATAGACCTTTTAGCGCGAGAACCGAGCGCCGTTCAAGCGTGCGACTGTTCCTCGACGCCGCACTTTCCTCAGCTTCGAGACTGTTCGCGCTTTCGAACGACGAATACATTTTCGCCGTCGAATTAACATTTTTATTACGTCCGTCGAGGTCTAGAGTCAAAATTGCGTAACAGATCGCTTAAACAACGATCCTACCGTCCCAGTGAAGAGGTTAACGTGCCTGCCTTACATTTTTCGGCTTACCGTGATCTCCCAACTCCCGCACCAAACTCTGTCGACAAACTTTTTACGCCGCTCCCGGGGTGCAACGAGATTTATTAAATCTTGGTAATTTCGACCCACAGGTGCCATCCTTCGCGCTGAAAGTTCCCGCCGAAAGTCGCCGTCGTTCGTCCCGTCGCCGATAAACTTTCCCCGACGTTACCCGGCAATATTTAAATACGCCCCGTAATTTTGCAATCTTTGCTCAAGCATTTCCGTCACGTCTTGCCGCGAGAGTAATTTTTCTCCGGGCGCTCCTCGTTTTTCTTCTTCTCTTCGTCCGCAGTTCACCCTCTGTGCTGCCGTCCCCGTTGTCTTCGAGCGTACCTGCCGAACGAACTGTAACCGAGAACGAGATGGGAGTGTCTCTCGCTGATAAACAGAAATTCTTGTCCGTGGACATCACGACGAAAGCAATCCTATTATCCCAAATATGATAAGGTCTAATGGGCCTCGACCGTTGGATCGCGTCCCCCATTTTTTTTCAACCACCCTCACGCTCTGCCATATCCTCCCGTAATAGCTGTTCGTTCTTTTAAAGATTCCTACCGAAAGCTTATATTGAAAGGTTTCAACCGTGCTCCGGCGCTACTCTTGTCGTGTTGAATTTTTTATACGAAACGAACGATCGCGATGTCTAGGATCATGCCGCGCGAGCGTCGAGAACGGTCCGATCGAGGGGAATTTATTTTCAATCGAGCCTGGGAATGGTACGAACGGCTCTTGCAGCCGATCGAGAGGAGCGAGCCGGGCGTTCTATCACTTTTATTTTCCTCCAACCCCTAACGCGTGTACCCGCCGCCGTTCGTGGAATCGCTTCCGCGAAAGAGAAGATTAATTTCTCGCGGTAAGAGAGCAGCCCTGAATTCTCGGCCGGGGGCGAGAAGGGGAGGAACAATTGCCTTGGCAAAGACGAGAGATTCAATTACATCGAAAACGTGGGGCAAAAGGGCCGCTCGCTCTGCGTGAAGCCAGATTAATTCGTCCTTTGCCGTGATGGTTCCACGGGGAGGAGAGCATCGGTCCATTTTCTTCTCTTCTCCCCCTTTCTTTTCTATTCTCTTTTTTCCTTTTCGCTCCTCCCTCTACCTCTCCTTTATTTTCCTTTTTCCTCCCCCGTCCGTCCGTTTCGCTTTCGATGGAACGGTTAACGGGTTCCGTTCGTGCGAAAGGGTGCACGCGTCGCGTCGCCTCGCTCCATCAAATTAGCCACCGTCGCTCGCGCGTTATTCTAAGTAGGCGCGGTGATACTAAGTAGGCATGGTCGCCTGATAATTTCGTTGGGAAGATTGTTAGTTTATTACGTGAGCGTTAGTTTATAACGTTTCGCGGCAATGAAATTGGCTGGCACTTTAATATTAAAACGGTCGAGTTTACGCAAGGTAGAGCGAGGTGAAAGTAATAACATCCGGGACGTGTTGCGTTTAGAACATGCACGGGGTACAGCGCGGTGGTAAAGTACCGGTAAATGTTTAACTTCGCCAACAGACGCACACGTTTCGAGAACAGATGAAAATTGAAATAATGTAACGGGAATAATTCGATGTCTCCTCTCGTGGACGGTGGATACCGGTGGTGCGCGGTATTAAACTGATAAAGTTAACAGATTTATTTACATAATCTCTGCGTTTGCATTTAACGCGTGAAATGTTTACGAATCGTACGCTGCGATTTTCGAGCCATAATCGAGATAATAAAATGTAGTCGAGATACAGTTTTCGATTCCCGTTTATCCATTAAACGCATCGATTGCTCGTCCATGACGATTTTTACTTGGTCGACAAAAAGAGGAGCTCGTTACCATTTTACACTTTTAATTTAATTAATTCTGCCGGGTTTACTTAGACGCGCGTAAATTTGTATTTTATAAAACGGCATTTTATATATGCAGCGCGCGGAATCTCCGAGTGAAGCAAATTGAGTTCACCGCGGCGGGTAACCGTCGGCGAATTTACTCAACGTTACGAAATAGTTTCGCTGAAAATCATGGGAAATGAGGGCAGGTATTAGCATGAAGCTGGGTAGGGTTTTAAGCTCCCGCGAAGTTAGTATTCTTCGTAGCAGCCGGCGTTGACGCTTTATTTTAATTCACTCGTCCGGCCACGGTTTCGACTCGTGGGGGGCGGTGGCTTGTTGCGGCCGCGCGTAAAAGAGTTTCCGCCCTCCCGGTTCATCCGTGGAAATCTTTTAATCCTCCCGGCTGATGTTCCCGTCCGTCAAGATTTTATCGATTCATTTACATTCGTTATCGCCGCTCGATATCTCCGCGTTTTATTGACGGCGATTCGTCCGTGCGAACGATCCCCGAGTTTCGCGTTCCTCGACACTGGAACGATTTACCGCCCTCTGTTCGACGCTCGCGACGAAACCGGTCTGGCTAATTACTTTGATTCGCTAATGATCGTACAGCTGTTGGTATTCAACTGGCCAATGGAACCAGATCCTCTCTCTTTCTCATTGTTTATTTTTACCCCGTCGATTACGCGGGATTTATCGTTCGTTTCTGATCGCCGGAAAATTCGAGTAAACGTTTCAGACGTCCTAATCGAACGATCGGGTAAATTTCATCGAACGATGATAGCGTGAACGATTGATCTCGTTCGTCACTTTAACACGCGTTTGTCAGGATTGAACGTTCGAGTGTATTTGAAAACTTTACTCTGCTTCCTTTTTCTGGTCCTTTTTTACGCGACGCATACACGGATCGACGCGATCGCCAACGCTCGGAATTAAACGTGTTAATTTTCAGACGGCAATCCAGCGTTTCCACCGCTGAACTTTCATTCGATTTTCCGCTTGGTTTTCTTCGCCGCTTAATGGCTACTCGAACGCGAACACCGGATACGCTGGTTGCCTCGAAATGGCTTCGATCCTTTTTTCTGTTTTTTCGCTTCCGTTTCTTTCCCCCCTTTGTACCATTCCGGTTTCCACCCCTTGCTGTCACGTACGATAATTAACAAATTAGTACTTCCTTCCTTCATCCTGGTTACAACCTCCTTCCCTATTTATTTCTCTCTTCTATAAACACCACATCTAATCAACAAACGTAGGACCAATTCTTTCCCACGCAAACAATAATCCCACGATATTCGTATTGCAAAAATATTGGCTGGTCAGATATCAGATAACAGACTCCAGAAACGCCAGATCTCTCAGAATTCCTCCTTCGTTCCATTTCCATCGCAAACAATATCGTTTCTCCCAACAAAGGTGTTGCTGCTCCGTTTCAGCTGCGCAGGGCGAACCAGGAAGACAATCCTTGCAAGTAAGCGGACGGGGTGTATACACGCGTATTCGCGCGCAAGGGAATCGAGGGTGGTCCCGTTTAGCGGAACGGAAGCCTAGATTGTCCAACGGTTGGGTTCCGGCTCGCGGAGTACAATGGTCGGTGGTGGCCTTTGGTGGAAGCGTGTCAGAGGATGGCGTCGCGCAATCTATCACTCTCGTACGCCCAACAGTTCCTTCCTCTCTTCGTCTCGGTGTATCTTACCGGCTCCCTTTATGCGTCCTCTCGTCGAAGTGGTGCTTCGTCCCCTCCGGTTCCCGTTCGTTCCCGTCCCGGTGTACCGTCGCATCACTTATCCCCCCTGGTAGACAGGCGGACGGACGAACGGACGGGCCAGCTAAGCTAGCTCGCGGCGCGGCTTCCCTATTTTTCACCAGGAAGTGGGCTTCAAGTACCACCCCCAACGGTCGCTTTCTCCAGGCGCCGGTTTTTCTGCCCGGAATAGAACTGCTGCCACCGAGAATTGATGTTTCCCGGTGCAAATTCGTCCTATTTTTCACCGCGTGCCACCCCGCGGCACTTGTCTCAGCGGACCTACCTGCGCCGCTAACAAGGGATTTCTACCCCTCTCTCGCTCTCCCCTTTCGCGATTCTCTCCCTCTGTTTAGTCGACTGAGTCTTGTTTTCTTAGGTGTCGCACCTCTCATCGCGAGCTTTTTCGATTCGTTCGAGTGATCGCGTTAGAAAAATCGAGGCTCTTAATCTCTGTCGGTGATTAGATATTTAAGAGAGTTTCTCCGGTTCGCCAATCGTCCGATCGTAGATCGATTCGTCTAATCGGACGGAAGTGGGTGGATTTACGAGCACTCGTGCCCGACAGCCACGCTGGAAGATGGATTTTTTCGTTGGACAGCCACTCGGTTAGGAGCGACGTGGCAGTCGACGGTTCTTGTTAGCTTTGATAAAGAGCTGACGCGTTTTCAAAGACCAACGTTGGCCAGGCGTCTGATTCCCGTTGACAGCGCGCCGTCGGAAAAGTTCCACCCCTGTTGCCGTTGTTATGAGAGAGCAATAACTCCCTCTTGGCAGCTGCCGCGGCGACAAGTGTTACGAATGTCCTCTTCAGAGAGCCACCCTCGCTTTCACCGGGGTTCCGTGGACCACCCGGAACCCACGATAATCCTCGCGTAACAGCAAACACTGTTCGCACAATTCTCAACGTTGGGATCGTTTTCGACGTTACTGCGAACGCGCTGGTTCGGAGAACCATTCGCGTGGACAGAAATCGCGCGGAAACGCCGAATATCAGCAACCCCCTGTGGCCCAGCATTTGGCGATCCGCAAGGTTAACGCCAGTCAAACAGATCCCTTGCGTTACAAACGTCTCCCACGAGGGACGGTTCCGTTTGATTTATTCTGAGCCTAAGAGGCCGTGACGCACACGCGTAGACGCGGTATTTCGTCACGCATGCCAATTTCCCTCTGCCGCCTGATTCCGCGGTGCGAGAAAAATGTCACCTTGCGATACGGGTCACGTATGAGTGTACGCGTCAGCCGCTATAAAGCCCCTGAAGAACAAAAGACGAGGAGAATTTTAAACGGCCTTACCCGCGTTCAGTTTCTTCACGGGGGCTGGATTTTCCCTCCCGATTAGCATAATCTAACGTTAGGTACAGGGCTCGGTTAGGAAGGGAGCGGGGGATTTGCGCGAAGCGTTGCTACGTATGTATTTAGCGTATAACTCGAGCCGCGTGACAAAGTTCGGCTGGGCTATCCAAGTTCGGAATGCGAGGAGGACTTAGCGGGTCCGACGAACTTATGACAGAAGTTCGCGGCGCACTTGGAGGTTTGCGCGCGGCGGGTCCCTCGGAACGTCTTACCTGCGCCCTCGAAAGTTCGTTAACCACGCGGAGGAGAGGGTGCAGGTGCGCGCGCGCGGATATGCGGATGGCCACTGTGTATCTTGGCGAGTTTCGTGTTACGCCGTAAATCGCACGGCACGGGTTCATTGTTAATTACGTTGCTCAACTTCCGCGTCGGGGATAATTTTCTCTGACGCGTACGCGAACTTCCGTGGAATCTCAGAAACTGATGTATGACACGTTGGCTCGTATTGTTGTTCGCGTCTGAAGACGCGTCGACGACAGAATGAGGGAGTATCCGGTGCTTGCAGTCGTATCCGTATGCGACGTTCGACGTTTATTAGAGATCGGATTGAAAGGGTAGCTGACGAGCGGAACGTGAGATTTATGCGAGATTCAAATCCTTCGTTGCGTCTATAAATCATCTAGTTGTATTTGTGAAACCCTTTGAAATAAATTTTACGAGTTATCGAAGTTTTCGGAATTTATATCAATTGTCGACAGATATTCTCTCTCGCGATTAACCTGTCGTCGAAAATGGGAGGACGAGCTTTACGAAGGTATTAAAATGTATTGTCGACGCTCGCGAACTATTTCTTCGTCCACGAAAGTTCCGCCGTTCATGAGTAATTACAGGAGCAAACGAGTTTCTGTCATTCGCCTAGTTCCCTTAAAT
Organism: Xylocopa sonorina; assembly: GCF_050948175.1. Lineage (NCBI taxonomy): Eukaryota > Metazoa > Arthropoda > Insecta > Hymenoptera > Apidae > Xylocopa > Xylocopa sonorina. The sequence continues at coordinate 7,649,924 of NC_135197.1, read as the reverse complement.
TTCCCTGCCATTTATCTGGCTTCTGTCGCGGACTGCCAGGCAAGAACGCAACGAAATTTGTCAATAAAACGAGCCTGACCTCCTTCGTCGTTAACATAACGTCGTGTTTTCTTATATCAAGCCCGGAATAAATTATTAGAATGTCCTCGTTTCAACTAATCGGATGCAACAGATTTTCATTATGCTCCGCGAGTGTACCGCCACTTTAAACTCCCCTGCGTTAGCACCTTTCGCAAAAGTTGATCGCGGCAGTAATTTCTCGTTCCCGGCAATAATAAAGAGGGTATCCATAAACATGAACCCAAGAATAATGAATAGGAATATCGTGCTTAAGCAACTGCTCCTTCCAAGGATCAACATTAAACGAGATTAATCCATCGGAAACGCGAGGGGACAGGTACCAGGAAGACCGTAAACACGGAAGAATGACTTCAGAAGTTTTGCCTCCGAAAGCAGCTGGTAATAAAGGGGTGTCAGGAGGCTGGTCCCCTTTGCGAGCGCATCCTCGCTGCCCTTTCCGTTGTAATACCCAACTCCTTCGGTCCCAAGGCGTCTGTACACGCTCGCGAGTATCCTGCAAAATTATCAGCTCGAAAATTCCACGGGGAGGCAATAAATCACGAGCGCGTCTGGCTGGGCGATTCGAAGATCCATCTAATTGGGCGGGGTTTCGAAACGTTATCTCGCGGGAAGTGGAACGCAAACAGAAGGAATATTTTCGACGGTTTCAATCATCGGGACAGCAATCTGCGGAGTCTCGCGGCTGGCACTCCGGCTTTCGAGTGGCGCGTTGCAAATCGACCGCAGCGAAAACGAGTCCACCGTAAAGTTTTCAATTACGTTAAGAACGGGGCATATTAAACGCATCCTCGACGATCTTTACGCGAACTCTACCCTCCTCCTTTCTCTTTCCCCGCGGCGCTCTCCCGTCTGCCCGTCAACTCGATTCTGGGGGCGAGCACGGCGCGGGTAAACTTATAAACTATGAAAGTTACTTTCCCATTCAATGAATTGACCGTGCCTTCGACCAGGGTACGTGCCTCGAAACCAGTTCCACCCCCTACGACTTCCTCCGGGGCGAGTTCTCCCTTTCCCTCCTTATTATCCATAGCCGCGCGCGAGAGGGAGCACAACGTTGCCTACGGACCGGAAAATTACAAGTTTCCCCGCTGCGTCGCGACCAACGAAATGGGTCACGGCGGTTTTTAATACGCCCACTCTGCGTAATTCACACGTAGAGGCTCGCCAGGTACCATTTCGAGTGCCGTTTGCCTCGCGGATATCGATTCCGGCTGGCAGATGCTGGGGAAGATCGGTGGTTTCCATCGTAGGATATTAAATTAAGTAGCCAGACTTCTTTAAAATATAATTCTGATTCACTGATGGCTCGAGTAATTTTATTTTACTTCGTGGTAACTCAAGCAATGGTTGAAAACGTTTATTGGACCTAATGTACAGCCAGTGTCTGAGCTTCCAAGTCTTGGAAGCGCATTTATCGACTTGTATCACTAGGAGACCGAGCAGTTGAGGTAGTTGTTTCATTTTGTTAATGTACATCGCGTTTCTCTGTTACAGAAGTCGAGAAGAGTGCAGGAGCTGCACCGGGGGCATCGGGTGCAACTGCAGGGGGCTCTCGGGGGTTGACACCTTCCCCCGCCCCCTCGACACCCTCGACCCCGGTTACCACCAGTAGTTCTTCGGTCTGCACCACTTCGCCCTCGTCCTCGCCATCGCCTTCATCCTCACCCTCTGCCCTCGTAGCGGGTCTCGATAAATCGGTGCTACAGGTAAGTCTACGCGCATCGCGCTGTGCGTCTTCCACGAATTTATACCGCATCAGACGATCGCGCACGTTCGAATAGCGAACGGCGGACGGTAAATCACTTTTCTACGATGAAAACTTCCCTGGTAACGGTCTTCTTAAACCGTTCAACCCTCGATAAAGTTTTCATGCCCACGAAAGCATCCCAGATATTTATACGTGCCCCGTTTAACTGGCCTGTTCCGCCCTGAAAGGGCCTCGCAAATTCTCGAGAATACGCCGCGTAAAACGATAACGTGCCCCCGTAAATTGTGCGGAGCAACAGGCTGTATCGCTGGAGGAAGAGTCATCAGCCTCTACGCCCGCTGGACTAGAACGATCACCTCCAAAGAATTGAACCGATTAGGTCGTAAACGATCGCGTCGGAAATCAATAGACTCGCGGTTTATAGAAAAGGAAATGCGAATTGGTCGTAAAAGATTCCAGCAGAGGTTCTGCAAGCTTTGCTCCAAGTGTAATGTTGACGGTGGCTGGGTCGTCTTTCTCGATGACGAGTATGACAACGAGCCAGCTGGTGGTGGAACGGGTTCTCCAGGGGTAACTGCGATATGATGGCGGTAGGGTTAGTTACGATAATGCAGAACCCCGTCTGGCCTCGGGCATCTTGGCTAATTAAAGCTCATAAATTACGGCCACGTGGAAAGAGAGTGACGAGAGAATACGGGCCAACATACCGGACGGACGTGCCGCAGGGGGGTGCCGTTGTAGGAGTTGGACTCTGGTGAAAAAAAATTCGTTAAACGGTGTTCAGCGTACGGGTTGCCCTGTAAATTTCCACGACGAGTCCCGCCCGCCCCCTCTACCCTTGGAATTCTTTTGAGACCCTTTAAAAATTAAATTCCACGGATACCATTAGGAGAGATAAAGAACAATTGAGCGAAGGGGGGCGAAAAACAAGTTTACGCCCTTAAAAAGTGATAACAAACAAAGGAAAGCAAAGTTGGAGGGAGGGAGGGTAGAAATTGAATTTCGCGTGTTACGCTATTCGTTTCTTTTTATTATTTTTTTTCACCACTGTTTTTACATCGATTTCTAAGGTTGTTAAGGGGAAGGGGAAGGGAGAGGGAGAGTGGGAGAGGACGATGTGGAGCCACTAACAAAGGGAGAATGTACGGTAACACGTAGAGCACGACGTGGTTGGGGACAAGCGTTATTTAGAATCGCGAGTACGGCTCTTTCGGCATGCATTTCGGAAGCTACATAGAGGGGTAAATTCTGGCCGGTGGCTCGTCGAGGACATTTAAATTCACACGCCGTTGCAACGGGCAATCTGCACGTGGAAATAAGGGGTAGTAACGCGCGTTCCGCGCCTCTCAAAGTAGAAGGGACGGGTCTAACTGGATTAGCGCGGCGTGTCGCTGAAATTAATTCCCCTTTCGATATTCGTCGCTCGGACGCCGATTGATTTCCACTCGTCTGGAAAACCCTGCACGAATAAACGGGAATCCGGTCCCTCGTACCTCGTTCCGCGCTTGTTTGAATCCAGTACTTTTTAATGAGATTACGCACTCGTCAAAAGATAGTAGAAAAAAATTGAAAAGATATGAGAGGCTGGCGTTGCGAACGTTAACAAAAATTATAATTCCATTGAACAAAAGGAAATGGAATAAAATAAAAAAAGAGTCACGCTGAAAGAGAATTCTATGAAAATCTATGAAGAGGCAAGAGACGAGTCTTTCTCGACGGAAATCTCGTTCGTTTTCGCGGTATTAGCTGTGTCTATTTGTTGCGTCGAGGGCTTCCGACCTATCCTGTCCTATCCAGTCGGATACGACGTGTGCTCGGTCTGGAATCGAGAGACACGGTGGAATTTCGAAGAAGCGCGAGCCTGGCGGAATATTCTGCCACGCTCGGCACCAGTTCGGTTATCAGGGACAGGAATTAGATTTGCGCGACGGTGGACAGCGAGGAGACGACGCAGGAGTGCCGAACCGCTCATGCAGCCGTATAACTCGGTCAATTTTATCGAGTTACTCTCCGGTTTCTCTGCCTTCGCGGCGGTCTGATCTTCACTCGTCCCATATTCGAGACGGGAACGTTCTTATCGGAGTGGCTTCCTCGGCAGGATGTCCGAAATTCCCAGAAATTGAACGCGAGAAATTCGCTCGATACGGTCTCCGTACGTAACCTTGATTCCCCCTCGTCTCTACCCCTTTTCTCTTGCTTTTTTTCTTATTCCGTTAAATCAGATTCCTGCAGCAGACAGCGCTGTACGTCTTTCAGCCAAATTTCCTTTTTTCTCCTTTATGAAATTCCTCCTCGGCCTTGGACCACGGTCGCGCGATAACCCGGCCCGTCGGCGTTATTACGTGTTCGTACTACTGGCAGCGTCTCGTTCTCTGTTTGCACGAACCGTATTCGCTGGAGGGTTTCTTCTCCTCTGCAAACAATTCAAACGCAGTGTGAACGACTTATTAAAATATTGTTCTCCCGCTGTAGTCACTTCCGAGATTCGTGCTCGACGAATGCAGGGAATTTCCTTCCAAGGATCCTTTATTAAAGGTTTAATAACCTGGCTGACCGAACAATACATCCTTCGAGCCTTTCATCTTTTGTGCTCCGCTTAGTATATCCCAATAGTTTATTAAAATGCATCGGATTCCTTCGTGGAGGAGATATTTTTTTGGGTATTTAAGTAAACTACATTGCATGCCTCGAAAAGGCATTCTCTTACCCATCAATGCACGCTGCACGTATCGTTCTCGTTTACCTTATTTTCGGTGCAATTTCTTCGGTATTGCGTCCTCCTCAGCTGCTCCTTTACAATGAAGCTTTGTGCAGCGGACCGTGGACCGTTTTATCAAGCCCCTTTTAACTCTGCTCGCGGTACGTTGTCTCCGCCCGTTGAGGGTACTTTACACGCGAAATCTCGCTCCGCGTGTTCGCATGTTTCTTCGTTTATTCGATGTGAATGACGTTGCTTTGACGGCTCTTTGTCGCGCACCACGCAGTTTCAAAGCTAACGCGGTAAATGTAGAGCGTGCAATTTTACTTTTCAAACAATTACCTTCGACCGAACAATAACGACTCGCGAACATGTTTAGATTCCTCGCAACCACTCGCGAAGTAAACCGGATTAGATAAATCGGTTATCGGTTGCGTTAATTTTACCCGCTCTCTGTTTGTCCACTCGAAGGGAAAATCTCGCGGGGTCGATGAAAATTTTACGATTCTCCGTGTCGCGAATTTTATTTCGAACACTCGGGACCTGGCATTTCCAAAAATAGCATTCTGAGTTCGCCTCTCGCGCTCCTTAACGGGGACAGTTTTGCGGCAGTTTCAGTGTCGAAACCGGGTCTTCGCTGCAACGTGCGATATACTTTTCCCGGTGTGCGCCACGTCACGATGCTGGATCATCCAGTCGAACGGCCTGCATAACGAGAAATTCGTAATTATCTTCTTCGGTTAGGTTTTATTGTCATCGACGAACGTCCATTGTGTCGATCCGACGGCGTGCCTTTCCTATTCGCCGAGTCAACAGTCAGACTCGTGCCTAGCTCGACGTCATAACAGCTATCTCCCTTCTTCCATTTCCGGCTACGCTGTCCCGCTGACAAGTATTGTGCCGTTTGCATAAAGCGACGAGACGCTTCGGGGTAACGAGACTCGAGCAGGAATCGAGTCGCCGATGAAATTCTATTCTGCCTTAGCGTCGGACCTCGTTTCGTCGCGCGCCTCGCCGCTACTGTCCCGCAATTGATTAAGCCAGCCGTGATCGTTCACGTGGGGACGCAACCGGCGCGAAACAACAGCCACAGGGACGAAAAAGGTGGAGAAAGAAAAAAAGCGATCCGTGGGAGATTCAGGAAAATAGGACGTTGAATTTCGCTAGCGCGGTCCCGTTTAAGCCTTAATTTATTCACCTTACGTTTTTACCTCCAGCGTGGTTTTTAAAACTACATTTTCCATTCGTCATAGAGAGGCGCGCGCGTGGCTGTTCTTTATTTTCCCGCGTCAGAAACTCGACCATTCTCTACCTTCCTGCTCCTCTGTCCTCCGCAATTGAGCGTCACGTTTCCCAGACCGTGTCTACACCCTCGGCGGCATGTGCGCTCTCCTCGCGACAGGAAACTATTCTGTACACCATTTTCCTTTGAGGCGGGCCTCGCGGTATCTAGCTTATTAGATTCTTGTTGTCCGTTCTACGTTGGATGTTTCCTTATTTGACGCGCGAGCTCTCAAACCGCGTGGCGTTGCCTGCCACCCTTCGTGTTCACACACGAAACTCATTTTGGCCCCGTCCGTTCCCTCGCCGGTTACATCGTCGTCCCATCGTTTTTCGCTCTGATCGCATTTTTGGCGCCTCGCTTTGAAGCGTAGCTCTGAAAGCGCCGCTTTGTGACCACCCAGCGTTAACGAATTCGAGGTAAAACAGGTGGGCTCGTCGTAAGGAGGCGAGGAACTTTTTCAGCACGACGGAACGATTCGCAGCGCGACGAAGGGTGGAGCGACGATATCGAACGATGACGACGGAAGCTCGCTGAAATATCGAAAAGCACGGTCGTTGAGCTCTCGAATCGCGCCACGGGTCCAAGGACTTTCAGCCAGTTTCGCTGAAAGGAAGCAGAGGTGAAGCGCGATCGAGCCAGTTCGATTAGGACCGAAAATAATTCCGATTTCATCGAAGAATTTAATATCGACCCTGTTATCTCGAGGATTCGGGATTGTTCTTCTTCTCTGCTGTCTTTCATTCGACGACCCTTCGAGGTTCGTGCGCCGTAAACGCACAGTTTTTTTTTTGTTCGCGTACAGACTCGATTCGAAACTGTTCCTCAAACTCTTTCACGCCTCGCGGAATTCGTCCAGTTCGATTGAACGGGCGTCGATAAAGTGAATTCTATCTGTCTTTCATCGACTGCCGAGGCTTGCATCGATTCGGCTCAGCTGCGTTTATATTTGAAATTAAGCAGCTGGTTTATTCGTAGCGACACGCTGGTGCAAGTAGAAGTGCCGCGATATAGGTCAGACCTCGCTGATCGCGCGCCTTCCGATATTTTTAATTAAGTCGTCGCGAATTCGATTCCCAAGGGGGATGTACTTCCACGAGGCTTGTTCCCGTTTCCTCGAACACGGATCGAGGTCCCTGGTAAATCAATTATTATCGCCTCTCGAGGAGAGATTCGAGTCAGTGCGAAAGCGAATTCAACTCGCGACTTCGATTGTCTCGAACGTAAATTTCTTTACAAGAGGAGAGCGTTCATATACACTCGTCACTGACTGTGCGATGCGTATGCACAGCGTCTGTTTGTTCGGTTGTACGAAAATGCGTGTGCTCGCAGGGGATGCTTCAAAGCGTGCATACCGGAGGAGCCTACTCGCAAGTGAATCGCGCGCTGGAGAAGTGGAGAACAGTAGAAGGAATCGCGGAACGCTCCCAATGGTGTATTTGTAGACGCGTTTAAATATTTATCAGCATTTCGTCGTCTGTTTCCCGGCCTTAAAATTCCGCACGACGGATATGTACCTAACGATAATCATCATCCCCTTCTGGCAGGCTTTTTTTCTTCCATCGGGTCGGATATCGGAGTTAGTGTCGCGTGAAGAGTCTCGTGGCATATATACGAGGAAGTCGCAGGAATATTTTCTTGCTCGGATATATATTCTTTCGACCACCCTCGCGCGTGTGCTCCCCAGGGACTAAGCGGGGCGGGACAACGTCTAGGCCTTTCATTTTCATCGGGCTCCTCTCGTCGAGGCCCTTTCAAGAACGGAGGGAAAAAAAATAAGGGAGATAGGAGAGAGAGTCCGTCGCGAAGAAAACCACACGAGAGATATGATCGTTCTTCGACAACATGCACTTAATCAGCCCGGCTTTATGTTGGTAGCGGAGAGGGCTAAAGTGAAAGCCAGAGAGGAAGGACACTGGCTCAGACACGGGGCGCCCGCAGAGAGGGACCCGGAGGGTGGAAACGTCGGCCCAAGCGAGACCTTAATTTCCTGTAGCATTCCGGCTTATCTCTTTCGCGATTTATCGACCTACCGAGAAAGTTACACGCTCACGAGTCGGAGAAACATTGGTTGTGCCTCGAGTATCCGTTTCCTGCCCGCGTTACCCGGCATCCGAAGTCGATTATCGTTGTTTCGCCCGCTTTTTACTCGCTTGTAAACTGTCCTTTCTCTTCTCGATGAAGATACTCGCATCGCATGGTTTCTCGTAAAGGTGCAATTGGGTTGCAACAAAATTGTGTTACTTATTCACCCCCTCATTAGAAGCTGTCTGGTTCGCACGCTTGAAATACCAAGCGAGAAGTCCATCAGAGAAGAAGACTATCTACTGCAAACGGGTGAACGGTTTAGACCTTTGAAACGATAATTTATTGATTGTTAATTAAATTTGCAAAGCAAGATTCCTCATTCGAGGTGGTTCAATCTGTATCGACGAGCCTGTTAACTACAACGAATGTCGAACGGGTTAATTAACATCCGTTGTTCCCGTATCGATAAAACCGCGCGGGTCGATCGTTACTTCGATCCAAAGAATTTTGTGGGTGAATGATAGATTTGTCTCTGTAGCATCCTGTGCGGTGTAAAGCATCGGCAGGTACGTCTGGATATTGAATAGCGTGCAAACCCCTCGAGGTTTAGTACAAAAGTAATTATTCGTTCGGAAGCTTGCAGTTTGCGAACCGGTTTCTCCGCGGCGCGGCAACGTCGTCGTGAATTGTGGGACGCGACTCTGTTATTGAAACGCATTTATTGGCCCGCGATTGTTCGCCTCAATGGAACGGTAATTAAGCGGTGCGCCTTTGATACTTAATTACACGCACAGCGTTTACGGGTTCCGCGAGCAAAAAGTATTGTCTTCTGTTATTGAAACGAGCGTATTTGCGGGTACAATTCGCGTTGCGCCACGATAATCTGGTTAACGGAGACAATGCCCGGTAATTAAGGGAACAATGCCTTGAAAAGCAATGAACGCGACACGAGGAATGTTTTCACCGGTAGCAATCGTGTTCTGCTGCGTGGTCTTTTCTCTTGCTCGCTGATATTAGGATACACAGAGTCGGCCACTTACGGACAGGCACTCCCAGCTAATTTCCGGTTGTAAATACTCGATTCGACCCCATCCTGTTAGCGGCCCTCGCCATCTGATCGATGACTTCTTTCCGCTTTCATTCCGCCACTCTCGTTCGAGTATTTTTTTTCTGACTGCTGTTTTTCTTCTTTTTTTTTGCAAGCGTTAAAGTCGCGCGTGACACCATTCCTTTTCAAGTATGGACTCTTCTTTAAGATATTAAATAGATATATTAAATAATTGATTTGTTCTTTATTTAGATACGCGATTGGCTGGCAGTCGAAGAAGAGATGTTACGGAAACAGGCCGTGGTCGTCGGCGATGTCGGCGAAATTATGGAGGCGCTTGACAAGCAAACGGTAAGCAGATTATCGTCGCTTGTACGACAAACTTATCCACTTTGGAGACACAACTTCTCCGTATATTATGCGCGTTGCTTTGAATCATGCATGAGTTCTGACAGCTCTATGATAATTTCCATCGATTCTACGTTTCGCATGCCACATCCTAAATATTTATAAACTTGTAGGAAATGTCGATAACGCGACGTCTCTCGAAAATTTGGTGATGTCTCGGTTTTTCTTACTTCGAATCAAGTTGATTCTCCGTTAACCTCGTCATAAATTTCGGGGGTGATGGGTACTCTGGCGAACTTTTTATTATATCGGAGGAAAGTCGCTTCTCTTCCTTATCTTCACTGTGCACAAGTCTTTTATCGAGTGTGCCAGTCCTTCGAGCACGGAAAGCTAAAAGTTACTGCGTCGGCAATGCCACGACCTGCAATATCCACAAGGGTTGAAAACAAGCGGTTCCAACCCTTATCCACACTTGGAGGGTAAATCGAACTGAACTTCCCTGCGTTATCAACGCATAGTTCTCCAAGGTTTCTCGATGGAAGGTCATTCCAGGGGAAGTTCGACGCAACCCCGGAAGCAAGGGTGCGATGGCGTTTTCTTGGCGTTCCGAGGGTTGATGGTGGGGGTTTCTGGGTTACTGACCGGGAAAACCCTGACATTGGCATTGGCATTAAGGGTCCAATGAACGCTGCCACGCCTTCCTCTCTGTGCGTCGACGATACATTGTTGCTTCACGCGCAATAGTTATGCTCGTCAGACTATTGATTGCTCAACCGTCGATTTTCCGCGTCGCGCAGTGTTCTGTGCCTTTCGCAGACGACTTTTTTGTCGGACTTCTGCTTCGACGAGAAAAAAAAAAATACTAAAAATAGTTCGATTTTCATTGTCTTTATTTGGAACTATTTTTCACGCTGATTGAAATAATTCTGTGACTGCATTTTTATACTTATAAATGGGTTCTTGTATATTTCACAATCAGTCCTTTGATGGAAGTGTTCTCCTTTTTATTTGCTCGTATTCAGAACGTGAACAGGCGCTTAATAAGGAAAGAACGATCGACTCGAGTTCCCTGCTTTACATTAATAGAACCCATTTTCATCGCTAAATTTTTCAACCCGAGTAAATTTAACTTATCCCATTCTCTCTTCCCGCGAGTTCTATTTATCTGTCCCGTTGATCGATTCAGCTCCAACAGCAGAGGGGGTTAAAGAACGCATAAAACTCTTTGTACGGTATCAATGGCGGGTCGTAATCTTTTCAACGTCGAGCCGAAACGATGAGAGAGGCTCGATAAAACTCGAACGAACGAACGAATTAATTAAGACTTATTGCCAGCCCTTTCACCATCTCTCCACGGTGAAGGCTCGTATCAGAACGAGCACTTCCTCTCTTTCCATCTGATCCTCGAGGACCGTTTCCCCCGATTCGAATTGGCGAACACCACGGTGGGAGGCAATTGTCCTTCATCCCTTGATGGTATTCCAAATTCTTCGTTCCTCTGTCAAAAAAAAAAGAGAAAAAAAGAAAAGTTTCCATGCGGACGTTCAATAGGAAGTTCAGTTACCTTTCTCCCTTTGCGGATGAATTTTTACGCGTGAAATGAAAAAGCGAAAGAGAAGAAGATCGGGTAAAGGGAACGGCGCGTCCCGTTGATCAATGGCGCGCGATCGACGCAAGATCACGTGGGCGCTCTTCGCTCGTTATAAAGCGTCGGACAGAGTTTTCGGAACACGATTTCACGAGGGCGCCGGAAAACAATGGGTTTGTTACGGCGGTGTTGTTATTGATTTCCGATCGGGAAGCCGGAGCAAAAGATATGGAGAAATGAAAGGGCCGCCGAGTGGAAGAGGAAGGAAGAGACGGGCAGAGAGCTGAAACGGGCGGGTCTTCCATAATGCATAGAGAGGAATAGTAGGCCTCTTTGAATGCTGCTGATTACTGGAATTAAAGTCATTCGATGCGCGGCTACGGAGTAATTATACCACTGCTCGAGTAGAATTTGCATATGGAAATATTTTAGCGTTCTGTATTCTTCTATGGAAACGAAACGGAAGTCTGGTAAACCCGGATACATATCGAGCGAGTCGTATTCCACTTCCAGACACTTGTACACTTAAACGTACCAGTTTTTATATTTTCGCTGCGAGGAGTGAAAAAAATTGCGCGCAGCGTTACGCTCTGCAGCCGTGCTACTCTGTACAACATGAAAATTCGAAAGCGATGGAACACAGACGGAGTCACTTGCAAATTTCAACTTCCATAATTGGATATTTAATTAATGTCTCCGAGCGGGGGCTGCATTATCGTCAAATATATCGTTGAATATTACAACGAGTGTTTACAGAGTCGCTCGATTCATTAATCATCATCGTTACGCTCTAATTACCTCGTGATACATTCGTCCAGTGATTAAAGAAACTTCCGGCGATCAGCGCGATTCCTTCATCCCCCGAAAACCGTACAAATTTCAAAGATCGTTTCCACGCCTCGTTCACTCTCCATTCTTCCAACCATTTCTATTCATGGAATATTGCAGGATCTTCGTTTCACCCCCTGGAATTCTCTTAAAGAGGTATCACCGTCCGGTATCTAATTACGCCGAGTTTTGACGAACTTTCCGCGAGCAGCTCGCGCAACGATTTCCGTAATTAGTATCCCGCGAGACGGCCACGGTGAATTGTAATTACTTTCGAATTTTTTGGACAGACCTGGACGGCAGGGTGTTACGAACGATTTCCAACTGGTGTAGGATAGCTTTTAGCGTATCACGCACGCCTGGACGAAGTTTCGAGTTCGCCGTTCGTCGGACTATCGCAGACTGTAACTGGATATTTAATTGCTGGCTTCTCCTGTTGAATATTTCCGCGATCACGAGAATTCGCGAGTCTCTCTCCCTTTCTTGCGAAGAAACGCGACGTTACGAGTGTGTTCACGAGCTGGCGTCGCGACGTCGCGTTTGATCCGAGTCGTCCTCGTTCTAGCAATATCCGCGGCGAAAACGCGCGGATCATTTTCGAAGCGCGGATCATTTTCGCTTTTTCGAAGCGTCATCCGCATAGATGTCTCTGCACCCACCGCCATTCCTCTCTGATTTGCAAATTGACAGTATCCTTTTTCGAATTTTTACATTTCCATTGACGCTGAATGGAGTTTGATCGAAAGCTCAACACTGTTGCTCTACCGTGTGGTATAAACAGGTTTTTATTCAGCGTTGCTTCGAAATTGGTATTTTCGATCATTGTTATCGTACGAGTGAACTGATGAAAAATTGAATCGTTGGCGATGTTCCAAAGCGTGTTTTTTTTCCGTCGAGTTTTCGTTAGATATTGAATAGACCAAGTAAAAGCTGCTACTTGGCTTCTCTACGTAATTCTCACGAATTCTGTGTCAATAAGGAACTCGTTCGAATTCGATATTCTATTTAAAATTAAAGCTCCGCTAATTTTCAGTCGATAGAAGTATCGCGTATTCGATTGAACCGATAGCTTCGAAGGGGAAGTCGATGGTTTACTAAACGTTCGGGTAGATAAGCGTGAATTTCGCGCGTAATGGAATTTGTATCGCGGCAGGCGATAAAATCACGCCGAGCGGAAACGTTGTTCTAATTGTTCCGCGTGTAAATCAAACAAAGCGACCCTCTTCGCGAATCGCGTCGTCCTGGGTTGACGTCTAACTTCGATCCGGCATCGACGAGGCCATTCGACGTTCCCCAGCTGCTTTTGCATTATTCAACGCGTGCCGAATTTTTATTTCTGCCGCGCTTCTTTATCATATTTTGCGCTGTTTGCCTCCCAGCCAGCGGATACGCGCGAATGAAATTCGACGATCCGCTCCAGGGAATATATTCATCGACGCTAATTCAATGCGCGATATCCGGAAGCTGTAATGTTTTCCGCGTTTTTTCGCCGCAGCAAGTTTCGAACGAACGTTCGGATGTTTACGGATTTGGATCGTCCGGAAGATTTTTCGAACGATGTTCCGAGGACGAAGTAATTCCGGTTAATCGTTGGCAATTACGCCAGAGGAGGCGTAGATTGCGAGTGCGCAGTGCGCTTCTTCTTTGTCCCCTCGACATCCGATTAGGCATCGTGGCAGCGAGGGACTCGAGCACACGCTTGATAATTTCACCAAGTACTTAATTCTTGACCTCCTCGCGATAGAAAAGTTGCAGATTAAATTTATAGCATCGAAGAGTTACCTCGAAAATGCGTTCATTATTACGGAACAGTCGATGTTAAATTGCTATGGAAAATAGTATTTAATTAGTCGATCGACTATGAGCAAAAATTAGCAGAATTTGTATTATATTACAATGAAGAATTAAAGATCCTACCTGTTTTCTTCCTGAAACGTAACGAAATCTCCGTCGTCGTTTCACGTTCACGATTTTCCGCCCCTAACGGTAACGAAATTGCTACGTCTGTTTTGAGGGTGGTTTAAAGCGTTTACTAAACGGCACCCTCTGTTACACGAATTTTGTACCCCGTAGACTTTATACCCCGTAGGCTAGAGGAGAGAGAGCCTGGTATATATATAATACCATTCCCTAGCTACCAGGGATGCCCATGGAGCTGCGAATTTCAGTCAGTTCCTCGTCGTGCCTCCATCGAAATACTCGCGCATGGAAGAGCATGCAGTCACGTTTTACTAACTGGCACGATTTTAATTATTAAGTTTCCCCCACCGATCGATCCATCGAATAACTGTGAATAATATCACGCGTGCCTCCCCCGCGCTTCCATCTCGCTTCTAATACGCGATTCGTTCGTTTGCGTTTCGTGGACGGTAATTCGTTAATGGCGAAACGGAATCACGAAGCGGCGAGTAACTCGAAGACAATTCGTCCGTAATTATTCATGGTTAAACCTATCGATTACACACCGACGCATATATATTAAACGCTGTGTCGGATTGCGCGATACAATTATTTCGATAAATTGATTAATTAAACGTTTAGAGAGAAAGAGGAGGAGAGAGAAAGAGAGAAGGTTGCCACGGTTCTATTAACGAGAAATTCGCGAGGCAATTGCAAGGGCCACGCGGCCAGTTGATACTTTAATTCTAGCGTCGCTAACGAAGCAACCCTCACCGTCTCGTCGTGTCGCGTTTTCTCACCTGCAACAACGCGCCGCGCTTAGTTATCAGCGCGTGAATTTGATAATGTGATTTTGACGAGAGGGCGCCAATGAAATTTCGCCGACGATGCGCCCGACGAAATAGCAAACGAAACGAAAATCGATACAGCCTCTGCTGGCCGGCACTCGCTGCCTCCGCCTCTTCCGCTCGCGCGGCACCCGCCGTTCTTCGCGTTCCTCTTCGCCGTCATCGTCCCAGGGACACGGCGAAACGGAGTCGCACGCGTCTATCTGCACCCCGCGTCGAATCGAGAGGATCCTGCCACGACGCAGGTTTGATTGTACTTCGTCGCGTGTCTAACCGCCACAGAGAAATGTCATTTTTCTACTTTAATCGAATTACATAGTCGAGCGGCGAGGCTTGTCGCGGGCATGGCCAGGTGTAATTTCGTTAAAAGGGATCCGTAGATGACCCGGTTTCCACTCTCTAGCATTCGTTTACTCGGTTAATGGAAAGGGTTTCTATATTTATAGAGGCATTTATCGGAATAAAACCGGCTCTGACTGGCTCGGATGTTATTCGAATTGTTTATCGCCGCCGCGTTTAGCTTGCACGCGACTCGACTATTATTGGCGATTGGTTTTATGCGAGATTATTTATTTATTTTTTTTGTTCAATACCGCGCGGACGGGGGTAACGCTCGTGATTAATTTCATGTTTCGATTGATTCGCCCGGGAGACGTGTCGTTGGGAACGGCTCGATTCGGTAATAATATTCGCGATACCGCGTTCAGCTAATCTGGATGGGATTATTTATCCCCTATAACGCGGGTCTGATTATCATCGAGGCATATCGTTCGATTAGGATTCGTTATTACTAGACCAGCAGCGGTTGATTAATTACATTAGTGGCCGTTCCGCGTGATCCCCGGTAATTTCCAAGTTCAGGTCCCGCAATTACAATTAGCGCTTGTCCATTCGTTAGCGAAGAAAGTCTCGATCGAATCCATTACAGATATATCGGATATACGCGCGCGATATTTTCCACCCCCTCTCTCAGTTCGTCTTGTCACTGCTCATTTAGGAGTTTTGACATTGCGGCAGGCCGCATTATCCGACACCTCGACCGACCCCCGCAGAGGCCTACGCGGTTTGACAGGTTGACAGCGGTTTGACGTCTCGTCGTTTCGAGTCCCCTCTCAGCGAAAGGGAACTCCTTTGTCCCGATACGCACGCTCGCTTTCTCCTATTTGTTTTTCGAAATTTAATCGTTTGAATCGGTGGCATAGAATCGTTCGGTTTTTCGCGTAAAAAAAGAAGCGCACGTCTATCCGGGGGACGAAAATTTAGACAGCAACGACGTCCCAGAATTCTAGTTTCCTCCGTCACTGTCGAACTGCCTGTTACTTGTTTTATCTCGGACACGCCGCGGACGGGTATCGATTATCGAAGATCACGCGAGACGAACGCGAACGCACGGTTCACCCCCTACGACCACGAGGACACTTGTCTCCCCGCCATCGTTCGCGTATACTCGTATTTACCGTGTACGAGCAGCGCAGGCAACAATGAGAACGTTTTCAGAGGCATTACGGTGAATTCGCGTGCGAAATGTCTGTTTCGTATCCGTGTACGTACGCGTATAAAACGTGTGAGTAGCGCGTGAATGAACGACGAAGCCGTCGTTCTTCTTGGACGATCCTGAAGGGGTGAGAGGGCAGCAGTCCCGGTGAGCCACGAAGAAGCTCGAAATAAACGTGTCTGCGCGAACAAACACGAGGGAGCAACAGCGAGGGGTTGAGACGGGGGTGTGGAGAAAAAGAAAGAAAATTCAGAGAAATCGTTTGGTTGGCGTGCAAAGTGCAAGGTTGCGAGCGCGATGGATCGAAAGGAGCCACGAGCAGGCAGCTCGAGTAGCTCCTCCGAGTCTGCGAACACTCTGCGATTCAACGTGAGTATACGCGGGTTGTCTCGCGACTGTCGCGCGGGGCCACGCGGCAAGGGGGTGGCAGTCGCGACGATGAAATCGCCGCGCTTCGCGTACTAATATTTGCTCGCGTTTAACAGGCTTAATGACGGTGGCTGGCGGAGGAATTTATTGCTAGGCTATTCCGTACGACGCTGGCTCTCAGCGACAAGTGGGCAAAAAGAAACCGGGAGAATTACGGGACTCGCTATTAACCGGCGACTCGTAAACCGCCAGCTGTTCTCTTATGTTTCGACGTCTGTTCTTCGTATAATTCGCTCCGTCGAGTGTAATTAACAGTCGTAACGAGCGTTCGCCGAGCGTTGCTTTCGCGCGATTCTTCCGTCAACTTCGGAGAGAGGGTCCTCGCAACGTGCAGGTGATTGTTCCGTTCGATTTCTGTACTCGACTGACGTACATCAAAGGGAAACGTCAGGGCATTGATACGATATTAAAGCGAAGAAACGGAAAGATTGGCGATACGAGTCGATACGCAATATTCTCTGCTGTACACAGCGCCTCTCTGGTACACGTCAAACGCCGCGAGACTTCCTCGTCAACCCTCGCGAAAGGTTCTTCGTGTCTGGCCACGTTCTCTAGAGAAGTCTCCCCCTGTCCGCTTCTAATCTCGCGAGGATACGAGATCGCGCGATCGACAGGCGGAATCGTCGGGGTAGAAAGGACGTCGTATGAAATCAAGCCGGACGAGGGCACGGTTTCCCTTTGATGCGAGGGTGGGAGAGCGAATTTGGCGCGAATATTGTCCGAGGAGGAACGCGAGGAACGCTTCCTCTGGGTGGTTCGTGGTCGCATTTCCCCGGGATAAATCCCACGACCGCGAGCCCTGTTGTCCGATAATTTCATTTTTTCTCCCCCTCCTCCTCGAACCCTCCCCCGCTTCTTTACCAAGAGCAATGCAATAACACCGTTTCCACGAGCCACCCTTTGACGTTACCCTCTTTCGCGCTGCGAGCCGCTTCACCGGGCAAATAGAAAAGAAAATTAACGACGTCAGTGGAAATCTTTTTACCAAAAACCGTGCTGGTTGCGCCCTGAGTTTTCTCTGCCCGGTGAAGACGTTAGAGATCCTGGTTAGAGGGTTATCCTTTGTTGCGTCGTAATACCGCTTTCTTCTGCACCTGTACGCGTTTCTTCCGTCCGACCCACCCTTCTTTCTCTCTCTCTCTCTCCTTCTCTGGGACCACCTGACTCTTGGCCACCCTCTTCGCGGTCGTTGCCGCAAAGGTCGTCCGCGTAGACGCAGCGTGTATGTGGCCCTTTTTTCGCGGCCACGTATCGCGCAACGTAACTTTCTCACACGCCACCAACGGAGCCTCGCCTCGTTATTCTTGTGAGTTTGCGATCGTTAGTTCCGACCGTGGGGCAGACTGGACGAGAGTGGGAGAGAGAGAGAGAGAGAGAGAGAGAGAGAGACCAACTTCCTCGTACGTTTCCCTCCGGCGACGGTAATTCACGCTTTAATTATCGATCAATCCCGGAAGCTGTTGAGCCCTCCTGATGCGGTTACCGGGGTTGCTTGTACGGCTTCTTTTTATGGGTTAAACGATCGAACAGGATTGAACGTTGATCACTGTGTAATCCCTTGACTCCAATATAGGATTTTGGTAACGGGAAGGGGGGAAAAAAACGGAGGAAAGGATTGCCTGAATTCTTGAATCGAAAAGCGGCGGGCGCTCCATAAATCGGTTTCGCGATTGCATCCCAGCGAATTTCACAAAGGGGATAGGTTAACACGAATCTGGGCCCATCGATTTCAGGAAACGCGACGATCATTTATAGCCAGCCAAGACAGTTTCGTGAATTATGTCACGGCGCTTTGAAATTCGCGACACGTCGTTTTATTTAGTCGAGCCTCGTGAATTATGGCCCGTGACCGCTGTTCCGCGTATATCGAGCGTTCTACGTGATCGTCCATGGATTTCTGCCTCGGTAACGACCAGGACGTTGTCTTCATCAGGACACACGATTCTGTTCCGCACTCTCGGAGACGCGAACGGTGTTCGTTAATATCGCCAAGTCCAGTATCCGTTAACGAAGCCACTGGAAATGTGTCCATGTTTCAATTAACTGGATCGTACTCGTCTGGTTCCTCGTACAGAATACACGGCGTTGATTCCTTTTTATTAAAAACGAGTAGCTGCGCGGGTTGATTGATTGACGTTGGCCAAGCTCCGTGTTCGCGATGTCCGCATAATTCGTAGCAAGGCACGGCAGAACGACGTCTCGTGGACGTCCCTATTTCAATTTCGCCTGACGAGCCTACGTGTCACCTGCAGCGGTGCGTCATCTGTTAGTCCCTGATCTTCGAACGGCTAGTTCCTCGCCTTTTTTTCAGGTAAGCGCACCGCCCCTCGAACTGCGATCAAACGTCAATCTTCGAAAACAAATTATCCCATAATATCGTGCGATTCACGTTCGACGCTAGTGCTTCGATGCGCCTAGGAGATATATTTAAGCTCGCGCTTCCTCGTCTATTTGAATCACGGAATTCTAGCAAACGTCAGATTCGACTTAACTCTATCAGCTCTGATGTCACAAGACAGACAGTTTTTCAAGATATCACGGTCCTGATAATCAGTAGAGACTCCCCAGATTCCCATAGAAAACAGTTCGCTGCAGAAAAAGTTGAAACCAACATCGTATCTGCCAGTGGAACCGTGTAGTCTCTGGATTCAGTAGTACAACCGTACAATTAGAACGACGCAGCCGTCCGAGTCGTCCAGCCTTTTTCTCCTCGTCCTCGTCCTACTTCCACGGGATTGTGGGACAATTCCATCCGCTTCGAGGACATTTTTCACACGCAACGAAGCTTTAAATCGCGATCCTGGTTAGAAGAAATCGAAGATCGGTGTACGTACGTTTTCGAGATCGTTTCGTTGAATAATTCATCGATCGATCGAGCAAGTTTCCACAGTTTAGAACGGTTAGCAAGGATCGCGCAACGGTAATGAACGGCATTAGAAGGGCGGCGTCAGACGACGTCGTATCGCTTACGAGGGTATATTTCATAGTCGGAAAAGTAATTCGAGCCGGTGACTAGGGGGTGACTTGAACCGGCAATTTATCTTACGTCCGTCTGGCGCAGCGCATTCTTCGCGCTGGGAGGAACGGAATAAAAGCGCAGCCCCGCTCGCGATAAGACAGCAGCATCCTCGCGAGCCCAGCGCCACCCACAACCTCCCCATCACTCTTTTCAATTACCTTTTAATTGGATTCGAGGAAAAGACGTGAACGTCGGCCTTCGCCCACCGCGATTATTCGAGCGAAGCTCGAGTTTCCCCGGAGAGGATCGTTAGGAGATCGCTGTTGCCTCGTCGATGCGCCATCGCGACTGCGACTCGTTTTATTTCTCATATTTAACGAGTCGCGTTGTTTCGAGGCAAATTTTTCGAATCCGAACGTTTCACGTCCTTTGCGTAGGTCTGTTGAATCAGGAGAGTTTTAACAGTTTTACCGCGCGTTTTTTTGCGGAACGCGAAAACCTTTTCCACTCCCATTCGAAGTTTTAAAAGGTACGCGTTTGAAACGTGGGTTTTTCTACGAACGACCAAAGGAGAACGATCGGTATTTTCGGACTTTACGAGGATCCTTTGTGATCGTTGGAGTACACGCGAAATGAAGTGGCGATAGCGTGCTGGACGGCGAACGCGAGGGCTGACGTAGGTACGATTATGGAAATGAACGTTGGGATTGAGTAATCGGGTAAATATTAAAAAATCAGTGTAAAATACAATTTCGCGTTCACGGAACGGCTTAATCAGATCGGCGTGGTCGACGAAAATGCGGTTTGTTTGCGTTATTAAAATCGAGGCCAGTGGTAATTTCTATTTGCATGCTCGGATAAAGAGATCACGTGGCCAGATATCATGGCAGAACGCGAGACACCGTTCGGAACAGGCTTTTTAACTATGTACGTCGAACATTATCGCCCGTCGGTTAACGTTTTATCCGGGCATCGAGCGGCGCATTTATCGTTTCCAGGCGAAATTTCCTACGATTTCGCAGCGGCCTCGTCGGCGCTCGTTAATTACTCGAGACTTATCTGAAACAACATGCAGCCCGGTGCGCACCCGGAATGGGCCATGGAAATGCGATTACGCGTGTGCTCGAGCCGCTGACTTTTCAGAACTGTATCAACTTAATGGCGTAATAACGGGACGTAAAAAGAAACGAGCCGCGTCTCGGATGAATAATGATAATTCTCTTCGAAAGAGGGGTAGGTGAAAAAAAACGATTCGCGAAGGGGTAGGTAGGGGCGCGAGTCAGGTCGGGCTCGTTGATGCCAGAGGAGGATCGCGTGGATCGCAAACTTTGCTCCTCTTTTTCCAGCCCCGTTTCGCGAACGTTTGTTAAGATTACGCTTGTGCCGTGGCACTCGTTACGTAAAAAGTCGCATCGGTGAAAAAAAAAGCCAGGACAGCAGCGAGGGAAGGATGAATAAAATATAGGAACGAAGCGTAGCCGAAAGCTCAGCCGGCCCGTTGACTGAGCGGATTAAAATGGGCGCGACAGGAGGCGCGCTGGATATCACTTTTCCAGCGTTGAGCGATAACATTCAGAATGTTCGAGGCCACCGTGTATCTATCGGAATTCCCGTGGCTCTGGTTTCGCCGGATCAAATCCAACGGGTTTCTCATTGGTTAGCATCGCACGCGGAGGGCAACGGGGTTGTGACAGTCTACTGACCGCGTCGCATCTTCGACGAATTGGAGCGTAGTGCTCGGTTAACGCGTCGACCCATCCTACGTTTACCCTTTTCGATTCGATCGGCATCGAACGTCTCTTTTGTTCGACGAGGTATCGAAGGGCGTCTAAACGGGACGACGGGGGCCATTCGAAAGGAATTAAACGAAACTAGTCGCGGAACGTCCTATTCCGGTTCAACGTCCGTGTCGCTCGTTCAAGTTTCGAGTTCAATTCGACGTTGAAATCGTGCAATTTTCAAATTCGAATGTAAACGCGGCGATATTTGCCATTGAAGTTAACGTGTCGCGGAGAATTCGAGTGGGCCGTAATCGAAAATGTGCCTCTCCATCGGTGCAGCGTGACGAAATAACGGCACCGGTTTCGCGTAAAATCTCGAGCGTGTCGGCGCCCTCTTGGCCACCCCTTGGCCCCATAAATCGCGGTGCATTTTCACGTGGCATTAGCGAAGTTCGTTTCACGCGTGACGAAGCCGGCGTTGCGCGAACGTCCACCGCGCGGCGCGGTCCCGTCTTTAACTTGCTATTTTGCATAACGACGCGATGCATCACCATACATTACGTCGGACGTCTGGCCGTTTTCATATTTTCGTGCCTCGCCACGTTCGAGCCTTTCTCGAGGGCCTTCCCCGTTGCAACGTCGAGTTTTCCGTGCCGCCGGTGACACGGAAGTAACGCACGATCGATTGCACGGGAGCCTTATAAATAACTTGGTTTGTGTGTGACCGCGCAGCCAGTGGGGATTAAAAACGTAAGATCGTATCTGGGGACCTCGTAACGGACGGATGAATTAATGCGGACCGTCTAGACGTTCCTCGTCAAACGCTAGCTGCTACGCTAGACTCGAAGGATTCCTTCGCGAACGTTCGACCGGCTCGATCGATACCAACTTGAACGAGGAATCATCTCGCGACGAGAAGAAAGGAAACGGATTAGCGAGATTAGCCGAGTAATCTCAGCTAACTGAGTCTCTGTTCAGATCTGGCTAATTCAACGACACGTAGCCAGGGAAATTGGATGATGCCGTTCTGTAATGAAAAGTACCCTTCTTGGGGGCCATTAAGGTACTCTACAATCGATCGTCGTTAATATCGTTCCTCTGTCGATTCGACAAACTTGTTCATCTTGTTCTCTCGCTAATAGGATAAAAATTCGCCAACGAAGTTCGATTGGTATCGCGCAACTGAAGGGAATCGCGGAGGCCTCAGGCGAACGCCTCCCTCTTTTGGGGGTGGACGGCGAGGAGCGAACGCTTCGCGCTTAGTCGAACTTAGGAAAATTAATTCGAGGCGAGAATCGGATTAGGACTCGGTGGAGTATTCGAGCGCGAACGATCCGCCGGTTTGGGTTGTCCTTTTATCTCGACCTGTCGCAGATTAGCAAGACTTAACATGGTTATTGTTTTCGTAATCCGGATACCTCAGTTTCGGTAAACATTTTCCGCTGCCGCGTAACACCGATTCGAGACAATGGAAATATTTGCGCGAACACGCACGTCAGTGATTAACTTGTTCCGTGTGGCGACGTTGCCCGCCTTACTTTTCGTTTTTCGCCAGCCCTTTCTTTCGCAGATATTTTCTGCGCGTACCAATGATTAACGAGATCTGTAATGGAACGCGAACGACAAATACGAATGACGGGGAAATGGTATTTGACAACGTGGGGCAATCCATGTTGATCTTTGGGTACAGCGTGTTCCAAAGTTACGCTGGTTTAGTGAAATGTGGGAAAAAGTTGGGAGACGCAATTTGCGCGCTGCAGGTCTGAATTATCCTGAAGTACATCGTGTAAATTCACCGTGATAAATCCGATTGGTGTTAGATTGTATGCGCTCCATGAAAAGCCTTGGTGTGTTCGCTTATCATCGCGCGATGTTTATGCTGTCGCATCGAGAGGCGGCAACGATGCCCCGGCAGCCCATTTACATTCGCGCTTTCCGTCGAGTACAAAGCGAGAAGTTTTAATTAGTTACCGTTTCGCGTGATTTTATTACGCGGCGTAATTGCACGCGATGACAGGACCGAATAATAATACGCGTTCCGTTACCAATATGCTAATGAGCTTTTCGAAAACCCGTGGCGCCCGCGCCTCGCAACAATGGGCTGCGAAAATGGTAGCTCGGTTTCTAGAATGCCTACGACCGATCGATAGGCCCGTGTAACAGAAAGCGGGTACAACGGAGAGGCAGAAACAGGTGATCGACCCGAGGCTTTCGCGGAACGTTTGATAGAAACGTTCACGGTTCGTGGAAATTTCTGAATATTTTTTCATCCCCCTCCCCAGGACGAGATGCCTGGAAAATGTGCGATAAAATAGAAACGAGGGACCAGTCGTTGCGAATCTCTTCTCAGGCTTCCAATCACGATCGTACATACAGCATAGAAAAATTTAATTTCTTAAATTTCATTAAAAGGATGTTAAAGCGCACAGCGCGTGCAGACGGTTTGATGATCATTCTTGTAATATTCTTATGGCTATGTTAATACGCGAATGTATGGTTTTGCACAGGATGTCCTGCGAGAGCTGGGCCAGAAAAAGCCGCAGCTGGACGAGCTGGTGCACACCGCGGAAGCGCTGCGCGCGGACACCAATAGACAGCAGGTGCACGGAAAAGGTAAGCTCATTTTTCCGCTTCAACAACTCTTCGTCCCGTCTTTTCGCGCGGTTTATATCTCGTGTTTAATTTGAATTCATTTGTCGAGGGACGTAGGGCAGGACTTTAGAAATGGATGTTACGCGGAATTTGTAACGAGAATCTAGCCGCGGCGGTGGGTCGATGTCCGTATCGATACCCAAGGAGCTTAATAAGTTTTTGTCGCCGTAATTGATAGCCGAGCACGGTTTCTGCTTGGCAAGCACTTTTCTGCTCTCCGGCGAATTTCACAAGTTTAATTATCGGCCCTGATTGCTCGGCCAGAGCCGGTAATAAATTGAACCATCTGTTCAACCGGACAGCTACTTGTTATACCAAGTATCTACTTCTGGCTGGTTCTTTTCAATCGTTCCTTATATACGTCTGATTGAATGGATCGCGCGCAGAGAATTCCCAGCGTCAGCGTAGTTCTTACGAAATCGTCAATTTGTCTAGGCTTGTCCGTATTGGGGTGACTCGAAGCGAAGCGACCGGATTATTTCACCTGTTCCGCGATGCCATCCTTGAAAAGTCTTCGACGAGACATTTCTCGAGCAATTACCCAAATTTTTCAAGGAGCTGATGGAATTTTTTCTCCCAACTCTGCACCCCCGTAAAAGACACCCCTTCGCGCGACGAGTTGCGAAGCGATATCGCATATATCACCACTCTCGAGACCCTGTTACTTTTTCGACAATGACCGCAGCCGTTAATTGGCACCTCGTCGGTCTTCGGAATTAGCTTAGCCAACCATTGGTGGGTGGTAATTCGATTGATTTCGAAAGTTTTTAAATCAACGCGAATCTGGCGCGGATTGACGCGATAGAGGGTCGAGCGCGGAGATTAACGGCGGTGCCGTTAATTGTTTCAAGAGCCCTGAAAAGCTCTCTCTCTCTCTCTCTCTCTCTTTCTCCCTCTTTCTCCCTCCCTCTCTGCGCCCTTGCCGTCGATGTCGCATTGTTCCTTCTATATTAGCGTGCCGGTACTTGTCAGTCCCGTCTGGTGGTCCCCGTGCATTATAGCCAGACGATTCTTTCGTCCATTGTTTTCAACGGGCCGCCCACTCCGCGTGAAATGGGGAAGCAAGGGTTCGCGTACCGTATCAACCGGTTGGTGCCCATCTCCCGCACAATGTGGTGTCGCAACCCGCATTCCTCCGCCCTGCAATCGTTGACTC
This sequence comes from Xylocopa sonorina, assembly GCF_050948175.1. NCBI lineage: Eukaryota > Metazoa > Arthropoda > Insecta > Hymenoptera > Apidae > Xylocopa > Xylocopa sonorina. Next base: position 7,625,156 of record NC_135197.1, on the reverse strand, counting down.
GCGCTCCTTCGCGTTCCCCTGCCCTGTCCGTCGGATATCGAACGATAAATCGTTTCAACTCAAATATCGAGAGGGGGGCCACGGATCAGGTTGACGATTTACGAAAGAGCTAATACCGTATAAGTCGTGTCAACGTGGAGAACTTTCCACTCGACTCTGTCTTTAACTTCGCACGGGCTGGCCCTGAGAGCGACGTCGAAAGTTGGCCAAGTTTATCGCGCGGCTGGTGGTAAACGCGAGAATAAAAGGGTTCCCCGGTTCTGTCGATCGAAAAATCGCTGGTAAACGGCGAACGGCCGTTCCACCAGCCGCGGGTGTCTAGTTTTTCGTCGTCGCGTGGCGTGCACGTGCCTCCTCGAGATTGAACCGCGGGTCGAACCGGCTCGACACGGCACCCTCTCGCTTCCATCGAGAGACGATCGTGATTCGACCGTCCCTTTTGCACGGCAGATTTTTCATAACGGTCACGTTATCGGACCACGGCGAATGTGCAGCTATACAAAGCCCGCGAGTGTCGCTGTTACCTAGCAGCCTTTAATTACCAGCACGAAACACAGGAGGGGCATGCTGAAACGGCCTTGCGTTTTCTACTTTATTTCTTCGATACGTTTCTCCGCTCTATTATGCAACCCCAAGTTCCTTCGTGCTTTCAACCATTTTACCAGAGAACCGTGTATGCACTTGGAATTTTTTGTATCGCGTTCGAAGAATTGAAAGTGCGCATGTTTCATGCGCTGGACTAATTTCAGATTATTATATCGATTTTATTCTGGCATGATTAATCGTAGACGGTGCAGCGTCGTTAACAGGTTTACGACTTCCTCGTTTAACCACCCCCGTGTCGATCGCTCGAAACGGATCGCAGCGCAAAAACCATCCAATCCAGAGTCATCAAACGTTAATCGTTTCGAAGAAACTTTCCGAAACAGCCTGTGCTTTCCGTAGCACGCGAACGTTTCCACTTCGAGCATTAAACTACCCCAGTTTGCGATTTTCGCCGCGGCGGAGGGCACGCGCGCGATGTTCGACGATTCAGACAGGGGGTTGGATACTTGCGGTTTTTCTTCTCGCGTAGGCGCGATATTCGTTCTGCTTCTCGCGTCGATTTATCTCAGCGAAGATGCGCATCGCATTGATCCCCTTTCCGGTGGATTCCGTGTTCGTCGCCGGCGTTTCCGCGACTTCTGACGAATAACGCGGCACCAGAAGCGACGCGAAACGGTGGAAAACGTCTGGAGATAAGCCACCGTGGCAGCTTTTGTCCCGACGGTTACGGCACAGTCGACGACGGAAACTTTCTTTGAGGCGAATTCCGCGCGTCGTCTTTAAGCTCGCCACGGCAGTGACGTCGCTTAATCGAATGCTCGATCTTCGTCTGGATTGTTGCCGAAACTCGCGAAATGAAATTCTTCCCGTGTCGTTTATTAAACCCCTCTATTAGCTCGTCGCCGGATGGGGCGCTCGATTTTGGGATCCCCCGTGAACCGGAAATCAAATTAACTCGAGACGCGAAAGGAGCTCCGATTTATTGACGAATATTTCCCTCGCGCGTCGTTCACTTCCAGTTGAATTCGAAGTTCGCAAAAACTCCGGCGAAATCAACGAAATTCCACGGGGACGATATTCGTATAGCGGATTCGAATTCCGGATACGTTAATAGCGATCGCGCGACAGGGTTGTGCGCCAGCTGCTCGACTCGTTCTCGGTTTACGATAACGCGGTAGGGTTCGTGCATTCTCGAGGCTGGCTCGGAAGCTTGCTGATCGCATTCCTGCGTGCGGCTTTCGAGGCGCACGTCCGCAGGCCACGATGATAGGACAGTGTGCGAGATAGTAGCCGACTCGTGCCCGAGGAATGACGGCAAGAGCTACTTCAAAGCGGCGAGCGCGCGTCTATCGCAGTAGAACGAGTCTACGTGCACGCAGCCGCCTCTAGGGATGAACCGTATCGTCTTTGTCGCGTCACGTAGTCGACGTTCGGATGCTCTTTCGTTTCGCGATGCGAACGGGGATTCGAAAGGAAGCCAGGCTCGCGCAATTTTCGATTTTTTATCATCCTTTCGCGAACCTTGACGCTTTCGCGACGCCCTCGCGACGAGTATTTCTATGGAGCTCGTCGCTGGGTTAATCGTTGGTTCGAGAAAGTCGTATAAAAGGCTGGAGTTCCGTCGAGATTCTCCATTTTTCGGAAACGACGTAACAGCCGTTGACACGCGGAAAGCGCAACCTGTTGCGGATAAGTTGGAACTTGGCATTCCGTTCTTACGGATGACGTTTCATAATGGAGTCGATGAAGTAAGGAGGCCGCGTTTCTTGGAAAGAATCCACTCGGTCCGCGAGCCAAGGGTTATTCAATTTTGACGACTCGCGGAGCGGAAGAGTCCGATCGGCTTAACTTTTATGGTCTTTCCCGAGTTTCTTCCAAGAGCGGCACGAAAGTGCTGTTCAATAATTCACCCGCCTGACGGAGTGTTTCATTTTTTCTACCGACGAATGATAAACCGACGGCGACTTTTTCAAATTATATCCACTTGCTTAGAGGAACGCTGGCGCTGGCGCGGCTCGCGATAATCCCTGCGCAGGCAGAATCCAATGTACACGGGGTGCTGTGTGGTCCAAGTGAATAAACAGAGAACCGACTGATACCAAGCAAACACGTCTATTCGTAATCGACACCCATTTACCCCTGTTGTGCCATCCACTGGCCCGATTAGCCGAGTGTTTGCACGTCCTTTTACATCATAACCGCCGCGGTTTTCGTTCTTCAACAAACCATACGAACGAACAAGTAGATTTTTCCATTTGAAGAATTCCGCGACTCTCCTCGAGGCTACGACACGAGAGAAGCGTTTACGCTGTTTAATCAAATGAAAAGCGTACAATCACGATCCGTTGCTAATAGTAGGGAAACATGGATATCTCGTTTCGAACAGTCGACAAGTTTAGTCAAACGTTTCTCTGATAACTCGCTGAATCTCAGCTCGATGCATTGGTAACTCTTCCTCGCGATCTTCGAGCACGGTTCGTCTTCTCCTCAGCTGTGAACAGCGATTTTCTTCGCTTCTCAGGGGCGATCCGTGTACTTTTCTGAACGCAACCTCCTCGTTGCCGCGATCATTATTCCACTTCGCAATTACCCTCGAATCTATGGCGACTTAGGGGCGTTGCGCGTATCGCGCAAACTGTACGTACTTGGGGTAACTTATAGCGACTTAAGGATCGAGACGCGTCTCGGCAGCCGCTCGCCTAATTGCTTAATTATGTCAATTAATGGGGGAACAGCGGAGCCAGCCAGCTGCGTTTCGCTTCCTCCCGCAGGAAGAAGTATTTCCGGGACGTCTCGCGACACCGACACCCTTTCGCTCGCGGCGTTTTCGGCGCACGAGAGAAGGCTGGTTCGCTCTCGAATCGTGCTGGCTCTGAAACGTTCCCCTCGACTCGTTAATCGTTTAACGACCAGTCGTTAACGCCTCTGGTATCGCGGATACGAATGCACAGTGTTGTCGCAGAGTCGATCCGTGGATACAGAGTCCATTTTCGAGCGTTAACCAGAAAAATGCATCGAAGATCATTCTCTGTGGCGCTTGGTACGGAACGTACAAAATATCGTTTTCCAATATCGCTCTGGAATCAAAGAACTCCTTGGCCCCCTTCCCCGGCTGGATCTATCGCAAGAATTGTTCCCGTGGATTGAAACGAACACAGACAGAGCTCCCGGTACTGTAAACGGTCTTGATTAAAGTCCCTTTTTCGTTATCGGAACGGCCGCGATCGATCGACGACGGCCATGCATTCCAGGATGCAGAAACACTCGTCGTTGCGCGGTAAGGGTGCTTATTTCTCGACGAAGAAGCCACGTTTCCTTCCGACTCCTTTTTTTTCCTGTTTCGTTTCACGTGGGTAGAGCACGCGAGCGAAGGAGAGGGTAGGAAGGAGGAAGAAAAAAATAGGACGAGGCACGGGGCGAAAAAGAAGCCGCCGCGACGGGCATAATGGGAAATCGTTGATGGAGACATTATGCTTCCTCCATTACACACGGCGGGAGCGGAGCTGCTTAAAGGCCGCTGTTTGGGGAGATTGCTTTTCTCTGTTGAAAAAGGAGAAAACACGGCGGCGCGTCGTTTCGTGCACGGCTCTATTACGACGTTAGCGGGCTAATTGGATTTAAAAATGCAGCTACCAGCCTTCTGTTCATGACACGCTTTCATCTTCCGATGTCTCGCGAACTTTCGACGTTTCGACGAGTTTTCCCCGGCGTCGTGCCTTTACGTTCGTTCGTGAGGCTAGAAGGGTTTAGGATTCTCCTGGCTCACGATACTGTTCATAGACAGGAAGCAGAAATTTATGGGTTACGAAATGGGTTAAGGTGAGTGAATTTACTTCTTGGAGTGTGTTTCTGGCTCGCCGCGATAGCCGCGTTCCCACTGTTTGCAAGCCAGGATACGTTCTTTCATTGATCTCCTTATCCCTCCAACGCGCCCAACTCCGAATTGCTCGGCTTTGCGAGAAATCTTGTTCGGTCCCCGGGGAATTCAGGTATTTCCAGCGGATCATTGGCGGCAGACGAGTAGTCGGATGATCCTGCTCGCAAAAACTCGATGGATCCGCGTCCCTAAAATCCAGCTGGCCGCGTGGTACGGCTTGCACGATTTATCCATTTGTTAGAAATTGTTCTGTGCTAGCCGTAAGGCTTGGTATTCCTCGAGAATTCGGAGCATCTTCCTACGGGCACCGCATGCTTGTATGCAAATTCTCGTTCCAAATTCGAGATATTTAAACGAAAAAAAAAAGAGAAGAAATAAAACAATGCATGTACATGTATATCTATATAGAAGAAAGAAAAACACTTTGTGGACGGTGGAACGTGGAACTCGAGCCGCTCGCTACTGGAGCGGAGTCGATTCGCAGTTTCTGCTGGCGTTTTCGCGGTATCCGATGGAAAAAGTGCCGCGCACCACCGTCTTCATTCTGGTCACGTAGCTGATGCATCCGAGGCAATTTTACGGGCGCGTCATCCGAGCGTTTTCATTTTCGGACCCCGGGCATTCCGGGTAAACCGTTTCGTTGGCCGCGCGCCGTGTCATAAATCACGGCCCTGCCCGACGTTTACACATTCTCGCGCGCGCACTCGTTCTCCATACGAGGCATCCGCGGCGCGTTCCTGGCCCCAGCCTTGGCCGTCGTCGCCGCGCATTGTTCGCGGTGGCTCCTTTCGAGCCGCGGGATAAAAGTCGCGTTTCATGGCTGCCTGGCCGCGAAGAATCCGCGGCCACCTTTCGCGGCGCGTAAATAGCTGCGGTATTAATTACGGGACGACCCGGTAGTTAGCATTCAGGCGTCCGTCACGCGGTCTGAAAGCTGAGAAATCGCGAACGGAAAGGAGAGCCGCGAAAAGACGTCGCCGCCTCGAATGATGAACGTTCGCTGAGGATCATTGTTCCTTGGATATCGTCGTTCGAATTCATATTTAAGCCAAAGATTCGAGGGAGCTGTGGTTTTTATCCTGGTTCGTTTTATTGATTTTATCCTTTCGACGATACATCAGGGCTGTGGATGTATTAGAAATATTATTTTCGATCGAGGGTGCAGTTCCGTCGAGAACAATATCATCAAAGTACAAAGTCTTTGTTGGCACGCTCGCCTACGATCCAGGACGTCGACGATAAGACGCAGGATTTCCTCCCTCCCGCACCCTTTTTTCAGCAACCCCCGTTCTCGTGGATTCAACTTTAATAATTCACGTCACGCAATCTTCGATACGCCAGCCAAGGAAATACTCCTGGGGAATTTGCTTTCGGTGCACGAGAACGACCGTGTGTCGATATATTTTATTTACCGCCTCCTTTTCCATTGATTCCTCGTCATTCGTTGATCTATAGATTTTCCTTCGACGTTGTTCGCTCGCGTCCAGACGTGCCCTCTTTTTCTCTTTTTTTTTTTTACCGCACCTGGCTTACGTACGAGACGTATTTTTTTTCGCACCGTGCGACACTAAATCGCGCCACGTGATTCGTTGTTTTACGTCCCGTCGGTTTGTTTCGCGCAACCAGACGCGAGAAGACGCTGTGAAACCATCGAGGACGTCGCGCACCCTCCCCTATTGCTTTTCATTCCACGTCTCGCGGATGCCACTTATTCTTATTATGGAGATTCGTTCCGCGAACAAGCCGGTTCCCGGGCGTTTCATTTTTGTCTAGATACTTCGAGACGAGCCAGCTTCTCTCGACTACCATAAATCGCTCCCCCGCCTCGACGCCACGTCTTCTGCAATCTTTTTTTTTCCTCCTCGCCAAGAGAAATAGCGGGCGGAGTGTAAGAAAGGGTCGAAGGTTTGCGCAAGCTCCTGGTTTCCTCTTCGCGAATAACCCACCCACCTCGACCCCATTAATTCCCGTAATATTTATCATCGATCGATTCTGTATCATTGGAAACAAATTTCTCGTTGACTTTTCGTGTTTTACGTTTCGAGTAACGGGTTACCCTGATCAATTCCCTAATTACGTCGATAGGATTCTGATAAGCGCTAATAAACATCCTTTGTGGCGGATTAAAAGACACCGGAGCATCGGGGTGCCGCAAAAAGTGGACTCTTCTTAAAAGAGGCATCCGCCTCCTCCTTTGCTGTTTGTCCTTTGTCCCTTTGAAATAATACTAACGACGAAAGTAGACGGATTCAAAGGGGGATAATTCCTTTGCCCCGGGCGAGTCCGAAAGTTTCTCGCAGACGCTCTCGAACGGGGGTTGAAAAATGCCGGCGAAATAAACGCGCGTTGATTGGAAACGGTTCGCTCGAATCGATCGTAATGAGTTTGCCCGCGAAACGGGGGCATTAAGTAGGTAATAGACATTTAATTTGCGGCGAAACAAAGGTTGCCTACCCGAGGACGGCTCGGAGAGCCCGTGGATACGAAACTTTCTACTTAGACGTATTACTGATCGCGCGGGTAGCTTCGATTCGACGTCAATTCAATTCCAACCTCGATCAATAAAGATCCTGATCGGCGTATTCGGTGTTCCATTGAAAGTTTCGAAAGTGCACGATATATTCTTGCTGGTAATGCACGGTTTTAAAACAATTTCACAGGTTTCAAGGGTTTACGTTCGCCGTTGTTGTTTTCCAGCGTGCGTCAACTGTTTCGCAGCTGGTAACGCGATTTAAGTAGAAACGCGTTTATCTCGATCATTACCAGCCGTATTCAAAATTTTATTCCGTTTACCCGCGCCCCTGTGTCTCGTGTTTTGTAATTATGCTTCCCCGCCGCGCGTGCATGGAATCTTCGTGTTGACAAGCGCGAACAATGCCGTCATCATCGGGATATATCGCGATTCGCACTTCCGGGGAGCGCGAGCGCGGCTGAAAACCATGGAAAATCCGATTATTCGTATCACTGGCCTGTACGAGAGTTGGGAGAGAGGGAGAGAGAGAGAGAGAGAGGGAGAGAGAGAGAGAGAGAGAAAGGTATATATGTATATTTCTCCCGTTCTAGCCGGATTTCCAAAGCCGACACCGCATTTGCGGGGAAATTACAATATAACGGGCGCCCTCTGGGCAAACCAGAATTTATTACAACGCGTTTACACGCGTAAAGCACAGGTAAGCGACGTCGATCGACACGGGGAATTGGTGACGCGTAAAAAGTGGGCTGGCTCGTTCGATGCCCGATCGCGTTGCTTGCTTCGGGTGTAATCATCGGTTTTCGCTCGAGAGAGCCGTTTGCTCGTCTATCAGCTAGGAAACGCGTGCCAGAATTAGAGGTCGAACGGTGTCCGAGATCGATCGATCGTGTTCATAATTCATACGCATACGACTCTCTGACACGCGCGTGTGTACGCGAACGTAGGATTTCGAAGTTGGACGCTGGACAACATTGTAGATTGGATTATTTTCGATCGAACAGGGATTTCGGGAGCCACCGTGAAAGGAGCTCCTAGCATTCTGCTAGCCAGTGTAACTTCAAAGTGTTGGGATCCAGGTAGGAAGCTATTAAGATGGTAATTATTCAGCCCAGTGTGGGGAAATGAATTTGAATGCCGTGCAGAGGTACACAAAGCCTCGCGTTAACAAACAAACAATTCCACCGGGCTTCTTTCCGCGCGAGTCCTCGACCAAATAGATTACACAATTTTTCTTCCCCCGTGTTCTTCTCTCTACGTCGAGTTCAGTCGAACCACCCCTCTCGCGGCACGATTCACGCGACGAAATAAGAACAGATCAAACGCTAACGAGCGTCCGTTGGCCCGGTAAACTACCCACCAACAACTCTCTCCCTCGCGTTCGGGTACCTGGACATTCATTAAATAAGGGTGGAAAAGAATTCGAGGGGTTTGGAAGTTATTAAAGTTTCTTTGCGCGTACAGTTCGAAACGAGACCAGGCGGCGAGGGTTAAAGAACGAGAATGTCCCGGTTATGAGTTTTACGGGCGCGCAGCAGATCGAACGGTGGGGCACTCCGGCAAAACTCATTGAAAATTCCAATAATGCTAACGATTTTCTCTTAGACAAATGAGCTGCCGGTATGCGCAGCCGGCATTCCTCCCTCCACCCGCGCCGTGCCCACGTCCGTATCAGAATCCCTCTCTTATCAAATTCCTATCCGAGTCGCGAAAATATGCTGCGCTCACTTGGATCGTTGACGCGATTATCGATGCGCCCCCGCGTGGGCGCATGCTTCGGGGGTGGAAACTTGTATCTCTGCCCCGTCGAACTTCCAAGTGCTTCCAACTTGTCGTCGACTTTTAAAACACGTAATCCTTGCTTAATATCCCGGCATAGATTGCCGCGTAACCGTTATCCGATCCGTGGCGAGCTTCCTTCGAGATGGTCCCCTTCTGCGTCCCTTCTTATCGTTCGTAAGGGAGGGTTATTAACGAAAGGCGTACCTCGAACTCGATCGTAGCGAATCGAGGACTATCGAGTGAATTATCGACGATGTTCGATCCTAGTCAGAGATGGTGGTGGAGGCCAGCAAACTCAGCTCGAGTTCTCGAATCTCGAACTGAAGGGGTGGGTAGGGTATTTACGTGTCAGGGACGCGTGGTGAATTAGTATCGCCGGCTGTAGCGGCCAGGGTGAGATTATCCCCGTGGCGGCGGGTACGATTCACGGCCGATTTACAGGAAAGCCATTCCGCGGAATAAGAGTGTTCGCGAATCTGCTGGCGAAGATAAGGGTAGATTACGTATAGACGCGGTGCTTAACTTCTTCCGTGTAACGCTCGACGGGCGACGGTGAACGATCCCCGTTCGTTGAATTTTTATGGTTGTTCGCCGTACCAGCTGTAACGCCGTAGAGACTGCGATAGTATTATTACGGCTGGAGATCTTAAAATATTGCCTGCTCGTATATTTCATGTAAGTGGGCGATTTCGCCTCGGTTAGATGGGGGAACGGGACGAGGACAGAGGCAGTAGGTCGGGCACGGTGGCGGCACGATCGAAGCCTGCATTTATTCCATTCCGTTTCTGTTCGTTTCAATGAGAACCGCCCGTTTACGCGGCGCACGGGAACGTAACTCACGTCCCGGCGATCCGAATGGAGAAATTGCCGGCTTGTGTGTACTTATCGACGAGTCGTTTCGTATGACGGAACTGCCCGGTGTATTTCATTTAGAAACCGCGTTGGTCGTTAAAGTATCGAAGTGGGAGATCGTTCTCCAAATAAACTAAGAAGCGATAGATGCACGATCCTCTTGTTGAAACAAGATTTATGAGTACAATTAAGTGTCCAAAAGTAGAGATAGCCGTACCAGCTATCAGCCTCATGGTAACCATCGGTGTTTCTTCTCGACTAATAAATAACTCGAAGAATTTGGCTCGTCCTTGCACGGTTCTGGGCTCGCAGACGGCGAACGAAATATTCCAGCGCCGTTCCGTGGAAAGGCATTACCGAAACGAATGCCGTCGTTGTTCGTCCCTTTTTCCTCCTCTTTACGAGCGTCTGTTGATGGAAGACGCGAGATCCTCGATTGGATCGCGGTGTTTCTCGTTGCCAACGGAAATCAGTTTCGACAGCCGCAAAATGGCGCTTCTTCAGCCGCCCCCTGTCCGCTGTTCTCCTATTCTTCTTCCTCTCTTGTCTTTGCCTATTTATCTGTCGTTTTTTTACCGATACTGTTCCCAATCGCGTACACAATGGAACGTGCCGGCGCGGAATTTAATATCCGACCGAACGGTTACGACGATTAATCGCGCACGCGATCGCCCCGTGATGGGATTAAACTTTTTGCCCGTTAATTGCAGTTTGCGTACAGGATTATTAGGTCCGTGGAAACGTTTCGTCGCGTGTTTCGTCGATACCGATTTAGCCAGACACGCGGTGCGCTTTGCGGTCGTCCCTTTAATTTGTATTGATTAACTTTCACAGCGGTAGAACCGTTACGCGCGTCGCTGTTCCCCAAAATTAATTTACCGCCGGCTAATGCGTTCCACGCAACTTTTCTAATTGTCAGTTAGCTCGAACGTGGATTCGGATCATTTATTCCTCGTCCGGCGAGAGAAATCGAGGACAGGTCGGCGATGCTCTCGTCCATTTTAACGAGTAACCTTGTCGCGACTGATACGGCAATTATTTCAACGAGGCGCGCGAACGTAATCATCGCGGCGGCGGAGGCATCGCGGTTTATACGCGCGAGTACCTTATGAACGTCCATCGACCCGTGCCAGAGCGAGAAACTAACTGTAGCTTGCCGTTCATTAACATAGAACCGTAGTCCTCGACATCGTCGCCGTCGCCGTCGTCGCCGCCGTCATCGTGCGGTTAGGTATCGCAGTCTCGGGTGTAACGACGCCGACGAGTAATTACGCACGCCTAACGCGCTTGTGTACAATGGGCGACGAAGGTGGCCGGAATACCCTGCCGCTGGGATCCGCTCGCCTCGCTTACGCTCTGGCCTGGAGACGCGTGCACGAGGGGTGAAGGGTATATAGAAAGGTAGGTGTACGTACGCAACCAGCCAGGCACTCGCGAGAGCCTTTCGATGCGCCGGAAAGAAAAGGTACCCCGGGTCTAGTATCCAGAGGCCGAACGAGCGAACGAGATGGGAACGAGGAGGGTTAGGGGGTAGGGGTTGGGGGTGTGGAAGAAGGCGAAAGAGAAAAGGGGCAGACGACGGTGTATATCGGGGAGGATGGCAGAGTTCGAAGGGTAGAGGGCGTAGAAGAAGAAGAAGAGAAGGAGGGGGATGGATAGTAGTAGCGTCGTCAGTGTCTACCTGGTGCAACGGGGTAGTCAGGGGGGGTTAGACGAGGAGGTTATTCCGGCTACAGAAGAGAAACGGGTGCCGGTAGCTGGTACGGTGGCAATGGATAGTGGTTGAAGGGTAGAGGAGAGAATCCGGCGCTGGGTTGTGCCGATGGTGGAGACTCCTGCTGATGGTGGTTGTAAGGATGGTGGTTGGCGATAGTGTGTGGTGGTAGAGAGGAAGATGGTGGTAGGTAGTGGCTGGTATAGCTGATAGGTGGTCGAGTGCTTTGGTGGTAGTGGCGTAGAAGCGGTGACGAGGAGGGGTAGTGGTGGGTAGTGGGTAGTCGGTAGTGGTAGTAGCGGTACTACTACTACTAGTAGTGGTGGTAGTAGTAGTAGTAGCAGCAACAGCAGTAGCAGCAGGGGTTGGTGGGTGGTGGTGGTGGTAACGGTGGAGGTGGCGGCGGCGGCGGCGGTGGTGGTGGTGATGGAGGAGAGGGTGCGGCATCGTCGATGGTGGTTGTGTTGCCGGTGGTGGAGGAGGCATGGGTTGGTTCCAGTGTTCGCGCGGCCGCTCCCTGTCGCACACGAACGACTCACCCCGACGCTGTCGGCGTCGCGACGCTCTCGCAACCGCCGCCAAAAACGTGGGAGATAGAGAAGCACAGTTTCCGTTGGAACGCGCTCCTCTCTCGGTAGACACTGCAGGGACTACGTCGCTCGCTCGTTTCACGCGGCCGCGTCTGCACCGGGATTCACGCCTCGCGACACGTAGCTAGTCTCCCCGTGCGAATCGTTTCTCGAGGGGTTGCGTGGAAAACGCGTGGAAGACGCGAGGCGCGACAACGCGTCCCCAGGTGTAACGCCGGAAGAGCGCAACGAGCTTCGCCGGCTGTGTCCGGTTTTCGTCGCGCCGGCTGACACGTGGACTTTCTCCGCTGTTGCTCGCATAAAACTGCGCTCTATTAGCCTTCACCTGTGGATAACCGTGGATATGGTTGCGGCGTCTGCTGTGCGTTTGTTCTCACGAGTCTGATCGGTTCGTCTGAGAAACGTAGTTGTTCTTCCGTGGATACTCGGAAGTGGATCTCTTGGTTGTTCCTGTCCATCGAAGTGTTCGCAGGTTTCAGTGCAGTATTTCTTGCCCTTGTACCATTCCTGTATCAGTGAATATAAATCGAATGTGTCGGTTCTTTTATCGAATGCCTACCTATATTCCTTTATATTCTACGCATATTAATCCAGTCGAGAAGCACATATCAGTAGTGGCCGTGATAACGGTGGAAACCAACAAGTGTCTTAAATCAACAAGTCGAAAGTAGCAAGGTCACGGTGGACAACGGAAGCCCGGCTGTGAAGAAAGTTCCCGTTCCAGTGTTAATCGGGGTTGATCGTTGGATAAACGTGTAACGTCTCGGTGATAAGAGAAACTTTTCTGCCCGGATAAGATCGAGTCGGAGCTCGTGCAGGGTAATAACGAAGCGTTCAACGAGGATTGTACGAGGTGCAGCTGCACCGGGGGGTTAGAACAATCAACGTCGAGAGGCACGCACGGATAGAGAGAAAGAGACAGAGAGAACTGCCGACACGTGCCCGACCCGTTTCTAAAACGCGTGCGCTGTTTTCGTTAATAATTGACGCTTAAAGCGTGGTACGAGGCGGTTGCACGAGTCCCGTGGAAAGCGAGAGGAATTTATTTCACCCCTTCTCGCGGCGCGATTGAAAGGGAATTCCACCTGCTGTGCGCGACGCGTCGAGGATCGCCATCCTCGCGTCCTTCCTCCGCTACCGGAAGGAAACGGATAGCTGCGAGAGGAAAGGATCGCGCCGTTGATTTTTCAGAGGCCACTTGTCGCCTTTCGAAACTGTTTCACGGAGAATAGAACGGTCGATGCACGGTGAAGAGATACCCGAAGAACTTCCACGCGAGTTTTCCGCATCGAATATTGATAAGCTGGCTGGAGAACCGCGTCGCGTACCGGCCTGGCTGAAAGTCGAGTGGAAAATACGACGGGGATAACCAGAGACAATCGCGATTCACCGTGGTGCGCCCGTGTTCGTTCGGCGAACGATAAATTTCCCGGCTACACATATCAGTAGTATCGATTTCTACGTAACTTTTTATATCGGCCTGATCCACGGGCTGATTCACGACCTGATTCACGGCCAGCCGGTGTAAATGGCTCCGCTCGACTCTTCCAGGGGTTGAATACGTTTCGCGATAAATCCACGTACGCAGAGTCCGTGAAATTCGCGTCACACCAGGGACCATCATCCTTCAGGGTAAACCGCGTTAATTATTCTCGCGGAAGGATGCGTGATAATCGTAGTACACGGAAGCTGGTCTCCGCTCCTCGACGAGCTACCTCCGGAGCCTGTTATTAATCGCCGTTACACGGAGGATCAAACCGTACTTTTCTAATATCCAATACCTGTCCAATCAAGCGAGCCAACCTATCGATAAGAACTCTGAACTTCGACCAATTTTTTGATACTCCTATTACCGTGGGATCATTTCGAGCCGTCTTGTCTCTCCTAAGAAAAAAGAAAAAAAAAGAAGAGGACGCCAGTCGAATAAATCAACTCGAGCTTCCGTACAACTCCAAGGACCAACACGTCGATGCGACAATCGAAGCGATCGTTCGAACGGTGAAACGTTTGGACGTCGACCCGATACCAGGACGCTTGCTCGATATCAGACGCGAAGAAGGGGTTGCGCGCCGTCAGTCTAATCGGCGGATTCGATCGTACAGATGTCGTCGGGCTGCGAGGAACATTAAGGCACTCCGCGTCGAACAGAGCAGCCGTAGTCGCGCTGGTCCCATCCTCGTACCTCGTCGCAGTCATCGAATTCCAATTATGTCGCAGCACCGTAGAGGGTCCATACACGCTGGCAGCCCCGTACCCGGTCATCTGGCCACGAACGCGGCCATCTCCGCCTCTCACGAGGTACAAACCAGGGGGATACCTTTACCAGGAATGGTACCGTCGCGCTCTATCCACGGCAATCCCATGCACGGGAATCCGATCCACGGGTTCGTCAACCCTCTCGGGCCCGCTGGTCTCGTTCATTCTCCGCCTACACATCAGTCGGTCCTCGCCGGAATCTCTCATCACTCGCCAGTCGTCCACCAAGGTACTAGGCGCTTCGCGTGGATCAAGAACAGCCCGGGAGGACCGCCGGCGAATCGTGTGGCTCGAGGGGATGGCTCGTTTTGTCGTTCGAAAGGAGAATCGATCGAACGGACTGGCGTTTGTAGGGGATGATCGTTTTTTTTTCTTTTTTTCTTGGAGATTACAACGTGTTTTTTACACTGTTCGAGTTGCATTCAGTACTGTCCATCGTGTTCCACGCTGACCCCAGTGATACGGTTCGAATCCTTTTGTCGGAAGAGTGCTTGTACGCGGGATTAAATGTAATTATAGGGAGTGGGATGACGGTGGAGTGTCGCGCGAAGAACTGGAGAACTCGTGATTGCCTGAGAAGGGGAGGAGCGATTTTTGGGGAAAATTGGCATGATTTTTGATCGTTTCGAGGCAGCTTTTTCCTCAGCTGGAATTGGAATTGTCTTTTTATAGCGCGTTACTCTAGCTGCTCGATCGGATGCCACGGAAAAGTAGTAATTGAATTCGGTTTATCGTTCAGTGCGATCGTTAAACAATCATAGGATAGACCGGTTACAGTCGCGGGTGATATCAACGAATTTCGTCATTGGACGTTCATTGATCTCGCGGTGATCGTTGCGCCGAGTAATTGAACCGCTCGCGTAGATGAAATACGGCTGGTTCGACCTGTTCGCGATTAAAACGCCGAATGGTATCCATCAATTCGAAAGATCGTCTTTGGATAAAACGGTTCCAGCCGCACGGAATTTTTCCGATCGCTGTGACCGTAAACCGTCCCATTTTTACATTTCACTTCGCGTAACCACTCTTTCGAAAAACCGCTGGGTGGAAAAAAAAAACTGAGTCGAAGAGAGGGGGAGGAACGGTTTAATAACACTTTGCCCTATATTTCGATCAAAAATCTGCCGGCACGATCGCAAGAAAATTACGCGTCACCACTTTTTCACTTGGTTTCGCAACGCGTCATTTTTATTTTCGGTTGGAAGTGTATTTAAAAAAAAATATGGCAGTCACAGTGCGGGTCGTCCGGGCAATCTGGACTGAAAGGGATCACCTCGAAGCTTACTCAGCGTTACACGCGTTTTGGCCGTTTTCAATTATTCTAAAAGTCAGCGCGCGAAACATGCTCGACGGGAAAATGAAATTGCTACCTTTTTTTTTGTTTGTTTGTTCGCCGATATGAACGGCAGCCTCACCTTTAGCCTCGCGGGTTGCTGCGCGTGTATCGAGCCGCAGCCACGTACGAGAACGAACGCGAGGTCTCACGTTCGATCTATCCCGTCGTTGTCTCTCCTATGTATTCTATTTGCGAATTCCAGCTACCCCATTTCCAATCAATTTACTCAATTTCTACATGGCTAACGGGAGGATGAAGTAATAGTATTTCCATTGATACGACTAGCTATAACCGTATTTGACTTCAAATACTGTTATCTCAAGGAAATTGTATTCGATTCGAGTAAATCGATTCTCCCGATATTACGCAAAAAAAATTCCAGTAAAACGTCTATTCGAATCTATTTAAATAAAAAAGTATCCAACGTCGTTCTGTTAAATTCGAACCCTTTAACGCGCACCCCATCGTTGGTATCGTTGTCACGTTCGCGACTATTCCCGAAACACAAAGTGAGACCCAACGTTCGACTCGTCCCCGCTCGAGCCTTTGGAAACTCAATCAAACGATCGATTCTCGAAACTTTCGACTGGTTCCGCCGACGGTCCGCCCGCGCGATCCGCGAGCAAGTGTACGTCGATGCCCGCAGCCAATCCGTCACACGGACGTTCCCGTTGAAGGAGCTGAGAAGATACAGCCGCCTGGCTCTCCGTATTCCTCGCACGGTTCTCCGCTGAGAACGCCAATGAGTTCCGGTCACGGAACCCCTCAGGATTCGCCCCACGTGGCCAGACATCGCAGGGACTCGGAACACTCGCCTGGAGTCGGTTCGAGGCGAGGCTCGTCGGACGTCGTCTCGCCTATGCCCGAGGGTCCCTCAGGATCGCCAGACGGCCGTGCTCGTCGACGATCGGACTACAGCCCCCATCAGGGTAGGTCTCGACCTAGGAACTCGCGACTGGATTACGCCGTTTCACGGCTTTACGTGTTTATCGTCGCCTCCACGGCTTTCCCTTTCGAGCCTCGTTCCGTTTGGTTTCGTTCGTTCAGCGAACGGGATAATTGCAATCCGGTTAATTATCCGGATTGCCCCGCGATCGAACTGACCGCAAATGATTGCCAGTTCTAGGCTATGAAATTGACGGTATCGTCCTCGGTCGGTCCTCGCAAAGCTTTGATTCGATGCCAGTGTAATTTCAGGAGTTATGGACTGTTTAGATTGAAGGATGCTCGATTCGTTTTGACAGGGATGTTTTCCGAGTTTAGTGTCGAGTGCGATCGTTTCATTTGTTTCAGAACACGATCAATTATCATTCGCGAAGGAGGTCCTTTTTGCGTCCGTCGCAGCGCGATTCGCAAGTTCTTTCGAAACTATTCCTGATTCGAAACACGCCGGCGCAATGTAACGTGCAACTTTGTAACGTGAACCGGAAACGTATCGGCTACGTGCAGTCACGAGCTGGCTGTCAAAGGAAGTGTTCGCCAGACTTTGAGCGAATCGCGTGTACAATTTAATAGCCCGACACACCCCCTCCATCCCCCGTGAAATATTCATCGCGTTTCGAGGTCGCCTTTGAATCCTTAAATAAGAGCACGGAAACGATTTTCCTGTCCCGGATGCTCGAGGAACCCTTTTTTCCCGCTTCTCTCCCAGTCGTTGGCGGGTGTATCGCGTCCCCGACGCGGGGAACGACGATTCCTCGTGAAACGAGCGACAGATTGCCGGCGAATTGTCACGGTCTCGCGTGCAATTCAAAAAGCGTCCATCCGCGTCGTTTAAAACGATAAGCGACGCGTTTAAAATTCTCACGAACGCTAATTTCACCGCCAGTTTCATAGTAGACAGTGAACAACGGCGAGGAGCGAGACGTAAACGAGTCCGCTCGCGCGTAGCCACGAAACGTGCTGGTTCATCGACGGGGTCGAAGTCTCGATCCGGTTCCGAATAATTGATCGCGCTTTTCGAGCGTAGCGACGCTTTCATCATTTGCGCCGTGGAACATTGATGATCCAATGGATCGACCGTTTTTTAGAGCAGCGTCAGAGCGAGCCAGGTCGATCGAGTGTATTATTAACGAACCAGAACCAGTTGATTTCACCGATTGCGAAGCAACAGATCCTTTTGTCCACCGCTTCCTTTCCTCGAACGTCTTCCCACTATTACAACCCTGTTCTTCGATATATCTTTCTCGTCCTCGTTCTATTGCTTCAAACGCGGTATTCACGTTGTTATTCTCCGAAAGTTTCCCTAACACGTTGAATAACGGAGCGAGAACGCGCGTATGCATGTATAACTTGTCCATGGGGCTGGAACATTCGCCATATTTCAATACAGCGCGCCCACGATACGTTACGCGCGTACGGTTACTAATTAAGCGTATTTAAACGCGCTTCAAGGCGCACGTCGGTTACTTCAGAGGAGCGTGCATCATCAAATCTGCGTAGACAGTGCAACAGAATGCGCGCACTCGACGGAATCCTGACGAACTTCACCTTGAAAGAGCGCGGTGGTAACGATTTTGAACAAAACGGTGAAAGAAGCCGCGATGGACCGGTGGAGGGTGGCGAGGAAGGGCGATTCAAAGGGAGACACGACACAGAGGCCGCGTTTGAGAACGTTTATTCCGGTGTCATTCACGGGCATTGTGGCCCCGTCGCGTTCTAAAAAAACTATCCGCGGCCACGGCTCGGAGGGTTGAATGAGAAGGGGCAGGGAGCGAAGGGTGGCGGGTGTCCGTGCGTAGAATCGCGCGAGGGCGCCCACACGACTCGTAGGTCACGATTGCGTGCGAAAGCCACCCCCGTCGCGCGGCCTTCCTTTCATGCCGGAGTGAGTTTATCACTGTCAGGCATGGTAACGAGATAGTAAACAGTGTTGCCGTGCACATCGAACCGTCTGCGTTGGTTTTTCCTTTTTTCCTCTCTTTTGTTTTTTTTCCTTTTCCCTTTCTCTCTCTCTCTCTCTCTCTACCTCTCTCCTTCTCTCCATCGCCTCGGCTACGTAATCTGGCCGCGCGCCGACCATTTGCATCTAGATGAAATTTTTTGCATTTCCCAGCGGTCCGTTTGTAAGCACGGTTAACGATGCCCGTACGTGGGAACACGACTTCTTGGCGATTTAGGGACTGCGACCACCCGTTGTCGAGGTGTTCCTCCGCTGATAGGGGTGTGTTCGGCGGCGAGGATGGGGGCGGATTAGCTTTTGTGTAATCGGGGAATTTGCGAATGAGAAATTCAATGGATACACCCCGTTTTTATCGGCTATCGCGTGGTTGCTTTTTGCGGTTATTACCGCCCGGGGTGTTGCTTTTATTCGCATCGTAGCACCAGCAAAGAAATTTAATCTCCCGTCTGCAATCAGGTTTTTACTCGCGCTTTTCACGAGCTGTTCAAGTTCTTCTTACCGCTGTAGGCTCTTGAGAACTGTGAATAATTTAAGGACATTTTTTAAGGTCCGCACTAAACATAGCGCGCGATTGTCTTTTTTATCTTCCTTCATTTTTTATCTTTACATCCCCCTCGGAGGGAGCGAATTTTTATCGAGAAGAGGCAAGTCCGGGTCGGGAAAATTTGAGGCGCGTCGCCTCGAAATTCTTGGTCCGGTGGCAAAGGATCCGGGTCTACTTAGAGGGTAGAGAAATCGCGCGAGCGACCTTCATTGGCGGTGGTGCGGGAGAGGTTGTTCACCGGGCAGAGGTTTCCTTTCAGCGGATACACGTGACTGGCTTTGTGCACGCGGACGCATGCCGTTTTCTCGTCACGTCCGGGACGTCTGTCTAAGGGAATGAGAAGGGATGAAAAGTTCGGATAAATTACGGTCAGACGGACGGGGGAGGCCTGCCAAGACAGAGAAGTCATTCGCAATATCGGCGTCATTCGCCCGTCTTGCGTGCCCCGCCAATAGAAGGTCATTTACCCTATCGGCGGATGGGCGACCTCTTCGAGGGAGAAAAGAAATTTCACTGGAAGATCGAGAGAACGGATGGAATCGTAATAAGACGGCAGCGATAAGTAATAGCTGTCGGTAAACTGTATTAAATTCATGCCTGACGCGTCCTTATTAAACCTCTAAGTCATCCGGAAGACTGGCTTCGCGGTATTCGGATCACGAGCGCTCGCCCTCTTTTCCAACTCGTTACGGAGAGGAATATGTAGAGCGCACTCTGTTTCGATCGAAATTTTATGGCAGAGACTGCTGCGCTAGATGGATATGAAATGACGTTCGAGATACGATGTGTTGTCGTATTCTGAACACTCTCGTTAAAAGCAGCTCGCGTTGCTCGTCCATTTAATTTACACTCGCGATAAGGAATTATCGACGGTTCGGTTGACAGCAAGACTCTCAGAGCACGCGAAGTCTCGCTTTAAACGAACGAATTTCAGCGAGCAGCTTTTCAGACGACGGACAAACGAGATTCCACGGCAAATATGGAGATTCGCCGCGTAATAAAGTGCCGTACGTAGACCACTGGCCTAGAAAATCTGTACCTCGTAGCCTGGCTCGAGTTAAAACCTCGGTTTATTGTGTACCTTGACGATAGGTCTTGTGAAGTGGGTGACGGAGGGCTGGCTGAGGGTTAAATAGATTTAAGGTTCTTAGTTTGCAAGCTTCAAGCAATATGTCTCCGGCTGCTTTAAGATACACGTAGCGATGCATCTTCGGGAATTACTAAACGCAGGGTAGTTCTAACAGAGTTTCTCCTACCAAGACTTCTACCGTTTCAATCTATCTAATCAAATTCAGTTTCTTAATTTCTTTTACTCTTTCGAAACATCTATTCTTCCAAGAAACCACGAGTCTCACGTAAGCAGCCTCGACAGTGACAAATCGTAAGGCGAGGCGTAAAAAGCACGCCTGCGATTCATCCATTAGCCCGTAAAAGTTCCAGGCCAATTACGAGTGGGAACGTCTCTGGTTTCCGTAGCGAGAGCTGTCCGCTCGATCACGGTGGACGCATCCCAGAACGGTACGACTTCGAGGTCCAATTTTCTAGCGGTGGGTTACAATCAGATGCCGTGGCCAATTCGGCGGGTCGTTCGTCCGTCCCGTTCGACTTTCTCGTTTCTTTCACGGTCGGCTGAGAGCGACGCGCGACACGGGTGTCGGAACAGCGAAATTGGCTGCTCTGGGGGGGTGGGTTGGCGAGATCGCGCCGGCTCGAAGAGGAATGGAAAGGGGATGAACGCGCGTACGCCGCGATCGCGTGCACGTCGCCGTAGATAATTCTCGCGTGTCGAGCGGCGGTTCCGCAGCGGCCACTTCGATACCCATTACGACGCACCGATTGCGCGGTTTGTCTTCTTTATTGTCCGCGCGAACACGCGGTTTTTCCGGGGAAATTCCGCGGTAACGAGCTCCGCGAACTTTTTCCGTTCGGCTCGAACCTGGACGCTGATATTCTACACGCGCGTACAGAGTTGCGCACATTGACGTAGCGCTGTGTCTAACTGTAGCTAGGGTAATCGCGATGAAACATTCACGATTAGATTGTTTCTGCTGTTATTATTATAAGTGTTGTTCTTAAAGAACGATAGGTATACCGTGCAGAGATTGGAAGGGTTAGCTTTAACCTATATATCCTGTCGATGGTGACACAGTTTCTATAGTCTAACGATCTCCGTTACCCTGGAGGAGAGGCAGCCCCAATAACCCTGTTCCGATAGATCGTTACTCTCTTACATAACGCGGCTAATTTACCATTCTGCTCTCGATCGTAAATCGATGCTCGTTAAAGGCGAGCCGAACGTTCGACGTCGCGATAGCTAATCCTGCGAATGCTCTGGATACGCAGCGGGGGTAATAAATTGTATAAATTTCGCGGAAATGTCGGGCTCGGGGATGAAACGCGCCCTTGCCGCGTTTTCAATCGTGGAACGACAGACACGGGATAGACATGTCAGCGAAATGAGATGAGAACGGTCGGGTAAAAGACCGGGCGGAATTGGATCGCCATTTTAATTGGCTCTACCCGGTGGTTGGCGCCGGGTGCGTTCTTCCGCTGCCGCGTTTCCACCGGGAACGGACACTTTCTATGCAAATCGATGCGAAGCTAAGGAGCTTCGTCGTGCTCGCTCTCTCGACCCCTCTCATACCCGCGTGCACCCGCGTGCTCAGCCTCTTGTTCGACACGGGCATCTTAATGCACGCCACCGTCTCGAGACGAGCAGCGTAAATATTTCGATGCTGCACAGCCCCACGGTAACGAGGTGTTGGGCACAATTTAACCCATCGCGGGGCAAGCGCCATGCAAATCGGGTGTAAATAACGGCGAGTGCATCCGAGCTTCTTCGTTTCTGCCTGGAATCGAGCGCATCGAGGGTGACGCGCTTCAACGGGGGTTGCTGAGGTTTTCTATCGCCGTACGCTTCGAGCTCGTTTCAAAGTTCTCTGTCCATCCTACGCGTATTTCATATGTCTTTAAATTTCATAAAGCTAGCATACTTTAGTTTTCGACGATTATTTGTCTATATCGAGGCGACATAAGGGGGTTGATTCATCCTCCGTCTATCTCGGAATCTAATCGCATTAAGGCCAACTGAAAGTTCCCAGGCGTGCTTCTCTTTGCCATCCAGCCGTGAATCGGACCTGATTCTCGCGAAATCCGTCGACCCACTGCGTTTTCCGTGAATCCATCCTACCGTGGGTTAAAATCTTGCGCTGCCCGTAGACAGTGCCGCGTCCAAAATTACTCGTCCACGGTCTGTATCCATCTGAACGCCCTACGGATTTACATTTCAGATTCGAGGCGGCTCCTAAACGATTCCGTACTCAACTTGATTTTACACGGCGCCGTATCGTTCTCCGCGATTCCGTTCGATCAACCGATAAAACGATTTGTAAACGAACGTTAAAATTACAGGCGTCGAAAAGACGGCGACGCGGGCCGTTCGCTCGCGTCGTTTTTCCTCCGCCGCCGTGCATTTCAATTCCACGCCCCGGAATCGATCGCAATTTGCAAACAATTTGCACGAATCGCCGGGTAATTTCGGCGAGCTCCGCGGCGGAGTGCTGTTAGATCGATCAATCATGGGGCCGCGGGAGGGGCAGGGAAAAGGAACCAGCTGCCAATTTTCCGCGTAAAAGAGATAGCGCCATTCCACTCGAAATAGCGTGGAAGCTCGCGCGAGTACTTCAACGGAAACGACTAATACCAATTAGACCGGCCATATACGTCGAGGAAACTTTCATCCCTGTATCTTCACCCTTTACCTAATCGATTTAACTTTCGATCGTTGCGATCTTAAATATCATTTGTCTTCTAAAGTCGTACCTTTTATCCCGCGGAACGCTTTTCTCTGGTATTTCGCTAATTCAATGCGAAACTGTGGCAGTTTTAAAAATGTCTTCAGACATTTTCATAGAACGCGTTTTTAGACGCAATGAAAATTGTTCTGCTCTTGCGAGTTTTACGAATTTTAGATAACAATAAACACGCGGTTCTTAGAACCGTAACGCTTAACTCCACATTGTCGCCGCATGGTTCCAGCGATAATCTGTGGTCTACGCGTGCGCTTTTCATTACTTCGAAGGCATTGTTCTCGCTTCCATCGTCGCGATTCTTTCGCTTTATTCTTGGTCGACGTTCCGCCGGGTCGTGCTCACCGATCCTCGCAGACCTCGCGCACTTGTAACAGCGCCGCGATAATAAGGTTCGCGTAACGAGTTTCGTCTCGCGCGCGGCCGTGTTTGCTTAATGAAATTCCGCCACGAACACCCGGCCGGAAGTTCGACGCGTTCGAAACCGCTGGGACCGGCGTATAACTCGCGCCCCGATCGAACTACCTCGTTTACACGCTGTTTACACGATCGCTCAGCCTTTCGATTGTTCCTTCTCGCGTGATTTACGAATTAACGCCGCTCTGGCCCGCAGAGCCGTTCGATTATCGACGCTGTTCATGGATAGTAATGGCTTATTCAACTCTGCTTACACCTGGACAAGTTGCTTCGTTGTTCCTCGAGAACGAGGGATCGCACTACCCTTTCGTTCGTATCTGGAATTTTTCAAAGTTCATTTCTTCGTATTTTGATTTTTCGAAAAACAATATTCAACGATTATCGGTATCGAGGGGATCGCGATGCGTGTAAAATTTCTGTCCGTAAATCGTGCACGTCAAACAAAAAAATGGACGTAGTTCACGCCCTCGAGCAATGATCGCTGAAAAAAAGGCTGCCCTCTAAATAAATTTACATCGCGAGTGCGTTTGTCGCGCTATTCGTTCGACGAATATCGATAGGATCGGTAAACATTTCGATTTCAACGTTCAGCAGATTCGTCGAGCTATGGCGAACGATTTAACGCGCGATCCACCGTGCGAATCGCGTGACTGCGACATACCAGCGACAGAAATTGTCCACAATGCCATCGTTGCCTCGTGGCCATTCGTTCCACTGGAAATCTAACAGCCGTATTACAAACCGGTTACTCGCGTTCGCTTCTCCGCGCGGCATTGTTCCGGCTGAAAGTGGCCGTAGCCGCGGAAGCGAACGGTTTTTCGAGGGCTCGTTACCCTCATCCGGATCTTGACTTTTTTCTCTCGCCGCTCAGATGGGAATAACATTCACGTGGAAATCCCGCTTAAGCTCCGCCGCGCAAAGGAAAATCGGACGGGCTAAGCGGCGTCCCCGTTTAAAGCGTGTCATTGTTAAAACGCTGGGACCGCGTCGCGCGAGGGGTTGCGGAGGACGCGAGAAGGAAGACTCTACCGGTCAACGGGAGAGGAGAGGGCCATGGCTAGCCTAGCTGCATCGGACAGCCGCGACGGAGATTTCGTTAATGAGATTTCGGATTCCGCGCTCTCCCTTTGTCCTTGACGAGTGCCCACCCTCGCAACTACAACCCCCAGCTTCGTTCTCGCGGTCGAACTTCCATTTTTCTCGCCCTGCGACGTTATACATCACGGCCCGACTCTCGGCTCTCGAAACTTCCGGACAAGTTTCGTGCCCAGCCTCCTCCTCCGCCGCGTTTTATCATTCGTTCCCCTGTCCGCTTCGCGAATTACCCCCTAGCCGGGTTCCATTCGCGGGCGTAACCTCGACCGATTTATCGCGCCCGACGGCGATACATTCTGATATTCACGGTAGGTAGATTTTCCGGTTATAAAACTCGCGGAGGAATTGGGGAATCTCGGGTTTCGGGGTTTAAAGCCCGGGGATTTTTCGAAGACGTTACTCTCCATTGCGGGGAGGGGTAGTAAATTTTTTCTCGAACGACTCCCTCGTAATTTTCTTTACTCTTCTCTCTCTTCTCCTGAGAAATATTTGTAAGGTGTACAGATATTCGTAGGAACCTTTTCAACCCCTTGGACAGCCGCGCACCCTTCACTCACGCGATAACGGTGAAACACACTCGGTCCAAGCGCGCTTTTGGTACTCTGGATTAAGTACTCTCCACTCGCATGCTTTCACCGTCCCGATTTTTTCATTTATACAAAAAATTATGCCCCTTTCTCGCAGCTATACAAAGATTCCATTAAATTTCTATTAAATGTGCAAACATTTTTTAATCGAATACGTTTTATCAAAACACGCGTAAAGTGGGAAGGGATTGAAATCTCCTTTCACGGTTCGCTGGAATTTCATTGCTTAAATTCATCGCGCGTTTAATCCGGCGGTCGCGCGCGTCTCCCGTTAAATTTTCACGCAAAGAGAAGCGCGAATGGCCCCGCGAACGAGCGTCCCCAAACTCCTGGGTAGTTTGCGGCAAGAGGCGCACACACGGGGGCCGTTAGTCTCTTTATTATCCGGTTCCTCGGGGCAGATACGAAAGGAAAGGCAAGGATGGTGTTTCGAGCGGTAGTGGACGACGCGTGGGGTTGCGCGTTTGACGTATACGCGCGCGTTTATAGCGGAGGGGTTGTGAAGGGGTTGACGAGCGAACCGGTTCCGAAAATGTCGCTCTCCGGTTCGCTTCTCTCGTATCCGTCTGTTCCACGTTCTCTTTCATCCGTACTTTGTCCGTCTCGACGAAACGATCTTCGTTCTCTCTCTCTCTCTCTCTCTCTCTCCCTGTGTACCACGATTCCAAGTTCAATTGAGAACGACGAGGGAAGATGCTCGCGTTCGCCAGTTGGTAATAGAAGCGAAGAATCGCGCGAAGCAACCGTCGCCAACGTTCCAGCCGTCGAGTTTATCGGAAATCCCATTTCGTCGTGCGCGGAAAGTTTCATTCCGTAACTCTTTGCGGTTCGCGCGGCTGTCCGTGCGCTCGTTCGATTCTGTTAGAGCCACGAACGATAGTCGTTCCTGGATATTCGAAGTTCGAAAGATATCGGGTACTGGGGATGATTAGAAAATCGAATAGAATTCGTTCGATCTTTCTCTCTCGCAATCTGGGATTTACGACGAGCGTAGCCGTCGTTCGAATCGGACTTTGCGATACGTATTTCACGAATCATCGTTCGTGATCCGAACACATTCTCCGCGGTGCGCGCGTCTTTCCTCGAGGCTCCTCCCGACCGTTCTTGCCCGGTTTAATTGAAGTTTTTCCCGCGAGGCAACGAAACGAACTTTCCCAGCGAACGTTAGAATTTTAACAAGTGAACTTCTTCAATTTCTCGATCCCCAGCGGCTCGAGGAAGCACTCGAACACCCGGTTGGCTCGTACCCGGTGTTTACCGACACTCAAACCCGTGGAGATACCCGGTGTACGTAGCAGAGGAGAGAAATTACGCCCAGGAACGAAGCTGGTACACGTCCCCGTGCTTCTTCCTACTTTTTTCCCCCCGTTGGCCTATCCTTTCTGATTCGCGGGATGACTTTCGTTATTTACTTTGACGTCCCGGTATATACGCCCTGCTAGCTTTAAATCCCGATCCGAGGGAACTGCGGACCCGGCAGCTGTCGGCTAACTTCGTCTGACCATACTCGGACGTAATCCACTTGCCAAGGGCCCGTTCAAATCTTTCGAGGAGATTGCTTAACGAAGTTCGAAGGCTCGAGTACAACATCGCCCTGTACACGACAGTTGGGCATTGTTTACGATCGATCGCGTCTCACCGTCCGTGATCTTGCCTCGCGTGTTCAATTTTTCAATCCTCCAATCTTCCAATCTTCCAATTCTCTACTTTAGAAACGTGAGCGTGTTCTCGAGTCGTACGTTTCTTCGTTTCACGTTGGCCTCAGAGAAGCCTCCTCGCGAGCTGTGTTCCCGTTTCAGTCGACGACATCGGGTTGCAGTCTCTCTAATAAAGCCCGAAATACATTTCACCGGTGCTGTTAAACCGTTCCAGATAATTGTGACCACATTCGCCCGAGTCTTGGCCGAGGGTGACAGTACGGGAGCGGTATAAACCCGTGGTCAACGCGACGGGTGGACAATTTCGTTCGCGGGTCAAGCTTATCGACCTTCAACCCCCTCTGCGTTACGATCTCGCAATTAAATTCCGCGTGTGTGCAGTCCGTTTGATAAACGATGCACGGAGCCACGAGACGACGAGGAACTCCCTCGGTTCCCAAACCGAGAGATAACGCGTTCTGACGGGGGAGGGATTTTGCCTGACTTCAATTTTCATTTCGCCGAAGTAACCGATGTTCCCTCTTGCTTTCACGGGCTCTCGCCCTCCCGTGTTTCCTCTTCCTTGGCCCGTGCTCGCTTCCGCTCGACCCGCCCCACTCGGCTCACCCTCCACGCCAGGGCTCCTCTTGCGTTTCATCGATTTCAATCGGAATGCCTCCGCGACTCCCGCCAATTTGAATACATTAGGCGATTCATCTGAATTTAATAGAAGGTGCATTAGGCATCTGGCAATAAAAGGCACGCGAGAGGGGGAGCGCCAGCGAGTCCTTGCTAACACGACCTGCTTCTTACGCTCGTCGTCGTTACCCCCTCGTCTCGTGGGTCGTCGACACGGTTTCTTGGCTATCCTCTTACGGAATTTTATATTTTCACCAGGCTAAAAACTGTCCGTCGCTGTCTTCGCGCATGTTATTTCGGATCCGCGTTATCGATTTCATTTCCGTCGCGCGCTAATAGAATTTTAGTACAATGACGAGTTTTCGAACGGATCCACGGACGGCAGTCTGATCGCGTAAACGCATTATGCTCGTCGAAGTTTACACGTAGGCTGGGGCGGCTGAATAACCCGTTAGCCCGCGGGGAATATCGGGATCGTCAGTTATGGTCACGCACGGGCTCGAGAGAATACGCGGGGGAACCGGTCGGCAGATTCGATTGACGCACACCGCCTCGCGATCGTTGCACGTAGCTCAAACGCGGCTGATAATGTGTACCCGCGATTTTGGCTCGCGCGTTGTTTATCGCGGGACGTCTTCATTACTGATTTCGCGATGGAACGCGGTAATTCATCGCGCAAACGGACGCGAATCATTGATTTATTCTCTTAGCCCTGGATACACGCACGAGAGAGACCAAACACGAAGGGAAGTTATATTTAATAATCAACGTTAATGAACCTCGTCTATCTATCCGCCCCACGTTGAATACCCCACTAATTGTTATTAAAAAATGGCAGGGCATTCGAAAGATTAGCAACGATCGAGTTTAAACGCGACGCTCGCGACTAGAACCGGCAACGCGTCGTTCAGAGGCGCGATCGGCTCGTCTACGGGCCTGAAGGGTGTACGTGCCATCTTTAACGTCCGTCCGGACACTTGCCACGCTCGCGACACGAGTTCAGAAGGGTACGACACGCCGTAGGGGTCGATGAGAGCGAATTGCTCTCGTAATAAGTAATCGAGTGCAGCTGCCACGAGACTACTCCCTTGTCTTTTGCGCCGCTACCCCTTTTAGCGACCACGCGAGAAGAGGGGGTCGCTAGATGAAGCCACTTTACTTCCGGTCCCGGGATCCACCGCTCACGTAGTAAGCACCGCCGCGGCGGCCGCGTGCTCTTCCCTCTTAATTCCGCGGCATTAGTCTGGCGTGCGTGGCTTGTCGGATTATATCGGTCTACGGACGTACGGCGTATGCTTCCGGTTACGTGCGAATGCACTCGGATCGTAACTCTTTCGCTCGCTGTCCGCGAGGAAATTAGCAGCCCGGTTGATGCATCGACGCGAACGCCGCGGGGATAACCGACGAGGCTCCAGAAATCCGAGATATTATCAACCTGGGAAATATCATTTCCGAGCGGTTTAAACAATTCCGTCGTTCGATTGCGTTACCGCGAATGAAATTGCCGTGTTTTTTTTATTTCTTTCAGCTCGCAGCCGCGAGTCTGGTCGTCCCGTGCAAATCGATTTATTCAATGATTCAACGTACGGAATATTTCACGCTGCGAGCTGACAAATTTCTGCGGAACCGTTTGTTTCAATATATACTTTTGAATTTTCGGAAATACGTGTCTCTGTGTCATTTCGAATGGAGACACCCCCTCAGGGACCGGCGGCGTGACGTTGCCAGCGGTGAGGCTCTAAAATGTAAATCATCGCGAGCGTTTATGCGTTTGTTAGCCCTCTTGTGTAACAGCTGGAAAATGGATCGCCGTTTTCGCGTGTAATTACGCAGCCTGTGCTTCTGATTACACGCAACAGTGGCTAAATGCATATCGTCACGTAAAAATAGTAGAAGCAGCTAAAAGAGTGGAAATTTCGAATCGCTCGGCGTTAATCTTATCTATCGTTGATCAGTTTAACCCCTTGCCGCGCTATTTCATTTCTGACTACGCTATTCGCGACCTAGTTGGCGACAAGATTCTTAACGCGCCGTCGGAATAATAATTCGCATACTTGATCGCGAGACTCGCGAGGTATTTTGATGGCAAGGGGTTAATGAAAGCGTGCTCGAAGGGCGGCGCTCTCAATTACTCTGTTTTCGTTTTAGCCACGGTCCTGTTCGCTGGCACCCTGTCGCGAAACATCGTGTACATGCGTTGCATCATCAAAGGTACACTCAGAGAAACCGGCCTCGCGCCCACTCCTCCCATATACAGCTGTTCACGCGTGGAAATTTTGTTGTTACGGATTTGTTGAAACGCTGCCAACGCTTAGCCGCGTCCCGCTTTTCCATCCGCGCGCCCCATTCGCTAAGCTGCACCAACTTGGACACCATCCAGCTGACTCCTCGCGGCTGGCGCGAATTTCAACGTGGATTTTGGCTTCCGTATAAGTGCTCCTTGAAACAACGAACACGTGCCAGCGTCCTGGTTCCGCGTGTTCGATTAACGAGCCACCGTGCAACCTCTCACCCCCAAACGCGAGCGTGGGTTCCGCGTCGGAACGTTTAGCCCCGTTGAATCGGTTGAATCGAGTGTGGTTCTTCGATTTATTTGAAATTTCTGTTGCTTCGCTCGCTGAGCAACGTGAATAATAAAATTCGCTGCCAGTTGGAAGAACGAACGATTCTTCGATGGGGGTTTGACAGGTTTATTTATTCATACAACGTCTGTTACTCAAATTACATCGACAATTAAGACGAACGATTAATATATAATTCTCGTAGATCAGTAATTATTTTTTGGAAAGACAAGCATTAATTTGTTACGACAACCGATCGCGTGCCTTCGACTTTACGCGAAGGGTTGAAGTGTACGAGACGAGTGTCCAAGGACGGATAGGTCGGGTTTATACCATTTATTATCAAGCGTTTAACGATCTCATAACTCGATGCCTTAACAAGCTAATCTTCTATTGCCTGTTTACCCTACTCCGATCAATCTTATCTGACCTATGCGACGAATACTTTACTCAACTTACTCGTCCGGTATCGCTAAACGCATAAATCATCAGCTATCGTAAAAAGCGCATGTTATCGCTATCAGTCATCTGCATCGAAGACACCATCGTATATCAACTCAATCGCGAAGGCTTTAACAATTCTCTGGTTTATCATCGATTACTGGCGCGTAACAATCAACCACCCCTAAAATCGAAAATAATCAAATTCGTTCGTTGAAAATGCCTCGAGTACGCGTAAGTAACGCTGAAAGTGGGATACTCTAAACTAACGCAATACGGTTGCTTCCAGGCAGTCGCATAGGTTTTCGCAACGCGTCGCAGCGTCCCATTAATATTCACCGTGCAGTGCACGCATACTCGGCGAGCTTTCCTCGAGAACGAAGTTCGAAACGCAACCGCGTTACCCTTCGTTCCCCTCCCGATCTAAGCTGTTAAAGAACTAAAAACATTGAAAACTTCTCTAAAGGGTGTGTAACGTCTACCCCCTCGCGCGCGTATCCGCTTGCGCCATTTCGTAATACACGGCGAGAACGCTAAAAGGGAACACCACGACGCGTGTGCCTATGGAAAGACACTCGACGTACATCCATACACGGACCGTTTGTAACGGCACCGTCCGACCGATTGTTGTGTTGCAGTCACCAAGCTGAGGGAGCACTGGGACGAGATGAACTCGAAAATGATGCAGCGGAAGTCGGAGTTGGACGCGATGCTCGGGGACAGCCAGCGATACGAGGCCAAGAGGAACGAGGTGGAGGTCTGGCTGGCGCGAATGGAAACCCGGCTGGAGAAAATGCGGGCCGTCGGGCACACCGCCGACGTTCTTGAGGCTCAGCTCAGGGAACAAAAGGTACGCTGCCATTTTATCCCCCTTTTCTTCGAACGTAGCCTGTTCCTGTTCCGCGTTAACCGGCGTGCGGGAAACCGACCTCTCCTCGAGTTCGTCCTCCCTTTATCTTCGCCCCCTCCCCCTTTTCCCCCTTTCTATTCCCACCGTGCGAATGACTGCGCGATGGTTCTCCGGTTTGATCGCCGCAATTTGCGTTCGTCACGATTAGGGGCGCGGAGGGGGTTGCACGAGTGACCATCTGGGAATCTCGTGTTATTGGCAGCGTTTAGTAGGGCTCCATATCGAGACGAACTGGGGTGGTGTCAAGTGACGACTGTGATTAGAGATTTCGGGGACCGATTGAATTTTTGCATTAATTTTCGAGTTTGAAATTTGCGTCGGATGATTCGAACGATTGCACTTCGATCGAGAGGGAGGGTAGGGTTGTATCATTCCCGCGGAAGATGAGTGATGTCAACTCTGGATTGTAGGGGTGAATCAACCATACGTGAATTTAGCAGGGGCGAAGGACAAAGACGTTTAGGATACTAGAAAGCCAAGTGGCGGAGTGAAGTGATCGCGCTAAGTGGTGGCTCGGTTTCAATTGAATTTATACGTATAAATGAATTCTACGAACGGCTCTATTTTTTTACGCGAGGGAGGAGTTGTAGGATTCTCAGGGGGTTAAAGTGCAATCGAAATTGAAGGGCGAAAGGGGTGAGAAACGAAGTGCAAGGAATTTTATTACGTTATCGTGAAACATTATATCCCACTTTCCTCGTTCTCGCTATCCACCCTTAAGAATAACCATCCTCAACCCCCGCTGAACGTACAAGCACACGATACTCAGCCACTCCAGTGCGCGTAGTCATCGTCCACAGAGCTACTAACGTCTAACGCTGTGTGTTCCCTGAAGGAAAAAAAAAAACAGGAGAAACCCTTCCGCGATATTAAATTTCATCCACCGACGGGAGAGCTCGCGGTAATCGCGTAATCTAATTACATGCCGTCAGAAAATTACGAAAACGACGGAATAAAGTCCGCTGTACAATCTAACCGTGGAGCATTCCCGGCAATTGCTAGACCGCCGGGCAGAAAGAGAGAAAAGGCCAGGAGTGGATGTAAAACGGAACGATCGCGTGTATAATGACCGAGCAGAAGCTTCGTTACAAGCCGCGACCGCGATTAAAGAGGACGAACGGATACGGTATTCATACCAGAAGTTACTAACCTCTTTTTAACGGTGTCCCGCTTTTGTGTTCGGGAATAACGCGGCTCGCGAAGGGAAAAATGGCCGCGAAAGGTACGGCCAAAGTCCCAATCAACGCCGGGATATCGTGCAGCCACCGTTGTTGCATTATGCGTCGCGCGACTGCGGCTACGTTTACATTTACAAAAGAGCGACGTGAGATATTCATGGAATAATTTATTTCGGCAAGGAACGGTGTATCTTTCGGATTTTGCATTACATTGTTCGGGTTTCACCTCGATTCTCGTGATTTTCTCCTCGTTCCTTTATCGTTTTTATCTTCCTCTTTATATTATCCGACATTCGGATATTCGTTTGGTTTAAAGAATTACATTTTATATCGGAGAAACAGCGGAGAAAGTAGTTACTGCTTTTCTGTTACACGGTTCGTGCTTTGAGCAACAATTATGTTAGATTGCTGAGAAAATAATGGTTGTCCTTTTATTTCGTGCTCAGTGGGAGTGGCAGTACAGGGAGACAACGTCTGGCAAATATTCAGACAGCTTAATTGCTCACCGTGAGAGTTTTTCTTGATTTCAAGAAGTCCTAAAACAATACTCCAGCCTTGCTCAACGAGAGAACTTGCTTTCGGAGTGTGTTTCGTTTTCACGTCGAGTGGTTGGTTTCGCTGTGTCCACTTGCGATTTGTTTCCCTTGAAATTACAGTAACCGATCCGTCTGCTGTTATTCCCTTGCAACCCTCTATTTTATTTATCATTTTATTCGTACCTGCGAACAGAAAAATTTAATGAACAGAGTTTTAAACAATTTTTCAAATTCGGAGTCGATCGACGAGCAATCGTGATCGTTCGTAATCATTCGTGTACTCGCGACTATTTGCGATCGTCCACGATCCTCGAAAAGTGTTTAGTAAGTTGTCGCAGGTCATCGCGAGCGGTCGTGGGTCGTCGTAAGTTGTCGCGAGTGGTCGCGAGCGATCGAGAATGATCTACGACATTCGTGTCACTCGCATACGACGCGTACAACG
Organism: Xylocopa sonorina; assembly: GCF_050948175.1. NCBI lineage: Eukaryota > Metazoa > Arthropoda > Insecta > Hymenoptera > Apidae > Xylocopa > Xylocopa sonorina. The sequence goes on along the minus strand of NC_135197.1, from coordinate 7,592,035 downwards.
CTTCCACGATCGTCTTCCGTTTTATCTGTGATTCTAGTGGTGTGTGTGTGTGATTTGTGCTTTATTTCTTCAACATTCACGGTGCTCAACAGTCGAACAACATTTTAATTCCTCCTAATGGCGGCGGAATCCTTCCGGAGCGACCCTTTTTACTGGATTAAGATCGAAGGTAATTCGTTGAACAGACGCAGCGAACGAAAACGCGTTTTCTCGTTTCACGGGCTTAATCTGGATGATCGTAACTTTTATCGACGCGAATCAGTCGCCACGGCTGGGCCAAATAAAAGTTTTCCAGGCACGGAATACCGGCATAAAAGTTTCAAAGCCCCCCTCTTTCTCTCTCTCTCTCTCTCTCTGTCTGTCACTTTTTTTTATTTTATACGAAGATTTTACTTTTGCTGGAAGGAGTGTTCTCGAAAGACGCGACTTTCGTCTCGACGAAAGACGAGGCTGCTCGCGAGATAAGTTTCTCGCCACCGAGGCTTGACCTTCCCCCGTCATTTCATCCTGTCTTTGTTCGTGCCCACAGTCGTTCCACGCGGAGCTCCACCAGTTCAAGCACCAGATCGAGCAGTTCAATCAGCTCACGCAGAAATTGATCGCCGTTTATCAGGAGGACGACACCACTCGTGTGAAAAAAATGACGGAGACCATCAACCAGAGATACAACAATCTGAACACCAGGTACACGCTCGCAGCCCACGTCCGTTTTATTTTCGCGTGATACAAGTTCGTGTGGTATCCGTGAAATTTGCGCTCGGATTTTATTTCGTGTGCGATCGCTTCGATTTTAAAGCTCGCCTGCGTATAATTCGAAAGTACCCTCGACGCTTGTATTTAACGCCGAGTGCCACGCCATGTTGTTTTTCTGCGCGGTTCAGGATGACCCCCAGCGTAAACGTGGTCTCTGATTTAAAACAAATACACCGATAACAGAGAAGGCGACGCATGTCGTCGAAATATTTGTCTCGTACGTTTTCGTGGGAACGATAGCATCGAGAGTTTAGAGAAGCGACTCGTAAAGTCCTCTTCGTCTGTTATTGTATTTCGAGTCGACCAGTGTTTCGTTTTGTAATTGGTTCGACGGAAAGATACTTGAGTAAATAGTAGAGCAGCTTGAAATAAGCGTCCTCACTCTAGCCTCGTGTTATTCGAACGGATCGGTACTCGGTTGCGTGGAATGGACGGTTTAGATTGAAATCGAACGTGCATCACGACGAAGCCTATATCTATCAAATCGTTCCTAGTATCATTAACCGTGGAAAACTGCTGCACTCCGCGATGAACTCCCTCCACAACTTCGACCGGTCCCTGGACAAGTTCTTGGCTTGGTTGAGCGAAGCTGAGTCCTCGATGGAGGGATTGGAAGCGGAGGCCGATCGACTAGGCGGACGACGGGACCAGGGTGCGCTCAGACGACCGCAACATCAGCTTAAGGTAAGTCCCATTTTTGCTTTCATCGACTCGCGACTTGCGACGCTTTTTTCGTTTATTATCCCATCTTGTATTCCTCCTCGTCGCCGCGACTTCGACGTCGCGCCACATTTACTTTATCGTATCCATAAAAACTTCTCCAAGCACCTTGTTTTTCACATATTTATTATTTTGTTCGACGTATGAAACGCTGTATGGGTCTTGTGTATTGTGTTAAAAATTCGTCTGGACAGTTTCATTTTGAGAAAACAAATTGTAGCAAAGGTAGAGTTTGAGAAATGATCCACTTCCCCTGGACGTGCAATTCGAAGTTTCGCCATAAAATTCGCCGCGTGTCTGACAAATAGCTCGATAGAAACGGGGGGCTCGATCCCACAAAAATCAACACGTTTCGAATGTAAACGAGGCGGACATAATTCAAGCGTGGCTAGGTCGTAACATTCCTCGAGACGGGTTATAACGGTGTGCGGTGGTCAGGACGGGAAACCAGATCTGTATGGGTCACGTGTTGACTCGGGAAGGTTTTACAGCTTCGATTGATTGCCATAAAAGTGTGTTGGAGGTAGCAGTCCGTCTATCGGCGTATCCATTAAAAGGAAGACGCTCGATATATCGGGTATCGATGTAACGTGGTGGCGGTCCATCAGTTTCTGCGTGAAACGTTCTCGTTCTACGCGATGCCCTCTTACGAGACACTAAAATCTTGCATACGAAATCGAAAACTGCGTCGACATTCTCTTCCTTTCTTTTTTTATCTACGAGACGAAATCGTGAAAATTCACGCGGATGCTAAGCGTATCCGCGTGTTCCATTTTTATAACGAAATATCGAGGAAAGAAAAATATCAGATAATAATTTCGACCACGCTGACTGTGATTCTTGGATTGTACTGTTGCAGATATATTCGTATCGCGCTCTTCGTTCCTCGCAATCAATTATTTCGCCAGACAATTAACCCGACACACCGTTTCACCAACCAATTAACATCCCGTCAACTCTACTTACATATTCCCAGCCTCTACCAGAAACAGCGCAGTCTACCCGCTCGTCCTTAACCAGAACGATTAGCAATTTTAATCATTGAGAGAAGGTAGGTGCATTGTACATACCATGAATGCGAACTAACCACCCCTGAACTCCGCGTGTTAGCATGCACGTGTCGTCGAAACTTTTCGCCCGTCGACGATCGTAGAATGGGCCTGGGCGTGCCATGTCCGAGGGTGTTTTAAGCGATCCGCGGAAATCGCGTGATTACGCGAACGTTAAACGGTTACTCGTAACGAATTCATGACGATGGTCAGAACTAGGATCCCAACCCCCTCTCGATTGCGTCTGTTTACAAATCCCCAGAACCGATGGACCGTTCACGAAAGCAAATTGATATTGCAGCGATGAAATTAATCTACGATCGTTCCTCTCGCGCAGTGGACGTGCACGGCACGCGATTCCGGGAAATTAGCTTATAATATTGTTTGTGCCCCCCTACATATCGACGTCGACCATTCTTTCCACCCCCGTGTTTCGTACGACGCTCATCCCCCATCTCGTCGCTGGCAATTTCTGTTGGCTCGTTTCGCGGCGAAGGGTGCAATTTTTGGCGTTCGAGCAGTGCTCTGATAGCAATTTTTTTATGATAATATCCCCGTTTATTCCTTTCATCGTCTATTGCATGATTATATTGTTTATTAAATTTTGCGAGATATTTCTTGACGTTTAATAATTTACGCTCGAGTTCATCCCCTCGCGCGTGTCCGCGAAGTGCAATTTCCATATACCTCATTTGACGAACAGACGACGGCGTTGATTATTCGATAAACAGTTGAATAACTGATTGAAATCAATCGTTCGGCAAATCCCAGGTATCAGACGCGAAAGGGAAATCATCCGTGCGGTTTCCACGTTGCCCGACCACTTGTCCAATAATAGCGACCATTGAAAATCAATGTTATTTGCCTTGTTACCTGATTATATCTATTACACACGCTGCATCGCGCAATAACGATTAGCTGGATCGGTTTCAGTGAAACTTCCTCGAGTTTCCCTTCCCGAATCGCACGCCACGCTCTCATTGTTTCTTCCTGTTTTCGTATCGCCGCCATTTCCATCGATCTCGTCGAATATCCTCGACGATGATCGTATTTGCCAACCGAACAACTCGCTTAGCGTCCATTTATTAACCTCCTCGTTCACAGTGTCTCTTTAATCGACCGTTTCCATTTCTGTACCAAATTATCGAATTTATTTGATTGCGTTTAAAAAAATGCTCTCTGGAAATGCAACGCAGTTCATGACGAAGAGAAGTCGTGTTCGTCTGACAGGGTTGACGCGCCCTCGCGCACCCTCTTTACGGCCCATCGTATCGTTCCACGATGGATTTATGTATCTTTCGAGTAATTGGCAGGAACCGCGCGTCTGAGTCCGAATCAACGATGGCAGGACGGTGGGTTTGTTAACTTGGTTGGTGCATCGCAAAACGTTGCGGTCACAACTGTATCTCGTTGCTGGCTCGCTCGCAAACAGGAATTAATTTCGAACGCCGCTCGTACTATTTCTCTCCGCGGCCTGCACGCGTCTAAACGTGCCGTTGCAACGGATCCAAATCGACAGACGCATTCATACCTGCTCGTTGATCAGTCGAGGTACCAGTTATCTTCCTTGCGGTCTGTCTGCCCTTTCGTAATAGTTTCCACAGACACTCTCGTATCGAGCGAGGCCATCGTGGCGAGCTTCTTGCCCAACTCGCGTTCGATAATCGACACGATTATAATTATTCGATGTTGCACGTTCGTATGATCGTCTACGTCCTCGCGTTTTTGTACACGGAACATGGCGTGGGCTGCAAATTACATCACGGTGACTAATGCCACCTGAACAGCTGCTTCCACTCATTAAACTTCGAGGTGGGAGCCGCGCTATCGATTGGCATCCGTAAAAAGCCAACCGAACTTCAACGTTCAATACGTGTCACCCTCTCTCATTTTTCTACCCTTTTTTATTCCTTGATTTTCACTGTATCCTAGTTTATTCCCATTACTCGCGTCGCGAAATACAATTCTCACGAATGCGCAAGACTTTTGTAATCGTTGTTGGGTGGGTAAATTTCATACGCGCGCGCGACGCGTAGTCGACTAATTACTCATTAGCCAGGATCGCTTGGAACGTAACTCGCGCATACGCGGGGCCTCGTCCCTGTCTTTCGAGGGAGCTTCCGTAGGAATTCGTAATACCTTCGCGCAGCTCGCGGCGTACTCTCTCGTCTGCATGAGTCGCGATTTGTCGTGCTCGAGTTATGGTTGGCCGATATTGGATCGCGGCTAGAATCACTCGGAATCGAAATGCGAGCTTCCGATACGTTCCCAGCGGGGCCAGTGAATAAATACACCCGCGTAGGTCGGGATTCTTTCGCGGTATTAATATTTACGTATCGAGGAGGCCGTTGCTTGGGGATCCTGGGGTGGTATTCGATCTGGTGGCTGATGTTTCGTTTCTTCTTCTGCCTCGAAGTCAGCCTTTTTTTCCTGTTAGCCTCCTCCATTTCTCGTTTCACAGCGGAATATTCCATGCGACGTGTATCTTTGGCGATGATGGTATTAAAAAGGAGGAAAAGCTGCGCGTTTCGTTCGAAGAACTCGAGGAACGTACCGAGTAGATTATACGCTACGACGGAACATCAAAGGGTGGCTAGATTCGAATTATTTTTTATTGGAAAGTTCCCTTTGAATTATACGCGAAACGAAATTATCTTAATGCAGCGTGATAAGAAATATCGTAAGAGGAAAATGAACTACGCGAAATTCGTCCATCTTTATTGAACAGTAGCGTGGAGTCGCCTTATAGCGTTGCAATTCTTTCCACGTTTCTTCTCGTAGAAATATCCAACGTCTCCCAGCTCCTTCAACCCGCAGACTTGTCAGAGGGCCGTTCGAAATTTCTGCAAGACACACCTGTATTTCTCTTTGGAACCGAAACGACGGCTGACAAGTGGGTCGCGAGTTTTCAAGGGGGTGGCGCGACACCCTCCCGGGTTGGTTTTAGGCTGGTCTTGTCATTTTGCACGTTCGCAGGGGTTCGATGGCTTTACGAACCGTTTACACGGAAAGTAGAGTCCCCATCGATCGAACGGGGGCGCATATAGTCGGGCGAGTCGCTTACGTGACCCGAACTTTCGTTTCGCCCCCGGGTCGGACAAAGAGGCTTGTCCCTTTTCTCATATTCATGGTAAACATACCGTGCGAGCCTGGTTCGTTAAATCAAGCCTAGCGTGGCTAATCCGCTTTAACGCAATTTCGCTCGGGTTCTTTATTTTTTTTTTTTTTTATCTTCTCTCTTTTCTGGTTCCCCAACGAGCCGCGCGACGAGCAACCCCGTGGATGCGCTCGCTTCTTCGCACGAGGGCACCCTCGCCGCGGCACAAATGGGATGTACAAAATTGCAGTCGACTAGAGTAACGAATTTCCCAGCCAAGGGGTTGCGACGCGGTGTAGTCGGCTTTTTCATTCGGTCAATTTGCCCCTTTCGTTGCGTATTAAAGCGTTCAATGGTGAATCTCGAACGGATCCGCGGCGCCCCGGGACAGGGATTTAGCCTGTCCTTTTTTTAGTCGGCGAAATCGACGCTGATAAAGGGGAAGCGTTTATGGGGTGGAAGTTTGGGAGTGCTTGGTGTAAATATCGCTACCTTGCACGAAGGGGTTAATATCGAATCTGTAGCTTGGAACGAGGACTTACACGTGTACGATCCGAAGAGTTACGTGCTTGAAAGTTTTCCTCTATTTTTACTACTTTAATGTCTCAGCGGTTACTTGCAGGGATCGTTAAAAATCAAAGGGTAGTTGGTAGCGGTACACTCGACTCCAAGCACGTCACGATACATACGCTTAGTATCTGTTTCGGTGATGTACAACGTTTCTTGCTACGTCTCTCGTCTCTACTGTAAATCTCTGACCATGATGAAAGCGCTTGCATACCTTGAGTTTTACCTTGGGACCATGAATTTATGGCCGCTACAAATCTGTTTCTATCTTCAAAAACAACGTGCATCTCGTACGGTTCTCGTGCCAGATAGTTCGTAGCTACGTCTGTAAATCATTTTCGTTTATTGTACTCCGTAATCGCATCGTAATATCTTCCTCGTTAAATCTCTCGTATTAAATAAAAGAGAAGAGAAAAAAAGAAAGAACGAGTATCCTCGTATTATCCCGCGAGAACTTGTTTCAGAAAGTTCCCTTCTTGTGTACGCGGTGGGCATAAACAGAGGCAGGACACAACGGGCAAAGTTGCCGGACTTTTTCGCCTCGCGAGGGTAGGCGAGTATCACGGGAACGCGAAAGAATCGGATGGCCACTTTCCCTTTCTCTCTCACCGGCAGAAGTGTAGCCGAACGATCGATAGAGGAACGCCTTCGCAACGCGGCTGGCTACCTCGACCATAATATTCCCTCGTTCCTAATAGCCGTTATTCCATTTAAGCGCGCGGCTAGGTACTTTCCATGGGCTCAGCAGGGCGCGGAAGAGGAAAGGAGCTACTCTCTTCTCCACGCGTGGCGTACTCGACGAATTCCGTGCCTCGTGGCCAAAAAGACATCGCGTAACGGAAATTTATAGGGGTGAGGAAGCGAGCTGCGGCGCGCACACACGCCCACGGAGCCGACCACTAAATCATGGCGCCAAGTCCTCTTTTTTCTTTCCGGCCAGAAATTATATCCGAAAGCCAAGCCACGCTCGGTATCTCTCGAAGGGAAAAATTGCGCTCCTCCCGGCTCGTTGTTTTGCATAATCGCTGCACGCGTGCGCGCTTTCTCGTCTCCCATTCAGTCTTTCCGCTTTTTTTTTCCCTTTTTCTCGCCGTTGATAATGTTTAAAATCGTCGCGGGGAGAGCACAGCGAGGCGCGTCTAACGCGCCACCCCCCGTGGCTACGCGTATGGCGTTCGAGCGGAATGGGAGCGTTTTCAGCGCGTTTATCAGGCGGCAGTCTCGCGTTTACGGGTCGCCGCGGTGAATTAATGTTTCGAATCCACCGTTTGATCGTTGCACGTGCACCGTGTAATCGTTGAGCGGATAATGACCGTTTAGAGCGTCTGTTCACCGGCCTGGTCCACGTTTTTTCGCCCCTCTTCGCACCTGTTATCGCACTGACGTCGTGGGTTAAGCAGCTTCTGTTTTCTCTCCGTCTGATGATTTCTTGTAGTACTTGCTCAAACGGGACTCCTCGTACGTGTTCAGATTTTTTTATCGTCATACGCGTGTCGAGACAAATCCCAATCTGTATTTCGCTATTGTTACTATTATCACGTCTGCATTATGTAGAAGTGTCGAATACATATATGGAGGAAGCACATGTTCGATGCGAAACTACAGCTTGGCGCACAAAAGCGAGCTGTAGCTACTGGCGTAGTAATCTAACCCTGTTCGATTGTCTCGTTATCGGTGGCAGAGTCGTTGCCAGTATCGGCAATCAGTAATCGTCTCGTAAACAGAGTGATACAGATGGGGCAGGGTTAATATCGATGTTAAGCTAGTTACGATGTTACCAGCAGTTCGCGGTTAGTCGTCGATTTCGTTGGACTTTCGCGTGGCCACGGCGAAAATGAAACGCGGAAGTCGTAAAGGGCACAGGTGGTGCGGCGGCTGCCAGCCGAGAAAGCGTATATCGTAAAACGCGGATATAAAAGTAACGCGCGCGAGGACGCGAGCTCCTGGCGAGTTTCTCCATTAAGGGGTGAAATTCGAGGGGCGGGTGTTTCTCATTCAACAGCGCTCACATCTTCACCCTCACGCCCTCCGAGTGGCGGCGATAAATGGAACGCTGTAGAGAGGCGAACCGTTAAATGTATCGAGGCGAGGTTTGCCTTCTGAGATTTTGCTTCCTTTTTACTTCGACTGTATTCCAAATTGACAGAGTTTAGCAATTTCCTCTTCGCACAAATTCTACCTTTGATAGAATTTTCATATCCCATTTATATCTGATTTTTATTTAATTTCTTATCGTACAAATTCTGCACTTCTTCAAGCTTAACGAGTAGTCTTGTTTAAAATTAATTCTGCAAAGATTAAACGTTCTAGAAGCTACAAGTTCATAATGATCAATATCCTCGTTATATGTGCTAACGAATAATTCAATCCCTGTAGCACGTAGCACCCTCTTTTGTACGTAGTTTCTCTCCAACCCCCTAGAACTTAGGCGATACGCGCGACTCGACGAGGAAGGGGTTGTTTGCGATCGAAACGGTACGCGCATGCGCTCTCGGCTTCTTCAGAGGGCGGTAGTCGACGATGTTCGTGAAATCGCGAGGTCGGTAATGCAGGGGGGATGATCTCCCTCTCGAAAGGGTAGGTTTCCGAAACACGATACTCCAGTTACCGACGTTGGGTCTCGATGGTATCCGTTGGTACCTCGACAGCAGAAAAGACTGTTTTCAAACGGGATGCAGGTGCCTTCGTACCGTTTCTCTACGAAATTCTAACCACCAGCCGATAGCGGAAGTGACTGAAAGCGTGCTCCAATTTTATGGTACACTCCGCTGGTCTTTTCGTTTTACCTTGTGTTAACATTGCGAAATGTATCGTTGTCTTTTTTCGATAATCATTTGCATTACCAGTTGCTGGATTTAAAGGATTAGAGGTATTCAACTATTTGTTGGTACAGTTTACCAAAGAGTAGATCATTTTTAATTTCTCGATTTTATTCGATTCGAGTTGATCAGTCGCGCGAAAGTAAGCTTCAATTTGATGCTCTGCTGTAAAAATGAATTCAGAGCCGGAGGGGTACATCGAATTTAGCGGTGCCATTACGGTCTATCGACTGATTTCAGCAAGAATTCGCGGTGGTAGAGAAAAATGGTAACAATTTATGGGTGCTTGAAATTGGATCGATTCACTGACAGTCTCCATATTGTCGCTTTTGTGCGGTGCTGTGTCACCCTCATTGTTTCGAAAAAACCAATCTCGTAATAATTTCGGAATTCGCGGCCCGCAATAACTTCCGCCATCGACGATAAATTCTCGATTGGCTGAGCCGCTTTTCCGCCCGCTGGAATGGTTGCCGAGCGGCGGCGATGAATAATATCCCGGCGTTGAATTTAATTTACATTTAAGCAAAAAAGAGCTGGTCTAATTACAACGCGCGTGACGCGTTTACCAAATCGTGTAAACCTTTTTCCCCAACGGTTTAAAAACATCAGCAATTTGTCCGCTTTTTATTTCTCACCCCTATTTCTAGTTGGCCGGTTTTGTCTTATCTTTTTCTGACAGCTCGCGATTAAAATACATCGTAACTCCCTTTTTGGAACCGCCACAATTCATACTGCGTGTACACCCTCGGTTATCGTGGTGTTTGCACCGATGCAAGTGTACCTTTATTTTTCCATTTATACTTTTTGTTTTGTCGTATGCGTTACGAATCCAAATTTTCACGGTTGTCGTTCACGTTAGCAGAATTTTTTCCAACCCTCGGTCCAACCCATTTTTGTCCAGCGTTTATCGTGCTTGATACTCGGACGAGTCGTTTTTTTTTCCAACGGAAAGGTTCTCAAGGCGATCTCAGCGCGATTTTATTGGAAACTTAATTCGAAAGTCGTTGTGCTGGTAATTGAGCTTAATCGCGGGTACTTTGAAAGCGATTACGTTTACGAGATCAAAGTGGAGGTAAATTGATATGAATATTAAAACGATCCCAACGAAATAGCTAAGTAATAATTTACCGAGTGGTGGAGCTGGAGAAAAAAAAATTGCGTTCATGGAAGCGTCTCGTTTGAAAGTTTCTTCACTGAATACTAAGTAGATAATTCGTAATATAAAACCGCTTGTCGCGCAGGCTGGCGAGCGCTCCTTGAAATTTATGCCCGGGAAAATTAGTTTTATTGAATTTGCTGAACGAACGATCACGTGGTTCGCAAATGCAACATGTACCTGTTGTAATTACTCTTGTAATTATATCGCGGAGAAAACGCTTTTAATCGAAATTTTGCAACCGCGGAAAATTACATTTGTAATTAAACAGTCGCGTATCCTGCGAACTTCTTTACCGAGGTCAGTCAACGTAGCTCGTATATAAACAGTAAATTTATTTGCACTCATTTTTGCATATTCAGTCGATTCGATTCGAAAGTGTCCATTCCACCCCCTGATATCCACCAGAGTTGCTAGTTTTTATTCTCCAGAGTCGCGACTGAGGGGAAAATCAGCGAGGACGTCTGAGATAACGTTGCGAACAGATGTCGCCGTCTGCTGGTTCCACCAAAGGGTTTCAGAGATTTCACAATAACGTACTCTGCAACGAGCCCACACGGGGTGAGTCGTTCGAAGCGACCGTCGAAGACCGTTACAACCCCCTCTGTATTTTTCGCAATTTCCACGGTAATAGCAATCGAGTGGGATGGTAGCTTTTTAGAGCCACGATGTCGCCGTGTTTGAATTAAAAATACACAATAAAAGGAATGCACTCTCGCTACCATTTCGTGACGTTCACTACCCTTTACTGCAGCGCAGAGCTCTCTTCTCCCCTTCTCTGCAGAGTTAATTAAAAACGGTGCTTGGAATTTTTCGCTTCTCTCTTTTCTTCCAGTAGATATCTTGGAATTGTTTCCAAAAATGAATCATGGAATATCTTTCGAAATAGCGTTCCAGGTTATTTTAAGCTGGATAATTGTTTAAATAATGCAGTCGACGTTACCTGAGAACCGTTCAGACATTCTCAGCCTCTCTGTTGTTCGCGTTTCCAAAGTTATTTTCGCGATATAATCGCGCGAGGATTGTTCTGTACTTTTGATCGGTTCGCTCCGTACATTTTCGTCCAACGCGAGACAATGCTTCCGGTGCATTCCGGACGGTATCAGCCCGTATGTCCGCGGCAGCAGCAGCTCTTTGTACGGTCGTCCCAAAACGAGGACAAAAGCAGCCTCGCTAAACTGTCGGATAACAGTTCCAGAAATTCTGCTGGGGGGGAAAAGGCTTAGTTACTCGAAAAAAAGGGGTGCGTCAGGCACAAACCCCGTGCGATTTTTCAACTATCCGTTGCTTTGTGCCAATTGTAACGCGCGAGGTCACCGAAACGGCTATCGCGTCGTACTTATTCAAACCGCCATCGCAAAGGACAAAGGAAGTTTCGCAGGGAACGAAGGAGAGAGCTTCAAAAGGTATCGTTTCAAAGACTATAATTGCGCTTGAGTTATTACGTTTCCTGCGAGCGTTACATACGCGTGACACGTGCGATATCCGTATCAATTCCTGTCTGAGGGTTTAGCGCGTCGCACGTGTGCGACACGTGGTTTTGCGAGCATGTAAAATTAATATGTCGCGGGCATCGACGAGACATGTGACACGTATGAATTCATTATTTAACACGCGAATTCGTACGTAGCGCGATATTTTTCTCTCTGAACTTGTACACCATTGTTCGATGTACCTATTGTGTACGTCCAGTTTCCCCGTTACGTACATTTTATGCATGCAAATGCGAAAATATGCAGCGCGCCCCGCGCAGAAATACGAAAAAGCAGACAACGACGAATGTTTACCGCGCGCACGCACGCACCGTCGGGAAATATGTTAACAATCGTGGCTCGTAGGTAACGCGTGAAATTCGACGAGTTTTCATCCGCGCGGCAGCCACCCTTCCGGGGGGGTGGGTGTGCGCGTCCCTTTTATTTTGCGGTTGGAAATAATTAGCGCGAGGCGGTCGACCCTCTGGCGAAGGTGATATTTTTGGTCGCACTCCAAAAGTCCCGACGGTGTAAGAGCATCATCAAGCGCGTAGCCAGCTGTTCTCTTCACGGGCCAGGTAATGGCGGCCCGAAACGAGGATTCCGCGCAAAGAATTTTTTTTCCCTTCTCTCTCCTCACCGTTTGCGTTCCCTCTCGCATTGTAGTCAGCTTAGTTGGCGCGAAACGGCCAAATGAAATTGCGCGACAAAGGGCGAGGAAAAATGGAGAGAGCAAGAGGGGGAGAGGGTAGATCGAGGGAGGGAGAGAAAGATGTCAGCGGTCGAGACGAGGGAGGAAACCTCTGGCGCGAGAAACAGGTCAGTCGCGTTCTTTTGAAACGTCGACATTTCCAATTCTCCCGGCGATTCTCGCGGCTACGACGTCCCACGAAGATAAGGGATTCCCGGAAAAATCGCGGTCTTCCTCTGAATATGGACGTTGACGCGTTCCCCAGGGACCGTCCCGGTGCACTCGAGCGTCGAGGCCCCCCCACCGCGCTTTCTCACCCCTTTTTACGTGTTTCCAAAGGCTGAATATAGATTCGACGACGCACGGCGTTGGAGGGCGACGCCTCTTCCGTATACACGTAAATATCGTTTCATCCCCTCGTTCTTTCTCATTCTCTATTTGTTGTCCGACGCGAATAAAGGATTCGAACGGAAGAGCGGCGGTAACGAGGGCGGAAGACGGTCTCGCGGCACGGAAAATATCGCCCGGAACTGGTTATTGGGCTGCAGAGAATTACGTGTAAAACGGGGCGAAACTTGGTAACGCACTTTCGAAACTCCTACAATTTACCGGGACCACCTGGCGACGTGTTCATTGCTTATAGTTCGTCACTGAATCACGGCCAAGTTTATTAAGTCGGAATTATTAAGTTCGCGCTTGATTCGGTAGCACCCTCTCGAGTTTCGCAACAGTTTCCGGTTAACAGAGGGAGGATGCCGTCGATTGGTCTTCGCGGCTTCCCACGTCAATTAACGAATACCAGAAACCCTCGAATAGTGTACCAGCGACTATTCTACTCAGAAAAGTCTACAGAAATTCTGATTTTCATTGCTATGCGATTCGTACAAGGAATGGATCGGAAAACCACACTCTCCCCATTAGAACCGCCATCGGAAAACAATCCTCTCCGTTCTATCGGAAACGCTCAAACACGCCACGCCACGAAAATATTTCCATATCCAATAGCCGGAATCAACTGCAGCGACCGAAGATAAGTTGAAACGTGCCCATCGGGGCCACGCGACCGATCTATTTACTCGAACTTACCTACCCCAGAAGGAGCAGAGCGAAAAAAGTCGACGTCCGCTCGGGGCGTTCAGTGGCGAAGCTGTTCGCTTTATTTAAATTCCACGCCGTATAGTTCCGCGCTGGCTGCGAGGGTAGTCGAGCGAGCGGGTAGAAAATGTTGGCATCATCGACCGTCTACTCGCGAGCTAGTCGAGGGGGTAACAGGGAAGAGGTTCCTTCCGGTCGAAAGGGAACCCGCCTGGACCGCGTTTACTCGCCGCGCATTACCATACTCGGTTTTTCTCACAGGTTCTCTCGTCGAACTGAGTTACAACGCTGGACGTTACCGTCGATTTCGATGCATCGATCGCATTGCACGCGTTCTCAGATATATATATATATCCTCGTGGCGGAAGAAGAGGTAAGAAGGGCGGAACTGGCGCCCCGGGTAGCTGCTTCTTTTCTCTCGATGTCTCGTCTTTGTTACGGGCGCTCGTAAAGCTCGACGGTAACGCGGGGCTTCTTTTTAATGCCTCCTTGGAACTCGATTTTTTCGCCAAGGGTTCTGGAAGTTGAATCCTCCGGGTAAAAGGGAGACGCGCGTTTTATTACTTGCGCGAGGTTTCGGTTTCTCGAGATTAAAGCCTGAAAATCGTACGTTTGTCGCGCAATTTAGGGTGGAATAGGATGACGAGGTATATGTGTATACAGTTTTAAAGATTTCTATTAAAATCGTATGGCAGAGTGGTTCGTTCAGCAAAAGTTAGATGCGGTTCGAGCAGGATTAAGATCGTTGGGCGTGATTCGGTGGAGATTCGAGTAGGGGGCCTTGATATCAGGGAGATCGAGGTTACGCTATATGATTCGTAGCGACACCAGGGTCTGGGGAGGCGATGCTATCAAGTCGGCAACCCATCTCGCGTCTGACGTCGTAAACATTGACTGGAATGTCTCCATCCTCGACCCAGTAGCATCTCGTGATCCCAGCCACGATGCTATTGGTCACCAGGCTACATTGTCTGGGTCGTTGCCTCAAAATTATTAATCTAATCTAAAAGTGAATCTATCCCCTTCGCGGCCACTGTAAATCGTTGCGAGGATCCACGCCTCGCGTACTCCGCCTCTTTCGAATAACGAATTCGAGACGATAGTTCGCGCCCTCCAGAGTCGAACAGACGCGTGAATGCTTCGTTTACTTTCTACTTTGAGGCGGCTCGTCGCATCGATCCTTTGCTTGAGAAACGGAAGCTTGGCGTCTGCACGAATCGATACAATTTGCCACGAGCTGGGGTCGATACATCGTAAGAGAGTCGCAGCGTGTCGCGTAGCTTCGAATTAGCCGACGAAACCGTTTTCAATGGGCGATGTTCGCGAAGCTCACGTCCCACGCGTACGTCCGACGGCTGGGTGACTCGATGAAGTTTCTGCGTTAGTTTTAGAGAGCGACCTCGAATCTGGCTGGCGGGACGAGCGTTTCAATTTCCGTTAGCCCGTTTTACGCGCATCGAACCCTGGATTTCCCGCTATCCATCATGCCCGCGACATTGTAGACGCGCCTTAAGGATTCCAGGGGGATGCTAGTCGTTCCAGCGGCCGGCGAACGCTGTTTTTAATATCCGTTTCATCGCGTAACGTCTCGCAAGAATCCTTACCAGGACGTGCTCGGTGCCGCGTAATCGAGGATTGATCTTTTTTACGTTTCCTCGAACAGATTGATTCACTTTCGAGTCCAGAAATGGGAGATGGCATAGTGCTGGAAAGTTTAATACGAGAATACCTGACGAACACACGAATCGCTTCGACACGGAAACTGTTTCACGTGAAAATAATTGGCGTAAGATGTTTGAAGGGTGGTGTAGAATACGTGGAAGTAATTGCCTGGACCATTTCAATCAGCTAAAATGTGTAATATCGTCTACTGCATGAGCCAGTATTGTTAAACACACGCGAGGAAACGTAATTGCAATATCATTTAATGTTATTAAAATATCTTAGGAATGTCTGTAACGTTGTTAAATGATGTTTCGAAGCAGTCGTGGACAGTGCAGGACAATTTTCACCGTAGCATAACTTTGTTAGGACCCCATTGTAATATCATTAGGATTCTCTGAAATTTCTCGTCACGGTATCCAGCCATAACGCACCCCAAATCTCATCGTGTTTCTTCCACCCCCGACGCGAGTCAATTTTTCCACAATTTCCAAGTCGCGACCTCAAAGTTTCAGCAAACAGATTTGGCCACTCCGTTCCATTAAAAACTTGTTCGAACTTCAAAGCGGGGGTTGAAGGGGGCGCATCCTGGCGTTACAGGCCGACGAGAATAAACTGAATTATTTGGACATCAAAGCTGCCGTTTCTAGGCGTTCGTCACTGAACCGTATCTCGCCCGGATATATTTCAGTGTCTTCCACCTTTCCCTTCGCTGTTTCGCCGACAGACTTGGACCTTCCCGAACCTTTCTTCCCCGCCTCGTTCCACCCTCGTAAAACGGAACGGACTCCCCGATATCGACAATCGTCTGCGATACGAAACTAATGGCGCCCAGAGATTCGTTATTCGTCTCGCTGCCTCCAAGTCTTTGCAACCCCCTCCCTTCCAAAGGGACGCTTTCAATATTTTCTTTGAAACTCCTCCACGTTTCCCTCTGGCCCCCTTTTTTGTCTCCGTTTAACGCGTTTGTCCGTGCATTTCCCGTGCAATTCCTCCCCTCGGTTCCTCGAGCGATAAGACGATTCAACGCCTCGATTCTGCCCGCTTCCTTTGCGTCTCCTCGTTCGATTCACATGTCCGTTCTCCAGGTTCGCAGCTGCCGCGTTCTGCTACGTTTCTGACGGAAACTGTGTGTTCTGTAGCCGTGAATCGAATCAAGCGTCCACTTTTCGATTTGTTTCGCGATATCCACTGGACGTTATTTTTCGAACGAACCGTGGAATAATATAGCCGCATGATACGATATTCATTATTCTTATCGCCAGACTCGTATGCACGTGTAATTCTTTAACAGCAACATTTTCGCCAATAAAATCATCGCCCCGTAGAAATGATCCATTATTCAAGCGCAGGGATATCGCGAGATCGTCGACCGTTTAACACGATCGACGTTACCAGCGACGCGGCTGGAAAACTCGCGCGAGGACGTATCCTCGCGCGCAGACCGCGATACTGCAAGTTTCCCAGGGACGATCAATGATCCAACAGCGGTCTTGATTCGCGAGCAGGAGTTCCCATCCGCAATTCCTGTCGGCGCGGGGCAGCTTCTAAAAACCGAGGCCACCTGCCGGACAGACTAATTTATCTCTCGCGCGAGGTTTAAAGCCTTTCTGTCGTTTATCTTGCCCACCGACGACTGCCTACGATCCACCACTCGGTTTTTCCCTCGTTTACCCTCGATATCCCTCTCTCTCCCTTCGTTCGCCGTGCCTCTCCATTTCCTTTCTCCGCTCGCTGCCCTTTCCCACCCCCTCTCGCTCCATCCGTTCGCTCGTCCTCCTGTTCCGCTCTGTCGAGCTTTAAATTGAAAAACACTTCCCCTTCGCCGGCATCTCTTTCCCGTCGTGGCCGCCGCGAGAAATCGTCCTCGTCCTGACGACGATCCGTCAACGACCAGACGCGTGTACGCGGTCCTCCCCTCTTTGCTTCCTCTTCTGTGAAATTTTGGGGGGATTTTATTGCAGGTGAATGTTCGAGCGAAATTGCCTTCTTAGAAAATGAACGGATGAATAATTGATCGAAGGAAAGGGAAGTTTAATTAATAGTAGATGAGCAGTCGCGTAACGCGAGAGGGTTGTCGTTCTACGCGGTGCGTAATCTTGGAGAACGGCGCGGCGCAATCAGTGGCGAACGCGAGGGTGCATACTTACAGCCCAATTATCAACGCCGTTTATTTTAGGATATCGTGGCGCGTCTATTCTTTCGAAGCCTCGAATTTTTTAATCGTTATTCAATGAATTTTAATAAACGAATATCTCCCGCCCCCTCAGCGACGCGCTTTTAATTTCCGTTTTGCATATGCATGTATGTATAAAAGATGGAGCCATCGCGCAAACGACACGGTCCGCGATACGAATCGAAGACATTCCGCGTTTAATTGTCGCGACACCGGAATCGGGTCAGCGGCGATTTAATTGGCCGTCGCAACGGGTTCGTTAAAATTCAGGAATATATATCAGCCAGCGATCACCCTCCTCCGCTTCGCCAGCGCATCACCCCTGTGGATTTGAGTCGTCTCGACGTGTTCGATATCCCGTCGAAGGGTTGCAGCTGCGAGCGCGTGCGGGTTACATTTTAATTTTCGATGCACCGACGCGCCTCGTGCTCTTTTTGCGCGGCCGGATCGCGGAAGGTATTTCGTGTTTTTCCATGCATTTTTAATTTACGGGGTGAAATATGCGAGCCACGCGATCGGCCACGGTCATTTGGCGTCCAGTCGCCGCGCCATCTTCCGCACCCTCGACGGGATTGTCGCTGAAACTTCGATCCGTAATTTAAGGGTGAAACGTTTCGATCAGAGAAGAAAGGAAATTACACTGATATAATTGAATCGTACACAGATTTAATCTAGCTTGCTAATTTTCATTTTATTTTAGCTGAATAAAAAAGAAGTTAGTAGCTCGCAGAAAGTATCGATGGACTCGATGACTCGAGAATGCTCGCATTCTATAATCTAGCGGAAATACGCATGAGAAACTTGGACTAAAAGACAGGGTAGCGTTCGCGATGCCCGCTGAGATTCGAACGGTGGAACCTTTACGAGCTCGTTCGATTCGTTGCATCCTCGGACGTGTTCCCTCGTGTTCCACGATATTCCCAGCTATTTGGCGATTCGAATGTTTCCATTTTTCCGCTCGCTTGTTCCCCAACCTTGGGACGATCCTTGAACGGAACGCGGCGAGCTCGACTTCCTCTTTCGTAAACAGGAAGCACCGCGGGAACCGTGCGGCACTCGTATCGTTCGGCACGTATCGTTTTAATGACGTGCACGTGACGAGAACGAGATCGTTTAACAATAGTGAGCTTTTATTTGCATCTTCCCACACCAGAACGGATAGCGTTATCGATTTCAAGCTTCCGCGGAGGAGCCTCGCTGAAAAGCACCACACACACACATATATAAATGCGTTCCGGTTATTTCTGTAGCGGAGAATTGCATAATAAAATCGTGCCATGTTTCGCGATAACGTTATCGTTTTCGAATTTCGAAAAGAGGCTGCGATCAAATGATACGCGAAATATTGCGCGTAATCGTCGAGTGTTTAAAAAAAAAATGGTCCTGGAGTAAAGTCGCGAAGTGACGATTCAAGGAACGAGATTCACGTGCAAATAAAATGTGTACAGATCGCGCGCGGTTGGTCGACCTGTCGGAAGGCCTCGATAACCGGCGCCACGGCGCGCGTGGCACAATGGGGATGAATAGGGGAGGATGGGCCCTGCGACACGGGTTTGACAAAGGTCCCGTGTGTGCACGCGCGCGTTACACTAGCTGTGCAGGAAAAAAGGAATCGGAACAGGGGGATCAAGAGGTCAGATGAGCTGTCAAATCAGCGTTCCCTCGAAACTGCCAGCCAGCGAGCGCGGAACAATCGCGCGAATATCGATGAAAAGGGGGTAGCCGCGCAGCTTTGTGCTTGGGCGCGATAACGCGACGTTCCTTTTTACGGGCCTCGTGTCTCTTGTTATTTCGGTTTTAGCCCTGGTGTCCGGTGCGTGTCGTTTCCGAAATTCACCAATTTTTTCGCTCCATCCACCAACCGAACGGAATTCGATACTTTTTTCTTCCGCCTCTTTGTCCTTCCCCAACCCTTGGATCGTCCAAGTTGGACACGCGTGTCCGCCTCGTTACGCGGTATCCAATTAAAATTGTTGCGATTTTTCAAATACCCCCTGCCTCGTTCTTCGATCGATACCGTTACTGGTTATCGCTCGGTACTTTTTCAGGTTCGCTTGATTAATCGTCGCTCGATGGTGGGATATTTCGCGAGGCATAGGTGGAATGTTATTGCATTCTGGCAGTGGAAGGTTATTTTAAATGTACGGTGGAATAATGTTACTACTTTATTTTTTTAATTAGACCGTACAGCTGCGCGCCAAATTTCTCTTACTCGTAACGGGAGCGAAATTTTTTCGAACGTTACAGATGTTCTCTGCTCCCATACCTCGAGAATTTCCACCTAAATCCGCGCATCAAATAATTCATTTGAACGCTACCAAATCCCTGCTTCCATTGGATAAATGGAAATGATAAATTGAAAAATATCTTGCTCGAAATGATTATTTTTCAATCGCTGTTAATCCCTTGGTAATTAGTTTATCGCGTAACAACCGACGAGTAACGAATTTTTACCGTCGTCGTATTCGATCGTCGAATGAAATCGCGTGCACGATGGAGTCGCAGTTCCTTACGGTTGGCGGAGGCGGATCGTACATCGAGAATTTACGTCGGACGACATCTTTGCGCGAAACCGATCGCCATCGAGGAAATGAAAAATTCCAAACGAGATTTGTGCTCAAAACGTAGCCCTTCTTATCCATCGCGTATTTACGCTCGCGATTTATGCGAGCCCCGTTTACCCGACGCGTCGCGACCGTCGCTGGAAAAATTCACTTGACCACGATCCGACCGGATGTTTCCACCCGAATACGTAGCACCGTTTCCGCTCGCCTACTCGCTCCGTTGGGGCTTTCGTTGTCGGTCGCTGCGATTCGAACGGTTTAACTGAACGTATCCGCATTGTCTGATCAGGTCAATTGTCGACGACTGTGCCATTGGAGCGTCTGCTAGTTGAAGTAAGTAGAACGACCAAGTTGCAGAGTGCTTCGTGTACGGTTTTTCGTTGGGAGATTTGATAACGGGCACTGCTGGTACCATTCGAAATTGAAACGTTTCGTTCTCGGACCGAAAATCGTAACATTTAGCTTTTAGGGATCGTACAGAGAAGATATACTGAAAAAGCGATTGAAAAATCACGGAATTTCGTAGAGACGGTCCGTTTTATCCGGTCGAACCAGCAGCGCTACCCTTGCACGTTCATTAGGGTGTCTCCGAGTTTATTCAAAGTCTCGAAATCACTTTTTCCTGCGCGATCTTTGGTTTACACGTTCGACCATCATCCAGCTAGGTCTCGATGGTTTCCGTGAAAAGGGACGGTTGATGAGCGATGGAGAAACTTTACCTAACCCCGGAAGTAGTTTCCGATCGAGGCTGGTACGTGCCCGCGCCGCGCAAAGGGTTGGCGGATGGTTTTTTATCATCGTTAAAACTCTCTCTCCCCCTGTACCGAGGAAACTCTCTCTTCTTTAAAGAAACTGCCGTTTTCTTGCTCGTGCTAAGTATCAACTCGCACAATAACTAACGCAGCTAAGTGCACAGGAAGGTAGGCAAAAGGGGGTAGGAAAATTTCTCGAAGGGAATATAAAACGATTAACAGAGATGCGAATCGCAATGAATTTTAATCGCACGCGATTGTATAGAAATCGATTTGTTTCAACAGTTTGCGAGAGAAAAGACGAGTTTATGGTTTTACGATTCAGGATACATCGGTAAATGATTCGAGGGTTGGTTGTATTTTTTTTTTGCGCGAAGCCTTCTTCCCTCCCGTAGTAATTCCTGGCAACATCGCGCACTAATTGTAATGCAATTAATCTCGAGAAATTCCTTCGCTTCCTCCGCGTTGTTTCGGTTCGCGAGTTTCCGCCGCGTTACGTCGATGAAACGGGGAAAAGGGTGGGACGCGAGAGGCGGAGGGGAAAGGAGCGTCGACGGGGAACAGCCGGACAAAAAGAGCGGGAAAAACCGGGCAAAAGAATTCGCGTTGAAGCTGCACAATTTTTCCCACTCCATCCGACCGCTCGTTTTCGCGTCCAACAGTTTCGCCGCTGAAACCGCTCTCTCGTCGTGTTTCGTTGATCGCGACGTAATTGGCTCGAAGAAATTCGCCGACCTTTCAATGGAGCTCCGTGCCCGCGCCCATGATAACGCGTTTGAGTGGCAGTTTCATTACTGGCCAGCGACATTTCGCTGGGGTAAAAAAATGCGCTAATAGCGCTCTGTCGAAACGTTGCGCCCGTTCGAATCCGCGGAAGCAATTTCGTTTGTACCAACTTTTAAACCGATTTCACAGCGACGCTTTTTTTTCTAACAGTCGCATCTCGCCGTGATCGTCACGAGTAACGCCATTACGAATGAACACTTTTCGCTATCAACTTTTCTCGATCCGTATCGATACGATTTTGCTAACGTTCCTTCGAATAGCGGTGGAGCCATAGATGGGCGTATTTTGACCGGCTAAATGGTCCGTCGCACGAAGCGAAATTTAATAGCAGATACATATGTATGATTGATGTTTAACGTTGTAAAAACCAAACAGTGAAACGTTACGGGACGTCGTCCGGTTTCGGTACCGAATGGCTGTGACATTTGGAAATATATAAAAAATCGTCATCGTCCCTTGCTAAACCTGGAAATGGTGCATAAAACTGTGCTGTCAAAAATCAACTATTATTTATGGCGCGCAGCCCAGTATCGCCTTTTGTTTATATTTGCACCGATAGACTCTGCGGAATGGTATGAAGTTTTTAATAACCATCCATTTCCACGTCTCTGTTTCTTCGCGCGACGGGTAAAATCGGCCCGCGTGGAACCGGTCGCGGGTCGCGAAAGTGAAAAATGCCCATGAAAAAACCGTTCTTATTATACTCGATCGTATCCAAAAGCTTGGGACGTGAAAGCGTGAGAGAAAAAGAGATTTCGCGTTCGCAGAAACCGCGCAGACGTGGAAGAAACGAGGGTTGTTTATCGTTTCCGGCGGAGGCGTGGCGTGCCGCTATGAATATATCGGGGGCTCTTTAATCACGACCGTATCAGGGGGACGTCATTAGATTATTGCGTCGCCTGTAGGCATTCAGCTTCGGTTAATCCGGGGACACGTGACGTGTATTACTGGGAGCATCGCCGATAACATTGATATTACATTGTTATTTGCATACGTTGCTAATAGATTCCCGGCACGTTGCTTTCAATGGCCGCCCCGCGGCGGACGGGGGCATTTGTTATTCGATCGCGACGACGAGATGGAAAACGTATTGGCTACCCGATTCTTCGCTGTTTTGTTCGCGGGATAATCGATTGTTGTTCAGCTGGGATTTAGCGTCGTTGCTATAAGGACAGTATCCGTGCGTTCTCTCACCTGAAACTCGTTAAAACGCAACTCTTCGAAAGCGGGACAGCTGTTTTATTTTCGATAGGTTATTAAAGAAGATTTATCAAAAACATCCTTCTTCCTCCATTATTTATAACTTAAACCATCGTTTATGTAACGTTGAACAAATACTAATCGACGCATCCCTCTCTTTTCTGTTACAGGTAAGCTTCGACAAATTACCACGTATATTTCGCGAGAGTTCGAAGCGCGAGCTCTCTCGCTTAGCCAAGTAAGTCCGTCACGTCAGTAACATATCCCGTAGCACTTTTTTCCAGTCGAGAGAATTAATAACCGTTTCATTTGCAACGCGCCCCGTATAATGAGGCCATCCGAGTAACGATCGGTGTTAATTCAATTCGACGGGAAGTTCGGCTCTGACGGTTGGACGTACATTTCGAGTAGAGTTTCCGCCACGAACGATTCTCTACCAGCGATTTTAAGTTCCCAACGGCACAGCCGCGCGCCAGTAAAGCACGCGACCGTTGCTTTTTTTCACCCCCACGGCCCATTTCTATCGTTCTCCATCGAGAGTGGGCTTCGCGAGAGCCGAAACCGTTCGATCTCGCGGGGATTCGCGGAAGATTTAGCCGTCGAGCGAAGTATCTGTCGCGAGCCGTTAACTTTTACGAGGCAGCCGTGAATTTTAATTGGCTCCGATCGGTAATTGAACATCGGCGTAGGTCGAGCCTGGTCTGAAGTATGATCGCCTAGGCGCGGAACGCGCGCGCGTTCGATCGCACGGGAACCGGGCCCCCCCCATTCATCCGGTCGAAAGAGAATTTCAATTAGGCGTTAATGGACGATATGAGATTTCCGCTGGATTAAAGCGGAACGGTCCTATCGCTGGCCTATACAAATCACTCGGAACGAGCGAGCCGATGCGCGGCCAGCTGCCCTGTCGTTTCGCCCTTTTCAAAAATGCTTTCAAATGCAGCCTCTCTCGGTGTCTCTGTTTCCCTGGATACGCTCGTATCGCATCAAAGTCGAGTCGTTTCGACTAGCCTGTCCAAAGGCAGCTCTCGTATACTACCAGTTGGCGAACCGTTCCATGAAATGATCGCAACGCAGATCGGAGTGATCATGTGTTTTGCAGTTGTGATACAGGAGATATCATTTTTTGTTTTTTTTTTTTCTAAAAATGTTTGTTACGAAATTACAATAAGAGAGCAGCGTAGACGATGCATGGAGATATAGTCTATAAGAATACACAACAAATGTATAAAATGGAAATGTATACACACATCGCACACTAATATTTCTGTTAGCGAAAACAACGCAAGATTCATCATTCAGCGGATTTAACCACAGAGAAGCTACAGGATCGCGAAATGTTCGCAGCGACGATCTCGTAAATCAACGAGTCGTTCTCCATCGGGTCACGAGGGCAGCTCGTGTCCTGAGGCGTATCGTTGAAACGTGTTCATCGGAACCCCCCGAAGGCGAAAACCATTTCTTCGCCCTCGCGTTCGACGCGAGCCAGCCTCGGTTTCCAGCGTCGTATAGAGAAGAGCGCGCGTCGCCTTTCAGGATTTTCCATCGCGTGTATCGACGACCACCCTCTCTCCTGGCTACGTTTCACGGTGACGTCGACCACCGCGGTCCGTCGACCGGTTAGCCGAAGAGAAAGGGCGGACGATCGCGCGCGCTGGGGCCCTCAGACTCGCGGCAGGCGGCGAACCTTTGGATCCGGGGAGGGTGAAATTTAATTGAGGGGGATTTCGCGAAAGAAGCGAGCCCGGATGTATCATTAAAGCGAGCCTGGGCGCCCCCTCTCGTACCCCGCGCCCTTAACTCGCTAACCCATATTTCACGGGAGCACTTACCCCGGCCATTCTTCCTTCACAAAGCCACTCGTTCCGCGCAAAAATACTCGGCCGAGGTCGCTGCAGCCCAGGGCACTCCTAACCTCGCGAAGAATCGCGGCAACGACGGTAACCTCGTACACCTAGACTCGCTCTCTTTCTCCGTCTAAATCCTCTCTCCACCCTTCTATTCCCTTCTCCGCCTCGTCGCTTCCTTTTACTCTCGTCTTCGTTGCACGCCACCACGGGACCGAAGATACCGTTAAATATATACAGACCGCCGTTCGCCACGGTCTACGCGTACAGTTCCTAAGTTTTTATCCCTCTCGAGGAGGGTAGAGAAACGCGATTAGATTGTTGGGGGTGGTTAACCCTCTCGACGGAGATCCGTGTTCCCCTGTCGTTGCTCTTTCGTTGAGAGTACAAGGGGATCGTGTTCGCGCGATACATTGGTAATGGGACG
Organism: Xylocopa sonorina; assembly: GCF_050948175.1. Lineage (NCBI taxonomy): Eukaryota > Metazoa > Arthropoda > Insecta > Hymenoptera > Apidae > Xylocopa > Xylocopa sonorina. The sequence continues at coordinate 7,567,202 of NC_135197.1, read as the reverse complement.
AGATATGTCGCGATGAGATCCAATTGATAGGGTGAGTGGTTAAGAAGGCAGCGGTATAGATCAATGTTAAACGCGGTTGCGTCGTCCTCACGCAGCTGAGACTTTTTTTCTACTTTCTTGTACGACTTTCTATGCAATTGTACTCCGAATTTAACATTCGTTTCTATTTTGAAGAAGACTTTTGCCCGTTTAAAGGTGGAGACAGAACGTTTAAGGAATCAGTAGTATAGGTCAACGTTTACAGCAACGCCACTTAGCCTGACGGTTTCTCCACTTAATGTTTCAGCCGTTTATCGTTCGCTCGCGTTTCTATTTAGCCGCGGCAAAGAGAATTCGCAAGTAACCACGATTATCCGGTTCCGATCTGTAAACTTCAATTACACCATTCTTATCTATGAACCGACCGTTTGCGAAACGACTATCTGAAATAGTTGATCGTCGCCTCGGTGGCAACCGTAGCGTGGCGAATTTCGAGAATGATAATCGCGCGGGCGGGTAATCCGGGGAGGTCGAGCAGCGGCAGAAACGGTAGCGAGGAACCGTCAGATGGGCATTGAAGGTGGGAAACGAGCCGCGGATCGGGCCGCGTTCGGTGCTTCGATGGCTGGTTGTTGTTCGTTCTCCTCATTTGCCGTTTCCTGTCTGTTACGGTTACCGTGTACTTGCTAACGAACCCATTGTGGCAACTCGGCCAACGTTTGCTCGACTAATCCCACGTGTTACTTGCAGCTTTAATACACCGCTGCGCACAATGCCGCGCATGCAAAATTTCGAACCGCGTTCCACCGTCTTCGCCCGCTCCGCCGGGAGCCCGCCAATTTCTACCTCTTTGTCGTCACGCTTTTAATTAGTATTCGCACAAAAGGCACAGGTCCGACTTACGCTTTTACCCGCCACTGTCGTTGGCTCGCGTCAGTTCCTCGACACACGCTGGTACGTGTTTCGTAAACCGTTCAATTTTCTCTCTCGCGCGTTAAACTCATTCGATAACACTATTCCCGCCTTTTTGGCGAATTTTAAACTGTTCTCGTCGTGCAGTTTACTTTTTGAAACTGTTCTTCGTTCGGATGTACTCGTTACTCGCGTTAATTTTACTCGCACCGCATATTAACGCGACGAGTCGAGGCGCGCGCGAATTCGTCGCGAAGTCCACTTCCGATTCGAACGTACCAGACTGGTTCCGCTGATTCCACAGCGTAATAAAGCGGTAGTACATCATATTAGCTGACGACAGGCTCCACGTTCTGGTAACCGCAAACCGCACCAACGGAGTACTTGCCAGTACTTGGAATTGTCTCGACGCGTTGGACCATTACCGTGGGTACGGTTCGTGGGTCGCGTTCGCCAAGTTCCTCGCTCGCTGTTGTCCTTTGCTCTCGCGTGCGTCGCTGAAAACTATCGTCCTGCTGCTAGCATTGGACGTGTTCTTTTATCGAACGTCGTACAGCTTTGTATGACTGCATACTGGTAACGATTTCGCACGGGGCACGTAGCGGTGAAATGATTTATCCGTCGCGAGCAACAGCCGCGTCGCGCTGGTGTCTTGTCGGAACTTCCGGTAATTTCGTTGGACACAGGCTGCCGGATCGAGTAAGTTTCGGCTGTCTCGCGTCGATACCATTTGTATCCATTGGTTGAAAGTTGCGCGGAACGTCGAACATGCTCGACTGCCGCGATCGCGGCCTGCAAATTGCGGGGGTGCGCGCGAGACGTGGTGTCTTGCGGCATAATTCGAGCGCGATCCCATAATGGCTTTTGGCGCGCGACCAGCCCGTGATTGGAAAACTCGGTTAGCTGTTTGACGATCGTCGACTCGAGTCGAGCGGGAGGTTTCCACTCGATGCATCGTGCACGCGTGGGACGTACCACTTAATCTATTATCCGTGAGGGACGTGGTATTTGCGAGGACCGCGTGGAACTGATTGCTCTTTATCGCTGTGGAGCTCGTGCGTTTAAAAGGAATTGAGTAACGGAGTTTGAGTCGTTCAGTTTGGTTCTTAATGCGACGCGAGCGTTACGTTCTTCGTGCAGAAATTGAATTTGGTATTTTTGAAACGGATGCGAGATGTTTGATGAAAAATTCCTGGTGACGGAGGAGGAAGAGGGATTAGAACGAAACGTTCGGATTCGTGTTTCTTTTTCGTATGTCCTGTGTTGTGAAGTTGAGGCGTCCCTCGGTGTTGACGATCCCTTTATGCGGAAAGTTTGACTCCCAGTCTGGGCGGGGAAACTTTTACTGGATATCGCCGCCGCAGGAATGCATTTCCTGCTCGCCCAGATACGTTACATCGTGGTGGTGACAGAAGTCGAGCACAGAGACGCGCGGTTATATTGAAAACGGAAAACGCTACACGAGTTATGAAATATCGAGAGTTCCTCCAGGCATCGGGTACGCGGTTCGTTTCATACGGCTCGCGTGTTCGCGAAAATCGCATAGACTTTCATTTGCATGTTGCATTCCGTGTGTAAGAATACATCTCGCGGATGGAGTTCCATCCTTTCGCCCGCCTCGTCGAGTGACTCTGTCTTTTTCTGGTGCATCAATTTCACAGCACCTCGACTACTTTTCTGGGCTAACACCTTGCGTTAACGATTCTACTTTTGTCACGCGTCGTTGGTAATCCCTGGTCTGTGCAAGATTCGAGAGAAAACAATAAAAAAATTGCAACGTCCAGGACGACCATTGACCCGCTCGTCTGACTGCATTCCCTTAACGTCGATTTGGTCGACGTCCTTTCATTACAAACGTGTCTCCTAATCTGCTTTATCCATACCCGTTCGCAGGATGTTCCGTGTATCTTGCGAGAGTGCAAACGTTCCTCTGCGAATTTACGCGACCTGCCGCTTTCGCAAATAATTCGTAGCCACCGCACGACCGGTCTCCCTCCTCTGCTTGTCGATTCTCCAACGTCTTGTCGCGGTTACGAACAGGTAGGAGGACAGTTTCGACGATTTGCGATTACACTTTACGATTCGTCTCGTCGTAAGAACGAATCTACGATTATTTTTATTCCGTCAGCTGCTAGAAATCTCGTCGACAGATTAAATAAGTATTCGACCACGCGGCGTACTCGCTCGCCTGTAACTCAATCGATCCTAAAATAACCGGCGTCGTAATCACAGTCGCGCTGATGCGAGTTTAAGCTCGAGCAACGAAATTAGGAGGTGAATAACCCGATGATATTTACGTAATCGGAAGCTCGATGGTCTGGTCCATCCCCTGACCAATAAAATGCCGAGTGTGTCGCTCGGTTTCCCGGTGACGGTATTTCTTTTCGCCCTGGCCAGGATTATCGGTGATAATCGCGGCGTTATCGTTCCCGTGGCCGTTATCATCATCGATCCGCGGCTTCCCTGGGCAACGTGGTCAGAGTCCCACATACCCAGATCGGGAAAAGGGGGTCGGACGCATGCTGCGCGTATCACGTCGCTCGTCGAAGGGATGGATAGATAAACAGAGCTGTGCGTTGGGCGAGCGAAGGGAGACGATGAAAGGGCGAGGGCCGGAGGGACATGGATGGGATGCGAATGGATAGAAGAAGGGCAGTGTGCCCTGGCTTTCGTTCCGTCAGCTTTTTCGCTCGTATCTCCCCTCGCCTCTCCGCGCGCCCTCCTGTTTGTATTGAAACATTGAAACAGAAAAAACGCACACGGAGACGACGGTGCTTTTTCATCCAGTTGTATCCCCGATTTCGAGTGTCTGTCCTCCTTTCCCCTCTTCGTTCCCCTCTTCGTTTCTCTGTTCCGTCTCTGAATTCGAATAATTACGCGGCGGCGGCGGCGGTGGTGGTGGCTGGGGAGGAAAAAAAGGAACAGAGAAACGAGGTCGAAAGAAAGCAAACCCGTGAAAACCTTCGACGCGCGGACGTGGGATCAATGAGATGGAATTAATGGTCGCGTCGTTCCTGTTCGCGTGGCGGGTCGAAAAAAGGAAAACAGGCTCGCGCGATGGTTGAAACGGAAGGAGGGAGGCGGTGTGGGAAAGAGGAAGATGCGAGAAACAGAGGCGCGCGGAACGGCGAACGCGCGCGGGCATCATCGAGGCAAAGGAAGGGTGGCCCGTTCTCCAGCCCTCGTATCCACGGCTCGTCCTCAAAGCGGAGATACAAGCGGACTCGTCTTCTTCTTTATCACATTTTTTGCGCCCCTCCTCCCCGTCAGTCCCTTTCAGAGACGGTGATCCTCCGCCTCTGTCTCCATCGTCTCTGCTTCCACCCCGATGGTCCGCGGGAGAGAAATGGTAGCGCGTCGTCGGCTTGGCGGCCAGAAGAAACAGGCGTGTTCGTCGTCGTTGTCATCGTCGTCGACGTTGACGAGGCGTCGTAGCCTCGCGGATCAAGAGAGCCGAAAGACGGAGAGAGAAAGAGAGAGAGGGAAAGAACGATCCAGCTCGCGGTGGCTGGACGAGCCAGGGGTCGCGGGAGGCATAGGAGGGAACCAGCAGGGCCGTACCAATGTTCCCGAGGGAACAGCAAAGAGAGAGGACAAGTGGGAGGGATGAGGGAGAACGGGTTGAAGCGAGGCACCCCGGGAAGGTGGTAGAACGGACAAAGAGAGAAACGGCAAGCATCGAGGCGCAGGCGTGCGGCTGCTCGCGGCTCGAATCCCGCCGTATTCCAAAGAGGAACACGCCACTCCGCCCCCGGCACGGCAGCCACGCGTCAGTCTCACCCGACTGACCTCCTGTCCCTAACTTCCCTCTTCGATTCCTGACCCGCGCACATTGAACTCACGCGGTTCGCACCGGCGAAGTCTCGCGGACCGCGCGCGCGGACCTCGCTCAGTCGCTGCTCCGACACCGGAAGTGTTGCTGCTCGCTGTCCGTCGCCAGGAGCCATGCCTGCGACGCTGAATCGGGCCAACCACCACGGACACCCTCGTGCGACCAGCCTCGAGCAGAGTCGCGCTCGACGGCCGTGTTAGGTGTCCGCGCGAGCCTCGACTCCACGGTTCAACGAATCGCACGCCAGCCCAGTGAGATCTCGCAGACGAGTCATGGAGACGAACATCGAGAGGCTCGAGAAGCGTCAGAGATCGAGGAACACCGACGACGATCCCTACGCGATGGAGATCCGACGAGTGCAATAGTACAACGAAGCTCGACGAGGGAAGAGAGGGAAGTGCGTCGTCGAGGGCAGTCGAACGAAGGGAGTTTGTTCGTTTCTCGCGTTTCGGACGTTCCGTGCGAAGTATCGGCCGTCTTCGTGTCCGGGTGGTGGCTTGGTGTGTACAGTGCGCGCGTCCGCGAAGCGGATCTGTCCGTCGCGAGAGTTCAACGGCGGAAGTAAACACCGTACGCGACTACTCTGGACGGAGTTGTTCGGCGGGGGTGAACCTAGCGGCACGAAGAATTTTTCGTCGTTCGCTGTAGACGCGTGTCGATCGTCGCACGACCACGCAACCCACGTGTCTCGAGATCGAATCGTCGCCACGACACCTTCAATCACACGTAGTAATTCGTTGTTCGATCGGTAGAAGGATCAGTAGCGAGAAGAATTAAGAAAATTGTTGACATATAGAGATACCATAAAAAAGAATCATCCTCCCCCGTTCGAAGTAGTTACGCATCCTGCGGTCGTCGTAGATCGAAGTTCTATTAAAGTCATTATTAGAGGATTTAGTGATCGTTGTCGTTATAGTGAAAATTTATTGTACGAGAAATCTTCGATATATTACATAGATATATCTATATATATAATATATTTGAGAGATTTATACCGTTGTTCACGGTCAGCGTAAAGTCGGTTGAAAGAGATTTATCGAATGAAACGAGAGAGGGGAGAGAGAAAAAGAGGAAAAGGGCTCGAGGAAGAGGGTGTGAGTGCAGTGGAATATTCGCAAAACCGAGAAGATTGAATTTCTATCGGTGCATCGTTTGGCTAACGAGCCAGCACTCTAAATATAATAATGGTCATGAGTTCGCACTTTAATCCGAGTAACAATCGACGAGTAATTAATAACGATCGATTCGCGCGAGAATTCCGAGCGTTGAATTAACGTTCGTCCGCGTACGATTAATCAAATGTTATTGGGAAATATTATATGATCTCTGGCAGAGGCGGGACAAAGCTTCATCGGCCTATCGACCGATGCAACGAACGAATAAATATCGAGCCTAAATAACGAGCTGCGGCGGGAGGGAACGGAACAGCGTTCTCGAGCGCTTCCCACGCGGTCGAAGCGGGAAAAAAGGGAATTTGTCGCTCGGAATATTCGTCCCGATCAAAGGAGGGAACGAAAATGGAGATCGATCGTCGACTTTGGGACGCGAACGAAAGAGGAAACGCTTAAACCCGGACGGCAGACGACGAGCAACGAGAAGCTTATCGATTTGCTCACGCGTGGGCCAACATGTCGCGCGCGAAATGTGCACAAGCTGCTTCGCGTACCACCTGGGAACCACAGGGCGACGATCACCACGTCGAATGTCGGGAATTCGTCTTGGACGCTGTCTGGTGTAGGACGCGTTAACCGTCTCGATGTTACCGCTTCTCGTTCGTTTATAACGCGAGAATCGAACGGGGTATGCGTTTCAGTTGGATCGCGTGGAATCTGTGAGAGAACCTAGGATAAAGGAAGCGCGTGTCTCTATCGATAGAGAGACAGAGAAAGAAACGAAAAAAGAAGAGAAAAATAGAGAGTGAGAGAGGTAGGCGTCAAAGCGGATATCGACGGACTGATTTCTGGCAAGAGGAGACACGACGATGATCGTGCAGCTGGGCACCTAATCGGTCGTGTCCTGACGCCGCTAATAACCAAATGGGCGAACCGAAACCCGCCTCGTCTCCGCAGCCAAACGGCGGCGTGAAACAGAAGCCGACCAGCCTGAATCTAGCGCCGGGTCCCGGTTTCTATCGCAATGTCAACGGACGCGCGGGCCTGAATGATCGTCATCTACAGCACGTCACCGCTGTCGTCGGCGGTGAACGCGCCGCACGCGTCAACAAGTCCGCTTCGCCAAGCCCTGCCGGCGGCGCAGCAGTCAACAATTCCGAGTCCGGTGGCAATTCAGCAACCGGCGCCGTCCAGCTACCAGCTCTACCAACAGTACCACCATTATCAGCACTACCTCCAGCGTGGTCGTTGTCTGCAGAACTTGAAAATTTGCTGGAACCCCCGCCCCCACCGGCCCCAACACACCCTGCGACCACGCCTCGATCGACCTCAACCAACATCGTCAACGACCACCACCACCAGCAACAGCAACAGCAACGCAACAACAGCGTACAATCGTCCCCGATCAACCAGCTGTCCACCCGTAGCCCGAGTCACAATGGTCACGGATTCCCATTGTACACCCCACCAGCCCCGATACCAGCATCCGGCGCAAATAAAGTTCGCTCTACTCCCAACGGTCTACCCCAGCCAGCAGCACCGAGGCGTCCTCATAGTATTGCCGCTCCACCATACCACCATGTCTCAAATGTCCACCACTCCCTTGGTCAGCTCGGTGGCAGAGCAAACGCAACGTCAACACTACCATCACCAGCAGCAGCAGCAGCAGCAGCAGCAACAAGCGTATCAACAGGCGCACCAGGACCAACAGCATCGTCATCGTGGGGCAGCATTGGCCCAAGCACAGGCGCAGCAGGCGCAGCTTCCTCTGTATCAGGGCTGGTACAACGGCGTGCCCATTCGGTCGCCGGTACTCCAGTATCTGTACCCACCTGCGGTGGTAACAACAATGGCGGCTGCGGCGGCAGCGGCAGCGGCGTCGTCAATGGTGTCAACGGTCAACAGGAGCCACGGGGCAACAACGGTGCACCAGCATCATCCGTCAACGGCACAGTGGGACCCACGACTCGCAGCGTTATACCACCCCAGTCTTTATGGAACGGGCAGCTACAGCAACCCGTACCTAGGCGGCCTCACAGCATCGCCTCGACACCCGTTACAACTCCAGCAGGCATGCCTTCACCAGCTCCAGCAACATCAACACCAAACAGCGTACCATCGTCCGCTCGTGCAACAGCCGAGCCTATACAGTGGGGCTCCTCTGGAATGGTGCTGCACCAACCCATACCTCGCAGGGCGTACGCTTCGACCCTGCCACATCCCCAACCACCCACGCCCACGTCACAAGGGCCCGCTCTGAGCATTCTAACGAATCCCGGTAATTCGAACACGTGGACACCTGGCGCGGCACTTCGATCCAGGCCTCATAGCATCGCCACCACCCCGCAGACCGCTCCGATGCCGCCGGCATCGCCTTCCGATTCCGGCTATCGATCACTGCCGTCCGCCGCCAGCGACTATCAGATCCTGAAGTCGCCGTCGCGGTCGCAACAGCAGACGCAGCAGGGACAGCAACACCATCAGAACCACTCGGCCACGCGACGTCTCTCGTTGCCCTCCGCACAGTCGTTGCTTCGCGTTACCGCGCCAAGACCGAGTCCCACGTTCCACGGGTTACCCTTCCGACCGTTTAACTGCGGCGTCTCGCCCAACGGGAACCCAATCTTCCTCGGATGCACCCATCTGCACAACAGCAGCTCAGGCGGTTCGGGTAGTTCCGGGACCAGAAGTTCCACGCCTGCTACCAGCCCTGCGACGCCGTTGACAACCTCCCAGGCGATACAACAGCTGCTCGCCCAGCCTAGGAACGGTTTCAAGATAGTCGACGACAAGGTATCGCTGTTCATCGAGATCCTCGACACGCAGGAGAGGTTCGCCAAGGTCAGTGGCAAAGGAACGAACCCGCGCCCGTGTTGCATGCCCTCTCTCTCGTATTTTTAGATCGATCCTCGTGCCGAGCTTCTCGCCCCTTCTGGCGCGTGTTCAATTAAGATTCCGAAGACGGTCGTTGTTCTCGTCGTCCTCGTCTTATTTTCGACAAGGAACGAATGGAGAGAGAGAGAGGCCCTCTCGAACGCTCGGGTCTGGTTGAGAGTGTTAGCGGAATGAATCGAGCAGCCGATCGGACGTTTCGCGGTGTACGATCTTTCCGGGGTGTCTGCTGTCGTTCTCGTTCGCTCGCTAAGGTTCTCGTTCGTTCCTCCTCGCCTGGGACCAATTCAGGCTCAACAGTCTCGAATCGAATGTTTCTTTCTGCGGAAATTTCCGTTTACGAGCGATCACGTATCGTAACTCGGTTTCTCAAGATTCGTGTTCATCGTGTCTCTCTCATCTTGGTTTACTCTTCCACGCTAGGCACCAACGTTGAACTCCTCTTTTGCTCTTCGTCGCTCTACGTTCGAACGGGGAACGGATCGTATTCGTCTCCGTCCTCTTCGCGCGACGCACGGAATCTCCAGGAGTCTCGAATCCGGGTTTCGATCGACGTCGATGCCCGTCACACTTCCGTCAGAATTTCGAAGGGATTCGTACCGCCACTCGCTTTAAATCGATAACGGCCGACGATGAGCACGAATCCCATCTTCGCCGTGGCATCCATCGCGCGGGCGTTGTACATAAATTTCGGCCTTGAAAAATAAATGCGTCGCTACCGCGTTCGCCTCTGCTCTCGAGGCTTCTTCCTCCTCTTCTTCTTGTTCGATGGGGCTCCGCTTCGACGGGTCGATCGAGGGACAAGCGGGGGGGTGGGAAACCAACCCTGGCGAGGTCGAGAAAAACCAGCCAGCCGCAACTTCTCGTTTCTGGCCTGAGTTTATGATCTCGCGGCGGTGTTGCGCGATATTATTTACACGCGACGGCTTAAAAGGGGCCTCGGATCCCGACTTGCCGCCACTTCCGCGGCGCGCACACGCGTCTCTGCGCCTCTGCATAATGCACCAGGAAGTTGGCACGTTTACGTGGGAAGTCCATTCGCGGCGAGGCTGGCCGATTCGCGAAACACACACCCAGAACCGTGTTTTCCGTTCCACGGCCGGACCATTGTTTCGAGATTGATGCCTCCTAATGGTTTTAGTTACGCCAGAGACAGAGAAGTGGAGATTTTGGGGCGCGCGTAGCTTCGAGAATGATTCGCAAGGGTAAAGAGTAGAGCGTCGAGCAATTTGGTCGACGACTTTCGTTTTGGTTGCCGTTCGTATCATCTTGGATCGATCGATTCTCAGTTCTCGTCAGCTGTGTTTACGAGGTGAACTGCTGTGGAAAATGAATGTCGTGGATGAGGAAAAATGGCACGGAAAAAGGGTTGTTTAGCGAGTTGTGTATGTTCTGGTTAAAATACGCGCTTTCATTTAGAAAAGTATGTAAATGGCATTAAAATCTTGTAAAGGGACTCGGAGGAAAAGTTTCCACGAGATCACCGTGACAAACGGCGTGCTTTGCATACCTGCTACTTTTTTACTGTTTGTTTCTGGAATTATTTTTCGCAGGCACCTCGGTTTGCGCATTTTTTTTCCCTTCCCCGCCGCTACGTGTCTGTAACATCTGTATAGACGAGCTGCGAGTAACGCGAAATTCCTGCCGCCATTATCGATCGATTTCGAGCTACGTGGGAAATGTTCGAAGTTCGCCCGTATTTTTTTTCCCTTTTCCTCTGTTTCGTCTACAACGCCAGGAGAGAGGAACGTTGAACGTGAAAACCGGAAGCAGGCGGATATCATTAAAACTTCATCGTTCTCACGATTCTCCTTTCAATTGCTCCGCCGTCTCGCGGCACGGAATGTTATATTAAACGAATCGCGCTCACAATGGATGCGGAAGAAAAAATGATGCCCTGATTCCGTGTATATAATACATATATACTTACATAGGTATTCCTTTTGTCTATTCAGATGCTCTCTCAAAAGATACCTCGCCGAGCGGCGATCTCAATACGCAACCGAGTACGACAATTTCATTCCAGCAACTGCTGCTGCAAAGTATCACCCGTGCCTGTACTTTGATGTTCTAATCACATTTCGAAACGCGTTCTCGCGCGCTTCGACTCCCGTTAATTAACTAATCGAATAACGACGAGGCTGGATCGAAATTTCTTGAAATTCACAAGGGCTCGCATCATTTTCCGTCGTTTCGCCAACCCTTTCGTTTCTTTCGCGAGGGGGTTGCGTTCGCGTTTACCAGTCTCGCGATCTCAAAGGATACACATCGCAGGAAGCCGCACGATGCCCGGTTCCTGCATCAATCCGATGAGACGCGGCGTTGATCATGCGAGAAAGAGGAGGAACCGTTTCATCCCCCGACCGCCCTTCGTCGATTCCTCGTCTACGCCGTTTCGCAGGCCTTGGTTGCCTCGGTTTTGAATCCTTCAAAGTTACCCAATGGCATATTAGTTTCCAAGTCGGCTGCGGTCGCGTTTAATTGAAGCCTTAATATCACGTCTCAAAGCATGAATAGTCGATCAACTGCTGGGATCGGCCGTGCGACAACCGCTGGGAACGCTCGCGAGCGAGTTCCTTGCGCTTTGCCTCTGCGCGTGCGACAGACGCGGTTCGAGAACCGTCGCGTGTCGACAAAGACGAGCGAAATTCGGACTCTCTAGGTTTTTACCTCGAGCTGGTGGCTGTCATCGCTTGTACCGAATTAACGAGACTGTAATAGATCGCGAGACGCGCAAGAACTCCAACCCAGTGTTTCCGATTCAATTCGCGGGGGTTGAAAAAAGCGACGCGTTCCACGGATGGTCGAACGAGGAGGATTTTCATTTGTTTCGTTTCCTTGCTGATTTATCGCGTTACGGAGAATTGAAAGAACCACTTTATGGAATATCCTTCATACAATGTGACATCCGCATATACGATTCGTTAAACGTTTGAAACAATGCATCGAGTTGACTGTTGTATGAATAGGTTCTCATTTATGGTTATGAATATTAACCCTATTCTGATCGATTCGTTAAATAAAAAATAGGGGTAATATACTGGCACGTTTAATATGTATTTGCTCTCAATTATTAAGCGTAATGATAAACAAGATTTTTCGCGAGATCGACTGTCGAAGAAATTCAGAGATTCCTGCTTTGTTGTCGGAGCAAAGTCTTTTCGTTGTCGCGTCTCCACAGCCAGATGGTCGAACTGCGGGGTTTATGTAAATTTATTAAAAGCACGATGTGCGCCCTGTCACGCGACACTTTCCCAGAAGGAGGGAGAGAGACAGTGGCGTTATTGTCCCGTCAGTAGATCGATCGAAAAGTGTAACTTGGGTGTTTCGCGAAAAGCTCGAAAAGCCTGCGAACGAATTCTCGACGAAACTCTGAGACGAAGGGTCTCAGCGATTGAGAGATGGTTTCCTCAGGGTCGAAGGAAACGGTCAGTCACGTAGGGGGTGAAAGAATTGTTTGGCGTCGATTCTCATCGATCGATCCGTCCACGTGCGAGATTTTCCGCAGGATTTTCGCGATCGCCAGCAAACGAATCGGCTCGTTATTTTAACGAGACGACGCCCCGCTCGACGGAAGCTCTTCCGGTTCGTTCGTGGCGCACTTCCGAATTCTGTCGCCTGTTATTGGCCGAAGGAAAGTTCTGGCCGGTGCAGTTGCGGAGTTAACGCGATACAACGGGCCTCCGTCGGGGATGTTATGCCAGGCACGAAATCAGGCACGGCTAGTAATGGAAATTCCTGGCAAATTTCAATCCAGACGCTCTGCCGTTAAAGCGATCTCCAGATAGCTGGTGGTCGCGAAATATAACCACTGGCCGTTATCGATGTTGGTAAAACTATCGGGAAGAACCGGAACGATCGAAGGAACCACGGACGGCGCACAAAGCTACCCTTTAACGACGTTAATCGGTCATCGCGAACCAACTCCCAGCGCTCCATCGATTAGGGAACACACGGAATCGTTGATCACAGCGTCGCAATCCTCCTAACTCGCTTGTTAATGAACTCGTGCCTCAGCTACCTCGAGTCACCCCTTTTCTACCCCGTTTCGACTGTTTACTTCGTAACACAATGAACGCCAAGAAACTCGATGCGTTCCAGTTTATCATAAACGTCAATCGCAGCCTGACTTATTTTTCAATATCTTCGATATTCCTCGCATCAAGTATATCCTCTTTGAATTCTGTGATACGCGATTGTAATTATGCAGACCTTCCCCTCGTTAATCGCAATATCGCGTTCGCCGTTTTCGCCCGCTCGACTCGTCGCCGCGTGACGTGCCGGCGCGTGGATGACAAAAGGCGAGTCGATGGGAAGTTAAGACGTTAGGAGGCGATCAAAAGGAAGAGAGGAAGCTCCGTCGTCGGGGGAGAGAAGTAATTTACGTGGAAAGGATCAAGACGCGGGAAGGTGAAGGGGTGTGTGGGCGGCGAGTGTCGAGAGGTAGCGAAGAAGCACGCCTCTCACGGTATCCAGAGCCGTGCTCGTTGTTATGCATTTCTCTTATTAAATATGTATATCCCGGACTGGCGCTTCCGCGCAGCTGGATGCGTCTAAGTCGCGGCTGGATTAAAGGCCTGTATAACCTGGAGTATGGCCCAGGATACGTTGGTGTAGCGTTAAAAGTTTACAAACAACGTTTGCCACCCGTTCATTTTTCGAGGATTATACTTTGGCGCTAATGATTATCCAGTTCGCCATCTTGTTTCAGTTCTTCTTGTCTCTCTAAGACACACTTTGCTACGATGGATCGATTCGCGGTGGCTCGTGCTCCTTGGTCATATAAAATTAGCATTGCGTCGTAAAGAGTAAAAATTTCTCTTCTTCTTTCTATCGTGCATGGCGATGGTAATTTAAAGGTAATTATTCTCGACGTGACGCGAGGTTCTCTTTATTCTCTTTTCGAGCGATACCAGTGAAATGAACGCGTGGGAAACGGCGTTGTTCGAGGGCTGAGCGCGATCAGAGAAAGGTAGACGTCAGCGAGACGAACGGTGAACAGGTAATGTGCTCTAACAACAGACTCGGTTCGATGGTAATCCTATTGAGATCAATAAGCGGACGTCTACCAGGCAGTCGGACAGGAAGGAAATTAGCAGTCGCGAGCAGCTGATATGCTCTCTGCCGCTGTGGGGATGGCGTCAAACCTGGCCCATGCAAAATGCATCCGAATGAAATTTTTAGCACTTCTCGCGGACAGAGTTCGCGTCCCTCTTTTTAATGCCAGACCCGTCCGACTTTTAACGGAGTCAAGTTTACTTACGCCAGTTAATATTCCAGTGATCAACATCCGCCGACTTTGCCGCGAACCTTTCCACATCCCGTGGAAACGTTCTGCGAATTCTCGTCATTAAAACCCTCGACTGTTTTATAAATCACTTCGCACCATTCGTCACACCAATCGAGACAAATCGTCTCACTTACACCCCTCGCTCGACGATCCTCCCTGTTCGACGTTAACATTCAATGCGCAACTGCCCTCTTCGAAATTTCCGCGTCGATGCGCTCCAACGATCCTCGACGCTCGCCAACAGTCCCTCGAACACCACCCAGCGCGCTTCTAGTAACTCGTAACAACATTCGAACCACCGTTCGCGAGTCGCGAATTAAACTCGCGATCGACGCTGCGAAAAAACAATTCCTCCAACGACGCGCAGCAAACTTGCCACGGCGAATCTAACCAAGGGGGTGTGTTATTGCCCAGACGAAGCTGTCCACGAATATATTTAACCCGTGTATCCGAGCGCGTCGCTCGAAAACTAAGCCAATATACTCGCCGAACTCCGACCGGAAGGGAAGTTCCCGACAAAAGCCTATACACCTCGTTTCCACCCCCTTTTTCACCCCTCGAATTCATCCTCCTCCTCCTTACTTGGCCCCTCTCACCCGCGTTCTTCTCCTTCCTGACATCCGCCTCAGCTTCATCCCACGGACCAGCTAGCAGCCGACCTTCTCCGCGCACAATGGATCCTATCCCGACGGAGCGTCGGCGGGACAACTTCTTAAAGCCGCCCCGGTGACGTCCAAACTTCGGACACATTTTACCCAAGGAGAGAGAGAGCCCCACCCTCCCCCGTTCGTCCCATTAACGTTAACTTCACCGCCGCGACACTATATCATTACGATGTTACCAGCCACGAAGGGAGGCCTCGAACCACCGAGGGATGGACGGCGGCGGGGGTGGCACGGCTTCCGTTCCACTCATAAATCTTGGTGACAGGCGTGTCGGTCAAATTTCGAGTTCGGAAGCGGCGCGTTATTGGTCGACGGTTATGATGAAGCGTTTGATGGCTCTGAGTTCTGATGGCGTTTCGTTATTCGAAGGGGTGATTTACTGGGCGCTGCGAGAAGTGGCGCTCGGTTGAGAGAAGGTTGGGTGAGATTCGATTAGGTGTCATTTTTGGCGAGGTCGAATTGTAAGGGTTGAAAGTGCGTTTTTTGTTTGAGCAACCGTTTGAGGAAACAGCAATTGCTGGGAAGTTTGCTGGTGATTTGGAATCATCGTTACGATGTAAAGTGGGATGATGCGAAGGCGAGAAGTAGATTATATGCTTCTCTTGCGATATAACGGATGCCAACTAATTTCTGCTAAAAATTTAGCGGTGGTTGACTGTAGGAAGTTAATCGCAATACGTTTCGCGTTCTATCCTTGGCTATTTTTCTTGGTAACGTAAATAATTGGACGGAAATTTCAGTCTCCAGTAAGGGGAAAGTTTGCTGGCCAATGCAAGGGATATTACACCGTATTTAGTCAGACGCACGGTGCACTGGACCGCGGGCTAAAGAATAACTGTTCGCGGGGTTAGTTGTTACCTTTCCGTGATTTCAACGCGATAAATCCCTCGTTAAACGGGCGCATTGCAGCGGGCACGTATGTCAGGGATCGAAGAACAATTTTCCCAAGTGGCGCGAATTTTGGTCGCCGTAAGTCATTTCGAAAGTGCGCGATGCAATTTCGTTCTCTGGGAAATTTTCGCGAGAGCGGACAGAGGGGGCTAGCTTTAATCAAAGGAGTAAATGAAATTTTGCGACCACGCGGTTCTCCGCGGTCTATCGATCTTCGACTTTGGCGCACGGAAGTCGATCCCTCGAATGGTCCCATCGAATCAACGACGAGGAGGCCGCGCTGATGTTTCATCTTCGTTGGTAAACGCAACAAAGTCGCGGGAACAGCCGAGAGCTACCGTAAATCGTAATTAGTGCGCGTTATATACGCGTTGAGGGGGACTTTTTTGCGCTTTTAATTAGCCACGGTGAGTAAAAACGAAGAAGAGCAGGTATTTCGTAGCGCGAGTGAGAAAATTCTGCGAGGGAATTCTGTTCGACAGACGCGGCGATCGATGACGATGGGACACGGTTTTCTCGAGACCATCGATTCGAAGGAAAATACACTATCGCGTGGACGTTCATGAATTTTATCCGCTCGTAAAACAATTACGCGAGCCTCGCCGCCGCGCTTTTAATTCCAGTCCATTGTCGTCGCGAGTCGAGGAAAAAAATAGAGGCTTTTCTGTTCGCTGCCTTTTATCTTTGTTAACTCGTTACGTGTCCGTTCTCCCTCGCCTGGCTGTCCTACGGCAAACCATCATAGTCTGGTTTAAAGGCACTACTCGTTGTGCCGGAAGTCTAAATAGGAATTTCGTTCCCCGCGTTCGTTTTACCGGGCGCCGAGTGTCGCGCTTTGCCTCTCTGCCTGTGTTCCACTTTGAACGGAAAATGCACCGTGTATCTTCGGTGTAGCCGTTCAAACAAGCGTTACGTTCAAACAATTCTTCGCGCGGTTGTAAACGCGGACGAATCAATTTATGTGACAGAACGGAAGGGTCGAACGCTTTCCTCAAGTTTCCATCGCGAACTCGCGATCGTATCGAAAGCTCGCGAGCAAAACCAGATCAGCCAGCAGTCATTCAAGGGACCCGTTCGCTCCCGCAAATTACCTGAAATTCTGCATCGGACCCACGACCTATAATCAATCCAACTTTCCACTCGAATGCGGTTTCCTGTCTGGCGCTGGAAACAGAAAAAAAAAACGAGAGGAGAGAAAAAAAGCGATCGCGACGTATTCAGTAAATCATGAGTACCCGTTAATGGCGGAGTTTGTCGGAGCCGAATCAGCTAGATCGAGCATAAAATGGAGCAAATCGAGCGAATGCAGCGGCGACCTCGTTCTTGGAGATTTCCCCGCGCGTGTTCGATAACGCTGGCGTCTCGTCGTCGTGGGAGGGCAAAAAAGGAGAAAAAAATCATCTGGAATTCCCGCGGATTTCGCCGGCTCGTAAAATGATTATGCAAAACGCGACGTCTAGCCGAGGTTGCACGCTCCGCGGGAAAGGGGCGCTTTAATTTGGCGGCATTGTCGTGGCCTCGGGAAAATTAAAAGCTTATCTCTCGCCGCCCTTTCTGGCGCTGGGCGGGGTAGGTGCTCGCAAGGAACCGACTGCGCTTCGCGCAGCGTGTTGCCTGAGCCCCAGCCATTGTCTCGTCGCGGAATTATCAACACCGGCGACGGTGTTGCCGGGTGGTAATTGCTTGAACGTTGATTTCGCGCCATTGTTTGTTCGTCAGCCGACTTCTTACTTAGCATCGCGTGTTGTCCGTCGTTTCGACGAAAACGCGAGTCCCTTAACGTTGGGCTGTTGTCGCCCACCCCTTGAAATTCGCCGTTTTTCACCTTCGCGTTTTACACTGTTTTACAGTTCGGTTGGTTTCCTTCCGCGTGGATGTTCAAAGTCGTTAGAAGGAATTAGAGGGTCCGCGGGTAGAGGATGCAAAATGTACACTATGGATTACGTATTTATTCAGGTGTACCGTGGATTACT
The DNA here is from genome assembly GCF_050948175.1 of Xylocopa sonorina. Classification (NCBI taxonomy): domain Eukaryota; kingdom Metazoa; phylum Arthropoda; class Insecta; order Hymenoptera; family Apidae; genus Xylocopa; species Xylocopa sonorina. The sequence continues at coordinate 7,549,656 of NC_135197.1, read as the reverse complement.
CGTACCAGGGGGTCCCAAATTCATTTCGAATCGCTATTACCGCGACTCTGCTAATTGTACCGTAATTAGAATGCTGCCCAAGACACTCGTCCGTAGTAACCAGCAGCGCAGCTTCAAGTTCTCGATCAAACTCGAAGCTTGCCAACTTCCTTAGCGAGCCTTCCGCCAGCGAGCGCTCCTTGAAAAGGCGTGCAAAATTCAAGCAGCGAAGCCCATTACGAGCCAGCCGTTTCAACCCCCTCGACACGGTGACACAGCACCAAGTATCAGCCATCGATTAATTACGAGACATTAGCTATGGGAACACGCGCGATACTTGCCCGCTGGCAGCGAGTTTGCGGCCTGGTACGGGCGTACGCGAGCAGATTTGACGAGGAAAGGGCGTCGTCTGCCGGAAGGCGGAAAGGGGGTGCGCTCGGACGCGCTCGCCCGTCGTTATGGCCGCGCGAAGGGTTCGTTTAATATGAATTGCGTATTAATAACGAACTAACTAGGCGCGAGGACGCCGCCACTTGTTATTATTTATCAGGGTGATTAATTCAAGCGGGCGTGTGTTGCGGCGCGCCGCACCTGCGCCATCCGCGACGCTCGCGCACCCTCGCCGCCCCCGCTGGCAAATTGCTCCGTTCGCTTTCGAGTGCGTCGCGATCACGAGCTACGATGAACGCCGCTGGTGTACCGAACGCAGGTGTCCTCCTGTTCGAAACCTTTTAAACTCCGCGCTGAAATCGTTGCTTTGAATAAGAGTCGCGTTGAAACCTGTCGAGAACGGACGTCGAACTGCGAAACATCGTCTACCGCCATTTAAATAACGCCAGGCACGTTTTGTCGAGACGTACTTTCCGCGTGACTACACAATTAGAGTTAATAGATCGATTGGAGTTTCTGTCTGATGAGTACGGTCGATGAACTTGGCTAAGGAACGATATATAAGGGGTAAATGGCTGGTTGGAAGAGAACAGAATTTTTTCTCATCGCTTGTTGTTCTCCGTTTTGTGCTATTCGTATGTAAAAACTGCGAATGAATCACAGACGCGATACGATCGTAAATCACCGCGAGAAAGACTATATCAAACAGCGTCGTACGCGTGATCTATTAACGTTGATAACTCGATGGGGTGTATTTTGAGCGCACGGATGTGCAAGCGCCTATCCCGTTCCAGGTATCGCTGTCGATTGTCTGAAACGCGGACGATCCCCTCCTCAAAATGCGCGCGAATCTCGTTTAAGCGTTACAAACGTCCGAAGACACGGTGGAGCCGTATCGACAGCCGTACATTCGTTTGATCTACGGCGCTCGTCCAGGTTCCACGCGGTTCTTCTTCGAACGTGAACGAGCGAGGCGAAAAAAAGAATGCGCGGAGGAAGCGAGAAAAAAATCGTCGAAGAAAAAAAATGGAAAACCAAAGGAAAAATGGAACGGATAATGTATTTTCATTTGTTCCAGTCTAATAATCCGCTCTGTTCGTGTAAAATGTCGACAGTCGTATTTCACTCGCCGCTATAACGTTCCCGGTTAGTCGGTTGGTGTTTCTAGCGGGTTCATCCCCCGCTGGCATTTCCGATTGATCTTTATTCGAAACCTTTTCTTCCGCGTTAAATAAAAGCCAGTTTCCTCCAGCACTGGGAGGAGCTCTCTTAAATAATCGTTATCAGCAGCGCTAACGGCACGCTGCTATCGTTTTTCCGGCGTACCCCGATAATAGGGTGGAAAGCTGCGCGCACCCCCTGCGAGACCGCAACGCGCTGAAATTACCGATACATCGAGGCCCTCGATACAGCAGTCGAAGGCTTATGAGTTACGTGGATAAAGCTAGCTAGATAGTATCACTCGCCTCTTACGCCAACCCTTCTCTGGTCTCACCCCTTTTCGTCGCGCGAGCGATGTCAGCAGAGAGGAATCCGTGTTGCGGTTAGCGCCGCGTTGTTTGACGGCCGCGCGGCACCTCGATAGTTCGATTCCGACGATATTAAAAAGGCGAGCTTGAAATGAAATTTCATTTCCACCCTCGATAGCCGTGTTTCGATCGTGGGAACTCGCCGGGGCTCTCTCTGTATCGAATCATTTTTTCATTCACCCGGCTCGCGTTCGAATTTCATCTGGAGTTTTAACACCGCGCGAAGTATCGCATTTTGAATTTGGGTCGACGAGAGGACGATAGATGATAAATCGAGCAAGCTTTGAGTTACGGTTAGTTACTTTAAATATCACGAGCAACGAGTGTCACTGGCGGTTTGCATAATACGATCATTTAAAGCGGTGTACGTTGTAATGCATCGCGATGGTTCAGACAAGAAAAATACGCTTATACGAAGAGAGATAATTATAATGTATCGGTACGCGATAATCCAGCCGAAAATAGCGTACTAATTGGTCGACCGCATTTACACGGGCCACGTGAAGTCTTCTGGTCCGTGGCCACAAATATCCGTTGCCAACGAGCACATGTAACCACGGCATTCCTGACTGTTTAATTAATCGGCGATTCCCTGGAATTCCATTCTTTCCACTCCCCTCGTGGAAAGAATTCACGGGAGTCTCTTTTATCCCTTCAACATCTCCAATCTCGGAAAATTATTCCTTCCTTTCGCATTGTGCTCTTTTTCAGTGCCAGTCGATCTACCTTAATTCTGTACATATCTCTGTGATGCCGACCCAGAGAATATTTAAACCTTTGAGTATTAAAATTTAATTAAATTCTCAACGTTTCAAACGTAATTGGAGATATCCGAAAAGAGAGGAGTCAGTCAGAGGTCGAGATATTTCCGACACGCGAAGAAATCAGCGTATAACAGACGAAATAAAGTTGGCTAGCTAATAGAGGTAAGCACATGGTAGCCATTTCGTCGTTGCCAGGGGTTGGCGGTGGAATTTGCATATCATCCGAGCGATTCAACCGATAGGGAGAGAACGTTCCATCCGGAAACGCGAAAGACTGTTCCAGATTCCAGATTCAATAATACGCGCGGTTCATTCGCGCCCTTCCGCCCCCTCTGCATCATCCCCCGCGTTTTTCACCCCATCAGAATTCATGGTACCGATCCGAGCGCGCCGCGGAGAATTGATTCTCGTTTCGTTGCCGCGCGGAACCGCGAAACTTCGAATTGAATTCCGCGAAAATATCGGGTCGGTTCGATCGCAGCTTCCGGGGGGCGGCGTCGATTTAATTAAACAATTTCAACGTCCCCAGGAATTGCCGCGAAAGCCCAGTCGATCGATTAAGACTGAATTATGCGTCACTTTCGAAAGTAATTCAGAGTTTTCGACGCAATTGTAAAATCAGCCGACGAACGACGCCCGCGGGAAATTAGGGGCAATTGCACTGCCGAGACTTGAGGCGCGTGTTTTAAACGCGTTGACAAATACCCGCTGGTTCGAGCGCGCCATACGTGCCCCTCTTTTTCACTTACGCACACCGGGGATCGTTTTTCTGGGGGCTTCAAATGTTTTCCACGAGGCGCAACGCTTTTTGTTCCTCGTCAGCATTCACTTTATTCCAGTTTTTTCAATTAATATTAACGCAAAAGCAAACAATAGATTTATCTCTCTTCGAGTGTAATAAACAACGAATTTTCGAACACGAACGACGCGTTTCGAGAAGCAAAAGATTTTCAATCCGATCATCGTCAAACACAAGTCGTTTCTCAACACGTCGTCTGGAGGCACAGGTTCGAAGCGCACTCTCCAACAGCTGGGTTCTTTCCATCGCGCATTAGATACTCGCGACGTGTCACGTCGATGCATCCGCGATGCATCACGCTCGGTTTTGTCGACAGGTACGCGAAAATGTAGCTCGCAGCGCGTGTCACCAGCAACGAACGAAGTGTAACGAGTGCACGCGTGTCCTGGCGTTACGTCTTCGACGCTGTCCTCGATATATCGTTTCGTCTGTCACACCGTGGGACGCGCGTCCCGTCAGACCCGCGGGCGACGGTACTGTTTCGTCGTTAAATTGCAAATAACGTTAAGTAGTTGACCGTGGCGTTTCGCGCGACGGAAACGAGGTTTCCACGCGTTACCGTGAAACTTTCCGCGTTTCCGTTTGCCCGGCGAAAACTTTCCCCGCCCCGTGGCCTGGGGTTGTCGCAATATTTTACTTGGAACGCGCGGGTCCAAGGAAGCGGTTCCTCGCGTCCGCCGCTGCGGCACGTACCGCGATTTTACACCACGATAGACTAATTCACCGCGAGGAATTCTCCTGCGAAAACATTCGTCCGCGTTTCTCAGTCTCTCAGTATTCGCGATTTCCAGCGCAGAATTAATTGTACGAATTTTGCAATTTTCTTATCGCGCGCGAGATCGACTGGAATTTTTCCCTCCAAGGGGGAACGAGATTCGAGTCACGAAGGGGCCAACTTTCATATCCCATTAGTCAGCTGTGTAGCTGCGCTTTCGGAAAATTGTGTTTGTTTAATCAAGAACGCGAACGCATTCCTAGCGAGTACCCAGCGCGAAACACAATTTACAGAGAGTCCGACGATTCCGCGCAAAAGTCGCCCTCGCGACGGCAAAGTTACTTTCGCAAGAATTTCTGTCACCAACTCGATCTCTGTTAGCTACCCAACTCCGTCTGGCCAGCGTTGTTCTTCTCTGGCGTGTTCTGAACGCGAGCGTCGCACGACGCGCGAATTCTTTTTAATCTCACGAGTCCGCGGCAGGCTTTGCGTTCCTTCGCGAGCAAGTCGCGCAGCGTTTGTCCTGGCGGCTGTAACATTTATTAATTCCCGTTAAAAGCCAAGTGACACGGTGCAACGTTTGCTCGTTTCTTCGCCCCTCATCCGCTCCACGTCTTCGCGCGCGTTTCCGTTCTTTCGTCGAGCTAACGCGTACACAGTTGGCCATTCATAGCCGAGCGTTCACAGCGTGGCCATAAGATGGTCACCGTGGACCGTGCGGCTCTACCCGCGAGATAAACGAGCTCGCTTCTTCAACGTTCCCTCCCCTCGTTCCCGTGGACAATAAAATAGCTTGTCTCCCCCTTGTTTTTTTTTTTTAACTCTCCACGCTTTTTGGCCTCGTCCGCTGTTAACCGCAACTGGCGTAGTAAAAAGCAGCGACAATGAAGGCGGTTAGCGTCACGGTTATAAATAAACCGTTTCCTCGTCGGATCTCAGCATCCTCGACGCGAGTGGAGAAAAGGTGGCAGCGATTTTGTTAATCACGGGATTCGTAAGTTTCGTTTCCACTATTTCTTCGTAGCTGGGCGTTTCTATTTAGGGGTGGGACGATGCTCAGGGCAGAGTCGAAGTTCGAACGCGAATCTTGATAACCGTACTCTCGAGGCATAAGCAATAATTTAGCCGAACCACGGCCAGCAGTGTTTTAAAACGCGAGCCAAAGTTTAAACTGTATTCGCTGAAGTTACTGGAGCCACTGTGACCCTTGAACCAGAGTTCACGATCTTGAGCTGTTGAAAAGCGTTTCGTTACCACCCTCGTTCATGAGAATTTAGATACCGGCGATTGCAGTAAGAATTTTTCAAAGAATCGATTGCAAAGCCACCACCAAAGAAGTAGAAAATTTGTACCTGAAAATTCGTTTCACTTTATGAATATTATAACACGTATTTCACTATGAATATCCGATAGATTCTCTCATACAGTCTCATGCTCGATAGTTCCTTGTATATTTAATATTCTCATTAATACGCAATCGTTCGCGGTCGATAGTCTCGCGAGTAGAATGATCGAACGAAAAGATCGTTTCGAGAAAGCGTCGTCCCTCGATCGACAAATAAAAAACAGCGATACATCGTTTCGAGGATCGTCGTTTAAACGGCGGAGCGAAGTAACATCGGGTCGCGGATCGATACGCGTCGCTCACGGATTCAGGCTTCAATTATAGCTGTCTCCTCGCGAGGCGGTATCCGGCGAGTTAATTCCCGGTCATAGGCCAATCAAGCCCCGATAGGGAGAGATAAAGGACGAGCCGAGGGAGTTAACCAGGCCGGAACCGCTGCCAGTTACGGACGACGAGCCACGGAGCAGGAGAGTGGCGATGCCGAACTCTAAGTACTTCTGATAGGATTTACCTATCCCGGAGCGCATTCGTGGCATCTGCGCCTGGCTCTGTCTGCCGTCTCAAGCTGGGATCGGTCCTTCTCAGGGACCTCGTAAATCAGTAATCAGAATTCCCGTGGGACCGTGAGATCCGTCGAAACCCCTCGACTCGCGCAGCAGGGGGAAGTCGAGGAGAAGGACTTTCGGTTTCGCGAATGAACCGTGAAAATCTGAGCAACCTCTTCGCGCGCGTCTCGATTAGAGATTTCGCCTCGACTTGCTTTTCTATCTGTTGGCGAAGATTATTGCTCGCTGGTCGATTTTTCTTCCTTGGGGGTTGTAATTCGTTGGAATCGAAGCGATTCGAAATTGCAGCGAGTTGGTTCACTGCGACGAACGAAGTTGAGGTTTCGCGTGTTTGGACGGGCCCGTTGGATCTCGTTTAAACGGCGTCCAGAAATTGAACGATCGCCTCGAATACCTCGCTGGTATTCGCAGCCCAGCCGCGTTTCGACGCGCGCGAGAATCCCGCGTATCGAAATTGTCCATCAATCGCGATATTTTATTAAGTACACACCGGGCGTCGCTCTGTTTACGCGAAATTTATGTAGATCACGGCGCGGGACGGTAGCCACCCCGCGCTTTATTATGCGCAGGCAATTAGCAATAATACGGCTTCATTAGCCGGCTGCGCGCGTACGTTATTTTGTGATCGGGAACAATTGAACGCGGTAACCGATGCGCCTCGGGTACGGACGGGCCGTGACGGGAAAGAGAGAATGCGCACGGCTTCGCGTGAAATGGTCTTATTATTTTCGAGATACCCTCGACGAGCGCGAGGCAGTTTCCGCTCTCGAAACTCGAAGGGCCGCGCGCTTTTAGTGCTTTCCTCTATCGGCTTTACTACGCTTCCCCTCCTCCATCGCTCTCGTATCCGTGTACCCGCGCTACACGTTAATAATATCGTTAACTCAACTACCCAGTGACGAACAGTTCCAAAATTCGCCTTTTATTATCACCGGATAGTCGGTTGGTTATTAATATCGCCGCTCTTCCGTTTTACGCTCGACGCTACCTGCGTTTTGCGACTTTTGTTGACAAATGTCTCTTCGTTTTGGGTTTATAGGTATACTGCTTTTTAACGCGTTCTCTGCCTCGATGTTTCGTTCATTCGCGTCTTCGAACGTTCATTTGGCGAACGTATCTTTCGATCCTCCTTCGCGTCCTTCGACCCGACCAGTCTTAAAACGTCTCCGCGTTCATTTATTAATCCTTTCGAGGTTTCATTGCAATCGATCGGAACGAAGTTTCACACGTCGCTCCCCTGTCAGTTGATTCGCGAAAAAATACCAGAGTTCGTCATTTCCCAGGCGAATTCGAATCGATCGCCCCGGCTGGGAGCCGCGCTTTCGCGAGGAGCCGACCGCAGGCACTTAATCGCGATCGATCGGCGAACGCGGCCGAACTTCGAAGCCATTTCCATAGATTAAAGCTCAGTCACCGCGAGACTGGTTGGCGCCGTTACAGGTGCGTCGTTTCACGGTAAATCTTCCGCGGTGCCGTTACAAATATTGCCGCTACTTAACGAGTTCCACCCTCGATCCTTCTTCGCCCCCCTCACGCTCTGTTTCCGCCCCCGCGAGCGGTTGGATTCGTCGGGAATTCCCAAAGGGGCTGAAAGTTTCGCCGGGCATGTCGCGACGCACGTCGAACTTGCCACTTTTCGGAACGCCTAGGCTTAGTCGGGGGTGAGTCGCGGTGGAAAACGCGGTCGAGTGTCTCCGACGAGGGTGTTCCGCGAATTAATTCGTCCGCGCGACTCGTCGGATCGTTCCTCTTCCACGACCACGCCAATTGGCTTTTCCCATCCATCTGTGTACTCGTATACTTCCCCTTTTCTCACCACCCCCTTCGTTGGCTTCATTTCCGACTTGTTTCGCCCTCTTAACTCTTGTGTTCGTATCCTCTCGTCATTCGTAGCGATGGAACATTTTTTTGGTACCGATATGGTTGGGTGCGTTCGAAAATTCGAGAACCATCCGATATTCGTCGAGGGTTGATATCCGGAAACCCTCTTCTCGCGCGTAATTAAACATTCAACGGAATTCCAGCCATCCCTCTTCCGCGTCGAGCTCAATTACTAAAAAGAAGGAACCGTGGAAAATTGATTGTGTTCCGAAATGTGGAACGTTTCTGCATGAAATACGCGGCCGGTGCCTCCGGTTCTCCACAAATCTCTCGCGCTCGCGTGCATCGAACCTCGCAATTTCCTTGCTCGAATAAATCAACGAGAAACTCGGTATCAGGGGATAGAGTCTTCCTATCAAACAAGCCGGGGTAATTTTCGCGGGGATCTTCTGCGATCGGGCAGTTTTTTCGCTGCCACGACCCACGTGACTTCTCGAAACCCCCTTCAGATTAATCTGATTAGACCTTCGATGGAGACTCGAATGGTCGATCGAAGCCAACTTATTTCAAGTTTACGGTTGCCCGTTAGATAAAAATTGGTTTCCACTAATGTCCTCGCTGGATGGCCACATCGAGAACGGTTAGCATCGAAACGCTGCGTTAATGGCGCATTATTAGCGACGAAGATAGGCGACGGTAGGAACGAATGGTTATGAAGTGTGCTCGCTCGTGTTTAGAGGGGGAGAGCCGGTGCATTTCGGTGGGAATAATAGCTGCATAAATCTCGAGCGACTTCCATGAGTAACCTTGCTCCGAGAGCAACTGGATGCCTGCCAGAACAACGTAGACAAGAATGAATATTGGCCCGGAAGCGTTTCCTTGAATAAAGAATGCCTCCTAAGTGCACGCGTGGAACGCATCGTCTGAAATGCGTTCCGTGTTTATTTCGACTCGGTTGCTCGCCGATTATACGCTCGAACTCTTCTTAATATCGTATTTTCTCCTCGCCTTTGGCAAGAGTGGAATTGCCAGGAGGACAGCAGAACGATGACTCGCGAACAGATTCTTCTCTCCACTAGCTCTCGTATCATTCGACAATTCCAATGGATTCGACGTGGGCTAATTACTCGAGGCATATTTCACCGTAATCCCTCGTATAAAACGGAGACGCCTCCCAGGAAATTCTTCCGCAGGTCCGCGGAGAACGGTCTCACGGTTCCTCGTTCTTCATTAACCATTCATCAGCGTCTTCCTCGAAATTTCCCACGAACAGTTTGGCGGTTTCTCACCTCCCTGAACTTGTCCCACTGCCGTTGCCAAAACGACAATACTGCGTAACGGCAGAGCCTGGTGAACGACGAGCCTTCTTAGCGGGGGTGCATTAAGAGGGTCCTTAAAGTGTCTCTCGCAGTTGGTCGACGGAGGGCGGAGCACCGACCGCCGCTAAATCGTCGAGTTTCCCTCTTAATTACGATCCACGGGGATCCCTGTTCGACTCTTGGTCCGTTTGGACGAGACACAACCCCCAGCCCAGGGCCCAGGCGAATATTTTCGTCCAGCGTCTTCGATTCATTAGACGACGCTCCGAGCCATTTCGAGCGCAGTCGTACCGCTCCACCGCGGTTCATTTAATTAACGGGAGATTAGCCCTGCACCATCGTACCTCTCCAGGATTTCCTCTCCATCTATCCGCCCTGGTAACTTGGACATCGCCTGTTAAGACTGCATTTCCCGTCCTGGAAGTTCCGCGTCAGACGAGGTACCACGCGGAGGGTGGTTGGTGGTTGGCTCGTCGTTCTTGCGCGGCGCTTTGGCGAACAATCGCCGTCCATTGTTTTAGGCGGTCCCTTCGTAATTTTCTGCGACTCGTGTGTGGTATTAACAGTGATCTTGGGATAATTAGCGATTCTTGTGACGAGCGGGGATTCGTCCGATGGAGATTGTGAATTATGTGAATGGGAGGCGTATGTGCGCGAATTGTACGACAGTGGATTGCATGATCGCGATTGTGAAGTTGAAGCAGTTGAGAGAAAGTTTGGAAGGGCTTGGCTGGGAAATTTCTGAAGGATCGTGGGTATCGTAGGAAGATGAGATCTATTCGTCTGGTAGATTAGTTGGATCGGTTCGATCGTTAGAAGTTTCGTAGGAGTGGCTGTTGGCGAAGGTGGCACGATAATTGGCCAAAAATCGAGCCTGGTGCACGCGATGGAGGGGTCGTCGAAGGATGTAAAAGGCAGACGATGTTAATTGTGTGTGGAATTCGCTGAGAATCGGGGCATGTGTGCCACGGCTAGTGGATGATTGATGATTCTGGATGACTCTCTGATTTCAACGTTGCCGTACATCGTTAGCGTGGATGAACTTGTTTCGTGTGATGTTGAAGAGCGTTGAAGGAATCATTTATCTCGTGCGTTCAGATAATACACTTTTTTTCTCTCTTTTTTTTTTGTTTGTTTTTAATATTCTTCTAAAGTCTTGGAGCGAGAATAATTATTTTTCTGTGTACGCTTTCACCGTTCAAATCGACGTTAGCCGAGCAAAATGTTTTCGTTCAAATTGGAACCGAACGCAAATTGGATTTAGAACAGAACACGTTCGACCGTCCGTTTTAATTGGAAGCTATAACATATTTCTATAATTTCATGCTAATGGACAATTGCTAGTTAGCACGGTGAATGTGGCTAGATTCGCCCGCGTGTATTACACATTCACTGTAACGTCAACGCTTGGTTCGTCCCTTTGCTGCTCTAATTAATTGAACTATTTCCCAAGGTTAAAGTCATCTTCAAACTCATCTTGTCCCCTTCATCATCCTCCCTTCATCGTTCGCAATAGACCAGCGACACCATTGCACACTTCTACGGAACTCACCGGATCCTCGCATCCCACACGAAACATAGAAGAAACCCACAGCACGAATCATCAGTCTCCCCATTTCTTTTTTTTTTTTTTTTTTCTATTTATCACATCGTACAAAACCTCCATCGAGAATGGAATAAAAAGGAACATGTACAATTTATTCTTAGATTTTCGATCAATATTTAGTATTCAGGTTACCATTCGACCGAATCGATACTCATTACGTATACTTGCTGAAAGGATTAAGGTCGCTGTCGCGCGGCACGAAACGCGCGCGCGCGCGCGCAGAGTTCTCGAACGAATTTTTTCCAAAGGCAGAAAGAGAATGGCGGAATTTGGATTACCAACGGATATACGAATAAACGAAACGCCTGCGAAGGGCGTTGTCGGTACGCTCGTTTAAATTCTCGCGAATTTTCCGCCTCCGCGAGCTGCCCGCGTCCCGGTTAATTGGCGCACGTAATCAAACCCGTTTAACGGCTGTAATTTATACGCGTATGAATTACATCGTCGTCGACGCAGGAAAGAGAGAGAGAGAGAGAGAGAGACGATCGCGATTCTTTTGCGCCAGCGAACGAGTTACCCGGACGTAGGCGTAGACCGATGTAGCCGCAATTGATAAACCGCGAGCCCACGTGCATTGTTATGACGGTAATGATGACGTTAGTGCGTTCGTTATAACCGAGCCGGCGACTGCATCGTAATAAGCTGCCATTGATGAATATTCAATAGCACTTGTAGCCTGGTTCCGGCCGTGGCTCGACGCGTTCGTTCCAGATGACGAGTTTCCTTCAATTGGAAAGGGTTGGATACCCTTGTCACGTTGCAGTTGATGTATCGCTCGATTATCAGCGAAAGATACGCGAGAGAGTCGCGCGTCTACCCTCGTCGACGCGAGCTAAGTTTGACACAAAAATTAAAGGTCAAGAGACGGAGTGGACGCTCGATGGCCTCGAAGAAAAACGTGACTCGCGACGATTTTCGGATAGATATGTGATCGAGAATTCGCGAGCCTCGATAAGAGAGCCTTCGCGATCGATTCTTTTATTGCCGTCCTTATTTTAAATCGTATCACTGATGCTCGAGTAGACGTTACGTGTTATTTACGAACTGGCTCGATCAAACATTTCCGTCTTACCGTGTGTGGATTGTCACAGTTACTCTAAACGTTCCCTCCGTCTCGAAAGGAGAGTGGCACGTCGGATGGCCAGGGATATTCATCACGCAGAAAATCCGTGAAACCCATCCGGCGTAGTTTGCAGCGGCGACTCGAAATTTCGTTAAACTCGCCCCTAAGCCCTGTTACGCAGGTGCAAGTGTGTATATATTCGGTGTTAGTTGTAAAATCCGGCGGACAGCGGCCCGGAAACGAGATCCTCGCCGCGGCGTGGAACATCGCTCCTAACATCGCGTGTGTCGCGAGGGTTGCGGCGATCCATGGCAAACTCAATTTTCGAAACAGCCAGAAGCTCGGTAGGTGAAAGTTCAGGGCTCGGTTGCTGCGTCTGAACGCGCCCGCCTACCAGGCCACGTCCTCCGTGCCGTCTCGCTGTTAGCTTCGACGGAAAGTTTCGCTCGCGAGTTTAAATGGTCGCGCGCCGGTTCGCGAATTTCTTAAAAATCGCGCTCGCGGTGTGTAATCACCTGTGCATCAGAAACGACAGCACAGCGATCGTATTAAACGGAACAGCGAGGGGGTTGGAAAAAGTTGTGCCTTCAACGCGTATCTTCGCACCCTGTTATCCGGTAAATCGCGATAAACGATCGCTGACTCGGATGTAGCTAAAACTAGACCGCTGTACACGATCAGGATGTTTGCACCCACGTATTTGCGTGTACACGCGATGTCAGATAGAAGAGAATGCGGGCGCTAGATGTCAACATAATTGGACACGGAGGGATGAGCGTTGGCGCGAGAGAAAGGGAGATTGCCATTAGTAACGTGTGCACGCCGCCTGTGGGGCAGGGGTGGATTGTCACGTGGTATTACATCCCTCGCGAGCAGGCGGCTCTATTTTCAGCAAGGTGGCATCGATCGCCACTAAATTATTTCGAGCCGCCTACCCATATACGAGAGGTGGCCTGAGAAGACTGACCTACATCCCTCTTCCTCTTCCTTTCGCTCTTTCGCCGGTTACCATTCTCTCTCGCGCGCGCACACACACCCTTCTGGGGTGCTCTCCGGTACTTTCTCCCCGGGAACACGTCGCAGGCCGGTGCACGCTGCTTTTCTGCGCGTTCCTTGCTTTAAGTAGAATAGCCCCGGATATGGTCGGACGCGCTGGTAAAAGCTACTTGCCCCGACGCATCGCGGACCCCTGGTCCTTTTCAATCTCGCAAAGAAGCGTATTTGGGACGACGGCGTCCAAGTACTAGACGTTCTTCAGGGCTTTCCCTCTGCGCGAGCCGTACCATCGAATCGAGAGATTCGTACGATTTTAACTCTCGACAGAGAGGAGACGTCTCGAAAGTCCTGGATCTCCCACGTTTCGTTGACAGATTTATTTAGTTTTTTTTATTATTATCCTTGGAATCTTTTTATGCGACCTTTTTCTTGCGAACAATCTGGAAATTGCTTCGAGAAAAGATCGATATTAAAACGGAAGATTTAACGTTCACCCACGGATGGTGAATTCTTCGGTCGATGGGAGCTTAAGGGAGATCGTTTGACACGTGTCAGTCGTGTGCTCCAAGTAGAAACTGATAGTCGTTGATCAGACGTAACCGGGATGGATTTTGCTTGTCGTTCGACGATTGACACTACGCGCACGGCTATTGATAGGTTTACAGAGGTCGATAAACCCCTGAGGTTAACCCTTTCATGGGTTTGCGGCTGCTTTATTAATGCGCGGCACATTGACGCGCGAGGCGGCCGGGCTTAAAACGTAATTTACAGTGCGATGTTACATCAATGCTATTTGACGTTTATTTACTTGCTTTCGCCGTGTTTATCGAGCCGGTAGGAAACGTTTCGATATCTAGGTAATATCCGTGAACGCGAATTTGCCGGTATTTACCGGAAGTATGTCAATGTTATTGCGTTACGTTTAATGTCGCCAGTTCTCGAGCGCACTTGTACGTGTATCTTCAGGTTAGGAGCGTCAGGATTATTTGCTGACTGGGGAAACTTTCTGTAATTGCAGTTACCGTTTCACTTCGTACGAGTTTTGATCGATCCTTCTCTGCTCTATTTCGAAAACTCGCGTTTCGTAGTCGTTTAGAAATCGATCGATTTTTATTTTCACCGTAGATTAACAATTTCGCGCGCTATCCGTTTGATTTCTCCGCGAGCGCGAAATGCAACAGTCAGAGACGAAACGTTCCTCTTTATACCTCCGTGGACCTCGAATAACTCTGGCGTATCGAAAATATTTCTCCTGGCAAAGTAGTCTGGCGAGCGTGCCGTTCAAATGCGTGATTCGTAACATTTTCTGAACGGTAAGCCACAAATGGAACTGTCGCGAACTGGTAAAAGCCAATCGGTCTCGTTTTTTCGCCCCACAGAACTATTGGCAGCGAACCGCGCGAAAAACTCCCCGACAAATATAGTGGCTAATGTATTTACTCGCTGAAACGCCGCGCGGAGGACACGCCTTTGCGTTCGCGTTCGTTTAACGGTTTAACGATACTCGTTTTAACGCGAGGAAATTATGCAAATTAGTGGAGTATTGCAAGCTTGTGTACACGGTAAGCGGGTCGCTTGAACCTACGCGTTTCGCAACTTAATCCCGTATGACTAACGAGTATAGGACATAAATACACACGGTGAGACCTTAGCAGATGACGTTAGACCCGTTTACACCGAACAACTGTAACCTGTCTGCGCTCAGAGAGAGAAAAGTATCTCGTATCCGCTCCTTTAGAGGGATGTTACGCGACAATCCCTGGAATAATCGAAATCAATGAAAATTGCGGTAAAATATTGGGAGCGTGTTTGAAAAGTGTCGAGAACATGATTTCCTAAATATCGCGAGACGATACAGAAGCGCAAGAGGGTGGCAAAAGGGGGTAGGTTCGGCCCATCCGGCTCAGGCGATGGAGTTAAGTGGCGCGATTTTTCAATTCTCTGAGAGTCTTTTCGTGTATTATTAAAATGCAACGTTACGGAAGAGTTATGGACGCAATGAATATTCCCCTTATATAATGACTCTGAAAAATTCTCCTCCCTGGACGCGTACACATTTTTTATGACTGCAATCTTTCGCCGTGGGTAGCTAAATAATGCACCCAGCCGGAGCTCGCGCGTCCTGCTTCCTCGCCTTATTTCCTCCCCTTCCTTATCGGATTGTCGTCGACGAGCTAATTTTCGGTGAACGCGTTCGTTTTCGGAAGTTCGACGTTCATAAAGACGACTCGTCGAAAGGTCCAAGACAACGAAGAAGAATTAAACGCAGGGCGCAATTAAACGACCGAAAAGTGCCGGGTGGAGGGTCAGCAACGAGGGTTGCGGTTTAATCGAAGCCGCGGAGCAAGAATTTCCGGCGGTTCCCCAACGAAACCAATTTACGTTCCAGCAGGATCCGTGGCCCTTGCTTGGTCGCTGTTTCCGTTCCCTTCGTCAAGGCTGAGAGATTCCGCAGTGTCAGTAACGAAGAGCGTAGACGCCAGAGGGACGCGTGCCTTATCCAGAGATGCGCGCCACGTTTCAGCTTTCGATCGCTCGAAAAGATCGAGCTTCGTCGACCAGTCGCGTTAAAAACAGGTTACGAAACGATACGAAAGCGTCGACCCTCTTTCCATTCCCTTCCTGTCGCCACGTGATTTAATATCGAAAAATTATCCCAACGGTGAGCGTTCACCTCGAGGATCCCAGTTGCCAGTGGGCCAATGGATCATCGACGATGGCTGGCTTGGCGAACTTTTGCACGAGGTCGTGCCAGCTCCATCCGATATTAAGAAACTTTCCATCGGTTCTCGTGCTTCCGGTCGAAATGAAGTCCGGATACGCGTGCAACGAGATGCGGAGGCCGGGTCGAGAGACTCGGCTCGGTTTCTGAGAGGGTCGCCAGAGGAACGCGGAGCTGGATGAAGCGCAAAGAGGGACCCTGCGGAGGGTTGGAGGAGCTCGCGAAGGGAGAATGAGCAGCGGCGTCATTAGCGTCCGGATAGACACGAGAGGGAAACAGGAAACGGTCCTTATCCGGACGAGCAAGCCTATATCCACGGAGGACACGATACACGCACGGGCGCAAAGCGAAACGAGCCTCCCCCGCATTGATGCGGCCCATCCGGCGCTGGTCACTGGGTTCTGCCATCCTTGAACAATTTGCGAACTGCGATGCGCAGCGAGCTGCCACGGGATTAGCCAATAAGCTTAATGGAAGACGCTCGTTCCACCTGACGGGCGAACGGACCACGGGCTCTGGCGCTTCCCCTCTGATATATTCATGATCGCGGAATATCGGCTGACGCGCGGCCCGCCCCGATTCGCGCCGATCATTTTCGGCTCGCGAGTCACTGTTAGCCCCCTGCGCCAGAGAATTCTGCTGGCTAGCAAAATAGCTACCTCGCCGTTTTCACCGTCCGGAAGATGGAATTTTCGCTCGAGCAGCCGTCGAAGAATGTTTGGAAGGTTTCGTCGAGCAGTTTCGGTGTAATCCAATTATCGAATATCGGAATATCGGGGAAACTGTACGGTGTGGGCCATTGGTTATTAAAAGTTGGCGGGATTTTTCAGTGAGAACTATCTCCACTCGGTGTAATAGAGTTCTCGTCTTTCGTAGGCATAGATTCGGATTAAGCCCTCGTCAGAGCGTCGAGAGATCGCACGGCGAACCGACGGAGACGAGGAAAATTAAAATCACAATTATGCAAGGATTCTTATTCATGACCGTCGGTATCCGACGACTTATATCTTATTACTCGTTACTCGAGCGGCTCGCGGTAATCCTCTTTTCTTTCAATAAGTTCCGCGAGAATATTCGGTTTTCCGCCGCGTAACGAGGCTGGATTTCATCCGAGCGAGGATTATAACTCCCGCCACGGGCGCACGGTTATCATTGTTCCTCGCAGTTGGGATTTAAAATGTATCCACAGCCGCGAGCACCGGCAACTTATAAATTATTCGAACGAATCAAATCCCAGGAAAGGTTTCGAAAACGCGACCCGAATACAGCCGCTTCTGTCTACGAATCGGTTTCAAGTTCTCGCGCCTTCGCTTCGCGAAAACTTTTCCTCGAGCCAAGACTACGATGTCGATTCGTTTCGAGTCCTCTCGCGTTGTCTTTTCTTTCTTCTCGCGATTCTCTGTTACTCTTTCTCATTTATCGCCCGACGCAACTTCGTTCGTCGTTTCTCTATATTATTAACTAACCAAACACGATTCGTATCAACGTCTCGCTCTATTTCCTCCCTCTTCCACCGCCTACTTCAATCTCTTCGACCAGTTGTCCTACATTTTTTCGCGAGACGAGAAGAAGAAGCCTTTGCTGAAATCTTAACTCGCATCCGTTGTCGAGGCGCTTTATTTCGAATTCATTTCTCGAAATGCACGTCGAAGATTCGTCTATCGTCGAACGAGTTTCCTCTACCGTGAAAGGGGCGAGCGAGACGAGCATGGAGAGACAGGAAGTCTAGGGAGTTGCCCACGGAGCTGGGCAACGAAGCGCGAGCAACTTCTTCGGGCGCAAGTTTCTGCTGTCGTCCGATTCACGGGCCACGTGTTGCGGATATACTACATCGATCTGGCTAGCAGGCGGTCAGACAAGACAAACGGGGCTCTCGAGCGTCGTTCTCGCTTTGATCGAGGCGCCGCTGATTCCAGCTTTCGTTTCAAAGCGAATCGAGCTTAGGCTGAGGTCTTCTTTCGGCGTCCGGATCCGTCGATCGTCGACGCGAACGTTGCACCAAAGGATGGACAGTGTGCGCAACGCGAATGCTATTGGAGAGAGCAATTACTTTGTCCCTTTGAGTAATCGTTCGAATCCCACGACACGAATAAAAGTAATTCAAGCCGGGTTTTACGTTGTGTTAACAGTTAGATTCGCGTGGGATACAGTGGCGAGGATGCTTGGGAATAAATACTGCGAGGAGAAAGAAAGTATTTCCTTCCTGTCCCTGACAAATGCTTTTTCATTCTCCCAGCGACGGTTATCGGCCAGCGCGCCGGAAATTTGCCGAATATACGTGAACTGGGGCCATTTCCAGTAACGAGTCGCCTGCGAGACGCGGCTAGGGTTCAGAATAAAAAGTGGGACGCTGTTGAAAGAAATCCGTACGAGCCGTCGTGGAACATAATAGAGTTCACTGGGACAAAGGGCGTGTATAGTTCGCAGCATCGTGTACTTTTCCATGGCCGCCAGCAGCGATATTCCATTGCCGCGCTGGTCGAGAAGAGCGCAAACCTCCTCGAAACTGCCACTGTTTCGTTTTACGACGATTAACGAACGCGATCGAACGATCAGTATGCAACTCTACTTAGGCAATCAGCGACGAGTCTTGAAGGGATCGTATTCTTTTTATGGACATCTCGAGAGTCTGCGAAATGCACCATCAAACCACTGAATCCAAGGTGAAACGTAAAGTTAAATCGAACTGGATTCGAAAAGAAGCTTCAGGAGTTGACGCTCTATTTCTATCGCGTCGGTTTATAGCGGTAATTCATACAAAATCGAAGCGTTTATTTCCGATTGTAGCGACCTCAGCATCCGGAGTCTAAAATCAATTCGAGTGACGCGTGCTGTCGAGGCTATTCGCGTTTCGAATCCACAGAGAGGTCGTCTACTTATCCGTCAGCCGCATAAAAAGGAGGCAGAAACGAGCCTCGTCAGAGGAATCAGGGCAATCGTAAAATCTTTACCACCATCGCCCCTCGAATAAACCGTTGAACGCGCGAAACGATCGGGAACGACAGCTACGCGGGCCATTTGCCTGTTGACGAAAAGAGGAGACCAGGCGAACAATCGATTCCCCAGCGATCGAAGAGTATCTCACCCTCCATGAATCACCAGCCACATCGATATGGAGGCACTCGAGGAATCGACGAAATCCACGGTGAAAACGTGCATCGCGCGAGCAGAAGGTGTGACTCGCGACGGAAATTCTTGGACGATGCTGAGCGCGAGTGCATGCGAATTCCCTTCTCCGCGCGTTCATTTTTCAACGAGCACCGCCAGGATGGTGGTTGATCGATAATCCAGAGCGACGACGAGTCGCTCGAGGAAACACCGTCGCGAGATCCTTGGACCAGTCGCGTGGTGCGACGATCGTCTCCAGTTTTCCAACCGTTTCTCCTTCTTCTACGTTCGTTCTCCCAGCGAAGGAGAAAAGGACGCAGAGAACGGTGCGAGGGGTGGGTGGAGAGCGTGCAAATTGATTCCTTGTGTTCGCACTTAAGTGCCTCCTTATCGGTTGGGATTTGGGCCTCAGCCAACTGCTATGACGAATGGCTCGCGACGACGCGAGCGGAATCGCGTGGATCGTATCTGATTTCGCCTTTCTTGGCGCGCTCGTTCGATCGAACGTGGCCGGTGGATTAAAAGAACCAACCGTTGGTTTCCGTGTGAATTCAATCGAGTCGAGTTTCTTCGGAGGAGATACGTTGCCGGGTTGTTGCGTTTTGGGGGTTCTGGAGTTTGGGTAAGTTCAAGGGGTGCTTGACGCGTTCGTACATTATTAATGACGCGACTGGGATGTAGCTACGTTCATTACACAGTTGTGATACAACTCTGCTTACACGCGTTTAAGTGCTCGTGATACACGATCTTCGGATATCGTGGTTCTGTACGGAGAAGAATCGAGAGTTTGACTAATTGCAGATATAACAGACGTTCATTAGACGCGAGCCTTAGACGCGTGTCTGCTGGGGGTGGTTTCGCGGAGGAACTCGATTTTATTCTCGTTCTAGACTGGCAGAGACGCGGTAAAGTGTGCCATTGTTGGCGTCTGTAAGTATTTTTTTTATCCTTTGAAGCAGTTCTTTCTCGAGAGTAGATTGCTCGCGGTTCACCTCGAGAGAGGGTACTAATTCACGAAATAATTCGTTCATCTTGCCACCTTTCGCGCGTTTATTCGGTGCACGGCTTCGAAATTTGTCCGTCCGCAAATCTATCGAACGAAAAAAGTCAATTCAACTGTCGTCCCTGTCTTTACTGTCACCGGCTGTTTCGCACCGTGGAATTGAATGTTCACGGCTGACAAAGAGCGTGGCGCGAAAAATAATCATCCCCTTCGTCCCATTCTCCCACGCTCGCACCATCCACCCAGCCACCCCCTTCCACGACCCCGTAGTTGGAACGTAGAAACGAACAAGCGCGCGGACACAAAACGCGCGTACGCGGCGCTCAAAGGGCGGGCGAAACGGAAACCAGGTCAAGCGAGAAATCATTAGTCACTACTGCGATTTTTCACCCTTCAGACTTACTTTCGTTGCGAATTCACCGGTCGCGCGCGCTGCCTCGAGTCTCTTGCACGCTGTACCACCGATTCGTTACGCCCGTTATAGGAGGTGTGCGCGCGCCCTCTCAGGAGGACTTGAAATTCAATGAGGGAACAAGAGGGAAAAATTGAGACGGGGAGAGATGGTAGTGTTGCACCCGGTCTGCTCGCGCTGGCTCCATCAAATGGGGAGAGATTGATAAAGAAAATTGCGGAATATTCGACAAAGGGCGCTGGGCGTACGTTCGCGCACGCGAGCCAGATTTCATAGTCGACGAGGTGAATCTCGTCGGCGGGACGATGTATAAAATTATCTTTAAAGGATGACGTTTAATTAAATGTGAAGAGATCCTCGAGCGCGTAGTAATTTTCTAAAAAGATGAAGGAAAAAGGAATAAGGAGATGATAGTAATTGGACACGACGATTTTCCTCGATTTCGCCTCTGCTTCTCATTTCCATCGATTTCGCGTAGAAATTTCTGGCAAAAAAAAAAAAGAAGAAAAAATACATAAAACGCTCGAGTGTCCAGCAACTTGAACCAATTAAGCTACTACACCAATTAGGGATCATTCACGATCGCATCGCGGGTCTGAATCCGAGCATACGCCCAGGGGGTAGGTTCGTTTCGCGACAGATCGAAAGGAGCACGTGAAAGAATCTCGTGAAAGGCGTGCTTAACCCGGTTGACGAGTTCATCCGCGACGAAAGGAAGAGGGACAGGGCGGCGGGAGGGCCGCGTCTTGCTTTCCCGCGTCGACGAGCGACGGAAACGCTGTTCACGCCGAAAGAGTCTCTTCGACCCGGAAAATTTTAACGAGACGAAGCGTTTCGTTGAAAACAAGGAATCAACGAGGCTTGGACGCCTTCATGGAAACCTTCTGTTCGAACCAACGAGCTCAACCGGATCGATTTCTACCATTCGTGTTCTTTGCGAGTACATCTCGATACTTGCAGTCATTGCATTGATAACTGATTGAAAGGTTTCACACTTCTGATCATACATCTTAATTAAGAGGATCGATTTTGAATTAAATTGATGATTTTAAATACTAGAAGTGTTGGGGTTTGGAAGTAGCTGCTGGAAAATTCTTGGGCGAATTCGACGAGGTCGTGAAAGTCGGACGTAGCAGCCAATATCAATTTCCCGTGGCATTCCCGATGCCTCGCCGCTGTACAATGCATGAGACAATCGAACCCACTACCAAGAGTGGTGCTTCGAACTTTCTCGAGCGATATAAGGTGAATCTTCTCCCTTAACTTTCCTCCTTCGTGCATCGCTCGTGCGAGGTACCATGATCGAGAGCCATTTCATGAGTGCTCGTTACCATCGACATACATATTTTCAATGATTGTTACTGTCCACTGCGAATCTTCGCACTCGATGGATCTCCCAATGGAAAAGCTCGCATGGAATTCGGAGGGTTCCATTCAAACAGCTCGATCGGGGCAATCGATTAGTCTCGATTTCAGCGAGCAAGTAAGACGATTCGACTACGCGATTCCAAATATTTGCCGTGAGAGAGGTTACACGTGGCAAACGTGGCGTGAATAAGAACGATCCGCCTTTTCAATTGTTCTCTCGCGTTCCTTTTTCGACGCGTAACAGCGCTCGTGGCCTCTCCGTGGCTCCGACGAACGCGTCACGAATTCACAATGAACGAATCGCGTGATCCCGTCGTCGTCGTCGTCGACGAACTATTCGTCGCGACGTTCAGATTGAAAGTCAGCCGGGTAATATTTTTCCACGGGTGAACTTGATTAAATCGCCGGTCGCAGGGAAGACCGGTCGGCCCTTTAAACGGTTGGCTGAGCCCGCGCATACACGCGGTTCGCCGCGACGGCAACGCTTGCGTCCGCCGCCGCCAGCTGCGAGCGAATGCAATTTTCTGCCTCGGTTTCCCACGCTTCCTCTCTCGACCGTCCGGTGTTCGGCGTTTCCCGCAACGGAAGAGATCCTCGAGACTTCACGCGTGGCTCGCGAGGAGCGGATCTCGGCCCGCTGGAGCCGGGATACCCCGGCAGACAGCGGGTTAAAACCGCGGAGAGGATTCTCCGCGTGCCTTTTCACTGTGGCGAGCATCGCCGCGTTTGCTATATAGAGAAACGCGTCTGAGGGAAGTTCGTCGCGAATGAGAGAGCCGTCGAGTGCGAGGATGGAGCGGATGGAACATTTCGAACGCTTAATCCCTTAATCCTTGTCTAGAAGAATTGAAGAACTTTAAAGGTTGGCGAGTGTCTCGTATTTCGCGTTTAAGCACGCGTAAACCGCTGAGGACTGCGTCAGCTGTTTTCTATTTACGTGGAATTTTGATACGCGATTCGTAAATTTCGTATTTCATCGTCGACGTGATTTATTAGAGGCGTAAAACTGAGGACGCGAGTCCGCATGGGAAATGCATTCGCCTGGCTCGAAAATGGAACGAAAGAACGCAACAGATGCATTACGCTAACGTCCTAACGTCGCCGGCTCCCGGCTGAATTTCGAATTCCGTCGGCGTTTGTGGAACCCGGCTGATGACATCGCCGCTTTGTTTCTGTCTAGCCCGTTCAAAGAGTGGGCTCTTCCTGTTTCTTCTCGCCCGTTTAACTCTTTCGTCTCGACTCGTTCCGCGCCGCCGGCGGATCGCAATGAAAACGCCCGAAAAATGTATATTCGAGACGAGGTTTTCAAAGAGGAGCAGGCTTGCGAACAGAGTTCATGGACCTGGGTTTTTTTTCCTGTCGAATTTGATGGCTTTCGAGGATCACGTTTCACTGGGATTCCGAATTACGCGTCGAAAGGAGTTTCATGGAACAACCGAATTTATATAAAAGAAGAAATTGTCAATTTAAATTCAAAAAATAGAAGACCAACCGATCCCTCCTTCGATTCCATCCTTCTAATTTAAAATTTCAAACTATCTGTCTTTCAAGTGCCGGGAAACTGATCAATAGTTCCAACCCTTTTCGTTCCATCCCGGCATCCATCTCGATAGCGTGGAACCGCAAAAAGCTCGCTGGTAAACCTGACACCTCGAATTGAACCTCGAATTGAATTACGGAAACAAAACGGATCCATTTCCACGTGGTTGTCTCGAACTGATGCGCGCAGCACCCCGCGACACCCCCAGAGCCGTCGTCCCACGTACTGCACCCCTATCAGAGGAGCGCATGGAGACGCGAAGAATTTCTGCATCACGCGAGAGTCGGCGAAAGCTCGCGTGAGCCTTTGAAACGACGGTTTTCTCATCTTAAGTGCCGGCGCACCTATCTCCTGCCGCCTTCTGGGAGGGTGGCTTACGTTTAAAGCACCGCCACCCCCGTGCGCCCACGTCCGCCCACCCCATTCTGTCGCGCGACTCTTCTCAGAGTCGTTGCTTCGCAGACGCAACGATGGTGCCCGTGCCATTAGACGATTCCACCTCGCCCTGGAATGCTCGCAATAATGTTACAAGCGTCACTGCGGCCTCAGACAAAGGTAGACCCGCTGCCCTTGCAAATGCGCCCCGATCTTATTAGCCCCCGGATAGTTCTTTCGAGGTGAGAGCGCGGAGCAAGGATTTTTATCGCATTACCAGCCAGTGCCTAGACGGTGGACTCGAAGCGAATCTGTATCAAAGCGACTCGGCTAATCGAATTAAACGAGGCTCGATATAATTTTAATAGGAGAAGGCGAAGCTGTGGGGGGTTGTTAACGAAATGGACGCAGCTCCTTTTTCCATTACCCTAACGTTCTCACGGCGTGCTATTCTCAACGTTCGTTTCTATCGCGAGTCTTTCTCTTCTGCTTTCTTCCGTCCCGCGAGCTCTCCGTGTATTGTTCTTCCTTGCACGAATCGACGACGAAGACGCGATTGTCACGTTCTCGCCGGATCGCGGTAATTGTATAACATCCACTCGCGAGTTAAAAGCTTCTCGATGGGTTTTGCTTTAAACGGAACTTCTCTGCCGGGTTCGTAGCTGGCGTGAAAGTTCGTTTGACTCGTTGAATGAACTCGCTGGTGGAATGGTAGAGTCATTCGATTCATTAAATCTTCCCCGGTTCTCGCCACGAATATCGCTAGGAGGGTGGAGCGCGAAGAATTCGAGCTTCCAGGTCATCTCAAAGAGGACACGTAACCGTTCGAGGGTCAAGATCCAATAAATCTCGTGCTCGGAATACTAAATCCTTCTTACGTCGTCCTGTCGATCGTGTCCTCTCGATCTCGTCGTTCTTATTCGATCGACGTCGTGCGCACACGCTCTGTCCTCTTCGGTCCTGCGCGAACCAGGACTCGCGTCAGACTTGTTATCAATCGTTAATGGTAATTCGAGGCGATGAAATTCAACGAACTTTCGGGAAGGGGGTCTCGATCGTCGATGAGCGTGAGATTAGCTTCCGTCCCTCGAAACATTACGCTAGCTTCCGGCGAATCGACGCTGAAATTAATGCCATCGGGGTAGGCTTCGATAGGGTTAGGCGACGCGCCTCGATGGCCGCGCGCGCGCTCGTCGTTGGACCAGCTCCAAAGCGCGCAGCAAGTCGACGATAGCCTGGCGGACTTGTATTCGTTTCCATACAATTTCGAGTTAATCCGCGCGCCAATCGGAAACGCAAACTGATATTCCCATGAACATTAGTGGGATTCGTGTTTAGGTACAATTTTGATCAGTAACGATTAAATCGCTGGAGATAGATCCAAGGCAGGAAGGGGGTGGATGTTTACGCGAGTCTATGGGACGCAGTCTATAATAAGTAATGACCCAGTGTGCTGAAATCCTACGAAGTAAGAGCCTTAAAGCTGCGTCGCACCCGAGAGAGTGCGCCACGGAAACAAGTCTACTTTATTACACACTCTTGGGACCAACCGGTACGCCACACAATAAACTCAGACCGCGGCTCAGGACTCTCAGAGAGTAGCTTCGAAGAAAAGCAGATTTCTTAACTTGGAACTGCCCCGTAATGTTCTCGAGCTCCTTGAATTTTCGTGGCTAAATGTCCCCTGAAAGTTACCCTAAAAATTCGTATTCTACCATTAATCCATTTCTACCATTAAAGGAGTCGAGGTGAAGGAAAAAGACGCGAGATCGTTAGTCGAAATCGTTCAGCGAGCCTCGAGGAACCGCGATCAAAAAATCTCCACCCCCGCGATCCGTCGACGGAAACACTCGCTGGCGCATATTGCGTCCGCTGGAATTCGGTATCGCGGCCACTTTACTCTAACATCATCTTCCGTCGGTCCACTTTTCCTCCCCTGTTCATTGTACGGGCGTATCGTAAGCGGTACGCTTCGTCGTGACGATAGAGCGGGACGGAGAAAGAAGTACGGTCGAAAATAGAGAGGAAGAGCCAGGACGCATGGTCGTTTCTGCAAGGGACAGAGGCGGGACGGAGAGTCACGGGATTTGAGCTTGGAAGTGGTATATGACTATGATAGTCCGTTGCATATTTCAGGATCCACTTGGCGAGGCTGCTGGCAGAAGAGCGGCAGCCCGCCACGACAATTTCTCGCGCTCCGCTCGACTCTGTCGCGCGTACGTGTGTACGATCGGTCACACGTACGCGCGCGCGAGCGCACGATTTTACTCTCGGTTTCTGTAAAAGCTCTCGAAACCGCCGTCCGTGACTTAACTCGTCCCTAAACGGTGCCATTACCACCATAACCGAAGCGTCACCGTGGCTGGCCTGATAACGCACCCCCCTCGGACTGAACCAACCCCCGATTTCTCTGTCTCTGCCTGGTCGTGTTGCGGGATTAGCGGTGCTGGTTTCGAGAACGATCGATATCCGTGCGCCACTTTTTTCTCTCTCTCTGTCACTCTCTCGATTTTCTTTTTAGAATATTCTCGGAACGACTGGTGAAAATGTCGAATGAAGACGAAGGGATTATTTTTGGAAATGGCAAGAGAGAAAAAGAGCGCGGTTAAAGGTAGCAGCAGTGATGCTAGCTCACCTTTAAAACGCGCCTACCTGGCCGAGTTAGGAGACGAATCGCGTTAGGTTAGTGAACCCGTGGGCATTATTATTGCAACCGGATCCAACGACCATTAAACAACGAGGCAACGACGTGTTGCGAGCCGGCCGAACTGTTCACCGTGGATCACGTCCGCTTAGCGAAACAGCGATCGCCGTTCTCATTTGCTGCGCGGATTATGGGCTTTGATTAATTCTATAGGCGGCGTGATTAGTAAAAGTTTGCGTCCCTCCCGTCATTTACGTAACACCCACCGTTCCCTGTCCTGTGATGAGTTTTATCAATCATTCTCGATAATATTTCCGATACTGAAATCGGAGAGAAATTTGCTTTTATTTAGCAACGACGGGACACACACGTCCGTGTCGTTTCCCCGATTCTTTTTTAGTTTTCGTATAAAAATTCGTGACATTCCTTTCTGTCGAATATGCGAAAGTGTGCGTCATGAAAACATTCGTAGCATGCGGGACGAATTTCTCTGTTTCGCCCTCGCGAACATCGCTACGATATTCAACTTCTCGACATCGCCGCGTACTTCATATCTTGGAAACATTCTTCTCGATCATTCCTTCCTACGAGACGTTCTAACGGTTTTTCTTTTTCCATTCTTCTGTTGCAGGTACGTGTATCCGGGAGTCATTCCCTTTTTACCCGTCGCGGTATCGGTAAGTCCATTTTTGCAATGACTCGGCGTAGTTAATCTAACGAGCCCGGCCCATTCCGATACTTTTAGCGAAAGAGGTGCTCAAGGCGTGAGAAACACTCGAATCAAATTGAATGGAACTTTAGCGTTCCAATCGTTGCCTGCACATTTTATTCGCCTCTCTGTTTTACGTTCCGCCACTCGTCCGCCTCTTCCGTATCGCGTTGTCGGATTGGAATGCACTTCACCCGCTCTATCCGGATGATAATGCCTCCACTCGTACCCTCGCTCGTCCTCGACGCTAAATCTAGTCCCTCCTTTAAAGAGAGAAAGGACGTTTCCCGTCTGATTATAAAATATCTGTAATATTCAATAACGACGAGCGTTTTCACAAAAACCGGTCGAGGAGTTTCGCCAGGGGGAAGGACGAGGAACGATCGCGTCCGCGAGATGGCCGATTGTTAAATGCAACGGAGGTGGCGTGTCGTATCACCTTTTAGCAAGACGAGGGGTCGATGGTACTCGAACGACCGGTCGAGATATCGCGCACCTTTCAAACGCGCGCACTTCACCCTCCAGGCGGTCCCCTCTTCCCGTGCGACTCACCTGTTCCAACCCTGTCCGTCTAGCCCCAGCCGCCACTCGACGACAATGCACGCCCCATCCCCAACCGGCTGTTTTCCGCGCCGGAATCCGGGATAGCGTCGATAAAATATTAAGGCCACCGATATGTAGGCCAGTCACGCCTTATAAGCCGAGGGCTGAGGAATCGCGCGAATTCGTGTCTCCTTCGAATTCTTCCTCCATTCTCGCGCGGGGGATACGTGTCGGGTGCGACTGGCACGCGCGTCGATTTCCCTCGGATTTAGACGAGAACCAGGTTCGCCAATACACGTACGTTCGACTGGTATATTTTTGCCTGGTCAATCGTCTACATTTAGGGGATGAAAATAGTTAACAGAGTATTTAGTATCGTTTGTAAGGATCGTTTAAAATAATGCTAGCTTTTGCTGAGAGGTATTTAACAGCGCGCGAATATTGTTAACAAAGAAATTCCTCTTCAGTTCTACAGGGTAGCCCATTAAATTGTTATCGAGGTAACGCGGGAACCGTGCACGCTACAGCGCGGAATAACGCCGCAACTATTCACGAACTATGTTATAACTTATTCGTCGAAACGCCTGCCCGTTCCGCTGTATACAGTCTGGACTTTAATCCGTGCGTTCAAGCAGTTCGTGCCTCGGAATTATTTCAAGTATTTCGTTCGCGGAGGATGTGCCCGTTTTGTTCCCTGGGGAGGGGTGGAAGAACTATTTTCGACCAACGAGTGCTCTTTTTCTCTCTCTCTCATTTCCAAACTCGAACGTTACACTTTCCCTGACGACTCGCGAACCGAACTGTCGGTTTGTCTCGCGTCAGTCTATCGATCGATAAATAGTTGTAGCCCGCCAGAAATTATTTCGAGCCATAACGACGGCGATAACGCGCACGGAATTACGATCTACACGCGGATGTAGCTTCTAATAAACTAGCTTTACGATCACCTTAAAATTCCACTGGAATTCCTTTATAGCCTACCGTTTCGTAGGTCGTTACAACGAAGAGCATAAACAACAGAGACTTCCTTGGTACACCCTGTTTCGTTCGCCATCACCGTCCACATCGTTTCGTCCCGTGTTTTCCGCTAATCGATGATAGCAGGTCGCTCAATAATTATCCGGCTGTGTTTGCAACCCCGCGAGCTTCGTCTGATCGATTCCTCCACCCTATAGAAATCTGAACTTGATTGATCACCCAAAGATCGTATGTACGCAGATTGTTCGCTTTCAGAAGCCTGGTCGCTACCAATTAGGTGTAACTGGGTTGGCCATTTTCTTTCTCGAATCATTTACCGACGTCGCAGGTAAACGAACGGGTATCCGTTGAAATCAGACAAAAAATAAGGTCCATCGCGCGGGAAGGCACGAGTGGGTATTCAGAATGGACGGGCGAGCTGATCGCGGGGCCCATCTCCGATCGATCGATCACTCAGCGAGCCAATTAGGGATCAAAGATCCCACGATTGCTCCATTACGTCGAGGTACACTCGTTTTTTCTACGGCGAAGAAATTGAAGGGAAAAATAAGCTTCCATCCCTGGATCGGCAAAAAGCGCGATGATCCAGCAGTTCGTCGAACGCGGAAGCAATAATGGCGCGTCTCGTTTGCTACTCGGGTCTCGCCATTAGCCAGGCAACGGTGGGAGGCTTCCTCCAGCTTCGTCTTCGATTTATCCAGCTAATTTCGCGAATTAATGGCCGCGCCACCAGCTACGAATTACATCGTTCGAGTGGTCCCACTCGACCACTCTCTCGATCCTTTTTATTTTCGTTGGTAGCTGTCGATGGAAATCTTTGGTTCGCGAAGCCCGCGTTTCCTTCCGCGAGGGTTCACGAGAGTCAGCACGTGATCGAAGGAAAGCTACCAAGCGAACGAGCCTAACGATTCCTTCTCAAGGTTTAAACAAAGTCTCTCTCAAGTTCAATGGAATCTCACGCGTACAGAAAGTATTCGTATTTATCCAAAATGGTGGAAAACGATGGGCTGTTTTATGGAGAACACTTTTCACTCTAGAAAGGTTAAATGCTCCAAATTTCGTAGACCAAAAACAAGAAGTTACGCTCCATCTAATTACTAGACTAGCAAGCGCAATATCGATCGAATGAAACGTGAAATATTTCACGAAACCAGCGATGAAACGTGTCTCCATAGACATCGAATCCCAACGAGGTCGTGGAACGCTGAAAAAACTCCAGGGACCATGGATCGGTTCCGCGGATGAATTCTCAGCGGTGATACTTTATTGAAATTACAGAATTTTAATTGGGCTCTCCCGTGGCTGGCGGCTCGAGGGCCAGGCGATCTATGCCCGGTAACCGGCGCAAAGTTAATGAACCACTCGTGATTTAAGTGGTTCGGTTATATGGAACACGTTGCGAGGCGCTGCTTGCTAATAATCGCTACGATTTCCACGAAAGGAAACCCTTTTTTCTCCCCTGCCCCGGTCCGCCCCTCTTTATCCCTCTGCGCTAATATTGAATCACCCTCTCGCCGTTCCAGCTTCCTCTCGCGTTCACGGTCGCGGTTGTATCCACCGATCGAGCGTCGGTGTTTTTCGCGCGGGCGCCAGTCTCGAGCTAACGTTGTTACACGAGCTCGGAGGAATTACGCGATTCTAATTGGCCGACGCTTGGGAACTTGCAGAGCCCATAATCTTTGCCTAGCCGAAGCCGAGTACCTGCGCTCGTAATTTCGCGGGATTATGCCGCCGCGGACAGCGTTACACGGAATATCATCCTTTAATGCGCTCCGTGGGAAAGCTGCCGCCGTCGCGTTCCGAGCCGATGATTATTTTATTGCCCCCCGCGCTTTGGAATTAACTGGCAGCCTCCCGTAGAATGAACCGTCGGATATACGACCACCCCAGGTATCGATCAAATATTTTCCAATTAGAGTCGAGGCCATAAATCGGAAAAGCAAGTTTCTATCTCCTCTGCTCTATGACACGGAGGAGGAGAGCGTTGGAGAATTGCTGGGCCGTGAATCTTTCGCGATAAAAATCGGCGAAAATTTCCACCGCGTACCAATCGCGCGTGCAAACGCGGTCTCTTTAATCGCGCGTTGAAACCACGTGGGAAAAAAAGCTGGGGATGGAAGCAAAAGTGGCATGTCGAGCAAACGCAAGTTCAAAGCGTCTTCGAAAAATAACCGCGACGAGTTCCCCGCGGCGCGCATTCCCATGAAATTTAATGAAAACCAGGCCGCGCTTTGCGTCGCAGGAAACCCATTAAATATCGTTCGAAGCGTCCGCCGATGCAGCCACGGCGTTACCCATAAATTTCTATTTCGATGCCCGCGCTCGAGCGGCGGGTGCGCGCGCGCGCGGGGATCAATCGCCGTGTCCCTTGACTTTCGTTCGCCAACCACCCTGCCACCCTCCGTTTCGCTCCCACCTTTGAAATTAATTTACCCGCATTTTATAATGCAATCGCGACACGGCTGAACGCTCGTTGATTTACACCGACGTTATTTCGACGCGTTGCGGGCTGACGCCTGTGTGTGAAGTCGTCCGGACGGATATACCTTCGCGCAGCCGGAAACCTGCGAGAAAAACGGACAGATTGTTCGAATTTCAAGCGTAGTTTTTTTTTCACTTTTATTTTTTAATTTTGCCATCCAAATATTTGTTTCTTCCTTTTCCACGGGGGCGTAGCAATTTCGAGGACAGTATAAGTTCTCGCGTAAATATTCTGTTAATCAAATCACTGGACGGGATGGGTGTCCGGTGCGGTGCTAGCTGGATCGTCCAGGATTTTCCGCGTGACATTTCCAGCCCGTATTCTTCCTGATTAACGTCGACAACGCGTCGGTCCGCGTCGCGTCCACCCTTCATTCGCCGCGGCGTTGCGCGCACGCACACCCCCGAAAATATAATATTACCAATTTTCGAGCATTCAACGCGGCCCATTGTGCGCCGCGAAAATATCGAATCAAGAATAATGACCCCTCCGTTCGCGGTCCCGTGGACGTCCCGCTATTCACAGCTGGCGGTGATTTTTTTTAATTATTTCACCCGGCAATAGGCGGACGCGTTGACGGAGAGAATGGATCTCGAGGATTTTTATTCGCGTCCATTCATCCGTGCGCTTTTGGCGGCTTTCGATCGCTCTAAATCACCACCGTATCGAATTCGCTAAGTTCCGCGCCAGGTTCTGGTTAGCGGGAGCGTGTATCGAGCGACGAGGTAACCGTTTTCATATTTTTAACTCGATTTACGATCACTGGAGCGGCGCAGTTTAAACGAGAGGGGGCGACGCGGTCTAATCGGATCGCGGGCTCGTTCGCAAAAGCGTGCGATACATCTTCGCGGCGGCCACCACGGGGCACCGCGCTCCGCCCCGTCCTCGATTACAGAGTTACGTAATTGATTGATTAAATCACGGCCACCGTGGCCGTAATTAATGCACCTCGATCGAGCAGTAATAAGTCCCATTAACGCGCGCGCGATAAAGCTCGAACCGCAATTTTTCTCCGGGGCTGTCGCGGCTGCTCGCCCCGACCGCTGACAAATTATCCCAACTATTAATTGGAAAAATTACCTTGTCACGGGAAATAATAAGCTCGCCTGGCGCGATTCGATCGCTCGATTAAGTGTACGCCCGCTAACAGCGAGATTGATACGTTCGTACTCGACGAACCGCTGGTTGAATCGAAATTTGCGCGCGCTTCGTTTTCGATCTTTTAAATATCGTTTCGAGTAACCGCGTAACCGCATTGATGCGTCGGTTGATTAAAAAGAAAAACGGCGAATTAGGCCAGCATCGCTCGCCCGACAGCCGCGAAACTTTTCAGCCCTCCGGTTCTACTTTCTAGAACAATCGGCATCGATTCAACAGCCGCAGATATCCGCCTTCGCTCTCGTTATACTCTCGCATTGTTACGTTCCGGATAAAGTTTCGAACAGCCAGGCATTCGTTAGGGGTATCAAAAGAGAGGGGCGGTAGTCGTGTTGGCGATCTCCGCTACCACCCCCAACGAGCTCGTTCGCCGCTCCAGACGGACACTTCTGCACTCTGGGAACAGTTAACTGTAATAAGCATCCTCGCCGACCGCCGCGTTCTAATTGAATCACTACGTCGTTAAAACATCACGCGTTATTGATTATTCAAGCACCGTGCGCTTACAATTAGAAATCGGATACCCGTCATTATGGAGAGCCGCGGTTGCGGGAAACTGGGTGATACAAGGGGGAACAGCCGCGAATTCGTCGGACAACCTGTTCTCCATCGTCGCTCTGTTCTGTCGCACGTGCTCGATTCGATGCTTTCAGACCAGCTGGAATATTTGATAAATTCATTGCACCTATGTGCCTCGTATCGAACAAATTTGGGACCATTTTTCGAATCTTTTTCTTCCTGGTACTGATGGATGGTTGAATAAACGCTTAAGTAAAAGACAATGGAACAAGCATCGAAACACTGTTGTTTGCTCGAGCAATTCGTTCGTGTTACACCTTTCGCCCCCACCCTTCATAGCTCCAATCATTCTCCCGTAAAGGACACTGTTCCTCGGGAGACACACAAGATCGATTTTTAAGCGGTCGTCGCACGCAGCGATATATCATCTTGTTTAGCTTGGGACCGAGATAGGTGGACCGTTGGATCTTGATTTATTTCCTTCCACCGGCAGGACACTCGAGCGAATTCCCTTCTTCTGGCAGCCAGCCGCGAAGAGTGAACCCTCTTTCTATCCTCGTCCTCGGCTGTCCTTCCAGCTGCTCCCCTAACCCCTCTCGAATTTAGAGGGGGTGTATCGTTACGTCGAGAATTGTTCGCTGGACCCTTTGTTGACCGTTCGTCCGGCTTTCGAGTCTTGGTATCCGCAGTTTTGTCCCCTTTTATACGGCCGCTCGTGTCCCACCTATCGACGCCGTTAGTCAACTGTCCGAGCTTAATTGTGATTTCTTGCTGGACTCGCGCAGCAGCTGCTTTCCACGAGCGTGTGTACTGCAGGTATCGGAATTGCTGCGGTAAGAAATCAAATTTCCTCTCTCCCTCTCCGGTGTAGGTTTCGACGCGTACGTTTTTCTCGAGGAATCTGGGGAACGTCGACGCGCGAGTTTATCCCCGCGTATCCCCTGATTTGTCATCGGACACTTTTTACATCCGCATCCTGGGTCTTTACGACGCTGTCACGCGAGTCTGTCGCCACGCGATATCTTGCAGGCAAAAAGAAACTCGCGATACTTTCCTCGCGTCCTCTTTTCCTCCGCGTTCGCCGCGTCCCTCGCGTCCCTCGTCGCGAAACTTCGATCCACCTAAAACACCGCAGGGTACACTAAACGTGGCAGCAGTTCTGCGTCGTAAAAACAGAGCTTCCGTGTTCCCCCTTCGATGCCCTCTTCAATCTTCCGTTGGCCACCACACATCGAATCGCGCCAGGGCGCATCTTTTCTTGCCGACCCGCCATCCCTTATTTCTGTTCGCGCGCTCCTTCCACGCTTCGACCATCGAACCATTACCCGGGCCCCTTCTGCTCGTTTCACGCGATCATTATTCTATTCTTTGCGCTCCGTTCGCGTTCTTTCTCGTGTTTTCTCGGGTATCCTCGGGGAATGAATCGCGGCTGGGTCCTCTTAGGTTCCAGGTTTCTGCAATTAGAGGCGGATCGTTCAGCAGGCGTAAACGGAGCTGGTTACCGGCGGTGGTTCGTTCTTTTTCATTGAACGCTTTCCTGAGAGTGTATCGTTCTCCAGCAGGACCCACGGGGGTCACTATTTCTCGCTGTTGACCGTGTCCACCGCGTCCTGGGCCAGCGTGCGCGGTTTTATTTCCTTCGGACGTCCTCTGGCTCCCTCGATATTGTCCCTGGCACTCTCGTTCGTTTTGCACCTCCGCTCGTGCATGATTCAGCATGGCTCCCGGTTCGCCAGCCGCTCCGGCGACGTGGAAATCCGAAATCTCGCGGACAAGGGTGGTTCTTCACTTGGAACAGTCTGCGGGCGAGATTGCCCTCGAATGGATTGGATGAAAAGAAAGATCGTGGAGATCGGACAATTGAATTCTTCTTTATTTAAGTCAGATCATTCTTATATCAAATACACGTTCGATACTTGAGTGTAATCAGCGTTCCGTTAATATTATCGAGGAGGTGGAAACCACGCTGGACGGCTGGCACATTGACCCACTTAATAATCGTCAGATCGCGAGAACAGATAGCCACATCTTCCAAGTTTCAGTGGAGAAACGACTCGCAAATCAGCGAGCCCAATATCGGTTCCCGATCCGTAGGACACCGCGACCATGGTCGTGTTAAGTCGTAGCACCCAATATCGGAAATCTCCGAGTCGTGGAATCCGGGGCTGATATCCGGTAGACCGTAGCACCCGATACAGCGAACCTACCTGTCGCGAAGTCGAACCCCCTACGCTTGGAATACCGTCCGGGCAATTCTGAAATCGCAGAATCCGATATTCGCGCGTCTTCGAACGGAAAAGTCCCGTGCGCGGA
Source organism: Xylocopa sonorina (assembly GCF_050948175.1). Taxonomy (NCBI): domain Eukaryota; kingdom Metazoa; phylum Arthropoda; class Insecta; order Hymenoptera; family Apidae; genus Xylocopa; species Xylocopa sonorina. The sequence continues at coordinate 7,514,890 of NC_135197.1, read as the reverse complement.
GTTTAAGTCGGATGTTACGCGTGTTATCGCGGGACGATGATATCTCTGCTCGATAGCAGACGGTTAGGTGTAAAGGATCCTGGATGGCAACAATAGTCGCGAGGGGTGGTTTAGTTTATGCACGATTTAACTTGAATCGTGGATGGTCTCGTAAATAGCAGTGTCACGATTTAGGGAAAATCTGCGATGAGACGAATTTCACATTCGGAGATAGCAGGTAAAAATTGTGGCCACGCTGTAACGAAACGGAAGGGAGATAAATCGGGGACGTCAGTTGTTGGTATCGAATTAACGGTTGCAATTCGTGCGCTGTTTGCGCTGCAGATCGATACACGTGCTTACGTTTGATCGCCGGGATAAATGTCGCCGGTAAACCGATCGATAGTGCCTGCCGGCAACTCATCAACGTCGCGTGACATTTATTAAGAATCATGCTTCAACGATATGTCCGCGTGCTTATCAGCGTTGGTAATATTAATCGATTACGAGAAAGCTCGTTTCTGCTTCCGGCGGGATATAATATAAATTCCCCGAGCGAACGGTACGAAGGTAAGAAAACATTTCCTTAGCAGCCCTACGTAGACACGTTCGCAGCACCCTTTCATCGTCAGAGGAACTCTAACCACCCCCAAGCCCAGTCTCTATCCAACAGAGCATCGTTCCGTAACGCAATTCCCTCACCCATTCTTTCCAATCTTCCCACTCCGTCCGTAGTTATGACACGTTCATCTACCACCCCGCGTTCTCTCCATTCAACCGAACTTCTTCATCCCTCACCCCCACGGGCCCACCCAACGGCATCACGCTCATCCCTTTCAATATTTTTCCCACCGATCCTCAACACGTTTCGCAAACAGAGGCGAACACGGACGGTTGCGTTCCGTGTTTTCACAGCCATTATTTCCCGACGCCGTTTCGAACAACAGATTAAACCAGGCGATTGTTTCGGGCGGTAGCGCAATAAAACAGGGGCTGGCGCGGCGGCGAGGAGGCGGCGTCGACGAGGCCGGGCACGAGACGACGGACAGTGATTTCCAATAACGAACTCTGAAATATCCAGGCGCACCGGCGGGGCCCGCACCTGGAATGCAATCAATCGCTTCGACGCCGGATTCTCGACCTTTGATTACCTTTATACGCTCGCGTTCCCTGTAACCGGCCACCGGGCGCCGCGTTCCCGATAAACGCTTCGGGAATGTTAAATCCCCGCCGCCCGATAACCCGCGCCCAACTTGGGGACCCTGCGCTGAACGGGGGGGGAGGACCGGAAGCGGTCGCAGGCTAATGCGCATCGACGCGAGGCGGAAGTCTGCGCGCTGAAAACGAACGAGCCAGATCCCGACCTATGCAAATGAGCACACATGGCCCGACAGAGTTGAAGCCAAGGCAATCAAAGGGCCTCGAATCCGCATCGGCCTGACCCGGCTACGCCACCGCGCTCCTCTCTCGCGTTCTCCCTCTTTCTTCTCCTTCTTCGTCCCTTTATCCCGTGCGCCAGTCCGGTCACGAGCTTCGAATTATGACTTCGTCGCTCGCCTCCGCGAGCTTTTATCCAGCGAGTGCTTCTATGCACGTCAGACTCTCGAGTTTTGGGACGGAGGAGAAAGGTCGAGCGATGAATGGTAAGGCGGTGGTACCAGAGGGGGTGAAGATCGAGGGTGGCTAGTGGTTCTCGTTGTTGAGATGTGGATATGGGATGGTGGATAATTGTTTGGGTGCCGGTGATTCGAGGGGTTGTTCGCGGTTTTGGGTCGAGTGGATGTGCCTGTAAATGATATAGGATCCACCCCCTTTTTCTTGTCGCTGTCTTAGATTATTTTTCGTAGGTGGAGTGTGTGGTTACGTTGTTATCTTAATTTTGTTCGAGCGATTTGTAAAGGAAATTTACGCGTCGCTTAATACATTGGTCATTAACAGCCCCATCGCGTGACACGATCGACGAGGAACAGAGTTTCACAGAGAGCACTCCCATCGAAAGGCAATAGCCGCATTTCGAAATTATCAATTCAACCAGCGACTCGATAAAGCGACGGTCTAACGATTGTTAATAGATATCGACGAGAAAATCGAGCAACATCGAGGCTCGTCGATTTCCCGTTCCGTGCCAACAAAATCAATTTGACGGAAGTCAAATCGATTATACCGGGGCCGAGGGCGCAGGGGGGTGAAAATTGGCGGGAATTTTTAAAGCGACATCGGCCACGGGTCAAGCACGATTTTCGATAACTCACTTTCGGATCTGGCACGTTAATTGTCGCAATGTAATCAAGCCGCGTTCGACGCGTGTTAGCCACCCTCCCAGCCCTCGCCCCGCATCGCTCTGTCTCTTTTTCAGCCGCGAAATCGGCTGTCCTACGAGCGGACAGACCGGGTGAATTGCACTTTGTTAAATTTGTACGGCGCGCTTTGCTCGCGGCCGATAATGCGCGTTGACGGCCACTCCGAAAAATATGATCCCGATAAAAACCTTGATACACAGCTCCACTCGGTTATCTCCACCCCTGAAACGTTTAAATCAGGTTAATTCGTTGATTTTCACCACTTTTTCTGCCTCTCGCGAGTTTGCGGGCTGGTAATTTATAGAGCGCCTGTTGTTAATATTTGAAACAATCGCTCGATGAATCGTTGATGAGAGAACTCGCTTCACCCTCATTTTTAATCGTCCTCTACTTCTAATATTTATTATTAATCCGCGTTAGTGGCTTTCACATTCGATCGTCCTAAATTTATGCCGCTAATACACATTCTATCTTCACGCAGTTTAATAGAATTTCTTTAATGCGATCTTCCAAACCCTTACGAGTAGCCTGCAAAAATTTGATGAAAGTAAATTCATATTTCTCTAAACAGAACTATGAAAATGCGCGCAACCTGCACGCACAGGAATATATGCCACCCTCTAAATGTCATAACGCGAGCGTTACTTCGAATATTTAGCATAATTTTACATATCGTGCGGCACCCACGCTTTTTAGCATATTTCAATTCCCTTTAAACGCGTAAACATCCACGAACGTGTGCCGTTTACCATTTACAACGGCACATCGATCGACAGGAGTTCACGATTGAAAGAAACTACCGTTTCGATTCAAGTAGCAGACCAACCAACTGGTCCAGACCTTCTTTCAACGCTTATAAAGCCATCATTGGTAAAACATCCGACAAAACTCAAAGGTACGGGCATCGATTGGCCCAGCAGGAAATCTCATCTCGTACACAATCCCAGCACCCCCCCAAGCTACCCATCCGTTCGCCAAACCCGATTAAATTGCATTCGAACGTCCGAATCGTCGTCGTCGTCTTCCTCTTTCTTCGACCCCCGATCGACTGCACGTGCAAGCGCAAACTGCATCCGGTCGTCCGCCATGAATTTACCATCCGTGAATCGTTTACGCGCGCATCCTGGCCGGTTACGTAAACCGGCTGGTCAAAGGTTCGCCAAACGGTGGTCCACCCCCGCCGCCCGTCGTCAAAGCTTGATTGAATTTCGAACTTCCGTTTGTCGGTCGGCATACTTCCGTGTTTGGGCTGCGCCCCGCGTTCCCCCGTGCACACGCAACATGTTTCGAGCAGAAAACCGGTACGCCGCCACAGAGATTCCAGCTTGGCCCCTCTGTCGCGGAATTATTTCGAGAATTCCCGTGGGGCGAGCTTCCGCTCGGCCATCGCGCGCGATTTCTTGCGCCGTTGGCCAAGCGTCGCGGATGACGAACCGAGCGTGGGTGGAAAGAATTTTATACCGTCGTCCGAGGGATGGTTCGGATTTTTTTGCCACGCGAATTCTTACGATCCTGCATATGGCGGCTTGGGTACGGGTCGAGGGATACAGCTGGGTCTTCGTGTTTTATCCGCACGGGGAATGGAATCGCGAGGGATTTTATATTGGGGTTGCGAACGTTCTTCGAGCGGAGGATTCCGGGATACCAATGTTTGCTGGCGTCTCCCGTGTATAACGCGGTGCTTGTTTAATGTTGATTCGTACAAACAGAGATGCACTGAATATCACAGGTAGAGCGGATACATTTTTCTGTAAATTTATTTGAACCACGAAAGGAGAATCGAGCCTCGAAATGAAGAAATCAAAGTTTAGAAAGGTACTCTTTCAATTACAGTGGAGAACAAGGAGGAGGTTCAGTGCTTTCTCTGTTTTAATTAGAATTCCCAGTTACCCCCCGTCCGTGAGACGATAAACGAAACCGTGTCGTAAACTTAATCCTATAAGAACACGAGGAGACGGTACGTGACTGGTATGGCCAATGAAATCAGACAAGCCATACGCGATCCGCGTTGCATACGCCCGGCGGACAATCGCGGGCACTCGTCCCGCAAATAAATTGCCGTACACCGCGTTCAGCTCGCCGTTTCAATAACGCTTTACGACGCACGCGACCGATACTATTTAACGTTTTACGTCCCCGTCGACGCACCTCTGTCTCGAGCCTTCCTCCTCGTCTCTCGAACGACGACGCGTTCGATGATACCAAACGCAAGCGAATCGAACGACGACTTTACGAGCGCCGCGTATCCTGCGTGAAACGCGGTCCAGCTGGTGCACCTGCCACGAAGAGCGAGTCATCGCGATGATAATCGCGACAGCGACTCGAGTCTCGACCTGGCCAGGAAGACGAGGCTCCATGCAACGTCTTCAAGTGGTCCAGGAATAATTGCTGGCCACTCGAGACCGAAAATAATCAAGAACAATCGCAGACGGGGGCAGACAAAAGAGGAAGAAGAAACCGCGTGCTCCAGGGCCTCCTTAATTTGTCTTAATTAACGCAAAACCGGCGTTAACGAAGATTTTTACGTCTATAGGAATTAATTAAAGCTGGCTCGCGAAAACTTCTCCGTCCGATGAGCGGCTACGTAGTTAGGCCAGGCCAGACTCTGTCGTTTGAAAGGAGACGAAGAATGAACAGGGTGGAGGAAAAAAAAAAGAAAAAAAAAACAAGAAACGAGAAACAACCGAGGGCGGGCTTACCACTGAATATTCATATATTGTAATGAACCCCTTTAGTCAAGGGGGTGGTGGTGCACGCGTATACAGGAGCGCGCGTTCGAGCTACCTGTTTGGATACCTGGCCACGGTGCAACGGGAAACTTATTAACGACGAATATCGATGGCGAGCGGAGTGTACAGGAGGGATTCGTTTGCACGGGACTGGGCCAACCCGTGTTCCCGTTTATCTTCGTGGCTTCACTCTCTCTCTCTTTCTCTCTGTCCACGATTTTCAAACACGCTCGTGCAACGGTGGTTTTCTTCGAGCCGCTGCCTAACCCGAGAGTCGACGATTTTCTCTTTCTTTTTTTTTTTTCGTGGCCACCGTTAATCCGTTCGCGTGCTATATCCGGTGGCCGGTTTCGCTTTGAGCCACGGAGTGCGGATTAGCGGTAGGAACGCGAAGAAATTTCGAGATAGATCGTTGGATGCGGTGGGAAGATGCTCGACGGTTGATTATCAGAAGTTTGAAAGTGGCTTTCGGTTGGTGGAACGTTTTAATTCCGCTACGGATACACGTTTGCCAATTTAGGGTACGGGTAACCCGTTTTGTGTGCCGAGAATTGGTATGCAAAGTGCATCCTCCGGGTTAAATTGCTTCAAACCAGCTGTTCCATATTAATGCAATTCTGTCTGTTTCCTCAAAGAAGCGCTACTCACGGATCAATTTCCCCTCCCGTTCCGGGAATTTCAGACTTCTCGATTTATTGATTCTCCATTAAACACTTGACACGTCGTTCTATTTCCACCGCCGGCTGGCTTTTTATACTACTTAATCGGAAATATCCTCCCCGTTTGCTGAACGAGCAAACACGACAGATCCCCATAAATATTTCGTTGCTCAGCCGTTCGACTCACGCTGCCACGGAATAATTGATCGCTCCCTAAAGTTAAACACTCTGCGTGCTGTCCATTCTTCGAAACTTGTATCATTTGTATCGTCTGAGTTATGGAAGACGAATCGCAGAAGTTATTTCCTGATAAATCGATACAAATGAGTTCTGAAACTTCTCTGTATCCCCCTCTCTGTCTCCTTCTCTCTGTCTCTCTTTATCTTCATTTTATTATCAATGTACGGGGAACGCAATCTCTAAAGTAAAATATTCATCCACAAAAGATACGTCCATAAATTCTTTCGAGCGGCAATCTCACCCCGCTATTTCAGCCTCGATGTCCGCACAGAGCACAATCTCCAGCCGAGCCCCATTCATCCGCGAAAACTCGCGGAATCGCATATTTTTTCAATCGCCAAATCCTGCTCGCCATTCTATCCCCGCCTGCGAAACGGTTGCGGCGAAATAAATCACGCGGGGTTGGACGAGATGGAAAAACGCGCGCGATATCTAAAGACAAAACACTTTTAATTCACCCGTGTATTCACCCGGGGCTACACAAAAGCGCGTCCGTTCGCGAGCACCCACATCGCACCCTCGCCACCCCCGTCGAACGCGAAACCCTTTCCTCTGGCTTGGACAGGGATCACCGGGAGCCACGAGAAAAAGGAATCGCTGCGTTTCGTTCCCGGTCGTTTCGCGCTTCCGCAAACACCGAAAGAATCGATCAACGCCGTCACACTCGGCCACGTCCCATGGAAACCGCGTGTCCCGCCCTCGTCGCCCCGCGTCTCTCGACCCAATTGTAAACTCGATCAGTCATTCACCTTGCCCGCTGGCTGGGATCATTATTTCGTCCCTAATTAATTGCCGTTGCGCGGCGACACGCGCGTCACGCTGCTTCGCGTACCATCCGATCCGTCGTGGCACCGCAGACGGATCCACGAGTCCGTCGTCTGTCGTTCGTCGACGCTCTTCGCGGATTAATTAATGTCTCGAGGTCCCAATGGAGATACTCGCCGAACCCGCGAGATGGAAAATTGCATAAAACAGAACCGGGAACGGACCACGGGGCAGATATAAAAGGAAACAGAGAGTTCGACTCGACTCTTTCTCCTCACCCCTTTGCCTCCTCCGTCGCTGTCGCGTAAAAAGAAGGCGTAAACACCAGACGAGAGATGGAGAGAGAGAGAGAGAGAGAGAGTGAGAGAGAGAATCGATATTTGCAGCCGGATGCTTACCTGCGGACGAATTACCTGCCTCGAATCGAGGTAACTACCATGGTTTTGCGAGCCAGCCGTTTGTGGAGGACCTTTTGTACTCGCGCGACGTTCACCTGAAATTTCATCGTCGAACTCGCGCGCAGTGCACGAGTTTTGTTTTCAGAGCGGCTGTCTTGGAAGTGTATCTCCATCCATTCTTCTTTCTGTCGTCTCATTGTGTTCCTCCAGGATCCGTCCACCCTCGCGGTTATTCTTTCGCGCAGTTCCTCCTGGATTTTACACGTCTCGAGGCGATTGCGATCTCCTCTTCTTCTTAAGAGAGATCTCTTAATTTGAAGGTTGGTCAAAAGGGGTGGAAAGTAGCAGCGAGGGAAATGTTGGGATCATTACGCAGCTGGTGTCTTTTTCTTTGAACCTTTTGCGCTCGAACAGCGACTCTCATTGGCCATGTTTTGCGTGGCAACTCGAGTGGCTGTATTTATGTTGAATTTCGTTATCTCCAGTCGATAGAAGCAAAGTATTGGTTCGAGAATAGGTCCTTAGGCTGTTTATGTCTTCGGTTGGAAAGTGACATTGTGACGTCAAATGGAGATTAAGATAATGTTCGTCTACGCCGTGATCCTGACATTGAATGCGTGTCGAGCGTTAGTACAGTCTCGACGATCGTAGCGAGCACACGTGTCGCGAAATTTTGCACCCCTCGTTTTAAAGCTAGTCGTTTTAAGGCGAGTGTGATTTTGATTTGATCAAAAAGTTCTCTATCTGTGATGCGATTGGTGGTAAAGCAAGTGTAAATAGTGATGACGTATCGAGTGTGAGGAATAGAAAAATTAGAGTAATACACAGTGAATACAGAAGTAGCAGCAACGACCCACAAGATTCTGGCAATTCAGAATGCCTTGGGTAAGTGTTTTCCAGAATACCACATTAAACGCACTTTCAGAACCGATAATTGTGTTTCTCAAAATGTACACATAAATAATATATTAAAATATAATACTTTCGTATGCTAATTTGTATATAAATTCGTTTACGCGCGAGATCGTTTCGGATGCACCAGCGTCCAACTGAAAAAGCCGTCGAGCGCAAATGGTTAACCAGGCACGTTCGATTCTGGTTACATCGAGGTACTCTCAGTCAGATTCCTCGCGGTTCGAATCGAGTCTGGCGTGTTCGAGTAATCTTCCACGGATCGGGAGATCCCAACCGCGTTTCTGTCGCCACGCTCGCCAAGTTTCACGTCGAAATAACCGATAACTGGCCGCTCCATTTTTCATGACGCTTTCGACAAACGTCACGGAACTTTGTTCGCCATTCGACGTTCGCGTCCCCCGTTTCTCGCGGCGCGATCGACAGACAGCGTGCGATTGTTCACCTGGCGATCGTTCCACAATGTTTCCATCCAATGTTTCCACGTTAATCGATGGAGGCGGAATAACTAAAATTCTTCTGAAAATATTTCGAAGGTGATCCACGCGTTTGAGCGAGAATGTGCAAGCTCGCGTATGGTACCGAGAACTCGGATGAATATTGAATAAACGCGAAGAAAAACGTGGTCGAGCTCGTGGGCAAGGAATCGGGGATCGTTACCTTTCGTTACTAGGTCAAGTGGAATCCCGAGTAACGAAGGAGTTCTTTGCAATTCGAGTCAAGTGGTAATGGCTCCGGCTTTTCCCTTTTTTTTTCCCCTCGTCGGTTCTCTTTATGTTTTCTTTTTTTTTTCTTCTATTTTTTCCACTTTTTTTCGTCCCCCACTCGCCATCACGCGAGTTCCGCATTCCTCGAGGAAAAAGAAAGAGTCGGTCGTGGCACGAATTCGAGAAACCCGCCGTAACGAGCCACGGTTACGTCTAAAAATCGTCGCCACCTAAAACAAAGCTCCCGCGGATTTGAAAGCGTTAAGTCGACGTACGTTGAGATAATCGGGAGGTTTTTCCTCTCCCTTTAATGGTTTATCTGCTCTTAAATTGTTGGTGGAAAAGGTGGAAGAGATATTTGGAAAGAGAATGATAATGGATGGAAGAACTTGGGATGTACATAAATTTAATGAGGTTCTACGTCCTCGTGGTTTCTCTTTTTTTTCCTTCTTTTTCTGAACGACGAAAACGGCTCGACGTCGACGACGCTGGGTACGAGACGACCACGAGAGGTTAATTAAATGCCTCTCCTGCACCGATAGTATTTACTCGATGCACTTTTTCTACTATACAATTAATATTCCCGATCTGCGATGCGAGGTTCTGGCTGCAAATTGATTTCGCGAATGAAGTGCCCGACGATATTAAGCTCTTGAATAAACCATTCGTACGCACTGGAATAATTTTTATATCGATGCTTCGACTCTTAAGGTCCCTTTAAATTCGTTTGGAAACTCCGATAACATAAGCAGCGTCGCGTCGAATTAAATATTTCCATCGATCCCAGCAAAAGGAACGAAGATCCGTTTTCTGTGAAATTTCAATGGAAACACGAGACCAATCGTATAAACCGCGAGCAGCAGACCGCGAGTGAAAAGGAGCCACCGTCGAAGCCTCTCGAGGTGCTGCCGTTTCCTTCCGGATGTCTTGGCCGGGTCGGCGTGCTTTTAATCAGAGACTCTGGCCTGACCCAGTCCCATTTCCTGGCTTTCTTTCTTGGTCGGCCCTCGCAGAGAGGCGCGCGCCACCCTTTGTTACGACCGCGAAAATAGCGCGACGCGGCGATGCGCGCAGGAAGAAAAGACGGGGGTGAAAACCAGCCCGCATTGTCCTGGCCGGCGCGGCTGGTGCGCTCGCTGACGCGATACTCGCCTGGCGGTCGGTTCCTTTGATAAAGTCCGCGTGAAAGCGTGTACCCATGAATTCTCGCCTCGTAGCCGGAGGTTGGATCTTCAATTAAGCCAGCCAGTTACTCCGGTGACTCGAAGGATCTGGACCAGTGGTTCTTAACCGGTGCATAGCCACCCCTTTTGGGGGGTGAATCGTGGCCTTGCCACTGTCCGCGACTTTTTAGAAAGATCGCCAGTTAGGATGTACGCGCGTCGTATGCGTGCGAGAGGCGAAAGAGATCTGGACCCGTGCATAGCCACCCCTTTTGAGGGGTGAATCGTAGCCTTGCCACTGTCCGCGACTTTTTAGAAAGATCGCCAGTTAGGATGTACGCGTGTCGTATGCGTGCGAGAGGTGAAAGAGATCTGGTCCCGTGCATAGCCACCCCTTTTGGGGGGTGAATCGTAGCCTTGCCACTGTCCACGACTTTTCAAAAGATTGCCATTTTTGATGTACGCGTGTCGTATGCGTGCGAGAGGCGATAAAGGTATCTTTCAAACGACACAGTTGGCGAAAAAGACATTGGTACCATTCGTACTTTTAGCAGGACGAAAAAGAGGGCGCGTAAAGATAAAAGGGACGGAAAAAGGGGACGTTGAAAAGATTAAGAACCACTGATAGACGCGAGCATATTCTGGGTTGATTAAACGGGCGGATCGAACGGGGAGGGGGTTGTAAAGAGGTCCGGTCGAGAATTTAATCGGGCTGCAGGAATCAGAGGGATCGGATGATTACAAAGAGAAAGAGTTTCGAACGGCTCGAATGGCGGAGGAGAGGCGGAAAGCGCAATTGGGCGAAAGAGTCGCCTGGTGAAACAACAATGGGGCTGGAGTTGACGGTGTAATGCTTGGGATCGATTCGTTTCGCTCGGACGGCTGGTGTGCTCCTCGAAGGAAGCTGTCGTAACCTGTTAAGTGGATTATATCTTGCTCGAAACCAGCCCTGGTGTGGCTGAAGGGTGATCAGTGGATTTGCCCGGCTGGTGTCAACCGTTTCTAGCTGGAATTTCGTTTGCTTCTGACAGTTGAAATTGCACGGGGGCGGCACTTCGCGCGACGATACTGTCCGTTAAACAGATTTTAATGTTTCCGCGGGACGTCTGACCGATCCGATCGCCGCGTTTCTCTATGCAAATACACGTTGATCCCTCTTGAATACACGCATTCGCGTATACGGAGTTCGGTAAAGCTGAGCAGATCCGCCGGAAACTATCCAATTCTGGGGATGCTTAGACCCGACGCAACTGCTGGGCAAACTTATTAAATCCTCTTCACCAAGTTGCGAGGATCGGTATGAAATTCTATGATATTGTGCCGCTGACATAATCGTAATTTCTCATAATCGTTACTTCTCGGTAGTGTAACGATCTTTCCCCTTCAAATTTGTGCTCTCGTAAATACAGAAAATTGGCGAGCGTAGAGAGTAAGGAATTAATAAGCGTAAGCTCGAGGGCAGTGGTTAATTTTTAGTTTAATTTCTCCCATGGAATTTTCATTTCTCGACGGGAGCCAACCTGTGAAAAAGGAGTCTGGCTTCGATTGGCTCGTTGAAATTACAGCGCGACGTTCTCCCTGGTCGCTCAAATGTCTCGATCGGGTCGCAGCGACGGTGAGTTCATTATCGATCGACTTTTCGGCTCGTGAACGACGACGGCGATCGTTGGCGGGAATAAAAGAGGCGGAAAAAGGCGATGAAAATAGAGGATTAAACGCGAGGACCGTCGAGGAGGGGTAAAAAGTCAATGAAACGGATGCCTTCTGCGAAGTTAACGGGAAACCAGATTATTTCCAAACGACAAGAAGAACGTAAATCGTGATCATCAATTTTTTACGTTACGTTTCTTCTCGCTCGCGTCGATCTTTTCGACAGTCCTCAGTGTTGCTTTAAACGTTGAGAGAACTTATCGGTTAACGTTCGCGAAAGTGAATTAGCTTGTATCTAACGCTGGTCGTTTTATTGTTTCAGGTATGTAAACTGGTGACACACTTTCTCGACCCAGCATCGAGTAAGTAATTTATGCGATCATTTTTATTGGCGTAACTCGAAAGCAGAGCGAAATAACATTATCATATTCAATGAACGGCCATGCTTCTTGCCCCCGCGCGTCGTAAATTGCATTATTTAATGCATCCTGTTTACCAGTGTCCTCTGCAAACTTCCTCATTCGGTTTAATTGTTTTTATAATCAACGGACGATCGTTAATTTCCTGGGGTATCCGTGAAATATCCCACGGTTCCTCTGTGATTCGTATGCTAACGTAACACGCGAACTACCAACTACAAATTTCGATGCGCGAAAGGACTAGAGCCTTTCGCGGTGGGTTCGCGTGCACGGAATCAAAGAGCGCATTACGTTTCGTTATCCACGATGTGCCTTTATATCTCGTTAGTAGCGCAGTGATGTTCGCGCGAACTCGTATTTTTACAAATTCAACCAACGAGACGATACCCGAACCAGAGAGTTGTTTCACCCTTTAAGTATTATAACCAGTGGTTTAATTCGAATATATTCTACATTTTTCCGCGTCGTACGAATCCCGCGCACTTGCTCGCACATTTAAATTTCCCATGAATGCATAAGCACCCTCAGTCTGTCCATCGGGGCGTATCACAGACGCCTGTTCCCCAGCGCGGTAATTCTCTGGTTTTAACTGTTGTTGCCGATGAAAAAGTTGCCTACTTGTACAGACGCGAACGTTCCAAAAAAAAAAAAAAGGAAAATATCGCTGGAAAATGTTCGGTTCGCGCACGATTCTAAGCACGCGTCGCACTTTTTGACGCGAAATCCTCGCGCGTGAGACTGTACCTACCGTGGTGGACGCGGATCGATGCGACGCGTTAATATTCGCCATTTCTCTTGATATTTGCGCTGACACAGTTCCCTCGAAAGCGTCGATACACGGACGATCGCGTGGCGAATAAAAAAAGGAGAGAAAAAAATAGGAATTTTCATTCGATCCTGGTCGATGGCGCGTCGCTGGGAGACCGTCCCGCCGCGATATTTCATGCGAGCGTAAATGCTTTAAGTGGGCTTGCGGCACGCGAAATCCAATATTTGGCGGTCCTCGTGCGCGCCCGCGCCCTCTCCGAGCACCCTCGATGCCGGCTGTAATTTTATTTCCGTCTGTCGATGCGCGTGGCGAACTTTCTCGCCTAGTTATGCTCGCGTTCGTCGTTCACGACGCTGCGAAGGGTTGGTTTGCGACGCATCGAGGAAGTTCAGGACCTTTAAACCGGTTCGATGGCTCGCAGACGCGTTCGCGAAACCTCGAATCGGAATAGCGCGTTGTTCCGGTCGTGGCGAACTTCCCTTTGTCGTTCTCCAGACTGTTTGTCGCTGTAAATTGCAGTCATCCCAGGTCGAACGAGTTGGGGCGGTTTCAGGGGGTGCAAGTTCGTGTAGCGTTGTTTGGGATCTTCGTTGGCGAACTAATGACGCTCTGAGCGGATTAGAAGAAAAGTATCTGTCATTTTTGTTCCTCGATTTTTCCGTACACGCTGCTGGGAAAATCGTTTGGCTTGAAACGGTTGTTTGAACGAGGCTCGTTCGGACGCGAGATCAGCGGGGAATCTAAACTATAACGGCAGGGTTCAGCGGCGGGATCGTCGGCGTAGATAAGATTAAAAAGGAATGTTCCCAGCCATTTTCGTGAAGCCTTTTTAGCCAGCGGCGGCAGCCGTTCAGATAATAAAGCAGTTATCCCGAACTCCACTTATCGTTTAGGAATTAATCCACACCGGAGTGGGTCCGCAAAAATCCCCCGGTTCGTTCCGATTATCCGGACAATTTATCGCCAGCGTCCCTCGTCGGTGAATATTTGTCCGTTGATAATCTTGTTTTACACGTTTTATGAATTTCATTTGCCACGTGCCGCGAGGATGGCCGGTGGCGGAGATTAGTTCGATAAAAATGCTAATACCCGGAGGTGTACGTAGCTGCTAGAGGCGACAGCACGGCGTAACGATGACGAGGTGTCCTCGCATTTTTCACCACTCGAGATGAGGCATTAAGTCGACTCGCAAGATCCAAGGATTCTCGTTACAGCGAACTCTCTGCGAGACGATCCACGAATTATTAGCGTTTATACGCAGCGGTAAAAATGCGAGAGCTGAAAAAACACGGCAAAGACCCCGGTCGTCCACCTTTGAAACCCCCTAGACGCTTCTGATTTCACTCTACGTTACACAGAGGCCACAAAAGAGAACCGCGCGGTTAATTTCCAACGCGATAACTCCGGTGTTTAACCCGCCAATTAATGGAGAGGCGAGGTACGGTAGATAATGCGTGCGCGGCGGATAGGAAGCCTGGGCGAAAGGGGTGGAAAGGACGGGTAGGCGAGGGTTGGTCGAAGCGAAAGAGAAATTGCAAGGTTGCGCGCGCGCGTGTGTGCGCGCGTGTTTTCCTTTTCTTCTTTCTCTCGCGACGACGGCAGCCACCGGTAGAAAGAATACATTTTCACGCGACGCGGGGGCTTTATTATTTCGACTGGGTCCTTCTCGACCCTCCAGCGAGGAATCCTTCTTTTGTCTCCGTTCCTTTTTTCGAACCGGCGAGGCGCGCGCGACCCTCAGCCACGTTTCGGACGAGCACCACCGCGAGAAGGAGGCGAAACCCCGAGGGATGGAAGCCGCAGCCTCCTTTGCGACGAGATTCTCGGTAGGTGCTCGCTCGCCTCGTTATCATCCCGCGCATTTGCATTTTTGTTGCAAATGCACCAGCCAAGCAAGCACACGACGACGAAGTGCCGTTGGATGTGTGTCGTTCGTTGTGCACGCGTCTGCTGCGCACCTTTCCATCTGAATTGTTGATTCCTAGGGAAATTTTGTAATTGCGATGCTTAAGCCTAGTTTTGCACGCGAGAAAATGATCTAAATCCCGATATACGTGCGAAATTTAACGCGAAGCAGGTTCGAAGCGAAGATATCGAAAACTGCGGCGATATCAAACTCGAGCAAAATGTTTGCCGCGAGATTCTTTCCGGTAAATAGAATTCACCGAATTGTTCGAAAAGTTTGCGCGTAAAGGGACGCGGTTTGAATAATTCATCTCGACGAGCAGTTTCGAAATTCGTGTCTATTAATTAATCACGTTTGCGGGCCGCTCGTGCGCGGTGTTGGTAATACTTTCATCGTGTTACTTCCGGGCGGACGGACCGCGGACGCTGGAAAAAAAGAAGGGTCGAAACGAGAGTGCGAGAGAGAGAGAGAGGTGGGCGAAAGCGCGGGTTCATTTCCCAGACGGTGTCGATAATGGAAATAATTTAATGAACGAGGGAGACGAAAGGAAACGCGACGAACGATTTGATTCGGACAACAGAGGAGCAGATTTGAGCGATCGTAGGGATTTAATGGGCTTTAATTCAACGTTACATAATACCTCAATGATCTTCTAATTCCCTATGTCAGTTAATGCGGGCGCGTAATTCGATCAGCGAGTCATTGATCTCGTAAACCGCTTATTGCGTTCGGGTGCGCGTTAATTGCAGAAGAACCGGTGCGCGCCGCTCAGGGCTCGAATGTAATTGAAAATTGTTTGCAGCCGCGAAATTGCGCCTCTGTGACTTCCGCTTTGATCGAAATCGACACGGAATCCCCGATGGAATCGTTTCTTTGACGCTCTCGGATATCGTTTAACGATCAAGGATATTTATCGACGAGTAGCCTCGCATCGAATCGTTCTTATCCTCCGTTTAATAAAAATAATTATTATTTCCGTTCGCGTGATACTCGAACGAGGAAGAAAATTGGTTTTCAATGGAATGCTCAGAGGACGAAACCCACGCGATGCGTCGTAAAATCGGAGAACGCTCTCTCTCTCTTCTTCGAGTGCTACGATTCAAAGAGAAGAATCGGTTCTTGATTCGCAAGATCGCTTCGAGCACGCGAGACCAGAGTTGCTCGGTGCATATCCTTCCTTCCTCTTCGTCCTTTTGCATTCCGCGGTTCACCACGGTGATCCTTCTGTATTCTGCCCGCTATCAACGTTCCTTCGTCCCGTTCCACCCGATCCCACCGCCGATTCGCCTCGCGTTTTCTTACGTCCCTGCTTTCCGTCGCTCGCTCCTCTCGCGAGTTTATCTCAGTGCTTATCTTAAATATCGCGGGGCAGAACAATGGGTTTTCAATCGCGCGAAACGCCACCGACGTTTTCATGCAATTACTTATCGCGTGACGCCGTTTGACGCAACGCAATCACGCCCCAGGCGAACTCGCCTCGCCTCGCTTCGTAGGCGAAACCCCCATCGAATCGAATCGAGGAACTGTGTTTGCCTTTTATCTATCCACGTTTCGATTCGATCTCGCTCGAAGGAAGCTTCGAAGGATCGAATAATTCCGTTTCAGAGTTGCTCGACTCGGGCGTAGTCAGCTCGCTCCGATTAGTTCGGTACGGTTCGACCCGTAATCGAACTGTTACGATACGCCGTGATCTAGGCCGATCTCGACGGGGCCATTGCGAGCCAGTTGCATTCGATTCGCCCTGAATGAATCCGTCACGGTTCAATACACGTCCGATTGTTCAGTTTCGCCGAATAAACAATTATTACAGGCCATTGTATCGAGTCCGCCAAACAGAACCCTCCTAAGCGTAGACGGAAGCGGGCCAGCGGAGCACGCGCCCCTGCATACATAACTAAAACGTCCAACTACGTCAATAGACACTTGTCTCGAAAATACTCGCAGCACCCTGTCCTGGTTATCGTTACCAAAACCCGATTGTCTCGATCGATTTAAATCGCTACCGTTCGCAATTCGAAGGAGGCGCTCGACGGCTCTGAACGATCAGAGATCAATTCACCTCCTTCGTACGATCTCTCTTTCTCTCCCTCTAATTTCCCTCTCAGACAATCTCTCTCGCGTTACCCTCCCGTCCACTTTCCGCTCCACGATCTCTCTCTTTTTCTCTCTCGCCATTTACCTGTCTCCTCCGGATCTCCCCTTTCGTTCTCCCCTTCCTCTCTCTCTCTCTCTCTCTCGCGCTCGCTCGCTCTCTTCCTGAACAGAGGAACACGCCTACGTGGGTGTGCAAGCGGCGCGCACGAACGCGCTTCGTGGACACGAGCACAGACGCACGCGGACAGTTACACGTGTACGCGGAGCAGTCGAGCCACGGTGGCTCGAGCGTGGAGCCAACGGAGCCGAGGGTTACGGACGACAGTGCCGCGTACACACCACAACGTTCCGCACTCATGCCTTGCGTTCTCTCGCGATAGATCGCCACCAGGCATCTCCGTTCCTCCGCAACGCGCGCCGCCTTCGACTTGTCGTACCTCGTCCTCCTCCTCGTCGTCGTCGAGGAATCAAGGATCTCTAGGAGAACCTTGTCCCTGGAACTGGGTATTCATCGGACGGTCCGTTTAACAGGAACGAACATTTCGACTCGTCTCGAGAACAGCCCCTTTCGCTCGTCGCGCTCGTTACGATTTACTTATCCTCTTGGGAGGATCGTTCGTTGGATCAGCTGATCGTTCGAAAAATCGTCGAGCGTGGGATACTGCACTCGCGCGTGTATCACTCGCGTCGGATGCGCGGCTGGCGTGTTACGGGGCGCGCGAAGGATCTCTCTCGGGAATTGGTGACATTGGCGAGGGTGGTTGAGAGAAGAGAGTGGGTCTGGAGAGGAACACTGGCGCAACGCGGGAGTGGGTTTCTTGTTGCGGTGAAGAAGCTGATTACGCGAAGCCCTGGATATACCCGTGCCTCGACGGTGCTTTCCGGTTCGCCTCTTGGAGAGTGCAGTGCGCAGTTACGATGATTTAACCTCGATCTGTGGATACGAAGTTCCGGATGGGATTTCTTGCGACGTTGCACGACCGAGTCGCGTTTAACCGCGGACTGGTTGCCAGGACTGAGAGTATTCGAGACGTCGACGAAGCTGTTAACTGGTTATCGCAAAAATACGGCTCGCAGTTGGGACCGATCGGTATTCGTGAACGTCGTTGGCGCGTAGGATCAGCTCTCGTCGGAGACGGAAGGAGAACGCTCGAAAAGTGGCGGCATCAATGAGAATACAGGCGATTGCACGCTCGCGCGGGGAACTCGTGCTCACTCGAGGCGACGAGCGTGTGCGCGCGAGTCGAAGGGCGCGCTCGTACGCGCGCACACTTCCTACAATGCAGAGTGCCGGAAGACGCGAGCAAATGGGTGGGGGACGTGGACTAGGCAGACGAGTTCCTCCGCGCGGACGAGTGTTAGTCGAAATGTCCGTGTCGCGGGGAAAAAGCGACGCGCGAGTCGCGTACCGGTCGGGAGACGTCGAAAAACCGGGTGGCGCACGCGCGGCCGCTCGTTAATTGCCGACCCCGCGGGCAACATCGAACACAGCCTGGCCAGTGTCTTCGGAGTCGTTCTTGCAAAAATGAAATCCGACACTGGACGGACAACGACGGGACTGTCTCGAGCCGTCGAGCGGCTAGGAAGCCGCCGGATGCCGCCAGTTTTCGAACGACGTCCCGCGCGCTTGCGTGCTCGATCCTTGCGCTCCTGCGACCGCGAGAACGACCCCCGCGAACCTCGGACGCTCGCGTTGGTTCGCGCGTGAAACGTTCCTCCTGTGCTCGCGCTACCCGTCGTTTTTGTGATCTGTGCCTCTCCGTGATGGATATTTCTCTGTGAATCTCACTCGCGATTGCTTCCTCTGATCGGTAAAGTATTGCACAGCTACGATTCAAGATAGAGGAGACGCGCTTTCCCGATTTCAACCGCTGGGAACGACGCGTTACGAAGTTTTGCGACGAGGCCCTCAGCTTGGGGTTAAATATGTTCTACATAGTAATCTGGTGCTTTTGATAGGGTCTGTAATTGGGCTTCGTTGTAAGGGATAATGTACAATGCTAGTCAAAAGTTTCGTATCACCTTTCGAGATTTTACTCGCTTCAGATTTCCTTGATTTTCTTAATCTTCTCATCTACGTGACGTTTCGAGATCTACGAAAAATTTGACTCGTTTCAAGGCTTCTTCTGATCGAGTTTAGCAGTGGAGTCAAGGTAGCTCGTCGAGAAAGTTATTCAGAGGGAAACGCGACGATAGTTCGTAACGATCTTGGTTAACAGCGATTTGAGAGGGTCCCAGCTGACACGCGTGCCAGCGATCTACGTGCAATCTAGTCGATTGAAGGTAATCACGGCGCACCCGGCTCGGATCGGTCCCGATTAATCGGGAAAATGGGGAACGGAGCCGGAATTAGCGATGGCTCGCGAGCTATTTAGTCGGCAGGCAGGTACCTGCATTCAAGAATCTTCCAGATACCGGGAAAGCCATTCGTCTTGGTAGACGTCGCGGTCATTAAGTTAACGCGGCGTATCGGCCGATCTTAAAACCTGCCACGGTTCTCATGAACGGATTTATATCGTTTCTGCCACCTCCCTTGAAACCTGTAGCAATCGTTCGATTTCAAAATTCTTCCCACGATAGTCGATCACTTTCGAACGCGCGATCCTCTCCTTTCCAACGATTAATATCAATTTCTGATCTATACTGGATCTATTAAGCTCGCCGTTCGCGAACGTTTTCTATGTCGATAGGGAATCTAACATCATCTATCAACGACCACGTAGACGTCTCAACTTTAAAGCCTCCATTTCTACAAATGTAACAAAAATTCTGAACAAAACTGACAGAACTTTTCGAGATTAGTTCACAGGATTATCAGACGATCCTCTCGGAGCGAGTCGCGATTGGCTCGCGTCTGCAACCAGCGGCGACCAACATTGAAACCTCGTTCGCGACTGATTCGAGCGTACGCTCTAATGAAATACGAGGGACGGGCCCGTTCTTTTGCTCGTTGCTAGTTAACGGGGCAATTACCGTGCGGATAGACACAATGACTTCTTTCATCAGCGAGCGGCAGCGTTCGTTTCGTTGTAATATACCGATCGACGTTGAACAACACCGTTGCGTTGGGAGATTGCAAGGGGATCGAAGGATCTTGAAAATCCGCCGGGTCTCTATTTCCTGCGTCGGCACTCGCGCGAGCAGCGCGCGTTCTGGATCAGCGCGATGACCGCGCGTATGGGGGTTTATTAACCCCGTATCCTCGGCTATCGGAATCCGTTTCGATCGATACCCTTCGACGGCTCATATCGTTTCACCCCTTTTTGTTCCCGGACGTCTAACTTCCCTTAAACCGCACGCTTTTCTTTCTACACCCGCCGCCACGGTCACTCGATGGAAACTTTTCCCTTCGCTCTCCATCGGTCCATTAATCATTCGCCGCAGATTCAACGTTCCGTTAATTCCGTGCGAATTAACTGGCCGTGCTGGTCGAATTGGTTCGTCTTTCTATCGATTCGAAAGCGAACATCCGTTCTTACGCGTATCTCTATACATCCCTGCATTCTCTAAACGTACGACGATAAGCAGAGAAACGTATCCCTCGATTATACGATTCGACGATACCGTTGACTTCACTGTTAACATTTCTAATCGCCATGGATCGCGTGGCATCGTTTATTCGACGCGATGCAGGAAAATAGAGGGAGAAATCAATATTCGCGTGGCGATATTTAATCAACGAGCACGGCTCGTTTCGCGATTGCCACACGCTGTATAAATAAAAAGAACACGCGAAACCAAACGGCGCTGGTTGATCGACGGCACGTGGAATCGCGGACGACGGCGCGGAAACGCGTGACGTTTTATCGACACGCGGATCGCGAATGGTAGCGGCGATGTCGGGTCTTTCCGCCAGGGTTAATCGCGCCACAGGTGCTTACGTTCATTAGATTACGAGTCTGCGAGTTGCAGCGGGCCCCGTTACGTTATCGTCGACGATTAAAAAGGCGACTATAACGTCTCTCGCGTTGCGCAAGAACTCGACACCGCGACTGTACCTGTTCGTCGATGAAAAATCTACTCCCGTGCGAGTGGATATCGTAACCCTCGTTACTCGCTTCTTGCGCTGGATGGGTGGAACTTCGAGTTAGAACACTTGGCGTCCGTGCTTCGTTTCTTTTCCCACGTATTCATTTCGAAAGTGCGATTAGCCAGCTTTACGACGGAGACGCGAGACTGTAACAGTGCAGTTGTAAAAGGGAGGAATAAAACGAGGCTCCAAACGTGCTGGAAATAATTAAAAAATTGAGAAGCACCCTGGCCTCAACGCGAACTTCTCGTTTCGCTACTCTCGAATATCTAATTAACTCACTGGAGCTACTCCCGTCTTTTTAATAATACAATAAAATTTCGAACTTTTATTTACAATGTTCCAGTTAGAGTTGAAGAGGGGATGGGGCGATAAAAGTGTAGATCACGGTTATCCATTTTAAAGTGCAATTCGCAGAGCTGAAAAGCACCGTGGGGCTCGCTCGCGTCTTAATTCGAACGAGACCGGAAGATGGGTTCCTCCGGCTCGCTCGCGCGGCTCGTTGAAAACGAGATGGCCGGCTCGGATTAGAAGGTACGCGTACTAACGTTGAATTAGGAACGAAAATCGTTTAATTAGAGAGGCTTTGTTAAAAATTTGATGGCGGGAACGGTTATTCTTCGCCTGGGAGCGTCGAATCGGCGAAAGTTTTCGTGCATTAGCGTAAAAGTTGCCCGGTAAACCGGTCGGTTTCACGGGGATTTGTCTTCATTATTACTAATCACCTATTAAAGTTTACGTCCGACGAGCTAGTTAATAGTAAAGAAGGTCTGCGAACGAGGGAGCACGAAAAACGGATGAAGAGAGGGTAGACGGGGCTGAAGAGGTGGCTAAGAAGCCGATGAAACTTTCAGATGAAAAGTTTTCGGTATAACTTGCTACCTTCTCGCGGAGCCGAGAACCAACAGAGAAAGAGCGGACGCATTCTCCGCCCCGTGCTCGTGCAAATAGAATTTTCAACGAAAACGAAATCTCGATAATTAATTCGAGAAATCCCCATCCGTGCCTCTCGATTCTTCACCCCTGTCTTCGTTGCTCGCTCCTCGATCCTTCTCTCATCTAACGTTTCCATGGTCATCGAGTACAAGCGTGTTACGTGCGACAGTTAATTAGTATCGCGATACGCACCAGGTTGAAAATTTTATTAGACTCGAAACACTTGTTAAAAGTTGCAACTGTGCGCGTATCGCCGCAGCCAGTGTCGTACGCGTTGTCTCGCCACTTCCATTCACGAATGCAATTTTTATTTTTCCAGTTCGTCCTTGCAACAATGTACGTCGCATTTCACGCTCCATACAGAAAACTGTTCGCAATTACGAGTGCACGGTTAGCGAATTCCACGTGTAAGAAACGGGGACGAGGTATTCAATGACGAGACGACAGACCTTCGACACGCTTTACCTGAAACAATTTTCAAAACTCGCAGATTAATATTACGACAATGGTTTTGGAAAGAGCTGAAGGGTGGGGGACGATTTTTGTCCGCTCGCAGGCACGGTCCGCGCGAACCTTTACGCCCAATAGGAATTAAACACGGGAATGTTAATTGCACGTTGCGCGACACGATTTGCATTTAACGCGGAATTATTTCGGGCCTCTATTAGAATAAACCTACCCGCCTCTCGACGCGTACAATTATGCGGCGCTACAATGCCAGGCGACGTAACAAAAGAGCGCGATTCGATTCGGAAAAATTACCTAAAAACCCTGTCGCGGCTATTAATTATAAAAAAGCTAAACGCTCGCCCAGAGTCGATGGTAGCTTCAATTATTAATTCAACGATGGGGGATCGTTAACAATACGTATTCAGTAACATTACGCGCGATGTAGTTCACATTCAGCCGAAATTACTTGGGATCTCTCTCGTAATAAAGAACAGGTTTCCGCGCCGCGCGGGGAAACGTTATAATTGGTCCGACCTGGATCGCGGAGATACGATTTTACGAAACCCGGCCAGCCTGGTGAAACGCGAGCGAAATCGAGCCAGCCGTTCGTTAAAAACAAGAAACGGGACCGTAGGAAACGGCTGAAGGGAGGAAACAAGTATTCCGGACAGGAAAAATCCCTCGTCCGATCTCGCGCCGTCGAACATCGTCCGGAACTGGAGTAAAAACTCGCAGATACTGTTCAAACGTTAACAATACATTGAACGCGGTGGCTTGTAATTACGATATTGCGGAGTATAACTGCGATTTCATTTCTACGATGACCAAACAGTCTGCGATCGGAAAATATCGTTCCAGGGTTTCTCGAAGTCGACGTTCGTTGTCACATGGAATCGCGTGGCGAATTGTTACGTCAGGCATGTCGATAATCAGATCCGCAATCGTCTTGCCTCAACACTGTGCCATTCGCACGTCTAATCCAGATTTTTTCGTGTCGCGTCGGTGGTATTGACTTTCATAATTTAGTGTTAGTTAAACAGAACACGCAATATTAACTTTCGTTCTGTTGTTCGTTCAGTTTTGAATACTGAATACGTTTCATACAATACAGCCAGCGGCACTTACCCGATAATTTTTGCGTGGCACCATCGTGGAGTCATCGAAACTTGCTCGATAATTTTTTGCATGGCACCAACGTGGTGGCACCAACCCTTAACCGATAGTTTTCGCATGGTACCAACGTGGTGCCATTGGCACTTAACCGATAGTTTTCGCATGGCACCAACGACGTCATAGTGTTAACAATACATTGAACGCGGTGGCTTGTAATTACTTAATTGCAGAGTATAACTGCGATCTCATTTGTACGATGACCATTGAGATCGAAAAATATCGTTCCAGAGTTTCTCGACGTTGTCACATGGAATCGCGTGGCGAATCGTTACGTCAGATATATCGATAATCAGATTCGCGGCTCGTTTTGCCCCGTGTTTCCATCGCGATGCTGTTCAAACTCCGCTGAACAAATGGCACGAGCGAAAGTATCGCATCGCGACAATCGGATACTGTCGCTTTCGAGCGTGGCGTTCCGGTGGCGAAAGCACACCGTGGGCCACGCGAGCCTGGGAGACGCGTGCAGAAGGAGCGGCGCTATCGGGCTTTCGTCGTTTCGGTCACGGTGCGGGGTTTAATTAAAGTTTCGCAATCGATTGCGCGGCCAGAGACCGCGGACGAGAGTAATCAACAGTCGCCCACGCAATTAGTGATCGGCGAAGCCAAACTTCGTCTCGACGATGGTTACGGCTCGGTACACCGTAATCGAACGGTTCTCGGCTCTCCTGGACGATACACATCGGCTGGGGCCACCCTCGAAACTTTCCCACGGAACCAGAGATTCTTCCGGCGTCTCGAATTTTTCGAATAGCCCCGGTGCGAATCTCTGTCGAACCCGTTGCCTCGCAGCTCGGTTTTCCCTCGATTCTTCCAACTTTCCGTCGCTCGTTTCGTTATTTCGAAACGTAAGTATCGACGAAAAAGCGGATTTAATCGCGTTTACTCGTTCCGTTACGCTGTGTGTCGAGTGAAGCTGCGATTCGAACGATGCGCCGTAACTAAATACAAGTTCCAAGCAAATATTAATATCTGGGATATCTGAGAAAATGTAATTTCGAGAGTCGATGGGGAACAGTGGATCGCGTTTTATATTAAAACGCGTATTTGCATAAGTCATCGCACCGCGCAGGGTGTTGTAACGCGATTATTGTAATTTATTAATGGCTGTTTCACTTTCACTGAGCTTGATTAATCGCTCGCTGTATCCTTTTAATCGAGGATGATCGACAGGGGAGGATACTCTTTCAGAGGAGAGCACTCTGGGATATTGTTCTTCTTCCGAAGTTGAGCAGTCGCTACGATACACTGGAAGCGACTCGCTCCGCGGATGAATTCTTATCGATAAACTCTTCCTCTTCCACCCCTTTCGTTCTTTTTACGAACTACCAGGGATTTTTTTCGAAGCTCGAAAGGCCCCGTTCCGGCTGCAAGTTCTCTTTATCCTTATCCTTTCTCCCCTTCGTCCCTCCCACGGCTTTCTTTACACGAGAAGCAGCCTTGTTAGAGGCGACTTAGAAACTCTTCCGAATGGCCGGTCGATAATCCGGAACACGGTTGAAATCTGGTTTCCCGAGGACGTTGGTACTAGCCAGCAGAAACTTTATGGCCAACTCGGTTATTTTTTCTTCCTTTTACTTTTTAATCGATAATCAGCTTCGAAGGAGGAGGAGGAGGCGGAATTGAACGGGATCTCGACGTGAGCTAGAGTTACCCGTTGATTCGATTCGTTAACAATGGCGCGGCTGGGAAACTTCTCCATCGTTCGACTCCCTTGGTGAAATTTTACTTTCGACGCGATTTGTTTCGCGACATTGTTCTCGTCTCGCTCGATCCACGTAACGGAGAACGGGTAATCGAAACGAAATGTCGTAACGTAAAAATTGCGAGGTCTCTCTCTCGTGTTTAGAATCGCTCGTTACACTCGTCGTTCGACGGGCAAACGCGTAAGAATTGGCAGCTGTTATTGAATTCGACTCCGAGAGAAAGAGGCGAGGATGGGAAACATAAGCGATGCTCGTTCGATTCGATCGACTTTTTTTCTGCGCGGCACGAATGGAATTAAACGGTCGAAATTGCCGTCCAATTATCCGTATTATGCTTCGAGGCGTGCGAAATGTTCAGCCGATTCTGGGAATTAACTCGATCTAAATATGGCTCCCCCGTCGAGCGAGAATTTCGCCTGTTTTGTGCGAGCCGTTTTCAAAAAATTCCCCGTGCGAACGGCAATCCCTCGATCCCGGCCAACAATGGCGTTACATTTTTGCGGCCGAACGACGGAGAATTAAACAGCAATCTAGCCTCCTGTAAAATTTAAATAAACCCCGGACAGTGTATGCATACCAAGGGCGGCGCAATCGCACGAACGATATTTTAATCCTCTAACTGGCTGCCACGAATTTATTTTATTCCTCTCTTTCCTTTTTTTTTGTTTTGTTTAAATCCGTACAATGTCGCGCAATAACGGAGCGCGCAATTTTCCAACGATTTGCATATCTGGCCATCATTCGAAACGGATGATGAACTCGGGTCGAAAAGTCGCGAAGCGACGTTCCACGGTGCATTAAAAATAACGAACGATCGCGAATGAAGCTTATCGAAGCTACACTCGTGACCACGAGTAAGAGAGAGCAAGTTCGCCGATCCCATAAAGATAGATCCGATTTTTCGCGTCTGCTGATCGTCTCGCTCGTGTCTGACATCGACCAGACCTCTTCCACTGACTCTCTAATCTACTCGAGGCTCGATGCGTCCGGAAATAGACGCGCACTTCTGTCCAGGCTAATCCTCAGGCATTTTCAGCCGTGCTGATCAAATAACCATCCAACGATCGTGTAACGCATGAGGAAAAAGAAGTCCATTGAACGAGTCGCTCGTTTGGATGGTGACGAGAGTACGCAGCCTTGAAGCTGTGCGAAGTTACCAGTCCGTTGCGACACGCTGGTTCTAGAATAACAAATTTGCACGGAACAGCGGTTGATAGGAGATTGCGTGTGTCCATTGGAAGTTGATATCCTTCGAGGAACAAGCAAAGGCTTTATCCTACGACTTGTTTGCTCACTGAGTTCCCCTGACTTGATATTTGAATTTAAAATCGAATTGTTACCGGTTTTCCTTTCGCGCTCTCGAACTGACTAACCTGGAAAATGACATAATCCGAGTCGAGTACCTGTCTTCCTTCAGGGAAGCATGGAAATTTTTTTATTCCCTCGTTTGTTATACGCGCGAAGTTGGCTCGGAAGAGATTAGATTTCTTCTCGCGGGAAGATTCTTCGCCTGGCGCAGAGGACGATGTTCCGAGTCACTCCGAACAGTACTCAAGATTAATTATATTCGAACGAAGGATTCTCCTTAACGGAATTAACTCATTCCTGACAATTCATTAGCGAGTCTCGCGGAGGTCTCCGTCGCACCTGCTCGTTCGTTTCGCGCGTCGCAAATTAGTTTCTTCGAGTGACAGAACGAAACGGTCCCCCTGTTCGGTTGAATGAAAATTATTCTGAGCGACGCTCCGATTACGTTAAATCGGTTAAACGTTTCACAGGAAACTGATCGTACTGTCTAACTCGATTCGTGTCGGTAGCCGCTCGTGCGAGATCGCTATTAACAACAGGAGGATGGAAATCGGTAGTGGAAAGAGCGGCTGAACGCGATCGTTCCATTTTAAAACCGCGGTTCGTTCGTAGAGGCGTCGACTGAAACGAACGACGTTAACAAATAACGATCGAACGGACTGATGGAAATTATGGCCGCCGCTTTTCCCAGAGCTGCTTCGTAACCGGTCCGCGTGGGCGTGGGACGATCGTCGTACGATCTGTAACGCGGATAGTCCCTCGTACGGACACGAACGCGCCACCCAATCGGAATATCGAATCATCTGGCGATCAATGGAACCTTGTTCGATATAATCGTCAACGTGGAACGCGCGGAATCTTAACTCGATAATGTCTAATCAGACACGAGTCCTTTAGCGTCGTTTCGATCTGTTTTGTTCCAATTTTACTCAGATTCATCGCGAGAAGAACTGGCTGTCGCAGTTTTTGATCGCCACTCGAGCAGTCCACGGAAACTGATTTCTCTCGTCGCTTAATCTCGTTCTGGCAATCTTGTTTTCCCCCTTCAATCTGGCTATTCGAAAACAACCGTTGTCAGCCGCAAGGTTGCTTGGTTCCGGTTCAAAAAACGCTGCCAATGTCGTCGCTGGTCCGTGTCCAAGTATCTCAGAGCGGAATAATGGCGTGGAAAAGGCGTCGAGAAAAGGTTAGCCGAGGAATCTCCTCAGGAGGGCAGGGGAGAGATACCAGGTCCTGGCGACAGGTTTTGTTGCTTCGCTACGCCTCTTCGCGGTATCAAACGCGATACTGTCCATCCAACCGCGATAACCGCGACGTGCACCCGCTGAAATGCACCGGGTGTCCACGCTGGATTAAGCTGCGAGATCGAAGGAATTCCCACGGACCCACGGATAATTTCTCGATAGTTTCGGAGCGATCGTGTCGCGCGTTGATTGAATCGTCACGAAGTTATGGATCGTTACGGTTAATTTATGACCCGAATTGGGTAACCAGGGGCTCGTGACTCCCCTACGAGACACCTATTTAAGCGCCGCTTTAAAACGATGGAACGCCACCGGAACTCGTTCACTGAAAGCGTCGAGTGGCATTTAAATGGATCCCAATCAAGCCCCGCCAGTGGACTATGATCGTTATTGCAACGCGATGGAGTTCTTCAACTGTAATTTTGTCTTACTCCT
Organism: Xylocopa sonorina; assembly: GCF_050948175.1. Classification (NCBI taxonomy): domain Eukaryota; kingdom Metazoa; phylum Arthropoda; class Insecta; order Hymenoptera; family Apidae; genus Xylocopa; species Xylocopa sonorina. The sequence goes on along the minus strand of NC_135197.1, from coordinate 7,486,921 downwards.
TATACCGTTTTCGATTCGCATGAACGATGAAAATTGCAATTACTACACGGTCCTATCAAGTGATCGAATTATTAACGGCGTTGCTAATTGGTATTTGCGAAATTTGTATCGTTTAAAACTGGCACGACATCCTCCGTTCTGTTCCTCCCTCTTAGATGAAAATTACGCAACCGGTACTCGCGACGACTGTCGTTTTTATTTTAATGATCGTCCGTCGGTTTGAAAGGCTCCTCGCGACGAGTGTCCGCCCCGACTCGCATCGTAATCCCGCGATAATGGCAACTTTATAAGCCAATTACACGACCGCGTAACCTGCGTTATTTCGATATTTTCGCATCGAGCGGTTCATAAACGGGCCGTTGGTTGTTACTGCTAATCCGACGTGTCAATTAAAGTCGTTGATAATACAAATCCGTCCAATTGGATCGGTGGATTGTCGCGGAATAGTGACGTAACGTACCGGACACTACTAACTGCGTTACGTAAAAATCGTTAACCCCGTTGGGGAGGATCGCGAAGGTCGATCGGGAAAGAGCCATTTTTTTTCCTTTTTCCTCAACGATTTGACGATAAAAAATAACAATCGTTACGTATCGTTAGAAAACTTGGCGACCCGTTGCCGTGTCATTTATCGCTCGCGATGATCGCGCTGTCACAAATGGTAATATCTTAATCTTCCGATCGGCGTCGCCCGTTCTCCGCTAATGGCGTTTATTTATCGGCCTCTGGCTCGCCGTTGATAAAACGCATATTGCAGCGAAGCTTGCCGCGCAATCAGAGAGCGGCGAGGCATACTATTCACGGCGATGATGTATTAATACTATTATCGCGTGATGATCACCTGCGGCCCGAGCCAACCTGACATTCTCGTTATTATATAACGCGCCGCAACGCCCTTCGATCGGTCAGTTCGACCCTGGTATTCCCGCTTGCCCCCCACTGCTCTTCGCCCTTTCGATTATTCCCAATGTGTTTCGTGTAGATAATTCAGCGGCGCGTTAATTGCCTAAATAAAGTACAAGTTTTCTAACACAGCTCTCGATCTGACCAGCGATATCGAGAGAAAAGGAATATCGAGGATAGAGTTTCAATTGTCCGTAGAAAAACTACCTGACACTCGTCAACTAAACGACCACTAGACCCGGAGTTTTCTCAATTCCCTCGAGTTTCCCCCGAAACCATAGAAAACAGCCCTCAGATGAAGACTGTTCTCACTTTTTATCGCCATCCCCCGTTGAACTTCCGTAGCAAGGAGGCGCACAATGACTCGCGGATTCAAGTTCATCCGCGTAGTTAGCCCTCGAATGGGGTGAGTCGAGGGGGATGAGACTCGCCACCGACGTCGACGACGACGACGACGGCGGTGGTGATCGTTAAGAAATCGTCTGGCTGTTTTTTTCGCTCCGTTAACCGGTGCCTGCGGCACCCCGTTCCGTCCAAATCTCCTTCTTTCCCTCTCTCGGCTTGTTCTCACCCCTGTCCGCCCCTCGAACAGAACGTGACAGCGTGTCGCCGTCTGGCATTGTGAACGGGGGATAATTATGCCTCATTAACAAATAGCTTTCTTTGATGTGGAAACCACGTGCGCGTCGCACCGGGAGGGTTCACCCTTGCCGGGGATGAGAGAGCCAGATATTCTGGAAGGGCTAGGGAAAGGAACGGAGAGTGAAAGAGAGAGAAAGAGAGAGAGAGAGGAATGGCAGGAAGTTGGAGATATAAACAGAAAAGGTTGAAAGAAGAGGACGCAACGGTGGCTGAGTGAAACGAAGACGCGCGAGAGGGACAGAAGCGGGCAAGCGTTAGGGTGCAAGAGGAGAGAGAGAGAAAAAAAAAGAACGAAGGAGGAACGAGGGTGGCGCGAGGGTACCGAAGGGAGACAAAGGTAGAGGGAAAGGTAGAGTGTCGACTCGTTGCGGTCTAAAAAGAACTCGATCGATATTTCGTGCACCGTGGCAGAATGCAGCCGTGCAACCCTCCGCGAGAGAAGAGTAAGCGTGCGAGCGAGTGGAGCCGGCTGGCTCCGCGCACGCGACGGCGAGCTTTTTGTATTTTAAAGGGAGAAAGCTCGACGAGCGGATACACCGCGAGCGAGCCTGGTGAACGTCGAAACTTGCTGGCAGCGACCGCGGGGGTTGAAGCCGCGCGATAAAGATTGGAAACCAAATAGACGGGGCGAGCGAGCGATGCGAATACCGGATACGTGCTCGCGTGGAACGAGATCAACGGGAAAGCGTCTCTTTGCCACGCAGCGAGTTGCCAGACTGTATAAACGTGTATTATTTGGGGATTGAATATGTAGCGTGTAAATCGGCCTTGGGAACCGGAAGAAGAATCTCGCGGAGCTACGAACACCTCGGTGAAATATGAATTCTTCTTCCTCTTCTTGGAGAGGATATTCACCGTTGGCTGGAATAAAATTGGCTCGTTTTTCGGGAGATACATTTTGGCACAGCCAAACGTACTTGGGAATTTAGTCGTCTTAACCTTTTTTAAGCTGTTCTCTTTGACATCGTCCTGTTTCGTAACTCCACTTGTCGGGCCTCGAAGAAACGATGGTAACGCGCGATTAATTCGCGATCGCATCGCTGGTTTCATGGAAACGGTTCCATGCAACCGATGATGCACCAGTGTATAATTCGCTGATGAACACAAGTCGTAACGACCGCCGCCATTACCGCGGGCACAAATCATACAGCTGGTAATAATCTGCCCGACATTTTCTTGCGTGATTTTCACCCGTGTTCCGTCGAGATTTTACCCGGCCCATATTTCACGCGGCCAGACGCGGTAATACAAAAAGTTCCCGCTGCGAACGGAATCCCTCAGCCCGGGAGGGAAGACGTTGCGTCAGGATGAATGGCACGCAACAATTTCCGTATCCGCCGCGGCGCGCGCTGATACCTGCGTCTTGGAAAATGAATTGGCGAACGTCACGAAACCAACCAGACGATCCATCGATCAAATTATACGCGACAATACCCGCGGTCAATTGTCATCCGATAAATCTCTATCAATCCTCGGAAGCATCGAATTGTCGTCTCGATTTCCATTTAATCGCCGCTAGAAATATCGAGCACTCCGTCATTGTCCAATCGTCGCTCGCAATTACATCTGCAGTTAGATTCTATCGACGCTAGAACGAATCCCAAAATGTCATCGACGCACGTCGAAACAACTAAAATTCTGTTGGAACACGATAACTCAAGATGTTTTCGTACCACTGAATTACATCACACGTGGTTACTCGCGTTTACGTAATCCCTACCACGACCTACGTTTCGTAATGAAGAAACCAGTCACGCAGGCCGCAGCGATGCTCGTGCGGATAATTGCGTTATTCTCACGGTCGTTCGACGGAGAACAATTTGTACAAGGCAATCGACCGTTCCGCGTCTCGCGAAATAACGCGCGATTTTAACGTCTCACTCGAGAAGGTTAAACATCTCCCTCGAAGCCTCGACGTTTACTCGCAACCTGGCCTCCATCACGTTGTCGTCTTTCCACGTCTCCTCGCGTAGCTAATTTATTTTTACGCGTACGACTCGATGCTATTAACGACGCGAAATCACAGCTGAATATCCACTGCTTACACCAATGCATCCGTTCGCGGTGTAACGGCCCTTATTACGCACGGTGGCCATAAATTATTCATCGTTAGTTACGGCCGCTGTCAATAGCGACGCGTCTAGACAACGCGTGTTTAAGAGTAATAGTCGCAGCGCCTTTCGAACCGGATGTTAATGCATTCGTCTGAAGCGCGCGTGCAGCGATTTCAAACGCGAGCCAGGGCTGCGCGCATTCGATGTCGTTCGTCAGAGGTCTCATAAAATCCCCAGGTCGTCGAACTGAACCTGTTACCCGCTCGCGAGCAGGCTCCTGCACAAATATCATAATTGACGAACGAGCACGTCCATCGGTCGTCCTTCGAACACGGAAATCGTGCGGTAACCCTCGAGGAGCTAACAATCGAGTTCTCGGAGGCACGGTTAATGAAACGCAGAAGCCGAGGAGAGAGCAAACAGCGTCGTGAATGGGGCAGCCTCTGAACAATTTGGTGCGCGTACCGCGGAACCAGAAACAGGGACGGATCCTCCACGGCGAGCCCCTTTATACGGCGTTCGCCGTCCTTATCTCGTGGCGCGTTGTCCAGCATCGCAGCGGGAGGGCGAGGATCCGACGAGGGCGAAGGGCAAACCGAGTCGCGCTCCGGCGATCCGTGTATCCCTTTTATGCGGAACGGGCGAACTTGTCCGGCGTCTTTGTCCGCCCACGTCAGCTGTCTGCCGGTCGTTTGTCCTGGGATAAATAAAAAGGAGTCTGCTCGCGAAACGGCGGACGACGGCGACGCGTGACGCAAGAAGACGATCGTTTGTTCCGGCGACAATGCCGCTGGAGTCGCCCCCAGGAAACGTGAGAAACGACTCGAATTTCTGAACATCCCCGTCGTGGACGAAGACTCCTCTCGTTTGATTATTAATTTCGAGTCGAAATGGAGAACGATTCTGGAGAGGATAAGAAGAAGGTTTGGGGGATGGTGATGACAGTTTGGTGTCTGGAAATATGATGGCAGGATGATAAAGGACTCGTGAGAGAGCTAGGATATCTCTTTTCATTCAAATTTTATTTTCATAGCAGTGTTTCATCGCCAGGGCGAAGAAGAGAAAGAAGAGGCGCGGTTACACCGTGACACGTGACTCCAGGTACACCCTTTACCGATCCCACCACCCTTCGAATTCTATTCCTCAGCCAAGTGTCCGGACGATATCCCCGGGAATTGCGTCGTTATCGAGTGCTATCATATCCGGAACGAGGGTTACTTTTACCGTGAAACAGCTCGCTTTATCTCGAAACTCTCCGTTATCTCTTCCACCGAGTTGGCCATTGGACGTGGTCGACAAGGAGGTTGGAAAACTCGTCGAGGACGAGTTTTCCTGCTCGGCTGTGGAATCGAGAAATCCAACACCGCGTCGTATCGGTTTGATGGTGGACGCGTACGTAGGTACGAGGACAGACACAGGGACACTCGATACTGCGTTATACCCGCAGACACTCGAGCCTGCTCGGGTGGACGGGAAAAAGAGGCTGGCCTCCGTGACTCTTCCTCCCGTTTTACGGTTTTCCGCGTTCGCAGGGATATTAATCGCGAGACAGCGAGCCACGAAGAATGGTAACCAGGCGGACGCGACGATACGCAGCGCTGGAGAATTTTTTTACCGATCACCAGGTTCGAGGAGGACGCCTGGCGGATAATCGAGCGCGTTTCCACGTTGTTCGCTTGGCCCTGCGTGTATTAATTCGACAAGTAGAGCAGAGCGAAATCCCTTCTGGTACACGCGGTGGTTTGAACTTGATTCGTATACGAGGAGGTCTCGGTACGCGAGGCCCCCGCGGGGACACGAGAAACCCTGTCGGATGGACGGGAAGCGGGACGCAGAGGCACGGGATAGCTCGTCGTTGAGGTTCGCCTCCCATGAGAAATCATTGCCTGCTGCGAATACGCGGTGCTCGTCAACTCATTGCTCTGCAATCCCTGGATGAATGGCCGTGACAAAACCGTAAACGAGCGTAATTGCGTTTACAGTGTCTGGTGTCCTCGTCGACGACATTCGGATGGGAGGGAGTAAGACGTAACCCACCGAAGACTCGATAACGGTACAGGTGATCGGTGACGATTATCGTTTCCCCGCGAGGACGAAACTTTTTTATTTCACCAGGGTTGCTGTCGCTGTCGTTTTCAGCAGGCTGTTCTGCTGATGCTAAAAGTGCGCCAGTCGGTGCACGGTTGATTCGCAGGCGCGTCGAACGTTTCATCTCTCGCGAAGTGCTTCTAAAAATATTTGGTCGATACACAGTAGACTCAGACGCGAGTCAGACGGGGATGAGTATTACTCGTTGGAATTGGACTCTCTAAGGTAGATGCGCGATGCAACGAGAAACATTTTACACCGCGGTTTCCACGAGCGAGCCTCGATTCTTCCGCGAGACGGTCTCCAAGAGTTTCCAACCGAAGAGGTTCTCTGTCATCGAAGACCAGTCGAAACGTATTCGTTTCGAGCACGAAACCGTCGAACCTCTTTCGAATCGTGCTAAATGCACCGCTATAAAACTATAAACGTAACCGCTCGAAACTAACTCGAAACTATGAACACCCATAATCGAACTTTACGACCGACGACCATTTTCGTGTACGAAGTTTCAGAACAGCGTGTACTCTGCGATCGTCTCCAGCAGCGGTACTGTTTAACAAACTGTTCGCGTAAAACTGATTAACGCTCGTCCCTATCGTTCTAACGTTCGCCAGTTTTAGCGTGCAGGATACGAACGTGAATCAGAGATTTCAAGTCGCTAAGTAAACAGCATATCCTTGCCTCCGTTGGTACCCGTCCTCCATCGAGTTACCACGAAATTCCCGGGCATTCATTAGAAAGGCAGTCGAACCCAGCCGTAAATTGGCCATCCACCGTCCACCGTTGGTGGTACGCGCGCGAGCGCGGGGGGTGCGCGACGAAAAAGCGATCCGCAACAAATTGTAACGGTTGGGAACGTTGTGCACCGGGGTCGGTCGCCTGGCTGGCTCTCGCGCCGGCCGTAGATCTCTCCTTTAAAAGAATCCCCGCGTGGGCCGCGATGAATTATGGCCGGCGAAAAATCCAAGTTCCTCTCCTCCCACAGCGCGCGGCGCTCGAATGCGCGAAACAAACGTTCCATTATAACAAAAGCCATTGTACCGCGCGGGGCCCCAGCCATAGTAATCGTTTCGCGATAGACCGCTGGTCAGTGTACCGAGGTTGCCTGTCCGGACTGCCGGAAATGCCCGTATATTCTCGTTCCAATAAGCGACCGCGTCTGAAAACGAAAGGGACGGGGGCGTGAAAGATGCTGGGGATCTCGATGGGATTCCACCTCGGTAATGACCTTGGATTACGACCTATCCTTCGATTTTTTTTCAAACAAAAAGGAAGATTCGTTGATGAAAAATAATATTGATCGTCGATTGGAAGCTTTTCTAGAGCAGCGAGTTATTATTTAGAGTCTGTGCGTTCTCCAAAATGTCCTCCGCGCGTCGTAATTTTTATCTTTCAAAGCGAGATCGATAACGTCGTCTATCTGTCACGTTCGTGCGAGACGATTTTCCTCAGTGTCGCAAATTTCTGAAACCTTCAGCCACGACGACACTGAACGACGTTGAATACGTAACGCATCGGCAGAGAGCAGAGTCGTATGGCGAACGATCATCAAAAATGAACGCGCCAAGCCTGCCAGTGTTCCTCGAACTGCGGCTTGTATCGCTCGTACTATCGACTTCCGCTCGAGCATCGCGTTCAGAAATGACATCACGCAATTCCACGTGATACCACCCGAGAATGTCCGCGAATTCTCGGTCCCCGCGTTCTCCGTCGCGTCGTCGCACAATGGCCGCGCCACCTGTTACGAGACAATCGCGTGTGTTCTTTACGCAACCACAATTTATAATCCCGTAACAAAGACAGATGGCGGGGACGTGTCGCGCAGCCGGCGTAAAAGAGGAAAGGCATGCGAATAAATCGTCGGCCTGGGAAGGTAGCGGGCGCGCGGTATTTGTCGAAATTAAATCAATACCCAGCCGCCGGTTTAACGATACGTATGCGGGTAACGAGCGCCGCGATTCCCGCGTGGATTCCGGGGCGAAAAATCAACGGGAACCGACGCCAGTTGCGGCTTTAAGCGTGTGTAAACGGTTGTAAATCAATGAACGGCAAATCCTTGGCAACTGCGGGTTTCAGGGAGCCCTGATTTGCATAAAAATTGATTTAGACTCGATCCGTCGAGTCGATAAAAAAAAAAAAGAGAATCGAGAGTAGAGGAAGATGGAAGGAAGGGGTTGAACGGTGGGGGATGAAACGAGACCGCAACCTTCGCGTTGTATTTCAGAATTCGTTAGCCGTTAGTTTCCTAGCACGATATCACGGCCTCGTTCGATATTCACTTTCGTTTAACGATCGTCTGCTGTGTGTGTGTGTGTGTGTATCGCTCTGCGTGAACGTGAGAATCTGCGATACACGAGCACTGGTGAAGCCCACGCACTATTCCATGGCCGAGAAACGTTTTATCGCCACCATATCTTTCGCAGGAAAGGTTAAATCAGTTTCGAGAACTGCGTTCTTAGGTACAAGTTAAGAAACCTAATGTAAGTTAGAAATTTAAGTAAATCGCTTTTAATTGTGTAACTTTGTAACACCGTTCGACTTTTCGCGAGCAAAATGTTGGCAGAGGAAAAATACGTGAAATAGTATGACGCGTTCTGAACCAAGGGGGAGGGGAGCAGGTTTAATCAATCGGTTGTCCAGTCAAATATTTAAATCGCCAGCGACCTCGTAATTGGACACGCTTTGCGGTGTCATAAATAACATGGAGCAAAGTGCAATGTTTGCTCTTCGATGCGATCGACAGTTTGTAAATAGCTGGGCCGGTGTAAATAAAATGCGTGCATAGTTGGCCCATCCGGTGTGGACCGGCGCAATTACTCGGTTAATTAACGTTCGTACCACTCGTCGCTTTGTCTATCGTTCGACAACGGTTGCCGCAAATATTTGCAAATAATTTTTTTAACCGAACACGACGTTTCACTTTGTCTGGGGACAATGGTGGGAGGCAGGGGAGAGACCTAAGGGATGGCGGGAATAACATTTCGCGGTAGGTAAATTATTTGAAAAACACGTGCCGCCATTCTTCTGGCTCGCCGTCTCAGGCAACATCCACCGTCGTCTCTGAAACTCCCGGGAGCAGAATTTCCCTCAAGCTTGAAGATGACTAAACACATTCTTCTTCGGTATCTCGCCGACAGAACTCGTTCGTTTCCCCCGGATCTTACCCATTCTCTTTCACTGAACACGTTCCTCAGTGATTCCAGGGACATCGCGCTGTAATACCGTCCCAGGCCAGCTCGTGGGACCCTGTACCAATTTTTTAAGAAGATTGACTTCGCGCCACGGCTTTTCATAGTCCTCGAACACATTGCGTATTCATCGTCCCAAACCTGACGGGACTGGCGAGCCGTGTTTCATGCAAAATTTCCCCACTGTGCGCCCGTTGCTTACAATACGCTCTACCATTAAACACTCGCGGTATAGCATATCGGATAGAAAATTCTGGTTCAGTATCACGGTACTCTAGCTATCTGCAACGTCACACTTCCGTGGTACCGCGTAACGACAGAGAATTATTCACCCGAGCCGAGAATACTGACGCCATTCGGAGAAAAACGTCCGGAACATTGGACAAAACGAGATACGCGTCCCGTAGGCGTCGTTAGCGACGTTAGGAACACCGTCGCGGTTGCTTGGCGGCCATAGCCGTCGCGCTCCATTTGCCTGTTACCAACGTAACACACGCGGGGACGAAGAATCGGAGCAGGCCGGGTCGTAGCCGGCAGCTGCCGCGGCGAAAGCTCGCCTGGCTCCGAAATGCATAAATTCGCGGCACAAAGGAAGACACACGAGCGACGTGTAACTTGTTACCCGTTGGAGTGAGCTGGGCACCGGAAAGGGGCCGTGGCTCGAAGCTGGGGCTAGAAAAGTAGGAGAGGAGTAGCGCCAGGGTTCACGATGGGAATGCAAAGAGGGTCGGGAGAGCCAGCGCGGCGAAGAGTGTTTTGAGACCAAATAAAACCGAGGAAATCGTAGCTTCCCGTGGGAGGAACGGGCACCCGTCTCGAGACGAGACTACTCTCGAGACGCGGCCCTGTCGTTTCCGAACAGTTTCCGCCACGAGGCACGGCCGCTTCAAGGATTACCCGGCTTGGAATTCAATCTTGCCGCCTGTTATGAGCGAGCGGAGTCGTTGGTCCGCGTAACAAACATTTCACGGCTCGACACAGGCCGCGTTTCCTTGGGGAGCCGGTTCTCTAGGTAGGACGGGGTGAAAAAAAAAAAAGAAAAAAAGAAGGACGTGGCGGATTATGGAGTTGGAGGCGCGAGGAAATGGCTCTTCACGCACTGAGCCCGCGGAATGTTCCTTTTATACGCGCTTGAGACTGGCTGCGCGAGCTCGAGCTTGACGCGTGTCAAGTCGACGCGCGTTGCGGAGGAGAGAAATCGATGGTGCGCGGTGGATTTCATTCCACGACTGAAAGGCGCGAAGTTGCGTTGTAGTTAGTGGCGGCCTCGATTCGACGAGAGCCTGATTAAAGAAGGGATGATGATGCGTCCGAGGCTAGATTCTGAACGACAGCCCCATACAACAACTTTCCATCCTCAGTTGCAGAATACCGTACGCTCGTGATATTAAATTCATTTGCTCGCAGATACATTGGCTCCTCTGATATACTCCACGCTCATTAACAATATCAATATTCCCTCATCGCGAGTCGACGATACCAACTTCCCATCTCACCCCTCTCGAAGACCACTCGCTTATCCCTGGCAGCGCAAGAGCGATCACCCCGTTCGCCACATCCGGAAGAGTGTCCGCAGGGTGGCTCCATAAATGGAAGAAAAAATCGTACCACCGCCTCGTCCATCTAGCAGGCAGCCAAGTTCCGATACGCCGTTGCTCCCTGCATTTTAACACCGTCTCTCTTTCTCTCTCTCTCTCTCTCTCTCTCCCCTTTTGGCCAACGGTGGAAACGCGTCCTCAGGCATAACAAATAAGTAGACGCGTACCCCGCGTCTCGACGCGCTGTCCATTAGCCGGTCTGCGCGCCGCCCTGCAAGTTGCACCCGATTGGAGGCGGCCTGGGGACGTGACGTAATGAGGTAATACTTAAATTGCGTGCACGTGCCGCGTGGCAGTATCGACAGACACAGAGAGCGGGGCCTCCGGCGTGGAAAGCCGTTGGCGGATGGGCAGAACTAGGCCGCAAACAATGGCCCTACCTCTCGTTAACGACGCCACACCGGCGTCGGGCGCAGCATCATCTAGCACAGTCCGGCTTCAACTGCGGCTCGTCCCTCCGTGTGCGTGCCGAGACTATCGAGTACTCACGATATCGAGACGAACGGCCGCCGCATTCAGACGGTAATTAGATAGTGCAGTGATGGCAGCAGGCTTCTGGTACACTGTTTCAAAGTGGTTCGTTTTTCGGTCCGTACGATCGATTGGTGATCAGTGAATGGGATTCTGACGGGTGACGCTTGAATGGTAACTGTATGGGGCTGAGTTAGTGTTCGATTTGGGTAAGATGGGTGAAAATGGTAACCCGAGCGTCCTTCGTTTCGTGAGTTTTAAGATGGGAGGATGGTGTTTGATTCGTATTGGATGGAGTTTCGGTTAATTTTCGTTTCTTGCGAGGTACGTCTCATCTGGCGAACGAAATTTTCTTTCTTTTGGTACCATCGTTGGTAATTTGAACGTGGCGCTTGGTAATTCCAACGGTACTCGAGGGTTAATCCGCGGGAAATGTTCATTACGTTTGTGTTCTCCACTGTGTTGGAATAAAAAAGAGTTGGAACACAAGCAGGCGAGCGATGGAAAAAAGTAGCGAAGGGCGGAGGGAGAGAAGTTAAGCCAGGGTGGCTCGGAAAAATTCGAGGCATTAAAGTATCGCGTATCGACGACGGCGCACGTTAATCCACGGGATTTGCGGAGATGAACCCGACGACAGTCTCCCGTGGTACGTGTACTCGCGCTGCCAGCGAAGCGTTTCGAGCGGAATCGACGGAATGCTTCTCTATCCGCGTTCTATCGCGGGCCAGGTAACGGTGTGTCCCGCGTCCTGGCGTCGTCGTCGTCGTCGTCGTCGTCATTTTCACCGCCCGTTTAATATGCGATGACGCGCCGCCAGCCAGCCTGCTAACTCGAAACTGGAAGTAGACGCGGTTTATAACGTGTCAGACCGAGCCACAGCGAAACGAAACGTTATTATTCCGCGCCATTCGTCTCTCATCGACGCGTCGTGTTATTTCCATTTCCGCGGAATTATTTCCACGGAGTTGGAGACTGTCGCTACGCAATCACCGCGTTAACTGCGACCAACCGAGGGAAATGAATTTTCGAATTAGACGTTCTTCTCTCGCTCCTTTTTTCTTTTCCGTTCGCCAAGTTCGATTTCCATGCTCTCGTCGCGAAACATTTCAGGAGACGCAGCAGTTTATGCTTCTCGCGGTCGAATGGAAATGTTTTTAAGTGTGACAGAGATTCGTTGGGCTATTTTGACGAAGTTCGTTTCTAATCCTCACGACAGTCGAGATGGAAGGGGTTCAGAATAGTTGCTTTGATTCAGGGACTCGTTCGTAATTACTATTGCAAGTATTCGGTGTAACTTGCTAACTAAGCCGATTTCACCGGGCACCCTATATCCCGCGTTGAATGCGCGTTCCACCGGAGCTTATCTTCAAATTCACTCGCTCGTAGCTGAAAGTGCTCCGCTGCAAAGGAGGCGGCCCGTTGACAAAAACGAGCGAGCCCGTTTTGAATAAATTCTTATCACTCGTAAGTTCAGCATTCGCGGTGTAACGCGCGATGCCTCCGCGCGATTCTCGTTTAAGATCTCGAGTATTGAAACACTTGGCGCGGCATAGAACTTCATTCATTAATAACTAATTATTCCTGATACAGTTCCAGCTTATTAAAATTTCCACCCTGCCCCTCGCGTGTCTTCGTGAAACCACGCGAATCCACCGTGGAAATTTGAAAAGGACCAACGTTCAGACCTCCTCGACGGTCTTCTCGAAATCCCTGCGCGAAGTGGCGAAGCCCCCGAGTCCCATGGCAACCGCTGAAAGGGAGGAAGGGAAAAATCGTCCGCCCCAGAGCCACACGGTACCCGTGGACTTCCTGTCCAGCTCGTAGCCGCATAATAGACCCTCGCGAAGTAATACATCTTGCCTGGAGGACTGTCCGTATAATACAGGGAACTATTAAGGCATTCCAAGCAAGTGCTCGCCGCGCGTGTTTTAATTAATGACGGCCCCATACATGGCCGCGTATAATTTCGTCCGCCTCGGTTTTAGAGCAGGATCGCGAGCGAGAGAGAGAGAGAGCAGCCGTAGGAAGGTAGGAGAGTTCGCCTTTCTCTCTCTCTCTCTCGCTCTCTCTGTGCGCTTCTCGTCGGATTACAGGCAACATCGATAGTCGATTAAGTTTAAGTCGCCCTGCCCTGTAGCCCCGTTCATGGCCACTGGCTGCTCGCCCTGCGGCCGTGTAATTACGCGCCGCGATCCTTAGACGACGCGTGCAACGGCCCAGAAGTCGAGAGAATAATCGACGATCCTCGATAAGAAGGGTATCAAGGGAAGTGGTTTCGAAGGATCAAGGGAGAGAGCGAGATAGGTGGCCCCTGCGAGCTCGACTAATTAGCGGGAATAATTAGAGGCCGATCCGGTGGCGTGGAAATTTTCCGTCAGCCTGTAATCGGTCGCGGATCGACATGCGACCGCGATATCTGTCTCGAGACGGTTAATTATTCGAAAAGCCAGGTAGATCTTCCCGACAGCTCTGCGTTTCTTTATCGCGCCGTCTATTTTTATCGTACGCCAGAAACACTCGGTATCGAATCGATAAGGTGGGCGTGAGACGTTTAATCTGTTGCTCATAAATATTCAGGAGAGCGCCTGTGCATTTTATCGCCGTGAGCGCTGGCGAGATGACACGCGTGTATCATACGCAGCTTGTTACGATAAAACCACCGCTGGACCGGGTAACTTTTCACTTAAAACTTCTCGTGACGGCTTGCGATTGCGTTTAAAGGGACGCGAGCATATTCTCGATGCAGCGTGCGCACGCGAAGAACGCGTAAATGGATTCGTAGCTGACGGATCTCGCGATTGTTCGAAACTCGTGAGCATGGATTTAGAACGATTTGGAGAGGAATGAATCGCGACGCGTATGCTGCGTCGAGCAATGGATTCTTGATCGACGAACCGTTTGGTACGTCAGTCTGTTACAGCTGGATGCGCGGTATTGACCAGTTTCTTGTCGCCAACAGTTTTGTCGTCGCCCGTGCACACCAGCCGTGTATCACGCAGCTGTCGCTACAGCTTAGATCGCTTTGCCCTAACACGTCTCGTCTGGTACCAGTCTTGTCGCGCGGTGTGCTCTCGTTACCATGCATCTCCTTGCGCCTTGTTCCTCCTCCCTCTCGACTGTTTTGTTCGCTAACGAAACTCACCGCCGCGCGCGGACCCTAAAAAGTGTCTGGCGTCGTCCTGAGCGACGCCATGTCTAATCCTGACAAGACCTACCAGCAAAAACTATCGCTTTGTAGGCGTAAACTGAGCTTCGTTACGAGAGTAGCTTGCTTCGCGATCTTCATCGTTGCCTTTTCTTGTGCATTTTTTTTTTATTCGTTTAATTTTCCGTAATCCAAGCTGAAGAAATCGATGGAAACGATCGAGAATACCCGATGCTCGATCAGAATTCTGTACTCGTAGACGTGAGCGGACACGAACCGTCTCGATCTCGGTGCGTGGTGACACGTTGTACGCGAGGGTGAAGAACAGGGAACGGCACTCGGCGAGACGGTGTATTTATAGGCGCAGCCGTGGATTCTTCGTTCGACCGATCTCCTCGCGGATTTATCGCCAGGATCAGACGAGCTGCGAAAAAGTGGTATACCGGGTGACAAGCACCGGCTACGGTCGATGGCTCGTTGAATTAACGCTTGTTCGCGGCAAGCTGACGGGGCTTTGACTACCACCTCTTTGCGGTCCTCTCTCTCTCTCTCCCTCGCTTTCACCCTCTCGCCCGGCTCCCGTAGCTCGTCGCGGTGGAATAGAATCGCTGGAATCCCGTGGAACGCGGATATTCTTAGAATGTATATTAGTTCCCCAGTCTCTTTGAATTGTAAAGCGGAATTCGCGGGAATTGAATGAATTCCAGTTAGCTCGAACGGTGGCCGGGGTGTTGTTGCAGCTTTGGTAATTGCAATTGGGAAGATGTTTGCGGTAACTGTAAGCGCACGAAGAGCCCCGCTCGGCGCCATAAATATTCGGCGAACGATTCCCCGTTTAACCCCTTGGCGTGGCGCTTAATTAGAGATGACTCGACGCCTCTGCCTACCGCGATATTAATTAAATCCACTTCGATACTCGCGTGTACCGCGATGATCGCAGGTAGGTTTCCAGTTCGATGCAACGAGCGCGTAGCGAATCTGTTCGCGCTCCGTTATTTTTTCACCCTTTAGACGCGATTTGTAATTTCGATCGCGAACGTTTTAATTAAACCGCGAGCGTGCGAGGGAATTGAGAGATCGGGAAAATATTGATTGCGAATGGAATGATTCACGCGGTCGATTCAGTGGAACATAATGGCGGAGTCGAGGGGGATTCTCTTGAAACATTCCGGAAGTCGCAGGCACGGCCAGCGACGCCTCGCACTCGTGGGCCAGAATATCAAATAGACCCGATATCGGGGAGACAGTCGACCATGTAAGATAAACGAGCCAATATGGGCCGTGACACTCGCTAACTGCTGGATTTAGTGAGCTCGATAACCGATAACTTTCTTATTAAGTCTCCAGCCTCGGTTAGGAGTTATCGCGGCCGCAGTTTCTGGGCGGGGCCATTGCTCTTCCTGGATTTATGCGGTGTTCGCGTTACACGCGTGAATTGAACGGATCCGAGGAATCGGGTATTGGATCGCGGATGCGCGGAGGAATCGCGGCCAGTCGAAACGGCAGCCGGATCCAGGGCCCCTTTAATTGAATTTTAATTGCCGGAAATAGCCAGGCTCGATCGCTCGTTAATTATTCCTCGTTTATTACAATGAAGTAGCGATCGTTCGTACTCGTGTCGTCGGGAAGATGGAAATCAAGCGGACTGTATTTCAATTTTGTCGACCGCGTTAATGCGAATTCACGGTGACGGAAACAACCGCGTGGCGGACAAATGCTGGTTCACTGAGAATGCTAAATTCGCCAGGAAATCGGGGAGTCGAGCGAAGGACCTGTCGGTAATTAAAACGGAGCCAGTCGCGGTTTCAACTCGACTCGATTTCCCCACAATCTTGGAACGAATGAAGACCCACGCGACCGTTACCCACCAATGAAAGAGTCTCTAGAAAAATCGCGCAATAAACCTGCTTCGCCTTTATAATCCGCCTCAACGGATCGTTTCACATGCATAGAATTTTATCTCGCGCCATCGTACAAATTCTTCGTTCGATCAACGTGATCGTCGCTCTGATTTCCACCCTCGACTCCCTTCGTTCGAGAAACAATTTTCTCTCGCGCGAAAATCACTGTTCACGAAGTTCTACGAAGCAACGAGTGATTTTATAATTAACCTCCTGTTCGTCAAGTATATACTAGTGAGCGTCTAAAAATCGTGGTGGATCAGATGCTAGGCTCAGGCCTCGCCCGCCATGGAGAAAGGATCAACGCAGGCTGTCTTCGAGGTCGACGGTAAACAGCATCCTCATAACTTCCGTCCCGGCGGAGGAGGCTCGAGTGGATCGAAAATAAGTTTCGCGCTTCGAGAGTGGACGGGGGTTGGTGTGCGGGGGTTGGGACGGGGCTCGCGAGCCCGGTAAATGTTTCACAAAGAACTTTCTTTCTCCGCGGTGTTATTTAGTCAACGGCCCTCTAACTTCGCCCGGAGGAAGGAAGTTATTAATCCGCGCGGTGCCGATCCGTCTCCCGTTGCTCGTAGCCCAGCTCCATTGTATTCGTGCTCGTGCAATTACGCCTTCGGCCAGGCCGCAATTCGTCCGCGACTCTTGGTCCTCTCCAGACGCGGGGCAGCGCGCAAGTAGATGGCCACTTGATCGCGTAATTTAACCCTCGCCGCGTCTCTCCCTCTTCGACGGTGATCCAATTGTCGCGCGGTGGTCTACCACCTTCGATACGCGTCTAATTTACGACACGAATCACCGTGGAATTTCGGTTAGTCCGGTGGGAAGTCTGAAGTTAGACAGCCGATTAGTCTTCATTAAAACTCGTTCGACGCTGCCTGCTCTTGACGTTCGTTCGAAAAGATAGAGGGTACACTTCCGAGGAAAACTCGAAGCGACGATAGCCTTATCTCGAATCATCCTCGCTCGAGGACGCTCCCGAAATACGCTGACATCGAGCGCGTTCGCTCGCAAGCATCCGAGGATCACCACGTAGGACCACGGTGAGAGAGTAGAAAAGAACCCTCGAAGGAAGGGGGTGGGTCGAGTCGAGAGTAAGGTATCGAGGACGGGGTTGGGCTGTTTCTATTTTTGATCGAGATCAAGCTGTCACGTAGTCTCGAGGAATTTCCAGTACACCTGGCAGGAACACTCCTCTCGCTCGCCGTCGAGCCGACTTCCCTCCAGTGGGAATGATCGATCGCGCGGAAGGTACACGGCTACGTGTTTCCCTCCCCGTTGTGATTGGCGTTCTCCGGGCAAATGGGACGCGGCCGGTTGCGGCTTCGTCCTCGCCGTTGGGTATCGAGCCCCTTTGCCCTATTTCCTCGCATTTATCCACGCTGTTCCGCGTTTTGTTTCGATGCAACGGGGAGAAGTCCTCGCAGGAGCCACGGCGAAACGAAAACCGATAGCTACCGGTTACCGATTAAGCTTATCTGCGCCGTGTTAGCCGCATCGTTTGTTCATTGTTCGACGCTCTACCCGTGCTCCATCGCCGTGAGTTGCGATACTGTGAAACGTTCCAAAGAACGTGTATATATATATATATTTATGTAGCTCTACGGCTCTCTGCTGAGTACAATGATTTAGAAAACACTGTAAGGTGTTCTCTTTTAGATCTCGCGGAACTTTTCACCGATTTATTTCGGCTATTAATCAGAGCGGAATCGCGTATTTGAATCGTATCGGTATCAGAAACGGCGGGCCATCGTTCAATCTCTGCGCGGCAAAGGAAGATAATAGCGGTTTATATCAAAAGGAACGATCTCTCGTATTGTCGTTCCAGACACGTAATAGGGAGTATTTTATTAGAATTCTACGGTGAATCGAGTTTACTTGAAAGGATCGAACGCGTTCTCTCTTTAATTTATGTTAGAAGACTGTTCTAATCCCGTTTGTTTGCCTAACCATCGGTTACCACTGACGTATCCCACGATCGAAGTTTCGATGCCGCCACGCAGGGTATGAGAGGGAACGTCTTCGAGTTTCGCCCACAGTCGTGCATTTGACACCCACCGCTATCGCTTTCTGGGATTTTTGGTCAGACGAGAAAGCCAGCATCATCCGCAGGATCTTCGTTATAAGGATAGTAACCGGAGATCCTCTTCGCTATTTATCCCCAATATCGATCCTCTCGTGGAACGGACTTCTCGTCGTTCGAAAAAAATCGTACGCTTCTACGCGAGACCTAGCGTTTAACTCTCGAAACGAGTCGAGAATCCTCGAGTCGTGACTTGGTTACGTACAATCGCGGCACTTTGCACATCGACGGTTAACAATGGACGGCTGAAACGACTCGGCGGTCCCAAAGCTCTCCGAGGAGCCGCGTGTTTCGGTAACTTTTGGGGAATCAATTCATTGCGCCCGCTACGTGACGCCGTGATACAGTTTCAAACAGCCGGTGGGGGTAATTAAATGAGAATTTCTGTTTAAATTACAGCGAAAGTTGGAAAGTTCCCGGGGGCTAACCGTAGAGAGGGTTGTCGGTGAAAAATTCAAAGGCGTCAGCTCGATACGTATAGACGCGAGGGGGTTGGACTCGCGTGCACGGGTGTCGTCGGAGTCGATGACCGAGCCGCGCAACTTCCGGCTGCTTTTCTCCACCCCGACTGCTCGATTGAAAACATCTCGAGGATTAAAGGAAACCAATCCACGCCAACGCGATATTCCCTGACCGCGGTCTGCGTAAATTACCTTCGACATTTTTCACACCTCCCTCGCTTTAATCCCCATCGACTATCCGTATCCGCGGATGCTTCCGGAAACGCTGCGCGCAATAATCATCGCTGTAATTGATATATTACCGCGAGAGCAAGTTCTGATGAAACGGACCGGAGCAAAATGATTAACGAGTGTTGAACGAAATTTTAAGCGCGCCAGTCTCATTGAAAAAAAATGTTTTCGCGCAAACGAATGGAGATTTATGCCTGCGATTTATATTGGAAATAAAAACGCGGGTAATTTAAGCAGCTCTCGAGCGTGGAAGGAACCCACCCTCGGCTAGGCGCGGAGTAAAAGCCAGGCAGTCACGATCCAGCGTCCCTTAAGCACTATCTTCGCGCAATGCTGCTCCAAGGACAGAGTTAAACCAATTACCAACAATCTGCAGCGAGCCACCGGTCGTATTTCGTGCCTCCATTAACCGGCCGCTAAGTAGCCCTTCTTGGCAACGTGTAACAAAATAAACACCATTGTAATCTCGTACAGCGTACGTGGAATATAACGCTAAGGGGCTGTTTGAAACTGCACCACGCAGAAGTTCAGCGATTTATCTATTAATCTATAGATGCATCTCCGTGTTCGCGTTCTCTGGTCCAGAAGAAAAGTTTCTCCGGGACCAAAGAGACGTGATTTAGAGCGGAAAAAGGAATCCGTGGATGCGAATGATTCGCGGCCAATTGGGTGAATAGCCGGCGGTGATCGAGCACTCCGATTCGCCTCGATCGACCGTCTCGAAGGGTGCAGGCGACGTAGGTTCGAAAGGAATCCCTGCCACGCGTCGACGATCCTCCTCTTGCGCGCTCGAGGGGGCGGGTCGCGTGTGCAACAACCCCGTGGAACACTGCGGTCCTCTATCAGCTCGCAGCGAGAGGAGGCGTCGTTCAAATAACGAAGAGAAGAAGAGGGAGAGAGGCTTTATCGCGGTCGACGCCGCCGGCTGTATCGATGATTCCAAGCTTTGCCAATGGCTCGTGTCTTCCGCGGTCGCTCGACTCCTTCGCCCGGGTAAGAAGACTCGATCGATCCTCCAAGAAACGTTTCCACGCGGCTTCGACAGGATCCTCCGCCTGGTTTTCGTCTGTCGCGCGGGACTAAACGTTACCGCGACGGGAAAATATTAAATAATATTTTCCCTCGGAATGAGACCGACGAATCGACGATAAATGTTTGCACAGTGCTTCCCTCGAAGCGGACCAGGTCGATACGCGAGCGAATTCGACGTGGCTTCTTCGCTTTCTTTGGTCGAGTTCGACTTGTCCGAGTCGCTTCTCGAATAAACCGCTTCTAGATACCATATAACGGGAGATGTAGGTAAATCTAGTCGATTGTTGCGTACTGTTTATCTACCAACTCGTCGTGGGTCTACTGTAAAAAGTATTGGCATGTACGCGTACTTTCAGGTTCTACGTTTTTCAGTTCCAGGCGGTATCGCGTTTTTGTGTTCCTGTAGAACTGTCGATAACCGATACGAAATTGACATATTTCTCCGATACGTTCCGTGATCAATGTCAGTCGCGTCTAATTTGCACTTTAATCTGCCAATCAAGCCAACAATGTTCTAACATAGTTGACATTAAAAACCTCACGGAATTGTCGTTCACATCTGTACAAAATGGAAATTCGCGAAGCATATATCACCATTAAGCATCAGTCTAGAAAAGTTCAGTGTGGAACAGCAAAATCGTTGTGAAATTCGCTCTAAATAAGGGCGGTATGCGGAGGAGGGAACAAGGGGTTGCAGAAAAATGGTGGGCACGATCGAAAGTCGCAGAGCGGGATTGTGCGAGCGGGGCTTTAGCGATCTTTTGTCGTTCGGGGTTTGTGAAAAAAGTTTGTGGACAAGGGAAGGAACGGCGAAGGGGGTGTGGGGAGGGCGGTCCTTCTTGTTGCGCAACGCTATTGAAAGGAAATTGAACCGGTTGTTTAGTCATGCAAACGCGATGCTACCGGCTGATTTCGTTTGCGTTACCTACGAAATGAAAGTTCACTGACCGGGAACCGTTTCCTGGAATCCAGCCGATCGTCCCGATTCGATGCTTTACGATCTGAGCCAGTTTCCACCCCGCCCAACCCTCTCGTGTCCCCCTTCAGTACCTCGCACACACGTGGCCGCGTTTTGTCGCGTCCGATTTAAATTGACGACTGGACAGAGGGACGCGATCGGTGAAATTGCGACCCCAACTTGGCTCGAATCTCGGAATCGACGATTGAAAGAGAGTTTTCGGATGGTTGAACTCGTCCAATTCGTTTTGTTCGTTGCACGTTCGGGGAGTTATGTTAATTGGCCTGGATTTCTGTTGCGGGCACAAGAAAATCCGCTTTTATCTCGAAACTGTTTCATCGACGGTACATCGAGAGCAGATCTACGAGTAAAATGGAAACGATAGCTACGAGAAATCGCTTCTGCGTTCGTGCTATGATCCCACGCATCAGTAGTAATATCTCAGCGTGCGAACAGTGGAATAAGACAGCAAACAGACCGACAACCAACGTGCAAACCGATCGACGCGCGCCCGGCCAAACAGAATCGGAAAGATAACGCTCGCGAATTACCGCGTGGCGTGTATTCGTTTTGCATTTGTCACGACGTCCCCGGAAACGGGTAACGCAAACAGATTTCCGTGCCTCGACGAAATATTTGCCCCACTGTTTCGCGCTCGACACGCGCGTACACGTTTCCCGTCGCAAAAAAGGCGCGACTCCCCCCGCCGGCATGTGTTCACGGTAAATCGCGCGCGGCGACGTGAAAAATACGACGGCGAAGCGTTCGCCAGACGAGTCAGCGTGCCCTTTCAGGCCCCCGTGTTGGTCCACGCGAGCTGCTCAGGTGTAGGAAGAATAATGGCGTCGCCAACTGTTTAATTTATACGGAAGATACCACCCCCTCGAGTGCCAAGGGATGAAATTGGCATTCAAGGTCAGCTGTTCCTCCACCTTAGAGCATATACAGACGACGCTCTCGGTGGCGAATGGAATTTTTGAATAGGACGTATTTGAATAGCACGTTTTCCGGTTGCGTTAGAAAACTTGTCAGGTATTTACTGGTACGAGCTCGTCGCCTGGTTACAGTCCCTTCCATATTTCATCGAGCGTGTGAACTTTCTCTTAAGGGAGGTTCATGCACGAGTATGTGGAGCGCGTCCCGTAATAAAATGTCGTTTGACAGAAAGCGTGGTTTTAATTGTCCTGTAGCGGCCGTCGCAAAGCGAGCCGTCGCGCGAGCAATATTTCAAACGGCGAGAAGAAAGTTTGCGCGGTTTTATTCGCGAGTTTTCGTTAACGTTCCCGTTACGCGCTCGTGCCCGGAGCATTTTTCGAATGATAGAAAAGCGGTCCGCGGATAAAGCGGTCGCCTGAAACGGGGCTCGTTCGATAAAGGAAATACACTCGTAGGAGTTCCACGGTCTTCCCCTCTCGCGAGACACGTAACGCGCGTACGGAAATGTACTTTCCGCTTGTAGAGCGAGCGGAAACTCCGCGAGATTAACGTGCACGTTGCCCAACCGTTTAGCGCTTTTGACGACTCCACATTTGTACGTTCGAAAGTTGTTACATCCGTTTAATTAATCCACGCTCGAATTTCCCTCCCCTCGCATTTTTTTCAGCCCCCTCTTTTCCGCGCTGGTCACTCGTCGCTAGCGGGTAATTTTTCTCTACAATCTCTCTGCCTGGATCTCTCTCAGCGACGTTTAAAACAAAAAAAAAAAAGTAACCGCAAATGAACGTTTAATTATGCTTCAGCGTCGTTATCGCGCATTATATTACGAGGGGAAAGTTAACGTTGACTCTCGCGGTCGTTTGCGAAATCCGAACTCGATAACACCGATACCAGCCCCTGATTCATGGCTCCGCGACTGGAAATCGTATCAGGATTTCCGGGAGGACGGTAGCTAGTTTGGACGGGAGTTAAATTTTTCGAACAACGAGAGAGAGAGCCCACCGTCTCTCGTGGCCCTCGTTTAATCTGTACTCGCACCGGTAATCGGGTTGAGCGAAATCCTTTCCTCGTTTTTATCCCTCGCGTTTTCGCCTTTCGCTCTTCCGAGGATTCCTCGGGATCGTGAAAAATCCTTATTCAATCAACGGGGAGAATTAAATATTCCGTTTGATTTAAACGCTTTCCCTGGGAATCGTAATTTAAACGCTTCCTGTTTCGTTAACTTTCGTGTAATTGCTTTTGTGTAATTCATTTAATGATAATTGCGTTCCGCTGCGCGAATGTATATCAGGTAAGAACTTGCTACGCGTATTGGTTAAGGGGCCAAAAAGGAGGCGGGGCGAATCGCAATTATGGAAGATAACTCTCCGACTACCCCCGTAATTCCGCGAGTATCGCTAACGTTACGTCGCGAATCGATTCTCACGCGCCCCCTTTGCACTCGCACCCCCAATCGGAACTCTCGAAACGCGACCCACCGCTCGTTCCTCCGTAACGCGCACATTCTTCCTGTGTATTTAACCGAATAAACGACACCCGATCTCGCATCAGAGCAATCATTAATCAAAACTCCCAGCGAAACGTCTCTTCCTCGAAGTACACACGTGACTACGCGCACCGTAATGGGGTGGTGTTAATCGATTGAAATGTCAAGCCAAGCCAGCGTTTCCAATGAATATGGAAGCTTCGCGAGCCAACGATATAGAACGAAAAATTTCATATTCCGTAGACAGCGGCCGGCGATGTCTCGTTATATCTTTACGATCGATTAATTCAGCGAATTAACTGCAGCCGGTTGAATAACGGCCGATTAAAGACCATACCGCGCCGCGATATCCCGTATGCCCGTTCGATCATGAAAATACAGCGACAGGCTGGTACCCTGGCTCGAGGAATGGTCGATGGCAACCCTGACGGCGGCCATATTGTTTCGCGTTATTTTTCCAGCGAATTTACGACGTCAACGCGTATCCCATTAGCGCGTCCGCGCGAGATCGCGTCGATCCGGACCACCCCTCTGGCAGTTCTCGCCTCTCGATTATCGTTTCGCGTCGTCGATCCTCTGGAAACGTATTTTCCAGTAAAGTTGAAACGTATTAACGGCGGAGGCCATTCCGCGGAACAGCGAGTGGAGAACGCATTTCTCGCGAGGTTTCCGGTCGATGGCATGTGGGGTGGCGCGTGTTGCGAGTGGCGAACGGAGGAAAAAGGTCTGCGCTCTGACGTAAACCGAGTAGACGTTAGGGTTGCAGTTGTACTTTTGCGGTTAACCGTGTCGAAGTTACGGCGGTTCGAAACCGTACCACCCGCTGGCCCGTTGTTCTCGACAGTTATATCGCTGCGGTTCTTATTTATCGCGGTTTTTATGGACCGGAAAGCGATTAACAAGCGAATTAATACACATTGATATCGCACTGGCAGTGTCTATAATACCGTTTCATTCTGTACAGTTAACGTACCGTAAGCGGCTCCTTTTCTCCAACCCCTTTTATTTCAATGTTTCCGTTTATATTCACGGAGGGGTGTCCTCTTTCATAATGGCCGCCCTCCGTGATAAACGAGAGAATACGGTAGACACTAACTCCTCGTTCGACACCCGTTATTACCATCGAAATACCGTGTGGTTATAGAGAACGTGTGACACACGCGACTTTTACTTGCTCTCGCAATGCAACTTATTGGGGAATGGGTAGCAGCTACGATCGTAACGCTGGTGGCCACCAGCAGGAAAATTTCAAGAAATTCCTGCTGGATATTGGCGCTGGCTCGCTATCGTTTCCGGATAGGGCACGATAGCGGCCAGGCAATGGGATCGTTGGTTCATTAATTACAAATCGCATTATGAAACTCGACGGCGTGGAATCTCTAGTTGTTCGCGTCGAGAAAGGGGATAATGAACGATGCGCGGGAGCTTTTTACTGGAGTTGTCTTCGAGCTCGATCGTTGCTCGTGCACCCCTTAAGTCTTCACTGAGATGCTTCCATGATAAAATGTTTCCAAACGAAATTTCTAACGTGTCGATATATAACTATGGATACTTGCAACGAGGATTAAATCGTTTGATTTGCTTCTTTGTGGTATTCGTAGCTGCTCTTTGGTTAAAGTTCGACGAAACCTATCTGATCGTCGAGATCGAGAAGAGAACAGGGGCAGAAAAACAAATCACGCTACCAGCTCGATCCGTTTCCGGCGTGGGGCACTTTAACATCCACTACTATAAACCTGGAACAACCCGTCGAGGCTCTTAACCGTTCGCGATTAATCGTTGCGCGCATAAACGTGCCCGGGCATTAACGCGATCGTAAAAACGTCGATGCAGCGAGCCAGGTGGCAGCGTTCAAAGAGAACATCTGGCCCGGTCCCGTGTGCCTGCCGTGTACGAAAATTTATCCCGCGTCGTTAACAGGTCCGGCTAATAAAATTAACACGCGTGATCGTGCCTCTTAAACACGACAGGCTGCGAAATTCGTAAATAATCAACCCCTTGCGGGGCGGACGCGTAACGGATATCGAAACGGTGCCTGGGACGCGTCTATAACCAACAGAAACGCGTCGTCTGCCCTCGAGTAAGCTATAAAATCCTATTAAACGTCCCTGACAAATCGCGAGCAAACCTTCCTCGTCCACCGACCTCCGCGATCGCTGCTACCAACCGCCGTACGCTATCGATTTTTCCACCAACGATTCTTGTCTAGCCGCGGTTTTTATTAACTCTCGCGACACTTTCGCGCGCATGCCGAATGGTCCCGCTGGTGGCATCGAATATGATAATGCGGAAGGTTATAGCTGCATTAACATAGTCGCAACGCCCACACCTAACCCTTTGGCGCACACGCGTGTGCGGTCACGCGAGACCGACTACCAACTCGTGGCATCGTTATCTATGCTGACCACATGCCGCGTAATCTTCTTCATTATATCTGCTTGCCTGTTTTACATTTGCATTAAACGAAAATGTTTGCGTACGCGCGTCTCCCGCGCGCGATAACGTCGGGACTCTGGTGCTGACTGGCCGCCACATCCGAGGCCCCTCTCTCTCTCTTCCACTCTCTCTGCCAGGTTACGAGTTCGCGGAGCCCGCAGTTTTCCGCTCGTTGCCGGTCGTTCGCCCTGCCGCGGAGGGAATTTTATCGCGAGAGGAGTGGCTGCCTTTTTATACCAGACCTCTCGCTGCAGCCAAAGCCCCTCTTTCGGGTGAC
Source organism: Xylocopa sonorina (assembly GCF_050948175.1). Classification (NCBI taxonomy): domain Eukaryota; kingdom Metazoa; phylum Arthropoda; class Insecta; order Hymenoptera; family Apidae; genus Xylocopa; species Xylocopa sonorina. The sequence goes on along the minus strand of NC_135197.1, from coordinate 7,461,034 downwards.
GCGTGGGTGGAGTTCGATGCTCGTTTGTTCGGGATTTAAGTCTGCCGTTTAGGAAGGAAGCCCGGATGGGACGAGAGTTCGTTGACGCTCACGTTTCACGGTCTCGATCGACCCTTCTACATCGATTCGAACTTATCTCTCGACACTGGTATCCGAAGAGTTGCGTTCTTCCACTTGTCGAATGACCACAAGCGATCCATCCCTCGATTCCGCGAGACGCACGCGACCGCAACGATTTTGCGCCATCCTCTCCGACGAGCTGAAGACTCGCGAGGTCAGATATTTCAGCAACGGCAATTAACGAGAGCACTTTAGCGTGCGCCTCGTGGTCGAGGCCAGACAAAGGGGTGGATTCGTTGATGGAGGCACGTGGAAGCAGCCTCGGCAAACATTGTTACGAGTCGAGGTTGGGCGAGTTTCGAAACGACACGGTTGCTTGTTCCTCTGGAATCTCGAGCGAAGAGCCGGGCCAAGCCGCAGGCTTCTTTTCCACCGTCGAGTCCTCCGCGAATTCGAACTGGTTCGCTCGGCTGCGTCTCGCGTCATCAATCTCCGTCTCAACCCCAAGGCCTTCTGCTCGCCGGAAACGAAGGCGTCGGCCCTCTCTGATGGACGTTTCAATTTTCCAGCCGAGTTTATTCGACTCAATCGAGGCTACGAGCGCGATCGAGCGAGATCAGCTGCGGGGATTTGTTCAAATACATCACGCGTGATCCTCGATCATTCTCGCGTTCGATCGTTGATGATTCCGCCGTGCAAAAGGTGGAGGTAGAAGGGACGGTTCGAGGAATACGCGGCTCGAGAGCTGGGTTACACGGAGAAGCATTCTCGCGGGGAAAAGAGAAATATCGAATCGTATCAGCTAAAAGCCGTCCCCTTCCCTTTCATCTCTTAATTTACCTGCTATACTTTTCCAACGAACCGCGTCAGCGTCCCCCGCCCTTCTAGATGTTTTTCCATCTCCCTAAGTACGAAACGATCCCTGAAAGAAACCAGGGACTCCGCGCACGGCTATGCATTTCCATCCTGTGTCTCTCACCCCGTCTTGAATCTTGCATTCGCTCGTGGGTCGTTAAACGTTGCTTTTCAGCTGTTTCTTGTTCGCGTCGAACTACGCTGCACGCGTGCAATCATCGATCTCGACTTACCAAGCGCCTTGGAGATAAAAGTCACGCATGTACGTAAAAGTTGTAGCAAAGAAAAAAAAAGAATTCTGGGCTTTAAAGGATGAACTGGTACCAAAGATACTTTTGTAACGCGATGTATCAACGTTCGATGAACATCGACGCCACACGACTTGAGCCACAGTCTTTCCCCTTCATCCAGCATCAGATCGCAGCTCCTGGACCACGTTTCACGGCCAGATTAGCCAGGCCAACAGCGTTATTTCGGTTGATCGATGCGACGCACCTGCGTATCCGGCTGATTTATATCCACGAGCTGGCAGCTCGGTTTTAATCTCCGTTCGCCGCTGGAACCGCCGTGACATTTGTAATCCGAGAAAATCGGCCGCTGCTAACGTTCCCAACGTTCACTCGTGGTGCTGTCCGTTCGTCGATTCGCCAGGCTTGAAACGGACCCTGTGGGTTTTCTTGAAACGATCGCCTCGCGGCTGATCGTAATAACGGTGAAAAATAGCTGTGATCCCCGGATGGTTATGTAAAAGCCGGCAGCCTTGATGGATAAACAGGACGACGCGAGGAACGGGAAATAACAAGGGCCATTTTTCTTCTTTCTTGCTTGTTGCTTTTCGCGAGCAACGTCTCCTCGCGGGTTCCATCCCGGTCGCCGTTCGCGAGGAACGGCCGCGGGATAGAATATTGTTCGAGACTCGCGTTACGTCTTCCAGAGCGAGATATCGTGGTTGCGTAACGCCATGAATCATGAATGCCCCTCGCGCTACGCTTGTTACGTGTCCCGGGGACCGCCTGTGGCCCGTTTCGCCGGGACTGACAAACAGATGCAGTTGACGATTAAAGAAACCTCGCTCTGGTCTGATGCAATCCAAGTGTGCGAACTTAATTTACCATTCGCGTGCGATGCATGCGCGCGATATCGCGCGCCTTTTCAGGGCTAGCTTGTCTGGAAAATTGCTCTCGAGATACTCGCGAGCGCTTCCGTGAACCGTTAATTGCCCGCGCGAATGGCTAAGGAGATACCACACAAGTTTTCCATACGCTAATCAACATACGATTCATCGAATCATTCCCTTGAAATTATTCTTAGATAACAATTTCGTAATAACACGCGATACCCAGCGACGCGTGAGAGCATCGGATACAACTGGTTCGACGATATCCACAGTAACTCTCGCGCTCGAACCACTGAAAGGCTCCAAGACACAATATCCTCGATATAACTCCCTGAGAAGCAAGAACGGTGCATTACCATTTTCTCCTCCCACAGCGAGGTGCACTTGCAGCTCGTGATTCCGCGACGCCATAATTGCTACGATCCCGCACACGCTCTCTGCCCAGGATCTTTCTTCCCACTCAAATTGCCCAGCATCAGCCTAACCAGTTCCCCCAGCGTCCTCCTTTTTTCTCTCCTATCGTGTTGTACTATCGCGTTGCACACGCTCGCCGGAAGCGCCACGTCAGAACTCGGAACAGAGCCACAATAAGCGGCTCCTTACGAATTAGCCGGCCGTCGTCTCCCATCCATCATCTCCTCCCCGTTGCCAGCGCGCGTTCCTGGTCGCGCACAGTCTCGACGTCCGATCCATCAGCCTGCGATTCTTCCCCGTTCGCCTTTCGAACATCGATTCGCTTTCAGATATCGCCGTCACGATTCTATACGCGCGGTTTATTAATAATCGACGCGTCCCTGCGAGCACCCGGTAGTCGATTCACAGCCAGTTCCGCGGCCGGATACCGCGCGTCGCGCACAGACACGCGGAACGATGCCTCACAATGGCTAACGACCGGGTTTACGACCTTGCCGTCTTGATTCGAGCCGAGTCAGAGGCGGTTATTGAAACCGTAAACGCGACCCTTGGGAGTGGACGTCGCCAGTTTGCGGTCGCGGTCTGCGGTCGTGGGAAATCAGTGGAACGATCGGACGAAAATCCGTAGAGACGGTCGAGAGAGAGAGAAAGTAGCGCCCCTTTTTTCGCGAGGACGATAAACGTCCTCGTAATTGGAAATTTGTCGAATAAGAGGTCGAAGGTACGAAATGACGGTATAGATTCGAGAAACCTTGAATCGTAGTCAGTGATTGAATTCTATCAGTGTCACTAATGTGGCTACCTTTCTCCTCTCGTCCCACGCGATTAATATGGAATTACGTGGGAGCAGATTGAGCGCGATCGCGGATTACGATCGCGAATAACTCGGTCCGCGTGACGCGAGGGATTATCCCGCTTGTAACTCGCGGTTAATCGAGGTCGTATTAAAATTCTGAATCGCGGACGCGCCGTCAATTTAACCGCCGCGTGAAGTTCGGGAACTTGATTTAAAAGTTCCTGAATCGAATCGCGTCCGACGAGTCTCCCCTCCCCCTCTGCCTCCAGCTATATCGCCTCCCATCAAACTTCTCGTGTCTTGCGGATTATTTTTAATAAAGACGAAATACGATCTGATTATATCCCCGGGTCGTTGCGCGTGTCGCGTTGGGAAATACGCCGCGGGGTTGCTCGATCGCGCGGAAGCCACCCCTTCGCCAGAGCTTTTTAATTATTCCTCGATTTACTCCTCCACGGTCAAATAGCTCGTTATCGTTTCGCGATCTTTCTTATTTCCTCTTCGATCTTGCCACGAAGTTTTCATCGAACTCGACGAGAATAATTAATATCGCAGTGACTCCAAATACTGTGCTGAGAATTTATGAACCGATAGGAACAAACTCTGTTCACGTCGATTCTCGTTAAACTCTGCGAGTTACTCGAATGATCCGAGGAACAGTCTTATAGTTCATTTCGCTCATAATCTCCGTTGGCTTTCGAGGAACCTGAACTGACTGACTCATCCATATCCCTGGCGAATGCTCTCGTATCAACACCCAGGCCAGACAAACCGAAAACCCCAGTCAAGTGCCAAAAAGAACAGTCGAGCCAAACAACAATCTCCACTCTGGCCAGGGCAATCGGGGCGAACTCGACCACGGGCGAAAAGTCGAAAGACCGCAACGATCGCGCGGCCATAGGGGTGACAGGGTTGACTAACTCCAACCACGGACATCAACACCTCGCTCGGTATCCCCCTGTTGATCGACAGATACGTCGGCCGCGGAGGGTCGCTGGCCAGTTAGTGGACGGCCGCAATGTAATCATTTGCGGTGTCGGAATGGACGCGCACCCCTTTCCACCCCTTTCCACCCCTTCCATCCCCTTCTCCCTCTCTCTCTCTCTCTCTCATCCCTTCGATGGAGGGCTCGATTGCAGCCGCCTCTTGGCGCTGCCAAATCCCCACCCCCTGGCAACCCTCCGGCTTGACTATCCGAACCGGCTGTTAATAGGGGTTGAGATCCTCTCTCGGAGAGGCCGCCTGAAGCGCATGCGGTCGCCTGCACTTCGAACCGATACAGTGCCGCCGCGTCCGGGCTACGATTGCAATTATGCGTCGAGAAATTGCCAACGGTGATGAATCTTCGACGGTTGACGGATCGGTGGATGGGGTGGGATGGACGGTGGTGGTTTTTCTCTGTGTTTTGTACTTTGACGTACGACGGAATCTGAGGGGTTGAATCGAGATTGTAGTTGCGGTAATTAACCCTTTGATTAGGCGATGCTGCGGCGTTCCTGTTCGAGTAATTCGTGTTTTTATCGCGTTACATTAGAGGTGTGACTGTACGTGTTTCTGCACGTTCTCAACTGTTCTAGTTTTAAGGGATGCAGTAGCTGGTTGGTTATCGTTCTGTCAGCACGGTGATTGATCCGCGAGCTTCTAGATTATGCAGCTCATTTGTGTTGCGCAACGATAACTACGTCCTCGTACGGCTGTAATGTTCGTTCTTGTTGAAGTTACTCTGGAATGAAATTGGCGAATTTCGGTGATTGAAACAGCGCGGAATAAAGTGAGTCATTGTAAGCTTAATTTAGGTCGTTAACGGAACGCACCCGTCGCATCGAGCCGGGAGAATGTATCGCTAATTACGAACTCCTCCAGCGAGTTATGAACTCTCTGTAAATACACTCGTCTGGAATCCACCTTGCCCTCGATACCCTCGAAATAAATTAATTCGCCCGCGACTCTTTCAACCAGCAGCGCGCGACCCACGCTGTGGGCGAAAAAGAAGCAAAAAAAAAAAGCAACAAAGCACAAGGGTCACTCGAAACTCCGCATGCGAGCGAAATTAAGCTGCGCCTGGTGCTCGAGTATTTTTTCCAGCCTCCCACCCTGTAGCCAACCGAAGAATGTGTATTTTAGAAATCTATTTCAATCTCGACATACCTACCAGCTGAAACGTCCAAAAATAACAGAGCTACTCTCATCGATCATTAATTTTACTACCTTCGAAAAATCGGTACGATTCAAAATCTTAGTTCTGATATCGTTCTCGATTCTTTTCAGCGGAGAACACTTAACGCGGATAAAATAGACGTTTCCATCTTCCCTCGAACGAATTTACAAATCCAGCCGACAGAAGCCCTCGAAGAAAATCTCCTCCATCATTCCATAGAACAATTTCCAAGATACGTCCCCGTCTGGGAAGCATCTTTCTTGCTCCGGTGGTTCCCTTATCGAACGTTAGACACGGATCTCCTACAAATTACAGCCCCGTATACCCACATAGTCGCAGATATCAAGGATGATTGATGCACCGTGGACCAAACGCCGGGTCTATGTTTGCCCCTAACCCAGAGGCGAGCGTGCGCGCGCGCCAGCCAGCGAGAACCGCTCACGATCGTTTGCGCCGCGAACCGATAGGGCATAGACGCGCTCGGATGCAACGATGCAGTTGCAATTATGCACCGAGGAATTGCACCTGCCCGAGGCGATGCATCATCGAGCCAGCTCTGACGGGAACTGCGCCAGGAGAAATGTTGAGATAATAGTATTGATAAATCGAGAATCGATCGTGCTTTATATCGACCTGCGTGAACCAACTCCAGGTTCAGGGGTTGGGCGCGTTCATTGTCTGGAAAACCAGGGGACACGCGTCGCGATCGATCGCGAGATCACGATTAACGACGCGGGAAGAACGATGCCGAGTTTCGCGTTCACTTAACGCGCGGCAATGAATTTCCGGCGACAACGATGATCTCTACGATTCTCCCTGTCCCTCCGCGTCTCGATTACCACCGACCACCCCTACGCGCGACGCCCTACGTTCGTGTTCGCCGTGTGCCACGCGTATGAAATTTATTGAAACGCGGCGTAGCAGTCGTACGATGCGTCGCGTGGCTCGCAATTTCGTTAGCGATTTTAATTGCGCTGTTTACTGCGCGCCCCGTGTTAATGCCGTTATCGTACCGTCGCGCCGGGAGCAATATTGCTTACGATTAATTCGTGGACGAACCGCTCGCGCGGAATATTATTCACGCGCCATGGTCTGCTGTTTCTTTCTATGGATTCGAAAATCTGGTTGTACAACTTTCGCACAAGTTCTCGTTTAATTAGTTAATGCGCTGTTTCGAAGATATACGTTTGAAGCATTTTCGCCACTCATGGAGAACAGTGGTTCGTCTGGAGAAATACGATTTCGAAGCGGAGATTAATTTCCAATTGATACGCACGGGCAAAGGTAGAAGAAAATTACAGGATCGTTCAGCAACGAGGCGACTGCTGCGCTGTATCGTGCCGCAACATCGACGGTGCATCCCCCTTCGACTGCGGAACAAAACGATTACTCGCAGCTGCGATTACGGGTAATTTCCAAGGATCGAAAGCTCCGTATCGTTTGTCTCGCGGCGTTAAAAACGCGGCCGATTTCATGGAAACGCGAGCCAAATGGCCAGCATCGTTCCACGGCCACCCCCGTCGCGAGCGGACGAGGAAGATACGAGATATTAGATGCGGAATTTATTGATTGGACAAAATTGGAAACTCGTGGCTTGGGTTTATTCGACGCTTTCAAAGCGAACAACGATCCGCGGCCGTGTTTGCATAATCGAATTCTTTTTTTGTTTATGCGATCGCACGCGCCGCGCTCGACCGCGTCCATGAATCTCGGTTTAATTGTTCATTTCGCGTGGCAATTAAGAATTGAATATTTTTAACGATTAGAGCCAATGGCGGACGTGTTTCGGTCGCCCGGGGCGCAATAAGAGCGTTTCATTTAAAGCGCGATATAACGATCGTAATCGTTTCATCGGCGATTTTATTGACGCCCGTATTGGCGTCAATTTGATCGACTTCCTATTTACCTAAAGAATTAACGACCTATAAAATACAGGCTAAATTATACATCGTAGTTACGAAATTAATCTACTTTTGTGACCTACTAAAATTCATTTCTTATTAACATCAACCTGTCGTCCAGTATTTAGATACAGTTTGTCTACTTGAAATTTCCTTCAGCCTATCTTTGGAGCTTCGTCTAGGTTTTCAGCCTTCGAATTTTTAATCACACAACTCTTTGGCGGGCTTTCAATCAAGTTTTTAATCAAGCTTTCAATCGCAAAACACACATCGACCGCTATAATTCCAGCTTGGCGCTTGAAGATCAAAAAGATTGCGGCTGCTCCCAACTTCCCCGTCCACGAACTTGAACTTCGCAGTTCTCGATGAATTTTACCACCGAATTCCACGAACGTAGCGACCTTCGATTGGCCGATATTTCACCACCACCCTACCCCTGCTCCGTTGGGATATAACAATCGTCGGTTTTTACGATATCTTCGCCACGGAAGCCACCGTTCTGGCGGCGGGCCAAGAATGATCTCTGGCATTGGTCATCTTCGCTAATAGCGAAAGCTCTTTCAGGCAATCCGGCCAGCCGAACTTTCTCCGTTCCAGCGGCTGGCTTAATTGCGTTTCCGCGCCAGCGGCGCGGCCGCTGATTTATCGCGGTTTTTATGCCCAATCGAGACTTTCGTACTGCGCGCCGTTTAACGATATGATCATGCTAGTTTCCTTTTTACGGACTAGACCACAGTGTTTTATGGTGGCCAGAGGTTCACCCGAACGACGCTTTTACCGCCGACCAGGGCTATTAATTTTGAATTTACCGCGGAACGCAAACTGAATCGCGGGAAATTAGAATAGACGCCGCGATTATTAAAGAAACCCCCCGTCGACAGCGATATTCCCCGTGTTTTCGGCTCGTAAAATGGACGCTAATTGAAGCGTCTGGCCGCCACTGGGGGGTGACTATCTTTGAGGATGAAACGAGGGGGTAGGAGGATAGCAAAGGGGTGGAAAACGAAAGAGTACGTCGTGAGGGGCGCTAAAGGTATTACAGCGGCTGGCTGGCAATTATGGCGTAGTAATCTAATGTTGTTAAACGCTAGACACGCTGACAGGGCGAAATTAGAAAATTATAATCTAATACGACCGCATCGTCGGGGTCGGTAAATCGGTTTCGTCTGGTCGTTCTTCGTGCAGGGTAGAAAAATTTAATCGTCGCGAAATATAAAACGTTAAATCGTCTATGAAAAATCTCTTTAATAAATGAATTTAAATTTCTGCCACTCGATAACTCTATTAAGTACACTTGAAACGTTGCATCGATAGCATCAGACGATTGTAAAACGCGAACACGAGCGTGTTTTCATCGATCGTCCCGTAACTACCGGTAGAAAAGGGAGAATGGGTGCTCGAACGTAGGTGACGTTTAAAGAAGAAAGTGCTCGTTTGATAGAGGGAGGGGAGACGTGGTGAAAAACTTGGCAACACGTGAGCTCTTGGAGTTTCTACCTTTTAACCTTTCAGCCGTCCCTAAGCTGATGCTATTGATCTTGTACCTTGAACTTTCGCGCTTTCAAGCCACCGTGGATTGTCCCCGATTTCCGAGCTTTACCGCCTTTTCAGCCTTAATCTTCGCACCGTCTCGGTTTTCCGATCTCGAAATAATCCCACACAGAAAGGGGACCCGGACGGACGGTATTAAATCGTCACTCCGTTACACAAATTCCCTTTGGACGGTGACAACGCGTCGGATGACAAACCACCACCCCGATGGTCCCGCGTTTCGTACGCGCCATCCCCTCGCGGGTGAATTCAATGGACCGTATTTTCCTGAACCGCGAGTAATCCCTATCGAAGGCCAACGACAGATCCGCGAGCGATCAGCTTTTAAACGGGAAAGTTGGCGAATCTGGCTAGCAAGATATTAAACGCTAAGTATCCGACGCGATAGCTATTCTTTAGAGTTCGCCAGAAGCGACGGGGGTGGGTTTGGGGGTGTGCTCGGCGGTGTTCCATTTTGCGGAAAGTTTAATGAATTTCCAGCCCGTCCGGGCGTTAATTAAAAGCCTTTTTCTGGAATGGATCGCCCGTTATCGCAATGAATGATTGTACACGTTCGTCCGCCGCGCTCACGGCCCGTTCGCGGGTGGTACCGGTCCGCGTTTCGACGATGGCGCCCGCGCTGGCCCTTTGGTACGAGACGAGAGAGAACAGAGAAGGGACGGAGCCCAGGCAGTAATTAATTAAGTGTACGAGAGAGAGTCTTGTGCTCGTCTGAAAATGTTACAGCGGGCTTAAAGCTTGACGTTATTGCGCCGCAAAATGGATCGGTGAAAAGAGAGCAACGATATGATGGATGGCGATCGTATCGGGAAGATTCCACCATGGCGTTCCTCTGACGGTCTTTTTATCGTTATTTACACAGGTCTTCGATTCCTCGTCGTTTCTACGTCTCTCCTCGCTCCGTTTCTCCACTGTTCTCTATCTGGTTCGAATGTGTAAAGATCGTGGGACGAAAAATCTTTTCGTCGATCCGTTGTAACGAGTCGAGTGATTATTATTTCTCGATCTGAACGTCCGATAAAACCTGATTCCCGTTTGGTAACAGGATCTGCAGGAAATTTTATTGCGAGGCCAGGGTTTTCCTTGGTATTTTATCTCTTTTTTTTTCTGGGCGATCGTAAATCCTTGGAAATATCGCTGAATATTCGATGCTCGGATGTATTTGGTAAAAGAAACTGCTCTCGGTTCTTGGCTCGCGCAGCTTCCCCCGTTGATGCACTGCAACTGCATCTCCGCGGCGCATTACTGACCCTTTCCCTTTACATTATTTACATACGTCTGTTCCACCGTTGCTATCGTTCAGGAGTCAACAGAAGCTGTCTCGTGTTCTTCGATTTCGTTCACCGTTATTTTTATATCACGGGAAACGTGTTGACTCTGCGAAGTAAGACGTGTACGGGTCGTTCGAAACGACGTCGTATCCGCGATACGTCGCTGGGAAGCCTGAGTCCACGCAGAGACGAAAATATCAGAATTTTCTGGCTTCGAGATATCTTATACTCGAGATGTTAGGTGCTCGCGTTGGTCCGTCGATTAATCGACTCTAATAAAAATGCTAACGCTTTTAAAAACCCTCGAGAGGATTAAACGCAAGTGTAACTGATTATGATTAACCGACATTAAAGCCTGCCAGGTTGTTCGTAAATTAATCCAGATTATTCCAGCGTCGCGTTCACTGTTCACGATTAAACAGCGCGCAATTTTCGAGCGTTACGATTATTAACAAGCTGATGGCCGGGTTAAGCGAGTAAAAAGCTCGCTGGAAGGATTTACGCGAACTCTCGCTGGCTGTCCCTCGAACGGGTGGCCGGCGCGGATCCAATCTTGCTTGGCTCGACGACGCGTGGCTTCTCTCCGCGTAGTTATTCTATTTCAGCCAACGGTCTCACGGGACAGAGAAACACCGTTGCAGCTAATTACGGGTGCAATGAAGAGCATGAATACAGATTAAAAGTTGCACGAGCGCGTTCCGCTTTTCCTGTTTTATAAAACACCCCGTTCCACCCTCGTCAGCCGCGCGCGAGCGCGGAATTACGAAAATGCACCCCCGTCTCTGGTATCCACATCGATGCTTAAACGAAAAGTGACCAACCTTCTTCTTTTTCATAGATTACGCATGGCTTCTGTTCGACTTTTTCTGTTCGCATGGCTTCTAATACGCGATACGTTTCATTTTGTCGAGAAGAGAAACGTAGAACGTTCGTCTGATGTGAATGTCCGACCAATGGTTGACTCGTACTACTTGCGGAATTGTATCTTGTGCGACAACGCCATGGTTTTCTCGCTGTTCGAATCGGATGATAGTTGTTATTCACTCATTCTCTGTTCACTGTCATATTTATTAAGACACAATTAAAATTTTCAGTCGTATTTACAAATAATTAGAAAACGAAACTGATGAAGAAAATAGAACAGCCTATAAAACGTAATGAATATTCGAGATGTCTCTGTAAATACAGAAAACTGCTCGTCTAATCCAGTACACGGACAATCGAGAACCCCGTTGGCGTCGTTCGCGCGATCGAAAACGGCGGGCGCACGGCGTCGCCTCGACAGGTCGATCCATCAATCAGCCCCCCGTGAAACCACGTAACAATTCAATTAACCGTGGCCAAAGCTATCGCCGCTAATTATAATTCCAACATAAATCCGGCGTTCGATCGGCGGATTCCTGGGCGACAGTCGTCGAAGAGCGGGGGGGGTGGGCTTGTCGCGGTCGTTCACCCCGCTCGTCCAGGATGAAACGATACTTTTCGAGCACCCTGTACGTCATCGTGCGCCGCGGCGTCGACGAGAAGTGTGCCGTGCCACTGAGTGACGGCGATAAATATTCATGGGCGCGCACCGGTCATGCCTCGCTCGACGCTATCTTTCTCGGTCCCGCGGCGGTGCGCACCCGCGTTTACTTACTCGAGGCGGCTACGAACAGGGACAAGGTGGGTGAATACGTGACGAGGAGCCGACGCGTTCGCCGGTTACGGTGGCCACCGGTGCTGATGCACACCCACGGCACCGGCTAATGCTCTGCTGATTCTGCACCTGCTTCTCGAGCATCGCGTGCGCGCTTGCGCTCGAGCGGGTCAGAGATCGCGAACGAGAGACGATGGGTCGATCGCGTGTCGCGCGTTCGACGAGACGAGGGATGAAACGCGAGGCACGAAGGTATCAACACTCGAGCGTACGATTTGGCGCGATTACGTATCATTTTCACGGAGTCATCGGGTCCAAGTCTTTTTTTCTCATTCGTAGGAAAGATTGAACGGGTGTTGGGATGAATTTCGACGTACGATGACTTTTAATAGAAATGAAGCTAGTAAATTGTCATTTAAATTGTAGGATAGAACGGGAATTTAGTTGGAGAAATTTTTTGTCGGAATTGAAGATCGTTTATTAACTTCTGTTGATCAATTTCAGACTTGCAAAGCCTTTTGTAGCCCTTGTTAGTCTCTTATTCAACGTTGATGGTAACTGATATAATTATTATAAACTATATTTGCCTAAAACTTTCACATTTTTTCATTAATACATCCTGAAACGTATCTAAAATATGGATTAAATTTAAGAAATTTTGGAGAACCACTGCTCCTATGTTAGGAATTATTTTTGAATGAAACCAGTCTCGTTGGAAGCAGAGAACCTTCGTCTGTAAAATGGTTTTTGTTTCGTGTCGATATCTCCTCCCGTTCCCGAGATATCGTCGTGCGAAGACAAAGGTGTTTTCTAATAGTTTTCTATTGTCGTCCTTGTCGCGCACTCGGAAGTCTCGCTCGCACACTCTTCACTGACCTATCCCAAGCCGATCAGCTGCGCGCTGGTCAATGAACGATGACGACATAACGGGATTTTTACTATTACTATTTCGCGTACGCATTTCCAGGAAAAGAAGTGGGTCACGGCGGCGCCAAGATGGCCGACCGCCATTCATAACTCCATGCGTTTAAAGGGCTCAATCTTTAAATGCCTATATCTCCGGAACCGCTTGAGATATCGCGATGAAACAAAAAGCATTATACTCGAGACACTTCCTGCTATCTCCTCAGCTATTAGTTGTTAAAAGATTCGCAAGTCTTCTTGATGTATTGTTTAATAGAAGTGGAAATTATTGTTGTCATCGTTCGATTTCATGGTGAAATACTTTTACAGAAGATAAGCGTTCCAATCGTGCGCGTTACGTTCGAAAGCACTGGTCGATCTTCTTGTAAAGTAGAGAAACACAGCAGTTACGAATGAAGGGCAAGTTCAGGGGGTCTCTCAGCTAGTCGAGGTATTTGATAGGGTTGTAAATTCCATGAATTGCGAGAAGTTAAGCTCGTAGAAATTGTGGCGGAGCTGGGAAATGTTGCAGGGATGGATGCGCCGTGTTATAAAGCCTCGGATGCTCTTGCTGCGGGGTGCCGTCGAGGAAATTGAGAAGTTTGAGGTACACAATGTGTCGGGACGTTTTCAAGTCTAATCGCAGAATGGGATATGTATCAACGATATCACGTGCCATCTTTCAAAGGAAGACGTTGCTCGCAAGCGTTTCGGACAAGTCGCGAGACGATCTCGATGGGAACGGATTCTCGAAATTTGTCATCTTTTATCGCAACGCGATGACACGAAATTTGCCGCGCAAGAGAGAAACCGCTGTGATTCCGCGCAGCCTATCATCCTACGGTTTTCTCTCTACGGTTGAGAAAAAAAACTGAGCAAGATATCGCGCGATATCGCGATGGAAAAGTGCGAAACCCCGCGAGCGACCAACGCCGCGGAACTCTATCGTTACAGCGGGAAAGTTCCACTTACCTGCACCCTGCCAGCGAAATGAAATTCGCGCAGAGTCCGTCCCAGCCTCACCTCGGAGAAAATGAAAACGTTCCGCGAAAGTGATAAATTGTAGCGCGAGTAAGTGGCGTTAAATCTGCCCAGGCCAAAAATCCAAGCGAACTTCCTGGCTCGCCTCTTTCTCTCGCTTCTTCGCGAGAGCATCTTCGCGGCACTGGGTCGGAAAAGTCGAAATTAACTTTTCGAGATCCTCAAATGGTTTCCAAGCAGAAGTTCCAGACATTTTGAACCCTCGCCGTTCGAGATACCAAACTCGAAGAATCGAAGTTCTGATCGACCTGAATTATTGATAAACATCACGTACAGGTTTCGAGTCGTGACTGTGGTAGGTGGGTGGAAAAGGGTTGGACGCGCGTACACGTAGAGCCACGTAGGTAGTACGCGAGCTGTTCCGCGCGGAAAACGCACGAACACTCGCTGACGCTGACAGGTACGTCGGCTTTTACACGGCGGCTGGGCTCGATTCGATTCACCCCCCTCGACGCTTGCCCGTTTTAGTCACTATTTATTCTGCTCGAGCACACGGTAATGCGATCGAGGCCTATCACCGTCGCGGATTTTCATTTATTTGCTAACTATCCGAGTGAAAAACGGAACGAGGACCGCTTCACGGGGTCGATTCGTTTCCAGCTACCCTCGAACGAGTTTACTTATCGAACCCTGTACCCGTATACACTGTCTATTATAATTACTGGAAACTTAATCAATCTTGCTACGCAAACTCAAATTTCAGGCACACAAAGGTCGAAGTGAAGCACGTGAGATTTTTGACGCGCGCGTTTCAACAAGATTACACGATAGAAGAATGAACGAACGAGCCAACAGTTTAATCGTATCAATTTTACGGACGGATTCGTCGTTCAGTCGAACTCGTTTCGCGCGACTAATCATCGGCGTTTTTCCAAACGATCGCGTTAATAATAGCCTGCTGGTGAATGAACAACGGTGAACGCGATCGCGAACACGCGCGTTGCATCGTCGCGGCGGTTCCTGCGAACAAACAGCGTCAGATCGTTGATTCGCGTTTAGGCTGTTCCTACGCGGACATCAATAGGGCGTTGATTCGTCGGCTGCTCCGTCGTGTACCTCGTGGTGACGTCGTTAACGTCGCTCAATCGTGACGATTGTACGCGAAACAAGAACACCGCCGGATCACCGACCCGTTAATCGCTGTCAAATTTCAAAATTCCACCGCTGAAATTCCCTCTCGAGCGACGCGCGGCTTCTGTCGACAATTGCCACCCCTGAATTCCGCCGCGCGTCCCTTGCTTGCTTTACCGCGCCCTTACCGCGTTACAACCGCCTGTAAACGGCTCGCTTCCCCTGGTAAAATATTAGCGAGCACCAGGCAGCTTTTTTAGTTTCACTTCGCGCCTCTGGAAACGCTCGTCGCGTCTGTGTACCAATCGATCCGCGCGTGACAAATAGAATTAGAAATCTGTAAATTCCCACGGTTGATTTTGCGATCCACGCGCGTCACGGATCGATCCTGAATCCCCTCGAAAACTGCGAGCGCGAACGAGGTAACGCGTGCACACGGCGGGCGTAACAAATCTTCGAATAAACGTTTACGACAGGCTAAAAGCTCGAGCAGTGATACGCCTCGTCACAGGCTTGTAAACTAGGCGTACGTACCGGTACGCGACCAGAACGATCGTAATCCGGAAGTACGAAATCGTAACGCGACCGATAACCCGGGTTTCGAACGCGACGATGTACGCTGCTGTCGGATCCGTCTCTGTTTTATACCACCGACTCGTTCCTTTTTAAACTGTTCGTCCCTCTAATTTCTTCTGGAAACGATTCGAAAAAAACTACGCGTACGATTCACCCTTCTAATTTCTTCTGGAAACGATTCGAGAAAAGCTACGCGTACGATTTTGAAAAATTGTTTCGACACTGGATAGTGCTTCGCGCGTTCGATGGTGGAAGCAACCCGCTCGAGAAGCTTCTCTCTCAGAGAACAGGAAATTTGATTTCGAAGGCATGCCCACGGTAGTTTCCCGAGTCACTTGACCGGGCTTTAGCCGACATTTCCGCGAGCTTTGTCGGCGTTCTTTCGTGAAACTCCTACCAAGGACCTTGGCTACGAATCCTGAGATACACCCTCTGTGTACGGTCGATGGTAGACGGTATCCCGCGTTCCATCAGCCAAGGGAAGTTTCATATCCGATATGGACATGTTTCGCGTGAACGCTTTTTGCTCGTCTGGGAATCGATCTCTGAGGTAACTGCGACCGAAATTTCTTATCGAAATCGTGCAATCCGCTTCTAATACCCAGCGAAAATAGACCTGCAAGAAGGATACTTCTGAAGACTATCAAATAATTAATCTGTCGCCAAATAAACCAGCATAATAAAACCAGCAGACCTTAGAGAAATCTATATTAAAGAGGGGATCGTGTTATCAAATTCTTTTAAATAATTCAGGTTGATCGCCAAGATAGAATGAACGCGATACGCTGCTCTTTGAGGGTTTTGCGTACAGCAGAGGGAAAGTATATCGCATTCGAAATTGAAGCACGTTGAAACACAAGGAAACGAAAGCTACGAAGTTGGTCCTCGGTGAACCTGTTTGGAAATCCCGGTCGCTGATGAACGAAAAACCAGGCAGGGACCAGGGACCAGTTCACGGTACTTTGTATTTAACCGAATCACGGGGTAGTTGGGTTTTGATCGCCAATGAGGATGAAGCTGGAGCGACGATGGCTGCTGCGGCGCTCTCTAATCGCCCGCAAGCCGCTTAACCAAACCCGCCCCTCCCATCAGCCTCTTTCGGTAACATTACGTCGGTGGTTGGTACACCAATTTCTCCATCAGACCCTGAACCGTCAGCATAATACATCCGTCACGATCTTTTCGCGTACGTCGAGCCAAGATCATCGTTGACGAGCTAAGATCGTAGCTGACTCTTGCGCACCCACGAGTAACCTCGTTTCCTGCGATTGTTCGTTTGCAAACCGAATCGAATCGCAGGTATCCGAAAGAAACGAAGAGAAGAAAGTCGAGCGATAATTTTCTTATTCCTCGAGATGACGTTGAAATCGGACAAACAAAGTGGCCCTCATCCGCTCGTTCGTTTCTCTGGCAGTAGTCGCGAAAGTTCGACCACGTGTTCTCGACAGAAGACAAACGACAGCGGCGCTTCTTCCGGTCGCAGGCGGCCGCCACCCCCGTCAACGCGCGTTTCTAGTCCTCCCCCCCGTCGTGACATTTGGTTGATATTAAAATGAAATTTTCCCCGCTGCTCCTCCCGTTTGCCACGTTCTCCACTGGTGAGAGAGAGGAGAGGGTACGGTTTCAGTTTTTGACGCATGGCCCACGCTGGCAGGCTCGCTCTTCTCGTCGAAACGAGTCGAGACGAACGCGGGGAAGAGTGAAACGGGGGTGAGTGTCGAACCGTGGACGCCGTTAATGGGTTTCGTCGACGGTGATGAGGGAATGAACGACGCGAGCTTTTGACAGTCGTTAGAAAAGCAGTCGATCACTCGAGAACCCGAAGACTGATGTATTAGCTGGCTCTGATACGGAATTAATATTTCAGAACCGTCTTACGTCGAGATCTAATGTCGAACGAGTATTTCATAGCAAAATTTCAAGAATCGATTGAAGACGATAGTTTTTTTTTAAACATCTATCGCCAGGCGTGAATCATGATTTTAAAAATTGTTGATTGTCGAAGTAGGGAAATTCTAGAAAATCGGATATCGCGTGGAATTGGCGAGGTTATCGAATGTCAAGCAGAACGAAGTTCAGCGAGTTTCTTCGCTGCGTGACTGCAATTTTTTTTAATCAATCGCAGAAACTGCCGCGCGATTTTCCTCGAGAAATATGCCGCGAGTTCGACGCGATTGTTACAGTTAGTCGGAACAACGAAGAAATCTGCATCGTTGAAGAGCATGGAACTCGAGTTATTCCTCGGCAACTTTTCGTTCTTCTTCACCTGACGGGAGAGGGGAGAAAAAAGGAGAGACCAACCCCTCGTCGAGGCCCAAGCGAAAGAGAGACAGCTGGGTTTCCTTCGAACTCGTTTGGAAGTACGACATTCACTTTGCATTTCATTCAGGAAATTGTTATCAATCCAGAGGAGGGTCGTGGCGTATGCTCGCGAAAATTTTCTCAAATCTCTGGGAACCTCGTTCCCAGCGAATATCATTCGATTCTGACGCGAAACGACGCGCTAATCTCGAATCGAATTATTGTCGCGGGTTACTCGCTGGCGATTCGCGAAAATGCAATCAATTTCAGAAAATTTCACGAAGAAGGTGGAAGAATACGCGAAACACTAACTGAATAGGAAACGAAGTTGGAAAACATTCATTCTTCCAACGTCGAACACTTCGCTCGGTTTCTACGCACCACCTTTTAACACTCGTCGAACAAATCTTTCAAATTCGACACTCGACTGAATCCACTTAACGATGCTTGAAACGTTCGAGCGCAATCAGCTGATAAAAAATGATAATCGCGTTTGTTATCGGAAAACTACCCCTTCGAAAGATCACAGCTGCGTCCAGGCGTATCGATCTGGGACGGAAATTAGGCGAGTCCTCTTCCGCGTCGCGATGGAACGCGGCTAAATTATTTGCGATTCATCGAGGACGTCGTGACGAGGTGAGGCTGGTGTTTTACAAATCCGCCTCGTTACTTACCACAAGCTGCCTCGCCCCATGCATTATTCATCCCCGTGGCCCGTTTCCGCGCCTCGTATATTTTATTTCCATCGCGAGCAGACCCGCAGCCTCGTTCGAATCGGGGTCCAGAGCGATGGCTCGCTTTCTAATCCGACGGAATGCGCCACCCCCGTCAACCCCCTCGACGTTTTATCCGGCCACTGCGCGGAAGTAGAGGATGGACACGCGTCATTGATTTCGTAACAAGATAGGGAACGAGCAACCCGGTTCGAAGCGGCGTTCCATCGAGCCCCTTCCGTAGCGGAGGGATAATTTTTCTCAGGGGGAATTGGATTCCGTGTAACAATGGACTGAAACGTGTGCGCCTGACGTGATGGTTGCTCGCAGAAACTAATCGTTTCTCGAGCAGGAGTGGAAATTTCTTGACGCACGGCTGTCGGTTTTATCAAGATGTTTGATGGCTCTGCGAGTTGCACGAGTTTCGCATTTAAAAATATACTTTTCTATGCTCTGAACTTGTTAAATATCCGAGGAATTTTCGATGGAGATCGAGTATAGAAATAACGTTACCTGCGTTAGGGTTGATTTTATATATGGCTCTCATTAACGTTCTCTAAGCGAGGGATCTTCTGTGAGGAAAGGAATAATGCACGTATGACTGACTATCATTTGTTCGATCTCTCGAGGGATATTAGAGCAATTTTTCTCGAAGGAATTCGATTCTTCCCAACAATGGCAGTCGACGTAACCCTCTGCGCTGTGATATATTCGATGGCGCTTGTAGATCGAGCCAAACGTTTTTCTGCTTAGATAAGAACGCGTGGAATGTTGTCTGTTGAAATCCTGATAGAACTGAGACCGCTGGTTAAACGAAGGACTCGAAGTGACTGAGACGAGGCGAGGAGAGTAAAACCGCTGGACTGAAAAGTGTCTGAAACGTTTCGCTGTGCCACGGAGTTTACCGAATGAGTGACGCTTTCGTTTAAGTTAATCGAACATAATCCAAAGCAAGCCGAGACTTCGTTAAACGTGCAAATTTACAAAAGCCAAAGTATCCGCGTTATCTCGAGGCAATTTCCTCGCGAAGTACTTAACGCCCCTTATTTCATTGCGCGACACGAATCCGCGCGAGTACGCCACGTCCTTGGAACGTTCGCTCGACTTTTTCCTCGCTCCACCCGCGGATCAACCCTTGCCGTGAACTCAAGCGACAGAGAATCACAGCTTTCCTTCGAAATAACCGGTGAATAGCGACAGGTGTCGACGCAGGTGTCGCGAGCAAACGCGTCCCGCGATTCCCACGGGTTGCAAACGTTTAATGGTGATCGATAATTGCCGCAAATGTCGAGGAATTCGCGTGCATCAGCTGCCATCGCGATCACGCTCGAGAACTGCGCGTTGATCGCGCAACTGTGCGCGTAGAACGAGAACGCTGGAACCACGAAGGGCAAAAATGGTTGGCGCGGTGACGCGGTGTGCCAGAGGGCGAGGGATGTGTGGGAGCAGTGGCGGAGGTGCGCGTGTAAATTCGTCGAGTGTCGCGACGACGAAATCGAAGAGGGTGAACAGGTAGAGGACGTGGAAGATCGTCGAAGGGGCGGGTTGGACAGGTGTGGTGATGAGGGTGGGACGTCCGGGTACGTAATTACGGTGGATTATCGTGAAAGTGCGCGCAAAGGGGGCACCTGGCCCGGCGGGCGTGCCACCCTACAGGGGAACCACCCTTGGGGTGCGCGCGGCAGAAAGAGACCGGACGACGCGAGGTACATCTACATTTCCTACACGCTGCTGGCGGAGCTGCATCTCTTCGAACAGGTAAACCATGCGCCACGATCGTGCGTGACGCGCACATTTTTTGCAGCTATAATAACTCTTTTCGATTGCGAGAATGTAACTGTTTGGCGAGATTGATCTGTAACGTCGAGCGACATTCTTTGGAAATTCGTGGCGAGGGAAGATTGCTGCACTGGTTTTCTAGCCGCGATGTCTGCAGCTTAAGACGTCAAGCGTCAGATGCGTTGCTTGTAGCGTTACTATGATGTCTGCGAGATCTTAAGACATAATCTGAGCCCAGGGTTTGCCTGGTCTTATGACGTCGTCCGAGCTTAAAGTGATAAATGAGAAAGGTGGTAAGAATTGTCATTATTGCTGTTGCGATTTTATTAAAGAAAAAGGAAGTGTATAAATAGGAAGATGGACGTGTAGAAGTAATATCGACGTTAGACTTTTTATATTGGTACTGGTTGGAGAGATTAAATTTCATCTGAAAATCCATTAAAAGGAGAGACAGTTCCTTCGGCGGATTTTCATGCGGATTCGGTAATTTTCGCGGCCGCCGCACGTGTCACCGTTAATTAAATGAAAAAAATATGAATCGCTGGAAAAATTGGGAATCGAGATCCAAATGGAACCATGAATAATTCGACAGCGAAATGTATCCCGTCCCCTGTAGGATACAGTCAATTTTCATCTAAAATTAACCGATTTTAAAAATTCATACCGTCGCCAATCAAACAAAAAGGATCGACGGCTGGCAACTTCCACGCGCTCCAACGATATCCTAAAGAATCACAGAAAAATACGATTACCGAGTTGAAATAATAATTTGAAGACGTAATCGTCGCCTACGTACGAGCTAGTTCGCGCAGAGAAGTTTCTGCGCCCCTGGCAGAGATTCATAAATGCAGCGACGATTTTTCACCGGCTCCCGGCTCGTTCGCGAATAACGAATCAGAGACATGACAAACCGCTAAGAAGCTCCTGGTTCCAAGGGAATCCCATTTGCCTGGTATCTTCCATCGATCACGTAAATTCGCAGGCTTTGTCCCCTGAGGGGGTAGGCGCCTCGAAGGAGAACGAGCTCCCTCCCTCCCTCTCTCACTCTCTCCCTCGATCAGGGAGCCCCGGAATCGTCGTGGAATCTCGGTGTACCGGTGGGTAATCGGCAATTCCTCATTAGAAATCCTCGCTGGTATGCGCGTCGCCGGCTACGGCCGCCCTAAGTGTCAGACATTGATTAATCCTGACACCGTCGATTAAATACGTCACGCGGAACAGACGAGGCTGCTTCGAAAGGCGAAGCCCCTTGAATTATGCGCGATCCTCCGCCATTAGCGGAACGGAGCGTCTTCCAGCGGGATACCACGGAACGTCTTAGAGATGTCTATTTTCTGTCCATTTATTAGCCGCGCGTCTCGAGTCTCGTGGAATTTTTAATGACCAATTCCGAGAGTATCGATTCGCGATCGCGTGGCGATCGTTACAAGCGTCGTTCGAGGGTGGTATCTCGGTGGAATTATCTTGCAGCGCGCATCAATCTTGCGGCGCGTGTGACGAGATAAATTGAAAAGTGGATATCATTCGCGAGACGGCGGTGTAACCGCGTTTCCTTTTGGCAATTACTCGTGCACACCATGTGCTTGGTATATTATCTGGTGCCGCGCAGAGAGCCCAGGCAATAAAGCAGCCTCGTCCTGGGGACGTAATATTACGTCCTTAGCTCAGCATCAAAACAGCTAATATGCACGTCGTCTCGTCTCGCCGCGGGCAAACCTGAACTTCGACTCGAGCGTAAGGATCCGCGGTTCTAATTGAATCGAGGCCACCGCACGGGCGCCCACGGAATTGCTTTAATTAGCGATGTTTGCGCAGACCGTCATGGGGATAATCGAACAATTGAATTCGTTTCAGAACCGCTGCGATCCGTGTTTTTTTTTTTTTGTTTTTTCCGTTTTTTTTGGCTCTTTTTCATTCCCCCCATTTTTATTGATAACGATGCAACGTGTTTGGAAATTGTTTGGAGATCCTGTCTGGATAGCATGCCGAAATGATAGGCGATCCAAGCGTGTCAATAAGTGGAAACGATGTTTGTAACACAAAGTGGAATGATTGAAATTTCAAAATTCCTTTACGTACCTTTCCATTTTTCAAATTTGCAACGCGTGCGATATTACAGCTCTGTAGTAGTATTCCATTGGTATCCAAGCGCCACAATGTGGCTGTAAATTATACGCAAGTGTCGAGGGGTGCTTAGAAAAATTGTCGGCAATGTTGCAAATCTGGCTGCGCGCGGACGACCAGGTAAAAGCAGGTCCTCGAGCTTCTCGAGGGTCGCGCGAACATCGCCACGCGTTCCCAATCCTTTCTCAGCGACTTAAAAAATGCAACAATGTTGCGAGACACAGCTCACCCTCCCGTGCGCGTCGTAAAAGTTTCTCAAGTGTCCGTACAGTGTCGCGAAGCGTCCACGAGCGTGCTGTGGCGTTTACAAAAATTGCAACAACTTCGAAGAACGTCGCGAAGCGTTCTGCGAACCCAAAACAGCCTCCCATCCGATGTCGCGCGATTATTACAACTCGCTCGTTTCGTTATCGTCCCTGCAAATGCGTTCGAGCGACCGAACAGTTAATTCAGCGGGGCGCGTGCAACCGAATCGTGGACGAAATCAGGCGCAAAGCTCTCTCACGGCTGTCCGTGCTATCTCCGCGAGAGGGAGGTGGAATTTTTTGTAGAAATAGCGGAAAAAAGGAAAGCAACGATTTTTATCGACCGTGACGCATTATCGATAACGCGCCATTCACGTAATTGCACGGCGGTTGCCGCGATAAGAAGCACCGTCGTCGACGACTGGCTAAAAACGCTTTACATTTCGCGCATTTTCCAGCCCATCGACCCATCGAATTTCCCCTAAACGCTCCTTTTCCCGCTGGCCCGGTTCGCCTGGGTCACTTTATAGACGCCCATTACCCGGGAAATTTAATCTGCATTGAAAGTGCGCCGTTAAGACGGCGTATCGCAGCCTCGATCCTGTTCGAGATCGATCGGTATTCCCACGATATGATACTTCACGTCGGCTAGCACGAAAGGAGCGTTCAGCTTTGGAAATTCTCCTTCAATGGAATTTAATAGCGCCGGGGATGCTTGTTCGACTGCCTTGGAAATAATGGAAAGATCATTGTTTTCAGAGGTAACAAGAAAGAGAATTGATCAGCCGCGAGAAGGATCGTCGATCCCAAAAACCGCGGTCGCCATTAGCGTCGTCGCGTTAAAGCGATATAATTCGAACGAATTTCCAGGTGCTTTTAAAAAAGCGCGGACGTCCCTGTAAATTCGTTCGACGTTTAATCCGACGGTAGCGATCACGGTTCGGTCACAGATATCCAGTGTCCCAATTAAACGTCACCGATCCGAGCTTTCGACGAGCACTTTCGACGAAAAGCATTTTGATGGATGCAGCCTGACGCTTTTCGGACAGCTTCCTTGCACCGTTGCACACCGTGCGGCACAATATTTGCCGCCTTTATTTGCTGGACTTTTTCGCGTGTACAGGTCCCATCATAAATTGTGGACGTAACTTCGTCGAGTTGGGCACGTAGCGACGCTAAAAAAAAAGAGAGAGAGAGGGAAAGAGCCGCTCGTACCAGCTGTTCTGCTGTGACAATTAATTCTGCACGTCCCTATCTATCATTTTTACGACTGTAATCCTTTCAGAAATCGCTACCTTTCATCGTACAGGTTATTTCAATCGTCCCTTCTCTGAATAATCTAACAAAAAGGAGCAAACGTCGAAGGGAAGCTCCATTTCGAAAGTTCGAAACAGTCAACGCGTGTACTCCTTCGCAGTGAATATTTCAAATCGATTTAACCCCTTTTACAAACAAACGATTTGCAAAACAACACGGTCCATTCGGCAACAGCCTTCCATCCCGAATGACAGATGTCCCGTCTCGCCAAAAATGTTATCGACCGCATAAATTCTGCCACGGCTGTTCATCAGTCCTGGTATGCTCTCCAACTGCTCGTCTGCATTTTATGACGCAAACTGTACGCGTGTCACACGCATCACTCGATTCGAGGGAACCGCGGTTAAGGAATATATCGTTCGCACCACCAGAGGAATCCGAATAAAAATCGACACCCAAGAAGTCAGGGAGGAATCGTTTGAAATTCCAAGTTGGAAAACCAGCGATCTCTATTGAGCCCAACCCTTGTATCCCACTATCCTGGAAACTACTATGAATATAAATAAAATTGGAGGGCCTGATCAACAATTAGGAAAGTATAAAATTATAAATCGCTCGATCGATTATTTCGGGTCGCTGGGGTTAATTTCAAATGGCCACGTATCGCAGGAGGACACAAGATGCGCTGAACGACGCGCATTCAATCCGAGAACGACTTTCAATCCGTGCCACCCTGAATTATAGAAGATAACATCTCTTGCCGGAGAAGAAAGACCGTTGAATTATTGTCCGACCTCCCCGGTGGCGGGAAACCACCCTCGCCAAGCAAGAACGTACGGGCGGCCCTCTTTTCAAGGGAAAATACCCGTGGCCGCGGTTACAGCTTGCTTCTGGATATTCATTGATTCTCCTTAACTCCGCTGCGACCTGAATTCCTGATGGCTGGTAGGACACATACCGCCGTCTGTTTAATCATCCACCGCGACAGGTCTCGCTGTACGATAAGGGTGCGATTAGGCGAGTTTTATCGCGATGGTGAATTCATGGAGGGGGTAGCGGTTCTGAATAGAGAGGTTCCTCTGGATTTCGAGGGACGTCCGCGGTTTAGAATCGCACGGCTGGATGTTTCGTGCGGTGGCTTTTCACCGGGCGTTATTGTGTAATAGTTGGAGAATCATTCTTTGATGGTACGGTTCCTGTTTGAATTGTGCTCGCTCACAATGGCGCGCGGTTTTCTATGGAATTCTTTTGTGCGAAACTCGGTCGTAAGATTTTTCTGTGTAGGTAATTCGATTCTACGTAAATCCTAGATGCAGGAATTAATAACAGCAACGATACAAACGGTATTGTGCGATTTTCATCAAAATGCGCGCGAAAACGATACAATGTGTTGCCTGTACACGTGGTCGATCATCGCGCGTTTACAAAAATGAAACAATACTTCGTCTTCAGCGAGTCCAAGAATCCAGTTTCCGCGAAGCGAACTTCGCGGAAGTAACGAGAAACGAACTGCCTCGGGTGAATAAACATTTCGTAATTCACTCGCCTCGATTTATTTTCATTGGCTCGTGTCGTCGCGCGTCAACATCAGAGGTGGCTCGGACGTAACGCAGCAACCCAGCATTAATCAGTTCTGGCCAAGCGTTCGCCAGTGATACACGTGAGAAGCGTGTCTCCGCGTCGAGTTACCATCGAGAAAATTCGCGAGTGATATCGCGGAAATTCTTGAAATTTTCCACGTTCAAACGTGCTCCTAGCTAGCGCGAACGTTCTCTCGATAATACCAGCGTTCGACGATCGCGAGACATTTTAAGCATCCCCTGAATCTCGTTCCTGAATAGTTATACTCAGTGATGGGTAATTCGAAATAATTCCATCATCCGCCGTTTCGTAGTTCGACGTGGAATAACTTGGTTCTCCGTTACAGGACCTCCAATCGGAAATCGAGACGCACCGGGACGTGTACGCGTCCCTGAACGGCACGGGCCGGAAGCTGTTGAGCTCCCTAGCCAGCCAGGATGACGCGGTTATGCTGCAACGACGACTGGACGAGATGAACCAGCGATGGCACCATCTGAAAGCGAAGAGCATGGCGATAAGGTGAGTCTCGCGATTCTTCGTCTCGTTCGCGCGCCATTTTTCTTCCTCTCTCTCTTCGCGTCGCTACTCCTACCGATCCAATTAGCGGTGAGAACGATGACAGGTGGTAACAGCGGCGTTCCCAGCCCTATTGCGCGCTCGGTACCAGATGTGCCATTTTCTAGACAGACGTTCCATTTTGCGTGTACGCGGAAATCTGCCCGTCGAGACGCGGAGAATTCAGCGCAAGAAGGTCGCGCGGACGAAAGAATGAATTACACGGAATTGCTTGAAACGTGACGGCTCTGTGATATAAGTTTCGAGGGAGGGGGCGAAACGAGACGGGTGGAGACTTGGGTTAAAAATTGTGAAAGAAATCCGTATGAAATTTTAGAACGAAATAGAAGCGTAGAAAAAATTGTGCGAAGCGAGAAGAAAGATGAATGATTTGTTGAAAGTACAACTGGGGCTGAGGAAAGGAGTGCAAGGGTAGATTTCCACGAGAGCAGTGCGCTGTGTTTTGTCAGTACGTCAAATTAAGCAGAACAATGGAATAGATTAAGTGCATTAAATCATATAATAAAATCAGATCTGTACACGCACGTATCTGGCTTAACGAACGGGGAAGAGGGTAGAAACGGAAACGAGAGGTACGGCGTTCATAAAGAAGAGGATACGAAAGAGGTAGGAGAAAAAGGACGGTGTAATGGACAGATTTTCGAGGTAAAAAAGGGGATGAAATGTGGTGGAAAAAGGAAGGAAAGAAGGAGGGACTTTGATTTAAAAATATTACCGGGCTCTAACGAACGCCCGCGGCTATGTAAGATTCATGCGATGTATCGAGTTCATCGCGTCGTACATTCTCGTAATTTCCCTTTCGCTACGGCGTACTTTCCTCCGCAGTTTGACAGTGCCGTTTAACTCTAGCTTTTTCACACTATTTTCCTGCCATCCACTCTTCCCCGAGTATTTGTTTCCGCGCGCGTTAAGTTCACGCGGGAACGATTTCGCAGCAAGCGACAAAAACAAATTTGTGAGTCGATGCATTTTTCTTCGCTGTCACGCAGAAATTTCCCGACTCGTCCGAAAACAACGCGAATATTTTTTCATCCCCCTCCCCCCCCCCCCCCCCTCTCTCCCTATCCATTTTTCTCCTTTTTCGCTTGTGTCACTTCTGGTGACCGTTCACTTTCGAAAAACTTGATTTCGGATTCCATTTCGCAAACACGTCCGCCCCTCGATTTATTAATCCGTCGCGTATTTGGAAAACGTATTAAACGGGTGTCAAACCGCTCGCGCGACAATGGAGAACGTTTCGTTTACGCGAATGCTGTTACACCGACCTTCGAACGCGATCCAAATTTCCTGCGAAACTTTTCCTCCCAACGAGATGGATCATTTTCACCTCTGCTCTGACAAAAGAATTTCAACGGACCCCAGGCAAAAAATTACGAACCGCCTGAAACCGAGGAACGCGTGATTTTAAACATCAACGCATCGATCGACGCGACGAGAAATTGTACGAAACCGAGGAAAGGTTGAAACTGTTCAGGGTGGGATAAAATCGCGGTGGATCTTGGAAAAAGAATCCGCTGAACAACAAACCGAGAATTATTCTCGTGACAACGTTGCCGGAACAATGGCTTTTGACGCGCGAGCAATTCCAAAGATTTCCAAAGCCGGGCGCCGGGTCAGCGGCCCCGCGCTCACGCAGTAGGTTAACTATGAAGCCGGAAATTCTCCGGGCGCCATTCTCCTTTGATAACGTACCAGTTATGCGTCGCGCGGTAATACGTAAGCAGAAATTGTCGCGAGCGAAAGAGCACCGTCGTGTGCCTCCAACCCCCGTGATCTACCCTCTCGATCGTCGTCGTGATGAAACCCTCGCAGGACACCCTCTGAATCTTTGAAGCCGCGAGCGTGGGCTGCTTTGACATCGACGGCACCGAAAGCCTCGCCTCTGATCACGTGTACCCGTGTCTGGTTCGATTATCGAAGGGCATATTGATTTTAGCGGTTCAATGTTAGATGCGCGTTGCACGGATTATGGTTCCTGGTAATTCTCAGATTTCTACGTTGAAAACGTCTTTGGAATATACGCGAGGGTAATCGTGGGTCTTCTTTGCTTTCGTTTGGACGATCTTCGATTCGTCGACGCAATACAGGCTTCGAATCTTTGTATATCTCTGTCTTTTCTGCTTTGTAATTTGGTTTGTTCGCGAGAAGGCAGCGAAACTTTGGTTGGTCCAGCAACGGGCGCGAGATCGCGCGAGGAATAATTGAATTTCGAAATTTCAGCAAGGAGTATGGTTGAACGCACGGGTTAAACACACCCTGTTTCTCTGTTTACCTTACCCGCGCTGTACTCCTTTTAGGAGAATAAAACCGAAAGGGGCGCGCGCGTTCGCCGGTTTGTGGATTTCGTGGGTGAAAAATTGCCGACGGTGTTTTTTCACCGTTCGCCGGTGAAAAACTCCATTCATCTTCAAATTTCCCCGCGAAAGGATGAAAAGAGAGCGTTGCCAGTTCTTTGAAATTCGTCGATGAAAAATTACCATGGTGACCTGAAACGCGAAACCGGTGAATGAGACCTGCGGGGCGAGCGGGGCGGGTAAAGAGAGCGAGACACGGCGCGGAAGAAAATTCTAAAGTCAATGTTCATTTATTATTCCCGTTTCGCTTAATCAATTTCCCATTTTTATCGTTCGCGAAGGTGGACGTGGCGAAAGAACGCGACCCAAATCCGACCGGGGACCAGCCGGCGGCTCGATTTGCATCAACCGGTTTATTATAAATCCTGCGAGGATTTCTTTCACGAGGAAGTTGGCAAATCTCCCCGGGAATAAGTTTCGTCCGCGAGTTTCCGTGTCGATCGCCGTTCCGTGGCTGCGCTCAAACGGATTACCGTTGCCACGTATTGAAATCTTCATCCGTGGAAGTTGCGAACCATTGTTTCCTTCGCGTGCGACCGCCGCGTCACGCACCGATCTCGATCGCTTTCCTTTCCTGGCGAACTGTTTTCTCGAAGAAAATTAAAGGTTGCGAACGCCAACAATAATCCTTGCAAACGTACAAAGTAAAAATCAACGATTTTTCCTATCACTTGAGATTGCCAGGGTTTCTAATCGTTTCTAGTTAGTACTATGTAAACTGTAATACTGTGTAGAGTAGATGATAAGTAGAACAAACCTCAATTAATGCGACACACGTACTCCTCCCATGTGTCTCGTGAAATCAACCGTAATAACGCAGTACACCGCAACTTGAATTCGTAGACGACAAGTAGAATAACACCCTTATAGTCAACCCACACGATAGTCTGCGTCACTTTCAAAGGATCCAGTTTTCAATAGCCTTTTCATTACTGATATCTTGTACGACTCTCGAAACAGCTTAAAATATATGACACAGTGAAGCAAGAGTCCAGCAAGAGCCACCCTATTCCGCTTATTTTTGCGAGGCGTAACGAAGATTTAGGGCCCCACGTCGCTTCCTCGCCAATCCTGGCTACACGCGTTCTATTTCGCTACCACGACCGAGAAAATGGTCCTCCACGCAGGGGAATTTTGGTGACACGCTCGCCGCGAATGCACATAATCGGATTCCGTGTCGCGGGGGGAAGTTCATGGCGGCGTTCATTCCAGACTTCGGGGTGGTTCCCTCAGTAAACTTCCGTCTAGTCGGGCGAACTATGCGGATACGCGGGGCGGAAATTTTCGACGGAAGTTGAACGCTTTGACGGTGACCAGCCGAAGGGAAATTTTCTCGATGCACCCTCCATGACGTGAAACGTGGGGGTGGTTGTGTGTCTTGCCGGTTTCGTGGCACGTTCGCGACGCACAATGCTCGTCGTTCGCGAGGTTTAATAAAGATCCAGGCTCTCTGTTTGGGGAACGGTAAACCCGCGCCGGATGGTTGATTTCTGCATAGAGAGAGGACCGACTAATCGCCCCGCCGCAATATTTCTCCGGGAGCGAAACGGGCTGGCAAACGTTTGTACTTTATTAAAGAATACCTGCGGATAGTTGCTTATTGATATCGTCTGAGATTGTGTACTCTCGAGTGATATTAGACGCCGCGCTCTGGGGGAGCGCGGTTTAATATTTGAGCGTTCTCGAAGTTGCTGCGGTTTTGAACCGTTCACTTTGTAAGATCATAACTTGACGGTGCTCCCTGGAATCAAAATCTCGCCTAAGGCGGTTGGCTCCCTTTGACATGTTTCTTTCTCAGACTGTTTCGCTTATCTCAATAAAATCCTACCGCCGTGAAAAAATAATTACACAGCCGGAGAGTATCGAAAGGGTATCGCAGGGATTATTATCTTTTTATTAAACGCAGTTTGCAATCCTCGAGCGGAAAGATAGTATGAAAGAGAGAGTCCCACGGATCCCTGTAACGGGACAGCTTTCCTTTCTCCGTCGAGAAATTAATTTCAATCCCTTCCCAGGGCTTAAAGTATTCACGTAAAGGGTTGAAATCGTTCCGTGGTACGCGGGGAAGGACCCGAAAATTTAAGTAGCACCGATAAAGCGGAGTCAGCACCAGGTTAACCCGGATAGAGTCGAGCAATCAGTCTCCATTAATTAGTCCGTGGCTGAAGCTCGCGGAGCTTGATTACCGGAAGGGAGCGTGTTCGTGCTAGGACAGGGGGCAACGATGGCTACGAACGGAACCAGAGGCTTCCTTTCTCCACCCTTCCTTCCCACTCTACCGATTCGCCTTTTTCTCCCGCAGTCTTGTTCCCCCCGATTTCGTTCATTTTCCATCCAACCTTTTCAACCCCTTTTCTCCCCTACGAATCGTCCGCCATATTTATCGACAGCAACCGAATCTTCAGCCAGCGAACGGAGACGAGCAGCGTCGAGGTCAGCTCGCAATCAGACCGCGAATACCGGCTCTGGAAACGCTGATCCTGATAATTCGACGATCGTTTCTGGCACCGGTTTCAAGCAAGTCGGAAACACCGATATCCCACCGATATGTCATATCGCAGTGGCAAAAGTTCCGAACAAGCGACGACCAGCTTTCCCAGAAGGGCGGAGAGGCGAATGGTACCGCGGATGGTATCCTCTCGCCTTTGTTCGACCTCGTCGATCGAGGATTGGCTTTTTAATAGAACGTCGCGGTGGATTCTCGATGATGTACTAAAAGTACATGGAACGATTCCCATCCATGTTTTTCCAGGCTCCTGTTAACAGTTTTCTGATTAATCGGTAGGACGTTAGATCGATCTGCCTCTCGTTACCTCTCGATGCTGATCTGGGGTTGTTCAAGTTGTATGGATGTAGAAAATTGAATGCGTTTCGACACAGAGCTGTCGAATGATCGTTGAAGATATACTTTTCAAAAGCTCGTTCCAAAGAAGTCGCTTGAATCGAAAGAACAATTTACGAGATCTGGCCTACTTCCAACAGAGAAACATTCGACGGATCAAAGAACGATCATTCGATTTCTATTGGAAAGAACAGTCCAGTCTAATCTCGACTTGTACTGCTTTCGTTCCACGCAGGCGGCGTGGTCTTTTTACCAGCCGTGCAACAGCTGCCCGTCGTTGCTGTTTGCCGTACGAATTACACGATCCTTCTCCTCTCTCGCGGAGAAACTCGAGTATTTCGAGAAGGTTTGCAGGAGAACAACGGACGGAGAGGGAAGGGTAACTCGGAAGCAAACTACATTGTCGCGAACAAACAAAGAATTGGTAGCCCGAGTCCTTTCTCCTTCCCAGTCTAACGGCGAGCAACTCGTCAACCAGCGAGCGTCCTTTTGTCTTCCTTGGAGATATTACGTTTCGATCGGGACCGCGCGTCGGAAATTCGGATCCCCCTCGTTCGCGACGTTACATTTCAGATTAATTATACGTTTCACCATCCGCGACGGGTCTCGTCGACGCGCGCGTCCAATCTCTCCGTGCATAAATGAAATATCAAAATGGCCCCGGTCATTTATTCCGCGCCATACTTCCGCGACCCGTAATTAACTCGAAATTAATATGCATCCGTCTTTCTCTCGGCGTGAAATTTTTTTTTACGCCCCAGAGGGACGGGAAACAAAGAAGCGGGACCGTTGACCATCGAAATAAATTATAGCCGCGGGCGTATCAGCGCGTATAAACTCGCGCGGCTACAATAAAAGCCGCGGGAAATTTTATTCTTGCCGCGCGCCGCGGGAAACCACCCCCTGCCGCCGATGGCGGACGGAGATTTACAACGAGGCAAGCCTGGCGGAGATAAAAATCGGCAACTTTTCGTCTACGGCTAGGAACGACGGATCTCGCGCAAACAAGATACCTGGCGGCGGGCAAAATCAATAGCGGCGGCAATTAGTTACCGTGGCACGCACGCGAAAGGGGCAGGAGCTGCATCCGGCAGTCGGATACGCGGACCTTTCGGACTTGTTCAACATCCGGGACTGCCGCGTTTTTTTTTTTTTACAGAGCCACGTGCACCCGCCGTACAAATCGGCTAGCGCAAAATAAAAAAAAAAAAAAAGAAAAACAGCCTCCCTCGAGCTGCACGAGAATTTGTACCGCGGGGGTTGGAACGGTTAGAGGATGATTCGAAGGGAAACTTTATATGTCTCGCAGACGCCATCGATTCGAGGGTCTATGTATTGATTATGTCTAGTGAATATCAGGTATTTTTTAGCACGTGACAGAGACTATACTCGTGTACGTTAAATAAGAGTTGTATGGGGTAGTTTTCATGGAAGTTTATCTTGTATGATCGATCCACCTACGATTTTCATACTAAGAGTTCGCATTTAATTATTGATGTGCCTGGTTCAACATTCTACGCTTATACAATCATAGAGCAATTCAATTATAAGAACAATTAACGACAGTTAACGAATGAATAACGCATAACCGCACAGTATTTACACGCGACAACTACAAATGTTTTTACCCAGGAACAGCAATGGAAACTGGGAAAGTATCTCGACCAATCCAAATGAGAGGAACAAACCGGTAGGAGAGAAAGAGTGGTTTATTGCGCAAACACACGATGAGACGTCGCAGCCCCAGCCGTACGGCGGCCGCTCTCTAAAGACGAGGCGGGGTTGTTAGTCGAGAGCACGGTTCGGGAGGAATAATTAAAGATACTACGCGAGCACGCCAACGCCATTACTCGCCGTGCGATTAGCGCGCTCGTGCGTTCACGTATATATACGTCGAGTATCGTGTAGCTGACGCGCGCGTCGAATCATTGGAAGTATAAAACACGCGGAGCAGCGACGTGCTCGGATCGTGATTCGCCGTGGAAAAGACTTCAAAGCTCGTCCTCCTGCGTTCACTGCGTCCCCATTAAATGCAGCTCGTCGCTGAAAATTGTTCTCGCATACGAACTCCGCGACTTTCCTCGCGGAAGCTCTCACCGCGTCAGAAACGAAGCGACGTTTCGGTCGAACCTCGCATCGCGTCGTGATTTTGATCCAGTTATTTGCTAGAGAAATGAAACACCTGATTAGCTAGAGAATTCGTGGGTCCTCAGTTGACAGATCGCACAAGCGAACACCAACAATGGAAGCTGGAATCCAGTGGCCAGAGAAAGAGGACTCTCGCGACGGACAGAAACGCGGAATTCGATCGCGCGCCATTGAACATTCACGGAAGAAATACTTCAGTCTCCCTAGTTAGAGTCCGTGTTCCGTTGACAATGGGTGTCAAAGTTGCCGCGTATATTACGACACAGTTGAAGTCGATATATTACGCATTAGGGAACAAAGGACGTCGGGACGGGAGAATCGGCGAAAAAAAGAGAGAAATGGCTGTCAGCTTGAATTATATACCGCGAGGCAACGGGTCTAAAAGCCCGGTCGAAGGAAGCTGGCATTGAACTGTCGACAATTTCGAAAGGCGCGCGCGGAAGCGGGGCCTGGGGGAAAAATGGTGGGCGCGGCGATGTCGAGGAACGGGCGATCGTTGATTCGTCGCGCTCGCGGTAGACGAACCGGAAGTGACAGGTAGATAATCGTGGATCGTGATGAATCACCAAGGCCAGGGCCTTATCAGCCGTTTCTCTGCGTCCTGTCCTCCTCCTTTTGCCGTGGTTTCGCGAGCACGCCTGAATCTGTCGCGTACAGCGCTTTTGCGCCACCAGGACACGGTGTTCTTTGGTCCCACCCCTCCGTCGAACGAATCGGGTAGTTATTTATAAAGCGACACGAATTTATGAGAGAATCATGACGTAATTCTTTGGATCCTCGATGCGTTTACGTCGAGGGTGGATTCGATTTGACGAGAAAGAGAAAAATGGAATGTTGTTGCACGGATAGCTCGCGTTCCATTTATTTTAATTAACGTAGGTTAGGTCATGAACGGAGGCCCGATACCACCTTAGTCGCCGCGAGAAACTAATGGTCTCCCTTTATGTACAAAGCCATCGTTCTTCGTTACCTTTACTTTATGAATTATTTAAGAGTAACCAAAGGATAAATAAAAATTTAACTCGAGCCAAAGTGGAGCAAGCAATTACCATTTCAAATATGTAACTTAACTTAAAGGGGAAGAAATATCTGTCCGAGTCACCTGTTAAATTCGTACATTCAAGCCAAAGTCTCCCAGAGATTCCATCATCTTCGACACTCAATTAATCGTCCCCTAACGAAACAAGAAAAAGAACCACAAACCAATTAACCAAGACACAAGAATATACCGTAACATTTAATAAAACATTCCAGTTAATTATCCAAGAACTCTACCAGCTACGTTTAGCAACCGAAAACGGTGCTCGAAAGCAACCGCAAGGCTCTCTGCGCGTGTGCAGCACTCGAACGAACACCCGCAGTTAATTAACCAAAAACAATGCCGCGAAAAGCGAACGCAAGAGTGGCGAATGCAACATTCACGCGTTCCGTGAACGCGCGAGGCACCCCTGCGCGCAGCTCGAACAACGATGCACCGGCGCAGCGAAATCAAGTTGTCGCTCAGGCCGAAGCTTCCTTCCTTCCGGTCCCGGGAGCAGTCGTAACTCATTACGGGGCACCGTGCCGCTACGTGTTTCCAGCGGTGTATCGGACGCGCGATACCAGCGGCAGCTTAAAGTATGATAAGGTGTGGCTTAACGTTAATCTCCGGAAGAGCTGTCGGTTTTCCCGCGCCGCCAGCTCCCTGCTCGCTAAATGCGCCTTCCTCCTTGGCTAACCGTATCCACGCGTATCCACGTCTATATTCCCGGGGCATTACGTCCCGTTCGAGCCAGATGCGTCCCGACCGGTCTACTTAACCGTCGCGCGCCCTCCGTCTCCGGAGTTCCTCGACGAGGGACAGCAACCTCGAGCTACACTTCGACCCTCCCACCGCGCGGAAATCGATCGAAATTTACGAGAACGGGCTCGTAAACCCGAGAAGATCGCAGGCAGATGTATTTTCTGCTGATCTCGATGCATTTTTTCGGCTACCTCGCGTTACGGTCTCCTTCGTGATCGACTTTGGAATTCAATATTTACTGTAAGGATGTCTCGATGTTACGTGGAACTTTTAAGGGTTGACAGGGAAGTCTTCGTTTCATCTTTGGAAGCATTGAGAATGTTTTTTTTTTTTTTTTACTTTGTGTAGCAGAGGGTGGTGTGCGTGGATTCCCAGGTATTATACCCAGAGACGTCTCGTTTCCTTAGAATTGTACAGGCACCGCGGTTTACTTAACCAGTCTAAATCCTGGCTTGGTTCGCACAGCAGGCGAACGAGGGATTTCGCGTGGCGGCGCGTCGATTTATCGCGGGCGTTTCGAACCAGCGCGGCGCCTGGCGTCTCCTTAATAAATCGGTTATATTAATTCCGATTTAAGGTACTCGTTGCGCGTTCGAAACGGAACGGTAACTCCCGCGTGGGGTTGGTACGTTTAATCGAACTGGCTGCTCGAGTCGTACCGTTGGGGGGAAAAGCGTTTCGCAGCCGGAGCCCGCCGGTAAGCGTTTAATCTGCATAGATTAATTCGATCTGTAATCAAATCTGACCGCCGATGAATTGGGTCTCTTCTGGGCCGACGTCGATTTCAAATTATCAGTGTACCGTTAGAGTGGCGTAGTAGCTCGATATTATATTTGTTAGATGGCTTATCGGTTGGCTTCCCGGATTATACGCGGTGGAATAACGCGGCTCCCGCGAGCTATTCAGTTAATTAAACTTGCGAAATCGCTGTTATACCTCGCGTTAAGCAAAGGACATTGTAACCCTGCGCAAGACGCTTGCGAGAGGTGAAACGCGTCACGTTTCAGACGACCGTCCCGAAATTTCTAATTTCCGTTGTGACCACGATTGACGCCATCGTCCAAAAGATTCTCGTTCACCCGTGGAACTGATCGTGAACGAAAGAACGCGGGTGGAAGCTAGAAAAACGTGGAAGGCCTGTTTCCTACAGGCTGAAATCTCCGGTGTTCAAAGTGAAATCGAAGAAAGTCGAGGTTCTGCGACGAAACAGAGAGGACAGTCTGGGAGACCGGGGTCCAAGGGAAATGGCGGTCCAAGGGACGGTGTGTTCCGGTTTGTTCGAAGCTAGAGGCATGATGGAGGATCGTAAGGACACCGGAATCCCCCGAAATTGTCCCTATTTCCTGGATGAGGGATACGCTCGGCGGTCTCCTGGGGACGCTGCGATTGGGGGCGTTCGTGGTCACGTCGAGGACGTTACCTCGAGGTATTTTTCGCGCGGTTGACCAGAGGGTAGAATCTGATATCGAGAAAATGGCGGCGGTGGCGCGTCTCAGCCCTTGAGAGGAGGATGCGCGCGGCTTTGAAAAGGGGAGCACCAGGCGGGCGTTGATAAAAAATGAAAGAATGGCTCGCTGCCTGGAGGTGAGGTCTCGATGGCTCAAAGGGAGATCTGAAATGAGTTTCTCTCGGAACAAAGGGTTCGTTCGCGCCACCGGGGCCGGAGCAACGTTCGGTCACTGGGTCGTCGAGATGTCGCGATTTTAATCCAATATTCAAAACGTCTCGCGAAAAGCCAGCCCCTGGGAGAAAGGGTTGCTCTCCGTCGTCTTGTGCCTCCGCCACTCGTCCCGTCCGACGCTCGAAGGTGAACGAGAGGACTGTAATCGTGGTTTTCGCAGTTCGTCGCACTGGACAAATGCAATTTACTCGCATCTCGTTGTACAGGGAATCTTACAAGTGGATCGAGAGCAAATAATTTGACATCTTTATGGACTATCGACTATGGCGCGGGATTTTAGTCATTAATTTCATTGTCAAGAGATTAAGCCAAATTAAGCTGATCCAGCGTATGAATCTTCATTACGGATGCTGTAATAGCGATCCCACGCGGCTGATCAACCGTTCCATCGAAATAAATCGGCACCCGTTCGATCATCGAATTAGCCATCGAGTCTATAAAAAGGGAGGAAAACTAAGGGAGAAAAGGACGAGCAGAGGTGCGCGCGGGTTAAATACATTGATCGTCCGATTGAACGACTTCCAATAAATTGATCAGATTATAAATACAACGAGCGCGACCAGACGACACGAAACGCCGATCAGATGGACCGACTCGTCGTCATTATCGACTGTGTCGCCGTTACAAATCGGCGCAGTCAATGACGATCGTGGAAAGGCAAATTATCCGTAGCGACGAGTTTAAACGCGGACAGAAGGGACGTCTGTAAATAGGTCTATTTGCATTCTCATCAAAAAACACCGCAAACCGATCGGAGCGATTTCGACGGCCCGCCTGACAGCAGTCGAAGCGCGCGGATCGATTTCCGTCGACCACCATATAATCGATAACACCCTGCTAATGCCAGTTGTTCGACCAGGAAGCGCACTTCAAGGCGGAATATCGGTACAGATGCGCACGCTAATGAGAATAGGGATCGGAGGATTAATTGTGAGTGAGCGTGTTGACTTTCGACTTGGTACCACGGCGCTCGAGCCCGCTTGATCGCTTCGAATAATCGAAAATCGATGCGAGAATTTGTTCTTC
This sequence comes from Xylocopa sonorina, assembly GCF_050948175.1. Lineage (NCBI taxonomy): Eukaryota > Metazoa > Arthropoda > Insecta > Hymenoptera > Apidae > Xylocopa > Xylocopa sonorina. The sequence continues at coordinate 7,423,271 of NC_135197.1, read as the reverse complement.
CAAGCGATTTTTACTTAAGGTATCGTAGAATTTAGAATCGTATTTCGACGTTTTTCGATCGATCGAAAGTTCCCCTTTCAATTCGATCAACGAAGACGCGCGAATTTCGGCATACAGTAGATTCCTGCAGGATTTGCATGTTATTTCGACAGCGTCCGAGAAGATTTGGATATTCATCGGTGGTTCACGGCTCACGACTACGATCGCAATGAAAGCTTATTGGGTTCCATTGAACCCAGAACAAAGTCTGGCGAAACGTACACTCCGCTAATTCCATTGGGACGCCCATGTGATATACGACCAACGAAACCGGTACATTGCTGTTTGATTTGCGGTAACAATAGTATCGCTTTTTTGTGGCTAAAATAGATTAACCCTCTAGAAACGTGGAAATATCCCCGCAGAGAATTCTATCGATGATCCATACTTTTCACTCCCTTCAAAATATTTCAATTCAAAAAAAACAAAAAAAGGAAAACCGCAATGCGTTAGCATATTGCCGATTTTTATTAAAAACCTGCGAGCTGTATCGATGCGTGTTCCCTGTTTACTCAAAATGTAAATGTAATTCTATCTGATTACGAAATGACGATTTAATTTTACCATTTTCACGGAGCCCTCGATTAAATCATTCCATTACTTTCACGCGGCCCGGACGCATCCGGCGAAATATAATTTTACGCAACCGCAATCGAGGCCCCCGTCGTTCGCGTATCGTCGATCGTAAAGGTCTATTCGTGGCCGTTAAGCCCGTTCCGGAAATTCCATTTATCGAGGCTGCTTAATCCGTTTAATTTGCCAGCCGGATGGCAGGGCGGCTGATTCGTAAAGGAGGCCAGTTATTAAATCGAAGGGCCGCGTAAACCGTGCGGATCTCGCCGCGGAGGCGGAAGTTTATCGGGGGCGCGTAACGTCACACGCCATAAAACGGCACGACCGCGTCGCCATTGCGAGCGCTCGCGAGCGGTCCACGGGGCTCGCGCGAGGGTTAATTTTATTTAAACTTCGCTCGACTGCGCCTGTTGAACCTGTACACTCGATCGCGTTCAGTCTCTCTCTCTCTCTCTCTCGTTCCCAACAGTTCGACCATGAAAAGAAACTCGCTGCTACGCGAGGAAACTTGGCTCGAAGAATAAACTCGCCACCGATACGAGGAATTGGAAAAACTGTTGGTATCGCGGTTAAAGATTAAATAGAAATATATAGCTGCAGAGGCTGTGTGCAGCCATCAATTTTCGAAGCCCTCGATCATCGATGCAGTTATATCCTGCGCACGTGGTGGCACAACTGTTTCCATTTTGTCGACGAGGATGCAAGAAGAAGAAATAAAAGAAAAAGCGCAGGAAGTTTAACAAGCGGAATACTTGGTAACCAGAAAGCAAGGTTAAATCGGGACGAAATTTCATCGCTGCTGGAACTAACCTGCACAAGATCACCGCGGTTAAAGGAAGTCCGCGGGTGGTCCCCGGAGTAACCGGAAGGCGAGCGTTCGCGCGGTGCAGAGATACAGGAACAGTGGCACTCCTTGTTGTTTATCGCGCAAGTTTGGATCGGTTTTGCGCGGTACCCGGGGCCGACCTTGCCCGGATTGGAATTGTGCCGGTAAATTGTCCCCCGGAGTTGAATTATAACGCTCCGCCCGTTCGCGGCAATTCCATTTGCCGACTTTATTGCGTTAACCGGTAGAACGAGTACCAGACCGCCGAGGGGGCTCGACGGAAAACGCCGGGGAAGAACCCGGCAGCGACGAGGTGATAGATCAAAAGGCTTTGTCGAGCCTTGCTTCTCTCTCTCTCCTTCTCTCTCTCCTCCTCTCTTTCTCCTCTCTCGTCGCCTCTTCTGCTTCTCTGCGAGAAGAGTCGATTACCAGGACGTCTGGGTCCGTGGTCTCGTCAATGGGTTCGAGAGATCGCGCTGGCGAACCAACCCTCTCTTCCTCCGAGTGCACGAGATGGTCTCGTTCGTGGGTATGTACGAAATTCAGCGGTGTAATGGGAAAGAGGGTCGAGGGAAAAATTGGTAAAAATCAGTGGGCTCTTTCTTCGCGATGGGAGTTTTTTTTTATTTCCGTACGAGTTTCCGTTGGTAGTTTGGAGATCGATCTGCGAATTAATCGTGGAACGATTTTTTTTTTTTGGTCACGCAGAGTTTAATTCGATCAGAAGGGTTATATGTGAAGGAAGAGGGTAGGAAATGTACAAATCTCTTGTTCTTTTTTTCTATTTAACCCACTTCACCATTTCACTACAGAATCGGGGCTAAAAATCGAGGAAATAAACCGAAAGGAGGAATTATATATCGAATGAATTTTAGAGGTTGAATGTGAAACGAGAAAGGGAGAAAATTGAATGGAAAGTGAAGTTGAGAGATATGCAGAGGTGGAAGGTGGTGGGAGTAGGAGATGTATGAGGTTCTGAAATTTGTTAGAAATTTCGCGGGTAGAGATCGTTCGGAAAGTTCCGGCGAAGAATAGATTGGCGAAGGAATTTAAAAATCGAACGCGATATGAGAATAATTTGGTCGAAGATTAAACGGAACTGCAAGGTAATCGAATCAGTTTCTTGTCTGCCCATTCCATCTGCGAGCCATCGCACATTTTTTACGAGGCTCAATTAATTTCCTCTAAATTCATTATCGCTGTTATCTGGCAGCTCTGCTTTCATTGAAAGCTTGATTTAAACGAAAATACTTGCTGATAGAGAAACAAGGTAACGCAGTTCCTTTGTACGATTCCATCCAACAAAACCATGCCAACTTTTACCTCGTATTGTAAATGGTACTGAAATATCGTTAATTTCCGCAGCCATTCCAAACGCATCGTAAACCAGTACGCTCATTTGATGGCACGTTTTAACTTGTTCTCACGAATTTAATTGAATCGACGAACTTCTGTAAATTCTAGAATTAAATTTTCTCCTGGAAGCGATGAAAAATTATTCCAAAGAATATATCGAAATTTATTTAACATTTTTTATTTCCTCCAAGTAATATTCCTGTGCATAAAATAACCTCGAATGAGAATACCTTATTAAATAAAATATCCAATAGCACGTTGCACCTTCATTTACGAAAATATTACGGTGAAAGCAGGATGCACTTCATTAAACCGTGAATCAGTTTCCTCTACAAGATTCTCTCGCCATCCACTCGCCTGTAAAAGACCCATAGACACCCACTGGTTCCCAAAATTCTGTGGATACATTCAACCCGGACATCCTGTGCATGATAAACTTTTTAATAACGTGTCCACCGGCCGAAAAGTGTCTTCGACCTCGCATCGATTTCCGCCACCCCTCTCTTTTTCCCCGGCTCTTTCATCCTTTCGCGAATTAGCTCTTCGTTAAGCTGTAAGGAGGACGAACATTGTCCGCTCGCGTAAAAATATGACTCGCAGATTTAGGGAGAACGCGCGGGGATGGCAGAAATTTACTTTTAATAGGGTTCGTTAATTCGAGAGATTAGGGGCGACAGTTTCAGCTGATGGTCCCCGGTAAAAGAAAAAAAAAAAAAGAAGAAACGAGTAAAATAAATACGAGGGAGAGGAATAAAGGGAAAAAACGACGGAGGAAAAAAAAATGAAAATTCGACGCCTCGACGGTGGAAGCCAGCTTATCTGAAATCGGCCCCGATGGCCGCGTCCGTGCCTCCGCGTGGACATTTTGTTGCCACCCCGCGTCCGTTTCGTCGTTTTAATTATTCCGAATGTCCGCTCGCGCGCAACATCGAGCCGTAATCAAAAGTTTCGCCCTCCGTGCCGCGTTATCGTTCCAAGTTCCCTTAATCCGATCAGACTCTTTATCCCCTTGTTCCTCTGCCGTCCGTACCGAGTTTCCCTCTGACGTCGATATTTTCTCCTCGTTTCCGGCCTGCACATAATTTTTTTTAATCACCAGGAAACTATTTTCACCCAAATTTACTCGAATACTGTCGTTTCCACGAACTTTGGCTTCGTGCGCATCAGATTGCGTTCAAACGATCAATCGAGATGTTGTTTCGATTAGTAGCAAGCAAAATTCTGATTCGAGTTGGCAAATTGTGGTGGTCTCGCGAATATTTCACCAGAGATTGAAAGGTAAATTATCGCGCGCGTACAATTGATCCCTCGAAGAAATCTCGCTCGCTTCTGGTCGGAATAGAAAACGTTTTCTTGCCCAGCCAGTGTTCAACGGCGGAATTTCTCAGTGATTTATGTTACATTAGGTCGGTACGTCGTAAAGATCGAGTAGAAGGAGTGTATTCAACGTTTCCACGGGAGCTGGGCTGGACTCCTTGGCCCGATGTTCGTCTCGAGCCATCCAATTGAAATGCGATCGCACGAACTCGAAGTATACCGTCTGTGTTAAAGGTCTCCTCTGTTCCTAGCAGTCGCAAGACGAGCGGGCAAATGGACGTTCCTCGGAACTATTTTTCGTGACTGCAATGCCCTAACGCAAACACGGATTACGTTGATGTTCCATTAACCCAGAGAGACGTCCGTTGCTTTCCTCCTACCTCGCTCTATCTATCCATCTATCTGTCTATCTCTATCTATCCATCTCCCTATTTCTCTCTGGCTCCTGCTCGTCCGCCGCGCTGTAATCAGGCTGCTCTGAACTTGGAGTAATTAATCGTTCGACGACCGCATCGATTAAATAGCCGACATCGTCGCTATCGATCGAGCGCGAGGCCATTTGTTTCCGGCGAGAGGATCGTCCGGGGCAAATCAACACCCTCGTTTTTACGAACCCCCAACTGCTTTCCTGCTGGCGGAGCCATCGCTCGAGCGGTTGGAAGATCCAGCGGTCGGTTTGTTTAGAGAGGATCAGAGAGAACGGGGCGGGGTTTGAGATCGGAATAGCTAATGAGATCTTCGAATCGGCGGCGTGGTTCAATTAGATTCGGAACGTTCTCAGAAATTAGCGAACAAAAGAGACGTTACTGCTGGAAGAAATAATATTGATCGCGGCTAGCCCCAACTCGATTTAACTTGGATGGACAAACAAGGAACCCTTTTATCCTCGATACAAATCCGATCAACGTGATATCGATAAAGACGAGAGGGGGGGACAAAGAGAAGTACCGACCAACGAACTGAAACCATCGATCCCAAAATAATAGCTACCTTTCGACAACATCCCCTCCGACGTCGAGATAAATTCGCATCGGTCAAATTTCTGTTCGCGATCCCTCTTAGCCGCTTAGAGAAAGAAACGCAGTCCAACTATCCTTCTTAGGGGTATTCACCGCGATCCGCACGATATATCTTGGCCCTCCTTATCTCGCGAAGGAAGAAGACGTCGCAAGTATACCAATGTCTGTCTGTCTGCGTGTAAGCGTACGTAGTATACGTAGAGACAGCCAAACCGTCGGAAGTACAGAGCTACCCCGCGGAATTCCGCAGGACTTTTCATCGACGTTACAATAACTGCAATATATCCGGCCGCGCGGGGCTGTTCCTTCGCGATACCAGACGGCGACGGGTCCGCGGCTTTCTTGGATGAAAAGGAAGGTTGTACACGCCAGGGGATGGGAAGACAGGAGTTGGACGTCGAGGGTGCGAGGGGGCTGCTCCCGTCGACGATGGCGCAACAATGGCGGAATATAAATCTAAATCCAGGCCGTCATCCTCCTAGCAACCCCCTCGCGCTGGCTATCCCTCGCGCCTCGATCTTCGCTTCTTTCAATCCCTTCTATTTCTTGTTTCCTCTTCTTATTCATCTCGCCTGCCTATTCCGCTCATCCCTTTACCGCTGTCAGCTACAGCGACCGCCGCCTTCTGTTTCTTGTATACTTATGTTGACGTTCATTTTTCTCGCTGCGACCCCCTCAGATGCAACTTTCGCGATCCGATAAATCCCTTCCGTCGTTTAACTCCTGTTAAGGCTCACTCGAAGTCTTCTTCGCGTCTGGGTTATCTGTTTTGCGATTCGCGCGAAAGGTTCGTTCTCAGTGCTTTATTCTTCCTTGACGCTTTAAGGGCTAGACTTTGTACGACTAGTAACGATGCACTCTGCTTGTACGCTAGGATGACAGTTACGGTAACATTTTACTTTCGATGCAAAGTGCGTCGAGTTTGTCCGAGATTGTTGGGAAATTAGTTATTATTCCGACGAAACGGACGTCCGTCAAGTACAGAATATAAAAACAATTAGTCGCTGGGCCGTTTTTGTCGTTGCGACATTATGAATGGCTGTTCGCAGACTCGTTATACGAGTTCGTAGCCCTCCAAGGGGTTAATTGTGTTCCTCCTATTGTTCTTATCTTTTTTCTTTATTTTTTTTTTTCTTTTTCGAAAGCCGTTTTCACGACTCTTCCGTCTGTCTTTCATTCATTGTTCCGGTTTTTTCCTTTGTACGCACAGCTCACCTTGAATATCTCCACCTTTCATCAACCACCCCGTCCGGCCCGCCTCGCGTTTCTCGCTTTGCGTCCACGCGTACGTCCCTCCCCCTTCTCCCCCATTCATCACCAGCTTCTTTCATTTCCTCGCCGCCTTTCACTTTCTCCGGAGAATAAATATCCCTTTGCCCCGTGACGCGGCGCGCGCCCGCCCGTCCCTTATCAGTATTTACGAGCAGACGTACGCGTGCACACCCCCGCGTCGTTTTCACAGCCGCCGCCACGCAACCCTCCGCGGTGCTCTACGTTCCTTTTACCATCGAACAATTTCTTCCTTGAACAGGACGCAATTCTAATTAACGTTTCGCCTTCTTTTCCGCAGGAATCGGCTGGAGAGCAACACGGAACACTGGAACGCTCTTCTATTGTCGCTTCGCGAGCTGATCGAGTGGGTGATCAGAAAAGACACCGAGCTCACCGGTTTGGGGCCTGTCTGCGGGGACGTAGCCGCCTTACAGAAACAAGAGGTGAGATACGAAGAACCGATCCACGCGCAATTAGCCTTAGAGAATGAACGTTTCCATCGGAAGCGACGCGCGGAATCGATTCCCTGAATCGGTTAAAACATTATCGTGGTCGTCACCTTGGGATTCAACCCCTGGGACCACAGCGCGCTAGCTTGTCCAGGGCGAATGGGCTCGTGTACCTTGAAGCGTGCCCCGTAACCTACTGGAATGGACTGGATTACACGAAAATGACGCAATTAGGACTCGCGCTGTGTGGGAGCGCGCGAATACCGGGCATGCAGGGGCACGCGTCACCCGGAGGGATCGCTGGATCCAAGCGCGCAACCCCCAACGGCCCAGTTTCCACGCACAAAGACGGACTAGCTCGGACTAATCCAGATTAGAACGTGCATGTTGCCGAGCTGCGAGTGTACAGGGATGATAAGGTGCATGTACCTACCGCGCGATCCCGATCAGAGAACGCTCATCGACAGACGACACCTGCGCCCCCGGGTACTTATCGCGAGCCGGCCCCTAATCGAGCGGATATTAATCGGGGACAAGAGCATCGGCCCACTCCTGGCCCCGAGCCGCCTAGCGTTTTCAATCGACGGTTACACTCGGGCTTAACGAGGTCGACCGATTACGCGGACGAATAAATAAGCTCGAGCCGAGACAGGGTATCGATTCGCCGCGACACCCTGCGGGACGGCGGGAATTGCTAATTACCGTGGACGATAAAGTAAGTCAGACGGCGGGATCATTCCGGGAGGACAGTGCCTGAGCGTGGGACCGAGTCGAGGGAAGTCAGAGCTGATTGATGAGCATCTGTTTTGAGATTGATGCCCAGTGGGACGCTCAGTGTTGGATGGGGGTTGTTGACTTTGGATTTCCGCTGTCGATACGAGATGCGAGAATCATTGTCTCGAGTGGTTTCCGATGGTGATTAGTGGATATGGTGGGTGTAGCGTCGCGCATTGAGATTGTAAAAAAGCATGTAATTTTGATGTGATAGTATAGAATGTTGTTTTTCGCGTTGAATCGAGGACGAACATTTTCGCGTGTCATCGAAATACGATGGGGTGGAGATTCAGAAAATTCCATGCATGCGAAAGCGAGGATAACTATGGGGTTATACGAACGATTTCGAAGCGCAATGTATTCCTGCTCGATATCGGATAGTTTAGCCTGTACACAGGGATGATAACGCGGGGGTGAGAGAAAAGATCGCGGTACAGGTGGTATCGACAATAGACGAGCGTGCAACGATGTTGCATTCGCGATGCATGAAATATTCAACAGAATCACCGCTACGATATCGTCTATCTTCGTTTCAAAAGGTTTTAACAATTTCTGCTTCGAAATTGAAAATTTCTACGTTCGAGTCGTCGGGTTTTAGATCGGCAATGTTTTAAACTAGCAACGCGTATATCGCGATTTCTACAGAGCTGTAAATATCGTTGCCTGATGCGAACTATTCGCCAGTTCTTCCGCTGGAATCGTATTTGCAAACTGCACAAAGACGCGCAGCTGCAACGCGCGCGCGAACCGCAACGCTCGAAACAGTGGGACGTTGTGCGAGCAGTTGTCGCGTCGCAAAACAAGGAAATCTCATTGTGCGCAACGTTCGGATATAATTGTTTACCAGGACGATCGAAGTTCTTGTCCTCGTTCGTAGGTGTCGTTTCAAGATCCAATTAGACCTCTCTGATTACCGTTCGTTGGGTCCGAATGGGCGTTCAAGGGTGAGCCAGAAAGTGGATCAGGTGGTCGTCGTTGGATCGTTGAGTTTTGTACTATTCGAGTATCTCACGCGCGGGCATGTATACGGGACGCATAATTTTAAGTTCCGAACTAACGCAGGGACGAGAAAACCCAAGGGGGACGCGAATGCAACGGACTAATGACCGTGCCAGGAGTAAATCCAGCAGAACTCTCCGCGGCTGGATAGTAGTTTAACAATATAGTGGGCAACGTAATGCTGGAATTCCCGCGGAATGGCTCCGCGAATGGGGTTCTAATTCGCACGCAAATAATTGCGCATAAACGAGCGATGCGACGCAATAATTTATGCAAATTATGAGGCGTCACCTGCCGCGACTACCCGGTGTAAGACTTTGTGGCACCGCGAATATCTTGTTCTCACTTTGCACCTCCATGTTGCACCCCCCTGCGCCTCGTTTGAAACGCGAATAGGAAACGTAGCTCGATCTACAGAACGCCTATCAAAGTATTTGCTTTGTAGATTACGATAAATTTCGTACTTCACGATTTATTCACTGCTTCATAGCGCAATCTGATTATCGAAGTACTTATTTCGAGCCACGTGTGCACTCTATGCCTTGTACAGCGCAACCCTGCACAGCTGCACCCTGTACGGACAGACAACTACGCAGCCTGTACAGTGCAGCCCATACGATCCACCCTGCGCTGTTGCACTCTCTTCATCGCACCCTGCGCTACGCACGCTACAAAATGCCAGGCTGTACCCGGCAAAATACGTCCTATATAATGCACCATCAGAATTCATCACGTCGTATCCATTAACCGCAGCGCATAATGCTCTATACATTATGCACCGTGCGCTAACCAGCTCTAAATACTTCATACGCTGCAATTCATTGTCGAGAATCAGCAGGAACGACAACTAAATAGAGTCGATGCGTAAAAGGAAAAATCGTTCGACCACGGTGTCAGAATTCATTTGGAGTTTCACGAGCTCGTTCGACTTAACCGATGGTCGTCGAACCCGACGAGACTATCGCGCGGACCAGGTCTCCACGGTTGGTTTTATCGCGCGAAGTCGAAACGGCTCGCGCGAGCGTTGCATACGTAAAACGCGGTTTCGTCGTAAACGGCTCGTCGCCGCTCGACGCGACGATATTCGGCTGCAAATCGCGCGCGGCTTAACGCGAAATCGATCGAACGCGCACGCACTCGACCAGCACGCGGGGCAAAAAGGAACAGCCGCGACGAGGCACGGCCAGGAAACGGCGATTATCGTGCCTGCGAATTGATTTCAACGAGCGTTTCGATCGTGCACGCGACAATGGAGGCGCGCTGCACGCCTCGCCGTCCCGGCGAATTAGGCTTCCTTCGATTACCGATACTCACAGAATTATCGCCATTAATTAGACCGCGCTTCAGCGATTTTTTCCTCGTCCAGATCCATTTCAGACGTCCTCGTGAAATGGTATTTATTTCTATCGCAAACTTGTGTAAATTGCATTCTCTTGGAATCAGTCTGCAATCTTCATGAGTGGAATCTGTTAATAATTCCGAGACGTGGTCCAATATTTAGTAAAATAGCACGAGAACGACAGCAAGCTATATCTGTGCGTCACGATCATCGCTCAGGGCGCTGGAAACAAGTTTAAGTGGCAATAACGTTGGCCCATTTCCTACCGCTATCCGCGGGATCTCCGCCAGAGATCGAGGCGCATAAATTGGTCACCGCAGAAACGAACCGAACGTCCACGGTTTTTTAACGATACAGCGGATAACGCGAGCTCTAACGACGAGGATCCTCCGCGTTGAGCAGCCACGCGCCCCTCTCTGTACACGTCAATACTAGCAGCGCGCCATAATTAACCCGTCATCCCGATAACCAATTCGATAAGACGATTATCTCGACGCGGCCAATTACAAAACGTCTAGCTGTTCAATTGAATGAACGACGGTTTAGTCACTCTCAATTTCGTCGTCGATAAATCAGCCTTGTTTCGCGAAGTAACGCTTCATCCGCTGTTCAGCCTGGTATCTCATTTTCCTTGGGGGTGGCGGAACAAGAGAGGGCGAGAAGTAACTGTTCGTCGTCGCGCTGAATCATCGGGCGGTGGAAGGGAAATTTGCGACGGTTATTCAACGTGTTTAACTGGCGAAAGAAAGGAACAGAAGAAAAAGGTCGGGAAGAAAAAGCGGGGGTGGCCAACGCGTAGCCAAAATAATTGCGCGGGGGAGGTCAGGCGAGAACACGTCGGCTTAAGCCAGCGCTAATAACGCGCCGTTTTCATCGCCAGTCTCGCGTAAGGTGAAGAGCTCTGTGCGCTCGGTGGTCGCAACAACGAAACTAGGTGAATTATTCCGGGCCGTTTGAAAGGATTTCGCGCGCGCGCGTCTGGGAAAGGCACCCCGACCCGCGTCACCCAGTGGCGTTGCTGGTCCGGCGAACGGGGCAAAAACATGGGAATACAGAGCGACGGGAGTAAAAAGAAGGAGAAGAGGCTGTGCCTCGACGGAGGGAGGAGGGAAATAAGAAGAAGCGAAAAAAGAAATCGTTCTTCTCGACGAGCTCGAGACGAGCGAAGAAGCGTGGGCTAAAAAGTGTGTCCCGGGGTGTCTAAATTTTCTGAAGACTCGCGAGAACCGGGGGGAAGAGATAATTCCGTTAACGCTGAGTCGTCAGGCGACGCGATATCGTGAAAACTGCGCGTTTTTCTTCCCCTTTCTTCTTTTCTTCCAACCTTTCGTCAACCACTCGTGTCGACGTACGGCCGTTCGCGTCACGGCGATGTCTTGTCAAACGAAATTACGGATGCACGCGTCAAGATGGAGACGACGTCGATGGCTCTGCACCGTCGTCAACGTCGCGGTTTAAAAAGCTTCGCGAATTAGCCTACTTATTCCAGCGAGCGTGTACGAGAGCGGGTGCAGAGCTGAAGTGGCTCGAATATATTTCTTTTTTTTTTGTTGTTGTTTTCTTGTGCTTCTTACGTTTTTATTTTAATTTCACTTGGTGGTCCCTGACGTGGATGTGTTCTTGTGCGCAGGACGATCATCGCGGCTTCAGGAGGCAGCTCGAGGACAAACGACCGATCGTGGAGAACAACCTGCTGAGCGGACGCCAGTACATCGCCAACGAGCCGCCGCTCTCCGACACGTCGGATTCCGAAGGTGAGCTCGCGGTATTTGAGTTGTTCGGTCTCGTGTGCCAAGGGGCTGGAACTGTTTGAGAACGGGGAATTCCGTTGTTGAATTTTAGAACTGTTTAATGTTTACAGCACTTAATCTGTTAGTTTGCTTGACACGTTATAATGCTTGACACGTTCGTCGTACGATGTCGATTACACGTACGAGAAAGAGGATCATCTCAGAGATTCTAGACGAGGAACATACGTATACGCGTCTCTGAAAAATGTCAAAGCTAATTAGTTCGAAGTGGACGGAAGTACGTATGCTCGAGTTGTAAGCGAAGCACGGGCCAAGGAATTCACGAGCACACATCGAAATATCAAAGTCCTCGCGAAGCGGTCGGAAAAAAACAATAGTTTTGCTTCTAATTAAAATTGAACCCCCAAAGAAACATGTTTGCACGCTTTATGACCGCCCCCCGAAGAAATAACCAAGTTCGAAGCTCTTAAAGCTGTTTTAAAGACTTCGCGGAGCTGAGTGAAGCTTTGCGAAGCCGAGTTTAACGAGCCCAGTTTCCGATTTAAATTGAAGGTTCAGTAAATAGAGTTAATTGTTGAGGTAAAACAATCCGTCTTTTTCTTTGTGGACGCAGGAAGAATCGCGCGGAGACCTCAAAAAGAGAAAGAGAACGAATACAGTATACCACTTAACAGTGCCGGCTGAAAGTTTGAAATCACTTTTCAGCGAAACGTCTCGCAGGTCTTCCTAACTTTAAACCACTGCTGTTATTTTCATGAACTTTTTACAATCCCAAATTCCACGGTGACGCGTTCAGAAATTCGCTAACCAAGAGCTCCCGCAAAAGGGTGCAGAAAGTCGATCGAGACTATATTCGTTAATTTCCATTCTCGACGCGCTACCTGAATTCGTTAATAACGCGGAGGCCTGGTAATTAAGCGGCGTTGGTAGAGCTTTCGATTCCGGTAATTCGCGGCATTCTTCCCTCCGCGATTTCTGGTGCCAATTAGACGCGGAAAACGGGGCGAACCGATCGCTACGAAGAATTCAGAAATTCCCGTCGGAAGTTCTTGAATAACAAACGGGGAAAGAAGCCTTTGGAATATTAAGAAACGTTCGTCTCAGGGTACATTGACCCGTGGCTTGGAAAATTGTACCTCCGATTTTCAAGTGGATATAAGAATAGGTATCGAGTAGTTATTAATTGCCAGCCGAAGTTCCTTAAATGATCTCGTAAAGTTTCCAGCCTGACAAAGTAATTTCCACGTCGAGTCTTCGACGAAGAATCGGGGGGGAAAAAGTGAAAATTGTCGAATATTAAGTTCCCTTTCGACGGAGGCAGGGACCAGGCGGGGTTGGTTACCCCGTCCTCGCTGATTCGGGGTCAACGTTCAGGATTGAAAGCAGAGGAGGCAAGATTGATTAAAGTTGTAGTTTCAAAGGGTGGGCGCCTCGCGGGAGTTTGTCGCGGCAGAATGAAGGGGGATTGTTAAGTGGACTGATAAAATACGAGAAGTTTTCTCTTTCGCTTGGTACGGTTTTTTTGTTCCCCCCCTTTTACTTAAGCCAACGGGAACAAGAGGAGCCCCTGGAAACGAGCTTCATTCGTTCTTGTCACCGGCTCTCGCGTACAATAACCGCGGCGGACGTGTAACCGCGGCCCCTCTTGAATATTTCATTTAGATAATTCCGTCCTCTCGAAAGGGGGATTATTAAGAAACGTGAAACACGGAATTTATGGTTATTTGACCAAGAAGGATTCTCCGGGAGGGTTCTTGCCAGAAAACGGGCTCGTCTATTAAGCGAAGAAACAAACGGTCCTGCTGCTCGCCGGACAAAAGCCGACGTCTCTCGTTTTTATTCCGGTTGGAACGATAGAGGACCGTGCCTCCGATGCATCCATCTCGTTTTCCCCTCTCACGTCATGAAAAATGTAACCGCGACGGATGAAAATAGAGGCCCGTGCACCGCGAACTTCTGCTATTGATAAATGCATTTTGTTCCGCGCGACGTCGACCCACGTCGCTGATCACGAATCTCGTATCGAAACCTTTTACTGGATGCTTAGAAACGAACGGATGTTCACGCGTTTACGAGTCTCTGTAATAATGCACGATAATGTATTGAGTGCATACGGTATGCAGAAATATACAGAATATTTCCAAGCGAAATACACGGTTTTTCGGACACACGCGAGTTCTTTTTAGTTATGCTTATGAAAATTGGAATTTGCATAAACATCCGCAGTCTGCCCATAAATTATCGCGAGGAAGGTGGTTTTAATTTTGCGCCGCTTCGGTGCAGAAAGTTCCAATAGAAACGAAAAGTTCGCAATTTATGAATACACGTTTGTCACTCGTACGTAATTCCTGGACAGCTCTGGGACGAGGTGACTGTCAGATCGAAACTGTAAAGTGGATAAGAGAGAAGATCTCCCTTAAATTTCCTCGCTTTCTATAATACTCGTTAAGAATAAATTCGTCCTTTCTGGGTTAAGAGCATCTTGCTGCCTTAAAATACAATTAGACAACGAACGATGCAGTTCGTCGATGTTTCGACAGAGCAACAAGAGGTTCAGTGGTCAATGCTAACGAAAGCCACACCAGGAACTACGAAGCACAAATCAATCGAGTTACGAGTATCGAAGTAAACGGAGACGAGCAGCTTGTGAGGTTCCGAGCAGACGTCCCGTAGGATGCTCGAGATTCGATCCGAAAACTTGGCAAAGTTTCACAGGGAGAATGTTCGCTCTAATATCGATACTCGTTTCTTCCATTCCTTTCATCTCCTCGCCTTTCGTTTGTAAAGAAAACACGCTCGACAAACATTTGTTAAGATGCAACACTATAGTTGCTGTTCAGAGTAACTTCATTACTTCTCAATGTAGCGAAGCCTGGTGCAATAAAAAAGGTACCAATTCGAAGGTGATGAATGTATTACAGGGTAACAATTTTCTAATTGACGAATTGACCGAAATATCGAGCATTGCGTTTCATCGGGACCTACTCCCGGTCTCCTGAATCCAGATTCGAACTTTCGATCTTTTCCGACTATTTCTACCCTCTGTGGCGATCGTCGAAGTCATCGATGGCACCACGTGCTGGCTGCCGATAGCCAGTTACAAATTGCGAGAGAATGGGTGGGCACGATTTTGAGTGGACAGAGCTGGGTCCGATACGGCGCGAATCGAATCGATTCGATTCGATTTCACGGGCCAAATCCGAGCAGCTGGCTCGATAGGAGGGTGCCGTTGCACGATCTGGGTGCCGGCGTGCTGCGATGCGGCGCGTGTTATATCGGTTGAAATTTATTGACGTTGCGACAACGCCCGGGACTGGCTGGATGCCGTGCACGTTTCATCGAACGTGACTCCCTGTCGAGTGACTGAAATCGTGCACCCATCGAGCGCCGGTTGTCTTCGCGCTGGAGGCCCCTGACGCCTACCAGCGAACTCCCAGGACCCTCTGGTCCCGCGACGCGCCCTCCGCGTCGCCTTTCTTCCACTTCGACAGCCTCTCTCCCACCCTCGATGCACTTCACGTTGATTATCTTGCATCGAACGCGAGATCGTACGTACTTCCTGCGAGTGGTACCGACCGTGCGTAACGTAATAACGCCCTGAACGAATCGCTCGATCTGTTCGCCCCTCCGATTGATGGATCGAGAATTTTCCGGTCGTTCGTCGCGGGAGTCGAAGGCGCTGAACTGATTGCGCGTGCCTGGGAACGGTGTTTGATAGATGGTTCTTCTGGAACGATTTGTGGAGTCCACTCTTGGCTGTTGTATCGCGTTCTGCGAGAACTGTATGCTTCAAGTTGGTGGATTTGGTTTCTTTTAAAACAGTGGAAGAATTGTATTTTGTAATAAGTATTTTGGATAAATAATTGATGTTCGTTTGCAAGCAACATTCTGAGAAGAGCATTAAACAAAGTAATGTGATATGGTAATATCGATAAGCGTATCAATCATCGCGTAAGAGGGTAGCGAATTATTCAGGGGGAAAATAGAGGTTACACAGATTCCGTGGTCAGTTTCTAAAGCGAGAGCCCCAGCAAAGGGAGGCTGAGGCGAAAGGAACTAGGGGGATGAAAGGCGAAGGAGGGAAAACGACTCGGTGGATGGTAAAAAGAAAGGAGCGCGAAGAGCCGGGGTGTACGTGACTGGAAATCGAATGCGGCAACTGTTGAATGGATGGCTTGCCGATGAAAAACACGACCGCCTAATTCGATTCGGTGGAAATAGTTTTTAGGTGTTTTCCACGCGTAATCGTGACGTGTCCCACACGATCGTCCCGGTTTAGACGGACGCGCCTACCTGTCCCGACTTCGCAATCGCGTTTCACGAATACGATTTCCTAGCCACCTGTCGCGGCGTACGTCGCGGGCTACGCTTTTACTATGCGCCACCAGTGTCTCTGAACAGATGGTTTGGAGCACTTCCAAAGGGACGATCGCGGGAGCAGCACGCAGCGTTCGATGTGACACGATTGCATCGTCGATTCGAACGATCATGCGCTAGATTAATTCCACGCTCGCGTCGCTTACCGTGTTTCGATCAGAAAGAACCGCGTGAAACGACTCTTCCCCCCGCCCAAACAGAACCGATCGCTGCCCACGACACGAAGTAATAATTCTCACGTATCGCTGACGAAGATCTTCCCGCTTTCGTCGTATCCGACCGCGCGATTCTCCACCCCCTTCGTCGCGGAATGGGCAACAAGCGCGAAAGGGGATGTGACACACGACACGTAGCGTGGCGGCTAGTTTTTCCCATTTACCAGCGTACGCGCGAATGCATCGATCTACGAATCCGGGGATCGAGGGAGTAACCGCGGAACCGAGTGACACACGGGGATAAAGGGCGGGACCATAATCATAAATCATCATAACACGCGGCAGATAGGGAGGCAACGGGGCAGGTAGAGTCGGTGTAGGCGTTATCAATGCTAAACATGCGCATAAAAACCGTACCGCGAGCGTGATACGATGCGTGATTCATAGGACAATTAATTCCCGGCGATGGAACGGCCTAGGCGAACGCCAGGCCGCGTACACGGATACAACCGCGGTGAACGACGTTTCTACGGTTCGTTACGCGCGCCGTTACCACCCGCGATGGAAAAAAAAAAAAAAATACGCGGTTTTCGCGTCCTACGACGAACATCGGATTTTGCTTTCGAATGCTGGACCTCGCTGCGAGATCTCGAATGTTACCAGCAGGTGGAGTGAAAATAAATCGGTGTAACAGTTAAGAGAAACGAAAGTTCGCTCGAAGCGAGCGCATCTGTCGCGTGGGGTCCGGACATTTAATATTGACTCGAAGCTGGCGGATATCAGACTCACGTCTTTGTCGTTCTATTTCAGCCGGAAGAGAATTGGATGGTGATTCGAGGGGCTACAGAAGCGCGGAGGAGCAGGCACGCGAATTGACGCGCAGCATTCGCCGGGAAGTGAACAAACTTTCAGAGCAGTGGAACGCCCTAATCGAACGTAGCGATGCGTGGAAGCGGAAACTCGACGACACCGCTAACGTGAGTACTTTACCCTCCTTTTGCCAACACAGAAAGCCACTTAGCCCAGAACCGCACTACCCGATATGAATACAAATATTTTGATTCCGTCAAAAGCTGTTGGGCGGTTAGAGCCATCGAGAAGAACGGCTCGGTTTTAACCATCGACGACCGTGCTCCTCTCCCTCCCTCGTTCCGTGGAAATTACCCCACATTTTCACGCGCTACCCCCCTCGCTACCCCAACGAATATTCCTTCCGACGAGAACCATCGAAATTTCCTGTCGCGAGCGTAGAATCGATAATGCCACGGTTTTTAATTAGAAACGTAATGTTTGCCAAAGAATTCTAAGCATCGATGGTAATGCACTCTCGTTTCGTGGATATTATTCCAGAATTTCACGAGCGACTGCGTTTGCAACGGAACATCGATAGAAACGATGCCTTTACTTTTTATCAAATGCACTTACTGTTACGCGCACTGTTCACATACGAGCAGTACGAATGATTTACGGTTTTTTTTATTGTTGTTTTGAGGTTTTTCTACTTGGCAGTAGCTAATGCAGTCGCGACTGCGAGCAACGACTATCGCCATTTCGTTTATAATTACGCTGAATCGAGGCGTCTTCGTTTACAGCCGCTGGATCTGCTCTTACGAAGACTTCCGTGGAAATTATTCGCGATCCCGACGCTGTACTTAACGCCCCGCGACGTCGAACCGGCGTGGCAATTCAAATTTTCAGTTAAATAGTATCCGGCAGTGGGAAGTTTGAATTGCTCACTTGGCGGACCGCGAATTTATTAACATTGTAGTTCCCAGAAACGCTACAGTCGGAACTTCGTTCCAACGATGGAGTATTATTGCAATAGGTTGCAGTGGAATGTTGTTCAAGCTATTTCGCTTCATCAGCGCGAACCTTGGTGCCGCAAGAATACACTCGCAACGCGAAATAATTTTCCACCGATTCGCGTCGCCCTTATCGCGTCGTCCTATTTCGATTTCGTAAACAGAGAAGTAAACAGAAAAAAGTTGAAACAAAAATCTCTCGCTATCGAAAACCCCGAGCCAGGAGCAACGAAACAACCCCGCGAGCTCGATACCGTGGAGCAACGTGGAAAGAAAAATATTTCTGCGCGACCGTGGCACTGATCGAGGGAAAACAATGGCTGGCGATAATTCTCGAACGCCTCCAGCCCCCTTCCTGTAAAAAATACAATCAGATTAAACGGTACATCTCGAAGGATAAACAAGTGGACGGTAACATTCGGACTTATCGGTGGTATCAGCAGGCGACGCGAAAACAGCGGGGGTTGGCGGATCGCGCGGCGAAGGGGTTGGTCGCGCGACGCGGTTCAATTCATCCCCCCAGCGCCAAGGTCTGTCGTATCGCTTTATTATTGCCGGTACAATTTTCTCTATCGCGCGGACGTTCCATTTGTCGGAACGACTTCCTGCCCTGGAGGGAAAACTGGCTGGGGTGGTGGTAAAGGCGATTTTTCGTTGGCTCGCGTTCCAACGGAAGGACCCGGCTTCTGGGACGCGTAACGACGTCGAAATTCCTGCGGTACCACCCCCGTCCACTGCCAGGGTCTCCTTCTTCCGCGATACACCGGAATTACCTTCGTTCCGTCGCTATCCAGGTTTAATAGGGGCCGGGGAAAATGCGTTATTGCCTTCGTCAGCGCGACAAGTCGGGTGATTATCGACGCGCTCGCTTATCGTTGCCTCTCTCCCACGATTCTCGCGGATATTCTCTCGTACTTTCAGGTGTAATTGCGTTTCGCGTTTATGGTGTAAATACAGCCTGGTCGCGTTAATTTATCTGTAACACTCAATTCGAATTCGTCTGGACGTGTAATCGTGATCGTTAATGGATACGGGAGTGGAGGGTGAAATACGCTTTGAGAGTTCGTGCGCGAGCAAGAGATTAAATTCAGCAATTTCTAATAACAAAGTAGAGACTGTACGAGGTATCGAGGAACGGTTGGCGCGGTGGCTTCGTGAATCTCGTTTCGAGCCATGACTAAGCAACAGAGGCAGCATCCGCGATGCATCGATAATCGCGTCCGATTCATCTGCTCGCGTCCAGCGGTATCGAGAACCGGGAGGCGTAAATCGGGTCTGCGCGGAATGCATTTTTCACAGCTCCGTAAACCTTTTCGTTTCTCCTTCCTCTCCTCGTCGCTACGTTCAATTCTGATTTCATAAGCGGCTTTTCGATTTGCATCTCGCCTGTCGGTAGAATGTACAGACACACCATCGACGATCGGATGTCGCCAGGTTTCGCGACATCGTGCCTGGTACAATGGAACTCGTGATGCGTGTACGTAATACAGTCCTCTTTATGGTACGTGGATGATATCGATAGTGCGCCGAAACGGGGGCCCTCTGACACGCAGCTGTAATTGTCGCTGCTTCTTTGTCGTACCAGGGGATACGAGTGCGCTCTACGCGCTGAATTTTGATTCAAAGAACCGGTGGAAGCTTTGTACAGCTTTGTGCAGCACGCGTTGTTTTGCATAGTCTTATATATTTATGATTCCGCGCTGGGATGGCACAGGATGAGATCGAACTCGCGATGTTTCTAAAGTTTCTCATAATCCTTGTATAAACTTGCCTCCTCGCGCGTAGACGAATAAAGGGACTTAATCCCCGACGATGGTAAGATGTAAGCGATCGTTCAGATGGAAAGGGTTAGTCAAAAGTTTGACGAGGGTTGTTCAAAGTCGAAACGGCGGCGGTATCGCGTAAGTAATCGTTTGATTCTTCCTCGAGAGGTCGTAATATAGCTACGCGAGCGTGGGTTCACCGTGGGGAACCAGTGCTGCGAAGGGCCACCGAGAAGATTCGAACGCATTATTTCCAACATGGCGGAACGGCAAAGCGAGCTGGGTCGCGTCGAAAGGTCGGCCGCTTAACCCAGAACTTAACGAGTTCGACGAAGAAGGTAATAACTTCTTTTCAACGGTGCTTAAAATAACATCGAGCCTGACTGACGGAGGAATTCGTCTTAATATAATTCGAGTGGGCACCGGCGCTCTCCAGCGAGCTTGTCCGCTTTTTCCCTCGAAATCCGTTTCGCGTACACTCGGCTCCCTTTGACGACGGTTCCACGTCGAGCCTGCGGAGAGTCACTCGAAACCGCGATTTCTTCCATCGTCCGACCGGACCTGGCCACTTCCTTTCTCGCGAAACTTCATTCTTCCTAATACGGAACCTTTGTCGACTCCCCGTGCATACACGAGGAGACGTTCCCGTCCTAATTGAGACGAAAATGGCGCTGTTCCTCGAGATCAATCTCCTGGCACTTGTACGCGAATCGAGCCCCCAATGGATTTATAATTAAAACTGAGAGACATTTCGCATCACTCGCTACGCGAGTCAATAGCAGACTTTAGGTAGCTTCGAGGATATTTTAATTAAAAAGTGTCCCTCTAATGTACGAAATCTGTTCGCAGAACGGGGCGGTTACACTGTCCGAAATTATTTGCCAAACGCGTCCGTCGAATGTATAATTTATAGAGCGTTTAAATTACTCGCGCGTTGTTGTCAACGATCCCGTCGATATAGGAATTAAATGTGAAATTCGTTTCAAGTACGGGATTATTCGATCGATACACGAGCGAAACGAGATAAATTTACCAACGCGGACGTTCATAAGAGGCGGGCGCGTATACACGCGCGCTGGTAAATTAGACTCTCGAAAGCATCTCACGGTAATTTCGCCCTCGAGTGGACACGTATGCTCGCAATTAATATTCGGAATTGAAACGACACTCGAGCAGAGAGGGAGGGGAACAGGGTTCCGGGGGTGGAAGCAAGTCGCGCGAGATGTCTCGTCCGGTGGAACACCGGCGAGCAATTAAAAGTGCATCGAATGAACGATCTCTTTACGATCGTTTGACCGGGACGCGATATAGTCGGGAGATCAAAGTTCCCGCGCAATCAGCGGGCTCTGGCCGCAGATGCATAATTCATGAGCGAAACACAATTTAACTTTTAAATTCCACGTGCTCCGGTCGCCGCGCCTTAATTATCGGCTATCCGATAATTACGAGCGACACCTTCGCCGTTTCCCCCAATCGAGCGGCGTCAGTCGAGCGCACCAGAAAACGCGATACTCTGATCGTTCGAAATAGTCGATCGACTTTTGCCGTCGCGTGCCATGATAACGAACAGTCTGTTCGTTGTTACTTCCGTGTGTTCACCTTTCGAACAGTCTTCGAGGATAGCCGCTGTTCCTCTTCACTCTGTGTTCTTAATTCGACCCGCGACACGAGCGGGGTCGAAGGCAGGAAAGCTAATCGCGAGATTTCTACAAAAAGCGATTCTAATCCGTGGTTCGAATGCACGGTCACGGCACGAGCTTAGCTCGATCTGATAACAGGACACGGAAGCTAGCAGACGTTGACACGGCACCGGGACAGCCACGACAAGCGCCCCGTGCACGCGTTCACGCGTGTCTAAGATCGTCGAGGGGGATACGAAAGTTTGGATTTTGTCACGCGTGTAATTCTCGTGGAGTTTCTAATCATCCAGAATCGCCGTGTGTAAACCTGTGCCCCATGTTAGCGGGGCAAATGAAATGGTAACAGGTTTCGGGACGTTTCGCCGCGTTACCGTTTCTGGTGCACCGCGTGCGACAGTTTCGCAACAGTGTACCACACCGTCCGTGGACAGTCGTGAGAGAACGAACTTTCTTTTACGGCTTGAAGATTTAATCTTACGACACGAGTCTATCCTGTGACTAACGAAACTGAAACTGCCACCGCGTATGCCTCGTATGTCTGCGATCTGGTTTTTCTGGTTCGAGAAGCTGGGTATAGCGAGACGATACAAACTCCTTCTAGCAATTGGTGCACAACTTCCTGGTTACTTTCATTTTTTTTTATCCGACGCGTATTAAGCATGCGTCGAAGTCGACAATTATCGATTCATCAGTTGATATCATTGCGCGTCGCCGTGACACGTTCAACCGTTGCGAAATGGAATTTGTTCAAGGAGGACGGAGTTAAAGGCGCGGCACGAAGGCACGTCTAATGGTGTTGCTGTTTTCTCGATATTCGACCAGCCACTGTTTCCTTTAAAAGCAGCCCCGTATTTTTCCGAGGACTCAGCCCCGCGGATTCTCCACGGCGAGGTCAGTGGCTCCGCTTCCTCTGTCGACTAAAATATCATCGAAAGCTCTCCTCGCCACTTGGGGAATGACAAGAACTTCATGAGAAACGTTCAAACAACGTTCAACAGCACTGACCGTGGAGAAGCGTGCAAATACTTTCTGCAACACTCGCGCTCTCCTAAACCACGGGAAAAGCTTTCGTCGAAAACGAGGCAAAGGGAGGAATGCCGCGAGAATTCGAGGTTACCCACAGCTCGCGATTCACGAGTTACTCCACGCGTTAAATCGATCCGAAGAAAAGATGTCAGTCGAATGGCGATACTCGTTTAAGGGTGTCTACCCTCGCGAGCTCGCGCGAGCGCGGAAGCTAATCAAAAAGCGCAGACAGTCGTACGATCGCGCGATAACTCGATTTATACACGGAATTAGGCTGAACGGAACGCGATCCCAGTGCGTTCGCCTTCGTCGTAGTTAGGTATGCAAAGCAGCAGGCAAGGCAACGCGAAGCTTGGCCAGCCCTAATCAGAGGATATAGCAGACGGTGGTTCTAACCAAACACGCGGGGCGCACGTTGGCCGATGTACGTTACGCGTGCCTCGCAGTTGGGACGAGTGAACGAATGCATATACATGCACGCGTACTCGCGAACCCCGATGGAAACTCAAACACACCATCTTTCGAATTATAACCGAGCTATCGGATTATCCTTGGAATTATTCGAGATATTCCGGCGCTGGTCGCGTCGATGCGATGGCGGAGGGTCGGAACCAGTGCCGCGCTCGAATTCAGGCGGGACCGCCTGGTGCACCGGAAACGCTGAAATCGATTTTCGCGGGGTCGCGAGTCGCGCCCTCCGCTCGCGAACGGCAGGAACCGGGGCGCGCGCGCGAAAATGATAGAAAAATAGCCGGACTGCGATCGATCGCTTTTGTTCGACCCTCTTTCACTTGAAATTGCGTTCTGTTATCGCCGCGATGGCCATCGAGATTAGGACGCGGGGAAATGGAAAGGGTGGACCCCGTCGAATCGACGATGGCGGAATGTGTTTTTTGGATATTTAAAGTAAACCCGCCGCGGCGTTGGACAAGTATCGCAGGAACGATTCAGCGAGCAGAGTCGTTCGAAATTGACTGGCGCGCAGATCTTTCGATCGAAATATTGAAATTCCTGTTTCTTTATTTCCGTCTCAGCTGTGGAGAGATTTTTTTGCCTCCTTTTTTCTTCATGAAAACACCAACGCGTACGAATTTGGATTCGCAAAGCGGATAGAGGAGCCATCCAGGGATGGTAATGCAGCCGGGCATCGTACGCATCAGTATCAATCTAGTACCCGACGAGTAGGTACTTAATCAGTCAATTAGCAGTGTTCCGCTAATTGGTTAATTACCAGGCAAATTTGTAGCTAGCATAGCGTTGCGCCATCGGGGACACGCACGTTTATGCGTGTATATCACGAATATGGGGGAGGTGAAAGGTACGCGGACGGCCTCGCTTGTCCAGGCATTAAGACACAAATGTATTTATCCGGCTGATCTACGGCCGCTACGACATAATGAACCAGTTCGCGTTCGGTTAGATACGCGTGCCAACGGCTCGTACAGCCCGCTGCTGGTCGATCGGAGTGCTCGATCGAAGGAAAAACGTGCCCAGCGCCGTCATTCTTCTTCTGTTACGGGTCAACTCGCGCGAATTCAAGGATACTGGGTGGTATCATAGCTTCGCGGTCGTCCCATGTTCGCGAGATCTAAAAATAGAGACACAAGAGACAAACTGGTCAGAACAAGATCCCTTTAATATATGAAATTTTAGGCGGGTGTATAAAAGACCTACGTAATACCTTCCGTTCGAAACAACTTTCAGAATTGCTAACTATTCGATAAAAATATGAATAAAACAGACTGCTGTGAGATTATATAATCCTTTGTGGAAGCTCTTCGTTGAGCGTATAAAGAAATGCGTAAAAGATGGCATACTCTTATGAATAATGTAGTACACAAGAATATGAAGAATTGGGTGAGTTCGCTCGAGTCATCCCGAGCCGCGTGGCATAATGAAGCCTCAAGAAGAAGACAGCTGGTATCTTTGCATAAACCAGTATCTTAAATCCCTGTTTCCTCGAACGAAAAAAGAATTTAGAAGCTGCTCGTCGAGATTGAAGAGGAAAGTAGCGGTGGAGTTCGCGTTCTCTCGTAAAATTCGTTTCGTCCACGTGTTCGCGTTGTCCTCGAACCGCGTGCGAAGACCTCGACCGTCAGAGCTTCCGGTTCGACAGGATGACGCGGCGGTCGTTCGGGAGCAATCGTCGAATTCACGGGGGGAATCCCTTCGCCCCTGACTGGTTGAATTAAAACCACGACCGGAAGCAAACACTTACGACCTATTATCCGCGTTGCTGGCTCAGTCGCGCGTTAAATTCTCCTCGTGTCTCGCGTCCAAATATATACCTGGCTGGGGCCACCGCGTCTTTCAAGTTCAACGCACCCTCGCCCGCAGCGGCGTCCATCGTATCACACCGCCCGATCCTCGCCGTTGATAACTAGATAAGTCGCATTCCAACACGGTCGCGGCATCCGTGGAACAACTTCGAGATCGCGATCCGAACGAGCGAGGAGGTGCGAGGAATCCGCGTCGAAATGGCGCAATTAACAGCTGATTATATACGCGCGCTGGGGTTTATCTCGATCGCGGGGATACGCGTTCCATCAGGCTTTGTCGTCGAGTCTAAGTGATTTCGCGGCGGTCTCCCCCCCTGGCGGTGGATGAACGCATGCAGATATTGCCGTTGTAATTTAACACTTTGAGGGCAATGGCGGTCGTTATGACCGCCCGTGACACCAGACCCGCTGACAACGGCGGTCAACGTGACCGCCAGCTTGCTCCCGATTCAACGATCGTGTCGATATGCTTGTATTCTCGGTGCACTTCACGCTCCAACGTGATCGACGTGTCAATCTTGCGCGTTTCGTGCTCGTTCCTGGAAAAATGACGAAAATTATTTTATATTCGATCGGTAGATATAGTTGATCGGTATCGAAACGTTGCATTCCAAGTTCTGGTACCGCAGGTAGAGTTGGTTGGTCAATCGTTAAGGGATGATTCGATATCGCGTCTGGTATTAAGTTCGGCTGTGTTTGCGGTATCGACGGTAGCGGCTGTTAAATTACAACAAACGGCTCGACGGGGGCCCAGCAATGTTCCAGCACTCGAGATTCGATTTAGAGGCAGGATGCGACGGCATTGAACGACCGTTCGAAAACACCGTCGGAAATCAGGGAATCGGCCTCGGTATTGTAATATCGCGCGCTGACGCCTCTGACTGTTGCATTAAACATGAGTTATATGTCGGCATTGTGCTCTCTATACAGAACCGCGACGCTGTTAAATTTACATTATGTTCATGTGACCAATTATTGAATGGGCCACGACGGTATCGGAGTTGAAACAGCGGAGCCTTCGAAGCCAGCCTTCCTCCTTGAAACCGTACGACAACCGTTTATTAGCACCAATTAGTTCTGTTCGACGGCTTGTTCGCCGCGTAACGATCGCGTGAAAGTTTATCAGATCGAATGCGCCGAAGGAAACTGGCGGAAAGCAGACGCGAGAAGTTTCTCGTTCAATGAGACAGGATCGTCTTCTTTTATCGAGGACAGCATCGTTCGCTTATCTCGTGTCGCGATTACCTTCAGCACGGCTGAATAAACGGATCAGCGAATGCTCTTGGCTCGTGCGAATGGACCGATCGCACCCGATCGCTGGGTACAGCTCTCGCGAACGACCAGATCGCAATAACTCTGGACGATGTCACGATACATGCTCCATAATGCTGTGAACTGGATCCATCTCACGTTTCGGTTTCTCTGTCGCGTTTGAAAATGTAGACAGGATTACGGCTGCGCGTGGAACTGACACTGGACTGATGACGAAAACGCCGACAACGATTTGTTCCAGCCTCGGATGGAATCGTCTAATAGCTGGTGGGAAGCAACGCTGGGCGCGAGAATGCAGCTCGATGCGTTCTCGCTCGAAGAAGTTCGTTTAATCGAAGAACGAATGTGTATTTTGAAAGGAACAGCTATGATAAATGTTACGTCCCGAGTGGCCGTGACTGTGGAAGGGTTCAAGCAAAAAGCAACGACGCGAGAAGTAATATTTTTTGTCGAGTGGCATGCTGAGCACGTGATTAACTCGGAAAAAGGGCTGATGATCTCAGGGCGCAAAGAGAAGAAAAATCAACCATCAGCGACTATCCTCAACGAGGTTTACGTCATCCTCGAAAGTGCTATGGCTGGCGTTTCCATTCATATGCCTGCGCTACGCGTGTATCCAACGCGGACAATCGCTTCTTTAATTTATTCAAAGTTTACGCGGCACGTAACAGGAAAAACACGGCGGATCGTAAAGAGGAGTTAATAATAGCGTCGACGATGAACGACGGGAAACGGTGAAAGGCTGGAATACCCCTGCGTTCAATAGAATTCGCCAGGTTGGTGTATAATCGTGCAGGATCGAGCGCGAGCGCGGCGATAAGCAGTCGCAGTAATAAACGAGGGATTAATTTCAACAATGGATAAAACGACCGATGCATCATGCTTGTGTGTATATAAAATAAACTGGCGAAGATAAATGAACAGGGCTGTTAATACTAAACTTTGCTGCGCAACGGGCTGAAATCGTATTTATAATTGACGAATGAACCATTACTCATCGGCCGTTCCTGTCGGCTTGGCTCGCACACATCCGTGTGTCCCAGCCATTCCACGGTGCAACCAGGCTTCGGATTAATAACGGCGTGCGCGTTCGAAGGAAAAGGCGGGAGAGAAGTTTCGAAAAAAATATCGCTGCCCGTTCGATATCTCGAAACTGGCGAGCAGGAAACGCGTATCGGACCTCCGCGCCGCCGCAGCTGCGTGCCTCGCGATAAAATACCGCTAATTGCTCCGCCCGTGGTTGGCCAATTACTAGTTAATTAAATCTTTATTACTTTAGCAACCAGTTTAGGTTCGATCGACCTTTAATTAATTATCGATTAGCCTCGTAACGTACGCGTTCGCCCGCTTTCTCTCAGCTTTGACGCTGGCCTGGCCTGATCTTATCGAGGCCTTTCATTTTTCCACGTTACAGACCCCTCGTTCTGGGTTGATTAAAAAACGATCTCGCGCATTAAACTCGCAATTAACGTTCAATTCGATCGAGAGCAAACCTACAAGAGGTAAAGACGATTACCTTGTTACCAACACGATACCCGGTGACGAAAGCAATCAGAACCGAGCTGAGCCGAGTGTATCCGAGATCGGCCGAACAGCCGACGACTATACACGAGGGGACTCTAGCGAGCTCCATAAGCCGGCTTCCGCTTCGACCGGCGCGAACGGCGGAGCTTGTTCTCGCGTATTGCTCCTACTTTTTTTTGCTTTCCTTTTTTCCGTCCTCGACGGTCCGCCTTCGGGTCTTTTCTTTTCCGCGAAAAGGTTATCGGTGCGTCGGTGGACGGCGTTGCGTGATCGGTGAATTCGCCGTCCCGATCCGATCCAGTGGCAAAAGTGGCGAAACAACCAGCGCGAGAGTTGGTGCACACGTGAGAGAGTGTTGGAATCGAAAAATGTGACAGTAGCGGCCGGAGGGGGAGAAACGCTGCGATTTTAGCCGCTGCCGATCGCGCCTGCGCGTTTTCTTTCTCTTTCCCTCCGTGTGTTTGTGTACGTACGTGTGTGTGTGTGTGTCTGTGTACATATGTGGAGCGGAGGTCAGGCGTAGAAAAAAAAAAAAAAGAAAAGAAAAAGTTCCCATAGAAATGCAGGATTAGTGTCTCGCGCGATACGGTGAGTGTTCTTTTATACCGATTTAGTGTCGTTGGCCGGGATTTCGACGGGGCTCTTCGAAGGACACGAAGAACCAAGACGAAAGGAGTGCACCGTGAATCATGTAAACAGCTGTTCCTATTCTATTTTCGACTGTAATCACTTGTTCTTGTTTATTTCCCCTGTCTATTGTCCCCTCGTCTATTTGTCGAGCTCGCTTTGTGAACGGCCGTGTCGCGGTGGTGGAACCTCGACCGACGATCGAGTATAAAATTGAAGCGGCGCGCACGATATTTATTCGAAATATCGCCAAACTGAGCCGAAGAAACGATAAATGAGCACGATACCTAATTAAAATTAATCGCTGACGCGAAACAGAGGGATTAACGTTCGTGCAGGATTAATTGGTATATGTAAATAATGATTAATATTCGTGGAAAACGTTCCTGTTTCTCGTTTTCTCGCGACAGAACCAGCGCGGTCCCGTCTCGACGCGGGGGATGGGACCGCGGCATGGACCCCATGCATAAATCGATGATTTTATAGCGCGATGAATGCGCCATTAAAACAAGACGCAGATGCTGACTCCGGTTAGGCAGACCTCGCCGTAAATCCACAGATCGAGGCTGCGACTAATAAAATGCGTGTGCCACAGCAGGGATTTAATGTTAATTGCAATGGCAGACAACGCGAATGGCGGTGCGTCGCCTGCTTCCGACAACGATTCGATCTACCATTAAAACAGTGACCCTGTTCGTTACCACGAATATTAGGAAGCTAATATTTCCTCGAGTCATCCACTCGTCGAATTACTAATTTGCTTCGAAATAAAAATTGACGTCCCGCTGTGGGTTGCGCCGTATATGTTCGAGACGGCAAAAGAAAACTACGAGATAGAGTTATCTCGAATCCTACGGTACTTGAATTTTCTCTGAGGCACGGTTGAAACGAGGTACGAGACGTATCGCTAGGTAAGGGCACAGTATTGCTCTCGACGCGTCCGCGTAGTCGCTAATTAGGACGACGATCAAAGAACGTCATGGTCGTACACGGACGCGGCGAAGAGATACGTCGACGAAATTGGCCAGCGAAAACGACCGGTTTCGATACGAAACTAACCCTTCCTCCTCGGTTACTGGGCCTGGTCCTCGTCCCTTTCCCTCCTCTTCCCTCTGTCCCATCGCCTCCCCTAACCCTTTCCACTCGCTCTGCTCCCAGCGCGGCCGATCAAAAGCCGCTCTGTTTGTGCTTCGTTAGTTTTTATTAGCGAGAACCAGAGTGATGATAATTCGATGATGAACGGCCGCGTAATCAGATTTTCCTGGATGGTTGATTCGCCTTTGATTAGAATTTGGGACGCGATCCGCGCGTGTTCACGCGGTGTGAAAATTGTAATTATGCAGATCTGTCCATCGATGGCGGTACCAAAATGTCAGCGGCGCACGCGGAAAAGGGTTCGCGTTCCTGTCGAAGCTGTTGACGGTATCAGCGTCATCCAGGGATGACAATAATTCAGTTAGATACGTCGGCTGGTCAAAGTCAGTTTCACGTGCGCCACGAGACGGGGACAGGGAGAAAGGGAAGGTTTCAAGGCTTCCAGCCTCCGCGTTAAGAGTTTACTCCTCCTTCAGGTTCCTCCTGCCGCTTCAAGGTAGTATTTGTCGACGTTCAAATGCACTCGACGAAATGGATCTCTTTACAACTCGTAAATGTCCGCGCGAGCGTCGTTTTTTTCCCTCGAGCTCGCCGGTGGTACTTGAATTCCGCTTTAATGGCCGACACTTAGGAAACGCGAAGTGCTGATATCGCCGCGGATCAATGCCGAATGTCCGGCGAACAAAAGCGCGGAATTGCGCTCGTTCTAGTTTACTTATCGACGAATTCTGGAGCACTGGACGCATAAAAAATGGAGCACCTTTAAGTTTCTGTAACTCTTGACCATGATCAATCTCGTTTCCGTATCGTTGCGCTATTGTCTTGCTTTATAATAGTTGCAGCTATTGATAGTTCTCCTAGCGCTTTTAAATGAACTCACGGCACTGTAAGCCACGAGGTAGAGTGTATTTATAATTCAGAAACTATCCTACCGGCTTGATGAAGCAACTTTTTCCACCCAGCTCTTTTGGCGCACCGGTGAAATCTAATTTTCACAATTAACTTGCGTCTGTTCCCCATCTTTGAGCTCGCCTTCTTACATTTCAAGCAACGCCTTGCCTTCCGCACGTTTCCGTTTCTTCTCCCCCACCGGTTCGGCCCTCTTTTTTCCCTTCCTCACGCTCGAGAGAAAGCCAGATACATTTCCAAACGAATTTCTGCAGTCTAGAAATATTTTCCACGCGATTCTTTTTTCTTCCCCCTCCATCTCTCTTTTTTTAAATGGCGCAAGCAGATTAATAACGAAAAATACGGCACAAAATGAACTGTAATGATCGGTGAAAGGTTGTTTAACAGTGGCCCACGTTAATTCTGACTTGGCTGCAGTTCCAACTACCTCTCACTTCCAATTAGTCCGGATTAACGAAGTTCTCTGCCGTCTAACGTAACGAAGGCTCTTGTTATAAGGTAAATATCCACACCGGTATTTCCATGGAATTTATAATCGAAGGGAAACAATGACGCGGACCTGGATTATTGAAAGCTCGGCCGTGGAACGTTAATTACCTAATTATGCAAGCGACGTAAAACGTGGCACGTAACTATGCGCGTTTCAATTTTCTCTCTCCCTTTCCGAGGGCAGGCATTTCACTTATTTCGATTATACGAGAATTGACCTTCGTTGTTTAAATGGGGATGGAATAAAGGACAAATTTTTTGTCCCATTCCCTTTCAGATTATCGGTCACCGTCCGATATTCGTTTGTGCTCGGGTACCATTGCTTCAGCAGCGTGCTGTAAAGGTATAAAATTTGTACGAGCATCGAAAGCCTACAGACGATCTCCGTATATACGTATCCACCTTTCCATTAGAATGTTTTTCGAGAAAAATATAACCGAACGTGGCCGCGAACGGCCAACAGTAGCTATCAATTTGCGATGAAATGGGCCCACAGGGAGAGGAGAGGACGGTGTCGTTTTACGAGCTCCGAGGAAAAGCTGTCGAAACGCATTATTCATCGCTAAAAGCTCGCCGCCAACGCACGGCTCCGTTCGTGTCCTCGCGCTTTACCGATTTCCGATCGATGTTACATTCAAAATTGCGCACTCTTCGTCTCATTTCTCTCTCTCTTTCTCTCTCTCTCTCTCTCTCCATGTTAGAATTTATTTAAAAAATGGACGGAAACCTGTCTCCCCAAGAAACACCACCCTCCTACGCTCTTATACCAGCACTTACCGCAACGTGCAGATTCACGTGGCGAAGATGAAAGTACCGAAAGGTCCTTGCACGCGTCCTTTCTCCCCTCGCGCAAGAAAGGACATTCTTCGACGCGATCGAAAGTGAACGCGTTGTTACGATGGCCACGCTCTCTCGTCGTGCTCCGTTTCGGCTCGAATCGGTCGCCTAGCCCCCTCGAGAACGACGCTGCGAACGCATCGGACGCCGTTGCACCGACCTCTTCGTCTTCGAGCCGCGGCGAGCCGGCCGACAGTTGAATCGTTTGACCCATTTCTTCGTCCCGTCGTTTCGCAATGCCTTCGCCAGCATAACGGTCTTTTGTGCCTCGCGTTACGACCGTCTGTTTCACTTGCCATGAAATCGCGCGGATCGCGCCGTTGCTTCCTTCCGTCTCGACTTTCGAATCCCCCCCCAGCCATTGACCATCGCTGCGTTCCGTATCGAGAGAAGAAATTTATCAGTCTCTTCTTTTCCGCTCGATAATGCTGGCGATTTCTTCGCTCGACTGATGCTCGATCGAGAAGCGGTTCAGTGGCTAATACCGTTCGTTTGAACAATCGAACAGTAAAATAGGAATTATCGCGGCAACGAAATGGTACGCGTTTATCGGTTACTTATATTCTCGGCGCGCTGCATAATAATCAGTTTATAATTGTAATAACCGGGTATGATAATTTCGCGGGACGCCTGTAGCTTGTGTATCTCTTGTAGCGACAGTTTTATGCACGCGCGTTATAAATAGTAACGTTACGAATGTACTGCGTGCAGTAGTCTTCCGTAAGTTTCTAAACTACTGATTATTATTCCATACTCTCGTTCAAAGTATGAAACCACGCAGACTCGAAACGGAAGATCTTGTCAGAAACTTGTCTCGATTTTTTACTCAGAATCTATCCTCAAGATTCTAGGCTCGCTCTGCCATTTTTCGAATGTCTTTCCGCCCAACGACCCCTTTGGCACATCGGTACAGGCTGTGTTTGATCGTCGAAACGATTCGTCTGGGTGTCAAAAACGGCCGGTTACTCCGCTCCTTTGTCGAAACACGTCCCACGAATTGTTTTGACCCGTGCCATTATGAATACATCCTCGCAGACACTTCTGCCGGCGCTTCGCCAGCATTCTGGCCGTGTCTGGCTAAAGAGAGAGCTCTGGAAGAGAGGAAAGGGTGTGCACCGCGTGCTCAGACGAGAAACTCGTCAGCGGGTGAGAAGAGAAAAGAGGAGAGCACGAAGGAAGCGGTCGCCCAACAAGGGAGAAGTCGACGAGATTTCGTCTTTCCTTTCCATTTCTTCCCTTTTCTCTCTCTCTCTCCCTCTCCCTCTCTCTCTCTCTTTCTTTTTTCTTAATTTTATTTGAAAGTGGTAAGCCTCTGGGTTATTTCTGGCTCCTCTGTGTCTATCCCTCTCGCGCTGCTTCACGTTCGCGGCTACGCTCGCGGAATGATCGTCGCGAGACGAACACGGAGGTTCGTTTTCCAAGCCTCAGGGATCTTAAATATCGAGATTCTTCGCGCAGCCGAGGTGGATTGATATTTAGTAGAACTACTGTAAAAAGAAGCGCGGGGTGGTTTTTCGACGAACCGATAAAGAACTCTGACAGGAATACACGATCGCGTTTAGCTCGTCGTCGCTTAAAATTCCGAATGCCTCGCCGTGACTCACGGTGACTTGCAGGAGTTCCGGAAGCGGTGATAAAAGTGTTCCCTACTTCGTTGAAACGATACTGCATTAGCTATTCACCGTTCAGCTATGCGATATTTTCTCTCCTCTTCGTAACTCGAACGCGTACCATCCAACATCGATGGTAATAATTAATATTCATCTGCCTATACGAAACTCTGGCGAGTCGCGTTACCTGGCAAACGAATAACACCAAACCGTGGACCAGTTAAAGAGACACTTGAGCGTTTCAATTCGTCCGTTGTCTCAGCACAATGAATACATTAAACGCGGTCGAATTCTCGCGGTTTAATCGGATGCTGCGTAATTCCACCGATAGCGGTTCTTGCGCGTATCGTATCGCGAGACAAAGGACGCGGCTGTGCCAAAAGGCTTCTTCTGGTTCCCTTCTCTTTCGCCCCTGCGTCGATCGTCGTTTCCACGATGAAACGACGAAGACACGCGCGCCCAGTCGTCCAGCGGAATCTTAATTACGTTACAGTCCATTCACAGCGGCTGATGCGCCGTTGTCATCGTCGTGTGTCTGATTAAGAACAGAACGAGGATGGAACCGCGATCGTGGAACTGGCTGGAAAGTCTCGCACGCCAGCCAGCCTTCCTCCGCGTTCGCCACGGTTTCGTTACGAACGCGAACTTTCCAGACCTGGCTGAAAAACCGTGGTGTTCGCGGAAATCGCGTAAATCGTGCGTGATCGAAATTCGAACGTGCCTAATTGGCCAACAGTAAATAGTACGAACACGGTTTTTCTCGAACGTTATTCGTAAAATTCCACGCGCGAATTCCTCTTCCCTGAATTACTTTTGGCAACGAACGGTCGTGCGTAAAATGCACGCGGATAGTAAAATGTACGATAATGGCGCGTTGTTTTCGGATTGAGAAAAATGGAAAGTCGTTTCGCGCTTTGGAATCCGCGAACGAACGCCGGATTTCTTTTCTTACTTTTTTTTTCGGGACGCATCGAGCAGTCTGATTAACACGATGTAATGCCACGCGGGTTACACGTCCGCTTAATGAATACATACGCCGATACGCGTGCAATTTGTTTCAATATATCCGCGAATGTATCGCGGAATTTTTCCGCGACCAGTTATTCAGCACCGCGCGGCGCGAATAGTTTCGTTACACGTTTCCCTGTGCCCGCGCGAAATATCAAATTCCCGGTGAATTTGTATTTTTGATCAAGCGGCTAGAAACGATCCCCGTGGCTGTCATAACCGTGTAACATCGTCGACGTGGGGCATGAGGGGGATGGTAACGAAGTTCTCTCCTTCCCCCCCTATCGTTTTATAGTTTCCGTGATACTCTATCTACGCGCACGCTCGGAATTGACCCTTAAACCCTTGCGGGACACGGCCAGGCCCCCGTCAGTGTCACGTTTCACTCTTGCTGGTCCTTTTACGCGGGCGTATTCATTCTTCCAGGTACATAATTTCCCGTACGAACCTGTGTTTAACGCGAGCCCCCATGCGAAACGACTTCCTGTTTAGTTTTACATATTTATCACTTACGCGAGGCCCGCGCAGCGGGAGTGCCACTTTGAAATTCGACCTGCTGCTCCGTCGCGTTCCTCCGCGCACTGTTTCCCTACCCTCTACGAATCTTTTTTCCCCTTTAACGCGTTGCTGCTTATCCTTCATTTTCATTTTTTTTTTGGAGTCACAAAAATGTCCGTGTACTTCGCGTACGAACGATAAAACTACCAAGCATCCAGCAGTAAGCCTTCGTACTTACAGCGCGAACCTCGTACGATTCCACCCCTTTGCGTTGCTCTCGCGAACCCTCCTGCGCGGCTCTCAAACGCTCCAACTCGTCATACCACGTTTCCTCGGGTGCAATTGGGAAAAAATGAACCGGTATCGTTCCCTGGAACGCGGCGGGCTCGTCAATTAAACCCACGCAAAGTCGTAGGTACAATGGGAACGCAATCGACTCCGTTCGGTACTCGTTCGAGCGGCTACTTCGCGATGCCCTGATACGAGAAGGATCGCGATCCTCCGGTTCGTTCGTCGACTCGGCTAGGCTGCGGTACCAGATATCCGATTAAACGTCACCGCTCGTTAAAAGGGCCCAGATACACCCAACTGTTCGACTCGTTCGTATCTGCTCGCACGGTCGTCGTATCGGCTGGCGACGATCATCGTTGGGGCGCGCACCAAGCCAGCTAGCAGCGCGATAACAGATAAAGGCACGTCGCGACGCGCGAACGGAAACACGTGTACGCGAGATTTCAGCAAATCCGGGATAACGGCCCGCGGAATGCTGGGGGATTCGAGCGGAATTGGCCCGCGAGAATCAAATGGTTTTCTACGGGGCCGTTCCTGAGGCGCGCCCCCCCGTGCAGCTAAGCTCGAACGTCGGCCAACTCTGTATAATCTGCGAATTTCCGCTCAGCCTCGACTGATTTAACGCAACTACGATGCAATAGAATGCGTGAACTCTGCACGCGGTTTCTAATCTAACTTGACTTTTACTTGGGCACGAATGCACGATGTTCGCGATCGTGTGCGGATAAAGTACACCGCAACTCTTTATTCGAGCAGAATAATATCTCTGCGGATACGAATGCCAGCTGTCAGGAATTGTTATCTTCGTAGGAGTGTTCCGACTGAGCATGAGCACGATGCTTGGTCATAAAAAATTCCATAAGTCGTGGAATGACTCAAGTGTTTGATTAAAAACGAAACGCGGCACCTTATGTGGTTTTCTCGTGAGGTCACGCATCTGGAGTTTCCTTGTCCTTGGTTGGTTATCGCTGATTTCTTACGAGACGATCCCCCATCAAAGTTTCAAGGAAGCAGTAAAAGCCTTTTTACGCTCGACGGTTTTATTCGACGTCCGCGGCTCGCGAAAGTTGCGTCGATGACAGTTGGTGTACACCCCATCTCTCTCTCTCTCTCTCTCTCTCTCTCTCTCTCCATTTGTCTTGTACACCGCGAGAATTGTTTCACGGTGAAACGCACAGCTGGTTAGAAATACGAGGCCATCCAGCCACCATGACGTACCTACCGTTACTCTTTATGGCAGCCGAGGATTAAACCTGTGCGACAATGAGCCTTTGTCCTCCGCTGAAAGTGGTCATCTAATAACTGGTCTTTGGGATGCCATCTTGGGCCGTATTAAATGCTTAACTCGATTATCTTAATCGTTCGTTCATTGCCTCATTTTATATTGCCCTAATCGTAATTAAAACGACATTTTGTACACGTTCGAACGTTGAAAATTGTGCCTACTCGATATTTTAAGGGGTTGCTATTATTCAGCGGACCTATGGAGGCATGGTTGTCGAAGCAAGCTTTACGGATTCAGGTTTATAATAGGGACACTAGCCTTGCCAGGCGCGTAATTAATTTTACTTCGACCAGTCAGGATTTTAAAGGGAATACACGTTGTTTTGTGAAAAACCCACGTTCTTACGCAGCAAGTGCGTCCAGGAAGCATTCCATAATCCTTCGAGGTAAATTACCCCATCGTAAACCCATCGACTAGTACTTCTCGTCACCGTCCTTCTAATGCTTTTCCCCATCGTTCAGTTTTTAGAAACTTCATTTTTCCTGTCCTCGAGAACGGAAAGGACTGCTCCCTCGTCGTCGTACCTGCCACCCTTAAATCTTAATTTATGACACGCAGTCCCTGCGTGCCATCGTGGTGACCAGATGTCCTCAATTTTTCGAGACGGTCCCAAAATTTGTCCAAACGGTTCAGGTATAAAAATCCAGAGATGTCTGTAATAGTAATTTGTCCAGTATGCACCTTGTGAAAACGTGTTGGCGTTGAAAGCGGTGGAATTGAATGAAACAATTCCCCCAGAATGTTCACACGTACCTATCAGCTCGCTTGTTAATTGTTTCAACTAGCGGCTATTAAATTTTCTTTTCATCGCCCTCCCCCATTCGCCGAGCGATTTTCCAGCTGCTGGCGCGTGATTTCTCAGCTAGACACGTTCCAGGCTAATTAAAAGCAGCCGGACAATCGCGCGCCATTCATCTTATTAGCTCGATTCAGCCAGCATACCGTGTACCATAACCTAATTGCAGAACTTCCCGGGGCCCCACTCTAGACTCACCCGCTACGCTCGAATATAATAAAGCTAACAGAGCCTGAACCGTCCCCGTTTGCTCTGCGCGACAAAGTCGGCTTCATTTTCGAAATTAATTGGCCGTGGCGCAGTCAATGTAAGATCAGTCTGTCAGCGATGTTTCGCAGATGCTATCGACGTTTTACTTCGCCTTTGGCCGCTCGCATCCTCGAGTCCTCTTCGCTTATTGATCAACGACTCTAACTTGCGCTTGGCCCACTCTTCGATTCTATAGATCCTCGAGATTCCCCCGGGGAATTGATCGAATGGCGCAGTGATGCGGTTAAAGAGCTTCGCTTCTAACTTCGTCGCGCCAAACATTGGCTCCCCCCATCGATTTATTCAAGTATTCGGATTAAAATTAATCTTGTACGCTATATCGCGGCGAAATATTTTTTAGAACGCTGATTATACTCCAATCGATCGGCTTTTTCCGAGCACCAAGCGACGCGCGGATTTTCGCCACCAAAAACTCAGCGGCTGGCGACAAAATTCCAAATCCAAGCTACAAAATAGCCACGCAGCTGGCGCATAATGTAATGCGCGGGCCGTGTAATGGTATATATGACGCTGCGCGACCACGGAATTCGTATATCGCGAACCCGTAATCCGGTATAATTAAAATCAGAATTTAACGCCTCGACCATGAAGTTAAAGGGCTCGAGGAGTTGGACGAAAAGTCCAGACGATATAAAATATCGACATCAGAACGATTAAATCACACGAATCACGCGCGTTGCTCTCTTTATACTATCTCGTTGGCTCTTCTCTCAAAGGAAACGTCATTTTTGCAGGGGAGA
The DNA here is from genome assembly GCF_050948175.1 of Xylocopa sonorina. Lineage (NCBI taxonomy): Eukaryota > Metazoa > Arthropoda > Insecta > Hymenoptera > Apidae > Xylocopa > Xylocopa sonorina. The sequence goes on along the minus strand of NC_135197.1, from coordinate 7,385,264 downwards.
AAGTTCGAGCGATAAATCGAGGGGGAGTCGACGGAAACGTCAAATCGAACGGAACTTCGACTCAGATCCCATCGATTGGTTAAAACCCGGAGGTTCGCCTCGCGTTTTCTCCCGCGAAGATCACCTGTTTCGCTCTCGCGAGCTCGTACCTCCTCGAAAACGCTTTATCGCGATGTAAGGTGCAGCGAACGGCCGACTCCGTCGCTGTTTTATCGCTCCTCCACCTCCGTTCTCCTCCAACCGTGGTCGTTTGCGTTTTTTCTTCTTTTTTCCTTTTTTTCCTTCCTCTCCTCCGCGTTGCCCGCTGCATTTCCTGCGAGAAAACGCGCCCACTCGACGATACGGTTTTACGACACCGACGATACGCGCTCCTCGCGGTCGCGTCGATTCCCATTCTTTTCCCCCCTTATTTTTTTCTCATCTCACCGCGCCTCTTTCCACGTCATAAATGAGAATCGCAATTTTCCGCGTTTCAATTTCAATGTTTCTCAGGGAACGACGTAAACCCGCGACTGTCGCGCGTTCCTATAATAAAATACAGTCAGAGAGAAATCGCGATGCTATACGCGCGAAGATTACTCGCGTAAAACGCGTTCCGATTTTTCTTTCGCTCAAAGAGTCCAATACTTTTCCTCATTGCCCCCTTTCAACTCTGGTGCGTAACAGATCCGCCGTGTGCACGTATATCGATGTTATTAATCGCGAACGATTGAGCGTAACGTAACGTCGACCATTTCCTCCTCGCCTTATCGGATAGTGGAACACGTCCGCGAGAGGAGGGGGTCAAATAAAAGGGTATAAAACCGCGTGTTATCGCCGGGGAAAGTGTTAACGAGGCTTCGAGATCGGACGTTTCATTAAACGACGTCGAGCACTTTCTATCGACACGATTTTTCGAGCGCAGCCTGCGTCTATCTTTAAACGGTACTTCCCGGTCGTTCCGCGGAGTCCGCGAGTCGCCTTATCGGCCGTCAATTAACGTCGCGAGCACGTTTTTAACCGCCACGCGTGTGCGTGGCAGAAAGGAAATCGGTAGACAGTGAACGACTGCAAAAAAAGTCGCAGAGCGCGGACCAGACAGCGCTTAGATTCTCGTCGACGGTGTCGTGTGACCGACCAAGAGGCTTCCCAACTATATTAGGGTCTTCTAAGCCTTTCCATCGGATTGCTCGTGAATATCGTGGTAAAAGTCTGTATCGAATTAACCAGTTCGCAGCTGGACATCGAATTAGACTCGATGTACCATCTTGCACTTTGCGATTGGTAGTTTGAAATGTATGATCAATTAGATACGAACACGAGCGAGTCAGGTAAAAAGAGCCCTCGTCACGATGAATTGCAGAGGTTACATTTACCGGAAATTCCCAAACGTTCGCTCGTAATCGTCGTTACACGAAGCACCGTACGTTTCCGCGTTTCCCCGTTAAAAACCAGCATCCTACCAGGTCGGTGCAATCGACGTGGAAACACCGTCAGCCATATCCTGCCGCGGCGATTCGCTCGTTACTCACATCCCTTCGTTCCTCGCGGCCATCGCCGTTCTTCCGTTCCTTCCGCCATTACTTCCCCCGCCCTGTATCCGTTTTCGCGGGTCTGGACCGTTTCACTTGCTTCTCCCGTTTCCTGTTATCGTTCCGCCGGCTGTATCCTCGCGCGCATTCGTCGAATTCCCCGACAATACGGAATCTGGAGAGCCTCCTCAGCGTTTGTTTTTAGCATTCAACCGTGTATAATTGCCAACGTCTTCACGAATCGCGGCCATTTCCCAGATGCCAGCGCTCGCTACGGTCCCGCGAATCTTTACTCGCGCACGCGTGAGTGATTTAAAACACTCACGGTCAGAGTTTGTATATTGGCTCTCGCTGCTCGATGGTGTAATCGTTTTAGAATTATTGCCGGGCGTTAACACCGTCCCTGTTGAACGTCGATCGGCGTAAATAAGACTCTCGTTGGACAAGCAAACTGTTCTCCGTCGCTTTATCCGTCGTGTAAGGTAAATAAAAAGAGAAATCGAGGTATTCTTCTTTAATTAGATACCATGGAAGCTGCACGCATTGTGCAATATTTTCAGCCAGCTGATGGAAATGAGAAACGTGCGAGACGTTAAATGTATCCGCGCAGGAGGTGTCCTGATAAAAATACAAAATTAATGAATAATAAAGGAATGAGGATCGAGTAAGAAGCGAAGGAATGCGCGGTACACGGGTTAATGCATCGTCCAGTCGCTGTGTACGGTATGTACTTACGTAGATCATCGTTGAAACTGATTACGAAGTGCACCAGCGCGGACACCGCGATATCCCAGCGTCGCAATAAAACAAATCACGACGATAATCGGGACGAGCTTAACGTAAGTCACGGTTTTCAAGAGGTCTCGCGCGCGCGCCTCTAAGCCGATCTCTTTTTCGCCTGGTGAACGTCGCCACGGCTGGTAGGGCTTATCTAGCGTCGGTGTTGGTTGACACCGTGGTGCCGACACAAGCTGCATTATACGTGCTCTTTCGTTGCTTCGGCTCAGTTCACTCGCGAGCGTGCTGGCTTCACGCGCGGCTCGCGCCGTCGAGCTTTCCTCAGCGTCCCTCCGAGCGTGCGTTCACTCGCGGAGCTTCTTATTTTAGAGAACGAGCAGATCGCAGGATGAGGAAACGCGCCGCGAAGGGAGGAGGATCGCACAGTGTTTCGTTGAGCGGGGCAAAACCTGGTGTCTTCGAGATCGAACGATGGCTGTGCGCGTTCACGTGTATCGGAGTATCTAATGAAAATTGTCGATAGAAGGATATATGTACGAGGGTGTTCGATTCGAAGGGAGGAGGACCACGTATAGTTCCTGTTGTCGTCACTGTTGCTCGCGAACGGTGTGATTTAAATAATTATTGTAACATGTGATACGCGGCGAAACGCGAGAAGACAGTGAAAGTAAGCCAAAAGTGAATCAGCTGTGATAAGTTACGTAACCGTGTTGAAACGTGTGTCAAGTGCTTCTTCTACTCTACTTAACCCTCTTTAAACGTGCTCGTCTATCGTGGTGTATCCGCGCAGGAGTCGAGGCTCGCGCGTCCCCTCGCGAATGTTCGAAGCGTAGAGCCACGCTCGAAGCAGATCGGGAAATCGACGCGAAAGGGAAGAGAAAAGGGAAATGGAGCTAGTAAAGAGCAACGCGATCGAGATCCTGTCTCGAAGGAGCGTGGTGATAAAGGACTACGATATCGAGAATGGCGAGGAGGAAGAAGAGGAGCAACCAGACGAGAGCGATCGCGCCTCTTTGAAGATCGATCTCTCGATGGCCGAGCAGTTCTACTACGAAGTGATCTCGTCGTTCGAACAGGAAGAGGTATACACACACACACACGCACACACGCATTCATACATATGTGCACGCGTTGACACGCCTTTTAATGTACCATTCCATTCTGATTGCTAATCTGACGAGCGTACTTACATACGTACGCGCGTGTCATTGCGTCACGAGAAACACAGAGAAAGAGAGAATATCGCGTCGGCGTCTCGGAAGTCTGGGTCCACCCTTGGTTAACTCCTTTCAGGCTGAGAGAGATTCGTCTACATTCGAGAGCAAAATATTGCAATCACACTTCAATCTTCCTTAATTATAATTACCTTTCGATAGCTACAGACGCGACACAATCTCTGCGATGCGATGATTACACAAGAATCACTTCGTCAAGTTTATACTTGCATCGTATCTGTTAATCGTACGTTATCGAACGAAGGCTAATTCATACGGTAAACGCGTATTTTTGCACGACAAACGAAAGTTTAGCATTCGCGAACTATCCTGAACCACGGATGGTACACGTGGCGCTGGAGTATGTTAGAATTGTCCCAGAGTTTGAAGTTGGGAACTGTTTAAAGCCAGTATCGGTAATTCCGGGCCCGAGGAGAAGAGCCAGGAGCAGCTCTCCTCTCTCTGGCTTTGATGCTTCGGTTTACAGCTACCAGGATTGTTCGACGCCCCGGTTCGATCGATTTGCTCTGTCCATGCCAGCGATTGCTTCTCCTAAGCCTTATTTCGTTCGGATTAAAGTCTTGTTTTCGGTCCGTTCTTTTACCGCCAGTTACGGATAGGATCGCGGGAGAATTGATTTGGCCTTCGGAGACACGTTCCCTCTTTTCGTACCCCCTGCGAACGGATCGGACCCTCCAGTCGATCTTGGCAATAAAAGGTGGATTACTTAAAAATGATTGAGCCAATTCGCGATTAGTCTAAGAATAGAGAAGCGGTATGTAATTGACACCAATTAAGCAACGTTAACCGACAACGAGAAACAACGTTCAATTAACTCTATATTTTACGCGTCCCCTAATAGAGAAAATTAAGGGGTAATTAATTCAAGAACAGTGGCATATCTGTGCTCAGAGAAGATATTTGCGAAACGTTAAGGATCCAGTCGCCAATTTTCTCAGGTTATTGTAATATGAATTTTTATGAAATTCATCAATTGAATACGTTCCTTTATTTCGAGAGAGGCAACTCTTTTATTATTTGTGCGTTCGCTATGTCGTAAAATATCGTATCGACGAGTTGCTACGCCGTTTAAGGGCTAAGGATGCCTGGCGAGCGTTTCGAGGCCGTTTATCTATGATTAGCGATTCGTGGCTGGCCGTCTCTGGCTGATCGTTCGGTTCGTTCGGTTCACGAACCGCTGTCGGATGAGCGACTAGATTTCAAGGCGAACGAGTTGCCTGATAAAAGGACGCAATAACTAATGTTACCAGCAACGCGACTGCTGTAAGGATTATCGCTTTAAATACAAGTACACGAACGCCCACTAAATTGTCTGCCAGTTGGAAACGCTCGGCCCTCTCGCGTCCCGCAGTACCAGCTGTAAAGCATGATCCTAATTTGACTGGTTGAATTATTTATTGTCGTCTCGGCGTGTTTCAAAATGAGCAGGGTCCCTTGTTCATTCGTTACGCGCGACAGCCTTTGATTTGATTGCCCGCGGTCTTCTCTGCTACGTTCGTCGCAGCAATTTTCCGCATTTCACTCTCCCCACCGACGTACGGTATGTTTTTATTACGGAAATAATTATTCATGGATCCGGAGGTGAGAATCGTTGGAATTTGCGGGGATATTTGTGTCGCCGCTCTAGATTTTTGGATCGATTCCGCAGTAAAAGTTCGATGTAACATTTTTACCACCCCCGACGTTTCGAACGTTATTACGTTCCATAAAATGGAATTCGCGGAGGTATTTCAGCGTAGGGACTCCATCGCGCATCTACAGATTCTCGGATCGATCCGCGATTCCCATTCGATAATCGTAAAATTTCAATGCGATATTTAACGCCTCCGACGTTCGAAGCTCGATGAAACGCGAAAAGTTGAAGCCGATAGTCCCGTGCGAAGTCGGAATCGAGGCGCGACGCGATCTTAATTAGCCGGGCCCGATGAAAAGCTTGAAATGTGGCCTGGCATTCGACGATGGGACGCGCAGGTACGCGAGGAATGTGCAAGGCAACGCAGCCAACCTATTCTACCGTTCGATGCATTATCATGCGCCGACTTTCGTCGTGTTCACCGGACAGATTGTGGGACAACGATTTCTGTGTCACGACCAGCGCACACCCAGCTCTGGCACTGTTTCCTCTCGATTAAAAACGCGGATCATCGCGTGCTGAACTTTCCATAAACTCCACGGTGTTCCACAAACGGCTCCCAAACGGGACTAGATGGAACCGTGTCTCTTCCAATTATACAGAATCTTGTCTACCGTAAGAGAGAACTCAGATTTGCGACTCGAGCGTTACGTTGTCGCTAAAAAATCACAGAGAACCCATTCCTCGCAACTTAAGTAAAATTTCCAGGCAGCAACCACTGCAACGCGGATAAAAGCCGCGGTAAACATCCGTCAACTAATGCAAGACATTAGGCCAATGGCTGTGCTAGTGTCCCGAGTTTCGTATGCATAAGCTGACCTACCTCTCTCTCTCTCTCTCCTCGTGTAGGTCGTAGACAGCACAACAGCAGCAGCAATCTGCGTCTCGCAGCCTTTCCCCCTGTGCAGCTCCAGATGCACGGACAACGGATTCTCCCCGAGGCATTCCCTGGGGCCAGCGTTACTGGCAGGAATGTAATTTAACGTCGTAATTGTCCGCGGATAATTGTAATAATTAGTACCCTTGTCGTTCTCCTCGGGTCTCCGTGAGCGCAACGCGTCTGTTAATCATGTCGCTGATCCCTTTAGAGGTGCACCGTTTATTTCCCCCTTTTTTCTCGACGGCGAACAAACGCGGAGGATCTTCCGTTGCGATTTTTAGAAGTTGCCACGAATTATTCGAATGGCTGGAGGCCCTCGAGCGTAGCTGAACGATCTCTCGATTGATCGAGGGGATGATTTGTCGGGGTGAGGTTCGATGCACGCCTCGAGAGCGATATTGGGCGATTTTTGTCCCACAAGAGGACGTTGTGTATCGTGAGGTTTAGACGAGGAATAAAAATGGTAGATTCCTTTCAGGTAGGTATAGATTTGACTTGGAAACGAAGGGGGGAATCGTGCGAAGTTTCCGGGAGGCAGGGTAGCGGTGGTGGGTCGACACGTTCGGTGAATAGGGAGGACGATCCATTCTAGAAATTTTGTGTATTCATGTGGAAAGCACGGAAGAAGGTTCCCTCGCCGGAAATCGGATTTCCTCCCTTCCTGTATTTAATTCTTTCCCCTTGTTCTTTTCATCTGACGCCAACATCGGAAATAACCTGTCATCGACCACGATCTCGCGAGATTTAAATGATTTTATGTTAATGCGAGAACCTCCTGGTTCGATACTAGATTTCTGTGTTTCAACAGATCTCGCCTCGCCGTTCGTTAAACAGCAAAAGCTGTGAGACGCGAGCAATTTTTAATTATGCTAACCAGAACGGTCTATAAGCGGGCGCCAAACACAATCGCGGGGCGCCTTAAATCATCCCCACGGTGTGTTTCACCGTTCCGCCAGAAAAATAAACGCATTTCCATCCTTTCGTTCATTAGCATAGCAATTATTTCGACTCTGAGTGAAAGACGAGCGCTATTCGCAGCCATGCTAGCCAGAACGAGCCGCATTACTCATGTTGCCCCGCAAGAAATTACATAAACGCTCTTCGAGCATCACTCCGCCCGCTGCGGTATCTCGATAATGTACGCCAGGCATTATCGTCTTGCGCGAGATTACGTCGATATTTCACCAACCGGAATAAACATCGTCCCGTGCCGCATCGCGTGCTCGTTTACGAAACCTGGCCGCGTTTTCGTGACGCGACGCGCGCGTTTAAGGGACGACCGCGTGTTAACAAGCGGCGACGGTCGCGAATTTCGCGCGATCGGTCATCGAGGGCCCTCGAAAACGCTGGCTACGGCCGTTTCCTGACGAGCCGCGATAAATTATCCGCGGATAATTACACAGCGCGGCGGCTCGAAACAGGCCTGTATCGTTCGCGTATTCGTCTGCACCGCGTCGATTAGTCTTTCACGGGCGGAACGCTCGATACGACGCGTGTGTATAATATGCGGGGAATCGTTACCGGCGCCGGTTCTGCACGCTCGTGGTCCGGAAGTCCACGACAGAGCTTGTTGGACGCCGCTGGGAACTTGTTACCGAGTTTCACGATTAATGATCGGTTTCGGTCCGCAAGCGTTGCCACCCTACTTCCCTCGATGAAGTTGAAATTCGCTACGCGGAACGGTTCGTGTCAACGTTTCGAGTTAGGAAACGTTTTATTGGTCTTGGAGTCGCGCGAAATTGTTTATCCCCGTATAAGAAAACGTGCACGCGCACGTGCACGGTTCGCGAGGTACACAGGAGATTCGACGGTTAAACAAAAATTAGAGATCCACAGGCTCGGCTGAAGGTGTACCGTTCACCTAAATCACCCCCAGCGAAAGAGGCGGTCGATGTTCGATCTTCGAAGGCTACAATTTATCCGTATCGGCGCGGGGAGCGTAAATTATCGCGCGTGGTTGGTTGGTGCACGCCTTTTTGCCGGCTTGTTCAACGAACGAACGGACGTCTTATCGCGTGGAACGTCGCGGGGACACAAATTGCTCGATCGCAGGGCGTCGCGAGGACGACGTGGAGCGAAAAGGGGTGCAACGGGACGGAGACGGCCAGAGGGTAGAGAAGGCGGAGAGGAATCTTTCTTGCGAGCGATTTAAGGTGCTTTCTTCGCGAGGAGGAGAGTGGGCTTCTTTCAGCCCGTTCTTCCCGGCCGTTTAACATCAGAATTAATTACGAGGCGGTAATAGGGCCAATGCACACTTTTGCGCCGCGCGACGACGATCTCGTCAGGCTCTTAAGGTTTCATAAGGTCATCGACTTCTTCGTCCTCCCTGCGCCCGCGGCCCTTTTTATCCTCGACGCGATGTTACGCGACGCGGGCAGGATAAACGATGCGGTCGTGTAATCAGAATAACGAGCGAAGCCGTGTCTTGCGGTAATTAGACGATGGATTTCGTTGCTCCTCGTGTTCGCGCGAGTTACAACCCTTCGCGATCCTCGAACGTCCGCGGGAATCGATGCACCTCGAGTGGCTCGCGTTGCTTTGCCACCGGAAAGTCGTGAAATTCTCGAGCTCCAAGCTAAGGAGGGCCATGAGCGTGTTACACGCTGGAAATAAGTTTTGATTAAAGTGTCGCGGGAGGACCGCGAAATGGAAACGCTCTTAAGAGGATTATTTTCTTTGGAAGAACACGTACATTACTGGCGGAAAGTTTGATGTCACCACCCGGTAATATCCTCCTCTATTTTCTTATCAATTTGTTGTACGTACACGTTGAGGAAAGCTCTGAAAATCTAGAGGAACGAAAGAGGTCGAGCCAGTGTCTTTGTCATGGAGAACAAGTAAGAGGAACCGTGTAAAATGGGACTGGCTCGTTGTTGCGAAAGTGTGAATAGACAGATAATAATTCATGAATAATTCGCGCAACCTATCATTAGACCATGAGGCTTTAACTCGACCAAGTTACACCCAAAACGAGGTCACCCCTTTTACCATGTCACGCCTACCATACGGTCCACTGTTCGAATTCCACGTAACCAAAGCAGATTTTCATATTTATTCATTTGTCAACGCGAAACAAACACGTGTAAAGGGTAGCGCGAGAGTATCGCGACGCCAAGCAAGGGGTTCATCGACTTTCACGTAGGCTCTACCGAGTTGCCCGTGTAATCGACTGTAAATTAATCGGCTCCTCGCTCGAGCACCTCTGAAAACGCTCCCGGGTCACGATCCCAGCAACAAATCCGAGACGATCGCCATTATTCATAGTTTTGACGATCGTCCAGCAACAGCTGCGAGACGACTCGAGCGAAAATGGAGGAGGCGCGGAGGGTTGAACCGGTCCGAGCGTAATTGTTCCCTTCGCGATTTTAATGATCTGAAACAAGAGGGACGAGGCGGTAGGGAGTTAGTTGCGAGCCCTGTCGATGTATTCACCTTTTCGAGCACTCGCTCGTAAACAATGAATAATTTATTTCGTTCGCAATGGATCGGTCTGTCCTCTCGCTCTCTCTCTCTTTATTCAGCTCGCTCTTCCTCTCGCGTCACTTCCACCCCCGCGCCTTTTTGTTCGCCCCCTAGTCTGGTCCCGGTTCGAGCAATTTCGCGCTGCCAGCGCGAAACACGCGGAAGCGAGAACGAGCCCTCGAAGTCGCGCAATTGCCGGGATTAAATGCGTCCCGGGCATTGTTGCGAGAACGAGCATCGTCGTTGTTAATATAATCGTTCGCTGGGAAAATCGAGTGTTTGCCGAAAGTCGGCGCAACGCGCTGATTAAAGTGCTCGAAAATTTCTCCGTTCCCGAAGTGGCAGTGAATTTTAAACGAAATTACGGCTGTTGAGCAGTCGAGCGTGTTAGTCTTGGATATATATTATTGGAATAGCGGTGCTTCGAACGCGTATCATTTCCTCCTCGTCGCACAAGCTGAAGAGTCGTATTAACGAACTCTTGACGATTTCTTTAAAAATGTTGAAAACCACGTACGTTGGATACGTTGGATGTTGAAGGGTTCCAGTCGAACCCTGCGCCACGGTGCTGCTAAAATTTCCTCGAAACACTCGGAACCGTTGATCCGCGCGGCATAAAACTCGCAAGCACCCTGAACGCGGCCATTCTCGACGCGTTTCCAGCCAGATATCCGGCCGTTTATTATTACTCCCTTAGAAAGTGCTCGACGTAGGTAAAATGGAGAATGTTTCAATATCTCGGCGAGATGTTACGCGTTTTATTGCCGCCGCGGAATCTCCGCGGCTCTGGTTTAAGTGCTAAAATATTGCGAATACTTTCTCTCCCCCTCGACGTCCCCCGGCGAAATATCAGCATTGTCGCGGCGCTCGACAAGTGCAACGCGGTTCCTGACTGCTTCGCGTTCACGCTTCGAAACCTGTTGGAACGGTTTGGTAACCGTGAAGTATATAACCGGCTGTCGAGCTCGTAAACGTTCGCGGCGCGTACGCGTTTAATTCGCGGCCGCCGCGTCTGTCATCGTTCGTAGAAACTCGTGGCCACGGGTCAGGCTTTCAAATCGAGGCAGAACCTTTTGATAGCCGGCCCGTTTCGCTGCGAGCGTCTGGATGGAAGCGTGGACGTATCATTGTCGCGGCGTGGCCTGGCAGAACTATTTCAGGCATTGACGTTCTTGGTTATTTTCGTCCCCAGGAATTCTTTATAAGTTGCTGGTATATCTTCGACCGTGAACGATACACTTGAGCTTGCGATGGTGAAATTGTTATTCACGGCCGATAGGTGAGAACGTGTGCGGTTTGCGGTTATCGAGGAGTGCGTACAGTGGTTTCTGTTGGTGTGTTAAGTCCTTTCTACGTATATCTACCGAGGGAAGATCGTCCACAAAAATTGAACATTTCAATTTTATCGAAGAAGGTGTAAGAATCGATCTTCTGTGAAATCACGATTCATCACGAGCGTCGTTAGTACCGATACGCGATAGAGAAAAATGATAGCGTGGAGTTTCCTATTGTTTCCTTTGACTTCGTTCGATAAACACCTGCGAAGAGTCGTATTAAATTTGTGTCTTCGTTAAATATTTAATTATCGACTTCCACTTCGCTGGTTAGATGGTTGAGTCAGCGAATCGCAACGGTCGTAAGCGTTACACGTTCTTTCTAAGGCGACGGTGGTTACACGGTGGTTAAGCGGTCAGAAGCAACACGGGTAGACAGTCATGTTGGGTGTCTCCGATTTCAAAAGTCCTTCCAACTAGTATTACACGAGAGAGCCAAGCAGTTTGCTCCAGATTCACGCCGCAAAAATGCTCGCGAGCAAATTTTTACGGTCGAAGTGGAGCAAGAGTGTTGTTGCGTTGCGTTTCCAAATAAAATTATTCGTCGTACTTTTCCAATTTCTCTTTTAACATCCAAGCAAAACAGAGATACCGCCCCGCGCCACTCGTACAACATGCCGTGGCGTTTCGCGTCCAATTTACCTTTTGACAAACTCAATTTACAGCGGTGTCTCGTGCGAAATTACCAGGGAAGATGAACGACGATTAAACTTTTACGTGCAATTTGTCGTAGAAGGGGTTGAAATATTGCAGCAATTGCAGCGAAACGGATACGGTTCGGTCAGTTTTTCTAAAGATTTACACTCTTTATTATTATCCGTGCGATAGCCGTTTCATCGATGCAGTTCACGTTGCGAGGGTATTACCTTTAAAAGGCACCAGTTTCCCAGCTCGTTGAAACATTGGATTTCTGCTGATTCGTTGCCTCGCCATGGAACCCGCGACATTTCCACCACAAAAGACGGAGTAGCAAGGTGCAAATCCCTTGATTCCGATTTCCTCGTCGCGACCTCGCCGGTTCCCTTCCGTTCTCCGGCATTCATCGCGCTCATCCGAGAGGAAGTCGGGGGTCTAACGAGAAAACAAGAGGCAGTCGGGGAAACCGCGGCTCCTGGACCCCGCCGCGGCCTAGAACGGAGGAGGGTGGGAATTTTAATGGGGCAGCAGGGCTGCTCTCCTCAATGGGAAAATTGTACCGGAAGTCTTGGGGCGAGCGGTGAGGTTAAAGGCCCATTAAGTACCAGCGCAATCTCGTCCTGCGTCGCGCTGTTATCCGCGGGAAGAAAAAGGACGTCGCGAACAAGCGAGGGAGAGAAGTGGGTGAGACCACAGGGTTCAAGTGTGGAACGCGCCAAGTCGCGCGAAAATGGGTACGCGCGTAGGCGGGTGTACATTTTCCATTAGCCGCGTTTGTGTGTTGATTTTCTGGCCTGTATTGTCGTGCCTCGTTTTTTCCCCTTTTCATTCATCTTTCGTCCTTTGTTCGAGTGTCTTACTCCTGTGCTGGATAGTCGTGGGCGTGCGATTACCAATTTGCACCTTTTGGATTACAATGACTTAACGATACACCGCAGTGTTTTGTAGCGAGGAAGATACGTCCTTTCGCGTACGATTTTTTAGTTAAAGAAGAACGAAAGGGAGCATTTGTAACATTTATAAATTCTCAACTACCTCTGTATGTAACTTGAATTGTTGACAATTAAAATCGCGTGTAATTTCGGCAGCGGAGGATTAAATGGATTCTGCAGTACACGACAATAAAGGTCGGCCCAATTTTTCCGCGCAAAGGAAAAGTACGGGGCAACAAAAAGTTAAGCGGAATCCGTGGCGAAAGTTTGATGAATCGAGGCCAGTTAGACATGCACGTGGCTTTGTCAAAGTTACACGTATCTGCTAACCCAGACCTGCTGCCCTTTTTCCCTTTACACACCGGTGTAGTTGGACTTCCACGAGGTACCTACGTGGGCTCGACGTGCACGCGTGAGAAGCGCACATTTCGTAGCGGCTGAATTTCTCGACGAGGTAAATCGCGGGATCGCGAGCTTTGCGCGCTACTCGCTCTCTCTCTTTCCCCCTTCCTAGTTTGATAAAAAAATAAAACAAGAGAAAAAGAAGAGAAAAAACCAGAGAGGAAAAAGGATGGAAAAGGAGAAAAGTTTGGAGCAGCGGCGTGCACGGTGCAAATTAATATAACAGCAATTACGGTTTTCCATTTTCGCGACTTTTTATCGCCGTTGTCGGCCGTTCCCGTTGTTTCCTCGGGAATTCGTCCAACGATAACCGTGGTAATCGCGTTCTTCGCGGTGGAAAAAAGTGATTTTCGCCGGTTCGTTTCAATTTCGTTCGGATTTTCCGCTAGTTATAGAGACGCCAGAGAAAGGGAGCCCGGTCGACGCCCATGCGAATCGAATAAACGGCCGAGAGTGAAATTACGAGGGGCGTGCGAAACTCATTTGGGCTGAATCTTTAATTAAACGCGCCGCATAACGTCGCCAATTGTCATGCAGCGCGACTATGTCCCCGTGTAAAATAATTTCTTCCCCCTCTGTTTCGCCAACCCTTTACTCTACCCCTGGTGCTCTTTGTTGTTTGCGGTACGATCTCTACGTGGGTAATTTTACCGAGAAATTTTGCAACTTTATTTTTAGCCGTTGTTGCGTGGTCTGGTAGCTTGTTTTAATTAATTTTTATATTCCTACGATCATTTTTATATTCCGTAATTTTTCCACCCCCTGAACGCATAAGCTTTCGAATAGAAAAGAACTCGAAGCAGGAGGACTAATTATTAAACGCGTTCGATCGTCGCTGATTTTCATCTTCCATAGACAATGAAAAGAAAATCTCTTCTTATCCTAAAGTTCAATTGCTTTTACATCGATTTACCGAAGGAGCCAGCCGGAAGAGCAAATTCTACCGCTGCTATTCTCAACACGAACCCGGAAAGGTAGCTTTAATATCTCGTGTTGATCAATCGACCCTCTCTCCCACTCTCTCTTCCTCTCTTTTTCACTCTTCCAGTATCAACTCGCCAGAGACGGCGGAGCTCGTTACCGATTTTCCGCGTTATTTCACAATTCTGCAAAAATAAATTAACGATTAATCGATGTCGCGCAGGCTGCGAAACTTTCCGGTCGAGCGGTTCTCCGCGGCCGACACGGAACCCGTTAGCCGTGAAATTAATTCGCTGGACGACACGAGATTTTAATTACGTTTGGTAATGATCGCGTACGCTCGCACCAACACGCGTGCACCCTCCGAGTAATTAAGTTCCCCGCCTACGTCGGCCCGTAAAAGACGCGCGCCAGCGTCCGCCCTCGCGACGACACCGAACATTTCTTTATATTCTCGGCTGTTTTCCGAGCCGGCCGTGTGTACGCACATCTCGCTCGTTCTCCGTTCGCCCTCCTCTTCCCGCCTGTTCCACATCCATCTTGACCCTTTTCACGTCCGCGCCTCCGGTCCCAGTTTTCTTGAAAAGGCACGCCCTGGAAGCAAGAAACCTTCCGCGTGCACACACGCGCCTGATGCGAGCGTGCACGCGCGTACAACGTGTACGTGTGCCGCTTGGAAATTCATAGATGGCCGTAGGGTTGGAGCTAATTATGTGGGAGAGGGCGAACTTGTGATTCTTTTTTTCTCCCCTTTCTCTGCTGGACTTTTTGCAGTTTTTATTCTTAAACCTCGCGCAAAGCGTTGGGTCAAAGACTTTTCATGCGTGCAATTTATTATATAAAATGAACACTCTAAATATTTCTGAAAAAGCATCGCGTTCTCCACAAAGTAATTATCTGAAGTAGAAAGTATTCGTCTCTATCGTATAGCTTTTATTCGAAACTTCAAACTGTACACCCTTCGTCGAGCCTCGCCTTATACGACTCGAACAGATCTCCCAACCGAACCTTCCGCTTTTAATTCATCCATAAAAAGGAGCGATAAAACCTTGGCGCGTATTCGTAATCTTCCAAATCGACCATTAAAGAAGTTCCAGGACCGGTCACAATTAAAAGTGTTACGAGCCCATTCGATGATCGCCACGGTCATCGAGATCGTAAAACGAGCCCAAGGGGTGAGCAACGGGACGACGTCCGGCCTCTCCTGTAATCACAGCGTTGCGTGAGAACACGAGCGTGATAATTATTGTTACTGTACGCCTGCTGGGCTTGTTATAAGCTTCACCGATCTAAGGGGCGAGGATTGGGCCGGCGATCTCGTAGACAATTGCGCGTAATTAACACCAACCGGATGGACGTCGTCGTTGCAGGACGAACCAGCCGTATCGGTGGCTGTGAGTGGTGCCATCGCCTCTGGTCCGTAGATGGTATCGCGGAAATTGCACTTACCGTTTCGCCGTCTCCTCTAATCCGATTGCCGTCGAGGGTGGATCCGCGGAGAGGGTGAAACAGCCGCGTCTAAGATCGGGACGCATCACCCCCTGTGGGTATTATGACTCCGAGCAGAGAGTACAATTAGCTAATTTCGGTAAAACGCCACTCAGCTGCCTCGACATCCGATCGCACTTTGATTTCGCCTGCCTACGCGGCTTTAAGTTCAAAGGTAGTTGTTCGTTACCGAATTCGCTATGAAAATCACTGTGTTCATCGAAACCGTGTTAACTCGCACTGCGCTTAGAACAGTTTTCAGAATAGCTTTGAATCACCGTGAAATGGAATCCGTACCGGTTAGATTCAGATTAGCGCAGGCTACACATGGCGTAGCCGAGATTTAGAGAGGCAGATGGCCGAACAATGAAAAGGGGTTACACCAAGGGCTCTCTCTCTCGAGTTACGCTGATGAATTCGCAGGCCCTCGCGCAGATGCTCACGCACCTACCATTCGTTAAACGGAAATTAGAAACAACGTTCCGCGGTCTGGGGACAATTAACACCATGGAAGAAGACGTCTGACGATTAAGGTAGCCACGCTGAGAGATACTTATCCGGCCCGCCGCCCTATTTCAATTCGCTGCCGCTAATCCAACAGTCGCTCGGGACGTCGGACGAACAAAGTCGACGGGGGATGGACACCGGCGACGAATTAATTAACCGAAAGCCTCGGGACGTTAAGTTCGGCGGCGCACTTAATCGGATGCGGACGAGTCAGTTTAACAGACAATCGGGCGTAATTAACACCACGGCGCACGGCGTCGTCGGGAAACAAGCCACTACGCGGGGGCGTATCAGTATTCCCACCCCCTCGAGCAACCCCCTTTTCCGCCCGCCGCTGTTGGGGAGATACAATTACGGAAATTGCTCTTACCGTCTCGCCGACTGTTAATCCGATTCCCGTGTAGCAACGTTCTCCATGCAGCCTCGTGGCAGCCGCCGCGGCTAAGTCCAGATGACTGATTCGAGATAAGGAATAGATGACCGGATCGCGATAAGGGAACATGATGCGGCACAGGAAACGCTGCTCCGTGGGACAATCCTCCGCCCCGGGGGTGGCTGGTCCCATCGAACGAACGGAAGTCCTCTTTGCTCAGCGACCGCTCGAAACAGTGCGCGAAGCGCTGCGAAAGGGGTGAAATTTTGGTGTCTCGCGTGCCTGCGAAGGCTTGCAAACGTTGGGGATAATTGAAGGGTTTAGTTGGCTGTAAGCCTTGGAAAGTGAGTTATCGTTGCGAGTCGAGTTTGTACGAGATCATCTTTCATAAAGTAGCTTGTTTAATTTTATTTGGCGTGAGGCGTGCGTTGCGTGCCGGTTAAAGTGCAGATAGATTACCTTTAAACTTAGTTTAGTTGGAAGTTCACGATTGTAACGTAACTCGTTCATGCACCCAGTCTTTGAATCGGATTATTTTGTTGCCACTTCGACTCGTTGAAACTACGGTTGCTGTTTTATTGGAATACCTAGTGTCTTCGTACTTGGCAGGCGCGTTTTCTTTGCGTCGAAGTTCCTCGAATGTGAGGCTTGTTTCGAAATTCAATAAGTGCCGTTTGCCAGCTTCAATTCCCCGCGATTATTGTCTTCGCCGGCCGTGTCGGAACACCGTCGATCGAGATAATGGCAGTGAAAGTTCCAGTGTAACGTTCCGCATTAATTCGCCGAGTAAAAACTGGTACAGTCTTTACATTTCTGACAGTCGTTTTGCGCGAGTGGATGACAGCAATTGAGGGCATAGAGAGAAAACGTGCAAACGTAGCACCGCGTAACTTCGAATTGCACAGTAACACGGTTTCGTTGATAAAATGTAATGACGGAGCATTACTGGACGGAATAAAAGTGCGCGTATAATTTCTAAGTGGAAGAATGTATCGACCAGGCGTAATAAATGTTAATACGCATTTATTGCTTCCAAGAGGCGATATTAAGATCGTCAGCATGGCGTCGCCGGACTGGCGTCAACCATGGACATTAAAGGAGAAAACGATCCTCATAACGCTCTGATATTGCGACAGGCATCCCCCAGACCCGTGATTACACCAAGGAATCGTGTTTATCGTCGTTGGATGTCGTATCTCTGAGCGCCCCTCTGTCTCCAACCCGTTGATCATCGCCTATCCCTTAATAATTAATTCTTCAATTACTCACGCGGTAAAATTCTGTTTTATAATTCTCTCGCTTTCGAATGCCGCGATTCTCGAGCACACCGGTTTCTTAATTCTCTGATCGCAGAATTTTCAAATCTCTTTCACTCTCCTCGAGATTGTTCCACCTCGAACTAAATACTTCAGTACGTTGCCGTAGCAGCAACATAAAACTCAATTGGTACCACCAACTCGCGCGAATTGAATTTTTCACGACTTCAAACCGGATCCTCCTGGCTTGGGGTGCACTCGAAACCGTAGCCAGGATTCGTACAGCTACGTCTCTGTTATTTGCAGAGCTAATTTTGTACTCGCTAATCGATTTACTTTGCCCGGAGAATCTTATTCCGCGGTCGTCGCGTCGAACAGTAAATCCAATTAAAGATACATCCTTTCTCCCCCTCCCCGATACTTCTATCGATTCTGTGACCGGGCCGTTTTCGTTTCGACGAATGAAATGTCTCGATTTTTCGATCAACCGTGACGCGATAAATAAAAATGAGTCGATCAAAATGTCCGGATGCATAGGTATCCTCCATGTTATCCAACTAACTTGAATTGGGACCAGAGTTTGTAGGAACGAATACTCCAATATCGAACGCAAGAAGAGTAATTATATAATGTGTATCAAAATGTTTTTATAACAAGTTACCGGCTCGTTCGACAGTCTGAAGCTTTTTGACGGCGAGAGATATTCATTTAAAATAGAACGAAATTGCCAATGAAACGTCCACATAACGCCTCTGTCTATTGATCTTTCTCTATGAAATTCTAATAACCATTTAGCCGGCGTGCACAGTCGACGCTTTTAGATCAACGTGCTTTTCGAGATGTATCCATTTATAAATTGAATACGAATTCAATCTTCCTATTGAACGCGATTCCCCTCGCTCGTACGCTGCTCGTATTCTTTCCGTTCGTATTATTATTAATAAACGTATCGTGTACTCGACGGAATTATTAAGCGCGTTTAACGGTAAATCAAATCCCATCAAAAGCATAATTAATCCCGCGGTGAGCAAACACATTGTTCAACATCGGATAATGTACAAACAGCGATGTATTGGAATACCATCGCCGCGATTTACCTGAAACAACTCTCTAATAGGGCAAATTAAATCAATTCTGCCGTATTCAAGAGTCTCTCAGAATTTATTTTCAAATTTAAACCCGTGAGTATCGAGGAAGATAAAAATCAAGACGAATAGACTCGCGTGGGGCGAGTTTTCAGGATGCATATCGCACTCCGCCGCGAGCAAGAAATGCGTTTCCTATTCGCAAAGAGATACTGAAAGCTCGAGGAAGCGAGCAGGATGAAGAGGGATGGAAGGCAGCGGTATCGAGTGACAGCGCTTCGATCCCGTCTCGAACCCCTATTCAAGGGAAACATATTCGAAACGGATCCAACCGTTTTAAGAGCATCTGCTGGCACAATGGGATTTCGCGGGCGAACGAGCAGGAATACACATGGCGGCCGCGCGTAAAACGCGTCCACCGCTCGCCGTTTCCGGCGGAGGTGCACTCGGGACCCGCGAAACCTTTCTGCCAATCGAAGCGTGTCCGCGACACACGAATATTTCAACACCGTCAGCAGGGCCTGTTTAATGACTTGCTGCAAATGAAGCCAATCGATGATCCTTTTTTCGATGCCTAGCGCGTTTCCAGACGAACCGACCACCGCCACCCCCAAACTGACGCGGTTACACAACAACGGTATCTCCCTTGCAAAATACGAGATCCACTCTAGTATTTTTGCTAGCTATAACGTAGCTCGCTTCGATATTGCCAACTTTTTCGCATTTTTTTTTTTTTTTTTTCTCGTAGAGATTCCAACAGTACGACTCTATACGAGCTACTGGTTATATTTTTTTTAGGTTGAATCTGGCAACTCGTCCATTCATACGCCCGATATTGTTCCCGCGGAACTTTTGATATAGGATTGTTGGTGATTTGTAGTTGATATCAGAATTTGCAATTAAAATTTTTCAAAAATACAGCGACACTGCCAGGCACGCAACGTTATACCGCGTTTTAATTCCTTTCTCGAATTCTACAAACGGTGAAACAATACTCGAAACCTCGCGCGTGGCGTGCACGATAGCCGCGAAGAGTTCTGCGAATCGAAGTGTATTTTCGTTTGCCGATGTTATTTTTATCGGCGTTTTCACGGACGCTCACTTTCCCCGTTCGCGATCCTCAAGACCAACGAGAAGACAAACAGCGGAGAGGAGGCTCTAACCCTCTCGATGGCTGGGGCGATTTTAAGATTCCTGGCACGCGTGTAGCACGTTACAGGCCGGTCACGACCGTGTCTCGAGCTCCCTCGCGGCCCTCTGTCCATTCAACTTCGGCGAACCGATCGTCTTCCGAGCATAGCATTTATTAAACGCGATAGTGATGAATGGAGTCTCATCAACGGTCATCGATCAGTTCGATTCTTTTTTGCTTTTAATGGCCCGGCGTGCTCGCGATAGCGCATGCAAATAATCACGATAAATCGTCGAATAATTACGCGGAGAAATTATTCATTTGTTGCGCGAACTTCCGCGCTAATTATACCAGGCGAATTTATCTATGCTGGAGCAGGTGTAATGAATTTATCTCGCGTCCCGCGACAGTACATATATGCGGCTGAAATATACCCCTCGATAATTCTCTTCGATTCGAGGTATAAACGCCGGCGGGTAATATTTTCGGGAAATTTTATGCTGCTAACTATTTTAAAGTAGGTCACCCGGCTTGTTACACTCGCTGGAGATCTCTAACTTTTTAATTACCGCTATTTTTTTCAACTTTTAATCGTAATTCTCGAGAGACAGCGAGAAACAAGCGTGCGACTAATAAATGTCGGGAAATTTAATAACGAACCTGAGGATATAGTAGAGGTAGCGAGGTACGATTTCACTTTCGATCGTTCTACGGCTCTGCCTACTCGCGAGCGTATTGTCGTCAGAGATCCATGGAGAACGGGTTGATGAACGGCTCGCGCGATTCGGAACATGTGAGAAATGAAAGATCGAAGGGTCCTCCGGGCCAGGTCTGGCATCGAGGAGCGTTTTATCCGGACAATCGATGGAACGCGGGTCAGAATCACGGCGAAGACGCGGTAAGGTGAAGGTCTAGGGTGCTTCGACGGGGCTACGAGGCCAGATTTATAGTAGATGCACGTGGCGTGCTGCCAACGACAAGGCGCCACGATATTGCCGCTTTAGTCACCCCTGTTAGGACTTCTCTTTGTCCAGCTGCTCGTCTACGTAATAAATAACAGAAACGACCACTGAAAACTGAATATTTACGAAGGAATTCGGTGATCATCTTAGCATACTGCTCCTTGCTCTGCCACTTCCCTCTTTTGCTCCTTTCCCGTCTCTTTCCACGAATGACCAAGGGTTACTTTGATAGCTATATTTACCCAGACACTGATACATTATGACAACACGGTCGACCATTTCGACGAAAGACTCGTTACACGTTTCACTTTCGCGCAAGCTGAAGAAACAATTGCCCGAAATTTTCCTCGATTCATTCTTGCCAATGTGGCGATCGTTACTGGTTCGAGTGTCCTCCCGATGTCTACATCGTTCTTAATTACACGAGGAATTCGCTCGAGCACACCTCTCGTTAGAAGTCAGAAAACGGAACAACTGTTTTCTACCGAGTTTCTAATTCTCAAGAAACCCGCCAGCCATGCCAGACAGTTACCCATGCCAAACGCGATCCCGCAATTCGTTTCCGCGGGACCTCCCCGAGGAAATTGCGCGACGCTAATTATCGAATGGCTCTCGCCACGGCGAACGGAGTATCGGACGGCGCCAGACAATTAGCTTGGTAAATTCCGCGAAGAAGTTCGCCAGGACGCGACACGGGAACGAGCAGTTGTAGTAAGAGTGATAGAAAAAGAGCGAGAAAGAGAGAGAGAGAGAGAGAGAGAGAGAGAGAGAGAGAGAGAGAGAGAGAGAGAGAGAGAACAGAGGGAAAGGAGGGGAGAAGGAAAGCACGGCCGAGTTAACTTTAATTGCCCGGTTGGCTACATAATAAATGACATTGCAGACGGCCAAGCGGAGGAAAAATTGTTTCGTCCTCCGCCTCCTACGCTCCTCCAACCCTTTATCCGTTCGCCGGCTACGTTCTCCGACCTCTTCGTTCCGCTTTCGTTCGGCCTGCTCGCTGGAACGATCTCTGCGTCGAAGCCTCAGGAAACCGGGACGTATTGATGGCTGTGTAATCTTATTTTCAGCGATACATTCATCTTCGACGCGTCACTTGCGACGCTGGTACGATCCTTCCGCCAGGATTTATTACCGGAATTAAATTCTCGCCGGTGTCCCACGCGAGTAAAACTGGCTACCAATCGGCACGCCTTTCTCTATTCTCACCTCGATCAGGGAATGTCTATAATTTACGGCCGTACGAAATTGCAGTCAAGATAGGATCTGGAAGTTGTGCATTCTTGAGACGAGCCGAGATATTGCGATCGCGCGATCTGACTCGCTTTCAACGGCGAGTGCCAATCCGATTAGTTTCTTCGCTACTTTCTTTTATTTTACTCCGATGTCTACGAGTCCCCGTTCCTCGAGCTTGTCTCGTTGTTTCCGGCTGTCAATTGAAATGATTTACCGCCGTCCACTCCCGCAACGCATTCCCCAATCGAACGGAACACGAATAAAAAGCACGAGCCACCGTCCCGTTCAATGAATCTCTCTATCGACTTCCCGATGGCGTCACTTTCCGCGTGGTCAACGACACGAACCGGCTTCCGCTGGATCGGCGCCCCTTCCGCCGCTTTTTCTTCGCTTTTCCGCTTTAAGAACGCGCACTGGATGCCGAACAAGCGGCGCTTAAAGTACTTTCATAGCGGGACGACTAATTAGAGCGATTTAGCGTCCGTCGTCGACGTTTATTTGGAATGCAAATGCAGACTTCCCCCAACCCTTCTTCCACTGTTCGCCTCTCTCGGGTCCTCCTACTTTCGTTTTCCCCGTTGCTCTTTCCGCAACCAGCCCTTTACTCGTCCCCCACCCTCCCTGTTCCTCTCCTTTTCGTTCTCCTCTCTCGTTTTTCCCGCCATTCCTTCCACTGTACCACGCTACCACTCCGTGTTCTCTTCGTCGCTTTGCTCTCTCCTCCGTCATTCGTCCCCCCTATATTGTTCACCCTTTCTCTCGGTTCTTTAATCCCCTGCTAGTTTCACCCCTTCTCTCAATGCGTTATTTTCGAATTTTGCGAGGCCTACACGCGCAGCACCTTCTGATCCCTAAAGCTCCGGTTCCGTGGGTCAACTCGTTGAAGCGTTCTTCTTGGCAAAATTTTCAGACAACAGAACAGTTGAATGATTAATCGCTCGAACGTTTGATAAAAAATCCTAATTCGTTCCAGCTGATTCATAATAAATGCGTACACTCTTTTCGTTCCTCGACGAACACGTTTCCCTTCGTCTCATAATTAAAAACAACTGAACGAACCGTTGGAACGTGTAATCAAAGGGAGAAGAAGGCGCGCGAGGCGTCTTGCCACCGCTCGTAACGAGTGGAAACGGGTGTTTTCGACGCGGGGTGGTTCTCGACCGCGAAGAGGCAGCGCGACTTAACCGGAGAGAAAGAAGGGGTGGTCGATGGAAGGGTGCGCGGCGCTTGAATGGGGGGCAATCGAATGAATGGAAAGCGCGACTGGATGGCTCCGCGTCGTCAGGACCCAGGCTGAAAGGGATGCTAGGTGTTGTTTAAGGGTTATTGTTGCGGCCCTTTTGTCCCGTCGGTTCGCGAGAGCCAGTCTGCGTCGAATGTAATTTATCGGAGCGGAAAAAGGGCGCGTTATCTCGGCGGTCGCCGCCGTGGCGCTTTTATCGTAGCGCGTCGACCGGAGAATCGCGAGGTTAGCTCTTTTGCCCCGCCGAATTTCGGGGTTAAATTGGGGGTTATTCTGAATCTCCTTACCCCCTCGTAACTGCTCGAGGAAATGCAATATCGCGAACTGTGTTGAATTGTAACGGACAATACGTTCGTAAAATATCTTTAGCATAAACGAATGTGCTTCGTGTTTATTAAATGTAACTCGCGTCTGTATATCGGCATTTATTTCCCGTCGGTAGCAAAAACATTGCTGCCAGTTTAATATCCAACGAAATGAGAATATTTACTGGAAACGTAAAAAATAACTTTTCGAACAAATTGTACAGATGGATTGTTTGTACATATATTAACAGGCGCTATACAAATGTTGTAAAACAGCGAGATAGAGGTATTATTTCCAGCAGTTTTCTTCAATTAGCCATTTATTAACTTGTTGCTTCGCGTTCGGGTCTCGTTTAAACAACCCTTGGGAGGGGCGATCCAATTTAACCGAATTAGTTTAATTAAAACTCCGGCGATTTTCTAACAACATTACAACTGGTTGACAAAACGAAACCGAGGAAATTTAATTGTTTCAATGTATTTCTCGTCCGGATCTTTCTCCTTTTCTTTGATAATTCCAGTCAGAAAAGAAGCTGGCTAACAGAAATGGAATTCCATTGTCTCGCTTTAACGAAGCACCTGGGATAACGCGAGGCGATGTTCTTTAAAACATTTTAATCTCAAACGCCTATTAGAAAATCAATTATCTCACGGATGTGACGCGCGCCGAAGGATCAACGCACGAGATCTTCTCCGTTGGTATTCTAAACATCGTTGCATCGTCTTTTTATCGTGGGACAAGACGCTTTCATCGCACCCCCATTAGCGTCTCTATCGGTGCGCAGCTGTAGCCTTTTCACCAACTTGGGTGAGGTACGAGCGACACCACCGCGATTTATTACGAATTTTAATAGCAACGATTACTCACCGGCTGACCTGTATACGATGGGGGCCGCGCGAAATCCTGGTAAACCATAAATGTGGTTTTCATGATCATAAACTTCTGACCTGCCGACAATCACGCGTGGAACTTTCTTTTCGTTCGCGCGACGAACGACGTCCGCTCGTTCGGGAAACGCTATTTTCGGTCCCGACCACGGAAACTGCTCGCCATCCTTGTTCGAATTTCCCTCGCCTTTATCCAACCTTCTCCGATAAACGTTTCTTGGAAACCTTGGTTGGTGGATATCTTTACTTGGAAGATACTTCGAGTCGAAGAGAATTATGGTAGATGGAAAATACACACGTATAAGCTGTTTATTCGAACCTAGAAAAAGGTAATCGTACTAAAAAACGACGAGTTAATAAGAAAAGTCGAAGGAAATTTATAGTAAAAATGAATTTTTATTTAATTCAAAGATTCTAGTAAGCTGTAACGGGGACACGGGTTTACCTTTCCTGCAAAACATACTTTTTTGAACGGGTGACATACCCCCGATAATGGACGATAAGATTAAACTGTATCTGCGCGTGGAGATTACATTCGTCGATAAAAACGTGTCCAATCTTCGTCGTTTCAAGTTATTTTCTCAATCATTTTTTCTCAAAGGAATGCGAGAAATAGATCTTCCACTCTAACACGTACGACATATGTACACAATTAATTTAGTGAAAAAAAAGCAATACAAGAGGCATTTAAATTGGAAAAGTCATAAAAAAAAGGGAACTCAATCGTTTAAAACGTTCTGCAACTTTGCACGACCCCTTTTTTCCAGAGACGTAACGATGCACCAGCTGCAGCTTACAGTTGCACCGTTCTTTTTTTAAACAAACCAATGCAACTCCGATAAATTAATTCTACCAACTGCTCGAAACTGCACAAAACCGCGCGCACAGATTAAACGCAGATTTTTCTCCCGGTGCGCGACTCTGATAGGATAAAAGGAGGAGAACCAGCGACAGAAATTATCGCTTGTGTTATGCAGTTAAGGCGTTTAACGTTCCACTAAAATCGCGCTGCGACGAGGAAAAACGTTTAAACCGGCGAAACTTTCGATGCTCAGCTCGCGAAAGTAGCCTCCTGCCTGGCTTCCAACTTTGTCCCAAGTGTTATCGTGTTGGGCACCAGTCGCGACCGTGGCGCGAATAAAATTTCGATGATTCTGCGTTGCAGAAAATATGCGTCTTCCAAAAAACTCTGGAGGATCTCTCGTCGCGGATGGCCGGTGCCGAGGCGATCCAAAGCGGCTGGCAAAATCCGAGCGACGCGAACGAGGCGACGGAATTGCTGAAGCAATTGGAGAAATTCGGGGAACGACTCCTGCCCATCCAGAGGAGCATCGAGTACGCGAACGATCAGGCGAGCGTCTTCGCCTCGAGCAGCGTCATCGTTTCTCACGCTTTGCTGGCGAAACTCGAAGATCTCAACACCAGGTACGTCCCAGCCGCTTGAATACTCTTATTCCGCGAATGACGGTTCGTTTTGCTGAAATCCATTACGCTAACGTGATACGTACGGATGATCTTTCTGCCTCTGAGAAATCTGGCTACCGCGCGCGAGTAATCGTTCAGAATTTTTTAAACTGAGAAGAATGTAAGAAGAACTTGCTAAAAAGTATTGAATGTCCGAAGGTACGCGATTTTCATGTTGCAATCGTGCAGTAGCGACATCAGAAATTAAATATTGAGCGAGATATCCTGTGCTTATACATGATAATAAACACGATATCGACTACTCTCAGAGTTCGAACAGTTCAGTGGCCATTGTAACACGTTACAGCACGGTAACTTTACCTGCAAGACGATGGAGAGGATCTTCGTAGTACTCACAAGGTGTTCAAGTCTAACAGAACTAACGTTCACTCCAATTTCTCAAAATCCTCGTGCCCCCGCGTTTAACCTAGTTCTTTAAACTACCTAGGCCTCGTTTGTTCCCGTTAACATATTCCCCTAACCGTTAAACGAGCCCAGAAGACCCGCATTCTTTCCACGCAACACAATCCATTTGCATACGACGTGGGGCATTGCTTATCGCTCCAGTTACCTAAATAACACATCTCTCGATACCTTTGCTCGATACGAAGATCAGGCAACAAGATCCATTTCCCAGTTCACCGTCTACGTTTCCAGCCACGCGTTCAAGAACCACCCATCGAGAGAGTTCGCTCGCGAAAGATCCAAGCTCCGTCGTTTTGTCTTCCGGTCGTGGATGGCGCTAAGTTTTTCGCGTGTTTTCGCAGGTGGAAGGTGCTGCAAGTGGCGGTTGACGAGCGTTACAAGTTGCTAAGCGGATTTGGAAAGGATGGCAGCACTCCGGGTAGTCAGGCTTTCCTCGCGAGCAGCGTGGAACCACCATGGGAGAGAGCCCTCACACCCGCCAAAGTGCCTTACTATATCAAGTAATCGATCTTCCTCTTTCGCACGAGCGAACACCCGCCGCGCCCTCTCGCCCCGTTCGATTTTAGGGGGTGGCCACCCAGCGTGATCCAGCTGGTGGCGATCTTGAAACGCGAACAAACGAATAATCGAGCCTCGAGGCGACATGAAGTTCGCGCGGACGCTGCCGCGTCGTCCGCGGAGTATTCACGACGCGAATATTTAGTCGGTAGTGCTTGCAAATGGTGATGAAACGATAGAAATTCCAATTTAGATCAGTGATCGGCTTTGAACTCTCGAGCTGAGGTGCTCTGGAATATTGATTGCGTAACCAGTACTCGAAGGATGGTAGCTGGAGGGAGGGAAATGTTTAATCTCCATGGAACAAAAGATAATCGAGTTTACCGTGTGTTGTAATCCGAGCCGTGCCGTTTAATTAATATGCATTAATGAAAAAGAACAGTACGAGTCGCTCGAGCTCCATCTTGTCCGCTTCAGTCGACGGTTGAAGCTGATCTCGGTTCGCTCCGATATTCAGATGATTCCTCAAACTCGGCTCGTAGATAAATTCTTAAAATCGTCAGTTGGCGACTCGAGCCAAGAATCGTGGCCGGATTTAATAAGGATTAAACAAAGTTCTTCCCTCGACTTTGCCAAGTTTCCCCGCGCTGGATCACGGCGGGTGTTGTACGGAAATTTTCGTGGATCTTTTAATCCGCGAGATCGGGCTTGGGACTAATTCCAATGGAACGTTTTGCAGCCATCAGTCGGAGACCACCCACTGGGATCATCCGAAAATGATAGAGCTGATGTCCTCGCTGGCGGATCTGAACGAAGTACGATTTTCCGCGTACAGGACGGCGATGAAGCTGCGCACCGTTCAAAAACGATTGTGCCGTGAGTATTCTTCGAACTCTTGCCCTATTGCGGGCAGCTACGTTGCCAGTTATATTCATTAATTGCTGTAATTCTCTTAATTAATCGCGTGTCTCAGCTGCGATGACTCATTAAGTCGCTGTTGATGGATCTGATCTCTTGCATCGGGAAACAGTACGAAATATTCTCATGGTTATCAGTGGATTTAAATACATTTCGGTTTTTGCAGTCTCGTTTGAGATATAATACGCTTTAAAATAGCTTTCGCGTTGAATAATTTAATTCGTTTGTTCATCGTTCATTTCTTCGGTTGCAGTGGACATGTTGAGCCTTTCCACCGCATTAGAGCAGTTCGATTCGCACGGGCTCCGGGCGCAAAACGACAAACTAATCGACATTCCCGACATGGTGACAGTCCTGACGTCTCTGTACGAAGTGATAACGGCGGACAATCCGACGCAGGTGTCTGTCCCGTTGTGCATCGATTTGGCCATCAACTGGCTTCTCAACGTGTACGATAGGTGAGCGCGAACCGATGCCAGACCCATCATTTATTCAATTAATTAAATAAATCGCGCTTCCCCGATCCTCTTTGCCCGTCCGACGAAATGACATTCACGTTGAAATCGTTGCTCTCTTTTGCAGTCAACGAACCGGTCAGATTCGCGTGCTCTCCTTCAAGGTTGGTCTGGTCCTGTTGTGCAAAGGACACTTGGAAGAGAAATATCGATGTGAGTTCCCATCCGTTCCATTTTCCACGCTCTTGTTTCGAACAGTGAATTCTTTTTGCAACGTTCCTCCCGCTCTATTCCAGATCTATTCCGGCTAATCGCTGATCCGAACAGACTGGTGGATCAACGGAAACTCGGTTTATTATTGCACGACTGCATCCAAGTGCCAAGGCAGTTAGGAGAAGTGGCGGCGTTCGGCGGATCGAACATCGAGCCAAGCGTTCGCAGCTGCTTCGAGAAGGCTGGAAAGGACAAAAATGAGATAGAGGCGGTGCACTTTTTGAGCTGGCTGCAACAAGAGCCGCAGAGCATGGTCTGGCTGCCTGTGCTCCATAGACTCTCCGCCGCAGAGAGCGCGAAGCATCAAGCGAAGTGTAACATATGCAAGGAGTATCCCATCACTGGATTCAGGTACGACTTTTTTTTACTCCCGCAAAAAGATTGTACATAAACTTTCAAGCCTCGATAACCGACTCAGGTTTTCAACTCAATATCCTCCTCTTTCGATCGCAGATATCGTTGCTTGAAATGCTTCAACTTCGACATGTGCCAGAACTGCTTCTTCTCAGGCCGGAAGGCGAAGAACCACAAGTTGACTCATCCCATGCAAGAATATTGCACTGCGGTAAGCGTGTAGAACGTCAAAACTTGTATGTAATAAAATTTCAATATGCGAGCAATGAAAATTTCGCAAATGGACGTTTCGATGCGAGGCAGAGTGACGTAATGCAAACCAGTAACCACGCGACTATTCGTTTTACAGACCACGTCTGGCGAGGACGTGCGCGACTTCACGAGGGCGCTCCGTAACAAATTCAAGTCGAAGAGATACTTCAAGAAACACCCAAGGGTCGGTTATCTGCCGGTGCAAACCGTGTTGGAGGGCGACGCGCTCGAGAGCCCCGCTCCGTCGCCGCAGCACAGCTCTCTCAGCCAGGACATGCACTCCCGATTGGAGATGTACGCGTCCCGGCTGGCGGAGGTCGAGCTGTCGCGCACAAGGAGCAACTCGACGCCGGATAGCGACGACGAGCACCAGCTGATCGCGCACTATTGCCAGAGCCTGAACGGCGGCGACAATGTGAACGTGCCAAGGAGTCCGGTGCAGGTGATGCAAGCGATCGACGCTGAACAAAGGGAGGAACTCGAGGCGATGATCCGCGAGCTGGAGGAAGAGAACGCGACGCTGCAAGCGGAATACGAACGATTACGCTCGAAACAGACGCCAGGCTCCACGCCTGAGGACGGCCACGGCAACAGACAGCCTGACTGCGACATGATCGCCGAGGCGAAATTGTTGAGACAGCACAAGGGCAGATTAGAAGCGCGCATGCAGATACTGGAGGATCATAATCGTCAGCTGGAAGCGCAACTGCAGAGACTCAGACAACTTTTGGACGAGGTTGGTTCAACACATTTCTATTCGTCGCGACGATTTTGAGTTTCCAGAAAATTTGAAAACTTGTCGTTTTCGTTGCTTCGCAGCCGAACGCTTCCTCGCCTTCGAAGACCGGCACGCTGCAGACGCGAAGCGTAACAGCTTCTCAACTGGCAACCGATTCGCCTGCTAAAATGAACGGACACTACCACGATTCCCCAGGTATGTTACGCGAAAACCCGAACGTCGACTTTGCGTTGAATTAAAATTTCATAAGAGCAATCCTTGATTTCCTAATCGCGAACAAAATCAAATTTCTATCGTTATTTACGCAAACAATACTCGCCACAATTAGAACCTCCATTCCTCGGGTTAATTTTTATTTCGATCCAAACAACCATTTCACGCAAAACGAAATCCTCTTCCGCACCCATCGCACATGGGCGTAAACGATTTTCAATACTGGCATAAATGCACGCCAGCCATGGAATCACGGTCATTATTCAAAAATAAGTGGGCGCAGGGTATTTCTGGCGCTAGATACTAACCGCATATTAATGAGCGTTTCATAACGTGCCGAGGAGATTAGCATAAAGCTTATTGGTATGGGTGTATGGACGTAGGTGGTGGAGGCTCGAACGAGGGAAGAGTGAGCAGTTTAGAGAGGCCACCACCGCCACCGCATTCTCACAGCGTTGCCCATAACGTGGGCAATCTCTTGCACATGGCAGGTTCGTTCCATTCATCGTGTACTAAATTAGTACGATCAATTTCTGTATATGTAGCATATTTATATAAAAACAGAATTTGCTATGTCGAACGTCTCTCATGCACGACCTCGTCTCTGCTTAACAATAACAATGCTTTTCCTGTTTTTCACGCCACAGAATGGATGTAAGGTGAGACTATCATTGCTTCTTTCCTGCCGATTCTTCTTGTACGCAGTGTTTGTGCCGACTAGGCTATTCTCGTCGCATTCAAAACTCGAGAATCGGTCGATATCAATTAATATTTACCTATACACACTTTTATCTCGTCTGCTCGTCGCTTTCGTCTCTACGTGCTTACGGTCACGAGCTCCCCCATTTCAACTACTTATCCGCCACGCACTGTATCCGTCATCCACGTATACCTGCATGACATATACCTACTGAAACGCATTAACGTTTAAACGTGAGATAACAATGTCCTCCTGTGTTCAAGTGTAGCCGATCTTCGTGTGAATACTTTTGTGTAACACTAGCGAACGGTAGAGAACGCTCGGTTCGA
Organism: Xylocopa sonorina; assembly: GCF_050948175.1. NCBI lineage: Eukaryota > Metazoa > Arthropoda > Insecta > Hymenoptera > Apidae > Xylocopa > Xylocopa sonorina. The sequence goes on along the minus strand of NC_135197.1, from coordinate 7,354,487 downwards.
TCGAGATCGAAAGTAGACCTAAAATACTTCTCTTTTAGGAGACTTAGGGAAAGCAGTCGGTGAACTGGTGACAGTGATGACCAGCGAGGACACGTCGAAAACGAACGGGCAAAGGGCGCCACCACCGGCTTTCAAATAACGGTTATCACCGGCCGATTAACTCATTCCGAGGGGTACTGTCTTACATTTCAACGAAATCGAGGCAAGCGTCGCGAAACGAAACGAAACGAACCTAAAACGAAATCGATTTCCGATCGATCCCGCGCCATATACACACGACACACGCGCGCGCGCGCGCGCGCGAGATCCCGCGGATGTTTCGAGATGTTTTAATTGACCAAACGTAAGAAGCCTGGCTCTAAACGCATATCAATGGAAGAAGAATATCACACAAAGCATGCAGGGTCAGGGTGGCCGCCACAGTGGTTTTGGGTATTTTATAAGTTTTGATATACATACACCGTTGTATAGTCTAAATTGTATCGAATAAGACGATTATGGTTTAACTATGGCGGCTCCTTGGGAAGTAACATTACTACATATTGACACGTCATATCATTAAAGAAAAGAAGAAAAAGAGAAAAATGCGTAAAGCGTAATCGCACGCGAAATACGATGGAGAAGAGATTGAATCAATTGTTATATGCTTAGTAGTTAAAAGAAAACTTATTACGGAAGAGATGATGAGTCGAAGATGATTACGAAGACGTAACGATTATAAGATAAATTACACAGAGGGAGATATCATTAACAGTGCATGCAAAAGCAATGTATCAAATCACGTACTCTATTCTAGATCGTAGGCTATATTTACATACCCATTCTGTTCACTGCCACGGGCTCTTCCTCGACATTGAATAGCATATACCGATGTACATGTTACATGACTCTAGGCGGCGCGTTAAATAATGAAAAGAGTGACAACTGGGCGAAAGGAAAGACGAGGAGAGAGAGCAGAAGGTATGAAAGAGAAATTCACATATAGACCTGGCATCTTTTCCGTACCCTTGTGAATACGGAAGTTTGCATCGACACATGGATGACACACGTTCACACACGAAAACACGTACATGCATATCATTATATACATATACATATATAAATAAATGAATAAATAAATAAATAAATAAATATATATATATAAATATACGTGGATACATGAGAAACACAAACACACATGTTACGATGGACACGTACACGCTGAGGACTTTTTGTAATCGATAATAAAAACAAAGGCAAAGCAATGTGCATTATAATGACTTTCAAATTTATTTTTTAATCCGGTTACGATCGTTTTTTCATATTTTTTATCATGGATTTTAGATGGCAATGTCTCTTATTTAAGCCTGCCCGGATGTTACTTATATTTAAGAGTATATCGATAAGTATCTAATTTACAAACTGTAGGCTGTATTCTGATATGTAATAAAGTTGTCTAGAAAATAATCACCTCGCTCTCTGTATCTCCACTTAAATTGTAATTGTGATTGCATGTCTTTTTTAGCGCTGAACATCTCTTATCGCGATAAAGGAGAGGTACTTCGATACATGGTAGAAGACTATAGCAAGGAGGGAAAATTAGAAGGAAAAAAGTTAATTCTTCATTATTGAAGGGTACGTGGTACAATGGGAGGCTTTGATAACGATAATTAAAGCTCGAATGAGATCACAGACAATTAATTATCGGCAGTTTGATCGATGAGCCCTCGCGAAACCGCAGGAGGGCCACGCTTTCTTCGCCAGCAGGCCATCCGGATCGCAAGGACGTTACCTTGACTGGACGCCGTTCGATCCGGTTTTTAATCACCCCTCGATGGAAACCGTAAGTGAAACGACAAGGAAGAAAGAAGCGAACCTCCGGGCATAGAATTAATCAGCATAGTAACATCGATATCTGGTTGAAAATAGTACAAAAACAAGAATATCTTATCGTGCTGAAAGGAAACAACACAAAAATACCCACATATATTGGCTGAATCACAATCGAACAAATAAAACGGCTACGTCGGAACGTCTTCGAGCCTTGCAAGCAACATTCCCTTGGATCAAATTCCAGTAGAGTCATTAACATTTTCTGGCCGGTTTGCGCAACGTTCCTCCAACGTGCTTGTTCGACAAATAAGATATAGATTGTGTTGAAACGAATGACTGTCAGATTAGAGACTCCGAGCGGAAAAACGAAGTCGAAGAAAACGTGTTTAAACGTAATATCCTACCGTTCTAACCGGTGGATGTTTATGTATTTACGAATGCAACAGCTTACGAGTATTGCTCTTTTGTCGGACGCAATCCTTATCATATACCATGTAAAATTTCTTTTCCCAGGTAAGGCGAGAAGTAATGGAAATAAAACAGTTATTTCCTCGCGAAGATTACATGGTAAACCGTGCTGGGTCGCGCTCGTCAAAGAACGTAGCTAGCGATTCGAGAGTCCTGCACCAAAAATTGCATTATTGCGCTAGAGCAATAAAACCAATTGCAGCTTAAACAGCGTTCTGTGGCGCATCTTTTGTCGCTGGAACCCCGTTAAAAGTTTACCACGAGTTTTGCCTAAAATAGGTAAAAACCCCCCTCTCCCCTTTGCATGTTTTAGCGATTTAAAATCTATCCCAACCGTATCTGATCGAAACGCTAGCAGAATGTAGTTAATTGTAGCTTAAAGAGCACAAAACATATGGTTTTTGAATAAGGTCCTTACCGAGTATTCCCGTGACACGCGAGGATAGGTCCTTGCACTTAACACAGGTTCGCGTGCGGCTAACGTGAGCACCCGACGCGTGTTTGCTCTCGCACACGTATGCACGCGAGCCAAGATGCACTCTCCTCGGATACTGGTATTGGTGGCCTCGACCTTGGTGCATCGCTCGACTGCACCGTGCATCGTCCCACGCAGTGGCGTAACGCCCAGGTGAGGCTCGAATTTTTTACCTGATCGCGTTCCTCGACGAGGGAAATCGTGTACGCTCGCATATTTACTATTCGAACCGCGACCCTTCCCGCGCAATTAAATTCAATCCAGTTTGAATTCATTGTCCATTAATTGGAATTCTGTGAAAGTTGAAATAGTTTCGTGGAACGCGAGGATTCTTGAGTTTACTTCAGTGATCATGATTTTTTGGAATTACTTGAATAGAATTATAGTATAGTAATAGAGCCTCTCGTGTCTATATTAGAAGAGCTGAACGTCCTGTTAGGCGAACAGAATGTCTCCTAGCAACAGATGCCTTCTTCTATAGCAGGCAATGTGTATTTCTTAGATACCATGCACTATATTCGAATCTACAAATATTTCAGTAGACCGTCAGTCTTCCTTTAATATCAGAATAAGGATGTCATTGATTGTCAATGATTTCAGAAATCCCATTAGAGATAAAGACTGTAGAACGGGAATCAGTGGGCTCGATGCGCTTCTACAAATCATACATTCGTCGGGCTTCGAGTACAGTCGATTGAGTCATCGATACGTGACACGTATACGAAAATACGTAAGCAGAAACTTTAGTGTACGTTAGGATTGGAGAAGGTCGAGTGTAACTGTTTCCTATTATAGCATGTTTCCATTAAACACCTATTACCAATCGGAATCTATTATGATAACCGAGGTCAGTCTTACTCGAAATTAAGTTCCATTCGTTCGTAATCGTTACCACCGAAATTAGCCGGATTCCACGTTACGACATGGATTCCAATAAATTGTCCTATGCAAACGAAATTAACGAGACGCGGCAAGAAGATGCTTTGCATAGATTGTTTCAAAAGCTGCGCGTCGCACGGCGTAGAGCCTCGTTATTAACTGAATTCCATGCATTTCTTCGGTTACGGCAATGCTTTTCTCACGGGGCACTGAACGTCCTTAGGATACAGTGGAGACGCGAGCAAACCGATGTACACGGTCACATCGTATGCGGCTTGCCGAGGAAATATATCGTAGGACTCCTGTTGTAGTATCCAAGTGAAAATCGACTTGAATCTTTCGTCTAAAAGTCTCACTGACTCATCGATGATGTAAAGGCCAACGTCGACTTCCGAAGAGGAACAAATTAGAAATGCAAAGCTATGTAAACTAATGCCCCGCATGACAGAACAACTCATCACCTAATCGTAGCACGGAATATTATTTGTAGTGTTAATAATCGTGCAACATGCTTTAAATGTCTGTCGCGATATACAGTATTCTTAACTTTCTTTTATTTTTTTCTTTTTACTCAGAATTGTTTGTAAAAGAAGTTTGTATTACAAGAGTGAATAGGAAAGGTGGAAGGTGCGTGCAGTAACTGGAAAGTTCGGATTTATTTGAAGAGAGGGAACGAACCGAGATGCACGCGTAAAAAATTCTTTGTCGTGTTATTGCCAGTTCCGTTTCCAGAACGAGTTCTCGTCGCAGCGTCCTAAAGCAACAGAGGGGCTCGAGAAAGTGGTCAGGATAAAGGTAGTCGAAGGATCGTGCAGTATTCATCGTAGGTTCTATGACCTGACTGGTATTCTTTCACCTCGACGATCATTTTCGTGACTATTTCCAGAAAACTATTAAATATTACCTAAGTTCTCTTCTTAGACGTAAATTACGTTCGATGAACGTTAAAAATAACATTGAAAAACTCATATAAATGTAATTTAAAAAATCTATTGACAGATAGTAGGTATTTGTTAATTCTGTTGACTGGAAATGTTTCGTCGATGACTAAAACCAACTACGATAACATTATCATATCTTAAATTTCTGATACTTTCGAAACGTAGCGAGTGCCATTCAAAGAACTCGCCCGTCTACATCTGGAGCTGACGTCATCGGTACACACAATTCAACCGTACTCTGGTCACATGGTACAAAATTAACAAAGCAGCGTTTGTAAAAAAAAAAACTTGGCCCTCGATAACCCACTTATCCATATACAGACTTAAAACTGACACCGTCAGTTTCGACCTAGATTTCCGCCTTTTCCATTAATCCTTCATTTGACTTCGATAAAATTGACAAGTCTCGCGTTTCATATACAAAATAACGATAATACTTAGACAACTAAACGCTTGCATGGATAAATAGTGATACTTAACCAATTACGAACACCTTTATTATACCATGGTATACTTTTCGTATACAAAATAATTGACATACAATATAATATCTTTACTTTTCAAACTGTCCACCCGTTTCTATTCGTTCGCAGCGCAACCAGAGGACAATCCATTTTGGTACCGCGAGTAAAACACGAGCAATCGCTGGTACCACGGTTAAGACTTAAGTATACCTCCTGAATGTACTCGTGTAGAGATTTTTCGGCACGAAAACGGCTCCAGGAATTCGTCAGAGACGGCGTCTGACGTCACCCTTGTGGCAGACTGGAGAACGGAGGTCACGTGTCGTGGCGTCAGACGAAAACTCAATACTCGGCCAGTCCCACGGCAGCCAATAGGCGTCGGAAGGACTCCCGCCGATCGGCATACGGTCCCGAAGGCGCGTCAGTCGAACCGCAACCGTCGAACGGCAAAGGTCGTTGTACTGGTGATCGTAACGTTCTCGATCCTCGTTCTGTTTGTGCGTCTCTTTTTCAGTGAAACGAATCGAGGGTGACCAGGATGGCCAACAACAGGGCTACCAAGTCTGGATTCGCGGCGGAAGCGCAGAGAAAGGTAAGCGTCGAACTTCTTCCTTCGAACGCGTATCTCTCTGCTTTTGTTTTTTATTCTTCTTTCCCTTTTTTTTTCTTGTTTTCGTTCGGTACTTCGTGACCTACTTCGAGACCATCCCTCCAGGTACTCGACCTACTGAGGGTGGTCGCGCACGCGCGATGCTCAGGGTTCGTTGCATCTGTCTTCTGAGAGATAAATGATTTACAATTGCAACGAGTAGGAAATGGTCATTATCGAAATACGATAGGATTTACGTTTTACTTTTATCCGCCGCGTTCTTCGTTTGGATGATCAAACAGGAATTTGTATTTGGTAAATATTGTGCCACTTTATTGCTAGCTGGAAAAACATTGGGACAATTTACCTGTTTGCTTTGGAGCTCTGTGTACGTTCCAATCAGTTGTGTCTGTAGATTAGAGTAGACGCGTGTATCAGAGGTATTCCACGACGCCTATCGGGGAGTAATCCCATAGGTAATTAGTGAAAGAACGCTGCTGGCCATAGTAATATCGTGACGCGTCTTCAAGGCTCGAAAACACGATTCTCGACGACGAAGTGATCGAGTTATTTCCTAATCATACCTTCTCTGGAATTAATTGATTTATGAGTATGTTAACACAAGTTTCGTTTCGTTCAGTTTCTTTTCTTACAGACTAAAGATAGAAGAATGAGTCTTCATTTATTTATTCAATTCCTCTACGATAAGAAAGCCACAAAGGTCGCGGAAACCGGACAAATTTTCCGCTCCGATAATCGCTCCAAAATGCAACCTTCCTTGCAACGATTCAGAAGGCTATACTTCACGTCTAATTGGTTAGAGTATTCTATATATTTGACGATTATTTTCTTATACTCGACTGCTCGACACAATCGCAATCTTTCACAGAAACGTCCCTCAATTTACCATTAAATGGGGGATATTTTTCGAAAGTTGTACCACTTTTAAAATGAAACGTTTATCGTTCCGCAAATAAAAAGGAATAAGATACAAACGGTCTGAGCAATTTCAAAGTGACATATATCAGCACATTTATGCGGATGGAAATGGTAAACCGTCACGTAAGCGCAGATAAGTCGAGCGCGAGCAAGAGGGTTTACGGGAAGATTATCGTGGTTCCGATACCGTGAAAAGACGCGTCCGTCCCCTTCGTTACACCTGAGGTAGCAACGCTCTTCCATCGAATTTACCTAGGAAGTAAGCGCACGGTTCGTGTGCACGCCTTGCCCCTCGGGGCAACAGCTGCCAGCCGAGCCTTCCTCTGCCACGGGGAATTAAAATGAGACCCAGTTGCCAAAGAAGGGAGCGTCCCTCGACGAAACCCGCTGGCCATGGTACACTTCTTCTTTCTTTCGCCTGCCTACTCACCTTTTGCCTCCCCAATATTTCCAGGCCCGTATGATACAACCCTGAGGATGTTACGTTTACGCGTTACTCTTTCGCAAGTCTAAACAATAGCAGAACACGTAGCAGCGTCTGGTTTGCGTGAGTTCATTCATGATTTTTAAGAGGCTGCTTCCTCCTGCCAGGTATTTTGAGTGAAAATAATTAAAGTTTTAATACTCTTGTCTCTGATTCGCTATTCTCTATTTGATAGAAAGTTTTGATAGAAACTGTGTACACTTGTGTAGCGGAAAATACCGTGGTTTCGAATCGAAGAACACTGTGATGAAAAAGAAAGAAGACGTTATATTGAAGATTTCGATGAAACAAAAGGGGAAAATAGGGCGCAGCACAAGGGGTTCGTTGTGCAACGGCATCAAGCTCGTTCTTTTTTTTCTTTTTTCGTGAAACAATCCGCGGGTAGCTTGCGCGAAGGACGCTCGTTATGGCACCCGCGGAGGAACGTACGTTCGTTACGAAGATACTCTTATCGCCATTGGAATGCAGCGGTTCGTAAACTGGTTCTTTTATATTTTTGCCGATTTCTCTGCTGATACAGCGATGTTTATCCAGCGATTAAGAATCGCCATTTTTCGAGTATGACTCGACGAATCGTTGTAATTACTGTAACGCTACAGGCTCACGCAATTATTTAGAAATTTTATGAAAATTGCCGCTAATAAATATGCATGCATGCGCATACGTGCCACGGTAATTTCAGAGCGGCGAAAGGTCAACGATAGCATTGTTATCGGTGGCTTGAGGCTCGCTTCACGAACCATTATCATTTTTCCATTACTGGGTCAATCGGTGCAACGATCTTCTTCAAGGAAAGATTTGTCCGCTTCTTTTCAGAGGAAAGTAACTGGTGATAACAGAAAATTACAACTCACAGAATTACCGCACGTTGACTAATCACTCGATAAGCTATTTCACAAAAATATGATTCACCCTTAAAATTATTACTCACACACCACAATGGAGTCCAAGTAATCCGTAGGCACGCATAGCAACCAAAGGATAAAATCATTCTCGCCACGGTATATATTGTAGTACACACACGCGCGATCGAGGCAGATAGTTCGAGGGAAAAAATTCGTCAAGTCAGCCTAGCCTTCGAAACCTGTTGTACCGCGTGTGCTCTAAAGTAACTGTTATCGTAACGTACATTGTCATCGGTGCCCAGAGGTACAACTCGACGTTCCTGCATCGAAAACTCTCTGTAAATCATCTCGAACGAAACGTCTCTATTGAAAATTCTCGTTTCGCGATCGGCAAGGAACGTGCGAGTGTTACTAAAACGTAAAACACGCGCGTGTTTCCACGGAATGCATCTTTTTTTCTTTTGTTTTTCTTCGTAGCCGTTCGCCATTCGCTCGCGATACCAACGATCAACTTAAAATCGGATACCACAATTATTTATCGCACCCCAGTTTAAAACACGCTCCGCCCTCCTGATCTGTGGGCACTATTTTCGTGGATCGTTACACGAATTTTGCCCAACTGGCGATCGTTCCCCGTGGCACACCATACGGTTGTAGTGTATACACGATGTTGCGTTACAAAATAGAGATAACAATTATAGCCACGTGTTTCCGTGAACGTAGACCGGTATGAATGCGCGGCATTATGCTGCGGGTCTAAATATAGGCGTGCTTCATCCCCATGGGGAGGATATCTGTATTAACCACCGGAAACACTATAAAGTGGTTTCCGTTTTAGGTACGAATAGCTGAAGGCGTACACGGAGAAACACTCGCTCCTTACTATTTTCGTTCGCAAGCCCGATCGCTGATGCCGGATTAACGGTGGGATCTTCAGGCTGTTGCATCCGCCTTCCGTTGATTTCTCACGTCCCCTATCCTCCGTTCCCTTCCGCTTCTCGAATCTTCGCGTGCGAACCGCTCTCCATTCGCGAACGAAAATTCTTCGTAAATTACGAAATTACAAATTATATTTTGGTGAACGATCGACGTGTCCTGGCAGCTGAATTTTTTTTGGATTTGTCCGTTCGTTTTAAACGGGGAAGAGTGTGGGAATTCATCGAATTTCCGTTATCGCGGTGGATAGAATCTCTGGTGGTTAGGTTTCTCGCGGTTTGCAATCCGAAGTCGTGGAATCCGAGTACGAAGAACATCGTGTTAGCAACGGAAATCTGTATAGACACAAATCATTAGTTGACGCGCGAGGCTGAGCATGGCAATAGAGCCGAAGGACAACGTGCGTGTAATACAAATTCTGCTGCTCGTGTCTCGGATACGAGCCCGTGGAATAACGTATCCAACATCGACGATGAGCTTCTCGACGGTTCTCTTTTTCGCGAGAATGGACGCCCGCGGACGTTCCCCGCGACTCTGATTCATCGAGACACCTCGACGGAAGTCTAACGCGAAGAGTTCTCGATGAAAACGCATTGGTAGAGCCCCGTTAGCTTGATTTATCGTCGACGAAAATGATCATCGGTACGCGGACTAATCGTTGAGTTATGTACGAGGAAGCGATGCTTCCTGTTCGAGTCGCTAGGATTAATGGCTCTTTTAAAATCGTTGAACGGCGCAACGTTTAATAGTAATTACCATAAAATATTAATTTCAATGCGTACGGAATTTATCATTCGTTTTCTCGCTCGAGCAATGCTTAATCATTGAAAGTACTCGGCTCAAGTGCGCGGAATGCACTCGTGGTATTTAAAATTTGATCACCATCTGGTGGCGGTCGAAGGAGGACGCTGTTTAGAAGAAATTACCACGGGAACCATAATCGTCAAGTCCCTTGGCTCTTCGTAGTAGAGTGTCGCGATAAAGTTAAGTGCACGAGTCCAAGGGAACTTTCTCTTGCTCGTGAGTCACTCGAACATAGCTTCTTCCTTATGTCATAAACACGCCAGCTATTATATATCCATCAACTTAACTCAACTTCAATTACCGATCGTTCGTGTCAATGGTTTCTTACTTAATCGCGACGCGTTAGAATGCCTCTAATTATACGCGTACGATCCTGCAGCCACGAAACTTTACTTCGTGCGCGAGGAGATTCGATGAGAATTGAATAGAATTTCGATCCTAAGTGCAGCGTCCTCCTTCTCCGCGAGGTTAAACGTCGTAGAATTCGTGCTCGAGGTGATTACTATTGGCATGCGAGAAAGCAATTATCCGAACCAGTTCGAAGTAGCTGAGAAAGTAATTAATTAATTAAGAGTACGCGACACGCGAAAAATGACCGAGTTACAGGGACCCTCAAGAGCAGCCTCGACACGGTCTCCCCTTCGTGGCCTTGCGTTCTTACAAATTAACAGTCTTGAATTCCCACGAGTGCTAGGGTGGGTTTCACGGTCGAGGGACTACCGTGAACTTCTCGTTGCATCTCGAACGCGGTTTCTATCGGTCGAAGTCTCGCGTTTGTGTCCCCATTTTAGAACTTGGAATTGAACGAACGTGATCTTAATTATTTGGAATGCATCCAGAAGCCAAGAAGATCGAAATCGTAGGGTCGAAATAACGAAAAGAAAAGCGTAGGCCGCGCAACGAAAATGGCGAACGGAGCGGCGAAACGGATTAGAGCAATCCTCCGTGGCGATTGTATAATCGTGTGACGTGTTTAAGAGCGACGTTGTTCAATTAGCAAAGTTCCACGCGGCGAATGTCCGACACGAAACGATGACGCCTTACCCGCTCGGGCTTCATCTCGTTTAGAGGTCCTTATATGGCCTACGAGAAGCAGCCAACCTTCGAGAAGGCTCACGTTTGAAAACGCGCGGCAGTATGCACGCGCGTGCTACTGTGCCACGGAATTACGCAATGGTGAGCCGTCGCGAAGTGGGTCAACGATTTTTCTGAATCTGGATTGCGCTTTTTCTCGGTGAGCTCATCAACAATTGCAAATTTCAACGATCGAGGAATGCATTTTGACATTCTATACGTAAGCGAATTAACGCGATGAGTGGTAACAGCGTGGCATTGGAACTGCGCGATGTTAATTAGTTTGTTTCAATTGCGCACGATTTTGTTGGACACTTTTACACGTATTCTAATGGAGAATGACATTGTTGAGTGTTAGAAAGTGGGTCGTCCCTATCGAATCGATCTACGACAAATCGAATCGCCCTTAATGGTGGTCCACCATCCGCGAGAGATCGTTAAGCTCGATCGTTTCAGGAGCAAATCCTCCGTCATCGGCGCGAGTTTTGCACCGATATGGAAACTGGTCGATCGAAGAGGGGGACCTTCTTTAAATGCGGTTCTCCTTGCGTTCGCGATCAAGGTGAATCGATGTAATCGACGCGAGGTTCCCTCTTTTTCTTTTTCGACTAGCGAAACGGAATTCTGGACCCACCTCGCGATTTTCATCCAGCTGAACTCGTTCCTGGTGAAAATAAAAGTCGCGCGAGATTGCATTTTAATCAAGCAAAACGCCGCGTTTATTACGTATAATTAGCGTATTATGAATTCCTGCTTCCAGTCGGTACAAACTTGATACGATTGCCACAATATCGCCTCGATATCTGTACGACGTTTACTCGATACCAATTCCAATTGATAATAGCTCGTTAAAAATCGCTTTGCGGTTCAATTCGATGATTCTTATCGTTTAGACGGCAACTGAATCGCAATTAACCGCAGCACCGTGGCTACTAAAATATCCTGTGCGATATCTGTTCGCGACTCTTATCTCTAACAAAGTACAATTATCTTTAATCGATAGCTGGAGAGCAATTATAGAAAACTGCCAATCGCATAAGTTCCTCATCGCTCGATGGATCGTATACAAAGTTTTCCATTGATTTCAAGCTTTTACTTAAGAGACTTCTTTCCCCAATCGTTAAGTTGGTTAACAACGTTAATTCCACGGCCAGTAAATTAATCTAACCGAGCCACGGTGTAACGAGGGAAACGATCTTGCCAATGCTGGTCTCGTACGTTCGAGGATAGCAATTCCTTCAATTTACCCACTGGTTCATTGATGGTCAGGCCTCTGACCCAATTTCATGACCGTGAACGAGCTAGAGCACCATTAAAAGCGTCGTTGTCGCAACTTGCCTGGAAAACACGAGGCGATCCTTTAATTGCAGACACTTGCATCGTCGACTGACGCACTCATCTACATACTTTCTGCAACGATCTCGCAACCAAACTTACCTTTGCGTTGGAGGTCCGCTGGAATCGATAGCCCTCCTCCACTTCAGTATTCATTTCCAGGATTCTATTTCTTAACACGCTGACATATTGAAACAATCCAACACGCAGTGCTTACCACATCCTTTTTGCATCAAGAATAAAGAAGAATTTCAGAAGATAGTGTACCCCTTACAAATTTATATAAATCTTAGATATATAAGATGTATTGTATATGGGTTTATACAAGTAATTTATAAAAATTAGCTTATAAGTCTTAGCTTGTAAGTTTTAGTTGTATAAGATGTATTGTATATGAGTTTATACAAGTAATTTATAAAAAATAGCTTATAAATCTTAGCTTGTAAGTGATGTATTGTAAATGGATTTATAACTACAAATTAGCTCGTAAGAACACTTTTGTAGTTTGTAAATTGTCTTTAATATACAATAAATAAATCAATTGCTGTTAATTAATAGTTTAATCATTTAAATACCTGTCCAGCACTCCTAGAATGACCAATTCCAATCCTTAAACGAGAAGGGACTCGTAAAAAATAGTCCCGAACCCAAATAAATTAGTCGGAACTTTGAATCTTGGCGCCTGGAGTCCCAGTATGTCCAGAATTCCTGGAAAATGACGTCACTACCAGGAATCGCCGAAATTCCAGGAATTTTCGATGACGTCATTTCCTGGAAGTGGCACTATTCGGATACCTCCTATGACGTCATGTTCTCCTGATACATTGCCGATTTTTCGACCGAAATTTCCAAAAATCGACTTTGTATCAGGAGAACATGACGTCATAGGAGGTATGCTTGCCACTTCTAGGAAAATGACGTCACTTCCAAGAATCGCCGAAATTCCAGGAATTCTTGATGACGTCATTTCCAAGAAGTGGCACTATTCGGATACCTCCTATGACGTCATGTTCTCCTGATACATTGCCGATTTTTCGAACAAAATCTTGAAAATCCGACTTTGTATCAGGAGAACATGACGTCATAGGAGGTATCCGAATAGTGCCATTTCTTGGAAATGACGTCATCAGAAATTCCAGGAATTTCGGCGATTCTTGGAAGTGACGTCATTTTCCTAGAAGTGGCAGGAATACCTCCTCGCCACTTATATTCTCCTGTTACAAAGTCGAATTTTCAAGATTTTGGTCGAAAAATCGGCAAAGTATCAGGAGAACATAACATATGAAGAGGTATGCGTGCCACTTCTAGGAAAATGACGTCACTTCCAAGAATCGCCGAAATTCCTGGAATTCTCGATGACGTCATTTCCAAGAAATGGCACTATTCGGATACCTCCTATGACGTCATGTTCTCCTGATACAAAGTCGGATTTTCAAGATTTTGTTCGAAAAATCGGCAATGTATCAGGAGAACATGACGTCATAGGAGGTATCCGAATAGTGCCACTTCTTGGAAATGACGTCATCAAGAATTCCTGGAATTACTGAGAACCCCTATGACGTCATCAAACTTGGATTCTCAAATTGTTGGTCGAAAAATCGGCAATGTATCAGGAGAACATGACGTCATAGGAGGTATCCGAATAGTGCCACTTCTTGGAAATGACGTCATCGAAAATTCCTGGAATTTTGGCGATTCTTGGAAGTGACGTCATTTTCCTAGAAGTGGCAAGCATACCTCCTATGACGTCATGTTCTCCTGATACAAAGTCGATTTTTGGAAATTTTGGTCGAAAAATCGGCAATGTATCAGGAGAACATGACGTCATAGGAGGTATCCGAATAGTGCCACTTCTTGGAAATGACGTCATCGAAAATTCCAGGAATTTCGGCGATTCCTGGTAGTGACGTCATTTTCCAGGAATTCTGGACATACTGGGACTCCAGGCGCCAAGATTCAAAGTTCCGACTAATTTATTTGGGTTTGGGGCTATTTTTTACGAGTACCTTCTCGTTTAAGGATTGGAATTGGTCATTTTAGGAGTGCTGGACAGGTATTTAAATGATTAAACTATTAATTAACAACAATTGAATCATTTATTGTAACTTAGAAACAATTTACAAACTACAAAAGTATTCTTACGAGCTAATTTTTAGTTATAAGTCTATTTACAATACATCTTATAAGACTAACACTTACAAGCTAAGACTTATAAGCTAATTTTTATAAATTACTTGTATAAACTCATGTACAATACATCTTATACAACTAAAACTTACAAGCTAAGACTTATAAGCTAATTTTTATAAATTACTTGTATAAACTCATATACAATACATCTTATACAACTAAAACTTACAAGCTAAGACTTATAAGCTAATTTTTATAAATTACTTGTATAAACTCATATACAATACATCTTACACAATTAAAACTTAGAAAGTGGTGCTAACTTAATACTAACTCCGATCGTAATTCCTTTCCTAATCGTCCAGCTAAAGTAAACGAAATTTATATATTATTTTTATTAATTAGTAGCATGATATCAACGTTCTCTAAGCACGTACGCGATATCTAATCGCGAAGTGCAACGATCAAGTAGTATTATCTAACGTAATAATCTATCTGATCTATTTTCCTTAAAAAAAAACTTTTATTATTTGATCGCGATACGACGCACGATTCGAACAATCAAACCTATGTTTCGACTTAGTAAAGTCTGCCATGATCGCGTATAATACTATTCTTCCTGTCCCGTTTAATTGAATGACGATGGCGTCTTTGCAAGAAGCTCAAGTGCGCTTTTCGGAGGTATCACTCGTAGAAAGAATCAAGGGAAACGATACGAGGGACGAGGGTTCGACCTGCACAACCCCCTCATAATTTCCAACACAATGGACTGCACCACACCCTTCGAACTTTCGATGGCTGCTCGAGGAGACCAGACCTGAAGATCGCCCGGTATGCAACGGATCCTGTATATACATATATGTGCGAGCGTGTAGTAGACGTCACACCCTGTCCCTAAACTTTTCGTTTTACCACGGAGGCTTTCATAAGGCCTAAACGCGGCCTTCGTGGAATCTCGTGTAAGGATGAGTTATATTTATTTTACGCGCGATAAAATAACTCGACGCCGGCGCGCAACGCGCGATCGTTGCTTGTGTATTCCTTAAATTCGTCCGTTCCTTTGGTTTACCGGATTATTTCTAAGATATCTCTAATTTTAGCGAGACGAAACTTTTATCGCGAGCCCTGGTTGCCTCTTCCGTTCGTCCGGCCACGGGAAACGCGACGACGATGCATCCGCGTGGCTGAGCGCGTCGACGAGCCGGAAAAACGAACGAGGACGGCGCGGGTTTATGCAAATTGCCCAGGATGGATCTGCGAACTTGAAGGAATCGGAATAAACCGTGTATTAAGTAATCTGAAAGGTGCTTTCATAAGCTGGACGGGCAGAGATGCTCGAAGGCGCGTACACCTCGTTCCACCCGGCCGCTCTAAACTGCCATTATCTTTTACTCGTGTCAGACGTCACTCTTTTCCCGTTAATGAAATTATCGTCCGCTTACCTAATATCTAAATATAGAATTCGCGTCGTGCCTCGACACCGTCCGCTCCTATCACGGTGATAGCGAACTGGACGCTGGAACGATCCCCGTGTTATCACCGGGTACCAGAAAATGGACACAGATGATTGAACACATTTGTCGACAGCTTTCCTATTCTCATGCTTCAACCCTTCTTGTTACACCGCTGAAAAGTGAAAAGAATTATTGAAGATACCATTTTATTTTTATTTTTGAAGTTTCTCTCGTTTCTGTTACCAATTGTATGAAATATTTGGCAACCTGCTTACTATTCTTTTCGAGTTTCTACCGTATTAGATTGCCAAAAGGTTGTTGCTTAACAAGAATTTGGATTACTCGATAAGGGAGTTATATGAAAAAGGAAAGACTGGAAACAGATAATTTTTGTCTACCAATAACGTAATACTCGCTTGCTCAAACATAACGACTATCTAAGACACGGTGATCGAGTCATTATAAGATAACGCCGTGTGATTCCGTGATAACAGAGTTGACGTTAACAAATAACGAAGACATGAGAAACTACTAGAGTTCAAACATAGAGCCAACGTTGGCAAATGATATCGTATGCTGAAACAACACGGGCTTAGACACGGTAAAAGGTTCGTTCGTTTGTACACAAATGTATTACACGGTGCCTGTTAACGTTTCGTGGACAGAGGTGAGCAGCAATAACAAGATAGCTGACGGAATAGCAAAATAATAAAAATAAAACGAGCTAACAAACTCCTCTCCCGTGAAAGCCCGGACGCTTCGAATTTACCAGTCGTCGCTGGCATCGTTGATAGCGTATCGTAATTGCTCATGCATATTCTTACCTCGCGAGGAAGGCGCAATTTCAACGAGCTGAACGAAGCGTTTGGTGAAAGTGAACACACATCCACCGTGAAATTTCTTTACACGAGACCTACCCGTTGTTTAGCTTCCCAATTTGCACTTGGAAAATTGATTTTACAAGAATCGTTGCGAGAAAGAAACGACGCGCGCCTTTTCGTGGCTTCTCTTGAAACGTCGGAATAGAAAAACCCAGGAGAGAATAGGAAAAACACGAGCTTGATTTGGACACGTTCGAGGATGTAAAAGGGAAACGGGAAATTTACAATTCCTAATGGCGGAGGCGGTTTCTAAACCGTACCTGGCCGGTACCAGACGGTGGTAAAGCTTGGTATATTATTCTAATTGCATGCGCACGATCACGAGACTGCTCGTTTTACGACAGGGGCACGTGAAATACATCACGATCGAGACACCGTATGGCTAACGGAATATGCATACTGCACCGGGATGAATGCCGACGCGGTCCATGCCTGCGAACCTCTCCTTTTTAGGTAGCCTTTACGTGGATAACTGTGCGCCCATTACGCGTTCTCCACGGCTCCTCGCGGTCCTCTCAGGATACTCGCTGAACCCCCGCCAAAACTGTTATCCGTGGCTCCTTCGTTGCGTCTTCTCTGACATCCTGAAAAGTGAAGTTACAAAAACGATTAGAGATTCCTCAAATTCATTTTAAAATCATTATTCATTTAAATACCAGGAGAATCTGACCAATCGATTCCACTTTCTAAAAACTCCTCGAGTTTGGTACCAAATTGTACACACTTTGCGTTTGGTTTCCTCAAAAAGGGATCGTAGGATCAAATTTTCCTACAGCTGATCCGTTTGCTTCCCGATACGGTATTCAAGAGCAAAGTCTGCCGCTGAAAAGCTTCTCGAAGAGTCCGAGAGTAGGTGGGAACGCGTTCCCGATCTGCTTAAGCAACGCAGAGAACTTTCTCCGGAACGATGGCTTGCGTTCACGTGGAAGATTTGCGAGGCACCTCGAAGAAACAACGAGCGAAGTGTTGAAACAAGTTGGGTCAGTGACTCCGGCCACGCTCGTGTCGCAGACCCTACAGGATGTGTTACTTGGATCACTGGCACATCGCATAATTAATAACAAGCCTGTCGCCAGTGACTCGTGCCCCTTCGGGCCTGAAAGATTCGCCAGGCTCTCTCCTCAAATCTCTGCTCGCAATGAAACGCGAATTATACAAGAACGATTGCTAAAAAAAAAAGAAAAAGGGGAAATATACTGTTTTTAAAACTGTTAAAATTCTCGACGCGTCGAGTAGTATTTGTCTAACGATGGCGAATGAATTTCTGTTCCAGATTAACAGTAAATACAGCGAAGAGCTGGCGCAGGAATGTTTAGAATGGATCAAGACGATCACTGGCGAGAATATAAGCACCAATGGGGACATGGACAATTTCTATGAGATACTGAAAGACGGGGTCCTTCTTTGCAAGTACATACACTTGGCGAAACGATATCGATCAAGTGTCCCTCCGGTTTTCCGATAACTAACCATCGTTTCTTGTTCGCAGGCTGGTGAACGACATCAAGGAAGGCTCAGTGAAAAAGATCAACAAGACCAGCTTGGCCTTCAAATGCATGGAGAACATAAACGCGTTCCTCGAGGCCGCGAAGAACTTGGGCGTCCCAGCCCAAGAGACCTTCCAGACTGTTGATCTTTGGGAGAGACAAAATCTGAATTCGGTCGTAATTTGCTTGCAGTCCCTCGGCAGAAAGGTACACGAGTAACCATCTTATCTTCCTCAGACGGTCCAGATTGTTGTAATTCATACTTACAGTCGAGGCGTACTGTTCGCGCTTCTCGTTACACCTGGAATGCGCGATGCAGACATTTGTTTCACAAAATATAAATAAATATTAATATCGCGAAGCGTTTCTCTAATGTCGAATCGATAATGTTCTGACTGGGAATGTTCATTTTCAGGCGGGTAATTATGGGAAACCAAGCATCGGACCAAAAGAAGCGGACAAGAATGTACGCAACTTCACTGAGGAACAATTGAGGGCTGGACAGGGTGTAATCAGTCTGCAGTACGGCAGCAACAAGGGTGCTAATCAGAGCGGCATTAATTTCGGGAACACCAGACATATGTAAACTCCTCGTACGTCTGAACGTCGATCGAAATAATTCCAGTCTCATCATTCGCGTCTATTATTTTATCCTTACGAATCGCTAGACTTACGGAGAAAATTTCGTTGGTACAATAATGTTTCCTGTCGCGGTCCAAGTTAATTCTAAACGGTGCACAAAACGCATCCTCGCGCGTGCCAGACTTTCTACGCATTTAAACCTAGGAGATAGTGGGATGCAGTATAAAATTTTTCTACGCCGTTTCATCCCAGAGGAACGAGCGATCTCGAGGCTGCACTGTACACCCCCGTCATTCATTGAACGATTGTAAAGCTTTGAACAAACTGAATCTTAAAAGAGTAGCATCCTTTTCTTTATGTTCTCTACTATACGAGCGATCGACGAGTGGCAAACTTCGTTCTCTAATTGTAACGTAAACTTTCTGTTTATTCCATGAAACGTTCGATGAGTCACGGACAGGGGTGTATTATGCGCATCTGTGCTCGGTCTGTAAAAACTGAATAAATATACTTTGGACGATAATACGTACATTGTCAATGTATCGCAAACTGTTGGAAAAAATTCAGTCTTCGACGAGAGAACGGTCTATCCCCAATATGTAAGAAATAAAAAAGTATATTATGCCACTGGACACAATTGGATATTGGTGGCACCGTATTTGTTACATGTTACAGATATAAATTATAAAACGGAGCAGCCGGTGCTATTAGCTGCTCCGTTACTGTTACTGCGGAACCATTTACGAGTTACAGTGTAACCAAATTATATACTTTAAAAAAAAATTCATGTTGCACGTGAGACGATAGCTCTATTATAATTATTGTATAATGATAAATGATATATAATTATATTAAGTATTTTGTACAAATATTTTTTGATGATTATAAAAATAATTTTTCATAATGTATTGATAAAATATGAGTTAATAAATGATCTACACGTAGATACACAAAAATGATCCACTGTCTATGAAAAGTTAGCCTGTTACTCAAATCCTGATGTCTTAGTCCTCTTAACATGCACATTACATACACTTTATTCCCAAATCATACATTCTACAATAAACAGTAACGATTAACACATTTTATTTCAAGAAAGGATAATAATCCAAACCAGAGTTGTATTTGAACTTTTTGCTCCTATCTCTTTTAGCTACTTCTAGAAGCTTTTGAACGCTAGGCCTGAAATATAAAGAAATGTATGAGATATCTATTAGAATTGAAAGAAAATGCTGGTTAAAATAGGCAAATACCTATAGGATGGAGGTAGCATTTCTTCTTCCAATGTACATTTAATTTCAGTGTCAGGTTCATTTTG
Source organism: Xylocopa sonorina (assembly GCF_050948175.1). Classification (NCBI taxonomy): domain Eukaryota; kingdom Metazoa; phylum Arthropoda; class Insecta; order Hymenoptera; family Apidae; genus Xylocopa; species Xylocopa sonorina. Next base: position 7,334,590 of record NC_135197.1, on the reverse strand, counting down.
TTTGAATATCTGTGATCTGATAATGCTTAAGTTTCTTCTACAGTTGTCTTGAACGTTCTCCATTTCACGTGGTGGAATATCGAAACAAATCATAAAATGCCTGAAAACCATAACAAATAATTGCAACATACGCATTGTAATAGACTAGATATAACAAATAGAGTAAAACCAATTTGTAAAAGAAATTGTTAATCGACACTTACGCAGCATGTGTATTCATTTTACCATGAGCAACGGCTTTGCATGGAAGTTCTTTTTCACCCCAATTTTCGATCTTTCTAATAAAACCACCTGTTGCGAATATCGAATCGGCTACGTTCCTCAAAATATTTAAATACTCTGCCTGCAAATACAATTTCTTCGTCAGTAACAAAGTTTACAAATCATTACTTTGTTATTAACAGTAATGCGAAACATGTATATTTAGAGTTCACAAATAGGTTAGCCCAAACATCTTCCACAGAATACATTAAATATTGAAACTTGTTACCGTCATTACCTTGCTTGAAATACGTAACAATAATGGCATTTCGTAGGTTGGCATGTTTATGCGATATTTTTCTTTAAAATAAATTAATTATATCACAAGCGACGATGTACACAAACGGACCTCCCGTTCTGTAGAACTTTGTATGTGACGCTCTAGTGGCGCCATCTCTGTGAAAAGTGCTCAAACTGGTCGCACACAATTATCGACAGCGAAGTAAACTACTTTACATAGGCACCACGGGTAATTGTGTAATAAGTGTGACGTTTACTTGTAGTAGTGGGTACACGTGTATGTACACGGGTATACCGCTTATCTTACGAGCTGTCTCATATTCCTATTGATCACGATATCTCTTAATTAGTTAAATATATCGCGCTTATTTTAACAACAGAGTCATTGACAATTGGCGCATGTAATTTTCGCGTCTAATTAAAAACTGCACAGCTATAGAAGCTGACTTGAAATGTACGTGAAATGAGGTTATGACAAACCTCGTACTGAAAGCATGTACCTCAGGAGAGTACTTTTCAATCTCAGAAAGAAGTATAATATTTCATGTTTGGTTCTCGTGCAACAGCAACAGTACGTGTATTTCCATAATGTAGAGAGAAATTACAATCCTTCGCAGATTTTAACGAATGCATTGCAATACTCTAACGACAGTGCATTGAAGTGTTGGAACTGCAATTTTATGTATAAGTCCGATTTATTTTGCTCAAAGTGCAAAGTACTTCAAGAACCACCGGAAAATGTAACTTATTTCGATTTAATGGGCATACCAGCAAGTTACGATGTGAAAGTTGCTGAGATTCAAAATAAATACAAGGAACTTCAAAAGCAATTACATCCGGATAAATTTGGTGCCAAATCTAATGTAATAGAATGAAATAGGGTGGAATGAAATAGAATTAGTGGTAAATTGATATGACTACCTCTTTTCATTTTTACAGAAAGAAAAGGAACTCTCAGAGATCTTATCATCACTGGTTAATAAAGCCTATAGCACGTTATCGAATCCATTGAAACGAGGATTATACATGTTAGAATTGAATAACATAACAATATCAGAAGAAACAGACAATGTGAACGCAGAATTTTTAATGGAAATTATGGAAAAGAATGAAGAAGTAGACGACGCTGCGGATGATGAAGAAAAAATAAAGAAGTTAGCAGAAGAGAATAGAGCTGTGTTAAATGACCTAATAAGGTAATGTTACTTTTACTAAATTGATTAGTACACTTTATTCTAATAAGTGTGTTCTTTTATATAGGAAGGTAGCAGATGCATTTAGGCAAAACGATATTAAGGAAGCAGAGTTCCTTCTTATACGAATGAAATATTATGATACAATAAATAATAGATTGAAGAAATTAAAACACGACCTAGGTATAGTAGAGTAAACATAGTTTTTTAGTAGTGTACAAAATATCTGTAATATATACATCAATTTTTATGTATAAATGTAAATTGTTACTGTACATATGAAAACTATATGTTGTAATATATTTATTACTTACAAATAAAACCTATGATTTCTATCTTACACTTTGTACAATCTCTTAACATCTTACCTTTGTTAGTTCCTTTTCATTTTTTTATCTCAGGTGTTATACGCTTTTTAAAGCAATATTATACATATGAAGCAAAGACGTGATCATATGAAATAGAAAAAAAAATGACAAGACTCCAAAGAATTAAATTATTGTTGATTATCTATTTTCCATTGTTCGATCCATTGGCATATTCTATTTACATTATCCGTAACTTGATTTACGTTATTACTTGTCAATTCGTGAACTATTTCTTCTCTGTAAGCTAACTTCGCTTCTTCAAGAATTGTTTGAAATATCTCACAATCTATGTTATCTTCTAACTTTTTCCCCGTATAACCCCTGTCCCTTAAACGATCGTACAAAATAGTATTGTCTGTTCTTAAAACGAAAACAATGTCGAACCATCTCTCTGGAAAGAAATCGGCTCCGTGATAGTCAACAATCTTTCCACCCTCACACATAAGACCTTCCATTTCATCCAATAACTGTGATTGGAAAATGTATATTATTTACAGATAAAATAAATATTCAATTAAGTACTTCTCCTACCTTATCCTCGTCTAAAATAGGGCATTGATACACTTCATCGTACTCCTCTAAACATTCTTTTTCGATGGCAAATTTACTAACATCGATCCAGGTTAACCCAGTTTTTTCAGATAAAATGCGAGACATTAAACTCTTTCCTACTCCAGGTGTGCCTAAAATCGTAGGATTTATAAGTGAAGTGTAGATAAATAATTTTATTTGTAAAGGTGAAAATTGGAAAGCGATTAATTCTGAACATTATTATAAAAAGATAACTCATTAAGTTTACCTGTGACTAAAATGTTTGGAGAGTTTCTGTTCATGTTGATCATCTTCAAACAATTCAATTGTTTGCTTACTTTAATATAAAAATTAATCACGTGTCGTAAACATTGCTAAAAAAAAATAACAGGTTTTTTAAGAGGTTTACTACACACGTTTAAGCGACTTGTGCGCGAGGGCGCTATAACTTATTTTCAACGCGATACCAGTGGAATGAGAAGTAAGCAATAAGTTACATTTTAATGGATTTAAGAATGTTGAAAAAAATTCCCCGATTTTAATTAACAGTCTTTAATGTGTGTTTGTGTTGTGCCGTACACGTTTACGTATTAATCGCAGAAATTTTATATTCATTTTAAAACGAACTTCTTTAATTATGTAATTTTTACGTAAAATGCTACGAAACCGAAATTGGTTATTTCAAATCTGTACACCGTTTAGTACTGTATTTCTTATATAATTTAGATATTTTCTAAAATACAGATCCGTCGTTCTACATTAGTTAAAGTAACGAAAAGTTGTCGCGTTGATGATTCTAAAAGTTATTTTGCAACAAGTCACTTTCCCTCCGCTGATAAAACTGCACGTAAAAAGTGATAAAAAAAGTAACTGTCGGGGGTCTATATTTTCCTACATACTTCATGGACATTCATGCAACGTAACACGTGTTGGGTCGAGTACGTTTATTTAAAGAGAGAGAAGACGTAGTAGTTTCACCAGAAACACGGAATTTTCGTCACTGATTCGTAAGGTCAATTTAATATTAGTATTAAGTTTTTAAACATACGGGCAGGAAATACAATCGCGAGGACGATAAAACGTTACGATAAATGAATAATCATCAAGACTGTGAGTTGTGATATTTCAGGAACAATCGCTCACGGCACGACCTGGTACGACAAGAATGAGCTGGCATAATTCGTTGTGCTCATTATTTCAAAGCGATCGTTCCTTGATATTTAATCTGCATTACGATGGTGCCGTTTGCCTTGTTCCTGATTACTAATCACCGTGAACACGATGCAAATCGTCGATCCTCCTTCTTTAAACGTTTTTCCTAACCTGAGTTATTATGGTTTATAACCTAATTAATACCCATAACATATTGTTGTGTACTTCCACTGTGAAATGAAATCAATCGTTCAACGTGTCTACGTATATATCAATAACGTAATGCAACAAGTCGTGTGTACATGATACAATCATAAATTGATTTCTCATTCTTCTGAATATTTCATCCAATTTCGTCATTAAATAAACAGGCAACATTGAAAATAAACAAGGTCTTTACTGATACATATGTGAAGTGATAATTAAAACTTTTTATTTGGTACTCTTGATTCGAGCATTAATATTATTTTGTGCAAGTTGTTTGGACGATTGTAAAGTAATAAGACATTAAATTTCTGGTTTGTAATAGTGATCATACTTTTCGTCTAATTGCAGGTTAAAAACAGTAGGGACAATTGGAATAAATTGTGAATGCCAAAAAAGGAGTAAAGTAGCATAGCAGAAGCTATTTTCTAAACGAAAACAAAAAACTGAAAACGAGAAACATCATAGATCATAAAAGATTTGAGCATTGCTACTACGCAGAAGGGCTCTATGTGCTCCACATCGGCTTTGACGAATGGTACTTTAGTTTTCAAGAATATTGTATCAAAGCATCAAAGGAGGATTTCATCAGCAAATTGTAAACTTGGTGTACGACAGAGGCAACATGCGAAACGAGATTACTGCAGCAGTACTATTCTTAGTACAGCTGATCGAAAAAAACGAAAAATTTAGTCCCGATCAATTGGAGTGTTTTAAACGACGTTTGGTGGAATTGTTGACGGAACGTTTTAAAAATCATTGGTTTCCCGACAAACCGTTTAAAGGCCAAGGTTATCGTTGTATTCGTGTAAATGGTCACAATCGGAGGGATGCAACTTTGGAGAGTGCTGCCATTGCTGCTGGAGTTAAATACGAAGATCTATCTTTACCAGTAGAGTTAACACTTTGGGTTGATCCTAATGAAGTTTGCTGCCGATTTGGAGAGAGCAAAGGATCATACTGTACATTGGCATCGTTTGATGATAAGGAAAATACTGTACCAATCTTTCAAGGACACAATGACGGTTTGGAGAAAGAGAACAAACAATCTGAGGGGCCGCCTAAGATACAGGTTGGTATATATTTTATTCTGCACATATTCATATTCGGTCTTCTTGGTTTTTGTTAAAAAAAACTATTGCTATTATGGAAGTATTAGATCTAACGATAACAAATTTTTCGTCTTCCGCAGAAATCCCCTTTGACCGCTAACACAGATCAGCAACAAAAATCAAAACCATTAAGCTCTGCTAATCAAAATCAACAGCATAGCAATAACGGTACAGGTAGGAAACGTAATTTGAACAGCCCAAGGCTACACGTAAACAGAAATCGTTCCTGGTTCGGTCACTCCTTCAGTATGGGCTATGGTCCTCATCCAATAAGTCAACCGTGGTATAACATTATGCCTCCTCACTTTTTGGGTGGTCCATCTCCACCTCCTTTCGTGGGGCATAGAGGAAATAAGTGGATTCACCCACCCTCCTACCCTACAGGACCTGCTCGTTTCCACCATTGGTCTCCTAAAGCTACTCTTAAAGTGTAAACAGTCCCTCCTTTTGTGAAAGTAGTTAAGAAATCTGTTCCTTTTTATAAATGAGATTACAAAATTGTTTCGTCAATTTAAAAAATTTTATATTTTAATGCATAACACACATATATATATTGTGACATTTATATAATAGTACTGCGCAAAAATTATTATAATTATTATTAATACTATTACTTACATTGTATTCTTAAAAGATTGGACGCGAACGCCTTTAGATTTAGGAACAGGTTTATTAACATTTCAGTGACGAAAATTACCTATTCTGTAATTACAAATGACCTTCTTCGAACTACGACTAAGGCTTACGATTTTTTATGACGAGAAATGTTGCATTATTACATGTTATATATAAATAATTAATTGGATGATAGATGTTTAATTCCGGATGCAAGGTTGCTTGTAAAATATTAGATTAGAGAGAATTTAATTAGAATGAATTAAGTCATTGATGTGTAAGACAAAAAAAAAGATGATAAATGTCATATCATTTATGACGCTCATTTGTCTGATTCATCCTCGAAGGAATGATTCAACAGAATATATAGATCGTAGGTATTTCAAAAGGGAGCAGTATTGATTTTAAGCGGGTTTTCAAAATTGGATACAATTTCTCATATTAAATTGTATGTAATAAATTTTGAACGGGGGGCCTTGTATAGGCGATCTCAGTTTGTTAAATAAATATTTCTTGTATCAAATTCCGTCACGTAATAGGAAGAAAGAGTTTCAAAGAACTGTTTCTTTAATGTATATATATATATGTAGTGTATTCCCAACCACTGGAGTTTTAAAGCACGCTTCATTTGTCAGTATTGTTATGGCGCAAAAACGGAGAACTTAGAGACATATAATGTACCATCTTGTTTAGATAGCGATGCCCTATAACGATATTGACGAACCGCGCAAACTTTGAGATTCTAGTAACACTGATTTGACAATGATGTTTAATAAGTTCAAATCAACAACCTTATCTTTTACCGTATATACGTGTTATTATATCGTGCTAACGAACAGACAAAACGATATGTCCTTTGATTTTACAGGTTTGTGGTGGCAAAGAAATTTCGAATATTTTTGCTTCAGAAAGCATACCATACCTGTTATGTAAACATACTGCCTCCAGTAGAGATTCTATTAATAATCACTTACGTTAGAAGATTATTAACACGCGCATGATCTTCAAGATTAACGTACTGTTTACGAAAAAACGAATTTTTATTTTAATTACGCTCAACGCGGGTATAAATTGAGCTTATGGTTTTTAAGTGAAACTAATAAAAATTTAGCACTTAAGAAATATACATCATCGATGTTGGTAGATCTATAGCTTATTGCAGTTGAAACTTTAATTCTATCGTACTAATGCTAATGTTGTGTACATTCAATCTTGTATATTGTAGAGAATTCGTAACAAACACCATAGTAATTTATACCTACTTAAACTATATTTTCTCTTGCTTTGTTAACACAGCATAAAATATATGCAGAATTTTTTTATTTGGAATCTATCGATGTATGAAGGACTCAAAAACCAAGTGAAATAATTTAGTCTTTTAATTGCCACTTCGTACAGTATTTCGAGCGTTACAATAGTTAATTTCCCTAGCATTGTCACATATTATTTACCCTTATAATTACCGTTCAAATATGTTTGCGTAACTGTACATATCATATTTAAGTATTCAAACAAAAATGTCGCATTCTCTCTTCTTTATATTTAAATGTTTTACACTGTTTGGTTTTTGAACCTTTCACACATGCACGTTTTATTAATCGTTAGTGCTTAAAATGTGCAATTTTTTGACAATCTATGTTGTTACACAAAATTATTCGTAAAGGTAACTTTCACGCTTTGTGTGTGAGATTTTATTGCGAGAGTTACTTTTAAGAATTACGTTTGTGCGGGTTTATTGTTAATTCACTGGCGCGTAACGTGTACATCTTCATGGAATACGTAAAATGCCGTATGCAAGTGTATTTTATTGGTATATTATTAATTTATGTGGTTCAACCATTTTAAGAAATATTCGTTAACACCCCGAAGCGCCAAAATTAATGGCGATGTGAGAAATAAAAAATTAAATAGTATAGGTGTTACTATCTGTTACATAATATGAATCTATCTAATTGATGACAGAAATTGGAGTATTGTCGCTAAATATATTTAGTGTGGTTAGATAAGTTTCTAAAAATATAACCAGATACAACGTAAATACTATGAAACAGATTGTATTGGAGAAAAATTTAATCAAATATGTAGTATAAAGTTTTGCAATTTTCATGTTTCATATTTAGTATTGTTTAATATACGCATGAAATTTGCTCTATTGTAGGTGATTTTTGTGTTCAATTTGTTGAAACTTATTCAGAAAAAGTCATTTTGTTGTTATGAAAGATATGAAAATTCTATATGAATATAGATATTATAATGTATATGTAGATTTAAGCAATGTTGCATTCGGACATATTCTTTTATTAATATATACAATGCTCAACATTTGAAATGTTCCAAACTTTTTAATTGTGTTCATCTGTAAAGAAAAACAAAGAAAAGAAAAAGAAAAATGAGAAAGAAATACTTTATGCTCCATACAGTAACATTTTCAAATAATACGGAAATGTTCAGAAACAATTTTTTTATAAGAAGTCTATATTCAAATAATTCATGTGATAAGACACGTAGTATTAATGTACATTTGCATTCTCTACAAGAAAGAAAATTACATACATTTTGGGCGAAACAAATATATTCCCTTTTATATAAGAAATTCTTTTATATCTATAACTCTTATTAAATACACGATAGCTAGACGTTAATACATTTACAAACGAAATAAAGTGCTTTGGCGTACAAAAAAATTGAGGGCTTTTAGATCATTTTCAAAAGGAAAAGCTTTACAGTATTAAAAGATAAATCTCCAAGATTTTAGTTTCCCGTACAAAATGTCACATTTTTTCCTGTAATCGATACGTAGGGAAAAAAGTTTTAATACTTCATTATTGTACATTTTCTTATATATCGTGTAAGACTGTACTTTATAATCGTGTAAAAACAATATATCCGAGAAAACGTATTTGATATTAAGCATTAACGTTTGGATCATTTCGATTGTAGGGTAAGGCACTATATAAACATATACATATATTCTACCACTGCTGTGTCATATGTTATAAGAATACTTCTTGCATAATTATGCAATAACTATAATCTTGTTCTACAACCATACTGATCTTCGCATTTTTTCATAACTTCAAATATATATCTCTGTTCAATACTTTGTTTCGTGTTATCCAATAAAAACTATATTACACATTCAAGCAAAATAATTATAAATCATTAATTGTACAACCTCTTTATTTATAGTGTTATAATCAAAATTTGTGGAACTACTAATAATTCTAATCACCAGTCAAATTTTAAACCAACTAAATAGGAAGATTCATATCTGTACTAAAAAATGGTGAAATCATAATAAAACCATATTATTGATTGCAAATTAATTGTTGTTCTTTCATTTCATATTATATTGTCCCCGAATGTATGAAAATAAATTGAAATTTTACTGCAATTCGTTGCCGTTAATTCACGATCCTATCTACATTCTTTCAGGTGAAATGGAATTTGTGCAAAGTTTGTCGCTTCGGCAAGCATTGTACTCGAAATAATTATTGCTTTCTAAACGTCATTAATAACTTTCTAATTATAAATATTATGTATGCAAGATATAATAGATACTTAATGGATATTCCCGCAAATTCTCCAGCAACGTCAGCATCCGCAGCATTTCAAACGCAGCATTGATTCCCACTGTTTTTACGCGTTAACTCGACCGACAACATGGCTATCCGTCGATGCCCAATAGGAACTACGACCGTATTTTTAAGCCGTTTCATTGGTTCCTTTCGAGTGCTGTATTAAGTACAATTTCCATTATTGAAAATTTATTTTCAAGTTTTCATTTAACAATTGTTTTCCTCTTTGTACAAACCCATGTCGCATCGCAAAAAGTTGCGGAAGCAATCTAATGGGGCTTGGGAAAAAAGAGTGTTAAAAATGTCGGGACGAAATCTTAAGTTAACGATTGAGTTACTCGGAGAAGCTTATTGCATGGCAGACGACAGGAAACTTTACAATCTGTCATTTTAAAGCTTATCGGAATAATATTCCCTGAAACGTTAGTAATCTCATAAAAACAACCTTTACTGCATAGAATATCATAGTTGATGATGTTTTGAAAAAATAGATTGCGTTGAAACGCGTATAAGCTATCCAGATTTTCACTCGAATCGAACAACAGGGTTATGAGGCTCCAATTTCGAAGTCTCGTTGTTCGTAAATATTTTTTCGGTGTTTTTAATATAATTTGCGTCTTACACGATGGCTGAAAAATGTAAGGTACGTGTTTAAATAAAATCCAAAGATTATACATAATTAGGAATTAATATTTCTCTATAAAACTTGTCAAACAATTAAGTACTAAAGAAATGATAAATATTTTAATTAATCGAGCAACAATTAATGGAGTAATTGTTTTTGGAGAAACGTGTCGTTATTACGTTTAATTGACCTTTGATCTCTTTCGTGTACCTATATTATCAGCTACCATATGCGAATGTTCTTTACCCAGACACGTATGTATATATTTCAGGAATGTGGCTGCAAATGTGTGAGTTGCAATCAAAATGATCAGCAACATGGAGATATGCACTTGCATGTAGAAATAGAGAATTTACGCCAATGTCTAATGGAAAGAGATAATCATATTGTAACGATGGAGACACAGTTTCTAAATGAAGCTGATAAGTTTCCAAATGGAGAGTTGGCTTTCATGAAAGAGGAGTTATTAATCTGGCAAGAAAAGTTTTCGAGACTGCATGAAGCTCATAAACGTGTTCAAAAAGTAAATCAAAATCTTGAGGATAAATTATTGAAGATTGTAGATAAATGCGAAACTGAGAAAAGTGCTTTCACTAAAGATATTGCAACCTTATCTCATAGATTAGCAGATGCAAATTATACTATACATCGTTTGACTCAAGATAATGTATGTTTTGGATGTACAATTGTGATAATTATGTTTAATCACATTTTAAATGTAACATTTATAAATACTTTCTTTCATTTTAGGAAAAATATAGAAATGACGTGAACTTGGCAATACAACTTCTCCAATGTAAACCTTCTAATTTTGTTGGACAAAAATATGATTCTGTAAGTTTCTTGCGTTTGATTAAATACAAAATTCTAAAATAATTCTCTCAGCATTGAACAAATATTCGAAATCGCAATAACTATTCGTTTCAGTTACCTACCGAGGTACAAGCCAAAGTTAGAACATATATTGCACAAAAGAAGCGTTCAAGTGATACTACACCACCCGACGTGAAAAGTATTACGGTACCAATATCGACGTTTCCTCCGACAGCAATGGTGTACAATGTAACTAAGCCTGCAGGTGAAAAGAATAGCGATGACGACTCGGATGAATCGAAGCCACCGGTCGATATCGTATCAGCGGCGATAATGGCGAAAGTTTTGGAAGATCGAGAAAAGGAACGGGTATTTGGCAAGCATTGCGACACGTGTACTTGTCATAGAAGTATTTTAATGATCGACGCGGAAACTCAAACCAACACGCCAGATGTATTCCCTTGCAATGATTGTACGATGAAGTATGCACAGAATATGGAGAAGCATTCTGATAACATGAAAAATACTGATAGAAATGGCCAAAATAAAGAAAGCCAGAACTCTTTGGTGCACTTGGCTTATCACGAAGTAAATGAAAACGTTAGTAGCAAAATGCAATACCAGAATAATTGTACAAAGTATAGTAACCAGCAACCGCTATGCGCGAGAGATAAATTTATATGTAGAAATGGGAAATCTGTAGAGAACCTGAAAGAGGACAGCCGTGTAAATGTTAATATAAAAACGAATAAAAAAAATTCAATCCGTCGTAACGATTCACAATCTCAGAGTATATTTCAACATCAGAACGAAAACACGACTAAACAGGCAATACCTCATAAAATTAACGATACATGTGTTAACAGTAAAATGAATTCTGAAAAAGGAAAGCAGACGAAATTGAGTAAAAAATCCGAGTTACAAGCCGATAGTAAATTCAATTCAAACTCTTGGAACAAAGCGGAAAAGAAATCCTCCAATTGTAGTAACATAGTTCCTGAGAATTCTAAAAATTACTTCGGTGGAAAGGAACAGAGTCGTATTGATATTATTAACGATAGGTTATGGAAGAACGAATGGACGAAATTAAAAACGCAGTCTAATACGAAAGAAAATAAAGACAAAGCGAACAGTGACATCGAGATCGATATAATTAATGACAGGGCTTGGAAGAACGATAGAGCAACCCAAGAGACCAATCATCCGACGCAGTTGACCCTGATAGAGGTCAAGAACATTGAGAGCGTTACGCACCAGAATGATTCTAGGCAAATGGAAGTGGCGACTAGTCCAAGTTTTAGTAGCGATAGTATAATAATTTCAACTTCCGATCCTTCCAGTAGTTCTAGCGACGTCGTTCAATCGACTGGAATGCGTTTGCATAACACTGGCAACGCCAAAGCCAATAATCAAAGCAGAATATCTGGTCCAAGGAACTGTCTCGTTAGAGTCACGCCTGGATCGAAAAATATTCTCCTAGATAATGCTGGACATTATAAAACTGTATTATACACTAGTGGAAATAACAAACCAAATACCGCTTTAGTGCATTCAAAGAAATTGTCTCGATCCGGTTCTGAACGGTCGATCTCGACGAGTAGCGAAGAAAATTCCCCGATGTTGCTGCACGACAATAATCAATTGCAAAGAGTGGCCGAATGGGTTCAATCGTCGGCTCACATGGATAATTCTGGGTCGAATTACACAGGATTAAAGCCTAACGAAAACATAATGGACAAAAACCCTCCATTGATGTACTTGAACGAACAGCAATCGCAAAAGTCTAAGTCGATCGAGAATAGTCGTGAACTGTACGAATATCCTCCGGAAAGTAACAAATGTAAAAACGCGGTGATGTATAGCCAAGAGTTGGGAAACGGGAACTTGAATGATAGTGTAGATAATTTTTCATCGTCTGTAAATAACGCTGATTCGGAGAAAGAGAAAGATTTAATATCTTTCGATGTTCCATCCGAAGAGGAGAAAGTTTTGCCTAAATCTTTGAAGAGAGCAGATTCTGCGGATTTCGGTTACGAAGTGAAGATCACTAAAGAAATGGAAGAGACTTACTTGAAGCTTGCAGCGAGTTTAGATCCTGTCGCGTTAAGCTTGTCGAGCACGGAGAAGGCGGACTTGACGATCGAGAAGTATAGGAAAGCTCATAAGAGGTTTCAAAAGAGCCACGATAAGATGGGATCAAAAATGTAAAGTATTCCAGCGAAATATTTGAAAAAAAAATGATAAAAAAGAGAAGCTATTACTATTTCAGCAGGGAGTTCCTTTAAAGATAACAGAGCATTATTTTTTGTAACTACGTGAAACTAAGGCTGTACCAAGATCAGTAGCATAGGTGAAAACATTCTATACACCACTGCAGATATAGAATTATATTTATTTAATTTGTATAGTTGCCAATATAATTGCCTGGTAAATGAATGCTCAGTTTCACGGCAATCATGAGACATTGCTGCGTACACGATTGTTTAGAGATTACGTTAGTCAATTCATTTCTAGTTAATGTGTGTATTTTAATTCGAACTAGTTAGAAATCGTTTAGGTTTCTGTTAAAATCCTTTCCACATCTAAACGATATGTAAGTGCTTTTGCAAGATGCGTGCAACAGATGATGCTGTCGCGTCGCTTTTCCTCTTTCTTCTTTTACATTTTTCTTTCTACTTTCTCTACAGTTTTGTATAGGATCGATCTAGATCGGAAACATAGCTCGACTAAATTAGACGACAAAACTTTTATTCTTGTTACTGCGATTAAAATATTATAGGACGAGTTGCGTTCACGTGTATTGAAACCAGACAATATTTAACAAGAAAATTCGTTGTCAGAACGTCGGAACATCATGTCCATAGTGCGGTGCATTAGCGTGTGCTACTTCCAGTAATTAGAATCGAACGACGCGATGATTTTACGTCCTGAGGCTAAGATGTCATTTAAAATTCATTTAATACGAGGAAAACATTGAGAGGACGATTAGTATTTGACGACGTTAACGCGTACATTTCCAAGTTTTCTTTCATAATCGTCGAGAATGATCGAACGATATTAATATATAAAAATATATGTTTTCCTTGTATATTCGTACAGATACGGCAGAACATAGTAACGACAATATTACGGTTGAATTAATTATTATAAGGTATACTCGTGAGATGTTTTACGATATTAAGATCACGAGGAACGTGTAATAAAGGTTTATTTCGCGCAAAGATTATCGTCTGCGTTAAAAGAGTAATCACGGTACCAAAGTCGAGAAATTAATATGTTTAGTACTTATTTAATGTATCGTTTGAATTAATGTGTGATAGCATAATGGTCCCCTTTCGTTTGCATGTCTTGTTACAAGTTTATTTTTAAAGAATGCCTATCTGAAAGAAGTCAATATATGCGGGAAGAATAACAAGTTCTAACACCACAATCATGTAACTGAAGTAAACTGATCGGACTGGATCACTACTTGATTTCAATGTTAATCCAAACTCGCTGTACTTTGATCGAACAACGATCGATCTCATAGAAGAAAAATGCGAGGTGAAAAGATAGTCCGATAGATGAGGACGGGAAAGATGTAAACTCTTCACTTACTTTACGAGCATTTTAACGTTCTTCTATGCCGATAAAGCGAATTACTTCGAAGTCATTCTCTATACTGTACTTTTACAAATGATTACGACTAATAATGAATTCATCAGTGTTATAAATATAACTTAAAAAAGCAAAAAAAAAAGAAAAAAAGAAAATTCTAATCATCAGTGGCTTTACGAGAATCGTTTAGAGGCCACTTTAATAATTACACATCTCAATAAGTTCCGCAGTGTCTAAAGGTTAAATAAAGTAACCGATCATGTGGCTTAAGCATTTCACCAAAAAAAAAAGTGAGACAGTATTAAATTTCGTTGCGAACGAAAATGTTACAAGCAATCGCAGAACGATGTTTCTCCAAATTTTTTCGATATTACATAAGAAAGAATATATTGCGTGGAATAGAAAGTTACGTGGAGTAACGCAGTGATCGAAGATATATGCGTCTAATGGAAATCAATCAAAAGTAACGATTCGTGTCGTAGGCAACACGTTAAAGTTGTAGACTTACGCGAAATTGTAAATACATAGGCATTATACACCACGTACACGCATACAGCGGAGGAGAAGCAAGTCCCTCGCGTTCGAGCGGAACCTCGAGAGGATTGCGAATTCTTCGGCTGTTCAGCTATGCAGAAAAGTCCAGAGGCGATGAAATTCGTACGAAACACCAGGGCGTTTCCCCGAAACCGTTTGATTTTTATCGCGGCTACGTCGAGCGCAACGCGTTTTGTGTTAACGACCATTAATTAAGGATGGTGCATGAGTCACCGGCTTATATCGGTGCTCGAGTACTGAATATACAAAGAGCAATGAAAAATATCGATCGAGAACACGTCGCCAAGTATATTTCCGTCGATTTCAATTTTCCTTGGGCGAAGCGTCTCCTCAAGGTGGCGCCCACGAAAGCAATTGGTGAATGAGTTATTAAATCGTTAGACGAATGAACGGTGCTTCAGGAATTAATAAGCTCGCGGTGCTCGTACAATTATTTTTCAATTTAAACTAGCGAATCAGCTATCTCAAAGTCATTTAGACATTTTCTGCTTTCCCTGATTAATTGAGCGTTAATTGCATGAATTTACATTTTAATGAATTTATATACTCAGTTATGAATTCCTGAAACACCGCTTCTTATGATACGAACTTCGCATTAATCTGGCTTGTTCGGTATAGAACCACTTCCACGAAGAGCCACCAGTAAAGTTCAGCATCAAGTTCCAACAATGCGTAGGTGCGATTCAAATAAGCGTAGGTCCACCGAGTTTTATCGATTCGTCTGTTGAAGATTGCATCGTTCGTCACGGTTTTGCTCGCACGAGCACGTGTGGCTCGCCTCGATTTACTTGGCGAATGACAGACAACATCGCAAAACTGTTGGGAGACGAATGGGATGTTACTGATTTTCTGAACTACCTCGTTACATCCCGTGGACTTTGGCGAAGGAAAAGAATCGTAAAAGAATCGGAAGGACCAAGCATGAAGTTTGAATTCGACGCTAACGAGTGAGGACTGCTCGCTTTGGATCCCATAGAAAATTATTCCTCATAGCAGAAAGTTACCCATTTGAATCCGCGGTCGGATGTACCATATGTAACGTGGCGACGATGATCATGTAAACTGTACATATACGATCGAATAAAACGTGTTTAAAAGGAGCTCGATCGATTTTACCCTTGGAGAACAATCAGTCTTCGCATCCAGAGAAATCGCGTCGCATTTAAAAATCTGGTTCCTTTCTGAACTGCATTCGTAATTGGACCGTGAAATTAACATCGTTCGTCGAGTTCCGATGTATTCCCTGCGCCACGATTCGAATTGATAGATGTTGACGTATCCGCTTCGGATGGACTCGGTAAATTTGATTTTAATGT
The DNA here is from genome assembly GCF_050948175.1 of Xylocopa sonorina. Taxonomy (NCBI): domain Eukaryota; kingdom Metazoa; phylum Arthropoda; class Insecta; order Hymenoptera; family Apidae; genus Xylocopa; species Xylocopa sonorina. Next base: position 7,318,430 of record NC_135197.1, on the reverse strand, counting down.
AAATTTCAGCGGCTTTTAATCGCCGCGGCAGGTTTCAAGGGCCGCGGAGAACACACACGTGCATAAAATCGATCGTACGATCCCGGGCCGTGCCCAGCTCGCTTCAATCAAGCTAATGTTCCAATAATTTGGATCCAGCAGACCTAGCTCTAGCAAATGAATGAATGAACGGCCTCGCCTGCCGCACCGTGTTACAGAATACTCTCCCGTGCAACGCGTATTCGAGCGATGTACAACATACTTACGTTGTAACCATCATCGATGGTGTAACACTCCCCGCAGCGTACCCGATCCGGTGCGTGGGTGGACAAGTGGCTGCACTTTGTTCGACGATCGATGTCGTGTAAGAACATTAGGATTAACCCTGTTTTTTACCGTTTATTTTCGATTATACCTTCGAATGTACACAGTTCAACGTGCATTAGGAATAAATAAAATGGCAAACTCTTTAGATCGAAGTGAACGAGCTTCTTTATAATATTGGACTATTTTTAGGTATTTACCGCGACATGTTACACAACAGTATTTCCATCCTTTACAATTCAAGTGTCACATTAACCACTACACTCTACGTCTAATAAACTACTATAGAGGAAACACATACTCTGTAAAGAATACACAATAAAGAACATAAACCTGAGATTACTTCAACATCTCCAAACTATCCGCCATTAATCACCGATAACTGTTCAAATGAATACAACACTATGCTACCTATACCAACAAAGCATACTTGCAATATCAAATTCTATTATCTATCCATATATGTAGATAAAACAATAAAGCATTCTATAACGGTGCAAGAATCTCCACCACAGAGGACATTTTCCAATACGTACTCGGATCAACCCTCGTCCCGCCGTTTGCCAGCTACGGCTAATTATATTATCAAGCATACAACTAGACACTTATCTCACCCAACCGTTGGTCGCATGCCATTGCCTAGAGCCACTGCCTCGTAGCCCTCGAACAAGACACATTCCTGAGCCTCGAAATCTGCAACAGAACTCCCTCCAAGAACCTCCATCGCGGAGCACACTTCCCAATGCACAGCCCGGTACAGTTCAGATTCCATCCTGCTATCAGCCAGGTATATTCTGGACGTTCGAGTGGTCTGATAACAGGCCACGCTTCCACGACGCCTGGTCATCGCGCCAGCGCCTCCCGAGTGACCAGCTTGTACCCTCGCGCTTTCTCGACGAACAGACGAGCCGGCCAACCCCGCGGCAGTAAGGACGCGTTCGTGCTCACGCGAAGACGCGGACCGACGCCGCGGCACGTCGATGCCGACCACCGACGCTTCCTCGAGGCTTCCATCCTCGTAAATGCACCCTGCGCGGCGACACCGCTCCGCTATCCACCTGATAGCCAGGTAAGGCCCCGGTGAACACCGGCCAACTTCTGGCGAAGCGTTCCGTTTTCGTTTCGGGGATCGAGCTGGATCGTTGCGGATGTTACCGTTGACCAAGCGCAACGCGAGAGGGTTGCTTGGATCGGTTCGTGTGCGAGCGAGGTGGAACATTTCGTGAGCGTTGATACAGTGAGGATCAAGTTGAAAGACAAAGTGTTTTTGCAGTTAACTGCAGATCTATGCAAGGTGGAGGCTCGTGGAATTTTTCTTAAGGAGCAACTGTTTATTTGTTGTTCGTCGAGCGAGTAATTTTTTGGAATTTTGTTTTCTAGTTGACTGTTAGTTGTTGATGATGATTTTGGCGGTGAAGTGTTTGCGGGGGTAGTTTTCGAGTAACGGGGTAATTGTTACGAAACGCTGACGCATTGGTGGAATTCGCAAGGCGCGTAGCCACTCTCGTGACTGGCGCACGAGGTCGTACTTGAAATTTCATGGGTAATGCCTTTTTTGGCCTAGCCGGATAACATCTGCCGCGAAGCCAGCGTGATTATTATAACGGCCACCTTGGCTCGCGTTGATCGTTCATTGCGAGTGCTTTGATGCGATCGTATCGTTACTTGTTGCGGTTCTTCCTCTAAACTGATTTCTTATTTCTCCTTGAATATATGAATCTTCAATTCACTTCCAATTTGCATGTTTAAGATGCATTTGCAATATGGTAGATCGACGAGTGGAATCGCTGCGTGAAAGGTTTATGAAACGTTTACGGTTCTTCTTGAGAGAGGAAAAAGTCGCGCGCCTCCCTCGTGGCGGTCTTCGCGAACGGATTCGAATCAGATCGATAAAAGTCCGACCGTTCCATTTACCCAGGAAAAATTCAGCTAGGTATTTCCTATATTCTTGACTGAACTATAATACGGTAAAACGGGAAAAATAAAATAAGAAAGAATCGAGGAGTATTTTCCTCTCGAACAGTGATTAACGAAGTCGATCAAAGTTCGAACACAGTCTTGACCTTCCGTTTTTCCGCGTTCCAAGCATGTAACCGAATCCAGACAGAGGAGCGATCCCTCTATAATGCATCGCTTTTTGTCGTGACCAAGGTACCGCGGAATTAATATGTATGCACACGCTTGTATTTTCACATTTGATCGATGACGATTGTCAACGGACACAACGCTTGCGACAGAAACGTGTCGCTGAGGCCCGTTTGAGTTAAAGCAGCGGCGCGAAGTCGCACGCGAGAAGTTTTCTCGCGCTACTCTACCTGCTCCTCTCTTTTACTTTATCCTTTTCATTTTCTTATTCCGACAAACACTGTATCATACAAATAGCTTATGCTATTGCGAACATTTCCCATTGTCCCGTCCTATTATCCCCAGAGCACAACAGATCCATTCACGGTCCCTTCCTCTTTCCCGGCAAAAATGGAACGGACTTTTGTAAACGATAAAAGTGTTACGAAACTCCGGCAACAATGATGCGCCCCGTTGCGAACGCCCGCGAGAGGAACGGAACGCGCAGTTGTCCGTACTCGCGTAACAATTAATTCGCCGGTCCTTGCTCGACTGCCTCGCGAAATAATCGGCTGTTACATGATCGTTACGCCGCGCGGCACTTCCTTGGCCAGTGGAATACACGCGGGTAGACATAGAACGCGGGAGTAACGAGGGGTCGTTGATCCCTCGCTGGAGGCCGATTCGAGCAGTTTTCCGTCGGCGTTAACGGCGGCGTTGATTTACCATTTCTCACCCCGTTGTCCCGCGGTCGCGGCGCACGATTTACGATTCTGTACGCGCGGAAGAAAGAGGAGCCGCGTCAGAGTCTGTTAATCGAAACGTTGCGCAACGGTTGCTAATTAAAAGAGATGCACGTCGCTCCGCCACGCCTCATCGCCGCTAAATCGTTATTTATAACGTCGATCATGGGAGATGTTTCGCCTGAGCCTCGTTAAACGAGCCTCATTAGGTAGCCGAGCCGTTAAGTTGCCGCGAAATTGAGGCGAATCCGAGCGGAGAGGCGACCAGTTACCGCCGCCTCCGGTCACGGGGCTAATTGATTGAGTAATCGGTGACGAACTTTGTTTCTCCCTTTTGGACACCGGCGAGAGAGTCGTACAAGGGTCCCTGTGTAGGTAATTGAGAGATTAATCGCGTTATGGGATGAAGCCGGTTTTGTTTGTTGAGATTTCGAAAGTGGGTTGAAAGATGTTTGGATAACGAGGTGATTTATGGATCGCTCGATTTTATACGTTTCCGGTGGATTTCAGTGCCTCAATTCGTTTTTCAATCGCGAGGCGTTAATAATTGTCGTCAGGTGACTTTATAAAACGTAATGCCGCAGTATTCAACCCTTTACGCGTTCGCTGTAATTTCCGATTCTCGATTGCAATTAGATAGAGTGCACTGTGCATACAAATGCGCCTGGAAAATCGTCGATCACACCACAGGTTTCTCTATTCGTATCTCACGTGCAGTTTTCATGGCGCCAAGGTCAGACTCGAAGCTTTTTCAGAGCGATTCCCAGAGTTACATGATATCATTCCATACTAATCGTGTTAATTTGTATATTCAAATCGTAAACGTATTTATAATATTATCAGATTCCATTCCAAACGCTGGCACATTTCTTTCATTCCACATATTTCTGCTTAATATAACTCATGTGAAAAACATGATACGATAAACCGTTCCTAAACTGTTTCTAAAGCGGTTCTTAAGCATTTCCCGTTTCGCACGATTTTTATATAGCCACACTCGCCTGAGTCGTGTGTCTAGACGCGTCCAGCGGGTTCTCCATTAACAATTTAAGCAACCTAATTACCGGAAACCACCTCGTTTACTCGCCAATGTTTCTCGAACAGTCGAGCCGTGCTTTACGACACGATCGCTACGGTGCAACCATTCCTTTTGCTTCCACGCGTCTAAAACTTGCGTCGAATCAACTTTCCACATTCGAAACGATCGATATTGTCTTCAGTCGACTACAATAGTACGGAAGAACCGAAGATTCTCTTCTGAGAAGATTCTCCGTCAAAATGTTTTCCACGAGAAGACAGAAATACTTTCCACCGGACGGCCCAGTATTTTCCGCAAGGAGATGGAGAAGTTTTCCTGAAGAAAATCGCTCGATTTCCACTTCCATCATTTTCTCCCGCATCGGTGCCCGTCAGAGCAGAAGCGCAGTTGGCCGGAGATGGCTTCTGCGATTCACGGGAGACAGATTTCTAGAAAGCGTGCAATAATTCCCGGGGAACGTACTCGTACGGGGTTCGCGGCTCGCAAATCGCGGCACCATTGGCCTCTCCATTAATTCGAAACAGTGCGGCCGCCGTAAATCAACGCGACGCGGGCAATCGTGATTCACATTTCGGCCACGAGGTCGTTCCTGCTCGTTCGCGGCCGATTCTTCATGCTGACCGGTGTCGTCCCGTGGCGATTCGAGGAATGTCATTGGACACGATGCAGATTCTTTGGGGACCACCTGCATGGAGAACGTCCTCGCGTTGCGTCGGCTACGTCTCATCCGGATGGCGCCTGGATCACCGCTACCGCTGTGATTATCTTCTATTCTTTCTCTGACGGTTGTTAATAAGTGTTGCGAAATGATATACAGCGGTAATTAAATTCTATTCGAAAGTCGAATTCGAAGGAAGTGGAATTTGGTATCTGTCAGTGGTGTGGTATTTGGGATTCGCGAATCGATCGTGCGTGGGTGGTCGATCGGAACAGGTTGTAGCGTTTAACTCTGCGTTTAGAGGCGAAATATCGCGTTGCGATAAACCAATGGTAATTAAGTGAAATCGCGTTTTATGGATGCGTTTCGGATTTCCCAAGGTAACGAATTACACACGGCGTTTGGTTAATGCAGTTAGTTGTAACAGAATGAATAAACACAGCGGCACACAGCGAAATTCCGTAATAAGATTGGTCGCGATAATAACGCACACCGTATGACCGCTTCGAATGATTCCATTGACCTATATGTTAGTACGCTTTGTTCAGAATCATTTGCACGGAATGCATAATACATTCCGATCGTAAAACTGCTCTTTTAATAAGCTTTTTTTACATACTCCTCTATATCAATGTAACAAGATTGAAAAGAATTCGTAGCAAAGAGAAGCCTGTCTAGAATCATTCGTTACGGGTTGTGCAGTCCTGCAAGTCTCTCTTTTATCGTTCGATCGCAATCAAAAATAGAAAGGATCAAGATTTCTATAGAACGCTTTTCGATCTGTTATCTCCGAGTATTACGTTAATGGACGAAGAAACTAAAGATATGCGAAGAATCCACGAACGAAACGCAAGAATAACGCGAGCCAAACATGAAACTCACTGGGAAAGGAAACATGGTCCAAATTCCCAAAGAAAACTTTTCAAACAAGAAAGGCAAGGTAAAAGCCCTCTACGCGCACACCTCCAGGAAGTCCCTCCCAACGTCACAACTTTCTCAGCAAGAATTCTTCGCAACGAAGATTCATCTTACGTCGTTAAAAATTAGAAAAAAAGTAGAAGAATAGCTTACAGGATTGCGCATAGAGAATGTAGATCAACAGCGTCACGGTATCGCGGTAATAAGCATAGTGCTTGCGAGCTAGCGAGACCGAGGCGATCGAGTCGACCATTCCCGCGTATGAGAGCGTGAATAGAATGCGTAGAGACCGATGTACGCTCGACAGGGCCCGTTGCAACTAGAGTGAATAATCGCAACAGTCGACGAATAATCACGAATGTTGCACGCGGCATCGCTAATTGCTAGGCCACGCTCGAAAATGTTCCGCGAGCGGAAGACGTAACGCAGAGAGGAAGAGGAAGTGGCCAGAAGCAACTGGGAGCCCTTAGAGACTCCACCGTATGCTCGTTAGGAACGCGCAGACGGGCTGAATATTTTAAGGAATGTTTTTTTGCGCTCACTTCCGGGACCAAGAGATGCGTTTTTATCCTCGCGTAACCGCGCAGAACGGGAGGGCGTTGAAAATTTCTCGTGGATCTAATGCGATTATCGTACCTGCTTTTAAAGAATGCAGGTACTCTCGAAAGCTGATTCTACGGCTTTCTAATACTCAAGGAAGATTCTTGTGTGTTCCAGGTGAGAGCGACAACAGATTTTGGCGTCCTCCGCATCTTGGTCGTCTGCATGAAGGACTCGAGGTACCACAGCTTTCTCCGCATTCACACGATCGTCGTTATCTTAGCAATTAGTCTGAACCATCTCGATCAAGCCCCTGGATCACTATTCACTTAATAAGTGGCGGTTGTTTAATGGGGCCTGGGTTGTTATTAACGCGCCCAGTATCGTGTAGAACTTTCCTCGGACAAACGTGCTTCAAAGTAAAAGGGACTGGAAAGTTTGGCCTGCGTCAGCAAGCTAGCGATAGCGCGATATCATGGCAAATATTGTACAGGGTGTATAGCGTAGCTAGAATTATGAAGCTGAGAATGAAAACAGATACAGCGTCCGTTGACCTGTTTAGGGAACACTGAATCATAGTTAAGCAAATTGCGTTTTAACAGCGTAGACAGAATGCAAACAAGGAAACCGCGTGTACGTTTTAGAATTGGGAAAGATAAGGACAGCTGAGAGTAGGGTGTACGCGAAGCAGATAGCTCGTTAGAACGGGAAGCTCTCGGAAAATCCAACAGTGGTGATTCTCGCGTTGCAGCTTCGGGGCCTCGAAAGGATGAGGCGGCTCGACGACGGCCATGCACAACGACCGCCACCGTTCAGGGTGCTCGCTGCACCCGACGGGAATTACCTGTCGCCCAACGCGATGCCGCCGCCGCCGCGTGCACCTGAGCCGTACAAGATCGCGCCCTCCGCCACGTCTTCCTCGAGGGCGCACAGGCGGTCCAGTTTCGTGATCATCGCGGACTCGAGGCCAGTTTCACCGGAAAGGAGGAGTCCGTCGCCGACGTTGGCTACCGGGCGAGTCTCTCCCTTTCGAGGACGCGGTTTCAAAGGAGCGCCGCCACGATCCAAATCGAGACCGCAGTCACCAGAGGCTGGGGATCCTCGAAGGAGGGGCAGACTCGATCGGAGAGGTAACGCTTGTGTATTAAAATCTATGACACGTTTCCGTAAAGTTGGCGGTTTCGAAAAACGACTGTATACTGAAGCATATTCTTCGCGTACGATTATTAAGAAATCATCGTTCCTTTCGTTAATATCAGTTTCAGTATCACAGCACAACAGTCCAAGGAGAAGTCTGATCCCACAACCAACCAGGCATCGTTCGACGTCCCTCAGCAAGTCCACGGAACGTCTCTCCTCGCCAAAGCTCGGTCGACGCGTGGACTCGCGGAGCCGCTTAAATGCAGCAGATTCCAGAAATCGCTTGAACGCCTCCGGAAACAGCAACAGCGTCACGAACCTCGCCACGCGTCGACAGGTCCCGAAGACGCCCAGCAAGCTGTCCCCCATCCAGGGGACGCCGACGAAACCGGAAAGAACGCCAAAGTTCGCGAAAAGGGACCGTCCGAAGGAATCCACGAGGCCCTCGCCGTCGAAACAGCAGAAATTTGCCCCGTCCCCGTCGAGGAATGCCTGGAACGCGAAGAAACAAAACCAGGAGAAGACTACCGGCGCTGGCAGAGTGTCTAGCAAGGAACGACTTACGTCCCCGTCGAAGATTCCGTTGAAGACGAACAGGGCTAGCTCGAATTCCTTGAATCCGGCCAGGTTCATCAACATCTCTAATCAGACGAACGACAAGGATAAAACTAGGGTCGATAAAGGGTCCAAGGAATCTCGTGCGAGTAATGAACAGACGAACGAGTCCAGTCAGGGTAGCAAACAGTCCGAGGCAGGATCGAAAGAGTCTCACGTGAGCGAGAAAGGTTCCAACTCCGATCGAGTCGATTTGGATTTGCTGGATCTTCTGAGACAGACGTCTGGCGCCAAGGGTACTTCCAGCGTGGTGAGCACGACTGCCACCACGGCTGTTCAACCGTTGCACATCGACGCCAACGCGATTCTTCTGGAGAAGGAGATCAGCGAGAGGAAGAATAACTCGGAGAAGGCGAAGAGTCAGCAAGAGTTTTCCAACAGCAAATCATCCAACTCGTCGAACGATGACTCTGCCACTAGACAGACGCAAAACTCTCAAGTCGTGAACGGTGAAGATCATCGTCAAACGAACTCGCAGATGTCAAAGTCCAATAAAGTTAACGCTAACTATAACAAAACGAGAAGTGGAACGGACAGCAGAAACGAGTCGCCTGTTCCAACGCACGAGACAGTCGGCGGTCATTCGAAGAACAATAGTATCAGTCAATCAGTGAAAAGTGCAAGCAAGGTGAACAGTGTCGTTACGAGTAATGTTACAACTGGCTCAGCGACGCAGCGTATGAACAGGGTCCAGAACGCGATGAACGAACAGAACACGAGGAAGAACGATCAGAAGATCGAGGAATCGACTCCGTTGCAACCCTCGTCGGCGAGCAACTCGGTCAAAGCGAACGAGATGCAGCCAACGAACGGTTCCACCAGAAATTCCTCGAGTACCGAGACTCAAAGGACAATGACTTCCGCCGCGAGTGCTTCGATGAAACAGGAGGACGCGAGGACGGTTTCGAAGCCGACGAACGGCTCCGAGGCGAAGACTGTGGCGAACGCAACCACGAGAACCGCGAAGAACACGTCCGGTTCCGATCAGTCCACGACTAGCTCGAGGGCGAACAACGTGTCCAGCGTGGTTGGTGCAGTGAGGAGTAACGATACGAAAAACGTGAACAGCGCTGGGACGAAGGCGCGGATGAGCAATCACGGAAGTGGTACGTCGCTGAAATCGTCCGCGGGGGTGTCCGTCGATTCGATCGAGAGCGCGCGGTCCACGGACACTGGGGTGAGCGTGGACACCGTTAGAGGGGTGTCCTCGCCTAGAGAAAAAACTGGGATGCACGTGGTGAAACGACCGCAGGAGATCGAAACGCTAAGCGGGAACGTGGTGCACTTGGAGCAAAACGGAGACCCTACGTGAGTATCATTTCTCCACTTCTATTTCCTCTCGTTGCGTTGTATATATATTCTTGTGGTCCTGTATGGAAAATTCGAAGATTTGATCGTATTGAATTCACGAGTGATCGCGTAGAATATCCTCACTGTCTTAAAATCGAACACTACCTTGCATCACCCCTTGTCAGATCGTAAAATTCCGACTTCGGACATCCACTCTCACGGCATCACATTTTGTACCGAGTGGCTGGGATAGATGTTAATCAGGAAAGATACACAGCGTTCGAGGGCAATTTATGCCAGTCGGAAGTGACGATAAATGGTCGCGGATCCGATGCGGATGCGTGTTAAAGGACACGCGTGTCCGATATGGAGGAGGTAGAGGGTGGTTGGGACGAAGCTGAGTGCGTCGGATCGGAAAATGGAATCAGAATGGGGGATAGCTGACACGAAACCCAGGCATCAGTCTCAATTAAAACGAATCACTTTCGTGATGAGCAGCATGGCAAACGAGAAGAATCGCCGACGGCTTCCGGCGGGAGAATTATGAAACCCTAAAACGGCCGTCTTCCTGGGAGATATGCCGTTCGCCTGTCCGCGCGCATCGAGGCCTATTTTTTCCACGAAATTGCCCGCGAGCTTCCACTTTATCAATTACCAACCACCGCTGCAATCAGCCCAGTGAATGCCCCGAGATTTATTCGGGAATATCAGCGATATGAAGTGGCGGCGCTTCATTAAGCTCGTAGTATCGCGGGCAAGATCGCGAAACGGGTACATTACCGAGCAGTTATTTACTGCTGCGTCTCTTCCAGCACGCAGTTAACCCTCATAATCCACTCTTGATCATTTGTGTTTTCCCTAAGCGAATATTAATTGTTCTACACGTATATCCCAGGGGTAGGTGGGTTAAGCTAAATCTACGGTTGTGAGAAAAATAGGATGTTCTCTGTTATTTGCTCTGTTAATTCGCTTTCGCATTTGGCTTCGTTCTTCGCTCTTCATCTCCACCAGTTTTAAAAGAATGCTCGAGTCAGTATTTACGCAAGGAGTTTCCGTATTCCAAATATTTCGGACGATGTTGTTTAGTAGAGTGGCGAGTGCAGATATCGTTACGAAAGCGAGTCGTGATTAAATTGTTCTACAACTTCCACTTACTAGACTGGCGTCGTAGACAACAGGGTCGCGAGGGAAACTTGGCCCATCGTAAGATCCACAGAGTTCCTTCACCCCGGCTAGTTGTAAAGCACCACCCTTGCCAGTGGTCGATGCAACCGAGCTGGGTTTATCGATCCCGCGGAGATTTACATCGCCACGGCCTAGCTCAAGGGGATTATAAATCAGAATTTCGAATCGCCTCGTTATACGAGCGTCACTAATTAACTCGAATCGGAGGCCAGAGGAGGAAGGAAAGGATGGAGGCGAAAAAAAAGGAGAACAACGAAAGCACGAGGCTGTTAGACCGTGTCCATCATTCACGCTTCTAATCTGCGATTCCAGTTTTTCTTCCCTTCGACTGCTCGTTTCTTTTGCTCTCTGCTGGTCTAATGACACCGCTGGACATTGAATGTAAGAAGTTCGCGGGTTTTTTTTTTTCTCTCACTTCATCATTCTTCTCGGTCAATTCTAACGACTACTGCACGGTAGTCTTTTCTTGTTACGAAACTTACACCAAGTTGCCACCCGAGTCGTGACAAAAATGTACAACTTACAACGGCAAAAACAATGCAGCGTTTTACATTGATTTTACACTTTATGAATATTACGGATAAAGCCAGCATTAAATTTCTGCGTATAGAATCTTAACAACTTGCCAACTTTTTACACGGCACAGGAAACGTCGTCAACTTTACGCGCGTTAAAAATGTTTCGCAATTTTTTGTACCAGCTTTCTCTAATGTTTTTATACGCAGACTCTCAAGCAAATCCAAATATCGTCGATCTTTCGCTATAGTTAAATTCCATCATTTTCGTGACTCCGTCGCGTATCGATATTGCCCAGGGTGGTCCGTTATTAACGTAATTGTAACGAGATTAAATTCTTTTTACGCGGCATGCCCCACGGGGACTGCAATCGTTCCGCGAGATTTTATTACACCCGGCCACGTTAAAAAGTGACTCAGAGAACCGCAATAGCGTGACGATGCTGCGTATAATCGCGAGCGAATACTGTAACGTCTCTTTAAATACGATTGTGTACCAACCCAGAATCGCAATGGTCTCCCCCGTAAAAACGTACGAGTCGACGACGAGCGACACATTGAATAATTCATCGAGGCTCTTCCGACGTACAGCTTTCTATTCATTGAATTAAACACAGCAAAACGGGGAACTGAATTTTCGAATTTAAACAGGACGCTGCGATCGTTCGTATGCGGGTGTTTGTTCTTTCCCGATCGCTGGTTGAAAACGGGAATTGCGAGGCCTCGTTTTCATTTGGCAAATTACTCGAGCTCTCGTCACCCGAGACCGCTTCACCAGTGCGGATCGTAACGCAACTCGAATTCAAGCTGCTCGAAATTAAGTAACTTGCACAAGTAACCCGATTAATAAGTGGGAGGCTTAAAGCATAATTACAATTTCCCTTTAATATTTCGAGCGAAGAGAATTCATGAAGATATTACAAATTCAACAAGAAGTGCCTTGTAATTTCGCGTGTAATAGAAAATTTCAGTTAAAATTGTAACTAACGTTGAGACTTTAACGAGTGGCCATTAATTACCATCGCGAAGACAATCTTCCAATTTCATTTAATCTCTTTCAATTACAGCCCCGAATGAGGGAGCTCCCAATCTTGTAATTACGGTCTCTCCGTCCACAATGTTCGACTGCTCCTTTCTTATTGTCATTCTAAATCCTCGAGTCCCATTTTCCACGGCAACGAAAAAACGATCGATTCGCCGACCGAAGTCGATCGTCTTTCGTTGCCATTATTGGGGGGAGACCGAATTAACGGCGAGGTACCAATCCTCGGGGCGCTGAAAATAATCTTCGCCAAATGTGCGACGCGCACAATCGTCTCGTTTAAGCAACGAACAGCCCCCGTACGGGTCGAGCAAATATTATCACGTCTATTATTAGTCGATCGTCCGCTGGGCGAACGGGATTCCTCTAAAAACACGGTTACACGTGCACGCCATTTCCGGCCTGTTGAACGTAAACGCAGGCCAGTTCGCGGCATCGATTTCCTCCCGTTTCGTTACCCGTTTGAATTTCGTCGAACCACTGTTCTGTCACGCGTACATATTTCCCTGGTAATTTCTCTGTTTAATCGTTTATAACGCTGAAACCTCCATCGACTAATTAAACATTGGTGTCGTACGTCAGCGTTGTCCCGCGTACAAGCAGGTTGCTTTGTCACTGGCAACCAGTTTCTCTCGGCTCTCCGAAATCATTAAGATTCCATCGGCCTACCGAAAGACGCGTTACTTTGAGGAACTCTGGATCGTTTAAGGGACAAAGTGTTCTCTTATGTGGGACACTCGAACACGCGACGTTCTAGCGGAGAATTCTTGGACGTTGTGCGTGCCACTTTTCTGCAGCGCTCCGTTTTTGGAGGGCAAATTTCTCCTTTGGGAGTTGCTCCGAAATAGCACGACGACCTCTTGCCGTCGAGTTCCCAGAGCGGCGATGGTACGCATGGAATTTTTGATAAACGAGAGAAAATGCTTAGATTCGGTGAAACTTAGAAAGTGTTCAGTTTCTATTATTTGCTGTCGAGAGATGGAATGTTCGCTATGTAATCGCGATAGGGCGGTGAGGATCTGTTCCGCCAAGTGTATATGGTAATGATTTGTATTTGTTTGAATAGGCAATATAGTCGTTTACGGTCGTTTAACGAACGCGTGCATGCGAATGGGACAGAGTCGTGTTATTAAGCGGCTTCGTTCCACATTTCCTTTAAAATGCAAAGTAACGCCTCGTGCATATTGCACTTAATCACTGCAGCGTGATTGTTCTCGCGGCAGTTGAAAGAGCGCACCGCATCGCGTAAGCCAAAGACGGAGACAAGGCGAAACGTGAACGGAACAAATGTTTTATGCCCTGACATTTCACACTTTCAACGTAAAGAGGATCAATATTTCGCAATCGGTATACAAATCTTGTAAATAATGTAGGAGAATGTTTAAATAACGCGATCTTTTGTAACACGTGGAGGCGTACGAATGTTTCCTTCGTAAAAGCATAGGAAAATCGTACGAGAAAGAAAACGCGCAGTAAGTAGTCTATGGAAAATCTAGCGTAGAAGCTAGCGTTTTCTGCTATTAAAGCAACTGCACACTATTCATCTAATGCGAATTATCGCGACGATAACAAGTGCGCGCGCCCAGGGCGCCCATTTAATAAGCTCCAGGCAATTTCCTCTTCTCAGCCACCATTTTCCGACCCCTACCCTTTCCACAGTTGACACAATTTGCCTCGCAGTTCCACTAGAGGCATCGTTACACCACAATAAAGACAGGATTAAAAAACTTCAACCTTACCTCCTCAACTTTCACTATAACAATACAAAACTTCAGTCCTTTCTATTATTTTCCAACCCTTATTCGCCCTCTATTTATTCCTCCACGTTCTTGCACGAGAAATTCTTTACTGTTAAAGAACTTGTCGGGCAGCAAAATGTAACGCGTAGATTTCCATGAATTGAGCGACGAAACGTAACCTAATGCAACGAAATGACCGATGGCTACACGCCACCAATCATTCAGTCATCAACGTACCTAATGCAAGATCGTCATGGCGGATAATTAGAGTGTGAATGTATGTGTGTACAGTCGGTACAACCGAAAATCGACACAACGCAGCTACGCGAACTGACCGAGGAGCCGTCAAGCGTCGCGTGCGGCCAAGGTCGGGACTCAACCACCCCCAATGTATTTCACTCACAGCTTTCAGCCCTTTCGGACGGTCTCCGAACGGTTCCTTCGTCCGCACGTATCCTGCATCCGGGTGTTCATCATTCCCCAGGAGGTACGCGTGGTATCAGCCGCGATTTTTGGACACGACGAGATCCAAAGGGTAGCGCGACGGTTGCGTGACGGGGGCCCAAGTGGCTGGGGATGAACTAGCCCTTCGTGTTTGGCCCAGTTTCGTGCGACATTGACGTCAGACCGTTCGGACGTTTATGATTCCGTTTACCTGCTGCTTCTATTTGTTGACAATGCTAATTGGACGGCTAAAAATATCGCGAATATTCCATTAGTTTTTTTGTGGTTGGAACATTGTTAATTTTCAGGCGTGCTTCTGCATTTCGCGGTTTTATGGTTTGGCGTGTGGGACGTCGGGCAGTTTCAGTTCTGTAACGTGGGCAGTGGGTTAATATACCTAAACGGTGTATCAGGGAATGGTTATGAGGGAAAGCACGTTACTGTTTCTTTATTATGGAATGCAGGAAGGGTATGCCGTTGTAAATTGGTTCCATTTCATTGGGATTCGAAAAGGATAGTTGTGCACGACGTATAATATATGCATCAATTAAAATTCTGTAATGTACTTGCAACGAAGCAGCGACTAGGGTCTAAATTTAACTGAACGAGGGCAAAGTAGATTGTTTATTGATCTAATTTGTAATTCCAAACCATAACTAGACCGAGCAGGTATGATATTAATGATCAATTAAGAGATATGTAAAAAGAACCATTAGATTTTTGTTTTTAATTACCTAGATCGCTATCGTCGTGGATTCTTTTCTATACTGCTGTAGAGTTTATATTTCCATGCTGCTTTGAAATAAAATAGATATCCAGTGATAGAGAAATAAACAACGTGCGAATAATATCATGATCTTAACGCCCGTCGAAAAATTATTTATGCAGAAATTCGCTTTAAATAATAGCTTCTAAATAAATTTACGTGGTGATAACACATCGATAAGAACGTCACGTTATTCTCGACATGACGCGAAGATATTACGAGAGTCAAGGATATATTTATAATTATCAGGTTTATCCAAATTTCACTCCGTGACACATACACACACGCCATCGTTTAAATCGCTCTCTTTTCACCCTCCCTTTCCATCGAGCATCGCCAGAACAATTCCGAGAAATCGCGTAATTTGTCGAATCCGTGAAATCACGCGCGGTTTGCTCCAATTTTTTAGCGAAACGGCGCCACATATTATTTTA
This sequence comes from Xylocopa sonorina, assembly GCF_050948175.1. Taxonomy (NCBI): domain Eukaryota; kingdom Metazoa; phylum Arthropoda; class Insecta; order Hymenoptera; family Apidae; genus Xylocopa; species Xylocopa sonorina. Next base: position 7,302,995 of record NC_135197.1, on the reverse strand, counting down.
TCGTTTCCGCCCCGTGATTCATACGCGAGGATCAAATATCGAACAGAGAATGAATGGAAACGAGCGTTCGGTACGCGAAACCGCAGAGTCATCGATTACTTAGTCGAATTTGCAATGCGATTAGGTCTTAGCCCTTGTTTATGTTAATTCGCCTGGCTCTCGTGTCAAGCATCGCACCGTAACCATGGCACGTGTAATTTTACTGCTTCCATTTTTTCCTTTATAGTAATACTATATTATGATTGTAAAAGGCGCGGACATTTTTTCCCCTTAAAATGGCTTGTTAGAGGAGGTACCACTTTCGGCGAGATAAATTCATTACGTTCCTTTGTCACGAACTTTTTTAATTTCGCTCTAGATCCTTTGGAAAACAGAGAATCAAGGATCGCGCGTATTGTGTCTGGTTAGTCACAGCTGTGCGAAGTTCGTAAAGGAAAAGAGCAATTAAAAAGTTACATAGGGTCTCCTCTGTTTCTTAATATTGCACATCACGAGCGTTTCTCCCCCGCTTCTTTTCTCTCTTTCTCTCTTCACTTTTGATTCTCCACGTAACTCCTGCTGCGATTAGTGTGTCCGCGTTACCGTAAACCGACTGACCCAGTTAAGCACGTACATAATTGCGGAAGAGAAAATGCTCCTGCTGGTTTTACGAAATTTCTGTAAACGTCGACGCCTGGAATCACGCGCTCCATTGTTTTCACGTTCAAACTAATTTATGCGAAGGTGAGAGATGCTAAAAACCGCAAATTTACATAATCAGTTGTCTGTTGGAGATTTTTAGACCGACCGACGCCTGAAGCCACGCAAAGTCTCACGTTCGTTCGGTGTTCCAACGTTATCGCGAGTTCTGCTAGAAATTTCGAAACGTAGGATCGATGATCGGACGCGTGATTTATAGGACAAGATGATTTCCTTAAGCGCCATCAACGACTTTCGGCTCGCGAGCAAGTGAAAGTAATAACAAGGTAATAACGACGCTGAAAGTTCCTTCGCTCTCCTGAAGGGTTAATGACGCCGCGGTCCGCGCACCGTCTAAACTTTTAACTGCACGATTTTGGCGGCTACATGCCATAATCGCCGTGAAAATCGTAGCACGTCCACGGTACGAACTTTCTGCCTGGTTCTGCGCCAACTTTTAATGGTTTTGTTTAACGCGCCGCTTGCCCATGGCCGGATACTCGTGTGCACGCGTCCCATCGCGTTGTCAGCGAGACGATTCTTCTGCGAAAGTAATTGAAACATCGATGGACCTCGCGTACTATTGAGTATCGAGCTTTAGTATCCATACTTCACAGCAACGAAGAACGGGGTGCACGAAGTTCAACCGTCGCGATAAACTTTGCATTCGCAACAATCTCAAGTGCAATTCGCATGCATTGCACCGGAAAATAGCTGTCGAGATACTTTATTCTGTCGTCTGTGCGTTAACAACGTTTTCTACTGTATAACGTTGCCTTTTTCTTCTTATCAACGTCCAACGATACTTCTGTAGATTTCCAAGGAGGGGAAGAAAATTGTTCGAGCTCTAAAAGGGGTTGTATCTACAATTCCCATGACGCCACGTGACTAAGCGCAGTATATCAGTACACGCAGAACACCGTTACACCACATTTCGCATAATTCTCTGGAACCGCATAATGATATGTTTTCTTACGTCACGGTCCTACGACAGCGTTACGAGACGCTGTTATCATCCGTTCCACTTTTACGACTGTGAGAATTTTTCCTGGGACTCCACTTTTTCAGATAAAGAAAGCCTTGAAATAAAGATCGCATCTGAATGGTTCAACCGTGTCGGCGAACGGTACGTTTAAAACACTTTCGCGGGAAAAGACAGTTTTCAGATGCCGTGACCGAGAAAAATGCTGGCGTATACGATATGGACTTCTAATTTCTATTAACGCTAGTTCCTTTCCTTTTACAATACCGAGTTACGAGTTCTTCATTCATCTCGAATGGAAAGCACGACTTTTATAACACTTTGAAACGCGGTAAAGGGGAAAGTTCGCGTAGAGTTCTTCAGGGTCTCGCGAGCGAACCGACACCCGCACGCACACATTTCGCGAGGGTAGCCCGCGAGTCGAAGTGAGCAGGCAGTTAAAAAAACTTCGTATCATTGAAACGTTCGTTACGGGTCTGTGCGTTCACTTTCCATGTGCGTACGTCGCTCAGAAACCCGACCGTACGTTTTCCTTTTTCTAATCGGGCGATCTCTTTCCACGCGACTGAAATCATAAATCTCCTCTCGTGGTCTCGCATCGAACATCTAGGAATTACAAAGAAACGTTTGACATGAATTATAAAAAAAAATATAGAAAAACAATAACCAATATCACGATATTTGCTGGAATCGAGGAAAGTTGAGCAAAGACGAAGGCAAACGGAGAACCGATCGAGTCACGACAACGGCAGGGTTAAAGGGAAGAAAAAAATCCTATCTTGAAAGTAGGGGGGATGGTCAGTTGACGCGTGGGCGCCTTGAAAAAGCGTCTGTGTTAAGGTAAAGAACTTCACCGTGCCCGGTATCGATTTCGCGGTCAACCGAAGGAAGTCGCGCGATGGTGTTGGTCTCTGCTACGTTTAATGCAGGCGGTCGAAGGAGAAAATCTTCGCGTGACGGGCTCGCTGGCCAGCAGGCACACCACGGCCTGTCCACCCTCTTCGTTCCGCCGCCCTTCGTCCACCTGAGGCGCGGCCCAACCCCCGAGGACTGCGGTACCCGCAATCACCGTGCGACACACGAGCGGGTTGTCGCGATGCTCGTTCGCCAGCAGAGCCTCACAGGGCCTGCGACTCCCTTCGCGCGTTCACACGGTCCCTGCGAATCGATCTATCGCTCGCGAGAAGCATCCTCGGTCATCTCGACTTCCGTTCGCCGTGAGTAGCGGCGTTTCCGCTTGAGCATCGATCGCGAGGTCCCTCGAGATCTCACGCCTCGACAAAGTCCGCGAGTAGCAGTAAGTAAGTAGAGTAGAGTAAGGTTTCGCTCGCGCGAAGGTTCAACGGTTTCACGATCGGGTTCGAGGGGGTGGGCTTGGGAAGATAGTCGTACAGGAAACGGTAGGTGCTCGTGGCAACACGTGGGAATTTAGTGCACGTTGTGCTTCCGCCGATCGATAGGAATCCTACGTGAAACTTGTGTGTACCAGCGTAGGCGTGATGTCTTGTAGTGCGAATTAATGGGGGCGTAGGACGGCCGGAGATTGATGCGATTTAATTGGTGCACGATCGTCGTGCGACGATATTCGATTTTGGGGGTCGCGTGAAGGGTGGTGATTGGGTCGCTGATTAATCGACGGAGGCCTGATTGGATGGCGCTTGATGGCCGCTTAATTTCCGGTACCACTGTGCGCGATATTTTTGATATTTCGAATCGTGGTGTCATTGAACTTTGGTAATTGGAAAAATGTAGATAAGGAACCTTGATGTTAGTTCTAAGTAATTCTGCTCGTTATTGACTGTGAGTGGAAGAAAGAAATTGTAGGCGAAACGAATCGAATTCCTAGAAACTTCCGCCGCGCGCTCCGCGTGCAGTCGGACGTGTCTGACCAACGCGGTGCATATTCACTGGGAAACACTCGACGTCAGGCGAACGGGAACGTACATACTTCGAACCTAACTCTATCAGCCACGAATATAATTACTTCGATATACTAGAATACAAAAGAAAGGTAACGAAGTCCTTCTTATAAAACCACTGTAAAACACGACGCACGTCTGTAATCTATAATACAAGTTAATACAAATATAGGAATAAATAATACCCCAATGCTGACTAATCATCCAAGACTGCTAACACGCGAAGAAACCCTTTAATTCTAAAATCAGTCACCCTCCAATTCCACGATAAACCAATCCCACCCTCCCAGACTCGACTTCACCTCGACCCAGATTCACCCTCGCGCGTCTCCTTGAGGAAATCCAATGGCTACCAGCGCGAAAGCAACGCCGGTTCCTCTGACCGCGCCACGCTCCATCGACGCCTGTCATTCTCGTCTTAATCGACGCCGAAGGCTCCTTTATCGCGGCCAATCGATCGAGCTGGCGTTTTTAATAATGCTAACAGCACGGGGCGCGGCCGCCCTTCGATTGCAGGGTGCTGGCAGCCGCGAACGGCGTCGGCGAGCAACCGTCCGACAGGCTTTTCACGCGTTGGAGGAGGTCCCTGAGTCGTTGCTGCGATTGTTGTCCAAGCATGAGGTGTCTGGCTTGTCGCACGGATCCAAAGGGGTTCACGTGGCCCAGGCACCACGCCAGGACCCCGGCGATGGTCAGCAGAAACGAGCAGCCGCCAGCCACGGACAACGCGCCCGCTGGTTGCTGGCCAAAGCTCAAGAACAGATGCAGGTAAATGGTTTTCGATTCTGAATGGATGTGGAATCTCCAAAGGATACTGGCTTTCACCGGAGAGTTCAGACGAGCACGAAGCTTAATGACTCTTGTCACGGTTGGATGTTCCATTGAACCATCCAGTTAGTATTCATGGTTATGCTTTCTAGGCATGTACCATTGAGAGATTGATTTTATTTCTTTGCTCGTTAGTATACTTAAAAGGGATAAACTCTCTTTCGATACGATGGATATTATCGCTTTCTAACTGCTTCGAAGAGTACGATATCTTTGCGCAATTTATCAATGAGATATGTTTGTTCGTGTCAGGTGCAAACGCCTCAGGGAAATAAAATGTTGCTCAAGAAGATCGAGGATCGCGCCCGCGGAGGCCACCGTTTGCTGTCCCCCGGAGAGAAGGTTCGGCGCCATTTGTCGCCGTCTGTTCGGCAATTGCAAATGCAAGCGAAACGTTGAAGCAGAACGCACAAGAAGCATACGTGCCAAGCACAGTCTTACCAGCGTTGCACCGCCACCATTATCGGAGGTAAATTATGAATTAGAAGATCCAATCGATCGTTTACTCCGGTTGTTATTTTATTTCAATTGATTTGTTCTCTTTGAATGATAGGAGCCGAAGCCTAAGATACCCGATGTCCTGGTTGAGCACAATTCCTTAATGCGTGGCGCTATTCCGTGTCTACCTGTTCCTCTCGCCTGGTTCTGTCTGGTGTGGAATGTTCTACTGCCTGGTTCTGGTAAAACAATTGTTTATTCAGCCATCTCCTTTCTTAGAGGAAAGCTCGGATCGAAACTTAATTGTACTTCTCCTTTCAGGCACCGTCTGGAGTGGTATTTTCAACTTGTGCACAGGCCAACCGAGATTCTCAGCGGTGGCTGGCGTGAAATCGAGGCTGGGCGCGTTCGTGGTTAACCTGGTGGTCGGTGTGGGCCAATTATTCACCGTTTTATTCTGCCTGGTTGGGTGGGGCTGGAGCATTTGGTGGGGCGTCACTTTGGTCCGTTTAGCGAGTAAGTAATATTAATCATCGATCCGAAATCGGCTCGATTGTTTGTGCCAGATATCAAGGGGGGATTCCGTGCTCCCCTAACGAGCAATAATTCAAACCGAAAAAGTAATATTCCGCGGGTAAAAATGGAATTAACCTCGTTCCTTCTAAAACGAACAACCACTTATCACGATAAGGGAGAATGAAAGTTCTGTAACTAAAGCTCGCGACACATTTCACGCGTCCGCCATTTAAATCGTCGATTTTATTCTCGTTTTCCATTTCGCACCCTTTCCCGGCGACGATCCTCGTTATCGTCTCGCTTTGAAAACGGCAAGGTCAATCGATGAACCGTTTCAGGGAAGTACAAGAGATTCAAGGCTTCCGAAGCAGCCAGCAACGATCCGGAAGCGAGGGGCGGAGAACCAGCGAACCTACCACCGGGAGTACCGAGTCAAGCGTTGAGAGGGATGGAACGGGCGCGATAATCGAAGCAACGAACATGATCTTTCCTCCTCGTCCAGACTCCGTCGGAACGTTTTTATATTGCTCGCCTTAGCGATTCTTCACTACGTGCCTTCTCGATAGCTACGAGCAGAAAATGGAACTTTTCGTTTGGCGCACACCCCGCGCTAGAGCTCCGTTGGGAAAGAAACATGTAGCATCTCCTCGATCCGTGAAATTTTTCTACCTAATCGAGCAAAAGGCATCGAACGATCGCTTCGTTTCGCGGTGAACAAAATTCGAGGGAACTCGATCGTTGATAAATTACTTCGTGCACACGGGGAGAAGAAAAATGTATTCGAGAAAGGAATATAAAACGATGTTATTGTGGTTCATGGTCGAGGATACGAAACGAAGTTCTTGGAAATTAATCGCTTTCAGTGAAAGCATTCCTATTCGTGGCGTTCTTTCAAAATGTACTCATTGCGTCGAACGGAAATTGCTTTTTATTCTCGCTCTTCCTTTTTCCCGTTGTCCACAGCGGTAAAACTGGTTTCAGTGCTCGTTTTTTCCCCACTGTGTTTTCAATGAGAACGTCGATGGAACGTTTCGCCGTGGAAATCAAAGAAAAGGGTCATAGTTTGCGTTTCTGTTTTCCCTTCCTTTCCTCATCCTCGCTCTCTCTCTCTCTCTCTCTCTCTCTCTCTCTCTCTCTCTCTCTCTCTCTCTCTCGCATCTCGCTCCCTCGCCGATGACAATAGGTGTTCTTCTTCTCGACGTCGATGGAATAAATACGTTTTGAAAAAACGCACTTTATATTTTTACAAGCGCAACACATATTATATGTATACATACATCCATATATTCAACTATACGACTCTTATTCAACTTACAACTAAAAGTCCTTGTAAATATGAAAATATATTACTTACATCGGTTTTTAATCTAATCGCTGCTTCTGGAATTGTACCCTCCTTAACATCCCCTAATCGCAATCTAAAGAGGACTCGTTTGGTATATTGTTTTTTTTTTTATTACTCTCACCTAAAGTTACCTATATATATATATGTATACTGCACATAGCTTAACACGGTAACATTTATTGTCGCAGTGAATGTTTCGTTCAATTACTATGCAAGCCTCTCTAAATATACATTGAGTGTCATGGGATTCAGTGATGGTTGATTTTGTCGTCTGAATCGTTTGCTCGATAAAAACGTTTTAGCAAAAGCGTTGGAAGAGTTAGAAGAGTATAAATGGACCCTAAGTTGCATAGAGATGCCATGGGATTATAGTAACCCTGTGTTACGTTTTGTCTGATACATCCGTTGAGAGTGTCGCGTGTAGTGGTCAAAAGTCCTGTGTCGTATAATTCATCAAGAAAAGACGTGCGATCGTTTGTCATTGAAACGGAGATACCATTTCTCACGAATTTGGTAACTTCAATTCCATGGTGTCGAGTCTATACGGAAATTTTGTTCCGCGTTTCGATCGTTTCCAAGTCGTTCGCTTCGGAAGCTCGCAGCCGAATATCTCGGGCATCGAATATTTTATTATTTTTCCTCAAGGATGCGGTATACACAGGCTCTTCTATTTACATAAATTCGATAGGACATTTCCATACGAAGCCACGCTCGCGCTACGTCGATCCTCGTCGTAACACCACGGAATTGCACCGTTCTCGAGTCCGAAATCTCGATGATCAACTGTGCGCAGTCACCGCATGCGGTAGCAATACCTGCGACGAAGCATCCGGCGGAAGTGCATGGCCGGTTCCCGTGCACATCGAGGGAAACAAGACAGAAGACGGGCGAGGATTCAAAGCGTGCGCATGCTTGCGGCCAGGGATCTAAGGAATAACTACTAATAAAAGCTCGCTCGAATCGATTGCATGCTCAAGCAGCTCTATTTCAGGCAGCCCTTATCAAGATACGTTATTTTCGCTTTATCGAAGGACTCAGCCTAGCTTCTTACTAACGTTTTATGCGCGTTGGATAATGAGGATACGCCTGGGCTCTGTCGTTCCCAACGTGAAAATGTTAATCACGTTGCGAACGTCTTTCGAACCGTAGGGTGAAATTTGGAAAAATTACTACGGTATTGTACGGTAAAAGTGTGGGAAACAATATTCTTAAGTTTACACATCATTTTATAATATGATTGATCTTCTTGGGATCTCGTTTGGGATAATTGGGGAATAAAAGGTTTTGTTTCAAAGCTAAATTGAGGTTCAACGATTCTGTGATGTGAATTTCAATATATTGTGCGGTGTTTGTAGAAAGTAATGAGATTAAAGATATATTTTTTAAATAATGAACAAGTCTGTAATTTCCTTTGGCCAACATTGCTTCGCGGACGTCACACGCGATCGTATGGAAATTCGATGCAATTTACGACGGCATTCTGCGCAATAAAATGTCCAGATTTGTCGCGCATTCCCGCGGGAAAATTGCACGAGAACGTGTTATCGCGTTGTTCGAGCGGCGGAATTTCGCGAAAGTTAAACTACACGATATTTCCGCGACTTGCCTCCCTTTCACGCTTAACTCGAGGAGCTGAGAAATATGCGAGGCGCGTTGAATGTATCCCTTTGTCTGCTAGTAGTGATTTTGTGACAAGAATGAGATGGTCGAAATACTGTCGAAATTCTCCAAGGAAAAATAAAGATGAACGACGATTTGGGTTTTGTTCGTGCGGAAACGCTATTTGGCCTTTTCATGATCGATCAGGAGTATCAGTTTCGAAGGACTTTTATTATTTTTTTTTTGGGGGGGTTGGAAGGCATTGCATGTAGCGTGGGGAAATAAAGTACAACAGAGAAGAATAGAACTAAAATGTCGCGTTCTCTCTCAACAAATAACGGACGAAACAAATATTTGTACTCGTCGATAATAGGTACAGCAGGGTCATTCATTCAACGGAATTACGTAACAAAACAACGCCATTCGCATACCGATTTTCGGTTGCAAATAATCAACGAACGACAAACATGCAATCACATTTTTGGAACGCAAAAAAGTGGCTTGTAAATAATGTCTTTTAATTAACGTCGAAACGAAATTTGTCGGAAAAGTACGTGGATCTGCGCGTGGAATTTAAATTAAACATGTCTATGTACATTTTAACTAAACACAATTCTAACAAGATGCCCAAGATTAAGTACTCAGAACTTGCACATATTCATTTCAACTGAACGCATTCGTTTCCATAGTTATTTGTGAAAGTAAAATAAAACCATCTGACCAAATTCAATCACGTTCAAACTTAATGTACAAGTCTATCGTTATTCGACAAAACAAAGGAACTAGGAACTCGACGCATCGAAACTTAATATACGATTGAATCGATCATTTGAATAGAATTCACGATCACCATATAGGAACCGATGCGCTTCGCATCGAGAAACCATCGTGTCGCTGGAAACGATCGATTCAATTTTAATCGTCGATGAAAAGAAAAAGATAAGAAAAAAAAACAATAGAGAAAAAAGTGGTTACGTGGGTGTTGGAAACAGGAGTACGAAAAGTAAACGTGAACCAATCGTAGTCGTGATTAAAGGGTGGTGGTGACTTGGCACACGATACCGCGCATTGGCGACTTCTGAGGGGAGAAAAATAAATGTATTTTTGAGTATAGTAAAGGTATTATATATATGCATGGTATATGGTGTGGGTGTCAATGAATCGAGTCGTTGACGCTGAATATATTGAGTAGTATATGTTTAATGATGTGACTCCATTAATATGTCAATATGCACAGGTAAATATTTCTTGTTATTATATAATAGAAGTGTTACAGTGTGTAATGTGATACGATAATAAATTTAATAGTAACCATATTATAATTAAGAACTTAAAATAACTCTAAAGGGTAAACTACATCACTATCGGCTAGCGACTATTTAGCGATAATAATAGCCTACCATGTCTTTTACTAGCGGCGCTCAGTGAGTGTGCTCTTTTTTTTCTTTTTAGTATTCCTTTCACTCTTTCCCTCTCTCTCTCTCTCTCTCTCTCTCTCTCTCTCTCTTTCTGTATTTTCTTTTTTTTTTTTTGTTTCTCAAAATTCTCTCAACCTTTCTCTCTCTCCCTTTCTCTCCCACTCTCGCATTCTTCCTCTCAAACTTTCTCTACGTGTAATCGTTACTCCTCTGTGCTCGATGTTCCTTTCGTACTCATGTTGTTCTCTGCCTAAACACACTCTTTTGTTTCCTGTTCGTCTCACTGCCTTTTTATCGTGTCCCTTGCAACCTGTCGCTTCTACAAACATCAACCGATTCGCACTGGCTGCTTGTCACGTCTCTGTCCACCTTCGCTTTCGCCTTCTTTTCGCTCGCCCGATCGATGCGCTCCCTCGCGTTTCCGGTCCCCCAACGCGAGCACGTAACTCCCTCGATCCCGTCGACGACCGAAGGAACGTTCGATCGAGGAATCCCTCGAGTACCGTGCTGAGTACGCGAGCGATTCTCGTACGAATCGCGAGTAATTTAAGAACGGGACACCATCCTCCTCGCAATTTTAATGCTCTTAAACGTACACGGTGTTTCTATCTTTCGTTCTGCGATTTAACTCTCAGCGGTAAAGGTACTCGACAAGAGAGAAGGAGACGAATGTTAAAAGGGTGACTCCCGGAAGCAGACTGCGAAAAGTGGTTTCGTTCGCATTTCGTGAACAGAGAGCTCGAAGCAGACATCGATTTCTCGCGTGTATTTTCTTGTTTTCCCTTTTTTCTTTCATGATTTTTGTTTCTCTGTTTCTCGTTATAGACACACGTGTACAAGCGTCCCACATACCCTTAGGACTGTGGTGTAGGGGTGGTCAAACAGTGTGGAGTGTGGATCGCGCGATGGTCGCACAAAGAAATGAATGAGTGATTTCTTTTTTTTTTTTGTACACATACACATACATAATAATCGTATATAAACATGGATGTGCGTGGATCGTGGTGGTTGTGCTGTTGTGTTCAGTGTGTGACGGTCTACGTATTAATTAACTGTTTTACTCCGTTCTTGCTTATCATTTGTTTTGCTGGGTTTTCATTTGTCGTTACTCTTAAAATTTATACACATATATATATACGTACGTGTATATAATTTCTCAGCGAGCCGGAAACCGCGAGACTCGCGTGTTCGCTCGAGCTCGAACGAACGTCCTCGCGTTTCGCTCGAGTTTCAACGATTTGTCCTGATTAAAGACGTTGGCGTGAAAGACGTTAAAAATCGCGTTCGTCGTCTGGTTCACCCCGTCGATCGTTCGCGCTACGATACTCTCCTCCGTGTGCCATTCTACCCTGAGGAAAAAGAAAGGAAAAAAAGAGACGCAGTCGCGTCGTTTCTCGAGGGTCTCGCGTTTCACGGATGCCCTTAATGCCTTGCTTAACTAACGTCTCACTAAGTGATGTATACCCTGCAAGGGGAGTCTCGGTGTCGCGCGGGAAAGAAAAACGAAAGTGAAAAATAACGGGCACAAAGTTCATCGAAAAGTGCTACTAGAAACGAGCTGTTACACCCTTGCGTGTATCTGACCCCCATTTTTATTTTCTTAAATAATTTCACCGAGTTACGTTCATCACTTTTATGTTAATTTGATATTTATTGGTCTCGTGATATTTCTTCGTGCACGATTAGAAAGCACAACCGTTCTAGCGGTATTCGAGCACGATTGTAACGATGATCTCGATGAGCGAGCGCGACTACTGGAGGATTGCACGAAAACGAACAGGACGTATATAACTCGCGTTCTAATTAGGCTGCTAGTTAGCGCTGAAAAGCGAATCACGAACGATACACGTTGCGTTTTTTAGTGTTTATACATTTTCTTTTCTCTCTCTCTCTCTCTCTCTCTCTAGGGTTTTACGATTGTTTGGTTTCTCTCACTCTTTGTTTTATTTTCGATTTGCGTCCCCGTTTTAATTGATTTTAATATTCCGTTCGTTTATTCGTACACGGGTTGATGGGTTTGGGGCGAGGGGGAGACGACGCGGCTGGGCACATACGATTACGGACAATTCGGTCGAAAAGGGTAACAATTCCAGAACTATAGGATTTCAATTACTTATATTTCATAATCAGTTTTTCTATATATATTTTCATCTCTTTTTTTTTCATATAGAATCTGTAGATATACATTCTTGGCAAATCCGAAAAAACTGATTCCAAAATAGGAACAGATCATTGTGCGAACTATGTATACAGGGTGCAAGTTTTTTGTTCTTTAATCATCTTCCTTTTCCACTTATACGTTTTTTTTTTGCTGTTGTCGTTTTCTTTTTGTTTCATTTGCTTTTTTGTTAATGTTGTGGTTGCTGTTGGTTTTGTTGTAGCTGTCGTCGCGAGAAACACACGTGCGCGTACGTTCAATGGTTTAGCTCGAAACTATGTATATCTATATACATATGCTGTTTCATCTTTAGTTTCTCGTATGTGTGTATGTGAGAGTGTTTAATTTTCGTTCGTTTCGTATTATATTTTTATTTGTTTGCTTGTTGTTTTCGTTTAATGCTTGTTTTATAATTATTTATTTATTTATTTTTTGGTTCAATCAGTATCTTTCTTTTACTTTTTTTTTCCCATTATTATTTTTAATTTTTCATCTGAACGGTGGTACATTTGATAGGGTGCACAGGGCTGCTAGGCACAGATAATTGACTCGCAAATAACTCTTCAAACAACATTAGAGCGTACGACATACAAGTATTAATATACACATTACATCATTAATTATTATTATTATTTTTTTTTTATCCTTTTGTTTTCATTTAAAGAGTAATCATATATTGGAGTGTGTCTGACTGTGTCTTCTGTTCCTTGGCCGTTGTGTGGACCGTGTTAACTTCTCCGTTCAGTGTGGACACGGTGTGTGTGTTTTAATGTCTACGATCGTTTCTACGTGTTGTATCGGATGTTTAAATGTCCCGAATGAACGCGCGCTGCGACATCACAGACTAATTATGGATAGTTAATGCTCTTTTAGAGGCTCCCAAAAGAAAATAGATAGGATCGCCTTTAACGATTCCAGATCGATATAGCTACGATTCCACGTGGAATTCAACTAGAATCGCTCAGAGACACCTGAAACGATACGCTTCCCGACTAATATCTCCAACGATACTTAAAGCCAGCAGTCCCAAGTAACAACAATTGCGAAAACAATTCGTGAACAGGTCAGAATTCGAAGCGTCTCGGGTAAGAAAGGGTAAGAAAATCTCAATTGAACGGAACTTAAAAAATACTCCGGTCGCTGTGTACACCGTGAGGATCCTCGACAGCGAGAGGAAGAACTCGACGCCATCGCTTCCCCCTTCTGTATCGATCCTGAAATCGCCGACGATCCAACGGCGAACGAGTTAGCATTACCGATCCATCTTGGACTATCTTGACGCAGTGCTTAGGAGCTGTCTGTTGGTTCTTGGTGTGCGATGGTGTGTGTGTTGTGTCTGTGTAGAGGTGGTGGTGGTGGTGAGTGTCCATGTGGTGGGTGTAGCGATGTCGAGAGTACAATATACATATATACCTCTATATATATTGTATATCGAATGTATGATGTTGCTGATGCGTGTACAATCAATGTATAATAATGTATACAGTCAACAAATCTTATTACATCTAGTTTGTCTTTTGACGCAGCGATGGGAAGACAGAGCATAGAGACCCTTCTTGGCTCAGATGTACAATAACGAGGTGGATCAGTTTATCAGGGATCGAGGGGAATGAGAAGGGACGACGAAGAGGGAGGATCAAGAAGGTTCTTGTGACGGGGGTTGATTTTTCTCGTCCTCCTTGTTCCTATAGAAGGGGACGGGGAGAGGGGCGTGGGGGACGAAAAGGGTTGGGACGAGGGTTTAAATTGGTAACAGCCTAAAATTTCGAAACAAACGTGATCGTTAAAAAGGACACATTAGGACTAAACGCTTAGAAACACTGATATGACGCATGGTGGTGCTTTCGGGATACGTAAGACTCTGATATGTGGGGCAGGTATATGTTACTTGGTAATACTTAGAGGGGGGAAGGAGGGATCGCTAAAAAGGTTACTGCGCTTTGGTTTATTTTGTTTGGCCCAGCGTTTTCCGGTCTTCCACTAAGAAAGAACGTGATTATTCGATGCTTTATGGTACTCGGGGCTGTTCCGCGAAGTGTAGCAAAGAAACGCACGGGCAGCGATGTTTTAAACGTGTTTAGAACAGTTTTAAACAAACAGCGAGTACCAAAGAAAATAAAGGAAATTCACGAAACATGCGAACGATGTATTCGCGTTCTATTTTTCTTCTTTTTTCTGCTTCGTGCTCGGGATCCCCGTGTTCAGGTACGCCTCGAGTACCCGTGGCATCGACGCATCCGATTAATTGCACAAAAATATAATTATTTCAGACTGTAGACGCGAGATCGGAACGACCGCTTTCTTCGAGACCGATTCGACAGATCGACGATTATTAGTATAGCACAGGTACTTGTTCTATTTCATTCGTTTCGTTTCTTCGACATTTTTATCCTTTCGTATCAGCAGCGTGGGAATATTGCAATAATGAGCAGGGCTGGTCGGCGCGATCTCGCGAATCTCAAACATCACAGCTGACGAGAGCAACGAGAGCCGTTGTTCCTAATCATCCGCACAAAAGAAATCAAAGCGCACCCGGCAGTAATACCTTTTCTCGCAATACTATTAATTAATAACAATATTAACGATATGTACCTACTCTCCGATCTACCTAACATTACCTAACTACAAACATTAAACCTAACGCTTTTAAACGCAATATCGATCGTCGTAACATTACTTAACCCGTTCCGACTTTCACAAAATCGGAACCATAAATAATAATTAATAATTAATTAATTAATAATAATCATCGTCGTCATCATTATCATCATCGTCGCAATAATACTAATCAATCATAATTACACAATCAATCGTCGATATATAATTGAAATTCTCATACGAACTGCAAATATATACATACAGATGGGATATGTATTTTCGTGTTTTAAGACTCAAACGAACGTGTTCATCACTTTCTTTTCCCTATCTTTCATTCATCTCTCCTCTTTTTTTTTTCTCTCCCAATAATTAATTATCGACACGGATGGCTTTACTCTCCCTTTCTCTCTCTCTCTCACTCTCACTCTTTCACTCTTTCTTTCTCTCCCTCTCTCTCGCTTTACAACCTCATAAGAGTTTCAATTTTTCTTTTTTTTCTTTTTTTACTTTTTCTTTTTAAATCATCCGAGTGCATGTTTCTCCTCATTTTTATAGTCGGGTGTTTGTGAGTGTGTGTATGTATGTTTACACAGTGCTATTTAGATACGCTACCTGGAATACTGTATCGTTACAGACTCTCTACGTGCTACAATTACAATTTGATTTTTTTGTACATACAGAAGAATCTCTATCTGTTCCAATCGGGATTATTCGACGTCGGAGGACGAGGCACGCACGCGTACCCACGCACACACAAATATATGTATATATATGTGTGTGTATGTATATATTTATATATGTATAACGATACACGTACACGCGAGCAACGTTTCGGACGACCCGCGCGCTTCCTCTTCACTTTGTACAACTTTTGTCATTCCCTCGAATAAAGCGAGGCGATATCGATTGGCAGCGTGCTGCTACGTGCGCTTTTCCTCGTTTTCCACTGTTTTTCGCGTCGCGCGATCAGCGTTCACACACAGAGCGAAGTTATTAAGAAGCTATGTACAAGTTGGGCCGAAAGAAAGTCTTTGCGAACGCGAACATTTTCTAGCGGCGCGCGATCTCTTTTGTATGTACTTCTGTTTTTTTTTCTCGTCGTCCAAGAACGCGATCGGTGCACGAGTGTCTTTCGTCGAGCTTCCAAGAGACGAAGAAACGAAGAGGATTCCTCGCTCGTGGAAGATCGTCGTCCTCCGATGGAACAGCGCAATCGTATGTGTGTATGTGTGTGTGTCTTTAAATTTAACCCTTCCGCCGTCGGTCGATCTAGGCGAGACGTCTGTCGAGAGACAAGCAGCTACCGCTTTAGAAACCGTTGTTTGCCTATTACGCGGCTCGAATGCAATCGCGGCTTTTGGTTAGCGTCTTTTTATTTTTTCCTCTTATTACGAAGATTCTCCGCGTGCCCGCCTCTAAACTCGTTCTACGCGCGAGCGTTTGCACGAAGAGTTCCACGCGATGCCCTTCGCGGGGGATGGGATCGTACGAGATGCAATTTAGGTGCCATGCGGTCTAATCGATGAAGAGTATTTACGCGCGACGGTGGGAAGAGCTAAATGTAAAGTGGTAGTAATAGTAGTAGCAGTAGCAGCAGTAGTTTAATGTTAATATAGTAGAGTGAACCTCCGTTCGTCGCGAGACGTATGAAGAGAGGAACAGAAACGAAAAAAAGAACAAGAACGTGGGGGATGTTCGCGGGGGATTGTTTCACTGAGATTGTTGCTTGCTTGCTTGCATCTGTCCAGTGGTTACACATAGAAATATACACAGCACGGGAAGAAACGTGTGGTTTCGCAAATTTTTGTTTCCTTTTTTTTTTTTGCTTCTTCTTTTACCAAGTGTTCGTTGTGTTAAATGTGTATACTAGCGTAAAATGTACTTTACCACACACGCTCATCATGTACAGGTAAAGTGTCAGAAAATAAGCGACAGTCTGGCATGCGTGCTTGACCTCTCAAATACGATACGCGTTTTTATATTTTACTTGTGTATTTTCGTGGTTTTCCCTTTTTTTTTGCTCCTTAATTTCAACCTTTTTTTTTTCTTCTTTAAATCTGTCTTAATGTTCTTTTGCTCTTGCAAAAACGTGTACCTAAAGTACATCACATCGGAGCGGGATTTTCATCAGGAGGGCATCGTTCGGCCAAACTATTCTTCCCTTTACTTATGAATTTATTTATTTATTTTTTTTGTTAGTTTTTCGTTTAAATTCCCTAAGAGAGAGGAAACTAAGCGACGTCTAAACGCAATTCCTCAAAAACGAAGATGCATCTGATTCAATTACGGTGTTCGCCACTTTTTCTAAACGCGAGTCTCTCTGACTCGCGTTCGATTCTTTTCTCCGTTCGTCAGCGAGATTTCGAACGATTTGCCTTTCTACCCGCTGCGTGCTCGTTTCTCATCGCTACCGTGGAATATGCGATCAGGAATGAGTAATGCAACGTATCGCGAACACGTCGAAGTGAAAATAGGGGAGAAGACCGTGGTAGGTCGAATGTCTTTCTCTACGGTGCAGATTCGTTCTCGAAGAATTACCGTGAAATCCCTCGCCTAATCGTCTAAAGTTCGAGACCGAGCTCGAGATTCGAAACGCTATGCAGTTAGTTTCGCATTACAAAAGTTCTTTGCTTCTTTTCTAGTAGCACAGCACTCGTGTCGTCGCACGAATTTACGAAACGATACACTCTTGATTTAAATACGCCGTACTCCGCAGATCACATTTAATATGTATATATATATACGTTGTGTGTGTGTATAATATATATATACATATATCTACAAAATATTATGATATGATTACAAGTCCTAGCTGCTTAGTAACTACTTCTTTTTTCTTTTTTCCACTTTACCTTATGCGTTAGGTCCTGCTCACTATATTTTGAGAACGTAATATTCTAAATATCTTTCTTTCCTCTTTCGTCGAATAAAATCGTGATACAACTGTTTTACACTACGGTGAAACCTATTCCCTTGTAATCGTATATGTATATATAATTACACAATAGCGACGATTAATAATAATAGTAGCAGTAATAATCGTAATAATATTAATAGTAATATTAATAATAATAATAATAATAATAATCATAATAATAGTAATAATATTAATAAAAGTAATAATAATAACAGTAACCATTCTACTATATACTTGGTAATAAAAAGTACGAGAATGTGATGTAGAAACAATTTTACAGTCCTTCTAGACGCGGACGCCTAAAAAAAAAAAAAAAACAGAAAAAAGAAAAAGAAAAAAAAATGTAATATCTATAAATCGTGGAACAGAACACAATATCGTGAACAGGAATCGAGAAACAACAAACGAACAATCATTATCATCAACGCAACGATCATCAAGCACGTCTGCATATAACTATAGTGCATCTTTATTATTATATTCTTTTAATTAATTGTCCTTTGTCTTTCTCCATTTTTCCTTAATTCCTTAGCTTAGTACCTTTGTTACTCTTTCTCAATCTCGCTCTCTCTCTTTCTCTCTCTCTCGCATCGATATACACGTACACATATATCACCCTACGATTGATAAGCAATTTTTATTCGACTTCAAAGTGAGACACCCTCGTCAACCAGCAAGTGGTGCGTTACGTCTCTCCTCCTCCCTTTTACTCAATGGTTTTTAATCGTTATCTCTCCTAATTTATCCCTTCCTTTCTTCTCTAATATCTTTTTGCGTCGCATTCTTCTCTCGTTTATTTCGGCAATCAACAAGGATCCTCGCTTTTGTGTACTGAGCCCCTTAAAATGGTATACAACTTATCTTCTAGTTGTATTGTAACAAATATTGCCTCGAATATAAACACTTTTTTTTTTATTCCCTTATTTAAGTTTATAATTCTGATTATTATTTTTTTTTCTTCGTTTGCGTAAGTTAGGTCTCTCTCTCATGATCAATGGACAAAAAGTGGCGGAAATCTTCACTCCCTTTCACTCTCGCTCTCGCTCGTTTTCACTTTCTCTCTCTCTCTCTCTCGCTCACTCTCTCACGCATCCTTTAAAAAGGGGGTAACCGACAATGTTTAGCCCTTTTTTTTCCCCCCTACTGGTTTGTATTTTTTGTTTCTTATTATCTTACGTTACGTATGGCCGAGTCAAGTCTCTATTTTTTCTTGTTTTCTTTCATTTTTTACATTTATTTAGAGTAGTCATTTGGTTCGCTTTCGAAAACACAACTTATTACCTTTATGCTTTTATCATTATTAATATTATTTACTTTAACGTTAACCGTACGGTTTTTTTTGGCATTTTTTTTTCGTTTATTCATTTTTTGTTTACTCTTATTTCTTAAATCGGAGATCTAAAACCTTTCTTTATAAAAACGTCCCCCGGCCCGACAAAATATTGCCGTAGGACCACTAATATATTGTGTGTGTGTGTGTCGTCGACTTCATTGTCTTCATATAAAATTCAATTCACAGTCCGCGATCTGATCAATAGTGTTACGAGCGCTTTGAAGAGAACACGACCTTTCCGTCGCTTGTCTGCTTGCGGTTTTTCCTCTCCTTCTTTCCTTTTATCGGTTCTTTTTTTTCCTTCTCGTTCATTCTGGTTCTGTTCTACTTTTTTCCCCTTCTTTTCTCGTTTTTCCTTTCGTCCTTTAGCAAAGCACGGGTACCGGAGTCGTCGTCGCAACCTGAACACCACAGCTTGGGGGAACATCCGGTTTCTCGTTTCCCCCTCCATCTACCCCTATCTTTCTCCCGTTTCATCGAAGAAGCAGGGGACAATAAACGATTCTCCGTTCCCCCGATAAACGCGAATAGTCCAGACGATCTTTATCTTTTCCTTTTTCCGGCTTTTCTACTTTTCCATTTCCTTTCCTTTTTCCATTCTTCCTTTAATCGTTTTCCTTCTTTCTTTTTCGTTTCTCTGAAAATCGAGACTCGCGAGAAGCTTCCCTGTGCGACGCGAAAAGAAGAAGCGATTGTATTCGAGACGAACCGCGAGCATCCATCTTTCCTCGACCTTTTACCCCGTCTACCATCGAATTTTCGGCGACCCCTTAACGCACAATCAAAACATCACGGATCTAAAGAGTTCGAGATTCGGCGAGCGAAAGCAAACGCTTCTTCTCGAACGTTTTATCTATACAGAACCCCTTTCTCTCCCTCACTTTCTCTCTCTCTTTCTCTCTCCCTCCCGCGAGCACAATTCCAAGCGTTGTAAATAAAATCTGAACAACATGAAAACATAAATAGATATTTGTTCGAAGCGCATGTATGGATATCAATATATATATATAATATATAATATATATATACACGTACAGAGTACATAAAACAACGACAGACAGAGCTATCAGAATTGGAGAACGACGAGACTTTGCCTCCCGTTCCCAGCGTTTTGTTTTTCCTTTTGCTCTCTTGTTTCTTTTGCTGTACAGCGAAAAAAGATTCTCGCGAGTCGAATGCGTTTGTTTCGATTCAATTTACTTTTTATCTGTCTTCCATCTTTTTCACTTGTTCTATCGTCGATGGTGGTAACGGAGCGATGCGACCTCTCGCTACTCGCGTAGACGGATTTACTCGCGTGCACGATTGATCCAGATCCTCTGAACACTGCACGGGACATCGTGTCCGGTGCGTAGCTTCTAATGGTCGAATAAGGAACCTCCGATTTAGTTGGATCCCATGGAGAAATGGTCAACGAGGAACGCGGTGTACTCTGCTTCGAGATCGAGTGGAGGCGGCGGTCTTCCCCTTACGGTTTACCCCGTTCTTCCCTGTCTTTTTGTGACGCGTGCACCACGTGAAATCGATTCGCAACAGTTCGCAGGCGTGCCACGAACCACAGTCAGTTGTTGCGAAAACGCGCGTGTCGCAGAACCGAACAGCGAAGTAAGACACGGGATGGCTGGGCCAATGTCGAGGCGATTCTGTTGCGTTCTGGTCCGTTCGCTTCGCGAGGAACCGTCGGTTTTCTCAATATCCACTGTTTCCTTTTTTTCTTGCTCTGTTTGAAACGCTTTCGCGACGACCCTCGACAGCTGCTCGCGAAACCTACTCGTCTCCCTTCCCCAGACCTTGATATGTAATCCGTGTCGGCCACGGCAGACTCTCATTAGACGCTGCGAGTCACTCGCGAGCTTTCTATATGTACAAGACAATCCCTTACGACCGATCGAATCGAATCCACTCCCTAATCACCCTTTCTCCCGTTCTTTCTATCCACTTGTCTTGTCTTCCAACGAATTCCCACCGACAGAGTGAGAGGATCCGTTCCGACATTAATACTGACACACTTTCTGTACATATCATACGGTATATACCTCCGCGCTACGGACTAAGCACGTATACCCGGACCTCGCCAAAGCAACGCAAGGAACGAAAAGAAGAACGAAGTTAAAAAGGTGAAAAGTAAACGGTGAAACGAGACAGAAGAACAGGTAGAGCGAAGACTCGGAAGAAACGAAGAAAAGGTAAGAAAAGAAGTTGAAAAGAAAAGAAGAAAAAATAGAGAAAAGAACAGCACAGAGTATGGGGTACGATATGATCGTAACAGTAATTACGGGGCGGAGGGGGGTGGTTGGATAAAAAGAAAAAGAAGAACATCGTTGCCTCTCGGTGTTTCGCCTCTCGACTGTTCCACTTCCGGCTACGCGAACGATCCTCGATGACCTTCGTCTAACAGCTCACCCATGCCACGTGTTCCACCCTGTCGACTTCACCCTGGCGAGCATCCATTTCTTCTTTGCCACGACACTCGAGACTGAGACACCGCTCCTCTTTGCTGACCCTCGAAACGGAACCGATTCTTCCAGCGACCAGCGTCTGATACCTTGCCAGGTGGTCACCGCGCGACGATTTGGAGTACAAGTAGCTGCGGTGGCGGCGGCGGCGGCGGCGGCTGCGATGGAAAGCGGCAGACGAAACAGGGGATACGCGTACGTGGTGATGCTGGTGGTGGTAGTAGTTGTGGTGATGGTAGTAGTGGTGGTGGTGGTGGTGGTGATTTGTGTTCTCCTAGGTCTGGTGTGTCGCTGCCACGTCCGGCGTAGTAGGCCCGCTGCTCCTCTCATCAGTACGGCCAGAACGTAGGCAGCGGTGGCGGTGGCGGCGGTGGTACAGTCGGATAGAGCGTTGGCGTGGCGATCAAGACGCAGGTGGGCGGCAAGGGCGGCGGCACGGGCGGCGGTAAGACCGGGGAGAGTGTAATCGCTGCGGCTGGGTGCAGGGCCGTGCCCGTCGGGGCACACAACGGGTGCAGGGCGAGAGAGGGACGCTGGCGCTGACGCTGACGCTGCTGGCCCTGGACCTCGCCGTTCTATTCCGAGTCCTGCTGCATTTTGGCGTGGCCATTACCGGCGGAATTGCTCGACGTGCTGCCGCTGCTTGGCGGGAAACTCGTGGGTATGGTGCGCGACGACGAGAAACAGAGCTTCATGATGTACGGGAACTTGCCGTCTGCGAAAAGAAGAATAGAATTCGAGGGTTGAGTCAGGGTCGGTTCTCTTGATTTTGTTATGGAAAGATATTCGCGTGCTCGTAAGGGGTTCAGTACTTACTGCTGTTCTCCAGCGCTGTGTGATTGCATTCCATGATGGCGGCTACCGCGATGCCGACGCTGCTGAACTCGATGAGGCCGGACGACGATCGTTCCGATTTGAGAGGGAACAGTTTCACTGTCGTCGGCGCCTCGATGCCGCGTTCCACGAACACACGATGCACGGTCTCTTCGGTTAAATCCGGGGGTGTGTTGAAAAAGTGGACTATCTTCGAGGGTGGCTGTATTCTATTCTTATTGGCCATTGCTGGATTTAGGAACCTGAAATCAGAAACGCGCACCATGCGATTAAAATTTCTGTACCACGTTCGAGAGTAACAGGTCTCGCTCAAGTTTCGTCGATTAGAATCGAGGCGCGTGTGAAACGCAGAAACGAACGAGTCGCGTTTAAAAGTTACGCTTTCCCGGTCAACGGGTACAATAAATTATAACTCGTGGAAATAACAACACCGCGCGGTGTATCATCGGGGACAGATGAATCGTGCGATCCAATTCCCAATGGACTGAACGTGTTTCCGGCATAGATTCTGGCACTTGGAGCTTCCGGGAGACTCGCAATTAATTTTATCGCGATCGGTGTAACCAACGCCCCGGGATGGTTGCTGCGGAACAGGAGCATTCAAAACCACCCTGTTGCAATTAAGTTTTCACCAAGTAAATATTAAATCCGCCAGAGAAGTGGGACTCGAGATCTCCGGAAGTGGGAACGGCGTTAATTGCGCGCCGTACCGCTGTTTCGTTCCACAGGAAACACGTTCGTCAATGCGAAACATTCCCTTTAGTTCTCCACCCGCTATACAGTTTCCCTCTTCTCTCTCTCTCTCTCTTTCTCTCGTTAACGTTCATTCAAACATCGATGAAAGACCGAACTCTGATTAGAATCACGCTGGACACTTCGATAGTCCGACGAGCAAGTTCGACGCGAACAATCCGATCATACGACGAAACCACAGCTGTCCAGCGGAATGGTCGAATCAGAGACGGTCAGGGGTGAAAACTTAAACGAGGTCGGGGTGTTTGAGAAAACGTCAGCCGCGGAGGCTATCCGAGAATAGGATCGCGATGAAAAGTGGAACAGTCCTCTCGAAAGAGAGGGGACTAGAATATTTTAGCAGACACGATTGTTTAACTTTACCTGTTATTCTTGCTTCCTGTGAAATCCTTGAAGCTCGCTGTCTTGTCGGGCAGAATGTACGGGTTGGTGACGTCCGAGAGGAAAGCCTGCTTCGAGAAGCCGAGCTGCAACCTTCCGTCCGTACCGATCGTCACGTTGTTCAGATTCTGTAAACACCGTTCCACGGCTATGCTGTCGCCCATCTGGATCATGGCGCAGCCCTCCTTCGTCTTCAAGAACTTCACCTGCGCCGCAGAAAACACGGGTGTTCGCGAGCTTCGTTTGGGATCTAACGACTGGGCGGCGTAATACGAGGAAAGCAGCTTAAACGCGAATCACAGGGAGCGGAACGTTGAAAGCGGCTCGAGGGGTTGAAAACCCCAGCCGAGTAGTGCAACCAAAGTATAAGCTCCGACCGTGAAAGTTCTTTTCGTGGAACGAGAGTCTCTCTTCGCGACCACCAACTAACTTTCCCTCGTCACCAGCTAACAACCAAAAATCCGGACAGCAGGTGGAAGAAAAAGCTCGACGTACCTTCGTTACGTTCCCGTAGAGGCAGAACAAGTTGAACAGCTTGTCGGTGTTGACTTTGTCCGGCTGAAGTCCGTAGACCATCATGACGGAGCCTTGCGTGCTCGAAGGCGGCGTCTGTCCCAAGGTGGGCACGTAGCCGGGCCGCGGTGGCGTGGGATGCAACGGCTCTCGGCCGCTGAAATCGCTCTTGATGCCATAACGCTCGACGTACGGCTCCGCGTACGTTGCTGGTCCATTGAAATTCTCCTCGTAACGATCGTGACCGGCGCCCGGCGGGAAAGTTACCTGTGGCGTGGATCCTGCGAACAAAAGCCAGACACCGCGTGGATGAGGAAGCGGGGCCATCTGTGTCCTCCATTGTCCCGGCTCCGGGCAACGGTTTCATTCCGCGTGTGCACCGTCGCGGATTCTGTGCGCGCTAATTATGGAAATCGCGCGACTGTTGCGTCCCTATTAATCACGCGGCAGGAGGAAATATTAATCGTTCCCGGCGAATGCTCGTTTAACGCACTGACGGCCAAACGGACGGGGCTAACCGAGCTTTTTACGCCACGCCGCTTATCGCGCTCGCACTCTGCTCTCGGGACACGTAATTTCTATGCCACGAATTCTGCACGATTGATAACCGTTTTGCGCAATCGTGATTGCGGTTAGAGATATTATAACTTGATTCTCGCGAACGTTCGATACGCCCCCCCCCCCCCCCCCCTCGATGGAGTTGCAACGAAAATTGCAATGCGAGTAACGTGGTCGGGCGGAAGAGTAACGCAATCGATTTCCGTTGGCGAGCATCTGAACTATGGAGCCCAGGAATCGTTCGCTATCAAAGTTCCTCCTGCTGGTCGCCATTCTTTAAACGAACGTCACGATTCCTGAGATTGAGTTTCGCCCACGGTTATGGTTCCGATGGCCCGATCGCGACATAACTCCGGCGCAATTCTCGTTGCTTCTTCCATCCGACTCGCGGCAGTAACTTCGACGGGGACCGTAACGGAATCGTGTCGCTCCGCGATGGGCCCAGTAAATTACGCGATTCACGCCCAGCGTAATAATTCCCACGGCGCGTCGTAAAGCGATCCGTAACGATATCTAAAAATCGGTTGGTTTCGCGCGAAATCGTTTTTCATTCAGTTTTTATATCGCCTCGTTTCCGGTCTACGGGAGAAAAGCGACGGTGGAGCCTCGTGTAAACGATCGAACTCTCGAACCAACTGTGTCGTTCGAAAAAAAAAGGAGAAGAAAGAGGAAAGAGAAGCGTGCACGGCCATTACGACACATTTTTCTGGGCTAATAATTCCGATAACGAGGCTATTCACGAGCCAGTTCGTTCTGACTAGTAAAATGAGAATTACAGCTGGGAAAAACTTCCACCGATACCAGCCAGCGCGCAATTACCGCGAATTCAGCGTTTTCGCGCGTACTCGAGGAGAAGGTATCGCGAATGCAGCCGGGGTCCCGTTCGATGGCCCGTCGTCCGTTTTCTCGATTAGTTCGTTTAATTTTACTATCGAGGAGAGAAACGCGACGAGCAAAGGGGCGCGCGCGGGGGTGTTGCTGAGACACTTACCGTACGGCTGGGGCGCGGCGCCGTATCTGGGTTCCGCCAAAAGGGGAGCCGGCCTTCCATTTCCTGTCGCGTCGTTTTTGTGTGCACTCGATCCTATAACAGCAAAAAAAAAAGTTCGCAATTATAACTCCAATGTTCTCTTTTCACGACGATAAAAGTAAAAAAAAAAAAGAAAATTGAACATTTCGTGGTTCTTAAAACGAAATGAGAGCACGCGGCGCAAACACTGGGTTGTTCTATTATTTGAAATTTTGGAAAATTTACCATGTTAAAAAAAAAAAGAACTGTTTAACGAAGTCGAGTATGTAACATTTTCTATGATAACCAGTCGAGTACGCAAAAATCGCATTGTTCGTACGATCCCGTGTTATCAAAATTCAGAACGCTTGTACATATCACAGGTAGCAATGACAGTTTCAATAAAACGTTACATCCACATGAAAAATCGATGCTCGCCAAGAAATGGAGCCGACCAGTCGTTGTATCGAGCCCTACGGCTCTTTACTCTCTCCCTGCCGAGTGTCGAGCAACAATTAGAGGACGCATTTATTCTCGACGTCGACGCCTCTGGTGCATCGCAGCGATCCGTTTCTACGTTGGAATTGCGCGAAATTGAATCTACGATTGATCCTCTACCCACCGTGACACGGCACACGAACGAATCTTGAATAAGTTATCGGAGCTAACGCGGACACACGGACGACGACGACGACCCGCTTCCACATCGCGCGGCCCACGGGTTAATCAATTTCCACGGAGCGCGACGATTCCCTTTTGGCGATGTCAGGTTGTCGGTGATTCGCGGGACAAGGAACCAGCCGTGCGGCATCAGAATGCGACGCTGTCAACTTCAGTTTCGCGAAACTCGACCGATTTCAAATTGGATAGTCAGGGATCCGAGAGATCCGCTCGAGTCCCAGTTCCGGGGTTGTTCCGCAGATTTCGAGCGTTACGACAGTGGCGGTCCCCGAGGAATTAGAAGGGATCCGTGGTTGCGAAAGATCAGGGCGGAGCCGCGATTGTCGAGGGTTAGGTTTCGCAGCTCGAAAAACTGGAAGAAACTTGCGGTCCCCGGGGGCTTTATGGCAGGAAGTTATAGTCTCCGAGGGTACTGTCGCAACGGTAGTTAGAAAGTTTCCGCGGGACCCCAATTTCGTTTACGGAAGGGCAGAACCGTTTAATTCTCGCAATCCTGTAAACCTCAAATTGCCTGCAACTCGCGACGGCTCTCGGCTCGTCGGGGCCACAAATTTGTTAATGGCTCCTCCATCGATAAATATTTGATTACAGAGGGATCAATTATTCATAAACGAACCCTTAAGAGCTCGACAGCTTTCAATAATTACAGCCCATGAATATACATCCGCACGCGAATCAAGAAACACTTGAAGTAACAAATATTGGAGTTTCGATCGCGTCCAACGGCCTACAATGGCGCGCCGTTTCCTGATTACACCCCCGTCGAACGATGCCAGCCCCGCCACCGTTCCTGTCAAATGTTTTCCTTCGACCTGCTGTCGCATGTCGCCCGGAGATGCAATCTCACGGGTCCCTCCGCCGAAACCGAGCGTATACAATTGGTCTATATTAAACCGCATTACGTACACAGCTTGGGCACGTGGATGCGCGCGAGGACCGCGAGCTGGTGCACAGGGAGCGCCGGATTCTCGTAACCTATATTGATTTCGAATATTCGATATCGCGTGCAGACACACTCGACGCATCGATGCACGGCCCCGTCGAGAACGATGCATCTTCATTGGGATAGATCCGGCTCTGTATGCGCGTCGCGAGGCGTCCTGCCGCGCTGATTTGATTGCCCCCCGGACGGGAAGAAGCAGCGTGCTTCCGCCCGTTAAACTGCCGCCCCGCGGCACGCTTCCTCTCGACCATTTTTCTTCCCTTTACGACGCGACTTTCAATTCGACGCGTCGTTGTTGAAGCAGCGTTTCATCGAGTCCGACTCTGACGCTAATGCCCAGGTACTGATCGTTACAATTGCGACTGTTTGCTTTGCCTCTCGATCTGCTTTAATTTTTACAGACACTGTTTATCGTCACAGTCTATTATTTTATAGAAGCGTGTAAAGTGTACGAAGGGTTCTGGACCTTTTCATTAACTTATGTAAATGGCCTATAAAAATTAACAGGTAACATCCAGCCAACCCTGATAATCCACCGAATTACCCATCCGCGTAGAACATTATAACAGACTAAATTCACGGAACCATAACCGTTACACATGCCTGCTCCGTTCCCGCGAGAGTTTATCTCGCACTTAACATAACCAAGACCTTCATAAACTCTCGAAGAAGCAGAAACCACAGTGGACGAGCGCCCGTAAATACAGCCCCCCCGCCCCCAACCCCAGTTCCGCTGTAATAAATTCGCGAAACACTAACAGGCCGAGAATAAAAAACACGCGGCAAGAATTTCGATTATCAACAAGCGAAAACAAACCATCACTCGCGTGGCAAATGATCGATAAATGACGTCAGGCTGCTGGCGGACTGTTCCGGAACACCGTTCGTCCATCCCCGGGTACGAGCGGACGGGGTAGAAAATCAGGGGTCCACCGATCATACGAAGACCGATATTAAGATCGATCGGTCTCCCGCGTTCCCGTTTGATTTACGATCCCGGGACAAGCGTACTCGTCGATCACGGTTCCTCGAAATCCACGTATTCCCCGACGAACCACGTCGAGGTAGCAGCTACGCCCGGAAATATTCCGACGCGCACGGGTCTAAATAAAGATTCCTCTTCCTCGTTTCGACGCCAACCCCTTGGCCTCCTCCGCGTGCGGCAAGTTATCTCGCGAAACGATCGACTCCGTCGATTTAAGGACGCTATTGTCGCGCCAAGCGTACGTTGCACGCGTACTCGCGCGTCTGTGCGACGGAGTATCGATCCCTCTTCCCAGCGGAAGTTTCGGCTGGGACGCGTCACGGACACTGGCCGGAATAACTTCCGCGGATCCGTGAAAGTTGGGACGCGCGCGCGTTTACGCGGGCCCCGCGGATGAAATCGACGCATCGCACGGGTAAAAACCGAGGCCAGAGCCTGTTTCGTATAATTTACGAGCCTCGGCTACGAGCGAAGTTTATTGACGACGAAGGCGGTTATTTAACTTCGCTGTCGGATGGAAGATAGCGGCGTGGCGAAGCTACGGGTGAAGTTCGAACGAGTGATCCCCGAGTTTAATGAATGATTTTGCGAAAGGTCAGAGCCGTTGCACCGGTAGTTTCCAAGACGACCGTTACCGTGAATAATAAACGAGAACCGCCTGTACAAGGCGCAAGGATCCATCTAGAACGTAGATATTAATTTCTGCACGCGCAGACATTTCCAATTTCTAGACGGAACACGGCGCTTCGTCGTCGATGGGAAATTGTAAGAGGGATTCCGCGGGCTGGAATAAGGCGAGGACGAAGAATAATAAAATCGCGATCGTGGCGTCGTTTTCGAGAAAATCGACTTTGAAAATCCCTACACGCGCGTCACTGGCGAGAGCCCATTTTGCCCGCAGCCACACATTATTTCCGTCACCCGTCGCACCAGTAACGGGCTCTTATCACTAGCGCACGCATACCCGCGATGGATATTCGCAGTCATTTTTCTCTGGGAACGTAACGTCGTTACTCTAGCTTTCCATTCGATTTTAGCTGGTAAAAATCACATCGTTTGGCTTGGTTTTTCTATGAAAACCGTTCCAAGCCTGCACGCTGACGGTGGGGCGTGTAATTTCTCGCACCCCGGGGGACATTCGTGTATTACTTTTTTCATTAAGTCCGTTTCTTTTCACGAACGTGTTGCGACCGGGTACGAGAGAAATTCCGCGAGGACGTCGACAGTCGAAATCTACGTCAGAGAGAGGCAGACACATTTTAATAACGGAGGTACGGTAACATCGCGGGAAATTTAAGCGAGCCACGGGATAGAACGGCACATCCGGGTCATGTAGAGGCCCGTACAAGTCTATGAAATTCGATATTGGCACTTGTAGGACTTGCAGAGGACCTTGGAGATTGCGATTTTGGATATCGTGTCCGACGGACAAACGTTTCGCTATTGCCTCGATCGACAAGCTTCGCCCACGTCCCTGCTTTTCAATTGAGAACACGCGTGGGCTCGTGTTGCCGCCCTAGTACATTTTTGAACGACCCTTTTAAACCCTTTGTCCTTTTCACATTCCTCTTTCTCTCTCTCTTTCTCTTCCTCTCTCTACGAACGAGAAAGTAAATTAAATTTCTAAAATTCTGCAGCAAAAATTATTAACCCTCTGCGCTCGACAACTTTTTCAGGTGGGACGGTTCAAGATCTGTAGTAGCGTTTCATGTGATATTTTAAAAATCACTTACCAAGGCATTCTGAATTACCAGAGTCTTGTGCGTCATCGCTGCTGCTTCCAGATTCACTGTCAATTACTCTAATTTTTCTATTTCTCGCACTCGATACATCATCACTGTTTACACTTGCTCTACCACCAATTTCATTGTGTATAGATAAGTTTCTGATCGATTCGAAATCAAACTCGCCTTAAAACGACTAACTTTAAAACGAATGGCGCAAAATTTCGCGACACGTGTGCTCGCTACGGTCGTCGAGACTGTACTAACGCTAGACGCGTATTCAATGTCAGGACCACGGTCGTAGACGAACTTTATCTTAATCTCTATTTGACGTCACAATGTCACTTTCCAAGCGAACACATAAACAGCCTTAAGGACCTATTCTCGAACCAATACTTCGCTTCTATCAACTGGAGATAACGAAATTTAACGTAAATTCAGCCGCTCGAGTTGCGAAACATCGAGCGCAAAAAGTGAACTCGAAAATGAAATTGTTGGAGATCCGTAGGTTTTTGCTAATTGTTCCGTCAAAGGATTCCGGGACAAAGGAGCGTTCGTGGAATTTGAACGTAGTTCGAACCGCATAAACGTCATCGTTCCACATGATTGCTTCATCCACCATGATACTAACGATCCATTACCTTCTATAACGTGGCCTGTAACTTTATAAATTGCCCTACGCAGACCCTTCGGAGACCATTAAAATCGGATATTGGAACCGATGGCTTCTCAGGTAGGTTAACGAAATTCTGACATACGCCCGCGACGACTACATTACTCGAGGGGTTTAATGGGAAACGTTGGACCGGAAGCGATGAAAAATCGATTGCTTTTTTTAACCATCTAAAAAAGTCCACGCGTGCGACTCGACCGCGTACCATAATCCGCGCGATACATCGACGC
The DNA here is from genome assembly GCF_050948175.1 of Xylocopa sonorina. Classification (NCBI taxonomy): domain Eukaryota; kingdom Metazoa; phylum Arthropoda; class Insecta; order Hymenoptera; family Apidae; genus Xylocopa; species Xylocopa sonorina. The sequence continues at coordinate 7,272,526 of NC_135197.1, read as the reverse complement.
TCTCACGATTATCTCGAGAATATTTCTTGAAATACAATCCCTCAAACGAGAAACACCCCTTCGCGCGCCATTAACGATGAACGTTGACGAATGAAAAATGCACTAGACGTTGCGTCGTAAAATTTTCAGTCCCAAGAATCGCGCGCGGAGCTCCCAACGGGGAACGAATTTAAACGAGCTGCAACATTTGTCCTCCCGTTTCACGAGCGATAAAAAATACCCAAAACACCCACGTCACGATCGCAGAAGCAAAAGTGCACAAAAAAAGGGCCTCGCAAAAAGCCGCGTCTCTAACAGCGCGCGACCGTATCTCCGGGGAAAAAAAACTTGGACAAACTGGAGCGGCACTTTTTCCTCCCGCAAACAACGCTCGAGGGTGTTTCGTCTCCCTGGTGGACACGGCTCGCGGGACGAAATCCTATTTTTCGACCGGTTTCGATCACCTATGATAGACAGACGCGTCTCGACGTCGTGGAGAACGGTCACGCCCACGCGTAATGGGGAAAACGTTTCCAAGGCTGGTTCAGCGAGAGCCCAATTATATACGAGCCAACCCTGTTGCGTACTGCGAGGGGGTTTGCGTCACTGGTAGACACTCGCAGCCTCGCTTCCTGTATCGACCCTGCACCGCCGCCGTGCAGACTGGCAACGCGCACCCCCATAAAATTGCCCCGCCAGAGACAACACGCGGCGACCGCATGGGTGGCTGTTAGCCGAGCGTTGGGACACCGTGAACGCTCGCCATAAGTGGATTGGATGATCGCGAGTGATCGACTGTACGCGGCTGCTAATTACGTCGATGGTGGTTTTGGTTGGTTACTCTCGGCTGTGTCAATACACGGTCCCGTGATAATCGCGTGGGAGGGAAGAAGTGTCCTAAGCCTTTGTCGCGATTCATCGATAACGATGATCATTATTTTTAATAAGGCAGGCACAGAGAACGTTCTGGTACTAATTAACCGAACTCTGGTTTAATGACGATAATAGTCCCTGTGTATTAATTAGCGGATCCAACGGTATCGAAGCATCTTGGGTAAAATCAGCAATTTCGTTGGATTATTATCGTTGTTATTCGACTCGCCGCGCGATGCTCCATCGAGTCCCGAATGTTATCAGTTCGCCGTCCATTTGGCGTATCAATTTATTTTGCGCAGCGCAAATGTTGTTGCGCGATGTTTGACGTTCTGCTCGCCGATCGCGGAACAGCTGATTAGCCGCCTGGGGACTCGATAAACCGTTGACGTTTAATTTTGCTCGTATTTATACGCGTCGTTGCTGCCTCTTCGATTAACCGTGGCTGGTGTTCGTCGTTCGCGATGCCTCGCACGGGAGATTAAAAGTGAAACTCGAAACAATATCTCGCGGAACTCCGCGCGAGCCGTTCGTTACGCGTCCCGTCCTCGCGGGGGTGGAAACAATCTCCTCGTGGAAACTAGCGCGATAAAAGTAACAATTTCGCGAGCTTGCAAAAGGGACGGTGAATTATCGCCGGCGACACAGTCCTGCGAGTTATGACAGGCAAAATTGGGGTCGCTGCTTAACAACGGGCGCATCGTGGAACTTAACGCGCTCGTAATTGCTTCTTCGCCGGCCCGTCCGCGTAATCAGCGTTGAATCTAGCGCCCAGCGTCCTCGCGATTAGCTTCCGGGGAGCTTTCAAGAGTGTCGCGAGCAGTGCGATAATCGTAAAATAACTCTGGCCGGTCACACGTTCCCAGGAGGCGACGCGCCACGCAGTTTTCCGTCGCAGCACCGAGAGAAAGAGGGAGAGCAACAGGTTCAAATGGGAGAAACGAAAATTTTCCTCCCTTGGCGGTGCTTCGGGTGAAGTATTTAATTTCCTGGTCGTTTAGAGCAACACGAGGACGTACTTTTAACGCGGTAAAAGATCTGCGCGGGGATGTTTTTTCTTTTACAATTTTAGCTAAAACTTGTTTCCGTTTTTTGCAGGCAGACGCCTTTGTTTCGCGAGAAAAGTAGTAGACGAGAGAGGCAAAAGTGACGTTTCGTATCTCGTTTCTGACGATTGTGGGCAGATACGTGAGTCGTGGAGACGCGTAACTCGTAGCTGTGTAACGTGGCTTAAATCGAATTGGGGAAAAGGCTCATAAACGTGGAGCAGAATGTCAGAAGGATGCAGCTACGGAAAGGTGAAAGGTCGCCCGATAAAATTCTGTTTTAAAACGCGGCTGCGAGTTAGATGGAATGTCTCTGGCGATAATTAAACGCGTACCACGGAGGGGTCGCTTTACGTAATGAAGTAGAGAAAAAAAGAAAGAACCCCGGCTTTTATTTCAGCCGATTCGCATATTCTCGCTAACCAATCGATCGTTCATCGTTTTATGCGTAGGCGAACGTGTAATTAGAAACGCGATATGGTCATTTCGAACGGTCGTTTACACAATACGACCAATCACCATTCCTACGATTAATTAATAATATTACGCGTGTGCATATGCGCTAATTTATTGCAGATGTTCCGTGAACGTTTGACCTCTCTGCCTCTGAACGATTTCGAGTACTTTCGCGCTGGAGAAAAAATGCCTTTGCGCGTTCAATCAATCGGAAGACGGAATCTAGTTTGAAGAACTCTGACCAGTCGTTATAAAGCACTTTTGGTGATCGTCGTCCGATTGTTGTCGATGGAAGCCAACGATTCCCAGAGATCCTTAAAAAAGCTCTCCAAACGCTCACAAAAGTGATCGAACTTTCTTCATTCCGAGGTTTTAATCTCCGCGGCGGTGCGCTGCGGCCATCGTTCTTCCAAACGAACTGACAAGCCATCGATCACCGTGTTTCCGATAATACAGCCTGCAGTAAAAACTGGTGATCGGTCCTGGCGATGCTTATCGAATGGCAACGTGCAACGCAAACTTTACCGCGTCCCGTTGCTCCTGTTGCCACTAATCGATCGCTGAAACTCTTCCTCAGACTCGACCCTCCGAAGCGTCGCGTCGCGTCTTCCGCGTCGCTTAATTTCGGAAATTCCTTGCTTCAAATCGAACGCATCGCATCGCGCGCGATGGATCTCACTGCATTAACTAAACGCGCAGGGTACAGACAGTTCTCGCGTTGAAAAACGCGGAAGTAGAGTCGCGGGAATGGTCGCGCGGTTTCCACCCCCGAAATGTCACGTCCTATGTTCGCCACGCGTTCCACCGTCGCGCAATCCCGGAAATTCTTTCTTTTCCATTTAACCTGTTGTACCGCGCGCTATTGTTCGGATGATTGACGCTGTTGAATTAACAGAAAGCGATAAATGGAGCGTTCCGTGGCACTTTTCGCGCGATGAATTATTTCTCGAAACGATTTGGAAAAAAAAAAAGGAAGGAAAGAAAAGCGCTGAATTTCGAATTCGCCCGGTATTGTTCGCGATAAATCGGAACGGAACTCTTTTATCGAGTTCCAGCGATATCGCGCGCACGATTATTCCCGTACACTTTCCACGGGGATCGTTGTTTGCTATCAAACAGTTACGGCCGGTGAAAAAAAAAAACTGTCGCTCGTAAAACGCCGAGTTATTACCGTTAATATCAACGCGATCAACTTCTGCGGGTCGACTTAGAAAGCGCTAAATTGAAACGTGCTTCCCGACTTTCCGATACGCCGGTGCCGCATGCATTTTTGCGGTCAACCACTCCGGGTTCGAATAGACCCGGGACTCGCTTCTCATCCAAGTCCGCGCACGAGAGCTCGCCAAGTTCCAACGGGGCTCGCGTGAGAACGGACGAAACCGTTTCAAACGGAATTATACCCATTCCAGCGAACGGTGAACAGAGAGAAAGACAGAAAGACAGAAAGAGAGATATATAATCAAGGAAAGACAAAGAGAAAAAGAGAGAAAGTGAGAGAAAGAGAGAGAGAGAGATAGATAGAGAGAGATAGAGAAACACTGAAAGAGAGAAAGAGAGAAAGAGACACTCTTCTGGTAAACTGGTTTTATGAACAAGACACTGTTTTATGAACTGACTTACCGTGATTAACCCCGCGTGTTCTCTCGGTTCACCCCGTTCCGTCCGACTCGAACTCGAGACGCACGGACGAGGGGTGCGGCGTCCGCGTTCTCACCGAGACCGATGCTATGCACTCTGACTCTTCTTAGACAGTAGTAGGGGGAGAGGGGTGTAAGAGCCGTAGACCTGCCTAAGCCCCACATTCTCTCATCACCGGGCCCTGACTCGGTTCCACGTGAATCCATCATCACCGTCAAGTGAACAACGAGTAGGCTGCATCTGCACACAGACAAACATTCCAACATAACAACCCCCATGTTCTCGTGTTTCCACAATTCCTTTCGGATTCTCCTTCCGCTCGATTGTCGGCACTATATATCGTATAGTTATTATTTGGTGTGTATATATATATATATACATATATACTGATTTTTATTTTTTTTTATTTTTGTTTGTTTGGTATTTTTTTTTTCCTGCGGCAACACATCGTTTCGGGCCTCTCCGGTCGTCCCGTGTACACGGTATTATTATATATACTTTTTTTTTTTGATTACTGTTAATACTTTTGTTGTTGTTGATGTTGTTGTTGTTGTTACTGTTGTTTTCTGTTCTGTCTCGGAATCCGTCTACGTAACGGGGTACGTATTAGAGGTAGACGTCTATATATATATATAAACATGTGTGTCTTTTCCTTTCTTTCTGAGGGTTAGTTTTATATTATTATATATAGTAGAGGTCGATATATCCCGTTTCTCGTGTGAACATATATATATATATTTTTCTTGCTATCTGAATTTTTGTGATGTGCATACACGATATAACACAAGCGACAAAGAGAAGGACAGATCGACTAGAGATTGTGTGCGTAAGACTATGTACATACGCATACCAGGTATGTGTGTACGGACAGAGGTATACATAGATGCATATGTACACGTACAAAGATGTGTTGAGAGAAAAAGAAATATATATATATATATTTTTTTTTTCCGAACGGGTAGACGACAAAGGGGTGGTCGTTTTTGTAATCTGATTTCTCTTGGTTGTGACCAAAGGTGGGTGGTTCTCTTTTGAGAGCCACGATATCTCGACGTGGACGTTACACATTTTATTTGACTTTTTACTTTTTTTTTTTTGGTTTTGTTCGACTTTACATCGTAAACATTTTTTCCTGATTTTTATTTTTTACTTTATTTCTAGACGGTAACAGTGGTCGATCGAATGTTTGTCTGTGAGTGCACTTGTAGCCTTTGCGAAACGTTGTGGTGGTGAGCATTTAATATAGATATATACTGGAGGGTTGACTCTGAGTCGTATTTTTGGCACAAGCTATACTTTGCTATGATCGAGAGCGTGTTACCCTCTCGACGTTGCATTGTATAATATTATTATATTGTTGGTAAACATATATTTTTTTTTTTACTCTCTATCGGGCGCATTTGTTGTATTTTCGGTGGTGATATGTAGAAAATTATTATTATTATTATTATTATTATTTTTTTTTTAATTGCGTCCCGATGATTGGTGAAGGGTCCGGCAGATCTACGGCGTAATGTGTGGTATATATCGCATATCTACATTGTGGTGCATGTTCGTTGTCTTGCCTGTTGTTGTTACTGTTGTTGTTACTATGTTATATTGTTACTACATGTTATCTAGATTGTTCATGTTGTTGTTGCTGTTCATGTGACTGTTGTACATGATGTTTTCTGTCCCATCGTTTCCAACACGTTCTCTCTTTCTCCCACTGTGTTCGTCTCTGTGGCGGTTTATCGCTTTTCCAACGTCTCTCCTGTAGTGTCGTGAAGTGTGAAACGGGATGCGTGAGCCTTCCCCGGATCGACGATATCGATTGTCGATTAACGACAAGCGAACGACGGAATATTAGGGATTCTCCTCGCTAACAGAAATGGGAGGGGGTTGACTTCTCGTCGGTTGGGATAGGGGATCGTATCAGAGACGACGAGGAAAGGTTATCGCGATGCCAGAATCGACGACGATGCCTCACGGAGGACACGGAGGCGAGCTACGAGGTAGGTGGAGGATACGATAAGGGATGGGGAACGGGGATGAAAGAGAAAGAGCGGGGCGATATCGCGAAAGCCTTAAAAACCTTCTCGCCGATAACGAAATTCATTTCCCGTGTGCGAGGAAGAGAGAAGGAACCCGAGGCCCTCCGGCAACCTGGATTTTTCAAGGCATCTCCGTCTTGATTAACTTTGACAAGTCGACGGAAGCGAAGTTCGCGCGCGTATTACGTCGGCGAAGAAAGGACTCCGCCTGCGACGACTACTACCTGGCGTCGAACATTTCGGATCGCTCGGTGCCTCCCACGGAATCGATGCCAACGGTGCATTGTGCTGATTTAATTGGAACGCGCGCGTGAAACCGGGTGAAATGGAAACGCACCGTTCCGACCCGCCATTGTTCCCTAATTATTCGACTAGTTTTTCTTCCATTGTCGCAACCTGCCATTATATCCGAATCTTAGAACCTTGGTACGTGGAATACCGTCACAATTAAATTGGTCGAGACGAAGAATCGCGAGCGAGACGTTACATGGACGCGAACGCCGCTGCTTAATGGGGGTTGCTAATAGAAAAGTGGTTCTCTCGAGGTATGAATTCGCGCGTTAACGCTCCCGTCGCAGTGGTCACGATTCAGGGGTGGCTTTAAAAAGGAAAGTCGAATTGCGAGGACAGAAACTGTAGCACCGTGGGCTCTGGCGCGAGAAGTGAAAATAGACGGGCGAGTGTCGTCCCAATGCTAGGGTTCTACTACTGCACGGCCGCGCTTGGTCGCGGCCATGTTTTTTCTCCTCTCTACGTTGCATTCGCAGATGCTCGCAGCTGGCGTGGCCGAGGGGGATGAAAGAACGCGTGTGAAGCTTTCGCTGTCACAGCCACGCGTCAACGTCGTCGGGACGGGGCTTGTCTAAACGTTTGTACGGTTTCAGTTTGCCCGTTCAAACGCATCGATCCGAGCGGCGCACCAGCGAGCCCCGCGAATCCCATCGAGAGAAGGCGCACGGCTTAGCGCATAATTCTCAATTCGATTCGCCGCGTCTAATTTTGGATATTAACGCTTCCAATTCCCTAAATCGCTTTGCCGCGCGAGTTTCCGCGGTTCGCCAGCGTCTGGTTCCCTCAACCCTTCGTTACGCTCCGTTATATTTCAAGCTACCTCGAGGAGGATATCGCGAAGAGGATATCCCATTCAATTCCCGTTCATTTCTTTGGAATTCGTATGTATCGATAAACTGTAAACCGACATAGAAGGTATCGTTCGACGCGGACAAATCCCAGCCATCGAAAATAAAAAGCAGAACACAGAAATCCCGCGATTTTATTCCGTTAATCCCTATATTCTTCTCGAAAAAAGAGGAAAACCAGAACATTTTAAAAAGCAAACAAAAAACGTTTCCCAATCCCATTGTAAACCTCGCGTAGCGTTGCAAAACGTTAAGTCCCGAACGATCGGACCAGTAGAAATGAAACGATCGACTCCATCGCGAACCACGGTCCTGGGGATCGAAGAGATCGAACGACGCGAAACGCGGACCCTCGACGATGGAAAGGAAACGGGCGTCGTCGTCGTCGTCGTCGTCGATGAGGAAATTCCGAAGGGTTCGCGCGCAATTCCGATCGATTCCGCGCAATTAAGACCGACGACACCGGGAAAAGCTGCTGGTGGGACTTTCAATTACGGCAGCAACGCGCCTCCGATGGTAACACTCTGGTATCTATCTCTATAACGCGATACACAGGCGCTTTCCTTACCAATGCACCCGATAATTGAAGCCCCGCCGTTCGACTGGCTTAATTGCCATTCTGCGCAGCCTGCTGGGGCTCGCGAGACCCGCGCCGCGCGGACAGGAACCGGAAAAACAACCCCCGTGGCCGCACGGTACGTCCGACCCCGGTGCGTGCGTCACTGGCGAAAGTGAATTAATCGATTCACCGGGACTCGATAGAAATTTATCGATGTTTTCGTACGAGGCGTTACGAGGCGAGTCGCTTTTTTCCAATTTCGTTCTCTCGCGTTTCGATGGACGGTTCGAGGAAGATTTTGAAAAGTCACCGGATAAAATAGTTTCGCTCGGATGCACATATTTTGTCGGTTCCTCGGATCGATCGAACGCGCGTCCGGACTGTTTCGCTCGGAAAGAATTTACTGCGATAGTGGAATTGATCTTTGTGTGCCAAGTTTGATCGAAAGAGGAAAGTTTCGTCTTTGGGAAGTATGGAAGACGGTCAATTCCACCGTCGCGTTATTTTTCCGCGCGAATCGCTTCCGTCCACCCTCTGCAGCCCAAAAAGCGACCAGTCCGGACATACTGCGCACAAAAGAAACCATCCAATTACACTAATCTAAGTCCACAGCAGCTAAACTTCGCCTCGGCCGCATGAAAAAGCTCGCGGATCGATGTTGGGGAAAAAAATATAACGATTTTAACAAAGAAATAACGCGATACATGTCGCAAGTACGCAACGACAAGCTCGTTCCCGATCTTTCTAAGAATCGTACATTGCAGAAAGCGAGTATCCGAGGAACGCGTCTACTTCGTTCTCACAGTTATGGCGGAAAAAAGCTGAAGCGGAACACCACGTGCGCATGTAGCCACGAATAAAACGAGCGTTGTATGGTGAAAGCGATGATAAAAGGGCGCTTGGAAGGGTGACCAGAATCGTGGACCGAGAAACGGAACGAAAAATATCTCTTCTTACGTTCCACCGTGGAATAACGACACGGAAGGGTGAACAGAGGTACACTTAAACTGCCCTAGAATGGGTGGTGGTACGTTGACGAGTAATTTGTTCCGCGCGCAGCGATAAGTTTCCGCGAGTGTCCGCAATTTTACTCCTCGGATCGTTAATTAACTTGTACAGAAAAATTCTTCGAGCACCGATTCCAAACGAATTTGTAGAATTTGTTAGCCGTCGGAAATGCTGAGAGGTCGAATCGAGAGAATTTGATCGAATACTCTCGAGTCATCTTCGCGTGCATTATCCGCAACAACCTTCTGTCAAGTGGTACCACTCTCCCGGAAAGCCTCCCCTTTATGCTCCGCTTAAAAGCGCGCTTAGACGTTTCTCCGGACGATCGTGAATTTTATTTCGCTGCACGGTCGGAAATAAAATCGTTCGAAGGGGAAAAGCTAGCCGTCCGGATTACACGAGGCACTAATCCTCGGTACGGATCCACGCGAAGGAAAAATAAAATGTGACTTGCCCGGTCTGTAGCCGGGTATCGTTAGTGTACGCCACCGATGAAGTACGAATGAAACGTGAACGAGGCGAGTGAAGAGAAAGAGAAAAAAGAGATTGAGAGAGAGAGAGAGGGGAAGAGGAAGAGGAACAAGAACCTGTTCGATATCTAGTTTCGTTGGAAAAGTAGGATAAACTGCTTTCCTCGATTGAACGGCCACTTCTCGACGTTTCATGCGATACACACACACACACACGTGCGGAGACGGACTATTGTACCTAACCGGGGCGGTCGCATTAAAACGCGCTGAATAAATTACGCGAACGAGCACACGAGTTTCGATGGCCCTCGTGCAGCCTGTGCAATGGAACAGAATTTTCCGATTTTGTTGTTTTCAACGTTTGCACGAGCGTCGAGGAGCGGACTGGTTGCATTTAGAGATGGAAACGTTTGATCGTCACGCATGAAATACGATTTTCTTCGAACGGACGCTACGCGGAAGTGAAATCTTTCCTTTGAACGGTGGAAAGCACGCTCTCGTGCTACTCGAGGGGAGAAAAACGCGCGGTTGTGATCCTTTGTGAATTAAATAATCGCGATCTCTTATTCGCGACTGCAGCCATTTCATTTGCGAAACGTTTGCGAGAAAATCGTCTTCTTTACCTTTAATGGGAGATGTTTTCGAAACGACTGTTATACACACGAGGTACTGGAAGATACGGAGAAGCAATTTTCTCCGTTACTTTGTGCCACGTTGTTATCGCGAGAACGAATATCGAGTGTATCGCATAATCGCGCTGTTTTTAATTCCTGTCGTATAAATGAAACGAGCTCTCTCTTTCTCACTCTCTCTCTCTCTCTCCCTCCGTGGATATGAAAATGAGAAAGGGAAATTCACGCATCAGGAACGTCGATGGAAAAGCGATGGAGATCGTATCGACGCACGTTCGATCCCGTCTGGTTGACCGCTTACTTTCTCGATCATCGAACACGCAGGTACGTTTAAACGTACCTTCTCTATTACGCAGACGTTATCTTGATGCAATGGGACAATTAATGCGATGGAACGTTTTGTGTACTCTTCTTGGCGATGCGACGTCGATGGACCGATACCGTCCTGTCGATTCGTTTCTATAATACATGATATGGCTGTTTCGATGTTTCTGAGGTCTTGTCGGTGGTTGTTGTGTCGATGTGATTTTATAGATCGGTTACGGTGATTCCGCACAATGTCTGTTAGATAATTCATGTTGTTGTTACCGGTTGATGTGGCGCCAGCCGAGTGCTTGGCTCTCTGTGGTGATGTGCTTGGAGAATCCTTTAACTTTTCATGTATACTTTTTTTTTTATACGCATACAACGTATACGCTTTTAGTCGACGTGTAGATCGTGTGTGGATCGATCATCTCAGTGTATGTTGGTTTTGTCGAATATCTTTTATATATTTGTTTTATTTACAAACAATGTCGATGAATGTTGTCTAACCCGTTACGAGCGGGTGCCGTTGTTGTCTTGTCTCGTGCTTGGTTGTGATTCACGTGGTGATTTTTGTACGAATGCATATACATATATATATATATATTTATTTATTTATTTAACTGTTGATGCTTCGAGGGCGATGTTTTGTGTCTCGTGCTGGTCGCTCGGTGTGATGCTTTACACGTGGATGAACGGAGAACCTCGAGGCACAGTAAATTGTCACTTGAACACGATGCACTGAATACGGGGCGAATGCTGACGAGCGGGACCGGGGAAAGTGAAAATATTAAGTATTCCGGGGACGGTTTGCGTGTCACTGTGGTGTGTCGTTGTCGCGGTGTCTGTCGGTGTGTCGCACACGCGAACCCGCCCGGATCAGACCAGAAGGGGGTGCAAAGTATCGCGCGCGAGGAGACGTAAGGAACGCGGGAACCGGAAATGTAGGTCGACGCGTGGCTTCTCGCGCGTCTGCCCCGTCACTCGTCTCGCGGAACACGTCGGCTCGTCGTCCGACGGGTTATTGTTTTAAATGAATAACAACCGCGGTGGCCGCGAACGCCGCTTTTATCGTCGTCGAACGCTGTGGCAACGTTAAAATTTTAATCCGCGATTCGCGCGGCCGCTGATTTATACCATTATATCGCTACCAACCCCGGCGACTTTAATCCTGGATGAGTAACGCGTCCCCGCCGCCCCTCTCTATCACGACCAACTGTATTGGTCATTGTACCTGGCGCGACGCGCGATGATGAATGCGTGCGGGTCTGTTATTGGCTAGAATATCCTCGATTTCGACGCGAGGTAATTTATTTTGGGTGGGAACAATGCGCGGCTTCTTGCGACCCGATAGGAGACGTCGATGAGGAGAGTCTCGCGGGACGCGGGACCGGTTGAAAAATAGCCGCGATGACAAATTACATTTTAATGTCCTCGTTTCAGAGAGGAAAACCGGGGACGCTGTACAGGTGTTTTATTCAGAGGGGGCGTCATTAGCGAGAGAGCAGCCAGTAAATGTTTTCGCGAGTTAAGGCTGGCAACTTTTGTTTCGAGAGAACACAGCTCTCTCTAACGGGTCGCGCGAGCCAGGCGAAATAACGCGGTTCATTTTCCGTTAAACAATACGACCGACTCGGTGAAGTTAAAATCGAGCTGCTTTTTTTGTCGCATCGGTTAATAGAATTTTGCAAATTCGTCTTCTTAGCCAACTACTCGAGACATTGTACGCGTACGAGCAAGAAACGTGAAGCTGTAACTTCTTTCTACCCTTAGCCTTGCTGCGAAGCTTCAATCCTCCTCTGGCGGATTATAACAAATATCTTCAACATCAGAAACGTACTAAAATCATTGCTTCAACTAAGCTATTACAATACGCTCTCTACCTCGCTAATTTACAATTCAAACACCCGAAACCCTTTCGCGTATCTTCGCGTTACTCATCCAGCTACCCCTTGTTTTCACTACTCGATGGTAGTTTCTGGCAATTAACCCTTTCGCTATACAAACAGCGCGTATTACATTCTAAAAATGCGTAAAGACTGGCACATGTCAATATATAATTCGAGCAAATAAAAATCCTCGAGTATAACCGACGCCACCCTCCGCAGCTCTTCAAGGGGACGCGAAACAAATTCAGCGTTCGATTCTGCAGGTCCTCGCGCAGGAATACCGGGCATACGTGGCCTGGGTAGCGAAAGGGTCAAAGGTCAGAGTAGGAATGGCACGAGCAACAGTGAGCAGTCGTCACAGCCGCTAATTTACAGAGGTTACAATGGCTCTAGACGTCTCTTCCGCGTACTCTCGAAATATCGATGGCGGATCACCCCGTGGCGTAGCCAGCGTCGACAATCTTGCGGCACAGACATTGGAACGTTCACTTTCCCGATGGTCGTTCACTGTCGCGATAAATTAAACGGCGACGAGTTACCTCCCATCTTTACAGTTCCTCCCTGCCTCTCTGGCCGGTCGATTATTCGACGAAGCGACGAGCAAAAGGCTGACAGACGCGCACAGCTCCTGGCCACCGATATTTCCATCGTTTTACGGGGCTCGTGCCACAGCACACGCCAGATAGAAGGACACTGGTAATAGGCGGACTGATTGACGGCGATATTTCGTAACTCTGACGACTCTGCTCGCTCGTACGCGCCTCGGATCCAGGACGGATCAGCGCGCGGCTCGTGATTCGCGTCAGAGACGTTCGCCTGGTGAAAAGACCGCGCGATGAACTGTTTAACGTCGATGTTTCAATCGTTATCGTCCCTGTGACGTGTCCGTCGTGCAGCAGTCTCGTTGAGAACGCGAGACAGGGCGCGACTGGCGACATCAAAGGGTGCAACCAGCTAGACACGGGTTCTCTTGGATCCGAGCCGCGAATAATACCCCGCGTGTGTCTCCCTTGGCGATAAATATGGCTGCTCGATTTCTTCTTGCACACAGGGGCGGCGATCGAGCGACCTGTTGTCCCACCATCGACATTTCGCCCGGTGAATTATCGTTTATTGCGTTAATATATCAGGGTGCAAAGGTTTAATAGCTTTCACGCAGCTTGGCGAACTTTTACGGCAGTTCGTAACGCGATTCGCCGCGTTACCAACTACTGTAACTTTCTAATTGCCCGATACCGTGCCGGGATTGTTAATCGAACGTTCGATTAAACAGTCCCGTTCGAGTAATGAAGTTCCGCTGTCGTTAAAATACCGGTGGGACATAAATTTATTTTCAGCGTCCCGCGCGAAACGAGATTCGGTTCTCTCGCGTTGGACGTTTTACGGAATCATAACTTCGAAAAAAAAAAAAAAAAAAAAAAAAAAAAACAGGAAAAAAAGGTATTTTCGCAGGAATTTACGTAGCCAGACTCGTTTCCCAGCTTACTCGGCCCGGTGTAATTACGAGCCACCCTCGGTTAATTACACAGCTGTTATGACTTAACCATTTTACTTTCGCCCGCTGTGAGTCGAGTGCAATTCGCCTTTCAGTAGTGCACACCCTTTACGGTCAGACGCAAACAGTTCACCGCTGAACGAGCCTTCCAGTTTTTCGCGTCAACGGGTAAACGCGCTCGCCGGGGGGTTGCGTCGTTTACGATATTACCCGCGAAATCAAACAGAAAGTACGGGGAGCGGGGACGGGAACAAAACGGGCCAGCGGATTCGTGGGTGTGCGTGCTCGAATAAATTTTTCGCTGCCAGCACGCCTCTCTGGCCACGGTGCACGGGGGCGAACCGTTGCCACCGGTTCAAATTAAAGTCGTGAATGGTCGCGAGTGGTGGTATTATTTCGTGACTTTTTATGTAACCTGCGTATTCTGTGGTTCGTTGAGCGCGCTTACCTAAATGAGTATGAGTAACAAAATGTGTGGCATTCAGAGGGCGGACATTGGATAAACTCGGAGGGAAGACAGGGAGACACGTATCGCCGGTTGTGCGTTCGTTTGGTCAGCTGAAAAGTTCCATTCTGATATACAGTTTCAAAAACAACCCCCTTGAACGAGTTTGGTTCCAAACTGAGGTACGTCGTTCGAATGCTTTTTTGAAATTGGTCGAAACGATTGCTTGTTAAATGGAAGTGATTGTTTCCACGGGGTTTTCATTCGAGAAACGAGTCGACTTCGCAGCGAACGCACAAAGGGCATCCATAATGTAACACGCGCGACGCGAACTTCGCGGACGAGAATGCGTGCTCGTAAAACGGAACGTCGTCGATTGGTAACGTGTCGTTATGTGGTTTCTTGGCGAGAGGCTCGAGAGTACGCGCGGTTTTATTTTTTTCCCTCTCTCGTGGAACCGCGCCGCGCGTCCCTGTCGCGTTTTAAGGGCGGCATGAAACGAGCAGATGCGACGCGAGATCAAGCGGAAAGGGGTTTGGAACTGCAGAACTGGGCCGGTGTCATGCAGAAAGAACGGAATGAAATCCCGCGGACAGCGGGCTACGTCGATTACTTCGTCGCGCGAACATTCGTAACACGACCGAGTAACAGATTTTATTCCTCTGTGTTCTTTGTCCATTTTGTCTCGTCGAATCAACGCGCGAGCAAACATTCCGACTCCTCGATAATACGGAAGCGACGAGAGTTTTTTTTTTTTTGCTAACAAACTCCGCGTAATTCACCGCGTCGCGATTAATCCTCGTGGCAAACAGGAACGTCACAGTCGCGACTGTTTCTTTCTTTGCTCTTCTTTAAGCTTTGGATTTATATCGCGCAGGGATATTTGTACGCTGTGTAAACACGCTGTCGACGACGTATCAACGATTGCGATCCATTAGTCAGACACTTTATGAAATCCAATATTCAGACGACGCACGGTGTCATCGGATGACTACCGTTTCATAGATCATTACGTGCTCAGTGATCTTCAGTGAGCCTGTTCATCGAACTCGCGGTTCGACGGTGGTTTTACGTGGTGCAGAGGATCATCGTAGAACAGTTCGAGCGATATCTCGACACGTTTTCACACTTTTATTCTATCGTTAGCAGGTGTCGAAACGTCACAAGCTGTCGTCGAACAAGCGCTAAGAACAGTCATCGCGAGCACTCGTAAATCTTTCATCGCCAGTGTGAGCAAATTCACCAACACTGCTATGGGGAACGAGGCGAATAGCGTTTCATTCTCGCGTCTGCGCTATTCGAATCCTTAAAAAACCTGCGACAACTAATCCAATCGAATGAAGAATCGTTATCGCGACAATTCACTGAAACACAAAAAGGTCGACCTCTAACCGGTATAAAATCCAAAGTATTCCTTCAGGTTCATTCGAGTGCCATCAAACACGATCCAGGAAACAGAATTTACTTTCAACGATAGATCTTCGTTAATTGAATGAACCCAAGCCAGACGCCTCAAACTTACCAACAAGATCCAATAAATTCCCATCGAAACTGCACCCGAATACCTCGACTGCGAACGTTATACGTTCCTGAAAAAGCAACGGAGTAGAAGGAAGAATCAACGATGCATTGCCACGGAACAATTCATTCCTGGCTCGCTCGATACATCAGTGGCCGCGATGCGTTATCCGCGGGTAGGTCAAACGTCTTGGAAACGGAAGCCAGCGATCGGTTCCGGTCGACGTGAAAACTTCCCGAATCGGCAGTAACTTCGAGAGCGCACCCTTTGCCTCGAAACTGTAGGGTGAACGAAGATGGTAGAGAGAAAGGGGGAGGGTAGGGCCTGAAGAAGAGAAAAAAAAAGAGGAAAATAAAAGTTCCCAGGAGTTCCGATAAGCGATTTCCTTCGAACGGCCCGAGGTTTTCCTATCGTGGAACACCTTCGACGTCGTCCAAAATCGTGGAGAGGGTGAGCGAGCGAGGGGTTGGCGAGGATCAGAGACGTGTACATAGTCCACGAACGTGGGAAACACATCGCAGGGAGAAGTGTATCGGGAAATGGGTCGGGAATAATCGGCGTATGAGAGATCGATAGTCCTACGGACGGATCCACGCAGCCAGCGACGCTGATTGGCGGTGCTCCACTAAAAATACGCTCGAACCAATCCTTTTCTACCGCGTACGAGGGAAAACCGTACCCGTGCCTTCTCGTTTGCCCCTGTTTTCGGCTGTCTTCGACGAGCTGTCTTTGGGACACGTATCCTTAGAGGACAGCCCAGTCTTTAAAAGGAAATCCTATATAGAACCGTAAAAACCTGCTTTCTTCTCGACGACCCGATTCTATTTTGTAGCTCGCATTTATTTGACAACTGTGACGTGTGTAAATGTAGATGTAAATGTAGACTGAAGCGGAGCTTCTCGTTTTTGCTGGTTTTGATCTGATGAGAGGGAGCGGGAGAGAGAGAATTGTGTGTATACTGTGTATATACTTTGGTCTACTTGAAAGTTCACGGTAGAACGGATCTGGCTCGCGAACATTCATTATTGTTAATTCTTCGAGTCGTAAAAAGCAGTTCAGCGGATAGTTAAAAGAACGCGGAGACGCCGCAGTGTGATTTACGTTCCGCTGGCGAGTTGAAAATAACTCACTCGTTCTTAGAACAAATTTTTTCGCTCGTGGAAAACACGAGGATCTAAGAAGTTGTTTCGTTAGGAATAAACTACCACAGGCTACCATCGCGAAGAGTAAGCGCGGTGACAAATAATGCTTCAAGAAATTCAACAGCGTATCTCCACGCGGTTGGTCACGGAAAACGTTCTCCAGGAGCGCAAGAGACCTGGAGCGCAACCCTTGCGCGTTCCAGCGGAACGAGGAGACCGTAAATAATATAAAAATATTACCAGGATTATTTATCCTCGAGCCGAAATTAGGAAAATACTAACGAGAAGGTAAGCTCGCGGAGGCGGAGTAATCCAACGGGGATGAGGGACGTCGAGAGCCGAGGGAAGCGGTTCGTTAAGCGAGTTGGCTGGAAATGCGCGAGAGGGATGGAAAAAAATGATTTCCTTGCAGCCGCGCGAGCGGACAGGGCGGGGGATGAAAGAATGCCTTTGGACGAGGGAACAAGAGGCGTTGTTCGGGAAACCGCGGTTCAAGAGATGGTGGCGGTTTCAATTACCGGCCCCGCTGGCGTCAAACGCGCGCTCCCGCGAGCGAGCTCGAAGACGCGCTCGAGGAAGAAGAGGCGCGCTTGGCAGACGCGCCCGCTCCATTTACCGCTCGCAATTTCCTAGCCGTCCGCTTGTGTACCTGTACACACAACCGTACCCGGTGGCTCTGTGTGCGAAGAGAGGCGCGCGTGTGCTCACTTCCAGCGGAATCGTCGATCTCGTCGAGCAGGCGAGAAGCGTGTCCGAAGCACGGCTGATAGTCTGCTCAGCCTGATAATCGGAACTCGATTCGCATTCATCGCGGAACGAGAGGAAGCAGGCTCGTGGGCCGGCGTTCGGTCGCGATTAGATTCCATTCAGCGGTGAATTCGCCGCGGTGACAGCCTTCCAGTGATAAGTACGAATGGAATGCGAGGACGGTTCTGGTGTTAATTAGGCGCGACCTACCAGCAAGAACCCTGTTCCTCCGCGCTTCTTAGCTGAAACGTCTCATCGTGGACAATCGAACGATTCCGACATAGTTCATTCTCTATACGAGGACGAATAAAGTTCTTCTACAGTTTGGTAAACGATCCAACGATGCAATGTTTACTTTTTCCGCGAGCAACCTTAATTCTATAGCATTCACCAGGGTGTACACTGTGATTCCAAACTTCGAACCAGCGGCGCAAGTGTCCAGAGTTCTGACGCACTTTGACGTTCCAAAAGCTTTTAACCCCGATGTTTTCCAGTGGCAACTACTCCGGTGGTACCTCAATTTACCCGAATCTCCTTTTGTCTCGGAAAATTCTCCTCGGGGCACCGCGGGGTCCAGAAAATGAACCGGCCGCGATGACGAATAACACTTCCGTGAAACGAGCGTGCGAAACAAAGCTAACGAGCCGTAACAGAAAGGCGGGCTGCAGTCGTTTCGACGGCCTGTCCGATCGATCGATCGATCGTCCGTGCGCGGCTGAAAATCGCGCCGGGCATCGCGTTCCAAAACGGCCGCGCGACTTCGCTCGCAATAAAACCGGCGATACGTCAGCGTTATTTACGAGGATTCGAAACTGTCGCGCGCCTCGCAGCCGGGTGGACGCATCATTGGTTTAAAACCGTCGCGGCTGGTCGGAGCGGACCGCGTTCCTCCGGAAAAGCGTCGCGGCGACCGGCAGAGCGCGTGGGGCGGAAGAAAAGCGGGGGTTGAGAAAAGGGGGTCAACGTCGCGGGAAGTACGCGGGCACAAAGGTCGTTCGTTACCGCGAAAGTGGGTAGAAAGAGGCTTTAATTCGATCGCGAGACTGCATTGACCCATTTCCAGCGGCGACCTTTCATGCAAATAGCCGCGCGATGAGGAGAGAAGCCCGGCTCCCTCGCGACGCCGGATGATCGAGCACGTCGAACGTTCTGTTCGAAATAACCGGCCCGTTATTCGCGAGGGGGTTCGTTTGTTTCGTTCGAGGAAGCCTCCGACGGAGCATGAAGCCCGCGCTGCACTCGTCGCCGGGAAAACAAGCAAAGGAAAGCCCGGGGAGCTGATCCGAAAGCGGACTGGCGAGACCAACGGCAAAGCTCGCGAGGGACAGAAAGAGAGGGAGATAGAGATGATGTAGAAGAGAGAATGTTCGCGATGAAAACCGTGGCGAGTCTCGCTCTGCTCGAGCTAGTTAGTTTTCCGTTAGCGACGACGAACGGGAGAACCGTTTCGGATCGGATTTAATAAATTCGCGACACATGTGCCGGCCGCGCGGATAACGCCAGCCTTGAATCTTTCGTTGGAAACCGAGCCTGGGCGAGTTAAACGGCTCTCGAGGCAACAGAGAGCGTGCCGTGTCCGTCGAACCAACAAGCCGAATTGTCTTCATGGGAAATTTGCGACGAGCCGTACGGTCGCTCGTTCCCGTGAGGTTCGCCCCAGATGGAACGGCACAGATAAATGGATTCCACGCACAAATAAATGGGGAGGGTCGCGTCGAAGCTGGCCACCGAAGAGATACTGAAATCGAGCGTCGCGCGACGGCTGTTGGCTTTTACAGCCGACGGAGATGATACGTGTTACACGTTGCCATCTTGAAGCGCGAGTATTCCTAGTCTCTGGCTTATTCGGTCCCTCGAGCTTCTCTCTCGAGGCTGGCGCGAACAAAAATTTCCAGAGCCCAGCCACCGATCGAACGTACTCTCGACGGTTCGACGACGTGCGCCAATTCTGTTGCAGTTCGATCGAATTACTCTCGCAAATTACCGGAACGACTCCGCTGGTTTCCTTTGTTTCGGACAATTGAAAAATAAATTAACGAAATCTGCTGGCGAACGCCGCGTCGACCGTTGGGCGACCTCGCCATTGTTCGCTGTTGAACAAACACCGTGGAAACGTGGCCTCTCCGTACAAAAGAGGAACGCAGGACAGTGTGACTCTAAACGGGACCAAGTCGAACCAGCGGATTTCCGTCTTCGTTCGCGCGAAAGACCCTCGAGTGCTCTCGCTCGCATTATTTAAATTGTACCGCGACAAGTCACAAGCTCTGACGTGGTTGGCTCCTTCGCTGGGAGGGATTGTTCACAACCGAGGGAAATTCATTTGACGAACCGTATTGTTCAAACTTCCGGAGCAATTGCAGGTAGAGATTTCTAATAAAACCGCCTACGAGGCTATCTTAATTAGAAATTTTTGTATTCCATCCACTTTACATTCAAAGGTTTACTATAGAGGGACTCTTTTCGCAACATCGTTGCGTTGAATCTCTGCCAAACTGTTTTGTAGTTGCAAGTAAAGGGTGAAAATACGAAGAAAAAAGGAAAAGGGCAATTCGTTCGCCGTTTTAACTTGGCTACGACGAGGAGAAGATCGAGCCCTATCTTCGAGCCAGTTTCCCATCAGCGACCACGAGAGCAGCGCGCTCCCTCCATCTGCCGCAACCCCGTCCGCCTATCCGGCGAACTTTCAGACAAATTAGCAATTTGCCAGCATCAGACCGGGTCTAGGGGGCCCGCGGATTGGCCCAGCAGGTAATAGC
Organism: Xylocopa sonorina; assembly: GCF_050948175.1. Lineage (NCBI taxonomy): Eukaryota > Metazoa > Arthropoda > Insecta > Hymenoptera > Apidae > Xylocopa > Xylocopa sonorina. The sequence goes on along the minus strand of NC_135197.1, from coordinate 7,252,397 downwards.
CTGACGGTCGAAAATTACGGACCGCCTATTCCGTGTCGCGCACCTACCGATAAATATACAGTCGCTGCCCGTGTAAATTTGTCGCGTTATCACTCGCGGAAGCCGCGCGTCGGCCGAGTCGCTCCTCCGCTTCCTGTTCAACTTCGTCTTTCCAATCTGCCAGCGAACCGATATTATGCACCGTTCATCACGCGAGGATATTCTGAGCGTCGAGACGCGCGTTACTTTTTCCTCGATCTCGGCTGAAACAGCGCTTTACTTCTCAGCTACGTGACTAATGCTTTACGCAGCAACGAGGATGTTACACGGATAGCTGCGATAACGGCAAAGGAAAGGATGGTCACGCATGGGGGTCGCTGAACGACATTACGCGACGCACGGAAATTTCCTGTGCCCAGGTTCACGAATACTCGATCGAAATCTCGAAAAAAAATCGTCCACCCTGGAAGCTTCTAAAATTTCCATTCAGAACGTGCGTATCAATTCGAGGCACAGTTTCTCTCCCGTGGCTATCGAATAAAATCAGAGCGACGGCGCTAGCTGTAAAATTGCAGAAACACCGAAAGGATCACGTCCTCGCCGTAAACCTCATTCGTGTAACGAATATAAACCCTCGAAAGGTTACGGAGGGAGGTGATAGCGGGTAGCGGACAGGCGCAGAAGCGTGGAGGGACGAATCGAATTTAATTAAATCGTCCCAGTGGTTGATTACTCGGGGGCCAAGTGAGCGGAGGCTCGCGAAGGTGGGTAACGGCCCAAGTTATGTTTTTCTCCTGCCTCCTTATCTCCCCGCGGCACGTTCTCCGCGTTCAGCAGGAAAACGGACGTATAACTCGGCGACGTTGGTTGCTCGAGGCTTCCGTCGAGCCACGATCCGACCGTTCGTGATATCAGCTTCACGAAAACGTCCAGCGGCCAGTAATAGAGCATTAGGGGTCGACGCGGAGGACCTGAGGGCGCGAACGCGACCCCGGGGTGGTAAACGATCCAATTACTGAAAAATATACCTGAGATTACCTAACCAGCGGCGGGTTATTACGTCGAGGACGAGAGTTGTCGTCGACGGGACGTATCAGCAGCAACCGTGACTGGCACGTTCCTAACGAACGAGGGAATTACGTAACAGGTAAAAATTCTACGATTAACCGGTTCGCCACGGCGAACTTGCCTCGAACGTGTTATCTCTCGACGGAAGCCTGAATTGCGTGTACTTTCCTGGGATTGGATACTGAAAAACTTGATAGCTTCCAGGGGTTTAATTGAATAGGTCGTTATGAGAGCGATTCGTGTAATGTCCTTCGGACGCTCCTGGAAGGAAAGAAGGAGAAGAACTGATTCACTCGAGATTTCTGGAATTATCGCTTTGAAAATGAATTTTTGCAATTGTCGAAAGCGTTGTTCGTGGTACAGAAATATATCCGACGTTGGTGGAGAGATTATTTATAGTCGAGGGGAGAAAATATGGTATTTGCACGAGTGAACTGGGCGCTGCTGGGTGGCCCATTATAGTTGTCGTTCCTGTACAGAGATAGATTAAATGTAGCGCACGTTCGCGGCGAAAGGGTTAAACTTGTCGCATAGAACGTTTCCAGGAGGATTTGTCATTGAATATTACAGCGCGATAAAGCGTGACCGTCGAAGGCGGTTCCGAGAGGGAGGAACAGCAGTTCCTGGCAAGTTTGCGGAAGCAATGGCCTTCGAGCTAAATGAACAGAGGGTAGAAACAGTTTTGCAGGAAGAAACGCGGACTTTTCCGGTTGCCCGATGCCGCGAATAGTTGCAACTTGCTTCGAGGCAAACGTTGCGAACCAGACAAATTGAAGAGATAACGAGAGAAAAACTCACGAGAATAGGAAGCGTAGGAGGAATTATCTTAAAGTGAGAACTTCTTCGGATAATGATCAGAGATTCGAAATTGTACTCGTCAAGATTTTCTTGCTTCCTAAAAGAAACTTCTGAAGCAGACGCAATTGTCAGAATTAACAGCTTGCTATCTAAAATCTCGATCGTTGTGTCCACAGACATCGATCGATGTTCCTCGCGTTACGTTCCGTCCGATTCGTTTCCTGGCTTCGCGAAATTCCTCGCCGTTTATCCTGTCGCGCGATCGTCGCAATCGAGAAAGCAAAGAACGCGACGAAACGCCTGGTGGAAACGTTAAATTTCCATCTGTAAATCCGGCGCGTTTGGAAATGGTCACGCTGACACGGTCTCCCTTTCCAGCGGATCCTTCGCCGGTTCGTTATCGATCCGTTTACAGTCGCTTGGCGCTCTAGCAATTTATCCGCGGAATGGAAACGTTTTAATCGTTCTTGTTGCGTAAAATGGAAAAATTCCAACGCCAGAAAACGTGGCTCAGTCATTTACGTTTCGTTCGACAGGATTCGTACGCGTCCTGCGGACTCAATCGAAGAATCAGAGCTCTCGTTCTATGGCGGGACCAACCAATGATCGATAAAGAGGACCGCAAGAAACGAACCCGTCCAACTGACTTACAAAGAAGCTCGCAAAAACCTAGGAACCGAAGAAACTTCCTTCCCCATACTGAATTCCGAGCTCTTCCATCATCTTGAATGGCGTCGGACAATTAAAGAACGGGCTCAGGAAATTTAGCGAGGGGGCATTTTTCACGCACAACAAAACTCGCTCCCGAGAACTTATTCGTCTTCCGTCCGGAGAGGTAATATCGCGAGCGAAGAGCGGCTGGCAACGGGATACGGGCTCGCAAACGACCATGGAAGATTTAAAAAATTCATTTCGCAGCCGTGACCGTTCCTCGAGCGTTTCTGCTCCTCTCTTTGCCATTCCCTCGACTTTGACCCGCGTTTCTAACGCTTCCGCGCGACGATGCACTCGCGCAGCCACCGAGCGGGCGGGTTGCGGCAAATCTTGCGTGAAACCCGCCATCTCCATCCGACGAACCCTAATTCGACTCGATGGCTACCTAACGTCGACGCTGTTACGCGGAAAACGCGACCACGGTTCAGTGGAACATACCGGAAATATCGCCCTCGTCGTGTTTCGCGTACGACGTCGAAGCAGCGGCGAGCATCGTTGGAGTCTCTCAGCTGATGAATGAATTAATTAGTCGCTCGTCTCGCAGATGGTGGACAGGAGAGAAAAAAGGCTGGCTGGACACCTGTTGCCAGTTTCCAACTGTGAACGATGACGGCGGTTTTTGAAAATAGTTTCGTTCGGAGTTTACAGAGAGAGAGAGAGAGTGATGAATCAGCTGGGACGTCTGCGCGACTGTGTCGAGGATGTTCGCGTACAGAATTCGCACACGTGTCTGTCCATCGAACGGTTAACGCGAAACAACCGAACGCACATGGTTATCTTGGATCTACTGAAATTGAAGCGGCGCAAGTTTGCTAGATCGGTCGCGATATAACGCCGTGTAGAGATAAGTTTATGGAGGGTGATTAAGGAAAATTAAGCTAAGAATGAATGTTCGTCGGAAGATATACGGCTGAATTATCCGGTGTTTGACGGTAATTAGGATGAGTTCCCGTATTGAGGACGGAATGGAGTCGTTAATCGAAGATCTTGGTGGGAGGATCGGGATATGAAGGGATTTATGCGCTTCAGGCTGCTGGAGCTTGGGCGGAACGATCGGCGCTGAAGTCTATTGCGAGCGACTCAACTGATTGAAATGGGTATTGGAAACGAAACAACCGGTTCCATTCAACGGCGGTTGAATCCTTTTCTGCGGCGAGACGTCAGTGAATTTCCGCGATTCGTTCAATTTACTTTTTCAATTGCATCGCGAGCGTGTTGGTGCTTGCTGGATTAACGGGGGGGTACGAAATTTTTGACAAAGACGCATGGGTTCGCGATCGAATCGATCACGAAATCGTCGGTCTCGCCAGGCGAAATAAGCCAACGGTGCTCTCGCTGCGATTACATACGCTCGAGCGTGATTGACACTTCCAGATTCAGCGTGCCAACGGCTAATAGGAAAATGGATGTGTCTTTCACTGAATCACCTCTGATGTTCCGAACACATTTCTCTAACGTCGCTCGCATTTGCGGCCTTATTTCCATTAAAATCTTCGCGGCTCCTCCGCGCGCGAAGCAGCCGCGACGACAGAACGAATATTCATGGTAACCAGCATCCCATTTTCCCCGCGAAACCGGGACACAAACACCGGAAACGTCCGATTTCCAACTGAACGGCGTCCGAAAGCGACGCGCGGGAACGCAATAAGACACGCGGCGAACGTTGTCATGACGGACGAACGCTGTTACGTCCGGCCGAGTGTATTTGCATGCCAGATATTCGGCGGGGACCCCTTGAAAACGCGAAGTCGCCGCGCAAAAATCCCTGCTTCAGATTAATGAGTTCCCGGCGACGTGGTGGATGAAAACATTCGCAGTCCTCTCGAAAAATAAAAGCCGGTGAAAAAACGCCGCGGCCACGCGAGCCATGAATCCGCGATATTGCGCTGCATATTCAAAGGTCTGAATATTCCATGCATAGGTATGCCAACCGCCTCGCGACGAACAAATTCAGCGCACCGCGCGATCGTATTATTCCGCCGTTAGAGTGTCATTAAATTGGCAGCTTATCGGAGCAGGAATTTCCACAGCCGTGGATATTGAATTCGACAAAGGGTAAAGAGAGCCTCCGGTGTCTTCAGACGGAATTTCATTTCGCGCAACGATATCGGCCAGGTTCTTCCAACCCCCTTTACCCCCGCGAGCAGCACACCCTCGTTCGATCTGAATATTTTATTATACAGGATCAACACGGGCACGCGTCCAATCGTCTTCGACTAGGATTAGAACGGTTCCCTGGTATCGAACGCGAAGCTATATGGGGGTGGCGGTACCACAGTCACTGGCTAAATCCACGATCCACCGGAACAAGCTTCAGTTGGCCCGGTAATCGATAGTTTATTAACCTTCTCCGTTGATCTCCCGGGGATACGATTTTATTGCGCGTATATAGGCCCCGTTTGGCCGCGATCTGCGATAAAATACCGCGGCAGCGTGCGAGTTAACCAGCGGCAGCTTCTTCGGCTCGCGCGAAACGCGACGACCCCGTTCTCCACCCTCGATCCTCTCTCGCCTCGATTTTTCGCGCCATTTATCTCGAGGAACCCGCGCCATCGTTCGATCCCCGGACAGCGGCATAAAGTTTTATGCAAAAGCATCGATCACAATCGTGGCGTGCCCGCGCGACGCCGCGTCGACCCTCCCCGCGTGTCCTTCGCGTCTCGTAGACAATCGAGTTTATACTCGTTTCGCCATCGTCGTGGCAGCCATCTCTTTGTCGTGGCGCTGGTCGTTCGATACTCGTAAGCGAAACTCGAACCACTTCCGCCTCGAGATTTATACACGCGATCTCGAACGGTTCCCGTTAGATTTAGGCCTCGTTGCTTCGATATATCTTCATCCGCGGAATAAGACACCCAGTAGATCTCGATGGCTGGTAGGTTGGCTTTGTTCGCGTCCACATCGAGGTCCCTTCCCGCGGTCTGCGACATTTATACGTACTTAAGAGGGGCAGATGAGGCGGCCAATCGTCGTGCCAACGCGAAACACAACGGGAGGATCGGTGACGACGGAAAATTGTGGGTAACGCGCGATCGGAAGATTAACTAGCCTCGTTAAAAGCCGCTATTCTTGGAGGGTTCGTCGTGGCGATCGTCTCGAAGCGACGCAACCTTTCCTCGAGGGGTTACGTGCTACGCTCCGACGGCACTAACGTGGATCAGACAGCAGGCAGAGTGTCTACCTATCCGCTCGATTCGTAATGTTCCTACGACGATTCCATCCTAGTCGCGATACGGTGTAAGTAATGGTACTCTCTCTCTGCGCGTCTCGAGTGACGACGTACGTTTGTGGTTTATGCGAAACCATTCCTGTTCAACGGATTCATTAAGTCCGTTACCATCGTCGAGCCGACGGACACGTAAGGCTACATAAATTAGTTCCCGCGTAGCCACCTTTTGACCGTTGTTGTTGCTTTCTTAGAATCATCGTATTTAATTATCAACGTATTTCCAATATGCTATTGATTATTAATCGCCACGAGTAGTAGACTCGTTGATAGATATTTGATTTACGACTTGATCGAAGTGGAAGTACTGTAATCAGGTGGAAAAAACATCGTAATTGCATCGCGTGACGCGGAGAGATATATGAAATGTAGAGTGCGAAAGGTGGTTTATAAATCGAAGGCTCGTAAATATCGCATTTTCTATTTCAGGCATCGATGAAACAATTTACTTGTAACGTATCGTCCTCGCGCAACGGTTCTCCGTTTCCTTTCGATATCGATGATAAAAAGGCGTCGTCCATCAGGATAGAAACGACGGGGGGATTTTCCGTTACTGGCAGAGTCGCAACAGAATTTGCGACCGCGAAAGAGAGACGCGGCGCGAAAACAGGAAGTATCCGGAGTTGCATAAAAGTATATCGGTCCCGCGGCTTTATCTAGTTGCGCCGCAACGAACAACGGGGCGAACTTAAATATATTCGAGCACGTGACAAATGGCTCTCGAGTATCCTCTCTATTTATATTCCCACGTTTACCTGGCTGACGTTTACATGCGGGTAATCTACAATTGCGGATCCGAATTGTCAGACACGTGTTACGCGTTCGAATCGCGCCTCCGCGTTGCCTTATTTCTCTGGTGAACCAACCCCCTCGCGCGCATCAACCAGCCACGTAACGAGATTAAAAATACCACACGATAATGGACCGTTGTCCGACAATTTCGAGAGTCTACTTAACGATTCTAGAACCCCTATTCATTTACCTCGTTACCTCATTGATACCAGAAACAATTCGAAAACGTTCGCGCAATTTTACCTGTTTCTATGGTACTCCACCATTTACACGCAACGATTAAACATAAACGCTCTCGTGTAATAATATCTCCCTCGATAAACGCCCTCGCAGCGTTGCACCGAAAATAGACCGGTTTGCACATTAATGACACCTACATTAATCGAATGGAGCGGAGATACAGCGTCGAAGCAATTCCTTGTTTCACAGTTTCAGTGTCGCACATCCACGGATTGATTCGAAACTCCTCGAGCGCTGAAACGTGAAAAATGCTGGACAACGTCCGCCACCGATCGTCGCTTCCCAATTTCACGAGCGAACAGGAACCGATTCTAGCCAACTACGTCCGAGCGATTGTCGTTCTCATTAAAGAAATCGACGATAGGATCGAGGGAGGGGAAAAAAGCAGCTCGAACCGTTTAGTCCGCGTTTAAATTCGCCGACAAATGGGACGGAAAATCTGATTCGAACGACGGGGTGGTCTGTGCGACGCGATCCCGGCGTTATCAGGCGAAACTCATTTCGTTGTCCAAACAAGAATCCACGGGAGACCTCTGGCCGACTCTCGATTTAACCGTACGGGGCGGCGAATTGATGTCGTGCGGCAAAACGGGCGCTGGTATCACGAGGAACGCCTGGTGAATTACGGGAACACGTTCGCGAAGGCGTCGCATGTGTTTCTTTCGCTGAAATCTAATAAAACATTCACGCGATTCGGATGGTCGGGGGCAAAAGGTTAGGAGTGCAGTCGGCTGACCTGACCTATCCTCTCCCTCTGCTTAATTGGTCCAGCGATCCGCTCCTCGTCTCGCTCCTCGTGAAAAGTTTACAGGCTACCACTCGTGAGATCTATCGCAAGGAAAATTGGTTTCTCTGGATCGTTTCTTTCTTTCCTGTTTTTTCTTTTTTTCCAACGACGAGGCTCTCGAATTAAACGCGGTGGCTTCCTACTCGACGCTCGAGTTCATTTCCTTGGGTCTGCACGCTCGAGACGGGCGCAGCGAGTAGAAACGACAAATTTCTTGGGAATACTCGGCTCGTTTCAGAGCAGAAGCGAATTAGTAGGCTATTGTCAAGTGTTAATTGTTTGTTAGCCGCTTGCGGGTACACGTGACAGAGCGAGGAATGCGAGGAGGCACAGAGTGCGAAATGATCTGTGAACCAATCCCGTTGCCAACAATTCCGAGGGGGAATTCAATTTGACGTACTAAATCTGTCTAAGTCGCGTCTGAGTAATTAAGTTATTCGCCGTATTTTATTAGACGCGCCCTCAGCAGGTTCGGCTTATGCTTTTCTCGGATTACTTAAAGGACGACCGTCTTTGAAAGCCGATCTTAATATAACGCTTCGAATTCCATCGCGAGGTACACGCGTTCGAAATCGCAAAAAAATCCAAACAAATCCGAGCTGAAATAATGCGCGTATTAAAAGATTCCGTCAGCGAGCACGTGTCGAACAACTCGCGTTAGAACTTTCCTTCCGTTCGGAGACAATTCCATCTGGCACGTCCAACGGAACGGATTCAAAAACTTTTCCTTTACGTCTTCGATCAAGGGACACGGAAAAAGGAACACCGTCGCTAGAAATCGTCCGGCTGGACGAATCGCGTCGAACGATCCGCCATTGCAGCCTCCCTGCGATCGCCTCCGCGTCTCACCCTTCCGTACTTCGGATAAACGGACGATCGAAGAGTCGTCGAGTCTCGACGAACCAATTACCAGGCGAGCTCGACTGGCTCTTCGAGACGGCACGAGAGTCGAGATTTCGAGCGATTCGAAAGTACTCGCCAGGGCGTATGAGCGACGCGGCGTCAGGCTGCGTGTAATTGGACCGAATTCCACGGGTTCGCGCGTAATCGCACCCGGTGCATCGTATCTGGCGAACGATTCGCGGGACCGTTGCGCCCACGCGGTATTCTCGACTTCTTGCGGTTGTTACGCGTTTAATTGCTTCGATGATCGTTCCGCTTGGTGGAGAACGGAATAAGCGCGAGTGTTCTGCGATCAGAGCAGGAGAAGGCGTCTAACAGAGATTGGGGGGACTCATTAAAGGTAGCATTAAGATTGATTACAGCGAAGCTGGGCTGTATGTGATGGATGTTTAAGTTGTGTTACGTTTACAGTGGAACTCCATTTACTTGGACCTGCGAGGGGATGAGGGCGGGTCGGGTAACTGGGTCGTTCGGATAATAAGAGACCAGTAATTCTTCTTTCAACCGAGTCCGTCATCCTCCGCTAAAATGATCGTCTACCAAACGATCCGACGATCTATTTTCACCATCGATAAGGTAAACGTTGAACGTCGCCAAGTCGAAGGACGATGATCTATTTCCAGAATGCAAATATCCTGCGAAACCCTTCGATGGATTCTGGAAATCGTCGGAACGATCAATCGAGCGATTGCAGATGTCAGTGTCGAAATCCTCTTAATCCACTTTTCGACGATCCAATATTTCCGGAAGGCATTTTATTGAAAATTAACGAGCCACTCCTCTCCATCCGGAGCCAAATCGTTCGCCACCGAATTGGTTACCGTAATTGAACGACGAGCCGTCGAATCCGTAAACTCCATTAATAATTACACCCGAGGAAGTTCTCTCTGGGGAGTTCCGTGAATTTTTCTGGAATTAATTCTAATTAGATCGTACTTACGATCGGCTCGCAAGAACCTCGGTCGTTCGCGAGAGAACTCTCGGTTAGATTAATCGCAGGATTTCGAGCGATTCAAACATCGTTTAAAATACGACAGCACGCGGACGGGAACGTAGTCGGTTCACCCGTTCGGATTCCGCGAGGCAATTACAATCGCCAAAGTATTCCGGCTGGCTTTCCCCTTCAACTCGACGAGCAAACAGAATTAAAATGACAAAGATGCTGGGCGTCTGAAAGAAACGCGCAATCTCCCCCAGGAACAGCCCCATCTAAGCGAGCTAATTTTCCCTGCCATTATGCCAGGCGCAGAGCCTCCGTGGCATTTTCTGCTCTGAATCTTCGACAGTTTCAAATTGCACGCGCAACGATCGCGGCGTATTCGTACCCGTCCAAGTATCGCGGACGAAATCCACGAGCATCGTAGGGCATCGTCTGAGGGTAACGAGCGTGAAGAACTCGCGTGCAACTAACGTTTCGCGCAGCTACGCCGAGGAAACTGGACTCGCGTCGGCTACGAGCGACGAGAACTGGGTCGGGCTGAATTTTCGAAACGATAATTCCGTTGGACGCGATTGGGGTGGCGGACGCACCCCGTTCGATGCTCGCGTAACGGACGCCAATTTGCGACGGCGAACGACGAGCGAAATAAATTGCCGTCGGGTAATTGTGATTTAAAACGGAAAAATATCGGAAACACGGCCCCTCTAACGAGTGCCTTTATCGTCTCGCTGGAATGGATCGCAACCCGCGTCGATACGCCGCTCGTCCCACGACTTTTACCCCGGGGACCGTTGCCACCGTGGGTATTTCTGTGTTTCCGTGTCGATTTCCTGTTTAAATACGACGCGGCCAGCGGGTGTCTCGTTGCGTGAATCGTTTTCCAACGCGTTCGTCCGTGCGGGTGTTTCGAGTGGATATGCGGGTGGCGATGTACGAGAATGATTTGTTCGTGTGCGGAACGGGACTCGAATCGTTCCTCGTTTCTTCGGGCCTCTGCTCGGGAAATTAGTCCAGACAAACATTACCACTGAGAGTTCAACTATTGGATGGATTCTAGCGGATCGAAGAAAATAAAATTGAAAAACGCTTGTAAAGTTGCGACTCTCACGGTAGAGTAAGAAATTCAATGGAACCGGCGCGGAACTTAGATTCGATTGTTCAGCCAATTTCTCAAGAAGCAAGTTTCGCGGTGCGCTTTGAAAACTTCGAACAATGGACCGCACGCGCTTTCACGTCTAATCTGTCCCCGCGAAACAGACGAAAGAACGTCGTTTGACCGTCGAAATCTCTCGACGATTGTTCAACGATTCGAACGACGTATCCGCGTGTCGTCTAGCTGGCGAACTTACGCGGCCATTAAACGAGGGACGCGTTTTATGGAAACCCTCCAAGCTCGTCGTATATCCGGGCTACGTTTTATCCAATTACCGTGGTCGTGGCGCGCGTATGTCCGACAAGCAAGGGCGCCAAGAAAATGGAAGAAGCCGAGAGAGGAGGCCGTTCGAAACAGCCGCGAAATTAGAGGAGGGAAAACTCGCGAATTTCTCGCGAATTTCTCGCGCGCTGCTTCGAATCCGGAACAGAGGCGAGCGTTGGGTCTGGCGATGGGGGTTGAAAGAGGAACGATTACGGTCCGCGTGGGAATTCCGTGTACGCGTGTATAACGCAGCCCCTGCGCTACGTGACACCCGATGATTGAAACGCACGAGAACGCTCGTTCTCGAGGTACGAGCCGACAACAAAAATAGATAAACAAATGAGACAGAATGGAGAGATAGAGAGGGGTAGAAGAAATCGAGGGTGGGAACTCACCCAACGTCGGCGTCGTGTAGTCCCAGCTCTCCGCGTCGTTCTTGTACACGTTCAGTTTGGTGGGCTGGAAACAGAAAAAAGACGAGAACACACGGTGAGACGAGGTTTCCAGCGACAACTAAAAAGAGAGACTAGTTTCTACAAATTGTGCTTAACGGAGCGTGCGATGAAATCCTCCTGGCTGGGGGTGTTCCACGCTGGTACCCGTTGCGTTTACTTAGACATCGCGCGTCGGTCCGACGGGTATCGTTCCTCTTTACGCGCGAGCTTTTTACGCGTTTTTTACGACACGCGAATTCGTGAGAAGCCGAGCTTCTCGAGAAATACACGGTGGCTAGAACGCGGAACAGTTCGCCACGGTCTGACGTAAAAAGAGAGCGGTAAAAACGTTCGATCGTCCGTACAACGGTCGATCCATTAACCGACGTCGATAAAATTATTGCTCCAGTTAAATGCGCGATACGAAAATTCCGCGTCGGACCTGAGTTCGCGATTCAGCTCGCGTCGGACGCTCCGATAAGCACGCCTCTGCGCGGACCACGACTGCACCAAGGAACACGTGCCAATAATTCATCAGCGAGCATCAGCGTGTTCCAAGATCATCCGATCGAAATTAGCGTCCACGTAGGGACCATCTGAAGTTAAGTCCTCGTAATTTCAAGCTGGACACACGGCGAAATTTAACACATTCCGTGCAGTAGCATTCGCCGATCGTGCCCGGAATTATTAATACGGGAATTTAACGCGGCTCAGCTACGCTCGCCCGCGCTACCATAAATCCCCGATTAGCTATGCATGTACCGTTGCAAAATGAATTATACGAGTACACGAGCAGAGCCAGCCGGTTGCTGCGAGGGACTAGAGTAGTTTGTGGCCTGTGTCGTTGATGACGAGTTGTAAATACCCCCGACTGGCCATCGGCGTCCTTCTCACGCGCTGCGACCAGTGATTCGTCGAGTCTCGCGAAACGTCGCGACTTGTACGGTGGATAAAAATTAATTTCGAATTTAATGCGTCGAGGGGATGACGATTTGTCGAATGGGGTGGAACAGCGTTGGATCGCTCTGGTAATTGTTCGCACGAATTACTCGAGAGAATCAGCCCGTCGTGGCGGAAATCGTTTTGGCATCAGTGTCGTTAAATTGTTTGTTTCATCCCCCTCGATGAAACGCATCACCGTGATCTCTGTATTCCGGGGCGTTCTATTCAATTTCAATCAACTCCACGGTATTACACGTCACTTTTATATACGCGGATGCCTTTGACGCAGCCACGCAAAACTGTGTTCTCTCCAGGGTTCGGGAAACATTTTTCCTCCCTTTTATCCACCCTCGCGTCGCTCGACCTCCCCTTCTGTCTTCTCTCAGAGCTGAAATTTCTCTCCTCTCTGCTGGTCGGGAAAAAAAATTTCATTCTTGATCTCCGTGTACCCTGTGGGATGTTGTTCGTTTTTCACTCTACCTCCTTTCCCCTGACTGTTCCCCTCGTTTTCAACGACTGATCGAGCCAACAACGCCAAGGATCTTCTAAAGAGGTACAGAGGGACGGATCGAAATTATTTAGAACCTCGCAACACGGTACTATATCTTTTCTCTTCTCCAGGAATCTTTCAAATCGAACAGCTACACTTTGAAGATTCAATTCTTAACTCTCAAGCATAGAAGCTAGCCTCGAATCAACTTAACGAATTAGAAATCTGCAAGTACAATCGAGTTCGAAGTGAACGTATCATCGACGACTCTAAAGGGTCCGAGATAAGAAGATAAAGGTGAGGCTTGCTCGTCGCGAACGCGTTGAAGAATGGACTGTAAATGGTCGGAGTCTGGCGATTAACTTCGTTCAGCCGATTCGCGCGTGAAATTTCCCGGCTCGCGTCGCGTTGCCCGTGAAACGTTCCCGTAAATCTCCGATGTGCTCTCCGGCCGCGTTTTCAACGATCGTAAAAACGTCCAGCGGCGCTCGCCGCTTAACAAATGCCCGGCGGGCTCCCCTTATTTCTCATAAGAATAATTCCGTCGACGGACGACGGGGGAGAGCAAAACGGCCAGATGAAGTGAAGGGAGCGGATACTGTGAGCGAGACACGGGTCTGCGTTTATCAACGGCTCGCTGTTCGCCGGAAAACTGACGCGGAGAAACGAAAACGTACGACGGGGGTGGTGGAAGAAGGGAGGAAAGGATGGCGAGCACAATTTTCTCGCTCTAAGCCGGTTTCGAATGGCTCGCAGTCGCTGTGGAGCTGTTAAAACGAAACGAATCTCGAACAGGGAAACGTTTTATCGCCTTTCCGTTCGTTGACTAGGCCTGGTCAATAAAATCTTGGAAAACGTGAGATTAGTCGCAGCGATAAATTCGCGAGGAACGTATTTCCCGTCGAACAACCTGGTTCGAGGGCAAAATGGACTCTGGTGGAGTTAACGTAGCCTGCGCGTCGCAATTTCTTATGAATAATCGTATTTTAAGGGTGCTCGCGGTGGACCAGCTACTTTGCTCGGCTATTCACAAAGATTCTTTGGAAAAAGACGATTCGCTTTATCCGAAAGGCAAGTAGATCGCATCGTCCGTGGAACAATATCCCTTTCCGTCTTACTTTCCATGAATTCACTACCGCCGACTTGGCGAAAGGGTGTTCTTTCTCGGGGATAAACGGAGCGCTGAAACGTTTCTCGAACGGGACTTTTCGTTGGAATAACCGTTTCGTGGAGTCTGCTCGTGACGCCTGATGATTCGCGCATTCACGAGAAAGAAGTACAATCAAAATGAGTGGTCAATGGAATTCCATTTGGACGTGCGATATGTTTCGATACGATAAATCCGAGAACGAACTGGTGAATTTTACAAAGAAAAGTGTCGAACAGCTGGAAATGTGCAACGCGAAACAACGCATCGCGAAATTTCGCGCAACGGTAACTTCCAATTCGCGTTGCAAGTCTGCGCCAGTCGAAAAAAATAAAAAGCTGTCAAAACTACCGTGCGATAACGCCAGAATTTACATCGATATCGCTCTGAATATTTATTCCGCTGCAAGATCGTCCCCGTCGGAGAGCAACGACGGGCGCGCGTCCGCTCGATAATAAAATCGTCCCCCAAAATAAGAGACTCACCCTCCCCGGATCCAGCTTTCTCTCCTGCATGTGAACAAACACACAGAGGGAGATCGTTCGTCAACGAAGCAGAAAATATGCGCGCGTCCATTTCGATGGGATAGAAAAAACAAATGATCTCGTCCCGCTTTCATCTTTTCGAACGAATGCCTTCCGCCGACTGTGCAGCCGGACGGGGGCGGGATAAAAAGAAGCGGTCGTCGAGCTGTAACAGCTTTCCGCAGCGTTACGAACATCATCGCCGTGGAAACGTCGCGAGGTGGACGGGCGTAAGAAAATACAGATATTTGTCCACTTCGTAGCTGTGAACTACGAGCCGACAATAACCGTAATTACCCTCTCTGTCTCCCGTGGCACCCTCGTCTCCCTTGTCAGCCATGCCTCTCGACTGCTCGCGAGTTGATACGTCCTGGCGGGACTATGCATTTTCCGCGGCGGTATTTCGCGTGATTTATCGCGGTGCCGGTTGGCGGAAGGGAAACGAGAGAGAGAGAGAGAAAAAAAAAAGGAACGAGCTCTTGCACTTTTGTCGGGACACTTTTTTACCGGATAAAAATTTCGGGCTGTTGCCATGAACTGGGAATCGAAAACGAAGGGAAAAAAATATCGGAGAGGGAAATAAAGAGAAAAAGAGGCAAAGATAGGCGAGGGTTGAGGGAGGTTGAGGCAGAAGCAGAGTGAAAATATGGGGCGAAAATAGTTGGCGCGACGCGCTAAAAACTTTTGCGAAAGATTTCCAACGCCGCGATGCGCGAGGCTTCTATTTTTGCTGAAACTTTCCTGCCCGGTTCCTCGAACGCGGTGATTTGTGAAGGTTGAAACCAGCAGACCGTACTTTCGTATGAATTAAACTGTTCTTTCGCCTTGCACGCGCGCGCAGGTTCAAAGAACCTGGCTGGCTGAACGCGATGAACCGATCGAACCGAATTTCAGCCTCGCACTCGTCAGCCTCGTTGCTTTCTTTCTCGCCCACGAGTCACTTCGAATCACTTGGAACGAGAGGCACGACCATGGGCTGGCTCGACGTAGACCGTGAATACTCCACTTTACGTCCAAACGGCGACGGTATCTTTATACGTTTACAGGGACGCGTTTGTAACGAGTATACTCGAGAAGACTCTGGACGATACAATGAATCACTGTACCTACAGGAATTCCGAGCAGCCTCAAAATAAAGTCGACGTTCAAATCGCCTTAACCTCCGTGGCTGACGAAAATGAGGACCTATCCCACGTATTTCATCTACGAAAAAAGGTTGATCCTTTTTCAGTCCCTAAACTACCTTTCCAAAACCGTTTCGTTGCCAATTCCATTCTCGCGCGTGGGATCCACCCTCTCCGCTCGATCCGCGTTTATGCGCCAAGCGTATCCGCTCGACGACCTTCGTGGAATTCGCGGATCGCGTAATACCTGGTGGGAAATTGCTACGTCCGTACCGTGACTCGTTTCGCGGCTCGAAAGAGAGATTACGGGTAATCGCGTGCGCGATGTATAAATATCGCGGCGAAACGCGTTGGTAAGCTCGAACGATGAACGAGAACGCGTGGAAGGGCGCGGAAAGGGGTGAAAGAGACGGATAGAGAGGAATACAGGAAGACGGTGGACGTACCGGGAGGCACGTGGGTTACAACACGGGAACGTAATTGCGGGCTGCCTGGGAAAATGATTAAAGCGGCGAGATAAGGCTAACCGGTTAGGCGGGTCGCTTTTCTCCCGCGGCGTGGAAATACTCGGTCGGTGGGAAACGCTAATTTCGCGCTCGCAAGATGGAGAACGTGGCTCGAGACAGAGGCCGTAGGATACTCTAATTTCTGGCTCGAGCGGCAACGAGCTCCTTATTGGATTTTCCGGCGAAAGTTGAATTAAAGATCCGGGATTCCGAGCGCGTTACGCGGCCAAAGGTCGAAGAGGTTGCGAACAGGCGAGACGGAGAACGCGGAGCGCGTCGTGACGTTAAACGGGCGACAGATACGAGGGGGTGTGAACAGGACTCTCCACGGTGGCTTTTTTTCCATTTGGGAAAAAGGACGGGAAATAAAGGTGGTCGCATTAGCGAAGAAAGGGCTCTGTTTGCCTTCTTCTCGACGTCGTTTCACGGCGGTTTTTTTGTTTTTACGTTTTTAATGAAAAGTCGCCGCTTCGAGGGTGGCAAAAGCGGCAGCGGAGGCTCGCAAGAAGAGGGACACGGGGAATATGCGACAACGCCGCTCATTTTGTTAGTGCTGCTTCTAGGTCAGCCCGCGTTGCTTTGATTCTGAAAAGCTCTCTCGATTCGCGAGGCCGTGCGCTGTTAACAGGCGTTGATCATTACTATTCGAACGATAGTGCGAGACGATACGACAACTAGGTCTTTTTAGAATATCAAGCGAGCTAATCCGATCGCAAAGCAGTGAAGTTACAAATCGAACGAGTCAGATCGACGTGAAATATTTTTAAATCCAACCACTGGAACCCCGAATCCCGTGAAAAGCGCATACCCCGATAGAATACGTCGAGGCTTCTCCAGCTTTCAGTAGAACGTACAGAGAATGACGAGCCATTGTTGCAGAAACTCGTGGACGTCGAAGAAATACGTGGGCTGAATGAAAGGCGATTTTATGGCTTTCAGGAGGATGTGAAAATATTTTAGTAAATGAAAAGCGACGAAAAACGGGGTAGAAGTTTCGCGTCGCGTACAACCGTAATACCGTCCGATCTTATCTGTCCTCGAACGCGACGGTGAATTATGGATTTATGATCTCGCGCTTTGGCTAGGAAGGGTGGATTGTTCTCGTTTAATTCCCGTCAGCCAGTCCCGCCGGACAATCCCTCGGTTCTCCGCCGATTCGAATCGCGCTTCCGCTCAGAGTTCTTCCGACGTGCCCGACAAAACGACATGG
The DNA here is from genome assembly GCF_050948175.1 of Xylocopa sonorina. Taxonomy (NCBI): domain Eukaryota; kingdom Metazoa; phylum Arthropoda; class Insecta; order Hymenoptera; family Apidae; genus Xylocopa; species Xylocopa sonorina. The sequence goes on along the minus strand of NC_135197.1, from coordinate 7,235,156 downwards.
CCGACGCGCGCGGGGGTTGCTCGAGGATTTATGAACAACCAAGGGGCGTGCAATTAATTCCGTTCGACGGGAGGCGACGCATAAAAAACGACCAAGGGGGCGGTCGATGTTCTTTGCTCGTTTTAATGTCTGCTTTGCTGGTTTTTGTAAACATCGCTGCTGATATTACGGCAAGTGAAATCGATTCATTTAATCTTCGCGCGTGGACCATTTCTGTTTTACATCGATGCCTCGTTACCAAGTCGTTTCGTCGAAACAGAAAATTCTGTACAAAAATCGCGACCGAAGGGGACCCAGCTAGGCATGTTCGCGGTTGTTCGGACCCGATAACGTACTATCTGCGCCTATCGGACCGATCTAAATACACTCGCGAAGCGAGAACGAAATCGAGTGTCCCTATCGGAATAATCCTTGTTATCGGCCTCGTTGTATCGCGGAATATCCGAGAGTGTAGCGCTCGATACACGTTCCGCTGCTATTTGTCCACGATAAAATGGTAAAGGTGCGCGCACACTCGACCTACGAAAAGTCCAACGAGCTGTTTCGTTCCTGTTTTCGTGAACGACGGAAACCGCGGCAAAAAAAAATCTATTTCTCCGTCTACGTTTCCGAAACTGTTGCGCAATGCTATCGAAACGAACCGCCTCTCACGACGTAACATTCTCCCTTTTACTTTTCACCCTCGAACGAACGAGATTCTCGCTTTAATTTTATTCATTCGCATGAAATGATCGCGATACAATTCGACGAATATGTAACTTCGAGCTGTTAATATAAACCCGCGTTTTTCTCGTCAATCGTTATTACTGGGAACCGGGCTCGCTGATCGCGAATCGCATCAGTTCCTAATTGTTCATTCGACTCGATAAAATCGAAACCGCAACCCGTGCGCAATTAGCGTAAAAAGAGGACCGAGAAGATTAATATGACGGGCGATGCCTCGTAATTTCGACGATCGCCGCTCCGTTCGATCTCCGTTTCATTAATTTTAATTAAACGGCGAATATATTCAATTAATTAGATCCTGTCTCGCGCAGTGTACTCCGACTTGCGACAGTCCCTGGCGATCGATAACAAGAATCTGCGAACGCGGCAGACATTGTCGAGGCAATTCGAGTGTGTAACTGAAGATAAATTTTCCACGGGAGTACGACACAAAAATTGTCAAAGAAAATCGTAAAATCGCGTGGTACAGGTTTCGAACGTATCGCGAATCAAGCGCATGCGGCATCTGTTCCACGGTACTTGGCCATACGCGTCGCAGACTTTCACGATCGCCTACTATAAGTCCGCTTGTACAGAGAGCTCTGGTAGTTCGCGAAGAACGACGTTCCATCTAAATGTTCGAGTAGTTTCAATCTTGAAACAGTTTAATCTTGCACGAACGAGGTGCGCGCATGCTCGCGCGGAATGCATAATAGCACACATCCGAGCACGTATATAAAGAGAATTGACTCGCGAGTATTAGTTTAAGTGCGCCCCGCGCGAAATAGAATTACACCCTGTGCACAAACTTCGAGAGTCGAAAAGTTTCGCTCGAAGAAACGCCGCAAAAATCTACCTTAATGATTCTTTACTGCATTAAGCGACCGTAACACCTGCGGCTTCGAACTTATACTCTCGAGTCTCTACGGTTTTTCAGTCGTAAATCTCCCTTTGTTTTTTTTTTTCTTTTAAGAACCAAAGCATTTCATGGCTGCGCACCGTTCCTCTCGTATCAACCAGGCTATTCATAACGATTATTAGCAGCTCCTGTGTAGTCTTTTAAACAAGCTGAGAAGCTATATACTTCATCGACTATAATAATTCTCGCTCGTATAGACAAGGCGAGTTTTAATAGCCGACACAACGAAACGTGAATTATATCGCCCATATATATCATCCCAAATGATTCCATCGTTCAGACGAAGAATCGTTAATTCGATCAAGCAATCACGCTCCTCGCGTACACAGTACAGTCCTCTGATTCACTGATCCACGCTACGAACTCGTATTACGTCGGTTCGCTCGAGAGACTCTTCTATCCTATACGCACAACCGTCCATCGATTCGATTGAGCAATCGAAGCAGTCCCTAATACAGCCTCTCGCGATACGGCATCAATAATCCATATCTCGATGCGACGCGCGCAAACGCCGCAATCCTCCGCAACTTTTCCATGCGCGTCGCGCGATGTTCCACGAGACGACGCCGCGGCTCGAGCGACGGAAGCCACTTGGCGCGGGTCCGCTGTCCTTGCTACCACCGCCCTCCTACCCTGTACCTTCGACGCGTGGGAGACGCCAGCCATTGCGTCCGCCGTTGCGTCCGCCGTTGCATCCGCCGTATGCACCTGTGCGCGACTGCGTTCGATCATTTTCTGGGAGCAGCCAGGCCAACAAGCGCGCGTCGCGAGCCGATGATTCAGCCGTGAATCAACCGAGTCGGCCGGTCGCTAGCGTATCGCGAAAATTAAATCGCCCACGCTGGCTCCGCGCGGAGCTGTCGCAACGTCGGCCAGATTTATTTCGACGCCCTCGGCTCCATCGCGGCCGTCGTCGTCGACGACGACGACGACGCGTGGTCCTCGACGCGGTGTTTATTCGATGAATGAAACCGTCGATCCAACCGACTGTTCGCATTAATTGTCGCCGGATGCGAGCGGGTACGCGCAAGGCGAAAGCTGCTCCTCGGATCCTCGTAAATCCTCCGCCCGTTTCAGAGAAACCGGGGCTTGTTCAAATTTACCCGGTAGCTAATTTCGGCGCAGCACAAATACGCGGGGAATCCGCGCGTGCTCTCAGGATGAATATTAACACGGCAATTATACCATCTCGCGGTAGAACGCGGCTGGCACACCTGTGAACCGATCGAACGCGTTGTCCCTTCGCTGCCCGCTGTGTTTAACGCGTGCCAGAGAACGTAAACCTGGTCATTCGGAACTCGATAAACTTTTCGGCTCGAAACGGTGCGAAGAACAGCCCCGGCGAGAGGACATTTTCCGAACAGCTGTAAAAACTTTCGTTTCAACCCGAGGGAGCCATTAGAGAAGATGACAAGGAGACGATGAGATAGTTTCGCAGCGGAGAACAGTGGGTCCAGGCAATAAGAATAGACACGGAGGAAAAAGCAACAGCTCGAGGATGAACAGCGGGTAACAAATGATTGCTGCAAGAAGACCGTGAAAACTAACCAGGGGAAGAAAAGCGGGCAACCCTATCCTCTAATTGCGCTCGCCGTTATCGAGCTCGCGTTACGCGACGCCTCGTCACGAAGACCGTTAATCTCGATCCGTTGAATTACTTTCGGACAAACAGGAATTCATTAGACCCTGAAAGCCGGCCGGTGATCCTCGTAGAGCCCGTGATTTATAACGCGATTCAACGCCGTTTCAAAGGACGGGGGCCACGGCCCGCGTCCGCGCAGCTATGCGGCGCGGTTAACCGTTCGAGCATTAGCGGACCGATGCATTAATTTCTACGATTTCCGTTTACCACGCCGTGAACCGCACCGCGCAACTAATTACGTCAATACTACGTCGGCTGTGACGTGTATCGGTGAAAATCGCTGCGTCACGCGTACCACCGTCACCGCCACGGTTCTTCTATCCAGATACCGCCGATCGAACGACGGACAGGCTTCTCCACTTGGCCTTTAACCGCGCGCGGGCACTCGCGTACACGCGAGCTAATTGTTGCGCTTGCACTGCAAATTGTCCACCGCATCGATTCTCCCCTCGCCAATCGGTTCCAACCAATGCTTTTCTCGCGTTGCTTCCGATGGAACACGTCGAATTTCGCGACAGAACGATTATGATCGAACGTTTTCGATCAGCGCTACCCAGATATCAAGATTTCAGATAGTCTATATCGAAGCGTTAAAAAAACACGCGATAAGATACGTATTTCGGACTGAAACGAAGGGAAACGAAATGTGGGCAATCTCCTCCACCGCGAACAGGTTTAGCTTTCTCGTGTTCTCCGGGCTGCGCGGAAACCAACGATACATAAATTTAAACTGAACGCTCGGTTAGAGCCAACAAATTCACACCGTGGCTACCTAACAGATGTTACCTCTGTATCACAGCGGACGTTGACATACTGCCAAATTCGCTGGAGAAGAATAGTGAAAGATCGAGGCGCCCACGGTAGTCGCGAGAACGATATCTTCCACCAGGCAACTTAATTCTTTCCAGCGGCGAACGAACCGCCTGGGCGCTTAATACGGTTAACTGTTAACTGCTGCGCGACTCGCTGCTGGAAAATGAAAAGTGTACCGTATCGAAATCGTTCGCGGGTATTCGTTATTATTCGCTTTAACGATATCCCCGTTATCGTTATCGCGCGGGTTTACGGCGACGGTAACTCGACTGCGCTGTCGTTGACTGGGAATTTATGTAGCCAAGTGTCCCAGCGTCGTTTACGAGATATAAATGGATTTAAAGTTGCAGCAGCCGCGGCCGGACTTCGCCGCAAACGCGCGAATAATAACGAAGCTGTTTATATTTTCACCGGCTGAACCGGATCCAACGCGAGCCGTCGGTTAACAAGTTGCGGAACCAAGTTTCTGATTGAAGCGAATTTCAAATAAGGATCTGGAAGCTCGTTCAACTACGCTCGAAAGGGAAGAACCGGTCCCGAGTTCGCGTCGCTCGCCGCGCTTGGTCCCGATTCGAGATACCCACTCGATGCCGCCTGTAATCCTTCAGCTGAGTGTGATATTCCGCGAAAGTTGCAAACGGCTACGAGTTTCGAGTTCGTTAACGATCGAGCGTCCCGGCGTTCTCGCGAAAACGCCGCTCAGAGAGAGGAGACGAGGTGCGAGGCGAATTGAATTTTCTCAGTGGCGACGTTCGAGAATTCGCAAAAATAGCAGGAGCGCGTAACAGCCGTGGCGTACCTATCAGCGTGCATTCGAAATAGACTTGCGTTCGCCAAGATTCGCGCCTAAAGCTAATACCACCCACGCGCTCGAGGGCCCATTAGAGATTTCGTCGAGGTGCCTTTTTTTTCCCCTGACCGCGGCGCTGTTCACAGTTCGTAAACTCGGCGTGTAAACACGTGTCACTGAATGGGAGGGGCCGAAAATAAGGAGGACAGGAGCAACAAAAGGGTGGCGAGGTGCTCGTTGAATTGTCGTGTCGTTAGAAGTTCCGCGCGACGCGAGCACCGACGTTTAACATTGTCCCGCTTCTCTATATTTCGCGAGCTCTGCGAAATAAGTTTTAAGAAGTTGCCGGCCGCCAACCTCCCCTCTGCGCCGCGAACCGTCGAATCTGGAAGAGCTAACAGAAACTTTTGCGCTTGTTACCATATTTAACGAGCTCCCCTTTCATGGGACCACCTATTGTTTCGTCGTTACTATGCCAGCCGTTTTTGCGTCTTCCACTCCTTTCACTGCTTCTTATCACTTTTTTACAACGCTAATTCGTTCGCCAAGAATTCACTGGAAGGACCGCGAGCATACTCGCGATTCGATATTCGCGAGTTCCGACGAACTTGTATTTGTCGTATTAAGATTATTAGAGAGAGAGAAATAGAGGGAGGGAGAACACCTCGACGTGCAGTTGACAGGAATAACAAAATTTGTCGGAAACAGACATCGCGATGTTCGCGCTTCGAGGCATCCGAGCCAGCAACATCTCTGGCTAGCGAATTTTTGCGAATCGTATCGTTTGCTAGGGAAAAAAAGAAATAAAAACGGGCTCGAGACTTTCGCGACGATAATGAAAACATGCTGCTGAACATTTTAACGAAGCGCGGGTTAATCGATTCGAGGCGGTGACGCCGCGGGGCCAATTATAAACTCAATCTCTGACTGACGTTACGAAAATTGAATTCCCGTGCTCGTCCGCGAAATCGCGTTTTCGCTTCTTATTCAAATTTTTCAATTTCGGAAGCGACACGAAACATTTTTCGCTACCCTGGCGAAGGTGCGCGCGAGCTGCATCGTTCGAGGGCAATAAAATCGTGTCGAATAAAAACTCCATTCCCGGGGACTGGCGAGGTACCTCGAACGGACAAGTTCGAGAGGAAACCGTCGTCCCAGGGGGTAACAAGTATCTCGTGGAGCGTAACCGTGTCGAAAAGTACCGTGCAAATGTCTTAAACCATCTGTGTTACCGGTTTTTTTCCAACCATCGAGTAAATGTGCCTCTGAAAAGCGCGCGTCGAGGATATTACGTGGAAACTGACTGCTAGATGTCTACTCGCAGATTTCGAACGAAAACGCTATTGAAATACCGGCGACCATCATTTTCAATCGACTTCGAAAAGTAACGAAACGTCGCGTACGAATCGGTTCGACGCGTTAGAGACAGTGAAACGTGTCCCGTGGCGGGATTAAAACCGATTTTATTACACGTCCGAATTCGAGCGGTCCGCGATCAGTGCTCCTCGTCGTGGAAACGTGACGCGCGTGAAATTCGTCACGACCCGGCAGGGAAGCTGCTGGTGGGAAAAACGAAGAGAAAACGGAACCGTGAAACGAGAAAGTGTCGGAGAATCGAGAGAGGGAGAGAGAAAAAGGAAGAGAGGAAGCTCGATCGGTGTCAACTCGAGCGAGTTGACGACCGGGACTCGAATTCGATTCGAACAGCAACTGGTGGCGGGACGGACGAGTTCCGACCGTGGCCGGGACACTTGGTGCGGCGACACGGCCACGAAGTTCGTCGAACGGTGATTAACCCACATACAGGGGACGAACAATGGGGCTAACGAAGATTTGCAGAAACCTTCCTGGCCTGATTCATAGAAATGGCACGATAATTGATTTACTGCCTACGCGAGTTACCGTTCCGCGCCAGCTTCCGTCCGGGATCCGCGACTGATGACGCGGAAGAGATCGGAAAAAGTAGACGACGGTCCCGCGTAATTGCACCGTTTCATTAGTTCGGAACAGCCGCCAAGACTCCGTCGAGAGAGAGAGAGAGAGAAAGTTTCGTGAATATTTTCTTGATTTCGCGAGGGAGCACAAAGTGGTGTAACTAGATTAGCACCGCTTCCTGCTCGATAAATTTTATGCAAATAACAGGCCGACCTTCGTTCCCCGAAAGTGAAAAAAAAAAGAATCGACCTCTTTCCATCTGAATCGCAGCAGCGGAAAGTGTTTTGCATAAAAATTCGCTCGATGAAGCGGAAAATTCGCCCGAAAGCGAGCGTCCCTATCGGCTCCATCCTTTTGTGCTCCGCGGGACGATTCACAATCTGGACGTTCAATAATTCCCGAAAATTTCCCTTGCGAAAGGGACGCGGCAAGTTCACGACGCCATAAACGGGATTTATGTAACTGGTACGCGCGTGGAACGTGGCTAAAGTGGTTGGTTGGTGCCGATTCCTCCGCGGTTCGGAGGAGAAAAATTGATCGGTCGACGGCCGTGCGTGGCTGCGAAGAGATCGGGGGCCGTAAATTTCGTTGGCCGGCGAAATAGATGCTGTCGCTCGTATCGACACGACGACGAACGATGCGGCAGTGGTTCGACTCGATGCTTCGTGAAATATTCTCCGCCAGCTCGAGGAGGAGGAAAAAAGCGGCTGCCGTAAGTGGCACGCCGCTCGTCGATAAAGCTTCCGCAATTTCGTCGAACCCGTCGGCTTTCGTCGGACGCTCTCGCGGGAAATTCTCGGATATTTTCCAACCGCCGTCGAAGAGGCTGCCTCTTCGAGGCGACGCGAGTTGATTTCGAACGAAAACCGAGGACTCTGCGACTACAATTTTTGGTTATTACGAACGCGACGGGTTCAGAGAGATTGAATATCGACGCGAGCTTGTCCTACGATGGCAAGATGACGTTGACACGTATAATTGTTTAACGCTATCGTAGTATGCCTTTGGACGGGCTACGTGTACGTATCGACGTGATAAAAATACTACGCGTATTTTCGAGCGAACGTTAATTGCCGTCGAGGTCGAAGCTTGGGTGCCATTTTTCGTTCCCCGCGAAACTTTTCCACGTTCGATACGGGCGAGAAGAATGACAAAGTTTTTAGCGGAATACTTGCGACTCTCAGCGTCGAACGCGATTAAAACGATGGGAATCTCGTTAACGGCACGTCCGGAAATGAGTAACTACAGTTTTAACTAGCCGGGGCAGGTGCCTCGAAAATGTTAATCGAACACGGTGACCGAGGTCGATAACACAATTTTCCCGGAGAATTCGAAACGAACGGCGGCACCATTTGAATTGTTAAGCGGCTCTCTCGTTTGCATGCCGGTTGCATTACTAAATTAATTATCGTTTCGCCGCAATTTTTTCCTGTCCGTTTGCGTTCGCGTCCGGCTTCTGATCGAGGTACGAGCGCGTTATCGCGATCGATCGATTTCACGTGATTTCTAATACACGAGCAACGCGAGACGAGGATTAATGGACGCGGAAACGACGGGACTATCGGCTCGGTTACGCGCCCGCGAGAAAGTATCGGCGGTCGCGCGCTTTCTATCCAGCGATATTTGTTATCACGAAAGCCAAGTCGACTCCACACGGGCGCGCCTAAAGCCGTAACGAACCGATCGAGAGGGCAAAAGAGATTGTTTTCCGGCAATCCTTACGTAATCCGACTCCACCCCGCCTCGCGTATCTTAAGCGGCAATCCGATTTGCATATTTTCGATCCCACGATAATTCGTTTCGCGCGCGTGATTCCTTCGTGGGCGAAACGTGTCGGCGCGAAATCGCGAGCGCTTCGTGCTTGCGAAGGATGTAATTACGCCGCGTTCGCTTTCTCGATACGAACGTGTAACGAAGAAAGAATCACGCGAAATTACCCTCTAATTAATGTGGACGCGTTTCCTATTTATTTTCTTCGTAGTTTCGTAAAATTGAAATCGCTCAGACGGAACGCGCGGCGATATCAACGGCAGGCAGGTTCTAAATAAACGTCGGACCGCGGAGCCGAGTAAGAAATAGCTTCGCGACCAATTAGTAGCGACATCGGACTACGACTCGTGCTCAAAAGCAGAGGAAGCGTTACTTAAACAATCCTATTATCTCTCCTGCTCCTTTGATGTCCGTCCAGAACCAGAAACAGTCGGTCTTTCGTATCGAGAAGGGGCTGGGATTCGCCTGGCTTTGGGCCAGTCCGCGTAACCGGTGCGAACCGATGGATCGTCAGGTGTCGACTCGCTCCCGCGATATAGGTCGTCCTGGAAATTTCTAAATCCCCTCGATCAGCTTCATTCCGTCGCTCGATTGACATTACGTCTGTCACTGCTCCGTATTTCCCAACGTCTCTCCCTGAGCTTCCAGCGCGCGTCGTTTTTGTTCCATCCGCTCTACGTCGACGCGTCCCCTCGGGTCCGAGAGGAAAGAAAGGGAGGGTTGAAGCAGAGTGGGACGAAGAAGTGGGCGAACAGAAGAAACAAAGACTGCGTGAGAAGTGTGAAAATCAGGAAAGATCGTCGTCCCCGTTCGTCCGACTTGGAGGTTCGCGAAGAAATACGAGCAACTTCAGTCGAGAGGACGGCTTCGTCGAGTAATTCAACGTCGTGTTTAATTAGAGGACGCGAGGATTGGTGGGCTACCACCGCGGCCGATTAATTAGACCGTCCACGAGGAGGTATTATACCGCGAAATGAACGGCATCGGGGGTGATTTTCTTAACGAACCACCGCGGAACAACAAGCCGTTCCACCGTTTACAAAACCGCCCACGAGGAAAGGATCGCGGTCTATTAGAGCTGTGTGGATTGTTTCCAAACCAAACACGATTTAAAGCCGCGGACGAGAAACGCTAATACCCCGGGACTCGGACAAGCTGAACCGTTTCCTGCGCCGCGATTAAAGTGCCCGCGAGAACGCGGCCATCCTGCGTACTCAAATACCACGAATTAATTGCTGGCCAATGCACTGTATAAACAGGGAGCAACAAGCGCGCGGTCAGACGCTGTCACATCAACGTCACGTTTCTGAAATACTCGGGCTATATCCGTCAGCCAACGACACGCGCGACCGTCCACTGGTACCGAATCGAGTTCGTTTTACCCCCGTTCGCGCTCTGCCCACGGGGTATGGTCCAGCCGAGCGCGAGCTCGGATCTTAACTCGCGTCGACGCGAGGTCGCCCCACAGGTTTTATCCAGATAACGCTCGACGAACCCGTGCTCGTGTAATTCCGTCGAGGATCAGCAGCGGCTATCCTCGAGATTAGCATTTCGCACGGGGGTGGACCGGTGGGAACGGATGAAACCAGAAACACTGGCCCAGGAAAAACCAAGAAGAATAGAGGGAACGGTGGAAGGAAGAAAGGAGGGACTGGCGGATAGATTAGGAAGATTAGGAGCGGTGAAAACGTGGATAAGATCGAGTAGAGCGAAAAACTGTGGAGGCCAACGAGTCCAGGGAAGACTGACCGGACGCTGGGAACGCTGACTGGGTGTGACCGGGATTAATCAACGCGAACGACTCCAAGATCGACGTCCACTCGAGCATCGGGCGGTCGTTCAATCGCGGGAGTCGACACGCGGCCCCCACAATGGACACGGAAGCTCGGCTATCGAGTGAACCGTGCGAGAGACCCCCTGTCACGAGCAATAAATAACGGAATTTCATCCGCGAGCACCGGCAACCGGTCTTCTCGGCTGCTACCTTCGTCGAGGCGAACCAGACAGCGCACCACCGACATAAAGGACGGGACAAAAGGAGCGCGGTTTTACGCGGCCTTACGAGAGAGAACGTGGCCGGGGAAAAGTTGCAACCGTTCCGGGAAGAATTTACGGCCGCCTCGGGCGATGCCTTCGAAATCTTGTGCGGCGACACCAACGTGGACGATGACGAGGAGCGTCGAATCGATTCAGCCGGAGGAAATGTAGGAGAAGCGGGGTTTCGTTGGAATCGCGGCTGCGACGGATACGTATCGTGTGTTTTTCTTTTACTCGAACCAGCGAGTACACTTCGTGGAGACGTGGAATAATTATTTTACAGTTAAACTAGTAGAAAACTAGAGACTTCCTGGTAAACGCATAAATTTTGCGCTCCAGATAATTAAAGTGTGCAGTACGAATAGGTGGCCTGTACTTAAGTAGGTTGTGATTGTAATATGAGTATGTATTTAATTAAAGAAGATACGAGATTGACTTTGAAATCCTATTTCATATTGCCAGTGCACATATTGCGAGGTGCTTCAGTGTTTTCTCCGTCGAAAGGAACACACCGTGGATCCAATCGATCCAGCTTATTTCCCGCGGCGATAACGTAAACGTTCGACTGTTTGCGATGGAATAAGCGAGAAAACTCGACGCGGTCGGTTCGTGGCTAGCCACGATAAATAATGGAATTTCATCTCGTCTGGTGATCCGATAAATCTGCTTGTTGCAACACTGTTTACAGCCGAGGATACCAGCGGACGGTGAAGAAGATGGAACGTCTCCCGTCTCGATACAGTGTTCAAGGTGAATAAGGGAGGTGAAAGGGTAACGGTGAGTCGACGTTCCTCCCCTGGAAGAGCTAAGAGGGTTGGTATCGGGGGGCAATTCGTCACTTGGCAGCTCCTCTTTTTTTCGGCGGACTTCCAGCTCATCCGTCGCCTCGCACCATCGATCAAGGGGAAGATTATTCGCGAGCTGTTCTAAAATCTCGCGATAGCCACCCCTTTCGCGAGCGCTTCTCGACGCGACGAAAATCCGATCCGCTCTATTTTTCTAATTCACTCGATTATTCGTGCACGCGACAGAGCGTCGAGAAAGATGAAGATTGTCGAAGGGGAGAGAATTTTCCATCAACGCCAACCCTCTGTAGCCTAAACGCGATTTATCCAAGCTCCATCGGGGCGCACAGATACGATGCAATTTAGGTGCAAAAAATATGAGAAAACACGTGATTCTTCGATATATCTATGACCATAATGCTATCGACGTTACGTACAATTTCAGCCACCACTAACTCCGCGAGGTCGCCTGTTCGCGAAGGGTGCGAAATAGTGGAGCGTTTGGTATCGATTCGACGTTCTAATTGCCGTTCCGCTGAAACAGCTACAGCAAGCCTCGAATAACCATTTGTCCGTCTAATTGGCTTTCTTCTTGTCATATTTCTTCGCGCTACGGTCCTCCTCGGAATCGGTCAAAGAAAGTTGCGCGATCAATTCGCCAAGTAGCCCATCGATTCGAGGAACCGTCCAGCAAGAAACGACATTAACCGAAGCGGCAAGAAACCCCGCAAGAGCGTCCTAACGACGTGAAATTCGATTCTATTTATTCCTGTTCGACGTGGCGCGTCCTCCGCGAGGCTGAACAGCCGCGAGCATCGTTTTGATCGATCGGTTCGCGGGGTTCGCAGACGAATTCCGAATAGATTCGGTCAGCGCAGCGGCGGCGATGTCCGAAATAGCGATAGAACGAAGAATGCGAGGGGGGTGGCGGTGGTGGTGGACGAGGGTGGGAGAAAAACGGGTAGCGAGCAAATAGCGGTGCATAATGTCGACGGAACAAGCACCGCGAGAGCCCGTTCGTTATTTCAATTGGTTGACGTCAGTGCTGTCAGTAGCACGTGCACTTCCGCGGCGGATGTGGCGGCTTCGGGGGTAATCGCGTGCAGAATGGCCGCGCGTCCACGTGTTTCGCGCGATACCAAGTTGGACGTAAAATTCACCCTGGCTGACGTAGGCATCGGTTGGTCGCCGATATCGAACCAGAAAGAGCTTTGCCTCTGTCCGGTTCCGCGTTCAACCCTTCCAGCGATGTCGACTGAAATCGCGACGCGACGTTGGTGGGTTCGCGGAACCAAGTAATGGGTTGTACGTCGGTGTTGGAACTCTGTTCTGGTTCGCCTCGGTTGTGACTCGCGTAACGTGATCGCGAGCTCTAGCTGGGACGCGGAAACAATAATGGGAATGGGTTGGATCGCGGTGTAATCCTGGTATTGCGAGATGTTGACGTTCGTGTATGCGAAACGATCGAGTTTAATTGGGCTGGAGAAACGGTACATAAAAATACGGTCGTTCCTAGCGGGACTTGGATACCGTAACATGTCGAATTCGAAGAGCGCGGAGATCGTGGGGTTCGATTGAACTTTCGAAGCAATAACGAGAACTGTGGTATCGCGAAATGTTAGGCGTAAAGAACAGGAGGATCGTGAGTTCGGCTGCGAGCGGTATTAGAAAAAGAGCGCGTCTGTATCGCGGTGTAATTCTGGTATCGCGAAACGCTGAACTTTGAACGAGTAATTACAGGAGAGTCTAGATATTATCAAGAAGACACCGACACGGCCATTACACATCGCGCGCGGCGGTATCGCGGCTTTCATCGAAAGCAGAAACAACGTTTTTACATTCGGATCAAGGACTGCATTTATTAAACTCCCGAACGCGAACAATTCCAACTTTCATCTGATAAGTGTACAACTGTTCGAGAGCCAGTCCCTGACGAGCGAAACGGGAACGCGCGGACCGTCGTCGGATCCGCTAATAAAAACGATAACAGTCGATTAGCCGGAACGAATAAATCAGAGGGTGTGTCCACCTCGCGTTTTCTTTTTTTTCTTTTCGCGCAATAAATTACCGCATTATCGGGTCGCGATAAACCAAAAATCCCTAGGGTGGGCCTGGGCGCGGGACATCGCGATTATACGTGACTGGAACGTCACGTATCGCGTCCCTTCGGCGTTATCAACAGCCGACATTTCCCAGCGCGGCGTTCACCGGCTCCTCGTCGACTATTTTCAGCCGTGGAAAAGCGCAACCCGCTAATGGGTCACGTGTCCCGGGGCGCACGGGACAGAAATGGATCGCGGGCAGAGAAAATCGTATCGCGTGCAGCCAGAAAATCGGCCATTACGGGAATGAAGTCGAATCGTCGTTACCCAGCCGCGTCACGCTACTCACCGCCATTGTGGTCGACGATGAATGGATTAACGGGGGCAGCCAGAGGTATATTAACCGTCGAGTAAGTTTTTTCGTTGAATCTCAACTTAGAGGAGAAAGGGGAGGAAGGCGAAGGAAAGAACGAGAAGCGAGGAGTGAAATAGGAGCAACGCGATGTAAGGTGATGTAATTAACATAGAGGAGTTCCCAGCGACTCGAGAACACCGACGACTCGTGGCAAGGGTAATTGCGTATAATCTACTCGGATAACTCGACGAGATGTCACGGCACGCGACTTTGAAAGGGGAGCCGCGGAGTCACGCGAAACCCAGGCGAAACTTCTTTTTCCACCGCATGGTCGTTGGAAATTATTCCATCTGCCGGTCGAAAGCGCCGAAGGGAGGTAAAACAGCCCGTGTCCGAGGACAATCACCGCTCGTGCGCGCGGTGCGCAACGAGCGATTTTCTTCGCCGCGTTCCATTGTAAACGAAACTAGCCATTTCGATTCCAGCCGCCGTGCATGGAATGCTTACGTGCAACCGGGAAGAATTTCGCAACGCTTGCACGTGTTTTGCTCTCGAGTTAGCCTATTAACCCCCTAACGCGGACACCCGTGACACAGTAGTCACCAGCTGACACGCTAGCCGCTTGGCACGTTGCACGTTTCGTCCAGCTAATCATCTCGTTCCACTGATTTTCTAAGGAATTAACAGACCCAGGATAAAAATCCTTGAAGACAGTGGATGCGCACGAAGAAAGGAAATGGAGTCGCTTCGAATACGAAGTAAATGGTCGTTCGATACCTTCGATTCGCCTCGATAACAGCGATTCGTGGATTCCAACGCACGTACCTCGGACTCTCGTGGCATTATCGGCGATTAAGAGAGCGCGTCTCGTTCCGGACGGGATGTTAGCGGTCTTTGAAGTCGAGCTCGCGTTCAATGGCCGGTTGAACAGTTCGCAGGGTCCCCTGTTCGTTTTCGCGTGTAGACCAGCGTTTCCCAATCGGCCCTCCTTCGCTTGGCTCGGTTCGAGCAGCGAGAACAAAGGTGGGTACGCGAGGAACCGGTGCTTTCTCCGCGTCTTTGCATGCAGAGAGCTTAGCAGAGAGCGAGGAAGACCGAACGAGCACCGGTTTCCATCCTCCACCCGGTGTCCGCCATTGATTCGGGAACGCTTGACCTCGGCTACGCTCTAGTCGCGACCCATTTACACGCGACGATCGACCCGCGGAAGCCAGTAAACCGGAAGCTCGTTAAATTCGATCGTCAATGTTTCTTCGTTAAATTCTCCCGAATGATCGCGACCGCTAAGAACGCAGACGAGGTTTAACACTCGTCCCTGGATCACCGGATCGCTCTTGGATTACGTTCGCGCGGATCGTACGCGCCTCGATGTAGGTGAATACATTTCCGCGGGGTATATAGATCGTGGTAACGGCGTTATCGCGTTCCACGATCCGTGAATTTCATTAGTGGGTTCGGTTGCTTTCACGGGCCAATCGGTTCTCGAGCTTCCGAACGCGGAGACAATGGTGAATTCGCGGTTTCAATTTCTGCTCTCTGTCTCTCTTGGTTGAAGGTTAGATAACGATCGTGCCGTTATTACTGGAAGACTTCCTCGCAAAGAATCCGGAAGGTTGCGATCCTTTTAATGATACCACGGATCGCTTCTATTTATTCTGAACCCACCACGCTTCCAGCCGTCGTTTCAGCACCCGCACAAAGTAAGCGAGTAAGAGAAGCTGCGAAGCACTGGTCGGAATCTCTGCAACCTGCTACGATCATCTTGCACGTATGGGCTCCAGTTCGATTACAGATCCCGCGCGTGATGCACAAGTCGATGAAGGCCTCGCGTGTCAGCAGAGAAGCAGATTTTCCAGTTTCGACTCGGATTTCGCAAACCCTACCGCGTTTCCCTTGGATATCTCCCAGCTGAAGGAGTTTTCTTACGTCTCTGTTTGCAATTTTTCCCCTTCGTTCTCGAAATGGTCCCAGTTCACATGTTGCACGAGTTCTAGGCAATCTTCCTCCGCCTCCATCGAGGTTCAATCTGCCAGTTTAATCTCGCAACGGTGACACTCGATCCACCTTGACAAAGTAGTAGCTCCGGATGTTGTTACAGGGGGGTTATGACGCGAAACAACAGGACGCTTTCGTCGACGATCTCTTATCCTCGAGGATTGGACACACGTCGCACGGCAACAGGTATTCAAATTAACCGGCTCTTTTCTCGAATTCAGCCGGGACGAACGAGGTCAACGCGGAGGCACGTTTAGGATAAAAAGGAGACGCCCGCCTCCGTCTGCGCTGGTCGATACACGTACGTGATTGGGTTCGGGAACGAGCCAGCCACCGGGCAACTTCGCTCCCTCGTTGCGCTCCACGTGTCCCATCAGCTGGATTTAAGTTCGAACTCGTCGAAAAGTCAGCTTGAAGAATTGGCGAACGTGCCGCGAGCTTGTCTTGCCCTCTACCTGGCTACTTCCAGCGGTGGATTTTATTGAGGAAAGAGGGAACCAGCATAGCCTCGAAGTTATGCCGTCTATTCCTATGTATCGTCCATACTTTTTTTTTTTTTAATACCTCTTACCGCGAGTTTCAACGGAGGATACATTTCAGCGCGCCAAGTTAATGTCTCTGCGTGTACCAAAGCCACCACTGGCATAATTCCTCATTATTCCACCCCTTGTTTACCCTCTACCCGAGCGAGTATCTCGAGCGATCCGTCTCAATCTCTCCACCGGACGGTCTCCAACTTACGAGCAGCTTCCGTGAGCCATAATACCCTTCGAGGGTACCGTTCCACTCTGACCAACATTTACATAACTAGAGCGCCTTTTGTTTCCACGGATTCGGTCATATTCCGCCCGTGCTATCAACGCAACCCCTGTCCTCTCATTTTCAACAGAGCCACGTTCATCCGTCGAAGCTAGGGTCCGTCGCTTAAATGTCCCAATATGAATTTTAATCGTTCTCTTTGCGTCGAATATCTTCGAATCCAGGTCATACGAGGCGTTTAGATAATTCTCTCCAGTGAAGACAGGGCGCACGATATAGCGCAAAGTTGCGGACAGCAATAACCGTCCAACGGTGGACCAACGGTGGAAAGCACACAAATCACGAATACGTGAAACGTTTCGTGATCTCAGCGAGGAAGAACGTACGCTAGCTCGCATCGCGGCGTATCGATCGAGCAGAGTCGTAGGTCGAGCGTCAGTAACGCTCGGGTCGCAAGATCAACGCAGGGGAAAGAGCTCTTCGACGGAGTGGTTGTTCAAAGGGGGAAAAGTCATTAAAAGAGGGGTCGTTCTAAAAATAGGGACGCCTCAAAGGAGCCGCCGCGGGCTCAGACAGTAATCAAGGTGTTTCGGTGTTTCACTGACGAAACGCGGTTAAATCGGATACGCGAGGTTGCTCTCGCGCGTTCCCAGAGCTCGACGGAACGCCATCGTCGCGCGTGTATAAATACGCCCAGTTAATAACCGTGCGTAATTAAACATCCCCCGTGCGCGAGGTGCATTATGAGAGGGACGTGGCCGCGCGCGATACGCCTCGATCGTTTATCGAGCGAATTCGCTCGTTTCGATTGACAGCGAGCGGGCACCGCGGGGACGAACAACTTTCACGCGAGTTTATGTAACGCGCAGGATAATTAAGCAACCCGCGAGATACGATAAGAATCCTGTACTGTTTCGCTACGAAGAATAAAACCTGTGGGGAAATGTCGGCCAGAGAGCCAGTATAAAAGAAAAGCATTCCACCGCGACTTCGAACCAGGCAGGTATTTAACTCCTGAATGGTTAAATACGCGCGATATCGAGGGCACGGGGATAGCAACGCGGAAAAACTGCTGACAAAGAAACGGCGAGGCTGATAGATCGTTCTTGATCCCCGACGCGAAGATTCTTTAAGCGGAAAAAGTAAATCGGTCGAAAGTAACCGGCCCACTGAACAATCCTCACCGTACAGTCGTTTGTTTAGCCGGTTAACGCGCGACCGATCTCTCGCAGGCCCTCAGCCGCGATTTCCCGCTCGAATTTTCCGCGCTGCTTGCTAATTAAAACATCGCCCCTCCCCCTCCACTACGTAACAAACTGGTTCCACGAACTCGCGTTTACCTTCCTAGGGCTAATGGCGACATGTTCCAGCCCCTGATATCGCGAATGTTTGCCGAATGTTTGCTCGAGTTGTCGAAAACGGTGCCAAATTGCGGTGCGTCCGGAAACTGAGGGTTGGCTTCGAGACGCGAGTTAAGCGGGCCGACTCGCTGGCCCCGAAACGACCGCTTCGAATTTGCGACTCGAACCTGGTCAAAGGTCTTCCCTGGACGCCCCCGTTCGCGAACTTCCATTACATATTTCAGACTCGCGCGAACACGCGAGACAAGGATCCTGGCTTTCCTTAAAAGCACGGTTCGACTTTTATCAACTTGACCTGTTCGATATATGTGCAATATCCCACTTTTGTTCACGACATTTATTACAATGAATGAGAGTGACCCAATACTTTAGAACGAAGACGTACATGAACGACGTGACGAGAATGGATACTGCTTTTGTTCCGCGGGTTGAAAACTGAACCGTGTCTTCGGTCAAGAGAGACGCGAGTTCGTAGACCATGTTCGCGAATGCATTCTCGCTGGGATACAACCGAGAACAAGGAACCAACCTGGGTTCGATCGATGAGGAGCTTGTCGAGGAACGCGCTCGAGAATTAGTCGAGAAGACGGTTTCGAGTTCACTGATCAGCGAGAACCGACTGGAACGATCGACCAGTCGGATAGCGTATCAATTTCTGATCGCTGCCTCTACGATTTTGCTCTCGCAGGATGTTAGTTCGAATGGGGACGCTGGGGTGAACTTCTTCGCGCGTAAAAGTCGCGTCCTCGAATCGGGCCACGAGGGTTCGCGCCGTGGATGGAAAGTTGAGGGAAAACGAGCTCGCAAAAGCGGTGCGTGGCAACTGAACGCGAACACGGTCGTAAATCATTGCGCAATTCACGGTTCGCGAGTCGTTTCCAAGTTTACCGGCTACGACTCTCGACTGAGGTAATATGAATAGATATCGGCAGCCAGCGATCTCCAGAAGAAACGCGTGTCTCCGAACCGACGCGTTCGACGGTCTCGCGCGGTGGTTTCTTTGCGACGAAGGAGAACGACTTGGAGAGAGGCTGGGGGCGGAAAAAGTGGTCGCGGCGTGTCGTTCCGGCAGGTATTCCTGCCGGCTGCCCCGCGAAAGGAACGTGGCCAGGACGCAGAAAAATCCTGGGAACGCGGCCCGTCGCTTGCGTAACTCGCACGCGCGTGTGTTCGACGAAAGCTTCGTTCGTGATCGCTCACGGGTAGAAACGCGACCTAGCCTGCGATCGACCGTTCACTCTTTATTCGAACGTGCGACCATTCGCCACGCCCGAGCGGGCACCAGTGGCCCCTGTGTGTTCGTGTGCGTTAATTTCCTGCTCGTGAATCGCGGCATTATTCGGAAACCACTTGATTCCGAAACCGCGGTCCGGCTCGAGTATAAACACGGTAGTAGTCCAGCCGACTGGTTGGTATTTACCTGAACGGTATCGTAAAATCCCGCGGATTTTGCTTACCATTCCGATCGAGCGGGTAAATCGCCGTGGCAGAGTCGTTTCGCGCGTATTAGGGGTTGAAATTCGGGGTGCCCCGCAGCCATGGTGGTTCGAAGGCTGATCAAGTATATCGATTAATCCGCTGGTGAACGTTTTCAGTGGAATGGATGTTCGTGACTCGAGGATTCGTTTCAGCGTAATACATATTGTTTAGTGGAGAACGATAACGTTGAACGGATACCTCGATGTGGTAAAGTAGCAGAAGATTGTGAAGTTTCTTTCAAAAGATCGAACTAATGACGCGTCGATATATGATATAGTGAGAATGATACCACGATGTCTCATACGATCACCATGCCAATTCGCGATCGTTAAGTGACGCGATCGATGCTCTCACGATTCTGCGTCGATCGCGTCGAATCGCAACGCTCTCAGCGCGTAATCCTTTGTACAATATCAATGAATCACCGATGGCATTATCCTGGTTTTACCTCTCGAAGCGTATTAACGCTCGGCCAAAAACAGTCGGGAACAACAGTCGCTCAAAGTGGCATTAATAAACTCGTAAAAATAGGTGGCAACCAATATACCCAGGCACACATTCCACTTCGAATAGTCTCGTAATGTTACGTCCGATCGAATCATGGTCTCTCATAAAACATTCATTCTACCTAAAAGCCAATACGAACCCAACCAATACGACCACTCTCTATTTCTGGACGGTTCGTAACAAGTACATCAAGAAAAATATGTTCAATATATGTTTCAACTTGAACCACTTCTCATTTGTCCACGATAATTCGATACGATTGATAATTGAATACGATAATCGATCGAATTCGATACGACATGATAATTGAATACGATAATTCGATTCCTGAAGCGATTATGACGATATTTGTTACTATTATTAGTATTACAGCAGAATATTTTGGTGAACGTCGAAATGAAAAGCGAAAGAAAATGCGACTAAAGGCTGCATCTTCCAAGCCGCGAGCACGGAACAACCCCCAAGGTAGAAACAGACGCTGAACGTCTTCAACCGTCTCCATCTTCCCCGAGCGCAGGAGCCTCCCCCGTCGGAAATTCATTTGGCCGCGTAACGACCGCGTTAATGAGTTCTTCCGAAAGATGAGCGATTCTTCCGCGAGTTCCCCTGCCTCGAGGCTCGCCCCTTCCAGTAATTGAACAATTACGCGATATAATTGCCGCGGAAATCGCAGCGGCAATCCTCGTTCAATGTAGACCAAAGACAGGGACATAATCCCCCGTCTCTCTTAAGTCGCGGACGAAAACGGAGCCAGCCTAACAAAGCTCGCAGCGCGCAGCTTCGAACGTTTCAAGCGTGAGAACGTCTAATTACAAGGCGAGACGCGCGCGCACCGGCAACTTCCAGCAGCGTTTCGCGGAAAAGCTTCATCCGGTCGGACGGGGTGAAATCGCATTCTCTCTCCCTCTCTCTCTCTGTTACCCCCTTCGATTTGCAATTCAAATGAGCAGCCGGAGAATTTCCCGCGCGAGCACCAACGCCAGAACGCTGGCACCGTGTGACTGGCAGATGCCAGAAATTTCATGAACTTAGCCGCGATGACTTGTAACGCGACTCGATGTCGGATTATAATACGGACCACCTCTGGTGTAACGGGGGAAAGTTCATTGGATCGGCGTCGGAATGGACGTTTCCGTGGAAAAGTTGTACACAGCTGCGAGGAAACTGGGTCGTCGATCGCACAAACGAAAATTCCCTCTGTAATTTCTCTCGAACGACACTCTCCGCGACTCGACGCATTTGTCGCGGACGACTAATTGGATCGCGCGACGAATTTTCTTGAAAGTCGAGAACCGACGGCGAGAGGAACTCGCGCGAGGCTGGCCTTCTAGATGCGAGACTAAAAAAGTAAGTCGATCCGCGAAGAGGGTTAACGGTGTTAGCACCAGCGTCGAGGTACGTTCCGTTCGAAAATGGAATACGGAGTACGTAGGAAATACGGCGCGGTGCTATTCTCGCGATATCTACCGTACATCTAGCCACCGTGTTCCGGCTGGTAAATAATATACGCAGGAAATGGCTCCAGGATCCTCTGGTGGGCCGTGTATGAATCCTGTCAGAAGGATAATACTCGCGCTCGCGAGCCTAGCGGGATATAATCAGATTGAATAATAAAAATCCACGATCCGATTGCGTATCTCCGAAGGGGCGTATTCTCCATTCACGAACGGAAACGAGAACATTGGCCAAGTCCCTGTTTTCCATTTCACAAATCGTCCAATCATACGCGCATATCGTTACGCTTTCATTGGTATCGTAAATTCGATCGAACGCGACATCAGAGTTGATAAAAGGAACGTTTCTCGCGACTTTCAGACGAAGTTCACGGTTCCTCTTGCGGAACATCGATCTCCTACAGTTAATTACCTGAAAGAAGAATTAGTCGCGATGCAATTTTCTGGGAAAGGTGTTTGCACCCGAGGTCTGGCTGGTAATTAACAGAATTAACAGCGGAGTGTATCGCGTGGATCTGAAAGCGTGTTGGCCAATTAACGGGCGCGCGAAGTCCGCGCGTGGCATTTTTTCCCAGCTCGCGGAATAACGAATTCAATTAACTTGGCCGCGAAAAAGAAACGCAGAGAGGGAAAGAGAAAGAGTAGCAGCAGGTTGGAGCACCTCTCGTTGAAACAACGCGTCTAATAACGACGCCGATCGAGCATGATACACGCTCGCGAGCCGATTTAGCGCGCAGCCAACGATCTTGATGGTGTGCCGTTTCACGCAATTACCGTCCGCGTCGAGCGGTTCGCTTAATCGAACGAAACGACGGCTCGATCGAGTGATCCGCGTGTTAATGGCCGCACTATTCGCGCGCGGAACCGTTTCAGTGGATCGAGCGACGGAAATCGGCGCGGCTCGATCGACCGTGTCTGGTAAATCTTACGCGGCGATACTTCTTCTTTGAGGGACGAGTGGGCCTGGTGGCTGGCGGAGCCGATACTCGAACCGCTCTGCCCAGGCGTCAATCGTCTGAATTCCGGTCTATCGCGTATCAAAGCGACAGCTTTCAGATTGTGCGACGAAACGCAGAATGTTCACGGCTCGCGCGAGCCGTGAATATCGCGATACGCCCTATCGCATACCAATAACGCGATGCTGCAGTTCGAATTAGAAATCTGGAATTACACTCGACCGGTTCGCAAGACACCGATTCTTTCGATCCCAGTGCCATTTCGCCTGCAGTGCACGCGTCAAACGCAAACGGAGACAGCGTATCGATGTAATTACACGATAACGAGGAAAAACGCGAGTAGTAAAGGGTGAAGAAAAAACGGAGACAGTAAGGGGTTACCATCGAAGGGGGTGGACGAGGAACTAATGAAACGTCGTTACACAGCCGAGTCCCAAACTAATTTCCTGTTTACTTCGCGCCGCGTCCCTTTTAATCTGCGGGAACGGTCCATCGGGCAACTGTCGAGAATCTCTTTTTCTCTTTTTCCTTTTTTTTTACCCCCTCCTAGCTGTGCACCCCCGATGTGTCCCGCTCTGTCGCCCCGAAAACGTCACAGATAACGGCGTTCTAATTAACAGGCGCTCTTAATTTTCTCTCGTCAAGCAGCGCGACGGTATCGGGACAAAAGGAAGCGTATCGCGTTTGCACGGGACAAGCAATAAAGGTCGAATCAACGGGGATTCGAATGCGGCCGTGGTGCACGCCGGTACAGAGGGGCGAAACGGACGCGGAGCGATAAAACGATCAACGAGACAGGGCGAACGCGACCGGGAATGGGGAGAAAATAATTGCCAGGCCGTTTTTCATTGTCACCGTTCGGTTGATGCGAATATTGGGTTCAAAGTAAGGTATAATTATAGAGACAGCCGGAGCCGAGGTAACTCGATCATTAGCTACGCGGCTGCCAAAATGGCTCGCGAGACGAACGACGCACACGCGGGAAACGGAGGACCAGTTACTGCCCGATACGTTAATACGCTAGTTAATCAGTTCGCACAACTGGCTCGTAGATTCGCCAGCCGATCGATACACCGAGACCTGCGTGATTCTTGTAACGTTTCTCCTGACGACCGCGTCAAACATCGACGGAAGAGTCGCTCGGCACCCTCGATGGCCACGACTTCGCAGAGTTGGTAAAGGGTTCGAACTCGAGGCGAAGGGACGCAGCGAGCTGTCCGTGGTTATTGGACGAGTAGCAACTTCGTCCAGGCGATCCTGCGTTACGGGGATTCTGACTCGTTTCGTTTCCCAGGAAAGAACGTCGTCGAAAAAAGATTCCACGTCGCGAGGCAGGATCCGAATCCAAATATCCCTCGCTTATGAAATGCTCGCTCGACCAACCGGATCGCGAGTAAGCCAACAATGCATTTCCCCGACCCTCGAGCCTAATATACCAAAATAGCCACCGTCAACAATTGCGTTTCGTTATAAAGTTCCGATAAATCACGGGCCCTCCTCTCGAGCGAGCAAACAAGCCGCGGTCGAAACTCGCCCGCGTCGCTGTCGCGTCCATCGAGTGGCTCCCGTCCGACAGAAAATTTCCCATAATTGCCTTTCGAAAGTTCGCGGTCGGCCACTTCATTCGCTGGCTGTTTTTACCGCTACGAGGACGATATCAAAGCGATCGAGCCGTTTAACGCGGTTACTTCTCCTCGCTATCAAACGCGTCGTCCTCTGGCGAGATTTATTTGGAAGTTCGTCGAGGGACAGAGAGAATATGGGGTAGAGAAACGATGGGTAGAAGAAAAAAATGGTATTTACGCGGGGAAACGAGGAGCGGAGGGTACGTGTACATTGTTGGGCTGGGCGTTTGCGGGAACTTCGTTCGGAAACTATCGCAAGGAGAGCGTGGACAGGTTGACAAAGGGGTAGCTACGTGCCCCGCTCATCGTTCGGCGTTCTCGCGGCCGCGGGGGCAGCCGTTGGAAATTTATCGAACACGAACGATTCGCATCGTCCCGGGTGTACATTGGCCGACTGCGAGCGCGTCATTATCGATGATGGACGTTTCCAGTTAAACGGAGGATCCGCGCGGAGCACGCTCGTTAAATTGGCCCGACCGCTATGAAAACGGAACGAATTTCCAAACGTTTCTCACTCGAGGAGATCGATCGATTTATATTTTTGATATCCGCGAACGCGCATTCGTGCGCGAACGAACGTTACAGTAATCGCCAGCGTTACTAGAAAGTTGGGACCGTAGGGGGCTAGCAGATTTCAATTATGGAATCGTTCAGCGGCAAGTTTGGATCGTTCGATTTTTAAACTTTCCAACTATAAAAGCAACAGAATCCGGCGAATTTCCAGGGACGACGCGCACGGTAGGAAGTTGTTGGTCGCGGAGAGTTTCGAACACCGTGGCCTATAAGCGGTTATCGGGACTCGATTCGTATTGAGAAACAGATTAAACCCCGCAACGGATATGGCTTTCCGACCGGTGCTCGCGGATACGTTTCTATTCACCGTGCAGAAGAGCGCGCCGCTGAGAATTAAATATAATCCCCGTGCGTCTGTTTAGTCGCGTTCGATCGATCGATCCCTCCTCTAATCCCAAGGAAATTTCCCTTTAATTGCGCTCACATGTTACATCGGCGGATGCTACGGCGCGGCTGGATGAAAACGCTCTCATCGAACGCGTTACATAACCGAAGGCTGTTCGAGAATTAAAAAGCGGGAGGATTTACGGGGTATCGATGGAACGCGGCTCGACATCGATCGGCTGGTGCTTCGCGTTCGAACGGGAACGTTCTGGCCACGGTGACCGGAGGCATTTGCCAAAACGAGTGTTCGCCTTCTAATGAAAATAGAGGCTATGCCGCTGCCCAAAGTTCAAAATTGGACTTCGAGGCGGAGCTTGCGCGGCCGCGCGATCCCACCCTTCGCGCGACTATTGCCAATGGAAAGATCTGCCAAATAACGTTTCGCGTGCACGCGAGGGTCGCGGAGATGCTCTCGCGAACGTCTGCGACACGCGCGTTTACCAGCGTGAATCATCCCCGCACGGGGCTGTGTACGACGCGGAGGCTCGAGCTTCGATGCCAGGGGTGGAATCGCGGGAGGGTTGCAAACAAATTCGCTCGTATCACGTGCGGCCACGGTTGACTCTTTGGACCGTGAACCGCGAACAACCATTACCGGCTATTTAATTATTAGAGGCGATACGCGAGGCGAGCAATTATCGGTAATTAGGTGCGGAACGGACGTGGAACGGCGTTAACGGTGTACACGCGTGCACCCAGGTAAATGAAACGGCGTTTGCTTCGAAAATGATGCGGGGAAAAATTGGTTCGCGTGCGAGGCCCTGACGCGTTTCAACATGAAACGCAAGAACGAGACACGCGTCTGCGAGGGCTTCTCGATTATTTGCTCGTGTATCGCTCGGTTTGATAATTATTAGCGAAAAGAAGTGATGTGCGTAAAGTACAACCAGGAACGCGAGGAAAACGTCTGGTATCGTTTTGTAAGAGGTGTTGCGATCGATTCAACGATTCACCTAGCTGAAACAAGATCTGACTCGTTAGTCGAGAACGAGCAGCTTTCACGCTCGCGTCACTGCTATACGAATCACTCTTTTTTTCCCCCGCTTTGAAACGACACGGAAGACCTCGTTGCCGCGGGCCTAACGTTAATGCGCGTGATTTTCTTTTCACTCCCTCCGGAGCGGAGCTAGTCGCTGTGTTTGCACTGGGATCCTTTTCACGCGACAGAAGGGTTAGCCGAGGAACGGGAGCTCGGGCAAACAGCCGTACCGACAAGAGGCGAGCATTTGTAATTACGGCAACAAACGAGAGCTTGAAAATCGTCGATCGCACTTGAATTATAATACGTTCGCCCGGAGAATTTCTAAACGCGCTGTGTTTCGCTTACTCCAATAAACGCCGCTTACAGTTGCGCCTACCGTTGTTGTATGGAAACGCCAGTGGAAAGATATCGCTCGAAACGCGGTACAAGAGATACCCGCTCTGAAAGGTGTACGTGTATATATATATACATATATACGTACGGTGCACGTACGCCGGTTTCTAAAGTACGCCCGCGAGAATA
Source organism: Xylocopa sonorina (assembly GCF_050948175.1). Taxonomy (NCBI): domain Eukaryota; kingdom Metazoa; phylum Arthropoda; class Insecta; order Hymenoptera; family Apidae; genus Xylocopa; species Xylocopa sonorina. The sequence goes on along the minus strand of NC_135197.1, from coordinate 7,208,766 downwards.
GGCGGCGAGGAACGCGTTCCACCTACCAAAGGAGCGTTCTCGAGTTGTATTTGTTGGATTTGCTAATTAGACGCCAGATGAAATATTGAAAAGAATGTCGTCGGTGCGGAAGCCGCGGCGCTCGTACACGGATAATTGGAATATGTAACGAGCACGTAAAATGAATGAAAACCGGCGAATTTCCTCGAGTTTTACGGTACCATAAGTACGGAGGGCCCACCTTTCCGCCGTTACGTAAGAGAGCCGTGGATCTAGAGCGTTTCCATTATTTGCGCAGCATTTCTCCGTCGGATTCTTTCTCATGAATATTAACGGTGAACCTAAAGAGGCTTACTTTTTTCTCCCCCTTCCTTTCTTCCCTTTTTTTTCCCCCATACACTTTACCGTAGGGTCGTCCAGCGTCCCGTAATAAGGCCTCCAACGTTCCGAGCCCAGACTCTATGCGCGAGAGCCACTTTTTCAACCTTCGTTCGGAGAGACGCAGAACGCCAGCGATTAGGGGAGGGAATCAATTTTGTTCTTTTTACACACGCCGTCGATTTTGTGCACTCACCTTCGCGAAGTCAATCTTCAGTGTGCAGCAACCGGAATATATGTCTGCTCCGTGAAGTGTCTCCTTCGCTCTCGTTGCCGATTCCACCGAGTCGAACGTGGTTGTCGAAGGATTCGGTTAAGGATTACAATAGACGCGTTCTTTTTTTTCTAATTACTAGAAGAGACATTCTGAGAAATCCCCCTGAAGCTTGCGTTTCGATCAACCAAGATTTCCATCGATTCAACGTGGCACACGCTTTCAGAGGAGTTCGCGCGATTCGTTCGCGTGAATTCGCTCGAATTTCGATCGATGGAGAGTACAGCGCGTGGAGTATCGGAAAAATTGTAACGATAACCGTAGAATTGGAGGGAACGTTTTGAAAACTTTTCAATGTTTCCATGTGAAGTTTCTCAAAGAGCGAGGACGCCTATATCGGGGCACATGTTCATCGCACATGCCACGAGTTAGCCGTCCATATTTCAGTTCAAAGCAACGGAGAAAATTAATAAAAACCGTCTACGCGTGGATCAAACGGAATTTTTATCTTTGCGATCGACCACGGTCCAAAAACCGACACGCGCAGCCACCACGAATTCTGCAAATTTCTTTGAGATCATCGAATCAGAACGGAAGACAGAGAGAATTTCGAATGCCAGAGGCTGCCTTGACAACTTCTGAAAAGAAGGAAACAAGGTTGTAACGAGGCACGCTTATCCGGTTCGTCGCAAGTTACTGGTCGATGTTCAAGCCCGAGGTATCAGAGGGCTTAGTGTAACTGACGCCGACACCGGAAGGTCCTGCGACCGTGTCACCCGCGAGTTCCCCTTATAAATCTTCGTTGCGTTCTAACGGTGGCACGTGACCGACAAACTTCGCCTGGTCGCTTTGTGGGGTGAAAAAAAAAGCCACGGGAGAATAAAAGAGGTGGAAACTAAAGTGTGCCACGATGAAGAGATCCTGTCGAGCTTTAAGCGAGCTTGTCGAGCCTCGGGAAGCTCGTGTGGCGAAGCACGTGTGAAACGCGAGGCCGCTTGTATTGCAAAGGATATTCCACCATCGCTTGAACGCCGTTCTTCTTGAAAATAACGATGCGCTGGACTTGCCCGCTGGGCGCGCTGATCGTGTGCAATACTTCCTGTAACAGAGAACAGAAACAGATATATCAGAGGAGGCTGTCCTCGATGGCGCGCGGTATCGCGAAATCGGCGTTGCACGCGTTCGCGAGACAAATTCCGCCGTCTAAAATAATAAAGGGTATATACGCGTCACGTAAAAGTGGTCGAGGCTGCGCGTGAAATATTTCTCGCGTCGTATCTCAAATTCAAATCCGACGTTCCCATCGCGCGGATCTCGCTCGCATCTGGAATAAGGTGGCTCTAAAAACCCTCGCAAGCCATCCTCGCGCGCGTGTTTCCTTCAGTCGGCTACGTGTCCCATAAAATAATCGGTAAATTCGCCGTTTCGCGTACGCGACGGCTTCGAATCGAATAGAGAGCGAGAGGTGAAATCGCGGATGAAACGTTCTAATAGATGCAAATATTGATACAACGTCGACGAGAAATTTTCTTTGACTGCGAACGAGTTGAAAGCCGCGGCAACCTGTATTATCTCTGGCATATCTTGTATAGAGTGATAGGAATTTTAATGGAATAGATCTAAATAAACAGAACGCGTTGATTTACCACTTCGATCGAATGTTTACGAAAGATCTAATCGTAATAGCAAAGTTTCATGGAAAAGTGGGCGTGCAACGTATACGCGGAGTGTTAAAGTTGCGCCACAATTATGCATACGTTCGAATAACCTAAACGTTTATGAATTTTAATGTAAATCTCCGTTGATCAGAAGAGCAATAAACACGAAGGCGAGTCTCGAGGTTCTATATGCGTTCAATATGAATATAGAACGATCTCGTTTCCGTTGAATTTCTCAAGACCGTGCCGATCTCTTCGTAAACTGCGGTTTGTTTGACAGCGAAAACCAAGCGTTTGGTAATTCGCCTGATCAATGATACGCGATACGGAGTGTAGCTGACGACGGAACGGAGAAAATCGTATTGAAAATTGTTCGCGATGTACTTTCCGGTTTGAGAGCTGGACTGGCTTGAATTTTCAACGATGTTTAGTACCGGCACTAAATTTTCCGTTCTTGTAATAAGCATCACGGTGGGGCATAGTTGAGAATAATGGAGCGCCCGTTGGAAAAAAGGCTCGAGGACTTATTTCGCTCGTTCGGCGGAAACCGGGTCATTTTTTCGCTCGCGACCACTTCATCAACTTTTTCTCTATTCGCGAACGAAGTGACTGGCGTGGCAAAGTGTTTCGTGTTACGACCGCCCGTTGGTCTTCGAATTTCCTTCCAGCGGAGACAACGGGCGGGATGAAAAAGAACGCGCGTACATTTGCGAGGTAGGTTCAACAATTTCTTCCGCGGCTTCTAGATTTTAATCATCGGAGACCGTTCGCGCGAGCTAACCTCGCGAAAATGCTAAATAAAACGGGGAAAAAAAAAAAAAAAAAGAAGGAAGCTCGGAATAAAAGGAGAAGAACGGAGAAAAGGAGTCTCGTTTACCACTTCGCATTCGAAGCGAACGAACATCTCGACGTCCGTAAAAAGAGAATCCATGGTGAAAAATTTACGAGCCTCGTGCGCGGGAACAAAAAGGAAACGCGCGGCGTTTCGCCGTTTACCTGTACCAGAATCGATTAACCGACAAAATTTATGACCGGTCATGCCGGCGCAATTCAGAGTTGCCAGGAGGAATGTCCGCGTCAGCGCAACCGGCATTACGAGACGCGATAGCCCCAGCAGAGCCACGGCATTCCGGCGCTCGAACGCGAAACAGGACACCGGGAACGGTGAATGAAACCACCGCGTTCACTTCCACCGAAAGCGAACCGATAATTGGAAACGCTTTAGAGTCAGGTGGATGTTTACCTGTAGCTTCGCGCCAGTAAACTCCGGGTACCCGGCGATACGAGCGGTGACGCAGCGTGGCTGCTTGCCAAGCCCACTTTTAACCCGCGACTCCTTCCGCGGGGACGCCTCGCGTCCTCGACGCTCAGGGGGTGGCGCAGCGAACGAGAAGAGCGATCGCGGCCAACGATGATCCCCTTTAACCGGAAAAACTACTCGAGATCCGGATCCCGTCCCAGCCGGGACGGCTGACAAACTTCGAATCGTGCCCGTCATCAATTCCCATCCGCGGCTCGAAGATAACTCTCAGCCAGGGTCTATTTTCCTCCCTCGTTTCACGGGACCTCGCTGGGGGGAGGCTGTCGCGCATTTATTATTCGCGTTTCCGCTGAATCGCGCCCCTCGAATGGTAACTACGCTCGTCAGCGTAGGGAAAACGGACAGCCGTTAGATTCAATTGGAACCGGTGAGTTTAACCGTGAGAAGAGGGATCTCGCGAGTCGAAGGGGAGGTTAAAGAAATGGATGACAATGGCTCGCGTAAAGAGACACAGAAGTTCCAGAAGAGAGGCAAGAAAAGGGGAATTTCAATATTTAGAGAAGAGGAGACGCGATGGAAAAGCGAGCGAGACGAGAGTCGGGAGAAATAAAGGGACGATGCAAAAGGATCCAAAAAAGGATTTCGACGATTAAAAAGGAGAAACGCGAGCGGACCGGACAAAATTGCAGCGACAGAGGGAACAATGAAAGAGCGCCGGGGAATAGCGGCGATAGGAGCAACAAAACGCGCAGCGCGAAGCGGGACAAGAAATAGCATCAAACGGGGGAGGAGAATGACGTTTCAGGGAGTGAAAATATCGCGAGCGCGATTCTGAGTTGTCCACGGACGAAAGTGCCGTTTGAATTGCAAAGGCATCGAAAAGTTTCAGCGATCTGAACGTTACCACCCCGCGGAGGCCGCTGCGACCAACCACCGGCTTTAAAATCCCTCGATCTCCAGCTGGAGCGAGAGTGTTAATAACCCCAGATCCTGATTTAAATCCATTGAGACTCGAGATCGTTCGCGAAGGAAGAAGAGTTAATCGAGGCGGTCGACACCTCGCGGAAGTATCCGCTGCTCGCAGAGACGTTCCAGGACAAACAAACCAGCCGCGTAACGCGCGATGTTTGCATCTCGAGACGCAGACGCGTCCGACAGCGCTGGCTCCGACTTAATTATCCGAGGGCGTTCTCCATCTGGGGCGAAGAAAGTAAGACCTCCTTTGTGCGCTGGTCCGAAACGCGAATGAGAAGAGCTTTTGTTGCGTCTACGTCCGTGGAGCAGCGCGTTTCCTTCCCGCCCGACCGTTTCACTCCCGTCCCGTCGATCTTTAACAAAGGCCTCGCCCACGCCGTGGCGAGAGAGCCTTAAACGATACGACGAGGTGGAGGCGAGAGCCGACGAATCGCGATAAGAATATAGGTAATCCCTCGACCGTTTCTTTGTTCCGCCGGAAGACGTATTTCGTCGCCAGGGAACAACGCGCGCGGTTGGATATCGGCTGGACAGATATGCTAATGGAATCTGTATCGCGAGGCGGTTTAATAAAATCCACGGACGACCGAGAAACGGGACGGCCGCGAAGAAAAGGGCCAAGTAGAAAAGAAGACGGTAGGAGGACGGCGTTCAAAGTGGTCTAATCAGAAAGATGGACGATTAGAGTGGAAGAAGACGTGAAAGGAGCGAGGACTTTAATGAAACCTCGTGGTTGTTTGAGTAGTGGCTGAAATTAAGGTAATACGTGTATTTCTTTATCAGTGAGAGAGGGAGACAAGGCTGAGATTACTCCCCGCGAGGAAAAAATATGCCCCGGTCCGCAGGGTAGTTCGAAAGATCACTAGGGTGGCGGAAGATGAAGTTCGCGATTATCAAGGCGACGAGGCAACCGCTGTGTTGCGAATGAACTCGACCTATCACTGGTTCCACTGTCTCGAGTCTACGCGGCTCTGTATCGCCGGGATTAGATCCCACCCGTTCGGGATTGCTGGGATTAGGTTCGAGGATCCGAGTGTGGTAACAGTTGGATCCCACGAATCGAGGGTCGCCGAAATAGGTTCCCCGCGAATCGTGAACTGTCTAAATTGAATCTCGCCGTTCGAAGCTCTTTAAAACCTACTTACACGACCCCTGGAAACCTCGATGCAACTCACCACCTCTAAACGCGATGAAGTTTCGATTCGATGAAATGTTGAATGAGACGCGAGAAAATAATCCACGTAAAGTTCCATCGCTGAATTGTCTTCATCCATCAGAATGCAAGACAAACACTGTAGTCTACCTATCCGTGAGCAGGAAGTAAGACAGCAGCTGGTATAGGGTCCTCGCGACAAAAGAGTGCCAGGCCGCTGTTTACTCCGATTTATACTGCGCCGTTCTCTGCCCGCTATTGATCGAGTTTTATAAATGACCCAAGATTAATCGCGTTAAGCCGTCGTGAGCCACGGCTGATGAATTAAATAAGAACCCCGGGCTTTTTCGCGGCGGCGAGCGCCTTCGTCGAGTGATGGCCCCCGGCAAGCCTTTTCTATTATTAGGGGCCGCGCTCCTCGATTCCGTCCCGGAATCTCATCCGGATCCCATTCAACCGGCGGCGAGGCGCGTGAAAAAGTGATGAAGCGCCACAATTACCACGTCAATTTGCCACGACACGGTCTGAGAAACGGCCCGCCCCCTCTACAAAGACACTGTGCGCTGAGAATAACTGGAAACCTACGTATTTCCCTCGAGTACGCTCCTGCTGGAGGTACCAAGCGCGTACGAAACCGAGCACGCATTCAGCCTCGTCCGCGCGATGCTGGAAAAGCCGGAGGTGTTGACGAGGATCGACAAATAATAAGTGTGACACGCTCGCGTCTGCGAGACGTCCAATTGAAAGGACTAATCGAAGCTGGACAGGACGTTACGACGCCTACGTTCTCGAAGACGTACTTATAGCCGCGCGTCATCTACCAAAAGTGTTTGCGCGGTGAAAAAATTGATTTCCGAAGTTGCTCAACTTCCGCGTGTATCGCATCGTTGTACACTTTTAGCGTATTGTGCAACGCATTGAAAGGCAACCGTGTTCATTCGATTAAAACTGGAACCAGACGACTCTGGGGTTTATAGATTTTTTCGTTTGACTCCATTATGTACACATCTACCGTACCAGTATGGAAATACGGGAATAAAGGCTGTTTAGACCGGCACGGGAGAACGGGGAGGCTTTCAAGAAGGATTTCCGTATTCTCCTTTTATTTCTCGAGGGAAATTTCAACGGCGGCGAGCATAGGAACCGGCATCGACGAGTGGCCGCGATACGCGGAGAAGAGCCGAGCGCGTCTGGCTGTTTCTTCGCCACTGCCGAGAAGATTGGTCCGTTGAAATTTTCATAATTGACGAAAAACAGTCGCACGCGTTCGCTGGTGAGCTCACTGCGTCAATTACGAGGCGAGGAAAGACGCGTGGAACGAGGAAGGAGGAAAATGTTCCGCGAGCGTAGGCGCGAGGAAACGCGGAACGAAACAGATGGAGTAACGACGCTCCATTTCGGACGTTCGCTCTCTTTTCTACCCTTGATTCTGTGGCTGACCTACCTCATCGCGGTCCCGACCGTTCTCTCGCATTTTTCTTTCGCTTCTTTCTCGCCTAGATATAAATACCGGCGACAAATTATCTCGGGACGTCGCGCCGGTTTCCACTCTCGAAAAAGAAAGAGGAAGAGATTCTCGGTACGCTGCGGGTATTGGGAGGAAACACAAACGTCTGAAAATAATTCCACGTTTTTTCGAGGAATATAACGCGCGTGAAACATTTTTCTACGAAATAAAGAATAATCAAGAACGATAATAAAGAATCTGAATACGGTTTAGGGTATATACTTTGGATAGAGTTCGACCAAAATTGAAGTACTATAGTCAGGCACCCAACGCACGGACGCAAAGGGTGGGTCTCCACAATCATGTAAGTGTACGGTGTGATTAATAAAAAAAAGCTCAGCCTGTGAAGTAGCAGAGAGACTCCGGCAAATCTCTCTATTTTCCTCCGGGCAGAAGGTGCTCCAGCTTTTAAGAAACCTCTCACAATGGCCGGTCTCGAGAATGCTGAAGGTAAGTAATCGGTGCTCGAGAGATCCTCGGCTACGTACCTCATTTCTATTCCGCGCCACGCGGTTGCCACGAGTTTGACCTACCTCACGTACCAGTCACCTTCAGCCTCCCTTCATCTTCCTCTCCGTGCGTCCGTGTGACTGATATAAACGCAACTGGTAGGTTAACTTTAGAGAGGAGAGAGACAGTGGCGGGTGGTAGGATCAAAGGGTGAACGCGCGCGTACACACCCACGGCGCAGCTGTGAAAACCGCGACAACTGGACCCCTCATAATTCCTCTCAACTCTTTAATCATCCAGCCTGCCATTCTCAAACTAGAGAGACCGTGCGTCTTCTTGGCTACATCAATGAGGAGGAATGAAAGGAGGAAGAAGTAGAACTAGGGTAGATATCATGGACGCTAGGATAAATCACCGGTGGAAAAGTTCGTAATTGAACCTTCGGCCTTGTATCAATTAGTTGGCCCCGTTCGAATCACTTTGTAACGTTGGGACGACACTGCACGCTAACGCGTCCAAGAGCCGCTCCAACCAGTGTAAGTATCAGAGAAAAGAAGAAAGAGGGAATTGAATCGGGGCTTCGTGATATTTAGTAACGAGGCGCAAGTTGCCCACACACGCGAGCACAAGGTGCTCTTTCATCTCATCTGATCGATGGAAACGGCTACGAAGTTTCGCGGGGCAACACAGAAGAAATTAAAGTGGTCGCGGGCGGAAGCTTCCGCGCGGTTGGATATTTTTAACTCGATACTTTCCTGCGACCCAACCCGCTTCGAACGAAACCTCCTCCACCCGTTTTCACCTCGCGCAGAAATCGTGCGGATTCGACCGCGGTGACCAACTTTCCGAAGGGAAACTCGGCGCACCGAAAGCTGCGGCGTGTCCTCTTCAATTCCCGGGAAACTTCCGCCCCGAAAGTCTACGCGGTGCGCAGGGGAACTGAAAAGCGCGCACAGGCGTGGCCGTTCGCGCGATCATCATTAAACGAGCGAACGATGGAAAGTACGGAAGCTGAAATCGTGGCACGATCGACATAAGAAGTGATTACAGCTCGTGACCGCGGCATTTTAATCACATTTCTATAACTACGATCTAACGAAGGCAGAATTCATTGAATTACAATAAATATCGATCTCTGACATCTCGAATGCTTGAAAGAAACCAGTAACCTTCGAGCGGCTCACTTTTATCCCTTGATATACACACGCGCCTCGACTAAACGAGAATACGAATTCCGTCGCCTTGAAAAGCCTCTTGGTACGAAACCAAGCTCATCTTGACCCAGCTGGGGTACGTGTAATTCGTTTGAAAAAAATTGTTCGGCCGACACGAGAGAAAAGGCGCACGGGGAAAGGTAGGGAAAAAGCCGGTGTTCTTTGCAGCGCTGCTCATTACCATTCAGAGGAGAAGGCTACGCCGGCAGTTTGACCCGTGGCTGCGGCCGCCGCACAGCCGGACGATGAATTTATCCCCTCATTGTCCTAACCAGCCGTGGAACGACGTAACCCGTGGGCCTCTGACTTTCAGAGGAAGACGCGGAGGACCCCTCGACCGCCTCGACTGTCGTCGAAAACCGCCGTTTCTACGGCACGGTTTTCCCCTAATTCCATCGAGACCCCTGCAGGGAGATCGTTCCGCTTCTACGACCGTAGAGGTGGGTGCTGGTTGACCTTAATCGTTGCCCTGTGTGTGGGTGCGCCGAGAGCACGATGGCTGGCTGGCTGGCGAAGAAGTCGATCGCCAACGGCTGGTTACCTTCCAGGGAAACGCGATAAAGGATCCCTCCGACGATATAAAGACATACTGGGTGTCCGTTTCAACTGGATACAATGAAATCTCGCGGGACGTTCGATGTACAATAATGATAACGATAGACGCGAAGGTGTCGCTCCACTATTTCTGTAACATCATCTATCGTTCTCCAGTATGGCCAGTGAAAACTAATACCCTGTAGAGAACGAGCGTAACAAGGTTCGTCGGTCGAAGTGACCACCTGGTCCGTGAACACGTATCTGGGCGAGACCAGACGGTACCCAAGGAATCGAACGGAAATGTAATCACAGGGAGGGAAACTTTTAAATCTGCGATGCGAACGCGTGACTCGAATCGACGACCACGAGGCTTGGTCGCGGGCACCCACTCTCTCGTGGCTTATTTACAATGGGTCCGAGATCGCTCGAGTATTGCGACCGTGATCACGTACCCGTTTTATATTGTTTCGAGCCTGCCCCCGATTTATGGCCGTCTACGTCCCTCGTATCCCCGCTCTTCGTTCGCTCGTACGCGAAAACGCTGCGAAAGATTGAATACTTTCGATCGGATGAAAGCTCGCGCATCGTGCCGCGTTTATGCCCGTGCTTCTGCTTAACCGACCGACCGATGCTATATCGCGAGAGAAACGTTCACGCGATATATATACGCGAGTGCATAGATGGTTATCAGGATAGAACGCGTATCGTGCACGAACGATTCAATCGCGTTGAGAAAGTTTCGTCAGTTTCATTAAAAGTTTCGATACACGGTTCTCGATGCTGGTGGATATTCGACGCAAGAATGCCATGGTCTCGAATGGTCCGGAATCTCGATCCTCTAATTAACTCGAGCACCGTATACTTTGCGCCTTCTCGAGGCATTCAGCAGGGATCCAAAGAAACTTGGACTGAACGCGTCGAATCGTAACGAGTCGACGACGATGAGGACGACTCGGTTATGTAGAGTGATCAGAAGGTTTGACAAGAAAAGCTTGGTGCTGGTCCCATACTTGTCTGGCATTTGGGCGACAATGCCATCCTCGAACGAACAGCTCTCTATGCCCAACGACAATACCAAATACACAGTACTCGCGGCTGGTTATAGGCGTACACGCAAGCTTATCTGAGAGCTTGTTACAGATTTCGAAGCGGACATTAGCTTATCGCGAATAGAACCAGTACGGAGGATGGCAAGGTCGTGCTGGTCGCGTTAAATGCGAGTCTCACGGTGGCAGGTATCGAATTTAGCGGCGAGTCGACGAGAACCACCGCAATTGAATCGCGCTCGATCCTAATAAACGACAGCGCGGAGCGTCGGCTGATCCAATTTTAAATAAAGCCATCGCTGGGGTGAGAAGCGAGGTACGAGAACCGACGCGGAGGAGAATTAACGCGATTTCCCTCTGTTCGGACGACTTCGCCCATTCCACGTGAAACCATCATTCCCCGCAGTTGCGAGCAACTTGCAAAAATCAATATTTGTTCGAATGCAAAGCTCCTGTTTCGAACGGCCTAGCGTAAGCCTCGCGAGCAGTGCCGCGAGTTTCGCGCGAGCAAAACGCGTCATCTGGAAGCAACAGCTGTACACATACTCCGGGACGCACGTGGAACGCGTCGATACGTGCGGCGGAATCTAATAACCGGTGGAGTGTGCTCGAAGCTGGCCGGATAGAAACAACTCGGAGGCGGAACGATGAGAGAATCGGTTTGTCCAGCCTGCGTCTATAAACGATATTAATAGTCCGAAAGCTCGATCCGCTCGCGAAACGGGGTGTATTCCACGGGACGAATCGCGCAGCGGCCGAGCCAAGAATGCGACCGTACAAAGCGGCCAACAATTTACGACGCAGTGACAATTAATGTCAACGTTCGAAAAGTGAATCCGCCGGGCGAGCGAACAATTCGCGGCGGCTGACATTGTTCAACAGCGAGTCGCAACAGGCCGCGGAGTCGTTACGGGGCGTAGAAACTCATCAACGCGCGGCGAACGTGCGGGACCATAAAATGGTGCCGCTGCGACTGGTTACGAGCAGAGAGCACGGCGGGCAAAGCGGAAACTGGGCGGGCGTGTCGGTGTGGACTTAACGTTCGCGGACCCGTGCCGCGCGGAAAGGTCTATCCTAAATCCGGATTTCGAACTCATCCAACCTAATCCGCCGGCTTGAGTGCTCCGACGCAGAGAGCGCTTAGACGGTTTTGCGACAAATATCGATTGTCGCCCGAGGGCGGTACCCGTGCCACGATATAACAACGTCATCGGCGTTACTCGCGATGGAATAGAAATCCACGAGGGACGCGCTTTTGGCCACGCTCGATAACGGCTACGACGCGATAGGAAGTAGTTTGTCAGTTAACCCTTTCGCCGTTATCGAGGACATATTCTGCCACGGGAGGAATATGAACTTTCCAAGTAGGTAACGTCCTTATACTCTTGTCTGCTTCGACTCTTTCATCGTACGTCGCAGGCTAGAAGGAATGCTTTAATATTATCGCGGTGCAAGAGATAATTAAATCTCGACTCTCTTGTTACAATATTCGCATCGATGGTGCAGCTTCCTCGAAAGATCCGTGAAACAAGAATGGTGTCGAAAAGAGTCAATACGAACCATCGGCTAACAGACAAAAACGAGGTCTGTTAAAACAAACTTGCTCGTAGCAAACGACCACCCTGACGACCAGATGAACATCGAAGAAAGATCGACGCGTTCGAATCGCGGGCAAGATAAAAGTTCCCTCTTGCCCGGTTCGACGTTCGTCGATGCCGTCATAAGAAACACAAGCGTTATCTTCTCATGCTTTATAATGCATCTAACTTGCACGAAGATTACACCAGAGGATACACAGGAAGTCGTGTCTTCATGGAAATTTCCCATTGAAGACTTCGCGGATAATAATAGCCCAAGAGAGCAGATATTGATAAAAACAACGCGACTGACGTAGTCTCTGACATGAAACTTTGCCGTGGAACAGGGAGAAGATAGAAGACACGGTGCAAGAAAGAGAGAGAGACTGCTCGGATCGGTTGCTCCATTAATTGTCTATAGGAGAGACGACTCGCTGGTCCATGTCGACGGTGCTCGTTTAATTGTACCAAAAGGACGTCCATCCCGATGGTCGGAACATTCGTTCGAATTAACTCGACGCGAACAACTCGGCGATCGTTGTCGCGCGAGGGACAAGGGATTGAAAGGAATTGAAACGAGGCGATGGTTTCGAGGCTGTAAAACCGGAGCGCGCGGTGGCTCCTCCGGGGCATTCACGTTATTAGCCCGGAGCGCTTGTGTCCGGAATTAATTACAGGCTGTTCGTAAATCCAACGGGCAGAGGGACGCGTAATGTATTCATGCTTTCGTCAACACGGGCCCGGGCTAACGGAGCAAAAAGTGACTGCAAAGACAAAGAACGGGGGCAGCCCTTGAATTACTCGGAAGACGTGTTAGCCCGCGAGAACCGGCGGGCGAACTTTTCCTCGGCTCTGGAAGCTGTTTGAGAGGAACCCGGTTCCGACGAGAGGCAAAAGTATTGCCGGATTATTTGCCAGACAAACAAGCTATCCAACTTTCGCGTGCGCCCGCTGTCCGTATATCCGCGCGCGGCTCTGCAATATCGTCCAATCCCATTTCCTCCGCGATATCGCGAGTCAATAATTCCGTAGTCGCTGAATGAATAATCGACGGGAGTTGCGAAATTTTTGCTCGGGAGAAATGTTCACTGCAAACAGTCGTCCCTCGTGCGGACACTGAGATATCCGATCATTGAAATTAGTCGATTATTAACCAATGATTCAGCGAACTTGAATAGACCTCCAAGTGACTCACTGATCTCTCGTGTCAGCGCGATTTTCACGGTTGCAATGCATACGTTTGTCGTGCGCGTTTATTGTAACGCATCAGGGCAGAGAGTATCTCGTAAAAAGCAAAAAAAAAAAAAGAAAAACTAAACAGCATATCTATCCAAAGTTCCATCGAACACCAACCTCAAGCGTGTTTAAACTTCGGAGTCAGTCGGTCGGACGTCGAATTTTTCACGCGAGATGACGAATCGTTGCACGCCTCGCGTGCAAACGAGATTCACCGCGAACGAACCACCTGGCGTAAAATATACGCGTGACTTCATCGACGTCCAGCTAGGTGAAAAAAAAATAGTTGCGCAGTCATGGACGAGGTTTCTCGCGGCGGGCAATTTGCGAGATCCGCGAAAACTGCCGGCGTACTAGTTCAAGGCTAACGGAGTGTCGCATATCCGGGACCGAGGAGCAGCGAGCGTCGAGTGGCTTCTATGTATTCCTGAACGCCTTCCAGCCCCCGAGGCGCATCCGGTTGAATAAAACTGGAGAAGCGCCGGGGGTGGCTTGGTACGCGGCGATTCTTGCTACGACGCTTTCCCAAGATTCTATCCGTCGAAGGAGAGACGATCTCGATTCTCCCGCTCGGAATCTTATCACCTGTCGGGGCCGATCGAATCAACCCCGATCGGATCTTTGTTTACACTTGAACGATATTGGAGTTCGCTGCAAGTTGAGTCCCCTAGACGCCAGGGAGGGTGGTCCCGCGCGACGTCGGGTTACTCTTGCTCCGTGGGGGCACGTTAAAATATTCAAATCTCAGTCAGGTGTTGCATATTCAGAGCATGCTTGAAACGAATTTATCGGGTGTCTCGTGCTGAAAGATTAAACTTCGCCGGGAGGTGAGTGCGATAATTAAAGTACGGTTGATAAGCCGAAGCAACAGCGGCCTGTTCCACGTTCGGCAACCCTCTCTGCTCGCGACACGCGAGTCTGAAAGCCACCACCGGGTGCCGACGAAAGCAGTCTCCGCTAGAATTCCGCGTCCGGTGGGACGACGTTGCGCGTAAATATATGCGGACATTGAATAATCGCCATTTTAACGAGCTAGAAAGGCGAACGTTTTATGATAGCAGATCAAAGCGGTGCCTTAACGGGCGTCAAAATCATTCAAACTCAGGACCGTCTAGCCTAGAGCTTAGAGAGCGCGTGTATTTCGCCACTGCTCAAAGGCAGCAAGTATTTCCATCGTCGATACGTGTCCCATCAATGTCAGCCGGAATGGAACTCTAAAGCTGGCGTCCATTCGCAGCGCTCGGGAATGGAATAAGATTTCAGGAAACCCGAGCATAGGTTTTCCCAGGCTGACTCAACTTTCGCGAGCATTTGTTAAGCAGCACCTCGGCGAGTGTCCCAACACACCTTTGAACCAAGGTACGACACGTACACGACCTCTTTAACCCCCCCGCGCAGTGTCTCGTTGCTAGCCAAGTCTCTGGATCCGCGCGGCACATACTAAAACCCGCCACGGCGGAAGGGTTAAGCCGCAGTTGCGAAGTGGCCGCGTTCGATGGACGCTGAATTTATCGCGCGTCTATTTAAGAAGCTGCGGCACGTAACGGGTATCTCGCGCGGGAAGAAGAACGCTCGGTACTCGCCGAGCGGATGACGCACGAAGCGGCGCGGCGTCGACGTCGAGGTCGATGCCATCCGGGTGGATCGTACCTCTCGCTTCGGCAAATGATTCAACGTTAATGGTCGGACGCGAACGGTCCCGTTCCAACCGTAATAATCTCCAGCCAGCGCTTTGACGGATCGCGCATCGCGAATAAATCAGCGGGAGCAGCCCGACGACGCCGTCGCGGCATTCCTCCCGGATGAAATAAGGCCGTTAATAAGGCGACGCGATAAGCGCGTGCCATCGTCCCGGCGGAAGGGAAATTTATTATCGACCACCGCGATGGACGCGCGCTCGTTAGAAGGGAAAACGGAACGGGAAACCAACTGACAAGCGGGCTGTATCGGATACCGTTCAGACTTCGACGATTTTCCGGGGCTTTAACGAGGCAGTTTCGAACCGTTAACGAGACCGTTGGATCCGTGGAGATTTAGGAGCAGGTGTGGACCACCTACTGCCAAAGTTCTTCTGCTTCTTTCCTCGGCCAAATCGTGACTCTTTACTCGAAAACAATGACTCTTAAAGTTAACGGGGAAACGACGGCTGACATAAAATCCGTCGAATATGAAGTTTTATGTGCGAGGTCGTACGATTTTTATAGCGTCAAACATAAAGTACGTAACTAGCGGTGTACGGGAGATAAGATTTCCAGTACCTATAAGTTGCCACAAACGAGATCTTTCGCGACACAAACGAAACAAGAATGGCGCAATTACCGGAGATAAATTGTCGGAGTGTGTTGGAGAATAACGCAATTAATATTTGATAATGGATGCCCGATACGGGAGCCCTTTGTGCCCGCAATGGACAGCACGGTGGAACTGTCGAAAGTAAGAGTTATCGCAAATGGAAAACTGGGGATCGAGCAAAATTATGGTAACCGTGGCACGTTACCGGGGCTTGTGTAATATCGGATGCAAAATCAAATTTTCTTAATAACCGCTACACAGAGAACACAATAGCTCTTCTGTGCAACGAACCGGGGAATCGAACGAACTGAATTAACCTCTCGCAATTATTCGCGAAAAGAATTGCAATTCATTAGATACAATTTCTCGGCTTGGCACTTTGTACCGGCGCACAGTGCACGGTTATAATAATAAAATACAACGCCGCGCTGCGCGATAAGATAATAGTTGGTGTAAAACAACACGCGAGTGAGGAAACAAAGTTCATTACGTGACGTTCCTGACGTGTGATCAAGCGAATTATCCGCACCGCTGGCGTGAAGGCGAGGACAAGAGACGAGTACGATGATTTGGTGAAAAATCGAATCTCTCGAGACACTTGTCGTCAACCAGATGTTGAACGAAACTGAGAGAGAACACCGACGAAACACTCGTC
Organism: Xylocopa sonorina; assembly: GCF_050948175.1. NCBI lineage: Eukaryota > Metazoa > Arthropoda > Insecta > Hymenoptera > Apidae > Xylocopa > Xylocopa sonorina. The sequence continues at coordinate 7,192,634 of NC_135197.1, read as the reverse complement.
TATCGTGGAGGAATGGCAAACAGAATGGACTTGACCAAACGGCGCTTGTACACGGAAGCGAGGTGCAGGCCAAGCCTTTATTTAGAGACACTTTTCGCGGCGGGGGTGCCTGGATAAAAACATTTGTTCCGATATCCATTACGCGGCCGATCCGACACATATATTTAGCCGCGCAACACGGCTCCTCTCAGCAACCTTCGACCGCTTATTTGAACGCCGCGTGAAAACATCTGGCCTATGAATGGCGAATAAATTTTTCCGCGCGCGCGCCAGTTAATTCAGCCGAGCGGCTATATTCGTGGACACGCACGACCGGAAATACGAACGCTCGCAGGCTGGAAACGGGCGGGAAAGGAAAGAATCGTGTCTGGCTACTGTTACGGTCGCGTGTATCAGATAGTGTCGTGTTAGTGCCATGGTGCGAGCCATAAGTAGTGCCTTACCGCGGCATTACCCGGCCTGGCATTAGCAGGGGATGATGGACAGGATAAATTACAGCGTCATCTCGTAATCGATTCGTTCGGCTAAAGTAGACGTTCAGCGGAGAACCAGTCTTTTAGAGAAGGACTGAAAGGTCTTGCTCTTTCTCTGTCTCTCTCTCCCTCTCTCTCTCGTGGAACTTAAATTTACCGTCTTTGATAGCGCGTTTTTTGCGAGCAGGTACACGAGTTGATATGCGAGCTGCGTCCTGTTGGGTGTCCTGGTTCCTTAGGCTAAAATCAATTTCACGTATAACGACGGCGGGTTCGTAATTCTAGAGGAGGCGCAGAGGCGATCGACGATCGTCTTCGACGAGTACAGTGCTTCTTTAAGGATCGATATAAATATACATACGTATCGTATACAGCAGTCTATCTTGAAAAATTGTACCTTGGGTTCCGACGAATAAATATACACGAGGTGCTCCGGAAAACATGCGGTTGAAATTTCCGATATCTCTCTCAATTTATGAAAGGAAGGCACAAAGCTCATAAATTGAACACCGGTAAAATAGACTATCCCCATAATCTATTCGTTGTTTGCATTCTCGAGTGACTACACTCTCCAACCGCTACCCCTACAACTATTGGTGACGCATTCGTCGCGTCATCGATCATCCGATCGACAGGTCGTACCAGCCCCTGAATGGGGTTGAACTCGTCGAGTCGACAAGGTAGTTCGATCCTGAGCCTTCGTCTCACCGACGTGAGCTGGCTAAAAACGGGACGTATCAATTAAATCTGTCCACCGGCGAGTTAATCGAAGGTAAACACGAACGTGACACGTCCGATAAAAATGAACCACGGTCATGGGGGCTGCACAGGCCATTCACGGTGTCGCGCGTTTTCCGTGCTCGCGAATTCAACCGTCGAAGCCGGTAGGCTCGTACGCAACAAGCGAGGAACGCATCTGTATGCAGTCACGCAAGCGGTGCACGCGCGTTTAAATACGCGGCGGGCGCAATCCAGACGCGAATCAGACGCTGGTGCATGCTTGGCGATAAAATTAGAAGCGAAAGGTGTGGCGGCTGCTAAATGCGTCGTTACGCCTTTTTTCCCCGTCCGTGCCGGGACAGAAATGGAAGCGAGGGCAGGGGACGACGGCAACAGGGGCGTGAAAACGCTGCGAGGGGTTGACAGGTGAAGAGACGCCGGAGGATCGCGACGGTAGGTAGATTGTGGGACGAAAAAAGGGGGGCTGCGTTTCTCTGACTGCGAGTAGACCAGGGAAAGTGGGCAACGCGTGTGGATGGGTGAAAAAAAAAAAATGTCGAAACAATGGGAAGCGCGTTCGAAATAGAGGAAACGTGTTCGAGACGGGAGAGACAGTGTGCGCGCTGAGTGTGCGTGACGACACGCGTGGTGGAGAACCTGGAGAACACAATGCAGACGATTGTGGGACTTGGAGAACTCGGTACTGGATATTCCGGTTTCGTGGAACGAGACTAAAGTCAGCGATTTCGACGCAAACGGTCGTGTAGCGGTAAAACTTCCTCGTGACAATTCCTGAGTCATGAAATTTGACAAAAAATAATACTAAAAAACCGTATAAAAATACGGAGCAGTTGAACGTTACGAGGCCAACATCGAAGCACCTTTACGCTATAATCTCTGACTTGGCAAGTTCCGAGATAGAGAATCACACCGATGGGTTTCGGATTCTGAAATCCTAGGGGTCGTTAAATGTCCCACAGCATGCAAGACTACCCGTGAACTCCTAAAGCCACGGAATCTTGAGTACCTTCGGACTTCTACGATCCCCTGCATAATTTACGAAGTCGTTGATGTTCCTAAATCGTCCTCTATCAAAATTCCTTGACTTCTAAGCCCTTTCACTCGTCACATTACATAATTCCAGGCGATCCTATAAATCTGAGCGTCACACCTACCAGGTTCTAACCATTCAAATTGGCCGTATCAAGTTCACCAACTCCGCAACTAATCTATATGGAAATCGTGGCCGACGGTTGCCACCGGCAGAAGTAACGCGAATCGAAGAGTTCTTTGCTGGGAGGCGGCGCTAAAGGAACGTTCGTTTATTTCGAAACGTTCAAAGGACGCGACCTTCCAGGATTGAATCCGCCGAGCGTATTAGACCGGTGCCACCCCCTCGAAGAAAGAGTGGCGATTTACATAAACGGATTCACGTCCGCGATCGTGGGCGGCAACTCTAGCGGAAGTTCCTAACGAAGACCAATTTCGTTACGACAGCCGGGAATAGAAACGCGGACTTTAACTACGCGTACGGGGGCACTCGATATAATTCGAGCTCCGCCACCCGGCGTCGGCGCTACTCGCCTTAAAGGTACAGGCAAAAAGGGAACACAACGCATCGGGCCGAGCCAGAAACACTGGGCGAGAGTGACATTTACTCGCGAACAGACGTAAATATAGAGAGCCCTAAGAAGGCGCGAGCAAGCATTATTACGCTATAAAGCTATACGGTCGAGGACTTTGTAATTGCACACGTTCCGTGCTGTTTGATGCGCCTCGTAATGACCGGCTGAAATTGTGCGTAGCTGTTAATTTTACGATGCAAATGGAATCACGAACAAGTCGTTCCCGTGCATAAATATAAAAGTTATTCGAGGATTTAAAGCTTTTATCGAGTACTCGCAGCGCGTCCTATTCGCGCTCGCGATCCTCGAATGCGCTCTAAAATTTACAACTCTGCCCCACGCTCGACACTCGCCGGACAATCTCCTTCGTGTCCGCGTCGGAAAAACGTCCGGGGCATTTAAATCGGCGGAGTTTAAATCCGCGGCTTCGATGGAGTGCGCAGGCCGGTTCGCAGTCGGATAAATCACCGATACTATCGGAGCAGAAAATTGCATTTTGCTCGCAGAGGGCAGATATAATTTCGCGATCCACGTTCACGGGACATTTGTTGCCAGTTCGATATCGCGCCGCTAAACAGCGAAATACGAAACAGAGCCGGGCTATCGGGCAACGCCAGTCAGTCTAATGCACGCCATATGTCTCGCGTGCGAATCCTCGTGCGCGAACCGCTGGAGCGATTGCGAGCGATCAAGCGTAGGCACGCGGCGATAATGTAACGAGCTTAGACCTCGACGACCCAGGAGACTCTGTGATACATGATTTCGGTCGGTGTGCTGTCACAACACGAACGTCTCCTAAATTTCAAACGATTATATATCTCCCCAAAGGTGAACCCTTTCTCTCTCTCCATCTCTCTCTTTGGCCTGGCTAGGTCGTGGCTCTAGTTCCTTCGACCGTACCCGTAGCGCGTTCAGAAATTCCACACCATTATATGTCGCGAACTTTCGGCCCGCTATGCGGAAAAATCAATATTTATGGCACACGGTGTCAACTGCCCCCACCAGACAACCATTCCAGGTCTATTTCGGTGGCAGGTCCGATTCAGCATCGTCGTCGACTGTCGAGTTAGCTCGCGAAATCGAGCTTTGACGAGTACAAACGAGGCTCCGTGTCTATTTAACGAAAACTCTGTTCAACGACTTTCGAAAGTGGTCTTTCTCTTTTCGTCTATGACCCGCTGTTGAACGCTCGACGTGTACCCGCAGTGGGTCAAGGGATAGGTACCGATGTCTATCGCGAGAGGGACGGAAAGAGGTCGCGTAGGGTCGATTCGACGGAGGAGAACAAGAACCGCGTCGACCGCGATGAATCACAATTTCCGAGGGACAGTCGAACGGTGCCTGGTCCGCGTCCACCCCCGCGAAAACGTGGGGGCGATACGGTCGTCGTGGTCGCGATCGCGACACCTCGATTTACGGGCGATTCACGAGGGGTGAAGGGTGCACTCACGACTACGAGCGCGCACGTGTGGGCAGATCTCTGTCTCTCCACGCCCATCCGCCTCGAGGTGTGCTGCGAAAAGACAGTAGGAGAGACAAGAGAACGTGGGCGAGGGGAGGACAGGGTGGGCTTCCTATCGATTATCGACTAGAGCCGGAAAAAGAGCACGGCTTGATGGATTCAAACACGGCCTACCACTTTTCCCGACTACTTCAACCACACCCTACCACGGTCACCGTTCGAGAGTCGTTAAAATGGAACGCTATCGAGTGTGTGCGCGGTAGAGAGCGTAGAGAGAAGCGGCCAGGAAAATTTCCACGCTTCCTGAAAATCGTAAACGCGCCCGACACCGACCGCTGCTGGTGTTCTTGTTATTACTGGGTTATCCAGCGAGCGTCAAATTTTACAATACCCCTGCCTCCACCCCCGTCCGCGTGATGCTCGTGATTTTCCCAGATTTCCACCGAGATTCTACTCCTCCGTATTTTTCCGATACCTCGATGATTTTTCGAAAAATATTGACACGACGCCCGGACACGTTTCCACGGCGAGACGCTGATGAAAATCGATCGCGTCCCACGAACGTACTCTACACGTACTCCGCGGCCTCTCTGGCTATCGAACAAGCTAATAATCTGCAGTCGACTAATGCGAAGGATCTTCTCGCGGTGTATGCATTATGATACGCCCACAGGAACATTAATCAAAACGGCCGGCTAATAGAACAGAGGCAACAATGCCAGGCATCGGATACAAACCATTAATGCAACGCTCGATGCCGCCGAGTGGCACGGCACGGTTTACTTTTAATCGATCTCGCAGAGAACCGTGGCTCGCGCTGCGATTATTACATCGGAGAGCCGGTCCGCGGGACGAACCACGCTGTTCTCTCCCTGACGGGCAATCGTTCCGTATGGTGTATCAATTACGCTCGATCGGGAATAATTCATCGTTCAATTCGAAACGGACGCCGCGATTCGATCGAGCTCCAATTCGCGAGCCTCGTTTCGTTCGTCGATTGACAATCGCGAGTGACCCGACCTGCCTGCGCACCGCGTCTGGCTCTCGCGTTCCCAAGGCACGATTCGCGATTCGCGTGACCGATCGCAATTGAATTTTGTCGCGCGAAGACGCATCGCCACGCGTACTCGTCGATTTGTTGTCGTTCGCGAACGAAAACGCAGGCGACAGTCTGCGATGATAAATAAAAAGTTCCGTCTTGCGGAAATATTTAAACCAGAAGGAGAACGGAGACCGTGTCCAACGCTGCGACGCAACAATACGCTGCCCTTTGTCGAGGAAAACGCTTGGCGAACAGCGGAGCTGAGCACGTTGCGGAAATTCATTATCGCGGCCGTAATAAATTCGCGACGCGTCAGAAGGCGCGCCCGTGTCCCCCAGGTTTTCATTATTTCGGGAGAGTCTCGTTTATTTTATCGTCCCGACAATTTATCGCAATGTTTCCAGTCGCGATGGGACAGCGCCGCTAAAATAACGCCAACCGTCCCTAATTATCCCGCCTATCTACGCCAAGAGGAAGATCGGGTGGCGTCACGAGTCGAGATACGTCTCGACGACACCTCCCCCCAAGAGGTCCCAGTCTTCTGGACGTACGCGACGCGTCTCGACGATGATCCATCTTGATCGCGAGCCGCGTTACCACCGCTCGTGAATTCGTGTACAGCGCAAAATGTCGCTCTGAAGTCTATCACGCTGATTGGCAAATTGTCGTTTACGACTCGACGCGATATATCGTGGTTTAACCCTTTCATCGGGTTACGGATGGACAGCCACCCGTTACGGGTGGTAGCGGAGTCGTTCGTTCGAATTAACGTCAAATGCTAATCGGTAGCGGCGCTTAATCGTGAATAAAAATGTATAAAGAAAACGACTGGTATTTCTCTATGAAACTGAGGCGAATCAGTTATGCGTTTCTCGTTGAGTCATGTACTATAATTTAATTGGCGATCTAACTGGATCTATTATTACGAAGATTGATGCAATTAAACCGCATGACATTTGGAATTCACGGAATGCACGAGCGTCTAATATAACTGTTCACGGTATTGAATAATTTCAGTGTTTAATACGATTTCCCTCCGTTCCGTAAAGAACCGGACTTCGACCAGGGCGTTAACAGTTCACCGGATAAAAGAATCGGCCTTCAGGAAGTAGCTTATGAGCAGAAAACAAGTGAGAATAAAGGGAGCAGAAGAGCCTAACATCGGAAGCCTTCTTCCCCCTTTTTATTTGCCCGGAACATTCTTAAAGTGCTCCACGAGTCTCTCCTCAAAAGTTCAATTCTTTCAAAGTCCACGAGAACGCCTCTCGATCCTCCTCCACAATACCGTGGCGCGTTCCCTTTTAAATTGCAATCGACCGTGGGTACATTTCGACAAAGCGGATTCCCCGATGGTTCCGAACCAGGCCCGATACGACCGTCCCAACATCTCGCAAACGATTCCACACGCTTTTTAATCGCCAACGAGTCGCTAATTCCGCGTAATCATATTTCGAAACGCGCAGAGTCCGCGTCGTATCGAATGTCGCGTAGCGTTCGATCCTACAATTTCTCTCCTCTGATTTCCACTGTCAACGCGAAACCGCCGTTCCCGAAGACGAAGCGGATTCGACATTTTTTCACCTCCGTGTCATCCTAGATTCAGCGTGCGCTCGTTGAAAGTTGCGCAAACACCGCGATCAGAAACAGCAAAGGCGGCCGGGGCGGTTAGACGCAAACCAGACTCGGGTAACGGCACGGCCGGAGCGAGATTCTGCGAGTACTTTAGTCGTGCTCGGACAACTCTGCAACGAGCATTGAAACGGGCCGATAAGGTTACATACGCCACGGTAACCAGATCCCGTTGGTAGGTTTCTATTTAAATTGTAGAAAACGTTCTCGTCGCGGCGTACTTCTCGCCGCTTAGACAGACAGAAGCTGGAACCAGTCACTGGTAAACCCGACCCGTATGTTTGACCCAACTATTCCCACCCCGCCCAGAGGTCAATCCCTGCAGACGGTAACCACGCGTTTCCCATGGAAGGTATCTGCAGATGTGACGCAATGGGATCTGTACCTGGAGAACGTCTTGTTAAATATATATATATACGTATATGCGCCATTCAGTCACGGTCTAGCCGCACCCAGTGGGACCTCGCCTTTTCGTCAAACACTGTACTTCATCGCACAGAAACAATGCGTTTCGTTGAAACGAAACAAGCAATCGACCAACCGCGGGGAACGGGACCAAAATGGCGGCTTCCTCCGGCGACCAACCGCTCTCGCGTAAGAATGGAGGGCTGGAAAAATGAAAAGCGGCGGAACTTTAGACCGCGTGAACGCGAACTAACTAAGCTGAAGCGGTAATTTAATTCAACAGCCGAAGGTCCCGTGTTGCTACCTGTTACCGTGCTTTCCTTATCTTCGACGTTCACCGTGTACCGTGCGTCTGGTTTAATTGTACGCGCTTAATTATTCGTCTGGCTACCGGGAGATAGAAGCCGGTCGTTTGTTGAACGTAACCTGGCTAACATTCTTGTTCGGTTCGGTACGTCGCTCTAAAGTAAACTCGAGGGAAATTAAACATCGCGTAATCTTGATTAACTGCTGGACGGGAACCATTTTTCTGTCGGAAAAGAAGAATGCCCGTTAATCATATTTACTCTCTGCTATGTATATATTACGTTCAATTTATACACCTCGAGTTCATTGGAAAAGAAATAATAAATGAATATGAGAACACAGTCTAGAGTTACTATTTCGAAGCGACGTTAGAGGGAGATTAAAAATGATGCTCTGTCGACATGGTTCATATAAATCGTCTCTACGAATCTTTGCTCGTATTCACTGACTGTTCGTGCAATCGTGACAATGGAGGGGCGTAATTGAAATCGCGAACAGGTACATCCTTGGACGCGTGATACGTGTCCGAAATGAGATCCCATTTTCGGAGCTGTCCGAAAAGAATGAAAGGAATCTACAGCTGCGAGCGTAAGCAGGAACACTTTAATCCAGTTTCGTGTTATGCGGTCCAGGGAAATTGCATGTTTTCCCTCGAGGGGGATAGATTTCAGCCGCGAGAGTGAAACAATTCCTGGTAATAAACCAGACAACACGTTAACTTACTTGAACTCTCAATACGGAGAGCAAGGGGAACGTGGAAGATCAAGTGAAACGATAGTCGTTTTAAGGGTTGCGCTAGATGGGATGCAACAACGATCGCGACGAATTGAACGACTCCGATATCGACGTAAAAATTGTTAACCTCGAACAAAATCATCTGTTCATCGGAAATTGTCGTGCGACTCTGACACGATCTATGTCGAGGGTACAAATAGAAATCGTACAATACAGGTCGAGGAATTCTCAATTAGAGACTCTAGATTTTCTAACGGAAATCCAACGATACAGAAAAATCTTCGTAAATTCCAATTTCACAGTCCAGGTTTCGATTACAGTGGGATACCATCGCGAATCGTGTCATTTCCCTATACGCTGTACCGCGCATAATGAAACGAAATGGTCAGAACGCACGTCAAAGGGCGTGTCATTAGTTAAAATTTCGTTTCGCCCGATTCTTTGACCGCAACGGGAAAATTCACCCTTTCAGCGCAGTCGGTAGCCCGCGGCGAAATTCAAAGCTTTTCACGGGGGCGTGGAGACGGGAAACGTGGCAGCTAGTGCAGCGAGACACTCGGACGGTTCTGTCCCGGCAAGCTTCGGATCCGGAATCGCCGGCGAGCGGCGTAAGAAATGGGAATCCGCGGGGCAACCTTTCTCCTCCCTAACGAGAAAGGGAGAAGTAGGTCGTGGGCATTAAACAACGTCGGCCGGTTTTGCGCAGGCCGCTGTTGTACGTAAACCGCGTGGCGAACGCCTAGCCACCGCGTATGGGAATATAATTCCTGGCTACGTGTCACTTTGGCACGGGAGGAGAAGGCCCGTGGCTTACGGATATACGTAACGTCCCCGTCCTCCACCTACGTTTCGAACTTCATTTCGCCGGGCAAATTATGGCGGAGTAAATTGAACGCCGTCGCGGGGGGACGAATTTAATGATTCGGGTAATATACTCGCATCGCGACATAACTTAACGGCTGGGAGAACGTTCGTATACGCTCGGTCGTTACGGGGATACAGGCCGTTAAATAGATATACCCAGCAAATAAAATTATGATCGGCAATAGCTGTTACTACCGTGTTACGGCGAGCGTTAAAGCGTGCCAGCTGGTTTCTCGATTGGAAATCGTGGGACGCGAGGAGGAACACAGCCGCGCGGGTTTACCATGGCATACTTCGACGCGGCTATCGTCAACAAATTCATATTTAGTCAAGTGACGGACGGTGGGGACGGAGAGGAGGAAGCTGTGAGATCGCCTCGGGGCCAATTAAAATATTTTCGTTCGAGCAACCGTGTGAGATATCGGTGACGCGCGAACAGCAAACAGAGCGGGGTATAAATTCGACGAAGCGCCGCCATTCTAAAATAACACCTATCCCGGCCTGAAGTAATATAGTTCGGTATTTGAAATAAAAGCACGTCACAACGGGAGTGAGACCCGGCTGAACGGAGTTCCGCGCTGGACGGCGAAGGTGTTAATCTTAATCCGCTGACTTCGAGGGAGGCTCGGTGGATGAGTTATCGCGGGAAAATTCATGGTGGAGCGGAGTGGCCAGGCGCGAGCTTTTCGGTTCAGCCAACGTACATAACGAATAAGGACACCTGCGTATAGAACATATCCAACCATCGCCGAATAGTACCAGAGCCGAACGCTGTATTCGACTCGCGTACACGCAGCGTGAGCCGCGTGATTGATGGCGCCGCTCTTTTCAACGACGCTCGTCGGGTGCCTTTGCCATCGGCTTATTCCATACGTGCCTTCCAAATTTGTCACTTCGAATCCTTGACTGCGAATTCGGAAAAGTCTAGGCCCAGTGGCCGCGTGTACGCGATTCGAGCCGTGAAACATGTATCTGCTCGCTGGCCAAGGTATTCCTCTTAGAGCGCGTGTAAATTATCAACGTGCCAGCGAATAATTTAATTCCGCGGAATATATTACGTGGATTTATCGAGATGCAGGGGAAAAACGGCGGTAAAAGTGCACGATTTGTCACTGGTTTACGTGTTTCAATAGCACTCACGTGTTACTACACAAATCAAGCAAAGCTCCGGATATTTACCGAGCGTTGCTAGCGTAAGCACGGTCCTCGAACTGACTCATCGCGCTCGCCAGTTAGTTCTGTCGAGTACGTGATGAACTTAACCTGCAGCTTCGCCAAATTCCCGACGCTTAACTAAATTCCGCGTAATACGATGATGTATCGGCTTATTCTAATTGCGCCGAAAATACGTCGAGATGCGCCGCGTCTACGCACCAAGAAATTCCGGGTACGCGATTCATTGTACGCTAACGCCTCGTCCAGATTAATCATGTCACTAGAATTCCGGTCGCTTGTTGAATTCGAGCGGGTTGACTTAAAATTACTCGTTCCGATGTCGTTTCGATACCGCTCGCTCGTAACAGTCGCTTTTCACGACTCTGAACTAGCTTCACGCCCCGCGAAACATACCTACGCTAAGCCAAGGAAGAAGTTGAACGAACCTCGACTTCGAAGTTCGCAAAAGTACACCGAGCCAAGCGAATGACCGTTCGTGCAATTTGCTTGAATTCAACTGACCCGACTGCTCGGAACGAGGCGCGAACACGAACGCCCCGGTGTTCTCCGTTTGACACGCGTTCTCCAAAGTGCGCGATGGGCTTAACCGCGAGCGTACGCGCGTTCTACACCCGTTCCAATAAATTCCTCGCGTTATGATGATGCATGTCGCGCGGCACTCCCGCTAGCTGATGCGCTCGCCTTTCCATACGTTTCCTCTCGTACAATACGAGGCTGTTTATCGAATCGCGTGACTGGCAACGAAATAGAGCAAAATTGCTCGAAACTCGAGACACGGAGAATGAGGTGTTTAGGAGCGCGATTTACGGGGCCTGATGCAGCCTGGCGTTTATCAGACCAGCAACACGCGCCGCTAAACCTCACGAAATTATTGGAAACAATTTGCATACCGTGTTTGCTGAGCCGAATGCAAGAAATCGAATTCCCTCGACATTAGCCGGCTACGTGAGAAAATACCGATAGGCTATCGCGGCCGCCGTATTCCCATCTTCGAGGATCCTGCGGCTAAGATCCTCTTGGCGGTGTTGCTTTTCCATACAGCTGACGCACGCGATTGGAATCTTCAAGGAAAGTTTTAATAAACGATTCCGGATGTTTCACGTCTCTGAGAGTCTTGACGATATCTACCTTGCGACCAAGGAACGGAATACTACCCCTTTCAGACACTCCCGATTCGAATCGAAGCGTTCGAACGGAACTCTAAAAAGCTCGAGTGTCACGAACAGAATAGCGAGTACAATGCGAGATTGAGAAACTTCGGTTTCGTGGAACGGTCTGTTTTTCCTTGGCGAAGAGCGTTTAATTAAATTAAGGGGATGAAGCGAGCTCTATTGTCGCGCTGACAATTCCGCGAGAAAAATGGTGAAATTCGGATCTCTCGATGGATTGAACGTCTTCCTGTTTCCGCATCGTTAAATCGTTCCAACGCGAGGCACAGTGAAGGGTTATTCGGGAACGGAGGAGTTCGCCCCGCACAAGAGACGCCTCCGTGATGAAACCATCCTCTGGCCTCTGGTACAAAGCTCGTGTGAATCGAGGCAATCGAGCTCGCATATATTACAGCGAGATGAAAATTTCAGATGCTCCACGAGCTCGGTAATTGGCAAGGATAATTAAAATAAAACTGATGCCGGTTCTGTTAGGTGGGCCTATGTGTGACAGTGGTACGATAAACGGTGGCGCGCGCTGAAGGAGAGAGGAGCCCGCGTACAAGAGATCGGTTTAGAGGCCCTTTAATTAGCGCGTCTGTTGTGGAGATAACGACGGACGCAAAACGGGTAAAAAGGGAGGCGAAGAAAAAGGAAAAGGAAACGCGGGCAAAATAAGCATTGTGACCGGAGAGCTATGCGCGAACCCGCGAATGGATGGAGTGCGAACAATGCCAGATCGCGCAGGCATCGACCATTCGAGAGACAGAAACAGCGACAGGGCTCATCTATTATTGGCGCAAAACAGAAATAAAATGCAGTGCGACGGCCTGTGAAACGTATGGTGCTCGCGTTGTGCCAACAACTTTTGTCCCGCCATTCGTTTTCAATACTTTTAGGTTTTTCGTTTCAACTATTCCCCGTCCCACTTGTTTTTTTTTCTCCCCGGCTTCGATTCATATTTCATCGTATTTTTCTCCACCCCCATCCCTCTCTCTCTTCCTCTCGCTTCGCGTTATCGATAATGTCAATTGTCAAGTGCTCGGTAGCTGTCCAACGGCACTCGTGACCGAGAGCGCGCGAAACACCCTTCTCGATCGTCCTTTCGATCTGTTTTTACATCCATCGAGAACAGCGTGTCCGCGGAATAAGCACGATACGCGAAACGTCGCGTTTTGCGCGGGTCTCGCCGAAAACGCACGCACCCGGGTGAATCACGGAACATCGACTGGCTGAGATCACGCGGCAAAATACGATCGGCACGAGAGAGAGTTCAAAGCGGCGGGAACGTGTTTAATCACACTCGAGGAACAAGCGTACTTGAACGGGCTGAGCCTGGCGCAAGTATACACGAGCGTACCACGAAAGTTTCAAAGGAACACTTACCACAGTGATGGGGTAGACTGGGTTGATAATTGTGAAGAGGAGAACGTGATTTGGTTTATTATTGTCTTCTCTGAAACAGAAAGAAAGGAAACGAAACATTAGCACATCGGCCCGCGCAGCATTCCGGAGAGGTTCGCTTAAAATGCTTCAACAATTCCAAGTACGCGTATACATTTGGCGCCGTTAAGACTAATAACGCTATAAATAATCGCATCGCGTCGTTCCATTTATCGTGCGTACCTACGCGAGCGTAAATTTTCCTTATGATCAACCGATTGAATAATGGTAACAATTTAATCGTGGGCAAGGCGGGCTAACTCGATATAACTCCGTTGCACACAGTGCCACGCAATCGTTGCCCGTAGCTCGCGATCGCAAAAAAATCGTGCAATTCCCTGCGACAGAGATGGCGAAGCGGCGACGCCGTTGAATCGCAGTCAAATTACATCGTGGAAGTGCACAGTTGGCGAAATTTTTTATTAAATCAGAGCTGGCGGGGCGAGCGACCGGCCCCGGCCGTAGAGTTCAACCCAGGAGTATTCGATTACAAGAGAAACGAAGGAAAAATCGCGCTGGTAATTTCCTTCCGAGATTCAACGCCCATCGCGTTACAACGAAACGGAAGCCAGCCATTGATGGATAGCTCGGCTATACATTTTTCATGCCCCGGCATCAATGTATTCCGCCTCGTTCTCCGCCGCCGCTCTGTTTCACCCTGGGCCGCACTTGATCCCGGTTCCGTGACCAATTGGAAATTCAACTGCCTACCATTTTTCCAGCGGGAAAGAGGAGAGCGCGCGGGGCCGTTCTGCAATTCAAAGCGGCCGATTCTCAGGCGAATCTGTTGCTCCTACTCTAAATGATTAAACTTTCGACTCCTCGCGCCGCGGGAAATCCCTAACTGGCAAATGAAGAGAAGAAACGAGGGAACGTGGCGGGAAAAACGGACTTCTGTTTTTGCGATCGATCGGGAACTTTGTCCGCGTGAAAAACCTCATCTTAGCCTTTTTTTCCCGCGGGCAACGCCGGCACATTCGAGCGTGGCCAAGCGGTCGTGTGTCGTTTTTGCTCCGCGTAGCAACGAACCGTCGTCGACGAAGATGACTCGGTCGGTTTGAACGTCGAGAGCCCCGCGAGCTGCGCGCGGAATTGGCCGGGGTGATAACGAGGGGAGCGGATCACCGCGTACGCGTCGAAATTAATTAAAACGTCGCGGACGGTCAGCGAAGTTTCAGACTGATCCGAACTGCCTTGGCTCCGGCCAAGTCTAATAATAAGAAGTTAACTCGAGCGTTAAGTGTGATTCAGAGCGGCAGGAATTCGATATCAAGCGATATCTGTCTCTCTATGGAAATCGCGGGGACTTTCGTTCGGTGGAGAACATCCGAAACATATTCGCAGCGTCTTTCCGGATGCAACGTGATTAGTCGAGTCAGAGGCGAATCGAAATTTTGGTCAAACTACTTCGATCCGTTGTGTCTGTACGCGCAAGTGCTTGAATCTATGACAAAGTTGGTTCGCGTTCAACAGAAATCACTATTAATTTCACGTTCTTATAAGCGTAACGCCACGCGATATTATAACAATCGTCGAATGAGGTCAGTGGGAAAGAATGCACGCCATTATAATTGATACAATGTTAAATGTAGTTCAGGATTTGTGCGCTCATCAAATTTCCATCGGATATTGCAAATCTAGAAATTAATTAACAACTTTGCATACGTACCTTTTACGTCGCGGCTCGTCTCCGTACCCGCCATACTCGTGATTCTGAAACAAACACGATTCAATGTTTCAGTAAAATTCCAACCAAGTATTAATGCTGAATATGCACGAACAACTCGAATAACAAATTCAAACTACGGTGTAATCAGGTAAATTTACTCGTTGGAGTAACTCATTTTAATAATCGTATCAGAAAATATTTTATTTTTGAAATACATTACATTTCATGAATAATGGATATATGTATGCAGTTTTACTGGTGCACATCTTGTGCGACATTCAAGGAAATCTTCTACTTTTCCAAGTAGTGCCGCACATATTTTCCTTGATGCCGTGTTGCGGTAAAAAAAATTGCAAAAAGAGACACATTTTGTTCGCACTTACGCAAGCTTGGATACTACACGTGTTCTTTCAATGCTGCGCAACAACTAAAGAAAAATCCTTGAGACAAGCTGCGCTACTGTTAACACAAACTCAAGGTCCGCGCGAGACCACTTTCTTATATACCGTTGAATTCGTATTTTTACGCGCAGCAAGGCAATGGCCAAAAAATTATGCCAAGCTGTTTAAAAAACTCAAGGTGCCTCTTATATTTCCAAGAAATGACGTAGGAAAGTCGAAGTGTGCCCGCTCGAGCACGAGGGAAGAAAAATGCAGTGCGCTCGTCCCGCTTAGCTCGAAGACGGGACGAGAGTTTATGCTCCAGAAATCCCTGATCGCACCGCGACATTTCCACGCAGCTGATATCGGCGACAGTCGCGGTTCGCCTTCCGCGTAAACTCCTGAGACGCGTCGCGTCGTTGCTGGTGCATCGGTCGGGTCGGTTGCGTAAGAGAAATTCGCGGTGCGGTTTTGGCTGAATTTCGATGGTACGCGATGTCACCAGGGATGCGTACTCGGACCATCTATTAATAAACGTCCACGCGTCTTTTTACGACGGCATCGAAAGCGACGGAAATAGTGCAGCGGGACAGTTTAGGGGCGGCAGGCGTTCGGGTGCACGATATCCTGGGTAAACCCTTAAAGCGTATGCGAGGCATCGCGTCGATCGATTATCGGGATGTAACGCGGTGAGCCCACGGTGCTTTGTGGACGATTTAAGAGGAATCGAGGATACGCCTGACACGTGGAGTAATATACTAGCCGCGCAGAAGCCCGGCTAATCCAGTCCATGAAAGTTAATAGCTTGCTTTCTGTAATAGTCGAGCACTAAGCTCCGGTTAAGCACCAATCTTGGCAAACTTTTCAGGAATTCCAGTAAAACGGTTAGTATATTCTACGTAGAAACGATTAATGTAAGAGTGAAGTCGCTCTTTGGTGGTATTTTGTTCACAAAATTGGGACTGTTCTTGTTTGGTACAATACGCCTGAGTCACGTTTCAGTAAATGAAATATCCGCGTGATAGAAGAGTAGAGACGCAATTTTATCGGAGCGAAATTTTTCTACGCTGCAGCTGCGATAAATCAAAATATAATCGGATGAAATTAGCGTTATGAACGCTCGAGAAAATCGAAGGAGCATCCATATTCTGATGCAAATTTCTGGTAATAAACGATATCACCAGGCGCAGCCTGATAGTCTTGCGAAAGTCGTTTCATTTCCATAATTTACGATCTCAGTTAACGGCGTATACTCGATACAAACAATGTATATCGTGGCATTACGTCCTACGACTTGAAAATTACACACTCGTATATTATTTAAGTCTTATCTTATGCACCTTCTGGCATCAACAGTGTCTACTT
This sequence comes from Xylocopa sonorina, assembly GCF_050948175.1. Taxonomy (NCBI): domain Eukaryota; kingdom Metazoa; phylum Arthropoda; class Insecta; order Hymenoptera; family Apidae; genus Xylocopa; species Xylocopa sonorina. The sequence goes on along the minus strand of NC_135197.1, from coordinate 7,176,192 downwards.
AGATCGATTATCAGCTATTTAATTTTCGGATAAGACCGATGAATCGTGCTTGACTACGATCTTTTATCTTTATACTAACACCGGACCAGTCGATTATCAATCTTCCACAATTAGCTGCTTCTCATTATCGAACGAAAATGAAGAATCGTATTCGACCAAAACTTTCCAGCGCTATCAAACGAGAATCCCAATGGAACGAAATTTAACGGCAACGTCTGCCTAATCGTCGTTTAACCGGAAGTAATCGGATCGATTTTACGACATCGGACCCTGATGGCCGGAAAAAATCTCACCTAGTGGCGAATCGACACCGAATGATTCGTGGAGAGTGAAACGACCGTGGCGATTGAATAACGAGCCACTGTTAGAAATTAACATTCATTGTCCGCCAACGGAGTCGCGGCAATTAGCCGTTCTTTTGCATTCAAAGACGGCCTATAAGCGCCACTTAAATTTCCATTCGAACTTTTGCAGAGCGGCGTTGTTTTGCCGATCTATTTTTAAAGCGTCGCAACAAGCCCAGCCCTGTTTAAATTCCATCGTGGCTCTGGCGACTATTTTTTCGAAAATTAATGGATCCACTCGAATTTGCATCGAGCCGAAGGACCCGGGAATTCTCTCAACTTTTCGTTCGTGCCTCGATGCATCGTGAGTCAGGCGCGGGCCGTGCCAAGTATTCGAAAGGTGAAACATTAAGAGAACAGTCCCTTTCTAATAGGATTAACGCTCCAACCCGCCCTGGTGAACTTTAAGCGCATTTCGCGGATTATACCGCGGGGAATATACTAACGTAGCCGACGAATCGAACGCTACGAGCCAAACGGAATAACCTAATCGGTAGCGTCCACCGTGTTCCTCGATCGATCCTACGGCCGCGATAACCTTGTTTCGAAACGCGTCGTTTTGTCCCTTACGCTACCGTTGAACACAAAAGTCCACCGACACAAAAGTCTATAGACAGATACGTCGGGAGCGTTCGCGAAACGTTTCCAAATACTCTCGAAAAACAAGGCGGAATAAAACGTAAAAAGAGTTGACGCGGGCAGGTGGCCAAGCGAAGTCTCATCGACAAGGGGTAAAAAGGAAGCTAACAGGGAATCGGCGGGAATCCGGTCCAAGATTTTTGGCGGCGCGTCGCAACGTCGTACAGGCCGCATAGTATCGCCGTTACGAAGCGCGGTGAATCCCACGTAGAATCTGTAATACGTTGTTATAAACATAACTCGGCATTGGCCTTACGCCAACCACGTGGTTTCACGCTCAATGGATCGCACCGACCGCACGAAAAAAAATATCACCGTCAATGCACCGCGCTCCCGATGAATTTCCGCGAAACGTCACACGGCCATTGCATAATTCACAGAGATGGATATGACCGTTCTATTGCTTTTTCTGCTGCACTCTGAATGCTGATCCGTTCGATCAAGTAGCTTCGCTCCCGTCTCACTCTTTCGCCGAATTAAAGACAAATCGTTAGCATTGCGAAATTTCTGTTTTCTTGTCTCGCGCGAGAGAACCAATCCATCAGGACGATCGTCGCGGAAAACAGTATGTCCGACCATGATTGATAGCGCAACAGTAGCTATTCGAAGAGTACCGTTTCGGTATATTCATTCGCGACACGATGGTTTGGGATTAATTAGAACCATTAAATTTTAAAGCCATTTTCTCAGCATTGTTTTCAGAGTGGACTTGTTCCGTCATGCAAAACGCGATCCATATATTAAACGGTTCGCGGTCACGAATTCATTTCCGGAACAGGCAAACAGACGCCACTTCAATCGGGCTGCTCGTTTCGCCACCGCACAACGATGCACGATGATACTTTATGTTTATTATATGAATGAAATCGCGATCAAAATTTTATATCCGCTGGAAATTCAATTTATTCGGAGACAAGTTAATGCGCGATGCCAATTGTAAACGTGTGGGACCCCGGACGCGCGCGATCCGAATGCCACGTCGGTTGGTTGGTTCACAGCACAAATATTGTATGTAAATCTTGTAGCATTTGGAGAAATATAAATTCAACAATTGTGCCGTCGTTGAATAGAAATGAACTCGGTGGACATATAAACAACGGGGGAAATATCCGTAAAATACGTGTATTTGTACGACAAATAGGCACGGAAGAATAATGGCATATTGAATCAACCGCGAAATATATTTCCTGTGATCAACAATTTTTGGCTGCCAGCGTACTTCCGCTTGACTACCGAGAATCTCGCTCGCATCATTCTTGTCGTCCAAGAATACCGGCTACGGAGAGTGCAGTTGTTCCAAAGAAAAAAAATCGCGATCTAAATAAGAATTTCATAGCCAGGCACACTACATCGAGGTAAAGAAACACCCTGACTCATCGGAATGGACGGAATCATCGAACCAGAAACAAGGGGAATCAAAACAAGCCGAGGGCGTCGTAACTCGTCGCGGAGTCTACGAAAAACTTGATTGGCCCGTTGCCAGCCACGCGTTGATAAAGAGATTAACCGCAAGAACAATAGTTACGCTTGGTAATGACTCGGTCTCACCGTCGAAACGACGTCTCCCCGTTCGACCACCCCCGACGAATCATCGTTCGAACGGCGGAAGTGTTATTCCATCCTTCGATTTTCTAGTCGCTCGACCCGCGCCAAGGTTCGATTTTATGAGCCGCTAATTCCCAGTAGAATTCCCCAGCGTGCTGCCAACCAGCGAGCGTATTATCCGCCTTCGACGACACGAGAACCGAACATCGTGCGACTTTTTACCAGCTTCGTTCTATACGTTCGCGCAGGGGTGGAAATTTTCCGGTGAACAACGCGCCGAGGCGTAGCGAGTGCCGAGTCCCACGCTTTTTCCAAACGCCAGGGGAATCAAGGCGAAATACACGGAATATTTCGCGATACCCGAGATGCATGTAGGCGCAAGACTGTGCGTAATTCATAGCAGACAAGATAATTGGGACGCCGCAATTCCGCCGCCGCAGACGCAAGCAAAGGGTGGGTTAGCGCGCGCGCGTGCACGCAGAACGCGAGACGTACGCCGAGGATCGCTCTCAACGTTTAACCCCCTCGCCTATGAATTTTACACGACCCATTTGATTATGCTACAATTTCGCCAAACTGTCCGCACATGCACACGCGTCGGTTGGATTCCTGCACGGCGAAAGATACGAACAAGGAGTCTGGTGTAGTATAACAGCGTTAATAGCAGAGATTAGCCTCGTCACTTCGGATTAACGGATCCAGCCGTGCAGCAGCTGTTCAGAATGTAGAATATGCATATTCGCCGCCTGGCGATTGGTTAATAAAGTCTGTTTATCGATTCTGCTCCGTTGGAGTCGAGTAGTTAGCTGTCGATTTGTTTGAATCTACTGGAGAACGCGACGACTAGGATAACAGGTCGTGTAATAAAATACCGTTAATTTCTTTTACTACCGTTTATTGGGTCATGCAGTAAAAAACTGAAGTTCAGAGAGTAAAGAAACTAGGATAAAATTAGTCGGAGCAAAGGAACTTTCACGAAATAACGAGCATACCGTTGCAGCAAGGTGTTATAACAAAAAAATAGAACTTCAGAACGTAACTAGTTGGGAGTAGAAAATTTATCTCGTTCCAACTGACGCGAGCATACGAATGGATATTAAAGGGCTCTGGAGGAGTACGAGAAAGACGTCCTTTTTTCCACGACAAAAAAAGTTAGAATATCGGTCCACGACATGGTATTCGTAATACCAGAGGATCCCAAGGAATTATTCGGTGCACGTTTTCAAATATTAATACCCAGCGAACGGCATATCGTTTCGGAGGAAAAATTCAGCAGCCCGTTCGATATTTTCTAATATCTCCCAGCGATTAGATTGCAGAAACGAAGCTACATGATTAGCAGAACTTTTTCGGTGACCTCCTTTCGCGCGGAACTCGACGACGCTGCTTCAAATAAGACAGCGGCGAGGCGAGTCTGTCAGAGAAATTCGAGCACAGCAACGTTCCTCGCACAGAGAGAGAGAGGTGTTGCTAGGAAAACTTTTCGAGTCGCAGTCGATCACCGTCAAACCGTTTTGGACAACGCGATATCGTGACGGCGCGAACCTGTCACCTCATTACGTTTGGTCGATGCACAGCCAACTCTAGCCAATGAGTCAGCTATCCAGTCGATCCTAAATCATTGTCGGCGTGGCAGAACCTTTTCGTTCCGTCCAATTGAACGTGAACGCAATTATTAGAGCAGAACAATGCTCGCCGCCAACACGCCGCGCGCGGGCAGCTTCGTTCGCTCGCCACCGACTGAACGCGAAATAACGAGTGGTTCGATATTAAGAGGAAGCGTTATTCGGTCAACGACATTCTCTTGGTCTCGACTGCGAACCCGTGGAATCCGCGAGGAACAGCGCCGACGGCGGGGATATTGGCCAGGGATTTTTCGCGCTTTCCAACTATGCCTTTCTAAAATAAAAAGAGGAAAACCGGAATCATACACCGTTGAACGACCCGCTTGGGGAGGAATCCAACTCGCCTAGCTGTATTTCGAGTTTGACGTACACTAATTTAATATCCTGCGAACTTTCTACCACGGATTACGTTCCTGGAGAACGTTACGAAATGGAATGTCTAAAACTAACCGCACGAGTCGATACACATAAATCTATAGATTACAACAACCAGCAATTTAATTACACGGAACGAGGGAAAAACCTTGATTTATATACCGTCGTAAAAAGTTTTGGAAGCTGACAACAAGATCGATTAGGTACACTGGGCAACGCTCAGGAATACCAAGGGTTTCATACAACTGTTGACCTCAACCGATAATGCCTTTTACTGCTCGCCAATTTGTATGGTTCCAGGTAAGTCGATGGACTCCACTTGAAGATGCCGTAAACTTAACTGGTCGCCATCGTTTCCCCATTTTCGTCGGTTCGCCGCATTCCAATCGGTTGTAAAGGTCGGCCACGGTGACCATTGTCAGGTCGTCGGTCTCCAAATAAGAATGAGCCTGGCACGTATCCTTTGGCCGTAGTCAAATCAATTTCGAAAGTTCTACCAGACCAGAACCGGACGAGCACGCGACGGAATGCTTCGACTTAATTCCCCGTTTCGCTCGATCTGTGACGTGCGAATCGTCGTCTCTGTTTTAGCGGAATTCGACGCGTTCGGCCACCCATTGGCGAGTCTAAGGCTAGATTTATACCACCAAGAGCCGAAGATAAACGCGTGATCATTAGTTGAACGCGAAACATCCATGTATCGAACGCATGGGCCTGTCCGGCCAACAGGGAACAGCTATTTCGCCTGGCTGGATGTGTTCGTGAAACGCAGATGCGAACGAGAGGTTATCGTTGGATTACGAGGAGATGAAACGATGTAACGATATGAAAATAAAATGCGAATATCGAGCGCAGATGTCGTAAGTCGACGAATGGAGATGAACAAAGTTACACGTAAAAGTAACCTCGGAAAATCGAGATCGCGATAAACATTCAGGGTGTCGCAAAGTGTTGGAGATGTATGAAAATTTGTAAGGGAACCGTTTTAGCTCGGAGGTTCGTGTAATGTGTAGTGTCAACAGAACAGGAGTAAAACACCATACTAATCGATCGCACACAACGCAGTGTTAAGATCTCCAACACGTCAACCTAAATATTTACTCGAACCGAGCCAAAGTGTCGACGCGACGCACTGTGCATCAGCTGGCACAAGAATTCCCGGCGTACAACCTAATCTGCGCCTCCGCAAACAGAGGTCGGAACGGCGTTACGATTTCCGTTCGAAACCGCGTATTTTCGTATTTTTCGTAGCCTTATCCCACCCACGATCTCCAAGTTACGCGTCAGAGGCGATCGCGAACGACTGACTGTCGCATTTCTCGCGCGGTTCTCGTATCCGCATTTGCATATGAGAATAACGAGCGAAATTTCCCTGGAAATCGATGGAACCGCACTGCGCGAGAAATAATGACCTCTTCATTATTTCCGTTTCCAACCGGCTCCGGTCATTTTCAAGGAGGAATCACCCTCCACCCTCGTTCCCGTCTCGCCGTACGATTCTGACAACGAGCCTCATTACAAACGGGGCAAAACTGCTGAAAACGGGAAACAGGAAGGGAAACGGAAAGCGTCGCGAGACCACCGACGTCTATCGACGAACTTCCGCCTGTTCTAATTTCATTTTGCTCACCTTACTAACTCCTCGACGACCTTAATCCCGCTTAACTCGCCGCTGTGAATTTTCGCGCGAGTTTCCAACGGGGACTGGCGTGCACGCGCGACCCGCGAACCTTCGACAGCGCTCGGTGTAAACAGGCGTTAATGAGATACCGCTATGGTGGAGTTCGAGACTTTCTTCGATAAAGCCTCCACCCGCGGAAAGCAACGAGGACCGGGTAAATTGCTCGATATGGAGTCTAATAGAAGGTTTGCATAACATCCGCTATCGGTTTCAGGGGAAACTTTACGTATACGAAGTTCTGGACTACATTACTGAATTTTTCGAACGCAAAGAATCTTCGTTCCCTCGGGCATGTAATTTCGATCTCTTTGTGAATCGTGCGGTCCAAGATCGACCGCGTGCACACACGCGAGAGCATCTATTAAAAAGCGATGCAACTGTGACGCGCGAATTCTCAAGAAATGGAACGATGCTTTCTACTGCACGTGCAAAGCGAACCTTTCATACGAGAGCTCGATAATTGAAAAGCACAGGAGGGCGAAGATGGGGGCCAGTACGTGGGAAAATATATTGAAAATCGACGTCTGTTCACAGACAGGGAGTGAAACAAAACCCTGGCGCCGCTCATTTCTGGCTAGCATTCGCGTATCGTGTATCCCGAGCAATTTACATATGAAAAACATGCCTTTTACGCGATTAAAACCCTCGAGAATTCAACGACGTGTCTAGGACATGCATGCGCATATATGTAATTTTAAACGGAACTCGCTAATGGCTGAAACATCGATCTGTATCGTTACTTCGCGCTTCAGTGTAACACCAGAGCAAGCTTGAGCGCGGATCAGCCACAAGGCGAAGACGAAATTGTTTCGAGATGTATTCCGACCGAACGCCTAATTGCAACGCCACTGCGCGTTCCTCCGTTCGCGTAATTAGAATTCTCTGCACCGCGCGGCACTTAGCAGTCGTCTATTAATTATGCTGAATCGATAGCCGGCCGATAATCGCAATCAATGCCGGAGGCCGCCCGTCAGAAAATTGAACAATCGCCTGACTGTTCTAATTATTCTCCGCGACGGAACTCCTCCAATCTGATTAATCATAATAATCGACCGCGCAACGAATCCGACTCTCGAGTACGTCGAGAGCATCGTCGAGGAAAATCGAGCTCGATAACTTTTCGACGTGGGCACCGGGGAACTTGCGGAGATCCTGACGCGTGGCTACAGCCGACGCAGCCGCCGCCACCGGGACGCTGAGAAGCGGAAGAGTAAGTTTCCAAGGAGGTACCACGGTGAATTCCTTCGGGCGATTGATATTCTTCCTCCCTGTCACGTCGAGACCGACAAATTCGCCGCCTCGAGCAAATAATCACACGTCCCAGGACCACGGACGGTCCAATAAATTTTCCCCGGCTACGACTACTTTAACTCGAACATCCTACTCAACGTATTCGCTGCCGGAAATCGCGAATGAATGATGTCCCACCGAGCCGTTCTATTCGCAATCTCATCCGTACCCGCGGCGCGTTCTATGATTTTCCCGATACGCTCCTGGAAATCTCATTCCGTGTACGACCGTATACGTGGGCATATGTATATTGTGACGCGAGACATTGTCAGACTGACAACGAGAGGTTCAAGAAAAGAATTGCTAATACGATATTGACCTCTTGACGTGGCAACTGACATTAACTCGTGCGTCGATTTATCTAATATTACCGCAACTTCTCGCGTGAATCACAATATTATCATGAATTTCATAAGCTGGATCGTGTCTGCACGCGTTAGCTTATTCCAATAAAACACGAATACGCAGAGATACGTAAAGGAAGTTCGAATTTACGATTAATCAAGAACGAAAAGTGTCCGCGGCTGAAGCCTCGAATTCACCAGCCCAAAGATCGTCACGCGATCGAAAGTCGTTCCCTTTGTTAAGAACGGGAACGTGAGATTGCGTAATAACACTTGACAGGTTCGCTCTACAAAGAAATTTCACGCTAACGAGAACAAGCCTTTATTTCGGTACGGTTATTTCGGGAGGCGGGTACAAAAATACCGGACAAGCGTAGGACATGGGGGTAAAAAGAACGCGGGCTTCCTTCTGGAAATAACCAGTTTCAGGGGTGGAAACGATTCGAGCTCCGACTCTCGCGACGATCGATCACGATTGATTCGCAATCCCGGAACTCGTACTTGCGCCAACTGGAATTTCACCCCCTTGCAATCGTCACGTGGCGTTTCACCCCGGACTCTCCGCGCGCGAGCGATCCATAAATTTCGCGGCTTAAGGAGGAACAATTTGCCAGACGAGCTGCGGGAACGTTTTCGGGAACTTTAACTCTCAATTTGGCCGTACCCGGTCGAGCTGAAACGTCGCGATCGCTCGAATAGAATTTTAATCGTCGAACGGGAGACGAAGCGGTGCACGAAATGAAATTTGATTCGAGGGCGTGGGCTGCGCAATCGCGATCGGCACGCGCGAGAGGTGTAATAACGAAAATTGCAACGCGTCCGAACAATGGTCCTTTCAACGCCATTACGGCGCATCGTGTGACGGTTTATTTTCGTGTCACGAATAATAATCGGAATTGATGAAACAATGATATCGAGATCGATGACAATTTATTGTGCATTCGGTGCACTCTTATCAATCGGAGCCAGGCATTATTCCATTATACATATAATATCGAAAGCAATTTCGATGATGCACGGAGTATACCGCATTCCACGATTCGCGGACAAAGTGTGCTTCTAACGAAACGAGTAATTTCGTTAAGTGTCATGAAACCAATTTCCTATAGAGTATTATAGAAACGTTGTCAGACTTAACGACGAGAAGTTAAAGAAAATAATTGCTGAAATTTATCTAATACCACCGAAGGTTCTCGCGTCAATTTCAATATTATTATAAATTTCATAAGCTAGATTGTGCCTTTATCCCTGCGTTAGCTTATTTTAATAAAACGTAGATACGAAGGTACGTCAAGAACGTGTCACGGTATAACGTGAACCGGCTGTCCTACTCCGGGGATTTCTGGAGCACCCACTCGACGTCGTGCACTTTTGGAGCGCGTGGCGTACCATCGGCTCTTTAATTAAAACATTAAGAATCGAATGAAAGTTTCCTGCTTGAACCTATCGTGGTTCTGAATTCGCATAAATTTAGGTGCGCAGAAACTCTCTTCATCGGAGTGTTCACCAATTAAATTGTTAATCATCCGTAAAACTTCTAGAACCAAGGATGAAAATCGAACGGATCACCAACGCAAAGAGCGTTAAAACGATAGAGTCACTGGTGGTATTAAACTTTCATAAGATATCGGGTCATTGCAGCCAGTTGCTGACCATAAAACGACGTGTGTCGCTCGAGCGACGATCATGAATTTCATTCGGTTCGATACAACCTCGATGTGAGTGCACGGTCGACAGATAGTCGTATCGATCGCCTTTTTTTATCACAGTCGGATCATCGTATCAGAGGTGGCTGAGTTACTTTGAGAAACATTCCGATTTTAAAAGGAGCACGTGCACGAGTTATCTAGCAAAGGATACCGAAGGAGAGGTGAAGATATTTCGGTCGATGTGACACAGCGAGATCCGAACGGACAGTGTCGCTGGGTTTGAGAGACGGCTTGACTTCGCGTTGGCAATGTTCAAACGAACGGATTTTAATTTACGAACACAGGAGCCTTTCGCTTTGCTCCTGAAACGTGCAAATACGCTAACCGAGCCTATATGCGCCACGGAATTATAATTAGCGATGGAACTCATGGAACAAGACACGATAGGCATCTTTCAAGTACAATTTATTCTAGAAAGAGCGATTTTCATCATTAGAAGTGGGCGTTGACAAAAATTGCTACTATAAGGTATAAAATTAACTCGAGAACGACAAGTTTAGAGCTGTGTCGTTACTGTAGCAAATGAGCAACGACGAGTGTGACGCACAGTTGCTACTCTAAGAATCCAATGTCACATATTTATGACACATGCCTGTGAACGTGTTAAAATTAATATTCCACATCTATCTGACGCGCACGAATTAGTTATTTCACAACTTTTCCTATCTTTTTATTTCGTTAAGCCTCAAGCAAGAACGATACACTGTGCAACATGGTCAGTTGGCACATTCTGTGTAAGCGAATGTGAAACGACGCGAGACACTGGGTACAATGTAACGATTTAATGAAAGTTTTTCTACTGCAGGTGGCGAGCGTGCTAAATCTACGTATGCACTTATACAGATACGAACGAAATAACATTCCTCCGTGCCTTTCGCTGATTGCACGCATCAATTTTCCGAAAGGCGAAGACGTGACCTGTAAATACGTATGACAAGTGTCCTAACAATTTTCAGCGGGGGTGTACATCGCACAGTTGCTTTCGTGGAAATATGAAACGTGTATGGCACATTGATCGAGTCGCTCGCTCGAACCTATCCAACGCGAAATAACACTTCGGTGGTCTAGCATTAACGATATCGATTCGAGGTAGCTTCCGTCGTTGGTTGCAACTAGCAATACCGAGCATTCCGCTCCGAAAGAAAAGTTCGAATGAATTTCACGAGATTCGTGTCACGGATTACGACCAGCTACGAGATTAACGACGATTCTTATTCCCCGTCAAAGAGTCGTATCAATGATCGATCCTGACAAAAGATAGAGATAACCTTGAAGCCTGCCTCTGTCCAAATTCCATTCTGTCATCGGCGATTATCTATCTGTGCTCCGCGAGATCGTGTTTGAATTTCAAACAAAGACACCAAAAGCAAGATAAACTTACGAAACTCGCATAATCGAGTACGATAAAGATTTAATCGCGTGTAAACGCGAGACAGCGTCTCTCGTACGTCTATATACGTACATATTGTATATCAATTTTTTTTTCTTTCACTCCTGTTGAATATTTCATGAAGAGGAAGCGAACTCTTTGATCCTCAAACATTTCCGACTGTCAACGACGGTAAAGACAGTGATACACATTTTTTTCATACCTTTTCCCCTGGAAAACATACGATGAATTGCATCGATCCGACATGCACACGACTATATAGGACTGAAACCGAGAAATCGAGTGGCATCTGTATGCATTATGGAACGCGGTTGCGAGGGAGCGCAGAGCAGAAGCAAAGGTGATCACATTGATATTCCAGGTATGTGGATGTACGACGATACTTTTTTCGTCGAAGGGTGGGAAATTAAAACACAGTCCACCCTCGCGAACGAGGAAGACATGCACGTGGCAGGTCGGGGTATATAAATAGATATCATTCCTGGTTAACTCTTTCGGATACGGAAGCGTTTCCACTACTGCTGGTATAAAAAATAAATAATTAAATACGTTCTCCTCTTCTCGTGTTGTATTTTACGTTGCTAATATGAATCATGTTTGGCAGCTACGAGCTTACTAACCGCTTAATATCCGCCCATGCGCGAGTGAATTTATTTCTCACTACAAAAGACTCTGGACATAATTAGTTTTTACTGCGATATTATATTTGCAATATTCGTGCCAGTACGATGCAGATTTAATTATGAAACAGAAGCGATGCAAAAATTTTATGACTGTATTCAAAAGGGTTATACTTTGCGACTAATTTTTGATAGCAACTTTTGCTCGTCCCACGAGAATACGATATACCTGGGAAGGGAAATGTATCGATACATATTTAAATGCTGACCTATAGAACTGCCTGCAATGATTGCTTCTGTTATCATGGAATACGTGCGAGTCACTATACCGTTGACCTTTCGCAGATCGATTTCTCGCAAATGGAACGGAAAGACCATCGTTACAGCATTATTTTAACTCCGTAACGACTGTCGGATCTGTTCAGAGTGGAATGACGAAGCTAGTAAAATCGGAGCGTACTATTTTCATACATGCTCGATACCCGCATTCTATTGAGAGATCCAAACGAGATTTCGCGATTAGAACTATTCGAAACTTTCAAAAAGTGATTAGAGCAATAGATAACATACCTAACAAGCATTACTGTATCTAAGTGCTCGAACTTCTGATGAGATTAGAATAATATCGGCCACGTTGAAAGCAGTTACCGGGTATACGTGGTATGCGCGTCGACAACGAAACTTCAATTAATTTGAGAGCACGTTCCACGTAACTAATTTACCGTTTAAACCGTCGTATTTTATTTCTTAGACGAAACAAGAGAACAACAGCTGTTTCGAGTAGTAGATTGATAACACAGGTACAGTGTCAAGTGGGATACGTGTGTGTAAAGAATGATAAGACAAATGTTTACATGAAATAAAACCATAAAAGTTCAATATCCCGATCAAGGTGCGCCGACGAACATCGTGTGAAGATATGATTGGCATACATGCATATGTAACGCATTACGCCTACCGTTACATCATCTGTGGCATGTGTTCTCAGCAGCATGCAGTGCTAGCAACCGTGAAACGAAGGTCACCGAATAGCATCGTGGTGACAATGACCTTTTCCGTCTTTGTTGGGTTGGCTCGTCTCATTTTTTACTTCCTATCGGGCTTTAATCGAGTATTCATAAAAGCCTGATAAGGGGGATAAAAATTATCGGAGCGGGGACGATAAAGTGTGAACAACGAGGAACAAATTGAGAAAGCAGAATCGTATTTTTAATAATTCGTCGAAAGCATTTTCATCGCTCGCATATATCACGAATAATGATGGAATGCATTACTATAATTTTATTCGCAAATGACTGTACATACTTCACTTCCGTTGCTGCCCGTGGACAGTTTAACGACCATGTATCGCTTATAAAGTGGATTTATAAATGTGATTCATACGATCACGGTTTATTCGTTTTGCATTACACATTATTCATGGTATCTACGATATCGTGATCTATAGCTAAAATTAGCTATTCCGAAAACATTTCCTTGATTTGAAAGTAAGAATATGTATCGTTACCGACGGAAATAACGCTCGAGATCTGCTAGACTATTCAATGAAAACACGTGTACACGCGTTCGGAGCAGAGACGGAAGTGTTTTCGGATGTCTATACATTTCGACGTACGAAAGAACAATGAAACACATTAGACGAGAAGGAAAGGACATTTTTTAAAAATAATCATCGATACGGGCGCATCGATGTGTATTGTCGTACCTTCGAAACCCTCGCCGGATACATTCGGTTAATATAACGTTAACGGAATGACCACGGATCGATTTCCAGAACGAGAACGTAGCTCCAAACAAACAGTTTGATAGAAACATAGGAGCCGTCGGCCGTAAGACTCCTACAAGTCCACAAACAACGCGTACGAGCACAGTGTCGCCTATATTATCTGGCCTCTGTTTCTCGCAGTATCTCATAGGTCACGGTATAAAGACGAGACTGCCCTTCAAGATAACCGCAGACAGCGAGCATCGCGACAACGCCTCGTCTCGCGGTGATAACGCGATGGAAATTATCGACCCCGGTTCACCGACGGGGGTTTGTTTTGAACGTGCATCCTCGCGCACAGCCGTCGCCAATAACGACGATAGGAACAGGCAAGCCTTTCCGCGACGATGGCGACGGCGTCGTTCGACGTTCCCGGATCGGCCTCGAAACGAACGAAAATGCGAGCACACAGTACCGGAGATAACAGGTTGCCGTCGAAACACGAGCTTACGTATCAGGCTAACGTGCGTTTCGTATAATACAAGACACGACCACGACACACGAGACAATCTCCTTGGTGAGCGCGCGCATCGCCCATTGTTTCGACGCGGTGGCGGTGATATGGGTAAAAGCGACCGGATAAATGGCGACTTTCCCCCCTCCGCTTGTACCGACCGCCTCGCACGGGTTGTAAATCTCACGCGACACGCCGAAACGCACGCGTTCACCGTGCACGTTTCGCAAACGTTTCCCGGAACGATAAATGCCGTCTGACAAAGGGCTCGGCTCCGTTCTCGCCGGGAAACACCACCGCGAACGAGACAAATACACATAAAGTACTCACCCTGTGACCAGATTCCTCGAGTCGCTGCCTCTTGGAGTGCGGTCCGTCTCCGTTGAACGCCATCCTGGGGCTCGGCACCGGGCGAATTACTTTTTAAAGCGGGGCACTCGGTGCTACGACGACACGTCCGTGTGTATACCGCGCGGCTCTCTATCGTGTCGACGATCTCGTGCGCGGGCGGGGGAGGGGGGAGGAAGGAGAAAATAATCGGTAGGACACGACGCGAACGCGACGAGAACAGACAAACGCGCGAGAGCGGCTTAAGGGAAACTGGATCTCGATATTGCTGGAGAGGAACGTCTCTGCCCCAAACGAAGTAGCCGGCCACCGCGGCGCACTCTGCCGACGCAACTAAGCGAATGCTCGCGAACCTTTAAGGCGGAACCGCGCGCATGCGCGTCACGCGGTTGCCCCACTCCACGATTGGCTCGTCTCTCGTTGCTCGCGTATCGTCTTCGTATTATGAAATTGCTATTAAATAACGAGTCAAAAAGAACGGTTATCGAGTCTGCTGAGATTTTTAGTAGAATTTGTTTAAGTTCGAAAGTATCGTGCGAACAAACGGTGATTGAAACGCGTTTCTCGTCGATCGTACGACGTCGTCCAATCAGAGGCACATCGTAATCTGAAACACCTTTGATTCGTGACCGTGGGAATTACAAACTGCGAGGAACGCTACGGCTGCGAAGTGTGGAGAAATTCGAGGATTTTGTAGGAAAATAATTCAAAACTGTAAGTAGGTTAGTTATTTTTCCTAGACATTAACACTAAATTTCGCGGTGATAGTCTACTATCAAACACTGGTTTCAATGTTGGCGTCAAGTGTTGCTCAGACAGATACAAAAATCTATCATAAAGAACAATGGTTTCCACCAATGGCGCCAACAGCATTCGAAGTGATCCAAATGTTATAACTTGTTGCCATCGATTTAAGAAACCGGTTATTTCTGTATTATTTATATCGGAATCTTGTGGTTGCCAACACGTGTCAAAGTGTGAAGTGGCTGTTTTACAATACCTAAAAGGTAGAGAAAACATTTCGATGTATTATTATTATTACATTTGCCTTACCAAACGTTTAAATTTTAACTAGAAAATGTCAGTGACTTAACTGTTCGAATGACATTCCCCTTGATACTTTAACATTTCTCAATTGACTGTGGCGTAATTTTTCACATTTTTTAATTAAAATAATTTCTAATGCTGCTCTATAAGTATGAACCTGAAACAAATAATTCGGTTAATAGTACATGATCCACTATGATTATATTTATCAATTGACTTAACTATCAAATCTTCATAATTTCCATTCTTTAATTTGTCGCAATACTTTTCAATAGCATGACACGCTACTTCTAATGACGTATAAGTTAAGGAATGATTCTTTCGTAATAGCAGGTACTTGCTAAGTGGATAACCCTTTAATCCACTTATTTCTGAACTAAAAATTGATAGTATTATACAACGTAACAATGTTAACAGTAATACTTTCAATAAATTATACAAACTGTATCGTTAATTTCATATAACAACATCCAACGATACATATAAATTTAGCTTCACTTCTGGATGAGTAAAGTTTTAATAGTATCGGAGCTAAATCTCCGCAAGGGTGGAGACCTATAAGGCCAAATTTAGTTTCAGCCTCGGTTAAATCAAACTCCTTCTGAAATAATCCTTTTAATTGACTAACTAATTCTGATTCAACTAAATTTGATGATTCCAATTTGGCTGTAAAATGTTGAGGACATTTCTGGTAGAAATTGGGTATATGCTTCCTTATAGACACCGACAATTCTTGATCCCATTTCCTACAACAAAATCATTATTAGTATAAACTACAACATGTTTGTTCCTAGTAAGCTACATACCTAGCTTGTTGCAACAATGTACAATCTTGTTCGATACAAGTAACATTTAATCCATACTGAAAAGCTAGAATACGAGCTAAGTGACCCATTCCAGATCCGATATCAACAATACATTTACAATTAGCTTTGTAGGCACAGCCTGCACACACCTGTAAATATTAACAGTATATAAGCTACATACAAATAAGTATAGAAATAAGAAATAATATATTACTTGAGCTATTTCTTGTATTTCATATTTCTTTTTCTTTTTTACGTGTTTTGAGAACAAGTTATTAAATTTGTGATCCTTGGAATACAGTTCATTGAATACATCATTTCTATGGCTCTTGAATGTTTCATTATTATTATTATTTATTTTTATTTTATTGAATTCACAAGCTATAATACTTTTTGGATCTTCATTATTTCTATTGACTTGTAAAATGTTAGTCACTTGTCGAAGTGCGAGCAATGTTAACGGCCATACACGTGTACTGCAAATGCAAATAATTGAAAAAAAGAATTTCATATAACAATATAAGTAGGAAATTAAATTCGAATAATATAGTACGAAAACCTACCACGAGATGTCTCCTGATAACCATTTACCAAATTCTTGAGGAGATGTATCTTGTAATGCAAATCTCCAACTTCTAGGCAATTTCTCCCATAATTTCTCTTCAAAAAAGTCCTGTGTATTAACAAAAAAAAAGAACTTATATAGTTTGTCGAACATATCACTCGTTGAGATTAACGACACACATTACGATTAGACAACACACATCGGTAGTTATATCGAACTATCCCGAGAAAGTGCACCGTAGTCGCTCAATACGAGAGCCAGGTGCAAGATTTATTTTTTATGTTACGTACCACGACGTAAGAGTTCAGTAACCAACCGTATACATCTAGAACGCAAAATATTTGATCAATTGTGACACGAATTCTGGTACAAGCTCTACATGTGCACCGAATGTCTGTAGATGCGGCCATCGCTGCTATGAAACGACCGCGGAAATTTAACTGATCCCTCCACGTGGTTCTAATTCTGTGGTTAAATTACTATTTCTAAAATGTGCCTGGTAATATCTGTCCTCATTCATCTGCAAACATTCAATTCACAAACGATACTTTACGTCATATGTGCACATAGAATTAACGTAGGACCTACGCGAATCTTGTTCGTTTAACATTATTAGAAGTATCCATTCTTAATGTTTATTCACGATATCTTGCGTTATGCAAAGTTTGAAAATCAACTCTTTATGTAGGAAATAGAAAGTGCAGTGGACATAACACCGACTAAAGATACTTTTTGTTTAACACCATGCATGCTATCTAATTATATAACGTACTTATGAGCATATAAACTCCACTGATACAGCCTGTGTAATAAAGTCCACCGAAAGGAAAGTCAACAATAAAAAGAAAAACGGCAAACTGCCGGATGTAAAAAATTCTGAGCTAATCAGTTTAGGTTTTTGCCTTCGACCAAGACACCTACGTCAGGCAAACGTGCTCAGGAAACGATCAGGTCGAAAGCAATTTTCCCACAAAGCCGCATGAAATTTTGGTATTTCAGCCAAGGTCTTATGAAACGACGAACATCTTCCGTTGTTTCAATACAAAAGCCAGGAAAAATGAGAACCGTTTGTTTGCTTTATTTATTAATTAAGGGATCCGAAGCTATTCTTGCCATGTCCCACTTTACGGCACTTTCACTCTTCAACGTTACGTTATTGCTCATGAGCGCACTGCTCTCCGAGAACTATATATCTGCGAACTGTACGAGCGTAGAAGGAGAACCGTATCATCTGCCACTCTATATATCTCTGGACTTTCATGAGAACTGGGGGACTAAGATTCGTGCAATCCTCTATTAAATACTGTTTCACAAACTGCTGTTGCAATTATTGCCAAACGCCATAATAAAACTGCCTTTTTACACTTACTTTATCCATTCGATCTTGATCGTTTCGAAAACAATCAATTAACTTCGAATAATTCTGAGCAGCATTTGCACAGTTCGTAAATTTCGCAATTTACGAGCAAGTTTATCGTAACATCGTACTCTTGGCGAAAAGCTAGCTATAAACGATGTTACCCCTAAACGAGAGAGTTCATTGATTCTTTTAGGAAATATATTCCCTGCACGGTTCGAAATCACTGACCATTCGATTCTCTGTCCGTTCGGCTCGCATCTCTTGGTCGTTGTTCGGACCTCTTACGCCAACGTAAGTGAAAGTTTCCAAGTAGGACGGACGAGATGTCGAATCCTGACGGTGCGTGAATATTCGTTGAATACTCATCTCCGTCGGTCATCGTTGTACGTTGGTCCATCGAAATCGTTAAATGTCAACGTACCTGTTACCTAATTTTACAATCTATGAACAAACTTTCGACTACGGAGAGAAAACGGTTTCTTTCCGTTGTTCCTCGAATGGTTAAAGTTCAGATCCGACCCCCCAAAGAGGGGATCTGGACGACCATAGGGAAACGTTTGAAAAGGATCCATCTCGCAGGCTGCGTGATAGATCGATCGGGAATGCGTGTTACGCAAGTGTGAGAACTTTGCATCATCGAAGCTTTTGCAACGAAGGGTTTTACCAGGTCATCCCCATTTAACTGGTATTCCAGATTCTTGCCTTTCACATCAACTGAAACGCGATTTACGGAAAAGAGTGTACACGATCTTTTCACATGGGATACGCTCGTTGGAAAATCTCCGACTGTTCCTGTTGCTAAGAGAAAAGATACGCAATCGAGCCAGGACAGACGGATAAGAGATGCAAGAATGGATTGTAATCTAAATATGGAGGGATTATGTGCGATGTAATTCAACTCGATAGCAAGTATAATTAAATAGATTTTAACGTGCATTCTCGCAGCACTTCCGAATAGAATTTATTAGTAATGCTCGAGCAATGCGTGCGTGAAATTGCAAAAGTGCAGAATTAGCTACATCGAGAGTCAAACGATCGCTATTACACGGCAAAAGTGATCTCGGGAATTTGCTTATCGTCGTGAAAGAAAGATCGTTAGACACATACAGGAAATGATTTGAAACCGTTCACTCGGAACCGCTTCGAGCGTTTAGCGAAAGTAATGATAAAGTGTACATGTGCATACAAACGTGCATACATATGTGAGTGAGTGAATGTGTAAGCTACGAAGGTCCAAGACGGTAGTCTTCCACCAAATAATTTGGCCTGTACCAGGGCAACCACGGACTCACGGCCTTCTCCTAGAAGAAAGGTTGGTTTCGGTTTCGATAGGCCTTGGAGGTCGACGGAAAAGTGACGCTCGTTTAATATAATCATCTTCCTTTCCTTTCGATCGGTAGACGGATTTAAAGAAAGTCGACAACGGCTAAGCCCGTTCCCCCTTCCCATACGCTATCTCTTCGTGCTCGAACCTTCTTTTTTTTTTGTCTCGAATCACGTCTGTATGTTCTGCACGCGAACGCTTGAAATGCTGCTTTACACTAGTCGCACGAAGTGTACGTAGCCACCAGAGTCAGAGAAAGGTGCCCCACCGTATTCGATATTAGAGAGGAGCTTCTTGAAGAGTTCAGGTGGTGGTGGCATCAGGTAGGGAGAAACGGGCCTCTGGGCCCAATCTGTCCTCAGTACCCATACGAAGCTCCATTCAATATCGTTCAGTACATGCCCGGTCCTACGGATAACATGTTGCCTATCGCGAGTTAGCCGCTCTTCGTCAAAAGTTAACACGTGAAGTCGGTGAAGTGTGACCTCGACATCTAAAAAAAAAAAAAAGGGCCCGACCTGCGACAGATTCGGACACGCCATGAGGTCCCTCAAACTGGTAATTGCACAAATGAGCGTGTCTTTCGAGAGTGTTCCCGGGAACAAGAGAAACTCTTTCCCGAGAGTGTCGCGTTAATAGGGTAGATAGCTCATTTAAGAGAACGCGCCCGCTTGTACTTTCATCGTAATAACCAGGCCTCGTTTCATGGTTACGGGAAACGTTCGACGCGATTCTATCATTTGTAATCAGTCAGCGTATCGCCTTTGGCTACTTTGCAAGGGAAAGTATATTGGATTAGCGCCGCGTCTATGTATGTTTAGTTAATAGTTCGGAACACATCCTGATTTTTTGCTACAGCCTCGAGGGATTTTAAATTGTATGCAAACTTTTTAATAAGATTTGCGCCCCAATAAGACCAACCGAATTGTCGCGCGATACTCATTCGATGGTTAGCACGAAAATCCGATAAACAAATTTCATTTCGTTCGCGTACGCTTGGGACGGGTTTCCTTTTTGTTCGAGGAATATTAAGAAGTTCCCCGCTTTAGGAGAGTCACCGAATTCTCGAGGTGAAACGCGCACGTCGTGAATCTAAAACCTAAATTTTCTCTCCTTCTTTCTCTCGATGGCCATGTAAAGAACGAAGCGGCAAGAATTTCTGTTCTATTCGTACAATTTAAACCCGAGAAACATCCTATATCCGATACGTGCTGTAACTCGGCCTAGCCATATCGGGAACACGATCGCGGTTGGGAATCGCTTATCAGGGTAGCAGTAACTGTCCATTCGGCGACGCTAGAATACCAATCGATTGGCCTCTTAAGGCCTTGCAGGATGCTTCTTCTCGTTTATTAATCGGGTCACTCGGTTACACAGGCGCGTTGTTTCCACAAACGCGTTCCACGTTCGCGCTAAGATACGCACTTCCCATTGAATCCGCCCGATTCGATACTCCACACAGTAGAGATTCCGATTCACCTTTCCAGATTGTCGTAGTGGTAGCGATCTTCATCGTCGCGACCTTTGCCAAAGATGAATCCTCGAAAGGCCGCGATAAAAGACAACAGGTTGCCTTCTATCCAAGGAGAGGGGCCAGACCGCCACCCTATGCGGTCCAGATGGAACCGATCGTTCAATATTCCCAGAGAGATCCGCTCTACAATCCCCTAGCGAGCTCAAAGAGCGACGATCTCTATGAGGAGGCACCGTTGAATTACTTCCCAACCGAACCGGAGCCGATCATTGAAATTATCATCAAAGAATCGAACGACTCTTTGCCAACACCGGTACCTCCGCCACCGCCACCGTCGCCAAGGCCGACGAAAGAGCCTATACAGGTGTTCTACGTAAAATACGAGAAGAAAAAGGGTTACGGGGAGAAGTCTCGCGTCGTTTACGACCCACCTGTCCCAGCGTTGACGCCTGTCGAGGAACACGAGGAGATCAAACCCGATAACCCGGCACCTTATCCGGAGGAACCTGTTCATACGGCGACACCTGCACCGTCAGAGCCTTCTACGACTTTGAGGACGATCATTCGACCGGACAGTGAAGTGTACCACTCTGGTTCTAGCGGTATTCGCGTCACCTTTGGCACCGAACAAGTGCCACCGAACAATCACAATAAGCGAAGCGATCTAGAAACACCGCCTACCCAACAGCAGGCCAAGCCAACCTCTACGCCTCCGGGATCTCCTAAAAGGCAACACGGCCCGTACCAACCGATTCAACCGGTGCATCAAAGAGGTGTGCCACCAGCGTTCCCGCAACAGAGGATCGCCAACTCTTTTCCGCAGCAACAGCCGCTCCATCAGCCGCTTCAGCAACAGCCGCCCCTGAATTTCTTGCAACAACAGCCACCGTTTGCCGCGCAGTCGCAACCGAGGAGTCCGTTGCAAAGACCACAACGATTGCCCATTACGATTCAAGGTCTACCAGAAGTGCAACAACGGACATCGTTTAACAATTTCGGACCGCCTCATCGTGTCAACATTAATCATCCCCAGCAAGCTGGTTTCCCACCTGCGCTCTCGGTTTCTCATCAGAACGTGCAGATTCAAAATCAACCTTTGCCACACAATCAAGGTAACCAGTTCAACGTGGAGCAACAACCGCAGCCGCAGCCTTTGCCCCAATATAAGCAACAGGAATTGGAAAAGCAACGATACCACGAGCAGCGCCGTCAACAGGAACTCTTAAAGCATCGCGAGCATCAAAGGCAACACGAGCAGCAAAGACTTCAAGAGCACCAACGATTTTTGGAACAACAGAGACAGGTGGAGCAACAGAAATTGCTGGAGCAGCAGCGACAGCAAGAACAACTGAGACAACAAGATCAACGTCAACGATTGCAAGAGCAACAGAGGATACAGGAACAGCAAAGGATACAGGAGCAACAGAGGATACAAGATCAGCAGAGGATTCAAGATCAGCAAAGGATTCAGGATCAACAGAGGATACAAGATCAACAGAGATTGCAAGAACAACAGAGATTATACGAACAACGCAGAAGAAAGCAGGAACAGGAGCAGAAATTGTTGCAGGAGCAACAATATCGTTCGCAGTTAAAATACAATCAACCGCAACCGGTGCCAAATGTGCCTCAAGTACCTATTCCGCCACAAAATCAGAATCCAGAAGGTGAGATTTTCAAAGCTGTTCCGAAACTCGAACAGCATTATGCCATTCGAGAGAATCCACTTCACCCCGGTCCCTTCCCACCTAATCCTGTGGTTCAGCCAACTGGATTCGCGGACACGTCACAGAATCAATACGTTTCCGCTCAACCGCCGAGTTCGCCGCCAGACATCCTGAGAAATCCACCGAACGAGTTTATAAACGATCAACAGCAACGTCTGAGCACCAAACAGCAAATCATTCAGAGTCAACAGCAAGGATTTTTCTCGCAGAATCATCAGCAACAGCAACAGCAACAACCACGATTCCCAGCATCTCCTCAACGTCCTTCTATCTGGGGACGCCCGTCGTTCTCTGGGAACAATGCTAGTCCTTCTCAAAAGATTTACGCGACACCGGTCAGTCCCTCGGAGGATTTCAACTCTGTCTCGACTGTCAGATCGTTCATTTCGAGCACTACACCACCCACCACGACCACGACGACAACGACAACGACAGAAGCGCCAACAACCACCACACCTTCGCCAAAGAACGAAGAAAAAATTAAAGAGAACATTGCGAATCTACCGGACGAGGTGCCGGATGATATCAGAGAGCAGCTGTTGAGTTCTGGTATTTTGGGTAACGCCGACATACAAATACTGGATTACGACAAGGTCGGCGACATACCGATAGAGAAACTACCGCCAGAGGCCCTGGCGAATTTCTACGGCGCCGGAGGCGCTTCCGCGGTGGCTGCAAGCGAACCGGTTCCGTCGATCGTCAAGAAGCCGAAAACGGCAGAGAACGCGTCTTCCACTTCCTCGGCAGTTTTGGCGACGAAGACGGCCGCTGGTAACTCGACTAAGTTCGAGCAGGCCACTTTACGGCCAGGTGGAGTGGAGATGAAAGTAGTACGCTTCGATCCGAATACGGAGCAAGGCCAGGCGCTCGCGGATCAGCACATACGCGATGACGCTACCAGGTTGGATCCCGTAACCGTGGGACCGAGAGACGAGTCCCAATACAATCGTTATCTGCCGCTCAAAGTGAGTGGTGCCTCGTTCCCTATCCCGGACGTGCCACAGCTCAATGGTCGGAAGATCTCCAGCGTTGTCGTATTAGCACCCGTCGACTATAACTTTCAAGAGGAGAAGGAGATCGAGTCAAGGCAAGGCAGGCGGGTCAGCGATGCGCAGGCGGTCAAGTTTCTCGCCGGCGACACTCTGAAGCAACTGGTGAAAAAGCCAACCGCGGAGAACTACAAGAAGTGGTTGGAACAAGAGAGTCGTACGGACCCGCAGAAACAGTCGGTGGTACTGTTGGTGACCATGTAAGTTGGTAGGCGAGCGTTCGATGCCATAACTAATCACGCTTACCTACCCGTTTGCCTTCGTTAACTCCGTCCTCTTCGCTTCAAACGGCGATGGGCAATTACTCTTTAACGAGCCATATCCACTTCCATCGAGATCTTCCATGAACGCTCCTATTGATCCGCTTCCGTGAACATTCATCTCCTGGCAATAACGATCGCGATCGCCGAGCTTCACTTTCTTTCGGCTTTCATAAATACATATCCTTGCGACGGTGTTGCAGGCCAAAAGACGCGGAGCAGGCTGAGAAGGAGATCTTCATGTACGACGTGGGCTCGCAAACTGTCAGCAAACTGGATGGAGACTTGTCCACAGCGTTCGTAGATGCTGCCGAAAGTAACTCCGATCACACTGATTCCTTTCGCGATTAAAGTTTTCCATCATATTAAGTGATACACAAATGAGCGCCGTGGTATTTACCACGGTAGAAACTCACTTAATATGGAAATGGAAAACGAACAAGGTTTAGCGTGCCAAGTCCGAAAATGACACAATGAATTCTTCTGTCATCTCGCATGTTATCTTAAGATTACAATGAAACCAGAACAAGGTTCAAGAACGGTAAAGGACATAAAAATACAAGTATTCTTGTAGATATTTTAACTATGTATTATTATGTATATATTGATTTTATATTTTTTTTTATACAAAATAAAACGCAATTTTTTTTTACGTGTAAATCGATCACCCTTCTGCCTCGCGTAACGCTTACAAACTTCGTAAGCTTGGATTTACTCTATGATAATTTGAATTTTGTTGCAATCTATAGCTGTAATTACAAAGTTTTAGTTGACTCGATTCAGCTCAAAGTAATTTGCACATCCAGAATTTAATTGCAACTTTAATTAAGTTGAACACATGCAATTTACATGCATTGTTAGCAGTCTGTTAGAGGCATCTGTTTTTGTGCCTTTCAAATTTCATTTACGTGAAATTACAATTGAACACACTTTTGTAATAATCCTATCGGCAGTAGTAATATTAGAAATTAATAATAATGGATTTATTAACATCTTTAAGACCCACAACACTCTTCTTTAAACGTGCGAATATTCCACTAAAAAATTGTGGAATGATATGTTTAAGTACAAAAATATCTGCAGAATAATATGCCTTCATTTTTACTGCATCAAAATGTTTTGCAATGATTATCGTTTAACAAAATGTAAGCAGTAAATGTGCAAATGTCTAGGTACATTTGGCATACTTAATAATGTCAAGTATCTTTTAAGTTGGTACTCATGGCGGAGGTTCGTATATCGTTTAGTGCAATCGAGTGAAGTAGGTTGGTGTTTTAGTAAAAAAATTGAAATATAAATAACATTCTGACATTAACTAGGACACAGTAAGCATAAAATACAATAATTATGATAATCCTATATTGAGGTAATTTAGATATTTTAAGCACAGTGTTTGTAACAAGTGTATTTATCACCAGTATAGGTTAGCTCGCTCCACATCGTTCCAAATGAAAATATTGAGAGAGTGATTTACGCGAATACCTTTTTCAAAGAATTCTATTGATGAAAATATAAAAATGTCCAGCAGTAGCTCTGAAAGTAGTGACGATAGCCGTCACGAAAAGTCGCGGAAAAGCCATAAACACAGACGCGACGAGAGCCCTAACCAAGACAGACGATCGAGCAGAAAGGAATCGGGCAGCAAGAGTAAAAGTTACAAAGACAGTAGAGAAGGTAGGGACGTCCACAAATTTAGCAGAGACGTAAGAAGAGAAAATAATGATGTGCATCGTGATAGATCACAACGCGAACGGGATAGGGAATATAGGGATAGCCGACATGAGCATCTAAGGAGGGAAGATGAGAGGCAGTACGATAGAAGAAGGTACGATAGATCACCTCAGAGAAGGGATGAACCTCGACCAAGATACAGAGATTACGAAGAGAAAAATAGGAAACACAGAGAGCCTACAGAATATAACAAGAGACACGTTGACTTTAATAAAGAAAGAAGAAATAATTTTGAGGATGCAAAAATGAGAAAGGATCATCCTTCACCAGAATGGGGTAAACCAGCTGTGAAAACAGAATCTAAACCAAAGCCACAAGAGAAAGAGAAGCCAAATTTTGAATTATCTGGAAAATTAACAGAAGATACAAACACTGTAAATGGTATAGTCATTAAGTATGCTGAACCTTCGGATGCAAGAAAACCTAAGCGCAGATGGAGGTTGTATCCATTCAAAGGAGAAAAAGCTTTACCTACATTGTTTGTCCATAGACAATCAGCATACTTAATGGGTAGAGATCGCAAAATTGCTGATATACCTTTAGATCATCCATCGTGTTCTAAGCAACATGCTGTCTTACAGTATCGTTTAGTATCTTTTCAAAAAGAGGGTGGTGGAGAAGGCAGACGAATTCGCCCATATCTGATAGATTTAGAGTCTGCGAATGGTACGTTTGTAAATAATGTAAAATTAGAACCAAGAAGATATCATGAATTATTGGAAAGGGATGTGGTACGTTTTGGATTCAGCTCTAGAGAGTATGTTCTACTACATGAACATAGCAAAGACGATTCTTTAGATGATGATGTTCCCTTAAGTACCACAACTACAACTACTGTTACTACCACTACATAGGTAACATTACGTTTTACAATTTCTAATACTTACTAAACCTAATTTTTTTACATTTAATTTTTCTTACATTCTATATTCCAGGGTATTGTAAAATATTTAAAACATTATGATATTTTAAATACATACATTAACAGAATATAATATTACCTATTAGGACTAGTTTATGATTTTTCTTTAAAGAGTACTATCGTGAACAAAGTTAGTACAATTCTTATATAGGGTATTTATGACTACAATATTTGTTCTAATGAAATTTCCAACTTCGCAAAACAAATTGTTGGTACACAAGTTTTACATTTTGTGTAATTAGAAACAAAAATTGATTGTAATAAATCACTTTTGAAATACATTATAATTTATTCATTTACATTTAAAACTTTATTCACCCAAAACCTAGACAATAAATTTTATATGTTATATGCAACTTGTAACATCACCGGCATGTTGATACAAACATGTATGTATATATAAAATATACAAAATTCATACAATAATTGTTTCCTTAGCAATATATTCTTTAAAGGTATTTATAGGAATTAACTTATTACTATCTAAAACTTACATACTTTGTAAGGAACTAACAATATATAGATTATAGAAGGGTGGTTTTTAAATAGAACGATTACCAAAAGTTTCGCGAAATTTATCGGACTATTTTATTGATCAATAGTCACAGATATTGGATCCATTTCATGTTTATACATTATTACGTATCTGTTGCTGTAATGTATACATTTTAATGACCTTGACTCTTTTAAACGCTTATCCTTTTAATACACTAATTTACCAAAATATTATTTTCAGAAAGTACATATCCAGGTTTCGTTCCTATTACTACTATGCTAACTCGTTAATTCTCTGGGAATGGATACTTACAATATTATTTTAATACTTCAAAAGTGTTTGAAATTTAAAAAAATATCAAATTTATTTACAGTATTTCTCATCTCGTCTCTATCCTCGAATTTTATTGCTCGCGAAATATTCAGTCGTATAAATTCTTAATTCTTAATTGTACTATTTTTAAAAGGACCACTAAATATACACGTAAAACTTAACAAATCCTTACGTAACATGAATATCAATTTCCATACTATATTATATACTATCACCAAATATGAAATTTGTACAATGAACGGTGAGAATTTAATCATACTCTCTTTCGTGACATTAAATAAATACATTGGTTGCGGTAACAAGTATAAAATTATCGCAGATTAATACTCTCTAGCTGTTCTCATTTCTGAGATGCTATGCAACAGCTCTGATTGTCAACTAAAACTAATACAATTACAATTAAAAACTTTCTGCCACAATTCGTCTAAAATGTCAGATAATAAAATTTAAATATGTACATATATTAATATATGGCAGTTTAAAGCTATGGAACTTCACGCGTATCTTCAGTTACGATATAGTTATTATAGTATAATGACTCGTCAAGTGATTTAATCCCCTCGATTTCTGACAACATCTTCACGATCCATTTACTCTAACAGCATCTGTATTGATATTCGTATACGTAACTATATTATTACTATCTTCAACAACCGGAGTTTGCCTCAATAAATTCAATAGCGCACTGTTTATCACCAAAGGAATATTAGCTTTACCATTTTGTAAGTTGGAATGAGTCCTTTGAATTTTTGGCAACGAGCTCTTCGTAACGTTATTGTCGTTTGATTCTCCGGTCCCTCCAATAACGCTGTTCTTTAACGGAAGAACATTTTGTGAACTAATTAACGATGAACTAGGTCGAGTGGGTGGAGCTAAACTAATGTTCGAGCTTAAAGAACTAGAACTTCTACCTTCTAAGCTTATTTCGGATCCTCGTCGTTCGGACATGTTTCTTTTATTCTTTCGATGATCAGTCAATGACGTAAAGGAATCTCTCTTCAAGATCGCCTTGATAGTGGGATTAGTTAACTTCGAGCTATCTAAAGTGTTACATTTTTCAGTCATACTTGCGATCGATGCTCTTTTACGTTCTGGCAAATTCAAACTGGATATCGACGATCTCTTATCACACTTTCTCTCCGTCTGCTCTTTAGCATCGATCGAAGCATCCTTTTGCTCTTGCGATGCATCAGAATGCAAATTGTTCTTCGCATCTGCGTTTAAGCTAGCTTTATTCAGATTAGATAAATTTTGATCAGAGATATGAACCGACCGTGGCACTTCGTATCCGTTCGTTGAATTCTCCCTTGGAATAATGTCCTCGTTATCCGCTAATAACTCTAGATATTTCGGTACTTCACCCGATTGTGACGTAAGCGCTGCGTTATGGGAATTCTGGAGGAACGGTTGCATATCTCGACTGCTTTCCGAGCTGCTGGATTTCCATGAATTTCCTGGGAAAATCAACCGATTGCATGTTACATCCATTCTTGATTAATAAATCTATCATGAGCTGAAGTGAGAAAGAAAGAGATATCGATAGATGAAGCGGTGTACGTAGATGATTTTTAGAAAGGCAACCTACCTGAGGTATTATGATTTTGATTCTCGTCAGCAAAGTAAGCCATGTTAGACACGCCTGCAAGCATGAGCCATGCAATGATAAATATGTACTTAAGCGGATTGTTACATTTATATATTAATCACTTTTCTATTAGATGATAAAGCAGCTATAGCTTGCTAGTTTAGAATTTCAATTGTATCCAAAGAATTGTGAAAATCGCGTGGTCACGTAATTATATATACAGAAGGTACAAGATGGCTTTTAGTCATGGATGTTCGAAAATTTGTGTGGTCCATGCCAAAGATTCTTGTAATGCAGACATTGGTGTACGAGCCGAACTTACCTCTTCTGGCCAAGTAATGGCCAGCGTGAACTGGACTCAACGGCGCGTCTTCTATTGTACTTCGAAGACTAACTATATTCTCAAGGCAAGCTTTAAAGCTTGGCCTCGAATCAGCAGCGCTCCAACAACGCAACATCAGCTGATGTAAGGCTGGTGGACAGTTTAGAGGTTGAGGCAGTCTTCCACCTGCTCGCACGTGGTGCAACACTTCAATATTCGTTCTGGCAGGATATGGTTGCTGACCCAAAGACGTAATTTCCCACATTAGCACACCAAACGCCCATACATCGCTCTGCGAGGTAAACACGCCATCAACTAAGGACTCAGGCGCCATCCACCTAACCGGCAGTAATCCCTCCCCTTCCTGCAATGAAAAGTCCAACAATTTCTGTATTTTCTGACACAGTTATCAGTTAGTGGATCAGAGAGATACTCACTTTTCGATAGTAATCGTTTTTGTATATGTCTCTGGCAAGTCCAAAATCACCGATCTTAACGACACGATTCTCTCGATCTCTGGCAGACACCAGACAGTTTCTGCACGCGAGATCTCTATGTACAAAGTGGAGCTCCTCCAAGTAACGACATCCTCTCGCCACGTCCTCGCACATAGCGAGTAAATCTTGTAGACGTAAAGCGTGTGGATCCAACGGTTGTAAAGATCGACTTGCTCTTAGATAGCTCAGCAAATCTCCTGCTTCCATCAGTTCCAATACCAACAGGGGTGGGTCTGTGTCTAAGCAAACTCCCAGAAGTCTGAGCACGTGTTTATGTCGGAAATGGCTCATCAATCGAGCCTCCTGAAGGAACTCTGTCTTTTCCTGAGCCGAGGCTCCCTTTCGAAGCGTTTTTATTGCAACTGGCGTTACTCCTGGCCTCTCTAAATCCTTTGCGTTCCCTTGAAATACCTAAAAGATTTTTCATTTGTAATAACTGAGTTTTCCATGCTTTTATCGTTGCCACTTACTTCTCCAAATGCTCCGCTACCCAAAAACTTCGCTAACGTGATCTGTTCCCTTCTGATTTTAGGAAGCGTAGAGTCATCCGGGTCATTTTGCAAGGTGGAAGCGTATAACGCGTTGGACTGAACAAAATTCCCCCGTGGTATTTCACGGAGAGTCGCTAGCTCAACGTCGCTCACTAACGGAGGTAACACCGCCTTTTTGTCCTCTTTGCGTTGCCGGTACACTGCTGGATTATAAAACGTATCCTTTATACTTCTATCAGCTGCGCTTCGAGCGCATCCGCGTAGACAAGAGTTATTTTAAACGTTTAAAAAGCGCACTTTATTTAGAATCGTTATACACTTACGGCAAAGGAAATAACAGAAGCAAATGAGCATAATAATGATAACGGGGACGCTGAGTCCCAAGACTAAGCCGAGGTGCTGCTGTGCAGCCAGTATTCCTCCGGTAGCTTCCGTTAAGTCAATGATCGGGCTCGATCTGCTCCAAGCCCCGAATCCGTACGCATTTTTTGCTTGAACACGAAACCGATACTTGTCGTTCATCTCTCCAGTGATTATCCAATAGTTGTCCGTCCCGTTGTAGTACAACTTCCAGCTTGCGTTCTCGTTGAAGTCTATTTGCCCGTTCATCTCGCTGATCTTCATACCCCCAACGCGGTACAACGTGATCTGCGAGCCGTGAGCTTGCGCAGGCTCCCAGTTCAATTGGTAAACGGAATTGCGGAGTTTAGTCACCGTAGGCATTCCTGGAGCACTTGGTACATCACCTATTTCACAAATAATTCGAAACGATCCGTTTACACGATTCAAGAAAAGAAACGAGGATCAATTTAAACGTTATAGCGCGTGTCAAGTTGATTACCTAGCGTTTGAAACGTGAACCTTCCATCGGATGGCCACACGAAGTCCTTCTTATAATTCGGGTATCTCAATAGCAGACGGAATTTGTACAGAGTTCGCGGTTGCAATTTCTTGATGAAGTACGTCACTTTGTCATCCTCCATCTTGGAATCGTTCGCCACTTGCCAATCCTCCACGGCGACGTCCTTGTACTCCAACGTGTACCTGACCATCAAGCCGATGGTTGGTACCCAAGATACGTTCATACTGTTCACGCTGACTCCGGCTACCGTTAAATTATTCGGCTCCGGGTACATCATGACTTCTTGCCCAAGACTCACGCTGTAATTGTCGTTGCCGTGAGCTGGATAAGCGCGAACGAACACAATGTACTTTTGATCGGGCAGCCATGGTTCCAATATAGTGAAGAATCTCCCATCAGCTGTGCGTTCGTTACCCTTTATAAACTGTTCCCCCTTCTGCCGTGCGCCATTAATCACATTGTCCAGTCTCCAATGTACTTCGTATCGTACCGCCGCGGCATTTAACACCTTTGGCGGCATCCAGTACACGATGGCCGAAGTTGGCGTCAGAGCCTCGACGGTTACGTTTTCCGGAGCCGTTGGAGTGCCTGCCTCGGTTCTCAACACGACACCCGAACCGAACTCCAAGCTCATCGACTCTAAGTCGGCGTAGTAATTACTTAACGCCAGTTTCAATCTGTACTTCGTGAATGGCTTCAGATCCTTTACTTCGTATGTCGTTTCGTAAGTTTGCAGCTTCGTTCTGTCACTATCCTCGCACATGTTGGGGTCGTTCTCCAAGCATTGAGAGACGTACACGGTGTACAGCGTCGTGGGCAAGCTGTACACCTCGCAGCCAAACTGAGGGACAGGCTGCGGAAATCGGACGGTGATGCTGCTCGCCGTTTTGTTCTTTTCTTCCACGTTGTAAGACACTTGGCGAGGGATTAGACAGTTCGCGATCGGATAAGTTTGCAGAGATTTCCCTAGCGCTTTGATGCTTCGTACGGATGGTAGATAGAAGTGCTTGATATCTCCGTCATCGGGATACTTTTTGTTTATAAAGTAAATCTGGTCCTCCGTCGTGTTCGACCAATAGATGTTCATCTTGTCGACGGTCAACGACGTAGGTGGCAATCCTTTGTTGAAACCAGCGCTAGCGATCAAACTACATTCGCATCCGTCGATGTCAGCGATGTTCAGGTGCCCTTCCATCGAAATCCAGTACATCACTGGTTTCTGATAATTCGTACTGTCGATTGTCATCACAGGGACCACGGACGGTCTGAACGGACAGGAACAATCATTCTTATGATTGAAGAACGGTTGAAGAGCTTTTCCGTTCAAATCTGACTGCATTATTACTCCGCCGTCTTTTTTAGTCAGTTCTATCCAATACAAGGACCTGTAACAAATTGAATCAGGTTACATGATAAGTTTATAATACGTTTAGGAGAAGGAATTGTTTAAGCAATTATTAAGTACCCTGTGGATGGCAATATATCCAAATTCACGATACGTCTGCTCGCGTTAGCGATGTTTTCGTACTTAAGAATTCCAGCTTGCCACATGGTCAGGTCCAACTTCATGATTTTACCACCGATTTCTCGATAACTCGACTCAGACCAGTACAGATGCCTCGCAACCCAATCAGCGGTTATGCTGAGCGCGGTATTGTTCAGAGTTAACATTTTAGTGACGTTCGCACCGTTCAAATCGGAGGTTACCAATTCCTGCATCTCGTTGATCCAATAAACGTTACTCTCCGCGGCCAGGTAGGTTACCTCGACCGCGACGTGTCGCGTGATGGTGTAGTTCACTTCCTGGTCTAAATCGGATATTCTGACCGCGTCCAGCGTGGCTACCAGCAATTGCGGTACCGGATTCTCGTATATCGTTGAAACGTTGATCACGTCGGTGTATGGTCCGGCGCCAATCTCCGTGTGTGCTCGAACTTGAAAGTAGTAGGTCGTATTTGGCAAGAGGTCCTGGACCGTATGCTCCAGCAACGTAGACGGGATCAAGGACTGGCCGCATATCTGTAGCTCCAGGTTATTCTCTTTAAACCAACACTGCACCGTGTATCCGGTGATCAGACCGTTCGTGAATTCTGGCTGGTCCCATCTGTAAGAAAACCATCGATCATTTCAAAAGAGTAATTCTAAAAATACAATATCCTCCACATGATTCTTTTACTTTTCCTTACCTAAATATCGCAAATATTTCAACATTTTCGCTAAGTGGTTCCTTGTGAAACTCTATGAACGCTCTAGGATTCGTTGGCTGGCTCGGTACACTCTGCGGTGACCTGAGTATCTTCCTGGTATGGTGCGCGGTCTCCCAATACGTAAACGCTTTCACAGTCACCTCCAGAATCGAATAGGGCAAGATCTGCTCTGAATTATTGTAAGGCATCGAGGTCTCCGTTGTTATTTCCGGGTTCGAGTTGGTGTTGATGTAATCGGCGAATTTCACTTCGTAGAATACGGTCCCGTAATTGATGTTCTCCACTGGATCCCATGATATGTTGAAGTTCCGCCAGGTCCCTTTCACTCTAATACTGTTATAGCTCACCGCGTTTGGCAACACCACCACGGTTTCCGACGTGAGGTTCTTGGGATACTGATGAAGCGCTGGATCCATGATTGCCACCATATTAAGGCCAGACAAAGTGATACCATTTATTATGGCCGTGTTCTGGCCAAACAGATCACCTATCACCGCGTTCCGGTCGTCTTGGAGCCACAGAAGGTGTTCCGAGAAGTAGCATAGGGGGCCTTGCATATTTGGATGTTGCAAAGCTGAAACCTGAAACCAGATTATTGAGGAAAACCATTTTTATTGGAAAATTTGGCGGGACATACCTTTTCAGGCACGATCTTGCGACTCATCGGAATCCTTTCGGATGTTGGTGCTCGATAAACAATGGACCCACTCTCGTAGCTTCGAACGATCCAATAAACGTATCTGTTTTCCGTGTCCAACGTTAAGCCCATCACTTGTTTCCCGTTAAATATTTCATCCGAATGGTAGTATCTTCTGTCTTGGCCGTTTAAACGTGCCACTTCAACAGCGTGACCCGTGGACCAATACAGATACGCCTCCAAAGAGTCGATCATCAGTTCCTTAACGATGGCCAGAATCGACATGGGTTCTTGGTGTGATCCATTTAAATTCGCTCTCGTTATCTGAATGAAAATTATAGGAAGATATATTGATATCGATTGAAGCGTTTAAACTAATCGAATCAGTCGAGGCGAATGTCACGTTACTTACAATTTGTTGCTTTGGGTTAGCCCAGTACAACTTCTTCGATATCCAGTCGACAGCAACGCTCCCAACCGAGTGAATGTTCATTTTTGATTTTTGATGGTTTGTGATATTGTATCGATACAATGCAGAATTGTTGCCCACGATGTACAGCACGTCCTTGTACCAGCTGACGTCAACGATGTGATAATCAACCTCCGTCTCCTTCAAGCTTGTTTTATAGATCAAGGTATCGATATTCTCTCCAGTTACATCGCTTCTTAAGAGACCTTCGTTTGCGGACCACAAAATAGACGCGTGCGATCCGTACCTGAAAAGTGATAAAAAAAATGATTTTATACGATCTACATCCCTATCCTTGTTGCTTAAAGCAGTGTACAATTTACCTCAACGTTCTGCCCCTGAACTCAGTGGACCAAGGTCCTCTGCCAGCGCTAGTGTAAGCTGCAGCTTTGATCGAGTACTCCGATTTCTCTCGAAGCTTGTGCACCGTGTGAGACGAGCCAGCGATATCTTTCTGACGGATCGTCTCCCCTGTGGACTCGTCTTTAATCTCCAGCTCGTAGGACCAATTCTGCCAGGCGCCTTTGCCCTGACCGCCCAAAAGGTGAGGCGCCTGCCAAGAAACTTTGGCCCTCTCCACCCCGAGGACAGCTTGCACGCCCGTCGGCGGGTTCACCGGTACAGGAACCGGCTGGCTCGCGTCCATGAGTACATTGACGCTGACAAATGAACCGTTCGACCTGAAAGGGACGCTTTTATTGAGGCAACTGTATCGACATCCACGTTGCTCGCATAAGAATGAGCAACCCCACCTATCGGGGTATGCATTGTGGAAGTATCTATTCTGCCCGGAATGGTAACCCTCTATCAGTACTTCCTCCCCATTCGTCCAATAAAATAGACCGTTCGCCATAGCCAGGGAGACCACGTTCTTGAATTTCGGTTGTTGCGTGTTGCCACGAAGATTCAACACTTCGCGACCATCCAGGGAGACTGATATCACGGTGTTCTGGATGTGATGAGGTACCAGTAGACGGAAATTCGTGTGATCGACAGTGAAGGCACCCAGATCGGGGTCTTCTAGAATTAAGTATGGCTGAACCTATAAGAATCGATGCGAGAACACTTACGATGGATCTGATATATGATTTTACATTGAATATTCGATAATGAAGACTAGTGAAAAATTGCAAGCAGCCCTGTAAGGGTATTATTCGTAACGTACCTCGTGCTTCACCCCGTTACTTATGTCAGCCAGATCCAGACGGTACAAACCACCCCTGGTGACCCAGAACAAGTAACCATTGTAAGGATCAACCTCGATATGCGTGGGTCGCGTTAAGAAACCTGCCACAGCCACCGTCAAACCTCTTCCGTCCAGATTGCATCTAGCTATCTGCCAGACAGTGGTCGCGTGTTTCACCTCGCCCAAGATGTACAAGTGAAGGTTCAACCAGTCGACCGACAGGCTGAGGGGCTTGAAGTTTGCTTGACTGGGGCTGAGTATCACCGTGGGCTGAGTGGGTTTCGTGATCGACGTTCTGTACACGTATCCCAGGGAGTCAGAAATGAACAGCTGTGCAGACGCTATGTGAATCGCGACTCCACGAATTATGCTCGTGTTCTTGTAAATCACGCTGGGATCGTCCAACATGTCCGCATCCTGCTTCATAACCACATGTTGGCCGCCAAGAATCAAGATTGGTTCTTGCGTATCCTTCACTGGAATGTTAAGAATTTTGTTTGAAATTGTATTCTTCGAATAATATGGATAACTCGTCGAATTGTTAATTCTCGTGACAATGAAACACACCAGCCGGTTCTGGAGTAGTCGTGACATAAACTACAGCAGGGGGACCTTCGCCAACTCCGTTCCTCATGGTTACGCTTATGGAGTAATTCTTGTTCGGCTCGAGATTTTGGAACATGTAGTGATCTGTATTTTCGGAGACTGGTATATCCTGTGGATTGATTGTAAAACGTGTTAAACCGACTGTTAATGTGTCCGCCCATTTCGATCCCTCGCTAAGTACACGATTGGTATGCGAATAGGAAGAGAAACGCCATGCCAGAAACATATTTCGTGAGAGATCTGGTTCTTACAAGTTAACAAGCTGATATTAGTGGGGCAAAAAGTAACTCGATCAATTAGATGCAATGTTTAAAGCAGATATTTATCAGAAATCGTTGCTAGCTACATATTGCAGTCGCATTAGCATGCAGAACGATTACTAAAGATTCTAACAGCTTTCAAAAGTCGTGCATTTTTAACCCAAGCATACTCATCCCCTTTTATCAATTAACGAACATTATTACCGAATAGGAAAGGGTGGACAATCTTGCAGAACCAGTTGCTGCTTCACAGAGTGTCGATTGTTACAACAGTTAGAAAGAACAGAGAAGCGTAATCGACTTTGCATCAACGAACGTGTCGATGTGTGCCGCTAAACAGTGACAATAGCTTAAAGAATACGTGTGCTGAGACGTTGAAACGCGTTCGAGAGGAACGTTGCGTCTCGCTGAAGTGAAAAAAAAAAATAATAGCTATGTACACGCAATGGCTAACAATAATAAGAGCACAGGAGGACGAACGAACGTCGAGAGTATCGTTGGCATTATTGAAGTTCTGGCGTGGCGTATACCTTAAGCTGGGAGTGATCAGCCCCTTGCAGACGCAGGACATAAGACAAAAGTGGCCCATTCGGGAAAGGGCCCGGTTCCCAAGACACAGAGGCGCGGCAGCTGTCTACCGCCACCGCTCTTACAATTACCGGTGCTGAGGTTGGTAAACCAGCCGCCAGCGTTCGTATCACGACGCTTGGAGCGGAGACGATAGGTTCAGGATTGTGCTGTGACGATTTTAGGAGCAACGCTACGCGAAACTGCAACCAAAGACAAAGAGACATAAGATTTCTATACACAAATAGCACTTCGTCATCTGCAAGAGGAAACTTACCCTGTATTTCGTGTACGGTTGCAGATTCTCGACCAGAATCTGATCATCCTCTCCCCACGATTGATTCCTACAGTATTGCCAGGTCTCAGCCAGTTCCTCGTACCTCCATTGCACTAAGTACGATATGCCTCCGCCACGTCTTTCGATGTCTATTCCCTTCCATTCGAGGCGCAGGGAAGTCGCGGTCAACGAATCCGCGACCAGTGCTGGTGCCGGTGGAGTACCTATTTCCGCTGATAATTCACATCGATGACTATCAGTACGTTGTCGCATGAACGTTCAAACAATCGACAAAAGTCGATCGCGGCAAAAGACACTGCGAGAGGTGTCCTCCACTCGCAAACGTCAGCCCGCCATAACCCTACTATTTATGCTGAAAGCCTCTAAGTCGCTAGTCGTAAAGTTCGTGACATCATTTTCCGCGTATCAAGCGATGATCAACTTTTAACTCAAAGCCTGCGTCGTCCTCGATTACACGCGATGACCACGGATCGACAACGAGCCTTCGCTGAATACAAGAAGATCCTCGACGAGCTGAGAGCGACGTTCTACGAAAGATGGAAGGTTAACAAACCCGACAACGTGTCTCTGAATGACTTCGAGCGATATCGAACGGTCGGGACCGGTGCGTTCGGACGAGTTATACTTGTCAAGTATAAAGCGAACTCCCTGCCGTACGCCATGAAGGTCCTCGACAAAGCCAAGATCGTGAAGATGAAGCAAGTCGATCACACGTACAACGAGAAGAGGATACTACAGTGCGTCAGGTTCCCGTTCGTCGTCTACATGGAGTTCTGTTTCCAAGATAACTCCTACGTGTACATGGTGTTGCCGTATATAAACGGTGGCGAGATGTTCACGCACCTGAGACGAATGGGAAAGTTCGACGAGCCTCTGGCGCGTTTCTACGCCGCCCAGGTTGCGCTGGCTCTCGAGTACCTTCATCATTGCAGCCTCATTTACAGGGACTTGAAGCCGGAGAACATTTTGATCCAAAGCACGGGTTACATCCGAGTGACGGACCTCGGATTCTGCAAGATGATCGACGGTAGAACGTGGACGCTATGCGGCACACCGGAGTACCTCGCGCCAGAAGTGATCCTGTCGAAGGGCTACGGCACAGCCGTCGACTGGTGGAGTTTCGGTGTTCTGATTTACGAGATGAACGCTGGATACCCGCCGTTCTACTCGCGGGACCCAATGAAGATTTACGAGAAGATCGTCGCTGGCAAGTACAAGTTCCCTCACCACTTTGGCGAGGAGCTGAGGGACATCGTGAAGAACATGCTGCAAGTCGATCTGACCAGGAGGTACGGGAACCTGAAAGGCGGCCCCATAGACATCAAAGAGCACAGGTGGTTCCAGACGATCGATTGGAACGAGATCTATCATCAGAAAGTTCAGCCCAGCTTCATACCGAAATGCTCGTCGCCGGATGACACCAGCAATTTCGAACATTACGAGGAGCAACAGCTGAGAGTGGACACGGTTGATCGTTTTGCTAAAGAGTTTGCGAAGTTCTAACGAGGTTTGATCGTAACGTTCAATGATAAAGCTATGTGCATAGAGAAATGTGCACGCTGTAAGGGGTTCACTGTTGCGAGTAGAGTGTGTATTACCTTTCAGTTGCTGAAAGTAACGATTCAGCGCGTCGTGACAACCCAGAACACAGTATAATTCTTTGGGAGGCAGCAATTCTTGCGTTCCATTCTATAAACAATACAAGCTGGGTTAATATTTGATAAAGATCACGCTTGATGCGAGTAATAGAAAAGTAACGAAAAAGGAAAGAAACGCGATGTTTAACATTAGGATAGGAAGTAATACTGTTTCAATGTACTAACGCAGACTGCTTGACAGCTCGTGTCGAGTGCTCGTTGCCACGCTCCACATCCTTTTCTGCACTGTAACAGACGCAAAAAGAAATGAGTGTGAGATCCTGCGTTATGCTATGTTTGTTGTAAATTTGTAACCTTGCAATTGTATAGTTTATACAACATTCGACATTAAAAATG
This sequence comes from Xylocopa sonorina, assembly GCF_050948175.1. NCBI lineage: Eukaryota > Metazoa > Arthropoda > Insecta > Hymenoptera > Apidae > Xylocopa > Xylocopa sonorina. Next base: position 7,136,988 of record NC_135197.1, on the reverse strand, counting down.
AAACGTTCCGTTCCCTCGATACAGTACTTATGAAACGCGCACGATTGAATCGAGACGACCAATCGCTTGGCGCAAGGAACGAGGCGCGCTGCATCATTTTGGCATTGAAGTAACTGGAACGTCTGTAAGGCGAAATCGTATTCGAAAGATGTACGAGAAACGTATATACGAGGCACGTGCCTTCAAGTAACGCCCACGTTCATAAGGCAGCCGGTCGGTTCGTGCCAAGCATGGATTTGCGAACCGAAGTTTAACGCATTAACTTTCTGCACGAGAGGATGTGGGCATTTGTCGGCTACAACAAGTGAGCCGAAGGAGAAGAGGACGAGGAAGAAGACGAACGAACGATGAGCACGTGTGCGTCTGCGTTTGTTTTCCGATGAAGATCGCGATCGTTTACGTACTGGAACTTTTATGTCCAGACAAGACCTATGATGCGTTGCTTGGTTCTAGCCTCCTCTCAATTCTCGATAACCGTGCCGTGAGATCAGCAATGTTATCGTACGGAAAAATTGTGTTACCCCGATCGCTTACTAATAAACAATTCTCAATAAATGAAACTGAAACGGTTTACGTTGCCGCGTCTCGACGCGAAGAATCGACTCGGAAAGAAGCACCAGAGATCGTCCATGGTTGCAAGGTAAACATCGAAATTCGGTAGCTAAACGAACGGACGCGGGAACGAAAGATACGTTGCAAACCCATGGGTCTGTTCTTCGTGAGCGTCTCGAAGCGAAGCCCTGCTTGGCGAAACGTAAATACACAAAAGTGATACCGCAGGCTCGATGGCTTGAAGTACTGCGTTTCGACTGCTGTATGTATATGTTACTATGCTGTATGTTACGTATATAACTCGTTCCATCTTTTCAAGTGTCATTCTCCGGTGTTCTACGAGATGAATCCATACGTTTCGGCCGTGTTTCCTGTTCCAATCTCCAATTTTGCCCGGTAACAGGCGATAATTGACGTTTAATCCTGTTCTCGATGAAGATCGAGAGCCCCGTTATGGAAGTCCTCGTTACGTTGCTCCGCGTCGTTCGCGGACAGCTGTGCCTAGTAAAATCGCTATTCCAGCGTCGTATACCGAGATCCAAGAGAGCCATTTACCAATTGTCGGGCTGATCGACACTCTGCCGCGTTCGAGAGGCGCCGCACATAAATGATACTACGCTCGACATTCTAGAATAATAAGCTCGCCATCGAAAGCTTAATTCGGCTGGATTAGCGCACCACCTGCGTCAACCATAGCCTTTATGCTATGATACGCGACGTCTTTTATAACGTTACACTTATCTCCCTCCTATTCGAGGAGATGGTAAAGACGCGTCGCTTTAGAATATATAGACAAGCATGTCGAGCGTCGAAATGCTTTTCTCGCGATTAATTTGATAGCACGAACTTTTTTCCCGCCTTAAACTCGAAGGTCTCAGAATAAACGGGACAGCGGCCGTTCGAAGTCCTGATTAAATCTGGTCTTACGCGACTGTCCAATAATTATTATGTACGCGTGCGATGGCATTCGAGGGTATCGCATAGGTCAACTGTTCTGAAAAGTCTGGAAAGAAAGGGACCACCGGCACGTTAGATAAATAGGTTATTAATAAACATTTTGTGACGGTTCGATTTTACGGCTACGGAGCGGTTGGAACACGAACAGGCTTGATACGCACAGAGAGAGGATTCGAGTGAATTGAGTGCATTTACAGCGACAGATCTACGAAATGGGAGGAGAAACGCTCGTTACGAAGAATTATTTGGAGAGATCCCGTGTGTTAAAAATATAACCATCTTCTTTATCATTTTGAACCGGGTGGGAGGAGAAAAAGTAGATACGACAGAAGGGAATCGTGGCGCGCGCAATAAGAAGCGTCGACCGGGCATTTATCTTGGGAATGCACGATAGTTAAAACGGCCACTCTAACGACCCTAGACGAAGATAATTTTTATAACGTCTTAATTAATCATTCTCCTTGCGACACTTCGTTGCTTCGTGCCTGTATCAAGCGCCATCCCCTTTTTTCAATTAGTTGCCACGAAACGCAGCGTTTCATCGCTCGCTCGAATCCGTACGGCCGGATTCGGCCCGGCTCGTTAAACGGCCGTAATTTTCTCCGTTTCGAGAACGTCCCGATCGCGCGATGGGGGTTGACAAAACCATCAGACGGTGGAAAACAGCTGAAGCGCAGCGGCTCGACGTTGCGCCCGCTAATTTCTCACTTCCTCATTAAAACCTCAACACACATTACGCCCCAGCCTGGCCCTCGCTCTACTCGACTCCCCGTAGATCGTAGATCTTCATCCTACCACGGACGAGGATCTATCTGTTCTCTCGACGATTCGCTTCAGTACCCCGTTCACCGATTCTGCCCTGGGCTCCGACTGGACAAGACGTGAGCGATGAGACGCCTCGAAGGGGCAACGCGCCTCGACGAACCGTGTCCATTAATTGTCCGATTTCGAAAGTGGAAGGGTAGTCCTCGTGCGCTACTGACGGGCCATCAATTTTCGCTGCCTACTAGTATAAACATATAATAGGAGGGTTACAGTTTCAAATAGCATGGATGGTCTTGAAAGCATCGTTTGCAGGAAGCACAAAATGGAGTAGCTTCTGGTAGCCAATGTCAAGTAGCCGCGTTTGTCACGGAGATCCTTGATGCTAACGGTCCGCCACTTTAGAAGCGTACTCGAGTAACTGGAGTAGGTCTGCCAGATTCGTTTTCGCCAAAGATGCTTCCGAAACGTTTACTTCGCTCTCGTTTGTATACTTTGGTTCGCAGCGATATGCATTCGAAACGGGATGCTTGTGTCTCCGCGTGGACCAAGCACGGATGCATTTTTCGTTTCTGCGCGAGAATGGTACGCGCAGCGCAATATTTCGTATATACGTACAAAAGGAATTCCATGGCTATCGGTTGGCCGCTATCGAACCGTGAAATTACCGGAAGAGGCATCAAAGCTGAACCATCGAGCTTACGCGAACTCGCCCGATCGAACTTGCACGGCGAGAGTTCATACGGCCGTGCGATTGGTTACTCTCGTTTTCCATCTATGAAATTGCAAAAAAGGGGGACACCGTGTAAAACGAGACAGAGTTTAGCGACGCGCGTCGGTTAAAATCGTCCGTTTAACAGGAGGAAGGCAATTAGGGTTGCGTTTAGCAAAAAGTAGAGCATCTTCCTTTTGGATCGTGTCGAGCGCTTGAGCCGACCGTTATTCGTGCGCGTTACTAGAACGTACGAACCGTGAAACGAGGCGAGGGAGGAAATCGTTTCGAGAGCGATTCACGCACCGCGACTCGTGGCATTCGAGGCTTTTACGAGCCGAACACGCGAACCACGGCGCCGCAAGGTTGGTTAATACGCACGCGATCGGACGATCCAGAGAGCGTCTATTAAAATATGACATCCTCGTCAGGGACCAGACTTAATAATCGCGTTCCTCTCTTTTATTCCCTTTTTTTTTGGATGTCACGCGATAATTAAGTGTATCGCAGGCCCTTTTGTCCTTTTCGTAGCATTAATTGCGGTCCTCGTTTCCTACCCTGGAGACACGCGTTGCTGGATATCCTTCCGGTCGCGTTAGGGGTCCTTTCTCCGTTTCATCGCCCATCCCTATCCATGTCTCCCTTCCCAGAAGGTCTCTTCCCTTTGCGCTCGTCGGAACGTGTTAACGATCCTCCGTGATTTCGTTAAAGTCGTGGGAGATGATCAATTTCTAGCTTCTTCCACTGCGAGTTTCAGCTGGAGTTTACGCGGAAACATCAACATTCCACGGAGATATCGTCGCGGTGACGTTTTTCTGCGGATTTCCCCGACGGACTTCCGCGACGGGGCGAAAGAGGGAAAAGAGAGAGAGAAAGAGAGAGCGTGTAACTGAAGTGCGGAAAGAGACAAGCGAGCAGAGAGAGTGAATCCGGAGTCACACGGCAATTTGGCGACATCCGCCATAGGACGCACTTGTACGCGATCCAATTTAAAGTCACGAAGCCGTACAAGCCCGGCCATTCTTTCATTCGTACGCGTAATACGTATACACGTTCATCCATTCATTGGCTTTGGCCGCGTACGCTCGAACGTGGCGCGGGAGAAAGAGCCAGGAGAAAGGGAGACGGAGGACCTGACTTTGTTTTTATTTGCCGTTTACCGTCTATCTACTAGCGAGCCAGTGAACAGGCACCCCGGGGACGGCAGCGGAAGTACTTTCATTGTGCCAGGGGACCGGCGTCCCTTTATTTTCGTCTCCGACGTTCGACTATGTTAATAAACGTTCGACGATGCTCCCCGACGAACTTTAAATTCCCGCTACAGCCGACGCGAGAACCGTCCCCGTGGCGGCTGCAGACCTGGCGAAGGCGATCGGAGAACAGTTCCGGAAGTTCGAGTCTCTCTCGCGTGAATTATCGAAATTCGAAGCTACCCGAGCGAAAGGCGAGACGAAGAAATCGCACGAGCCATGGTCGAGTATATTTGTTAAACGCACGCTCGAGAAATTGCAATTCTGGTTCACTCACCTGGTCGATCTTGCATCGCACGCCGCAACCCAATTTCGAGCTGGAGTCGTCCGTTCGATTCTGGGAACCAGAGAATAAAATAAACATTATTTGACGGTAATTTTATAGGCGGTAGTATTTGTCGTTACACGCGGAATATGACGAAACGCTACGCAGTTGGTTCCTGATTGCGATCCATCGTCAACTTAGCATGCGATGATTGAAATTCATGAACCAACAGGTGACACGAGCGCTGCTCTTGAATAAATATGATCCTTAAGGTAATTACGTATGCATAGGAACTTGTCGACTCCCGAAATTCCCATGGCGGTACGCATGGCTTCACACCCTTGTTATCAGCCCCGGAATTGTTCGCCAGCAACCCTCGCGTCCACTCGGCTCCTGGTACGCGTTCCGTAAAACTTTTCCTCTCTTTTTAACAATTTGCCATCGTTTCCATTAAAAACCGGACGCGCACCTGTATACCGGAAGCGGAGCAACGTACAGGTGCGAACGGTGTAACGACCGCGTTATCCGAAACGGTAGGCCAGGACTCTGCGACTTGGCACGATTATTCGGCGATTCATTCGCGACAGACTAGGTGTACCGGGGGTGTCAATTGAACCGGATGAGACAATTTACTATCTTTTAAAGCTGGCAAGCGATTCAATTTATTTTCTGCGGCCCCTGCACGCACGCTGCCGTTATCGTCGTTCGAATCCCAACTTTTTTCCAACGCGCGTTCACCAGCGTTCGCCAAACGTTCGCGAGAGCAGCTCTGGTGAACGCCTTCGACCGCGCCCTTTTATCAGTACTCGCTGTATCTGGTACTCGAAACTTGGAAGCTAAAATTCGCGTAACATGCATGAACGTGAACCGTGCACGGGTGTTCTGTTTTCCCAGTGGAAGAACAGAAAGCACGATCGGTGACGGAGTCGCGTGATAACGAAAGGCCGGAGAGACGGTGCAGTGTTTTCGCGACTATCGCCTCTCGGCGTGGATGTATCAATTTTACGATGAATTTTTTTCTATCTCTCCTTTCCATTGTCGAGGAATCTCGTTGTCCGTTCCTTGCCTCTTCGACTGACACGACGCTCGTTTAACTTTGCACCCGATTAATCAAACCGCCTAGACTGCCACACCATATGAAACCAAGTACCCCTGCGACATTACCATCCTGCTCGCTAGAACATTCTTCGCCGTTACATTCCACGGCGTAATTGAAATCTTGTACGGTTGATTTTTTCGTTGGTACTTTTCCGCTAGCATGCCCAGCCGCGCGCCTGGCCGTTTCCTTCCTCGATCGTTTCGAGAATCGCTTCGAATTATCGTGTCAGTGGATTTCAAACAGTCACTCCGTTTTATTGCGCCGGTTCTATCCAAGCTTCCTGTTCCCACTAAAAGGTGCACCAGGTTCCAAGCACGGAAATCAACCAGTAAAGAGCTGTTTTATCTGATCCGAGGTAATCGTCTAATGTGCGGCTGCTCGTCCTTCCGTACGTCCTTCCGTCATGTTCAACGTCTTTGTCACGCTTCGAAGCGTTCGCCAACTGTTGCACCTCGCCCCCAAAGTGGAGCCATCGACGTTCATGATTGGGTCTAATGACCGACCACCGGTTCTTCCCTCCGATTCCAACGCTCGCGCAAACAGATTTCCATCGAACTTTAATTCGTTACGCTTCGAGTGGACGATCGTTGCGTTGCCCAGTTCGAATCGCATGTTTGCTCGCGCTAATCTTCTTCAGCCGTGAACACCGGGCAAACAGCTGAAAAATTCATCGAAATCTAACTCAAACATCTAGCAATACGGCTCGCAGGCCTTTGACACGCTGAAAGCGTCCTGGGGTGTTTCAAGTCGAAGGTAAAGGGTATCAAGTTTTTTCGTGCGGTCTGGAATAAGCCACGGTCGCACGGTGTTGAATGTATACCGGACGGTGTCCACTCGGATGGAACATCTACCTTTGAAGTCTAAGGTTTGTCTTTGGCAAACACCTTAACGGTGTCCCTTTCTCTCCCTTCTTCTCTCACTCCCTTTACCTTTCGCCGACCGTTTGAAGAGCGATGCAGTCAACGTTCCAACGTTTGGCCGCACGCAAATATTGCGTTCGTCTACGAGCCTCGCCAATTATTCTCGCGTTACGGGACGAATTAAAAAGATACGCATCACCTCGCCTGGTTCACTTTGCACTCGTTACCACGGAGAACAGGAAGCATTTTCCGTCCCGATGTTTACGGTGGAAGACCATTTCCACGTCTTGCTCCTAAGCATAACAGTTGCGTAATAGTTCTTCGGGCTCTAACTCATCAAAGCTCAACGCAGTGGAATGGACGATTGTATAACTTCGTTCCAGTCGAAAGCGTAGTTCTTCGTACCTCGTACACCTTTTATTAAAAACTTGACGCGACGAACTGAAACCTCCCATCGTTTGGAAGAAATCATGGAACGCGCGGTCGAGTTTTTGTTCTATCACAAAGTCACGTCGAGGCGATCGAGCGCGCAGTCGCCGTTTAATTTCGTTAATTACCTTCAAGACCATGGGACGAATTAAAAACAACCGCCATCAGCTGCCACTCGTTACGATCCTCAAACTGATGTACACCGCGCTGGTGTACTGTGTACGTCTGCGTGGAACGTGCATGCGTTTTAATTGATATGACGTCATGTAAAGGAGCCGAAGCTTAGCTTCCCAGGATCCATCTGTTGCTTAGATCCACGAACAACATTCCACGATGTTCCTGTTTCCAGGGATCCTCGATCGTTATTAAAATGAATGACAATATTTCCCGAGCGAGCCCCACGATTCGAAATTCACCCATTTACGACCGCTTTGTAGGACGGATCACTAATTCGTTGATCGTGAGAGAGTATCAACCGTATCCATCGCGCTTTGGAAACGAAACTCCCTCGAATTCACGAAATCTCAATAGATGTGGGCCTCTCGCCCGTATACCTACGTGCCTAACGCCGAATTCCACCGTAAAACCGCGCGAAGGGCTTTTCCTCGTCCCCTACCGTGTAGACTTTCCCTCGATAAATTCAGTTTCAACTAAACAACAACAAAAATGAGGAATTCTACGGATATACGCGTGGAACATAGAAATGCCATTGTCGCTTCGAACAATCCCAAATCGGATATCAATCTTCCCTACGATATCATTCATCATCCGATCCTTCAACTTCCAATATCGTTTTGAAATAAATCTTGCCTAATCGCGGCTCGATTACACGAGATTTCACTTCGCAGTTGACAAAGCCTGTTTCTTTTACCAACTGGATTCGTCTGCTTACGCTGTGACGGTGATTAGCGAAACTCGAGTTCAGAACACTGTGTCTGCATCCACGCGAAGCTTTCGTCCTCTTTTCGATCGTACGTCGCGAAATGAAGGAGTAGAAGAGAAACTGGAATAGAATCGAGGATCGCGACAGATTCGTACGGAGCGATTCGAAAATTTCGCACGATTATCGATGCACTCGGCGGTGAATCCGTAGCAAGTAACGAGGCACGCGTTGTACGTGAGAGGATGTGGCCGGCAGGAAGTTCATTGTGTACGGCTACACATATAATGTTGCACGTCGAACGATCCTGCGGATTCTACGTAGTTTCGTGTCAGCGACAAATCGTAGCCTGGATTGCCTCTGCGCTCGCTTACGATCCTCGTGCATAGATCGCCAGCCCGTTGAATCGCGACGCGGTACGCTCGCGTTTCGCTCGTCGAGAAATCGTATGTAGGTTAACGCGTGGGCTGGGATCCATTGCACGGGCCGTTTAACTAATTATTTTTCAATTAAACGGGAAGAAATTCAGCGCGGCGCGTCCTCGAAATTGAGGAATTCCAGCGGGCAACATCGAGCGGACTGAGTCGAGCGCGCGAACCAGCGATTACGTCAATTTACCTGGGTTATTGAAGCGCACGAAATTGTTTCGCGCAAACGGTGTGAGAAACGACGGGATTAGCCAGCGGCCTGTGACGGTCCACGTCGAAATCGTGACGCGCCCGAGTTTAGAAAGCTAATCGAGTCCCGGGGTTATGCAAGCGTGGTAAGGTCATCCTAGGCATCACCTCGAGATACGATAACCCGACGTCGTCGTTGTTACTACTGGTGTTTAGAAACATGGGCGCCATCCGTGCGCGATGCAGCACAAACACGGGTGTTAATCGAAATCGATTCTTGTAAATTGCGCCGCGTTTTTTCGCCCAACTCTAACCACGATCCGAAGCCTCCTTATCGTTCGTATCGACGGTTGCCTCTCTCGAGTCTCGTGATGACGAAAATCGACGAGGAAAAAACGGAGGGGCAAGATCGAGCGGAGAACGAAGGGAAGATAAGGGATCGAGAAGTTGATTTCTTTTATCTGGCGGCGGGTAATTGAAATGCACCGTTTCGAGGAACGTTTCCCCGTTCGAGGAGATATCGATGAACGCGCTCGCCCTGTTGAAATTAACCTAATCCGTCTCCTGGTACCCACGATGCTCCGAGAACTCCGTCGAACAGAGTTCTCGCGGTTCTCGTGTGAACAGGCTCCCGGTAAAAAGCTGGTAATCACTGTCTTCGGCAATTGGCGTGAACGAAATTGCCAGCAATTATCAATTAAACTCTCCACGAAAGGATCGGTTTAATCATTCCTCCAGACCGCCTTTTGTTACATTTATCACTCCTGATGCATCCTTTCAATCGTCTCAATCGCCCTTTGTAGAAGCCGAAAGAGACGAGATGAGAAAAAAAAAAAACGGACAAGAAAGGTACGCTTTCGCGTGATTCGCTCCAAAGATCTTCGAGGTTGAACGGATTCGTACTCGCGTCCCGTGAGACGACCAAAAGTTCAGCGACGTTTTACGGAAAGGCGTAAAGGGAGAAATAGAGAAGAGAAAAATGATTAGAAGCTCCTGTATCTGTTACAACTCGTCTTTCATCCTCGAGACCGTGCTTATGGACTGCGATGATGCGCCGCGTCGTGTAGTTAAGTTAATTAATGAATGGTACAGTCGGGATGGAGAGTGGACTTAAATTGATACGTCCTTCGTGCGGAGCCATTTTTGTGCTACGCTCGCCTCGCTCCGAGAACGCTTCTCGCGGTTCCAACGAATCGACTATTTTCTCTATCTTTCTGCCTCGTCTGCATTTCTGTATCCTTCTCGTTGAAGAAGTTGCGTTACTTTCTTTCTCGAGACGAACTTCGATATCTCCGCGAACCGTGAGAGCGAAAAAACGACGAGAAAATCCCGTGTATACGCACAGGCGCACACGTCGGAAGACGTCATCAGCGGACGAAAATAATCAACACCCCTCGCGAAAAAAACTATCGAAAGGGTAACGCGATGATCACGGTTCGATTTCTGTCTCCTCTCGTCTCGTCTCGTTTCGTTCCGTTGCGCCAAGCATGAACTTCGCGTCTGTACTGACCTCTTCGCTATGGAATCGCGCACGATAAACTAATTTTTCCCGCGATTGCGATTATTTATTGCTATAAACAGTATTGTTCGCGCGGAGTGCACCCGTGCTGTGAAAATATAGAATGGAAAAAACGTCCGTTTATTTCACGCACGATTTAGCAAACCAACATGCGTATTAGAGAACTTTTCATGTTTCAGCGTACGTAACGGAACGGACGTAACGGACACGCGACAGTCTTCGTGACTTTCATCTGCTGCCACTTTCATAACAAGAAGAGCGTACAATAATACCACCAGTAATCGCGCGGGATGCTGATAAACGACACGAAAATATTCAAAACAAAAAAGGAGACGGAAAAGATAGCGTTATTTTTTCAAGCGTCTTGTAATACTTAGTACCACGATTTTATACACATGTGCGAGATCTACAGAAACGATCTATTCCCTTTCGCCGTAATTCTACCTAGATTTCCAAGTCGTTCATCTTGTTTTACAGCTTCACTCGCTGGAAGACATCTTTCCCGAACGGAGTAAAGCATCGAAGACGCAACAGGTAACGCGTTCGAGACAAATGGCCAGACAATTTGTTACGTAGCATTCAAAATGGGAAATCGAGTGGACAGAGAACGTATTTCTGCTCCTTTCTTACGTCTTTCGAAGTCTCGGACGCGAGTTTAGAAATGTTCAATCGACAAGATTTCGTTTAGCGACTTATGCAGAAGTATCGTACACGATAAGCGAACTTTACACTTCCGTGTTCGTCAAGAATTTGATATGTACGTTACGAATAGCAAGATTCTGACCTGATTCAAGTCGAGTTCCGGGCATTTCGAAGCGCATTCCTCTTGGAGGTTGGCAGGAGTAGATCGATCTTCGAAGTCTTCTGGCAGAAGCGCCGAGACGCTTCCCGCCAGCGCCAGCACCGTCAGAAGCACACATAATCCCTTTGCTAACATAATATCCACAACCCCCCCTGAAACGAGCCCTCGATCACCCGGCACAGAATTCTCACGAGAGTTGCCTCAATCGTCGATCGTCATCGTTCTCTCGATCCCGACAACCTCCGCGACTGTCCAACAAAGTTCCAAACGTCGATCAAACTTCTTTCCTCCGCATTCTTCCACATCGATCCTCGAACTCGAGGTACTTCGAGTACTCTTCTAACGATTACTCTTCCTCTAATGATACTACGTTCACCAGTGGAATCGCGAACCTCACATTGATGATCAGACGCAACGAATCGGTTCTCCACCAAATATCACTTCTCGATTACCGTCTATGTGTATTATATTCTTGCGACGAATTGTCAACTGACGAGTAACTTCTCAGATGTTGCTCGCGAACCGTTTCGATTCACCATCAGGTATCGTAGATCACTGTGCTCGCGAGTAAAAATCATCAGGCGAAGTGTCCGTGTCCAAAAATTCGCACCAATCCCCACCACTTTTCACCTCGAGTCGTTTAGCGTACGAAGATCGAAATAGATTCTGGATTTGAATTTAATCTCGAATCACCTGTGTGACGTTTCGAGTCACGAGGCCCGCGCAGCAAGAGCCCGGCGTGGTTGTTGTTAATGTCTGGCAAGCATAAGAGCAACTGACTCCGAATGGCCACTAGAGAGTCAACTATCCCCCACCACGGCCACCCTTATCTGTTGCACTCTGGTTGACCAATTCTCCACGGTGGTGGTAGAGGCATACTCCAGCCGAGCTCGTACGTACACGCGAGCCCCGTCCAGGCTGTGCCTGCAGAACCTCCGAGGACGAACAGAAGGGAGGAACGATCCGAACCTTCGTTCATGCAGGTCCGACTGACCGAATGGTCAATTGGCAGATTGACCTGTTCTTACTATCCTCGTAAACTTTCATTCATACATTCGCACGTGCCGCTTTTGTAGCCGGGTGTTCGACACGTACCACCGACGCCATTCAAGACCAGGGAAAATGGAAATGTAAGTTGTTGACTAATTGTTTTTCTCTGTTTGTATCCACGCATAATAAAAGGAGGATCAGTTTATTAACCGAGTGTTAAACGTAGAAACGTCGAATTGAATCTGTATCACAGATTGGCTGGAGAACACTTCGTTAAGTCAACCACCCTCTTCTCGCGCGTTAGGTCGAGCCGCGTATTAAGGTTGGATGGTACAAAGCAAATTCGAGGCCGAGCTACGAGCAAATACCACCTATATTGACGTTTCGAGAAAGAATGCGACCCCTCGAAACATTTCTGTACACGTGCACTGTTGTCCCGACACCTTCAAGACGCACTCTATTGACAGTCCACCCTTTGAAAGGGGTGGATCGCGCGGTGAACGTTGGTGTTCCCTCGAAATTTTCAACTGGAAACGTTCGAATTTTCCGCTCAATTTTCTTCTCGCGACAATATTATTTTTCCTGCCGGTCGAATCGTACCGCTGTTTGTTTAACGTTGTTTTCCAGCCTTTGTTAACGTGGCCAAGTCAAAACGAGTCGTGAGTCATTTCGGTAGATTAAATCTGCGGACGACATGCGTCGGTTTGTATTATTTGTGTGACCATTGTCAGTCGTGGAGCAAACGCATCGGCTCTTTCTTTTCGACGACCCTAAAGGAATCTATTCTTCGACGCGTACGCATATCTATTCGATCGCGAGGGATTTCGATCTATCTTCGTCTCGTTCGCGTTTATACTGGTAAACGTTTACGTATTGAAGATACAATAAGTACGAGAGACCCTTTCAGTTCATGAGTGAATACGTAATTTTCTTCGCCACAAAATAAGAGTTAGGGTATCGTGGTCGTATGCGGTCCCATCCTTTTCCTCGTTTTTTTGATATCCATTGTTGGTCGTATGCCTGCGATACATTGTTATAGGGGAGAAGATTCGTGTTCGACGTTGAAAAGCGAAGACCAATCGATTAACGGGACGAGATTACGCGCAGACGAATTCAGAACAGGTTGTTATGAAACGACGGCGATCTGTGACACGTTAGTTCCAACCTCAATGGCGGTTACAGGTTACCTAGGGCTTCCTGCGGAAATGGCCAATATACTCCTCCGACCTCCAACTCACTCAGTCACTCGCTCACTCGGATCACTCCTGTTTGGTGTACCCCGTACCCATATGATCGCCCTGTCGCTCGACACGTACTCGTTACGGGTCATCATCGTGATCTATGCGCCTACAACAAACGTTACATCCTTAATCTGTCCTAGCCTGCTAATCCTACGCTCGTGCTGAACGAGAAAGTTGACGTTATTCTCCAACTGCAGACGGTCCGGGCAATTTCGCGGCGAGATTACACCGAGTTTACCACGACGAGGAGCGAACATCGCCCTGGACGAGATTTTCGGAGCTACCGATTAGCCTTGTAAGTGCCGACTGATATCATTGTTTTATCGCATTAAGAATTAAGTAATTAAAATGATGAAATTAAAAATTGTTGTTATTATTTTATTGTGACTTCACGAGAGCAATAAATTACAACCTCTTCTGTGTTATCTGTTCTTTTTTTCATTTAAATCTCGCTGTACGTAACGAATAAAAAACAGCATAATCAACGTTGAAGAGGCGATCGTTCTGTTGCGCTCACGACAAGATTTATTATGAAAGTGATCAGAAAAATCTGGTTTCCTAATGTGTATCAAATGCGACCCAATTCACACGTGCTCGTGCTCAGCCGTTTGTTTTGCATACAACGTGATTGCCGCACAAAGGGAGGACTTTTTATAAGACGTCTAGACCAGAGCTTAGCCTGCTTTACACGATACAGCAACAATTCGGCTCTATTAGGCCAATAAAGTGTATCAAAGAGGAGGAATGCGCCCCGCGTCAATCGTAAGTGTAGTGTCGGTTTGTCTGTCCGTGCACGGTGCTTTGATATACGGGGTGCGGGTGAGCAGTTAATTTAGATTGAATACTAGTGTAAGTCGAGAGACTTGGACCAAAGAGAAGAGGAACAGAAGCAGAACTGGAGGACGGTTGTAGAATAAGCACAAATGTTCTGGACTGACAAGAAATAGATCTGAAATATCTTTTATAATGAAAAAAAAGAGGGAACACCAACATCGGGAACCGAATCCAGGACCTACCGACCTTGGTAAACCAAAATTCCGGTTATATATATATGCACACACTCTTTACCCAACCCCTACCCTCCTTAATCACACACATATATATAAGATTTCTTGTTAATTTGTACTACATTTTTCTCTTCTCCTGTTGCGTCACAAAAGGCCAATTTTCTCTTCTTTGCTTCATTTCTCTGTCTTTAAGAAGAAACACACCGATGATGATGATGATTGATGGATGATGGGGAGGAGTTTTGAAAACCTTCAAGTGTTGTCATCTTTTTTCTTCCATTATAATTAATCACGAACAAACAAACATGTTACACGATGATCTTCAACAATTACTTTCAATTAATAGATGTCTTCAGATGAAGTATGGATCAAAACCCGAGGAGAATCGAACGCGAACCCTTCCGATCGGTAGGCCAAGATCCTGTCCTCGTAGCCACAGCGTCCCTCCTGATGTCTTCCTTATTGTATTTCCCTTTCTAGTCTAGTAAGTTCTTGCATATTTCAATAGTTTTATTGTAAGTTCTTGTCTATCTCGATAGCCTTATTGTAAGTTTTTGTATATTTCAATAGTTCTATTGTAATTCCTTGTATACTTCAATAGTTTTATTGTAATTTCTTGTATATTTCTATACTTTTATTATAATTTCTTGTATATTTCAATAATTTTATTGCAATTTCTTGTATATTTTAGTAGTTTTATTTTAATTTATTGTATACCTCCCGCTTTGAGGTAAGAGAGAGAAAGATATATAAGAAATCTATGAGAAAGAGTGAGACAGATTATGGTGACACTACTCTGGAACCCCTGGCGCCATCCCTGTAAAAAGTGCTCAAACTGGTCGCACACAATTATCGACAGCGAAGTGAACTACTTAAGAACTACTAGCGCCATTTGTACGGAAAGTACTGGAACTATTGCCAGACCAATTTCAGTGCCCCTCTCACCTCTAAAGCGGGAAATATAAAATAAATTATAATGGAACTACTAAAATATAGAACAAGTTACAATAAAACTATTGATATACATCCCGACAGTACAACTTTATCACAGCAAGAGTGCTGTGATATGACTTGCGCTATTATTTGTAAATAATATATATTTGCAGGCGGTATCAGCACTAGAACAGCACCGCACGCTGTTGCAGCACTACCTGCCGGACTTAAATCTAAATTTACAATTGATATTTATACATATATTTTATAAAACTATATTTAACTTTTGTTTCTATAGAAACATTAATTTTGAATTTGCATGTGCAATAGTATGAAACCACGTTTTCGCCCAATTCATAACCAAATTAGAAATTGATACTGCTTGGGAATAGCCATGCAAACCGGCCTTGTATCATGAGAATTTATATAGTAATTCAAGATGGAAGACGGTGAAAATAAAGCGGACGTTGGGCTGGATAAAGAGAAAAAGTCGTACGCCGGAATACCGGAGGCTGAATTTGTAGTAAGTACATTATTGTACCCGAAAATATTTATAATATATTATTATGAAGTTACTACCGGTATGTAATTCGAATGTATTCAGATTAAGTTCTGTCACCATGAATTTTTTTACGGATAAGTAATCCTCATGGCTATCAATAAAAATTGTTGTAAAAAGAACGGTAAAATGTTCTTTTCTAATATATTGATAGTTTTTTAGAATAAATCCTCTCTTATTGGTATATTTTAGTAAATTGCATGAGATATACTTTCTTGTAAAGCGAACCTTATATGGTCACAAAAGAATCATGACATTTAAATCTGTTACGAACGAAATTAACGTGTTCACGTTTCATATGAGATTTTCTAAATACAGGAAGATGTCGACGCTTTTATGGCAAGGCCTGAAAATGAATCGGCGGACAAAGTACTCCAAATGTTGGATGAAAACCATAGCAAATATAAATTTATGGAATATAGCTTGTTTAACAAACGGAGACGTCTAAAGGAACAAATTCCAGATCTCGAAAGGGCGTTAGAAATGGTTAAAAAATTACAAAAAGACAACAGCAAGGAGCTAGAAACTCAATTTCTTTTGTCAGAACAAGTCTATGCAAAAGCTATTATTCCACCTACCGATAAAGTGTGCTTGTGGTTAGGGGCTAATGTTATGTTAGAATATACTTTGCACGATGCACAAGAGATGTTAACAGAAAATATTGAAGCCGCCAAGAAAAAACTAGACTTTGTAGAACACGATTTGGATTTTGTAAGAGACCAGTTTACAACAACGGAAGTTAATATGGCACGTATTTATAATTGGGAAGTAAAGCGCAGACAAGCTGCCAAACCAACATGAAGGCTGTTTTTTTTTAACAAATTCAATTTGCACGCAATGAATGCCTAAAGCCCAACGGGTAACTATGAAAATAAATTTATATAAATAACACATGTCATCATTATGCGTTTTATAATTTTGTAATACTATATTCTTTTCTAGGTTACCACATTATCATAAAAAGAGCCTGTGAATAAAAAGTACTATCAGAAATTACTAATGGAACAAAGAATTCGAATACCATTTAGGTTATAAGCTAGATACACCAATATTTATGTATATTGTCACACAAATACATCTGAATTCTAACTTAATCTGTTATTTCATACGCTAATAATAAATTCTCTTACCACATTTATTACATTATGCTTAACCTTACATTTTGATAATTTTTGCAAAAAGAAAAGAAATACATGATTCGCATAGAAAAATAATACGTTACATTTGCTATAGAAATATCACATTAACCAAAAATTTGATTTTCGCTTTGCTTTCTAATTTATCATCATCCTGCTTTTATACTTTGATTACAAACTATTCTTATGTTTGTAGACATGTTTAATTTTGTTCAAACGAAAAAAAAAAACAGAAAAAGAACATGAAAAGTATCACCCATACTTTTGTGAATATGATTGAAAGATAGACTTACGACTAATGGAATTTGAAAAATGAAACTTAATTTATCTTATGTCCTAAACTGTCTTAAGAAGTGTTTTGCTATAACTATTTTAAGGCACATAATTGGTCTGACTCTTTAGGAGCGTCAGTGTCCAGCAGGGACTAGTATTCCGTTATAATTTAAAACTTTGTAATGCAGTTAGTCTGTTCATCTTTAATTATCTTCATCCGCTTCATATTTCACCAACTTTGCCTTTAATTCTGTTATTTTAGCTTTAGCTTCTTCCAATTCTTTCTTAAGCGTTTCAACCTCAACATCGACTTCTGTGATACCCCCTAGATTTTGGCGAATATATCTAAAATATAATTCAGGAAATATCTTGTACAACAAAAATATAGACTAGTATCGATGTCTTCCCGCTATGAGATCAGCACATATGTTTTTAAAAGGATACTCTAAAGCATCATCTGGTTTCTCTGGCTCTTCGTACAAAGATACCAGTACCTTTGTAAGAGCATCCATAACCCCTGCTCTTTCCAAATACTTTCTAAATTCTTCTCTCTTGGAATCAGGTGGCTGAAACCAAGAAATATTGAATAAATTGTGAGTAACAAAGATCACACTACATCTGTAAATTTAAGTGTATGATGCATATGTTAATTCAGGAATAGATACGTGTAATATGCCAAAAAAACATCACGAGGCGCCATCGATATAAAAGAATTGTATTAAATTAGATCGTGTTACCTTAAAATTGGACATTTTTATTATCAACTTGTATTTGCGTATAGAATTATCTGGCAACGATACTTTGAAAGCACTACTTTACGAAATAGCTCAAAGAAACGCTAGCACACAACACATGTTTCGAAAATTACACAACAGCGAAAACGTAAACCGTTACGATGCTCGTGCTGAACAAATGCCGTTCGATATACGCGATTTTCAAAACAAGGCACGTTCAATACAATTTTTCTAACTGAAAGACAATACTATTTACCATGGCGAGAAGTGAAGGTAGTGTAAAGCGGTAGGGAAAACCGTTTTCTCTCTTTCACTTTGTTTCACTGAAACACGATCCGCAAAGCTTGTACACTATTCAATAGTAAACTTCGAATGTCACGATTGTTTATTTCGATTGATATCCGCGCAGTCAAAAAAGCATCCCGCCTTGGCACATATCCGATGCCATACTAAAATCTCACGTGTTGCAATAACATTTAAATAATTACGAGAGAAATTGCTCTCTCTCCGATTTTCGTTCGAACTATTAGATAGAAAATCGATACAAGTTTTAATTGAAGACAAAATTCATTTTAAAATATGTGAAACTTGTCGTAGGCATACACGCACTTAGCCGAAACATAATATAGTATACGAGATTGTGTACGCATACGCACCATATCGGAAATATTGATGATTCAAAATGGCGGGCTACTGTATATCGCGTAATTTCCTGGAACTCGCAGATAAAAGATTTAACGAAGAAGAATCCTGTGACATATTTAAAAAATACTTGCTGTGATGTTCCTCGGGAAAAAAGAAGCTTTTGTACGAATGGTACTGACTGGCGCTATAGGCATTTGTTCGTTCATTGGTGATCAAGGTTTGAAACATGGGAAGACTGCTGCAGCACGCGCGATATTTGACAATGTCACTCACGCAATTGTTGGTGGACTTACTTGGGTAGTTATTTTAAACTTATCGAAGAAACCTCTGGTCCAAAACTTCTCGAGCATCTTTTCTTCGTTTTGCCTTTCGTCTTTTATCGATGTGGATCATTTTATCATGGCGTGTAGTTGGAAGTTAAGTGTAAGTGATGTCATAACCTTTTATCTACTTGAACAATGCGCATATCTTGCTCGTAGAAATGATAAAGAAATTATTTTCTCTGAAAGTTTATATACATCGCCGCAATAGTATATACGGGATAAATTGATTGGGACTATAATAATAATAATTTCTTAATCATTGATTTCTGCACACAGTAGAAGAAAAACAATTGTGACTTTTAATGAATACATTGAAATATAACATATTGATGTTTCTTTTTACAGGATGCGACTCATTTGGAAAAACGACCCTTTTTACATTGCACTACACTTCCTCTAATATTGTGGCTTATGTTAAATTTTTACTCAAGTTTATTTAATGATCCAAAGTTTAGCTATTATTCATGGATAATACTAGCAAGTTTTTTGAGCCATCATATAAGAGATGGTACAAGAAGAGGTTTATGGTTCTGTCCATTTGGTTCTACACAACCTATTCCCTATTACTTATACTTAAGTATGAGTATGATGCTTCCTCATGTTTTACAGTGGTTGATGATTCCATCTTTGCACGAGTCTAAATCTTTAAATAATGCAACATTAATTGGTATGGTGTAAATACTGTGAACTAATCAATTGTACGTATGTATATATGTATATAAATGGCTAGTTTTATATTAATATATTCATATATATATATATATATATATATATATATATATATATATATATATATATATATATATATATATATATATTTTATATAATTTATAGGCTTTTTAATTAAATTTATTCCAAATAAATATAACATGTTAATGTGATATTTTGATAGATGATAGAATTGATATATATATAGATAGATGATAGATGATAGATGAAGAATTGTTAAAAATAATGTTATCTATGTAGAAAAGCGGCAGAGAAACGATAAATATATTGGAGCAGAGAAACGTTGGGTATGTTTAGAAGGGGTTCGTCGGCAATGTTTACATAGTTGTTTCCAGAGACAGGTGTGTTCAGTAGACGAGCATCGCTCACGCGTACACCAGTGTTTTGTGTTGCATGCCCCTGCGGGTAGTGTGTCCACGGCGTTCGATTCCGACGCAAAAATTTAACGATACCCGCGTACGTGCCCGTGTAACGAGTAGTACATGTGCCGAACGCGGAGGACGCGGGTGCCCTTGCAAGAAGTTAACTGCGCGCACACGTGTGTTGCACGTACACCTTCCGCAGACTGGAGGGGTTTATCAGCATTCAGCTTTGCTTTGCTGGCACTGTTACATACTTTACTTCGCTCTCGACTCTCGGACTTTACGTCGGTGTTCTCGTTTACCTGGCCACCTGTCCTATCGAAGAACGATGGAGTACCTCGCGACGCGGTTCAAAGAAATCCGTGACTTAGCGTAACGATCGATCCCGTGATCGGAAGTCCGTGGTGTGTTATTATCCCGCTGTCTCTTCCGTGTTTTCACCGTGACGCCGTTCGATTTTCTTTATCACGAGAGATTCGTTCTCAGCCGCGAACATTCCACGCTTTTGGTGAACAATTATCGCTTATCCGTTCTGTGTCCACGAGAGAGAGTTACGTGTGACACCGACGATCCCACGTTCTCCACCTGTGTTTTACCCTTATTGCATACGATACTTTAGAAAGACGTATACGAATAGCAGAAGACTTTGGCGTGCAGGAGCTGTACGATGCCACCAGATTTTCGCGGATATCACATCGGCCACGATAACGCGCTGATAACGATATCTTGATTGTCTACGTCAGTCCAATATTGTCTACAGGGTGGTCCCGTGTCACTTTAACTTCGTTATAGTATATTTATCATGGTGAGTACACGTTATCTTGCTCTTTTCTCTACGACTTCTAGCCGAACCAATCCTGAGGACGCAGCCTCTGACCGCAAATCGCTCCGGCTAATGTGTACAAATCGCGTGACATAATTTCGCTTTAATATACATATAGTTATAGCAAGGTTGTCGCTGGTCTTACGATTATGATGATCAGGTGAATGGCTGTACTCGTTTACCGACTCATCCCGTGTAATTGTTTCAAGTCGTACCGTTGTTTCGATATGACTTCGCGTTTACAGATCGTTAATTAAACTGTACGATCATTGTTACGTATAATACGTGTATCAGTGCTTTCACAAGGATCGGGGCTAATCACAGAGCCGCAATAAAGCTTGTTTTGTAACACTAATTACGACCACACGAGCGTTACCTATTAGAGATGCAACTATGTACCCTCAAGGTTGGATTGGCGCAAGAAGAATCACTGGAATTATGCAATGAAAACGATTCACGGGATGCATAAATGATTCTAATGCAATCGATGCACGGAAAGACAAAATTCTTCGTCACGCATCTATGCGTGCCATCTCTTCAGCCGTGCCCTTTTATCATTCTCGAACGTTTCGTATGATGAAGCGACCTTGCTATCCGCAAACTTCCTGGTTTCATTTTTTATGTTTATTAACTCTCAAGGAATGTTGACATCCGACGCGTTAAACGTTGTTTGCGAAATACCGCTTCGAGGAAGTGCAAAGCAACCGTGCGTGGCAAAGATTCTTTCACATTCTTGCATTCTCATTTTTGTTACGTCGGCGTACCATCGACGTCCATCTTTGCGAACGCCCTCACTCTTTTGGCACATTTCGTTTCCCCAGAGCCTTTCCCGTACGTAGGAATGCGCCGTTTCATTCGGTTAATAGTTCATCCGGCCAGCTACTGTTTCGAGAGAATCCCTTTCTTAAATCAAACAATTATATCGTTAAGTAAATCCTTAATGACGTCTACCTGGGAATGTCTAAAGATAGCCGCTGGTGTCGAAACTATGAAATTCCTTATCAACGAAGGTTTTAAGCACAATGTTCAACTTTCTAGGAAGTCGATGAATTGTTGCTGTACTTCGCTATAACAGCCGGAATTGTTGGCGGTGTTCTGTTGCTGCTTTTCATTTTGGTCTGCATACTCTTTGTCAAAGTGAATCGATTATCCACAGACGGGTAAGTACTTTCATTCGAAAGGCAGAACTTTCTTCTTTTTCGTTGGTGCATGCGAAAATCCGTTCTCGGCTCCCGCTTTCAATTTTGCGTCCAACACGAACGTTTTCTCGAGCTTCGCACTGAACGAAGGAAAAAAAGAAAGCTTTGCTTTTCCATTAATATGATTAGAGAATGTATATCAATTCTAATGTACGACGAGTTTTCTGATAAAATCAATGGTGTCAGTGGTATAGCAGGCGTTTCTTTTTTTTGGGACGAGCCACGTTCTCGACGTAGGATTCAGAGAGTCACGTAAGATTTAGATTCTAAAGAGCAAATACAATTATCGTTTCACTGTTTCACGGAGACGTGCAATCGAACAACATTATTAATTCATGACTCAGTGTAGTATTGATACCGTATCTTTGCAATGCGCAACGTGATTGTTTCGCTTATCTTGGTAATAAGAACGCGTGATGGATATTGGAATTTGAAAACAGTTTACACGCAGTCAGATCATTTATTATAGTTACTCTTTTAATTATTCTCTGTCTCTCTCTCTCTCTCTCCCTATCTCCTTCTTTCTCCTTTATGATACCAATGATACATTTTTAAAGGTGCGTCATTTAATTGCAAATGTTTTAAAGATAATGTCTTGCTTTAAGATGGCTTCTAGTTTAAGTATCTTAACTTTTAATAAGTAATATATTAAACGAGTGAAACTTGTTCAGGTCCAATCAATTGAACAGGCAAACCAGTATGATGGCAGACTTTTGTTATACGAATCCAACGATTGTGCCAGGGGAATTGCTATCACGTCGGGGATTTTCGATGTACAGCGGTTCTGATAACTTTAACGACGATTACGGGACGAAGAAAGATTACCATTATGGTACTTATCACGAGGCACGATCAAAATTCTGACTAAGATACATAAGTTTGGACAGCAGTTCATTCTATGAATAACTCACGTAAAATCGGCCATACAACCAATTAAAAGATCGATCGATTTGGTGTAATTAATGAATTATACTGTAAATCAGCCTGTAAAATATAAGACTCGCATAAATCTATCCATTTGCCATAGAATTTATTTACGTATATAAGTATTTATATGTAATTTTGTTATAATTTTTCTTCCAGAACGATCAAACTAGAAGTAGAGAAGTATATTATAATAGTTATTGAAAAATAATTAATATTTATGTATACTTTATCTAACGATGGTAATGTCTCGTAAATGATAACCGATTATTTAGAAACAGTACGTTGGGTTGCCAATAGGTTACGCTACGCGCATTAGTCACTCAGGGAAACAGCTCGCGCAATACTTATTCAAAAAAATGGAATGATTACTGATTGCAATCTACGGTTTATTTGCACCACTTAATTTAAGTCATTAAAAGCAATTACTTAGGCTCATCATACTTTCGTTATGCTTTTTACTTATTTATATATCATCTCTAATTGACAATGATTAACATCCCAAAGATCATCTGTATAAAATAGCATCTATTTTGTTTGTAACGTGTATTATTTATAATAAACATTATTGTACCAATTAGTCTATCAACTATTAATTATACTATAAGCTTTCTGTAATTATAATTTTTAATCGAAGATATCCAAACTCTCGTTTCAATTCAATACTGACGTACAACTATCGCGGGCGATCCCATTAAAATCGATTTTATGCAAAAGGCATTACGTACCGCCAATCTGGGATCGGATTTTATCAATAAATTATACGTTGTATTTATATTCTCCAATCGTTCGTAATCCTTATGCCGTGCATTCCCATTAATAACCGTTAAACTGGCGCGCAACGTGTGTGTCCCGGTAATTACTCCCTCCCGATCCGGTGTCATTCAGAAATCGAACACTACCCGGGTATTCCGATCTTTTAAATGGTTCTCCAATATCGCGCACTCGAATCGCATGGAAGATCGATAAACGAAATCTATATCGATTACCAGAGGGCGCCAGTTTAGCCAGCTCCAGTGGCCACTCGAACGGAAACCGACGCGAGAACCGAGGAAAGTCAAAAAAAAGGAAGCAAGTAAATTACATTTCTACGACCCGGATGCATGCACGAATTACACGAGATGCGTGGAAGGGACACTCGCAGGTGTACCACGATCAGGGAGATCAACGGCTAGCCGTACGAGCACTTCCAACCAGGTGGGTACTCGTGGATCTCTTTTAGGACGGAAGTGGAGCACCTTCCGACCGATATACGCAACAACGTCGAAGTGGGTGGCGATGAGGACGTAGGTAGGGATAGAGACGATGCTACGGGGAGTAGGCAATAGCATGGAGATAGGCCGTAATTGGTATAAAATCATCGAGCAAACACATCGGACAAGACAGCCCGAGGGTTGTGGGCGGCGTTACGTGCCGTCGCCTTGGTAACCGTGGGGCGACTCTGTTAAAGCACCCCTTCGCCTTGATTGCGCAGAGGCCCATCCGCACCTGTATACGTACGCTCCGCGATTCGCGGGTGTGTGTACGTGTCGCCCGCGCATTGCTCGCGACTATACATCCGCGAAAACGCCACCTGGCCTCGTCTACATCCCGGATTTACAACATGCGCACACCCTCCGCTTTTTTCTCTGTACAAATGTTACGCGCCTACCGAGTCGAGTCTGCGTGTACGTGCACGGAACTATCCGTAATCGTCGGGGGGTACCATTACACGCGACATCGGTTACCGTGTATACTTTGGAAAATATCTCGAGCTCTACGGGTTTGCTGTAAGATTTTATCCAGCATTTTTCCAGTTCTACCACGGTCACAGGGTGGATCTGAGTTGTAGTCGAGATTCTGGCAAGCCTTCGCGAGAGGTAGAAATTGTACGATCCGTTAAGTCCAAGAAACGTACTTTTTAACGAGGTAATTCAATCGGAAGGTTTGCAAGGGATGAAATAATTTCGAGTATAAAAAAGTTCCCGTTGTTGTTTGGAAAATAGATGGGAATAAATTACATCGCGCAGGATAGATATGTTGCTAAGCTGACCCCCTTAATAATAAGCGAATATCACACCCTCTCTGTTTGGATATACCTATATAAGTGCTTCCACTGGCACACGCAACTTGTCGAGTGTTTAGTTTAACCGCACCCCGTGAATCCGCGTTTATGCTCCTAATCACGCCGGATTACGGTCAGTTTCGCCCTGTCTCTCGTAAACCGTGCCACGAGACATATGTTATTCTTCGAGCATCCAATCGCAACGCTCGCTGTTGTTCTTTCGTTTTCCTCTGGAGTAGAATAAAAGATGCATCGCACGTGTCGCAAAAAATATAGTCCATTTCGTGGGCGACACAAATTCGCACGAGTAGCTCTACGATCTTTATTTCTCTTTTACGTTTCCGTTCAGGAAATACAACTTTGATTTCACATTCGCTTAAACAACCTTTCTCATCGCGTCGAGTTCCATTCTTTCGTCAGCTTAATTCTTGCTCAATACCTTTTGTACGGGGAATGTGGGTCAAGGGTGTATTAAACCTCGAACCTTTCACACTCTCGATATCATTTCGACGACGCGTACGTTCGAGGAGAGGCAATTTGTCCAGCGAATTCCAATTTCCACGAGCATCTCAGTCGGAAATCCATCGCGAGCCCCGAGCCTCGTTAAAATCAACGCGCCTTGGGGGCTTTCTTTCGCCGATCGGTTTAATCGGAGACGCCGGGGACGCCGCCAT
The DNA here is from genome assembly GCF_050948175.1 of Xylocopa sonorina. Lineage (NCBI taxonomy): Eukaryota > Metazoa > Arthropoda > Insecta > Hymenoptera > Apidae > Xylocopa > Xylocopa sonorina. Next base: position 7,111,688 of record NC_135197.1, on the reverse strand, counting down.
CGTCAACGGACGCATCCCGCGACGGGTGATCGCACAATTTCACAGAATCGTGGCCCCGTCACATCCGTTGGCCGAAGAATTTAACGAGGCGCACGCGGCTTTCGCCCTCCTTCGGTGACGATCGCCGTACCAGTCACACACGCTCGATAATAGCGGCCCTCGTGAACGCGAACACCCTTAGCCACTGTGTCCTCGTTACATCGACCTCATGGTTGATGTATATTCATGGACCTGTCCATGAACGCCGAACCAGAATCGTGTAAACGCCACCGATCGTTCGTCGTGCCCATTCGGACGATTGGTTCAACTGTTGTTTCCGCGGTGTTCCCGTGAGAGGGGTGGATTTAATGGTACACGAGGTCGTGTACCATGGCGCCGTAGATCGTAGGTTAACGTGGATCTTGGTATATAAGTAGGCTCAGGTATTAGGGGTTGAAGGGAGCAGATGTAAATTGCATTCGTACGATTATTAGAATTTTGGTACTTCTATTTGGACATTGTTAATTGCTGATATTTAGATATCGTAGCTAAAAATAAGGGTGATTATGATTTAAGAACAATCTTGTATAGAATGGTCTTTGTTCTACCCTAATTTCTCCGGTTCTCACAGTTCGGAGCCGACTTTCGAACCACGCACGATCGCAATGCGATTTCGTTGACGAGCAGGAAAAATTAGTGACTCGTCCCGTGGAACCTGTCTTTTTAGACGTCCCTAATGGCGGTGCGAGAAGCAGAGGCTGACGGCGATTATAAAGAGGCACGTGCCTCTCTTCACGAGCGACCCCATGCAGGCAAGCACGCGACCACCGAAAGCTAACCCAAGAATCGTACAAGGCACAATTAATTTATTGTTCGTCCGGGCCCAGTGACAATCGGGGGGAACAACGGAGAAAAACAGGATCGTTGTTTTCTTCTATTTCGTTGAAGGGGTTCCGGGAACGGATGCTGCTAGCTGATCCTCCGCTACGCGTTTGTCGTGGGATAACCAACCACCTCTCCAAAATGGTAAGTCTTTTCTTTGATGATAAGCATTTTCGAAATACGAACACGTCGATCTCTCCGTAGAATTTTTTATATCAATGCATCGATTTCTATTACAAGAATGTTTGTTATAATTCTACATTGTGTTCATCGATATCGCAACTTCGAGATAAGAGTTGTGCAATGGTAAACGCGAAATAGACGTTATGAATACTTGTTCATCCGCAAACTGAATGGTTTGAGGTAAATGCAAATCATTTATCTAAGCAATCCCGTGGGATATTGGGGAGCAGGTACCTCCTTGGAGCCCATATGTTTCGGCTTAATCTCCATAAATTTAACGGGGTGGGGAAATATGCCGCACTCTCGGTAACGTTATCTGGCTTTCACGGGTACCTGCGGCAAAACAGATTGGAGGTAATGGGAAATTCCCGCAGCGAAAAGAAAACCTCGTCACCTGCAAAGTGGTAAATCGTTTAGGCGCAGGTATTCCAGCTGCGAGCGTCGCAGTGCCCGTAGAGAATCCCTACCGCGACCAATATTTCGTTTCGCAATTTTAATAAGAAAATTCGATTTTCGAAAAGACGGTTCGGTTCAACTGGTTTATTTCGTGTTTCTCGTTATTTCCAAGTACAATTCCAAACGTGGCGCGATCATACGGTCCCCGTCGTTGAAAGCGGAGGGTCCACGTTTGAAACGGAGTGAAAGAGAACTGCAATAAGATGAGTAGATCGTCAGAGGAAAATATCGATTATATTTTTCTCGCAAATAGGTATGCACAGCGCGCGCGTCATCAGTTTTACAATATTTACAACGCTTAGAATAATCTCGTATCGTACAACGCGGTGTTCATCGCACACAGCTGCCGGTCGTGCCGTTCACGTTAATTTACATCGATTATAAATAATGGTGTTTCCTTATTTGCGCAATGTGTACACGTGTTTATACATGCGATTTACCTCGTGGCGCCCACCCCCCGAGGAACTATCCGTTAACGTTACTAGAAGTTCGATAATAAAATACTTCGATGGTTAATGCGTAACTGGGATCGCCGGGATACTCTATGGTTGATTCTCTTTTATTAAAAGTACCGGCTTTCTGGCTAGACGCGTGGTGTTTAAATAAAACGCGGATTAAGATGTAACAACGGTGATATTTGTCCCCTTTTTCTGTCTCCTCGTAAGAAGGGCGAGTGTTTCTTTGGTCGGTTGGTACAAGCACCGGTCAGTCTTCGGGTCTACCTAAGAAATATCAAGTGTATTTATATATATAAGTCTTAAAATCTATGAACGACTATCGTTAATTTACATGTCTACAAATTAAGTACCTCGCGCTACCTATTCGGATTCCTTCAAAATAATCCGACTCGCCTTTCCCTTCCTCTTATGTACAGAAACCACGCCTGTAACTTTCGTCCCGTTGGCAAGCTCGTGCTTCTATGGAGCATTTTGTGCAATCGTAAAAAATTGTACGTAATCGTAGAATCCCTTCTCTCTCTTTTTTTTTTTTTATTTTCTCGATTTTGTGTTTAAGAAAAATTTTAGCTGCTCACGTCCAGCGTGCAGTCCGCAGAAATTCTCTTTTCTCGTTTTTTTCTTTTTTATCTCTTTTATTAGTCTGAATTTGATTCGATTCGATGATTCGCTCGAATTGCTTGGTCGAGGTCAGCTGGCTCGTTTACGTTAATCATCGTGATTTCGTTAAATTAACAAGCCCGCTATTGTTCGAATTAAAATGCTGCTTAAAATACACGATCGAAACGGTCACGCTACGTGACGCGACTAACGTTAATTATTTCACCGCGGCGTGTCTAATGAATATCATTAGCGATCAAACAATTAAACGGATCCGAATATAAATAAAGAGACGCTCGGGGATATGTTAAGAAGAGGCGTTCTTACAGTAAACGAAAATCGCATTTTCGTCGTCTCGATCGATCGCAAGAACGTTCGAGGCATAACTTAGATTAACCTTGAAGCAATTAACGCAATTACCGTGAGGCCTACGTTCTCCGAACGAGAAAGTTAAGTATCTTGATATGTGAATAAAGTATACGAGTAACAGACCCAATGACAACGGATCGACGAACGTCGATCTCGTAAACGCGACACGATGAATCGCTCGAGATCGTACATTCCCGATCGATTCGCCATTTTCGCAACGCACGTCCGTCCTCCCTAGCATTTCATTTCCCACCGACTTTCACCAGACTCACTCGACGTACTCCGACTCTGAAAACTCACGACAACTCACTGCACCCCTTGTCCCTTGCAGTGGTCGTCTCCCGATAACTTCTGAAAATCGTACAGGGAGCTGAATCATCTCAAAGTTGCAAGTTCTGAAACCTAGCACGCACCTGATAGACCTGTTCCTGTCCACTGTCCACCGTGACTTTCGAGTCATCATCTCGTTGCCGTGGGAGCTTCGCGCCAGCGTGATCGATCGCGTTCGATTTCCCTTGCTCGAAGCTGGTAGCAGCCCGACGATGATCGGGCTCGACGGACGTGTCGGTGCAATAGCACGACTCGTGGTTGCAATTGGTGTCGACGGGCTATGCGCAAGGCACGTCTAGCTGGTGTCAGTGAACGAACTGCTGATGCGCTTCGTAATGATGCTGATAGTGGATCAGGTCTTGCACCGAGCTGGGGCTGTACTGTTGCGAGTCGACGATCACGCTGGTGTAACCGGCTGAGGTTGGCTCTTGATGGTAGGAGTGTTTCGCGGGGTTGTTGTTCGTGTTATAGTGGCTCAGGTGGGGTTGATACGGGGACTCGAAGTGCTGAGCGTTACTGGAAACACTGGTGCTCGCTGTGGCGTTGTGGTTCTCGTTGTTCAGTCCGCAATTAGGGTACATGATCACGCCACCGACTTCGTTCAGATTCGAGGCCGTCGAGTCGGACGCGTAGTGGTGGTAATAGGGGTGGTAACCGTGCGGCAAAGAGTAGACGCTTAGGGCACCGGGTAAATGATTGTCCATAGCGTCTGTGCTGCAACAGGAACTCGACGACGTGGAGTAAGGTCTGTTCTGTTGGCTACTTTGAGGGCTATGCTGTTGCTGCGGCGGCGGTTGTTGCGGTTGTTGCTGGGGTTGTTGCTGCGGTTGCGGTAGGCTCGCTGGTGGTGTTGGATGGTCCAGTAGATGAGGGGAGTGCTGGTGTTTCTGTTGAGCGTTTTGGGGGCTGTGTTGCTGGAGATTCGATGGAGAGTTAGCGTGGTGCAGGGGGTGCGGATGCTGCGCTTCCTGTTGCTGCGAGACAGTCGCGAGGGGATCTTGGTGCATATCTGAAAGAAATGTTTCCTTTTTAAGCTGAAATTTGTTCAATCATTCTTTAACGTTATGCGTATTTAAGAGTACCACGAAGTTAAACGTTATATTCAACGCGTTGGCTCTTACCTCCGTATTGGTAGAACCAGTCGGAATTGTACTTGAGATTGTCCTCGTGAGAGCCACCGGTCACATTCTGCGGTTGATACGACGGCGATAAATAGTGGCTGTGTGTCGTCAGATCAACGAATTCCGGTCTGGGATAAGCAGCACCGTTCGCGTAATCGTTGTCAGGCGAATCCTTCGATCTGTTTCGATACGCTGGCGAACTGGGACTGTGATTGTCCAACTCGTTGGCGCTCGCGCTGGTGGTAGGTGTCGGCAAAGGGGTGCTGGGTGGATTGCTCGGATTCGTGCAGTAGGACTTTTGCTCGCAGTTCAATTGCAAATCCGTGTACTCTGGTTTACTCAGCACGTAGTTAACCGACACGATGCAGTGCGGCCGGGAGCTTCGGGAATTGTGGACAATCGTGACGTACGATTGCATCCAAACCCATCCACCTGATTTTACTAGAAACCTGTAGTACTTGGTGATCACCTGGCCCTTGTACAGCACTGTGGACAGAAAGAAAGGGGACGTACCAAAAAAACGTCTCATTGCCTAAGGAATTCATCTTTAGTCCAGCAATTCGACGTGAAAAGTTATTCTCTACGTAAAATCGTAGCGTAACAATGGTGTTTGAAGGAAAATTTTCAAGCGCAATGTCGAGCATAACGTCGATCAATCCGCAGGCGCAGACATTAGTGGCATTATGTCAGGCTCCCTTCGAGTTGCGCTCGTGAAACTGCGAGTCTGTTCAAACAGTGATAGCAGTAACAGCCTCCTCCTCTCTTGCCCTCTTCTACCGCCCCTTGCACCCTCCGTCTCTCTTCCTTCTCGTCCACCCTCGTGCTGACGTTCACACGCGCAGGAATACACACGTAGACAGCTAGACAGAGGCCACGTACACACGGGCGAAGCCTCTCTTTTCTACTCTGCTCATAGCGCCACAGCAGCATTGTTCAATCAATAATGTACACCCTGTATGTACTACGTGTGCATATACTTAGGCTTTAACGTGCTGGCGCGCGGCGAAGGAGGGACGAGAACGAAGAAAAAGAGGAGAAAAAAGGGAAATGCTGTTATACTCGCTGCTTCGCCTCAAAAGTCGGCTCGCGGAGGATGGGAGAAAGGAAAGATCAAAGGATATTTCGTCAGCGAGGGCGTCGCCGAGTTAAGCAGCGTCAGCTGCTTTTGGCCTTGCGAGAGCCTCTTCTTCGAGCACTCCGATACCACGTCGACGCCTCTGAGGCCGCTTTCCAGGCTACATACGCTAACAATAAGGGAAATAAGGCCTATTTCCACCGGCAGCCACGACTTTCTTTGCTCGCATTTTTCGCAATCAACCTTTGCTTCGATGAAGATGCATTTTCACAAAATATGGAATACTTAGCACCCGATATTAGAGATACTACAAGGGTATTCTGGACTCTGACGAAGCAGTTAGTGAGTATTAATATCTACGGAAAGACCAAAACCGCGATTACTTACATGTTCCATGAGCGTGCTTCAAGTACACCGCGTCGCATCCGTGCACGTAATGGTACAGCGTCTTCTCGATCAAATCCGGCGGATCATATCCAGTCAATTGCGAAACGCTGCAACAGCACGGGAAAGAAAAAAATGGGAAACGCTACAAGCATCGTTCATCTGTGTCTTTTTTTCCATTAAAAATATTTCTGAATCGGGTGTATTTATTTTCGCCCGGACTTCACGGAAGTTCCGTCGAATACCAAGTTTGCATACCCGTCGACATCCATGGAAATCGATTTTCCGAGCGCGATATAAAATTTCATCCCGCGTTCCATCGCCCTGCCCCGTATTTATACGCCGCCACGTGTTCGTTTCCCAGCGTGTACACGCGTGTGGTGCATGTACGTACATGATACAGCCCTGTCCACGCGGGATATTTATTTGACATCAATAAAACGGAGAGAAAAAAAAGGTGGGGGTGGAGGGGGAATAAAACAAAAAAAAGCGAGCGAAGAGAAAAATGTCTAGCGGGTCCGTGGTAACACGAAACTGATTTTAATGGCCGTCGCCGACCAGGACCCTTCTCTTCGCTGGCGTCGAAATATCGACGACGCAACTTAACACCGCGCCGTAATTGCAACGACAGAAATAATCCGGCTCGTTGTTTCGTCCATTTTTTTTCCCTCTCCTTTCCTTTTTTTTTCCCCTCCCTACTCCTCGAATTAGAGACACCGGACAAATAAACGTGATTCACCGAAAGAGCAGGTCCACGAGGGACGGTAGTTGGTTATCGATCGATTCGTCTTTTCTCTTACTTCGCGTCGACGAAGATCAGCTTCAGGTCCAACGACGCCCGGAACATGAACATGTTCTGGTACAGTTTCACTTCCGTTAGACACCGTCCTGGCAGCGAATGGCCCACTGCTAGCAGGCCTACTTTCCGGATGCAATGTCGACCGGCTCCGTCCTCGTATTCACCCTCCACGATACACCTCAGGTAACCGGAACAATGTATCACCTGTAATGAGCGTGCTCGAGTTTAGAGAGAATTATAGGAATCATCTGTTCGCGGAGAAAACAATTGTTTCCAATGAACATTGCGAAAGCAACGTTGATCAAAGGCCGCAGGACAGTTTAAAGGTGGGAATACGAACGAAAGGTCGTAATTAAGCGCGGTGCACTCGAGGCGGGAGGGACTTATCGTTAGTTACATATGTGCACGTGATTATTCTTAATGCCATACACCGGTTCCCGACAGGGTGTAAGTGCGATACTCGAGCGAGTTCTCCGAGGGTTGAAGTGCGGATTTTCGCGTGGTGCGACGCTGCACTCGGGGACAAATTAACAATTCCTGCTTAATTAAATGGCCGATGAAATGGAAAAAAAGCCTCGTTCAACGTCGCCTGCGTCTCGAGTGCACCGCGAATTTGTAAAGCAAATAGGCTTGTTTCATATGCCCGCGTTGCATACTCGGTTCTCTCGTATGCAATTCCGTGATGCATCCGCGCGGGTCCCGGCCGTGCGAGTACGGGAACACGAGGGTGGCGTGACACCGGTGAGGAAAGGCAATACATAATTCGTAACGGGGGCGCGTGGTTCCGTTTCGTCTCTGAATACGGGCTCGAGAGATGGGTGCAACGAGGAATTCATATATATATCAATGCTACAACTAAATCTCTTAAGAATTCAGAGACACCCTTAGCGATTGTAAAAGTTTTTCATTTGGAACCTGAATCCAATTAAACAGACGCATAACTTCTTGCAATTCTGTATAGAACGATATACAACTAAAAAACAAAAGAGTACATAATTCCCTTCTTTTCACGGTTCTCGAAACTCGCATCCTCTCTTGATGACCCTTTCGCACAATTGCCGATTCGATCCGCTGTACCCGCACGGATCCGTGTAAATCCGGCAAAACGCGTGCTCGCACCTCCGCAAAGTCAAGCCAACTACGGTTTGGTCTTTGTGCGTCTAAGTGCCATACAAAGAGCCGCCTTCGTCCCCCGGAAACACCCCCCGCGGCCAGGGGGGACTCGCCTCGCCTAACAGCTTACAGGGGTTGCATTCATGACTTTGCTCGACGCCTATTGGGGTCTTTTCTGTGTGCGATTTCGTCGAGAGCCACGGTCATCATAGCGTTGCGGGCTTGAACGAGCTATTTGCCAAACATTTTCCTTCTCGAGGGCTGCCTCCTTTCCTACGGCAAGTGCAAAGTGTCGCAGGTCCCGTTTTCGGTTCCATCCCAGCCGTTACCCTTTGCGAGGATGAGCCGAGCGATCGCTATTGCCCGGAACATATGTGGGACATTTGGCGAAATCGTATACAGGCTGGTTGGCTGCGATGATATTGGGGTGGATTTCCTGATTTCCGTAATTCGTTCGCGCTATTAACGATCGTGAATCGTGGCGGGCAATTGTCGAGGAAATCTGGTCTGTACCAGGGTGACTGGTTTAATCGGATCCGTGAGGGTAATTTGGATAATCCTTGAATAACGATGCGACTGGTGTACGGAGCATCGATCCGTAGTCTTGGAAAGTGGATACAAGACACTCAATTTAGCGTAATTGATAGCTGGATTGATCTTCGAAAATCGTGTTAGGAAACATACCACCTATACGGGAGAGAAGAGGATCGCGGAATCGCAGTATCGCGCGAAAATATGGTATCGAAAGCAAACGAACGAGCGGGTACAGTTCGAAATACAGAAAAATTATCGGGGAAGTTTGAATTGAATCGGGAACCGAACGAAATCGACGCGAAATAGAAAATTGCCACACAAAGGAAAACCCCGGGCGGCGGATAGATTTTCGTAAATCTCGATTATTCCGGATATGAAACACGCTCGCCGTGGGCCGGTGTTTTTATTGCACGGAAGGAACGGATGCAGCCGAGCGAATTTAACCAGCGCGCATTCTACCTGGTGGCCGTTTTCTTTTCGACTCGCACGTGACCAGGACAATGCCGTCCCTACTTAGCTCGCCACTTCTTATCTCTTATTTAGCATTTGAATTTTTATTCGTTTTACGATTTCCTGTGCAAGCAACCGAGGCGTTATGCTAATCGTCGATCGTCTCGAATGGGTCTTCCCTTACCACTTGTTTGCCGCCGAATATCGCGCGATTTACAGAAGCCAATAAACCCATAATCGCCGCGCACTGTTTAAAAAGATCTCTTCGAAAGCGAACCGAACTCGATGCTACTCGTCTCTAATTAATTTCCTTTACGTGACAGCGCGATAGGATTTGCATCGCGTTACCTTGTATCCCTCTGTGACTAGGCCAGCGCATCTCTTCGCCAAATTGCACTTCATCCTCAGGATAAAGATCCGCTCCAGTTCGATTTCACCCCTCGAGTTTGCCGGCGGGAAAGTGAAACCCGGCAGATCCGCTGGGCTCTGCGGTAGGTCTAGAACCGACATCATCTCAGCGTGGTCGTTCTGATAGATGTACTCGAAGATGCTGTTCCCCGTTAATTCCACCTGGACCGATTAATATTTTCCATTAAAGGGGACCTTCCGTGGTGAACATGGAAGAATAATAATGCGTCGAACCTGTGCCATTCCCAGATGGACGCTGGCAGTTTCGCTTATGTACATAATTTTTCCATCGGGCGCCAGAACGAACACGAAACCGTCCAAAGCCTGAAACGAACAAGAGAGAGAGTTCTCTCTGTGAAAATCTTGTCTAAGAGCACGCGAGGGAGGATTGTTAGAGTTCCGAGGGATTTTTCACGCCTCGTTACGGCCTGATCTATTTCGTTTAGAACAGAACGGTTTTCGACAACTGGTCGCGCCTTTATCTCGTTCAGTTCAGGATGAAAACGGGAATGTATAAAGGCTGTCAAGGTAATAACGTGTCTGCTCGTGGAAATATTGAGGCTAAACTCGACGTGGCTCGTCGGACAACCTATACAAGACGTTAGATCGATTTATAAGGCGCGACACAGTGAACGATGAGTGCTTACTTGCAAAATATAACTAGTCACCTCCTTGAGGGCAAGTTGCAGGGAGGTATTGCCTGGCTGGGAAGCGCCCCATTCTTCTCCGAGCCCTGAAAAATGATTTCACGACCGTCAGACATTCGGCTGGGCCAATCTTCCCAAGTGCGACCAGCAAAAACGAAAGAGCGTCTGCTGTTTTGAATTTTTCTCTCGCTCGGGGACGAAGGAGCATCCACGAAATCGCGAATTCAACTCTGTCGTGTAATTTCGGAGAAAATCTTGTTCCTCGATATTCGTTGCAACCGTTTTCGATGTCGTCTGGCACGTTTCGCGCACGGAAAAAGGGGGTGATGTTACTTTTAAACGCGACGGCTTAACAACCCGAGGAAGGACGTCGCTTCTAAGGACACGTTACATATCGTAACGATCCGATGTACACGTTTCCAGCGACGCATCGTGTTCGATGTGTAAGTAAGCCTGTAGCCAAGTATTTCGTGTCCGCGCATTAATTACAATACATTCGCGCGGTGCCACAGTTGCAGCTGCTGGGGCGTTTTCTGCAGCCGCGTGAAATTCCGTGGAAAATGGCTTGATCGTTGACATCCCGCCAGCGCCCGGGCGTTTCGTTAAATTTTATCAGATATCTCACTCGTTGATCGTCCCCCTTCCGCATAACTCGATAGATAACTATTAAGTAGTAACAGCGAACGGAATCGTAGCGTGCGAGACGATCGTTTAACGGTGCAATTAAATAAACCGCGAGTGGCCATCGAAGGAGCCATTTATCTTCCACCCCTTGGCAGAAGCGACGAAAACAGAGCGAGCGATTCATCGAAAAGGATTTCACGCTCGTTTACCTGTTCACCGGCTAATTTTCCACGCGAACGAAAAGGAACACCCCTGAAGTGTCCGTAGAGTGGGCGACGTGTCTCTTTTTTCCCGCCCTCCCGTCTCTGTCATTCTTTTTTTTTTTTTTTATTCCCAAAGAATAAAGACGCGGCCGTATTCTAGAGGGATGCAGCCACTTGAAATTCAATTCACCGATGTCGCAAGAACGCGAGAGGGGACGGGGGCGAGACGGGGGTTGCCATTGTAACACTATAACAGCCCCCATGCTTTGCTTACAAAGCACCGGGGGCTAACAATGCATTAAGTGCGCAATCACATCCATCTCATCCGATACTATTTGCCCTTTGCGCGTAAGTGTCCGGTGGCTGAATTAACAAAGAATACCGTTTCAATCCGTTTACCGCTAAGTGAAGTTTATTACCCGGCACGTGGTATCGTTCCGCGTAACCATTCAATTGGAATACTACTAATCGATCTGTTTCTTCGACCGCTCCAGGAGGGGTTGCCAAGGGTTACCGTGTTAAACGGCCTCGATGGCCATTTCTCCTACGATCCATAGGCATTCGTGGCTATTCCTTCGTATCCACCGACCGCTGATTACATTCATCGGATGCTGGCTCCGTCGATTATCGACGCGAGGATTTATAATCATAATATTACCATTGGGGAACAACGCTCGCATCTTCAAGTAACTGGTGGTCAACCGTATGACGCTGGCCTTGTCCATTTGCGCCGTGAGGGCGGCTGGTACAGGCAACAGCTTCGCAAGCTCCAGGAACTCTTGATTCTCCCGGTCGCGGCGGATACGCGCTGCTTTCTTGCTCTTCTCCTTCATTACGACTTCGTGGGGCCCGGACGTGCTAGCGATGGAATTACCGTTCAGTGGGTAGTGATTGTGCGCGCTTAGATCCAAGGTGTCAGACGAAGAACTGTTGTCTGGAACAGGCATCACAAAGAGTGTAACGATTTTTAGATTTGTAAAACGAAAGCAGGAGGGACGACAAAGGAATGCATTTTCAGTGATGGCAACGATGGTAATGTCGCGATCGTCGTCAGAGGAGGATGATACAGCGCGAAAGCCATAACGACGCCGAAGCTGCTCGTTATGAGAACCGAAAGCAAAGGGAGCAAACCGTCATTAAAACGCCGGCAAGAGAGCAATCTAACGACGTAGCTACCCATCTACCGAGACTTCTCACGGATGGAAATTCGCTTGAATAATGCATTTTTTTCCTGCTCCGTCGTTTCAGTCACCAATTCCACCGACTCGGTCGCAACATCTTCACCGTAAAGGGTATAACAATGTACCACGAGTTTCGAAAACTTAACCGTGGACAGTCCTGGAATTTGTTTTTCGTCCAAAAGCGAAGGAGCTGTTTCTTTTCTTCGTTTTCCACGGGAACATTCGAAGATCTCGCAAATTAATGTTTCGATAAAGTTGCAACGTGGCGATAGGTGTAAAGGATGGTGGAATTCTCGGTTTTAATTAGTCTCACTCGTAAAACGGCGAGAGGGAAAGGAAAATAAAGAAGGCGGAGACTTCAGGAGACTCGCGGTGTATTGACGTAGTACCTAGAAGTGCCACAGAGGAGTTAACATGCATAACACCGTAACAACAGCTCGGTTGTGCCTATTTCTGTATTCTAAGAATTTGTAGTAAAAATCCGTTTGCTTTCAGCGGTCGGAACAAAATGCACGGTGGAAGTCTCTTTTTCCCCTCGATTGTTCAACGAAATAGACTTAGAGGAAAGTGCGAGTGCAGAGACTCCAAATGATCCAAGCTCGCGTTTAATCGTTTCAAGGGAAAAATTGTTATTGTCAATTCGAACATTTTTACAGCTAAGGATGAACGTTTGTCAAATGAACAGAAACAGACTTCGATACCTTTCTCTGCCTGTTTCCGTCTCCAACTACCGACATAGGGATCGCCGTCTGAAATAATTCGACGACCGTGGCTCTCGACGGTGGGCGCCATCTTCTATCTGTACGCTGGACGCGCACAATTCGATCGCAGCTGCGTGCGGTTGCTATCATATAGAAATACGCTCGTGACACTTGGACACGTCGAAGACACCTCGTGTTCCTCACAACATCGCGTTGACCACGTGTTGCGGACAACGTTGAAACTTCTCGCGAGGCTTCGAAAACGTCCCCGTCGAATCCTTTCGAACACTTTCTCTCGCGTGTACATACAAACAAACAGACAAACCCACAGCCTCTTTTCTGTAACGACACTAAACAAAAGCCCCGTGCAACTTCCGCTGGCAGAGACAGAGCGAGGGATCCGCTTATCCGGAAATTTCGATTCCAGTCACGACCTTGAAAACACCGAGGCGAACCTTGAACGAGACGAGCGCACGGGCCACGACCGATGCTCCTTGCACTTAAATTACGACTAGTGCACCGAGCGTACGGAGTTGTTCGGCTCGTGGAGACCTCGTGTCGCGTTTGGTCCTTCTCTCTTTCGCTCCGTCGGCGTGTCTCTCCTCCTACTGCTGTTCCTTCGCTTCCATCTCATCCCCAATGCTGTTTCTCGATGGGGTAGGTAAGCCGTGAGGTACCACCCTTATTTTAAGCTCCACCCTTGGAGCAGGGTCAGTCGAAAGACCCCTCTGTACACGCGCGTGAAAACTTCTCTGTCTGGGTTCTCTGTGTTCCCAACGAGAGAGGGAGAGACAGAGAGAAAGAGAGAGAGAGGGAGTGAGAAGAGGGAACGGTTCGAGGGAAACAGGACGAGCGCAGACTGGGTTTAGAGGGGAAGAGACGGAGGTTGGTTGCCGTAGTCGCAAAAGTTGCCGGGGAAAGCCCAAGTGATTCGAAATGACGACGGTGCTGGACGGTCCGTATACAGCGAGACTACGGGTGGCAAAATCGAAAGCAAAGCCGGATTGCTGGTGGCCGTACTGTTCCCTTGACGAGCCACCATAGAATGCTTATTGCCCTTCCCGATCGCGCCGCTCGCTTCTCTACGCAGTTCAACATCGAACTAACGATGGAAATGCTTGCGGATCTTGGCAGTTTCGAAACTTTCTCGAACACCTTCCTCGATAAATCTTCCAGTAATCGTTAAGAAAACTGCTCCGATTCTATTTCCCCGGACACGTTGCTCTCGCGTAGATCTTCTCTCAGAAGACGAAATATACGCGACGAGAAAATTACAGATTCCCATCCAGGTTACAGTCGAATCACTTGACCCGAAGGGAACGTCGAAGATGAATCGTTTATCGGCGTTTAAGATGGGCGACAGTGAAAATCGAGTCATCTGGAACAGTTTACAGAGGAATCCTCCGGAGACGTCGTCGTAGCGTCAGCCGGTGCGATTTGGTCACGTTTCGAAATTCATCGCGGTGCGGTACGGTCACGTGTGCAAATTCGTCCAGGGCGAAATTCTCGTGAATGACAGGTTGTAACCTGCCGTTTACGACCGGGCTGTATAACCACCTTGCTATGCACCTTTTTGCCCGGGTGCAAAGTGCATCCCGGAATAGGAAACATGTGCTGGCAACATGTTGCGGAAGGAAGGAAGGAAGAACCTGCCGCTGGCCTAGACGCCTCCCCCGTAGACACAATGTCCACGATTTTGGTCGAGGGTACACGTGTTCCTCGTCTCCTGGCGTTACCTTCGCCACGAAGCGGCGGTATTCTCTTCGTTAAACACTTTCTATGCGCCCTGGCCCGGGTCGACAGGTAGAAAATATCTAATACGAAACATGTGTTTCTTCCTTCCCTCCGTCTCTCGCCATCCTCGTACCTTTTCGAGGCTAAGACGCGATATAACGGTACGAAACAGAGGAAGACAGAGAGAGAGGGAGGGGTGGTTTGGCTGCGGATACACGTGCGGCCGTGGTTGCTCCTCGAACTTCCTCAGGATCGTGCAGATGTCCGGAAGGAGCTTCGGAAAAACTGGAAACGCGTCATTCAGGGTCATCGTGTTATAAACTTTTACGCTAAGACGATGAGAGGACCTCGACGCGTCCATCTCGCGAAGAGAGATGTTCCTCCTCGACCGTTCGTTCGTTTCGTAGTTACCCAGTGATTAATATAATTTTTTATTGCATTTTTTCCCTTGACTTCAATCGTACGGAACACACTATTATATACCATTACGAATATAATCGATATCCACGATAAGTAATCGGCGAGGAAACAGAGGGAGGTGATTCAATTTGTGCCCCGACGCTGCTCGAATCCGGCTGTTCAATTAACGGATCTACCTCCTAATCTCATCGATTCACGTGGAACGCCTGGAAAATTCGTTCGAATTGCTCTTGTTCGTTCGGCACGACTGCGCGGCAATGAGGAAGGGAACAGAGACGGTGATTAAAATCGCTCGTACTTGCTCGAGCAGTTTGCAACACGCTTCTGTAGAGGCGGTATTGTTATAAAAAGAAACACACGTATCCCCTTCCGCGTTTCGCAACAGTGTTATCTTTAAACGGACTTTAAAACACTCGTTCATTTGTTCGAACGAAACAGCAACGGAATATTCCAAAGAACCGTAAATATTTCCAGAAGCAAGTTCGTATAAAAATAATCGCGAAAACACTTCTGCGGTATTTCTAAACATCCTATGCGTATCAGCAATAACAACGTATCTTTCTACAATCGACGCTTTGACGTCATACATTTCCTCCTTCGAATTTATCAAATCTGAAATTCCTCGTTTCCCCAATGACACGTCTATTATACACCCAGCGACGATTTTACGAGCGAACATCCGAGAATCACGGCGTTGAATTATCAGAGAACTATCGCGAACGAAGATCTGAGAAACCAGGAATCCGTGGATCGTGACATCTGAATGCGACCGTCGACCTAACGTCCACGCCGTGAATTAATGAAACCCAGCGTCCTTTGAACGAGCGAACCCACCTGAATCGATTCGATTCCGTTCGAGCGTATCCAAACGGCGCGATACTATTTGGGTCAGCCCGTGAATTACCATCGTGAAACGATCACGGTGGCATACGAACGCTGAAGATGCGTGTACACGCGATGGCAGCTTCGCCCTTGTCGTTCGTGACCGTCTCAATGCATTTCCGAGGGCGCGCGAGCCTGCAACTCCGCCACGGCTTAACATCGGGCTCACCTACATTTCCGTTGTCGGATGGAAACGCGCAACCATCCCCAGCGCGCTTTTTCTTCGTCCGCACACCCCCTGCCCTTGTCCCAAGAACGCCCTCGTGTTCGCCGAAAAGACAAGGGGGCTGGTACACGCGCGATTCATCATCCCCTTTCGGGCAGAGCCGAAAATCCATTCACCGATCCTGGGACACAATGACCGGGAGTGTGCTCGCGCATTTTAACAAACCGAAGGTTGACTGGTCCACGTCGTTGCTCTAGGTCGTAGACACGGCTTGATTTGTTGGCGGATCGAGCTGGAACGAGAGTACGTGATATTTCGGAGCGTTTTAGGAGAACTCGATGGTTGGAAGGTGTTGGAATTTTAATCTCGAACGCTGTGATCGTTTGAGAGTAGATTTTCGGTTCTGTGGAGAATATCTTTTTCTGTGCACATCGAAACACTCTTCGAGCGATGTAACACGATTGCAGGCTAAATTATTAACATACAGCGTGTTCTAGCATAAACTACGATGTTTGCGTCGAAGATGTGATACGAGCGGTGGGAAGCATGAATTTATTCTGCTAAAAGAACGAACGGTGAAATTGGCCAGATATCATCCCCCGTGACCATTGTCGGCGCCATCGATTGTACGACGAAATATCCAATTTGTTGTTTGTCGTACGTCCCTACAATTTTGTGTCGTCTTCCAGGGGGTGAATGTACGATGAAAGCATTGGGGCTCCAAATTTTTTTATCCCGCCTTTCATTGGCATTGTTTTGTAGAATTACGCGCGTGGAATTTTATTTACCTCTCTTTATAGAAAATTATACTTGTCGAAGCAGCTCGAAAAATATCTGCGAAAAACCCGTAAAATTTGCATGGAGGACATCAGGTTTACATTTACGTCGCGATCATCGATGCAAATTGGTCCGCAAGAATTGACAGAACAATCGTCGATTCATTTTCGTCGTCGGTCGCGCGTACCAACGTTTTCATACGCGTGCACACAGCCACGGGGTGAAGAACCGTGACATTTCCCGCTCACGCGACCGTGTGTACTCGATCACGGAAGACTCGCCGATATTACCGATACGAAAACAGCGCCGGCACGGCATGCGTGTAAATTTCAACAAATATTGTCTTTGTCACTATTCCCCCGCGCATACGGATCTTGCATATTTGCTCAAAAACTGTAGGGTACACTCGATATTAATCCCCGATTGACGCTTGCGCTGCGTTCCCTCTCTCGCATCGCTACAACCCTGTACCCTTTCTGTTATTCACATCGACACCCCATCTCTTTCCTTCTTCTTTCTTGATTAAATTTCTAAACTAGTAGAATTTCTACGAACGTATCTCGCCCTTTAAATACCCTGGGCGATGGAATTTTTCGATATTTCTCAAAGCTTCGTATCTACTGTCTCTCGTTTCGCCGTTGATCGACGCTATCGCGAGCCAACTTCTTCGTAAACGTCCTCTCCTCTTCTCTCTGAAAGGATCCCGTGTTCTAACGATCGGTACGTTGATCTTTTGCTTGTGTCGCACGTTCGCGGTTCCACGTGGAGCCGCCGATACTCGGAATCGCGGCGCGTTTTAATTGCGCCACGACCCGTGTTTCTCTTCCATCGTGCTGACCGCGTAAGATCGCAGGGTGTCGTTCTACGTTCCGCTGGCCGACATATCTGCGCTCTTACGTGGTCCTCGGTCGACACGTAGACGGTACAACACGTGGCCCCGGTGCAGCATGGCCCCCACGGTCGCCACGGCTACTTACTCCACTTACTTACAATGTTGTTCGTGGACCCAACAAACAACAGCCGCGAGCCAACCGCGAGCAACGTATATAATCTGTAATCCTACACGCTTTCCGCCCCCGTGCAGCTACCCCTCGCCTGTCGAGCACCGCACCTCGGATTTCTCTGCGTCTTCCAGCCAACGTTGGATACACACCCGCGACAACCTCGCTGATCTCATTGCGTTGCCCGCGCGTTTATTTAAAAAGAAACATGGTAACCCCGTTTTTCTCCACGAATCGTGTGTACCCAAAGGGGCTGCCAACGACGGGGCAGCGATTCTTCGTCGCGTACCAGCCGTATCGTTTCGGATTTCGTTTCGTGGATTCTTTAAAATTCCAGAATTTCGGTTCCCCTGTCGCTTCTCTCGATCGTGGATGGAATTTCTAATGGAATTTTCAGCTACTTCGCGAGTAGAGGTTCGTGGTGTTAAAAGGATCGACGGATCAGCTGAGTCAGCTATCGATCAAAAAATTCGACGCCTTGTTTAGACGCCAGAGTCGCGATGGTGAAACGCGAGATGTAGGTTTGTAAACCCGTGCCAGGCAACAACCGAATAATCGTTAAGCGTGCACGATAGCTGGAAGCTGTGGATGACAGCCGAATTTGTGTTTCTGCTTCCTTGGAACCAGCGATACCGAGCGTTCCTTGGAACACGTACGTACGCCTAGCCCCGCCAAGTCGAAACGAAACGAAGTTTCGGGTATCGTCTCGACGGAGCCCTAATTGCGGAGCGATGCAAAACGGGGGTGTTTTGTCTGGCTAAAGCGTACGAGTAACAATTAGTGTAACGACAATCTGCCCCCTCCCGTGATCGGGGGGAAGAAAAAACAGAGTCTAACAACCCTTCGGCTCGAAGAGGGAACGTCGCGCGTGAGAAAGCCGCCCTTGGTTCGCGTAAACCACCGAGGGTCGACATGTGCGTGCACATAAGCGAAACGTTTCCACGAGGTTGTGCGCGCTCGCTCGCCGCTCTGCAGCTAGGACGATACAGTTCTCCGTGGTGAGTACCTTCGGAGGAAAAGACGGGACAGAGAGGGAGAGATGAGCGGAGGGGAGAGGCTGGCTAGCAGAAAAGTCAACCCTCTCATTCACGTTGTTAGTTGGTACCTCTCGTCGGGAAGATGGAGAGGGTAGAAACGGTCGAACTACACGGCAGAGAGAAACTCGCACCCCCGACGGCCTCGAATGGGCGAGGCCCCCAGCTTTTCATCCGCGAACAGCCCGCCCTTTAAACAGCCCTAAACTAAGTCACTTCAGTCCTGACGTTAAGTGTGACTGATCGTCCAGGCGCGCCTCTAAAATGGCCACCCAACGTACGCGACGTCATCCCCGGGGCCGATGGCAATCACGAGGGCAAATAAACGCACCCCAGAGAGTCGACCGTGTACCACGGGGATATTCCAGATTCTTTCGTTTCTCTTCGCCACGCATTTTTCTTCTTCGAATGAAACGATTTCTCGAAAGAGAGAGAGAGAGAGAGATGCTTTTCAAATGGAGATTTCTACTCGCGCAACGATGCTCGAAAAGTGGTCGCGCGTTATTTTGATCCGCGGATGAGAGATGTTCCGCGGATTGATAATGAGCAAGGCCGTCGTGGAATTCCAAGTCCGATGGTATTTTTCGAGTGTCTTCTCTTTGTAAACGATTTGTACGCGGCGCGAGCATGGTCACCGTTATCTCGGTCGACGGCGATAATTCCGTGCAAAAATGGATAATTGGTGTCGCCTGTGTTTTCCACTTGGACACGTACACTGCGTTGAATGACGCCACACTCTACAAAGTATAACATCCTACATACACCGGCTGCATAGACGCATCGTTTGCAACCAGCGTGCGCAAAGGAAAAATACTCTCCAATTACGTACGACCGTTCGCCATCGAGGAAGTTTGCAGAAATCGCACCAATGTTCTCCGTTGCGAATCCGTCTTACGTGTCTATTGAGACCCTATCGATGCGCTTCTCTTTGTGGCGATGCCGAAAATAGCGAAAGCGATACACGGTCTCGTAGCAATCAAGACGACCTTAATTAACGAATAATTATAACGTCCCTCGAGATCGCGAGTAGCTTTGTTAAATAGGGTATAATTCAAGACGATCCGTCGCCCACCGCCGAGATTATCGTACCATTATTTTACACTTTGGCTTTCGGCCAACTAATCCCTCTTGTTTGCTGATTCATTGACGTCACGCTTTTTATTAGTCACTCTCGTTTTTCTCGTCTCTCATGGTTCATTTATTTGCAACGCTCTTCCCTCGCCCTTCACGAATCAACGATTTCTTTTTATTAGTCGATTCGCGAACTGGTGTTTCCAGGGTTCGCGAACGAATCGCCATCGTGGGTATCGCCACCGAATAAATCGAATAAGAGACAAAATACGAAGGATTCCGTGATCCATTATCCTTGGTTTCCACCCTGATTCGCGCAAGAATTATGATATAGAGACCGATATAAATTGAGTACATAAATCAAAGGAGAAGAAGTCGAGGATATCAGAACGGAAGTGTTTACTACAAATATTTGTAAAGCAGCGTCTAGACCGTCTCACATAAATCACGGGTGTTACGTTATTCTTCGCCTCTCGCTACCCTCGCGTAGAAAAACGAACGTGGACATCGAGGAATACGCGCAGTCGATTCACCGTGGTTACGTATCGTTCCATTAGTCACGGATGAACTGACGATCGGACTCGAAGCTTGAAAATGTTCTTTATTTAAAAAGTGTTAGCGTCCCAGCGAGATACATTCTCACCCTCGGTCGAGATGAAAGAAGAGTATACTCGAGACATCAATGACACCGCGCAACGCCATAATTTTGCCAAAATATTGCCAGTTCGACGATTGCTCGACATCGAGCCGTTTGTAAAGCCGAAGGGAACGAACGCTTCACGCATTTCTGATGCGTTTCACAGTCTTTACGGCTTATTATCACCTCCACGCTTTTGCCCTCTCACCCCGAGGTATACATCAGCGCTCGGATGAGGCGCGCGTCAAATGGACGCGGAGAAACCAAGGGTGGTCGTATATTCGTTGCGTTTCTACGAATCGACGAGGCCACCTTCGAAGAAAGTATAACAATCGACTAATAAACCTGCTCGTTACGATATTTTTAATATTCTCTTACGCATCGCACGAGAACGAGGGTGTTGCGGTTTTAAAACGAAATAAAAGATCGAACAGATGCGATCGGTACCGGCGGAGCAGGAGTTTCTCTGGTCTGTGTCTCGTTGCTTTTGCCATTCGATTCGGCAGTAAACGCCACGACTCGTCTCACGGTCGTGACGATTTCGCCGCGCAGAAAAGAAGCACTCGAAGAAAGCCAGCCGCGTTCTAGCAGACTGCTAAAATGCGCTTGTATCCCATCTCTGAATAATATTTCGTCGATAAAGAATCAATGAAAATCGACAGGCGACAGACGTGCGAAACTGTCGATTCGCAACGAAACGAAAGATTGTTTAATCCGACGATTAATTTCATATTCGTCCGGTTCCGGATTTTTATTCGGTTGGCGTAACGCGCGGATCGATGGTCGAACGAAATAATGTGGATCGGCCGTCGAACGCGCGTGATTCGAAAAAAGTACTTGATCCGGCGTTACGGATTAAGTCCGCGAGGGGATTAGTCGGCGAAGCTGGGATACGAGCGGCCGTTCACGAACGAGAACCGTGGCGATTAAAACATGTCCACGTGGAAAAAAGAAAGGAAAGTGGGAGCGGAGACAAATCGGGCCTCCGATTAGGCACCAACGGCGTAACCTTGGACGCCGCCACGATAACAAGGATGTCTGTTATGCTGACGAGGCATCTTCTACCATAATCAAGGCTTGCATACAAGGCGAGCGTCAACTACACGCGCAATAAAAATGTGCACATTGGCGCGACACCAGCGAGAGAGTTACGGCTCGTAGGGGCTCTGTTCACCGAGGTTTGTCGTTCAACGTTCGTCGCTAATAGAGAATAGCACGAGGCGAAGAATCAGGGATACAATAATTTGTAGAACGATGAAATATAGAACCAGCGAACGAACGCGAAGAAGGGTTTAAATTGATCAATGTCCTCGTACGCAACCGCTGGAAAAGGGTAATGGAACAAACGTAAAGTCAATTTACTCGGCCGTAACTCGACGTTGTCGCCGTTGCGAATTAAGAACTGGGACCAGGGCCGATGACAAAAGGCAACGCAGGCCCTGACGAAACCCACGAATCTCACGTGGCCGTACGCCATAAGCCACGATGGGGGTTGCCTGCCGTGACGACCCGCGACACGCGTTGCTCTTTTTTTTACCATTCGCCGCGTTCTCTCGGCCCTCGGCACCGTGGCCGCTTTTATTTAACGATTTCTCTCCCGTTTCACTAAGCCAACCCGATACACGGTCGAGCTTGGGCCCTGTTGGCCTGGCAATTTAGCTGGATTATTGGAAGTCGTAGCGCGAGAAACGTAGGAACGCGATCGCTGACCACGAGGATGTGGAGGACTCGTTTCCTTTCCGTGGGATACGTTTTTCTCGACGATAAAGGAAATCGAAATCGAACGAAACAGGCTACTATTTTACGAAACGAAGTATAACTTTGGTATCGAACGTATAAATCGTACTCACTCTTCATGGTGAACGATGGTATCCGAAATGTCCACGTGGCTGAGAAGCAGTGATCGATTTAATCAATTCGCAAGGGACCCGGAACTTTCGCGGAAGTAACGAATCAGTGTCATGTTCCTCGACTCGCGGCTAGTCAGGTCAGGGGACAAGAGACCTGGTCGGCGGGACTTAGGGTCGTCGTAAGCAAAACTAAACTTCGGAGCTTGACGCTTGGGATCCCGGTGTTACATATATCCCCACCACGGGTGGCCCGTTTTAGTCATGTGGGAATTACATGCACGAGAATGGTTACCGATTTCATGTAAAGGAATCCACCACTCTCCTCGCCTCCCACCTCCATTTTGTCTTTGTGCCTCACAGCGTTCGAAGCGGTGAAACAAAGTCTGAAATCGCCCAGAGTGCGTCACTTCTCTTCGCGGCAAACGCTGCGAATTCTATCGTTCGTAATTGTCTCTCGTCGAGACGAACTTTTTCTCGTTTCGATCGCGATTGATCGTTGTTCCACTGTTCTTGCGAGGACTATGCGAGAGGCTCGAGAACGTCAGAATAAAATTAGTTAAAAGGCGCGATTACAGGATGAATAATTGCTGGAACGAAAGCGTCGATGATACAGAGAGTCATCGTGGTCTGCAACCATCGCGCGGAATTTATTTACTTGTTGCGCTGAAACGATCGCAATAACGCGCGTGTACCGGCGGTCTCACGCCGTTCCAGAGGATGCAACGTCGTAAATCTGAATCGGACGAGCACCGTCCACGGTAGGAGGTCTCGCTAAGGAAGTATCGGATATCTTGTTTCTACACATGTCGATACGCTTAAGTCGTTTTCACCTATCCGCCTGCTAAAGAGGCCGGAGTAACAGCTGGACAGTTTGCGGCTTCTCTGATCCTGGCCCGGGTCCCTTTGCGAGACGATCGCGATCGCTTTTCCCAAGTTCACGCCTTCGTTTCCTCTCCAGACAGCGTGGACATCGGGAAAACCGCGAGGGAACGAACTTGCATCCAGAAAATGATAGAAAAGCAAAAGCAGTAGGAGATTTAATTACAGGAACCGCTGTGAACGGTGAAAATTTACGTCTCGGTTTTAGGGGTCGTAAAGTAGGTCGATTAAACCCTTTCGAACACGGGACAGAGGATACCATTGTGTCTCGAGGCATGAAAATTTAGCCGCGAACGAGGCGAGACGTAGCGCGGTCGTTGTTGAGGTTTTCTTCTCGAAATGGGAACGCAGCGTGAGGAGGTAAGGGAAAAATTGGAACCGTAAAAGCACCGTCGATGACGCGGTGACGTCGAGTAATCTGGGTGCAGGGGTGATTCGTGTAGGAGCGCAATTTTATGGGCCCCCGTATTTGCTCTCCCGGTCTCGGACGTTGAACGGCCAGAGGCGTGATTTAACGACGTCGACAAATTTGATTTGTTTCTGATAGCGGCGCGGTTACGCGACAGACTAAATAAATTTTTGGCGCGTGTTTCGCATCGGAAAAGGTGGCAGGCGTAA
This sequence comes from Xylocopa sonorina, assembly GCF_050948175.1. Taxonomy (NCBI): domain Eukaryota; kingdom Metazoa; phylum Arthropoda; class Insecta; order Hymenoptera; family Apidae; genus Xylocopa; species Xylocopa sonorina. Next base: position 7,088,125 of record NC_135197.1, on the reverse strand, counting down.
ATTCCTGGTTCCCTTATTAAGAATTAATCGGATCCAATCGTTATCGGGGTTCACATCGGTTTTCCATGAATTTCCACGAATTTCTCGTTCGCAAAACGCGAATATTTTTAGACCATTGTGCAGCGCGAGTCGAGGGGTAGGAATTACCTAAGAGAATTGTTTACGCACGTGCCAGGATGTTGCACGTTGCACCCTAGCGCAGGCTTCACCATCTCGCTATTATTAGTCACTCGAAAATGTTTCATTTTTGAAACAGCCGCGGTAATCACGGCGCATTGTTCTACATTTTAAGAAGTCGCTCGATTAGGGCGGGTCGAGTGTTGCTTCGCCACGAACAAATAAACAACCTTAATCTGTCGTGGGTGTAACTGATTCCTGGTCCCCCTTATTATTCCACGATAACTTACACGTCGGTGGAGCAGAAATTTCGTAGAAATCCGTAAGAGTAACGCTTTCGTCGCCGTTCGAGAGTGTTCAACGAGAAGCATCGAAAAGAAACGAGCGAGTGAAATCTCTCGAACCAATTACCCCGTTTCACTCACACGAGTTCATAATCCGGTTCAAAACAACCGTGTGATTAGGCGAGACAAAGAGACGCCTAAAAATGTCCCAGCTTCGAGTATACAAATCTATATACGTATTATGAATGAGACAGGGTTCCCCTGCCCAAAAAAAAAAGAAGGAGATTTCCAAAACACGCAGTGGTAGTTTAGACGGGGGCAAAAGAAGGGAGGAAGGAGGGAAAAAAGGAGCAGCCACGGGTACCAGCGGGATTTATGCTGTCGCGACAGCTGCGCGGAGACATAAGTCTTCTCTGTTCCGTGGGCGATGGAAGGGTACGCCGTGCAGGACGCGGAAAAGGATCACGTTCGAGAGCCGGACATTTTCCCTACAAATGACTTTAGGAAACGACACGCCCCTGGTCACGTAACACGCGTTCCTATTTACTTTAAGCGGCACTGAAACGCGCCGAAAACGGGATAGATCTCGTTGCACCCCACGCTCTCTTGAAATACTGCCAGTCGTCCCGTCTCGATGGATCGACCAGTCGATTGTTCTACCCCTTTCCCTTAAGCCAGCGGAGGAATGTTTTCGAAACGACGGGGCGGGACACTTAATTAAGCGATTAGAACAAACGTCTGACAAGCGTGAAAACCGACACGCGCGTCTGCTGCCTGTTAATTTATCGACTGCGCGTCGTGTTCTCGATTCATCGATACTGTACGCACAGAAAACGAAGGGGGTAGACACGAAGTGGTAGACACGATCCATGGAATTTGTAGAGTCGACAACAGGAAACGGTGTCTTAGAGAAATTCCGGAAGAGTCAGGGAGTCAGATTTTTGGGTACGCTGTTTCTGAATGAAGCGATCGGAAAAAGGGGTGGGAACGCGATTCTCGAGTCTCCCATGAGACCACGATGCGGGTACAGTAATGTCATATTGAGATACATTCGACGGATATAGAGGAACAATTCGCCAGCATCCAAACTATCGGCTCGTGTTACACCTGCGCATACAAATTGTTACGCTTCGATCACGTTGTTACGATGGTAGGATAAAGTCGGAGGATTGGAAACGATCGATGGGTCTAATAGAAGGGTGCATCCGCGGCTCGATTTTCCACCCCTTTCGTACGGTTTACCACTTCATTTTCGCACGCGATTCCTTTGGCAGATGCATATCGAATTATTGAAACCCCACAGTCTCTCTTCTCTGTACTTACCTCGAGAAGTTACATCGATTAAACGTTAACAGCAATGATCTGATCGATGTTATTTTACTTACCTTCAAACAAACCCATACTCTCACCGGTGTTCCACCGGGAAAGAAGCAATTAGTCACCCTCGGTGCGAAAGCGATTTTGGCAGCAAAAACGTCCCAAGCAGCGAACACTTTGATCAAGCCGTCGGTACTTGAAGCACTTCAGTTTCTCACGGAATTCCATCGAATATCGCTGTTCTTTCTTCTTGCATTAACTAACAACTAGATCGACAATATAGTCATTTCCAATCATCGTGCTACACTATCGTCAATCATTCCGTATTACAATGATTGCCAATGTTTCGCAGGCGCAATGTTCTTCTACAACGTGCCTGAAAGTTCTTCTACGACGAAGAGGAGATGTCTCACAACATTCTTGCACTAAAAAATTCTTAGCATGCGATCTCGAGTGTCTCGATAAGAACTATTCCTCACTTTCTTTCACGCACATCCCTTCCCGTCCGACGGAGCTTGAACGTACGCAACCGGAAACGCTCGTTTCCGACTTGACAGTGTATACCAGGGACGCGATTAAAACGACACTTTCGCAGCGAATACCATCAGTCTCGCGGGGCGATTACCCCCCGTGTAACACTGCCGCATCGAATAGCCCATAAAATAAGGCGAACCGCGAAACAATCCGGTAGCCTAACGTTCCACTATAGTTCAGTGTTGGTTTTTTAAATTCATAGTTTAATCGTAGCTCTTCGTGGTGTTTAAGTTTAACTTCGTGGTGGTTTTACGAGACGACGATTCAGGCCTCCTCCGTCACCGTCGATCTAAACGCGATTCCTCGAACACGCGCGTCCGGTTTAGCCTAGGAAAAGGCTGTGTGCGGTGGGTGACGGTCCGCGATCGAAAATGCGCGCGCTAGCCCTCTGAAAGCAGGAGTGCCCTCAAAGATGGCGCGACATCTTTTTTATCCGGGGCGGGGGGAGGGATGCACCTCGCGGGATCAATTCATTGGGCCGTGACTACGCGTGTGTACTATTAAAACAGTACCGTACGCATTTAGGTATACAACTGGATGCACGGTGCACGCTGGACTCCCCACCGAGCGTGGACCAACGTTCCTCCAACTTGCTACCCTTTCTTCCATCTTTCTCTCACCCTGTCCGCGCCTCCCTTTCTCTATCCCTCTTTGCGCCTCTCCCTGTCCCTCTCCAACAGCTTCTCTCTCGCGTTCTCCACCTCTCTCTCTCTCTCTCTTGCTCTCTTGCTCTCTTCCTCTCACTCTCTACCACGGTCCCGATTCTGGAAAAGCTTCCGTCGTACCAACGCAGCCGCATAACCTCACGAGTTGCGCCTGTGTCAATGATTTCTAACGTAGGCGGTACTTAAACCCCCTTTCATCCCGCCGTGGTATGATAAAGGCTTTCACGGGGATAATTCAAGAAGGGTAGCGCAGTCTACCCGTTCTCCGCGAGTTCTTCCTTCGAACCTACTCGATGCCACTTGGAAATAATATTCCCGTGGGTTCCTGTTTCGTCGATCGTACGTTCGCCGTTCGTGGATAGGCTGCAAGAGTTGGTTACAGATTCTCGCATTTTTTACGTGCGAGAAGCTGAACCCGTCCACAGATGAGAACCACTGTACTATGTATTACAGGAAGCATTGTTATACGTCCAGATAACGCCTCCCGTTCTGATTGGTCGGCTGGGTGGTCCCACATGCCACGCCTAGTAGCGACTCTCTATGTAACCGTCCCCTCTCCAACGTTCTACCAACACGGATACAAAACCGTGTACCCCGTCTCTCCTTCTCGTTCTGCTCGTCGCGTGCGATGTCTCTTCCCTGTTGCTTCCGTGGCCGCCTCTCTCTGTCCACGGCCTTCTCCACGGCTGTTTCTCTTTTTACTACTCCTGCGCGTCGCAGCAACTGGCTGGGTTCTACGTACGCCTCGCGTCCGTATCCGCGATCGTGCACGCTGGATCGCGTCAAGGTGTGCATTTATTTGCACTTCTTTTCTTTCTTTTTTGGCTACTAGTAAAACCCAAGGGTAAGTTTCTGCTGTTCGCCACCGTGAATTCTTCCGGTTTCCCTCTATTGTTCTTGGCCAAATATTTTTTAAACGACCTCGAGAGGAATGCCATCGATGGCGCGTCTGGAAATCTTATCGGGAGACAGAGAGATCCGTCGATCTTCCAATTATTCTTCTTTTTTTTGTCGTTTGTTACGGCAGTCAATTTTGGCTGCATCGGGAACGAAGTTGGCTGGCTCGAAGATTCTCGCCACGCTGGTGTTTTTAATGATGCACGGAGAATTGTGCACGGTCAGCAGGTAGGCAGTAAAATTTTACGGCATGAAAATTGCTTCCAGATGTTGGTCATTTCGAAACGCTTCGCGGCTTACTCGAAACGATGAATTCTTACGCCCGAATTACTATGCCACAACACGGAAACTCGTGACGATGTAAAGTCAGGAAATTTCGAGCTTTCCCTAGCTTAATTTGTGTTCCACGGTAGAAATACGATTATTTTCGTTGATAAGTAAAAAAAATTGGTTTCACTCCATTTCTTGTACATTTCAGCAGTTTTATTATAATTTGTTATATATTTGAGTAATTCTATTGTATTTTCTTGTATATCTCAGTAGTTTCATTGCAATTTCTTCTGTATTTCCCGCTGTAGAGGTAAGAGAGAGAAAGATATATAAGAAAGCTCTAAGAAAGAGTGAGACAGATGTTACCTACCCTCTTCAAGAACCCCTGGTGCCATCTCTGTAAAAAGCGCTGAAACTGGTCGCACACAATTATCGACAGCGAAGTAAACTAGTGAAGACTACTATTGCCATCTTCACGGAAACTACTGAAACTAATTCCTGACTAGTTTCAGCGTTTCTTCGAGCGATGACGCTAGTTCTTCAGTAGTTTACTTCGCTGTTGATAATTGTGTTCGACCAGTTTGAGCACTTTTTATAGAGATGACGCCAGGGGTTCTTGAAGAGGGTAGGTAACATCTGTCTCACTCTTTCTGATAGCTTTCTTATATATCTTTCTCTCTCTTCACTCTCTCTTCACCTCTAAAGCGGGAAAGGTAGCAAGTCGAAAAGTTATAACGACAGCAGCGAACGACATACGTCTTACCGCCAGTAGAGGACGACGCGAACTGACTGCCGGTGTCGTTCGCCGCGTGCACCGGAAGCGACCGAACGAGCGCGAAGACGTTCGAACGAGGTCGAAGGCGCTCGAATGTCGTTTCTCAACTACGTTTCTGCGTTTCATTCTGTGGTCTTGGTATTTCGCTATCTGCTTCAACTGTAAACAAATCAGCTAATTGAAAATCTACTACAGAAGACACGTCTCGGAAATACGAGTTCCAGGAAAATTCTCGTGCGTATTTTTCTGAGGAAAGTACGCACTGCTGTGTTATGGTATACATTGCTCTAGATAATTTGCACAGAAAAATTTGTGCTGTCCAATAAGTATATATCTACGTGTAGAATACGTACAACATATATAATATTTCATCCTACATATTACTTTATTATTTATTCAATGTTAATTGTGAATATTGCGCTACATTGTGTACTTAAATACTCGAATTCTTGTCGTAAGAATGAAATTATTGCAATAAATCTTTTTCGAAGCAAAATTCAACTATCGGGAGGAAGGAGTATTATTTATAAGATATTAATTACGAATATTGCAATACATTATGCACTGAGATACTCGAATTCTTTTCGTAAGAACGAAATTATTGCAATAAATCACTTTCAAAGCGAAATTCAACTATCGGAAGAAAGAAGTAGTATTTATATGATGTTAATTGCGAATATTACAGTATTCTTTCCCATATTAACATTTACGACATTTGAAACACAATTTAATACAATTTATAAAAGATATTTACCTAATTTTGTACAATAATTAAGTCGAGCAGCAATTTTTCGTTTAAAAAAACTCGATAATTACTATTAATTCGATCATTTGCGACGAATTATGATGTTATAAAAGTATATAGGTACATTTAATTTACAAGGAACAAGACCATATTGTAATTAATGATCTTCCATTTTGCGATTGCTGATCATCCGGTTGGTGGAGGACCTCTACTGATGGTGGAGGACCATTCAAAGTATCTTAACGATAGCTTATGAGAACACATAGAGAATACATAGATGTAATAAAAGGTGGATGAGGTTAACACACTAGAGATGTGTCTTAATTAGAATATTATCTAGGCTAGTATATATGTAACTGCAATATATGTAAAATATATGAGTAGTAGTATATAATACATATACTATTACAGTAAATTGCTAAGAGCATAAACTTAAAAAAAATATATGAAAATTAATCGGTTGTGAACTATTATAGTATAATAATGTAACCGCGTTAACGGGATGAGGGGTGGGGAGTACAGACTGCGAGAGGGTATAAAAGGTCGGGTAGGCCGCCGAAGAAGCTTTTTGTGTGCCTGAACGTCGAGGCGGAAGGGTCTATGGTTGAGTGGGGTGGGTCTAGACATAAAGGAGTTAATGGTGGAGTTGCTTCTGGTGGAGATGCTTCTGGTGGACAAGCCAAGGGTGGAGGCGCTTCTGGTTGACAAGTCAAGGGTGGAGGCGCTTCTGGTGGACAAGCCAAGGGTGGAGGCGCTTCTGATTGACAAGTCAATGGTGGAGGCGCATCTGGTGGACAAGCCAAGGGTGGAGGCGCTTTTGGTGGACAAGTCAAGGGTGGAGGCGCTTCTGGTGGACAAGCCAAGGGTGGAGGCGCATCTGGTGGACAAGTCAAGGGTGGAGGTGCATCTGGTGGACAAGTCAAGGGTGGAGGCGTTTCTGGTGGACAAGCCAAGGGTGGAGGCGCTTCTGGTGGACCAGCCAAGGGTGGAGGCGCTTCTGGTTGACAAGTCAAGGGTGGAGGCGCTTCTGGTGAACAAGCCAAGGGTAAAGGCGCTTCTGGTGGACAAGTCAAGGGTGGAGGCGCTTCTGGTTGACAAGTCAAGGGTGGAGGCGCTTCTGGTTGACAAGTCAAGGGTGTGGAGGCGCTACTGGTTGACAAGTCAAGGGTGGACGCACTTCTGGTGGACCAGCCAAGGGTGGAGGCGCTTCTGGTTGACAAGTCAAGGGTGGAGGCGCTTCTGATGGACAAGCCAAGGGTGGAGGCACTTCTGGTGGACAAGCCAAGGGTGGAGGCGCTTCTGATGGACAAGCCAAGAGTGGAGGCGCTTCTGATGGACAAGCCAAGGGTGGAGGCACTTCTGGTGGACAAGCCAAGGGTGGAGGCGCTTCTGGTGGACCAGCCAAGGGTGGAGGCGCTTCTGGTTGACAAGTCAAGGGTGGAAGCGCTTCTGGTGGACAAGTCAAGGGTGAAGGCGTTTCTGATGGACGAACCAGAGGTGGAGGCGCCTGGGATAGTACGACTAGTGGCTGGTGAGTGACCAATTTTAAGATTTAACTAATTTGTGGTGGGTGTAACTACAATTCCAAGGGATGTATGACGTAGGCGCTATTATACATACATACATGAAATAAATTTTAATTATTTTAAATTTTAAATATTCCAATTTCAACACTTAGAACTTTGACATTATTAATTTCAAGTAAATCAAGTTCTAAATAGTTACATTAAAATAGTTTATTCAATTTTACAAAATTAATTCAGTGATAAACTGTACTGGAATTGTAGTTTAATATTGGGTCCCTGCGTAGTCACCTCCACGGGGTGGGCCTGGGCCCTTGGTAACGTTTTCGAAAGACCGGTCTTTCGAAAACGGTATCAAGCTAAGGACTACGCACGTAGATATAAGTATAGTTGTGAACTCGATACCAAAAGTACCAGAATCAGTTAAAAGATTACGATTTATAACTTCTGTCTTGCATATTGATTTCATGGATTTAATTCCATTATTTCATTTATTCATTTCATTATCCAACTATTATTTCATTAATTTACATTATTATTTCATTAACTTTTCATCAGTAGATTAGAATAATTCAATAACTGGTACTTTTAGTATCGAGTCTTTTGCAGTACAATTTAAATTTCTCAAGTCCTTTTCAGGACTTTGAAAGTTTGAGTTGGATTGCAAATAGTTTAAGTTAATTTTAGTGAACATATCTGTACATTTATATAATATAATTTTATAACTGCGTAACCTGAATCCCTTCTGTCCTAACTTCCCTAATTTCTCTCAATCGAGTATAATTATGGTCGGTGTTAATCAGTTCATTGGGTATTATTCGTGGGGCTTGATCAATGATTTTATATTCATCAATTCTGTCATCGTAAAGTAGTTTCACTATTCTCTTTGTATTTGGAAATGATAAAATGGTATTTCTGGTGAATACAGCGTTGAAGTTCCACCTTTTCCAAAATTCTTTCCAATTATTTTACGTGAACAGATTGTCTCGAATTGTAATCAAGGATAGCTATTAAGGGAATCTTAAAATTTATGTTGTTCTTGTTATTTGATGGTTGAAAATTCATTTTGTTCCTTCTTCACTTTAATTTCTACGTTCGACGCTGGATCATCGTTGGATCGCCGTGGGATGCGTGCGCCCTTAGTTATAAGCACTTAGATTTAAGTAATTTAATTGTAACTGAATTGTATTAAAATTGTAAAGTAATCCATTTTCTTATCCGAAGTGAGAAATAGCCATTCTACAATCGCGTGTAGTCAGTACCGATAAACATGCGTTACATTCTCCCTTGAGTATTCTAAGTTTCTGTTACGTGAAATCGCTTCACGTATTTTTCTTTTCCTTTCTTTTTTAGTCGTTCGAGATTTAGTTTTTCATTTCCACGCAGCGAAATAGTCGATACTCAATCAAACTGATGTGGTTTTCGGAGCCCATTGAGATTTCGCAGCCCTTGTCGATTGGTACGCCCGTTGGGTACTCGACTTGGGTATAGGCTTAGTACATTGGACGCGCTCACGCAGGTTCGTTCCGAGTAGCTCCTACCCCGTGTCGCTGGGGTCTTCGGACCTGCTGTAAGACGACTTGGGGCGGTCTGCGAAGTTCGTTCTTGTCGTTGGGCAATGCGTCCTACTGCTAAGTCTCGCTGAATTCTTGATGGTAGCCGCATTCACCATTGGGGAGAGCGTGGTATCAGCTGTTTCGTTGTAAGACGTGGCATAAATATAATTTGCTCGCGATTCGCGTCGGGTATGGTTCATCTAGTGACTAGTATTGAACCATCGGGTTAGAATGCTCTCGCGAGAATCTAACGCAGGTTTATTTGGTACTTGTTCGTTTTGTTCGCGTCGCGAACATTATCTCAATTCTTAGTTGAAATTAGTTTCGATTTTTAACTTTAACTTAACTTAATTTTGTTTCCATTTTAACTAAGTATCATTGCCTTAAATATCGTACCGTAGAACACTTTAATTTTGTTAAAGTGTCAGTAGATTCACTTTAAAAATTTCACTTCTGGTAAGATAATGGCATTTCTTGTTATCCGTCTTTCAAAATCCATACTGCAATTTCTGAAAATCATTTGTAGATTTTAGAAAATGTATTATGGATTCCGCGTTTAAATTATTAAAGTAGAGTCAGTCCTCGGTACCTTCTGTGCCGAGAACACATAAATGTAATGGAGGGTGGATGGGATTAGGGTTCTAGGGATGGGTCCCTGCGTAGTCACCTCCTCGTTGGTGGACCTGGCCCCTTGGTACCGTTTTCCAGAGACCGGTCTCTCGAAAACGGTACCAAGCTAAGGACTACGCACGTAGACATAAGTATAATTGTAAACTCGATACTAAAAGTACCAGAATCAGTTAAAAGATTACGATTTCTAACTTCTGTTTTGTGTAAAGAGTTCATAGATTTATTCTCATTATTTCAGTGATTTATTTTATTATCCAACTATTATTTCATTAATTTTGCAGTAGATTAGAATAATTTAATCACTGGTACTTTTAGTATCGAGTCTTTTGCAGTACAACTTAAATCTTTCAAGTCCTTTTCAGGACTTTGAAACTTTAAGTTGGATTGCAAATAGTATAAGTTAATTTTAACGAACATATTTGTACATTCACATAATATAATATTATAACTGTGTAACCTGAATCCTTCCTATCCTGTCTTTCCTAATTTATCTCAATCGAGTATAATTATGGTCGTCGTTAATCAGTTCATTGGGTATCATTTTCATTATTTTTCTTTCTGTGGTGTTTGTTCTCGACAGAGGGTTGTTCTGTAAAACAGTTTCACTATTCTTTTTTTCATTTGGAAATGAGAAAATGATATTTCCGGTGAATACAGCGTTGGAGTTCCATCCTTTCCAAGATTCTTTCCAACTGTTTCACGTGAATGTTATGTTTTTCTCGTCATTGGTGATTGATATCCATTCCGTTCCTTCCTCATTTCAATTTCTACGTTCTACACTGGATCAAAGCTGGATCACCGTTGGATCGCCGTGGGATGCGTGCGTCTTTACTTATAAGCACTTAGATTTAAGTAATTTGATTGTAACTCAATTGTAACAAAATTGTAAAGAAATTCATTCTCTCATCCGAAGTGAGAAATAGCCATTTCTATAATCGCGTGTAGTCAGTACCGATAAACATGCGTTACATTCTCCCTTGAGTATTCTAAGTTTCTGTTACGTGAAATCGCTTCACGTATTTTTCTTTTCCTTTCTTTTTTAGTCGTTCGAGATTTAGTTTTTCATTTCCACGCAGCGAAATAGTCGATACTCAATCAAACTGATGTGGTTTTCGGAGCCCATTGAGATTTCGCAGCCCTTGTCGATTGGTACGCCCGTTGGGTACTCGACTTGGGTATAGGCTTAGTACATTGGACGCGCTCACGCAGGTTCGTTCCGAGTAGCTCCTACCCCGTGTCGCTGGGGTCTTCGGACCTGCTGTAAGACGACTTGGGGCGGTCTACGGAGTTCGTTCTTGTCGTTGGGCAATGCGTCCTACTGCTAAGTCTCGCTGAATTCTTGATGGTAGCCGCATTCACCATTGGGGAGAGCGTGGTATCAGCTGTTTCGTTGTAAGACGTGGAATAAATATAATTTGCTCGCGATTCGCGTCGGGTATGGTTCATCTAGTGACTAGTATTGAACCATCGGGTTAGAATGCTCTCGCGAGAATCTAACGCAGGTCTATCGGTACTTGTTCGTTTTGATCGCGTCGCGAATTTTATCTCAATTCTTAGTTGAAATTAGTTTCTTTTCTTAACTTTAATTTAACTTAGTTTTGTTCCATTTTTACTAAGTGTCATCACCTCAAATATCGTACCGTAGAACACTTTAATTTTTCTAAAGTGTGAGTAGAGTCATCTTAGAAATTTCACTTTGGGTAAGAGAATGACATTTCTTATCATCCCTTTCGTTAAGTCCATACTGCAATCTTTAAAATCTATGTTAGATTTTAGAGAATGTATTATGGATTCCGCGTTTAAATGGACAAGTAGAGTCAGTCCTCGGTACCTTTTGTACCGAGAACACACAGATGTAATGGAGGGTGGATGGGATTAGGGAAATTAGGGATGGGTCCCTGCGTAGTCACCTCCTCGTTGGTGGACCTGGCCCCTTGGTACCATTTTCCAGAGACCGGTCTCTCGAAAATGGTACCAAGCTAAGGACTACGCACGTAGATATAAGTATAGTTGTAAACTCGATACTAAAAGTACCTGAATCAGTTAAAAGATTACGATTTATAACTTCTGTCTTCTATAAAGATTTCATATAATTACTTTCATTATTTCATTTGTTTATTTCATTATCCAACTATTATTTCATTAATTTTGCAATAGATTAGAATAATTTAATAATTGGTACCTTTAGTATCGAGTCTTTTGCAGTACAATTTAAATCTCTCAAGTCCTTTTCAGGACTTTGAAAGTTTGAGTTGGATTGCAAATAGTTTAAGTTAATTTTAGTGAACATATCTGTACATTTATATAATATAATTTTATAACTGTGTAACCTGAATCCCTTCTATCCTGACTTCCCTAATTTATCTCAATCGAGCATAATTATGGTTGACGTTAATCACTTCATTGGGTATTATTCTTATTCTTTTCTCATAAATACCATTGATCGGAACTAGGGACATTTAAAACAATCCTGCATAGTCTGTATTAATTTCTATCTCTCTGTGGTGTTTGTTCTTGACGGAGGATAGTTTGATGATTCGAAATCGAGTTAGTCTTTACTTTATTCTAATTTCTGCGTTTCTAAGTTTCTACATGGGCAAGAACTCGCTTGCAATCATCGGGGCGTTGATTAATGATTTTGTATTTTGTAATCGTAAAGCAGTATCATTATTCCCTTTACATTTGGAAATGAGAATATGGTATTTGCTGTGAATACAGCATTAGCATTCCACCTTTTCCAAGATTCTTTCCAATGAAATTCTTTCCAAAAATTCTTTCTATGATGGTTGAAAATCCATTTCATTCTTTTTTCATTTCAATATCTACGTTCGACACTGGATCACGGCTGGATCGCCGTGGGATGCCTGCGTCGTTAGTTATAAGCACTTAGATTTAAGTAATTTAATTGTAACTGAATTGTATTATAATTGTAAAGTAATCCATTTTCTTATCCGAAGTGAGAAATATCCATTTTACAATCGCGTGTAGTCAGTACCGATAAACATGCGTTACATTCTCCCTTGAGTATTCTAGATTTCTACTGCGTGAAATCGCTTCACGTAGCTTTCCTTTTCTTTTCTTTTCTTTTTTATTTGTTCGAGATTTAGTCTTCCATTTCCACGCAGCGAAATAGTCGATACTCAATCAAACTGATGTGGTTTTCGGAGCCCATTGAGATTTCGCAGCCCTTGTCGATTGGTACGCCCGTTGGGTACTCGACTTGGGTATAGGCTTAGTACATTGGACGCGCTCACGCAGGTTCGTTCCGAGTAGCTCCTACCCCGTGTCGCTGGGGTCTTCGGACCTGCTGTAAGACGACTTGGGGCGGTCTGCGAAGTTCGTTCTTGTCGTTGGGCAATGCGTCCTACTGCTAAGTCTCGCTGAATTCTTGATGGTAGCCGCATTCACCATTGGGGAGAGCGTGGTATCAGCTGTTTCGTTGTAAGACGTGGAATAAATATAATTTGCTCGCGATTCGCGTCGGGTATGGTTCATCTAGTGACTAGTATTGAACCATCGGGTTAGAATCCTCTCGCGAGAATCTAACGCAGGTTTATTGGTACTTGTTCGTTTTGGTCGCGTCGCGAATTTTATCTATCTTTGGTTCAACTTAGATTCTCTTCTTAATTTTAGTTTGACTTAACTTTGTTTCCATGTTCATTAAGATTCTTATAATAGAATATAGAATATCGTATCGTGTTCCCTTTTACAGAACACTTGAATTTTTCTAAAGTGTTAGTAGAATCACTTTAAAAATTTCACTTCTGATAAGATAGTGGCATTTCTTGTTGTCCGTCTTTCAAACTCCATACTGCAATTTCTGAAAATCATTTGTAGATTTTCGAAAATGTATTATGGATTCCGCGTTTGAATTATTAAAGTAGAGTCAGTCCTCGGTACCTTTTGTACCGAGAACACACAGATGTAATGGAGGGTGGATGGGATTAGGGAAATTAGGGATGGGTCCCTGCGTAGTCACCTCCACGGGGTGGACCTGGGCCCTTGGTAACGTTTTCGAGAGACCGGTCTCTCGAAAACGGTATCAAGCTAAGGACTACGTGCCTAGATTTAAGTCATTTGCAATTCAGTCGAAACTTTCCAAGTCCTTTTCAGGACTTTGAAACTTTCAAGTGAATTGTAAAATGTAAGTTCGTTTCGTAACTCTCCGATTTCTAGTTCACAAAAATGCATTGGATGAATTATCTATCCTATACGTTATCATTTCTGACTTTACTCCATCGTGTCTGTGTAGTATCATTCCTTATCTACTGCAGCTGTGCACCCTTAGCCGTCTGTAGCTACTTTATCGACTGTGAGCTAAGTGAAATAATGACAGACTTTGTCAGACCACAGTTGGATATCGTTGCTATTCACAAGGTATGAACAGAGAAACTTAAACTTATGCGATAATTAATCATTATCAATTTTAATTCATAAATATGGCTGTTTGATCGTAAAAGCATACAGGACGCGAATTTTTTAATTCTTTAAACTTCTACATTTGGAAAAAATAAAACTAATTTTGTCTATAACTGAAGAAATATTACTTTTGCAGAGAAAAGGCTATGCTTTTAAATAAAATGTTACATCAACGCTATTCTTCCCTTAAAATAACTTCTTGCTTCTCGAAATCAGGACAGATTCTTCGAAGAACGATTCTAAACGGCACGTGTGTGGCAGAGAAGTCGCGTATGCAATTTCCCTGCGATTTAATCCGATTTTAACGAGCACGGGCATCGGCGATCGTCCTAGATCACCGTTCGCGTTGGTCTTAATTCGCCATTTAAGTCACGATGTGAACGCGCGATAGAAAGGCGCCCGCCGGGGAGTTTATTAACGCGCACCCCTTCGACTTTCCTTGAAGATCTAGATCGAACCAGCGAACCCCATCCAGGACTTTGATTCAGCCACGGCGAAAGTTCTCGTCGACGGGGTCGTTGGCGAACATTATTGCCCTCTTATCGCAGCGATTGCACGCCCAGATCTCACCGTCGGCCCTTGACAAAACGAGGAATTATGCGATAAGTATACACAAAGGAAACGAGGCAATGTTTCATTTTACGTTTTCCACGGTTCAGGGGAAATTTCAGTGGCCGGACGATAAGTCGGGGTAACGCGTCGAGGGTGCTCACGCGGTTTACGATTAGACGGGTTATTCGCGATGGCTATGATTTCCGTTATATGCAGCAGGGGCAATGCAACCAGTGAGTAATATGAAGTTCGTAATATTTTAGTGTTCGTTTTATCTATTCGACAGTTTCATGAAAACCTTTGTATAATAGTTTTATAAGACAAGCATTCGAGTCTTCTCAGAGATACGTCTAATCACAAATTCATTATAATACATATCGCAAAAGTAATTAATCATTTTTACAACATAAATCTAAGTGTACGATGCATATTTAAATTGTAGAATATCTAATCTGAATATGTCACTCATCGAATTAAAATCGTTACTCGAGTAGAACTTGGAAGGATCAAAGAGGGGAAATATAGGAAGATCCTATTCCATCGTCTAAAATCTTTAGACAAAAGAAAACGCGGAGAACCGTATCAATTTCAAGAACGTTTCTAATTTCTCTTCGGCAATTAGCAATCAGGCACGTCAGCACTTGTCTCGAACACATCGCTGCGCGCAAATTGCCTCCATGTATCGTGAGTAAATTATACGTCGTCGCGTTCTAGCATCCATCTAGAGCTTGATAAGCTTTTCAAAGCCGATGAAACATCGGTCTGGCCGAGGGAGAGCCCTGCGTATCGGTTAAGTGATATTTTAAGAGGACGAGGCACTTGAATCTCGATAAGACGACCGGCATTGTGCCGACTTTCTCGAATGCATACACGACGGTACATTTGTACAAAAGGACGCGAGGCAGCCGCTGAAAGGAGCACGGAGATTAATATTTGGGAGATTTTCAGCTACAAAGATTCGATTGCTACTTCGTCCTTCGCACGGTGTACGATATAAAGCCTTTGTGCCCACTTTTTTGGCATAGTAATTTGTTGAAATTCCCTCGTATGCCAGGAAAATTAGAATGGAAATGAGATGCATCGAGTGCATCTAGTCTGACGTTTGACGATGTAATATTAATCATGATGTACATTCGAGGCGGTATATTTTTTGCTACCTTCTATATACCCCAATGAAACCTTGATGATGGTGAAGTAGCTTCCAACGGTTGGAGATTATGTAAAACAACAGATGATGTGATGATAAAACAACAGAATCTCGATTACCTTACTTTTTAATGTATTAATACAAAAATTTATGAGATGAGTTTGGAAAGACTCGTTAACGTGGATTCTATGAACGAAGTGGCAGCTAAGGGATCGTTGTCGCATGAAAGAAATTACGATCGTTGTGACAACACCTCCTCGCGATTCGTATTGCCCCTCGGGACAGTCACAATGCTTGTAATTAATATTTTAGCGGGAACATGAGCAATGCGGCGCACTCCTTTTTGCGGCGACTTAACGACCACGGGATTTACGAGCAAACTGTTGCTTTTGTTGCGCCGCGGCCACGGTTTTGCGTTCAAACCGGGGCTCGCGAATTCGAATCGTTTGATTCGTGGCAAAAAGATGGGGGTTGAAGCGAAAGGTCCCTGCTGGGGGTTGATTTATGCGTGAAATAAATGATGTCGTTGGAACGTCGTTTTTGAGGGTTTGGGAAGTGATATACTGTGCGAAGAAATTCACTCTCAAGATGTTTTTTAGAAGCATCGTCATTGTTATTTGAAATGGTGTGAAGCAACATTATCGATTGCATTGAAAGAAGTTCCAACCTGAGATGATGTTTCCTTTTTACTATCTACGTTAATATAATGTTTTTGAACCGTATATTTTTACTTTTAAGTAACGAAAAAGGCTTCTCAGTAAAAAGAGGAAATGGTATTCAGTTTCCTGGAATTTTTGCCAACGATCATTGAATTAAGGACTGCAACAGTCTCGTCGAAATCCCTTAATCCGATTTGCCCGTCGACTTTCGAGTTCTCCGTGTCCAAAAAACAGCAGATGAGAAAAACTTAGGTTCCCCCCCTTCGCTAAGTCAATTTATACAAGTCCCAACTGTGTTTGTTCCGTCCACGAGAGACTAAAAATTGTCTCCAGTAAAACAATCGGTATCTTCTCTCATTTCACAGTAAATTTCTCTCGACTATCAAAGAAACAGACGCCTCCATCGAAAGAAGAATAGTTTATTCAACCAAAAAGTAGCTGTTCCTTTAGCTCCTCATGCTGTATCACAATTAACACGTTCCATGTTGGGCAAAGAATGATCGATGACCTGCAGTAGAGTCGACAGAAAGTACCCCCTTCGCTCAAAGGAAGATTTCCACAAAAGCACGTACCCTTTTCCGAGCAAAGATCGCGACGAGCTCGTCGAAAACTACCCTTTTCCACCCTTCGCGCGCTTAATCCCCCTGAATTTCGTCAAAGAGCGAGGACTCACGGTGAAAAGACGAGACCCAAAAAATTGGCTTAATTATGGGTCGCAATTAAAGGATGATAACGTTCGTAGCGGGGGGGTAAGACGGGGTGAGCGGAGGGGGTGGTAGGTCGAGCACGAGCGCGAAGACGAGCAAAAAGGGAGCAAGGCAGGAGCGTAAACAAGGGGGAGCTGAACGTGGGGGTGGTTGTCGCGGGGGTGCACGGGGTGGCCAACACACGCTCATGCGCGCCTGGAACCCCGCCCTGTCGCTGTCGGACGAAAGCTTGTCCCGTCGAGGACTCTCGCTCGAGTTTCGACGAGTAGTCACGCTTTAACTCGCGATCCGCGAGGCGGATGCTACCCGGAACGCGAGCCGCAGGTGCAGGTGGTGCCAGATGTAACAAAAAGCGTTAGAGGCCTGGTCGATCCCTAGCTCCTGCGCCCAGTGCACGGACGGAGAGGTCCGTTTCGCGTGACGCTGCGCGCGACAGACGTGGCAAGTCTCGGCGGTGGCCGGGAGTCAGGTGTAGGTGTTCAGGTGTCAGGTGTCTTAGGTGTTGGTTGGGTGTTCGATGCGGGCAGGATCCTGGGTATCTCGCGGTCGATACGCGACGACGGTGCTCGAAGTAGCGCTCGTAGCTTCGAACGACACTTGTGGATCGAAGTAGCGGGAGGATAGGGAAAACGAGAGGATACGGTGATAGATGGTGTTTGAACGCGTTGGTTAGAGGCGGAAAGTGTCGGAGGATCGAGGATCCGATCGATCGACCGGGAAGAGGGATAACGCCGCCTTGGATACGGGTCTCCAGGTGTTCGAATGCTTAAGGTAAACACCGGTGGCACCGATCGAGCGAGATTTCTAGGTCAACACGCAGTGGTCGGTGGCAACCAGTTGCGGGTGTTAATCGTTCCTGTAACGGAAGCCAGCGGGACACGGCACGGTGTCTTTTGTTCGTTGACATTGGAGGAGGAAAGAGAGGATCGGTTTACGATAATCTAACCAGACTAATAGTTCGAGAGCCTGAGTGGGAGGATTTATTTGAAAGGAGTCGGTGGAAAAGTAGACGAGCAAACTGTATAGGAGAGAGGACGGTCTGTCGTTCGTTAAGGTCGCGTCGCTCGCGATCGGATTTCCTTGATTACGGTTACAGTATCGACGCAAGGGAAGGCTGTCTTTTTCAAGGAAGGAGAAAAGGAAGAAAAATTGTGAATCAATCTTGGACAAGCGTCACGAGCTGTGTTATCCTTACGCCTTTCGTCCAGGACGCTCCTCCTGTTGATTAGAAGCTCTAATAGCAACGGCGGTCGATCGATCATCGACCTCGTTAGCTAAGCAGATCCTTCGCGGACGATTATGGTTGTCCGCTCGATTTGTTGAACCATTCGACGGGGAAGAGAGGGACGAAACGGAGAAGGAGCGAGGGAAATCGTTAGCGAGAAAACTCGAGCCAATTGGATTACTAAAGGGATCGTAATTAATTGATCGAATCACGAGCGTGTATTTGAAAAATTCCTATCGATGTCCGTTCGTTGCAAGAAAGTGTATTTTTCAACAGTGAGCAAAGGAATAACGTCAGGCCTAATTTATCGGGTATTCGGTTAATAATGATTCCTCGAGTGCCGTCGATTACGCGATAGAGTTCAAGTGATGGTTATCTGGGGAAACGGTTCGTAGGTGTGCTTAGCGCAAAAGATAACGGCCTTGAAACTTTTCCACGCGGATCGGAAGACCGAGTCGAACGTGCTAGCGAGATGCTCTACGACTAACTACAGCGTGACTACAGCTAAAAGGTCGTGATCGATCGACTTACTTCGATGGCCTAAAAGAACTTTAAACGTGCAAGGTCATTATGCATAGCGATAAAACGGGGACGCTGTAAAGTGCAGACGAGTCGATCGGTTCGTTCCACTGCTGGAACCGACTGGGCTGGCTTTTACGTTCGAAGAGAGCCCTAGCTGAACCTACTCTACTGTCTCGGTTCAAGAACAGGGTAAAGTCTCAGCAAAAAGAGCATCTCATGATATGAGACCACAATCGCATATATCCGTTGATCCACAGAATGCCGTGTCAAGGATACTCGAATCATCAGGAACGTACTGGCATTCGCGAAATGCGCCACGCTGAGCGCAGGATCTCGCTTAGGTTCTCGCAAAATTTCCATGAGACTTCACAGGCACCGTCGCTCTTGGCGAAGCGACGATAACGGAGGATCGCTCTCTGTCGCGGTCCAGGTTCCTCGTAGATCACTACGTACGCCGGATCTTCTAATACCCTCTGGAAGCAGGGGTCAACGTATCGGACTAATCGAATTAACGAAACCATAGAGCAAAGCGTACAGCTCGTGTCCACGCAAGGCCTCAATGGTGCGCGGCCTAAAAGCTTGAGTGAATCGGAGTAATTAACGGAAGTCAGTGCGACAATCTCGAATTAGCAGTGTTCACCAAATGACGCGGCTCGCTAAATGAGATCAACGAGGCGTAAGATCGATCGTACGATCCAGGGAGCCTCCGGTTGCTACCTATGCTCGAGAAGAAGGCTCGACGGACGACCTCGCGAGCTCGCCAGCCCCTGACCCCGTCGTAACCAGCGGACAAAAGCGGCCCGGCCGGCACTCGATGAATCCTAGTGGAGATAAGGATCCTCGAGCATCCTCGATCCGTTTGCCTGGAACGCCTGAAGAAGCTCCGGTTGGCACCTATCTGAGAGCGGTCGGGTGATGCGCGGGAGCAGCTCCGAGCTCCTGTTGGAGGCGAGCTGCGTCCAGTGTCAGAGCGATCATCAACCAGGCCAGCACCCTAGCGAGCACTACTACCAGCAGCAGCGTCAGCTGAACGAGAAGCACGACTTCAAGGAGCGAGAGCTACGTCGTCGCAAGCTGTTGGAGTTCGGGTTCGGCGCTTCGCGGCGCCGACCGCCACGGCGTACCTGCCGTCAGCGGTTCAACTTCTACGCCACCTGGGCGTTAGGGATCGTCGCGACGACCGGCGGCGCGGCCCTCCTATTCCTGGTGCCGCTCTACGTCGATCCGGCCATCAGCACCCTGGCGGCTGACTTCTCGCCGGACCCCGTCATCTGCACCACGTCCAGGCGCGAGGAAGTGGCCGGATTGTTCAACTGCACTTGGAGCTCCTGCCGGGAGGGCTGCACCAGCGACGTTTACAGGTGCACGCATATATACGTCACCTACACGCCATGGAGCAACGCGAGCATGAACGACACAGGAGGTAGAGAGAACACGAGCAACACCGCCGGCCACGCTCACATCTCTACCACTCCCGGTGAGAGTCGTTCTTCCTTGATCTCTACTACTAGGGTTTACTCTTCGCCTTGGGTTGTCGCGTTTGCGGGTTCTCGAGGGCTACGGCTTTTCGTCGCGTTTCACAGGTGGACATATTCGTTTTATCTTGCGAGATTTTTGGATGCTACGTGGAACGTTCCATCAAGTTTCGGGGGAATTTTAATAGAGATTTTAGTTTACTAGTTCTACTTGTTTTTAGTCCTACGATTGAAAATTTGAATGTTTTTTTTACATTTCCAATTATTTAGTGAATTCGTGTAGTTTTAATTCTTCTGATTTCGAACGAGGGGTCTTCGTTCGTGGATTATCGTGTAATGTGCGAGACATGTGGTGTGCGATAGGAGATTTTTGTTATTCCGTGGCGCGTAGTGTGTATCACGAGCGAAGTTCAGATATTGTTGAAATAAGTGGAGAAGGTTTATCACTCGTTGGGAAATGGCGAAAGTTGAAATAGAAAGCTTGGCGCAGGTGAAATCTACGTGTTATTATATCTTATATTGTAAGAGTTTCGGTAGATTAACGTATTTTGTGACTGCGTCGTCACGTAAAAAACTTCTTCTCTCCTCATTATTTAATACTAATTTGGCTATATTGCAATAGGAAAATAACGACAAAATAACCACTTTTCCTACGTGTTTCTAATTTTATATATGAGCGAATTAGAAACTTGATTTTGATGAAGTTGATGGAATATAGAGTGTCCCTCGAAATACGAAAGTTTATTTCTATCTGTCGGCGTATCCCTCTCTTCTTGTCCTTGTGGCTTTTATATCTTATTAAATTTTCCTTCTCGTGTTCGAGCAAATATCTCGGAACGTTGCTACCCTCGTGTAAAAACTTTTCTTATATCTGTTCCTACGGTTGACGAGATATGTTAGGATAAATAAAAATTCTGCAAAGTTCGTGAAATGATTGGTTTTTTCTCAGAGCAAATTTCCATGCTAAACAGGGCAGCTTGCATCTCGTGAAGTTTATACAGACGCTGTAATTTAAAGATTAAAAATACTTAGCATTTAAATGAATCTAATTAACTAAGCGTTCTAGTTTCTTCTTATCGTTTGGGTAGCTATTTTCGTAGACGCTGCTGAAATTTACTGTTATTTATCACTCGGTAGAATTGTCAGTTCGAGGACATAAGAGAAAAAATTGCAGCTTATACGTCATTCATGAAATTTGCATCATGAAAATCCATTGTCCTCGGTTTGGAGCTCGTGCTTATCGTCCATCTTGCAGTTTGCACCTCTTTAACTTACCTATGTTATAAAATCAATATTATCGATACTCTTTCATCGAGTTAACAAAAAACGTGCTATTATTCGCTGAAAATTGTCCAAGAGGTCGACCGTTTTTCTTCAATTCTACCGCATTATAATTCATTGACTTGTGTCGAGGCATAATGGTAGTCAAAGTTCAAGCGTTCAATATTTTATACGGTAAACCAGCGGCTCTCCGTCACTATTTCGTAGACTTATCGTAAGGTACTACAATGTAGATTGATTTGTTGAAATTTCCATCGCCAGAACATCATACTTCTTTCTTAACAATTAAAGATGTACTATTTCTTCTTAACCTTTATTTCAACACGTTCTAAACAGTAACTGGCGCTTGTCAAATAATAATTATCGACGCTAAAAGCAGGGGATGAACTCTTTCTAACATAATCGAAACTTTTGTTTCACGCCAGTGCCAACGCCGGGCGACGTGGAAGCGGTCCTCCTGGTGAACATCAAAGGGTGCGGCTATCCGCCGGACGTCGACTGCAAGAACTTCATCCGCGACCTAGGCTACAAAGGCGCGACGTTCCCCTGCCATTACAGCCGCGTGAACGGCAGCATAGTGATGGCGAACTATAACCGCGAGGCGCAGGTCACCACCATCTTACACTACTTCGCGGCGCCTTTCGTAGTGACACTCGCGACCAGCGTCGCTCTGTGTGTGATGTACTGTGACTGCAGATGCAGCCCA
This sequence comes from Xylocopa sonorina, assembly GCF_050948175.1. Taxonomy (NCBI): domain Eukaryota; kingdom Metazoa; phylum Arthropoda; class Insecta; order Hymenoptera; family Apidae; genus Xylocopa; species Xylocopa sonorina. The sequence goes on along the minus strand of NC_135197.1, from coordinate 7,066,119 downwards.
CCGCCACGGCATTCCTCGCGAGGCATCAGACGGGGCAGGGGCAACGATCTCAGGTAACGTGCATTCAGACTTCCCTCTATAAACTAGAGCAAGGTCCCTGCTAGCATTTATCTTGTCGCGTGTCCCGGACGAGCATCCGGTTGACAACACGTTGCTGGCAAATGCCAAATCTACCGTCTAACTAGAGCTTCACTGGAAGGCATGGACGATCCTCGGCTGTGCACAGGCAGAGTTTCCAACGACGGTGGAAACGCGTGGTATCACGTGTCGCGAGCCCATATTCCCTGCTTTGATAGCTTAAGCTAGCCGTGAGACCAAGTTTCATCGTTGGAATCAGATTTTGTGCGATTGCTGGTCGTACGAGCAAAGTTGGTGAGAACGCTCTACAGTGACACCGTACACCGTGCCTGGCTAATTTAAGATATTCGTGGGACCAAGTATTCGCTATGCATGTACAGAATTTATGTATGGAATCCTATTGCAGCAGGTTTCTAGACGGTCTTCCTGTTTCTATGAGATTCTCACAAGATCTTATGAGATTCTCGATTATCTCGCGAGATTTTTCTTTATCCGGTTATCTCACGGGCACCCAGGTGTACCTGGGTATCTCAGATATCAGCGCAAAGCTCCCTACTATATCTGCTCGCTAGAGTACGGGTTTTATGCGGAGCAAGTCAAATCGTTTCTATTTGCGGATCCATTACGTTCAGATTTCTATAAGGTACTTGCTACTTTCACGGGAATCTCTCCTGTTTGTTCCTCACAGATTGCTCCGCCCTGAGACCTCTACGCGAATTAGAGAAATTCGCCAGAGCACAGGTTAGGTTTGTCCATGCCAAGGGTTGAGGTAGCCCTTTTAGAGGCTACTTCAGTAGTGGAATTAGTAATGGAAATGGGAATTTTTGTACATTTTAATATAAACTAAAAAGAAGTTAGGCAACTGCGAAACTCTGACTTGAGATTCGGAACTCTTAGTATCTACCTGTGATTAAAGGTTTAAGCAAGTTTGGAGACATGGGAACGACTGAAATGTCGTGACTGGCGAGTGTTTTATTATTCATTGGATCGCTCTTCGAGGAAGTTTCTATCAGTGAATTTACGGGGATCTTTCCGGTTGAGTGATGTGTTGTGCTTCCACGAGAGGATCTTCGGAGATTGTTGAGCGATATTTTTGCGATTGAAAGGAAGTTAGAGGTAAATGTAGGATACGACGATTAGGGTAGTTGTGATATTTATGAGAGAGATAGAAGTCGCTCGAGAATTGTGGGAGAATATAGATAGAACTTTGAGTTAAAGCAGTTTTAAATTATTTACAAGGCGAACTCCTTGATACAATTGAATATCGTGTAATATTCTGTTATCACGAAATAACAAATACAAACTGCTCTGATGTATTCGTTTCGTGTCTGCCCTCCGTTTCGTGCGACCGTCCAATTTCTAACAGCTACAAAAAACGTGACAGGAATGCGTTTTATTTAATCCCTGAATCGGTAAATGCTGGACGCGTAACCGTCGAACTGTTCCGATCGGTTAAGCCTAGAAAAAAAAAGAATTCCCTTTTGGAGTGCGCCGATCGAATCGCCGTTTCTGATTGAATACTCGATCTGGAATTTCGCCGGCCTACTGGCTTCGCCGCAATGAGAACTCGTGATCGCACTGACGATCATTAGAAGAAGATTGATCAAGGGATTTTCAGAGCAATTTTCCTTTGTCGATAAATGAAAAGGGATGTCGATTGGTATTTACGAGGATGGATCGAAGAGCTGGCGGTCTAAGTGTGAAGGATTATCGCTGGTTGCTTGTAATTTTCGCAGTGCAATGTGTGATAGAAGTATCAGTAGATTAAGCTGAGCGGAAAGAACAGGCAAGCCGTGAAAGTATGCGCTTACGCCGCGAATTTTTCGATGCATCTTTATAAATTGAAGTCGATTGAACATTTATTTTATTATTATCAGTCATTTTTACGAAGAGATATAAAAAAAAAGAGAGAATTTGAGAAAGCAACTGCTTCATCAAACAGCATATGAATGTCAGAAATCAACTTTACTCAATTTTTGGTACGTACTTTTCGTTCGAGCTTAATTATATATTTAACAACAGAGATACCAGTCCATTTTTCATTTTACTGCTCGCGTTATTATTCAGTACGACGGGAAAAAAGTACTCGCTTTAAAGCTCGAGCATATTCCATTACAGGCCAGTGCGTCAGCGACATGCCACTTTCTGCTATCTTTTGACTTTTTACGTGCTTTTTGATGGATATCAGTCATGTACGAAATTATTCAGCTAACACGACACTCATCTTTACCGCAGGCATTAAGATAGATGATAGCAACTACACCTTTGTCTCAGGAAACTCAGAAAAACGTGGCAAGCAAACGATTCTCGAACAAAATGACTTGCAACTTTGCCATTTTCTACACAGCACGACTCTTTCCCAATTGCCACCCTCTGAAACTGCAAAAAAATAGATCCGCGGGGAAAAGGAAAAACAAAATAACGGGAAAAGAGTCTGGCACACTTTTTGATTTACGCTAGACTAGTCGAATACAAAGAGAAGCAGACAAGCATAGAAGCGAATAGTGGTGCTCGTAAAAGAGCCACCCGGAGTTACATGATTCAGCCATGATGCCAGGGTGTATGTATCGTTGCGGTGAAAAAACTGGTGATTTCCCGGCCGAAAGTCGAGACGTGTCCATTTTAAACGTCCTGATCATTTCGTCGGGCGCACCACGGGCTCATCACTGCCTGGCGGCTTGTTATTTTTCCGTCGCGGCACGTTTGTCATCTTTATAGCCCCCGTTGGCACTGTATCGCGCCCTGGCATTAAGAGGAACAGGCTGGATGGCTCTCACGGCAAGGATGGCCACGACGAGCACTGCTAACCTGGACCACGATATATCAGGGCTGGATTAATCGAGCAGACCATCGCCGTTCACCCAGCTCTTCAGTGTCTCCCCTTTTCGTGTACGCCAGATCCTTTGGCTCATGAACTTACGACTCTACCACTTTACTGCTTTTGTACAATGTTTCACGAACGAATTCCTTCAGGACATTCACGCTGCTAAGTAGTTTTCCTAATAGCCAACGGATTTAAAATTTCATTACAATTGTACCACAATTTTCGCTGCAACTATTATTTTATCTCGTACGATATACTTGAATGCTAAAGAGAAGCAATTCTGATACACTCTCGATCGCTAACCACGGATGGTCGTGGCGGTCGAACGCGAAATAAGTAGCAGGGAGGGAACTTTTATTAGCTCGGAACAGGGGCTGCTCTCTGCTAGCGTGCGATATTTCGCTGGTCAAGTAATCAAGGTCTTGCGAGTCGCTTTCGCACGACCGCTCGCGAACGTTTGAGAACGCGGGGTCCGACGTCGGAGGGGGCGTGAAACGCTCTTGAACTTTTAATTGGAATGCCGTTCCGAAAGGGTCGCGAAACGTTCCCTCGACACCTGCGGGGGAAAAGTGCTGAGGAATTCATTTCGACCGCCGGAACATTGTACGTTTGACTTTGTCATCCGCAAAATTGCGGCCGCGGTTGAACGGGGAAATTCAAAGTGTGTCGGATTTCCTCGAGAACGCGAGGACAGCGTGTCTCGATGTTCAGTCGGGTCATTTTGGAGTTTCGCTCGTGGTGTCGCAATCTTTTCGTACTTGTTTTATTAGTAGTTGTGTGTTTAAACGATGAGGTAATCTACTGTCGAGATTTTTTAGTTTGTTCGATAATTATACGAAATATATTAAACATCGAAGAAGTAGAGATAGTTTGTTAGAAGTTATCTAGCGCAAACAGGTTTTAACAACGTGACCTGGTTACCTCCAGAAAGCCATTTGCAACAGTGATCAAGAATTCGCTGGTGTTACGAGCACTTCCTCCAGTTACCACGGTCTACAGTAACTACAAGTTACAATTTGTATATTCGTTATAATGGCATTACAACGTGGTTAATTGAGGATTAGAGTAAAACGAAGGGAGACTTGCATACTCAATTGTTTTAAAACAAACTTGCCTCCTCCTCTGGGCTATGGAGCTCCACTGTTCCCAAACTCCGAAACGCTTGCAATAAAGATGTAATAACTCTGAAATACAAAGGGAATGCTGGCTGGCAGACAGTTGAAAAGTTGTTACAAGTTTAACTTTGTAACTGGATCCACTCTTTCCGCGGTCCACTCCTCGGTGGTCTTTGTTTTTTGATTACCATTATCCAGGCAATAAACAGTTTGCTCGAAAGTTGGCACGCCATGAAAAATGCAACTAACCGTAGTATCCACCATTTTAAAACCCATTAAAGTCGTCTTACACTTAACAGAGATAAACTCTCTCCAATGTTTCTCTACATATCTATTACATTCCAAATATTTGAGATTCCTTGGCAGCCTCGACGAATTTGAAGGTTCAAGCATCGGAACTCGTCGCATGGAACATCCCTTTTCCCAAAGAAAAAGGTGGGGCGGGCCTGGAGGACGCGGTTGAAGCTCTATCCTTTGGCAGAAATCTCTCGTAAAGAAAGCGCGGATCCTCTTCGAAGGAATGCGTTCGCCACCCCTGATCCGACCGTTCCATTTCTTCAACCCGTATCCATATTACACTTTACAATACCAGCCACTCGATATTCCCTTATATACATCCCAGCTTGTGCCCAGCCCGCGAAATTACGGTTTCGATCAAACTGAATCAGTACGACGACTTAGCTTCGAGGCCGCGCGCACATTTGCACGCGCGCGTGCACACTTGGCGAACGCGGTTGCACAGGATACCCGTTCGTCCGTAGTCAGACGTACACACGCGTCCGCCGCTTGTACGAGGCGACGCACACGAAGTCGGGACGCAGTTGCAGACGGCTCGGCTGGTGGTACGAAACGTTATGGAAGTAGTTATCTAGGCCGCCCGTTAGGTATGATTGTAGTTTAATTACTTCTGACGGGAGCCAGCAGATTTATTCGAATCTCGAGCGGCTACCAGCCGGTACGCCGGAGCGCGTTGATCTTATTTTTCGCGGTGGAACATCAGGGAATTGGATGGTAGTCGAGGCTATTACAGGGGCTTCACCTGTAACAGCTTTTCAGAGATAACTCTAATCGATTGACTCGATTGATAGTTCGGCTACTGCGAACGCGAAGGCCGGAGATTTGTTCGATTGCGCTGTTGCGGTTTAAAGAGCTTTATTCCTAACGAATTTGCGAGGTTCACTGTGTAAATCAGCGCTAAACAGTGCCTGTGCGATGTTGAAATACGGTGAGTTCGATTGGTATTCGCACCGCTGCTAAATTTATCTTACGATATTATCGCGCAACATGGCGCGGATTTTATAATCACGTATTGCTTTCTCGTATATAATTATTGCTGTGCAATAAAACGTAAAAACGATACCAGGAACAGATGAAAAGCCACGCCTTCATTTCTCGCGCGTTTTAACAAACGGCAAGAATTGGACGTTTCCGTTAAATAGCGGGGACGCCGACATCGCCTTGTGCAAGGGGATGAATTATATGGGTTAACGAGTCCCCATTGAAATTACCGCGACACCGTCTTTGTTCCGGTCGCTCGATACCAGCCCTCTTCTTCTCGCCACCGTGGCGAACGTTTCCGCGATATTGCGACGCGAGGACCGCGAGTATGCACGTTGTCGATCGGCCTGTAACGAAGTAGGGCTGTTGCCGGTGGAAACAATGCGAGGCTCGAAATGCGGGTCACGGCTCCGTCCTTCTTGAGAGCGCGGTTTCTTCTCGGCGGTGTTCGTTTCTTCGCGCTTTGAAATTACCACCGCCTCTCGCCTGGCAAGGCTGTGTTTCGCGCTTGGTTACGTCGCGCGATTGTTTCCAACCCGTTCGAGCTTGGAACTCCCGGCGAAATCTATGGGGGGATGAATTTATTGCCCTCGGTTGGGGAGCGGGGCGCGAGCAAAGATGAGAATTCCGTGCTTCCCTTTTTTTTCTTCCTCGCGAGCAGATAAGTTTCTCGTGGATTTACCGGAATCGGGGTTCTCTCTTGAAGATTAATCGGTGGCCGCGACTTGCGACTTGTACCAATGTGATTGGGTAATCGCGAGATCCTTCTGGAGAATTTATTGTACCACTTGTTATTTTATGCTAGCGGAGTTAATGGAGTTAATTAGTATTTCGACGTAACAAGTTGTAAGATTGAATGTGGGAATAGTGTTCCCGGAGAGTAAATGGTTAATTAGTTATCGTCATTAAGCTGCGCTTACAGGTGTAAATAATTCGAATAAAAGTATGAGACATTCGTTCAGCGGGCGGCTCGGGGAAGAGATGAAAATGCAGCTTTGCTTACACTCGAGCCACTGCATACAAGGTCGCGAGAAGCTAGTGCTTTCATTCGATAAATGAAACTTTAATCTCTGTAGAAATAAGGTCAAACTTCAAGTGGACGACATAAAGTGGATTCATCTTTGCTTTGGTTAAACAGTCAAGCGCTTTTAATAATTACAAACTGTAACATATCGGCCGCCTTTAATCATACCTCGTGGCACGTGCTTCATTTTTGCGCAGTCATTGACGCGTGGTACGGTCTCAGTTTCTCTCCAAATTGTACGTTCTTCGAGACAATTTTTTCATTTTTCCATTATTCGTTTTATATGAAATGTTTACAATCAACGAAATGAAAACCGAATCAACATAGAAATCAATTTAATCTGGCATTTTCAAGTTTCAACAGCATCACTGGCCGCCATCTCCTCTTCGCAATTCGATTTAATTTGCTAATAAACGTTTCGCAACCGCCGTCGTTGTTATTCGCCCAAGGGGAATCTGGGACTTCTATCATTCTTCGTTATGGAGTCCAACAGCTGCAAAAGTGTGCTGGTGAAGTGTGTTGGACGTAATCCAAAGGACCAACGAAAGCGCTGTCATTAGTATAATACACTAAGATATCAGACAAACAGGTTTCGGAACAGCGTATCAGTTTGAAGCTATTAATCTTCGCCTAATATATCAGTCCACCGATGCAGCGATGTACGGACTAATTAACGTCTTCCCATTAGTTCGTCGATGCCTGAAGACCCCCGTTTCGTCTTTGTTATCAAGCTTCCGAATTTTTTCGATTAATCAGAACCGTAGACAAGGAAGAAGCTTGGAAGAATTTTTCGTCGATAACTCAAGAGCTTTCAACAGTGATTGCAAAATTAATAATTTACTCTCTAAAGACAAGTTAGACTGTTAGATTGTCCTCACTTTGCATCTAAACGAAGATGATCCATTAAACTTCGCTAATTATTCGACAGTGATGCATTCATGTCGTCTCCAGCGATGTTTTAGCATAATGATATTCCGCGCCATCGATCAGCGAGGCGCGGCGTAATCGGATAAATGAAATTTCTTCTCACGGCTTGACTTATCGCTCGATTTCCTTCGATCGCGTCGACGGGAAAACATATCCTTCGAGATTTTATTAAGACTTTCGCATCTGGTTCAGATGCGAGGAAAAACAATTCCTTCGCGGAGATTGATTCGAATCGAGCTTCCGCGCTGTCTCCGTGTTTTTCGGCAGCCTTCATCGACATCTCCCGATTCCACTGAACATAAATCATCCCCGTATCTCAGCCACGCGAGTGTCGAGCACTTCGACGCGCGACGCAGCATCGATAAGCGTCGAAATTTATAATTTCTTTGCCAGCAGGGACGACAATTGAACGACTGTCGAACAAACGTCTCGAATTTCGCGTTCTACCACGGTACCATCGAATCAGAGGGTGGTATCGGTTCGCGAGTTAACAAGTCGAGCCCCGTTCTTTGCATCGCGCCCCCGTAAATCTCGCGTAGGCGGCCTGGTGCAAAAACGCCCCCCTAATGCAGTTCGCGGCCGGGTAAGTTATGCGGGGAGCACAGAACGGTGAATCGAGTTTCGAAGTAGTTCAAGAGAACAGATGGCGAAACGGGACTCATCGATCGTCCCGCTTGTCGTCTTACCAGGCGTCCGTGAACAGCGAGCCGCGTGATCCGCGCGATGAGAGAAGAATATACGAATGATCCTCGTCGAACTTGAGGGAGGTGAAATCGTTGCAAGGATGTTCGCCTAGGAAACTGTATATAGAAAAATAACGCGAACTGCATCGCGTATTAAATGTTGAAAGGGCGTATAAATTTCGTTCTTCCGCTTAGATACGCGGAGGGTTAAAAATGTATGGGAACACTTAGAGACGTTCGAGCGAAGGGGGCTTCTAAAAAGCGAGCAACGCCGTTTCAAAGGAAAGCCAGAAATGCGATTCACAGTTGAATAATCTTGGCGTATCACGAGATCACTTAGGAAAATGATATCGATCGCGTTGGATGCTGGGTAAGGTAGGTTGAAAGTGGTAAGAAAGGGAACTGAGGTAGGGGCGAGGTAGTAGTAAGAAGGAGGAAGATAAAGTCGAAACGTGGCGCAAGAAACGAAGAGGAATCGGATGTGGAAGACGGTTCTTAAGTCTGTTGGTTTATTTCCTTTTTACCTGGTTATATACGATACGATAGAAAATAGAAGAAATGATTAGAAATGTCAGCAAATAAAATGCAAATAAAATGAAATATCTTTTGGCAATTATATTCTAGTTGTAATAATAGATTATGAAAATTTCTTATTTATCGCTAATAGTCGCGGAATTACGAACCGAGTAATGTGGACAGCGATCGATCTTGCCTGATTGCCAAAACTTTCACCCCCACTGACAGAACGATTCATCTGAGTCGTTTGAACATCGTGCTGTGGGCGTTAGAAATGCGCTTTGCACTAGCCACTCGGTGTTTCAGCACACTTAAACATCCACCACCGTGTACACTTCGTTTTTATTCTTCGGGTACTTTGGCACGAAGCAGAAAAAAAAGCGCTGAGGTCGAGAGCATCCGTTCTAACTCGGCTATCAGAAAGTCGTCGGGAGAACGGTTACTTCTTTACTTTTACCAGCCAAAAGGAAAATCGTGTTCGAGATCGTCGGGTCTTTTTTCATTTACGCTTGTACGAATCTATTTTCCTTTATCTCGCCGTGGCTAAAACATTTTCCGTGCGAAATTTTTGTATCGCATTTCTCAAAGCAACCGGAACGACTAACTCTCGTCGACAAACTAATTGCCAGGCAATTGGCGAACGTTATACAATCATGTACTTACGTTCAATTTTAAACAACGATATTACAGCTTAATGAAATGTTAAATATTTCATTGAATTTCAAAACACTAATGAAGCGTGTAATCGAGTTCGTAACAGCACTTTCTTTCGCGCATGAATTAATTAACCGTTATCGAATATTAATAACGGAAGTAAAGAGAAGTAAAGTGAATAATGCGGCTGTAAAATAAGAAGCGTTAAAAGTATACTGTTACTATGTTAGTACAAATACAATTTTTTGTCCACTCTCCCACAGAAGTCACCTCCTGTTTTATTCAATAATTGGAGATACTCATCACCACATGCATATTCATTTTTCTTCGTCGGCTAATTTAGTACCGAGAAGAAGAGAGGATTCCTCGTTGATGTCGACTATCAAAAGGTCGTTAAAGAAATCGTTCCTTTTGTTCCTCTCGTTAGATAGAAACCGCTTGGAATTATTATAGCAATCCGGAAGTTGGATGTAGGAATTCCTGGCACAAAGGATACAATGCAATCCTGGAACCTCTTCTCATATAACGTTCAGCAATATGGAAAATGAGTTTACAATTCATATTACGAGTTAGCTACATTTTGTACGTTGCTTTCAATATTCTTTAATTCTAATTATATTCTTGAAGGTGTTAAGTTGCACTTCAGTCCATCGTGTAACGTCGTAAATTTGATCTTGAATAATAACCGAGAGGTGTACTAAAATAGTTGAAAGGAGGACAGAAATGAAATAAAGATTAATCCGCGAGACAATCAAAAGCAAGTATACCAAACGGCTCATAAAGGATCTTTTTTTTCCATTGTCGCGATGAGAGTGTGAAATAATCTCGACGAGGCAGACTTCGGGAGCCGGTGCCTCGCTAATTAATTAGTTTCGCCTCTTTGTACGCGGTCTCTAATGCAAATCTTCTCCGTTCCCTGCAAACCTGATCGTCCTGGCCAGTGCAATTTCCATCGGACGCGGATCCATACGCCGGCGGCTTACATTTTTATTCGCCTATAATTGCATTCGCCTCCATTTTAATTTCATGGAAAGCGGAGACGGAACTGGAGTACCGTAGGATCCACTCTAATCGAACTAAGAGGCTGTAAAACAAGCTGCATCGATGTTTTTACCCCCGTCGCGACTTCTTTCCCAATTTTCCGTGGCCACAATTTATTTCTCTCATTTCGTTCGTACAAAAAAATAAAAACTTCGCTAACCGCTTTCTGTAATTTCAATCTTTTCCTGGCTGTAGAAATGGTAACGAAGTTGCTCGAAGATCTCGTAATTTTTAAAGTGGTATCCCCTAAAGGGATTCTCCCTTTGAAAATTTCCCCTTTCAAAGTGGAGGAATTTCGTTGAAACCGCGTGGAAAGATCTTGGGCTGCCAAGTTCCTCCGGTTTTAATTCTTCGAATAGTTTTAGCTGGCTCACGAAGTTCTACGTAATTCTATTAAACTATTTCGTAAATTGGCGATGGATTAATTCCATTCTTCTTCTAGGAAACAATATATTTCTGATGGTGCAGGAATAAAAATTCACATAAGAAATCATATTATCGTGGACGCGTATGTCGTTCGTCCTTGTTCCTGCCAATGTTGTTTCCCTCATTTACGTTCTACTTGTTCACATCATCTTGCCCAGCTCATTGAAAGCTACCAAGGGCCGAGGAAAAGATGTCCGGGTTTTAATTCGACCACGGCCAGACCGGGGTCACGAGCGTTCTTCGCGAGCGAGTCGAAACGCCCTCGGAAACTCGTTCATCCCCCTTGCGTCCTCTCTCAACAAGTTCGAAGGAAATCTGTTGCGTCCTCGGCAACGAATGCGCCTCTGCAACGTCCAAGTCACTTATACTCTCCTTCGAAAGTCCTGCTGGATGCTGGCCATGAAAAAACGTATAGAAATACTTTCTTCTTCTCATTTTATCAAATTCTTATGCTAACCGTACATAGGTTAATCCAGCTTAGAATTCTTTATCGTTGGAAAACGACAGTTTCGCAACGTCTGATGTGACTCAAGAATTTCTAATGGGGTCGCGATGTTCGAAGGAACTTCTTCTGTGAAAGAAAGAGGGAAATGCCCGCGCATAAACTTCGTTTCGATAGAAATATCAAATCGAATCGTATCGTGGAAATAGGACGTGTAATGGTTTTCTGGGTCGCATCGTTCATTCAGCGTAAGTCGAATTTGAGTGTATTGGAAAATTGGGACATCTTGTGTTTTACGATTGTAACTTAAAGGAGATCCATTGTAATGTTTCTACTGAAAATAATAAGTAATTTTTATGAAGAAGTCGAGAGGGAATCTTGAGATTTAGTAAAAAAAAAAAAAGAAATAGCTATGTAAGAGTACGTAGTGTCATACAAAAGAAGCCAAAAGAGACTTGGACTGTCAGACTGAAAAATAGGGCTACGTAAGGAGAGTGGAGGAAAAAGGACTGGCTGGAAGAAACGGAGAGACGCAGAAGGAAAGTCGAATGGGAGCAAAGAGCAGTATTATGTCATAGCAAAATGCAAGAAGCTCGCCTTTGTTGACGTCTCACAGAGAAATATTAAAACCTGTTCCTTTCCTCTTGTAAAGAACGAACGAAGCGGAGTGCTGTATAATTAAGTAAATAAATTCGTAACCAATTCAAATGAGGACAGAGCGACGCGTAAAATTATTTGTTCAAGATCAATCATAATTTAGGGGATGAAATGAAACGCAACAAGCACTCGCGGACATTAATAAAAGGAATAAACCCCACGATTTTTAGCATCCCGTCAGTTTCAGCGTTCCACTTTCTCATCCAATTTTCCATCGAATGAAACGATAACGCACGATTAAAGTTCGGTCACGGTTCGACCGCTCGGCCCGCATGCAATAACCGTTTTAACGAACGCACAAAGGGAACGAGTAAATTGCGAGCGCGGCCTAGAAATTTTCGTTACTGTGCAATTCCGCGGGATAAACGCGAAAGGGTTCGAGTATCGTTTAATCTCGTCAGCGAGTGTTTTCGAACGAAACTTATTAATCTGGCGCCGATGGGGGCGAACTGTGGAGCGGGGTCGCCGTATTTTTAATTGGCCGGCGTTTCTCCGTGCCCGCGAAACTTTTCCGTGGCAACTTTTCGGGGATCGATACGGCCCCAGTCTCGCAAGACAAAGGTGGCTGGAAACTTTCCGTCGATATTCAAAAGCTGCACCCATTTAACATTTCAACTCTTTGACGCGAAAAGGAGCACTTCCTTGCACCCTTGCTCTTTGAACCGGCCCACCCTTTTGTCGCAGTCGATAAAAATTACCTTCCACGGGTGCACTTTAAAGAGCAACCCTTTGACGAAGTTCGCGAGTCGACGTGGAAATCGTGTCTTCCTTCGTTCGCGACGATTTCTTTGGCCATTCTTCTCCGTTTGGTATTTAAACGTGCACGGAATGGAAGTGGCGAGGGATCTTCCTCCTGAGAAATGTATGAAAACCGTACGCCCTTTAGTCCCTTCTTGGACGCGCGTCCATTAAATACACGCGAACGCATTTATTCTGATCAACGCTGGAATCGTGGAACAGCGCTTTACATACATTTGCATCTTGCCTCATTCACCGTTGCTCCTTCACTTAGCATTTTGTAAGAAATCTGCTCGCATCTGAACATCCAGACTGTTTTTCATCCCCTTTTACTGCTGCGTTCGCCGTGCATGCAACTTCTTATTTTTCCAGATTTTTTCTCGTTCTTCTCTCTAGAGTGGAAAATATCAATTTTCTAGGAAACTAACTTCTATATGATAATATCTATTTTAATAAAATTTATTTACGTAAATACGCGTTTGTCACGGGCAGCTTCATCGTCGTAATTAACTCTGCAATAAATAGAGCTTCGTGATATTTAATATATCGCAAAGTCGTCGCGTCAGATCTATTGTGTTTCACTGTAGGTGTTTGAGATTTGATACCAGCGCAATAAAGCTCCTGGACACGTTCGGGGGTTGCTCGATACCAGCAACAACAGTCTGCCGACGAGGCGTTGCTTGCGCAATCTGGTGCTCGAGGCATTGCGACGATTATTAGCAGTCAGGCGAGCGTTTGAGTTTAGTCAATCGGTTTAATCGATCTGTGATATTTTCAACGAGAGCAGGAAATGAAATGTTACAAAATTCTCACCGTCCTTCGTCTGTCTCTCAAATATCCTGTTATTAGAAACTCTGTTATTTCTAGTTTTTTTTTTTTATTTCCTCCTTCCTACGCGCGTCAAGTATTTTCGATCGTCCATTTATCGGACTTTATTTGTTGCATTTTCAGAATGAAACAAAGCTGCTATTTCTCCGATTCCTTTCTATCTGCCCACGAATTTATGCGGCATTGTCTCTCCGTACTTTTTCCGCGAGCCCACATTTTCTGGATCCCTTACGTTCTTCCCGCGAATATTCATATTTTCCACGGTTCCATTACTGCATTTAAACCGGGTTACTCCCTTCCCATTCACGAAACGTTCGGAGGCATTCTGGCCATTGTTCTACGTGGAATATGTTTTCGTGCGGGAATCAGGACGACGTGAAAAGAATTTCAAGCAATCCCTCCCAAGGAATTCCACTATCCCGTTCAGATACGAGCTAAAGGTTCATTAGAAGATAGCAAGAACGGAGCTGGATGCGGTTGCTTTCTGATAAATATCATTCGGATGAAGTTAGGTCGCGAATACATAATTGAGTAACATATATTAGAATTCAAGGGAGGATCAAGGAGAATTCAAAGATCTAAATTCAGAGTAGACCAGACATAAATTCAAGGTCTTAATTCAAGGCAGAATTTGCTGGATGATTTTATGCGGTAATTTTGTGATATTAAAAATTCGAGGAACTCGCACGTTCCTGGCTCTTCTAGGAAATTTATGTTTCATTTTCCAACGTTGCTCGCGTGATAGAGTTTAATTGTACAAATTCATGTTACTCTTGTTTAACAGCTACTGCTGTAGTATCACGAGTGTGTACGTTTAATTATTTTTTGTTTGATTTTATTCACTGAAGAGTTCCGTGGAATGAAATGATTTTAATTAAGTTTTATGACTCCCAAATCTGGACGGTAGCAGACGTTACCTTCCCAATTGGAGTGGAATTATTTTAGTATACGATAAACCCTGTCTTATCTCCGTGGATGTCCCTTGCTGGAATATCTCTGTTACACCACCCGTAAAAAGAAAGCTAGAAATTTCATTCTGCTAGGACTTATGCACCGGAAGGATCTTACTTAAAGGTCCGCACAGTTACGACTTCATAGCTATCCAGAGCGGTGATGTAGAATTCACCTTATGCAGAGTTCAGATCATCGGAAATTAAGGGTGACTTATCCCGTAGTTTTCACGTAAAGTTCGATTTTATCAAAAGCATAATCCCGAATATTTTTGTGAATGTAAAGATCTATCCTTTTCAATTTACTGAGTTATGTCAGAGTTCTAAAGGAGGCTGCTAAAGTTGTGAAACACGGCCGTTTCTAAAGGCAGAATGTACCATTCACCGTGGCCAAGTCCCATGCAATAGAACTGAAAAGAATGTCAATAATTGTTCACGAAATTTCCTCAAGTATGACCTAAAATCCATATCGAGCTTGCATACGGGCTACCGTTATTCAGTGCCCGGCATTGTGTTCATTTTCAAAAGCTCTCCTTCCATCCCAGAAGTCTCCTTCTTCCCGGTATACGTAATCTATTAGCTCGGATAGAGGGGCGATATTATGTAATCAGTCGAAAAGAGGCGCATAAGCTAAATTGAAAGCTCTGTAATGGTACCTCTCGTAAATTGCTACGACGTGAGGGGTCCATGCGTCTCGTGGAACAAGTGCACAAACGTGCTTGTAACCATCAACAACTCGAATACTTAGCACGAATCAATATTATTCCGCGTTTAATTTGTAGCAATGCAATTTTCAGGTAAGCCAAAGAAAAACATGTTTCAATTTCACTCTATTTTAAAAACAGAAAAAAGCGTACTGGCATTCATTTTTCAGTGTGATTTCAATGATCATCGTAAAATAAGATACACTCTGATATACTCCTTGGTGATCCACCAAGGTTTCACCTGTTCCTTTCGATGCTCTACCAACGCATCCACAGTGGAAATTTTTATTCGTCGAAAAACAGAAGAAGCGTTTCGACGGATCAACTTTTTCGCCTCGATGAATAATGTATAGACACGGACACGTCGAGGAGAAACAAATTTTCCGCGAAACGACTGCGCCTTGCCGGAAGAGAAAGAAAGCTCGAGGAGACAGGAAAAAAAAATGGGAAGAGATCGATCGCGATTTATCGACGACGTCCTTATGGAATGGCTGCAGCGCGTCCGCCTTAGGCTTCATTAAATCTTCGCGACGGCCCCGGGATGTCCTAGATTGTTCTTGCTCGATGAAATCGCGATATCATTCATGCAGCCTGCATGCAGCCGCGTAACGACGCCCGAAACTGTCGCATTCAGTGCCCGCCCACGACAGATTGAAAATCGTTTCTGTCGGCCGCGCCGTGATTTCGCGCGGTCGAGAATTCGAGTCGAACAGACGGCTTGTTGCGCGTTCGTCAAATTGTTGAACGGCTACGGATATGCATCTCCTGGCAATATTTGCTGCGCCACTCGCCAATTTGCATAGTTGGTACGCTCTATTTTCGTCTCGTCGATACGATTGATGGAACGACGACGTCTGTATCGCGGCTGAGATAGAAATCGAGGGAGAATATTTTTCTGCCAACGCTCAAAGGGGTATCGCGATCTCTAATTGTTGTAAAATGCATAGGAATGATCGGAAAGCTCGGTTCGAGACCATTAAAATTCGAAGGAACAGACGTGGAGTCGGATCGACAGACACAAAGACAGCGTGGTCCATTAGACTGTAATATTAAAGATCACCCCAAGGAAATTCAGAACTTGGCCTCTTGTGGGGCATCAATGATTTCGACGATACTGAGAGTTCAGCTCCTACGTGAATTTTTCATTTTGCCTCCAGCGACGCACGTTCCTGCTGCATCTAACGTTGCTTTCTGATTTTCATTCGTTCGTGGATCAAATAAAGGCCATTGAAGCTTCCGCTCGTTAAACGTACCTCTCTGTATTATTTATTTTCAACGGATCATTGAATCTTCCAATCCCTTGGATTCATTTTGAAATTATTTTTCAGTCGAAAGATATTTTCTGTTCAATGCAATATCGTAAATAGGAATTGCATTTTTCATACTCTCGAACGAACGCGGAATATTTGATCCATCTCGTCGATGAAAGCTCGCGGCTTAAACGATTTATCCTGATTACCGCTAGTTTTGCCAGAACAAGCGAGACGTTAATGACGTTGCAAAGATCGGCTAGACGCAATCGACCGAGCGGCCATTCATTATTCACGGAAAACTTGTTGAAACCGTTGTTTCTTTCACCGTGCTCGTGTTCGACTGGTTATCAGACGGAAGTCGGGAGGAAATATTGATACCAGCACCGGTGTGAATACACCCGAGGCGAATAAAGAATTAAACGACAGACCAGAGTTAGCAACATCGAAATTATTGACTTCTTTGATTCCTCAGACCTACATGCACACGTAACACATTCCTGAACACGTGGACGCAGCTTCACCGATGAATATTTCAGCCAAAACAGATCAGAGAATTTAATAAAAAAATAGTTCCTCCGGTTCAACCTTGCCAGTCGTACTCGAATGGAAATCCATCCGATGCACAAGCGGTTCTTCCTGACAATGACCTCCATTTTCATTCCATAACTCATTCGTACACGTCACTCGGGAAGATCGCTGCGCAATAATCGTAACACGGATTGTTCCTCCCGTTTCACCCCCGCCCCCGAATTCACAACTCGACACCCCTGTTTGCATCATCGCGAACCACCCGTGCGCTGCATCGCCACGACATAATCTCCACCCGATGTCCCAATTTCACCGACTGTTAGTCGCCAATAAGCGGATTCGTCACTGACGGGGGCTCGATCTACGAGCCGCGTCGCCAAACAACGTGGCCTATCGTCGGGACAGCCGAAGTTGCTGAATCGTGCGCATACCGCGTCGATCGCTCGATCATCCGGACGCGTCCGCCAAATTTCCCGCGCTGGAATGACAAACTCGCCGCGGAAGGTCCGGTTCCGCGTCGCGTCCTTTCGGACGACGGACGGTTCGATCAAGTGTCTCACGCAACGCTTCAGGGGATGATACATCGGTTGTTTGTTAGGGATCCGGTGGTTCCTCTGAGCGACGCTGCCGAGTCGAGTTACCCCGCGGGTCGACACGAATTTTAATGATCTTCGTGTTACACGCGACCGGCTGTGTTTGTGGAGTAACGCGGATCGATCCAAGGATTTTAATTGCCCGCTCGCGCTGTTTGTTGATTCCCTTGGTTGGGATTGTGGACGACGGAGGAACAGAAGTTGCCATCGATTCGCTATTACTGACGCTATTTTCTTATTGCAGCCAGAGGGAGTGATATTTTTTTCTCCTTAAATTTGGAGTCTGTGTAATATCATGGAATATTTCTTTAATAGAAGGGAGACACGTTTGCGAGTAAACAAGGAAGAGGAAAAGAACGATTGTTCTGTATAGTGGTAATAACACAGGGTTAAAGGGTGTATAGCTTCTCTTAACCTTCGATTAAGAATGATTCACCGCTGTGGCGGTCTTCCGGGAACAACGTGTGGCCGATTACTACATGCTTGCACGCATATTCCGTTTTGCTTGCGCTCCTCATTTATTCAAGGAGTTGCTGAACTTTGTAATCGAACTATTACGCTATGCGATTCTAAACATATCTGCAGAGCTACTTTACAACTACCCATGGCTCGATAGTATCCGCGACATTTCGTATTGTCGCAGCAAAACACGTGGCGCCAATGTAAACGATCATCAATATTTCCGCGCGGATTAAAACGCGTATTATTTACCGTCTCGACGAAACGAGGAACATTCGAGTGGCGGTGACTTTCATAGCAAACGGTTGGTTGCGTTAACGCGTGGCGAACATTGGAAACCATTCGAAATGGAGCTTCTAATCTGTAATATAACAATTGCCGCTACCGTTCGCTCCGTAATCACTCTGTTTGCGATCCAACGAGATGATTAATTCCCCATCGGCCGCCGTGAATGGTTCTGGTTTAACTCTGAAAGTTTCACGGCGGTACACAATACCAGACGAACGGCAGAAATATCTGGAACTCGGTTGCGAACCGGAACGTGGCTGCTCCGCGCGAAACTCAGTCGCTAAATGAAATTCTGCGGTTTGTCAGCCGGATTAATCGTCCCATCTGTTTTGTTTCGAGCGTGAACATCAGTCGAAATGAAGAGAACGCTCGGCTGGTCCTGTACGCGGAAAGTACAACTCGAATCATTCGATTACGAATCGCTTATTTACCAAACCGCTGTTCGGGACGATATTAAGTTCCCTGGGCGAGTTTAGGACAGGGGGAAGGTATCTGTTTGCCGCCACTGCCAACGTTTCATGCCACTCGAATTAATTAAATTTCTCGCGGTTCAACTCTGAATCCCTGATTATGCGTCCCTTGTGTCTGGAGATCGGAGATTGTTATGTTACCGTACACGCGAATATCTCAGTTTAGTCGGAATTCGATTTGGAATCTTCGTCTTGATCCACTTTGGCCGTTTTAATTACAAATTTACATCCGATGCCATCGATACGTCGATTAAATATCCCCGAATGTCCTTTCGCTCTTTCTTCTGCCGTGTAAAATGTATTAAACTCCCAATTGCCGAGTAATATCGAACGATAATGAAATGTTCCGTATAATTCAATAATTCGACGCGATAATGGGTCAGCGATAATCAGATACGGGGTGTGTTTCGCGTTGATCGATCTGGTGGGGGCCAGCGAGATTTACAGCCGTCGAAATACGTTTTCGATAGTGCGAACAACGGTACGCGCGACAATACTTCCCGATTCTCGTCGTTTGTTTCGCATTACGGCGCCGTTAATTTCCTCTGGGCGTCCAGGTCCCCAGCGTCGTAAGTCTCATCGGGACATTTATGTAACGTCGGACTAGCTCGTTCCAAGTTTCTGCATTCCTCACAGAGTGTTTTTCGTGGTTCCACGTTGACTCGAAAATTCCTCGTGACAGAGGCAATTTCTGCTTGGTATTATCAATCGCGAGGCAACGAAACATCTACACGCGAGCAGCTGGATTTTCTTTTACTCTCTGGAAAACGGGACACTTCCTTGACCCCTGCAATCATTCGAAGCAATCTCTGCAAATGAAATTCCATTAACGATCTCGATGAACGAGCTGGAGGACAAAAAAAAAAAAGAAGGGAAAAATTGAGTCGATCTTAAACTGCCGCCAAAAGAAAATTACTTTCACCGATGGGATAAGCTGCGACGGGCGAGCAAACGTCTCGCCGGTAGTTGTTATTAGCCGAACGTTCCTGGACAACTTCCAACTCGGGATCAGCTTCGTTTGCTGGCCCCGACTTCTTGTTTCATTCGCGGCCCGCCATCGGGACGCGAGCCACTTCTCAACACGTAATTATCTCAACTTCCCTCCGAGCCGACCACCCCTCTCCTCTCCTCTTCCATTCAACACGCCGGCCTCTACGTGCATCGCATTATTACGGAAAATCCGAGGGAACCGGAATTGTCGACGGAGTGATATTGCGTGGAAGAATTTAACAAGACCGATATATTTACCGGGATACCTTTTACCCTGCCCTCTCGCGAGAGGACAGGAAGAGCCGGCTCATTACCTTGAAAAATGTCTTCCGCGTTCGCGTTATCTCGTGTTTTCATATTTTCATCTTATCCTTTAGTCCGTTCTTAGTATCCTCTTTTCCTTACTCTCTAGTTCTAGTACAGTTGCTGATTTGTTTGCTGTAGGTTTATGCAGGAGTTCATAGTCAAATTTTAGGAGTAAGACGAGGATTTTAAATAAAAACAATTTATATTATACAATAGAAATGAAAACACACTCAGCGAATTTTTTCGTTGAATGGAATCTTCGAATTGGGTCGGATCGACGAAATGTTCGCGAATGCTCAGGAGGAGCCAAAGGGATCCCATTTATCGCGTTCCGTGTAGCATAGTAACGCGAGGGTGAAATTAAACGTGAACTCTCCAGTTAGCATCGTCGTGGGAGCATCGGGAACGATCATAAGTGCGGCAAATTGCCGTTGTTAAGCGAGGATTAAGGTTCCGCGAGTGGAACGCGACTTAAACTGGAGCTCCTTAAGAGCGGCGTTCAACGAACTGTTCGTGACCGGCAACAGCGAGGAAAGAGAAAGGAGCACGTACGTACGATACGTCTCCCCCTGGATGATTCTGATTCCTCTCATCGGACCGCGGACGAGGGTGTTCCCGTGTGAACGCGAATCTAGCTGGGATCCACTCTCAGCTTTACGTTTTACGGCGCCAGCGAAAGAGATAAGGAACGTCGGAATGCGAGGGAGGAGTGTTAACATTTGCACAGCTGTGGATCGTTCGGAGCGCTTTTGATTTAAGTCAAAGTTGGGGCTGAATACATTTTCGAAGCGGGGCATAATGTTACCACTTACTTCTCTGTAACGCCGTGTAACTTTCAACTTATCATTCTCCATTTTACCATTAAAAAGTTTCAAAGTTCCCTGCAAAGTTCTTTTGAAACGTCGAGCAAGGTCCAATCGCACGTTCGAGGTTCTGAGAACGACCAAACAGGCGAATGATATATTCGCTGTCCGTAATGATTTTGGAGGAGCCGGTTCAAAGGGCAGAAACGACCGATCGAAAGAATCTCTTTCAATACTTAAACTCGTTAGCGGATGGCGGACGTCGCGTCAAAGGGGTGGGCAAAAAATGTCTTCGAAACTGGAAATCGGATTTCCCGGAGACCGCTAGATCAAAGTGGACTCATCCCACGCTTTTGTCGCATGCCAGCCACGAAATTTTCCAGCTGGACTTTTATCGAATTTCACCGGGTGCCATGGCCGGTCTTCCGTGGCGGAAGTTCCCTTATCCGCAAAGGAAACGAGACTTCTTTACGGGGCGCGGTATGCGCCACGATTTCGACGATCTTATCGCCGGAGAAATCGTATACGCGTGTCCGTAGACGTGTACAAAGTGTTAGTTAACACTTACAGTAGTTGAAACTTTGAAATAATTTGTTTGCGGTAAAATTTCATAGCTGATGCGAGGATCTGTTGACTGTTCGAGGTTGTTAGTCGACTGACAGCTCTATGATCGATCGATTTATTCAAGAATCGGCTATGAATCGCGAACGATAATGTCGACAGCTGGGAAAAGTTAAAGAAACGACAATAACTTGCAAAGAAGCGTCATCTGACGCATTGTTTAGCGTTGAAATTTTATGAAACGGCCCGTGTACACGTTCACACGTGCACTTTTCCGCGCGCGAGGCCCACCTAATGGCGATATGATGTTTTAAGGGATATGGGTCAGGGATTCGTCCGGATCCTCCATGCGAAGGTTTCGAGATGGTTGTTCTATATCGGAAGTTAACCTAAATTTCTACCAAGTCGCTGGTCTTTTGTCGACCATGGAAATCCTGCTATAAACGAGCAGCTTATTTCCCGGCTGAGTCGCGAATCCACTCTTTGAAACGGGACGGATTATGAGTCGCGAAGTTTCGCGTCGCATTCGAACCAGAAGACGGATTGAACTGTTTTAGGATGTGACGAGTGTAGTAGAAAGTAAGACACAGGACGATGAAGTACTAACCGGGGAATCTTTTATCCACCGCCACTACACGTTTTCGGTTTTATAGAATTTTCAATTCCGTGTTTTCTTTTGTTTCTGACAGCCTCATTTTTGGTAGGTTATTCGATTGTTATTTTACAATCACTTCAATGAACATGGCTGTTATTTTAAAATTGTTTTAATGAACAATGGTGATCGTATATTCTCTCAAATATTCCATCGTTTGTGCAGTACCAGTAATAGTTATATATTTACAATTCAATTTTAGAGGCACTTCGTTTCGAGAATATTTATCCCTTCTTTGATACTATGTGACTCGGAAGTCACTTATCCGCATACATATCTATACCCTTGAAACATTGTTGTATTTTATTGTACTTTCTTGTTGCACCTTTGACTCTATCTTTATTATACGCTATCGTATCTTAGTTTTTTACTTTATTAGTATATCATTATACTGGCGCAAGCCACGTGTTAAATCTAAGATGGCAGATTAAAGTGAAACAGTGAAGTAAAAATAAATTGGCGTGTGAAAAATAGCGCGGAGAAGCCTGATTAAATTTGAATCCTTCTCTCTTGACTGAATCGGAAGTTTCCCGTGTCCTTGCATTTTTTGATACGCGGAAAGCGTTCGCCACCGTTCTCGCCCCTCTCGCGTATCGATTCAACGGTCCTTCTATTTCTATCGTCGAAGAATGGCGAAGGTTATATTTATCGATAAGTGAATTAATTTACATAACGCCGGCCTTCGCGTTTCTCAAGACACACAGCATCGTTTCTGCGTGAAAGAATTCAGCGTAATCGTCGCGTGCTCCGCAATTCGAGGGGTTCATTCCGTGAATTCCATCGTGTTTATTACTGAAACACGTCTGGGATAATAAGAAACCAGCGGCACTAAGTTACAGCTTGTAAGTTGTACGGTTGGCAGGCGACATTTACGATTTCACTAAAACGTGAGAAACCATGCACGAGGAAACCATATGCGTTCTCATATTATTGTTGCCTGCGTATCTGTCACTGCGATCGTATAGATCGCGTAACGTAATCATCGCGTATCGATTAGTATTAAGAAAACTTTAGTCGATAATTATATTACTCTAAATAAAATTTCGAAATCGCCACTGAACCATTTCTCTGTCTCTGATTTATGCTACGTATTTTCCATTGAACTTCTCTCACGATTTCCATGCAGTTTCACAGTATTACTTTATTCTCGCATGACTCTCGCACAAGGTATTCCATCTCGATTCGCTTACTCTTTATTCATTAAATCAACAAACGAAAGAGTAATTGTGTTAACATCAATGGCAACGAAAAGTATCGACGTACGCCTACATTTTCTGAGGAGGCGCTTTTTCATCGGGCTCTGTGCTTCAATGGAATAATGCTACATTTTGTAGAGATATCAAAAGTACGACACGGTTAAATAAATATCAATCTAACTGAGAAGCATAGTATCATATAATATACAGAATGGTATATCCAGTGCTAGATAATATAAACTTTAATACACGCGACTCTAATTAAATATATAATAATGTACGAACATCAAATGAAGTACAGTCGTGCACCAATACCGTTTTCACCTACCGTTCATTATTAAAACGCAAGAAGTCGAAATAGAATAGAATCATCCCCCTATATCGCATTCCAATAATACTCTCTTTCATTCATCGTTGAATCGGAAGCGAACTCGCGAGCAGTCTGCCGAAAAAAAAGCGTCGCCCATTATTTGGCCGGCTTTCCGATCGATTAGATCCGGCCTGGCGCATGCATCGATGGATGGTCTTCCCTGTCGTCGGTTTAACACGCGATTAAAAATCGTTACCGGGCACGTGAATTGATTTGCATAACGCGACACCCCGATTCGGTTACGTCCCGGCATAAATTCACAGAGCCGTACGAAATTATGTAAATAAATTCACGAAATTCCATTCCACGGGGGTTGCGTCTCGAGCCGTCCTCCACCCTTTTCCCAAGAACTATTCCAACCCCCTTTCTCGCCCTTTTTTATCCTCCACTCTCTCACTTGCCCTTTGTATCTGTCCGCCAGTATCACTCTTAACACCACTGTCTTCTCTCTATCTGTGTCACGTTTCTCGTCCGTATCTCTCTATGTCTCTGTCACAATTCTTCGCCTCTTCTATAAATCTCGCCTCTCGCGGCAAAATGTATACATGTGTCGGAACCACAATTACATGTTGCTAATGTTTCTTTTCAGAATCGAGTTATGTAAATTCTGCAACATACATATCGGCCGTTAAAACGTCACTGTTAATATACTCGGTGTGAGTATACACCAGCTTGGTGTGAGTATCACCGTTTTGTGATTTCATTTTATTTTGTTTCTTTTTCTCTTTCTCTCTCTTTCTCTCTCTCTCTCTCTCTCTCTCTCTCTTTCTCTTCTTCTTCTTCTTCTTGTCTCGCACACACAAGTGAATACGTGCGTATGTATGTAACGACGACCACGTGCGTATGACAAGTTCTTGCGCTTCGAGAACGCTTTTCACGATCGATGTTCAAGCTGACGATCTTCCGAGGCTTCAACAGGGTGCTTCTCAACACTGTCGTTCGTTATCTCGGTTGCATTCTACTCGTTGCGAGAGCGAATCGATCCGGGGTTGGAACTTTCTTTTCCTTTCCTTCTCTCAGTCCGCGGGAATCAATGGAAAGGGCCTTTAGATTACGTTCGATGGCACACAAGGGCTGCAGAAAAGTGTACCGACACGCGAGCATCTCTCCGATAAAACGGTCTTTGATCAAGTTTCTCATTTCATTTCTACAGTGACCACTTTTTACAGTCACGTGCGCGGAAGTAATGCTGTCTTGGATCTTAACGCGGTAGCGGTGGTTCCCATTGGCCATTTCTCGTGCAGAAACGAAGTAGAACGCGTTTCATTCTCGAAACAAGTAGAATGCGTTTTCCGAACTCGATCGATTATCCTAAAGACATTCTGTACGTGTTCTTAACACGTTTAGTGTTTCACATCGTTCTCGGTTTGTTATTAACCGTTTGCGTTCTTGAATCGTAAAAGTTGAATCGCATCACACACGTTGCAAAGTAGAACCGAGGCTGAACGTGTTAAGGACAGAAATTGAGTATTGTAAATAGATTTTATCGTACTATCCGAGAGTATCGAACTGAAGTATTCAACAACACTAGGTGCTATCCTCTGATTACCTCCTTCTCGAATCTGCTTTTGTACAGCTTTACAAACTAATATCGATATCTACAAAGAAAGTGCCTATTTTATATCTATCTATACACGTTTGAAAGGAACTACGTAAGAGCTTATGTACATTACACACGTATTGTTTAACGTTAAGTTATCCTTATCGTGGCACGAAAGAATTTTTTGAATAACCAGTATTATAATATAATTTAACAGAGAATACCTTTTTTGATACATCCGAATTCCCTGTGCACTGTCACCAAAAATAACTTAGTCGGGAGAGTAACGATAAGATACGTAAAACGTCTCGCTTTTCTATTTCCTCGTCGTCGTCTCTCGCTTATTCTGTCAACAAGCTCTTCCGTCTATCGTTACGTTCCATCTGGAAACATTTTCATCCGAATCAATCGCGGAACATGCACACGGGATTCCCGCGGAAACGCTTCACAGAAATTGTTGCTTATCGTTTACGGGTGCTTGTGCGCTGTGCCGCTGATTGTCGAGATATCGGCTACGGAAATGCACGTCGACGTAACGCGAAAATACACCGTTCTCGTCCACAGAGTCCCGCCGTTTTATTCATGCGGATATTAATGCCCCCGGAAAGACTTTAAATATCGTCGATGGAACGTTTCCAGCGGCGAGGACGCGCGAAACGTTCGCTGGGCACTCGACAAATTTCCACGTCCGGGATATTCTGCGGGCCGCTGAAAAAAGGGGTGATTCAGAAATTTGCAAGCTTCGAGCGTTCAGTGAGCTAATCGTAAGTGAAATCGATTTGTTTCTACCGCTCGTAGACCGTTTTCGAAAACAACCACCAGCTTTTACGCGACTTTAAACATTTTTATTTAATCGACTATTTATCGATTACTCAGGAACAAACTATTGTTCGAATTATTATGGATAATGAATTTTTCTCTCAAATTTGGCGAACATTTAGAGCTCACAAATTTCTTTAGCACCTTTTCTTTAACGATCTGATATCTACTGCTTCTAATCTATGTGTTCATTGCTCATTACTGTCACTCAACTCGCAAGAATGTTTCTCACGTGTGTGCGTCTTTGTAAGAGAACTTGAATCTAAAAGTACACGTATGATAACAGAGTACGTTGTATTATGCACATCGAAGGTATCGTCCATTTAAATCGATCGAGGAAGACGAGAGCTTAACAGGCTAAACTACGATCGATTCGATCCGAAACTCGTGCAAAGCTCGTCTGTACGTTTTCCGTTTTAAAGCACCAAGCGAATGGACAAGCCGTTTGTTTTAAGTATGCGTGTAACGTGCCAAGAGCTTTTCGAGTTACTGATGCGATTTCTTTTTCAGCTACTTCCATCGACATTGCCAAAAAATCGCTCCGCTTGCGACCACGTGTTGTCGGTAAGCAATCGAGTGTTTCAGTTCCACGTTGCTTGTTTCGTTCGAGTGGAGTCGTTGAAACGCGTGTACGCGCTGAAACTTTCCTTTTTTTTTCCAATTACAATGCGTT
This sequence comes from Xylocopa sonorina, assembly GCF_050948175.1. Lineage (NCBI taxonomy): Eukaryota > Metazoa > Arthropoda > Insecta > Hymenoptera > Apidae > Xylocopa > Xylocopa sonorina. The sequence continues at coordinate 7,039,733 of NC_135197.1, read as the reverse complement.
TATTAGACTTTCGAGCGTTTTTTTGTAAATTTCTCGCCTCTAAGTATCGCACGCGAGCATACGAGGACGAAGCATCAAGCTCGAAATTTTTTTTAATGTGTAAAAGATAAAAAATAATTCGATATCGTACACTTCGCTGAGACATAAGAAATTTGCTGACGAAACTCTTATTAAAGGTCACGATTTAAAAAAAATGAAATTTTTACCGTACCACCCGAAGGAAAGAAAATAGCTCGACACAAGTTTCAAGCATTGTCCGCAATACACGCGCAACAGTTTCGCAGGAAACGTAGAGTTCGTTCATTAACGCGGGGCCAAAAAGTAGACGTTAACGCTAACAACTCTCATACTCTCTAAGCGCGACCTATTTCGATGCTACTTTTCATTTTTCGACAATTTACAGCGTATACACATATATACATACATATGCATATATATACACACATATATATATACAAAAAGCTTTTCGATAATTGTAACCGTTTAACAATCGAAGCTATTAAAAGGCACATCCATTTCCATTTTTGTATCAAAAGAAAAAGCGAAAAAAAAAGAAATATATTAATAGCGATAAATCAAACGTTCAATTAAACCGATACGAACGAACTCAAAGATCGATCTCGATTCCAATCGCACCTCTAATCGTTGTACAATAAGAATTCATCCCGATCGTCGTCGACCTTCCGATTTTCGGTGCTTGTGTGATCGCTGCTGTGCTTTGCATCGCTGCACGCGCAAAAACAGCTGAGCCAAATGATACCAGTTTCGTGTCGGTGGTCGGAAGGATCGGCCAAGAGGTCTGCAATCTCCGTATTTTTCCTCAGATCGCGCTGTCGAGGTAGGAGAGGCGATCGACGCTAGGAACACGACGCCTGCGCCGCGATCGTGGACGAACGATCGTCGATCGCGACTTCCGTCAGCGGTGGTCGTCGCCACGTAGAACGTGAACGCGTTGGCGAACGCGTGTCGCGGATGGCACGGCCGCGATGCACGGCTGCAGCTCGAGTGCACGCGGTCACGCGAACGTTCGAGCTCCGCTGAAAGTTCTCGCGGATGTTCGCCGTGCAAATTCCTGGTACCCGCGCTGGAGCGGAACGCCGTTTTTCACGGAGGGGTAGGAATTGTACGGAGCTGCGCCGAAACGGGCTCGTACCAACGAGCGGCGTGAATTATACTCGAATGGCTGTATGTAACTCTGATGTATCAATGCATGTAATAAAGGAATTGTACAGAGACACACGTGTGTGACCGTCAGTTTGTACCGATCAATCTGTTGTTTACTTTGTTGCCACGTAGTTGGCTCGATTTTATTTATTTTCCTGTGGTCCAGCGTCTAGTATCGAATAATGTTGCAAGGTGACGAATTGATTCTTTCGCATTGGCTACGAGGAGTAAATTATTTTTAAGGGTGATTTCGCCAAAGTATTCTTTGATTGGGGGTTAATCGTTTAATGTTACTTTAAATGGCAGAGATTGTATAGGCGTCCAGAGGTGTAGTAAGTATCTGTTAGGTAAGGGTAGGTAAAACTTTTAATTATTGCATACGTATGTGTGTATTATTTACGATTACAGGAGTTGAACAAGTTCGCTGTAATCTCGACGACACTTATGGATATTACTATAACTGCACTACTTTGTACAGCTGTTTACTCTTTCTACTGCACTCGTTCAAAGTTTCAAGGAAACTTTTCTATCTCTTCTCTCTGGTGTTTTATTTTGAAAACTAGAGTATTCGTGAATCCGACTGCAACGTGCAGAGGCTACAAAGGGTATTCGTACGTAGCCCACATTTCCCAATGAGGCGTTTCTGTCTGGGTATTATATTTCATTTTTATCACAGCAAATTTAATATATTTGGGCTTCGTTAGTCTCCGCAGAAACAAATACAACGACGTGCTAATATTATTTGTAGCCACAGTATTCGATTTTGATTAATCAGCATGCAAATGCTAAAGAATAGTCAATGGTGTTATTATTACTAAGTTGCATGAATTATTAAATAAAATCTAACGACTTTTATTCGACGAACTTTCCTTTTTCATTTTTATCGTAGCGAAGATATTCGATGTGGTAATTTTCTAATGCGTCCACCGGGTATATCGATCGAGGACGGACGTTGCCGTCGATTCTTCGAGTTGGAAGTAAAAATCGGCTGTTTCCACACCGATAGGGGTGTGTACGCGTTCTGCCCGAGCTGATATGACAGAAAAGGGAGACGTCCATTGTTCCGTCTTTTGTCCGCGAGATTTCGCGAACCTTTTGTCCCGCGAATTGCCCCTTATTGTCTCCCGGAAACGGGAAGAGGCGGGGCCATTTACGCCCTTATCGATATCGATTTAATACCTGCCAGCCCATTACGCGTATAATAATTGCGCTCAACCGATTTAACATATTCAACGGGATATTGCACGAAAAATAAGTCGCTGGGAGTAAAGGTCGTTTTCCTGAAAGTAAATGCACTCACTCACGTCCACGTATAAGTCGTAGTAACAATCATAGATGTGTATGCGTATTCGGTTGTGGATTAATTCGAACGGAAATGAAGGATTTTTTAGAGTAATTTTTCTAATAAATAATTACCTTACGTATGAAGGACTACTGCATATAATTTTCAGAAATTTCTATATCGCCACTGCTACTCGGATAATTTTTTTCTTTCTAGATAGCGCCACCTTTGACACGTCATCCAATTCATCAATAAGCTCAGGACAGAGTATACGAACTTTCACACAGACTATCGTCCTCATCAATCACGCTCGATGCTTCGAAAGGACAGCCCAAGTTACTTCAATATCACTCACTATAATAGAGAGTGAGAATAATTATGAAACAGATTCCAACAGCCATCCAATTTTTCCCAAGATTACCCAACGGCAATGTAATATGATCAAAAACAAATTACGGTCCCTGAAGCTTCTATTATCCCTAATTTCCATGTTCTCTTACCACCCTCTTATCCTTTTATCCCTCCGTTAACATCCCTCGACTTACAAATTATATATGTATTCTTTTGATACGCGTATTTTACATTATTTTATTTTATTACAAAAATTCTTAACTTTTATGCTTAACCGTTTTCCCTTTGAAACAAGTCAATCCTAGCGGAACATCTTATCTCCTAGTCGTCCAACTGTATCACCGTGATTTCCATATACATATATCCTCTATTATATCCTATATTCTGAATTTCCTTCGAGAACACCCGGGGACACATCTGTGTCACCTGGCTTCGCCTCCAACAACTGATAAGTCGTGGTTGTCCTAATTCGATTCGACCACTGACACTCCGCTCGAAGAGCGTCGTTCAAACTTGTACGAGTTGATTCCTCCGCTTGCTTTTCGCAAAATTAAAAGGTCACAGAGTCCCATCCTTAATATCTTTCGGGGACTGGAAAACAATATTTCACACCACCCACGTTTTTCTCTATTCTGAGTACGACCCGCGATTCCTTTCGGAAGCGATTCGTACGCGGGTTGAATAAAACAGGCGGCAACGTCTCGATCCGAGTCTCGACGCGTCGGTACCTGCCCCGGTAATTCCCGCCGGTAGCGGAAGTGAGAGACACGGAATACGGGAACGTGGAATTAAAACGGGACGCGCAGCTAAGTTTATTTTTAGCGAACGCCACGGGCGTTTTCGACGAAATTGCCGATCCGCACTTTCACCGATACGCGATTAAATATTGAAAGTCGCTCGAGTGGGAACGGAAAATGGCGTTAGAGGGCGGAAAGGGTCTTTGCTTCGCGGAGTATCATCCGGGGCGAGCAGGAAAAACGAGGAACTGAATTACTTATTCGCGAGAGATGTTTCGAAGAGAGAGAGAGAGAGAGAGAGAGAGAGAGAGAGAGAGAGAGAGATTCGTCGCTCGAGATCCGTCTGTTTGGATTTTGTTAAAGCAGATACCGAGGCACTCGCGATCGATCTGCGAGAGCATATTACGCGCGTTTTAATCCCTTTAGCCGAGCGATTACGATCGTTCGCGGATTGAACGATGCTTCTATTGCCACGCGGATATATATTTCGCTCGTGTATTCGGCTACGATGGAAATCGATGGCCCGTCGTCGTTCGTATGCATTTTCTAACGCGTTACGAACAGAACGGGTTAATTAGGTTCCCGCATATATATATATATATATGATAAATTGAATTGGAGCGAATGCCCCGGCTAATTGATTCTGTCGTAACGAGGGTAGCAGGGTTTTAGGTAGCGGTAAGGAAGTTTCAATTCGACGGGGAGTATCGTCGTTCGCGGTGCCTGCGTGGTCATTACAATTAACAGTAATTAGGGTACAATTTGCTTTAATGCACCTCTCCACGTCGGATTGCAAATCAACTTGTATCCTGCTAACACACCGGTTCCGGGAACAATTGACGCTAATTAAAAAAATCAGGCTTTATCCATTCCCCTGGCGTTACAACCATTAAGAGTCGGTCGAAATATTTTATACACGGTACACTTTATTCATGAAATGTAAATCCTGTATTGCGAGATCTTGATCATCCCCATCCGCTACGTAAACGATCTTGTTTGCCCATAAACCAACTCGAAATCGAGGATCCCCAAATATCCATTAACGCTCTCCGCATGCAAGAATCCCTTCTGCGTGCTCGCTCTAGAGCAACCTCCAAGTTAAACATTTCCATTCCGAAACGGAGATCAATACTCGCCGCGTAAAACTTCTCGCCGTTGAAACACGAATCGATACCCAGGCCGCTCTCGAAACTTTAATCCGCCATTGGTATCGTTTCGAACGGGCGCGGGAAATGGTCCTGGTAATGGGGAGGACGCCCCCGTTTTCGTTCGCAGCTCCCAAGGTGGGCAAACGCGGGCATAATAATCCGTACGGGAGCTAACAGCACCCGGGGTAGATAATTTGCCGAATATTCGGCATCGCATTAAATCCCAGAAGCGTGGAGGGGAGCACTGGCGAAATTAATAACGCCTGGGCCAAGCGTCGCGCGTCCAACGCGAAGCTTTTAGTCGGCTAAATTTATTGCGATCACGTTAACCGTGGGCATTGCTCGACCAAGCGAAAGCGTCAACGCTAACAAGCACGTACGAGCAAATTCTAAGCAAGCAGTTATCGTACCGATAATAGTTTCACGGGGCAGCTTCCTGTTGCTTAACTTTACTTTTTACTGTTGTTTTACTTGCAGAACACGTCCACGATGTTTATAAATAGTAAGGAATAAATGCGTGAACGCAAGCGCCTCTCTTCTGCATAGCCTGAAATGCCTGAAATCGCACAGCGATGTGGATCTGGGTTGCAGGGGCACACCGTGGCGAGCTTTTCTTAAATTCGCCCCCGTCACGCGAGCTTTCATGCCCTCGATGGCCGTGCGTGCGAGCACGACCAAGGGCAAGGACAATCACCTTCAGCCACTTGGATCGAGTTTCCGTCGTTTCTGAGTACGTGTCCGCTGAACCCCATGCCGTTTGGGAACCTATTAGCGAGAGCCCGTAGGGATGGAGGCTTTGTGTTTCCCTTTTTTTGGGGGGGTTGGATATCGTACTGGAGAGGGTTTTTGGGATTACGACCGAGGGCCACTCGGTTTTAGTACGGTTCGCTGTTTCGGATGATACGTGTCGGTTGCTGTCGCTCGCTTTTTTTTTCTAAATTCACAGGCGTTTTCATGGGTTCATCAACAGAGAATGTAGGACGCGGAGGAAACTATGTTGTTATCAAACACAGTTCAGTATCGAACGTAGGGTGGGCGTTGTTACATCGCTTCTATACAAGAAGCACTATGAGGGCGCTAATGAAGGGAAAACCACGATATCGTGTGATGTTCATAATCGTTTAATTATCCTGTTAATTATTTATCAACAGCTCTGACAAATCTGTTGGCACAAGCGGAGGTGTTATCATAGTTAATTGATATTCTTTCATTCTTCAAAAAAATTCCAATAATACCAGTGTTTCTGATGCATGCGTCCTTTTATGAATACTATACACATGTATGTATTCTCACGAGATTCTATTAAATTAAGCGACCGTAGTTCTTGGAGTTCCGTTGAAAATCCAATAGATTAAGATAAGCCGGATAGATGGAAGGCGAGAGCCTGGGGCTAATGTACCAGGCCACTCGCTTGTTTCATGGTTTTCGTGTGAAATTGAACGGAGAATTTATAGCTCTATCCCCGTGCATTATCGTTATTCGTTGCACTTGAAAATTCATAGGTTTTCACTAAGCATTCAAGGTGGCTGGGCATCTTTCTCAGGGGCTGCGACCTTGTTTAAGGTCGCGGTACGGGTGTGGCAATCCCGAGATACCCTAGCCTCATGTCTCGAGGGCTGTTAACCTCTCGACCATGATCTTTAGTGATCCTCGGTCTCAATCGTCTCCTGTAGGACCCACGTTACACGTCCCTAACGACTGGAGCGTAAAATCGAATCTAAACACACTTCGATATCACTGTCGAGCTTAACTTCAATCGAGTGACCGATTCGTTCAATTAAATTCGCTTCTAATTCCAACGTAATCCCGCTTTCACAAGTGGTACAAAAATATCTCATTTTATCTTGATTTCTAATTAACCGATCACGGCTATTTGTCGAAACGAAAGCGTTCGATCCTTCGACGAACAGAAGTTCGTTGACTCGACGAGGGTTTCATTTCGCGGATGAATCCTGGCGTTCAGGCGTGGCCGTTAAACGCTACTGCGACCTTTTCAGGATAGCGGCGAGGGTTCTAGACAGTTAACAGGACGAAGGGTGGTCGTGGTGAGGAACAGAGGGAGAATGAGTCGGAGAGGACAAATGCACGATCCTCTTTCGCCTCGCGTCGCGCCTTGTATCCTCGATGGGATTGAAGTTATGATTACGAGCGCCTAGCTGCCAAAGGATATAAATTTTAAAGTCGATTCTCGTGGCACACATTGGATCTGCGACGAAGCACGCATTTAATAAGGCCTCCAGCGGACGAGCCGAGGGCGAGATTCAAGGATTCGGATATTTCTCGCGACTAGACGAACGCGTTGGATAAGAACGATAATATTTCGTCTTCGTAGAAATCAATGTAGAAACAATCAGCTAACGTGTACACTTCTGTACGTAAGACACCAGGGGCTGGCTAATTTGAAATTGTCGCAATAATTGAGAAGCGACGTTCGTGGCGTCCCAGAATCGAGGAACACCCTCTCATTAGCCATTACTCGGCGCGGAGTGTTTCTAGAATGGAGTTCCTTTCGAGAACTATCGTAAGCAGTCGGTCAGTGTGCATTACTTTGGATCAATATCGCGGTGACACCACCGTCAGGCTTGTCGATGGAATAATGTTGACACATAACCGGAACGTGAACAGAAGCGCGCGGGAACGTTTTCGCGATCGATCACTGCGGGCCACGGGAACGATTCGTTCCGGCCGCGGTGGGCAAATCGAAACCGCCGCTTTAATTACTCTCGCTGGTGTCTTGTTGCATGCGCAGCAACGTTTTCATCGCACGATATTGTCGAAAAAAAAAGGGAGAGGAGGCAGGAAGGAAAAAAAAAGAATAGCGAGAGGAAGGAAAAAAGTAGCAAGTGGCAGAAGCAATCGATAGCTGGTAGCCGCGATAAAGCACCAACCGCCGACCGTCTCCATATTCCGCGGCAAATGGAAATTCTCTGCCGGCGCAGAAATCGATATTTAATAGGCGCTGCTGCAAATTGAAGCGAATCAGTCGTAATCGCGATCTAATCGCGTTTAATATCTATAACATTGTTCCCAACGTTATCGTTAATTCGAGTATGTTATTCCAACCGCGAGTATTTAGCTGATCTTGTTATGGGGTTGGGGGTGAAATGGCCTTACCTTGAGGGAAAAGGTATTTTTGGTTCAATCTTATTCTATACAGAAGTGTATGAACAAATTATTCTTAATATACTCATTTATATTCTTTTAAGTACCTTGATAATCAGTAGCATAAATTTCTCGAGAACTTTGTATTTCTATGGTACATATAATACTCAGTGTTGAGCGTTACTATGATTTTTAGAATCCACAGCAGAGGCTCGCGTTGAAATTATAATTTGGATTCCGACACGTTTCATTTAATTTAATATTTCGGAAAAAAATTGAAATTAACAGGACGACTGTTTCAATGCCTCGCCGAAATTGCTTCCGCACTCCGTCGCTAATGGAATTTCTGCTCAACCGGATCGATTATTAACCATTAATAGGTCGTGCTGAATTACCAGAGGTGCAATCGAGTAGCGGAATGTTCATCTTCTTGTGTCTTCGCTCGTCATTGTACCCTTCCCGCTTAATAATTTTAATAACACGGACAAATTAATTGCACGGTGGTTGGAAAAACCATTTACGCGCGTATCGCGAAACATTGACTGAAATCGGAAGGATTCGTGTTCCTCTGTAGCATTGAAATTTATGAAAATCGCAGGGAAGTCCTTGCTAACGAGTATTTGCATGATTTAATAAAAAATGTCGAGGGAATCGACGAAATTATGGTCCTGCTTATCGATTCAATGCTGTAAGCACAGTCTGATCATAAAGTGCCGTGACTACTGGTCATCCACGAGTGACCTAATACTACTTGTTTCAAGCGATTTCTTCTAAATTATCGGACCACATAAATGTTACCAGCATGGCTGGTACATTATATCTCGATTACACGATTGCTGCGCCAGCTGCATTTAAACATGCAGCTTTGTACATAGTAGTACACAGCAGTAGACAACGCTTGGTGTTCCCATTTTTAAAAAATAGAAAATTCACGATTAAAACGATCCAACGTTTGTACAATATAATAATAATTAATTGCAGCGTCCAGTCACAATATTCGTAGCAATTCATAATTTACAATGATTCGCTATCTCTTATTGTCCCAAAGTTACTAAGTACTCGTTAAATTGAATTGACACAGCAGTTGTCGCTAGATAAATCGACAAATTCAATGAAGGCACTCTGAACCGTAGGAACAGCGACGAATAAATAACTTAAAAATTCCTACGTAGACTGCAACGAGGACTGGCACGCAACTCGCAGCGTTGTCTGACCATTATCAGGCCGTAACTACTGCGCGAGCTTCGTTGCTTCGTCTGATACGATCGGTCCGCTGCCGTTGACAATGGCCCGGCCTGCATTCGCTGTTCTTTTCACAGCCGCATCGATGTAGGTCATGGTAACATCATATTCAGGATTTTTTTTACAGCGCCATCAGTGAATTGCTACCAGGCTTCCAGTCTTATCGCAGCTTTCCTTCCCGCGCACACCCTTTCTGCCTCTCGAAACATTCTATTTCTTCATCTTTTACTCCTTAGTTTTTTCCAGCCCTCCTATTACGTTCCTCTGTCCTTTCTACATTCATTCTGATTCTTTTATACCATATCCTCTTCCCTGGCACGTTCCTGTATTCGAAATTTCCTCTTCATCTCTATCTCTATTCTTATTTCTCTTTTATTTCACATTTTCGTCGTTTTCCTTTATCCTGTATATCATATTTCCATTTCTTGGCATTCTGTTATACGCTATACTCCATTCACTCCTCGGTATCACTTTTACATTTATTTTTCTTTGCTCCCGCACTCTCTATTTTTACCTTTTGTTCTCCTCCGTTTGTTACTCTTCCTACTTTGACCTTTGGATCGTGTCTTCGGCTGTTTCAATGCTTCCTACGCTACCCCTTTTTGTCATTCCGTATTTCACTGGTTTCTGATCTCCGTCACATTCTTTTGTCTCAGTCTCATCATCTTTCTCTTGGTCTCTTCTTGGTTTTCAAACAATTCTTTTCTCTTTTTAAATATTTTTTAATTGACACGTACTTGCATCCATATTACTGTTCGTGTATTACAGTAAACCCTTTGGAATGAAGATCTGGCGAAATGAAAAACTTTGATCCAACGATTCTTTGGTCGATACTCGATCGATTTGAAAATGTCTCGCTATATTCCATAGCCAACTAAAAGTCGTTCGAAACGTCGTTATGCGGCACACGACTATATCCTAGAACATCGATTCGAAGGGGTCCTCGTCGCAACAGCCTACTCAACCCTATTTTTCGCTCGGCGCGGAAGCGGCTGAACCGACCCGCAAAATTCGGGCTGGCGGATTTTTCAGCTCACGAATTGAGAATCGACGATGCCGCTGAATGGGCTGGCGACTTGAGGAAATAGACGGGAGTTAATTCCGTCCACGAGCCTCGTCTTCGTTGGCATTGTAAGTCGGTTGGATCATCGGCGAGATCGGGGCGCAGAAAATTATTCGCGTCCCGTGGACCCATTGTTCGCAGGGATTGATCCCTTTGAAGTATGTGCCGAGAGTCTAACGTATTGTTCGTCCGGGTCTTTTATGAGACACGTCTGTCCGCGGTGTCGAGGATTGTTCGCGTTTCGTACGAGCATTGTTCTGGGATATTAACGTTCTCCAAATCGGAACGTGGATGTCGGAAAGTCGTGTCTGTTCCTTGGACGCAGCCTGCACTTTTACTTTAAAATATTTCTCCTCGTCGATAAGAAAAAATCTTAGCTCACTGCAGTCTCTACCAGAGTCGCGATGCGAACAATATTAATTTCCCGCATCGTCCATTACGCGTTGCTTCAAATTATCAGCATTCCGTTACCAACAGAATAACCTAGTTACCAGCCGAAAATAACTTTATAAATTAATAAAGTTTCGCGTGGAGGGGGTCGAGTACGCGGTATCGCATCGGGAATTTGTAAAATTTCCGCCGTAGGGAATTTCGAGCGATACGCGGATCCACTAGAGAATGATCGATATGTTACACAATTTCTCAATTTGCCTTCACCGGATCGTCAGAATTAATCCAAGGCACTTTTTCTCTGTTTCAGTGATCACTCGATAAGCAATCGCGTGGATCGACGAGGTCACCCGACGCACTGCGAGTGCGGCGAAGTGACCAGGCCCTTATGACGACGCGAGGAAACGGCCGAGAGTGCCCTGGCCACGTCGCAGTCCGACTTTTAGGCCTAGCGTCCACTCACCCCTACGCGCCCCGTCCTCGGCCGTTTTAACCAACCCCTACCAAACTCCTCTTCTCATCCATCCAACTCATCGCACCTTGTACGTTCGCACACCAGACCGTTCTCTTCCGCCTGGCACTAAACTGGCTCACGTGCACACACCACCTACACACGTAATAACGCACATGTACAAACCGACACGTGCAGCACCGTGCAAGGAGCGGAGGAACTCGACAGGTATAGAGAAAGGAAACGATCCTTCGAGCGACGAAAGCATTTCTTTTACGATCTCACCCCCGTACCGTTTCCCTGTCGAACGAAAGACACTGTCAACCGCGTGGCTCTCGCGGAAATTGGATACGAGCTAGGTTTAGGGAAGACGCGCTGACAAAAACGTGCCCTCGATTAAAAACGGAATTGTTTTTTTCGTTCGTATTGTCGCACGACACTCTTTGTTGGTATACTTTTGTGAGTAATGAGAGGATTTTACTCGTAGTTTCGAGGGGAGGTTTTAAGATGTAGATTAATAGAAAATTCATAGCGCGAATAAGAGCAATTTTGTTGAGGGGTGGTTAAGATAGAGTGGCAGGATAGAGTTCATCGGTTGCATCTCAGGAACAATAAACAGGTAACTCTAAACTAGCCCTAAAGTGTCTTACGTAACTTTTACCGTCGGGGAGTGTTCCTCCTTTCCTTTAGATTTGAACTCATGGGGGGGGGGGGGGGGGATCATGGAAAGTTCAAGCAGAGCGAAAGAGGATTATATAGATCTGAATTTTTCGATACCACTGAAATTAATTTAATAGTTGTACAGCTTCCCATTCGAGTTTGTACAGATTACTCCACTCCAACTCATATTTTTACTACACATTTCTAATCCTCTAGATTATCCTACGATTAAGGCGATGATGGAAGTACTTTGCAATTTGAGTTTGAGCGAGAGGACGATTAGAATTATACCTCGTAATATTTTCGTAAACCGATCTGCAGAAGTTTTTCGTTTCACTATCTCAGCTCTACTTTACAGACGAAACATCAAAAATCCATATCGACTTTCATCAAGTGACAAAAGTATTTAATCAGTATACTTCTCTTCGATAAAATTGTTATAATTAACGAAGTTGGTATGAGATGTCCTTTCATAAAGTACCATTTAATGAACAAATGCGGAGTGGATGGAAGGATTATGTCACGTGTTGTAAAATTCAGGTAGATTTAAATTCAATTCAATTGGAAATTCCATGGTTCGAGCATAATCCCTTCATCCTATAAATCCCACGCTGTTTCCCCCTTTTTACATAATTTTCTCTCGCTGCCTCGAATGGACAGTGATACAGGTGCATAACACTCGCAACGACGCAATCACGATAATCCCTGTGACCGAATATATCCTAACGATTGCCTCATTTCCAACGTAATGTTTCATTATTCGATTACAAGTGTAACTGTTGAAAGAATTTTTGAGAAAGTTTCTCTCTGAAAGTGTTTATCCGCAGTTGTACTACTGTCGTTCCGAAACTTTCCGATACCTCAAATATCCGAGCGTTTCCCTCGTCCTTCCTCTTTGAAAGTAGAGCTAAAAAGACAATAAAGAAACGCACAGAAATTTCTGCACGTCACTGTACCCACCCGCTGACCACCACCTCTTATGGAAAAGTTTCAAAATATATCGTTGCCCGGAACGGGAGCAAATTTTCCATAAATATCGGAAGTTTCTCACGGACGAGTAGTCTCGAGTGGCATTTTACAACCGCCCCGATGCGTGGCCTTTGTCGCGGAGACGCCGTGGACGCGTTGTTGCTGCACGGATCAATGCTGGGACGAAACGATCCAGGCAGCAATTACGTTTGATGTCTCAAAATGGACCGCGGATGTCCCGCGGTAATTGAGTGCCGTTCTTTCGCGACATTACGAGGCCAGGGTATTTCGCGAGGAAAATGTAAACGACAATGGTAACGGCTGAACTTCGTCGAGGTACGTCGTTCCGTAGCTCGATTTGAGTAGCTGTTTTTTTTTTTTTTTTATTCACGACGAATTGTATCGGTTGGCGAAACGCATCTTCTTCGAAAGTTAAGACCAAGTTCGATCTGGTTTCCTATAGTCAATTTTTTTTTATTAATAGACGTACCTTGGTCCTTTTCTTTTCTTTTAAAGAAGAAAATGAGAGTTAATTTCTTTGCTGAATACTAGAATCTAATATCATTAAATTTTTGTAAATATTTGCTCGCGTTAAAAAGAATAACGTGATTATTGTTAATCGTGTTAATTTGTTATTAGTTTACTGATCGTTAAGCAATAATCAGGTCGTGATTATTTCATAGGCTAAATGGTACGAAATGAAATGCTTCGTTAATCACCAGATGAAATCTGACGGCACATATGATGTACGATTATTGGATTATTTATTGAATGAACGCGACGACAATGACTTTAATTTAATTTCCCGTTGTCGACGGTAACGATGATCGTTTCGAGAGAAAACTCGTAATTTTTCGTAACAGATGTGGGCCATGGAAAAATGCGTATCAGAACAATCGACGGATCGTTTCCTTGTAAGGAATACAAGTAAAATAAAATTGACAGGAGAAAATTGTCCTGAAACTATTAAGTTAGACGTTAGGTCAGATAACGTAAAATGGCGATAGTTAAAATGCATAACTGCCCGGGTAGTCGGACGAAAGATGAACGATCGAGGAGTCGATTGAATATAATCGTAAGATTTATTTTTTATTAGGTTGTAAGAGGCTGTTAGAGAATCGTGGACGATCTAACTTGAAGTACCATTTTTCCCGGCGAACTTTCATCCCTCGTGGAAACTTTTTTATACTCACCACGAATTTCAACGAAATATCGAAAGCTGTTCACAAAATTTCATATACATGGAAATCAGAATTGTGCCTACGAAATTGAAAGCAGCGATACGGCAAAGAACTTGGCAACTTTTTATAGATCTAATAAAACGAAATTATGTTTGTTATTTAGTTCGCGAAATTTCAATTCCTGAAATATTCACTGCTGACCACAGCCAGGTTAAGAACGCTGTCTAGCACTCGCAGTTATCGAGACGACGAGGGTGCACGAGTGCTGGTCGTGGAAAAAAAAGTTCCATCCCTTCCGTTCCAACCTTTTAGGGATCATTTGCATATTACCAGGTGGTTCACGGCTGTGTGCGTGTGGACGCTTGCCAACAGTGAGGGGAATCTGGGAAACTCGCGGTTCTGTTCGAGATTGTTGATACCGCAAATCTCGATGACGAGGTAAAAAAGAACGATTCGTAGTGGCTGTATTGGCGATGGTCAGGCGAAACTACTTCAACAGTGTAAGAATGTTTTATCGCGATGCAGTTACAGCGTTGAACAATTGATAAAATATTTGTAGCCAGCTTGTTTGGGTTAGATCTTTTTTATAATGAAATAAGTGTGAAGATTTATTCATATCTTAAAACTAGCGCAAAGTTGATTTTGTTATCTTCATTCATTTTACAATAGCATATTTTAGTTACGAATTCCTGGTAAATGAAAAATGATTTTTTAAATAATAGACGCGCGGTAGTAGCATGCCAATCCAAACAGTGAGACATAAGTTTTAATAATTGAAATTCCCCCGGCTTGAAAACATTTGAATATTCCATGCGCAAGGGTTGTCGTTTCCGGGGCAGAGGATTTTCCACGAATGCCGCTCGTCCGTTCCCTCCGCGTGTCCAGGAATACGTAAATAAGCCGTGCTTTTCGTGCAGAAATTCGTGGAGAGCGCGGATTAACGCGGGGACGCGAAGTGTCCAGGCATTCGCGATCAGGCTACGGTCATTTCGAGCTGGCAGCACGGCGAGAGTCGACGCGAAGCTGAAATTTCAACAGAAGCGTATCGCGCGAGGCCAGACGTGCCCTGTCTTCCGTGAAGTTTCCAGCTGAAGCGGGCCGAGGGAAACTTGGCTGTTGCTTGCGAGGGTGCTTCGGTTTCGAGAGGTCTCAACTTCGCTAATCCGACACTGTGCACGAAGATAAAGATAACTAGCGATTCATCGAACTTCCTAACGATGTAGAGCGTGGGACAAGAAGCGTTTGGTAAACTGTTTTTCGGGTTAAACGATTAGAGTGAACGACTCGCGTAAAGTCGTCTAACAATTTCTGTATCGTTATGAACTTGATGTGTGAAGAGGTCGATCGAAATTGTAATTTTCATTTTTTAGAATGTTACTCGCTACGCACAATTCTGATTCCATTGAAGAAACGAACGAAATGAACAGCCGCGAGAAATAGCCGACAGAACGGAGGAGGGTGAGTGGCGCCGTGAACTCGTTTCACCTCGAAAAGTGTACGTCGATCGCGGGGTTAAGACGGTGGATACCTCCTGAAGGGCAGAGCGAGAGAAATGGGACAAAAGTTAATCGATCGTCCCGAGCGTAGGCCTCCCGATAGCCAATTTATTTTCCTGCCACTGGGAGGTCGTTATTCCGGGGAAATGCAAAAATGAGAAAACGGAGGCGCGCCGTGACGAGTAAGTCGCGAAACGAACGGTAAGGAGGCGTCGTCCTCGATATCTTTGAGTATCGGAGCGGAACAATGAGCGGAAAAGAAGAGAATCGAGGGAGAGAGAACAGAAATTGTTTCCAGCGAGTTCTCTCCTCTTCTGGGATATTTAAGTTCATTTATTTAGGACACGAAACGATCTTCTCGTCCGAAAATCGCACGAGTCTGAAACAAATCTTTTCGACATCGACTAGGAGACTGCTCGACTCGTTGTATTTGTCTTTGGACCCGTAAATGATAGAGTAACGCTTGAGTCCTCGTTGAATTTCATAATTTCAGATCGATACGAGTTAAGCTCGAAGTGTCTGTGGTATTTAACGACTTTTAAGTCATATTATCCGATATTAGAATGATAAAGTCCAACGAAAACTGATAAACTATAAAATTGTAATGGCCAAGGAAGGAGGAACGTTGCTATTACGCTCGCGGGTAGATTTATGAATAAGAAAGAGGGGCAAGAAGATAATTTCGCCAGACGATCATTACTTTAAGTACGCCATTACGAGGCATGCAGTCGCGTGTAAAGTTTGTTGCGCGGCTAGCAGGATATAATTGTTACTGTTAGAGGCATTATACAACATTAACGAATTACACGTGGCACGCGACAGTATATTAAGCTGGGGCCACCGTTTCGCGAAATCACGACGAAACTGGTGTGATCTTACATTGGCCGGGAACAGCCAGGAAGCGTATCGATTAATCGTGGAAATCTATGAGGACCTCGAGTTCATGAATCATGCCACGTCTCGAGTGAAATATTTCAGGCTCGTTTCGACTAATTCGACGAAATTGCAGTGGCAATTGCGAACCGGTGTATGCTTTCCATTATGACACCCAACTGTGACTGGGAACTTTGAGCTGCCAGCCTTCAAAGGATTTTTGCGAGCTATGCTAATCAGATGGTAAAAAATATGCAAACTTTGATTGATAACGTTGCATATCATAATGCAGCTAGATTCTAAATGTATTTTAAATGAGTCGTTCGTTATACAGGATGAAATATTGAGCCTCGAGAGCGTTCGAGTTCAGTGCTGAACGTCCATTCGTAAATAGTAACAACGTAGAACGGTCCTTCGTGTTCTCCTCTATATCCCTCCATTCTTTCTCTTCCTTCCTCCCACTGACATTTATGCCTGTAAGGTTCGCGAGCTCGCGTGATTCTTTCTGTTCAACGGCCAGGTTTTTGGAGCCAGTGAAATTCGTGGTGGCATGCGAATAATTTGTATAGCCGCGGACACATGCGAGCGTGTAATTCGAAACGAAGGTCTCTCTCGAAACCTCTGCTCGGTCTATTCGTAATCGGGAAAAGGTTCCGCGATGACGTAGCCGGTTTTATCCTATTTTCGCGCGGCTCTCGCGTTGCGCGTCCCTCCTGTTCTCTTCGAAACAGGCGTCAGCGTCAGGATGAATCATCGGTTCTCACGACTGATTAAAATCATCATTTACCTTTTGTTCAGCCTGGTCACGCCACTAATTAATTTTACGCTAGTTTTCTAATCACTTGTCGCGTGAAAGTGTATGGAAAACGAGTATAATCAGCCACAGGATTTAGATTACTCGCTTCGAATAACCGCAGAGCGACAAAGCACGGATATTACGCGAGCATGCAAGAGAACGATATTAATTTTTCTCCTGTTCCTCGTGGAACTCATTTAGAAATTATGTTCGTTCCACCGCTGGGGTAAATATTATATGTTTCGCGGTGACAATTCGTACCAATTAACGTTATGAAATCTGATTTTCACTTTATGAATTTACGATCGTTTAATTACAATCGCAGGCTCGTTCAGTTTACTAGTTACCCAATCAATGGCGGTTAATTAGCGCACGCAGTATCGTTTATCAGGCCGGTAACTGCGTTACTTTCGCTCCAACTATATTAATCAGGTTTTTGGTTCGATTATCCGCACGACGTTCGTGAACGACGCAGATTGCTTTTAATTGAACAATACGCTCGTTACATTACGAGATGTTATTAGCGGTTCGTTTTGAATGAGAGCCAACGGAAACAGCGTTCTATCAGAGCAGCAGGATTTCCGTTCAAAATGCGGGGTTGGAGGTTCGCCGTTAAACTGACCTTTCGTCGCAACATCGAGCTCGCAGGAATTGATGAGACGTTCGCGTTGGAATTTTCTAATATCCAGAAAAAGCTCTGGTAAATGATTGCTCGAACAGACGACTTACGTCGGCGAGTAGCAGTTTAACGGGCGTGAGACGGAATTAATTCCGTGTCCCTCGCATTCTTCACCGTCGAAACGTAATGCCAAAAATCAATCTTGTTGCATGGCGTAACCGGGCAAACATCCGGCCAAGCGGTTCGGTAACATATTTTTCACCCGGCCCTGCAATCAGCCCCGCGGAATCTGTTTTGCATGAGATACATGAATCAAATCTCGATCGCGTTGTTTTCTTTTAATTAAACGTGTTTGCCGTCGCTATAGCGAAAAGAATTCGCCTCGCGTGCGCCTCGCGTGAGTCGACCAACGGAAATATTTCGATACGTTTCTCGTTCTACGGAACGCTAGAGCATCGATTTTGTTATTAGTTATACGAATACCACGGACACTTCGAATGAAATGTGTAGGAGATGGTTCTCGAGTAAATATAAAAATGTATGCTTCCTCGATAAAATTCGGTATCCACGAGGAGCACCGAAATGTACTTTACTCGATAAAAATGTCATATTTGCATTTCCCTGGTGGACACAATAATTTTCAAAGGAGCTGGGAAGGTAACGCGCGTAAAAATACTGTAACTAAAATTTGTCCTCGCTTATCGAAAAATTCATGGTTATCTTCCCTGACGTTCGCTCGAAGCTTCTTTCGAAGTGCTTACGCAGTAATACTTTCGGATGATACCGGTTCCGTTGTGCGAATTTTATTTCAACGATCTCGCATCAAGCAATTCTAATTTCGACAGTCGCGTCAGGATGAAACGCTGTTACGACCATTCAGAGCTTTCGTAGCCAGAGAATATCGCTTCGACGATTAGCATTCCGTTCAGGGTGCTCGGTTTCGCGAGATGAGCATCCTCGAATCTCATATTGAATTAACCGTTCCTTTCCCTCGAGATGAACTCGTAGACACTCAAACTAGCTTAAGAGTAACGTAGATAAATACTAGACACTAAGATTTTCGGGGGCAGACATCGTTTCTCCACGATCGATCAACAATAAAAATCGATCGCTCTGACAAGTAGACGCGAACGAAGACAAAAATCGTGAATGAACGACGTTTGCCTCCTGTGTTAATTAATTATACATATATATGGGCACTGCCAGGCTTGCAACTCTAAATCAAAAGGACAAACCGGCATGGCCAATCAAAAGAAACAGATGAAAATCGAGCTGCCTGATCGTCGACGATTTTACTATTAAAAAAAGGAAAGCAAAAGAAGGGAAAGAATGTTAAGAATCGAGAGGCAATTTCGAAGCTAGGAGACATGTTTGCCGACGATTTCCCAGCGATACAGTGTAAACGCCGGAGGAGAGCTCTGACCAAGCTTCATCGAAGACCACTTCACGCGAGATAAAGTAGAGAGAGGAATACAAATTGGTCACGAGCTTAACATACCAAAAGTCGATGCAGCATGAGAAAGAACACAGAAGCTCTTAGGGATAATTAAAACGTTAAATAAACGAAGAGATTCTAGAGATATTTAACCGGTTAACGAGCCGAAGTTTCGTTAACAATTTTGTACGCTATCCCCTGACAGCTACTCTAAGAGACGCCCTCGTTGGGTGTGTTATTATAATTAGAGGAACAGTTCTTTTTAACTAAAGCGTTTTCTCTCGATCACGATTGGAGAAGGACATCTTTGCATCGATACGATCCTCTTCTCAATTCTTGGAGCCAATTTCATTTAATAGACACGTGGATTCATTTCGTGCATTGGCAGAGATGAGTCATCATGAAATACACTATGTTGTTTATATTCGAGAGATTCAACAGTGACAATTGTACGTTCAATATGATAATATACCAGAGGTATTGATAATAGATAGTGCGCGAACGCGAGCAATGATTTTTGGTGGTGCTGATCTTATTAACGCGAATGCATATAATCCCAGTGAGATAGGATGGCAGCGAGTAGAGCCACTTGTAATCAGACGGATGAGCCACACGTTCATGTTACCGAAATGAGCGGAATCAGAATCAGTGGTCGCGTTTGTAGCTCGATACTTGACCTACAAATGGCTGAGAATTGCGGTGGAACGAGCAGGAAGACGCAAGAAATTAATATTCCATGTATACACTATGATTTCGCGGATTATTTCAACGTTTATCGTCGCAATAAGTTGGTAACTACGACGATCGTTATAATCACTTGCGTCGATTTAATTCGCCAAGGATGTTCTTCATCGTCGATCGAGACGGTCGATAGAAAAGTAAAGAAGAATACGAGCGTGGGAGTTTAAGAAGGAGTTGTACCCGTAAACTACTTACAGTAGCTACGTTTTAAAGTAATCGACACACGATCATGCTCGCATGATGAACACACACATACGATTCTCTACAGACACACGCCATTGTAAATTAGGCAGAGCTGTAGCCTAGCAGAGGCAGAAGAAGATACGATAAAACGTAAAAAAAAAACAAAAAGAAAAAAAAATATATGAAAAATCCGAGTTCGAAGTTCGCTTGAGTGGAATTTACGATACACGCGACACGATATGTTAACAGTCGAGAGTTAAGAGTATTCTATAGCCGCCCGATGTTGGCATTTAGCTGGTCTAAACCGCAGAGGGTTCGTTTCTACTAATTATATACATATACATACATGATATCTGTTGAGTTTTATCGATTGTGAAAGAGACAATTTATTCCGTGCGACGCGATCGACAGGATAATCGATCGTCGCGAATCGATATTTCTACACGAGACGTTTGTAAGAGAGAGAGCGCGAGAGAGAGAGAGAGATTGAGTGGGAGAGAGAGAGAGAGAGAGAGAGAGAGAATGCGTGTGTGTGTATACGAGGGAGGTGTGCATATGGGGAGCGAAATCTGGAATCGATCGAGCTCTCGCTGGCGCAGAACGGATCTGAATATCCATGAAAGTCAAATCACCAGAAGCTGGGATTGAAATTAAGTGATGGACGTCGATAGAGGGAAAGAGGGATGGCCAGATGTAGGAACTCGGTTCCCTCCGCGTTTGTCGAACAGGTGCGACACCCTTTTAATTCCTGATTTATCGCATCGCGGATAGCGTCTGTCTCTACGCCGTTCTGACTCGTAAGCTTCCCCTTTCGTGATATGCCGTTTCAGATTCCGATGGAATCGAGAGTACAGAGCTTTCTTTCATTTGTCGCGTCGACGCGCGGATGACAGGGGTAGTATTAAGAATTCTTTTACCCTGTACTATAGATCGCTAAGGGGACACTACGATCTCCCATGACGACGGAAGGATCAAATTTTCATTCGAATGGACGTTTATTTGTACGTATGCTTAGAGGATATTCGAGAATAGCTGACAATAACTGATACCTCTTCTCCACTAGAAAAATACACATGTACATATTAAATACCCGAGACACCGACGAAGGTGAAGATTAATTAAAGTATAAGCAGGTACTGTAATATTAATTTTATATTAATTAGAAGCAAATAAAATACCTACAAGCAAACGAACCATTGTTATACGGAAACGTGGCTCGAACGATAGAGCGACCCCGACTCGGTTCGACGTATGAGGCCCTCCATTCGAGATCTCGAAAGGTACGCGTATGCGCGCCGCGGTGCATCGTTCCATCCTCGAGAGCAATCTCTGTTCCCGCGCTGTCTTATTTCGAGCGCTGCTCCACCGTCCTGACCTTAATTGTAAAGTAACCCAGATTATACAGACGCCGAGAGGGAAACGGAGGGCGAGGGTGTGCTAGACAGCTAGGCGGACGAACAATCTCAGAAACGATACGACCGAGCAGCTTTGTCATTAAGGTACCCGGATCACTGCGCCTTGTTGCGGCTTTTCTAATTTTCCCGGCTATTTTACCGTCGCCTGTCTCCGTCTCCTCGTCAGGCCTGCTCGTTCTTTCAACCCCACCATTTTCTATAGAAAAGATCGTCTTGCTCTGACCATTGTCCTTCGAGAACTTTTTGGGTCTCACTGATTGGGTACGCTCTCGACTTTGAACAATGGATATCTCCAATTTTTTTAGTTTCCAAATAGATGGAAACTAGGCTCGAACAAATTAAACGCACCAACCAATAGAGTTTTTATACGCGAGAGAAGGAGGGCGGATAATGCTCATTACGCGCGTTCTTATTAAGGTTCAGTTGGCTGCTTATTAATCCCATTCTTCATAGCGACTTGCACAGGATGATAATTGGAAAAGCCAGCGGAGTGTACGAGTAAAAAAGTTATACGAAAAGCGTACGTTTAATCAATTTTTCATCGAGTTTCATCGCCGCGCAACCGGGTCCCTCGTAAAATCAATTAAGAGACCAAAAGCCGGAGCATTGGAAAGCACTCCCGGAAAATATTCCCTTCGAGTATGTAACGTAATCAAAGCGAATCCCCTTAAAAATGTATACCCAGCGTGCAACCGATTTCATCCCCCTCTGACGCTTTACACCTGTACAAATCAGAATCTTCCAATTCGAACGGGACGAGCAGACTTTAGAATTAAAAAGACGCATCGAAACTTCTTACATACTCTTCCAATTATTTATAAAAGACAACGACAGACATATACGGCACCAAACTCATTTCTTATTATTCTTCGAATGATTTTTAACGGAATGATCGTCCTCGCAGTCCCAAAGTTGAACTTACCACCCCCGTTTCGTTCAACCTTCCGCCACGTCACCTCAGCAGACACCCTTCAGAGCGTGGAATCTTAGGGTAAACGCGACACGCGAGATCGGCATAAAATATTCCTACGTTCGCATTCGCGTCGGTGGTATATCGTTTTCCGGCCGCAGGCCCGTGCGTTTGTACGTGGGGGTTGATCGCGTTGGGGGTGCGCTCGTGCAACGCGGTTAGATGGCTCAATAACGAGCATTGTGCGATTCCCGTGACCCGCGTCGCATCGATCACAAAGCGCCTCGAACGTTATCACTCGACCCGCGGATGTTTATGTGAACGCATATTTTTACTGAAAGCAGATGAGGCGCGTGAGAGACAGCGATAGAAATTTGTTTTGTCATTAGCGAGAGCTAAGGAAATATATTTTTTTCCTGTTTTTTTCTCCAGTTTACACAGTTCGCATAATGAATATGTATATCTTAAACGGTGCTTGGCTTCGTGCAAACCCGATGGCTCAGAGACAGTCACGCGGAGTCGACTTGTCCTGCTTGCATAAACATCCGTGAAATAGTTATCGATTTTTGCTTTCTAATATCGGGTGCTGTTGGTGAAAGTGTCGCGAATAGCCTGGCTATACAGCGAGAGTTCTTGGGAATTGTTCCTGAGTCACGAATCTGCCCGATTACCATCGGTGATTCCGCGATAGGATCGAAAGAGGTAAGAATTTGCCATTGTAGAAAGAAAAGTTTCTCCGAAGATTACGCTATCGTGGAACAAATTCTCGTGATACATACTATGTTTTTTTTTTCAATTGGTGTATACGAAATGGTTGGTCACGAACGCTGTGGCTTTCCTCCCTCTATTTTAATTCTCGAAAAATGTATCGTCATCAAATAAAATAAACACAAAGCGCTCTTTCATTGAATTTTCCCCGTTCAAATCGACAATTCTACTTACAGCGAGCCAATATTTTCACGATGTGAATCGCGATAAAGGCAGAGGAAGGGACGTCGTGGAAAATTCGTGAAAATTTAATGCTCTGGAGAAGAGGTATTCGCAATTATGAAATTACGCGTGTTTTCCATGCTGTTACTGGTTGCACTGGCGCAAAGGGTTTGAAATATTTCGAGGGCCCGAAGTCCTTTTGTAACACGGCCCGCTTATCCGCTGCACAGGACTCCGCAGGAAACAAAGGCTGAATATGTTTTAGAGCGTGTTATTTTATCTCGCGCGGCCGGGCATTTCGACGACTCGACAAAAGCGTTGTGTTCATGGAAATATTTCGACGATACAATGGCACGGATTTACATTTGAAAAAAATAAAGGAAGATCCGTGAAACAGCGTATGCGTTGTGAATGCAGCTTGCACGGTGTAACAAAAAAAGAAAAAGAAGAAAAGAGGAAGAAAAAGGGGAAGAAACCTCTCTTGGATGGATTTATGCATCTTCAATAATTTTCCATAAATCTACAACGACGCGGGGGTTCTCGAAGCGTTCTGAGAAACTGTTTACCACGTTCGCGGATCGATTTCCGTTTTTACGATACCGTTTTCTTCCACGATGCAATTTCGACACGAGCTTGTCGCATAATTCTATTATACACACCGGATACCGGGAACAGTGGCAGAAATTGATGGCTTCAGAAATTCGCTGTGCAAGAGAAAAGGATTTAAACCATGATTCTGTTTACACGCGCGTCTTAAGGAATTAGAAATGAATAATTATGTTTATATCCTAATAGCAGATTAATCCAGATCCTTTAGTTACACCCTCTCAACGAAGCTCTTCGATAGGAATCATCGAACACGTTCCGTTACGCGAGAGCTCGGTCGATCACGTTAGCCAGTAGGTAATCAGAAAGAATACATGCATGTTACATAGAACACGTATACATGTTGTGGCGCAAGCGTAAAGAGACGAAGAAGAAGAGGGAACTATATAAATAAAATATGTAAAGTTATACATACGTGTACATGTACGATGTACGAGATTCCTGATTTTGTAAAACCAGCGACACGTGTTACATAGAACAACAATAAAGGTGATCTATGACGTTTTATAAAAGGGAACTCGTTCTCTGAGGTACGTGATCTCTTTATTTCCCGTCCGCTTCCGGCTGGCTCGTCATTCCACTTCCATCCGTCAGCGAGGGTGCAGCGCGCGGATGCTCGTAAGTTCTCCACGCCTGATGTTTATTTCCAAAATTGCACGATCCTCGTCCATTTGTTACTGATAATAGAAATCGAGATTTACGAAGCGCCAAACGTTCCTTCAGACGCTTCATTATTCGTCGAACGTAACGCTTGTTTACTTCCGCTCATTCCCTATTCTCTCTTCCGTCCGCATTGCCATGAAAATTTTGTCGACTCGCGTAGCAAGTTTCCGGGCGGAAAGTTGCCGGAAAAATTGCTGCACTCGGAAACGTTCCCGCGATGCAGTCTCAGCTTGGTATGAAATGCGCAAATAGACTCCTTCGTTCGTAATTTAAGGATGAACGAGGGGGCAAACAATTCAATATTTAATCGCAATTACCAGTGGAAGTTCGGCTTAAATTGTTTACAGGACCTCCACTCTCGTCTTTAAGTTTCACTCTTTCTTTTCCTTTTTTAATTTTATCATAATTTGTTGCAATTTGCACAGTTGCAATTTCTATTACTTAGATACTCGTGCAGGAAAATTGCGATGCGTCGGATAAAAGAATTGAAAAGCGAGAGTAAACGTTTCACCGGTCTTTTTCGTTTATTTCAATCGCGTGAAATTTCAATATGCAAACAAGAAGCGGCGAATCTAATTTCCCTGCTGATATTTCCTCTCTCGCATTCAATTATCTCGCGCATAGAATGCGCGGACGCCATTTCAAAATTAAAACAAATATTTGCCATGTGTACTTGTCCCCTTGTTTAAACAATTCTCGCATGCTTGCGCTGTGTGTTTGAGTAATGCAGATTCAAAGGCAAATTCTCCAATTCTCTACAGTGTATGTTACCGTATTGCCTTTAGATTACCCTCGCGCGTGGACGTTTTCAGAGAAGAATAAATTTTTGTCCGCGAAGCAAGGTAATTAACTGAAAAAAATAAAGAAAATACAAACGTTACGATTTTATTTGAAAGATATCAATGTTTAAGTAAATTCGAATCGTCTGTGTTTACGTAAGATTATATTCGTCGGATTATCACGTTCCACATAGCATCAAGGATATCGGAAGTTCTAGAAATGATCGCTTAGAGGGTTATGGAATATTTCCATTGGGATATCTATCATGTCGTTGCCCCTTGAATTCCCATTTCTCGTTCGTTTTCAGCAACTTCCAATGGAAACGTTTGATCTACACACTGCGAATTTCCCGCAGAACGGTTGCATGTTCCACGGAACGGCATATAGTCTTTCTGTGCTCTCCATTTTCAGGACGAATCCCACGAGTGCTATGAAATGTATGCCAGCCGTGGGAGCCTTCACTCGCGATGCAATCCCACCAGGGATTCGACGAATGTTGGCTCGAACAATGTTTTGGGAACTTTTCTCTTTTTCTGATTTTTTGTCTTAATTACTTGATCACTTCTTTTAAATAGAATATAATATAATATACTTGACTACTTCCGTAATCAAAGTTTGTAAGTTTACTTTATTTTTTCACTTCGTCTATCGTCCTTCCAATTCTTAATAGCAAATTAATAAAGCAGTCACGTTTAAGCTTCATAATTAGAAGCTCAGTATTTCGTTATCGGAAATATGAATCCAAGTGTCCCTTTGACCAGATTCACTTCAATCGAGTTGTCTGTGAACAGGAGAGCTCGAAATTCTAATTAGTAATTCGAGTGGCTGCAGCTTTTGCTTCCGTTTTCAATTCGAATTGGTATATCGCGGGTCCGCAGAAGTTCGCTGCGCGAGGCTTTTTAAATTACGATTACATTCTCGATATGATTTCTGTACGAAACGCGATTTCTCGCATGGTTCAACCTTCGAACAAACGGTCCTTCGAGCTCGTTCGTCCAGATTTTCCCTTCAACCTGCGATCGACAACCGCGTCGGCCCTTTTTTCATCACCGATTCTTACCTAATCGCGGGTTTGCGTCATCGGTCGAGCGTTTACTTGTTTGCGAAGGCGTGGCGGGCTCACCCTGTACATTCTATCTCGGCCATTCAGTCCTCTGGGCGCGGTACCGGCTTCAATGAACCCCCATCGGTTCGTGCCAGAAATGTAAATCCATAAATCACGAAGTTGGCCGTGAACCACTGTGGGAGCAGCTGCTAAACTTAGATTGCCGGACTATTGCGGATTAAATCGATGCCATTGATTTTTTCATTGAACTTCTTCGGTCTGTCCCTGTGAGCCAGATGAATGGGATACCACTTAAACGGTTTAGCAACCGAGCGTGAACTCGATGCTTCTTTAAATGGCGATTCGGTTGCGATTTAGGGTTCAGTTGTTTAAATGTGGGTCAATAAGGAAGATTGACGTTCAGTGGGATACCGACGATGAGAATTAGGGAACGAATGAGGGTGGATAAAGGTGCGCTGTAGTTTGAGCGGTAGGAAGGCTGTAGTTGACTTAAGGTTAGGTCTAATATTTGCGATTTAATTTTGGAGAAGTATGGAGAGTTATATTTGAAGTATAATTGGGACGTGTAGTAGTCTTAATAAGATCTAAGTACATATCGAACAAGGTCTATGTGTCTTTTCACTTAGAATGTGGCATTCAGACATGATAAAGGCTTCGTATAAATGTTCGTGACATTTTGACTGGTATTAAAAATTCAGCCAGAAGATATCACAAGTATTAGAAGTATTATTTTTGTTTCCGTTTCATTGTTTCAAAACCTGACCCGTATTTCCAGAAGCGTTTAGTACTTTCCGCCTCGCCGTGTCTAATTTAGATTCGTTTCAACTTTAAAGCTTCAAAAGTATCGATTAACGCTGAAAAGCTTACGCGTCGAATACTCCCGCAATATATTAGGCTACTCTCCGCCGGCTGCGCGAACTTTTCGCTCGGAACGACCAGCTGAAACTTTTCAGTATCCCAGGCAAGTTCCACTTATCCCTAATTTCTCAAGAAATATGGAGGAGGCACGATCCATCGGAGTGTGGGCATTAAAAATTTTCCATTCGAGCCTCGATTCCCAAATTTTCCTTCGCGCTTATCGAGATACGAATTTCCACGAACTAATTATCGCTATCCCGGGGCGAACGAGTTACCGGTTTAGTGCCACTCGCGACATTTTCCACGCCGCAGCTTAATTTCAAGCGTTTACCCAGAACCGTTCATTCATTGACACAGTTGCCGCTAAGAGGAAAGCTTATTTCCCCCGTTTATCGAATCGTGCCATCATCGTGAGTCTCGTGCTACTTCATTCTTATCTCAGCCCCCATCCACCGTCCTTACTTACGAACGCATTCCTCACGCCCATCGTTACGTTCTCACAATTCACCTGATACCGTCGCGAGATCAATCTCGTCGCGTAAACCCCGCGTACCACTTAAAATCCAGGGGATGCGTTCCACCTGCCCGTGTACCTTTCAACGTGAAATTAGCATTCCGCTCGCGTTCCACTGTCTTCCTCTTTATTTTTCGTCGAGAAGATAATCCCGTCCTAAAAAGAAAAAGACAATTTCAACCGCGAAGATTCGCTCATAAATTAATCGAAGACTTGTACCCACGTGTGTATTTGATCAAACGCGTGGGATCCTTCGATGAACTCAATAAAGTAAATAATTGGCTCTCGTAGATCGTGGCTTCCTCGCTCTGTTCACTGTTCCTCTTTGTCGCGAACGAAAGGAACATGGCAATCTCGTCTGGAGCGGGATAAAGACGCGGTTGGAAGACAGGAAGGAACACTGTTCCACTGGTAGGTGTCTGTCGTGCAGCTGCCGGAAAGCTTACTTTAAAACTCTCCGTGGTCGCGCCAGCCAGCCACTTTCGCCGTGTTCTCTCGTCCCTCGATTTTTCTATGAACCGTTTCATTGAGACGATGCGACGGCGACGTCGTCGCAGTCGCTGGGATACCACGGGAAATCAGAGACAGGGAAAAGGGACCGCGGAGCATGGTCGCCGGTAAAAATAAGCCGAGCGTTTATTCTCCCGTGGAATATGGATGTTTGATTTGTAGCTGGACGAAGTGAACGGTCAATGTTTGGTATAAAGTTGCACCACCGCTGCGAACAGTTTTGTCCCGCGTTTGCACTGTTGAACGGGAGTACGAGAATATGGGAATGAAAAGTTTTTAATCGGCTCCTCATTATTCCTGCTAATTTTTTATTCAACGACAAACTTCAACGCGAGAAACGTTCGTTTTAAATATCTGAAGGCGAGCGTGGGAAAAATATTTTGCGATTCGTTGCAGACGCTGAATGATTCATTTTTTTCGGTTTTCTGACGCGGACTGTTTCGTAACTTTGGTGGTATTTTCAGTTGAACGTATAGTTGCGCAAGGTGAAAAATGGAGACATTTGAAACCAATAATGGGGCGAGGAATTTGCGTGCGAAGTGTTCGTATCAGGCGGCTCGGGAAATTGGAGGGCAGTTATGAATGTTGAACGGTTTCATTTTATCGCGCGGTGAGAATAAAAACGAAAGTCCTTGGCGAAGCGTCGATCGGTTGCAGGAAGTTGTGAACGAGTTGCAGTAAAAAATGCGCCGCTCTCGAAAGAACAAGGGCTCCTCCAGCGCTTTCCTCGAGACGCAGTTGCGTAAACAACGAGGCGAAACGCAAGAACCGGAGGAGCGAGGTATTATTTTACGAACTTTTAATAAGCTGCATCGCACTTCAAGCGTTACTTAACGTTGGCGACTAACGCTAGAAGGAATCGTCTCGTTTTTACTTCGTTAAAACCGAGCAACAAGATCGTTTCAGTATTTTCTTATGTTTTATGCAATTATGCAATTCGCTCGTGTTTTCGATCGATCGGCGCACCTTTCAGCAGTTCATCCCTTTCAGTTTTGGCAACCAGCGTAGCTGATACGTTCAAAGCAAACTAGGTAGATTTAATTATCGAAATGGCTCGACGGAATCACGTTATTTGATGCCCGACCGTACCGTCGCGAGTCACTTGGAATTATTATTCGAAACTATTCACTTTTTACTGATTCAGATACTTTTATCGCTGCCTTCCATTAATTAAGCACAGATTGCTACGTTCCACGAAATCAAACTCGAAGATTATACTGTTCCGTTATGTTAACAAAATGCATACGAGCTCGCATTTGGTTAAAGATACAGGATGGACTTTTTTCGAGCGTTGCAAATGAATATTTCACCCGTTACGACTCAATAACAGGACGATCGATCGTCGGGCAAAGTAAAGAGAAGCGACTAAACCGCGGGAATTTTTCTCTTCTCGCGATTCTGTTTTGAATACAAACCGTTC
Organism: Xylocopa sonorina; assembly: GCF_050948175.1. NCBI lineage: Eukaryota > Metazoa > Arthropoda > Insecta > Hymenoptera > Apidae > Xylocopa > Xylocopa sonorina. Next base: position 7,010,178 of record NC_135197.1, on the reverse strand, counting down.
CACGGAACGGAGTGACGTTTACCTCTCTCGACGGTTGATTTTGGCAGGGACCATGGCAATTAGTTGGTACCGCGGAACAGGTGAGGCCAGGCATCGGGTTAGCGCGGGAGCTTTTCCATTTGGAGTTTACCCAACGTTCGGGGGCCTCTGTGTGCGCGACGGTTAAAGAGGAAGTCGACAGAGCAAAATAGGCCAGTATCGCACTGTATATCTGTTCGGGAGACCATCTGTAATGCGGTAAAAACCAGCCACGAATCGATCTCCCGCACGGCCGACCTGCGATCGCATTAAACGATACCTTTGTGACCGAGCTAACCTGCCCGGGTCACGATTGAAAATTCAGGCCCCCTTCGAGCCCTCTCTGTTCGCAGCTCTCGCTGGAAGAACGATGATCCCTATCGAACGAAAGATAGACGAGTGATAACAGTTTTTCCGTACATCCAATCGAAATTATTTTATTTCTCGTTCGAACAGTGTCATAAAACTTGCTTAATTTGCACACTGTGCTTATATAATGTTATTATCTATTTTAACGATAGAACGATTTTGAGGAAGCTCATGACTGAACGTTCTTCGCGTACGTCCTCTTCATCGAAACCAGGCTTTATTTCAAGTACCAGATATATAATGTACTCCCGATATTACTGTCCGAAATTACAGCCAGCTTCTTACAAATTGTCCAATAATTTTGATGGTCCAATGAAAATTCCAGTCACGTCGGTCCCGACCAGAGTCGTAAAAGGATATTTCTTTATTTCTTTTTTCCTGGATACTCGTCTCTGCTCCTTCTTCCGAACGAAAGCGTAAAGGGGATCTTATCTTATATTCTCACTATATTCTCGTATACGCAATTTTCTGTAATTTATATGTAAATTATTTAATTCTGACTCCGAGACCGCATCGCCACAGATTTTATCTTTGAAAATGAAGATATTTTTTCTAGGGGATCAAAGGTATTTGGAATTTTTATCGCGCGTGAATATAATTATTGCGTTATACATCATGGTGATTATTTTCAAAGAATCACACGAGCATCGAATTATAAAGAATAGTATAACGAGAAGTTTGTAATTAGAAAAATTCAAGCCTTAGATTTCACATTCACTGCAAACCTCCACAGTAAAGCCATTAGATAACTTTCGTGACATACTTCCTTCGTACCCTTTTATACCGTAACCGTGTCGAACGGAAGAAGATACTGATACCCTAGAGTCATACAAACCTGAAATTTCACTTCAGCAGAAGGAAGAAATAGAAAAAGCTTGTTCTCACGTCATGTTTCCTACTCTCGTTCCACTGAGTATCCACTCAATCACTCCTCGTGTAAAACAAAGTACATTCAAACAAGCATCAGGAAACGTACAAGAATCTTCCGAATCTCTCGATCACCTTAAAAAAGGGGGACATCCTTCTGGAAAGTCTCGAACTTTCCAGGTTACGCAACCTTCTCGTTGCTCCACATTTTCACGCGGACTGTAATCAACAGATCTCTCCTTGCCTGGTCAATCAGGCTAACAATTGCGTTTCTCTTCGAGCAAAATGCAAATGAAACGAAACGACGAAGACTCGGTATTAAAAAAAATAGGTCACTGGCTTTCATTCTCCTCTCATTTCACAAATCTTTTACTATCGCTACTATTTTCAACTATTTTCTAAAATACAGTGGACTCACGATCTTACGATAATCTTCTGTTCGCGAAGAATTTTATTTACAAGATTTTATTATTATTACAAGAATTTTATTTACGGATTACAAGATCCATTCGCTCGCAATATGTCCACGGTTCTATACGAGGAGAAGATGGCGACGAGGAAGAAAAGGGTTGACGAAAGTACGGCTGGTATCAGCGCGTATCCGGGGGTGCCCCTTTATAGTTCGCCAGTGAAGCGCGACGCGGCTAACTTTGACCCGGATCACTCGCCCCGGCTACGTGCAATCGTTGACCGCTATCACTTTCCATCGCCTGATGCCCCGCTGTCTGCGACACGCCGACCCGCGCATTCGATGCACTCGCGTTCATCAAAACATCGCGTTGAACACGCGCGTGCAACCGAGCCGACGCGTAATTGCATCGTAATTGCCGCGGTGACTTGGCCGATTGCGTTCGGTCACGACGCGACGCGGCCAAGATTTATGCGCCGTGGCAGCGCCTGGTTTCGCTGGCGGGCGTAGATTTTCCGCGATTGCGATCTTTTTCGTCGAGCCAGCAACTCCGTAATTGGGGGTACGTCTCTCTTATACGTCGTTAAATTATCGTGGAGATAAATTAGCGTACGTCGCGACACGCGCGCGCGTGTGTGATGTCGGTACAGTCGCGAGTGCAACGAAATGGGAATATTTGTTGGTTAAATAAAGATTCGCTGAATGTGATAGCCATAAAATGTTGGTGAGTGAATGTTGAATTATGCGGTAGATTTATTGCACGGTTCTAAACAGTTCGTGTTCGACAGAGGGAATAATTAGGCATTCGCGTTGGGCGTAACTTGCGTTCGACTTGCCTCTGGGTACATTGACTATCGACACGTGACACGATTCTAAACACGACACAAATATAATGCGCGACGAATTTACAATTAGAGACATAATTTGCGTAGAATGTATTTCCGTGCAGCTGTGTAGTTAGCATACTACTTGTTTACAGTGTACAGGCCTCGAAACTCAGTCAAATTTCGTGACAAACGCAATTGAAATATTCCACTGAATTTATGTGAATATTGTTGAATTTTAACGATACTGTACATTATGTAATCTTCTTTTTTTTTTAATCATATTCAATAGCGAACGAATGTCTCATTTATACTCCAAGTATTTTTATCGAAAACTGTATGTTTTATTCGACAGATTGCTGGATCGGAAGACGCTACTTCTTCGGAAGAGAACTGGGAAAAATAACAGAACGTTTCTCGGGATTTTCAAGTATTCGTGATACTAGGAATCCTCGAGCTTTGATCTCGCGAGTCATAGAAACGAACAGGATTTCAAATAAGTACAGAAAATGTAAAGGTTTTGTATGGGACGTTCTATCGTACAACGGATTTGAATTTTTCATGCGATGCATTATTTACTCTCCACATATAGAAAACGCAACATTGAAAACATTTAAACAGTTAATACATTGGATAAACATTTTACTTCATTATATTTAAGTATTATCATATACAACGAACGATATCCAGACAAAATTATCTGCCTCAGCGATGCTTTGGAAGAAAAGTAACTGTACAACTATTGTGCAACCAATTTAATAGTTTCAAAATTATTTTTCAGTTCAAGTTAGGATGCGAGTAGATTACGCGAAACGTCCAATATACCACTGTTCTATATACAAATGTCTACGGAAATTCCCACTGTGACACACGCGTAATTGCACAAAAGGAACGGAAGAAACGAACCAAGACGATCGACGAGTAGATTCAAAGGATGCTCGAGAGGGTTTTCTCCCTTCCGTTATCAGGAATACCCGCTTTGATCTCGCGGATAAGGACTCTGTCAGGAGGTACGCGAGCACCGCGAGTCCGGATGCGGCGCGGGATATCGATTTCAGATTTTCCGCTGTCGCGCAGCTTCGACTGACGTTCCACTTTTTAAGGAGCCACCGGCCCGCGGCGCCGTCAATCGAGCGTGCATGAATTATCGATCAGAGCGGACGCGGAGGCGTGAAAAAGGAGCAGGAGCCCGTCGACGTTCCAGTTCCCCGCGAAACCGCGAAATATCGGCTCGATCGGAAGTGTAAATCCACCGCCGCGGCTTCGTTACGTTTCCCGCACGTCCCACTCGGTCCCTCGCGGCAGATTAAAGCGCTAATTCCCACTGGTCCGGCTATTTAGTCTTCCCTGGAATTGAAACGCGAACGCGAGACGTGTTTGCTTTCGCCGCCCCTTTCGAACCCGCCTTTCATGCCTTGGTTAATGAGGTTTTTTCAAACGTAGAGTCCCGTTCATAAGCTCGACGGTTCGTGCTCTTGTATGGGACACGCGATTCGACTGGGATTTTAACGAAATTCACGTCCATTTTTATCAATCGCAGCGATGAAACCATAAAATTATATGTTATTTTAGCTTAAGGCTGTGTCGCGCGTAGTAAGAGAAAATTGTTCCAGGAGGAAGCAGAAAAAGGAACGCTTATACGACTCACCAAATGCCTCGATCGCGTACTTTACGAACTGGCTGCAATTCGTCAGTGCTCGCCATAGAGTGGCGTACGAAGGTGGATCATTAATTTCCGCGAGAAGTCGAACGGTTCTGTGTCCGACGTGCACAGGGGAGAGTAAAAAAAATGCCGGACTGGTTCGTCGCGCTAATTGCGCTCGTCTTTTATTTGCCTCATTAGACGCGATCCTCCTATATACGCGCGCAGGCCTGTGCCAAATATTCAGAACGCGGCGAGACGGCCGATTCTCCGGCTCTCGTCTTTTGGATCTTCATTACGGCCCGTCGCCCGAGGGGAAACGAGCCGTGAATGATTTTTAATGGCAACGAGTGGCTGTTCGATCCTCACGAGAACTCGCGTCTGTACCATTCGGGTTTAATGTATGGATGATCTCGCGATACGTCATCGCATTCGACTGTTCGAGTATACTCGGAGAAGAATACACATCGCTGGTTGCTATGGCAATTGCCATTCGAAAGGTGTGAGCTTTGAGCATTCGTATAGAAACTTTCGAGTGTGTCCATAGAATAGAACTGTAAGAAGTTGCTTTTCACCACCGTGAAAATTATTCGGGGAATGTATTTGGAAGTTTCAAAGAAATTTCAATAAAAAAGCTGATACGTTTATATCGATATAGTAATTGTTTCCATTGAATTCGAATATCTGTGCCGACAAGTTCGAACTAGATTTTAAGGGACGATTCGCGGGGAAACTCTATCGATCCCACCGACTGGGCGTCAATAACGATGCTCCACGCGGATCAGTCTCCAACCCATCCGATGTTCTGTTACGAGGTGTCCGCGTACACGAGCCAAACACGTCCGTCCTAATTATTTGCCGTTCCATACGGCCCTTAAATCTTTCGCAGGACGAAAATTTCCCGCCGCATGCACGCGCCGTGTCCCCCGTACTCGTCCTGTTCGCCAAGACTAATGCGCCAGGAATCCCAGTCGTAGTTGCAAGATTCAGTAGCGCGCGCGACCGGGCGTGCTGCCAAACCAATTCGACTGCGATAATATTTGCATAAACCGGTTTCATCGTATCTGTCGTATAAATCACGGCTTGACACGCGTGGAACACCTCCCAGCCTCTCTTTATCGGTCGCTCTAATGGCTGTAGAAAAGGTGGGAAGCGAGGGAGCCTCGCGTCTTCGCGCGAATTTGACAAATGAATTGCACGCCTTGTTGACGTTCGACAAAATAATTGCGCATCGTGCGAGAACTTCTGAATTGGAAGTCTGGTGCCCTTCGATGGTTTGCGCTACTTAAGATCTCCCAGAGTTTCATTTTCGTACGTAGTTGCGTTTTATTTTCTACGTTCGAAATTGCAGCAGTTGAGGCGACAGTAATTAGCTGTGCAAACTATAGTTCATTAATTGTTAAGTACATTTGTTGAGTACGTGTACAGAATTACTTGGACCGTTAAGTGAACCGAATAGAGGGTCTGAAAGCTTAAATAAACAAGGGTGCATGTCAACTTACGTTAGCTTCCCCGCGCCATCAGAGCGTTTAGGGTCCTTTCATTTGAATATACAATAGTTCATCTCGTCGCCCTGCATTATTCACATTCCTGGCCCAGAAAACGTTACTCTCCACGCTAACCACCCTGCGCGATGTTTGTGCGCTATTTAAGATTGCAATTACCACGTTTCCAAAGAATGCTTTTCACGTAGAACATAATATACAACTGCGATGGAAGTTCTGCGATGCAAACGCTTCGAGGGAACTCCAAGTTTAAGTATGAGAAAATTACGTTTCGGAAAGTTCTCGGCTGTTAAAAAATTAGCAATTTTGTAATTAAACTTGGGCTGTCCGAGAACAAAGTGATGGCTGAAGTGCCGGCGCGGATTAATTATTATCAACGCGAACTCGAGTTTAATTAATGTCAACGGTAACTAATCGATACGCTGTATGTTAGCGAGTACCTTTAAATACAAAAACACCCGCAACTTTAGGGACAAAAATCGATTGAACATCTCGTTGATCGACACAATTCTATTTTTTATCTTTGCTACGTTTGAATGCGGAACGTCGCCATTTCCGATTGACAATTCGCAAACAGCATTCGTGTTCCCTCAGACGAAATAATATCGTTTCTTTTATCGTTCTGATCCACGATACAACTGTGTTTCGTTTCTGCTCTCGATGGAAATCATGTTCGACCGTCGAACATGGCAGTGTTCCGGCGACGCATCGTTTTCAGTTCCAAATCTCGATACACACGCTTCCATTTAACATTGGTTAGTCGCGATAATTATGAAATGTAACGATAGCACATTGTAAAATCATTAACAGCCACCGTCTTTCCTTGCTTCCTCTTTCTCACTCGTTTCAGCGCACGGAAAGGGGTGAAGCTTTTAATCGGAGGCTCGACTAAGCCGCATAGAGCTTGTTGGGGGCTGTTTGGACCCTTCCCTTATCGGGAAACGTGAAATAGCGCCGGATGTAAGTTAAGAAAATTTAAAGGCCAACGGCAGCTGCGTCGTGGTCAACCGTAAAACAGGCGGATGAACGTTAATTGCCATTCCATGGCGAGATTATAGCTACGAGAACGGACTACGCGATTATAAATTGATTGAGTGCGGTACCGTGTTCCGTGAAAATTTGTTTTCACGGAAATTGCTTAAGCGACGGGCTGGTCAGGTAAGTTGTGAAATATTCGAACGATTGCTTTCATTGGATTATGGGGATTGGAATTTTTTGTTCCGAAAAATTCATCGAGTACCTTTTAAGTTCAACAAATATGGCAATAAACGCGTTTAATATCGCAGTTGCTGCGTTTTTAAAAACGCGAAATTCCAACAGAAATGGTCGTTTTTTTGGAGAGAGAAAAAGTCGCCGATATCGATGGCATATTGCAATTAATTTTTACTTTCGGTTCTGTTTACGCGATACCGTCCAATACTGCAATATACAAAACACCGTGAATAATTTACACAGTGTGCTTTTATTACGATATTGAGTATGTTGGAAGAAACCCGTGGAGAATTAATTACAACTGAAATATGGAATTTAAAAAAGAATTGTAAATCTGAGGGTGTGATAAAAATATACATAAAACTATCCACTAGCCTGTCAGAGTAAATTACAGCGAGGACAACGAGTGTTGAGAGAATTTACAGCAAGCGCTTAAAAAGAGTAATGACACAGTGAAAAATACGCTGCTGCAGTATATCAAAGAGAAAAGTAACTCCGTTTGTTACTACCAAATTATTACTTCTACTGTGGCATAAAACTTTCAGCCTCCGGATTACCATCAGGGTGTCCCATCTGCTTAAAACAACACAGCAGCTGAAAGAAATCGAATCGTCCCTACGAGTGGCTGAAATTAAAGAGCGCAGACGGGTCAGCAACGCGAGATCGATCGGCAAACAGCAGCGTAACGCTATCCCCCGCGTGCTGACTAAGGAGCTGACAGGGATTTTCGTATTGTTACAGCGGCACTGTCAACAATGCTGACTGCACGAACGGCAGTTCCCAGCTGAAACTTTACTTCCCCTGACGGGCGAATTTGTCGCAATTCACCGCGCCGTGGGTTACATCGAGAAGCTCTTCAACGCTCGTTCGAGCAGCCGGCGAGTGTACTCGACAGTTTCGAAAGACCGGGTAGTGGATCGAAATTCTTTTCTCATTATTCCTCGCAAGGTTCCTCGAGGCCCTCGTCCCTCGCCTCGGCGATTCGCTCCTTCCTCCCGTTGTCAACGGCCACTTTGGCCGTCAAATTATTTTCGATCGAACTTTTCGGGCGGGATAATAAGCCGGGCAATAAAAGTAAATTGGTACCGATTGCTCGACGGATCAAGATCGCGCGAGTCGCTACGCGCAAGTTGAAGCTTCGCGTTTCTTCAGCCACCGAAATTTAATAGCCCGGAGGCTATTAAAGTTCTAGACGAGGAGAAGAGAGTCGACGACGTCGAGGGATAATTGGTTTAAGAGAAGGGAGATTTGTTATGAACATTTCCAGAGGAACGTCCAGCCGAGTGTTGCAATAACGTTGATAAAATACGGAATTTAAGCGGCTGTGCAGCGAACCCAATTTGTTTCAAGGGGACGCATCATGGCATTTCTACGTAACGGAGGAGTGTAATATTCGAAGCGCGGGCATGAAGTATGTCTCGTAGTGCCGTGGGTGTAGTGCTCTCGATTCGTTTCTTTCTCCGATAATCGATCATTCAAGTAACCGGTATTCAGATAATTGGCATTCTCGTTAATCGACATACGGATTATCGACGTTTTATTGCATTTACGTCCGGGACCCGCACTAGCTCGCCATGAAAAGAGGGTTAAATGGTATTCACAGTTGTGTCGTAATAAATTAGGTTCAATATCGCCGGTAACGGATGACGAGTGTAATTTATGACGGCTACAAATACGAGCAGAGTCGAATTTCTGCGCGGATAAAGCGGCTTTCAATTAGTTATAAATTGATCTACTTCTGGGTGATAAATTTGCGTGGACTTTCGTTCGAAAATTATATTGACGTTCAGCAAACTAATGAATTATATGGTGGAAATTTCTACTTCTTGTTGCTCCAAAGTAGCAAAAAATATTTCGGAAAAATGAGTAGTATTTCTCAGTGAACAACTACGCGAATAATTCCTTCGCTCTCGGAACCTGGTCGTTCAAGCGAATTTCGGTCAATTTTCTGAAAGAAGCTAACAATGATGGAACACAGAAATTATTTACTCTGGGAAAAGTTTCCGTGAAACTTCCACCAGCGAATTCTAGCGAACGCGTCCCGGGGAAAACAAATTCCAGCACGATACACCTCCGTAAAATCTATCGTCCCGAAACCGGTCGACAGAAAACATTTCCTCGTTCCGTCACGCTTCCGTTCTCTTCCTTTCAAGCAAATAAGGAGGTAAATTCAATTTAAACTCCCATAAAGTCACCAGCGTCTATCAAGGAGCTTCTTCGCCAACCGACCAGCTCTATAAAAAGGAAATCAAGGAGCTCGAGAATGTTTTTAATCAATTCAGTCGAACGCTGAACTCGTCGCGTACCCCTTTCCCGTGACTTTTAATCACAGCGAATCTCGCGACGAGCGACGCGATCGTTTCATCCCCCGCGGTTGGTCCCCGTCGATGCGACCGCGCTCGAAAGGGCGCCGTAACCGCGTCATAATTCATTCCTGAACCGCAACTGGTTGGCTCGACAATGATCGAAAGTGGTCCTTCGGAATGCGACGCGTTTAGTTTTCGCCACAGATTCCTCTTTGCCTGAAGAGCAACGTAATACCAGCCTCGTGATGATGTGGATGACGCGCGGCATGCAAAGTGGAGGATGGCATATGTGGAATGGAGTGCGGGGTAGTACGAGAGTCTGCTAATCGAATCTTTCCACTTGCGAGGATGTGGTTCATAGCGTTATGGTAGATGATATAGCGTAGGTAGGATTAAGTCGTACGGATAATAAGTGGGTTGGCTAATTTCGTGTTGTCCGTGGTAATTTAGAGGAGTTTGGTAATTTATCGAATCATGTGGGTTGTTTGGATTCGCTTTTAACGGCGCTGCTTCGACGAAGTTTGATGATTTATCGGTGTGCTACAAATGCCTACGTATTTTTGTGGAAGTTCAATGCGCAAAAACGACGATATAAAAAAGTGTAATAAAAATTCAGACGTGTTCTAACAATTGTTCAACGTGAAATCCCAGGGAGTGCGCTGCGAAAAATTGCCCAGGGCAACAACGAAGTTTCATCCAGCTCTTAATCCTTTGTCGCGGATCATGGACGATTGCCCGCGGCGTCCGGTACGTCGCGTCGATTCGAAACGCGATTACTTCGTGCCCGGCGTTAATTATAAAGTAACTTCTGCCGGGCGGTGGACAGGCGAGTGTCGTAAATGGCACGGAGGTTTCTTTGGCCGAGACAATTTGTCACGAACGAGAGCGCGGGACAAAGACGCGTATCGAACGGCTCTTCACCTCCATTCGCTCGAGAATGCTCGACGGTTCCTTTATCTACCTCGCCATTGACATCAACCCCCTTTCGCTGACGACGCAAGACGTATCCGAAATATCTGACGATCAAAATGAGATACATGCGCGCGTCGAGAGGACCGTGTATTACCGACTCGAGGTACCGTTCCTCTTCCAACTACTTTTTTTTTTTTTCTTCTTTTTTATTCCCCCTACCCGCATTGTGATCGTCGGACGAGAATCAGCCGCTCCCTGTGCATCGTTCCATCGGTGAAACGGCGCTTTTCAGATTTTCTACATTCAATCTCTCTACCCGGGAACACGGTTTCCAGAATTTTTAAATGGAACGAGAAGAAAGATAGCGGAGCGGGATTCGTTGTCAGCGAGCTACTTGGAATATGAATAGGGAGGCAATACAATCGATACGGTGGGATAGGATGAAGTACGTATGTTAATAACGCGAAATTATAACGGGAAGGTAATAATCAATTTTAATGGGTTTCGAGGCTGAGGTAACGTGGTATCGATGTCGCGTAGGCTCGATTGTGGAACACCGGACGACTTACAATGTAGACTATCGATTTGAGGAATTGTAAGGTAACACGAGAAGTTTATGTACGGACGATAACGAATGTCTACATCGTCGCTATTGATTTCTTAAGAGGGGGTCCTCTAAGAAAACATCGCGTTCAACTTCTAACATGTTGCATACAAGTCGAGTGAAAATAGAGCTGGCTTTAGAAAGTGATTCAACGTCACAATTGAATTTTTCTCGATGTCTTCGATGAATTTCGATCAATTTGTAATGGTCGCTAATGAAGAGTGCCTCGAACATATCGCCTTTAATACTCCAGTGATTTCAGGTAAAAAATCGAGGGTCCAATCGGTGGCCATTCGGGGGTGCACACTTGTACAGTTGGGTGTTCTACGTCGAGGAGTCGTCGTACCGAATTAAGGCCAGCGCACATTACCGGATCAACGATGAATCGACGTCTCCGATAGGGGTGCCACTATGAAATGCATCAAAGTGCAAGGAATTCGTGGTGCGTCGAAGAACCCGTCCAACTTTGATGTACGATTTAACTGGCTTTCAATAAAGGATATATAATTAATTGCTGCTCGTATTTAGTTCTTATTTTCAACGACTGTCATGTCCCGACTGAAGCTATTTTGAAAGAGGCCATAAATGTTTGCTCCATGCCGGAAGTGTTATCAGTACTCGGAGCCCTGTTCCATGGAGTCGTGAAATTCCCAAGGATAAACATGTCAGTCGGCGCAGATAGCCCAGACAGGATGGAAGTCATTTTAAGCATCAAGTGCACAGCGCCACAGTGGATTTGCTACATGCCGGGGATTCTACAACGCCTGGCTAATGCACGTTGTTACATACTTCCGGCATACTTGAAATTTACACTTTACATACTTATCGCTCGATTCTAGTAAAAAGTACGAAGAGCTGTTTATTTCGCGCTTGAAAACTATCAAATTGCGATCCCTCATCCATGTATCTCCATATATCTACATGTGTCTTTTCGATCTTCGATACACAAGGGGAGGTATTCGTGTCAAGCAGAAATCAAGTCGAACACGCTCTTCGTCAGCGGTTGTCGCCGCGTATTAAGGCCGACGCACGTTCCACGATGAAATGTCGATCGGCTCGTGTCTTCAAGCGAACGTCGTACGCGAAATTCGTTCTCCATTGTATGGAGCACCGAAACGAGCACGTGACGAGCTAGAAGGAAATAATGACAGCTGCATTCGTCCTAGAGACTTCGGATCTGTGTCAATCGATCCCTCCTTTCCTCCGTCCATCATAGCCTCGTGTGAATTCCATCCATCACGACGAAGGTTCACGCTGCTCTCTTACATCGTATCGACTGTTTTACCTTTTTTTCTGTTTCCTCCTCCCGTTTTTTCTCTTCGATAAGCACAGGTGGAAGGGTGCACGGTTTTCCGTTCACGGCTATAACGTTATACCAGTTCCAAAGTCTTGTTGAAATAAAATCCGGAAGCAAGACATTCGCCACGGCAGTTCACTGGGGTTTATAGCACGGTAAATCGAGGCTGAAACTTGTGGGTCGGGGTCATTCGATTTATGGTGTTCTTGCAGAGCTGTACTGTAACTCCATTTTGTTTATCCTCTATCACGGTGAAACGGGTGTGCAGTGAATGCAAGTGATTTCTCGATGATTTATTCCGGGCGTGTTCCGCGATATCGATTGCGGAGTTGTATCGAAAAGTTGCTGGACTGATTCTGTCGTGGTCAATGATTGATTATCTCGGTGGTTGGTTATCGCTGGAAGAATAAGACGATGAAGTGTGTTCATTAAATCGCTGGCACGCGAATTGTAACTGTACAGCTTCTCTATGTTATGTTTCAGGTGGACGACTGGGACGTTTCTCCTTTTTTGGTGTCGCGTTCTCATGGGAAGCCGATAGTGTGCTCGTTTGCAACTGTATTCCTTTTATTTCTCGACGATCTATATTTTTACGCTTTCGGTGCGAGTGACGTGGAATGTACGCGTCAGGGAGATGTCACAGCGCGGCGGGTGACGGGTACGTTTGTGTCATGGGTATTCTTCGAAATCACGCGTTAGAGAAAAAGACTTTTCCTTGCAAATTTACGAGGCTTCGTAAAAAGCTAGCGAACATCCCACATTTTATGCAATGGCTTGTAATTAATGGAAGTACCGTATATTAAAATCCCTTGGATTTCATTACGCTTTCATTCTGCTTAAATTTCATTTTATGACGTACACTTTAATGAACATTTCTTACATCATTCTTAACATAAACGTATACCTACAAATATCAGTCATATTTCCAACTTGCTTTGAAATACTTTAAAATAGCGATTGACATTCGAAATCGTGTCAGTTTCAACTTTCGCTTGGATCGAACGCTCGATAAAATTCCGTCCGCAACGAGCGAATGAAAAATTCAACCAGAGAGACCCAGCCCGTAGTAAATTAAAATTATCTCGCGTAGACGAGCGTAATACGTTCTCGAAACTTTAAGCAATCCCGTGGCCGGGTCTGAATTAAAGCCGACGATCCAAGTGTCGAACCGCCCTTATCGTCCCCGGAACGGCACCGTGGCCGGCTGTAAAAACAACTTCTGGTCGTCGTAAAACCGTTAAAGCGACGTCGAACGTCGTGCGCCGAGATGGAGACTGGTCTAGGGTGCATTCGTATCCGGGGAATATCGTGTCCTACCACCCTTATCGGCATCGTTCCGTCCCGTTCCCCGCGGCTCTCACCCCTCGCCCTCTTTCCATTCCACCCCCGCGTTGTTCACGTCACCATCGTGTCGCAGCCGAACCGGAGGACCACCAGCGTCGTCTCTTCATCCCGGTTAATTAACCCTCCGCGCGGATAAACCGCGCGCGGTCGTTCCGCGTAAATGTCGCGTGTGATTAATTCCGCTATCTGTCCACGCTTGGCAGACACGGTTCATTTTTACGTTTACACGCGACATTTGAGGCGAACCAGCTCGACGGTTGTGGCCGGGGCTGCGCGCGAGTGTTTCGGGAATTACACTTCTGGAGGTTTACGATTTTTTTTCACTGCTCCCTGTCGATGAAGATGAAATTCATTTAGAGAGATGAAGTATTCATTTGATAATGATAACCAGTGGATTTTTACAAAGACAAGTTTCTCTACGAGAGACGAAGTGGATCCAAGCCGTGATAAATAATGAAAATTCTCGTTTAACTATAATAACGAAACCTTCATTTTTAAATGACGCTCGAATCAATGAAGATTGTTCAATCAGCAAAGTGTTTAATCCCAATCAATTGCCGTGCCATTACCTTAATGCAAGGAGCATCGCCCTCGATGGTTGTCTGAAAGACAAGACCTCAAATTACCGCGTCTAATCGTGGCGCTAACTAGTTGCTAACTGAAGATGTAACCGATCTCGTATCCATCCAGGTACAAGTCAGCAACACGCATCGCTACCAGCGATGGGGGCTCGTTTACGAGCCCGTCACGATCGAAGCGCGCTCCCGTGGAAAACACGAGGAGCCGCCTCGTGTTCGAGCACTCCAGGATCGTTTCAGAGGGGAAAAGCAAACGCGCGCGCCACGACGTCGTTTCGCGATCGCTGATCGTGATATAACGACAAGCAGGCTCGCCTAACTGCCGAGCAGCGACAAGTAGCCGAGAGAATTTGTATAACCGTCGTACAGGAGCTGTTCTTAACAAGCAATTTAACCAGAGGGGCTTGAATCCTCGAGCGGGGGTGGTAAAGTTCGAGGCGCGTGCACCCCCGGTTTGGTCTCGCGTTTCGTTTCCTCCGTGCTTCTGCTCGATATTAAATATTTAACTTGCGGTCGGATCTGTCGTTTCGATGGGTAAATTTATTAATACTCGTTCTCGTGTTGAGTTTTCTCTTTTTAACGCGTCGAGTTCGCGGGGCTGTTTATACTTAATTTGTTACCAAACTGTGATGGCTGATTGATTTGAGTTTCAGTTGAGTTTCGTTTGATGTAGTTTGTTAGGAATGTTTCTGGCTGTAAATATGTTCTACTTGGTATTTTGCAAATAGTTATATATGTATATAAAAGTGAGGAAGATCAGAAATTTATCATTTGACGAGTCGCCTAATTATCATCTCAGTTAATCACTGAAATATCCAGCAGCAGATTTCTATTTACACTTCAGCCAATTTCTATCTGGCTTAAATGTATCCAAATTCATTCACTGGTTTAATACCGCGAACGATCGAATTTGCATTGCAAATGAAGGAAAACGGGAACCGGACGAGGTTTCGTCCTGGTCTCTCGCGCAAAAACGTTCATAGCCTCGTTATGCTGACTTTCATATAATTAAGCTTACGTAACTTCTTTTATTTATTTCACGTCGGGGGCGGTTCCATCTCGTTACGCTCGGCATATTCGCGAGAAATCGCGTGCCAACTGCAAGCTCTAGATTACGCTGCGAACATTAGACCAAGCCACACCGTATAGACGAAATAGAAGGAAATATAGTCGAATAGACGCGGTTACCCACGATTATTCGTCGAGTAATTTAAATAGAAAACATCGTTATCGAGCAATCGATATTTACTTTCGAGGAACTTTAAGAGTCCCTGTCATTAATCTGTACAAACGTTCGTTGTCGATCAATTCATATGATATCTGTCAACATATTATTTATGACGGTAAAATGAAAAGCTGACAGAGTCATTTGGAAATTGATTGTTAAAAATCGAATTAAGTTCTCACGCGTGGGGCATACATTATCCATTTCAAAGCTCGATCATTCCATCCGCTACCGAACGCGTGCCACGCTCCGCATTTCTCGCTCCTCTAGCAACGATTTCGCGTGCAGAAACCGAATTCTTTGTTACCCCAGTTTGCGTTGTTTAATTAAATATTTCGCTAAAGCGAATTTGATGAAATTGCTTGTCTCGCAGCGTGGAATAATCGTGTAGCTCGTGCTCCGTGGAGAATGTCTTTGATGTCGTAATTCCGAAAGCTTCGCTCCTGCCCGGTCATTAATCCATTTTTCGAGCTGTTTTCCATTAAAATTTATAATCACTCGTTTCGTTCCGCGGACACCCATCTGGCAATTCGATTTCGTATTTCATTCGCTGGACGAAACACGTTCGATAATTAACTTCGCGCGGGTACGCTCGAAACTCGAATCCCGAGGTGCGCGAAAATTTTATTTCTCGACGATACAAAGGAAGAAAATGATCGAACGCAAGGGAGAAGTCGCCGTTTCTGATCGTACGCCAGATGAACAGGATTCACGAATCATAGCGGCGGCCATCGGATACTGAATACCGAAATAGCGATCACAACTACGGAGGCATTCAACCAGTGACCAGACTTCCTCCAGATGCTGGCTGTCCTCTCGCGAACGCAATTAAATTGATTTGCATTCGGCCATCAGTTTGCCCGAGTTCGATGCCCGTCGGTGCCCCGAATCGATTGCCAATTATGCGATACGCCGTCAACCGACGCGCTATTGCCGCGGATCGGTAATTTAACTTTGCTAAATGTTTATACACCCGCGCCATTTAATGCAGAGAATACCATCGAGACGCGCTATCAACCAAAAATTAGAGACGACCAAAGGTGAAGTCGTTTCCTCCCCTCGAATTTCTAACCGAAATTATTACACGGATAATTACTAGACTATCAAGATCGCGGTTCGTTTCGATATCTCACATCATTCGTTTATCATAAAGTCCTGTCCGCGAATTGAATAAACCATCGCGAATGACTTTTCCTCCTGGAGCGATGCACTATTCTTCATACTGACGTTTCACGGACTATAAAGAAGTTGAACAGTTTATGAGATACTTGGAGTTTTATCACGCGAAGCGATGATACCGCTTCCGAGTGCTTTCGTACTGCCAACAAGATTGTTAATCACCAGAGTTCCCATGCGAAAAGTCCAAAAAACTACTTTGGCTGCCTTTAGTGAAGAACAGATTGCGATACGATTAGAAATCAGAATAAAAATTAGCTCGCCCATTTTGGTCACGCCTTGTATTACGTGCCACGATTGTCGACTATTTGCGGGCAGGGGAAAATTCGTTGATGTTTGCGGGTCGCTTTTACAAATCGATGTCCATTCGGGTGAC
The DNA here is from genome assembly GCF_050948175.1 of Xylocopa sonorina. Classification (NCBI taxonomy): domain Eukaryota; kingdom Metazoa; phylum Arthropoda; class Insecta; order Hymenoptera; family Apidae; genus Xylocopa; species Xylocopa sonorina. Next base: position 6,993,514 of record NC_135197.1, on the reverse strand, counting down.
GCGCGCTGCGAGACCGATAAATTCTTCGTTGCCTGTGCAGTTTATGGACCGTGATTTTTGATGGTTTACGAACAGGAAAAAAAGAGGAGACTTTCGCAGACATTGAAAGTATAACGATTTATCGCGGCGATAGCGATCGTTGAGTTATAATAAATGCACCGAAACGAAGGGTATTTTATCTTTAGATCATTCCAAAGTAACCTTCTTAAACAACTCGATGGAAGCTTATCAGTATTCGGCCCAGCTTCTCTCGTTTTATCTTATATAAACCTCAGTTTATATAGTTTTATAAAAGTTCATCCCTCCAGTTTGATCAATGCTTCTTCATATCTCATTGTCGGATAGGATCTTATTGGCCGCATCCAACACCTTCGGTTCTATAAATCATTTCAGTCTGCTCGCTTGATAACGCCAGTACGTGTCGAAAATTTCCAATAGCGTTTAACGTGAAGTCAAGCGTGCCACAGATACAGTAGAAAAACTGGGTTATACATGTATATGCAACTTGGCAATCAAATCGGGGAGTGTCCACGTTTACACGAAATTCATTCATTGTCCCTGTTTTACCATGTACGTATATACGATAAAAAAGTATCTGAACCACTACTGGCGAATATCAGAATAATTAAATTCCGTTATAAATATCCAAAATCTATTTAATAAAGTAGTTAATAATTTGTATAGCGTTCCAAAATGATTTAATCCAGCTAGAAATAACTAAAACTAGAATTCACAAAATCTATAACACTGAGAGCTTTGCGGTTTCTGTGTAATTTTGATAGATTTCCTTGTGGAAGACGCGAAGACCACAGTTGATGATTTTCGCATTTCCTGCCAGCTTTTACCGACTCGTAATCCTGTCGACGCGATGGACTACGTGCAAGCAACTACTCGTGCGCCAGAGAGGAACGAACGGGGCGCGAAAAACCCGATTACACCCTCCTCCCGGCGACACGCTGTATTTGATCATCCCTCTATGCAAATCTCCGTCCGGGACCGCGGTCGTTCCACGTGTTCGCGCGAGTGCACTGGCATACGTGCACGTATACCAGGGCGGTGATTAAAATTAAGTCTGCGAGAAGATTCTTGTTCGTCTCTCGCAATTATTAAACCTTGAATATCCGTGGGTTTATTATGAAAATTCTTACATGTAGAACGAAGCGCGCGTTACTACAATTGGGGGTGAGAAAAAATTTTCGAGGCCCACTATCGAGTCCACGAACATCGAACGAGTAAAAAAGCGAGGAACTTCGGATTACATCCGCCTTCCATTCTCCGTATTTAGCCGATTTTGGCCGCAGACCGCCGAACTGCTCGCGTTCTACCACAACCACGTCGTCGACGTTACAGAACCGCGCAAGTGTGGCGTCCTGTCGCGCGAGTCAGGGTGAAGTTTCTCTCGACTCTTGCGATCCACTTCTCTTATGGCGCTTTCGAAGAGAGATATGTGAAGAGTTCAGCATGTAGACGGAGTATGAGAAAGTACACGTGTCGAGAGAGACGCGAGCGTGGAGCTGGAGTGGAGTGGTGATGAAACGAGTGAAGGGTCAGAGAAGATGGAACGGTGTGGGCGTAGTGGATTGAGGTGGGTGTTATTGTTTTAGGGTGTGTTTAGTGCGTTCTTCGCGTGGATTAAAAGAAGGATTATGGAAATAGTTTATCAAGTATGGTACCTTGGGAGAATGTTTGTCGAGTCTTTCTATAGTCGATTCTGTTTCGAATGTTGCAGTAAATTGTCTAATAAAGGGAAATGTGCACAAGAATTGATGAGGATATCGAAAACAACGATTTGTAAAGGAAAAATAATTAACATTGCGCTTTAACTTGGGACACCAATAGTGAGCAGTGCTGTAGATAGGTCGCGCAGTTATATAGAAATGTAGTTGGCCAGATGCAGCATAACCACGAACGATGGTGTCGGGAAATTGATATGGGACAGCTGGGGGTTGGTATTATCACGGTGGTGTAAATTATGCAGAATTATGTGCACAGAGGCCCAGCAATCGAATTCACGAGTGTCGGAAAATGTAATATGAATAGGAAAAATTTGATAAATTCTTCGCGAAGAAGTGATTCTCTGTCATAGAATGGTTTTTAAAAGACATAAAATTGACTAATGTTTCTTGAGAGAAGAATTGCTACTTCTATGCTTGAAAATTAGTCGAGTTTCCAATCGTGTTGTTTTCGTCCCTGCCCTATAATTTCCACGTCACAAAGTCTAGCATCGATCGCAGGCCCTCCTGGACCTTCGCCCTTTAACGTCGAAATTTCATTTCGCAAATCGACCGCTGGAAAATGGTACTACTCAAATCCTGTTCGAAGTCGCGAACCAGCTCATGCAGAAAACTGCTTCCGAAGGAATCGTTGTTCCTTTTCGGGTGCTTGAATTTCATTTAAATAGGCTATCGATCACGACCCGATCAAGTAAATCCTTTCGAATTTATAGCGGATATACCCACGAAATCGTGTCACTGTACAATCAAGCTACCATTAATTATTACAAAAATCGTTACAACTTCACCTAATTACAATTTTTTAATCTTTATCCTACGATCCCTTACGTAAATCCGAATCACAGTTCGTCCATATGAAACAAATTATTCCGCAAAACTCTACCAGGAAGCGTTACACGGTTAGCTCGATCCTTTGAAACATTCACGTGGCACGTCGCTCTTCAAATTCGTATATTCCAAGTAAACGATATTACCATTCAAGAAGGAAGACGTGGTAGCTACGTGCCCGACGTTCCACCGTAACGCAACAGAGGCGCATCTTTAAATCGTCGTTTTGCCAAACGTGCTTAATATTTGCCGTGAAATCACTTTAGGTGCACGTCAGCTGACGTCGTGCGAGGAGTTCCGCTCACGTGAACGTTCATGCGAGCCCCCAGACAGGGACGTCTCGTGCGATGAATGGGGTGGAAGTTGACAGAATAGTCGTGGAACCGTGCCTCGGGGTGGTATATCGACCCACTGTGTACATATCTTCGTATGTACCAGCCATCTCGCTCTTCCGCACATACGTAGAAGGGGTGCCTGGAAGAACGGGATGGAGAGAGATCGGCGGATGACAAGCGTCAGGAAATTCAAAGGGTCCACCCTCCCCGGCATCGCCTCTGTACTTCGTCATTACGCCGTGGAAGTTCGTTAATCGATGATTTCGTAACGCGCAAACATTTGACGAAGATTAGTCCCTCGCTAATGAATGCTTGTATTACGAGTTAACGTTACGCTCTGCCGGATAGACGACGACGCGTCGATTCGCTCGGTTATCACTTAACGAACCACTTCAATCATTCCTGACACTGATCGCGAGTAATCGATAAATTTCAACGAAATTTCGATGTTCCACGCTTGTATGGGAATGTTCGCGTATCGACTGCGGTTGGACGGCTGTGTAAAGTGATAGAATCGCGTCGAAAAAATCTCTGAAATTTTATCAAGGTAATGCACACGATTCTGCGAAAAGTTGCCTGGAGAGTTGCATCGCCAGAGATGGAGGTACGTGGTATACGTCCCATAGAGCATTTTAGGGGACACGCGAGCTTACATAAGCGTGCATGTAGACACGTGAGGCATGTGTATGCACATGACGATAGAAGTTCACCCCTATGTACCCTTATCAAATCATCCTTTTTCCCTGTCCAACCGGTTGGGGCGCGACTAACAGCGATTCACTCGCACCCATCGTGCATTCTGACGCAACTCCATGCAAATACGCTTCTTGGACACTCCTCTATCCTCTTATCTCTTCGACCTGTTCATCGCCTTCTCGGTGTCCCGTTGTAATTCACCCTGAGAATGGGTGCTCTATCGTTCTATTGGTCAGAGGACTGGACACCATAACGGGGTATTTGCATAGCTACTCCATTTAGTGGCTCCACGATGACTCTCGATAGCGCGTCTTAAACCGATTATCGATCGTCTATTGCTTTGTTGACTGGGCAACTCTGAGGGCCAGCGGATTTTTATTAACGATAAGTTAAAATTTGTAGTTCCAATTAGTGCCTATATTGTACGTTTTATGTTGAACGTGTCACAGTAGTCTAACACATAGCAGATTCGTTCGTAAAGAAATAATTAAACTAGTGCAGAATTAGGGAAATTGGACTTGATAGGTAGTAAGAATATTTAATTGGCCAGTGTGAATGATATATGTAAAATTATTAAGTGGGATAAATTGTGCAAGACGCGAACGAACGAGTTTAATAGAACGATATGGTCGTGAAAGTGCATGGAAGAAATTGTTGCTTTCATGAATTCATGGTTCATTCAAGGCGCCATCATGCACGCGTGACTTCTCCCTTTGAAGATTTATGCCGCCACTCGGTTGATTTATCTCGCCATTATTTGAAAGTGTGCCTTTTTAGTTTATACGGTCAAGTACTTTTTTTCTTGTTTGATATACTTTCCAACCATTATTTCGATAACAATGACTTTCTAACAATTAATGTTACATACTGTAAAGTAGCAGTTATTTCTGCGTTGAACAATCATCGTTTCACGATTGTAGTAATTGAATGAGATTACTGCACCGTGCAATATTTTCTTTCAGAAGAGTAATATTATTTTTCTATGCTTGCTGGTGCATTTAAACGAATTTATTTATTACAGAATCTCTTGAGATGCAGTAATAAAATATATTTTCTCGTGATTTCATTTATAATTCTTTTCCTGGAAGTCGTATTTTAATTCCTGCAATAACATCATTTGTACGCAATTTGAAAGTGTAAAATTTCTACTTCAATCCTTCGTATAATTAAATAGTTACGAAGCGAGAAAATGAATTTTGTTCATTCACAACAGGCGACAGTTTATTACTGTTTATTATTCCCTGTACTCTGTTTTTTACTGAATGTCGTTTAACGGGAAAAATGGCACGTTTCTCGCGGAGCCTGTCCATTCTGTTGGACATTTCTCATCTACTCTCTCGCCTCTCTATAAAAATTCTATTAAAAGTAATTATCATAGAAGTCAAATTATCGTACAAAAATTAATTACAAACGTTTTTACAAGCGACGTCTATGAGTGAAAAGGGATTTGAAAAAAGTATGCAAAATATTGCCAGTCAGTTAGGAACATTTAAACAGTTACTTTTCATTGATGGGCCATAAACGAAGCTTTCGCAAGAAAGTGGGGCAAGTATATGCAAAGTTATAGAAATATTTTCCCGTTTTTAAATTGCGTAATGCCGCAGTCGCCGTTCGGGCAACTTTGCGTGCGTACTATCATATTATGCAGCGAACCTCGAAACGTTTGTTTTTCACCTAGAACCTTTCCTATTCCACCTTTAATCCGTGGCATTTCTTGAGCTTCGAACGTAACCTCGTGTATTCCTCGTAAAACGCAACTGTGTAAATTCGAACGTTACGATTGCAATCTGCACGTGTTTTATTTCTTAAATATTGAACATAAAGAATAAAAATACGTCCAGTTTAGTGTACACTTGTATCAGTACTTTCGTGTCAACGATATTATTAATCGAGCGACTTTGAAAAATACTAAAATTATTCCCTTCCGTTCGACCAAAGATTCACGTGTTGCGTGACACGTGCCAGGATGCAATGGGGTTTAACTCTTTTCAAAGTTACTCATCTCTGAGACGCATGAGAAAAGCGTTACTTTATATGTATGAAGTATATAATTTATGAAACGAAAAATATATGAATATTAAAATTGTCGTCGACTTACTTTCGTGACTATCAATGAGATTGTAGAAAATTTGCAAGGATAATCGCTTCGTTGAACTTTTCCGTTTAAGCGGCATGGCTGGCTCGCTAACTTATATAAAATCATTTACCGTGTTACGCCAAGCTTCTTAATTTGTTTCGAATTAATCACGAAGTCGTTTACGAGAAAGAGTTGGTCCGAGTTAACCGCGGCTGCTGCTGCGCTCCACTGAATCATCAAGATAAACTAGCGAACGTTTTAAGGGTGTATTTCAGTTGCATTACCGGCAAGGGAGATTTCTTTCTCGCAGAAATTATGCTGGGAGAAACAATCTCCTCGAAACAACCGAGGGAAGATGCATTTCCCTGGATTTCTGCTCTCGTTATTTCACCCTACAGTTGAACGCGACAGTTGAAAGTTAACTTGACGATTCTCAGCGTTATTTTCAGTCACATATCGATCGTACTTGATGTAAAGAAGTATTTGCTTGAAAATGTTAATGCAATTTTTATATTACTTCCATCTCTGATCGACATGGAATTCTATTGAGCAGAAAATGAGGTATAAGAAAATAGGAAGTACGTTTGCGACGTGGTTATATAACATTACGAATGGCATCCGGGCATGTTACGTGAATTTACATCTATACTACGGAAGCTGTAATATTCTACGTTCTTGATCATTCACTCGATAAGTGAATCATTTGCAATTGCTGTCTAGAGTTTCCGTTCGACACAATTTCACGGAAGGAAATTGAGTTTTATTGGATTCATTCGTTTCTTTAGAAGAAATTTTATATCTAAAGACATTCGTAAGATAGTAATAAGATATAATAAACGTTTCTTTCTCTGCTATATTCCAGAAACGTAAGCTTGAATTCGAAGCATTCTTCGAATACTGTTCGCGTAGCAGTGCGTTCATTTCGCAGAAATAATATTCAAGAGAAATACTAAAAAATGCCCTAAATATCCCATTGTATATACACAGAAAAAGATCATAAAAGTGGTGTTTAATTTGTTGTTAAGTTTACTTTACGGGTAGATCTTCAAGAGGCGAACGGAAAAGCGGGCGAACGTTCGCGTAGACATTTTATCTGTTACGATCAAATACTTTGCTCGAAGTCATCGCAATTACCGTGTACGTAATCGAGCGCACGGACGCGGCTAAAAGCATCGGTAACTTTGATACGTTAATTACTCTAATTACGGCGATCGTCGACGCGAATCGCATCGCGGTTCTCGCGTTCACCGAAGGAGAACGGGTCGAGACGCCGTTTCACCGCGTTTTCACGTCCACCGGAATGGAACGTTTACAACAGCACCGGAGTTTTTCAGACGATTCTGGAAAAGGCCGGGAAGTAGGTCGCGGCAGGTGAGCGCCACGGCATGCAAATCAATTTCAGGACTTCGTCCTTTGCTGACCTTATTCCGCGCCTTGGAGCATCGCTGGAAAAGGTTACGCGAAACGTACCTCGAACAAACTCGATTCTTCTCCAACTTTATTCCTTTCTTACATTCCTGTCCGCTTGGAATGTTATTCAATCATTGGTTGCTTTACAGGTTTCGCTCCTTCCTGTCTGCGAATCTCTCTGAAACGTCGAGAAAAAAAAGTCAGACGTAAATTTTACCCTTTATCGTTAAGTAGAGCGTGGTTTTGAGTCTCGCGATGGAATATTGGTTTGTAGGCTCGGACGAGCGTGAAATGGCAGTAATCTGTCTTTTCCTTCGTATAGAAGTACACATACGAGTCATGTGTCTCTTCCAGAGGAAGAAAGACGCGAGGTTACGAATTACCTTTAAGCAGGGTAGATACGATCTTCGTCCTCCTCTCGGAAAAAACTTTTTCATTCGTCACGTTTCCTCTATAAGATGTATCAAGCCGTTTCGAGATTAGTTTCAGCCTCTGACGAAGTCTCTGGTATTGAACATTAATGAATTACAGACGAAATATAGTATGCGATATAAATCCATGATTTCATTCGTAGGACGACGTTAATAAAAAGTGGTTTCATTTTGAAACAATAAGTAAAAACATGGATTAAAAGTGACTCTTACGTTATGTATACTACAGTAAGCAAACTTCGGCAATTTCTCGCCATATAAATAATATTAACCAAAATTATAATGCAACAATCACCATATGGGTTGGTGCTCAAACTAATTATTTATTTAGCCCCCCCTTTGCATGTTTTTGAAATTTCAAACTTAAAAAAAAGTACCTTCATGTGCAGCTAGATCAAAATATGCAATATGGTTTTTGAATAAGGTCCTTCATTATAATCGATTGCAACAGCAATAAACGCTTACTCTTATATCCATTGAAAACGTTCAACCCCTCCTTCTGTATCGCTCCATTAATCCAGCGAATCAATATGGCGTTAGCTACGGAAAACGCGTAATATTAAAGGTCTAATTAATTTAAACAACGTCATTAAGGGAAGTGAATTTAAACAGAGACGTTAAGGCTTGGGAAACGAGTTTTCCGTATGAAGCGAGGGGGGTGATCCGCGTATTCCGGTGTGCATTTTGCACGGCTGCCAATTTAGGTGATGAACGCGACACCTCGACGAGGTCAGAGGACCGCAAATTACAGCGGTGCACGACGTTCCTGATTAACAGAAGTCCGTCTGTTGACGGCAGTGGTGTGTTACAGGCCAGCGACGAGCGAAATAAGGGGGTGAAAACGCGGAGGAACCTTCGCGGGGATCGTGGGGTAGCGCAAACCGCTGCGAAATTAATTATTATTCAACCACGCACGTTTTTGACCGGAGAGCGGGTACCGTTCGTTGTTTTGGGAACGTCGATGCCGTGAGAAACGAAGTCTGTGGCGGTGCACGAGTGGTCAATTAATCAGGGTTAACCCTTTACTGGTTTGCTAACATGAAAATGCGTTAACCATGTGACGGAGTCTCGAAACATGCGAATAAAAATGTATTTAAGTGTCACGTGTTCTAACTGTGCCTCGAAAGGAGTTTTCATTTCAAATTGTTTATATTATTATTTTTTTTAGACAGTGTAATGAAACGAAGAAAACGTTCGGACCCCGTTCTTCGCATTTCAGCGTCTTGTTGTTTTAACAAGAACCTCGCTGCCAAGGAGCTTTCTGCTCGTTGCTCTTTTTCACTCCACACACGCGCGACGTCCTGGAACATTTGTTTGCTACCAACGTTCCGCGTAGAAAGCTCACCGACGCTTGTGTAGTTTAAAATACACGCTCCAAGTGACCAGCAGTTTCCGCTCATCGGTCCAATTTCACGAGAACACCGGCACGGAAATCCACGTTCGAGCGCGACAGCTCGTTATATGGCTAATGAATTAATCGGAAACGCGAGCATTGTGATCGCGTAAATTTCACCTGACCACCGTCGATCCGAGTTCAGCCGCCACATTCTTTAAACGAAGTAACGAGTGACGTGAACCGTCGCAATGGTGGAATTACGCTGGGCGATGGAAGTCTGTATAATACGATCGTAAAATCAGCAGAGATGTCCAAACACGGTAACGTGGATATTTATTACATCGCTGGAATATTGAACACAATTTAAATGGCGTGCTTCCCTCGTGGCTTTGCAAGAACATTACCATCAAGGATAAAGAAGAATTTCGAAGTATAATTTACCTCTTACAAGTTAACATACATTTTAGTCGTATAAGATGTATTGTACATGAGTACATACAAGTAATTTATAAAAGTTAGCTTGTAAGTCTTAGCTTGTAAGTTTTGGTCGTATAAGATGTATTGCCAATGGATTTACAAAGGTATAAGCTAAAAATTAGCTCGTAAGAACACTTTTGCTGTTTGTACGTTATTAAAATGTTACAATAAATGGTTCAGTTGTTGTTAATTAATTGTTTAATCATTTAAAGACCTGCCCAGCACTTTTAGAATAGCCATTTCCGATCCTCGAATGAGAAAATCTCGCAAAAAATTGTAGGGGGTAAACTATGTTTCGAAGTTCTTCTTTACTCTTGATGGAAAAGTAATGCAGTAACCACTGTGTTGCATTATTTCAGCGTGTTAAGGAATAGCGTCCTGAAAATGAACAATATTCAACTCAAAGATGGCTTCACTTGGTAGTACGATTCTTCGCGTGCATTTAATGTTTTTTAAAGAGATAGGATCAACGTTTTGATCAGCTGTGCGCGAAACATCTCGTTTCCCTTGGAAGCAAATTTTCATATGCATAAACTCGCTAAATTAATAAAGAAAAGAAGAAAAATTATTGGTGTAACGCGGTACACGCTCTGCATCGTCAATACTCGTAACGAAGAGCCCCATACGAGCTTATTACATTTTTTCACCGAGCATATCAGAATGGGATCAGAGACTTTCCATTCGCGCGCGTGCTCAATCAGCCATCATGCGGGGATAATGATTTAAACGTGGCTTGCATGGCTGAATTTTCTGGCTGATTCTGAAATCAGCCCCGCGAATAGCGCGCCGCGTGCCACGGACACGCGTCGCGCGGTTGCACCCGTCCCGAACGAGGTTATTCGAAGAGGAATTTGCATGCAATTTTAAGCCGCAGCGTGTACTGAAACGAAACAAATTGGCGTGCGTACGGTTGTTGAATGGTCCACTCATCGTGTAATAATTTTTGTAGAGAGCTTGTTGATGTCCGATTAGAGATTAAGAGCTTCCACGTATAAAAGTGTTCGCTCTTCTATCTTTCATGCGAAGAAACGACGATAAGGCTTATAGCGTTGGCGTTTAATAAATTCATGATTAATTGATCGCTTTACTCGCAGATCACTTGAAAACGGAATCATTACGCTAAATTAGTCTATCCTCACCGCGACAGTAGGAAATTACTGCGATCGATTAAAATAGACGAATCGTTGCGTCTGTGACGGTTAATCGCGATACCTATTCCTTCGTTGCTTACTATATCCGTGGCCATTGTACAATCAAATAGATGTACGACATCATGTTTCGCATTTCAAACCGTGCCGATCAATAATTCAGTTGTCGCGTGCACACACGCGTAAGCGGAAACGAACCAATCGGTCAATAGTTAAACACGTTTTCTATTTCTCTGTTTCATTTGTTGCTTATAGTTGGCAATAGCGGTGAACGTTGTCCCAGAGGCGATTAATAAACTCACTCGGCACATCTTCGCCCTCTATTTCAGCATTTATTCGCACGCGCGTTAATCGGGTCCGGGTAGATTAAATTCCCCATTATTTAATCATGGTTTCGCGTGACCGTAAGAATTTAATACCGTGCAAGTGAAATATAAAGCTCGATCGAAGAGCACAATATCGGCAAACAAATACTCTTTGCCCACTCTGGCTCGTTACACGTATTTACTTTTTCGACAGCGGCATTTCGCGATTCGTAAAACTGATTACGCGTTAATTAGCTAGTAATTCAAGAGTAATTAGCGGCGGAAACAGCGGACCGGTTGAAAGCATCGACCTCCATGCATTATCTAAGTGAAGCATCCCCCCGGGGGCAATAAGATTGCACGCGCGCAACACGTTTCCGCGTGCTACGCGCAACTCTTCATCCCTTACTTCTCAGCTCTAGTTTGCGACTGATTAAATCGTAATTTATGCGATCATCCATTAACGCTAGAGTGTTCCGGCGATAGAAAATTGTGCGAGGACCGTGGAGATTCTGTGCATCGTGAATCTAGGAATTCAGATATTCCTTTCGATATTAATCGTTAGCTGTGCGTGACTATTCCGAAAAATATTTTGCGAAAGCCACCCTTCGAGCAGAATAATTTTATCGCGCGATATCAATGCATTGATTTTTATCTGCGTTGACGGTAATTAAAAGCTTGACCGTTCAGATTATCAACGCAACGGAACAAATGATTCGTTTATCGCGCGAAGAAATTCAGCGCGTCACAACCCTCGACACTGCAACACAATGAAAGGAGATTGAAGGAAAGGGATTGGAGGATTTGAGGAAAGCTCCCGTTTCGTAATTCATTTATTATAATTGTAAATCATTTAAGGGATAGTTACACAAATTGGAAACGTTAGTCGCACGTTCAAGACTCGTACTCGCGTCAAAACGTTAACAGAACGATACACTGTTTCGGACTTCCTCCGCGATGTCGATTGTCGTCACACCGTATTCGATATAAACTCTACATTTAAAATCCCTATAAACACCACCGCCCCTCCACGCAGTTCTCTCAACATATAATTAATAATATCATTGGATAACGATTTTTAAATACAACTCCGCTATACGACTCGATAAACTTTCATCTCTCACTTCGCCCCGTCATCGCCTCGATAACTGTTCAGTCTTGCAGCCCCGTTCCAGCCGACCTTTCATCCCCCGGCGATGTACAACGATATTCGCTCGACACTGAGACCCTTTCACCGATTCGAGATCGGGGAGGAGTCGAATTCGAAGGGTATACGGTTATTTATGGTACAGCGATATTTACACGGTGCTTACGAACAAGAGGTACTTACAATAAAAACTCGTCGATGCTCGCCACGCTCTCGCAAAACCCGTTCTCTCTCACCCTTTCGTTCGCACGCACTCGATCGCGATTTCGTTCCTTGCCGCTCGACAAACTGAAGTTTCGGTGAACCTCGCGGGAAGCGAATCCTCGTGCGGGTACGCGACAATTCGGGACACATCGCGATACTCGATAAGATCGATTTTCAGAGGCAGACTCGATCGAGATAATAATTGCTATTAAAGTTTATATTTGGATGCGAGGAAGATTTCTAAATAAATGTTTACTGCCACGGATTGCGGGGTTCCTCCAATTGTCACGCGCGCGGAATTCATTTTACAGACGGTCGTAAAAATATAAAAACTTCTCGCGATTCGCGGTGTTTTTATGCGATCGTAACGCGCGGTGGATCGAAGCGATCGAACGATCCGGACGATAAATATCGTCCCCCGGTTGCGAGGCGTTCCAAGTTCCTATCGCAACGCAACTGCACCCCCTGATCCCTTCTCCACGATCACTAAAACTTGCTCGACTGCTGTCAAACTTTTTCCGCCACCGCTTCCGGTTTTACGTTCGTTCTGCGTTAATCAATACGCGTGGCACGAGATTTAGACGAAAACAGAGGGAAACGACTCGTCGCGTCGTCAAAACATGAATGTAAAATGAGAGAAAATACGACTCAACGACGACCAATTTTAGAAGATTTTAGGAGACGCATTGCATTTTATCGCTTCTCCTCTGCTTCTTTCCCTTCTCCTTTGAATCGTTCATCTTTCGAACCATAAATTAACGATTAATTTTTTATATGCTGAGTTAGAGAAAAACGAATCAGAAAGAAATTCGGAGAAGAATTCCATGAACAATTTCCGGAAGTAATTCTTCGGAATGCGGTCCCATGAATATTAAATCGCGTCTCCGAGATGGAATAGTTTTGCGAAGCTGTCCACGGAGAGTCGTTTCACCGGCGTTAATGTCGAAATTAATAGCTCCGTTAAACCAAACGTGGAAAAAGATCGTATGGGATCGAGTTACTTCGCAGAAGTTGTGTTACGAATTTTCTATTTAAAAAATGCATTTCAAAAAGTATAAATAATGAGAAAAAAAGAAAATCAAAAGGAAATAACCACGAATCGCGATGCGATCGCAGTTCGTCCGAAGTCCTCGAATTCCACGACTTATCTCGTCAAAGTTGAGCGTCGAACGTGTCGCAGGACGCGCAGGATCCCCCAAATTTCAACAGGCTTGTCAACTCGCCTCCTCCATCGCGCGTTTCCCGTCACGGAATTCCCGTTTCCCGTGCGGCGTGATAAATCACGTTGCGCCCCGCTCGCGCGTCTCGCCACAGGACACGCGTGTTCCGCCAACTTCCCCGAAGGATCCGTTTAACGGGAATTTGCATTTTAGTCGGCAAGTCGCGCACGTACGTCGCTTGGAAACGCTCCGCGCGAAATAACGTCAGGCACTCCGCGCTTCGAACAAGTCGCCTCGGCGACGAGGCCATCCATCGGCTACCCGGAAGGAACTCTTACGCGACGCGAACATTTTCGAAGGTAAAAAGGTGCATGGTAGTATCGCAGATCGATACGAGAATTATGGATATTACGAAAATGGACATTTTTGCTAGTGAATGGTGTCACTGGAGATACGATCGACGAAAATTGCGCTTGGATTTTATTAGTTGCAACATTTTATGCTTTGTACTTTGAAAGATACTGGACGATCGTATACTTTCTAGTTGCATAGAATTAAGATGAAATTAATTTGATAAAGCCGTAAGTTCCTTCCTGGGTGCTTCAATTATTCCCCTATCGATCGATGCTTTAATAACTTGTCTTTGGTACAATTTTACACGCTTCCTTAATTGTGTACGATGATACGTGTTCGCGAAAGATAATTTGGACAATTAAATACATTAATATAAATGGCGATCGTACTTATTATCCAAAGTACAAAAACAGATGTAAAAATGCCTTTAGAAAATAATTATACGCGATCTGTTTCTCAGAGATGAATACTAAGAAATAAGAAATCTGAAGATACAGGAATAATTTAACTATCGTTAAAAATTAGCTTCTTTGGTAATGTTAATTGCATGAAAGATGTTAAAGCATAAAGTGAATAATACTCATAGTAACACGTAAAAATTAAATTGCAAGCGATGGTTTACCAATACAGAGTACTAAATGCATCGTACACGTTAACACTTAAGATTTATTCGTAAAAACAGAATGCTCTCTAAATACCTGGTGCGTTACGTGAATCTACGAACGGTATTAACCATTTCACACCCGACACACACGCATATCGCTACATCGTGATGCATCATTGGATGCATTCATTCCAATTTCTTTCATTCCGTTGAGCCAGTACCAATGGCGCGTATCGGAGCCACGGCAAACTATTGAAAACCATCTACGCGTGTCCCGTACGTGACCCTCGACTAACAGAATAATTGCTGGAAATAGTAGAAAGTAAAATCAGAACGCGGTAGTAGAAAAATGAGATCGCGTAAAATAAGAAAAAAAAAAAAGAAACGATCACTTAAACGTACAGAGAAATATTCTAAGCGCGATAACGAATGGAATAATGAAGCGAGCCGGCGATGAATTGGTCGGTCCTTTGCATCTCGCGATAATAAATCAGAGCAGAACGCTGGAAGATAGAGCGACGAAAGGAAGAACGCGTTCAGAAACAGCTGAGAAACGAGAATAAAAGGGCGGAGAAACAGCGTTCTTCCGGCAATTAGAATTCTCCTGGAGACCAGTGTGACTCGCTACAATCCCGCACGAGTGGCTTAATTAAGCCAGACCAATTAAAAACACGGCCATGGTGGATTGTACCGCCGCGCGATCTAATCAACGGCACGGCACAGATTTTATTTCACGATCCTCGAACTGGTGGAATTGATGATTGACTGGCTCATTGGCAGCGCGTATTTCACGAAATTCTCTTTTTCTACGGCTCTGTTAATACATATCATCGTGTCGCTCTTTAATTTTCACAGTAATAGGATTAACAAAAATGATTCGCATCCAGTTATGAATTTTTGGCGATCGAAACAAAACCGAGCAGTCATTTAATTGCATCGCTACTTTCGTCGCAATATGGCCGATGAAACGATTCGCATGTGATTCGTTATTTTGTGTTGAAGCAAAAATCATATAATAAATTAATTTTTTGTCGATAGTAAGTGAGGTAAAAATAGTAACGCGTTTAGTATTCCAGTGGCGTATTAGATACTTTCAGTATTCTATTTAAACGTTTAATTATGGCAGGTTTTGTAGCCGAAACGATCTGTATTGTCAGATGAATTGTTTCACAAATATATAGAGGGTTCGCTGTTATTAAAGGACGGTCTATTGTCGAGTTGAACCACTTGAAAATCGTTTGTTGCGCGCAGAACTCGTTGCAGAGATTGTATTATTGTTGGCATGGCGTGCATTGTTACATTCTGGCGTTTATATTCCCTGACGCGTGAGAATCCGTTTTACGAGAATGAATTCGGTTGGTACAAATGGAGTGTGATAATTGAAATTCGCGTGCCGGCCTCTGAGATCGGAGAGTATTTATTATAGCACTAATATCATGGCGGTAAGTAACGCGTAACGTGATTAATTTATTGTTGTATTTGATCAAGAAAAGGTTATCACGTGGGGTGAAAAAGATTAAAAAATTCAATTATACTTCAAGCACCAAAGGATTCGAACGTTAAACTCAGATAATTTCACTTGACCTAGTCCAGTCGAATATCTAGCAAAATCTGGGGTACCTTTTTTGTAGTAAATTCTCCAATCCAGTGCACGAACGCCTTCCTTTTGTAATTTCGTAACACGTTGCGCTGTTTCAATAAGCCATTCAAAATTTCCAGGATATTAAATGAAATCGATACCTAAAATATTCCATGTACCGTATGTTCCCCTTATTTGACCATAGCGCACCCGAGCGGATATGCGGAATTCCAGCTTAATTAATTATTGTACAAATTAGTAGTATTAAAATTATCACCTATTACAGATTATACGCAGGTAAGAAAAATAATAATAATCGTATTAGAACCAATGGCACTGTGAATCTTCACTTAGTAAAATCAATACCTTAACATTATATAGATTCGATTTACAGGAGGATTGTAAATCGACTAGAAATATAATCAAAATCTCGCCGTTCTAGATGTAATCACGTCGATGCCTTAGAATAAAATCTACTCGATCAGAAACGCACTAAATGCAAAATTATTCCTGGAATCGCGGTTACAATCGAATGGAAAGACTCTTTAGTCTTAAGGCAAATGCACAGTCGTGATAATTCTGCGTAACAAACGTCGCAGTCATTCGAAACTGATCGACTCGTTTTGGTAAAATCATACCCTAATCGTCGAGATAAAATGCGATTTGCAACGTTGAAGAGTAACAGTAGATTAATGTCGATTCGACGCATCCAAAAACCTTGACCACATCTCCTCTCCACTCGGATCCTTTCGATCTCGATCCTCGACTCGATGGCACGAAGAGTTAAACCGTCTACTACGAAACTTCCTTCGATTATGTCACACTCTTGATATTGGGTACAATGTCTCTCCCGCACACATACGTACACACTCTCTGCTCGGATCCCTTAACAGTTACAGTAAATTACATTGTTCCTATTTACAGCGTGATATACATACAGATCATTTCTCTATAAAAGTCGTTCCGCGGTGCGTTTTATTTATTTACTTCTGGTGGCTATTTTTCATTCTTCTTTATTTTTTGGTTGCGCGTGTATTCGTGATACAAAACCGCTGTAACTTCGTTGAGATCGACCGATTTCCTGTCTCCTTGCGGCTACACGATTAAGTCCGTACCGATTTAATCGAAATCAGGCGTTCGATTCGTTTGTCTTCTTTTTTTTATTTTTTATTTTTTTGTTCTTTTTTTTATGTGGTGTCTTTTTTCTTAGGGTGCTAGGTGGTATGGATTCAGGTTATTCAGGGAATATCGATCGATCGTCGATTCGTGTCGTTCGATCGTGTCGTTTTCGTTCGTCCATCGAATGCAACATTGATCCTTCGATCGCCTACCGTTCGTTTACTGGTGCACTGAGCTTTTTAATCGAGAGAGATTTGAGCGATACTCCCGACTAATGTTGCAGACGTTTCGTTATGCGTGGCTTTATTTTTTTAAATTGCACAAATTTTCGCCCTCAAACGCTACATTATGCCGTCTTTGCTTGTTTCCATTTTTATTCGCTACGCAAAAACTGAGCGGTAGTTTCGTTGTTAAAGTACCATTTCTGAAGCTACAATTTGTGGTTCGAACGGGTGACTTTTTAAAATAAAATTGCTGCGTTCCGAAATGATTTGAATTTCTTTCAGCCACACATAAAGTCTCGTTCCTCTCTGTTCTGTCTTTTGAGCGAGGAAAGCGTACTATTAGGTTTACGCTAGAAAAATTATTATCAGTACACCGCTACGTTATCAACGTTTGTTCCATTTTTCTTATCCCGTACGGTCGAACGTTGAGCGCGGTAACGTTGATAACGTAGCTCGCTCCGAGAAAAATCGAAGAGAACTGGTTCGTAACAAAGGACCCGTATTTCGCTTTCTAGTCGATCAGGCAGTGATATATTTTTTTTTTTAGACAGTCTTCTCGATCTTTCGACAGGAAGTAATGGCTTTTCGAACGAAAAGAAACGCTGGCTCCGTTATTGCTGTACACAATGTCCGCGGATATGTATTACGCGTTCGTCAAAGGAAGTATGTGCGTGATTTTCTCTATTGTTCTCGTTATTACCGTTAAACAGGCAGTGATACATTTAATTCCATTGTTGCTGGCACATCTAGACTTTGACAACTTGCGCCCGTTAATATAAAAATTGTTTCGTACGTTAACATGAAGAAATAAACACGCATCAGTCAAGCATATCAGAATTTTCAATGTCCAAACGAGTAATTCGAAAATTTTTAACAAGAATTCAGAGTAAGGATTTTTTTTTACCATCGTTATCGATGTTTTATACCATTTTTTTGTTCCAATGATTCCTCCTCAATAAACTCGATCACGTGGATGTCAAGATTTCGTTCACGATGCTAGTCATTCCTACAGCTGCGACGTTTCAGACGTCCACTTCCGGTACCGGTCGCAAGACAAGTTCCGTTCGCATAGAAAACTCTTTATTCTCTTTATTTGTAATCGACGTATCTATACCTTTCATTCGATATGCGCCCAGCCCTATATAATTGCGACTCTTCGTTAAAAACTGTTATCGGGAAACCTATTTTTTTTTCAATAATAACAGCATCCTCAACAAACAATGAGAATTTACAGTATCCTCGTTCGATCGATGGTCGGAGAATTTTCATTGAATCCTCACTGTTATTCTCCGAGCATCTCTCGGTACATCGACAGAGCCCAGGTTCTCAGTGGACCGACCGGCGTATTTACACCGTACTCGTTACATCTCCCTGTTGGCCGAGTTCTCGTTCGCCTTCCGCCGTCGAGAGCGCAGTAATGAAACGATTTTATCCGTCTGCAACGCTCAGAACCTGGCTAAGCTTACACCCGTCTACCTCTGTTTGACTTACACGGATCGACCGTGTCACGTTCGTCGCTGTAAAGCAACTCGCGCGGGAATTCACCTCGAAATTCCGATTTCGAACGATCTCCTGGGTGTTGCGATTGCGGCGGAACTCTGTTCTCGCGCGAAACGAACGTCCGTTCTCTCCCTCGGGCATTTTAAGACATAAGTTTATGCGAAAAGAAAAGGGAATGGAGGAAGGGTGAGAAAGAAAAAAAATAGAAGGACGCGACCACCGCGTGCTTGTTTCCGGTACCAGGACGAAGAGGCACCTCGACTTCCGCTCGAGGAAGCAACGATTCCGATCGACGACCGTGTACACCGTTCTCGCTGGGCATCGAACGCCTGGCTCGTACAGCGGCTTCGTTCGCCGGCGGGTGTCGTGTGGTAAAGAAAAATCGGTCCTCTCGATTAAAAGCAGTACTTCCGCGTGCTCACTTCCGGTACCGGGCTCAAGGACGGGGGTCGTCCCTCGCGCGGGACACCCCCCTCCTCCTGTCAGCCGTAGTAGTAGCTCTTCGTGTTCAAACTCCGCGGATTGTTGTCCGTACGGAGGATCGTGTGCAGGTTGTCGGTGCCGACCATGTGGTTGCCAAGGTCCACCCTGACGCCCGTGTTGCTCGGATAGTGTCCCGGTGTCGGGTGGATCGTCGTAGGCGACATTGGTATCCTCGTCTCCGCGTAGTAACGATCGCCGTGTAGCCTCTCAGCTAATTGGGTTTCTGGGAGCCTGAAAAGAAGATTGATGTGAGCGAGTGACAGGGCTTTTCAGTTAAGTGCACGGCGGGGACTATCTGTCAGTCGTAGAGGGAGCTACGGAAACGTGTATACCCGTTCTATGTACGTGGAACTGCATCTTATCGAGGACAAAAATGTCCTAAGACGGTTGAGATACTCTGCTGGGTGGGCTTGGGTCCGTGTTTGGCACAGATAAATATATTTACGAAATGCGACTCGTTTGTAGCGAAACGTTGAAACGCATTAGGATATTCGAGGAGAGCATTAAACGGATTACGTACCTCGTGTCTTGCATCGGTACTGGGACTGGCGTGGTAAGATCAATATCCGCGTCGATCTCGGAAATGTCATCGGTGAATCCGTTCGGAAGCGTTTCGTTATTCGCGTGGAACTTCGCGTCCCTCTTCGCACGATGTCGGCTGACTAGGAGGCGTCCAATTACCAAGCCCAGGAAGATTAACACGCCGGCTGTGACCGACACGATGATGTAGAGATAGAACTTTTCTTGGTTCTCTGTGCCGAGGAAATCGAGCAACATTTAGTGAGACGAACACCATCCTCGAATAATCAATACGAACGATGGAAAAAGTTCGGGAAGGAACTATAATCGCATGCACACTTATTAATGCCAGAGATCTATCTACGGCCAGAAATGCGATGCCAAACACAAGTGCACAATCCTTTCGAACCTCGGTAGCTTACTTCACCGAGTAATAAAATAGGCTACTACTTTTCAATTATTCGCTACCTTGCTTTTCTGCGTGAATGGTTGAACGACAAATATGTAATATAACAAATCCTTAAATCTTCTATTGTTTGAATTCCTGAAATTTGTTCGATACTTTCAACACTTTCATTACGTACTACATTTGTCAACAGCTAATAAAACAACATGTAACACTAGCAACAATAGAAACAGAGGGTGGCAAACTGATCAACGTGTAGTAAGGTGGACTCGACTGTAAGTAATGTCTCGACTTCCGGTATGTTTCCAGTGCTTAACAAGAGCGGAAACTCTCTTTGCCGACATCCTCCCACGGGATACCTATCTCATCGTCGGTAAAAATGGGGTTGTGTAGATGGAAACCAACAGGAGAAATCGATAGCGGTGGTGACTTACCGACTGCACGAACTTTGCGGGAGGGTACAGAGTGTACTTACTCGATATGAACGAATAGGCATTGATCCACTCATTGATATATCCGACAACGACACGATCCTCCTTGGGAAAGGCGTAGACTACCGTGGTGCAATTAATCGGCGACATCGTACTGCTGGTAGTAATATCGGCCACGTTGTTGTCGAACATAATCATCCCTTGCATAACCGTGGATGTTAGGGGCGAGTCTTTCGCTCCCACAACCGATTTAAACTTGATCGATCGTGTGTCCACTGTGTAGACGCGAGAAACAAATGAATAGAGGAGGCTTTGTCAAGAAGAAGCGATTCACAGTTGGTCAGTTCGATGGAGAGCGCAGTGATGGGAACGATAATTGTAATTGATCGAGGGAAGCTCTTGCTTTTCAAGAATTTATGTGGAATTGCAACGTATGGCTCCCTTTTTGTATTACAATTTGTCGAAATTATTAACGGATATTCAATATTATTTGTGGAAAAGAGCTTGCAGTGAAAAGCTTTGCAAAAAGATAGAATTTTTCTGAATTAACACCGAGGAATGATTTATAGAATAATAAATTGGTTAACTAGAACGTAGTAGTATTTCCAGCAATGGTTTGAATATTAAATAATTGCATCCTAAAATTGAAATTCATCTCGTACGCTAATATATAATACAAATTTTCAGCGATGAATAAATATTTTACCGTACCACGTTCTCGTAAATTTCGAATATCATCAACATTTTACACCGCATAGAGGTTTATTCGTTCACACGAATCCCATCACTGCTTAAAAACACGATGAAATGAGATATAAAAAAGGGGAGGGTGAAGAAGTAGGCAATGCACAGAATGGTGCCGGAAAGTCACATCGATCGCCCCCTGTCCTGTTATTTACAACAAGCCATAAACGAGCTGCTTATTCCTTTATACAAACGCGATAGAAATGCGGTCGAGAAACGCGAACACGTACCTCCATAGTGATTTCACGTTAATTGTGCCGTAATCAGTATTTACAGATTGTTATCGAACCAGTTCTGGGCGTGTTAACACGCTCGCGAATTATGCGGGATGAAATAGTGTAAAAGATAATTAGGGCCGTGGTTAATTTATTTTACAGATAGCGTATTCTTGCCAAGGCAACGATGATTTATTCGTGGCTGCGGATTATCGTATGTACAAGAGAATTGGGAATAATATGATTTATTATGTAATCCTCCACCAAACCGTAATCGCGTGTCGTGTTATTATACAAATCGTGGGGTGCTGTGTGAGTGATAGAGAGCATACGCAGAGGATCCAACGAACGAAGAATTTCTAAATTGACAGCTACGCGTGTTTATGAAAACTTGGATCATTTACAGAGGGGTGGCAACCGAGATGCTTTGGACCCATCGCTAAAATTTAAGCGAGATGGATCGAGTAATTTCTCGGTACATCTAGATGCGATTATTGATTCTGAGCTCCTGAAGTATTTACATTTTCTGTAAATATGGAAGGTAGATTCCGTAAATGAGATAATTCATGGTATTTACTTACTGGTTAAAACGAGAGAAAATTTTCACGTAACGATATACACCGAACAGAGACCCCGCAGTGTCCCCGTCTCTAATTCTATGTTATCTACCTCGAAAGCACTCCTCCTCGGTAAAGTTCATCAATCTCGAATTTTAAAGCCTGGCTAACCGCATAAAATTTCCTCCGCTGCTTGGCGCGACATTAAAGAAACCTCGTCAAAAGTCTCCTCGCCCAACGATCGCAACTCGTCCATAAAACGCGGGACTCCGTCGCGGGCCATCGATAACCCCTTCGACGTGTCGTTCACCCCGTGTTTTTCACGGATCGATGGCCAGGCAAAGGAGATACCGATGCCACGCGGGTTTCGACAGGTTTTCAGGGCTCAGACAGGGCCGCGGACGGATATTTTTCAGGGCACGCCCGGTGAATGCCAATGGGAATGGAAATTCGAAGCTCGCCTATTATACATCAGCCTGGGGGGCGGCGAGGAGCTTTGTCACCGGCGCCGCAGGAGTACGTGAGCTGCGCGTGCGAGCAACCGGTCGCGTTTCGCAATCGGTATGCATCGTGCCGCGGTAAGAACTTCCGCGAAAGTGCCGCGTATACGTTCCCAGGGGGGACGAAACCGAAATTTCGGGGGACCGCGATTGTCGGAACGACCCGCGAAGTGAACGTTTTGATCCTGACAGTCGAGGTGTCGCGTTCTCGCGCGAGTTTCCGGAACGTGCAATTCTTTTTTTATTCCTTTTATCTCGATTGAGTTTTTTAGTACGAGCAATATCGTTTCGTTAACGAAAATAGTGTAGAGTGATAATGAGAGATTGGTATGGAAATGCGTTATATAATGGTGCTTTGAGCCACGTTTGAAGCAGAAATATGGCGGAAGAGTATTTAAGTAGATTAGTCAAGTGATCAGACAGTCTGTTGCTACAGAATATTCTGGTTCGAAGGAGAATCTGTTTTATTATTAATATCGATCAGTTTGTGTGTGAGAAATGTGATTTTCGATTGATAAGATGATCTTATTTATTAATGTGTTAGTATTTTTAATAACACGTTTAACGAAGGACTGAGGCTCAACGCTTGCAGTAGCAATAACTCGCTTTCCACGATGAATTTCAATCGATCGAGATTCCCTCAACTTCGAATTCTTCAAATACGTATAAATATCGAAGCGCAAACTTACGATTCGCACGACTCTGACGACTCTGACGGTCCTGTTTATTTGATTTAGGAAACCGAGCCACTTTATCGCGGTACCTTGAAAGAACGCTTCGAAGACACTGATTTACATAAACGGAGCCGTCGTGCGACGCAATTGTGCCGACGCGACAAAATTTCCATGAGAATCAGCGAATAATCAGCCGCGAAATTTCGAATCCTCGTCGACGCTGCGAAGAAACGCGGGACTGAACGCGTTCTCCAAGCCTTTCGCAACACCGCGTCGACTTGATAACGGTTATATCGCGTGCATCGCTTTGTCGTACTCGGTTAATTATTTAAATTTCCATCTCGAACTTCCAGTCGTTAACAAAGTAGTCGAAAGAAAAATTCATTCGGTCCACACGGTGGAAGTTACAAAGGGGATAAAGTTAATAAAAAGTTCCTTAACAAGTACCTAGCTTCACCGATCAGCAGCAGGGTAAAAATTACTTAAGAGATGTTTTCAACAGACTTTGGACAAGAATGAAAAAAACTCTCTTTCTACGGATTCCCAAGGTAAAGTCTAAATGAAGTTAACGGAGCCTCCTGATCCTATGTTATTTACATCGGAATGTAATCAGTCAGAGCCAGCAGTTCCACGGAGATCCGTATCTATTTGCGAGCAGACGATACCTGGAAGTTTCCAGTTTTCCAATTAGCAACTTCCAGATACTTGGAATCAGGCGACGTCAGTTTAAGGAACACGGTTGGATCTGTCTCGAATGATTTTCAGTTAAAACCGGTGCGATCAGTGATTTTAATTGCCGTGATATAATTACAAATAAAATTCCTCCGAAATAAGCTATTATTTAATATTTTAACAAGATTATTCATTTCCTCCTTATCTTTTCTGGCTAGAAATCATTTCACAATACAGAGGCTATAACAATCTTTTCTTATCGTCTATATTACTGTTTCAGTTACGTTCGCGCAAACGAATTGCATGTTTGGATCGCATGTTACATACGTTCGACTTTTGATTGATAACAACTTCCTAGTTGGGGGGCCGAATTTGAACTCGTTTTCTCGATGCGCGAACACAAAACCGATCGCTGAAAATTCAACGTGACATTACTCTAAGCAAACATTTAAAACGCGACTGCTATCAGCTCGATTCACTATTTGCACAGGCGGCGGTTAGATAATGTCAGTGTCTCGAGCGTGTATGCAAATGTTTGGCCACGTTACCGGTATGTCGCGATAATCAACGTTCAATTCTAAGTTTCTGAACGGTCGTCGCTTGCGAATATTATTTGCTCTCTGTAGTTAATAGAAATTCAACGAATTCGATGAAGTCCTGCGTCTCAATAATGAAAAATCGATGCGCCTTGTAAATCGAAGGAATTTTCTAATTTTATCCTTTTTAACTAGCCTCTTGAAGCGGGCCTCGCAGCAATTTCTGCTGTATTTCTCACTGTTCCAAATTAAAGTGGTGCTTATTCTACAGCTGTAAATTATCTATAGACACACCAACTGTACAAACGGAGAATGAAAGCGGAGAATGAACGTTGTAAATGAGGGTCGTGCAATTTTGAACATACGTGCAATTATTCACACAAGCAATTAAGCGGCATGCGAAAGGGATATTATCACCGTTCTTGATATTCGGCAACGTTAAACGGCGTGAAAAATTAATCAGAATCTGTCGTGGCTTTTTTCATGCGCACTTTCATTTATTCAATGCGGAACTACTTATCGCTTATAAATGCTCCAACGAAACCGGCGTTCATTACAGAACGAACCGCTTAGAGAGTGCCCCGGTGCTCAGATCTGAATACGATTTTAATGAACTTTGCTCTCGCGAGTTTGCTAAATATCTTGAGGGCAAATAATAGCTCTGGGAATCCAGTCGATCCATTTATCTTAACCGCACGGACACACGTGTACACGCGTCCTTCGTGCGTCAAAAGGGATGGAATTATTCGTTCGCGATACCCGTTAATAAATTAATTCGACGTCGTCTTTGTCGCGCGGACGTGCTCCATTTCGCGGAATACTTTTTTACACGTATCACGTCACTCGCAACGCTTTGATACGGTTATTGGGAAGCAAAAGTGCGAAATAAATTCAAGCACGGCTCCCACTCTGCGCGGCCACGTCCATTCCACGCTTTATTTAATCATTCACAAAGGCTGGGCAACCATTTCGACGGTAATGCGAGGAGCTCGATGAAAAAGGCCGTCGTTCAACAGGCCGGCGTTCAACTGATTCACGTTAATAGCGTTCGAAACGCGCGGATATGGGGGACGGAAGCATCTGTATTAGTATACTGTTGCATTGACGACTGTTCCGTCACGGATTGGTCTATCGGTCAACGATCCGCTATCAATACCACGCGGAACACTATGAGCCCAATCTAATCCTGATTAGATCCATAGGAATTGCTTTGGATAGCCCGTTGTCCACGGACACGCGGGTTCCCAGCGAGGAAATTATTTAGGCACGCAAGATACCCAAACGGTTGCCCGACACCCAATATCCACGCTCGACCAGCTGTCGATTCGGCCGTCCCAGTTCATTTTAATTCCAACGAGCGCGCGGAAATGATTCCCCACAGAAAACAGAATTGATTCTTTTGACACACTCGACTCTTTTTCGCGCGTTTCGAACGAGATAAATGTTACAAGCTCCGATTTAATCAAGCCGCATTACATTACGATCAAACGCAATATTGTTTTATTGGCAATAATCTCGCCGCCTATTTCGTCGCACGTAAACACGTTTCATTAGGAGATTTAATGACCCGCCGCATTTGTTTTCCACGGTTATTTATGAGCCGCGTTTAATTGTCCATCTATCGGAAATTAAACTGCATCACGGGTTAATGTGATTGTTAATTAATACAGCCACACGGACGCCTGTGAATCGATACTCTTAATACGATGAATAAATTCTCTGTTAATTCGCCTTTTACAAACCGTCCTCCGTTATACGACGCGTGTGACGTGATTTCGTGTTTGTCGAGAACTTCGTTTCCCGAAAAATCATTGTTTATCATACAAACGCTATAAAAATGTACCAGCGACAACGCACAAGTTATGCTGCACGCTTGAACAATTCGATCGCGGGACGAGAAGCTAGCTCGTTCGACGACAAACGTCGTTCCATTTTCAGTACAAGGAAACTCTCGTTACAACTATCGCCAGAAAATCGTAGCGACGGAAGCCGTTACCGTCGAGCTGTGAATTAAGAGTTGCGACGAGTTCAACACCGATGTTTCCCGTTCGACGAAAGAATCCTGGTAGCAACACCCTCGCTCGCAGCCTCGCGAAGTTTACCGTCAGGCTGGTCGCAACAATATGCAACTTCTGGCTGAGAACTTTGGACAAACTTCCGGCTGACTTCGACGCTAGTTGGCTAATAACTTTTCTCCCTTTTTTTCCTTTCCTTTCTTCGTCTCCTCCTCTTCGTTGAGCGTCCTCAACGTCGCGAAGTGTACGTCGCGTGATTATCGAGGACGCTTCACGGACGATTTAAGCGGAAAGTTTCGCGCTGCTGCGAAGATTCAACGGCTTTCAATAGGATTATATAGGTTGACTTATATCGGTAAGACTGGCTAAAGTGGTTGATGGATTATCTGCTTGAACGATTATGGTCGGACGGTGAACGAAGATCGTTTGTCTCGTGAACGTTTACAAGGTACGTTGCCAGGTATTACGTGTATTTATAGTTTCACAGTTTTATTCGAGACCTACGCGAGCACGTTCGTTGTTACGAAGGTGAATTGCAGCGATTTAATTTCTGGTCTGATCGGATTAAATAGGAAATTTAGTCGGCTCGCTCGACGTTTGGTATCCCTATTTAACGCGCGTGGGACAGTACAGCGCGGCGGCTGGTTTATTCAATGGCGTATGCAGCGATCGCTGACGGATCAGACAGTGAATCAATGCGTGGAAATTTGGGGGTTGACGGCTGCCTAATCGGAATTAGATTACACCTGCAGCATATTAGTATACTCTCGCTACTGTCAAATTGGTTATCGACGGTTCAATCTTCGACGCCAACGGCCGCGCGGGTTTAAATCGCTCGTCGCGTGCTCGCTGCGACCGAGGATAATCAACGTTATCCACTCTCCGGGTAAAAAGCATAAATAATCGAGTAACGATCCTCCAGCTGTCATTGATCGATGAAAACTATTTCTCGCCACGCTTATTAAAGTGGAAGATAGAAAACGGTAGTTGAACTTATTAACAGAAATTGAAACAGTTGAATTTCATATTCATTCTCGCGTCGAAACGTTCTGCTCCTAATTGCAGGGAATGGGGGGCTGTTAATGGAACGTTAACGAATATAACGGATCCGCGATTGAACAACAAAAATGTTCCATTATCGTCGAATCGCGAGCGAAAGCATAAAGCAACACAATCGGCTCTGACACGAATTCAATCGAAAAAACAACTTATTTTAATTCCCTCTTTAGTAACTTTCAGGACTGAGCAACAATTTTGCGGCAAAATTCGTCCAACTCGAATGAAAAATATTTGAAAATATTTAAGACTACGCGGAAAGTATCGAGGAATAAATGTTTCATGTTCCGTTTGAAAATGTCAACTGTACCTGTCTCCTGTGTCGCGTGTATAAATTTTTCCGCTGCTCGCAATTAGCCAGGCGCGAGGAATAAAAGCAACGGGAGACGCGCGAAAACGACGTTAAACGTGTAGTGAAATAATCCGACGCGACGAACGCAATAACCAGAACGCGAAAGTATAACACTGTGCCACAGCTTGTTGGTATTCTTCGTGGAAATTCAACCGCGTTTTCGTGGGCGGTGCGTCGTAAAGTTTTGCTTGACGATTGCGAGCTGTGGGCAGAGAATTCTGGAGCCTGAAGGGCTCGAAAATTTGCAACTGCATCGGCCACAGCACGATACATACCAACACTGCGATAACCGTTCGATAATTACCTCTTCATCGATTTAGTTCAGCTTTCGCGTCCTGTTTAATTGCCGCGCGGATTGTTCCTGGTATCTCTCACATTCTGCGATGTCCACCAGAGCTAAGAAACGGAGAAAATTTTCGGCGGACCCGTGAACTTTTCACATTCGAATTAAATTATACGGTCCGCTGTTGCCTCGGATTTAGAACTCGTTTTACTGCTAGACTTTCAGCTAGGTTAATCTGTATCATCGTTGAACGTGTGGCTCATAGAAATGATCCACTTAACCAACGGCGAGTTTCAAACAGCTTAATCTGAAATTAGACTGTTCTCTGTTTCTTTCTCCTTATCGATTAAGTTTCCTTGTCCCGTGCCAATTGCGATCGTTTTAAGCAGAGATAGAACTACCGATGCAAGTTTTAAAGTTTTTATATTAGCGATACCGAATGATTATAAATCCACGAAATCCGTTAGCAATAAAAAGAGTGCAATAACAAGCAAGGATAACGACATCATCGGCAACCACTAGGAATTTCATTCCCGACGTGACGCAATTTTTAATTCCCACCGAATCGAATCGATATCGGGGGCGAAATTCATTTCACGTATCGATTGTCGGAATTTAATTTCGCCCGCGTCCCACTTCCCGATTCCTGGTCCGAGCACCAACAGAAAGGAGAGGATCCGTTTTATTATTAAGTCCACTTAATCTAATCGGCCGTGAGAGATTATGCGCGGCGGGCGGGGCTGTTTCCACCGGAAACTTTGCCAATATTTCCTTTGCCAGTGAAACGGAACGACAGAAAACGCCAGATCGAAGTTAGGCAACGATGTCGCCGATGGAAAGATAAGATCGACTTACTTAGGTCGCGGCCCCGGTCGTTATCCTTAATTAACGCCTTAACCAAATCCACCATAATGTAACGAGAAAACGTGGGAATTGTATGCGTAACGAGTTTCGCGGATAGGAGGCTCGTTGTTCGTCAACGTCGAAGGATGTTCCAACTTCCAAACAACATTTGTTTACTCGTTCATCTCCAGTCGCGAACGATTATAGTATTAGACTTACGCCTCCATTCTCCACGATCCAAATATTAAAATTTCTACTTCCGAAATGAAAAATTCCTCGACCACGATTCTCGCTACATTGTTTAGTTCGTGCTCGAAAAAAGAAAGAAAAAATAAAACCGCTGGCATACGTTTCCCTTGCGTTTAGTTCTATTTCATTTTAAAATCGCATCGCGTCCTGCCCACCCTTATCACCGAAAGCCGTATTACGGCAGCGAAATTCCAGCCGCACTCGTATATCGTTCAGCTCCGTCAAAGCGGGACGGGAGGATAAAAACAGGCAGCTAGATAAAAGAAAAGGAACGGTCGGAATAGGGAATGCAACGTCTCTGCGGTGTCGCAAAATTGGATAACGTCCGGGTGGATATTGCTTTCGATGCCAAGCGGCGGGCAGAAGGGTGGTTACGCCAGCGCCTGTGGACAAAGCTGGCCCATAAAGTCGGGGTTTCTTTTGTCGTGGTACCATGCGCCCCAATTCAGAGCGCGGATAATGAACGGCGGGGGCGAGAGGGGGAAGGGTAGGTGGGTTGGACAGTGTAACAACGCGTTATCGCGTCGCGTGTACGTCTTCGAGCGGGTGCGCGCGTCCCTTCCATCGGCTATTAGCCTCCCTGAACCTCGAATAGGTCCACGGTGTTGTGGCCGGTTTTAATTAGAGGGCTGAATTATCCGCGCGACCGGTAACGGGACGACGGCTCGCGGCAGGAAACGGTCGTTAAAGCGCGCGGTCGGATGAACCGTGGGTGGGAGTCGATTTTCAGGATTTTGCACGGACGCGCCGGATCCTTTGGTCAACGCGGTGACGCGGAGCTTGTCACGGTTTTGGGCCAAGCGGCCACGGTTGATTGTCCGCGATGGTAATTGCGTTTTATTTGCAGTTATACGCCCGGTTTTGCGGATTAATTCGCGGCGAACGAGGCGACCGTTGCGGCGGAGGCGACGCAGTTTTGCGACGGGGAAATTAGCGAAACGTATCTGCGAAAGGTTTAAATTTTGCTACTTTATAGAAGAAGATGTGGAACGTATGACGTTAGAAATACGAAGGCAAGTTTCTAGCGTTACATTTTTTCCCCGATATCGAACGCTTTGTGAACAAATGAGGGATACATTTGCCGAAAAAAACTCGTGCTTTTAAGCTGGCATCTAGAAACAAATCCATTGTGAGCGTTGCTTGTACGTTTTTGCGGTCTTTTGTCAAAATCCTTCTATTCATAGGAATAACACATTTTTCTCTTGCGTTTGCGTACGTTGTTCTTCAAGCCCACACGTAAATGCTTTCATAGATAAACTTGTTTTTAACGCAGTGTTCCGCGTAGTTCCGCGTTATTTCGCCGAGGAACCTCTTCCTTTGCCGCTGGCCCAGGAACAGCATGAATAAGTTCATTTCATCCATGCGTTGGCTTGATTTTCGGCTCATTTTTACGCAAGGTTACCCCACTGCTTTAAGAGCCTTCCACCTGCTATTTTCCTCGTTTCTTCCTTCTTCTTTTTATGTTTCTTGTAATTAGCTCGCCCCGCACAGTACGCCAACTGTCTTCCTCTCTCGGTTTTATTTCTTACCAACAACGCATCCCTTTTTCTATTGCCTCTTGATTCCTTGTTTATTGTTCACTTTCTTTTTTTTTTGCGAGCGGCCGTATGTTTCCATGCAGCTTCCAGCACGCTTTTTCCTTTGTTCCGCCGAGAAACTTGTTTGTCTCTTTCTTTACGGTAAATACTCGAGCTTTAAACTTTCGCTTGATTTTTTTCAGCTCCCTCGAATTCCCTCGTCGCTGTGTACCTCCTCTTTTATTTACCTGCCCGGCAATTACTTTGCGTCCTATTATATCTTCAGCGTCGAAGAACGGCTTTCAATCCATCAAAAACTTTTTTCATAATCATCTGTCCGCTTATTAAAAGTTCTCAATTTTTGTTCAACACTAACAGAGGAGCAACGCGAGTAAACTTTAATCCTGCACAGCATCGAAACTGCAGTCGACGAAAGTTTCAATGGGGATTTGTAAAATGCAACTAATTAACCTTCGCGTGATAATAATTCTTCGCTGAAAAACTCCGACTACTCATTTCCATCTGAACCCGCTTTGTTCTCTCTCCATTCTAATCCTAGCTTACAAAAGAAAGGAATTCGAATGACATCGAGCGAAACGCCGTTTTTCGATCGCTTTATTGCATCCAGCGCGTGATCGGGGTTCCCTGTCGAGGACCATTGCTGAGCGTGAAAAGGCCACGACCAGAGACGCTTGCGGGTACACTCTCGTCCATAATTCATCGAACACTTAATAAATGAAGCTATGAATAGTTCATGCTGATATTTCTTTGTCTACATGAATTAAGAATTATCAGTGCTACAACGAATTCTATGAAATTCATGATCACCAATAAAATCTTGTTCAAACGATAATCGACTTTCGAAAATTCATAAAATACTTTCGTAAAAATCTGCAAGTGTCCGATGCTTTATAAGAAGATAAAGATGCATCAATAATCGAAGCGCGAATACCGCCATCGTATTTTAAATAAGGTTGAACGGAGAATTCTCGCAACAGCCCAGGTGGGTGGCATTAAAAGGTAGGCGGTTCGAATGGCAATTGAATTTTTAGGAGGTTCGATTGGATTAAAAGCGACGACGAGAGGCGCGTGTCGCGAAAAAGGTACTTTCGTTCACTCGACTAATAATGCCTGCCCGCTTTTTCACCCTCCCCCTCATCCTGCGCTGGTAGCACCCAGTTTTTCATGGATCAAGCTGCACCCTCGATTCTTAATGCGTGAAAGAACGAGTATTTCCGAGCTTTCGTTACGTAGAAATTTTTGTAGTCGACTTACGATGCAATTAATTCGACAGCTACGTGTTACTGACAAGTTGATGGAAATGTACAAGTTCCATATCACAAATTACTACCCCGCAACGATGCCAGTGGAAATAAAATAAAAAATGCAGGAAAACAGGCACTAAATTATCAATCTCAAATTCGATCCTGCAATTAGACGTGGAATTCAACATTCCTATCTAATTAATCGATCTCTCTATACATAAATGATCGTTTCTCTGATGACATCAGATAAGCGATGTAACAAAGCGAGAGCTATCGTGCTCCGCTATTACGATCAAATGGAGTATAACGATCACGTTCGATTCGCTACGACGGTTTCTCGAACTATTCAATGTAATCGCACTCGCCAAAGGGCTCCAACAACGACGAATCCTAATACATTCCGTTTGGCAAGGATTGCTTTAATTGCTAGGCGATCTCCTAAAATTCTGTTGATTTTCCTGCTGTCAGACGCTTCGCTCGGGCTTTCGAGGATGCGCTTGCGGAACGGGGCGAGCGAGGTATCTCTCAGCGCGAGAATTACGCGAGGCAACTCTCCAGCAGTCGGTCGATGGTTGTTATTGCCAATAAGCGTTATCAATTTCTGATTAATAGTCATCCATGAAAGCGGTGAACGGGATGAAGAAAGTGCTTGAACAGTTCCATCAGAGGGGGAGAATAGCGCGCGGGCGTTCGAGATCTGAATATCGAGAGGGGAAGCACGAAATTCATTTCAGCCAAATGAGTATACCTAACGGGAATAAGGGGAAAGATTAAATTGCCGAAGTGTATTGAATTTCCGCGGTTAGCGCTTTCCTTTTGGCCGTAGTCGGAGTTATTTCCGAATCTATTCGATGGAATTGGCTGGAGCCGTGCGCGTTTTGCGAATGAAAAGCTGCGAGGAAAAACGGGGAAACGGGATTATTCGAAAAGCTGGAAGAGACGCTCGCGCGGCGCTAGTTGCAGCCGTGGCGATCGCCGTGGGCCGAGGAAGGCGAGGAAATAAGGAAGACGGGGAATCCGCTGACTCGAGAGCGAGAGCTCCAGTTAATCACGATGACAAAAGTGGCCCGGTAGTTTCGTGCGTTGCATTATACACGCCTCGGCGGCCAACTCATTAAAGCCACGTAACCGGAACCCGGAATAGCGCTTCGAAAGCCACCGGCGGAAACTTACGTTAGAGAGGTTTCGTCCAAGAACAGTTCCGCCGGCAGCCTAGGTGTGTGCACCTATAATTACGCGGCTCCTGGATGCGACGCAGCTGGAGGCTTTCACAGCCATCGTCTCTGTTGATTATCTACGAGTAAATCGAGTATCTCGTGAACGTCTATCGCGGCTTCCGTTAACCCTCCGCCTGACCCTTTCCGTTTGCTCCCTTTCCCGGCATCTGTTGTCGATTTCGAACCACCCCCGGGCACCGAATTGGACCGTTAGTGCCAATTTGCGGCTACGATTTTACACTTCCGGGCTAAAAAGTACCGGGTCCATTTCGTGCTTCATTAAATGAACTCGATACGAACCTCTACTCGATCCTGAAAGCTCTCTAGTTCGCTTCTCTTTAACCCACCATCGTCATCCTTTTATTTCTTGGCTGGCGACGCGCGTTGTTTGAAGTTTAAGGGAAGTGGCGAATAGAAAATTAAATCGAGAATCGCGTTCCAACTTGCTATCGATTAGCATTTATTTATTTGGACAATAAACGCGCTCGATAAAAACGTAATAATTATAGTAATATTAAGACTAGTTACTCAGACGCTCGTTACGATTGCTGTAAATATTCGAAGGGTACAGAATATTTTATCGATCCTCGAATAGGATATTGAAATAATTCAACACGCGATTAATGATAATTGCATCGAGGATGGGAAAGGATTTAATAAATCGTAAAATCGACGTCACGTTCATTCATTGCGATCTTTGTCGCAGAAAGTATTTATGGTATCGACATTTTTGACGACTGGTCCCACGGTAGATTACACGTACGACTGAACCTTTATCGTTGCTCCACCCTACTGTAAAATATTTAGTCGTTATCGCGCCCCAAGAGAAACACCAGAAACACGTGTCAATGCGCGATCGTTGCTAAATTAATTGCGTGTGGACCCACCATAAATACAATATTCGAAACGAAGTAACGTCCGACCGGCAAGCATATTTCCTCGAGAGCTAGCCAGTGTAAATTTGCGCGGTGATTAATTAAACAGCATCAGCGAGTGGTTGAAGTTATACAGCATGGTCTGAACTACGCGCGCCAACGCTACGCGCATTAATTTTTTTTTGGGACGAGAGAACGCTGAAAAATTTCGCTACATACAATTACACGGCTATTTACAAGGAACTCCTCAAATTACATCGAATTAGCCAGTTTGAAAACACCGCGCAGCACACCGCTAATATATTCCCCGGGACTCGAAAAAGAGGACTCTGTAACTAAAACAGAACCGCCCGCTAACGAAACAAGCCCTTAAAACTTTCGACGAACCTGAAACATTCTAAACACGAGACTTAAAGGCGGGAAGCCTCAACGAAATTACTTTCTCCAGGCAACATTGCGAGCGAGAAGAAACAAGGGAAAAAGCCTGGTGCTCGAAGCGCCAGGAAGCGGGTTTACTTAGTCGATGCATTGGCGAAGTCCGTGGCGCGACGGACGGTCGTGGTCCACGTTCTTCGAGGCGTCTCTCGAGCGTTTTGTTCGAAGGCTCGTCGGGCGGACCGTGGAACGATGGAAGAAAGCACTTGGAGGGGAAAATTTCAGCGTATCGCGACGCGTATTGTCTGGTCCGGCTCGTTTCTTTCACCCAGCTCGCGGAGGGACGCATTCAACGCGTCGTGGAGAGTAAGGGTAATGCGTCTGATCTTAATAACGCGGATATGGACGACGGGGCGAGCGTCTGAATTAATTTGGGAATGCGCCGGCTGCCTGGCTGGAATTCTATCGATGCGGTCCGCGTGTTTGCGCGCATGGAGAATGGTCGCGACATAAGGGGAATGAATGCGGGGATTGTTCCTAGAAATGTGAAGCTCGGTATTCGAGCGGCTGTTGAAATCGAGATTGGACCTTCAGCACTTTCGAGTGCCCGTAAAGGACTGCCTTTCTGCGTCAAAGGAGCAATCGCGCAACAGTCTGATGCTGATTCAGTAGAGGGACGATTCTAACGTTTGACACGTGGAATTGCGTGTTACGTATGCACGATACGTATAATATGTTAATACACGTGACCGTGAGACCGTGATGAAGAAGGAAAAAATGTTATGTCGAGATGTTGTGTGAGAAACGCGACGGTTTCCGGCTGGAGTTTTCTGGCACTCGTTCGAGCGGCAGTAGTAAAGTCCTATATTGGTCGGACCTGGCGTCGAACTATCTCCACCCGAAGTCTCCACCATTCGCTGCTACTATTAGTAATACCAGCGCACCAATGACACGTCCCATGTTTCTGAAGTAGTAGAAGCCACGCCATCCTGGACAACAGAGATCGACGTCTGCCAGATATCTAGTTTTCCCGCATCTGTCGAGTTTCAATGAGAGCAGATTGCAGATCCCTGCGGGGAATTGGAAATCCCTGCCCGTACGTTCCGGGAGGAAACGAAGCGAAACCAATCAGTTTAAGTATATTCAGCTTCGATGATTCATCT
The DNA here is from genome assembly GCF_050948175.1 of Xylocopa sonorina. Taxonomy (NCBI): domain Eukaryota; kingdom Metazoa; phylum Arthropoda; class Insecta; order Hymenoptera; family Apidae; genus Xylocopa; species Xylocopa sonorina. The sequence continues at coordinate 6,957,900 of NC_135197.1, read as the reverse complement.
TTCTATAAATTTCAATTAACCGATCCCGCGCGATTTCTCATTTTTTAAACCGCTCTCCTGGATTTCGAAGCAAGTCGTTACGAATTATTCATTTTAATCAAACTCAACTGCAAGATCGTTTCGTACTATAGTACGAAAGAAATCGTTCATTTTCCAAGTGACTTTGATAATAATCATCCGCGTGACGATCTTTAACGGACAAAACTCCTGCGCGATTATTCATCGGAATCGATTCTCGCGAACCGAGAAGAAAATTACAGGAGATGTGCGAGATAAAGTTTTTCACGTTCGGAAAATATTCGTGGCAACAATTCCATTCGTTCTCTCCCCACAATGGGACCATTTGCTGCCGTGACGCGAATGCTCGATTCGACGCACGGGGACAAACAATGGCCAGCAATTATTAGAACGCAGCCGGCTAGTGGCCGATCGTTCACCAAATTCCAGAAACCGTATCACGCTTTGAGCGACGACGCCAACTGAATCCGGGAGCTCCTCTATTTTCGTTGCCCGTAACGCGACACGCGCGCCTCTCGGTTGACAAATCCAACGTTCATCGATTTCCTATTAGCATCAGGTAAACCGGGGACGTTATCGGTCTAGACAAGGATCGGATCGTCCGCGAAGAGTTTCGCGCGCGCGGCCGCGTTCGCGCGTGCACCTACATACGCGCATCGGCGTTACATTAACCTTAATTACGCTCGAGTGTTGCCGCTCGCGCGGCTAACGACTTCGCCCGCGCTAATGCTTGACATTTATGCACGCGTGTGTCATGTGTCAGTGCGGATTCTAGCCATCTAAGCCATGCCGGGGAATCATGCCAAGCAAACTTGCGTGCGATCGCGATCGAGAAACCCGTGAGCTCTCTGAAACTGACCAAAGGAGAGATTACGCCAACGGGACTGTCGATCTCACTCATTTTCTCGTTTCGATCTAGTAGAAATGAGTTCATTTCAGAGGATATCAGGTCCAGTAGCTTTGTAATCTCTGCTTGTGGAAAAACATTTTTAGTGCTCGAACGAACCACTTGAACGGACCTCTTGGATTTTAGAATTAATTAAAGACAACGAATACGAATTTAATAATGTCGGAGTGAACGATACTATTTAATTAGAAATTAATTCGAGAGTAATATAATATAACGCGATAAAAGAATATTTTGTCCGCTCGTGGATGTGATAAAACCATTTCTGCGTTGAACGCGTATAATATTTCAGTTTAAATACCCAATTAATATAGCAGAGGATTCGAAAATGTTTCTCTTATACTTATTCGATTTTCAAAAACACGCGAGTATAGAAAAGAAAATTAATTCGAAACGACGAACGCTTTAACATCGTCGACTCAAATAATTCTCTCTTCTGAACAGGTATCTTTCTCACGCGAAAGGTCAGTTCGAGTGGTTACATTATCGAGGTGGGTTCAGCCACGAGGAACAGCAAAAGAGGCGGCGAATCAATGTTCAAGTTACTCACCGCCGTTGTTCGTTCGCGCCCGCGGCGGGGATGAGCTGACCGTGGGGAAATTTCGGGAGACATTGTCCCTCGGCTGCGACTGTGGCCCTTCGAGGTTTGGGCTGGGGCTAAATTCCGCCCTGAAGTCCGCCCTGTCGAAACCCTCCTCGAACTGATGCATCAGGTCCACCTCGTCCACTTCGACGTCGCCTTGGTATTGCTCCTTCAGCACGGTCCGCGGCACTGGAAACAGAAAAATCAATCAGCTGGGATTGCTTAGCGTCCCTTAAACGCACCATGGACAATATTATTCGATTTGTAACAGTCAAGTACGCAACATATTTGGTGAACGAAGTATTCCAAAGTTGCTGAGTCTGAGAAGCCTGTTTTTCGAACAACTTAGCACGTGGACATCGTGGAGGGTTATCCAGGCATAGAAGCAAGAAGAATGAAATAATCTCGACTCCTGTCGGCTGAACAGGATCCCCTGTTTCACGTTCTGACAGTTGTCGATTTATTTCCGAACGCATAATGCTCGAGTTCGATATACGAGCCGCGCTATCGATACACCGCATCGGGTATGCAATTGCATTTCAGGCGGACAAGCACGTAGACACCAAATCAGTGTCTTTCAGTGACGCGGACGTGTTACACAACGCTCGAATCACTCCGTCGCGTGAAAATTCTCGATAAGACTCGGCCTGTCGATGATGCTGATACATCGGGATGGATTTCGCGGCGTTGAATTAAAAAAAAATCGTCCTCCCCTTGTAAATTCCAATTACATATCGGTCGCACGCAGCGAAAAGGGAATTGTTCGCGAGATTAGACCACCGCTCGCGTAACTGTGGATTCGTTATTGCAAATTCGTCCCCGCAAAAGTACCTACGTACGACGGAAATTAACTTCTGACCCGAAGTTTGGATTTTATTAAAATCTCCCACCGTTGCACTAGAGGATTGATGGTTTCCATGAAAATATGATTTTCATAAATGCCTCTTACAGCCACGCCGCCTTATGAGTCGCTTTATCTTGAAGTGTACCGTGATGGCGTAATAAAAGCTTAAACGGCTCTCCGGACGAAGATAAAAGTTATTTCTTTCGCTAGAGAGGAAAAATTTAGGGGATGCATCTCGCCAAGGAAAAAAATCCTTTCTTTATCGCTTAACGAAGTCGAAGGAAATTTCAAGTGACCTCGGGGATACCTTCAGCGCCGCGTCTTAATACTTCTTTATGCAAGTAGCCGAGTCTCTTGTTAAGATGTGAATACAGCGAGCATCAGTGGCACGAGGAAATTTGCATTAGGAAACAATCGAATTTCTTCGTCCCGTTCTCTCGCAAGAAACTCCTACTCCACGTTTATTACACCGTATCCGCTAATATCGTCGATACAATTTTCTCCAGCGCCTCTTCCATCGCGATACAAATTTATACACGTCGAATTTTCAAAGCGCGCAGAGTTTCGTCGAACGTTTCGCGAGAAAAAGAGAGAACTGTATTATCCCGCGCGGCGGATTTGGAAGCTGGAAATAAACCAAAACTATCAGCCGTGAATTTCTCACCGGGGAGCTTCCTTTCCCGGATCCTTCGCCCGCAATAATTTTCATTTAACAAACAGTATTCCCCGAGGCGCAAATACCAACCGCGCACGTTGCCCGCGTAATATGCTTAAAATATAAGAGTTATTCGCGGGACAAGAATATAATTTCCTAGGAAGGCGGTCGCGTTATTTGCAAGGGTCGCGACGCGTGCTGCATGTACCTCAGCGGCGGTGTTTCTTTATGCCGGGTCACGAAAGCAAATCTCGTTTGATGTAAAACGCGTCAGAATTATCTCCCGGCATTTTTCCTCGCGCGTTTCCGCTCCAGGGCGGGGGAATCCCGCTGATAGATAGCGAGAGGACGAACGAGAAAGCGAGAAAGAGAGAGAGAGAGAAACAGAAGGAAACGTTCTTCTTTTTCACCCCCGTAATTTCGAGAGAATCCAACGCTCGCGCTGGAATTTACAATATTCCGCTAATTTCTATCTCCTCGCTCGTCCTAACGGAAAACATAACTGGTACGATTGTAACACCGTCGAAACTGAGTGGTTACCCGGTAAGAGAAACGGCGACGGTTGAAAGAGGGTGGAGAGACAGAGGGGAAGTTGACGCGGATAGAAATGTAACTTCAAAGCAGCTCAAAAACTTGCGAAACTTCGTTAGAGTTGCCCGCATTCAACATTTACATAGTGTTCGGGAAGTTTATGCGAGAGCTTTGAGTGCAATTAGAGGTTGGCAAAGTTATTAACTTTCGGCGTTGGGTGTTAATTTTGCGCTGCGTCTTGTTACGAGCACGCCGCGCTTTTGATTAATGAGTAACTACACCGTCAGTACTACGTTCGATCGTTATCATTTTCGTTGCGTTACAAGTGAACGAACGTGTAATCGCGTTCGTCGACTCATTTATACCCACGTGTGTTATAGTAATATCGAGGAGAATAGCAGAAGCTCCATGTCGATTCTACGAACTTTTAATTGGACTAAAAAAAGAAAAGAAAAAGTGAAACGATACTCGAGGTGCCTCGATCGAACCAGACGCGAGGAGGCGTTCGTAATTCCAGCAAAACGTAACACGAGCCAGCGGGAAATTACGAGGAGGCTGAAACGGCAGTCTCGAGGGTTGGAAGCAGCAAGCCGCTCGTATAGTTTACTTACCGCGATTAATAATTGCAATTTAACACCAATGTTGCGGTGCTGGCCGGCAGAATGCGTTAGGCCACCTTTGGCCCGAAGCGAAGCTCCGATAGTTTAATCGAGCCGGATACATTATAACCCCTTGCGTCAACGGATAATGGAAGAGAGAAAATGCGAGGCCGTGGAAGGTGCATCGACGCGGTGAAGATACAGCTTGGGTGTTCTGTTGCCATGAGATATAAAAGCTCTGTTGATCTTTTTTCTCAAGGATCGTGAAGAGGAACTTCGCGAATGACGACCAGTGTCGAATTTGAAAGAATTATTGGGTCTCGATAGATTTACAAACAGTTTCCAGATGTTTTGCGATGAAGGGACAACGCTATTGCCTTTTCACGCGTTCTGATAAGACGAAATAGAAGAATAAACGAAGTTATCTCGTTGACTAACTTGCGAGAAACAATAATCCCTGTGGATGCAACAGAATCGAGCGAAGGTAATGTAACAAAGGAAATACGACAAAGGGAATGAGATGCGACCACTATTGTTTCGATAATGTAACGTTGTCGACCACGATCAATACACGAGTGACCATGTAATACGTGGCCAATAGAAGATACCATCGCGAAATTTACATGCGCATCGTGGTACTCGTATTTTCAAAGGGAAACTACAAATTTTGTCCAGCAAAATATTCCTCTTTATTTTTCGCATTTTAAACGTACCAACATGCGCGCGCGTTTATATACGCGTGTCCTTCATACGAAAAATTGAATTAAAAATGGTTCGTTGTTAAAAAACACTGGTAAATAAAACATTTCGTGTTTCCACGTCTGTTTCGCCAAATATGACAACGGATAATATCGAACGCTAATTTAGCAATGCAAATTTTTTTCTACTTTCATCTCCTTCTTCTTTTTTTCCTCGAAAGGTAAATAAGAGCCAATTGCCAACTCTGACGATCAAAAGAGCGCGGAACTATCTCGTCGAATCAAAGGGCGGAAAACAGGCGAGTCGCGTGAAAAAAAGAGAGCCGCGAAACAATGGCAAACGCTTAGAAACAGACGAAAAATAAACGGAACGTTCCAATCAATGAGCCGGCAACGAAACGGCAAATGGCTGATGTGATTCGCAAACAATGGCCGTAGTTACCATTAGCGAGAAAAGCAAGTTATCGAATATGTATTGGTGGCAAGTGATTTTATCGGCGCCTACCGTTGTTGTTATCGTAATTCCGCGTTTTAATCCGCGCCGCATTGAAAAGCCTAGCTTCCCCATTTAATTTAATACGATACAGAGAGGGGGCTCGTTACGAGGCTATCTCGCGTCGCATGCAAACTATATCGGCGTTGTTTAAACAAAAAATCGTCAAAAAATTGTTACGTGTTTAAATATAATACATCGCGAATTACTCGGCTAGAATTTATTTCAGGAAATATCTCGACGAGCGAAATGATTTTTCCCTGAATCGCTATTGTTCAATTATACAATGTGGCAACTATTTTACTTCGTTTTTCTGTCCCTCGATGTAAATTCTGCGTGCAATTTCGAAAACACGAATTTTTGGTGTTCGCGTTCCAACGGGGCGATGCTAATGACGAATAAATTTATTCCTTCGTTATAATGCGATGGCCCGGCGGTGGTAATGCGATTAAAAGTCGGATAGGTACGACACGCATTAAGTTTTAATAGGGCATTAGCGAACAATAATAGCTGGAATAGCCGTCGCGTTCCAATTACGATTACACTTCGACTTCCGCGTGAATATCGCGCGGATACGCGATGTGTTCTACGCGGTGCTCCCAGATTGAACGCCTAATGAACACAATTTTGAAAACACCGTTAATGGAAAATTGCTTCTCGCATACTTCTCGTTCAAGTTCCCCGGGTGGGGTGCAGAGTATTCCGTTCCGTACGAGTCGTATTAAATAAACATCCGCGTTAACGCGTACAATTAAACCAGCGGCGAGTGAAACACAGCGAGGCGCAGTTCCACGCGGTGCATCAAATGTTTAGATTGATATTTATAGTTGAAATCTCCATTTGCTCAAGCTTTCATCAAAACTATTGTATATTCAGGTAGAGAGTATCGCGGTGGAATAACGCCCGGCACGAATTACGGGACGAGAGCTACTGACTGGTTGCGGAGTTTAATTGTAAATAAGGATGAAATTTCACGTTGATAAATATAACGTTGGCGCGAGCGTCGAGAATGTTATGCTCGACGCGAAACGTAACGAATTTCCAGCGTCGTGCACGTTTCATCGTTCCTCGTACCTGTTGTATAGAAAATTCGCAATCGAGGCTTATCGACGGGTATCGCGTTCAGCTTAATTCAGGGTACCCTGCGTAATAACCAGGGCTCCGTTGTCCGCCAGGATTTCGGGTCACACCGCGAGGCCCCGGATAATTATGAGAACGTGCAATTTATAGCGAGCACGTGCGGCTTTCGCCCTCTTCGATCCGCGCGAACCTCTTGAAACCGAGGCATTAACAGGTTCCCGTTGGTCCAGCGTACGTAGCCTGCGACCAAGAGGCATTAAACGTCACCGATGCACTTGTAGTGAGCGACTGCGAGCTGCACCTGCAGCGAGCATTGCCGATCCTGCGGTGGCCCTGTTAACGACGCAGGTCATAACGTACGGAATATCGAGGCTCGATGCTTGATCGAGCCGTAGAGCCGATTAATACCGAGTAAAGTCTCCACTGGGTGGAGCTTCAATCGGTTCTTACATTTGCATACTCGTGTATTACGATTGGCGTTGGACGAAGTTCGAGGTTAAACGATATGACGACTTGAAAGTAAAATCTGTTAAGAAATTAACGTAGTCGATGAAGCATCAAATGTCTAGCTATCAACTGTAGTTCTGGCAAAGTTACATTGTACAATACGTGCATTCGAGGGGCAGTTCGAGTGTCTCTATATCGCGTGGCGATCTCAGATGTGGATCAACGTCATCGTCTTGTTTCGTTGAATCGAGAGGCTGACAGTACGCGACGATAAAGCCTTCAATGGGACCTGGAGGCGAGCCGTAGAAGGCGAGGTTGGCCCAGTCAGGCAATTATTGTCCCCCAAAGTCCCATCGGGGAGAGATATAGTCATGGATGCTGGCAGGTACTACCTGAAGGTGTCCTAAATTTCCAGAGGACCCCTGACCCAGCCACGACTATCACCGCGTTAATAAGATCCGTGTACTAATACCTGTAGGGTCAATTTCGTTCGAGGAACGAAGGTTCTCGCACGTGAGGAACTCTGGCCCGATCATCGCATTCCCTGGTCGATCGTTCGATGGTGAAATTCGGTGAATTTCCTTGGAAATAGCGTCGTTAAGCTCGTAGTCGATCTAAGACTGATCAAGGGACACTGCGACGCGCACAATGGAGATAACGTGGAATTACTGCTGTTTAATATTTCATTAGTTGTACCATTCGTACTTCACTCGCTTCATCGCTCGAAAACTATTTCATTAATTATATTAGTTATACCTTTGATCATTAGTTAACATTGCCGGCCCTCTGGCGGAAGGTAGAATTTAATCTTGTTTTAACAAGGTACGAAATCGTAATACGTAGTTAAGCGAGAGAAAAAAAGGTTCTATTATCCCTATTTTATCCTGAACGGTTAGACTACTCGTCCACGTTGTTCGAGCTGATTTTAATTCCGTTGCATTTTAATTGTAATTTTTCCGACCCGTACGAAACGGGGGCTAAACGCGGAATATCCCGCGGCGTAGCGTGCGTTTTTCTTGGAAAGCAAAACTGCTGCGCGACAGGAATGAGAATGGAACTCTCGCCCAGCGAATTTCCCGTGCGCTGCCGTAGATTTTAAGCCAATCCCGAATAATCGTTCGAAACTATTTTCGCTGGAATTACCCCCGAGGAAGGGACAGGTTTTCGTCGGGTCCGCGTCGAAAGTGGTGCAACATTCGAGCCGGTTGCATTGCCGATGCAGGCCGTGCGTCCTGCCCGTCCGTTGGCTCGCATACGTTCCTAATTTCACGAAACGTCACCAGGCCATAGCCGAGAACAATTTGGGATCGCTAAATCTGCATACCGACCGTTCCTCATCGCCATTGGGGATCGCGGGTAGTCCGGCCGCGTTCGTCGTCCAGACATCAACAGAATTCACGTTGGTTTTCCTAATTAATTTTCCAACAGCGTGTCCCAGCGAACTTTGTACTTAAAACTGAGTGGTACACGTTGCCAAATTACGTTCAAGTTTCAGTTTCGAACGGGGAATTTCATTGAAAGCTTTTAATACTTCGTCGTCGGCTTAGGTGTAATATTATACGTGTATGGATTACTAAATCTCTGACAAAATAGAGGCAGCACGTGAAATAAACATGTTCAGAGATTATATTAGTGATTTTGTTACATTTAACCCTGAATAGATCACTATATATAGCGTAAAGTGAATTACTATGGTCCTTCGTTAATTCTGTACTATTCGAACGCAATTTTTTCTCAAAACTTACATAATAATAGCCTGTAATCATTATTCCTTACCTCAGATATCATAAACAATACACATATAAACAAAATCGTTAAAAAACTATACATATTTATTAAAATAAAGCTGAAATACACGAGGAAAACGTATTAAAACTACTAAAAGTTTGGACCTCTATTACTCGGATGGTAATAAATATTTTTGCGATCAATTGCTATCGTCAGAGGCGCTAGACATTCCCCTGCAAAACGGTCGTTGTTTCATCTCGATCCGACTTCCCGTTCCCGAGATATCGCGTTGGAAAGCAGATTGTATTTTTCAATAATTTCGTAGCCCTATCCTGCTCGCACACTCGGAACTCTCGCTCGCACCGTCCGACTGACCAATCACGAGTCACGAAACTTATCAATGAAGCGCCGCGTCAATGGCAGGCGCTAGACACGTGTCTTTTTACTATTACTATTACTATTACTACTAGACGTAGTAAATACTTCCGGGTGGGAAGTCGGTCAGTAGGTCACCGCGTCTGGGTCACTGGCCATTTAAACCCACTGGCCGCGCACTCCAGAATTTAAATATTTATATCTCGAAAACGGATTGAGATATCGACATGAAACAAATTGCGTTTACTTTAGTATAGTTAAGGCTATCTTCTGAGTGGGCTATCATCGAAAAATTAATTGTCCTTCCTGGAGTATTATTGACGAAATCTGAAACGGTTGGTTAGTGAAGCTCGAAACTATAATTATTCTAATCTCTCTTTATTTTTATTTGCGGTTAGCGAACGTTAGGTTGTGACTGGTGTATCTTTTGCTGAGAAAAATATAAAGTTATCTTGAAAGGGGTACAGTTACAATCTGTAATCTAAGAATGATTATTATGTGGAAGAATAGTTAGAATAATTAAAATTATACAGTGTCGAGCATATTTTATGTTTTATTGTTTGTTCAAGTGTTATGTTTTTAACAAATGAATTGTATAAATGTTTTTATGAGGGTATAACAAATGAAAATTCTTTACTTCCTCGTACTGGTACAATTTTAGCGCAGCGGGGATCGAAAGAAACTGCGGTTACGGTCGTCAAAAAGGTAGAAAAGAAGGAAAGGAAGGACAGGAGACGAGCAAAACAATGAGCCTGGACATCACGTTCAAAAATTTCCACAAAATTCTACGGAGACACATCCGACACGTAGGTCTGAACCTTCCGTCGACGTTATTTCCGGCTGGTTTTTGTCCCGGCCAATTCGATCAACGGCATTCAACGTGAAAAATTTAACATCGTTTTATAACAGCGCGCATGGACCACCGAAATAACGTTGTATTTATCCTTTCGATAAAATCTCGTGAACAAACTTCGATATTAATTTATCATCGGTGTGCACTGGCCATGTAACAAAAGGAGACAATTTCGAAACTAAATTGAATGAATTTAATAATAATAAAAAAAAAAACAGATCTAACTCTGGAGAAATAATTTGCTCAAAAATCAGAGTCGGCTGGCCATCAATCATCCTAAGTGAATTGAAGAAAAACAGATGCGGGGCCCTCCGAAATACCGTACATCAGAGCACCAGCGAAGAGAATTTTTTCTTCGAACAGCGAGGGTATAAAGAAAATAAAGCTTTCTCAAATAATCGCGGCGGAATCTGGTCGGGAAATAAATTAACGTTTGCACGAAGAATTTGCATGAGGGAATGAAAAGGTGAGGGGATTTTCCCTGCGTAGGCGGGCCAGGGTAAATAAGCTACAACGTTAGACTGCGAGGGAATAAGGTAAATTTGTCGTTCCCAGGAAATTGATTAATGGCAAGTCGTCGCGTGTACGGGAGCGAAAGAGTAAAGAAAGGACTTGAACTTTGAAACAAACTATTAATTACGGGCTAGGCGATAAAGTTTAACCGAGAGAGAGACAGATAGACGCTCTTTGAAAGGGGAAAGTTGGGGTGTTAACAGAAAGGGGGGAAGAAAATTCATTGGTGAAAAAAAATGATACTGGAGAATCGTTTGGTTGATCTTTGTAACTTTAACCTTCGATGCTCTGATTGAATTTATAATGCTCCACTTAATAATCAGTGTATTATCAAGAAAGATATAACAGAGGTAACATAGTCACGATTTAGTTGAATTTTTAGACAACTAAAACCGTCACAATTGAATTCATTTGTAAAAAATACAGATATGTTATTTGTACCTTTCGAAGTTCAATCTTCGAACGTTGATCGACTTTTAGTAAACTTTGTTCTGGCGTATCGGAAAGAGAAAACGAAATCTGTATGTACTTTTTATATGTTCCAATAATTCTCCGTCACTTCGAATCTGCAGGGAAAGCGGAACGGTACGAAAATATCATGATAAAGGTTCGCGATGTTCTTGTCGAAGTGGAGTGTTTTTTCGAATAGCCAGTATAAAGCAGAGAGTGCACACTCATGCAAAACACGGAGGGGGAAAAAATAGCACAGAAGCCGCACAATACAGCAGAATGGAAGTACTTAGATTTGTAACACGCAAATCCGAACTTGGACAGTGTATAACTCAGAAAACACATAACCATACGTCACAGAGGAATATCATAAATTGGCTGATTTCCATCTCGATTCGTACCGTTACTCGATTACACCAGTAGTTGCTTCCTAAACTGAAATTGCAAGTTGGAAATACAAGTCAGAACAAATTCTGTTATTTCGAAGTGAAACCATGTCGAACTTATTATTAAAATACCTCGAAATTTAATTCTTTTTCGCTTATTTAGATCTTTTAAAACGATATTCCATTCCTATAATACTTATTCCTCTTATTCCCCTATTTCAGTATACTAATTCTTATTCAAAAATGAACGAACGATCAAAATTGACGTACGTCTCGTTACCAGAGGGTAATATCGCCACGAAGGCTCGATTCTTCAAGTAGCCAACCGAAATATTTTCTTGAATTCGGAGGATCTTTTTAGAACGGGTGCAATTTAAGCTTTCGAGTCGTGATTTTACGAGGTCTCATTAGCGGCTGAAGGAATAATGCGATATTGTGGCGAGTTCCACGTCCACTTGGCGGATGATGGGTAAGGGGGGGGGGGGGGGGGTCTGGGCCACGAGAAAAAATTTTCGGAACCCGTTCCGCCGGAAGAAATCACGCCTCGAAACGTTTATGAGCGGGCGGCTGGGCGCTCTCGGTTAATCCGGCTGAAATAAGCGGGCGCCGTCCTCTCGAGTGCATTTTTAAGATCTGGCGGAGTGCCAGGCTTATGTGCTGAAGCGGAACAAAAACACTTTTGCCCGGCCGCAGAATTTCAGCCTTCGCAGAAGGAGACGAAGGAGGCTGCAAAAGTGGCCAGAAAAAACGGCTACGTCGAAAAAGATTGACTGGGGCCAGCGTTGAAACGTTGCGGAAACACTACGTAGATTGAAATGAAATTCGGGATAACGGCATTCTCAGCGGCATTGAATTGCTTTGGAATATACCCAGAATTATTCGAGGGCTATTTTTTTCTCTCTTTTAAACCGTTTCAATGATAACTTTTGGGCGAACAAATATAAACGAGTAAAGTATCCGATTCGTTATTTATATTTATAGTTAGTACAGGTTTGTTGTGTGTACAATGTGTTCCTTGCGAATTCATCAATGTTCGTTGTATGCTTAAACAGAATTCGAGGCGTATTCAACTGTACCACTGTTGTGGATTCAATTGAGGGCTAGGTTAATTATGCGATATGTAGCTGTCTGTAGACCCGGACTGTTTTAAATTAGTTTGGTAGGATAGAATGGCCTCGAGAGTGTGTAGAAACGTTTGCTTGGTTACCCGAATGGATAGGGAAGGGAAATTGTAATTCCTTGCGGTCGAAACGGAATAAGATGGGAAATAATTTTGCGTTTTGCTAAAGAGGATCATACCATTGGTGCAATTCGTGGAAAATGCTTCATCAAATCGTTTCGATGAAATTAATCGGGCTACTTAGTTTTACGAGGATAAAAGAGATAATCTGAATAAGTAGAAATACATGCGAAACGTGGTAAGAGAAAAAGATTTATACTCACGTCTGACCATATCGTGACTATGACTACTGATTTTCATTTTTTTGCGATGAACACAACGGATACAAATGTCAAGCGTAATCAGATATTCGTTTAATCATTCTCCAAGCGTTACATTATGATATTTCGTTACTAATTAGGTTGCTTCGAGAAATAGAAAACTAACAGAGACAATTTTCTATGTGAACGAAATACTAATTCGTTGTTGAACAGAGTACACGGACTCACTGGAGAGTAATCTGCAAAAAGGGGGGACAACGAAAGTGAAATTACGTGGGCATTTTATTCTACCGACTTGCATCCCCAATTCTATCGTACAACTTTACGAATCGTTTTTGTAAATTGCGCAACGACTTGAACATTTCACAGAAGCGACAATTTTAAAAGCACAACTTTAATTAGGTCGAGAACAAACATCTACATTTTATCACGACATAAAAATACATATGTATACACGAAACGAAAGACGTGTAATAGAAAGTTAAAGGAGAGAGAGAATGTATATCGTTTTTGTTCAATTAAAATGTGACGCGACAAAGGTGTGTAGAAGTGCACTCGAGGAAAACGAAATTTCGCCGCTCGAATTCGCCGAGCTTATCGGAACTAGTTTAATAAGTTCCAGGCCGATGTGAATGGAATGGAAATGGGTAGACGAAAATCTATGTCTCGATTTTTCTGGGAAAGAGTCGGCGCCGGTGAAAAAATACGCTCACGAGCTCGGTGAAATGCATTCACGAGCGTTCACACCCCGGCAGAAACGGCGGTACGTGTTTGAGTTACGTAGAGGCTGGCTGACAAATACCATTTGTCGTGTAACTTTACTCTACTTCGGTATAAAAGTGCTCCGGATATACTCGGGAACTGCCACGGAACATTTCTATAAATGCGACCCGCCTTTAAATCGAAATCCAACGCCGCGCGGTAGGAACGTGCGAGAACGAAATTGAAAAGTCCCCATAATAGAATCCGACGTTCTGTTTCATCGTCGAGGATCGTTCGAATTAATCCTTAGATCGAGCGAGACGTGTACACACTCGCGCGCCCTTCGACGGAGCACGTCTGCGCGCTTTAAAATCGCACGGGACGCTCGAGTTTTTTCTTCGCGTTCAATCTTGAAAATTAATGCAAGAAGAGAGGCAGAGAGAGCCCGTGCGAAACAAATGGCACGTTCCACTCATCCTCCAAGGACGGTGTTTCCGTGCTGCTGTGCGTGTTTCCGACCGAGCGACTGCGAAATGGAACTCGTGGACGTCGGAGAGCTTCGATGCAACGCCGTGGCGCTCTCTCTGACCCGTCTGCGTAAGCAGATAAGGGTCGTTTCCACCGGCTGTCCGACGTAACTTTCGAGAGAACCCTCGTACGTTTCCACCCTCTCTACACGCTCGTCCAATACCGCGTGCGATATTGTTGTTTGCATACTCGTTCGAGTTTACCTGGTCGAGAAGTCTATTACGTGGACAGGCAACACCGGTTACCTTCGCCTCTTTCGCGGCAGTTTACGCGCGAGAAAGACAGTTTCCGCGTTGGACAGCACACGGTGATGGACGACGCGTGTGTCAATGTAATAACTTCGTTAATTGGAGCAAGGATATTCGCTGTTCGAGTGTACCATTTCATATTATGCATTTGCTCTCTCTTTTAATTAATTATTCATCGACAGGCGTAACCGAGGCACGTGGAAATAACACCGGTCGGTGTAACGACATTTCAATTAAGTTTGATATAAAAATCAGTAAAAATTGCCAGAGAGAAACGCTCTGGGGACTAGTAATAATATTGTGTATCTGCGTTGCCTTTGGTTCCATGCGAATTATCCTCGCCCGCGTTCAGCTAATTTCAGCCAATTTACATTTACATTCGTGCCGTGTAGATTATCTGGCGCAAATTCGTAGTTCTCCTTTTTTTTTTTTGCGCCCGTTAGGTCATCGAATAAATATGCGTCGGATTGCGCGGGTTTCAGCGTCGATCGCCCCGTTCGAATTTTCACGGAAGCCCGGCTAATTACATTCTAGAATTACGAACTTCGTTAACGCGATTTCGGCCGGCGTGATTTTTAATTGGCCGCGACGAAAATACCGACCGGCTATCATAAACAATCTGGACTTTTTTATCAGATGGAAAAATTTACTGGGACGCTTGGAAAAGGAGCGAATTTGATTTTGCTTGAGGATTTTGTACAATTAACAAAATGTAATTCATTCTTCGCTACTCATTAAAAAGGTGCTTGTTATATACTTGTTGTCTAATTGAATATTTAAATTCTTGATAAGCACGAAGCGTTGGTGATTCCAATATGAACCAAAGGTTTATTTGTTCTTCGGATGTTTCATAATTTAACATGTTTTCACTTTCGTAACCATTGTATTGGATTTTTTGAACGTTCTCCCTTACGATTGCTGCAGATGAACGTTTAAATATTTATGCGCCCGGTATATCTCGAATACTTTTGCGTTTTATGACATTACGAGATTTGCCGTTGCCATTCGTTTCATCGGCTGATTTAATGCCTTCGATCCAATCAGTTGCATTTAAATCGTATCCTCTGAATGGTCGAATAAATTATAACTAAAATTATAAACGCTCGCAGACAATGATTCAAGCGTATCAATATTCTATACCACAGAATCACCACGATGTAGCAGTGAAACCGAAACGAATTAAAATTGCATCGAGTTGCGCAAAGGCGCGCGATTTTTCAGCGATTAAAAAAAAAAAAACTGCTCGCAGACCCGAATGGAAGCTGTCAAAGGAGAGTTCAGGAACCTTTTTCACGGCGGTTCGGCAGAGGCTGTTTTTTTCCTCAAGAATCGACGCGATCGAGCGCGGCTTCACGTCTCGTTTCACGCCGCTCTTAAGGTTGAACGACGACACGTCCCTTGTTACCAACGTACCACGCGGGGATGCGTTCGTTTCACCGTTCAAAGGGGAGACAACTCACAGACCTTTAATAAGTTGCAGGATCTCCACCCTTGCCGGGTCTGCGTCCCTAGAAAAGGGTAAGCACCGTGCGCGGCTTGCTCTGGCCGTGAACGACGCCAGGTTATTCACAGGCGTCGATACTGCGACGTGTACGAACGTCTTGCGATTTATTTAAACCAGGAGTAACACGCGCAGCCAGAACGTATTACGTTCAGACGGTCTCCAACAATTTATTAACCCCTTTTACCAAAACGTACACGACAGTTCTAATGAAAATTTCTCATAAAACGCGATCAATTTATATATAATATCGTTCCTAAAATAGAAGAAAAAAAATATCTCCACGGGCGAGTGTCAAAATTCGTTCGAAACGGAGCGATCGGGAAACGCATAATCAAAAGCGACGAAGCGTAGCACAAAGAACGAAGGTAAGCGTTTTCGCGTGACGCCTATGGCGCAAAGCGGCGCGCCAAGGGGTGCACAAGTCCGCCAGCACTTTGATCAGCACCCTGGTGCCTGGTCCCGCGCGTTGCTCGGCCATGTGCACGAAATCGGTGCTGGCGATCGCGCGTGCACGCGACACGCACGCACACGGCCGCGCGCACGCTCGATTTCCCGCCGGAACACTCTCGCACCCGCGCCCTGGGACACGGGCGTCGCGCGAGAGGACAGGAGGATGAGCGAGCTTTAACGAGCCGCCTTGGTAAACGAATCATTGCCGGCCTTTTCATCCATCCGGCAAAGGGACCTCCCGGCAGGAAATTGTGCGAAGCCACGCAACCGAGCCCCTCGTCGCTCTCTCTGTCCCCGATCCACGCGCCCTCGCGATGGGAATATCGAATGAACCGTCGTCGTTACCTGCGCGACGGATAAATGCGCCTCGCATGGATGGTAGTATCTGTGACGCGTGCCTTTGCTTGGCGATATTTTCGGAAATGGAGCGACCAAGAGAATTCGTTGAACGTTACAAATCTCGTCGCACGTGGCTCGAATTAAATGGCTGTATTTAATAAGCGTCGATGATGCAAGGCAATCTTTTCGGACGAATCGTGAAATCCGCAGTGATCGTGTCGGAAATTCAAGATTAAGGTTCCCCATTTTTGCCGGCGCTTTATCGAAAGCATCTATTCGATGCATCCTCGCAGAACGAAAAATTCGTTCGACTTTCTGCCGTGGCCCTCGGCTACGCTACAGGAAATTCAATTCCCGCGTCAACAGAGGCGAATTTATCGCACGGCCGAAAGGAGGGACAGGTTAGGCTGGGCTGCTCTCCTATGAATACAGAACTCCTCTCTCCTATGGTCGACCTCTCGAATTCGCTCTCCCGATAATACTTTTCACCGCTACACTTCGAGTAATGCGTTCCCTTCGTACATACCGAGTGCACTTTCCGCGCGGCGAGGAAGGAAAATCCGTGGCTCCACTTTCGATTTTATCCAGCGGAACCCTTGCTCTCTCTCCTTTTTCGTTTCAGTTTCGAGAAACCGTGATTTCACGTAGTCATCGTAATTGTATAAGGAGTTGCCATCGAGTCACCGTCGATCGAACGCGGTGACGTTCGCAGAGGACGGGGAAATGAGAATGCTCGGGGCATTAAATAAAGTTTTCGATCTTGCGGATGTTCTACGAGTTCCTGCCACGGAAGATACTCAATCGAACGTGGCGCGCGGTTGTTCGTCATCCTCTGATCTGGCATTCTAAAATATTCAACGAACCTCGACGGTCTGTGCAATAAATTTCAGAGGCGGCGACGAATGCCAGGTATTCCGGAGGCTAAAGGGGGTCTCGCTGGGAACGACAAGCCGAAGGTGGATGTCGAATTAATATCGACGCTCGGAAAGTCAAACGACCTCTCCACCGGAATATCGAGCGGCTCGAAGGAAGAGGACGCGACGCGAAACAATTCCTTTCTGCGCGTATTTGATAACGGTGTGATTGCTTTTCAACGTCGAAACTGCTCCACTTCCGTTCGATTTATGGCCGTTCTGACAAACGATAGACTGCCCCGTTCACTCGCCACGTTCTCCCGCACGCTTATTTTATTTATTAATCGCGATGCCAATAATTTCGATTCCATCTATTTTCCTTTTTTCTGTTTTTTTTTTGTTCGTTCATCGCAAAATAAATATCTGATATGGTAAAGTGCTTCTCCAATGACGCGTTCGAGATTTTTAATACTATTACCATTTATCGGCACGATTCCGCGTCAAATCGAAATTCATTCCAGTCAAACCGTCAGAGTATTTCGGGGGGGCCATTAAAGATACGAAAACTGATCGGTCCGCAACGACCAATCAATGTCTGCCAAGCACGTCAATCGACGCGAATCGAACGGATTCGACTGGCTCCCAGGATCGCATGGTTAAACGGTGAAAACGAAATGCTTCCATCGACGGTCCACGAATAATCGGGAAACGGCGCGAGCCAGCTCGAATAGTTTCGCGCATCTCAAAGAGTTCGTTGATCTCCTTAAATTCGATCTTCGCCAAGGTTTACCCGATTCGCTCCTGAAATTATTCCGCGTGACCTGGATTATTCACCCGCGAACCGAACGTTCCGTTGTTAGTCGCGTGATTGCTGGAATCCGGTTCCGTTCCGCGCAGAAAGCGGGCGAGTTTGTCATGCAGAGTGCCAAAAATTTTGCTCGAAAGCGCAACGACCACGGCGTCGTATAAGCTGGCGCTCGCATGAAATTCGCTCGTTCGTTTGTCCACGCTTGGAATTTAAAAGCGTATACCCGCCGCCTGCTGATCGAGCTCGAACGGAAACAAATACTAATCAAGCGTATTAAGCACTTTTAAACGTTCAATCGGGCAGAAGTTTCGGTTTGATTTAGCTCGCGAATCGTATTCATCGGCAATTTTGTTCCTGGTTAATTGTCCGATTGTTTAATGCATAAGAATTCTAAAAAATCGTTACGATTATTTGTACGTTTTCGATGGATTTAAATCACTGGATTTCTCTGTTATTACTGATAGATACTTAGCAGACTTTGCCAAATTCCATTTTCGATAAAATAGAAACGTGTGAACTGAAAAAGGAACAATTAAATGAATCAATGCCTCGAAAGGAAACGGGTTTTTGGGTGAAAGCAAATGAACGCACTGCACGACTTAGAAACGAATATAATCACTGAAAAAACAACTATTCCTCGCGGTGAAACATCGTGTACGTTTCATACTATGTATTTGCATCGCAAACACGACTGTTTAAAAGCGCTTCAGGGTACTCTCTATGAAATTGCTACCTAGTATGTTCTGTTGCACAAACAACGCATTGTCCTTGCCATAGCTCTAATTAGCAACTGTAAATAATCATTAAGGTAAGGGTGTCGAGAGGATACGGCGGTATTTGTTGATAAAATTGAAACGGCGAACGCAAATTAATTAATCGATTTCTAAGTTCATACTTCGAACGTCGAAAACATCAATTTATAGAAATCATATAAAAAAAGTAGAAATTAAATTTGATTTCGTTTAATCGCAGCCTTAGAGTATACGTAATTCATTACACTTCGTTGACAACAATGTCAAACTTTGTTACTGAATAAAGTTCCAGCCACTTACCGATGCAAATGAAAACCTCTCGATTAATCTGGCGATAAATTAAACACAAGGGCTTTTATATATATACTAGAAGAGATTGATGTATTGCTTCTGTCACAATTAACAAAGCAAACAATCCCTATCCTTGTAAACTGGCCCACGCCACGGAACAATACCTGCAATTAACGCACGCGATACCACTGTGGAAATGACTAGTTGCCATACAGCTCCGCCGCGGCTACCTGAACCCCGTGAGTGCAGGAAAATTAGAATAATTGCTTTGCTTGCCGAGACTAAAAGCGTGGCATTCGCGTATCAATTTGTTATACGGGAAATAAACAATTCCCCTACGTAATTGGAGAACAAAACAGACCAATCTAGGCTAGGTACGAGGGAGATCGCAAGTATTTATCGAATGTAGCTCCGTTAAAAAGCATCGAAACTGGTTAGTAGTTAGCCATTCTCAAAAAAGGAAAGTTAATTATTTATCGTGGCGAAGGGACAAGAAGGCGGCTGTCGGAATAATTCATTGGACCTAATTTCATTTGGTCTGTTTACCTTGCGAATATGAGAGCACGACGGGATAATCTTATTTGGGGAGAGAAAAAATGGAGCTTTCGAGAGTGCCTACGGCGAAGATTGAAAATCAGGACGTACGGTCAATCCCCGAAGGAGATTAGTTCATCAATGTTTCATGAGGCGGCCATGTGCCGCGTAATCTAGTCTTTAAAATGGAAATCGAAAAAACCGAGCCAAGGTCCACCTGACTCGGCCAAACGAATTCCACGCCAGACACGCCGTCCAAATTTCTTTACTCTCGAATTGTCTTCAGCGTCGAACGCGCGACTCTAATTGCTCCAAGAGAAAATTGCTTCGCGTTTCACTCGTGCGAGCTACTCTGGCACGCTCGCGAAGAAATGGATTTAACGATCAGTTATTTACTGGGAGCGGAACAGGGACGATTTACCTACTACCTTCAACCGAACGATCAACGTAAACACGGATCCGCAACGTTGTTGCGTATAAAATATGAAAGAAAAAGAGGAAACACGGGCTGGAAATAAGCTCGATAAGAAGTACCGATGTGAATACGGGAATCAGTTTATCCGCGCGTTGGGGAAAAACGAGTACGAGGGGTATAAAACGGATATCCTTCCGTTTATTCCGTGCCAAGAAGCAATTTCGGAATCAGGACATGGGATCCTTCGAGAAGCCTTCAAACAGCTTTCTTGGCCCAAGAATACGTCATCCCAGATATTTACCTTAAAAATTCTCTCGAAAACTTCAACCGAAATCGGATTTCGCCTTTCTTATGCATCTCTTCCATTTTAGCGAAGAAGAAACAAAATATTTGCAGAGGAAAATGATGAAACATCCGTCGAGGATAAAAAATGAGCTAATTGAAATATGGTTAGAGTATATGCTTCGTGTTCTCGGCGTTCGCAAGCTTACTTTCTCCAGAAAATAAGTCGACGGTATCTATTTTTTAAGTAGAGTACACACGGATAATATTTGAACGTGCGATACTTATCTGTCAGGAGTAACTGCTTCAGGGAAACTAGGGTATCTTTTACGCCTGCCAGTTTTACGACCATGTTATTCCACGAACCAGATGATAAATAACAATGTCCGACGATAATTCTGCATGTGTGAATATTTTGTGCCTGCAATTTTTGTACATTTGTACGAAAGAAATCTAACAAATTTAATCGTTAAACAATTATTACGATTCATGCTGTTGTAGCTGAGTACTTGGACATGAAATTCGTTTCCTCATTAACGTCACAACGATATTTCACGTATGACTCTTTAGTTTAGCGATGATTGACACGTACTCCCTGTCAAAGTGTGATCGCTAGGATCACCGACTCGTATTGACATGTGGCTGAACGTAGTGGTCGAATTGAATGGACGTTGGTTACGACTCGATACGTATCGACATCGACATTTAAGCATATTTTCAATGATCATTTATCCCGATCATTCAAACGTAAACGCTTTGAATCACGCTTGTATATTTTCATAACTGGTGGTAATTATTTCAATCTTTTTTTCTTGGTTTAAGCACTGAGTTCCCCTACGGCGAGAAAGGGTTAAGCAGTCGTTCGTGCAGTGCTGCTCGAAACTTTTTAGAACGGGCATAAAAAAATGAAAATTTAGAGCAGCTTAGGGAAATTACGCGGTATTTATAATTCTCAAGTTCCAGGAAGCTTACGGTTGACAAAATTTATAATTAATTGTACGAACTAGACGGGGGGAATGTGGAAACTTCGTAGCTCGCGGTGCTTCTAACGTGTGCTAGGTGGATCTCGAAATTTCCAGTTTTATACGATTATAACGTTCGTATATTACAAATTTATCCTTACTTTGTGCACGCTCTACTTTTCTGTACGCGAGAACTTCCGACAAATAAATGATCATGCGCACAGTCTACCGATAACCAATATTCGGTTACGTACACGGACGATAAGGTTAATGTTCTTTTCTTGTAATTCTTCATATTAGGTTCGGAATATTCATGGCAGAAATTTCTTGGGAACCGTACGATGTTTTCTACGCCCGAGGCGAACGAACCCGTGCACATAACTTATGCAACAACTTCAAGTTAAAGTATCCTAGTATGTCTATAAGCAAAGTTTCCCAGTTACATTGAATAGAATTTTCTCTTTGATATCTGATCGTATTTTTTGCTGTGAACACGAGTATTCATATCGACCTCTGGTTCAAGACGGTTATCGCATCGAATTGCGTTACAAAATTATTGGCTGAAATACCAGGAACATTTCCTGGTGCTCTGTTCACCCCTCAATACTCGTAAACGTCGTCCGATCGGTGAATAAAAATAAATTTTCTCCCCTATCTCTAATTTCGAAATGTATTTGGAACAAAACGAATAAAATACAAATTTCTCTCTGACGTACGTGCTGTCACGTCTGTGAACACTCGCATAAAACAACTGCCGTCGACAGCGGGCGATGCTTCGGTATATCTAACCATTTTATTACGAGATATGGCTGCCACGTATGAAAATTTATAAATATACACCGGTGAAGTCGGCTTTTCATTATTTCACGGAATTATGCGCGGTCTAGCGTCGTATAAAAATGTTGGCGCGGTTGTATCATCCCTGGCTGATGGGGAAATACTCGAGGCCCACGAAGCGGGTACGTTGATTTCATCGTTCGTATAAAAGCCAAACCAGGCCTTCGAAATACTTTTATTGCACAACAAACGAGGACCAACAATGCGCAACGAGAGTAAAAGGAAATTCGATATCCTCGTCAAAGGAGCGAAATATACACGGCGCCAAAGTGTTTCCGGTGAGCGATCCAATCAAGAGTTATAATGGAATAATTAAGCGGTGTGCGCAATTAAATTCGAGCGAATCAGTTTCACGAGGATCAAGAGCCGTGAATTGTTTCGGTCAATTAAATTTACCAATCCAGGTACGTCTTGCCATACTTAATTTAATTACCGCGCCCCGCGTGCCGTTTGATTTTCCCTGCTGTCGACGAGGCGGAGAATAATCTTTCCTGCCCGGTGATTAATTTTCTACGAAGTTATTTGCTTGGTTACTTTCATCTGGACATGGTAACTGAAAGGGTTGTCGACGCGACTGTAAGGACTTGTGTAAAGTAAGTAGCTGAGGTAGCAAAGTGGCACGCGACGCGAAAGATCGAAGGAAGCCAAGCCAAGGGAAAAGTTCTTTGGCTTTTCGAATAAAAGACGAGGCCGAGTATCGCGGCTGACCGTAA
Organism: Xylocopa sonorina; assembly: GCF_050948175.1. Lineage (NCBI taxonomy): Eukaryota > Metazoa > Arthropoda > Insecta > Hymenoptera > Apidae > Xylocopa > Xylocopa sonorina. The sequence continues at coordinate 6,935,081 of NC_135197.1, read as the reverse complement.
TTCCTTCGTGTTTACTAGCCGTGATAACGAAATAGGGCAGTATCCTACGGAGCACAGGATTTAGAAATCACGAAAGACATTCTCCTCTTCCGTCTCATGTACGTTCCGCGTTATTTGCGTCGACCACCCTTTCTCGTTTAAGAGATTTCACTTGGACCGTGTCGTTCGTGCAATTATGCGCTCGTGCAACGGTCGTAGAGAGGAACTACTGTGCATTTCCATGAATATTGAAAGATAGTATCGCATAAAGATGATTTTTAATCGTCAACAAATAGACGAATGAAAGAAGTATGAAAGTGAAACGCGTTCTATTTGTCGACTAATAATTTGAAATGAATTTTTTCAGAACATTCGCGTTGCTAGCAGAAGTCTCTGATTCGCAGTTGAAAGCTGGATCGATTCGATAATCCGTAAGAAATTGAAGACACTTCTCTGACAGGTCTCATTTCTGCCATTTTTCACCCCTCTGTCACAGGGGTGCCGCTTCTTCTTTTCCCTTTTCCCTCTCGGTTATTCTCTCATTTTCGTCGACGCCTCCGCTTGCTCGCGACGCGTCATCGAGAAAATTTAACGAGGACAAATGAAGTGGAAAAGGAGGCACCACGCGCGCGGCTGATTCCCGAATAAACTTCCGTTCGTACTCCGTCTAACACGTCACATAAATTCACCGACATCCCGCGAACTGTTCGCGGCTACATTCATAACGAAACATTTCGCGCGGTTCGTCGCCTGATTCACTTGGTTTTCAACTAGGAGACGTGGAATTGCGGGAACATTTAATTCAAGGAAATGCTCCGGCCCGCTGCTGGAAAATTAAAATCCCTTCTTGTATCTCTTCTGTCTAACAATAGAACGGACATTCCTGACTTTTATTTTAATTAAAAGCAAATGTTAAAGCCGTTTGAACCTTGAGTTCATAAAAAATTTGCTCGAAAACCGGGCGGTTAATGAAAATGAACTTCAGCCGAGAATTTTCACCGAATACGCGCGGTTATTTGAGCAATAACAGAAGAATGCGATAGTTAATTGTCAGACAGAAAATCACGTTACGCGATACCACGTTGCGAGGGGAATTCAAGGAATGATCCACGCCTAAATTTGCGCTATCACCGCTAAACACCAACTTCCAGTGACCACCTGTTTAATAAGATGGATCATGGCGTTAAACCCTGCCACGTTACACCAAAGACTACTTTGACGTGCGCCGATCATTCATGCGGATCCAATTAGACTTTGAGCCTCTGTAATTATTCCGCGTGAATGGTCTAACGTTGATACGAAGAAGAGAGTGTCGCGACCTGCGCTTTGCAACGGCGATCGTTGTTGGAATAGGAATCACGTTCGATTTCATCGAACCTTGTGGCTGGCAATGTTGCAACCGGCACGTTGCAAGCAAAAAGAGTGACGAGCGCGACTTTCTCGTAATTCACAATATATTTTTACGAAAGTCCATGAATACTTTAGACAAGGAAGAGAAACGAGCGAAGAAGATATTTCGACTGCACTTTGTTGCAGGTTGAAACTTCTCGCGAATAAAACGGATCTCCATGGCTATCTGCGTGACGCTTGTTCACGCACGGTAGCTCGTGAGACAAATCCTTATCAGGCCTCTGCCACTCGGCAAACTCTTTCGATGTCTCCAGCGAGCACCGTGCAGGGATTAACGGCGACGCGGCTGTCGTTGGGACGTCGCTGGCCAAGAAAACTGGCGCGATGCATTAGCCATTCTTCAGTGGAAGTTGCCGCGATAAAAACCGCCGTTGGGACGCGAGAGGAACGAAATTCGATCTCGCGCGGAGGAATATTCGTGGTCCTGTGCCGCACGCTCTTATTATTCCCCTGGCTTATTCGTCGGCGGAACGTATGCGCATATTTTGCCCGGAACTGGGAAAAGCTGCGTGCATGCGCCTTATACAGGCATGCATGACTTACTGTTGAATTAGAATACCGAGCCAGGGGTTCGTTCTTCCCCCTTTTCTTTCTCGTTTCCACGCTTTCTCTGCTTCCTCTACTCTCTCACTCTCTCTCTCCCCCTCTTTCCGCTCCCTTGACGGAATACAGGGGTGAATGGCGGATGAGGTTTCGCGGGGGTTGCAGACGACCATTGATTAACGAGTTCTACGGTGCATGCGAACGCGTCGATGAGCGCAACGAGCGTAACAACTTGTTTTACTTGTTTTCTAATGCGCCCGTAATTGGTACGGTTCCACGTGCAAACGAATCGAACCTCGTTAGGTTCTGCCGCGATGAAAGAAGCGTGGGGGTCATCTGGGAGCACTGCTGACAAATATATCCATTTGATGGATCGTGTAATCGCTTGGGGGTGAATAAAAATGCGGGTATTGGCGATTGATTTCGCGTACTCGTATGATTCGTAAACATGTACTGCGATGTGAAAGAAGAAGATTTTATGGAAGGGAAAAGTAGCGAGATTACTCGTGATTCGTGGATAGAGTAGGTATTCCATAAAATTGGATGAATTTCTCGAACGAAAGATGAGAACGGAATTTTGTTAAGAAGCAGCGTCTTGATGAGAAGAATTTCTCGAATCTTTTATTCATGCGGAATGCTGGAACTCGAAATATGTGTCTTGTCGTTGGGATACGTGTAAACTATTGAGTAATAATAATTTTTGAACGCATCGAACACTTACAAAGTGTCTCGTTTCTTAAATACAGACGACGGCACAATTTGAATGCAAATCAGTCGTACTGAAATGCTTCACGAAATTCGTAATGTCGTTCTCTACATTTAATTACAATGGAATTACGATAAAGTCGCGTATCACGCGTGAACGTGACCGGCGCACGTGTTCCCGCGGAGAATAGAGGCGACATCAACCGAGAAAATAAAATTAATTTCGAGTTTATTCAATTTACATTTCTTTCGGCGCGGCAGTTTCTATCCGACGAATTCCGCTAATTAATCCGGCACTTTGTGCGCTATATTTACATTTATATTAAACGCGTCGCATTTTATGGCACAGCCATGTAACAAGTATTATTTGCATAATAGCAAACCTGTATTTGCATTGGGTCGCACGGTTCAACGAATTTCCTACCCTCGTTCTCCTCCTTTAACTCTCCTCAGTGCTCTTTATTCTCCATTCCAGTACACGATCGCCTCTATTCCACTCTGACGCTGCTGCATCGTTTCATCGCGATCGTCTTTACTTTATTTTCCCATACAAAAAAAATTACGCTGCGCCAATCAGAGTGAATGATCTTAACAAAGCGGTTCAAGCCTGAAACTAGTGATTAAAGTATTTATCACTTGAACAAGCTTGACGTTTCAAGTGAATCTAACGTAGCACGCGACGCGGACTGTTAATTTCCATAAACGATAGCGATTAATCACACCGTTGCGTGTCGTTGCTCATAACCGCGGGCAAAAGAACAGCGATCGTAGATTAGTGCATCGATTTCAAATAGATACGTCGACTAGCCGGCCCCCCAAGCGAAAAACAAGATTAATATTTCATTCGCCTAAAGAACGCGGTTACTTCTTTCGCTGCAGATAACACGCCTCATTAATATGTAACTGGGGAATATTTGCATTCGCGCATTCGTCATACGTCCTTCTATTAATTAATGTATCACTCTCGAATTTATTACGGATACATACCGATCACGTGCCATAGACAACACTTTAATATTCGACCCGTTTAATCGGTCAGCTGAATTCATATGGGTAATTGAAGTATCAGCGAGCATCTATTTGCTCGTGTATCGCCTCGTGTCCAGCGTTCCACCATATTCCACGACAAAAGATCAACACAGAGGGGGCACAGTGGCTGGGCGCATCCGCCAATTACCAAACTCGCCCCGTCCACTCCAGCATTCACATGCAAATCCCCAGTTATCTCGAGCGGTCGGCCAGTACCGAAGAAAAACAGGAACCGTACGAGAGGCGACCTAACGAGCCTCATTTTTCCGTCAGCCTGGAACCGGCCGATCCCGCGCGGTGCCATAAACTTCGCCGACAATGCGAGCAGTCGGTCGTTACCGTGCGACAATGTCGCGCGGCGAGTGCCATTAAAAGTGTCCGCGGCTGGAATCCGTATATACCGGTTACGAAGCGTCTCAACCCAGTTACGAAGTAAACAGGCAGGGGCGAGGGACGGAGACAGGCGCACGGACGAGGAAAATCGAAGCGAAGGACAGATATAATCTCGTAGAGAGAAAGGGAGAAGCGTGGTAAGATAGACAAAAGGGGGAGAAAGGGAGTGAGAGAGGCAAAAAGAAGGGGACGATCTCGTTCCGTTATTCTTTCTTTCCCCCAATCGGCTCGCACAATGAAATAACTTCGCTTTACAAGCTGCGGTTCGTTACTACATAGTGGCTCGGTGGTATGCTCGATGCTCGAGCGGATACTCTTGGTCGAGCGGACGGCGGTGGCTCGTTAAAGGCCGAGCCGTATCATTATTCTGGAATTTTTCGCGGGAACGCACCGGCTGGATTGCGGACAGTATCGTCGGGGGTGCCGTTAGTGGCCCGTGGCTAGATAGCCAGCTGTTTTCGAACATTTCGCGCTCCGCGACGCTCCATCGAGATTACGAAATTACCCCTAGCACCAGTTTTTACACGAGGCCCTTCCACCAGCCACCCCTTGCTCGCTTCCGCGGGTTGGTTTCTTGCTTGTTGGCTAGCGCAAGGGAGCCAAGGGGCGGGAAGAAAAGCTTTCCTTGGCCGCGAGCAATCGAGGGTTTCCTGGGGGGATTCTGCTCATCGTTCGCTGGACTTTAATGAGATTCGAAAGTTGAAGCCGGGGAAATTTTATTTTTCAACATTTCCTCGAGATCTCTTTTAATCTTCGATGCACAGCGGGATTAAGTAGCTTTAACGCGGGCGGGGTTCTGTTCGCGAAGGATTTACCGTTTTATATTGAAAAGGCTGCCGCCCGTTTTATCTAGGGATGATATATTTCCGCGATTCTAATAATCTATAGGCATTCTAATTCATATCCTTGCTTAAAACCTCTACGCTTCCGGTAGTAAACAATGCGTCAGAATTATTACACTTGAATAATGAACGATAAATCAGAGAGCCCGGACGCAACATTCCTCAGAATCCTTTTAAACCCCCCAAACAGTTACCACAAGCATTCCATTCTCCAATGGCTATTCACAACCGAGCTCGTATCAACGTTCATTATTTATACCAGTTTTAGTTATAGTTTTATTAGAGCAACATGTATTTTTCAAAATTCTCGTATGGGACGTTGTAATATTTAAGGCTGTAAAAGACGCGGAAAGAGGTTCCGCGAAGACCATTTGGCATACTCGAAATTCGGTGGGTCCGAAATATTGAAGGTTACCAGTCGGAACCTTCAGGATGGAATACGATCATTATTCGCTTGCCACCGGTCCAAACAATGGCTATTAAGCCAGTCCTTTCGTTCGGACTGACTGGCCATTAAGTACAGAAACGAGCCATCCGGAGTGAAAAGCCATCAACGGGACTTCCCATGAGCCAGCGGACCGCGTCAATCGTCCTGAAGCTTTTTAGGTCAATCGGCGTCATTAACGTGGACTTCCGTTCTGTTGCTTGCTCATTAGGATGACCACAGATTGAGATATCCCTTGCCCGCTCTTCGATCGTTTCGTCTTTGTTGGAGTTACAGAATTCACGGTTACAAGAGACTGTAAAGTGGCTCTTTTGTTCTTGATGAATCTTGTTAGAAGCGACGCCGAAGAACGCGATAAACAAAGAAAAAAATGAAACCGGGGAGTGGTTTTCGTTCGTCGTCAAGTGACGCGAGTTAACCGAGTCTCGAACGTGAAATTGTTTGTAAAAATCGTTCGATCGTGAGAGGGTATTTGTTCGCGGTTCGAATTAAATTGCTCGTTTCCGGCGTTTGCTTGTTTCCACTGGCGCATTAAAAATAGGCGTCGATTTATTGCGTAACGGTACGAGCCGTCCTCTCGAGCGCACCGTTTCATAAGAGATCACAGGGGGTACGACGTTTCGCGGGAAACAAATGTTCCAGCCCATTGGTCCCGGTACGAAAAATGTCCAAATTCGTTCTGAATATTCCCGGTGAACGCGTTATTACGTTCTTCGATCATCGATTTCGCGTACCGCGAATGATAACCCGTCGGACCTACGCGAGATTACATCGTTAAAAAAGCGAGCCTGGACTCGTTGATCTATTCGCGTCGCGATAAAAGTAATCACTGCCGAATTCAGCGGTTCGTGAACTTTCGAGGACAACACCGCGACAATGGCAGTAATTTTCTAAGGACCGTAATTTCGAGGCGAACGAAATTTTTCACCGCGCGTACGGCAATATATTTGTAACGAAATAACTGAACTCACCACACGTGTAGACAACTTTCAAATACGTCCTGCTCTCTGGGCTGCAGGGTTCGCCGAACGTTGAACTGTTCGCCACCACCGTGCAGCGTCGTTTCCCATGGCACAAATTCATCACGGTTTCCGTCGCGTACGATACCATGCACGCTGTAACCAGACAAAATTGATCCATTCAGAATGTACCCCCGGAGTCTCGCCCGCGGGAAAAAAGGAAAAAAAAAGGAGTGGTCGGTTTCCCGGGCCAGCCAGGGATTGCATGGACCGTGCCTCTCGGATGAAAGCTGAATGTCGGATTAAAGAGTGACTGTGACTACTTCACCGCGCTTAATGGAAATGTCAACTTCATCAATCTGCTGCTAATAATCCCGCGCTTGACACGAATCCTGCATCGCGCTTCGGTACGAGTACAAAGCGCAGTTTTATTTCCTTTTCGTTCGTATCAAAGCGGGCTTCGTTCGATTCTTTCAGACGCTTCCATTTTAATTCTCAAAATACACCGTACGCTTGAAACGTGCTCTCGCGATTGTTTTCGTACGAGGCATTCGTTTACGAATAGATGATAAATTTCAAGTGTATTAATATTATTCGATCAATTATCGTCTAGAAGGAATTAAGTTACTAGTCGGCTAATTTCCACTCGCGCAAATCTTAGGAAGCCTCGGGAGTGTGTCAGATCCGGAAGCCACTCCTGCGTGTCACCGTCGCTGTGGGCTCCTTTGTGCAAACGACGTGGCAGAACTCGGCGATGTGTCACGCGAGCAAGGAACACGCAGACAGAAACGATATCGCGGACAATACTGCGAGGGACCATTCGAGGAACGGCCATTACATGTACCTCATTGTCACGTTCGAATCTGGGGTCCGAAGAACAACGGGGAGTACCTTTGGACTGGGTCGCACTGTCCTTTCGACCATAAGAATGATTCGATTCATTCTGGATTCTCTTGACGTAAGAAAAATGGTGAAGTTCGCTCTGTATGATTCTAGTATAATTTCCAATAGTCTTAAATGAAAAATTTGCTGTATTTCTATATTTTATTAAGAATGTACGTTCACGCGATCGTACAATGTTTACTCATTTCTCCACGAATTTCCATATAACAGATACAGCACAGAATTTAGTAGCAATAACTTTTACAGTTCAAAGTTTACAGTTCTACAGAACGTGTTAAAATTCTTTTCTACGCGTGCGTTTACGACTCGAGAATCGGCGGCCCGATAATCATGAGTGTTTGCCAGGGAACTTATCGTCGTCTAACAAGATCGCAGAAGTCAACGGCAGCGCATCGAATGAGGTCAGTCTTTTCTAGGGAATGATGGGTGGCCAATAGCATTTCAATGTTTTCGGGGCTGTTGTCCTCACGAGGACACCGTCTAGACAGTGTTACGAAGGGGTTGATGGCGGCCCAACCCTCCCGCTCTACTTTCTCGTAAAGTCCTCCACAAATTCCACCACTCGGAATTCATACGGACGGCTATTGAATGTAAACGAGCACTTTTATGAAAGGTATTTTTTCAACATCGTGTTCTATTTAAATTAAGTCTATAAATGGAAAAATGCAAAAGTGATGTTCAACAGAATTACTGTACATAGTTTATTTTATCTGTAAATTACGCGCATAGTTGTTTAAAATGGTTCTACTGTCAATTTATGTACTATACGGCCTGAGTAACGATATCGCGGTGCTTTAGTATCGATAAATTGAACTTTGCCGGAGTCCATCTTTCGTACCTCGTTAAAATATATAAGGCAAGATCAAAGGATAACATTTTGTCAAGATTAAAGGGATTCCCTGCGGAACAACGGTATTATCGTCAAACTAATCGAAAACAGAGTTGTTCTTTGAGATTCATAACCGGTCATTACGTCTTATGCGCACTCGGTTTAACAGTATACCCATGAATGTTTACGCTCCCGTAAACATTTAATGATCCGACTAACTTCCGAATATCTATTCGATCGTTACTTTCCTTTAGGGCTTTTACGGTTTCGAGAGCGATGTTTAGTGGAATTATTAAGACGTTAACTTCGCAACAGCGTTTCCAAAGTTTTTCAAGAGCAACCAGCGTGTCCTGAACATCGATGGCTCGAGTGTTATCTTTATGCAAACGTTTTACGTTTCGCGTAAAAATCCCATCCCCTTCGTAACAAGAGACGACGATTAACTTTTCTAACGATTACAATTTTTCAACGATACAAAATTGGATACTCACTTTCTTCTTTTACGTCATGAGGCTGTGGACACTGAAGCGACTCGTATTCCGTTCTGCCAAATGACGCGCTGAAAATGGCAACCCTCTGTCCGGGGTGACAGACAAGATTGATGACGTCATTCTCACAGGCAACTTTACTTCTGAACTCATCTGGAACGAGAGGAAGTTGTTAATAAAAATATATTTCGACGAAGAATCTTGTTCCTCCCGGTCGTAAAACGTGCTTTCAAATATTTATCGGAGAACCGTGAAATATTTATGTCTTTTCATTGTCCCTCGAACTGTTCCACGTTCGTTTATACTATCCTTTGCTTCGAGCAAAGTACTACTTACTCCGATACATAAAACCAAACTTGAGACCGACCAGAGTCGCAATCCGTATTACTTTCTTACGTTCCTGTTAAATTGTTTTATCGAAAGGCTCAAAGTTTCACTCATCGAGGACGTTACGCGAGCTTCTACCGCTACACGTCGAAATGGGACCACGTAGCCGCGTTGACAATCGCGTAAACGGGACAAACGGGATCGGTTTTTTGCCAGCAGCTCCAGATCTCGATAAAACCTGATCGCGTCGTTACGGTTCGTGGCATCCGCGAATTTCAACGAACCTAACCGTTCTCTCCATCTGCCGATACGTTTTTGTGGCCATGGCGGTCGCGTACACGTTTCTCGGGTACCCTCGTCTGCGCAACGAACGCGACACTCCATTTTCTACGTCTCCCTTGAGTTTCGTTTAGGTTCCCAATGAAGTGCTAAATGCCTTGACTATAAATCGGAATATCCTGTTGCTACCGGTACGTTTCGAAGTAACTTCGCGGAGATTAATTTAATCAACGCAATCGTGTTGGAACGATGTGATTCCGTGGACTGTTCTCAAAGGCGGAATGGCTTTGATCTGGTAACAATATTCCCCATTATCGATCGTCTCGAGGAAATTCTTAGTTACTAGGCATTTAACGAGCCGAGATCGTTTCTATACCTTCGCTGAAGAATGTCTGCTGGCGATAATACATCATTGGGGAATTAATTTACAGATGATTAATACCTGGATTCTGGGATCGGTATTCCATGGCATTAATTTCAGATATTTCGCTGCGCGAATGCCATTAAACGGAGAACTTTGCGGGCTGAATTCCGTGGATTAGCTAATTGAATGCGCCGAATATTAGCCGCGATAAAATTGATTAACCACGTTATAATTAGATGACGAATTCCGTTTTCATTCTCTGGCAATGATTTTCAACTTTCGAATGGGATTGTCCCACTGAATCATGGGTAGGGCGACGCAATAAACTATTCAAGGAAGTCACGCAACCGGCAATAAAGAAGATAAATTGCAGCTATAATCTGAAGATATGGACCGGCTATCTCGTATGGATTTCGATAAACTGTGTAATTGAATCGTAAATAAAATGATTATCTTTGATGGTCCAACCATACGCCACGGTGTATATCGAGGGAAATTATGCATACGTATGTTAATCATTTGCTGGATACTCCGTATTGTAACACTTAGTAATCTCCACAGAAATTGTTACAAAGTTTCATTAATTATGCACATACGGCTAATTTCCTTGCTACTACATATTACATGCAGTGAGTAATATTAGTATACAGACGTTACTCGAATTTTCGCTCCCGGGAGTTTCATATTTCCATGAAAAACGTAGAGTTCAGAAACACGAACGAGCCTCGCGATATCACAGTACAGCGTACAGATGTGGAAAAAAAAACGTACAAACTTTAGCCGATCGGTAATTTTTAAGTGTACGGTAACGAGATTCTGTAACAAGCTGTCACAATGCTCCTTTTTCATTAAAACTTTGTTTTTGCGTCCTGAAATCAGCCATGTGGGCAACATGAAATTGTAATTTTACAAAGTTCAAAACTTGTTGCGGAGAAAGACGGGGGGATTCGAGGCACCGTTCAAAAGTCGCGTTCTTGTTATTTAACCCGACAACGAGAAAAGTTCGAGTAAACTTTGTAACGAAGAAACCAGATCTCGTTGATAAACGAGAAACGAATGTTTAACAAAACTAAACGTGTCTTGGTCGGTAAAAGATTGCGTCGAGTACGATTTTAATCAAAATCGAGAACAGCTGAAATAGAATTCGTTTAAAGTCTACGTTGCCTGTCCTTCGTCGCGAAAGGAAAAGCAAACAAATTTCTTAAAGCAATTTCCGCGAGACCATCCTTCACTTCGTGATATGTTAACTTTTATCAATTTATGGTACCAAATGTAACTCGCATCTACTATAACGCGCTTAAAATCTGTCCCTCTCGATTTTGCAACGAATTTGTAGATACTCTTTCCATTCGATTTTTTATTTTTTAATAAAGGTATTGGAAAATGAACTTTTTCAGTCGCGTCGTTCGTTGTAGCTGCTCACGCCGCCAGCAGCTTGTCATTATTGATCTCGCGCGGTCAATACGAACGGTATTCTGACTTCGATATACCCAGCATCGTATTCTACACGCGTACCGTGTCCACGGTTTTTTCCCTCTCTCCCTCTGTACGGTCTTCTTTCTTTTTTTCCGCTGGGCAACAAGTTATACAGAAAATCCATTAAAAAAGTGAACGTCGGGTCCAATTTAAAAATACTCCGTTCTGCGCGGACGGTCGGAACACCCTGACAGGAATGATTGAAACAGTCCAATTTCTTCGTCAATATTGCGTGTCACACGGTCCTGACGAATTACTCAGATTGTTAGTTACGGTCGACTTCTATTACATAGACGAGTTAAATCTTCAGCAAATAATACTTGGAACAAAAGATGACGGTAATGACAGATATTGAAACTGCATTGAACGGCTGTAATCTGGCCCACGTAAGAAAGGGTTAATCTCGTCGTGAACATCGGCGTTGGAGACTTATCTTTCGACGTGAAGTCCGAACTTGCGCTATCTTGTCACTACTGGTGTCATCCCTGACTGGAGTATCATAGGTATAGATGCTCGCAGCAGGACACAAGAGAAAACTCGAGATTCCATCGAAAGTGGGTCAATCGAAGAGGCAGCTGGTTGCTGAAAAAGCTTCGCAGCCGCTCTATTGTCGCCTGGAGTACTCGGTATCGAGAGAATTGCCTCTCGCACTCACGTTTTAGTACCATTTTTTCGCGTTCTTCTTACCAATTAAAGCCTCCGAGCAGCCGTCTCGCTCGACGGATCGTTCGATAAAGAACTCTTGCGGAATTTCACGAACCGCTGACGCACTCGGCCCTTTGACGAGCCTCGTTCTCTCATCTTCGATGAATTACCATTTTACAACGCGCAATCGCATCAGCCAAGGCGAATTTATATATTTACCAAAGGGAATCCGTATTTCCACCGCAAGCTGAATTGTACAAGCGATTACGACACGTGTAATCGGCTCAAAGAGTCTTTTGTCGTTGACATTTGTTAAGAGTTTCTGATACTGCGTAATACCATTCGAATAATACGATATCTCGTCAAGAAAGGAATACCTTCTGTTCGTTTTTCTCCGCAAGAATTCTTAATAATAAAAGTACAGTAGTCGATTACAGAAAGAACCAAGCATGTGACATTTTTCCTAAGGGCCGCCCTTGTCCCCGTAAAGCGTATCTGCAAATGTACTCCATCGTCCTTTCTTCTACGTGCCGCGCGTCCCACCCTCTTTCCACGTCGGATATTTCTTTCGAACGGTTTCTATTCGCCCCTAAACTTCTTTCGAACTGCATCCACACTCCCCACGCATCGACTGTCGTCAATAAACAATCGTTCGAAACGAAACGGGAGGTCGTTCCCCGGCCCCTATCGCGCTCGTAATTTTTCTCTAAACTCGGGAGGGGCGTTTCCGTGGCCGCGGCGGAAGTTCGAGAAGCCACGAAGAAGAGGCGGCGTAAATCGACGGCTCAATGAAGCAGGCCACAACACTTTGTCTCAGGCGTGCAAGTGCACTCGACGACTTTACGAGAGCGCCGACGAAGGCGGTTCGTTTCGTGCGCGCGCTGAGAGCACGGCCTTTAGGGTAGCACGCCGGAGGAACTCACCCCCTCCTGGTCAAACAATGCCGATGCACGGTGAGTTACGACGGTGTTTCGAATGCTCGTTCGTTGCGCGACCCACCGCAGGCCAGGCATCCCACTTAATTGCCAGTTAAACAAGTGGCTTGTCCATAGAGAGCGGGCGTACGGAATCGCAGTCCTTTTATTTTTTCTCTTCTTTTTCATAAACGAACGTAGCCGGCAAAGAAATTTTATTCTCGCAAAGAATAATCCAGTTTTATGACGTACATTAACCTCAATTTATAATGTCTTCAGAAAGGAGAGAAACCGTAAACGCGATCCACTTTTTCCCAATAAAAAGGAAAAAACGGGAAAAGGGATAAATAAAAACTCGGACAGCGGATTGCTTCTTCATTAAAGTAATGGGTTCGCGCAGCCTCTCATTTGCCACGATCTCTCGAGTGTGTCGTCGCTACTTCGTCGTTAGCGAATAGTGTACTTCGTTCGTTTCTACGCGTAACTTAATCTCCGATCTTCTGACCGACGTTGCGCCGCCCCGTCGACGCGTAGAAATTTCTCAAACGATCGATGATTAAATCTAATGACAATCATTCGGTGTCCATCCGGTGACGGGGACACGAACGTGGACGTGCCAGCGAAAACACTTCTGTTCGATGTCGTTCATTTAATTAAACGGCGATTCAGGGCCGTTCAGCACGGTGACATTAATCCACCAAAAGCAATTTGCACGCTTACAGGCACGTAACGCGGGATTTTCGTTCGCCGTCCCTGTCGCGTGTCATCGATCCGTCCGATTTTCAGGTCACACCGCGAAAGACCGCGATCGACTCGATCGAAGGCCTGTCCGATTCTGTTCGATCGATCAAGCCTCGCGTTCGAACGTTTCGCGCATTGCTTATTTGTTTCTACGCGGTTGAGCGCGTCCAACTGTTACTCGTTACCTCCGCTTCGACGTTTCTCTGTTCGCCATCGAGTGAAACGGAGAGAATACTTTGAGAGATAGGAGAATTTGTTAATTCGACGAACAGTTTTCATTCTTAACGAGGCTCGCAGAGTCCAGTGCAATCTTGAGAACGGTTTAATAGTCAGAAGCGAGCCTCTTTAGCGTCGTTTGATTATTCGGGGTCGCACTGGCAGGGCGTCCTTTGAAATGATTTAATTGTCCCCGGTACTACGATGTCACCGGCGCACGCCAGGTATGCACGCGATAGCATTACACGCATAACGTATTTAACAGCATTGTTGCTTGGAATTGAGCTAACGAAACCATTAACTATGAACAAAGGGTCTGTTTACCTTACGGAGGAAGTTACGGCGGGCTTTAGATGTCGCGCGGCCCCTTCGAAGAGGCTATTTTAATGTAGTTTGAGCTAATTAACGTGGGAGAATGTGCGCATCAAATTCTTATCTCGCCGTTTGAGGAGCAGCCATCCCGTAATTATTGTTTAACTTTCCCTTGGCATTGTACGCGATGCGAGCCAATTAAATTTTCTATTCACCTTTGTTACAACACATGAAACAATAATATCTCAATTACCTTTTTCACTTTTTGCAACTTCTGAAAATCATTTAACCGATAGTGTAAAGTCGATGGTTAGCAGCGATGAAAATTTTCCTCCGAATTTCACGGAATTATTAAGACCGGTGCCAGATTTACTTTGGCTGCAGTATCAGCATTTATTAAACGAAACAGAAAAGCAGCCATCCAGTGCCGTGGAATCCAGAAACAATATCCGCGGAACAGCCTCAGACAGAAATTCCAATTTTATCGAGGAGCAAGATTCCTCACTCAAATTAAAATTCCACCGAGGTGTCCCCTTCCGAATTCCTCTGAATTCTATTAGTCGAGTATCACGGTTCAAGTGACACTTCAAGACTACCACTTCTCAAGACGAAGTCCACGAGGATCGATCGAAGATCCTCTAACTTAGCATAGAGTCAAAGGGGTCTGGAAAATCAGCGCAGCGGAAGCGTTTATCCTGCGACTCTACTAAATGTATACAGTATCGATTAAAAATTTGTGATCACATACTGCGTGGATTTAACATCCAAGCTGACTAACTGATAACGATGTAACTTAAGAAAGAATTTTCGCTGATAACCTGATGTCAGTGTCACGAAAATACAATAGCCCAGTGATAATACTGCACGATTTCTCTACAGAAACTCGTAGCATTTGAATATATGCGAGATAGACACGTAACGTATGCAGATCAGTTAAAGGAACGCCGGAAACGGTATTCGAGGAGAACTGAATTTTTGCGCAGGTTTCATTCCGTTATCTCGTTCCCAGGAAAATAAGCATTTGCATAAAATTCGAGGTCTAACGATAAGCAAGCGAGATACGTAGGTATGCGACGTAAGTCGTAAGTCGCGTGGCGTTAGAAAGGGTTAACAGCTTGGGAACGCGGCCGTACGGATCCGTGCATTCACAATACGGCGGCGACAACCTGTTGCGGTAACAAGCTCCAAGTAATTTTTACCGGAGGACGTAGTAATTCCTTCCGTTCCGTGTTTTACGGCCCACGAACTCCCGTGCTCACCTTTCGCGTTCGCTTTGTCATTTACCGTGTAACCTGCGTTACACATTCAGTGACTCGCGGACCATCAACGCGAATCGTCGTGGCGACTTTGGGATTTCGATTTTTTCCGTCTTACGCGTTACGATTACTTCGTATTTTAATATGCACGCTAGAACGGAACGGTATTTCGTGAGCGCTGGTGCAAAAACACAGAAACGTCCGCTTAATCTGTCCATTACGAACGTTAAAAAATTCTTGACATGGAAAAGTGTAACCTCATAACGCCCAGCAGTGATATTACAGGATTTACAGCGAGCTTTTGTAATATTACGCTCGCGCTGTATCTGGGCGAACTCGTATTTTAAGGGAAAGATAAACAACGGGATTTAGGTCGATAATCTCTGTTCGTTTCATTTGAAACAAAAATTCTGCGAGTGTAACAGGAAAATATAGGACCGTGCATTACACTGAAAGGAACATTTTTGAACAAAAATTGTAAATACGAAAAAGCGTAATACAAATGTGTTGGGGATGTTCTGTACGATGCAATATTTGTCGTTCATTAATTGTAAAGAAGAATACTACTCAACTGTTAAATTACTAAATAACCGAAACTACTGTCTGCCATTTATTCCTCGAAATATAATTCATTGTATTTGACGTAAATACGTCGAAGAGCAGAATTTATCGTCATCCTTCAGCATAACACCAGTGAAAAGAAAATTCTTTCTTAAGCTACATCGATATCCACGCTTCTCACGTGCAACTGGGCTAATGTTCGGCGCCCTAGTAAAAAGACATCGATAAGTGCCGCGAGGAAAAAGAACCTCGCCTCGAAAGGGACTTCGAATTACGCTCGTGCACGCTCCTTGACCATTTCTACCGCCGGTTTTTCGCGTTACAATCGCCGCCGGTTCAGCTGTTTCTTATGCACGGTTTCTTCTACGTTAACGCTCTCCAAATCGATGATTTTCATTGATCGATGTGGTTTCAAGAATTTTCAACGAAGAAAAAATGTGCTACAAACACGACAGAAATTGTACTTCAGCTTCTCATAGCAACAATGTATCTAGACAGTGTATCCTTACAAACCAGACTCTTTGCATGCGAAATGCTCGCATCGCGATGCATTTGGTGCTCATGAAGTGCGCTTTCTTTCTCGGCGAAGCGAGGAGTGCCTGCACGAACCCAAGAGCGTCCGTTATATATTTGAAATCTTGAACAGCGTTCGCTCGAAGTTCGCGATGATGTTCCACGGTTGTTGCAACGTTACACGATAACGGGGATGCGACTTTAAATTTCACGGCGAAAGATACACGGTGTTAGAACGAGTTTAAAAGGATGTTACAAAGGGTTGCTACGGATGAGACGAAATATACGCGGTTCAGAGGCTCGATTAAGAAACGTGAAGTATCGAGGTACAAAGTGAAATGTGGGACTTTATTTCATTAGAGAATGCAACGAAAAATTTGAATATTGCTTCAAAGGTTTAATTTAACGCCTCGATTCCTGTAATGCATCGCACACCGATGTTATTTTTGACTTTACTACTTGAAATTTCTGTATGAAAATTTTATTATACGGACACCGTATTTGTATTTACTTATCGCGAATTAAACAATTCTGCGACTCATTGTTTCAGAGATTCTCTGTTTTTAACGATACGAATAAGACTAAGTAATAAAATGGACGATCGTCTGACATATGTTGATTGTTTCTACTTAAAATCAGAATTTTATCCTACTCTACCTATTTTAATAAAATCTCCTTACAGGCACTGACTACCTATAGACTCTCTATAGAGTACACTTTAAACAGTCCGGCTGTATAATTAAGGTTTTTAATTAAAGTAAGCTAAGATTAAAAGTGTAGGAAAGTAATTACTTACAAGGACGGCATTGGTAGGCGACTTCGCTGTATTTCGGCAGCCCTGGACACGGATCGCCTTGGAAGGTCTTTGGGCTGGTGTTGAACTTGCACTGCCTCTTCTTGTGACAGACATCCACCACCGTCTGCAACAGTGAGTACTAACGCGTCATTCAGACGATCCGCTCACTTTACGATGACGTTTGGTGATAAATCAATCTAGCATCAATTTGAAAGCGATC
Source organism: Xylocopa sonorina (assembly GCF_050948175.1). Classification (NCBI taxonomy): domain Eukaryota; kingdom Metazoa; phylum Arthropoda; class Insecta; order Hymenoptera; family Apidae; genus Xylocopa; species Xylocopa sonorina. The sequence continues at coordinate 6,917,936 of NC_135197.1, read as the reverse complement.
ATTCGAGGAAGGAACGAGGGTACATTCAATAACCCTAAGAAATCGAACACAGTTTCAATGATCATTGCTCGTAGCATAGAATCGTGCCACTAATAATTATGCAACTTTGATGTGTCACACCCATATGCCTTACAGGCAAATCGTACACGTTCGCACGCCTACGCGTACGCAGCTACGTTCTCGTTTGTGGTAACGTGTGATGGCAGTGCGTGAACGGACACGTGTATATACCGAGGTGCGTAATTTACTGTGGTACCAGCATGAATTTTGTGAGGAGCAATCAAATGAACGTAAACACATACACACCGATGACGAGAGGTTATGCGCCGTTCGCACACGCGAGCGATTTACTTGAGCGACATCGGCGCGCAATATGTTCCGCTCTGGTGGCCATTAACTTAATGATGAATTTGCTTTCTGGATTCATCTGGCGCCGCTGCAGGAGGAGCATATTGAATAACATTTGAACCGCGGATCATCTGGCCGCGCGTTCATTTACAACTGACCCTATGATTTACTGAAACCGAGCGACACTCGTGCGTATAATTACCAGTTTCTTTGATTAATTGCAGCTGATGCGCTGAATTAATTTCGAGTTTGGAATGTATGATACGCGGTGCGCGGCCGTCACGATTGGGTGACAAATGCTATATATTATAGAAGACAGGGGAACGTCTGATCCATCGAATGTTGATGGTAATCAGCAGATGCAATTTTTGCTATGTTAGCTGGCATTATTGCGTGAAACATTGCGAGAAATGGCGCGTGTACGATTTTAAATAATTGCTGTCGGGTATGATTAGCTTTCTAATAACAGGAACGTGATTAATAAATGATACGGATGAGACGATACTCCGCGTTTCGACCGTTCGAACTTCTCCATCCGTGTAATATAAAGAGAAACGTTTGTTCTGACGGTCTATAATATTTGGATGTGAAAGATTCATAATCTTGTGGCGAAATTCACAGGATATTAAAGACAAACAGCGCTGCTGCTATCGACGCTGTTCTGGTTATTGCTTCCATTAATATCAGAGATTGATTCGCGCGCGCGAAGCTAAGTTCGACGTAGAAGTTAATTGAAAAATCGCGACGAATGAATATCGCTGCGTGCATTCCAATATCGCAACGCTCGGAAAAGGCGACATCCCCGTTGCTTTATCGTATCAGTTTTCTATTTGATTTTTATAGATTCGTTACGTCACTCGTTAGTTGATTACCATTGCTGCGGCGTATCTATCGTTGAGGGGTTTCGATATTTTTCATCGCGTTACGGGGAGTCTTTGCCCCCTCGAGAAAAAAAAAAAAAAAAAACTAGTCGCGGGCCAATTTGAGTAGCCACGAAAAAAAACAAATCACGTTTCGACGGGAGACTAGCTCGATGCGTTTTAACTGGCACGGCGAATATTTGCTCGCACGCATTTAATTATTGGGCCACCAAGTCTCTGGCTCGACCTGTTTCCGCGCGTCTCACGTGCGAATGGGAAAATCTCCCGCGGGAGAAATCGATTTCCGCTGCACGTCGATGCGCACGTATTCGACCTACACCCTCGCCTTACCCAGGAACGTCCTCTGTCGTCGCAGACACCCTCGCGCGGACTTACACGCTCCGTCGCTTATCCATCGGTCCATTAATTCCTCGGTTAACGATACTCCCGCCCTTCTGCCCTCCTGGAAAACGGGAATCAACGGGATTCGCGAACGCGCGACGAAAATGGCTCGGTTTCTTGAGCGCTCACGATGCATTTTTGCTTTCTCATTTGTCGAGTGGGGCCACAAATTAATGTAACATCACGCGAGTAATCAATTTCCGTTCAGACTCATGTTGCTTGTTAAAATGTGTAACATCAAGTGACTGATAGAATATTTAAAGGTGGCTGTGTTACTCGTGTAAAATATGCAAACTGATTGATCAATGGAAATATTCAGTATGGGGACACCGATCACGATGCACGCAGCTAATTAAAGTAACTCGATTTGAAAGAGCTTCCTACTCGACCAGCTGCATTCGCCATGTAACTGGCCAGACATTAATTTAATGATAAATGCGTTACTTTCGCTGGTTTCGCGTAAATTGCTCTTGTAAACACGTAATTAATTGTAGCACAATGAGTACTCTGGACGAGCACTTCGAACAATGTTAAAGCTATTCGCGTTTGAGTCGAGCATTTTACAACGGTGTACACACGCGCAGATTGAGATGAGATGCATGGGTGGCCAATAATTTCTGTAAATCGTTTAGGTTCTAGCGAAACGACTAAATTGGATGACTGTCCGGAGCAATTAATTTTATATAATCGGATTTGCATAACTCAAGCGGATTTCACCCATTTACCGTTGCATCGATGAATCATTTAGCACCCTGATGCCTCCGTGTCATATACGTGCATAGACACAACTCATCCAATCGTAGCCGATACGAACGTTCAATATCGAACCAAACCTTCTTATCATTTAAAATAAAACCTGCGGTCCATTAGTGGAAGTAAGTGCCGCAATCAAAGTATCCAATCTGGTCTCCCTGGTAGCAACCGAATAACGAGGGACTCGTTCCGAATGAACTCCCATTCGAAGGGAAATAAAGCGACAAAGAGAAGCACGTACGTCGAAGATTTTCGATTTCGCCCATACATCAGAGACCCTGGAGAACTCTCCTTTCTCCATCGCGGTTTACGATCGCATTTGTATCGCGCGGTCGATGAACTACATTTCAGCCGAATGAAAAGAAACGAAACAGCGCCGTTCGGCTAAGGAAGAAAGGTCGCAGAAAGGAATTCAATCTACTATTGAAATTTCGAAGGGGGTTGCGGGGGGGGGGGGGGGGGGGGCTGAGAGAGTTCGGTTCCATCGATTCGAATTTTTAATCCGCCGAGAGTTCCGCTCTTTCGTCGGAGTCGACTGTAAAAAGTGAAATAGTCGAGGAAAGAAAATATAAAAGAATGAATAAGTAATAAATAATCGAGTTGCAAATGGAAATGTCTCGCACCTTTTTTTTCTCTTTCAAGTACCTTTGGCAGACTCCGGGGTTGTCGTCGCTCAGGTCGTTTATCTTTATAGTTTATCCTATTTTACCATTTTTACTGTTCCGCGAGGTCGAGTCATGGTTTTCTCCTCCCTTCGCGAACACAATAAGGTTTGAATAATTCCAATAAACGTGCCCTTCGAACGTTGTAAAAGTTTTATTTTTCCTCCGGTTCGAAGGCGGAGCCGCGTGAAACAGGGTTCGAGCGGACAGCTTCTGATAACGTGTAACGTTTACTGCACACGTTTGCCCTTAATGCCTGGATCAAAACGGGAAGCGTGGCCTACGATCGTCGAGTTTCATACAGGTCTTCCCCGGATGGAAGGGTCAGTGCTGTTGACGGGTGGATTTTGCTGGTAATTCTGAGTGAAAAATGTTAGATCGATACAAACGGGGTTTCTAGGCTATCGCTTATCTAATGCGAGCGACGAAGTATGCGTTACACGATCTTGTAACACTTCAGAGTAACTATATTACCATTTCTCAAAGCATTATTAATATTTTTCACGTGCTTTCTTCTTCTCCTTGCCTTTACAATATTTACGATACATGATTGTCGCGTATAGACTCAAGTTACTGCATTTTTCTTCGAAAAGTAACCCCGTCTGACTTTTCATTTAGCGCTACTACTGACGAACTTCCGAACTGACTTCGTAGACGTTTCGTGTGTCATTTCCTAGTGTCTGTTCCACTTCGACAACAGATTTCCTATAAGATTACGACTCGAAGCTTGAAACTGGCACGTCTCGACGTTTCGGAAAGCTCGCGAAGAGGCCACTTGACTGGAGAATCAGGGGCAACAAGAACTCGATCATTAAGGCTTAATCTTCGCTACCTCGTACCTCGCGTCCCCGCACAATCGGACTCCCAATTAACTCCGTTAACGGGGAAACGTTAATAAGCCAATTTGCACGGGCAAAAACGGAAGAAAAAAAGAAAGAGAAACGGTTTTCAAAAGGCTGATTTCCTTCAGCCACCACTTAATTCCTCGATCGGGACATGCTCTTTGACTCCTGGTGGAAAGTTCATGATTGGTCATTAGCGATTAAAAAGGTTGGGCTTACACGGTGGTCCCGTCGTGCGGATCTTGAAAGTTTGCCAAATCTCGTTTCCTTCGACCGGAAAACACGGCGAACTTCTCGAGGGGGCTCGCGGAAATCGTGCAAACAGCGTGCCAAAGGCTGTTATACCAATGGATCAATGGATTAAACGATGGGACGCGAAACAAAAGTTGTTTGCGAATTATTAAGGGCCGTTGGAGGAGCGTCGAGAGTTAAGATAACGACATCAAGGGATGCCGTTTTAATTTGGGATATTAAACGGACATTCGGCTGACTTGCCTACCGACGGTCACAAATTAGAAGCTATCCACCATATGGAACAGGAGAATTGTTCCAGGCGGCTGTGCGCGTGTTGGTGCCTCGATAAATTTAAATGATGCTTCCGCAGTTGTCCGCAATAATAAATACTATCGCGAGGTTCGAAATAATGAGCGTATTTGGCGCCACGCCACGCTCTCGAGGACCGCGTTTCCCTTAGCATTCCTCCGGCCTCGTGGTTTCACCGTAACGTTTTCATATTCCATTTCCGATAAGGTTCCGTTGAAAAACGTAAATGAGCGAGATCGCAGTTCCTTGCGTCGTTCGGGTAATCGCATTATACTAAGTGAACGGTGGAGAACAGAAAGGGAAAGAGATTGTTTCCCGTGCTCGCAGTCTCCTCTCTAACCGGGCGAATTGATACTTTCGCGATATGCCGTTCGATATTCTTCGAAACAGGTTCAATGGCGTTACAGTAAGTTTTAAGCAGTTTCGTTGCGATTGCGAAGGAAATTGTTGCAAGTAGTGTAATCTTGTTTAGACGCTATCTAGTTATACTTTCAACGACGATTTAAATAAGTAAAAATGTGCAGAAGCACGACGCGATAGAACGTATGAAATATAAAATATTTATAACGGAGTGAGGGAGAGAAAAATCAAGTGATATAAATTACTGGGAATAAAAATGGCGCGGGTATACGAGAGCCAAGCTTATCGTACGTTTGGTCGTGTCGCGTTTCAGGCCGCATTTCCTCCCTCTTTCCACGGTCGACGGGACAGCGGAGTGTCGTTTTCAGGTCAGTTGCCATTATCTTTTCGAAGGTGGATTTTAAATGGCGGGCATCTCCTCGCGGCTCTTTCGCCCGCTCGTTCGGCCCGGCTCCGCTCTGTTTCGCCCGCGAGGCTCGCGATTGCTACCGGATTTCAACCGAAAACGGGTACACGTTTCGCGCGTTCTCGACTTTTCGACACCCCCGCATAACTGGCTGCATCTGCTTCGCTTGCGTCCTCTCGTTCGCGGTCGAAATGGAACGAGAATCACGCTTCCGCCTTCTATTTTGCATAGAAATTATAAAACTTCCCCGGAGCGTCTCCGTTCTATAGCAAGATATTAATTTGTGGGTTAGTTTGCGTAATAGAGATTAGCGAGACGAAACGGGTCGCCAGGATTTGCAGCCGCTTGCAAAATCCTATTTGTTTCCGTACAATTTAGCTACAACGCGGAATAAATTTCGCGTGCGGGTTTGCGCTCGTGTTCGATTTCCGACATCGAGTTAAGCAGGTTGTACAGCTGATATTCGTATATGATTACGGATTTCTCGCGCGTTATTAAGACTTTACTAATCGTGTGTTGAACTTTAGAAAAATTGTGCCTTCGTACTTCTCTGCGATATTATAATTTTTCTTCGACGAAGCTAAATTTGTTAATTTCTGCCGTTTGTCGTTCGACGTAAGGCGCACAATGGACGATAATAACTTATCGATGATGCCACAATAGGAATTCTTACGGCTGTACTCAATGGCCAGAAGAAGGTACGAGGATTTCGTATTGATTTCGTATTTCACGTTTTTACTACTTTGAAAAGCAGCTATTGTGCGTGATACTTCTGCGGTAGAGAAATAAAATTGCTTCTTTCATCCGACCACTGATCCTCGTTCTTGCTGCCATCATTTTCTTCACGGATCCCGTATTAAATTATTTCTTTTGGTTAATTTAAGGGGACAACATTTTTAAACGTGTATCTACAATTTTAGATAATAAACAACTTGCTGCCCTAATTATACTATTTTCTAAATAATAATTAAAAATTCAATTAGTGATAAGAGTAAATGTAACACCGTACTATATCCAATATCTAAGTCCACCCTCTCATTAAACGAATCTGATTATCAACTCCAATATCGCAATTCTCAATCGATATCATTTACCGTAAAAAAAATACATCAAGAATCCTACTGTTTTCTACATTAAATCGATGCCATCTGGGGCATATTCCGCTCAGATTTGTTCAGTCGACCTATTAAAATTAATTCTGATTTGTAATCAATGATCCGTAATGGGAGCACAGCCACTACCCAATATATCGTTGTTTCGCTGTGTTATTTCACCTCCGTAGAAACTATCCGCAATGACCACGAAACACGAGAACACATCTGCCGCTAAACAAATTCTATCAATTATTATGTACCCATGTCGCAGCATTACAAAATCGCTGAAACCCTCTCCACGACTAGAAAAGAGAAACCTCCACTGAACCTCCCGCGGAACGCAATCAAACTACCCTCTTACAGTTTAAAAAGCAGAGGGAACGATCGAGGAATAGAGAAGGAAGAATGAGAGGCAGCATCGAACCGTAACGGACGCGAGGCTCTAAAGCTCGATACAAAGTCCCAACGCGGAAAGGTTTTCGGTGGAAATCTTTTCCCCCGTGGCGCGGCGATAGCGCGAGAGCTTACAAACCTAAGCAGAGGTTACGACGGTTGAACCGCGTGCGAGAGTTAACCCGGCAAAGTGGATACGCTTTACGATCCCTTCCGGCCCGATTCCTCGTCGCGAGGAAGAGGGACGCCGGGGCAATCGTCCGCGTCTTTCTGCCGGATTAGAAATCAGGATTTCGCGAGAACCCAATAAATATAAGATGACAGATAAAGTTACGCGGACGGGGGTGAGCGCCGCCGAGTCGCTGCTACCAATATTCCGCTGGAACCGGAAATGGCCGACCCGACGCTCGCTATGTTTTACGACGCCGATACTCTCGAGGTTACCGTACCGCCAACTTTTCGTCGATATCGTAGGTGAACAGCGGATAGTATTTTAAGCAAATTCTCGATTCGCGGTCGACATGCGCGTTCGACGTCTCCTCTGTGTACTTTTCTCGACATGTCGAACATACGTACGAGTTCGAGTAACTCGTGAAAATTGATCTGTGTCCAAATTACTAATTAAATTCACTACTTTCGTAACTTCGTTTCTTTCGTTTCGAAATATTTTCATACATGAATTGGTTCTGCTTCAATATTTACAGCTCGAACGGGTATTACCAGCGAGTAATCAATGGAATTATTTACCTACGCGATCGGAAATGCACACGGATCGTTATCCGTGAAAGTGTGAGCGGCGTGGATCAACATCGGGTGGTTGATAATGTAAAACGCGGAACGTGCCGCTTAAAGTTGGCGAATTCGAACGTTAATGCGTTACGTGAAGTAGTGCCGTGGAAAGGCCGATGCACGACGCCATCGGACGCTGATGATGAAAGCCATGCGTCGATTGCAGTTTAGATCCTACTTTAACGCAAAGTTTCTCCGCGGTAATGCCCGTTCCGGTTAATATCGACTTATCTCGGCTATTCCATCGTGGTAATAATAATCATGTATCCGTACTATATTGCAGAGAAAGATGGCGGAGCTGATCCCGGCCGTTGTAAGAGCGATAATACAGGGTCAACGATTTACGAGCGTTAAATATCGAATGAACAACGAGCCGAGGGATTTAATTAAAATTACACACCGCCGTGAGGCCACGAGTGTCGAGGCAATTATTTATAGAGTTAATAAATAATCAGCGCGGCCCGGTGTATAATGCAAAATATTATTCCGCAAATTTCTATTAATTTTCGTTATTTTACGACAGCGCGGCGTTGTAAAATATCGGGGCATAAATTCATTACAATTTTAAATACACTCGGAACATGGTGAAATCAATTACATTTACCATCGTCACAGAAGGATATAACGATCATCTATGTCGCTAATAAAAAGAATGTTCGTTCCTTCCTCGATTGGCTCGACGAATAAAATTAATAATCCTCATCGACAGAACGTTATCTATGACGTAAAATCGTAATTTCGTAATAGAAATCGTATCTCGTGTGAAAAGTGATAGCGTTGAACAAATCGTACGCTTGAAAAGCTATATATTTGAACTGTGATAAAAATTCTGCTGGATTAAATTCTCGCAAATATCAAACGTATCCGTATAATGTGGCACGTATGCGTTGGACAAAGCGTTTATGCGGCGATAAGTTCTATGCAAATCGCTGGCGATCGATGAGGGTTGAAGAGGGGTTACTTTTTAGACACATACCTGCAGCGACTGCGGCCAAATGCAAGTCTGATTCCAGTGTCTATCCCCGATGGACGTGGATGGATCGTTGTAGCTGCACCTGTCGGTTCCATTTGCCCCTGCTCTGCCATACTGCGCGACAACGACGGATATGGTGGTACCTAGTGGACACTTCAACGTCATCGACTCCTCGTCGCAGGCTGCGCGCTGGTAGGTCTTCAGGGTGCCTAATAACAAGGCTGTCCATGTGAAAATCGTCGCCAAAGTTTCGCGATACGCCCGATGCACGGTCACAAGAACGAGCAGCGAGCGTGGACGGTCGAGAGCAACGAGAACAGAGTGAAACAAGGTGCACGAAAACAGAGCGAAGACAGAGTTTCACAAAGAACATGCATAAAAGAGCGACATCCAATCCAAGATAACGGTATTAGATTTGCGAGAAAATCGTCATCCGATCGAATCGATTGGGACATGGTCCAACAGCGATATCCAGTGTCAAAGCGTTCCAAGGCACAACAATGGTTGCGCGAAGGAACAGTGTAAAAATCGCGCCAACAAATTCCGATGGAAAAAGGAAAGAAGAGAATGGAAAATAAGCGTAGGACGGACAGGAAAGCAAAAAAGAAGAAGGGAAACGAAGTGCACAAAAAGGTAGGCGAATGAAAGGGATCGCGGAAGGCGGGCGAATTTCACGGGAACGACCGGAAGGAAGGAAACGCCGGGGGCGCGTATCGATCGATGACCCGTAACAGTGTCCCGGCAACGGTGATCAGTTCCGTGGGATTCGCGGTAATTAACGAGTGGATCAACCGGGGGATCGGTCGAGCGTCGATGTATCGATGACATCCGCGGAAACGGTGTCGTTTCGTTTACACGCGAGATACACGCCAGCCGAGGGTTGGGCGTACAACGCGCCACGTTTGCGGAATTCGACGGCCGGTTTGGCCGCGCAACCGCACACGTCGCGTTTCATTCGAACCGATTCGTATCGCCCCGTGGACGACCAGAAGAGAGTTAATAAAAACGAGTGGTTTTTCGTGCAGTCAGTCACGTTTTAAGACGCGATCGCGCGAAGATCGTCGGGACGCGCGACGACATAAAGTTTAACAATCGAGTAACAGACGAGCGAGAATTATTACGGCGCGTTATGACGAAATTGCGGGACCAGTGGAACATTTTGACAGGGTAAAGGTATAATTAACGACGAAGAAGCGAAACGTTTGAAATATGGTAGGCGATGGAAAGCAGAGTTCGAGCAAAAATGAGGATAATAATTTAGAGGCAGGTTACGGAATGCGGCGTAATTAAAAGCGTTCAAGGGGTGCATTACGCAGGCGCAATTAAGTCGTTGTCCCGACAAGGTGTACAGGAAAATGTTGGTGTATCAGTGCGGTCACGATGCGAGCGGTTTGTTAGCATGCCAATGCGGTCACCATCGCCATGATTTATTAACGTGTCATTGTTGTCACCGTCACCACGGTGTACCCAGGCATTGTGGTCACCGTCGCCACGACGCATCGTCGTGTTATCGTGGCCCACCATCACCAGAGTTAATCAGCGTGTCGTCGTTGCCACGCGGATTGTTAGAGTATCGCCGTTTTCACCGTCACCAGCCAAAAAATGGTCCGTGGGAGAGCATGAAAAAAAAAAGAAAAGAACGAAGAAACTTTTGTTAGTATCATGATAACGATATGCGTATTAATTTTAGTGAAAAGTTAATTTGACGAAACATTGCGATAGTTTTGAAAATAATGGTAGCAGAAATGTTTCTGAAATATTTTATCGAGCTTCCACGTTTTATACAGCATACATTATACTTTATGCTAAGCAGGTTGTATAAATTTTTAACTACAGCTGTTCAGAATAATTTATGTATACTTTGGTATAGTATAACGAATGATTAACGGGCTGAATAAGGCACACGTTCGTTACCACACGATGAACATCTCCAACTCTTCCATTCGCCTTCGATAATACGTGAAGTTCGGTCGATTTCCCTCTTTCAGCCCATTAAACGTCAAAATTAATCATCACGCACAAACACAGAATTAATTACCGTACCACCGACAAATATGATTCCGCGGTTGTATAACGAATCCAAACGAGAGCTTTCGTGCGCACGTTAACTCGATTCTATCTAACCAACGCATCGTTAAAACAAATGAAACGCGGGCATTACGCTTAACGAAGTTTCCCTGATATTTCAAAACACCCGAGAACCGCAGAATATTTTATCCGGTTAGGATAGGAACGAATTTCTTACTAATTGGGCGTCAGCAGGTAACGACGCGTGCGAATTTTCTGTCGCCACGCTAGACCGCACGAAAGGTCCGACAGGAGCGCGAAATTCGTCAAGTATTCGAGCATGTGCGAGGCGAGAGATCCGATGGATCGAGGTGGAAGTAGCGAAACCGATAATTCACGCGACCAGACAAGTGCTCTTCGAGGAACATCCGCTCGCGAAACGCTGGCGAAGCTGCGGTGAAACGTGGCTGCGATCGTTCGTACCCCGCTGCTCTCGAAACGGTAATTTCGTTTATGCGGGGGAGGAAAGGTAAATTTCGTTCCAGCGAACGTCTAATTGTGCAGACATCCAGACGGTGGTCGGTGCCATTTTATAAGCTCGGTATCGAGACGTATCACTGTGGGGCTTAACGTATTTGGCGTGGTACTTTACGAATGGATCGAGATTATCGAGTTTAGTGACGCGGAGGATTATCTGGGATTAGCGTTCAGCGGTAAAGGAAGGAAATTCGTATCTGATTCGTACTTTTTGCTGCTCGCAGAGTTCCTCGAAGGGAACTCTCTTTGCTTTCATCTGGAAATTATAGAAATTACAAATTTTTTAAGCACAGAATTTCACTTAATTAAATCCGTCCCGTGTACGATTGAATAAAAAGTTTTTAATTTTTCTTTAATTAAAATTTCAATTATGTATGTCGGTGATACGTACGAAACAAATATGCACGACTAATTAAATGTGAAACCATACGTCTGTCTATTGTAACGCGCTGCCAAGCTTCTGATTCTCATTTCATTGAATCCCAAGAGAAAGAGAAAGAGAGACAGCGATCATAAAAGAGCGAACAAATTTTCGACTGGAAGGAAGAGTTCGCGCATTTCGGATTGCAAATTGCTACACTTCGGCCACCGTCGTTAAAGCGAAGAATCAACGACTTCGAAACGCGGCGGATCCCCCCCGGTTGTGGCCCGTTACTTTTTAATACGCGTTATAAAGCTCGCGGCCGGGGAGATTACGCGGCGCGCAATTACGCGGGGCGCGATCGTACATCTCGAAAGCTCACGACAGCGATTCCTCGTCCTTTTTTGTCCCGGCCGGCTCGTGAACGTTTCAATCCTTCGCCTCGAGTTTCAACGGCGCTGTAACGCCTTTATGAGGCCATTTCTCAAACTTGCAATATCGCGTCGCTCGTTCTTCCGTCTCATTAACTCCATGCGCTCTTTACAAGCGCGCCAGGGGAAAAGATCGGCCGTGTTGGAAGATACGCGTAGCCGTGCTCGCGGCCAACGCCATACGCTCGTGGAATTGCTTTCCACGGGCGGTTCTCCGACCGCGAGCACCGCGGCGATTTGTCTTCCGTAGCCACGCGGATCTCCCTCGGACGGCCTTCGATCGATCGAACAAATTTTTCGATCTCAACGTTTTACCTCGCGCTTGTCGAACGTTGTCCGCTACTCTTTTTTTTCGCCTGCAATATTTGATCGAGTTTATTCCTCCTAACTATTTGGCGGATTTTTTATTTCACTCCCGATAACAAATATTGGTGGATTTTGTCTGCAGTGTTTGAGTTAGGGGCACACCATTTCCATCGAGGACTTCGCTTGGATAACGTGCTCGATTTTTTGTTTTACTCGCAACATCAAATATTTTTGGGTTTTTCTCCGCGTGAAGAACAGTGGGCAAACATCGAACCGATGGTAAACGTTCATTGTTTGAATCTATCATCTTCCATTGCATTACACCTACAAGTTTTCCGTTGTTAAATCGTAATCTTGATGATAAATGTACTCCTGCAAACAGTTCCTCGAGAGTTTCAAATATACACGGCAAGAACCTCGTTAAATTTTAATTATGCACATTCAGAACATTCTTTGTGAAAGCCCTTTTCCTATGGGAAGTGTATAGCTAATTTTTCATGTTAAAAAATATGTTTGCGATCTTTTGTGCATTCTTCTCGACTGTACGCACTGGTTCTCGTTCAACAGGCTACTTCTTTAATACAGCGAATACGTTTCCTCTTTTACGACGGCTTTCGAGGATAGCCCGCCACTGGTTAGTTGGCAATTTTCATATTTTTGAAAACTTTCAATATCCGCACAAAGGAATCCGTTATTCCCATCCTTGTTACCTCTTTCGAGCGTCCACTCGTCGCGAAGTGTCCCTTCTCTATTCCTATATTACGATTAACAAAAGTGGAAACGCAAACAACATAGAGCAGCGCACACTTCGAATCGTGCTCCTCCTCTTAAAGGTTTTAATCTCTATGTTTGGCATGCTGCTGCGCTCGTTTGCACAGTGACGCGAAACCGTGTATCGTATGCGCAAACAAACAGATTTACGAGCTCCAAATTTTCGCATCACGCAATTTTTCGCAGGCAGAGCAGACGAGTACGTGAAAAATTGATATACTTATGAATTTTGGAAATTTTCCTGCGTCTTTTGGATTCAATCTTATTCGTCCCTATGTTTCCTTGGATAATCGTGCAAGCTCAAAAGTTGATTTCGAAATCTTTCTTAATAATTTCCAGTCGAAGGAAACACCACGTCCATAAGAAGCGTCGTACTTCCTCTCGTCTGATCTGTAATCTTTCGTTGCAAATATTTGACCATTTTATGAGTCTTTGTACGTGCAGCACGAGTCGTTCAATCCCCGAACGGGATGCGATCGCATGAAATCACCAGGATCGATCGCCGTCCTACGCGCCGGCTCGTCTGAATTCTGAAAAGCTCTCGAACGAGCAATCGACCACCGCGGACAAAAATATCTTACATTGTGTGGCCATTGTGGCACGCCATCCGCCGCAGTTGCAGCCTGCGCTCGAATGCAGTCGCAGTCGATGAAACGCAATCTATGTAAGTACCGTGCACGGATCAGAAGATTGACGGCGTTGTATGGGTGTCGCTAACAACGAAAATAGCCGTGCTGCGATTTTATTTTCTCGCATTAGAGAAGAAATTTTTCGTAAAACATTTCACATCATATTCTTTCGCCAGCCAACTTGTCGTTACCGCGCAATTTCGATATTCAAATACAAATTAACTCTTTGAACAGCGACCGCTATTTTACAGCCCGGTAGCTTCTTCACAGAGCGTCGTTACAATGGCTTTTGTGGGTTGCAATATTATAACTATTGTTCGATACATGCAAATGAGTAATGGCATAATGAAACCAATCATTCACAATGTTATAACGTCGAAATTTAATTTAAATTATTTCCATGGACTCAATGAACCGCATTGTAAAGTGCAGGACTGTACGTTCGCGAACAGGGTAATTATCATTATGCATATTAAATGCCTCGTCAATTAGCGGTACCTTCGTGCGAGCGTAAAATCTGACTACGTCGATGCGATGTGTAAAACCTGATTAGAAACCGTCGTCACGCGAAAATACGTACATACGTGCCGATACTCTCCGTGGATGTTCCACACGGAGGACCCGTCGCGCGAGTATCCGCCATTCGAGTCACGTACTCGACGTAAAGGCGAAAATCAAAAAGGTTCGCCGTGTCGTCGCGGTAATTTGACTTTCGAGTTGCGAACGCCTTCGCAGTTTTCAGATCCGGCTGGAAATTAACGTTATATCTCGACGAATTTGCGAGAGTTCCTGCGAGAGTCACCTGGACCCGGCGAGTTTCTATGGGATTTCTATGGAGCCACGCTTTTCCATCCGACGGAAGTCGGAAGAGATCGGATTCAGAGTTTGATAAAGGGCAGTTTTATGCAATCTCGTGACGGCTGAGGAGGATATCCTCGAGCCAAGTTTTCTCGGGTGGAGAGTCTCGTGATGATTGTAACGCGTACGGCCACGGTCGCTTTCGGGGGTGGTTCGATTATTATTGGTTTCTAGATTTGGAGTCGAACTTTCGGCTTACTCATTGGAACGGGTTTCAGTGGAATTATCGGCGAAGGAAAGTAGATTCCACCCTTCTGTTCGTTTGCGCGGTAATTACTGCATCCACCATATATATTTAACATTCGATACATTTCTCCAAACTGATTGTTCGCTGCGTCGTACAAATTTTACGAGCTTTACTAATTTTAACGCGACATCCATTTAACTGCGTGTTTGCGATACGAAACCAGCTTTTTTCTGACGGACACATTGAGCCACGACAGGAATACCGTGTCAACCATTATTTAATAAAAATTCGTAACAATTTCGCGATACATCCGCACTGTGACACCCGTCTGGAAATCGATTCCTTCTATCATTTAATACAACCAGAACGATGTAAATGGCGTGCAATGCGGATCGTTCGCGTTTACGTTGCGAAATGCTGCCACGCGATACCACGCAATAAAAATTGATACACGAGTTAACCATCGGCCACGAGGAATATGTACATCGTGTTCGACGCAGAAAAAAAAAACCACCGATCGACATATCGAAACGCATTCTGTTACCAAGCAATTTCTCCGGGATGGTTGCCATCGCGTAACAATTACGAATAGATTAAAAATTGATTCGAATCTGGTAAACATCGAATCGAGGGGTAATAAGGATTCACGCACGGTGGTAATAAAGGAAACCATATAAACGATGGTGCACGTTTAACATCGTGTCGAGACGATAAATATTTCGTGGCCAGTGGATTTTCCAGCTGCGTCGCGATTTAAAACATCCGTTGGCTGACCTCTTATATCAAGAGTGCATCCCGTCCACGGTTGCGCGCGGAGCTGGGTCAAGCTTTTGTGAACAGCCACCAAATTTCTATCTCGGATACGTAGAAAATACAGGGACACGCGTGGCGGGGCATAGACGGAAAGGGATGTTAAATCTGGGCGTCGTTTATGCAGTCGCGACCGCGGGGCTCTTCCACGGGGCACCGTCCGCAACTATTTCGCGTTTCGCGTTATTTAAGATCGCCCCGTTCATCGGCTCTATCCCACCGACGATCGAATCCCGGCCGCCTCCGGGATAAATTGAATTTCGCTGTGCACAATTTTAATGGCTTCCCGCGTTCGTGACGCGATCGTTCCCCGTTCCTTTCACCCGTCAGCAATTTATCGTGCTTGCAAAACGAGCGTTTTATTGTCACGCGCGTATCGACGCCCGAGACGATATCGCCTCGTCGAACTCGCCCCGAATACGGAATTTCACGGTTATTCTTAATTCATCGAGCCGCGTCGCCTCGATACGCCCCTGGAATCGTTGCCGCGTGCATGCTGTATTTTTTTTTAATATAAATAACATCGATACCAATAATAAACGAATCAGCGTACCCCAATAGTGTATATAGAATTGGACTTATGCTTATAAAAAGTGCGACAAAGTATCGATGAGGATCGAGTGAATCGACAGGGTATAATTGCTCGAGCTTAATTAAAACGTCGCGTCCAAAGCGTTCCACATCCTCGAGCCAGTTTTAATCCCGCTACGCCGTGAAAAATACTTGGCGCTAATCAACAGGGCACACACAGTTTAATCAAGCCGGGGGAAAAGTTTAACAGCCTTAAGATAACAGGGGAAAAAGAATGGAACGAACGAGGGGGCGAACTTTCGAGAACGCAACTAATCAACAAGTAAAACACACCGTGCGGAGAGGGTCAAAAGCGAAATCGGAACGAACGGGATCAGAATTCGCTCGACAAAACCGGGGTAACTGGCTAATGAGAGAAATTCCGGTCCGATTTCGAGCGGGTCTCGTATTCACCGTCGCGATAAAACCACGCGGGCCGAATGGAGAGCTAAAGGGAAGTTTCCTTCGCGATTTACGTGCGATCAATCAAACGACGCCGAAGTTAACCCCGAGTTAATTTGTCCGGCCGTTAAGCCGGGCTTTAAAAGGCACTCGAAACGAAAGCTTACCGCCGGATTAGCGTAATGTCCCGGCGATCGAAACGGGTGTCCGCGTGGAACGCTCGCGAGCACAGTGATGCTGTTTAACCAGATACGCGTGGATTAAAAATAATAAAAGAGGAATCAAGCGTGGTAGCATTGACACGGGCGTCGATAAACTTTCTTGCGCGAATCGCTATTTGGTCGTTCGCGATCGCGCGAGCAAGCTGACCGAATTCTATTTACGATTGAACGAAGAATATTAAACGAGGCAAAAAGTCGTGGGAATTGTACGTTCCAGTTGAAAGTGAGCAGCGATAGAGATAGCTAGGATAAAGTGTAACGTGGCTAACGCGATAAATGGAGTTTGCTTTGAAAACGCTCGCCGCAAAAGTGCTCTCCGCCCGAAATTATAATACTACGGACACGTGTGTGTGCGCTAAAAATTAATTTCCATTCAACTTCGTCTCGCATTGTGAACGACAGCCCGACGAGTCTCGTTCGTCGTTGAATTTTTAATGTCCTGTTCAGCGATACCGTTAATTAAAATCGTTGACAGCAATAACGCCGCGCTACGACGATATCATTTTTCGCGGAACACGTCGTTTTAAATTCCGAGCTATTCGATATTCAGAACACTTCGGTCCCCGGTAGTTGCCAGGTATTTACGTTTGAACAACCTAATTTGCGCGAACTTATAACGAGCGAACGGTGACGCTATGCTAACGAGTAATGGCGTTGTTAAAACATTGTAATTTTAACTACACAGGCGATAGTTATGTTTCTTTTTTTTTTTTTTTTTAATAAAAGCTACATACTTTATTATACAAACAGAGCTGTCGTAAAATTACTAGAGTACCGTAGTTAATTATTCATACTAAAAGTAACAACAGTATTTACCCACGTGTTAAATAACATGCGAAACAATTATGCATTCAAACTTTACACCGACGTGTATTTATTTTTCATGATAAAGTATGAAAAATTGCAATTAGCAGTAATTATGATGTGCGCGAAACAGAACGTTTCCCCTGCCCCTTGGCAACCGTAAAAGCCTGGTTGGTATTATGATTTTCCAACGAGATCGTATCACTTCCGGCGTAACGCGAAGCGGAAGACGTATCGTTTCGATCTGCTCGCGAGACAGACCTGTTCGACAAACCTGCTCAGCCCCCTCTACTTTGTTAGAGCAATCGAAATCTGGAAACGATGCCAACTTTTCGAACCTCGATAAGCTGTCGCAGGCATTCTCGAGCTTCTTATCGCGCTCTGCGATTGAAGGGTTACCTTTGTCTTCTATATTTGTGGAGAGGGTCAGAGCTCGAGGTCTCTCTTGAAATAAAAAGTAAGATAAATTTGAGGAAGATCGCGGGCCGTCCTCAGCGGAACGATTCTATTTTACGATTGTACATTTTTTAAGAGGACGGGGTTGCCGATCCACATTCTGGAAAGTCGTTTTTTATCGACGCGGAATTAAATGGTTCGCAGTCGAGGGCGAAATCTTCCAGCGAAACGTATCTAGGTTTCGTTCTGTGGCTCGCAACGAACTTACGGGGTGTAACGAGCCAGAACCGAAGTTAACTTTTCTATTCCCGTGGTCAAGTGGACAATTCGGATAATCTAGCTAATGGAACGACGCGATCGTTCGTTTTCGCCGTGGTAATTTATTCTAGTATATTTTACAAAGTTGCAAGACCAAATACCAGCGTATTAACGGTTCGCTATATATAACGCGGAACGTAAGAACGCGTTTGCCAAAAACAATTCATAGAAGAACATCTACTAAAAATATTGCTGGAATTAATTTAACGATATTGCCTGGTTTTCGAGTTGAAACCTCCACTAAATGCATTATTAATATATTAATTTTGCAAATTTATACCTCTGGTTATTTATATTAATGCCTGTAATATAACCAGATACTGCGGTACGTAACAATTTCCGATGAATTTTATTTCATTGAAAGGATAGTTTACATTTCAGCTTTGATTACGACGATGAATATAATTTTCTTCCAGCGAAATGTTGACGACAAATATTCGTTTGAAACAGGTACATCAATACCTCGCAACACGGGATACGCGAACGTGTATCAGTTTATTCTTTCACGGAATATTCATCGCGCCAACATCCGAAAAAAGGACAGTGCTGCATTATCTGATTACGTGAAACAAGTTTCCATAAACATTCCTATTGTTAAGGTAATTAAACAGAATACCGAAAGGTAACGAAATTTTCCGCGGAATAATACATCCCATCCTCGACTCTTCCATTTTACTTGATTTATGCGAATAAATTAATGGAACTGCAAATAATTGGATATCTGATTGATTACTAAAAAGTATATCGAAACGAGCAATATTTTGCGGTTGTACTGTGTAATCTATAACAATTAAAAATGAGCACGTTCAGCAAATATATAATATTCTTCTCTTGTTGCAGAAAAAATTGTATTACGTCGTTCTAATTAATTTTGATTTTTTAGGATGCTTTGCCAGACTATCTTGAGTTTTGTAGCATTTTAAATCATCAGTATTGTCGACCGTGTGGTACAATAAAAGTGCAATGAAGCAAAGACCATTTGAAAATGAAATATCAACGAACGTAATAAACAATGGTCCATTTAAAACGTGCTCGAAGCACATTGCGTTCGCAATCTATTGAAACTTTTTGACAAATTTGACGACCTCTATATCGTAGAAATTTAGGTATGCGTCCCCAATAATTAATTTCGCTGAAATTAAAATCGATCATCGAAATCAAAATCATCCCATCGTTACAAATTCCCGCTGAAATCTACCCTAT
The DNA here is from genome assembly GCF_050948175.1 of Xylocopa sonorina. Lineage (NCBI taxonomy): Eukaryota > Metazoa > Arthropoda > Insecta > Hymenoptera > Apidae > Xylocopa > Xylocopa sonorina. The sequence continues at coordinate 6,898,700 of NC_135197.1, read as the reverse complement.
TTCTAAAAGCTATTTCATTTTCAATTTCAATCAGAGAAACGATCGCGTTTAAATAAAAGTCGAGCCTTAATTTCCACTTGGTCGTTCCTCTCTCCAACAATCAAGTTGTATTTCACAAAATTGTCTTTTAGAAAACAACCAGTAACCGTCTGTTTGCTTTGCTGTTTCGCGAACAGCAGCCACGGTAGCGATTCCTTTCAATATACTCCCGTCAACAATTTTCCAGCAGAGCCGTTCGCTTGGCTCATCAACGAGAGGGGAAAGAAGCGTGGGACCGTCGATCGATTAAAATCCAAGTCGATGAGTTTTCCGCTCGGTTCCAGGTGCGCAATTCGAAACACGACCCGCATTTGCTCGGAAAATACGAGCACTGGAACGCGGTCGTCGCGCGAAACCCGGCTCCAAAAATGAATTTCATCATGTAGCGACCGGCCACTTCTCTGTTGGAGTCGATTATACTTCGATTTCGGTCGTATATCGAATTAGCCCACCCGCCAACTATTTTTAACGCTCCACGGATCCTCTTCGCGCGTTCTCGTTTATTGCCGTCGTCGATTCGGCGGTAATCTCTTTTACAGTTTTTTTCCATTCCTCTTTTTCCTTTTTTTTTGTTCGTTCGTCGAAAATACACTTCGCGTTTGCACGAACTGTATGCCTTTGTTTGCTGTGTGTTCGTTTCACGCGCTACCTTCCCCTCTTTTTCGTCGTTGACCGTCTATTGGCCGTGTTAGAACAGGTATTTTGTCCAACAGTTGAGGCAGATCTCCATCCGATAATCCTATCTGTTGTCACATAATTTTTCCAGCCATAAAAGAAATAGAGTTCGTAGAGAGCCACGTTTACATCCACCTTCTACTCGACGGCACAGAACAAACAGACTTAGCCGGTGTTTCGCCAATTTCGCCGTTGCTTCCATTTCGACTGATAATTCAGATTAATGCGTTCGCTCGAACAAAGCGGACGACGTCGCTTTCGACGTCTGAAACAGAAGCAGCGCATCAATCAACTTCATCCATCGCTACAATACACCCCCGTTTCTATCTGGCCGGTTCTTTCTTCGCTGACTTTGCTGTACTTTCCATCCCTCGTTCGCCTTATCCACGGACTGAGCCATGGTTAATTCAAATTACCACGACTCGTTCGAACGATTGTTCGTCTTGGTTCGTCCAATGCTGAGTTCCCTTCGCGACAAACTCGAGACTTTCGATATTCAGTCGAGCAGGATACTTTATTAGCGTTGGAGAGATCATTTAGCTACTCGTTGCTGTATTTATTCCACTTGGAGAATTAAACTCCATAAAATCACGCGCGAACTGACGTCGACGCCATTTTGGAAAAGTTCTACGTGGTTAAATGGTCGAGCATGCGTCGTTTTAATTCCCGTTGATGGCGTTCGATCAGCACGGTGCGAAGTGATAACTGAATTTTTTCATCGGTTTAAAAATTCCAGGTAGGCGAGAATTCATCGCGGGGGTAGGGAAAAAAAAAGAAGATCGACATTTCCAGGAGCGTTTATAATCGAAAACCCAATGAAGGATTCAAATAACTGGAATTCACGTTGATTCTGACCTAAATGGACGTCGGCCCCGTTGCGAGCGGATGGGGTACCCGGGTATTGCAAAAGCAATTATGAAATGATGAAACAACGTAGGACACTTCAACAATTGCCGCGATGGCGTTTGCCGAGCATGAAATTCAATTTCGTCGACGTTCGTCGACAGCTTTTCGTTTTGATGAACGAGTATCGCTTGGAAAAAATGAATCATCCGAAGGAGATGACGCAGGAGGAACGTAATCAAAACGCGTTTCGCGGAATTATCGACGAGCGTTGCGCGTACGTTCGAATAATTGATTATCTCGTTTAAAAAGAGTAATTCATCGAAACGATCTATACCTTCGACCCGTAAAAATTCCGCGAGACATTTAAAAAACACGATGTTCCGACTAATAGAAATTTACTCGAACCAGCCGCGACCAATCGTCCGCACTGATATCCATTTTTATCCGACACATTTATCCTCGCCGTGGAAACGTCAGGCTGGTAACGCGATAAACTCGAGACCTGTCCCTTCGCTTGAAAATTGCCTGGATGCAGGAGAAATCGCGTCGTCTCGAACGAGCGATGCAGCTTGCACCGCGTCGTACGTGTGTCGTGCGTCTGGCATGCGTCGAAAGGCGTGAAATTTTCGATCGTCTGTCAGGGAAACTTTCCACGACTCGACGAATCTCCACCGTTCTCTACGCGTTCCAAGCGGAAAAATTCCGTCGCTGGTTGCGCGCGAATCGAAAATATGCGAGCGATCGCGCAGGACGCGCGGTGGTGCGAGGCCATAATGGATTATGTGTTATAACGACCGCGAAGATTAGTATTCCATTGCAATGAGTCAGCAGAACGTTCCTGGAAGAAGCACCTCTATCACCCGCTAATTGCACGTTACAATCATTGTAATGGACTGATTACTGGGATCCGCTGTAACTCCCTCTTCCGGCTGAACGATTAATTGATCATTAACTAATTGGTTCCTCGCGCTGACGGAGACTATCGAGCGGGTTGATAATTGCGTGTCTCGGGGTGATTGGCGTTGGTAAACGTTCTCGTCCATTTATAGGAGTGCGGTCGTTGCGAGTCGAATAATATAAAGTATTTAAAAATGAAAGAAAAAAAATTATTTATTAATTTATCCTGATATTAATTGCAAAAATTATCTAATTTTTTAAATAAAATTGTTACGAAATTAAGTAGGCGACTGTTAGATAGAACCAAGAACTACCCGTAATCCAAATTTAATTGAGTCTGACCCGTCTACCGCTATCGCTACCAAAGTAAAGCGATTTAATAGAATTTTTCAGTAGTATAAGTCAACGATATCCGCTTCTCAGACGGCATATGTTCACTAAAGGGAAGACTCGCGAAGAAAATCTGCGAATTTTTGTTCGACCGTCGCGTTGTTATTATCCAGTTAAATCTACTGCACACAACGGAGGAGCCAGGCAAAGTGAAATTAGTAGAATAACCAAAGAGGAATTTCATTTTTCCTTCGTGTCGTTTCCCGTCGAGATCGTCTCGTTCCCAGCGACGCTAATACTTTTAATTGCTGATCCCACTCCAACGGTCTCCGCGGAGGAGGTTTCGAGCGGTTCTCGGCCCGGCATGAAATTGCAAATGTAAGGAATAAAGCGAGTGAAAAACGGCGTATGCGGGTCGAGAGTCCGGGCCAGCACGCGAAGCGAAAACATTTTACACGGTGGGAGACGTTCTGGAGGACGGCGTGCAGGGACACTTTGCCGCGCGCGACGCGTTTCTTTCCGCGGAGAGGCAGGAAGTGGCTCTTCGCAGTCGAGTTCCTAGATTCTAGCCATCCGACGATCGATCTGTAATTCGCTGAAATTCTGTCTCGACCCACGCGAACCATCGATTCTCACGCGGAGTGGCCATTGTGCCTGCCTCCGTAACGTTTCAGAGATTTACAGCGCTTAAAGCATAAACGTCGCCTTTGGAATCGGAAAGACATTAGCAATTCGAGAACAAAAGGGAACTGAACGTTGGAATAACATTTTCTTAAGTGTCCCAGTCGAATTTCGATATATAATTTAGTCGATTTGATAATAATTTTTTAGGTGTTTGTAAAACGATGCTGAAACAGAATTTCCATCGATTTGTTGCGCCCTTCGAGTTCGTCGCTCGCGTTCTCGCGGCTAAATGCCTCGTGAAATACTCCCGAGGAATCCGTCGGGGACTCGGGATAACCGATTTAGCGGCAATAACCCGTGTGAACGTCTATTTCCGTAATGGAGTGCGAATATCCAGATGGGTTGCCAATACGACGATCGTTTTCATGGTTTTAGCCAGTCATCGGCGATTAACCTTCCGTTCTATCGATTTTATTCTACGATAAAACCACTGGAATTAGAATGGTGATCTGCGCAGCATTTATAACAGCGGGGTAACCATAATTGATTCAAACTCCCAGTTCGCTCGAAAGCTCGTCCGGAAAATTGTACTATCGTTTAATCCCTTCGATATTACAAGAACACGTTGAATCGTATTAAACGATTAAAGTGACGCTTTTCTCCAACCGTTCGTCGCGTTATTTTCCAGCTCCTGGCTCTCGCGTTCAATGTTTTCAGTGCTGCACATCGGTGGAGCGTGGCGAAACGCCTCTTAAAGCATCGCGCGCTATCGTCAGCTCTCCGAGCGGGAAAAAAGGCGGGGAAATTTCAGAAAGTCAGAGAAGTTCACGGTGACGCCCGCGCGGTGTTCGCGGTGTTCGTCGTGAAAGCAAACGCGGCCACAGCCGACGGCTGTGCGGGAGAAACAAGAAAAAACCCGATGAAGAATTTACTGTTTCACGCTGGGAACGCTCCCGGAAATGCATCGCGTTTACCGCGACGTGCATTGTCGCGTTTCGCATTTGCGTTCAGCGATTACGAACAAAACTTCTGAAATTGCGTAGTTCCACGTTCCTCTGGGAAAGATAATGTGTCGTGCGCATGAATAAATTGAACGCATTTGGAGTTTCATCGGTAGTGAAGCCTGTTACCATATCCAAAAGTGTGTGTACGATGATTAACATCATACGTGACTCAATCATCGTACATAAAAATTATATACATATACGGAGGATCCGATCGTGTTACGAGCTGTACCAACAGGAAGCTTGCGAGCATACAGAAACGTTTCCATTATCATAGCCAGCGCAAGCACTTCCGCAAGCAACGCCGCCAGGAATCTATTTCAGCTTATCGAAGCAATCTCCAGCAAGCAGACACGTCGTGAGGTGATTCCACGCGCGCGGGAGACGCTCTCGAGGAGGAACGTTATGCTCGGTGAGTGGTAGTAAACTTTTTAAAACGATAAGCCGCCGACGAGAGCCGCGCCCACCGATAGAAACAAATGCAATTTTCAGTTCGCGAAATTCCATCAGCTCGTCGAGTAAAAGTGGGCACACCGTCGCTCTCGCGCGAGGCTAAGATCGAACGTTCCCTGGGAAAACCGACTTCCTCGCGATCCTTCCTTGGGAAAACACAAACAGACCGCAGAAAAAATTCATCGTCTCCTTTCTCCGCGTGCCGTGAAATGAATAGACAATGATGATAGAGGTTTACGCGACCCGACGAGCCTCTATTTCGGCGAGTGTGCAGCCTGCTCCCAGCTGCGAAACGAAATAACAGCGACGAATGTACTGGTGAGTTCACTTGAACGTAGTAAACGCGGGGAATGGATTGTTTGCACCGTCGTTTCGTATGCTTATCCGACTCTGCTCCATTTTTTATTCAATGTCCGACTCTTCGACGGTGAACTTGCTTCAATTGCGATACATTTTAACCCAGAACGTACGTGCGTTGCCAATTTTTTTCTGTACATTTTGCAAGGTATGACGGACGAGCAATGCTAACTCTGAAGGGCCGTTCGACTAACAGCCGTAAATGATTGATCCACATTTTCGACGAAAACTGAACAGCAACTTACACTCTGAAAAATTTGCTCTCCTGCACTTCCATTTTCTCGCTGACGCGTCATCTTCATTAGGAACTCCGCACGCTTTCTGCAATACAATGTTTACCGTGGTGATCGTAATTAATTCGCAGCTACATTGTTTCCTCGCGATCATTATTAAATCCGCAGTTTCTCGATCGTCAAAGGGAAATTAGCGAAATTCGATTCGCTGGAAGTAACATTCGATATTTAAATTTCACCCTGTCCTGCTGTGTAAGTGTGTCTCGTTGATAATCAAAGCAGCGCAAGGATACTTCGATTGTCCGCGCGCGCTTACCATTGTAGCGATTTTATCGCTTCGAGCGTGAATTTTAATTGACGGTCGCATTACAGTCGCCTCGCGAAGCTTCGATTGTTATTACCGTCCAAAAGCAGTTTCATTCGCAGCGCGATTTATTTGTTCACATTCGAATATCTCAGCGGACCTTACAAATCCAATTTATTTCGTGAGAATTATCCGGAGTGCAACAATACCAGCTTCTTCTATTTCTTAATGCACATACCACGAAAAACCGTCAACGTTACATTATTTCTACCATCCCTCTTGACGTTCACAAATTTCCACATACACAGCGGGTACCGCCAACCCTTCAGATAAGAACAAGTGGCCCCAGCATTAGATGTATGCCGCGTTACACGACGTTTCACCCCCTCGAACAAGAACCTGAAATCCCCGACGCAGCTAGGTGGCGGCGGTAGCTAAGCGTTGAAACAAATTCCAGAGTTAAAACAAAGCAAATAACGTGGACCTGCGAAAAGGTTCCCTGCTAGGCGGAGATCACAAATACGCGGGCAGGGATCACGTAAAGCCCTTCCTTGCGCCTTCCTCCTTTCCCCCCGTTACCCTCGACTATCTTCGTTGTCCTTAATTCCTTATCAAGCAGTAAGCGGGACTGATTAAACAGATTTTGTCCTCTGTCGCGGACGGTGAGCTCCGCCGTGGGAATTAAGTTGAATTACATTTGTAACGGCGGCCCGCGTCGCATGGAAAATGCCACGGAGATTCGAGAGACGGGGCGGAAAGGTGGAGGAGGAAGAAAAAAAGAGGAGCAAGGGGCGTCGCTGAAGAATGGCGAGGCTGGAAGAAGCCCCGGTCTCGACGAGGATTAATTAAATTGTTTTTAAAGCGGCCAGCTCGGGCGGACACCTCTACGAACGTTAACGTTAATTAATTGGATCCTTGGATCGAACGAGTTAGTCTCGTTGCGGTGGTGCCCGCGAGCTCGTGACGATATTCCTCGTTACGTGTAAATTGTATCGTGCCTTCTATTGTCGATTAAAGATAAATTAAAAAAGATAAATACTCGAGAAGTTCTTTGTATTTGGCGAGATTGCGACAAGTCGTAAGGTTGTTGGAATAGTTTTATCGTTAGGAGCGATTAAAATTCGTATTATGACAGCTTCAGAGCCTGCAGGCGAGAATGATAAGTTTCTTCGAGAGAGGATGCATCCTTCGCTCGATCAATCGAGGCAAATAATTGATCGTTGCGTCAGGATTCGATGAGCCAATTATCCGGTTGCCCAAGATCCGCCTACGGGAAACGAATCTCCGCGAAATTGGACGGATTATTAGGGAGATTCGATTTTACCATCGTTTACGATCCAACTTTTATCGCGAGAGATTGCGTTTCATTGTCGGGAAACGTTCCAGCGTTAACGGGGAAATACGTTGCCGGGGATAGCTTGCAATTATCGCGGATGAAAACGAGTGAAACTTGTGCTCTGAAATTTTTTTAACGAAGCCAGAGATTATGTGTGAGAAATACGCGCGTTGGCGGGTTTATAACAGTGAGACGATCGATATAGAAAGCTGCCATGAAATTTGTACGCGATTTAAAAAATATCAGACTCTCAAGAATAGAAGATAAAATGTGGATCGAAAGTATTCCACGAGATAGTGCGCGTACGGTTCGCGTACAACGCCCACACGTGCGATAAGTAGATTCAGTGCGGCTGACCGGGCAGCTCGCCTGGCTGAATCTACTTACAATTAGTGGCGGCTTGGTCCGACCGTAATTTTAGAACGCCCTGGGATTTTTAACGTGGAATTTACAGATGAAAGATCGTGAAATATGAAAACAATTTTTAGCAAACTTTTTAAAGACAAATTCGAAGAATGAAAACTTTTCTCGTACTCTCTTCTTCTCGTACTTAACTTCAAGACTCTGACTTCGATCGCTCCCTCTCATCGATCTCTCTGCGAACGTGCATAAACGTTTACGTCCACTTGCTGGCCCGATATTCTCTACCGGCGACCAATTTCTCAGTAGCGAAAGGGTTAAACGTTTCTACGTAACTTCCGCTGGTGCAATTCCGTTGAAACGGTTCGGATAGTATCAACGAGGGTGCACGCGTTTGTTCCGTCACGCGAATAATACGAAAGTTCGCGTTTATATAGGAGCACGCGGAACGGAGGTTGGTTCACCCACACCTGCACCCTTCGCCCTTTCGCGGCTGGTTCTCGCGGTGTCGCGCACACGAGATTAAACGTGCTCCAGTCGGATAATCTTAACTCGGCCTTTTCCACGGCATTATAGCCAACGAAGCGCGTGGCTGAATAATATTAGCAAACTCCGTGGGGCTGTTTAAACGGACGCCTTTCTATGGGTCCTCGAGTAACTGCTGTTTCTTCGTGACCGGAATTTCTGACTGACCCTGACGGAGCAGACGATGGACTACGAGATCGCTTCGAGATGATCGGGACACAGCCTCGAGGGAAGATTGCATCGATTGATCTTCCATGTCGAATCGATCGTCGAACATCTTGCGATAGAGCATAGAAAATTGTATAAATTTAGCTAAGGAAGTTTCATCGATTTTCAATTGCACAGAAATTTCTCACAACGAACAAGGTCTCTTAGAAACTTCTAATGAGATAAATGGTGTCTATGCCGTTGTACAAGTTTGATACTATTGTCCACAAGACGCCTCTAGTCCCGGTATACTTTGAGAGCTTACAGAATATCAAAGCTAACAGAGAGAACTTCTTGCACACAAACCAACCTCGCTTGTCTATTCTGTAGCATATCAACGATGTTCCTCTTGCAAAATCGCAACGAACAATGTGAATTTTCTTTGTTCAATGCGTAATTTATTGAACGAAATTACAGTTGATCGATTCCTAAATTTTCGTCGAACAATCGTTCCCCCTGCAATCACTTGCATCGCGTTATTTCAAGAAGCTACGAAGCGCGAACGTTGAACAGAAACTAAACAGCCTACATCCACTCGAGCCCACTTTGCTCATCGTCGTGTCGGTTCGAGGAAACGACGACTGCCGTTACAAATGAATAATATATAGGGAGGCGCGTACACGGGAAAGCAATTACATTCGGTTTAGAGAAGGCCCGTGTCTCTTTCACGCGACACAGCTAACGCTGATGGCGACACGGGAACTATCTTAGCGTGGCGAGAAAATGCACGCGGGACGAAGGACCAACGATCCGTGGACGCTGTCTGGATTGTTCTGACTCGTTTGCTCGCGCGATGCATGGACATTGACGCGTAGATTGGGTGGGCTCGATTTTAGAACGAGATCGCGGGTACGCGCGGGCGTTGACTTAGCTAAGAAAACGAAAGTCGACAGGACAGCTGCGAGATTTATTAAGACGAGCGAATCGTCGTCCCGCGGGGCCAAATTTATTTTCACAGCGATGAAAAATTGCGTCGTTCGGTAGACGTACGGATGATTCAGGAGCGGAGAGGCGAAAAAAGGGGGAAAGAAAACGAAGTACTTCCTGGCCACGTTGTTTCGAGTGGAGGTTGCTTGTTGTTTCTAAAAAAGAAAGGCAAACAAATGGGTGAAAAGATAGTGAAAAATTTGTTACAACAGCGGCGCGATGATTACAGAAACTGTGCACGCGTGTGATTTCAGTGGGTTTTTGTTTTTTGCTGCAGCGTTATGAAACTGATCGATAAGGATTCGAATTATTTATAGAACTGAAAATTCGTCCGATTTAATTAATCGCGATGATAGGAGTAATTAGCTAGATTTAAAATTACCGCAAATCGGCCTGACGCGTATAATCTGACCCACTTCATCCCAGACAGGATTCCAATTGCTACAAACAAATGCCACTAAATGCCATATCCCGTTTTAATTACAAATTGCAAAATACTCGCGCAGAAATTAATCCTGCTATAAATAATGATTATTTCCATCGTTAATTTAAACTACGATAACCAGTTCATATTCCACTCGTACCCATGTGTTATAATTCGCAGCAATTTTCAAAGTGTGCACACGAATCGTTAAAGTACATTAAAACTAAGTAGCATCATCTGTACAGAAAGCGAGCATTGCCCGCCACGTTGATTTGACGGCGTGGACGTAAATAAAAACGTAATACGAGCTTCCTGTAATTTTCCTACGGCTGGTCGAAACGTCTGGCCAACAAATATCGCGAAGGAAAAGAGGAACGGACGCATAAATACATCGTATCGAAATTCAATGCGGAGTCGCGCGGCGCGGTTGAAGAGAAACGAGAAACGTCGGCCATAAGTCATCGCGTCGATGAGACCTTGGAGAACGGCCAAGAAGAGACACACGCGCGGATAAGGAATAATAACGCGATAAGCGAAACGAGTGTCGCGGCGGAACGATTTTTCATCGGAAGATTAAATGGATTAGGTCCCTCAGCGTGGCGTTTCCAAAGGATTTATGTCTATTTTCCGGCCGCGTTCGTTGATTCGTACGTAACGCTTGTCGCGTGACTCGGTGAGGAATTTGAATTTATCGATCCGTCTGCAGTCGTCGCGTCCCGCGGGACTAACTCGAATTTGAAAATTTCAGATCCGTTCTCGTGCCTCGTCGTTGGATAAAACAGTCCAGTAGAATCGCTTGTCTGTCCCCCCAAAAAATTTCAAATTTAATAACGCGAAAATACGTGCAACTCGAAGGATCGGCGAGCGCAAGTTTAAATTGAAGTATTTCGTTCGATGACGATGATGCGAAAAGTCGAAGGAAGTAGGAACTTTTTCAGGAGCGGTCTCAGTCTCTGTCGAGTTTGGAAACAAAACGCGGCCCGAAGTTGAAGCGAACAAGGAACCCCGACGAATTGAAACTCGACTCGGGAGTAACCCCGTTTCCCTGGGTAGAAAACGGTAAATATAAAATCGTGTCAGGCTACAATTCTCTTATTAATCGCGACGACGAGAATATCGTCGAATGTCATCAGACCCGTGAAAATACGCGAGAAATCGAGACGTCGCGAAAGAATTCCGCCTTGCTCTCCACTAAAAATGCTCTCTACAAATTCTACCAAGTGTAAACGATAAAAATTCCGCAAAAAATACTGTAATCTTCCATCATGTTATCATTTATACCATACAAAAATTAACACTTACTCGATCTTAGGAGGAGAAGACTCTCTTATTAGATAGAAGATCCAATGATTCACGTAAGGACAATATTCAGACGGAAGGACGTGCTGTATCTCGTTACCGCTTTGTGCACATCCTAAGTGGGTTGTGGTCCTGGCTCGGACTGCGCGAGCAAAGTATACACGCTGGAAACGCGCGTTTCACAGGGCAAATTGCTTATTGCGGTGCCGCGGTAATATGTAATTTTCCAGCATCACGGGTCAAACGATCTGTCCGCAGCGGCATTACGGCTGACAATCGGCGTCGCTTTTGGTTAACGCCAAGAAATCGCCGGCAATTCCGCGGAGGCCACTTTACGCCGCGTTAAGCTCGCGTTGCATCCCTCTTGTCAACCGAGCACTTGCGTTTTACGGTTGTTAGCTGTACGAACGTGGTCCACCCCGATTTTCATCGTCACAAGTAGATTGGATACGCGAGAGAAATTCGAGTTACCCCGTGGAGATGTTTCAGCGATCGTGTAAACGGGACGTACAATTTCGTCGATGTTACCGTCGAATCTAACACTGCCAAAGCGAAGGTACTCGAACTAGTTCCTTTTTACGATATCTGGATGCTTCTCTTCAAGTGAAACTAATAAGAGAAAAAGGTACGCTTCAAGCAATTTTCAGAAAGTAATTGCCAGGAACTTACAGGATAATCTACCTGGGGGATGACCCGAGTATATCTCCAATTTAAGAACGGGAACTGAACTTTACGAATTCGGATGGTACCTTAAATCACCATCAACTTCGCGTTACATTAAACACTGTACTCCGCACAGCAGCGTAGCGTAACCGGAAAATTGCGAAACTTTCATCCCTAACTATTTTCCAATATCCCGCTAATACGCGGGGGAGTACAAGTCACCGAGGGTGGACGATAAATAAAGGGTAAACGGATTAACCAGTAAATCCGCGAGTTTCACGGTGCAATATGCAAACTCGTGTAAACAGTCTGGCGTCGAATTCGACTGCGAATATTCGTTCGTATACGCTCGCGGAGCAATCGAGTCGCGTAATCGCCGCGATCCGTCGCGTGCGATTAAAAGTTGAACGGGTCCCGGCGTAACGAAACGAAAAGGAATCGATTTCGAATTTTTCGCGCGCGGAGCATTCCTACGTTCCGTGCTCTGGTTTATGGCGCGCGTATTGAAGTGGCTCGCGACGGAGACGAGGCGCGTGCAACGAGAAACGAGAGGCGAGACAGGCTGCGTAGACGATCCAACAGAGTCGCCTTTGTCCCGGAGTCGATCCCCGGCTCTACGACTCCGCCAATTAACCGTCGAATGAAAGAAACCGCCGCTACCGCCGGCCTATAATGAACCAGTGTATCGTGGAAAACGGCGTCTGGACTTTTGTGAGTGACGCGACGCTTCTTCTGTTCGATCACTTGACTTAACTGCCGGTTCTGTTCGTCGGATGTGCTGCAGTTCGTTCGTCGAGGTGATAGTTTTTCGCCTCGCGGAGTCGTTTCACGAGTTTCTTCAATATTTCCGGGATTAACAGACGCGTTATAAGTGATGTACGAGATACATTATAACTGAAATAGAAATGTGACATTTCTACGGACTCCGCACGGTTTACATTTATTTTATGATCGTTCGTGCAAATCAAATTTAATTAAATTCTGATCGATTCTGAATTTCATAAAGCTTCGCTGTAATTGATATTATAGGAGAACCTGTTATCGGTTATTCGACAGTCTGATTAATAACAGTTTTCGTGTACGATAACAGAATCTCGTTACACGAAGGACCCTTCGTCTTCATTCTCTGATAAATTCGGACATCAAAAACGGTAATTTACGAGACAGAATCCTTTTTCCGCGGGCCCCTGTGTTACGTTTTTAATGTTCATACATCATTCATGTTAACGCACGTGGCCTCTCGCGTGTACACACGTAATACCTTATTCATCATTTTGACATTCGTCCCACTGTCACTGACAAGCAATCTCTCATTCCCTAAAAATTACCCTCGAAACGTCCCAAAAAGCGTCTACGCCAGCTGAGCCCAATCGGGACGCGAGTTCGCAATCTTTCAAACGTTCTCGTAACGAATTCCGAACGTTACTCTCAGCCGAATCGAGGGGGTTCGTAATTTTCCAAATTTCAAAATCAATTCGAACGCCTCGCCTAAGAGTCGAACAGATTAATCCGCCAACAAATTCCTATCAACGGGAGAGGGTTAGCTCGCGGCGAAGGCGGAATCGAGACTGCAATATTACGCGAGAAATTTCCGCGCTGGAATCTCCGGGGCGATGAACGAAAGGAACGGTAGCCGACGTGCACGCATGCACCTCGGGGCGAGTGGTTCTCCCCACGTGGAACGCAAAGGCACGTTTCGACGCCGCGTTTCTGCATTTTGCGACCGGCTAAACTGCCTACGTGTCTGCACCGTCCTGACGCGAAAATGCCGTTTTCCTCGCACGACCCGGCGATATTAATCGCGCGCAATTTCGACTCTGATTTAAGCTTTGGCTCGCAAGACAATGTAGAGAAAAATCGTTCGCGAGTCTGCTCGATTCGATGACGTTCATCCGGATAACGTTCGCCTTTCGGTTTCTTAGTACCAATTTCTTGGACTCGATTGCGTTCGTTCGATCGAAACAATCCCTGGGGACTCGAGGATAGCCTTTCATCGCGTTCGTGTCGTAAACCGCGACGCTAAGAGCGGTGGTGAGCGATTTCGAGCGAGAAAAGTGCAATGAAATGATGGAATATAACGTGTATCTAATATTGGAGAAGCGTGAAGGCGTAAGATATTCTGGGATCTCTTTATGTTTTGTTTGAGAGCTTTCAAAAGCCAGAAAGAGAAAAAGAGAGAGAGAGAGAGAGATTAAGGAGGAGGGAAAAGTAATTTGTAACCGGAGTTCGAAGGTCCCGTTTGCGAGGAAAGGATCCGCGCGAAATTGCGCTTTTTAAAAATATGAAGTGCCGCAGGAACATTATGTAAATATTCGTAGCACACTATGAATACGGCATAAACGGGTCAAGGGTTTCAAAGAAGTGTAAAGGGTAAAAGGAAGAAACGCGGATCTTCGTTGGGAAAAAATCAGTAGCCAGTGGCTTCAACAAACATTTCGAAAAAGGTATCCAAGTGTTTTCGCAAGGGCCAGCGGGCCTTTTCAATCCGCGGGATTAATTTCACTTAGCTACTTAATTGCAGTTCAGCCTCTTTGGGAAATCATCGGGTAGAGCAAACGACCCTTCGAAGATCGGATTCCGAATTAAATCCTTCAATGCGGTCTAATCTACGTTTATAAAGGGTTCTTTGAAAGTAACTAGAAATTGAGCAAATAAAGATAGAAATCACGTTTCGATTCGGCAACGCGATTTACCGCGTCCATACGCGAATGCGTGGTATTACCGTTTCTACCTTGTTGCAAATTTAAAAACTGTATTCTCTCCGCTTCGTTATACTTTTCACGTACGAATGGAAATATTGTGAAAGTTAAAATAGCTTTTCGACCTCAAAACCATCTGGCCGCCGTTTAATAGGATTAAGAAGAGCCGAAAAGAGCAAAGAGCCGAGGAACGGAGGGAATGAAAAATGACACGGGAAAGTTGAAAGAGAATTAAGGGTGAAAAATAGAGTCAAAAACGCAGATCTGTAAAACGAAAAGAGAAAGCATCGAGACCTAGCGGTGTGGATGAAAAATCACTGAAAGAAGAACCCAGAGAACTAATACGCGGAGATAGAGAGACCGTGGATGGAAGGTAGAAACTTTCGGCCGTGTTTCACAAAAGGAATCGAGACAGACGTAACGACCACGAAAAGGTCGTGGCTGATGAATTTTATGACGCCTGTGCAATAGAAGGGAACGACCGTTCCGTAGTTTAGTTCAACGTACACCGAATCGACACGTCTGTGTAACGTATGGGGGGCGCCCATCGATCGACTCCTGGCCATTGGCGAAAGGATTTCGAGTGCACTTACGTCGTTCCAAAAATCTTGGCCAGCGGCGAGATACAGAGAGCGAAATATTGTTTTATCCTGTGGCCGCGGCGCCTTTAACGCGCGGCTGATCATTTTTTCCACCCTTGAACCCGGCTCGAAATCGCTGCCCATTCCCGACCTCGCGTCAAGAGGGATAATATTGTGCGTCGCTCGAATAACACCGATAAAATGGATGTTCTTGTACGACCACGCTCGACATTTCGTGCCCCTGCTTATCTTTTATTTTCCAACCTTCCATAGGGTCGCTATGGTTATTGATACTGAAAATATTGCACTTCCCGCGAAGTGCTACACCGCAGACGGCGTTCTGAATTTTAGTGAAAAAGAAATTGGGCAATTTTTAGCTTTTTTTTCGTACACGAGGGAGATTTTGGTAGATACCCGGTAAATGAGCTCGCAGAGAAGAGGAATATCGCATGAGCTTGGCTAGTATTAAGAGAAGATACGTGAGAAAAAAATACAATATGAAGTTAACGTAGTAGATAAATTAGAAGATTGATTTTGTAAGAGCCATTATATTTTTATGCGAAAGATATAGTGTGACGTTAACAGTGCGTCATTGTCAAGTGTTTTGTGTCATCGATGTGACTGATCATCGCATAAAATGTATTACCTTACAGTTTTAACTAATTTCGTGATCCTTCTTCAAGCGTTTGATACTTTGTCTAAAAATATATTCTTCACGGCTCTTTGACTGGCTCTATACATGCGCATTCGTTGGCGTCAAAATATAGATGCGGATTAAGCGCGCAGTAATTAAACGATCTAACTACCAGCATGGAGGGACATAAAGAAACGGAGGCAAGAAGCTTTCAAGTGGTTTTTCGTGTACAACTGATTTCTCCTCGCGAAACACGTCGTATTCTCCAAGAAATAAATCGTCGCGTTCATTCTGCACGAAACGAACTTCGTGACGTCCAAAATAGGAGGGACGTTTCCCTGTTAAAAAATGTACATCGCTCAGTATGCGGGTTCCTGCTCCGCGACGTTTTAAAATTGAAACTGTACAAGTGTAACGAAATTTTATTTCAGCCTCGCAGAAGGCGTCCTCTTTAACGCGTGCTGGAAATTTGTCACAATTTTTGCGCCGCCGCAATTTCCCTCGTGAGTCGACGGAACACGGTCCCGTCGACCGATTTAACCCTTTGCGCTCGACGACTTTCTCGGTCGGGCGCCGCTGCAACTCGAGACGATTTCGTGCGCAAATGAATTTATATACGCATTAGCATACGAAAGCGTTATATTTTGATATATTATCTGTGTTCACACTTTGAAAGACATAATTATCGAAGTTCGAGACCTGTAGTTGCGTTTGGTGTGATATTTTACATAAACACTTACCAAGATATCCTGAATTGGCAGAATCTTGTGAGTCATCGCTGCTACTTCCGGATTCACTGTCTATTACTCCTAATTTTTCTACTTCTCACACCCGATACATCGCTGCTTACACTTGCTCTACCGCCAATATCACCATGGATAGATAAATTTCCGACCAATTGAAAATCAAACTCGCGTTAAAACTTTCAAACGAGTGGCACAAAATTTCACGATACGTATGCTCGCTACAATCGTCAAGACTGTACTAACGCTAAACACATCATATTCAGGACTACAGTTCGTAGAGGAAATTTATCTTAATCCCCAATTTACGTCACAATGTCACTTTCCAACCGAAGACATAAACAGCCTGAGGGTCCTATTCCCCGAACCAATACTTCGCTTCTATCAACTGGAGATAACGAAATTCAGGATAAACAGAGACTGTCGCCTCTCGCTCGAGTTGCCACGCGAAACATCGTGGCGAGCGAGAGAGTCGTCGTTCGAGCGCAAAAGGTTAAAACGCTTTATAAATACTCGAGGTACACGCTCCGGGTTCGGCGTGCACACGCCTCGATACTCTTCTCCGCGGACGCGTCCTCCCGTTTATTGGTAATAATTAATCGGTGGCGCAATTAGGCTAACGATACCAGGGCCAAACGGCGGGTCCCTTGTTACGCTGACGGTTCATTGCGTAAACAAAAATAACTTGGCTCGTTTCCACGCGGTGCACGTTGAACCCCTTGCCGGTCGGGATCCTCGGGAACGGGTAGCTGAAATAGAAACCTGCCACGTGCCGCGAAACAACCGTATAAACAAGTATACCGCGGCGTGACGTTTCAAACGAATCTGGCCGTTTTGCAGCCACGTTCCTTCTACCTGCCTCTCGAGCATGGTGGCGTGCTGTTGCGACGAAGGGATCGAGGTCACGGACAGAATAACTTTCTTATGGAGACTGAAACGATTTTCTTCCTTTTCTAGGCAGAATGCTGTTCGAGTACGCGAGGACTAGAGGCAGAATTCATTTGCAAAAGATGTAAATTGCAAACATGTATTTAATTATTATTGGTGTCGATGTATCATCGCAAACATGCATGTATGCATACCATCCAATCAACTGAAGATATAAACAGTTACAATATACGTTTCCAAACCATTCCATTTCTCATGAATATCACGTATTTTTCTTGTCCATATTATTCGAATATCAAGCGGCGAACAAATCCCGCTGTTATCAATCAAACCAGCGAAAAGGGACCGATGAAAACCACCGCGAACACATGCAACAACTTCACCGTTAAACACTTGTCTGCAAAAAAGAAAAACGTCACGAACAAAGGACATTGTATCTGAGTGGACAAAAAAAGCAACGCCAGTCTCCCGTCCCGCCCACGGAGAGTACAAAAAAGGAAGAGAAACAAGGTAAAAACTTCAATCGAGCGAGGCAGAATCGAAATCACAGCCTCGGGATCTCGGCTCCGCCCACGGTTTCCGTCAACGACCGCCGCACCGGCAGACCAACTCGGATCGTCGAAAGAGTACTCGTTAAAAATTATTACCGAGCCTTCGACTCTCGCGACCAGGCGTACCCAGTTACCCGGGACTCCTTCTTTTCCATCAGGCTCCGCCTTTTGCTAATAATTGCCAGGCTCGTTATCTGCGCGCGTGGAGACTGCAGGCATCCGTTTCGCACGCGAACAAAACGCGTATCTACCCTGCTGCGCGCAGCTCGAAAGGGTGGACGCGACCGGAGGCGCGCGCCCTCGCGCGTCCTGCCACCAGTTCCGCCCTAATAAACGCGGCCCCTAATTAAGATTTCGCCGATTAAACTACCCAGCCGCGTGCAGCCGCGCGTCCACGATCGAACTTCGTTTCTTTCGACGTTAACTCGGCTCGTTTAGCCCGCGAGGTAATCCGCGTGTGTTTACCGTGATTCTCGCGATACCTAATCCCTGACTAGATCCAGTTTCGCACAGTTCCTCGCGATCATCGACGTTCGTAAAATCAATTATCCGGAGATAAACAGATCTCGCGCCTCTTTCGTTTCGACGTGAATTCAATTTCGGCAAGACTAATATTTTATTCTCATTCGAGCACTCGCGAGAGTTGCTTCCGACTGCTTTTGTGATCGGCGATTTTCTGGCGTACCGGGAACTGAATTAATCCACGGCGATTTGATCGAGTTAGAAAAGTTTGAACATCGCCCAGCTGGATGGGAACGGTTTATAATTTTGTTGTTAATTAGAGGAACTTCGTAATTCATGGACAACCTTCGAGAAATTGAGTAAATTCCAAGTTAATATAATAGAAACTTTCGTACGCGCATGTTGACGCTTAGTCGAAATGAAATAATCGTGCTCTCAGCTCGCTGACATTTTTGCGCACCCCTCTGCTCTCTCTACGATCTTCTCGTCAGTCGAGAATATTCTCGCCAACGATTGTTTCAACAATTGAAAGGTGCCACGTTTCCAGGGAAAATTAAAACGATTAACAGTAACATAAAAACGAGCGATGAAGCCGTTATCTCCAGAAGTACAGAAATAAATAACGAATGGGTAGTTGCTCGAACAAACAAATTCCGAGGCTACGTTTATTTCTCTCGTGGAAATCAAAGGCAACGTTCGAGCATCGGTTCAGCCTCCCACCCTAGCATCTCCGAAAATAACCAATCGTCCAAACGAAACTACTTTTCGGCTGTACCCTCGCTAAATTCCGCGTACGGAACATTTGTTTATCCACTTCGTATACGTCAACGGTAATTCTGAACAGCGGGTGGCTGACGATGTTTCCAACTGCTGCATACAGAGTGTTAAATAATTGGTGTTACCACCGTCGAGAGGCAGACTTGTGCATCTCTTTGCTAATATCTTGCTAGCCACGTAACACTCTGTACAGACGCCTTTACATTCATACGACGAGACAAAACGTCGCGTCCTCGCGAATTTTCCATCGTGAGGTGCATATCGCGGAGAATTCGAATCTCGTCTCATGGCACAGGAAGGGTGACGAATTAGGGGATGAAGAGCGGTTGGGTCGCGTACACGCGCGCTGTTGTCACGGGTCGAACGAGAGGCACGCGTGCAGATAAACGCACCTGTTAAACCGAACCGTCGCTGGTCCCTACCAGTCGAAGGATAACCCATTCATTACACCAGCGGCTGTGACGTCACTGGCGCAGTTAATCCTACCGCTTAACGAGCCGAAATTTGTCCGCGCGGTGCGGTGCCATTAAACGTGGCCAGCGGAATAGAAAATTTGGGGAAGGGCTGATGATAGGTGGCGCAAAACTAGCAAGCGTTCGGAGAAATGAGGCTGAAAATACTGCGTCGATATATGTGCGCGCACGTGTGTCCAAAGAGGGAATGAGAAGTGGAGGAAACTAAAGTAGAGAAGGAAAACACGTGTAGTGTTTATGCTCGTAGTTATTACGGAATAACTCTCGAAGTTGGTAGCGTCTGCGCGTGGTGCGCTGTTTTAAAGACGCCCAGAGGACTACCCTAGAATTTGGGAATTACGGTATTTTTACCCTCGTGCAGCTAACCGCTGACAAGACCTTGGGATTGTAAGTTAGAGATACCAGGGGTAAGTTAAAAATTGGAGAAAGGAAACGGGTTCGTGGAGCAGGTTATAAAGAGCAGAGTAATGACCGCAGTGTACGTGAAGGAAAATGGAGTAGAACGGAGGGGCGCTTTTTATGAGTTTATTGTAGCTGAGCCATTGTGAAGTTCGAGTAATTAAGAAGAGGAACGAAGAATTTCTGAACAACGATCCGCGGTTTATAATTCGCAGCGAAAGGGAGAAACAAGAACTTCTGGAAACAGATAAGTGAGTTCCATCTCGATATTTCGCTCGCTCGGAAGAAGGTACTGTTGATCATTTGTTTTTCGTATTTGTAGTAGCACTCTAGTAGTACTCTAATAATAATAGTATAATGATATCGCACAATAGTATGTAATAATGAGGAAAATATTGAAGAAGATGGAGCAAATTCAAGGGCAAGAAACTAGCTCTGAGCAAGATTAAATAACGAGACAAGAAAAAAAGCGACGCAGCTAGACAGGTAAATTTGTAAAACAGGAAATACACAAAGGAAGACAGATAAGTGCGGCGAACTCGGAAAAGATATCGAAAATGATCAATCAGTGGAAGGAAAAATGGAAATAATAATATCGCAGGGTACAATCTAGATAGAAAAGATGTTTCAGAAATGTGGACCGTTGCTTTGTCCCGATGATGTATGAAATTTATCATGCGGTTTCACCGTGTTCTTTACGTCTGTGACGGACGTCTCCCAAATTTTTTCTCATATCCGCAACGTATTAGAGAGGTGAAGATAAATGAGACATTTCGAATTCAAAATATTTCACGTAGCTGAATAATCTTATTCCTTGCCGAATATTGTTTCCATTTTTCTTGCAACTGATTACTTTTCTTATACCACTTAAATTGATAGCAGCTTCATTTTTGTATGACTGCGATACATCCTTGAATCTGTGGTCAGTTTTCGTTCTGATATGTGGGACAACTATCTGAGATGACGTTCGAACGATGATAATGATAAAGATAAGAAACGAAATTGTTCAAAATTGTTATCACTTCGAGATGATTTTATCCGTTGAATTCAGTTATCGCGCGAAATAATTTTTCCACGGATCATCATAGTCAATTTCCCGTGTCCAAATATACTAGCGATTGAAGAGGAGTCGAACGACGCCGCGCGAACTTTCAGGCCGTGAATCTGAATTTTAAATGCGCCTCGAATGAACCGCCGCCTTTTTTTTCTCCCCGTCGTCGCGGGACTCGCGGAAATCTGTATTCAAAATGTCCACGAATCCGCGAGTCGTCGTTTTCTTGTTAGGAAACATCTTCAAAGTTGGTCGCGCCAAGAAATGTCTGGCGAAGTGCACTTCTACGTGCTCATGAATATATCGTCACATTATCTATGCATATTTCTATGCAGCGAACGTAATCCCCTTCAACTCGATTAAAATGAAATCGAAATACGAATTACGTTAGACTAGCGTGACTAAATCCACAGAGCATATTACAATGCGTTCTGTACCATTTGGAATTTACATTCTCTGAACTACGCGAGCAAGATTTTATCACACAACTCTCTAACTTCGATAAAACGATAATATTCCATCAACGAGTGGAAGATCTCGCATACCAAACGAATGTTTCCACTTCTGACTACTTTTATGTGCGTCTACGAATAGTAGAATCCGACAGGAAGGTCCTGGAACCGATTTACGTCGCAAGTCTGACTTATCGTTGATATCTTTCACTTGATGCTCGTAAGCGACTTCTTGCTACTTAGCTTTCAGCTAGAAAACGTTGTCTAAACCATAAATATTTGCGTGTACCTTACTCGTACACTTGCAAATCACAAGAATTATAAATATTAACCAACCATTAATTGCCACATTAAAGATACAATGGAGTGTCTCCAAGAATGCTAACTCTTCGTCTTCAATGGGATAAAAGGCGAACGAATTATTCATGGTTACCGCTAAACGAGGGAAAGGAACCGTGAGAGCACGTTTGAGACCCGGGGAACTGAAGAATGGGGAAGAAAAGCGGGTTATTAAGTGCGATAATGTACACGTCCGAGCTTATTCCTGTCCAATCGAGGATAACCAATTAAGTCGAGATTCGCTGGTAGCCTGCATTCATAGTATAAATGGTGAGAAAAGTTCTCTCTACGGAGGTCAGACGCCCCGGGTCCCGGCCAGGGCAGCCAGCTTAAAAACTTCTCTCTTTAATGCAGAGAATTCTTAAGTTCACCCTCGCCCTCTGCAGAGCTGAGATAATCGCGCCTGGCGTGCTTTCTCTGCCCGCGCGCAACACTGTTTGATTCGAGGATAATTACAGCCGTCCCAAGCGAATCCGTTGTTCTCCCCCAAGCAAACAATTTGAATAGTTACGATCGAAGTTCCGATTGAACGGGAAACGCAATATTCGCGTGGCCGTTCGTTCGTTCCACGAGTAATTTTTAAGCGTTCCGCGCGGTTCCTGCTGAAACATAAATCGGCAACGGGGAATTTAACTTTTATTCGCTCGAATACCGCCAAATGGAATATTCATGTAATTATTCATATATACTTGAGCAACTTTTAAAAGCGCCCCGCGCGATCTTTCCACGTTTGTATTGAATATTAAGCCGGGAACAGCGTTTAATTCCTGCACGATTGTGGTGGTTCGAAATTAACGTGCACGTTAAAAGGGGGATGCTATTTTGCGAGCGCATCGAGATTCTTTCGAACGACTTTGGAGATTTATGACACAAAAGAACGCACGATAGCGAGCGCGTAAATTCATATGCGAATTGAAACTGAAATGGAAGTATAATATTTACACGCGTAATACATTTTGCGTTACCATAACGATCTTTGATCTCCGTTTGACTACGAATGTTGCAATTTACGTGTTTTTTTTTTTTTTTTTTTACAATTTCAGCACGACGAATCGTCGGCTAAATCCATGATTCATCGAACGCGTAACGCGAAATTAGTTCCCGCGTTCTTTGAGTTTGGCACTCGTTTTTTAAAACGCACGAGCGATCAAAAGAGCGTTCAACAGCGTTATCGCGAATACGCGCGACCGTTGTCGATAACATATTTCCGCACGGTACATTTGGTTCCGCAACTTTCGCGTAACTTCCGCGCGCAAAACAAATAAATAAAACTTCGATCACCAGTTTTCCGAACGACTGGCACACATTACGGGCCATAAAATTGCGCGTACACACTTGTCATTTCGTCTCGCGCTGCCCATTTGCACTTGACCAATATTTCCTGCCGGCGTTTCTCATTGGCAAAGCGACGGGTTACGACCGCGAGGGGTGTTGGAACCACCTCGAGAGAAGTGAAAAGTTTCTTTTCCACGCTCGCCAGTTGCAATTTTTACAACTTGTCCGTCGACCCGAGACGCAATCCGAAGAGGGGCATCTCGTGGCTATGACGTCTTATCGAGAGAACCAGCGGATACTCGACGACAGTACGCTGACATTGAAATCGACAGAGCCATTTAATTGCAATCGAGCATCGACGGGAATTTCTAAGACGCGATGCTAGGGGAGGGGCGGCTGTTATTAAAGGAGAAGACAGCGACAGCAGGAAGCGAAACGAGTTCCGGCATCGTCTGTGTACACTTTTCGCAGGGCGCACCAACTGCGAAACCGGAGATTAAACCCAGAAACGACAGCACGCCGCTTCCCGTTCTATATAAAGTATTTGTCCCTCCTCCCCGATAAAATTGCCCTTGCGGCTGATCAGCTCCGTAGATATCGGAATTAATGATTGTTCCAACTTCGCGTCCGCATCCGGGCTTTAAATCGTTGGAAAATATAAACGCGTCGCTGTGGTCGCAGGGAATGGTAATTCGAAGATCGCCGCGGCTTGCTTCATCAAAAATTGAACGGATCGCCGATAAGGGTTGCTCTCTGACACGTATTATAAATTATTGTACATATTTCTTCCGTTAAAATACGTTTGACTAATAACAAAAAATGGCTACCCTGCGGTAGGAGCGTTCGATTCGAACTTGAATTTAAATTAGCTCGCGTTAAACTCGCAAATCCCTCCATAAATTTCCCCGGCAACTATATCGCGTAAAACCGTGATACGGGGAGCAAAACCCAAAACACGGATCCGCGCAAACTGTCGCAAACACCTTCTCAAACACGCTGTGAAACGTAACCGCTTTGCAGTTTGCGTCCCGCGAATAAAAGACGGAGGGGGTGGCGTTCAAACGCGAACCGCGCCGCCCTCGATAAGGCGATGCCACCCACTCTGATAACGGTGAAAGGTACGAAATTACCAAAACGTAGCTGGCAGACAATTTGAGCCGCATTACGCTGCTCTACAATTTCGTTATCGTTGCCGGAGTAGTTGCAGAGGGCCAAAGGCACAAAGGAGCGAAGGGTGCGCCTGTGCCGGTGCCCACAAAGTAAAATAAACCCGGCGATGCCTCGCGATTCTCAGGCCTTACGATCCCCACTATCCGTAGATCGAGATCAAAGATCAACGGCACAGGGTGAGTAATGCCTGCTTTCTGTCTGTCTCTCTCTCCCTCCCTCTCTCTCTCTCTCTCTCTCTCTCTCTCTCTCTCTTGTTCTCTTACTGCTGGTACTATGGTAATTCATGGACGTGTAGTTACACGCGCATCAGCAGTGCTGATGGAATTAATGTCCCGTAAAATTCCCAAGTGGAGGGGCTGCAACGTGACCGGATCGAAGGGGTGAGAAAGAGATCTTTAAAAGGTGAAATCGAAGTTTTATAACACGCGTCGCGTAATCTGAGGTAACAGCGGTGATAAAAATATAGGTTGCGAGGAGCGTGAAGACCGATAGCGGTTCTTCGCCTGCTGTTCCGCGATGCGATGTAGTGGAAATAAAGACAATAGAATAAATTTTGAAAATTGCTCGACTTCTCGATATTGAACAGGTTCAACAGAACCTGGCTAACGCTTGTTTTAGATCGCAGAAGCTTCGAAAGAAATTCAAACAGCATTAGCCTTCTTCGAGGATCGCAATGAACCGTGCTGGCCAAAGTGAATACGGGAGAAACTTCTGTTGAGTGCGGAGATACGAAAACATGGAGACATCAACGGAACAAAGAGAAAAATTTTGATCGAATTATTGTGCTCGAGCATTTCTGAAGATGCTCGCCGTCGTCGCACCGACGACAGCGAGGATAAAAGCTACCTGGCGGTAGAGTAACGCCGACACGACATAAAATAAACTCGACGATCTTTCCTATACCACGCTTAAGTGGATCGCGAACCTATACTTACACGGCTGGGCTCCTAGCGAAATTTCAATCGAATTACCGCGCTCCGTATCTAAAATTTAAATTTATCTAAAATTTGGTGCGCGCGACGAGAACTTACGGCGCCACGACGGGACGCTGTTCCTATCTGACACGAGACACAATCATCGATCTCGAAGATATCGCGATATTTCTGGCCCCTACTGTTCGACTTTCAAAATGTTTCCTCCTACGATAAATTCTAAAACAGCGCACGTAACATTTTCTCACATTACAAAAAGGAGATATCTCCCTTCTATCTACGCGTATTCGAAAACGCCTGCAAATATGCTGACAATATTTTCGTTTACAAATTTCATACTAATTCGCATTCCATCGCCATGAAGATTACATCAGCGCAGATAGACGAAAGAAAATAGAATCCCCTTTTACTAATACATGTATATTCATCCTGTATAAAATCGAGCACGAGCAGGTCGACTACCACCCGCCTATAAAATATCTGTCGGAGCCGTTCACAGTTTCCCAACCCTCGTCCCTTATACATGCAGTAAAACATATGCCATAAAATCAGCCCCGCGAGCCCACCCTTACCTCGTCCCATATAACCTACCTCATAACCCAATTAACTCCGCTCCGTCGTTACGCTTCTCACCGCTACACACCCGGCACGGTCCTCGAGCGTGTCTCAATTTCAATAAATTCCAGCGGTCGTCCCCGCGCGTATCGCTCGTCGAGGGCTCGTGACTTTCGTGTTTCCATTCAGCTAGAACGGAGTCAACGATCCCAGGGTCCCTTTGACTGCGCGCCCAACCCTCGAGGAAAAATCAAAGATCAGAGGACGAGCGTTGAAACGCGGTGGCACCTGGTGCATCGCGTCTTCGGCGTTCCGCTATGGGTACTGCCTTCGTCACATTCCCTCGTTCCACGTTCTCTCCCTGGCCACTCGTGACGCTCTTTTTGGCGGGCCGGAAATAATCCGGTTCGACGAAACGGCCGTCCCTCGACCGTGGCCATTCGGTCTCGCGCGCGAGGACAGATCCGTCAGGGACAAATGCAACCTTCGAAACTGGCTCCGTCATCGTCAGAATTCTTGTCGTTACTGTCGCTTATATATCTGACGTTCACGTGTTGGTGAAATTCTGCGTTGCATTCTGTGTTCTTGTGGCTTGAGTCGATTCGTCACTGATTAGAAGTACCATTTTTTGTTGGTATCGATGTTTGCGAGAAGTGCTTCCTTTTAGACGAAATAGATAAGTTTCGAGTTAAGTTTCGGGGGTGGAAAAATTTTGCGTTCCTTTTCGAGCGATTGCAGAGAGAATCAGCCGGGCTTAATGGTATGCAAATCACACCCGTTTCCAACGAATTACTCTCAACTTTCAAACACGATTACGTATAACAGATTCAGCAAATGCCGTCGCCAGGACAAATACGATCGAAGCTTGATTTAATCGCGTTGTAGATTCACGAAGTTCCTTAGACGACAAGGCCAATTAGCATGAAATCTGAAAGGAAGATCAGGCTCCGCGTGTAGGTGGTAACCTGCTTTGATGCGAGCGCGTCGAGTCTCTTCCAAGCGGACAATCAAACATTCAAACGAACCGTAAGTAATGAAATTTCGTAGGTTCAAAGCGTAGACGCGCGAGCAACGATTGCGTGTTCAACATCCTCGCGTACTTACTTCTACCCCTTACGTTTTCGCTGCGCAGACGCGTTTATCGAATCGTTCCGCGAACAACGATCACTCTGGAAGCTCTTAAATAAAATGCAAATTTTCTCCTCAGTAAAAGAAGCGTTGTAGAGGTAACATAATTATCGCTTAGAATGCGAGCAAGATCGCGTGACTCTTTCCTCATCGTTCTCTAAAATTTGATCGAACACCAGAGAAACAGAGAGAAGAAACGAAACGACTCGTTGCTTCTCGAACGATGGTATGAAAATAATATTTTTCAATCGCACGATCAGCGATTCTCTTCTGTCATACGTTAAAAGCTCTCTTAACCTCTGTTAAAGCTCAGAACAAACGAAACATCTTAAACGCTCGAGAAACGAGATCAATCGACGAGAGAGGAACAATATCTCGATTCTCGTTAAGAGCCACGTGCCACCTCAGAATTCTTCCATCATACGTCAAGGGCCTTCGAATCGATTGGTAATTGCGAGACGGCTCATCGGCTGCTCGATATTCCACTTGTCAGACGAACATCTTGTAAGACGCTTGACATTCCACGAATCCACCCCTCTGATCCGTCCGCGCGAGGCGTAGAGCAGGAAAAAATTGCAGAAATGCGAACGAGCCGCGCAGGCATCGGTAATCGACAGCTATTTCAACCCCCGGAGCATACCACGAGATCGCATGCGTCGCCCTCGATTCACGAGGCGCGTCAACGAGCGCGTGCCTCTCTGGTTTGATATCTGCTGTTTATAGGATCCGTTTGAAAGACCTAGAGGAGATTCCGTTGAGAAGCTTTGTCGCTTGCGCGAGCTCGTGGAGGATAAAGAAATAGAAACGTTCAACGTGGAACATTTCAAGCCACTGAAACATTCTGCTACCCAATACGAAATATACCTTTTGCTATTACTCGTGAACAAGTTCACCGATAAATACTTAGGATCAGAAGAGGATCAAGTGTCGTCTAGATGGATCCGGACTTACCTGTAACAAAGAAAATAAAATTGAATTAATTATGTATACTCGTACAGAATTTCGTACATAAAATTTGTTCACTTAACCACTGTGCTTTATATTTAATTTAGTAAAATGTAATAACCAAGAAATATGATTGATCAGGTAAGAATGATTTCAGTTTCCTTATTCAGATTTACTTAGTTTCCTTCAGAGGCAAGCGCGATCTTAATAACACCAAGTACCATACCTTGTATTCCCAGAGTAAGGGCAACAAACCGTCACAAGTGTATAAAACAAATATAAAGCAGCGTACAAAAGCAGCAATCAAGACTCGTTTCATTCAGACATTCTACGCGGTGGAATTTCTCTCCTTACCCTCTGGAAAGATCTTTTCGTATTCATAAGTCTCCGTCAACCACCCTCCGTGTCTGCCGGAGAAAAGACGCGGCTCGCGCGGAGATGCATCATCCTCGGACGTTATATTTGCTCATTCGTTGTTACCCCGGGATAGTTGGCGCACCGAACCAAATTTCTCTTCCGCTGCCCGCAGCCGAGGTGTTCGAGGAGTCGGCTTGGAATCCCGGGGATTCGCGATTCTTCTTGTTCGCGTGTCGACTCGCCGGAGCGGAAGAAAGAAGCCGAGTAATTGATCGAGCAGTCGTTGCGCGCGCGGACCTTCGTCGCAATTAGAAAACCTTAATGATGCTCCTTGTTAAAAGCGACGTGCCTATTTCTCGCGCGAGCAACAACGTCGCCAGAGCAGAGAGTCTAGTAAGGAAATTTATCAATTTACGATCATTTCGTTATCTGTCCGTGTGCGCGTGCACGTGTTCGTGATCTGTACTGGTAAATAAAATATCGCAGAAGTGATGAATATTTTTTAAATACTCTCCTCGGAAAATAAATTTCAATGAGTTGTCGGTACGGTTACTTTCGTAATTGGTGGATCGTTTAATTTAATCTGTTCGCCCTGCACTGAGAAGTTAGTGAATCGTAATTGGCATTTAGTTCGATGTACTTCTCTCTGAAATTTTAAATAATAAACATCTAAAGAGGTACATTAATCAAATGAAACAAGAACAGATCGCTTTTAATAGAAGAGTACTCTAAAATAAATGTTACTTTGGAGTAAAATTTCAGGACGTTCATTCGCAATTTTCATCCCGTATATCTCGTTTTCGGACGGTTTTCCAGGATTTTTCGAAATGGTGCATTTTTCATATCATCGGATATTTTCGCGTGATACGATACGTCATTATTTCGAAACAAATATAACATGCAAACAGAATCCTATACGTGAAAATATTCATCACTTTTTACGAGCGTTTGCCATAAAATAAAAACTAATCAACCTCCTTTCGCTTGGAATATTCGTAAATATAATAAAAATACCGTGAAATATTACCTATCTACATTCGTCCGAACAACAAAATTGTATCGAGATGAAAAAAGGCGAAGGAATAACATGTAAAATTCCCACATTCGAATTTCCATTCCGATTGAAATTAAAAACGATTCGATATTCCGCGGAATACACTGCGTGCGCATCAATGCGCGCAAGGATAATTATCGTCCTGACGTTCAGATTAATGCAAGCGTGCAGTTGGTCCCCAGGCTCGCAACAATTCAACGTCGAAACGTTAGAGGCACAGAGACGGGATTCTCTGTTTTGTCCCAAGCGCGAATCTACTTGCGTGGCTGCGTTATTCGAGCGCGATTTCAAATGCAAATACCACGCAGCTAATAATTCACGCCTGTTAAAATTCCTCCATTTACCATTCGCTGTTTACGCAGCCGAAAACAGCTCGGATAGTAATATATAGAAGCATCGTATCCTTCCACGCTTCGCGGACGATCTTCAGGCGCTTGTACGCGTCCACAGGCTCGCTCGAATCAACCAGCCGGGATAACTAACGCGCAGTGGTCAGGAATTTTCAGTAATTAATACGCGGCTCGAACCGCTGCTTCGTGGAATTTCAACGGAGAATTTTCTTGTTTTGTTGGCTCCATTGAAGCATCGTTGTTGAACCGCAAGAAACTCGTTAAGGGCGCGCGGGTTCAGTGAACGCGCGGTCTAATGAACTATATCGCCTCTCACGGAGAACCCACCAGCCATTCTTCGAAAGAACACGGGGTCATCGAGATCTGAGATGGATCTCGACACTTTTATCTTGTTTTATCCGCGTCTAACTGACGATAACCGTGGTACATGCTTCTGTTTGTGGAACCATCGATGGTCCGTCGAAACCGCGACCTAATGCGACCCATATTAGACAATGAAACAACGAGCCACGAGTTCTCATAAATATGCGTCGTGGCTGACAATACACGTTAACGATATTAAAAAGTCGCTGGGGGGTCGGACGTTCGCTGTAACTCGTCCTCCGGGCACGGTGAACCGACGTAAGTGGATTATTGTTTTCTGACGAGTTCGAAGCTTTGTGTCCCGGCCCCGGGGAAACTCGTTTTGTTTCGCCTGCTGCGCGAACAACTATTATTCCACGTTATGAAAAACGTCTATACGCCGGGATGCTTCCGCGGTATTTTTATTCGCGTTAGTTTTTTACCTCCTCTGTCCGTTCTTTTGATCGACTGTCCATTATTACTCGCGCCCAGCACTTTGTAGCCCGCCTCATTGTGCCCTCACTCGCGAAGTCTAATTAGGATGGAAATTGAAATCCTAACGATGATCGCTTCTTCCCTTTCACTTGGCAACAATAATGCACGGTGGAAAATGGTTTGCGAACAATTTTTCTTAACGAGGACGCGAGTTCTGCGCTTAAGGGAGAAGCTGAAGAGAAACAGCAAACGCGCAAGATTTAATCATTTTATTTGCAGCTAACGTTCGCAGCGTTCTTTTTCCACTTTTCTTTCGAGATAAACCCAGGGTTGATATATAGGCAGCCTAACGAACTCCTTGCTGGCAATAACTGCCCCTAAATACCACGAAGGAAACAAAATTCATAAAATTTCACCGTCAAAAGAATCGCTGGAGCGAGAGTTATATTCAAGAATTAGTGCACGCGGATAATATTTTTATTACGCGTTGAACATTTCGCGAGCTCGGTTTTTCCACGGTCTTCGCAATCGAAGCGCGAGAGCATTGAAAAATCGACACGCTTTTCACATTCCCGCAGTCCCAACAATCTATTCTTGGTGGGGGCGCGGTTCGATATAACCGAGTCGCTGTTTTTCCGTCCAAGGGGCAGCGCGACATCGATGCCCGTGGGGGGTTGAAACCGTGCTACCCCTGTCCTGAATGCCGCTGTAACAGTTTATTGTGCGGCGAACTACTTTATGGGCGGGCAGTTACGCGCGCGTTTTACGAGCTTCGAATCATGCCGGCCATTCCGAACGTCAGACGGGACTGCTTCGTAAACTCCCCGTGTACCCTCCACTTTTTCTCGTTTACCGCCCGCGCCTTGTACATACGCGTACGTAACTTTACGACGAATCGCCTCGCTTCGTTGTCGCGCCGCTGACCCACGGCCTCTGAACTAGGGACGCTTCCGATGGCAGTCGTTCGTTTCGTCGGGTTTCATCAGCTCCTCGATCCTGCTGAGTACGCTGTTTGCATTTTACGGGGAGCTGTAGGAAAATTGTTGGCCGAGCGAAGGACGAGGCGGAAACGCAGGGCGATAACTGCGGACGTGTTCGAACCCTTTCAGTGGCGAGTAAAGTTCGTAGCCGCTCTGAATTAATTTATGGATAACATGGCGTACAAATATTATCTTCGCCGTTTACGTTCGAGGCGAGCTGGGGTTTCTGTTCAACATTTTTAGTTCGCTTCAAATTGTTTACAATTGCCGCGAATGCAAATGCACGAGCTCGATAGAAAGCAGAGGAGCAGTCGAGGCTGGCTGTGTACGTATGTATATGGATGCAGATACCATTGCATCACTGAGAAGGTTCGGGTAACGTTGAGGCGATCGTAGGGGGTGTTCGAAGCGATAACATTTCGCGTGAAATCAGAGTTTAATCGGATCTGCGACGCGCACGTGTAGCCACGATAGAATGGCGATCGGAGTTCAGCGATTACTCGTAACGAAAGATCACGGAAAAATCGTGAAATCGAGCCGATAAAGTTCAAACGAAAGTAATTCAGCCATTGATATCCAATGTTAATTACATTACACTTTCTCTACGTCGTGATATTAAATCTGTTGTATTTATTTACGAGCACCCCGGCAGTTCGTTATCCTTTCACTTATCAGGCAAACAGACCGAAAACAAATATACCTTCGACTCCTGGCTACCAAAAACAATTCAATTAAACGCCCGCTTTTTCCGTAAAATAGCACAGCTGGGAATTGTCGGTGCATAACAGAGATTTGTTACCGTGGAAAATATCGACGGGTCGATCGACGGCCACATGACCGATGAACCCGTACGCGATAAACTGCAACGAGAAGCTGCGGGATAAGTAAGATTAATACGCGATCCTCGAAGGAGGGGCGGAGGTCCTAACCAGACTGAGACGTTGGTGGCTGGATTTACCGAAAATCTTAGCTGTGACTGGTGTCCTTTCGACGATTTTACCTTGACCACGTTCCACAATAAGATGGAATCGCCTCGCGACAAGTTCGACTCGATAAACCCGTTGCTGATCGTGGATCGGCGAAAATAAATCGAGAACCGAGATCGAGTCACGCTTCATCCTTTATGTTGCAATAAAATTTTTGACGCGAATTGGTATTACAT
The DNA here is from genome assembly GCF_050948175.1 of Xylocopa sonorina. Taxonomy (NCBI): domain Eukaryota; kingdom Metazoa; phylum Arthropoda; class Insecta; order Hymenoptera; family Apidae; genus Xylocopa; species Xylocopa sonorina. The sequence goes on along the minus strand of NC_135197.1, from coordinate 6,866,463 downwards.
CGGACTTCAAGTGTCGACGATATTGTATAAAATATATAGAGCTCTCGCGGAATCAAATTTGAAGGTACTGCCGTAAATTTCTATATATCTTTGTTAAAATTCAATTGTAGGGAAGAGATATACGAGAGTAGTAAGTTGGACAAATTTTCTGACAGCGATCGTTGAATTACAAATGTAACATTGTTTTTTCACGATCATATTTTACGGAAAATGTTCCGTTAAATGGTAGTTATTCGTGATATATCGACTGGTGTAATATAAAACGAACGTTTTTACTTTATAATCATTCTCCATTTGTTTCTGAACAGGCGCGAAGCTGGCGTGAATGGAACTAATTATTTGAAATATTTCATTCTCCATTTCAAAGCGATAAAGTGGAAAAAAAAAACAAAGAGAGAAAGTAGCTTGAATCGGTAACGAAAGATAGAATACGAAAACAACGTGTTTCAGATATATTCGTTACATTAAAGTTCCATTCTCATTACCCGTTGCACGCATACACGCGAACTCGTGGCCCGTGAAAGGCAAAATTTAGCAGATCGATGACAGGATGGAACGCATTTCTACGAAATCGCTTTCAAGCGCAGCTGCGCTGTTTTCCCCGGCATGCTGTGCGCTTTTTTTGCTCGCGCCAGAAGACAGTGCTCCATCGTCTGCCGTTTCTAACCCCATTGTATCAGTTTCGAGCCGCGTCGCTCGGACTGCTCGGTTTCTTCGCCCCTTCTACCCCGCGGCGCGGAGTCACGGCTGGAAATTCCAATTGTTTGCCCTTCCTGGATCCCGATGCTCTCCATTTTCCGTCGCAAAGAGAGATAGCCAACGAGAAACGAGCAATTACGCTACACAGACTTGCTCTTCCCTCGTTTGTCCGACAGCGGAACCCAAAATTGGCGTGCACCGGTCGCCTTTGTCACCGGAGCCTTCGACGCAACCTTTCACTTCTAATTTTTATGGGCGGATATTAAGCGAACTTGAATTCGAAACGCATCGCGAGCTATTCTATCGTTTCAATAATTCCCTCGAACATGAAAAACGTCGACAACTCGGAATTAGAATACGAAATACGACCTACATTCGCGCAACACATTTTCCATTCACTGCGTCGAGAAGAACAGAGTTCAAAAATTAGGCAGCTCGTTCCGGATACAGTCTGCACGTACCCGATGCTGGCTGATTTCGTAGCGTCGCATAAATGTGGAGCGGCGATATTTCTATCCGGAGGGGGCGGTCGGGGGTGGAACTTCGACATCAACTGAGACCTGCTCGGGACAAGTTTGAAGGGAAGGAAATTCGCCGGGGTTATTAACGCTTGACACAGTTCTGAAGTTTCTGTTGCTGCGTAACCATGAACACCGGCTAAGCCGCTGGAAAGTAGCGGTCAAGCCATTTCAGAAACTGGACACTGACAATCGCCTAAACAGAACACTGCCTCTGAGACTCCCCGGTAGCGATATTACAGCCAGTTGCGGGTAGAATATTATATCGTTAAGCCTTATCATCGTCGTTGCAATTATTGGCCACTTTGCGTTTGCGTAATGAAAATTTCGAACATTTCCTAACATCTGAAATGAGCCCAGAGTTTCGAGTACATTATATATGTGCGCAATATGATTTCACGTTTGCGGTCGAGGATACATAAACGTATTAATTAACTGAAGTTCGTTACGCATCGTCTTGTCCCATTAAGCCAGAAGCGGATGGTTCTGCGTCTTTGACTCTTAATTATACGAAATGTTAATAAGATCACGTTTCAGATAGGAGGAAATTTAACTAGTAATTTTCCGAGTTTACCGTGTCTCATTGAATCCTGAAGGAAAATTTCATTCTATGGCGGAAACTGCGAAAGAAATCATTTGCAACTTGCCCGACTGTATTATCTTCCGCTGTTTTCGCGGTAACAATATTGTCGAACTTCAAAAGTGTGTCAGGCGTTGATAGTGCTGAACTTTCCACCGCTTCGGAGCACTTTCCAACTATCTTCAGGCAGATGTTAACTTTTGCCGGCCGAAAATGGAAACAGGATACCGCGACTATGATGCGATTCGAAAAATATCGTTTACTAAATTTATAAAACAATTCCGCGCTATCAAACTGCGTAATCGCGTGCAATATTCTTCCAGTCGAACGCACAGTTCCCTCTAACAGGGAATTAAAAACTGTTTACTTCGAACAAAGCACTTTTGAAAAACCGACAAAATATTGTTCCCCGTTTTAATCGTAAAACAATCTCGAAAAAGCGAACTGCAGTATTTAAAAAAATACACGATAGAGTTTTAAAAACAGTAAAGGTCTCGAAAATAGTATCCACTGCAGTCTCAATTACTGCAAATAAAAATATTCGTACCGTCAGTCGACCATTTAAAGCAAGACTAATATTTGCAGTCAATTTGATACCGATATAGGGTTAAAAACAGCGAGGCAAGGGATGAAACGACCGTACACGCGAAGAACTTCCGCCAACATCGTCGAGTCGAACTCTCACTGTTCCTGCTCGCGGAGAAAGGCTGTTAATCGGCTTTCTTCTATCGCAGACAAGAGTTCCGAGAGCGAGACGAATCGTTGGATTTATAATTTCTCGACGTCTTTCTTGGAGGATATCCGCGCCGACTGTTGGATCCAAATGGCTTTCCTCTCGATCCTCCTCGAGTCGAGTGCACAAAGGAAACACGGCGAGCAGCCGGGGAATCAAATGAGAGGCAGGTAATTAACCGGATTTAGGCACTCTCAGACACGAGCACCTAACACCTTTCCCTTTTAGCCACCGCACCGGTTAAACCGCCACTCGTCGATTAATTACGGAAGATTACGCCCCCCGATGGAACCGTCCCGTACCTTTGCTTCGTCCTCGACCGCGTTTTCTTTCCCATTTCAGCCAGCCAGCCAAGCCTTTCGGTATAATCGATCCCTGGTCTCGTTCGTTCGACTTAACGACTGTTTATTCCACGCGTTTCTGCTCCGTCTCCGACGTGTTTCCATTTCTTTTCAACGACTGCCCCTATTTCTCATCTGCTTCCTTCGATCGCATCGCGATCGAGTTTATTACACGTAACCAGGCGATTGTTCCTTATCTACGAAGCATTCTCGTGACGATAATGGGTTCTCTTTGGTTAGCAAAGAAAATTTTGGTCGCGCGACACACTGACGAAACATTGGTCGGCGTTGTATCGAGAAGTACGCTTGTTTGCTTTACTTTACCATAACGCGTCAAGTTCTTTCTGCAAAATATTGTACAATAACACGAGTTCGTGGTACGCGCCGCGCAATTTAATCGGTGGTAAATGAATATCGCAAAATTGCGCGGCGACTGGTGTTTCGACGAGCAAACGATGAAATAATAAAGAGTCAAAGGTAACCGCGGTCGGTTCGCGGTAAATTCGCAGCGGCTCGAGACTGGAAATTGCGATTTCCGTGGCTCGTCGATGCATAGGATTGCTTGTTCGTGTCCCGCGGAGACGGAGAAACCATTCCGCGACGCGATTTTCTTTATCGATTTTTCCGTTTCGCACGGCGAACGCGGCAGAAATAGAATTTGCGCGACGCCACCGGTTTCGAATAGAGATTGACCTGTAGTCGCATGAAATTTCATTTTTCTATCAAATTCCCGGCGAAATCGCCGCGCAGGTATTTCCGTCGCGGCCGGATTACAAAGCGAGCCGTTCACAATGGGACAATTGATTCGTGACGAAATGTTATCGCGTCACACGGTAACGCGGGCGCGGAAATTGATGGCCCCTTAAAAGGTAATGGAATATTAAAGTAGAAACAATGTTCACGCGGTAAAACAGTCGCGGATACTTCGCAAACGTTTGGTGGACGCAAATTGTACCGGGCTAGAACAACGTCTGTTACAGAAAGCATCGGTTCTCAGGCTGTTAGAAAGTTCGCGGATATCTAAATAAAAGGACAATGACCACTGAATATTTACCACGATTTGGCGTGTCTCCAATACGAAGCACACTGCCGTTGCCAATTTCAATTTCTCCGTCCGCGGTACGTTAAACATCTCGTACCGTTCGATATCTACACCCTACACACCCTGCCGCGTAAACCATCGCCTCCTCCGACAACACCATCCCCATTCAAAACTACCCCGCGCCGTCTGAAACCACAGGAACCATCGTACACCCACGGAACTGAAACCGTGGCGCGACGCCACGTGAACTCAAACATCCCGCATCCTCTCGCAGCTAACATCGGCAAAATTATCCGTAAACTACCCCCGGCGACGATCGATCGCGCGGAACGGACAGCGACGGGCGACCGCCTCCATCGACTAATTCGATCATAACGGTTCCAGTTCACCGAGCCGGCGATACCAGCCTGCGAAATTTCCTTGACGCGCGGTCGAAACGCAATAGAAACGACATCTGCATGAGAAGGCGCGACCCGAAGCGTCCGCCGCGAATTATTTACGGGGGTGGCGTCACCGACCACCCCGCCGCGAGACCGTATCCCCCTGTACGATAAAAGCCATTTGTCATCGCGCAGCTTTCGCCTTCGATTATCGATACACCCGACCCTGAATCGATAAACGCACCCACCGGGCGAACGAATGGGTATTTATGACCCAACGTTCCTTAGTTTCCTATTCGCTGAGTCTCTTTCGCTTTTGCGATTCCTCGTCGCTTCCGCGTTCTCTTCTTTCTGTTTTTCGCATTGTTGGGATATATGAAGTATACAGTCTTCTTATAAATCTTGCTTTGCTTTGGAACGTTGTCTAATTTGTTTTTTGTTCTGTTACACTGACGACACTTGTGTCTTGCGAACAATTGACGAACGTATGTGTTCTCGCGTTAATTATAGAAATAGTGTAAGCAATCGATCGAGAAGATAAAGCACGCGTGTCACCCGTCAGTTAATTCGCGAGATATAAATTTCTGGCTAGCAAAGGGATTGCAAAGGATCACTGAGACTGCAATTATCTTACCCTCTCCTATTGTTCATCGCTCCATTTACTAGAAACGGCCAGGTATCCGGGAATCCCCGCGATTATTAAGCATCAATCATCCAGCTGTCCTCCATCATCCGTTAAAAGTTCGCCTCAAGATTTCGACGTTTTCTACCGTCACCTTAAGCCCTATTTCATAGCCCTGCCCCTCCTTCGACCCCCCGATCCAATCCCGTCCATCTGTCTCCATTATCCCGCATCCATCTCTCCTGCCTATTCTCCGTCGATCCCGCCGGCTGTTCTTCGTCATGAAAACCGATAAAGGTTATTATATAGATTCTGCGGGTAAGTAATTCCTCGGGTTTCTGGGAATTAAGCCCCGCGACCGAGGATCTCCGCGACGGTTGCACGCGTAAAGGCCATCGAGGAGAATGGGTGTACCTGGGATGGACAAAAAGCTCCCGTCCTCGCCTTTCAACCGATCATCGATCGGACAGAGGGACCTGGAAAGGCTTGCAACCTCTTTATCGGGACGCGAGATCGATCCTGACGCTTTCGTTAGCTGTGCAAGTGGCTATGGATCTCCGTGGATGACTGATTTCGTGGTAGACAAGAGGTCCATGGGTTTCGATTCTGCTGGAGTTAGTTCCAACGGAGTTCCCCTTGTTTTATTAGGACACTTCTACCTGCGACGGGACGAAAATTGATGCCAGAAAGGTCAGAGGTTCGTGTCCCTAAAAATTAGGCCACTCTATATAACTTACCTACGAACTGTTCATTATACTCCGATTTGCATGAAGTTTTTCGAGCCACGGACCTTTAATCGCGATCTGCCGGACGGCTTATGAAAATCGTGGCATAATGAGATCGAATTAAGTAAATTTGAATACAGCGATCAGGTTAATGAGCGCGCTGCTGGATTAACGATACAAAGGAGCCCGTGCATTATTAAAGTTTCATTCATAAACATTTGCCTCGTTAAAATTGAAAATGTACATATTGATCGCCGAATATAATTACAGTACCTACTTGTACCACGGAGATTAATCCATAAACGTTCGAATCCTATCGATCGTTCGAATCGCAGCGATTTTCTTTACTCGAGACGATCGACGATCTACAACGCGATCGAACCTAAACCACAGGCCACGATATGTAATCCATATCGAATAAAAACCGAGTCGACTTATAAATAAAACAGGAGCGAAATCAGGCAAGATCAGGCGCAATCAGAATGACAGAAGACCCCGACTTCTAAAACGTTCCACTGTGAGAGAGCCAATCGTGGTTCTCGCTTAGCTCACGAACAAGCGTATCCACCATCGACGTGGCTCGCCGCGATATCGAGGACGATCACGGGGATCGGTGATCCGCGATTTTTGAAACGATCGCGATCGTTGATACGAGGAATCGGTAGTAAACCTGGAATCGACCGTTCTCCTATCGGATTGTTAATCATTATCGCAGAGAGGGGCCAGGTTCGATTTCAGCCCCTTCCCGCGTTTCTTCCTCTCCGATGCCAGTCGATGTTTCACGGCCGGGTTCGTTCCTACGTTCGTTCTGAACGCAGCACGAAATCGATGCGGAGAGATCGGGGAGAAGATACGTGCCCAGCCATTCCCTGTTACGGAGTTATTGAACCGGGGTAATCGTGGATTTATGCCGCCTATTTAATGAAATTTGTGCTTCTCCTCGATCAGGGCTTCCTCGAGCATTTCGACGGACCCCCTCTAGCCGTACGATATCTCGTTGTTTCGAATTCGATATGCGGAATTCCTTTTTCCCAAGCTAATCCACCAGATTTCCTATAGAGATCTTCGACGTTCAAAAATTTCGAGATGTACATTCTGTTCTGTATGGAGATAATTTTTAAAGCGATAAGTGATCGTTAGAATAAAGTAAGGAAAGTGAAATTATTAGTTTGGAAGGCTACTTTATTCCATTTGAGTCCACGTAATTATATCTCTAATGACAGTGATCAAAGACCTCGCCACTTGTCTCTCGTACAATTCATGACACGAATGTAGCTCATCGGGTCATTAAACGTACGTGACTGGTGAACGTATCGATGTGACGAACGCAGCGTCGTCTATTTTCATCTTTCCCAAGATACGAATCTAAATTTACTACCCTCGTATTAATAACAGATATCGATTTATTCTCGGATCGAGGGCAACTATTCGCAGCTTAGCATTCTTCTATTTCCACTTGGCGCATCGTCGCTATCGATCGCGTAAAAAATTACGGACAAACAATTTAAAAACAGCCTGCCTCTGCTGCGTATTTACGCTGTCGACGAAAAGATCTTCTCATCGAGATTCTTTTACGTGCCGCGAAACCGCGTAGGCGAGTGCGATGATTTTTTTCGCAACCGTTTTCGCATCATGTTCCCCCGAAATAACTGACGGTGCATAAGCGTACAAACAGCGGCCACTTCTCTCATTGCGAGCGATAAATCATTCTTTATGGTCGCACTTTTGCAAGAATATTTCTTGCAGGAGCATCCGTGTTTCTGCGCGTAAAATTTTAACGCTTCCAGGCCCGTACTCGCTGGCAAAGTGGAAACGGTTTGTTTTACAACGCGTCGGGCACGGTGAAAAAATCATAAACATTTTTCCCCGCGTGTCTATTATAAATCCTTTAACGTGCGACGGTACGGAAACACTGTTCGAAGCAAAAATAGTTCTCCACTTTTTTTTTGTTTTTTTTTTGCGGTAGATAGCAGAGAACGCCAATGATAACTTCCGGTAAAATATGGATTTCCAGCTCTGAATTGAAAAATTCACTTGGAACGTTCGTTAGAATTCAACGACTCATTAAAAAAAACATCGGATAATTGTTTAATCGATCACGAGCAATCTCGGTCGCGCGCGTTCCGGCAAAATCGACGAGCTCTCGGATCGAATCGCAAATTGACTCGTAAAACTTCCCGTCGAACGAATTCCGGGCACAACCGTTCGCCCGCACATTTTCTGATCGAGCCAGAGGGGCGGGAAGGGAATTTTCTTAAGGGCCACAGGTGCGATCGCGAGAAACCGTGTCCCCCCCACGACACGAGAGTACGAACGCGAGATAAACGGGTTCTGAGGGGAGCCTGTTCAAGAATAGCAGCTGGCAGAAATAGAGGATGCACGGTGAAATGCCGAAAGGCAGGGAATATTCTTCGCCACGGAACACCAACAAAGCTCGAGCGGGCCACTGGTGGCTACTGGCTCGCGATATTAATGTCACGGCGAAAAGGAAGATCGGGAATGAACGGAAAGGGGTAACGGAGAAACGAGGTTCCGTGACAATCTGTTACCCAGCCACTGGTGCTCGCGGTTCTCGCTCGAGACTCGAAAATCAGATTGGTTCGTCGCGAATATTCGTATCGTGTTCGCGAATAATCAATTTTGTCGGACACGTACAATCCAGAGGAGAGATTCTAGCTTTATTCGTTCAGATATTGCTTGGAAATCTAAAATACTTGGTCGATCCGCGTAAACGGGAACGAGGGATCGCCGCTCGTGGCAGATCGAGCGAGACCGTAGCGCGCGATAAATGGCGATTAAAAAAATTCCGAACGAACGTCGCGTGGACGAGCCGAATCGCGGCTGCGAACGAGAACGAAAAATGTGTATATCGGGGTGAGGCACGTGCGCGCAAATTGTTCCGCGATATTAATTGCGTGGCGCTTCAATCAGCGAGTAACCAGCCGCGTATTTAGCGCGCCGATGGCTCGCGACGAGAAACGGAAACCGTGCATTTAAATCGCAAATGGAGCTTTTGTCCGATATCTCTGGCTCCTTTTTATTTTCCATCGGGCGTCCAACGTGCGCGCGGCCAAAGAGCCAACGAATTCGCGGTTATCCGGATGCTCGTTGACAAACCGGACGGATTTGGGTCGGGATAAAAATAAGAATATCCTTTCCCCGGGAGCCGATGCATCTGCGAGCTGCGCTCCTAGAAATTACCTCTCTCCTCCCCACCCGTAAATCACGATAACACGGTTAATTAATTTCCTGCGTTTCGAGGAAGTCGTTTTTTCAGAGTGCATCGCTTCGAACGGATGGAACACTTTCGAAGGTAAATGGATGCTGGCTACTTTCTGTTCCAATTTAGTGCGGATAGAAAGAGCTTTAACTTTTCTCCCTTTTCCTTCTTTCGCGAATCGGAACGAAATGATTGAAAGTTATCTTATAATGGGTGGAATAACGTTGAGACAAAGCTTGTGCAATGGTTACGTAACGTTAACGAAGCGAGTGGCAAATTTGTATAACGGTGAAATTACTGAATTATACAATCAGGTGTAATTGAGATTGATAACGGTACAAGAAGAGCAGAGGGACTCAATTTTAGGTAGGCATGTAGCAAAAAGGATCATAAATTTTGCTTAAAACGATAAATCTGCTTCGAGGACGAGCTGCTAAGCACAAGCGTGATAAATCTGCCAAACGTGGGAAAACGATAAATCAGGATCCAAATTTACATCTGCTTAGTCATACGTGTACACGGTAAGAATGTTTTATATATACGTGTATATAATAAAATCCATAAATCAATATCGAGAGTTCGGGAGTTTTTAGATCAATGAAAGTCCAGCAAAATAAACCTCTCAGAGGCGAGAGGCGATGCTTTAAAGAGAGCCATCGATCAAGAGACCGTTGCAAAAACTGAATGTTTTACGTGCAAAGATTACAAATGGCACCTCGAATTGTGTGACAATTTAAAAGTCCTCAAGTTTATCTTGCGCGACATCCACTTTCAAAAATAATACCAAGAAAATCGAATGCCTGAAACCTTTCAAACTTTTTCAATTTAAAGTTTTATTTCTCTTTAAATCTAATACGAAACGTATCTCGGAATGCGAACACGAGAAGCAATTAGAACAATTTATCCGCGATCGTGTCGTAATTAACTTTCTACGTTAATAAAACGGGAGCTTCGATTGCAGCTACAACAGAATTCTCGATTTATCGAAATCAAACGTACGAAAAAAAAAAAAAAAATACCCTGCGCCTCTCTGGTATAAATATTTTCGCGTCCAAACTTTTCTATTTCCCGAATCTAGAATATCCCCGTGAAATCAATAACTTCGCGTTCCATCGTCTATAATTAACCGTTCGGACGTATCATCCCCGATTTTCCGGCGATGCAAAATGAACGAAATCACCGAGTCGCGCGTTACGCCCGGAAACGAGAGCGGAGAAGCAAAGGCAGAAAATGAAACGAAGGGACGGGGGACTCACCCAGATGATCCTGTTCCTTCTGAACCTTGCCGGGCTCGACGATCAACAGACACCAGATGGACACCAGGGACACCGACGAAAGCAATTTCCCCAATATTCCCATTTCTCTGCCTCCGAGCTTCCGTTTCGAAGCGATGAAAACACGGGACCCGCCGGCACAAATGCGCGCGCGCGCGAACACCAAAATGTCAAATCAGCCAAGGGGACACTGACATTCGTCTTGGCAGGGTTAATATTTTCCCCATTCGTTTCTATCGGTCGATTCGCCCTCTCTGCGCCCGTCGATACGCCCCTCCCGTTTCCTTCGGAATTCCGCACCTCCTCTCGAGTCGCTGGCTCGAACCGGGGTTGGCTCATAGGACGACGCAACCTGGAAGAAGAATAATTCTCTTATGTCATAGGATGTCGCTTCAACGTGAATTCGAAGAAACTCGAAATACTAGATCGACGCTACTAAATGCGTGAGTAAATATTCGACGAGCTTCAGCACATTTTTTACAATCTTCTGTCACGACGCGTACGCGTAATGACCGGCAGGACGCGTCAACGTTGATTTAAAACGTACGCCCGTGATATAGTGAAATATTTATTACTAGGAAACGAGAGCGTACGGCTGGTTACAGTTTCAGATTTTTACGAAAATACACCGCGGCAGGGAACTATGCATTTAGCAGACGCGCCGAACGAGCATCAAATTTAATATGGAATAATTTCACCGCGGTGAAAGAACACGAGGCGACATCCGCGCATTTTTCCCTAATTTCGGCGTTACATTTTTCACGATTAATTCGCACGTCGTTCGGGTATTAACCAAAACGAGAGATTAACGAAGTAACTATTTATGAAATGTAGACGCGAGCACGATGTTCAAGCGAATCCCGACCGTCACGTAAAACCGCACATTGTGCGCGCGTATGTTTTTCACGATCTAATTATAATGCAAATGAAAGAAAACGATACGACAGTAACGAAGAATATATCACGTGGCAGCGTAAAATGTCTCAGTTCTATGAGTTCCATCGAGATTCACGGTTATCGTAGTTAATGCTACATATCGCTACGCGATTGGCCACTATCATACGATCGTGCGATTCGAATTCAATTTCGTTCGCTCACTTTTTTCGCTTCTCATTAAATTGATCAAACTTGATATGTCCTAATTGATCGCGGACGTGAAAAGTCGGCGAAAGAAGGGGACGGGAATCGGATATTGGGATTGAACTCCTGGGGTTAATCATACGAGGAGATTCTGTCAGATCGATTGATAACCATGTCAGGGGACGATGCCCGAAAATGATGCGCCAGCCGACGTTGATTTCCTGTCGAGAGACGTTCCGTGTCGTCGATTATGTCCCGCGAAAATTCCGCATGTCCATCTTCATTCCTCCTGCTCCGTGAATATCCTGGATTTCGCGTGAAATAATAGAAACGTCGAAACAAGGAATCCGTTCCGATGGTTTCGACGGAACTCTTTCCAGTGATTTCACGCGGATCATTCGAAACAAACGAGAAGGTTTTATTCGACAGTTTCGACTTTCCGTGATTGCAAATACCAAAAATACTCGAATAATAATCCAACGTAACTGTCAGAAAAAGACAGCAGATTTTAATACGATAAAAAACAAATCAAACAACATCGTTAAGCTACCAATTTTCTAAAAAGAAGCAAACGAAGTATCTCCTTGAATTCGAAAAAATATACATTAATTAATTCTCCGAAAGGAGCTTTAATTCACACTTATCCTTGATCGTCGTTTTCCTCGCGAACAAAGTGTCGTTCTGCACGGGAGTAGAAGAGGCGAGGCGAGCCAGCAGAGCGTTCAAAAACAGAGGCGGGAAGAAAAATCGCGGCGCGCTACGCTGAGAACGGCGCGACATTAATTTCGAACGCCGAGTCTTCCGGTTTACGCGATTCAACTTGGTGAAATCGCCCGGCCGGGCGGTGGACCGCGAAAGAAAAGCGAAACGAGGAGGGTGGATCTCCTCGGTCTTCGCTGCTGGCCTGGCCTCCGCTTCTGGAGCGCGAGCAATTCCCACCGCTTGGATCTCGTCTCCTGGGCCATTAACATGACGTATTCGCGGGGACGCGTTCGCCTAATGATATTAAAAGTTATCAGGGAATTTCAGCGCGCGCGCACGCGGTGCATTAAACATATTAAACGGCGGCCGAGCGCGCATTGTACTTTATCGAATGCGTCGTCGATAAATATTGCGGTCGTTCGAGGGGGTGGAGGACGGTGAAATTCTGAATTATATCAACTTCAATTGCGAATGATAATACGTACCGCTTTTTGAAGTGGCTCGCGGTTTCGAGCCGACAATGTGTCGCGACGACACTTATTACACGTTTAAACGCGGAGATATTTGCGTGTTTATTACGTTGGGTGTTTATATTAATATTCTTCTGTTCTCGAGGCGTTGATTTTGAGGCAAATATTCGTGTATCGTATCCTGCTGTTAGTTTTCTGTTACGATGGATTGCAAATTGGGTCGTGGGAAGCTTTGGAAATCGACGCTCGAACTAGTCTCGCGACCCACCCCTATACGTTCCCAAATCTTTCACCTCGGTGTTTCAATTTCTTCCGCGGGTAAGTGCGCCCCGTCGCTCGCTGCGAGTAACACTGACACCTTCGATCGGCGTTTTATTCGCGAGGAGCTTAACAGCGGGCGCATCGACGTTTCCTTCAATTTATAGACTCTCCGTTTCGTTTCTCGAGGCGGTACGGTTATAGGATCAGGCGGCCTGGAGTGTCAAGGAGGAGAAGCCGTGCGGTGGAAGAAGGACGTTTCGTTTGGCGAATCGAACCGCCAGCTTTTCATATCCTTGAAATAATAAAGATTTCCCGACTAACGGGGCCCACCCGCCCCCTGTATAAATCCTATAAATATTTACGCTGCCAGCTGGAAACACCGACTCCCGTCAGTCTTCGACATGGGAAAACAACCCTTCGCGTTCTTGCCTGAACTTAGACTCGAACGGGCGGTTCCTCCGCTCAATATTTGGCGTACGCCGGTGCTTAGCGTTGAAAACCAAGCGAAACAAACAAGTTAAACAATCGGCTTATAGACTGCGCTGAACATGTTTGCGGTGAGTTTAGCGGGAAGAGTGCCAGAGGCTTCATTTAATTTTCAGATGATAGCTAGTTAGAGGGTGGAAATTATGCTGGAAATAATGGCGATAGGAAAAGAACGCGCACTGTTCTCTACCTCGTGGCAATTTCCACCACGTATTCCATATGAAATCTCAACGGGGAATACAAATGTTTTAAGACGACTGCGTCGAGGGTAAACGGAACTGTGCGATCCTCGAGGAATATAGTAAGATCGACGTGGACCACTTTCGAATGCTTTCAGAGGACGGGTTCGAAGTTAATCGAACGGAACGAATTCCGGGCAAGGGGTGAATTGACGCGTTACACGGGTAAATTTCGATCTTATAGGCGTCGCGTGTCAGCGATAGAAAAGCTGTCACCGGCAGGTCACTCGATTCTGGCCACCCCCAAGGCGTGACGTGACGCGACGTGACAGAATTACCGTAGACCCGGCTCGCATTACCGTGTCACGTCGATCGTCGCGACCCAGTCACCGAAATCGTCTATCCTCGACACTGTAGGACTTTGGTATCGGTCCAAGCGGGATTATAATGTAACAGCTCGAGATATTTTTCATACGTTTTCCAAGAATTTCCCAATGGATCTGATCCTTCGAAGGCACGCTTCCAATAACTATGTACAACATCGGGTAATTTAACTTATCGCACCCTGTTAACAAAGCATTGATTAATTTACCGGAATTTTGGCTTACAAAGCACGATGTTCATCGTGAAATATTTCGTGAACTATTCAGTGTCTAAACCACCTAAAATATTGCTCGAATACCTAGCTACCCTTCATTTCCTGGTAAAATTCCCTTAGAAACTGAAGCAACTCCCTTAACGTAATTTCCACGCTCCAGCGTATTCGTAAACATAAATTAAACGTGATTTAAGCTTTATCTCCTGTCTTTCACTGTTTCAGTCGACGCGAACTACGTATCGGAATCAACGAGTTTCGCTGAGGCGGATTGATAAATCAGTGAGACGTTTAAAACTCCTCGAAACTCCTCATCCGTTCGTGAAAAATACGAGATCCCTTTCTTTCTCCCTCCGCGTCCCTCCTTCGCCCACCGCGCGAATAAATATGACCTACCCTCGGCGAAACTTCGACGAACTGTAACAGATGGCTTCGTGACTCGGGCGTCAAGCTCCGAGGGAAGTGGCTAGGAACAGCACGATATCCACCCCCTGGCCGCGAGCAGAAAGAATTTAACAGCGCCCCTGGGGCGCCCTCGAGGACGCCGCGCTTTCGACGCATCGACCATGATCGCTTTAAAAGAGATTTCAAACGCTGCTCAGTAAGTAATCTCTCGCTTTGTCGCGGGACTTGCCGAGATATTTCGTTTCAGCGACAAAAGCGAAGTGGATCTGACAGAGAGATATCGCGGACCAAATTTTTATTCGATCCTTTGTTCCATTTAAGCTGCTTTTTTACTCACGGGGGTGGGAGCTGTCTGGTTGAACCTTTGTAACCGGGGTTTTGTTCGTTTGCGACGAGGAACGTCTCTTATTCTGATCCGAGGACTTAATTGTTCGTTAGCTGTACGAGAGGGATTAATACTTTACGTGATTTTGATTGTTGTACAAGTTTCTTATATGATTGGTCAATTCAAGACGCGTCATGTCGTAACGTATGTATGAGAATCTTATTTTAAATCCCTGGAAAGATCAAAAAGATTTTATCTCGAAAGGTGCAGTGTTGAAGTACAGTGTTCGGTTTGAACATTTAATGTTAATCTCGGACACGACTGATGAAAATTAGATCACGCGAATCCGGAGTTTCCTTTAAATGGTTTAGGACAGAGTGAAGTTCGTAGAACACTAATTTTAATAAAGAATGAGACCACTTTCGAGATGCATGCGAAAAATAATAAATCACTCCCAGCAAAATTGATGCAATCGATCAAATTAATAAAATGGATCTCTCTGCACTTTTCACAAGGTTACGATTAAATTGGTAGCTCGAGGAAAGCCGTTAGAACGATCGCGCACGAAACTACGAAATTACGACCGCTCGTACCAATTAGAGGAGTTCCAGGGGAGCGTTGCGAAAGGCGGGAGGGAAGTGGCGTGTTCTCTCTAAAAAAAATGAAGGTGCTCACGAGCGACAGGCGCATCCAAAAACGGCGGGTAATCCCAGCGAAAAGCCTCGAGAGTGGATTAAATTTCAGAAGCTAATCCCTACTCGTCTACGGCGCTCGTCAAACGCCAAGGGGTGGATCAATGGCGGAGACGTGTCGCGTAGCAATCCAAGGAATTAAAAAAAAATCTCGAGGGCTCAAAAGGGGTGCGCATTGAAAAAAAAAGAGTGCCACCGAGGAGCATTCTTTTCGCTTGGAATCAGGATTACGTCTATTTCAACGTCAGCCGCCGCCATCAGGGTCCTTTTTCACTCAAAGTTGGCGAAGTCCCTTGAACGGCTAAATATGCTCTTCAGGCACAAGCGCGGATCAGTTCAAGTGTATTGGTCGGCTTCCGCGCTCTTGTCTTGCGAACAACCCTTGCCTTGCTCCACGCTTCGACGTAATCCTCTTTGGGAAGAAACGCTTCGTTGTTTCGCGTGCGAAACATAGTTCAATGCACGAGGAACAGATTGATGGATAGCTCGATTATTGGGCAAGTTGTTGTACTATAAAACAGGTGGTGTCCTATGATTGGTGTTGGGTAATGATTTATCATCGCCTGCGTTTAATTCAATTTAGAATCCAGCCAGCCATTACTTAAGAAGGGAGTTAAATGTAACATATTTCCGATCTAAAATAAGGAGACTTCATCAAAAAGGATCGCATAAAACGACCATTGTATCTCGTTAGAAAGCATTCAAATTGGCCAGCCTTCAAATTGCATCCTTTTTGCGAAACGTTCCATGAAAATAACGAGGATAAATGGCCGGGTGGTGGCAACCCAAGTAAAAGGTCGAAAAAATCAAGGGAGCCGATTGCGGGCGAATATAAGGGGTGGAAGAAAGAAGATACAAGAACAGAGATGGAAGGGACGCGGCTGAGGAAGAGCCGGTGATCCGTAATCAATCACGATAACCTGGATATTCGATTACTCCGTCAATTCGAATCGTTCACCGATTGACTCCCTGGCAATTGGGCTCGAGGTGTTAAGGGACTTACCGCAGCTGTCTCAATTTCTCTTCCATCTGGGGCCACCGTTCGCCAAATTAAACAATTTAATGAACCCGGTAATTGTCAAACGAAGTACGGACCGAGAACGGCTTTCTTGTTACGCGATCGAATGTCTGCGATAAATTTTAAAACATTTCGAACGAATCGCCGCAATTCAAGGATTCGCCTCCTCGATTCTCGAATACCTCACACAGCGAGCTTTCGATTTACAGTCTCCAAAAGTTGATTTTGTATTCGAGAATGACACGTTAGGTCTTAAAAGACAGACCACTGTCGTCTATCTTGGCAATGATTACGATTGCAATCTGTCCCAACGCAAACAGTCAATTTCAACTTAAATCTTTAGCACGTATCAATTCAACATCCGAAGGGAATTCCAGATGCACGAGCAAAGAAGTAACAGCGGAAGTTCGTCCCATTACCTCGACTAATCTCGGCACGAACATTTACGGCTGCGAGAGTTAAAGCGAAATAAGGCACTTCGAAAGCTCGAATGATCCCCGAGTAACTGCAATTGTCCCTCACCGAGCGTAACGTCAGAACTTTGACAAGATACTGTGCAACTTCGAACTGCACCTCTACACGCTGATACTGTTCGTTCTTTGGTCTCCTCTGGCCCTTAAAAAATTACTGATGTTCTTTCGTACTTGCTGCAATTTGTAAATTAGTTGATTGTTCGAATCGCTTCAATCAACTAATAAATTAACGAATACTTTTCGTATTTACCACCGCACTCGAGTTTTTCGTAATTACCACCGCACATGAATTAAAAAAATGTACAGTTTGGAATTTACAGTAACGCGCTTAAATGTTAAAAAGCAGGAAACTACCGAACGCTACGCTCATTTCAACCATTCCCGCGCGCAATTAGAATGCAGAACTTCGTTGGCCAGACGGTATAGCCAATTGCATCGCAACGACTCGCCAAAAAAAAAAAGAAACAAAAATAGCGAACGAGACAAGTTTCGCCCCACGTAGAAACGGAAACAAGTAAATCATCCCTCTTAGCAAAGTTCGCCACGGTGGTGCCCAAGTAGTTGGGCACACGCGACTCTTTCGTCGAAATCTCGCAACCAATGTTCCCGTGATTTATCTCTGGCGTTCGATCCAACAACAGGGGCGCTCTGGAATTCTCGACCAGCCGACAAAGCTCGGGGACCGACAATAAGGAACCGGAAGGAAACTTCTTCCCTCTCGACCGTTCGAGCAGATACGCGGCGCACAAAATTTATCCAGTGAAGTATCCAATTGAAATTGGATCCTGTTTTTTGCGGAAATACAACGGGGCTGCCCCACTACGGGAACTAATATCGAGACCTCAAAGGCGGATATTGCTTCGGGACGCCTAAGTTCCTGTGCCAAGAAAACGCCGGTTGAACGTAAGTGGCGTAATCCAGTCGAACCCCGGCCCCGTGTTCCCCAGGATATACACTGTTTCCGTTGTTTGTTACGCTTGGAAATTTTCGTCGAACACGTTCGCGCATTCTGATGACAAATTTAGTCAATATCATGCTGTATATACGTATATTACTATCCACGCTATCAACGATAGGACCGAACGTGTCTCAAAGAACATTCGAACATTTGCTGAAACCACAAATATCTTTCTCAATCGTTTCTATCATTGTCTGTTACTCTGACGTCAAATTAAGTACGATTATTTCCGGAAAGAGTTGAAGGACGTTCACACAGAGGAATAAAACTCTTAAAAAATAAAAAGGAAAGGATGAAGCTTTCTATTCATCCCCGAAATTCAGTTTCTCGACTTCTACCACATTTTTTTTTTGTAGCGCAAATCAAATTCTCCGTGTTTCACGCTCCATTTTACCCGACCCTCGAGACACCCTATCCTCGAAATCCATGCCCGGAAAAATCCGTGGTCTACCGTGGAGCGCCCAAGCGAGCTCCCCTGCTCGAGTATCGTTAATAAACAGGTCACGATCGCGGGGCTACGAAATCGGAATCCATCTCGAGCCAATTATCGGTCTTATCCTTACTCGGTTCGGAAGTTTCGTGCCAGAACTCGGCCAATGGTGTAGGACAGCGTGAGAGCCGCACTTGGCCAAACGGATCCGGCCTTTCGAGCACAATAGCCGGGCCAAGATGCGACTGGTTATACTCGCTGGAACCCCTGTTCTCATCGCGGCAGTCATCGTTCCTTGGCTATCGGTCCACTTGCCCGTAATCAACGGCGGCCAAGTATGCGCGAGCGACTGACTTCAGGAATATCGAGACCCGTCTGAGAATTGCATCGAACTTCTCCAATCCGTAGTCGTATCCACCCCATTCCGCTACCCTCCACGTCGAACTCTGTCCTCCATACGCGGGTACGAAGACGGTAGAAGCGTAGTCCGGCCAGTGTACACAGACCCGGAGCAGTGGCCCTTGATAATTGCACTTCTGGACAATTGAACTCCTAATCACGAAGTGACAACTGTTTCCAGCCGCGTTTCAATCGCTTCGACTGCGCGCCTCGACCCTTCGCCACGTCTCAAAGCAAACAACTATTTCGCTCGGTTCGTTTTCTTCCCCCGAGATCCTGGTTCGTTTCTGAAAATTCCACCGTCGTTCCTCATCCGCTCCCTATTTCTCACCGTGATTCCTCCAACCTTTGTTTCCCCGTTGCTTGCCATTTTCCTTCTTTCTCTCTCTCTCTCTTTCTCTCCATTTCTTTCGTCCACCGCGTTCCTACGTTTCCAGCTACTTCCTCAGACCCTGCACCCCCTCATCTCACCACGATCCCAGCGAAACGTAACGAAACGGAAGACAGCGGGCGTCCGATTCTTCGCTTCCGTTTGATGTCTACCAACGCTCCTGCATTCCTTCTCCGCTGTTTATTGTCTTCGACTTGTCTTCGTCTCGCAGGATTTCCGGATCAGCTTCCTTGCGAAATTCTTGACCGTTTTAGAGAGCTCTTTACAGATAGACAGACTGTGACGTAGTCCTGCTGCGCGTGATCCGAGCAATTTTTGCTGAATTAAATGCAGTAAATGAACATTCAGAAACTTGCAGGGAGCAGAATCCTCACTTGCGAAAGCTGACGTCACAATTGTCCAGCGACAATGCCTAACATCTTCCAATCTACTAGATCTCCTTCAGGATGGAGTCCTGCAAGCTCTGGCCCGTTCCTCTCGATACCTTACCCCGACTTCCATCGCTCGTACCCTTCCCCAGTGGCATCGCAACCGCTCGGGACATGCATTGTCGATGAGGTTAACGCTGTTCTCCAAAACGTCATCTCTACACGTGTACCGCTGGTACTCTCTAGGGTGCATCTCGGTAGCTCGGACAGCGGCGTTCATTAAGGAGTACAAACGGTCATTAAGAGGCTGGTCGGACTCGTTTCATCGTCCCTCTAGCCTGTTCGCTGTCGCCTCTTATCGGGCTGTTGTTCAATCAACGGAGAACGCGATTAAGAGCGTCGAAGCCCGGCGAATCCGACGTCGATCCGTCTGCCACGAAGAAGAAGGGCAAATTGCTGTCGATGAAAACGAGCCGCGTTAGTGAATCGCCGGAATTTCCGTGCGAATTGCGTTCGGATAGACTGGACGAGAGAGCAATAAATGGAGTCGCGAATTGCAAGTGGAAAAGGTTTGGGAATACCTGAGGAAACTCGTTCGATTGGAGAGACACCAGCCACGGTGGGACGCATTAAATCGCGCGCGATATCAATATTTCGCCTGCGACGAAATAAATATTTATCGATCCCGCATCGATATGCATGGATGCGGGGCTGCTGCGACGTGTTATTAGCGTTGGATGGCGCGCGTGCACGAGTCGGCGAAGTTATAGGGTCGCTTCTCGGGTTATTCGTTTGCCAGCGGGATCGAGCGTCGACGAAATAGCGGAGGGTGGAAAGGACGGTATACTTTTTTTCGATTCACTTTCGCCTGGTTCCCGAACGAAGTCAGATGATGGTTTGTTCGAGTGCACAGCCTGAGGTAAATTGTTGGCCGCAGTTTTTTTGGGCCGTTGCATAGATCGTTCACGTTCCACGGCGAATCGATCACTTCTCCGTGTCGAGACTTTGTCGCGGATGAAATATGACGCTGCGCGGTGCGACATTAGGGGGGAGATTCGAGCGAGCGTTTTACCGATTTCCAATTTCACCGCCAACTTTTATCGTTTACCGAAATAAAATTTTTATAATAGGCTATAGATTCGAGTGCACGGTGGTGGAGGAATTCTGGGGATACTTCTGCCCTAGCAGGTGAATCGAAACGAAGAATAAAAGAAGATCGAAGAAAATTCGTCGAGCGGTCCCAGTGAATCGAAGACGTAAAGTGCATTCCCTGGTTCCTGAAATACGACCATTTCACGTGGATAGCCCCGCGTTCTACGAATATATATATATCGCCTGTCTGGCTCTTTTCTCAATGACTATCTCTGATTCTCATTAAGAACCAGCTACGAACACCTGAAATGTCTCTCAACTTTGCAACAATAATAAAAATACTAGAAAAATACCTTCGCAAATTCCCAACGGAATCCTCGGACGCCGCCAATGAACCGAAACTGCAACCGATGCGGCAAATTATCCCGCGACTGCAATTACACTTAATTAAAACCACGGATATTTGCACCACGGATTCACAAGACCGCGAAGCAGCGATGCTCGACGGTGTCCAAAAACGATCAAAGCTATCCGCGAACGTGGATCTCGCGGTGCGGCTGACAGTCGACGCGAGTCGACGATGTTTTCCCGCCAATTCTCCCTCGAGAGTCCGTTTCGCCCGCTAAAAGCGGACAGCGAGGCGAGAGAGTGGCGTGCGTTCCCTCCTCGACACTCGTGCCGCGAGAAATGCCCAGCAGGCACTGGTGGTGTTTTCGCGAGCGGCCACGAAGGCCGGAATTCCGTTTCACCGCTGTGCACACACCCGGCTTATATTTGGCAGCGGGGACCTGCCGCGCTAATAATACGTCCGCGCTATTGTCGATCCATGGATCATTCGCGCCGCGAGGCCATCGTGCACTTGTTTCGAGTGCGCCCGCTCGAAAACTTCGACGACGATACCCGCGGTGATCGATGGTTTCCGTCTGACGGTTGCCAATTCAGCCGGGACACCGGATGGATTAGAAAAGTTTCGGTAATTACGGCTCCCCCATAACGTTAATTGGAACACGCGTTTGAGCTTGCCCGCGTGAGATGAGTCGAGGCGAACGGGGGTTGTTCGATGCGATTCTCCAGCTGACTATCAATTTACGTTACGTTATTTTTTTCGTTACACCAAATGCGTCGATTACTTACAGTACTTTTCAGACTTTCTTCAACGATGTTCTTTATCGAGAAATTTCGTCTATCGATAGGGAATGTCTCTTACCTGAAACAGAAAATAAATTGGATATATTAATACAGGGTACCTTTGAATTAACTATAAAACAAGAAGTATTTTATATTATAATTTATGATAAGAGTTGTAGAGGATGCGATATTGCATAACTTGCATAGAAAGAGGCTAGAAAATTGTTCGAAAACCGAACCACTCCGGCGTATTATTTATTCAGCATCCCTCGTAAAAATGCTCGTAACGAGAGCGTATATTTATAGGCCGTGGAATCTCCGTGGCTCTCGTGGCTCGCGAGTCTTTCAAGGAATTCCGGTAACGAATTCGAAAAGGAGAACGAGCGTGTAGTAAAACTGTGGGCTTCGTTGCCTCGCCACTTTCGGGTCGAAGCTTCCGTCGCTAGACAGGTTTCTCGCAAGATCAGCGAGGAAATGTATCTTCCTGATCCCTGGGAAATTCATTCCTGCTTCCGGAAATCACTTTCTGACGAACGAATTTCTGCTCCACGGGACACGGAACTCCTTCTCCTTTCTCGCTATGCGTTACACGTTCGATAACGAAGTTGTTAAGAAATGCTGGATAGTGCGTAGGCATATCCGTACACTTTACGTATAAAGTAGAAAGAAATGATTAAAGCACGGAACGTTAAACGTGTCCCCGAGCTATTCGTATGCGCTCGCTTCAAAAAGAGAGCGCGAGAAAAGATCTCAGGGGAGCTTCATCTCACGAGACTTTAGCTTTATAAAAATTTCAAAAACCAAGGCATTAAAGAGCCTCTGAAGAGTTTCAAATTTCCGCTCTGCCCAGGTAATAAAGAGAGTATTAAGGAACTTCTAATGATTCGAAAGTCTCCGCTTTTTCGTCAGGTAGCGAGGTATTAAAGGGCCCCTAAAAATGTTGACGATTTCAACTTGGACGGGGAAATTCGAGGGAGGAGCTCTTAAAAAAAAAAGTTTCCAGTTGCGTGTTTCGTCGGTACGTTAAATTTGTAAAATATCCAACAGGAAAACAGTGGGCGCGATTTGATCCGAGTAATTTATTTACAAACTGCCGTGGCACGGATGGTTAATGAAAGCAACCGTAGAAACGTATCGAACACGTTCGTGTAACATTGGGTAACGCGGTTCGCGCGACGAACAGATCGGACGCGTGCGCGCCCCCCTCATTTCCCGGCTATTGTTCGTCCCGAATATATTTTTTCTTCTTTTCAACGTTTTCGTTTATTAGCGTCGACGCGTATCGCGAAATGAATGGCCGCAATTTTCGAACGCGAAATCGAAAATTCGCGTGCGCCTGGAGATTGATCGCGATGGACTCGAATAAAACCAGCAGTCGGTGCGTTGCTGGAAAATTGTGCGAAAAAAAAAAAAACAAAAAAGGGAAGAAGGCGGGGGGGATAAAAAAATTGCTGGACCTGGAAAGCCGAATGTCACGCTAAATGTTCGCCACCCACCCCCGTTTCCGTTTTCGTCGGTTCGCTGGCTTTCATGATCGCGTAGTAAATTGATTCGACTAAACAATTTTACTTCGTGCTCCGATAAACCTTCAACCTGTAATTGGAATTTAGTGTTTTGAATTTCTGATTACCGTTGCGATATAGATGGGCAATCTGGTTGCTGATGGAATTCAACGGGAAGCCAGTTGAAAGATATTCGTTGAATTCAATTTACCAGAAAATTTCGGTCGCAGCATAACGGAAAAATTTCTTTTAACCAAATGATTGTAAAATTGACTTTCGTTGTGATTTTATATTAAATTGTTTTTATACATACATATATAGCATTGCTGTAGCGAAGAATGAGTACTTTTAATCGTAGATACCGGAAAATGATAGAAAATATAAAGTACAAAGAATGGTTTAAAACGGATTGAATTTTTTAAAGCACGACTGTTACAGAATTTTGCTTTAGAAATTGGAATTTCAGTTCATGAGTGATGCGAGTATTTTGTTAAAAAATATTGTAGTATTTCAGCTTGCATCGTACAATTCAATATTCTGTTATTATCGTCCGGAAAAAGTAATAACCTATTTTTCGCGTTTCCTGAAATATGTATAATCGAAAATCGAAGCTTAAAACAGAGATACGTACACCCGGCTCTGCCACCGATTACGTCCAAACTGCTCTGGCTCCTGTATCTTTTTTTAAACAGTGTGTTGTACAATGTTAATCCTCCGCTCTATCACATAAACCAAGAACTCGAGCTCTCGCAACGCTAGCAAAAAAATCGCAGCTTTATTATATCCCTTTTCATATCTAATATAGAACACTATCTTAAACTACAACTACGGGGAACAAAAAACGCGCGCTTTCAGTAGATATCGCTCGACCCAAACACACGAAAGACATTTCCATATCGCGCGCGCAATATTCGAGGCTTTCAACGCGAGAAAGCGAAAGGGCCACTTTGGCGGGATTCTCATTAAAAAATGTCACTCGGTCGGAAGCCTTCTATAGCCGGTGGCGCGTTCAAAAAATGGCTCAGCGGGGAAGCTACTACAGCGGAGCCCAGCAGAGGCTAAAGGGTTAATTATCTTTCCACCATGGCGCGCGTACTCGACCAGGGGAACGTTCCTCGCGATGAGTGAAGGCTGAAAATTCGCCAAGTGCACCACCGCTCCTGAAGGCTAAAGTAATGGGCACCGATTGACATCGACTGCCGCTGACTTAATCCGTACGGGATCCGCGTCGAAGCTACTTCGATGTAGCTGCCGGAGTTTCGGTCAAGTTGCGGTCAGCTCTCCGCCCAAGTTTCCGGAGGCGACGAGATGCAAACGTGTTAGTTGCATTCCAGCCGGAGTTTTCCCTTGGAAACTCGCAGGCGGAGAAGCTTGCGGCTCTGCGTGCTCACCGTGGGCCACGCTCGGTAAGTCTTGGCCAGTTCGCTACAAACTTCCCTCGGATCGATCGGCAAACACGCGGACAATTAGGAATTCAACGGAAACCCGATGCGGACTTTTACCTCGGGATAAGCGGTTTTCCATTCGGATGGCGCGGTAAAACTTCATTTTGCTGGATCACAATTCGATCATCGACGTTACGTGCAACAAAATACGCACGCAAGAACAACTTGAATTTGTGACTGCCTCGCAATTCACCGATAAGTCTTCGTTGTTCATTAGAAGCTGGATCGATCGTGAAGCAGCCATCCACTGGCGCTGTTCCGCTTTTCCTTTCAGTGTCAAGAAATAAGCGCGCATATCCGGCCGGCAATGGGAACATAACTCACGGGGGACGATCGAACTCGAATATAACCGATCTATTGTTTGCCAGAGAGGAGCGACTTCCTCGCTCGCGCGCTGGTATTGTGAAATATTCATGAAAGCCTGCCCGATTGTTCGTGGCTAATGAGGAAAACGTCGCGCGCGGTGGATAAAAAAACAGAACGAACAGACGGAGCGATTCTTGTTGAGCTGGTTGCTACCTTTTTACAAGGTTTCATCGTGACCTTGCGTAAATTCCGATTCATCACCGTGATCGCGTAATCGTGTTAGAAAATTCTTGGCTGATTGCAAAAATGAAGAAACTGTCAACAAACGAAGCTGATTCGTTAATTAACTGTTGTCGAAACAGAAGAGACTCTCAGTCAAAGTTCTAGTATAAGAGCGTATGCTTGCGATGCAATAAAATTTTAGCGAAAGAGTTAACCGACCGACGTGATTCTCCGTCGCGTAATGGAACGGACAATGGTCATCCCATTTCTTCCAGTTCCTTCGGTTCCCCAAGCTCTTCCCTGGGAAATCATTTATCACTGTATCAGCAGATACATCTGGCTTTCGTTATCTCCACCGTGGCGAAATAAAAGAAATGTTCGGGGCTCGAATAGGGGCTCGTACAGCGTTGCGAAAAAACAAAGCCGTTCGAAAGAGAGAGGGGCGAAATCGGGTGGGAAAAGGAAGGATAGAGGGACAGAGTGGGCAAGAGGGGTGGCAGGGAGGAGATCGTCCTGAAATAGAACGAATCAAGCCAAGTGGAATGTCTAGCCTTCGAAACGGTAGACGATCCATGAGGGTGGATCGTGAGCTGCCTGGAAATCTCTTTAAAGTTTTTTGCGTTAACTGGATGACCGCTCGTTTCCTTTTCAACGGGTTAATAAAATTATCGAGTAATGGCATGCAGACGCTCACGCTGCGAAACTTCCCCTTTCCCGACTCGGCCTTTGATGAGATACTCGCGAGCAAGACGCCAATTTACCCGGAAAAGGGGGTGGCGACGCTTTCTTTCTAATTCCGAGCTACATTTCGAAAATATAGCCGAAAGATTTTTATTAACTTTTGGGTTACAGATAGTCGTGGGTAATTCTTGTCTCTTTTTCTGGCAATCGACTCGTTTAAACAAGAGATAGAATAGAAAAAATTAGTCTGACCTCAGTTTTTCAATTGAAATCCAAATACTTAATTTCGACGATTAATTTTACATCGCACTCCATCGCACTGAAAATTTACTCGGAATCCCCCTGTTATAATTTAACCGTGTGCAACGTCCCGACTGTCAATATTTGCGGGCAGGAAATAAAGTATTCCCGAGATCATTCATCTTCATCGTGGAGCGTAATTATCACGATAATGCACACAGATGTAGGGCCCTTTCGTGATTTATCAACGCCCGAGAGTAACGCAGCCGAGCATCGAACATACGAATCTAACGATTTTCCACTGAATAGCTCTTCTGTCGCTCGAAATTCACCTTCTCCATATCCCCGTGTTTCCTACCACCCTTTCGCGACCATCCACCTCACGTTTTCACCTCTTCTCTCCATTACTCAACTCTTTTTTTTTCTCTTTTAATTCTTTCATCGTTTACATTAAACTTGTACTCTTCTCTCTGGCGTAAATAATTTTAGCTCCCGCGTTAGAAGATAGAATATCGTCTAGCATCTTCCGAAATTAATGCGAAACATATTATCGCTCGTTAGTATCGTTAAGCTCGTGCATTTAATGGTGAACGGTAAATTGAAACTTTGCTGTCCTCATCGAAAAAGGGGCGCATTAATCGGGGATCGAATGGAAGACGGAGGCGAAAGGTTAAGGGGGCGGTGGCCGGCGTAGAATTTAGGATAGCGCAATTATTTACGCGAAACTCGATACTTGAAACCCCTGCTGTATAACGACGCGGACAGAAAATGCATAATACAAGAGGGGAAGTTCATGGAACCGTGTATATTACGCCGAGTTTTTGTTTTACAAATTATTCAGGACGAATAACGATAGCCAGGCGATTTTAAACGCGCGACAATTAAAACGGAAAAAACGTTTCAGAGATTTGTTACGCGCGTTTCAATGTTCCAATGAGCGGGGACGATGAACGGACGAGTGTAGCCCCGTTGAAAACAACAAACTAATAATTCTCTCTGTTAGCAACGGGATATTAAGCTTTCAGAAATTGTTCCGTGTCACGGATGGTACTCCAGCGTACTCTGGAAACCGAGAATTGATATGGGGAACGAAGGAGTGTAATTAATGAACCTCTCTCTCTCGGGGGATGATGGCGTTATTGCCGTAAGCAAAGGGTACGAATCAGAGCAAAAGAGTTAATTCTCCGTAAAAGATTCTCATTGTACCCAGCGCGTCATCGAAAATGGTTGAATGGCCTTTAGGCGAGGGAGAAAAGTGGTCATCGACAGGGACATAATAAAAAGTTCGATCGTTTCCGACGCAATGAGTTTCCAAACAACCACTTCCCTCCCACTCGAGCGGTGTTTAAATATCAACGTTAAACAGTGGAATATCGAGAAGGATCATTCTCCTCTTTCGAAGCGCGCCAGAATCATTGAATCATTCAAACTGTTCCGCGTATCAGTAACATTAAAAATGAATAATTATAGTCGTACACGCATCGCTTAACGAATCAAATATCATATAATATTGAACAACGGAAATTATTTTTCCGTAAAACAAAACCTCTCTTGCGTGTACGTAATTTATTAGATTATAACTTATAGAATGTAAACATTTCGAGTTTCCCTCATGTTTTCATAAAACCATTATTAAACACTGCCCTCCAACTAACTGCTGCTAAGGTATGCCACGTTAAATTACTCATGCGCCAACATAAATAGTTCGCTTCACACGAAATTAAACGACTAATTTCTATTGAAATCGAAACAAAATTTAGCTACAAAACGACGCTAAACGTCATCGTATATCTCAGTATGAAATACCATTCAATGTAATCAACCAGAAACCGCTATATAAATTACGTACGCTAATCACCACAGCAAAGTAAACTACGTGGCGTACAGATTCCTCATTATAATATAATCTACCGTTCAATTTGCCAACGAACCAGAATCTCAATATGCGACATCGATACACCGCGATTATCGATCCTATAGGCACAATCCAATCTTCAGGAATCAGTAGAGAAAGCGGTACCAACAGGAGCAGCAGGAGAGAAGGAAAAGCGTCAGATTTCAAAGGATACAAGGGGTGGAAATTGCCGTCGACTCGTTCGAGGGCTGCGAGAGTGTAAATTAAAATCACGCTTTAATCGTTGGAAAATGAACGGCAACCACGAAATTTTGTTCGAATTAAGGAATTCTTAGCCGAGCTTGCGTGCAAGTGAACATGCACCGATTTATGTCGACAAAATGTGATTTTCTAATTGTTTTCTCTACCGCAAGACTAAGATACCCTGAGAAACATGATACGAAATCTGAAATAATTTTTATATCAGTTGGAAATTGGTCCTTACATACTTCTTTCGATGCTCGAAAAGGAACTTTTAACTTTTGTCTGGCAAAGTCTCGCCACTGACGTTAAGAATTTCCGCGTGAGCATATCTTATGCTCCTTCGACTCGTTTCTAAATATTATCCGGCTTTTCGCCTCTCCCGGACTCATTAGCCGAGGATTCCTGGTGCTCCTCGTTCGCCGCGGGAATTTCGTGGTTTCGTTCGGAATCCGGAAAAGGTGGCAGCGTCGCAGAAAGAATTTTCAGAAGATACCCCGCTCCCTTGTTGGTTTATTTCTGTCGTTTGTACCCCCCCGAGCGACCCGTATTAGCATAAAGAATATTATTTTCGCGTCACGGAAGAAATATCGCGCGGCTTGAAATTTCCGGGTTACGCCGCGAAAATTTTTCACGAATAATGGAGTTTCCGAAAAATTCGTCCCGTGAATTCCATTCCGCGTTCATAAAGAATTAGTGGTGATTACTTGACAAGATTATTTTTCATCGCGAACTTACCAAAAATAGTTAAAAAATACGATAGAAGAACTTCCAGAATGCGAAGAAAAATTTTCCTAAATATTTACAATTAAACGTTCTACATCAAACATCTCTATCACTGGATTCTCGAATCATGTGTCGAGTTATTGACTTTTTCGAGTTTCCAAGGCTCACATGTTCCAGTTATTACAAGATCGCGTTCCTATTATTTCTCGATACGAACGACACGGGAAGCAACTTCCACGGAAACTCTTCGATCGCGAACAGTTAGCTCTCGTCAAAGGGAACTTGTCGATAAGTAGCGGAGGAATTTCGAATACGAAAGAGATGGAAACACGGGACGCAACGAATACGAAATCGCGGTGGAAAGGGGGGCAGTTGGGAGAGAAGTTCGATGCGACGTTTCGATAGTTGCTGGTACAAGCGAGCCGGTCTGATGGCGGCTCGGAGCTTGTTCCATTTTCAGAAATGGATTCGAAACGCCTCATCGTGGGGCAAAGTGTACGGAAGCCGAA
Source organism: Xylocopa sonorina (assembly GCF_050948175.1). Lineage (NCBI taxonomy): Eukaryota > Metazoa > Arthropoda > Insecta > Hymenoptera > Apidae > Xylocopa > Xylocopa sonorina. Next base: position 6,837,151 of record NC_135197.1, on the reverse strand, counting down.
TTGACGATGTTCGACCGATGCTGAGTCGCTTCGAAAACTTCGTTTTCGGACTTTTCGCGTGCTACGCGTGCGACGAGCTCGCTCGCGGAAACAAATAAAAGTTCGGCTGTACGTTGCTGTTCACCGGATTTCCCCAGCCGCCGACGATTAAATTTCTCACTCGGTTCTCCGCGAATTACCCCAATGGGAACCGATTTTCCGTCGATGATCGTTCGCGTAAGATTTCTTTTAGACGTGCACTTGGACAGGCTGTAGAACTACTCGCATCCCCTTCGTGGACTTGGAAAACATAACAAGTTTGCAGCTGAGAGTATTCGAAAGAAAAATCCGAGATCAACTTGCGCGAGCGTTATTAATTTATCACTGAACGAATAGAAGGAATAAGCAAACCTTCCTCTGCATCTGTAAACAGACAATGTTGATAGAAAACCTTGACGAAAGTTTTAATTATTCTTCTAACGAGAACAAGATCGTTCGAGGAAAGAATTACTTCAGCTTCCTTGGGTCCAATTGCTGAAGAAACTGAAGACTTCTGCTCCCTCGTCTAAGCAAATTCATTTACGATCCAACTATATCAATTCAAGTTGTTTATGTTACAAAAGAACTCATTTGCCAACTAAATTGAAGCAAAATTCATTTATCGTACGACGACAGTATCGCTATAATATGTTCCGTTTGCGAAGGTTAAAAATCTGTTTCGCAAGCACTCGTTTAGCACGGATATGAACAACGGGAAGCATTTTCTCGTGACGGGGAAACAATTCTGCTCATTTTCATAACGAAGGGAGTCCGTGAAATTTGCCGCGGAAAAATTTGCTTAACGTTTAATGGAATGAACGCGAGCAAACTTCCCTCAGGAGGTATTCACTCCCAGGCAATTCCACTCGTTGTAGGCTATTTCGCAAGACGAAGCGACTCACTTGAATCCATTCCGCGAAAGTGGAACAACGTCTCTGCGAGCCCCTAAGTTTCGTTACAACTGCGCCGTTGCATCGAGCAGTTGCAACCCCCGCGATATTCCCTCGACGATATTTCGCTGTTCTAATACTGATTTTCATAAATTTACCACCGTACGATCTCATCGCGTCGTCGCAACGCTCGCGAAACGTAAGTTCACCCCTTCCACCCCCTACGTTGCGTGCCGCCGGCGGAATTTAGCGTTTTAGAAAACACTCACCGCGAGGAGAAAATTGCGTTTACACGTGTTCGTTTACGTGAGAGACGTAAGTTCGCGGGAAATATCGCCTGGGAAGATTACGGGAACTTTCCGTTCGTTCGCGTTAAAACTTTTCGACTTCTAAAATAGGATTCACTGGGAACGTCAACCTTTGAAGGGGAAATTATTTTCAATTTCCCTTAGTCTCCTTCTTTCGTCGAGATACGTTTCGTGTCACTATTTTATTTAAATATTTATCCACCTTGCATCCAGATGCAAGGTATCTGGTTTGAATAAACATTCATGTTCGATCTTAATTTTCCGAGGCACGAGAGGAAGAACAGATTCTCTTAACTCTTTGAAATCGAAAATAAAAATTGGCATACGAAAGTGTTATATTTTAATATATTATCTGTGTTTAGATTTTGAAAAACATAATTATCGGAGTTCGAGTTCTGTAGTTACGTTTGGTGTGATATTTTACAAAACACTTACCAAGGTATTCTGAATTGGCAGAATCTTGTGGGTCATTGCTGCTACTTTCAGATTCACTGTCTATTACTCTAATTTTTTTATTTCTCACACACGATACGTCATCAGTGTTTATACTTACTCTAGCACCAATTTCATCATGGATAGATAAGTTTCTGATCAATTCAAAATGAAACTCACGTTAAAACTTTAAAAAGAGTAGTGCAAAATTTCGCGATACGTGTGCTCGCTACGATCGTCGAAACTATACTAACGTTAGACACGTCGTATTCAGGAGTACAGTCGTAGAGGAATTTTACGTCACGATGTCACTTTCCAACCGAAAATATAAACAGCCTAAGGGACCTATTCTCGAACCAATACTTCGCTTCTATCAACTGGAGATAACGAAATTCAGGATAAACAGAGACTGTCGCCTCTCGCTCGAGTTGCCACGCGAAACATCGTGGCGAGCGAGAGTCGCCGTTCGAGCGCAAAAGGTTAAAACAGTTTCCTCTTCAAAACAAGATTTCCACGTTGAAAATTGTACAAAGATGCGAGCAAAGATTATCGTCAACAAGTTTCGCTTGCATCTGCGATACGCTTATTCCGTTCGATGTGGAATAAACGAGCAGCGTTGCAAGAACAGCGAATTCGATGGCAAGAACGCTCGATGCCAGGAACAATTACGAACGCGATCAAGATAACAGCTTAGAATCCAAGATTCGGGACTGGTTGTTGCCGAAAATCGCGCGATAGTTCAGTGCCAGCCATTCCCGGTCGACTGAGATTCTCTGGACGAGACGTTCCTGCGCGATTTATATCCACTTTGTTTCCGTCGCAGGTCAAAGATCAACTGGAGCGCGATCCGGTCTGTTTTCAATTTTATTCCGGCCTTTGCGGAAACGTTGCTTTTTCCAATACAATATCCTACAAGAATTCCTAGCAACGCTAGGCAATAACAAGCAGAGATCGTTCACAAAAGAAGATAAATATTCCAGCTTGAAAGAATGAACGTATAAGAATATCTCATAATTTAAATAGTTGCAAGATCACAGTACCAATTCGTTGATAAACAACTGCTTCACTAGTTCGAGCTGAGTATATTCTCCAAAAACGAGTATCGCGAGCTGATCCAACCCTTGTCACACCGCGTCCTTTAATTAAACCCTCGACCGTCCTCAGATTCTCGTGACTCGTCCAACCACGTTCGATCTCGTGGTGATCAGGCTGAGATCCAGCGAAAGCGAGCACGCGAGCCAGCCACAGAGAGCAGCGATCCGATATTCACCGCGAAAGAACCACGATTCCCATGCAACGTCGCGGCGTGATCGCGTATCGAGCCCGAAAAAGTCGCGGCAATCCGGACGCAATCTTCCCGGTCGAGTTCAGGTTCGATTACACGGCCCGATAAGGGTAGATCCGGCTGTGGCGGCGGAAGGGCTCGGCTCGAAGAAGAAAAGGTGAACCCGTTCGGAAATTCGATTTATACAATCGACGATCCGCGGGTACGGAAGGTTGGTCACTTTTTAAAAGGCTCTCGTCGGCGAGGCGGCTCGTATAATTCTCACGGGCTGGTTAACAATTCCGCCGCGGTGCCACGGAATAAAGCAGACGGACGGGGATTGATGAACGTGAGAGGAATTACGAAGGACCGTGTCGTCAGATGAAAACGTTTTCAATTTTCCGTCACACTAGTCCCGCGACTTCTTCTATTTTTTCTTTTCTTTTTTTTTTTCTCCTCTCTCCACCCTGTTCGACGCTCGCGTCGTCGTCCTTTCTGCCCCCTTTCTCGCGCTTTGTTCATTTCTCCGCGTTCAAGCTGCCTTTTACCCCTCCTCGCTTCTTTATATTTCCTTCTCGCTGTCTCTTTCCCGCGTTCATTCGACCGCCGCCCCTGGTTCGTGCCTCGCCTCTCTTCACCGCTATAGAGCTTTCGAGAGCAGCATTTCTCGGTCTGTTCTCCCTTTGTTTCCTCCCTTTTCATAACGAACTGCATCGCGAGCTATTTTCAAATGTTTCCTCGTTCCGCGGCGTTCGAATAGAAATCGGTTATCGAATCGAGAATTATCGTTGCGACCGCGAATAACCAGAGGCGATACCAGACGCGCGATGTTTGAGGGATACGCGAGAACGCAGCGGAAGCGTTGGAAAAATTAGTCGAGCACGTTTTATCATTCAACTTCCACGTCGTTTCCCGTGGAGAGTCCGTTTACGTGACGCCTACGCTCCCCCCGGAGCCTTCAATTATAACCGGGGCTCCATTTTCCCAAAAGGAAGCTCGCCCAGAGAGGCGAACCCAACGCCTAGAGAGAAAGCACCAATCAACCTGACGCGCGGTGGTACCGTTTCAAAAATACCCTCCCAGCGAACACTGAAAGCGCGTGGAGTTTCAACAAATAGAAGGAAGCACTCCGGGGGTGGCGACAGATACCATTTAACCCCGTGCTTTTTGCCCGACGTAGAACATCCGCAGGCGGAAATGTCGCTTCCCGAAGGAAACTCGATACGCGTATTTCCTGTGGAGCCAAAAAGAAACGCGTGCCACGCGTTTTACCCACGTTTTTCTTTCTTTTCCCCGCCTCTCCTTCTTGCTCCCTTTAGGCCGTCTCACGGGAACAATCGCCGGCAATTTTTTATCGCGACGCCTGCATCGAGAAGAGGCCATACGCGTGGAGAAAGAGGCCCGTCGTACAGAAAGTTTGAATAGCAGGTGGCGGGACGGCTTCCCATCGATTAATAACGCGCGAGCAACCTCGCTCCATCGGTGTTGTTTGGAATATTTCTGAATGGAACGAGACGTTTCGTACGTGGATTGATTTTTCCAGCGGAAACGACAAAAGTGGAGAACGCCTAAAATCTACTGCAAAAGCTAAACAATAAAGTAACGCGAACTGTTGATCATCCGTTCGATCGGCTGTATTTGCGGCAATATTTACGGAGAAACGATCGGTCGTTTATAAGAAACTGGATATCTGGGTATTAGCTCGTCGAATCTCGATATAACGCGACGCTCCAGCGATGTCTCGAAAGCGGGGAAAAGTCGAGGGAAGAAAAGCGAGCGAGCGAATTGGAGTTAAAATGAGATCCGATAAGCGGCGCGTACGAGCTAATAATACGTTCGACTCGAGGTTCGATTTCTTCTAGCCCCAAGGAGGACTTTCAGCGAAGTTTTAATTAAGGACTACGATCCGAGCGTCGATTCGGATGAATTGGAAATGTTGTACGACGGCGTGTCTGATCGCGAGAGGTACCTCGAGCGAAGCAGTCAGTGGTTGGTAAGAGTTTTATTGGGAAATTTTTACGGAAGCGGACGGAGGGAGGTAACGATCGTACATTGTCAAGGTTTTATCGTCTTTTATCTCCCGGTTGGCAGGTGTATTACCAACGGGAATGCAAACAGAGAGACAAGTAACGTCGCGAAGCAAGGGAATTACGAGATCTGGGAAATGAGAGTATTAAGGGTGGCTTTCAGTCTACGAGATGGCGCGGAGAGTAATGGAAGGCTAAAAATACGGGATCTAAAATACTGTCCGATGGATAAAATGGGGAAGAACATGCCGGTGAGTACAGGAAACGAAGGCAACGTCATGAAAGTCTAATGCAGATCTCCATTCGAAATTCTAGAATCATCGATTATTTCACTGCAGATTCTACCTGCTCGTTTCCTGGTGTTAAACTTGAAAAGCAAAGCAAAAATCTTCTAAAGAACCATCCGTTAAAATTTCTTCCTGTACACATGAAAGGCTAACCACCGTCTTCCTTTTTGATACCATCCGCTCCATTCGCTCTGTCTCTACGCGGCCATTACGAGAGGTTCCTATTACTCGGACGAACCTACCTTGAAAAAACTTCGATCCACGGCACGTCGACGCGGAAACGATGCGATCGAAACGGCTTCGTGACAGCCACTAGCCGCGAGCGAAACGGAACCGGTCGGTAATTCGTGTCTGTCCAGCGCGCTTGAAATGGTACGCGAACGATGGAGAGGGCGAAGGTGCGGCTGAGATCCGGGGCAATTAGTTGATGAACAGGGCGCGCCGCGACGGGAGGGATGAAAGCGTCGGAGGAAACGGGAACGTACCCGATCGCTCGAGCCTGCCGCCTCGCCCCGACGTCTGAATTGCCGCGAACTGATTGAGCCGACGTGCCAGACGGCCACTAATCTTTTCTACGGGGACGACACGCGAACAGAAAGGGGTGCGCCCCTTGTTTGCGCCCGATTCCCGTGGCAAGTCCGCCGGTTCGATGTTCTTTAAACGACGGGGGAACGTCCTGGTTGTTGACTGTGGCTGGTGGCTGTTAAGTAAGGGCGAGTTTGATCTTCGCAGGGGGCGAACGAACAGGGTGTGTAGACTGACGTCTTGTTTGAACTGATTATATAGATGCTGAGGTAGGGTACGAGTAGGGTTTGGGGTGGAGGTTGCACGATGTCAGTGTACAAATTGGTTTGGTAAATATGTAATCAGATTTCGTAATTACCATGGAATGTCGATACTGTTTCTCCAATATGCAAGTTCATAAAATGAAGAACGATTAATTTATAGATACTTTTTTTTGGTATTCTATATGAGATATTTTCAAGTTGAATATCGAACCAATATCCTTCGCATCGTATCATTTGGTTTTATCGAAACGCGATACCCAGTATTATAAGTGACGATGGAAGTATAAAACAATGGGGAACATAACGTAACGCGTAAATGCACGAGAGCGTGTTGTTTGTCAAACATAATTATCGACGAATGGTTCACTTATACTTCGTGTATGTGCAATAATTTAAGTTCGAATTTTCTCCCCGTGCACGATACGGATGATCAAACGTGAATCGGCTCGATACAAAACCGTGATAGCGATGGTACTCGCCGTTACGTGCGAGAATATCCTCTGAAGAACATTTCTGAAGTAATAAACCCGTGAAACTTTTTATATCAGGCGAGAAACGCAACGAACGCGATAAAGCAAGAAATGTCGTGAGAGTTTCACGAAAGGATGAGAAATGAACGCGTCCTTGCCAACACGGTTTTCATTCGAGAACACGCGGATGAATATTTAACCGGGAAGTTTATCTACTTAAACCGTTTCAGTTTAAACGTTCCACCGCTTTAATTAGTGGCCCGCGAGGCGAGACGTCTTTCGAACTAATCAAATTACCGTATGAATGATTAATAAACTTGGACCGCAACTATTGAGATCGGTCCACGGTTTAAACTCGATCCCTGCCATATTTTCTTAGGCCATTGAACCGCCGGATTCGTTTCAGTAACGTCGCACACAATTTGTCGCCAATTAATTTCGAAGGAATTCGTTTCAATGCTGTTCCATGCATCCAGCATTAATTTAGACGCAATTATCGGCACGTCGTTAATGTAATATTAACGATTGATTTTAAATGATTGAAAAGATTGAAAATATGGAAATGCCGATGGCTAATAAAGTAAATTGGAAAAATCAGTGGTAATGATTTACGAAATGTCTGGACGAATTAATTAGACCCACGTGTAATTAGAACTTGTTTCCTGCTTCCCTCAATTTCCGATATTGATTGATATGCACGTACCGCCATAAATCAGGAAACAATAGCACGAGATAAATTCAAAATATCACATTTCCCTCGAATAATGCTGATAATAATGATTAAAATTCCTGGCTGTACATTAAATATATAGTTTGACGCAAATCGGTCGCGTTGGGAAGAAAAATAATTGAAAACAAGCGCGCAGAACATAAGCGCGCGAAGGAAGAAATTTTATTCAAGGAGCGCGCCAGGATTGTGCTTCCATGATTAACTACCCTGCTCTGGAGTGTGGCTCTTAGACACTGCCGTGTTTTAGGCAGTACCGATAGAAAGTAATGCATAGCCGAAAAAACCGGACGAGCAAAATCGAGGATAAAAACGTGGATGAGAGAAGAGAGGATCGTTCACGTTCTAATCCAGATCCTCGACCATAAAGCGAAACGCGGAGAGGCATTCCCGATATATATTCCTCTTCTGGAAATCTACTTGGCGGTGCATAAAGTCGATCTGGCCTTCCATTAAAGCCACCCTTTCTCCCTCTCTCTCTCTCTCCCTCTTTTCGTAGAGCCGAGAACGAACCGGCCGGAGGGTAGAATATTTTCAAAGCTTGTCCCGAATCTCGCGAAAGCACCCTTCGACGGGGCTAAAAATCTCCGCTACGCTCTGCATCGAGATAACGTGCGACGACCCGTCGGGGCAAACGAATTTCGCGTGCACCACGGGCTGTACTTTCGTAGCGATGAAATTCTCGGCTTCGACGTCGGAAGAGCGTATAATGAATCGCGAGGGACGCGTGCCAAATACCGTCTCGCGTTAAGAGCACCTGTAATCGGTTTATATCGTTCGATGCCATTCCAGGGACGTACGATCGCGCGAAACGAGAAAAAATACGAAGATCATCTGCTCTTTCCATTATGACAGCTGTCTTCGTTCGATAATTCTATCAGATTTGGTTAATCATGAATTTTTAGGTTCGATTCGAATAAAAACTGAAGAAATCAACATCGAAACCTTGTGATTGAACGGAAAACCAAGTCACAACTAGAAAGCGCATAAGTCTTTCTTTGATGTTCTTTTTTTTTTGGACGAAACGACGACTTCTCCACGCTGCATAAACGTTTCGATCCGCCATCCGTTCTTGGATGTTTCCTTTTGATCCTTTTCGCGAGGTTCTCCTCGTCTTTCGCCATTTCCCTGAACGCCACGAGAACGGTTAGCTATGCTCGCAAGCATGCGTGCTTCGTGGCCGGAAAGACAAGTAAGAAGTATTTCCTTTGAAGTTCGGCCGCGCGGTGAAAAACGCGGGAAACGACGAGAGACTTTCGCGAGCTCTGACTACGCGTTAAAAACCCGCGGTCCGATGTTTGACAAATAACGCCACGGTAAACCCCTTTTCTGCAGCTACCTCTTGCGAAATTACTTCAACGCCGCTTTGTACGCGCAATAAGACGCCGAAAGAATCCGCCGGTAATCCGAGCGAATGAAACGGGAGCGAAATTTTCCGCCCACTTTTGAACTCCGATAGCATTGTGCGCGACAAATAGGCGTTTTAGTTAACCAGCTCGATAAACTCGACACGCGCTGCCGCAAATAATGGATCGTTCATCGAACCACTCGAATCTGTACGCACCTTTCGCCGCTTCGAGCATTCGAGAAATTTGAAAAAGGTAATTCTCGTTTGGCGAAAATTAAGAATTTCACCGTGGGCGAAGTGGGGACTCGGGACGATAATTAAAAACGAAATCGTGTCTAAACGAAGCGCGGGATGGCGAACTGGAGTAACGTTCCGCGTTCGAAAAATACGCCGGAAATCGAGGAGAACCGGCGTACGGATCGAGGAGAGTGGAAGCTCGCTCGCGATACGGTTATTTACCAAAATCCACGTCGATGGAGAGGTCGGTAAATAGCCACGGTGCGCGGGAAGAACGGCGAAAAGGTCGATTTAATCTGATCTTGTTTACTTTCCGATGGAAAAAAAGCCGCTATTAGTTTTCCGTGTTCGCGGCTTCGCATTTCCGACCGTCCAATTGTTTCGCCGAATTCCGCCAATAAACCAGGAATCGAATCGTATTTCTGAACGCGGGTAAGTTTAATGAAAGATAAAAGAGAGAGAGAAAGAGGCAGAGAAGAATATCGTAAGGAGGACAGGTAATGCAAAGAACGATGGAAAAATCGCGATATTGTAACGAGCGGTAATTAGAGGAACCTTTACTTGCAGATACAGTCTGCTCTCATCGCGAGGGAAAAAAAGTAGCTGGAGTGGTTTTCAAAAATGCATGGACTCATCGAGGAAACTCGATGCTGCACAAGGAAACTGCTCGCTTAAGTTTCGAATTAATTCCACGGGACATGTAACGAGTACCCAAAACGATGCTGCATGTGTAATTAAGGGAAGAAAAAGTAGGTGGAAACGCATTGTTGCCCGTCCCTCTCTAAAGTTTTGCGAACTCTCGAGGGTATTTTTGCTCCCTCCTTTCGAGACGATCCGCGCATCCGGAGAATAAGAAAATTCAGATCTGTTTCGTCTCGTTACGGTCTGAAATTGTTGTCTGAAAATTGGAAGCGCGATTCATTATGAAGTTTCAACAATTTTTGTTCTGCACTTGATTACTTTTCCATCGAACATTGCATTATTATTTTGTAGATCGATTATATATCTATAGAAATTCGTACAGAAATCTTTATACACGGATTTACATGTACGTACGGCGAACAATTCTATTCGCGTGCCAAAACAACGCGAACAACTGAATGACTTCGAACATTTTTTTTTTTTTGTTTGCTTTATTTTATCCTATTTCAATTGTACAGGCGCGGTGCCGACCTTAACAGAGCAGAGAGAAAAAAAGAATGAAACTTCATGAGCAAAACAAGTTTAGGAACGTGTCGAAACGCGTGTCGTTTTCTCTTTTTTCTTTTATTCCACTTGCTTTCGCGTTCGATTAAACGTCAACATGGAAAATAAAACCGCTCATATCGAAACCGCCAGGACTCTTCCTCGCGAATGATTGAAACGAACGTGCCGGGTTTGCACAACGATCGACGGGAATCACGTTCCAATTCGTTCGCCGTCGCATTGTCGTTTTTAATGTGGCACTGATTAAAGTTCCATCGATTTTTTCATTGTAAACCCGTAGAAACGATATCGTCGAATAATGCTTGGCGGTATCGAGCCGTCGTCGCGATCGTATTTTAAATGGAAACCGCTAAGGTACCTCAGCAGCCGCGAAATTCTCTCGTTATGTTTGTCAGACGCGAGCTTACGGAATCACGCGGCGGGATGCGCTTCGTAATCAGGACTAGCCACGCATTATCGGATCTCGCTTCATTTTGCAATGACAAATCGTCGAAATTGCCTGGCAGGAAATAACAGACGTCGAACGGCTCGTAACGACCACCATCGCGTCGCTAATAACGTCACCAGAAATGCAAAGCCAGTGAGGGGGATGGTGAAAGAGGGCACTAGAGAACGAGAGAGAGAGAGAGAGAGAGAGAGAGAGAGAGAGAGAGAGAGACTAGAAGGGGTGGAACACGCGGAATCAGCATCGAGACGAGTTACAAATTGGCCGGGGTCGTTAATTAATTAACAAATTAGGCATTGCGCGCTCGTTCGACAAAGATACGCGGTGAAGGTCCACGGATAAGCCAGCCGGTGGATCTTTTGCGCGAATCCCAAAATTGGTTGATGACCAGTGGAACAATGTGGTCGGGGTAATGCTCGGATTATGCAGCGCGGTGCATTTCGTGTCCAACCCTCTATCCCGCATACTGTTACGCAGCGGCCGTCCCTTTTGCCGGTCAAATTGCTCATTTACCAACGAAAATGGACTCCCATGATATTTCACGGATGGTCAGGCGTCTCGTTGGCTCGCATCGATGCCGAATTCGAACTGGACAATTAGATGCAGGCAAACTCCGCGGTGTAAAGTTTCCAGCCGTGTGTCCATTAAAGATGTTTCGCGGCGAAACAATACAGCATTCGTCGTACGGTCGACTACGAACGCGCGTAATGAAATCGCGTTCACCTGTGAAATAATTTAATACGATAATCACATTATCCGTGTAACCGTGCATTCTGTTTTCCTGTAATGAATTTAACGCGTGTAACCCGCGTATTGCCACTCAGAATACGCGAATTACTCGTCTATCGTTCGCGTTACTTCCCCCCTATAAAATTAGAACGGCGTGGCTGTTACGTTCATTCGATAACTGGAAAGGAAATGTGATTGATGATGCATAATGGAATGGAATATTTACACTGTTCGTTCTTAACCCGCATCGATTCTACACGATTTTTGGGCACCGATGTTTAATCAGTGAAAGGAATTCCCGAACTGCGCGATCAGAATTTAACTGGCGCGATCTGAGTCGGATAAATTCAATTAATTAACAGATCTGGCTCGATCAGCGACGTCGGTTGATGCAGATAGAACTGAACGCTAAAACGGAGACACACTTCGAGCTAAGTGGAGCAATCTGCACGACGCGCGAACCGGATTACCATTCCGTCGTAACAGGGCTGATGATCTACGACGTGATCGATACGCGGGGTCACAATCAATTCGATGCATCGACGTGTTGATCGAGGTGATTAATTAACAGCGGTCGTCTTACCCTTCGATCGAGGACGCCGCCTAAACGAACATTCACCGCTAATTTTTCATCCACCGCTAATTTCACAAAGGGAAGATTGACGTTCGATCGAACGATGCGTGAAGCGATTCTTTTTTTCTTGTTTTTCGTTTCACGGATCGTAGGACGAACGAAATAAAAATATCATAGAGTCTACCACGGGTCACGCGTTAGTTAAGCGAATATTTTCTATTTTAGGAAATATTAGGGGTTGCAGGGGTTGGAGGAAGGTCGTCCTTGACATTTTAATGTTTGTCAGAGTATCGTTGTCAGCTTTTTAAGTGAATTTCACGTTGGGATATTGCCTTGAATTTAAGGGTGGAAGAAGGTTTGTCGTTGAAATAATCGTGGAGTTCGTTGCGCAGGTTATTCGACATCAATTTTTGCTCGAGCAGACGGGGCGATTTCCGAACAAAAATTCGGTCTCACGCGACATTTGCATATTTCAGGATCCCTTCCCTTTTTTAAACGATGCAAATAAGCTTTCAAACCGGCGATTCGGTGTAATGCATTTTCATCGATGAAAATATGGAAAATTCCCGCTCATTGGGAATCGTTACGCGTTGGTAACAGTAAATTGATATTTGCATGGAATTACCGTGAACCGATCACCAGTCGCGAACGATATTAGAGCGGCGAAGATGTAAAAGCGTTAAAAAGGAACGTGCACGGCGAATCGTGGACGGAATTTTCAATCGTCCCGGCGTAAGCACTAACGAACACTCTCAAACGCGTTAAACGAATTAAAAGTACCCTCGTTCATATCGTTTACATCGAACAACGAATTAAAATAAAACGAAACTTTCCTTACGTCTGGCACACACTCTCTCTCTCTATAAATTCAATGCGAAACACCTTCGCATCTACCCTGTACACGGCGATGTTCACGGTTTCGTGGAACACGCCGTGGCATGCATTTTCATGAACCTAGTCGTATGATTCTCGTAGTATAAAAGAGGTGTATCGTCTAAGCGCGGCTTCGAACAAAGAGAATTTAGAGTGTTAATTATTCGCAGAGACAAAAAAGAGAAGCTAGTATAAATGAGAGAAGGTTGGACACGTCTGGTCGACGCGAAACGGGAACGTAGAGGCTGTCCAGTCGAGGAAAGTTCGGAATATTAATCGCCGTCGCGGAAAAAGGATAACAATCATCGAGTCCGCAGTCGAGAATTCTCGGCTCTCGCGAGTTTTCCACGGAGGCTCGCTAACTTGGACGATGAATAATACAAACGTCGAGAGGTGAGGGCTGAAAAATTCGCGGGGGAGCTCGATCGATGTTACGTTAACGAGGACGGTGCGGGGAATTCTGCAGCCGCGCGGCATTAGCTTTATCAGAAAATTGTGTTAGCTCAAGTTAGAACGCGGGAAATGCACGTTTAACGAAGTTAGATTGGACCGTTCGCGAAGTATGGGAATAATAGCGGCCGTTTTTCGCGCGTCTATGCATCCAAGATATCGCGCGATAAATATGTTCAACGGGCGAAAAATTGATCTCGTTCGACACTCGAGCCATTTAACGGGAAGATCTCGAGCTCGACGTCACCAAAGATCGATGTACAATCTCTTAAGTGACATCGCGCGATGAAACGAACGTGAAACGAAATGGTAACTTCGATCTCGACGGGAACGCGAGGAGGATCATAAATTAACAGAGCTGTCAATCGAAACGGTAAGCAGCTGGTTACGATTATTAAACAATACACCTGTTTACGGCTGGTTTTAATCAAGGCGGGACGATTTAATGCCTCGCCGATCGTAGAATATTAAACATCGCCGGCTAACCCGTAAACGATTGACGGATGGGGGCAGACTAGGGGCGAGAGCGTTTTAATTGCACGTAGAAATCGATCGATCTCGAGGCGGGGGCTGCTGTGCGCCGAAGTCGAATATCGGGTTCGCACCCCCGCAGAAATAATTCAGCTGCACCCGGTTGTCGTCGGGGTACAGGAACGAATTAACTGCGACAACGGCTTACAAGGCGGGCGCTCGAGTGGGCGAAAAAAAAACACCACCGCTCGTCCGGAAAAACGAGCGTGCACGTGACTTTCCAGCTGCCGCGTTGGAAAACGCTACCGCGTTTTTACGCGGACGCGGTCGAGACAACGGCGAGTAATTAATTACGCGAACGGCTGCCCGCTATTTAAAAAGGCGTGGACCTGGAATGGAACCGCGTTCACCTCCGGTCAGATTGCGCGTGAAAAGCTAATAATATGCCGCGAATATGTTATAGCTAGAACGGATATGATCGTCCCTGTCAAACGCGTTCAAATATTGACGGACTTCGATGAGCCGCGATATACTCGCGTATTTCGTGCCGAGCTTCCTGTCGGATATTGAGGTCTGCGTTTATTTTATTACATGTTTAACGTGTTACATTAGACGCTCGCTGGTGGATGAATTAATATTGCTGTGAAATGGATACAGTTGATCGACAAACAGCTCTGCGCGGTCCATCCTTTCGCGTGGTGTGCGAGAATGTTTTCGCGTGACTAACGACAGTGCCCCAGAGATATTTTGCAAAAGTTGAACGATGAATTACGAGTAAAAAAGGAAGATTTGTTAGAAACGTAGCGTGTGAACAGTTCGAAAGATCGAAAGGTGGAATGGTATACTCGTTTATCGATCGTTGCTTAAACGACGCGGTTCCTCCTTTAATAACAATTAATAATGTACCCAATTTACTTGCCACGATGATTTACAACTTCCCTTTATGCGAATAATTACCGCTGATATTTTAATGGCCCTATTATCTAGTACATCGCAGCCATATTTAACGCGTTACAACACCCACGTTGCCAAAGAGCCGAATCGGTCTGGCTAATATGAAATAGATCGTCGCATTCGTGTAGTTCGATGGCTGGCTGTTCCATTACACTGATATATCGATACTCAACTAATACATCAAAGCGTACGAGCATATGAAACAAATGGAAATCGTAACCGAAATATAATTATACCGCATATTCCCTTCGTTTCGAATAACTCGATTAGCAAAATAAAGAAGTGCCATTCGCAGCGCTACCGTCACGATCGAACAGCGAAGAAACCAAGTCTAAGCCTCGAAGCATCCGCTTTCCGCGTGTTCCCTTCTGAAGCCCACGAATAGCATCGACTGTCAATCGCCAATCGCGCGAGACATTCGCGATAGCAAACGAACGATCTTACCCCGGATCTCACATCCGCGTCACGTCGTCTAATTAGCGAGGATTGGCGTCGATCGTTATCGTACACGCGTGCTACTATCGCCACGAGCGTGACGCTCGTTCCACCGAGTGACCAGGGCCGATCTATTGGCAACCGCTACGTGGACACCGTGTCCCGTAGCTGTAGTGATTTAAGATCGAACGCGTCTCTTCTCTCTTCGCGCGATTTTACCAACCGACACGTTCGCCTCGTGGCGATCGGCCGTATTATGCAAATCTCGCGGTCACGTGCGATATGTAAATCGCGCGCGGTCTGTTTGCGTACGCGCGTCGAGAATGATGAACGCGGAGCGGCGACGCGGCGATTATTTGCAAAACACCGTTGCTATTCAAGTATTCGCGTTCGGTTGTTTCGCACGCTGGATGCCGTCGATGTTACCATGCGACAGATATTGTTATTCACATCGCTGTTGCGCTCCCGTGTCGATGACGATGCTGCGAGTGTCGACCAAGCGCGGCAATTGTGTCCCGTTTATTCGTCTTGGCACGCGTAAAAATTAGTTCGACAACGACGACAGGTGGTTTTCGTGTATGGCTACTCGATTATCGGTCGAAGTCAGCTTTATTAGGCTCGACGGAACCGGCTGCGATTTTATGCGACGTTAATTAACAGACTATTGATATTTCTTGGTCCGTCTGATATCGTATCGCTGTTCGAGGTTGGATAAACCTTGCAATTAACTGTTTGCGTAGCTGGCAAGTCCCTGAGTGACAGCACGAGCAGTGGGAATTTGTATATCGAGCTTCCTGCATAGCGTTATCTTCGATTCGTACAACCTCTTCGAAGGAAATTTGGAATAAATTCGTTGCTAACACAGCGATAAAAGTCAGAGGCGCACCTAATTTCCCTAATTTCCCTAATTTCTTCATTCAACTATCTCGTCATTATTCACCTCGACGATATCAAGGCACGTTTAATTAATTTCACGACGGGGATAGATCGCTATCGTTATCCCAGTTTGAACTACAATACTCGCCTCGTGACGTAACGAGCGGCGATTTGTTACGAGGTATAATACAAAACTAGAGAAGGAGCCTCGATCAGAAATTGAATGGATCGTTGGATATAGAAGAGAGGCCGTGTTACCACCATCTCGGTCTCTTTGCGGTTTATCGACGCTTATTTATCGGGGGCCAGTATCAGCTTTTATATTCCGTCGCAATTCATTACACGGTCGAATATCGTTTCGCGTCGAGAGAGATTCTCGTTTCGATACACCTGGGCGCGCTTGGCCGTCCTGTTCAAAGTTGCACGAGCTTGAAACGACGACGCTTACCGGTGAAAGAATAATGAAACTGTTCCGCGTCTCAAGAATGGACCTCGTTAAATATGAACGTAGTTTGCGTTTTCGGAGTCACTTGCTTAAAATGTTAATGTTATCGTCCGTGGAAAGGGGGACGCAAGAGTAACGCGACTGTGTTACTTTGAATCGAGAACCGGATACCTTTTGTCAAACAATACCCATTCTCCTGTAACGATACGCAAATTTCAAGATGGCTGAACAGAAGTTAATGGCTCCGATGGACGTGTTTCGCGTGGTCTGGAAATATTTGTTTCGTATACAGCGTAATGTGATCTCTGAAAATGACCGTCGCGTCGACGCGGTGCTAACAAACCTCGATGCGCGGCGTAATTAATCTAGGTACAAGAATAACTCTTTGCGGTGATAATTCGGCGAGTTGCGAGCATCGCGCGTTCACCGTTCCGCGGCGCGATTATTAACAAATTGAAACGTCGAAACGAACCAACGCGAACGTGCATTTAAATAACCACGGTCCGTATTGAACGCTCGTTTATCAATCCCAACGCAGCGGATTCGATTCGAAATCTTCCAGAGTCGTTATTTCGACCGCGACGCGAGAACTTGCGTCGCGCGACGCGGCAACTTCCACCGCGGAAGAAACTTTTTAATAACGGAAACGTGATCGACAGACTCTGGTCTGGCCGAAACAAAAGGAGGAAAATCGCAGCGTCTGCGGATGTGGAACTTAAAATTCTCGGTCGTCCACAGACGGAAGCGAGGCAGAAACGAGGGAAAGGAATAAAAATTAGGGAGCGAACGAAAGGGGTAGAGAACAGAGGGGGTGAGAGGAAGGAAAAGAACCGGAAGAATGGACTGGATGTTCAGCGTGGATTTGCGCCTGGTACCATCGTCCCTTTCGTTTGCTCCGCGGATAATTAAAAGGTTTTCCTTTAACGCGGGAAACTTATAAATGTACCTCCTTTGTATTCGAGCTACGAGCGGCCACGAGAATTGGGGTAGGAGACGGAGGGAATATAAAGGACAGCGGCGAGACAAAGTTACGCCTGATGAGGCTGAAGACGATGGAAGATGGACAGAGATTGCCCTCGAGTCAAGCTCAATTGTTCGCGAGCCAATACCCAGCAGCGATTTCCTTAATCGCAACGAATTAAACGCGCTCTTTCTCCTGGCACGACATTCCGCGCACGTGTAACTTGTTTCAGCTTCGATTTAGAATTTTAACGACTAGTCGTCGACATGGGTGTAACTTAGATTTAGATTCGAGGAGCGGTGATATTAAATTGAAAATAGTAGATTCTTATTACTATAATCACGCGTTTCCATCACACGGTGGCCTATAATTTCAAATAATTTACCGACACACCGCTTTCTAATAACTCCTAGTCTCCTCTGAAACTAAGTTGTGGTTCGACCAACAAGTTCCCATAGCCCAGCAAAATAATTCCATATAATTACCTTAAACCACCCGTAACGAGTTTCATATTAGTACCATTTACCTTAATCATAAACCCAGCCTGTCCCATAAACCAGCAGGCTGTACATAACCGCGCATTCCGCAGGACAACGTTTAATTGCACCGTTTACAGGAAAAATAACACGCGCCCCACGGTTGGCGTAGGAAGCGCCACGATCGAATTAGACGAGGCTGGGCCGCGATCGCAATTTGTTCGAGCCCTCTCATTACCGATCAAAGTCTGGAGAAATAGTCGGAGGCCGAACTGGTGTTATGCGCCATGTCGTTGGACACGAATCGACCGACAGCCACCTAAATCACGTAATTTTCCGGTGACACAACAAATAGGGGGGACGTCGTATTATTAATTACCAAGGAAATTGCCTTAACCCGCGCGGCGATTATCCACGGCGCACCGGTTAACGAGCCAAGTTACAAGCGCGTGGGAGCATTAATACGGACCTACTGTCGAGCTCGCTTGGCCACGATCGTTCATTGTAGGTCGAAAAATTCAGCCAATTCTGTGGATTGCCTTGTTAAGCGCGTTGTTGAGTTAACGATGGAAAAAATTGGAGAACGGTAATCGAGCCTTTCAGCGTTCGCGATTTCAGGACGGTTAGATGGGAGAAGTCGTGCGGATCATCGGGTATGGTATCTGAAAAAAAAAAAGAAGTGGTAACATTCTGTGGGATTCTCGGAGATCGAGTCGACTCGTAACGAAAGAGACGCATTTGTTCCTCGCTGTTAAACGCGGAAGGAAGATCGTGACGTTCACGGGTCTGTTCGCAATTCGAGCTGCATACGCGCGTTTAAAGTTTCGCCCGCTACCCGCTCGAATTCCGCCTGGTCTTTGTAAAACAATCCACTTTGCTTTGCATGAAAAAGCGGCAACTTGACTACCGTTTTCAGTCTCGTGTGCCTCCTTCGCGATCGTAAACACGCGATCTGTTTGCGCGATCTCTGCGTCGTCGTCGTTGCCGACGGCGGCGGAGGAATCTCAAATTGTTTCCAACGAAGACGTCTCGCCGTGGCATCGATTGCTTGTCAATTGCACCGAAATCGAGGGCATTCCGTCGGGTGAATCTATAATTCTGCGAAAACTTTGGGATTCAGTTCACTTGTGGTAGTCCGTAGTTGAAAGGAGGAAAACGGAGACAAAAATCGGGTGTGACGGGCGCAGTGGCTTCTGGTTTGCTGTTACTCTTGGATCGAATGGAAAGAATTCTAAACTTTATCGACGACCTAATTTTTTTTCATATTTTGCCATCGATAACGCTCTTGAGATATTTAATTCCGATATAAAAAGGAAAATCCGGCTTGTAATCGTCACCTTCCCACGGAATCGAATCGTCAATATCAAGATTCTCCAATTCTCCGTACCCTTATCAGCAAACACGAGTAACTACAAGCAGGATTGCAACACGTTCAAGAGAAACCATTCAATAAATTGCTTCCCACGATTCTTCTCGATAAACGCTTCCTGTCCCCTTCGATTACACACTTACATACACATACAGGTACGCGCGTTACCGATTCGTTCCAGCGCACGCATGATAGCCTCGTTCGTGAACGGCCTTTCGTCTCGCACATCTGTTCCGCGAAATAATCGCATCTCTCGCGATTGCGCGATATCTTAGTCGACGTGTAACACCTTTGCGCGATTTGTTGCCAGCTTTTGCGACGGTATAGCTCGTGGAACGCTCTCTTAATTCTCTTCGTAGCATTGCGGCAAGCAATGAGTTGGCCGCAGAGAGCTTTTTCATCCGCGTCCCAGTCAATATCGCGATGCCATCTGAAAAGCGAGGGAATAAATTTCCAACCGATGGACGACGTCTGCTTCGATTCCTCCAGCTAGTATTGTGTCAGTCAGAAAAATGGCAACGATCTGAAATGAGTACTCTGTGGAAGTTCGCTCGCTGGCGAAAAATGTCGAGGCTTTTAAAAACCTTTTCCTATTTTTCTTTTCACATTCGAGGATTCCTTCTTACCATCGATTTATCGCCCTCTTACGCGTCTCGATACAACATTTAAAAACCCAACGAGAAGAACATCGTATCGAAGATTAGAGGCTGCGAAGTCTCGATTAGACGGCTTAACGAAACCCACTCTCTGTCTGTCCTAATCGCACGCGCGCATCCGCAATCCCGTATTAGAAAGCCGCGTATGCAGAACACGCGACCGATTCTTCCGTATCGCGGATCCAAGCGGGCACGTGGAATTTTAAACAGCGAGATACGCGAAATGGTTGCGCTCGAACGAAATGTAGCGTGGCACGAGCTGCGCGAGCCACATCCGAAACACGGCCTGGTACGAGGGGGTGGTTTCCGATTGCTCTGGAGAACGGATTGTTGGATCGGGATGCGAAATCGTTCCCTCCGTTGCGGGAACGTGGCCGCGATTAGCGGCGAGATCTTGATCGACCGCAACGAGAAATGGGGGCTCAAAGCGAACCCAGTCGCGGATTCCTGCCTTTCCCTGCTTTTTCGCCACCGTCGATTTCAGTCCGCGGGAATTGCTCCCCGTCGCTGGATAATTAAGATCGCGATTCGACGGAATATTTTTTTACGAAACAACTCCTTTTCGTACAAACTATCCCCCTTGTTTTTTTATTCTCTACTCTGCAATCGACAAAATCTGCGACATCAAATTGTAGAACGATTCGACTGAACGGGTTACATCGCGCGGCGTTAAACCGCGGGTTCAGTTTGTTGTTTGCCCGTCGTCCACGGACAAATTGATCCAGGGATCAATTATCTATCCGGCTCCTACCGGGGTCCAACAATTTCGATAGACAGGAAGCGGCTGAATGCGCACCGGGTCCGGTGTTTCCCAGTGATTAAGCAGGGAGAAATAAACCTGTCTTCGGTGCCATTGCGGGACATAACGGGCGTACGAGCTTCCTACTATAGCAGAAGCCACCGTGTCCCTGGGGTGTTCTTGCCTCGAGAGCAGAAACCGAGGGAACAGAAGGAGCGAGCATAGCTGAAGCTCGAGGGAGTGCACGAGGGAGACAGAGGCGGAGGAGGAGGCAGAGGAGGAGGAGGAGGAGAGAAGATCTTCGTAGGGAACCGGGTGCAGCTGCATAATTCAGGCCAGCTTCCAGTCCAAGTTCACGCGATAATGCACGGTTGCATTGGGCTCCCGTAATGCCCCACTATTTCGACCCGATCGGAATAGTATCGTCGCTGGAGCGCGTCAATCTTGGACATTATCGTTGCTGCAACGGAACGGAGCCGTCAGGGCTCGGGGCGTGATTTTGACGTCTAAATCGAACTGGATGTCCAGGTGAACGAGCCACGAGCGGAACTAGGAAATCGTGGCAGCTAATACGCTCGTGTACAAAGTGTTCTGGAATCGATGATGGCACGGCGGATGATGAGAATCCCCGTCCATTTATCTTCATAAGATTTCCGTTATGGATCGATTAACCTGAGCAAGCGCGAGAGATTACAACCGTAAAAGGCAAGATGATGTTCGTCTAGGAGTTTCGTAAGCAGAATTTCATGCGAACATTTACTGGCTTTAGAATTTATCGACGCCATCGATCGGCTAATTTTAACTTCGATCCATCGCGGGGTTAATTAACGGAAATAGAAAAAGGGAAGCGTGGAGAGAGTTGCAGGAGATTATCGCGCTGAGATCAGTGGAGACTGTAATATCTGAGAAGCCTCTTTGTATCTCTTAGGAGGGCTTAACTTCTGCAAATGGAAAACTGTTCAAACACTTATTTAGGAAGTGCCGCTTACACTCGCCAGTTTCAAATGGATAACTGTAAGCTTATTAGCGAGCGCTAGTTAACGATCTAGATCAATTGGTTAAAGCAACCTAACTGGGAATCTAAACATTCTCAAATTCCAGCTTAAAACTTGGTCTCTTCAATAGCATTAAGTACGTACGAAGCAGAAGCAGAAGGAACATAAGAAACAACTCAAACTTAACCAAATTAACATATCTATTTGACAAGTTGACTGCACGCAATTAATAACCAGCTGATGGTATATCCAGAAAACTAAACACGAAACATCGAGGACTGTCGTCGAGAACTCGAGACCTACCCGCGTGGAATTTTCATTTAACCCAAACTAAACGAATCTCCATCCTCTCGTGTACGACATGAACTGTACCAAGGTTGATCAGCTAATTAATAACACCATCAACTGTTGCATACAAGTTACAAAAAGAACTAACTGCTGAAACGTTTTCAGCAGCATGGCCTTTCCGATTGTTAAGCAAGAAATTCTCATTCATCCCAAACGGAACGATTTCCCATCCAATAATTTAAAAACCAGCCAACCAAATATACCTATTCAACGAACAACTAATTACATATTCAGCAGGCAAAGGTAGCTCATAAAAAGACCCACCCCCTGCACCACCCTCGGTGCGATTCTTTTCACGACCTCTGTGCGCCTTTATTCATCTCCCGAATCGAACCATTTTTCATTCGATAATTAACAAGCCAGTCGACTGTACAAATCTGCGCAACAAACAATCGACTAATTACATTTCCAGCCGGCAAACATAACCCACGAAAAGACCGACCACCTGCAGTGTATCCTCACTCCAACTCTTCCTACGACTCTACTGGTATAGAAAATCTCCACTCACCCCAAATTAATCCTCCGTTTGATGATTTAAGATCGAGCAGTCGTATTAATCCGTCCCACCGGCAACTAATTACATTTCCAGCGATCGAATGAGCCGCAAAAAGGAGCTGCTCGGTGCGTGGGTACCATATACGCGAGAGTGCCCTCGGTCCAATTCTTCTCACGAGCAAGAGCGCAAGAAATCCCCATTGACCTCGCACCAAAACCGTACCGCGTGTACCACACCTCGTCCATTCGTTAGCGCGCACCGTGTCCGTCCGTGGCCGATAACGAGGGGGTAAAAAGTGACGGCGATAACGACCCGTTAACGGCCGAGACCGCCGCCAACGACGGCGACAACGGCGACGATAGCAATCGCAGCCGAGCGCTCACGCATGCGGGACACGCATCCCGTCCAGCTGACGGCACGTTCCTCTTCTTCCATGGACACTGCGCCCGGGGAATATAAAACTCAGCCCGACACACGACCGACGAATACACGCCCGGATTATCGAGTATCGGCTTAGGATTATCGGTCACGAGCCTGGCATATCGGTACTAACGATCGCGAATTTTCACTGTCGCCGACGCAGCCAGACGAAAGCCGCTCGAATCGATCCGATCCGCGCGTCCCATCATTCGTGCAGCGAAGATTCCGTATCTGAGCAGAGATTCTCGTTTCGAACGCGTTTCCTGCGAATCTGCTCGTTGCCGTAATCTCTTGGCGCAGGAGTTATTGGGGGACAGGATCTTCCTCGAGGTTTTAGAAACTGCTCCTTAGATGGATCGACTCTCTGGAGTCGCTTAAAGAAACGAACGCTCTCGAATCCTGCGCGACGTAAATTGATTTCTTTTTTTTTTGTTCTCGCAGCGTGGCATTCGGAGTCGAGGGGAAGACAGAGTTTGGTGTTGTCTCTGCAGGATCGCAGGAGCCGTCGGTTCTTGGAAGGGTTTGTCATAAATGCCGTTTACGGGACGTAAAGAAAGTCTGCGGCGGATATTTTTGTCCGGCCACAGGCCATCAGTTACCGAAGACGCATCGTGCCAGTATTTCAAGCGACAGCGGACTGGATGGCTCACTTATCAAGTGGAACTTGCCACGGGAAAAGTTTCACCTGTAAACTGTTTTCATTTGTTTGCAAAAGGAGAAATAGAGTGTTCCGGTAATGTTTCGAGTTTATCAGCGGCGAGGTTGATACTTAAAAGTTTCGGCTGAAGCCAGAAAAAAAAGGGACGAACGGATTTTGCAAAGCGCCTTTTAAAAAGTACAGTAAGAAGAAATGGGACAATCGCTGAACCGTGAAGTAAAATATTTTTTATTCCTTAAACGTTCTTCTATTTAGAAAAATACTTCCCTTCTTAATCACCAATAAACTACCCCGTACTCCGCTATACAAACAGTGTCTCCATAAATATATTTTTTTTATATCTACTCCGACTCGTAGCATGCAGGGAAAATATTAACCCATAAAACGCGCTACCCGCTCGAGCGTATCGATCGTGGATTCGCGTAAATACGAAGGGCGAGGTGTATGAATATATTTTTTTTCAAGTTTACGCGTTCACGTATGGGAGAGAACGAGTGACGGTGGATGAAATATCTACGCGTGTTCGACGTCGTTGATCACCTGTAAGGGGGAAATACACGCTCGTCAACGACGAGGTGTAGTCAGATATTTCTATTATAAAATCCCCTTGATATTCACGACAGCCCCGACTGGTTTACGACCAAGCGTTCGAGGATGTACGATTTCATTACGCGAGTAAAACGTTCCCAGCCCTTGAATAAAAATTTTTACTACGTTCCGATAGAAAATGCAACGCTGTCTCTCCATTCGTGACGCGGTAACTAGGTGCATCGATCTCTCGAACGTTGCAGAGTACATACCTGCAGTTCTCAACAAGATTCGACGGTATCATACGAATCCTTGAACCTCGAATCAACGCTTTTTGACATTCGCATGTTTAAAACACTTCGATTCGCGTGTCAACGTTTCAAAGAGCTGTACAGGATAAATACGATGAAGGGATCGAACAGCAGCAACACGTGTTAATAAACACGCGTAGCTTTTCCCCAGAGCTGAGAACAGAAAGGAAGAGGTTCACACTGGGAAACCAATTTCTGGCGTTTAAGTAGAAAAGCGTCGGGGTAAACTGTTTACGGGAGTGGCCGCGAACGAAGAAGATGCGAGAAGAAACGGGAAGGCTGCCGGACCCCTTTAAAGCGCGATACAACCGCATCGTTGTTTGTCTTTGCCCAGGGATCGGACTTCTTCTGGATCCGAACGTTGGATCCCTTCCGGGAAACAGTAGTGGAAACCGTCATCAGTTTAAGTATTTACGTTTGTTTCTTCCCCCTGTCTTTCGAGCTGCACCATGGACGGACACTCGAGACGTGTGTCGCTCTTCTTTTACCGGAGGATGAATTGCTTCGTTTTTGCCCAGCGAAGCCTCGAGGCAAGCCGAACCAAGAATTGCGATTGGAAAAAAAGAAGAGAAAAGGAAACGAGACGAAGGGACGAGTCGTGGCGAGGGAGACATTAAACTCTACACTTTTTCTTTCTATACTTTTACAATTTTCGGCGACAAGGTTACAATTATATGTTAATTTTCAAATGAAACGAATACAAAGAACGAAGTGAATCGCGAAATTCCGATCGAGAATCCAGGAAGCATTTTGTAGGAGATATGTTTAGCACAGACATTTGAAATCCCTTATAGAAGCATCGTATTCACAGGAGAAACGTTCCGTACGCAGATCTGAATTTTAATGGCGAAAGATGCGTTAGCGCAGCCGAGCTCGTAGAATTTTAAAGCCGCGCATCTAATGCGCGTCGCGCATAATTCTCCGGTACATGTTCGCGTAGCCGCGGCAAAATTTCCCCACTGAGTTTCATTACAAATCGATTCCGCGATTTGACCTGATTTCCTTATGTTATTCATGATCCCGTCTATATACGGCACGAATATCGCAGCGGGTACATATATACGGAAGCGCGTGCGAGACAGTCGAGCAAGTCGCGCCCGGTTCAAGTTGGAAATAGCCTTCGTTCGAAGTCCCCTTCGACTTGATTCGATAGACATTTCTGCCCTCGGCGAAATAACGGTGGACGCGACAAACTTTCTCAGCGAAGAGCATCAGATTTGGTAAGAAAACTATGTCCAAATCGAGGCATTTCCGGGAGCAATTCTATAGAGCGTTTTCAATTTCTCTCCTTTGCTTCGTTCGCTTGAATTTCTTTTCGCTTACCAAACACAAAGTTTCTCTCTTCTCTGATCCATTTAAAAACCAGCACAGCTAACGATAATCGAACGACGAAATCTAATAACCGTGGAGCACGCAACGAACTTCGAAACAGCTAGTTACATCGACACAGGTGTGCCTACTTGCAAATTGCGTCACGTTTAAACTAAGACTCGATGTTCACAAATTCACTGGCGCATTATCTGCAAATTAATGCTTGCAAACTGTCACGTCGAAACGTTCAAACACCGCGACCAAGTTCCGATTCGTATACCCTTCGGCGAGGCATTCCGCCGCGCGTCGACGCAAACTGCAATTTAATAGAGGAGGGAACCGGAAACGTTTAAGGTTGAACGAAAGCACGGTAGACAATCAAAAGGACATCGCGGAGTGAATTCGTTCCCGTGAAGCGGCCGCGTCTGAGGACTGCGCGCCACACCCTCCAAGTTTCCGGTGTCTGTTAGGGAATTGATTGCATTCGGTGCCTAAACAAGATTTTCCCGGCGACGTAATTCCTCGCGGAGGCGTCTGTTCTCGTTGGACAGCTTCGCTCGCCGAGCAAAGTATGACGACAGGTGGTTACCGTTAGAGCAAACCCACCAGAGGAAGAGGGCGAAAGGGAGACAGAGAGAGAGAGAGTGAGTGAGAGAGAGAAAGAGGAAGGGAGATCACTTTGTTGGTACAGTGACGGATTGTACGTGGAAGCAACTAAGAGGTGGATGCGGTCGAGGAAGAGGCAATAAAGGAGGGACATGATGGCGTGTAATACCTCGACCGAGGAAAGATTAATTTGTTATTCCTTATAATGCCCTCCTGCGGATGGGTTATAATTCTTGTAACGTTTGTTCCTAATTGCTAGAAAATTGCTGGATTATATTATCAAGCGATATGAAATTCGTACAGAGTCGATAACGATTTCATTGATATTACAGCACTAGCATCAATTTCTAAACAAACGTACTAAAACAGTCTGTAGTAGAATTACTCTTTTGTGTGTCTCCGTATACGAAGAGTAGCTTTCGAATTTCATGATCAATTTCTGTATCGCCTTCGTGTTATTCAAAAATGATCCAATTACTTGGAATTTTGGGTGATCGCGCGAAAGCTGCATCCACTGGTGTCGAATCCTGATGGACGAGCTGAAAGAAAACCGGCACCGTCGTTTACCACCGTTAGATTGAACCGTGCGATGACTGATTGAACGGGAAGCGGCGAAGAAGAGGAGACAGGCCGTCACGGAGGAGGGACCCGATGACGGGTAATGACGGCTGGATTACAGAGATTAATTTATTATTCAGTACGAGACGGGACAGCGCGGAGCGTAGCGATTATGCGCGCGTCCACGATTAGTAAGCGCCGACGTGCCCCAGGGGCGAATGCACCGTGCTCCGATAACGATCTAACGGGGGCGTAGATTTTCGGATTTTTCCACGTTGCAAGTGAAACGTGACATTCCTTGGAAATTCCTCTTCTTCGCCCGTCCCGCTTAATAGCGAGCCCCGCGGGAATAAAATAAACGTTCCACGGTGGGCTCCTGCGACATCTTGCTCGTCCTTCCTCTCAGCCGATGGATTTCATGGTAAATCGCCGGATACGCCGTGGAAATTCAAAGGTCTCGATTTCTGCCCGATGAAATTCTTCCGTTCATTCTGATCTTGATCGATATCGCAGCTAGATTAGTCCCTCTGTACTCAAATACATTGAGTCGAATCAAAGAAGCTTTACACTTAATACAGGATAGAAGGAAACAAATACGTAGCCGCGAAAGGAAGAAAGATGAGAAATCGACAATCGACAACGCGACAACTCCAGGAAACTCTATTTTGTGTCGCATTTTTTAAAGGCGTGGCCGTTTCAGGGGAAAAAATGAAATACTGTCGGGAAAATTGAAACGGGAAAGACTCGTGGAAAATGTCTTCCGATCCGTCGCGAAACCACGGCTGGCTGGTGGTTTCCCCATCGATATCGACGGCGAGAGAAATCGTCTCGCCTGTCCACTTCATTCTCCCGTGCCCACGTACACGGTGTATACCTGCGCTTCGCGAAATAAAGAGCGAAAGAGACGTAAAACAACAGGAAAAAACAACAGAAGAATCGAAGAGACCACCCCGTGGCTTCGCTCTTTTTGCACTTCCCGGATGATACACGCGTCTCGAAATCAAAGCGACAGTTTAATCTCCTTGATGGAACGAGCGATCAGGAAGATCGACCACTTTCAGCCAGTCGAGCGTGCCCCGTCCATGGTTGCGCTGCATATTATTTACAGAGTATTCGATTGTAACGCGAATCGACGAGGCTGACAGCTGTTGCGAGCATGGAAAAATGAAAAATTCCGTGCGATCCGCGAACCCGCGCACCCGTGTGCCCGTCGAATGGAGAACGATTCGGCCGTGCGGCGAATAAACAGGGAAAAGTCCGCGTTTAGCAAACGCAGAAGCTAATTTAATGGTTCGTTTCGTTCCTACTAATTAATGTCCGGGCAAATATTCCCTGGGGAATACTGACGGCACCGTTCGGCTGCAAATACACGTTGATATATAAATTAACGCGAATGTTTGATTGCTCGTGAAACGGATAATACGCTCGCCTCTATAAATATTTCGGGCGTGGTGCGTGCGTTATTCCTGCATTACGCTCGCGAGATAACGCAACACGGGTATGGAGAATTAATAATTGGCTCGCGCGTGATAATGCCGTTGTTGGGGAATCAAGTATTAAAAGACCAACGGTACGTATCCGTGGCCCGGTGTTTATTCCACGGCCACGGTAACATAGACGCGCCTCTGGCGCTTTGTTCCGCGGATGAGATAGCCGAAACGCAGCCTTCGTGGAACAGTCCGGCTATCGTGAACTCTGAACGCTACGGGTAATTAAAGGAACTCCAACAGATTTTAGATGCGCGTACGTTAACTAGCCGGGATAGCGGCGCGGCGAATACAAATAACTTGTTTAAAGTACACGCGCGGGTACGCGTCGAACTCTAAACTGTATCCGCGTCTAAACTCTCTCTAAAAACACTCCCGTCCAATTATAAATAAGCCTGCTCGCGCGTTTCGAGGTGTTCCATTTGGAAAGTGCCACAGAGTTTGCCCCGCTAACTAAATAATTACGAATTATCGTCGAATCGCACTGCGATTTAACGAGATTAATTTAACGCGCGACACTTCCGTCTTCGAACGTTCACGAACGTTCACGGAACACTCGCGCCAAAAACGCAGTCTGCGCAGCGATTCGAAAAACTGGCGGGTCCCGAGGGGAGCATTGTTTAGCCGCGAGCCTGCAAACTCCCGGCTGACGGCGCGTTAGCGACAATGGATGTACTGTTCAACGGATGACTTCGTCAAAGGAAACGGAAGCGACGGGCAACGAAAGTTCGGCGGACGAGCTATTCATGGGGGCCCCGCTCGACTTTTGTTTTAAGACTTTTGTCAGGCCAGACCGCGAGGTAACCGGCCCCCCTGGCCAACTTTTCCGGCATTGTACGCGCTCGTAGCCGGCCATTGTTCCGTCGTGTTCGCGTATGGCGAACGTGCAGAGAGTTCACGCTCCTTCGGGGACCGCTCGTTCGTTCGCCTGGTCACCTGGAAACTTTCTTGACGCGCATAGGTGCGACTCGGATGGCGACGAACAAACGTCCGCGTCTCGTGGTAGGCCACGCGTTCATCGAGAGAACTTTGCGCTATCATTTCGTTTAGAGCTCGTGGAACGCATAAAGGAGCGAAGGAATTTAATAACAATTCTTCTTCTTGGGCGAGATAGAAAATAATAAGTAGAAGAAAGGGGAGCGGAAATTGTGTCGAGTCGTTGGGACCTCGCGCGAGTAATTAAGAGCGAAGTAATTCTTCGGGTAGAGCGAACGTTCAATAGTGGGTGCCGCCAGGTTATCGCACGTGGAAACTGCATTACTTTAAAACGCTGCGACCGCGTCCCAAGAGAAATGCCGTAACAGATAAACCGTGAGAGTCGCGACGCGAGTTTTTAATAATCTACAATTGTTGCACCCGCGACAAGTAATTACATTAATGCAATCTGGGTCGCGTCTCCGCGGATAACTTTTCTAAACGCCACGCGAGCTGGGCTAACGACTCGCGATCATGGCACACGGTGCATATCAAAACGGTGGCATCGAATCGCGGCGAACGTGAAACAACGGGGTTCGCTTCCGCGAGCTCAGGACAAGTTGGTTTTCGACTACCGTCCACGGTTTAAATGGCTCCTGTGTACCATTCGCAGCGTTCGCTCGTTTTTCTTCCCGTTCTTCGCCACGGTGAATTACGACACTTTATCATCGTTAATTATTAACTCCTACCGCGTCAACCGTTCTCCATGCAGCTCTGTTCCTTTCTCTCTATTTTCGTTTTTTATCACCAACGCAGTTGATTTGTTGCTTTCACGGAATTTGGTTAGAAAGGTGATACAGTGTTTCGCAAGTCTGACGTTTCTACTCTGGAAATAAAAAATCTTTCGAGAAAATCTCGCGTTAACGAAATTAGAACCGAACTCGTCGAACTTCGGATGAGAGATGTAATTGAAATAATTCTCTCGTATCTTTTAATTACACGCTTGTCAAAATTCTGCTGCCACATTTTGACTCGGATAATATTCATTACGAATTGCGAAACAGAAACAATTTTTTGTAATTACGATCTTCATTTAATTCCTGAGGGTAACGCGTTCCCGTCGCAATAATATTTCAAGTTAATAACCGAGTCATCCGATGAAAAGGTGAATCTTGCCCGATAAATAATCATTATCGCGGAAAGAATGAACAATCTCGTAATTAAGTGCAGCTCGCGCAATAAATTAAAGTTGATCGTTAAACGGATTAAAACGCGTTGCAACTGGCACGTTGTTCGACCTGGAAACCTATGTTTTCGCAGAGCACGAGAGGACTTAAGTAACGCTTTACTAAACTACGGACTAATTTTTCACGTAGACGCGAAGCTGGTTGAAGTCTCGAACGAATCATGGCTTGACTAGAATCAAATCTTCCGCGATACACAGTATTTCCAAATGAAAAGCATCTTTTGTAGAGGCAACATTCTCTTTGAGGTATGAATTCTACTTTAATTAATCAGATTTGATTAAAATCTATCGAAAGACATCGAAGAACGTATTCTCGAATCCGTAAAAATCCACGTTAAAGCAAAGAAGATTTCACATCCGAATGGCCAGGAGAGTACGAAACTAATCTACCAGAAACTTTCTGGGAAAGCATCAGCCGGAACGAACAAGAAGCCCCGTAGTTTCGTGAAACGCGCGAGATGCGATATCGCGTGAACCGTACGGGTGTTCGCCGATGTCGGAGCGGCAAAAATTGGCCATGAGAGGGCACGTTAGCCCAGGTAAAAGGCTACCTGTTAGAAAATTTCCATTTCGACCACGAAACTGCGGATACGTTCAAGGGAAACGCGAACGGCTCGCGAAAGTAAGCGGTTGCTATGAGTCCATCGATTACCGTAGGCAACGCGTGAGAACGCATACAGGAACACTTCAAACAATGGTCGTCCGCCAAGCGATTATGTGCGCGCACGGCAGCTCGATTTTAGCTAGACGAGCGCCAAGATATTTAAAATCTTCGCGTTCCGGTTAATCCGCGACGATTTATGGGTCCATTAAAAGCTCGCTGCGTTACCGAACGGATACTTCCTAGCGGGGATCGAGAGATCGAGAAGGTCCCGCGGAAGATCGACGATCGCTCGAGTTTCGTTTACGCCCGTTCAGATTTATTTCGCGCTCTCCTTTCATGCAAATGAATTCCGCCACGTGGGATGGCCGAGATTTGTGTCCCGCTGTCGGATCGTTGTACTGTATAATATTTGGGACCGAGGGCAGCTTGCGCCAAGAATAGCTGAATACCTGTGGTTCTATAAGCTAAGTCGTGATATGAATGGGAATATGAATATGGCCGAATGAATATGAATCGTCTGCTTCGTGAATGATCCTAACTGTTTAATGGAAATGAAGATACGCTATTATCTTCGTCGGTTGGGTGAAATCATTTTCGCACTGTGAGACTGAAATCAATTGATGCGAATCACATTGGTATTCCACGACTGAAATGCAATTTGGATCAATTTGAAAGGATTGCGACGTTAGGGAACTTACTTTCAAGTCCCAGGAATGAAGGGTATTCAATAGCGAATTACCGATGGCGCAGTGTATCCCTTAAGCTTTTTAAATGCAGGAGCAGTGAACGCGAGTAGACGATGGAACGAATTATGCGCTATGCAGATCAGAAAATTGCGGACCAAAATGAAGTCATCGCCGCAAGGGACTCATTTCGCAGAGCTACGAAATCTTTGATGCTCTACCTGTTATCCAAGACGTATATTTTCATTCGAACGCTCGAATCATACCATAGGGATGTAATTACAGTATAGAAAGACATGTGAAGAAATTTGAGGAAACAGAAACTAAATTATGTACGTAGAGAATTAAAAGAATATCAAATCCACAGCAAAGTGCTTCCTAAAATTGTCGACAGCAATCTATCCTCACAAAAAGCCCACATCTTTCACTCGCCTCCGTTCTACAAAGCTGATCTCGACACCCTTTATTAACTCGCGCCCCTGACCCGTGATCTTCAATATCAGAGCTATCGCAGAGCAACCCTGAATATTCTCTCGACGACGGCATAAAAGTTCCCGGATCGCTTCCCTGAGATCATAACGCGTTCCTTCGGCGTTGTTTTCAATTTCCAGCGCAATCGACGTCGCTGAAAGCGGGGGAAGATCCAGGGGTGATACCAAGCGACCTTCAACGATCCAGATGAATATTCATGACTCTTTAATGGAGCAGTCACGACCACCTTTCAGCCGAATCGGTTCCCGCAGGACAACGGATGAACGCGAGATCGCGACGCAACCTTTCATCGTCGATTTTCTTCGCGAGGCGACACCCTCCCTTCTGTAACACCTCCTGATTCGAAATACTGACCATAGTTACTCAGTCTCTGTCAAGAGTCTCTGAAAATCACAACAGGTAGAGTAAATAAATTCTTGCGCAAACTGTTTGACGAAAGTCAGACGCAGTTATTTATTAAAAGTCGTGGATCCAGACGTTACAACCCTCTTTGTAAGGGTTCCAATGAAACGTTCGAGTAAAAGTTACTGCTGCGAACTACCTAAAAGAGGCGTGGGTCGAACTAGAGGCGAAGCGACGATAAAGAGGAATCAGAGGAACGGCGAAAGTTTCTCGAAAATGAGAATGTAAAATTGAATCCGAGAGTGGAAATGGTCACCGTTCGCGGACCATAAACAAAGTTTGGGAGATACAGAGGGAGAAACAGGAACGAAGAAACTGGAATTGACCACGCGTGAACCGAACATCGCGCGGTGAGCCAAAGACGCGTAAGTTACAGTTCAACTTCGCTTCCCTCTTGGGAATCTTGTCTCATTGTAGTTCGATCCTCGGAGGAACTGGTCATTTTCGAAACAGTCCACAACTATCGCTATTTTTTACGTTAGCGATCTAAAAAAAAAAATCCTGTAAATTTCGGCTATCTCAGGGCTACAATTTTCGTGTACGTGTCTGAAAAACAATAAAATGCTGATTATTAGGAATTGACGACCACGATCAACATCACTTCTGCTATGCGTTTCAATTAAATTCCTCGTGTTTACAGCCCATCGATTCACTATTATAATAATCTCGCGCGCATTGCTTGCCGCGACATTGCCGCCATTTCTCCGTAAATCTTGCTGGGGCGTCGATGAAAGAGGCGAGGTATCCGAGCTATTTCGTAGCACGAAGGGTTTCCGGTTCACCGACGACGCTTCCGAAAAATCGCCGGGTATCTAAGTAAAATAGTGTCACTCGAATTTCCGGCCAGTCCCGAGGATTCATCTCGGAGGGCACCGCCCCAGTGTAAATTGCTTCGCAGCGACGCGTTGTATATAACCTTGATCCTTGGCGGGATGGGGGATTCCTTTTTAAAATCGGAAGATCAAGCGAAACTGAACCGACTGCAAAATTTAATATCGCCGCGGATAATACCGTTGTCACGAAGCGACGCTCCCTTCCGAACCGTTCCTCCTTTGGCAACTTTCGAACGAAACAAGAAGCCGGGGGTAAAGAATTTAAGTCATCCCGATGAAACGAGAAAACGCGGAGCCGTAATCGATCGTCCTTCTCCATTTCGAAGGGAATCGTGAAAATCTTTTCTTTCATTCGGTGAAGCTTAAACGGAGGAAGGGCGGAAAACGATGAAATAGGAAATTTCCGTTTTCGCGTCGAGAGCGGACTCGAACGGATCTCAGGTGCATCCCTGATACAGCAGAATTTTCAATAAATACAGGAAAATCACAGTTCCTTTTTTTCTGTCTCTTCGTTTTGATCAATTCCTCTATTATATCGGCTCGAAATTGCCTGCAGCCACTTGAAATAGGTTATGCGCACGTACCACCGTGCAACTAGGATGCACATATTTCTCGCATCGTCCACGCACAGCTGGCTAATCCGAATTTTACGACTTAATCGAACGGTGGATAGAACCGAATTCGAAACGCCGCACGGATCGCTTAGTTTTTCATTCATCCAGGCGAGATGGATGAATGGAAAGTTCGCGTTCCAGTTTCTGGCATTTACCTAGCGCAAGTAATACCGCGCGCAGCTGGAAATTTTGTATTCTCCGCGCGGTGTGTCTCCGCAACTTACTTGTGCGAGCGCTCTACGTAAGAAATATGAATCGTTGCCAGGAATTATGGCCAACTCGGTGTGTGCAACCCCACGGCCATTTTTGTATCGCGGTAAAAATTGAATTTATTCGCCCGCGCGCGACCAGGGCCAACCAGCTACCCGCAATGAACGATGTTCTAAACGTATTCATTACGCCAAAGTATCAGGACAGGCTGTGGGCTCATAAATAATGCCGGCGAAGGTTCGATCCGCTGTAAAGCATTACTTATTACTTTCATTAATCAGCGTCGACAGGCGCAGTCATTATCCAAGGATTTTTTTCGCTGGTTATTTATACGACGGTAGTCTTCTAAATTGAATGCCCCTTCAAAAATAACTGCTGAGTTGTCGTTCGGAGTGTTTTTCATTTTTTTTTTTTTTTTTTTAACGCGACCATTCAAGTTTGGACGATTCATCGCAGCAGAAATATTGCAATAAACGACACTCTCGAGATTGACCTGGTATACTATACTCGTGACAAAAGCGATTTCAATGTCGCGCTCAATTTTAAATTTAACTTGGAATACGATTTCTCGTTTCTTTCTCGGCGGAGAGCCGCATCTGGCCTCCTCAGAATACTGTCACGGTGACTGCCGGCTCCCCGAGACAATTTTTCATATTCATTCGCCGCAAAAGGAGGAAAACTTTAATTGCTTTCCGCGTTTAATGTTACAGTTCAGGGACGAGTCGAAAACTGGAAGCCCGGCTCCATTATTATCTCGGTTAATCCATCAGTTGAAACAATAACTTAGCTTCTGTCAAAAATTCTCTCCGCTGAAGCTGCGCGAATTCAATTCAACTCTGCGAAAACATCACGCGTTGTCTTTGCCTCGCCATGATTGTCGCGAAAAAATAACGCGAGAGCTTGGTTCGAAAATATCCCCTTACGAGAAGAGTATGCAACGCGAAGAACCTCTTAACGATGTAATCGTTATTTTCCCAAGCGTTGCTACAATAACTTCCCTTGAAAACTGTAAAATTATTCCCCAAGTTTCTTGCAAATTGCATTATCCACTTTTAAAAATATTTTCACGTAATAGTCCCACGCGTGAAGATGGAATTTATAAAGGAGCTTGCACGAGGAAGTCGTGGAAGGAGTAATTTTCCATTCGTTGCACAGTTTGCGTGATGTATCGAACGAGAGCCAGTCGATGAAATTTTCTGCGTTCTCAGAGGTTACTTTTCGAAACTGCGCGAACGAAACTTCCTGCCTTAAAATTTTCGTCGCGCGCGAACGCATCGACGGTCCTCCGCTTTTCGAACCGACTCTCGAGCGATCTTTAATAACGAACGAGGAACGGTCGACGATTCTCCCCGCATTTTACTTTTACGCGTCCTTAAGAAGAATACCGAAGTAGGTCGCTCGACAAAGCGACTTCGCGTTCAATCACGTAACTTACCGACGGCGTATGAATCGCGCGTTATTGTGACACATCTCGTCTATTTGCGCGCCTCTTCGGGGTAACTTTCCATTTTCTGGATAGATACGTTAATGCCCCGAGAAATGGAGAGGAAGCCGAGCGGTAACTTTTCAAGAAACGTGAATGATGAACTCGCGGCGCTCCTCAGACGGGCCGAGATGAAGAGCCGAATTGGAAGCGGCGGGGAAGAAAAAAAATTGCGAACGAGCAGCGAAAGGAGGGTAATATATTTAGAGAGAAAGAAAAGAAAAAAAGGAAAACGAACGAAACGCGCGGAAAGAGATTTTTCCTAGTGAAATTCGGAAATAATGGAAACGCTTGATATTAAATGGTACACGACACGAACTGGATATTCCATTCATGGTACTGGTGGGAACCAGGTCAGCGAGTCTCATGTTTTTCTTAACAAAACCCTTTTAATATCCCGTGGTATCTCCGCGGGAAACGCAAGTTTTTCAAATTCTCGATTGCTTAGCACATAGACGCGGTTAGTTTGCAGAGACGACGCGATGTGAATATCATAAAGTGGGTATCCCCTGTTCTCGTACGAACAGTATCCGTTTGTTTGCGGAAGGTAATGGCGATTTTCTGTCGTACAAACGCGCAACTCCCGGGTACGAATTGAAGAAGGGCGTACCGCTGACAACCGATCGGAGGAGTCTTTATCCAAGAAGCCGATCCGGCACGCTGAACTCGTTCATCGCCGGAGCAACCTTTCGTTCTTGATTCCTCGAATGAATGAACCGGTAAATGAGTTCCGTGTCCGCAGCGTGTGCCATTCCTTTTTTGCGGGCTGCCTCCGCGGCGTATGGGAGCTGGCGACTGGAAACGTCGATGTGGATCGATCGACCGCACTTTTGTTCGCGATATCGTGGACGTTTTTTCACTCATTAGGCGAGCAGGTTGACAACCGCTAAAAAGTGAGCAACGCTTCGCCGATAGTACCTTCCGGCTGGCTTCGAAACCGTAGCGGAAGTAAGTTTCACGTGCGGCATTTAAAACTAACGACGCACGGCTCCCCCTGAATCTGTCCCGCAGGAAGAGAGAATTCTCTGACAAAAGAGCGCGACACGCGATTCTTTAAAGACATTATCCACTCCGGACACCACCAACGGCGTTTAAAAGTCTCGCGATGAAATACCGTGGCAGCCGTGGCAGCAGCGCGCTTTTTAATCAACGAGCCGGGACAGGGCGTTCAGAGACAAGGGGGGCCCGTTCATTTAGCCTAAATAAGATCACGGGAGAAAAACGAAGGTAGCAATCCGAGAGCGGCTGAGGCCGCGTCGCTTAATTATACCAAGTCGCCGGATAAAATTGCGCAACGAGATGTAGGTCGAGTGCAGACGCTCGGATTTTATTGTTGCAAACGCAACGGGCCGCCTCCGAACCGCTGGAATTGGACTTCCTGCGAGAACACTCGATACATCCGGCCGCGGGAAACCACGGAACTCCGTATCGTAGCACGGTTTTAGACAAACACGACTTTTTTCACTTATTTCCCTGCTCGCAAGCACTTTTTTTCCACCACCAAAGAATAATAGAAAGATATCGTACGGTAAATGGTACTTCGACACTTTGAAAGTGGATGTAACGGTAAAATTTCGCTACGAGATGTAAAACGATAATGAAAGACTATTGATATCAAAAGAATACATCATAAAATATCAATTTTCATTCCCTCGATTGAAGAGGGGTGGCACGAATCATGCTGGAATGAGGAAACGTTCAACTCTCCCCTTACGATACGACGATGGACGTGCAAATTTCATTTAATAAAATTAGGCTGTATGTCATAATAATTGGTAATATCGCGCGGTCCCCTCGCTTATGAAATTCAGCGTTTATATGTAAATCGGTATGCCGCGCACAGTAGAAAATTCGGGTCAGATCGAGATCGCTTTGACACGGTTAAAATAAATATCGCGGTAGAGCCAGCCTGGTACGATTCTCCGGTAATGTAATCAAACTTTTTTTAACGCGGGGCATACTTTAAAAAAGCGAACTTTCTAACAAGCTTCTAATACACCGCGGGGGATGTCCAGGAAACTTCCGATATAAGTATCCGGGACGCGTGCCGCAACTCTTCTGGGATGAACAAACTCCGTGGAACAAATTTCCGCCATTCCTTTCGAACGTATATAACGTGTGCGCATATCCCTATGTACGCGGGCGAAACTTAGGATTAGACTATTATTCACGACTGCGATTAAACTTTTCGACTTTCTGGAAAATATGCTGTATTAGGAAATTTCAATCGTGGTCCAGTTCGAGGAGAAAGCCAAGTGGAGAGTCGATCGCTAGGACGGTCGAGCACCCGAAAAGTTTACCCAGCTGTAGGGTAGAATTATTCGAGAAAGAAGAAACGAAGGAAGGGAGAGAGAGAGAGAGAGAGAGAGAGAAATTATAAAAAGGAAGAAGGAGCGAGCAGGGAGCGAAAGAAATCTACCATTAGTCTTCCTGACTACCACTTATCCTAGCTGGGTTGCCCTATGCTTTCTACTTTTAAAAAATAACCCTCCGTCCGAGCGACTTATAAAATCATTCGTTCGCGCGTCGATAGTGTCGATGATAAGGTTCCAGTGAATATTTGGCTGAAATGCGATTCATATTGCATACGTTTATGATTACGAACGAATATTCCAGTTGAAAGGAAAACACGATTAAAGAATACACCAAACATTTAACATTTTGGACAAAAAAAAAAAATCCGATAAAGCATCGAAATAAAAGCAAGGAAATTGTTTAGCATTCAGAGGAAAGTAATATAAAAACTCAATTTCATTCGCGATATTAAATTCCAGAATATCCATTACCACGTTAGTCGAGCGAACGGATTATTTACAACAAATTGTAATTAAAAATTGGATTACACGCAAAGAGTGGCAACAAAAATAATCTTCATTGTAACCAGTAAAAGACTGAACAACTGTAGCCGCGATGAAAGACCGGAAATCGGCGATAACGGTGATCGTAATGGAATTTAATTAACACGTCGACTCGAACGCGTCCACGGATAAGGTCCGCCATTCTATATCGACGTCAACGCGCCAGATTTCTCTCTGTTTCGAGCAATAATCCGGTTATTAAATTCGCCAACGAATTACGCCCCGAAGAAAGGCGCTCGCCCGGTGGCTTATTTCGAAATTCACCGGGGGTTGAAATTTCAATTTCCTCAGAGGCATAAATTTCGCGGGCACGGGAGCGTTCTCGAGGACGACGCCATGGCTCGCAGCGTGTGTTGCGTTTTCGGATACGAGTATCAAGAGCCGCGTATTAAACCACCGTTGTAAAAGAATTCCTCGTCCCTTGCAAAAGCGACGTGTCTGAGATTTTTCACGCAGCAACCTCCATAGTCGATTCATCGATCGGATTTCCGCGTCAATCTAGTTAATAAATGTTAATGAAATTGTTGCGAGAGAGTAGTTAAACGATTCTTCATCTTGGACAGTAATGCGTCTGAAAGGTGCGAACTGCACTTTCTCGTTCCACAAACGAAGTTAACACTTTCGTTGATACACAATGCTCGGCAGTCGCTTCATAGACCTCTTTAACAACTTTCCTGCGCTCTATCCTGGGAACGATCGTATAAAACAAATTCCACCCGTCATTAAAAACTGCAATACAGCTGAGACGCTTTGCGCGACTTGTCGCTCCTAGTTGAAAGCGTAATTTCGCGACTGATGAAGTTACATAGAGAGTCGAGTTAAAACGAGTGATATAAAACGGCTGTTTTCGGCTGAAATCAGCTGTTTTCAACTTCCGTCGGATAATAGTCATCCAGCTCGGTAGCTGTCTGATTTTCCAGGCGATCGCGTGCACGGATTCGATGATATATAATTAAAGGCGATCATTAGAGCGACGGTTGGGGGCTAGCTACATAACAAAAGCGTAACGCGCTCGCTGAGACGTGTACACGGGGAAGAATGGCGAGGCGAGGATCGGAAGTTCCGGGCTATAAGTCAGCCTGCCACGAAGAAACTTTCGTAAGTGGGCAGTTCTCCTGAGAAATTACTGGCATCAGTCTGGCGTAATCACGGCGCCAGAAGGCTCGCCAGAAATGTAAACGCGTATATAGTAATGCACTGGCCGCGATATCTCTCTCTGGCGGCACAACAGAGGACCGTTATCCACGGATGTGTCTTCCGCGTCCACGCGGTCCACTGTTTTATAATCCTCAAGACGTACAGCGGTTGGTCTTGCCGCATTAACGTTCAACAACCTAATGCCTCCAACGAGGATAATTAAGCGGCCGCTGAACACGACAGCGGTGTTTGTCCGAGTGAAGAATCGCGTATAAGACGCGTTAACGCGCGCGACCCCGCTCACCTGGTTACACAGGATAAGCCACGAATATTTCGGGAATAATTCGCGGCTAGGTAATCGCGATAGCCACGAGTAGAATTAGCCTCCGTTCGTTCCTCGTGGTATCCATTATCGTGCCGAAAACAGGCAACGCACCTCTCACGCGTTCAACGTCGGACCGTTCATCCTCGCCTTACTAACTAATAAATTTCTGGATCCCGTTCGCCTACTGAATCTCCTTTCCAATTTCCAGGAGCTTAAACAGTTTGCCGGTAATAAATATATTCGTCGACGTCCCTGAAAAATATCGTGTTAATCTTTACGTTTAAAATTGAAATTTCCACTTCGAACTAGGGAATAGATCGCGAGCTGTCGGGCGCAAGGTTGATTAGTTTTCGAAATTAACGGAAAATCTGTTATTCCAGGCAATTATCTCGAATAACAGATTTGTTTAATATTTCAGGGAAAAATGAAACAGGTAAAGCGAAAGCTGTCTCTCTCTCTCTCTCTATGCTTCAGAATTAATAGAATGAAAGAATTTCGAGTTTACACCGAGTGGCTTCTGACGTACGTCAACTGGCGGACGACGAGTCGCCGCCGCATCAACAACGATCCAAGCCACATGAAAGCTGGCCGTGTCGGCCGCGTTTCCTTTCGCATCAGTTAATTTGTAAAACGGAAACTCCGCAACACCCTTCGGGCGATTTTCTGGCAAGCTGCGGGACTAACGAACTAGCGTCCATAAGATGAACCTACTCGTGAAACTGCGGCCGGACCGCGAATACTCCGGTCGAATGAATTTCTCGCGCGCACCCGCGCGTAAGCGTCGGCTACCAAAGTTATTCGAACGAGACGGTGACAAAGTATACAACGTGTCGCGATGTCTCTGAACGCGACCATGTGAGAGTGCAACGAATTTAAATAATTGCGAGCATAAATTTCAATTCACGCGTAGATCCCTTGTTACGTGATTGTATAATACGAAGCGGCGGGTCAGAAAGATTCTTAGGCAAGAATTTTTTCATATTTTCTTCGAGAATACGGAGACGTGGCGCCAGAGAACCGGGTCAAGGGATTTTCCCTTTATTTACAGGGTTATTTCACCCTTTCAAAGTAGAATTAAAGGTTAATTAACCGGAAATTTTGCACTCTATTAATTTGCAAAATGAAAGCCCATTGAAAAATGTTCGCGGCAATTAACAGAGAATTAATAACCATCACAAGTTTCGATAAAAG
Organism: Xylocopa sonorina; assembly: GCF_050948175.1. Lineage (NCBI taxonomy): Eukaryota > Metazoa > Arthropoda > Insecta > Hymenoptera > Apidae > Xylocopa > Xylocopa sonorina. The sequence continues at coordinate 6,795,985 of NC_135197.1, read as the reverse complement.
TGTATCGCACACAAATTACTTTCAAGACGCTTCAATTCGTAGGAAATATCGTGGATATATTCTACTTGGGAAACGGCGAGCCACGTTAAAGTAGCCTAGTACCTTTACTCCCGACGCTTTCTTCTTGATGTACCAATGTCCCCATCGACGTCCTTTAATCCTCGCATATTCAACTTTTCCAACTCGGAGCACTTTCTGAAATGCGTCCATTTACAAATTAAAATGGATCGCATTCTGTACCACGTTTAGAGGCAAATATTACTTCCGAAGCAGGTTCAAAGCAAGCTTCCTCAAAGGGTAGCTACGCATTACATACAGATATTTTAAAACTGTTATATCCAATATGATCAACGTCTATAAAAGAAATACTTTATATTTATTTTAATAACCTCTCGATAATAAATATTTGAAAGACAACCCCCTTTGATACACTCGAAACATTCTTCTAAACGTCAGTCGAATGAAAATCGAATAAAAAGTAAACGCGTGACAGGCGCAAGTTAGCTAATCAACACGCACCCCGATTCATCTCTCACGAGCGGGTAAGCTCGTGACAAAAGATCCTTCCTGAACTAGATAGGCGGTTGACGACCTCCGAGCTGGTTTAACGCGTCGCGTTTACACCCCCCCTGGTGCATCACCGATGAAAATACGCGAAAATCCGGGACGAGCGTCACCAAAAAGTACGCGTGTAGATGGAACGTAGCGGGTGGATGTAGAACGCGACACCACCAGTGACAATAACATATGACGGAAGTCCGGTACACGTTGTACCCCTATTACGCGCGCGCCGTGTTTGCGTATCGGGGGATGCGTTGTTCGGTTGAATGGCGAAATTGAAAGCCACCGGCCGAGCAATTTCGTCTCGTGATACGTATAAATCCGTCGCTGCGAGGCCGGCAAGATGTTACAATCGAACACGGAAACCCGTTCGACTTCTAATTGGGCCGATTCTCCATGCCAGCAGCTGCGATACCTGCGCCCCCCTTGTTCGCTGTTGCGAGTTTGTATCGAGCCAGAATTGAATGGGACGACGGAGAATTATTGCCAGCCGATTAATAACCCGCTTCCTTTCAAACGTACAATGTTTATCAATATAATTTTACGCAATTTATTACTCGAAATTCGAGTCTCCATTGTTGTCTCGTCGTTTAGTTCGCAACGCGAACTGTTTAACGCTCGCGCCAAGTGAATTCCATGACTCGCGAGTCCTACACTGTGATCTCTGGTGAACGCGTAATTTCTGGTCCACGGTTTGGTAGGGTTTCAACGAAACGGAATTGTGTCGCGCAACTCACCACGCTGCGCACGTATCGTGTATCCTACTTAGTTCTTGACGTACGCGCGATGTTGGCTTTTCCATCATCGTGGTCGAGTATCAACCGGACCGAAACAAATGTGGAACGATCGATGCTCCCGTGATTTCGTACGTATCACTCGTAAAGCGATACCAGCGTGATTAATAACGTTCCGTTTCGCCGTGATCGCTGACCGATCAAATATACCTATTCGTCTCGAAAAAAAACCAAAGCAAAACGTTTAAATCTTTCTAATATTCTAATATAAAAATACATTAGATGCGAAACAGGATCTCTGAACAAACTTCGATCTAGAAGATTGTTGCGTGAAACTACACGGATTCGAGAAAGTGTATTCAATGCCTCGAAAAGATCGCGAGGATGAATATCGTCGCGTACGTCAAACCAAGCGCGATGCACATTCCGCAAACAATTTTCTCGAGCCGCGCAGAGCCCGGGGATCGCGCGGATCGAGCATGATTTAGAACCGAGAAGTATTGAACGATGCAGCCGTTTATATGCAAAACGGTCGGCGTGATAACGACGAATGTCTCGCAAATTGCTGGTTGAACGATTCGAACGGCCGTGGGGTAGGTGGTATCGAAATCTAAGGATATCGAACGACGACTCAACGGCGGGGATCGGTACACGAGGAACCGGATCGATGCCTATGATTACGTCTCGCGGTTCGTGACACAGGTCGAACCGTACGACCGTGGCTCTGCCTCGACTCTTTATCGCGTTTATAGCTTCATATCGTCGGCCGTGCTACGAGATTATCCGAACAGCTGGCCTTAACGGAGTAATCCTTCCTCAGGATATCGCTATTGCGGTTTAACACGGCTTTCACCAACCGATCGATCGCCTTGCTCTTCTCTCCCCCTTTGGGCTTTAATGATTCCGTTGCTCTGTTCAGCGGCTGAATTTTCGATCGTTTACGATTTATTGCTTTCGACGAGCGGTTAAAATGCACGAGTATACGACCTTATTTATTCGTTGTTATCTTCTTTGATGTTCGCTGCGCGATAATGTGCAGTCTCGACGGAAATTAGACGCGACGTTACTGCGCTAGCGATGTTATGCCAATTGATGTCGCTTGTTTAAATATTATCGACGATTTTCGTACGTTCAGTGAAAGTTTGTCGCGAAATATTCTGCAAAAATATTGTAGGTATCATTGATCATGAGTCGAGTAAAAGGAGAAAATGGGGAGAAGTGCTGATCGTGAGACAACCTGCGTCAGAATTCTAGTAGAACGAGACGCTGCCGTGTCAGACATTCTAAAAGAGATTGATCCTCGAATTCGAAGCCAAGTTCTCTCTGCTCGATAAAACAAAACAGCGAGTACTACTAGTGTTTCGATTAGTTCACAGACCGTCGAACGAGGTCGCACAGACGACGAAAAAAATAAAAAAAAAAAACGAACCCGCCGAGCGTGTAAATAAAAATCACGCAACTTTGTAAATTGACGTTCGAAAATTCAATTTGAAAATACTAGGCTAGAGAAGGGATGAAAAGGGAGCGGATTCAATAATCAGCGCGGGAAACATTTTTCCCGCTCGCCCCGCCCTTCAACTAAACGGTGCGCCTTCGAACAAAGTTAGGTGCAGAAGTTTGGGCGCAGCTCGGTGTAAATCGAGCGTGGCAGAGATCGGCACCGCAGCTGGAATCGAAACGGCCCGACGGAAATGGCGCGTATTCAGAGCGCCGCCGAAAATCGAGTTAACATCGAGAACAAGCAACCCGGGTAGTCGACTTAACGACATCGTCGTAATCTGATCAGATTCGATCAAAGTTGAACGTTCCCTTAATCGAGTTCGAGTAAACAGCGTGAAACGGACACGCGTACCGCGACCGATCGGTTCGACAGATCGAATCGTGATACAGAAAAAGGACGAAAAGCTCGAAAGAGTTGAGGAACGGAAGAACCGCCAGAAATGTTTACCCTTTGAGAGCAAGTTTTAATAGCGTGCATCCTAGCGCGGTGTAACGCGCGGTGGATGAAATCTTTCGATTAAGAAGCTGAATGGCTGCGCCCGTTGTGCGTTCCGCTCGAATTAACCGGCTCAAAATACCGGGAGGATTCGAAGATTGGTCGCGAACCGGCGAGAGCTAGGAGAGACAAGACTGAAGACATTCGGAGGAGGCTACTTATCTCTCGCGGCAGAATTTATGAAAAGCTCTGCTTCAGCAGTGGTTCGATAAGAGGCTGAGAGAACGACACAGACCCTAGCCCGTAGACACGCCGGATAATGCTGGGATTAAGGAGCACCCTCGCAAAGATGGAGCTTTCCTCTTCGTAGATTAAATATCGACGAGCTGGGGACAAGTGCCGATTCAATTAGCGGCTGCGGGCTCTTTAGAAGCCCGTGGAACGTGTATCGAGATCGTGCTCTGATTCCTACTGGACTGAATTTACTGTCCCACGCAAAATTATATATAAAATTTGATCCAGCTTAAAAATTAAACATCGCGTAATACTGATATCGAGTTTACATATAAAATAAAAAATCGACATTAATTAGTAGCTGTAACGTAATTTTGACCACTGTGTCTTATAAAGTAGACCGTTTCTGTGTAGAAAAGTGGCAGTTCTCCTTTTTACCCAAGAATTCATGGCTTCCTTTTCTAGGATTTAATTATCCCAGTATTTACCTTTCATTTGCGTGGAACTGTGTTTTTCCAAATGCCTCGACAAAGAAACGGTTCTCCGTGAAACGCTTTTAATTACTCGGAAATGATGAACATCAATGATAACATTTATCCAGCTGATGACGGAAATTCTAAACGAGTCACTTCGAATCTCTTAGAGGGCGCTAAATTTAATAATCGGTCCAGAAACGAATTTCTTCGATTGAAATTATATACCCTCGACTTCGTAAATGAACCGCCGCCCTTCGAGCTTGCTCGAGTGAATGGGGGATAGAGGGATTCATCTGTCTCTGCTAGTTTAGCCGCTGGCAACGGTGAGCAAAAAGGGGAATCGAAGCGTGACTATTCGTCAGAAACTGCGAGCCGTGTGTAGGAGGCGCCCGATATATCGGCAATTCGACAGAGTCGCGAAGACGCGTCGAGTTCCCGTGCCGAACTCGATCGGACGGAACAAACGTAGTAGAAGCGAAGAGAAAAGAGAGAAACGTGAGAGCTGAGGGTGAATCAACGGGGGACTTTCGAAGAGGTCGAAATAAAATTGAGAAGATAACCAGACGGGATCATTGTAGCTTTAGTTCGCAAATCTGCTTGTCCATGCAGTCGTCGCATAGTACAAATGCAACTGCCAAGAAAAATACGCTGGTGACTTTTTTTTATACAATCGTTACAGTGGTAATCACCTATGGCAGTAGATATTCGATTCCGTTGAAAAGACACTGTGTGGTACATTTAAGAGGAAAGGAAGGCTGATCTCGTTCATACTGATTTGTTTGAATAAAAAATTGCCAGGAAGTCAGGCTGAAAAATTGGAATATACATTCTACCTTCGCGCTAGCGCAAAAAGGACCACCTGGCAAAGTGCATTTCGTATCTGGCCTGGCTTCATACGGTTCCTTTAATTTAAAATTTATAGGCACGTATCACCATGCAGAATCGTTACACAGCCTTCTGTTCTCTCCCACAGCCAGTACCCATTGGTCCGGTTCCAAAACGTGAGTCTATCACCTCGTAAATTATTTTGACGCATCCAGGGAATTAAACGTAACGTAAAAGTATTATACCCGATATATGAAAGCCGCGTTCACGGATCCCTCGGGGCCGAAATTCTAGCGTATCGATTTGACCAGCCCGGCCACTGAAAACATTTAGTTTTTAATAACATTTTTCTGTACATGCTGTGCATGCTTCGCTACCGTGTAAAGAATTTGCTAAGGAGAAACAATTTCACGATCGACGTATTAAAAATTTTCAATTGCGATTTGTAAATGAAATTTTCGCCAATCGCTCAACGACCGGGAATCAATCTGTTTCTAATATCAAAATCCAATCATCTTGCGCAAATTTTGCAAATTCCTGTCTGCCATTACCCGTGCGAGGAATTTGCAAATGAACCATTGCCCGGATAAATCGAATTCGTTTAATTACCTCATGCAAATTTCGGCAAATTTACATTTTCAATTTTCGAAAATCGGCGAAATAAAAGCTACGCGGCAAATTTCATCAGTTCCCGGATAAAAATTCATAACCATAAAGGAGGGCAATATTCCGAGGGAAAATGTAACCGTCCATGGTGGAGAAAAAATATGTCGCCCGCTAATCGGGATTTCAATTATCAAGCAACGCGACACGTTCCTCCAGAACCTCCTTGCACGAAGAAAAATACGTCAAGGTGGCGTGTGCGTTAGACGGTCGTGGTACCCGTCGTGAAAACCGAATGTTTTGGCCGCGCGGCTCCGGTTGTTTGCATAATTAGCAGAGATTTTGTCCCAGTCTTAATGAAGTTCGCATTACAGTCGGTGATTTTCGAGGGACGCGTGGTACGTATCCTACTAAATTATTTGTACGACTGAGTCAGTTGGATGGCACCGCGGATCCGTTCCTATCCGCTGCTAAAAACATCCCCCGTAATTTATTTACCTACCAGACGTGTAACGGGTCCTTGCACTCGTTACGCCCGCACAGAGACGTGCGCGGTCGTTTCGCCCCCTCTCAGGGCTCGTTAATACACGCTACTGGAGAAACTGGTGAATGTTATCATTTCAAACCAGAATACATGGCACGTGGATTCAGTGGAAAGCAAGCCTACTCTTCGTGTTCGCGACTAAAAACCACCACGCTAAATTATTGTCATCCTATGGATAATGCGATTTTTTCAAAGAATCACGTTCAAAACAGCGTACCTCGTTGCGATACCCGCCACTAGTTCGTTCGATAGAGCAGAAACTCTCGATCGATGATTGTTATCAATACCTGACAAGTGTAAATCGAACGCGCAGCTGTTATCAGGAACGAAAGTCGTACTTGTGGGATAATTTAATAACACAGTGGAACCGCTGGGATTCCACGTTGCCACCCGACCCCGCTAGATTTTCGATCTCTCCGGCGATTCTGCGAGAAACGGAAGCGCTGTACCCGTTTTATCCCCACGGTTTTTACTGCTCGTAGGTATCGGGGACATTTGCCGGAGTCCGGCGGTGCTCTCACGAAAATTCTTTTTGCCGGACAACTCGTATCTCTCAAGGAAAAGCTTCCGGTTCAACGGCCGGCACGGTGCTTCGATTTCACGCTCGACGGGAACACCACCGACCGCTTGTTTCTATTTGTCGCGGCTGTTATCGTTTTTATGTATGAGCAAATATCGGAACGCCGGACTCCGTAACAGCCGCCCCTAAACGTATCGACCGGGCTAATGGAATTGCTGGCCGCATTAATTCCTAAATTCCGTGGTGGACAGCGCACGGAGGAGCGGCCTGGTTCTTATCGAACTGCTTCTTTCAATATTGCCCCGTCAGGAGGAATTGTTGGACGATCCCCTCGCGTTTTCCGATACGCGATCGAACGCTTCCGAGAAAAGTAGACAACATCGTACACAACAACGATAATAAATTATTAATATCATCGAATGATTCTTAATAAAAGACTGGTTCACTCAACGCTTCGACGTTCCTTGGAAGCATCGCAGTGCTGTGGTTTCACGACGGGATCATCCGTTTAAGTATCGCAGATTTAGGAATGCTAATCTCGCAAACGAAACCACGGAGCTGAACCTGCGGATAACGAAGGGAAATAGAAACGATTAAGACGGGTCGTTTTCGACACACGACAAGAATATTTGGTTAATTATAAATTGCTTAAACTTGGTGATACGATTTCAAGTTAGAATCGTTGGAACTCGAAAACGAACCCTTGTTTAGTATCCTCGCGGAAGAGTCTTTGAGACTGAATGGAGAAGCTACCCGCCAGCAGGATTCGAGGGTCGATTACGAGGAAGGCGAAGCGAAACGGAAGTGGCAAAAAAATCGTGGGGAAGAAACGTTGGCGCGAAATGAATAACCCGGGGACAATTGGCCAGCGTTGCAAGATGCGCTTTATTCCGTGACACTTGGCGGGCCGGCTACTGCGAGAGATGTAAATTCAACGACTTTTAAGGACGTTCCGGCGCGGCCATTACAATATATCTCCGCAGCCGTGCTCCAGGATACCAGGAGGGCTGGTAACAGTGGCTCCTCCTGCGGCGGAACGTAATATGGTTCGCGGACCAGCGACCAGCCTGCGACTCGGCCGTAGTTTCTTAATTTCATTTTCGCCCGGCTGCCAGAAAGCACGGGGACCTCAACGAGCCAGTCGTCCGTCTGCCGCCATTCCGGATTCCACCCTCGGCTTTTTGCATTCAACTGAATCGCCGAGAATCCAACGCGAATTCCGCTACGAACAGGAAGAGACGGCGCGTACCGCGTTCCTGCCTGCTTCGCGTCCAACGCTGACAATTATTTTCGAGTCGCTCGAAGCGCAGGGAAAAGGAAAGCACCGCTGGTCGAGAGGGCTACGCGAGACCTGATGGCGTTTCAACGGGTCGGCTACCTTTTAAATTGCGATGCGATACTTTCGAGGCTGCGAAACACTCTCGAACAAGGCTGGTCAACGAGCCAGAGAGAGAGAGGCAGAGGGAAAAAGAGATCGTTAAGTGAGTCTCCAGTTAATTTCCGCCCACATTATGCCAGGTAGGAAGATTTTCTTTATACTCGACAGTGTGTCCTCGTTTTTCCCCGCGTTTCGCAGGGGTTTTCAGACTCTCCATGGTATGCGGTACTGTTAGGGTCGGTACGAGTTTGCGGTCGTAGGTATTCGGAAACGATCGAATTGGCTCCCCGAGGGTTGTTCTGAAGGACGCGTTGACCGTCCCACGGAATTTCCGTGACGGATACACGTGGCACCAACTTAACGGAACGACACATATGGAAACGTTTTGCGGAGGTAGCGAAGATTTCGAACGAGGATGGGAAGGATGGGATGGGACTGCTGAAACTGGAATTCCCAGAGGTCAGGAAGGAACCCATCGATGAATGGTCTCTATTTAATAGACGTACATTACGTACGCCATTTTAGAACAGTTTATCGAAAAATCTAAGTAGAATGAATTCCTCTGACCTACAAAATTTTATGGCGGAATTATACTTTCAATAATACTTATTGCAACGATCGAGAATAATTGTTGAAGATTTTCATGCATCTCTCTCTCTCTCTCTCTCTCTCTCTCTCTCTCACACACACACACAAAATTAAGAACGATGTTATACGTCCAATTATCGTCAATCTCTGTCAGCCTGGTCTTTTAATCAAGGTTTTTCAGCGAATTCAACAGGCAGCATTTCACCCACGAGCACGTAGAAACTTGCTAAACCGATTTCGAAATGCACGCTCGAGGTTTCCGACTAATAGTCCCGACTAAAATGGAATAGCTCGAACCACGGCGAAAGTGAAACATTACCGATTCGTATTTCACGCGCCCATCGAAACGCTAATAGGAGTTAATTGTTGAAACGGCCTGATACGATGGCCGCAATTTTAATATCCGCCTGCGAACTTCTGCCCGTTAACGCCACGCTGAATTTTGAACTTCGCGTAGCCGCGATAAATCTGATTAATCGAATATCGGTTCACACCGTGGAAATAATAGCGGCCCGAGCTAGACTAACTGCGTTTCAATATCGAGTCCAATATCGAAATCAGGCTGGAAAATATTTTCATTCGTATTAAGAAGCGGTGATCGAACGCGCTTTCATGCGCAATTTGTGTCATGAATGGCAATGGGACGAGCCAAATTGCTCCTTGTTTGCGATCCAAATATAGTTTAACTCCTCGATTCACGAAATAACACGGTCACTCATGGGACACCATGCATAAGGGATTTCAGAATTCGTTGAATTTTAAAACTGCTTCATTCGGTTCGCGCGACATCGAGCAGAGGGTGGCGGAGGAAAATTTAATAAACGAGGCCGGCATTCGAGTCAAAAGTCGGGCGCCGGTGTGTCGGAGAAACGCGATTGTCAAGAAGAAATAGCGGCGACAAGACGCGGTTCTTTGGGCGGCCCCTTCGCTAGAATTACAAGATTGCGACACCGCGGGAAAAATACGAAGGTGAGACGGTCTGGCGAAAAAATGTGAATAATGGTAACAAGGTCAACGACGGGACGCCGACAGAAAGGGGTAGAAAATAGCGGTTGAAGAGGAGCAGGCGAGAACCCGCGAATAAACGTGGCCAAATAATGGGAACGTAGGACTTGATGCATTTGAAAAAGTTGGGGAAGTTGAGGAAACAAGAAGTTTGATTCGCGTAATCGCAACGATTAAATATAAGAGATATTTATCAAGAAGCAACATGTCTAATATGCTTCGATCGTTTCCTACTCGCTGAAATGATCTTTTATTTCGCTAATCCTAACGGTCTATAAATTCCTGTGCCAAACGATACGTTTCAATTAAGCTACAATGAAGCAAAATTCACGTGTAAGCGTTCGCAAGTGCGTACTTAACGAAGTGCTCTATAACGATTCTTGTTACAACTGACACGCAATCGATCATAAAACAATTGGAAATTGACGATTGATAATCACCAAGGGACACAGAGGCACGTTTCACTCGCTCAGTTATCCACGAAATGTGTCTCATCAATCGCGACCAATAAATGCTAGAGCTGATCAGAGCATGATTCTGCGCCGGGATAATTTCACGTTCATTAAGTAGACCGGTGTATCGACCGAGTAGAAACTGGCTCCGAAACAGCGTTGTTCCGCGACGTAAACAACGCTGTCCATGTGCAATTACGCTAATTTATGCAATTACACTTTGGATACCATGGATATTTCTGACGGTTCGGATAGACGTCTCGTACCGACCCTCCTCCGGAACGCGGGCGACATATTCGCGAAAGGATTCCGTCACTGATAACCTAAACAGTGCAATTCTCGATCCCCGTGTCGCAGCTCGAATTCATTAAATATTTGTCAAACCACATATTTTATACAGGACGCATAACATTTTGGACTGGATGCAATTATTTATGGTAGAACTCTGGCGAAATAACAATGAAATTTTTTGCCACGCGCGGCCGTCATTTTTCCGTCCGTGAAATAGCATCGAAAAACGTAAGCGTCCGCTTCATAAAGTTAGAAAAATTTCCATCGGTCGTTGGAAAAGTGCGATCAAAAAATTCCGCGCGTTACACGGCTGCTGGCATTTAATAGCGCGAAATGAAGCGAAAATGTACAATTTGACGGATAATGCCGGGCAGAGAATGTTCGTTCGACGCTCGCTTCGCTTCCTCCCGGTCGGGGTACTTGAAATAAAAATTATATAAATCGTCGATCGCGTGGATTTTATGCGCGCAACGTGCTTTAACGTTTCCAACTGAATAATTTCACGCCAAATGTGAAATTATTAGAGGCACGGATAGAACGAGCAGAACGAAACGTATCGATGGCGCGGCACCGCACGCCAGTTTATGCGATCACCGTTCCGGATAAGGACGAATATGATTTATCAGCGCGATGCAGTGGCGACCGGTTTTAGTCACAAATTCGCGGGCAAAACAGGCCCAGCTTTCAAAGGCTCGCGACCCGTTGAACCCGGTGATTCCGATTTTCTACTTCATGCTTGTTTTAGAAGACCTGTTTGACACTCTATTTATCCGTACAATTTGATGTACCCATATAATCCCCTGCCTCCAGCTACGCACCGTTCCGAGTACGCGTTGCATTTCAAACATATTAATCGCTCGCGAACGCTTCATGGCGTTAGTACAAATACGCGAAGTAGATATATCATCGCGCGACTGACCATATTTACGAATGTAATAATTGTTTGGAGACCCCTCGGCGATCTCCGCGTTACACGTTCATCGCAGACACGATCCAACGAAAAATTGATAGAATTCCATGGTTATTTAAAAGTCTCAGTAATTCTTACGCGAATTTACCATTCGTCAACTGCGCCATTTTTCCTTAAAACGCGCAGAGAAGTAATCTCTGTGAAACGAGGGCTCGGAGGGGACCCAACCAACGACAATGCGGGGATGCGGAAACAAAAGGCGGCATTTTCAGTCCGCGGGGTCGTGAAAACTGTAAGGATTTAGAGGTCTCGCCACGTTAGATCGAAATACTAACCGTGTCCGATTATGTCCTGGCAGCGGCGCAGGCTCGACGCTGGGGGTGTACAATTTACACACGAGCAGATACGAAGATTGGGAGGTCCTTTCAAATCCGTACGAAAGACGAACCGGTTGAACAAAGGGTAAATGCACTTCCGCGAACCGTGGAACGCTAAACCCTTGCAGGCTGCGCGACTCGCTGAATCGGGGGTCGTGGAACAACCGGCGGAGTAAAGTGGAAATGGAGGAGCTTAAAGACGCGCTGTTCACCGTCGCTCGGCAACTTTTCTAACCCCCCTCGCCCCCAAAAAAGAACGGGCAAGGCAAACGACCACTTCGACAGACGAGAAGTTCGTAACACGCTGAGAACGTGTTCCCCTTTCCTGCTCCTTGCTCGCCGCATTTTTTCTTGCTTTTTATTGTTTTTTTTTTCCTTCGCGTAATGCCAGTATCGCTGCAGGGAATCAGATCGACTATGTATCGCGAGCATTGTGTTGCAGTTAGCGGAGAACAGAAGGATAGGAGAAACGGATATTACGGTGTTACGCGCGGTAGTACGCGTGTATGCAATTGCTTCACCTGTACTTTCAGATAACAAAGAAATCTAGAGGGTTTCTTGCTATCGCGAGAATCTGCAGCCACTTATACACCGCTCTTTACTGAGCGAGACAATTAAATTACCTTTTTATATTTATCGCGATATCGTATTTGCAAAATATCCGAGCTACCTGAACTTGAATCGGTTGAACAAACTTCGAGGCGGATTTTAATCGAATAAATTTGGCGGCGAGCCGCGGCTGAATAAAAATAGAGGAGCTAAGGAAAATATTTGAAAAATAGAGGAATCGATACTGCCGGGCGGGATGTATTATAATATAAAAATATCAGAAGGAAAGAACGCGAACGTTAGCCAAGATTTTTAATTCGATTATTAGCGACCGCGATGGACAACGAAGCCAGTTTGCCGCGCGCGTCTCGTAGGTGGTTCGAGGTGTAAGTGATCCTCAGAGAATCGCGGAATTACGTACGTTCCTGTTTTTCATTCGGTATGGGTGAATTACGGAGGCGGCGGTATTGTTTCTTCACAAAGCGCGCATAGAGGCAGGCTAACCCCACGATGCACGACCTCATTTTTAATAATTAAACAAACAACACGTGCGCGAAACGGCGGGTAAAACGGGCACGTAGGTACGTAAACGCGGCTGCAGGAAGTAATTTTATAACGTGCTACGAAATTCAACCGCGATGAAAATTTCGCGTGGAAACTCCGCGAGAAATGCTGCGCAAAAGAACTCGGAAGGGATTTTGAAGACGTAGAATAATCGTAAAAACGGTATCTTTTCGTTGGTAACCGGTGTTTCAAACTTTCGAGCTGAAATCGTATCTCAACGACATGTCCGTTATCAACTGTTTTATGATCGTCTCCCTAAGAATTCGGATGACACGATAATTCAATCCATTTGATTTAGGAAAACAGTCGAGATGAAAATCGTGCGAGATCAGACTTAGCATTTGAAAAAACTGAATTCTTCAGGAACAGAAAAATTCTAAAATTCATATACAAGCTACTTCATAAAGCAAGATCTGCGTCCAACGTGCATCGAATTCTCCCCAGTAGCTAGCAAAAAATTCCATTCTTTCGTATCTGTGTAATTTATCTACAGAAAAAAAAACAAGCCCAATATTAAGGCGAGATGCGATCTTAACGATACCGTTAGCGTCCTCTAGTCAACTGCGATCGTTGCAACGAATGAGACTAGCTTTCAACAGAAGTTTATTTCGATGGCGAAAGAAACTGCAACGTTCCCAACCCTGCATCGATTCTTTTCCTACCCCCTGTGCTTCGACTTCCTTTTCCGTCTCTTTCTCTCTCTCTCTCTCTCTCTCTCTGCCACTCCTTTTTGCATTTTAACCCCATTTCCGTGAGCTCCATCCACGCGAGGACTCGGAGGCGTCCATCGTCACCCAGAAACGATTTATGTTGATCGCGTGGTAACTTTTCAAACTCCGTAACGATTTCGTTACGCTGGCCAATCGCGATTCAGCTGGGTTAGAACCGTGGCAATTATAATAAGAATTTACGAGCGATCGAAACGAGCGGCCATCGACGGGGCGGGTATATCGAAAGGGTCGCGCGAGAAGTTCTCCGGACGGTTCCTCATTTATCCGTCTTACCCCTTTTTTACCCCCGGTTTCGCGGAATGTTCGATGGATTTATGGGGGTAATTACGCGCTTCCTTCGTTGGCCGTTCGTCGCTGGTCCGGGTGAGCCAAGCACCAAACCGCTATCTTCCACCAGTCCTCCTCTTATTTTCATTATTCTTATTCCGTTCCCATTCGCTGTTCGTGGCGATTCCCCCCATCGACGGAGTTTGCCCGAGTTTTTCTCGGTCGGGGCACCCGACCAACTATTTGGTCGACTTTCAGACGGTGGATCTCGAGATACCCGAAGATTCGATCGGCGTCTGTGTTACCCGAGTCCACGGCTACACCCGGCTCCGATCTACGTTCCCTCGAATCACGGAGAACGGACGCGAACTTCGACTCCCGGCTGCCTCTGTTTCCCGCGAATGGAGCTGTTCGTCTTCCGCGACGGTGCAACGAGCAGTCTCATGCTTCGTGCGATTTATTTTTACCGGCGAACAAACGTGAATCGATACGCGCTCGCTTATATAGCTAAATGTATATACAAATACACGCTCAAGTGATCGAGTTTGCCGATTCAAACTCGAATTTGTGATTTTTAACTTGCGAATCGGGGCTTGTTAAGCTGTACCTTCGAGTTTGTAAATATTGTCATCCATTAGAATAGCTATTTGATACCCTTTAGAGGAAATTTCGTTGAAGAAATATCGACTAGCTATTTAATGATTAATAAAAAGGATTTCTTGCGGATATCCCGCAAACATTACTCGGTGATCTACGAGAACGATCCTTATCGTTGAGCTGCTCGACCCGTAGAAATAAAAAGGGTTAATTATAAACCAATGATTGCTACGCAAACCACGAACTCCCACTTCCGTCCGCCTCTGATCAACTCCGACTCCGTGGCCTGCTAAATCTCGTCGAACTGTACAACTCCAAGGTGAATACTTCGCCTTTCATTTCGCGTTACTCGAACATGATTCGACTATGATCCTGCCGCGACACGTGTGCATCGTGTTTGCCTAAGCGTTATGCGTCAGCATCGCAATGAGCAAACACTTCGAAGAACGATAGACAGCGAGCAGGAAAACGAGCGGAAATACAACGCAGTTGCAATCGTTTGAATAGCAAATTGAAAACGAATGTTTAAAAAAAAAACTGTAGAAGGAAATAGCTACTCATTCGATTGAACATTTTATGGTAGTATACGTCGCGCGAGACGGTAATGGAACGAAACGAATGCAAAGGAATTTGCAGAAGAAAATGCGCGTCACGGAAAACCCAAGCGATCTTTAATTAGCAGAATTATCGAGAAACACGTTACCCTTCCTATGAATGCCTTCGAGCTTCGATCGAAACGAAACTTCTGCTCCTTCCAGGGATTCTAACAACTATCCATTATAATATCGTCCACGTAGCTTTCGTCGTTGTTATAGGATGGTGATTTTCGCGAATTTATCGGAGAATACGGCTTACTGAAATATGTATCGCCATCGACTGGCGGAGGTACACGGGAAGTCGAATAATTTCTACCAGAGCGTCGATTCTAACTCTCGCGAGATATCGTTACGAGGCGGGGCACTTTTAACCGAGCAAATCTAGTATACGAGGAAGACGTTCCACCGCAGACGTACACGGGCATTGCAACTTTAACTTCGTTCAAGCGATTATACTAATCATTGTAGACGACCGCGTTTAGATTTCTGCAGAGGCGTCCCGATTAAACGCAGTTGCTTGGCCAGAGAAAACGTGTTGCCACCACCACCAACCACATTTTAATGATCATTACAGGATTAAGAACGACTAGACGAGTTTAAAATAAAAACGCTGATTATATAATCTTCATCTGGCATTTTCGAAGACGAAACGTGTTTTTCATTCGAGTGGAGAGCTCGATGCTCCCTGGAAAATAATTAATTTTATCGCAGTAATATGCAAATATAAATGTTACACTTTGAGAATAAATTAGACGTATCTATAAAGATATTCCTCTGACGCAACGTTAAAAATGTTGACTGGTTCGAACGATTAAGTCATCGACCAGATTGGTGACGATCCAGTCGATCGGTTATCAGTTGCGAAATTTCAAATAAGCGTTCTTGCGAACAAAAGGGAAAGACACGCCCAGAGAAAATTGCATATTTAAACGACACGAATTCGCGCATTCGGAACGAGCGGGTACTCCTCGAACACCATTTAACAGACGCTGTAAAAATTTCTCTGTAAACAAGGAACGCATTCAGTTCCACTGCTTTTCTTTTTCCATTGCTTTCCTCGCTAACAAGACGCCTGCTTTCCATGTGTTTATGGAATACCATGAAAGAGAAAAACGCTGCGTCTATGATGTTTAATCGTGCTGTTTCGATGACAAGTAAAAAGTACGTAGGAAGCTGAATGTTCAAAAGGATTTCGCATTAACGCGTTAGTCCGATATAAGCGAAACACATTGATGTTGTCAAACTAAACGCAAACAGAGAAGAGCAACGCAAATTTCGCAACGCAAGCTCCGCTGTTTTCATTCAAGGTCTGATTCCTGGAAGTAGATAAACTTTTGGAATCTACGATCCGTGAAATTTGTGACGCGTTTGCTGTTTACACTCAGTCACGAAACTCGCGTTCCCTTTGTTCATACATATCTAAGAAACCTTGAGACATAACATAACGCTAGTAATCTCTCTATTATCGACGAAAAATAATGTAGGTGATAGAAGAGTGGAAATGTAAAGTACAACAATTTTATTCACGATATGACACATGCTATACGATATTATATTATTCTTAATATTCCACAGCGCGAAAAAAGAAACGAAAGCTTCCAATAGCTCTAAAAGTCCTCTGATCTTAAATCGACTCCGTACGCAAATGTTCATCTCTCAGTAACATATCTCCGTTTCTTCTCTACGTACATCTAAACTCAGGCACGCACATCAACGACTCTATTCTACGCTTAATCACCGCAAACGTGACATTAGCGTACTTCGAGTGCGATAAGAACGAGAGCTAAAGCTCGCATTGTGCCACGAACAATTAACCATCGATCAACGCAACGCGACTTTCAACGAGCGAACCGCGAAACTCGTGCTTCTGCACTGTTGCGCGTACAAAGTCGAGGAAAGAAAAGACAGAACGAAACAGTAAGAAAGAACGAAAAAAAGAAGAAAATAATAGTGTACATACCCAAGTGATCCGCCAATGCAACCGGTTGGCCCAGTAGAAACAGCAAAACGATCGCCAGCATGATGACACCAGTGGCTCGTTGTTAAGACAGCGCAATTATCGTCTTGATATCCGGTGCGAACCGTGGACACGGCCCTTAAATGGCGCGACACAAACACGGGCACATCACACGCGATTCATTAAAGGGACGAGCGTGTACGAAACGGCACTCTCGCAGGATGGCACAAGGTGTGGCGCGTGCGACGCGGACGAGTCACGCCTCGAGGGGCATCCGCGGGTTCGTCAATGTCAGGTCGACGGCGACGAGCACCGGGTCGGTCCTTGTCACGCGCATATTACGCTCGATCGCTACGTCTCCGGCTCCGATCGGTCAGTTCGTGAATCTCGATCGCGAGGACGACTGTACTTCCTGTGATCGCAAGGGACGTGTGAGAGTCACGCGTCGATCGCGGCACAACAACCGAGCGTGGACGCGGTTTTCTCGCGGATATGTATGTAACCTCCTGTCACTGGTCACGTGGAGCGAACGTCGTCGTCACTGGCA
This sequence comes from Xylocopa sonorina, assembly GCF_050948175.1. NCBI lineage: Eukaryota > Metazoa > Arthropoda > Insecta > Hymenoptera > Apidae > Xylocopa > Xylocopa sonorina. Next base: position 6,778,743 of record NC_135197.1, on the reverse strand, counting down.
CACGTTCGCCGTCGAGATGCTATCCGTCGTCATTCTGACGCATGCTGTCAATTACGGGTCGAAACGAGGAGGGCGAGAGCAATCGGAGACCGTGTTCTTCGTCGTTGTGCACGATCATCGACGGCGATCGAGACGAGGCGAATTCGCGATTCAACTGAGGCTCGATAGATGACGAACTTTCGCGATGACACTGCACTGATAACGATCGATGAAATCCAGTTTCACTATTCTTCTTTTTTTTTTTTTTTTTTTCTTTCACCAAGATGTTCACTGACTGAGTCGTCTACGATGGCATCGTGCGTTCGCGTCTCGATAGTGACGATCGGTATGCGAGGATATTTGGAACGATCGAACAGGCGACAGAGGACGAGGGGTGACACACACCACGTGCTTTCGGTTCGACGTTCGCCGCGCGACTGACGGTCGGGGCGAAGCGTGACGTCAGAAGTGTACGCACCCGCGCGGGATCCACCGACCAATCAGCGGTCGGCTACCGTTTCGTAGATGCTCGTTTGTCTCCGAAACCGTGCTCTTCGACGACGATGATCATGACCTCGTAAATCTTGACCAGTGAACGATGGACCGACGACTGGGGTAAGTGTAACTGCGTTCCTCTTATAATGTTTCTTTTTTTTACTAAACTTCGTAGATTTATCGACTCGAGCGTGGGCTTAATGTGTTTATAATAAGAAGCTGCGACGTTAATAATCGTCTGCGTCTGTAGATTCGATGAATTCCACGACCCTCGTGCTACGCGCTCGCGTAGATATATATTTTACATCGCATTTTACATTTCTTGTTATTTTGGTAACAAGCTCTGAATGCTACGCGCATCTATATCGAGGCGAATGGACTTAAAAAATGAAAATACATTTTCATGACTTTTTTTTTTATTCTGCGATGTTTGTGCGTTATACAAATATACCTGTTATTTTTATCATACGACCTACATTCGTTCGCAGATGAACGTATACCGACAGATTTTGCTCGGATTTAATACTAAATATTAATATCATCCACCGAGCGTGTTGATTTTTCAATCATTTTAAATACAAATTGAATACAAAATGCGTCGAGGTATTAATATTTATTTCGCACTTTTACGATACTTTTAGTGCCACGGTTTAGCAACGTCGTAAAGCTTTATAATCTTTCCAGGAGATACACGGTCGCGTAAATCCTTAGGTGTATCGCGATCCATGACGTTGATGCACCATCTGTCACTCAGGGATCATGATTTACATAATACAGTCTTCAACGGATGGTATTTCATGCAACGAATTTTTGATCGCGAAATACGAGATGAAATATCGTAAACGACAAATAGATTCGTTTCGCGTACCAACGCTCCTGTTTTGACTAAACTTGTTTCGCAACAGCGGTATCAATAGCGTAACGTAAAACCTGAAGTTTTGCGATCCGAGCGGAACAAAAAGATGTTCACAGAAAATTTTCGACGATCCTGCAACATCGCGTTGCTCGTAGTTCGCACAATTCTACGATAACAATCTGCGCTTATTGAATAGTAATGTTTATCGCGAGATTTATGAATAAAATAATTGGTGCTCCGTTATTTTGCCGCGCTGATGCCGCGTTGCGCGTTTCCAACTTTATTAAACTTTGCGTAAATAGATTCGAAGGCATTTACGCCGACCTCCGGATCAAATTAAAAGAAAATTAGTAATGCAACTTCGTACCTGAGCAGTGGAATGAAATTAATATGCCGCTGCGGCCGTTGCTGTTCCATTTTGTATCATGGGATTTCTGCAAGCTTTTAAACCCTGCATAGTATATACATGATCGTAACTGCTTACGAGGTTTAAACTCGTAAAGCTTAACGCCACCGCGTTTGCACAGACACGGTTGCTTAAAACACCCGGGCAGGATGTAAGGAACTCGTAAAATTTTCGGGCACACCGTCGATCTTCGCAGCGGCGATCACACCGTGGAGATCGATAAACGTTTAGAGGAACCCCCTCAAGGGTTAAGCACCCCCTTATTGATTTCCAAATTGACCGTTCCGAAGGAATTGGATCCGAAACATTTATATGGCGTACGATCTTAGATTCTTTCATTCGTCTTGCGCGAATTCTTCTTTATATCTCTTCCCTATATATTTGTATTTCTATATCAGATATGAAATACGTCTTACCACGCAAGATATTCTCTTCAGACCATGAAAGCACTTGTTGTATTTTACTTTTACGATTACAAGAGAAAGGGTGAGATATTTGTCAAGATATGATACATTCAACCCTCGTACAATGCGGTATTCTTATAATATAGTTTTCTTTTAGTTTTATATATGTACTAGACTGTAATTTGCCTTTTGTATTTATAAAATTTTATATCATAACGTACGAATTAATCGCGTTAGTGGAGGGTTGACTGTTTACACCCATCGCGTACACCTACGTGTTACACGCTCTGTCAAACAGTCGCTGGAGCTGAAGATACGAGATTAGTAATCGAGCAAGGGTAGAATTCGGTCGCTGGCTGCCACTGTTGCCTCGATCTCGTTAAAAAACCTCGGGTCGAAACTTTGAAACAGAAGTAATTCCCGCGTAAGTGGAAAACACGGACTAAATGGGTATTGGAAAACGTGATCTACGCTACGGTATTCATTTCCCTGTACCCGAACCCGTGTTTTGCCGCAAATTGCATTTTGATCGTTTAACGCTTTCCACCCGTATGCGACCCGAGGAAACGAGATTTCGAGTGTAATATACATGCGGATCACATCATGTCGAGCAGTCGGCCGCGTCTGCGCGATGAACGGAAGTGGGTGGACAGACATTGGCTCGGGTCATGGTTCCGAGGGGGTGAAAAGCCAACGTCCTCGAATAAAACGGTTCTACCCTTAGGATCGCTCGATGCGGTTCGAAATCGCGTCCTCGAAAAATCTACAGAGGAACAGCAAACTTCAGGGAGCATCGTTACGGGGAGACGAACGAAATTTTGCAGACGCGCACTCTTTCGAGCACCGTTTTTCGAACATTTGCATGCATCTCACGAAATTCCTTTCTCTTCGTTAGTTTTTCAAATTGGCGGGAAAAAATCGCGACGAAATCGAAACGGAAACCTGTAAAATTGTCCCGTTTATCGCTAGATAAATGCGTGGTTCGCGGAAGTGCGATGTATTCACACGATGCGACTAAATACAAGCTTCTAAACGCAACTAAATTAGACGCGAAGTTCAATTCGCATTCATCCCGCTGTGCAATCAGTAGCCACGTAGCGTTATCTTTACCGCGGAGTTACATGAGATTCATTAAGATCGCTTGATATTCCAGCAGCCATCAAGCTAGACTCACGAGCACGCATTATTGAGAGCCGCACAGGGGGATCGTCTCGAACTTCTTCCGCGTTCTACCCGTAACTGTGACTAATTACAGTTTGATGTAGTTTTGAATTATGTACACGCGGGATGTGCCGCGGCAAAAAGGTCCACAGTACCGCGATTCGTTCCCAGAAATGTTTGACAATGTTTAATCATTTGGTAACGTCCGTATTTAATTATTCACAGACGACGAAAGAAGGAGAGCATCTGGAAAAGATAGGAAGCGTACAGAATAGTGTGTTAGAAAATTGCGATAAAACAGTGAGACAGAGAATGACTGGCAAAAGAGTGCGCGATACGTAGCGAGAAAATTTATTCAAGCAATGGTACATGCGATCGTATTTTCATGCATAATTGCGACAAATACAACGTCACGTTTTCGTATGAACGTCAGGTCACGGCTGTCGACTTTGATTCCGTCATTTAAATATACCTCGCACTCCTTCGTTTATTCACGGTAACTCGTAATTATGCGAATCGTTGCGAGAAAAGGGAAATTTAGTGGAAGCAGAAAAACGGTACCTGTTGGTTCCTTGGCGTGGCATCGAGTCCCATCGAGGAACCGACGTTTTTTCCTTCGACTAAGTCGGGAGGCCATGTGCTCCGATATCTAAGCGCCCTCGGGAAAAGAACTGTCCAGAAATACACGAAGGGCCATCTGCTCGAGATATGGTGATTTTATTTATCCGCCAGGCCAAAAATGAGCATTGCAGTACGATACATAACCCTTGCACGCAGACATACATAAACTGTATTTTATTTATAGCGGAGTCGTACATTCAACCACGACACTTATGCTAAATACTACATACCACGTGCCCCGGTTGTTTGAAGGAAAAAAGGATTTGGTTTCGTTCAAATCACGGCTATACTTTTCAACAGGAGTGTATACTAACGCTTAGATATACATAGAATTCTTGAAATAACTCGTACTCGTGGACTTCTCTAATTTCGTACTGATTTCGTTCACATTTAAAAGAACGTAAAGATTAGATACATTTCAAAACACTTGACTTCCATTATATTATACGTCAGCGATGTAGCGCAAAGAGCACAACGTTAAATGTATCATCGTTGTACATTCTAGGTTTCTAATTAGAATCTTTCGTGTCTTAAAGCACGGAACAAGTCACGTTAACAACACAGATATTTAGGTAGAATGTAGAACGTTGTACTAGAAAGCGTTATTTCAGTTGCAGAAATGCTACCAAAACCACGTACGCACTGTGTAAGCACTTACATCCCATATTAAACCCGGAGTTGAGCTCGTAAACTATATTCGTGACGTTTGAAATTTGCTCCAGATTTCCTAACTCGTTGTCCTCGTACTTTTTCGACATCCCCTAAACTTGGTAAACTTGTTCAGTTATTGGAGTATCTATAAACAGAAAAAGCAACAGATTATTAAAAAATGGTACTAAAAGTAGCGTACATCATATTGAAATGTTTGAAAGCTGAATCTGAAAATTAGATTACTCTACTATATTTTCTACGAAAAGATCTCCGGGTTTCTGTAACGTACATGAGAAGCGGCATTTTAACGCATGTTGGAAATGCAAAATGGAAGACATCGCCTTAAAGCGTAGCGAACTTTTGTGTCTCGAATAAGGTGAGGTAGAGTACTCGCGAAATACGTACCTCTTTACCAAAGTGCAGTCCACTTTGTTCGTTTTAAAACCCCACAGCACTTGTTAACGTTTCAATCCTAGTTAGTTATCTCAATTTCATCGCGTTTTATTAACGTTAAAAAAATCGAACGACCTCTAGCAAAGCACGCGATTCCTTTCTCGCGGCTACTACTAAAAAATCTGGGGAAACCCGTTTCCCGATAAATTTGATGTACCCTGAAAAATGGATTTTACACCAAACAGAACGAAACAAACGCTTCGATAGAAATTTAAATATTCAGCTGTTCGATTCGCTAAAACATTGACCTGCACTCGTCATATGTATTGCGCGAGATTAAATATGCACGAATTACAAATAAATGTACGGATAAATATTGATTTACGCGGTAACATTTCGGTGTACGATGGATGCTCGTAGGGGCACCATAAATGGATCAGAAATGAGATGCAGATATTTCAGTGCCCCCCGCCAGAAACGTTTCGAACGTGAAAGCACGCTTGGGCTGAAAACATTTCCCACGATGCGTTATCAACCATTCGAAAAGAGTATCGAGTCGCTCGTGTCGTCGAGCCCCATATTTTTCATCAACGCTCCCCCGAAACGAACGCTCGCGGAAAATATTTGACAACTACCGGGATTACCGTGATTAAAACGGGCTAAGTAAAATCGTACGTAATCGACGAATCGACCGCATCCCATTAGCGCGATTAATGTTTCAGGAAAATTACGAAGTAAACAGGTGGAACGGTATCAATTAAACCGCGTCGCGGGATTGTTAATGGAAACAGCGCGAAGTTCGCGATGTAAATCGCGGTAATTTTATACGTTTACTCGACACGCTGATACGCACGGCAATAACAGTAAATTCCGTCACGCGTTTACTCCGTTTCCGCGCGCTATTTATCGCGACGCGTAAAGCACGCTAAGCAGATTACGCGCCGCAACTTTCGCGAGAACCGAGAATCAACCAGCGGGAACGCCCCGTATCGGGGACCAAAAATCCGTCAGAATTTGATAACGTCGAGAACTCGCGACTCGTCGAATCTAGTTTCGCCCGCTCACTCAATTTTTATCCTTCGTCCCCAGTTTTTTTTCTTCCCTTCACCCCTGAACGCGCGCGGTTCCTCGCTATTTTTTGCCCACGACCAGAATCGAACGGCCGATCGCTCTGTATACCCCCGTCGATTACTACGGAAATCTCTCCGTTTGTTGAACTGCCGTTCACGCGCGCTCGCCATCTGGCTCGGTGTGTCAATTACAAAAAACAAACGAGACGCGTAAATCATCGTTACCCGCGAACGCGCCGGCGACGTCGAACCGCCGGCTCTCGCGGGGCCACGAAAAAATGTCCCCCATCTATTCTGCGGCCGGCGTTAAATCGAACCGCGTCATTGGCGCCGCGACCATTTTATTTCGCAAACAGTCTCCGCGCGAGAAACTTCAAAGCCAGCACGACGTTCCTCGGGGGTGAGAAATGCCTCGAGACCGTTCGCGATCCGATGACGCGAGAACCCAACGGCTCCGGATCTTTTTGCAGCTACAATTGCCGCCATCTTTCATCGAACGGAGAGAAGACTTCTTTCGACTTTTAAAGGGAGAAAATTTATAGCCCAACAGTCACCTACGCGTGAGTAGAGTAAATCAATTAACACGTTTGCTGGCAGAGTCGCATACGTTAGTCTCGAGTGGAACTCGAGAATGGCACTAGTTCTGCCGAAGGTTCTACCACGCGCGTCAAGCTGGCGAGCATGCTAATATCCAAAAGTTTCGAAAATGTTTAAACTTACTCGCAAATGTAAGTTATACAGAGCGAAAGATTAGTGGATACGGTTACCAGCGAATTGACGCAACCCTCTTCGTATTCACCGTGTGTAACTTTCGCAATTCCATAGAACTACCTACCAGCTCTGTAGCACGCATTACACAACCTTCATTTTTCCCATTTTTATCGAAGTTCCTAAAAATGTTTACCAGAAAATTTGATAGCGGAATTCCGTGCACGTCGCGTGAATACGGGCCGCGTTCCATGATTCACCCTCTACGAGCGGTAGTTGAATCCACGCGCCAACAGGCAGCAACTCACGAGGAGCACTTGACGAAACGCGGGCAAAAATTACCGCCCAGCCCCTCGCGCGTATTTTAAAAGGTGTTGAACCGAGGCTGGTCGCTTGGCGCCACGCTCGTTCACGAGCAGCCCCAACCAGCGGGACATCAAAGCGAGAAAATCGCGAGCAGAGGGTCGAAGACGCGGGAACGATTGACTTCTCAAAACAATCCCACCCGGAGGAATACCAACTGCCCCGCGATCGAGGGTGCGCCGAGCGGGGATCCGCGCTTTTACGCTCGGTAAATTCGAGCCTGGGAATTTTTCATAAATTAGACAGGTGACGGTGCCGTTAAAGTCCCCGGTGAAATTCTGAGAACGCCATAAATAAAGGGAAGGCTCGCCTCCGCGACGGCCGTACTTTCAGCACCTTGGTTAGTTTATGCCGCTTGTCGTTGGCCACCGAGGAGGGAAGAGGGATGGAATGCACGGGTGGATAAGGTGAACGATGCGGAGAGGGTTAAAAAAAGAGGAAAAAAAAAAGAGAAAAATAGAAAGGAGAAACGCTTGGCGAGAGGGAAAGAGCGCTGACGGGTCTGGTAGTCGGAGGAAAAGTTCGCGCTCTTAAAATCACATTTTCTTATCGCTCTTTTACGCGGTACGGAAACAAAGCGCGAGCCGGTAAAGCTTAACGGGGAAGTAATTATCGCGGCCAGCCTACGCGAACGTGCGAAAACACGGTGCTCTTTGGTTGCCTGATAAATCCGTAAGGCGTTCTCCCACCGAAAGGAGATCCTTTGTGCGTCGCGGAACAAGGTTAGCCGAAATATTCGGAAATGATATTAAAACGGATACTGTTTTATCGTTACGCTGCCAGGTGACATAAGCACGTGCAATCCACGGTGTTTCGAATATCACGTTTGTCACTTTTTTCTAGAAACAACAAGTGACGAGTAAATTGTGTAACAACGCGGGAACCTCGAAAACATCCTCAGCGTTCGGTCTTGGAAGTTACGTGACGTTGTAGAGGGGGTTAAACCATCCCTCTAAACCATTCCTACACGCGGCCAATAATTCGCGTACGTGGAAGGGGGAAGGAAGTTGGGAAGAATTTATGAGATTCCTTATCTTCGAAAATTCGAGATTACGCGGTACATATTATGTGGTTTGTTCGTACGACTGGGGAAATCGTTAATCATCGGCTGGTCGATATCGGTTTTTATCAGGCGGGACGAGCCCCGCAACACGGTGCATCGCGAATTGATCAATAAGTGATAGGAGGTATCGGTGATAGATCGGGCGCGAGGCGATCGCGATCGCGATTCGCGACCGCCTCCGTATGAAGTTAAGAAAACAATTTGTTATTGATAACGCAGCGTTGAGAGAGAGAGAGAGAGAGAGAGAGAGAGAGAGAGAGGCGAGGAGCAAGATAAATCGTTCCAGCGCGAAGAAGCGGGCAGCCGTTTCGCGGGTCGAAACTTCTCCCGCTGGTGGAGGATCCACGCGAGCCTCGGTTCGATTCGAGATCCTTCGCTTGTCATCAATCAACCGGATCGATCGCTGCATCATTTCCCGGCTACGGGCCACGTTTCTCCAGTTGTGTGTAATTAGGACGCCGGGATATATATTTTGAAGCTCGTCTACGTATTTGCCGTCCATCGTGAGCTCGTTCGAGGCACATCCATCACGGCGGGGCATTCAGGGTCAGCAAGTCACCGATGCCAGGCGTCGAAGCTTTCAGCGCATAGCGAAAAGGGGTGTGTAACGCGACGTCGAGCGTTTGAGAGGGTTGAAATTTTGTAAACGCCTGAAAATAAGCTCCCTTCGCCACTCTAATTACGTTTATATAGAATTCCTTTCAATGAGAGTTCTCGTGGGTTACTTTACTAAAGCGAGGGCTCAATGAAGGGGTAAAGGTGGCTAGTATTGGCCTCGTAAGTTTCCAAGTTTTTGTATTTAGTGCTTAGATTTTAGATCGTCTTAGAGAGTTAGGCAGAAAAGGCGCATTGCTCTCCTTTCTGGATGATAGAATGATCGATTAGCCGTAGCAGCTAACAATTTACACGCAATTAAAAGTTCACGCCACCGAAAGTTTCCTTTTCCTTTTACCTGCACGGTAACCACTGATCGATTCCCGTCGAAGGGTGCCCCCCTTTACCAGATACGAGCCGTGTTAACGAAAAATAGGTTTCCGATAGGAAGAAGCTAAGTTTCTTCCCGCAGAATCTCCGCTACCGATACCGCTGAGAGAGGAAAGTTGCGCAAACTTCCGGGGTTTAAATAATGAAACTGCTTGATAATTCACATTCGAGGTTGATGGTGAATCGACGAGCTCTATAAATCTTCGACAACTTGTTAATGGCACTTCGCAGGCATCGAACTACTTTTTAGACGTATCTTGCTTCCGCAATGACATACGTTTAATTATATTTTAATATTTTATATGGTATTAATGCTTGGTAAAAAGTTTTCAAGGGACGCGTTTCGTTCGCGGAGTAAGATCAGAAAGATTAGTCGACGCCAGATCGATCCGGATGATATATTTTGTATTTCCAAATATACAGTTCTGCATTCTTTCCCAGTACTTTGATAAACCGACTTTATCCGGGACGAACCGTTCTCCGTTTCCCTGCACCGTGGAGAATGTGTGAACGAAAAATGGCTTTCCAATACGAACTGGCTTCACTACCTTTTTTTCCTTGACTTCCCATTCTTGCGAGCTGAGAAAGAAGAGTTGCGGACGACTGTTTGCCGGAATTGTTCACGGAATTTCGCTCTTCGTACAGTGGCTGTATCCATCAATGTTGGTAGGTTCGTTTCTCTTAACCACCACTCGTTAATTTTTCGATTAACGTGCTGTGCGTTAAAAAATTATACGATTATCCTGTTACGTGGAAGATGCCCAAGAAGTACATACGAAATTGCAACACAATGATATGTCTTGAATCAAATCGAGAAATTCAATTCCTTGAGGGTAGTAAAGAAAGTATGTTAAGCGACCTATCGATTATCAAGAGAAAAGAAATCGTCCATGGAGACAACTGAATCAAAATCTCAATTCAACGGCTCTCTTTTATCGAAGAATCGATCGATGATTATTTGCAAGCTGAAAAACGGGAATCGATTATTTCGTGCACTGAACGATACATTCGGATCATAAGAAATAGAACGCGTTAACCTTACGCGTGGCAATTCGAGCAGCGAGCGAGAGGCGACAGTCTCTGTTTATGCTGAATATCGTTATCTCCAATTGATAGAAGCGAAGTATTGATCCCTCGGGCTGTTTATGTCCTCGGTTGGAAAGTGACATTGTGACGTCGAAAAAGTCGTCGAGCGCAGAGGGTTAAACGCGAGTGTCAAGACCGCTCCCGAAACTTCGATTCGGTAAACGGGGTTAACGATTTTACACGCAAGCCATGTTCGCTCGACGAACGCTCGTATTTCTAGACGAGCCACCGATTCCGTTTGATCGTGGCCGTGTTCTACGCGCGCGACACGGTCCTCGCGTATTCCGTTTTTATCATTTCCGCTGACATCGAACATTTTCACCGGGCGTCGTCGATAATCGTTCGCGAGCCGCGGTAAGAGCTTCGAGAACCCCCAGGTACTACACGTAATATGCAAATAAACCGAATAAAACGCGGCCACCGAAGTGGGTGACCGTAATTTTCCGTAGTTTAACGCTGGGACCGGAAACGGAAACAAAACACGCCACCACTGGCGAGGCGTTATTACATACCGCGTTCGCGGTCAGCGAAGACCAGGATCGCGGGAAAATATAGTCGCAAACGGCTATTTGCTGCTCCTTACAGTGTTACAGCATTAATTGTCAGATTGAAACGCGATATGGTTAATGGCTGGTTCGAGTAATTAGTAATGAATATGCATTAACGCTCGATTGATTGGGATCACACATGTCAGATCGCACCGACTAATCATTGTACTATTAGGTTTCGATATATTAAACGTTAATGAAATGTATATCACTTTGGAATTGAAATCATCTTCTATGGATTTTCTACGTACGTTCTAGTCGAGAACCTGTTCTCGTTCCATCTTTTTCTTGGAGAATATGCAGATTGGATAACGCGAATGCCAATTAGGGACGAGTGGTGCTTTCGTTACATATACAAGCGGTATCGCTTCCATTATTATGGTAAAACGACGGGCGATATTCGCGACGTCTAGGTTTTCGAGTATCTGAAGCACGCTCCAGAAAATCTACGATCGTTACCGAATTGTACTCGCCAGAGTACGCGAAACTGGGAAGAGAAATGGCGACGTTGTGCCAATAACACCCTTCGAGAACGTTTTCACGCACTTCGAACGGAGTTTCCATACCGAGCACTGTTCCTGCGCGAGGTTCCAAAGGTGGTAAGTTTATCTTGAAAGCAGTCAAAGAAATCGCTTTCACGTTTATCTTTCTCTGTACTAAACTTCCCTCTGTCTCTATTTTCCGCACTAGAGAAAGATTACTAACAACGAGCCACGATTATTAACGTTATTTGCGAAATTGAAAAATCGCTTCGAATCGAAATCGCTTGAAATCGTTGCGTAAAACATTTCCAGTTCGACGACTGTCGTTGTCATCGTTTTATTGCAGTCCGTTGTTCCCGTGCAAAGCTCCACGTCGGAAGGATCTCACGTGTATCATTGATTCGCGGGATCGGGGGCACGTTCAAAAATCGAATCGGTGAACGTCCTCGCGCGAGAATAATATATCACCATTTAAGACGTAGCTCGGAACCGTGAAATACGACGCACCGGTTACCCGAGCGAGTGTTGCAAGACGCATTACAACAGAGGAACGTCAAGAAAATCTTGACTCGGCTCCCGAGGGGAGATATTTTGCTAGGGATACGAAGGAACCTGTACCGTGACCAATTTATGGCACGTTCCGTTCGACTCGAGCTCGGCTTTCTTCGAATTGTTATCGGCGAATGCATCTTTCGGTCGAAGGGAAATTCATACCGTCGCGATGGCAAAAGTGCTTCAAAAACGATCTATAAAAACTGAGGAATTTTTGGTACCATTGAGATAATTGAATGAATTTTAGTGTGCAAGTGTTATTCTATTAATGACATTTAATGCGAACGTTCTGATCGTTACCAATCGTATGAATGTTTAAGTAGACAACGTATCATAATATTTACAGTATTTCCAATAATTGCTGGATGAATAATCGAACGGTACGAGTAATCGCGTGACACGTGTCACTCGAAATGGCTAGTAAAAATTTCATTTCGAAAGTAATGGTCTTTAAATATGTGATAAAAATCTGAGGGGGATTCGTAAATCGTCGAAACGCTGGAAGCACACCGTGAACAGTAATAAACCTTAAGAGTAACGGAATGGATTCGCGTCGGCAGAGAATTCAATTTCTGTGAAAAATGGTTTGCCACGGGCCTGCGAATTTTTTGCACTACGTAATCGCCTTCTGTTTTCCTTTCCTGTAGACCGCGTTTCCCGCGTAACGCGAAAGGCTGGCTGAAATATGTTTGTCAGATTTCGTCGTGTCCTCGGCGCGTAGAGCGAGACGGGGGATGGTGGAAGCCCCGAGGAAACGGTGGAAAACGTGTGGTCCCACGGAGAAGTAAACTGCATTTACGGAAACGTGACGAACACGCGTTTCCAATACGCGACAGTCGCGCGCGTATCGTTACGTTTCTTCGACGGATTTTGGGATTACTGTGCTAGCAACAGCTTCGCCTCTGTCCCAGCCAGGGGTAGTTCATGATTTATTCCCCATCCCGTATCGGCGCTCGTGAAATGTAATTTCTGAGCGGCGACGCGTCGCTGAAACGGCGCTCTCGACACCTTGGCATCTCATATTTATCAAGATATTCCCAGATCGTCGTCGTTAAATCTCGGACGGGCAAAAAAGGGGATGGAACTCGAGGAATTCGTCCTCCGCGGACGTAAACGTGGAAAAATTCAATTAACTCGACGTCTTACGATCGTTACCGGTTCCTGTGTGCCGGTGAAATATTTTATCGTTCAAGAAGAAAGGCGAATGCGAAGCATGCAATTAAATAAGATTCGTCGACGAGACGAAACTGCTTGACAGTGGTACAGTGTCAAGAGGAGAGGCGTGTACGTTGTTCTACCCGTTCCTGGCGTCGCGAAATTTTATTCCACAAAAATTGCGCATCCCTTTCATCTAACTCGGTGGCCTCCAGCTCTTCGAGTTTAAGTGTTTCATGCTTACTTTGTAAGCATTAAACAGAGTTATATTCCTCTCCTACGTTCAGACCAAATTACGTTATAATTCTTGAACATAGAAAAGCTTCCACTCTCTCTCTAAGCAATTTTTGCTTCGCTTTACAACAGCGAGAAAGAATACTTTGCAAAACGAACGTGAAACGAACAAATTAATTCGTACTGAAACGCCACTTATTCGAACTTCGTTTCTCAGGTACCATCGAAAGTGGGATTTCACGGATGGAAGTCGAGGCAACATCGCCGCGTCCTTGGCGCAAGGTAGGGCGAATTATTGATCCAGGATATTTTGATCCTCGTTACCAAGCGAGGTGAACGCTCATCATTCGGGTACTTGTGAATAATTCGTGCCGTTAAGAGAGACCTCTTCTGCAGCTATTTACCGAGATTAAGCCGCGAGCACGACACACGAGAAACGAATCCTCGCGAGGATCATCCTTTGCATCGGTGTGCAGTAATAGCTTGGTAAGTGTTTACAGCCTTGATAACTTGCTTCGAAACCTTGTCGGTTGCACTCCGTCAACGACGTTATGCACGATTGCTTAGCGACGGGTCGGTTCCCTGGCTAATTGCATAAATCTCGGTATCTGCACGCGTTTACAGTCTCGTTTCGCGCAGCTATCGCTCGTTTCTGGTATTATCGTCGATCTCGTCTCCTCGTGAGCCGCACTGCGAGCTGAAATGACGAACGAGCGGCGTACAATGTCTTATTGTCTCTACGCAGAGTAGCCCAAAATGAACCTCGACAAGAAGAATCGTTTATGAGTACGATTCATTCATCCTTTTTTTTTTTCTTCGCGGTAGAAAGGTTCTTGAAGTAAGGGAAAAACGAAGATGCGTTCTTTCTCGCACGAGATTCCTTCCTACCACTCGTGTAGGAACAGATCAGTGATCTCAGTGTCTTCCGTAAAAGTGGCGCTACGAATCACGCGTGGATCTGGTTACAAAGTGCTGAGAACAAGCCGGCGAACAAGGGATGCCTTTTGTGTCGACGACGCGGTCGGCTCGGTTCAAAAAGGGCTGCTTCAGGGCTTGACGATTTCCAGAGAGAAAGAATAGCCGGCCACGTTTCCGTGGCCAGTTTTCACTGGCGGATCTGTTAATTGATGGAGCACCAGTGTTGTCCCACTTTCCCCTCTGGTAGATAATGATGAGCAGAGGGTGTCATTGCTTAATCGTTGACACAACTCGACTGTGTAGAAAATTGTGGACCAGCAAATTTTCGTAATTTCTGTCACGCTGTGTTTCGACACGTGTTAATAATTAGTAATTGTTATCATGTCTGTAAGAGACAAAGCTTGCTTCTCCTCGACGCTTCGTCTCGCAATTGCATACCACGCTCGACACGTAAGTATCGCAAGAGGTAAAAGTACGACGTGAAGATCGAAATTGAATAAGTCGAGTGAAGGGAAAAGCTGTGCGAGTATCGTTGCACATAGTTTTGTGTCTTCGATTTATTTCTCAGGAAGTTAGTATTTTCTTTAGGGACTTAAGTTTCCGTGGAAGTATGAATATCCATAAAATTCACGTCCATAAGCTTTTGGTATTTAAAGCTGCGTAATTCGCGAACGTTCGTTGGCTCCGATTTAGTTCGCTGATGGAATTATGCATTTACCAAATCTGAGACATAATCACGTTGGAGTGGTGCCAACAGCGGTCGCTTCAATCGTGGTTTCGAAGGAATCGGTTCCATTTGCGGCTTAACAGACGAAGGGCAAACCTCTGCCGAGTTGCGTTACATGCAATTGTTTCATTCGCAGTCGCGATCTGAAACATGAACTGCAATCGTACGAAATTTTGTCGTCGAAGAAATGTACTAATAAAATAAAGCGAGCACTTAATAGCGATGAACGGTATGAATTAATAATCCGTTCCAGGATCAAACGTAAGAGAAGACAGAGAAACAACGATGAAAGTGGCATAATCGCGAAGAGAACGAACAGAGGCAGACACAAGGAAACAAAAAGGAAGGCAATGGAAACTTCTGAAACGCGCGACCGGGGTATAATAAAAGTACAATTGCAAACGGTAAGAATTCCTCATCCCATTCGATTTTGCTCATCTCTAAACACTCCCTGGACACATTCTCGCCATCGCTAAATATCTTCTCGTTCCGCGAGTTCCCCGAAGAACTCGAAGCGTGGCAAGAAAAGAATGAAAATAAACAACAACGATAAAAGGGGAAGCGAGAGAAATGAAAAAAAAAGAGAAACAGAGAGAGGGGGGAAGGGAAAAAGACTTCGTACCTCGACATTCTCACCGGCGCAATCCCAATCATCGCTCGGATACCATCGGTGTATACGTTTCGATTTCGGGCGCGAGATTACGTCGAATCTACAATATCCCATCGCTTCGGAAGATTCGAAGCGGTCTCAAAATTGGAAGCACGAACGCGACTACCCGGGGCAGCCGAGTTTCGAGTGCACCCTCGCCGATATAATTTGTTCGGGATCGATCCGGCGTCGCGTCTGCCGTCCTCGAACGGGGGGTGGCTGCGCCCCTCCCGCGGCTAAACACGCCGTGGGTAGAGCGGCTGAAGAGCGGGTGTTCCTCGCCGGACAGATAAGTCGACCGAGTGTCCAATATTCAAACCAGTTGGCAAGCACTTCCGTATCTAATCCCGGAGCCGGAGGTGGCGGTTCGAGTACGCCCGCGGACGACCTCCTCCTCGAGGACGACGATGGAAAATCGCAATCGCCAACAAGCGTCCGGTCGTGGCGGGGCCTGGCTAAGCTCGATTTATCGGTTTTGGATAACCCGGCGACGTTTACCGGCCCGGCTGTAAATCACGTCGACGCGAGACTGACGCGAACGGTGCCCGCGTCCACGGCCGGGAAACCTCCGGCTGCATATTCCAACGACGGATCAAAGGAATCCTGGATCCATCCCCCGTGACGCACCGTTTCCCTCGCACTTCACCGTTCCGTTCCGTCCCGTTCCATCCCGTCTCCTTCCTGTGTCGCTCCCTTAAAGCCCGGTCCCACGGCTCCGCGTTTGATTCATTAGATTGATATCCGACATCCAACGGAGTTACGAGGCGAGGCGGGCGCGAGTGTTTGCCATTCGGACGTGAGCGTTTAATCCTGTCACGGTGCGGACACCTTGTGAAATAGTGGACTGCGATGCGACGTGCTCGATTCTTGGACGCGATTCAACCACCGGGACCAAGGAAAATGTTTTTAGTCCGTCGAGGTGGGGGGTCAGGTCGATTACGGTTGACGGGCTTCATTGAACGCTTCATGTCTTCGTCTTAAATTCGCGACACGACACGGTCAGGCTCTTTTATTGTTCTGGTCGTGTTACTTTTTATCCATTTTGCAATCAAGTTTTTTTATATAGTGGAGGACCCAATCGAAGGTTTTGACAAAAGTTTTCTGGCTTTTTCCAAATTTTGTTAGACGAGTGGTGGAGAATGGGATGTTAGGTAGGAAGATTAAGCAGAATAAACGATACAGTCGAGCGTTAATCCTTTGTTGATACAGGCTGAGTAGCCTGAAGTGTGTACGAGCGGAGTAGCTCGTGAGGGTGTTCCCTCGAAGTTGGAAAGCCACAGGAGGACTTCATCAATCTCACGTGCGACTTCTGACACGCCACTGCACTTCGTCGCGGGTTTATTTTCCTAGCTACCAACTCGATGTCTACAGTATTCAAAACTTTTCTTTGTCGCCTTTACACCGGCGTCAAAAATGGAGAACGTTCCTCTTTACGGTGGATGTTCACTCGGAATCGATTCATTAATTACTCTGTCGAAAAATATATAAAGTGGAAATATTGCGATCAAAACAAACAACTTGAAAACGAAATTTTTCAACATATTTGTTCACTAAAACGATTCCTCTCTGACGTTCGAAATGCGCAGCTTTATTTGACTATTTTTACAAACGCGTACATAAAGCAACGTTTAAATAGTTTTTTAAAATCTAAACGATAAAACTCTCAATTTTCTGCATTTTTATTCCCTGGTTCAACGCTGAATTTAAATGGCCCGTTAGAAAAAAATATTCCGTTTTATAGAAGAATGCAATATTTCAATTCAACCGTTTATGCATTGCATCTACGTTCGATACTGTTCTCAGCGTAGGTTCTCTCGATAGGTCTGTTCTGCTACGAACAGCTAATGGGGAGGGTCCAAACGGTACCAGAATGTTTCCATGGTGGACGTTCGTTTTACCGTGTCAGACATTACCTCTGGTCTTGAAAAAACATGGCATCTCTGGCAATATATCACGCGAAACATTAAGAAGGTAGAACGGAAACACGAAACATTTCAGTGAAACGCGACGACCAGAGCGCATTATGCTGAAAAGTGGATTCCGTTAATTCCCCCAAAACAATGAGGAAATCTCATAAGCAGTTAATGGTCTCAGGTCATTATATCCTCGTGGCTGGCCGCTTAAATATTCTCGACCATCGTAACACGTTGCCACGTGCAGCCACTTAACCAGGAACTTTTATTCATTTATTTCCTCGTTCACCTCGCGTTTGTCAAGGGACAATGTGTTGATCGTTTTACAAAACTGGAACACAAATCGTCACGGCGACAACAATCGCGTTGCGATATTCTATTGTTGATTATTATTTCGTTTTTCGTTCGTGTTTTTAATATGGTATTCCCTGTTATTCCGTGTCCACTCTTCTGGCAATCCCGTTCTCGGATTCTTCGCCATTGTGTTCCACTATTCCCCTTTTGTTTAAGTTTATTGCGATTCGAATTGTTCGAATCGTTCAACCGTACTACGAATCAGCCCGTTGTGCCGCGTACAAACACGAAAATAATGAGTCGCTCGCGTCGAGGCTTTACGAGAAAGGAAATGGAGAATTTCCAGGATTATTCGAATAACTTCATTTAACCGTAGAAAATATTTCACGTTAGCGCGATTCACTCGCAGTGTTTCAAAGGGTCAATAGATTGTTTTAGAGGTGGGGGCTACAAAATTTGGCGCGAATAGGGACGCGATTCGATCGAACAATGGCCGGAATATCATCTTTTCTATTAAAACGTACAGAGAGCGGTCGGGAAAAACTGTTAGGTTCGAGCGTACACTAAATTCTGCATCATTCGATGGACGCATACGTTCGCGCGGCTACAAAAATTTGTTACTATGGAAATGAAATCTGGAGCGCGATGAAAAACCGCCTCATTGGAAGCTACGGTCCGCGCGCCGTTACTTTTTTCCAGCTACCGGCAGCGAGGACCGACCGGGGAAGCAGCAAATTCATAAAAATGTTGCTTTTTCAATCTTCCGGCTGACACACGCGAATTTTCCACCGCGTCCGGATGGCTAACAATAACGAATCGAACGAGCGCCGTCCGAATTGGTTAAACTGGCCTCCCGTTGTTTCACTTCGGCCCCCCGTTCTAAATTATACCAGCTGGATATTTACACTGGCCGTGTTTCGGGGCCAGGCGAGAACAGCCGTGAAAATTCGTTACGGTTAAATTCCCGCCTGAATGGCTCCGCCGCAACACCTGTTAGGAGGCGTTTTCAAAGCGAGCGAGACCGCGCGTAAGAAAAAAAGGCCAAAAAGGAAATCATTTCGGCCGGGATGCAGATCGAGAAACCGGAAATAGTGCAACGCCGCTGGCGGCGGCGTGATTTGTGAAACGTTCCGCCGTGCCCGTGCGCACTTATCCGGGGCTGTTTTCGCGAAACGCAAACGAGAGGAAGAAAATGCGAGCGCCAAGAACCGACGCGAACGCGTAGCGAAGTGGTGCGTCGACGTGCAGGCAAATATATCTTTTAATCAATGAAATCAGTTCGAGCGAGCTTCGCTCTCATTAATTTACTTCCCATGCTCGATCTATATTCACGCGCACGTGCACCATCGCTCAAAACTGTCACGATTCTGTTCTATTATTTAGGGTATTTTTTTATCTTTAACTTGTTCTATATTTTACCACTGTGAATTCGATAGACATCGACCGTTTTAAAGCAACTGGGATTGCGCGGATAATTTAACCAGCGATATTTAAATCTAAATGGCGTACGTATCAGCAGATTGCATGTTAAATTATAACGCAGCGTTGATAAATAATTTCCATTTAGAATTCGTTAAAGCTATTGCTCCGTTTGTCACTAATTTGTAATTAATTTACGTATAATGTTAACATTAATGTACTATTTTAAATAGTACTGAATAATTCTGTGGCATTTGGTTGAAACGTTTGGAATTGGGGTAGTTTTGATGAACGGATCGTACGATTACTTACTGCTAGGACTTCAATAACCACCTTATCACAACGCATATACATCTTATTCTGAATCAATCTTAATCTTGGAGGACGCAGCTTGGCTACACGCAGATGAAATTACGCGCGAGCATTAGATCATGTTGAAGTCACTAATTTCTGCGATATTATCCGGGAATATAATATCCGTATCTTTATCTAGAGCCATTCGATGGCGTGCATCTCGATGGTTGATGCAGCTCGATCCTCGAACAAAGAATTTCGCCTTTGAATTCCATTTAACTTCTTTTAAATTTACAGATTCAGAAGATTCTCGAAGGCTAGTTGGAGCGTATCAAAAACGAGGGTGCGAAGACCTGCGGTGCGAAAAATCCGCGACGTTGGAAGCACTGATGGAAACAAGAGGCAGACGTTTCAAGTGACACGCGCATCTCTCGAGCGTGAACACCGATTCCGCGAGTGTAACTTTTCCGAGGGTAAATGACGGATGCGCGTAGGAGTTGGCGCGTCTCTATAATTAAACGGAAGGAGCGGAATATAAACTTGCACGGTGCAAAGTACTCCCTAATGTTGTTCGTGATTATGCAAAGCGAACAGCGTGCGACTGCTCGTCCAATGTTCCTTGGCGAGGACGAAGTTAATCAGAGATCTCGGGGAACGCACGAATATACTATTCGACGTCGACTTATCTTGTACATCAAAATAACGTCCCAAAGTCTCGCTGAGAACTCTTCGAGCGGAAATACCTAGGCGCAGACAATCGCGCGTACATATCTGATATGATACCTAGATATACACCAAGTTCTATACATACGTTCGTTTCATTCAAGACAAACAGAACGCAACTACCAATTTCGCGATCGTGTTCACGGGTTTCCCATCCTTCAACTCCGTGGCGTGTATCCCGCTCCAGTTTGTAACAACTGTGAAACCCTGAGTTCGCGCGAACGCAAACAATTCGACAACACCGTGATACCCAAAACAAGATTGTTCATCCTGGGTCTCATCATTCCGCGTACAAGTTAATTGTCATCAAATCACGCGGATCTTTTCTTCGTTTTTACCAACCAAATACATCCATTTCTCGATACGTCGCGAGCAAGAAGCAAGCGCGGCATCATTCCTCGAGGCTCGGAAAAACCGCTGCCATCCCTCGATCCACTCCCTCGCAACGTACTCCCACGTTTGTTCTTTGCATCGTGGCGGATCAATTTGAACGTGAATTAGCATTTAAATTGCATTTCCCAGGACCGTGTTTTCGAGAGTCAGACTCTAAAGAGATCCACGTTTAACAAATCGTAGAAATTCTCAGCGAGATTTATACTCGCGACACGCGTTATCGGTTAACATTTCGTCACAAGTTCGAGCCATTAAAACCACGATAGTGCCCGTATTTTCTGAAGCCAGCTCATTTTCCAAAGCGGGCTCGTATCTTCCTGGGGGCGGTGGACCCATAATTTCGAAGGCGTGCGAATATTTTTCAACGAATATTCATAGTTTCCTGTGGCCAATTTACATTTTTCAGGGGGCCAGACCCGTGCTCGCCAAAAACAGGCACGTAGATACCGCAACGCGATCGTACGTTTCCGCAAGAAATCTGCGCGAGATGAGCGAAGCGAACCTGAGGCAGGCGGCCGAAACGTGCACGGCCGGCTTAAGGTGGAATCGATTTCTTTAATCGTACGGATAGAACGGATGTATCGGGACGAAAACATCCCCCGGAGGGTTTGCCAGAGCTCAACGTATCGAGAAGTTAGACGGGTGTGTCTGACATTATTGGAAGCAATTCCCCTTGTATCGTGGACCGTGGCCGCTGCAACTACCGCATTATTGGTACCAGGGCTCGATAGGAGACACCAGTGGGGATCTTGTATGCGACGCGAAGGCCACGCAGCGATCGATAAATTGGTTTCTAATTTAGGGTGACGCGAACGCGACAACCGCGACGTCGTGATTTTTCTCGCGAGTTCTCCACTGGGGTGCCACCTCAAGCGAGAATCGACGAGATCGCACCTTTCGAGGCAAGCATGCACGATTTTCGGTGCTCCTGATTTCTCAAGCAGTGTAAGTTGTATTCAATACCTCGATATCACGGTGAAACTGTCTTCTTGAAAGATAGTTATTATTGAAGCAGTTCTTGCCTCTGCTAGGATTACTTGAAAATATGTAGCAGGTCTTCCTGAAAATAGGAGAGACGAAAAATTGAAAACACTTCTGCCTGTTTCGAATACCAAAGCAAACAGAAAAGCTTCCGCGCACCTCGATCACTATGTATCCAAATATTTCTACTATTTTTTAAGTAACGATCTCGCTTTTCCTCTGTTTGCCTCTCTAACGAAAATATCGCGCAAACACGAACTAAGCGAAAATATGAAAATTGAAAATTGGTTACGAACGAACGTATAAATCTTGTCAGCAGTGAATCACAGGAATTCCGAAGTGTACGTTGGAATGAAACGTTCGATCGTTTGCTCGTGTGATTCGCCATACTTTTACGAAATAATTTGCAAGACTTATTTTGCTGAGAGTGATTAAAGTAAACGTTCGAAATGTATGACACTGCACTCCAAGGGGGACAATTCCACCGCGTTCCCGTAATCCATGATACCAAAGCGTGTCCACTCTGGCTCCCGCGAGGATCGCCAGCGCAGCATTTGGCAGAAATCGATTCGCGACATCGGTCCACACGCGCCGCCATATCCTCAATCACGCCGCTTCAGAAACCAGCAATTACCAAGCGCGAGCACGGCCGCTTTATGACTCTGAATAATTCATGCTGGACGTTCTCGGACGTCGCGGTGCAAACATTTTGTTTGGTCGCGGCTGTTCCGACCGGTGAGGCGCTTCGAGATCGACTCGTCATTGGGAACCACAGACAGGAACTGATCCGTCTTCGAAGTCGCGATCGAGACGCGCATTTCCTCGAATTGATCCACCGAAACGAAAATGGTCGAGCAATTACGACGTGCCTCTTGGCGCTGCTTGCGTCAAGACTCAATTTATCGTGAGAAAATTATGCGTCTGAAGACAGTGATTGCTGGGTGCGGTGGCACGCGAGGCTACGATGAAACGTGACCAAGTGTGATGTAGGTTAGCTCGTGAAAGGCGTGTGACAATTATGGGATAATTATGGACGATGAGGGTAGAGTGTTTTATTTTGTTTTCGGTGGTAAACAGTGTGGAAAATTATATCTACTTTTCACGGTAAGAGAAGGTGGTAAGAAAAAGGGATGAACTGAAGCGGAATTCGTGTAGCAATTATAGGAATACTCACTGATATTGGACCTAATCCCAATGTAAACCCATGCGACCATAAGTTATCGCGACGGTTAATCAGGAAAGTAAATTCCGGTGCGAACAAAGCAATCGGGCGTTTCACGTGCTAGTTACTAGTTGCCGGATTACTCGATCGTCAGCTAAGTACGCTGGGATCGAATGCGTTTCAATGAATTCATTGTGCAGCCGCAGTCCGTAGCCTGCGTGCTTGTGAACTTCATCGAAGCAGCAACGTTTGCCAAGTTTCCGAGACGTCTATTGACAGTTTCGGCCCGGCTGTTTCACGAATTCGCGGTACGTTCCACGTTCGTTGCACGTGCACGATTGTCGGGCCCGCGAGTTTTGGTTCGACACGTTCGAAACGCAACTGCGTTTTGAGATTCGCCCCTGAACATTCGGGTGTCCACGATCGGAATAAATCAGAATAAATATCATACGAATCGTGTGGGATATCTGGCGAAAAAAGTTTGAATATATATCTTCGAGCTGAATTTTTGAATAGCTTCTTTCCGAGTCTACCAAATTGCGTAAATCGATCGTAGACCGATTTGTTACACAAATCGAACACGTGAACGTCGATAATATACTACATAATAACATCGAAATTGCATTCTAAATTTAAATAATGACCCCTGCATTCTGCATAACGACGGGAACTGCATTGCCCGGCGCGAACTGCAATATCAGCTGCACGCGATACCTAAATTTCGAGTTATTGCCCGTGCCTGATGGCGTTTGTCTTGGAATCGGATAAATTTCCCTGGCCCACCTTTTCCCCAGCCCCCCGACCGCCGGTTCCTTGATATTCGCGATTCGATGAAATATGCGGAGGGGCTAGTGTTCTCGACGTTACCAGCGTGCCTTGTAATGCATGGTCCGTCGCAAACATTGCTGAAATTTCCGCAAATAACGGATCACAAACATCCACGGGAATGTGTTTTAATAAAAGTGTTACGAACGCTACTGTCACACCGACCAGCCGATAAAACGTTGACTCGATAAGAGGGAAGCTCTATCGGCTGCTTCTATTTGTAAAACTAATGCACGGTAGACGGATTTAGAGTGGAAGGGATCGCAATATGTATCGGGAACCGTGGATCTTGCTAAATTCGTGCTCAACCCGTTGGAACGCGTCGGGAGCAGCATAACGTCCCCGTCCTGTTTTGACGATAATAAATTTGAAAGTTTAATGGCCGACCACAAATTCAGGGTCGCCGTATCGTCGAGCGTTGCGCCGTGTATAAATTCCTGTTAACGGCGTGGCAAGATATTCCACGTGGGAAAGACGCTAACCGGGAGATGAACGATAACAATGCCTATCATGCAAAACCGGCGGTGCGCTGCCAGTAGCCAGCTGTTCGCGGTTGCTTCTATTATTCTTCGCCGTATCCTTTCGAATAATGGGTCTATTTTTACGCTCGATAAAAGTGTGACGCATCTGTTACTTCTGATATCCAATTTATTCCCTGAAAAAAGAAAAGAAAAAAACAGAACAAGACATAGCATACCCCTTCGCAAACATTTACTCGAGAGATCGTCAATTAAAACCTGGACTCGTTCGAAGCTAATGAAAATCAAATCGTTGCAAGCTAGGAAGCTATTTATTCACGCTGTCCTTTAACGCTGTGCAAACTGTACACCGCGTGGGAAGATTACAGTAACCAACGGGTTCAGCATAATTTCCTTTGATCGCCTCGCGTGCCCGATTGGATAAATCAGATTTAAATCTCCCTGCGCGAGTCTCCGTGGGTGTCGCAAAGAACGGTTCAGCCGAAAAACGTGGCTCTGCGGCCCGTCCGTATTCCACGCGGGCCTCCTCCACGGGTGAGCCTAAGACTGAAGAAGGGGCGAAAGCCGTCTCGTTAAGTTGTCACCTTGGCGCGGAGCGAGGGTGGTAAAGTGAACGCTAAGCTCGAGACGCCATTTGTTGGCAGGGCACGTCGCGCGCAACGTCCGCGCTTCCGTTCTCCGAAATTACGAATGGAAGAACAGAAAGTAGCCGACGAAATCTACGTATACCCGAGAGCTGTGAGAAAAAGGAGGAGTCTTCCAATTTTCAGTGATTGCTGGAAAATGGACCGTGCTACAAACTGTCTGGCATCACGTGGAGATGTTCTACAGCATTGCGCTGTCTTCTTTACGTCGAAACCAGAAACGTGTATATTGGCAGCGAAAAGTCTGCACATGAACGTGCAACAATAGAAGAAGACACGAGGCAAAGAATTATTGCGAGATGTACCGTAATTAAAATCGTAAATTGTTACTCAGAAAATGGTCCTTATAGCTGGTTGGAATTGTGGGCTACACTTTCTACGGTTTTTGATTAATCCGTGGCAATTTATCCGCGAGAAGGAAACGAGAATTGGTTGGGCGAATCGAATGAATCCTTTCGGGTAGAAAGTGATGGGTGTTTAACGCTCCATTAGATCGTAGAACGTAATATAGGTAGAAGCAGTTTCATTTGCTTCCAATAGCCAATTCGAGGGGTGAATTAGTACGTGCTTCTAGAACAGAGGCTTGTCAGTTAAAAGAAACGGGGAATATTATTACCGCGAAATCGAAATCGATTCGCGCAATTTCGTTCTCGAACGATTACAAAGCAACGAATGTCCGGTGTAATTAAAGAATTCGAGCCGCGAAAATCCGTATGAAACATCGCGTAACACGGTAAAGCAGTCCGTCGTGGCAACAAATTGCTGACTTCGAAACGCATCCGCGAACACGCTCGACGATCCAACGCGTAATCTCGCATGCGTTCTAATTACCGCATAATAGGAAGAGTAACCAGCGCTCCCACGGGAATTTACATCACCTCTAGGAATTACCTTCGTTACGTATTTCACGTTTCGTTTCATAATTCCGCCGGCAGCATCTGCCGCCGCTGCGGCAGCAATAACGTATCAGCGTGTAACGTCGTTTACCGATCTAATTGCAGCCCCGGGAAGGAGGGAAAAGATGAACGCTCGTAGGTTAACGGCTCGTCCGGCGGACGATAATAAAACGCGAAAACCGTTGGCGGAGCCTCTGCGAAAACGGTGGATCGCGCGAAGCGCATATTTAACCAGCGCTCCTGGCGAACGTGCGCGTATCTGTTTCACGTACCGAAAGGGCCGTGGATGGGTCCGCGTACACGTGTCGTGTACGTGTGGGAACAGGTGAAAAGGTATCCCTGCGCGCGCGATATTTGCACGGGGTGTGCACGCGGTAACGCGGTGTCTAAAAAGTGCAACTCTCCATTTATATTTCGAAACGAGAGCGCGGTTGGAACTGATGCACCTCGACCTGTATTTGTTTCGGTGAAAAAAAAAAAAGGAGAAAGGAAGGAAACGAAAAGGACAGGAATTAGCCATCCACGAGTAAGTGCAACAGGGAAACACAAAGTCGAGCTTTATCGGGTTTTACGTGTGTTTTCTAGTTTATTTTTCGTTTCCCGTATTTTTGTTATGGTAACGATGCAGGATATCGAGAGTATCGCGAAACTTGTATTAAAACTGTGGCAAATGGAGAGATAAATGGTCCCTCGGATTTTTGTTACAATTCGAAGATACGTTTTCAGACTCTTGAAATACTACACATTTGACGTTTTTTTTTTTAAATGGAGGATTCCAAGCAACGTGTTGCAAACGGGCAACAGAAATGCTCCGATAGAAACTTCCAAATAGAAAGTTTACACGCGATTTAATAATCTTCACCGTATAACTAAATGCTCCAATAACCGGCGGCAACCTGGTCTACTAGTTATCTTTCAACACGGGTCCTTTGTTCCATCATCGAACTCGAAAACACGTATCCATTACACAGTCTTTGTTGAAATTCATTACTACGAAATACACACCCTTTGTACCCTCGTCGTTCACGTCGTACCATTTTTCATTAAAACAGTTACCTTGACGGAAAATCACATATACCGTAAAGCGATCTGTCTTCAAAGACCATATCGGGGGCGCCAAAAGGAAACTGGTGAAACGAAATCAACAAACTTTCGTTACCCTCATCCCCGCGTGCCTCGACGTATCCGCTACCCCCTCCTGAGCGTACAAGCGAGAATCTCCACCCCAGCGATCCCTTTTATTTCAAGAATTCCATCAAAACGGAAGGAAGGAGGGTCAGTTGGTGGTCAGCCGTGGTGTAAGCCGCTCCATTATTTATCCTATTACGAGATAACCGGCAAGCAGATACTTTTGCCGGCGCGGCAACCCGTCGTGGGGGTGGCTGGCGAGCACGTTCAAGAACGGGGATCGTCGCAGGTTTATAGAGGTCCAGGGCGTCCAGGCTCGCGGTTCTCGGACTTTTCGAGTGGATATTTCGCGACTCTCTCGTCTTACGTGCGGTCCATAAAAGGCAGGTTTTACGCTCGCTGGGATTCTTACCCCGCAAGCGTTGCCACTGGGCCCCGTAATTGGCGTACAGGCCACGCGCTGAAGTTAATCCTTAAACTGGCGCTCGGTTAGCGGCCGCTTCTTAACGAGCTGGCGAATCACGGGCTCGTCAAACGGTTGGAAAACCTAGCTGACCTTTTTCCACTGTGCCGCGGTGGAAGTTTCGTCTTTTAATTGTTTCGAGCTGGCGAGTCGGTTTAATTAAATTTGTTGCTCGCGGGGCGGAAATTTTAGTCGCGATTACCTGCGCGAGCTAAGGAATCGCGGGCTTGTTTGGTAAATGTGTTACGAGTTGGAAGACCGCGACGTGAAATGCACGAGGTTCATCCGGTGCGTTATTTCAACCCCTTCAGAGGGTGTAGTTTAGTACCGTTTGCTGTGTATCGATATACGAGACGCATTCGGTTTTATGACTCGCTCACAGTATATTCGAGTGTATTTTATAAAAATTGCAGCTTCTGAATAAAACTGATACTCGATTTTCTCTGAAGTGTCCATCCGTACGCGAACTTGTGCATCGATATTTCAACGAAATTCTTTTATGGAACGCGTAGTCGATACTGGAAATCCGTCGAGAACCGACTGTTTAATATATTGCTTGCAAAATGCAATTAAAAAAGATGCCACGCGGAAGATTATATCGTTGGTAAAGTATTTCGAAACGTTTGGCAACTAATGCCTTGGAAGGTAATTCGTAGCTCGCGCGAGGCATGTCTGCCTTGGTACTTTCGCATAATAACAGACTCGCCTTTAGCAATTTCCATGCAGTCAACTACCCCCGTACAACTAGGAACGTATCTACGTACGTACATACGCACGAACCGCTCTCGAAATTAGCTTCCTCGTTGCTTCGAGCTCGTAAAAACTTTGACGCTGACGAAAAGGCGACAGCGTGGAACGTGAGATTATTTCCTGGCGTACGATGCAGCCGGCTCTTTACCCGTCTACGAGCGATCTAAGTACCTCGCGATCCGTCGAGGAAAAAAATTACACCCACTACGCCGCGTCGATGGCTTCTCGATTGGCGTATGAAAGGATTTGCCCAGAAAAATGACGCGACTCTGAAGAAATGCAGATATCGTGTGGTGATATTTCATTACTTTTAACAGCGTGAGAAATTAGTATTACGTTCTTCAAAGAATCTTTTCCGCGACTTGCGAAATGGAATCGAATCGGATATTAAATTCTCTCAATCGGGGACCATCTTCGTGGGACGGTCTCTGTCCACACCTTCCTATTTCTCTACCCGTAACACGTAGTTACTTTCGCGGGTGGCCTTTGTGCAGTCGCAGCAACTGCGACCACAGTTAGACATCGAACTCATCGAACGTTTCAAGTTCCAACTCGATCAATTACGAAACTTTCCGACTATCGATAGTTACTTCGACAATACGTTGGTAAGTTCGACCGGAGCTGATTAACGGTAATGAAGATGCAGTTGCGAAATGGGAACAAAGAAACTTCAAACGGAATCAGCTTAACGAGCGAATCAGTTCCACGGTGTAAACATATTTGCTTTCGTTCATTGGGAACAACATAAGTTGATATTTTAACTTGTAGAACTTCACACACAAAACGGTACTCTTATATATCTAAACCATATCTCGCCTTTGGTATTTATCATTATAACTTGTTGCTCTCTTAGAATGCAATTTTCTATATAACTGATCCATATTTTAGATACTTTCAAGCTTCTAATAGCGCGGATAGTCCGCAAACTCCACTAATAATACAATTCACAGACTATTTCAAGGGATCAGCTACGATCAGAAATTCAGAGGGCGCATAAATATCAGAACGCGCATCTCCGCGGAACTAAACGTTTCAATCGTACGTGTCTACGTCTTCCGGAAGCTTGTATCGCGGTTAACGCTTGGAAGGGGTATGGGAAACTGGGCGGCCGCCGGGTGATATTTAAATCCGAGGAGAACACGCGGGTGGATAGCGGGGGTTGGGAGCAAACAAACGATCGGCGGTGGCGCGATCGTGGGCATCGCTAAGGGAGGATCAGCTCTAACATAGGAAGTATACGTGAGGCGACGTTATCTATGCGGCCTTAAATCTCTCAGGTTGACGCGGGCGTATAAAAATAGAGCAGGTCGAATCGGTTCCCGGCGTCCCACCGGGTTTCGCCCAGCTGCCGCGCGGTCTGAATTCAAAAAACCAGCAAGGAGGGAAAAATCTATGCGTTTCCGCTGTCGGTACGCGTATCCGTTCATCCCCGTCCCGTTGAAACTTGCCCGGATCTCGACGACGTGACACCGCGGGAAAACAAATAAATAGCCCCGGCGAACGACGACGCCGGAGGATCGTTTGACGTACAGCCTTCCTGATCGCACGAAATTTCAAGCTGACGAGCGAACGCCATCCTCCACGAGGGTAGGCGACACTTTACCCAGTCGTTAGGGGACTTATTTTTTGACACTGATTTACGTCTATCGCGTGTACGTGTCATATACGTGGTTCTCGTACATTAGTTTCCACTGTTTAATTGATCGCAACATGCTTTCAAGTTTTACGTGAGATTCCGTTCATTGCGAGGTCGTTTACTTTAGATCGGAGACATTCAAAAGTTATGTAGAAATTTGACTAGGCATCTGTATCAGCGTCAGAATGACAGCTTCGTGTATGAAAACGCAATGTTTCGATTAGTGCATCTGTCTTTTCTTTTTTTTTTCCTTCAAGTTTCCGATCGTTCGTGGAGTATGTTGCTAGCGGGCAATCCTTAATCGGCGTGAAACACGATTTTCGCGACTGAACGCCGCTTTGAGTACGTGCAGTGCGTTACTTTCGGGAGATAAAAATCATGAAAGATACATGGGGCGCATATCTTCCGCCACTCGTGTCCATTCGATGCCAGCGGAACGATTGCAGCGTGAAGCGTGACAAAGTGACACTCGAAAAAGATAAATAAAAAATTTTGGACACGGCAAAATGGCAGCTCTAAAATACAGTCTGATAGTAAACCGTGTACTTTACTGTGTTACCGCTTCTTGCAAGGTCTGTTTCCGTGAAAAAAATTAAAAGAAAGAGAGAGGCAATTTATCTACCCACTATCATTCATAGCTCTACGATCATCGTCAATTGTAGCAATTCGAAAGCATCGTAAACTTTAAAATTAATTCACCAAAAAATTGCATTAAATCTACTTTGAACGTAAAGCACTCGCTTCTTTCTTTTTCTCAACCGTAACACAGACGCGAATTTCGCAGGGCCAATGTCTCGCGACAGCTCCGCGTTGTCGTCGAGACGAATGAGTAACGACGATCGAAAACCCAAGGA
Organism: Xylocopa sonorina; assembly: GCF_050948175.1. Lineage (NCBI taxonomy): Eukaryota > Metazoa > Arthropoda > Insecta > Hymenoptera > Apidae > Xylocopa > Xylocopa sonorina. The sequence continues at coordinate 6,748,384 of NC_135197.1, read as the reverse complement.
AGGAAATCAACTCTCGAGCAGCCAATAATAGAGAAACCGTCGGGGCAGACGCATCCGAAAGGCGAAAGACGTGGAGGATACGCGCGGTTTTCCGATGCAAAGCGTGGCAAGACGAATGGCGGGCGGATAGACGGATGGGTGCGAGGTGACGCGCGAACGACAAGCTTCCGGGGAGACGAACTGGCTGTGGATACACGTCGCGTTAAAAAAAAAAAAGAAATATATATATACATATATATATACCCATTCGATTACGGAACAATACTGCTAGCTGACTCGCTTCATCTTTCTTTTAGCCGGTTTCGTGTATCGTGTACAATCGAGCGGATCCTGATTTGTCGATTTAAACGTCCGACAGAGAGAGACGAGTGGTGCGTGCACGTGAATTAGCATTAGTTTGTAGAGATCTGCAGTTTTAAATAGGAACGATCTGATCTCTCACTCTGATTAATCGCGATTAATCCGTTCTGAATGCGCGTAAACTATCGCTGATGTATACTCACGTTAGAAATGATGGCTACGATATAACAGTTGACGTCTATAGAGAGCTAATTCATTCCATTCTAGAGCCAGCGTTGTACTCTGATTCGCAAGGTACACGTTCTAAGCTCCTAAATGCTATAAACGCGAAGTGCAGTAGGGAAACGCGCAATCACTTTAAATGACCATATTTGGGAAGAAGATCGGGATGATATGCACCCCGTTTGTTGGCTTAACCAGGGCTATGAAATTCGTATAGAAACGTTCATAGGAGTAGTGACCGTACAACTAATGACGGTGCAGAGCATCTAACGACGGCTTTGGCAAATTAACGTCTCATAGACTTCGAATTTACGTAGAGCTAATTACCTTGATTTTCATCGTTGTATGGAAACTGGTGCAGAATTCCAGGACATTTATAAGCAAAGGAAGTAACAATAATTAGACGCAGCTGACATATTTTTAAAATCCATCTTCCTCTTTTTGCTACTGTAAAAACCCAAAATAAGAACCACGAAAACGTTGATCCAGTGAAGAAGGAAGCACCACGCCGTTTATATCTTGACGTGCTCCAAAAATCAATGGAAATCGAATTAATCGATGGACAGAAAATCCCAGCACTGTTCTTCAAAGAACTATAATCATCGTTTTCATCGAAACGGGAAAAGCACGCTCGGAAGCAGTTACCACCGACCGCGCGCAGTGCTCTCTCATTCACCTCCATTAGAGGTACACGCCATTCTCGCTTGTAAGATTCGCGGAAAAAACTGTTCCGAAGGAGCCGCAGGAATTACATCCGCGACGATTTATGTGTACGCCGCGGTCTTGGCGCTTAGGAAGCGATAAAATAGAGAGAACGAATGATAGAGAAATGGGAATAGAGGAGGTCGTGAAAGCGAGGAGCGGACGTTCGAACGCACACTGGCCCCATCGATGAATTATTCCGCGAGGACGTGATTGCTCGAAGAAGTAAATTACCTGTTCCAGTGGCCGGTCGACTTCGCAACTAGCTACTGTAAAAGATTGCAAAGCTGACGCGGTTTACCCGCTCTGTATACGTATGTATATATCGAAGCTACCGAACTAGCATCGGGGATAGTACGTACACGGGCCGGCTATAAAGTCTCCGGGGGCTTTACGATCCACCGTCTTTGAAACTATCGATTACAGGGAGTTCCCTTCGTGTTCCTCGAGAACTCTTGCCACGACGGAAACACCCCGTTCGATCCCCCGTCGTTCTTATGCGCGGATTTTGATGCTCGGCCAATTCTCCGCTACCTTGTTGCTCCCAAATCGGTTTAACTAGCAACCGTCCAACTGTTTAACATCGTGCTGGAATGAATCCCACGAGATGAACGTTTAAAGTCATTTGGCGAGATGGTTTTGCTCTTCTGCAAATTGAACATACGTTTCTTTCGTTCTAATTCAATGCGTGACGGCGCACGATACGTTCCTCCGAGGGAATAGATAATTCGAGTTCCCTGAAGCCGAGGAGAGCAGATTGTATAGTTTAATTTTAGTACTACTTGATTGTTATTTATAAATTAATTGTTATTTTCTCTTATCGTACCGTCCGGTATTGTTCTCGTCGCTTGAAAGTAGCACGTTATAATGATCTCTGTTCGATGGAACAAAGGCGTGTATTTATCGATAAAATTATATGTACAATCTGTTTGAAATTGAAACGGGATTATTCAAGACTGCAAGGTTCCATTAACTACGTAATTTATGGTGTGTGTTATATCAGAGGGAATTTTCAATTTAATATTGGATATTTAATGAAAAGCTTGCGCTGTGACTAAATTTCCACTGATTGTTACTAGTAGACAGGAGCCAGCAAAATTAACGTGCATAGACATATATTCTCTATTAGTGGCGTTCGCGTTATAATTAGTCGAAAATACTTTGTTTAGGGGGCTGCACTCAAAGAATGATTATTCAGTGTTATCTGCGAGAAAATTTCTGGTTTCTGGTATTAAGCGATCTCGCGTATCGAGAAAAGTTTCCAATCCTACACATTTAAAATGAATATTTCACGGAACGTCGCGAGTAATAATTTATGATCGCTCGATATCTGCAAATAACATAACTTTTCGCAGGATTTTACTTTTTTTTTTGTTTTTGCTGGCAAACTGCATCTCGGCGGGAGAAGAAATATTGCAAACACGCGTATTGTCTGGAGTAACGATGAAACGAGATAACATCGCGATGGACGTTGTTTAAAATTGCATTCCACGCTGCAGCACACCACTCGTGCCCCAGCGATGTTTTTAATACCATCCCCGTTTCATCCACTTCCTCCATTCCCTCCACTGACTGTACCTCCAATTAAACGTCACCGCGATTATCACTTTTATTCTCCTTGCGCGCTCGATACATTCGACAACATTTATTTATTCAAATCAGCATTTACTCCACTATTTCCACCCCTAAGAAACACGTAGAATGCCAATATCCATCGCACCCTGTCAGTAAAAAACCAGGCGTCCCTCGCAACGAATAGAGCAAACGTGGACCAACGCTACCGCCTAACATAATTACGTCCACGTGTATCTTCCTCTTTAACTTGAAAGCTCGCGCCGTGCGATCATCCCCTTCGTTCTTCCCCGGGATCCGTGGAAGCTGCATTCGTCAGATATTCCCTTTACAACTCGAAATACTCTGGTAGCCGGTGCGACGTAAAACCGAGCTCGGTCGTGACGCGTCGACAAAGAAGCACCTCGCTCAGGAGACGGACGCTATCGTCGCCGCTTCCTGTTTCCTCGTTTTTAATTAACCGCCGGCCGCGCGGACATCTCGTTCATTAAGGATTCTTTCCTTCGACGTTCGACAATAGGCTCCGACGCGCCGTGATCCGACGCAACGAGACACCCCCGTGAAATCGCCCGTCTGTCACCACGTGGCCACGTCCCCTCGCAGGCCCTCGGAGAGGGTTAATTAAATGCTTAACCGAGCGCGAGCCAAGCGGCCTCTCGAGGGTCTCAGGCTTCGGACCCTCGAAGTTTCAACCGACGCCACTTTCCGTTCGTCGCTGGTCCGTCAGGGCCGGCGACGCCTTTTTTTCGCATTGTGCTCGTCCTTACCAGCGGCTCGACTTGTCTCGAGTTACCATTTCCGGTAGGCAGCCACCTCGAAGACCCTTGACGGGCACTCGCGCACATGTAGACGACGGAACCGTCGCTCACCTTGAAATCCGAGGATCGTGGCGAATTCGGTCGAAAGGGACCGCAACGCGTCTCGTTAACCGTGATCCCATAAATTTGGTACTTCGAGCCTCGGTTCTTTGAAGAACGATGGTTTGAGATCCAACGAGAATAGTGAATTGGCGAAATTGTGTCTTAGAGAATAAAGATTCGGATGAGAAATGATTATTTTGTAATCTTTTTTTTCGAAGTCTATTTAGATTAATAATGATGAAGTATCAGGAATGTCCGTTTAGTAATAAATCCGATCCACGCGTTCGTATGTTAATATCGTTTTAAATTAATCCCACAGCGGCTTGGAGAGTTAATTAGTGACGTCATTTACGGCGGATATACATGCACACATATATATATGTTCATTTGATCGGACCAACAATTGATGTCCTGGCAATACATATTATCATAGGAGCATTGAACATTGTACAGGTTAACTGTTGTTGGTATGGTGGTTCGGACAACCCCAGAGCAGCCGAGGCTACAGCAGCTATGTTATTGTTATACTAAACACCCTCGAAATACGTATACAATTAGCATAGTAACGTTAAACTTCCGTGGCGCAAAACGGAGATACGATTAAGCCAACGATATCCTATTCCTATGAAAACTTTCCCGCGGAAAAAACCGACTACTTGTCTCCAAAATGTTCGCGATCACTCTTATGTTTTAAATAAATTTTAACTTCAAATTTTCATTCGAAAAGAAATTCGAACATCTGCCACGATCTTGCATCGCTGACACTTAATTAGCGTTGCCCCATATATGTCACAATTAATACTAATGAAAATTATTGAAGCAATCTGCATAGAAGCAACTACTCTACGACTACTACATTTCGAAATGACGTTCAAATTATATCTTCGTTATCTCCAATTTTCACTGCAAATAGATAGCTGATGTTTGCTGAAACGAGACATGTCCACAAGCAAACTTAAACACCGCGTCTATCATCCACGCAGCGATATCAGTATCAAATAATAGAATATATAAAAGTTAGCAAATGCACCTCCCGCAAGGTACAATTTCAGCGCAAATCTTTCTACTTTCACAAATTCGCCCGCATCAATTCCACCTCTTACAAGTCTCTAATTACTCTTCATACAATCCCGCCTTATACCCTCTAATAACCCTATGCTACCCCTTCGAAACTTCCGTCGAAAATGAAATCCCCCCCTCATTTCTACAACCCGACTCGCGTCACCCGCTAATCTAAACCTATAACACTTCACGTGAAATCCTGCTCGTCAGAGTTAACCAGGCTCGAATTCATTAAACGGACAAATCCGTCGTAAAACGATCCACTCTCCGCCAAATAAGATCAAAGGATCGCGTTACGATCGAAAAATAGTCCAACCCCCAAAGTGCATCGAATGGACGTCGCACGATGATCAGCCGATCGAACAGCGTGTCACTGTGTCATAGACGTAACAATTAAACCAACTGCCCGTCAACATCCCAGGGCGTATTAAACAGGAAGGGCTCGACTCGCGTTTGGGAATCCCGCTGCGTCGTTGCAAAGCGTTTAAGCTCTGACACGCGGGTATCGTGTGCACATTGCTCCGTGCACGCTCTCTGTGGCCTGGTGTACACGCTCGCGCAGGTACGTTAGACGGGTGCAGACGCGGTGCATACACGCGTCTACGTGGGCGCGCGTAGCACATGAACGCGATGGCAGCTGGCCTAGAATCTAGAAACAGGGTGGCACAAGTCAGCCAGCAAGAGAGAGAGAGGGAGAGAGAGAACTGGTTGACCGTGGCAGGGACCCACCGCGTCGACCGGAAGATTTATAGGCTTTTGTAAGACAACAGCGCGATTTGACCTAAGTGCAATTAAGAGGGCAAATGGGGTGGGACGTGCACGCAGGCGAGCCCGAATGGGGCGGACGTGAGTCGACAGAGATCGTTCGTGTTTCTGGTTCCTCCTACGCTCTGCCTCATGCCAGAGTGTACACTATCGTTGTTGCTGGGATTTGCTTCGAGTGGATGATTGATACGATTAACGCGACGTGGGTGAAACGAGTCGGTTCCTGTAACCGTGTTTTATGTGCCGCGAGAGGGATCAAGTGTGGACGTGAAGGATGGGGTTGCGAAGGTATGGGGATGTACGCGCGCATTGATCAAAGCGGGACACAGTGGAGCTAGGCTATTGTTTATACGTGATTTTAACCGTAGATTTAAATGAACGACGGTGCGAGAAAGTTAATACGACTGTGTTCAATCGCACTCGTTCGTGGCAAGCTCTCTGAAGTCACCACCGCGCGTAATTCGCGGATCCAAACGCGTAATACGTGACGGGACACGGCGAGGCGAGAAACAAGACAATCGCGGAGGCGTTATGAAAATACAAACGACCCAGGGGCTGGCGCGAAATTAAATAAGTTCCCATGAAAAAGTCAGCGAGCCACCACCCCCAGTTGCCACCCCCTCGAGGCTCGCCGCGGTACTTGCTCCCCGTCGAATGCAATAAAAGTTGATCCGTCCCGTTGACGGAAAACCGCGCAGCGGGACCGTGAAATTTTAATTAACACTTTTACCAGCGGCTGGGAAATCTTTTTCGTAGATGTCCACCTGGCTGAAGCCGGGCTCGTCCTGGCTAAAAAACCGTCTACAGGGACGGTGGACGAGGCGAGGTGTATCGGGTGACGCCATATATTTAGATCAACGTCCACGGGTCTTAAACCGCAGCTAACGAAGCCGTTGTTCCGTGTCTCCGTGGCCGGGGGGGAAAAAAATGTAGCCGGGAAGCCGGGCGGACGGGAGAAAATAGATGCCCCGCGTCGCGACGACGATTAGAGCATCTGCTTAGCGGCGGACACCGTGCCGAGAATATCCGAACAAATTGACTGGCCCGCTTCTGGCTCTAACCGGCGAGTGAATTTCGAAAATTGGGACACGTGAAAGCGTTTCAAGCGCCCGACCGCCGCGGGCTTCTCGAATTCTTCGGCTCGAAGTGATCGATGACGATCCCTTCCGCGAGCCGGTCGATCCTCTTCCATCGACCGAGTGATACACTGCGCGCGGTGCCACCGGCTCTTGAATTTCGTCGAGGACCGACTATTCTTCGACTCGGGGAGGGAAAACGGTCTGGTAAATACGGATACGGGGTGTGACGGGTCCGCGTGGACAGTGAGTAATAGACGTTGCTATTAGGTTGTCGCGTCTCGTTCGAATTGGTCGGTCAGTCGAGAATATGGATGGCAGGAATTATGGACGCTCGTTCGAACTATCTTTTCGTTCTTCTACGATTTCATTCGAATGAAATTGTTATTCGAATTAATTGATTAAATCTGTATCGTGCCTGTGCTCTCTCTCTCTCTTGATCGAACGATCTTAAACGGCGAAGAATAATTAGCGGAGATGTTGAAGCTACAGTTTAGACGAGGCTGCCACGCGAGAGGAAAGGTTAGACGCGAATGTTTCCAAGGGGATGAATTCTGAAGCCACGCTGGCTCGGTTGTCGCCTGGATTCGCTCGAATCCCGACAGAAGTTGAATCAAGACCTTCGCAGCAGCGCGGGACTACGATGTACGCCACCGCCACGGTGTATACAGGTAGACGGGTAAAATACGCGAATCACGGTTCGCTGCTTGCTGAAAGCGGTGCGTGCGGGGGCCGCAGATAAACAGGGATGATCCTGCTCGTGAAATGCGCACCGAGGATATTGGAAACATACCGTCTGTAAAATCAACGCGGTTTTACTTTTCATCCTAACGATATGCACATGCACGCCCTGCACGTGACGTAACTCGATGCCGTTTCGACGAATTCAATATTTCTTTGAAAAACTGAAAGCTCGCGCTGCTTCGCCTCCAGGTTGGCACGCGTACGTAGAACGATCTATACACGCGCCTTTTCGAACTGGAAGAGAATCGAATTCACTTGAATTCGTGATCTTGATTTGAGTTTTCGTCGAACGATTATGTCTGCTAATTCTTTATCCCGTACAGAGTTTTCAGAGATTGAATTCGCCACCGTGGCAGCGTTTCTTATTCCCTTCCCTGTTATTTAGAATGCCTGAGTTTCGCGCAAACGAAATGGACCACGTTTACTAGAACGATCGAGCTATAAATGTTAGTTCCCGTGAAATATTATGCTTAGATGAAAGGATTTTATCGACAGCCTATATATCCTGGTTTAAACACTCCCCGACGGTGGACCTCTCATTCGCAACAACATTTTATTATTCCACGATAAATTTTGCGTGGCAATAAAAGATAAAACGAAACGAGAAAGGATGACGCCTTTAAATAATCCAGAGATTTCATTCGCCTACCAAAAATGAAACGTATGAATTTAAATATCCGTCCGTTTTAAATGCCGAATCGATTTAAGCCCAAGCTCTGTTCCGTTTAATTCCTTTTAATGCTGATTTTTTTTTAAATGATTAATAAACTGTACGAACGAATGCGAATAGCTTCGCGCGAATAAATTCTGTTTCAGCGGGAGAAGTTTATCCGCGGCGATGGAAATCACGAGTGCCTGGCGATACGTAATTTTTCGAAGCCAAAGCGGAGTATCACGGGGATCGATCGATCGATCGATCGACGTCTCGAGGGCCGCGAAACGCCTACGCGATACCAGGCGCCTGTATCCCCGTTGGCTTACGCGGATTACAGTGCACGAAACCATATTCCAGCAACGAGACGGATTATCATATATAAGATAATATTGGACTAAACCGGCTAAGTATATATACTCGGAGCGTCTATAGCCCAGCTAATGCTCCTGTCTCGAATACCCTTTTCCCGCCTGCCGGATAATAAGAAAATTCATCCGGGAGATTAATAATCCGGAATCACGGTTTTGTGTAGCGGCGCGGATGAAATTTTTTAATATTTTCTCATTGTGCAGCGGTAAGTAGCCCACCCTGGCTACCTCGTCGCTTCCAGTTTCATTACCGCCGAGATTGTTATTAATCGTTTAGCGAATTTCTGAAAGATTCTTTATTACGAGATCCTTCGAACGAGCTGCCGTATCTGTCCAACTTTTACGAGTAATTGGTCGTCGATTTTTTTAATGGATTCTGTTACAAACGTCGCGAAATAATTAAATGGTTGGCAGTCAAACTGAATAGCCAAATTGGTTGTCGGTTAAATTAACGACAATGCAATTAACCGGTTGATAATTAGTAATCAAAACTTATCACTCGCTCTAGTATTCAGCTATTTCTAATAGGCTCGTTGTAACTGTACACATCGTGGTTAACCACGCTGTTGATTTGCAGTTTGTATGGTCGCATATAATGTGTAACCGTGAACGCAATATTCCTGCGAGCAATTAATAGAAGAGGGGTCAACGAGCCCCTTAAAACTATCTGTTATCACTGGTTGGAACCCCTTGAGCAATCCTTCCATCTTGCTAGCTTCGAATTTTTTCTTCGTCAAATAAAATTAACCCTTTCTCGTAATTGTGAATTTAATAGAAAAAAAGAAGAACTAAAATAACTACTCGGTGGGTATAAAAAACTTGTAGGATAGAGGCTCTTTAAAAGTGAAATAAATGCAATTAATACAAGTATAGTGTCTCATTAGCAAAGTTTCCGCACTGATTTAAATAAGGCGTTAATGCATAGCACTCTCTTTTTAATATACCAGTGTGAAATTTTAGCAATAATTTTCCTCGGCTTTACTGTTATCACGTTACCATTATCTCGCCGTTTTTACCCCGAACATCGTTAATTTCACTTAACCAAGACACGGTTCGCTGCCTCTTTGAAATAAGGATCTTCTTTCGTGAGTGGAGCCAGGGAACACGATCCTACCGTGTCGCTTCTTATTATACAGACGATGCGTGACAGACGCGCGTGAAGCTACGTCTACCAGTACGGAGGAGATGAAAACCATATTCACTCGTCAATAGAGAGATGGAAATATATTTTTTCGGTGCTGAGAAGCTCCTCGTTTCGTTACTGTGAAATTTGTCAAAAGAAAGGAACACTGGTTTATCAAACACAGTATGAATCTTCTCGATAGGAATCTCATCGAGATGGTAAATTCAGTATTTCGATGAGTTTACTACAATTTCACGAAAATGGAAATTGCACAGCTGAGACTGAAAGAAGTACATTTCGTGTCTAAACGCAGTTGTTATTTCGATTTCCTGGAAGTTGTTGGCGATAGAAATGCCACGTGACTAATATTTTCGCAGACATTCAACTCCGTGAATAAAGGAAGATCCGGAATTCGTTCAGCGACGAAATATCGGCGGACAGAACCAATGAAATGAAATTCGCACACCTCACGAGTTGAATAACACAAATTTAGAATTCAATATTGTCCTTTTATCCTTACGCGTTAGCCGGAATATTTTCATTTCTCTGATTAAAAGAAAAGTAGTACGGAAGTAGAATGAAGAAGCCTATTCCACGGAATTACGAGAAATGCTACGAGCCAAACAAAGTCTGCGAGTCGTGATTGACTATTACGAGGACGCTAAAAGGCACTCGTTAAAAATGCGTCTACGTCGGCTTCCCGAGATTATTTGACAGCCGACATCGTGAAAAAGTGACGGCCTTTGTACGCGGCGGGGTATGATAATAAGCAGTAAAAGGGAATTCTTTTCTAAAACAAAGCTAAATCTTGATTGCTCGAAAGCTTTTATGCGTCGCTATAAACACCTTTAAATGTCACCGTCTTACATTGTTCTTCTTCAACGTAGCCATTTGGAACTTTTGACTTCCTTCCCCATTATTCATTAGATTAATCATAAACCAGCATTTTTTGATCGTTCACGTTATCACGTATCGTCATCTGCATTCGTGCAATACCTGAATCAGTGATCGCAGCAAGGCGGTTCCATTTCGGCATCGGACGTTCGCGTGCAATTTTTAACTTTCCGCGACCGCTGTTGCTCGTGACCCTATTCTTTCGACCGCTTAAGCCAGTTTACCAATTACGAATTACACGTGGCAACGAGGAACACGCTTAACCGGATGCAAACTGGACGAGTGCCAAGCTCGACCACCGTTTCCGTTCCCTCTGCCCTGTATACCGGTGGTATTACTTCCAGCATCTTGCCGCCTTCGACTTCTTACGCCCACTCGAACTGGAAAGTGACCGGAAGAGCAAGGATCCAGCTTTCATTACTTACGTCATCGAACAACGAACTACGCTGTTCGAGCACTTATCGAACTGGAACGATCGCGGCTCCATGGCCCGGAACTACATCAATTTATTACGACGCCCCGTCCTCCGCTTGGCCGCGAAATCCATTCAAAACTTCCCTATAATCTGCCGGCCCGTTTCGTCCGTATTCGCGAGCTCGTTAGAAGCTGACGTTCAATTGTTGCCCGGACGAGTCTGATGCATCAACGCGAACACCACTTTAACGGTGTGTTTTAGACGCGAAACGAGATGCGAGCTAGTCTCGTTCAGCCTGCATGTTCGTTTCGAATTTCAGAACCGAGAGAACCGTGTGTAGCAAGACGAGAGTATAGTGAAAATTGTTGGGAAAAATGTTCCACGATTTTTCTACGTGTGATGATAATAGGTGAACAATAATAAGTCAGTCCCTGGTTTACTGTCTGATTAATTTACAGACGTACTACTTAATTAACTTGTCCAACTGAAGATTAGGTACACAGAAAAATTAGTGGTACGAGTGTATAATATTGATTTATTAGACGCCTATCTACTCTCGCGAGATAAAGCAACGAGGGTGGGTGAAGATTTAAATCATCCTTTAAGTCGCTCATTTAAGTAGATAAGAGAGGACGAAATGCCTGTACGCGTTATTTTTTTATGTCCAACTCTAATTTTATTACGCTCGAAACGAGTCATCTGGTTGTCCCTCCGACGTTGATAAGAGGCCAGGTTTTTTTTCCAGTCGGAAGTAACGCGAAACGTAGCGTCGCCTCGACGCAGGATATTAGCTGATATTGCTCGTCAGCTAGTTCTATGCATTTTTCATCTTTATCGTCAGTCACTACCCTCCAACGCCCATCGGTTTCTTGCGGCGAAAAAATCGAGGAAGAAAGCCCGGTAAAGGGTTCCATTTAATCTCGGGAGTTTCGTGCTCAATCGGTGGAAAGATATCGAACCGCCGTCTTAACTATCGAATGAAAAATGCACGGGAATTTATTGAAGGAAGATATATTGGCGTTCGAGTAGATCGACTTTTATTCGAGGCTGAATGAGATTCGAGGCACTCGTCGCGTTATTACCCCCCGTCTTCAAGTGTCACGCTTTCGACATTAGCGTGCGAGCGTGTGGCTTGTGTTCTATAAATTTGAAACTTTAAATGTATGAAACCTAAACTACTTAAGTACGATCATAATCATCGTCAAAGGAACAAACAGTTGAAAGTTTCATAGGGAACTGAATAAATTTCTGGGATTGGTTATTCCGATGTCAGCCAGACATTTCCGTGGCGCGCGGCACACGGAATTGGAAAGTAAATTCAGACTAAATTATGCAGCGTTACCAAGTTCCGGGAATTAATTTATTATTAACAAAGTGAGAAGAGTTGCAGGAGAAAGAGGTGGGCGGCGGGTGGCCGAGGCGAGGGTGAGATACGCCGTGCCGTGCACCTATTCGACGTAAGCTGCTTATGAAGGCCCTCCATAATACATCCTTGCACAGGTCATGACACTGCGCGTACCACGCGCACAGATACGAGCTCGCGATGTACCCGACGCGGATGGATTTGGTTCCCCTATAAATAGCAGCCCGTCGAATAGTCCAACGCGATGACTAATTAATCGGCACGGTTAATGCACCGATGGGATGAGGTGAATTATTAATCGGAAGCAGGAAGACAAATTCGTGCAACTTAATGCGCCGATCGTGTCAATTATTCGCGGCTCAGTTTAATCCACTTGCTGTCCGTTAAGCGAGATAAGCGCGGGGCCGCGGTTTTGCTAATTGCCAGATGTGATTTATACGAATTTAATAATTACCCGAAAACGAACGTTCGATACCGGGTTCGCGTGGCGAGAAGTTAATTTCGAGTTATCGGTACGACTACGGATCTATTTGTGCTCGTAAAATAGATGAAAATTATATTCGTTAATTGAAGGACCCACTGAACGCGGGAGGGATCGCAAACAGGTGAATCGGTAGTCGTGCAACGCATACGTCGAACTTGGGAATTCAATTTAATTTTGTCCACATTTGCGGTTGGCCATGTAAAATAAGCTGTTCCAGTTTAGCGCTGAGCGAACTACAAAATTGCTTATTTATCCAACCCGGTTTGATAATTTATCCATTAATGTGGTACTAAATATACCAACGGTTATTAATGTCCGTCAATTTTCATATTTATATTCAACGATAACGTGCGATAATACAAATCGTGTATCAATAATAATTATTGCCAAATTATTAGGATACATACGATTTTCCGAAGGGAAACGTATTCAAAGTTTCAGTGCGCGTAGCTTTAGAATTAATGAAGGCTGTATTTCTGTGATAATTTGGTTAACGACCTTCGTTTATCCTCAACCTCCAGCGTCAGTCAAATTTTAGTTTTTTTTTCTTTTTACACGAATAATTCAATCCACAAGCAAATTAATTTTTACACTTGCATCGCGAGCTCTGATCGAGTCCCGATTTATAAAAATCGGTGTTGAAAATCGGCCGCGGTGCTCGCGCGTGAAATTCATTTCCATCGGCGCACAGAAGGCACGTTCCCTCGGCACCAAGTGGAATTGCATTATGCAGCTTGTATCACATTTGCATTTGTTCGATCGGCGATCATAGCGCGTGTCGAATGTTCGTTCACGGCTGGAATCAATGTCGTTCGAGCAAAGTGGAAAGTTTCATTTCCGGCCGGTTTGCGTAATTGAAGAAGCTTCTTCCGCGTCGCGTGCGTAACGCAGGTTCTCGCTAATTTTCTTCGTACGTTCGCAGTTTAAACGTCTCAAGATTACCGCGCGCGTCAGAATCTTCCGATCGCCTGCTACGTTCCTACGAATTTTGACTGGAAACAGGATTTCGACGTCCTGTAAAAAACCATCGTTACACCTCTTCCAATGATTCGTGCCAAGTGGAAATTCCGAAATGACGTTGCTTTCATTTAAATTCAAACTCGAACGTATTCCACGATTCGCGCAAACCGATTGAACAATCCGCAGCGCGACAATTCGCAAAGGCAATCGATCTAAAATCCCTCTCGAGCGTTCAAATCAGGGCTCCGGTATTCCTTCGAGACCGGCGAATTCCGGCGGAAAATTTCGACAAATTCGAAGGAGACACACGTGCACGCGTGCAAGCACGAGCGTGGATACGCAGACAGGCGCGTATATGAAATCCATAAAGGAAACGGGGCCGATGTGTCAGCGCGAAAACCGCGGGGCTAACCCGCCGGCGACAGATGTCAAGGAATCGGGAAATTACGATGGCTTGGCGAGTAAAAGCTCGCAGGCGGATGGTGTGAATGTCACGTACCGCGTTAGAGACAGGGTTGTGGAAAAAGAGAAACAATGGGCATTCGAGCGCGAAGGAACCGCAAAGACGAGCGAGCAAGAACAGCGACGAGCGAGAGAGGAATGGGCACGCCGTACACTGGCATTAATATTTATTCTACTCGCGCCACAGGTCGGGGCTTGGCCATTTCGTTCCCCTCGTGCACCTTCCCGTGGCGTTGCTCGATGAAAATCGCCTTCGAAGGCACGTGGCGAACTCGAAGATTTGCTTCGTGCACAGTGGCATCGCTCCCCTTCGAATTGATCGCATCGTAAGTATTGTTTAGCAGAATCGATGAGAGAAAGTTTCAGAGATTTGCCGTTCAAGTGGAAGGTTCTTGTGTTTGATTGGAGACACGTGCATTCGATTGTACGGAATTTTCAAAGGAATTCATCAAAGGAAATCTTGATAATGCGATTCCTTAACTGGTCTACAACTTCTCTTTAGCATTTCAAAATAGGATGGAGAGGATGGATGAAATCTGACAAAAAATCCAATTCCTTCGGATTCACCCTTCGCTCGCCAATTTGTCAGGCTTTTGTCTCCTCTGTCTAAAGGTCCATCTTATCAGAGCTTAGACAGATTCTGTTGAAAACGAAAACGCTCTCCGCGCTATTAAACTGCTCCGTTTAACATTCAAATATAGAGGGGCGAACCGAGGAATTCTTCTTTGGAAAAAATAAATATTTAAACTCGCGCTTAAACTTCCCTTCTCTAATCAGTATTCCATTGCCAACAAAATATTTATTCGTTCGATACAAGCGAGCTGTTTAAACATTTGTTAGCTATCTCTGTATCTCTCCTCGTGTTTCCCTCCCCATTAAAGGCCTGACGTAAACTTTAAGTCTGATTTCCACTTGCAAAGAGCGATATACGAAAACAGATTCGTTGTACCATACAAATGTACGATTCGACGCATTCAGATAATCTCTACCTCCTTAAAGAACCCAGTGGAACGGTGAAACGGCATAATTTTCGCACCCCCGGACTTATCACGTGGAAACCCAGCTTTGCACTCGGCTGACTGGGGTAAATGTTTTCGAAAAATTTCGTCTCTTCCTTTGATCTCGTCGCTGGTCTTTGACTACACGCCCCTCTCCCTTTCTGCGACTATCTACATGCGAGCTCCTCGACGGGCAAGATTGGCCGCCGGCAAAGGGGCTGTGTCGAGCCACTAAACTACGTGTCAGAAAGGAAAACGGGGTGAATTCTGGCCCGAAGGCTTGGCCGAGTTTACAAATATGTGTCGTTGCCGTGGCGTCGCGGCGGTTCGCCGGATCTTCCTGCAAACTTCGTTATTCCCTTTGCGACAGCCCTCATCCCTCTTCCGTGTCACCCTTCTCTCCCTTCCCCTCTCGACGTGTTGGTACACACACGGCCCTCCCAGAAACTGTGGAGCGCATCGGCGATGCGCGTCGCAACAGGCGACGCTCGGTGGACGCTCGTTTGCGACGGCATAGGAGCCACTCGAAAAGTAGGACGCGTCAAAGGACGACTTTCGAGGTGTGTTTAATGATGATTTAATAATAATCAAAGGTGCGACGCGTGGGGATGCACGTTGAAGGTGTTTGATTTCGAGGTTCCTTTTTCGTGAAATACAGGAAATTAATTATGTGGTATTTAATGTCGTGGCGATAGAGAATTCTCTTTAACGATGCTTTTAAGACAATTTTCGACTTCTTTTTTAGTCAACTTCTAGTCGCGAAAACGTGTAGAAGTGACAGATGTGCAGTGAAATGGTTCAGTTGTATTTCACTGACTATAGGAATCACTTCATACATTGCTATCTGGAAAATTGATGACTGGATATAAATATTGAACGTGTAAAGTGAACGTTGACAACGTAAAACGAATCGAATGATCGTAGAACAAAGTAAAGAAATTTAGTGTCCGCGAACTCTATACATCAAAATGTGTGTACAACAAACTGGATATACCCGTACATTTCGAACCAAAAATTAGAGATAAACGGTAGAATTTAATTTCTTAATTAAACCTGAGAGATGCTTTTTCGCTACAAATCTCGTGCACACGTTTGGCTCGTCTGAAACGCAACGACATTCAAAGAGAAGACACGCCGACAAAACCGTCGCGTTTCCAAGCAACAATTGCGGTGACTATCGCAGTTGCATCCGCACCAACAATGGCTCCGTTGAAATTTCCTAACTGTTTCGTTGCAGTATTGGCGTGGGAAGTTCGGAGATCCGTAAATTTTGATAGCACGCTGCGCACTAGTTCTCCCGTGAAATACGACAGAATGCGAAATGTAATTTCTCTAAGACGATTAACATAACTGCAGACAGCGTTCCTACGCTGTTTCGCCGATACGACGTTGTGTGCTCCATGCGTTCCAATATCGAGTTCAAACAACGGGAACGTTGCATCTTGCCAACGATGGCACGGGAGATCGAGTTGTTGTACCACAGGCATTACTCGTAAGAATTATTTATACGTAAACTGTAGGAAAATATCGAGTACAATAAAAAGAAAATTTGGAAGGGTTGCTTTTCAAATCAAGTGAATTTTGCGCAATGTTGTTCCGAACTATAATAAAATTATTTAGTATCTCGACGTGGTTTTCATTTGTGGAGATTACAGTTGTAATACTTCTCTTCTTATCAGACATAAATTCTATTCTCGCGTCCGACTAAGGGAAAGACACCCTCGTATTTACGCGTCCATCTTTTTCCAGGCGACAGTCGTCGCGTACCATATCTTTACCTCGCGAGAGCTTGTTTATATTTCTTAAAATCTGAATCTCTCCAATAAATTATATAACAATAAACGTACTCAAACAGAGCCAGTTGCGAGCACCAAGGGGGAAACATAAATATCCCGAATTCTTTGGACTTAACGTACTGTTGGGTACCCGAGAAGTTGCGAGGGCGGGCCAAACGGCGTTAAAATAAATCTAAATATAAAAGGCGAGCTGCGAGAAGAGGCGAAGGGAGAACAAAGTACGTCCAGTAGACGCCGACAATAACTGCGAATGAACTTTCTTGCTTCACGGTCCGAGTGTTCCTCCCCTGTTACATCGTACCCTCTACAGGGCTGGCCATCAAATTTTACGAGGTTACCTCCCTCTTGTAGCGCGCCAAAGCCAAAGAAACTTATGTAAGCAGACTGAAAGAGAATCTGTACAGTATTTCATCCGAGGTTGTAGAACTCGAAACGTCCTTCAGTTGATTCGTAGAATTGAAAAATTCCAAGCTACCTCTCAACCTCAGACGTTCCTTTACAGTCATTACTTTCGAAATTCCTTTACACTTCGTAGAAGGAAACATTCCTTGTATATCGCGTCAGGGCTAACCTAATAGATCCTGCTAAACTGGCTGACTCAACGTTCCATTATACGTACTAATCGTATCACTGTGCACGCTGCTCAAAACTTTCGCCCCGTTCATACTCGCGTAACCACGAGCAACTTCCTCATCAGCCACGGTCAGCACCTTTGGCGGTGAAAATTTCGTTGCAAACACTGTCGATAATGATCGATACACTAGTGCGAAGCTGCTCTACGGGGATTGAAACAGCGTGGTCATGCCAGGCGTTTTTCGATTCCTTAAACGCGACTCTGAGAGAGCACGTACCGCGTCCGCCATTCAACCCCTTCGCACGCTTTAGTCGGCGGAAGCTCTTAATCCTCCTAGCGGAGTCCTCTCCAGAAACCGACAACAGTGTTTCCCTTGGTCGGTAAAAACGCGGAAAGGACAGCCATCAGCTTTGTTTCCCGTTCGAGTAAAATATTTACGTAGTTAAAGGGGGTGCTCAGAGTGCTCAGCCGTCTCCCGGCGGGCAAAGCGGCGGAAAAACGGGTTTCGCCATTATGGCCGCGATACCGAATTAAAATGCTAATTCGCCGCATTAATTTCCATCTATCACAGGCTGGCCTGTCCCCACGCGGCCGGGGCCAGTAATTTTAAATGTTTTCAGTTTTCCCGCCGGCCGACGGTTGTACGGACACGCTCCTCTTCTGCATAAATCTGCGGAGAACGGTCCGCAGAGTGGTTTGTAGAATTTTTATGAACTCGTGTCAGGTTATTTTAACGAGATCAGCCCCTCTTCTGCGAGGATGGGGATCGAAAAATATTATTTCTGAGGGGAAGGAAATATTTGCGCTGTACGGAGATAATGATGGAGATATTCAGATGAAGTAAAAATTGATCGCGTCTCGAATGAAACTGCTTCGCAACAATCTCGTGTAAGAGTGGTAAAAGTTTCGATTGAATCGCGATTAAAATATAAACTTTTGCTGATGTTGCGAGAGGGGAGAGAAACGAGAGATGCTGCTTTAGAAATATTTCGTGTTAAGTTGCCGGAAAGAAAATTCTAAGCGGATAGGTTCTATTCGAACTCCCTGCCGAGTCGACTTCCAAAAATTTAGGTTACTCCGCTTTTGATGCTCTCGCGAAATCCAGGAACGCGCGGTGGTTCCCGCGTTTTCATTCGCTGCCGTGGATTTAACGGGTCGTATAAAAGCGGGATTTAGTTTTAAAAGTCTTGGGCTCGGAAGAGTGGAATGCAGTTCCCGTGATTATCTTGCTATGTTTCCGAGATAAGTGGCGGAAAACGGGTTCGTAATTCAAAGAGTTGCTACAAAGACCGCGTATTTACTCCTCGCTGCATAGTTCCGTTTCTTCTGGTCTCGCTCCGCGCGCTACATCTGTCGGAACGTTATTTCCCGATGCTTGGGTGTGAGTTAAAGAGACGATATAATCGTGCAGCCGTAATTACTCGAGTCTAGGGTAATATCAAATTATATTTCAGAATTTATTATAAATTCTAACGGAAATCGTCGAATAAAACAGGCAAACTACAACTTTCTAAATAACGAAGGCATATAAACTAGCAGAAAGAACACTGTGGCCCCTGAATTGCGAAACAAAACAGTATTGTGTATTTAAAAGGCTATTCGAGCGAAACTGTGCCGAAATTAAAAATATTTTATTACTTTCATCGGTCTCTTCATCGCGCAACTTTGTCCGTGCACGAATTCGATATAATACCGCGAATAACGACTCGTTTCTTCTCTCCTTTTTTTATTACGTTCTACTACGATCCATTATATTCAATCGCGTTGTTCAGAATATACCGCGTTCGTTAGCTGGCTAGCGTATGAAAAATTCAAAATACGTAACTGACATTTTAACGAGTGCACGTTTATAACGAAACGAATCGAGCGCGGTACGAATCGATTACTCGATTTACTCGTCAAGGAACCGAGAACGAAACGAGGGAAATGCGCGATTACCTTCTTTGGAGTTGTCCATCACGGTTGCACACATCTTTTAATAGGCGACGAATGACGGATCGGTTACGTTTCTGCGAGGGTGGCGATAGAATTTTTCTTCATTCGTCTGACGCATCTCGTATGCTCGAATTAAAGCTCTAGCCAAGCCAGAGAAAGAGGGCGAGATGTATTTACAATGCAGCCACCTGTTGGATACGAAACTTGTCGTTTCGTAACACTTTTTCTTTTCGAATCTTGCCTAGAAAACGTCACTCCGCGTCATTTTTCTTTGCATCGATAGCATCTAAGTATACGAATACATTACTAAACATAATTAACGTAATTTAATTTTAAATTAATCGTGATCCTTTTTTAACGAAGATTAAAGTACCTCAAATTTACTGCCAGCAAGGAAATAATATTTCTCGTGATTATCTTATAATAGACCGAGACCCTTACAGTCCAATTAATTCGTGAACTGCGCGAAAAGTTCACGATCATGGAGAAATTTCTGCCAACCATCTGATTCGATTGATCGTTAATCCGTTCAACCAATTAGTTACGAAGCACAGAAACAGACTTTTGAGTGCTTTATGAAGTAGACGACCTGTTAGGGGGGCCGTCCGTGTTGCTGGTGAAATGGAATCACGATAATGAATCCAATGGTAACGATGAGTACGAATTACGTTACGGTGATGAAAGTGCATAGATGGCGACGAACTGCGGAGGAAGAAGAAAAACCGAAATCCGGTTAGAGTTGAGGGCAAACGGGAAACACGTGTTGGCCAGTTTTCAAATTCACATCCGATACGCATATTTTGTGTTCGATGAATATTCCACGCTCTAATCCCAGTTTTCGAATTAAATTAGAATTTCCAACTCGCGCTGCCCGTTAGATCGATTACGTGGCGTGTTTCGCGCAAAGCTCAGCTGCAAACTTCTAACAGAACATTAGCCGCTGATAACACCGGGCGAAAAATTGAAATTTTCTCCTGACCAAGGGCCCACGCACGCGCGTGTACACCCAACCACGGAATCTCGAAAGTTTCGATGGAAATTAACGATAAACCACGCGGTTTATCTCGTTCGAAACGAGAATTAATGAGGAGCGAAATCAGGAAAATGAACCCGTTAAAATTATCAATTTAATATTCTCGTTCCATTGAACGTTAATGCGTACCACGCGTATAACCGAACCCGTGTCGTTTCGTCGTTTATATCCATCTAGAAACCTCAATTTCTGACCCGAACTTACCTATTCCTCGTCACACGGTCGCGAGAGCCGTTCGTTTTTCCGGAACGCTCGTTACACTTCTGAAATCGAATTAATTAGAGCGAGTCAAAGCGCCGCGGTGATTGATCGTACGATTAATCGAAAGGGTGGAAATTATTCGCGGTCGCAAATTTCACGGACGATCGATGGGAACCGACTGGCCGCGAGTCAGACTGAACTTTCGCGGGGATTCGAACAAAGTAATTTAAAACTTTCCCCCGTGACTGGCTGTCGAGCCGTGAATAGAGCTGGCTGCCATCGAGGACGTGAAGCGGCGTGACGTGCACGCGTAATAAAAATGCTAATTACACTGTTCGACGTCGAACGAGGTCTCTGTGCCGTGGCCGTTCGAAATTATCGCCGAACGAAAAGGGAACAGAGTGGCAGAGAACCGAAACGTTCCACCGTTTAGCTGGAAATTCATATCGCGGGATCTAATTTTTCTACCCACTCCATACTTATGCCTCCCGTTGCTAATTGAACGAATTTTAAAAATGTAGTCACCTATGCGAGCAAAGATTTTAATACGCGCCACATTTCTTGCAATCTTCGATTATTTAATGTCATTAATTGAATCGTTGATCTGTTATCAATTGCGCGAATAATTGACATAACTGAAAGTCGATCAAATTAGTGGCGACGCTAAAGATTTTGCTCGGATATTTCTCGAAGGACACGAAATTTGAATAGAGATCGCCTAACAGCGAGTTAGAAGGAAGGAAAAAATTCGTCGCTGGCCGAGGAGACTTTTTAGCGTCAAGATCGTTTTCCACGGTGGGGTTTTAACTGCTCGTTAAACTATTTTCGTTTCCCGTTGCTCGCTCCTTTTCGCGCACAGCTTCTTTCTTGCGACGCGGGCGCTTGGAATGTCTAACTCGCCGTGAGAAAAACGGAGGGGCTGAAGTATCGGGGCAAACATCGTCGAGAAGGCAGCTGGCACGCGTCAACGATGTACACTCTTATGAATCATTGCTCGTGAACGCCACAAACCGAACGAAATTACTTTTTCACTCGAGCTCAGTGAAATTATTTACTTTCACGAGCTTTTGCGAGTCCTCGTTGCCATGAAATAATTATTAGAGAAAATTTTTTGTTCACTCGTTGCAGAGCTTTAAATATTGCAACACTTTATCTATTCACAAATAATATTAAAATCGCAACGTGGACGTAACAATAAATGCAACAACTACCCGCAAAACTGTACAGATATTATTAATCAAATTACATTCTAAATTCCAATCAATTCGAATACTCCCGTTATCCATCCGATTTAATTAAAACGAAAAATAGTGACAGTTCTCAGGGTCCTTTTATAAATCCTCCCCTCGGAATTAGAACATCGTAACCATTGAGAATCTCTTCCCCCAAGAAGGACCACGCGGAGACGAACTCGGGAAGCAGCCGCAACAATTCATCAACCATCCCAGCCCTTCGAACTTTCCGATCCCCCTCGCGTGGTGTCAATCACCGATCGTATGAAACCATTAAAAGGCCACCACTCTGTCCACCGCGAAGGATTCATTCCAGCGCGGTTTCCGCGAGCCTCGCAGCGAGAGGAACGTGTTTACGAGCCGAGAACCGGGCAAGTCGCCGGAAATGGAACCGTGGAAGATCGTAGCCGGAGAGGGGTTGACAAGCGGCCGAGATGAGTTCACGTTCGTCGAAGATGACAAGCGGAATCCTCGTTCGACGCGAGGCCACGAGACTGAACTTCTCGCCACCTGGGATTCCCAGTTTCTCGTTGTCGATCACAGAGATTAAGCGTGACGCGCATCGCGAACGGGGCTCGTGTAAACGCCCGCAGGATGGAGATTTTCAGTCTCCACACCCGTCCGGATTCTGTGACGTCGAGCAGCGTTACGCGTGGAAATTATTAAGCAGCGCTGGGTTGATAAGCTAAGCGAACGTGGTAGCTTCGTGATCGTCTAATCAAACTTTCTCTCCATCGATTATCTATTTACAACGGTGCGAGGCGTTTGGGTGTGGTATCAGTGACGTGAGAGGGTAAGACGAAACTCGAAGAAGAACTAAGTTTTTAATGAAATTTGTAAAAAACAATCTAGACGGTTAATCGAACAATTCTATCGCATAATATCTCGATACACGATATAACGCGAGGTTGATCCATAAAAATTCCCCATCTACCCCTCAATCGTCAAACGTATGGTCCCTCGATGCGTTTACCGTTAAAACGAACCGCGAGTGCCTTCGATCGGATAGAAAAGCGAGCGCCAAAGTGGGTTAACGTTACCCGTTAAGCAATTGCATCCGAAGGGCCCAATAGCGGCGTATTATCGTAACAGCACGCAGAAATTGTCTCGATCGGTTGAATCGAGCTTTTACACGCTCGCGTGTCCCCGCGGTGGAGGGTGAAACGGAACGGTTTTCACCGTCGCTGCCTTCCGGCTTTGTGCTCTGTTCCTTCCGCCCATCCCCGTCTAATTTTCGTGCGCCTCTCCTGCCCCGTGCTCTTTTAATTCCGCCATTGCCGCGGCGCCAGCCCGCCTTATTAATTACTAGCCGCGAGGCGGCCGCTCCCTGAGGGGTGCGGCAACCCTTTTTCCACCCGAAACTCGCGCGCGGCGCTGTTGTTCGCGAATTGACACCGAGACCGCCGGAGACCCCTTTGAGACCGGCTCAGCGGCAAATTATATAGCCTCCCAGCTTTCGTCTGCCGACATAACGAACGGCGAGACTGGAACGAGATTTTATTCCGTCTCAATTATTCAGTCTTCCATTGGTTGCTATTTACACACGCGAATTCAACGTGTCACTCTTATTTCCTCTGTTTTACCTGGGAACGCGTGTACATTGCTCTTTGTAGAAGATAATTCGTACAAATCCGTAGAACCGTGTACCACCGGTACTGGGAATAAATCATTCTTTCTTCATCTACGAACACGGCTCTCTGATAAAGGAATGCACTCGAAATTCACTCGCGAGCATCCGCGAGCTTACTCTGTCATTCTCTGTACGATAAATTTCGACTGCGCGCCGATACAGCCGCTTCTGATTCAGCCCCGTGCCCCTTATCCGGACGTATTCGCTATTTCGCTTGAATTATCCGGCATCGCGGTGGTCGATTTTCAGCTAACGATGATTCTTTCTCGCGGCAATCAAAATCGCAATCAGAATGAAAAATTCCGTCGCTCGATTCGATTGCTTTTCGTTACCCTGTTTTCCATATAGAAATACAAAAATAACCTCCGCGTGGCGGCGATTCGCGTGCGCGCGCGCGGAAAGAGGCTTTGGGGGCGGAAAAAAAAAAAAGAGAACAATCGGTTCGGTTGGTTTTGATGGGGGGCTTGGTTAATGTCGCGTCGTAAATACGGACGGTATCGCGAACGGTCGTCCCTCATATTTTCGATAGGATATCGAGGAACGGCACTGACGGCGTCGCGGGAAAAAGGGAACGTCGAGCAGAACTGTTGAACGAACGAACGATCTCGACTGTCCACCGGCGAACAATGGGCTACGAGGGCACAATGACGGGGCAAAGGCCGCTAGTGCTCGTTGAATTGTATCGCGTTCTCGGTTTCGAGCCCGCCTTTATGCGTTCCCGTTTCTCTGCCCGAGTTTGCTGCTCCTTCGCGGCAGAGACTTATACGATATAATAATACGAGAGAGTTATCAGAGTGTCCGAGCCGTTTGCTCCGCGCGTTTCCAGCTGCTACGTCGTCTCCGTGCTGCAGTCGGCTGATTTCAAGTCAGGATTTAACGAAGAGTATCGTCGTGACTATTTTAATACTCGACCCGCATAAAGGATATTATGCGAGGAATGTCAGTCGGTGAAATTAGTAATTAAGAATTGGGTAGAAATGGCGAGTAATAATTTTTAACGGGAGGAGTGAATATGTGCGAACGCAGCAGCGACTGAGAAAAAACCGCAACCGAAACGTTACGTTGGCGGAAAATTAATCTTTAGCTGGTTAAGTGGTGCTGAATTAACAGCAGAGGTTCCTCTACCAACCGCACCGTTCGGCTACAAGCGTAGTCATTACGTAATACTTTAATTCAGCCGGAGTTTAAATTCAGCAGGAACCAGTGGCCGGACATCGGGGCACTGGCCACTTGGAAAAGTTGCAGTCGGTTCGTACTCTTTTTTTTCTTCTATCCCCTATACCCCGCGCGAGGGATCAGAATCCATACGCGTATTCCCGCGAACGGAGTGGATTTCAATTCGAAATTAAACTCTGTACCGCGCGCGTTGTTAAAAATTCATCCCTCAACGTCCGGCGCGAATTCAATCTGCGGCGTTGTACACTTCGGTAGAAGAGATTAATATAAAATGAACATTGGAATACTTTGGTATCATTGCCAAGCGATAAAATCAAAGGGAAGCGATACGATTTCGAACGGCGATGTCGATCCGTTCGCGATAGCGTTGCCCGCTGCTTCCACTTTGAGAGTCCGTTGAAATTTGTTAAAACCAAGTTCTCCAACCGCGATCTCGTTTCCTCGTAATCGCTTCGAACCGTCTGATTGAAAAAAACTGGCTGGTTCTCCCGTGGGTTCGTTCTTTCGTTCCGTTTGACGTTTCCTCGAGGAAACATCCATCGCCACGAATCGAACACGATCCGAACGTGGCGGTTCACAGTGAAACGACACTTAGAACTCGTACAATAGCAGTTTTACCATTTCGCAGCGTAACGATTGCTTTCATTTCGCGGGGACGTGCCTTCGGTTCAATTAAATTCGCGCTTCGGTGTTCGTTACGGAGCCCATTCTGGCTGGCGGTGCCAGGAAGGTATCGCGAGAGCCGAACAAATTTCATTTGGGCGGTGGGAAAAAGAGAACGGCGACAAAAGAAGAATTGAGGCGGTGCGGTTTCGCCGCACAAAGACTTCGCGGCTAAGTATTTCGCGGCGTATGGAAAAATCGTAACGATATTCGCGGACATTGAGAGGAGAAAAGGGCGAACGAGAAATGGAAGCAGAGATGGACGGAGGGACGAGGAAAGGCGCGAGAGATCAGAAGGGCTGAG
Source organism: Xylocopa sonorina (assembly GCF_050948175.1). NCBI lineage: Eukaryota > Metazoa > Arthropoda > Insecta > Hymenoptera > Apidae > Xylocopa > Xylocopa sonorina. Next base: position 6,722,815 of record NC_135197.1, on the reverse strand, counting down.
AGGGAGGGGAAGAGATTGAAACAATGAATCGTCGTGGACAGAAAAAGCGTCGCCGGTAAGAGCAAGCCGGTCCCGAATTACGTTTCTACGGCGTGTATGAAAGTTTTTCTCTATCACGGCACGTCTCTTAATTTGCGGACATTCACGGGCGACTTTCATAATGGAACGGGGGCGAAAGAACGCGTGAATAGACCGAGAGACGAGCGCGGCGAATTTTCATGCACTTAAAGAGGCGAGAGGAATGAACGGGGATAATAAAAAGTCACGAAACGAAGGTCCACGGAGAGAATGGAAAAACATGTGAAGAATGAATGGAGATCGCGGAGAATCTTACTCCGTGAATAACTTTAGAATTTATGCAAATGCCCGGAGCGGCGATGAGGGAGTATTTAAGGGGAGCTTAATTGAATCGTTCGAATTTTTTTTCCGATTTACATCAGCAATGAAGAAATTATTTATCAACGAACACGCCTATAATCTGTGATTTTTCCACGGTTTCTCAAGAGCATAAACAATTTTAAAACACGAAAAGTGAAACTGAAAATGGATACGCGAAGGGAAATTGATCTTATTCAAACAATTAAAATACAAATTTGGCGTCTTTCTAAGGAAGCACTGTTAGTACCTTCTTCGATACTTCTAGTTAGGAAACACTATATCTACTCATGTACCGTTTAATTATGCACGAAATTCATCCTGATATAATATGGTTTCATGGAAAAGAAAGAAAACATAGTATTTCCTTGCAGATGATTCGATACGTCTGGCATAAAAACGTTGATTCGTTTTACGAGCAATTTCCTACAACGATACACCTCGCTCTTTTTTTATCTTATCCCATCGACACGTTTCGCGTAAAAGAGAGTCGGTAGGCTTCGATCCGATCGTCCGATCGAATAAACACGAAGAGAATGATCCACAGCGGAATTATCAGTGAACCGGAAGCTACCATCCGAATCAGCTCGAGCTATCCTGAGTTATGGACACGCGAGTTGCGTTATTAAAACCCATTATTCAGAACGCGCGCGGCATCGTCGCGATTTTTCGAGAGTTACCGTTGCCTCGATCCGATGCACGCTCGTCTGAAATGTGACGTATTCAGCATCGAGGCATTTGTTCCGTCAAGTGTTCCAAACGCGTGCTCACACTTATCGATCCAGCCACGATCTTGCACCCCTTCGATATCATGAGTAACCAAATATTATTTGCTAACCCTTCTTTTTACAACTTCGTTTCGCTTGGATGCCTCCACTGAATCACGAGAATCGTACTATTTAACTTGTCGCTTCCGGATAACCACCATTACTCGTTCTTGCATCCCCGCGAACCAAGCTAAATACAACAGCGATCAAAGGCAACAGTGTCTCAATTCTACGAGAATCCACGGTGACGTCGCTGTTCTCACGATAAAGCTCATAGAAAGCTAATAAATTTACTCTGTTACAACGACATTGGTGAGCCGCGTGGATACTCGCCTCGTCTCCTCCTCATCAATGAAACGCTGGATCGATTATCGGTTTTAAGGGGACGAAAATTACGCTGAGATGTTTACTCTGCGACGTAGGAAATGGAAAATCATTAAAGGAGAACACCAAAAAAATCGTACACCAGTTTCATTGTCCAGTAATCGTTTGATCTCGTCGGTGGTTGATTTTTAGAGATCGTGGGTCGGTTTTACGGTGCCGATCGGGAATAGAAATTGGAGGTATCATTGGACCGAGAGGGTAACGTCGTAAAACTATGTCTGCGGTAAAATCGACCTCGGAAATATTGCACCCCCGAATGCAGGCCGTGGCTAGAGCCCGGGCAAGATCAACAATCGGGGATGAAACGGCTGGCAGGAATTATTCGGGGCCGCTGGCTTACTATTTGCCCCGAATCTGCCGATTTCGAGGTTTCATTAGGTTCCGGGAAGGTTCGATGGGCAGAATTTCCCGATGGGAGAGTCGTTACGTGATTGTTGTTAATTAGCCAGCGCTGCGAACGATGCCACGATTCTATATAGATGATTTTCTATGGTGATTAAACGTCTAATTTCTTTCGTCGATTTGGAACTTGACGCATAAGCGAATCGATCGATCGTGGTCTGCGTTTCATCGACCGTGTCATCGCAGAGGTGGGATTAATATTTTTATTCGAAGAGAGAACGTAGCAAGCGGACGCAAAGTAAAACGAAACGCGGATATTTATTCTCTTAGGATACGTGAAGGTATTCTCTGTTCTTTATTCAATTACAGAGGACGTACTAATTAATGCGCGACGTCATGGTGACCCGTTGAAGAATGTTTGCGAAGCATACGATTTCTACGCGAATAAATTGAATTAAAACTTATCGTCGCGTTTAATTAAAACAAGGATAGTTCGACCGTCGGGAATATACGTATTTCAATTCCATTTGGATTAAACGCGATTATATCGCGTATCAATTATAAGTTCGTGATGGGCTTGAGAGTAAAAAATTCAGGAAGAAAGTTCCATCACGATGTACAACTTTGCTTTCGAGAATCGAACGCCGTCCTCGATACGAAGCGTTGCGATCTCAGTTGAATTCCTTCGAGTCCTTTTTTTCTCAAGCCGGAATTGAATTTTTTTTGCGTTCTTATTTTTCGCTACTCTCTTCCGTCCATTTTCATATTATACAAAGTGTACTCTACGAAACGTGCACACGTAACAAAATTTTAACGAATTAAAATTCCGCGCGATGATACTATTTGAAATAATATCAATTAGCACGAAATTTAATTTTCTCTAATTACTAAAAAATTGCCAGTAGGTTATCTCGAAAAATGTTCAGCAAATAATCTCCGTAATGAAAACGCGATTATTTACACGGAAATAAATCGCGAAATTCGTTCTGCTTTCCTACAGTCAATTTTCTCTCATATTTCTATGTATTTTCATTTCGCGATATTCGATGAAACAATCGAATTGCGGATCAATTAGACGATTGAAAGGACAACGAACTGGGTGGATTCAGAGGTAGTCGACCCACTGGTGAACGATGCGAGACAAATTTGAGTCTTAGCTCCTTTTATCCCGGCTGGCATTTATCTGACGCATCGAGCGGCGATTGCAAACTTCAAACGCGCCTAGGCACACGACGACGAGGCAAACATCCGCGCCGAAGCTGTAAAAAGAATGCAAAACGGCAGGCTGTTTCGTCAGAGCGGAGTAGTGTTTACATACGTGTACGGATAAACCGTGGAACGAAGGCAAAGCGGCTTATCGTTGCTCTATGGCGATCGTGCTAACTAACGCGATGCTTTCTAAAAAAAGGTCCCGCGATATCGAAGTCATCACGAGCAACAAGTTTTGCGTTCGAGGTCGACGAAGAAAATATGAAACTCTAGGATAGACACATACTACTTTCGCGATAGAACTCAACACATTTATCTATTATGCGCGAGCATTGCAATTTTTAACAGTCTTTAGTAATTACAACCCCTTCGTTCCTTCGAATCTCTGAGTAAAATCGGTTCTATCGATGCTCGCGACTCCACCAATCGTTCACGGAGGATTCGCTGATTCCAGCCATCAGCACAGACATCAATAATGGATTTATGTACGTTACGACGCGAGCCACGCGTTGCATTGTGCATGGTAGATAACGTAAGCCGTGGAAATATGTCCAATGGATTTAAAAAGCTCCTGATTGGGAACTCCTGTCCATTGAACAGCCCCCTGAATATGGATAGAATGCTACGTTCGAGTGATCGCAGATTAAATTTCAAGCATTAAAACCATTAAACAATTCTTGTTGGCCACGATGAAACGGCGATGATATTTCCCTGGGAATCACGAAGAACACCGTGTCCATTCGTTCGTGGCTGTCACGGTGGCAATCGGTAACCGAAATGAATTCCACAGATGGCCATCAATATACCTGCCTTGTTGCGTGGAAGACACTGACAAATGATGCTCGATAACGAAAGATCGATCGATGATCGTGTCAATCATTGTCAAAGGCCTCTATTACGCGCGTGTAAGGACGGGACCGCTCCTCAATTAACGGAATCAATCTGTTCTTTCGCTCACTTCGAACACTCTCACGCTGAGACTGTCTTTCCGATGTCTGTCGCTCGTTTTGTACGTTGCGTCGCGCGGATCAATTCCGTGGACCGTTGTTTCGCGTTGCGCGTATCGATTCGAGGGGCAACGATTCATTAAATTATTCCCCGTGATACAGCGATCGCCAGTGGAAGTTGCAGGCCCTCGAGGGAGCTAAGATGTATGCCCGCGTGTTCGCCCGTAAATCCGCGTCGCTTCCGCCGAATTAGTTGCGCCCGGCCAGCGGACCCAGCAGTTTTTCCGGTGTCGCTGAACGTGACTACGCGACCCGCTGATGAATATGGAACGCGGCCCTGGGACTAGATTAATTACGATTCGATTATCTTGAACGGAGCCGTGTCGCGTTTCCTACGGAACAATTATTAATTGGCCGATACGTTACAAGAACGGGATGATTAATCCTGACTGTAACGGGAATCGATGTCGCATGAACGTTTGGTTAACGATAGAGCGAGCTGAACGATCGCGACGTTACACGGAGCGGTCCAGATTCCAGCAGGGAGAGACTGTAAAATTTTAATGAGCCCCGCGTTATATAATATAGAATCGATCGATGCCCCATAGAAATGAATGCGGATCGAGGGGTAATAAAACCGTGGGCGTAACGAGAGGGTTAAACGTTCCGCGGGGGATCGCGATAAACCGCGCTCCGACGATCGATCGGTCGTTACTCGATATTCTCGCCTCCCCTGCGGATTTCGACGCGCTTTCAGCGGGGCGGCGCGACGCGCGAAAGAATTCGCACGGTAACAGGGAAACGCGGGACGGATCGGCGGTACGCGACACGGAGGAAACCGTTCCAATAATCTGCTTTGTAAATCAACGACGGTGTGTATACGGGGAGCGTGGCGGCGGCGATACGAATGTAGATCCGTGCCCGCGAACATGAATAATGCAGCCCGTCCCTGAAAGTCTTCAGGGTAATCGTCTCGAAACGATTTCCGCTTGTAACCGGGATCCCCTCTCGTCGAGAGACGTAAGATTGACGGATACGGCACGGGGATTGTCCCGAGGAACCAATCGCAGCCGCGGGTATCGAGGCCTCCGATACGCGTCGGCAAATAAATGGATCGGGACTACGGGGCGGGGGGTGGGTGGAACCGTCGTGGCCTCGAGTCGCGAATCGACGACCGGATGTTACCGACGATAAGTGAATAAATGGCGGGCGAGCGTTTGTTTCGCGACGTTCTCCCTCGAGGTATTTGGAGAACGGAAGCTCGCGCGGATCTACGTTTTTACAGGGGATGCATGTCGCGTGGGGTACCGCCCTACCAGCCGATACTGTTCAAATTCGGATTTAATGCACGATACGATGAGACGATGGTGAAATGGATAACGTCGACGGCGAAAAGGGCAACGTGGCCACCAGGATGGAGGAGAAATTGTATCGTATCTTGTAATCGTAGACTTTGAGGCGATCTCGGAGTGTAATTCCATCGGACAATGGCTAACTAACCGCGTCAAAGGAACGGGTTAACCCGAATTCGGGAATTAGAAAGTGCGGTCGGTTCTCGCGTAATCGAGTAGATTCGATTGAAACTCGGTACGAGTTTACTGTCGCTGCGACCGATAGATGCACGCGCGGTACGTGACCGCTCGGTCCGTGCGGCGATCCGATAAATCGCGGATAATCAGTGGGAAACTTTCACTTCATTCGAGCCAGTTACCATTCCAGACGATTCGTACCTGTGCCTCCGCTCGATTTCAGTCGGAAAATCGGCCTCCGCTTCCTGCTTGCTGCCCCTCGAATATCACCGATTTCTCTGGCGCAACTCTCGAACGAGACTCGATTCTCAGGGTCTATTGAAATCCACGGAGTAATGTTCTTTTCGTTTCTCGACAATTTTTTTCTACGGCTGATACACAAAAGATCTTTTTATAATATTGCGTTACGCGGAATTTCATTTTTTCCCTTCGAACCCGGCGACCTTAAACGAGACGATGAATTATGCATGTAGAGCATGTCGCAAGTATTATTGGAAAATTTGAAATTTCTCATGAACTATTCATTTTTTGAATACACCATTTTAATACCTTCGCACGTCGAATATTAAGCAGCGCTGATTTCGTATTCAATTGATGAGGCATTAGATAATCGTTATTGCTCGTTCACGGCAGCCTTGACTGGTTAAAAAGCAAGGATTAAGGTAACAGTACATTCATAAACTTATAATTATGATTCAGCAGCTGGGGGTTTAGCATGTTATTTCCCGAATACGCTTCCATGAAATCACAGTTTATTAATTTAGTATCATTATTTAGGTATTTATCTCAAGGGAACATCGATAACATTTAATATTGATCAGAATTAAAATTTTATCGAATCGATGCTGTAGCACTAAATAATTATGCAAAAATATGCAAAAGCAACCATTATTTTTCTCGTTTAGAATCAAGATTACTGTACACATTTGAAATCTCTATTATACTATTGTGAAATGGTAATAGACTCTGCTTGACCTGTTTTACGAGAAAACTGTAAAAGGAGAAAAACCAAAGAGGATCTCTTGAAATGCGAAAAATGCGAAATGTTTGGTGATAAATTCGTACCAAACTATTCAATTTCTAATGAAATTGTAAGTAAACTATTTTCAATTAATAATAAAAAGAAACTTTTGCACCACGAAGGGACCTCGTTAATTTTACAGCTGTTTCCAGTCGCCAAACAGCCATGCGAAACGCTCAACCCATCAAGCTCATAGGTGAAGTTTCTATTAATTATTTATAACCGCGAAAAGTGGGCTAGCGACCTAACAAAGTGAACCTGTCAAGCAGTAGCCATGTTACGGGCTTTTATCAAGTTAATACTGAATATTCCGTGAGGAAGCTTATATATTCGTGAAATTGACAACGAAACTCATGCAAAAAACGCATGTAATCATTCTCGAAAACGACGTATTTTTATAGCCGTATCGTCAAGTGTCTCATCTACGTTTTCGTTACTCTTTAAACAACTCTTAATACATTAATCAGATTAAACGGTGACAAAATGCAATAACTCCAACTCTTAAATCATACTTATAACTTTCTTAATTAGATCTGTCACACCAATACACTCGTACCAATACGTACTCAAGATATTAATTATTTATACCATAGTATATATCATCAAACGGGAACTAAAATTGAAAATAGCTGCACGATTCATTTACGTCGAAACGGTTCGATTCAGCGACAATTTGTAACGCTCGCTTCGCTTCCGCATTGTTCAACCAAGTAACGAACCATATATTTTTATCGCGACGCTGTTTGGATACTCTCTGTCGCGCTTAAGCTTCACCGGTCCAGACGAGGGATGCAGGTCTGCTTCTGTACCGTCGTCGATAATACTATAACCGAATACATGTATGTGCATACGGGCGAGAGATTGCGATCGAAAATCACGGGCAAGTAGTCTGGACGGGGCGTCAGCAGAATGGATACTTTAGTCAACGCGTCGATACAAAATCGTCGGAGGGAAAAAGATGGGCCCGGTGAGAGACGTCGGCGGATTTGCATGTCGATGGAAAATCGATTCGTTCGGAAGACCGATGGCTACGCCGTAACATCCATTATGGACGGCGCAAAATAAACAACGAGCCAGAGCATTCTGCCGTGATGAACCCGCTTGTCTCATCAGAATGCGGCTGTCAGCTAAATCGATGACCGGATGAAAATTCTTCCCCCGCCCCGCGTCCAAAACCGGTCCGCGGATACGAGATCGCAAATATCGCGATTTTAAATTAAACACCGTGGAAACGATCGATGAGGGTAGCGTTCAGGTTGCGCCGCGCGTTATGCTGAAACCACCCTCGCGTTCATCAGCCGGTTCAAACACTTTCGCGAACAACAAACAATAATCAACTAACCATCATCCTACGCGTGGCATTATAACATATACGATCCAAGGTAAAGAATTGCGGTATGCAACAATGTTGCGATTACCCGACGAAATAATCCTTCGAACATTGAGAACTTCCATGATCGCTACTATTAGAAACTGGTTCGAAACCAGTGAGCCGTCGACGAAACAAAAGATCCCCTAATTCCATCGAATACCCGCGCAATTTCCGAAACCGGCGGCGCAGGTCCTCCGCTGGGCGAACCGCGAAGCTACGTCCCGTATCCGATGGAAATACCTAAACCGTCGAGATCCTCGAATCGTATCGACGGAGATATTAATCCCCGGGTCCGATATCGAGCCGCGCGGAGTATTGTTTTCCCTGGGATACCGTCAATCGCCGATTAGAGCCATCCGGGAACGTGGGCGTCGAATAGATCTGTCGGAAAATTGTATGGCGGCCCGTTCGGGTGCCGTCGCCCATTTAAGAAGAGGGTGAACAGCGGGTCGAGAGGGTGGCGCGCGGTTGAGGGATGGCCGGGGTTCAGGCCGGGGAGTAAAAATAAGGAACGACCGGCTCGGGATGTAAACACGTTTACACCCGCAAAAACGTTTCGGCCGCGGAGACCGTTCGATATTGATTTTCGATCGGTTACAGAGCTCTTTTATTTTGCAAACTCGCGCCCTATTTATAACCGGCAGAGCCTCTCGCTTTCTCTCTTTCTCTCTCTCTTTCTGTGTCTATCTCCGTCTCTCTTTCGCACGTGCTGGTGGTCTTCCACAAAGAAACGACTCGCTCTCCCCGGATTTACGGCGACAATAAAAAAATTCCCGATGAGGAGCCTCTTCTTCCGTTGCCCTCTTTTTTTTCTTTGTGCTCGCCCTTTTTTGTTCTCTCTCCGTTTCGTATCGTATTTTGTACGGTATTACGTTCCGCGACGACCACTCTACGCACGAGGATATTCAGAGGCTTTTAGAACAATGAAATCTTATTCGCGACACGCCGGGTATATGGTATCGATCAGAAATTGAAATTGTTCCGCCACTTCGGTCGGGTTCTGTTATCGTCTCGTGTGTAATTACAACATATAAAATAATGAGATTGAATATCTGTTGGATAACTTTTAAAATACGAGGAGGATACTTTTAGTTGAAGCATCGTCCGCTTTTCAGTAAGGATAATATTGAAATTCTGCTGCTAAAGGGGCAGCAGTCAGCGATATCGGAAGTTTAATGCGCTGTAATTACTCAGACGTATTATTTGGGTAATCAGGTAAAAGCTGCCGTGAGTGGTATTGATTTTGCAGCTTTCGTAGGGGAGGAAGTATACCTTTAATGTTCTGTAAAATTTGATTACCCTCCGTCAAAACTAATAATAATATTCGTATACTTTGAGGTCGCATTATAGTAAAAAGTTTATGAAAAAAGAGATCGCATTAAAAAGTGCTTGCAGTATAATCCGCGCAATTAACTTTGACGCAATTAATTTTTATAAGATACGACCTTAACATCAAAGACAAGACGCCACTTCCTCTCGACCACATGCCAAACAGTTTTTCCTAGGATGTTTCACATACGTGACATGTTTTTAAACGTGTATGCTCAGACGCCTAATTGCCTCGCTTAAAGCCCACGTGCTACCTCGTTTGTTCAGGGTCGCTGCATTATCTCCTGTTTTTCACCCCCAGGGGTATGTGTGCTTTCAAATTTCTTCTACACGGGAGAACCTCCTTCCTCCTTCTATTTTTTCTCAGAGATCTCTTTATCGACAATTTCCGGCTGTAATTCTTAACTATCTTAGATAACTCGTAACATTGTACACGTGTTAGCTTTACGTCTCTTCTACGCGTTCTCTGGTTTTGAAATGGAACAAATCGCGAGGGTGCAATAGATTGTGACACGAAAACGTTCTGTATTATTTTATTGGTAGCATTCGTTTGGTAATTGCGCATTCATTCTATTTATTTCTCTTCAAAAGTGTAACTTTTTTCGACTGTTCGTTGAATTTCAGCCGACATTATATTTCGCCGAAAAAATAACTGCGAGACAGCAACGTTTCCATTTTTGCCAACGATTCATTAATACTCGGCACATTCGAGACAAAGGATCTTCATTAATATAAATCCATCGTGTAGAACGCCAGGAACAGATTCTGTCATTTTTTCCCAGGTCTTTCTCTCATTAAATAAAAAAAAAAAAGAGGCAGCTTTATGCATTCCACCTATACGCGAACTAGAACGAATTTAATCGATCGAATAATTTCACGGCGACAGGAAATGATTAATGATTTTCGCCTCGTACAAGCCGATAGATTGTTTTCTAACGATCCGGCTGGCACTATGATCGACTACCTCTTTATCTCAATATCGCTCAATGGGCCGTGAGATTTTCGAATGAAAAAACGCCGCCATTAATTTTACTCTTAAAATAACACTGTCACTGCGAAAATAATTATACATCGCGGCGAAATCCCAGCAATCGGTTAGCTTCGAGCGTGAAATTTTATATGAACAGTCGGTTATGTGAAACAAACGAAATTGTGCGCGTCGAAATAGAAATATTCGATAACAAACTCTGCACCTAGCTTTGACGTTAAAGTAAAATATTAAAGAGTACTTCGTAACATATTCAGTTCTCAATTGGTCATACAATTGTTAACACGAACGTTGACACAATTACGCTCGTGTACGATCCAAAGTATGAAATGCTCAAACATCGATATTTTCTGAAAGAGAGGAGATGCAATGAAATTTCTGTATACAAGAGAACGAGGAACATTTTTCCATGGGTCGCAGAGGTGGCAAGGATCAAATAGCGATTGTCGCGAATCAATGATCCACCGCCACGTGTTAATTACGACAACGCGACGTTTATGTAAATTACGCGGTTGCACAGAAATTTAATGAATGTTTACCTCTACCAATGGCTCGTCCGCAAAGTGTAAAGCAGCGAGTTTGTTCTGCGCGAGACCGATGTACTTGGTCAGAGAGCGTTGTTAACGAGAGTAAATTTTTGACACGCTGGAAAACACGATTTTTCACTCGTCCACGGTGTTCGCACGCGGTGGAACTTTTTTGATAAATCAAATTAACTTTCACGTTGACAATTAATTTGTTTCTACGGTGCATCGAAGTGAGTTTTCTGGACGAATATTTTCAGTTACACGCGTCGCTGGGATTTGCATCGAGTCGCATCGACGAGAAATGGCACATGTAACATCGAAAAGATCGTGTCCGTGTTTTTTCCATTTACGATCGTCCTCGAGAATTCCTACGCCCAGTATCGCGGAACGAGCGATCGAAATGAATCGTCGCTGAGACAAGGGAGAAAAGGAAGCCGGTGGAGGCGAGCGAGCAGCGAACGTCTGATTAATGCGGGAAACGCAATTATCTTTGTAACCTGACGGCACGAATATGCGGCATTGTCCTCGGAGCGGCGTGATTAAATTCAGTGAACACAAACACCGACAAGGATTTAGTCCCTGGACCTAATCACTATCCGGCAGCGTTGAGGGCTTAATGGCTTGCACTTGAAATACTGTTCCGCCGTGCATGAGAAGAGTTAACCGGTGTCCCCGCGCCGGCTAAAGAGTTTACCGCCTGGCGTTGCATTAAGCTTTGTTTAACAGTTTCGAGGAACGATCGCGCTGTAATTCCAGTCATCGGCCGCGAGCTAGATCAACCACGATCAGTGGAAGCCACGCGGTGACCCGTTGCTTTGAATGGATAAACTCGCAGCGTGCGCGATCGACGGATCACGAACGATTCATCCGGATCAAAACGACTGGAATACCATTCAAAGGTTAACGACGACCAGTTATGCTGGTTTCGTTAAATCTGATTTCGATGAAACTTATCTAAACTCTGCACATGGTGTTCGCATAATACGAAAGTCGCATGTAGAATATTTCTACATCTCTTCTGACAATGATTCAGCGGAAAAGAACTGGAATAGTAAACTACGTAGAAACGAGGCGAGAAAATTCAGTGGACCCCCAGAATTTCAGTTTAAAATCGCGAAGAAAAACGCGAATGTTCGCTCGAAACGCGAAACGGATCCGCATCGTACGGGACGTGACGTAAAGACTCGATCCTGCGACGGTCCGCAGGAAGCATCGTCGATTGCCACGAAATAGAACAGGACTTCCGCGTTCTCCGCGACTGGCACCAGGGATAGGTTAATTTCGCGTAACTGCCACGGTTACTGCGAGCCCAACGGCCAGCAGGACTCTCGTAATACCTGTCTGCAGCTGCAAGGACCGCGCCACGGCAGGAAATGCAACGCACCGGCTTCCTTTCGCCAAATCGATTATTTCCGTTCGGTTCCGTCGGAATTGGTGCGTTCTAATCGACCCCTGCCGCCTCTCAGCTATCTCGTGCTGCTCGATCGAACTTCGCTCGAGTCTCGCACGACCCAACGTAACGATCGCTGCGAACCTGCGAGGACATCGCGAGGATAGTCGTCGAAATAACCCGAATAGAAGATCCGAACGAGAATTTCTGCGTCGATGCCTCCTTTTAAGATACCAATGGCTACTTCGTCGCAAATTGCGACTGTTTCTTTAAAGGCATTCGAGACTCGAGGGATTTTTTAGGGCGATCCGGTACCAGATGGATGTGGCGCTGTTTCAAGTGGCTGTTGTACCAGAATGCTGAGCCCATGACGAGATGGTCCCTTTGATGGTGGAAGTAGCATTGTCGATTTCTGCTTTGAGCGGTTCCGCGTTAAGACAGAAGAAGACTCGGAGTTGCACTGAGGAAATTCGAAAGCATGTTGCTTCTGCCACGGAGAGTATCGAATGGGATTGAATTTGCAACGTGTATGATGCAGACTGTGCTTTCTTTTCACCATCTTCGAGGAATATATAGAGGAATATTGTACGGTATATTGAGTCGAATTGTAACAAAGCGCTTCAACAAACGGAAAGCAGAAGAAACAAAGTACAAGATTCCCTTGAATCGGTCGAAATTCAATGCGTATCGAGCAAGAAGATCATAGTCACGGTTTCGTGATTCGCATCATGCTTGGCGGTATACTTGATTAAAACATTTACCAAGCAGGGGATCCACGAAACAGCGAAAGAACCATGAAACAAAGTAGTAAAAAGCCAACGTGGATAACGGATGCTTTACACGGATACTCGGGAACACTTAGAAAGAGGATCCACGAAACAACCTCCGCGAAACTCTCGCTAATTCAAAAACAAATGTACTTTTCCACCTGCAGTGCAGCCTGCGTACCGAAAATTGCTGGTCTAACGATACAGTTCTCGGTTCCTAGTGAAACGTGGAACAAACATGCGATATACTGTTATCATTTGCAGTTTTCTAAAGGAATGCAAAAAATTTGACAAATTCGACACGATTCCCCTTTTGCAAAATCAGGCAGATATGCAAATAGCTATTTAGCATCGAGAGAGGCTTATTTGCGTTTCCGTAGTTTTAGAAAACACGGATCCGATGGAATAATCCGCCGCCTAATTTCACCCGTGCGCCGATCGCGTCGATTCTCGCGATTAAAGGTGGAAGAGGGCTGATTGAAGGGAAGAACGGTAATCGCGGGTGATTGAAAATCTGGTCGAGTTAAAAAGGGGGCTAAGTGGGGCGTCTAGACGACTGCAGACGAGAAAGACGTCTGGAAAAGGGGAGCCTCGGTTGGATGGAACTGAAATCGGTCCCATTTCGAGGCAGAGAAGAGAACGGGCCTTTGAAGGAGCGACCCGAGGAAGGAACCGGGACGGAACGGTCGGCGAATCGCAACGATGAAATTATTTTCGACCATTTTTCGATCCGGCTAATATCTGGTCCACGTGAATTTCGCGATATCAGAGCTGGCTTCTTCATTCGTGAGAGGAAAATTTCAGGGCTTCTATCGACGTACGCGCGCGGAACGAGAGAGATTTCTGACTCGTTGTAATGCGAGGGTGGAACGAGAGGGTGATTTAAACCGAAGGATGGGTAACGTTTCTGCGAGGAAAGAGTGGGGCTTGAATTTGCGGTAATAATGGAGGTAATTAAGGTAATGATGGGCTGATGGAAGGCTCGGAAGATTGGAAACCTTTTACGCTTAAATTTATACATTCGAGGGATGATAATTTAGGGGAATTATTAGGAGCATATATTCGATGCGCGTATTCTAACACGCGTGTTTGCTCTAACAATATCTAATCAGGGTAAAAACTGGGGCAAATTTTTAAAGGCGCGGTCAATCTACCGGAAAGGGGAATGAAAAATTTAGGTGCTCTAGATTTGGAGAACCGCCTCGAAATGTGCGTTTGCTCAAAGGAAGATAGCTTTCATTCTAGCAACCTTTCCTGCAAGCATCGTACAGCTAAAAAAAGAACGTGAAATTATATAAGAAATATTAGTTTCCCTTTGCTCTTTATCTATAGTTTCCGTGTTTCATTTTATTCCTCCTTGAACAACTCGCTTGTCCATTCTTAGCTGGTTGTTTGGTCGGTCGAAAAACTTGTCTGTATCCCTTAAGCCCGCGGCAGGGAGCTTCCAACGAAAACTTAAGGGAGATTAAGCCTCGATATACGTGACATGTATTTGGCGTGGATCAAGCGGGTGCATGGCGCCGGCAGCCAAAAATACTTTCCACGTAATTCTTGGCCGGCCAACTGGAGCAAACGAACGGAGTCGAAGTTACCGGGAAGCCCTGCGAGAAGTTGAACGCGAGCCACGCGGAGATTTTAAAAGGGTATCATTACCATTCCACTGAAATTTATGGCGATTTTCCTGAAGAAGCGATCGTGATCGCCGCTGACAACCGCCGCGAGAACACAACTTTTAAGTGGAAAAGCTGGACACTTTTGGCAATCATACGACGATATATCTTTCCGCGGCCGAGACAAGGCGCTTATGGGATATATCGATTTCCTCGTCGAAGTATTGTCAAATCCCACGATTTATTACCGCAACGGCGGTAGGATTTTACGAATGTAACAGACGTTTCCTTCGATCGAGGTACTTTCATTGAAACATCCATAACGACTGGATACTCGGTCCAACCTCGATTTGCTTATTGATTACGAATGCCCTACGAACCGGACAAAAATCAAAATATTCGCCGCTAAATAGCTCTTAACGATGATTACACATCGACTAAATTATTATAAAACTCAATATTTAAGAACCAGCAACTTCTGCGTGAAATATTACGAAGGAATATCTACTTCGCTTTCTTGGCCAGAAAACAAGAAGCGAAGAAACTGAATTTCTCCCCTAAACGGGGCGCGGTTCTTCCCGTTTCTCGGACGCAAACAGGAAGTCCTTGATTTGGGATGACACATTCGCCGCGAACCATCGACCGCGCGAAACATACACTTCTCGAGAGCGTTCCTCGATCAGAAATAGAGATCTGTACCATCGGTAAATTTCCACGAGCCCTTCCACCGTCGCGATCAGTTTCTCGTAAAAGTCTCCTATTTAAAGCGTCCGTAAATTCCCGGGGCTCGGAGCCAACGAATGGACGGGGCGGAACAGCAGCCACGCCGGAAGAAACGCGAACGGGACTGCGTTGAAAGGGACGGTTGGAAGGCGGCGAAAAAGGCAAACAATCGAATTAGAGGGGGAGAACGGTATCTGTCGGGCGATAAAAGCCGCGCAATTAAACACCTAACTCGATAATTTCGCCGGGAACCGCAAATAATGCCGGCAACCGTTGGCGAGGGCCAGGTGCGCCATTATTCATCCGTTCTTCTTCCTGCGAACGTAACGCGGCCTCGTAAATCTGCGCTCAGGTAAGGGAACGAGGACAAAGTTGCCAGCAGGAGCAGCAGTTTCTCAAACGGAGCGACGCCAAGGATTGCGTTCGTCGCGCTGGAATCCTCTATCTTCGGAGGACCGCAGCTCGAGCTGACGACTGAATTCGCCGCCGCAGTTTCTCGTAATTCCCTCGCTCTCGATTGGAAACTGCTGGATCAGGCCGCGCGCTCGATCGGTTCGCGTTCGTTCTTGTGCACGGCGTGTATCGCGAAAGCGTCCCCGATGCTTCGTACCTCTGGCGTCTTTGGCGGTCAAACGTGAACGAAGGCGAACGAGCGATTCTGCGACTAGTTAAGTTATCGAGTTTGTTGATCGTAGAACGTGGTTGTTGAACCGTGGCTGTAAAATCAGTTGCGAAAGTGTCGCGGGACCTTGTGTCGTGTAACGAGTACCGAGTGTAACGAGTTAAAGACCAAACAAGATTTCTACAGTGCAGTCAGTGTATCGCTAATTAACATCAGCAGCTGCGGAGATATGGCACGTCGGGTTCGGTATCGTTCTCGTGCTACTCATAACGCGCCCGCGACGAGCGAATTCCCCGTCGAGGAAACTTGTATCGCAGTTCTACGTAATTAATATTGCATTAATTAATTCGTAGAGCTGGGATTTTACCTTCTGTCCTTTGCGAGTCGTCGCGTACAGCGAAATGCTCGATTGATATGAAACTGGCACGAATGATTTTGATCAGACTCCCTTGGATCTTAGTTAGCTTGAATTTATATCAAAATTATACTCGCCCAATAACGATAAAGCATAATATATTCCCTCGCAGTGTTAAATAGGCTATAAAAACTTTTTTAATAAGCAAACCAGGACATACGACCTATCGTTGCGGTTACCAAATTTTCGGCAATCCTCGACGGTCGAAATTACACGCGATCGCGAAAGTAAATTGCTAGCGTTAATATCAAAGAAACATACGGCTGTGTACAATATCGACGCTAGGGAAACTAATTTTAAATTCGATCCTGGCCTCGAAACGCACGACGACGGCTCTCGTAATTGCGCAGGTTAATACGATCAGGCTGACCTCACGATAGTCGTCCATGCGAACACGAATATTTATCCAGGGCAATGATTAATAATTTATTATTCCTGAATATAAACGAAATCCGCGAGTAGAAATCCCAGGACAAGGGAAGCGAGGCCGCGGAGGGTCGGACGAAAGTTTGAAGCCGGCCGTTGGAGAGGACCGTTATTGAGGTCGCAAGATACGACGCGGAGTCTTGAAAAATTGGTGTCTACGGGAAATTAATTTCTCCTTATTCGGCCGCACGGAAGGGCCGATAAATCTGGTCACCGCGGCCGGAACAGAATTTACGATCGGGCACCTCGCTACGATCTGTATCATCTCGATTCTCCGAGCACCGTGTCATCGATGCGGATTTATGGCCGTGCTTGCGACGATCGTCGTGACACTCATCGCCGTAATTAGTTTCACCGTCGATCGATCCCGATCGTTGCTCGAACGCGGCCATTAAATAAAAGTGCGGCCCGCGTCTGGTAAATAGAATGTAGAATGGCTTCGTAAATCGTCACCGGCCATAAACGTCACGCGTTGGGAATTGTTAAAGAGGTTGATACGTGAACGGAGGAAAACGTTCGCCGGACGTACGGAACGCGTGGTAAATCTTCTCTAATGATCACCGCGTTACAATGGACCACGGCGAATTGAATGGCGTCCCTCTGCGGTGTCGCCGAAATACTTGGAATACTTTGAATCGTTCATTTGAATACTGAGAATCCATAGCGAATGCCGCTTGCGCCGGATGCATTTTCTGAATGCTACGCGTCGCCGGGTCTCGCCAGTGGAAGTTACCGAAAACCGTCTGTAAACGTGCAATCTCCGCGTGGAAGGTCGCTCCGCGGCCATTAAGTGGCTATAAAAATAACATTCCTCCAATTTTCATCCTTAAGCGTCGTTACTTTCGAGTTGATAACTTCACTCGTAAAGCGGGCCATTAATTCGCGAACAAGGAAAGCAAAAGTCGAATTGGAATGAAATATAATGGCACGACTTAAATGGCACTCTCGATTCTATTTCTTGCAATGCTTGATTTTTGATTACATTTTTGTACGAAAAAATACTAGAAAACTTCATTAAAACAATCCTCTTCAATGAATTAACGTTCCCCATAATTTCCTAGCTTTTCTATGCACAGTGTCGATTTAAAGGTATTCAAGTCGCGCATTAATCCAGCCACGATTGGGGCGCAACCAAGGAGGGTGTTGAATAGGAAAAAAAGAAACGGGCCAGCTCCACCGGCACAGCGGTACTCTAAGACTCAATTTCATGCTCGAATACACGCCACGGAGCCGGCAATATTCCTCGACGAGGGTGTCAGGCTAATGCGTCGTTCTCGATTTCCGCGCCACGCCAAACCGATAAGCTTCATCTCGCTGATTTATATCGTAGATCCCTCTAACGATTCCTGGACCCGTTGCTCTCCGCAGAGCTCCCGGGTCGTCGATGAAAAGTTCTACGGGTATAAATTCCCCGCGAATACGTCGAGTTGGAAAAACGTTCGCGTC
Organism: Xylocopa sonorina; assembly: GCF_050948175.1. Classification (NCBI taxonomy): domain Eukaryota; kingdom Metazoa; phylum Arthropoda; class Insecta; order Hymenoptera; family Apidae; genus Xylocopa; species Xylocopa sonorina. Next base: position 6,704,626 of record NC_135197.1, on the reverse strand, counting down.
TGGTAATATTTCACGAGATCGCGAATAGAGCAATTAAACAGAAGGAATTGCCAGAGAAAATGGACTCGCGATTAGGCGTGAAATTGGCAACGTTATCATCGATGCGTGTATTCAAAAGAAATTCGAAGAAAACTGTTATGAGAATCGGAAATGGAAGAGTATTTAAATAAAACTGTTATGGAGGACTGTCAGTTTTGATAATTCCTTTTTGAGGTAAAATTGATTGTACGAGGAAGAAACGTGAATCGCGATGGGAGAAGTGAAATAAAACAGGAGCACTTGATCGAAATTCAATCAACGAAAAAGTTCGCCTGTGCGTTAATAATTCCAACCGCGGACTCGCTGATTTACCGTCGAAATTTTCCGATTTTTTATTTAAACGCGGCGAAGTTTCCGATCGAGGTGCACGGTCGTGAACAATTTATGTGGCCTGAATGCGCTAAAATTTCCAGCTGAGTGCCCTGCTCGAGGAAGATGGCGAGAACGAAACTTCCAAGTGGATACGTATACATATCTCTAGTATACACGGAGTTATGATTTATGTCGGTGTGTCAACACAAATTCTGTCGTCGTCCGTGATATCGAAGAAAACGGAAGACATTAACGTAACAATCATTTTCGTTCGTGACGTTTCTTATTCCATCAGCAGATTGTTAGTCGTTTCAAATGAAGAAATAACTCGAAGAGATGAAAATTGAAGCTGATTTATCTTCCAGACAAGGAAGACGTCTCACAATATTTTAAAATATTTTTCACCTCAAGTATCCTTACGATTATTAAAAAAGTTACGAATTAGTAAGGGTAGAGGTGAAATTGACCAGAGACGCCTTTCACCCTGCAAGAGGCTCTCCGCGTGAATGAAACGATAACACCAGTTCTCAATTTGCGACAGTGGTCCGCTTTGAAGCCGGTTCTCGGCATCGCGTGAACATCCTGGGGGATGTGTGGTCCACCAGAATCCCACCCTTGCGCGATGTGAAAGGTCCTTTCAACCGCATGCCGGACAGTCTCCAAGGCAAATAGATTATACGCGTTACGAGTCTATGTACTTTTCGGTATCCGCTGGCCCTGTATCACTCTGCTTCACCCGAATTCGGAAACATTTCGAATATCACGATCAAGTTAATCTCCTGCGAGTTACGAAACGTCCAGGCAGTTATTAAACAGAGAAATTTGGTAAATCGTATTTCAAACGCGACGTAACGTGACGTAAAATAAAAAGAAAAATTAAGGAAAACTTTCCTAACAGTTAACTATCCCCCTTCATAAATTTCGAAACATCTCACGAATTATTCTGCTCTAATAGACCATTGCTCGAAAGTTGTTACATATGTTCATGAATCACTGGGAGGATCAGGCTGATAGTTGAATAACGAAACTCGTGATACGTTAGAGAAAAAGTACCGACATGGAAACAATTACCGATGCATTTTGAAAAAACCATTTATCACGTGGACACCTCGCGGACCTATATATACCGTGATCAATCAATGTTCTATTTAATAGAAAGTTTCGATACTCAACGCGTTTGCTCTTCCCCTTTGCCCTTAAGGAACCTAAGAGGGATTTCAGATGAAAGTTGAAAAGGAAACTCGCAAATGAAGTCGTTCAGAACTGACTCTTTCTCCTCTCTCGTTTTCTTTTCGAAAAAGATGAGACGCAAATATGTAAACTGTATCGTATTATTAAATCCTTGTCGATTTGATGTAACGAGTTTTCTACACGGCTTTTCTATGCAAGTGGAATTACGCGTTAACTCCTGGGTATTCGCAGGATTTACGAGCTTCCGCGAGGTGTTGATGGGTGTCAGCGACCTTTTAAACTAGCATACGTTTCGCCTGCAGATGGTTGTCGTTTAATCGCCAGGAATCTGGTACCGCGCTTTAATGCGAATTCCTTTTTCCGCCTGTATTCATCTCGTTTTATCACTCGCCGAACCGACCATATGCGAACCATGCACCTTGAGATATGGTCGCTGAAACCACATGTGTTATGAAGAATCGTTTGGCACGGGCAAAGTTTTCTGGGAATCCGTCGAATTTAGAACGCTTTCCTTTGTACAAATCATAACTAAACTGTGATCTCTGAGACCCCGTGTGCGGCGAACGATCGAGGTTTCTGAAATTTCAGCTGGCCTCAGCTTTATTTCGAGTTCCCACGGAGAAACTCGGAACTCGATCTTCGCGCTATCGATCGTCGCCGTTGTATCAAACGGAAATTAATTCAAAAGCCAACAAAAACGCAACGGCAAATTGACCGCGGCACGAGAACCAATAAGCTGTAACAACAGTGTCAATATTAATCCACCATTTCAGGTGTGCGGTGGATCGGGAATTTTTGGTAGCAGCAAAATATTTGCGAGCTCCAATCAAAGCCCGCGCGCGGTGTTTCGTGTACGGGAGGGAGAAAAAAGCGCTCGGGGGACAGCAACGGGACGCGACAACATCGATTCTCGTGCGATTTTACAGAGCGTACATTTTTATGTTGCTCGGCTCGCGGAGAGTCGAGTGTTCCTGGCCGCTTGCAAATATCGTTACGCCATTATGCGAAAATCCGGTGCAATCCCGTGTCGTTTCGCTTTATCCGTGGCACGTTGCGGACATCGTTACGTTCGATTTGCTTGCTTGGCCGCCGTTTCGCTCTCCATGGGACCTGATCCTCTTCGCGGGTATCGCGGATTGCGCGCCCCCACCGTTGTCCTTGATCTACCGGATAATGACCAGCGTGACAAACGTTTTCCGGTACCCGTCGACGTCTCGATTCAATCCTCGATCACCTGACTAACGGACGAACCCTTTCATCTATCCGCGAGACTTTCAGAAGCGTCTGATCTCGAGCGTTTCAATTGGCTCTACCCGTGCTTTCTTGAAATCAAGCATTTTATATCGTTTCGCGTTCGCAAATAATGCTTTCAGAGCGTATTCTTCAATTAAACGAACGTTAACCTTTCGGTAGACGTTTCGATATTGCTTCTCGCGAGTCGCGATACAGCAAAAGCCGTGATAAAGGAGAAGGAAAACCGTAGGGAAAAAACAGGCGGGGGAAAAAAAGGCGGCAGCGCAGTTTTACGAGGGACGAGATTTTTCATAAGAAGAACGAAACGCATATTTGAGAGCAATAATGTCCCGTTTTGATGAAATTCGGTGAACTACGCCGCGCTGTGGCCCTGCGCGCCCTGTGCTCTGCACATCTGAAGAATTCATCTCGGTGATATATTGCGGACCGCCGACTGATTATCAAGCAGATCGTGACATCAAAGGACGGCCTGATAAAACTGGATTTAATCTCTGATCTCTCCTGGTGATAGCTTCTTTTCCCGGCTTCTTTTTACGTCCATTTTCCATATCAAAGAATCCACTGGCGATCATCAGGAGAGTATTAACAGAGGATGACGACCAATCGGTAATCACCGTCGCGGATCAATGAAAATTTCTTTTCAAGCCACCCTTTGCCCACAGAATTGTTCACGGACCGTAGCTGTCTTGATCGACGAGGAACGTGGCAAGAACGTATACGCGTACCTCGTTATTCTAATAACAATAACGATAAAACGAAAAAAGTAACAAAAATCAAGCGAACAAAAGAAGAAGAATCGTATCCTATAAAATTATCCTCATTATCACGCCAATCGGCTTGAAACAGCAGAGGACCATGAAACATTCGATTTAAGACTTGTTCAACCGCGAGGAAACTATCACCGCCGCGTGTCATCTCCATTTAATTCGAGGCTAGCCGGTTCAGTTAATTTGACGGAGACGCTCTCGCTACCGCGTCGGCTAGACACCGCCTCTGTAAATATTTATGAAAGTCCCGTAACAATTTTTAATCCACTTGGTCGACGGTGGCTCGTTCCACCGGAAAACTTCTCCCACCGGACGGCGAGAGCGGGGAACGAGAGCCAGGAGAAAGAAGCGACCGGGACTGATGCATAATTTATCGCGGCCGGAACAAGAAGAAGGTGTTCCGCAACTCGGACTGGCCGGCAAGGAGATGGAAATCGCGTTGCTGAATATCATTCGTCGCGTACGTTTCCACGTGCGAGCAGAAATTTTCACTGTCCCCTGGTACGTGGCATACGATATTTGTTGCGACACACGAAACGCTAGTAGAGAGCGCGATTCTTCTGGTATCCACTGATCAATTCGACGCTCTCTGCGATGTCGTTGCGGACGTTTAAATAAATTCGACTGCTAACAGCGAGCTGATTACCCTCGTCTATTATAAAAAGCGAGATGCACACGACCGCTTTGATTTCACTTTTGTTGTTTTATCCGTCGAGAGCCAGTTTACGTCGAAACTTAGATTTCGAATCCTTTCTCGGCAACGGAAGCTTGTTACTCGAAGGTTACCATTTAATTAAAGTAAAAGCGTTGAGAGGCGCGTGCGAGGGGCAACTTTTATTGAATTTTTCCCGATAGCGCTTGGCATCGAGCGGGCACGTCTCGCGATAGTTGGCTCGATCGAGAACGCGCGGAAGAACAACGGAACGGAAACGGGGAGAATTATTAAATTCAATAAGTTTCATTGCACGCTTAATGCTCGTCTGTCCCGAATAGCTGCGCGTACCATCGCGTCTGGTGAACCAGTCACGTGCGAAACTTTCAGCATGAATGTTGCACGGGGCTCTCGTAATAGCCATCTGCGGAAGGCACCGCGCAACTTCCGAGGGAACGCGTCGCGTTGCATTTTCCGCGTGCAACCACGCTTCCGGTGGGAGCCTCGCGTTCGCATTCGAGCGCGCGCGAAGAACAAACGAAAGCGCGCCGGCGGGCGTCTCTTCTTGTTTAACAGACGCCAGATAACAGTTCCTTAATTGAATTCTTTAATCACCGCGCTGCTTGGAACATCTGGGCAACCTGAATTTTCTAATTATTTTTTCCCGTTTCAATTTATTTAAATTAGAAACATCGCGGTGCGAGCGCGTCGAGGTAGCGTCGAGTTATTAAAACACAGGCATCCATTTAATCGCGCTGAACAACGGAACGAGAGTTGAGTTTTCATATCTCACGCATCGATATTCGCAAAACCGTTGGCGTATCGTCGGGAAGAGAACAATTCGAATACGCCTGGCGCAGCCCAGCAATCGTGTCGCGTCCCATTAGAAATCTGGCTCGTTCTCGTCGGAACGTGCGATTTCTATGTGACGAGCAATCGTTGCGTCTCGTTAATTTGAAATTCCGCCGTTCCAACGACGTCCCATGGAAAGGTCGCAGTAAACGCGACGTTTACGCGTCACGCCGGCAGAGTTATTGGCTGAATACTGCATATTAACCGATCCGCCGGCGAGCCAAATCCGATTTCCCCCGGGGGATGGACGTAGTCGCGACGTGGATGCTCTCTCCCCGCGGGATCGACGACGATTTTCCGGCTACGGACGCAGGATTTCCGCGGGAACGATCGAACGGAAACCCCGACCGAGACGATGCGCCCAGCTATTTTTCGGTCCCGTGCAAGCGCGATCGTTAAATCGCTTCTTGGATACGACGATCTCGGGGTCTACTCGAATGTCGCGGCCATTTAACAACTGTCTTTTACGCGGAACGATGCGGCGCGCCGATACCAGGCCGCGATGAGTTTTATCGCCGCGTGAACCGCGTACGACCGGCGATTTTCAACGCTCGCCACTTTTCCCGCGGTGAACAATTTACGATGGGTTTTTAAAAATGAAAACGCGAACGTTACGGCGAACGCGGCGGCCACTTGTGGTATCGCGAAATTGATATTTACGGCAAGCGTGGAGCGGAGAGGGAACGTTTTGACGTGACAATAAAAACTTTTTATAACTATTCTCCTCCCTTTTTGCTAGATAAAATTTTCATCGTTACGGCTGCGCTGTATGCTCGCGTAATTAAATGTATCGAAAACGTTGAACCGTTTAAACGAGGCACTTTCACTCTGTCCACCGGACGGGATAAATAATTGTGCCATATAATAAGTTTGGAAATTTATCGCAAAATACACGACGGGGAAACTGTTTACCGAGAAAACCGGAACCGCTTTGACGGGACTTCGGGTAGCGTTGTGGCTCCCTACAGGCGGAAGTCCTTTAATTCTGAAACTTGCGGCAAGTTTGTTTAATCCGGCCGAAAAAGCTCCCCCTCGATCACGGGGCGAAGTTTCCGCGGTGGAGGGATGCCATGACTTCTGACGCCGCGTTGTTTCGACGATCGGCGGCGGTGGCTCGAGTCTGTTCTTTGAACTTCGATAATAAGGTAAGCGTCCCGCAGTTTGCCACAGTCTCTCCTCCCTATCGATGGAGTCGAGTTTACAGCGGCGGCCGTTCGAAAGTTCATACGAAATTAAGGAGCTGCCGTTTCGATACGGCGTGGCTCGCGTGTCTTGCGGACGGAAATGCAATTTCCGTTCTGTACGTCCGTCGAATAGCGATCCAAGGGTACAGTATCGCAGTACTGCGAGTGATCTGTGTTGAGAGACTGCCTTACGATACCAACGTAACATGGTAAACCATAAACCGTGTACAATTCGCAATATTTCTCTCTGCGACGAGAAACAACGTTTCTCGAGATGATTGTAACCGTCAAATAATTACTAGAACCCATAGAAACGTTAATTATCCGATGGAAATATAGAAGAAGGAGCTTGCTGAGGAAAAACGGGAATACATTTCGTTTACTCGAGCTTTCGTTAGTTATCAACTGACGGCAGGGTAATTATCTAACTAAACGCACGCGCGATTCCACCCTCGCCGAAAGGTGAATAGGCGCGGGAGGCTGGAGAACGCGGAAGACGGCCAGCGTCCCGGTTAAGGCAACCTGAACATTAGGGGAGCTTTTCATACGGAAAATAATAACTAGGCTAAAGGGAGGGCGACGACGGAGGCTGAGGAGGTGGAGGAGGTTCAGCGGGGAATAAAAGATACATGGATTTCTTGGTGCGCCATGCGCGACGACAACGAGAAGCCAGACGAGCGCGGAACGCAGCTCGGAAGTCCTGGATAGAGAAGGGCCCTGCATAATGGATCCTCCGAACAAAGAGACCCGGATGAAGACCTCTCTGAACGTTTACGAGCCCGCCGTTGCGCCGTGTCCCCTCGGCTGGAACGTGTAGCTTACCGATTCGAATGGAGAAACAGTTTTTTAATTAACAAGCCAAGCTTCCTTGAGGATCGCGTAGGAGAGGCGCCGCTTAGCGAAAGGATTTTCATTGTCCTTTTACGTTCGTCGCGCTTCAGCGAACGAACGTTACTGCTGATTAGACGCAATTACAGTTAGCTGCTTGTTCTTCGTTTCTCCCGATCTAACCGGTGATTCCTGGCTAAACGTATGGAACGACCAGACGAGACTGTCCGAACTTCCACCGAACGAATGAATGTTCGTTACTGTAAACGGGGTAGATTTGAAAATATTGCCTCTCGTTAGTCGATTTCTACTACGCGATCTCTACCAATTTCCGTGCTCGAGATATTCTCGCGTCTTTTCTCGCGCAGATGATTTAGCCTTTCGATGGAACGCGTCTCGAGCGAGCGGAGGAACGCGACAAAAGGGGGAATCGAGTGGAAGATTGTGTAGAATTATTAAGAAAACTGTGTGTATCGTTCGCGGTTTATCTCTGCTGATAAATGAGAGGAAAAAGCGTTTGATTGATGATGGTGGAGAAATGTTTTGTAGCAGCAATTAACGGGAATTTTAAATCTTAAGCTGCTCTAGAAAACGCGATCGCGAGTAACAATAAACGTGGAAAGATGGCAAGAGGAAGTGCTTAAGTGTCTTTAAAAAGCACATTTCATTCGACATAATTTCCAAGTTATCATTAATTATCCTAGAGTACGTTGTGACATCTCGCTTATTTCGAGAGATTCATAAATCACAGTGTCTTATGAATTTTCGTACGAAACTACTATCATTTGTTAGATTTATTGTTAATCTCTCATCTGGGTGGTGTTTAATGTGCCCCCTCGCCCAATTGGGAATATGCCAATAAGGTTGTACTTACTTCCTAGTTACACATACCTCACTGAAACAGTTGATGAAAAAATCCAGATGTGCCACGACGCCTTTCCAGTGGGTGAGTCCTTCAGTTACTTCGTTGCGAGGGACCAAGTCTCAATGTCGACATTGAGGAGCATCCACGAGGAACCTAGAGGAGGTGAATTCACTACGTGCTCGCGTGTACGCTCACTCTGACCCTTTTTGAATTTTTATTTGAACTATCCTATCATTGGACTAGCTCAGTAATTTTTATTCATTTCGCAAATTTATAGATGCACCAAACCTCCCAGTCGCAGTTCTATTCGATTTGGCCAGAGCCCCGTCAGCCACCGGGCAAGCCCAGCGCCCAGGTTCCACCACGAGGAGGTGGGGATGGCACTTCCTGGACACCCAGGTTCTGGAACCCATCATTTATTAGATACCTCATTCGGACCCTCCATTGCCACAGCAACGAAACCCAACCACGTCCCCGTAGAATTCCACGTAGCAGCCGTGCCGTGTTTTCCGCCAAGAAAGTACGTTAAAAATGAAGCGGCTCGTTTACTTTGTTTGCTCGAAAATCTTATTGCGCCGCGGAAAGTCGCGATTCTCAGCGCAAACGAACAGATCTCGTTACAACGGCCTTGGCTCGAACGAAGCCGTGAATTTTCCCCGAAACTCAGTTAAGTTTCACCCGACGCGGTCCCCGCGTCCCTTTGGACGACCTCCTCTTTCCCGTCCGCAATCTTCTATCCCCGAAGACAATACCTCCGAACGAGTAAAGGATCACTCGCGAAAGTACGAGCAGCGGAGGAAAGAGACGTTGCGGAATAACGCGGTGGCTGGTTTGCAAGAATCCATAGAAAGGCTCCACAGAGCTGGGCTCGCGGAAGAAGAGAAATTTCGTTGGTAAAAGGGTAGAGGGACTCGCCGCTGCTCGCGACGCTCCAGAAACTTTAATCCGGCTACAGGGGATCTAACTTGGCGAAGAAATCGGCGACAATTCCCCGGGGAACAATAACGATCTCAAAACGAACCTGTTCGTCGCGAGCCACGCCAGTTTGATACAATACCTACGGAAACAACCGGATGAACACGTGGACGGTGAAACGAATCGTCTCGTGGAATTGAATTTCAATAACGGCCATTCCCACTGAAACATTACGCGTTTTTAGTTAACGATAATTAAATTTCAACGGCTGCTGCGTGTAAAAAAAGATGGAAACAGTTCGATAGCCTGGATCGAGTACAGCGTTGATCTCGCGATGCACCCTCCCCTGGGAAAGCAGCCGATAAATAAATTTGTTTCGCTCGTAGACGTGCGCAATTATCAACAGACGCATACCGTGTTACTCTCCCATTAATCGCGACGGGAAATTGTACCGCGACATTCGCGATCGAAAGAGGGGTTGAAAATCCGAAATTGCGTCCCTCTCGATAATCGCAAGGGGCCTGTGACCTACTATGCACCATCAGAATCGAGGAACTAAACGAAACAGGTAGAGAAACCACGAGCAGGAGTCTTTGAGCTAAAAAAAAAAAAAGTAAGGGTACGTCCGATCGCCTCTCACGGTGCTTGCGGGGACCTGTTCGCTTAACAAGAAACGAGTGAAAGGACCAGGCGGATCGCCGATACAGAGGCTGCCTTCTCTTATCTCCATCCTCCGCGTGATTTATCAACGAGAGGTGGCTCCTTTTTCCGGCTTCTTGCCGTTTAAAGGGCCGCGCGGCGTAATGAGGGTGCCCCGACAAAGAGTCGATCGTAAAGTTTGAAGACCCCGCGCATCGACCGCGAGAGCGTCGCGGCGAAATGCCCGGCGAGTACTTAGACTGGTAATCCTGGTCGATGGGGTGGTTTCTGGGACGAGCAACCGGGGGGAAGGGGGTGAAAGGGATGAAAAAAAAAGGAGAAGAAAAGAGGAAGGAGCCGAGGAGGTCAGACTGGGACAGGCGAATCGAACGATACTCGCCACGGTGGTCGAGGAAACGAGACGGTGAGACGAAGAAGATACGAAGAGGATTGCGGCTTGACGGCTTTAACAAAGAAACTGCGAATCAGTAGTGACCTCCGGCTACGAATGGTTCGAGGAATTGCGAACGAGGTAAGCACGGGAAACCGGGCTTTCTAGCTTTAGCTGAACCGTGCGATAAAAAGAACGGGGTACGTTCCGTATGTTCCGACACTTTATCCTCTGCTACCGACGCGGGTATTTAGCGGTACTCTTTCCCGTGCGCTGCGAAATATTCTATTCGATTATCTTCCGACGCTTCGTCTTTCGCTGTTCGAGGGAAGCGTAAAAATCTGAAGCGTCGAATAAACTACATAGCAGTTCGATTCTCTTACCCAGTATGCAGCTCTCGCAGCGGCGTTCAGATTAACTGCCCTATACAGGCGAAAGAGCTTTTCTTTACGGCTGATAAAGAAATCAACGGCTTTCAGCAAGTGGTGATCGGATTTTCTTTCGCCCCCCGGAAACTCATGAGTTATTTATTCGTTTCCTCTGTGCTCCGTTCGGCTGTATCTCCATGTTATCGATCACTCCGCCATTTAACGAACATTCGCATTCCCACTATGAATTCTAGTCGATCTTTTTTTTTCCCGCTCCCCTTTTCAGCTCATTATGGAATAATTAAAGCTTGCTCTGGTGTAAAAGGAACAGCGGTAACTACATTAACCGGCGTTAAATTACGATACCGTGCAATTTATAGGTCGAGCGAAACAAATTTTTAGATCGAACGCGCATCGAGAATTTCATATTGCTCCTCTCGAGATGCAGCCTATAATAATCACTCAAATTATTGCTCTCCGCGGGGCACGGTAATGCACGCTGATATAACTGGTAACAGGCGAATTGTAGCTACTTTGCAGATTCCCGTTAAAAGCGAGGCGTTCCACTTTTGCGCCGGCATTGCGTTCATAAAAATGCCAATTATATATTCTTCGTCGCTGTTCTATTCAACGTCGCTGAAGAAACGCGTAATATTGCCTCTGTTCCTCGCCAGTCGGATCTAATTGCAACACTATGACCAGAGATGACAAGTTCAATATTCTTATAAAGAGAGACTCACTTCACAAATCTTATTTAAAACATAAATAATTCTCGATTTAACGTACAATTTTACAACTGTCTCAAAATTTCATATCTATTAAATTCGATCCGTTGAAAAAATACCGTGCGTGTACATTTCGGTACGAAACGTTGTGTCGCAGACTTTTTACGAACATTCTACCGACCCGAACGTAATATTTCACCAAAGCGTTAGATATTAAAAAGAAAGCCACGTCACTTTTCCAATTTTAATTTTGCACGTATTTCGGCACCTCTTTACAAATTCCATAAATCGTGTCTCGCAAAGGGGTCGCAATTCTACCCGAAGAAATAATAAATGAATTTTTATTGCAGACAGAACCAAATGAAATGATTAACCTTTTCACGCTAGAACGGCGACTCTCACTGGCCACGATGTTTCGCATGGCAACTCGAGCGAGAGGCGACAATCTCTGTTTATACTGAATTTCGTTATCTCCAGTTGATAGAAGCGAAGTATTGGTCCCTCAGGCTGTTTATGTCTACGATTGGAAAGTGACATTGTGACGTAAATTGGGGATTAAGATAAATTTCTTCTACGACTGTAGTTCTGAATACGATGTGTCTAGCGTTAGTGTAGTTTTGACGATTGTAGCGAGCACATGTATCGTGAAATTTTGTGCCACTCGTTTGAAAGTTTTAACGCGAATTTGATTTTCAATTGATCGGAAATTTATCTATCCATGGTAATATTGGTGGTAGAGCAAGTATGAACAGTGATGACGTATCGGGTGTGAAAAATAGAGAAATTAAGAGTAATAGACAGTGAATCCGGAAGTAGCAGCGATGACTCATAAGATTCTGCCAATTCAGGATATCTTGGTAAGTGTTTATGTAAAATATCACACCAAACGCAACTACAGAACTCGAACTTCGATAATTATGTCTTTCAAAGTGTGAACACAGATAATATATCAAAATATAATACTTTCATATGTTAATGCGTATATAAATTCATTTACGCGCGAAATCGTCTCGAGTTGCAGTGCCACTCGACCAAAAAAGTCGTCGAGCGCAGAGGGTTAAAAATCGCCCAATAAAATTCGCCCCCTTTTCAGGCGTCGTGAACGATCCCATGAAAAATTGCGCCCTTATTTCCTTGACGTTTTCCCAGTCCGATCGACTAATTACGTTACCACCGTGCGCTAACCACCCGCTATACGGGTAGAGATAGGTGATTACGCGTTTAAGACAATCGAAAGTAATTACGCAAAGCCGCGTGGCCTTTGTCGAAAGTACGTCCATCAATAACGCTCGAATTACGATGAAGGGATATCATGTGGGCGTGGAAAAAGATACGAAATCACTCCCATGACCTGGTTTAATGATAACAGTATCTCGTACACGATCATTAATTCCTTTCAGCGGATCAGAGAAGTATTCGAAGCATTTATGGAATTTTTGTTGTAATCGTATCTTAAAAGGTACAGGGGGATAATAACAGAAAATTTGGACGGTAAGAAACTTAATGGCACCGGGAAATTTCGAACCATTTATCTTGAAGATTGGATTCATTATGAAATCACTTCCGACAAATTCTGTGAAACGTTACTCAATCATTTATCAGGCGGAGGTAATGAATTCGCGGGATGAAAATCTTTTACAGGGGAATTCTAAATGTTAACGCGAGAAAAGAGGTCGTTGCAGAATTGATTTTGAAATTAATCAAAAATTATGCATTCATATTCCATGTGCATCGTGTAATCTGCAAGGGAGACCAGAATTGGTCGAAAATGGAACGAACTAGAGCAAAAGCAGTTTCGCTTGTCTCTTTCTTTTTTTTTTTTTTTTGCGAGAGGACAAAGAGCATCGAGAACAAAAAGGGTGTCTTTTCCTTACTCTGTCGTAGTTCTCGTTGAAAGGAACCGAGGCAGGTGAAAGGAGAAAAAAAGACGAAACGGAACTAAGTGTTTCCATTAACCAAGCTACTTGCCCTCCGCCTTTCTGCTGGTTGCAGCCTCTTAAAAAAATGAAACGGCTCGTGTTTTTCATATAGTTGTCTACTTGAAGCTTACTCACCTTAAGAGGGTTAGTAAAGCGGAAAGTCGAACGACGAGCCGTGGATTTAGATGAAGATATGTAGCCAATTTCTATCTACGACAAAATTACCAGCCAAATCCACCTTTATCGATGATACGAACATTTGTTTAATTAGGGAATCAAAATTTCATGATCGTTAACAAATTCGCTACTCGAATACCAAAGGTGTTATGCAGAATTTCATGCAATTAATCACAGAGCCTCGATTGCAATAAATCGACGCGTACGGGACCAGGCTACTCTTTTTATTCGTAGGTCATCGGTTTGCAATTATTGCGACGCTGAAAGGCCCGTCGCGACCAGTAAACAATAATTAGTCAAAAGAGAAAGAGAGAGATCCATGACTGCGCGTTTTAAGCAACATCGGTAACGATTGCTCCACCGGCGGGACTCGTTACAAGTGCGATTAAATCGCAAAAATTGAATACACCGTGTAGCACGTCGCGTCGATTATTAATTGATCAAACGTCGGATCTGGGCGCGTTTAAAATGTTGATTAACGAATGGCCACCTTTTATTCGCCTTTCCACTTTGCCGGGGTACTTGCAGAATTCGAAATTACGCTTTCGCTTAAATCGAGAGGCACTTAACGCACATACGAGGATCGTTCGCTCTCGTTAGATACAGGAAATTTCAAGGGAGCTTTAACTTGAAAGCCTTCCGTTGCGGAGAACGCAACAAGTATGCAATCCTATTGAAAATGCAGTGACTAGTATTCAGAAACAGACTGCATCGCGTTGCACGATAATTTTTCCAAGTAATACCGTCTCGCGATGAAATTTCGTTAACCTCCCCAATAAATTCCCTATCATCGTCGACCATTTCCTGGCTACAATTCTTTGCAGCCACATTTCTTTTACGATGAGAAATCGATACTTAACGTTCTCTAATCATATTAACCGGCGTGCAATCGACGTCATACGTAAGTTCAAGAACGTCTTGACGGTACACTCGACTCGGCTAGAATCGTCCCGATGTAACGAGCCAGGGGAAGAGAGGAAAGAAGTACGTAGGAAGAAGAAAGGGGAACGTTGCGATCGGAGTAACCTCTCAAGGGTCACCTCGACATAATCGAGCTATTCGCGGAATACGAGGCTCGATCGACTATAGAGAATGTAGAGCTGATTAAAATCGGTAGCCATTCTCGAGAATTACTATCCTGATCAGAAATCGTGCCATTTACCACGGTTTTGGGGAGCTGGCAACCATTTCGACTCAGCTCGATGAAATATTAAGCAGTTATCATTTTTATTTCGTCGTCGTTGAGCGAAATACAGCGAACAGCGATTCATGAACGGGATCTTCGACAGGTGGCAAGGCACGATGACCATTCAGAAAGGAAAAAGAAAAGGACAGAACTATGGCGATCTCTGTTCATCTTGGACGATACAAAGCGCGTGTGATTGAAGTTAACGAGCATCGACGCCTGCTTGTATTTACCAGCTTGGAAACGGGGACAATGACGGGCACTGTGGGATAATGGTCCACGCTTCCAAATTTTTCACGTGCCAATTTTTAATCAGTCACCACAAAATCGTACGCAATATCGCCGAGGGGAGAAGGCAGGCACTGTTTTCACAGGATACACCGTCGAGTGCGTGTACGGCGAGCGAGTAATTAAAAAATTTGTTTCGGAGAGCGCCGATGTACATCAACCGATTCACCGGTGAGTAAATTGGTTCAACACCTGTCCGTTCGCACGAAAATATTTGCGAATGTAAATGCGCAATTCCACTCTATGTTAAAACGTTGTTTTAATCAATAGCAATAATCAAAATTATTGTCTCCATTGGAAAACACGCGCTATAATTTCTTAACAGCAACGAGGACGTAATTAAATTAATTTGTTGTCACAGAATGCACTCGAAATTATTTCATACACGAATTAACCGAAAATTAATCAAACGATAATTTACCAAATTTCGAGTGATCGCGAGCATATCCTAACAACACGTGTGTAGCCCTATAAAACCAGCAAACCGTCGAATCGTTCGATTGGATAGCCGATTCGTGCGACCAGCGAAACAAGGATTAGAATCCCAGACCACCACCCCGGTTCTCCAGCTAGAAACTCATCGGACCAAATGATTTCACGCGTATCGGCTCTATCGCGCGGGTGCCCCTCTTAATAGAAACGAGACTCGCGTGGGCAAAGTTAACGAGCATCAACGATGGCCGCGTATTTATCAGCTGGGAGGCACGAACGGAACGACGGGTGACCGTCGGCGGAATGATGGATCTCCTAAATAGAGGAAACTCGGGGCGCGCACCCCCCACGCTCTGGCCACGCGCCAGGGACCACTCGCTACCCCTGACATTTATGCGTTATTAATGCATCGGAAACATTTCGCCTCGATTGCCGTGACAATGGATTTAATCGTATACCGGCGAGTCAACCTGCAGACGACGCGATTCTCGCTGGCTCGCAAACGGCATCGAACCGCCGCCTCTCGCTCTGCGGAACGATGTAACCAGGCCTGGTTCGCCTGGTTGGCTCGGCTGGGATACGCCCGCACGGTTGTGTCAGCGACTTTTTCGTCCACGTCCGTCCACCAGCCTTCCATTTTCTGATCGCTCTATGTATCCGCTCCTAAACTCTTCCAGCCCTCCTCGCCGCGGTGAAACCAGGACTGGCCACCGGCCAGAATGTTTTTATTAACTGTTCTGTATAATTAGAGCGGAGCGGATATTCCGGCGGGTCGACGAGCAACGATGGGAATAGCTGTCGCGACTAACCGGTTGCTCCGCTTCTCGTCTGCAATTTATTATAATTGGGAAAGTTCCTGGGGGATGCTGCGCTCCCTTTGAGAGCTTCGTGCGGACTCTTTCGAAGGGGGATAGAGTGCTTAACGAAGGGAACACGTGGGATTAGGTACGTATCAATCGAGGTTGCATGCGGGTTGGCCGATTCGCGAGACTTGCCCGAGCGATTCCGTAGCTCGGAACACGGGCAACTAACGTCGAGAATGAACGTTTCGGGTACGGTAGAGAACATGGTACAGTCGTTAGCGACGATTTAAGCATCTTTCCGGGATATAATCTTATATCATGATAACAACCACTGCATTATAGGACGCTGGGATGGCTCTTCCATTGTTTGCTACCCTCACAATGCTCTCGAAATCCCGTTCGGCCATCGGGAGGCATTTAAATAAGCCCAGATAAGTCCGTTTCGCGTTCAATTACGGCCGGTGGCTCGATGAATTTCATATCGAATTTCTACCAGGGGCTCTCTCTTTCTTCGGATATTACAACGAGTCCTCGGGAAAGAGAGTATCCCCGTTCAAAGGATATTATCGTCGGTGGGGCGTTCGCGACCGGCTTAAGAGGTGAAAAGAGCGCGGAAGTGGATAGAAGGCAGGCGGTGGGTTTCCATTCGCAAAAATTGAATATCGTTCGTCGCCATAACTTATGAAGTGACGAGCGAGAAGGGATATTTCGAAGGACGGCGGCGACGGGGCCAGTCGCGCTGCTGGGAAAGATTTAAAAGTAAAATGCAATCTTAGCGATGCAAATGCCGCATAAATCGGCAGAGATATGCGGCAACCGGTGACCAGTTGTGCGCGAGTCAGTCTGTTCACCGAATTCCACTTGGTCTCTCACTTACGCATTCTGATAATAACACCCTTCCTTCCTTCCTTCCTTCCTTCCTCGCCGTTTCGTCCGCTGCTTACGCTAATAAACTGCCACGTTCAGGACTCGTCGATCGGCTTAGTTGCCGACGCGAACGAGAATCACGATCCTCGTCGGACATTTCTCGAATACGTGCGATTTGAGACGCGACACCGGCTGGAAACGTCTCAGTCCCGCCTTTCCCTCTATCCTACTATAGATAGAAGAAGAATCCCTTTGGGATCGATGAACAGACAGGATTTTCTGAGGATTGAAAGACACGGGCAGAGGGAATGAACATTCTCGCGGAAGAATCTTTCGTTACTTTGAAAAATTCGATGGTTCACTCTCGACGTCAAACGTTTGGAAGATTAAAATAGTTCCCAATTCTTACATGGAGTTCGATGTAGATTTGTTTGAGATTTAAGTCGTAATTAATACGCGTCGTATGCGTGTACCTATTTTCATAGTAATCATAGATAATCAAAATTCAGAATAGATGAAATCTAGAAAGCAAGGCAAAAGCAAGAGATAAGGAGGGAAAAGTTCCGGAAAAATACGTCACTCGTTACCCATTACGATTCGTGGAATTAGATTCGTTTATATATCTGGTTGGATATTACAGCCATGAAATGGTAAAGACTCGAGTAAATGAGAACTCCAGCTTAATGGATCTTCCGTTAAGCGAACTTCCTACTTCCAGAGCAGGTCGGGAAAGATTGGAAAGGCGAGCCGGAACGGCTGAAGTTTTTATCAATTATTTTATCAGGAGTACGGGGTATTTACTTTGGCGATGCGAAATAATATGATTTCAACAATATTAAACGATCAACTTGACTTATGATTAATTACCTTAAGGAGGGTCTACAAAGTACTTTTCGATTATCGTTATGAAGAGGCTTTATCGAAACTTTTATCGAATTACGCAAACGGAGTACCGCGTAGTACGTCGAAGAAGTATAGAAAGAGTTGAACTTGTTGAAAATTTATTAGCTTACTCTCGCTAGAACGAAAGAAACCCCCCTTAAAAAAACACTGAAAAAAGCCAAGAATTAGAAATTTTTCTCCACCACATTTCAACCGGTATAATTCTTTAATGTTCCAGAAATTTCAAGCCAACTTTGGCCAAGTTACGCGAAGCATCAAACAATGGTTAAACGAAAACGCGAGGGAGCTCTATTCTCCGTCCACGGAATCCGCGTTATTTCTCAAAACGGGCGAGAGACTCCAAGAAGAACGATTTAGCGGGCAAAAAGTGTGACGTGGAGGATGCAAATGAGAGCAATTTATCGAAGGGACGGAACGGCAGACGCTGTTCGCATCGAAGTTCTTCCAGCTTCGAACGTACTTATTCATAAACAGGTGGATTTCCAGTGGGTATACCCGCCTCGTATTTCACATAGCCCGACGCGAAGTTCACTGGAAGACGCACTTACCTACATCCACCGTGCCAAGTTACGACAGGAATATTTGCAACAACCACGTTTCTGCGCGAGAGGAAATCTGACTTAATATCGAACCGCACAGATGTTCTCGCGTTATTGAGCAATACCTTCGAGATGTTAATCGCGACAGGACCCTGGATACCAGGACCTTTAACTACCCATTTCTCAAGGGTACGAGAAAATGAGAAAGCGAATTGAACTTTACTGTATTTTATCGCACCATTTTCTGTTTCAGACGATTTTGGAGTAGCAGAAACGAAGAAATTCTCAATGTAAGTACAAACTCGCGTTAGATTCGACTGATTGTCATCTTTTACTATTATATACAGGACTAATTTCTCTACAACTCTAGTGGTAAAAGCAAAGTTATAGAATGCAATAATTTGTATGTTAATAAACAGTAACTCGTTTATCGGAAACTAATCGCACGACCCGCAACAGAAACAAAAGTTCCCATTAGTTCGTTCGCTTTATTTTCGTGCTTCCGTGGTCCTCCTATTTTTCCCTTTCGTGCGTTAATACATCGCGACACTTCTAAATCTATCTTCCCACCCTTTCACAGCGACATAAACACCACGAAGACAAAGTGAATTCCTGGACAGCAAAAGTGGGGAAACTTTTCGAGATTACGCGAGTTCCCGGATCCAACCTGTTAGTCCCAGGTCGTTTGCTCCGCGGACAGTACAGCTCGTTCTTCCGACAGGCCAGAAAGAGGCGAACAATTAACTTCGTACGGGAACCGTACGTTGAGTCGTGGCCAGAAAATCGTGCCGGATACTGCTCGCATAAACCTGAACGAAATACCAAACTTGAAGCACTGAATTTAGAAAATAACTTGTGATTCATGACGATCTCCGAATCGTTTTCAATTTCTTAAATTACGCGGGTTCACAAGAGAATTAATGGAACTTTGTAAACGCCATTTACGCTCAGAAATTGTTAAGACGCGTAGTCGCGAAACGTTATCGAGGGCGATAAACTTTTTCCCCAGCTCGATCGGCAAACGCAGCTGAAACATGGCCGATCGAGTGGCACGATCGTAATCCTGAACGAGTGAATTAATACGAAAGGAGCCGAATAACTTTACGGCCCTCGAGTAATACCACTTTGATAGCCGAATATATCTGCCAGTTACAGTTGAGAAAAAGAAATTGCTAATAATATTAACTCCTGATCGAAGAGGGACATTCATTCCCGTTGGATTAATTGGCTAAGAATACGATTCAGATTTTACTCTTATTTCTACTGGAATTTTGCGGCACTTTAGTGAAACGATTCTTTTGAAACATTTTTAGAGAGAGAGAGGTGGAAAGAAGGTGTACAGAGGAAAGTTGGTGAAAGGTGTGAGGCGTATAACCACCGCGACGCATTAAATGCAACGGCGTTCTAAGAACGATAGAAAAATTGGTACGACGGGCGGGCAGAAATGTCGACGTTAATGTTTATAACATTATCGAAGTGGAACAGAGCTACTCTGAATTTGCCCGAGGTCTCGAAATGCAGGAAGCTATAACCCCTCGCATTACTTCCTCATCTCATCTGACGTCCGACCAGCGAGCGCTCCGCTTCCGCTTTGCAGTGGCGCATAAATGAAGACAGACGGTATTGACGTCGTGGAAAACGACGGGAATAGTAACTCGTGAAAGAAAACGGGGGAAATTCGCTGGCGGCAAAACGGCTGGGAACGCGGAAAAATTCTTCCATTGCGAAATACGCGATTAAAGGGTAAACGGAAACGTGTAACGTTACAGGAGCATTGCGAACGATTCAGGGAAATACAGTTTATTTTCACGATCCCGTTTGTGCCCGAGTGTTTAGCCAACCTTCGCGTAAATCTACTTTGCGAGGCTGCCATAAGAACGTTCCCGTTAAAATCGAATTCCGCCAAGGATAAATCCTTTAAATACGCGTCGTTCCTTTTTATATAATGCAAGTTTCGTTGGATGCAAAGGATTCGAAAAGGAAATTGCGAAGCTCGAGAGGATTAGCGCGTACGAGAGTTTAACGCTATACAGTTGGAACGTTACTTACAGCGGTAGTCAAAATGCAAAACTTCCCTTATGGAAGTTGAATGGGGACAACTTTGGGCCTTCTGTCAAATGCAAACGCTAGATATAGAAAGTTTCACCGCTTACGCGTCATACTTTGTAGATAACTGTAATTTTGAACATGTGTGACTGCCGCGACAAGAAGCAAGCGAGCGCCGACAGTAGTATTCGCGTACCATATATCAGCCGCAAGTAGTAATGGTAAGTATGACACGACCGCTGAGGGCAAGTCGCTTCAACGGCACTTGCGAACAGCCTCGTAAGATAGAAAATTTCATTATAATTTATCTCACGTCCTCTTCTCTATGTCACTTGTAACATTATTTTGATCGAATACCTTTAATTGAACAAAAATGATTATCCTCAACGTCTTTAGCTAACTGCACGGGAAACAGTAAAAAGAATGCGTTGTACAGGTGGAACGAGCCGAGTACATAGTGCTTAAAAGTTACCTTAATTACCAAAACTTTGGTAGGAATTTCACACTACGTGCACTGGTAAAACCAACGCTCCATTCGTTTCAGTCTTAACTTAGAATTAACTGCATCTTAACGTACGTTTTAATCACCTCTCAAAGCTCGCATGTCTTTCAATTAAAATGTCCGTTTTTTTCTCTTGATTAAAAGAGTCGGAAGGCGTCAAATTTCCACAGTTGGTAAATTATACCGGCAATAATCTCTCTGGTATTATAGCAGGTATTATTGCGCGAGCAACGTGACCTATTAATTTAGATTTAGATTACAAGCTCGATTCTACCGGTTTCAATTATTCACGCCTGTGGAGTGAGTAAGCATCGGGAAGGGAATCAGAATTCGTTGCTATCATGCCGTTCCAATTATTGATCACGAAGCATATGCCGCCACTGAATTATCTACGCAAACAATACTGCCAAATTATTTACAGCTGCGAATCAATGCGGTAATGTGCCAAGAATTGATGTCTATTCGATTTAAGACTTTGCTCGATCTATCGCCTAATTCACCCTACGAAACACTTCACTTGACAATACTCGATACTTTTTTTAATTAGGTAAGACAATCGAAAGTGCTTAGAATATCAACAGTGAATTTAACAACGTATCGTTAAAAAAATGATTTAAAAATTTCGAAAGAAATAGAGAATTAGGAAGCTCTATCGAATATTCGTGATAACCACGCGCGATATAAATTTCATTGGATCGTTCAGCTACCGTGATCCAAATTCATTGTTTGCCTGATCCTATTGTAATCGTTCGATGGGCAAAGTTTCCGCGAGCCACGGCCACAGGCCTCGTTAAAAATATGTACCACTCGGCTAGCAGATCGTTATTTGGCTTATCGGTCCGAATGCGGATACCGCGATGCAGCTGAATTATGCCGCGAATACTAATGACCGGGTCCAACTGCACGCCGTTGAAAAATGGCGCATTTTCGAGCTACGCTTCGCCACCCATTTCTGCCCCCGCCACGCGACCCCGCATAGTTCGTTAATAGGTCAGCCGATAATTTAAGTGCGGCGAACTAATCCGTGACTATCGGCGCGACTTCATCGACGAAGCAAGAATAACGTCCGACGCCCCTCGGGAATCGAACTTTTATCGTCTAACTCTTCTTAATCCCTGCGGTTTATTGTTGGAGTTTCACGACGTTAATAACATCGAGTTGTGCAACTTGTTTCCTTCCCTTTTTCTGTTTTCGCGACGGTTGTCGGGACGAGGATGATCGATAACGCTACCTGAAAAGCATTATTACGAAAGTGCCTATAATTGGCGTCCTTAGGTAATATCTAACGCAATGAACTTTAGAGATTTCCAGGAGAAATAATAGAAATCGATATCGTACTTAGGTTTCGAGTAAAAATGTTGAACTTTTTTTTAAATACCTACATTTTGTCCATAATTGCAAGAGAGAGAGTCTACAGTTTGCAAGTTTTTGCGGAGTAAGACGGTACATAGGGAACCACTGTGCCTTAGTTTCGCAATCTGAAGACCGTGCCCGCGATGATGGACTCGCTTGACGTTAAGCCGTCGAGATAATCCGAGATTTACAGTGGTCTAGGCCAGGATTTTCCCTCGTCGTCGGAAGCGTCGCGGTTGCACACGGGGCGCGCGTAAAACCGCGAGCCGCGACTCGTCAAAGGTTATTGAACTTTTTGCGAGGCTTCGTTCGCATCAGCTGCCTCTGCGGCAACGGCATTGTAAAACGACCGAGCCGACTTTCTCGCATTTACGGATTTAATTAAAGGGATACACGACGCGACGGTGACGGAAAATTAAAAGCCCTTCTTTCGACCCGCTAACCGAGGAGAGGCGAGTTAACTTGTTATTTAGCGCGTAATAATTCATTTCGTCGAAAAAGCTTTTCCCTTCGCATGCAGCGTGCATTACCCTCGCATTAGAAATCAATTATAGTTGTACTCGATACGAGGATTTTTTCCTTGTCTTTTGAAGCTTCGTGGTGTTTCTCGTCTCTTTCGTGAATTTCTAATTTTACCCACGATGGTGAAAGTTCTGAGCACGGACAATTAGCTGGTTGGAAGATTAATTCGTGACGAGTGCCGAATGAGACGACTGGTTTCCGCGCGGTTCGAACGAAATGGGCTAGCTTTGAGCGACATCACTGACCTAGAAACAGCGAGGAAGACACGAAATCGGCGAAATGAAGATGAGGAGGAGAACAAAAGGAATAAGACGCTGACTACGCGTCTTCGTACCGAATCGATCGAAGCGAAACGGTGAACGACTTAAATCGATGGTAATAGGAAGAGAAGAATCGCGTGGCCGAAACTGCTGACATCAAACGCATTCTTGCCATTGAAAGTGGAACGCTGAATGTAGGAAATTGTTGACGCACGTGCGAGTGGAAAAAATAAAGAAACTTTTAGGGTCCCGTTTTACGAAATTTCTCGTTTTTAAAAGTACCGAGCCTTTATATATGGATGCGAAGCTCGGGGATGAAAGTAACACGAAACGTAACACGTTGGTATACTTAAAAAATGAACTGGAAATTGAAACACATCCCTAGCACATTTTTAAGGTATCCCGTAGGGAAAGTCAATTATTCTTTACGGTCTCGAAGGGCAGAGTCTCGAAGTCCTTTAACTCCAGGACCTCTCGTTATCCCAGAGATTTCCCGAGCGATACACACAGGCGAGTAATAACGTCGGAGGGGTCCGTGGGAGGAGTTAAATGAATCGACGACAAGGAAAACGCTCGTAGTTTTTTATCAGGGTCCAGGTCAGGGAAAAAATTTATGCCACTGCATTAAATATCTTCATAGGCTATTACGCGAATTCACAGTCTCAAATCGCAGCTAATTAACTACACTTCTCAGACGAATAGCAACATTTATAACCGAGCAATCTGTATCAATCAACATCAACTTTTATTCCACGATGTACGGTTTATCATTCTAAAGTGTCTCCAAATCTTCCAGATCTCCAGACTTCCACAACTACCCAAAGTGCTTGATCAACCGCGTTCCACAAACAAATTTCATTCGTACGGTTAAATTACTTGGATTGTAACGATTACATCCAAAGACAACGTATCTGAGAATGTTACCCACGGGATTTCTTTCTTCGAATATTCACTGGCAACGATTTCTGGATCATTTCTGCTCGAGGTACGCGCACGAGCGGAGGCCAGTTACCACGGCGTGCCCAAGGAGCACGCGAAGAACCGTGAAATTCCGGAATCAGTTCTGACGGGGGCGCAGAACCGGAAGAACAGGGTGAAAGTGGAAATTACTGTATTCGTCGAGAAGCTCGAAGGCTCGCCGGGACAGAGCGCGCGTGGATTGGGTAGAATGTGAAAGTGGATAGAGATTAATTCCGGCGCTAATTTAGCGGCGGCTAGTAAGCGTCCTGGCGGAGCATCCCCGCGGGTACAGTGCAGCTTAACTCTCGGCCGCAAATGAAACTCGAGCAACGCGTCGACTCGTTTCCGTCCGCCTTTTATTTTGCCTGCTCGTTCCCGCGTATCCCAGAAGGATAGAGGAACGAGAGAAAAACGACTGGTACGCGCGGATAACGAAATTGCCTGGGAAATGACGAGGCTTCGGCTTGATCGAACCATGTGCCGCCACCGCTCGTGAGGAACGGAACTAGCCAGGCGTCGCCACGCGGTTTGGGGCTTCCGCTTGAAACTGTGTGCTTGGAAATTGTGTTTTCAGGGAATGGAATTACAGCCATAACAGAATATCAAATCAAATTTATTCGATTAGATGTATCGAAGGGAATACCGATTTTTGGTTCGAAATTCTTCGCAATGATGGATATTAGTATATAATTTGGGTGTGACTGAAAATGTTACAACTCCACTTCTGGAATTGATCGTGTAGCAGTTCTACTGCGAGGCTAAAATATTAAATGCTATAAGAAAATTGCTTCGTGTGACACCATTCGGACGACGCCTCTGTCGACGATGGCTAATACAGTTAGCTGGCCCAACGTTGATCCTCGGACAGTAACTGGCTGCCTTTTCATCAGATGGCCATTTTGTAAACCGCTATTCTCGCTAGCGGTCGATCACGACTCTGTTTCCATGTACAGTGCTGGACAAAAGTATTGGCACAGCATGATTGTTATGATAAAAATGCTTATAACTATGAAACAAATTGTTAAAAAGGAAAAATTTGTTTACACGTTTATTTATTTATTATTCTAGATTATTATTTAACAGAAACAGTAATATAAATAAAGTGATATGCGAAATAATAACAAAAACATATTTATTGAGCGTTTTAAGCATGGACAAAAGTATTGGCACAAATGATTGAAAGTACTTAGAAATTAAAAATTAATATTTGGTTGGCCCTCCATTCCTCATGATAACTTCCTTCAATCGTTTTGGCATTGAAGTTACCAATTTTTTTGTAAAATCCGGCTCTATATTGTTCCATTCTTGTAAAATAATAGCTTTTAATTGGTTTTTGTTTGTTATATTATATTTTCTAATTTTTTTTTCTAATTCATTCCAAACATGTTCGATGGGATTCATGTCTGGACTCTGGGGTGGGGTATTTAATGTATGTGCGGTATTGTAAACGATCCATTGTCGTACAATATAGGCAGTATGTTTTGGATCATGGTCTTGTTGAAAATAAAAATCACGCGGGAGATTTAATTTATTAGCACTTTTAAATAAATTTTCCTTTAATATATTTAAATATACATATTTGTCCATAATCTCATCTATGAATACTAATTCGCCAACCCCAGACGCTGCAATGGAACCCCATACCATGACTCCACCTCCTCCATGTTTCACAGTGGCTTGTAAATGTTGTGGATCCATTTCCGTATTTGGCTTTCTCCAAACTAATACTCTGCCATCTGATTTAAATATATTAAATTTAGTTTCATCTGAAAATAATACGTTATTCCAGAATGTGGGATCCTTTTTTATAAATTCTTTTGCAAATTCTTTTCTCATCTTCCGATTCTTCTTGGATATGTATGGTTTCCTTCTTGCGACACACGCAGAATATCCCGCATCTTTTAACACTCTCCGTATAGTTTTCGAACTTACTTCTTTTTTATTTTCTTCATTTAACTTTGCTCTAAGTTGTGATGAGTTTAATTTACAATTTATTTTCACTTCCTTTACAATTTTCCGTTTTTCTCTAACTGTTAACTTTGAGGGACGTCCACTTCGATTCCTACTTTTGAAATCTGATTGATTCTCAAATCGTTTTACGACACTTCTAATAGTGAATCGACTTCTATTAACACTTTTTGCTATTTCACTATAAGATTTTCGCATTTTGTGCAAATTTAATATTATTTTTCTCTCTTCACTTGTAGTTTCTTTCCCTCTTCTTGACATTGTTGCTTGTTATATTTCCTATGTTGCTAATCGACTGAACTTAAGGATGACTGTTAGAAAAAATGACTATCAGGGAATCCCCTACCTATACCATCAAGTGACAATCGGATTTTTTTCGGAGAGATACAACTACACTAAATTTTGTATAATGTGCCAATACTTTTGTCCATGCTTAAAACGCTCAATAAATATGTTTTTGTTATTATTTCGCATATCACTTTATTTATATTACTGTTTCTGTTAAATAATAATCTAGAATAATAAATAAATAAACGTGTAAACAAATTTTTCCTTTTTAACAATTTGTTTCATAGTTATAAGCATTTTTATCATAACAATCATGCTGTGCCAATACTTTTGTCCAGCACTGTATATACAAGTTTAAAATTCTTTATCTTCAATCGCTTGAATTGAGCGGTAAATGCAGAAGGAAAACTCGAGTGCGGACAAACAAGAGTTCCGCAGTATAGCTTTTTTTACGTCGATCGATCACTTAACATCGCTTTCTGAATGTTAAACAGTCCATGACTACGAGCAGATGACGGAGCACAAGACAACCATCCATATTCCCCCTTCTTTCCATACCCGGGCGTGTAACAGGTCCACAGTGTTTGCAAGAAACACGTTGTGTATATCTGTTGGCTAAGAGAATGCGCAAATGGAAAGCTATGACAACTTTTTCAAGCTACTATACGATTTAACAACTTCTCCGGAGAATATTCCAAGCATTATTTTGCACGATACGAGTCGATCGTTGTAACGATTCGCATACGATGAAGAATCGTGCAGCAACGTTGTTACGCGTAGACCAGAGTAACATATAACAATGAAAGCACATTCGAGATGCATGTCATGAACTATACGCGTACAAGAAGTCTGGTATCGATACACTGCGACCTCTACAGTGCAATTCTCGTACTGGTAGCAACACGTTGCTCAACGACCACAATTTCCTGAAGTATCCACAGCATTTAACAAACGAATTTCAGGAGAAGGTAACAAACGTTCCGCTAGACTGTAACAAAGTTGTTAGACCGCCCATAAATTCTATTTCGAGTAGCCAAAATAGAAAATACACTGTGCTAGTTTCAATTCCGCGTAAGATGGCGCTTTCATCGACCAACAGCAGAATCTAGTTCCGAGTAAGTTCTATACACGTGGTTCTTCGTGATTAAAGCGAGCCATCAGGGAACGCCATGTTTATACCGTAGGTGGTTTGGTGCGGGTCTACGTGTTGTCCATTATTTTCAAGTAACAACGTTTAATTATTTATTTACACGATACACCGCGGCACGAGATGTTCAGTGCGTGAAGTGCGCCCCGACCGACGTTGAGGCCGATTAATTATCGTAAACGGTGGATGGAGTAATCTGTTGGACGCGAACGATCTTATATGACTTGTGGACCTTCGTTTCTCGGGATTCTTTTGCTACCTCATAAATTGTTTACAAGTTGTTCACGCGCTGCTTTGCGACTAAGCAGTGTCCCTAGAACGTGCTACCTACGCTAGGAGTATAATTTCCTTTTCAGGAGTCGTCCGCAAGCATTGGATGGACGCGATGCACCTTTAGGAAAAGCATTTGCGTGTTTTGTAACCTGACAACACGTCCGAGGTTTCTCTGTCTTTATCATGTCATCGCATCTTTGACAAAGTATTAAACGGTAAGGATTCAAGGACGATTCGCGACCGTCCACGCTTTCGCGTGTCCCCTGCCCACGTGTGCCACGTTAGAGGAAAGAAATCGCGCGATTTAGTCGATCGTGAAGACACGTTCGCAAATTTTGTACCAAGCATCGAATGTTTTCTGTGAAAATAAATAGATGATTATCATTCTTGACCTTTATTCTTTGTGCTCTACTCTCTTTCCTCGCTCACGAGTTACAGCCAGTTAATTGCATTCCCGGAAATATTTCCGCGTATGTTTATGTTTGGTTTTTTCCTAGTACGTGTTCTGCAAAGATTTAAGTATGAATACAGAAAATCTGTGTAGAGTTTTAAGTACAACGATTAGATTATTGGACTATAATATCGCATATCGTATCTATTATATTTATTTATATTTTTCTGTAGGTTGTTATGTCGAAAAAAATGATTTTTAATCCAAGCACTGTTCGCGTACACGTATTAACTCCATAATTCGTTGTATTACGATTTTAATATCAACATTATAATATTTTTATTTACTATTACCTCACAATAATATTTATTCGCTATTTTTAATTAATTGTTTAATTTTTCGTGCATATTATATTTCTATTATTCAGGGTGCAATTATTTGTTTTAAAATATGATTTTTACAATAAAATTTCAGTGTACATATCAGTTTTTGGATATACGATTTTTTTAACTAACTCATTTCAATATAATGGAATACTTGGTTTCAGATCTGGAACAAGTAAATGAATTTCAAAATGTGGTCATCACAAGGTAATAACTCAAATACAAATGCTTCATCCAAAGAAGAGAAGAATCTACGTACGCTGGGCATGACATCTGCTATCAGTGTAGCAGAACCAAAGCCTAGTGATCTTAATAGGACAAATGAATTAAAAGAAGCATTAAAGCCTTATAATGTATTTGAGTCTGAAGAAGAGTTGAATCACAGGATGGAAATTCTAAGGTATACTTTGGAATATATTTTCTATTCTGTAAGGTATTGAAATTGATCGCCACTAACTGAGCCTTGTCTTGCATTTTCAATTAGTAAATTAAATGCACTGGTCAAACAATGGATACGGGACACAAGCATTGCCAGAAATATGCCACCCAATGTAGCTGAGCAAGTTGGTGGTAAAATATATACTTTCGGTTCATACAGGTTAGGGGTACATCACAAAGGTGCTGATATAGATGCCTTGTGTGTTGTACCACGTCACATCTATAGGACAGATTATTTTTCATCCTTCTTTGAGTTACTAAAAATGCAAGAAGAAGTTACAGATTTAAGGGTATGTGGTTTAGATAACATAGATAGTAATAATAATTAATTTTTTATTTAATTAAAATTCCTTTTTGGTGTAGCATTAACACAGTAAGTAGTACTGTTCACAAGCTATTGTCTATTAATATTATTTAAAATAAAAATCTTCTGTTGAATACATCATAGATGTATCTTGATTAAAATACTAATTTGTTAAAATATATTTTTCACGAGTGTTCAGCTATATTGTTTAATATCTTTTAGGCAGTAGAGGAGGCATTTGTGCCAGTAATAAAAATGAACTTTGATGGTATTGAAATAGATATGTTGTTTGCAAAACTGGCGCTTAAAGAGATTCCAGATTCAATGGTTAGTGACTTATTTAACGATAATTTATTCAAAGTCTGGCCCCTTTCTCAGTATTCACAATCACATCTAACAAATTTTATCCCCGCATGTAGGATCTTAGGGACGATATGCTTCTCAAAAATCTCGATCAAAAATGCGTGAGAAGCCTTAACGGTTGCCGAGTAACAGATGAGATATTACGTTTAGTACCTAATATAGAAAATTTTAGGTTGGCACTTAGAGCCATTAAATTATGGGCAAAACGTAAGATAACATTTTTCTCTAACATGCGCCGCGGAGTAGGGTGAATGTTTCTTACGTGTCGTTTCACTTTCTCATCTTTAGGGCATGGCATATATAGTAATGTATTAGGATATCTAGGAGGTGTGTCCTGGGCAATGCTAGTTGCGAGGACATGTCAACTTTATCCTAATGCTGTCGCAGCAACGTTAATAGAAAAATTTTTCCTCGTATTTTCGCAATGGAAATGGCCACAACCAGTACTTTTAAAGCAACCCGACAACGTTAATTTAGGTTTTCCGGTCTGGGATCCAAGAGTAAGAACCATCGACACGTTCTGGTACAATCATGCACCGCGTAACGATGTTTCGATCGACGATGGATCGCGCGTAATACGACTATCTAATCGTCCAAAGTTAAGACCACGAATCTTGCCAGTTCGAGTGTCCTAATTGCCCGAATCGGTTCATCTCGAACGAAAGAACAGCGAGTAAGAAAGGAAATTATCTTGCGGGACCAAGATTTGTCGCACGAACGCTAGTGATGTCGCAATCGGTAATTCATTACTCTTCCGTAAAAGAGTATAAAGAAAATCATATTCTCTACGCTCATAGCACATAATCTGTATAATGGAAGGCTCTATGTCATGCAGATTTATGTAAATAAATTATATGACGTCTGCGCGTAAATTGATAAAATCACTTAACGATGGAATTTATTGGAACGTATGTCGAACGTTGAACGACGCATGATTGTACTTGCAATTAAATTGTTTCATATCGATTGAAGCTTCCTAACGGCTGACAAATCTATTCTCATAGGTGAATATATCAGATAGGTATCACTTGATGCCAATAATTACGCCGGCGTATCCTCAGCAAAATTCAACGTTCAACGTGTCAGTGTCTACGAGAACGATTATGCAAGAGGCGTTCGAAACCGGGTTATCGACAACGGAAGAAATAATAATGGGGAAAGCAACGTGGGACAAATTATTTGAACCTCCAAATTTCTTTGGCAAATATAAACATTATATTGTACTATTGGCGAGAAGTGTGACTGCAGAAGATCAGCTTGAATGGTGTGGGCTTGTCGAGTCAAAAATACGGCATTTGATAGGTAAAACATTGAACACGCATTTAAATATATTCTACTGGACTGTGTGGATATGATAAAACCCATTGATAAACGCGCATTAATCATTACTGTGGCAATACGAGATGTTATATAACAATAAAAGAAAAGAAATTGTAATATGTTTAATACTGATTATTATTCATTAGTCCGCGAGAAGTTTCTAAACACTATTAAAACTGTTATATTTTTTATTATTTACGATTCGTATAACATCTTGTGAATTTTAACTTGAACTTTTCTATGGATAACGTTGAAAATGTTTCGGAATATATGTATACATATATATATATATTATTGTCGCAGCATCGGTTGCCCTGGTTATCAGCTTATCATATCATGTTGTGTGTTTGTTCCAGTTAAATGACGTAGATTAAAACAGGTTACATTTGTTTGCGCGATGTAAATTCCTCGCGTCGCTTCTCTAGGCTCTCGGATTACATACATGTTGATGCATTTTTCGCAGGAGTAAGTGGCGGTTAGCGAATCGGTGACTCGTACACATTTCTGTCTTAATCTGTGTCTTCTAAAAATCATGTAACATTGACTATGACCATTCTCTCGATATCGCAATGCTAATAATCCGCGGGTGCCAAAATGGCAAAATCCTAACTCTTAAAAACAGGTACACTGGAAAGGAATCCGCATATCACGTTGGCGCACGTGAACCCAGAGGCGTTCCCACCGTTGGAACCGGAACCGGAGGGTCACTGCTCTATGTGGTTTATCGGCTTGCTATTTGCCAAGAGCGAAAACTTGAACGTCGATTTAACATACGATATTAAATCCTTCGTGGATTCAAGTGAGTCACGCATAACGACGTACAATACATCGAGATGAAATTCTCGGCTGAACCCCGTTCGCGATTCGCGATTGGATCTCAATCATTTCCGTACGAAATTACAGTTCAGAGGCAAGCGGAACAGTTGAATATGTTGAAGGACGGTATGTGGATAGAAGCAAAGCACGTTAAGAAAAAGGATCTTCACACTTACGTATCTCCCAGTTTGTTAAAACGCGAGAGAAAAGTACGGGTTAAGTTCATTTTTGGTTTCTAATTCAGTCCCAATTGGTCCCGCGAGTTTCGACTGTCGGTTGATAATATCTTTTCGCTACGCAGGTTTCCGGCAGTGTACATAAAAACGGGAATATTGCTGGGAATGGCAACAGTGGCAGCGTTTCGCCGCGAAACCAAGGGGATACGGTGAACAAGAAGAGACGCTCGGATCAGAACCCAGACGCGTGCGGAAAAAAGCGAAGGGTAGTCAACGACGGTGAACAACCAGTGACACAGGTACGTAACTGAAGGTAACGTACGATTGTGTCACGAACGTGACTAACGAACGACGTGTCCCCAGGGAGAAGATGGGTCATTAGTGGTTCAATCTTGCGGAGAAGATAGCAATTCCGGATTTAGCTTGGACGAATACAAACAAACGCTGACAGCTGCTAAGGATGTAAGACATTGTACATATAATGAACAATAATCATCGTAAAACAGGATTAGGTAACTACATATGAACAAAAGAACAGAGCGTAGTATGTCGAATTTCGGATTCGTAAATCGGGATCGTGCGGAGGTAAGGGGCGGAGGATAGTGGTACCGTCGTTCATTTCGAACGTTCCGCTTCTTTCTCTTACTTCGATACGGCTAGACATTCCGAACCCACGACTTCACTAATTCAAAGGGGAGAGTACAGTTGCGAAGGCACGTGTTAATCACAAGTTCTCGCGTTCCTGCATGTATGCGTTTGAAATCTTTTTTCCAGTACTAAGTGGACACGCTGTACATTCACTGAGTATTAAGAAAAAAAGAAGCTAAATACGTAGAAACCGGAATGGAATTAACACGTGTTTCCGCAACTGTACTCTCCCCGTTAATCCTCTCGTTATTTCAACTGTTCCAGGAGGGGCCTACTGGTGCAGCAACAGTAGCGCAGGAAGGATACGTTTGCACTTGACCACTGCGGGATTACTACCTCACATCGATCCACAGATGCTCCTCCGGGCCATCTAGACTGTAATCACTTCTCATGCAACCATCCACTGCCCACTGTAAGTCCCCCGTTTCGTAAAAAACAAAGCAGCGTCATGCGTTGGAGAAAAAGCTACCCGTTGGAGTCAATCGATGCACGACTGTGCGACGGACGCTCTGATTTTAGTATTTATGAACAACATCAACAGTCAATGGGAACAATTATGCCGCGAACAAATATGATTGTGCCAGTGTCTGTGATGTTTACCATTTTTTTATCATAAACCGGGCTAGTAATTTTCGTGGATCGCGATCGCGAGAAGGGCTCTAGAGATAACAAACTTAAAAACCACCACCACGTATCTGTAAGGTTAATATAATTTTATTTTTGTATTTCGTTTTGTATGTACATATCGCTTATGATCATTTTTATCTACGAAATTAGAAGAAAAAAAAAAAGAAGAAAACAAGGAAAAAAGAGGAAAGAGACGCGGTGTCGGG
Source organism: Xylocopa sonorina (assembly GCF_050948175.1). NCBI lineage: Eukaryota > Metazoa > Arthropoda > Insecta > Hymenoptera > Apidae > Xylocopa > Xylocopa sonorina. Next base: position 6,671,539 of record NC_135197.1, on the reverse strand, counting down.
TTCGGGAAACAGTTCGCGTTGTTGTGAATGGACAATGATATTTCGCGGAGAACCTTGTATTAGGATTTTCATTCGAGTGAAAAGAAGGGAAAAGAGAGCAAAGAAAAAAAAGAAAAAAAATGAGAAAAGATACCAAGGTTTCAATGTTGCGAAGATGAAACGTATTCTTGTATAAAACCGCATTTCTTTAATGCATAAGTAGATAAAGGATACAAAAAAAAAGTGAAGTATATCTAAGTTGTAAATAATTCATGCAACATTTCGTTACTCTCGTGTCGGTGTAAATTACACGAAACAATCTATCCTTTTAAGTTCGTCAAAGTGTAATCGTAATATGATAATACGTCTTATTTCATTCAATTATTTAGCAAGGTATTTATACAGATGTATCTTTACTTAATATCAATATTATTTATATTAACTATGATAAACGAGTATCTTAAATATCAGTTGCCGAAACGGGCTAGATTCTGATGCATAACGATGTTGTTTTAATTTTTCGCGTGAGCAAAAAAAAAAAAAAAATCTGAGATTCGATTTTTTTTCCCTTTTTTAGTTCTTTTTTTTATCGCAATCAGTCGGGTAACGAACGAAAATCACCGGCACTGGCATAACACACAGATCGAATGTTTCATTTACAGGAGGCACGTGCGATAACGTTAATTCAGATTCGCTAATCAGCGATCGAACGATCTGTAAATGAAACATTCGTACAGAGGGAAAGCCATTGACTATCTTTGTTGACGATCGTGTTACGTAAAAAATGAGTTTCGTACGGAGAGTCGCTTTTTAGTTTTTATTCACAGAAAACGAAGTTATAGCTTTAACAATGCAACACGGGACTGGCGTCTGGATTATTCAAATCATCTATCACCTGTTGGTGAGTTTTTTCAGGTGTTCGACTGCCTTCAGTTCCCCCGCCTCTCTTTCAGTTTGAATTCTATCCTCCAATTATCCCGATTCTGCCTACTTTGTCGTACCATTCTACTTTCCTTTACGAATTGCCCACTGTGTTAAAGGCATGTCCGTTATCGTACGTACGTCTCGAGGTATTTGATGTTCACTCTTTAATAATAACGATACATGTATAGATATATCGATACGAATGTCGAAACGTGTATGTTTCACGTAATCGGTAATTAAGTATTTGCAGAGTCGCCAACCGTGATACGTGAATGGCGAGTTTTATATAAATCCGTGTCGACCACGCAGATTCTTTTTTCATATCATACGTATATCACTGTATCTTTTAGTTTCATGGGTCTTCATCGAAAATTATTCGACGCTCGATTAAGACTAATTCACGACACTCTGCAAATACTATAATAGTCCATTCTGTTCACTCGCTACGGGCCTTTTTGTTCATTGTAAATATTCTACGTAGCACTGGAACAGTAATTATTTTCGATCGACGTATACATGCATAGTCGAAGAATCAGCACTCGTCGGGAAATGATTTCTTCTTGCTTTTTTTGTTTCGTTACGATCGTATAATTTATGTTATAATCTCGTCACTTCTGTTACGCTCGTTCCTTTGATTTCGTGCCGTAGCAAACGTTCGAGGCGTTTAGAAAACTGCGCTATGATGTACGAAAGTTCCGAATTCGAGGGTATGTAAATCGAGATTTCTAAATCTTGAATAAAGACTTTTCTTACAGGTGAAAATCGAACGTTTATTATACTTTAATTGCGAAGGATATCATTCGTTCTGTTGTTTGTGCGACGCTACCGTTTACTTCGTCTAGGATATTTCATTCTGATAGAAGAATAAGTCACATTTTTCATTCTTAAATCTGCTAGATTCATCTGACAATAGTAGTATCAGACGTGACACGCATAACTTCATTCTCTGATAGCTAGTTCCTATTTCTCCTATTGGAATGAAAATCTATTCAAACATTTCTATGTATTTCTGTAAAAGTACCATATTGGAAATATCCTATGACTAATACTAAATACTATGTAGTTCCATAGTCACCTCCATTTTCTCACAGATTTCATTCATCGATGAAAACATTATGATACTTGGTTTTATGAATTACGAAGCAGAGTATTCGAGTTTGATTAAAAAATTGACTAGACTTTTTAGTTCGTGTAAGCACCTTTTTAACAAGTTCCTTTTTGTTCAAAGTTCAGTCAGTTTCTTCTCTCGTTTCCTCTCGATAAAACAGACTTAAAGACGACCTGGTTATCGTGCAATATAGACACTTTTAGGAATTTTCGACTGACTCTTTGGTTGAACGTAGCGGTAATTAGTTAGACGCTCGAGGTGTACGATTAATCGAACGGGGGAAAGTTGCGATTATAGAGGAGCATTTTATTTGAAAAAATACACGTTTCGTGAAACCAAGTGCGCACGTGTGTAAATTAACGCTTGAGGACACTTGTAAACCGATATATCATATGCTTGGCTTGTATTTTTTCCAACAAAATTATGTCTTTGATCGAAACTTTTCCATTGCTTAACGACATACAACTACTCTGTTTTTCTGAATTGCTTCTCAAAGTTTGGACGCGATAGTAAGGACTACGCGAGATGATGATGTTTCAAGCAATTTTTCATATACAGTTAGATTAAAAATAACAGCCAGCGATGCTCAATGAATACACTCAGGAAATAATTTTCTACAAGTAAACCGTATCACGATACCAACGAATTTAACAGGATAATAGAACGTTCCAAGTTGTTCATGCTATGTGAACACATATTCCAGACAGTCCAAACTTTTCTCTTCGACTATTTATATATTCAGATATTAGTCTCCGGAAATTATTATTATTAGTTCAGCATTACTTTGTTGATTTATGTTAATATTATTATTAATATTATGATTAAGAGAAAAAACTCTATATTCGAAGGCTAATTCCCTTATTATTATAGTTACAACAGTAGTAGCTGCTATTAACATTTATATTATTACTACTATTATTATCATTATCTAATTCCTTTATCGTCTAGCAAAAGAAAGAAAAAAAAAAGAAAAAAATCGATGTAAACAGTGAACATCAATGCTATCCTCGCACGTATCAACAATAAGCATAACGAGTGCCACGTTCTTTCGTTGTTCGGAAAGAAAGAGAATGAAACGAGGTCGCACGATCGAGCTCCATTCGCATATTTCTTCCGTATCGAAACGTCAGACATGTCTATAGCACACGCTCATTTCCTCGATCCGCACTCGGGAACGTCGCAACGTTCTCTCTGTGTGTCATTGCGATGTTCTCGAGTCACACGTCGATAAACGATAAAACAACAGTAAAGAGGAAAAAAATTAAATAAAACGAAACGTGAGAAAAAAAAAATGAAGAAATTAATAAAAACGAAACGGTGAACGCCGCCTGTGACACACCTCTCTCTTATACAGTAACTAAATGAAATTTTTAAAAAAGCAAGAAAAAAAAGCGAAAAATCTGAAAAAGTCGCTGAAGGCAATGCTCCAAAATTCTGTCGTCTAGTAACGAGTGTTTTCAAAAATACGACTCCTCGATCGATCCGCTCGTTACATCGAGCCTAGACATCACATAAGACGGTGGTGTGTGTTGTCCTGTATTATAATCCTCCCTTTCTCTCTTTCTCTCTTTCACTCTCTCTCTCTCTCTCTCTCTCTCTCTCTCTCTCTCTTTCTCTCTCGAGTACGCCGCGAAAAGACCTCAAAACGAACGAGACACTTAGCGTACACTCGATTATTCCATTAATCACAAATCTACACACACGTACAGACACGCGTATTACACGACCACATAAATAGAGATATAGACAGCAGAGAAACACACACACACACAGAGAACACAGAATTTCGTACACTGTGTACACTCGACACCCATAGAGACGTATACACGAGATGAAACCGCGTGCACAGACGTACGCACGATTTTCTATGGAACGTAATTTTTGTGGAAGTAACCGCGAATGCATCTGCGAGGCTGCTTGTTAACATGTGAACGTGTGAGCAATTTTGTCTGAATGAACGAAATAAACGGCATCGAATACATTACCATGTGTTTATGTGCATGTATAGCGTGCACAGGTTGTCGTCTCGCGATACACCGACACGGTCCTCCACCTAAAAATGCCGGTACACGCCCGTGCGAAATGGTATGGATTCGATTCTCAGTCATCGACAGTCGTACGTACCATGATCACGTCCTCGAACGGTCTGCACGTGAGCCGAATCGTAGTAACCGTGACGAAATTCTTTTAGGTTCTCTCGTACCCTACGTGGAAGTCGTTCCTCGCGTCGATGATCACCTTTGAAAAATGGTCACTAATGACGCCAGTGAGGAGAGGGTGAATGCGATTCTCTCGATATCACTCGCTCTGCTGGGAAAGAACACGAGCCGAACGATTTATCAGACGCAATATTTAATGTATCATCATTCTTCTTTCTTACTTAATTGCCGTATTCTTTTTCTTTTTTCTGTTCTATACGAGCACCACGTATCCCGTGTTTCCGGAGGTTCTTCCGACGAGCTCGAAGAGCATGATCTACGAGTGAAAGTACGAAAAGTCTTGCTGTAAGTTATAAGAGAGTATCGAACGCAGTTTGAAATTGATAGGTAAGAATGCGTTTCTCATTACGGAGTACGAAATGTCGATTCTGCTTTCTGAACATTCTTACTTTGGGGCGCACGCGGCCCTTCTTACGTCCACTCTTCGATTATCGTCGAATCGCTCCAAGACAAGGACCATTATGTAAATACAAACGCACGTTATCATACTTCGCGTTGTCCTCGACGCAAGCCTTCTGTGATCATTGGAATCGTCGTGAACCGTTCGCTCGTGGATCATCCTCCCGCGGTTAATCGAGGTAACAGCCGAAAACACGACTCTACTCATACGCAGCGTATTTTTCTATAGAAAATTCTAGACGACTCGTCGACGACCTCCAAGAATTCGTCCATACCATCGTGCAACAGTCAGTCGAGCGTCGTCCGGTCGCTCGCTCGGACGTGTACTCTGTTACCAAACGAAACGAAACGAAATGAAACGAAACGCGCGGAAAATCTGGCCCCCGTTTTTCTCTCCACTGTTCTATGTCCGTTCGCGAGGTGAATCAGCGTCGACGCACCGTCGTTACTTAAGTTCCTGCCACTGAAAGTGTACGCACCGTGCCGTGGCCGCGTATGAATCCGCGCGGCGTTCGATCGGTGTATCGCGAAGCCCGTGTCCGCGTTAGCTGTTAAACTCCATTCGTAGGATCGAGGTCGTTGTAAAGAGATAACAGACGACGGCAGGGTCCACGTGCTTCGACTTGGAAATAGGGACGATTATTTACCGCGAAGCACGAGTAATATGCATTATTTGTATCCTCTCCACGGCAGTTGTACACTCTGTATCTTTCTTGAATAAACCGAAATAAATTTTTCTTTTAATTCCTTCAGCCAACACGCGCCGCGACTCGACGACGATTAGGTGGAACGACACATATTCTGGTTTTTAACAGACCAGCATTGGAGGAAACGGTGCGAGTTTGATGATCTGAGGATTCGTACTCGTGCGTCGTTCTCTCTTGTCGTCGTTGACGTTCGTTTTTATTTTCTGCCTCGTTTCTCTCCTAATGTTTTATGATAGTGGAAGGTTGCACGGTGTATTACGCGTAACGTTTAGAAATTGCAAGGTAAGCTAGAATTATATTCAAATAAGTTTCCTTTTACAGTAACTCGTGTACGAATTGTTTCACATTCGATAACAGGTGATAAATTCAAGTCGAGCTGATCGTTTGTTCAAGCAATACTTTTCAAAACGGAAAGATACGCCATCGATGCCTTTACTATCTACAATGAATCGAGGAAAGAATGAGTTACAAATATTTCACCGTAATCGGTCGTTTTATAATCGATAAAGAACTCACTGTGCCGAACGTTTCTAAGGAAAAGACGTAGAATTTACCAGCAGTCAGATATAATGGCTTTTGCGATCGAGCGATACAAAACATTAAAGATCGCGTGTACCTTTCTGGTAAATCGTACCAATTAGTAAAGTAACAAGCCAGCTGTATTTCACTGCTCTGAAAATGATAACGATTTATGTGTCTTATGTCCCAAGTACCACAAGTACATGTATTTTTAATCTCTACTTCTAAGTGTTCATAAACAAAAGCGAAATAAAAATTAGCTCTAATAAAAGCAACTTTAATACGAGCCTTCTAGTCGTTACCTCGTTAATTAGACATTCTCCCAAGAAACAATAGCAGAACGCTAATAATATAACGGCGCAAGAGTAAATTATGAAATGTATGGTATTCATGTCTTCTCCAGATTCTGTCGTCTATAAAATATCATCATATTTAAACGCCAACAACATTTATCGCAAAACAGCAATGTGCTTGATACAAAAAAAAAAGGGAAACACACGCGTGCGAAACATTTCACACCCTTATCAGGCATGAAACTAGCAAATTAAGTGCAACGTTCCCATAAAGCGTAAGTGATTACGATATTACCGTAAGTAATTGGTAGACCACGATGCACAAAGAGAATATTAATCCTAACGTTTGTATGAACATCAAAGAACTGAATGCCTGTGCTAAAATGTGCGCCAATCTACAATACAATTAACGTGTACTCGTACGTTGACGAATTTTTCTAGCAAATCGACGATACAGAATCTTATTCGATCTTGTTCCGCGATCTCACCGCAGAAGTTCAGTGTGTCGTTCAACGAGTGCTCTCATTTCTGGTAAATATATTCGCGGCTCGATGCTGATGTTTCTGACGCGATGCGCCAGGATCGAAAGCTGACTACACAGGTGAAAGGTTAACGTCACCAAAAGGCTGTCCGCGCCAGTTGCACCAATTGTTAGCAGCATGCTCGTTGGTACCAAGTAAACGCAGAACAGAGCGTACGTTCGCGTTTCCGTCACTTCGTAAAGGTTGTTCACTTTCATCGGTAGCTCGTAAGGAAGCGTACAGTTATTGAACTCTGCGAATCAATCAGCACCATCTAATTAGATTTTAACATCGAATCTACAGAATCTACTCTCTCTTTTTACGCAAAAAAAAGAAAGAAAAGGAAATATTCCAATCTCCTAGTCGATCGCCTTCCACTGCTCGTATCACTTATCCGAAGGAAAAGGAGGCAAGAACGCGAAAATGTGTCGAGTTCATAAATTCACGGCGTGGCAAGTTGCGCGGCAAACTAACGCGAGAGGGGAAAAAAGGAGCCACACTGTCGGTGGTCGCACAAAATCTGCAACAAACTGTGACAGGCTCGTAAAACGTAACCGTTTGTGTATCGTGAAGGAAGTAACTGTCGCCTTGGAACAGCATAAAGTGCGCGCGCGAGGTAACTGTACCCGCGATCATATGGATACAGATATCGAATGGGTTTCCTGGATCCGAGCGATAAAGTCCGCATTAAAGTCTTGATTTATCTCGCCTGCGCACCCGCGACTCGCTGATAATGCCGGTTGGCTCAATAAAACTGCCACTTTTACCGCTCTCTTCGCCCCACGGACGTTGCTTCGGATTTTAACGAAACACGCCGTGGCCCCGACGCGAAACTCTTCGTGTCGAGACTTCCTTTTTTAAACCATTCGACGCTAATTACGAGCGTTACTCTATAGACTGTTAGAGCGTGAAATACTCGAGAGAAAATTATCCTCGCTACGCTCGTTCCTTACTCGATTCATAAACCTATCCGTCCCATCGAGTTCGGTTACGACTATCGATAAATTAACCCGATCAATCTCACCCCCGTTCGTGCATCGAATCGAGCGGACGACAACGCTCTACCAGCATCCGTAATTCGCTCGATCAATAAACCAATGACACGCGATCGAACTTACTCGACAAAAGACAGCTGGTGATCGGTTTGACATAGAACAACGTGGGCACGAAGAATAAAGACAAGGCCGACGAGGTTGAAAACAAGGTGGCGGCCACGTTGTACCAGACGACCGTTCGCCTCTCCTCTGGCGAGCGATACAACCCCTTGCTCACGTCCCTCTTGACCACCGCCAGCAACGGCAGAACCAGATGCATGTTCAGCCGAAACATGAGTGCCTTCAGCACTATCAAGATGGTCGGGAACGAGAGGGTGATGTTTTTCAACGTCTTCTCAAGGTCGCCTATATTCTGCAGCAACGTGACGATCTCTAGCCAGGTGAACACCACGACGTACGTAATGTAGAGGAAAAATCGTAGGTCGCTGCGATTATCGGGCCACAGGCCGGACAAACTCAGCAGACGTTTGCTCCACGAGAGCACGTTCTCGTCGTAGAGCAGCTCAACGTATCTCGTTATCGGCTCCCTCATCTTTAAAACTACGTGACAAGTTGACGGACGGGCGGCTTTTAACTCGGGGACTAGCACGGTAGTATCGAATTGCGAACGTCGAACTGGTATTTCGATTTTATTTCCAGTGTCAAGAGTATTGTAATTTACGGCGTCTAGAGGGCCTGAAAAATTCAACGGGCCAGAGATTAAAGTCCGTTTCACGTCAAGTGCAATCTGGTTTTCATCTTGCGAGATCGCAGAGGAACGTATCGCGAATGCAGCTTCCGTTGTGGCCCACCGCGCGACCCATGCAGACAGAAATAATTTGATCTTTTCTCTGCTCCCTAAATATGCGTTCTTAGTGTATTCTCTTAATTGCTTCACGTCTTTTTACGACACTTTCTACGTTTAGATGTTTCTTTATCTATCCTGCAAGTACGAAACTTTTCACGTCGACGGTGGATAAAGGACTGACGGAAGACGAAGTTGGTGGGAAATTAGATGTTCCCGAGATACGCGTCTTTGGAATCGCTGAAACTTGTACGATCGATACTAATCCTCCATTAATGGACGATTACGCATTCCCCGGTTCTACTGTCACAAGGCGGGTCACGCCATCGGTGCGAATTGTAACTTTGAGAGGCGAATTTGCATACATCACCGAGTTTTCGTTTATTCCAGAACCGACGGTGCAACGTTGCGGCGAAGTTTCGAAGTGAATACGTGACAGAGCAATTATCTTTCGACTTTTACCGGTGAACTTCGATCTTGCGCTAAACCGTCGCGATCAAGGCTGCATTTTTGCTTTGTTTTGTTCGTCACGTGCACTTTGATTCGCTCCAAGGTAAAAATTCGAGTCGAAACCCGTTCGAGATTTCCTCTGTTTTAGAGTAAATAAGAAATCACAGGATACTAAATCGAACGAATAAGGAAATCAATTTTTCACATTTCCGAACTACGAAGGACAAATTCAATGTTTGACGTACCACCATTAATTATTCAGTTTAATTTACTGCGAAACGACACTGTTCCGATGAAAAACGAGTCTGCGTTCGTGCACACGATGCATCGGTGGAGCGTTATTCGAACAAACATTTCCAATCGCGAATGTCCATCTGTATTATCGAGATCGCGAGGACGAGAATAATCGATCGACGTAATTCAGAATAGAGTCCCTCGCAGCAAATGGACAAGGAATCCTTATTCGAGAACGATTGAAGAGCGCGTGTGCGTGGCGCCGGTGCTTGCAACGGAGCTAGTGAATGCAACCAGTGTCATGCAGTCGTTGTACCGAGCGCACGTGGAGAACGTTGTTCATGCGAGGGGAAACGCGGAAGTCCGTGGAAAACAGGGGCGGTAGATCGCTTTGAGGACCCTACGGGAGAAGACACGCGGCTCGAGATGAGATACAAACGCATCGGTGCCATTGGCACCTTTTTGATCGCGATCTTATGCCTGCTATCGGGGCTGATGTATTATTTTAATCAAGGTACGTGGTTTCAGTCATCGTTTCGGTCATTGAACAATCGGTGGACGCGTACAACGTTGTAATTTTCAGTCAGGATTTAACTGTGAACTTCAACTCAGCGAATCAACTAACGCGATACGTATTGCACGATTAATCTAGCGTCCGGTGATAATGGCAATCGGATCGATTTCAATTATCCTCGATTCGCTGCTTTCGGGTCTCGTTTAGTAAATTGTTGCTGTGTCGAATAATTTTCGGTGAAACGTCTACGTCGATAATTGATGGCAACGTTTGCTTTCTTTAATTCCAGACACTTGCCCCGTAGGATCATTCCTTTGTCAGAATACCACCACTTGCTTGGCTCAAAGATATTGGTGCGATCAGGAGGAGCAGTGTCCCTATAAAGACGATGAGCTAAATTGCTGTTCGTTCGTTAATTACTATATTCATTTTAATTCGTAAAAAGAAATGGACCGTAAAAGAAATGAGACTTGATTTTATTTTATTGTCCGAGTATGTCCGCATGCGCGCGATCGTCCCAATGGAATTCCAAGAATTCTTACTTTCTAGACAAGAATGAATTAAATTGGGAATTTAGTTAGGATGTTTGGCACTTTTATACGTACGTATAGTTACGCGGTACAGGGCGATATAAAAAATGTTACTTTGCATGCAGATGATTATCACGGTGTATTCGACTGGTTCGACAGTGTCAGAGACTCCGAGGCCGTAAGGGAGTTCGTTTGCGGTAATGTAATGCCTATAATTTATTTAAAAACGAAACAACGGAACACAATATCGAATAACGTAAAAATGCGACGATAAAGTGCAAGAAGCGATGGTCCGGATAAGAATTAATAATTTACGTGTTTCTCTCCGCTTTGTAGATGCCACTGACATTCCTCCGAGGTGTAAATACTTAAAGTGTCGCGCAATTTGCCAACGGTATACCGAAATTCCCCAAAACTTATCTTCTCAGACTACTTCCATGTACGAATTTTGAACATTAAAAGTACCATTCTTTACGTACAATATAGCCGCGCGTTTTGCGCTACTAAAAGTGGAATCTTCTTGATAATCTCCATCGATTGTTTTAGAACTCTCTACGATAGCTCGATCGAACGTGTACCAATGGGTGCCTTCGCTGAATACTCAGAGATTCGTATACTGTAAGTTATCAGCAATTTTATATACGATATCTACACTTTTTGCGAAAATACCAGGGGAGAATATAATTCATTTTCAGGTATCTCGATAATAGTAGTATGCGTACGATAGAGAAGGGCGCTTTCCTCAATTTAACCAAACTGTTCTGGTTGTAAGTATTGCTATTGCTAGTTTAATGCATGTATCGATATAAATGTTAAATTTCGAAGTTACGACTACTGGTGTAAATTTGCTGAACAGAGCTTTGGATAACAATCAAATTACTGAACTCCTTCCGGGGCATTTCACCGGTTTAACTAAGTTAGAGTCGTTGAGAGCCAACAAGAATAGAATCACGATGGCAGATTTCTCAGACTTCGAGGGAAGCAAGGCCTTGAATTTCATGTGAGTCGTTTAGCTTAATTTGTAATGAGAGCCTTTTCTCATTTCTTCGAACTTGTCGTATATTATTGTAGAAATTTGAATGAAAATCAGCTGACTTCGGAAACCCTGAAGCTGCCGGAACTACCTGTTCTTAACGAAATGTAGGTTCATGTTCCGTTACTTTCTTAAAATCGAAATATTAACATCTATTTTAATAGACCTAGTGAAATTTCAGATTGTTGGATGAAAATAATTTCGAAACAATACCCGACACGCTGTTTGCTAGATGTCCAGCGTTAAAATCACTGTACGTACGTAAGTAAATAGTTGGCATAGAAAACTACCCCAATTCGAACCTAGACATCCTCTCGTTTTTTCAAATTATTAGCTTTTCTTATCGAAACAAAAATTGCTCGCACACTTTACTTAACGTTTCATAGTTGTACGAAAAGAAAAAAACATTGTTAACCATTGCACAGGAGTATGCAAAGGAACAAAATTAAAACGCTCGAGGAGGACACGTTTCAAAATTTGGGTCAGCTGATCGAACTGTAAGTACTCTCTGTGTTGCCTCGATTCGGTGATGTTGCTTGTGGCAGAATAACCAAGTTATGCACGCCGTACGTCATCGTGTCGTGCAAAATGGATTTTTTCCCTTTCAGTAATTTGGCGTTCAACGAAATAACGACCGTCCCGCTGAATGTATTCCAACCGTTAAAAAATCTGACCAAGCTGTAAGTATACGAGGCACCGGTATACACATAAATTGTAACGCTACACGTCTTAAGCTACGCGCGTGCTTGCAACATATTTACCTGATATTTACCATCGAACACACGGCGTTAGAAAAGCAAACGAGGGGAACGTCACGTATGCCAGCGTTAAAACTTTTATTTATTGTGCCGGCACGTACACGAAAATAAAGCGGATGGAATCGTTCGTGTCATATTATTGCGATTTTCTAGCTGATCTGATATCAAGCAATCGAACGATTTTAACGATTTTTACTGATTTCAGGCAACTGGGTTACAACCGTCTTCATAATTTACCGATGGCCGTATTGAATCCATTGACGAAACTCAATTCTTTGTAAGTACTACTCCACATAATATTATTTAATTTCAATTTTAATTAATTATTTTTTACGAATTTCGTATAAATTGCAGAGACTTGGAGGGTATAAACTTGGACGTGCTGGAGAAGAACGCTTTCGATATATTCACGCAACTGGACTTCGTGTAAGTAGATCTAGCCTTAACTTGTCAGACAAACTTCATTCGTTCGCCATTGGAACGCTTGCGAGTATTTCCCTCGCGTAAATGCATCTATGGACTTTTCAATAAAATGAAGCACACTCTGACTAACAAATAGTAACTTGTATCACTTTTTAGGTACTTCAAGAAGTTTCATTATTGCGCAACGTACGCGCCAAAGGCAAAACGATGTCGTCCTACCAGTGATGGTAAGACTTCGAACGGTATATCAATTAGTTGTAGCTTTATTACACGCGAACGAATCCGATTGCCTTTTAATTCATCACTAAATAACTTTTTACGACACCCTATTACGATCGTACAGAGTCTCAATTTTGTATAATTCTCGCATAACATATCTAAGCTGACGTTAATGGACAGATGGACGAGCCTATTATTGGCTCGTCAAACATTCCGCTCAAAAGACTGTAGCTAATATGACACCGCCAATGATTTTAATGATCCGTATAAAACGTGTACAGCAGAAGTTGCCAAGTATCGTTAAAACGAATTCGATATTTAGTGCCAGCTAAATGACGGTATAATGGATGGAGAATTTTCAGTTTTATTTGCTTTTTTCCTCAAGGGGTTTCTTCGTTATCCCACTTACTCGACAAGACTCTGCTGCGGGCAGCGGTGTGGGTAATTTCGTGCGTTACGTGCATGGGGAACGTGCTGGTTCTTTGGGGCAGATTCACGGCCAAAGACGAGAATCGCGTGTTAACTGTCATCATTAGGAATCTAGCAGGTAGGTGAAAAGAAACGTAGCCGTTTAAAAAGTTAGCTACGCTTGGAATTTTATGTCTTATTTAACGTAGAAGATTTCAGAAATGCGCAGAAATAAATGTTACCGGGGATAGTTCTCGTTCGACGTCTGTCCTATAAACACTGTATTTAGTTCCGATATTGTTTATCATAAATCATCGATTCGCGTGTGCGATCGTATATCAAGTATCAGATGCCATAAAATCGTATAATCTTTTTACAGTCTCCGACATGTTAACGGGGATATATCTGTTCATAATCGCTGTAGCGGACAGGATATTCCGCGATAATTACAACCAAGTAGCTAGTTCGTGGATGTCCTCCTGGCCCTGTACTTTAGTTGGAGTTTTGGCAATGACATCTTTGGAGGTATGTAAAAATTAAGTGTACAACTGCGCAAGTGTCCTCTGTCTATCGTGAAACTACTCGTTCAACTACCCAAGCGAGTCAGGCGTAACGCACGAAATAAGATCGACCTGTCAAGGTTTCAGTATTGATCCTGTCATTCATGTCGTTGGAACGATATATGCTGATCGTGGCACCACTGAAAGGTCACCGCACGATGACACCGCAGACGGCCTCCGCGTCGATGACCATCATTTGGATCATAGGAGTCACCCTCGCCCTCGTGCCAGGTTCGCCTTAACTTTTCTTATTTGTCCACGAACCGTGGCTGCGCGATCCGTGATAATATCTAATGACCTGTCAAGATGTCTGGCTGCCTGTTAAACCGCCTGTTCTGATAATGTAACGCGAGCTCGACAGCGTACTCTTATTTAGTCGCTTTGTGAATCAATTAAACGTCACCACGACTGTACTTCGAATATTCGAAGCCTAGCATTGTGCACCGATTTAACGTTCTCTGAGTGACATTCAAATTTCCAATGGCATCGGTTATTCGATAGTTAAGATGCTCGTTAACGTTCGATTAATTCCTACATCGCGTCACTGAAAAATCTCGCTCGAACAGTGTTACATTCCTCGGATAACTGAAACTAATTGTAACTCATCCGAAAGTGATTCACTGGCGGAGCAGCACGAGATTTTACGGCGTAAACGGAATGTGCTTCCCCCTGCACATCGACGACCCGTATTTAATTGGATGGGAATATTCAACCTTCATTTTCTTGGGACTAAATCTTACGGGGTAAGCAGTGACGATCGGCGTAAAAAGTGTTGCGTCAAAGCGTGTACACATTTACGTAGCGACGATCGACTACCCGTGAGAACAGATTCTCACGAAATTGACAGAACGCGAAATTCTCTACGTTTCTCGAACATCATTTTTCCTCAAGCATACCAAAGCTGTCGCATCTCGCAATGGTATAAAATCGATTGCAAACTTTCTAGGGACTGTATCGGTAAGTGTGTACGCGGCTTTAAAAAACGGTTCACCGGGGCGCAGTAAACTTTTTTCCTCCCGCTTAACGAGGAGGAATCGTAAAGTTGATAATGCCTCAGTCGGTTGGCGTTACAGGCTGATTACGATTGGTTACGCTTACGCGGGTATGTTCGTGAGCATTTGGAAAACGAGACACGCCTGTTCACTGTCCGTCGGTGATTCTGAATTCGTCTTACGATTTTTTCTGATCGTTCTAACGGATACGGCTTGCTGGGCACCGATTATCGTTCTCAAGATTAGAGCTTTGATGAAGTATCCTATTCCAGGTAAGCTACACGGACTTTCGACTTCCCCTTTAAACGAATTTCTCATTTATTTTCAACTATTGTAAATTTAGGAGACACATCGTGTCTTATTTCTAACGCACACTTTTTTTTCAGCCGATCTTCACGCTTGGGTAGTAGTATTCATTCTGCCAGTGAACAGCGCGGTGAATCCGTTGTTGTACACGTTCA
This sequence comes from Xylocopa sonorina, assembly GCF_050948175.1. Taxonomy (NCBI): domain Eukaryota; kingdom Metazoa; phylum Arthropoda; class Insecta; order Hymenoptera; family Apidae; genus Xylocopa; species Xylocopa sonorina. Next base: position 6,656,449 of record NC_135197.1, on the reverse strand, counting down.
CCACGCCTAAATTTCGAGAGAGATTGAGCGACGGATGGTTCGGAAAGATGCGCAACTACGTGGCACGAAAATCTTCCGCCGCAGGTGACTGACTTCAGATCATTTCAGAGAAAATTCATTCGTGCCATTCGTTGACAAAAGCGTTCATTACAGACTCCCAGATATCGTCGACAGTGAGCAACAAAAACGTAACGTTGTCTCTGTCGAATACGAAGAACTGCGGCAACAGCTCTCCGTTGTTCAAAGTTAACGGCGAGAAAATACAATCAGCGAGGCACGATCACGTTTTCTGAACATTTCGTTCCAATCGGCTGTCGCTCAGAAATTCTCAGGAAAGACGGATACTTTCTTGCGTCGCGTAATCATTACTTCGTAATAGCATGTAACGAAAAGGCTTTTAAGCTATCGATTAGCGAGTCGATGCAGACATATTACTTGCTGCTGGCAGCGTAGCGAGGATAATAAATAAATCGAACGAATGTACGCAACGACCACGATTTTTAAACAGATTCGCGTCACGTACCATCGAGATGAGACGTGTGTAAACAAACGAAAATGCTTGAAATATCAGCGGGCAAATTAAAACGGCAATTTCATATTACAATTAAACGTTTTTACGAGCTGGAATCGATATTCGGCTGCGTTACGACGGAACATAAATTATTGTACTGGGCAAAAAAAAAAAACGCATCTTTGCAGTCTACGATTCGCCGCCACGTGGGCTGGCTCTTACACGATATAATGTATAATTTATGGTAGATGGCCGATGGGAGGATCCCGTTAAGGGGCCTCGATACTTCCTGCAAGACAGTTCGCCTTTTCGGACTGATTTTTTTCCGCGTCGCATCGACCGCGCGTGTTCCAACGAGATTCAATTAATCGACTGCAATTTCGTCCCATTGTATCTCGATGCTTCTAATCCTAAATTCAATCGAGCTCCCTCGCGTTTAAGCGCACTGTTCCATCGGTATCGAGACGAACCGTACGTGTTACGAGAGTGTTTTATTGCGTCACGCGGTAGCGTTCGAAGCTGGCAGCTAATCGGTAAAGGTTCATTACACCTAGGCGCAAAATCTCTCGTTGCATTTTAAAGTCGCGAATAAGCATGCAGGCTGGCGTGCAATGCGTCGTCCTTGATCCACAGTAGGTGGGTACGTCGGTGCATGTAGCTGGGAAAATAAAGGACGCGTGTGCACGGATCGCGTTGAGAAATAGCAACCGGGCGCGCGGTATAACCCGAGGATACCCGTAGGATGATTCAATGATTCCATTTTGAACAGCTGGAGAAATCGTTTTCTCGCTTGGAAAAGTAACTCGCGGCGTTACCTTTCTTTTGCTCGTCTGTCCCTGGTCACCTTTTGGTCCTTTAACCATTTACCGAACGCTAAAAGAGGGGCGATACACGGCTCGCAAATCAACCACGTGTTATAACGACTCGAGTATCACCGCCGCGACTATGGTTTATAGTTTGTCCCTGATAATAAAACCTGGATATTACACCGAAGCGTTATTTCAAGTTTAACGAGATATTAAAACCGTAAAAACCGTCCAGGGAAAATTACCATCACCCCCTGCATATATTATTCTATGTCTCTATCTTTCATCCCGCGTCCTTCATTACCGCTTTAATTATCCTCTTAAAATCACATTTACGCTCCCGACAAATCGAGCCTAACGTATAAACTCCGCCTGCCCTGTTTTAATTAATTAACCCATAAACTCGTTGCCCCGGGAACGAGGACGGACAACGTAATACTCGAATCATTTCTTCGTCCCGGGGTTTTCCTCTTTCTTTCTCACGATCGCCGCGGCGTTCAGTTCCGCGGGTAACCCACGTCGATTAACGGTGACGCTAATCGCCCATGCGATGCTCCTTTCACGGCACAAAGGACGAGACGGCAGAGAAAAATGGCGGAAAGGGGGAAAAAATAAAATGGCAGGCGATTGGCAGTAATCCCGGAATGGCGTACACGCACGCAACGACTCGGACGACGGTTCCCGATCGAATCCCGATTAATCCACCGATCGTTCGTTCGAGAACAATTCGAACATTCGTAGGTGGCTTCCTCAGGGTCGAATCGCCGCGGCGGCCTCGCTGAATACGGATGAGATGATTCATAGAAACGCGTTTTCGTGCGCGGTGTTCGCTTTTCGAATCGATAATGGCCCGCGGCCGGTGTACACGGAACGCGTGCTGGCTACATCGGCGCGCTCATTATCTTGCAAATTAATTCCTTTCTAACGCGCATGGAAAAATGCGTGTACCTCACCGGGCACTCGCGCGATGCCACGGAGGATCGTAATTGTACGGGCTGCCCGTTTTTCCAGCGCATTTTTCGGCCACACGGGTTACACGGCTGGAATCTACATGCAACGAGGCCTTACCAGCGAGGTTAAGGGGCTAGGGAACCTGGCAAAATTCAGATGTAAATTCGAGCGATGGCTTGGGGTGCGCAGGTGGTAATAATTTGACTGGAACGCGAAGATATCGCGATATAAAATAAATTCTGTACGAGGGGATGGAGGAGGGATTCTGAATTAAATGTCCCTAGAGCTTTTCTTAAAAGGCTAGGAAATATATTCTTCCCTCGCGATTACGAAACGTGCTGCAAAATAATTTGAATTTAACGTACACTTTGTACCGTCCTTAGACGAATGCGTTACCTTTTTATCAGATAATATCGCGATGACGTGAAATATCCCACTACTTTGTTTCATGAAATGTTAATCTACGCGGGTATGAACTGCGATGTTCATGTGCGAGGAGCTACTTGAGCACACCAGCTCTCTCATTAGCGAAGCGAACTGCGAGTTTAATATTTATACGATAGTTGCGCGAGAAAAATTTTAGGGTGCTGAAACAACTTCCATGTCGCAGGCACACCGAGACGACCGCGTAGTAACGAGTTAATTAACTCGTTAAACTAACGTAAATCAAACCTCGCTTTTTTCTATCCCCTCGTTTATATGACACGTCCCTTTCACTAAAAATATTTCTGCTCAAATTATTCCCATCGATCCGTGAAAACGGTAACGAAAGTCGATTCGAACAAGATCAATTTCATTCGCGTACGCCTAATATACCCATCGCTAAAAGTATTCGAGAGAGTCACGAGAGAGGCGGCTACCTTTTTCCTTCTATTTTTCTTTTCGCCACGCATGTAAGGAGCAGGCAATTACGCGATCGAGCAACGATTTCGGGCAGAGGAGTTTTATCGAAATTTAGCGGTACGCGCCGGCCAGGCCGTTGTCGCGTTCTGCGCGCGGATGACTTCCGCATTGCAGGCGGTTTTTCGAAACGCCTGGGAATCCTCGAGGTTACTTAACGAGATGATGACTCCACGAATCGTACGGTTACGATCTCGTATAAATCTGCGCCCGTACGAGTGGGACACGTTAATTAAGTACGCGCCTTTCCTAGTTCACCGTGGAGGCTTATGCAAATCGATCTCGAGCGGTACTGGATATCGTATGACCGGCGCAAAGATAAAATCGCCTCGCCTTTCTCCAGGCGTACAGCGGGAGCGTAAAACAAAAATCCGGCCCGCTTCTTACTGTCCATGCCAGCGAAAAATTCGATCGGAGCGTTAATTAACCGTTTTGCACTGATTTGCAGCGCTGCGCGCACGTGCGAAACTCAGATTCAGAAGCTGTGCCACGTTAGTTCGCCAAAGTTGGGACGGTTCACGTGGACTAGCCAGAGCCTCCTGACGATTTTCAACGGTAAGCTATTTTATTCCTACTTCGGTTCGAACGATCGAACGATTAGAGACTAGTTAGCTGCTTTCGTCTTGCGATAGGAAGTAACAAAGTGTATTTGAAAAGCAAGGACAGAAATTGTACGTTCCTGTTTCTAAATGTCCATAAATCTCGATGACTATCTGGACACCCGTCCCGACGGTCGGCTGTGGTGCCATTTTCAAAAATGTCACTACGCCCGTCACTCGATTTCTAATGCGAAAATTGATATAAATGAACGCGCTCGAACGACTCTATAAATCACCGCGTGTTCATCGCGGAGATCATTTTTCGTCCGTAACCTTAATTGCCGTTTAGAGGATCTATTTAATAGTTTGCGCGTAGACGCGAAAGACAAGCGAAAGCATGGCCCTTGCGGAAAAGTTGATTGGCGACGCGGTGGATGTCGAGAAAACTGCTCGACGGTGGAGTTATTAGCGACTTTGAGTAATGTTCCGGGTGGTTGTCGTTCGCATTGTTCCCGCGCTGCCGATTCGTTAGCGAGCGTACATTCACCGGCACACTTAAATCGTCTCTTTACGATTCGCGTAACCTATCGAGGGGGTAAAAATTGAAATTGAAAATTAAACGGTATAAATGTCGCAACCGCGGCTCCACCTCCACATCGGCCACCACGGTTTCTAGGGGCGATTTTCATTAACCGCTACCGGCCGTAAATCTTTTCAATTACCGGCAAGTTACGAAAATTACTTCACCGTGACATTTCAATAAAGAGTTTTCTCTCTCGTTATCATAAATCAGACCGGGTACAAATCGCTGAAAACTCTTACCACTCATTTATATAAGTAGTCTAAACACCGTGTGGCGTTGGTTCCTTTGGCAGTTGGACAATCGGACACGTAATCGAGACACCGGGAGAACAACGGGCCACGGCGATCTACGGGCGATCGTTAACCGTGGTTGTCCGCGAGGGCATCGGGCGACGTGAAATTTATCATCGCGGGCCAGGCTAACGAGAAATTTGTCTTGCTCTCTGGTTATCGGAAAAATGAAGGGGCGGTTTACTGTTAGCCGACGCGGAACGGTATTCGAATGCATTCGGATAATTTAGCCGCGGAGAAGGGGCCCCGGTAACAATAGGTTTTCAGGCTGGCTTATCGCGTCAGATCGGACAAGCCTCGCCACGGCTCCGCTTTATAAGACCTTACTAAACACGGCCCCGGAGAAAGTCGCCGATTATATCCACTTAGAATCAACTATGACCTCAAACGGCAGCCTCCTGCGTACCGGAATGAAAATCGTTTCTGTCTCTGCATGTATTTCACGTGCACAAATATATACCTGCGCGCGATACATTCCTGTCCATAATTCATCGTCCACTTAATACACTTGAAATAGCGGCGATCTTACGGTGAGCATTTGAAATAAATTTTACCATTCGCGTGCCATTTATATCGTACACGACATTAAGTTACGCAATATAACTTGCGATGTAGGATTAAAAAAAAAAAAAAAATATATATATATATATATATTTTTTTTTTTTTTTTAATCCTACATCGCAAGTTAAATTTGAATGAACATTCTGCTTTCAAAACGTGCAACTACCCCGATGATTTATGGATGGGAGTGTACGCGCCACGATATTATCTGATCGTGCCAGGAGCTTTTTACTTCGCGGATCGGCAACTTCGAGGAAACGCACGGGAACATTGGAAATGGATAAATCGTATCGAGCTGTACGTGTTGCGCTGCGTGTATCTGGAGTTACGCTACTGTATTATGCATTATGAGAACGTTGGAAGACCTTTTCTGTATGCAAATTTGCTGCTTTCTAGGATTACGTGAACGAAAGTTTTTGAACTTTATAGCAACCATGGTATAGTTATGGGAAATTATTAATTACAGGATATATCGCGCGCATAATGTAAAACTGTAGGAAAAATCTAGCGATTATAAAATCCAATTACTCCTCCGCTTCTAATTATCCTCAAAACAGTTTCAACAAGTTGATAGAACGAACATAAAGCGTAAGCTTCGACCAACTATCCACCTCGCACACAGTCAACCTCTTTCCATCCTACAGCAGACACGTACATGTACTCCGTTTTACTGTCATCATTATCGAGGCAGAAACGTTCCATGAAAATCGCTATTAGATCGAATCGGACTCCATTAACGAATCCGAATAAAACTCGTGGCGCCAAGTATTGCGCAAAACAGAAACGTACGGTTCTCGTGCAGAGAGAGAGAGAGAGAAAGAGAGACAGAGAGCAATGTGCGGAGGCTCAAAAGCACGTATATATCTCGGAAGAAATCGGCGTCGAACGGACTTCGAGACAAAGGACAAGTCGCATAAAATAGCTGGCGAACCGGCGGTATAACGCGTGTGACGAAGTCTCGCCTGTTTTGTCACCGGATATACAACGAGTCGAGAACTTCTGGTTCTGTCGTCAGAACTGTGCGGCCTTTTACCCCGTTGCTCCAACTCACGAGCACTCGTACCTCGCGCGGAGTCGTGTCTTCGTGATCGTTCATCGACGCCCAGGAATCTCGAGAGCGTGCCTTTACGTAATTAGGAATCACTTAACCCGGCGATCGCCCCTTCTGGGGCACCCGGCTGATCGGATAGAACTGTCTATCGATTCTGGGGTAATTACGATCGCCTGGACGGTGATTGGCGGATCGAATCGCGGCGCCAGTTTCGACGGGTTTTATGTAACGCGCCTGGAAGAATTAAAACGTGGCAGGCCGTTAAATTTCTCGGTTTTAATATACGACAGGTTAATGCTAAGGTGGAAATGGGTTTCACCGGTGATTTACGGTGTAATAATGATGCGAGGAACGGGCATGGATATTGCTTTCCGCTGGATCCGCCGCGGAGTAGGCTGGAATTCAAACGTTCCACCGTGGAGAGTGCTTTCGCGAGTCGATGATCGTCTTTTAAGTTTAAGACGTTCGAGACACGAATTATATCGGCCGATGATTCCGCTCGACTAGCTGCACACGGACAGTGTCCACTGGCGGTAGATAAATCGACGGAATGCTGTCGCGGAGCATGAAAATCGGGATTAGAAAAAGTTTCCCAAGCGAAAATCGCATTTTATACAACGTAGACGTTCGTAGGAACGGTAGAAAGTTGTAGTACCCGTGGCCAGTGAATGGACCATAGAATTATGGCAAATCTATCGGCGGCACGGCGTTCACAATTATTCCAGATTTACCGCCAGCATTGCACGTTTACCTCCGCGGGGAACGTCGTTCGCCCGTAATAATCGATTTCAGAACGAAAGTTATGTCGTCGTGATCGATCGACGCCCCAGAATTCAGCTACAATTCCCAGTAAAATCACAACTGTTCCAGGCGAGCAGTTTCCAGGTTTCCTGAAACGTACTGTCGAGAGCCTGTCGAGCCTTTTGACACCCCTGGAATGCGCGTAACACGAGATTTCACGTTTTTGCTTCACATGGGTGGAGATACTAATTTCTTAATGCACGTTGCACAGCGTTTATCAACGCTGTTTTGCGCGGATTCCAGACAATTTTAATCTCTCAGGCGTTCGCGTGACCGCCGGTCATGGGTATAATGAAACGATCAGCGTGTTCGATCGTATTGAACAATACCACGGCTGTCGACTAACAGCACCGTGACGCGGTAATATCGCAGCGATTCAGGCGAACCATCGAATCCGTAGAAACGAGAGCAACGAGCACGTTTGGCGGTATCTTTAACGTTCGCCAGTTGCGCAGGGCAATCATCATTTGAAGTATGTAAATCGTCAGTATCTGGTGGTGATCTCGATGCATAAATCAAAGGCTCGCGGGGAATGAAGTTAATCTCGCGGTACGCCAATTCGAAGCAGTCGATCAATTTTCTACAAAGATATCGGTTTCCTCCTCGACGCGAGTTATGATAACTATATTTAACATACCGTCGCGGTCGCGCATTATTTAGGGCGTATTGTTTAATTTTCGTCGTGCACCACCGCTCGGATGCTATAAATTTCAGTCGCGCGAAAAATGGGGAAAAGTAAAAAGAGGTTAAAGGTAGATTGTCGCTGGTCTGATTTATAAGGAGTGTCGTTGTTCCGAGAAACGATCGTGTCCGATCGAGACGTGTATTTAGGAAGCGGACAGCTTAAATTATGGTTAAACCGGGGCTCTGCGCAAAGTCTCTGTAAATCTCGAATAGTCGATACTTTATTTTCCAGCTAGTTTATCTTAATTAGATTGAAGGGAAATGACTTGCTGACTGTTCGTAAGTCGTTCGCATGCACCGTTCGCGTGATTAGCGTTTAGGAAAAAGCTTAACGAGCGCGAGTAGCACGTGACTGACCATCGTTAATCAAATATCAATGATACTCGTGGCTATCTTTTATATTAGCGACTCTGCTTGAAACTAATGGATTTTCAGTGTTTACACGTGACATTTACAAACGTACTTAAACAGCATAAAAAGAAATATCGAATTGAATATTTTATATCATCGATCTAATCGAAGAATAATGGATGCTTGCGTGTTTTAGCAGATGTTTAGTAGCGTGAAAAATACGTAAACGACTGGAATCGAACAGAAATATTATATAATTAAGCGAATACCGAGACGCCAAGGAGTGCCTTTTATTATCGCCCATCGTACACGATTAAAATTGCATTTTTGCACCCCGTGTTGCGATTACGATCGGGCAGAACTTTTCCATGCGTCGTTACATCAAGATTAACACGCGGCAATAATTCCTACGCAAGATCTATCCCGGCTATAGATTAACGATAAAGTTTTCGAGGAAAAGCCAATCGAGTGAGCGATCGCGGGCCCGACAGCGAGACTGACAACTAACTACAGACGCGAATCAGACGTCTGGCTCGTCGAAATCGACGCGAACGAGGCGCCACGAATCCTTCTTCCCACAATTACGGGGGATAAAAATTCTTTTGCTTTTCAGTCACGCGAACTCGCATTCGGACCGCGAGAGGAGAATATTCACGTGTAAGGGGATCGCCATCGCGTTTGCGCCGTCCTCCGCGCTCGATTCGACGAATTGAAACCAGAGACCTGTCGAAAAATCGATGCTACGCAAATGGAAATCATTTATTTCAAACTGAACTCCTTAACGAGGCTCCCGTTTCACTGTCGCATCGCTCCAGTTACTAAAAGCCTGTGATTCCAATATATCATCGGTGATATATGTCCTATGAAGCTCGTTGAATGGAGCGATAATTCATTCATTAATACGATACGGCGCGTGAATGATCGAGCTTGAGTTGGACGAAGAAAAAAGGGGACCAGGGTAAACGCTTCTCTCTGCAACGCGTCGTGAATGGGAGGAAAGAAATAGATGTATGTAACACCGCGCGCGGCCGAGATTAGAAACGGACAACGCACCGTTAGATCGACATCAGCTCGCTCGGAAGATTATTATAATTCCACGTTAGCCACGTCCGTGCGTCTAATGGCAGACAGGACATGGTCACCAGGTTTTTCGGTGGATACTGCTCTAATTACACCCTTCCTCGGAGGAGTGCCGCGTGCCACGGACATTACACCATCGTGCACCGTGCATCGTGAGAAGAGGGACTTTTATTCACCTCGAGACGAGAAGATTTATCGGAGCGCTCGGCTAGATTTTTGCGCGCGGATGCCAATTAAACGTGAGCGTGGCTAACACGCTCGAGATGCATAAAACATTTCGGGCTGACCAAATTGCGATTTAAAAACCGAGAGAACTAATGGAGGAAGTTGCGATACGAACGCGGCCTCTTTCCACGCGGATAAATCCTGCTCCGTCGTGTGGGTTAAATTGTAATTATTAGACGTGTCAGGCTGTACGGTGTCGTAGTTCGTATCGACGAGCAAGATTTAATCGAGCGCCGTTCACCATCGCCAGGAAACGGTAGAGCACGAGTTACGATCGATGTTTGCGGATATATTTTCCTCATAATACATATTTTAACCCGGTCCCTATACTCTATATCAGCGTTTACATATCGCCGTTGATCGTATTCTTATCAGAGCGTTCATCCGGCGCCCGGGGCTACCGTCGAACGTTTACCAAAGATCGACGTACGCTCGCCACGGCGCGCGCGTAACGCGAGCGTAATTTATTCGAGTAGTCCCGATACGAGATTCGCCAAAATGATACATCGCGAGCGCAATATATTAGAACGATTTCCGGCCGTGGCTCTCCCTCGCCCCAGCCACGGTCTCGTAATAACGGTTCCACCACTGGACGATCACGATTATAGATCTCAGGTAACTAATAGATATATTAATTATAGCCTTCCGAGCACCGTCGAGTCGCTGGACGTGCGCGCCATTTGATCTTTGCACGGCTATCCAGCCTCGTAACAGGACTCATTGGCGATAAGTGATAAGTACGTGATGTCTGCTCGACCAATTGGCTTCGAAGCATAATCATCGCTTCGCGCCAAACACCCTGATCCTTTGTCCATAATTCTGCGCGTTCCAGTGACAAATATCATCGAGTTTCCCTGTATCATCCGCCTCTCGGAAACCTTCTCCGTCTATTTTAGTCGCTCGATCGTTCGTCTACAGGGTATAGAAGGCGACGTGACTAAAAATGTCCCTCCTCGATTGACCATCGAGGCCTTTCTCGGTCGACTCGTACGTATAGAACGCGGCTCTGTGTACGCTCAGAAGCCGAGTTCAAGATCAAGGCAAGAGTTATAGACCGGGTGTATGTCCACTCATTACGTTCTATTACGTTCCATTACGTTTCATTACGCTCGGCAGGTAGGCGAGCGGAATAAGGTCGGAGAGATCGGCAGGAAATAGATAATAAGAGGATCACCGGCATCCTGTGCGTTATAATTATTTCTCTCCAGAACGAATTGACGCAAGCGTTCGGCCAACTGCTAATTGCACCGCGAACGATTAACCCGATAATTAGCGTGGCTCGCGTGCCATCTGCCAGGGATCTTCCAATTTCAAGTTTCATCGGGAGGCCCTGAACCGAACGATTTTCTGTTCGACGATTTCTCCAACTGTTTTAATTATCCGAATCGCAAGGCGAAAGGAGCATTCTTCGATTAAATAGAAATATCCGAAATATTGATAAATAGGAAGGTAATTAATCTGCATGCACGAGAGATAACATGGTGGTCTTATATAGATAATAAACTATGAATGGTATCGGTATTTAGTGACTGCGTAATTATATGTCGTACGATTTTATGTGACACAGTGGCGACGGAAACGAGATACACGCGTGGGCGTGCGTGAACGTATGCGCGAAGTTCAATGACACATTGTTTATTAGGATTCAAAAATGACCATTGTCACGATCAACCTGGAAGAACAATGACGCCAGCCGATTTGCGATATGCTGTATCAAAATTAGCATTTTCGTCAAGGAGATTAAACACCAAGGAAAGGGTTCGAGTGTTACTCGTTAAAAAAACCAGACCAAACCTCTCGAAATACCCATCGAAGGCTCGACTGAACTTTTATCAGTAATCCGCATATAAAGTAGACCAAATACATGGAAAACATACATCATATACAATGTAATTTTCGTCGTTTCAGATTCTTCAAGTCCACTCTCTCTCTCTCTACACGCCAAGTGAACATTTACCCCAAGAAATTCCAGATGTTGGACGGTTCAAAGCCATCGCTGGATCCCGCCCACGCGTGGTGATTTTGCATCGAAGGTAAGTCATAACGCAGCGCGGATATTGGAAGATCTCGCTCACTTTGATCGACCGGTAACATGCCCGTGCGACGTACACACGGCTGGGACAACGGCACACATTAGTGGGCCTAAGTGAGACAATACGAGGCGTGGTTAGGTAGACAACTCGAAGGGACCGCTTCGACCTGGCCCCGCTGAAATCGCAGGATGAGTCAGAAATCGGGGTCAACGACGCGCACCAAACATTCGATGGAGCGTTTGGTCCGTGCTCCGACACGCGAACGCGCATAGTTCTCGTATACGATTAATTCTCGTCGATCTCTGAACACTATGGAAAAGGGCAACAGGTATTTTAGCCAGAAACTACAAATGAACAGGGAAAAAATGGATAGAGAAAAAACGGGTCTATGACAACAAAATCAGCTGGAACGGATTGGTATTTCTTTGATGCCTTCTTAAAGGGAAACGGAAGTGAGATGGAAAGTTTTTCTCGTAAAATCAACAACTACGAAACGATAACTTTAATAAGTCGTGCAAATAACTAGACGAGCGAACCTTGCAATTATCTTAAACGATATTGTCAATAAATTTCGTTGACGATGCCGTAAAAAGTCTGCCATTAGAAGGAGGGTGCTTTCTCTTTCGTTTCCTCGAATGTTAATTCGTAATGAAACCACTCGACAACTCGGAATCACAATAGGCCTCTTCCTTGTTGCACAATACGGATCGGGTACCGCGTAATTTTCTAATTATTACGCGCCTCGTGGAATATATATATACATCAAGCGTGTTCATCAAACGATTTCGCTTCTCTCGCGGAGCAATTTGCGGCAATTTCCGGTACACACAGCTTCAAGAAGTTTCTCCCTGGCGTTTTCTTCTATACGCGACTCGATGGAAAGTGAAAATGAAAAAACACAAAATGAGATAAAGTACAACGAAGAAACAGGAAGCGCAAGGTTCGAGTGGTAAAAACGCGATACATTAAGGCGTGTTCCGAGGCAACGTCCCACTGGCAGTACTCAATACGGATCGATTCGCTCTTAAACAATTTAACACTCCTATCTCAGGATTGGGAACAGATATCAGTTGCCTACTTTCTAGGTCGTCCGGTAAATCCCCTGTAATTCTCTCTATTCATAGCTAGCGAGGAAAGGATTAGCCAACTTTTCGGTCGTTCAATAAACACCTTTTAATGCGTACTACAACGGATACAGCTTAACAGTACCAATCGTCGTGCGTCATAAATATCGTATTGTAACCGTGTATGCGTTATTATCGATGCCCGTGCTCCTGCATTGTCTCGTCGTTCGTTCAAGTTCCGGTCAAATAGCTAGACGGATAATCAGATGGATGACTTAGATGAATTGCATGGTGGGCGCGAGAGGCGCCTACGTATGTGGTTCGAAAAGAAAAAAATTAATGGAACGGGATTTGTTGCGTAAATCCGATTAATATCTGCGGCCACCTAAGCTCTTGTTTAAACCCAGCTCGAATATATTCAAATCACAGATCTAACGTAAACGCAGCAAGAAGAAGGTTGAAGATGAAGAATGGCTGAATCCTTGGACGACACGTTACAAAAAGTAGTGTTTCGCAATAAGGGTAAGCAAGCAATTGCTCTTCCATCGCACGCGGCGCCGCAACTCCCTTAAATTTAACGCAGCCGTGTGCAACGGACGTCGGTTTCCCGCGAATAGATTACAGGAACGAAGAACCGCCCGAGACGCGAAGGCAGATCAGCGGAAATCGATTTCCATCGACCCTCTTTTTCCTATCGCCTACTGGCGTGCTTTTTGCATCGGCGTTACCTGGCCTTCCAGTGATTAACGGGTTGACTTCTGCGAACCCCTTTTCATTAAACATCGCAAAAAGAGCTACATTTTCAACCTTCAATTCGTACGTCATAACATACAACTCTCGAGATCATTGGGTGAAGTTGGAAAAGGAGAATCGCAGCATTTGCATAGCGGAAATGTCTGTATAGATGCATCGAAGGCGCGAAGATGCGATTCGTAAACCGATAAACTACTCGATATAGGAGATCTGCTTTCTCGAAACACCCTACAAACCCACCATCACCAAAAAATTGCGAAAAACCGCAACGAACGAATCCATCAAGTTGATTGCTGCCCCGTATCGAAACCGTTCGAATCGAACCGAGAAGTCGCCCAGTGCGCGACAGTCTCGCTTCTTCGGGCACGCTCGAATTCCGGGTTGCCGCTTATCAACTGAGTGCTGCTCCCGCGGCCGTAAAAGTGGTCCGCGGGTAAAAGTCGGGTTAATTACGGCGCGGAAAGGAGCGACACCCGGAAATCCTGCGGCCACCTCAATAAACCTCGCCGTGAATGCGTTCAGCAACGTAAGCTCGCCTCGGTGGTGGCGAGGCCGGCGTACTTACGGCGTACGCGAGCCGAAGAGTGCGTCGCAGCAGGATGCGGCGTACACCGCGGTGGAAGGTGCGTCATATAACACGCGGAAAGGAACAGGCTGTCACTAGGCGGTATCCTATTATCGTTGGTACGGTGTAAAGCCAAGAGAATACGGTATTTATGCCGATGCGCGAACAATGGCCGTTCTATCTTCGAAGGCAAGGCCACGCGACAAGAAGTTCAGCCGCGAGCCGCTTTATACGACGGGAATGTTAATTATCGGCCCTCCCGCGGGATCTATTAAGTGCACCGTTCGCCAGCTCTCCCTGTTCATCTCCCCCTTTCCGCTATTTACTTCCTCTCCCTTTCGCGCTCAGTCGTACGCGAGCCCCGGGTACGTTAAACCAGGCGTTATCGTCCAGACGGTACCTTAATTAGTCAACCGGTCGTGCCGCGACGTGTCGACCATTTTTCTGACACCGTGCTAACACGCTTCCCGAATATGCGTCGAACAACGACCGGTTATTGTCAGACCAGCAGGACCACGGCGATGAACTGTTTTTGTTTTTATGGGTAAATTAATTTTTGGCCGTGGTAGAAATGTGGGGAGAATTTTGTCAATGTGTTCGCGAAACGGTACGAGTTGTAGAAGAAGTAAAATGTTGGTTAGAAATTGTTTTCTTCACAAGCTTCCTGTCATTGGTGCGGCAAGGAACGTCATTAACACTTGAACGCCACTAATGAGCTTTCAACGCGTAATCATTACGTTGACGCGAGCATACCTGTTTGTATTGCTGGTGAAACGTTATTGCCGCCACGCGATAATGCCGTTGTTGCTGTGAATAAGTACGGCGCCATCGTTGTCGCTAATCTGGTACACGCAATAATTAACGAAACATCGATAGAAAATAAGAGCACGAAGGGAGAATACGAGCGTGTCGCGACGGAGAACTACACTTCCCAGCTGTCGTGTCACTTTATACATTTATCCACCGTCCGCCAAACATGCTCCTCTACGTCTCTGTCCACCTCTTTGCTCGATCATTCTTTTTCTCCATTTTCCTCTTACAATAGACCCAGATCTTCGTTTATTTTCCGATGAAATATTCGTTTCGTTTTCTTCTTCCCTAGGTACCACCCTCCACGGACATTTCTTTTTTGTTACGCGGACGCACGTGTGCAAATTTTATATACAGAGATTTGTTCGCATGAGTACCTCGATCGAGGTGGATAATATTTCGTAAATAGTGTCGGGTGTCCCGATCGATTTTATTCCTTCCCCGTGTGTGTTTTTCAAGTTCGAGACGCTCGCGCGCGCGCGCGCTACGGTCTCATCGGTCGTTGATTCAGCCACCCAACGAAGACGGATCGATGAACTCACGAGTCGCGAAAATACAATGCCCGAGATGACGTCGACTTTAATCACAATACGTTCAATGGAATATTAAATTACCTCCTGGTTCGAGTACTCATCCAGTTCTCCTGAAATTCAGCGTCCTTGAGGACACGCGGAGGAACGGCTGATCGAAGTGCTAGAAGAAGGCTCGCGGGGCTAAGGATCGGGAAGAGAATAAAAGAAGCGGACGGACGGGCAAACGAACCGTTATGAGCGATCGCGCACAGACATTAATTACGCAAGATCAAATTCCAATTTAGGATCCGGCTAGGCGGAGCGAGGCGACAGGATACGACCGCAGACCTTCGACGAACGAGGATACCCGCGTATGCATGTACCTTGGAAGGTCCTGGCCGAGTATGCGGCACGTACTCGCGTAATCCTGCACAACAGCTGGGCCGACCAGTGTACCCAGATGCCTATCGACATTCCATCCACCCACGATCGCCGCGGCGATGGTGGAAGCGCTGGGACGCAACGCGAGGCGTGCAGAGCGAAGCGAAACGCCGGTACGGCTCCCTCTCGGTGATTCAGGATTCAGACTATTTAGCATAATGATCGCCGCGACGATCGCGGGCCATCGTGATGATCGGACCGGTCGGTACCTCGATTAAAGGAGATTATATGCTAATAAATTCTCTCCTCCTTGGCTCGCGCGTCCGATGCTCATCCCCGTCGCGAGCCTCGATTTCTGCCGCCATTAAGTCAGCTGATTAGCTACGAAACGTCGTCCCGCTCGCTTTCCGATCGACCGACCGGACGCGCTGCCCTCGTAATTGCTTAATCGCCGATCCCAACGAACAATGCCTCGAATGCCTCGCGGAATCGGCCGGTTTTCTTCGTCCGCCTCTCGCGTTGCTCGCGCGCGCGGCTCCGGATTACGTCAGCCGTGGAACACCGATCTGCCCGGTTGATTCGACTGTTTTTTAATCGCCCACGTGACCCCTTTTTTTCTTTTACTCAACGTCGGCTTACGTCATGCGCCGAGTTGGTCGCGCGCGGAGAGGAACGGGCCACGGCTCGAATTCGGGGCTCCATTTTTGGAGCGCCCGCGCGATTTTATGCCCCGCGTATCGCTATCGACGCGATTCCGAACGCAGGCATTTCAAGATTAGGACGATTACACGCAAGCGAATACCCGAGTGTCCCGGAAAAATTGTTATCTCGCGTTCTCCCGTGAGGAGGCTACTTTTTACCCGAAAATATCTCCACCGTGTTCCCCGTCGACGCTGATGGTCCCATAAACTCGGAAATCATCGGCGGAATATCGCGAGCATCGTGGAAACAACGTGCTCGGGGTACGATCGGTAGAATTTACGCGTTTCCACATTACCATATCGCGACACCGCGGTCCACGCGAGTGTACCGTCGCGTTCTCTACCTGGTCCCGGGTCCCGGTTACGATAAGTCTGAGGGGAGCTCTCGGTGCACACGTAGCCGGACAAAAGAGCGTAATCGGCGGCAAAGCCGTAGGGCAACGGAGCGGTCGCGCATCTGGATACCCAGAGCCGGAGCGGACGCAGTTGTTGCCCTATCGAAGCGATTCGAAAAATCGGGAATGATCGGTGCCGCCTGTGCAGCTGTGGTACTTTCTCGAACGGTGACGCGTACCCGCTCGGCCCGGGTGCACGCTACTGTATAAGGAGCAAATATGATATCAGTAAAACATCTGTATATGGCCGTCGGGTAGACACGTCCGCTGTATACGTTCGCGGCCGTCTTTCGTCCTCCTCCTCGTGGGTACGGACGGTGGTGCGTCTCTATATCTGGAGCAGCAACCGTGTCCGTACCGAGAAGCCGGTAATAGCGGTTGGTTACCTCTTTGACAGACTTATTAGCAAATATAAATCGTGGTCTTTACCGTTACAGCAGCGCTCGTACCTCTTGGAGCGCTACCGCGAGAGAGAGCGCGCGCGCGCGTTCCATCCGACGCGCGTGTATCAACGATGTAAGGAGCGGGTTATATAGGACGCGCGTTCGGTCGCGGATAGAAAAAAAACACGCGGCTCGTCGGATGAAAAAGGGATCGGATCTTAATTAACGCGGATAGTCGATGGTATAGCGTAACGACCGCGTTAAATTTGATTTACAACACCCCTGTTCGGGGATCGCGGCCTCTTGGTTCGCCCGCGGCTGATTCATTTCCACGGTTATTCGGAGATTTCGTCGGAACGGACGGTGGATCCGTAACGCGCAAAGAATACGATGCTCTTAATGAGCGACGACGAGACACGGGAACGGGACACCCCGATGGCGACAAATACGGTTTCAACGGGAGCAGATCGGCTGAGAATAAATCGGGACGGAGTACCTCGAATACGCGGCTGCAACGCGATGATCGTGATCCATTCGATCCTCGAAACATCGAACTCAAAGTGTGAAAATTTGAATGTCGTAGAAGAACTTACCCCTTAATGATCTCACTCGAGGAGCACCAACCAGAAACCACCCCTTAAAGTAACCCTGGTATCGCAAAAGTCTCGTAAACTGCGCCAATGAACAAAACATCCTAACTCTAGTCGACGAGCGCGTTGGTAGCTACGAGGAAGAAGGTAGGCGAACCCGTGGCTCCGCTTTTCTCCCGGCGAAGGCCGCGAAATATAAAGTTTCATGCGGAACGCAGTCTGCAGGCTGCACGCCGTGACGAGATGCAAAGTGATACTCGTCTTTGGGGTGAACGACGGGTGGAGATCCGAGGAGACGCGGCCCTCTCGTGAAGGTTGAAGGGCAGTGGTGTAGGTGAGCCGAACGCGGGGATGAGGGACCGTGTCGAAACGTGCATGGGGAGCAGGGATGCGACAGAGTGCAGTGTACTGCGCGGTTCGATCCGCGCGTCGCGGTATCGTGTTGCCGTACCTGCAAATTACGAAGCCGCTCTTGCGGTAGGTACCTCGTCGATGAACGGAACGGACACTTTCGACATACCGTGACACGGTCATCGACTGCGCGGACCTCGTAGCCTACCCTAAGATTCCCTGTTCATAATGGAGCGTATTTACTTACGGATCACTCGACGCGAGCGCTCTTCCGTTCGTGCGTCTCGTTTTGTCGCGATCAGGGCGTTGGGTCCTTTTTTGTAAGCAAGGACCCGAGTTCGTTACCCCTTGGGTGGTGAACGAAGGGGTGGACTTGGTGTACGAGGGAATTTTTGAATGAGCTGCTTGGAATGGATGAGCAGTGAGATTTTGTGAATTGATATCGGTGGGTGAAAGAGGGTGAGACTTGCTGAGGATGAGTATAGAGTTGTAGACAGAGATTTCGAGAGTTTTTGTTAGTAACAGCTTGATTTTGCCAGCTGTGATCTCTGACGACGCGTGGATGATCCATGTAGAATTCCGTTCGTCTAGACGCATACTTGAGAGCACTCTTTTTATCCCTCCAAGAAACTGTTACTTTGTGCAACGTGCACAATCTTTCGCTGGTACGTTAATCACGGGTAATTCTCCTGACAGACTGATACGAACAGGAGAAAGCGTATCCCTATTGTTCACCGCGTACAAGAAAACTTTTGTATTTATTCACGTGTGTCTCCATAAATTTGCTTACGAACAGCGAACGAACGAGAGAGAGAGAGAGAGATTTCCATTTCAAGCAAAGGGGCAAAGACTTTATTAGCGAGCTTCCGTGTTATCAGACTTGTTTATTCCCCTCTTCCTTTTTGCTACGCCATTATCACGTCTCCTAATTGGATTCGAAGATCTCACCAATCTCGCTAATCCTGGGATCATATTCAACTGAAACGTATCCGCTGGATTGAAATGAATGCGATTAATTATCAGCTTCATCGAATGCACGTGCGTCGCCGCAATAAAAAGATAGAACGTTCGATCCATTAGACACGTAATTATCTACAGGATCGAAAATATCCTTCGCATCTTCGGTCAATCTTGCGGCGTTTAATCAGAAACGAGAGGCAACTATGAATTCTAAGGCTAATCATATCTACGCCGCTTGACTCTTGACCCAGACGAGCGTAATCGAATTGCAACGCGCTCCGTGGCGTGCATCGAATCGCATTAATCTCGTGCACGAGCCTGAATCAACCTCGTCCTCTTCTTTTACAGCTATTCTCGCGTTCACGTTATCAATCGTCGTCTAGGCGCATTGTTTGCGGTTTATTAGCATACACGGGATACGGTCGAGAATTGTGGCCCGTTTCATGCCTCTGTTCGCGACGGAACGTTGATTGAAACAAGAATATAAGTTACTGCATCCTGAACGCGAATTAAACTGACACGAACAGCGGGACTTACAAAGAATAAACAGTTAGACATTTAATGAGATATCCGTGTCTCGAATTACCAGGAAAGTTTTATGAAAGTTGAAGTTCTAGTATTTAATATATTAGGAAGATTTTTAAGGTAAGGAAAATGATTCTAGTAGAGAAGAGAGTCCTCGCTTACCTAGCGGCACCCAGACTATGAATAAATCTTTCCTAAATCTCACATTTGAAATAATTATTACTAAGTGCTTATTCAGTTTGACAAATGTTGGTGTTCTAGGCTACATGCCAAACCCAACATCAAGCATAAATAAAACCTAAAGCCATAGAGGTGAGTGAAGACTTCCGAAAACTACGAAATGATGAATTCTGTTCCACATAATTCTAACTGATTACGCGAACCATAAATAATTATATTTTAAGCAAACCCGGCACGATTAACAAATTTATAATAGAACTCTGACCCTCCGCGATTTGAATTTAAAGAACGATCTGACGAACGTTCGTCTGGATGCGCGATTTTAAAATTCACACCGCGACACCTGTCAATTCCATTGACTGAGAGCTCGACGGGCAATAAAATCGAGAGGATCCACGCTAAATTGCATTCTTACGCTTCGTATTTCTCTTTATATTCCGCGTGCATTGCGATGCACTCTGCGCGGAATTATCAAGCGTCCCGTTGTAATTAAAAAAAATTTCCCACCGCCCTTCCTCGTGGTCCTTTTTTAATCACCGCCAGCAGAATAGAAGCTTACCACTTGAATCGCATCTCAACGAGCTCAGCATCGAGAATAAAAATCCATGACACGTCGAAAGTGCGATCTTTAGTATCTCGTCTGGTCCCGTTATCAACAATTGCGGGAGTGCAATAATCGGCGACGCGCGGTCGACAGAGTCGCAAGGCGTGCCATGCCATCTCTCCGTACGTTATCAACGCGTTATCGCGACGGCATCTTCGGTATTAACGTTTAATCGAGCAGAAAGAGGATGACTCCGGTTCGTGCACGACTGACCGGGAAGCCAGAAGGCGGAGATCCGCATAAACGAGCGCGGACGGAAATTAATGCGCGGCGCGCCGGGCGCGAAATGCGGCGAAACTATCTACCATTGCGGATAATTAGTCGGGCGCCAAAGCAGGAACCCGGGTATGCACGTGGCGACGGCGGCGGGGTCGGGGCTTGGCAGCCAACGAAATACTGCCGGATCCGAGAATCGCACGCGGAGATACGGAATCGCGGTTACACGCAGTCTGCGTTTGACGCTGCGTCTCGCTCGCAAAATGCTACCGTGACGGCCGACGCGACACGCTGTTTAAAGGCTGCGCTTTCAGTTCGCTCCCCTGATAAACTGATTTTATCTGCCAGCCGCTGGGGATGTTAAACAAAGATTTCCTCTCGTCGCGAGCCCCCAGCTATCCCCCCATCGCCTTTCGTTGCATCTTTGCAAAGATTCCAGCACGGATGCAGCGTCGTTTGGCACACGATTCCTCGCGAGATGTTCCAGAGACGTATCAGCATTTCAGCATGACGAAACATCCGATACTTTCTAATAAATGACAAGTACGATATTTGGTCTCAGCGACACGTTCGAGGCTATTGGTCTTAGCAGAATATAATGGAACAGTATGAAACTATGCGTAACGGGTACTCGAAAATGTTACGAGTTCATTTGTATTCCGTTTGAAGGTAACGCGCAATAACTGACACAGTTGTGATCCTCGTAGTTTCGATATCGTCGTTCGAGCATCGACTATTCTGCGGCTCGAATATCAAACATTCCTACATTCCACGAGCTCACGATCAAACTGGATATATGATTTCACGAGATCGTTCGTCGTTGCTCATAAAAATCGCAATCCAGATGCTAAGAAACACACTCGAGCAGGATTCATCTTCGTCTACGCGAACAAGAGAGACGGCTCGAAAAAACGGAAGCGTAATCTTCCTCTTAATCGCGGTTAGTATGCACGCGTACACGCGATAGCAACGATTCTTCCTTCCGAAATAATTCCTCCCTGCTCACTTTCGATCCCCTTTCTCGCGTCTCGGAAAGCGGTGGCCGCGGCCCCATACTCTTTCGGTCATTAGCTCGGCCATATCTCTGCTCCCACCGCACTCTTACATACTATTTGCATCCGACGTAAGTCCCGACGGAATTCATAGCCCCGCGGTGGCCGTTGCAGAATGCAGCCGGCGCAAGTGCATACTTCGGCGGCGCCCGCCCTAATCATCCCCAGCCGCGATCCTCTCCGATCTTACTTACCCACTTACTTACGCCCCGCGTATTTTCGCTCCTTGAGATGTCGAACAGACACCCGGCCGCGAAACGATTCGAAACGCGCGCCCACTCAAGGACGTGACCATTCGCGACTTGAAGGATCGACGATTCCGTATCGAGAATCGGTTATTTCACGAGGGCCTCCCCCCTGGTCTTGTAGCATCATCGACGTAGATGACCGTCTACACGCTTCGCATGGGAACCGCAATCTTTATTGACACGAAAATTGTACTCCATCGAGAACCGCTGATGAATCCGTGTAATTGAGAGGTCGATACGTCTTGGAAGGTAAATTGGCGCTTTCGAGTTGATACAGAGTAACCGTAGGTGCTTCGTCTTGAGATAAAAATTGAACACGGGGCATAGGAGAAATTGGAGACACGCGTAGAATGAATCGTGAGACGCGGACGATAATTCCTCGATGAGGGATTGCAGAGGGACGTGAGCAGGAGAAACGAACGGGGCGTGCTAATTAAGCAGAGTAAAAAATATGGCTACGATAAAAGTAAAGAATTGGCGGGGGAGCAGCTCGGCTCTCGATTCCACTTTTCGAACCTCTGGTCGTCTGCCAAGGCAGGCATCGACCTCTTGTAATTCAGTGGGCGCGTCCGGTTCAATACTTGTAACAACGATTCGAGGGTTTGTTGTTATATAACGTTCAACAAATTCGCCTTATCTAATCGAAGTGGTCTGCCTTCGCGGGAACGGGATTGCGTAATACATTCCTAAAATAAAGAGCACGATGAAGTGGTTCGATTCTCTTCGCAAGGTTTAAGAAAAAATAAAGGGACCTGCTTGCGATTTGGATAAAATCGCGACGTTACAACGCTCGCGATTCGCGAGACCGTCGAATCCTCGCGGACATTTCACGCGATACGATGGCTACGAAGCTTCGTGACAACGGCCACTATACGAAACTGGCGAGTGCTGGCATTCGAATGGCCATCTCCCGCTACTCGTGACGTCCCGTCGTTGCGTCGATATTACGGGAGCGCAATAAGCACCTACGCGCACGAGTTCAGCTCGCGTGGGTGCGATGTGGTGGGAGTTTTTTCCATTTTTTTCTTTTTTTTTTCGAGAATACCAACTCGGATATTTCTCTATGCCGTATGGAGTGTACTCGTCGAGGTTCGCGCGTACCGCGAGCACGGCTGTGTGCGTTTCAGGAAGAGACTGAAACGTCATCTCGGCCGCGTGTTGCAGCGTAAGATGTTATTTCTAATTCTAGCCGCGTACAGAGCTAAACGGCGCTTGTGAATTAATTGTGAACCTTTCGTGACTGCGAAACTGTTATATAATTGACAAGCAGGCATAATTAAGCGACTTCTTTGTGCCGTCTCTCGCTGGCCGTAACATAATAAGCAGGAAATGAAGACGTGATTCTGGACGAGGAAGACGAACATTATTGAATAGTTGGAAATTAGTAATGTTTTCAGCCGGGCAACAGTATAATCTCGCTATACGGATTCCTCGATACGTATATTAATACATCGTTCCACGTGATGGTAAAACGAGAAATACGTATCCAATTGCGAAACTATTTCTCTATCGAATTATATCAACCATTAACTAACCTGATAAAAATAACGTTACATTTATAAGATGATAACACATGTAGAGCCTGCGTACAAGCGAACGGATAATTGTTGTAATGGAGGATGATGGGGACTAAATGGGAACGGTAAAATCGGATAGATTCGATATTGAACGGCAGTCAATATCCTGACAATAAATGAATTTCCAGAGCAGGCGCGTGCAGATGAGCTTATCTAAAGCACGTGCGCGGAAGTCATAATCTACGCGTGCGAGAAACATACTGACGCATAACGTCTTGGAATTATATGTGCCTCGAGGGTTAGGTCAGTGAGTTGAGAGTCCGTTCAGTACTTAGGGCCGGATGTGGAAGTAGGTGGAGTCCCGGCGAGTACATGTACCAGCGGGGGCCGAAATAGGAGCAGCGGTGTTTACCTGCACTATCTCGATCGGGTCCTGCAATTACGTTATTTATAGCTACCGGCCGCATTGCAGCCGTCTAACCTGGGTGACGTTCTATTAAAAAGGGCACCAAGACGTCTGCGCGGACGGCGGAAGCGGTGCGCGTGATAGAAAGTGAGAGAGCGCCACTTCCTGTGCTCTAAGTACAGTATCTTAAAAGAGTAACTGTAAACGAACACGCGTTCGTTCATTTTCCTTTTGGCGAAATTAATTACGATTATAAGAGACAACTGAAGATGATAGATAAGTGCTATGCGCGTGTAGTCGCAGATTCGTTCGCATAAATGTACGGTCGCGATGGCTGCAATTTAACTGGCTAATCTCGCTCGGATAGGTTGGAATTAGCGGATTCATCGAGCATGCCTGGCAAAATCATCAACCTGTAGCTAATTGGACGGCAGCCTACACCTGCGGGCGACCGTGTAACAGTGCGTCCAGCGAGAGATACGCTCCTCGTGAACTTAACTGTTCGTACCTCGAACGACGTTTCGAGAAAACCATTAGAATAGGCCGCAAAGTAAATAGGTCGCCTTTGGCCATCCTAGCGGGATGAATTGTCAAGGAACAGCTGCGCGTGTCTGTCTCGTACGAGCCGGCTGAATATGGATCTGTTGGAACGCGAAGACGAACTATCGGGATTAGGTTCGGAGTAACGCGTACGCGGTTATTTGATTTGACATGCGCGATTTCCATCGTTTTTCCGCTTCGACGAGTGATTATTGCGATCTCGATAAATCGTCGCGAATGATTTAAAGTTACTGGGAACTCGTAAAATCGGAAATACAATCCGCACTGATCGTAGGATCGCGTGGTGGCGAACACGTGTTGTAATTCGCCTCAAGATTCTCGAAAATGCACCTGCTGTCAGGAGTTCCTGGTGCGCCAAAATTATTAGTTCAACAATAACTCTCGGCTAATCCTCAGGACGGATTAGGTAGAGACTATCTGTCAGTTATACATAACGAGTAGGAGTATTAGTCAACCGGTGACGTGAAGCCGCGTTTCAAGTTGTACCGTGCTATTCCGCATACACGTAAATATAGCTTGGAATTTAATAGTTTAAACGTGTTTACAAGAAAACTAGGCTGAAACCGTCCGAAAGAGTGTCCTCTCGATCAATTTTTTTCATTTTCCAGCCGCAATTCAAAGTTCTCCAAGCTTACGTGTTTAATGCGCGTTTCATACGAGACTAACGATAATATGCAAATGCTGTTTCGATGTTTGAGATTACTTAACCCGTAAACGTATGTAAATTGCAACTCTCGTGCGTTACGCTGCGCAGACGTAAATTGAACAAAGTGTACGCTCAATTAAATAATCCACCGGTGCTAACTGTACCCCTGAAAATCGTATGGCAACATCCACACGGGCATAATACGTTATTTATTTAGGGAATAAGCACGGTCTCGCGCGCGCCTGCCTGTGATATCGCAAGAATTCCGTGGACATCAAAAGGCCAGTAACCAATTGCAAGCTTCTCGGGTATCCGACGAATGGCTAATAAACCACACCTGGCGGCTTTCACGGGACAGCCGAATTATTTGATAATAGCCTCGCGCTAATCCCTTAGCACTAGATTATTACGAGTTATTCGTCACTTCCATAAGGGATACCAACGCCGTGTACAATGTCCAAGCAGTTCGTAACGGAATAAATTAACCAGCACCACGAGCTACAAGATAACGCTATCTTCTACGCCTATTGTCCTGCCGCGAGTATTTCCATTATCTCTCCCTTTATGTACATCCCGGAACACAAACGATCTAATTAAAAACACCCATTCAGCGCGCGAAAGAATCGGAATCTAGAAACTCGATCAATAATGAATAGCCCCGATAATGAACAGTGGAACAACATTAACGGCTCGAGTGTCTAAGAGCAGACGGACGTGCAACTTTTAATCAACCGATCGATCGCCGAGATAAAAATCATTTTTCACGGTTGTTATAGCAACGAATACGAGTGGCGAGCGCGCGGATGAAAAATTAAAAGCTGACCATCTCGCGGAGGTATGGAGACAAGGCGAACTCGAACCAGCGACAAGAGTAGTATCGTTCAGCCCAGGGCACGCGAAACGAATACGTCCAATCGACGATCAAGATGTAATTTTAACCGGAGAAAAATTGATCCGGTGTCAGGCAGCTTCGCGACGCGCGAAAACGGCGCCGTGTGTCTCCATAAAGTCGCGTGCCACGCGCGAGTGAAGAACGCGCCGCTCTGCTCGTTTCCACGGGCGTACGGCCCGATGAGAGAGGCAGGAAGGCGGACAGAGCTTATGGGACCCGTCTACCGCGAAGAGGGTGACAGACCGGCGCTCTCTACTTTTCTCGCGGAATCCGTAAATTGGCCTCGAAATAGTACGGCACGACACACGCGTCCAGCACCTTGCGTAAATCTCGAGCGCGGGTCAGGGACCAAGGTTCCGCGAAAAGGCGCAGGATAAACCCTTTATCGCTGGTAACAGTTGTTCACCCCCTTGTCTCGCTCTCCCTCGGCCCACCCTTCGTTATTCTTTCGCCAGCGTTGCATAAATTGCAACGGGCCGCTTCGTCCCGCGGTCAGGAATTATAGGATCTTAAATATATTTATACGTTTACGCGCTCTATACGTCGTTCTTGAACCGCTCGACTCTTTGTCATGTCACGTTTTTGTTGCTCCCTCTGGGCAGCCATCATCTTCGGATAATTTAAAACGGAAATCTGGAGGAAATTTATTCGAGATGTTCGCATTGGAAATTGCGTTCCTCGAATTCCACAAATTATGTACTATTTCAATTTTCGTGCGGGAAGTATTAAGGGTGGCAGGCATTCTCTTTTCAGTTCCCTTTTAAAAAGAAGCCTCGATTCTGTATTGTCGATTTAGCGCGCGAAATGAAGAACGCGAGGGAGGACAGATATAGAGGGAATCGGTCAGATTCTTACATTTCCTCGTATTAGTAATGCTGTTGGCGCATGATTATCTCTCACGGCTGTTTAGTCGCCGCGCGTTTCACCCCCTCTGTATTGGCGACTGGTGAACAGAACGCAAGAAGATCTCGCTAACGGCTGGTACACGACAGATTTAACGCATCTGCCGAACTAATTGGCCACCGTTGCCGATGAAGTGGCTGTTTACCTCTTCTCACTTTTCCGATCCTCCTCTCGAGTAGCCATTTTGCACGGTCGTACGATTATTTCCTCGCTTTTTCGCTCAACAACCGAGATACGCGGTCGCAAATTTCTCTTCCTTGATTATCTCCAGACGTAAATTGACGTCCGTGTAGACACCGATCCGACTCTACTCACGTGCCGCGCAGTCGCTTCTGAACACAGACTGCTTTTACATATTCTTACTTTAATTATCGTAACACGTACTCCATACACGCGCGAATGAATATCCGTTACAGATAATTTGTAATTTAGGAAAAGTTAGGAGAATTTGATGGAAGACAGAAAAACCAGGGACCAACCTTTTCGACGTGGATCGAATCGGCTAGGTCTGTCGAAATTCCCAGACATCTAACTGTATTTCCAGTTCGACGTCTATATTTAAAGGGCCGATAAATCACTCGACAATCATAAAACCCACGTTCCACCCTATATTGCGTTCTCCACTGTTTCTGCGAACACGACTCGCGGAGATCTTTGGCCCTTGATCATGAAATGCGGCGATCTATCTGTCTGCCTGCCCCTCCCCCGCGTCCCGTATGAATATACAAGAGGACCATAGGAAGGCTGAATGTTGTGCGACCGGCGGCGGAGAAGAGAGGAAGACGAGTACGAGGATGATAGAATTCGACGCGGATTCCACTGCTGGACGGAAATAGAGGGGCCGCGCATCGAGAATACCGTCGGTTCGCATGCCGTGTTACGATGCACCAGCACACCCATGCGTTCATCTGTCTACCGTAACTGTAAAACGTACGATTGCACCGAAAAAATTGCCGCTCCTAAGTGTTCGCCAATTGCTCCACGCTTGCTTCCATTGATCACGCAGCGCGAATTTATATCTGAACGTGTCCGACATATATCCTTTGATATAATTAGCGAATAGAAAGATACGTTACGGTACATTTGGTTGAAAGAATAAACGGGGAATAAGTAATGAGAAAAAATATAGATGAAAGTGATGGAACGGCGAAGAGAAAGTGGAATTCATTATCGATCATTGTTATATACTTGCGTTTACAACTTTATGTAGCCAGTGTAACAATGACTGCTTTCGTTAAGTTTACCATATTCCCCGGAAGAGTGTATAAGCGCGGAGCGACTGCTGCAATTACCTAAGAGTTTGGCATTACTATATGCAAACTGTTAGAGCACAAGCTTCAGATTTCTCTTCGCCGTTTCTTCTAACGCGAGAGCGACAACGAACAATTCTCCACGCGTTCCATCGTCGCGTTACCCGTCCCAAAGTAAAGTTCAGCGAATCCCTGAGATTACAAGATTGGCGACGAACCGACGTAATCCATCAATGTTTCAACTAGCCTTCGCAGAAGGATGATACGGAGAAACGTGTAAATATCGCTACCTGTCTTGGAGGTGACCAATTTTCGCGGGCCTAAGGAGGGGAAATTCTACGCTAGGATATCGGAAACCTCGAAGAGCCGAGCGTTGGGACCGAGGGGGTACACAAGAAAGACGTGGGGACCAATTTGCATAGTTGCCTTCGACCTCTTGATGGCTCTGTGTACGAGACCGACCCTGATGATTATCCCCCGGGCCGAAGGCTGAATCCATCGTAAACGTCGACGTCACGGAACAGACGCCACCCACTGACTACGATTCCCTCCTCGACTTCTTTGTTCGGTTCGTCGAAGGGGGAAGAAACGAGAAGGGGGCTGCATAAGCAGAACAATCGTACGCGTGTAATTTATCATAATTGAACCCGAAAAATCACTGTTATTCAGAACTGTCCACTCCTCTTAGCTAGCGCGTTCTGTTTATCAATCTCTTATTCCTCGTCTTTCCATGAGAACTGGAACGATCCTTAAATACATTATCTTTCCTCCAATAAGAAAATACATCAGGTTGATCAACAGAAGACCATCGAGACGGCCGTCGAACCGTCGATCCCTCTATATTCACGTCTATCGATAACCCCGTTAGCAGAGCGCGAAAAATCGCCTGTAATTACGTTCGCGTATCAATCGAGATAAAATTGCGTCTCTCGACGAACGGCGCACTATCGAGTGACAGCTTTCTCGTTCCCAGTCGGATTAGAGCGCGCGTTCGATCTTCCGATCGACATAATTAAAAAGTACCGTTAACCAGTGACACTCGCCGTACGGGGATTATCGGTAGTCTGACCCAGACAAATAAGTATGGGCCGGACACGGTGCCAATAAATCTTTCTGGGAGGTGGACGGCGACGCTAACGACTGTCATTGATACAAACTATCGAGGCATAGCAGTTCGGCTGGACGTGAGCGTACGCGAGAGAGGGCTGCGGAGAGCCAGCGAGATGTGAACGTATCAAAAGCGACGCGACAGACACCAGGAAGGGCAGGAGTAAAACAAAAGCCTCGCGGGATTTATACGTCGACATAGAGAAGCGGCTGGACAAAAAGTGTCCGCTGTCAGTGGCGTTAGCGTCTTGTAGACGCGGCGAGTATCAGCGACCGAATCTTTTATCCAACGCGATGTCGAATGATCGTGCTTCGAGAACCGATGGGTCATCGTCGAGGCAACGAATCCCAGACGCGAACGCGAGCGATATCGAGGACGGAACTTTTTCACTTTAACTTTGAAGAAAAATACGTAGAGTGATCAGGATGATGATAAAAGTTGGTAGCAAAACATTTCGATTAAAATCAAGTAATTTGGTATTGGAACAAAGGTAAACACAGTACGAACGACCGAATCGTTGGACGTAGATACGGTGCAGTCGACGACGGTCGCGTCGATTTATCCTAATTGCAACGCGCGTTGCAACCCTAGCCATGAACCTCACGCCAGGAGCTCTCGATCGCGATCTATGACGGCTACATATACACGTATGCAGCGGGACGGGTAGATCGTTTTGCCGATAAATGCGTAACGCGCGGCGTTAAATCACAAAGCGACAATTTATGGTTCCATGCAGTCGCGACGATTCTATTTATAATTGCACGGAACCGGAGGAACAGAAGACACGGTAGCCCCGTGGCGTCTCACGGAACCGGCCTGTCTGCCTCCCGAGATACTCCTTGTCTTATTTCCATTTTTCCCTCGCTCGATTTTCACGATCCTTATCGACCGTCGTCCCTCATCGGCGAGAAATGACCCGGAAACCCGGACCGATAAAGAACTTTTACGCGGAACCAGCGGCAAATTAAACGATAATCGATCAGGCTGGTTCTACAGATTGACGATACAATTTAGATAGCCTTAGAAGGGAGGTTTAAGTATGACACAAAGTGGGTACGTTTGCCTGGTGCAATTCGAGTGGGAGCCAGCAGAATAGTCAAAATGCAAATTGTACGTGGGCAGCGTGTCGGTAGAAAGATTAGAAAAGTGGGACTGTTCAACGAGGAATGTTTGCGCCATTGCGTATGCCTGATTAATCACTTGTCGAACGAATCGCAAGCCACTCTCTCTCTCTCTCTCTCTCTCTCTCTCTCTCTCTCTCTCTCTCTCTCTCTCTCTCTCTCTCTCTCTCTCTCTCTCTCTCTCTCTCTCTCTCTCTCTCTCTCTCGATGCTTATTGATTCCAATGACCTATCGTTTTTAATGTATCGAAGATGGAGCGTCAATTTGGCGATCGCCAGAAATGGTTTACGCGATAGATTATGCATTAAATAGGGAGCAATAGTTGTAAGACAGATGTCTGCACGGTTGTGTGACGTCAACCAGGGAGGTCTACATTCCACGAGTCTTCACAGCCGCAAACCTAACTCGTGACTGCATAGTTAGGTTTAATTTGCGCGGTACGCGTGTTCCGTGCAACGCCGTCGAAAACGCTTTCGTTGCTTTTCGCATGGCTATCAGTTAGCAAGTGAAGGGAACGGGTAAATACTTGTAACTGGTGTGAAATGGCTTCCAGTTAATTGAAAGAAGATTTGATGGTAAACGACAGGGCTTAATGTCGTGTCATCGTGAACGTCGTCCAGAGTATTTCCAAACGTATTGAAATATGGTTGTATATTTTTGGTCGTGTTATTAAAAAAATGGTAAAAGTTGCTGATTAGAACAAGATATCAGATTACATACATTTATGCCGGGAATAGTGTTTAATTGACTTTTTTTATTTTAATACACACGCCATTCTTTAATTAGACCGAACGATCTAATTCTCCGCGCTTCCTTCGAAGCTTCAACGAGTTTACAGCGTAGCCGTTTCTTTCGTTAGCGGTCGATTACATGATTCCGGCGACTTAAAATTCACGGTTCTAGTTCGGTAATTCGTGACTCGTGAAGCAAGTCGAAACGAGTGGCCGAACTTGTCATAACACGCTCGTAACGGAATGAAAGTGAAGCTGGTGTTGTCAGCGTTATATCGACCGAATAGTAGATTAACTTTCTTAACTTTCCTCTAATTTGATAATCATCGCGTCGCCGCGCCTCATCTCGCGAATTCGTAATAATCACGTGCCGTCGAGACAGAATAAAAGAAACAATTCGCAGCTGTCTCGTAAATAACTATTTCAGTACGGCGATCTGACTTTCTAAACGCGCATAATTGCCGGTCGAGCCAAAAGAAATCCGTAACTCGTCCAAAACGATATTTCACTCGTTCTAAACGGCGTTTTTATTTAATTTTAGATGATACCGCGAAAGGTTTCTTTCCACGATGTAACGTATACTAAAAATACAGATAGTAGACGATTATTTAATAATAGAAAGCATTTTCGCATTCGAGTTCGAACGCGTGACCATTTCGTGGATATAAAAAGACATCCGCTTAATTACAGCAAAAGACTAAAAATACATGTTGTCAAATAACTCAGGCTCAAGATGATGAAGGTACACGAGCACAAGGAGAAATGTGCTCTAGACGCATGCTTTAAACTCATTAGCAGCTGAGAACGAATACCATATCACTGTCATCTTGTCGCCAACTTTGGTCTCACCAACTCTGATCTGTTGCCTCAATCAACATTCACTTTTCAGGATTCCTTTTACAAAACTAACGATGCCTTTCACCTTAATGCTCCATGCCCAATATTTTGCGGTCATTGTTGGAATCATTTCACTTTCTATCTACTCTTTTTAAAAACACCTTATCGATACAAGACAGAACTTATAAACTCTGATATCGATCATATTTTACTTGGAATTTGGTGATTCATTCGAAATGTCGCTACCTACACTTATTACCCTGCCTGTCTCAAGTACAATACATTCATCGAACGCGTAAAAAAAAGAATCGAGGATCGTGTCTCTAGGAAGCCACGAGAACTCGTTCGTATTGATAAACTTCCGCACTAATTACGGTTCACTGTCCGTAACAAAGTACTAGAAATCATGCAACAGCGTTAATTGTGCTGTTACGATTGTCGACGTACGATGCAGATGGATTTTCCGTTTTTCTCGTTCCTGCGAAACACACGGCGCAGGGAGCGATCGTTAGCCCGATAGCGTTCGCAATGAAGAGTGACGGGTGCACTTAATTGCCTTTTGAATATTCTCCGAGCTATACTTTTACTCGGTCACGGAAGTCCTATTCGGTTTTACCGAACCATAAGGAAGTAGATCTACACCAGCGAAATTAGCATAGAAAATTTGTGTTCATGCAAATTCCGCGACCCTTCGCGACGAATCTTCAATTTGATCCGAAAATTTGCTACACTCCTCTCCGCTCGGTCGTTAAAAAGATAATATTCAGTTCCATACGATATCTAACTGCGCGTAAGAGATTCTACAAGAACAACAACGGTGCATGCAATTTCCTGCGAGCAGATTTACGATCCGCCCGTGCGATTTCTCGACTCTCGAACGTATAACCGGGTCACAATCATGTCGACACTTCCTGCGGAACGTGTACACCCGTAGCAACGGAATACCTGCGTACAATCTTGATGTAAATATCGCGTGCACATTCGTCAACGAATCGCGGAAACTTTTTGCGGACAATGCAACTCGGTTTCCAGCGTAATTCTTTTCTTTCGAAGTAGTTAAAAACACGCACCGTTATCAACGACACTTCGCTTTCGACCACGGACCGACTGTCGGTCTGTTGAAGTTACTAACTTTTAACCAGTGTAAATGAATAGGCATAATTTGCTGGGTGTTTATCTGGCAAGCATTGTGCGGTACACAATAACGACAAGAAAGTAATGTGAATCAGATCGTATCCAAGATCTACGCGTTCTGAACGGCTACGATCAAAACATAAACAATGCCTAGGTCTTTTCAATTAGAATAAATTGCAGCCTTTTTACGAATCCCACAATTATAATCGCGATCGTTTCTCAAGTGTTAGTGCATCCTCGTGAATTATCATTATTTCGGTATGTAGGTATATATTATATATATATATATGACTGTTAAGAATCAGTCGGTAATTTTACGTCGTTGACGTAACAAGCACTTTGTTATCAGGTTGGTCGCTGCGACTTTGTAATAACCGAGGAAAACTTTGCAACACCCGCATTTTCTTGTTACGATACAAAAGCATGCGCAACGTCCTTGCGAAAAGAAAAAGAAATTGCGAAATTCTGCTGTGGTAATTGGTGCAACTATGAAAAGAGAATTGTTTTCATTCAAATACCACCGTCTAGAATGGGAAAGAGAGTGTCGAGGCAAGTTTTGCGACTCATAAACGCTTCACATTCGAACGAAAATTTCTAAACGCGCAGAGAAACATTTTTCCGCGACTGGTTAACACAAACTTCATTCCACGTACGCAATATCGTTAACCATCCTTATCGAAAATATCCTCTATGCCTTTATCTCGCGTTACGCGAAGCGCGCAAACAATCTTCTCACGCGGTGTAACATTTTACGTTCGAGAATGTAAAGTGTAAAAATGTTTAATTGATTCATTAATAAGCTCGAAGCGTTCGCGAGTCTTGTACAATGCGTTCGCCTCGCGGTGGAAGAGGTACGAACACGGGGAAGCAGTTTCACGCAACATTCGACACGAGATACGCGAGGACTCGAAGAAATACGTGGAATACCGATGGGCCAAGAACCGGAAACTAATAGTAAGGCTACGGTTATTCCGTTGAAGCCCAGCTTCTCGTGATTCCTTCACCCGCACCCGCCCAACTTTCTCCATTGTCGAGCCGATCGATTATTATTGCCACGATCCGGCCGCGGATAGAACTTGTGCAACGCGCCGCGCGTTTCTACCTTGTCGCGCGGGCCTGGGCCTCTTATGTCGTTTCAATTTTTACTCGAGCCACGAAAATAATAGACTCCTGTTTCCAAAGATTATACATGCCAAGTGTCTGGTCCAGAACGCGCGTACAAAGTTGTAACAATTGCGTAATCCGAAACAATGCACCGATAAGAGCGCAGGGATTGTATAATGCCACGTTGAAGTTACGCTAAACAAAGGGTAGCGTAGGAAACGTTATCGTTATCAAATTATTGGTATCTCCACGTTTTCTTTCGAGTCTGGCAAAAAGTTCTGCCAGTGAAAGAAAGTGAAAATTTTAATAATTGAAACGTAAAGCATAATCTCTCGCTGCGATCGCGGTCGAGATTTTATCGAATTTGTCCGGATTCGGTGTGCAGCACGGATACCTAAATGCAAAGGCCAACCGTTCTTATAGAGCATTGGAACGACAGACATTCTGGGGCAACGGTGTACCTACAAGTCGAGCGTGACACTGGCTTCGTTTTATGCATCGAGCCTGAAGCACGTGCCCTTTTCACGTGCTTTCAGATCTGTGAAAGCCTGGTTTCTAAAAGACACGTCGAACGGTACTACCGCGAAAAATGCAGCAAGCGGAAAAACTAGTAGCGGCCAGCTATAAAGTTCATTTATTTAACACGGGAGCAAAGTAGTTGAGACGAATACAACGGTTCTTTTTCGCTACGTCGTTACACTGACGGTTACACAAGCTGACAACGAATTTGATGTAACTTCGAAATGGAAAAGTTAGAGAGCATACTAATTGCGAGCACGGCACATGTGCAAAATAATTAATTGGCCAGCGGAGTGCGAAGCTTTTTTTCCCCCCACGGTCGTTACACGTTGCATATACTTTTACCTATTTCATCTAGAAATATAGCTCGAGGCGGATAGAAAGTTGCGATGTTGCAAAAACCCGTGATACAACCTCAAAAGTTTAATTTCCTCTCGCTAATGAGCGAGAACGGAACGTTCGGTTTTCGAAAAGAGAGAAGAGATTTCTTTACGCGTGGACATAATTTTACCACCGCCTTATCGATATTTTACAACTATCCGGGTAATAACTGGACTACTCCTGCGCGGCAGAAATTATTGTTATTACCTAGTTGTGGCCATCATAGTAATTTTAAGCAAACACGCTATCCCTCTGCTGCGAGCCAGCCTCCATCGAGGCGCAAAAAATCGCGGATAGATAAATATGGATAAGCATAACCATTTACGTAATACGAACGTTCTCAGTCCTCCTACCGCGATCATATCTTAATTAACAGAATGATTTTAATTGCCTCCGAAAAAAAAAAGGAAGCGAACTTAATTAACCAGACGTAGGTACACCGAGGCATCGCTATCATCGTTATTTATATCCGTGCATTAAAAGATGTCGACGAAAGTGAAAACGTCACGGGTTTCGACTATCTCCGGGCAACCCGTGATACGCGAAATCTTGGAAACTTACGTAACGTCGTGCGCGTAGACGCAAAAAAGCGAATTAGTATTCGCACACAGCCGCGCGTCTGGCTTCGAGCAATCAACAGTTACGAACGTAAAACACACTATCCGAGAGCGACTATTCGGTTCCCATTAAACGCAAACAAATCTGAATGGCAAATCCAACGCCGCATTCTTGTTGCCACGATCTACTGCACTCCTCTGTGCGCGGTCCCCCCCTGAGTGTGAAGTGCATACACGGGGAAATGGTACAAGAAGCAAGTACGGGCGTATTATTGCAATTGGCAATCGCAATGCTCGCGGCTAGGCACCGTGATAATTCCGCGATTTTATCGTCGAACAACATCACCTATAACGGAGTGTCGGGGGTAACGCAATATAATTATATTTATCACGACGAACGGTTTTTATCGAGGCACGGGGGGGACGAGGGTAGAGCTTACGTAAAGGCGCACGCCACGAAATAATATAACGTACGAGAAACCTACGTGCATTCCGACGTATATCTCTGGGGAATGATGAATCGTTCGCGGGTACACGATCGATCGGCAGATCGGCCGCGTTATCGATCCTTGGACCACCGCTAAACCCGGCAGCGTGCCGTGGATCGAGATACTTCCGGGTCGGCGCTTCCCATTATAGTACCCGAGATTTCATTATCGAGATTCCACCAGCTGACAAATAATATTTAATCGCGTAATTTAATTCAACCAAGCGAGCCAATCCTGCCGGATTGTACCGTTGCTGGTTTTTATGTAAAGTAATCGTGGAAGTCGTTTGGTTTGTTGGAAAAGCGAAACGCGTTCCCGAGTAAAAAGTAGAATTCAAAAATAGATCGATAAAAGTTGTGAATGGGGCTCGCGGGAGATCATTTATTTTGCGATCTGCCCATGTATACGGTGAAAGTTGCTGTCCCGTAAAGGTCTTAAATGGATACTATTTCTTCTATGCGTAAGATAAATAGAACCGGGTGTAAAGATAGAAATATCGCCGTTAAAGAGGTAACCGTGATTCGTAATTGATTATCTACAGTGACTCAACTAATTAAATTGGTAACGTTTGAATTCTTCTGAAAGGCTTGAATCATCCTAGTACGTATTTGACACTTCCTAAGAATCCTATTTTTGTAGAACCTACGTGCCGAGAATTGTCAATAGCGGGATCAGGAAACGACTATCTCTATGTACAAACAGAGACTTCCTTTTACACCTACGACCGTCAGGTTTCTGTCATAGAAAGGAATTTGTCTTCGCCGTGCACGGTCATTATCTAAATGATAACCATTGCTCGACATTGTTCTTTTTTTCTCATCGTACGGATAATCTAGAAATCGTGTCAGTTTTCACTGGAAGTCCGTGACGAACGGCCTTACAGTATTATTAAACTATTACTAAATCAAGATAAAGCGACACGCTAGAAAGGAGGACTAAAGAAACGGCGGATTGAAATCCACAAGAAGTCGCATAACTTGCACTGTTTCCTATAATATCGATATAAAATCGTTTCTAACTGAAAGT
Organism: Xylocopa sonorina; assembly: GCF_050948175.1. Classification (NCBI taxonomy): domain Eukaryota; kingdom Metazoa; phylum Arthropoda; class Insecta; order Hymenoptera; family Apidae; genus Xylocopa; species Xylocopa sonorina. The sequence continues at coordinate 6,619,612 of NC_135197.1, read as the reverse complement.
GGTGTCCAAAAAACCACGCTGAATTGAAGAAAAAACATAAAACGAAGTAAACCCCGATATTACAAGAGCTGATAAACAAAGCACAGGCTTCAAGTATCCTACGTTTGGAAAGTTCATTTAGAATCCTACCGAGAAAGTTGGTAAGTATAACTTTGTGCACCCATAACATACGATAGCTTCAAGAAAGTATAATGTAAGAGATACTCATCGAGATGATATAAAAAGCACGGTGGATGGAAAACACGTGATTACATTGTCGGATAATCAGCGACTGAGATCGAACGAAAAAGAGAAGAGTAACGCAGGATATTTCGTACAAACAAGCTAGCCGTGAGGAAGGAAGCTCCGAAGTCGAAACCAGCTTTCCCCTGGTTCACGGAAACACCACTCGCTACGTCGAAGTAGGGTATCATTTATCCTCCGCTTTCTCGAAATGCGGGAAGCATTAGAATCCATCATAGCGCACCGTTGGACGCGGCATAAAGCGTATGCACCTTACAACTCTGCCAGCCGTGGGGCGTACCGCAACGAAAACGGTAGTTTCGTCATTTTTCTAAGCTTATTGGTTATACGCCGGGAGGTCAGACTTCTGACAAGGAAGTGAGACGAGGGCGTTGGGCGGAGCACGTCTTTCTGCTCTTTCAGGAAGACCATCGGCGAACCGGGAGAGGAATTCACCGAGTGATGTTTCGGAGCGAGCATAATACATCGTCGGAGAGTACCGGAACGTTCTCCGGCGAACGTATCGCGGCTGAACGAAACGTGAGAAAAACTTTCAGCTCCGCGCGGACACGCGTGCTAAACGCTCGACGTAATCCCCCGAGAAATTCCATCCGCGGTTGCATAAACCACGCATGGATTATAAGGATTATAATAGTTCCGAGCGTTTCTCGATTGTTATGTCATCGGTCGATTACGATGGAAAACGCCTTGCGTGCGTTAATTGCCGATCGGTACACGCATCGAGTACACGTGAACCACGATGTTTATTACCGACATTTGCCAGCGACGCGTTACAAATTAGATTTCTCGTGGCAATATTACGCGTCATTAGACTCTTAATTCGCGGAGCTAGGCTTTGGAAGCGCGTTAGGCAAGCGCGGAGATTTCTCCTGACGGTATGTCGGACGCGTACGCGCGCGTTACAATAGGAGAAACTCGGATACGTAGATAACGCCTCTGTAATTCCGTCGAAAATGCGTATGCAGTGATATAATTAGTATAATCACCCTTTCGAGCCACTTGGCGTTCAGTGGTTTGTGTTTCGCCTCGATACGCGTTATTCGCGAGCGGAAAAAATTCTTCCCTCTCGAGAGAACGATGATCGACGCGGTGAGAGAACGCAACGGAGTCTAATAGATGCTTCGAAACCGAAGGAAACTTTATGGAAACGGTCCGTATGGACTACGGATATCTGTCAGGACCATACGTGCGCTGGCGGGTAAAGAGTGAAAGGCGGTGTATTCTTTATTTTCAGCATCGACGTAATAGAGCCTTCTCCCGTTGCGCGAGTGTACCGTGCTCCACCGACAGGAAAAAAGTCGCTCGAGTAAACACAATATGCAATTCCGTAGTTCAGACCGTTTCTAGCCTGACGAAAACAAAGCATCGAATCATTTTCGCCTACCAATTATTCTTTTCTCGTCGGGCTAAACGTTCCGTTGCCCCGTTACGTACACGCATCACGCGGTAACTGGTTCTTCTTCCTCTTAAAGGAAACGCTCATAAACCGTACCGAATGAAATCGAGATCCAGTGGAGTGAAAAATTCAGAGAAGAGCAGAAAAATTTGGAAATTTAATATCGATAAGATGCGCGTACATCTTTCCATTAGCCGTTGAACACGTCCCGTTGCTCGCGAACGTGAGCTTGATCTGTAATTCAAACGCGAATGATTCATTGAAAGGAACGCACAGCTTTACAGCAGTGCCCCTTTGCACAACCTGTTCCCTTCTCGAGTAGCGTCGTCGTGGCGCGAAAACACGGGAAACGGAAAGTGGCAAGCGCGCGAGCGATTTCTCGGCTCGGCCGGAAACCGAAACGCGGCGTGGTACCGGAAGGGCGCGTGTTCGCACGGTGGTCGCGGAACGAAAAGCGCCGCGGCACCCTCGGCGCTGGAGAGACGGGGAGACGCGCGACTCGTTAAAACGGGTCGCGAGAAAATGAAAAAGGGAGGGACGGAAAAATGATGCTCGGCTAGCGTTGCGTGCGAGGGCGTGACGTCGATAAAAGGTTATTTACAGCGGCTGCGCCGGTCCTAGATACTCCTCGAAGGGACACCGGTGTGTCGTAGTCGAAGCGCGCGCGCGTTATTCCCGCGGTTACTGGCGTAAATTATCCGGCAACTTACCGGGAATATTTCACGGCGTTGACGGTAAACCTTGCGTTAACGTCCGACTTGCTTGTCCGCGTGAATTTACGGCCGGTGTCCATCCGTGCACGATGCGCGAACGCCGCTTTTTCGCGGCCCGCCTTTTAGATCTACTGGTACCTAAATAGGTACATACGCGCGACGAGACCGCTTGTAATAGATTTTTCCGGATTTCTTTTCAGCCAGGCGTCTCGTCCGCTAGCACGTGTGTCGTCCACCGTGACTGGCCGGGCGGTTAGATAGGGCCCGGGCACGACACACGCGGCATCCCGCGATATTTAACGACCCACTCGAATTCGCCAGTTCTACGGACAATTTGGATGAAGTCGTTGAAAGCAAAAGCTAATGGTCGTACTATTCCCCGCGGCCTAAGTGGATCTGAAATAACACGAACACTCCGGAAGATCTGACAGCCTATGTGTTTTCAAATGCCTGCCGGACCCCGCTTATAATAGTACGGGATTTAACGTATGCAAAAAAGCGAGCGAAATTGTCTGCGGCTATATATTCGCGGGAAAGTTTCGAAGGGATGACACACGTTCTACCTATAGAACGGGATCGTCTGTCGGGGCGGAAACGAATGTACGACCGGCGTATCTCTCGCAAAGAAATCAATAACGAAACAGCGCGTTGCCCTCTCGGACCGAGTCGGCCGCGCAAGACGAATGTCCATTGCGGTTAAGAAGCTCGTAAATGAACGCGCGCCAAACTACTTTCAACGAACGACGGAGTACATTGTCGGGGCTGAATGCAAATGGTAGACTTTCGCCGGGAAGATGTATTCTCTTGGTTATCCATCACAATAGAGCTAGCCGCGTAATTAATTCCGGACTAGTGACCGTTGTACTTGTATTTACGATGCATTCCGTTTCCCTGCTGCTGACGTACGCCGTCCCCGAGTCGTCTCCGGCCATTGCACGAAAATTCCAACAGAATCAATAGAACGCGCACCGCTGAAACTATCTCTAAACTATTTATGCCTTGCAGTGGAATACGATTGGTTTTAGAGGAGCCCCGTTATTCTGGTTGACCCTACGCCGAGGAATCCAGAGTCCGCGAGTTGCGAACGCGAATAGAATTCTAACCGTAGAATCTCATCTCGAACGATTTAGAATCATAAAAGCGTGTCGATAGATCGTTCCGAGTTGCCGGCCAATTTATTTGAGCAAAAAGAAGGGAAGAGAGAAGGAAAAAGGAGGCAAGGAAGAGGTTCGATGGCACTTTAATATCGAGGTGGACCGGGGTTTTCACGTGTTCGCAATTAAGACGTTAACTAAAGCCCCGCGAATATTATTAGAATATCCGAATGCCGTGAATGCTTGGAAGAGTAAGAGCTCTAATCACGATACACCCGCCAGAATTCCTGCCCGTGGTGACGATAGCTTAACGAGCGCCTTGTTAGCGCGAGCACGGTCGAACAAGCAGCGAAATGAATATTTCATCGCGATCTACGGACGCCACGTGGGCGCCACGTTTGCGGACCGTCGGTTCATAATACCTGGAGCGGCGCCGTTGAATTCGCGGGACAAAACATTGGGTATTAAAATCACGACGGAACTGCGCCTCGATCCCCTTCCTACTGCAACGATGGATCGAGTTACCGTACGTAATCGTGACACGTAACGATTATGAAATCTTTAATTATCGTAGTTACGCGATCAAAATTAATTTCGCATCAAATTGTTTCGCGTTCGCGCTTCGATCTCGAGAAGAAAATAAGTCTCGAGGGGTATGAAAGAAATAACTCATCCTTCCTTCGCGTGAAAATCGATATTGAACGGAGCGCAGAAAAACGTAACCGCTCTGGAAGTTCGTAGCTTCCTCTATTATATACTTTGCATTTCAATCGCCATTTATCTAGAAAAGGTAAGCCACGAATAGTTCTAACAGTACAACAAATCTTCGATCAAAAGTACAATGATCGATGGTACGTAGCACGGAACAGAAGGTGGTAGTAGATAGCCATCCCAATCTTCCGGAAGATAAGCCCGCATCGGGTCTACGAGCGTTCTTAACCTGCTGCCATAATCCGGCCGTATCCTCTACCTATATGACAGGAGCGGGCGTGTACGTTATAATAATTGATAAACAATGCGGAATGGAGCGCGGAGCCGAACGAACGATCGTTTCCTGGTCGCGTGGGCGGCGTGTAGCGTGCATTTACGTGCCAATAATGCGGATGCTACAATAACGCAAGCGTTCGCGATGCTTGCAGGGCCGCGGAAGCAGGGTGAGCCTAACCGCAATAATAAACCGGAGAACCGTGGACGATAACGTACCGCGTAAAGGTAATACGTACACGTAATGCAATCTTCACCGTCGTCGATAGCTCCTCTTTGTTTGAGCACGATTTACGATTTGTACTTGAGGCAGAAATCCGATATTGGAACTTCAACTATGTACTGACGTGTACATCCGCCGGAAATATAAATTAAACTATCAACTAAATTTGTTGTGAGATACACAGGTATAATATCGCACGGTACGCGAGGTGTATCGGTAGTTATAGAAAATTGTATTGGAAATTTAAAAATTAAATAACGCTAACGTTTTCGAATGATTAATTTGACGCATCTTTCGGAAGTTCAAGAACTCGTTCCGATAGTATATTTGCTTGATACGGAGTGGCACGTTTATATACGGTCGCATATGAGTCAGCCTGAAATCCGGAAGCGATGTGTGAACGGGTCACGTTGCGTCATCGTTAATTAATGATGCTTTAAACCAGATTCAGACGTGGAGTAAGCGAAAAATAAATGTACCTGACACTTCTAACTTGTTTCGGTGCGGTCTTTTTTTTTACAGGGAATCTAGCTTTCTGTCATTGGTGAGGATAGGCAAAATTAATGGAACACCATTTCGCTCGTTTAATATGATAAATCAATACTCTTAGATAGACGAGTTCCATTTAAGCTGGTCGCAGTGAAACGTAATTCGTGCCATTGAAATTTATAACCGCCACTGCAATTGTATTATATTTATCGCTACTGATATCCATTAAGTCTATAAAGAAATTAAAAACCCCTGATGTATGTCTATACCAATTGATCTGTTACTGATAACACCACTATCGCTAACAGAAACGTTCCCTATCGATCTCAGACTTAACAGAAAGGTTTTCTAAAAAAATTCTTTGTACGCTCGTGTGACTTTTATGCACGACAGATTGTGTTGTACCGTATTGTTATTCCTTATGGAACGTAAAAAGAATTCGTCGCGCGATTTTAAATGTATGCACGCGTACGCGTCGCGCTATCCGAATCCGTGTCCTCTCTTAAATCAATCCTAGATACCGGGAAATGTCTCCATCGTTAATCTTGCCTCAGTCACGGAGTAATCACCGTCCGACGATAAGACGATATCGGAATGCCAAGAGGGCCCCACCCGATCGTATAGCGATCTTAAAATACCGGTATGGGACGCATGCAGATACATCCTGCATCGAGCCTCTATTATCGAGATGCTTCGCGTTTCACCCGTACACGACGGGCAGCTGCAGTTATACGTGCAATCAGACTTGGAATGACTGTGATCAGCTACCGAAGGATCGAGCGTAGATACGAAAATTCTGATGCTTTAGTCTGTTCTTTGTACTTCTCGACACGATCGCGTCTCGATCCGTTTCTTAGCTCTACCACCGGTAAATATCGAAAATCGTGTACGCAAATAATTGCTATGAATTTTAATAATACCCGTATTAATTCGATTCGCGTATACGCGAATGAAAGTGGTACTAGGAGGAGTAATCCTAGGAAGGTTTACGCGCGGGTTTAAAACGCGATCGCAATTTTACGACGGTACGAAGAGGGGACTAAAAAGACTTTCGATAAACGCCTCGAGTGATATACGGTGCTAGTTAAAATATATTGCAAGGTCTACGCGAAGACCTATGGCTCAATCTAGTTTCACGATCTTCAGCTTGCATACGCTGTCGCGTCGTATAACGTTATCGCGGTCCGTTTATTTCATCTGCAATAACCTTGCCGCTTCGAGTCGACGAGGAAGTGTCTGGCACAATATGATTACGGATCACCGACATTAAAACACTTGCCGTGAATTGTTGGATAACTGATTGTGCAAATTAGAAACGCGTACGCGTACAACCGGAAGATCGCCACGGCCTAGCCTAGCCATCTGGTGGTATCGAACCGGCGCGCCAGGCCCGCCTACATTCGAGAGAATTAAAGTGCACATGGACGTCATAACTCGGGTTAAGTCTCGCACGAAAATACCTGCGGTTTCAATGTTGCGGTCACGCGTCAGGGTGTACCCGCGAGCTTCGACCGCGGTATCGATCGTTAAACGGAAACGAATTTTAGGGATCGTTAAATGGACAATATCATCGAGCTGTCTATCGTTGGACATTTCATTGCGTTGTGTTAAAACGCGAATCTTACTGGCCGCAAGCGTGACCAAGACAATTTATTATCGTATCAGAAAATCATGCGGATGCAGGTAAACTAAAAGTGGTATCATTCATGCGATAGTAGTGAAATAAAGCTGGGAGATAAGATAGTCGAGTCGATTCATGGTTAGTCGGATTAGTAGGTGAAATGAATGAGAAGAAAGCGAAGTGTAGGCTGCGAAAGGAAATATAAGGTATTCCGTTCAGAATTCATATCCGAATATATTTTCCGAAGTAAGTTTACATTTATTCAAATCGAAAGCAAAGGAAACGGCACTAATGCTAAATATACTAATTTACTTCCTGCAATTTATAGAGTCAACGAGCGTAAGCAGCAAGATAAGGAAAATATAACAATTTGTACGTTCTATAATGTAGAGAGTCTAGAAGCCAATGCTACGAGTTATTAACGAAAAACGAAATTTTTATTAATTAAAACGAAATAGATTACGCTCAGCTCTAATAAACATTACGACATGTTTTTCTGATCTATCATTTTCGATATCTCGAACACATGTAGTGACACCATTATCATTCGCTATTAAAGAGGTTAATGCTAACATACTCGACGCTCGCAACATAATTCTAAACTCTACTTTATCGCGCCGACCAGTTTTAAAGCTATCAAACGCTTTAGACCGTTTAACACCGATTGCACATTCCGTAACTCCCGGATGAAGACACTAAGATAGAGACGTGTCGATAGGACCGAATAGCTCGCGGAATGATTTCGATTTGATTTTTCCAACGATTCAATTTGTATCCAGGATACTGGGAAACTCGATTGCAATGCCTGGTTAACGTCCCTCAAACGATCGCGCGTATAGAATCGATAACTATCTCGAAAACTGGTTGGGGGACTCGATTCCGGTCGTCATAAGGTGGCGAGCAATGATCGTTATTTTACGAAAGTATACCGGCGATGTTAACACTTATCCGTCCGTGCATTCGAGACACGCTTAACAAGGGCGACGTTACTCGTTACGAACAAGGAGACCGCGAGTTTTACGATCATTGGTACCCGAAGACCATCAAGACCTTGAACTTAAACACGTATATATATCCTTTCATCCATTTTTATTACATTTTCATTTCGTATCCGTCATCGTTCGACGTATCCTTTCGAACAAAAAACATGGACGCGTGTTATGATCCCTAATTTCATTTCGAGCGGTTTTACGCCGTCCAATTACCATACAATGCTCGACGCGTTTCTCATTGATTTCGATGCCAGAGAAAATTTACGACACGCCACAATCGCCTGTCAACGAAACAAGAAATTAATGGATTACGATTACGATACCCATTTTCAATAAACGTTATGCCAGATTCGAGTCAATGACGCGGGGTATCAAGATCACGAGCAGATTGTTACTTGATCTCGATAGATCACGTGAACGTGTCAATCGGTGAAAAATCCGTTCGCGCGTGGTTGAGCTAATCGACATCGTGTCGTAAAACGAAATATAGATATTGAAAGTAGGTGAACCAGCTGCGGCGACTGATATTCCCGATAGTGTTTGATATGCGGATGATCCAGTGCCGTTAGATCGGTAGACGTAGGTGTAGTTTTATCGCCGGCCTTCCGTCTCATGTTCGACTTTACCGCGGATTTTTTACCATACGAAGCATCGGTATCGGTATGCTCGAAGCAATAAAACTTGTATTATTACCCGTTTTTATTCTCTTCCATGTACTTCGAAATTTTATCGCGCTGCTTTCATTTATCCGCTGTAATTTGTGGTACACGGACTAACATTTTACGTTGAAATATTTATTCTTCAACCATCTCATTCTCTAGAATATCTTAGAAGAGAAAAGGAAAATCTACGCGAACCGAGTTTTCTGTTCTTTTTGTTAATATATTTTTATTACTATATATTCTTTCTTCGACGAAAAGTAAGGAATAGATGCAGCAATGAAATAAATCGTCACAGATAAAAGTCACAGTGAGTACAAAAAAATATTCATTTTATACAAGTAATCATTGTCCCTAATTTATTCCGTTGGATTCGTATTTAATCCCGTGAAATAAACGCACATGGCGTTCCGCAGTGGTATACGTCAACTAATAGTCAGACGTCAGAGCCACTACTTTTATTCTACATCGAATAGTACTTATTTTCTGCCCTCTTTCGATCGAACTATTTTCACGCCTATATTTCGGTTAAAATTGTTACGTTCGTTTACATATCTGTATCACACTTTTCCGTTTAACATTTCACGTGAAAAATGAACGAGAATATTTTTATTGCCGGCTCGTTTTTATTAGCAAAAGACTTGAGTCGAAGAAACTTTATTGCGAAATAACTTAGCCATTCTCTTCTTCAAATTATCTGTATAGAGAAAAGACTGACCTACAATTTATACTGTACGATATTTCTTTCCAACGGAACTGGTTTCTGTTTCCCGGCGTATTATACGGTGCATAAAATACATTCGCCTACTGTTACAGGTAAATCACCGAGGATAATCTCTTAGATGTACTTGCGTAAAATCAACTGCTGTCCTGCGGGTGTGTACTCGCATATGTAGTATATGGTATATGGTATAATACCTGAAATATCGCCAACTTAACGAAGAAAAAAGAAATACGCGTATGATCATGCTTTACTTTGGTTATTCCATTTTATTGACCACAAGTATTATGGTCGACATACCAATCCTTAAAATATTTGTACCAGAATTTTTAATAGAAAATATTTAAAAAAGAATACCAACACGCGGAATTTGCATTACCAGACGATCAATCGCTTTCCATCAAAACTGACTTTACCCAACATACTAAAATGGACCATCTACAGACGAAGAAAATCGAGCCTGCATATTCATTGATCGAAAATCTAATTCATACTGAAACGAGCTTGCACTTCGCACGATCGTTCCGAATGCATCGCGACGGATCGATCAATCGTAAAAGTGACTGGGATGCATCGCGCGAGAAAACGGCGGCCGAGAGAGAAAAGAAAAAAAAAAGTAGCGGAACGATGATAAATGAAACGCTTGTCGATCCATAAATATTCTCAACACGTACGATTTCCGTGGTATCGTTCCGTTGCATCACGCTTGGACGACGCGATGCTGTCTCCAGATTTACATTTCGCGATGTACACCGCCGGATGCATTTGTCTTATCGACTGGGCTCTATTATTTAGTAAATTTTCCCACTTTCCATCGATTTTCACGCGACACTTGTATGCGAAACCTACTTTCGTCCAACTCGATACGTATCCGACTCCTCTACTTTTTACCACGCGCATAAACGTCACCCCATTCAACAGTCAATTATATGGAAGTTATCACGAGGCTGGGGGACATCGATGTCCTCGTACTTTAACTTGTTATGTTCCTCGGGATATCCTGCGTCCTATTCACGGAAACTCATCTTTGGGATCTAACGTAAAGGGAACGTTAAAATGCGCCGTGTCCTTTATCGCGAACAAGCACACGTACACCCTTTTTGCCGTTGCTCTCACGGACTGGACGGGGACAGACATGTGTTAAGAATCACCCTGGCATCGACCGCAGTGATCTAGGCCTTGGCCGGTCCGCAGAACTAGTTTCTCTATCCGCGCTGAGGATCTCTCGGAGAATGGCACGTAGGACGGCGATTATTTAGTGGCACTTCGGTCTCGAACGCCGGACGACATTGTAACGGTTATAATAGGAGCATATCGGTAATGTACGTACCATTATGTAGAAACGCACGTGTACGTGCAGCTGTAGCCACGTGTGGAATTCGAGCGGCGATTGTGTGCGACCCGCGTCCCTCTGTCTGTGACAAAATCCGATGCGTTCACCAGCGCAGGTCAGAGGCTTGTTCAATGTCGGTCATCGCGCGCGAAGGTTCCGCGTACCAAGTACCGAAACTTTGATTTTCGACGAAGGTTCCTCGGAAACCGTATGGATGGAAAAACAATTTCTCGATGTTGATTCGAGTAGTTACAGTGCATTACAAATAAATTATCTATGCCTATGTATTTTAAAAAAGTTTCAGAATGAAAATTCTGCGTATTCCACAGAAAAATATTCCTACAGAGTATCTCGTGTAGATGCATAACGTGACGATGTCATTAAAGAATTAGAAGCCTTACCATTAAAGACATGTAAGTAAGTAGGTAATCTTAGAATTATTTTAAGCTACGTAAACCTTGAATAAATTAGAAATTTCTTCGGTAGATAGTTTTAATACGTGAAACAGAATACAAACACATATTTGCTGTAAAATATGTTCTTATTAGGAATGTAATTACGTTAGAAATGTACATCAAAGATTCGGGAATATACTGAATTTATGATAGAACGCGATAAAAGCGAAATAGAAGGAGGGCAAGCAAATATTCGCCCAAATGTGTGTATCGAATATCTTTTTGAATAGATACTAGAAAGAAGAAAGAATCGAAACTAGACTTTAGCAGATCACAATAGTACATGCAGAAATACATGCAACGCGTGTTTGTTCCATTAAGAATAATACAAACATCTGTACGGATTTACTACTAATTGAACCATAAGCGAAAGAATTGATACAAGAATTAACACGAAATTCGATGTACATTTCTATACATTTTACTTCATTTTTTAAATATACTTTTATATTTGACTTAGTTTTAGTGGGATTCATATTACCTTTTTCATGAATTAAAATTATACGTCATATTGTTTTGCTCATTCGATAAATAGTCCAACTGAATGTATTCAGAAATTGTTGCATTCAAACACGCTTCAAACACATGTCAATTATTTTAATCAGACTGATTGTAATATGTAAAATTTGGCGCAGCACGCGTTCAAACAATTCATAATGTCCCTTATATATGCATTGACACCGGCATGTTATTGGCACCGACGACGCGAGCGATGCATTCTAAAATTGATTTTAAATCAGGCACGCCCAAACTATTGACCGCAATGTATTCGCGTAGGAGTTCCGTGACTCCTTGCCAGACCATTGAACGTCTTACCTAAACACCGTGTCTACTTAGAATATGATGCAACGAGAAAACTTATATCTTTGGTCTTCCTATTACGATAAATCTCTCGAACGACTTCTAGAGCCGCCGCTTTCAGTTTCTGTGTCTCCCCTGCAATTCGCGCGGCTCAACGCCAATTATCCGTTCGCGTGCATTCGAATAAACAATATCCACGGATTATTCTAATTGGCCAGTGGAAATTGCACTGCTAACAATATATTCGAGCGTATTCGACACTGTTACCAGCCGCGCCGTGCAATCGTCTATCATTTCCGTGGAATCCATACGGTTTCTCGGTTCCCTGTTTCTCTCTTGTGTCAACTATTTCTGCTCCGGGGCTATAACGTGCGAATTTTCACCTAATCGCAGAATGTCCGACGAGCGCTGATTTATACGCAGCTAAATAGATCACGAATGGCGCGAAACCGAATAGTTCCATACGTGTATGTCGGCGTGGCCTGAAATCAGTGGGACGTTTACGCGAGTCGAGCCGCGCCGCAAATTGCGAGCGTGTACGTATTCTTACGCTCGACGAAATGACACGGTACGAATTTAAGCAGAAATTAGTAGCCGTGCACGAGTAACGAAACTCGGGGCGAAGGTGTGCGGCTGCCTATGTAAGTATCAACTGCTCCCCGCGGAAACCCGTAATATATCATCGTGTTCTTTGATAGTTCCCCCTTACGTAAAACACAGGGAACATATCTAAAGTGCATGCGCCTCGAAATCAGGCATAAATGGTCGTGCGCGATGCAAAAAGGCTCGTTATACACCAACCAGCGAGAAACCGGGTTATTAACGCGATTTATCTTTGCATTATTCTGTACGTCTCTGGGTACGTGAAATTAAAGAAGAAAAAAAGGCCACGATCCGGACGTTTACTCGTAGTACCGCTATTATTCGCAGTCCGCGGCTTGTCCACGCGGCAGTACAAGAATGCGTGACATAACGAACGAAAGACGATAACTAATGTGCACAGGTACCGTTGATAGACACTGTTCCTTTATCCAGAGAGAGAGACACTCTGCGTATAAATGATTATTTCTCGATGCATCGCGCGCTTTATGCGATAATCGCATTTTGGGGGGGAATTGTAAAACAACGCTGGGTATCCTTTAATATCGAAACGCCTACTTTCTTGAGTAATCAATACCGGTATCGCAGTTCCTCGAGTAACAAGAGTAGAATTGATTCAAGCGCCGAGCTCGTTTCTTTTCCACGTCCTGTACGCGGTGTGACCGTTACCAAAAAAATTTATCGGGTGACACGATTTTGCGGGAGTTCGCAAGCCGGCGGATCGAAAGGAGGAGGCGGAAGCGTGGCTTCTCGGGAAGCAATCAAAGGGAGCATCTTTCGAGAAAGCACGGGGTCACCGTCGCCGGCCATACGTCGCAATCACGCGTGAAAAAAAGTGCGCCAGGTCGGCGAAGAGCGCCGGCACAGAGACGGGACAGGAAGAAGAAGGAGGCGAGCGCGCGAGTCGCAGCGGGAAGAGGACCGCGCGCGGAATAAGAACAAATTAAACGCGAGGCAACGGAGAAATGCTCGCGCGTATTCGTGAATATTCATGAACGCCCGGCGCATACGTTCACGAACAGTGACGGAAAGTGAAAAATGTTATCGTGAATGAGGATCGAGCGGAGCCACGTATCGCTCCTAACAGCGAGTATATTAATCTTCCGCTACCGTTGCGCGCGTATTAAAACCGCGCCCCCAAGGGAATTGGGTGTCTCGTTTGACGTCTTCAGTTATCGTTCGAATAATTGAAAGTAAAATCTCCTCGTGGTGTTCAGATCTGAGAATTGTAACGTTCTTGATTTACGACGGTCGTTCGCGTTCGAATCGCGAAGAATCAGCTCCCAAGATTGCTCGACACGCCGTTCTATCAATTTCACGACGTAACTACGTTACAGCTGGAAACGATTCGATCGGATTCGGGCGGCGAGAACCGTTCCTTCGATCTTTTCATTTATCGTTAAGAGAGGATACCTCGTACTATCGAGAATTATATTTGTTACAATTGCTGATCGAGTTCGATCCTTTTTCGAATTACCGGCTCGATTGAAAAAGAAATCTGTTTGTTACAACGCGATCTGAAAATTACAACCTTCCTGATACACGGTGCACTCGAATCACGAGAATCAGCCGGGCTACCAGAATTACTCAACGTTCGATCCAATCAATTTCACTGTGCAACAGTTGCTGTGCAGTTCGAAGCAATTCGATCAGCGGCACGATGGCAAAAACCGCGGAGCGCTGATGTAATTCGGCGCTGGTCGGGGCTTTTTTCAATCAACCTCTCGAGACGGCGCGCACGAGGAATCCGGAGTACCGTTCGACCGTGTGTGCCCGGTACGCGATGGGCAAAAAGCCTCTCAATGTTAACAATCAGCCCTAAATTAGTACGAATGTCGCGCAAATAAAGCCAAGTAGCTAGGAAGAATAAAAGAAGGAGAGTACGAAGGGTAAAGAATGAAGCAAACGAACGAGGCATCGGAAGAGAAGAGGATGGTCGAATAGCGAACGCGTACGAAGAGGAACCATAAAGTTACGTCCCAGGGAATGACGAAAAGGTAACGAAGCCGGATAAAAAGTTGCGTAAAAACCGTTCCATAGTCGAGATGGAGGTCGAAAGAAAGGGATAGGGGATAAAGAGGGACGTTTAAAATCGTACAGAAGGTCGTAAAGCGGAGGTAAGACCGAATGCAAGGAAGAAAGGGGAGAAAAATGGTGTCGGACAAGAAGAGGACGAATGAGGCACGAGACGAGAGAGGAAACGGAGCCGAGGAACGCAAAGAAAGGTGGAGCTTGGGCATTCTGTGCCCGCGGAGAGGTCGTATTTCGAGATACCGTAAAACAGCCTCGAACCAAGATTTACTCTACGCAGAAGAGTTTCGTCTCTCTAGAGTGGTTGCTCCAGCCCGGTGGAAGAGGAACGCCGGAGAATGATGTTGCTGGGCGAACGCAGTGATGTAGCGATTATATCTGCTCACGGCGGCCGGAATAAACGATTACACGCGGCGCTGGTGAATATTTATCTCGGACGGTATCTACCATCTCGCGTCTGATCGTCGTCGGCCCTCTCTTGTCGTCACATGTATACTGGGTGATCCTTGCAAGACGATCGACCGTTTTTCACGGTGCATCATACCGTGCTTCAAGTAATCACTCGCGATCCACTAATGCCGGCCAGATGGCATTTAAAAGTTGCATCCGAGATGTAATCGACGGTAAAATAACGAGCGAAGACACATTACCGTTGATCGCGAGGAATTCTATCGTGAGGATAGAACGAAAAAGTTTCATTGGATAATTAACACGTGTTTAATAAACGCGACGCTGGAGTCACAGACAGACGTGATAACATTGAAGACCGCTTGAATAAGAAGATCGGAGCGCAAGGATCATTTGTCGTGCCTACGAGTCTGACCAATTCATTTGCCGTTTAATTATGACAAATAGAATCCTGTCGCAACAAATTCAATATGTTCTACTGGGACTCTAATAATCAATAAATGTAATGATGTGGACTATTTATACAAATAGAACGCGGAAGTTCTATTTTGCATCGCGGAATAATATTAATGACACGGACCACTAATGATTGCTCTGTCCCTTGCAGGAATTCTCATTACAAGTAATTTGCATTTCCATTTCATTAGCTCGAGACGAGACGATAACTATGTCGTCCCTTTCAAACGGAGATCGGTTCGATTTGCCAAAAAGATTTATCTTCTTTTACTTTGCCCCAAGACAGCTAATAGTATTGTGTTAAAACGATCGTACGTATTTCACAAAAAAGGCTTGACCACTTGTACAAATTAACGGGCACGCGAGTTCACGTGGTGTGTGCGCAAAAGTGAATGGTATGACAGGTATATTTCCCAATAATCATACGGTTGTTCAACAAAGTAGCTGTTATAATGTTTGTTCGTACCTGTATTTTACACGATCAGATCGTGGAAAAAATCAATCGATGAAGAAATAATTGCTCGCGGAAGTCCTTGAGCCTAACAGCACTAATCTATTAATGTTGCAACTGGTGTCTTTCAATTCTTGCAGGTCGATACCAGGGATTTATTGATAAAAAAAAGCGCAACCTTATAAGGGAAGGGATCTGTGAGAATCGCAATAAATCTATCCTCTCCGAAGACGTACATTCCTTGAAAGCATTATTGCGTCTACGTTCAATACTAATTAGTCAACATCAAAATATTAGCCAATCCACGTTTCCTTTTACAATCCCCTGCACATCGCGTATTAGTTAATACGGCCATAAAATGGTATACTTATCGTCAGAATCATATTCACGACAAAAGCAATAAAACACGTATCCCCTGCATCAAACCTAATTGATCTTTGATTTACTGAACTTCTATTGGTCAATTATAACGGAAAAATGTAGGCTGTTCTAAAGGACACGTACGATATCGGGGTCAAGAATTTTATTAGTTCAATACCTTGCGCATCACGGGGTCTTTATACTTTACGATTGTACTTCGCGAGGCTACGCTTACTATAGGGCATAATCCCTGGTCGCATCGCAAAATAAGTCGTAGGATATGCGACTCGCAGTAGACCGAGGATATCTATTACCGAGGGATAAATATGTCTTCCAGGATGTTCGATTATTCGCTCAGCCATTTTTACGATGCCGAAGGAACGATGTTACGATCAGCAGGAATTCGTTGAATACGTGTACCGATACTATTAGATATTATCTAGTGCAATATGAATAACGCGAACTTTGAATCATTTCTTTATCCGGCTCGAATTATTCATTCTACGCAAACGTGCGTGATTTGTACTCTCATTCTAATACCGGATATATAACATTCACGGACATTTCAATTTGCACGTAGTTCCTGATGGAAACGAGTACAATATGAATAACATTTCAGATGAAAAAATCTCGAAACTCGTATACCTATCTAACTTATGAATTGATCGAGACTGTTACAAATTCTAACGCGGAATTCCGTTCGTCGACTATAATAGAAGAGGTTTAAAACGATACCTGCAAACAAGGTGAAAATCTGGAATGCACTCGGTATCGTGACACAATACGCGGCATCGATTCGTACGTGAAATATCGTAAAACCGTTACGTACGGTATCGGTGATGGCCACTTAAAGACCGGCCACAAATCATCACGCCCACGCCTCCCACGAAATGCATTAACTTACTCAATCATGGAAACGTTTTGACGCTAAATCACGTACGGGGGACCAGGGCTTGTTACGTGGGCGTATAGAATACTTTCACTCCAGAATTTCAAATGTCAAGGAATCTTCATAAGTCGCCTCCAAATATGATCATTTCTATGCTGACGCGTCACTGTCAATTTCGATCCATGGAACAGAATATAAAACTAACAGTTTTATTTATTATATCTTTAACTTGACCTTAAACGTGTTGTAATTGTAAAAAATTTGAGTATTCGCGATGTACAATTAAGATTTTTGTACCCTGTCATGAATATGATCGATAGAAATTTTTCCGATCGTCCTATCTCAATACTTAGTTTTAGACTAACCTTAATGATACTGGACTTAGCATACTTTACCATCGTACAATTTAAACTCCCGATACGTTGAAAAAGATTCAACTGGAAATTCGACAAAAAACCGGAGATACAATTCTTTACGTGTAACGTGCAGATACACTCGGATTGTACTGGTGGCACGGAAAACAGGCCTAACTCTGATCATTCCCACTGATTTTCTTGCACTTTCACATACAGCTAG
This sequence comes from Xylocopa sonorina, assembly GCF_050948175.1. NCBI lineage: Eukaryota > Metazoa > Arthropoda > Insecta > Hymenoptera > Apidae > Xylocopa > Xylocopa sonorina. The sequence continues at coordinate 6,602,117 of NC_135197.1, read as the reverse complement.
GCTTTTTATCTTCACGACCTGTGCGGTATACCCCCGTTGCACGTCTCGTTGCACAACAAATCGGGAGTCATACTTCCCACACGACGAATTTGACCCGAGAGGATGGGAAATCCGACGATTTTGATCTAACTGTGGAAACTCGGGCCACTTCAATTAGAGTGGAAGTCGCGTTCGACTCGAACGCGAACAATCATGGGATAATTCAAGGGGATCCCCCTATAACGGGTGCAATTTTTTTTTCAATTCGATCGCTCGATCACGAGAGGTAGAAAGTATCGCGCATTGTTAACTTGACACTGGTACTCGAATCGCAAATTTCACGGTAGTTATTATTATCGTGCTTATCGAACAACAGCCCGCTAAAGACTTTCACTTTTTTAACCGCCTACCGTTAAAACTTGAACCACAATCCACTCCGAGAAAAGAAGAAAAGCATAACACTATTTCCTGTTCGAAGGTATTCTCTGAAACGAGAGACTTTGATATTCAAATATATCCATACTCAAAACTAACTGGATGTTTGAAGGAAAAAAGAGGAAATGGTAATGTTATCGACCATGCTCCCGACTTTCCTTTTTTTTTATTCCCTTCGCAACGGCCGTTTTGTGTTCGCCGGGATACGGAACAGTAAAGACGGTAACAGTCCAATGAATAAAACAATATGATAAACATCGAGAGTTCGATCGTTCGTCACATTCGAACGAATTCGTTCTAGATTCCGTTAGGGAGCGTTTCCTACGTAAATACCTATTCTGGGAGAGCCGAACCCGTTCCACTAAAATACACCCGGGCAAGAAGCTTATGGTCTTTTCTTTCGATCGGGATTACGATTTCCACGCGAAACGCCACCATACATCCACGAGCCGGATATTATTACTCCGGTAATAAAATTAGTTTCACAGCCGTACTAACGTCCAGGCATTTTTCACGGTATCCCAAAGAGGAGGCGCGTTTCTGTTCCCGTCTCTGTCTTTTTTACGACGTAACGTTCGTCGATCAGGGATAAAGTGGTCCGTTAAAATGGAGATATAACTGGAAGAAGCACGGGCCCTGCGCTGCACCGTAATCGCGGTGTAACCGTTTCTAATTGCAAGTGAAAGAACCGCTGCGTAGATTCGCGGAGTTAAGCCTCTGAACCGGCGTACACAATAAGAGTAAGTCCCGAACAATCGTATCCTCGTGCTCCATTTTCCCGCGTTTAGTCACGGTATGAGTAAAAGACCGTCGAGCTGCTCGTTAAAGGCTAATTCGAGGAATTCGAGCGAGTCTGCCTTTCAGAAAATCACTTGTTACTCGGGGGGGCAAAAATGCACTCTGCCCTGGTAATTTTGATACGCGATACGACAGATTAAACGTAAGCGAACGCGGCCGTTAAGTGTGAATGTCAATGAATGATTGAAAGCACACCAGGCTACAATTAATATCAATCACGATATTTTCCTGACAAACAGTGTGCTATTACCCACATGTAAATTCATATCGCAGGTCTGTAATTTTCTTAATACCGAGAATGTCGAATATATCTGATATACTTTTATTGAGTTGTGCAATCTGAAACGCGAAACTTGAAAGTATCTTTCGTACGTGCCAGGTTATGTATAATTAAAATATGGATTACTTGTGTTCTTTTACAAAAACGAGAACTTCTTACAGATTCGTTCTATTTGGTGCTCGTCAACTTCGCAACAGAAATTCTTTTGCCGGATTCCCTACAATTATTTCAAAGCCATTACCAGCGTCGCGTCGTTATCGGAACCGCTGCGAATACGCGAGACGCGCGAAATACTTTAATTACCGCGGAAAGTCTGTATTGTATCTAGTTAGCGGAGGCTGGCGCCAAGCGGGAATATTTAGCTACACCAACATCTATACCCTTTGAACGTCTAAGTTAACGCGTCGCCGAGCAATCTGTCTGGCTACTCGTCTACGGCGAATTGAGTCCCAGACAGTTCGAGATAAGTGCCGGACGTGAGTCGTTCGTGAGTACTACTGTACGTGCCTCCGTCGATACAGGTCGATGCATCGTCTTTTGATTTATTAGACCGCATTCTACCTCGGGCTTCTTCTGCCCCTATTTATATTCTCTTTACGATGAGCATTCATCTCCGCTCGTACGTCTATTGACCTGTCTATTAATCTTCCATATGATATCGGAGCTCGATGCGGTCATGCGATAGAAAAACGAATGAAAAAAGAGGACGAACGGTCGAATATGAGTCGAAAACGGGGACTTAATTTAATGCTTTCCAGATTCCGCTATGCTGCGACAACTTTTTAATCGAACGAGTTATTCACAATCGAGGACGGCTATTGGTTCTACAAAATAATTACCAAAGCCGATAAGGTGAACATTAAGGCGGCGTTCCGAATTCGAGGTGGCTTGTTAGAACGAGTTTTTACTAAGAGGCAAAAAAATTCACAAGAACGATTTACGTTAGGTTACAGACGATTCGTGCGAACTTACAGAGCTTTTTCTTCCCTTCCTTGCAAGGGTCTCGGGAACAATTACCCCGCGAATCGAATGCTACGCCGCAGTAATTATCGTTAAGCGATTCGACCTCGTGCTCCGCGCCTTCGAGAGATTTCGTGACCATCTCGCAGATCGACTCGAGTAATCACTGGCGAATTTTTTCGAACGCTACAAGGAGAGTCCAACGGCTGGTCTTTTCGAGATTTAAGGACATTAATTCTCGTCGAACATGGAACGAAACGTATAGAGTGCGCGCTATTTTACTCGATCGGTGATTACGAGTTTAATTGAACCAAGAGGTAAATCTCTGTTCCGAGGAAATACAAAGGTTCGTCGATGAACTGTATTTTATGAGGCGTCGGTAAACGTGATCACCGGTAATGAGTGTTACGCTATTCTCTCACGTATAGATTGAAGATGTACGGAGCCTAATCGTAGCCGCGTAGCTCTGGATAGAGAGAGGAACCGCGCGATCTAAAAGGAAAAGCAACGGTATACAAACAGCCCTAATTATGTAAATTGGATTCTTAAGCTAGATTTACACGGAGATATCGGTGCCCCGGGGGCAACTTCGCGTGGCTAGGTCGCGATGGGGCACGTTTTGAACCCGTGGCTTGATAAAACACGACAACCGGGCCCTCGCCGGATTAAGTTGCGGCTGCAGTTGCACGAGTCGGCGATGCGCATTGAAATTTCCCAGCGTAACGATGCTCGTTAGGAAATGGTAATGTTGCCGCGAATTATTTCCACCGGGGGAAAATTATTTTCGACACGGGTGAAATTTATTTAGCACTGTTCGTACTTTATAGGTGTGATGCGCGCACACGTCCGTACGTCTGCGTGATTTTCATTAAAGGAATATATCGTGATCGCTAACGTTGGAAAATCGCGACTTAACGCAAGCCAGGGTAAATGTATATTCCGAGTCGAGTCGATTCGATTGCGGAAAAAACACGACGGCACGAACATTTCGGTGTAGAAAAAGAAGGTTAAGCTTAATTGATCGTTGGACGAAACGAGGAGACAATTAGCGAGCAGCAAAGTAATTCGAGTAACGCGTAACCGCTCGGCGAGGATTTATATCGGTCGTTCGTAGCTATCTTTACCGTAATCCATAACGTTAACATGCAGTTAGGAAATAAATCGGAGTGAACAGATCAAAGAAAAGACGCGTCCATGGTGGTTGGGTTGTAATAGGTCCGAGAATCGCGGCGGGCACAATATATCCAGTGGCATCGATTCATCAGAGGTATTCGCGGAAATAACCGGTGTACAGGTACCATTAAGCGATACGAATTGCGACAAATTCGAATATCACGTTGATGCATAACGGTATTTCATCACTGCCTTATGGTATGAAGACGTCGCCTTGCCTCTCGGCTTGCTCGTTTTCGTTGTTGTCGCGACCCTACGCGGCCGTCGACGTTTCTCTGCCTCCTGTTATTCGCCGTCAAGACGGGAAGGGAAGAGAGGAGAGAACGGGGGCTGCTGTATTACCTACGTGCCTGACTAATCTCTCGTTACACGTTTCCTGGGCACCAGAATCCACTAAACTCCGGCTGTCTAAAGCCCGGGGAGGAGAAGGGAAACTGTCAGCGGCCGCTGGTATCCCAGGTCAAGATAGAAACCACCGAAACGTGAGGGAAATACGGGAAGGCAAAACAGAGTAGTGTGACGAAACGCGAAGGTAAAAGTGACGGTTCTGCGTTTCGCCTGTACGATGAATTATTCAATTGAACCGCGTTTAACGTACGAGGATGTTTCATATATTCGAGAGGTAAATAAACCGCGAGCTGAGAAAGGGAAGAAATGCTCGATACTATTCTATGGAGTGTCAAACTGGGACGAGGGTGTGTTACAGTTCTCAAGAGCCGATCGATTCTATACCTTCGTATGGAAATATTAAAACGACTCTGGAGCACAGGCAATTTGGAGGAGTACGTTGTACCGTACGTCGAAAGGAAGGAACGGTCGGTAGAATCGAAGAACGAAACTGCAAGAAGCGAGGAAAAAAGGGTGAAGGGGAAGAGAGAAGAGTATGTGGGTAACGTTCTCTTGGCACGGGCAAGGCGGATGCTGCAGGGACGTGAGATTCTTGGCAACGGAACGGTCGCCTCCTAACTCGGTACCACCATAAGGATCGCGGTCGTCGGATGTTTATATTCGTGATAGTGCCTCTCTCTGTCTCCAAATAACCGGCCCGATGTCGACCGATTCCTGTGCCGGTATACGACTTATTGGACGGCTCCAAATAGCGGGGCCGCCCTGGTCGTTGAGAGAAAGAAATATCGTCGGGTGTTCTCCGCATTTTGCAGATTCGCGAGCCGGCGCGCCACGGGGCGACATAATGTTATTACACCCTTTCGCGTGGGACAAATTGGCTTTGTGTACCGGCGTATAGGGGAGTGCTGTTAATCGCAATCAAAGGACTATGAAAATTTTACGAGCCGCGGGCTATCGCGCGAGAGGAACGAGAAAACGGGTGGCAAACCGTTTGTACAGCGCTGCGTGCAATCGTAAATGTAGACGTAGATACGAATTCGGTATGACTTTTACGAGCGATTCGTGGGTATTCTCGTTTCGATTGCTACTTTGCCGTGTCCGTTATTGCCGCGCGTTGAAAAACGATCGAAAGGTAACGTCTAAATGCCCGTGGCACGGTGTTACACAAAGTCGGTTGTCTCTCTTTCCCTAAGAATCTATTTCAGTTGTAAAACCGCTGGAGAACAACGTGCCTGTTTATCGCTGGGAAATGCTTCGCGTGGCTTTCGACAACGCGATAAATCCTTTTGGCCGCGGTCAAATATACGCGTCACATACTATAAATACGTTTAAAGGTGGGTACGTCCGCGCGGGGACGATCGGTTGAAACGTTCAAGACATCTTTGTATGGACTCGCCGCGGCACCGAGTAATAATTTCATTACTCGCCAACTGGCTAGCCGGAGGTGGTGAAGGTATTAACGACGGGCAGCGCATTCTAGATACTTTTGTGAAACCTCATTAAGCGAAAAGCTGCGGTGCTAATCTTGCACGAGAAATGCGTGGGACAAAAATAACTTTTTAAACGAGGAATCAAAGGGACGGAATAGGCACGAAGACACGCGTATATTTATGCATTTCTCTGCGGTATTTAAACGAGTAAAACGATACCATGGGATACGATAATGGTATGCGAAACTAGAAAAAATTTCGATAATCCTTTCAGAACGAAGTCAGAGAGAAAGTAAGCGCGTCTATGCTGAATGTCCCGATGCGAACGCAACAATGTGATTGCCACGGGCAATCTCTTTTTGACAATTAAGTTTATTACGGGGATATTATTCTTCATGTAATTCGAAATTATTAGAACTGGCAGCCCAATTTCTCTTTTGGCACGGTGATATGTAATTAGGCTTGGCGCCGTAATTGGTGTAAATAATATCCATCGGCGAGTTCGCCAAGTGGATGCTCACGTTGCAGGCCATAAACACATTGTGCCATAGCGACGACGCGTTTAGAACCGCACCGTGAAGCCGTAAACTCAACGTATCGCCTACGAAACAGGATTACTAAGATCTTTCCCTTATCTCTCATCTCTTTTCTACCTCCCTTCCACTTCGATCTATTTCTCAATGGAGTACGCAATTAGGGTAAAAGCGCAGCCCATTCCTATATTGGATAGTATGTAAATGGTCGCGGTATCGATTCTCGAGGATGAAAGCTTTTTAAATTTCTACTCCCCGTGGCATTGCTTCCCCTAAAGGAATAGAACGAAACGAGAGAGGAGAACCGCGATGACTGTACACGAAGAATTCGAGGAATTTCCAAATACGACGCTTTCCAGTCACTATCTAACTCGGGGGTTTTAACCATTAAAAATAGCATCAGAATCTTGGCGCCATCAAAAGAACCACCCGTTGCTCTTTTTTCATCTCTTCTAGAAGCTTTCGTTTCGATCCGTGCGTTTTATCGTTAGGAGTGCAAAGTGTATCGACGAAAACTCGACACATGTATCGCGAATGAATGTATCAGAGGTACGGTTAAGAAATCGCTAACCAGACGAGATTTGTTGCGATTAAATATTTATCTATTTCCGTCAACGAGCCCGCATAACGAATGTTGTGACACTAAACGACAAGAAACATCAAAGATCAACGTGGCTGTAACTTAATGTGCGAAGGAATAATAAATTGCCTCGCTCCTCCCAGAGCTTTTGAGACCCAAGTCTGACAAGGGTAGTTAGTGGCGAAAAAAGAGAAACGTAGCGTCGGTAAAGGCAACCTAGGAATCTTGGCGCCGGTAATACTGCTTGCGTTGCTTCGTTTTTCCAACACTCGGGCTGCGCATTACGCAATGTCGCTATGAACTATGATTGTTATTTCGGGACTCGTCTTTTACCATGGGGTGCGAATCAAGTGTTCAGTTACCTACAGGACAATGAACCTTTGTATTTCCTCTCCCGCGTCGATCTACGATTCATCCGCATCCAAACTCGGCCAATCTGATCAATTTAAAAATTGTTCAACGCCTTAAATATCGTCGCGCGCGTTCCAAGTCATCGCTCATTCGTGCGTTCGCATTGCAATCGGAGTACGAGCCCCAGCGCGGTAGTATTGCAGACGTTTTAGAGCAATTTACACGGCTGTCAACATAGCTGCATAACCAGACAGGGCAGTTTCGCAACATATCATCACTGTTCAAGACTAATAGCGCAGATTACACGGATGACATTTATTCTTACAAATCTAACTTCCTGTAATAACCCTGTCCCCGTTAAATACTACCCTATCTCCTAACGTTCCGCGATATTAATGCGGCTAACTAAGTTTACCAGATACAGTCATGACAGGGTACTTTCTTGCGCTGCTATACACGTGTTTACAACTCGACATTATACACGGTTATCTGTTTCAGAGTAGCACGCGTGCCTGCCCCTGGCGCGCCTATCTAATGCCGTCCGCCGCAACGTCGACGTTGCAATTATGGTACAATTGTAGGTACTGTGTAATATGCGCATTTTGATACCGCCGATCCTCTTATTCACCCTTCGCGATCTACTTTGGTTTTTGTATTTCCTATCTGCACGTTAAGCCGCGCCAGATACGCAACGCTGAATATGACTTTGCAACCGTCATAAATCTCGGACGCAAAATAACGTTTCGCAAATAACGCTTTCGCATAATGTTTCGCTGCTACGGGGAAGATTTATCGCGAAGCAAAAGTTTATGAAAAAAAGCGGCAATTGCGTTCGCTAAATATGATGCCATTCGAAAGGCCGATTTATCTAAAATTTAGTACATATCCAACCAGAATCGCTCGATTCGCAATGTACTCGAACCGACTTACACTCCAGACAACCGTATAAACACGAAATTGCGTTCGAAGGAAAAGCCCGAGAGCGTCGCAAGTCAGAAGATGCGACTAACGAATGGAAATGCAAATCTGACGGCTTTACTGGAGAACACTCTTTCCGTGAATGTTCAAACATGTCAGTAGGATGATTCAGCAAACAGGCGAGTGCAGGGAGCAGGGCAAAAGCTACCGCGCGTTCGTCGCGCCCACGTAGGGTACCGATAAATCACTCTGTTCTGGAAAGAAATCTCCATTTGGCAGAGTTCAGGTTCGCCGAGACGACGGAAGGAATGAATACGACCGTTGATCGGAGAGATATCGAGCGTACGAAACTTTTGTTCGATGCCAACCGCGGTTCTTCGACCTCCCGCGGGAGAACAGAATTCCGCGAAGCGGGCCGCGTTCTTAAATCGGAACATTAGTTTTCTTATCAGATCGTTGCGGATGCCCTTTGAGAAGACGACGGTTTATAAGAAACATCTGATTTTGGCAACTTCTGCTACCTTTGTATCCCTGCAAAATGAACTTTCAGTCTGAGCGAGAATTATCATTTAAATTCCGTTTGTCTACGTCGTTAAAGAATATATGGAAATATTGCAACACCATCCCGACATCTACGGTTACATCACATAAGCAGAAATAGTAATTAGCGCGGTCTTGCGTACAATCTAGCTCCTCTACAATTCGCTATTACCATATCTTCCTTCTTCCGGATGGCGATGACCGTACATCGCGCCAGAACTCTTTGTATAATCTTCCAACCTGGCTTCGTTAAGCCGTTCTATCCACCTAAAAATTCGATCCTGTGTTTACATACTCGTTCCCACACTCCTACGATTTCCTCTGACGACGGTCGAGGGAGCAGAGACTGGAACCACGGAATAACAGTACTCGGAAAGAAACGAGGGCCGACGTCGACGCGACCGTTGACCGCGTAATAGACTCGTTTTCGCGTTTCCAACGAAAATAATCGCCGCGACAGAGAGTTGAGGAAACGTCAGCAGGTGCACGTGGGTGCATATGTCAAACGTCGAAACGTGTTAGAACGTTTCGTCGCGAGGTTCGACGGTGCATATCGGCGGCGCGGACGAACCGGGCCGAGCGGTGGCCAGCAGGCGCACGTGGACCCGTTCCAAAGTAAAGCCGGTTGGCATTCATCACGTTTGGATTATTCGGCTAGGATTTTCGTCTCTCGCCTCGTCTCCTCGCTAAATTTATGTGCCCGCGATCATTACGCACCACTGCCCGTTCTATCGGCTAATTCGCCGGCAGCCACTCTCTACGCTCCTATATACCTACATCCACGTTACGTTTTGTCGTTATCCACCGCGAGATCGTCCAGCCCCTCTTCATAGGCCCCCGAGTGGACCAGCTGCCACGTACGTTTCGCGATCCCTCGCGCAATTAGGTGAAACCGACGCTAAAGCGTGCCAATCTTGCTGGCTCATTAAATAATAGCGCTGATTACGGCACCGGCTCTAACGATACGCTCGTGATTTATACGAACCCCGTGTACCTACGCGTTCCTAGTATTGGTGCGAACCGCGGACGTGTCGAAGTAATAGTGGAAAATTATATAGTATCGGGTATACTGTTTCTCCTGTTTTCTCTTGCTTTTTTTTATCAAAGGGGTAGAGGCCCTGACTGTTTCCGACACATTCGATATTTTCCAGCTACCTTCGAAAGATATTCAGGATGTGATTATAATTATATCGTACTCCTGTTTGGATTGAATTTTTGTAGGAATATTAGAATCAGTTTGTTCGAAACAAATCGTGTAGATCTGTTTCATAATATCGAGAACGAACAAGTTGGAAGCATGCAACGTGCGGGGCAGATTTACCCTTTGATTTGTGTTTCTTCTGCTTTCTCTGCTTTGCATCCGACCGCAAGACACGCAATAACTTCTCGATCGTAATGAATTTTATGGCGGAAACCGCGGGTAGTGTGATACGTACTGATAAAAATCGGGGTAGTCGCTTCGTACCATTTTCTACCGATTCGTCTAATCTACCGGTTGCGTGTAATTAATACTCGAAGCGATTCATTTGCCTATACCCTAATTATAATGATCAGCAGAGCTTGCCACTTGTTCAACGATTGAAACCATATATTGTAATACATTATCTACCGTACCAATAGATCGACGATTCTCTTTTCTACCTACAATTACGATCCATTCTATGGAAGAGTAAGTGCCGTTTGAATTAGAGCCTTCGCGGTTCGTAATGATATCGATCGTACCCCTTCGGGTGTAAACCTAATTTGTCCGACAAACAACAAGAACCGACTGATCTCAAACTTGGTAAACATGCGTACCACGCCTTGGAGATAGCGTTACAAAATAAGAGCTAAAGTAAGTCGAGTCTCCGGCCGTTGAATGGGTTAATAAAGGCCAGGAGTGTTGGTATCCGCGTGCGTAGAAAAAACTCGTGATACTAGTGAAAACTATATCCACGGAAAATAGAAGTAAATCGGGGATGGCTATCTGTAACGGTTGCCCCGCTGGCGAGGACCGTTCTTCCGCGTATGAAATGGATTCCGATCGATGGGAGACGGAAAATAGATCATCACGAACAATGTCGGGTGCTAGGCGAGCAACCTTGGAACAGGAAGCCTGGCGCTGCGGTACCGTGCAACTTCTTCGGTTACCATCGACCGCAGATCTCTGTTTATTCGTCTGATATCTGGTATCTGATATTAGTTAACGCGTCAACCCGGCCAGATAAATAAATGTTAACGTCACACAACCGTGGCACACCGGTAACACGATCGTAGATGCAACCGGAACAAAAGGAACAGCGTCTTTCGCGGAAACGCGCGATACTTGCATTCGCGAATTCCTTGAACTTTCTCCGTAATTAGGGACGGTTCTTCTGCAGGTTTTCTAATATCGAAAATATAACTTATGCATTTATATAACATTACGAAGAAGCCGATCATTAGCTTCTCCTTCTCCATATATGTACTATGTATAAAAAGATTGCTGAGATACAGCTCCACGAGAAACAAAGTAGTTTATGTGAAAACAAAAAATGCAAGTCTTGCGTTTATTCAGTATATGAAAAGTCGATCAGTGACGAGGGTTATTTTGATTTAGTAATGTTGAAATTTGACGTCAAAGGATGGCTGTACGATTGGCATCGGATGCAATACGTTAGTAATATGCTGATTTCTCTTTCTTCCGTTTGAATTGCCGATTTCATATGTGATTTATGTACGTCCGATTATCTTAGGTACGTTATACGCCATTCAAAGTGTCACAAAAGATGTAAAACATCAATCTCATTATCCGCATTGTAAGAATACCTCCAAAAAAACGTGCAAGGAGGAAGGATTTAGGCATATGTCGACAAAGTTACCTGCGGATTCGATACCGCACGAAACATCGCCTACAGAAAAGCTAAATCAGGAGCAGGTATAATAGTTCCGCATACCTATCTTCAGAGATACTATCATATATTGTCTTGTTTAATTTTCAATATCCAAATTTTATTTTTTATTAAGCAAAATAGTTTATCAAACGATAGTGCATTGGTTCATAAAATTCAACCATCCAATCGTCCTTTACGTAACGATGTGCAAGAACGGGCAAAATGTACCGAACTTGATGATATATTGGCAAAATGGAACGTTCATAAGCCAAAAAAATAGTTTTGGCTAAGATGTAATTAAATTTAGTGTCAACAGGCATTGTTAAACATGTCACGAATTATGCAAAATGAAAATTATAATTATTATATATTATTATTTGTATAGATCTCTAGTAATTATATATTAATTAAAAAAATTCCCCAGCAAGTGTGCCAAGATAAGAGATCTGTGGTGAAATATATATGTAATTATATAAAAATAAAATGAATTGACACGTTCTCTAAACAGTATAATTGCTACTTAAATAATTTGGCGTGCACAGTTCATTAGCTACATATGTACATGAAGATATATTTCGATACACAACTTTGATGAACCACAAACGGCTCTCGTCATGGTGCTTTGCAAATTGGCAAACATTACAGAAGGCACGACCTCAAACGTCGTCAAAGCAAACACGAATCCTATGGTAATAGCTAAATTTTACGCTCATTAATCAAACTCAAAACTTGCATAGTTTACTTGCACATTTTGATATATTCAAATAATTGGAAATTTAAAAAATATGAGTAAAGGAAGTGTTATTTTATATATTCTCTCAACTATATAAAATTGTTATTTTTTAATAATTTAAAATTTTAGAAATACATTTCTTAATCTTGGAAATATTCGTTTTAATCCCATTATTAAAAGCTTCTTACTAAATTTAATTTTTTAAATAAACGACTGCAATCTTATTTCTACTAATAAAACTACGTCCTTCAATGTATAATAACTTAACTCTTCATATAAGAAAAAGTAGGGAATTTTGTTAGTATCAATCAAAGCAAAAATGTGCAAAGGAATCTTAATTCTGTGAGAAATTGGAGGAGTTTAGCGAAGAGGATGTAGGTATATAAATAAACGTATAAATGCTAGAGATGAGAAGCGCCGTCGTCAACCCAAAACAAAACATGCAAAGATAAAATACACGGAACGTCTTAGACAGCATCCGTCAGTGTTGCAGGAAAGCTAGATCGTCTGGTAAAATTTAATATATCTGAATTTGGGTCAGATACACCGCCTTCACGAAATATCTGAATTAAGTGTTCGTTCGACCACTAGATAAAAAGGATTCTCCATTCTGAGAAATGCTTTGGTCGATGAACCCTTTGCAATAACTCAGGTCTGAACCTCTGTTCGACCTCATTCCGCTTTATGTCCGCGAAATCGTCGGAATTCATTTATGAAACTACTTATGTGCGCACAAAATGTATCTTATTTTCGAACGTTTCAAAAAAACTAATCGGTACTTATAGAAGTGAACAATTTTCAGTAATCTGATAACCGATGTAGCATGTGTACCGGTAAACTGATAATTGATAGGTATAACTAGAAAGTCCAAAATGCTGAACTATGCAGTGAAATTTATGTTTTCTAAATCTAATCATACTAATTTATTTAAAAATAACATTAATTTAACAATACTCAAAAATGTTTAGTATACTTATTACTTCAAAATATTAAATTTGGATACAGATAGATTAAATGAAGTTCGATTTAATTTGAATTTATATTTGATATAAGTAGACAGAAGTAGTTAAGTTCAAATTTTCTCTTCAAAATAAATATAATTCAAACATAAATTTCACGGGTAAAATTGCATGCATTCCGAGAAGCTAACTTTTGGTATCACTCACCCATACCGTTGCACCGGAGTAACAGCCAACCGCTTCTTTATCCTCGCACGAAAGCAGTTTCAAAGCCATGGACCTGATGGTGTAAACAGTCCTTGCCACCCACGAATACCGAATTTAACTTCGAAGACGAAGATAGATATTCATCCTGAACGAAGAACGAATCCTTTGTCACTTCGCGAATGTAATCTGTAAGAGATACAAAAATTTACAATATATCAATGTGCGATATCAGTGTTGGCATCCGTTGGTTATATCTGCCATTAAAATGGAAGTTATACATAATTTTAGCCACGTAAAATTAAAAATTATAACATTAGACAATAGTTCCCGTTCATTACTACTAATTTACGGATAATCGAAATATCTATACTATAATTCACTAATATTGTATGAAGTGTAAAATTGACAGATTGAAAGAATGTATGATTAAGTTATATCGTATATTATTCTAAAATTCAATAGACACATGCATATCGTTTATCCGTCTCCCATTCATGATTTCGTACTTTCAATTTTAAGAAAAAAGACATGAAATTAACTTGAATTCAATTAAATTTATAAAGCTAAACGTACAGTGATATGATTTATGATGAATTTTTATAATTTTAATTACCTTTACGCGTTATTTCACACAATGAAATACTTTTCCGCGCTTGAAACACGAATGGCGTCCTCCGCACTTGCCACTGTTCGAACACCTAACCGAAAATTAAAGACGAAGCAGATGGCGGTTAGTGGTTGCTTAGCAACGGTTCGAATTTTATAAATTATGAATATCAGTCATTATTATTAACATTAATGATTTTTAGGCTTCAAATACACAATATACAGTGAATTTATTAATATTTTTATATATTTTATTATTATTATAAATCAAATTTGTATTTCTATCGAAATGATTAATCAAAAATATCCTTTATTCTGCTTGAAGACACTTATACATATCGCAATGAATTTTACACTGAACTATACTTTTTCCCGCAAAGAAGATACTGAACGTACTGTTTATAACCTTAAAAATGTCATTAACTTTATATATTCAATAAAACCATTTGATATTTAAGACCACAAAATTTTCGAATAATATTATTTCACAACATGGCCAGTGGGCAAGGATTCGAAATGATAGAATGACGATTGAAAATTCAAATCGTATCGTGGCGATATATTAACACCAGATAACAAATGAATGTCGTGCAATAGAAATATCAACTAGATTATCTGTATATTCAAAACTTTAAGATTGCACTAAATTATACTATCTAATGTATTCTCTAATAGACAAGATTGACTAATATAACGTGGCGCGTCTTTTTTCATAGGTTAGTTCACAGTTTAAGTGACACTATTTGGCTAATTGCCTTCAAAATCTTTTATGAAACGTGCAGTCTCGAATATCGCATTACTATAATTAATATTTCTGGTTACCTTTTTATGTTAATTACGATATTGGGAAATGTCTTCTGAATCCAGCCAGACAATCGACTCTCCTTTCTTCAAGTGAAGTATTGACGAATCTGCAAATCGATCTATTGTGATGCTGCGCGCTGATTGGTCCTTCCAGTAATGCTGCATACGCATTATAGAAGTAGGCCTAGGTAGGGTATAAAATATTGATTTACTATACTAGCAATTATTGTTTTTTATAATACTTATTTTAAGATATATGACTTAATCTGATATTTAACCTTACGAGTTAAGTCATAATAAGAATAGATTTAATACCAAAACATTTATGCACTTCTATGTTACGTGTTATATCGATATATCGATGATTATCTCGAGATGAATCATGGTGATACTATCGAACAATAACACCTGTTCGAAAAATTTGAATTTTCAAATAGGACAATCGCAAGTATTATTGTAATAATTCTACCCTGTTACAAATCATACAAAATAAGAATATAAAACCCAGTATATGTACACTTCTTACCTTATGTAGAGGAATACAAAAGCTTTTTATGTTTATACAAGTATTAATGAAAAACACTAATTACTAATGAATAGTAAAAACGTTTCTAGACGTGTCTGCCTTAAACGAACTTTTAGTTTTACTTAAACAATACTTCTGGCACATTACTAATTTAAAAGACAATTTAATAAATCATCGTACGATTATAAATTCCTCAAAATAGGAGTTCCTCCCAAAGTTTAATGGGATAATCGAGGTTCTACCAAATTACAAAGCCCTTAATGCTCTGTCCGTGATTTATGATGTACGTGGGCGTGTACAAAGGAACGAGCACGTGCAAATTCGATGCTTGTGCTTAACGGTAACGACACGCCACGCGACGCGACCCGTACCGATCCGGTCTTTTGGAACCATGAAAGCTCGTGTTTGTGCCTGTTTGACAAGCGGTCAAGCCACTTTGTCACGTGTACGACGTGCTCACGTTAAATAATGCCGACCCGGGGTTACGCGCCCGATCTCATTGATATTCCATTTATAAGGAGTGCGGGTAAATACTATCAATACTCGGGAGTAGGCGCCGCACAGGCAGTGGTCAATGCGTACTTTCTATTCCTTTGTAAATCGATTCCGTCGCTTTGTTACAATCTATTTTTGTGCCTCGAACGCGGTGCAGGGTAAATTATTTCACGTACGAACGTTGATAGAACCTTTATCGTACATTAACATCTAATAAATCATAGATCTATGAAAGAACGATTAGCGTTACGAAGTACCAAAGAACATCAGTTACGAAAATGGATCCGTACTTCGAATAAACCAAACCCGGAACGGCAATATAATAATAGGCTGCGAAGTAACAGATTGAAAGTTAATAGCGGCAGGAATTCTTTTTTCTGTTACTGCAATTAGACCGACATAGTTGTTTTAAGTGACGCAGCCGCTTCCGGGACAAACTATCGCCTTTACATGCAATTTTGTTACGTTCGAAGTTAATTTCTATTATTAGAATCCTTCGAAGTCATCTTCGCGCCGCGCATACTTTAAAATATTACTGCGATATATAATTAAGCTCTTACACTTTTAATTATATTCTATGTTATTGACATAAATGGACTGTCTACCTTATTACGAGAAAAAAAGGTGTACATTAAAGGAGGTGATATTTGACGTTCGAAGTTACGATCGCTGAATATTCTTTTACGAACGTGATGTCGTGAATGCCGCTCGGTAGTTTGAGTGTTTTTCTTCCTGAAGGTATCTCGGTCAAAGCCAGTTCCTTTTTAAACCCTGAAGAGATACTCCGCGAAGCGAATATGACACCCACCAAATTTACGTCCGTGAACTCTGGTGAACTCCTGAACTCGTTGTCTCATCTTTTCTTTGCGGACAATGACGAAGGAATGGCATCCATCGTTGTGCATGTCATTGCTCACCGGTTGTGTCTCGAGCTTACGGGACTTTAGGACACACTCTTGTCTCCTTTTGCATTGCAAATTATTCAACCCGCAATGTAAACGCCCTCGCAATTGAATTAAAATCCTGACACAAAGTGGCGAGGCAGCGTTTCCGACCCGATGTGAATTTTGTTGCCCCGACAGATAAAAAGTTCCTTTAACATTGTTGTCCCTGTGCGAGATTGAATGCTAGTCCCGCGATTTATCAGGAATGTGGATGTTTAATGAAAAAAGGAAAAAAATTAGAGATAACTCTCTTTTTTATAGCAGAGCGTGGTTTCGATCCACGGACCTCTGGGTTATGGGCCCAGCACGCTTCCACTGCGCCACTCTGCTCTTGGATGCACTTTTCGAAAAGTATGTATAAGTAGTAATAAGCACTTTAAATATAAAAAAAATAACATCTATAAACTAACAAAATAAATTATAAATAACATAAGAATATTGTTATTTCGTTAATTAATATTTAAATTAAATAATCTTAAGAATAAAAATTTGTATAGATATTTTTATAGAAGTTCGAAATGCATAATTATTAGAAAATTTTTTGTTGTAGATATCAACTTTCACTTGTCTGCAATATTTGATCGCTCGTATTTCTCCATCAAACAATTTAAGCGATTCGCTTCTATCAGAAGAAGCAATTAAGATAGGTCTGGGAAAAAGGCCGGTGTGATTGAAACCAACTATGAAATGCTACCTATGTATTCCCTGAAGCAAGTAATCTAAGCGGTGCAACATAGATCAACCACCTGGGTCGAAGTATAGAGATGCAGCGGATGCAAATAAGTAGCTTGGCCGATCCAGGTGCGCTCCCCTTTTAAGATCAGTAATCTTAAACTAGCCACCTATATAGTAGGTATCGCTCAAGCCACGTGCTTCTGCTCAAGTAGTGGATCTGCCTTATTGGCTAGTCTCCACCGATACGCGAGGACTTCTTATGAAGTTCCAGTTAATTACCGATCTTATACGCTCGGTTTTTGCACACATGCACCAGAGGATTGATGCACCACTAAATATGGCGAAGGTAAACAATTACATTTGCATGGAATCCCTGGCTGATTCTGAATAAACAGAGATCGAGTGACAAAATGCAAAGTCCTTCGACATTCCACTCTTCAATCGCAATCGACAGTTCTTAGGCTGTCGACGCGTAATTAAAAGGAAACCTCTTTTGCCCCGTATAATTCACTGTAACCTCGTACGTTAAGATAACTGTAGGTTCTCGCCAGCAGTGGCAGGCTTTCTATCGGTTGCGATAGGATCACGCTTTAATTTAATGTGGCTAAACCTGTCCAGTTATAGCCTGTTATAAAACCGTCGTCCCCGCGCGTCGCGCCTTGCACGGCCACGTTTCGAATCGTGCGATCCTTTTAAACTATCATAGAGTATTTAACAAGTACATAAAACGTAACAAAGTAAGAAGCGCGTGCGTAGCGGGCCGGTGACTCCCCCGATGCAGTTCCTGGTGACGTCTGACTAAGCGTTCTATTTCGACGCACCCTCGGAGGCCGCGTGAGTAATCCCCGGACCGCATATATCCGCGCAGGTGGAACACGTTCGAGGATTCTGCGAGTTTTGGATAGATGGCCGAAAAGTCATGTTCATGCGTGGCCCACCCTATAATTATCATCGCGATATTATTAACCCCTTTCTGTCATCCCTGTTTTGGCGTTTTCACGCTGCCAACTGGTACACGAGGCGATAAGGAATTGGGCAAATCATTTATGTCACCACTCGTGGCTCTGTTTTGCGTGAATTTTCGGTGTACGCTCGGTAGGTGTGACTAAGTTAATAATATTGTCGTTGGGTCGATCGAGTGGATGGGAATAGGAAACGGTGGACATTGTACCAACTGAGCCATGAATTTAGATGGCACTCTGAAAGGTTGATCACACCATGGGTCTCGCAGGATTTCCAAGCTACGGGTCATTCGGATGCAAAGCAGCTTGCTATTATTTTCTCGATCATGTAGGCGGTGATTTTTAGTGACATATCGTTAATATTAGTCGCGAAGTGGCACGACCGGAGGTGGCAAGTGTCTGCGCCGGAAACGAAGTCCAAGTTTCAATTGGAACAGAGGAAAACGTTAATAAAGCCATTCTGCCCGCAACAGAGTGCCAGGAGTAAATGACAAGACATTAATATTCATGGTTGGGCCCTCTCCGCTGCTATGAACGCATTCGCTTATAGCGTAATTTCTAGTTTACCGCAGCTCCGTGTAAGAAATACTAAAATTACTTTCCATTCGTCTACTCGCTTCTTTTTCTACCCTAACTGAGACATGAAATCGAACTAATATTCGTTACCATGATTTGCGGTTATCCGAGTATCTTTTATTTGCAAGAAGTAAGCGCGTGTTACGCTTTTCTCCTTTCGATTCGTAACGCACCTGGCGCGATCATCGATATTCAATTTCACGGGGGCACCCATCCCGGGCGAAGTTTAATAAACATCTCTTAATAACTATATCTGCGATCTGACGCTCGAGAGCGTTTAATCAAGATCGCGGTGTTAACCAAACAAGCATATCTATGCTCATTCCATTCGAGTCCATCTTCGTAATGCAAGCACAATGCTCGATTACTCAAACGCACACTCCTCGCGACCTTGCTCGCCATTATGCGCGCGTACCAACATTTGTATTACCCACGGGGAAAAAAAAAAAGAAATCGGTCCCTCGGCTGGCCGAGGCCTTATCTCGGCCCGCGTGGCATTAAATCAAAGTGCATACTCTTGTATGGGTGCAACGCGCGGAATACGAGGCTGCTGTTGGGTGTGATTCGACCGTGCACTTAACAAGTCGCCCACGTGGCTCGCATCGATCCTGGCCACGGCTGTCGTCCCTGCGCTCGCACGAGGACGCTCTATACGCGGACGCGCGCGTGTACGCGAAATCGAGTGCATTAGAAGAGCGGTACAACGCGTCACGTCACTCCTTTAATGCAAATTCGAGCCGCGGCCGTAACAGAAAAAGGAATCCACGCGCGATACCAAACGCGGACGTCTGTATGCGTCGATGCGCGTAAATGGTCACCGCGGAAAATTCTGATACGCCCTCCGCTGCTCGCTGGATGGACGAAGGATGGACGGTAACGCTCGCAAAAGGGATTCCCCGTGCGCGCGGACCTTCCGCGACGTAGAAACTTCCACGAAACGAATTAACATTCCGTTTCCACCAGTTTTTCAGTGCAAATGGTTCCTCGACACGATTCTGACTCCCATGGAAAAACCGTACGGTAGGAGCTGAGTTGATTGGGATGGATGGGCGGGCGCTGCATGCATAAAATATAATTACGATGCTATTTACAATCAACCGCTTATTAATCGTTGTACGTATTATCGTACAATTTTGTACGTGTGCAATACGGGTAATCGTCGGTGTATATGGTATTACGGCACCGTAATGGACATGGTTGCATAACGCATTACGATATTGCTTCTTACACTTGAGCGTTACGCGTGTGCATGCGCTCACGTGTTCTGAAACGTATTTGCAATTTACATGTGAGAAACCACGGATTAAATCGATTTCGGCTGGGCCGCTGGAAAAGCTTATTACGCGTAACATGCTATTTCATCGCTGACCCATATATCCGTTTCAATTTGACAAAGGAGAAAGGGGCCAACGCGAGGCCCAAAGGCGCTTATTTTCATACATTCCGCTAATTTCACGAACGCCAGCGAATCGAGCAGCTTACGCAGACACTTTTTCGACCACTGTACTCCGAAAAGTCGCAAAAAGTGGCGGCTCGATTAAAACGGTAGGTGGAACGGTCAACCTGTCAAGCGTGTACGTTTTTCCTTGCTTTTCGTAGAAATTCCTCTGCGAAGGACGCGCAAGAACCGTTTTCACGACAAGAATTCGCGTCGTAGCATCGATTAGCCGAAGTAAAGTGTTAGAATTTCACGAGATTGGAACATTATGAATGATACGAACATTATTTCCATTACGTATCAAGCATTCTTTCGATGACACGGCTCGAGGGAGTTGCTTCGTAAAGTACTCATAACGTTGCGTAATTACATACTCAATCGAAAATTTTCATTTAGAAAAAATATCGCGTGTCGTACACATAGCCGCTTCGTCGCAAGTTTTCCAAACGAAAGTGTTCTTTAACGAGTTGGTAAAACACTGGGCTGACAGAAGCCCGAGGTCGAGAACGTACCAACGAGAAATTAGCAGAGAGTCGATTAACGTGATTGCGCTCGCAAGGTAATCCGACGTTGATTCGTGGAACCGTGACGAATCGTTACATCAGAAGAATCCCACCGAAAATGGGGTAACCGTCGGGTACCCGGTAAGAAACTGCTAATATGCAAATATCGTGACACTTAACGAGATGCAGGAATGTGTCCGCCGGATCGCTTTCATCGACTATGCGACGGGAATCGGGAATAAGCGAAGCGCGGCGTGTTATGAGATCACTTTCGTTGGACTTTCTTCACGGTCGAGACAATTTTTTGCGTACGAACAGCAACCGGGCACGTATACCGTTCTGTCTAAACGCGATATTCCACGACGATAGAAAGTCTGAATCCGAAATTGCCAGCCCGATGAATTACGATGCCGCGTGCGTAAAAGCTCCGCCGAGCGAGGATCAAGGGGACGGATTGCCATTTATCGAGCCACTGCCGCGGTTCGTTAGTCCTTTTTCCGAGATCAGAATGCACGAGGCGAGGCGCGTGGTTCGTTTAGAATGTCAAATGAATTCGGTGTCGGCCGATGCGCAAATATGCGTGCCGCGGCTTTCAGCGAGCGACGTGATTTCAAACGCATCGTGACGTTTTCTTGCTCCCTTCAACGCCCGGCAGCGCGGATTGGGGAACGGGAATTAAATCGTACCATCGAGAATTATAAAGCCACGACCGATCGGTGTTCCGCGTTGTCGCAGCGGCTTTTTACCACGATTGCAAAATTATATCTTTCTTTCAGTATAACGGTTCCACGACCGGACTTGCGTACGTTGCTTCCATTAAGCTTGATGAGCGCCTAGCCGTAAACAGTGACTTAACGCTAACGTAATTGTGCTCGTGTCCTTAATAAACGGAATCCTATTCAGGAAGAGGATGGATATAAGTTCCCAAACTGGTCTTTTTACGATTCCTATTCTGCGGAGTAACGGAGGCGTATGTGCGTAAGATTTTCTTAATCGAATTTTTTAACCCCGCGGTAACCCCAATTATGTCGCGACAAAATCGTAGGGAACGAGCGAGAATTGAGAAAGTAAACGAATTTACTCAGGAGGCCGTGGAGTTCGTTCAAAATTTCTCCTCGTAGCATCCAACAGGGAAAGTATAATATACAAGCGAGCGAACTGACTTTTATGGTTTTCCAGAAAAAAAAGAGTTAAAGCCACGTTGCGTCGATTTTGGCGAATTGCAAGTGGCACGAGACACTTGGAGCACGGGATCAGGTTTAAATTCCCGAAAGTCATACTGCGACGAAACTTATCCCCTCGCGCAGGGGTTCCTGGAAGATCGCACTCGAGAAGCAGGTGATTGCCTTTCGTGACATTGGAAGCAACGAGAGCGTAGAATATTATACACTGGTTATCCGTGATTTTCTCCGTAAAATACTTGTCGCGCATTCTTTATCGGTCTCCCAAACTAAGCAAGGCTGGAGCCGGTTTCACCTGCCGATTTTTGGGAATCTACTGTTGCGCGGGTACAACGATCCAGCGCTCCGTGGAAGATGGCCACTTGATCTTTTTGCCAGGTCAGAACGTTAAGGTCCCATTCTACGTGGCGTGGTTACGTTCCCCTTGCAATTAAAGTAATTAGTGCAGCCGTGCGTAAGAAAGGGTTGAAAAATCCTAGTTGGTACACGACGCTCAACATTCCCGTTTCTTCCTGTCGTTCCAACCCAAGCTATATGCTTCTCCCCCGTGATGCTCGTCCAAAGCAAAGAGAGGAATACGCCGGTCTCCTTTATTTTCAAGTTGCCGTGGAGAAGATTCTGAGGCGTACGTATCGCGTGCCTTGGGGAAGGACGAGCTCGGGAGTGAAACAAAGGGTCCAGATGGTCGGGGGCCCACCATCTTCCTGGTTGTAATTTAAAGCGACAGCCCACAGGCACCGACGCAGCCTCTCCTCAGGGGTAATTTCGACCCTCCTTTACCACAGTCGCATCCGTGTACCTGTATCTTAGAACAAGAACAATCGACACGAAAAAACTCCGATTCAAAAAGGTAACCAATCAAATATTTAAACTCCTGAAACCATAAATCGAAGCTCGCTACGTTTTTTCAGCGACTGATATTCAGAAGATACTTTTTCCTGACGTTGATTATTTTGGTTCAACGAAACAGGTATATATACCCGACAGATGTATACTCGACACGGCTTTTTCACCCTTGCCTTCTTCCCTCGAAATGTCTCTAAACGTGCATATGTGTACACGCGTCTCCCGATATTTTTGACATCCCTGACTGTTCGCAGAGATGCACGCGAGGTAATCCTAACACCGGATAAAACGCTGCCGGTATATTTTCATTTGCATCCCACGTTACGAAAGAAGTTACGAGCGTTTCACCTTTAACGGATGTTCTTGGAAACGCGACGCTCGTATCCCCGCGAAGGGTTGGAAAACCCTTTGATGTCGTACGAACTTTTTCCAACGTCAGCGTCGGAAGTGTAAACGTTTACCCCCCCCACGCTTCGAGGCTGTGCTTAATATTTAGAATGCAAATGGAGCGGTTCCCTTTGAGCAAAAGAACGAAACGAGATACATTATAATGAAAATACATTATGCACGTCGGAAAGTACCGCTCGTAAATCCCATGAACGAAGGCTCGCATTGTAAATCGGCACGATTATACTTTTCTTCGTCTCCGCGGTGGGCGCCAGCGAGATTTTGCCTCCACTCGCCGAGGTAAATTCATGCAGAATGAATCTGTAATCTTTGAGAATAACGTCCGAACCGTTTACGAGCGCGTCGAAAATTTTGCACGAATCAGAATAACGGAGAGATCTGATGATGCCGGATCGTATCGATTTCGTGATTTCGCGAGGCTTTCGAATACAAAATAACGCCGGACGCATGCGGCCGAGTGGAGCTCGAAGGAACCGCGCGAAGGTGGATTATCCGTCCTCTCCTGCCGGGATAATGATCTGTAGCGGCGTGGTAGGATCTGCTGAATATATATTAATGCTCGTCCTTTTTTCGACCGTGTAGATAATGGTGGGTTTCGCAGGGCCGCGTTGGGAGGGCGAAAAGGCCGCGACGGCGGAGAGGAAACGAGGGAGGCGGAAAAAAGGGTGGGAAGGAAAAAGAAAAGTTCCATCGGCCGGAACACGGGAGCTCTTAGCGGGGCCTAAACGTTCGCCAACGGAAAAAATGTTTAATTGCTTCGTGGCGAGAGAAATTACAGGCGGTAAGCCGACGGGTGCAACAACGTTCCCCTTTCGGCTGTTATCTGGAATACCGGCGACTCGGAGGGCCACCTTTATCGTCTCGTGTGTTTACCAGGCCACGGAATATCCCACCTGTTAGACAAACGACCAGATAACCTGCTCCCGTGCGCCCACCGTGCGTTCTTCTCGTCTGGTTTACATTGCCCAGGTAGATCCGTGACGATATCGACATTCCCTGCGCAGGCATTAAAGTCTCTTTCCGTGATTTCGGGCGAAGCCTTGGTTGTTCGCGAGCCACTCGACGGATTGCAACGATACCTCGTACGAGCAACCATTTCTCTTTTCAACTACGAATCAAATGTTTCACGAGGCGACGAGCAAAGTATGTTAAGCGTTAAATGTGAAGCTTGATAAAGTAAAAACGTACGATATATGCCGCGTTCGCATCATATCAGAGGCGCATCGAGCGCGACAAACATGACGTAAAGGAATCTCGTTATCAAGAAACAGCGATCAATAAACACATAGTAATGCCGAGAGATTAACGCCGCGTCGTCGTTTCAATGCCTTTTTTTTCCCGGCACGTTTAAATGCTCATCATAAACAGACCGCGCTTCCGTTCCGCGACGAATAAGAGAGGCTGCAGCTCTTAATAGGGTAATAACGCGACTCGACAGAGATGTAGAGACGCTGCCACGATGAATACGATAGGTTGCGATGAGTTTTTCAGGAGTCGTTTAATCGCCACGATCGTCGTAATGGACTAATAGAACGTCAAAGAGATTCCTGGCCAGCGTAGACTGTGTCCGAAGCATCTGTTACCGGTTCTTGCGTGTAACACGCTGTAAAAGATACTAGCTAATTATACGACGATGCACGGTGGTTATCGACCATTTCGTTTGCATACTCCGCGTGCCCTTTGGTATTGCGATAAATTTTCAGTGGCCCCGTGCATGATACGGGCTAAACGATTCGGACCCCGAGGAACGTTATTCGCATTCGGTATCGTGTTCGATGCGAATTCAATTTTATTCGAATCGGGTTTTAAGTTAACCGTACCAAGTAAGTGCAGATGCTGCGTGATCGGCACCCATTATGGTTAATTAGCTCCTGATATTTCCAGTGTACCAAAGAATTTTTACGGGAAAACGCGTAGTTTAACATATAATTAGTGGCCAAAGGAGAAGAAGACATTAATAGAATCGCAATCGTCGTAAGTTATAGCTTCTGTCGTAATCGACGGGCAATGAGTATCTTTTTTCGTAGCCACTTTCGTAACGTAACTAATTTTCAATTAGTTAAGGTTGGGAATAAGCGAGAGGATATAATTGACGAAAAGACGTGATAATGACGTCTCGAAGGGAGTCGATAAAAAAAGGTGGTATTAACTCTCGCGGTTCGGCACAGATGTTGGTTTATATTTTCTTGTCTAAATGCGGCATCGAGCGAACGCGTAGTCATTAAAGACAACGGTGATACAACACAGCCCGGCTTCCACTGCAGTAAAAATATTTAGGTTTTATTTCGTTCGCGTCCTTCTGTTCGCCTGATTTATCCAGACGCCTTGCGACGGCGTTTCCCTTCACTTCGTGGAATTACCTTTCATGCTTCTCGCTCGATATTGTTCAATAATTCTTGCGCCGTCGTTTAATCGCGGCCCAACGACGAATCGAACGTCGGACGCCGCAGAACCGTGAACTTTAATCAACGATGCAACAATGTTTCACAAAAATACACCATATCGAGGAACGGATTAGCCGTCGACGTTCAAAGGCCATCAGTTAATAGAGAAGTTTGCAACATTGACGTTAGAAGTTAAAATTCCATCGATCAAATCCCATTTCGTGGCTGATCGCACGCGCAATTTCAACATTTTCGCCGGGAACCTTTCTGGTTCATGACTAGAATGCACGCGCATAGCCTCGTGTCGCCATCATCAACATTTCACCGACAAACCTGGAGGACAACGATGGCATTACGTACTTTCTATTTCCCATCGACTTTCGATGGGCAAGTCGTCTACCGGCACGAACGTCTGCAACGTGTCAGGATGTTCCTCGGCCGTGCCCGTTCCTCATTTCCCTTTCCCGTGCGGCAGGAACGCCCTAAATCGGTCCGCGGAATCGGTAATAAATCCAGCGTTGATCGTTCAATCTCGGACGCGTCTTGAACTTGGCTGTTTCTCAGGTCCTAGACAGCATTTAATCTGGAAGCAACGCGCCGCCCGTCTACACTATTATTAGAGAAACAGAGAGGCATCGCTTTATTTTGCTACCGGTTTCTTCCGACGCAATTTCGCAGCCTTCGAACCGAGGCACGTTCGTGCGTCGAAACGCGAACGAGCTGCCTCTCACGAGGTTTTCATTGCTTTTAAATTTCATTTCATGGGAGCACCGAAAATTGGAGCGCACGTGGAACGTGTGAAATTTAAGATATTCTTCTTTCTTAATTATTCTTTCATCATTCTAATTACATAACGCGGAATGCCTAGAAAACTCGACTGTGATGTCTGCGCGCTCATGTATTACCGCCCTTGAGACATTTAAATTTCAAATACAAGCTCATTAAAAATTAATAAACGCGCAATAAATGCTTAACGCAGAGCTTACATCATGTCTGACCGAGTTAATTGAAAAAATTTTAATTAAAAAAATGCCAGCAGGCAACATCGTATTAGTCTGCATATTATATAGGAGCAGGGTTAAAGAGCGAAGTTCTAGGCCGATGACCCTTCCGCGTTATCGCTCACGCAAGAATCATTTTCTATTCAATTTATCATAGATTCCTCCTATTATCGGAAAAAAATCCAGTTTTACAAGGCTCCAGGAAAATATTTGCGTTTCAAGAGCAATCTCGGTTGTATTCGTTCGAGCGGCGCGTTTTAAATAACCAGAGAATTCTGATCGCTTGCGTAATGTGAGCGTCAGGATGATGCATTTTACGTTATCACTGGACCGATCCCAAAAGAGAGGCTCTTTAAACGGAGATCCTGGTCCCGACTGATACTTGCTCATACGCTAAATAATTTAAAAAAACGATCAGAATCGTGCTCCAAAAGGCAATTTTCCGGAATCGGAGAGGTTCCTTTTTAGTAATACATCGATTAACTCGAAAGTTGCAAACGGGGGAAGTAAAAGAAAAAAAAGGAATGTCGATCTCCTTCACCCATAACCTCCCCTTTTTCGGACCATAACCTCCCCTCAATTCCAGCAGGAAAACAGAAACGCTGGTACACGGCCTCGACCCGAGCAAAAGTTCGTCGAGGTTGCCAAGCCTGAGGCCAGCCTCGTATGGTTCTCTCGTCAGGACTCGAGAAAGGTCGAAGCTAGCCGGAGGTAGTCGACTGGCGTCGAACCCTCGCGTCGAGAGCCGAGCGCAGAGGCTGAGGAACGAGCGAGCAGCAATCGAACAGCATCGTCAGTCCCTCACGGTGAGCCGGTTCAGTCGGTCTTCTTCGCTCGTCTCCGTTGTTCGCAACGCTCGTCCCCGTAGGTGGCTGCTGTACAAACTCCTCTTTCTCTCCTGCCTTCTGTCGTTCGTACTCGCGTCGAACAAGAGCCCACGGTAGTGTCGCACCCCGGTTTTTCATCCCCCGCGAAGGAACCCGCTCGCGCGTATCCCCGTGCCACGGGTATTCGCCGACGAACAATTAAGTGTAAGCGTACGAGTTTTGTTGGTGGACGGTGGACAAGCTTCTCCTCGAGCAACGGGGCTGTTCTCTTTGTGGATTTCTACCCCCGGCATCCCTGTGGATTACTCGACGCCCCGCAACGGGATCTTCTCTACAAGGTAGGACCGTTTTCACGTTCTCGTACTTCTCGTCGAACGATCCTGTCCAATTTAAAGAGACGTTCGCGTTTTCCTCTCCATTTTCCAATTGCGTGTCGCAAGCGAGCAAAGTCACGTTACCGAGAGGCCGGTCAGCGTGTTGATGAAACGTCCGCGGCCGAGAATGAGACACAGTAGGCCGACCTTGAATTAAAACGTGTCTTCGGCGCTTCTCGCCTCACCGTCGCTCCGAAACGTGCGCGCGTAATCGAGGTTACGTACGCAGGATCGTTTCTAAATCGGCGCAATTAGAATCGACGCGGCCGACCGAATCGGGTCTCGTAGAATCGTGGAAGACGGAGGTTCTCTAATTAAACGTAGATTACGGTTGAATTGAGCTGGAATTGCGCGTTGGTTCGAATCCGCGATGTGCTCGAGGTAATTCGACTCGATAATCGAGCCTGACATTACGCGAATCCTGTCGTATACTCAACACGCGCGTGTCCCTGGAACGTTTCGAGTCGATTGAGGAAAATTCGTCGATACGCGAAATTCCGTCGATCAACAGAGACACCGCTCGTACTATTTCGGGGGCACGATCGCCGTTTACACGTCCACGGAACACTCGTGCAGAACGTTTACAGGCGTGCATTTAGAAACGACTAGAATTCTCCCACTATAAAACGGAACGTTCCGTGGCGCGTCGCAAATGGATTAGTGATTTAAAGGGGCCCCGGTGAAAATGAGCACGTTTTTGCGCGACGCCGGAAATAGAGGGTATATTTATCGATCGGTCAGCATGCGGAGCATTCGAACGAAGTGGCTACGCGCCGATGGCCGATTACACCCTGTGAACTATAACTGATGGCCGTTTAAATCGCGGCCGCGAGACGTACCCGCGTACGTCGCGCGTTGTAAATAGTCGTTCCGTTAAGCCAGCCGCCCTTTGTGAGACCCGCCCGGAATCGCACGAAATTTTCCCGTCGAAGTGAGTGCTGACACTTAAACGACGACTTCCTTCAGGTACGAAATTACGCGAATCGTTAGAACGGAGGCCTCCGCGGCTGAATCTAAATAGCGGTGGGCTCCATCTCTCCGCCTCTGCGTCCCGTTCCTCCTGCGCCTCGCGGCGCTGGTTACATTTAAGTTCTTGGACACTTTTCAACGGCGGTATTGTTTATATTTTCTTACGGCTGCCGGCGTAATTCAGCCGGACAGATGCGCGCGTTCTGTTTGCACTTCGGCGGCCCGGTGAATTTATTCCGTTATTTCGAGGAAGAAAATGAGGAAGATGTTTTCGCTAGACGGACAGTAGTTTATTGGCGTCGGTTGCGTCCATTTTCATTCGTGTCACCTTGTATTTCACCGTCGCGTTGCCCGCTATAAATTGCCCGCCTTATTACTTTCCGCGCGGCCTACGCAGCTGTTTGAATTGGCATACGGAAGGGTATTACGGTAACATTGTTCTAATGTTTACGCCGATTCGTTCACCTCTGCGTATATCGCCGTCTGGACAGGGTTCACCTATGTAATCCGTTGTTTACCGTGCACACACGACTTGCTCGTTCTCTACGATGGCGATGGGAAAAAAATTGTCGAACATCCGTCCCCACTCGAAATAGCAACACCCGTGATTCTGGTTATGAGTCATTTATAAGCAGCGACACGATTCTATGCGTTTACAGAGACAAATCCATTCTAATTTTGGTACGCAGCTGCTACTATTAGTTCCCCCTGATACGATTAATATTTATTTCGAATAAATAAATGCGATTGCTCGTCTGCGCAGGGACGTCTTCGATGTATGTATAAATAGGAACTCCTTTTAGTATCGATAGAATTATTTAATTAATAGCGATAACGATTCTATATTTTCTATCGACCATTTATTCGCTTTATTGTTACCACGAGATTCGAACTCTTACGGTTTTTAATAGCAAGAGACATGGTACATTTTATCACGTTCAAATTGACACGGTTGCAAACACGTTGATAAGTTATCGAAACGCGTTCTAGAGTCAGGAGTGCAATGCCCTCGCCGGTATTTAAATTCATCTGTTTGTCGGCCAGGGTAAACCAAAGCGGACAACAGTTACTTGTTTGACCGAGTCTTGTGTATCCACTTGTTAGGTATGGGCATGAGCGTCGCGTGGTAAACACCATTTAAATTGTCGCGCAAACCTGGACTTTCCACGGGAGACGGCCGTCTAAAACTAGTGGCTCGTTGAAACTTTCGGGCTCCCCGCGAATGATTCAGAAGATGTCTCGTAGGGCCACCCCACGCAGTCACCCTCTGACTAATCAGCAAACAAAACGCGAGAAACATCCCCGTAGCTACCTCCAATTAAAGCTTTTAGCTTGTACCAACAGAAGGCTAAGAATATGAAGCTCAAACAGAGATTTCTTCTTCGGTCTGAGAATTTTACGACGTGCTACACTTCTTTCGATATTACACCCGTATTTTTGCACGTTCTAACTTTCTACAAATGCATAAATATCCGCAGCCTAATTATTAGAGACTGTTCATTTTCTATGGTACGATGCGCGTTAATGTATCTTTCCAGATGGACGAATCGTTCCGAGAGTGGAAATGTTTGAAACAAAATCTGCTCGATATCGATTTTTGCGATTATATTTCAGGATACCAACTTCGCGACTGGTTTCGAATTTTCTAGTTTAAAAAATGGATCGTGACCAGCACGTGGAAACATAATTATTTAACAGACCGACTCGGTCGAGGTACCGTTCTGGGCGACTAATTTTGAACGCAGTACCGGCATTTTTTAATCGTCATTCCGTACAATTCATTGGCAGTCTTGCAACCGGATTGCGGTTTCCAGGGGAAACGTTGTCTCTCATTAAACTTTAATTCAACGAAACGTTTCTGTAATCTGCTCGCCTAGAACGGAGTCGTGAATATTCCTCGTCTAGTTGTACCGTTTTCCGTCGAGGGCGATGGGTTCGAACGAATGTTACGTAAAAACTATGGAAAATTTATTTTTCCACATTCCCGTGCAAAATAACCTTTCTCCTGCTACTCGATTTAAGACGAACCAGTTTCTGCATACTTGGAACTAATTCGCGCACGCAGATGCTTCATTGATTCTAATCGAGTAATAGAACGTACCAATTTCTTATCCTTACTTTACGTTACGTCAATTATTAATCCTCTTATTTCTCCGTTCTAAACAAGTTCCCTCGTGCACTAAACGAATACGTAAAAACAGTTCTACTTAGTTACGATGCGTTGGCAAGAAAGTTAATCATTCATCCGTGGATATCAATAACAGTTGCAAAACAGGAACGCGTGTAAGAACGTTGCGGAACTTCCTTATCAATTAACTCTACCAGCACTTGGAACAGTGCGTTAAAATATCACGGTCTACTTTGCAAGCGGTGCCACTGCAACGAACTTCCTGCTGCTACGTAGGCGCGACCAGCCACCCTTTCTCGTTCTCGCAACAAACCCTCGTTGCTCCTCCACGCTGCGAACCATCGAACGCTCGATGCACCAGGCGCAGGATAATAAAAAGAACCCTCGTCGATGCACCGGGTCGCCGAACAAACGCTGGCTTCCCCCGAAATTCAGCGACTTCCGAATAATTTAAAAAGTTGCTGAGCCTCGTCTCATAAATTCGTGGGTCCCCTCCGTGTCCTCGAAGAGGGTACCAACGTTCGCGGAGCTGTACAATAGGCACTACAGAAGGTACGCGCTGACGTGCAGACTTTTCTAGAAGCTCCTGCGATGCGCTTTAAACGACGCGCTCCTGTCGAAAGTTCTCCGAATAATTTATGCACTTTCGGAGTGGCGAGCGAAAAAGTTTTCGGGGTAGCTAATAAAAAAGACGGTCGCGGGGGTTCATGAAACGCGACGGAGATCGGTGTACCGTTGTCGTCGATCGACGCGTGTTTGTTTGGAGCTCGGTGGAAACCGGTCGTCGCGGCGTGGCGCGTCCAACGATGGGAAGGTGAAGCCTGATGCGTGTGCGTGAATGCGTGCGTGCGTGCGTGCGTACGAGCGTGGCAGAGAACTCGAAGAGCCTTGCCGCGGGAGATGAAACGAAGGGAGAGACGCGTACCAGCGACGTTTCGAGTGCCGTTACAACGTCCGAGAGAACTCTCGATAAACCTGAACCCGCCACGCTGCATCTCCATCGCGCCGTGGCATTAGGGTGAGGACCGTGGATAGATGGAAAACAGGATTCTCCGTGACGCGGGAAAGTATCGCCGGTAGTCGCGACGGAAGCCGCTGCTCGGTTTCTTCCTTTTAGGGGACGGAGGCGTTAACCCCTTTACGACCCATCAGACGCGAGGGTTTCTAAATCTAAATTGCCGTTTTAGCGGTAAACAAACGTAACGCCATTCCATTTCTATTTCTCACATTTTTCTCCTCGAGGTCCTTCGCTCGCTCTCGCTTTGGGCATGAAAGGGTTAATCACGTCGAGATCGTTCCTCGAGCTACGCGCGTTTCGTGACCAATCGTCGGGTTTTCC
Organism: Xylocopa sonorina; assembly: GCF_050948175.1. Lineage (NCBI taxonomy): Eukaryota > Metazoa > Arthropoda > Insecta > Hymenoptera > Apidae > Xylocopa > Xylocopa sonorina. The sequence goes on along the minus strand of NC_135197.1, from coordinate 6,570,055 downwards.
ACGGTTTCCATCGGGTTTAGGGTTGTTTGGAGTGGTTAGAATGCCTGGTGCAAGCACTTCACATGGACTCGTGAGAGGATCCTAACGTGGCTTGATTAGCGAGTGTGTATGGTATGGTAGAAGCCGTAAAGTAAACATAGTTATGCTTCCTGGTAGAGTGTCGAGTGGAATTTTCGCTGGATGCTGGGATATCCAAGTCTTTCGTGGGATCTTCAAAGCTACGTCGAAGCTACATCGCTGAAACTATCGGTCTAATTTTAGCGAACTCTGTTATTAATTCGTGGAATTTAATATAATGAATTTGTTACGATAGTCATTGTGCGTGATTGATACGAGAGCGATGTTGGTTCGTATAGTCACGTACGATTAAATATCGTTAGTTTAAGGGACGTGACTTGGCATGGCAAACATACACGGGTAAAATTTCTTCTGAGAATGTTTTTAGTGACAAGGGCAAATTCGAAACGAAACAACGGGTTGAGAAATGCAAATGCGATTTGATACGAAATAAAAGTGCGATCTAGTGCGAACAGCGCAAACGAAAAATGAAGAATTCCCGGTATAATTATGACACATTGACGTTTCCTTTCCACTTAATGGCTAACAGTAATTCAGATACCGCGTATCGTACTCCTTCCCTAAATCTTTACGTGCCTCGTTCATTCATAGTATCAACCTCAATCCATGCAATTTAACGGTTCTTAATCAACCTTGCTCTATCGCTCTTTGCACAACACTTCCCAGATTATCTCATAATTCCTGCAATCGAAGTTGTATAATATTGAGCTATTCCGTTACATAGCTAGTGAGTCGTCATTACGAAACACCTTTGCACAAGAACTGGACTCTGCTCCGACTCTAATCTTTACAAAGGGGCACTCTCGAAACGGTTGTACCCCTGGACCCTTTCCAAGTGTGATAGATCGAGCCGCTTCGTTCCATAGAAAACTTATCGATCCACGCAGGCGACTTTGAGGCCGTGGCGATTGCGAAAAATCGTCGATCGTGTCCTGTTTTCTCTCACGGTTACCAATGGGTTGCATCCCGCGGACTTATCGGGATCGCCCAGTGAAAGTGACGACGTTTGATACAAATTTAGAAAGCCGATCGTGCCGTTCGACGGTATGCTCTGAATGCGACGCGTGTGTTCTTGAACTGTCTTCGATTTGCAATTCGTTCGTACAAAGAATACTCGGGTACGGTTAATTAAACCGAATCTGATTATTATCGATCGTGACTTCGGGCTTCTGGATGTCAGCCGTCACTTTCTAGTAGAGCGAATCGAACGACGCGAAAGAGAGTCAGTGTTTGGAGGTAAAATTAATGGAATATTGACTTTAGTTGAAGTTTTGCGTCCTCCAGAGTAAGAGAAAACAACGCGAGCCATTTAAACATGTGTCTTGTATGACAAGCGCAATAATGGGTGTCCGTAAAGGGAAGACTGAAAAATTCAAGAAGCACTCGTACTCCCGTCGTAGCTTAAATAATCATTACTTGGAAGTAACGGTACATTACGAAATTACAAGAGCGAAAAGTACTGTGTTTCATCAATCTTTGTAAATTTCCGCGGGGCCTCGCCGTATGCTTTCACTTGGAATCCGATCCCCATAGTTGCGCCCGATAATACACCCTTAAATCCTCTTCCTCGCTGACAATGTTAATTTCACAACAATGGCCGCAGCGTCGGGTATTCCGGTTTCTCGTGGTGAACAAACGGACAGAGAAATCGATTGCCTTTTGCAACCAGTCATTACGCGCTAGTAGGAGGTCAGCGGTATCCGGTGCTTTTATAGCCATTACACTTTCTTCGGCGCGAGCCCTATCGGCTTAATAAATTTGCTTAGCCTCTTCGAAGTAGACCAAAGGAGGTCGACGCAGGACGATGACCGTAGTCCAACGCTAAAGGCGAAAACACGCGATTCGCTTTGCTCGACCGATGCGATCGATTCGACGAAATTGAAATAGAACTTTTCTCTTTAGCATATCCTTCCTTGGTTCCTCGTTTCGTTTCGACTTCGAGAAGCGGTGTGAAAATTTGTCAAAAGCGACGATAAGCTAAACCAAGGACGATACTACTCGGTGAATCACTCGTGCTTTCGATCCGCGGTGGTTGGCTACGGATGTCAGATCGACGAATCGGTTCGAAACAGCTGCGTTATCCGTCATACGGCCTGTTTTTAAATGACAATGCAAAATTTCCTCTCGATTCATCTCCGCACGCTGTGTATCCTATTCCCCAGTTTCCAGTTTCTTACTCGTTAATCGACTTTGCAGAGGATTGATCGCGATGAATCGACGCGCGAGCCGATTCCGCTCGGAGATAATCCTTGAGCCGCTCCGCGTTTCGCTGCCACGACGCAACGATGTAATAACGAGAAAGGCATTTGTTGCGAGAGCCGAAGTAACGACTGGCTGCCAGATGCGAGCTAGGAAATGGAAGGAAGTCTATCAATTAGCGCCGTCCAAGGGCGATTTGTTCATCGTTCGTAATAGCAGTTGCATTCAACGATCTGTCCTTATTGGTTCAGGCCCAAACGGCTATTCTTACGATCGGTAACACGATCGTAACGCAATCGTAACACGAGGAGGATCTACGACGGATGCGTCGGAAGCTGAATAAAATTACGAGCTCGCCTCGACGTACGACCGAGAGAAGAGTTTAAGAGAAGTTGCAGGATTAATGGAATTCATCGGACCTCCGCGAGGTTCGCTTCGTAAGTCGATCGATATTTTATTCGACGTGCCAGCGTGCAAGGACCTCGAAGGCAGAACGTACGAGGCAGATTTGTCACGTACCCCATGGACAGATGTGACAGAAACTTGTCTATTGTTTTCGCCTTGGGCGCCACCGTAGATTTACACCGAAGTCACGAGCCCGTTTATATGGGAGCCACGCTCTCGGATCTGCAAGCCTACGCGCGAAACGGAAAGCTTGTCTGGTACATCTATTACCGAGTCCAATATTCGCGAGTCGGTGTACCGCGTCGCTTTTTGTCCAGCTCGTACAAATTGAACGGTAATGAAATCGTAGAACGCGCGACGTGAAAGTCCGTTACTCTACCTTGCACGATAACGCAACGCGTAACCGTACGTTGTATCCGTCTCGCGATTTATTACGTTTAACGACAATGCTTCGTTTGCTGCATCGCGATCGTACAATTTGTAACGGTGCATAATAAATAGAGGCGGCGGCGTAATCTCGCCCGCGTGCACCACGTCGACCGTTTTACGTAGAAGGTATCCGCGCGAAACGACGCGAAGGTAGGAGAAAACTTAATTAAACTGCGACGAATCCTGTTCGTTCGAGGTATTTTAATTGAATGCACCAGTGTCGAAACAGGCTGTTCTCCTCGTCCGGAGAAATTGGGACGTTCCTAATTGCGAAAGATAAAGTGTGTTACCCCGAGCGGCCAGCTCTGCTCGGTTTGGGGGTCAAGCTTTTTATCGATTTTATAACAATCGTGACGTACGAAGCGGGATCGAACGAGGAATCGAGAGGTATTTCACGTTTTAAATGACTCGCGTCGGGCAGACATTCTTCGCAGCAACCTTTGTGTCCGTGGAAACGTTGACTTTCGAACGATCTATTAAATTGCACGGTAGCCGTTGCTCGATCTAGCGTGACTTTCTCTGGAGCACCTCGAACGAATGGAATCGCGAGATCCGCTGGATGCACCTGACTGCATCTGTAACTTCGGGAAGTGGCAAATCAATGGGGGTTTCATCGGTCATACCTCTGTCCATTTATTAATCCTTCCAACTTTCTAATCTTAATGCTTCCCTTTATTATATAAATATTTCAGTGGCTGTTTCCGGCACGAGGTTATCGTAGAACTTGGATGTACCGCGAAACTGTTGAAGAAACAAGGCATTTCGTTTGACATTGAACGGAATAAGAAACTTGTTGTTTCTCGTAAATTTCGTTGCGAATCGTGGAAGAAACAGCTTACTCGACGTATCTCCAATGTTGCTGCTTGATCCATTCGCGAACATCTGTCATTTCTTTATAATGCCAGTTGGAACACTTACGCAACGCGTACATCTGTTGCTCGCCTCGTTTCTTTTTAATCCAGAACAGTTTATCGGCACGTGCCTAATCCGACCACGAAAGTGAACGAATGCAGACGAGATAATACTTTGCGAAAATAATTTTCGCGAATTCGCTTAATTTCCGAGCAAACATTTTTTTAGCAGCGACGTCCGTTACGATAATTGAAACGCGCTCGAATCACGGGTGAAGACGGAATCTTCCGTGGACGTGACAAGAGGAAGAGGCACACGTATGCACACGCACGTTCTCACAGGGCGAATTAACAAGATACAGTTGAGGGAATTCTTGGTTAAAGAGGCGTCACGTACTCTGTGTCCTCGTTGTCGTGTTATTGCACCGCGCGATTTTTTCCTCTCGCGGTTCTCGTGCGAATAGCCTCCTTCTGCGTTTCTGTTTGCATCGAGGTCTTTTATTGCATTCTTTCGTTATATCTTCCGGAACGAAACGGCATCGAGACGGTTGCCGGCATTTTCTGATATTTGCGATTCCATTGCACGCTCGCTCGCTCGAATATTTTCCGCTATCCAGCCAGCAGATCGAAATTGCCTTAATTGCTATTATATTCGTTTAGGATATTTATGTATTCTTTTCAGAGAGAAGTCGAGTCAGTTAGATATTCTACGCGATACTAATAAAATAACATTTGCGTCGGATTAATAAGCGCCGATAAAATCTTAATTTTACCTATAACTTTATTTTAACAACCACCCGAACGTCGGCTCTCTCGCACTCTCGGTTAACCTACTTTACGATTACAAACTCGATACTGATAACATAATTAACTTACGCGTTACGAAACGTGAATTCGTATCGTAACTCGTTGCCTGGCCATAATCGTTTCGAGTATGAAATCCGCTTTGCGAATGGGTATCGAAAGTTTTAAGTTTCCGGTGAACCGCAGACGCGATGCAGATATTCGATTTTACGTAGAAAATTATTACGACACCTGAAAGAGTAGTTAGTAGAAAAGGTGTGGCACGTCCCGTTCCTTTTACAACGTTATCGCGGCTTCGGCCTTTTTTCTCGTCCCGAGCAAACAGTCTCCTCGTCTTGTTTCACACCCACAAGCCGCAGCCACTTTTCCTTCGCATTTCCTTTCATCCGTCCTGTCTTCAAAGGCCGTATTCAACAGACACTTCGTTCAAGAGTGCCTTTAAGGTGTCGTCTTAACCGTTTGAAAGGCTTTCGAGGTTTCTTTGGGCATTTAGAAAATCCACGAATATCGTCGAGTGTCACAGTTCCGAAGCTCTACAAAAAACCGTTTACTTACAAATATATATAGAATTTCCAACGTCGAACAATTTTCTCATGACACAGTTCTAAAATACACGAGAAATGTATTGAAACGCGCTAAGTATTATAAAAATGTTGTCGTCTTCCTGTTCGGATCCGTTGACACATACCAGAGGCATGCGATTTAACCGGCATCGAGAATTCTTCCAGGAACATGCAACTCCGAGCATTATTGAAATTCTCTTGTACAGCGTAAAAGTTTTCCGCGTTTTGCAAAGGCACACTTCGCACCGGCTTCACCCGTTCACCTTATTTTTTATGCCGTGGAAACTCGGTATGACGTAAAAAAAAAAAGAAACTTCTCACGCCTCGCGTGTACCACTCTCGAAGAGTTTCCTTTTCGTAAGTGCTCGAGCGTGCGCCGTGAGAAGTAAGGCTGGAATATAATAAAGAGCTGACAAAATCTCAGATCTCCTTCGCGGCGTGGAAAAATGCTAATGAGAGAAATTATAGGCTCGCTGGAATCTTTCGGAAAGTCCGCTACGGTCTTTCGCAGACGGAGTCGTCGCGATTCTGGCTGCAGATTCGCCTTAAATGGAAAATAACCGGGGAAAAATAATTGACCGGGTTAATCTAATGAAGATTACGACAACGCGTAACGCGATACGACGTTGGAAAGCTGCGGGCTAACGCAACGCCTGCATTTTTTAATGTTTTACCGGATACTGGTGCATTTTAATGATCGAGGATATAAGAGGGGAGAAAGAATGGTGCGTATTTGTAAACAGTGTGGGATATTACTCCGTCATTACATAACGTACGCACCCTTCGTGACTTCGTATGGCACTTGGGTTGGCTACGACGAGGGGTGAATCCCCACGGATGTCAGATGTGAACCAGCATTGCGATCAATACGAAGACCACTCCGAAAATATTACAACAAATTCATATCTCTTTCACAACGCTACTATTTATTCCACTACTAGTATCTATGCAACGCTTACGCAAAAAAATTTTCTATTTTAATATTCTATAAAAATCTTTTCGACATCTGTAGAAATAAATACATTCTCGAAGTAAATATAGATAAAAATATTAAATACAAGGTATATGTATAAGAGGAATATTACTACAAAATGTATCCTGAATATATTTGTCGCATTTTCGAGCGTAGCTTGGGTTAACACCCGCACGGGGTGAATCCCCTGCAGCAAGCGTCGAGCCAGTGGGGGCGGCATTTCAATCAATAGCTGGGAGAGACGGCCGTTGGGGTGCTTCTCGACGCATTCTTCGGCTCTGAAAATTCCAGCGCGCATAATCCCCGCGGTAAGGCCGAACCGATGCGTCGCCTGGAATAATTTATCAAAGTAACAGGTGCTCGCCTCGCCTTTATCACGATACGTGACGTGATTACGAATTTGACGCGAGCGCCAGTAATTGGCGTGGTCTGCGTCCTCTGTTCCGTCTGTGCGCCCGCGTTCGTGTAAATTGAGTTTAACAGCGACGCACAAGCAAACCGTTGCACCCGGTTTAAATGTGTATTAGCGTTAATCTATTCAACGACGTAATAGACGCGAACGGCGTCCCGAGTTTAATTAAGGAAATCGCGATATCAAAGGTAAATGTCACCAGCGTTTCTAGGAACTGGTTCCGCGCCGCTCGAAAATATTACAGCCGACGTTAGTGGACGTGTCTGATGCAACTGTTCGATATTATATTTCTTCACCTGGACGTTTATGCAGATTACTGATAGCGAGAAATTAGAATCCGCGTCCGCGGGCGAAGTCGCGAAGCGCTTCGTGCCACCATCGGACTTTTCAACCTTCGCTGAATAATAGGACAATGAATTGTATGGGATTCTGCGGGAAACGTCGGATATCCGGTAACAATAGATGACAATAGGCTGCCCTGTCACGTAACGAAGCTAGAATGAATCGGATTCCGACGAGCGAGTCGCTACTAATTTCTCGTTTGCATTTCGAAACGCGTTTAACTCGAACGTTGAAGGGATTTCGTACGCCGCGCTGTTTCGAAAGCGAGAGGAGACGTCCTGATCGCGAGACGTCGAGGAAGTGAAGAATTAAAACTGATCTTTCGAATAAACATTTCGCCAACCGTATAAGTCGTCTCAAATCTAATGATTTTCAAGCGATTTTCAACGAGATTTGGCTAAACGTTGGGATCGAGAGAACAATGAACCAACGAGATTTATTGGGGATGCAGAGCGCGCACGCTTAACCGTAACTCTGGTTTAATCCGCGAACGATTAAATTCTCATTAGACAATCGAACAAACGATTGAGACTAATCGCTGGCGTCACGTTTTGAACGTGCTCTACGCCAGTGTACGATTTCCTGGCGGCATTCCGATAGTTAGAAAGGCGTACGGTCTCGATACACTAAACGCTTATTAGAATTCCAGGATGCTGGAACGAACGATTTCGCGCGATTCGAAATATTAAAAACCGTACGCACGGAAAGACCGTCTACGGATTTATGGAACGTGCGAACGGGTTGCGTACAAGTATATAAATCGCGTTGAAAACGAGCGATATCTACCATTCATGGTATTCGCAGAACGAAACTGATTACCATATTTCCTACGTCGAATATTTTAATATCATTAAGCATTATTTATGAATCGATCTTGTAGCATTTATCGCGACCATTTACTAATTAAATTTCTCGACTTTTTTGTTCGATTCTAAAGCAACGCAGCGTCTAGAAATAGAAGACAACGCACGCTTCGAGATTTCAGAAACGTTTCAGGCAACCTGAAGAGATCTTGTAGCTGGAAAAATGCGATCCGAGGAAGATTAAACCTTTTGGCAGTTGCTACCAGGCTTTGCGCTTATTTCCGACTGACCTGCTTAGCTCTTCGAACACGTACCTGGCTCCCGTAGCTTCTCGAATCTTGTTTTCACCCATTTCAGCTGGCAAGCTTTTCACTTACCTTCGTCTTCCTGCTCATTCAAAATACTTCCTGCCGTTGCCACCGCACGTTCTGCATTTTTATCGATCCGTCTGTCGCAGCCGCGCGCGAGGCGCGTACAAACCGATCCTCGATGCGATTCTTCGTCAAACTTGCAGTCACAAAATTTCATTGTTTATCGTATCGTCCATCTGACAATTGACATCATTAAATATATATATATATATGTAGAGAGAGAGAAGCGTTGGTATGCGAGATATTTAAAGACTTTCGACTTCGTGACAAGAGTAAGGCAATAAATATAAATTCAGTTCGGTTGGAAAGGGCGAACCGTAGACGTTGATGAACAGTCCGTATCCCGGTGGTAAATTGGAGATTAGAAACGAGACGACGAACGAGACTGCTAATGCGCGAAGACTGTCAGAATGCCTGACGCGTGGACTTAATTAAATTTCGAAACAATAAATTCACGTGTCATTGGAGAGTCGGAATGCGTCCACGGCGGTGACGAGATCTGGGAAATTGGAAAAGATCCGGCCACCGGTGTTCATCGTTCAACGTCGGTTGTTCGGCTGATTTGACAAAAACGTAACACCGTTCTCGATTAAATGCTTGCCGGTGGGCCGATAAATCGCCAAAGACGCATCGCGGAAGCGGCCGGGGAAACGTTCGAAATGTGCCAGTGGCAAATGAGGGACTAGGTGGGATAACCGACGTGAAACATGATGTACTTCGCCGCGTGAATGTGTTCCTCGCGTGCAACAATTATCGTCGATACATCCACTCGAACGCGAGCGGGTACACGTTCCGTTGGTCAGAATTTTTTCACCAACTTGTTACTTCGTTTATCAAAGTCAAGAGCAACATTATCGGTCTTGTACAGCCGCCGTATGATTTACCGGAAGACAAATCGCGGCTCTTTTCACGGAAAGGGGGCCATAAATTTATAGAATGCAGTTTAAACTCCGTTGATCAATACGAGCGTCGCAAATTGATATAGCCACGATTACCATCGTTCTTGTCTCGCGAACGCACTCGAGTAATTCAAGGATCGAACGTTACAGGAGCACGAGGGGTACCTCGAACGAGTACAGATTCGAGTATATCGAATAGCGCGTTAAGCGTGCGAATGCCTCTAGACAAATTCCGTGCAGGATTACAGCCAGCAAAAACCGGGCAACTTTCACGAAGAAAAAACAGTGGACGCAGAAAAGTGTGCTTCTCTGTAAGAAGCCCGAGGGACGATTACGAGCGGGACATCGAAGCTGGCGGACAGGAGCCGGGCCAAAACAGGAGCCACCGCGAGAAGGTGGGCCCGATCGGATGGAATAATCGGTCCAGCTGTCGATACGCGTCGCCGTCGTCATCCGCAATACGGGGCGTGTCATCGACCTCGTCCTCGAGGTCCTTAAGGTGCAAAAACGCACACGCGATCCCGTTGGCACGAGTCAGCCACGCCGGGAGAGATGCACCTGCTTCGCGATGCCGCGGCAGTCACGCCGCGTACACACCTCGCGCGCCTCGTTTCTTCGCCTCCGCCGTCGTTCCGCGTCGAGGAATCCGCGGAGGTCGCGCCGGTATGCGTCGTGGAATCCTCCTCTTTTGTCCTCGACGTAAATTACGCGGCGGGCAACCGAGAGAAAAATGACAATGTCGGGCAGGGGGGGAAACAGTTGATTTCTACGTAAGTACGAGGCACAGTTAGAGTAACTGCCGCGATTTTCAGCGTCTCTCGGTTGCTTTTCGCGTGTCAACCCGTAAGCGGTTTCCGGGATCTCGGTTACGGTTCGAAAGGAGACGTTTGAGGACGCGTGCCCGATGCTGAGGATTTTTCGATGATGGATCCGGGTCGGGTGGCACGCTCGCGTTTAATCGAAAGGGGTGAGAGCGTACGAATTAATGGTAAATCTTATAAATCCTCTACTGTCTATATAAATCTCGTTGAAAAGGAAACGTTGCATCACAAACAAAAAAATCCTGTCTAGCTTTACGTAACATCTTACGATAGAATTCCAATCGACAATGCAGGGCTTGAAGATATGCATTTATATATATATATATATATCGACAAACAGTAATTAATTTACATAACAGACCTAAGTTAAATTCAAATCTATTTGTAGGAATCTGTTATCTAATTGAAAGTTTTCATGGCCACTAAATATCGTTCTCGAATCGTCGTTAACAATGCGAGTAACGGTATCCCCGCGGCGTCGCTTTAACATGTAATCGAGAAGGTGCACGACGAATCGTAAGACCAACTCCGACCAACTCCACGGAACACGCCTAACGCGGTAACATTCTAGGTGCACGTACGTCCGACCGTGTAAAATAAAAGCTTACGGTCGCTGGTTCGTACGTGACTAGTCGCGATGACAGATCGTGTACGATTTCCTCGTTTTGGCCGTCCGTCCATTCAGGATCGGGGCGTTCACCATTACGTTTAAAGGGGATAGTTAAGTCGTTACACCCTGGACAGGTAGCTAAGAGCCTCGTCGCTTGCGTTCCGCTATCTATTACGGATGATTATGCAACTTGGCACCTCGGCTGTTGCAACCAGCTAGCGGCGAACGATTTTCTTAGAGCTGACTCCAAATTTTATGCTCCAATACGTGAGCATAAATTCTCAGCTGTGTTACTAATTAAACCGTGGGCAACTCCATATTCTACATTTTACGAATATCGTGCTCGCATCAGGCGTTCACGTGTCACCGCTCCCAGAAATAAGGAAAAGTATGAAAATTTCTGTCGCTTCGAGAAGAGACGTACGATGAAGCATAACCAGAGGCTTCATTTCCCCCGAAGCTTTGGAGAAAGCGAAAGAAAAGGAAGGCGTGAAGCCGTGGCCGATGCTCACGATAAGCGGCGAGCCAAACGAGAGGACGTCGCGTTACGCAACACGAGGAATACCTGACCTCATGACTGGACACCAAGTCCGTCATACCTGAACGTTCTCGCAGTCAGCGTGTCCGGCATACGTTCAACCGTACCGAAAAGGTCTCGGCTGTATCGCGTAGTTACGCAACCAGGTAGAAGCAACGGCGACGATACGCGCCGCTGAAACGAGAACTGCTCACCCGTGACCGAGCGATTCGTTTTCACGCGTTTACACGACGAATTACCAGAGTGCCCGTGGGGCTGGCCGTCGTTAGTTTCCAGCGACGTCGGGGGGGTATTTTCTGGCGGGCAGACGCGAGGTCGAGCGTCGCGCCCCTTCCTCCGCGTATCGAAAGACGGAGAGGAAGCGAGGCGGGTATGGGGGATGATTGATGACGGTGAAAATGGGATCGTTTCGTCGATTCGATGGTAGCTGATCGATCAATTAGAAACGGAGGAGGCGCGAATAATTATAATTCGTACGGTGAACGGTGGCGAGGTCGTTGTTGAAAGGGGTCGGCCCGTTGCTCGTTAACAGCCGGCGAATTAATATTCCGCCGAGTCGGCTCGCGCGCTCTCGGGTGCCGCGCGGCAAGTGCATTCTTATGCAACGAGGAAGAAACTCGCGCGAGCGAGCGGCTCTAATGCGTGCTCCGTTTACGTGCGCGCGTTCGCACGGCGTGTGCGTGACCGTTATGCAATTGCACGGGGAGCGCCGACCGAAAGCATGAAAATAAAACACGGCCGACTGTCCGCGAGCTCGAGGGGCTTTACTCCCCTCTATCTCGAGGTGAAGGACGCGGGAGAATGCCGCGACAGTTCTTGCTGGGCCAAACCGCTGCTCCGGAGACCCCCTCCGGATCGATGGATACTCGAGGAACGTCCACCGCGAGGGACCGTTTTCTGGCTACCTGTGCAACGTTTACGCGTCGCGTTTCACGTCCGCCAACGACGACAGCGACGACTCTTCCTGGGTCTTTTTTCATCCCCAACCGGCTGGGACGCTCGAGGTCAGACCAGGCGCTAAAGAACGAGGCGCATAGCTGGAGCACGGGGCCGGTTTAACCGTCCGACGATCAATCTTCTTCTCCTGATGAATTGCTAGGATCGCTTGACTGATCATTTCGCCGTGCTAATTGTTTTTCGGCGAGTTTATCATCCCGCTCGTCCTTTCTGTTCGGAAGTTTCCGTGGGATTGGCTTGTTTGCCGAGCCCCGCGAAACCTCCCCTGGTAGTACAGATACGTCTTCCTTTTTGCGATCGAGTTTGTACCTTTGAATCGTAACCGAGTGTCGGCTATGTATCATTTTTGAGCGATAACATAGAAAGCCAACGATACAATTATGTAAATAACTGTGTATGGAATATGAAAGTTTCGTGTGTTGCTTTACGAATTGATCGTCAGCTCCATTTCGTGTTCCTGAATAAATTGGAACAGGTGCAACGGAGAATCGCTTCGAGGTATTAAAGCGACCTGGTCGTTATTGAAGCTGTTGGTAGTCGAATCGAGGCGAGACGAATCGAAGGCACAGGTGCGTCGATGGATGTTCGAAATATCAGAGGCGAAAGTAAAATTGTCCATCTGGGAAGTTTATAACACGTTCCTGCGTTGCCGTTGGAGCGAGAAAGTGGGAGAAGAGGAAGAAAAAATTACGCAACCACCAAGTAACCTGTATAAATGACATTTAGAGGCGTGGAAGCCGTCTAACGATTACGCGGTCGGTCGTGTGTGCGGCATCCGTGCGTGTGTTTCTTTATTACATCAGTTAGCGTGCACCGCCTTGTGTAAGAATCCGACTTACACGGGACGACCTTTATGTACTCTCAATTCCGTGGAGAACTTAGAAGACATGGAAGTCGTACTACGACCGTATCGTTAATACCAGAAAATATTTCTCCCCCAAGTTCGCGCTTTGTTCTGCACCGCTTTTATCGCGATGACATTTACCTTAATCCGACGACGTTTCCGTGATTAACAGAAACGGCGAGTGTTTTATGCGACTCCGTCCCGGCGTTTTACGCAACGTCCGCGCGAACCAACGAAACACGGGACTGCTTTATGAGATTTTCGTTCGCAACGTCGAATCGTGACTGTCCGTGGAAAAAGCGTTATTTAACGAACACAATATCTTCTCGAATTCCTCCGCGATCTTTTAAACGTGCAGCCAGAGCGCGCTAATGCACGATTCTCATCGTTGCGAGGAGTTGGTCCGTTCGCTGGTTCAAGCGATACACCGCGTGCAGGTTGTACAGTCGGAATGACGTGTCTCCGGCTGGTTATTTACGCGTTTTCCATTACGGGAGCGCGATTTAGAGGCAGATGGGACGTCAACGCGCGACGGACGTCGGGGCTGACGTTTATCGCCGAAACTCGCGGTTACCCCGACGATTACACCCTTCGCGTTTCCTCTGTCGAGTCACGTGAAATACTCGCCAATAAACGGACGACGTAGACGCTCGACCGTATAATTGCCACGCGGAAATCATCGCGCGTTAATGTTATTTCGTCGCCGCCGCGGAATTGGCGAACGTTTCCCGTTTCCTCTCGCCGTTCCACGGTTCCACGGCCGTTTCGACCCTCTCGAGGCCTGGGCTGTAACCGGCGAACAGGCTAATTCTTCGCGCGTACGCGTTTTACGGCCGCGGAGTAAAAGCCAGACCGGGAAAGTAACGCCTTGGAGATAGTTGTGGGATGGAGTCCCGAGGCACCTGCCTTTTATATCGCGAATCGACACTGGAGAGTACCTACTCCATTCCCCTGCGTTACCCACACGACCCACCTTGTTCCAGATATTCGATATTCTTCCTTTCTCCTCCCGTGCTCCGTTCCAGACACCGTGACGAAACGCGCGCTGCACCTTATAATAGTATACGGCCTGTAACGCTGGCTTACGGTATTGTGTCGCGGACGTGATAGCGATTGCAACGCGAAAGGTAGCCGGGGACCGCCAAGGACGTTAAGGATCTGCGATTCGCATCTCGTCGATCGGCCAGATACGAGCATCCTTGGCAATGAGACGACGGATTTTCGTTGCCACTGCGCCTTTAAACGGTTTGCGTAATGTTTCTCTCGTTCCGTCGAAGGTATTCCGCGCGACGCTGCTTTCGAGCGAGGTCGACGATGACAGGATGCGATCGTTGAAATCCTTCGAAAGAATTTTTATTTGCCCATCGAGTATCCTTCGTATCGATTTCAATGAACGTCTGGCGAGAACGAAGCGCTCCTCGCGTTGGAAATACGACCATCGTCGGGATCGTTCGTCCTGTGCAGTTTGCAGCCGCGAATTTCTAACGCTAACGAATACGCGCAAGGAAAAACTTTCCCGGGAGCCCACTTCCCACGGCTCGCGCTCATTTCAGGCCACGTATTCACTTCGTATGCGCTTCCTGCGTACAATGCACCGTTCGAGCTAGCAGGGGTATATAACTTTCGAAAAGGCTACGAGCATCGTAAACTCGAACGATGAAGCGAAACTTTTTCAACTGACTCTCGATGGAACAGATATTTCTACGTGGGCACAGGCGAAGTACAGGATTTTCCTTATTACGCGAAGCTTTCTCTGGGCGCGCTGGCTACACGACACACCTGAACAATTCCCTTGAAACTAACCGATCGCTCTTGGTTGAACAGTTTAGCATAGCGCAGCGTACGTCGATCGTTGCGAAAAGTGCAGCCGTTTTTTGCATCGATTAGAGATTACCTCCGTCTAGAGTGAGCGTATTCTCGTCGAAGTTTAGAGTCTTCGTGGCTCGCCTCGTAAATGTTTCTAATGACTCGTAAGTACAGGTCGGGTCCTCGGTGTAAGTAAACAGAACCATCTCGCTCGCGAGATTCCTCCAGTTTTCTTACCTGGTAACGAAACGGTAATTTCGTTGGCTCTACCTCGCTTCGAGCGATAAATCTCCCAAGAGTTAATGCAGCTATTTTTCTCGTCCGCTGGAAAAAGGTCCGCGCACCGCGACGTTGGTCTATGGTAAATTTACATAACGTATCCGCGCGATGCGTGCACCCGCGGATGCATCGCCGATACGCTCGATACCGCTCGCGATTTTTTAGAAGCGGCGTGTTAATTTCTTTGCACATCTCCGTGGCCGCTCGGTTCAGCTTTCTCTGCTTGTGAAACTCGTGACTTTTTTAGGTTTCAACGGAATTGTTTCTTCGTAATATCGACGTATCATTCGCAATAATTCTTCGAAGAAATCTAGTCGTGCGCGTTGTATCAGCTCCCTCCATTCCTGGTTTTGTGAGTCATCAATCCGTTATACAAATCATCTTTTTACCAATCGATACTCGGAGATATTTCGAAGAGTAAACATTTCCAAATAAATCAACGTGAATCGTGTCTGGCTTAGGACGACTGTCCAGTTGAAATCTGCATGGAATCTTACTCGGTTATCTGGGTTATTAAAAAACCTTTCGGTTTCTCCTTTGACGTAACAGCGCGATCTCGCAGAATTTTTTAACCACGAGACTTTCATCCGATGAGAATCAACGCGGTTAAAGGATTCACAGAATCACAGCGAGCGGATCGTCGAATAAATTAATCGTGCGAGAGGCTGTAATGAAATCGTCGAACGGGGATGTGACTAATAAGCGTTTAGGATACCAAACGAAGTAACGAGCGGTGCAACGTTCTACGCAGCGAATTGGAACGTCTTCAAGATTTCGAGCTGGTATTACACTGCGGCGCCGTGTCTTCTCGAAGATAACAAATTGCTCCTCTGATTCACGATTATTCCGGTATTACTCAAGCTGGACAAAACAACGCGGCATCGCGACACGTCGGCTGTTTAATTAAACGGACAGTTCGACGTGAAATCCATCCCGATCTCGAGTTATTCCGTGCGATATGGGTTGCGTATAATTGGACAGATGAACTCAGCGTGGCAGAGGGAACGGAACAGGAAGCGTTCGGTTCGAGTTATGATTTTTATATTTCATCAGTTACCTCGGCTTTCTTTGCGGAAAGTAATTCGAGCGGATTTATAATCAGCCTCGGTCTTGGTAGAAACAATTTGCGCCGCGTTACGAGAGCATTTATAAATGATAAGCGTTGCTAATTAGGAAATTGTGCGGAGTTAATTACGTTAGCTAAAGCCAGGAATCGGAGTTACTGAAACGAACGACCGGCTCTGATTCGTAATTTTCAGCGCGCGAAACAGAACTTTATTATGTTTGAAATTTTATGCGCGCAATTTACAGCGTATTTTAATTGCCGATCAGTGTCGAATCGAGATTACCGCGGATGCCGCGACCTTCCTGAGTATGGCGTGGCTCGAGCCAAAGCCGAAGGAGGGTCTACGGTTTCACGAGGAGTTCGACTTCCCGAAATGAAGCACAATATAATTATCTTCTCTGGCTAAATCGTAAAGGTCGTCGTCACGATGAGCACGATCGTATGGAGTATCGCCAAAGCGAGGCCTCTGACGCGATGTACCTGGTATCTCTGATCTATATTTACAGGGAGAACGACCGATAGAATATGCGATCGATTGTGTTCGCTGCCAAATGCCTTCCGCTCCCCCTTAACACCGCCTTAAAGTAACCCAACAAAAGTTGCCAGCCTGGTGCTAACTACAGGTGCCGAATAGACACCGTCTGCCGGATTTTCTATTCTTTCTCCTCTCTTTTTTAGTACCACTATCGCGCCCGTTACGTCATCTCTCTCTCTCTCTCTCTCTTTCTCTGTTGTGTCCCCTTCTATATCCAGTGTCGAATGTAACCAAACTGAGCTCTAACTATACTTTCCCGTTTTGAATAAGAGCCAATTCGCGAAGGTTACGTCAGAAACGATACGCCAGTTTCTACTAAGGGAACGGTATTCACTGTTATCGATGTTATATTCCTGTTCAGGACGTAAGTCGCTTTTCTTAGTTTCGTTTGCCAGTGATCCGGATAGTTGTCGCGGAACGCAGCCCAACTACATACTTCATTTTGGACCTATACGGGACGAAATTAAATCGGAAACGTGAGATCGCGACGCGTTCGATCGAATATCAGGGCATCGATCCCGTATCAGGGGCGACTGGTGACACAATTCGATTAAAACGGCGCAACGCGTTCGTAGAAACCTTTAAAATAGCCCGAGCGAGGTGCCAATTCCTCCTCGGTAATTGCAGTTCGACAGACGCGCTTTGTCAGCGTGCTGCTTTCCGCAGTGCTCGTGCCAGTAACCCCTTCGCCCGAGTTTCCGCTCGGGCAAAACGATACGATTTCGCACCGCTCTCCGCGAGGCGCGCGACGCTCGCATTAGTCCGGATTAAAAGGAGTTTCGCCTTGAGATTATAAAATGCGCGACGGAAAAATGCAGAGGTGAGTTCTCGCGGGATATAAAACGACTCGCGTCGTGTGCTCATGAATATCCCGAGCGTTTCAACGGCTGATAAATGCGTGTCGCGGAATCGGCTCGCGATCTGTTCGCGAGGGATTGCTCACGGCCTCCTTGGAAATGAACGGCTTTGAGGATTAAAAACGGCCGCGTTCCATTCGATTGCTCGATCATAAGGCGTTGCACCTTCAGCGCGCGCACCGCCCACCTGTCACAGCTAGGAGGGCCCGAGCGCACTCGGATGAGATTAATTATGCATACAAATTTTTTATTCCCTCGACTCGCGGGATATTCTAAACGTAACGCCGGCTCGAAATATCATTTATTAAATTTCATTCCGTTTACACGGAGTCTCGCGCGGTACGCTCGAGAGAAATACTGTTCCTACCTCTCATAACCTGTTCCCCGGACTCGCGCCTTTCTACGCGTAATTATTCTAATTAACCGTATTATTATCGAGTCGCGTAAACGCTGGCCGTAGACCTCGGCTCCGTTTTTTCCAGGAACAACCACCGCCTGGCCCAGGTACGACGAACCTCCCTTTCCCTTGTCAAGGACAGGCCGCGACAGCTACGCGGGGCTCACTTTTCATTCCGCGGTGCGAGCGTTATTTATCATAAAAGTGCACCGCGGTACAGGTGCAACGGCGCGGTGAACTCGCCGCGGCGCATAAATCAGACGGGGGACTTAATGTAGCCGCGTAACGAGTTCTCACCTTCGTTCCAGTCGCGAGTCCTCTTCCCGTGGTCCACGTTCCGCGTCGCGCGGTGGTCTAGCGATACAGATAAAAAACGCTACCAGCGGATTCCTTTCTCTCCTTTTTCGGAGCACGAACGAATCGAAGGGAGCGCAGGAGGGAGGAAAAAAAGAAAAGGCCGCGACGGAGTAAGAGGGTTAATCGAGACACGTAATCTTGCTCGCGGTGGGCGTAAATACGCCGGGAAGATAATGGGAACGCGTTCGCCGGTTTTCCGCGGGGCTCCGTTCGCCACGCGTCCACTTGGACTGCAAGGATTCAGTGTTATTGCACGTCCTTGGCGCTGCTTAGTTATGCATGCGAGGCTTCGATTGTTGCGAAAGGCGATTCCAATCGCGTCCGTGTAATGAGAGACTGCGGTGTATGAAATGTTCCTCGTGTCTAAAGGTTAGCGGTTGTAACAGAATTTCTGCGCGCTAGACGATTCGAAATACGGTCCCCTTTCTGGCGAAGCTCGCAACGAGCTGCAAGCTTCCCAACGATCAAAGGATTTCGTCCTGCGATCGATTTCTATTACGACCTTACGAACACGACGATCGCCAATCATTCTACCATTATTATTCTTCCGAGACCTCTTCGAGAGATTATTAAAATGAGAATCTCCTTGGCGCGGCTGGCTAAATGTCATCCGCCGATGCCAGATCGTAAACTGAATTATTAACTTAATCAACATAATGAAACTGCATACCATACCTATTCCGTCACTCCTCTCGCGTCTTTCGTACATCTCGAAAGTAGTCGAACGACGTCATCGGCTACTCTATGACTAACCGTCTGCCGTTTCCTACTTTTTCACTTTTATCTAAAATCAAGACTCGACGACTTATCAAAAATCAATAGGCAGAGATACGACGTCCCTTTATCCTTACGGCTAAACGGCAGATTCGAGAGAACATCGTGCGCGCAACGCGTATCTCGGATCGTTCCCCCTTTGTTCTACCGCGCTCCGTCCATATCTTACTCATACGCGTTTCAACATCGGCATAGGTTAGACACTGGTGAAACGCTCTCGTCCGATTGAGTCATTCGCGCACGGTCGGGGATCCATAATCAGTTCATTCGCCGAGAGACTATCGCCGTATAAAAGCCAGGGGGCGAGTCACTTGCCCCGCGGGTCTATCCCCGCGCGACGGGAATGCGACGGGCTAAAGGACGACGGCCGTTCTTCTATCTGCATGGCCGTGGATGCACCGCCCGGAATGCACCACCACCGACGCGCGACATTACAGTCTCATTGCGTGGGGAGGCGCGCGGGCAAGGACGCCCGTGTACTACACCACTTGTCGCGCTCGTTGGAATTTGCTCGGCTCGAAGTCGCCAGACGCCCCGCGACAAATAACGTCGTTATGCAAATTCTCTTCTCCGCACCCGCCCCAGCCTCCCCCTGTTTTTATTTCGATCGAGCTGATTCACGCGGGACCGCGTCGAGCCGCACCGCGATCCGCCTAGGGTGGAAAAAAACTGGACACGTCATGGGGATTTTTTTCGACCGCGACAGTCGAACTGCTCCCAAATATGGCCGGCCTTCCGGAGGACGCCGGATGGAATCGCGATACGTCCTCGAGAGAGCGGCGATTATCACGATCTTTATTACCATTTTTTTTGTTCTGCCTTCGCGCCGTTTCGTTTTTTCTCTTTCGTTTTTAAGCGTGACGATCGTGGAAGGTAGGCGAGTTTAACTGGTCTCTGGAGACAGTCTTTGAATTCGTCACCTTTTGCACCCTGAAATGGTTGATTAGTTTGCAGACTCCCGATGGGTGACAGCTGTTTCAAGTTCTTTGAGAAGACAGCGCTTCGATATCGTTTTGTATCGACTACAAATGAGTTGCACGCCCAACGTCAAACGCATTCAGCATCAGTTTCTCTCTTCTCGCCGGGAACAGACTCGACTCGCATTAGCAAAACTGTCGGACAGTAGCATCGCGAGCCGAGTAGATATTGTTCATGCGTCATTTAACACGCGACGGGACAACTCGAACAGAAAAGCTATCTGCTCGCCCCGCTTTCCACAATAGAACGACTCAGAGACCATTCCGCGATCGTTCTGGATTGTCCTATTCAAACCCCATCGACGACTGTCGTGAAATTCCTTTGAAGTCGATACATCATTCACCGCGCGACAATAAACGCGTATAATGAGCCACCAGATCGCTCTGCCATTCGAGCGACGCTTTCGATCGTTAGAAAGGGACATACTTACTTAAATATAGAACGCGATCGATGCTCGCGACTTAAACGCGAGTGGCGTGGCTGGTTATGCCAGTTCCTAATGAAACCAGGCGAAATTTTCGCAATCGACACCTGTAACGGTCGATCATTATCGCGTCGAGAGGTACGCAAATGTAACTTGGCGAATGAGAGAGGACTGGCGCAACGCGGATTCCAGTTGTATAACTCTCGATCGGTCGTATTCACCAGCTGCCAAAGTGGCTACGTTATTGCCATTCAGGCCACGCCTCGAGAACGCGTGTTTTCCTCGTTCCACGGAAGACATTACGCGCCCCCTCTGGTACCACCCGCTTTAAAGAGCATCGAGAGTGATCTCGAACACGAATCCTCGAGTACCGATCGGCGTGGTGCTCGTTTCTGAGATCGCGCTTACTGAGATTCGCTCCGCAGATTGCCGTCGTTCTTTCACGAACCACGCTGGGCGAAAAGCTATGGCGGACGTATCGATCCAGCGATTAGAAATGTTGGGCTCTGTTCGTTGGTTCATTAGCGGTCGATTATATCGATACCGGTGATTGCTTTATTCCTGGAGGTACTTCGCGGTTCCGATTACCCTTGAGAAACGCGCTACCCCTTCGAGGTGTCGAAATCGTGCATAGTCGCTGAAACGATGACTATTAACCACTGAACGGGTCTGTTATCGCCAATCAGCAAGCTTTTTAGAGCTTCGCCAGGGGTTGATCGAATTGTCGATATGTATCGTTAATGGTGTGTATTTTTCGATGATTCATTAGAGACATAAAACGATGGGTAAATCGACCCCTGACGAAGCTAGCTGCAATACTTGTGTGCTAAAAGCTGAGGTAATTCTTTTCAAAGGCCGCTGCTTATCTCTTATATCAGCAACAGTAATAACCATATAATCTGGAACCTTTTATAAGGAAATTTCGAAACTTAGGTTCACGAGGAATGATTTAATCTCGTTTGCTTATCAAAGCGGATTTAAAACGTTTACCCAGTCGTCATACCTCGAGTAATACTTTTTCACTATTCTCGCCTATCTCGAAGATTCTTCCATTTCCATAATACGGTCGAGTTTGTTCCTCGATATTATAGTTAAACACTATTCGGGTCTATTACATCCGAATGATTCACTCCACAAATACTCTCGTAAAACACGAGGTAAATGTGTCCGAAGTTTAATCCCTTGGAATTTCTTAACGATCATTCGCTTAGGAAGATAACGCGCGTTGATTGCGCCAAGCGTGGCGATTGGAAAAAATGTTCTATTAACCACTCTGCTTATCTTTATGTTTCAGGTAAGCGACCAAGCAACAACCGTGTAAATCCGATCGAACTAACTGAACAGTGCGACGTCATTGTGGACTTGGACAGTGAATTGCAAAGCCACGAATTTAAACCCCATTAAGTTTCCACATCCGCGTGAGCAACGTTTAACGTCAGATCATTCGTCCGATAGAATGACCGCTTTAATTGCTCGCTGGTAAGTCGGGAAGAGTAATAGCCTTAGATACGTACGTTTGCTTAGCGCTACGATCTGGCATTCCATCGCGCAACGGCGAAACTACGCGCTGTTTACGACCTGAATGCCTTCGCAGATACTATGCAAAATCGAAATCTAACGAAAGCGGATTGAAATTGAACACCTCCGCGATTTTTTCACATTCGAAATCGTTCAGTGTATTCGTTTCGACCTTTAAAATCGTTCTTATCAAAGGTTCGCTATTGAATGGGCATCGAAAATTGATCGAGATTCGAGTTGACTCGCATCTGTGATCTCTAGAGAGCGATTGTTAGAAAGCAGGGAGCCTCGTCTTAATTGTGCACGAAAGAGACAATAAAAGTGTATAGATGGTGGGTGAACACGGCGCGGACGTCTCACCGTGCTCCCAGCTAATTATCCTAACGAATGGAAATCGGAGTGAGCCGCGGGTTAGCACGTGTTAGCTCGTATATCCTCATTAATTAAGTCGAGTCCTCGTTCACGCGAAAATTAGGTCGAGCACTTTGCCGGTGCTCGCGCTACCGTACACGTGAACGCACGCACTTTACACGTTCGCGTTGCCACTCTTTGCTGAACACGAACAGCCCGCGCTGTGCGGCACCAGTGAGTAATTACTTTCATATTTCTCCGTGGACTAAATTAATTTTCAAACGAAAACAGCGGTGCATCAAACTGTGTGTTTTGGTACGTCAGTCGATGCCCGTGGAAACTTATAGATCCTCGAATCCCGTTTATACACGCGCTCTGTTTCAGAATAGAACGCCAGGTCCATTGATAAATGTTAAATCCATAGTTGCGTTCTGAATCATTGTCTATGTCTCTCAACAAGGCATCAAAATTGCCAATTTCCAAAGAGCTTCATTGAAAAACTTTTCTAGAAACAATTTCAAATGCGTACTTCTTTTCAATAGAAATATCTCGTACATGGTGCAACGCAAATTCTGAATGCATCCTATGTAACTGGAATTAGGCTTTCACGTACATCTTTCTTCCCACGTCTCTCGAGATAACAACGTCGTTGGAATTCTCACTGAGTTCCTCAAAGCATCGGGATTATCCAATTACCTGGAATGCTTTTCCTTCCTGTGTTACTCGTAGCAAAGCGCGAATTACATGCGATTCGATAATCGTTCAAAATTATTATCCTTCTTCTCTTTGAAGCGTTGTACAAAATTATAACCACGCGTGTAAATCAGTTCGAACGTTTGCAGCTGTGAATCGAGCACTCTCGTGTCTCGGAAACACCGAGCATCCTGTTCACGCACAGCGAGATCCGTTTTGCTTTCAACGAACTCCCCACAAAAATCCTATACCAAACGGATACTGTTCCGTTCCCATTGTACGAACTTGGTTCCGTGTCGATGAGCTTTCACCAGATACGGTAAACCCTAAATCCGGGGACGTATATAGCTACCCCGCGTTGAATACACGCGTTCACGATCCGTGCAGGTGCACGACGTGCACACATGGCCTCGAGTGTACTGTTTCCGTTCATGGATATCCCGAGTTGCGTATGATGTTACCAGCTGGTTCTCTATTTTCTTGGCATACTCGAAACTCGGCTCGCACTCCTCGAGGATCGTGAAACGGAACCCCCTCTTCGGTCTCGCGAGTCTCCACGCTGGATTTCCGTCGCCGCGAGATGCTTCACGGTGACTCGCGTTCTATCGTGTCCGCGGAAACTGTTACCGGGAAACGGCGGCTGAGAAATTCGATGGAGGAAGCAAGCGCACCTATGTCGACGCGCCGAGATTCTCACGGTGATCGTGGACGCGGCTTTTTGCTTTCATCGAAGTTACATATGCGTATATTAAATGCATGAATTGTTGCGTGCAATGTTCAGTTTAATATAATACTGATTGGAAAAATTGTGAAATTTTAATATTAATATTTTGTTTGGAAAATTGCCGTGGTATTGGCAGATATAGGAGATTTTGAATGAAAAGCGTAGGCTTAATAAATTTCAAAGAGTTCCAAATGAAGCGGTCTTATTAGCGAAGGAATGCATCATGGCGTTTCAGCTATGCGCCGCGTTTTCTTCTTACATTTAAAAATAGTTTAGAACGGAGCACGTGTTCCCCCAAAATAATCGTCACTTTCACGACCGTCCTCGCGTCGTATCGTTAAATTTGACCCAGTTCCACAGTGGAACAAAAATTTCTTCTGTTTAAACAATTAACAGGCAAAAACAACGGCTTCGCTTCCACTCCCAGCTGTCGATATCTTCGCCCCGTTTTGCTTAATAATGATTTATGCTAATTGCGTTTTAAACTGGGTATATATGTGTCGCTACGTCGCGTACAAACGTTCCGCAGGAACGTTATATCCGTATGAATATGTACGACGCATAATTGAGCCGTGTTACACAGTCACCTATACAAGTGTCCTTCTAATGATCGCGGGGCAATCTGCATAATCACCCGTTACTTTTATTCCATGAATATGCAAAGTGCGCGGCCTAGTGGCAGGCGATATTTTTCTCGTGATTCGTAGATGGGCGCCACTTTGAACGCGAGACAGGAGACAGGTGTCCCTGCGCAGAAATCGATTAGATCCATACTTTTTGCAATTCCTCTGCAACCGTTTCGTTAAATAACGTTACGCAATGCGTTACTCGATCAACTTCCAGGAACAGAACGTAGCACGATTAATCGAACCTCGCCTATTTCCAAGTAATCACGTTCAGTCGGTTTTGGCGACTGCTCGCGGTCTGAAAATTCACTCGAGGGGAACAACTACGGGGCGACGTTCCCTCTTCGACGACGGAGTCAGCACGAGCAGCGCGTAATTAAGCCGAAGATAATTCTTTCTTACAAAAGGGAAGATCATTCACCGTTATTGTCTCTGGGCTCTTCAATTTCCGCTCTTCCTGCTTGAGCCCCTCTTTTGTCGCGAACGTGCCTTGTGAGAAGTCAGCAACCGTGAGACGTCGGCGACAGAAAGAAAGGAGCACTTTGTTACGAGGAAACTCCTCGTGGAACGCGCTCGAGACATTCTTGTTCCGTTGAAACGCGATCCACTTCCTCTGAACCCAAATCTAAAATACGACGCGAAATTCTTGACGCGGTTGCTGAACGTTAAATTTAATACGCGACACAAAAACCCTTGTACAAACCTCTCGGATCGAACCGCAGAAGGGACTACTTGGAATTCAATAGTTTCCACTAGAAGAATTTCATACGATTTAGCACGCCGATGGATTCTACTAACTTTCGTTCATCGTATACGGTAATTAAGAAAATTTTATTATATAAATTACGAATTCGATATACAACGTCGCCCTATCGTCACGATCAGGCTACTACGAATCACCCAGCGTAACGTCAGTGAAACTTCGATCCGAACTTTCTCGCGAACAGATCCCCGCGAAAAGCAAAACTCCATCCGACGTCTCGTTTCATCTTGGCACCCGACTCTACCCTCGCTACCATTGTACCGACCATGCGTATCGAAACCGCGGCGAGCTCCCCAAACGGTCGTTCCATCAACGCCAGACCGTTCAAAAAAATCCGCGGACTAATTGGGGCCCAATTACGGGGCGGCTATCCTTAAAAACAATCAGAGCAGTACAATTAATCGCGCCGCGTCATTTTCACCTGGCTGGAGAACAAAATGTTCATTCATGAGACGATCGTGGCCGAAAGGAGTGCGTTCGCGTGTCTCGCGATCGAACAGCGTCGGTCCAGCGTCCCTGGGCACCGGAGCGAGGACGCAGGGAGGAGGACGCCTCGAAGGACCTCGTCGCGTTTGTTGGACGCGGAGGATTTCTCGTTTGGGCGGGTATAAAGCTGACCAGGAGGCGGCATTCCGCCGATGGTGGCTGTGTGCCTACAATTATCGCGGTTTTCTATTATGGTACCCGGGCCAGCGGTTCAGACCAGGCCAACGCGCCGGCACTGTGCTCTCTTTGCATTGCTACGTTCCCACGTGCCTCCGCGAATACCTCCACATGCTATACACGACTAATGCCCGGCCTTTCTGGCCTCCGGTTGACTTTTCCTCGGACTAATGGTCGCCTACCTTGGCTCCTCTGGACGATATTTCGGTGGTACGAAACTAATAAGTGGCCGAGCGAAAATAGACGACGGCGTGTCCGGTCCCCCCAGGGTGGTACGGTCGAAAAGGGGGTGGAAAGCGCGAGGGGCTGGCCACGGTCTCCGCCGGACGAGCAGGCGAATATTAAATCCTTCACAGTCGAACCACGCCTGTGATGCGGTTACAATTAGTAGCGGTCTACTTGAACGGCTCATTTGTCGTGCCAAACGCGCGACGCTGTTTTGATCCGTCGAGTTGGAACGCCCCTCTAGACCGGCTCTGGGGATATCGTTTTTGGGTTCGAGAGTAGCTTTCATTCAAGCTTAATTTAGAGACCCTACTGTGTCTTGGTTTTCTTCTCCCTTTTTATTGAAAATATGTGACGCGTCTTGAAAGGTTCCCTCTCTTCGTAGCTTCGTGAGGTTACGGAATATGATCGAGTTCGATTGACCCGATTTCGAAGGTTCTACGAACGTGAGATATATTTTGTGTAACGAAGGACAGGTTTGGGCGACCGGTTTAATCGCGATGCATTTTTAATCGATACCATGCGCGATGCTTGATTCGTTGACGGCGATTGAACTTGAGAGGCTGGTATTCGACGTCGCCGTGGAATTCCTCGGGAGATGTTCTGGTTTCTTTGAAAGGTGTTTCTTGGCTAATAGGCGAAACAGCTACGAACTATAATGTTCTGAATTATGAGTGACAGCAAGCGAAGAGCGCTATTGTGCGCCACTTTGTAGTCACTTCGGGTTACGAGACAGCGGCTACTAAAGTAACTTGACTCTCGTGTTTTCGTGGAGAAAGCGGAAAATATCTTCGGCTTTCAGAGACCCTCCGCTGTTACGATTCACGATACTAAAACGAGTAACGCCTCACCTTTCGTCGGATATTAAACAACCGATGGGACGGAAGCGTTGGTTCCATTTCGAAACGGAATCTCATTCAGGTTTTTCCCTCGTTTCCGTACGGTGTTAAAAATCTTCATCGCGATAGTTGTTGGCTATCGATACAAGGGTTGCGATACCAGGATCGTTGCAAAGCGTGTCAATAATTACAGTGATCTATACGTAGAGATTAGAATCGTGCAAAGTGTGCTCGTTTAAAGGGAGCAAGCGGCGGTCGTCCGCATAACTCTTTTTAACGACGACAGTTCGAGCGCGAGGCGACGAACGGACGGTCGGTTAATCTAAGAAACGGAATTCCACGGCGAGAGGAAGTCCAAAACAAACAGAATCGTCGCGATTCTCGAAGAAACGAACCACGCGGAATATCATTACTCCACGTCGTTGCACGCGTCCCGGCCGCGGAACGAGGCTGTCGTTTCTTGACGAGACGTGGCACGAAATCCGGTGGCGAGCCGTGCTCGGAAAAGCAAACAATAGGCTTCCGTGAGTGGTCGCATCTGATTATACACCGCGAGTCAGTGGCATCTCTCTCGAGAGAGAGAGCCGTCGGTATTTTCGGAGGAAGAACAAAAACGGATCTCGCGAAAGTGGCGTGCGCGCGGCGGTGGCGGCGGAGGATAAGAGCAGGGGAAGATATTCGGGTTTACAAAGCGGCAGGTAGGGGTAGGACAATGACCAAAGAATATATTCGGGAAGCGAGGTAGCAAAGATCCCGCTCCGATCGAAACGCAGCTCGAATAAATTGGCCGGACGACGACCACGCGGACTTGACCATCGCAAAAATTGCTTCCTGTTAGGGGGTCCTTCATTCTCGTCGAGCTGGATGAGGAAATCTGATAATAACGGTTGGCTTATACGTATGTTACATGTGCGAGCACGAACGTAGCGATGCAGCAGTCTTTTCGATGGACTGTTACGTCTGCATTAAATAATTTAAGCGTCGTCGATGCAGTTGAAGGGGTAGTGGTAGGACCGACGAGGGTGAACGCCTTTCTACTACGGCCAATTTGGAGCATGTCATTTTTTATTAACACAGCGTCGAGGTACAGAGCCACTTATCGAGCACGGTTAGCTTCCTGTGTAAATTTGACGGACACTCTTCCGTCCACGGTATTGCAAGGACGTGTATTTTCGCAAGCATCGATTCGTAAAACGATATGTTTTCGGAGCAAGCCTTAAACCTCTTCTAAGCGAACACGATACCTGTTTCGTGTCAGAACTTAATATTTAATAAACCTCTCGGATGTTGCTAAGACGCGGACTAACGTTTCGCGTGATCGATATCGAGGCGGTTCCGTCGTCGGTATCGATGGCTGGCGAAGAAATATAATCTAACGAAACTGCGATCGACGCATAGTGAAATCGTCTGGAATGGTCCGTATCGCGTGTTCTGCTATTATTTCTAACGACGATCGATCGTGAAAGTTTTCCCCCCTGGATCCGCGCGTTTCGATATCGCATCTTTCACCGTAACCATTTCGGCTGGAAAGCGTCGGCCTCGAAGAAAACGCGAGAAAACAACGCATTTTAATTACACACTCGCTGGTCGCGTTATATAATTCACTAGAAAACATTCTTCTGCTCCTGTTATACTACACCGGTACACATGCTTTCGTTCAAAGAAAATCTCTACCGATACCGTACACGCTCAACAAGAAAGAAACGAAAAACCTAGCTGTTAAAAGCTCAGAGACCTTTCCCCATTATCAAACTAATCTCTCATATTTTTATTTCCCTGGAACATCCCTCAAATTGCCTGTCAATTGAGAAATCTCTTCCATCGCCCCTTTGAAGATCCCCTTATCCTGTCCATCTTCGAGGATCTCCGTTCCGGACGATGCAATTTCATAGTTTGAACTCATAAAACTCGTTATATCCCGAAATAAACAACGAAAACCTTTTAGAATCGGTTGTTCTCTCAGGATCAAAAGTAGGGGGGGAGACTCTCTCTCTAAGACGAGGAGCTGAGCGGCGGTACGCGCAACTAGCCTCTCGCATCCGTCTCTGGATGACATCGGTCGGTGGCCGTATTATCGTAACGGTTTTCAGGTAGATTTTCTGAGAAGCCCGCTTTAAGGAAAGGCCGGCCGATCCTCGAGGAAGAACTGGACCTCGGATAGTGGACGCGTCGGGGCTGGGTGACATTCCAGAATAGGTCGGCGATCGCGTCGCGAAATGCGGGTTATACGCGCACCTATGCAATCACGGCACTCTCCGTGGGACGGGTTCTCTAAGCGTCGAACGGTTTCCTCGAAACGCGTGCGACCGTACCGCAGGCCAGAAATTCTCCTGCGATCGTTCCGTCAATAAAAATCCGTGCTCCCGGATAATTGATCGCCGCGTTTCGACGCCGTGAGAAAGACGCGCCATCGCCGTGATCCGAGGCCTCGCGCTCGTACTTGCGAGGATCAGATATAACGGTGGCAGGGCTATCGTCCGATGGTTTTATCGATCCTCCACGGTTCTCGGATCTATTCTGCCCTCGGAATCGAATTGACTTTTTTATCGCGCCACTTTATTCTCTAATTTATCGCGTACACGAAAAGAATTATGTATACAACGGGCATTACTAACTACGACTTGGACGAGAAACTTAATGATCCGTTGCGTCGATCGAACGAGTGGCATTTAAAAGTTCTAGCGGAGTGGCGATTAGGCCATCGATGTGTACGAGCACGCTACCGTGCCGTCATTAAACTCGCAGCGAGTTGGATCGTTTTCGCGGAAAATTATCAAGACGCCTGTGCGATATCTCTGCACCGTTTTGAAACTCGTTGGCAGCTGGATTCAACGCGAGCGGAACGGAAAGGGGCGAGAAGCGTCGCGCTCGATCGCGGATCGCGATTCGCGTCCGTCGCTGTTTCGTTTCGGGCGATCGTAAAAGGCTCTCGCGACAGCCGCGCGAGCACCGCGTAAACGCGACGTCGATTCGATTCAATTCGATTCAATTGCGAAACCGTCGGCAGCTAATTATTTTTCCTGGCAATTACTCGCGACGTGTACGTGCGCGCGCGGTCAACCTTGCCGGGCACAATGCCGCAACCGGGCCTGGATCGGAACAATTGAATTTAATTAGCGTAATGGACAACGATCGGAATGCTAATTACTCGGGTGGAACGCGGACTTTGAGTTATTAGCGGGCATTCCGCGGTACCTTTTACGATAATCGCCTCTCACGATCCACGTAAGGACGGCCTCGAATTTCGGTGGCAGCCTGAATTTATTCCGGCGCATACCTGCTCCTGGAGAACTACGCGATAAGTTAACCCCTCGCGGGAGCAAATAGTTTATGGCCGGGTTAACGAGGGGACCGGGAATTCGTTTTCGTATGGCTATTTTTGGATCAGATAGCCTTTTTTCCCCTTCTTTATACTTCTCTGCCGGTTATTTGATGTTGTAGTTAATTTCTCTGCCGATTAACGTCGTTCACGCGAACATTAAATAAAAACAGTTTCGTATCTTCTTCTTCCCTTTCTCTTGTACGTCGTGTCAACGCTGATTTCTAACGCGAGTTTCTTTTTTCAGACACGTTTCGCGCGTGTACTTTGTTCCTTCTGGTTTTTTCTCGAAATTTAGTACGATCGGTGGTACAGCTGTGTGGCCTGGATCGGTGGATATATACTAACCTTTCGGCTGTCGGGTTAAAATTATCCACGGATCTCTCCTCGACACTCTTTCAACTCCATCTGTAACTTGTTTTACAACATGAAACGTAAAAATGATCAATTTCAAAAGTCTCATTGTTAACGATCGAATCTGCCCCGAAGCGAACGATTTTTTTAAACGAAGAAAACGTGGTGTCCATTCGATTCTGCTGCGGGCACGAATTATTCTTCCTCCTCGTGCCTACGGTATTATGCAACGTCGTTGTTTACAACGACCAGGGATACCAGTGCAGCCGCTTGTTCCTCGAGGTACGTGATTGCCTCCAGGCCGCTTCCCTTGTCACGTGTACTTACACAACCTTCTGTCAACCTGCACCCATACCAACGCGTACACCTTGACAGAATTATACACGTGCCCGCGCGCCGTTTGCCTGGGCTTCTCTTAATAGCTAGGTGTAGGTATATGAAAACGGAACTGCCTTTTTAGGGGAATCGCATTAGCAAGTGTTACGATGGAGCGCGAAGTTTGATGGGTCCCATTTATTGTCATAGCTAGAACTCGAGCATTCTAATGGTTTCTCATAACATTTCTACTACTTTTTATGCTCGTTGCAGCTACTTCTTGCGCTCCTTTTTCCTCCTCGATATCCTTTTAAGAATTACGCGGTACCATTCGTTCTCAGACTCCACTCTTACCAATTTCAATGTTTAAACATCCCACAGCTTATACCACCTGTCGCAAACCCATCTTCGACCACATCGCGCCGCGTGTAACCAGCCCACGCCGTACCATTGGAACTCGGCTATCCTCGATTTCTCAATTCGCGTTTACGTACCCGCAGCGTTCAATTTCTTCGCAGCGAGGCACGTATTCAGAAATCTACATAATCGTAGAGGAACAACGGAGATTTACCTCTCCGCGTACGCGTATACGCGTCACTGGCGAGTACGCGATCCCCGTCGATCGACGATCGTTACGATTGTTACCTGTCCATCGAATCTGGGACGCGGCAATCGTCGCGATGTCGTTCGATTACCGCCTGGACGTTACGAGCGAGCGGCCACTGCCGTTTTCCCACGGCTGCGTGGAAATGCGTGTACGCGTCGGTGACAAGCCTTTCCGTAAGGACACGCTTCTCGCGAAAGCGGCCGCGTCCGTGCGATAATTAACGGATCGTGCCATCGATACCGGTACTCGTCCCACTAGTATGCATGTAGGACGACCATAGCCTGTTTGCATGCCGCGATCAAAGGATTACTCGAAGAAGAATTTTGTTCTCTGTACCATTCTTTAATTTCATCCTCGAAATTGTACGAATCGAACGATTATTCTCTCTCTACTGTCATCTACTGTCACGTTACTCTTGCTCGACTCTTCGATTTCGTGTTCGAAATCGTATAGTTCTATTTTAACCAACAATAATATATCCTCGCGTCCACTTTTCACAGGCGGCTAATAACCCATAATTTCAGCTGGCGTTCTTTTAACAGCCTCGCCGTCCCTGGCCGTCGAATCTCCGCAATACGATCTTCCAATCAGAGCCCGAAGACCCAATTTCCTCGGAAGCGGTTCTAGCCGCGTGAAATCGAAAATTGCTGCCCCTTTTCCACGGTTTATCCTTGGAAACACCTGCCGATCCTTGGGACGCGCGATACCTTCGCCAACGATACGATCGGTTCGTTAGATTCTCTCTGTTGGCGTTCTCTCATTTTTCTTCCCCAGTTTTTCTTTTGCTCCGGTATGCACGCGGCTTTGAACGCGTGGCCGGTGCACGTGTGCGCGTCCTTCGAGCGCCGCTTGGCGCCGGGCTGGACGCGCGTAATTGCCGTATTATGCGAGTGTTCTGCGGGAGCGTACCCGGGACGTGTCGACGTCCCGACAATCTTTCGAATTCTTTCGTAGCCGCTGTCGAATGTCGCCATCTCCGCCGGATAGTTAACTTTTAATCGCTCGGTTGCATTTTTATGCCAGCCTTGAGTAAACGTTTCTCCTGTTCTCAGAGTGATTCAACAGGTGAGAGCAATTGCGGTTTCATTGTTCCTCGAATCGGCGTAGACTGTGAGTTTTTTTTTTTTCTGTCGACTTCTTGCCAGATCCGACGCAAAAAGTGAAGCTGGCAAGTGATAGATACGATCGCGTCGGACGTAGCTAATCACGGAGACGATTTTCTAATATTTTTTCTTCGGTCTTGTACGACTTGTTGAAATGGTATTTAAAGCGTCGCCGATGGAACCAGTATCTGGGATAAAACAGAACGAAGATAAACCGGACACGCGAATGCCGTATCGAATTTGAGATACACCTACGAAATGTCAACTAGTTTTCAAGCGAGAGTCTAATCCAGAGCTTAATTATCCGTTGGAAAGTTGTCTAACTCGATCGAGTAGGCAGCCGTATGGAAATGAACCTTTGCGCGTTTTTGTGAAACCCGATGTACAACTCGCGAGATTACTGGTGCAAGGTGTTACATGTTGCAACAGCTTGTCACGGGCTGTTTAAAGAGTACGCAATACAACTTTTACCGTACAACACTCGGAATTTACGGTAGAACAGGCGGCATCCACGCGCAGGGGCATTGAAATTGCCGTATCGTTAATCTGAAATGTCAATATTAATGACACGTCGCGGACGATCAATCGTTACCTTACGCTGGTTCGACGCGTTTAAAATATTTACACAAAACTGTCTGGATTATACAGATTGTCATCAAACTGATGATTATGATGCGAGAGGGAGCTATCTCGGATAGAAAGTAAGAGCAAAATGTGGAGCAGCTACTGTGGAACCTACTACCCTTGGAAATTACATTCCGAACAAATTCAATGTTAAAGATTTCTCGAGTATGAATATTTAATTAAAACGAACGAGAATCTGTGATGCTTTTTATAGACAAAACGATCGTTTAGAAGTAACAGTAACAGTTTCTGTTTTTCACCAACGGTGCCATTAATTTTCTTGTCTGGCGCGCGGTTTGAACGGTTACTAATGAGCTGACACCGGAAACATAGCTGCAGGTCTCTCCGTGCATACGCGTAGAACAATGCGCGTGCACGTTAGCACGATGTCGCGTCCTTGCGTTTCCTCTCGAACGCCACACCCCTTTCGTTCACCCGTCGATTACGTTCACTCTCTTCGCTCGCCGCGTGTCGTAAAGATCACTGACTCGCGAGCACTTTGCCACCGCTCGATATCTCGTTGCATTCGATCACGCGCGTAGTTTGCATTAGCAATTTCTAGGTGACTTAAATTCCCCTTCGATTACTCGATGCTACATTAATCACCGCCGGCTCAAGCATCGCGGATGGGGCGTTAACGCGAACCGAAATGAAAATTAATATCGCGCGCATTCTCGCTTTCGTCGGGCGTAATCAGCGATCCGCACAATGTATCAACATCCGCGAACGACACTGCAATCTTATTCCGGCTCGTTACGTCTCTAATATCGAACTCGCGTTACGCCACGGCACTCGTTATCTACTTTATCATAGCACATCCGAACCGCTACTCCGTCATTATCGCAAAACTGAATAAGAACCGAATTAATCATGCTCGATCCGCAACCTGTACTTACCTACGCATCCACTTTTACTTCCTACGTCCGATACGCGCTTCGTCAACAGTGAAACTGTCGACTGTTAATGAATAAGAGGGGGAAAAAAAGAAAAGGAACGGTCGAGAGCGGAGTGATTGGACGTAAGAAGGAAGGAAATTTATTGGCCACGGTTCCGTCGAGCCTGATGCGATCCAAACGCTCGTGCCACGCCGCAAGTAGAATGTGTCGACGGTAGACCAGCGAGAAAGTGCCGCGCGCGCACAACCCTCGAGATCCTTCACGCGGATAAGATCGTAACGCGGAACGGAATCGAGCTTCCAGAATCGCGAAATTCCTGCCACGACCGCTTGGGACCGGGGTTTTAATGGTTCCCGCGCGATTTATAAAGCAGCTTCCGCCGCGGTGTTTACGAGACGACAACCGGTGGCGCGGCCCTATAAGGACGTCCGCGAGGAGGATCTCTCCTGTAACAGGCGCGCCGGATTTACGAGAGGGGCAGTCGAACCGGAGACGCGACCGCGAACGGCAATTCGAGCGCGGAAAAGCGGGCTCTAATCCTTCGAAGTTGAACGATAGTCGTCGCGTGCATCGATGCCATCGTGCCGCGGCGGCTCGTCACGGCTCTGCATGCGAATCGATAATATAAATCGCACGAAAGCGAACACGTTTTCCATCCGCGAGCATCGATGCTCCGCTTCGAGGAATCCACTTTCCGCGGCGGTCGTAAATACGCGGGGATATGGAAATTTTTCGTTTGTTTCATAGACGCGGCGAGAGCTCGCCTCTAACTGGATTATTATACAGTGGCCGTGCGAGTACAGCGGCGAGCGGGTGTGCGTCCGTGTGCGAGGGACTGGTAATTGAAAATTAGATTTAGTAGGTTGGTGTGATGAATTAGAGAGGCGCGATTGAGAAATAAGCACACCGAGGATATAATAGCGCGGAGTAAGTAGTACTTGCGAGCTTGCCGTGATTGAAAGATTAAGAGGCTCTCGACTTTTTTCTTTTTCATTCAAATTTCACAAGATCGTATACGATTCTCTTCGAGCATCAAATGTATATAAAACGCTTTAAATACCTGGTTACTAGAAGTTTAGGAAATTTTAATTAAAATAACGTTCATAAGTTTCCCTTCTCACGACCACGGTGAACATTCTCTGAAAGTTAGACAGCTCATTTTGGAAACGTTCACGTCGCTCCAATATCATTCTACTAAAACGACCTATCATCCACGTTTCGAAACGTTCTATTAAAAACTCTGGCTCGTTCGAAATTCCTCGAAAACGGGAACGTGGCGAGGCAAGATCGCGTGCAACGAACGACCTTTCAACCAGCATGCAGGTTGCGTGGTATTCAAATCACCGGTAGGATTAATTAAAATGTCATCCTCGGAATTAACACTCGTCCCCGGTGCTTACGACTCGATGAAACCCGCGTTAGAGTCTAGCCGGTGTATCCATGTCAAGGCCTGATGTTTTCACCGTAATCGAGGAGTGTCGGTCGCGTGTTCGCGCGTCGACCAGGCGGCGCGGCGTTCGCCAGGCAAATTCGCGATCGTCGCACGCGCGAAACACGTAATTTCGTGGTTGTCCGCGGGGTGAATCGATCGTGCACGCCTACAATCACCCGGCTCGCGTGTACACGGTTTCGCGTACGATCATCGTGGCTCGTGACCGTCGCGGTCGTCGTCGGCGCCGTTTCACCGATCAAATTGGCCATTCTCGAAACAATCGCCGCGGCGGCGCGCGATCGTGCCGGAATTTATTGCGTCCACGCTCGTTCGACACTCGTCGACTTGCGTCGTTCGAACAATGCGACGGATCCGTCCGGGGAACGAAATCCGGCTGTTGCACTCGTTAATTCGCCGTTCCCCCGGGCGTGTCCTGTACCCTCCGTAATTGGTATCGACCGACCTTTTTCCGGACAAAGGGAATTCTATCGAGCGTTGCTAATCGAATTGAGCCGCTGCGATCGGGATTTTCTTTGCTTCCGAGGCAGTAGAAATTACAATATCGATCGTTAATTGTCATGATTTTACTTCTTTGTTTCAGGTGAGCGACACGCGACACGTTCGTCCACGATCGTCCGAGAAACGGCTGTGAAGCGTCAGCGTGCGAGAACGATCGGTCCCTCGTCAACCATTGACTCGTACTACTTAAAAAAGTTTCGCAGAGGACGGCGCGTGAAAACGCATCGACGGAATCCGCGAGGAGCATTCCTCCTTTCAGCGTGTTACTTCGTAAAAGGGAAAGACGTCGCTCAGGCCGGTCTCTTGAACTTTTGAAGCAGACGAAAGGAAAAATTGCACGGGCGAAAGGTCGCCGGCGAACAAGAGAGAAGGACGTGGAAGTGAACGTCTCTCTGGACGTTTCTACGCGTTGCGCGAGGGACAAAGAGAGAAAGTGGCCGCGAACGGATAGGGGGGCGGGGTAGAGGGAAAGGGACGAGTGGTATTGGGTGTGATCGAGAAAAGTATCCCCTCGGAGCAGAAATTCCTTTTACGATCGTGCAGTTTCGCGTCGCCGCGGTGGGGGTAGTACAATCGATGATTACGATCAGAAATGATGGTTCGAATGTCGTCGATCGATAATTTCGTTGCGCTTAGCCGGAAGACGATTGCGCAAAACGTGAGCCGCCGGCTCGTCGATTCGTCCATAGAGAATTATTAATGACATTACGTTCCGCGGGATTGATTCGAGATTGCGATGCGCCGCGGTTACTTAATTGATGTTGCGACGTTCGACAGGCCTGGGAGGGAATCGAGTCTTCGTTCCGCTCGTTTCAGCTGGTGATTGATTATTTGACGACAGCGTCGACGATCGGTGATTCAATTAGAAAAGGAAGCAACAAGATTGGAATTTTGCACAAATTGTTTTCTTCTATTGGCTTGTGTGTTAAGTGATGAAATTCGACGACGAACAATCGCTCGTATATTCGTTACGTTGAGAGCCACGCGAGAGTCACCTCGATCGAGATCAAATATTATTCAGGTAACCAGGCCTATACGAACAGGCGCAAGAATTACCGATGCTATCTGCGCGAAGACGCGTGTATGCACCTTTGCACGGTCCAGATGCAAAGCTCATCCCAAGTTATGCCATATGGCGGACGAGCTTATCGGCGTATCGCGATCTCGACGATTTCTCTGGATCCGCAAGAGGAGGATCCGCACTCGGTGACCAGTGCTCACCCGTTTGTCCTTGAACTCGTCCTCAACAAGGTCCGAACCGGTGAACCTGCTTCGCCTTCTCGCGTTCTGCGTCCGCGCCTCTTGTTCTCGCCTCTCTTTCTCACCTCTCTCGAATACCTCTCCGCCTTTGCCTTCATTTGCATTCGAATGAGTACGCTTCTCGTGGGAAACGGAGTAACGAGCAATCGCTCGTTTTCAGGTAGCAAATCGTTATTATGGAAACCGTTGTACAAGTGCGATTCTAGGATAGAATTACCTCGTCGAGTATCTCAGATTCGTTTACACGAACATTCTCAGAAACGAGAGTAATTGAACCGATCAATTGCCAACTGATTACCAAATTCGGCGTTCTAAATCGATCGACGATCGACGATACGAAACGCTGTAACGAATTACTCTCAGTTCCGTCCAGCGTGTTTCCAGCCGCGATTAAATGCCAGCGCGTGCACTTTTATCGGGAGATTAAATCATTGAAAGGTTAAATCGAATCGATCCGCGTGTAAATGGAATTCTTAATGCACGCGTAGATTCATCAATTACCGCGAAACAGGCTTGAACTTCTGGAGAAGGCCGAGGCGAAGAAAAAAAACCTCGCGAGGAAAAGGAAACGTTCTTGGCCGGCTTGAAATTATTTATTGCAACATATCGTGGATAAAAAGCAAAAAGAATGTTGTATCGCGTTCGGCTGGTACGCGAAAACACCGCCGCCCAATCACGTTTCCGCGGTATCGAGCGTTCGCGGGCGTTCGCGCGAGCCGGCCAATCCGGTCGCGCACACGCGTTTGCACCAAGAAAGAATTCCCGCGCCGGCAAGGACGGCGATAAATCATAAAATATCTGTAAACGGTGCCTGTCCGCCGCGAGAGAGGCCGTCTCTCGTTTTGCTCTCTCGTATAATTCCCGGCGGGGCAGAATAGCACGTATTACGTGGAACACATGTACCAGGGGTAGGGGGCGAGCAAGAAGCGGAGGATAGGTTGTGAGGCGCTACCGGATGTGCAGCACGGCCGAGCGATCGCTCGACCGCTCTCTGGATGATGGACCAGCTGAACAATACGCTCGATGATGAGACGTTCGCTGGATTGTTCTTGCCAAGTGATGAAATTGAGATTGCCACGTGATGCGAGGGTGATTGGGGGAAGAATAGCGAGGGATTAGGTGTGTTGGTTATCGAGATTGAGGGCTTCAACGAAGATCGTCCGTTAATATGCCTCGCGATAACGTTAAGAGAAGGCTGGAAAGCGAGGAAACGAAAGGGTCGTGAAAGTGGTATCGAGCATATTTGCTCGAATTGTTTTATCCTACCACGTTCACATCCGTAGCGAAATTGAACGAAAGGAACTGAGGAAGTTTCGACACACCGATCGAGGCGGGTAAATGTAGCCAAACCAGGTTCAGAAGCTGGTAACCGGTCGTTAACAAGTTTCACGATCGAAGACCTGGCTAATCGAGGACGATTTTTCCACGTTACAGTTTTATTTTTACCGCGCGCTCGAACAGAGATCAGCTCATTTTCTGATGGCGCGTTTATCTGCCACCTGCCACACGCTTCTAACATTGTATAGCAGAAACGTTTCGCGGCTAATCAGCTGGTATCGGGAAGATCGTTCGAGAAAAGAAAATTGCTCAGGGCCCTTAACGAGCCGATATTTAAGGCGTCTGGTAACGTTCGCGAGGTATCTTGAAAATAACTGGTATGCAAATCGATTTATGTAAAATCATGGAAAACGGCTATGATAATCGAGTATCGCGTACAGTTTAACGTAAAACTGGTACATATCCTTCGATCTGAAATGTTGCACGAACTACGCTGACGCAACGTCTGTCTTGCAAAAACAAAATTTACATGAATGTAATTACCGACAGGGCGTATTTCATCCGCGGTGCGTTTCGCCACGCGAACGAAATTCCTGATTACGGAAATTATTTATATTTTATCCGATGATTACACGGTATTCTTCGAGACCCGGCGAGCGAACCGTCCTGCGTCGCGAAAACAACGGAAACCCTGCGTTATTGGTTGAACCATACACGGGATTAACATTCTCCCCGCGTTATGTGCTCGTTAAATCATCGATGGCGATATATTTCATCACATCGGACTCGTTAGACCGCGACCAAAAAACCGACGACGTGTCCCGAACTGGTTCAGCGACAAGCTCGATCGACACTCGGCTAACACCGTCCGCAAGAAAACTGTGTCTCGGTCCGACGTCCCGTGGCGCGCGACGAAACGAGTTTTCAGACGGATCGCTGGGAAAGATGCACCCCATTCTGCGATCTGACTAACGTGTACCGGGTGATCGACGGTCGTTGCTCAGATATTCATCAGCCGCACCCAGAGAGCGATCGAAACGAGACGAGAATCAGGAATAACGAAGTTTCGTCTCGAGACACTTCATTTTGCGACACTGAATGAAAATTTTCCGTCACTACAACGCGAGGTTTGATGAGAATCCCACGCACCCTCTCACTGGTGACCAAGTAAAATTGAAGTCGATACTTACGCTCGTAACTAAGGTTTTGCCAAGCAGTTTTGATATTCTCGATCTTCCCGCTAACATGGCCTGTGGCGTAGTCAATGAAGCATTCCAGTGAAGGTTACAGAACACCCGGTACATGCTCCACCTCTAGGACCCCACAGATGCTAGCTCGGTTGGAATCCCTGGGGCCGGGGATCGACACCGTGCTGGCCAGTTGGTGAAAACGTGAGCGGAAAGTCGTCGAGGTTGCACCGGGTCGCAGGGATGAAAGAAAGGAACGCAACGAAACGGCTAATGGTTGCACCGTGAGAAGCGATCCGTTCGAGATTGAGGCAAGAAATGATTTATAAGCCGATGGTCCCAGCGTGTAAACGGCGCTGCTCGCTCGCTCGTGGCTCGCGTTCGCTGCGGGCCGCAGTTGGAGTTACGCTGGATAATTGCCACGTTGTTTGGCGAACGCATCAGCGGCGTTACTTAATCGCGAAACTCTCGTCGAGCTCGTTTTTCCCTTGTTGCCCGCGATCGCGTCGATCCAGCGCGGCGTTCCGCGCGAACGGACGCGCGAGAGGCGGAGAGAAAGTGGACAAGCGCCGCGGAAATTGTAGGTTGACGATCGCGCGATGCTTGCCCTGGAGCGGTGGAAAAATTGGCAAGAAAGTCGCGTATCGCGCGCATTATCGGAAACATGGAACGGAAAATTAGTCGGGCATTAGCAAACCGATGGGGGTCGATCAGAGGCGACCGTGAAAGTGTGTCACGGCTCGATGTCGCGTCGTTTAGCTATAGTGAAGAGGAATCGCTGTCGAGATACTTGCGAATCGAATAGGAAACCTTCGAGTTTCGAACTCTCCGACGCTATTTGAATACCGTGGAAAAATCTGTTTTCGATCGAGTCGCGACAGAGAAAATTGCCGTTGGATCGGGGCTCGATAAAAAAAAAGTGAGCCTTCACTTTTTACGCGCGTGCACGCAGTCCTTCCTCTTTTCTTTTTTGTTTCGTACCGAGCTCAGTGATAAAAGAAGAGGAGAAAAAAGGGGACGACTGGTCCCGAATTTATCTTCGAAGAGAAGAAAAAAGGCAGGAGCTACCTGACAGCTCCTAATAATGGAGAGCATCAAATTGCAAGCGTGTCCGAAGGAGGGCCCTCATAACGGAACGGTAGACTCGTTTTCTCCCTCGTTGTTAATCCTTTTTTTCATCGTCTCTTCGTGAATTTATCGGGCGCTCCTGTAAACGACCTTGCCGGAGTGGAAGGACGATCGAAACGACTCCCGGAATGCATCCGCTCGTGACCTTCTTCTCGGATGCACCGGTACCGAGGCGCTGATGCATACATGCACCTGCAACGGGTTTCGGCGTAACCGGTCGTAGACTTTAGGACTTTCACCTGGTATCGACGTACAACGATCCCAGCAGAGGCAAACTGACGTCTTTAACGGGACGATAATGCCCGATTACGGTGTGCCATTTCGTCCACTGTCAAATAGCTGGCACGTAAAACGTGTACACTGGGGCTGGCATTGTTGTACACCGATATAATTGACGACAAACGATCGTTACGAAGAGCGCCCGTGACACTCTCTCGATTTTAATTCGCGTTCGCACGGTGGTGGACTTTTGGCAGATTTAAAT
This sequence comes from Xylocopa sonorina, assembly GCF_050948175.1. Taxonomy (NCBI): domain Eukaryota; kingdom Metazoa; phylum Arthropoda; class Insecta; order Hymenoptera; family Apidae; genus Xylocopa; species Xylocopa sonorina. The sequence goes on along the minus strand of NC_135197.1, from coordinate 6,528,775 downwards.
CCCAGAAAGAAGGAAGAGAATTGATATCCGTTCGCGAAACTTAATGGAAATTTATGACGCAATGAAAGAGTTGCTGGCAGGCTGAAATTTCTTTTAGCAACATCCCGTGCCAATTTCATCTGAGAAATTTATATTTTGGCAAACGTCCACGGTAAAACGAAAGTTCCGCGGAGTATCCTCGTCGGTGTTGTTCCTGGCAGAGCGAGGCGAACCAAGCTTAACTCAACTGGCTATGAATCGATACCATATACGTGCTACTGACGCGATTACTGGATTTTCTCCTAATACGGATTTCTACGCTTTAGCATCGTCTCGTAAACTCCCACTGCCCCGTCGTGGCCGCTGTACGTCGGCTCTGGCAAGGGAAAGATCTGGTTTCTCCGCGCTTGAGAAAACGAAAAACTTCTAGGAAGGAAAGCGAACTGTTCCTCAACGGCACGGTCTGTATATCTATGCAACGAATTCAGCAAAACGTCGTCTAGGAAGGCGACTCGGGTAAACAAATATCTCTCAAGTATTTCTGACTGTGCATTTATTTAAACATACCTACGCGATGAATAAGCGTGACATTCGTCAGTTCTAGAAGTATTCCGCGACTCAGAGGACGTTCTTGAACGCGTAGTCACAGCTGTGCAAATTATGCAACAGAGATTATATTTTCGACCAACCATTGTCATAGTGACGCATCGTTAATTTTAACAATTATTTCCACGAAATGATCACTCCTTACTCTTTTACATACAATCGACCGTCTCCTGTATCGCACACGCGTGGATGATCACATTCTGCATTTAAATGTGAACTCGACCAAGAACTCGAGCGATATTAAATTACTGCATATTTAAATAACCAAATTGCAACAGGACATTGTCTCTGAATCTCTAAATTTCGAATGCGCCAGACGCTATTTCCGTTGGATCTAATTCACGGTCCAGGAACGAAACAGGAACGTTAGAACCGCGTGATTGTTTGCCCGCCAAATATAACGATCGAACACGGCCCTTCGGATTCCTGAGATTCGCCACGATCGAATCGTTGACGAAACATTGCGGCTGGTTTATTTTCAAACCCCTCCGTCGATGGTAATAACTGTCCATGGTTACCGTTTCGCAAGACGGCGGTGTTGTTTCGTGGGATTCCAGAACCGTGGAATTCGTTCGCCATCCGAGCAGAGGATGAATCGAGTATCCAGCTGCCACGGTCAGCTTTGCGGTAGGTCAGCCTGGCGATCCTCCACTTTGCTCGGCCATAACTGACGCGTGCGTCTACTTTCTATGCACTTTCTAAATAATGATAGGTTGCGATGCTTTAATAATAAACAGAAAAGTTTGTTAAGTGCAACGGTTAATTGTGGATGATTGGAGGAGTGAACGCAGCGTCCAGTACTTTAATGTTGACGAATTAACGATAGAATCGGCTGCCTCGATTTGTTCTTTCCGTCGTCTCGTGGTAGCTGATCGGATCGACGGATAATCTTCTGCTTATCCAGCGGTAGACGTAGTTAATTAAGTTATCCGCGTCCATCCATAGACGCGAGCGTTACGTGTTCGTTGAAACTTTCCAACAGGATAAGTAATCGAGACACATTCGATTCGTACTCGCGAATCGTTCCGACGTTTCGTTTACGGCTGTATAAATTACCTATATTTTTCTAATTCCTTTGAAGTGAGACATCGTAACAGCGGTCGGGGAATCGTAATAACGACTCGAAGAAATTACGATGTCGTAAACATTTTATGGACAGACTCGTGTCTATTGTCGAGCATTTCGTAAGCCAACGAACATCTGCGTAAGCAGTTAGATCGGAATCCAATTTTTTGTTCGTGTCCACGGGTGTTCCGTTGGTGGAATTATTTTTGGCGAGCGACCCAGGTTTCCAGTGAATGAGATCGAGGAAGCTTCCGGATCGCGGAGAGGATCAATGATCGAGGTGAAGCGTTTCGTACATTGTCCCGCGTGGAAGGTTTAATTTCGGCCCGGAAATCCCGCATGGCTAGTCTCGACCATATTCAAAAGGGCCAGCAGCTTGAGCAGCTGATGGGTCACGGTACGAAAATAGGCGTACCATAGTTATTTCGGGTCCCTTTATTCCACCGTGGCGCTCTAACGGCGAGATCGTTACCGAGCTTCGGTTGGACGAAGATTTGTTGTTCCTCGCCTACACGCGAGTTTCCACGGAGCGACGCTTTGAAAGGCTTCAATCGGCGTGTAAAACGGCCGGTGCCGCCGCCTCTTCAAAGCTCGACCCATTTTCCGTGGAATGAAAAGCCGGGCAGGAAACTCCTTTGCCGCGAAACGTATCTGTTTATCCGATTAATTGAAACCCGCCGCGGATCGGTCGCACCTGCGCTTAACATCCGTGTTTAACCGTTATTAAAACGCTGATATTACCATAGTGAAAACGGGGATGACGGGACGTGAAACGTAGAGAAAGAGACTGAGAAAAGAATTTTGCCTACTACAAAATAGGAACCACTAGATCTTCACCAGCTGCAAAGGATCTAGTCGAATAATAAATCAATTCATACACCGCGGATTATCTAGTCCTCTTGCTCGTTCTTCTGTGACTACCGTCGTTTCCTCTTAATCCGGCAGGCGTTCATCAACGAATAATGAGTATTTCGAATCTATGTCGTCTCTCGAAGGCTCCCTCTCGGGTCTGAAGGATCCGCGCGCTTTTCAAAAGCCCCCGATGAATGGGAGGAGGAGCGCGTCCTCTGTATTCCCGCACAAAAGCAGGGGGAACGGATCTTTTTAGGATTTCTTCTCGCACAGCCCTTTCTTACGGGATCATTTATCTGCGCATTATTTTCTACTCGCGTGATCTTTGTGCATCGTCCTGCTCGGTCCGCGAGGATCCTGCCAAGCCCCCCTACGCGCGACCAGAATGGTTCGCATGCGTGAAATACGAGCGTTCATCAGGTTTTCCTTTTGCAACCGTTTCCTATCCGAGATTTCTTTGGATCGGGTGCCATTAGGAGGGGACGTGAATTGGGTGAGAAGTTACGATAAAGAAACGCGAGTCGGGATTCGTTAATCGAATAGAGGAATGCGGCCGTGATACTCGGTTATTCGAACACTCGAAGACTTCCAAGTCGTTTATCACGAAGCACGTGGGTGCGCTCCGAGAAATCGGCGCCAAAGGTGCGAATCGATTACTCGTTACATCGATCCACGTGACCCGTGAACACCATCCACCGCGCGAGTAACCTTAGCTGCAGCATGCACGGCCGTTCGTGCACACACCCCTGTGGATAAGGCTATTATCGTGTCTCGAGGTGCTCGCTGCCAGTCGTTAGAAAGTCGACTTGTTGCCGTTAATGAAATAATCGATAAATCGTGGCCGTTTTATCTGGAGCACTGATAAATCCCGATCGAACCACGCGAGGACTGTATCGCCGGCGACGAACATTTCCGTGCGTGGAAATTAACAAAGGTTACGCGGAAAGGGGATTACTTAACGCGATTTATGCTCGGATCCAGCTGAAAATTAACACGCCTGGGGAGCGTTGACTCGTAGAACGTGTCCAGCCGCCTCCTGCCGCGCCTGTTGCTCGAAATTAATATGCATAAATCGCTGCCCGTGCGAATTTAAATGCACACCCCCGGCTAGTGAATAACGCGTGAAAGCATGTCCAGTGGGTGTTAAACCAGATCATTCAGTTTACGAGGCTGTTCTCTCTCCTCCCTTCCTGGAAACTTGATTAAATCCTCGTCAAGGTGTTTCATTTTTGAAAGATTCAATCTCGAACGACGTAGAGCGAGAAGCTTGCAGTACAAGCTTACCGCCAAGTGCCATATCAGCCAAGATATACGAGGTACCATCGTCGTAACCAGCGCAGAGTTTCCCGTAGGAATCCGCGAAACTCGACGATTCCCAGACCAGAATTTTTCTCGAGACAGCTGACCGCCGGTGTTGCAGCGTTCCGACACAGAATCGATTTCGATTCCTATGAAGGCCCATCGTACGACGCCCCGGTGCCCGTTGCGCGGAGTTCCGGCGTTGCTTTCCCATCGTCGCAGCCCGATGATCCGCGCCAGGACGCTGCCAACGGAATCGCAACATCCGATGCGGCTAAACTGCAATTTCACGATCGTTACAATAATTCACCGCGGGTACATCGTGCAGCCACCGCGGAAACGGGTTATACCTTGTTGCGCATCCGTCGATATACAATATAGAAAGGTATACGTATATCGAACATGCATAATAAACGTGCATCGCCGGCTTGCGTTTCGCGATCGAGGCTTCCGTCGAGCGACACGTTCGAGGACTACGATTCGATGCAGCTTGTCGATCGACGATGCATGGATCCCGCGAACCAGCGGTTCGCAAACGTGCTCGAACGTTTTTTCTAGAAAACAACCCTCGTTGGTCTAATTTCGATGAAATTGGACGAAGGAACACTTGAGGCTGTCGAGTTTGTCGTCTCGAACGTCAGTTTTATTACGAAGTAGAATTTTATCAGGTTTTACGTGAGCGTCTCGTGGATCTCGCTATGGGAAACACTGCTACGGAGATTCATCCCGGTGAATCCGCACGATTCATGGTTCATCATCGAAATAATATTGCAGCCATGAGAGTTCAGCTGGAATCAATGATCGTGTGTGACGTCTCGGTTCGATGGGACGATTCGACACGGAGGGGGATACGATTTTCAGGAATCGTGGGAGCATTATGGCCGCGGGATCTAGTGCGTGACAGTAGAGTACCATTGCAGGGCGTGAATATTTTCACATGAGGATACGATTTAATAGGGCGAACGAGTTAACACATTGTACGGAAGCGGTTAATTGTACGTTTCGTCTGCAACTCGAATCCGTGATTATGCATCGGACAGTTTTTACACGGTTTCCTCGCGAGATCTTAGATTGCGGTGGAACTGTTCCAATTTCTTGACAAAATGGTGTGAACTTGATCAAGATCGTGCAACGGAATTTCTAGACAAGATTATATGGATTTTGCCAGGCACCTCTGTAATTTGTACCGTTCCTTTATCCGAATGTGCATACGCGGTGCACCGGCGGAGGCGTTACGCAACACGCGGGATTAATTAGCAGAAATTGTAGGTTCTCCCGAACGTCATTCCGCACGTCATCGTGGTCTAATGTGAACGAGCTGGCGAACTTGGTTTCCACCGGACGGGAGAGAAATCGCTACACATCGGCGAACAACGGTGAAAGCGGTTAATTAGCGGCATAGGTCGCGCAAAACAAAATTCGCCGGCAGTCCTAGAAAGCGAAAGATGACACGCTTTATTTTCACGGAATGCTGGGCTAATTTCCTTCCGGCGTTGCTTGTTTTGCATTGGCCGTGATTAGTATCCAGAAACCGATCTGTTTCCCCTCGTTTCGGTGCTTTCTAGCATATCGCGCTCCGCCTCCGATCCTTTTTGCTCGTGTTCGTGCTCTGAATTCCACCGAGTGCCCGTATTAAATAGTATTTGCCTACGGGGCAAGAAGAAAATTCGTTTTATTTCGAAGATAAGAAAGAGAGAACCTCGCGTTCGCCCGATTCGATCCCAAAAGCAACTGTGCTACCAACTTCTATTAAATACGCAATGTCGAAATCTTATTCAGACTAGACATATCTATCTTGATCGGGCTAGGCTAATGCAATGGTACACGTCTAATTTACCTTTCTAGAACCAGGAAACGTCTGAACGTACCAGAGCACAGTTCGAGATTGAAATCGCCGATAATTAAGGAGGCGCCTTTTTCAGAGACCCGTCGTCGAGTTACTTTCTCGAATAAAAGTGTCGAGTGTGCGCCGGTAGCACCGTGATTATCCATCTTGGAGACAAATTGCATTATACGAGTCGTACGTTCGCCACTGTATCGATTCATTAGCGTATCGTTCGCTACGGAAAAATTCGATTCGTGTTCGGTAGCCGGAATTTTAAGATGCGTCGAATTTGTGCAATTTGTTGCCGACATCGAGAACGGGACTACGCGCGCCTGCAATATTCATTAATATTCGCGGGTAATTAAAGAAATTCTCGAACGGTAATCGAGCGTAGTATCGGTTTCGTTTTCGTTGAACTTTCGACGGGAGCGTATAATACTTTCCAGGCATTGACACGGTGATATGTTCTCCTTTAGACGTGAACGCCGCGAGTTAATGACTATTGCTTACATTTATACGCAATTATCCGCACTCACTTAACGATTGCGCAACGCTTCCTTATCGAACGGACTATAAAACGTGCCTTCGCAGTTAAACGCTTGGGACACGGAACCCTTATGACCGTGTTCATTGAAATTTCCGTCTGCCTGTTCCCAAACGATTTCCCTCGAACCACACCGTTTACCAGCTCGTATATCAGTAAATTCGAAAAACTATAGAAGTTTCTATGCTCGTTTAATTGCCACTTTTTGTCCAACCGGAAAGCACGGAATTATTCATAAGGAATCGTCCGTTCCAGACACGGAATGGAATAAATCATATATCTCTTAATAGAATCAGATGATTTTTGATTGAATTCAATTATACGAAATACAGAAATGTTGAAAAAGCCAGAGATATACGAGCGAGCCGGAACGAGAAGTAATTTTCACCGTAACGAAACAGTTAAAACCTGATTTCGAATAAAAATGCGTATACGACAACTCGATAAGCAGCTGCGCAAGAAATCTGCATACATTGTAAGATACACACGCGAGTGCTCGATCTTTCGATACCGCGGAATTCCCAATACAAATCACTTGGCCGGGGATCTCTCTATAAATCGCGGTGCCGCAACCACCGTCACGTAAAAACGAATTTCTCCGGTTCGTCCTAATTACCAGCAGCCCGGACAAGTACGAAACAGCCGGCAGATACAGAGAGTCGTAGTCGGTCGGAGGCAATTCCACCGGAACGAGAATTTCCAACTTCAGTAGAACTCGATTTATCCGAACACGCCTGTGCGCGTGCAGTTCGCATAACTGGATCGGTTCGTATAATAGGAGCTCATTGATTTTTCCCGCTTTGTATCCCCGGAGTTTTCGCAGTGGAATGGCATTAAACGGTAACTCGTCGAGCTCTCGTTCCGACGCGCCGTATGGCGGAAGGAAATTTAAAAACGGTGCTCTCAGACCCGACGAACTGTTGGCGTAACGAGTCGGCATTATGGTAACGCACGGTGTCTCGCTGACTTTCCGGGGCACCCATAATTGTCCGCGTCGCGAATGACTCTCGGCGGTAGTACGGGCGATAAAAGTTGAGGGGCGGCCGTAAAAATTGGCAACGACGATCGAGCAAATGGAATTGAAACGAATGGAGTTCCGCCGGACGAAATGTCCCCCGAGCGAGCGTCCCATAGAGGCGGAGGATCGTTCGATGTCTTGTTTACTCTTCCCGAAGAGAACGCGGCCGCTAGAAGAACGGAATGAAAAAGCGAGTCAACGACATCGGAGAACGGAGCTGGCTGGCTGCCGGACCGATCGTAAAAGGATTTAGTGCCGGTTGTGGGACGAGGTCGTTCCCGGAGATGACGTAGTAAAATTTACAGCGGCCGTAGCGGCCGTGAAGGCCTTCTTCCGATCGCTCGGCTGGACCCTGCCACTTACTCGACGCCCGGTCACTCGTACCTTTCTGCTCCAGAACGCGCACTGGAAAATGACCTCAGACGTGCTGCATGCAGCCGCGAGTCTCTCTCTCTCTCTCTCTCTCTCTCTCTCTCTCTCTCTCTCTACGTACTACTCGCGAGCGTGACATTCGTTCGTTGCGTTTCCCGTGTCTACGCTCTCGTACTCGCGTTCCGCTGCCCACCGTGAAACGTTCAATCCGAGCGTAAATTACTCGAGCGAGATTTAATTGGCGTTTGATTTATTGGTTTTCCGTACGCGAGATTACGAAGCGGTAAAAGTTTTTCACTCAGCGGCGTTTTACGGTTTAATTGTTCACCGCCGGTTGATTTTCCGCGCGATCGAACGAACGAGTTACCTCGTGGACCACCATCCATCGAAACGTCAATTTCCTTCCCACTGGCCGTTGGGGGAGAAAAAAGAAACGTGTGCAGCAGGAGGCGATAAACGAAGGGAATAAATCGGATGCTACGCAGACCTGGTAGCTTGCCCTCGGAGGAGGCTGCCTTGCCCTCGGCCTGTCGGTGCAACAGCAACTGCAACCGCGGCAGCCGACGCGGTCGTTACGGCATTAACGCGTAAGTGCATAAGTGTGGACCGTGGTCGAGATAGAGCCGCTCTCCTGCGAGTCTAGAAAAGCCGTAGAGAAGGTTGTAGCCGCTGTAAACGATGCAAACGGCCGGGGTGAATGCACTTCTTCTCTCGCGTCGGATGCACCGCGGCGCGTAGCCGGAACGAGCGTCGCGGGTACAGAAGCGTCGATGCACCGCGTTTCGCGGACGCTCGCTGCGGGGCTTTTTAGAATCGTCTTTGACACATGCCCGCGACTTCTCGCTTTGTATCCGTTCTGCCCGTACGAGGACGCCGTCTGGGTGCCGCCGTTGTTTCTTCTGCCGGCAATTGGTGGCAATGGTTGCATCGGTCGCACGTACAACGGTGGTTAGACCAGAGGTAAACTTTGAGCTCGTTATTCCGCTTCGCAGTATTCTCCGAATTTTCGAGAAGATTCAAAGTTTGATATTTTATATAATCGCTTTTAATCGAGTGGTACGGTGTTGATGCTCGACAGCGAGGAAGATAGTATATCGATCGATCTAGAGATTATGTTCTTATTGTGGAATGCACTTGTCGATTTTTGTCGAGTAATGTTAAAAGACGTGTGTTACCAATCGTAGTTGATAGTGTTACTATGTAGCGTGAATTGATCGTGGCTGTAGTTCAAATGATAAGGCTATTTGTCTCTTATCTCCACTATTATACGAGTGTGCAATTTATATCAGGCACCACTGAACTGAAATTAGTGTTCCCCATTATTTTATTGGCAATGCCAAACGTCTGCGCTGTTGATTTTCCTCTTGTGCACCGTGATTTCGTGCACCACAGTTTAATGGCGCGATAAACTGGCGTTAACGTGATCGTAGACACGTGTACTGCCAAACGGAGTACGCGTTACGCGAATTTTCTCGATCGAATACATATCGATTCCACCTTGAAGAACTTATATAACAACTGACTTATCCTAGTAATCAAGCTTAAATAAATAATCAAATTCGATAAGATTAGATACACGCCACTCTCGAATGGTCCACTTAATCATAAAAATTACGAAATCGGAGAAAAATGAACGAAATCGGTATTTCCAACCAACAAATAGTTTGCGACAGTTTCGAAAATTAATCGCAGAAGCTACCGCTGAGAGGAACGAACGGCGAACAACTACTGACAGGCTCGTTGTTCCGGCTCCCGAGAAACGAAGCTGGATACCCCGAGGCAATAAAGAAGTCGTCAGGTCGAAAGAGTAGAGAAAGAGAAGCAGAGAGACTAGCGATTGAAAGTGTTTCGAGCGGGGTATTTGCATTTCGGAAACTCGAGGCGAGCGATTCCCAAGGCGCGATGGGGCCGTGGAAAAAACGATGCCAGCCTGGCTGGAAATAATTATCCGAGCTTCCCGTGGCGGCGTTCATTTTCGACGAGCAGCCGCGTCGCTGGGTAATGCAAATTTCGGAAAGCGGAGATTCGCGCGGACGTTCCACGGATATACGAACAGCGTAGTTTACGAGGCCCTATCCGCTGGCGCGCGCGTCTTCTCACGAGCCACGGCAGGCATATCTTATCCGCGCAAGGTGAACGAGGCAAATTTACGATCTTCTAGCCGTTTCTATTGAAAGAGCACACGGGGTGTACACGCACGGGGCCGAATGCACTTAACCGCGTTGTGTTTTCTGATTTCAGGTGAGTACAGCTGATCCACGACCGGGGACCACTCGCTGCGTCCTCGAGTTACGATCTACAAGGATACTGGACGCTTCGAGTCGCCAATGGGTAAAAACCTCTAATGGAAGGGAATTAAGTAATTCTCGCGTCGTTTCCACGAGATTTAAGACGGACTTTTGTTTTTAATCGACGAACGGTGAAATTGAAGATTGGTTTGAAGAGTCTCTCGCGAAAACGTGAATTCCTTAAAAAGGGTTGAGTATGTTAAATTTCTTCTTGGGATGGTACTAGTTTGGGGCAGAGTTATACTCGTACAAAGATTAGCAAGCAATTTTAAAATGACTATATCTATTTGCGTTTGAAATTTTCCACATAGAGCGATCGATATTTCGAGGTATGCTCATCTACGGATCACGTGTGTAAACGCGAAAAGAACTATCGTCTTAAGTATCTGAGATCCAAGCGTTTCAGATATGATTATACTGTCATAGAAATATTCGAATAGTTTCGTTACTCCCCTGCAAACGGTATTCAGGCAAAAGTTCGCTAGGAGAGAAAAATCGAGCGCACAATTATCGTGTTGCAACGCGATGCAATAACTCAGCGAGGCACCGCAAAAGACACGGAACGACGCCACGATTCCTTGAAATTCCTGGGCGTATAAATCACGAGGCAAGATAACAGTCTCACGGAAACCTCTCATACTCCGACCGATTTCGAACATCGAATACAAAAGTGGCGAGCGGAGTTCGTATGCGGGGCTCGTCCGCGGGCCGCCGCGTAATCTTCCAGTTCGAGGCCCGTCGTGACAATGATCGTTCTTGTCGCGCGCTCGAACAATGCGTAACCCAGACTCGATTTTCGGCACCGAACAATGCCGCATTGTCGGCTCGACTGGGATCGTTTCTTTCGCGCGGAACGCGGACGAGCCGTTTCGAGACGCGTGAAAAATTCCTGCTGGCCGTCCTCCGGAACGCGACGCAAGGTGTTTCGAAGGTGGTCGAAGCCCTCGTCGACAATGGTGGTCGCGTTGCGCAACCCAGTGACAGAATACGGGTTATTCCGTGGCATTCCTCGCGGTTTCGCGACAATACGAACCGCGAGCGTTGCGAGACGGCACCGGGTCACAGACGACGTCCTGTCTCTCATGAGCGTACAATGACGGGACTGACGTGGAATTCCGAGAAGAGCAAATAGGCTCCCTGGCGAATCTCCCACGAGATGCTTTCGGTTAACGAGGGACCCGCCTCCTCTGCTCGAATATCGCTGCAACGGGATGACAAAGGCATCTGGAATCTCCGTTTCGTAACGTTTCTATGCCCGTCCGTTCTTTTCCGCTGTCATCTCGGTCGCGTTGCGCCTGTCAATGGGAATCCTGAAAGAGTCGAGGATTTTCGTAACTCCGTTGGGAACGCTCGTGTACATGGATGGCTGCCAGATTGTTCGGAACACACCGTGCGAAATGGATAGGACGTTTCCTGAAGCAACTATATCTCGTGATTATTTTTGCTGTACGGATATAATTTTATTGAACACGTCAGATCCGAGGTATAGACGGATGACAGAAAAGCATTCTCTGTCTCTCGTCGCTTGAATACCCGAAGATGGTAACAATGAGCGCGGAAACGGTGCACTAATAGACCGTCAAACAGCCAGCTCGACGGTCGCAATTGCGCAATTAACCTTTGCATCCCACGCGTGCCCGAGGCTCGGGAAAAGGCTGTTTCCACAAAGAAGGGGGATTCAATCAGACATCGTGTGTCGCTGATCAGCCGTAATTGAGTAATCATCGCGACGCCCACGCGCCCCTTTAAAGATAGAACGTAGGGGCGCACGGAGGAGAGGGATTTCGAGGGAATTGCGAGCGGCGTCGTTAATTGTACGCACGGGCAGTGATTGCACCTGGTCGTTGCCCCGCTTTGTCGGCGCGACACGGTGGAATAACGTGTCGTAATGTTCGCGGCACGAACCAAGTCGCCCGGTTGGGGGTGGACGATCGAGGTTTTCGATGTCCTCCGCAAGCAGAGCGGAACGGAACAGAACATGAAACGCGGACCGCTGCGATTTACCGTACGCCGTTCTTCCGTTTCTTCTCGGTTGAGATCGAGGCGTTCGGAATAGAGCAGACCAGGCGAATAATATTTTACCGTTGAAACTGCTGCTTGTACGATAATTAATAAACGTACCGTACAACGAGCGTGTCGGTAACGTTACGCTTTTTCTCGTATCGGAAAAGATGGATGCGCCTCGGAAAATATCTGCGCACCGGGCAGGCCGCGGTATCCTCGTAACACACGTCGCGCTGGTAATCACGCACGGGCAGAGCTGTACAAGTTCTGGACCGTACGACTGGTTGATGTTCAACCACTTAATATTCCTCTACAATATATTCACTCAACACCCTCGTCAAGAGTCCAGGCGGTAGTGGTAGTAGTTAGAACTGAAATAAAACGGACAGTGTATCGCAAGGTGGATACGTTAATTTCCCCGAATAGTTTGGCGTGTGTGCCAGATGACAGAGCGAGGCGTCGTATCTCGCGAGGCGGAATTCCACAGGCGGCGACGATTTCCTGGTTCAAGTGCAACTGTCGAATACACGCACGGGCATTCCGCGGCAGGAATTTAGACGACATGGAAACGAGCCGCGCGATCCCTCTCTCTCTCTCTCTCTCTCTCTCTCTACGCGCTGCTCGGCCGTATTTATGCGTCGGGGCATTTATTACGACACGACGGTCTGCATCTAATAACCTCTGTTCCGCTGCGATGGAGAGTCGCGAACAGCCCAGCGATACTCGTTCCTACGGATGGGATCAAGTTCAACGCGCGCTCGCGAATCCGAGTCAGCTCGCGAAAGTTTCGCTTAACGGAATTTAGAGTTCTCGTGAGAAACCAGACCAGGACGAGTACCCGTAAGATTCGACGCTGCACAGCGGCATGAGAGAAGTTTTCTAGCTCACTGTCGCGCGTCTCTTCAGCTTGTAACTATTTCAAACGCGTCTCGAATCGAGGATTCTCTTAGAACGCTTCTTCGAACCCTTTAAATCCGATCGATGCTATTCGACGTACGGTTGATCCCATCCCTATCCGTTCCAGCCGTACGCGCGTGGCCCGTTACTCTTCTTCTTTCTCCCTATATTTCGCGCTCGTGTCCTCGTCACGTGTTTCTCATTTTCAATTGTGCTCGCCCACACCCGCGCGGCCCGCTCACCCTTCGCCTTCGAAAACGTTCGCGGCATGCACGGCGTGTAATTAATGTCACGGATGGCTGTCACGCGCGGGGAAATTAAACTCGCGAAAGATTGGCCGGCAGCGGGATCATTTGTCTGTTGCGCGGTGCTTCGTGTAACTCGACTGTACGCCGGCAGGTATATTAATGCGGTCCGTATTGTATTAACATAATGCGGCACGTTGGTGCCTGACATTTTTCCTAACAGTGGGAATGCCGCGTAGAACGGGTTAAGGAAGAACGCGCACGGTGGATAGGAGGGTGGTTTTGTTAGAAGGTCAGCCGTTGAATTTTAAGGAATTCAGCTGGGAACGAAGGTGTTCTTTACAGCTTTGAAGTAACCATATTCTTATCGTATAATACTATAGAGAATAAAAAATTCAGAAGAATTCTTACTTTTTAATGTAAGAACAGAAACATGTTGAACATAAGGTTGAAACACAGATATTTCGAGACTTGTCACCGTATTCACCGCTTATCAAGTTTTATCAAGTTTAACGAGTCAAGTCTAACCAATTAATCAGTCATAAATCATCGACCATTCCCCGCGCGAAACCTCCCACGTTTCCATCCAGAAATCCCCCTCGCAAGATCAATATTTATCAAGTATTTGGCAACGTCAATTAATCGCTGTATTCTCAACTGTTACATCCTCTCTCGTGTCACGACGAGAACCACTGAGTTACTAAACAGGGTAATTACAAACCAAACGGTATGCTCCGAGCAGGAATTCATTAAGTGCACAATAGCCTGGCATAGCCCGCGTCGGGAGTGATGTCGACAGGTAACGTTTTCACGTCATTTCTCTCGGTGCTCCTCTATTTTCCTCTCGTCTATCCGGCACCGCGCTCCTCGTTCTCGTCGTGCCTCTTGTTTCTCCTCGTTAATTGTTGTCGCGAGCAGTCGGCGGACACGGATTTCGAGCAACGAACGCGTCGCGTGGTCGCGTACGAAAAGCCGGCCGTATACCAATCAACAGTGATCGCGTCGACAATAAGAACGGCGTCGCGGCGAGCAGCGACGCGTCGATGGTTCCGCGACCAATTAAATCAGAATTTAATATCGGATTATTAAGTCAGCCTTGATAAATTACGATAGAATTGTACGGTGCGTGGAACCGTTTCTGACACCGGCAACGACTAACGGCACTTGTTTCGCTACACATTGTATGCAATTTCTCTTCTAGCCCGTCTCTTTTCCGCTCGCGTCATGTCGCGCGTTTCTCACTCTCGATCTCGCCGCGGAGAAGAACGCGTCCACGCTTCCTTCGGTGCTTGTTGCGTCTAATTATTACAAAGGAAATATTGTTCCACGCTCGCCGTGCCGCCGCGGAATTCGCCGTTTCGCGTGCTTACGCGACGCTTCGTGCGTCGTGCGTCACCCGTAATGGCCCGTAATGCTCGACTTTTTGCGAGGACGATCGTTTTCCTCTTGTTTCGCTCCCTCCTCACCTATGCTTCTTATTCCACCTCGAGTAGACTGGTGCTTCTTACTTCTAGCTTCGATTCGCTGGATTTGACGGCACCGGGGTGCGCGTTTAATAAACGATCGATATAATTAGCTTGGAAAGTTTCGAGGAGCTTCGACGTGCTCCTTTATCCCAAGGAATATATATTATGCGATGCAGCTATCTAGAATCCGTCCTGAATTAAACAGGTTCAATTTCGCAACGCGGTAACGGACGATTCTCGACTGATTGAAATTCCAGCCCCGTCCAGGCTTCCGGTTCCTCCGCGACCCAAAACTGAAATCGACAATACACATCGCGCATAATTGCGCTCATATCGCGCACGTGACGGGTCGCGGCGCACGTGCGCGTGCGCTCGCGTTTGACGCGCGCTCGACGAAAGAAAATTTCGACGACCCAGATCCGCTGGTACCGTTTCCACCGGTTAATTCCGCCGCGATTTAATTGCGATTTATCGGGATCGCAGAATCGTTCCGCGCGCGCGTTCCGTTCGTGCGCCGGTGCATGCGATTTGATTAGCTTTATCGATTACGATTAACGACATCGGCGGTCGGGATTTTTCCGATTCCAGGAACCGGACTCGGAACCGTTTCGGTTACGCTTGTTTGCCTGCCGGTTTCGTGCATAATAACGAAGCAGCCGGGTATTAGGCTTGGTAACGGTTCGATCGGATGAAAATCGTAGGAGTACAACTTGCGCGCCGTGTCTGAAGTAATCTGTAGATCGATGTTTATGTGGATGTACGAGGCTGTTTCGTGCAACATTGATTATCTAGAATGCCGTTCGAGAAAATGTTCTCTAGTTAGGAGGATATAGATACGCGATATTTAAATACCAGTTCCGATTTTTTTGGCCAACGTAACGCGTGATCCTGCTTTCTCATCTTCTCTCGAATCGTATCCCTCCTTTTTTTTCCGTTGCTGATGAAATAAGTCGTTCTATTGTAGGTAAACTAGTAGCACGTTTAATACCCCCGGCTGTAAAACTGTCGAGCGAGATATACCAATGAACGAATCGATAAATTGAACGGAGAACACGATCCCTTTTACTTTTACGACAAAATCGCCACGGCTCGGTTACATAACGCGATCGCGCAATTTACCCGTAATTAATTCATTCCACGGAGTCACGGATCGATCTGGAAACTTTAATTACGAGTTATCTGGTCTATCGTCTCGATTACATTGTCCCGTGGCCGATCGTGCGGCCGCGATCTTGCTCGGTGTGCGCGGCTCCATCGCCGTCAGATCGTTTGCACGATCTACGCCGACCCTATCTGTTTCGTTCTGTCTGCTTTCTGTAATACATGCATTACGTCGGAGGCCAATGCACGAAACGCACGCCAGACATTTCTTAAACCGCCGATTCACCTCTTGTTTCGCGGTAGAACGCGACCGGTTTGCTGGCGTCGCGATATAACCAGCCTCTACGCGCAACCAATGTTTTCTGCGTTTCTTTAAAAAGTAACGAAAAAGAAGAGAGAGAGAGAGAGTTTTTCGAGACGGTAATAAAGGAAATTTACTCGCAGTTACACGAAACCAAACGAAGAATTTCGAAATGCAATTTATCGATCGTCGAATGTGGGTCGTGATACTACGTCGTCCGCGTTACGAAACGACGCCAGCGTCGCGTCGTTTATTCCAGCCGCTCTTACTTCCGCTCTTTTTCGGCCGCGACTAATTTGCTCGCGCGCCACGATTCCACGTGCTCGCGCGGCGATTTATAGGGCGTCGGTTTCGTAGCTCGTCGGCGTCGGTAGTCCTCTGGTTAGCGCGAGATTTGTACCCCGTTTCCGCGGGAATATACATATCGCGCGTCGATGAATTTTACGAGCGGCGAGATTTACGCCGCATCGGGCCGTGCAAGTGCGCGGCGGCCGTCGCAATTTGTCTGCCAGCTGGATACAGTCGTGTTGGTTCCATTCAATTTTAAGCCCGGCTGTGATGTTTCAATTTCAATGCCCGACGGAATTAATTGGTTCACGACGGCAGAATTATCGATTCCGTTATCGATTATCGAACGTGGATATAAAAGAGGTAGCGCGCAGTGCAAGGTGGATTTGTTCGATTTATAGACGCGAGCGATTATAAATAATATATGGTTGGATAAATCGTTGGTCACCTTGGATAAGAAAACGGGTATTTTTAGCTGTGGTCGATATATCACTAGTTGACAAGAATTTTCTAAGGGATAAAATAAAAGTAATGGCGGTTTTTAAATGTCGATCGATAAGCGAGCGCGAAAGGCAATACGCGCAGAATTTAAAAGGAATCGAAGGAACGCGCGTAGAGTAACCACGAGGTCGCGACTGCGCAGCCGTGGCTCTAGAGTGGGGAAGTCTCTCAAATGCGAAATAATTAAATCCTCAGTCATCGTTCGTCTTTCGACGAGGAGGTTGTGTTGTGACGGTGCTCGCGAACGATCGATCAGGCTCGAGTGACATTCGCTCGTCTACGTCATTCACCTCACGGAAGTTCAGTGCTGTTGCTCCCTCGAATTCGTGTCCACGTTCGACAATTGACATTCGTACATTAGTTTCGAGTGCGTCGTAAGGGTAATAGTTTGTGCGCAGTTTCATTTCGTTTCACACTACGTCCCTGATAAAATATAATTGCAAGAATCGATCCCAGTGAAAGTGTTGACATTATTTTGGAGCGGAGCATGACGACGTACCTCGATTGATTTATCCGTCCCTAGAAAGGGTGAGTATTCGTTCATGCGATTCAATTATCATTATGTTAACGCATTTCCGTGTTTTTCCAAAAAATGCGACTAGTACATGCCATAAATAATATCTCTGGTAGTCAATAAAGTGCGACGACGCACAAAGTACAAAGGAGCAGAGTTTTTTTATCACCTTTGTTCGTAAAACTGTCAACACACTTTATTGAACTTGATAAGTGCTTCCGTGCTCCGAAATATATCACGTACTCGGACAATATCGATATTACCATCAAAATACAGCTGCTGGCGCGTTAGACGTACCAGCTATCGAGGAATCGATCGTTGCTACCCACGTATCTCGTGATTTTTCCTCGAATTCAAGTCTGGCTCCGGAAAAATCGGCTCCAATCTAATTGCAAACAAATTTCCACTTTATCGTGTATCATTGCACCGTCTCTTATCTAATCGCGTTCAAATGTATCTGCTAGCTCAAATATATACCCGCAGATAAAGGAATCGTGGAGCGAGAGATTACTGGTCGCGGCCAACTGGTTTAGAGAATTCGAAATCGGCTCGATCCACTCCGCTCGCATAAAATTAATCGTTCGAAGCTCGAGAATCGTGGCTGGCTGTTTTCATTTTGCTTGCTGCGTTCGAATAGAGAAGAAGAGCAACGCCGTCGCGTTGGATTCGAGCGTGTGCGGCTCCTGCACCCCCGAAACGCTGGGGTGGGTCCTTCCACCCACGGTTAACCGCGATCCGCACTCCTTTTTGTCGCACGCGCCGCGTGTGGTACGCTCGTGACCGGCCATTTCGTAAATTGGATTAACGGTCGTGCAGGCTGGATAATTGACCCGCCTCGTAATTCGTATGTTCGTTCCTCTTGGCCCTTTGTTGCGCGTACCCTTCATTATTCCTCGCCTGAGATACCTGGATGCGCTCGCGTCGTTCTTTTCTCTCTCGTTTGCATTTTTCTTTTTTCCACCTCGCTTAATTCCCATTCGTGGAAGGGCTGGTTTCTTCGACGAATCTATCCGTTGCGCGAGGTCAATCGTTCGGAATAATTCCGTGGACGAAGCGATGCGAAGGTGCGTTCTTTTCGAATGTACGAGTCGGATGAGTTGCGTTTAGAAGTATCCTTCTGGCGTAGCCCAGCGATTGTTCCTTTTCACGTGAAATAGCAGGAAACGAACGACGCGTTATTGTGACTCGTGAATAGAGAGGAATAATATTTTTGTACAGTTCGGCTAAGAAAAACACGGAGCTGTGTTATCATATTGCCAATCGTTCGGCTAGACCTACGAAGGTTATTCCAATATTGCTGGTTAGACAAACACGATCGATATTATTTTCAGATTGTCTGTGCTAACTACGCAGTATGCTAGCAGGTTTAATTACGTTTATTTTTCGTTGTTTTTTTGCTGCGTCGATGCTAAAGAAACATTGTTACTTATTCTGTAGCCAGGCTGTTGGTCAGAATTATTTAACCAAACGAAACTCGAACCACAGAATGTATCGGAGCGTATATCGACCGTTGAATGGTATTTCCAAAGAAGCAAAAACTACGCGGTCAATTAAACGCAGAATGTCCGCTGGCTGCTCTTAATTTCACTCGGGATTATTTGAACTCCACCAAAGGGACAGCGAATTAATTACAGAAATGGACGAAATGGAGCAACGCGCGCACGTTTCCTTCTTCTGCCCCGCGACTCGCGATTCGAGAACGATCCTTCTGGTAGTCGTGATTCCTCGTAGCTGTTATCCTTGACGAGTTTCTCGTACACACGTGCGCGGAAACGTGCCGTCGCCGTTTCAGTTTCAGCGTAACAAAAGGGGAACGAGCGTTGCATGCGAAAAATCTCATAGAAATCCAACGCGTTGATTGATACCCGTTTGTTTAGAATTCGTCTGACTCGCGCCGCTGCCTTTCGGATCTTATTTGGCCTGGCAGCCATGGCGCGCGTTCTAGCCGCGTCGATGACGCAGTTGAACCGTACGATTTCGAAAGGTTGATCCAAGATTTAAACTCCTGCTCGCGCCGATTGTTCGATACCGAGCGTTTCATTCAGCCCATGCGATCTACGCGATAACGCCTCGCGTTTGGAGCATCCGCGCGTGGAATCCGCGTTCGTCTGCCAATTCGAGCCCCGCGTGAACGTTAATTGAAACGTGGCTGTTCGCTAATTTATCATTTGGAAATCGGCAGAGCTTTATGGGAGAGCAGTGGATTCTACCGTACGCTTGAAATCCCGCCAACACACAGGGTGAAAAGCATCATTTTTCCGGGTGACACCGGTACAAACTACGCAGCGTGCAATTTGTCAGAGTCGTTAGAAATTTTCGACGCGAGTTACGAGAGAACCCGCCGTCTAGACGCGCCATTAATCGAGCCTCCGCGAAGTAATTAAAGTCACCATCGCTCGTCCCCACTCGCGTTGTTTCGCAGAACGATCCACTGTCTCGCGGACAAGGTGGCGAACGGGGTGGGCGGACGCGTCGAAACGGGGATGAAAAATCGGTTCGAACCATTCGACGCTTGTGCGAATCGTTGAAATCCCGCTACCAGTCCCGAGAGTGGTTCATTTTCCAATCTGGCATCGCGCCGCTGCCAGAATTGCGTAACGCCATATTTTCCTTTCCTGGTGTATATCGATACGAAATAAAAATCTCCGCGTTTCGAGTTACGACAAATCGACGTGGAAACCATGTTAATATCGACGGGATTTACGGGAGACGTACGCGGCTCGAATCTTACGTGACTCTGGTAAAGGGACTCCATAACCTACCCCTTGTTCCGCTTTCTCTTTCTTTCTGGCACGTCGCGGGGAGCACGCGTCCTGAACTGTACGCGTCGAACGGGTTACGCTCGTTATTTCTCCGTTAATTTCCGTGGCCACTGTTGCCACTGTGTTATTACAAACCGAGTGAAAGCAGGTGGTAATCACAGAACGTTCTCGATTATGTAAAATTCGTCGACGGTTTAATTAACGCACGCGTTGCGGCGTCGGTTGCGTCGTGGTGGACGATGAGAGTGTCTCTCTCGAGGGATCGTTGGTGAGGGAGCGGTTCTTCTGGTCGGAGTTGAACGAGTTTGAACGTGGACGTTGCACAGGCACAATTAAATTAGGGAATCGTTTACGTTGTAGACGAAATACATGGACGTTCTGTACCGGTTGTACTGGAAACGTGTCTTTTCGTCTAGTCGATCGCGCGGGTTACGCAACAACCGGTTGCGATTTCTTTTCCGGATAACCAGCTGACCGAATCGTAAACGTCACTAATCCGGGGAAGTGTCGTAACGGTAGCTTTGTCAGCGTTTCAATGCTGTAATTCGACAGAGCATGCTCGGAAACCTTTTGTAAGCTCGCACGCGATCAAATGGTTGTAGAATTTTTCAAAATGACATTCTACTTTTATAATCGGAGCGTTCAGAGCGTTTCAATGGAACTTGAACGACTTTATTTGCATCTCTCGAATTCCTTGTGTCGACTATTATGGCGTGTACTTTGGATACACGAGGAATGCAAATTTTTCAGGAAACAGGTACGTGCCTCTCGCGTTATTCACCAATAATGCGAGGTCGTCCAGTTAGATGACTCACTGTGTGTTCTCGTGTAACGCAAAAAACAGTGGCGGAATATCGCTTTATTCGAAACGCTGTACAAAGCGATATCGTTACATAATCTTGTTCGCTGTTTCGTAGCTGATACGAATCGTACTATCATTGCACGCGAGGCTATAAAAGTAAAACCGAATACCTACGCGTAACTTTATGACGCTGCGTATCCACTTGTCGTTGCCTTTTTTTTTTTTTGTTCTTCGACCGCCCAAGTACTTGGACGTTAAACAAAGTCGTATGTAATCCTGACGTTGCGATCCAACTGGAAGTAATTTGATTTTTTCCACCGTCGAATCGATAAATCAATATCGACGTCCGTTTAATCCACGACAGGTTTCGGGAACGCGAAAAAAATGGTCGGAGGTTAAACAGTACGTAGAGCAGGATCTCGAATCGGCTCCTCGCAGCCGGTCGTCCTTGCGTCGTAATGAAAGATGCAAGAACTCCACCTACGTCTGTTTTCTTGCCTTTGAAATGTCACGGAGAAAGGCCGCGTTGCTCGCCAAGAACGTGCTGAATATGTCGACCCGCACCTGTGCGATTTAACGTGTTCTTACCCTACCTCGTGTCGTCTCCTCGCCTTTAACGCGGTCTATCGTACGAACCTTCGCAATTAGCTCTCGTGCACGGCTATTCGCTAATGGCTCTGCGCGGTTAGACCTTGGTAAATTAAAGGGGAGCACCATTTATCGTAATTGTATCGCGATAACGCGATATCGCGTGCGAATTGGAAACTGTTACTTTTTAATCGAGCAGACGGACGTCCGATGGCGCACTCGCGAAGCGCAGACCCCTCGCGATCCTCCTGTTCGGTATCGCCATCGAGGCTGGCGTCGGTGTACCCCGATTTTTCCTTTCATGCATCGCCCTTCACAGTGTGTCACCTTCGAATACCTGCCATGCGCGTTCAATGCAAAATTATTCATACTCTATGACGGCGGACATATGGTCGAATATCCTTTCGAATCACGGCAATAAAGCTGTCAATGCCACGCTAACGTTCCCAGACGTACTGACCTCATACGTTTCTTTCGGCGCGTACTTTTTTGCCCCGTCGACATTGACGACCACGCGATCTTGCCTCGCCGCGTTCGTTGTTCGATCTTTTGAAATTCGCAGACGATGAATACCAGTCGATTGGTGAAAGATCGACGGACAAACAAAATAAATAAATCGTACGAACGATAGCTATCGCGATCGTTCGACTCTGCTCCTGAACGTAGTAATTTCTGGTTAAGGGGCTATCGTAACTGGTCCAGGTCTATTTTTACCTTCGCTAACCTGAGCAACAGGAACATGAATGAAATGAAATGATAGGCAAATTGCCAAAGTGGTGTCTATTAATAGCCGGCAGGGTGGGGTGGAGAAGCTGGAAGGGTTTTTGATGGCGAAACGTTGCCATCCAGGAACGTCGCTCAGCCGTTCCACTCGATTAATTGGAATTTATCACGAACGTCTTAATTTAGCTCATATTTTCGTGTAATTATCGGTCGCGTGTGGAGTGTGCAACATTTTCGATCGTTCGAGTGTAAATCGTGCGAGCTGTCAGCGTTAAATTTCACAGGGATGCTGGGACGGTTACATTCTCGGGACCCGGTGACACTTAACGTACCGTGTAGCAGGTAATACATTCGTTTTAATCGAGGGTTGGTAAGAATGCGACGCATCACTTCTTCTTCTAATGTTTTCTAACGAAGTATAGAGGAATTTCACGGTTAATGAACTTGCACAAAGCTCCGCTTCATCGTGCGTCTTGGTGAAACGCGTTACTCGAACAATACGATCCTTGAGTGAACTATACAATCGTAACTCGAATAAATCATTTTAATTGCTCGATTCCTGCTACGCGATTCGATCAAATCGAGTCTCAGTTAGATCTCGTTTAATCGCTAGGTTGTTTCTAATTTTTGGAGGATCATTCAGCGACGCGCGAACTTCTGTGACGCGTTTCTCAAGGTCCGGGTCAGCCGAAAAAATCACGAGGAACACACAGAGCCATATGGCGAACACGTGTTTCTCCGCGTTACCCTAGACCGAAATACGGGTGTAAGAGCGTGTGGAGCCGTACACCGTGACCGCGATGTATTTCTGGCGTTAGCACGCCTGTTCCACCCTGAATCCCCTTCGACGCGAACGGGGGTCGTAAAGATCGTTGATATTTCGCTTGGTATATCCGTCGCGTCGGCCACCAGGTTCGAGGGGCCCGGATTCCGCGTGATCGCCACTCCGGATAAATGGATCTCTGTCTTCTATAATTATCATTCGCTTTTCGGGAGTTTCGTTAGATATTTCAGGGAATTTCGACATGCCAGTAACTTGAGAAGTCGAGTCTTCCTCTGACTCGAGACTCACCCTCTTAATCGCTAGAGATACTTCCTTCGTAATTACCGATATCGCGGTACGATTGTATTTTAATCATCTGATCGCTGGTTTTATAATCGTTTTATGCGATTTCGAGATCTCGATAGATCCGATTGAAGTTGCTAACCGAGGTGTTTAGAAAGTCGTACAATACACGTTAAGTGGATACGGGCATGAATAGTAATTTTATCAGCCGGTTAATTCGCGGTGTTACGAGTGACTCGTGGAATTACTTGGAATGAATTGCACGATACGATGTTACAGCAGACTGTCGCTTATTCAACGTGTTTGATTTTTCCTAGCTATCGTTCCGCTGTAATTCCTGCCGGGTAACGTTCTCAACGCATTTCACGAATAGTTAGGATCGTGCGATGCAATCTAGATCGAGCGTTTCCGTTCGATCGACACAGCTTGAACAAGTACTGTAGCGTTGTTTGTTTCGCAGATGAGATCAGTGAAATTGACACGCTCGTAGATTTTCTAGACAGTTCGTTTCATCGTTGACTCGAGCTGTCGATCGAGAAATCAACGGAGGTTGATCGTACAATCGCACTCGTGGATACGAACGTATCGCGAAACGAGGAAACCACCGAATTACAGCGACACTTTTGAAAGTTGATCGATCGTACGCGTCTGAACGACCACGGTAACGATCGCGGTTAGATCGTTACGAAGACAATCGAGTAAGCGTCCACGATTTTTTCTCTAATTATTCCCGTAGGAACGGAGTCGTGCGATGGAATGCGATGAATTCATCAGCCTCGCGTTTAATCTTGGAGGACAATTAAGCAATTATAGGAACAATGGGACCCGCGTTTAATTGATAGTAATTTCACTGGAGTAGTGATGAAACCGCGGGGATCTCGCGATCGTCCGTAAATATCTCCCCAAGCGTGGAAAGAAAATCCATTTTCTAGGCAATTCGAAAGTCCGTCGCTGCGGGAGTTTCTCCTAATTGAGACGGCTCCTTGGTTTTAAAAGCGAGTGGTGTACTCGTAACAACCGATAACCGTTCCTCGCGAACTCTGTGCAACAAAAAATGAGACGCGTTCGAAGCTGTCATCCGAAATACAGGATAATTCCGCATCAATTCTTATTCCACGTTAGCAGAGATGAACGCTTGCGATCAACGCGTGTCTCTACATACGCGTTATCGCCAATTACCAGGTTTTTTCGGTGTCGCGCCATTTCGAGGCAAGTGATTTCCATCGTCGCGGTGATTCGGAGATCCCCGTAGCGTGAGTTGTCGAAAAAGAATGTCCCCGGTTGCGCGATAATTCCGGGCAGTAATCGTAAAAATGTCCGGTGAAAACAGGGACGAGTCGAGATCCGGAGTGCACGGTGCGTCATGACACCGATCCGAGCGACGGAGATGAAAATTTCTACCTCGATCGCGGCTGCCTCGTCGCCGTTTCGTTCGCGTGGATCCGCGCGCACGCATCGCGGCTATTTCTTCTCGACCCACTTCCGCGCGAGCGATCGGCGTCGCGGGTGTATCGTCTCTCAGGTTTTCTCTCGTCGCCGCGGTCGATCGCGGCAAGTGCAAGTGACACACTTCGACCGCCGCGACGCGTCCTCTTCTCGCGTCGTTCTCGAATACCACCGAAAAGACTCCCGGAAGAACCGTCTAATCGACGGCTTTCCCGTTCACCACGGTCGATCGTCGTCCGGATAGCTCGCTCGCGGAACGAAATTGGGCTTGTGATTTACGATCCAGTAATTGAACGCGAAGGAACGGGAGGAGAAACTGTTGAAAGAAAATGGAAACGGTGAAAGGATCGCGTCGGTAAATATTTGATGAATTGTTGGCATACTCGTATGGTATACCATTTGACGATTGGTAAAACCATCTGGCGTTGACTCAGGCTAGTGATTGGGTTTCGAGATTGCTGGTCATATTGAATGCGTAGATATGCTAATTAATTTCACGGCAGTGGTAATCGGTGGATTGATCGTTTCAGCGGGAAGGACGCGAGGCACCCTGTGCCGGAAGTACATCGCCACTCGAGCGTTTCTCTCGAAAATCGATGGTTCCATCTGCTCTCGAGCGAAGCGTCGCGTTCCGCGAAGGACGATTCTAATTTTTCCAGCCGATCGATCAGAGATCGTCCGCTTCGCGATGAATCGTGTCGTCGTTCGCTCGTTTCCCTTGCACTTTCCTCGGTAGCTGATTATCGTGGGAAGACGGGACGGTTCTCACCGGGTCTGCGCGTCCACGACGGGGAAAGCGACCTACGATTTCGATGATCTCTCGCTGCCGATGGCATTGATCCGATGTTTCGAATCACCTCGCGAAATACTCGACGGAGGCACGCGAAACACGCGGAAACGCGCGAGCGAGCCCACGGCATTATATAAGATTTATCTGGCGTTGGTTCAACGAGTCGTGGACCGGTCCTTTTTTTGTGGGACCGTTTGGAGACGCCACTCCGTCCGTCGGCTAATTAATATCCGCGAATTAATCGCGATTTAATACCCATGGACGGACGGTATTTCGATCCGTGGACGGCGGGAAATTTGTGGGATCTCCTTTTTAGTCTAACGACCCGCGGAGTAATGCGATTTTCACCAGGTTCACAATGATTTAACGTCGCCCGTGCGATGAAAAACGAAAGGATTTGGATTTTTCCTTTGTCGGACAGATATTTCTTATTTCGCGGCGAGTCGCTACTGACTGGTAATTGTACGGCAGATTAATTTGTTTACGACGAAAGAGCCACCAGGAATCTGCGGATTGCACTTTCTTCGATCGTTAACTGGGAAAAGATACAGGTTTGTTTTTTGCTTGATAATACGTCGAGTGGAAAAGTACGAAGAAAGTTAAGAATCTTGATAATTTAACGTGATTGCCGGCGTTGATCAACGGAGAAATGAATAATGGTCTCGACGATGGCCAGGGAGATAAATAATGCACGACGCGTGATTGAATTTACTCGAACCTGTAACACATTTGCGATACGGATACATTTATCGGTTCTCTTATCCCGTAGTTTCATTTGAACAAAAGTTTTAAGCTCGTATCAAATTGCAACAATGTTCGCTATAATCATAGCTACAGATATCGATAATTAACATTCTTATCCACTAGATAAAATGGAGCCTTAATTGGAGTCTGATATCCCTCAACAATTGAGTCTACATTTTTGAATTTTCCAGATTCTAAAATAATTGATCGAGTTAAGCGTACGAGAGAAGCGTTCGTCGATGGAAAATCAGCCAGCTTCGCCTCTGGCGTTCGAAGGTTAGCCAAACCGATCGGACGATTGCAAGAAACGGTTACGAGTGTCCGGAGTGCACTGAAAAAGACGTGCAAAGCCTTCCCCGCGACATTATCACGGGTCGTAAATCACCTAGTAACCAGAAACCCTTTAAACACGTGCGTCACGTACACGCGTAGCGACAACGCCGAGCAATTAGTTGCTGTCTTCCGCGGTGCTAGAGGCGAACGGTCCACTATTTTCCACCATCCCCGTCCGCTTGTACTCCTATCCTGTTTATCTATCGATGTGCCTATTAATTTCCCAGGGTTTTCTGCCCGCTACCCGGCGTTCGTTCGTCGATCGATCGTTTTTACGCGCGGCAGCCGGCGGTCGTCGAGTTTCACCTGGTTTCCGGTAAAAATTCTCACTTCTGCTCTTGATTAAATGTGACGTAGAACGCGACGCTTCCTAGAAACGGGATAACGAGTTGTAATACGTAATGAGCGTCGTAAAACGCCGCGTTGAAAACACCAACTGCTTTCCTGCGACTAGAGAAATGTGTATCGGAGTGGTTAGCGGATGATGAAAAACGGAGCGTCAGTGAGAATTGAGTTTCTTTTCGTTTCTATAACGGAGCGCCTATCGGCTGCGAGTTTATTGCCGGTTGATTTATAGAAGTATCCTTATCGGGCCGCAACGCGTGCATATTGAAATGAATAAGTGACGCGCGCGACAATAAATGCCTTGTGCTGTATATCAAGTCGAATAACAGACAGTCTGTAATATAGCCGGGGCAATAAGAAACGCGGTCGATTATGTGGAAGCTTTGGTAAATCTTGCGGATGGTGACACGGAACGGTGCCGATTTAGCATGGAATTCTCTTCTATTTGTCAGGCGTTCCTAGATTTTCCATTTCGAGATGAGTAATGATACCGCCATTTCTTTGTCGCGATACCTTGAGAGCAAAGCGAACAGCTTTGGTGCTTTTTCTTTTATGTGCGTCGAGAAATTTGCTTTTCAAATATTTCAGATGCATCTGCAGACGTAGGCGAGGTGTCCTGTGGGTGTTAAATGTCATTGGCCCGTTATGTTCCTGAATTTCACTTTAATCTAGGGATGATTATAGCTGTTGCGGCAGTGAAAATGGTAAATTATAGCAAAATGACTGTAAGCACGTTATGGTGCGAGGTTGTCAACACCTTTCAACCTCTTTCCCAGTCCAAAACCGCACGTACATCAACCTGGATTCTCCATGCTACCTCCAACAAAGCAACAGGAATATTGAAGGCTATTAGGTGGCCAGCTTTCTATTAACTGTCGGTCTGATAACTTTCATCTGACATTTCCTTTCCAGGTACGCTATTTGCGGCATTCCTCGATTTTATCTCTTCGTTTTATAACAAACGATACCTTGAAATCTGCAACACCCGTACTCGCGTGATACTTTATCTACTTATATTTTTCGCGAATCTATCGCCGAGATACCAGACAGACATTACTTCTTCTAAACTCCTTCGGCTTTTAATCACGAGACTGAAAATCAGTTCGAACGCGATTCGACGGCGAGGAGTACACTTTTATCCTCAAGTTTCAAGTCGAACGGTGTTCGGCTCGCAATTTACGGGACACGATTTTCAGGGGGAGCGTTCAGCGTCCCGCGATAATTCCGCCACTTATCGTCGCCGCCGTTGTAAAAGCGGCGACGGTGCGAACGGGGCATTAATTATACTTCGCAGCCCGTTCCTTCGGTCCATTTTCATCTGGTCCATTTGCGCGACGGAATCCAGAGGCGCCCGGTTGCACCCGTGATTTACTCGTGTCGCGGTATCGGCCGCCGATACACGTGCGGCTGCAAATGAGGCGAGCGATGGGGCGCCCCGCGGCGCGTGAAAGCCCGATCCGAACCGAGCCACTGTCGAAATGGCAAAAAACTCGGAAGATTTTAACGATCGCACGTGCAGCCCGCGCGTAACGCGATGCAACGAGTTTAACGAGCCCGATGTTCCGTTAACCCGCTCCATCCGACCGCGGGGGCACGCGGTTCACCCGGGGTTGTTTCCCCGACGAGCTTTTTTAGCGGCCAAGGTGACGGCCGGTCCAACGTCGGTTCGACTGCTCTTGGGAACTTTTCAGCAGAAGTTACGTTACGGCTTTCACTACGCTCCGGCGAGGTGATTATTTCAGCCTTAGCCCAACGTTAATGGTAAATAAATGTGCTCTCGAGACACTCGCTGGTGTGGAGAACGCGTCGTGAGAATTTAAAGGGGTAAATTACGATCGTGATTCTCTTTACTCCAAAGTTTCGAGGTATTATCTTGCGCGATGTAACGATTGTGCGACAGTATGTTAAATTTGGATCCTCTGGGTGGAGAGATAGCACAAGTATAAAAATTTGACGGGAATTCGAAGGTCGATAAATCACGTTGTTCAAAGAAAAAATTGTACGCGTTGTAACGCGTACTCGAGCAATTGTTTAGGTATATTTGTCTAGGAGATAAGATCTTTATACTGGCGTGAATCTTTTCGTACGAGTTCCTTTATCAGCGTAACGATTTTTCAGAAATTGTATCGCGTTAGCAAGACGCGGGCGTGGTTTCGACGAAACGAGTGTACATATTTGTAGAACCTTGGGCAGAAAATTACAGATACGCTCGTGTGTACGGGTAGGAATAAATTACAAGCAATTATTTAAATCGGGCCGGTATCTTTTTATACGCCTTAAATCGTATCGCAATTACACCGGCGTCTATTATCAGCGCGGTCGCAATGATTTCAGTTAAAAGAACCATTCGGAATGTTAATTACTTCCATAAAGATGGGCCAGCTTTCACGTGGCTTAGTCATCGGGGCGATAAAATAGCGCGAGCGATTGCAAGATCGGGAGCGTAATCTGGCGATGCGAGTTTTATGCGGACGCGATGTTATAATTCGAGGGCCGCGCGCCCGGAAAGATCCCCTTTGTTACCCCTGCGTCCAATTTTACGACGTCCGCCCACAGGATACATTAACATTCGCATTACATCGTCATTATCTCTGTCATTCCGCAGTGCCATTAGCATCATTACTTGGATCCTTGTCGGATCATTATCAAGTATTACAAGGCGCGCGCGTTCCTCTCGTGGGAAGAATAGATTGTAAACTTGTACCCCTCCGTTCCTCGATCTCGTGTCCACGCTGATTTACTTTATGGCTGCGCCTTTCACTGTCGTCGCTACGAAATCGCTCGTCAAATTAGCGGGACGATAGCCGCGCGCGGCTGTCTTTAAGCCGGGGAAAAAGTGAATTACCTGCGCGACCCGAGGACTATCGCATCGAGCAAGAAGGAGGAGGAGGAAGTCCGCGAAACTACGAGGAACTCTCGTTACAGTCTAGAAATGATTTCGAATACCCACGCCTCCTAAATGTTCTACGAATACTTATCAATCAATTATGGTTATTGGTACGTCTGCCTACCAAGCGGCTTCTACGCCCATTGATCAAGTAATTAATGCACCGGACAGCCAGCACTTAATCAACGTATCGGTCGATAGATCGCGAGAAGCTCGATCCACGACGGAGATCGCGCCTGTATCAAGTGGCAGCCTCCTGCCGGCACTAACATCTGACCTTCTTCGATGGATTCAAGGCCAGCAGGAGCGGCTGGAATCTTCAGAAGGCCGCGTTGCTGCTCCGTGAGAGAGATCATATTCGAGTCCGGTAGGCAGATTCACCCAGATGAACTTAAGCCTCGACACCCAAGACCTCGGTATCGCCGGGCCACGAGGTGCAATATCTTCCAGTCACGTAGAACTTATGTAACGTCGACGCTTATACGCGCGTATCGGCTCTCTCGCAGCCGCTCGGATAATTAATAGTCGGAGTGTTCACTTTCCGACCCCCTCGCACACCATCCCGCGGTCTGGTGCTTCCTTTCGCCTCGTCTCGTACCACTTCTCTCACCTATTCACCGATTTCCCTTCGTTTCCCACCCGTTCCCACCTTTTTCTTGCTTCGTCCGCGTGACGCGTTAAACGACGCCGCGTTTTGTCGAGCGCGCGCGTGCTTCCGAGACAGTCGAATCGCATCGGTTTGTTAATTGAATCGAAGACCATCAGCGCGACGCGTGATTTACGAGTCGCTGATAGATCGTGATCCTCGAACGGGGAGCGAATATGAGGATTACACGCGTGGAATGTCTCCGCGCGGGCCCTAAATCATCGAGTCCGCGGCTTCTTAATCGATTCTGTTAGGGGTAGCGCTGCTAGTCGTTCGTTTCTTGCCTTTATCCCGTTCCTGTTTCTCCACTTGTTTATGGCCGTTTCGAACGTACGCTCGCGATCGCTGTGCCGCGCGTTTCGCGACGATCATCCGACGGCTCTCTCGTAATTGATTTCAATTAGACGGTATTAAATATTCAGAAGCTTTAAACGGGGACGCCTCGCGATTCTAGCTGGAATTTTCATACTTGTTTGCGATTTTTATTTCGCCTCGTTATCACGATGAATACTCGACGATAGAATACGAGGACGCGGAGTACGATTTAAAATGTTGCCGCGTCGATTTACTCGACGGGGGTATTAAGTAAGAGAATTAACGGGGAAATGTAATCATCGACGGTAGCCAATCGGTTCCCCGGCCTTGCGATCACGTAATAATCGCAGAACCTCCAAGTTTATTACGCTGATCGGTTTCTACTCCTAATACCTATTACCCTTGCCGGTATTGTGTTCGCCATTCGTTTCACGTTCAAGGTTTCCATCAAATTACTGCGCAATGAAGCAGCTTTTTTCGTTCTATTTTCTTCGCCAGCGACCACTGTGGCACGATTTATTTAAATTCCCTTGGCGTAAAAATCTCGGCAATTTCTGCTGCCTTTCCACTCTTTTTCTTGCATGTAATTTGTATCAATTTAAATTATACCGACTTTCTCAGCGCAGCATTCGAATTATACTTGATAAGCATGGTTCCATAGAGCGGGCACGATTTTTAGGTTAAACTCTCCTTGTTCCATAAGGTTGATTTATTCGCAGCCGTGTCCTTTCGCATATAGCTACCTCGACCCTGATTTTATCGAACATCTCTGCTGATCCATCATTCCTGGCTCACGTAGCGATGGGTCCAAAGTCAGTTCGAATACATTTAACTTCGACAAGACCAACTGCTACGATCCAGTTGTTTTATTTAACGTCCGCCTTCTTCGTTTCTTTTTCCATACACTTGGTTGCAAAATTAATCGTTACGAAACGAGCGTGAAAAGAGTTTACACGTCTCGAACGAACTCCCCCATTTGCTGAAACATGTCCCCTCGCCTTATCTGCCAGCGGAATTTGCCACAGTGTTTGCTGATTAGTCATAAAACAACACCTTTTTATTATCCGTTCGAGAATCGCCACGCGTAACATTACACCGTGCACGAAAGAAGCTGATCCTGAAGAAAGGCGTGTCGGTTCCATCGCTACTCGTAACGAGACCGTATGCAAAACGAATTAGTACGTTCGCCAGATGGTACATATAGAGGAATAAAAAATGGTAAAAAAGGAAGTATCGATTGCCGTGAATCGACTGACGTACAGCTCGATCGCGTCCTTGCGGAGTCGCGCGTTTCGTACGCTCCAGGTTGATTTATCGCTCTTTTTTTGCCAGCCGGTTTCTTTCTTGGCCGAGCTGTTAAGCCGATTAACCCAGATTTTCGCGCTGGCACGCGTAGGATTATCACGTTACGTTCAATACCGCTAATGCACCCGGACAGCTTTTTAATTAACATGAGGAAGTCGCCACGGCGAACTGGTATCCGCTGCTTCTTCTTTTGCGTTCGTCACTGCCTGAGAGTGTTCTCAAATAGTTCTCAAAGTATCGAAATCCACGCGAGAGAAGCGATACGACCATCGATTCAACCACTGTTTCCTGAGTCGTATACTCTTTCAATTGCCGATTCTCACACACGCGTACGCTCTCTCTCTCCCTCGTTCTCACTTCCTCTCCCCCCTTCTTCGTTAATCTGAATATTTAAATTCGATGATCTTAACTGCTTACTCTTCGCTTGTTCGATGGCCTATAAAATTAGCGTGTTAAACACCATTTTACGATTCCCATAAATTTTCGACCACCATCTGGCCGCGTAGCTGTTAAACGGACATTGTCTCTGACCGAACGCTTCCTAGTTATCCGCATTGTTGGTCGAGCGGTGATTTGAATGGAGGATCTAGGCGGACGCGAGTCGATCCTGCGGTGTGGTATTCTTTAGCTTGGCGTTAGTTTCTCGTCTAACGAGCGGTTGTGCAACCGAATCGACGGCATTGTACAGCGTTTGCCACCGCGTGCAACGATCGTCTCGCATAAAGCTGTCCTTTGCGAACGAACCGCGAGATACCAGTGCCCCGAGTCCGCGTTCTATCTGATCGTCACGCTGT
This sequence comes from Xylocopa sonorina, assembly GCF_050948175.1. Taxonomy (NCBI): domain Eukaryota; kingdom Metazoa; phylum Arthropoda; class Insecta; order Hymenoptera; family Apidae; genus Xylocopa; species Xylocopa sonorina. The sequence continues at coordinate 6,496,064 of NC_135197.1, read as the reverse complement.
TATTCCGTCCCCAGATTTCGCAGCCGGGTATCAAAGCCGCGCCTTCGACTTCGTAAACCTTCCTGCGAGGATAATTCCCTGAAAGCGCCTCATTCTCTTCGTCCGCGCTGATGAACACGGGCCCCCTCAACGATAGGAGAGACCGTAGATCTCCTACGCGGAGTCGCAGCTCGAGCTGTCGCTTAATTGTGGGATTAGCGTTGCGTTCAGGGTGCTTTTGTTGCGACTGAATGGCTTCCATGTGCGCGTCTCGTTTCGAGAATTGTCTCGAATCGAAATTGATTGACTTGACACGCGAATCTGAGAGTCGTGCTTGGTGGAGATTGTGCAGCGAATAATTTTTGTGTCCCTTCGACGGGAGGTCGTCTCGTTTCTAAAACGATCGCTTGGAAATCGTGAATGTCGAAAGTCCTCGAGACGCAACACTTTCTTCACCCAGCGGAAATGACAGAGTCTATTTCTTGCTAACGTTAATTGAATCAGTGACACGGTAATTAAGCACGCGATGAAATATACTTGAATTCAAATGAACGTCTCTCGCGCGACTTTTACCTAGCTTTGAGGAACACGTTTCTGGTCGTGCAAAAAATCCGCTCAGCGGATTCGAAATGAATGCGTGGCTGGCAATCAGCTACGCTCGCGACGCTGACTCGCGTTACAATTAATCGCATCGCGCCTTCGAGTTTTCCACGACGACCGCCGATCGATCGTCGCAGATACACGCGTCGCTGGTTCGCGGCTGGTTTCGCGTAAAGTTTCGCGTTCTAGCCGTGGTATCATAATCGTAACAAACGTATTCCATCTGATTAACGGGTTCGCGGCTCGCGACTTATTAATGCGCGCCGTAACGATCGTAACATTCTATTAAAGTCGCGGCAATAAATATCGCGCCGGTAGCCGTATCGCCATTAATTCATCGGATTTTTAAGCGGGGAACGAAAATACGAGTTTCGCGAGGCCTCACAGTGATTAGCTCGACGACTAGACCGGCGTTTGATCGGTTCACTTAACCAAAAGGTAGATACGTACACCGTTGGAGACCAATTAACGCGTCGCCGTTAATCATGCCGCGTATTTACGTCTATCCTTGATGTTTCAAGCATCCGATGCCAGTGCGCGAGGCGTCCTCGTGCTTCTTTCTCCTTTTATCGTCGGTCGTTTCGTCGCGTACAGGATTTATCGTTTTGTTCCAGCAAAATAAACGAATAAGAACAACAACGTCCGCGTCTCGCGTTTTACGTCGAGCCGTTCGATTAAAATTGTCGTCCTTTTTGGAAAGTCCGATCGGTTGATTTAAGATTCTCGTTTCGTAGTCAGAAATCGAACGCCTCTTCCAGAAAACCGCGCGACTTTAATATCGTTGCTTGCGGAGAAACGCGAAAGAACAGCCGAGACAGCAGCGGTCACGAATGTCCTCCGTGCTCGAAAAGCCGAGAAATGCGAGCGCGTTTATAATATCCTTAGCTTCCACGTCACGTTAGGAAGAGATGATAGTCGTAAATCTTTGCGAGGCGTCCTAGGTTACGACGATATTCAATGAGAAATATATAGAGCGGCTGCCGGTTGCTCGTAACATATTATTGTCGGTTTAAGTGGATCATTAATATTCCCGACATCCGTGAGAACGAGCCATTAAAGATGGATCAACGACACCCGCGCGCCGATCATGCGAGACGAGATGTTATCTGTTCATTGATATTCTTCCTGGTGATCTATCTCCTCGCCTATTGCACCGTCGTTGGACGAGAATACTGTCGCCCGTGCTCGTTTCTTATTTATCTCGAACAATTTATCCACCTCCTTTCGGTTGCTCGTTTTACGACGTGATCGCGTGAATCCGCGGATCCTCTTAGCCGTGGCAAATCAGGTAGAAGATGAGGAGCAAACAAACGGGTCGCGACAACCGCCGCTGTCTCTTCCGTTTCACGTAACCTCGTGGAACCGCGCGCAGGAATTTGAACGGCACGCCCGATGCATCGGTTCGAGGCGATCCGGATTCGTCGCGGGTAATGGAATGATCGAGCCGTACAGCGTTTCCCATTATACGGAATGGGAAGAACGAGGAATTAAAGTTTTCACTTTAATTAACGTCCCGCGGAATCTGCTTTCTACCCAGATGCCCCCGTCTATCCGTCACGGTTCTAATAAAAGCTCGGCTGTCTCTCGACAGTTTCCACGTTCATTGATCTCGCAACGAGAGGTCCAGAAAATCCGAGCCATCGCGGAACCGAGCGGCCGCGAACCGAAATAACTCGGAAGAACGGCCGCGCACAATAATCCCGAGGCATCATCGTAACAGGCGGCGAATTACGATCGTAAATCTAGCCAGCTTTACGAGAGCCGCATTTTTACGTTTTATAGTTCGTCGTAAAGCCACGGGGTGCCCGCGTGTCGATGCAAGAAGTAGGTATCCAAGCCTAGGCACACGTCGAATGCGCGAATTCGACTCGTCTTGTGGACACTCGAGTGCCCGGGAGCTGCAATCAGATCGTAAAACGGCCTGGCTATTGAAAACGGATCTCTCATCCGGAACCAAACGATCCTCGGTGAATTTCTGCCGCCGAACACACGGGATTGGATAATGAGAAAGGATATTCGGTGTTCAGGGTGGGGAAACATTTGAAAACCGCAACGACAGCGGTGTATTTTATATGCTCTCCATTTTATGTTTAAAGTCCGCGTGTGTTAGCGCAAAACGAGAACGAGAAGTCGAAATCGTGATAATAATGTCTTTATTAGCCGCGTATAAGCATGCGTGTTACGATGCTGGAACGATGACTGAGAAATATCGATGAATAATATTACGATAAATTTTTTCACGATCCTCGAGTGTGCTGCGTGTTAATTAATAGGACAGATTTCACGATCTTCTCGAAAACTGTCTGAAACTGGTCGCAGCTCGCGGAAAGTACGATATCTCGTAAAAAGCACGTAGCCAGCAGCAGCCTTTAACCTTAACCTTCTTATTTAGACGAGCAAGACAGCCAGGAAGTTTTAGCATTTCACCGAAGCGGCGTCGAAGCCAGCTTTCTAAACAATCTTGACCGCGTTCAGAATCCCCTGGAGTAATGTAAAATTCATTTTTTGCCCGGCATGTCAATGTTCGTTGACCCGTTTTGCAATTCGTACAGTCGAGCGTACCTCTGTCCACGATTTCTCGCAGCTGTTGCGATCGTTCTCCCTTTTTTTTTTTCACTACTCGATTTTTAATTATTTCGCAACGCTTCGTTAACGTGGTCCATTGTTACCAGAAATCGATCAACGTTTCCGGATAATTTGCAAGCAATGCACGCGATAGGAAACGCGGACACGTGTAACGCGTCCAAAGGAATCCGAATTATACGTCGCGGTGAAAGTGGCTCGAACCGGTGGAAATCATTCGCTGCAAAGTTCCCGATTCGTGGGTCGATTCTTGCGAGTGCCGCGCAGAATTATCACCTCCTTATTCCGCATCGCGAACGAGAGAAAATTCGGCTGGTAAAACGTGTTCGAGGCGTTCATTAAGCAACCGCGCGCTGTTTCCTCGATAGTCGCCCGGCAAGGTGTTTATATAACGCGTGGTAATGAATAATCCCCGTCGAAGTAGGCACAATCGATTACGTTTCGTTGGCCGCGAACGCTCGTTCCATTCTGACGAATGGAATTCGCGTTGCGCTCGAGGAGAAAGTGGCTCGAATCACGAGACGATTTTTACGAATCGCAGTCGCGCGATGCGCGATGCACTTCTCACGGAAGGAAGGGAGGGAGTTTCAATTTCAATCAATGGCGAACAGATATGCTAATGCGATCTTTTTCTCGATTTTTATCGGATATTAAACACCCAATTTCACCGTTTACTCGGACAATCAGCGGGAGTCTGTTGAAAACATGGAAGAATTTGGTCGCGCGGTGAAAATAAACGGACTCGAGCGAAACGGCGACGCTCGTATGCCCACGGAGAATTTGAGTTACGTCGCGGAGAAAGTGACTCGCGTCGCGGGGCGATAATCGAGCCGATGCACGGAACGATTCTCACGGCTGCGACGGGAATAAATCGTCGGCACACACACACGTGTACGCGTTTGCACGTTCCTAAGACAGGGCGGAGGGAGCGTTAGGTACGCGTAACGCGAGGCATTCGGCGTCCTCTTGGCTCCGTAACAGAGAGAGGACAGGAAGAGATCGGTGATTCGAGATGCCCCACTTTCTCGCGATGCAATTAACGTGGCCCGCCGCGCGCCTCCGCGATAACTGCATTATACGCCAGAGCTCACCTACAGGGCTTCCCCCGTCTGGTTTCGCGATTGCATACGCCGATAGCCCCGACGTCTCACGGACGATCGTCGATACCAGCGAATAAGAGCAACCGTGCACGCCGTTGTCCGCGTTGGTCCTTGGAATCGTGCGATCGGTCTACACAGAATTCCTCGAATCATTTGCGATCGACGATGTTAAGAGAAATTCCAATTCGCTTCGCGAGATGCACTCAATGGCGAAGTAGTTTATGTCGCTATTACAGGTTAAGTAGAAACGGACGGTCTATCGTCAGACGCGCGGCGTATAGAATATTCAATTGGTCGTGGAGAACGCGCCACCCCCGCACACGTGTCCTCGATCAAGCGTCGGCTGGTTTGATCCGACGAAACGGACCCTCGACGCGATGGAACCGTTTAGAAAGCACGGCTCTCGGCCTGGCTCGCTGGGTGGTTAATAGTCGACGTTCCGTGGCGTGCATGATTAGCGGGAAATTATATTTACGAGTGCGCGTGGGCGGGTTAGGATAAAGTCGATCACTCGGCCCCGCGAGGACTTCCGCGATGATCTTTCCGCGAGGGTGTGACGGGGCCCCGGGTTTCTTATCGACGGTTTCCATCACGGTCCCTCGAGAGGGATCGCGTAGAAACCCGAGCGTGCACGCCACGCAGGACGATAAATTATAACGCGGGACGCGACGCGTGTGGATGAACGCGCCGCGCGCGTAACGCAATAGCCGAGACGCGAGAATTGATGGACGAGCGAATTTATATCGTGATCGCCGGAAGCGGCCCGTGCGCTATTCCCCGATTCGATTTTAATTCGTTATCGCCTGGATGTGGTAAACGCTTTTCCGGTGTTGCAACCACCGTGTGGAACAGGAAACGGCTTATCCTTGATTTTATTACGAAGATTGTGGGTGTTTCGCAAGTACCTTGAAAATTTTGCTCGTCGCGATTATCCTTATGGTGTTTCTTGTAACGCAACGCGGCGTATTTAATGTTTTACGCGATACTACGAGAACGGTTTTTATTGTCTTTATGACGATTGTTCGGGCCTTTCGTGTATTCATTGAAATGCTTGCATAGCGCACGGCGTTTCGTTTGCAGTATAACGCAATACGTGGATGTGCTCGATGTTTCGCAAGAATGTACATTTTGAAAACATTGTCAATTGCTACGCGATTAGCGCTAATGTACATATTTTAATTTATGTTTCAGGTGAGTATCAGGTGTATTCGCATCCAAATTTTTTCCACGAGAACAGTGACCAACTCATCTCAGTAAGTAACGCTCCCTACCGCAAGAATTAACGTTACTCTACATAAGAAAGATTCAATGATCATTAATTCAAACTCCATTTACCGATCAACCAAAAATATATGTCAACGCGTAAAATAATTCCCCTTTCTCCCTGTATCGTATAAAAAATCGTTTCTCAATGAGAAAGAGGAAGAGAAGAGAGGAAGAGAGATAAATACACGAATACTACCACGTAAATAATACGCTCGCATGCACGAGGAGCGTGCACCACGCATCGATCGTGGAGCGCGTCTAAAAACGGCGCTCGATTCACTAAAAAGTTCGAGACCCAACCGAAGTGGATAGTCCGCGCGGCGAAAGATATTCTCGAACGGATGCGTGGATCATCCGAGAGAAGACTTTCAGCATGATCCAACAAGCAGAAGAAGAAGAAGAAGAGGAAGAAGCGGAGGAGAGCCGACGCGAAGTCTCTCCTCTCTTCCGAGGGAAGAGGCCATCGCCCTGACCGTGACCTAGCCACCGCTCCTCGGGCGAACGCACACACGCACGAACCGCGTCGCTCTACACACGTGTGAAGCGGCTACGGAGCCAGCTTAGGGTATCCAGCGTGCTTTTATCTGGACCTCCAAGAACAACAGTCGAAGAATTTCGTTTAACGACCAGTCCTCGAGTTCTGTCGCGGAGATTTCAAAGATGGACCATGGTAGAAAATGAACAAAATTCGAAACCCTCGAACGAACGCGAAATGTAGGCTTGGCTTTGAAAGAATTCTCGTAATCTTAGTCCCAGAGTATCGCGAAAGGTTTGGCAGAATTTACGCGTCGCGTAAAATTTTTCCTTGAAGATTCTGATAGTTGGAGCCGTTTTATCCTCGTCGTTGGATCCGCAGAAGCACGAAGATAGGTGTACACACGTGATCACGCGAATCGTGACGAGCAACGTGTCTGTCGTTGCGACTCGGCTTCCACGGGACACGTTACTCGCGCGTGTTGATCACCAGCGTGGTTCCGCCAGGAGCGAAACCTAGCTCCGATACCTTTGTCATTCCCCCTTCGAAGGGAGAGATTCTCGGAGACGTGATGATCGTTTGGGTTCAAGGTTCTATGCCGCAGTCCCTTCTAAATGATTCTTGATAATCATCTCCCCGGGAAATAATGCGGTATAATGCGAATCTTCGTAAAAAGAATCCGAATTCCTCAGCCAGTGGAATGTGTCGGTGCATAGTCAGACTTGTGCAAGAAATTTCATTTATCCATAAAAGGAAGTTTGTCGAATTGAGAATGTGACTCGAGAAACTGCCACGTAAATTGTAATTAAAGGAAAGATGATTGTGGGATGACCGACAGATGCGCTGAAAGTAGAGTAAGCGCGTATATGGTCAGCCAACGGACTACTCAAGAGGGCGCGTCTGTTGTAGTCGAATTAGTACCACTTTTAATTGAGTCTTACTGATACTATTACGCATCTGTACGATAGAAATGGATACTATTCTTAGTATGAAATGATATTCGTTATGCCAAGGGTAAGATAATTAATTGAATTTCGGTATCGTTAATTTATATCCCCCGCGCATTTCTTTTCTTTTCGAAAACGGGACGGCTATGTAAATTACTCCTACCCTCGAGAAGGATTTAAGATTGGCAATTCTCCGTATTTAAAACACGCTGGAATCGCATAATGTCACGATCAATGGTGCTAAATTCTCCCTAGTCAATAGCGCATGAAAGTCTCCCTGGTTGCTGGGTATCGAGAATTTAATTGGCGTAAATCAGCCGGTTCAATTAAATCGATCTGATACATCTTCTCTGTCCGGTTTAACTGGATTCTCGTATGCGAACGATCTCTGTGATAATCGTTCCGCGGGTATATAAGCCTGGACAAATCGTTTCATTACTTCGGCGTGCCATTAATCTCGCGCAATTTCCAGACGCGGCACCACCCGAGAATTCGATTTTCCACGAGCGCGCGCTGGTTCGTATTTTACTGGAGAACGCGCGGTTCGTGATCGGTAGGAACGACCGTGCCTCAGGAACGATTTCGTGGCTACTTTTTTCACGTTCGCGTGCGACGTGCGAATTGTAACGAACGGAATAAGCGGAGGCGCGTACGGAAAGGGAATTGAAACGTATCGAGTACGCATGCAAGAATTTATGGTACATATATCTTTTCATTAGGGCGGTATTCGATGGGCCCGTGCACGAAGGCGTAACGCTAAGGCCGCGATAACTCACACGAGATATACTCGGTTGCGAACAGTGTCAGGGTATTACAAAGATTTTATGGCAACGCTATATTTACGGCCCTTCGGCATTAAGGTGATAATTCTTTTAAAATACCGATAGTTTATTACTGTCCAAGGTTTGTCATAAATATTACAAATGATACGAATTTATTTCGTCCTAACCTGCTACGTTTTGTTATTATCACTTAGTCAGGCAGCCAGCGTGTGTCCTGTAATTTATAAATCGTGGTCCTACACCTAATTATCTTGTTGTACGCGAAATATTCGAGATCGCTTTAAAACATCCCCTTTCAATCTGATCCCTCGAAACAACAGTTTACAAAGTGTATAGATCTAGAATAAATCACTCCAATTCTTACCAACCTTTATAAGACACGCGAATGCGTTTCTCGTGACGTGTACAGCCAGAAAATTTCCTAGTAAGAACTCGATAGAGGGAAGAACACGTGGGGTTGCAAATCGCCGCGCTAGCCACCACTCGTACATATGTACGATGTAATTCACACTCGATGTTCGCGGGGAACGCTATGCGGTAGAAAAGTGTCTGGTAATAAACGCTCCGTACAAATCGACGTCATAACTATTAATACTTGCACGATATACACGGGTCTCGAGGCCATATCGAGAGTAACTATCTACTTTCGCTTCGTGCTATCTAAAACGTCGGATTCCATCGTTTCTAATTATCCAACCGAACGATTGCATCGTTTATCCGTCAATTAGACCCTCGAAAGCTTTTTGAGAGATGGAGATAGTTTTATCCGTGATGTGGCGAGTGGAAATTCCTTCGTATATCACCTCACGACGAAACCTTTGCCAGTACTCTACTCTAATAAACCCATTAACCAAATTTAATCTGATAATTCTCCGCTGGAATGTAAGTGTTGGTTTCAAGTCTCAAGTGTTAGCGTTGGAACGCGTCAACGGATGAATGAATGACTAGACATTTATCGATCATCCCATAAACACGATGTTCCGACTAATTTTCACAACTGAGTCAGTAATTCGAGACTCTAGAGAGCTACGAAAATTCAATAAATTTTAAGTGATCGCTTGCATACAAATTAGTTTAATTGTGCGTTTTCAGTGTCGATTCTTCTTTCTCTTTGATGCTTAATTTTCGCATCGCGAAGTTATGTGATATAAGAGTGTATGTATGCGTAAAAGAAACTTGGGAGGATGTTTAAAAAGATAGTGAAAGTAACACGAAGTGGAGTAAAATGGGTCGACGCAGGGGTCGCAGGGGATGCATCACGGACGTGGAGATTAATTCTTAGTAACGTCTTGAATGATTTAACTGGTCCAGGTCGCTACTTAAATTCGACGATGGCACCAGTTAGACGGTACTATGACGTCCGTAAAACACCGTGACGTAGATTAATAAAAGACCCACTTGAGACCGTGGATCGTGCTAGCATAAAGTCACCGTTTTATGTACCATAAAATGTTACGGCACTTCTTCGAGGGGCGCATTTGCACGGTTGTCTGGCGAGGAAAATGATAAAAACGACCAGAAAAAGGTAAAGGAGGGCACGCGTGCAGTTGTTGGCTGGCTTTTAACATAGATCAGATTGTACGAAGAATCCTAATTCTCAGAGCCACGAAATGTTTGACAAATATAACTGTTGATAAAGTGTGAAATCCCAAAATGTTGTCGAAGAGGCTACTTTTGCTCGTACAAGAATTTTCGCTTCGTAATTTCCCGACTCGCGACGCTACAGCCACTCCAATCAAGACAGGCGTCGGTTCGTAACAAATTTAACGTATTAAGGGAAGAAAAATGGGATCCGTGGAACTCCATAAAAAACCGCGTACCCCTATAAACTCTCGGCTTAAAGTCAACATCACGGCCAACAAACATTTCAATTCTTCTCCCTGAAACAGGCTCGGACACTCCACCGAATTTGCGACACAATAATAACCCGTACATCCTCGAGGGATGCTGCGCGCAGCGAGGCACAAATCAGCCGTTGGTGTTTTCAAAGCGCGTTATAAAATACAGCTTATGGACCTCCGAGTCGTGGCACAAAGAGCCGTAGCAACGTTAGACGAACGAGGACGGGGTGGAGCGAAGCAAAAACGTGACAGGCGGGAGCGAGGTCGGGAAAGAAAAAGGGAGAAACGGAGGACCGAACGCGTTTGATACCGCGCTCGTAAGACCTTGGAAATACGGGGCTGTTTTGGCGAATTAACGAATTTATCGTACGATCCGCGCGGTTTTTCACGCGCCAGCATCCCCGCCATACATATTTTCAGCACTCGGCCGCGGGGACACCTCGAGGGTGACCTCGAGCCCCTTTCGACCGGCTGCGAACGATCCGTCTTCGATTTTTCGAAACGTGCGAGTTTAGTCTCCTCGACGCCTTTTTCACGCCGGATGCGAGGCGTCGTCGCGACGTTCCGGAGTCGGCCATCGCGACGAACGATCTTCGAGATGATATCCCGGGTGCATTGTGGAGTTAATCCGTGCAGAGGCGTGTTAATGTTCTCATTAGATGGGTCGTAAAAGCTTCAAGGTTCCTTGGACCGAGACGAGTTCAAAGAGAGAGCGTTTCCAGATCGGTGATGTTCGTTATTTTGATTTCTTGTTGTTTCTTGACCTCGCTCGCGACGCTGGCCTACTTCCCCGAGCGTTTTCTATTTAAAGATGGCTACGACCAGCAGTATATCATAATTTCGCGTACGCCTAACGACTCTTCTGTTACGCGTATATTGCGTTACAGTTTTAATGCCCCGACGAGCGGATATCAACTCCGAGAAGCCATGGTATCTCCATGGTAATTCCTTGGTTGGTACGGCCACAGTTCGTTCGGTATCTGAAAATAGTAAACCGCTAGACGGTGGATCGATACGAAAGTAGCGAGATAGAATAAAATTTCGAGGCTCGCTGCTTGTTCCTCTTATCCGACCGTGTCGTCCACGAATCTCCGTAGATTCGTGCCTCTGCCCCTTTCTCTATCTATCTTCCCTTTACTCTTCGCCTCCCCATGGGGCTCGCGGTGTACCTTAATGCACGGTACGTGTGCAATATGGCAGTGTCGGCCCGTATATCGAGAGTTCATCGTGGGGCCGAAGGGGTCACGACCCAATCGCCAGAAATTCCTTTATCTTCATTCCTGCGTTTTTATTACACCCTCGCCGCCATCTCCGTACGTCGCCCGTTCGATGAACCTTAATTGCGACCTGCGAGCGTCTTTGTTGCGTCGGGGATCCTCTTTGGATACGATCACGAACCCCTTTCAGGCGTGAACGATCGCGCCACAAAGTGCAAACCGTCGTGTCCCGTGGAATTTGAATTTCCAACGGCCGATCATTGCGCGCGGCTAATTGCAACTCGCCTTTCACCGGGTCTCGACGGTATTTATTCAGCTTTTTTATAACCTCGACAAATTTTTTAATACCTTCTATCCTTGTCTCTCGCATTGCTCGCGATGAGCATCACTTTTAAGCAGAGATTCGAATTTTTAGACACCTGATTAACGATTGTTTCAATCGGATGACCAGGAATTCGAACTGGGTATCCGCGACGGGCTTCGTAAAACTGATTATCAGTACCGTTTAATCAGCAGGGCGTGGGGTGTTGAGTTCGTAATGCAAAAAGGTTCCCAGAGGATTTAAGCGGACGATGCCAGTGCGCGGTATCGAGATTCCTGCGATTAGGAACGCGGAACGATACCGCGATCGGGAGAGGGCGGAACGATAACTCGACTACCGTTAAAACGACGCGTTGCTTGCGTTACCCTGGCCGCGCGCGAGGAATACTGTTATTCCAACGCAATTTGCCGAATTAAAAGCCAGTCAGGACGATGATGTTACTCGCTGTTGTACGCTCGATGATTGAAGGGAACCGTGTAATTCTTACCGAGTCTCTGTTATTCGCTTTCATCGCTGACACTTCCCATTACGCGGCGACTCGTGGAAATTCCTAATCGCAATTTGAAATTTCATCGCGTCGTTCCTTTTCTCTCGAATCGAGTCGATCGCACGCTGAAACGCTCGAAATATTTGTCGAGCTCGTTTAAACGACTCGAAGTTATAACTTCGTACATCACACGTGGCTGGGAAAACATTGCGCAATCGGCGTACAGTCATTGTAACCCAATACGCAACATCCTCCCAGCTCGTTTTTACATTTCCATCGTTTATCGCGTTCAACAACTGTGACCGGGCACGCATTTCTCGTTATCACGATGGAAATTGCATTTGTTCATCAAAAGGCGTGAAACGATGCTCTCCGCGGGCTAACGGTTAGAGAGAGCGCCGATGCACGGGGCGATCTTGAAGCGGCGATCGTTAGAGACCGCGAGAGATCTGGTTGGATCGTCGTTGCGAAATCGACGATTACAACTGTTACGAGCAGACGAGAGAACACGATCGAAAGTGATCGAGCGATCGAACAATGTGTTCCTGCGTTTCGACGATTCATCGGTTGTACCGTCCCGCTTGTAACACGATTTGTTACTTACGGATGTAACCGCGACGCTGTTATCGTTATCGTTAACAGACGCTTTATGTGTTTTCTTGCGGTGTACACGCGAACCTGTCCGGACATAATTCATTTGTACCGCCTTCTGTCGAGATCGTATCGTAAATCGGTAACCTATATACGCTTGTTTTGTAACGCTTCCTAAATTCCTCTGGAAGTAGGCAACGCGCGCTTGTTAAATTAGATGCCCACTCGAGGTTCTCTCTTGAGGACGATGATCGATCAGTTTATCGCTAGAATCATTTCAATAGCAATTACGATCGCGTTCGTTGTAATAGAGTTATTTGGGAGTTCAATGATACATCTATCGCGGCGATCTTAAAAGTAATGGATCGGCTCTATTACACGTGTTATGTTTATCGATTATAATTGATACGTTCCACTTAATGACAGGCTCGTTGAAAGAGCGAGGGGGAATTTTAATTTTAAGTAATTCATCACGTTGGTTATCGTCCGTTCGCGGTCGATACAAATGATTCCGGTGTTTCATCAGAGGAATTGATCGCGCGTAACACCCGTATGTAGTACGGGAATCAGCTGTTTTACGGTTAGCCAAGAACGGCTGTTTAGAGATGCAGATCGATTTATTATAAATTTTATAGGTTTCCAGGGAGGAGATGTAGATTTCGTAGGAATGGGTCCCTGATCGATCGATCGCGATTCGCGCGTGTTCGTATCACGCAGAACTAACGATGAGCTTGCGCTCGTACAAATAACGATCGTACGATTAGATAAATGATCGTAGGTGTAATTAAGGTTAGCTACGTGGCAATTAGAGGAGCTCTCGCGGTTCTGCTCGTACCGCTGTGTTAGCGTTGCTCGTCTCGGAACGATCGTTTACTCGAGTCCTGTGACAGTGGGTGAAATTAATAACGCTCTTTAATGATCGTACGTGATATATAAAAATGATAGACAGCCGGAGAGATATCGTTTGTTTTCCCTCCTGCACCGATCTCGGGCCCGACCCCGGTGATTGCCTTTGAAGGGGATGATAAATCGGCGGAGAAGTAGGGAAGGAATGCAGGAAGGAAAATCTTTAATGGCTATATAATTATTTGTGTAATAAATGCATCGGTAATGCGTTATTAATTGCCGTGCTATTGTTTTGCATAATTTTCCATGCATACGCATTAATTCCACCAGTTTTGCAAGCATAGTAAACGTAATCAATTAACGTTTAATGGAACGCTGTCAAAGGTAGAGATAAATTACGATATCGTGATACGCGACGGGTTTTTATTTCAAGCGATGTACGAATTGCAGTGTCCTCGCACCGCCTGAAATCGCTCGTATTCGATTCTCGTTGTAAACGTGCAGAAAATCGCGCGTCGATTTTTCCCAGACGGCTCGCCAGAATAGATCGTAGCGCAAACCCCGGTATCGCGTGCATTGAACTGCGATTTAAAGCGTCCCGGTGCAAAGTACGCGCGGAACGGTATAACTCGCGCGCTAAGTCGACTCGGTAGCTTTCATGTTTAGGCATGAGTTAAGATTCTTGCCCCCTACCCTTTCATCTTCTTAACGTCTGGCGCTTCTTCCATCCTCCCGCGCGATATCGCCGCCTGCGGCCATTAATTCCGAAACGCTAAACGCAAATCTGCGTAATCTTCTTAGTCGCCATTCGCCACCAGGGCATTAACACCTCGTCGCGGCCTAACGAATCCCCCGTGAAACTGTGCTTACGACCTCGAGCACCCTTTAATTCCTCCTTCTAATCTCTCACAGTCCCTCGTCGCCCCCCCCCTTTCTTTCCCCGATCGTCATCGTGTTTCGAAGCGAAGCGTCCACTCGACGAAAACACGCGCGCGCTACGATAATGGTGAAATGTGGACCACTTCGAATATCGAGGTTACCCACTCAACGATCGCTCGAACGATTAGTTTTCATGGGGCTGAAGCGAGAATTTTCGCGCGAAAAGAAACGCGAAATCTCGCCGGCCGTTGGATTTCGTTCGCTCGTTGGCGCGTGGAGAGTATATCGCTCGACGAAGACGATGGATAATGCTCGACGACGCAAGGTAATCAGGTTAAGAAATTCCCAGTATGCGCCTGTTATTAAAGACGAATATGGTTTCTCGTCGACTATCGGGATCAAGGTAATTCAGGCTTTACCGGCTCTCTAACGAGTTTAGCGAGCCACGTGTGGGTATTCTTCTCCCGCTGTTATTTTTCTGTACTGCTGAGCGTTCGAAAAGTTTTACCAGTGGCGTTGGAATATTTGTATGTCCACGTCGGACATGGTTGATGACGATGAAATAATATTTGGAGGAATCAATTACAGGACGAAGAAACGACGGAGAAACGTGTTACACGTGGCCGCGTCTTGTTCGCAGGCCGTAGATAGATATACAGTTGCATTGACCCGATGTCAGGCTCCGTACGATCGTCGGGGACCGTCGCGAAAAAGTCGCAAGAACGGTCACAGTTATACGAGCGGTCGCGGCGCGCTTTTCCGTGACTCGTTTACGAGCACGTTGGCGTGTACCTGGCATTCCGGGCGTACGCTCGCGGAAGAACGTGTTCTCGGCCGAGTCACTCCTCAGGAATCCCTCGGAGGCAAGTAAAACCGGCCTTGGACCTCCTTGAGGCCTCTCGTGTCAATATGCTGCGCCTGCCCGCAGCCCTCCCCTCTTTGACATGCAGATCAGCCCTGCCAGAAGAAACAAACGTGCCTGGCTTTCACGAGACGGGGACGCGACGCCTGGCGTTATAGGGCGTCTCGATATATGTATCGATATCATCGTTTCGATCGATGCTTCACGAGGAATTTTTATTCTTTCAGCAGAATTTCTTTTTTTTTTCTTCATGTTCGAAAGATTTACCAAACTTTCCTTTCGCAAGAGGCACCAAGGACGTTAACTGCTTAATCCATGGGTTACCTTTAATCGATGCATCGTGAAAAGTGCACCGAGCCGAGAGAATAAATTGCTCGTCATCCGAAAGAGGCCAAGGAGATTGCAGGGATTAATTTTTAAGAACGTTGCATCAGGGTGAAAGTTGCTACCAGCGTGTGTTCGAGACGATCGATCCAGCGTGCGCATTAATCGCACGAAATAATAAGTAAACGAACGAATTCAAGTATAAACTCGTAACAACCGACGAACTGCCTCTGCGTACTCCTCTTTCATCAGCCAAGCTTATCAATCGCTGCAATCGTAGGTGTTGAACGGTTCACGATGCAACAGTGGTCCGGATCCGACAGGCAGGAAATATAAATTTCGGGAAATTGCGCCGACTGAAAGAACGAGCGCGGCCAATTAACACCGTGGAACTGGCGCGAGATTAACTCGACTGATTGCACGGAAAGGTTTTAGCGTTGATTACATCTCCGTGCGCGGACGAGATTTACAACGATATCAAGGCGTACGCGTGCCCGTTTCCGCGATCGATACATCCCGATTTCCGTCGACATTCCCGCAGCCTTTGATCGTCCTCCACGACTCTGCCCCCGGTGCCGTCACATCGGAGGATGTAGAGCGTGTCCGCATCGTAGTGCCCGGAGCCGTCTCGTCGATTCCGTCAGTTTCAAACGCTATCATTCAGCGGCACGACCCAAGTTTCTACTCGGCTCGTCCCCAGTGCTGCTGTGAAAAATGAATCTCTCGAGTGAACTGGTTTAACGCGTTCCGGTGGTTCGTCGGAATGATTCGTCCGTAGTCCTTTTTCTTTTTCTGTGAAATCTGTTCGAATCGAGATGGAAGATGAAGAAACACCGACGATAAGCAAGCTCGAGTACATCTGCCTCTCTTTCTATCCTCCGCTTTAGATGAAAATGTGTGTTTGTAATTCGTTTAAATACAGTTCACGGATCGTTTCTCGCGAGTCGCTGCTCGGTGAACGCATAAATTCTCTCGACAAAAAATAGAGTCGATGCGTTATTTAAAGTAGGAGCAATTATTCGATCGAATGAAAATAAGCGTCGCCGTCTAATTTTAATCTGACGGGAAGCCGGTGGGAATGCCTTTTTGACAGACGCCTACACGATTCAGCGTACACAAGCCAGGTTACTATAATCAAATAAACCGTGCGTTCATTAACACTCTGTAACTCCCATCAAAAGCAGGAAGCACGCGGAAAGTAAAAGCCTGGCGAGCGTAAACGTCTATAAACTTCAGTCATTGTTCCGTTTAAGAATATCCCCCGCAACGATTACGACGTCCGCTAACGATCCGCGAGAAGATAAATCAGATTTTCATAGTTCCCGGCTATTTTTCAGCGTCCTCTTCCTGTTTGTAAATTTCCTCGACCTTAGCAAAGAGCGGCTAGACACGACCGTACTCGCATCCGGTTGTTTATCGCCAGGGCTCTGCCCAGTGCCCCGCTGTCTCTCGTTTTCATCGTCGAGCACAAAGGGATTCGTTCCCTGTTAACATTGAATTTTATGGTACAGTAGCTACGCGATACCGAGAAACTTTTACAGAGCCAACGGAATCATCCATGCATTCAACGAATTGGATGCATTGGATCGTGAAGAGCGAATCGTCAGGCGATCGAGTTCGCCTGTCCATTGCAATAACGTCGTGCCTCTACCTACACTTTGAATAGAAAACGAAGATTCCCCAGAGACAATTACGAGTGAAGTTACGTGTAATTACGAGATTTGGAATGTTTTTTTATAAAAGGGACGCGAAAGTCGTTAGTTCATTCGAGGGATCGAAGTAGGACACGATTTTGGGAAGATGAGAGATTTACGTGCACATCTTGGTACAGTTTCCAAAGAAATGGAATAATTAAGGGTGTGTTGGCGTCGTTTCGTTCCCACGATATACGCCCCTCGTAATGACCACTCCTCTACGCGGATAAACAAGCTCGCACACGATTCTATGTACATGATTTTGCATATTCCCGTTCTCAACGATTAACACGCCACTGGCTGGAACCTATTATCGATTATCCATGCTGTATCCCGTGAGTTTCCTTAATTTCCTGGTTATTACGTATTGATCAGGGGTTTTTGTAATTTTTCATCGGGCACAATTTGTCATATCAGGAGATTGAAAGTCACTTTCCTTTAATAAATGACTGACCCTAATGCGCGCACGTAAGAAAGGTGTTCCTCTGCTTTGCACGCCATCAATATTACTTAGGCATAGTGTCCCGATTGTGTGTTTAATTATTATTATGTAAACGTTGAACACATTGCGTTACCGTTATTTAATACCTTTCCTTAATGACTTGCTCGATACAATTTCATCATCGTCACTTGATTAACCTTTTTGTAAATCGCTTTCTGGTTTCCTCGTCTCGACTGCGTGTCGAACGTTCTCACGCTTTTGTCCTATTTATTTATTAAACTCTTATTTATCGAACTATTGACCCTTTATTCCGGTGCAATTGTTCTTATTAACCGTCCCCCTTCTTTTCGCCATTTCTGACCATTTTGCCGTAGCCGTTTCAAGGAACCACGGTAGCCGGGACTTTTCGCGCGGCACGAAAAATCAACAGCCTTGAAATGCTTTCAGCTGATCGCGAGAGCCGGGTTTCCGTCCGAAATAGAACGTTTGCAACGGATGCACCCGCGCAAACATAGCTGCGCTGCAATAATATTTGCTCGTCGAACGATACGCTCGGGTCTAACGAAATGAGAACCGGAAGAAATATATCGGCGCGCGAAGAAGTTTCCCCGCTATAGAGACTTTGTTGTTCTTATCGCGGTCGATTAGAGGGGCGCGATTAAAATGTACCGAGATTTCCATCTTATCGTAAAGATTGATGGACGGATCGTTTAAAAGAGTACACACCTGTTCCTAAGAGGATCTTTCCGTCTTTCCGACTTCAACAAAGCGCAAGCAGACTTACTTTTAGTAGATCATATTGCTCGATCTCCCATCTAGATTAGCCTTGATTTACTTGATTCGAACGGTACCGGTGTTGGCCGGTAACAAAATAATTGTCACGATCATTCCTGTTAATTGGCGTTTCGATGTTGCGTCAGGCAAAAAAGGTCATAAATTAATCAGTTCATTAGCGATAGCTCTCAGGCCGGCTCTCCGCTCTGTTCAGATAAAATAACCTCTTCTGTTGCTCGATTTTCCACGATCCAGCGAATCTTTAACATCGTTTTACGCCTGCCGATTGGATCTGAACCAGTTCCGCGGCGTCTTTCCTGTTTTTCTCCCCCTTGCACCCGGTTTTTCAGCTTTTCTATAAGAATGGTATAACGAGTATCATTTCCTTGCTTCGATCTTCGTCTGGCTTCGTGTTATCTCGAAGCGAACTCGAGGGTACTCATTTTCAATGTGTTGCAATGAATTTTATGATATCGAATTTTTTTGTTCCCGTTAATTTCGCCGTTGCATGATTGATCGAACGGCAAATATTTAATGTAGCCTCGAGTACGGTTAACGACGTCGGCAATTAATACTCGATTTATCAATTTTTGTATCGATGTAGAGTTTACGGCGAGACGCTGTCGTCCTTTTATTTTTGCGAGGGTCCTTCATTATCTGGCCTGGTGCGTCCGTTCATTGTACAGGGTTGCTTTTGTGCCAAGCCTTTCCCCTATTG
Organism: Xylocopa sonorina; assembly: GCF_050948175.1. Classification (NCBI taxonomy): domain Eukaryota; kingdom Metazoa; phylum Arthropoda; class Insecta; order Hymenoptera; family Apidae; genus Xylocopa; species Xylocopa sonorina. The sequence continues at coordinate 6,477,335 of NC_135197.1, read as the reverse complement.
TAAAGAGACTTCTTTCAATTTCCATTGTTCACAGCCTTCGATATTTTCCCTCTTCCCAGTTTTGTCCCCAGCCTGCAATTGCTCGGTTTTTCTTCGCGACTAATTGCTTCCTTTGTCGCGTCCCTCTTCAAGAAATTTCTTCCCCTCGTCCTATCCGGTTCCTTTCAATTTTGACTCGTGAGTCTCGAAAGGATGTTAAAAAAAAAAGGAAAAAACGGTTTCTCGATCGAACGCAGTATGCCTCCACTCTTCGAACGGGATAATTTTCTTAATTTACAGTTTTCTCATTATTAACGTCAATACCTTATACTTTTCTGGGAACAAAAGCTGTTAGAAAACTAGTTAACTCATGGTTTATGTACTATTCAGGTACTTATACATTATTCATCCACTACTACCCCTGTACCACTGTTACAATATTCATGTCTCGCATTCAAACTATTCTCCGCGCAAATTACTATGCTACGTTACTCTTACGCACTAATGACTAACGAGCATCCACTTCGATTAAAAATACAAAACAGAAGGCGAGAGGTGTTTCCATCGAGACTTCCATCCACGAAAGGTCGAGTCCACGGGTAAAGCACGAAATTGCAAACACGTGGCCCATCTCCGACCACCGATTCCCACTCCCGTATCGATTTTACACCCCGACAATGTCGAGGTTCGCCCAGCGAACAGCTCCATTCGCGAACATCAGATAGCATTGAGAGACTCGCGTTCGCGTCGCCGTCGTTCCGCGGCTCGACGCGGGACGAGCGCAGAGCCGAGCGACCGCGAGGACGTCTCGTTTCCCGTTAGCTCGTCAGTTAATAAGATTTCCTATCGATCGGTTCCAGGGACGAGGCGTAGGATGGGCCCGACCGCGCGACCAGTCGTGCTACACTGAAGAGGAGGAGCACCCTTGAGGAAGAGAGAGAAGGAGGAAGGAACGAAGGATGCCTGCCTCGCAGACCGCCGCCACGGAGCGGCGAAACGAGAGGATGGTGAGTGTCCTTTCTGAAACGCGCGTCGGTTTCCGCGGCGAGACGTTCGAGAGGGTGTTTCTAAGTGGCGAGAGACGAACGCCTTTGGAAACGCTGCTCCATTTTCGCGACGAAAGCGTAAATGGGAGGCAGCGAGGCGTCTCGAGCTTGAAAGCGTGTAGGAAGTTGTACATTTAGGGCGTAACAAGATGGTAGATGAATGGTACCATTCAAGCGTCCTTGCTGGAGGAACGTTTGTATGATCGAACGGTGCTTTTTAATGTGTTCGTATCCTGTCTGGCATAATTCTTCGTTTTTATATGGTTCACGTTTTCTTTCGTGCATCGTTTTTATTCAGAACGTTATTCATAAACAATGCTCCTTCGAGACTGCGAAGACAAACACCGTTTCTGTGAAAAGCATCTTGGTTATCTCGAGGATAGGTATTATATTTAAATGTAAGATAATTAGAACGGAGCAGTACAATTGGAGATAACGATAAATGGATTGCGAAACGAAGTTTGTGAGTTGAACGCGGCTAATTAAAGCGACGTCACTGGTACGACGCTTCCATTGGGAATTTCACGGTACAAAAGAGTTAGAAGAGTACAATGGGACGCAATTTTCCGAGAGCACGCTTGACAATCGTCTCTAACTACCGCGCAGCGATTCGCGACGATGTTCGCTATTGAAAAGCCTTAGTACCGTAGAAGCGTGATTCCGCTTCCGGTTTGCCCGCGATGCCGTAACAATTGTTTTCGCTCGGTTATCGACGTCAAACTAGGAACTGATTAATGATTTTTTCAATTTCATCCCGTGTATTCTTATTCTTATTTTACAGACAAAAGTTTCAGTTCAATTTTCAAAACGATTCGAACTAGAACTTTAACAAACAAGGTTCGTTTTGATAATATCCTCCAAGGCATTAGAGCCGCGCCCTCTTGTTCGAAGGAATTTCACGACAACCTCACTTCAGGCGTGTCTATCGATCCGAAAAGTAGTATCGCTCTCGTGAAAAATGCGTTCTTTCGATAATTCTCATCTAGAAAGAAACGTTGGGCATATGTAGAACGACACGTGTAGCACGCAATCGATTAACTGTTTCAGATCACACACGAGCCGCCAAAATTAAAGACGACCCTGAAAACGCCTCCAAAACAAGCGACCAACCCTCTTCAATTCGTCAAAGTTGGTCCCTGCTCTTTGTACCGTACAGCTCAGGAGCAGCTGCAAAAGGTTCAGGAAGTGAAGAAAATAAAGCAAGAAGTCCGCGATGACCCCGAAGATTGGCAATCGGTAAGATCATCCCCAAGATCTTGGTTCGTTTTAACGTGGAACCAGCGAGAGGGCAGTCGGTAAGTCGATTACACGCCGGTCTTCTTACGTATCCAGAATCTGGACAACTGGAAGAGCAGTCGGAGGAAGCGTCAGGAGCACATCATCGAGCGGGTGGTCGAGGTGAAGAAACTCGAGCTGGAGGAACACGATCGGCAGCGTCGTCGAAGCAAGACCTTCTCGGAAATGATGGAAGAGAGGGGCAATAGGGGTCGGAAACTGAGCATCAGCCTGGCCATGTACCACGAGGAGGATGCCAACGACCTGAGCGACCTTGGTATAGGCACCAGCAGCGGAAAGAGCTCGGTCAGCGGCGACACACATGACGACACACACAGTGTCTTGGTAAGATTAATATCTGTGTCAACATTGTTCAAGCAGCAACATCGTCTGTCGCTCGTTCGTATCTATAAACGTACAGACATGTATATATATATATATATACATATACATATATATACTCTGTTCCTAAGTAGGTTAACGTTTTAAACGCCTTCTTGGTTTTTGTTATCAAATTTATAAACGTCCAGCAAAAATGAATTAAACGAACGCTTGCCATCGATACCTTAGAAAAAAGCAGAAACTGACGAAACCATTTCAGAGCGACAGAGACAGCGAAATCGAGAAGAATCACTCGGACGTGGACAACGTGCCAAGCGAGAGCGTGATGGGGAACGACATCACGACATCGTCGGCGACCACTACGGCGATAACGACTACGACGACGAAGAAACCGTTCGGGAACGGGTTCCACAGCAACCACAGTCACAACAACAATCAGGAGTACGATTCCGCGACTACGGCGACGACCAGCTCCCCGGAGCCGGAAGAGTACACGTACGAGGGTGCGATCCGCGGCTACGTGTCGCGGGTGTCGCAGAACATACCGAGGCGATCGTTGGTCGGGTTGGACGCGAAGCTCGACAGTGCCAAGTCATCGACGAACGGCTCGAAGACGAGCCTGAACGACGAGGCCAAGTCCACTATACCGATAGTGAAGGTCGACATCCTGAAGAGGCGAGAGATATTCGAGAAAGCGTCGCAGAAGGAGCAACGGGAGAGCAAGACGAACAGGCTCTCCGGCGACTTCACCGGGACGAAGTCGATCAAGGAGCGGCTGTCGAACCTGGAGAAACAGAAGTACGAGGCGGAGAACACCGAGAAGGCGAGCAACAAGGCGTTGAACAGACTGTCCGGCGACATGAGCTCGATCCGCGAGAGATTGTCTCATCTGGAGAAGCAGGCTTCGGAACGAGAGACCAAGAGCGCCTCGCATCGCAAGTTGAACAACGACGAATTGGAGACGGTCAGACCGTTGCGCGAGAGGCTGTCCACGTTGGAGAAGTACAGCAGCAGCGACGAGTCCTCGGTACCTGGTACCGCTCACGAGTCCCGGCACAACGGCGAGTTGTCCGCCAGAACGATAAAAGATCGCTTGACCGCTCTGGACGCCACCAGGAGCAAGGAATCCGCGGAGAAGAGGCCCACCGTGGGCAAGCACTCGTTGTGCTTCCGTGATCAAGAGAATCGAATCGACACGTCGACTCCCAGCGAGAGGAGCTCGTCGCCTGACTCGGAGTACCGCGTGCCTAGGGCCGCCTTCCACAGGAGCCTCGACTCTTTGGACGCGGACGCCTCCAGCGGCCCGGACACCTTCGAGCGTGTGCAAAGCTTGGAGGAGCTCGACTACGGTAGACGTTATCCGGCCTCCTCGTCGTCCGCTGAGTTGCTGAACGATACCGATCGCGAGGATTCGGGCATCCACACGGCGGACGTCAGCTGCTCGGTCAGCCAAGCCGACGAACCGGTGGACGAGGACATCGTGCACGCTAGCACGATCATCGAGAGGCAGGAGGTGATCGAGGAGAAGCCAGAGGAGCTGCGCGACGTCGACGCGGAGAACGAGCCCGCAGTCGAAGAGGGTAACGTCGTGTCCGTGAACGAGACCTCGACGACTTCTGCCAGCCAACCGGTAGCAGTAGTAGCAAAGAAGGTAAGGGGTTACGACGGTGTTGCATGGAAGTTTCTCTACTGGGTATACATCTAGTTTTTTAGTTGTCGTTATATCATAATTGGCTGACGTATGTAAAAGTGAATTTATTGAATGGGGTATCGGTTGAATTGTTTGACGTTCGCGGGTAACTTTTTTCTACTTACGAGTAATTTGACTGTGCGTTGAGATTTAAGCAGATCGGGGCGGTTTAGTTTGCGAAGGGCAATGGTCAAGTAACACTCGCGTTTCGCGAATTTTCTATCGACGTGGATGGATTTTGAGATCTTTATGCGACAACTGCCAGTAGCTTTGACGAGATGTTACTTTGCCGCTGCGCTTCGTACTCGTATCTCTAATCGAGCCGGCATCTCGAGTCATAACCTATTCTTGTTGTTTGGTTACGGGACGGCAGGTAGTACGATCTATCCAATAACTCTTTGGTTCTCTAGGGTACTGCTGACACTTCTGGGGAACTGTCGACTAACAAATCACAATCGCAGGCACACATAGAGGTTACTAACTCTAGCACACTTCGTTCCTCTCCCGCCACGAGTCGCCCGATCGTTTATCAAAGTCCCAAAGTACCTCCGCGGCGATCACCTCCCGAAACGATCCCAAAACCAAAGTCACCTGCCTCCAGAGAGCACGTCGAGGCCAACGCGGACTCTTTGCCTGCTAAGGAATCGAACCCCAACGCGTCCGGCTCGAAAGTCTTCGCGGACGAGCAGGCCTCAAAATTCGTTGCCGACGAAAACGGCCAGAGCGTCTCGACAGACGACACTGTCAAAGTAACGAGCTCCTCCCCAACGCCATCAGACTCCGCTGTCCTCGACGGTTGTCCGTTGTCACCCGCCAGGGTGGCCGTCGTTCCAACCAGTCTTCAATTAGAGTCCAACGCTACCTCACCATCGAACGCTACCGCGAAAGATGTTCCCAAAACCACGCCAGTCACGTCCCCACGCGCGGCATCCAAGATCCCAACCCCTCTTCCTAGAAAGACAATAGGTGCGAAATCGTCTCCGACCGACTCTACCTCCTCCACGAGTCCGCCTACCTCGCCATCCACCCCAAAAACCGCGTCGCTGAAAACGAGAACGCCGAGCGTTAAAAGTCCGACCGTTCAATTGTCGTCCCCGCAATTCCCGAAAGCGTCCGAAATACCGATCCCCGTCGGTTCCAGTGTCACGTCTAGCTCAAATATCCCCGTATCGCCATCCTCGAGCCTGGAGCAGCCGCCTCTGGCATCCTCGAGCGCGAAACACCCCTCCTCGTCCACGTCCAGCACAAAACAGCAGGCGACGGCGGGCGAAGAGGCGCTGCCTGCGGAGAGACGCCGAACGGTGGTGGAAATTTGCGAAAAGGTGGTGGTACCTCAGGGCAAGACACCTACGACGCCTCCAGTGACGCCATTCATCACCGTGGATCGCGTCAATGAGAAGCAGAGCTCAGCGACCGAGGTTAGGATCGATCAGCAATCTAGCAGCCCTTCGAGAAAGTCTTAAGGGGTTCTAGCGAGGGGGATCGTTCGTCTCTTTGGCTATCCTCGCGTAGCAACATTGTCTCTCGCCCCCTATCGTGTTAGACCTGGCTTCGTCTAACTTCCATTTAGATCTTGTACATAAAGAATGGGCTTTAGAGCCGGGCGTCCAAGCGGCGGGAACTGCTACTCGATCGCTCTGTGAACGATCTCGGCGTCGTACCGATCCCGGGATCATGCAGAGTTTCAAACGGAGTAAACGGGAGTTTCTTACTTGCGAAAGCAGTCGAACGCGAGGAACGCGTTTCTCTCACGAGCTTATCTATCGCAGCAATATTCCATTCTATCGTGCCTCGATCGATTTTTTACGATAACCATCGGTCTCCTCCTCTCGTACGATCAAATCGCTCGCAAACGAACGCGTCTTTAAATCGACTCGATCCTGGCAGATAACCGTCGCGTCTCGAATCTATCGGAATCAGGAAACTGAATCCTGCCACTTTGGACACCCGGATAATGTAACCCGTCTTTCGCCTATCGCTTCCACACGTATTTATTATCCGCCATTTACGCAACAAATCTCTGCTGGAAACGAAGGCGCGAGACTGTAGCTAACGATGTAAATAGACGATGCAGGAGCAAAACGTACATGATAATCAACCCCCGCCCCCCTACCCCCGAGTATCGAGTAGAATTAGTTCAGGTAGCCGGAAACACGCGACAGAGCTGGGAAGTGAACGATGTTACCAGTTTGTAAGAACGCCGTTGACCACGGCGAACCGCGGGAACGTAGTGGCCTAATCGAGCAGGGAATTACATTTTGGATTTAATCACCGATGCCTATTGCGATCGATCACTGCCTGACGCAAGAAATCGCGATGTATTTTGATAGGAAACGTTCGAGGAGACACTTGAACGATGTCCAGAAAAGGCCACGGGTACCAGCCTTCTTTAGAGCAGATACTTGGAGCGTAAGACTTCGTTCTAGATTAACTTGTAATCCACCTGAACGCGACTTGTCGACGCTTGACGCTCGCTAGCGAGTGACGATCGATTGTAGCGCTTGGTACAAGGCGTATGCGGTTAATGGAATATAAAATCGAGTAGGCAGAGAAGTTTGTCGTGTCGTGTTTCCATCGTGACCGCGAGCAGCATCGAGATCACCCCGAGGAAGGGATTTTGAAGCACGAATGAAACGAAAAGTCGTATTCGAATTGATGACTCTCGTGGTTTCCAGAGGTTCACTTTTGCTTCGAAAAGCCCCGATTTCAATTCAACGAACGCGTGACACCGATAACCAATTATCGAATGCCTTTAACGTTACTGAAAACGATGCACAACCGAAAAATCGAATATCGAATTTAAGACTAACACGTCGACCACTTTTACCATTGTCTTCGTCGCCCCGAATTGTTCGCAGTGAAAGATGGAAATTCTGCTGAGAAACGTCTGAATCGCAAATAAAGGGGAAACAGTATAAATTTTCAGACTGTCTTCCGCTTGATTTGTCCACGAAACGAACCCTCCACACCCCGCCCAGTCTTCGTTTACTTCGACGGGAGTTTCGATCGAGTCTGAACGAAAGAACGCGCGTAAACCTTTGTATCGATCGGTGACGTACGAGATCGTAAATCGAAAATCCCCTTATCGTCTGTGCGATACGTGTATCATCGACAAGCAACGATTCGAGCTTCAGCGGTGCAGTTGTAATCCAGTGACGACCGCGTCCAAAGTGTCGTTCTCGTGAACCGCGGATCGGAGGTCGGTCAGAGCGACCTTTATGCAATTGTTACGAAAGGCGCTCGTATCTGACCCGTGCCACGATAAAAGTGTCCTGAATTGTCACAATTAATCGTCCCATTAATCTCGAGTCGTCGCATTCGTCTCTTTGCAGACACGGTCGGTGCACCGAAGGAGGTAAGAACCGTGTGGCGTTTCATCTGGTGAAATCAAGTTTTACTTTTTTTTTTTTCCTTTTTTTTTGATCCTTGAGAAAGTTTTTTTGTTGACCAAATCTCCCCAGCTTGACCCCCTGAGTAATTTTCCGATTATTAACCAGTAACGCCATTAATATCGAGATTCCTTCGAGAATCGAAGTTCCTTTTCTTCGCAACGTAAGATTATTTTGTTCAATTTGCTTGACGGATTTTTCTTAGTTCTTATTTGTTCGTCTTTCCGAGGAGGGAAGTTTCTATCGTAGAATTCCGCTCCACCTTCGAGCAGCTTGTTTGTCGTAGCTGCGTCAACAGTCATCGTCGAGCAATTTCAAGCCGGTGTGTCCTAATTTTTCGCTCCCCGCTACTCTAAAGAGGTAAGACGGCGCTTTCGATGCTCGAGCTAGCGATAAACTCCACGAATATGTGTCTTCCCCTCACGACTGGTTCTATCATTTAAGTAGTTATCCCGCTTATCGCTAGTTTTGGTATTTGCTTCCGACACGAGACCATGCATGGCTCCAGCTTGAACGATTTTATCAGTCCCCGTAGTATCGCGTCGACCAACGGTCCTCGCAGCGACGCGCGATCCTTGTTTCTTCTTTTCGCGACGACATTTTAGCGAGTGCCACGGTTACGGTATCTGTTGCACCACAGTCCGTTAGAATGCACAAAACTTTCCACGTTCTGATGTAATTTTCTTTAAAAGCTCCGTCGTCCTCGTTTTGGTGAAGACGATAAACTTTTAGGTCGTTACCAAGTCACCCGGGAAGCAATCGAATGACCAGGGTGTATCGAATTTTTCCAGTTATTTTTACACGGTCTCTTCTTCGATTGATAAGCGATTTACACTTGGAAATAATTATATCGCTGACACCGCTACAAATAGAAACATTTTAGTTATAAATTGGTAGAAGTCTCGCGATAACGTTCCCTTTATCGCAGCATTCGTTTCAGAGAGTACCATACTGACGATTTTTTTAACCTTTGCCTTGTTTTCAGACGTTGGCCAGGAAAAAATCAATTACCAAAGTGATATCGATCGTTTTATAGCTTTATTTACTCCGTCTGCGAATGATTCCCCTGCAACATCTGTGGAATTGACGCGAGCTATTGCAGCCTTCTAAAGCTATATTTTTTTCTTCATATTTTTAATAATTGATTTTATCTTCGATATGTAATATCTAAACAAAAACAATCGTCACATATAAAATTGATAACTACTTGTAGAATTATCGAGGGAAAGCAGTCAGGACGGTACCAGTTTCTTTTTATCTTGTAGTTAAATTTTTCCCAAGAAAGATCTTCATCAACAGCTTAAATGTCACTTTTGTTATCGAGTGATAAATGGTTACGACGTTTTACATTAAACAGTTGGTGGAAACCACGAATTCAGTCACATATTTACTTTGTACATACAGATTATGATAAAAGTTATCGTTATAGCCGAAAGGTCTTGCCTTTGTTTGCTCCAACTTCGTTAATCGACGACAGTATATGACATCACAATTGCACTAATTGTAAAATTGAGAAAAACGGTAAACTGCATGGTGCTTAAGTGCTTATTATTCATTGGCGCATGCATTTTATTACTAGAAACGTTCAACTAACAATAGTCATCGACGACACATCGATGATATACCTCTTCTTTAACAACATATCGTTCATCTTGAATTTATCTTCTTCGCATGTGCTTGTTTTATTGAATTATTTACAGATAATCGTATAACAAATTTGGAAATTGTAGAAATCTCTGTCTTAAATCATCGTTTCGCGTGCTCGTTTCGTACGTTCGTATTAGCATGAATTCGACGAAAAACTTCACGATAAGCATGCATGAGCCTTGCGTTACTATATAAAAACACGATGGACATAGAAAAAATAATAGACAAGCAAGAAAACGAGACCCGTAGAATGCAAAATAATTTCGCATCCGAGACCGCTGTTGCTTCTCCGGTTGTTGCTCGAAATCCAGAGTTTCTCAAGCCTCCACACGTACGCACACCATTGAAGTACATTCGAGTTTAACAAACGTCAGACAATTGTTTCTGGAAAAGATTAGTCGTATCTCGCGTCCAGTGCTCGATCTTGTATCAAGAGTTGGACACGAATCGACGAAGGGTTGGCATCCGGTTAGAGCCGGCCCTGAAATTAGCTTGAGAAACGCTGGCACGCGGACGAAGCACGTCGGTGTCGATTTGCATAGAATGTGGCGTTGCAAAATTCGTGGCGGTGCTAGCCGCAAGCCCAGTTCCGTGGGGCAATGCCAATAACGCAGACCGGCGTCTCCTCAGGAACCGATCGTTATCGAGAAAGCGGACGACGCTGAGACAGCGGCGATTTGCCAGCCGGGGCCGGCAGTCGAACGCGAAGAGCACGAGGAAAAGGAAGCGTCGATGTACGGGAAGATCGAGCAGTACGAGCAGCCGACGCGCATCCCGATCGAGGAGTCGATCGACGTGCACGACGCACCTCAGACGAAGCCGGCGAACGTCCCTGCGCCTGAAAGACCGACGACCTTGACCCTTGGCAAACAGGAAACCGCAACGATGGACACGATGAGCCTGCTCAGCCCCGTATCGCCCATCTCGACGCAGGTAACGATACGCTCGGCTTGTTACCTACCCCCGTTTCGGGGACGCGGACCGGGACGAGGATCGAGAGATGGACGGGGCTCAGAATTTGCATAGAATGGTCCTTTATTCCGCGACTAGTTTGGCATCAATTCCTTTTTTCTACTCCGCAAGTGGGTGGTATTGTTTCGTGGGATTATAGCGAAGTCGATGATAGCTTTCTTTTTCTTTCTTTTTTTTTAACGATAGTTTGTTACTTTGCAACGAAATGCCCATCTTCGAGCTGTGGATTTTTAGTTACCAGTATCTGATTATCGCTATCGTTAGTTTAGTGTCACTAACAGAATTCTTCGTTTGCAGATCATGCCGCTGACTTTATCCAGCGACGAGGAAATAGTCGCGGGGTTGACGTTTCCGCTGGGGCCACCGACCAGCGTGGAACCTCCCAAGGAGAAACCACCGCCGCCACCAGTGGACGTTAGCGACGAGGAGAATCTGCCCGTGGAACCTCTGAAGAGGTTGAACTCCACCCGCAGAATAAAGAAAGAGTTACGCACGAGGCGCTCTGATTTCCTCGGGATCGAAGGGGTACGCGAACGTGATCTCTAGCATGTATTCCTAAATCGTTCATCGTTTTCACCGCGTTTGACGTATTGAAATATTCAGTACGAAAAAGTGCGTGCCGCGGCTCAAAATTTCCTCCGCGAACACGTCGCTGACACCGTCTCGACCGCACTTTCGTTTCTTCCCACGGCGCTCTTCGCCTCCCTCGACGGCTTTCACTTGTTTCCGGAAGCCTGGTGTGCTCCGCGGCCATTGGCGCACCCGCATTCATCGTTCCAGAAGATCGTATCGCTGGCGTAACATCGTTTAACGATATTTAATTGAAGCGCGTGAATGAATTTACGTAACGGACAATCGCGATTATGCGTGTCAGTCTAGCCAGATGAGATTCGCGTGCTCGTTCGTTGACCGCGATACGTCAGCGATGCGAATTGTTTCGACCACTGCTCTGACGCTACACTTTTATCTGATATCGAATTTGAGAAATTTTTAGCCATTCACACTTTGTAATCGCCCAGCTGTCATCTTAGCGAACCACTCGAGAAGATCGCTTCAATTTGCAGGTAAACGACGACGAATTAGAGCGCGAGTTGACCCTGACCAAGCCACCGGACATGGCGGCGATCCTAGCCGAGGAGAGGCGCATCGAGCAACTTCATCGCCGCTCGTACGACACTGACAGCAACTACGAGCAGGACTCCAGCCACGAGAGGGATTCTGGCGTCGAATTGGGCCACGCTGAAGATTGGACGAAGCAACCAGTCAGCCCGGACATGTCCCAGCACAGTCGTCAAAGCAGCGAGCCGTTCGGCGCCAGCGTCACCTCCTCCGAGGAGGACGAGATCACGAAGAAAGAAAGGGAGATCATCGAGGTACTCGAGAAAGAGGAGCAGTGGCGGTACGGCAACAATCGTGAGATGAACAGGTAGGAATATTTCGCGGCAATTTCTATGACGTTGGACGGAAGGGGTGTCAGGAGGGTAAACTCTCTCTCTATCGACTAGGCTCGATACACATAGCTTTTCTACGGCTCTGGACGAAATGTACATTTTTTTTTCTCTTCCCTTTTTTTCTTTTTTCCGAGCGTTTTCTTCCGGTTTCGGTGAATGTCACATACAGGTTTTTCTGAATTTCGCCGGCTTTCTCTGGCTGTAGGAGGCCACTCCTATGTTTCCGTTTTCTTCGAGTATTCACTGAAGTAACAAGTTGCTTGAGGTACTCTTTTTTTTTTTTAACGTCTCTGGTAGATGTTTGCACGATGATTCTTGTATTAATTCTTTATCGTCGGAAGCATGCCTGCGGTGGTCGAAGATATCAGTTTCCGCACGCGGTGTTGCGCTCCGCGCGTTGATTATTTATTTGCTGTCGTTCATCGGGAGCTCTTGCCTCGCAACGATGGACTGCAATTCCCTTGCGATTCTAAAGATACGAGGAAAAGAAGCCCCACGGGACGGGTGTCTTCGATGACCGCCACGACGAGCCAAAAATATTTCTAAGCGTCTGTTATGTATGTACATAAATGCAACTACGATGAATATTGTGTAACTCGGGATCAAATGTAAGAAAAAAAATATACGGTGATGAATAAAGTGAACAACCTCTACTTTATACATTGATGGTCCTCTCCTATCGCTTGACTGTCGCTATCGCTATCGCCGCTCTCTCGTTCGGACGCGTCTCTAAATCTCTGCACGGGTAGGAAAAGATCGCGCGGAGGCGGCTGGGCGCCGTTTAAGTCGAGTAATCGAGAAATTCATGACGGCACAGTGACTTGGGCGAGAAATTGGCGCACAAGCTGCGCGAGCTCGAGGAGGAGAAGATGCAGCTGGAGCGGGAACGCGCCCAGGAAGTGGCCCTGCGCAGGCAAGAGGAGACGTTGCGGAAGAACGAGGACAATATACGCAAGCAGGAGGAGACGCTGCGGAAACAGCAGGAGGAGACAGCGAGGCAGCAGGAGGCGGCGGCGCGTGCCGAGGCGGAGGCGAAACGCGCCGAAGAGAAAAGGCAGGAGGAGGAGCTGAGGGCGCAGGCGGAACAGCTGAGGATCCAAAAAGAGATCGAGGAGGAGATTGTGGCCGATGCCCGCCGCCTCGAAGAGAAACGGATCAGGGCTATGGAAAATCAAATTCGCGAGCAAGAGGTATGGTTCTTGCAATTTTCTACCCCTCCTCCTTTGTGTTTTGGGTTTTGTTACGTGGGTGCGGGTGCTTTGGAACGCTGTCGAGTGAGATGTCGCGTCTCTATCGGAGAATCGATTCCGATCTCGGTTGTTTTATATCTTAATCGTTATCCATTGATTTATATATATATACATATATCGATCATTTTTTTGAAGAGGATATAAAAGACACGACTGAGACAAAGACTAACGAGTGTGCGTGAGAGAAATAGAGAGAACCTCCTAAAGTAATAGCATGCTGTAAATTAAGTATATCGCACCGTATACGCTAACAGGTGTACCGTTGATAATTATTCACAGAACACGTCATTGGTTGGTGCTGGTATGATCGACGAAGAAGACGAGTTTGCTTCCGGGGTAAGGGACACAGTACCTTTCGTAACTTTTGCCATTTTCTTTCGTCGCTTGCTTGTAACAAAAACGAGGCGAACTCACGGAAATATATAAATTCCATTCGCCGAGCTTGATCGAGGATTAAATAAAAATCAACCTGATTCGACTACGTACACGTTTTGTAAAGAATAGTTCAGATCGATCAAACGAATGTGATACACGCGCGTGACTGATTGCGACTAATTTCTGTTCTCCCTTCTTCGAGCAGGAAGTCTTGAAAGTGGAGAGAGAACTGCTGCAGCTGGAACAGGAAGAGCTGAAACGCCAACGGAACAATCTGGCGTATCGCGAACAAAAGCAGCTGAAAATGGCAGAACAATTGCAGGAACAATGGAAATCCTTGCAAGACGTTGCGCACACCTCCGCGAACACCATTCAACAGTTCAAGAGTCAACCACCGATGAATTACAGGTCGTCGATGCCGAATCTTCAGCTTCAGGACGTGCAAAGAAGAAGGCCTCCGCCGCCCCCTATACCACCAGCTAAACCGTTGCGTTTAATCGAGCAGAGGCAAAGAGACGTTACGATAAGGTAAACATCTTCTCGCATCTAAAAAGAACTGTATCAAAGTACGAAGGAAAGATACACGGATAGGCTCTGTTAAATTCATTAAGCGGAGTGTTACGTAAGGGAAGGTGCAATCCAATGCAGCTCGGCGAACTGCAACAGGACATTGTTATGTCACCGTTCAAACAGATACCAACCGACAGGAAATGTAAATTAGAGGTAGAATATAGAGCTGCTAATTGTGTCGCTTAATTTCCTGCTGAAACTTTCCGCTTTGTTGCGTCTGACGTAACGTTCTCGCCGATCCGATCGTGTGCAGTCGTCGATTGCACTCCGATCGTTCGTAATATTTGATCAGCTGAAATCGTACCAATATTCTAACTGTTTCGAGCGTGTGATGACCTCGTAATATGAACAGGAGCAGCAGGATCCCCTCGGCGGACTCGATTCCTCAGCAAGTGGACGCGACTCTTCGGCACAGTGCATCGGTTACGACGCTGTCGAGCCACGCTGGACAACAGATGAGCAGGCAAACGTTGCAGGCGCTTAGCGCAGTACCTCGGCCACGAATCGTTCAGAGCGACCAATGGGTCCAACGAAGGAAGAGCGACGTGCCACGAGGCGCTCACGATCTGAACTATCAACACTGGCTCATTCAAGTGAGTATCTCGAGCCAGAATGCTCGTGGTGAGATAGGAGAGAGTGACGCGTTTATCTGATGTTACGATGTCGCGCGCAGGAAGCGGAGCAGAGGAGGATTAGCGAAAAGAATCAGCGGTCACCAGCGCGGAAATCTCAAATGCACGTAACAGGAACCTCGGTGCCTTACACGATGGCACCAACGAGGACGGACAGTAAACCGTTGCCTGATTCCATCATACAGACTCTTACGCAAAGAGTGCAGAACAGGGCGCAGGAGAAGCCGCTTCCGCCGAGAAGGAGGTTTGTAATAACTTTTCTACTAACTTTTCGGTCATCATTCGTTTGACACGCTTTAAATTCTCTTCAGATTGGAGCACAGCACGAGTCAGGAACATCTCTCTGCGTTGCAACACCAACCGCAGCAACATGTTATGCAGCCGCAGAAACCCCAGCCACCACCCCCGATGAACGCTGAGAATCAGGAGAAAATGTTAAGCGTCAGTGGGAAGAAGAAATGTTCGCACTGTGGAGATGAATTAGGTATGGAAAATGAGACCAAGTTGAGGTGAATTTCTATGAAATGCTTTCGTGTACTATTCGTGTACGGTTCTCTGCGAGCTTTCAAGGTGTTTGATTGGTTAACCGAGGTAACTAATTTTGGATAATTAGGTCGGGGCGCAGCGATGATCATCGAAAGCCTGCGGCTGTTCTATCACATGGAGTGTTTCAAATGCTGCGTGTGTCACGTGCGGCTCGGTGACGGATTAATGGGAACAGACGTGCGCGTTAGGAATCAAAAGCTTCACTGCCATAACTGCTACTCCAGTGACGACGGTAACGCACATTTAACTTTTCTTATTAATATCTGTTATTAGAATTAGGTAAACGTGACTCCACCAGCAATTTTCCATCTTTGATAAACGCACAAATGTACGAAATAAAATTAAACTCACGTGGATTGCGCTCTGAATCACACGTGCGCGTAAAATCGCAGAGGATTATAAATCTTTGATGCTGTTCGATGCTTAAATGTTATAGACAAAAATCGCAATGTTTCAGGTGTCAAGTTCAGTTGCGTGTGAAACCGAAAGGGGACAGTGGCTAATGGGAGCACGCTGACTAACTTGAATATAGCATCATCCGGCTATATTTTATAAGTTATAGTTGACCATTTTAGCTACCAGTAGGTAATCCGCGACCGCGACACCAGCGAACTATCCTCTTATCTGTACATAAAACTTTGACGGACGGGTACGAGCGAGAAGCAAGTGGACGCGGGATGTGTTCGTTTCGCGTAGGTATACGTTCGTGCGCTTTAATTTAAACAAGGAAATCAACATTTCTCAAGTAACGCGGATTTCTTTTCAATCAACTAACCGTAGAACGTATCGAGAGAGGGAGAGAGAGAACGAGAGAGAGTGAGAGAAAGAGAGAGAGAGAGAGCGATGTGTAAATAAACGTGTATTTATGTAATTAGCATAATGATAGGGAAAATCTAATTGAACGAGAAATCGCGAAGGCGGTTGTCTCTGTTGATCGTTGAGAAAAATGCGCCGATTTCGAGTGGATTTAGCATAATATCGGCGAACGATTCATATGTATATTTTTGTAATATAGCTACCCCGTGGTATTTATGAGAGAAAATCCCTTTGATGTGTGTGACGGCTTCTTCTACTGTCCCTCTTTACCACACTTATGTCTGTCCTCCTGTTTCTCTATTTTTCTATTCTTTTTTTTTGTTGTTTCTCTAAATGCTTACAAATTAATAGATGATTTCAATCGAATCGAATAATGCCTCTATCTTTTACGAGACCTCGTTTAGATTCTAGTTGATCGTTACGGTAGTAGAGTCATTTAACGGTAGCTGCATTAACGAGATGCGATTATTTCAAGGCTCGAGTTTCGTGTTCTTTCTTTTCCCCTCACTTCGCGTCGAAGCGAAAGATGCAGAGTTGCGCCGCGACTCGACGACGACCACCGCCGCCGTTGCCCTCGTTTTTCGACGACACCACTCGCGTGCAGCCGTCATCGTATCGCGGATGCACAATTGCCGTTGTGAAATATTGTATGATATGTGTCTCGTGTTATTGCAAACATGTAATTTTATATTATCGAGAATAAATGTTTATTATAGCGATAGCAGTGTTCGCTATCCCCTCTCACGCAGGCATCCCGTTCGCACAGAAACAAACGCACGGTACTCTTTAACCGCTTGATCACGGTGAGTAAAAGGTTGAACCGCTGTTGGCACCGTATGATTTCTTTTGCAGAGAAAAAGCTCTCGATCATCCGTCGTATATTTAGCAGCTTTGACGCGTTCCTGCTGTGCAGATTAAAAAAAAGGGGTGGATGACGTCGATAAGTAAGAAGCTAAAGGCCGCCGAACATTCGAGGTCTGAAGGATATAGTAGTAGCTTTCAGACAATCTTGGCACGTGCCAGGTTTCCGTTCGAACTTCTTGTACGCACTCTTACTGCAATTGTATATTACAAAAGGAGATAACACGAGGTGAAATAAATGCAGCGAAATAAATAAAATTATACATTCTATACCCTGAACTCTCCCCTGCAAGGATTACATTGTACATTTTATTATATACTTACACTGTGCACTCATACTGTAAACTTGTTAAATCAATTTTCAATATTTTTTATTCTTTTATGGTTCGCGCGTGGCAACTCGAGCGAGAGGTGACAATCTCTGTTTATGCTGAATTTCATTATCTCTAGTTGATAGAAGCGAAGCATTGGTTCGAGGATAGAACTCTTAGGCTGTTTCTGTTTTCGGCTGCAAAGTGACATTGTGACGTAAAATAGGGATTAAGATAAAAGTCCTCTACGATTGTAGTCCCCGAGTTGAATACATATCCAGCGTTAGTACAGCTTCGACGATCGTAGGAAGCACACGTATCGCGATGTTGCCACTCGTTTTAAAGTTTTAAGACGAATTTGATTTTGAATAGATCAGAAACGTATATATCCATGATAGTGATGTAGTATCGGGTGTGAGGAACAGAAAAATTAGAGTAATAGGCAGTGAATCCGGAAGTAGCAGCGATGGACCTACAAGATTCCTGCAATTCAGAATGCCTTGGTAAGTGTTTATGTAAAACATCATACCTAACGCAACTACAGAACTTGAACTCCGATAATTATGCTTTCCAAAATGTAAACACAGATAATATATTAAAATATAACACTTCCGTATGTTAATTTGCGCAAAGGGTTAAATCTATGCAAAAGACATAGAAACCGGATATATTCTAACAAATATATCCGGCACTGGTCTCTTGCTAAAGTATCAAACCTTCAACGAGGGAAAAGGATGCGAGTAGTTTACACAGACAAGGATCACTGTCGGAGTTGCAACTTACAAAGGTATTCAGAACGACAAGACAATATAAAAACTAGCGCAACTATCTCATCGAACAATACAAATTATACATATTATAGAAACAGTTGAACAATTCAGCTCGACACTTTCCATTCCACGAACTTTCACTGAACTGTCACGAGGAGCACGGCAAAAATCCCTCGGCAAAGGCACGACGGACGAGAATTAGGCATGCATTCGCGAGCATCGGTATCGCGAGCAAATAGAGCATAATGCACGTGCACACGGTAGCTGGATATCCGTTCCGGCACACCCTGTTTCCTTGGAGAACAATTAATTCTAGGCCGAGTCGCGCGACACTGTGTGAAAAGCCAGCGTCGATGGGGCGGCTGGAACTGCGTCGCGGCTCGTCACGGTGAATTGAATTACTCAGCCGCCTCTCGACACGCTTTATCGGTTTCAACGATTCGAACACCATCCCTCTATTAATAGGCGAGACTGCACTCGGGGTTTGAGTCCCGACGACACGCGTCGGATCTCGCTAATTTTGATAAATCGCATGTCATGTTTCCAGTCGCGTTGCAGCGACGCGCAGACGGACGGATCGGTTGAAACTTTGACGTTTCGTCGATTGCCTTGCTCTGTGGTCTCTGCTATTTCGGGATTCGCGTTAAACTAGTCAATTAGAGCACGGTATGGGTTTAATGGACTATAAGATCGTGCGAGGTATTTGGTATTTCGGAATTGCATTCGATCAATTCACTGAAAATGTACGACAAAACTGTTCCTGAGCGCAAAGTATTTTTATTCAGCTCACTGGGTTAAAATTATTCTGATTTAAACTTCGGGTAACTGTTATTTTTGCGTGTTCTATGTCCGCAGCTTCGAGTGAAAGTTGGTTCCAAGCACTTTTCATCTATATTTAAAACAATTTAGATATTCCGTTTCCTCCCGTTCTATTGAAGAGAAGTCAAGGTGATCTCGAGGTCTGAAAAGATCGACACTTGGAAGGGAAAGCGAGCGTGCGCACAAAGGAAATGAAATTCTCTAAAACTATCATCGCCAAGTAACGAACGAAACTTGTATTGTATTTCGCAGACCATTTGTACCGTTACAAAATAGCCACGCGTAAGACACGCGCGTCCATCCTCACTTGGTTAAACAGAAACAATACGAGCGTCGAACTGGAGCGTGGCGCACTACCAACCGTCTAGATCGTTGTCGGGCATAAAATTATTAACCCGTCGACTAGATAATCGATTCGATAATACACGCACGCAACCATAAATCATTCGTGTTCCTCTTCCAGCAACCCAGAAACCACTTTACGATCTCCCGTACGATACAAGGGTCGCCCTTAATTTTCGCGAAACCGCTGTGTCCACCATTTATTCCTGGCCGCGGACGAACGAGTCCACACGCGAACTCTAAATTAGGGAATAAGGAATGACCGTTCGAGAAACGCCGCGCGATTTCGTGGTCATTTTCCGGACGAAGTTCGAAACGACTGACGATCGTCCACGATCGGCTGATTGCTTCCAGCAAGGCTGACTTGCCACGAGATTACTTGACCCGTCGAATCGCTACGTCGTTCATTTCGGTACCCTCTATTAATAGGATCGTTACCTGCGTTGGCACGCCGCACGTCGAACCGTGATCTAACGACCAGCAACGAAATTACTTTTTCGACGAAACGACGAACAGTAATTCCACCCCCAAGCAGCAAGCATTTCGTGAGTTAGGTTCGATCTTAATCGATAGATTTATCGCGATCAAACGTTAATTTTGTACCAATCGTTGCCGGTGAAATTAAGGGGATTTTAAAGTTGTACTATGTACTACTCGGTTTCTTTTTTACGAGGATACATAGTTAAATAATTATACTTGTAGACCGTATAAAAGATCATTAGTAGAAATAGGAAATAAAATGTTGTACTCGCCTTCAATGATCAACGGCTAATGCAGCCATTTAGTTGCATTTCGACGAGATAACGCAAAGCTTTACGCGCGACTGGAAATTCAGGATCGACCGGAAGGGAACAGCGCGAACGTATCGAGTGAACAGAATACCAATACTTTCGCTCCGGACGAGTCTATTGGGTCTTGAACTTTACTCATCGATAATCCAGTTGGAACTTTTGCAGGGAAACTGGTGGTTGTTGGACGTGTTACATGCACGTACATAGGTTGCCTTAACCACAACCGTTGTTACACGTCGAGAAACCACGAGCGCATCCCGTAGCGGTTCACGAGCCTCCGGAGAGCAGACACGGTTGTAAAGGTAACATTGCCTAGTTATGAGAAATGCTGCACGCGACTCACACAGCGAACGTTGCATTAATGTTGCATTCCATCCACCCAATGGTATCCTTTTCCTTTCACTGTCCTTTTCTTCAACTTTTTATCGCTATAGAAATTGTGTACACAGGCCGTGTTCGCGTTTATTAATTTACCTACGCAAATCGCCACCGGGCTCGTTAAGAGCCGCTACCTTCGACTCGAATGGTGCAAATGCAAAAGTCTTATCGCTCGATTATAATTTCAAATAATAGCACTGGAATTCGGTGTTAATTAGTCCACTTTCCACGTTTCGAATTTCAGCGAATTTAGCCGCGTCGCTCGGGCGAACCGCGCAATTTCACCTTCGCCGATCAGATTTTTTCACGTTCACCCGAACTGCGGAGAGTCGAAAGGTGTCTCCGAAGTGTCGCACAGCTCCGGCAACGGGCGTTTCCACCAACGGGCGTCTCGTTTGCAGAATCCCGCGGGCTCGTCCGCTGATTCGCGTGCTGACAAAAGATCGTCCGTCTCGTATCGCGCTCGCGTTTCACCGTGTGTCCCGTTTTTAATTTAGTCCTGCCTCGAATTGCTGACCACCGCTGACTACGCCGTCTGCCAATAGGCCGGCGTCACATCCAGTATTATCCGACGTGTAGCACCGCGGAGCGGAGGCGGCTCAGTCGTCTGATAAACGCGGTGGCACCTGGCCGGAGACGAGAGAGCGTTGCTGCGTCCGGGCACATCCGTCGACGCCGGTGATTCCGTGACACGTCGCGGACAATGCGTTGCTCGTGGACCCCGTGAAACGGAACCGTTCAACTGACGCTGTTCAATCGACGCTGGGCGAGCGTTGCGAAACCTGTGCTTCCGTCTCGGTCAACCGTCGCACTTTTATCGGGAATCGGATCCATCCGCGTTCGACATTGATACCGAGAGCCTCTGAAGCAGCATCTGGTATCAGGACGTTCGAGCAGGTGAGTTTCATCCCTTGTGTAGCGCGACGCTTCGATCGCAGTTCGATTGATCGATGATTGTGAACGTTTAACTTTTATCTTGATCTCGCTACCAGTGGTATCGACGTAATTTTTGTTTCGACAACGCGTAACTGGAGATTTGAGATCGCCTTGAACACGATTTCGAACAGTTGTCATTTTGGCGCACGAAACAAGAGGGTAGAGGAACGTCGTTGCGTGGATTGGAATTTATTTTTAGAAAAAGTGAATCGGTTCGGTGTCGACACGTTGGAAAGTGGATTTTTAATTTAGAGAAATCCATTGCGCTTTCCAGATCAAAGATAGGAAGTAACGCGAACTTCAAAGCGCGACGGAGGTTTTGTAATCATCGGCTTTGCAAATTTATTACGCTGCTTCGTTTCGTTTCGTTTACCAAGGTAGCTTCAGTGGGCGCAGAAAAATTGAAACTTCCCCGAAATTCTCGGAACACAACTCGCGCTATATTTTTGTACGGGATTGCGGTAGGAAATAACTCTCACACATTTACGACAGCACAACACCGCGTGGTACACAAGCCTTACCATTATTTCTTTATCACTATAATTGGACATTAACAGACCGGAACAGCCGTTAGTTTTCTATTTATTACACTACGGACAGAAATCTATTTCACGATACTTCTGTGTAGACAAAAAACATTGAATATTCTTTGAATATGGATTACTTTTTTGCTATTCTTCCTCAGAATGTTTCTCAATTTACACCGCCATCGGTTCCAATGAAAGATAAAAGCCAAAGCGGCGAGCTTTATTTAGTTTTTTTTTATTCATCAAACACCAACGGTATATTCACGACCTTTCAGGATTCAATCGCTGAGAGAGAGAATCACAGTTGAACGTCTCAATCGCCTTTTACCAGTATAGATTTCGTCGCATTATTCACGCCAGTTTTTCGTGGCAATCTGTCGTCTTAACAGACCGAGACCACCGCTAATCTTGAACCGAACTGTTCTCCGTCACGTTCTACGTTTAATCCCACACGTCCTATTCTCGTTTCGTGTCCTCAGAATCTTGCCTTCCCTCTTCGAACACGAAAACGCCAACCAAAGCTCTAGAATATCCGAATGAAAGTTCAATCGTTTATCAATCTTATTTGTCGATTAATATAATTTGTCTGACCGAGTTTTGTTTCTGTAACAAAGGTACCAACAGAAATATCGCCCTAAGAGGATGAGTCTACGTTGGATTCACGAGAATTTAGAAGCGCCGACATGCGACGAGGAATGCAGCGACATCGATGACAGCTGCAGCGACGACAGCTACGATTCGGATCTATCGATCGGGGAGGAGAAAGTGCCGGGCAGCGAAAAGGAGATGAACGGCGATCGCAGAAGGAAAAAGGAATCCCGGAGGCCTTTGACCACCACGGTGAAGTTCGACGAGAATGGGTATTTGCCAATAATTACGAGCTGTCGATAGCCAAGAGCACGATCGCGTCTTCGTCACGTTGTTTGGGCATTGATTCGATTACGATTTTCAAAATTGATCGATAGCCGAGTTAATTCGATGGAAGTCGCCAATTAAAGTCCCATATATCGTTAAATCCGTCGGATCACGGTTGGTCGAACCGTGGTTTGTGTGCACGCGGTTTTGTCAAGTGCGATAACTCAGAGCGAAACGTGGCTCGTTCGATCAGCTGCGTAAATGCAATGATTTATGCAATGATGCACGAGCCGCTGACATTGACGAAAGGCCGATGCATATTTTAAAACGAAGTTTCCCCGCGAGCTGGTCGCGAGCGGGCAACAATAAGTCCGCAGACGTAATTTCCCTCTAACGTGTACCTACAGCGAGCGTTCATTAATCACTTGAATCGATTAACTCTCCACCTAAGCTCGATGCCGTGCGCGGTTAACAGTTTCGGATTTCGCCTGTTATTGCCCGTGGCTGTACCTTCGATCGCGTCGGCCGTTTTTGGATCCCAGGGTGAGAAGTTAATCGACTAAACGGCTACGTGGCGAAAAGGGTCAGTGAACATCGAACGCAAACCTGTCGAGTCTCTGAGCGAGTAGCATCGAATGGGAGGATGATTATTATGGTAAACAAAAGCGTTGTTGCAGCAGGAACCGTGTAACGAGTTCATCGATCACCCAGCCAGATTTATTTTCTGCTACGTGCCCGCCGTGAAGTCGCTTTACAACCAATCTTCTTGACGCTCCGCTTTGTGGATCGTTAAGCAGAGATTAATCGGACAGTTAATTAAACGCGGACGCGTTTCTATCGCGAGCAACGTGGTTACTTAAATTACTTTCACGCGTGCCTTTAATGTGAGGACTTTCTTTCACGTGAAACGAGCGCGAAATTTTAATCCTGCTGCAATTCAATTCTGCTCTTGTTCTCGTTACGTACGTGCGTAAAGATTTGGTATATATGATATCCCGTTTTTTACGTAAGCTAAAACGGAAGAAAAATAAAAAAATGAGATGAAATATTATTTTCTGAAACCAGAAATTTGTTTATGATTCATGTAATCGTATATCGTTCCAGTGAAGCGATCCACGGAACGACTGCGACGGTACGCAGACACGGTACACCTTGAAATCGCGCTGTTGATGAAGAGCTCCATCAGTTACCCTAGTACGAGATACGCGATACGTAGCCATTGATCACTTGATTCGATTAACTTTCTGCTCTATATTGTCGCAGGGTCACTAGGTGTAGGGAGTAGTAGGTAAGGTCCGCGTTACGCGTATTATTATTACACAGGCATTCGAGCACCGTGGCAACCGGCGAGGCTGCAATTCCGCGCGAATTGCATTAAAGCGCGCAGGCGGCCCGCGCGACGGAAAATTAGGATCGACTTTTACGATCGTGTCCGCGCTCGAGTTTCGACAAATAGATCGTGGCACGTTCCACGCCTAATTAACGGGGGCGTATTTGCGCAATGTCAAGACGTAACAATTTTCAAGAGTATGAATTACAGACCGTTGGAACGCGAGCTTCGCTCGACCCATCCGATCGCAGTAAAGTTGCACCTCGTTTCTGCTCGCGGTTAAAGATACCAGGTATTTTTGTCGATCAGAGGCTATTAATATAGAACGTAGTTTTATCGAAACTATTAGCTGGATTATTATTAGTCGATGCTCAACTTGTCGAATAAAGTTTATCGGCATCGCGTTTCTTCCCCTCGAGCATCCGTTTAAAATTAACGGGGTTGGAAAACGTCTACGGTGCAACGGTGCACGCTTCATTCACGAAGCTCGCTGACCTGAAAAGTCGATCGGCCCATTTTTTCAAACGTAATAATATGTTATAAATAGCGCGCCTCTGGGTGTCGCATCGCGTTAGGCTTTGCCGCTATTGTTTTCGATGACCAAGAAACCGTATTCCACTAAATAATGCAAATTCAATAAATAGATATAATACCAAATTAAATAGATATATACTATGTATGTATATCACATATAGTATATATTATATTCCTGTATAGAAATTTAAAAGGAATTCCAATGCAGTAATGTCGAAGACTTGCACGATGTGTACGCAGACTCTAAATATTGAATTTTCTCTTACAGAGCTCAGCATTACATCACGTCTGAGTTGCCTAAACGCCCGCCTTGTGTAATATGGGACCCTAGAAACCCAGCGCAGAATCCTGTGTACAATTGTGTGGTAATCAAACTGTTCTGTCGCACTGGGTATCACCTTGGTGTGTCGGCGTCTGGTCGTGTTCGAGGTCTGAGTGCCACCAACGAGCCACATGGTAACTATAGTGGAGTGCAACGATTTTCAATTCTCCAAACCATATATATTGCGATATTAATAGAGAACCAATAATTAGTGTAATTATAAGAACTACTGCTGTTTTCTTTTTATTGATTTTCAGCTTTGTTTCACATTATACCGGTGTCGTTTGGAGTGATACGAATACAGAGCGTTGAGACTAGAATATACTTGGCCTTCAACAAGAAGGGTCGTTTGTACGGAGAGGTCAGATCGTGTTCTTTTATTATTCGGTTAATATTTACTGTATAAATTCTAACTGGTTGTTATCGCGTTCCAGCCAATAGCGAACAAGGATAACACGGAATGGGAACAGTGGAACGTTGGTTCCTACGATGCTTTCCGGTCGCGAAAGTACGCGAACCACGGATGGTGGATCGGGATAAAGAAGAACGGACGCGCGAAACCAGGACCGAGGACTAGATGGGGCCAAAAGTCGATACAATTTCTAGCGATACGAAAGGAGTAGAGAAACTCGCGAAGATTCTAAATATACATAAATTCGAAACCAAGGGACACTACACATTATAGCCAAGTGATAAATGAAACGCATCGTATCGGTTGTCAACAATTTTCTAACGAATTTACGCATCTTTTTTTACCAACAACGAAAAAATTCGTACGTTCCAGGCTGGAAAGAGATTAAGATTAGTCGCTACCTGTGGGAAATAAATATATCTGATCGCCTTCCAATAGAATATAATGTTTATTATAACACTGTGTTACTCAACAATGGAATAATTTGGGATTGTGCATTCAGCTTGTGCCCTTCAACTGAAACTCTGTCGCAAGTTGCAGTTTTAAATTGCGGTACATTACTTTATTTTTTCTTCCTGATCCTTGTCTCTTAAATCATCGATCGATCGTGCTGCAGGCGAAGCGCCGATCGAGTTATTAATCAGTCAGTTACGGTCAATGCTTAACATTTTACACTGTGCTCGCAGCGTTCGTAGAGCCGTCGCGGAAATAGAGCGCGGATCCTAAGATCGGTTATTTGTCGAAGTACACGTGTTTTCATCGGCAGAAACTAGGCGCGAATCGATGGCCGTGGTATTCAGGGCAGTGTGCGTCCTATTTTAAGCAATGGTTCAAGCGTGAACGCAAATTCGTGCGAAATGCCAATCGCGCGAACCGTTTCCCAACGAGGCTCACCGTGCGATCAGTAATTTAGTCAATTTTGCGATCAGCCTGTTTCAGCGACGATTTTACGAACGCATATTTCTATCGTAATATATTATATAATCATATGTAATATTTATATATATATATATTTATATTTATATTTGTATGTAATTGTATATATATATATATAACTATTTCTTATCTCTTTTGTACATCTACATACATTGCATACACGTATATCGAAACCCTTAAGCGAAAGCTTCAATTAAAAAACGCTGGTGTTTGATTAAATACGGTAACTACAAACATTTATTACCCTTGCTTCTTATTCGTAAATATCAAATACGCGAAAAAGCGATCGATGATGAGTTTCAACGAAAGTGATTTAATACTGGAAATAAGAATCGTTCACCGGGAAATGCGATCAAAGAATGACAGACGCTTATAATTAGCTAAAAATCTCGAGGAGTATCATTTTAATTTCGCGTAACGAAATTGCCGCGTTACCTTGTCGCACGAATTTCAACGATCTTACCAATCGATAGTAAGCGAAACGATTTTGCAGACATGGCAATCGAGATTCTGCGAACCGGCGCGACTTCAAGGAATTGCACAAACGTAAAATCGTAATTCTTTGGCAATAAGTAACAGTGGTAAGCGCTTCACAAGCAAAAAGCGTATGCGGTGACTAAAAAGGAGACTGAACGATGATTTCTCGAACGCACATGCTCGAATCGTAAAGCTCGACAGAATTTCGACTCGAAAACGCGCACTCTCGAATGAAACGAGCGAATTCTCTCGCTCGCTCGCGTGTGTCCCCCCGTGAAAAGCGTGTACGCGGATCGGTGGAAAACGCGTGAATGCGAAATAAGCACGGTTTATCAAACGATTCCAGAACTCTTATATCTACAATATATTTCTCCCGCTCTCTCGTTAAATAAGGCAGTTATAATTACGGGTACACGCTCTTCACGGAGACTGAAAGATCACATTAGTTTAAGATCCCTGTTTCCTCGACAATTCTTCTCTAGCGGCATGGCATGCATTCACTTTTTCTTGGTGTTCGGGCTTGTTGATTGAAAAACACTCGACGCGGACATCAAGTTCTCGATGTACTGGCTCAGCACCTGATTCTCGCTTCTCAGTTTCAGATTCTCCTCCTTCACGCTGTCCACTCTCTGGGACAGATCTGAACGACGCATGATCGTGTTAAGAAACAGTCACGTGGAAAATCGTAGGAGCAACGAAGATTAAAAGTTCACCTACCATCCAGCGTGTTTTGGAGTTCGAGTACTTGGGCGATCAACCTAGCCTTCTCTTCCTGCTCGTCTGGGCTGATATCAGGGTCTAAGCCTACGGTCAGATAACGTTGAGAGCATTCGTGGAAACTTTTTTAATTGTGAAATCTGATGATTTCAGACTTACTGTTTGGACTACAACTCCCATTCGTAAACGTTGACGGTATGGAATCCATGCTGTGTCCACTGCCAAGAGCATCAGATATGTGGCAGCTAGTGTCCAAGATCTCCTCTTCAGGGATAATTACTGCAAATAAAAACAATCATTCCAACTGTATTATCCCACGCAATACCTAGTCATTAGAAATCAAGCAAAATATTTAATTACACGGGGTAAGTGAAACTTGGCGAAATGATTCTCGATAGATTTTCACTTCGTGCTCCGAAAATTGCGCAGAGAATTTATTACTCGTCGATAACAGAACCGACACGTAAATACCCGAACAAACGTAATTACAAGTAGACCCAATTCAAGTTACACATAACTCAACACTACACTATTAATTTCCCTGTAAAATCGTCTATCGAAACACGATTTAACAATCGGAGCGGCGATGTTCGACGTACGTGCGGTATTTAAATAATTCACGCAATGCGATGCACAACTGAGCACTGCATCGTAACGGAGCAAGCTGCGGCAACGAAGTTTGGGGAACTGGGTCAGATACGTGGCACACGAATTTCCTTACCTTGAGGATCATCGTCGGCCAGCGGTATACTGTTCATGTCATCCAGAAGCTTGTCCGTCATCGACGTGGACATCTTGACGCGTAGGATTCTCTACGAGAGAAATAACACACTTCCAGGGAAACCTGCGCGTAAGGTTCGACGTTTGACCCTTGAAGTTTATCGATTTTCCAGGGAAACAAAACACAAGAGCCACGCTGGCACGTTCGCCGAAAAAAAAGAGCACGAAACGCGAACGACTGTTCTTCTCTGGACCACGAGGATCGTATCGAGAATTAAACGAGAACGATCCCTGACATCGACAATTGAGTTTCTCGGTGACTCAACGGTGCTTGACACTGCTCGCCATTTGCTTTCTCGGTGACACCTTCAGGCATCATGGCTTACTATCATCTATGATAACAAGGGCGGAAGCACGCGCGGCGTACTAAATAGATCGAACAATTTTAATCATCTTAACGATATCCAGTGTCTATTAATAATTACGTTATTTAAGTAAATAATAAAAATTTTGGTTTCAGTTTTAGTAGCGCCATCTTGTTGGGAAACGTTCAAGCTGGATGATCGTATACATCGAAGAAGCGAGTCACTTTTTTAATATTGAGAAATTTTGCTCTTAAATTAGTGGTTTAATGAGAGGATGAAGCATAAAATTTATTGATTCAATTAACACGTGAATGTAATTTCAGGGAGAATGACAATTTATTCGAAAACTTGTTCTTCATCGCACGCACGCGAGGAAGAGATGGCACTAGTGGTCTGTGTCCGTCCAACGGGTCTATACTACTGCGAGTCTGCGATCGACCTTTAAACATGAAGAGAAATCTACTGGGCTCGTGGCCGGTACAGACTTGGCTGCATCTACTGTAAGTATGCATGGATCGTTTCTTTACAAGCTGAAAGTACAGACTAATACAATTTCATTCAATACAAATTTTTTATCAAAAATATAATAGGCAATTATTCAAAAGAGTTTTAGATGCAGCAATACAAAAAGCAACTTCGTTGGAAGGAATTTTTATGATAATTCCACTCAAATTGTGCCTCTCACTGTGCTTACTTTGTCAATCGCATTTTTCCACTGAAGAATTTAGCAAAGTTAGCAATTTTTCACGTCCCCGTTTAGAATCTCTTCTTTAATATAAATGGAAAGCTTTCGCATTCTTCCTCTCAATCCGTAGCGTCTTTGAAGTTCACCGTCTAAATCCCGCGAGGTCGAGCCGACTCAAAAAGAGAAGTTCCCTCCCTTTGACGTTGGATTTCACGCAAGGCTAAGTTATGCGAAGATGCTCCTTGTTTAAGCGCAAATTGGGTTCGCCTGACGCGAAGTAAGAACCCTCGCGGAGCACAAAGGTCCTCGTCCTTGAAATTAATTCGCAAAAGAGACAAAGGACTACTCGTTGCTCGTAGAGGGCCGTTCAGGCTTCACGGTTGACGAGCCGTCGACACGCGCCGGGCAAATATTAGTCGACTGGAAGTGGCAGTAATTGGATAAACGGTTCTCCGACCGTATCCTGCACCCTATAAACCGGATTCTTTTGCAAAAGCGGCTTCCGACATTGAAAAATCAACACCCCACAAATAAACTCAATGTTCTCGTTCAAGTACAATAATTTTCCAAAAACAGTCGATCCCGCGTCGAGATATCAAATTATGTGCACTGTCCAGATAGTTTAACGATAATTCATATCGGTTCGGCAAAGATAAGGGTTGATATCGTTGATACGTTCCGCAGATCTGGCCAGAGATCGTCGTTTACTCTGATTTCATCGGAATTGTACAATTTATTCGATTATATTTGACACGCCGAGCGTTTGATCGATTTTAGTTAATCGCTCGAGGTTATACGGCAGAATTCCTAGCGTGCTGGACGCCGACGCATCTATTGATTTTATGGGGGAGGGAGGACGGGAGAGAGGAATAAGGGAGGAAAAGGGGGTAAAGGTGGTCCGACGGTATTCTCTGACCGATACAGGTCCATTCCCCAGGAGCATCCGTTCAGAAATTTCTTTCTTTACGTCTCGTCTCGATCAATCGTCAAACGAATGATATCTAACTTCGTAATCGATTTATTGAAACAATCGTAAATAACGTTGGAATTATCGAAGAAATAAATTCCGCGATCGGAGCAACTCGATTGCGCCTCTCTCGACGGGATTTGAAAAAAGAGAAAGCAGAGACAATTTGGTATTCCGTTCTCGTTGCGAGTGAAAAGGACGAGGTTAAAGAAGGGAAAAACAAGAGAATCGAAGGGATCCATCGTCTGTTGTTTGTGGATATCTGGAATGAAGTGGTCGTCTTGGTCGAAGGCGAATACTCGGGTAATCCTCCGATATACGTGAGGAGAAAATCAGATTTCTTAAACGTCAGCCAGCCCGGCGAATTCCGGAGTCCAACCTGGACGGGGTGAAAAATTCGCGGGGATTCTTTTTCGACGCTCCTCTGCAATTCGTAATGGACTACCACCCGTCGCGAGACACGAACCGAGGGTACGAACCATTGGCAAAAAATGTATACTTTTGAAAAGTTCATCAGAATTTTTTCCATCACGATATATTCACTCTCGTACTATACTCATTGCCCAGAATAAAATATCTTAAATATCAAGCTCCGCGAAAGTCCAATACTACGAAATGTATGCATATTTAAAGAATTAACGTACAGTCGGTAATTCGAATATTAATTGAATGGAATATTCTTATTGCTAACAAATAACTCACACTCTAAATATGAATCATAAAATTTGTATTGCAATTAAAATATTGCAATGACGTACGTATCTTAATTGTGCGAGGAGGGCGTTAATCAAACGAAGGTTTAACATAATGCACAAATAAATCATAATTACGATTGGTGGGCATACTTTTCGCAGTGAATTACAATTATTTGTTTAGCATTTTTTTTGTCAAGCAGAATGTAGTACACGTTCGTGGATCGAGCGCTTGCTTTCGATTGAATCGTTCGCGTGCTCACAGGATCGATGAACCCGACAAATCCGTGAAATACGACGGGGCGTGATTATGCGCGCGTTTCGTTTAAATCCGTGGCGATAATCGATGGTCATTAAATGACGGTGATCTGCAGAGGAGCACGTACGTCGCTGCCTTTGCTTTTAATCCAACTTAACGGCTGAACAATTCGATCTGACTCGTTCGTGGACGTTCGTGCCAGCGTAAATCGTACGCGTCCTATCTTTTGTTCCATAGCTTTCGAAGCAAGCGCACTTTTTAAATTTCTACAAATTAATACGAAACTAGGAGCAGTAACAGCAGTAAAAATGGAGCAAAATAGCGAAGGAATCAAATGATAAAAAGTACGCTCGAGTAACAAATACAGAGATCGATTTCTCTCACCGGATACCCATTAACTTTCAATCCAGCTTTTTCTCTGCGAACGAGAAGCCATCGTCTTACGTGGTAGCCAGAGAGTGGCGGAGTTCAGGGCGTGAAAGTTCCACGCGAAACGGATTTGAGAACCGTCGCTTTAAAGCCCCACTTATCGAGCGCCTAGTTGGTATGATAATGTAATAAAATAAATGGAGGTTGCTGTTTCCGCGCTATATAGACCGTCTCCTCCTCTCTGTCCGGCTGCGTCTCGATTTCCCGTCTTTCTCAGCCACCCTCCCTCGTCGTTCCTTGTCAGGCGCAGCCACTTTCGATTCCTCCGTCCCGTTTCGTTCCGCTGCTACGTTCCTCGCTCTGACCTGCTCGGTTTCATTTCATCCAGCCCTCTCAGCCTGCCCCCTAGATGCCTGGCTGCCGCCGCGGAGGGGGTTGGAGCGGGAATCGAGAAGGTAGAAGGGAATGGAGCTCACCTCGAAAGCGAAATACAACAAGTCCCGCCGCCATTGCTGGGTCACCCTTCAACGGGAGTTTTGTCGCCGCGTGGGTGGGGGTTTCACGGTCCTGTGCGACGAGTCATCCCCTTTCGACCCCGACCGCCTCGTCGTTCACGTCGGGTGGGAGGCGAAGGGTAGACGAGGGAACCTCTTTGTTCCGCGCAAGTGGAATCCAGAACCGTGGCTATTGTGGAAAGAAGAGCGAAGGAGAGAGGGAAGAAAACAGGTGGGATCGAGGGGGAGAGAAAAAGGGTGAAAGCTCGCGAGATGGAACGCGGGAAAAAATGGGAAGCACGGTTTGTCGCACGCGACGGAGAAGGATGGCTATGCGACGAGAATATCGTGGAACGACGGAGAAAAGGTATCGCAGGGGGTGGTTGCCGAGGGAGAACAAGAGGATGAAAGCTCGCGGGATTGAACGAAAGAAGAAACGGGAAGCACGGCAAGTTACGCATAATAGACGAAGATGGCTGTCGAAAGAGGAGATCGTGAACCGAGGGAGAGAAAAGAACCGAGGGGACGATCGAGAAGGAAGAAGAGGGTGAAAGCTCGCGAGATGGATCGAGAGAAGAAACGGGAAGCACGGTTTGTTACACGCGGCAGAGGAAGATGAATATGGAAGGAGGATATTGCCGAGCGACAGGGAGAAAAGATCGGGGGCAGGGATGAGGCGCACGGAGTATATTTATAGGGTGAAAGAGAGTTGAAGAAGGAGAAATAAAGCGAGATGAAGAGTGATGCAAGCAGGGAGTGGGACCGGCGGGCAGAGGAAGGGAGAGAGGTCGAAAACTCCGCCCCTGCATCCGCAAAAGCGAGTCAATACTATGACCAGCCATCCTTTCTCCACCGAATGCCCTCTCGGTAACCCGCGCGCCGCCTTTCCAACCCCTTTCTCTCTTTGTGCCGCTCGAGCCACGGGATATCGAAATTCGTTACGTGTCGTAGCGCGAGGACGCTCGACTCGCAAGTTCCCGGCCGCGGCGTCACGAAGCAAACGCGTGTTTTAGGAATCGATTCGGACATGGACCGAACGGAATTCAATTCCGAAACGGTCTCAACAGCCTGTGAGTACTGGTTCGTATCGCTTTTACTTCTATGTTTTTTGCAGAACTTTTTTCTTTCATTTCTTTCCACGCTAGTTCAGCGGTTATTTAATTATTTAACTAGATATATATATCTTCGACGCGCATATAGCATTCAATTACAATACTAATTATATCGTAGTCGAAGTAAATAAATTGGAAACGAAATATTTTTTGCAGAAAGTTAAAGAATTACAATTATTATAAAAAATGTAGCACTATGCTCGCGCATAGAAATGCGTGATATGATACGCGTATAATCGAATAAATATCTGGCAGTGATTTTCAGGGGGCTGGACCCGCGGAATCTGTCCCGATCGAAAAAGTATTAAGGGTAAGTCTCGCCCCTCCACCCCCAGTGCCGGGGCATTTAACTCTCCGATTGCTTTGACAACTTAAGCAGGCCCTTAAACCTTGCTCGTACCTCGGTGTAATTTATAAGCGGCCGGGTGGGGTAATTCCGTTGGGGACCGTCAAACTGCCATGTGGCAAAACCCCCGAGGGAAAGTCAGGGATTATACGGTGATAAATAAATATGTACGTTTATGCAACAACCACCGTGACTCGGGGGTTAGCGTCAAATTTCGATTCGCCGGGATTCGCTCGCGTTACCCTTCGTTAAATAAACGGAAGTTGAGGTGGCTACGGGGTCGGGATCTTTGACTTTTGTTCAGGGAGCAAACAACAGGGTCTTCATTGAAATTAGAGATGCGAAACATAGGGGGAGTGTTTTGTTGGTCGGTGGTATAAATCCTTGGAATTTTTCATTTTTATTCGACTCATCTTAGAGGAGAAATCGAAGACTCGATCACTTTTACTCACGTGTACTTTTATTACAAGTGGTTACGTAATCGTTACAATACGAGCCGTGTGGCTCTGTGTCTAGACTTTTACAGCAGATAGTATCACAACACGAAATATACAAGAAAAGCGCGAGTGTGTATCTTTTTACAGCTCTTCGAATGTTCATATCGGTTACTTGTATATTCAAGACGTTACTTTTTACATACCTCGAGAATATAAGTGATGCAAATAAGAAAGTGGTGGATGAATTACATAAAAAATTCTCTCTCTTTCCGTTTCATCTATGGAGTTCGTTAGTGCTTCGTATAAAATTCGACTACTTCAAACCGAAAGCTGGAACGACTTGTGGTCAACACGTCGAACC
Source organism: Xylocopa sonorina (assembly GCF_050948175.1). Lineage (NCBI taxonomy): Eukaryota > Metazoa > Arthropoda > Insecta > Hymenoptera > Apidae > Xylocopa > Xylocopa sonorina. The sequence goes on along the minus strand of NC_135197.1, from coordinate 6,443,230 downwards.
TAATGTTCGATAAACGTTTCTATAATAAATAAATATGTATGTATATATATATATCTATATCTTTATGTATTCGGAACTGAGTATCCCTCGTTTCACTTAGATACCGTTGAACTATTAAACTAAATACTTTGCGCCTCGATTCGTTACCTTTCTCGAAGGATTCATCGTTACTCGACCACCACCTAGTGGAAAAAAAAGAAATCACTAGACAGGGTGTCGAATTCATCGAAGGGTCATACTTGGGGCTTCGTCCTTAGGCCAAAGCTTTTACGCACGTCTAAACCTCTGACTTCGATCAATTACTATCGACTACTTGGTCAGTACAATTGCTTATATTTATATTTCCTAGTCTCCATTTCGATTCAACCTCGAAACAACATTTTTCAACGCTTGTTTCGCACCTAAGTTGGCGCGTGTATGTAAATTCTCTCGCGAAAGAAAAGTCTTTCGCGTACTTCTACACACTCTACCTTACGTGACAGTATTACAAATAGATCTCAATTAAATCAGCGATACGTTCACTTCGCTGGCGTTTCGATTGCCTCGTCGAACGATTTGCTTGTCTTCTTATACTCTTCAACGCTTGAATGCAGTCTTATTTGTACGTAGAGACATGTCGCAGAATTAATTAAACGCGTCGCAGGAATGTTTGCATTCACAATACCACGATGGAACTTCACTTATTCGTAGACTCGATCGTGGCCACTGTACAAGAGAATCAGCAGTTCGAAACTTCAATAGCTCGTTCCTCTCGTTCATAGTTCTGGATGGGATTAATTTTTATACATATCGCACAATACTTTCTCCATCGGAGTGTTGCCGATCGTTCTGTGAAAGTATATCAATTCCACCCTCGACGCTGGCACTGTCCTCAGCAGCGGCAGTAGCAGCAACAACCTTCCAAATCGTGCAGGACTTCCTGGTTGCTGCGCTCTGGCGTGCTGACCTAACATCACTTGCGCTTGATCCTGAAGGTTCTCTATTTGACTTGAATCTTTCAAGCCACGAGTTTCTGCAACGTGAATAAAAGTTGTTTTTCCTTTCTGGAGGGGAGGAGGAAATTTAAATTACTTTTTTAAATCAACCAAATAATTTCAGAATTACTAATTGTTATTCTCGCGTTACGAAATATTGCTACGTCTGTTAGATAAATATTTTCCTACATGCGGTATCGACTAATTTCCCCCGTGCGCTGGATACGATTCCGTAGAGCCATTAATTTAAGCACGAACCTGGTCGAAATAATACAATGGCCTTCATGCAGGCGAATTCAGCCGGATCAACCATGACAGCCTTATATCTCTGCAAGGTATCGTGCAAATGCCTCACATCTGCTGCCACCTGACTCGGTTTCCCCGTGGTGGTTTGCATATGGATCCCGGGATGGGGGTGCGGATGCGGCGACAAAGTCAAAGCAGTAAGTTCCGCGGAGTTGAAAAGGGGCGACGACTCGAGCGGAAGGCACCACTGTACCGCGTTCAGGAGGAAAAGCTCCGACCAGGCTTCTTCGAGTAGTATCACCTATCGCGGATACGATCGTTCAACTTATCACATCTCACAGACATCGAAATGCAGTAGTTTCGAATGGAAGTTGTCTCTGATTTGTCCTCGAGTTACTTAGGCTGAAATCAATCGTCGAACTTACCTGATCCCTGAAAGGCAAACTCGCGAACGACGGGAGATTCTTGGCCCACTTTACGGCCATGAAGAGCAACCTGGCGCTGGCTTCGTAGACCGTTTCAGCGCTAGCGGGAGAGTACAACGAGGGGATTACTGGCGGAATTTGCGTGCAACCGCTTCTTTGGGGTGTCAATGGTTCCTCGTTCGTTACGTCTATGCTGTCCTCGGATGCGTTTCCTATCGTGGAACATTATCGATCATTGGAAACGAGTATTACCTTTATCGATGATAGCGATACGATCAATGGAAAATATTCTTTGGTCTTGCGAATGAATTAATAGAATAGGGGAGGCAAAATTGAAGAATACCATCTTCGTTATCCTGCCTTGGCGGTGTCGGAGGGTTCGCTGAATTTGTCGTCGGCGCGACGGTGGGTAAAGGCAACGGTGTCGTATATCTCGCCATGGCCAGAGACACAGGTGGTCTGAAAAATCATATTCCCTGGAATTTTAATCGAATACTATCTCCTTCACGACCTGCAACGTCGTGCTTTAAATTTGTAAAATACATTGAACGTTAAAATTAAAATTAGAGTACGAAGTGCCACCAGAGCCACGAGATTCGACGAACAGCGTCGACTATGCAAATGATTCGCGGCAACTTTAATTCGTTCACACGCGAGTTTTGTTTGCAAACTTTCAGCGTATGCCGCGTAGAAAATTCGTTTCGCCGATTCCGGGTAGGTAGGTGGGTGAATATAGATTGTCGTGTACGAGGAACGCGTGCACGGACTCGCATCGTTTGCGCGTGGATCCCTCGAAACCGTCGTAATCGATTTCACGTCGAGCCTGTCGAAGAGGTTGAGAGATCGCAGATGACGTTGCGCGGTAAAATTGCGGTTAATGTACGAACAAGACATCAAAAACCTAAGTGAGCATACTTGTATATTTCACTGAACAATTCTAACGACTCTCTTACAACATATCCTTACTCTAATCCTCGTATCTGCTTTATACAATATTTACTGTGCACTTCCTGACTCTCTAATCTCTATCACACGTACCTAAGAACGAATCTCGCAAAAAAATACGCGACCATATGAATTACATCCTCGCGAATCTACCAAGCAGGATACAAGATCTCTGAACGAAACGATCGCCGCCACCCTGTCGCCCACATCGAAGACTACAATCGACACGGGCAAGATCGCTGCGTCCTTGCCCGTGTCGTCGACGAACATGGCGATTCCGAACAGCAGAAACTTCGCCAACTGCTACATGGAGCTCTGCAAACAGCAACGTCTACGACCGTTGCCAGTGATCTGCGTGACGCTTCCGCACAGCCTGGACTTCACCACGGACCGCGTGAAGATGGACGATTGGGGTCCGATCCTGAACTCCTTGTCGCTGGACCGCAGCCTACGATCTATCAGCGTGCGTAGCAGATACCAGTGTCGCAAACCGTTGGAGGAGATCAATTCCGAGGACAAGGCTAGGACGATGGGCAAAGCGCCCGTGGTGTTGTCGCGATATTTGCTAGAGTGGTTGTCGCAGAGCGTCGCGCAGTGCGTCAGAAATTCGCCAGTCCTGACTAATCTAGAACTGGAGGGAATCCCATTTCCACCGGACTGTTTGGCAGTGCTCTGCGTGGGTTTGTCGCATACGCACACGCTCCACTATTTGTCTCTGCAGCGTTGTTACATCGGGGACAACTCTTGCGAGCTGCTGTGTCGCACGGTGGCCGACGTTCCCAGCGTCAGATCGCTGAATCTCAGCTATTGCGACCTGACGGGCAAGTGTGGTCGAGCCTTGGCGGCCGCGTTGTCCAGACAGAAGCTTTTGCTCTATCACGACACTTGGAAGCAGTCGCTCAGGTACCAGGAACCGAATTTGGAGGCGATGCCAGGACTGCGACGGTTGACGTTGAACGACAACCCTCAGCTGGGTGACGCGGCTGTGATCGAGTTGATCGAAGCTGTGCGGGACAGTCTTTGGTTGAAGGCTCTGGATCTGCAACGCTGTGGACTGTCGGATAAAATCGGCAAAGACCTCCTGGAGCTGTTGGATTATAACAGCACCTTGAATATCCTGGATGTCAGGCAGAACGTGAACCTGAACGAAGCGTTGGTGAAGGAGGTGGTCAAGAGGTTAGAGGAGAACAATGCTGACACGAAGGCCGAGTACAGGTGGCTGGGTTTGCCTCAACACGATCGAAGAGTGGTGTCAGCGGGCAATGGGAAGAGGAACGAGATCGAGAACAACGGGAAACCTCCGATCAGACCGCGCAGTGCCATCACAGAGCACGCTAAGAGGCCGTACCAGTCCGTGCCTAGAAGATTACCAAACTCGACGACCAACGTCAAGAAAACGAAGATCAGGCCTTACGTTGCATCCTGTAAGAACGTGGACAGGCAACAGCAATCGCAGACGCAGCAGATCGTTCAAAACGGCCAGGCAAAGTCGAAAATTACTCTTCATCTCGATCTCCAATCACGCATTCAACCTGTGATGGGTGGGGTTGACCAGAACGTCGACAATGTTCCGGCTTACGAAGACAGCGTTCAACGCGACACCGATAGATCCTCCTCGAAGAACTTGGACGTGAAGAAAGTCGACGCTGCCACGCAAGTGACCAGCGATTTGGACGCGGATGATTCGATTAGAATTCAGAAGATCCAAATCCAATTAGCCGAAGCGAAAACGGATCACGATCGTCTCGTGGAGGACGCCAGGCGCAGTGGTTTATTGCTGGCCGAGGAACGAGAACGACGCGAGGCTGCGGAGGAACAATTGCGGACGATGAAGAATAACTTGGCAGAGCTGGAGGACGCTCTGAAAGAGAAGGAACGGGAAACGAGCGGATTCCTGTTGCTTAGCCAGCAGTCTTTGGATGAGATCTGTAACTCGTTCGATCGTCTGTTGGACATGCTGGACAGCGTGACGAAGAACCCGACCGCCAATAGAAGGGAGAGCACAGAGGCCGCCATTGTTAGGGCCGACATAAAGAGACGGGTCGCTTCTGTCATCAGACAAACGAAATCGGAGAATCTCAGCCGGGGCTTCGTCGTGGACGTCGACGAGGACGACTCGATCGGATACATGGAGCCGATCAAGAAGTTCGCGAAATCGGAGAGCGACGTGAGGAACACTTTGCCACCACTTTCGACGATGCACCTGGAGAGGAACATCGGGGACAGTCCAGACATTTGCTCGCCCAGTTTGGAGAGAGCCTTGCGTCTCGATATCGGGGAGACGATGTCGCCTAGGGCTAGGGCCAGGGCGCTCTTCGCGCAGATCGTTCAAGGCGACGCTGTGCTCGACTTCTGCAGTCAGATGGATTAGAAATTTGGGCACAGCCGAAGCATCAGAGGCAAGGTCTGCGATGCATCGACGTACAAGTTTCATGGAAGTAATGTAGGTTGAAACACGTGCAAACGAAGAACGCACGAGTGCTCGCGCGTCGAATGTCGGATCCGCGTTGAAGCATAAGTAACTGCGTAAGTCAATAATCTATCGCGAAGAAATAAAAATAGGGAACGTCAATGAAACAATAATTTAGAACAAAACTTGAAAACGTACCACGAACCGATAGCTAACTTCTACAAACGAGAATTTCACCGATTCCCATCGCCACGTTTTTCTTAGCTTCGTTATTGTAGACGGAATAAACGGCTTTAATCCTGTTCAGTGAGCATCATTTCGTTCGCGGAACGGTGTATAATTAATGTACGCGGAAATGTTTCTTGTTCGAACCGTTACGACATCGACATCGTTCCTCCTGTTCTTATTGCGCTGCACCTTCCGTGAAGTTCCCATCGGTACGCGACCGATCGAAGCTCCTGACACAATCGTCGAAGGTTACCGTGCAAATAAAAAGCGAATTCGAATTTACATAACTTGAACATTCGCTCCGCATATAGCCACGAATGGTTAAGATAGCACTAAAAGGATGAAACATCTAGTTAAACTGCACGAGACATCTTGCTGGCGACAATTGCACGCTGTCACTAGAGTCTGGTATTTACGTAAATGTGGAGTTAAAATAATCCGCTATTCATCGGGACTTCAATACAAGCCCAGCAAGTTGAACGGAAGCCAATTAGCGGCAATCGCCGCCTATTTCAGCGACGATCGTCTCCCATTCATACTGACACGGACAAACCGCTGTCGCTTCGAAACTTCCGCGTGTAGAATAGAATCCCACAGAGTGTACTATCGATATCATCGTCTTTGATTAGACAGCATTTTACCAGTCTAATTTTCGTGTTCCACATGTTGCATCCAATAGAACAACGCTAATTTATTTCGATGAGTCCAACGATCGAACAATATCGATTCAGATCGCGACTACGTTTCGATAACTCAGTTAACCCTAAAAATAACTTGATATTTTCTACACTACAAAGTTTCCTCTTCACTCGAACGCTGCCCACGCACATCCCGTGGCATAATTATAACCTGCGCGAAGTCGATCGCAGAGAGGATCGAGATACTCCGACAAAGAATGACCGCGCAGAGATCGTCCGCGGGTGTGGCGAACGGTTCGACGCGGAATGAAAACCAATGACAGAATAATAAACCGATGCGATGCACGTCAAAGGCGCGCGCGGATGTACACGAAGGCGTAATTTCCAGAAGGCTCCGTCGTATCGACGGCCAGCGTCGTTTGCACGCTCGCTGTCGCTTTTAACGTTCACCCCTTGGCGCTCTATGGATTTTCCATTAGTTCCAACCTGAGTACCCGGTTACCTGAAAAACGGTCAGCCACGGGCTGCTAGTCAAAGGTAATTTTTCATGATAGATCACGCTCGGCGTGGCGTGTCGCGAGCGCGCTTGCTCACGACGGCGAAAAGTATGCTGCTGTCCAGCAGAAGATCAAACGTGCCAACAACGTCGTCGCCTCTCTTGCTCTTGTCGTTGTTGCTCCCGATGAATCGGCGATTATCGATCGCGGACACCTCCTCCCGTTGGCTACCTTTAATCACCATCCCCCGAGACTGACCTCGTGGATCCGTTTCACCATTCATCGCGTCTTTGCGCCGCTACTTTAAAACCCGCGCGGATCGAACGCGACGGAAACGTGTCGCAGTGTAAAAGTGGAGCGAGGCTCTTGGATCGCGGTGAACACGATCACGACAGCGAATTGTAAGATCTAATCGAAGAATCTTTAAAGAATTCTTGCAAGTAACAGTGATAATGCTGCAACTGATCGCACTGACCAGTTAGAAGCAGTGAAACAGACTGTGCAGATATAGATCGTCTGATTTGATGATTTTGAAAGGTTGTCCAACGCATGCAACATGAAAAATGGAAGATTCGAGCGAAAAAATCGCTTACCCAAAGACACCGACGGCGACCGCAGCTTCCCGAAGAGCGCGCTCCTGGTCCATTTCGACGAGGGCCTCCGGTCTAATGGTGGCAGTGTTCCTGGGTTGCCGTTCATTCTGTACAGCTGCAACAGAAGCGCACACCTTCGATGTAACGTCGATAATTGACGTTAATTGTAGCCACAAATTAATTACACGTCCCTGTGTACCGCTCCGCGAGAGGCGGACGTCGCGTTCTGATTAATTGCTTGTCAACCCTCGAGAGAACGAATCGACCGTTCGAAAAACGGGTACCAATCTCGAACGGAAGGTACGAAATAAGTGCTCGAATGTATCTCTTCTTCATTGACAAAGAACGGTAGAAATTCTAATCGTGGAACTTTCGATGAATGTGTGACAAATTTCTTTATTCTTCGTTCAACGTAAGAAAAGAAATTATTGATATGACACCATCGATAGTCTGTGAACGTTTCTACCCCGAGAAAGCTCTAAACGAGTCGGTCAAGAGTATCTCTTTGTAAATTGCACGTGAAACGAGGATACCCGCCCCAGCGTATACTTTCTTGGTTATTGAAATATTAGTGGAGTCCGCTGGTTCGACGAGTCTTGCCAGATTAATCGGGGAACAAACGACTGGCCACCACCCTCTCGTCAAACTCACGTAACACGCTGTTATATCACGCCAGCGGCCTGCCGTTGACAAGCGTGAATTTAACAGACGTCCAGAAATCAGCCTCGTTTATTGTTTGCAAATATCGCCGTTCGATAACTCCTATTCAGCTGACAGGAGAGGATCCTCTTCTGGACCGACCTGGTGGCCCACGAGAAAATGGAATAATGTTCCCTTTCCGTCGTCCCGCTGGCGTGTATTCTCCTCGGGGTTGAATTAATAGGCGGAATCGCGCAGGGAAAACGAACTTCGTTCCGTTCGTTCAATGTTTAACTTCCGTTCTGAGCTCTCGAATTGGTTGAATCGGGGGATGAAACGAGGGTGAGGTGTCTTTATTTAGAGTCTTGAAGATCTTTTAGTATCAGGGTGAGTTTCAACAAGAGCAGTAAGCAAACCATTGTGCGGTGGATGTAAAGAATAAATCAATCATGCGATTTCCGTAATTTTACTGGTTTCAACCGCAAAGCAGAATCGTCGACACCTTCGATGCTCCGTCAAGACTGGCTTGCAGAAACGCGACGGTTCCATCCGCTTCCGAGCGAGGAGACTCGTGACACCGGACACATGTTAATGGCGCCGCGATTAGGGCACTCAGTGGTGTGTAACGGCGAGCAGAATTTTTTTCCAGCTTCCCTTTTAGCGTGGCACGGGTGCACAGTAATTTCGTAATAATAAAAAGCGTGCCGCGGCTCGCTTTACCTACGCGTCGTGCTGCCTGCTGAGCGGCTTAATAGGATCCTCCTACTTCGTCAAGCCTTTAGCATCTACGCGTCCCTGTCTCACCTCTCTCTCTATCTCTCTCCCTCCGTTTCGAAGCTTTCTTCCCCTTTGCCTCGCCCTTGCTCTCTCACTTTTTCTCCCGTTCACCCTGCCTGCCGGAGAAGATAAACGCCCTTACGCCGCTCGCGTCCCCGGGAAATTTTTCTTGTCCGCGCGTGTAACGCGCGCGCTTTCCCTTTTGTCTTTTTAACTCTTCAGACCGCTTATTTTCACACGCCCCCGGTCACCTCGCCCTCTTTTCTCCTCTCCTCCTGTATTCTTCACGTACCGCTGTTTTATGACTCTCTTTTTTAATACATACCCCGCGATTCAACTGTTGCGGACGTTTAAAGGTTTTCTGGGGTCGTTTGCTTCGTACATTTGTAGAATTATTATCGTCGATGTAAGTACGACACGAGGATTACTTTTCTCGTGATAGTGTAAAAATTTTGTAGCAGCTAAGAGAAAAGGAAATACAGAATTCCAGCCAGACAGCGTGTAATTGGACAAAATCGGTACACACAACCATTGAACGTTTACTAATATTTACTAATTCATTCGCTGAAAGTTCATTTAACGCACTGAATGCAACACTTCCCATTAAAACAGCGTTCGAACAGCGGAAAGGTCCAGGTAACTAATTCACCGTCCGTCCAGCCAGCCGTTCCGCCGCGCCAAAGAGGGTGGCAACGTTTTTCCGGCGTAATTACAATCGTTAATTCTTCTCGTTCGATAAATAAAAGACTTCTAACCAGCCGGCACGAACCCTTCTCGTCGCGTCCGCGTCTCTGACGTGCAGTTTCGCACCAGGAGAGATAAACGCCCTTTTACAGATCGTTTCACTCTCATTTGCGTGCAGCTCACCGTGGGAGGTCCGCCTCCCTTTTTCACTTTGCCTCTTCCGCCTTTTCTATCCCTTTCTTCCTCGGCCGCCGTTATGACACAATTTACGCCGCTCTCCATCTCTGCTCGTCTCCGCTCCGAATTCCTCGTCGTCTGCGCGCGTTAGCCCCTTGGATGGACGCGAGATAGGGCGAGGCGACGAGGAACGGTCGCGCGGGTGTCGTCTCTCTCTCTCTCTACTTTTTTTCCTTTCTCTTTTTTGCGCGCGCGCGCAAGGATCGACCGACACACACGTTGCATACGTTTATTTTCCCCCAATTAACCCTTCGGGGCTTGGCGACGGCCACGCGACCGTCGCTAACGACCGCGGTGTTTACGACGCCCGGCGTCGCTTCGCCTGCCGCGGCTAACCGCACCGCTCTGCATGCGGTGGATATTCGCCGCATGCTCACAGTCTCTCGTCGCTTTGGATATACGCGGTTTTCATCGAACGCGTCCCATGCACGCGATAATGAACATTCAGATGATTTAATACAGCTGAATTTTCAGTCTCAGTTTTTTCTAGCAGATTTTAGGGGTGGGTAGCTTGTAGAGGTACCATTATAATTCTGATGACGGTAGTTAAGTAGTTGTAGAACTAGTATACATTTTGACGACAAGAATATCGCTTTTTGCAAGAGGAATCTTCAAGAAATCTCTCTCGTTAAACTTCCTATGACACGTTTCGATTTGCTGAGTTGCAGGAGAGAAGAAAAGATTTTCCAAGGGAGCGAAATTGTCAACGAGCGGATCCGCAAGAAAGTATCCCCATAGAACAAGAACATCGGGACGAAGAATTAATGAAACTCCGATCCAACGCCAATTGCTTCCGGAAAAATATTAGCGACGCGCGAGCCAATGGAATCGCGAAACTTTCCTCGCTTACTTTGTCCTCGTCGGCTAGCGTAACTCCCGACGCTGGGCAATCTAATTTCCCGGTGAAACGATCGACGTCCCGTAGAAACGTCGCCGTTCCGGTCGCCAAGGGAACCGGGATCCAATTGGAAGTATTTCTTCTTACGACGTCAAGTTCGGCAATAAGAAAGTTGCCGCGCTCCGCGGGGTGGGTTTCGAAGCGGCGAAGTACGCGCGCGGTTGCAGGAGGGGCGGAGAACGACGAAGAGGAGACGGAACGCCGATGGAAAAATGGGGAAATGCTCTTTTGCCGTGGCAGGTGCGCCCGTCCGCTGGCTGAGAGGCATTAAGAGTTGAATCGAACGCTGCGGTTAAAGCGGAGCAAGCCACCCCCGCGCCGATCGCCCCGCCTTTATCCAGTTATTTATGTCGCGAACATAAAGGACCCTCGCTCGAATTGCGCTGGTGTCCGGGAAGGGAAGATGGGACACCAGCGTTGATTGATTCGCACAATACGGGTTTACCTGTGAAAACGGGTAATCTAATGTATCGATAACCGCCGGGCCGGAAACCACCCTCCACCGTGAGCGATCGGGAACGATATTTTTCCTACTCGGATCGACGAAGGTTTGTCGCTGATTTGTTCTTTGGCGGGTTAGCTGGGATTCGATCGGAGGGATTTTTTGAACGATGCTGTAAGTGTTTAGACGGGTGTTCGAAGAAAGTTGAGGGTGAGATAATCAGCGGTTCTGGTTTCATTTGAATGAATTATATGTTGTTCCTTTGAGGTTAAAGAAAAGTGGAGGTAATGCGAAGTACTTTATATTTTGTTGGTCATTTAGTTAAAATCGTGAAATCTTATATCTTCGGTAGTTCTAGACATTTGTTCTCTGATTTGGATGTGCTACGTTGAAATAAAACATGGATGCTTTTTACATGAAGCAAGTGAAGCTTAGTTGAGAATTTTGGTTAATTCAGTTTGTAGAAAATTTTAGTTATTTTATAAAATCAATTAAGAGGAAAGAAATTGTTTTATGCTCACCATACAGCATCCATGAAGTGGAAGAGACATGTTCTTTAAAACGTAACAAAAAAAAAAGTGTTTCTATTTAGAACGAGTTTCCCTCAAACACTAGTTAGGTATGAAAATTTAATCGTTCGTCACAGAATTGGTTTTTTTCTATATAAAAATCAATTCTGAAGCTTTACTGCTCGAACAGTTTCCCATTTTATTTAAGTATTTAACTAACATGAAATGACTAAAAATTCTATATAACTTCACGGATTTCTTTATAAATTAATACACAGCGAGGAATAAAAAAAAATGGCATAAAGAAAATGAAAGGAACGAGGCAATTTTCACGGTAAAAGGATCAGGTATTTAACAAAGGTACTTTTTTGTAATGCTCAATTCAATTACTCACCGTCCTTATTCATTCCCATTTGCATGCATTTCTTCAGACGACACGCCTGACATTGATTTCGGTGAGCTTTGTCCACGATACATCTTCCGGTACCAGCTTGACATCTGAGCATAAAATGTTGAGACACAAGAATTATATCGAAACATCTAAAATCATTTCCATTGCGAATGTATTAATATTGGATGTTCAAAAAAATTGCGCACAGTTAAAGTATGCAGTTCGATTCGACACGATTCTTTCCAAAGCACGAACGATGTGAATGCTTGTTACTGGCAAGAGAAATCGAATAGAAAAGCTCCTCTGTCGGTCGAAATCGATCGATCCTTGACGATGACGTTTCATCGACGACCATCGTAACTTGGTAGATGTTGTCCCTTCCGAAAAGACGACAAATTTCGAGCGCAGTTACCGGAAATCCTAGCTGCGCACTCAGGAGGTGGCGTTAAATTCGATTACTTTCATTGTTCGGCTAACCCGGTTATCCTTCCGGGCTGACTAACGTAAAGAGGCGACCGCTCGGGGTCACGTACCTTCTTCTCATCCCTCTTAATTTCATCCAATCCCGCGGTAGCCTCGTGGTGCCTCGTTTCTTGGGGGTCGCAGTCGCTTCCTCTTTTCTTCCTCAGCCTGCTACGCGACGCGGATCGTTTTGTAGGAAATGAACAAGTGTCATTTGTTGCCTTTAATCGCGATAGCTCATCGCAGTTCGCTTCTTTTCTGCTAAGATCGATGGATTTCATCTTATCAATGTAACTCCCGTTTTCTTTTTATGAAAATTAATAAAACATCGAGGCGCGTTTCATAGCCTTCACGACCGTCCCACGCGAGTCAAAAACGAAATGTTGTATCATAATCGAATCGAAACAGACTAAAGTCAAGCCATTCGCAGTTTTCCCATGGAGCAGAGCAGAAAGAAAGGTGTCGACGGCGGTAATAGCCGGGGGCCTCGATCTGGGCGGTCGATCGATTCCCGGGGCACCGTTAGCGCGATTTTAACTAACGTCAGTCACAAGGAGGCGGCCTGATCCAGCGGCGCGACGAAAGGACGCCGCCATCCTCGAACTATCTTGTCCCGAGGCGGTGGAACACGAAGGGCACCGAAGGGTGGCTGCGTGCTGCCGTGCCAGCGGGGTTCCTCTCGCAAATTGATTTGCGTTCACACCCCAGCGAGCCTCCGCTCTGTGCCGTCTCTGGCCCGTGCAACAACGGGGGGGGATACGTCAACCCTCCGCTGCATTCACCCTTCAGAACCACATCATACATTTATTTACGCATCTCTCTATTCTTCGGCTGGCCAGCCATTGTTTGCTTCATCGAGTTACCGGAAACATGTGCTGGCTGTTATCGCGCCCGAAGATCGCCTCTACGAATGATTCGATGACTTAACCCTGTAGCCCAACTTAACCGAGAAGATCGATCGTTTCCCTTAGGCGCTGATTTCTTTTCGTATCGGACAATTCGTGTCGCTAGCTGACGAGTACCACTCTTTGTACGTTTCTTCGTTCCTTTGTCGAATCAGCTCAACAGTTTTCCATTCACGCGAACGTGCGTGTGTTCGTTGTACAAATGCTAGAACCACGCATCTGCATGTATATGATCGTCTCTTCAGTTCAATGGGAATCTGTCGCTATATCCATCGGCTAGAAAATAAAGAACCACTTGTATCAATCGCAGCAAGGAACAGTTGATCCATCGCGCGCAAAATTCAAGTGTGCCCCGGTGGGAGTTGGCGCGAACTTTCCACGCAATCTGGATCATGCACGATCCACTTAATTGCATCCAACCGATCCGTGAAGTTGGACTTTAATCCGACGATTATGGTCGATGCGCCGCCGCGGCGCATCACGTTGGGACGCATCTGTCGCGGTCTACGTTCCCCTCTACGAGTAATTGGTTATCTGTGCGGAGGCTCTTCACTCTTTACCGTGTTACGATCGTTCGACAGGAATTAACAGCGACGAATAAAAAAATCTGCTATAGCAAGACACATGGTCCAGCCGAGAAGACGCGTGTCGCGTGCGATCGGTCTTTCATCCGTCTTTTAATTATTCTAAAACGAGATTTATGAAAACATAAGGTTTGCTCAACCTCGTCGACTATATATCATCGAAGCAACCAGCTGTTTGGACGTCGTCATCTTTCAACGCCCCGCTTCGAACCTCTTTTACTTGAATCCTGCGGATCCCCTTCGGCGAGGAGACTGAAAAATCTCAACAGATTTCCAGGTAGACTCCATATATATTCATCGGCCAGTCCGCACTGTTTGCAGGCGAGTCACGCGTACGAAGCGATTCTAGCTGCAGCATTTATTTTTCAAACATCCGACGGGGTTAATAGTTTCTGTATCGAGCGTCCCGGCGTCGTGTATCTCCTCGACAGGCTTAACGCGCACACCTACGGCCGCGCGTTACCGATAGTCACGTATACGTAGTCAAAGGGATGCACGCACACGGCTGGTACGTGGCCCCGTGTAAAACGGATCGAGCGTATCAGACAGCGATTCCGAGCTGAGAGGGATCCGATGGAGATGGATGGCCGTTCCCAGGGGATGGTAATAGTACGCCGTATACACAGGGTTAGGCGGATAGGTCCTCCAGGGTTCAACATTATGCCGTTCCGCATTGTTGCCCGGTATTACGATGAGCCCACTCGACTTGGACCACATGGCGCCACTGGCTGCCCAGTTTGACATTAAACGCCATAAGAAGACCCGTCGACTAATTTCTGTCTGATAGAAAACGAGTAGTGGCTTCAGAAATAAAACGTTTCGTTCGATGGGTCCTGGAATGCGTCAGTCGGTGTTCCGTTTGATGAGAAGCTGGATTATCGCATCTTCTCTTCCACAGTATCAATCGCAGTTTCGAATGATTCGTGTATTCTTTTTTGGGAGATTTAGTGGAAGATAATTACACGTGAAACGACGCGTGACAATGTCGAGCGTTCAACTGGGAACCGTTCGATAAACTCACCTGTATATCAGCTTCCGTCTGACGCTTCTCTTGAAGAATCCGCTGCACCCGTTGCAAGCTAAGATTCCATAATGCTTCCCAGAGCTGGTGTCACCGCACACCACGCATATCAGACCGAGGCTACGCGGCGGCTTACTGCCGTGTTGCGGTTGCAGTTGCTGCTGCTGTTGGGGCTGCTGTTGCTGTTGTTGCTGCTGCTGTTGAACCTGCCCCAGCAAGTGAGGGTGGCCGTTCCCGAGAGCGGTTAGGTACGGCGACCTCGCCAGCGGGAAGTCTGTGGGTATTCCTCTGCAAAGTGGGACCGGACATTCCTGGACAGACCTCGAGGCGTAAGGATCGTGACTCGAGGTCGATCCCGTCGCCCCCAATGGACTGTACCGCTCTGGTAATCCAGGGGAGATTACGCTGCTCTCGCCCGAGTCTGGAAACAAATGGTTTTTCGGTTAGCTCTTTCAGTTGGGCGAAGAAACTGTTCTCGATGAGGAATATCTTGGAATTCCTTGCGAAAAATGTGAATCGTTCGCTTTCGTCGCTGTTCTTTCCAGGATTGATGTTGGCAAGTGATTTTGTGACACATATTTTCTATACGTTTCGAAAGATCGATAAAAATGACAAAGGCATGGTCGTTTCATCATTTTCCATCGATATATTTTCTCTGTACTTTTTTTTTATATCCAGAGAGGATCAGTCCGTAGGTTCGGGTCGTTTTAATAGAACAACCGCAGATTTATGATTGGCACCAGAGTTTTTCCACGATCGAGCTTGATTCATCCTATTCGATCAGATGGCAGTAACGTTCGTCTAATCCCGGAAATCTCTTCAGCGCGCTCGTGTGACCGGCCCCACGGGTCGTGCCACCTTCCACCCTCGACTGATTCGCGTGAAGCGGATTCTACGTGCGCGTATATAAAATAATTGTACGCTCACGGTCTCTATTCGTACGTGGACCGTCAGAAAGTATTGCTATGGATCGCCAGGAACGATTTACGAGACAGTTAGACAGCGTTTTGTAGATTTCTGCTCGATGATAAAGTGGTTATCGATAGTTTACGTTGATCGTTAATCCACATTGACGAAAATAACTGCGGTTAAATTATTAGGAATAATTTTCCTTGGAAAACTAGTTAAATCTAACGTTAACAAGAGATGAATTTATTTTCTATTATTTCTGTTATAATGATATTTATGAATGATACATCCTTTTTGATAGAATCTCTGCCCGACCGACTATAGTTTCTGTCCCTAAGAGGCTCGCGGCTCTTTTACCGCATCCCTTAAGGCTTACCGACTGAATCGCGAGGGCAAACAGTATTTACATCGAGAAATGAGTTCGTAAAAACCCAGGTATAAATATTTATACATTCAGAAAGAAACAGACGGAAAGAATGGTGGGACGATCCTGTCGTGGGGAGAATGCAAAGCGCAACTTTGCTCCATGCACCCCTTTTACCCTCAAAATGCTCTGACGTTCGTTCGACTCGCTGTTCGTGTCGCAAAATAGAATTGCAATCGATAGAAAAGAGTCTATCGATATTGAAAGGCATTCATTTTTTAATGACAGAAAGGTCAAATCGTTAAACTGCAACGAAGAAGAAACGAGACGGGTTACCAATCGGCAGGGAACTAAATTCCATCGATACTTCGCGACAACGTTAACGATATTAATTGAAAGATGGAAATGCGAAGAGATCGGAGGCCGGCGAACATCTGCGTGATGAACGAAATGTGATTTCGCCACTCCGCTCGGCTTTATTAGTCACGCTACCAGCCCCGACGAGGCGCGAGAACTCCCCGGAATCGTATTTGTCGGCTACATCGTACTCGATCGAAAACTCGTTCCGGTCTCGTTAATGCCGCGGGGTCAGATAGGATCCGTTCGAATTACCATGCGAATCGACAACAGCTCCAGATATCAAGTTAGGGTCCCTTTCCTAACCCTGCGCAAAATAATTTAACCGTGCCCCGGTCCGTGCAGTTATTTAAAATCGTTCCACGACTCGAACCCTCCGCGCGGCAGACTGCAATCGATATTTCGAATTAAACGAAACGATTGCTCGCTCTTGAAATTGATTGCGCGGTAAGAAATCACGATAGAGACGCAAGTTTCATTTATCCTCTCAGGGGGCAAAAATTAAATTAATTGCATTCAAAGAAATGTTATTTTATACTAGGATTATCGGGGGTAGAAAGTTGCCATTCGTCGTAGACGTGACTGAAATCGTAACTGTGAATGCAAAATGTGAATTACTTGTCCGCTGATGATTTTACAGCATCAGATTGAGGAGATACGTAATCGTAATCAATGATCAAAGTCGCGTGGCACGTCCGAATCGTTCGCTGATACGCATGATCCAGCTACGCCAGGAAGAATTGAATCGTATCGTTTCGTCGTTACTATTACGGGGGATGAACTCGATGCGATCTTATTAATGCGACTCACGTAACGTCCTAAGCGTGTCGGCTTTTCGATCTCGTTAACACCCTAATCCCGGCGTACGAGCACAGAGAGACACAAATTGCGACATGTGAAATCTATGCTGGTGATGGCGACGAACTCTACCTACAAATTGAAATTCTATCGACAGCAATTTTAATGATTAATTCGACCATACCATTCTTTCATTTCGAAATTCATTTTGTCGCTATTAAATATTTTTTGTTTAAAGTAGTTCTTATCTGAAGTTCGATTGATTAGAAGGGATGAAAGAACTGCTCTGAAGAAGCGACCAAGGCGATATGCTTTAAATAATACGATTCACCCTGTCTTCCATTTACTCCCAAATATAGAGGGTAAATAAACTCTGAATTAACATCGAGAGGATTGATTAAACGAGCAAAATTAATGGCAAAAAATTTGTTACCCTACACCCTCTGCGAAGAACACTCAAACCCAACTTCCTACTTTATCAATCTAATTTTCCCCAATAAATCCACCGTCACAATGCCATCCACCCCCGTGGAAATCTCCAAGCGCAGATTTCACTCTTCCCCCGAAACGACTTCTAAGGCCAGGAATAATCCTCCTCCGCGTGCGAACCAAGCGACTCTCGTTCCCATTCGACGTCGTCGATCACAGACATCCGCGTGTTTCGTGTTTCTCGTGGCAGCGGCGTTAGCCACCACGTACGCGACAACGTTACGCCATTAGGGTAATCGAATCGTCGGCTGAGGCTCGCGAGATGCCACGACTGCCAGGGGTTAAACGAGAAGAGAAAAATTATGCGGCCGTATGGTGACCAGCGCGCGAAAGCGCGAGCCACGGGGCGTTCGTGTGCGCGTTACACGCGGGCAAAACCAGGGGCGTCAAATTTCATTAGCATATCAATGCTGGCGGATGGCGAGGCGCCACCTGCGCCCCCGTATTATGGGATCATCGAGGAACCTGGGTGGGGGCGCAGCGCGGAATAACGACCAGCAAAGGGGACGTCGTCCGGGAAGCTGGAAAAAAAAGGGGTTTCGTAACTACCGGCGACCACTCCGGCCACCCTCCACCCCCTGCGCCACGTTACCAATCTCGACTAATTGTTGCCGCATTAGGGAGATACCGCTGTCGTCTGGCGTCGTGTCTTGCACGATGCCGATTTGCGATTTTTAACATCTGTTTGAATCAGATTCGATGGGGACGATGAACTGTAGTTTTGGATGGTGGTAGTCATTTTTGAAGGGTAGGTTTTTTTACGATCAACGAGGGTATGCGTAAATGTGAATTTATTAATTGAATTGTGTAGCTACTCCGATTTCTTGAAGACTTTAAGGGAAAGTCAATTGCATTCGTGTTGAATATTATTCGATATGATATATTGCGGACAGAATACTGTAGTTACACTAAATTCTTCGAGGTGCTTGAAATTTGATTACTTTAATGGCGTAATTTCGTTGGCCGCGCTGCACCCTCTTATTTCACTTACCACCCTAGAATTGCGATTCGTATAAAAGTGCGACGAGGGTTGATTTATGTGCAGTCCGTCTTTTGAACGTGCGTTAATACAGTTGATCGTTTGAGTAGATTAAACGTGTGCGTATGTGGAATTTTGTGCTCGTTGAATAGCGATTTAAAGTAGTAAAGATCCACGACTGGAGCGTCGTTATCGTGAATTCGATTTTAAATTAAAACGATGATTTATCGGTATTAACTTACCGTGTCGAATACTTATGGGGCTACGACTACGACTTCTTGAACGCTCTGGGTGTGCTTCATTCTGCGGCTGTTGATGTTGATGCTGATGTTCCTCTGAAGTAGTAACAGACGTTGCTCCGTTCATGGTGTATTAATGAACACTCCTCGTTAAAAAAAAACACAATGGACTGCAACATATTACAATATGCAAACGTTATTCCATTGAATTACTAACGCATCAAACATCGAAATACAGAAATACACCTTGTTATTACTGTTGAAATCAAGGAACAACCAAAATGTCAGAGAGAAGGAACAACTACTTAAAGTGTCATGTGTTAGGTACCATTAAACAACAATTCTCACTGGCAGTCGAACGTTGTACAACAGACAAAATCAAGTTCACGATCGCGGACCCAGCCAATCAATAACAGATCGTCACCAAAGCGTCCTCACCTACTTAATTATACGACTTGACGAACTTCACTCTTGACGAACACTCGCGCACAGCAGTCCCTTAATCCAACTAGCGAAGTGCTTAAGCCGCACTCAAAACGTTCCAAGAGTCCTCGCACAATTTTCAAAGAACAACCAGCACCGCGAAACTCCACCGAATCGACCGACGCTCGACGAGCAAACAACCCCTACGAACCAGCGAGCTCCCCAGAAGGAATTTCGATCAGCTCGACGGGTCGTGGTGCCCGCGAACCTGGTCGTGGTACCACGTCAGCGGGAACGACGACGACGGATGACGTCTCGAAGTCGGCGTCTCTCGACGAGAGATCGGCGTTAGCTCGCCTCGAACGTCCCGTATCACGGAGGTCGACGTCGTTGGTGGCTGCGGAAGGTGCCTCGACGCCGTGCGTCCCGCGAGCACGGGCCACCGATTGGTCCGTTGGCACTTTTGAAGGCGGGATCAGGAGGCAACGCCGGAAAAACAACAAAAACGAGGAGCGGGAGGATTTAACCTATAGCCGGCACGTTTGACGCGGCGCCTCGGCCGACGACGCTCGTCGCGGCGCCTGCGCGCACCCCTTCGCCACGGTTGACGCCTGGTCGACGCTACGGCGCCCCCCACCCTTCGCGCCACCGTCAGGAGACGACGCCTACCTTCGCCCACTGAACGTCGTGCAATTGTTGATCGTTGGCTACGTGGTAGTGCAACCTGCACCCCCTTCTCTCGCCCTGTCTCTTTCCCTCGTCCGCGGCGTTTTCTTTCACCCTGCGTCCACCCTCCTGCACCCTCTCTATCGGAGCGGATGAAGCGATACCTAGTATCGCGGCGCCGCTGACTGGAATCAGATGCATCGACGTTGCAACGCAGCGTGGCGTGTTGAAAAACTGCTCTTTGAGCATCACGCTTTAGCCTTTTCGAAGAGCTTTTCCGTCTGAGGATTGCTTCATGGAATTAAGAATAATCGGATACAATGGGGCTTCAGATATATCCTATGGATATATAAGGATGATCGCACTAGCTTTTTGTCGATATTGTTATTCCACGTTAATGCACAACGATACATATTATTCAGAATTATGAACAGAGTACGTAATCCAATAATTCAGTCCATTATACGCTCGCTGCGTTTAATTTACAAATTGTTGGCACAATGGAAAAAACAATTACGATATATAGCGTAAAAATAAAATGAAAGAAATTCGAAGAAATAGTGCGAAATGTAAATGGCTCCTGGGTCTAACGCTCGAAGCGTTTCGCCGGGTCGGCGTCTTGTATTCCCTCGACGTCGTCAAAGAGTCGGGCTTTGAAAAGACTAGTTAACGGAGCAATTAATCGTCCGATCGAACTTCCGATTCCTGAAGTGTTCCCCCGGACAAATCGAGCTGAAATCCACTACCTCGCCGGTTTAGTGGTGAACAGTCGCAGTGGCCTCGATAATAGCGGCTACGCCGCTACGATACCTGCGACGGTGGTGGTAGTGGTGGTGGTGGTGAATTCAGAGCCGGAGGGGTTGCCAGGTCCGCCATGCTGGATTCCTGCCGTCGAACGGGCCTGTGGTTTTCCGGTAATCGTTGCCAGGGACGCAACCAGGCATCCTCACCCCCCACTATAACAACCCCCGAGAAGCTCGAGGCCACGCCTAACAGCTCGAAGGCGGACCAATGACGCCTGGACGTCGCGACGCGGCCGTCCACCAATAGGATTACCCTCTGATACGGTCTTTCGCTTGTCAATGACTGCTGCACGACCACCCTCGCCTACCTCTCGCCGGGGTGCTTTTCAATTTCGGGCCCGCACCCTCATAAACGCAGCCAACCACCCCCGTCCACCCACCCCAACACATACGTGGTGCCTTCGATAGCCGGCTACGTAGACGACGGGACGCGTGTTGGTGTGCGATGGGACGCTTTGCCAGGGGCGGACGTTGAAGGGGTGGTTAAAAATGATCCTTAGGGGAAAACGGTTCGCGGTTAAGAGCATCGTGAATCGAAGGTGGGAAATGTTAAGGGAAATTTCTTTTCCCTCTTGTTATTTATAGCCACGTTTGCCGCTTCTGTGGGTCATTAACGATGCGAGCGAGAAAGTTACATGGGTTCACGGGTTACCAGGGATAAACTTGTGAAAGGTTTCTGCTATCTCACAGTGAATCTTGTATTTTCTGTTCACTTTCTTTGGTCTTGCAGTTTTATGGTTTCTCTGTAGAAGTGTTACATTTATTTGTGCGCCAATTTGCCAAGGAAATAATCTATTTGCAGTAGGATACGAAGTGTACGGTGGTAAGTCAACAAAAAATTTGCGCGGTTCCTTAACCACTGACAAATTCAACCCTCTGGGTTCCTAAAACTCTTCGTCCATCCGTGAAACCGACATAAGCGAACACGTTTTATCAGTCATCCACCGAGACGCGGAGGATTCACGTGCAAATAGACGACGCGGAGGAGTGTATGCGCGTTTATGAATATATCCACCAAGCGAATCGTGTGCACGCACACACAAGCGATTGATACGAGGGTGAGTTACGCTTCTACAACCGAGGTGGTTCACGTGTGCGCGTACGCTCATAAATAGGAGCAACCATCCATCTACTGATTAAAACGAGCGGAAACGCATACAGGGGATGAATCAGAAACAGTTTTCGTGCGTACATCGAAAAAATATGCAGTCGACAGTTAGTTTATCAATTATTTCGAACGGTTAGCTTGTCGATTACACCTGTTCATCGATGGAATGACGTAGAAAGTGGAATTCACAATTGCGTGAAACGCGTTTGTCGACTAAGAGGCGTTTTAGATTAGAGGCGTAAAAAAATTAGTTTTAGATAAGTATTTTCTTGGTATTTCTAGCGAGCACTATATGTATATTATATTAGTGCAAAATTTGACCAGAAAATTATATTTCATTGAAAGCTACCATAATTACAACGTTTGGTACCAGATAGTTTAGATACATGTTTACGCTGCGCAAAACGATTACGTTTCCTTTGAAAATTAACAACGGATCCTCTAATTACAATGCGTCGCTGTCAGTGCGCTTAATATCTAAGTTATATCTAATCAAATTAAAAATCATCAGTTTAGTACAGCCAGATAGAAGAAATTCTCTTGAACAAGTGTCTAAGTCATGCGGACAGTTCATACATTGTACACCTGCAAAACATGTTCGATATAAAATCCATGGTAAACATTATTTCTATCGATAGATGCGACTAGTTACCGGATTGTTCACTTGTGATTGTAGCAAATTGGCTAGAACATCATCGATAATGTCGCATACGGTTTCGAACACGCTTACTGCATCGTCCTCTGCGTCGACGATCCTCAAGAGGGAGGACTTCTTGTAATATTTTATTATTGGTTTATTTCGGCTATGAAACTCCTTAATTCTGCTCCTGATGTAGTCGAAGTTCATGGACAATCTCTCAGTGGTTTGCACGCTTCTGGCCATTATTCGGTCGCTCAGAACGGAATTACGAACGTCCAGAAATAAGACCAGATCTGGCGGCCGCACTTCTCTGTCGAATATCTCGCACTGTCGCTTCTCCCGTGGAAAACCACTCAGAATGAAACCCTTTTTCTCGCTCAACTGATTCAGCATCTTCACCGCGATCAGCTCCAACAGTATACGCGCTGGTACCAGCTGACCCTCCGACATTAAACGCGCCAACATGAAAGCCCTTTCGGATCGTTTCGCCACCTCGTGTCGAAGGACATCCGCTGTTATTATATCCTCCAAGCCATACTTCTCTGCTACTTGATTGCATAGTGTTCCTAGAACGATAAACGAGTGTGTTACGGGAGAAATGAAAATAATTTCCTTATTCATTCTTTATCAATTTTTAGAAAATAACTATCGCAGAAGTAATAAAGTCGATTTTGAGAAATCTCGAGCAGAAACATTAGAAGTTAATTGAAAGTTGACAAAGTTTTAGGTTATACAATGAACAGATGAACGAAAATTTCGTATGACATTGAATGTAAGTGAATCGAGTTACTTTTCCCAGCTCCTGGTCCTCCGATTACGAAAATAATCGGCAGTCCCGACTCTCTGATCGGTGTACAGTCGACTCTGAGGTGCTTCGGGAGAGAATCAATCGGAGCCTTTATACAATTGCCCATCGAACCGATCGTTTCGGGTCCTCTTTCAATTTTAGAGCCACGCTTTTCACCGACACCCACGAACGAAATGCATTTAACTGTTCTTCCTGTCGCTGATACGTAATGTAGAAATTCCTGTTCGAATATCCGCTTTCTGATATCGCACATATTCCGTTCACCGTGAAGTTGACAGCAATTGCTAATAATATGAAACTTGAACAGTTTCAATTTGATTAGAATAAAAATCATCCCTTATAGGATAATGTATATATGCACTTTATCTCGTGGTATAGACGGTTCTCGTTTGTGATGGTTTAACTTGGGGTAGCAGAATTCCTGCCTCACCGATTACCGATACGTTCCTCGAAAATTCTCAAAGAACATGGTAAATAAAAATTATTTTGTACAAACTGAAACAAATGTCGCAAATTAGAATTTGTAATTCGCAGATATCGATCATCGTATCGCGTGAATTTCTGCTCCTACCGCAACTTAATCGAGTCGTTGCTTTAACCATCTGTGGTTCGAGGTATCTACATTTCTGATGACTGATATGATTTTCAATACGATCATTTGCTGGTAAAATATTGCTGATACTTCAAATTTGTTTATCACATCAAATGATAAGAACTTAAATGTTTCACATACAAGTACCAAATCAATATCCCAACGAATACCTTGTTACGCGCTTCATATTCACGCAGATACTATCCATGTCTATGTTAAAGATCATAAATCAATTTATATTTTCTTTTTATCATATAGCTGTACATAAATTCGTTGAACGTGTACACTGTTTTACAAATTCTTCGATATTAATGATGGTAAAAATTCTGGGGCAGCATGATTTATGGGCTTGAAAAATTCCTAAACACGTGTGAACTCGACCAACTGTGAGCCTAACGTCACTCGAAGCAAATCGCGTTGACCTAGTAAGAACGTATGCTTCCATCGTGGGTGGTCATTCGAAAAAAAAAGTTACCGTACTTTTATCTTGGAACTATCTCTAGCGCTTGGCAAGGTACCGGGGAATAAATTATACGAAAATAAAAGTCCGATTGGTGCAATACACCTTTATCAGGACTACTTAATTCTCATTGACAAGAAACTATGGTAAAATAGAAATTCCTAGACGACAACTAGAAATGACGGTGATAACGTTGGAATGTTGTAATTTCAATACAGATTGAAACGGAGATCGAAAGTTCTGATTAAAACCGTCTATCTTTGAGAGACATTGTTCTCCCCGTCACAGATCTCTCGAACTTACCCACGACATGCAACCGAGTGGCTGTAACGCGTAATGACTTTAACGTGGGTGCATTAAAAATGTGGATTAAAAATAATCCTCTGATTTAATATACGTAGAACGGTGCGAACGATACCGTTCTCGATACACGATACAGTCGACAGCTGTGAATTGTAAAGGGATTAGAAATCAAGTTCTGCGATTGTATTTCGGTGGCGAGCGTTTTGCATATTCATAACATCCACATTTAATTATCCCACATACTTCTCGTCCATGAATTCAATTATCCTTGTTGTATCCACGCCTTATCTTTCCTTAAACTTTCGCTCGCCCAACACTTCAACTGGCAAGTAAATCGCGGATAGGAAATGCTGGCGCCACTCCAATCGATTCCTGGAACCGTAGAAAATATCTGAAAAGAACGATTCCCCGCCGATTCTTATTTTAAGAATCGAGATACGATCTGGACAGTTGTATCATTAGGAATCAGGTAGAATGACCCGTCTGGTGTAACGCTGGCGCGCGTAACAAGCTCGAAACACACGAAACAAGCGAAACGATCGCTGCGCCCGATCTCGATCTACCGTGGCGGGTGATAGATCGTGTTCGACAGGCGAGCGAAGAATTTCTCGCGGTCTCAGAAATTCCGATTATACACGGCTCGCGTTCGTCGGCTAATGCGGCTGCGAAATATCAAGTAGTACAGGCAAGCGAATAAACACGCGGTTTAAAGTAAAATGATCGAACGTCCAAGGCTGCATTCAAGGTGTTGCTGTCTTTATACGTCGGAGTTACATAAAAGTTACATACTTGGGCGATCACGTTGGCGGACAACGACGGGAGTAACGTTGAACAGGCGCCGCGCGTTCAACCGCGAATTCGGTGCCTCGCGGTCGGACGAAATTAGCGGCCAAGCAATTAGCCACCCTCCGCTCGTAAAACAAACTTGCGCGCGAATGTCCCGGCCTGGGAGACCTTTGAGACACCGTTGATAAATAATCACTCGACTGAGCAATAACTCTCCGTCGCATTCGCTGGATCACGATTCTCTCATAAAAGTACCGACATTTTGCCGCGTTCGCTGGCAGTACCTCGCAATAAATACGGACGCGAGATTACCGGACGGCCTTATCGAAATGTGAAACACGCGAATGGTAGTCACGGAGTTAATTAGTATAAAATTGTACATGTATAATGAAAATTGAATGGGATTACGCAAGACCGAGCGCGCGTGATCGGTTTGCAGGAAATAATCGAACGGGCCGACGCTTACGCCTTACAAATCAATTAACTTCGGATTGTTTCAGAGGCAGTTCCGTCGTGCGCTCTCGCCGGGTGACTCTGAATTATTTACTTGCCGGCTAGAGTATCAAAATTCCCGTTCAAATCATACCCGATCGCCTCGATAATGGTATTATCACGAACAATGAAATGGAGCGCTGCAACTGCATAATGCTTATTGTTAGCAGCATTGAAATAGTAACATAATGCCAGGAGTGAAATTGACTCGACCTCATCTGCGCTCGATCTCCGACTCGAGGCATTACCGTAACTCTAATCACGATTTTCCGAGTATTAAAATTGCGCCGTGTCCCCTATCGCGCAACAGATAAATATCCCTGGCTGACACGCGGGCGTACGTTTCCCCCGGGTAAGAAGATGGATCTACTACCTTCACCTAACGCGACGAAACGCGCAACCGACGCGACCAGCGCGTGCAACCCGACGGATATCGTAAACCATCGATAACATCAATCTTCGCGCGCCACGATACGGTTCTGAATACAATCAGAGAACGCGACGCTTATCTGGCCGCGGGGCCCCGTTATCGCCGTTTATAATTTGCAAATTCGCGACGTCCGGGTGAGGCCGGACACCGTCTGTTATGCACCAACGCGCATAAACTCTGAACTATATACGCGCTGTATCGCGCTGTTCGAGATGCAATGTACGAGCGACGATTGCGGATTTCTTGCTAAACCACGCTGGCGAACAGTTGCAATCGAGACGCGCGGAGGAGACAGAGAGTTTTCGCGTGCAGGAAAGAGTGAAACACAGGCCTCGTAGGAACGAGAGAGCAAGTTGCACGGGTGCACGCTGAATTGATTCCCCATCGTACGCGACGGATTGAGCCCGTTAACGTCACTCGTGGTTAAGGAGACCACGCTCCGATAGCGTCGCGCGACATCGATAAATTGGGACGATCACGCTGAAAACGGACACGGTCGTTCGATGACGAAGAGGTGAGAAAAAATCCAGCTGCTCGCTGAAACGCGGACCCACGACGACTGCGCGAATCAGGCCCAGACACGGTGGCGAGAACGGGTAGCGGCGAGATTAGAAGACGACTCGAACGTAGATTAACATTGAAACTAGTTGCCTACCGGAGATACGAGGTTTAAAATCGTCCTCTGGACGCTTTAATGGAATCGTTCGGATGCTTTCGAACGGGGTACTGATTAGTAGGTGGAGTGGAAAATTGTTTATCGGAAAAATGATGATTTGTTAACGGGCACGAGAACGGGATCTCGCTGAGTTACACGGAGTGTCTCTTCGTTTCCTTTTAGGATTGGAGTAATGATTTTCGAGATTCGATCTCGTCGTGAGATTGTTAACGTTAACGCGGAGCAATTTTCTCAGACCGTCCCCGGAGGAATGGGCGATCGATGAATCATTCGCATGGAAAACAATTTCGCCACAATCGATCCCGAGCTAGAATTAACTAAACTATCCTAGGTAGGATGCGCTTAAGTTCCCCATCGAGAATCGATACCTTCCGTTTGATCAGCGGTCTCGCGGTGTGTCCAGATCGAACCGAATGATTTCAGAACAGGTTACGCACTCTTGTCCAAAGGATCGAAGCGAGAAGGACACGTCCCATTAACTTTATCGGCTGTTCACGTAAAATTATCGTCGCCTGTAATTCCTTAAAACGAGCTTCAACGACTTCCCAACGGTTTCATTGTGACAGGAATGCTTCCCTCGACTGTACAACCTTGACGATGAAGAAATCACAGGCGCCGCCTGACGTGTAAATTAAATTCCAGAATGCTGAGATTGATAAGGGAATTGAGACTGTATTAATCGATTTCAATTTCCCCATTTCTACTCCGAGCGAATGTAAATGCGAGAGTTACACGTGTTAACATTTTTTTCACCCAATTAAACTTGCTCGTGGATATTTGTAAAAGTCCAACGTCAAGATATAAAATGCAATACCGCGAGCTACGTTTTATTGGAGCTTGGCGATGATCAATTTGCCAGCGAAACGTCTTGGTCTTTCCCTCGTTGCTGCTTTCACAGAGGTTTCCCTAGATCTACAATCTCTAATGGGATTAATCAATGTTCCATTTAGAGCGTCTTTTGTGCTAAGATGTTGGTGGAATTTATACTAAGGGGACCTTATTCTGCCACGATCAATGAGCAGCATGTGTACGAATGAAGACAAATAGTTGTCACGAGTGGAGGTCGAAAGTAGAAAATGTAATGTAAAAGCCGGCGCTGCCGATCGAGATTCGAGGATCGATCCTTTATCCGTCGCGTATCTAAATTTCAATTTGTAGAATGAACAATTGCGAACTAAAAATAGCCGACGTGAACGTCAATCAAGTAGAAAAATGGTAAGCCGCTTCGTTGCACTGCTCGATTTCAAAACGATCGTCCTCTGAATTGACTCTCTCTTACCCAACACCAGGCTCGATTCATTCGTCAACCCAGAAAACGTTTTTCTTCTATACAGATTCTTCTTAATTCAATAGAAAGATTATTATATATTTTTCTGCCACGTCTATTTTCTATCATTTTCTACCATTACTACTCGTACGACGCGTTGCATAGTGGCAGCTACCTGACAAACATGATCGACCGATGATGCATTCGCCTACCGGTAGGAAAAAACAATCGCCTCATTTTCTCCTAAGCGGTGTTATCGTGGCGTATTATTAAACCAACACAACTAGACTCTCGCACGAGCCGTTAATAAACAAACAATCGCAGCTCGACTGAATTAACCGAGAAAATTGCTCGAGTACGCGTACGCGCGAGCTTCGCTCTTTCGCTCGATACCGCGCGATATCCAAGCTTTTCCATCCTTTTATTCACGTTTTACAACTCGTAATTATCAGCCGTGTACTTTACGTAGTCCCGCGAGTTCGCTTTCACCGCGTGCTTTCGTTTTTACTTAATGCTCCGTTCCGTTTTATTTTTTCCGCCTGTTTTCTTCCTGCTGTCTTGGCTGCGAGCGGCGATAAACGATTTATGCGCCGGTCGTTCCTCGATTTTCTGGCTTTATCGCTTTCCTTCCGCGATGCCGCGTACAGATTGATTCATGCAGCGATTGGTAAACGTATCGCTACGTGCTACGATTCCTGAGAGGGTTCGTTCGTCGATTTCGAAACTCGAGGAAACGTGGTTTCGATCCGATGAATATTTTTCTGCCGCGAAAGACCGATGACTTTTATTCTACGCAAACGAGAATCGCCTCGATTCGCTTAAAAATGCTTGGAACTCATGATTAATACGATCGATGTGGAAACCGCGAAGAATCTGTACTCTCGTTGATCCGAGGTACTTGGAACATGCAAACAACACTGTGATCCATTTGAAACTCTCCTAGCATTGACAGTAATATAATTTACGAAGCGTGTAATTTATGCGCAAGTTAAACAGCAATTTGTTTGAATTTTTTCATATCCCAGTCGGTGTGACACTTAGACTTGCAAAATTCGACTCGTAATTGCACCGTACGCGTGACAAATTTCAGTATTGAAATAATGCGCTTTAAAAATGGCTAGATAACGCGCATTAATTAGTAAACGGCTTAATGGAGGAACGACACGCTATCGGATTCTTTAGGCGGGAACAAAGTTGAGCAACAAAGTTTCAAAGCTACTTGTGGCTACAAATTTTTTCTCGTACGCTGGACGATATTTACTCCCTCGATACCGTACGGTCTTATCGTCGATCTAATGGCGCTACGCGTAAGTGAAAACGAGCGAAAAGTGAATTGTGGACGTAAAAAAAAATCTGGAACTCTCGTATGAACGTTGATATGGATCACCCTGTAGGCAACAAGCACGGTTGTGCAGAAACGTCGAAGCTTAGATGGGTGTGTTCCTTTCTCTCTCCCTTGCGCGCTTATATATCTTCAGCCCCGATCTATTTGCCGAACCACTCCTATCGATGTATCACCGTGCACTCGACGCTGATGCAACTCTATTAATGACGCTAAATAGCGCTCTCGGCGTCGACGTCACAAAAGTGGCACACGCCCGGCGCTGGCTACCAAAGGTATTCAAACATATTCGCTAAAACGCGATTCCGACGTGAAAGCGCCTCCAGGAATTTTCAGCCGATCGATCGAGCCGCCGTTTCTGCAAAGATCGACGACGTGATGCAACCCCGTCGAGCCGGGTTACGGGTCAATCTTTTCACTTTGAAAAGCCGCCGATTTTTCCGCTCCACGTTTGATTGAGCGCGAGAGTACCGCGTAAATAATAGAAATAACGTCGAGACAGTTATCGTAGGAATATGAATAATACATTAGGAATATTACGTGCGCCGCCATTGTCAAGTCTAGCAGTATTTCCGTGGCTGTTAATTAGCTGCTTACGACGAATGAATCGAGAAAGTGTGTGATAAGTATCGCTTCGAATGGTGATCCATGGAACGCTATTCGAAGAAGTGTGCATCGAAGTAAAGATCGTATACTCGAGTCGGTGGGGTAATGAGAGACGCGATTAATGAATCAACGCGAATGTTTCGGTCACGTAATGAAACTGTTCTCACGGTGTATTTCGTTCGACCACTGAGATGTTTGGCTCGAACTCTCCCCGTGTTTCAGAGTTTCATTAGAAACCCGTAAAAGTTCACGGCTCTCTAACAGTATTAAAATGTTCGAATCTGAGGCATTATTACCTATTAGAGATTGAATTGAACGGCTAATAAAATGGTTCTGGTTACTCAAACTAGATAGCAGTTCCGTTTTACCCTAAACGACATCGCCGCAAATAGAGCACTGGAAATTCTTTAATAACAGTGTTTAGCCGGGCCGTATAACGTAACTGATACCAATATTAATCACGACATTATCATGTTCTAAGGTAATAGTTACATACATTTTTGATGCCTCCTGTCTAAGAAATGTATTAACCACGATTATCGTTTCGGTTATCACTCGACGATCGCGCAACAAGGATCTTTGAGGGCTATTTTCGCTACTTCTAACTACGTTTATTATAGGCTGCAGCACACGTCTAAGCTCTGAAATTGCGTTACACAAAGCTCCTCCCGTCGTTTCCACGTAGCCTGATCGTGTCGCATTGAAAATACCTTAGATGTTTAGGTCATCGCCTAATATTAAACCTCGTGGCGGCTATCGAGCTGCTCGTAGAGCAGAATTTAGCGATGAATTATGCCCGCGATGTTATTAACGCGTATGAATTGCCCGTTTATTTCCATACGTTAATAAATAACAGTCGGGGAATCTTGGAAAAATTGGGGCAACCGCGACGCCGCATTCGCGGCTCACGGAGCTCCTTTAACGCGCGGATAAAAGTTGCACGACTCCGCTTACAAAGAGACTGTTTATGCGATTCGCAAGGTAAATTGCGAGCAATTACTGCGATCTCCGCGTCCGTACGATACGTGCCACCGTACGCTCGCGGTTTAATGTCGATCCACCGGAATCATCGCGGAGATCCCGCGCCCTGCATTAAAATCGCGGCGGTTCCGCTCGTTCCGAGATACCTTGTAAACGGTAGCGGCGATTAAAAAGGTTTCGCTGTTCCTCTAGAGTTTTGTCGTGTTCACCAGGTTGTAGCGATCGCCTCGCTTGATGGAAGAGCGAACGTAATCATTATTGCGCGATGGCCAAGTGCAAAAAGGCGGAATCCGTTGCACGGTCACCAGTTATTACGAGAATCGTCTCGTGTCCACGATCTTTCCCCTCCTGTCTCAGGGCCCGTCCTGCTTCGACGACCGTGACGCGCGCACGGCTTATCTTATTAATGGATTTTTCTCATTAGACTAATTTACTGTTTAATAAATCACGAGCCTGTTCGATAACGAGCAAATTCGGTGGCGAGCCGTTGGTGAACGCGTGGAATTTCTGTGTTAAAAAAGCGTAGGAAAGGATACGCACGCCGGCGACGCGTCTATGATGTTAGTTATTAAACGTTCGATGCTGTCATAAAACGTTATCGCACGGTTGCGTCTGTTGGCCAGGCCAATTTCATGTCTGGGTGACGGCGACGGCTAATTAAAAATTTATTAGCGAATGGAATGCCGTCTATGAATGTTTGCACGTTTCGGCGCCATGCCGGGCGCATGATTGAGACGCAACTTGGAGCAACAGGCGTCGAGGTTCCGCGGCGACGCTGAAGTGTTTAAATTATTATGAACATTCTAACTGGTGATTCTACATGGTGGAATTGAAGCAATATGTTGGCTCGTTGTGGACGCGGAGCACGGCTTGCTTCTGATTCGTTCGTTATTCAACGTGTAAATCAATCGATCGTTCTCGCTTCACTGGTACAATTATGACGCAACGTTAATGATACCAATGGATCGTGTCATCGAGTCAATGACACTGCCAGTGGAAATAACAAAAAAAAAAGAGAAAAACAGGTAGCTGTTGCTTTATACGAATGTATCGCCATTAGTTCAACGCGATACACCAATCATTTCATGGCAAAAACGGATTTATTCGTGAATGAATAAAAATATTGTACTCTTCCAAGGTTGATACATCTTGCTATTGAATAACTTTATTGTGTTACTATTAAATGATCCGTTATAGGGATCGTAAATTTCAAGGAAAAAAGGTAACACATGTTCGCGAGCATAAAGTAACCCGATTGCCATAAAATTTTATTGCTTACATCAAGAAGTAATAGCTACCTTTAACGCTATCATTAAGGCATCCCAATAAACAAAGCGCGACTTAAACGTAACGAAACGAATCTTATAAGCGCGCATTGAACAATATCGATAAATAATCGAGTAATACGGATTTTCGATCAGTACCACGTGCAATGCAAAATACGCGAGGCACGGAAATGTCGCGAAAAGTCGATTCGTTCACTCGTTGAACGCCATCGTGTCGAAGAAATACTCCATCGCGTGGAACGAGTAAAACATTAAGGGTATTAAATTATTGGATCTTTTACAGTTCCAAGCCGTGGAAACATCTACGATTATCATAAATCTTTCGAAAATCTTTCATCGATAGAGAAGAGAAGAGGACAGAAACATGCGCTGTAAAACAAGGATCAACGTTTCGTCGTTGTCGAGGTGCTATGAGACTGTTTTTACGGACGCGTCGTTACGCTCGCGCGATTGCTATGGGAATCGCGTTAATCGCGAATGTCATCAAGGCGAGTCTGATTTTGATCCCGTCCGATTCTCAATTTTCTTCTACGTAAGATTTGTTTCTTGCTAATCTTCCATCTCGTCGGGCGTGAAGCAGCAAAATTCGATTCCGATCATTATTCATAACGCTTAAACGTGTTTTGCTTCATCATTTTGATATTATTGCCTCCCTCTTGCTCCATTTTCGTCCTTTTTTGCTATTTCTCCGCACCTCGCGACTCCCTTCTTTATTTATTCGATACTCAATTCTCTTGCGCGACCTTTTTCATTCCTCAGCAGACGCGAACGTTACGTCCCAATGGTCGAGCCTGTGACACGCAGAGGAACGAACGAGCGAGAGAAACGTTGCAAAGAGGTTAGAAAAGACGCGATTCGATGCCACGAAGGACTCGAAAAAGCGCAGCGAGCCGCCGCTATTAATCAAAATTCGCCTGTCCGTGCGTAATTACATAAACTAGCGCGCGGCCGCGATCGAGAGGATGATCCGAGCGTGATATATTTATACGACGCGGCGCGTAGACCAGAGGCTGATGAACGATGGTGATATAACGAGGGAGATGCACTCCGGACGTCTCGTAGGAATGCAGCAATTTAGCGATATCAACCAGGCAGACGCGGCTAATTCTATCTGCGCGCCACTCGATAATTTGCTACGCGGAAAATTAGATCGGCACCGCTGAGAAATCGCTAATTACCGATCCCTCTGACAGCGGCCCGGCCCGCGCCGATCCATCGCGAGAACTGGACGAAATCCGGTCACGACTGACTCCTCTGATCGGATTCGATCGAATTAGAGCGAATTAGATCGATGCGCGGCGAGGCTACCTGATTGCTGGGTCTATCCCGGCCGGGAACTGGAACAGGTACGCAATAAAGAGGCCCATTGATCCATGGATCGTAATTTCGTTGCGAATTGAAGAGTAATCAGGGCAACGCCGGTGATATCGATCTGTGATTATTGCTCGTCCCGCGGCGTACGAGGGGGCAGAGACGCGAGAACATCGTTTCGAGATGGAAACGGTCGCGTCTTTTTACGGACCCCGATCGGTTTGATTAATTTGTTATGATGGATCGAGGCGAGGGGTGTTTACGAATCCGAGTTTTACGCGTACCGATGGTATATTGTTTTTAGGGCCTGTTTGATTATATATTGGTGATTTCTTTATGATCTGCTCTTTCTGGTGGCGGATGATCGACATGGCGGACCGCGAGGAAATACCGGCGTAAAGCGTTCAACGGGAACATTGTACGGGGATAATAAATCCGTGGCGGCCACTCGAAATATAGTAAAAACACGCGATGATGCATTTCAGCGTGGCGCATTTGATTAGGTAATAAATAATCCGAGAGAAACCAGCGGTGGTCTGGACACTGTGCCGGACGAGCATTGTTTTGCGTTACCCTCGGAAGTATATTTGTAACACACGGATCTCTGTGGGACTCGCGAACGCAAAATTCTCGTTCTTCTTCCCACTGGTTGCGATCCTGCTGTTATTTCACGTATTAGATGAAAGTATCACAATGTAGGGAGAGGCGATTCCACTGTACGTGAGTTTAACTAGTGTGAAATATTAGTTTCATATTTCAGATTAATATCGCGTTACGTACATGATGCTGTGTCCATGGAAAGTATCTTTCGTGCGGCAAATATGGTCTTCGATGAGGGTATCCATTAGGATGCGATAAAAAAATACTGGAAAATTCTATCGTATCCGTAACACTTTATCAATTATTTTCCCAACGATCTCGACGTTCCACTCAACAATTTTGCATCGATGAAGATTGCAAAATCGCTCGAGCCACTTTTAATCGCGTGATTTATCATGTTTTCGGTTCGATCCTACGCAAATAATTAACGCACTCGTAGCTTGGGATAGTAAAGCTCGGTTAAACAGTGCACCGCTGGAAATAATAGCTGGTTCAAGGCAATTGGAGATTATTATTCTAGCAAAAAATAGAATTCCGTTCGAACAGTGATCATAAAACGAACCAGCGTGCATATATCGGATCTTAGAGAGCGTTCGCCGAAGGAGCGACGTCTTTCCAGCCGTCCGGATAGAAAAGTCCACCGTTCGGTATACTTATGCGATATAAAACCGAACTCGAGAGGAATTTAACGAACGAGAGGGACGTCTGTTTTCCCGGCGACGAGCAAAGTTATCGAATCGATCGATACCGCCACAGGCGAGACAGCGAAACACCGGTTCGGGGGATGATATCGATCCAGTCGATAATGTAAATATTTAACGTTATTCAGGATGCGTCCATAACTACGATTACGCGTTATATCCACGTTTGGTATCATCGCGATCTTTTCTTACGACCGGTTGCTCGGTATGCTCCCTTTTTCCTCCGGGGAGCGAGGGGGGCTAACCACGTTGCATCGTCGAATCGTCGCGTCCTCGTCCCGCACGGTGTTAGAACTAGACATCGGTTTTCGATATTATTGTAAAGATATTTATAGGATCGATTTTCAACGCGGCTGGAACGGTGTCAGTGTTAAAATAAATGTCGCAAGCGTGCATTAAACTCGGGTAATATTTTCTGCGTTGCAAAATGAACGAATCGTATAAAAAAAAAAACGGAGATACAAGCGAGACGTTCCGCAGAAAAACAGTGGAAAATGGATCGGCGATCGGTGATTAAGAGAGAGAGAGAAGAGGCAGCCGTGATTCTGGATATTAAAATTTCCATTGAAATTTAAACGGAGTAAGTTGCGCGATCGTCCAATAATTACTATGGAAATAAATAGTTCCTGAATGAGTGTATTTTGCGTGGCAAGCAAATAAACCGATAAAGTGCCGTTCGAGATTCGAGAATGCCCAGCGATGATGTGGCAGGATATCTGGGCGTTCGGTTTCAGCGGTGCGCGCGTTTTAGTGGGTTCTGGATTATGGGACTAAAATTAGTTAACCCTCCGGTTGCCGGCTAGCCCAGAAGGAGTTTACAAAAAAGCGACCGCGACACAGCGGTATAAACAAGCCTGTTAGACCGACTGTACGTCCGCGTAAGCTTCTTTCGCGATAAACAACCATTATAAGAACCACTTAATTCTTCGCTACTTTTACCCCCGGCCGAGCTGCATCGAGTCATCCGGAGCCAGCGTCGAAGATCCATTATTAAGAAAAAGTGGGTACACGTGAAACGGGACAGCGCTATTTTTTCCTCTCCCTTCTCGCGTATACCCATTGAAACGGGCAACCTGTTCGAGATTAATCAGTCAACCTCTCGTACGAGATCTGATTTATTACACTCGAGATTGCGCAACGCGTATCTGTGAAATTACACGCTCGTAGGTGTGTAAATGCGCGTGTTTTGCAAAAATAATAAAATCGCTAATCGCGTGTAGTCCTTTCTCCGATCATTTCGCTCAGCTTAGCGAATAGAAAGAAGATCTGAAAGAGGGAGAAGAAATAGCGATGCATAGATCGTTTAAAATAGAAAAAAGAAAAGCATTAGAGTATCGTTCGGACTAAAAGCTTTCGTTCTTAGATGCTCGAACATCCTTACGCTGTGCGCACTATATTTAAAAAACCCCATGAGTCAAGCGCCTCAAAATTCCATTCCGCTTAATAATTCGCCCACTTCCTTTGACGTCTGAACTAGGTTTGCATAATTCTTTCGTGCCGGTGGAACAACAAAGAGAGGAGAACGGGAAAGCGGGAGAAAAGTCAGAGACGCGGATGGAACGAGGGATCGAAAAGAGATGCGATGGGAAACGTGGCGTTGTCAGGTGACAGACGAAGGTGGAGGCCCCTAAAGCTGCGTTCATAGAGCAGCGCGAGACACACCGCTGTATAAAGTCGATCCTCCACCGACGGGAGCCGTCAGTTCGGCACGACACCTCTGTAAAGCACGACAGAGGAACTCGTCTCTCGGTATTCTGTAACACGCGGCACGCTACCGTGGCCGCAGCTTCTCATTTTCTGGAAGATCGACCAGCCGATCAGTGCGCACCGTGACCATAGTACATCGAATGGACCGTCGTTCAGTTTTTGGTGAACCACTCGGGGGGATCTGTTCGCAGGAGTGTCGTATGAAATAAACAACACGAAATCAGGAGCAATCGAGTGTTCAAGCTGTTTCGAAGCCTGGCGAATATCTCTCGTTCGATTTTTCCTCGCCTCTTCCATGCTCGACGAATAATTCGATACAGGTGACGATTTGTGATCGAGTGATACACTAGCCTCGTTGTCGGATTGTTAAGCAATTACAATATGTTTGTTGGACGAGAAATTGGACGATTCGAGGATTTGACAGTGTTCTGTTGTACAGTAGAGTTATTCGAGCAGCTTTCCTCGCGTCGAATGTTGGCGTTCCTTTAATCAAAATTGTTTAGAGTGACCTAACAAGTTGATCCCGTGTCTTTGATCTTTTTTTACAACGGGGTTGTGGGGCTGCGCTAGATTCTATGTTGGTACAAGCTCGGCACAATTTTTTCGCGTCGCCCAACCAACGCGTCGTTCGATCGACTTCCACGAAAACGATCGACGGCTCAAAGATGATCGTGTCCCTGTAGTAGGTCGCATTTTCCGCGCCTCGCGTCGTAGAGAACGATGTCTCGCTGTTGAAAAGCGCGTTGACAAATTGAACGATCGGTATTAATATATGCAAAGGAGAGGAGTGCGCGCGTGAATGGAGGTGGGCCACCGAAGAGTTGAATGCTTTTGAACACCGTGCCAGACTCGGGACGTGACAGAGAATTCCGCGACCGCTAAAGTATGACGTGAACCTCTTTGCTCCGCCAGACAGCTATAATCTTTTTCCCTTCAGATTGCCGCGGCGCAGAGATTCCTCTTCTATCGCGCGACACACGCGCACCAGCTTAAACCACTTTGTGCCACACAAATCTAAATTTACGGTCCCTTTAATGGCATCCATTGCTATTTCCGTGGACGAATGCAAGCGGCCTTGACTTTGTGCCCCTCGTGGCACGTGAATTTCGTTCTCACGTCCCGCTAGCTGTTACGCTTACGCGTTAATACGTAATAATGCTAACATTCCTTAACCACTTCGAGACTGTTCCAATTCAAATTCCTTCTGCGCATGGTTTTAACAGTGATAGCACTCGATCGAACGTATCTTACGAGTTCATCTTTCAGCTACGGGACTGGGGCAATTGCAAGTGAAATGCTGCGTTGACACAACGTTATGCCTCGATGTACTAAGCACAGAGCATGCGAAATTTTGGAGAATGAATTCTGGGAATGATAGAAATAAAGTAGTAACAAAAGTGTTCTAAATTGGTGTCGAACGCGTTCTAAGGCACGCGATTCGTTCGTCATCGCGATAAGGTAAGAACCCAGCCGTTTAGCGTCGCGCGGAGGAGTCTGTGTCTTGGCCATTTTACAGCAAAATCGTTTCCCCGCCGATCGGTCTTTCCGCAACCGCTTATTAATAGTTCACGATCTCAGCGGGTCGATAATCATAAAAATAAACTGTGGTCCGCGTTATGCCGGCACTTGCGTAAGTAGATCCAACGGAACGGTGGCATTCTTTCCGTCGTGTTTTCGCTGCAGTAAAATAACGCGGTTCCTGTATAAACACCGGTCGTGAAAAAATAGACAACGGTAATGAAGAGAAGAAGCTGCCCGACGGGACTGTCCGCCGTTCCGCCGCTGAATTAACATGTAAATCTGGCATTAATTATGATTATGTAAACCGCCTACAATACATTATGCAAACTAAATTCCGTTTATACGAAGTGGCGCCATTTGGAAGTACATCGTTTCCTAATGTAGTGGACAAGTAAATACGAAAAACGCGAAGTGCCACTGTATTTATCTTCTTACTAAATAAAATCGAATCCGTCTAACGGCCCCGACTAGCTCGTGAATATTGCGCGGAGAAAAACGTTGGGAAAATCTCTTGATAGTTTCGGAAAAAGAATCGTGACTTTACGTATAATTTCGTCTCCGGTTTGCGACGTCAATTAATCGACACAGGGCACCGTTTCTGAATTATTGCGCCATTAAACTTACTCCGCGGCGCCAGTAGATCGAACGACATATACGGACAGCTACCGAATACATAACGCATAACTCACTTCGCCCGCAACACGGCTGCTTATCGTAGCACTTACAACGCACTTAACGCGCAATATTTAACCGGCGATAGCCTGCAATTAATACGTATACCGCGCACCGCCACTTAAATTAATAAATAATCGGGCAATAATTTAATTACGGCCGGCTCGATGAATTACCCGTTGCAAATCCGACAAAGCGTGTTTCCCGAGTCGATGAATATCCCTCGTGAATATTACACGCGCGATTAATGCGTCAATAATACATTAGGTAACGACCAACCGTAAAAAAACTGCAACGAAACAGCCACGATAAATATTCCCCCGCGAATTAACCGATCCCGAAATCGTTTCCACTTGTAAATTCGAAGTGTAGGCAGTACAAGTTTCTACCAAATTTTTCCGTGTACTTTATCGTACCACATTTTCGCCTAATGGCCGAATCCAGTACTGGAACACGCAACTATGAATTAAGTTCGTCGATGGAAAAGAAACGTAACACGAACATTAACCATATAAAATACATTCGCGATCGCGAGCGTTATTCCTGGGAACCGCTTAAACTTCTGTGCGCTACCCGAACACCTGACAGGCTCGCGCCCGATCGCGGCACGATTTTTCCTCGCGGATCGTCGCAAAAAATGCCACGGTCTAAACGTTTCCACCGATTATGCGTAATTACACCTGCAATAATTCCGCTTTCTTATTTCCCTGTTGCTCCATAAATTCCGCGAGCTGCGTGCGCGCGTAACACTGGCTGGCCCCGCGCATTCCGCCGCGCGGCCGTTTCACTACCGCCGAATAAACTAATAAACTAATCCCTTAGCTCGCGAGCGGGTAGCCCATAATTTATCCAGCGGCTCGGCTGGCGACACGCGCAACAGGGAAACGCGCGGGCAAACAATAGATTAAGCCGTAGATAATGTAACGGCGGTAATTGAGATCGATCTACTGGAACCATCGGCGTTGGCGCCGGCTGGGAAAAATCGCGGCGGCCGCGCGCGAGAGTACGCCTCGGTTCGGAACGAAAGGGACCGATGGAATGCGCGACGGGCGAAGGAAAAGATTTTTCCCGCGCGCTGCCCGCTTTCAACGGGCTAATTCTACGTAGGAGCGATTACACGCGTTCGACAGGTCGACGCACGGCTAAATATCGATTCCCGTCTAACGCTCGGTAACAACAACTGGAGCATGAAAGCATTATGTACGCGCGTGTGTACCTTATACAAGCATCGATGGCTTCTCTAATGTCCAATTTCCTTCGCGTCGTATCATAACTCGTTTCTCACGACGCGAGCGTCCCGATCGCGCGTCAGATCGCAGCCACGATCATCCTTGACGCATTGTTTCCACGTCGCGCGCGAGGCTACCGGTGCATCTCCGTCGGTGCTTTAAATAAAACTTTTCCGGGGCGAAACGGACGTTTTCGAGTAGCGGAAGGGCACTCGAGATAGTGATATGTTCTAGCAAATGGAATTTTGATTTATCGTCGAAGGTCTGATTCCTCGTTCGAAACACCGTGGCCTTCTATGCGTTACGCTTTGCTTTTGCTATTCTGTTAGTTCGATCGTTCGAATTAGTCGAAGGGATGACGGATCGGAAGGGATTTGAGTCGAAGAAATTGAATCTAGCGCGGCTAGCGAAGCACGACCGATGCATACATTTTCATGTTGGAACAGGTTTTGGAAAGTTGATGGATATCTCTTTGATTTCCCATTCTAAAACCAGTATTTGACATTTCGTGGCTCGTAAATTTGTCGCGGACTCTTCCATAATTTTGGATTTCGAATTCCTCGATATCTTCGCGCGGGATTCAATTAATTCAGCCTCTTTCATTTTTTTTAGACGTTCTCCAGCGACGCGATGTGCCTCGTAGAAAAATCTTGACTCGCCTCGAGACAGAAACGGGAATCGGTGGTTCGCTGATAACGCGTGCCGCACCGTCTGAAATCGAGGACGTGACTTAAAAATAGTGGCCGATCCTCCCATCCAGCTTCGACTGCATTAAATAATTGTCCAAACGCCGAATGGCTTTTTTCCGTGGGGCGCATATCCGTTCCACGGACAGAGGCATCCTTCTTAAAACAATCCTAAAAATACACGATTTCCACCGAAGAACACTTTGTCATCCCGTTTTCTCGATGAACGGCTCCGAATTTAACGCCGTTCGTGTTACACGTATCCATCGTTAGCTCGCGTCAACTTGAATTATCGTCAAAGCCCGCACGTTCGCGTCGCCGATCCGATTATTTTCGTGAACGCGATAACAAACGTGAACGCGGTAACACTCGCAAATTACACCGCGGCTAGGTTTTTCCCCGCGTTCTCGTAAGGGGTTCGATTAACTTTCTTGCGAAACCACGCGAGCCGGATACGCAATTTATGCGCTTAATTCGCTGAGAATGGCCTGTAATTTGCGTTAAACGTATCGATCACTCTTGTCAACACTGTGTTTCATTAACCAATTTCCAAGAAGAACAAACCTGTCTCTGGCGTTCGCCAAGGGGAGCGCGCCACGCGGAACGCGAATGAAAACGGGAGCGACGAAAAATCGGGAAAGGTCGCCGATTTATCGCTCTACCCCGGGTGTAATTACGCGCAAACTGTGGGTACATGTTCCAGGCCCTCATTTTATCCGGTCTCACCACCGCCTAAGCCCGACGTACGTGTAAATAATTTCCTTATCTCCGTCGTCCTTCTATCCGGGGTCTAGCGCAATCGCGTTGATCACAATTTAGATATCAGCAGGGGAAATTCCTGCGTGTCTCTTGGCCACACGGTAACCTGAGAAACAATCAATAATACCGGCGTATCGGTGGAAAAGTTGCATGGGAAATCTGCTCCAGCCAGCGGCGACGGCGTGGGAAGAATTACGACAACGGTCGGATGTAAAAGGAAGAACGGAGATGCGAACCCTTTGCTTTGCCATTTTTTCCTGTACCCACACAAATTAGCGTTTGCCGTTTGCTGCTTTGTTGTTTAGAAGTCGTGATTAAAAGGCGATAGGATCGCGCGATATTACTCTGACGCAAAACGAGGGAGGAGATTTTAAATTTACCTCGACGAGAGTATTTAATTTGTCGATTAACTTTTCACGTAATCCAGCGAAAGAGAAAGCAGGAAAAGAAATGAATAGTAACCATTCGTTGTCTAATTTTGTTTAGAGACACAGTAGGAAAAAGAGCGACTTTCGGATGGTCGTGATGAACGACTCGACGAGGGTGCAAGGATCGAAGAAGAAGAAGAACGCGCGCGTGTGACATGTGGGATCGCGATTTCGATGACAGTCGAAGAAACTAAAGTTGAACAGAAGAATAGTGGTGCGGTGGAGAATGTGGAAGAGTTGTTGGCGAGCGCGTATCGAACTTCACCAGGAAGACAATTAGAGGGAAACAGGCTACGAGGGATGATGCGTGCTGCATGAGACCCGTTGAACGTGCACTTCAAGATGGATCGAATCGTTTTGTTCCCTCTACTGATATCCTTGACGGTAAGATTCAAACGTTACACTCGAGAAATCTTTATCTATGATTTACCGCGCGTTAGAACGATTTCTGGACCGGGTCCAATCTGATTTCCACTTCAATGCCAAACCAGTATATTATATTAACAAACGTAACGCGTTCTGCGTGTATATGGTAAGCCATAAAGGGGGAGCAAGTGCGAGGGCGGTGCCATTGAAACCGATTCGTATGTCTCGCTTCTTTCGAACCCACGATACCTCACGCGATTTTTCTGAAAGACTTTGGTAAGTTGGCATGGTTTTGAAACCGAGGAATAAATTACTCAGCGAAGAACGTGGCCTAGGTTGAAAGTAGGAAAAAGTTGAATTCAACGGTTTAAAAAATGTACTACCAATCCGCCGATAGATTTCTCGTAGGCAAAAATATTTGACTCTGGCCAATGTGAAACTCGATATTCGCGATATTACGTAGCGAACAGGTCGTAAAGTACGCATCGAAACGTAGATATTAAATATTAAACCAATAGCAGCGTCAATGAAATTCCTCGAGACTCGCCTCGGGGAACGAATCAAGCGGGCAACAAACGACAGTGGCTAACGTCCACTGTCACTCTCGGATATTATAATTGATACGCTCCACGAAAATCGTGGTTGGGTCGGTCGTCGAAAGTGATTCGTCGAAAGACAAATTACGGGATATCTGGCGCCTCGTGCTCCGTGCCCGTCCCCGTGTTCCTCAGCAGATGCTGAAAAGCACTGCCGCGTTGGGCCCACTACTTCTCCTCCGCTCTTTCTCTTCGATCTTTCCATCGGCTCGTTTTATTTATATATTCTTTTTCTGCTCGTGCTTTTGCTCCTCTCTTTGGCCCGACGGATCCTCTCGAGAAAACTGAGAGTGCCGCCTCCCGCTTATGGTAACGGCTTACCCACCACCGGGCCAATAAAAAGTATCACACGGTCTCGTTCGTGTCACGGTGATAAGAGCGACTCTTTTTGGGAACATCTTTTTATCCGTGCGTGTCACTGAAATTCGTCGAAAGCGTGTCGGTGTATTTCTCCCCGACACCGTCGAGAGATTCTCGAGTAGGAGGTTTCTCTGCCGACTTTCATCCGAGCTTCGGCTCTGCGCTAGCTTAAAACGGATCCGCTGGGACCACGCTCGTAAATTAATTTCTTCGGAAAAGCAACCTTGTCCCTGCTATTTTTTCCTTTCCCTCGACCCTTTTTCACTTTCTCAAGAGCTACTGGCTGACTGTAGCAAGAAGAAGATCATACACGTGCAACGCGATTGCTGTTTGGACGTTGGAAACGATTTTTGTCCACGAATTTGTACTGTTATGGAAGTGTGGTTGGTATATCATTTAAAACGTCAAACGTGTGTTGGCGGTTTATTTTTTAGAAAATAAAACTCGAGAACCGAACATGGGCACCGAATATGAAACGAATTTCATGCATTTTCGTGAATGCCTCGTGGAATGCGTTTCAGCAAATCAGCCGCGCGTGTTTCGTAAATTCAGCAATGTTTTTTCGCGTCGTGTAGCTAATGAATCGCGGTGGACGCACGTCGTTAGTTTAATCAGCGTTATTATTATCATTTACACGATCCAGCCGAGGCGCCGGTTGCCGCGAAAAAGGTGAACAGTCACCACGCGTACATCTTTAATGAACGGCTGTATTTCAGAATTACGACGAATATATCGTCGTTTCGCCGAGGACACGTTCAAACCGGTTCTTTTTATGTCCATTAGGAACTATGACGAATAAAATGGCGATCGGTGGAACATATATTGGGCGGGCCGGGGTTCGTTTCGCGTAAAACGCGGATACATCCTAAATAACAAAGTAGTATGAGTCAGAAATGGTCCGGCGTCAGGGCGTCGCGCGTAAAAGGAGTTCTGGTGTCCGGACAAAAATAAAAGAATATTTATACGGCATTTCCTGAGGGATAAAAAACACGGAACCAGATTTCCAAGAACACGAGTACAATGCTGCGGGCGAAAAGTAAATGGAAACTGCTTAACCAGCTGGTTATTTATTACCTAATCTGCCATTCTCTCGCCGATTATCATAAAGCATACGTAAACCGTGTACTACGTCAATCAAAGTTTAAGCTACTGCTTTAATACAGTATTTAATAGGCATGGAACCGGGTTAAGCGTATGCGTATGCGCGCGTTGTAGGGTAGGAATAAGCGTATTTCGCTGTCACTAAAAAATATTGTGCTGCG
The DNA here is from genome assembly GCF_050948175.1 of Xylocopa sonorina. NCBI lineage: Eukaryota > Metazoa > Arthropoda > Insecta > Hymenoptera > Apidae > Xylocopa > Xylocopa sonorina. The sequence goes on along the minus strand of NC_135197.1, from coordinate 6,398,723 downwards.
CTGTTGTGCAGCTTGATAGAAGATCAAAATCGTAATTAAAATCACTTCGATCACCTGCGATCATTTGTACGATGATTTTTATTATTTGCTAATTCGAGTTCCAATCAGACTACGACCTCCATCGACGCGTAATAAATAATAAGCGGCAGCGAGGGGAAATACAGCGAATACAATGCGTCAGTTATGTCAGAACAGCACGAATCATATTTATAATTACCATAAGACTTATGGTCCAGGATGAAAATACCACGACGATCGACTAACGATCGATCACAGAAACAAACAGCGATGAGCCACCCTTCATTGAGCAAACAAGTTCTTTAATTTATTGGCATACTTCTCGCGTCCCTCGTAAATTATGCCGTTTAATTGTGGCGAGTGCTGATTTTTTCCCCCTTTCCGTGGATAAGCAGAAACCCGTCTATGACGTCCAAGGCCTATCTAGGAAGTGCCATATTGCGTGGAACGCATTCCACCCGTTAAATGTTGCGAGCAAAGTGTATTCTTAGACCGGCCAGATAGCACATTGAAACAGATTCGAGCCTCCTTTGACTTACGGGAACCGAGTGAGATTATCCTTGATCCAAATTCGTCAGCCGAATTTCCATCTAGTTTTTTCGAAGTGTAGAGATCGTTCATTAATCACGAAAACCGAAACCCATCACCTAACGCCCACGTTGCTGCTTAGGATTGTCAGTGGTGAATACGAGACGTATCTTCTTTCGTATCGTTTAAAATTGCCGTGCAGTGTACTCTGTTGGAACGTGTTTGTGTCGATCTTACGTTTAGAACAATTTTTCATCGATCACAGCTGATGCATCCCGTCTTCGAAGGTAAATACAACTTACGCGAAACGATAGATAGTTCCAAATAAAAATACAGGCTCTCCTCTTGACCATGGATAAGTTAAATGTAATTCATCCAGGAATTTCTACGTCTCTTCAACGTTTCCTTATTTTTGTGTCACAAACCAAGCACGTACTCTGGGGCTGAGGCATTGCAATAAATTACAAGCATACCGTAGCTTCCCGTAAACGTCTTGCCCGCAAAAGACTTCTCCTTGTAGTAACCGCGTAAACGAACACATCGTGAACTTTGTCGCCTGGGATATGCATAAGTATTTCACGACAATTAATTTGCGTAAATATAACTGTAAATTTAATCTTGGCGAATAAGGAAAAAAACTAGAATGAGATCAAGAATTGTATAATTTAATGATAAATAAGCTTTTAACATTCCATGTAGCGGAGGAACACGCGTCTTGATACTTGTAAAAACTCGAACGTTCGGTTTCGTTAGTGGCGTGCCTAATTTCTAAATTAAATCTCGCGGCTTTCGACTTCGCAATCAATTCGCTTTTGCGCGCACGTTTACTCGACTGACAGTAGGAAGATATTTATTCATGGACCATCAGTTTCGCGTCTCGTCTCTGTCCCAACGTTACAACGTTATGACACCCGCTTAGTGCGGGGTCATGATCGCGCTGGTTGCAATCATTCGATTTCCATTGCTCGCCTATCACGGGTATCCGCGCTCCTCGAATCTTCATTGACAGCATTCACTTGGTACTTATATTCTTCCATTTTATTCGATGCTATTCAACGCGCGTACGCGATGGATATTTACAGATAATTCGAATTATTTCATTAGTTGAAACTAATTTACTTTGCTCAGTCCTCCTCAGTAACTCCTTCAGCGACCAGCAACGTAATGGTTCCAATGTCTCCGAGCATCACGTTTAATCCTGGCATTTAAATAGATTTTTATAAGCAGCAGGTAGGAACAGTCCAACAATCTTTCAGTTTCCACTTAGTCGCAATAATCCCTGCATGATTTTATTTTCTCAATTAATACCGGTATGCTGTCCAGGACGAGAAATTATAATTATGCAAAAAACCAGCTCGCTAGTGTGTGTTAATGTTTCGTTCGAGCGATCTTAATTCTACCTGTTCCTTCTCGGCAGATTCGACGATAACTTCGGTAGATGCGAAGCATTTCACTTATTTTCGGTTCTATTATTTGTGTCGCGTAACGAAAATGAATCTCTGGGAACCTAGCTGCATGTTACAGTTCAACACTCGCAATTCCGGTAGTCCGTTTCGTTTTTAGCCGCCAGTAAATTCCTCGATCGCGAGCGGCGTGGCTCCGCGCGACGTCGTCGAACTCGAGGATGACGGTGCACGTGACCGTGCTTATTCGCCGGCTATCAGTTCTGCTTTCGCGTCTCATCCCTTTCTCATCTGGCGCATTACGAAGCGTGCACGCGTAACCGGCGCCAGCGAGCAGGTTGCTTGGACGCCTCGAGTTTCATTGCTCGCGGCCAGCGAGCGCGGTACGAGCGAGGCGTTTAGACGCGCCTCTCGCCGCGCATCGGCTTGTCGGACCACCGTGAAAAAGCATTTCGAATTCGCCGCGGAATCCGGTCTTATCGTGGAAAGTCAATTATAACCAGTGCGAGGGAACTGGTTGAGAGGCGTGAAAAGAAAGGCGGGATCCCGTGAAACCGTGAAACGTTCGCGCGAACGCGTCCGATGTCACGTTGCCTCGAGACACTATGGGCAGGGAGCAAGGTTTCAGGATATTTCGCCGGGGAAAGAGTGCGCGATAGAGTTTGAGAGATACAACGTTTATCGGTTCCACAGAATGAGACGCGAACGAGCGATGCAGATCTGTCGATCGGAGACAGGTACCTCGAGTAAGTGCGAAGGAGCGAGTCAGGCTCTCTGGACGTGACAAAGGCGTCGCGACGATTGGTATCGATAATATATGCGTGGCGTCAGAATCGAGTTCGACGTTCGTTCTTGTTGCGTTATTTTCATGGTCACTAGACCCGTTTAATCCCCACGACGTGGTTCAGAGGCATAATGCCGGGCCTGCACCTTTCCTCGTGGAACCGTGTCGATCCGCTAGGTCCTTTCGAGGCCCATTATTAATTACCCGCTTATCTTAATGAATCAACACTTTTTTACGGCTTTTAGCTGATAACGTTGCTATTCGTATGCATGCCATTTCGATACAGTATTTTAGACTGAACAACAAACATCGTGAACAAGCCACTCCTCCTTAACGAGGTTCGTAGCGTTCATATAATAGTCGACTTCGTGGCATTCATAAATTTCACGTTTTATTCAGACAATCCCTCTTCCCGTCTCTTTTAGGAGCCAGCGACTTTGCGCGAGAGAGGCTTAAAAAATAGACGAACATTTCTCATCGCAGCACGATGCGTCGTTCTATCTTTACGTGACCACTTATCAGTCACGAATAACCTACGAAATCCAACGATTCGTACGTGACCAACGTGGCCAGGGTTCTGAATTAACTCGCGAGCGGAGAACGCGACGGCGTCCAGACGCGTAACGACGATAAAAATGGTCCTCCTGGCCGTAATGTGGGCCATCCGGTAGACGATTCGCACGTGAATCGCGAGCGCGCGTGATTTCGCGAGTACGCGCGAACGCGGGCCGCTTTATCGTATTGTAAACACCTAGTGTGGCCTCGCATGTGTCCGCTTGTAAATGTTGCTGGGAGAATTATGACTCGGTTATTACAAGTTAACGCGCCCGACGTAATTTAATGTTCTTTAACACCTCCACGGATTTATGCCGCCCGCTGCACAACAGAAGGTTCGAACGCGCGTAGACGGGCACGGATTTTTTGCGCAAAACTGCGCGGAAACCGGTGACACGCGCGTATACGTGGCCGCGCGTACACGCGCGCGGAGTATGCGGGTTATTGTGGGCCGCGTCGTTTATTTCAAGCACTACCGCGACGCCATAAATTTCGGTGTTACATTTTTGGCCGGGTGTAACGAATGGCTGTTCCATAAAGTTTGTCGTTAATGAATGGTAAGGGTGCGAGACTTTTCAGCTCGCCGTGCGATATTGTGGAATTCCTTGTAGAAGATACCCGATGTGATAAGGAACGAGAAAATATTAGGGGTGGTTCGATTTTAATCGCAATCACGAACGATCTATTCGATAAATTGTCGTTGGCTTGAATTCTGCCGAGAGGAACCGGTAAATTACTTAGCAGAGTTACAATGAAACTCCGTACATTCGAACGAAGTTTTAGCGAATGGCGGAATGCTCGGTTGATCACGTCTGCTGTCTGACTCGCGCGACCTATTCCACTGTCGAGCGCTGCGAGTTACCGTCGAGCCTCCATCATGAAAAATCTAAATTAACGTGAGAAACATCCTTTAAGATCCTCGTGACCAATAAAATAAAATAATCGTAACTCCACGGGAAGTCAGAGAATCGTCTCCTACATTAGAAAGTGCTCGACCACTCGATTGCATTCGATCGGACCCATCAGGTGAATTATTGTGTCCTCCGTTCGGCGTGCGGTTCGTTGCGCAATTAAGGGATTCCATAAATTTCTTGGTAACCATAATCCCACGGAGACGATCGTAAATCAAGGCCGTTGTCATAAATACGAATGCCTAGATAACGATCGACGCGAGATAACTATAACGTTCGGCGTCGTTCGGCGCGTTACGCCCGATCCCGATCGTTAATGTCGGGGTAGAAATCGGTGGGGACCTGTTTCACGTGGTTTGACATTATCGAGCTGTAATCGAGAGCCCCGTCTGCGCGGCTCCCGCATTGTTCCCCTCCAGGTCGACTTATAAATTCGCTCATGCGATATTCATACAATTAACATCGAGCGGCGCGCCGTATAAGCGGCAAAAGCTAACTTGACATTCATCCCGGGTTAATCCAATCAGAGAGCCGAGGAGTGTCACTTTGGGCGCGGCTTTATACGCCGCGTTACTGATTAGCTTTTACAGGGGGAAAAAGGAAAAAAATAGGCGAGATAGAAGTGTCGGTGCAGCGGAACAGAGCAGCGTTCAGCTCTAGCGGGTATCAAGGATGCAGTCGATGGACGCTGTTCAGAAATCGACTGACAGCCACTTCGATCGGGTGGGTGTTGCGTTGGGTAATCTTTCTATTATGGAATTTTCATCGCGCGACGTTCAGCGTTTCGTAAATGATCCCATTAATGGATCTCGTGTCGTTTGGGAGCCTTCTAGAAGGCCTGATCGTTCTCGACGCGTTCACAAATTGCGAAACTGCGCACTGAAATAGAATCGAATTTTCAAGAAATCCATCACGCCGCTATTAATCGACCAATCAAACGGTTGTAATAGATACGAGGTTCCAGATCCGACCTGAATCACCATCGAGGCACTTGCTCGTACGTGGCCATGTGGTCTTCGCTGTAATTTATAGTCGTCTTTCGTGTCCCATATACCGACTCTACGCCCATCTGACACTAGCCCACGTATGGAGACTGGAAGTAATTTAACATACAATCCTTTATCGTCTTAATCTCTTTCCAGCTTCGTCGCAACGCTGGAATAGGGGACATCGAGCGCGCGCGACGTTACGATATCCTTCGAACTTCCTTTCGTAACGATACTTTCGAATTACCAATTTCCCACCTACCGGCTAATAGAAATAACGTCTTTATTGTGCACGATGCGCGCGCCATCGGAGAACTCTCCGTTCTGAGAAATCATTGTAATTTTTCTTTCTACGCTCGATTAAAATCGCAAATAACATAGACATTTACGAGACACCAGTATTAATAGTCACGTCGCACAGCGAGTCAGAAGTTATAAATTTCCGCGCGCAGGCTATCTTTCTATAACAAGCATTACAGATTTTTTTATAGACTTACGCTGATTATCGGAGATTATAATGTCAGTTCGTGAACCCTTCGCGTGATTGAACTTTCGAAGTTTGTGATATGACAAATGGTGAATGCGCGAGAAGTATCGTAAAGACAAAGTGGCGAGTAATTATCAAAGAATAGCAAACGGATACCACGCCTAAGGAAAGGATATCTATCATTCGTGAATTCGGTATCAAAGGATCATCTATCACGAGACCACCGACAGTTGCCATGGTTCGCCGTTATTATATTTCATATCGCAATCTAAAACCTCCGATCATCAGTCACACAGCATTAAGCGATTAACATCCCGCGAGATTAACATCACGCGTCGTCCGAGGATGTCGAGGGAACCTCCATTACAGCCGTACACCGCGGAATAACATTCTCCTAGTCGAGTAAAAACACCTATTCCCCGACGAGTCCGTGTCGCATCCTTAATGGAAGCACGTACGAAACGGTGTAATCCGTGAACGCTTTCAGTGGCCGTGAGTGGCACTCCGATCGCCCACGAAGCGGTCCTCGACTTCCGGTGCACTCGGGCCATCGCGGTTCGCAGACGGGTGCGACGAAGTGCAGCTGGCGAATTCGGACGCTCGCTTAAGCCCGCGGCGGGGCTAAATTTATGCTATGACAGCCATAATTTCACGGCGGTTCTACGCGCCCAAACACGTGTCCCGGCACGCGTGTTGTGACTTACTAATTCGCGCGTCGCTGTCCTGTCCCTCCGATTCGAAACCTACTTCGCGACCCGATCGCTCGCGCTCTGTTTGCACAGACGCCATGCTAAATACCCACGTGCGCAAACAGCCAATCTTGTTTTTACTAATTATTGGCTATGAATAGTTGCTCGAATGACCAGGCGAGTGGAAGTTCAACAAATTCGAGGCGCCGAGATGCCTGTGCAAACAGATGGACACGCGCGCCTCAGAGTTGCTCCCAGCTGATTAATGGTACTCGATTGATAATCGTTGAGCTTTCGTATGTTTGCCATACAGCTTTCGTTTGACCACTTTTCCGAAATATACTTGGTCATTTGCTAGATTATTTTTGGAACCAGAAGCAAGTGACGTGAAAAGTGACGACGCTTTGTTCTTTTAGAAAATACACACATATATATAGGGTCGATGAATAAGTGTGGCTTGACGTATTTCTCCTGGGAGCATGTATTTGTTTTATGACTCACAGAAGGAATCGAACAGTTCTTCTTGAAACAGCTTTTTATAAAGCGTTTCTTATTGTCTCTTTACACTGTCGCCTCTCGGTGGATCTCTATTGTCGCGCGAAAAATAACCTGTCGGATATTTCACGTCGGGCACGAGAAATGCGGTGCCCGGTGAATTTATAGACAATGAAACAGTAGGTCGGTTCGCGGAGAGAAATAAAAAGAGCAGCGCGTTCGATGGCACGGCACGGGCCCAACCCGGCAATAAAAATCGAAGATATTTATCACGGGTGCCAATGCACTGCTACGCGAACAGTGTGCCTGACAAAACGAGCGTAACGCTTTCCATTATTTCTGTTAGCGTACTCTGATTGCTTCCTCGTTGCGGACGCGCGAACGCGTTATTACTTCCGTGTCATTCCTGGTCCCGTCGACAATGTTGCGCTTTGTCGCGTTTCGATTAACCGTGTTGCGGGATATTTTCCACCCTTTCATCGGGCGAGGCGTGTTGAAACGAAACCGGACAACGGCCTGCAATTTAAACGAATGCACAGCCGGCGAACATTTCGTTCGATTGGCGTGTACAAATTTTTGCGAACCTAAGAGTTGTACCTTGCACACCGCTCTGCCCCTATAATTTTTCCAAGCGATGTAAATTTGAAGTGAGGATAATGCAACGAATCAATTATGTTCGCAGTGTCTGTCAAGTTTCTGCAGTGGACACTTGATCGACGGGATTTTCACGGAGCCGACCTTGGAACGGGGTTACAACTTGGTGGCCACTGTCCCGCGTGGTGCTCTGGCTCTGAACGTGACACAGTTACGTCACACGGAGAATTATTTAGGTAAGTCAGCATCGGTCGACGAAAACGTGCGAAAGCGTTCGTGACGAGAGAAAATCTTCGTTTATCAGTACAACAATGGCGTGAAAGTGCCACGCAAGGGTTAACCCAGCCTGGTAATAAAGGGTAATAAAGCGGGACAGAAATGAACGCGTAACGAGGAGAAATACGAAAGTAATCGGGAATGAGAACAGACGAAGGTTACGGGGAATATTGAATCAGTGGCGATACGAGGAATCCCGTTCGAGCGCGACAAACTGATTCTAATGAACCGTGCCAGTAAGCAAATCGTCGTCGTGGTGATTGTTCGCGATTACGAGCAATCAGCTGCTCCCGTCCGCGATCTTTATTATCAATGCAAGATCTTCTATCTCACGGAATTCATCCTAGTCGAGGCGTAGCCGTGCTCCTGGCATCAACCCCCTCGCATAATCTAATCTCTCTACACACCGCTAAGTGGGACGTAAATGAAACGCAGTAGCCATTCACACGTGACGCACAATGCGTGCTTTCAGCTTTGTCCCTTGATGCGTTCTGACAGACGATGTTAATGATAATCGCAAGGACTGCAGGCTTCCTGGCACCGGTGTAACCTGTTCGATGCTATTGTATTTTTTTTTTCTTCTTTCTCCGCCACTTTTAATTCCTGCTGATCACGGCTCACGCTTCTGTTGTAATTATAGGCGCGTCTTGTTACGTCTAAAAATAAAGTTAATAACTTGACGAATTTTTTGCCACTCTAAGGCTTTGAAAAAATTTGATGGAACGTTAAAAGGTTCTTCGTACGAGATCGAGTAATTATTGCGCAATTTTAATACCTGTCGCTTTTCTTTCGTCATACTTTTATAGCTTTCCGTTTATATTATTTTCGCATTCCTCCTCCTGAAAATCAACGTTCGTTATTCGTGGCTCCCGCGCGAGACCTCGTGTCACGTTTAACGCGAATTACATAAATCGAATCGCTCGTAAAGCTGATAGCAAACAGTATCTCCCGCGAGTATAACTCTCGGCTAAACGATCGCGGTCAAGATTTTCACAATGGATCGAATCAGTCGACGTGTCGTAGATCCCGAGGAGAGATTAAACAGCGCGTATTATTTTTATTCGAGCACACAATCGCATATCTTCTCAACCCGAAAAAAAGTGGCCAGATGGATGGGAAACACATAACACGAAACGACGTAATCAATTATGGATTTAATGCGAATTCTTAGTGCCGATTTCAGAAAATCGAGCCGGATTGTCAACAGGTTCGGATAATTTATTGGTCAGTCGTAAAATTTTAGAAGCCCGGCGTCATTTAACGACGACAAGACGATTAATTAACGAACGATAATCTTGTTCGAAACATCTAATACGATCTTCGAATGATCGGATTTTTCATTAGCCAATTATGAAGCGAAATTCTTGTCATCGCGAAGTGGGTCAGGTCGATATCTCCTATGGAAAAACAAGAGACAATTCACAGTCACTGTTAATATCGATTTAATGTTTCGTTTAACCAAGCCAGAAGAGAGTTGAAAGATACACAGCGGGTAGTCTGCGTACACTAAATGACTCGTCCATGTTTCTAATGTATCGTATCGCGCACGTTGAGTGAAGAATCAGCACTGTCCGCGCAAACTCTGCGAGTTACTCTTCACTTGGCTACTCTGACGGATTGTTGAACTTGCGAACCGATCCAAGTTTTGTAAAAAAGGCATTCCAAATAACCCACTTGTACCTTGTTTTCAGCGGTCAAGTTGCAAGATGGTAGCTACTTGTTCAATGGGAATTACAGCATCAATTTGTCCGGTAAATATCACGCAGTTGGGACAACGTTCGTTTACTTACGTCAAAGCCCACAGAATCTGGAGAGTTTCGCTGCCATTGGTCCATTGCACGAGCCCATCGATGTGATGGTAAATAAATTATAGGAATAAGAAAAAAGAGGACTGAAATAATAAATTCCTGTTTAAATATTAACATTTTTAACGCAGGTTTTATATCAAGAGCCAAATCCTGGAATTGTGTATCGATACATCATTCCTGGAAGTGGAGTCGGTTCTTCGAATCCTCATCTCAAAACAGGTGTGAAAACTTTCTTCGAAACGTATAATTGGTAATTAATATTTGCACCTGTGATTGTTGATATAAAGGAAGCTTTTACTTCCAGTGTCTAACAAAGCTGGTGAACCTATTTCATCGACTATCCCCCACAGGAAGTAAGAATTCATTAACAATTAATTCTTCAACGTTCTTAATTAATTTTTTAAACGAATCTTTCCTTTTTTTTTAGGATAGAAGGTAACTCTGCCAACAACGATGGCACGCAATCATATCTTCCAAGGCGTTACAAGAAAAGGAAATTTTATTGGAAAGCCAGTGGTTATACCGAGTGTAGCAGAACTTGTGGCGGAGGTAAAACGAAAATCAATCCACGAAAGTATATCAATTTATAAAACGAACAGTTTCAATGATCGTTTTTAATAAAAGGTTTCCAGACGTTTAAGTACGTGTGCACCAGGGAGCACACGCAGACACCGGTGCCTGATAAGAGATGCCACGCGATAGAGAAGCCACGCGAAGCTCAAGTGGGGTGCAATAATATACCTTGTCCGCTCAAGTAAGTAAAATTTCCAAGTTTCAAGAATACACTGGAAACACAGGAATCTTCTAAGAAATTTTGTAATTTCTAAAGATGGCGAGCAGGACCGTGGAGCGATTGTTCCGTCACCTGTGGAACCGGTACTCGCGTCAGAGATTTAGAATGCGTGCAAGAAATAACACCATCGCTGGTAGTGAGAGTAGTTGTCGACGCTTGCACAGAACCGAAAATTCTCCCTACAACCGAGGTTTGCGAAATGCCACAGTGCGAGTCCGAACCGAAACCGGCAACAACGACGTTCTCGCCCCCGCAATGGAGCGTGGGTACATGGTCTTCGGTGAGTCTTTGCTTCTCGAGTAAAGGATACATTAACTCGTCGTATTAGAAGTTTGTAACGTGCGAATACTACCTTTCCGCCACTTTGTACAATGGTTCGCTTTTCGTGTCGAAGTGCTCCACGACTTGCGGTCCAGGTAAAAGAACACGAGCCGCGACTTGCGTCACACAGGGACCCCCTTGTAATCTCGAGGAAAAGCCTGACACCCAAGAAGCTTGTGATTTAGAGCCTTGCACCACCAGGCCGCCGCCGCCGCAAACGAACGCGATTTTTACGAGACTTCAGACTCCGCAGTGGCTGTACACCGAGTGGACGGAGAGGGTACGCGATTTTTGCTTTCATTATTGTTTCAGCCAGTGAACGGTGTATGCAACTAATTTTCACAGTGCTCCGCTGAATGCGGAGTCGGGATGCAAACAAGGAGAGTTTTCTGCGAGAAGGATCCGCGGGACGAATACTGCGATGAGTCCACACGGCCTGAAACTTCAAGGACGTGCTCCAGCAACAGAACCTGTAGCGGGCAATGGTTTACAGGACCTTGGTCCGAGGTATCGTGCGTTCAAATAATACGAGTTTCAAAAATTCTATATACGTACGAGAGGGGGTTTAAATATAACTAAATTGTACGAGGTGTCTCTCGAAACAGTTTAAAAATGACGTGCAAACTGAATATGTTATTAGAACGCGATGTCTTTTACGTTTAGTGTTCCACGGAATGCGATTCAGGCGAGCAAGTCAGAGAAGCGGTATGCGTAACGACACTCCGAGGATCCCCCCGCGTGGTTCTGGATATGAATTGCCCTGCGAACAAACCGGAAACAAGAAGACCTTGCAACGGTCCACCTTGCGGATCCATGTGGTTCACGTCGGACTGGACAGAAGTAATTTCAATTCGCTATCTATAGAACTCGAGACGGCTCGATGAAATTCTCTACAGCTCTTCTTCTTTTAAATCGCACACGTCTATCGTCTATTTTGTTTCGAAATTTAAATCGATCTCTAGAAGTATATTTCTTGAATTACTTTGATGCACAAAACTTCAACTTTAGCGACTGCTACGTGGATCTACTTTCCGATTATTTCAGTGTTCTCGATCGTGCGGAAAAGGCATTCAAAAGAGAGAAGTGAAGTGCATGAACAGAGAGGGTCAATCGCCGGAGAATTACGAGCTCCATTGCAACGAGAGGGATCGCCCTATATCTCGACGGACTTGCAACGATTATCCTTGCAAGGATGACGTGCACAGATCAGAAAGTCACCACGTAGTCCAGCAAGTTCAAAACGATCCGGAAATCTCAAATGGTACTTGAAAATTCATCTCATTCTTAAATGGTAGTTTCCACGAGAGAGGAAATTTGTTTAATATTTTCGTTTCTAGTACTCGAGGAAAATCCACATTGCAAGGATACCATAGCGAACTGCAACTTAGTTGCACAAGCTCGACTTTGCACATATCAGTTTTACCAACAGCTCTGCTGCCAATCATGCTCTCGAACGAAACTGGAACTCGAATCAGACTAACACGACCAATCAAGCGTATATTGTTAATGTAAACGTGACGCTTCGACCGGTTAGAGCCGCGACTAAATCGGCGAAGGTACCTTTAAAATATTATATGTGTCGCTGTGGATTTACTTACCCCTGCACTGCCTGATAGAATTTTCTAATGTCCAGTTTTATATATTTAAATAATATTCGAAGAGAATCATGTAGGATGGTTGTTCGTTTAGAGGAATCATAGACACATGGACAATCGACGTATCAAGCTTTCGTAATCAGTAATAAATTATAACATTTTCAACCTTTTGTAATCCATAAGAAATTAACTATTTATCGAACTTCTTAGTAGTCCTAATTTTACTTTAACGAGAATGATAGTATTAATAATTATACGTTTATTTATGATCAATCTTTCCGCGAGAATAGTGAACGTAGGGGTTGTTCGAGCTTTATGTTTGATATCGTGGGAATCCGATTAAATTTCGAAAGTAGCTAAAAAAAAATACGAGGCCATCGACGAGAAATTATAGACTGATCGCGTAAATTTTAATTAGGCAACATTGGCATTTAATTTGTATTATTTTTCGTAACCCTTATCTGCCATAATAATAAAGTTTATGCTTTCTACCTTTTTTCCTTTCTTCTTCCCAACTATTATGATCAATGAAAAAACTTGACGATCCGTGCGTACAGGAAAATAAAATTATTATTGAACAAGCCACATCAACGAAGAGACCAACGTAAAACTATATACAACGTTACGATTAAACTACGTCTAGAAAATACTAACGCAATAAATTATATGTACATACTTATCGTTTGGAACAAAGACGGCAGTGGTTACCAAAAGAAATTGTCACACCGTGAAACGAACAATTTCCAAAGTCAAACATCCCTCGTCTTATCGAAAGTTCTGTTTAATCCATTGAGACAACACCAAGAATTATTCACCAATTTAATACGCTCGCACCACGAAAAAGGAAAAAGAATTAACTCGATACTAAAATAAATCAGCTCGTTTTAAAGAACCCAAGTCTCAATGGATTAAAGGAACATCAATTGGCAATCGTAGAACCGATTAACAGTAACAAAAGATACTAAACTAATGAACTAGGGATAAGGGATTCAGTTCCCTATTTGCGGATTCAGGAACTGTTTGTCCCTGAACTTTCTTGAGCAGTTGTACTATTGTCGTGATTTTTGTACGCTGAGAAAAACGCGAGAGCTTTCATCAGCTGATAGCTCTTGCTAATTGGAATATTGCTATCGTACAAGCTTCTCGAAGCTTTGCAGTCTACGTAGAACCACCAGTTGCATTTCAGGATCGTTTGGTCGAACAAGGTTGATTCGGGGCAGAGGAAGCTCTTCATGATCAGACCATCGTCTGTCAGCGCGCAAACGTGAAACACCTGGAAGTTTATTACATTGAAAATTATTATCCAAAGCCTTAACACTGTTTCACGTCATCACAAATATTATATGTAACGATGTTTTACCATGCACCCGAGATCCTCGTCAGCGTAAAGCCCTGGGAAGTGCTTCTGATCGCCGCAATAGAAGCTCGTGTCTGGAAGGTCCACTCGACTGGCGAAATTGTCATCGAAATTCTTGTCGTAGCCCATTGGATAATACTCACGTGGTGCATTCATTACCTTGGTAGCTCCAGGGTTATACTTGCTAAAAAATAAAGAAAAAAACACTTTCAGCTACTTCTTAAAAAACAATTTACAAAAGCGTTACTCTGTGAAAATACAATAACAGTGTATTTAAGAAATAACGAGACACTCTTGACATTACTTTTTATTAGGAGCCATAGTCGTGGTGGTCGTGCTTGTACTGGTACTGCTCGGTCCTTGTTGTTTCCGTAACAATTGCTGTTGTCTCAGAAGAATAGCCGCTTCTAAAGCCTCCAGGGTGATGTTACTGGCTTCTGCTAGTGCCTTCAACGACGTCTCCATTCCCTGAATTGGAGCCAAAGATGGCAGTGACGATGGCAGTGACTGGTGTTTGTCGGTTTGTTGTTGCGGTTGACTGGATTCAGCCACTGCTGGTTGGAGGGAGAGTAAAGTCATCTCGTTGACAGAAGAAGTGATGTCATCTCCGGGTAGAGGGACCTGAATATCCGTAAAGATTTATCGAGTTACAGAACAATGAGTTTGCGTACAAAAGAAACGATTGAAAACAATTACCTGATTGAAGTCGTCTTTCGATACTTCATTGACGGAATCTTCTAAAATTGCAGGACTGTTGCTGATTCGATCGGTCAGCTGCGAGGACGAGGGTGGCATCGAGATAAACGGTGGCAAACCATCATTGGAAAGCGAGGATTTGGATGGCGGTTCTACGTCCACGATGCTACTGACTGGTGGAATCGCAGCAACGATGTTAGGCAATTTTCCAGGCACTGCAGCTGCTACTGCGACCATCTGTGGCGTCTACGGAGTACATTTGGTAACAAATTTTTAAATAAAATAATTATTCTAACGATCTCTCTAAGAAATAAAGATTTCCAGATATAATTGAAGGAACAGGAACGAAAGAAATTACCTGATCCCTCTTTACAGGCATGGAAGCTACCTGTTGATGCCTCTTTTGTTGCTGTGTCACCAATTGCTGCTGTTTCTGTTGCTGCTGAAGCTTCTGCAATTGTTGCTGTCTCATAGCCTCTTGTTGCTGCAGTCTCTGCTGCTTCAGCATCTGCATCGCGAAAGCCTCCTGTTGTGATTTTAATTGTTGCTTCTGTTTCGATTCCTGTTGCGTTAATTGTTGTTGTCTCAACAGGTCTTGTTGGGTTGCCGCTAAAGACGGGGCTGGTACGGTCCGAAGGGCCGTGGAATTTTGTTGCACGACCAATTTCTGACGTTCCGGTTGCTGAGCTAGTGGACGCGTCGCTCCTGGTGGCAGAGGTTTGAAGGGTGGCACCACTTGTCGAGTATTTTGCGTGTGCTGTCTAGTATCGTCCCGATTTGCAGCCTGGAACAGGTATTTTTTATACGTTAAAACGTTTTCTCGCTATTACGTGTGTCGCTACGACAAGAAACTACTTTTTTGTAACATTCAGAGCAACTTTCATGAATCGAACAGGTTATAATTTACATTTGAACTTCGACCCGAGTAACGAGATATAAAAAATTGCTAAAACCTTGTCCTAGTTGATTCATCTTTCTGTACGATAGATAGCCAGGGAGCGCGAAATTGATGTGCGAACACGCGAATCTCGTGCCAGATTGGTGTAATTGTTATAAAAAGGTGCACGTGGAAAGAATTCTATCGACATTCACGCACTAATTACGGCAAGGTCGATCGTGTGCTGTCCGGTTTAATCGAGCAACTACTAAAACAGTAGGTAACAAGTCTGCTCGACGTCTTCTGAACTTTTACTTGAAGAAAAGAAAAGAACAATCCCGCATAAGTAGAGAACAGTCCTTGGTAATTTGTTTTCCATAAACATTAAAAAAATTCTATCCCTCGTGTCTCTGGGATTTGCATACGGAGAAGCCACTTGAACCCACGTACAAACCCGATGAATATGCCTGGCTAGATGTAGTTCACGATTGCGCAAGAGAAACACTGTGAAGCATCGTACCCCGTACACTCAGTCGGAATGTATGCAATTAACGCGGTGAAAAAACAAAGGGGAACATCACAGCATCACAGGAATCGCGACGGAATGTTTTCAGCTTTTACATTTGTTATCCATCTATACTTTCCTTGAACTAGTTTACGCGACGCCAGCACAGTGATGATCCATTAAGTAGTAATAGATTAACAGTTACGATATCAATCATCCACTCTTTGGATTGAAACAATCAAAGATTAGCTTGTTCAAATTCGAAAAAGTTCGTATTTAATATAATCCTTACCGTATTGATATAGCCTGGTGCACCAACCCTTCCAGCCTGCACGCTTCTCCTTTTCGCAGCTTCTAAATTGGACAGAGACTGAGGGAATCCTAGTTCGTCGCCCACGGAGAATCCTACAGTTAAGTATAACAATATTAATTCACACGCGCTCGTTTAATGCGTGTAAAGACTCTTCGAAGTAGCTGAAACATTCATTTCTCTTTCGGATGATACGCGTGACAAGTAGCTTCCCGGAAAGGGCGAGAAACCGGATCTGGCAGAAGGCCCGGAGGAACGTCGCAGAGGACGTGTCGATGAAAGTTAAGCAACCACGCGTTGCGCGAGAACGGAGCTCGCTCTTTTTTGTGTCGTTTCACAAATGCGCAAACAACCGCTCGTTTTTACGGAGATTTGATTCTGCGCTCGGTTCTAATGTAAATTACATTTTCATCAAAGAGATGTCATGTTTCAAGTGTCTACCGCTGACATCTAGGGCGGGTCAAGGAGATGAATAATGTAATGTCTGTTATTACTCGTTTTTTCTGTGTGCGCCGCCCCCATTTGTATTCACCAAAGCGTAATACAAGTGGGTCAGAAAGAGGCATTTTCCTTGGTCAGAAAGTCGCCGGTAATTTCACGCACGTTCCACACGATTAATTAGAATCTACAGGTCGCTACGACGATTCACTTTCTGCATCGCTTCTGGACAATCTAGACCGGAATTTCCATTCACAGCTCAAAATGCATGCTAGTTTCTGATACTATAAATAAATACGGATAAGAGAAGAATTCTTAATCATTCAAATCCAACCGTTCAAATCGCAATTTTCACCTGTGAACGTAATTACACAGAAAATTACAAATTACAAAAATTACAAACTCATTTACATTTGTTATCGAGGAGAGAATGAATCGTACGTATTAGCGACCAAGGACCTCCGTTCTTATATAATTGATCGGTTACCTGGTTATGATGCATGGAACGATGTTGGCTTTTTGTCTTTGCCAATAAAATGGTGATATTTCATAAAGCGTCTAACAGTCGACTTACGTGATAGAAAAATAGCATAAGAAGCTTATCAATCATTGAAAGAGAATTATTAAATCATTCAGCATTGTTTCAAGGGTTATCACCTTTCATGCAGTAGAAGAAAAATATAGTAGAGTGAGTATTAAGGCAGTTATTTTTTTTTTCTTTGCAAGGACATAGACATACATTGTATAATACACAGAGAGTTATGTGTTACATTAATCACGTGTTAAATAATTACATCGAGGACTAATCGTTATCAGTAATATGAAACATATTTACAGTACGTTTATAATGTGTTAATTACGAAAGATAGCAGAACAATTAGTCATCACTTCTTCCCAAAGATCAATGGTACATGTGAATTTTGATAACGTCAATCGAATTTTAGAGGAATTCTTTAGCGAAATACAACTTCGACCGGTTGTTTCGACTCACCCAGGCCGACGTAGCCTTTGACACCTCCAAGATTTCGTATTCGAAATAGGCCAGACTTTTTGAAGGCGCAGTTAAGCATGAAACCAAAGTCCGACTGAAACACGCATGTCCCTAGTGTCTCCCGCCACGTGCATCCTGCAACCAAACCGCAAGAGAAGAACAACCATGGATCCCTGTTTCGATCCGACCGATCAACTTTCAATTCCATCGTAATCAGTGTTTCACTACTTCATTTATTTTTAATGGTATTGCAAAATACATATATATGTATATAAATTAAAATAATATTGAAAGCGAATTCAGTTTCGCGTAATCTAGTTTTTACATTCAGAGAAACCATTGCTCGCGTACATTTATCTTTTTGGAGCGAGAAGCTTTTATTTTAAAAAATCTTAAAGCAGAAATTGCGAGAGGAAATCAGAGAAAGTTCAGACCGGATTTTTCACTTAATAAATGTAATAAATTTTGCTCAGGCGACGTTACGATGGAAAGTTATATCCTTTTTGTTATTCGGAACTGAATCAGTTGACAGGCACTTAATCAGAGATGATCTAGATCGACTCGCGAAGATCGCTTCGAAATCGAACTCGTTCGAAACCAGATTTCTATGAATTCTGATTCGAGGGCCATTCATCAGCGATTCCTAATCTGTGCTATTGATCCTCGATAAGTCTGTGAATTGTCAGAGTATCGTGAACGATCGTCCGATTCAGTGTAATGAAAGTTCGCCGGAGTATGACGACCTTGATCGTATTCGATAGCAAATGAAATTGACACGGATAGTTCAGTTTAGTCTCAGTTTTCTTTGCAACGACAACTCTGTCATGATCAACTTTTATGAAATATCGATCCAGTAAAATCTTTATGACGCTGGTGTTTAAAATAACGAACCTACTAATTTTAGAAGTAGTTAGTCATCGAATCTGTTATTTCTGCCAGAACGTCTCAAGTATGGTCAATGATGACTTTCTATATTTGCAATTTCCCAGAATACACACTAGAACTGCATACAAATATAGAAATTGTAGTTCTGTATAGTCAGTTAAAGATGCTCGCCATTTCTTACTCTTTTTTTTTTTACTAAAATTGTACACACTCGGTTACAATATTAACCGTTCGTACGATGAATGAATTTTTAAGTTT
The DNA here is from genome assembly GCF_050948175.1 of Xylocopa sonorina. Classification (NCBI taxonomy): domain Eukaryota; kingdom Metazoa; phylum Arthropoda; class Insecta; order Hymenoptera; family Apidae; genus Xylocopa; species Xylocopa sonorina. Next base: position 6,380,163 of record NC_135197.1, on the reverse strand, counting down.
CCGTTAATTGACTAGGATTTTTCGAGGAATGCCCTAAAGGCAATGAGAAGTACTTCCGGAATTTGACGACTTGTGAAGAAGATTTGCCGGGTTCGTGGCGTGCCATTGGGCCACAGCCTACTGACCCACTTGGATAGTCGAGTCAACCTTTCGACCACGCCAAACAGGTAGGTTTTACATTCTCCAAAATCAGTTCCGCTTCTGAATATTCCGTACGACGTGCGGTCCTCTCGAGATGGAATGAGAAAAAGTTGCGAGATTGCTGCAATTTTCTAGAACGATTTTACGACCCGATCGGTTACCGGTTAATAACCGGGTTCCTCGGTTCTTTCATTCCACTCTAGTCGATTCCTTCGATGAGATTCCTTCATGCACTAAATGCTAGTCTTTTTATTAACGAACGAAAGGAATTGTGCAATACTACGAATTCTACCATTGAAACGATTGCAAAATTTTACGTTACTCATTATTTCTGTCATTCTTGGTCTACAGTTTTTGCACGTCGCGTTCTAACGCGGGAAGGACGATGTCCACGTTTTGTCTAGTGTTTCATAATGACGAGAAAATTATTAATGCTAAAACTGAACGTGGCTAGGAAGAATTATGAAATTGTGCGAAATATATGCTTAGGCTTATCTAAAAACGAGGACACTTTTTATTGATTAGCAGGAAAATATTGCTTTAGCCAAGAGTACCGATGAACCTTGTTTGCTTGACGGCAGACGTGGTTTGTAGAAATGATGTTTCATGTATTGGAACATAGTGAAATTTTCGAGAAAGCTTAATGTACCGGTGTTCCCAAACCTACGCTTTGACCGAGTTATTGAGGAATAGGGACACTGACTATCGTCCACCAGAAGAATGTCATTTAAGCATAAATTTATAATAGTGTTAATCGATTTTAATTGCAAGTACCCACGTTGATCAATATCGTGCAACTTAAGTAGATTGTAAATCAGCATAAAACTTCTCTACGTCAAGGTATAGAAATGAATGGAACCGGTAATTAACTTCATCAATCAGTAAAAAAATTAGAGAGGACAATCGTAGAAAAGAAACGTCGCTGCCTTGTAACCGTTGTCTTATTTCTGTCCGTTGAATTGTTGGCATCCTGATTTCTTCAAAATTTCATCTGCAATAGTGGATAGCGTGCACGTCAATCAATGCATCAAAATGCAATGTGCAATACAGACGAGAAGATTACGGATCAGTAGAAACAGCTTTCTAATAATTATTACGTTTCGACGTCAGGTTACAAAATTAAATGACATTTCTATTAGAGTATTATGCAAAAAATTGAAAAATATATACTTTCTCTGTCTCTTCCACTGCGAAAGATTGTAACACCGAAGGAAAGTTACGCGTGTACACCTTTTTGTAAAATTTAAAATGCAAAAACTGAGTTACACAATTTGCCCCGAGCTCTTAGCTTTCCAGGTTCCATAACAAGGAATTCTACTTTTAAATTTGATCTTTGGTTAGAAACTTCATCGTATTTTCTAAGGCCGAAGAAATGCAATGGAATCCGACGCTGTTCAAAAAACAGGACCCAGATTCTAATCGGTGTCAGGTATGAGGACGGTGACTTTAACAGTGCAAGAGTCAAGGATACTTTCACTGTTCGTCTCCAGATGAACTTGAGTCACGATATAATTACACAGAAGCATCGTCCTCTGTCTTGAATGAGAGAAAAATCCACATTTTTCCTTGATTAACGTGAAACAGTAGAGCGACATTCGTAAAGGAGCAAACTCGCGCAACACTTTCTCACGAACGCGGCCTTTACCTTTACCTTGAGACAGGCAGACCTATAAAGTTGCCTCTCGCGTCGTTGTTGGACGATTTGCAGACAAGTAATTTTCATTTATTGGAAAATAAACAGTGGAATCCAAAGTTGTACAAAAAGTAATCTTTTCTACCTCTACACTATACAAATTTCTTCCCAACATGATTGCCAATGCTAGTGAAGAATTCTTGTGGAGCAAATACAGTAATTTTGAAAATGAAAAAATAGAAATACTTCATATCGTGTTTAAATAGAAATTTATACACGGTGACAAGAGAAATTAGCTTCGTTTCGCTCTTGTTAAATATTCTTCTCTGGCAATTACGAAGAAGTGATTAATAATGAATCATTTCAACCCAATTGATCGAAGAACTACCATGACTGGTCAGAGCTGTATAGAAAGTGACCACTCAGAAATAAAACGCTCACATAGGACCGTTGCTGACCCGATACCCCAAATAACATGCGGTTGAAAACATAGCGGCAATATTATCGCAATCGAGCGATTATCATCCCACGGAATTCCCGTCTGAATCAATTTTGGAAGCTGTACCGTCGAACAACTTTGGATGGGCGAGCATAATTTATTCATAAACACCCATAAAAACAACCTACACCACAAAATTTCCTTTCTAAAAAAAGAACTAGTAAGCTACTCCTTCTTACAAATGAAGTTTTATCTTTTTTATAAGAGAAAACCAGGACTCATCAATTCTCATAAGTAGTCTCGACGGTGTCGAGATAACGGTACCGTTTTAAAGGATCTTATTTTTACTTGTATCTCATAAAATATCTAAAGTGCAGATGTCTTAGTACACCATTTCGAAGTCATAGATCTTCGAAATATTTTTTACATAGTACATATGCATATTGAGGTGTACTTAAGCGACATCGTGCTTTTTTCCACGATCCATCTAATTATCACTTGATCCTGGCGTGAAAGTTATTCTTTCGACAAATGCACGGAGAAAGTTTCCCCTGGACTGGCACACGATTGACACGATAATGACGAACGCATTATAGACGTCTCGTACGAAAAACTGTCCCGACAAGCGGGTTTCCACGATCCGTCTATCACTTTCCTACATCCTCGCGTATTGCACCGATGAATTGTTCGATCGCTCGAAAATATGTAATTACCGCCGATGCAAACCCCTTTCTCGATCGTGTCCGCGATTGGCGACACGAGTAAGATGCGATCGCTTACTTTCCTCGCTGGTTCGTTCTATTTCCCACTGATCAATATTATCGACCAGATAAAAACAGACGCTCGTGCACTTTCTAGCTGGCGTCGATGCGTACGATTGGCCTTACTGTTGCTTTTTCCGTTCAACGGTTCCATTCTCGTCGAGACGCGGCCATTCAATGCGTTATTGCGGGTCGTTAGACGCATCATCCCCTCGATTAGCCGGCGTTTCGCGGGAATATAAACACCGCTGATGAGCAAATTTTAGCGAATTACTAGCGAAGAACGCGTAGCCCGTTTGAAGAGAGTTACAGTCTGTTAAAGACTGAGGTCGACGAGAAACAGCTGTTAATTACGGCTAATCGGGGACATCGTCGACTCTGTTCCGCGAATATTTGCGGCCTTTATTATAATAATTGTAGGTTTGGCACATAAAAAGGACCATTAAAAAAAATTAGTGCTTAATACTTGTTATTTCGCAACATATTTACATAATTATGTACATCTTCGAGATATATATTGCTTTTCTTTTGCCTCCTAATTACGTAATAATAGTGTGTCGAAAGAAGAAACTGTGGTGATCAGTCGCGAAATTTCGCTGGTCGATACATTAATCTCAAACAAGAATGTAACGAAACGGTGATGTTTTGTAATTCGTTAAATCCGAAAGGTATGTACTTTGAACTGTTTTATAAGAAATCGCACGAACCAAGAGAACACAATACTGTAATACTGTAACACAGTGGTGTAACGTAGATCACGTATTGGTCACGCTTAAGTCATCGCGAAGAAAACCGGAAAATTATCGAAAATTACCCCTCTCGGCCCGCGTGGAGGCACGGTGTGGCACGATAGTGCAGTTAAGAACGCAACATCTCTCTCCCTATCGTTCCCTCTGGATGTTCGGAGTCGTATTTACAAAGGCCTCTGCACTAAAGTGAGAAGAATACAGTATTCACCCTGGATAGGTACGCACTAGGCCATTAGTATCCCAAAGAAAGACGATTATTTGAAGATCGAGGTAGCGAGGTCCAGCAGCAGTAAGATCGAGTGACAGAGAAGTAAGATTTGAAATGGTAAGATCGAGTAAACAGTGCAGTCAGTCAGGGTAAGTCGGGGCTCGATAGCACAGAACGTAATATGCTTTTGGTACAAAGCGTGAATAATGGAAAAAAAAGGCCCAAAAACCTGCGAGTTGCCCAGGAAAAGTATTATAAAACACCTTGGAAACCAGTTCCCAATCGTTACAGTAAATCTACCGCTGTATAACGATACGAACAATAATTTATCGTAAATGAAAATCAACTTTTATATTGTAAGACGCTTGTCTACTCATTGGGAACTGGTTGTTAAATATCAATAGATTAATTAATAATGGAACACGAGAAGATACAATCTTCGTATAAGTCTCGTATCATAAAGCATTTATTCGATATTTATATGTTACAAGTTCGAATGAAATTTCATTTGTCAAGATAAATGCAAATAGAGTACAATATGTTTGATATATTTCATTGGACTCGTGCAGGTGCTTCTAGATCGAGACTTATTATGAACACTTTGATATCCCTGTGTCGAAAGAAAAGTATAACTCTCATAACTGGAGAACGTGCAAACGTTTCCACATGAATATCTAAGTGCGATAGTTGTGTGTTTAAAAACGCAGCCGCCAGTATAAACATGTATTTAGAGGATCGTAAAAATAAGTCAATGTACCAGAAAGACATAGAGTTTGTTAATTTTTGAAACAGTTACGTGACAACGTTACGTTCGTACTTTCTCCTTTAACTTGCGAATTATATGTTTCACTCTATATTAAATATGACAAAATGCTTCATTAGTACCAAGCATCGTCGAGAAGAGACACGACTCTCGTTAAACGCAACTGACTGTAACAGTACTAGAAGAGTCACGTACAACTTCTAAATTTCTAATACAACTTTTCAATCTCTACGTGTACCGTGTTATTAAATATTTTTTTATCAGTCAAAAGTTGATTACTCGTTTCAGACACGAGGCCTCGACTGAATGCAACACACATCGATCCCAGAAGCTGCGTTTCGACCACGAACGTATAGACCGTACGTACCGACGACCACGAAGAGGAACAAGGTTGTTGCGATCTTCATACTTGTCGATCCAGTTTTGATTGCCGCGCAGAAACTTGGAAAGATCGACGATTGCTCGCTGGAAACGGTTTCCTTTCCGCCAATGGATCTTTTCACAAACCAGACGTCGGTGTTCGAGAACTTCTCGAGCACGATGATCAAATGAGACAACGTCCGCGAAGTACGAGTCTTTGCGAGGCGATCTGACGAAGGCGATACTTCACGGCAGAGAGGTAAAAAGGTACGGCAGGTTACACGTTCCCGTGGACACTAATACTGCATGGATATGTTCTCCGAAGGCGAGCACGCGGGGCACTTTCAGACCCCATCTGGTTTCCAGGGACGGCTGAAACTTGGCTCCACTTTCAAGATCCCCCTCTTCAGTCCCGTGTAAGCACGGAAAACGTTTTAATAGTTCGTATTATGCATACAGCTAATATACATGTTGCGTTGGACATGTTTAAATAGACGTGCTATTAGAATATTGTAATTATTACTAGGTTTGCGAAATTTCTCTAATACTCAGACTCGTGGCTATTAGCCGACATTAAAATCGATCAAGGTTTCGTGAATAATGTGAAGAAATTCAATTGTACAATTCTATTTAATACAGTACAGAGCTTATTCATGAACTCTCAGACATAAACTTCTGTCGATTGAATCGGAGCGGTTGATTCACGTGCATACATATATTTTTTAGAAAGGAATAATGGTTTTCAAAAAGTAACATCAACTCTCTCGGGATCTCTAACAATGCTTTGCGACGTTCTAGCGCACGCGATCAACTTACTGCGATTTTGTATAAAATTGGCAGGCGCCTAGAACGATTTCAGAAGGTGAGACGGGCCTGCGGAAACCCCACCAAGCATCGACGAGAATGGCCTGTTCACAGCACAGGTTCAATACGTGCACATCGAAGCGGCCACGAGGAAAATCCTGTCCAGGTGTCGGTGACCCACTCGGACGAAACGATAACGGGATCGTCGTGCGTTCATTCAGACTCGAGCGAACTGATCGAAGCAACGAGAACCGACTGACTTTTCCAAGTAGGTCTTTAAAAGATTCGATAATCGCCTCTGCTTACGTCGACGAAATTTTCCTCTTCTTCCTAGTTTCTACGAAAGTGATTCCATCGACACGTAGAATAAGAGTATCGACGCTACGACGTGCCAGAGAATTTTGATACGTGGTAAAATAATTATCTCGATTTAATAAGTACATGAATCTACGTTATTTTGCTAATTTTCTAAGATATGATTTTTCTGACTCGAGAAGATCTAGAATTCTAATGATTAATACGTCCGCGTTATTAAAATTGAATTAATTCTTTACAGGTGCCTCTGCCAACTGCTTCTAGCGTGAGTTCGGAGTGCGTATCGAGTGACGTAACGTGCATTGCATTCCACTGCACCGATTTTACTGTGAAATCGTGCCTTTTACTTCATAGAGGTACGTTAAAAAGTTCATACGTGTGTCACTGATTTTCTTAAATTACATCCATTGTTTCGACGCGATTACATTTTATGATAATGTGTAATGACTAACAAAAATCGTGCGATCGGATGCGACCACTTTCGTTTAAACGGATGGTCAGAATTTGGTATTACGTATGAAGTCGAATGTTTCGCGACGGACGTAAGCAATTCAAAACGATGAACGTAGCGCGCGTGACTGATTCGAGATATCGATACTCGAGCGCGCTTCCCGCGTCATTTTCCCGCTCGATTTAAACTGCGCCCGCGAGTAGTTCAAAGTGGAAAAGATATTTTTTCACGTGTAGCAATTGTTATAAGAATATAAATGACTACATTTCAATTGTAGTGTTTTATTACTAGACTTTGTCATCTATTCTTACTATCATTAACTGGGGAGTAAATAGTTCGTATGACAGCTGATAATCCGAATGAATTATACGAGAAAACACCTACGAGAACGAAAATCCATAATAAGTAGCACTGTTTGATAAGTATCTTTTCGTAAAATATTTAATGTACTTATGGCAGACGGTAAATGAAGGAAAAGAAATATTAACTAATTATTATCTTTCGCGAGAGATAAAATAGCTGTATTTATCGTTAAGTGGAATTGTAACTGTCGACCCCTTCTGTCGTAAAATCGTTAATACCTCCCTCATATTTAGGGGTAGTAATCTAACATCTACATATACTCAAAACTTCAAAGACCACCATCACTCTGTCAATTTCTTACTGACACGCAAACAGTAGTCCACTTTTGACATTAAATTCGTATCATTTAAATATTTACTAACTCACAGCGAGTTATCCTCTATTCATGTGTACCTCTCGACTGTTTCTTTAGTTTCTAAAGTTTCTTAAAGTAGAGTCGTTTTCGATACGCGCAACGTTTCCACTGTTTCATATAAAACACTACCGGAAGTATTAGATCAACTATTTGAAATTTTGTCGAAGTTGCAGAAAATATTGATACATTTCGATCAACGATCGTGCGTAGATATATTTCGGCTATTTTAATGTTGGGCATACCTCGAGGAAGAATTCGAGAGGTGGATGCAACGCATTCGCGGCACGTACCCGCGAAATCGGCATCGATCGTTATGCAAGAATGGCGTCGATCCGGCTCGCTTTATTTAAATTAATTTCCTCGTTAGATTCTGTACTACCCATTGTATGTTTATGCCCGCCCATTAAAAGGTAAACCATCGTTATAAGCGCCGCATTCTCTTATCGAATTGAATGCGGATGATGTACGCTTTGCATTCGCAAAGATGATCTCTCCCGCGATCGATGCACTTTAAAAATAGCCACCGTCGCGACGATTCGAAAACGCAACGATTTTGGCTTTCCATCGGTGTTCGTCTTCGTCAGAGTGGTCAGAGCTGCGGGAAGCGGGCGCGACGGGGTTTCCTACGACTGTAATTATTCTCTCAATTGATTTTATTAGTTCCGGCGAATCGGCACCGTGAAAAAAATGAACGCGACCCAACGGAAAATTACAATTACTCAAATTGCCCGCTGTTCCTCCTCCTTGTTCTCTCTGCTCCGTTTCGATGTGTAATATTCGACTCGCACAGATTTGATTCAGTAGCTACGCGCGTCGTATGTTCGTTTTAGGTTTTCGCCTCGCCTTGCACGAACATCTGGTTCTTTGAGCGGTTACTTGCATCTGTTTCCAACCAATGTTTCAGAGGCTACACGTATAAGTGAAGCTGCGTTTCATATGCGTCGACGATGCACCCTGTGAATAATGCGCGCGTTTATTAAGAAATTAGAGAGGTACTTATCACTGAGGTTTCAGCAATTTTATACCTGGATCGATCAGCAACAGTACAACGTTCTTTAGAAGCGGGTACTTAATGATTTTGCATGCTTAATTTATTTTGCATAACTTGCAAGTCAGTTTCTGCGGTTATACGACTGCGATTCGTTGGCGGTCTTCGTTGATACTGCCCGAAAGAAAAAGCTTCTCGTTAACGATCGTAACACTACCTCCTCTGTCCGACATTTAATTAACTCCGTTTTGCTATACTGAGAAGAAGAACTATACCTCATCTATGTTACATTGAGAACTGAAAAATTAATTAAAAACTGTTCTTCGCAGAAGCCAATGATAGCTCATATATGAAAATGAACAAGAAAATCGTTTTATATAATTAATACTTAAGGAAACCATCTCTTGATCATGTGTTATAATTTTAACATAATGAATTCTGTGTTGAAGTAATAGTATCATAAGTTTACCATGTTTATACTATTATAAAATGTAGTTCAAGCTCACTGCTCGTATAGATGTTCTTCTAAGCCAAACTAATCAAGATTTCGTTTCACTATAGTGCATAATATTCAAACTCGATGGAGATATCTGATTCTGATACTTTTCTAAAACATATGAGACATAATAAAGACTCCTTAATACCTTCTAACTTTCTAGGGCAATTTCATCCCTGAAATGTTAACCATTGCCAATAAAAAAAAAATAGGCGTCCAATATTGTCAATTACTCTAAAACTGTGTACTAAGTTGCAATGAAATCGGTGAGTAATACAAAGGTAGCAATAATGTTTACCCTAGCTTCGGTCCTATGTTCGACTGCCGTTAGTAAATTGGATAAAAAAGACATCAATTGTCGGTCGTCTCGTCGAGACGTAATAGTTCGTTCACCTCGAGACAACTCGATGAACTTGTGGTGACCTCTATGTAACCATACAAATGCATGCGACCTGCTTTCCGCTGAAAATTTTTCCTTTACCCTCAGAGACGCTTTTCCTCCTTTCCAGGTGTGCCACGATACATATCACGAACGTATCACGAAACCTGCAAAAATGCAATTGTTATAAGAACAAAGAAACACATAGCTCGCAGATATGTTAAAATAATCAGAGGGAATGAATGTATAAATGACGCCTGGCTATTGTTCTAGGTTGATTAGTCACTCGCTAAGAAAATTATCCTGTAGTTTAAACTTGTTTCTAGTAAACAGAACGATTGAAAATGTGCACAAGGAGACTAAATTTTATGGCAAATAATTTTTCTATCTGCTGCGGGACATTTTCTGCTTTCGTTTCGAATCTTGACTAATCCGCGCAAAGTTCATCGCCATTCTCGCACAGGGACCCTATCCACTCCTGCATCCTTGAGAAGACTGCGTGTACCCTTTAGCACACGTATCGAGCGTTTATCGTTGTCGTGCTTGAAATAATTTATCAATGCGAATGGCGAATGCGCCGCCTTGTATACGAAAAATGTATGTACGATGCATTATTTATCGACTACCTGCATACCGACGAAATTCTGTCGCGTCCAACTTGTTAAGCGCGTACTTTACGCACTTGAGAATTAATTGCCAGTTCTGTAACAATATTAACAGAGGAAACAATCCGCGTTCATATACTATTCACGCGTTACGAGCTCTTTATATTATAAATTACACGAAAATACGCCATATAACGAGGTAATGTCAACATTGGCAGCGTTGAGCCACATTTAAATCACTCCTCGTCTCCATCATTGCTATTATTATATTTTATATACGAAAACACGAGTAACCCTGTTTCGAGCCTCTACACTCCTATAATTAAATTCAGGATGGAGAAACAGGATTGATAAAAAAGCTGCCCTCCTTTCTCTTACCTTAAATCGGGTTTTGCATGGGTCCGCTCTAAAGTTACCCGAAACAAAGCCCGGAGTGACGAAAGTCACATAATCCGTCGTCAAGGGTGTCCCAAAAATATGGCGCCAAACGGACGCCGACTTCAAAATGCCGCGCAGACGCAGTGGCAGGGGGCCCATCGATTGTAAACAAAAGTGGCGGCGACCGCGTGGTCTCGATCAGTGTGGCGACGACTCCCGCGGTCGAAGGAGGTAGTGGAGGTGTTCTTTCCCTCGGCCACATCTTCAGGCTAGATCGAAGGATTCGCATCGTTAATTCTCTGACCGGTACCTTCCAAGGAGAAGCCCGAGAAGAACGTGTCGAGCTTTCGAGGTGGTCGCCGAGCCCGGCTGACGCGCATCGAGATCGCAGTTCGAAGGGAATCGTTCGAAGAGCGCGATTTCGTCGATCGATCCGTCGAATCAGTCCAGCACGGGGGATTCGTATCGATAGGATACAAGTTGAACGCACTGAGGTCCGTTCAAGTGCCTTCTTACCGTCCAAAGAATGCCAGAGAGCTTCGAAACGGGCGACTCCCCGAGGAATCTTTGAAGGCGCGTCTGCTTCCGTCCTCTCGCTTTCCTCGCTGGGAAAGCGTTCGATATTTACTTTCGACACCGAAGAAGATCAACGATCCCTGTGTAGCAACAGGTTTCACTGAGAATTACCACAGTTGCACTGGTTCGATCGACAAGCACGAGCCCGTAGATCCGTTACACTGGCTCTGGCTCCGCTGCACGCGCACGCTGGCTTGAATAAGGGCCCCGGGACTGCAGGTAGTCTTACAAAAGGGTCCAGCTACAACGTTGTCACGTCTTCACGAAGGAACACGAGCGTGTCCAGGCGGTGCCCCGAGCAGCAACAACGCCTGTCGTGGCGTAAGATACGATAATAGAGTACCAAAGGTACATGATAACCGCGGTGGATCAACAAACGGCAGCGGGCCTAGAAAATCGTCGCCGTGGGACAATGTTTTAGCGCGAGAGTCGTCTCTAGCTGATTCTCTTTCGGTAGTCATTAGTTACATATAGAGGAGGCGACGAAAAGACAAGGCGTGCAAAGAGAGAGAGAGAAAGAGAGAGTATTGAACAGATTGTGAACTCGTACGAGCGATCTATACAAACAATGAGCTCTCTGAATCGTTGCATCGTCAATAGTGTCTCCGATACTTCCGCTTGAGACAACGATACTCTGTCGAGCTACGATTTAGAGGCGATACAGCCGCGTAATATCGATCGACGCTTCTCACTGTACGTTCGTTAAGAGAGTCGTGAAAAATGTCGCTCACCTCGACGGAGGTTTGGAACGAAACCTTGTCGATGATTAATTCGACGCTGAACTCGACCCTGTTGGTACCGCACGCCGCCCTGAACCCGTCAAAAAGGCACGTGACTTTTGCCGCTCAGGTGGTGCTCACCCTTGTGTACATAACCGGCGTTATCGGCAACATATCTGCTCTAGTCATTCTCTTTCATCGAGATAAGGTAATAACGTTTTCATTGCACGACACAAACAACGACGTAGACAAGATAATTAGCAGTAATACCGTCGATCAACTTCCAATTATCTTGATTGTCAGCAATTTTTCAAGTACGCGTATTTGCGTTAAGTTTTTACGGTGGAAGTTAGTAAGAAAGAAGTCAGCTGTTTGCGCGTCGTTATCCAAATGCTTAGAAAGTACTCGTCGGATATCTAATTGATATGTCGGTTGATAATCGTGGTAGAACTGCTATTTGTACCGTTGAGCAAATATTTATGCGTAAAAGTAAGATAATTCGTGATTAATGGAGTTTAGAAGAGGATTATTAACGTTCGTTTTTCTATAAACCTGTGAAAATTTGATACTCCATTAATACCTTCGTACCTTAGAATTATCGAGTACAAGATATGAGAAACAAAATATAATTAACGTGGAAGGACAGTAATTATAAAATGAATTGTTTCAGAGGAGAAATCGGAAACACTTGCTGATGCTGCGATGTTTGGCGACCAACGATCTCGTCGCATTGTTAGGCATGATGGTGCAAATGTACATCACGATCTATGTGGGCAGCGTGATATCCACGAGAGGATTTTGCTCCCTCCGTGTGGTGTGGAGGCTGTTTGGTTTATTCAGTGGTTGCGTCGCCATCGTGATGGCAGCTGAAAGGTGGCTAGCCTTGACCAGGCCCTTCGTTTATCAGAAGGTAAGTCAAGATCCTTGATAAACCTTTTTAAACGATCGACCAGCGTTGACTTCGTACCGATAGAGACTTATCGTCCGACTTTCCCTTCGTCGTCCCTTCACTTTCTTCCTTTTATTGCTGGATATCGTCCGATGAGACGCCCTCGCATTTTTTCAGTTAGAACTTAAATCGCATAAGTTATATAAAATTTCGTGAACATTAATTTTTCATCAAAAGCCATATTTCGCTTTTACCATTTGATATTGGACTCAGCAAGAGTGGCGCCAACCTCTTCTTCCGACGATTGATTTGCAAATGTAAATTTTAAAAGACTTTTAACGAGTGTTAAAAAGCTGTTTAGATGATCCACCATTCTGTCCATCAGATGCCTTTCGTTGAAAGTAGAAAATTTAGTTTTGAAATTACATCCTCCTAATCTCCTTTAATCCACTCGACACAGCTTTGGAAGGCATTAGTCAAGTTTTATAAACAGTCGTGATCTTAGACAAAAATTTCTGAAATCTTCCGTGCAGTCGATGGAAGACAATGGAAGATCATATAATTCGATAAATGAAATACTAATTAACGGGGGAAATATTGAAATCTATGTTAATCTATGATAATCAGATAGACCTTTGTATACGTATAGTTCCTTAAATTACAATTCCTGAAAACTAGACGAAAATGGAAGCAACAGTTTAACTCTCAACTTTAAGCCTGTAATGATAGTTAAAAATTTAATGGGCCATAAAGATAAACGAGAGAAGAAGACCATAGTAACACAGCCGAACGAATTTTCATGGGTTTTATCTGTACGTGATAAGGGTCACGTTACGTATAGTATAGTACAGGCATGGACCTGACCCATTTTTCCAACAGAGAGACAGACTCAAATTGGTGTGAATACATCAACCGGAATGACAGCACTCCTTAATGTCTTATCGACGTTACTGTACCTCTCGAACGATCGGTACAATAATGTTTATGACAACCAATTAATGGAAAACACAGTATCAAGCCTCTTAAGCTCATCACTGTTCTAAAAAAAAAAACAAAATAAAAATGAATATAACAGTACTCCTTTGAGGACAAAAATTCGTCTAAGTTTCTCATAAATAAAAGAAGAAAAATTAGTATTTCCGCAACATACAATTACTTCTTTGTACGTGACTGAGTCATATGACACACGCATTAAAAATTGAATCAATAAAAATGCAGAGTCGAAGAACAGCAAAATGATTCAAGGTATTTGCTTACTTGGAAGTAATTACATCATTAGCTATTTTTTTTCTACTTTTTTTCCACCGATCGTTGAGATAGCACGTGCTCGGTTAACAGAATCGACGATAAGGGAAAACCTTCGCATTGAAATTCTCGAGAACACGGCGCCGCTGTACCTAAGTGCGATATCGAGATGGACAGCGCGCGAATATTAACTTCATCACTTCGATGTACGTATTCGGAGATCCGTTCGTATCAATTTGCGGCCATTTAAGACGCAGCGGAAACGATTATTTAAACTGGCTCCCAAGCAAGTGCTTCTCCAGCGCACTTGCACTGCCAAAATGCGTATCCTGTTCCTATATACGCCATTAACTTCGTTTAATAGAAACACTTGCTAGCAAGAAACATTATAATATCGCGAGGAACTTGTTTCGATTTTTATTTTTCGCAGCTACGTCGAGCGGGTCGAATTTTATCACATTTGTGAGTAAAACTCGTGGCTTCTGTGCGGTTAAGGGAGAGCCGTGATTAAGGAAGGTTATAGGTCACAGTAGAAGGCACACGTAGCTCGAAATTCACGCGATAATGGTAATCGGTGATAACATTTGAAAGTCCTTAAACTGTTTCCGAGAATAGGAGAAGAAGTACGTGATCACTAAGCAACGCGGTCGGTGATTTCGCGCCACGACGTTCGATTCGAGATTAAAATACATTTATACGCAGGTTTTATCAACGGTGAATACCATTGAGCTCGATGCGTCGCGGTGAAAAATTCGTGACCCATATTGTGACCCAAATATGGCCACGCGTAACACCTATACCGCTGTCAATCGTAACGCATCGTTCATTCAATTCTTCATACTAGATATTTAAATATATTTAGCGTCTTCGAACATTGTGCTCGATTCGTAACGCCCCTCTTCTTCAATTTCACCGACCTTGGTTTTGACAGCGGGTTAAGAAATTTTCCTGACAAATCCTCTTCTTCAGTTCGATCTACGCGTTTCGTTCCATGTTCGTCCAACTTAATTTTTATCATATTCTTATCTATTGAACTGGAACTACCAACACCATTCAATGCGACTGTTATTGTAAATACTTAGAAATAGCATAACACAATCTTTATTTCTACTTTACTTCGAGATTACGTGGTCTTTCGATTCGCGTATCTCTTGAGCCTTGAATACTTTTGCAGGAATTTCGACTTTCAGCGAACGGCGCGATTCAGGGTCAGTGAAATTAATGTAAACCATACTCCTGCAACGGAGCGTTCTTTCACCGAGGATCCCGTCTTTTTCTTAAGTTACGTGTGAACACGCACGTACAATGCCCGTGGAGGACTCGAGACTCGTTTAGAAAGTTAATACAAAAACGTGTAATAATGTTGCGATGGCTGTTATCGTTATAGTTATTACGATATGCGTAGACATGCATGTACGATGTTCTCATTAAACTACGAGGCGCATTGCATGTAGTTACACTGTAGCTGTCAGGCCACAATTGAAATAATCTTCATAAATTAGAATCGTTTATTGATACCTAGCTTCAAAAGTCCCATGCAACCAGTTTGACGATTGCAAATCGCATCCGTTTGGTGTCTGTATGATTAGGCGACAGATCCTTTTTGAATAATTTATTTCTGCATCCCATCGCCTTATTTTCTTATGCAGCCTATGATTTAGTTTACGAGTTTAGCTTCCTTGTGCAACAATTTGTAGTAGAATAATACGATAACGAATTACGATATTGCTACAACTTTCGTATCATAGTAGACACTCTACAAAGTTAAAATTCAATATTGCATCCCACTCGTCCACCTTATCGTGCGCGTGTATCATACATCCGCTTTAACGAACGGAGTAACCTAAAAATTAGACCACAATCAGCTGTTCTATTCAAAACAAATTGCAAGGGAGACGAGAAAAATGGAAGCTTCTTGTTAACAGCCACCCCGTGATGCTCCTCGAATACCACGAGCGTGGTAGAAATTTATGAAGCCATAGAAACCATCGGTCAACGAAGCAGATTCAAGGATCAGAGAACGAAACGATGATTACAGGGTCCGCGAATCGTGGATTAGTAACACGTGAACACCTCGTAGACTGATATCATCAATTGACTTTCGAATAGTCCAAATATAGAGTTGCAACAACGATAACACCCTTGCCAGTGTATTTAGGACAACACGACGAAGAAGAAACATTGAGTCAGGGCCAAAGTAAACCGCGACGACGTTTCATCCTAGTATAAAAATATCGTTCGATGGTTTTACCACATCTTCGCAATGGAACTGAATGCTTTATGCCATATTTGCGACGAATGCGCGGATGCTGCTCGTATGCGAATCAACGACGACTGATTCACGGCGTCGGAAGGTACTCGCGCGAAGAACGGTAGCCAATGTTTCATTTTTCGCTTCTAATATTGAACGAAAGTCACGAGCTAACGAGTGAGAAACAGTAAGCACTTTATCGCGTTTCCACGAAATCGAAGTTACATAAGATGAACTTCAAAGTTCCTCGAGTGCTTTGGTGAACGAATTTTCGAGGCCCGCTTGGCCTGAAGCGAAGAGCCATAAATTGTTCGAATATTCCAACAATAACCCTTTGACGCATATTAAGTTTCACTTCGATCGATTAAGATCATCTTTAAGTCAAGCATTACCTTTAAAGCAAAGAAATAAGTTTCATCCGAGATTTTCGTAATAGATTAGCTTCTTGTTTAAAACACCCAAACACTTCACTTACACTTGCCACTCGCGAACGTTGCATCACACAGGAACGAAATTATTTAATACCCCGTCTCCCTATATTACCGGCTTAACGCTTGTAATATCAAGCTCTCCCGCTTTCATCTTCCTCGACATAGTGTTTTCCTTAATAAAAAGAGCATCCACGTGGACTGTCGAGTATAGCAACCCGTCATCGCTCGAATTGAAAGCCTCTAGATTCCTTCGCAGCATCCAATAATATTATTTGCGATTTTCTTTATTTTTGGTTCGAGGGTTACTTATTTCTCGGTAGAACGCTTCTCTGAAAGCACAAGCGCAATTAAGAGGGCACGATGAGGCTAAGCAATTATCGCAGTTTCTTAAAGTTTCCTCGCGTCTACGTTCCGGAAACCTCCAGTTTTCCACGTAAATGGATCTTCCATTTTTCCCCTCGGAAGCGCTTGCAACTACCCTTCTCTCATTTCTCAGGAAACACGTTCCCACTGGGACCATATTACCCTTACATTTGTCCAGAGCATAATATAAGAAATACGACACAGAATACCTTCTCTTCCATAATTCTTCCCTTCGTGTTCATTAAGAACCTTTATTCGTGCGATAAGTAACTAAAAATTAGATATCGTTAACTTAATCAAGTATGAGGTCAAATTAATCATTGAAAATTAAAACGTATTGAATCGTTTTCGTGCTTTTCGTTTATACTTCCGGTAATGCTTCGACTGAACCAGACGAACTGCAATCGAACAGAATTGGACGCCGTCGTAAACTGACATAATAAAAATCCTTTGGCATCTCGATCTGGTCCCGATAAATATATCACCCTGCAGCGGCTTGTCTAAAACATTCCATCATTCCACGCCTCGTACTATTTCATTCATAACTATGTCCAATGACCGACGATTTAACTGACGTAGCTGAACGTTCAAGATGCCTACTGCGCTTCACTGTGCCAAAGGGAATGTTATCCTCGTCTCGTCCCCGGATACGTTGTTTGCTGTTACGTTACCGTAAAATAACCATCTATATTGTCGTGTCAACATAATTCGGACGGTACAAGGAACCTTGAAAGCATAAATTTCCGTCGTAGCCGTTCTTAAGATAACAAATAGCACGATAATTCGCAGCAACCCTTAAACGTGACATCTGAACGGTAATAGAGTCGCGTTCTGCAAATAGCGAGTTGTATATTTCGTACGAGCACTAAAATTCTTGACGATTATCGTTTCGCCCAGTGACGAAACGGCCCCACCACCGCGGAATACGTGACATCACTGCGCGATCGCGATTCCCTTTTCCGCATTTTTTCCTCTATCTCCCCCGGGTGTCTAAAATAAGACTCGAAGATCATCGGCGCGCCGTCTCAAGGTCTCAAGCAACCCTAATGGGTTCCAGTGACGTGGCGCGAAGTTCACCTATTTTAAGTTGCATGGGAAAAACAAAAACAGCCGTGTATCTGCGCGGCGTTCGCGAGATTCCTCGCGCTGTCTGAGAGGGGTTGGCGTCGAGGGTGCTCGAAGGCTCGATCCACGAAATGCGGATGGCTCGTGCGTACGTCGCGGCGCCTTTCCGTTTAACAATTGCCAGCTCGATGAGGAATCGTTGACGGTCCACGAGAATCGAATCGATATTCGTCAATTGCTTCCCGTCACGCGTTACCACCGAAGTTCGTTGACTTCGCCTCGTTGGGCAACGATTGACGCGATCGTAGGTATCGAATAGAGGCGCGTGGCCGAAAACAGCCAAGGGTCTGGTCGTGTAGGTTCGTACATTTGTTTGTTTTATCGAGAATATAGATTAGCGCGTGTTGATGAAGAGCGGAGTGCTGTGCTACTGTCCAGAAGTTTTGGGCCCCGTGTTTTTCCATGCCGACTAGCAAGTAAAGTTTGAGGCTATAAACTTATTTCGAGAACGTGGGGTTATTTTGTCATTTTCAGAATACGCAACGTTCAACTAAGTTTTTGGATAATCATAAACAACTATTTAATTCTATTACTTCTTCTCGATTTTGACCAGAACGCTATTGATACAAAACAAAACGATGCTTTTTTTCTCGACACTGATCGACTCTGGCTCTACTCGATCTGTGACACTCATGTGTTCTCCAGCAGGTGACGTACCCGGTTATTGTGCGATGCATGATGGTGCTTTGGGTAGTCGCTCTGGCGTTGACAAGCCTGCCGATTATGGGTTTTGGAGTGTACTACAAAGGCGACCACTGCGTTCGTTATAGGGAGGCCACCGAGCCAGCTGATATCGCCTACGCCTACGTCTGGTTTGTTTTCGGTGAGTATGGAATACTATCGCGATCGATAAATCCTCTTCGATCGAATGGTATCTTCTTGGTTCATCCAAGTTGATTAATATAAACGCGTGCAACTTTTGAAAAGCTTGAAACGTTTCGTTCGATTGGCAGGTACTGGTCTCTGCCTGTCGATAGTTTGGTGCAACTTGGCGGTTTCCAGAGCACTTAGCAGGCTGAGCCGCAAGACCGGCGTTCTGCGACGGGTAACGAGATCCTCTTCAAGAGCGAAACCACTTTTGACGGTCACGGGGCCACCGCCGGAAGTCGTCACCACCGCCGAGGAAAGGGCGTTCGCGAAATTAATGGCCGTGCTGTCCATATCCTTTGTCATCTGTTGGATGCCGCAAATGGTGAGCAATCGATAGCCAAACTAATCGGTTAGATTAATTTCCTCTCGCCGGAACGCTCCGGCAATTAAACAGTGTTTGCGTTTTTATTTGGCTAGCTAATTAGAATTCACCTAATGTCCCTGTTCGAATGCTTCCCGCTTGCGAATACATTCGACAAAGTTAGACCGTTATATTTAGCATCTACAATAAAGGTGCCCGTTAGATACGTGTTTTTGCATACTGCTCGATACTGTCCACTTCGTATCGTGATTTATTGCTTGAATAATTGCTGAGATCTTTCTCTATTTTTCATAAATTTCAATTAATTACAAATGTAAACGAAGACTAAAGTTTTACAACAATTTTTAATTGATAGTTCAAGTAATTTAAAGTATCTCAGTTTTTAAATTTGCGTGTAAACTAATTGAATCGAGTTCACTTGATCGATACGTTTGTCCGCCACGTTGTGATCTTGACTTATCGTCGACAATAAATACATTTTGGGTGTGGATTGCGCGAGAGGAAAACGTTTAGGCAAGAAAGGCTTCCGCCTACGCTCCTTTACGGGGTCCAATGGCGTTTACGTGACGTGATTTCCGAAGATCCACGCGGCGGTAATATTTGCTCTAACGCCGACGAAACATCGATAAAATTTGCGATCGTGTCGGCCGTGACGGGACTTTAAAAGGACATCGACTTTGCTCATTCCACGCCACGCGTATCCCTAAAATTATCCCTCCAACGATCATTAATCGTACGTCAGAGGATGTATCGTTTAACTTGGACACTGATAAACTTTCTGGTGCAGTTTGTAGTAAGTTAATTGATGAGCAATTACTTCCTCGAAAGAAGGAAACGCCATGGTATCGGATTAACTTCGTTTCGTTTAATCGTTCGGTGTTACGAGCGTCGATAAGGCGCATGCAAGTTACCGTGAGCCATCGAGTCGTCAATCGAGATAGGAAATTCGAGTCATTCCAGAGGAATCATTGTCGCTGCTCGAAGCTTTCGCATTCCTGAATTTTTAATTCAATGTAATCGCGACATATCCTGCCAGCCAGGAATACAATCGCGTCGAACAATGCACTCGGCGCTACGGTGATTGCATACTGTACCCCCATCTCCTTATTCGTCTGGCATCTCATTTCACGGCTCTTTCCGCGACCCTGGCGCAAACTTTTCTTGCATTTCAAGCAACGAAACTCGAGAAATCAATCGTTAAAATTAGTCTCGCGCCTCCACGGCGTTTTATCTATTCTCGGTTCCAACCGAGCGGTCCCGAAATGTACGACGGAAACAATGTAACGATTTTCCGAGGCGAAATCGCAAACGTGACGCACTTCCGCCGCTTGGGACGAAGGTTAAACGCGACGATTTAGTTTGGAATATCCTCACGTACGATCCGTTGCGGCCCTCGCGAGCGGATCGATCTTTAGAGCCCGTCGATATTGTCTTTGCGAAGGAAACCGGACGTGGAACGATTCAGAGGCACGTGAAGGAAAATTCACCACGGTGGCTATCGTCGTTGAACGCGTATTTCTGTCGTTCACCCTAACCGCGTGGGCTCGCGTTTATTTTACACCGATCGATTAATTATTTTTAGCAGATTTGGGTAGCTCGTTGCTTAACAGAAATTATTGCTGCGTTGTTCCGATAGATTTCCATCCCGTTGGCACAGTTCGCGCTGCAATTACCACAGAAGGCTCTACTCGCGCGAAAACTGATTCGTATGTTCCACCTGGCGGCCGACGTCCTCCTCTGCATCCACTTCACCCTCGACCCGTACATCTACGTACTGCTGAGGATGCAACGGCCGAGATTCCGTCTGCTGAAACCCCTCTGCAAGATCTGTTGGCCAGCCAGAAGCCGGTCGAGCTCGTTCAACGGTGAGTCTCGTTCAACCGAAACGCAAATTACGTATTTAGAAGAGATGGGGACGATATTAGTCGCGCAAGTGGGACCGATCGCGTAGAGCTGTGATCCGATTTGCGATATAATTATTCATTCAATATTGTACGACAATACTTAATAATAATACTCTATTAATAGGTAATAGTGTTTTAATACGTGGCTCATTCTATGCTCTGTGATTAAACATCGTAACTAAATGAACGAAGGATTGTCGAACTGTTGTTAACCAATACGTGTGTTTATCTTAGAAATGGCTACGAAGTAGGTATGCGAATTCCTCGTGTCACGTGTAACAAGAAACTAGAAGCTCCATAAACGAGTTCCGTAAGAAATTAGCCTATCATTCGACGATCTCTCTACTCCCTCGTAGCACTGTTCTCTAATCAATGCACTTCATCGTAACTGACTCAACAATCTTCTAATCAGCACCATCAACCACAGACTACTCAATGATCTTCCGACCGATATAACCCTTCGCAGTCCACGGTACGATCTCATAATCTAATCTAACCCACCATCCAGAGCTTGCTATAATCTATTATACCACCTCTCGTGAAACGTTCCCGTCGGACAGAATAACAAGGAACAAGCTACGAGACATTATATCATAGAGATACAGTATCGTTTAGTCTAATTACACGGATTCGACTATGAAAGCCAGTCAGCTGTTTAAAACTCGAATGGAACACTAATTTCAGCCTTCGTATTTCTATGATACTATTATTTTTAGCGAGTTATATAGTACGTAATACGCGTGGACAGGAACATCTTGGCAAGATTAGTAATTGTCCCGTCAGTGTAGGATGACGTTGATGATACGCACGATTGAAATGGACTCTCTTTCGAAATCTGACAGGTACCACAGACCACCAAGGCAGTAGTGGTGATCCGTCGACCCCGATCACCGAGGCACCCTCCACGCCCTTCAGCGAGGAGCACGATCCTCAGTTAGTGGCGGTCTGAGACAGGCTTCAGCGAATGATCTTCCTGAAACGGCTCAAGAGTCAGGATGTTAGCCAGGTTTGAGCTTACACACTCTTCGAGAACGTTGGAAGATCTTCGCTTGGTACCACGAGTATCACGCTGCGAAGTTTCATCGGATCACAAATGACTGGCGAACCCGTTGCCTCGACGATCGTGTCGATCGATATATTTTTCTTTCTTTTTTTTTTTTCTATCGAAATTTCGAACAACATTTTACGATCCTCGTGTTTAACGATTAGAAGGATATTTAAGATAGTTTCGACTGTTACTTAGGTTTTTCAAATAGAAAGGTTTCAATGTGAAACCTTTTTCTTTTGAGGAATCTTCAAGATCACGCGGTGAGCCATCGAGGAAGAGATCAGGTGCGCCGACGTCGATACCTCGCCGATTTTTCCATGTACAATTTTGCGTCGAATGTTTGTGTATCTTCTACTGTTGTATTAATGTACATGGTTCACTTCAGACATTTTAATATTCTTCTAATTAATCGATTTTTATACTTCTTTTTTTATTCTATAAAGAAAGGTATCGTATTTTATATGAAAGCTTTAAGAGGATTGCGCGGAAACGTGTCGGAGGTCGAGAGCGTTTCGTTTCTTTTATCGATGAATCGTTTTTGATATGTGGACAGATTGCATTCCAAAAGAATATTGTTGCACATGGTGCGTGTGTCGTTTTATCGAACGTATATTATTTGTTAACTTGTAAAGTATCGAGATTCTATACATCTATATATTATGCGTCTGCCCGGTAAAATACGGAAGACTCTACTCGTTTGCAGTTTGCAAGTGAGAGTGAGTGTCGTTTGTTCATACGATATTCTTTTTTCAACCGGGTTTTATGTAAACATGTAAAAATTATTCAGTTTACCGTACTGTTTAAACGACGAGAGAGAATGTTCGTATAAGAATATAAAGCGTAGTAATCGAAAAGTAATTATCGTTATCGAGAAGTACATTCTAGGTAAGTCAACGAGATATCATCGCAACGTAAGTTCTATCACCCACTTCTCTCACAGTTACGCAAATGTATGTCTAGTCAATAAATTAATGCAAGCGTGCAGTAGTTACAAGATGGTAGCAAAGAACGGACATTTACCAAAGTATCGAATGCTAAAGCGTATTTTCATCGTACAATGTACTTCTTTAAATAGAATTTAGAAGAGAAACACACGTATATATACATATATATATTTTTAAAGATATATACTCTGATGAAAATACTTATTGTCTACAAATAGATTAAACAGTTTCGTGATACCATACTTAACTGACGTTACCGTAAGTTGTTACTTTAACTTGCAGCGGCCGGTGCAATTCATATAGTCGTAAATATTTTACCACCTTCTACTGTATCGATGTAATGATATTAATAAATTTTAATCAACTTTTTCTGTAAATAAATTAAACAGGAATATATAACGCTAACGTTACTTTCAGCTCTGTTCAGAGTTTGTATTGATTAATCATAATCTTGAAATATAAAAATCGAAGCAATTAAATATATCGTAGCTATTAAATTAAGTATAGCTTTTGCTCAAATTTTGTGATAATTAATCCGCGATTACTTTTATTCCAATAATCACCTAACATTTTACTCGCTATCGTCGAATCTGAACGAAATTAAACGAACGGGTGATTGAGCAACGTGTAAGTGTGCAGGAAACAACGAAATAACGACACCACTGTAAAAGAAGGATTACATATAATACAAATATATTTTATACGCAGTTACGTATCTCTTGCCTCTAAGACACTTAACAACATTAATCAATAATTTACGGGACGCGATCGTTGCTGAATACATGACACCTTCTTGTTTTTCATTTTTATTGCACACTAGAAATATACCACAGATGCATTCATAACACAGTATCAATCGCGATACGGCTGGCGTACTTTCGCATACCCTTAAGTAGCTACAATAAATAATAATTCGATTTCAAATTCCACCCTCTCGGTTCGCCACGTTCCGCGGCGACAAGAAAAAAAAAAAAAAAGATAAAAAGAAACGGAGCATCGCGGAAATCGTCAGACATTTCCGCGGATCATCGCTATGATCGTCCGTTCTTCCGGTACACACCCTCCTGAAACAACCACCTCGCCCCCTTGCCGCGCAATTCGAGCTCGTCATACCACGCACGCACACGCGTCAACGATAATTCGAACGATATGACCGCACAATCCGCGAGACAGGCGAACGCGAAGGCAAAGTATCGTCACGCGCGACCCTCTCCTCTCGTTCTATTTTTCTCCTTCGTTCCTACCCCTTTTCACGCAATCAAACAATCGCACGCAAACACATAAGTATGCAAGTACGTCTCGCGCGCGCGCTACGATAATAGAAATCACACCGATAAACAAAATAATAAGCCCCGTACGCGGCAGACAGTTTCACTGGCGACAGATTGAACCTTGCTTACGAGCGGTAGGCTTGTGAACAGCGATTTATCGCACGTACAGGCGTGTCGATGGTTATGTACAAATTGAAAAAGTTTTTTGTCCCCCTCTCTCTTTCTCTCTCTCTCTCTCTTCTTCTGTCTCCATCTCTTTTTATAATGATCGCGAAGCGAATCGGTGATCGTTCCTCGGTCGAAGCCGCTCGAAAGAAGTTCGAAATGAAAACCTTGATGTTCCCGTGTGAAATATTACATACATATTGTATCAATGACGTTAATTTTATATGATGCGAAGATTACCAGTTTACGTCGCGCTTCTTTGAAGTTAGTCGAGTCAGTCTTGAAGCAATATAGCGCCACCGGCGTCTTTGGGAGAACGGATGCAACAACCCTTGCTGACGTTCGTTTCAGCAATCTTTTATTATCATTTCTTTTTTTCTCAGTTATTTCCTTTTCTATTCTTCATATATAATTAGACGATATACATTCATACAATTTCTTTAAATTCTTTTAATCGAAGAATTAGAGTTTTTACTTCGCTAATCGCCAAAAGGTCGCCGTAGTAGTCCCGAAATCTACGATAGCCTAAACGTCCAACCTTTGCTCCGTGAGAGATCCAAAGTTCGATAAAAACGAATGCAACATTCAATTGGATATTTAAAAAGAGGCATCCGAAGTTGTAAAGTGTCCTCGGCTTAAATCGAAACGAATCGTCGCGGTAAGGGTGGGAGTTCCGCAGGTGCGCGAGCGAACACGTGAAAACGTTTCGTGCCAGTGAGAGGATCGTAAATTTCGTAAATCAGAGGGGCGAAGTGCTAGGTATCGATCGTAGGATCGAGAATAGAAAGGGTTCAACATCGTACGACGACACTTGGTTTCGCGAAAGACTATCGGAAGAATCGATATCAGTTAATTATTGTCGAACACGCTGTATGTTAATATGTACGGTCGATACGTCCGCGAGTCGTTCAACATTGTAAAAAAGGCAGACAAATCGCTCGAAGTCTGAAGCGAATAAAACACGCGAGAGGTGTACAAAGAGCTTAAGATCTATCCAGAAGTGTCCTAAACAGGGGCAAACTACGCGCATTGGCCTCTCGAATTTTGTACCATCTTTTTCACGCAGACACAGAGCGAACGATCTCTGTCCGAATAGAATAATTATCGCGACGAAGCTGAAGGAACCTTCATACGTTACCCTTATAAATTCCTCGCGACCATCGCGTTAAAATCCCAACGACTTCCCTCGCCTGCGACAACGTTCCCTTGCGAACGAAAATAAATGGGAAGACGAATACAGCATCGATCTCGTTACCGATTCAACGATACAAATTTGATTCCGCAAACCTCTTACAACCCCCGTCGACGGAGGAGAACGAATGATAATTCTCTCGATTAGCAGCTACAACAAGATCGTTACACGTAAATTTCAATTCCAAAAAGTATATATACGTACCCGGTGCGCTCATCGATACATCCAACCTCGGCACTCGAAAATTCGATCTCTAGAATTCCACTAACGATTAAACACGAACACATTCAGTTGCGATCAGTGAATTATTAATAAAACGAAGAACGATGTTACACGTCAGTTCTCGAGCGCGTAAGCGTCGATCGATGGACAATGATAAATTCGTTTTGGCACTGTAACTCGATTAGCTACCTGTCTCCTTTTTTGTTTTACGTACGTTTCGAGGTATTTTTAGGCCAGTGTCATGGCATCGTGTGTAAGCTCGATTCGTCCCTCTTCCAGGTATCATAATCCATTACGTTTCGTCGTTAAACTCGACGCCCGTCAAATTTACCACAACGAGCAGGTACACACGCGCACGTGAATCGACTATTCCGCGGCACGCGCGTGTACTCGTTCGTCCACGTTCCATCTTTATTCAAGATCAAAGTACATCGACACTTAATTACCATCACGCGACGAGTTAATACCGCGCGAGATCCGAACGGCGTCGATCCGATCCGATGCAAAAGTACAAATGCCACGTCGAACCGATTTCCTGGAATCAAACATTTTCGAAATGACGAAGAGCAACATCGAGCTGATAAGTGACCCCATCGGACCTGAACTGTCTCGTAGCGTTTCGACGCGCGAGCGCCTGTTTCCTCGTTTCCGAATTCGATTTCAGCGAACCGTTTCGAAATGCCGTTTAAAACTATTCAACTGAAGTCACTGCGATGATCCGATCTGGCGATCGGCATCGAAAGGTGACCAGAGGAGGCAATCTAGTCCGGTTCCATGGTAGCTTGGAACGCGTGCCTCTTGGCACCCTGAAAATAACGGACCTCCTTTATCCTGCTCTTGATCCACTCGGCCAAAACGAGCCAGAGAACCTTCCCGCGTTCTCTGAAAAATCGTCGGGCGAATACGTCCTGAACAGCCACGATCGGACGATGACGGACCCGACTGCGTGAGTGCACACGCAACAACGATTCCCACGGCGTGTCATGCCGACGTGCGTGAACTGCGGCCCTTACCTGCAACATGTTATATTTTACTTTCATTTAAAACCAACCGACACGGAAAATCTAGCTTGAGAAAGATCGAGCGCTCACCGAGGGCCGTGCTAGATTAGATCACACTTTCCAAAGCAGCAGATGATTGGTCGAGTCCTCGCGACCAGCCTGCAGCTCGGCGGATGCCTGTGGTCCCCTGAAATCCTCGTAACCGTCTCCGCCGGATATGACCAGGAGCTTGCCACGATTGATGTTGTTCTGCTGGGTCTTGCTGGATTTCAATGAGTATCTGTTCACCTTTGGCCGCGGATCCGGTTTCGATGGTGTCGTCGTTTCCACGCAAGTGAGGAAACGCACGTGCCCCGTGTGGCCATGGGGAATACCTGGGAAATGCGAAAATACATCTACGTCGTCTCTTCGTCCATCACTTTGACGTTAGATTTAGAAAATGTACATCTACTATTACGTAAAGCGAGGAAGCTTGCATCTGTTGCCAATCGACAGCAAGTATTCTGGCTTTTGAATGCGTCACTCTTATTTCCCCTCGAACGAGATTAATGATTTCTAGAGAAATTCCGAGCTACTCGTAACAGTAGCGATTAAAGCAATCGAATCGAAGCAGAGATTGCGAAGCTCTGACAACGGAATCGCCATTTACCAGAATTTATTGGCCGCGTATACGCGAGCGGATGCAAAAATTTCGCGAATGATCGATCGAGCCTGCGTCTCACCGGGGCGCGCGCCGCTCACCAAGAATCGCGCGTCTATACGACGGCCAGTTTCTAATTATATCGAAAGCAATAAGCCACGATTATAGAGGATCGGACGTGACGTAAATACGTACCAGTTACGATCGGCGGCTGGGACATCCTCTGCGTGGATGGCTTTATATGGGGAATTGGCACGGTCAGTAGTACGCCGGCGCTCGTGCCGATCCAAAGCAACTCGTTGCAAGCCAAAAGTGCGGTGACCCTGAGACAGGCGGCCTTGTGCTGTCTTATTATGTCATCGCAACCTGCAGCAAGTTTAAAGCTTCCGTTAAAATAAATACCATATAACAGCGACGAGCATTAGAATTTTCAAAGGAAAAATTAGTAAAATGTTAAAGTATTATTTTATCTTTTCCTGTACTTTAAATTTGCCTGTGTTCGTACAGATATAGAAATGGGCAGACAGGACGAGTCCCATCCCGAAGGACAACTCTCAGGCTAGTCACTAAAGGAATTACGAAATGGCACCATCGAAAAATAGCCCTTTTTCCTTCGTTTAACAGCCTCTCGTTGCAGGTAAGCCTGTCCACTTTATTCTCGAACACGGTACGCAATCTCAGGTGCAATACTAAGACTGTTAATTTTTTAGGGTCCTCAGGTACAGCCTTTTGTACCTCTGCGCCCCAAAGTTGAGGCAGGTATAAACGTAACGAAGAAGAATCGTTGCACTTCTCTTACGGACACGAGCACGGGCCAGAGTATCGTGAAATTGAAGAGAAGCACACGATATCGAGATACCTAGAGACTTACTGGTAAGCATTTTAGTGACGGCTGGCGCTATGTTGATGTCCGTCAAACATTCGTAGCTGCCAGAATGGAACAATCGTAACACGGCGCTATTGTGCAAGGAGATCCAAACTCCTAGCCCGCCAGAGCTCGCCATGCAAGAAACCGACAGAGATCCGTCGTTGCTGACGGAGAACGAGTGTTCCACCTCTAATGCATGGGTGTTCAGGATCTTGACGGAGTTGTGGCAGCCGCACCAAAGTTTCCCGGACACTGGGAGCATTTTCGTAACTGGAGTAGCTACAGTACCCACCGATACCGTCGTTGGAACGGGTGTGTTCCAACCACCCACTACAATTAAATCATCGTTTTCGTTAGACGTGTATATAGAAATTGTTTAATTTATAGCGTCTCGTTGTAATCGTGCCAAAGATTCTTGATTTACATTTTAGCGTACTTTGTAACACTGTACGAAGACGAACGTTCGTACAGTTGCTGTTATCGCGTTATACTGTTTCGTGTTAATATTTTATCGAGTTTGTTATTCGATCGTTAAGTCTGATTAATTTTTTTACGAATTTAATTCTAGCAAATGTACAGTACAAAGTAGATGTACGACTTACTGTGATCTCGAGTGTAGACAGCGATGTCTCCGTTAGCAAGCGACACGAACACTTTGTTATCTAGATATCTGAAATTTGAATCGAACGAGAGAATGATTAGCGAAACCAAACGTGCGCATACCAAAGACGTAGCGTTCCAAAAGTTTGTTGCGAGGCAACGAACGTAGTCACGAATAATTATCTTACATAATGCAATGCACGCTGCTATTGTGCTGTATCTTCACTTTGTTCTTCTTTGTCCTGATGTTGTCGTTACAATTGTAAACGTGTATGCATCCGTCTTCCGTTCCCAGCCACATGGTCGGTTGATTGACGTCCTCCTCCGTGGTTACGTTGTCGATACTCGGAACATCGCCGCTCAAAGTCAGGCTACCCGTATCTGCACATGGAATGTCGTCCGAGTCCGAGTCGTCGGAGCTCGAGCTACTGCAAAATGGCTCTCTTAGATTATCCACGAAAATCATCGAACGATTAGGTAAAATAGTGTGCAGGATGTTATTTCAAAAAATGGACTATCGATACGTTTCGTTGAGTCGATGCTAAAAAAAAACGACGCGTTACGCGTCTTCTAAAGCTTCTCGATGAATGATTCCTACGTGCGTTCGAAAATGATTTGATCGTTCGAATTTTAGTAGCATCGGCTCAACGAAAACGGAACCCATTTTTCGGAAATAAATATACACCGTGTATCATAAAATGGATAGGTTTTTAAAAGAGAACGAAAGGACTCGTACTACAAGACAGTCTATGACAAGTAACAAAATAATTGTTAATAACTCAAAAAACATGATGGGTATGTAAGATGTGACGGAATTCCCGAGTTAGAATATTCATTCTCGGCATACAGTGACATAAATAAATTTAAGATTTATTCCGGTTCAGGCTTTAGTGGTATTGTAATTACTATCCGTTACTACTTGCATGTGCATACGTGTGCGTGTATGTGTGTATGTGTGTACGTGTACGTGACTCCTCGTTGTACAACACTATTTCGATCCAATTCAAACTTTCAATCAAGAGTATTACCTATCTAACTGTATGTTCCCGCCACTGGCATCGACATCCTGGACCGAGATGCTTATGCCGCTCTTACTGTTCGCGAATGAAATGTTGTTAGTCACGCACGAATTCGATCTAAAATATAATAGAAATAAAGTAAGGTCCCCCTTCTACTAGCCTACAAAGTATTACAAAAAGAAGAAAAAAAAAAAAGAATTATTCCTTGAAAACCACCCCCCTTACCCTTTAAAACCGTCTTTCTCCTTCTTTTCAAGGACCTCGACAAATTGAATGCTTTCTGGATTTATATACATATTGCTTGAAACTTTCAGATGCAGTCGCACACATTTTGGACGGAGACTTCGCTGATATCGTTGCCAGAAGTATCTCACGGAACCCGATTAGATCGCATCGAAAAGCTTCGAGCAAGAGGAACGGCAAGAACCAGCGTAGCGAGAGCCCCAACAGACACCCCTGATCGTTCGCAAGAGGGAACGGGATTCTACCTTTGCGTGCACGCCGGGATTCCAGCGATGCACAAGATCCTCGCGTTGCAGACACCGTTGCAGGACGTCACCTGGGGTGGTTCCGGTGCCAGGCTCAGCACGCAGACTTGACCCACGTAGCCGTCGCTGTTGCACACCCAAACGTCCCTGGAGCCTTGTCCATTGGCCAAGGTGGGCGCTGCGCAGGTGAACTGCAAGCCAGCCCGAGTCTTTCGAATCGGCAGAGGTCCGTCGAACTCTGGGCAGGGCCTCCTATCAGCGGACAACGCTGTAAGTCGAGACACATCGGCACAGGTCAGACTGCGAAATGCACGCGCTTCCTAGCGAACCGTGTCAGAGTTCACGAGCCTCGCGTGCCCAGGATCGTTTTCATTCATTTCGTAATTCACATTCTTTATCTTTCTGTTCGCAGACGCTTTCGTGAATGAACATTTTTAGACAGAATCAAGGGAACGAAGAGTCGCTTCCCAAGCGCGGAGACTCGAGAAACCGACGCGAGCGTGTTCAACAATTCACGAAGACACGCGAATAGAATTGCTTGCGAACGATCGCGAAGGCCATCGAGAGAGTTCGCCATCGAGACGACAGTTGCTAACATCACCGAAAGCGCACGGATCTATAGACATTTATAAACACTCTGCGTCGTCGTTGAACACACGACTCAAATCTCCTTACTGCTCTCATCCAAACTTGAGAATAAGAACGTACAGACAATGCGTCGCCTTTTAACGATCCTGACCATAGCCAGAACTCGCAAACTCCACTTACAGTTCGATTTCCAACTCACCTAATTTCTGTTTGGCCTCGTTAAAGCTTTCCTCCCAGCTGGCTCTTTTGTCCGGCTTCGTGAACATCACGGAAATGTTCTCGATCCCGGCCCTGAAAACGCGAAACACAGGTGTCACACAATCTGGCGGATGGTCACATTGCTCTTTCGGATAGGGATCGCTAGGACCTCTCGTGACGTTGCACGTGCACGTGGATCGAAAACGTGAGGCACGGCCACCGCAAAAAGACACTCATTGTGAGGCTGGACGGCTAACGGGTCGGAACGGTGACATTTAACGAACTGTCATCGCGCAAGTTCGACAGTACGAGGGACTCCTTTGAGTTGGAATTAATCAGCGACGCCATTTGTTGGTTTAAATGACGTTCGAGGGAAGATACACGCGCGCGAACTTCTCGCCGAGAATGGCACAATGGAACGTGGAGACGAATGGGGGCTCGTTTAATGGGAACCGTTGTAAATTGCGAGGTTGATTCACGGCCGATGAAAGAGCTTTTCATGTTACGGAGTATGGAGTCCGAAGCGTGCTGGATAAAAGTTTAATAGGAACCGTTCGGGAATCAATCTCTCCGCCTGCACGTTTCATCAGATTGCTCGACGCGAGGCGCGACGAAACTTGGAAGCGTTACTTACTGAGTATTGAGCGTCAATTCCAGACAAGCCAACTGCGAATGCGCCGCGTTTCTTTCGGCTAATTGACGCTGCGCCTGTCCCAGCATATCCTTGATAAGATCCTCTAATTGCTGCTTCGCGCCGTGCAACGTTGCTGCCAGTTCCTGAAGCTGAGTCAACGTCGCGCAGTCCTCGCGAAGATGGTCCACCTCGCGGGCCATTCGCCTCAGGTTCTCGTCTTTGGCTGTTCAAGATAAGGAGACACCATTTCTGTTAATCGGCTGATTATTTTTTATCTCATTCCTCTAGAAGCAAGAATTAAAATTGCTTTTCGATACCTTTCATGACTTCTAGGTCGTCCAGTGGTATTCTCATTAACATTTTGTACTTGTTTGCTTCCAGTAGGCCAACCAGACTATTTGGGCAGGAACTTCTGAAGGAAAACACGTAGGCGAGGGAAAGAGAAAAATGTGTAAGTATAAGACAAATGTATCGAGAGTTTCAAGCATAATCGTAAAATGGGAGAGTATTGAAATATAATAATTCAGGGACTCACGTCGATGGTTTTCTAATAGTTCCACTCCTCCTTTTGATACTGGTGATAACGAGCAGATCGGAGAATAAAAATAGCGCGCGTTCCTTTCTTGTCCCTTGATTCGAGGCGATGGTGACCAGATCGTGGCGAATGAACGCTCTGTGGCAAAAATAGTCGCGTCAATTCAGACGAATCTTTTTGTTTTCATAGCAATTTCTACCGCGACACGCATCGGTATTGGGAATCGATATCTGCCGTGCACGCTTAAAGGTTGAGTAGTTCATGAAATGAAGAAGCGAACGCAGGGTTTCACGCGCAGCTGTTCGACGAAGCCCCCCTATCGTGCGTTCAATTTCTTTCCATCGTTTTCCCTACATTCTCTCGCGAATTGTATAGAAAAAAAGTACAAGCTTCCAGAGGACAAATAAATTAGAAAAATCCTAGTTCGCCAGAGCGTTTTGAACCTCGCCGTGTTACATTGTCCCTTTAAATACTCCGAAGCTTGCACGTACAGACGAAAGTATTTTACGATTTAAAAATATTCCTCGCACGTCGGGCAAATTTCCTCCTCCCTCGAATTCGTTCCTGAACGCGTCGTCCGGTCGTGCGATAAAGAGAGAGGGCAAGCTCACCTATCGTTCGTCACGATACCGGCGAGACCTTCGACGAGCGCCTGCACCTCCCTCAAAGTAGTTTGCTGTTGCTCCCACTCGAGGGACTCCCTTTCCGTGCAATTGATCTTCACGACCAGCTCGTGCACTTCCTTCTGAGCCGCCTGCAGCAGCTCGTAGTCCGGATGCGTGGTGTCGGTGTGCTTCAGCAGCCTCTGGATCAGCAGCTCGTAACGCGGTATCTTCTGCACCGGTTTGATCAATAACTGATCCAGCCCCAGCTTTCCTTTGTGCTCCCGTTCCATTGTCTGTTATGTGGAAAAGGGGCGATCGAGGTATATCGGATTTACTATTTACGATTCGACGAAGACGAATGGAAAGCTGTGACGCGCGCGTGGAATCGAGAAATACTGATGCGTTTTTTCGTTTTTTTTTCTCCTCTTTTTCCTTTACGGTCGAACGTCCTGTTGCAAAATAGTCTCGAGTACGTTCCGCCGGTTTGTTTAAGAAATTTATATGAGCAAAGAGCCGTGGAACGTAATGGAGTTAAACAGAAGCTGCCGGCCGACAATGCAGACGATAAAAATGCTAATTGGGACAGGGGAAATGAAAGAGAATGCGGTGTAGTACCTCGAGGAATCGCGCGAAAGCCGGTTTCGCTTGGCAGGTCGTTTTTATCGCCTTCCTCGCGGACTTCCAATTATCAAGGAAAAGAGTGTACGTCTCCAGGACGACTGGCTTGGTGAACTGCAAAGAAACGGCGAACGATCACTAAAATTTATATTAAATCGGCCAGAATAATCCTCCTGTAGCGGATAATAATTATATCCGAATGAAATAATTTAGATTTCGATGCGGGAACCTACCACGTCGAGGAATACATCGCCAATCGTCTGCTTGAGTTCCCAGGTATCCAGTCTTTTACGCAGTTCCTCCAGAAACACCTCGTGGTGATTAAGAATCGAGGGAATCTGGAAATAATTTTTCTCGATGCACACAAGTAAATAGGAGACGAACGACGTAACGTTTGTCGATCCCAAAGTACAATATTTGCACTCGAGATTGTATTACCAAAGGAGAACTGTTCGAAATTTGGTAAATGTCAACGTTACGCGAAATGCTGAAGTTCGAACGCGGTAACGGGGATCCAACGAGCGTGCTCGATTTTAACGTAGTTTCAGTTCGTTCGTAAAACGTGGCCGCCGCTCGAACAAACCGCATCACGTGTAATCTCGTTCCTCTTAATGGATCGATAATGAGCGTTTTTCTTTTTATCGTAACGCCGCGTTTACGAGATCGGTAATTGGACGTCTCACTTTACGAAGTTTAATAACAAAGTAACCTAACCGCGCTCTATTAGACGCGATACCGTGTCAATCGTTTCCGCGTCCACGTTCGCGATCGGTCAAGAAGTAACGAACGATTGTTCGCGGCGCGACGCGGGTACGATGTCGAAGGTGCGAAAGTACGCGTCCGTCTGACGGTTGAACAAGTTAATTGGAAAGCCATGGCAGCCGAACATCGATCGTGTAAACCGCGTCAAAGGAATTCGCGCGAGCAGATTTCACTTTCATTCAACTTCTTTTATCGCTCGCCGCTTCTGTCCGAGCGAATTCCACCGCTTCTGGATTTCGCGGAATTTATGGCAAGTAGAAAGCTGCGTGTACGGTCAGACGCGCGAATAATACGCTTCTCTATCGTTGTATCGATTCTCTCGTTACGTTGAACAACTATCGTTCTCTTATATGTCGAGATATTCTCATTATGAGGGAGTATAAAGTTATGTATTTGGAAAAAAGTTTACCTGATAAAAGATCTCGTCCACAGTCGCTGCGTCCACCAAACCGGCATTTTCGGGGCTTTTCAATGGCTGTAGGTATTTCTAAAAAATCAAAATATCAGCTTTACCTAGAACATAATCCATTGTCACGCTGTGTTCCTCAAAATTAATTTGGAGAACTCGATAGCACGTTTGTCGACCGAACCATTTATACCAAGCCCTTATTGTTCTCGATTCGAGCCCATCCGAAACAGCCCGTTTCCAGCGAACTAATTCTTTCGTCAAAATTCGAAATATTCGCGGGTCACATTAATTACCAGCTGGGAATATAAACACGTCGAGTTAATTATAAGTCCGACACCGCTAAGCTTCGTCCCACAACCGGTCGCATTTTTCCTTTCGTTCCTGCGTGTCAGCTGCCAACGAAATATTCAGGTTAAACGTCTCTCTTTCTCTTCTCATTTTTTTCTCTTTCTCTCTCCCCCCGCCGCGATTCATAAATAAATTCGTAGGTAGGTCCGTTAATGCGGCAGCAACGCGATTCCCTGAATTCCGTTTCGCGGGGCCGCGGAAAAATATATTATTTCGGGGCGAGAATGAACGGGGGATGAAAAAGTACGCGCGTCGCGACCGTTTTTAAGCGGATAAACGATAACTTAACGGTCGTTGATAGAACGCGAAATAGATTTTTACGCTTGCAGAACACCCCGTCGCACTCCGCTACACCGATTGGAACGGAATTTCGTGGAGTTGCGCAACGCGGTGCACAGAGATAGAAAGCTGTATTTCCGGTGTGAATAAACAACAGGGACCGTTTCTCGGATCGCGTTCGAACGCGTAGGATCGTCGAGCAGCCACCGGGAATGAAAGGGAGCAAGGGTATCGATCGAATCGGGGAAGCCCCGAAGGACGTGATCAATTGGATCTAAGGTTCTCCGCGGATGTTTAACTTTCGAAGAGTGGGTAGCTGTGCTGCGGGGTATTTTTAGCGGCTCCTATGTTAATGGATCTCCGATTCTGCCCGATTAAACGATCTAATTTCTACTAGACGAAGAGGCTAATAACGAGATTTCTACTAGACGAGCGAAAATTTGCATTTGGGTCCGTGCACCCGCGGTGCAAACGTATCCCGTAAACGTGCACGGGTTGAAAGTTTGTTGGATCGCAGCTTCGCCCCGTAATAAGATTAAAGAAGTTTTTCCTCGCCGCTCTAATTGTCTCGTCGTAGCTTGCACGTTGATAACAGAACGTTCCCGTCTCTTAACTTCGTTTGGCGTTCCACGAGTTAGCATAGAATCGGCCGCAGCGATCGAAGTTCACGGTGAAACCGGTTTATTTGTGCTGTCCTGATGGATGCCTTTCTAGTATTTTTCTAGACCGAGGCGACGACATGAAAAATCGCGGGTCCCGCGGCGTGGCCAGCCCGGCAAGGCCGTCGCTAAATAATCGTTCGGTTCGAACAACAATCATCGTGGCCGGTCGTGTTTATAAAATATGACAATCAAACGTTCGGGGATGAACGCGCGCTCTGTTGCGGAATTCGAATTCTTCTGGTGAATCAGTGCGGAAAAATTCTCACGATGGAAGTCTCGTCTTTCATCTCGCCACTTTTAACGTCCACCGTTCGATCGGTAGGGTCCTCAAATTTGTATGCGACGCTACGTAGAATGTCACGCTGACGCTAAACTGTCCAGCTTATCGTCGACTTTAACCGCTTGCGTTTCAATCGCGCGTTTCAGTTTCTTCGACGGTCAGATCGACGTCCAAGGAACGCGTAACTATAATTGTTTAAAGAGAGAAGAGTTCGCGAGACAAGCGTTCATCCGTTTGTCATCCATCAGAATAGACGGTGTGTTTTCAATGCGCGGTCTCCATCGTCGATATAGTTTCGCAGCACGTGGCCGAACGTCTGTTGCGATTTTCCAGTCACGATTAACCGCCGTGTGTACCGAAAGGAAGAATTTAATAATCCTCGTGAAGCTACACGATAAATTTCATCCCGCGCATATAAATTGGATCGCGGAAAATAAATATACCGGCAGAAACCGAGCGTTGTTTCCGTTATACGCCGCGATATTAACGTTAGAATCGATACGGCCGCGGCACGGTATTGTCTTTTATTGCTTCCACCTTTTAATAACGGATGCTCGACCGGCGTCGATCCACCGAGCTCCGTAGTAAACTTTTTACGAGGCGGATCGGTGAATGTCTGGAGACGCGGACGTCCGCGGAGATGCAAATGTTGCGCGAAAATAGACGAACGTTAAGGCGAACCGAAGCTTGGATTTAATACGCTGCCGCTTTTTGAATATAACGCACGAAACGAGCCGCTCGGGTTTATTGAATGTTTGCACGCTTAACAATGGATATATCGAGTGCGAATCCGTCGGTGATAATATTTGTTTCATCTACTTGCTACGCGGTAATGCTTAAATCAACATTTGCCTCGCGATTTTCCGCGATGTTTTTTTACATATTACCCGTACGCGCCCACGGGCGAGTAATACGGAAATACAAAATCTAAAAGATGCGTAAACCATACTTCCAATAAATATTACAAAAATTTTAATCTACCTATCTCAAATTATAATCGCTCGACGATGTTTACAACGATACGGAAAAAATGCTGTCTACCAAAGAACTCGAGTTCTACTTTAATACTGGAGAATAAAATATAATTCAACGTGCAGAAAGTAACAGTATGTTCCGTTCGCCAAGCAGTCGCCTCCCTTTTGCCTTTCATCGGCCGCGACCCTGGCTCGCAGGATCGCAAAGGTTGCACCCCGGGTTACGCGTCGATTCGCAACACTGTTTATGACGAGTCGTCCCTCCGTGATCGTAACGTGTCACGAACCGGCGACACGGCAATTACGCCGGACTAATTACAGGGCATTATTCACGGAAGCCCCCTAGCATTCGATAGGAACGAGTATAGAAGAAAAATCCTCGAGGCAGACGCGGTTTCTTTGAACGTCATACGACGAAGGAAGGAAACGACGACTGCTCTTCCATCGCAGGGTCTACCGAAAGGTCGCGACGTATCTCGTTAAAAGTACCAGAACGGAGGAATTTGGACATCCACGCGTGCGAAAAGGACGAAGGGAGAGTACGAGTTGTATAATGGGAATAGTTGTTCGACATTAATTTGTGCTCGCTGGAATAAAAGGTAACGCGTGGATATCGTTTCCGGGGAAATTTAATAAATGGAAACATTCTCATTATTTTCAAGCTCCACGTTTAACCTTTCCCTTTCTCGAGCTTCAACTTTAACCGTAAAAAATTGTCACACTGTTCTTAGGAAAACTAATTAATCTTTTAATAGGATCTCTTAAAGTCCCGACAGCAGTAAAAGTCCTACGCTGATACTCTTTTTTCTTCTTTTTTACGTATTTATCATTCCGTTTATTTCTTTAACTCCGTGCACGTTTCACTTTTTCCTGAAGCCATTTTCGCATCATTTATTTATTTGCTGCGATACGATTCTCTAGAATTCGCGCGCGCGCAAGGAGGAATTGTCGGGGAATCGAGGCTGGCCCGGTGAGAAGAGATTATTTAATTGAAACGGATTGTTCCGATCGTTTCGGGAAGTTATCGGGAAATGCTCCTAATCTGAATGGCACGTTTCCTGAAAACAACAAGCCAAAGATGCGGGGCTGCATAACTTAACGAGAAGCTGTTCACGAAGTAGATCACTCGAGTGGAATCCTTGCTCGTACGAAGTAAATAAACGGGCAACGAGCTTGTTTACGAGAAACAAGGCCGCGGCTTCGATGTTCGAAGAACTTTCGACAAGCACATCTCCGTCGACATGTTCGCCAATATTCTCTACTGGTAAACGAAACAGGAACGATTCGAGGTAAACGCGAACGGCGATGTTTCGCGTATTGCTCTAACAATCGATATTACCCATATTCGCAAAAGGCAAATATTTCTCCGGCTACGTACCGAATTAATTGGTAAAATACGGGAAAAACATTCGCTGAACAAATTTATCCACGATAGAACCACAAGCTCGGACCGAATTTCACGGAATCTGCTTGGCTATTCCGCGCAGCGGAATCGCATCGATTTGCAAGTTTTATTAAAACGGCGATCTACTCACATTGACTAGTATTTGCAGTGCCTCCACGTACGATCGCTCTGTATCGTATAGCTCCACGACTACGTGAGTCCTGGTGTCCTGAAAAACGCAAAGATCGCACATATAAGTAACATTCCGCAGAGATTGGATCTGTCGGGCAGTTTTATCAATGAAAATAATTAAATTCGCCTTGATCTAGCCAAAAAATGAGAAAGAAATTATTTTCCGATTTAGCTACAATTGTTCCAATTAAAAAGCTCTCGCGTCTTGAGAGATCTAAGTTAAAAAGTGCGAGCACGTGAACGAAAGCATCGAAAAAATCTTTTTAATTATACACGTACGTATTAACGCGAAATCTCGTTGGCTCTATTGTTCTATTAAGTATTGAATAATCAGCTACTATCTAGCTATTGTTTCGTAATAAAGATCGCACGTGCTCGTGTACATATCGCGTGAACACGTGTACCTCTCACGTGCTCGTTGGCATCGCCGTAACATCGATTAAAAGAAAAAGTCTGTTTTCAGTTGCGTAACGCGTAAGACGCAATCTTACGCTCTGAC
This sequence comes from Xylocopa sonorina, assembly GCF_050948175.1. Classification (NCBI taxonomy): domain Eukaryota; kingdom Metazoa; phylum Arthropoda; class Insecta; order Hymenoptera; family Apidae; genus Xylocopa; species Xylocopa sonorina. The sequence continues at coordinate 6,340,855 of NC_135197.1, read as the reverse complement.
GTCCGACAATTGTGCCGCGATTAGCAATTATAACGTAATAAGGGGCAACATCGTCGAGGTCTGGTCCAGATACGTCTCAGTCTCGTCTCGTCCTCGAAAGACGTTTCTCTATTGTACACCTACAACCCCTTGCAAGTAGAATTTCGTCTGTTTATGCGACGTGTTGCGAATGACTAGCACGTTGCGTCTATAATGCCAATCTATGCATCTCTTCTTACTTCTCTAGCATTGCAAGAAAAAAGAAGAAAAATAGCAAAGACTAATAAAAAAAAAAAATTTTAATTAAAATCTACTTGTATCTACGAAACGAAAAAGAAATCCCGCAAAAGCGTAGAAGCAGCAGTCTGTTCCATCCCTTCATCGTTCCCTCTTAAACGTCTTTGTAACAAATATTTCTCGAAAAAAGTTTGGCGCAGTTCGGCTCGTCCCCTCGACAAATACTCCCCATCCTCCGCGCAACGAGTTACGCAACTTCCCACGCGTACCGGCGGGCAATAAAATGCAATTTCACGAAGACGGAAGAGCGGTGTAACGCGGCCAGATCGAGCGGCAAAAAAAGGTTTCTGAACCGCCCGTTAAACAATTTATCCGGCGAATGCCGTGTGCACGCTTCCGCGTGGAGTGACTGATGGTAGGTGAAAAAGTGCGTGCCGCCGTGAAGAAACGGGACGAGCACATGGTCGGGAGGCGATACGCGGTTGTGCGTACGGTGTTTGGGTGGCGGATTCGTGTAAGCATGAAAAGGAAAGCTACCCACGCGGTCTGCGCTGACACGCTCGTTATTTTCGCTGTCCACCGACGGCTGGCTGATGAGCTTGCGATCAGCGTTCATCGTCATCCTCTTCTACCACTTTTGCCGATCCCTCGATACGGTTTCGCTACTGTAATCGCGCATCAGTCCGGCACCCCGCATCGGAGTCCCATCGTAGATCGTTCGTTGATCGTTTACGCCGACTTTTGTCCGATCGCCGCGTATTTTCTCGACCGGGGAAAGAAAAGATCTAACGGCCGGGATGAGCAATCGAAGGCATGATCCCGTTCACTGGTTTCGCAAAGTGTTTATTTGCTCCTATTAATGTCTTTGACGTGATTAAGTTAAAGGCAGACAGTTTGTTGGCTTCACACAGGACTAGAAAGAAGAAAGGGTTCGTTTTATAACTATTCTTCTGGTAGAGTAACTAAGTGTGTTAAGCGGAGGCCATCTCGTTGGGAAAATAATTTCAAAGATGACCTTTCCCTTCAACTCTTGGAATAGTTACGCGTAGAACGCGTTGGAGTAATTACAACGAGTTACCAGCAATGGCGACAATACCGTCGAGAGGAGGTAATCTTCTTTTTAATAAAACTTTCTTATTTCTTCGGCTACTCGCGCGGAGGATCGCCACCGGGATCCATTTGCCCGTCGCACCCGTGTCCCACTAAAAATACCGTGAATCGTGTAAAAGTTATATCCGGTTACAAACGCGAAAGAGTTGCAATATCGGAAAAAGTTAACGACGTGAGAAAAGGAGGTTTCCTTCGATCAGAAATCCCCCCTCCTTATCAGCCGCGAGCATCGTTCGTTTTATCCCAGCGTCGGTTTTATCGGATTAACATTTTCTTGGTGGCACAGCGCACGGGAATTATTAATAAGGCGATTAATCTCGGAATAGAGTCGCATCGTTACAACCACCGAACAGTAATTTCCAATTATAACCCAGATCGTTCTCTAATACCAAAACGTGAAATGCTATGCCACCCATCTTACTGTCCAATGAGAAATGATTAAAAAACAATGTTCCCCTCTTTCAATTTAGTCGCACAGATAGAGATGAATCGTACGATATCAGTGGGTCAGATCCGAAACGAAAACCGCCCCGCGTTCTCGCTCGAGCGTTTCTCCCTCACAGTGATTCAGCAGTGCCACTTTAAATGCTCGCGGTCCGCACGTCCGGCGAGTTTCGCCGTTTTCACGCGGAGCTTTCACACTTCGGTGCTGGATGATCATACGTCGAACACGTCGCGCATGTACCACCGTTCTTCCACGCCGCGTTATATTTAGCGAGCTGACTCAGGGCCCCCCTCGTGAGCTTGCAAACTCCCCTTTCCATCTTTCTCGCTCTCCAACGCCTGTCCTTCTTTCCCGCCGTGGAACTCGTCCATTCCGCACGATTACCGAACCGATTACATTCGAGCGGATCCCAAGACCTGATTTTCGTCTCCTCGACGCCCGCCGGACCGGATACGGGATTTTAAACGCATCAGGGGACACCTCTCCAGACGACATTGGGGGTGCGCGATCGCGCGCGAGAATCGTACGGAAAATAATCATCGAGATCGCTGATTTATGTATTTTTTTTTTTTCATGGCAAGAAAAATTGGAAGAAAAATTGCTATCGAATTGGGGAGAGTTCTAGGTCTTCGATTAAGAACGAGTAATATGTACTTGATTATTGTTTTAAGCGGTGAATAACAAGTGGAGTCTAGTGCATACGCGTAACCAACGACGCATTAAATGTTCCGCGAACAAATGCAACGCGTATGCACGCGTGTAACATGGTAATAGGAGGTCCTTGGCGATCTTAGAGCTGAAATGCGTTCTCACGTGAAATTAAATCAATAATAGAGAAACGCGACGTTGTGAAAGCAGATTGGCTGATGTTGATGCAAGGCTACGTCTACCTTCTACAAAATCAGTATAATGTACGAGGAAATACGCGTTTCCTTCTCGATGGAATCCGAGATCCGTGATACCGTCTATTACTGTCAGCCTGTCTTGTCATTCTCGTCACTGCCTCGAGCTCCGTCTCATAATCTAACGTTTGCTGTATCAATTAAACGAGCCGAGAGGTCCGTTATTTATCTCCCGTAAAAAGTAAATTCACTTAACGGGAGAAGCAGTATTGCTTGAAATTGATTTCCTCGAAATTTTTTCCAAAGACACGCGCGGGAACAATTTCCATTACTTCACCGTTCGATGGTAGTGATATAGTAGCGCATAACAAACGCGTGCGAGCTAATTCGAGAAGCTCTATCCCTTTTATCGAACACGTTGCTTTACTGGAAGTTGATCAACCTTCGTCGGATTATTTTTATCCTTTTTATCCTGGATTATTTATAAATTGGGTAAAAAATTTTGTTTACTAGCTATAGATCGCGCGACAGCGCACACTGTCGCACATATGATTTTTATTTATTGCGCGACTCTGTTCCCGTCCGTGTGACATTAAACAACGATAGCTCCGTCGAACGCAGCAGCTTACAGCTAAGGAGCTTTCGCAGAAGACAGGGAGGCTGAAACACACTCTTTGACCTTTTTATTCTTCCCTTGTACGCTATCGCTCGCGTTATCGTCCCGTTGTTTGTCGCGCGCTATAGAACCCCACCAGAGGAGAGAAATTAAAAAAGAAGAACGTACCCGAGGAATAGAAAAACGAAGAGAATTTACAATAAAACAGTGGTACGCGTTCTACATTCGAGCAGGATATATTGATCGATAAATTATACTTTCTAAGCAGCTTCGTTGCTTATAATATATGCCAGTTGGCACTATCAATTCTAGGAAATGCTGACTTCTGCTATTTACGCGATAATACAAGTTTTAATATTCCAAAGGAGCTACCCGTTAATCCCGTTCAAGCAATTCCAAACCAAAGGTTAATTCCTGACCTTTGCTAAATATCAGGAGCATCGTCTGGTACTTATGCGATTGCCGCCGATTAGAAGAACTAAAAGACGAGCCGTCACGTGGCAATTGTCGTTGCGGAACACCGGAACAACGCGCCTTATTTACCGAACGTCAAAAGATTTAACGCGCGCAATTAACGTCCCATCGCGATCGACCCTGATTAAATTATTCACGGTAATTAGAATCGACAGTCGGATATTCCGCGTCGAACGATATTGTGTAACGCGTTGTTAAAGAGCTGCACAGAGCTGTTCATGCGGCCACCAACACTGACACGATTATTCTCTACGTTTCTTAGATCGTGAGAGCAGCAAGTGGTACGCGGCGATCCGAATAGAATCGAGAGTAAATAGAAGTGGCGGCTGAGCTTACGTGATGCACTAGCAAATATGCAGTTCGTACGCCAGCGATAGTATTACTTCTACCCGCTACCAGCAACGTTATCGAAAGCTCCTGGATTTTTCTAATCGCCTAAACGTTCATCGCAAAGTACCCTTCGATCCAGACGTTCCATTCTACATGCTACTCTACTCGTACCTCCTCTCTCTCGCTGATCATACCATCAAGCTACACCATACCAAATGAACCAAACAAAACCCATCTCTCTCTCTCTCTCTCTTTCTCTCCCTCTCTCTCCCTCTCAACTTCACCAACTAACTCTACAACTCCCAAACCTCGAGCCAATCAATCGTAACTCCCGACTCCAATAAAAACGCTACGATCAGCCAACTAGTCTATCGAGCAGCTCCCGTCGATTGCCATTCTTCCAGCGATTCTCAATAAACTCACACGTGACTCGAGACGATCTAACGAGGCCGGACCAGCCTGGCCACGAGGACACGAACATACGAGATCTCTCTCTCTCTCTCTCTTTCTCACTTGCTCGCGCGAAACGTCACATCGAGTGTCTATACGCGCGTTCCCGGCACAGTGTTATCCGGTTGTCACGGATCCGGCCACTCGACGGTTCCCTCGTCACCGTTCGCGTATTAACCGATACTCTCGATCGAGGGTTGCAGGCACGTGACACGAGCGACGGAGCCGGACACGGCGATCGAGCGGCAAACTCGACCGGGGGTGGCTTACGAATGAAAGCTCGGAGGTTCCTCGCGGTACACCAGCGAGACACGGCGTTACGCCTGAAACTGGCGACCCGTCGCACAACCACGGCCGGAGGCTGATCGATGCCCAAGAGAATAGGCGACCGCCCCGCGGAGCAAGAGAGGCGGGTGTCTCGCTTCCAGAAGCGCCGGCGCGTGATCTCACGTGGATTACACGCGCGCGCCCGTGCACCCTGCTCCGGACCGTCCGAGAGGAGGTTCGCCGGCGTCGCGCGGCCGACCTTGTCCCAGGAAGGGAAGCTGCCGCCGGTGGACCGAACCGTGCCGGCCTTGCAAATCGGGACCGAACGTGCCGCGCGCGCGACAATCGCGGCCAGCCGTAATCGCGTTTCCGGGACGAACGGGCGGGAAGTCATCGCGAATTACGATCATTACGACCTTGCACAGTGGTCCTCTCGATCTGGACTGAGAGAGCCGCCGCGTAGGCCCGCGCAACCACCGCGTTCACGGTTCGTTTTATCGCGCGGAGGGTGACAGAGCGTGACGAGTATTCGGAACGAGGGCGGAGAGGTCGAGCGGACGGCGAAGGGGTGAGATTCATGGCCGTGATTCGCTTGCTCTCGCCATTCGAGTGGAATTTAATGATGCTTGATTTTCGAGTGGGTGTTTAGTGCTGCTTGTTGGTCGTTGTTGGGTCGTTGTCTCCTTTCTGTTTTTTTTTTTTTTTTTTTAGGGATACTTTGGTGATCTTTCGATGCTAGTTTTTATACGATGGTCTTCGATTAAGCACGATGCGATACGCAATCTGCGCCGCGTAAAGCTTTAGTCGGAAACGCGTAGTTTTGAAGGGATGTCACTACGTGTTCGTATTGAATAGTATACTTTCTCGAATACAAGATGTTCGCAAACATTATTAATTTGACGCATTTATCGCGTGAAACGTGTGCAATCGCTAACGTCAAATATGTCATCCCGGATAATATGTTATTAATAAATGGCCATGGTCGTTCCAAACTCTTCCAAGTTATGTCAACAAAACGCAAACCGCTACAAATAAATCGCACTCTTCCTAAAAGTTAATTTGATCTTATTTCATAAAATTGCGCAATTTAGTTACGTTATTCGCGGAAATCTATTCGCACGAGTGTTCTCGCGAGCCTGTTCGGTGACACCGGAAGTTCACACCTGCGCCAAGCAGAGTTAACACGTGGTCGACTATTTCCGCAGGACGTCTACCGAGAATAACTCATTTCTCTCGGCAAGGATGTCTCTGTCGCTCGTTAATAAGTTCCTTTGATATCTGGCCATCTTTGATGCTGCGTTTAATGCGCGAATATGAAACAGTTTCGCGATAATGTACGAACGAACCATTTAGCTAAACTTAAATAGATAGAAGTGGAAACAAAGTGTCGCGTAACCGAAGGGATCGCAGTTGCGACGATGATTTAAGGTTATCAGGTAACAGTGCGTTTGAATTATCTCTGTACAAAGCTCGCTTTAAAACGAAAAGTTAGTGCAAAATTATTATGCACATACGAAATAAGACTTAACCGAGTGTTTAGAATTTTAAATTCTCTCAAACCATCCCTCTTTCCCTAATTCAAATTAAATCGATCTCAAAGCGAAACTTACCGCGTCTTAATCTAATATTAGAGTAATAAATATTCCCGGAGAATTAATAAGATTTTCCTCAAAACAAACGACAAATCACTCGGCGGTATAATTCGCTAGAATAACAAATACTCCTTAAAAATAATGTTACAAACATTTTCCTCGTGCCAATCAACTATTTCGAGTACCTCGCATCGTTCTCGTACGTAGAGAATATCAGAAACGTTTTTCTACGTGTCGTCGCGTTATTATATATGCAACACGCTGCAGGCAGCGTGGATGCAAAATACAATTTGTCAGTGCGAACAAAGTGGCCAACAAAATGATGTACTGTTATTCCTGCGTTTATTGCAAGATGTACCGTGAAGCATTGAATTATTTTATACTTTTTTAACGTCTCCGGCCCTATATTTATTCCGAGGACGCTTGTTTAGTCTGCGCCAGCGTTTCTGCCTCCCAATTTTCGGGCATTTTATTCGCGTTTGTTGAACACCCTCGACGCGGCCCGTTTTCCGTTTACTTGGTTCTCGTGAGAACCACCCGCATTGTCGATCCCTGATAAACGATCGATATTTAAATCCAACTTTTGTTCAGCGAAAAACTTTCGCTGCATTGCGTTTCAATGTTACACGTAGAGACAAGTGTATCTAAGTGCGTTCAAATGTCTCAATTCCTTTCGTTTTACTTCGAAGAGAAAGAAGATAGAAATTTGGTGACGAAATGAAGAAGGGTAGATGTTCAGCGAGTTCGCGAAACGATAAAGACCGAGGATCGCTATAAATTATTCAGGAATCTACGTGGGCATCCGACGTCACGTTCGCGTGAACGTCAGGGCGGCGTGGCATTGTATGTTCCGCGATTCATTCATGAAATCCTAGAAATCTACGCAATACCGACCTAAAACCGATGACATCAGACGATAGATAAAGAATCCGGCCAAAAATATCCTTGTTTATCCGTGGCACTGCTATTTTCAACTCGTGTTAGTTTATATGTTTTCTTAGCGATCTTTCGGCTAGAAATTCGACGCGTTCTCACATAATAATATCTCTCGCCGTATTTCATGCAGCCGAACAAGCGTTATTTTCACGGGGATGTCAACCGTTTCGCTTTACTTTTTCTCCTCCCTCCCCCTCTCGCTCGACGTGACATCTAAAAATTCCCATTCCGTTCGCGTGTTAAAATACCTTGTCCTCATAAACGTTCCGATACGTTTCGTATGCCGCGATGTCGCGGTAGTAAACAGCGAATCATACTTCTCGATGCGATGAACTCGCCTGGGCATCGTACAAAGGATTCTGTTTCTTTCTGCAACGATCGCCCCCGGGTTTATTCGCGAGTTTTCACAAGAAAACGAAGGTCCTCTGTTCCGCGTCACAAGTGATTCTGCTTTACTTCACGGCGTGTAAAGCGCGCTTTCTTCCGAGGTGACTAATTTCCGTTCGCGTGTACGCCGTTTACGTGTACACGAACGCTTACGTTCTGAAAATGTATTTTTCCTCGTTCTTCGAACATACCAACCGGCTCCCATCTATTTACTGCCGCCTAGCTTTCCTCCAGGGGCATAAAGGCACGCTAATGAAATGGCAATCCGGCAAATTATGGGACTAAACGGTGGATGCACGGGAGATTAAACGGCTATTAGCTGGCATACAGCCGTGAATTAATTCGTTTCTCCCTCATTGTCTGCACGAGCTTCGTGAAAGTCTTCGTTCGGGTACCGCTCGCGGACGATTATACGGAAAAATGATGAAATCTTAGAAAGCACCGTGGTCCGACTTTCTCTGTGTTCGAACGAAGGTACGAAACGGGCCGCACTTCAGTTAAAGATAGCAACAATGGGATACAACACTGGGTGCAATTGGATTGGTTTCAATTGTGCTCCTGACGATAGACACGATTGACGCAGACCGTGTCTTTCGCGAATATCTAAAAGAAAAGGAGCAGCGGATAAATAAATAACGTTAAAAGCTCCCGCGTCTTCCTCTTGTTAATAGAAAATCTCTACCCGGGACAATAGCGAAAGTAGATATAAATTCTGCCACAGCGTTCGACTCTAACGCGAGACAAACGCGCGATCTTTCCTAGAGAACTATAAGAAGGATCGATCGAACGAGAAAATAAACACGCGAATAAACCATAGAGGCTGAATCATATATTCCTGTCCATTAGCTCCCACTCGTTCAGCAGATTTAGAATAAGGACAACTAACGTGTTGCAATTATGAATAACCCTTCTTATTATATCTCCGTTCTCTATTTCGACGGACCATTAGAAACGAACGGCGATGCGCGCCACGGTTGAACTTGAAACGAAGACAATAAGAAAAGCAATTAATACCAACAATAAATTCTTGGCTAAATTGCGGTAAATTAGAATAGCCAGTTATTACAGAAGGAGCCTATCAGCCGCTTAACCATCAAAGTCACGCGTTTAATTTACCACCGAAATTATGTCTGCCATTTAACGCTACTCCCTACGCGTCTTCCTACGAGATTGCCTCCCAAAAACTGTTCAAAGGGAAACGCACCCGGCCACGAAGAGGAGTTTAATTAACGAAAGAGCATCGACCCAGCATCCCCCTCGCCTCGTCGGACCCTCGCGGCGACGTTACACAAAAGCGGGGATGAACTTACTCGCGTTCACGCGCGTGTTGAACCCGCCTGTGTCGATGTGCACCGAGCAAGGTCGGGTTGCGTGAGAGAAGAGAAGTGAAAAAAAAAAAAAAAAAACTCCACCGCGCCATCCTCCGTCCACGGTGAGCCGGTAGAGGCTGATCGGTCCCCAGGTACACCTAAGGCCAGGAATATCCACCTGTGCACGCCCCCGCCGAGCCAGAATCAAGGGGACACTATGCTAACCTCGAGTGCACTGGCCAAACCACCAACAACTCATCCCAGAAATATGACCGTACATTATTATTAGATTACGTTTCGACCGCCAGCCTGGAGGCGTCTGCCTCGAATCACTCCGCGGACAGTTTTCCCGTTTTCTTTCAGCGACACTCGGATCTCCGAGCGATTTTCGAGCGGCGTGAACGCGCAAGAAGAAGAGATTTAAGGAAGAGATTCGATAGCGATCCGAGATGGCGCAGCCTCGTGATTCTTCTTCGCGACGTAAACTACTTGTTCGCGACTAGCAGGAAGGTTGTAAGAACCGTCGTTGCGTGTTTGAAAACGATGACGGACGGACTTGTATTAACATAGCCCATTTTAAATATTCCAAGAAGGAACACGTTCGCGGAATATTTCCCTCTCGGATATCTGAATTATTTTCTCGGTTCGAAGCATGTGGCCGGTTTAATTTCCCATATAAATTAGAGGGAGCTGCGGTGTGTGCTTCGCCGCGATTCAACCGTCCGAGCACTCGTCAAGCGTATTTCAACGCGATCACCTGTCAGTCCACGACGTTTCCCCGAGATCAAACGTTGAATCGGAGCAACGATCGGTATTTCTGTTACACGAATCGTCGCGTGAACCAATTCGGAGCGGGAACGAGAGCGGAGCATCCCGTTCCCCGGCTTTTAAATTCGTCGCCAGATGTTACAAGCGACGGTGAAGATCGCTCAAGAGGCCGCCAGAGATACGACGCCGAGATAAGATCAATCGCGGTGCTCTTGACTCGCTCGAGAGCATTGGCTTCTACCCTTTTGTTTTTACTGCCGGCGGCCTCGTTAATCGATCCGCCGATTAGCTCGTCATTACATCGCCGTCTCGTTCCTGAATACCCTTTACGCGAAATGCGATTATCATTCGCTGAGATTCCGAGTCGAATAAGAGATGAAAAACCGGAGCCAATTTAGCCGCTCCTTTTTGCTCCTTAAACGATTGGTGAAAGTATCTATCCATATACTATGTTTTAGGTGAGCGAAGAAGCTCTTAGATATCTGTGGGAACGAGAATATCGCTGGTAAACGCGCAGGAAATTTGTAGAGCGTTCATAGTTGTTTGACGATTCTGTTACGGGCGTGACGAAACTTTTGCTGCGCCCCTTCGAGCGTTTGATCATTGGGAATCTTCCATTTCTCCGCGTGCTAAAGGCAATGTCGGGTCGATAACATAATTGTACGTCTCGCGAGATGAAAATAATTCCGGCGCTCGATGTCCACGATTATTCAACGACAGCATCCGTTCTCGATCTCTCACGGTCGAGCTCCACTCCAAGACGGAACGCAATTTCGCGCAGGATAGAACCGTGCAAACAGTCGGACGTTCGGAAAACAGCGCGCCTCGATGGTATTCAAATAATGGAGTTTCAGATAATAAAGGTAGGGCAGTTGTTCGGGCCGCGAGGCACGCTTATTTATCTTCATTCGACTAATGGCTCGGAATTTGACTTGCGTCGCATTAAATAATCCTCGACGACGTTGAACGCCGCCCCCCTCGCGTTTCTTTTCGCATACACCCCCGCGAAGCGCAACGCGTAATGCATATTGAATTTAGTTGTACTCACGTTTCGGTGCGCCGGTGCGCGTGCCACCCTCTCGGACGATCCTCGAAGCAGTTCCGCGAGTAGTTCGGGGCTTGGCCCCGGAAGGCCTTCGAGTTTGCTCGGGCTGGAAGTGGTTCTATGATGGCAAGGCGTGGGCGGCTCCGAGCTGCTGTTATTCGAGCTCGTGTTGTACGAGAGATTCGCGGAAACTTTTCTACGAGGACGAAGACCTTCCTCGAGAGAGATGTCGGTGGTCCGTGGCTTCGCCATTTCCGCCTCGAGCATTTGCCCGTAGGGGCCGCGGAGAGGCCTCTTGCTGTACCTGAATAAATGAGAATGAAATTAGAATTCGATCGCGTCTGGTAGCTGCTCGAGTTCAATTCGTTCTCGACAGGTTCTCGCTTTAATCGAGAATATTGCTATTGGAATTTCTCGATACCTTGCAGATCCTTCTGTACCTCAATTCTTTTAAACTTTCTCGAATCTCAAATTAAGTTTCGTAACTGTTACTGTACTGGAGCTGCACTCCATTTTCCAGTCACTATGGTATCGATATTAAAATTACCGAGCGAGTTTTGGAAACGTGTCTGCAAACGTATCAACTAGCCAAGGGATTTAAATCTCTCCTCTCGTTCGTTCAATGTAAATTAATACAGCAAGAGGTACGGGATTTCGAGTGAGAGCCCTGGATGTCCCATCGGTCATCGAAGGGTTAAGCAAACATCCACGTCTCTCGACGTTCCCTCCTCTTAAATCGTCTGTCCCTGGACAGCCGCTTCGGGTCTATTTGCATTCTATTCCGATATATCAGCGTGCTCGTTCTCGTGTTACCTTCTAGGCGTGTGGCCCTCGCAGTCGGAGAGGTCGCTGGGCGTCGCAGGTGGCTCGTCTCTTTCCTCGCTGCTCTGAGCTGACAGCTTGTTCCTGTCGGTGTCCAAGGACTCCGGCCATTGGGTTATGTACACGCCCTTTCTCCTTTTGCTGGTGTCCCCGCGGTACCTCCTCGTCTTGCCAGACGGCGACGACGCCTCGGAGGGTGCCTCGCTCGCCGCCTCGCTACCCTCGCTGGCTTGACTCAACCGTGGCTCCTCGGGCGGGGGTGTTATTATCACCTCGTGGGGCTCCAACCTACTTTCTGCAGGAAATGATCGTCCTCGTTTCAATTTTTAACCTCGCCGGCTGCCACGGACGAGGAAATGTAACGAACAAATTGAATCTCTCCCGGGGAGATTGAAAGGCGAGGGGTTCTTTCGCCGCCATCGGTTGACATCGAGGAATTCAGATACTCGAATTATCGACAGACGCGTAACGCTTCTCGAGGAATACGACCTCTCGGGAATTAGATTACTTGGTCGAGCGAATCAAAGGGAACGTCTGCCTTCCGAGATTATCGAGCCTAATCGAAGCGAGCGCAGGGATAAATAACACGGTTAAAAAAGAACCGCTACGCTGAGTACGGAGGATAACCATTAGCCGTCTGCTTTAACGACGCGCGACTAACGCGAGCCTACCTAACTTCCCCGATAAATAGAAAGAACAGTGAGACGAGAGATCGCAAGAAAAGCAGTAACTCAGTTTCCCCTAGCGTCCCCTTGGCCGTTTTCATGGCGAATCACGGCAGACGGATGCCGCTGGTGCGTTCGCCACGTTCAGGTAGCTCCGTGGACGGGTAGAACAGGCGTAAAATCATCAATGAAGACGGGTAGGACTCGATGACGTTGAAATTTCTATTTCGACCCTGGCACCCGCCGTTCCGAAAATAGAGGCACGCGAAATAAAGTGGAAACTTGGGCGCACCTTTGTACCCGCGTACTCCTGCCGGTGCACCAAAAATAGTCCTTCTTTCCCTGCCCGTCACCACGTACGGACGGGCGAAAATATTTGGCCGGCTCGTCCGGTTCGATTCCGATGCCCCAATACATCACCGGACACCCGGCCGACTTTCAACGAGCGATTCCTAATTCTTGCCACTCGATGCTCCCATAAACGTGTCAACGGATAACCGATAATTAAGAGCGGACCCGCGGGTCGTTGAATCTTTCGCGTGCCCCTCCCGAAAACGTTCCTCTATTAAGATGTGCCCGCGTGTCTGATAAGAGGCAGAGCCGTGTAACGAACGCTCGTGCGCGACGGTGCGCGCAGAGGAAGGGTGAACGGCGAACGCGCCATTCTGGCACGGATAAAGTCATTAAATTGAAATTACAAGCTGCGAGGATGTCGGACTTAGTAATATTATGCTGCCAATTCCCACCGACGAAATCGCCCGAATAACAAACTGTTGCTACATGGGAGGAGCGCGAGCTGTGTCAGCTGTTTTCCGCGTTGCGGGTGATCGTTCACTTTCGCGGTACCCGTTCCTCGCTTCCGTTTCCATTTCGCGTGTCGTTTGTCGGAATTCGGAATGCTTGAACGCGACAGATACTTCTATGGGACTACGATTGATTACGAACGCCCTGTTTTTTAATTACCTTGAGGAATTCGTTGCTTTAAGGGAAGTTGATAGAGTAGCTTACCTTTCTGCACGGTTTCCTCGATCTGAGCGTTTTCAACGAGAGGAAAAACAGGCTCGGTGGTGACGATCTCGATAGGAGGCACGTCTGCTTGCACCATATCGATTCGCGGCTCGTTGATCTCCGGAAGCGGTGGTTCCGGACTGGTGAGGGCACTGGAGGTCGCCAGACTGTCGGAACCATCGCTCCTCGGTCGGATCTCCTCGATGTTTCCGGTCTGAGGTACGCCCAAGCCTTCCGCGGAACCAACGGCGCTGTCGACGCTCGGCGTTGACGTCCTTGGACTCTGTCGATTGGGGCTGTTCTGTGGCGTCGAGACGACCGGACTGACGTCCCCTCGTCTTCTTGGTAACGTGCTCGCGCGGACATCTTTGCTCTCCGTGCGATTCGACGTGGCTATCGGCTGCACTTTCTGTCGATTGCCTGGAACAGGAGACTCGATTGTTACTTATCGAATATATTGCGGACGAGATATAAATTATAAGCGAACGAGTAACAATTTTACAAGTCGAGAAAGTTTGGTGGGCTATTAAAAAGAAAGATTATGTTTGAACGGAGTAATTAATTACATTGTATATAACGCATTTTATTAACGCAATAAAATGTAGAAGAACGTTATCCACAGCCCTCGCAACAATTGCTCCTCATCAGCCACCGTGCTTTACGTCGAAACGAAACTGCTCGCGCTCCCGAATAGAAAAGAAAGCAAAGAAAGAAGGCGGACGATAAAAAATAAACGTTCGCCGAATCGGCCATTTTCGAGCGTCTCTCCCAGCCCTGAATCATCCGGTCTTTAATCGAACTGTCTATCACGGGATACCTGGAACCACGTAGAAGAAATAAACACTCGAAGATCACGTAATACCGGCGAGAGAACGGGCATCGTAGACTTTTAGTGGTACCACGAGCAAATTTCCACACGCCAGTGGATACTGCGAGGTCATTGCGAAAAGCGAGAGACCGCGCGAGACAGAGAGAGGAAGTTCTAATTACCTCCACGAGTGTCAGGTAAGTTTGGCAGTCCTCTTAACACGACTAGGTGGACCATTCCAATAATAACAAACAGGACGTACGAGTGGGAACAAGTACGGAAATCTCAGCGATGTCTCCAAAGCTGTGCTACTGCAATTGCGATCGAATTCTGGCTAAGATATAGACCAATTAAGAGAGGGGCAGAGACGGATGAACTTAATGAGTGTTAAGGGAAATTATAAAAAGAATGAATGTGTATATTAAGAATTATAAAGAATTATGGTAAACGCCGGAGATTGGACGAAAAAATTACCAGTTGTAAATTATAGTAAATTGCAATCGATAATTCAGATTCTAAATAAATATACTGTCCTGATATACACGTTCCAAACGCACGTAGGAAATTTGTTCGCTGTCTAAGACAGCGCAGCACGTCCGTGTTACTAATTTGGCTCAAATTTTGTACATACTGCTGGCCGTATTTAACAACGTAATAAATTCGTGTCGCTAAAAATTTTCTACAGGTTCGTAGACTCGTCGCGTTTGATACTGTCTTTAACGGAAGATTGCCTATTTAATAATACTTCTTCTAAAACGGAACAAAAATTCGAATGCAAAATTTCTCAGCAACGAGACGAAAGAAGAAACAAGAAACTCGTTGACTCGATACAGAATCCGCAGATAATTACAACAAGTGTTATAAATCATCGGGAACGATCATTATGAATTCCACGTTACTACGGGCTTCCCGTAATTATCGTCTCAATAATTAAACGTCAAATTAACCGCTATGTAAATTCTTCCTTTGCGGTAAAACACACATCCGTTAATTTAGTTCGCAGCCGGGGGACGGGAAGACTTCTCACGTGCATAAATACCAGGACAAGAAAAATAGTGAAACCCGCGAATGCATAAGTACGCAATTACGGGCACACGATAAGATTGTACACTCGAGAATATTATCCATTCATATTCTCTTTTCGCTTTAATCAATATCAAGGAAAAAATAAAGACGTATCGTGTAATTTTAATGCTTCGTTTTGCACGCGCATTAGGTTCGTGCACGCGAAACTACCGTTCAGCCTAGAAAAGTTTGAATGAAATTATTCTTTTAATCACTGAATTTACTCGAAATAATTTCCATTCCTCTGACTGACGCTAAGCTATTGTAACTCAATCCGTATCGAACCTCCGAATAATTTTATTTACTCGAATTCATCGCACGTGAAACTAGTTTTCTGCTCGATATAGAAATCGCGACTGAAGAAGAGTTTCCACGATGTACGATAAATGCTTCCTTTCTCCGCGTTTCATTCTTGTTCGCAGTTAGCCAGGTCCATAATCAATTTCCCATGCGTCGCTCCTATTAGACCGACTCGTCGCCGGGAGCAACGTGATCGTCGACCTCGTGCTCGTAATCACTATCATCGCGACAACGATGATTCTTTTCGTTCGACCAGCGACGATAATCGGATAAAAGCGAATCTATTATCCCCACGGTGCTTTCTCTCGATCCCTTTCGCCCCTATTCCCGGTATCCGGTGTACCCCTGCCGTTAATAGCCGAGAGGATCCGTGGTCCGTGGCTGTATTTCAGAAGATACCTAGTTACACGTCCTCGTAAACCGTCTTCCAAGCGTAAAAGGTGTCCCGCGAGAGATTTGTTGGCGCGTTAGCGAGAAGCGTTTCCGGCTTGCGCCACGCACGCGATTCGTCGCGTTTCACGCCTTCGGCCTTGTTACGCATTGAGAAATCGGTGCTCCCCTTTGAATTTTTTATTCCATCCGATCCCATCGCTCGATTTTTTGACTGGCAACCGGATCAGCCGCGCGTCATGCAAATCGTGCCACGCGTTTGCCAAGATCCTCGTGATTTATCGTTCGATCGTTCGTGGAATTATGCAACGAGACCATTTCGTTATAGCACGGCCGATTACTTTTTATAATAGAGAGTGGAAGAAACGGCACGGACGAACATTTTTTCACGAGCCACGTCTCTGTAATGTATCAATCGGGTTTCGATAAATATTTCTGTTAAACCAAAGAGTTCCAGTCGCTGCCAAAGCACCTGATTCATACTTCGCAACTCTAGATAACTCAAGCTGACTGTACGAAAACTGTAAATCGCGAGTGATATAATCCCTGGCCGGGGGGGAACGATATCGATCGAGTCGCTTCGCGTAGCCGTGGAACAATTCGAAATAGATCATCAGCGGGCACAATGGTACTAATAGATCCACCGCGCAATACCTATTTAACAGAGAAGCATTTGCATGAGCACAAAAGGAGAAAGGACGAACCGTATCTTTCCTATCGCCGATACCACTCGGCTAACAATCATAGAACGCGGCAGAATTCGCTTAAATAATTACCTAGGCGAACAATACGCTTATTCGGGCCATGGACGCGAAATGCATTTATCTTTAAGGTCGTCCGCGATACGAGCCCGGCGGAAAGCGGTTCTCTAATGTCTCTCTTATTTCTAGTCCTTTATTATGAAACCGAAGCTGCGTCCGGTATGTAGTTCAGGGCTGTAACTACACCGCCCAGAGACGAAAGTCAATGTTACGCGGCCGCTCTGTTGGCGGAACGAAAAATCTGGATCCTTTAGAGAACCGTTCACTATTTTCGGATCCGCGTGTAAACTGTGTACAGACGTGTTACACTCTTCTCGTTTTTTTTTTTTCCGCGTCCCTCTCGCCCTCTCTTCCTCCAGACGAGAAGGTGAAACCGCCACATCCCGCTGCAGCGTCACGTGCACGTACGCGTGCAAGCGTATCACCTCGCGAGGTTCAAAGGGGTGGCTCGCGGAGAACGGAAACGGGCGAGGGCGCGCTACCAGCGGAGCGGTCGCGAGCCGTAAAGTTCCGCCAACCATTCGAACTTAATTAGAAACGACAAGTTCTTGAGAGCCTTGCTAGATTTCCAAGCATTTGATAAGCTTCTCCGAGGTTGCTGGTTAACTCGTAGCCGACGTGGAAACTCGTACGACCTATAATTTATATACGGTATATAACTCGTAGCGTTGATCACGGGCAGCGAGAGGTTTCGGTGTTGGAAAAGCGTTCGGTTACCCTCGAAAATTATTGGACTGGAATTTGCGAATAAAATGTAGCCGCGCCGCGTACCGCGAGCGAATTTAGGACGCACGCCTCTTTAACATGCGTGAAACTTATGTTAGAAAGCAGACCCGCGACCAGAAAGAGGAAGAGGGACGAACGGGGGAGGAGCAGAGATATTTGAGAGATCGAAATCGGGAAGGAGTACTTTCCACGCGTTTCTTAATAACGCAAAAGTGTCCCGCGAGATATTATCGCTGCTTTCACGGATTTAGATTGTCCCTATCCTCAGTTATACAAACCGACACCTACATGAATGTAATAATAGACATAATGGGTAGTGTTTATTTGGCGGGCCGCCATCACGTCGGAGTCTGCATTCTCGCGCCCGTATACCCACCCAGGCCCCGCTGGTCAATATTTACAAGTACACAACCCGGCCGTATACAAATCATATAATTAATCGACGACGTTTCCCCCAACGAAATTTCCGCGTTCGCGCGGCAAACCGTGGGACCATTTATCGTGCCACTCGAAACGAAAACGAAACGATACCGGATCGCGGCATTATCGTGTCCCGTTATGTAACTCGTACAGCTCGCATCTTACCACGGCGGCCTCCTCCTTTTTCCCTAGGCTTAGCGCACCTCGCGCTGGCAAATGAAGTTTGAAGATTGTTGCGGGATACGCGACTGCTATCTAACCTGAACGTTTCAGCTGGTCTCCCGTGGAAGATGCCCGATAAACAGCAGACCAGAAACAGATTTTTCATTCCCGTTAGAAGCGTCGAGATAATGGAAAGCCCTTAACGAAACGCGAAATGCCTCTGTCGCGATACGGCTATTTTCGAAATCTTATTTAGGGCCTTTCAGAGTGATACAGTTAGCGGTCGTGTATGAATTTATGAAACGTATGAGATACCTCGTCGACCGTTGCCAGCTAAATATCTTCGAAATGACTTATTTATTAATACCATTCTTGGATCGCGAAGGAATTCTGCGCGCGGCGTGAAATAAACTGCACAACGGCGAATAAAATACTATAACGCTCTGAGAACCGTTCGTGAAACGGATGTATGGGCTAAATGTATGCCATCGGCGTCAATTTCGTTTGGAAAAATTGTTCGCGTCGGGCAAACGCGAACAGGATGATGGTCTTCGAATTAACCGAAGCAATAACGCTCCGGTGAGGAAGTAAAGCGGAACCTTTTACGGGGAGTGACTAGTAGAACCAGTTCCGAGCAGGTGAAGACCCGAAAAGATAAACACGGAAACAAAGTACAATGAATGCTTTGGAGTAACTGTTCTTACGGTCGCTTCTGCTCCCACTGGTACGCCCATTCAAATGCCTCCCGTAGACTCCGCCGTTTCGCTTACGATCATTTGTACCTGTGGCTATGATAACCGCGAATAAAGTCCGCAAATCTATCGGTAACCACGTATTAGCTAATGATCACTCGGAATCCTGCTCGCTCATTGCGATTTCTATTTCCTCGGTACGATTGAAAAGCGGCGATGAGCAGCTCGATGAGTCTGCAAGTTTTTTACTATACCGCGCATAGCTCGAATGCTTTGTGCGAGACTCGGATACATTAATGCCAACAGGGGTGGCTGCTACAGGTTGGATTGTGAACAACATTATCCACGTAGTCGCGTTGTCTCGAGTTTAAGAGTTTCTACTTAATCGAAAACGATAGGAAACCGATTACCTTGACTAAAGTCCACCTGACTGAAGGAGGCACTCCGAAACGGCGCACTAGACTTGTGGAACGTAAGGAGAGGACCCCTTGGCTCCAATCTGGTGATCGCATCCCTCGCCTCGCCCTCGTTCCCTGCTCCGGATGTGGTGCTCAGGCTGTCGCACAAATCGTCCACACACGTGCCACTATCCACCACCGAATCACTGTACTGTCTCAGGTGTTTCGCCGCGTTCGCACTGGCGTTCAGCTCGTTTTTTATGTCACTTACGTCACCACTGTTCCTGTCGTGTTGCCTGACCGACCGCGAGGATCTCCTCGAGTCGGTGCACGGCTTCCTGTACGCCTCGTTACTCGACTCACTGAAACACTCGTCACCCACACTGTCACTCCGGCCGATCGTCTTCAGCTGGGGGTGCTGCGGGTACTGGGGGTGCTGGTTGCTCGACCCGTGACCGGTGCCCTCGCTGTACGTGTAGCTCCGACACGACGGACGACCGTCGCAGCGACCGCATCCTTGGTTCGTTGCCTGCGTCCAGGAAAAATTCCACATTTTTTCCCTCTTTCTCGAGAACCACAACGATATTTTCGCTGCGCAAAATTATGAGCCCGCCGAGTATTCCGAGCTAAGTGTTTCTCGTATTTCACCGGTCGCGGAGGAAGTGACTTTGTTTTCAAGTTATATATTACGAGCATGCTTTTTTAATGCTTTATTGGCGTGGCATATTCGATGTGAATTATTTCGTGTTCCCCGAGATATACGAATATAACGTTTTGCAATTCTTTCCGAATGACAAATTGTTGAAAGGAGTTTCTGCAATAAAATATTCGCTCCTCCGGACGTTAAGTATACCCTCGACATTCAAAATACAAGAGGCCGGGAAAGTTTAGTCACGACGGGAAAAAAATGGACCCCATTACCTGAGGATAATTTTGCGACGACGGTTGGTATCCGCTGGGCGGGGGTGGAGAAGACGCTTGAACCCTCGAAGGTCTTCTAGGTGGCGGTACCGGGGCTGGTCCTTTGAGTTTTTCAGTGAGCTCTCGAAGGCGCTCGGCCTTTTCGCTCCGGGGGCCGGAAGAGGACTTTTTGCCACTTCCTCCTCCGCCCCCGCTCCACCGGAACCTGTGCAATCGGTCCACCGCTATCACTGCTGGTTCCTGAATTGAAAAAAGAAAAGAATTCGTTCACCTTAGCTGGTATAAAATAGCCAAACGGAACGCTCCGCCTTCCACTGACGCGCGCGATCATCTCACGTTGGTCTCGAGATTAAAAATGAAACATTTTCGATACGGTTTGTTAGAGTTTTCGATTCTGTTCTTTCTCACGAGTTCTTTAAAGAACGTGCACTTGCGACCAGACCAATTTTTGGATCGACTGGTGCTGCGCAGCGTGCGCTGCCTCGTGCCTGCCGCGAGGGAAAAGACAGATGACGACCAAAATAGAATATCGTTCTTCGACTAGACACCTACGTATCGTACGTATATACACACGTACGAGTTTTCGATTCTCTAGATCCGTCAGACGACCAACGATCGGATCCTCTTCCCCTCCAAATTGTCGCGTCCCGTTGGAATTCGACACGGGCAAATTAACAGGTTCGAGCCGAGTTAACAGGTGAACCAGATTTAACAAAGCAAAGTCGTCTGTCGTTTGGGAATCGATCCAGTGGCTTGGCCAAGAATTGTCAAATCTATTTTTCCCGATCTATTAATGTTACCGTTTCCTGACAGTCGCAATGTCGCCGTGGTAATGTACGCCCGACGAAACGGTGTACAGACGGGGGGGAAAAGAAACGGCAGGAAATAAATAATAATCAACCTTCGCGAGGCCTTCCTCACTCCGCGCCCGTCGTTCCAGCCATTAAAAATACTACATCTCCGCCACTTGTAAGCCACCTCTCGAGCTTTGACACAAAGCGTCCTCCCAGGTCGAAGACACTTCGTCCCAAATTCCTACGAACCAGCTCACTCTTACGAAATCACAACAGTTTTTCTACGGCCTTCGAAGCATTCCTCCGTCCGACGGGTCACCGAAAATATCCTCCGCAGACGACTCGATCCCAGGATCCCGTCGTGCGCCACGTACATTAAAATCCATCCCCCATAATCGATATCCACGATCGACGGTAACAGCCGCGCGAAACGAGACCATCGGACCGAGTCGAGGCGAAACGGGGCTGTGATCGATCCCAATGAAATACCTGCAGCTTCAGCGTCTGATGCTTCGTCCACTGTGCTAGCTGGCGTGGCACCGAGACGGACTGCAGCGTCGGGACGGCGGTCGACGTGTTGAACGACGTCGAGGTGGATGGCGACGTGGACGACGGTACCGCCGCCGTTAGAGCCGCGGACGATTGTGCTTGATGGTGCTGGCCAGTGCTGTTCCCCACCGACGTTTGCAACGTCCCACGGTTATTATTAGAGTTCACCAACGTCGGTTGCGCCGACGTCGTTGGCGTCGTCAGCGTCGCCGGCTGTTCCACGCCGGCAACACGGCTGTTCGGAGACGCTTGTTGCCCAGGAAAAGGTGCCTGTCCACCGCCTACACCTCCAACGCCACCTCCAACTCCACCTACACCGCCTCCGCCGCCTGTTCCGCACGTCGTCGTCGTCGCCGCTGCCGACAACGACGACGACGACAACGGGTACACCGATGACGACGTAGCGACGGCCGTCGCCGACGGTGGGATCCGTGGCAACGGCAAACGCGAACGCGGCCCGATGCAACAACAATCGGCGATGCTCGTGCTCAACTCGAGCGCCGCGTTCTCCGGATACTTCTCCGTCAGCCTCTCGCGGGAGTCGCTCTCCCGGGAACTCCTCTTGCGACGTCTCTCCTGCGATTCTTCCCGCGAGTTCGAGGGCGGCAGACTTTCCTGAAATGAAACGATCGCTGTGAAACGATTGGACAGATTTTTTTTACGGTGATCTTTTGGTTGGTACAGTGACAAGACTTTCTCCAGTTTGTCCTGGATATTGTTCCCGCTAAGTGGTTTCGATTGATACGGTTTGGTATTGGGTACGTGGGTCTTTCGTGTCTGGGAACTGTGTTTCATGTTTGATATTGAGTCGAGAACTTTTTCTCCTCTGGTGAACGTTTAAAGAACCGATTGAGCATCGATCGATCTTTCGTTTATAATTACTCGAGAGCGCTCGCAGTCTAAATGAATACTTACGATAAATTACACGGTTCTCGTTCGAGAGATTGAAACACGGAAGACGACCGACTTGTACTCTAGTCTCGCGTCAAGTTCCGACTACAACTTGTTGGCTAATTATGTTAAAGAACACATGTTAACACCAGAAATAGAATCCAAAAAAAAAATGCTGAAGCTCTACATTGTCGTGTTACATGTTGCAGGGTCAGCGAAAAATCGGGTACACATGTCGTGCAATCGAGCAGTGTAATGTATCGTTTGGGATACACCTTGTTCGAATATTTCTAATTAATCGCGGACGTTCGCGTTCTTTCAATTAGAGAATATCCGCATCAAAGCTTACATTACACGTTTAATTGTGCAACTAATTAACTAACGCAAAAAATAGGGAACGGAGGTACTTTCAAGATATCTCAAGCTGTCCAGCGACCCAATCAAAAATACCATTTGAAAGGATGATATAATAAAGGGCTGTATCGGCCGTCTTTCCGCCTATCTGCTTCGGCATACGTATTAGCGATGCCACTTTTACTCGGTGAAGCAATACCTATACCTCTTAGTTTAATACAGCACGAAAGCAGCGGAACAAATGGGACCGTAAAGCCTATGAAGCGGCTTCGTATATAAAGAGACTGAAAGACTACTTCTTGTGATACCGCGTAAAACGAAACGTAGGAAGTAGAACTTGCCTGTACAAGGTAATTTTACCTTGCTCTTACGTACAAGGGAACACCTAACTTAAATCTTTTCAACAGAGTTTATACTCTCACCTAGTTCCACATTCAGAGGTATTAATTATCTTCATTTGATGCGGAAAATGACGTTACCATTCCTTGTACTAATTAAAGTATCCGCGATTGCGTCTCTGACCATAAGAAACGAGAAGCTTCTTCCATCGAGAGGTTTAAGAGATCCGAGATGTACGCGACTCTTCGATATGATTATTCGCGAGGTTTTATACGAGCGAACTGGTAAGTACGCGGTGCTAGAACGATCGTGGTAAAGAGGATCTCGGAGGAGACAATGGTGTTAAGGTGATGTGACGTTGTTTCTTCCCACGAACGAGCCCGAGATAAACTCCTCTGAAATAGATCTCTGACGCTTGTGTATGCAACATGGATGTACGGGGGATGTGCTGGAAAGTAGAACCATCTAATCTCCTTTCTCGAAATCCTCCCGAGATACCGAGATGCGTCCCGAAACGCCTGTTTCGATCTCCATTCTGACATTTTATGTTGAACGCCCGAGAACACGATACCACGTAGAAACGCTAAAAGGACGAAGATAAAGAAATACCTGCACTCGGTGTCGCAATAATTCCGCGGGAGAACTATGTTTATGCCGCGCTCGTGTCAGATATTCCGCCGGGGCGGATTATTAAAACACACTGACTAGCCCCGAGAAATTCTATTTATCTCGACCATTCGACGAAGGCGATTTTTCGGATTTAATATCTTCACTGGAATGTAAAGTCTACCTTTCAATTGAAAAGATTCCACTTCGTTTCAGCTACTTTGTATGCTCGGTTATCTCAAGTTGTTAGAGAGCTAAGCTACATTGCAGAATACGCTACGTTTCTAATTTATAAAGGTTGACTCGTACAACTTGCAACGATATTAAATACCTTCAGAATGTTGAAATATTTCATACTTGTACCGATGACAATAATCGAAATGATTCGCGAGCAAAGGGTTAGCGGCGCGGCTAAAATCGGAGTCGTCGGATCATCGGCTCTCGATCGACCGCGACGTATTTCGCGGCGGTTCGTCCCGATCGAAGCGGACTTGGCGACGATGTCGCGGGCTCCTGTCGCACGAGATTTTCACGTCGCTGCTACGTGTGCCGTGTGATGTCAACGTGGTTATTATTCCGGCCGGACGAGGACGGGCTGCGTGAAAAATAGGAAGAGGAAGAAAGAACGTACGAAGGGGGATGGCACGGAATCGGTCCGAGTCAGTGACTGGCGGTATTCTATTTGCGCGATCGCCTCTATATTTAGGATTTCCGACGTCTTCATTTTGCCCGCGCGAAAACGTCTCCTCTCTGTCGCGAATCCGTCGAAGGTCATCGCGACAGCCAACGGGGTTTGGATTCTTATTTGGCTGGACGCTGGCGCGTCGTCTTCGGGACCCGTTCCGCTTAAACCAATAAAATTTCGCTGGCAACGGCACCGTGAAATTTCAAAAATTTCATCTCTCTCCTGCCAAACCTCTTGGTGACGCAGTTCGCCAGAGGTACGCTTTTTGGATCGCGTTTGAATGCGAGGAACGCGATTCGTAATAATGGACCGTCGCGCGTCCGTGTTCGGATACGTGCCCTTTTTTGAACATCGTCAACGATGACAGAGCCGCGGCGGTATACTTTAATTAAGTACCTTGGCGAGTTATAGAACATCGATTGCTCGATCGATTCTTTGGCTACGACGATTCTCATTGGTATCCGACGTTTAAATAACGCGATACATTTTATTAAGGATTGCCCTGATTGAAAGAAACTTCTTACCTGTGAAAGTCTGAGACCGTATCTGGTACCACCCAGGACCACGTAACCACCGCCGACACTTCCCCCTGTCATGGCTCTTGCTGCACCCCCAAGCCATCCTCCGAATCCAGTTCCTCCTGCCTTCTCCGGCCCGCCACCCCCGTCTCCACCGACGCGGGGCATTCTTCATCCTCCCTTCACCCTGCGCAGAGATACCAGCCAAATTACATTTCGTTCTCCAGGGTGAATCCATTAAACGTGTTACTTAGTGGTTCGTTCGCTTCGTTTTCTGTTTCTTTTTTTTTTTTTCTCTCTCTCGTTCCTTCGTTAGCACGGTAATCAAGGTCGTTCGTTACTTTAATAGAGAGTTTGTCCTGGCAATGATCTTATTATGGTGCTTTTTCGCTGTGCTTTATGAACTCACGGGCCGCGTTATGACGTAAAGTGGACCTAAATTGTGTTTTGAGTAAATACGCCGGCCACGGTTTTACCGCCAGTTTCGAGAGAGGAAGCGAGTATAAATTACACGGGAACGCTTGACGTTCGACGGCTATTTTTCTTTCGTATTTTCCTTTTCATTAGTTTTCTGCAATAATATCGCTGATTAGAGCGCGATGATTTTTCTCGTTAATGATATCGATCTTTGCTTCTAATCATCGTATGTTACAATTTCAGGTACCGTGAAAAGTTGGCCGAAGAAAACAGTAAAAGCTTTCTAGAGAAACTGTTTGAATTATTATACGAATTAAATTGCATACAGGAGGAAATGGAATTTCAACGATCACGATAATAACACTCGACGATGATTCTTTCGTATTTCACAGCCGAACAGCGAAAAGGTACAGTGCACGATATTATTAATGTATCAAGCACGCGCATCTACTCGTCATCGGCCTCTTCAGCCTCCTGTATCGCGAACAAGACGCAATGGAATAAAACGCGAACAATTTCGATAACATCAGGACTTAATGGGCACTTTGTTCGCGGGGCCGAGCCTTGTAAACGTTTTCTTTTCTCACAGATTACGTTGATTTACAAAACAATATCGGAGCTTTCACCGCGTACATACGCAATACGTCTTCGAGTTACTTTAATGGAACTTTCTCGCGAATCCACGGGAATTTCATTCAGCAACGGCGACGCGGCGTAAATAAATAAAATCGTTCCCCGCGGTTATCAGGGAATGCGCAAACGTTCGCAGGAATTCAAGAAGCAATCGTCGTGCGTGCGTGCGTGCGTACGTGGGTGCGTGAGCTCGCATAAGTGTGGCACTTTAATCAGATCTATTCCTCTTATGAAAAATGTATGGAAACCATTCTGTCTAACCAATACTAATTTTTATGTTTAATTCATCGCGGCTCGCGTCGCGTCGATTTTTTGGAATTGAGAAAATTCAGTCCGGTAACGCGCGACGCAGGAAGAGCGCTTCATCGTTGTCTTTGAACCAAGAATTTCGGACGGGAGAATTTAGTGATTCAGTTTAATACAAAGTTAAGTAAATCATGCAATATTTCTTACGTATTTCTACATATTATTAAATATCAAACATTTACTAACTGTGATAAATATGTCGCGAGTATGTCGTGATAAATACGAATCGTGCCAATTTTCTTGGTTATTTCGATATACGTATCGTGTACATAAAATGCTACAAAAATATACCGAATGTTTCTCAACGGAAGATATTTTGTTCGAATATAGTCGCGCGTGGGTCCGTCGTGCCATAATAATTTCCATAATAATTATTTCCTCGATGCTAAATTTGGAGTACAATTTCACATTCATGAGAGAAAAATTGTTCGCGCAAGGCCAACAATTGTAAACTTTAACTGCGTCCAGCCTTATATACAACTAACGCCAATCGGAAACTGATATGACTAATGTCAATCGGAAACTGACGTCATCGAACCGTTACATCCGATTTAGGCGTCACTGGCGATTTCTGTACGGGAAAGGATAGCGTTTAACATTGTCAAAAATGGAATCGTTGTACTGTTAATTGAATCGAGAACGAAGGACACGTATGTTCTTCCTTTTAACGGGGAAAGACTGCCGGGGCATCGCGTGTTCGCAGTTATAATAGCAGCCGTTTTGCAGGAATTCGCACACCGATGATCAGGCGAAAATACGAGCTAGCATAAAACGTTAGCTACGTGTTTGTCATTATCGCTAAAGCGAAACGTAACGATTCGACCGAACGAATTAATCACGGGGAACGGAAATTGCCGTCGATAATCATGGTTCGTTCGTCGATGAATAATACACGAATAAATTGAAAATCCATAAACACCTACAGCTTTCTAGCGATGTGAATTATGTATTATTTATCCGGTACACGTTTAAATTTGAATTTATTCATAAAATGCAAACACGTACGCGGATAACAATTTTTCTGCCCCGCCGTTTACTTGTATAACGCCGATTTTTAACAGGTAAATACGATCGGTGAAAGAATTTCAGTTCCTCGACTGGGTACAATCGTCGGAAAGCTGGCTTCCATCTAAACAGTATCGCGATGGAGGCTTTATGGTTGCAAATATTGAGCGTTTATAAATACGCTATGTATATCTTTTCTATTTCCGAATGCTGAAGGCTAACTATATCGGAAGTTGAAGTGGCTCGTGCGTCTTCGCGGTGAGGGGATATTAAGAGTCCATCATCCAAATAATAATACGTATTATTAATTCGCTGTAACCGATTGATTCCTGCGTGTCGCGGGCAACCGAGCGATGGGCATTGTTTCTCCAAAACGTTGAATTATCGCGACGTTTCATTACCGCGAGAAGGGACGATGATCGCATCGTTTCGCCGTCTTCGTTCCATCGCGCGTACGAGGAATCGTCGTCGCGCTCGAACCCGCGACGGTTCAGATTTATACGTCGGATAAAAATCATCTCTCTTCCATTATTTCTGTTAGAAAACAAAAAAAAAAAAAACGGCGTTCCTTTATTCGCGTGTATGCAAATTACCCCGGGGATTGGACGCGGCGTTGCGGAATTTATGAACGGCCGCGGAACAGGTTGGGATTAACGAGAAATATTATTTCGATGCACCGTAAATCCTGGCCAGGCTATTCGATTTTCATCTAATGTGCTTTCTGTCAGATAGCAGTGATCGAGTGACATTCAATTCCCGCGGTGAGTTATTTCGCCCAGCCACGAGCATCGCCGCTCCCGATAACGGATGTTGAACCCGATTCGCCCGAATCGTGATAAGGTTCGCGATCAATGAAGTCGCGATCGTGTTGTTGCGCAAAAGTTGGATTCGCGAAAACGAACGGAGCGTCAGTTTTCCGGCGAACATTGTCAAAGCTGTCGGAACTGTCTTGCGAACGTGGCATGCGGACCTCTCCAAGCTTTTCAAGGGTATTTAATTGATAGCATTTGTAAAAAGAAAAATATCCAGCTGCACAGAGAAAGTCAAAAGACCAGAAGCAAGGACAGAGAAAATAGCAACGTACAAAAGAAGAGAGCAACCATCGCACCGCGTCGTGAACGCGAATTTTCCAAAGCGTGCTACCTCGAGAAGCCACCGACGTATTCCGCTGGAGAAAATGGTCGATTGGTCCACGGAAAGCGGCGTCTCTTTCGCACAGTCCCGCGTCCAATTGGCCGGAACGAATTGAACTTGTGCCAGGGTCGCGGCGAGGTGAATAAAGAGAAGGCGAGGAAGCCAAAGAAGCCTGGTGCGCGGCAGGATACCCGAGGGCGTTTTATTTCGCTTTCTTTTCGTTCCTCGAAGCCCAGCGGCCGCGAT
Source organism: Xylocopa sonorina (assembly GCF_050948175.1). Taxonomy (NCBI): domain Eukaryota; kingdom Metazoa; phylum Arthropoda; class Insecta; order Hymenoptera; family Apidae; genus Xylocopa; species Xylocopa sonorina. The sequence continues at coordinate 6,312,452 of NC_135197.1, read as the reverse complement.
ATTCTCGAATTCCGCGGCACTCACGGACGATGGTCCCGCGTGCGCGCGCGCTCCCACCTTCTTCCGAGAAGTCCTCGTCTTGGTTTATACCGGCACGTGGCATCGGTATCGCGCGACACCCGCGAATTAATTAAATTCAGAACGCGACATCGTGGCGCGGAATTTCGAACATCCTCCGCGTTCGAGCGGCTTGGGCCAGAAGGGCGGGAGGGCGGCTAGGGGCTAAGGAACTTTTCTCCTCAAGTTCGCAACGAGAACCCGTTCCACCTACGCGCCACGACACGGGAATTATGGAGCCGCGATTATTGATGTCGAAAACGACGTGGAAAAGAGGTCGTGAATCGCTTGGAAACCCTTGGTTGATGCGCCTTCTTCGAATCATAGGAAAAAGGGTTGACGATTGCGAGGTAAACATCGCGGAGTGAATCGAATAATCAAAGTTTTTTTTTGGGTTGCAAGAGTTGTCTCCAAAACGTAGTGGTCAGCGAAGATTCAACCCTAACGTGGTTAACTGCTGCATTTGCGAAATGTGGGGATGATTCTTTCGAAAGGACATAGCTACGGACACAAAGCTACGATGACAAGTGATAAAAAGAGAGAGCACGTAAATAGATTCCTATTTAAATACGTCGAATGTAAAAATACAAATTGGAAAATTGACAAGTACATCAATAGCCACTCGTAGGCCCCGTTCGCGTTCAATCTTCAAAAGCGTAGGTCCGCAAAAGTGCTTCAAAGCGGGAGGCGAGCTAGACACGTTCCCCGAAAATAGGTTTCATAAAGCTGTTGGAGCAATCGCCGAAAAATGCGCGGAATAGATTCGATTCCGAGTAAAGCATCCCGCGCGCAGGTGGCACACTTGGTAGAGCCATTTATTGGCACTCTGCCTGCCATGATTTTCGCTGGGAACCGGGCACCGGATTTGGATGATTCAACGATCAAAGGGAGAGAGGCATCGCGTACAATAAAGTGGCCTGGCACGCGGAAAATATACGAAAAACACGAGAGACAACGAACGTGACGTAAATATCGACGAAGCCGCGACGAACTCGTCTGCGTTTCGTCGCGGTCGTGTGTTCCAGACAAAGAGGACCGTGCAAAAATGTGCCCGAACGTCAGAATTCCGGGTATAATAAACAGAAATCCCTACGAAACGAAGTGCAGAAGGACACAGACGTCGATTCGTTTTCCTACGAACGCTATCGTTGATCGAGCGCTCGGGACGCGAAGTCAGCTTCTATTTTCATTCGTCAGATTTCATAAGAAAAAAAAGGAGGACGAGTCATCGGCTGGTCGGAGCGAAGAGACACTTTCGCGTCTAATTTTAATCCACGATCTTTCGGTGAAGACCAAAAGTCTTTCTTGGCACATGAAGACGCGGTACGAATAAGGAAAGCGTCGAAGAAAAAGAGGCGGCGGCATTCCGTTCCGGCGACGTTGTTTGCACAAGAGACGCAACGCGCCTTGGTGCAAACAACCGATAAACATGCACGATGCTTTGTCATCGCAATGTGCCAGAAACCGCCGTCGTTCGGTTTATTTGCGAAACGATAAGCCGCTGGGCCAGCCGCAACTCTTTCGCCAATTTCGTTCCTGCCCATCCTCCTCGTCCTTCTCGAGAAGTTCCACCTTCGCGCGCTTAAACGATCCGCTGGAGTTAGCCTCTATTACTTGTTTACCGATAGGCGATTATAAGAAGGACAGAAACATTTGCTTTCTGTTTCTTTTTCGACGGACTTGTTGAGAGAACGCTACCTTCGCATCGTTCTGTCGAGGAACGCCAACCCTTTTGTACCCCCTGTCTCACTTTCTCTCTCTTTCTCGAGGTTCTCTTTTCGGGGAAACGTCGCTAAAGATAGAGGACACGTTTTAACCTCTTAACACGAACACGTTCGTCGTTCGCCCCTAAGCTAGCCGCTCTCTATACGGCCCTAATTTGTCGCGACGATTCGAGAATCAGGCAGACTCGCGTCAATCACTTTTAATTGTCCCGAACATCTGCGCGATTGCGCGACTGCACACGTAGCCAGGCAATTGTACTCAATGATAAACAATGAACACGAGCGCGATAAAACGTCTCGCGTGCCTTTCCCTCGTTCGATCGATCGTTATCGCCGGCTTCTCTGAGGAACTCGTTCGACGCAGGCTTATCGACGATAAACTGTACTTACCCCCTTCCTTCTCGTAAATTACTTCCGTTGATAATATCGTCCATCTAATTGTCTCACTGCGAAAGTATAAACTCTCCTCCGCCTTCCATAGCGGCGTCCCGTTTTTCACAACACGCTCGTACCAGAATTACTAGTTAGCCGTTCGCGCGATTAACGAAGACTGTCGCACGGTCCACCGCGGAAACACACTCGCAACGTCAACAATATAAACTCGACCGAGGTGCACGCATTCTTTCGCAACCGTGGACCTTCGGCGCGGTGCGTCGAAAAGTGACAAACACCATCGCTCCAAAAATACGCGTCCTTTTATAATACAAAGAATCATGTACAGCGACGCGCCTCTAACTCCCGTTCAGCAAACATCCCGCATTCTGCGCCCAAGAATACACACGCGGGCCTGCATATATCCACACGTTCATCCGGCAGACGCGCCAAGCGGTTAAAGGGTTAAAGACGCACACCTACGTCCCGGCTGGCAAAAGGAGTCCGCGGAATACAAACAAAGGATCCCACCGTGGACCCGCCGCGTAGTCTATCATTAAAGCGCCGATCAGGCCGGTCACCCACGCGTCGACGAGGGGCCGCGGACCGTCGAACGCGTACTGGTTCGCTTACCGATTAATCAAGACAGCCACATGTCGTGGCGACGGCGACGATTCACCCGAGCGAGCCGAATTCACCCGAAGGGACCCTCCCTGCTTGTCGTGGATCTCTCTTGATGTCACACCACCGGTCACCCCGACGATGTCCTTCTATCGAGGCGTCTATCGACTCTCAAGGCCGCGTCGTCGATCGCGTTGCACGCGACGAGTCACACAGCGGCAACGAGGTGCATGATTTCGGTCTGTACGACGGGCGTGGCGTTCGCCAAAAACCTCTGTCGAGCACTGGCACCAGAGAGTACATGGGGAGCGAGACAGAACGTGGCAAGAGCAGAGCAACGGAGAGGATCGAAGAACCGCGGCCGGTTCGCGGATCAGGAATATGATGCCACCTTGGTGAAAGCCTCCGCGAAGAAGAGGCTCCCTTGCCGCACCGAGTGCCGCTCCCGCTAAGCGGAAGATTATCTAAATAGACTCCGTGCTACCAGGGAGTGGAGAGAGGGAGGACGGGATCGCGGGACGAGGGGAGGCCCGAAACGAGGCGGTATTTATACGTCGTGTCTTTTGGAGAGCCAGTGAATCCGCGACCAGGAACATCCCTCCGCGTGGGACTCCGAGGAGGGGACACCGGATATCGTGGATCTTTCGTGTTTACTGGCCTCCGAGGAGTTCGACTTTTCAGCGTAGTTGGACCGGATCACCGAGTGGGAGAGATTCTGGTGTACACACCGCGTGCATTTAGATCTGTGACGAGCAACCGGCGACGCGATCACGATTTCTCGGTGCTGGTCGCTCGACTCGCTTAGACTGTACAACTTTTACGTTACGGCGCGGTGTTTGAACGTACAATTTGTATAGTTGTAGGCAAAGCTCGTGTAGTTTTAGATTAGATAATACCGTAGAAAGGCTTGTATCGGTGGTAGCGGAAAAAAAGGTTGCTCATCGTTGATATAGATAACAGGGACACTTCGAGTAAAATCGGAGTTTGATAATTAGAGCATTAAGATGTTATCTGGTTCTTCTGGTTGAGGAGGTGCGGGGAATTTTAATATTCCATATGATTGTACGTTTTGTACATTTCGAGTGTTCCATATTTTTCCGGGGAGTTGTATGTATAATTTAATCCGCTTATTATAAATTTCCGTGGTACGCGATCGAAAAATTCATTTATTAATCGCATCGTCGATAAAAGAACTCTGCAAATATTTATGAAGGTTCTTTGAGTTCAAGCATTTCCAAAGAACAAAAAGATAATTAATAAGCTGAACATAATTGGGAATGTCGCAGTTGTATATTATCCGTCTATGCGCGATCGTATTTCTGATTCCTTTCCGTTCTATCGATAATTATCGTTCGCCGCGGAAACCTAAAATCCTAGCGCCGTCCATTCGTGCAATAACCGAGCTGAACCAGTAGCCAAAGAGAATTAGAATTATCGTCGGGTAAATAAATTTACTACCACGGCGCTGGTTAGGTATTCGTAATTGGTAGATCATCGAACGTTACGTTTGCACGTGAAAAAGAGAGAGAGACAGAGAGAAAAAAAAACGGAGTTATCACGCGAGTGACGCCGGACTTCGTTAAATTGATTCTTCACGCACGATTAAACAGGGATACCGTGCTAATGATCAGCACGAAATAATTCACTGTTGCAGCGAATCCTTGTTGCGATTTCCATTACTCCAATGAGATTTCCAGTATCTATAAATATCGGAATTCATGGAGGACGGAGATCCTCTTTCCTGCGATATTTCCACGAATTAAAAGCGTTTCGCGTACGCGAAAATTTATTATCCGATAACTGAACGGCGTCCCAACTGCACCGGCGTCGATGTGAAAAATCGCGTTCGAATATTTTCGCACCTGTCTTCACACAGCTGCCAAAACCGATCGCCGTTCGTACCGCCGCGCGGAATTCCTCGGTCGATGGCGTAACAGCGAACACAATCGTCGAAAAACACGTCTTGTGGCATTCGTTTAGCCAACAGCGAGAAATAATGTACATATAAGAGCGAAAGAATTCGATCTTATTTACGTTTACCGTGCACGGAAACCGAGCAGGTGTTGCTCGTAAGTTCCAGAGAGAATTAAATAGTAGATACGAAGGAACAATCGAAATGCGTTCAGTGGCCGTTAGTATTTAGACGCGTTGCAATTCAGATTAGGACCAAATACGATTACAAGTTTCTAATTTCACTTCGCTTCGTCTCGTTTATATATACCGTGGCTCAACTATGCAAATAGTTATTAAACAGAACGTTATTTCAATACTGCGTTTAGAAATGAGCGAAACCAACGGTCTACGAGCAAACGCGAGCAAAGGTAACCGTGGATCGCGCGTTGCGTCACGGGCAACGATACTTTTTATTATATCGCTCGAATTAAAAAGAAGAGAGGAAGAAAAATGGCACGTGCATCGAAGCGATTCACCACGCGTCCGTACGTGTTCTTTTATCGTCCCGGGGATCAAGATTCGTCCTGGATTTTCGCGCGATTTATTGTCCCCACGGTGATCCTCTATGAAACGAGGAGTAAAAACGTGGCAGCGCCCGTTACGGCTCATCGTATCAGCGCAACGTAATGGGCCACGACGTTAGAGAGGACGGAAGAGCGAAGGAGAGAAAGGGAGGCGAGGCGTGCACACGCATCCTCGTGCACAATGCCCTCGGACTTCGTTCTTACCCTCGAGAGGATCGCGACGAGGAGCAGAGCAGGGCTTCCGGCATCGCCGAGATTACCCGGCGAACTTCGACTTTCACCGATCGAGAAAAAGTCCCGATCTTTTCCTGCTCGAACAACGGCCCCGTGGTGCAGCGCGGGACGATCGAACATTATATTCATAAATAGCGGCCCAACGTGCACCATTGTACTTTCTCGTGTGGTTATCGTTGCCGAGCTAGTTCCACGGAAGGATACGGTTCGTGATTCTGGTGCACACCGGGGGGAGATTTTAACAGGTGGAATTATTATTTGTACATGCATCCAGCCTCGATCCCGAGATAGCGGGAGGTAGATGGGAAGAGTGGATTTTCTTTCGCGAACGTATGACGGGGCTATCGAATAAGCTATTGCTCGGGATCGACGTTTGATCAACTCCTGCTAGGAGTCGATCGACCGGCGATCAACCTTTTGATTAACGTTTGGCTTCGGGGAGAGATGTATCGCGATCGAGTTGCACTTTAAAGGGGTAATTCTAGCAGGTGATTTATTTTAATTGAGACGTTCCTAAGAATGGAAAACGTGGCTCGTATTTTTAACACTGGGACGTGGAGGGTACCGCGTTGTAATTCGTGCACGTCGCTCGTTCCAAATGGAACCCGTCCTGTATTTTAATTTAATCCCGTGACTAGTTTCTCTTAAATAATTCTGCATATTTATAAATTTATAAATTCCACTTCAGTCCATTCTGAAATATTTCTGTAGAAGCACGTATCAGCTCGGCTAATGCAAATAATTAAAAATCCATAAGCTGATAAACGATGTAACCAGAAATGTTTGTAGTCGTCGACTCGCAGTAAAGATTGCGTGAAACGGCGTGTACTCACTCCTGCAAGGGTTCGAAAACGCTTCCCTGGATGACATCCACGTAATTCCGCTCGAGAAAGTATTCCCGTTCGATGGACGCGCAGATATCCATAACAAGCACTTCCTCGAACCGGTGATGTTTCGTGCACAAAGAATTATCATCGACGGATTTCCACCGCGATGATACTAGCCGGAGAACAGAACCACCACGCGTAGCAAATCGGAGCGGAGATTTTCCTGGCCGTTTAAACCAGTCGCGGCGTACGTCGTTCCCGTGCGATCGTTGAATCGGCGTCGCCCGATCACATACATTACTCGGGAGTAACGCAACACGGATAACGATAATAAATGTTCCACAAATCTAGACGCTCCAGTTCTGTCTTCGATCGAACCGGCTCTTTCTAAATCGATTTCAGAATCGAAACGTCCCGTTCGAAAAGGCACGCTGCTTTCTGGCTCGATCGGAGCGGCTCGGCCACGATCGGCGATTTATCGAAAACTTTTCACCACGCTGAAATCGACCGAGGCGAAATCGAGATTTCGCGCAGTTCCGCGGGAAGCCTTATCTCGACGAGATAATATTATCATAATATTGTATTTATACGTGTACACGAGGAGTTTCGTTCTGCAGATCGCGGACGATAAACAGATCTTCGTAACGGCGAACGAAATGTTCCCCGTTCCCGTTTCGGACCACTAGCTTCGGGAGAGGTAATCTTAAAGTCAATGTGACTAGATTAGCAGATCACGAATTGATTTTTTTCACCCACGAACGAGGAACAGGAACGCGCACGCATGCACGGCCGTATACGTACAGGGAGGATTCGCGCGCGTGCGAACACATGTACAGGCATCAAGCTGGGAGCATTCTTCACGATTCCTCGGGCACGCGAGATCGCTTTCCTCCGATCTTAATTAATCACGAATGCACTTGGAATTAAACGCACGGGATGCAATCGCACATGGCGACCATCCGAGAGAGCACTTTCACTCGAGGACTTTTTTTCGCGGACGGATCGATTTTTGGCTGCCACCTTAATTGATCACGAGATCGGGAGAATCGAACGCTACGGCCGACAGTCCGTGAAACGAGGAACGCGCGACGCGAGCCGCACCGCGATAAAAATATTTTTCCTTCCCACTGGCTTCGGCGGTTTTATCTTAATCGGCCGTAAGTGCACACGTATTTCGTTTATCAGTTCGCGAGAAACGACACCGTGAACGGTTTGATTCGCTCGACGAGCTCGGGCCCCTGTTGCAATGGGAACATTAATCTCGTCCACTTACTGGACGCGGAATTGTATTCCGTAACAGTAGCATATTAAAGATGCTAATGCGAACCACTTAAACCAGTTTCAGCGAAGAAACCGAGCCATTCCGTTCGTTCTCCAAGGGACGATCGATCGATTAATTACTCACGCAGAACGGAGCCTCTCGCTAATCGGCGAGAACGAAATGTCTGCTTTCCCCGTCAGAAATGTTCGAGCTTTCCTTCTCCGAGAAGCTTTCGGTTTCTAACGGCCACAGCTCGATCCTCATCCTCTGAACCACTTAACCTCTCCCGATCTCCCACCGTCCACGCTAACCAGTCTAAACTCTGCTCGTGCGCACGTACCTACCGGACCTTGCACAGGATGCACCCGACGTCGGCGATCGCGAATCTCGTCCACGAAAATACGGAGCACCGAACCACAACCGATACCGCATCCGCGAACACACCTCTCGGCGAGACACTCCGCCGTGACTTCTATCCGAAAATCCGCTGACCCACCCAGGAGGGGCCGTAAATCCTGTTCCGGCCGATGGATCATCCGCGTGCCGCGGTATTTCTCAGCCCGGTGCACGAATTTTCAGGTCCAGCAGGCAGAAAGAGGCACGCACCTTGGGATATCCCTCGTCCGGTCGGTGAAGTTCAGTCGACGATCGTTCCACCGAGAGACGAGTCGCGTTCTAGCCGTGTCCAGCGGGCAGACCAGGTCCGAATTAGCTGCGAGACCGCCGGTGGAATCGGTGCGGCAAAGAGCACAGCCAGTGTCGAGGACGACGACGGCGACGATGAGCAAGTGTGCTCCACGGATCCAGACGGTTGGGACCGCTCGGCGACGCTCAACCGTTCTGGTGTAATCGAGGCGATATACACACGGCCAATGCGGTTTCACGGCAGAGAAAGAGAAGGAGCGATCGCACGAGAGAGAAAGAGAGAGAAAGAGAGAGAGAGAGGGAAAGAGAGAGAGAGAGAGGGGGACAGAAAGAAAGATAGAAGGGTTACATCAGATCACCGAGACACGCTGCACGTTTCACAGCCGAGACGACAGACCGATCGAGAACGGATCTCTGGTGTTCGGTTGGGCCGCGCGAACGTCGACGGCGACGACGAGTTGGAGGCCGATAAATGGGCGTCCGGATCCAGCTGGGCACCACGAAGCTGGTCCGATTCGACACGAGAGACCATGGCGTATGTGCACGAGCCGAGCCGGACCGCCACGGCACGAACCGATGCGAAGGAAACCTTCAACGTCGCGAGAGAGTGTGCGAGAAAGACCCGAACGGGGCCCAATCTCACTAGAGGGGACCTCTATAGCGCCTTTCCCCTAACTCCGTACACCGCTGCGCTCGACGTCTGCGTGCGACCGTCGGAATTCACTCCTCATCGCGTTTCTGAAACTCTTTCTCTGTTCGTCTTCGTATCAAACTTCTGTTTCATCGAATCGTTGTTTTATTTTACTTTTTTCTCCTTAATCGAAGTGCGATTCGGTTTCTGAGACTGACTCGATGTGAAGGGTGCAGTTGTACTGTATCGTGTGACGCTGCGTGTTTTCGAGTAAAAGTTGTTCGAACGACACTTTTCTTGGGTTCGATGATAATTATACGAATTTGGTGTTCCTTTTAATCGATGATTTAGTAGCTTCATTTGGTTTTGGACCACTGGGAAATATGTATAATTAACGATTTCATTTTGGCGGGAATGAATCGGGATTTAAGCGTCGTTTGTTCGGGTTAGAGATAAATCGATCTTATGGTGTTTCTATTTGTCTATTTTATTATCCTTTACAATTGTGTTTCGCAATGAATTCGCATGGTGTCTAAAGTAACAAAGAACGAAATAACAGTGGAAACTAACGCGAAATCGTCGACGCAAGAGGAGTCGACTATATCACATTCCCGATAACTCTGATAACTTCATAAGACACGAATACGTCCGCAGAGTACTATAAACATTCTTCCATTTCAAAAACAATATTTCTAATCAATGCCTTTGTTCGCATCGCTCAACTCTTGCTGAGTGGTCTTTCAAATAGGGACAAAAGAAATTTCGTGTCTTTTCCTTTAACCAAGATAAAGATTTTGGAGTAAACGTTCACAGTCTCTGAATCGATACAATAGCACGCGTTTAATTTTAAATCAGTCGTACGGTATCAGAGTTTTTCTCGAAGGACACTCAGCACGAAACGCGAAGTTGTTCCAACAACTTTTTGTTGAACCGATTCCTTTCCTGCAACATGCGCCGTGTTAACCAGCTCGAAAAGTGAAATACCAATGCACAGATATAATTACGGTTTGATAATTTATTCAACGCGCCTTAACACGACGCGCGCAACATTTCACGTCGATATAAATCTGCAACTTTATGAATATTCACATTCCTTCTTGCTATTGTTGTTTTTCGCAAGCATTTTATTTCCATCCCGCACGTAAGCAATATTTCACTATCAATTGTACGTGAGGAATCTTTCGACTAAACCCTCAGATAAATCACGGCTGCATAATTTAGAATAATAGCAGAACTTGTTTTTCCTTCTCTATCCGGCTATCTCTCGTCGATAGTTCTCAATGCTAAATCCACATTTCCATTTCTGATCCTCTTCCACTCTTTTGAAATTACATACGCCGTACAGTTTCTAGTCCTTCATCCTCTTAAACTTTTCCAGATATCATAACTTCGCGATCCACGCGTTCAACGTACATGCTCATTGTAAGCAAATGATTGCCACTTATATATTCAAACTGCAGCCTCTCGGACTTCTTGAGCCCCTTCCGGTTCTAATGGAGTAGGACACTAACTCATTATCCCTTGATCCAACCGTTTCGCGTAAGTACGAGGAAAGCGATGCGCCTCTTCTTCGTTGAAAGTCTGTCGATGTTGCCTTTGCCAGCTACGTAACAACATCACCAAAAACTTATCGTTCGCGTACCATCTTAGGAGACGGTGGAAACGAATATACATACCCCCTTGGAGTAGAGCAGAGAATTTTGATGGTCCGAGAAATTGAGAGGGGTCCCACGCATTCATACTTCTATATTTATAGCTTTTGGACTAGCCCCGACTCCAAACGCGCATCTGTACGAAACGCATCTGCTGTTCTAGGACCAACGCGTCGCTACAGCGCATTATATTCATCGGTTAATCAGTAACCTATATAGCGACATAGCGATGCTCTATTCCTTTACGGAATAGCAGTAGATGGAATATCCGTGATCCCGTTGACATTAGATATGCCTACAATAACGAGGAGTTCCACGTACCTACTGGCAGATCGAATGCCAACTATGGCATAAATTCTTCTCGTTGTAGTGGTTCCGATCGAGGATACCATTACTGCTATATTATTCTTCAAACCGATTTGGTTACAGCAATATTTCTCGGAGGAATCCTTCGATCATCTTTCTGCGTTTCAATCGATAAGATTATTGTTGGTTTGTTCTCTTGCTATTTTTTTGCTATAGCTGAACTCAATCACCAACCATGACTCAAGTAAAGAGCCAAAGCAGAGCCAATAAACTTGGATTAAAATGATGGAATAATGTTAATGCAATTGAATTACAACATTTTATTGCTCAACCAAGGTATGACTGCGATCATCTTGTTGTTTCAAAGAGAATACCTCGTCCATTACGCAGTGAGCTATTGTGTTTGATGACTATAGGAATTTAAACGGCTCGCGTGAGCTTTGCAGTGTTCCATTGAATTGCGGGCCTCCCAACATTCCATTATTAGTGCTCGATCGAAGAATTTCTGAGCACGTATCATTTAAAATAACGAAAGCGTTATTGTTTGCAGTCTTGACACTTAAACGAAATTAATTACGTATTCTGATAGCCCAAATAGTTAGTTTACAGACTTATCGCGCAGTTCAGGCTCATTCGACGTAGTTACTGCATTTATAATTTCACTGTTAACTTATGGGAGCTTCCTGCAGTTACATTTACATAACTTTACACGACTTAACATTTAGCGTGCACGAAGAGTATCAGCCTTGTTTAGTGACTGCATTATCAGTCACAGATCTTATATGATTTCAAGGGGTTTATTTGCATTTGCGGTACCAAAATGGCTGCTCGCCGCGGAAACCGCAAGCAGGTAATTCGAAACCATTGAACTACATTTTCCACGGGTTAATCACCGACAATGCTCGACTCTCGATATATGTTCGCTATGATATCCCTGCGTTGTCAAGGTACGCTTTACTAAACGACTGCAATTCTTCCATCGTTACCTACACTCCGTCGATGGTTGCGAAATACGTATCAAGTTTAACTAACTCCTTGGCGTAAAAACACTTTATGCGATGCATAATAGATTGTGAGCTGCTTCAGGCTCCAGTTCATTATTATTTCAGACTTTTCTTATAGTCTATCATATGATAAATTAAAAGTGGTTCATCATTTTTATTTCGAATTATGGTTGAACAAAAGTTCTTCCTTCATTCATGTTAAAATGATGTTTTTCAAGTTTAGTCAATAAATTTAATAATCACATTCTGGTAATTTGCAGTTCATGGAGTGTATATGCGCCTCTTTTAAAATCAGAAATCAGTGTTAAAGAGTAAAGAAACACCTCGAAAATTGAAAGAACCGGCACAGTAATTTTGAGTCACAAGGGGAAGGGAGAGGAGCGACCGAACGCTGAACACGGCGCCATTAACAGTACCCAAGGTGATACGTGTATGTCACTGTACATTAGTATCGAAGATTTTCACAAGTGGTTAAAATAATCGAAGTCTGGCGACTGAGGTCCAAGAAAAATATCGTCATGGTCAGTTAACATGGAAAATTAATTTTCCTCGACAGATGTAAGTAAACATTTCAACTGACATATCTTCGTTGTTAGTGACACATCGAATGGTGCAGGAGATAATTGATTAATGAATAAATGATTAGTGATTTCCGTGTATTGATGCATAAAAATATCAAAATACAAATTCCAGTTGTATTTTTATAATTGTAGAGAGAAACATCTTTATTAGTTTCTTCTTGTGCTTAAGTGATTCTAGTGTACTCCCGTGTGTATGCGTTTCTGGACAAGTTTTCCATCTTTGTAACTAGAATGTATAATGTCACCGATTTTAATGTTTTTATTCGTACAGTTCCATCAAGTATTTAATTACTATATGTAATAAAAACTTTGGAACTGTATTAATATTTTAATTAAAAACAATGTATTTCTTGGGCTTCTTCATTGGTGTCTTTTCATTTGTAGAGCTTATATGTTGGTAAGCCTGTTGCATGTCGACGCCCAAGCGTTGAATGCATTAACAGCAAGTAGGTGGCATTAATCAATTGGATCATCTTCAGTCACTGGTGGCTAATGAATTTGATAATTGTGTTTGCACGTGTGTTTTTATTTTAATAGAAACATGGTAATGGTCCAGTCCTGTTGGTCACCATTTGTTTGGACCAATAACATCAAAGCAGGATGCAAAGCTATTGCCTTTTACACAATTGTATGTATTTTCCAGCTTAATATTATTATCTTGCCACATTAATATTTTTTTTCTAGTGTTTACTTCCACACCTCTTGATATTTATTGTATGACTTTCTTTTGTTTTAGGCCATTAGTGTAATATCAATTACATTAGTCTGTTACCAATTAAATGGAGGGGACTCGACTCAGTTGTACAATCCTTTATTCGAGGCTGATATTAGAGGATGTAAGTTGTAAATTGTATGTACAATGAATGCAAATATCGTTTCATTCACACACTGTATGATTTTTCAGCTATGCAAATTGTTGGAGGCTTCTTCAACTGTTACTTCATACTATTGATCATATCAGGAGGTTTGATGGTATATGGAATAAAGCAGGGAATAAGAGGATGGTTACTTCCATGGCTTATATTGTGGTTCATTGTATGTCTATTCCAATTAGTTTTTGGACTTTGGCTCGTAGGAGGCTATTACATTTATGTAAGTTTTATATACATATAGTGAAGTATAATGTATTATTACATTGAGATTTTCTACTAAACTTACAATTGATATTTTAAACTATACTTTTAGCTCGAAGCAACATTTGCTGCAATGTGTATTTGGTTGTGGATGTCATACAATGTGAGTAGTACATACAGTTATACAAAATCATTAGTTATTACATTTTCTTATTGCTACATATAATGTAATCTATTATATATCTAATTCTATGCTTTCAGGTATACTGCTGGTTGGTTGTACTGTCGATGTACAAAATATTTGAAAAATTACAGTCTCCAAATATAGAACTTCTATGGCCTTAAATAGTACCATACATTAAGTATAGAATATAGAGTACATTGATTGACACCAAAGTAAGATACAGTGTCCATAGAAATGAATATAATTTTTTACAGAACGCCCCTTTCTTTAAAAAGGGAATCATCTATACTCAGAAAAATAATATTTAAAATAATTTAAACCAAACAAAAACAATATTGTTTGTTATATGTTCATAACTTGATTATTTATTTTAACATACTTGTGGGTATGAATATTGCAAACATGTATGTAGCTTATCTAAGTGTCAGTAATGTACAATTAATTTGATGCCTCGATGGTATTACGATTTACACATTTTAATAGAAGACTGATATTGGTCAAAGGAAATGTCCGTCCAAATTTCAGAAATTTTTATAGTTTACCTAATAGATTTTATAACTGGTTGCTTTACACAACCAACAAAGAATGTTAACGAATAAGAACATTCGCTATGAATTTTTATACAAATTGATATTGTACAATACTTGTATATAACTTTTTGCATCTGATTTAAATAAAAATAAAACAATTCAACTATAATAATATAAACCATACTTAATGCAAGTTCTCGGAACGATCGCAGTAACATAACCGAATTTGATCATTAATGATCATAAAGTCCGTGTATTAAATACTTCTTACCTTTACTCCAAACTTACAACTTTATCATTAATAATGTATAACAGAACAATATAATAATAAAATCAATCATATTAAAATTATACGCGCACGAGACTTAATTATTACTTCATTTAACCAGATAACACAGCGATTGGCACGCCAGTGGCAACGGATAGAACAAATACCGTGGCAAAATTATACTAAGACGGTGCTCATATTCAGTTCTTATAACAGCATAGTCTTAGCATTGGGGTGAAATTTGTGTTACGACACTATTATAGGAATAATAAAATAATAATATAGGAGTAATACGTATAATAAGATATTATCTACGTTATATGTATTATACACGTAGACAAATTTCTGCGCACGATATTTGGGCGAATATACACCATAACACAATAGCACGTACCTTTCCAAGAAAAATACGCACGAGAACTTTCCTGGAACTCGTACTTTCGAGACGTGTCTTCTGTAGTAGATTTTCAATTAGCTGATTTGTTTACAGTTGAAGCAGATAGCGAAATACCAAGGCCGCAGAATGAAACGTAGAAACGTAGTTGGAAAGCTACGTTCGAGCGCCTTCGGCCTCGTTCGAACGTCTTCGCGCTCGTTCGGTCGCTTCCGGTACATGCGGCGAGCGACACCGGCAGTCAGTTCGCGTCGTCCTCTACTGGCGGTGAGACGTATGTCGTACGCTGCTGCCGATATAACTTTTCGAGGTACGTTTATACGCTTGCTTATCGACTGCGTAGTATATTTAATCGTGATTCTATTAACATCTTTATTGTATAATTAATTATGTTTAATCGCTGCATACTCAATTAAGTATTTATTCAACATTATCATTATAAATATAAATATAGCTTTCAGTTTCCTTTTTACTTTTTCATTCTGTATTATTTGTGACTTTAGTTATTATAAAATCTCGTCGTAACTAATTTTACTTTTGTGCATTTATCTGAATTGTTCTGTTTTTCTTTGTTACAGGTTCTTAATGGGTTATATCTTACAAACAATGGATACGACGAGTAATATTGTACTGATATCTAAAAGAGGTGACAAGAGGAACGTATGGTATAAATTTATGTATCTCTTTTATTGATTGATTGTTAACATTATTTGTTAACATTTGATATATAATTTATACTGTATAATGATACATAATTGATATATTTGATACGTAATTCGTAATGTATAACAAATAATCACAGTAGATTTTTTATAGATCAGTCATGTTTTATTATTATGAGTTCATAAATAGTTTATAATATTTGAATATAGTTTACAATATATTCAAACTTTATAAACTATTTTATTTATGCATAATATTTTATAAACATATATATACTTTTACATAGCTGAATAATTTAGAAAGAAAGTAATATTTTCTTTGATAGACGCTCGATTAGGAAAAGACGAAAAATCATATGAAAGTAAAATGTGTGTTGTTTTTATTTACACCCTTTGTTCCCCTACTAACAATGTTTTCTTCCAGCAAATTTTGGTGACCGCGCGCAATGCGGTCGGTAGAGTCAGTGCTTGTTGCGATAATTTTAATATTTCATAGAGCACAGCTGCTCTAATTTTAATTACATTTTTTTTATAATAATTATACGCGAAAAAGTAGAGTCAGTGTTTTCTTCGTATAAATGGCAATAGTATTGTAGTCTTTTATTTATTACTTTTTTGTTCCTAATTTTTTTTTTTAAATATTTGCTGCCTCGGTATTAGAGTTATTGCTGTCTTCCCAAAGGATCTTGCTGTGCTACAAAAGCCAAAAATGTAAGTATCTTTCGTACTTTATTTACAATTCCAACTTTGTTAAGCTTTTAATCTTTTTGACTACAAGATTGACGTAATTCCAAAATTAATTACAATGAAGTAAATTAATAATTGAAAATATTAATTAGAACTTTGAAAGGCCAAATTATGATAATATGGTTTCTGTTTAAGATTCTCAGCTACTTCTACCAATGGATTGATCTACCATTTCTACCCTGACGACAACGTTCATGATGTGCTCCTAGAGGTAAGCAACATTTCTTAACATTTATTCCTAACTGATTCATTGTGTTGTAACATGAATTTTAATTCATAATTTGACTTTTTTCAGGCATTTACCATACCTTCAACGCCTTCCCTGAGGCAGTAGCAGCGGAAGCAGTTCCTCCAGATATCAGCATCATCGATTTATGGTCGGTGAGTCGCATGCCTTTAAGTTCCTCTGGTCACTCAATCATGTCGTAGGACGAAAGGTCCAAATCGGCACGGGTGACTGGTTGTAATTACGTAGAATTCATTTTATGAGCATAGTGACCATGGATATACAATAGATATATCCATGAGTAGTAACATTTATTTTATGTGTGTTATTTATTAGATCAGGCTAGGTCTTCTTGCACTTCGCGGTTTTAAATGTCATAATATAATAAGTACTGATACTTGATAATTAGTGAATGAATAAGTATGAATATTATAATAGTTATATTAGATATGAATATATATAAAAGTGCAATATTGTTATATTCATAATATAATAGAATAGTAATAGTAATATATATAGTAATATATATGAGAACTGCTTTGTCATAGCAGTACATAGTGGTGAAGTCGGATACCCTCCGACTTCGTATCTGCAATAATTATAATTAGTGTGCAATAATGTTGACAAAGATCACTATTGATACAAAGATATGTAACATATACTTTAATGTTGATTTAATATGAAATAAATTATTGAGTTTGTATTTATTGCAAATTGAATGCATGAAATAAATCATATATATGATAAATATCATATATATGGAATAGATTACAAATATATAGCGTAGCTTTCGTTATAATTAAAGTTTGATTATCGAAACTATGTCATATAGATGTGCAAGAAGGCATTTTGCGTCGAGTAGATCTTGAAGTCAAAGCATCGAACTTGAATATTATTTTCATATTTTAGAATGATTGCTTTGATGATGAGATCGCTCGAAAATAGTACATTTCTTATAAAACTAGATATTATTCTATAGTTAAATTGAATATTGTTCGAGACAATGATAGAGACACTTTCCAACTCCTTCTATCATTATAATGTACGGAATATAAAATAATTGATTTTAAATTTAATTTTAATTTCGAATTTAACTTTGATTTTAAATTTAATTGTAATTTAAAGTTTATCTTTAACTTTAAATTTACTTTTAATTTGAAATTTAACTTGAATTTGAAATATAACATTGAATTTAAATTTAATTATTCTTCAATAAATGTCAGTCAATAAATGAACTTGAGTTCATTGTCGAGTAGCGAAGTGTTACCACTACAGCGTCCCAGTATTGGCCTCTATCCCGTTGCGTAAGGCCCTTGGTTATTCCAAAAGGCAGACGGGGTAGTCCGTCACCCCCACCGAGGGCATCGGTAGTGGTGGACTGCGTACTTAGATTACTGCACTGGGTTCACTGCCGGCTGATTGGGCGTATCCCAATCCCTGCCTCAAGGAGAGGTCGTGCCTGGGTGTCACCGTAGGCACCTGGTCACGTTAAACATTTCGCGGACGTGAAAATACGTCAACTGGTACTGGTGGCTGTAGTAGTAACCTCTTATGGGTTTGCTTTGATTATTTTTGAGATTAGATCGAGGGAGGGTTCGCTTCGAAGGAAGGGATACATCCCAAAGGATGTCGATCATTTTTTAGGGTGAAGAATCCTTCACTTTGTTCGCGTCGTGCCGCGTACTTTAATTCTATTCTATGCATTATAATGCTATAATGAATTGTCAAGCTTCTTTCTCATTTATCGATCAGTATTTAATAATTGGTAGTTAGTTACTCCACTGCACAGAGCATTTCTTGCTTCATGTCTGGTTAGTTTGTTAGTCGTCGCTATGGCGTCCCAGTACGGGTGCCCTGCCCCGTCCGTAAGGCCCTCGGCTATTCCGAAGGGCAGACGGGGGAGCCCGCCACCCTCACCAAGGGTATTGGTAGCTGCGGATCTCGCTTAGGGGTTCGTGGCGCGCTAATTGAGCGTATCTCAATTCCTGCCTCATGGGAGGCCGTGTCTGAAATGTTATTCGATGACATTCTGGTCACGTTATCCATTTTCGCGGACGCGAAAATGCGTCAACCACGCTGGTGGCTGTAGCGGCATTGTTCAAACTCTGTGCAGCGTAATAACTATCAATGAACAACTTTTAATAAAGTGTTAACCATTTTAATTAGATCAGGATTTTCACGTTTAACCCTTTCCGTGTTCGTTGCCAGGACCCCATTCACGTGCCCAGGTGCTACTTGGATGGGGAAAAGGCAATGGGCACGATGATTGTAACTAATGAAATGTTTTTTTCGCGGCTGACGTGCTAGTGTATCGTGCACGACGTATCTTCCACATTGTGTGTGTGTGATTAGGCCGTGGAAGTGCGTCGTTTCCATAGAAACGATTTGCTATTACTTATAAATGGTACCGAATTTACTCTTAATTACAATAATGGTACCAATTTCAATAAAATTCTCATCGCTAATATAACTTGTATTTTGTAGAAAATACAGATTTTTTCAATGTCTCAAATCTCACATTAGACATTCAAACGTAGATAGAAACGCTTTACTGGCGTTGTACGCAATGGTCGCTAGTTTCGTCAGTTGATTACAGCACTGGTACGTACCATTAGAGTGTGCGAGGTTGTATGCCAAGCTCGGGTGTCGGAGGCGTCCCGGGGCGTTCTCTCTAGTGTAGGATTTTGCGCCCGAGTGTTTGAATGAGAAATTTCCGGGGGTTGAACGAATGTGTTGGTGTGAGTCTTTTGCCATTTTAAATATAGGGCTAGGTAGGTAGGTAGTTTACTTCTGGTATGTATGTCTGTTAATAATAAGTAGGTAGGGCCGGGCAGGTTGACCACAGTCTCCGATCGGGCAGGCGCGTTTTTCGCGTGGTTCAACCTGTTTCAGGGAATTAGATTTGAAAGATCGACGGTATAGCTGGCGCGAACGGGGGATGCCGTTCGCCACTGGCTTTACTCGATCGATTTTTCGAATCGACCCGCGGTCGTGGTCGCGATTTGACGAAACGAACGTTTCTTTCTGCTCGAGGTTTGGCACGTTTGCACGAAACACGATTTCTCAAATCGTTGCTCGTCTGCGTGTGTAGAAAACTTTCGCGATTTATATTTTTATTTCACCTTTGTATGTTATTCTTTGGTTTGCGTTCAGGAAATCTCGAGCTTAGATATAAGTTTCAGGGTTTTTTTTATTACTGGGCTTCAAGCCCGAAGAAAGAAGAGGCTATATGCCGAAGAGGCCCGGAGAAGAGGGCAACTACTAATGATTATGCATTTGGAAGTAATTCTCTGAATGCAAAGTCATTCTTTGTTACTACTTTGTCACTGTGCTCATATTTGTGTAGTAGTAGTATAATCTAGCCAGCAGAATGCTGGCTCACCAATTGGGGCAAATCACGGTTTCAATTGTAGCGTTGCGTATAATTAATTACGGTTCTTGTTAGAGTTGCGAACAAATCCAAATCGCGTTTTTATTAGAGTTGCGTTCAACTCCAGATCGCGATTTTTATTAGAGTTGCGTATTCATCCAGATCGCGATTTTTATTAGAGTTGCGTACGAATCCAGATCGGGAGTTGTATTAGAGTTGCGTATTAATTGATATATCGGGCTTTGAATTAGAGTTGCGTAGAAGTGATAATCGCGTTGCTCTTTTAGTGTTGCGAACTATGAGATCGTGATTGTTTGTTGAATATATAATTATTATTTGCTAATGTTTGTTTCGCGAATAATGTTAAATTGTATTTGCTATTTTAATATATACTAATAATTCTTAATTAGTTTTATAGTGTTGCGATTTACATGTATCGCGTGTAATTGCATCTTGTTTCTTGTAGAAATAATAGTTTTCAATTGTTATGTTCCTGATTCCATTTAGTGTTGCGATAATGAATCACGCGTTTCTCGATAGTGTTGCGATTAATAAGTTGCCCAAATATTCCACTGATTCTGTGGAAACATTATCCAAAGGATCTACGTCGCACCAGAGTGCGATATCGCATCTACAAAATCTTTCACTTGTGTTGTGGAAGTGTGATCTGGCATATAGAGTCACCACAGTAGCCGATGGGCTACATTGCACCGTGGTGACATTGCACTTATGCAGATCACTGTTTAAAAATCTCTTTTATTAGCGTTGCGTGCTTAAATTGTGGGTGTACAAATTAGCGTTGCGAATTAAGGAAAGCGCCCTGAAGTGGCTGCTCGCGAATTGCTTTTTCATGACACACCCCGCGTTTAAATTTCAAATTTTCTTCATTTGTTATTTAGTAAATTAGTGTTGCGAATTATGAAGAGCGCCACAATGTGGCTGTTGTCGCGATTAATTTTGCTCACTTTGTTTCTTGATATGTAAGCTGTAGGAACATGATGATTATTTCATGTGTAATACTGAATAATAATATACTGAATAATAAATATACTCAATAATATTGAATTGTTTCTGTGTTGGATGAAGATTTCTATTGAATTATTTCTTGTGTTTTCGTTTGATTACAAATCGAGCGTTTGTCAGAAAATATTACACACTAACTTGTTCCGTAAATAGGCATTGTTCATTAAAATATACTTGGTCAGTTTTATTACTTAATAAGTAAGTAATTTGTTCATTTAATATTAATTCATGACTGATCTTTAAATATTCTATATGTGTTTTGTGCATAAGTATCTATTAACTTTCAAAATTAGTGAATGTATCTTAGTGTACAATCTCATATAAATATAGTACCAAAATACTTCTAAGATTTTTCATTGAGATTAATTTTTGATATCAAGATGAGATAGAAATAAAAGTAAATTCAAATTTTTGTTGTATCAATATACATGTAAGAATATATATATCAAATGTATCATTCTAAAAAATGATGTTTCTGTGTTCAATTGCTGTAACATATTTATGATTGTTACATTCTTGTATATCCTGTGTATCTATATACATATATGTGTCTTTTATGCCTGTATACATATATGTATATACACATATGTATGTACTGTTACTAATCCATTGAACAAGTTTGTTACAGATTTAAGATTTTAGAAAAAGATTCAGCGTTTGGAAGCCGCATTATTTATAAAAGGGACTATATCAAGAACTACCTAAATGGAAGTATGACAATATATCTACAACACAAACGAAAGGGAAAATGAAAGAATATAAAAAGGTATAAGGAAAGGTATATTACGAAATCATATTTAAGTGATACATATTTGTATTTTTATATTGTAATTTATATTTTGTTTGTGCGTGCGTGTGTGTGTTTCTATTTTCGCAGGTACTCTTGGCTAACTTTGAGGATCTTGGCGAGCTGCTCTCCGTTTATTATTTTTTCGTATGTTGTACATTTCTGTTTCAGATGCTGCAGACTGAGATTTTGATTTACACATTATAAAATTTTCCATGTTATATTTTTCTGCTACTTCTTTGTAGTGTTCTGGAAATGGTTATTTTGTGTGTTGTTACGTATTCTGCATGGTTTCTATGTGTTACTATGTATTCTGCATGGTTATGGTTGCATGTATCTGCAGTACGATGCATGTGCATGTGCATATCTGCATGTTTGCATGATTTTCATCCATTACTTCTGTTTATATCATAATTTGTAGTTTTAGTAGGTTGTTTAGGCTTCTTGCCAAATAATTTGTTTCCTGATCCAAATTTGTCTTCTTCCTACGTAAATCTATATTTCCAACTTCACTTTAGTTTCGCGAATATTGTATAGAAAACTCCTTTGGCCGTATATTTGCATAGCGATAGCGTTGCAAGTGTACGTTGAAAGGAGATTTCGTTAAATGAAGATTTGCTTAAAAGGAGGGTGGATGGGACGCGGCTAGGGTGGGTCTCCATTGGCAGCAACCTCCACGTGGTGAGACCCGGGTTCTATTTATTTAATATATAATTATTCATTGTATCATATAGTGATATGATACAATTAAAAATTATATAGTAAATAATTAGAAGCCAATGGCTGCCATCGTAGTAATATGTAGGCTAAGTTTACAAAGAAATGAATACCATAAAATAAATAAATGCATAGCATAGAGACATAGTTAAGAACGGAACTTAAAAGTTGCCAGAGCTAAAACAGAAATTTTACGCAGTCGATAAATAAGGTTACGTCCGTTGATAAGACCAATCTTGTATCACTGAGATGCATATGATCGACCACTCGCTCGATGCATTTATCTGTCTTGGAAAGGAGGAGTCCTAGAACTCCTGTACGATTTTAGCGTCACTAAAGTACAACAAGTATTCTGTTCAATATTTCTATGTTTAAATTTTATAATTAATCTTGGTGAAGCAATGCCGACTTCACAAGGTAGGCTACGTCTACGATAGATGGCGCAATGATGTACTCGTGGATACTTCTCTCAACTTATTTTGATACTCAAGCTAGAATTAGAGCATTATTAGAAGAAAATTAAATTCTCTCGCTTTTAATAATAATGTTCGTACAACAAAAATTGTTGCTTCTTTATTAGAATGAGAAGAGTAATTGTTACAACTTCTGCGTCGATATTGGAACTTCTCTTCAGTACTCAAATCAATCATCTTCTTAGCTAGAAGATGTATCTTTATCAAAGTAGAAATAGGGGGAACAATTTTAAAATAAATTATATACTTTTTCATGCCACTTTTGGAGTCACGTCCAATGGTGAGAACAAGAATCTAAATACGAAGTTCACAGAACCGGGATTCACTGATATGTATGAATACATAGCGTTATTGGAAGAAACCAGACGCTTTCTAAGCCTCTCTGAAGTTGTCCTGTTCTTGATACGGTGATTAATGACAACTCGAGAAATCCTCCTTCCGTGGACCACCGTGTTCGCCGTCTGTCGAAGTCGATATTAATGGACCGACGTTAGTGAAATGTTTCGTATCCTACATGTAATTAGTGATCCCGCCTGTCTTCGAAGAAGAGAGAGCGTGCTCGCCTAACAAATTTTCACGAAGCCGATGTTCGCCGCCTATAGAAATTAAGATAATCATCGTCAACGATGATGTAACACGCTTCGAGAAAGTTTTATTTATTAGATCCGTTAACAACGACACCATATCGATCAATACTGACGAAATTCAATTAAACTCATTAGTCGTCAATTCTATTGTCTTCAGTCCTCTCACGCTCGATACCACGCACGATGCCACGCGCTTATATACGCACTATTGTATGTAGTTTGGTAAAAAATGATGTGTTTTAACCAGCAGACATTCTCAAGATTCTTAGGATCATTGTTGTAACGTTTATCGCGTCTAAAGTCAGGCAGAGTAAAAAATTCCGTGAGTTTCAGCCAGAGTAAATTTAATTATTCGTCGTATGACTCGTACCGCATTCGACAGGGAGATAATTCACGGTTGTATGTCATAAATTTGTCAATAATATTATTATCTGACCATTCCTTTTTTTGGATTCTCTCGTTTTCGAAAGGGGAATGATTAATAGCGCACGCGTATCTCCATAATATAATAGTGTTAGAACGGAGAACGTATTGGTCAAGTATCGGGCGAACGAAATTTATAGTCGGGGATGTTTTTTCCTTTTTCTTTTTTGCGACGCGACTTTCGACTGTCGACAATGGTTTCGTGAAAGATGGCAGACATAATAATGTACAATCTTTATTGTCACGACGATACTTTCACTTCTGAGCCGACCACACCCGAAGCAATCGATCGCGATGATCATAAGCACCTATAAGCGTTCGAATAACATTTACCTGCATTTACAGCGGTTCAGGTCTGTTCGAATAACGAAATTAATTGCCAGGTAGAACTGTCCGTTTCGAAATACCGTAACCTTACCGATTATTCGAGAGGGAAAGTACGTTCCGCGTACACGTGCAAATGTACAAGTTCTTGCAAGGCCGTGAAAAAGTTCGTTTAATTTTGACTTGGTTAATATTATTCGAATATTATGGAAGCTAGCTTCTGAAAAAATGATTTTCATCTTATATTTGGATCCCACCAGGTTTGGCATTGAATACCTACTCACGGGTAAAAAGTTTCACGATTGTTTGCTGCGCAGGTAGCGTTTCTTGCAACGCCGTCATTCCTTTCCCGATAGCCCTACATGCGCATACAACCGCATTAAATTGTAGGCGGCGCAGAAGTGCTGATAAGACTGATATCGTGCATGAGGCGTCTATAAATGGCGTGTAAAAGTATGAATGGAACATTCTTCTTCCGCCGATAAAGCGACGAGAAAATGCCTCGCGCTTCTTTATGGCTTCCTTCGAATCGAACTCTATTTGTAGTTCGCGAACGTTGCTCGCGTCTAAACCTACGCGATGATAAATTATTAAATGTCCAATTTAATAAGATAGTACAGTTCTCTTGTTATCATCTGTGTGTATCGGAAATTATTAAACGATACAATGAGAAATGCCTCGATCCGAATGGAACGCAGATTTAAAACGCTACCCCGAGACAAATTGATTAATTGCACGCGGCGAACACCTGGGATGAACGCGAGGTTACTGTCGCGAATATTTGCTCGTTAAAGTGTAATCGATATGAAATAAAGTGGCGATACAGATAGGCGTATCGTTGCAAAAGTGGTTAGAAGATCGTTCGAGCATGAAACTTGGAACCAGTCCCCAGCCGTGCAAAGGAAACGGCACAAATTCTAACGATGACACTCGCTCGTTTCGTAAGTCCACTGTACGCTGATTCGAGATGTCAGATAAGCTTTCGAGGCTTGAAACTTTCGCCGTCCACTCGCTGCGTCCCGCGTAACGAGACGCGGCAGAGTTAATTATTGTTTCGCTTATTACGAGTACGTCAGACGCTCGGCTGTGCTCCAAAAATGCGAGACGCGGTTATGGTAATGCACGTTAACGTGCCCGCATTCTCGAAGAGATACAACGTGACAAATGAAACGAGAACGCGTAACTGATATAAGATCTCTCGAAAATAAGAAAAATTTCCATGACTCACGAATATATGTCCACAGTGTTGTATTAATATCAAAATATCTTCATACTACATAAACTTTGTTCAGCGCAGATATGTACAATCCTGGTACCAGCAAGAATGCAAGTCGTAATTGATTAGGCTCCTTGTAAAAACTTCTTTAGCCTGTCCCCCTTCGTGTACCTTCACGAGCGATATGTTTTATGACAAAGTACTTGTCATGGACCAAGTAACGCGGGATATTTTTGTACTCCACTTAGTTACCATGCAACAAGGCGACATATGAAAACTTGCGTCCTGTTTGAGTCGCGTACATCGACAAGTTAATCGATAAGAGAAAATTTGAGAAAATGAACAGTTCGAAAATTTCAATCACAGCTATGAAAATAAATCATTTGCCAGATACTCTCCCTCAACCTTCGAACCTATGCAAAAAGACGGTACCACGGCGGCCTCGATCGATGGAATTTTTCCGCGGCAAGGTTAAATTCCGCGCGACGCTGATTGCGCGACGTGGATCGCACGCAACGCGACCCTCGCGCTTTATGCGCGCGCGACACAAAGCGAGCACGAGGAACGGAGGCTTCCATCCGCGGCGCGACTCGTCGTGATCTTTTATGAAAGCATAATGCTCGCCGCGGATTCACCTCACAGGGATGCTTCACAGTCATTACGGTCGATTCTGCTCCTTTTACCACGCGTCCCGCCGCGCGACGGACCTTTACCTCCGCCATTCTTTTTTTTTTTTTATCCTCCTCCCCGTCTCACCCCGTTGATTATTCGCGCGTTTCGCACGGTGGAATCGTAAATCGCCGGGCGAGCTTAACGAGCGGTGGACAACGAGTTGTGAAACGGTCGACGAGAAGAACCTGGCTGGCATCGCGAAGAAACGCGCCGATCATCGATCGGTCGCGGCGATTGTAATTGCGCGAGACGAGGGTGAAGTCCTTCGAGCACCTACTTACGCTCTCGATGAAGAACGTTTCAGCGAGAGATTGCCTTTCACGTTTGGTATTCTCGAATATCATCGGATGGACTCGCTTGTTCTTTCTCGTGATTTATGGCGATCGTTTTGGGTTCGATGAATTTCATTTAACACTCTGGGGGTCAAGTGTGTAGATACTTTTATTTCGTTCGCAAGTAACTGGATCGAAAATCGATCTCCCTGATTTCCATGTATGAACGATTACTCAATCAGCGGATGCACCTCGACATCCACGATCGAGCTTTCTTACCGCGCGTTCAACCCACAGCATTCAGTCGCACCACCTCGAACCTTTTCCGTGGAACAGAAATCCGCGTATTCCCACGTGCGCTGTCGTTGATAACCCTTCAGTTATGGTGTCGTCGTGCAGAAAAAACGCGACGGGACCTTTCCGTTCGCGCGAAGATTTCTGCTGTTCCCAACTTTCTAGCTGGCCACGTCGACGATGCGCGCCTCGCCGCGCAGCGTCCCCTTCGACGCGGCTATGATTTACGACGTGTCACAGCCGAGGTCGTCAGTCAAATTGTTTCACATTGATTTTGAGGTCAAGAGGCTCGTACCGTAGCGCGTCTCTGCCCACACGCGTACGTCCCCGCAAAACCATTGTGGTTTCCAGCCGCTTATTTATGCGCGGCTTGGCCGTTTCCGCCCCTTCCGCTTCTCGCGGGCCGTTGACTCGGTTCACTTGGTCGCGCGACAGTTCTGTCGTCGGCCACGGATGTTCCGTCTTCCACCGCGAGCATTGTCAGCCTCCTTTTGTCCCTTCCTCTTTCACCGAGACGGGGCACGCCACTTGCACGTACGCGACTTGGTTTATGCAGCTCCCTATTTTTAGGACACGTACTTTCCGCGCTCGCAGCCACTCGGATTTTCCTCTTTGATGCTCCTCGACCAACCGCCTGCCCCTGAGAGGGTTAAATTTGCCTTTCGACGCGCTACGCTTGTCGATTTGCCCTGTTTTTCTCTCTACCTCTCGCGTCTTCTTCCCTCTGCTAAGGGCTCGCTCGCCATTGTGGATAATGATATTTCTGTTGATTCGCGGCCGAGATGCTTTGAAGAGTTTTCAAAGGAGGCCTCGTGGGTGAAAACGCGGCACGCTGGAACGCTTTTGATGTACGAGTTCCGGGGATGCAATGCACCGTTCCGCGGCTGCTCCTTCACGCGAATTAGGGAAAAGTAGGACGACTTCGCTTTTTACACTGTTGAAATCTGGACGCTCGCGACAGGACGCTGCTGTCTCTTTGAAACGCCGTCTGTCGAGACGTCTACCCACTTTGTACTAACGCTGCGGTCTTTGCAAACGAGTTAATCGAATATACGTAGCGGTAAACTATATTTTAGACTAAATTGTATGAATTTATTAACGACGAGAGACTCTCGTTTGTTATTTCTCTCGAATGCGGTATAAATTGAGAGAAATTTGTGAGAATTTTTTAACGCGAACCCCAAGGGAACGGTTTCTGCATTAAACAATTCGTTCCTTATGCGGCGCTTCCAGAGATATTCAAAATGGCGGTAGACGCTGGTCCACCCTGCATATTTTTGAATTTTTTAAATTTACATCGCATTATTTCGGGGTCTCTTATGCTAACGGGAATCGAGGAACAATGAAAGCTATCGCCACTTACTCGATCTCACAAATGTTCGCGGCGATCGCGGCGTTTCAGATATTTTTTCTAGATTGAATTTTAAATCGTGACTCGCCGGGCCGAGGGTCCACGCTCGAAGTTCAATATTTATCGTCCGATCTCCTTCGGGAAAAATAACACTTCACGAAATGTCGGGCCGATTTCATCTTTACAACGTTCATAGCTTCGGGAAAAGGTCAGGTATTTTTTAAGAAAGCACTCGAGCCGTAATCCAGCGTGCATCCATTTTTCCGTCCGTCAAACGGAT
This sequence comes from Xylocopa sonorina, assembly GCF_050948175.1. Lineage (NCBI taxonomy): Eukaryota > Metazoa > Arthropoda > Insecta > Hymenoptera > Apidae > Xylocopa > Xylocopa sonorina. The sequence continues at coordinate 6,284,187 of NC_135197.1, read as the reverse complement.
CGACGATGCCACCGCTCAAGAAAGGGTAACGTTAAACAAACACATCTCGAAGACAGGCCTTTTGACATCGAAACTTACGCGGCTCGCGTCTCTTCCACTTTGCCAAAACGAACGCTTTTCATTTCGTAACAATACAACAAACTTGCTCTCGATATTACGTGAAATTTTAAACTTGTGACGAGAAAGGAAACGCAGAAATCTATGGGAGTATTCCATCGCTGACGATTATCACTTAGAACAAGCATCGTTCTCTCACTTTTTTATCCTCCTCGTCAAATTTTGTCGTACATCATTTATAACGCAGGTATCGTCGAGCTCGTTAAACATCGAGAAGGGGGTGAAATCGACGATGAAAATAAAAGAATCTCGCAACGACGAGAGCAGGAACTCCTTGCGTCGAGGAGGCAAACGAATTTCGATCAGATTGATTAATGTTGCCGGCAGCCTGCTCGATTAATCGGTCGTCGATTATGCAAATTTTTATTTGCCGCACGCTTCGCGAGAAAGTAACAGGCAAGATCGTAACAGCCATGGAAAATATCGAGAAACGAGGGCTGTCCCGCGATGAAACTCGGTTGGAAAAGGGGCTTTCTCGGAGGAATCGGTGATTTTTGCATCGCGACGCCGCACGCGAGACGCGTATGCAAAGAGAGGCCGGGGCGGCCTCATAACGTATGTATCTCGCTTTCTATCGGAGCCCCCTTGGAACCATATTAGTGCATCCTGTGTTGCGCAAACTGCACCGACCGCCTGCAGTCAGTCTCCATATTAGCCTGCGCGCCGCGTTCGCGTCTACTCATTAATTGGAACATTTCTGCGTAATATTGTATTATTACGGCGAATCATCCGTCATAATATGCCCCGACTGATGAAGAGATTACGCGAAAGCGTACGCGCAGGTTCACGTGCCAAGGTTTCAATTTCACTCCGTATTGGATAATTACTTTAAAGATGCGAAGAATAATTGTTTCGTCAGGGGTGCTGTAATTACTGATGCAGATTGTATTGTTGTTGCACAGCGTGGCCGTGAATTGTGGTTACGAGTGCTTATAGAAATAATGCATCCCTGGTGATTGTTGTGTCGCGATGACCGGATGCTCGCGAAATTGAATTGACCCCGGAAAACACGATTTGCGTAACGCGAAATTGGAGAACGGATCAAATTGAGTATATAATGTAACGTGGAATAATAATAATTTCAAGCTCAAACTAGTTGATGCTTTTACGTAAATAAAAGTTTTATTGTATTCTTGGTTTCGTGAACATTTTGAGTAAAGAATCGTGTGCATAGATATGTTCTGAATTATATTCGCCGGCTAAAGAAAATTGCATACGGACAATAGTAAATTAAAAGTACCGTATGTCTCCGGTGGTGCGGAACAAAGTCACGAATGGACTCTCATTGACCTGATCCTGAGAGCGTACTGTTTCTCCTACGACAAATTAATATCGAAACGAGTAATTGGCAATAATTTGTACACATCGTTCAGATAGGCGAGACGATTGTCCCGATTCCGTGCGTTTTATAATCCGCAAATATAAATCCATCTTTCGAGTCGCCCCCAACGATTCTCAGAAATCAGTCGGCGTTAGTTAACGGTTCAAGGCATCATCGACCAAACCCAGGACAAACGTGCGGCACGTCTGTCCCAGAATTCCGATTTATGACGTGTCTCGGTGCCCTGAGTTCGCACCAAAGCGTCCACGAACTTCGCATACTGAATTCGTACGGGTCAGACCGCGGTTCCCATAAAAGTCTGCGTACTCCACGGTGCTGACGATCTTCACTGCGGACGCGAGCTTCAAGTCGAGTTACTCGAATTTGGCCGAAAGTCAAGCGACGCGATCGTAATCTGAACGTACGCGAGTGTTCGCGGAGACGCGCACGCACATGAGAGGAGCGTAGAATAAATGACGAATGGCGGTAAACGAAGAAGAGAAAAGCGGGGGGCGACGGGGATGACGGGGTGGAAACAATTGGTGGCAATTGAAGCGACGAGTTGGACGCAATTATCGCGGACGGTTCGCGACTCCCTCGCGTTACTTGATAGCGTAATTAGCGTCGTCTAGCCGGGGCAGCGTGTGAAACACGCGCCGGTAAACGCGGACGATCGTATTAATCGTTAACGATCTCGTACCGTGAACGGAGCGGGGCCCAGCGCTGCCTTTAAGCCGGGCGTAAGGCCGTATAATGGTTGACAGTCGTAAAGTTAAAGCCGCGTCCAATTAATTCCCGGCCGTGGGGAACGATCGCGTCCCGGCGGCCGGCTCGGTTATCGTCCCGCGGCGTGGAAATCCACGGAAATTAATTTGAGGGTGTGCCGGCTGTCACGGCGACGCGACGCTTCGGAAAGGCTTGACGCGCCGCGTAAAATTCGAGGGAAAAACTCACGGAATTACGAGGACGTAAATTTTCACGCTCGTTCGGTGACTTACGGGATAAACCTCGCGACGAATCGGCTTTACAACGTATAATTTATATTTATCCGGCTCTGATGCGTTTCTGGGTCCGCGTAGGCGGTTTCCGACGTATCTGGAATTGATTTGATTACGTTCGAAGGGGGTTTCAGTGCACTTTTATGGCTTTCAAGCGACGAATATCTGTTGAAAACGGATATCCCCTATTTCGACCCTTGCTTACCCAAATGGAGAATTGAAGTCTGTATAGAAACAGATAAGTATCGAAAGGCGCTACGAGGTGTACGGATGGTGTCGTACTGCTCGTAGAATTGAAAAACTCGAGGAAAGACGGGCCGTTCGTAGGTAGCTATTAATCCATGTGGCACGAAATCTCTATTATTATTAAAATGATAGCGTACCGTAGGTTGTCACGCCGCGTTAAAGCTACTATGTTGGCGGATAGGGTGTCATTAGATGCGGAGGGTGCACGCGCGTCGGGAATTGTTTCGTCGATACGTGTGTGGTCCGCGCATCAACGTGGACATTAATACAAGCGGCCCGGACGCGTGTTTCTTTGAAACGATTCCACTCGGTTCAGGTAGAGATGCTCTTTTCATCCACCGTGTTGCAGCCGCTTTACCTTCCGCGCCTCGAATCGGAAATAAAAAGATCACGGTGCCGCGGTCTTTACAGCTCGAAAGGGTATGCTTTGATCCTTTAATTGTTCTTTTTCCGTTGGTAGAGAAGGAAACGGAAACGCTTAGTCGCGGTTCACCGAGCCGGTAAATTATTCCAGCCTTCGTTTAGTTTTATATTGAAACGGAAATGGAATGCATACATTTGGTTAATGAGGAGCACGATTGATTCTACGGTCGAAAGTGAACGTTTCAACCTCGAGCCTGCCAGCGACACTCGACGTGTATTCCCATCAACGGTCTCCCATCGATGCATAAATTAATATCGACGGGAATACCTCGCGTGTATCCGATAATTCGAACGAATAAATACTCCACCCCGACCAGGGAACGTGTACCAATTCCGTATGTCGAGAGAAGCGATTCTAGTTTGTTCGAATATTTTCTCGGGGCTATTACGCTCGCTCGAACGATTCAATTTGAGTATCTCGAGTATCAAGTGCGCCGCAACAACGATCTCGTAAAACTTGTGGATCCATGACACAGTTAGATCCTCGAAGCGAGCCCGGATCGCACTTATGCACGGGATAGACGGTATTGCCAGACCAGATTATAGAGTTCACGTGTCGTATTATCATAGACAGTGCAATGTCACGAGCTCCTCGTCTCGTGTTTGCACGTTAAAGGCGGCTGTAACGGCTTGCTATAATGCGGTGATCTATAGATCGCGAGCACCACGGGCTGGCACACGTATCCCGCATGCACGTCGAGCTAAGGAAGCTTCGATGCACGAGCATGAACGTCCGTGGTTCGCTGCTAATCCTGATCGTGCTCCTTCGATCCGCCATTGATCCTCTCCTTGCCTAATAATCCCGTTTCCACCGTGACTATTAACCATGGCTTTCCGTTATTTCCATGTGAAATTTGTCGGCTCAGCTCTCGTCGAGTATCGAGACGCATCGTTGCTGATGTCAAATGGCGAGAGATAGTTTCAGCAATCGTTATTAGGATAACTTCGTTCTCTATTATCAAGTCGAGAAACTGACTTTAACAGTATCAACGTACAAAAGATACACGCGAAGCTGTTTAAGAAACCAATCAGCTCGCCACAGATGTCCGACCAGAATTCTCAATCCACCGCGCCAACGTCTGCATTCGCAAAGTAGATTCCTCCCGCTCTGCGCAGACAGGAGGACCGCGAGAAGATCCCTCGCTCCATAACGACTCACAATTCCCACCGGACGATGTCCGCGTCGCATTCCTCGTTTGTGTCATTTACGTAATCCCGCTTCGTAAGACTTTTAACATCCATTACGACGTCAGTTTTCGTGTGCTACCTACGAGCAACGGTTGTCCCCTCATTTTTCAGCCCAGCGTCCACTGGTACCCAGCAGACTTTGACTAATGCCTGGGCCGAGTAGATTGCGACAGTTCCCTTATCCTCCGAAACGTATCGACCCCGTAAGATTAACCCAATTCCATCTTCCCACGAGCGGGAAGCGTTTGCCCCCGTTCGCGCACGTGTGTGTCTGTGTGTGTCTTGCTACGCTCGAAAACGCTCGAAGCGGTTCACCAAGTAGGATCAGAAGCAACGAGCATGTTGCACGTGATACTCGCGTTACCTCTGCCGTCCTTGTTTTGTCTTTCACCGGGAATAACAATCAGGTATCGCTCCTCGGGTGCACGCGGAATCGTCCGTGGCGTTCATTAGGCCCGTTTTCCCAACAGCGTACATATTTATACGCGAGATAAAGCGATTTAGACGGCCATTTCTCCCGGCGCCGTTCCCCGTTCGGATTATGAAATCGTGCCTGAGACTACGACCGGACGACGACGAATCCACGCTGATCGAATCGTCGTTCTTTCCAGCTTCGAAATGATAATAACGGTGAATATTAATCGTAACGAAGGCTCTCGGGATGTTGTCGAGTGTTTCAACTTCTGTTCCCCGTTGGAACAAGTCCGAGGATGAAATGGAACGATACGCGCGAAAGTTTCCAGTGTCCTCGAAGGAAATTGGCGGTTTCGATTGGCCTTGCACAGCCGGCAAAGTGTTCCAAGTGCAATTAATACGTCCGCGGTGAAAGTGGCCGGCTGATACCTTACGTAACTCCTTCTACTCGAAGCGCATTCTGTTACGATGCGCCTCGTCGTATAATAACGCGGATGAACGTTCAGGATTTACACGAGCGGTCCGTGGAACGAGTGCGAAGGGGGAGTCCGCACAATTGGCCGGGCGAAAGTAAAAGTATAAATTGGAATCGCGTTGGCTGAATGGAAATATAACGACGCGGAGAAAGTCGTCCTCCTGTAAGAATTTAGAGTCCCGAAGTCAGCCAGACCACGCGTGGTTGCATCCACTGGCCCGCATCAATGGCGCGGATCAACGTCCACTCGATCGAGCACGTTAAGTAGCTTCCGTTTGTATGCATCTGGACAGACGCATATCCTATTTGCACGTAGCGAACTTTCGCGATCAGAAAAATAGTGGAAAAGAATCGCTAACGTCGCGAAGATCGCGGAAAAACAGTTCCACTCGAGCGTTTCGCGAAACTCGCGAGGTGAAACCGTTCGATTCTAAAATTCTCGAGAGAAATCTGTGTCACATGCACCGCGTTATGTCACGGCATTCCACTTACTGTCATAACTTGAGATGTTCGATAGGAACGGTGCCTGTAATTCACAGCCCCATCGAGCAACGAATTAAACACTCTCGCCTATCGGAAAATTAAAGAGTTTCCTGGAGCTGGCGGCTTGCATCACCGATCCACTCCCATGATATTAACTTTCACAAGCGCGGGGTAGCGGGGGATCGAGATTCGTGGCCGTTTATCAGGCTGTCGCGAGACGGCGCGTGAAATGCGATCGAATTTGAAATTCTCACGCGAACCGTCAATACCACCAGGCACCGGGACGGATCGATACGCGCCGAATGGGATCGGATATGTTAACTACGGCTGATCTACATGCATGCTAAGCGAAACGTATGCGGTGCCGAACGATTGCCACAGGGATCTTGATCTTGCTCGTTCTCTCGAGACGCCTCGGTTAACCGTGGCGTGCAACGGCCCCGACGAAACACGGCCCGGATCCGTCGGCGTCTTTTTCTCCTTTCCACCGCGGCGGCGATGCCTCTCTCAGGTGTGGTGTGTGAACCCCCCAGGAATCTATTTGCAAGTGAGAACGATACAACGTGTTCGCGCGAACAAAGAGCCGGCGTTATTCCGTTCGACGAGTCGGACATGCACAGGCGGCCTCGTAGGAAAATCGAGGGTACATCGTTCTGGAGCTAACTCCTAATCTGGATGAGCCAACGCGGATAGAGGGAATCGATTTTTGTCGTCGACTAAGTCTGTGGTTACGCGATCACGAATTCATCCAGAGGATAAATCAGGAAAATTGGAGGATAAATATATTTTAAATGTTTTAAATGGTATTTGAAATTGCCCAAGCTCGAAAAAAATATTGCAAATATACGAGGAAACGAGATTATTTGGTTTTACAATGGGGAGTATTGAACAGAGTCCCGCGAAGTGCAACAAGATGAAGCGACAGCGGTGCAACTAATCAATAACACGTTACTTTACGCGTGTTGCAATTATGAACGATTGCGACACATTTATCGACGCGTCACGATCGTCCGCGATCACTCGCAGCCGGATGGCTTCTAATTTCCAATTGAATTAATCTAACCGCGATATTCTCTTTCGCGACGAGCAACGACAGCTTCATCGACGCGACGTCGTTACTTAACTCGCGGTGTAACATGTTTCCGATTGGTGCTCGGGCTTATAATTAGGTACGCGTACGAGGTTGCAACCAGCCTGTCGAACGGTCATTTCAAAACCTACCGTTTCGTTGTTTTATTGCATATTTTAATTTACGCCGCACCGCGATACAGCAAATAGCGTTATCGTAATTGAAGATCGATCCGGTACACTCGACGCTTCCAGCCACCGATAGAATCGTTCAGCGAGCGCAACGTTTCCTAGCAGAGAAGAGTGTGGCTACATCGGACGAGAGACGAGAGTCGAATTACGGAAGGGAGTAAACGAGAGCGAGCCGAAAGTTGGGCCCTGCACGGATCGCGGGGCATAATGTTCTTCCATGAACGTCGTGATACCCTCGTGGCGTTTATACGCGAAACGGACAGCGTTCCCTTTGAGCAGGATAGGAGGCCGGCACGGTTTCGAGGATCACGCACACCAGGATGAAGGGGTACGGGCCGGGGCTACTTCGGTGCTGACGTCTCAATGCAGCCACCGGGTGGACCACCCAGTCGCGATACTCGCCACGGCCGCCCAAACCAGAATTCCCGGGAAAGAAGAGGAGCGTACGCGGGAGCACCCCAAGGGGAGAGAAAGAGGGGCCGAGGCGATGGGAATCGCGGCGCAAGAGGGCCGCGAGGTGGAAAAGGAGCAAGAAGGTGGAAGGAGCGAACGCTAAGCGGAGAGTGAGATACGATCGCGCTCGAAATTTACTCATCCGGCCGTAATTGCTTTCGGGATGCGCACGTACGACAGCCGGAGAGGTCCCGGTGGTACCCACCTGCGCTCACGCGATCCACTTTCGAGAACAGCCCCGCGTACACTGGCCGCGGCTCGATTGTCAATCGACATAAATGAAAGTCCGCTGCTGTTTAATGAGTGAACGGTCGGACGTTCCCTTTCGCGAGGCCAGTGGCGAGATCTTGTCGTTGTTGCTTCGACATCGAGGTCGACTTACTACGAGGTCGATTTTGGGGTGGTTAAGGAGTATCGTATGGCGATTTTAATTGCAAATCATTTCCTAATTTCGATGAATCCTCTGAACATAAGACTCGTTTTTGCAAATACAACAAACAACGGCGATAAAATGTGTAGATATAATCGTGGAAGTTATTAATATCAATTCGAACCCGATTAAATTCCGCAGCAATTAAGGAATGTTCATGATGCGAGGAATTACATATCACTTATTAAAGATCTCGAGGAATTCAGTCGGGAATTCGAAAAATGACGGCCGCCGCGTTTTATCGATTATACAGGACCGAACGTGGCCGGGCCGGCGAGTGATTATCGACGTGACGAGCAAAAAATTTGCTCGCCAGACCTTTAATTACGACGCTTGTAAATATCAGCGAGTTTCACGGCTCGATTTCGAGGATCTGCATTCCGGGGATACCGTGGACGGATCGTCAGATCGTCTGACACAGCCGGATTATAAATCACTCGGCCGTTTCGAGGGCCGAATTAAACACGCCGGAATGCTATAATTCGATTCTATGGATTTAAGAACGAAGCCTCTGGCCCGGATCGACCGACCAGCCACTCGTGTATACGCGTATTAATCCGATGAAATATCTCGGCTGCTGCTCGCCCGTCGCCGTGATTAACATAAGCTTTTTATTCATTGACAAATTCGGGGCGGCAACGGGAACTCTGCCGTGGATAATCCGCGTGTGCGAGTGTACGAAAACGCGAAACAGGTCAGCCATCGAGCGAAGCGTTCAGAGCTTCGCTAACGTTTTTTCGCCTCTTAGCTCTGCCCTGACTCCGTGATTACTTCTGTCCGGGCTTGGATCTAACAAACGAAATAGAGACCTGTGCCTCGTTAACGAATACGATTAATAAATCACAGGCAATTGGACTAAGTGTTTACGGACGTTTAATAGTAGTTTATTAAATCTGAATACCTTTGATTTATGAATGTCTACTTATAGTTTCGAGCGCCCTAATGGTGACTCTTTAACGATGTTATGAACTGATACTTTATAATACCGTTCAAGTCAAACATTTCTAATAAATAACCACCTCTACATACTTTATTACAACGCGAGGTAATGCGTCAGAAATGTGCATATATTAATAACGATAGTCATCTCTTATGGAGGTACGATTTTTCTCACGCGTGAAGAGATACGAAACGGAACGACGAGCGTCATACCGTGGACGCCGTCGAACGAGAGGGTGCACTCGCCGGATAAAACGGCTAATGACTCAATTCCGTATATACATGCGTTTTGTCGTTGAACCATCGTGATTCACCTGGGCTGGGTCACGCTGAATGACATTATTATGCAGCGTTTGCATCGGTCGAAAGAGGCCAAGTAGTGGGGCCGTACAAAGGCACGAAAGCTGTCGAGGCCATTGTGCGTAGACGTACACGCAACCCGATGCATTATCTCACGCAATGGGACACTGACACCCCGTTTGTGGTCTCTCCTCTGTGGCGTAAAGAGTCACACAAAGCGGCGGGCAGACGCGCGGCATTGCCTACGGAAAACTGATAAGCTGCTGGAGCCGCTCGAACGGAAGACGAAATCGCTGCCCTTTCTCTCCTTCTGTCGAGACTAATGGCTGGACACGATCACGGACGCCAAAAGAGAAATTTTAACCGCTCTCCGCATCCCTGGTTCTTCTATCGTTTCGTAACGATTCGATTATAACTGGACTGCGAATACTTATGCAGATTCATACTTTTATAAACACCGCGTGTACTCGCGTCCAACGTGCTCAGCATCGATGGAGCGGATTCTAATTTTACCGCTACGTTAAATTCCCCAACAGCTACGTTATTTTCACAGATGCGAAAAATGCCTTCTCTACCATTGAAAGCTATTATCGGTACTAGTTTCGTTATCCCTGACACGTATTTCTATGGCACTAACAATTTCATATAGATGAATTCATCCACTTAGTCAATTCTTCCTGCGCACACATTATTGCAGGAGGCAACGTCTGAAGAGTATTAAAGCCAAGGTATCACAGTCATCCGACACCGAAAAGGCAGCCCGAGTAAGGGAGCGAGGACCATTTTGAAACGTACCCCTTTGTGGCCGCGTCTGCGGACCATAGCCGTGTCACTCCGCCGCGTTATGTTAAAAAGAATTACAATGAGGTTCAGTCCTCCCTGTCGTGTACCAACGAGAGGCTGTGTATAGTTCCGGGACCAAAACGGTGCCAACCATTGGAAGGTAGCTCCGTGGCGATCGCGGGACTCGTCTGCATTACAAAGAACTGGAAATTGTACGAAAACTACTGTCACCTACGCTGTAACGCTCGTACGCTCGTACTCTGCTCTTAGAACGATCGCAACTCGACTCTGCTCAAAAAGTATCACGAAGTCCAGGGATTGAAACGATCCAGTCGAGTATCGCGTTTCAAGAAAAAGCCACGTCCGCGTTCGTAGATCGATCGAAAGATGCGTTTCACGTTCGACGTCCACCGCGACGCGATTCCAAAGGAACTCCAGCGATTCATTGTCATCCAGTCGTATCGATAATACATATTTCATAACGAGACGCGTACCACGAGCCACGCCGAGCTGCCCTTGCCGCAAGTTGTGTCGCGACGCTGTAAAGAAACGGCCTGCAACGAGCTGAATGGCCGCGCAAAAGCAAAGAACAAACATCGCTACCTGCGTCGAGGTAATCGTAACATTTATATCTTATCATTGGTCTGGCTTAATGCACCCTGGCGGGACGGCTAGCGTAATTAAATGACTGGGTATGAAGCTTGAGAAACGAGCAAGAGGCTTCGTTTGCAAGCTTGCTGTCTCCCCTCTAACTGCAGAATTTTACAATTTGCTCGTTCAATCCCTTACGTGATGCACAAGCCATCGATTAACGCTGCTTCTCTAACTGTGATGAAATTTTGGAGCGGAAGAAGACGACTGAAGAAAGCCCGGAACGAGATCTGAAATTATTTACAAATCACGGCAAAACCGTCGGCTTGATTTGTACAGAAGCGAAACTGAGGGGCCGTCGGAGTCGACAAGAACGGTCGAAGAGAATGACATTAGAAAGGAACGAATGGGTGCAGAAAAAGGCCGAACGGAGGAGGAAGAATATGAGGGGCAAAAAGAAACGGCAGCCGGCTGAAAAGAGAAATGCGGGGCCTGCTGGTGGGGAAGATGCAACGAGAATCGGTTGGACGCATCAAACGTACCGCTGCACGGTAGGAAACGCATTTCGGACTTGAATGGTAATGCGGGGGAAACAAGTTTTCGTTTTACGTCGACATAATCGCGTTTCCTTCCGCTGTCGTGAACGATTCAACCGGGTCAGAAGTGATCCCGGTTCGTGTAGTCGGCCTCGAACGCAGAACATCCGCGGGAACTCTTGTTCGGATGTAACAATTATCATATTCCTCATAAATATGATAATTTGATATAGCGTGCGTGAAATCGACGGTGTGGCAGGTGTAAAAAAGGTCAATCGATGGGCGTAGGAATAATTTCTTACACCAAGTCCCTCGTACATTTCCTAGGCCAGATTAGGGGTGTGTTTCTGGTATAAAATTGAATAATTTTCTATTCTGACATTTTTTTTTTACCGTTGAATCATAACCCTGTACACCAGTCGCTCTAACGTTGGTCCAAATTCAGTCGCGGTGTAAACAACGCACGCGTCTCGACCACATCGACTGTCATGAATCATCTTTAAAATTCTCACAGTGACCGCGTCCAGAACAAGGATAATATGATCAAGTTAGAGGAGAGGAAAGAACGACGTTGGGTTACTTTAAGGGCCTGGTGGCACGAGTCAAGTGGAAGCTCGTTGCCGCAATTATCGCGGAAACGAAACGACTCCGAGAAACAAAGCGACGTACAACACGTAAACGTTGAGAAAAGGGAGGACGAGGGAGCGATAGGATTCGAGAAGGAATGCGTCTACGTTTTATGGAAATTAGAGGAAGGAATGCGCTTCGCTTCAAGAAAATTACAGTCGCGAGAACTCGCACTTCCATGGAAATTCATTGAATCGTCTCGCGAGTCGTTTCCTGCCGTTTGAGCAGCAGTTTAGGTTGTTGAAACGTCCTTGCAGGTTTTAATTACTATTTTCTATGAGTAATGTCCTGAAAAATGGACGCTGCGTTGCATATTTACAATGACGAATATCAGAGGGGTATTTTGACTAAGTGATTACAACAGAAGGTTATACTGGCAATTATCTTCGAATTTAAATCACGTTATGGACAGCAAAAGACCAGCAATTAAAAAGAATTTAAACCTGAAACGGTCCATGATGAGAAGCAGCCTCCGAGCTTTCCGCCGTACAATGTTGTCCCATGCAAGGGAAGAGGTTTCAGAGCGTCTGAAGAAAAAAAAAAGAAAAAAAACGGAGATGAGGTAACCATTAAGTTCTGGAGCGAAATTTGACGTCGTCCTTTAGCTGACGTCTGTCAACGATGAAGTAACTTTATAGACGCTTTCAAAGGCCTCTGTTCAACGTTTCAGGCGCTCCTTTTTTTTTCCTTTGATCTGTGCGCCGAGTATTCAAACCGTGCGCGTTCATTGCGAGTTTTTACGCGACGATACTACGCGACATTAATTCCGGTATGTTTCGTTCTGAGAAAAACATTCATTTCAATATGTGCAACCAGATATCGCTTCATAATTGCAGTAAGGCATTACGTATTGTCGATCCATCTGATAGCTTCAAGGATTTTTTCATTCTTCCTCTTAATTCTCAACTATTCATTTCTCAGCGATTGTTTAGATAATTGGTACTGAAGAAGTCTCACAAAATATTTCCACGCTTGAATATTTAAAAGCTACATAAATTAAGCGTTTGGTAAAAGGATCGCTCAATTTCTTTTTTTGTCCCATTTATCTTCCGAATTTTTTTGGGGACGTGATTCCTCTTAATCGTCATTTCCCATGTTTATTCATCCGTGAAAATATTTGAATATTTCCCGGTCAATGGATCCCCAGACGAATCGTCTATGGAACACTTTGTAACAGACACGAGATTTCACAGAGGACGCCGCACTAAAAAACACAGGGGGTCTGTAGCCACCCCTGGCCTCGCTGTGACCGAAGATTATTCTTCGTATGTGAGTCGCGTCTGGTCCCTTCATTAGAATAATTGCGTACCACAGGATGATTAAGTACTCCCTGCGCATGCTTAGACGATGCGTGTATATCGTCTCTTCTTCGAGCGAACATCGACGTCTTTTTGTTACAAACTACAGTGCACGAGAATTATTTTCTTTTAACCGTTACAAACCACCGTGGAATGGGATTAAATTGTATCAGAAAATTATTTGGTATCCGAACGAGCGTGCGAACTACTCTTAAAAGAAGACTTTAAGCAATTTGCTACATTGCCCCCGTATCAACGTTCTCGTTGGACGTTAATAAAAATATGTTGCTTCACGATCGCCATTCGCGTGCTACGGTCGATCTGAACCGGTGATATCACTTCTATTATTGTCATTACGTTCAGATGACATCAGCTCATTCACGAGCCGTTGCAACGATGATCGTGCAGCGCAGTTTTAACCAAACCAGGAAGCGAAGCTACTCTCTGGATGAGTCTCTGATGCGCGTAGCTCAAACACGTTGAAGGGACGGTGAAAGAGATGATTCACAAGCACGCATCAACGATCGTTGCACTCGTTTGCCATTTCGCTGATTGTCTGGAACGCGACCCACGAGCACTCGTAAAACAGTAACTTTACTATCGTCATTAGGACACTACTCTTTTCTCCGTCTCGAATCAGAACAACGCTCTCTATCCCCTTCGCGCAAGAACCCGCGCTACAATTCCCTGTTGAACCCTGCCCAACCCAACTCCCGCGTTCCCACCTCCGTCCGTGCTACCCCATCGCGGTAGAAAAAAGAGGCGGTCCCATTAATTTCCACCTTAAATCGTCGCAACGGCGCTTCAGCCGCGATACAATGTGAAACCATAAAGATAAGTCCGAGAAGGGGCCCCCGCTCGGTACACCGTGTCATAAATTTCAACAAATACTTATTATCCTGTCCGGCGTGACACGTCCGCGCACCTTCCCGGCTGAATTCCAGCCGCAGCTGCATGCGTATCGGGGCCCGGTTGCGGCGCGCGCGCGCAAGAAATCCAGAAAAGTTCCGCCGGGCTCGTTAAAAGCGGCCACCGCGCGGTCGTCGTCGTTCGTCGCTTCCGTTTCTTCGCCCGTCCTCGGGGGCCAACCCCGGCGCACCAAGCCCGACTGCGGTCGTCTCGCTTTCTCGCCCCTCGACGCGATCCGCCACAGCGACCGGCGTCCTTCTTTCCCTGTCGCGCGGTGCACGCGTGCACAAACCCGCAGCGCCCTTTGTTTGTTAATGTAACCGCGTGATTCCCCCTCGCCAGGCCCGCCCGACCGCTGCCCTGTTCCCGTTGCTTCCCCCTTTTGGTACCACCGATGATGCGCCCGCGTGTGCAACTCCCGGCCCTCCGTGTGCGGCGATTTTTCTTGCCAAGCTACGGCTACGGAGCACCGGCCGCTTTCGACCTTTTTCGGCTGCTCAGGGCCCCAAGTCTGCAACGAAACGTCCGGAGATTTATGAATGATCGCGATGGAGGAAGTGATGCGGCAGGTGAAAAGAAAAAGAGCTCGGATGGATGCGCGCGGTTCCACGGGAAGTTGAGGTCGGCAGGATGGAGAGGAGATTAATGGGGATTAAAAAGTGCGCTCGGATTTAAACGTTGGCGAACAATGATACGGGAATTAATATTGGGAAAGGGGGTAAGGACGACGAGGCTGGGATTCGTGCGTGGTTAAACGTGCGCGAGCGTTTTATAGCCTTGACGGTTTTTAAGTCGTTCCCATTTTATGACGCCTCACGGTTTGCGGGAAATGGCTGACAGTAAAGGTTAACATTCGCGCTCGCGACGCGGTGGTCTCTATTAGATGTGGAGTGCAAAACTCGTTGTTACCCGCTCTGAATCGGCTTTCGTCATGCATCTCCAATTGCGTTGCTCAATAACGGTTACTCGATATTGCTACGATTGCCTTGATCGAGTTTTATCGCGTTGTATTTTCTCTATTCGCGGATCTTCGGATAACTCAATTTCTGTTTTATCACAAAGTTACGCGAGAGCGTTACCTTTTTCTCAGAACGTTAACAGAAAATGGATCCCAATACGTTCGAATGAGAGAAACGTGCATCGTAACAGCGGCCAATTATGATCTCACGGGCACTGTTCGCCGAGTGACACTCGGGGAGCACTGGTTCCTGTTACTTGTAACAACAATGTCTACACGAAAGTGCATAGGTCAAGACGCTGTACCGTTGGACCACCTCGTCGCGATAGACCACGAAACTGTAGCGTTACCAACGAGAGACGGCTTGCACCAGTGGTGAGTTTAACGTTTCATACACGAACCACTGAAATCACGATCTTTAACGTTCTTTACGTGCAACGTACGTACGTCCGCGTTAAACTTTAGTCCCGCGACTAGGTGGTCCTCGTGTCACCTCGGTCTCGAATCCGATCCGAGCGCACAGGCTACAAAAGCTTCCCTCGTGCTACATCGCTATCGCGTGCTAGTTTTTTTTGTTCTAAACAGGTGATCAATAACGTTACGGATGGTGGCTCGGTTCACGAAGAGCAGAGAAGAAAACGAAGCGTTAATATTATCGAATCGATTTGCATGGGGGGCTAAACATAAGGACGGAGAACGGAAAAGGAAAGTGGATCGTAGAGTAATCGACGTGTCAATGAACACACTTGGCTGCCAGTCATACTAGAAAACGAGCTTAATTTGACTTTCTAACGCGATGCATAAATTTCGTAAGGTCTTACTCATTGTTTGCGGCAGGAATCGAAAGTTCGTTGCATCGAGCTAACCAGTAGTTAATATGCATATCGATGAATATCGTTTGCATAGTATTTTGGTCAAATTCCATCGCCCGTGATGCATCGTACGCAGGACGCTGCGCTTATAAATACACCTTCACTTTTCATTAGCCATCGCGACGATACGTCTTCTAAATTAAAACGCTGTCCATCAAATTAATAGAGTCTGATACCAAAAGGGAAGAATAGGTCGAACTATAGGTGTAATTAGTTTTTTTTGGAGTTTCGAGTAATTGAATATCGTCGTGGGACAGGAATCGAGATAGGGTCGCGTGTAAACCGTGGACCGCAGAAAACTAGAAACGTTTCCATTCGCGATGGCAGTTAATCTTAATAAGAGACTGTACAAATGTAGGGAGATCGTAAATTTTCCGGAAAAGATAGATGAGTATCTCGTGGATTCGTAGGCGGCCCGCTTATCGCCGCTGCTTCATGAAGATGCAATGACGCATTAATGCAACGACACGCTTTGCATCAGCGATCATTTCCTTGCAATACTCCCGAAGGAGGCGTTGGGCGTTCCCGATCGCGGTGGCTGTCGAGCGGACACCGACCAACGCTTCCACCTTCAAACCAGACAATATTGCTGTTCGCGATGCGAATGCCCCGGCAATTATTTAATGTCGTCTTCTCGCAGGGCGAAATTCAGCCTGCAAGTTTCTCTTTTTTCAAGATTGATCGTAACCTATGTATATTTCATAAAGCTTCATTTTTTGTTTGCTTTTTTTCATCTTTCCTCCTCAGAAAAGTGTTCCAAGTTAATTTCTCTCTCCTATATGAAAAGGGAAATTTATCTCGATGAGGTGTAGATAATTACAGAACGTGACGCATGGAATTAAAAATACTGTGTACGTTAACATGTTAGTCATTACTCGACGGGGTGAGTCACTCGCGTAACGTGCAAAGAAAGTAATAAATTAGCCGATGCATTCTCTATGCGAAAGGCTGAATAAACAATGCTCTTTGTCGAGGAACCGTGCCAATCTGTTATCGGTGTTCATGAACTTTGAATTTAAGAAACGTCGTCAAGTGACTCGCCAAGTATAATTTACATTCAACGAGACAACCCACACTTTAGTAATCGCGTAAATCAACCGTGTACTCAGAAACTTGATTCAATGGATAATCCTTCTAGCTAGGTAAATTGGATCTCTCTCAGTTGCGCGAAATCGAAATTACTGGTTGTTCGTAGCTTCTTTATTCTGTCAATTGGCGTGTATTCGTGACTTCTGTCGCCACTGACTTCCCGTACGTGACCGTGGCGGTACCAGCGTCGCAATATCGCGTCGGAGGACCAAATTAGAGCTACTTCCTGGAAAAGGCGGCCGTTAAAGAAAGCTAGTCGTGGGAAGGTTTAACGTTGCGCCGTAACGAATCGCGCAAAGTGTTCGCGCGGTGAAATTGGTTTCAGCGCCTGCTTCGCACACTCTCTCGCCTCTTCCGTCGGTCCTCATTCAGCGCCGCCAACCCTTTCCTGCTCCCTCGTTTCCTTCCCGCTCCGTCTTTCGCTCACGTTTCGACCTTGTTCCGGTTCTATCTTTGCGCCGTTCATGTCCCGGCGACGCGACGTATCGTATCGTCAGCGAGTAACTATGCACATTTGCCGGCGAATATACGACCTAGTTCTCTGTTCTCTTATTTTAAGATGTTACGCCGGGCTGCTGAGCAAAGCGAAAATTTTTATGGCCGCGTAAATCCTAATCGATGACACAAGAATTCGTTGTATCGTCATTTATGATCCGGAGCTGGAAAGTTTAAGACGCGCTGAAAGAAGCGCTTTTAACGCTGTTCGAAGAAGAATAGGGACAAACTGGTGATCTCCATTCTGGCTAATTACATATTCGGACGTTGTATTAAGACCTCTTCTACTCGTTCGAGTCGTTGATCGCGTATCTATAAATCAAACGGGGAACGGAAATAAAAGGAGAGAAACCCTTTCCTTCCCATCGGTCCAATTCTTCGCATTTAAAAGCTTTACTGCTCATAAATCCGAGTCAACCGGTCCATAAGATCCAAAGGATATCCACGGAATGCGCGGTAGATCCCCGATGATTTCTTCTAGCGGGAGTATCCAATGGAGCCAGATGGAGCGTCGTTAAAAAGGAGAGTCCTCGCTCGTAAATTTCTCAATACCAAGAGATCCAATCCCGCCTCCTCTCCTATAATCGCGGTGACGCGTTTTATGAAAAATCCTCGAAATTCCGTGCGACGAGCGGGCGTTTTCAGAAACGGGAAAGGTGTCGACAAGCCGGCTCGTTCGTTATATCTCCGTCCGGGGTTAATGCACCGTCCACAATCACGAGATGCACGCACCTACGTGACCGGCTTCCACAAGCGTTGACACATCCTGTCGCGAGCCACACCTGCGACGCGATGGCAACGATACGTTTGTGCGCGTTACGATAAAATTGCGGTAAACGATCGGAGGCAGGAAGAAAATATTTGCCTCGTGCCGTGGCGGCCATTTTTCGACCGCCCCTGCGCGTTGGCGGAATACTGTAGTACCCTTGTGTCGCTTTTTAAGGACGTCCGATCTCTTCCGAGAAACGATCGACGTTGGACGCGTCTGGGTTCGTTATTCGATTTTTTACCCGCGCGTTCATTTTTCTGTCTTTTTTTTTCGTTTGGCATGGAAGGTGGGAGAACGTTCATTTATTCGCGGCGAACACTTCACTTTGAACTCCTTCCTCGTTTCGAGTTCCACGCTGTTTCGCGATATGTAAATACGAGCGTAGCCTTGTCGACGCGGGTCGCGTTGCGTATTGCAAAAAGGACAGATACCCGACTGCAGCGAGATTGCATAATGCACGTATAAAACAAGATATATATATATCGAGTTCGCGGATCTCGCTCGGTGGATCGATAAAGCGGGGCTGACGGTGGAATTTAACGAGATCCGCGTGCGACAAAAACCAGCCGGGCAGTTCGCGGGCTCGTGGTGGAAAACCTGGTGAAACGAGAGCTGAATGGTGTAGCAGCCACGACAATGGCGCTGTTGAATGAGCTCATGAATGATCGGGAGAATGAAGAAGTGCCGGCCGTTAACAGGTAATAAACAGCCTGCTACCACGGATCATTCGAGGCGATCTCCTGCATTTTCCACGTTTCTAAGGGTTGTAGAAGAACACGCGACAACTCGTACCTGGCATACCGATGCACCCGCCGCGTTGGAAATACACCGTGCTGCGAAACGTAAGAATGTCGGAGGTAATTTTCTCGAATAAACTCCTCGCCGTTTACTCCGCGAACGCTACTTAGGGTGGAATGCTCGAGTAATTTCAATTTCTGCTTTCATACCTCCTCGTGTAATTAAAGGTTCTCCGGGTTGCTTTTAAATTAGCGAAAGAAAATAAATACTCCATTTGTATCTCGACGTAATAACTTTGTCACGATTTAAAATAACGCACGGTAACAATTGAAAAGCTTCGTTAGTCGAATATTTAAAAAGATATTCAATCGCGAATAAAATGATGTCTTATACGATGCGAAGGCGAAAAATGGTATCGTCGAGAGGGACGAGAGAAACGTCGGAAAACGAACGATTATGGCGGACACGTCAAGCCGTTCATTAAAGGCTGGCAGGATTTTTTGACTTTCGACCATTGTGCAACCAGGTCGGATGAGATTGACGATACCTCGTCAGCAGTTACCAGTGAGACAATAGAACGTCTGGTGCTCGCCTCCCTTCGATTTCTAAACACCTTCGGAGAACAACGGCACCGTCGTCGACGCCTACACGGGCCATTGTCGTACAGAGGCCCGGATGATGACTCGTATACCGCGGAAACTGCCTTTCGATGGAGACCCGCTACTCATCCATGATGTGTCAATACTCGTTTCGGAACTAACCGATGTCGTTCGATACGCGGAATAATCTCCGCGCACGGAAACCACCGGATGATTCAGAGCGAGCACCGTTGGAGACCGTCGTGGGTGGTTTCTCCTTTACGAGGTATCCTTCCAACTAGAATCGTGATAATCGCAAACTCTGCTTTCCAACATACTTTTAGAACGTCTACGTTTAATTACAAATGATTTTCTTAGAGTTAACAAATATTAAAGTTTGTCTAGCTTTTCGTTTTATCATTCAATTCCCTGTTTCCTTAAGGGAAACCATTTTAGCAAGCTATATAAAGTCCCGTGTTTGTACGTTTCAGTATGCTCGGTTAGAAACCCTTTCAGATGATGGTTCCAGCGCTTAAAATGTCATTTCGTTCGCGTAGTGTAAATTAAACAGCTGTAAAGTAAGTAATCGGGGAGAGGTGTGCGGGAAAATTCGAGCCATCGAAAGACTCGAAGGCTAGGCAAAAAAGTCGGATGAAGTTGAAATTTACGAAGATGGCGAGTTTTAAATCATCGCGCGATTACGGGACGTAATCACGGGAATATTTCACTTACCGCCGGTTGCTAGTTAGCGCGGGTTCCTTTCGTGAACTTCGCCGCGGCGCTTCGTGAGAATCGCGACGGAGAAATCTCGTTTCGAAGTTTCCACGGCCACGTCTGAAACTTTCCAAACGTTACGGAGGAAAGTCGTTTCGGTTCCCTGCGCGTCGTGCGGATTTCGATAAAAGTCTAGAGAAAAATCCTGGTAATTTTCAGCCGCATCCCATTCATAACGCGTAACTGTACTCCCGCGAAAAGTTCAAAGGACATTCTCGCCAATTAGCATAATTTATCCCGGATGCGGCTGATAGTTCCATTACCTCTGTCCACGGCGAATCATTTCCTCTTCCTTGGTACGTTGCAAGTGAAAATCGCCAATAATCTTGCGACTCGCTTAACCCTCTGTCGTACGAGCTAAACTCGCGACAAAGATTATGCCTCAGGTACAGTAAACTTCAAATTCAAGTAAAAAATTATAATCAATAATTACTATAAAAATCAAATCTCTACTATAGCTTCAGTTTATTCGCGTAATCTCTCGCGCCTCGAAACTCGTTCGATCCTCTCGATCCGCCAAGTGCCCCAATCCTCGAGCATCCGTAGCTTCAAACAAACTTGGACGAACCCCGAGCAGAGGAACAGATTTAAAAACCCCGTAAAATTGGTCGCTCGCGTCGTTTCAGCCAGGGTTAATTCACGACGGCGATGTCTCTCGCTCTCGCCGCTTTACGAGGGGTCCGATCGTCATCAGCTTCCCCGTGGTGGCCCCCGGACGAAATCGGTTTTAATCGTGGCGGGGCCAGGCTGAAACCGAGCGGCACGGTCGTAAACCACCGAGCGACGCGTTTCGAGCGTCTCTGCGGTCTGGCAGAATGTGGACGCGGCCCCATAACAGCTGTCCGATCCGCGATATCGACGGGCTGACAGGTCGTCAGGACGGTCCGGTGAGCCCGATCGGCCGCGTTTAGCGTGCCCCGCGTGGCGTGGCTCGCGTGAAACCGCCGCGTATTTGCATAATAAAACAGCCTTCGGCCAGGTGATTCATCCTGGAGGCGCACCGCCCGGACGACACTCGGGCTCCAGGGGCCAGCGAACTCTTTACGACGCGTACGGAACCTGTCCCGCTAGGACGCGCCGGCTCTCGTCGAGGCGCACGGTTGGTGCACGTCTGGCCGACGGCCGCGAAATCAAACCAGTTCGATCCGTTGCCGGTGGTTCGCCGTCACCACGTGGAGGTCTGCGACGGGGATTGTTCGCGTTTTACACGGATCCTCCGCCGCTGTTCCCGGCGATCCTCGCGCTGTGTTCTCTGCGGTCGTCGGTAGCGGAGGTGTCCGCGCGCGAAACGCTGGTAACGCTGGCTCGGTTCTACCACGGAACGGTGGTAATTGAACGATCGGAGCGAGACGGAGAGTTTCGCGTGTTCGGTTGCCGTGGAATGCCGTTTGGTCGGCGGGAGGATGGAAGTGGGTTGGAATTGTTGATTGTGACAGTGGGTGTGTTTTTGTTGATCGCAAAGGCCGCCGTGGTGGGCTTAATTCCTGCAAGGTGATTTAATTCCATCGACATGCTATCGGACGGTTTAGATTGAGAGGCAAGAACGGGATCGAGCGTTTATTATGATCGTTGAATGTGTTATTCAACAGGTACAAAGTAACGATATTAAAGAAATCGAGTTGAGATGGCCAGCTTTTTTTAGCTGCGGTATCAATTTTAATGGACATCGGGAAGAATATTACATTAACTTGAATGCCTCATTAGTTAACCGTAATCGATACGGAGTACACTTGCACCGTATCAAATTGTTCCCGTTTCGATACATTAAATAACATGGAAGAAAACGAACCGTCTTATCGACGAATCTGGGTGGAGAAAAGAATCATCCTCTCGCGCGTATAGTTAGATTCCGATAGCGGATCGACTGGATCGATTGCATAAAAAAGGTGGATCAAGGTAAAAGGAACGAATTCGAACCAGTTTCCAAGTTGCTGAACATTTTGATTCGATTCCGCTGCACACGAGCGTGCACACCTCCCAGCGCCACTGATAACTATATTCTTCAAATCTGAACAATCTTAATTCAATTGGCCCAAGAACAGCAACAAGAAGCAAGACCGCTACCACACTCCACTTAATGCTACCCATTCATTAAAACAGTACAAAACAAGCCCCATTACCAGCGACCTTTACGATCCACTATAATCTTGGATAACACCACGCGGTGCACGTTGCCTATATTTATCGCGACCGCATTAAATTTTACACCACTAAAACCTACGAAGTTACGACTCACAGGTGATTCGAAGTGAAAGGCTCCGTATTCACAATGTTGCGCCTTTTCGCTCGACGGACGGGACATTTCCCCATCGGGAAATCCAAGAAACAGATCGAAGCGACGAGGGACGAACGGGTCGGTCGGGTTTTCCGCTGCGTTCCTCCGCGTCCCCCGAGGGAACGTCGCGCGGCTTTATCCCCCGCGTAAAGACTAACGACCACCCCTGTCACGCAGCAGGCCGCCGCATAATTCAGATATTTTATACAGCGGTTTTACGGCGTATCGATGCACATCGAATTCCAGCGTGCGCGCGGATCAATGGATGAAGGCGAACGGGCAGGAACAAAGTCGCTCCTTTATGCTCGACCCGGCGTCCCTGGCGACGGAAGTCGAAGAACCGCCGGCAAGTTTTTGCCGAATTGCCCGATGCAGGACGAGCGCGGAGCGTTCCTCGAAGTCGAGCGCGCGCTACCACGCGAACGACATTCCCTCCCTGTCGCGAGGATCTCGAGAAAAAAAGGGCAGACCTGGCCGCGAATTATTCCCTTTTGTTCGTGCGGTCCTCGAGGCTGCGATCGATTTCCATCCGGTCGGGTGGATTCTGTAGGACGCGGAGGAACTCGAGAAAGATTCACGTGGGCAACGCGCGCGCGGTCCCTCGCGCGGTGTGTACGTGTGCCCTCGCCGCGCGAGTGGCCTATCAGAAGTCCATTAAGTCCCTTCGCCATGTGGGCACACGCACGTGGGACACGCGAACACGCGAACGCACCCACGCGTCCGCGTTTCGCGGATTCTCCAATCGGATCGCGATACGCGTCTACGGCGCGTACACGGGGGATAACTCTTCATTTTTCTCGAGGCGCGATCTTTCAACGGCCCTGAGACGAGGCTGCGTCGTGTCTGACGGTTTTTTCCCCTAATCGACCGTGACAAATCGGCGTTTCCCGTGATTTATTCGGAACGCCGTGAAAGGACACTTTTATAGCCGCGCCGTTTCTCGAAAGGGAGTATCACCGCGAGCTAGCGAAGCCTAAGTTCGTCCCTCGATACCAACGTATAACAGAAATTCGCGCAGCGAGGCATCAAGGATCGTAGCGTAACGCACGTCGGATGCATCGAAAGAAAAACATGCTTTTGAGAGTCAGAGTCTGGAATAAATCTAGCTGGCAGACACCTTGGCGACGCGCCAAGGTTCCATCCTCCATTCCAGCGAGATCGATCGTATATACGAATCGACTGGGATCTCGCGTAGGTGGCGGCTCGCGCGATCAAGAAATTTGCAGCACGCTGCACGCGGAGTCTATGATCATATCTGGCGAGAGCAATACGGACTAGAATCGGTCGCCGCGCAACGAGGAAGCTATTGACGATCGACAGGGCTCGACGTGATCGCGGCGCAGCTTCCGGTATTACGTTCGCGACTATCGCACCCGAGATATCGACGGTGGCACGTATCGATATTATGCAGCGGGAGAAATACGAGGCCGCGGAGGTGCCTCGAAAGCAAAGTGTAGCAACGTCGACGACGGCCGATATCAACGTAATACAGGATGTCGTCGAGACGCTCGAACAGGTAGCCAACAGACGCTCGATACGACGTCTCGTGGCTTTCAGATCGGATCGTGGCTCGAGTCGCGTTTATGTACGCGCATGTACTCTGTTTAGAAATTCGACTGCTTATCGTGGTATTACGTGATTGCTATTGTTCGATTGTTCTCGCCAGAGTCTATGACAGTCGCGTACGTGCGTATTTTTCATAGCAACATTAGCGAATTCCCGTTTCGAATGCTTCGCGGATATCATCCGCACGAATTCTTTAAACTTTCGAACGGGAGACTCACACGCGAGGTTTGCTCGTGTTAGGAAATTGGAAATAAAAGTGATTGTTCGACGGTTTTGCGCTAATATTTCGATCCGTTCTTGGTTTTATCGCTGCCAGCTGATTATACGGTTAAAAATGATAATCAACTTTCTATAGAAAGTTCACGTATGTTTTACACTGTTTGTCACTCACTGTAAAACATTGCTGGTGTCGTTAAAAATACCGGTAGAACGATCGGGTAGAGAAACTAATGCAAGTATACATCACGACTTCCTCATTTTTCTGTTATTTCGTTTATTCAGGCGAAAGCCTGGCACTCGAGCAATTTTAATTGGCTACGCGGAGAACGACGGGACTTGGTTTCACCTATTCCGCTGGAGTACCCCGGAAGAAAGTCATCGAAACTTGATTCATCAAATTCCCCGTCTAATGCTTCGAGCTTCTCGAGCCAGCTTGCCGCTGCTGCACGCTTTGATAAGTCGCACGGTAGCTTCCAATGTAGCGATGCAAGCTTATTCGCGCCCACGCGGTTAGTGCCGCAGAAATCTGTTGAAAAATCCTCGCGCAGTGTCGCGAAGTAAAAACGACTGTACGTCCAGGAGCTCGCAGCAACCACTGAAGTCATCGAGGCAGGATGGAAGTTTCCTGTTCTCGGTTACGTTCCACGTCAGTCTCCGGTACTCTGGACAATGGGGAAACATCGTTCCGTGGCTTGAAGAGTTTGAAACGTTTTAACGATATACCAAGGCGAGCGCGGGGGCGTACGGATCTCCGGTAAATTGATCTTTCTAACGACTAATCCGGCGAACAGTACCGTCGTTCCTCGCAGAAGGATCGGCCACCTTCTAGGGAAGCTTGCGCTCGGTTCTGGCATTTCAGGTATCTCCGAATGGTACACGACTCGCATTCCCATTAGCCGTGTTGCCTTGAACTTGATTCGCGTTGCTCGATCTATCGATTCATCGAACTTGCAACCAGCGTTCGCGTTCGCATGACAATGTGGCTTCCATGTGGCTCGCCTCGAAACCGACCAGCGTTTCCTGTCGCGTTATTTTCGCGATAATTTAGGCAACGTCGTTTCCTAGAATCGTTCGCTGTTAATTATACGGCAACGATTTCGAGAGTATTCGTTAGAACGTTAAGGTGGGTGCTCCAAGGTAATAGTGTTAGATAATTCCCATTGCGAGAGTTTGAACGATCGCTTAACGTCTCGTATGGGTTCATCTTTCGCGGCGCGTGATTTTAAATACGCGGCGCATCGACGGGCTGCCTCGCTTGTGTATTGAAACTGTAACAAATTAGTCGTTGGCATGCGATACGACGTCGTTTCACCGTTCCGTTCCCTGTCATTATTCTCTCTTTCGTTGGTTAATCGCAGGCTCGGTACCGAGGGGGCCGTTCCGTGCCCGCGGTTTTCCTTCGATCGCGCACGGCGTATCGATGCGTTAACGCTCATTTCACCGAGTACCGGCTCGTTCTCGATTGTAAAACCGCGCGCGCGCCCTCGCCATTAAAACGCGAAACGAGGAAAATAACGACGCCAGCCGTGGACGAGCATTGATCGTCGGTTAAGGATCGTCGGTCCACGTTAAAAAAGACACACGCGATGGCCCTCGCGTCGTCGACAGGAACGATCGCTGGGAATATCGCCGCCTGCTTCCGGGCCAGATATCATTTTTATCGCGAAACGAGCTGGGTGAAATTTATAAAGACTGACCGCCTTTGATTACGGTGTTTCTGGCTATGTCGAGAAATAAAAGTATGTCGTACGACGACGTAGAGCGGTTCGCTTTGCAGCAGTGTTTAAAAGTATGCGAAAGTAGCATGAACGAGTATGTGTTACGATTCTCATGAGTCTTGAAGAATCTTCAAATTACACGATAACGCGGTGACTTGACGGTTTTCGTAGAAATAGATCGTTCCTTTTCGCTCGACTTGCATCGCAACTAACGTTTACTGGAACTGATGCATCCGTTGCATATTACTCGAGTACCTCCTCTCATGATGATGCTTTATTTTACGGTATGATATTATCTTCGCTACAAAGTACTCGTCCGATAGAAACGATTTCCAACAGGTTCGCGTATGTATCGCGGCAGTTAAAAAGCGATATTATTTCCACTAATTATGGGATTACTTTTCATAGGCGAATTCGTTTAAATTCGCTCTGCAATTGCCCGCGTACCGGATGAAATTCACGTGTCCGCGTATCGCAATTACCGGGCCGATGGCAAAAAGTGTTTAATACGCGTGAAAATCGACGGCGTAGCGTAAATGTGAGAAGCGGACGATAAGTGAGAACGTCTCAATTTCGCTGTGAGAGGATGCCCCAGGCTGGGTAACCATTTCTTTTTCCCTCTGCCAGGCGATCGCGAGATACGTTTACCGTAACTGTCCATTATTCAACCACGGTTGCGAGATCAATTCTCGCGGAACGGCCGAAGAAACTTGGCCAGGGAAAAAGCACGGCAGCCATGAAAATCGGAAAGCGTTCCGCGGTGGCGGAGTAATAACGACGAGCCGATCAACTCGAGCGTGAAATGTAATCCGAACAATTGCGGGAAACGTCGATTATTTGGGTGGAAAAATGCGAGGCTGAGTGAAAGGCAGGATACTGGAAAAATTTGTTTTATGAAACAAAAGTGGGTCGACTTGGATTTGTTCGACGTGTGACTTCCCTTGGTCGTTCGTGTACGACGAGCCTACCCTTTTTTCGCACGCGATCTATTTCTCGATACTCCCGTATTAATTGTTCCTCGTGCTGCTTTCGCTGCGAACAAAAGAAGACGCGAAGAAATCTGCAAACAGACGAGGCACCTCGAGGATTGCGTCACATCGGAGCAAAATTGGCTTGATCGGTCCCGAGAGTCGATGGGATCGCGTGGGACTGATCTGCCCCACGAACCGTTAACGGTCGAGGATGATAATGGTGGCTGATGAAATGATTGAGGAAATCTCGAAACGGTAGCCAGCCAATTTAATAGTTTGATTCGGACGATGCACGCCGGCACTTGCACACCCGATTACCGATGAACTCATCGATTATCGTCGCCCCTGCGAGTTTCGTTAATCGACGCGAACTATGCAAATATCCGATCGCGCTCACCGCAAAATACAACACGAAACTGAGAAAGTTTGATTGAATCGCGCATTCTGCGCGTTCTTGGCGTCTTATTTTTCATTTCACTCAGCACAGAATTGCCATTACCACATTTTTTCGTTCCATTAGAAACACTTTCACCTTTCTTACGAATCATCGGTAATTCCTATGTTCTCCACGAAATTCCACCGCTCACCCAACGAGTATCAGCTTTTATTTCCAAAATAGTACATGCTACCAGAGACATCCTAGTATAATCAACGACGCCTTCATCACCTTTCAACATACCTTTCTCGCAAACTCAACTCTCGTTCAGCGATAATTGGAGCACTGCTAGCACGCTTCGCTCTTTATCCCTCAGAGTGGTACGCGTCGTCTGTATTAACGTTTCGCCAATTACAGAAACTCACGTTCGACGCGCGACGATCAATTAAACCAGTATCTTTCTCGCATCGGAGTTGAATCGTGGCGGTGGTTCCGGTTGCCCGCGCGCCCTTATCCACGGAAAATCGATTTCGTACTCGCGCGCTGCTGGACGCAAATGAGGCAGGACGACGGTTCGACAAACGGCGGTCCCTTATTTATCCAGTCGAGCGTTCCGTAGATCCCGTCGCGGAACGATTTCGCGATCGTCGACGACGCTCGACTCTCCCGCGCGACGAAATGATTCCGCGCCCGTGCAACCGGCTCTCGCGCTCTCGCCCATTAATCTAATCGATAAAATCGGCTAGTAATCGATAGCCCGTTGCGCGGTCCCGCGGCAATCGCTGGCTCCCACGTACACAGCCGCGTTTCTTCAACAGGCGCGAAACTGTATCGAACGTAACACGGCTCTCTGGAAGCTTTCCATCCGGGCACACGCCTCGATCTACGCGCCTCCGTGAACGCGGCGATGATAAGCTGACGAGGAACGAACGTGGCCTGATTTTATTGCCGATTTTCTGATAGACACCTTCGACTTTTCGGTTTACCGTTGCAAGGTCTTCGTAGAAGTCTGTTGGTGAACGAATTGCGACGAATGCAATGGATTTTCCAAAGTTTTTCTTTCACAAAAACTTGAATTCAAGTACTAGGATGTTAGATAACTCGATTGAAATACGTGGTAATCTTGAATTCGCCTCGTGAGAAAGTTTAGTCGATCTTCGACTCAACGCCGCAACAGTCTCGGCCACTTTCCAGTTTCAACGTGAATATTTGGTTTCCCACTTGTTGATCGAACATGTTATTTTTATTAGCGATAAACACGTTTTTACCCCGTACTACCGGCACGAAGGGACCGCAGTAAACGTAAATCTCGTTGACAATGTAGAACATAAAACGTGGCGGGTCAAAAAGAGCGTCGGCTACCGTTCGCGACGTGCCCGTTTAAAATACTTAACCGTTCGCGCTACAAATCGACGAGATTGTTGCCTTAAAATCGTTGGCCGGCCGGTGGAAAAATTTCTTATCGCGGCCGCTCGTAAACTCCGTTTAGAGGCAATAATTGTCGCGGAGCGTTCGTGTACCGAGCGCGATCGCCGAGCGGTTATTCTCGCGGGGGCCCCCTCGCGACACGTCCACCGATCTGCCATGGAACGATATACGAAATCGGTTATTAACACCTCCGGTCGATTTTATTGCCGCGAAGCGTTTCGCCCGGCGATTATGTCGTTACACGTTTTCAGATTGCGATCGGTCGATCGATCTTGCTCGCGATTGCGACAGCCCCACAGACCTGGCGTTATCTACCGTTTCTATTATTTCAATCATGCCACGAACCGCCGCGTACGTACGCTCGCGGCCCGTGATTTCCCGTCGATCTGACCGCCTCTCCGCGCTCGAGTTTAACGTTATTTGTAGTTTCGCGTCGTCGGTTTTCGCGCGGCCCCGCGATTTTATCGTCGATTACCGGAAAGATCTTTGTTCGAACGAACGACGGCTGTGGGTGTACATGACAAGCGAAGGCCCCGCATTGCGATCGATCGATGAGGCTGCTGCTCGTTCAGTTGAATCACGGTGGCCAGTTGCTCTTTAAATATTTACACGATCGATCGATCGATCGAGGCTAGAATAGAATAACTAATACCTTTCCGTTTTAAATGAACGCCCCGCGATGCTGGCAGGATTTAGCGAGCCGACGTAACAGACGAAACGATTCCTCGTCGATTAAAATAGAAATCGGCGAATATCTATTTTCCTGGTACTAATTACCGAGAGAGGTAACGCGGAGTGCAAGAAGTTAATTTGCAACGTTACATAACGTAACGGTGTTTATTCCTGGCGGGTAGTGAAAAAAGAGGAGATGTTGATGAATCCGCCAGCCAGTCGAGGAAGAAACGCGTGTACGACGGCCGGTACGAATGACGAAATAATCGATGCGCGGACTTTATTAAATCTATCGTCGAGCGTACGGCTTAATAATCGAGCCTACTACCTAATTCCTCTCCATCGAGGTCTGGCCTAACGATTTCACGATAATTACGTTGTAATAATGATTAACGAGTGGCTTTCGGTTCCCGTGTACCTCATTAATTCTCGATCACGCACGGAAGTTCAGAGCTTATCAGTCATTACCGGTGGACATACCAGAGAACGCGGAATCCTACGGATGATTAATGCCTATTCCGTCTAGCTACGAGCCAGATAGATTTTTTTTCTTTCCACCGCGACCGAAGATGTGACTACCTTTCAACGGAATCTTGTTCGTCATGTATACGTCAGGAGGATCGCGGAGGAACGATTTGCGCTCCTCCTTTTCCCGATCGAGGACGTTGCAAAATCTTCCGCCCCGATGTAATCATTAACGACTCGCTCGCTTTTTGCCCGCGCTCCGGGAAATTATATGAAATTGAGAACATGCGATCGATTTATTAGAAATGTT
The DNA here is from genome assembly GCF_050948175.1 of Xylocopa sonorina. NCBI lineage: Eukaryota > Metazoa > Arthropoda > Insecta > Hymenoptera > Apidae > Xylocopa > Xylocopa sonorina. The sequence continues at coordinate 6,254,123 of NC_135197.1, read as the reverse complement.
ATTGAAATTTCATTTTAATATTCTATTCAATCACGGTTAATGGGTATTGGTGAATTTGAGTTTCGTAAATCGCTGTACGACGAACTATTATATCATAGAAAATAATAAGAACATCGTATCTATGCAATCGTGTCTAAGCAATCTTACTGGCGCGTGTACCTCTATGAAACGAAGAGAAAGATCGAGCGGGTAATTTCAGAAAAATGTACAATTTCCGTCAAATAAAACGTTCGATTAGATACAGCGAGCTTCCATCGTGGTGAGAAACCACGAGCTTACACCTCGAGATATCAGTTTCGATATCGAGTCGCTGGACGAATGTATCTTCGTACACCTACTCGTAATTACCTTGTACCGCGCACTTCCTTCCTCGTTCCTCTCTGCTTCGTTTCGATTCGACGCATAAGACAGAAACCAGTGCGAGCCCGCGATCCCCGCGCGGTCTTCCCGCGCGTTCCAACGTCATAAATCTGCGCAAGTATTCGCTCTGAATCGACGGCCAAGCCGCTTAATCGAGCCGGACGATAACTATCGGTGACAGTGAATTATTGCGGCAGAATCGCGTAAAGCAGCGTCGATGAAGGGGGCCTGTGTTGTCGACGCTCATTGAACGCGCTCGTCCCGAGCGCCATTTTTACGCGCGGCCCGCAGAAATTCGATCAGAATGCGGCCAAGAGGAAGAGGAGGAGGGGACGCGATTCCATTCGAGCGGGTGCGCGCGCTTAATTCGACCGCCTCGACAGCTTCCACGGGGGCCATTTTTCCGCGCGCGAACGTGAAACTCGATCTATCGAAATGGGCGACACTATACCACTGTCAGGGCACCGGTTCTATCTTGAAACTTTCCTAACAACTCGATCGCCTCGCGAAACGATAAAACTGCGAGCGTATTTCACGCGGTGCACGCTGGCCTCTCTTGTGTTCCGCGATCGTTCGCCGTTCGATCGTAATTTCATTGGCCGGGGAAAAGAGTGCATATACGCACTTTCACCGTGCCTCCTGCGACCGTCTTGCGTTGTTCGTGCCGGTGTCGAACCTTTTAACATTCGAACTATCGACTTTAAGCGCCCGATTAAATGGTACTCTGGATTCAGACGCGCCTAATATGGGTTACCATATAGCGGCTGTCTTGTACATAGTTACGTAAAATTGTTAATTATTGAGTGACAAGCAAATTGACACAGATGGCTGCAATTAAAATGGTAATGCGAGGGTGGAAATAAAAAGTTTGATAGCTCCAATGTTAATGAGACTGTTCGCGCCGGCTTGTTCTGCGATTCCGGAATGAGAATTGAGGCTAGAAAGGGGTCAAAGGGTTCGGTTTCATTGCTCGCACGATCAGCCTGCGACGCTTCTGGGAACGTTCTCGCGACGCCACGATGACCGTAATCATTCCTATGACATAACGCCGTCATGGTGGTCTAACGGTGTCGGAATGTAGGTGAAGTTATTACAGAAATTTCAGAGATCGTGGTAAGTGGGCGAGCCTGGTTTATTGGTGCATTATGATTGGTAGATACGTGAAATTTATTGGAACTAATTTGGAAATTACTGGTGGGACAGAGTTTATTCTTGGAACGACATTCCGTGGTGTTTTCCGTTCGAGGAAACGTTCGAGAAACAGGACACGTTAACATTTTAATTAAAGGCTGAGTTAATGAGGCAATTTGTTAATCGCCAGCAGATAGCATTCGATTGAAATTAAAGACGTAAACTAGGTGCGTTTAATTTCCTCGCGAGAGAGTAACCGAAAGCCGTTTCGCTGCGCCTCGAGAGATACCACAGAGTTGGAGACCGTCTCGGCGTGCATTCCTGCACGAATCATTAGCAAAGCACTGATTCGTGTCGAGCATGTTCTTTGTCCATATCGGCGAATTTATCTGACTTCTGAGCTAACCGAGCCACGCAATAACCCTCAATTATTCTTTTGTTGTTCCTAATGTGTCACAATAGAAAGTATCCAAACACACGTGGGACGATTTCCAGCGCGCGATTTTCCTATTAAAATTCCACGCCGACGGAAAACGCTGGGTCTCGCCTAACAGATCCGCGATTTATATCGCCGATAGTATCGCGCGGTGTTAAGTTACTGATAGAGAACAGAGCTCTCTATAATCTCCCATTAAGTATCCGCGATAGCGATGCAAATTAAATTTTCCCGGCCGTTTACAGTTATTTCGAGGCGAATCGCTGTTTTAATTCCCCGGGTAATTTGCGACGCGGCGTTGGCCGTGCGAAAACCAAGCGAAACACTTTCTACGGGTAGACCGGGGTAAAAAACTGTTATTCCTTCCTCTTCCTAAAGCTCTGCTAATAAACATTCAGCCGTATCAGGCAAATCTTCCGCCTCGTCGCGTAATAAAAAAAAGACCATCGCTCATAAGCAGAGATGCAAGACGCGGAGTATCATCTTGAATCTCTTACCTCGTTCCCATAATTCTTTACTATCGTGACGAGTTTCATTTTCAAACGTCCCTCGAATTCGCCTCACGTGTAACGACGTAAATCACTCGTACACTTTATTCGCGAGAAATTGACGGGTTCGTCTCATTCGCTCGCTACCGCGACGACGCATCGAGCGTAGAACGGCCTGATTCTCGCGGATTCACGGCTGTCAATCAGATAGAAGGCAGACGGTGGGCAGAGGGCGAATAAGGACGCGACCGGCCACGGTTAAACGTACGATTTCCTGATTTTCGTGGCAATTTACCGCAATTTATCGCCCACGCGCGAGCCAACTGCAAAGTGCACGTAGGCCGCATAATACAACCGCGTGTTTCACCTCTCCGCAGCTGGACTTTGTTTAACCTACAAATCAGTGGGATTCGCCGGCGTGGGCGAACGACAGAATCTGATATCGCCCGCGAACAGTTAATAATCGGCTAATTAACGACGCGAGGAAGTGGGAACCAGGTGGTAGGAAAGCACGGCTGGCCGAAAGGTTAACGCCTGGCAGAAGTCCATTAACAGGGACGGCTGGTAATTGATCGATTGGCTGCGGTTAAGTAATCCCGAAAGTTTTTCGCTCGACGCTTTTTGCCGGCTGTGGGAAATATTTGAGTAATTGATAAATTATAGAATGATGGATATGGCTTGGAGAAAGTTTCGCTAGCGAGACGGTAAATTGATTTAAATCACGCGAACAAAATCGATTCGTAACAGCTGTTTCGCAATCGAAACGATTGTGAGGAGGCTCGCGGATAGCACCGCGCTCGAGGATTTTTTTAATTGCCGCCTCGATAAATTACCTCGCGATCAATTGGTAAATTCAATCGATCCTCCGATCTTCCCGCGAGTTACGCAGTCACCCGTTCCGATGACTGCGTCTCGAGGCGCGTCCGATGATCCAGCATCGATCGGGTCCTAACGACGATCATTACATCATCTGGTTTGTAGCTGGCTCGATCGAGTTAACTCGTCGTCGAGAAAACCGCGGAACGATTCTCGTTAAGACCGCCAGCCTTTATTACCGCCTCTCGTTGACTCGAGAATTACTTTATACCTTAATTAATTGGAGCATGTCCGAGCGAGCACCGCGGCAGCCTGGAAAATCGCGCGGGCACCGACGCAGACGCAGATACGTGGCACGAATCGATTTGCCTGAAGAGGCAATTACCGAGACGAGTCCATAAAACGCCAATAAAATTCCGAGGATGCGCTTAACGCGGTGCGCGTTTAAGATAAACAAAGTAACGCTGCTCGACATTAAGCGGAACGCTCGATCGAGATAGTCCAACCCCCGGGGGGTGGGACAACTTTATTAACTCGAACGTATGGTTTTTTAACTTGGCCGCGATTTCGAGATTTTAATCGGTTACACGGGAGCCAGTCGTGAATGGAGAAATTCCAGGTGTTTTGAACGGACGAAGGTAATGGCACTCGCAATTTCTCACAGTCGTACTATTTTTATCACCGGTTGCAACAGGTGTCGAGTGAAAAGATAAATGAGCGTTTGCTTGTCTCTAATGAATAAGCAATTCTCGGGCATTTTTCCGCGGCGAATCTGAATTAACATGTCCTTATACATGTCCAGTATTCGCGAACGGACATCGCAGACGGGCGAATGAAAAGCTTGTTTTCCATATGTCGTTGATTACGATCATAAATTAGGAAGAGAATACGTGGAAACAGACTTGGTTAACAAACCGCGCGTGTGCGTTCGCCGAAGTGAATCCAGCCTGCACGGGTCAGCCGCATCAATCAACCCTCTAACTCTCTCGCCAGCGATTAACGCGAGTTATCCAACCCCCGCTAAGCACGCGGAAGAAAAATGAAGTTTCCACGTTCCGGTAGTAGTAAAATCGATAAAGGAAATCTGCGGACGCGAGCGGGAACGGCTTTAATGTACGCCGGTGGATCGATGGTTTATCGTTCGCGGCATATTTCTATTCGTTCACGGCGGACACGTTGCAACGGGTTAGACCGTGGCGACGATCTATTCGTATCCCGGCGACCGTTAAGGTCGGCTACCTTTATTGCTTCCTATCCGTGGCGGAGAATTATTTTATACGATAATTATTTAGTTAACCATCGCGCACGCCAGCCGGACGTTTATGCCCGCGTCGATTTCCTGGACCGTTCTGTTATTATTACCACGGCGTACGATCGTCGTCGCGACTACCACGATTTTTGTTCATAAATTTCACGGACGCGAACGCGCGAACCGTTTGCCGTCGGTGTAGCCGCGCTTGGCCGCGTTATTTATGCCCGCCGGTTCGGTCCGCGTTTCGCTACAATGTCCACGGCTCGCTCCTTCGATCATTCGGCAAGCTTGAATTCATCCCGCGGTGTTTAAACGGTTCGTAATGCGATCGTTCGCTTTTATCGCTTCCTGCTTCTATCGCAATTTACGGAATCCGCGCCGCGGTCCGGCGTGTACACGCCACACGGTGGAACCGAGAATGACGATATTTCCAACCGGAAAAATGGTAATCTCCGTTTCCAAGAAGACGTTTCAATGGGGCCCCGCTCGATTTAAGGTCGATCTTAACGCACGTTACGCGGCGAGCTCCGAATCCACTTCTCTCGATTTCCTCGATACCCGTAATCGCGTCAACATTCATTCCCGCGAGGAATTTAAAGCCTCGAATATACGAAAATGTTCGTTTCCTCGCGTCAGATCGGGCGCGTATAAAATATATCTAATTAAGTCGTGGTATGTTGGTGGAAAAAAAGACCGCGGCGATACGGACGTTTAATTAATAATGCAATTTCCACGGACGCGTGCTTCCTGGTTCGTCGTGGCGTTCGAACGATTGCTTTTCCGAGCGATTAGACCGTAATGCTGCCGTCTATATTTAATCACGGGTTTGCGTCGACTTAAACGGTGCATCAATCACTTTCACGATTAACCACGAAAAGGGAAGGAACGTCCGCGGTCTCGCGCTACCGCGTTAAGGGGATAAACGTCTCGCGTATCGTTTCCTATGGCACTGCGAGCGTTATTTTCAACCGAGATAAAGAGATTTTTCCGTGACGGTCGTCATCGCGGTTTCACTCGCGACAAAATTCGCCCGCGCAGCCAGGAAGTCGCCTGATAATCCATTTATCACGCGGTTGATATTCATTTTTCCAGGTGCTGTCCTCGTTGCGGGACATCCGCGAGAATACGGAAACTGCTACCGCGTGCGTATATACCGTCGTCACATCTGTATATACCGCGTTATCAATTGGATATCAACGCGTTCTGTCCAAACCAGGATCCTCTCGCGACGTATTCCAACTTTTGCCGTTGGTTGCAACTTTCACAGAGTTGCACTCGGTGAAATGTATGAAAAAAGGATCGAATAATATCGAAACTGCTTGGCTGGTGAACGAGATCATTTGATAACTCGTATATTTCGTTGAGATAAAGTGCAGTGATAGAATGGTTCGAACCCATTAGCGCTACCGGCGAAACATTTATTCGATTCGTAGCCACCGACAAGATTTCCCATTATACACCGACAATCCGTGAATTAATTAATCCCCCGCGCGGCGAAACGGCTACTAATTATAGAGTGATAAACTAAGACCTTTTTTCGGCTCGCCGTTCTCTCGCCCACGCGGCACGATAACACGATTATGCAGCGGTCTTTTGCACAATTAAGCGAGACATATCGAGTGTCGTGTAGCTACACGCGATCGAGTATGTTAACGGTAGTGAATAGCGTACACGTGTTCTGGCAATGCGGTTAGGGATACTATCACGTGTGACACTTGCCATATGCAGCCAGCTTCGTTGCAGTCGAGACGTATAGCGCGAGCACGTATTCCGAAAAGGGTCGAAACCCTACTTCCTACGATTCAAAGAATCGTAACGCGGATCTATTTCGTGCGTGCTACATCGAACGCGATGCGTGTGAAAATCAAACATGTCCTTCCAAACTCGAGTCGCGTCCAATTAGCCGGATCAGAAGTTTAAAAGGATTACAACTAGTCAACAACGACTGTTTGCGAGTTTCAATTAGCCGCTCGAGTACAGCGAGAACAGTCTCTAATTGTTAATTCACCACTCGCAATAATAATTGCAAGGCACACAAGATTTCTAGTACGGATCGTCGTGAAAAATAACACAGGTTCGAAGGGAGTCCTGCTGCCATTATTATATTATTACCAGCGCTACTTTGCTAACAAATGCGCGGTCAAAGACCACTTCCTGTTCCCATAAAGTTCCTCTACTGCAAGCGCGCGTGCCATTAAATACGCTCTTGCAACACGTTCGAGTGGAAACGGGCGTATCTCGAGGCACATTAATATTCGAACAATTTGCAAAACCGATACGGCGGGGAGCTCGCGCCCCGAGAAAATGGGAGGCTCGCAGAAATGGAAATTATACCGGTGTCCGAATATTAATAGGCGTAACTGTACGCGTAATATGTAATTCCCGGGGCTGGCATTCCGCCGTTGAGCGCGTCCTTCCGTCGCGGTACACCTTGAACCGCGACGCGTATTCACGGGGCACAATGTTCGTTAAAATTGCTCGGCAGTCCCGAGGCCGCCCGCCGGGACAGCCGCAACGAGTCCATCATTCTTTACGCGTGGGATTACCGATGCAAATTTGCACTACCGCGTAACATAATTGGCGGACATTGTGCGTTCGTTAGCCGCGCATTCTGCCACTTATCGCCGAGTCGCGGCGAGCCTTGCCAGCCCGCCGCCTAATTGAACAGGCACGCCGTTTCCCGCCGCGCGCCGGTTTTTACGCGTCGCGGGGGTAGCTTGCGCGGGACCAACGGCGGAACGATGCGCGCACCGGAAACCGCACCAGCTTTCTTTTATTCGCCGATTCGTACGCGGGTCCATTGCGAAACGAGCAGCCCTTGGGACGACGTTGATCGAGCAGAAGCATTGTGACGAGCCGCTGAGAGGCTTCTGCCGGCGCTGGAAATTTATGTGGGACCGCGGACAAGTGGAGTCGCGATTGCGGGACGAAAGGAACGAAAAGAACGGGACGCTGCGTGTTATTGTTACTTTTACTTATGGCGCCATTGTCTGGTTTTTTTTTTCGTAAGAGCGATCCTTTGATTCGATGCGAGACGAGGGGATGCTCTATGTTAGGGTCAGAGGTTTCGAGCTACTTTGCATACGGAGAGTTTCACTTGTTAACTGGGTCATCTTTTAATTAAAAGCTACTCTCGCATTCGTGAGCTAAAATTAATATAGGCGAGGTAATGGATCATTGTGCCTTGAGTATTGTCCATTCAAATGATAACGCATTGGAATGGAATCCAATCAAGATTATGAAACTTTATGGTTTGTCGAAAAGAATTGTGTTACGACACAGGGAGATATCTGGGAACGTCTGGAACGATAAAACGCCGGGCTCTCGTTTGCTCCTCCAGCTATTTATCCGATCTCACGGGCATAATTAATATCATTATTGTGATGTCAACGGGAGGAAAACGGTACGAGCACGTCGAGCGTGTGTTACACGAGTTGTATATATGGGGACTAGACAGGCTACCGCGCGGGATATGCTAAATACGATCAAACAACGTTGTTTTATGCTAAGTGACCCCTGTCACGTCGAGAAAGACAATGCCGCTTGTCTGTTCTCCGCGAAATGCATCAGGATGTTTGCTCCGGCGGGCAGAAGAAATCCCTTTGCTTGAATACGCGGCCTTTCTCTTTCCTTCCCTCGCTTGCAACCGTGCAACTTTGTGAGCTTCGTTCAAACGCGTTTCGACGGCGATTTGAAAAGAAAAAGAAAAGAAGAAAAGACTTCGTAGGCTGAAGAAGCAATTATTGCTCGACGAGAACCGAAACGGTCTCTGTGGTTCAATTATTATTTTTATTTCCAGCAAAGGAAAGATGGTGGAACGCAAGAACTACTTTGCTTCTTGGGATGCACGAAGAGTATTACAGCGGCAAGATCGATCGTCGGTTCGTGAAACGGAAGTGCATCGGTTGGAAAGTTTACGTCTGCATCGTGACAAAACAATAGACTGACATTTCTTTTCGTGGCCGAGCCGGGCGCCACGAGAAAAAGGGCTGACAGCTACGGAGTATAATGATACGAAGATCCCTGTCGCGTGATAATATATCGATAGGTGTTCGCGGCTAACGAGGTACCTGGATCATGGGTCGAGCGTGCCAATCGATTTGACACGCACTCGAGATCTCGGGGCGCCGAATAATCGGCTCTCATCTTCACCGACCGACGCCTTAACGAGACGACAAAGAGGATCGTGCCCGCGGAAGCGTTTGACCACGGTAACCCATTTTCCTGCGACGCGGTATCTATCATACGCTCTTAACCCTTTCGTTACTTCTGACGAGACATCTCGCCCATCCAGGTGTCGGTCGTTTAACGTTCTCGACGAGATACGTCGTCGTTCAACATCGACCGTTTCGCTCTCCAAACGAAATATTTCCAAGTTAACTTTTTCCATACGGTTAAAGAAAAATGATAATTATGGTTTTTATTTCGTTTCTGAAATTGACTGTGTTTGTTTCTTATGTAATACACGCCTTGGTGGAAGCATTCCACATTGATTAAACTCACAGTCCACTCGACTACAATTCCGATTCGTCTAACTCGCGACACGGTTGAGTTATATTTCTCGCAGTTGAAACAGGTACCTGGAATACAAGATCCTCGGGTTCCAGGATCCCGTGGTCTGATGTAGAGCGTAATTTGCACAACGTATGAAATGTTGTGCGCAAACCGCAGTTTCCTGTGGCGCAGCGCGGGGAAAAAGGCTCGCGTCCATCCGGATGGCTCGTTTTCCATTAGCGTTGTTCCGCGAAGGAGTTTCTAATCCCCGTAAATTGGACTCAGCCGCGGCGTGGAAAAGTCTCACGGTGAAAACGCGGCTCGTTTCCTGGTTAGGCGGGTGAAAGAGCCAATACCGTTCGGGCTGGTAATAGAATTCGCAGCGCCTGTGAATTTCGTGGCCGGAACGAGCCGCAAGGGAGAGGAAGCAAGAACAAGAGGAAGGCATTAATTGCGCCCAGAGAATTTGTTGCATCGTTAAGGTATCCACCATTGTCACGAACGAGCAATGAATCACACGCTGGTCGTAGCATTGTCAAGTGCAGCTATAGTAATTTATCGCGTTGCTGTTAATCCTGTCCGCGGTGTCTCTTAATGTCTTCGATTTAAGGTACTCGCGGATGAATTGTATGGGCGCGTTAATCACGGTATACTTAAGTTCGATTTCGTAATCATTTTACGTAAAGGGCAGAGCAATTTTCTGACATCAATCATAAGCTGTGATTAATACAAATTGCGAACGTTCATTTCAGAGTCGCGCTTGATTATAGAGCCTCGTCTTATCCTTGCACCGTGAAATTAGCGATAGAAGATGTTCATAGCGATACTCCACTTAAAAAGTAAATTTACATATTCGTGACTTGAGCAAAAGCGAGACGATACGATTCTGAAACTTTTTTCGCTTTACATCATCACCCCTGCCTCGCCCTCGTCGTTCGATATCGATTTAGAGAACCGTGGCACGTCGAGCTCCTTGTATTTTAAGCGGTGCCCGTCTGAATTTCTGACTCCTCCGAACATAAATTTCTCGACGGACAACGGGCGCGAGTTTCTTCGCAGGGTGAATTATGAATTCCGCTCTGCTGCAGGACCCCTTTATTCTTCGATCTCCTTTGAAGAATCCGTTGAAACTCCGTTCGTTCGTATTGTAGCCACGCCTGGCAGAGAAAGAAGGTTGTTGCACACATTTTTCTCTTTTCAATCTCTGCGACCTTGTGCCCGGTACATTCCATTTAGATTCGAGGATCTTCAGAGAATCAGGTTCGCAAAAACGCGAGTTCCTGTTGGAACAACGGATACACGTAAAACTATTCCACTCTTCTCTTTCGATTACGAAGAACCGTACATCCGTACGCTTTTTCGAATGAATTTAATAGCTGCACAGAGAACCTATCTCCTACCGTCTCGTTATAAGGAAATATTCGTGTAATCTTCCTGGAAAACAGATAAGTTCTTGGAATTCGCGTTTTCAAATCGAACGTTGAAAATATTTTCATCTCTGCGCAAACAACGAGGACAATCCAGATATCATTTATCTACCCTTATCGATGAACTCTAAGTGAATCTCAGATGTGTCGGTTCTGTAAATGCCAGATATATCTAAGTGCACCATTTAAACAGAGAATTAAGGGACGAATCAAATTAATGGCGGAGCCAAATAGTTTTTGCGGCCACGAATAAGCGAAATTGTTTAAAACAGTGACGCACGTATGTTTCGTACTTAATGAACGTGCTCGGTAAATAAAAGATCGGTTTCGAATGTTACGAATCCGTCGCGCTTATCTCGAGCACATAACAGTATCTCTTACATCACAGATAAACGGTGTTACGGACGAATTTCTTGTGCAGCACACGTACCTCCTCGGCAACGGTGCAGTCACGGTTTGGTAGTAGGAAGCATCGATGATTTACGCTCAATGTAACTGACGGTTTGTAAGCGGAACATCGGTAAACGTAGGGAATGGAAGTAACAGCCAGATCTGCATCCAGATTTATCTGGATTATTATTAGACTAATGTTTATCGCGCCCCGTCACGTGTTCTCCATTTAGAATTCTCTCTGAAACGCATATGTTGCATTTTGACGAAATATTGATTCTTCCTTATTGATTCAGTCATAAAGTGCACTTTCCAGAATTCGAATATTTTTTTTTCTTTACTTCGCCTACTTTCAATGAAACGTTCTTTGGTCTTCTATTAGGAAAAACTGTGCTCGAAGGAGGTATAATATAAAAAATACGTATATAATAGCGAAACGTTGGTACTTTGCGATTGCATCGATCGAAAATGCACGATCGTGCAATATCCCACGTATTCAAAATCACGAGGGTTTACTTTCTCCTATTTGGATATCCACTGTCTACTTAGAGGGGTTCCGACTGGAACTAAATATTTGAAGAGGCACGTTCCAAGGGTGAGCCATCTATTTCTACACGTATAATCCAAGGAACAGCGCCGCGGCTCTTCCTTAACAGACACGTGAAAGTTCCTTTCCATTTTAAGACCGTCGCATCGTTCATCCTGCTTAGGAAATTTCAAGGGAACTAATCTGGTTTAAACGAAACGGTGTTCGCTGAAATTTATTGGCCGCACGGCTATTGCTCGTGGAAAAGAAGTTCGATATCCTCCACCCCCGTAAGGGCAAAATTTCTACGCGACAGTCGACGATATCATATCCCAGACAAATGCTGTTTTATACACTCAACGGCGGGCGTACAATGTAAGGCGCGAGGAACAAGGCCCGAGCTCCTCGAGCCTGGAAAAGGACCCTATATATTTAGTCCATTGGACGTTTTACAGCTCCGCGGTGCTGTGTTTACGAGCGAGTAATACGTAAGCCGTTCGTTTTATCATATTATAATGATCCCTTTGGTGTCGAAGGATCGGTTTTCCAGCCAACCCCCTCTCGACAGGCCGGCTCTGAAGGTTCAACCCTTGAAAACTGACCTCTCTGACCAACCCCACGTGCGCCCTCCACAATGGTTTCTTTGTGAGACTTTCATAAGCGTCGACTTCTTAACTGAGGTACAATCGTAAATTCGGAACAATCGTCCGTGGTATTCGTAAACAGTGATTTATTCACTGTACAAATTCTATTAAGCGAAAGAGCTCGTTAAAATCGCTTTATGATAAGTGTCGACACATTAATTGCACCGCTACTTCACCAGAGGAACCATGCTGCTTTTACAAACGAGCTCTATGGCATATACGTAATTAGTAATACAGTTTGCCTTTGAAATTCTTCGAGTTAAACGAATAATTCATATTATTTTACGTTGGACACGGATTAATAAAAATTGATAAACGCGGAGTAAGAAAAGGTTTGTGGTTTGGAGAGATTTAGTGTTTCAGAGGCATTAGGGGTTGGTTTCAGAGGCGATAAGGGTAGCGGTTGCAAGTAAACGTTTCTGTGCCGAAAAAAGGTAACAATATATTCTTGAAACGCGATCCTCCATTTTACCCCACGTCCTACGGTGTAGGTTTTCTTAAATATTGTACCAGCTGTTTGACAGAACACGGAGATAGGCGCAGGGGTAGATATCGCGGGAAGACTAACTAAAACGCAGATCCTTAATGGAAGCGTTATCGAAAAGTGGACATTCGGCGTCCGGCGCCTAGCTATCTTGCCTATCTCGAAAATATTCGAAAACAGATATGGAAATGTAATAAATGTGAAAGATGGGGAATACCTCGGGACGACCACAGCGATCGCGACGAAGCTACAATCTCCAGCCACGACACAAAAATCGTTCTAGAAGCAAACCTGGAACAGCGCACGTTCCCCGGAAAAACTCCATTCTCGCGAGACATTAAATCACGCGAATACTCCGCGAATTCTCCCCGAGGAGTGACTTCGAGAACAGCCTCGACAGCCTCGAGCGTTCGCTCGCCGAATGGGAAACGGCTCGCGTACCACGCTAAACGACCGGCGATTTATCGCGATCGCCAGTACGTTTTTCAGACGGTGGTTTTATTAATTCCAGTCCCCGCGAGACAATAGGTCGAAATCCCGCCGACAGGCGGACGGCTCGCGATCCGCGGACGCGAACAATGCTTAGGATCGGCGCGCGGCGTACGTGTGCGCCAGCCAGGACACTTTGTCACGCAGAAATTGTCCGCGCCGCGGTAACACGATGGCGTCTCGCCGAAGAGGGATGCCCGGCCGTCTGTTTCTCGATGCGCGCCGTGCCGGAAATAATTTATCGGCCGTCTCGTCAATAAATAATTCGTACGCCACGAACGGTTCGCGCGTTTCCTAAAGAAGCGCGAGGGTGTGACTGCGTCTGACGCGCCGGGGCCACGGAGAGGCCTGCAACAAAACGATATTAAAATGCGCGCCGATGCACCGTCCCGACCCAGGTACGTGCCCTCTGCTCGCAACGAACGCCACGCCACGCTTTTTCCACTCGTTTACGTCCCTGGGAATCGTTTCCACGCTGGGACCCTGTCCGAACGGTGAAAGGGTTGCTTTGTTGCTGGTAGAAAACGCCACGTGAGAAAATGGATGACGGTCGAGGTGAGGGTGACGCGGGAGATCAAAGAATGTGTTCGTTGATAATTTGGCCGCTATCGTAGGTTCGATTTTTTGGCTGGTCGAAAGGGCTCTCGTTTGTATGGTTCGATTCTTGGAATTGTCCAAGTGGCGGTCTTTTGTTGCCGTTTAGGGAAGTGCGTTTTCTTGTGCCGCGATAAATTTGGGTGGGTAATTTTCGGTGCTCGAGGGAGGTTTGAGACGGCACGAAGTTGTGTGCGCGGCACTTTAGTGAAAAGGGATGCTTTCTCGTGGTAGACAACTATCAGCGAAGTCCATTCGAAATCTCGGGTCCTCCTTTTCTTGTTCGACGATGTTGGCATTCAGTAATTAATTCCCTGGAATTTCTAGCAATATTCAATTACTAAGGGCATTAGAATCTCTTCATCATTCTTGTTCTAAATGAATGCAAAGGGAAAGGCTCGAGCCGAATCTCCGAGCCGTTGAAATCGTTAATATTTCCTTGCATACTTCACGCTGTCCGGACTCAGAATTCCCGAGGACGGATTCCTAACGAAGTTAGACTTCTCTGGTCGGTGATCGCTATCTACTCGCAGTCAGGCTCCGCGAAGACAGCCCTGGCGGCGATTGAAGATGCTCGCATGAAAAACTGTGCGACATACACCGGCCAGACAACGCGGCGCACCTCTAAACACGCTGCCAAAAGATAAAGGAACGACAAAAAACATAAAGTCGAGGAGATCCCTTGGCCAGCAGAGAGAGAGAGAGAGAGAGAGAGAACGAAATGGACGTCTTCTATGCGTCGACGCAACTAGACTCACATGTGGGTGGCAGACGAGTGACTTGTATCGCACAATACCCTTGTATCCGTCGCTGAAATCCTTCTGCATCTGTTTTATAATCCGCATAAATCAACGCTAGATTCTTCTGCGGTTGTTCCTTCCCTCGTTTCAATCGATCGTATATAAATTTGATCGCGAACACCGCGATGCATCGAGGGACAGCGCGAATCGTCGCACGCGTACGATATCCGCAAGAAGTCGTGCAAAAGTTTATTTTTCACGTAATTAGCAAAAACCCTACCGGCAAGAAAGCATCGAAACTCCGATTGCGCCTCGGCCGTGAATTATCTTGTAATCAACCGCGTAACTTCCACGAACGAATTACGCATTAAAATTTTATATTTCCCACGGAACGTTACACAAATACCATACCGGCGTAATCTTGGTTTTTACCACCAAGTAAATTTCGGCCCTGTCGACAGACCGAAGCCCGAGAATCCCCCCAAAAACTAATCATACGGATTAAATACGTCGTATTTCATTCCCGATTCAACCGGACGCGTCTCTTTAATGAAGAAAAAGAGCCGTTCGGAGCTTTATGCCCCGTTTATTTTTCGGACGGCGCTCGAGAAGCGACGTGATGCCGTGCAGCAGCGGCGCGACGCGAAAAGAGGGATGAAGACGCGTCGTAAAGAGAACTCTGCCCGAACTCAGACGAGAGAAAAGATACGCGATTTCGTCGTCCGCGGTTTTATCGTGTCAACCGCGCATACCGCCGCCGAAATATTTCGAGTCCGTTCGTAAAAGGGAGTCTTTATGGGCCACCTATACACGGCTGAGAGAGGGTTAGGCCGAGAGGCAGCTCGTTAACCCATTTCGAAGTGGGTGGAGAAAAGTCTGGACGGGCGCGACGATCGGGTGAGCAACGTAAATGCTTTATCGCCTCGTTTCGTGGAACTCCTCTTGCTCTCAGTCTCGGCAGCCCCGACCGAGGAAAACGCGCTCCCGGCCTTCCTGCATCCCTTTCCCGTCGAATATCGCGCGCCACTTCTATTTCTGGAAATTCTGTAAAACCCTCCTCTCTTGGCCTGCCCGGAAGGTTTCGTACGATCTCACCCGCGGGCTGCACCGTTTTGACGGTAATTTACACTCCCGAAGTGGACGCCGTTTCGGACCCCTCTATTTCCGTCGATCTTTTACAAGTCTTATACGCGAACTGAGTCGTTCGAGAGAGATTTACGTTAATATTATGAGTAATAAATGGGCGGAGTAGGAGGTTGCGCGATTTCATTGCGGTTGTAACATGGATCAAACGAATACTTTTTCAGGATGATCCTCGACTTTTTTAGTACCGAGGTCGCGTTTTATATTTTCGTTTGTTTTCAGGCAGGTGTATCGCGCGTATCGAGACTTGCAATCTAGATCCCTCGTCAAAGTTAATAAAAGAATGCCACAGGTCGCGTTTCTATCTTTTACTTTATCGAGTAACATCGAGAGAGAAAAACTACCCCCTTGTCTTTTCCCACGCGTTACTACTACCTACCACCTGTTAAAAATTCCACGAAACGTCTCTCTCTCTCTCTCTCTCATCCCGTTGCCTCAAGTTCTCTTCCGCATATCCGCATCCTCGCCGTTCGTGCTCACTGTTTACGCTCAAGTCCTCTGGCTCTCTCGCGGCGTCGAGCCGTTTTCCTCATAACGCGCGCGGACAGCGGAACGAACGGTGATTTCCACCCGAGAAAACGTTCCCTCGATGGCATCGAACCGGTTTAACGATGTTTTCCATGCGGTAGTTAACCGTCTCTCCCCTTCGTAGACAGGCTCTCCTTTGCTTATGCACACGTCCGCATACCTGGGCGCAACGTTTATGCGCTTGGTGCACGCTTCCACGCGTCCCTTACTGTGTCGCGTGCACAGCCGAGCGAGCGCACGCGTGCACGCGGACCGTCCTGGCTGGGAGCGCGCTCGCAAAACTAGGTAGCCTTGAGGGTCTCCGTTTTCTGCCAGCGAATTCTATCCGGGCATCTGCATGCCAGCTACGTTCACCTCGCCACCCGTCGTCCCGCGCCGCTTTTATTTAACAGAGAACCACCGACGTGTGTCATCGATTTGCATAGTCACCGCGGCGATACACAGCCCTGGTTTCTCTACGTGTAACCTTGTTTCCAGTCCCGTGGCAGGCCTCGAACGCTATCAGGTGCACGCGAGTCTTCGATCGCTCCCGAACTCCTCTTTTCTTGCTCGACGTGATAACCTCGAAATTATTATAATCGAGACACCAGTGTACCTTCGTTGAAATTGATAATCGGTTAATCGCACTGGGCGTTCGCTTAACTGTTTGGTAGGATCAAGCAGAAACGCGTTACTTTTCGAGAGCCACGAATAATTCTGTACGTCTCGAGGTTTCGCGTCTTTACAGTTTATGCTAAATACGAAAAAACTTGTAACCCATCCTTCGAATGTTCCCACATCAGTTTACCCACATGCTCGACCATTACTTCGGAGCACTCGTAAAGATGGTATTCCTTGGACGAATAATATCGTAAAACAATGTGTACATATTAAGGTACGGCGAGTTTGTGTAATTTATCCACTGTTAATCCCCCGACGTGTAAAACATTCGGAGAGTAACATTCTAATTGACTGACATCTGGACGTTTTACACCCGCGTGGATTTTAATTAACACGGCAGTAAAACGTGTTTGTAAAGAGACAAACATACCTTCGATGTTTTACGAGCGAATGAATCTGGAACCCGCGCTGTCCACCAACTTTTATTGCATTCTTAGACGTGCGCATTTCGAGGCGAACTAACGAGTTTGTAATTGTGAGGTTGCGCAACTATCATAGATCTTGCGATCTATGAAGGCTTCGGCTCCGCGCGCGAGTAAATCGTACTCGAGTCCTCAGTTTATCCGCGAACCGAGCGCTCGAAAAGGGGTAGACATTTTTCGAGCATAATCGCATAATTTCGCGGCGACTTTCGTCCCAAGGTTCACTCGGTCGTCGACTGTTTCTCTGCCGACGTCAGCCCACGTTATTATCAATTATCGTCTGAAAATAAGCTGAACCGCCGTACGCCGGTATTGTAATACATACATGTTTTGTTTATGCTGATAAAGTGCCAGTGATAACCATAATGTGTTGCGGTGTTTGCAGTCTGCATAATACGCTGTAATACGCGGGCACAGCCGAGCAATTGAATAACTTCCAAGTTAAGAACTACTTTCTATAAACGTTCGTCCCGTTTCTAAAAAAAGATATCATAATAGCGGTTCCAGTTGAATTTCAAATTAGCTTCGCAATTTCGTCGAGCACTAAACGGCGCGCGTTTGGGTTTCGAGCGAAACGCGGTGTAACTTTCTTCTTCATTCTCGCATTACATCTCTTTGCAACAGAAATTGCTCGTTTCTGGCCAGCTTTTCCGTTCGATCTAATTGCCATGTTTGTTGAGCGTATACTGTATATAATTCAACGTCCCGGTGTCTACGATTAGATAACAATTATCTGAACGACGCTTTCCTGTGTTGTCCGCGCAACATTCTTCACTTCCTGCATTTTTTATTCCATTCGCTTGCTAATTTCTCGTAATGAACTTCCCTGTGCTTCGATATGGTTCGATAGAACATAATAGAGCGAGCGGGTGTCAGTGAGAGAAGCGATGAAAGGGGAATCGTTTTACGAAAGAACCAGTTGGATACTCGATCCTGTGGTCGAAACTGAAGGGTGGAAGAATAAGGGCTATCGAGGAATTTTTTATTGAAAACTTATCGCTATAGAACACCCACTGTTCCGCTATTTATTCGTTTTATAGAAATTCGATGCTGCACCCCGAAAGGGCGAAGGAAGAACTCCAAAAGGGGGCAAATATTTCCGTTGGATGCAACCACAACCCTTTGGGTTCCGATAGAATAGTAATTCGAACCTGAAATCATATTTATATAAAATAGGACTCAAAATAGGCTCCTTTTGTTGTAAGTTTTACGAGCAGAAAAAATGAAATAATAGTTTGGGGTTGTCTCCCGACAGAAATAAAAATTGTGAACGTGATACATCATACGTTAGAAAAGGGGATCGCTCCGCGTCGAGCTTCGGTTCGTTGATTCCACGTGAACAACAATTCGATCTTTATCGAGACACGTACCAGTATGCGGGAGCTTACGAGGTCGCCAGCAATCGAGAAAGCAACGATTCGTAACGCTATGCAAATGATGAATTTCTCCCGGTGTTCCTTTCAAACAAACGCGCTTACTTGCGGCTTAATTCGCCATTTCCGCTAATGCACGACAACTGGCATCCCATTAAAATTTCCTTGCCCGCGCGATCTTAACGTACGCTTGGCCGACTACCGCGGCCGGATGAACAGCGGAATAAATTGAAATGTTTAACAATGAGACCGTTGTCTCGCGCAAACATAAAATAATCAACCTTCGCAGCAGATGCGCAGAAGTTACCAGAAGCGTTTCCAGAGAAATCAAGCAATTGGTTTTATCGATTAGTCAAGGCGGCCCGATAGCTTGACGCGCGGAAATGTGTCATAAACAAAGAAGCACACTTTGTACTTGCCACGATGATTTCCTATCCCAGACAAAGAGGATCCACCTATCATCGGAATAAAAATGTTCGCGCAACATCAATTCCCTCGCTGCGAAGATAAGTTTCCGTGTTCAATCATCGGCAAATAACTGCATTCTATTCTCGAAACGGCTTGCAACTGTACGCGATCTTATTCCTTGCCAGCTTCCATTCTCGTTGCCCCTAATGTTCCGCGAGAACGCACCAGGCTTCCGAAGGGGACGAAAGATTGGATTCCTAAAATAAGGATATTTACCGACGAAACGAAAGGAAGGGAAAGGAAAGGAAAGGAAAGGAAAGGAAAGTCGCTTGGACGCGTCGTCCCACGGAAAATGTGGCCACTCTCAGCTGTCAAAGCTGTTCAATGGCAGAGACGAAGAGGCGCCCTCCTGTTTCGCGGAACAGTTCGCTGGGATTCTGCGAACGGGAAAATTTAATGGGCACCGATTCACAAAAGCGAAGCTGCGCGTCAGGTTGTACGGTCTCGTTCGGCAATGACTCGTTTTCGTGGCCGTGGCGATGGTGCAAACCAGATAGTAGGCAGAGGGAGCTACGGAGATACGATCTTCCGGTAAAAGGAGAAAGAACCCCCCGGAGTGACTTTGAATCTATGGGCCCTTTTAACGTGTCCTTTTGCGGGGGCTCGCTCGGTTTGGCTCACCGTCGGAAGCGCAACAAACGATACCCAGCCACCCAACGATCTTCGTTCTTCCTCTCCTCTGCCCTATTTGAGGCTCCTCGTGGTTAGACAACGATCTAGACGAATCGATAAGTAATTTTCGTCGCTTTTTTTCATTCAGTTCACGACTCGTTGGTAATTTTGAACAATTTAACTCCTGCGAACGCGCGTGGACATTGGAATTATCCATGTTATAGGAAATAATTGCATAATTCTAATATTATAATTACATTTTACGTCTTCATTTTACGACTACGAAGTTCAATCGAGTTTATTAACCGTAGTTTGAATAAGATCGTTTCGCAATAACGCGCGGCATTAACTGCACTGATAAGCGATGATTAATTCGAGCTATTGAGGGTGGATTGACATTAAACTTGCGGTCCCCTCGAGCAATCGACGTATGGAACTCCGTTCCTCACCGTATTATCTTCGCAGTTGGCTCCTCCGGACGCTGGTTTCCATTGTTTGCTGAATCTCCGTTCCGCAGAAAGAGTGCCAAGGAGATAGGGAGGAATGAGTTAAGCTCGTGTCAGTCCCTGATTTAACGCCCGCATTTCCAACCGACACTTTCCACAATCGTGAAACGAGCTATGCTTCTCCCCCGCTCGCTCGCGATACTTGTCATTAGTGGTCAGTCGGATACGTTTATTGTTATTCCACGGAATAGAGGAGTTCAATTATTTATTGGTTCGTAAAACTAGCCGAGTGTCTCGACGTTTCCATGGAGCATCGTGAAAACTCGGTTTCTTTTCTATCATCGAACCTCTGATGCTGTTTTCGTAATTAAAATTACTTTTACTATCAATGAGAGGTTGGGAAGTCAATGAGATTGATAAAAATAAAAATTTATTGAAACAATTCCCACGATCCGCAGGGCACGACGTTAATGTCGAACAAATGGCGCGGTGCACAGCAATAAAATGGTTAATACTCGATAAATTGTGTCGCTGATGCGCTTGCCAGTGTGTCACCAATCGCGGCTGGGCCTGAGGGGAGTAAAAGGGATAAAAGGGACGCGGTTACCAAAGGTGGGCGCATCCCCACCGGTTCACGACCCCACTTTCGTTAACTGCTTTTAATTGCCCCGTAATTAAGATTAATGGAAAGGCATGCGGGCGTTCATGATATCACCCTCGGCGAATTAAAATTAAACCGTACAGCCCGAGCCCGCAAAAGGAACCGCCGCGCTCGTTTGCTTTGAGTTCGTCACGCGATCCACCGCGGTTCACGCGGACGAAAGAAATTGCTATAAAACATCGCGCCATAAAGCCTCATCGTTTTGTCGTTCGTTTCGCAATTTCATGGCATACGTACGTATGTACATACGTAACCGAAAGGGTCTCACGTGTTGGGAAGATGGCCGTCCGATATCTTCACGCGATCCTTTTTTGCCACCCGCTCGTTTCGTATTGTGCAACGTCGTCTGGTCGTTGCATGCCAACGAAATTGCCCCGTTATTACTTCATCTATTTCAGAATGGCGCCAATCGACGGCTTTTTCGCGCTGCGCACCGCGCAATAAATTTTAACGTTGCCGCTTTTATAGCGCGGATCAGCAGCGATCATGTCGAAGTAGCGCTCGTATTGTCCGCGTTGCGTCTTCGACATTTTCTTTTCTAGCAACCGTATTCTACGAAGCGTTTCGAGGAATTTGGTAATTTTTTATTTCAGCGCTTCGTAAAGCGAGTAAATTCTCGTTTGTTTGGTAGAAACGCTCTGTCTACCTTCACTTTCTATCCTTTTATTGTGTCCATATCTGACTGCTAACGCATACGTTGCGTGGGTGCGTTCATCACTCCTTTGATTCGGACCGCGTGCCTCGTAGACATCGCGTGTCGCTTATTTCCACTTTCTTCGTGTTCCTCTCGGCGCGTTGGCCGGCTCGAGAGTCCTCGAAATGGATCGAAGTCTCGCGTGGTTTACACGACCAAGTGGCGCTAGGACCACCCGCGAATAACGCGTGCCATTGGAACAGACCCTATTATCTAGAGACATCTCGAGTGCACTAATTTTAATACAATTACAGGGTAAACAGAAAACAGAATTATACGAAAGAGTGTCTATGCAAATGAACCGACAGGGGCAGAATATTGCTCAACTCTGCCTACGTGTAACATTTCATTCAAGCGAATGACTAACACCTCATTTCGCCACCTCTTCAGAATTTTTCGAATACCCAGGAACGTAACAATCAAGTTTAGCACACAAAGATCATTGAACGGAGCGCGAACGGAACGAGACAAAGCTCGATCGACGCCCAAAGACAATACGCACTAATTTAGAAAATGTATTCGAGCATCGCTCGGTCGCGTCCGTGTACGCGCGTGTGCGCTCGGCTCGAGCTAAAATCGGTCGAGTTGACGCGAATACAGGCTATTAGCGCCAACACAGGTCCGATGCAAAAGCTACTCGAGCCACGTAACCCCGTGTTTCGCCTACGAAAGATCGCGGAGTGCAAGGCGGGAACCCGTCCGAGTGGTAGACCGTGAGGCGGCACGTCGTCGTCCCGTGGTCTATTCACCGGAGATAGGGAAAATAAGCGCGCGTCTGTGTGGAACAGTGCCGTAGGAAACAGCTGAGAACCGAGAGAGGACGAGTGTTCCCTCGTATGATACATCCGCGACGAAATTAATGCCCCGGGACTCCCAAGGACAGAGGCTTGTACGATCCGCGGACGAAGCACGGTGCGTCGCAACGGTGCCACCAACATCCTCGCATTCCGCCGATCGGCCGCGATACGATAAATTTTCCGCGGCCATGCGACGCGCGGCCCAGGGAAATACTGGCCACCTTCAAGGTATCCCGCGTTATCTCGCGAACACGAGGGTCGCCATTTTAATTGCGGTTCGGCTGTTTATTGGTCTGGCAACGCGGACCGCATAGTTCACGTATCTTCGAGCACGTAGCGGTGGCTCGAGGATCAGCTGGCAACTTCTGTGTAAACCCGGCGCACTTTCACAACTTCCTGTTACAGATAACGCGCACATTGTTATGAAATAGGTTCCCTAGGCTGAGGTAATATCGGTGTGTTTGCTCTGAGGCGCGACGAAAAATGTCGAGGGACGTCTGGGCCGTTGCGCGCGATCGAGGAAGGGGGTTCGTCGGCCCGTATGCGTGCCAGCGACGCCAGGAACGCCAAATACTCGAGAGGGTAAGTGCGCGCCCGGCTCGAGTCGGAGCAACGCGCATTCCACGTAGCCAGCAGGCAAGCGGGGTGAGCATTTGGACGCGCTCCTCCGTTGGCGAACGCCTACGCCCCTCCGGATGGAACGTGCACCAAAATGACGGTAGCGTACCCGGTCACGCGCGTGCTTATGCGTGCACAAGCGAAACAGCCTCGCGATAGCGCGACGAGGGTACTCGTGCACGTATCGCATTGACGAGTTCCCGCCCGAGACGGCGGTTGGTCGTCGCTTTGGCAGCTCCTCGTCTCTCGCAGGTAGCGTGCGAGCGCGATGGAACGGCGGACACCAGAACGGGACGAGGGACAAGCCGATAAGGACGGAGATAAGGGAGCGTGGGAGAGAGATAGGCCAGTGAAGCGAGAGGGAAAAAATGCGAAATGGAAAAACAGGAAGAGGACGAAGATAGGCTGGAAGATGGACGGAGCGAGGAAGAGGAGCGGAAAACACACGACGCCACGAGAGGAGACGTAGCGGAAGGAAGGGAAGAGGTGCTGGGAGAACCGTTGCTGCGAGGCGTGGAGTGGTAAAAGGAAAGAAAAACATCGGAGGCGGTAAAAACGGTGAAAAGTGACGAATCGAGAAACGCAGGGGGTGGGAGGGGTTGTGGAAATCCCGGGAGGAAAGAGTAAACGACGGGAAGAGTCGAGTGTGGAACGTGGAGGAGCACAGCGGAAAAGGGATGGAGAAAACGCGTGGACGAGGAACGGTATAGGGGAATGAAAGAAAGCGCGAGAGAGAAAGAAAGAGGGGTAGAGCGTTCGTATGGTCGGCTTGCCGCCTGCCGCGTAGTAGTAGCGTGCCGAGCGAGCAGCAAGCAGTGCCGAACGTCGTCGTCGTTTCTCAGTGTCGCCGCGGCGGTCGTGCCAGACGGTTCTCTTACAGTAGTTTTTCGTGGTTCGCGCGCAGCTCCTCGTCCCGTTTCGCTTCATTCGGAGCACGTCTGTTCGGTGCAACGTGCGAGTCGACGGATTAACTTGGATTAAGCTTAATTACACGCGAGCCTACCCGGAGGATTAATCGAGGCCTCGGCTGGCGGGGGATCCGATTCGCCACTAGGACGACGGAATCATCGAGAAAAGTCCGCGGCAGTAGCACGTTTTCGAGGGTAGCCCCAGTGCAAGGATACCAGAGCCCATCGGTGCTGTGACAGCAACGACGACAACAGTGACTTTTATCGGTGAACCTCTTCGATGTGACCGCGTGTCTGTCGCGAAACAGCTCGTAAACGTGGAAACGCCGCTCGAAACAGAGTGCCGCGAGTTTGAAAAGTGTAACAAAGTTGTACCGCCATATGCAACACCGGCGCCACCGGCGTTGGTTGAATTTCGAATTTCGAATCTCGCGCGACACACCGCTGCCGCCTCGCGTGCGTGTCTCCGTTGCGGTGGACCGGCCAACCGCTCTTTTCTCAGTGAAAAATCGTGGTTATTGGTGCCGATCTCCTTTTCTCGTGGCCGTGGAACACACGGCGGGTGGCGCATTGTATCGTGCCCCGTGCCACGCGTTTGTATACTAGCGGGATTTAACCTTGCGACCGAACACGTGGATGCATGCCGCCCTGTCGACTATGCCGTGCTCCTGAACGGCGGAGCTGTCTGCACGAAAACTCCAGGTAAACGAAACACCGTCGTGTTGCGCGTATTACTTAGTTTTTTTTCTTTTTGTCCGTGCACCAGTATTCACGGTTGTTCGAACGATTTCGTTTTTACTCGTCCGCCAACAAGAAAGCCCATTTTCCCTCGGTGTATCGAATTGTTCGAATAACCACGAAGAGTAAAGCGGCTCCGATGATCGAGTGAACGATGAACGCCATTTATTTTGACGTCGATTAGGGGGAGTCGAAAAGGGGATAATATTTGTTCATCGTAGGTACGCCTTTTATCACACGGTTCGAGAGGCTGGCGTGTTCCGTGGGTCGAGCTGTCAAACGTGGTTCTGTTGAACGTCGAGAGTGACGTCGATAATCGTATTGACCTAACCCAGACCTAATCTAGACGAACGTCTCGAACATTTCGAGTGTCTTCCTGAAAATCGAACCGTGGTACGGTACAATTTTCAGCGTTACTCACGTTTGACACTCGACGGCTATTCCAGATCGTTATCCCGGATAACGATCGCCGTATTACTATTATCGCTGGGCTCCGTTATCATCTGACATTGGCGTTACATGAATATTACTGTACCGATAAAACCGGCGTTATGAATTGTAAATGACATAACTTATTCATTAAACGTACCGAGCGCTGTTAACGGTGTATCGCTGAACAGCTGTTAACGGTGTTCACTCGATAGTTATCTGAAATCGCCAATGAAAATTGTTGCAAATTAGGCGATCGATGTCTGTTGTGTGGCAGCGACCACTTCGTTTCGCGATAGGTAGTCGCGTAAACAAGCAGAATTTTCATTCATCAATACGTGAATCATTCGAAACTAATGCATACGTGCATACTGACGTACGTACAGTACGTATACATTTGATATTTTTTCTGGTTTCTTTTCCTTCTCTCTCAGTTGTACATTTAGTACTCGCGCTGTTTAAAATGTTTGATTATTTCGTAACGGAGTAACGTTTGCATACCTATGCATCGAGCGTGCAAGATGCAAAACAGAATCTGTTGATTAATGCTACTGCGTAACGAAGAAGTCAACCCGATTATATAACGTTGCTTGTTATTATTCGAACAATAGCGACTTCTAATTTTATTGCAAACGCATAATTAACCTCCACGCTGGCAACTTTATCGTCGAAACATGATTCTGCCTTTTAGTATTGTCGCGTTACGAAAAACCGGAGCGTGTTCAGTTTATGCGAAGATTCTTAATTAGGTCACTTGTGTTGATTTGTATTATCATCGGTTTTGAAATCATCTCGATGCGAGCTAAATATTACGATCACGATTTGTTTCGTCGCGTTGAAAATATTTATCAGACACATAGATTACACCCATAATATTAAAATGATGAGATCACAACTCTTCAAACACTCCTTAATACTAACTGTTCTACGACATAATGAAATCTACAGGTTTCCAGTTTTTGCTTCGAAGTCATTTATTATTTTTACATTCCATTCGTGTTGACTAGCGAGTAGATACTCCAAAACAGAATGTATAATTAGCTTGTAAGGATTTACAATGTTGCAAGTATTTTGCATATGCATATTACGTCGACCTGTGTAATTTATAGAAATTTATGCGGACACGATATTTTAACTATTTAACGTGTCGTGCTCCAAAAAGTAGGTCCGTACTTTGCTCCAAGTAACTTAAAAAAGATTCGTATAAAATTATACTATTCTGCAAATATAATATTTCAATTGACTCATAATTCATAGAAACGTGCGTAGACACTGTCAACAGTCTGTCGATAGTTTAGCGTAACGTGCCTGAGAAAAAAGGGCGATCGATACTTTGCTTCGATCGAAGTAATCTGGAAAAGATTAGAAGACGACCGCTCGTATCGGCGGAATGAAAACGAATCGCGATGCCCCGGAGTCGCGTTCTAAACTCGACGAGAATCGCTAGCTGGCCGCTGCATAGTACGCGGCAACGACAAATGACAGTAGTGGTTCGTAATCGGCCGATTTATCGAACTGCCGATCGGTATCTACCGACGACTCGTTCAGCGAGTATGCGTGATTCTCGAAGGCGAAATCCTGATTACGATTCCGTTCAATGTCTCAGTGACATCATCGAGGATCATCATCCTCTTGGAATTCCCTGCTGATTAAATCTGCACGCGTTAACCGTGGTACCCCCGCGCGCTGTGGTCGCGCGCGAAAGACATTTCCGGTTCCTGGTTCATCCGAAGCACCGAAAAATGTGCTCCCACGCTTCTAATAGGATCACCTTGGCGATTACTTGAATTAATTTCGGAAGAACCGATCGATTTTTATCGTCAAATATCGCGCGATTGATTCTGTTTATTCCTGAAATATTTTATTCGCGTTATCAGCCGTCAATTCGAAGTCGACGAACGATCGTATATCTGCTCCAAATCGGCTGGAAGTTGCTCAAATATGATCGAGAAGCTTCGATTGGCATTTTTTCCCGATCGTTTATCGTTATTTATCGCAATCTATCGGGGCGATCGTTTCGAACGAGGCAAGATACGCGGACGAAAGGGCCTCTGGGTCGGCGTCGGCGTCGACCAACAGTTCCGGTATCGTTGTAACGTATGGCCGTTCCTATTCCGACAGTTGTATTCCTCGCATTATCGCATAGGAGTCGCGCGGAGAGCGAATTGCCGTCGTGTCAACCGCGAATGATTGCGAAAGTGAAAAGTCCGCCGCCGCAACAATGCCGCGCGGCCACGGTCGGTCCCTTCGGCTGTTACGAGCCGGGGGACCGAGCTATTTTCTGCCTGGTCGAATCGCACGCGATGCCGATGCGCAAATTCTGCGAACGTGCCGCGCTTTTAATCAGACGATAGACCCGACGACGTTTCGCAACGGCCCCCGTTCGCCAGGCCAGGGCCCCTCCATTGTTCCCGGTCACGAGTGGCGAAAAAGTGTACGGTCACGAAATCGAAATTAGAAGAGGCGGCCTGGCGGAAGGTCGGGCGGGGGTGGCGCTAGCGCCGGTCGCGGTGATGAAATTAGGCGAGTTTTTAATTAACGGGAACCTGCGCGGGGCGTTTCGAAAGACTAACGCGAAGTCATGGTAAATAAGAGATCAGAGATGAAGGATTTATCTTTATTGTATAGGCAGTCATGCGGAGAGCGGTAAAATAGATAGGAGCAAACTGATAAAATAGTATAAATAGTGCGGGGTTTACGGGCGCGAGGCACCGATGAATAATGAGGAATTTTTTTCGTTTTAATTTATTGCGATGGCTTCGAGATAGCGCCCGTTGCGTTTCTGGCCTTTGTGACAAACGTCGCACTTTATACTCGTGTGAATATTTAATTCGATCGGAAATTAAGAGCCCGTTTGCCTCTTGCGGGTAGATACTCGCGCATAGCTGCGAGCACGTATCGGGGTAGCCGCGGCAGCCGATCGAATTCTTATGGGAAACACGTGCGGTGAACCGCGGATGGGATCACCAAAGTAATCCTGCGACCATAAATCGCTCTCGCGCGATGTTTCCGGCGCGATCGACAGTCCACCGACTTGTGAATGGCGGTCGAACATTTATCACCTTCGAATAAACAAAATGCGCGTGTGCTTCCAGACCGTCGAGCCGCGCAGATACTCGTGTTTGTCCCGCGGCTCGTCGTAACGGTCCATCGGTCGTGATAAGATTGCGGCTACCATTTTTCTACGGCTCTCCACCGTTTTGGAAACGCTGCGTCGATCACCGATCGACGGGAATTGGAATAATTGCAAAGCAAACGAGTTCTCGCGACCCTCGTCGTTTAATACACATCGTTCATTCCGGTTGGTTTGCGTAACGTTTTAGCGAGGCTCATATCAGGTCGTTCAAATATTCACAGATTATTATTAGACGATTATAGGTTCATAAAACGTGCATACAGATGGAACGCGGTGAACATCGCGGGCAACGGAGTATCTTTACTCATCTGGTTTAGTTTTCTAATGGTTTCACGATGCGCTAGACGTTTTCAACACGCGAGATCACGTGGTCAGCACATGTTGCTTGTCCTTTGGAAAAGATTACGCCTCCTCGATGTTTCGTTGCTCGCTACCACCCTCCGCGGACCGTACCGGAAGCGATCAGCTTGTTCGACCTCGTGCGCGCATTTTCACGAAAGACATAAACATCTATCGTGTACGTTGCCCGGCGTAATTTCAACAGAAACACGCGCGCGTTTTACAATTTATGCGTGACCCAGTTCGCAAGACCCGACGACGATTGATACGAGAGAACAGTCGCGACGCGATAACACGGCCGACGATCACTAATTTTACGTTGCACTCGTCGCGTTACGATTTCATTCATGAAATCGAGGCGAATCGGTGGCGATCGGAAGGAACAAATCTATCAGTGTGACTCGTCGCGGGTTTAAAGGAAATAATCGTAAAAAGACGCAAGAAGCGGACACCTGTACGTGTAATCACGTACACGCGTGGAATCCGCGTAAAATAACGTGAAGCGCCGGTCGTCGAGATAGCCGCCGTTGTTTATAGTCTCGTACTGTGCCGGTATTCACGATCGGAGATCACGCTTTTAATGATGAGATTCGTTTTTGCCGCGGTTCCCTGGAAATACGTGGCTGGCATGCGTGGCCATCGTCTCCGCGAAAAACTACATCGTGATTCACGATACGCGACGCGCGCCTCATACCGCCGGCCATAATCGAGAGGAACTTCCGACGTCGGGCGACGCGAAACGTTTCTTTCCTTTTTTTTTTTTCTCTTTGCTCTCCGAAAGACAGTCGCGGCTGCCTGCTTAGAGATACGAATGAAATTTTAAGGGACGAATTTACGAATCGATTAGGGAGAAGATGGAAACGCTTATCGAAACAAACGCTTTATCGAATATTCTGTAAAAAGTACTCTCTCGAGTTTTGGTATTTATCGTCCGCGATGTCTTCTTGTTAGGATAGCGACGACGATTCGTTCCGGAGCGGAGGAGCATCACACCAGGAATGGGATCAGCCCGTCTTTTTATACTCGTTTTATCCCAAGTGGTTTAAAGCGCCATAGGTGTCCGCGTTCCTCGTTTCTCTGACTTGCGTGGAGCATTTGCTAGATTACAAGTAGTGACAACGCTCGTTGCCGGCTATTACGAGTTGTAAGTTACTGCGAATTCGATTCGAATCGAACCTAGTTATGCTCGCGCCGTGTATCGATGCTAATCGAGTGTTTATTCTTAATTCTTGATTGCCCGTTGCGAGAACCGATACGAATTCTTTCTTGTTTGTACGCGCTGTCGCTGGTATTTCTCGATAATATGCTGATCTTCTTAATTAATGTCTCTTCAAATATGTTGTACACGCAACGCAAGTACTAGGTACATATATAGAGCGAATGATTAGGGGTTAATCGCTGGGGTTAATCTGGTGGTACTGTTGGAAAAGAAATTGCACGAAGAACGTTGTTAGGTGCGTTTGATGCGGTTGAGTGGCTGTTAGGCGACTTCCATGCGGGATAGACGTCTTGTTCTCCCCTCAATGGAAAAATGGCTAATATTTATTGGCGGGTAATTAGTTTCCAAGTGGTTCAAGAATGGTAATGTCATTTTTGAATAAGCACACCGTTGCGGCTATAAATAGTCATTGTAGGAAAGAAGCTATTTGCTATCCACTGATTTATGATCGTAGGCAATAGAACTTTCTTCGATTTAAATGGAAACGCTGACTGCGTTCGCAGAACCACGCGGAACACGTCAACGCTTTCAACAAGGTTGATGCATCGCGTTGAAAAAGCCATGAAACCTGTTGAAGCAAATAAGCGCACAAGAAACAGAAGCTGTCCGGTATCGTGTGATTTACAATCGCAACCAGCACAATCCTCTTCGATTCAAATAGAAACGCTGTGTTCATACAGCCTTTTACGCCGCACGAATACCGAGACAATCGCCGAACCAGCTGGCGATCTTTTTCAAA
This sequence comes from Xylocopa sonorina, assembly GCF_050948175.1. Lineage (NCBI taxonomy): Eukaryota > Metazoa > Arthropoda > Insecta > Hymenoptera > Apidae > Xylocopa > Xylocopa sonorina. Next base: position 6,223,922 of record NC_135197.1, on the reverse strand, counting down.
CCGAGCCAACTATCCGCGAGATACAATAACACAATTTTCTGCCATTCACGGGGAATCATTAACCGAGCCGGGTACAGCCTTTCAGCTAGGAATCGACGAAACGGAAGCTGTCCAGCAGCCGTCTGATTTACAATCACAGCCAACGGCGACCTCTGCGATTCGAACGGTAGCGTCGATCGGCTAGCACCGGAAGCCCTTTCAAAATCGATTACGACGGGACACTTCGCGTCGCCAACGCGCCTCGTCTTCACCCTCGAGCTTGCCTCGCTTCCCTCCCGCGTTCTCCCCGTCGTTTCTACGAACATTTACGCGTCTCTTCAGGATCGACCGCATCACCGTCCGTGATTTACATCCCGCATTTATGACGCAACGTAAAATCGTACAGAAGTTTTCGTCGGTTGACGATCGCGGAGTCGGAACGTTTAACCCCTTCCAACCCTTCCGTATCCGATCGTCGTTCTTAGAGATAGAATAATCTCAACTTTTTATCGCAACAAGTCGTTCTAAAATATTTAAGTTCAACAATAAAATCGCTCGCAAGAACAATGAAACGTAGAATCAAGGGGTTGAAAAGAGAGGCGTGCGAAAGAAAATTTTCCAGCCAAGGTGTCGTCGAATTTGCAAGTGAAATGTGAGACGGTTCTGAAAATTCATTGGCAAGCAATCGACGAGGGGAGGTGGGGTTAAATAGAAATCGTGGTCGACGGCATCTCTATCGGTCGGTTTTGCATAAAAATGATTTATTACAGTGCCGGGTGTACCGCGGCGTTGAAGAAGATATCAAATCGACGTTTCATATGCAGAGCCGCGTTCCACGCGCGGCACGCACCGGCCCCGCAAAAATGAGACGTCCGTTAATTTTTATGGAACAACACTGACGATGACTGACTGGCGGGGAACGGTTAAGCGCATTCTCCTCCGTCTATCTTTCAATGGTTTATCGTACGACCGCAGACATCTGTATATCTAGCAGTACGGTGTATGAAATATTTATGCGCAGCCCGGCCTTTATTCACTTGACATCAATGCGCTTCCCCCTTTCGCGATGCGCCGGGCAGCGATGCGTCCGTATTATCGGATCGAACGTTCGTGTACGCGCCCAATAACGCTTCTGCGTGCACGTTTTTTTCCCTGGCGAAAAATCTCGACGTTCCATCGAGATACATTTAATCGTCCTCGATGAGAGAGAACAAGAGCAAAAACGTATCGCGTGAGGTGGAGGGCCCGACATTTCGGTGGAAAGGTGGACGCGAGGACCGTTGGAATCCTTCGACCCCTTCGAGACATTAACAACACGGTAAAGATATTCGCCCCGTTCGCATTAGAAGTCGATAGACACTCGAACAAACATATCCGATACCGGTCTATCTGGTGAATTATAATATTTCATTGCTTCGTGGATATTGTATATTAATTTATAATCTCGCGCGTAGATAAATAGAACGCGGTATCCGCTCTCTGTCTGAAACGCATGGGAATGCAGGTATGCGTATCGCAGTGTATTGGAATAGGTGAATATTGAAACCGCGCGACGGGAAAATTAGAGAAACGTATTGGTAATAAATGACGCTGAATCGATTCGCGCGTGCGTTACGTTGCGTTCGTTTAATCGTTTCGTCGCGTTTACGTTCCGATATTTTAATGCGCGCGTACGCGAGGCGTTAACTCTCCGCGCTTGGAACGCGCCGTTCGGTTTCGATACTTTTTACCCGCTCGCCGGGTAACAAGCGGCTTACGGTACGGGGTTTAAATATGTTGTAAATTCTTCGCCCAACTGATAGGTTTATCGGCAAAGAAGGCGCGCGGCGCATCTGAATGCGCGTACGCGTCAGTTGGACGAAGTAATTTATTATTTGAGAAGTATTCGCTGTTAATAAAGCCCCCGGTACTATGTAGGAAGCCTAGCCTGTTGGCGGTCGCGCAACAAACAATGACCAAAACGATGCGAAATTAACGAGCGTAAGCGAGCAACAAGAGTTCGGGACCGTCCTGTCGCTGTCGCTGGACTTCTTCTATCTTTCGTCCACCCGGGGGATACCGATAACTGAACCGATACACTATTTCTTATTACTTATCAGCGGGATCGAGAGATTTCATCTCGCGATCCGATCATTGACAGGTGGAAATTATCGGATGCATTTTAGGAATTCAAGCGCAATATATCGAGTTATAGAAAAACCGCGAACGTCCGTAGATCATGTCCGTAGATCGCGAAGATCACTTGTTTGCATGTCTCGCAATTTTTGTATTTTTTCATGAAACTTTTACAGCTCTGCTGCGAAGAGCTAGTTTTTTTTTGTGACGCGATTATTCGTCGATTCGTCTTAATCACCGAAAATTGGTACTTCGTACGTTACGACCTAATGAAAGTAGCGGGTTAGAACATCCAGCGAAACGATGCTGACAGTTATTAAGTCATCTCGTTAATCTTCGACCAGAAAAGGAGCCCGCCTCGATATAGAGCTCGACACCGTATCAAACGCGAAGTTTGCTTACGCGTGCGCCCGATGAATTATAACCATGGAAAATCGGTAGCTCGAATTTTACCTTTTGAGAGCGTGATACGGTCTCGCGTGAATCATTATTCGTTTCCCAGCCACAGAGGCAGAGACATACCGGCTAGGCGTGGATTTTTGTTCGCACGCCGATTTCGACACCGCGAGACCGTTCGACTTCGGGACGTGGAAAGGATACTTCATCATCGTTCATGAAACGCTTGCGCTCGCACGCGCTTTGAAATTATGCCTGACGTGTCTACTACTTTCACGTGGAATTACATAGCCGAACGAGTTCCGTTCGACGAGGCTCTCGTATGTTGCTCGCGTGGCTGTTGCAAAATCGAAACAACGATTCGCGGGACACGTAAATGTCGCTCCCTTTAGGGCACGGTTACGATCCCCGACGAGCTCTTACTTTCGCTACGAGCGGGAAAAGTCCTGAATTGGTTCCATTCGTTGCGGAGAGAAGGTAGACAAACGTATGACTAATCGTTTCCAATATTCGACTTGGCTTTTTAAGCCAAGGTGGTTGTTGGTTAATCGTTGAAGAGTGCAACGATCGCTGGTAACGAAAACTAGTCGGTCGAGTAGAAAATTAAGGGACTCGATTCGCGGCTAATTGTACAATTGTTCGACGAATGTTTCTGCTGGGCGCCCAGACTATCGCAGTGGTAGCTTCGAAGAAAATTGAAAGCAATTATGGGCAATTAAAGTGCGAGGGTTCATTGTCGCTCCGTTTCGATGAAAGCTCTTCGCAGCAGTGACGCGTGAAATTAAACAAAAGTAGGTAACGAGTTATAACAGATAACGCTGGAATTGGATAGATATTCGCGGGAACACTGTCTGCGTGGCTCTCAGACTACCGGAAGTCGAGTCAACCTGGAAACTGTGGGCAGTTTTCCTTTGATAGAACGGACGACGATACCACGATATTCGGGTCATCAAATCTTTGTCATGAAATAGGAAATGATGGGACTTCCTTTATTTTCAGAATAGCGGACGAATTAAATTTCTGTCTAATTTCAAAGAGATAAGGAATTATTTGAAGCGTAAATTGTTTCGAGATACTCGATTTCCCTCGATCGCACGTCCCTGTAACCAACCGAGAGATTATCTAACGATTACTTTCGCAGGAAAGCGGAAGAATTTCTCTAGAAGCGGATAATTTGGTTCGATCCAGAAGTAGAGTCGTGTACGATTGTAATTACAGATTAAATACCAGTGATTACCGCGCATTATTGCTAACTTGCGCGTATCCCGAATAGATACGTCCCATAGGTACAGGATCGAGATTATCGCGCGGACATTTCCATGTCCGAGTTTCTTATCGAGGGAACAAGTCGAACACCATTCCCAATTGTTACAAATAAGAAGCAAATTAATTTGCGTCGTTGCCCGTTAAAGGAACGAAGGGAAAAAGTAGCAACGAGGATGAATGTAGGAGCGAAAGAAGAGGGTTACCTTCGTCCCGCGGTCTCGAAAGAATGCTCGTGCCTCTAATTAGACAAATAGAGGATCGGTGGATCGCGAGGACCGCAGCGTCGTCGTTCATGTAAAGAATCCTTGATCCTTTTCTCTGTCTCGGCCCCGTTTCCACGTATCGCCGCCTCTCTGTCTGCGCCCCGCGTCCTTATATATATATATCGAAATCGACCGCGTGTAAAACCAGTTCTGCGACTCGAGGATCGCGAGAGGATAGAGCACCTTATACTCTCGGGTACACGCGGCTCCTCCAGCAAAATGGTTCGCACCGATCACGCTTCATTGTATTTTTCGTGCCTCGACGTCGCGAAGAACGGACCCGCGGCGTTCTCTCCCTCTGCCCAGTGGTGGACCCATTCAGGGTATCTCTCGTTTAGCCGCGTGTATCGTGTGTCGCTTTTACTTAACGGCCGGCCGAGAGAGCACTCCGGCCTCGTGTTCCTCGCGTTCCAAAGTGCTTGCTTCGAGAACTTCTGCAACGATAGCTCGTCGCTTTCTGGCTGCCAAGTGTTTTCTCGCGCGACACTCTGTTTTACATAGAGTACGGTCGACCGAGTGAAACGTGACGATGTCCAACGGGGGACCCGCGTTCTTTGGCACGGGACGGCGACTTCGTTCTCCGCGGGCACCCGTTGCGAGTTTCGTCGGACCCGCGGGGGAAAAAAGTCCCCGGTTATTCGTAAGCGATGATCGTTCCGACAAATTGAGACCCGTTGGCGGGTATATAATATATTTAGTTGTGACTTCATCGACTGCAATCTTGTATGGGGACAAGCGGAATTTTACGTCGACCCGATGTCCACCGCATCACAAGCAGCATCGTCGTCTCTCGTGCAACTATTTTTGTCTACCTTCGCAGAAAAACGTTCGACTGGATCGTGTCCGAAGATCGAAATAAAGGAGAAAAATTCCACGAGATGAATAGCGGGCAAAATAAATTATATAATACATCTCGGACACGACTGTATTCGAGTAGTAAAAATAGCTAATCCTTTGAACAAGCAAACCTCGACTACCCCGTTCACCAAGACACTCGAATGCTTGACTTATCATAATTCAATTATCGAACGTCACACTTCGATCCTCGGCTGCCTATCAAGCCCAGCTTCGACCACTGCCTTGGATAAACATTACGTCACAAACGCCTCATATCCTTCCGAGCAAACAATCAACCACTTCACCCTACATTTTTGCCAATTACCACTAAAATACCAAAACCCTTCTCCGGAGAAGCGTTACTTTCCACGCGAGGGTCATCAGACGTTCCCCAGGCGACGTCTCAAACGAATCGACATTGAGCTTATTCGGTGCGTGCACCAATCGATACACGCACAGTAGACCTTCGACCGTCGATCCTCGTTACGAGAATGTCAAAGCGTAGAAGAACATTGGCTGGTCGATGATCGCGGCGCGATGCTTGGTAATTAAAGGGTGCGCTGGAGAGAACAAGAGAGGGGACGTGAGAGGGTGAGAAAGAGGGTGACGGTGGACGCGAATTGGAATCTAATTGCGAGCCGCGGAGAAGCTGTCGATACGAAATCCGTCGCTCATCGAGATCCCGTGAGTCTCGGCTCTTTTCTTGGCGTCGCTTAAACAAACACCGCGTCCGATCCGATTCGAGACACGCCGGGCGTTTCCTTATTCTCCTGCGGCCGGGACGACGTGCCGTTTATTTAAATTGCTGCAATGGCCCCAGGCTACGGTTGAAACATTTTAATTTCGCATTATGGGCGCCGGGCGTTTATTTGCCAGACGGATTACTCGGTTGGCCGGATAATCGTTTGTTATGGGATTACGCGAAAAGCCTCTGGGGTCTGTGAACCCTCGCATTCTGTTTGCCTCCGGAAGAGAGACGGTGGTACGCTCCTTGGCTGTATTTCTTTGCCAAATTAGGGTCCTTTGTCAAGTGGAACTTTTCTTCAACTAAGGGTCCGAGACTTGTAGCGAAGTATTGTTGGACATGATAATGAATTTTGAGGAACGTTGAGAAATTTTCAAAGGAACTTCCCAAGCAACAGTTGGAAATTGACTCGTTCAACTTTCGTTCTGCAATTACACGAAATAAAGTGAAATGAAAACGTTTTCACGCATGCGAGGAACGAAGACGAGAGTCTTTCGTTCTTTCTGCAACGTCATTAATTATATCTCTGTTGATCTTGATCTCTCTGTTAATTATGATACTATGATTGCATGATTTTTGCATGATTATGGTTTACATTATCGCGAGATCACTGATTGAGGATTTCCTTAAATGGCTAATTTTTCGAATCGAGCTCTGTCAAACGTTGATTGAAGTTATTCCTCGACTAGGAAGTCGCATCTGTCGATTGTCATAATCGCGAATTTCTTCGGAACACGAATAGATACCCATCGCTAGCCATTTTCTAGCCGCGCGTAGCCTAGAACCTCTTATTAAGTACTCAAGGGGCAAATTTAGACGGAACGCGTGGCAAACTGTAAGTCATGCTTCAATGATAACCTTGGTCGTGTAATCATCTTGATCGCGTCGTATTTTCAATATACCCTGAATTCCTCTAAGTACGCGCCGGGATAATTACAGGTTGAACATCGTAATAACATTCAATTAACGATAAAGATGTAACGAGTAACAAGACGTGTCAACATTGTAATGAAGGGAATTACTTAACGACACTCTAAGTGATGCCAAGTGTATGCTTTTTATTACGAAGTTGACTATCATTAGTCTGAAAATTATAGGCGACCATGGCGCTGCTGATGTAGGATGCAATTATGCAATTACTTTTTAGAATCATCTCGCACACGAATAATCCATTTAAACATTCTCCAAGATACGTAAAAACCTTTGCTTCGAAGCTCGTTATGTCGTCTAGAGTTTAATTGCGCTTAAGTCGTTGCTAGATTCGTTTCGACCGCATGCGAAAACACGAGTCCGCCTTGCGAAACATGAATCTGCTCCCCAAAGTATAGATCTACCTTTCTCCAATACCCTTCGCGCAAAAATTGTTCGAGCCACTTTTTAACGATGACATAGCTGTTCGTGGACCACGATGCAGTTTCGTTAGACGCGTGATCCAGCGGGGCTAAAACAGTTAGCCGAGGGCAGGTCAAACTGAACAGTCCGTAGTCGGCTCCAGACTCGAAGGAGGTTCGTAGACCTCGCTAAGAGATAGGTAACCTTGCAAGGCCTCCTCGCAACCTCTCTCTCCCAGCAAGGAACCCGCTACAAGACATTCAATGGACGGAGACGAGAACTGGAAAGAGCCTAGCTGGCCAGGACGTTGGATGCTCGCGGTATTTAGCAGCCGTTAAATGGCTCTAAACAGCTCTCATGAAATGGGTAGTTCCAGTCTCTTCCTTACTCCTTCCTTCCACCGTGGAAAGCCACGAACTCGACGGGTGCCACGAGAAACGGACGTTCTTCTCGCGTCGACCTTTACCGATTACGCTAATTCCGTAACGTAACAGCCGAACGGAGCAATCTCATTCCGATTGCGTCGAGAAGGGGAGCGAAGCACGGTTATCGTTGCATCACTGTATCGACGTTTGCTCTTGCGGACGAATCGATGATTTTACGATCGCAACGCAAGAGCAGAAAATTGTTGGAGACACTTCGTCGTAGCTGGAAAGGAAACACGGTCCTCTGTAGCTCGGCATGTGGTCCATCTTCGGTCGAACTTGGGACACGTGGTGTCCAAGTGTCGAGCTGTCGCAGTTAATTCGATTCGAAACTAATTTCCTGACCGTAACAGCTGATCAGCGCGCATTCGAGCGAAGAAACTATTTTCACGAGCTAACAATTGCCTGCCACCGATCCGTTGTACGTCCACGTTCGTTTGCATTTACGACCGCACTCGTCCCAAGCCGTTACGAATTTCCGTTTTCCTCCCGGTGCTGGCTGACTCATATTTACGAAGCGAGACGAACGACGCTTCTTCGAGCATTCCTCGTCAGTGAATCCGGAGTAGGTAAGCCGGAGAGTCAAGATCATTAACAATCCTTTCCTTCAGGCATTCTTCGTCACGCTTTACCGATCGATCAGATGTTCCGTCCGCCGGTGTGTGTAGTCTCTTTGTGCTTTACCAAGTTCTTGTTGCGGTAGCCAGCAGACATGACTCAGACTTTATTAGAGATTCCGTTGAACGCACGGCAAAAAGGTACCACCGAGCTGCGTTCTCCGTTTTTACGCTATATTCCCGGCCAAGTCGCAGATTGAATTCGGAAAAAATTCGCATGACGATGAACCCTGGAAACCAACCGTCGCCGCGTATCAAGAATTTCTTGCGAAAAATCGGAGCCTGTTCTCGATGTTCCATTTCGTTGATCCTCCACCCAAGGACCTGAGCGTCGAAGGATACGTACGTCTTCTCGCCAGTCGGTGACTTCAGAACACCCTCGCGTTCGCGCGGTGGACGAAACTGCGTCGCGATCGTAACAGCGTTTGTAATTACTGGTCGTCATTATCATCGTGCTACTCGAGTTGACGCGATGATTACGGTGCAGCGACGGAAGTAAATCGCGAACGCTTGGCCACGGTCCGTGACCAGCGAACAGCCCGCAGCGAGCAGCACGATCAGGTAGTGCACAGAGGCCAATTGACGGAGTTACAGCCTCGCTCGCGGCAAGTTATCGCGACTCAGATTGAATTTTACCTCGGCAGCCGTTCGAGTCGCGAGACTTTCCGTCGTCCTTTTTCGTCGAGCCCGCTCGAGTTGGGTGGGTTCGTTCTCTCTCGTCGAGCCCCGACCGTTTAACCTCCATTTACAAGCTTTTGGACGGATCGAGCGCTCGTACGCGTCTCATTTGAAATTTCCGCTCATTGATACGATCATCGATTTCCTACGGCGAGATTATAACTCGTGCAAGCGGTGTGTCGAGATATCTCGGCTGTAGGTTACTGGGTCAAAAATCTGTCGGCGAACACGCTCAGCGTTCCGACGCGGCAGCCATTCAAATCGCAGCTTCAAATTGAATATCAACATCTGCGTAAATGCAATCGACAATTTTCACGGTGGAGACCTCTGGTTATTTTCTTTTTTTTTTCACGCGCGCCACATGCTGGCAATGATCTTTCTCTTTATTAGTCACGGCGACAGTCTGATTACGTTCTCGTTACGCGCCTCGTATTTCCCCATCTGCATTCGTAGACCTATCAAAACCCGTGTTCAACTTTCAAGCAACGTTACCACGTACCTCTTCCTCCTCGTGTTATGCATACGTTCCTCGCGAACGATGCTCGTTCTCCGAAGGAGCGGATCTACGACGCGGACGACCTTCACCACCAGCGGGAAGGGTTCAAAGGATCAAGCCCAATTTCACTCCGGATACGCTCGTGTACATCAGTATTCGAGGCAATTAAGGTAGTCGGTATCGCGTGATCACCAGCGCTTGGTTAGATAGAACTTTCTCTCTCTCTTTCTCTCTCTCTCTCTCTCTCTCCTCTTTTCTTCGACGACACATAACGGCATCGTTGCTTGCCAGTCGTAGAGCGCTCGAGACGTGCACGCGTAAGCGCCACATAATAACGAAGTTTATCTTCCTTGCTGGGCAAGGATAGTCGGAATCGTAGGGTCGCGTGATTAACTAGCCAAGGGTGGACGATTGTGACGGCGGAGGTGTCCCCTATGGGGGAACGGCATTCGCGTACGAATGGACATACCGTGTACCTCTAATTATTGTCGCTATCACGGCATTTATCATTCGAGCGTCAGCAAGGGCGGCTGGCGGGGAGCAGTGCATTTAATTCCAATTAGTCGCCGCGATCCGAAACCAGTTTCGAAACCGTCGTGGATCCACTCGGTCGATGGAACTATTGCCTCTTATTCTCTCGTAGAGATATCCTTCGCACGTGAGAGATATCGTGGAACCACGCACCGCGATTACTCCACTCGCGAGGCTTCCCAGTTCCCCCTTTTTTTTCTCTCATTTCCATTCATTCTCTCTCTCTCTCCCTCTCTCTCTCTCTCTCTCTTACTTTCTTTCTCTCTCTCTTTCTCTGTATCTCTGATATTTTTTTTCTTTCCTTTGGTCGACAACACCGCCCCCCTGCTTATCGTTTTCCACCACCGACGCTGTTATCGAACGTTTCGTAATTTGAATAATTTATAGCGTCGATAAGAATAGAGGCAGTTCGAACAGAACAGAAAATCTGTATGATCAACTGGCGCTTCGAACCTATGCGTCGATTACGCGGTTCGACAATATTTCTGTAACGCAGTTGTGGGGAAGGTAGCTTCACTCTGACAGACGTTCGACGCGTGCAATGTTCCACGCGTTTCCCGGTACCAGCTACGCGGAATCCTGAGGATGCTCGCGCCGACGGAAGCGCAGCTTGCACCTTCCATTATTCAAGTAAATGTACATAAACGTTTAACGAGTGTTAAACTCATAAAGGTGTTGCTGACACTACGAGCTCGACGCCTCCGCTTCTTCGAGCCGTGGCGATTCCGTTAGTTTCTTAGAGTGGGGTTGCATAGCATGCATCTGGCAAGAAACGAGAACGGTCTCGTTTCGTTGGAGAAAAATTGCTCGCTCCAAAAGGACACCGACGGTCCTTTAACTGTTCCCTGTTTTGCACGCGTTTTCGCGTCCGTTTCTTAAGATTACCTCGTATAAAAAACGAACGCGACGATCGCGTTCATTGTTTGGCTATTTTTTCCGCATCCGCGTACGAAACCGTTTAATCGTGTCCGTTTTTACGTGGAAAAACGGACGTGTGGCCGTTGCATGCGATCGAATTTTATCGTCGCACGATGACTCGCGCGTCATATCGCGTTGTCGTGCAAACGGTTTGCACGATAATGGCCTCAGCCGCTCGCAAATGGTTGCTCGTGACAGCAATACATAGTGGAATCCTGGGAAACGAGTTTAACGTTTTCAGTTATTTCGCCGTCCCTCGTGGATCGCTATGAATACGTTGCGCAACGCGTACGAACGACGCCGCCCCTCGATGGCGGCCCTTTTTCCACGACGGGAAACGAAGCGGCCGTGTTGACTCTTACACGTAATATCAGTGGTGTGATCTGGAAATTCATTCGAAACCTACATCCAGGAAGCGTGACGGAACGTTCGATAAAGTGCGATGATACGGCGCCGTAGACGCTGACTCTATTCCCTGCCGAGCGAACGCGAGGGAGAGGAAGTCGAATCAATTCACTTTTTTTTTTACGCCACCCGCATAGCTGCTGTTAGCTCTATCGAGGTCAATCCTTTGGATGTTCGAACACGCCATGGGAAATGTACAAAGTGGCTAACCGTGCGACACGGTCAGCTCTACTTTCTTAGACATTTTGTGGACTTCCAATTTCCAGTTGAAACGTAACTTTTCACCAAGAAAAGGTACCCTTATCGTCTGTCGTGGTGTACATCGAAATCTACATGGTTCTAATTTAATTTCAAGTCACGATATTAGCGAGATTCGCCTAATAACTGCTCGTCGCGTTACTCCACCCGGAGAGGAGGACGGTATGTGTGGCACGATTGTATCACGCGCGCGTATAAATATGGAAAAGACGTTTTGCACGCTCCTACGGCGCGGCGGACTATCCTTCCAATAATTTGTTTTGCAAACGAGCCTTAAGGTGTGCGATAAGCATGACTGGTCGATGAAGCTTGTCATGCGGATTCTCGTCCCCCGTGTATCTCGCTTTCCTTGCTCGCACAGCCTCCCCGTGGCCGCGCTCTTTCTCTTACTTCCGTTTTCTCCTGTTCCTCGGTCCCCGCGTGCACGCCTTATGTGTACCAACCTGTCGAATCGGTTGCAACTCGACTTGTCCCCTCGGACGGAAGAAACGAGCAGGACGGTCCCCCTGCAGCGAGATACGATCGAGTTTTTCTTCTCCCCTTTTCGTTTCTTTGCGTGGGTGATTGATCGAGGATCCGGCTAGCTCGCCCTCCGCGTGCACCCTCCTCCAACTCGATCCTCGCATAATGCAGCTCTCTGCCTCCTCATTCGTGGCTTATTGTTTGCTCTGCCCCGTGGAGCTACGCGTGTAAGAGGATGCACGAGTTTAATGATAAGGTTGTACTCGTGGTTTTGCAGTACGTTTTATGACGCGATAGCGATTGTTTATGGTAATTCGTGGCTGGTTTTTGTGTTATGATGACCGTGCACGATTTTAATTCCCTTTTGTAGCGGGCCATGATTATCGTTCGCCCCTTCTCTGTTCGACATAGGAAATACGCTTCTACTCTGTATCGAGCGTGTATATTATTCTGCCACCCCTCGTTTTTTTCTTTTTTTTTAATATACTTTCAGATCCTTTTTCAGTCTGTTATTCAAACTCGCCACTCTCGCGCACGGATCATTCGCGACGAGATAAATTCTGCATATCCGCAGGGGTTGGCTATGTTATTTCGCGAGGAACGAAGCAGCTCCGAAAAGCAACTTCGAGCGAGAGAGAGAGAGAGAGAGACACGAGTCTCGCTCGTAAGGACGCTGAGGGGAGAACAATGCACGCTTCTCACGCGATTCGATTGCGTAAAATACGACTGTCCTCGCGGGCAAGGTCCCGGTGATAACGATCGGTATCGATGCACGCACGCGAGCCACGCATCGCGCGCAGGTTGGCAAGCCGCGGAGTGCAGCCGAACGACCGCAATTAACCTTACGTAACTCGTCGACTCCTTTCCTGGTGGCCTCACCCGGTCGCCGCGAAGATAAACTGCACACAATGCGTCGCACGGAAGGCTGGCCGAGGGCCTGGCGGGCCGCACGAAAAACCGGCCTGAAAACAAGACGGACGGTGTCTTCCTCGTCGTCCTCGCGCTCGTCGCGCCCGGAATATATCGGTCGATAATTGTTTTTAGTGGCCGGACGCCACCAGGAAGGCGGACACGCTGGCCACGCGCTAATCGAGATCGTAAATCCGACCGATAAGAACCGTCGCGACGCGGTTCCACGCGTTACGGGGCACCGCGACGTTATTCGCGGCACCGTCCGCGCGAGGCGATACCTTTCTATGCCCCTCTGCATTATGATCCGGTTTCGACGCGGTGGGCGACCGATTTTTTCCACCTCCGTCATTAGCGCTCGTAACTTTCGCCGATAAACAGCAACACGCTGTTCGGGTACTTTCGTTTTTATCCAGATATCCGTCGCGTCTAATCCAACGGATCTCCTGCTGGCCTGGCCGACCTGGATTCGACGAGACTTTCGTCTTTCGGTCCCGACATACACACCGTAGAAAGTTCATTTTGCCAAAAAATGGTACGTGTAATGTCCAGGGTGACTGTACAGGTTCTCTGCTTGGTCGGTTTTATGCGCGTTAAAGTTGATCGATTTTCGGACTTTGCACTTTATTTACGCGCGCGAATGACGAGCGTGAATTGCAAAGATCATGTCACGCGAGATTCCTGAGAGCGTCGAGTTTTCCTGCTCCGTAGAAGCTGCGCATCGCGACGACGGCTGGCAAAAAGTGCAGGAAACTCGGTGCATAAATATTACCAGTGTTATTTAACACCTGTCTTCTGCGCTTCGAATAGCTCGCATTCCATCGCAGTGTACTAGAACCACTTTCGAAAGGCCACGGAACGCACCTCAAGGCTCTAGATATAGAGCAACTATTCCGGGCGATAAAATAGTACTATTATCCGATGGAGCTTGATAGTCGTCTCGCGAGCGTGCAACAAAAAAAAAGCGAGGAATGCGTTGTTGCTTGTTTATGCGAACCACGCGTCGAAACAGTTTGCACAAGCGCGACGAGGGTAAAAAAGCGCGGCGACGCCCACGGTATCTTTGCCCCGGCTGATGGAAAGAACGATGGATAATTTGCAGTGTCGTATTGCTAATAATAGCGAGCACGTGTCCACGCGTCTGTTCAGTTCGGATATTATTATCGATTCCCCGTTACATGCGGCTTGTGTCCCTAACGCGCGACTAAAGCGTTCCGAAAGCGTTTCGAAAGAGGAAGTCCGCGGAAAAGGGGTGGTGCGCGATGGCGTTCGCGCGCCCTCTTTAAATTCGACGATCGCCTCGACATGCTACGTGATCAACATACCTTCGTTTATCGATTGCGTCGCGTGCAATTGATTTTCCGCTGCGAGACGAAACGAGGCAGTCGTATAAATAACTCGCACCTGATATTATTGATCTACATGGGCTGACGTGCTGATAAATAACGATCGACGTACATTTTAATGAAACAAATGCACCCAACTGCGTGCCACCGTGTCGATACGTAATACCAGCGAGGCGTACGTACGCGATTGAATTCCAGCGATTTATGATCGAAAAGATTATCAGATTTTTCTTAAAACAATTCGTTCTACCGGTTCCTGGGTTTCGTAAATGGATTTTTCCAACGGCATGTCAACTCGTCGCGTAACCAACGATATTTCTATGGGAACGATCGAGTCGATTCGACACGAGGACCTGTAATCTACTTATTAATGCAGGCCATGCTCGAGTTTTCAGGCGGTCACGGTGATTCGCGGCGGGCCATATGAACGCTTGGTGCTTGTCGGCCGCGTTAACGAACCGCGATCTTTCGTCGAGGGTAAAGAGTGATTGTTCCTGGTCGTTCGTTCCATGCGGTTTGCGCGATACGAGGTATTACCGGCGAAATTACCCTCCGTGTCCGCTTGACAATGTCGGCGTAGGACGTGGGAATTTGTGGCCGGCGATAGGTCAGCAATGAACGCCTATTTAAATAGGCTTGATAGAGGTATCGCGAATGGAATTACAGCGGACCGCAATATTTTGCATTCAAAGCCAGGGGGAGGAAGTGTTTCGTTACGGCTTTTTTTTTTCACTAAGTACCGTGGCTGCGCTCCGCGCTTATTCGCTCCTTCCATTTGGCTGCGATCTATAAATCGTGCGAACTCTCTGGGGTTCGCCTGGTCGAGTGAGAAATTAAAGAGAGATCTTAAAACGAAGAGCGAACCGGGTACGGGTGCAATTTCATCGAAAGTTTTATGGCGCTCGTAAACGCGGACAATTCTGTAAAAGTTTATTCGGCGGGGTACAATTAAAATTTACAACAGGAAAGTCGCGGATGATGTCGGTAGAAGGGTGTTTTATGACAGCCGTCGTAATGAATCGTGTCCTCGCCCCGACATTCTTCCGTTTGACAGTCTGTAACACGTCTCCACGAATTTGTATCGTTGGAAGTAAAAATGTTTGATCGCGCATTTGTTCTTTTATGGTGCTCTCGTAAAGCAAGCGGGGAACGAAGCGTACAGGTGTATACAGAGGAGGTGAATGGGACCACGCGTGTTCTTGGTCACCCAGATATTTTAAGCTGACCAGATAATAACTCGCGATTTGCCATATTTCCATGGCAGCGATTTATGGTTTACGATACAATCGTCGGAGCACTTTCTACCGTGACGTACACTCAATACTAAAGGTGGACAAAAATGGGAATGTAGATTGTACGCATCGAAGGAGTATGTACTGAACGTTAACAGCGAATTAGCAATGGCATTAGCGTTAAACATCATCGTTGAACGTCAACGATCCCGCCGAATTATTTTTAAACGCACACTTCCTACAATAAAACTTTTACGATTCGTTTAAAAGCAACCGCACGTGACGGGGCTCGCTGCACGCTTGTAAAACCGTAGAATGCGCGAAACGTCTTCATCCGAGGCGGTCGAACGAAAGCGACCGGGGAGCAATTTCGCGGAGGGCCGCGTTAATTGCCGAAAACCGCTAACCACCGAATCGTCAGCTTTAATCGACTTCTCGTTTCGCGAGAAAAGACAGCGGTCGGTGAAATTCCATTCGACGACCAGCCGTCAGCAGGACGACGTGGGACGTGAGAATTTGTGGCTCGCGACGAAGCGACGAGGGGCGTCAGAATGCCTGGGCGGAATAGCTTTCGGTACCGATGTCTCTTGGTATCGATACACCTCACCCCGATCGAATGCCATTCCTCGATCGCCAGAACAGCCACGTGACGCGTGTCGTTCTTATCAACTGGAAATTATTGGCGATAATTCACTGGCAATTGCGCGAGGATCATGCGAGAGTTTACAACTAGGCGGCTAGATCGTAAAACGGAGAATCGCCGGTGTTAATTGCGAGTGTCTCTGGGAAATGTTGCGAGTCCAAGTGGCGCCTCGACCCCCCAGATGCAAATGCCGCGTCGACGCGAAACGCCACTTTTCACGTTTTTCATTTACCTCGGACGGTCTTTCGTATCCTTTTTTTTTCACCGCGAAGCGATAAACGCGCGATATCGTCGCCGCTGAAACCGAGACGGTAATCGTATTCGCGGTAATAAATCAACGTCGATCGAGAAACTGGTCTACGAAACCAGGCGGACCTGGCGCTCGCGCGTGAGCGCGCGCGTGTCTTTTCATTGTTGCGTAAAAATTAATTAAATATCGATGTTGTATATACTCGCGTCGCGGTTAGTTAACGGGCGTCACGGGCACCGACAGCGAGATATACAACGGCGGACGTATGGCTAATCACGGTTTTGCGGAATCGATTCGTACGGGGACGGCGTGCCAATGCCGCTTACACCAGAGGCGCGTGTGCACGGTTCCCTGTCGGCTCGCGTAATTATCCGGGCGTATTTTCCATCGTTCAATGTCTCAATTTTGCGTGAACGCAACAACGAGATACGAAACCGTGTGTCCCACCTTTCTAGCCACGCATCGAGGCCTTTTCTCTTCATAAATAACTAGAATACTTTCCAGCTGTAATTATTACCGCTATCTTTGATCGCGACGGAGGTCCAATTAAAACGTTGGATCAATTAATTTCACGGTAGAATGATAAACTGTAATGATACATTCATCAACGGGGATCGAATCATTTTGTGGAGATAGTTCTATACTTAAAGTTGATTTGTTACTGTGAATTATTTTTTACGAGTTTTCAGTTAATTGGCAGCGACGACACAGCGGAGGTAAACAGGATCGCGCAACGGATTAATGTTTCTCCTCGAATAGATTACTCCGTTTTACGATTTTGCTTTTTCTTCGGATATCAAAGTGAGTTTGTTCGATTAATTTCCAATCGTAATTGTATTTGTACATTTATCGCAGGCCTCGAATTATCTATCGCAAATAGTCGCACGACTCGACACGCTGTTCCTTCGTTCCTGGTGAACGCTGTTAGACCGCGTTTAGCCGTTGATCTCTCACGTGGAAGCGCTGAAATCGCCTATGACGTCGCTCGAGCATCATCGTTCACCTGTGAAATCACCTGACATATTGGGTGCCGACAGGTTTCTCGCGATCCAGACATCCGGCGATTTTCTAATATTACGTCTGCGCCTCGCGGGTCGACTCGTGTTCTCATGCATGACTTTATTGTTGGCGGGCTCGCTGAATGAAACGGCGGTCGTATCCGTGTCCTATAAGTATCCCACTTGACTCGCCGACACAATCGACACACACGATCTCGAGGTAGACCGCTCGATCGTGATTCAAGACCTCGATGACGGAGGCTCGTTGGCCCGTTGAACTTTAAAATGTTCCTCGAACCCCGTGAAAACCGCGGATCCATTCACGAGAAGGGTACCCGCCGCGGCGTGCGAACGTTCTCCGCGTAAACGGACGAAAGCCGGTGACGGGCAATCAAACGAACGGGACGAACGGTTTGATTAATGCTCCAACTACGAAGCAAGTGCATTGATGTCACGCGAATCTATTTTCAGAAGTGAAGCATAACGCTTTGTGTTCTTTGTCGATGGCTGTCGTTCTTTCGTCGTTCTACTCCGGGTACTTCATTGTCAGAGTCGATCTTTGTGCGTTCGAAGGACTATGCAAAGTTTCTTTTGCGGATCGAGCGTTACGAAATCCGATTGCGGAGCGAGCAGTGGAAGAGAATCGCAAGCGTTGCGTGAGATAATCAGTGCAACGGTGTAAAACAATCGGTAACAGCGGACGAGGGAGGGAGAGGTGGTGAAAGAAAGGGGAACGGGTACAAAGTAGGGCGATAATTTCAGATTAGGCTTCTCACATTTCGGTGGGCAGACTAATCTGCGAAATATAATTAGCCCCGGTGACTAACGCGAACGGTTCTGCTAAATTTAGCCAAATGCAATCATAACAGCGCAGGTGGCCATTTTACCCTTTTCAAGTGTTTGACAAGCCGGGATTATGCGAGCCGCTATACGCAGCGCGGCTAGTAGTGAGTCACACTAGGGCTAATTATAATCCTTTCGCCCGTAGGTATCCACCGTGTCTGTCCTTTTGTTCTGCTCTTTCATCGTATCAAACGCTAATTTGTGTACCCCGCGATAATAATATTAATTACTGTTCCTTTTGAAGAGCAAATATGAATTAAAGGGGGACGGGGAAGTCCTTTACGACCTGACGAGTGTATAAATCACTCTTGGCCAACGAGGACTTTCGCTTGGTTTCTCAATCGCTAGAACGCGACGATAATTAACAACAATCCCGATTGATTAAAGTCAAACGTTTATCTATATTTCCCTGGCATTTAAATGTAAGCGATATCTTATTGTTAACGAATAAAATTGATTCGAAAACGATGTGCAAAGCGGAACGATGAAGTTGCGAAACGGTACCACGATGGCGCTATGATGTAATTCCGATAACCGATGTGACTCGAGAGGTCACAGGGTTATCACACGCCGCGGACGCTTCTTTAATTATCTCCTCGATCCGCCACGCGTTGAGTCACGCTGATCGTCCCATTACTTCCGTTACAGGTGCACAAGAAAATGCGCGTAAGGTCAAGGTGACGGCAGACCATGGAGACCATACAAGACAGCGGCGGGCTGCAGGTCGATGGCTCGAGAAGAATTGTCGCTGGGAAAACGGTGAATCGGTTGAAAATAGTGGAAAGCGATGAAAGTGGCAAGGTGCTGACCGCTACCAAATCGGAGATGGATCCTTACAAGGAGATGGAGCTGTATCTCGCCAAAGTCAACGTGAGTATTGGGAGCCAGATTTCCATCCAACAATTATTAAATCGTCGCGTTACGATCGCGAAGAATTCGCGGCAATTACAAAACTGTCGAGCGAACAGATCCCCCTGCGACAGCGATTGCAGATTTCGATAATTTTAATCACTCCCGAGCGCAAGCGACAGTTTTAATCAAGCGTTAATACAATCTCGTTCGCGCGACAAAACTCTTTCCCAAACACGACACAACACGGTTCAGTTAGGAATCGATCATCAGCTTTATCGATGCCCTCGCCGAGAGCGTGCACGACAAATTGAACCTGACGGCGTGATCGCCGTGCAAGATTCCAAAACACGTTTTGGTCCGCCTCGTCGTCTTTTTCTCCCCGCGCCTTCTCTTTTTATCCTGCCTTTACCTAACGCGGTACAGTTGTTTTAGAGGCCTCGACTGCAGGGCTAAACGCCTTGAATGACACCCGAAAGCGCAGGCCAGTTTTCGCCTTCGAGGCTCGCCTTTCAACGTCGCGATCGACGTCGGACCTGACGCGAAATCTTATTCAACTTTTATCTCTCGGAACTCGTTCTCGCACACATCGATAAGCCACCGACTGTGTACTACTCGCAGCGTATCGTTGATAATTAGAAACGATCCAGTAAGTAATCTTAATTTTTCTCTTCCTCCTTTTATCATCTCCAACGTCGAAGTTCTCGCAAGCAGAACTCCGTTCGCCAGCGTTCTCCAACGAACTAAATACCGTGTCGTTCGATTCGCATCGACAGCAAACGATCCAGCGATCGACGATTGTTATCTCGTTGGAATCCCTCTTACTCTCATCGATCGCCTAAATTGGTACACCTGTTCCGGAATCTCGGACCATCGAATTAAACGGGTCGTGGCAGCGGCGGCAGCGGCTGTGGGACGTGAAAGAAGGCGCTCGCGACCGGTTCCACGTCCGCCGGAGTCAAAAGCTTGTACGTGGCCGCGGTACACGGTATCCGCGGTGCAATTATTTCTTCTGGAACGTGTCGGTGCGTCGATGCAGCCCGTCTAAGCCGCGTGCGGACGCGCCGGTGCATGTCGACGCTGCAACGCCGACCGTCGGGGTGATATTCGCGCCGCTCGAACAGGAGGATGCCGATCGGTCCGTCCGCGCACCGGACGCTGTTTCTAAAAACGAGCCGACGCGGAAGCAGTCCGTCATTCCTCCCACCATTTCCCGGGGGCGTTACGTGACTCAGAATTTTCCTCAAACCTGACGACCACTTATTTTCCTTGTTCCGTTGCTCGAGCATCCTTGCAGGAACTACGACGACGGAGTGAGAAGACTGAGGCTTCAGTGAAATGTTTTGTTAGATGGTATAGATAGTTTAGGCTATGATCGAGATGGAGCCGTGACTGAGGGCTTTTCATGGATGCTACGTGGTTAAAAATTTTCTCCGTAGATTAGGATGATTCTTAGTTGCAGTTGTATTCTAACCTTGGCTAAGAATTCGTTTGGGTAGTCCTGGAAATGTGTCCCAGGGTTTCTGAATTTGTCGAACCTCATTCATCGAGATTCTGATATTCGTCCACGTACTTGGATCCCCAGGGGATTTCACGAAGCTCGGCAGTCGAAGAGATTTGGCCAAGGTTGCTCTTCCAGTCAAGCAGCTCCCCGCAGAGTTCAGCCTTCGATCGAATCGTATTCTGCGTTCCTCGATTGCTGCGCGAACGACAGCCTTCTCCTCGATCTTCCGTTTCACTGGTATTTCGCGGCACTGAGGGGAGCAAAGGAGGTCAAAGGCCAGAAGCGACCGCGAGAAGAAAAGAGAAAAAAGATGAACGCGTGGGCTCGAGGGCTGTTTCCCTTGCGCGAACCGCGCGAACCCTTTGGTTCGCACGATCGCGGGAAAAGGGCAAAAAAGCTGGTGTCATCGAGCGCAAAAAACGGCGGAGATCCGTTTTAAGTCATCTGTTGCTCAGCTTGCCGTTGATCGCGCTGCCGCCTCTTCTTTCTAGGCGAACGACGCGAAACGGTGCGGCTTTTTTCCGCCGCGCTAGATAGCCGAGCCTCTGTAGCCGTGTTACTCGGCACGGAGCCATGAGCGAATTAATTGCTTCGCGGGTAATTAATTAAGCGGTTGCGTTGTACAGCCGGAATTAATGGGACAGACGGTACTCGCTGGAACCGGCGAGTGCGTCCTAACAAAGTGTACACGCCGCAGTTGGGGTGGAATACAGATACGGTGAGATATTGAGAAGGTAGCGACGAGATATTAGCGAGTGCATAAATATGTCATAGGCGAGACGTACCTGGTAAATTGATAATAAAATAGTAACGTAGATAGAGAGCTTTTCCTATTCTTTATTCGTCTATTTTTTAATGGTAACTACTACACAGTTTAGTGGTCAAAGTCTATATATAACAATCTGTCGAGGTCTACAGATAACTAAAGATATATACTTGAATTTTGAAAAAGGAACATTTTTGCAACGGCAGTCCATCTAGTTTCACCCTGTAATTAATCGTCCGCCCCAACGTAACCGTTTAATGAACCAATTAAAATAATGAACAGTTACTTAAGCCGAAAGCTCGTGTAGATCAAACGTTCCCCTGAATAATATACAATTCGCTTCGAAGCTGGCGAGCAATTAATTAATGAAAGTAATTCGCCGGCCGTCCGGCTGAATTAATCGGCTAAATTAATTGGTTAACGACCGTCGGTCATTCCGAGAGCTTGGTCAAGGGATTCGCGGCAAGGTCGGCTCCGAGGGAGCCCCGCGAACAAGGTACGAACAGGCTCCCTTGATTCATCGTCTTCGAAAGGCTAAGTCGGTGCATCCGTTTCGCAGAAATCCCATATCGGCACTCGTCAACATCGAACTTCAAAATCCAGACCGATCGACGAAACTTGTTTCGACCGTGCCAAATTTAGGGGCGATCTTTCCACCGTTCGTCGATGCGCTCTGAACAGCAGTCGATGCTGGCTGCGACGCGTTTCAGTGGCTTTCGACGAAGACGTCCGCGACGTTAAGGAGGATGTGCGGCAGTCGCGTTGATGGTTAGCAGGAACGATGGTTTCGATTTCCTGAAACTCTCATATTTGCGAGGCGACCACAGTCGTTAATACTTCGTACAGAATTCTTCAGATCCTCCGCTTCTCTGGTATCGCGAGCACACAACCTTTTTTCCAATTTCGGATAAGCCGTAAATTACAGCGAACACGTTGCAAAGATCATTTTTTCCGGGAAACCGATTCACTCAAGGAAAACAGAAACGCGTCGAGTAATTCCTCGCGAGTTGCATTTCCTTTTATCACGTGCTTATCGAGTTACTCACTGACATTCCGGGAATTAATTCACGTTCGCGCAAAGTGTCTCCCAGGAACGCGAACCTTCCAACGATTGCTACGCGGAGTAATCGATGATTTCTTAAAGTGTAGGTAGAAAAAGCACGTGGAAGTAGGGCAATAGCGATCGAGAAGCATTCAGTGGTTCGTTGGAGGGACAGAGCGTAGTGCTTAGGAATGTTAGCCGGGGTAAATTAATTAAGTGGCCAACGGCGAGGCACCGTTTCGCGTGGAACGATTATGCCGTCGCGCGGGGATTGTCAAGCTTGGGAATGTCGTTCATTGTGTCAGCCATCAGCTTCTATTATTCCTACGCAATTTACGCCTCCGTGGACGCGATCTAGCTACCCGTTTGCTTGGGTGAAGGCGTGGGAGGGAGAAATCGTGCAACAGATTGGCCGGGTGCCCGATCACTCGGCCCGGATTATTGCTTAATGATCGTGTATCGCGGGGAAGTGTTTTGTGGTCGACGAATCGCGGCGGATTCTGCGACGTTCACCTGGCACAGGTGAGTCAGTAGGTCGCCGAAAGTGAGCTCGGTTTTTGCGCCCCTCTGCGCGAGACCACGGCTGAAATTTCTTGCCGATGCAAGGTATCGCCTCTCGCGAGACACGTACTGGATGCAAACCTGAATCGATACGTATAATTTCGTAAAAATTCAAGTTGGTAGCTTCAATAAGTAGAACGAATATTAATCTTCCTTACTCTATTTTTTATTCGATTTCCAAAGTAGGTATCGTTGATTCGTGAAGATTTAACAGCAGTGGTTTCTGAGAAAGGTGTTAAAGAGCGATTAAAGAACGCGTCGAGTCCCCCATTCGAAGTTGAATCAGAAAAGAGAACGTGGATTCATCGATTAGTATATTTAGGTGCGAAGTGAGTTTGCATCGTTCGCGGCGACCACGTAAAAAACTTGATAGGTACTTCGGGAAATTGCATCACCGGGTGACGAGAGTGCCATTTCTAGACGCCTCGCTAAACAGGGAACGAGGAAAGGAAAAAATTGTAAACGTTTTAGGCAACTTCTTTCGGTGAGTTTATGACGACCGATCGTTTTGGCCGACCTCGCGCATAAATCCTGGCGGAGCGCGTGGTTTCAGTCCGATGTAGAAATCGATTGGTAGTAGTCGGAACGAAAGGTTGTTACATCGGGCACGATGCCCGACGCATAATTTAGTTACACGCAACGCGGTACATCTTCTCCTTGATGCGCGTATCTACCGGAGTTGTTGTAAATCGTTTGACCCTCGACGACTAAATTACAAAATGATGTCTGTTTTAACCTCGTGCTACGTTTTCTAATGGACGTCCGCATAAGGGAACGATTCGACGACAATTGATGGGATTACCTTTTTTCTGAACCGATTCGGGGCGATAATCGTGCGAAATCTCGACTCTCGGTTATCCGTGTCGACTATTTGCAGCACCTACGCCTACGAGCAAAAACCATGGACCGTTTCATCGAATAAAAATCCTTTTAAGGGTCGTTGGAAATTCGCCGGTCGTCGCGACACGTCATCGCGGATGCAGCTGCGAATTCTGGCATCTGCTCGAGGATCTGCAGCTTGCGCGTCGAAGGCCTGTCGTTGATCCAAGCTTCGTTTAATCGGCGCAATTTGTAAAACGACAAGAATACCTCCCCGCAAAGTTTATTCGAATTATTGAGCAACGGACACAACGCGCTCGAGTGTTCCTCCTTGCAACAAAGGCGAAGCCCGGCTCCTTCTCCTAATCTTCCACGATCTCCTTATGCAAACACGTGAAACGAATGTTTTTACAATACGTACGCGAGCTCCTCTCTAACATATTTCTTTTCCACTGACAGGCTCCATTTACGCGGCGCGTAAAAATAAACGATGCAACGATGCCCCGCGTAAATCGCGCGCAGGAGAGCGGGCCGCGCGAAGATTCTATCAACACGTTGCAACGAATCCTTCTCCTCCCGTTCGCAACTTTCAACCGCGACTATTCCTTTCGTACGCTCCACGGACGAGTCGAATAAACTCGCGAGCACAATGCGAAACCGCCTCGGTCGTCAAGCAGCCGCGCGCGAACTACTCGGTTCCCATAATCCGGGTTCGTTCGACGGCTTAAAATTTCAATCAGCCCCAGCGACGTCCCGGCACGAATTTATTCCGCGAGGTTACGCGTACCTACAGACGCGCGTTACCACCGGAGATCGGCAGATAGCTATGCAGATAGTGCCTAGCGGAGCGCTCGCGAGAACCGCAGTCACCGTTTACGTTTACGCTTCAGGTCGCCGCGTTCCGTTCTGATTATTATCCGCAACCTCGAGCACGACGCGTTCCTATCGCATCCGAACCCGCGCGAAACGTATTTGCATTAAAGCATCGCATTCCCAACGCCCCGGCGTCGAGCCCAGAGGGTGGGTGGGAAACCTGCCGGGCATTGTCGATCGATTTCGATGCGGAAAAATCGGGGCGTAACGCACCGCACGGGGGTGTCGCGTGTAATCCAGCGCGGTTCCCCGTCGCGCGCGCTCGCTGGGAATTGTTCCTCGAACGGCCCCGCGATTATTGGGACCGTCCACGGGACTGTTACTGAAACGTGGTGGCTTCTCGAGAGTGCACGTGGAAATAAAGGTGTCCCGTATAGATAAATTCGCGAACAGGTTGCAGTTTGCATAGGGAACGGTCGTAGTTTGCATGCCGCGGCGAGGCACACGCGGGCTGAGTGGGATCCGCGTATAGGCGACGAGGTATGTCGCAGAGGGATTAGTATGCGATGGTATACAGGTTGGGTGGGACGTAGCTCGATTCGGGCGTGTTGAGATTGCTGAGATCAGCCACGCTCCGAAATACGAACACCGGAAATCTGAACGCGCTCTTGGCTCGCACCACTCACTCGAGGATATTTTCATCCATCGGTTATCGATTTATTTTATGGATGAAACGAAATTCGATATTCTGTTCCCGTTATTTTTGGGACGATTCTCTTCTTCGATTTAACTTTCTGGAGGCTCGACGATCGATTCTGTGATCGTCGAGTCGAGATTTGGCCATCCGCGTTTTCATCCTCGACGTAGTGGCACAGATCACGTACGCGGAAAGAAGCGCTGTTGGGGGTGCAAGGGAATTCCAAAGAATTTCGAGATACCAGGAACCACCTCGAGTGCAACCAGCCGGATGTCATTCCGTATTCCAACGTTCATCCCCCCCTCCTGTTGTCGCGCTCAGGCGCCGCATTCTAGCACTCACCCTGTTCATTTTGCATCCCAAGATTTAATCTCTCGCGGCGTCGCGCGTCACTCCAGAAGACGATTTATGCTGTGATGCATTGGTACCAGCGCTGGGATCGAGTTTTACGCGGATCGACGATCGATTCGGCAGTCGCGCGTTCATTTTTGCCCGAACGGAACGAATCTCAGCGCAAACGAATGATTGTCCTTCGAAACGTCTCTGTTTTTAGGATTCATGAATATTCAGTGGGTGGGAATAACAGGTTGGTAATTATATTTCCGGCTATTTTACGGGACAGTTTATTGGCGGGCATTTCGGGCGTCGAATTTCCGAAAAATAATGTTTGAACTTTATTACCAGTTTTATATTTCGCAGCACGGGAACCAAGGGCTAACGGTAATCGAATATCGTTACATGAGGTTACGAGTGGTGGTAACGGATAATTATTTAAGCGTAAAGACGTAATTGAAACTTTCGAATAGATCGGAAGGGTATAAAGCGTATCTCTGGTCGTCGTAAATGTTTTCTGAAAATTCTGCCTCGCAAACGTTTACCTCGATCTGCGTTGCGAGGCGGAGTGGAATAACAAATTGTAATTTCATGCGAACGCAGAGTCACAGGGAAAACACGATATTTTATTCATACGGTAGCCGAAAAGCGTAGAAAATATAATGCAAACAGTTTCTCAGGAAGTCCGAAGGTAAAGCCACTGCGGCCTGAACGATCGTCGGTTTTTAACGGTCTGCGGTTCTTCGAAAATTCGTAGACTCGGCTGTTCCATTAATCTTGCGCAAAAAAAGGTGGTTTTATCGGTTCTTACGAAGTCGTATTTTCTTCGAGTCCCGTTCACGAGTCGACTACCCGACGATTAACATAAGATACCTCTCCTTTGGAATCGATAACCAGCTGTAGTCTTGGCAAAAGGCTTTCTCGATAAAAAGAAAATATAATACGCACGGGCAAACTAAGTAAATTCATTTTAAACCAACATCGCTTAGATTATAGCTAACGAAGAAAATTATAGTGTTTATCGCGGGAACGATTATGTTATCATATTAGGTCAGTGAATAGCGAAATTAATATCAGACCGTGCGATAACTTATTAAAAATCGATACTTAACGCCAGCTTCGCTAAGTTTGTCGCGTTAATCGGAACGACAATATTACAAGTTAAAGACCTGCTCGTTTCCCACCTTTTCTATCGCGCTCTCAAATTATTATCATCAACCCCCGTTTGTCAGCTGTAGATAATCACTGCTACTTTATTCCCTTCGTCGTATAATTACAAAGTGCACACTTTGTGCGTCTACCTGAAGTGTCGATAAAATTACAGAAACACGCGGAGGAAGGAAATGAGAATGATCTTTCGTAAATTAGAAAACAGGATAAAATACGGTATCCTGAGGTTTTCTAGAAAGTTCCACGCGGTCGAGCAGGGAATTTCCCGTTTCGCTGGTAGCGCTTAAGCTTCTTCTGGCTTGGTAATGCAGGTGCGGTGCGCGTATTACGAATCGCGCAACCTCGGTAACGAAGGCGGGGGTAATAAAAGAGCATCTCGTACAAAGTTGCATCCCGAGTCGCGTTCCACGACCGGTATCATTTCCAGCGCTACTTGAACGCGATCTAATGTCCAGATGTAATTTACACGAGGCGGGCAGGGCGGCCGCGCGGTGAGTCACACATTTATTAGGCCACTTGAAATTACAACATTCTACCGAGCGGGGGGCGGTATCGTTTTTAATAACCGGCCGCCCTTCATGAATTCGCTGTCGGTTGTTCGACGTGGCGCTAATTGCGCGCGTAAAATTATCATCTCCCCCCGTCGGGCCGGATGAACGACGTTAGAAACAGAAACGTCGCTCGAGTTTATTACTCCGATCTTAATAGTAATCGCCTCGATCGCAATCTTCCTCCCCGGCGACGCCACCTGCTGTAATATCTTGATCGCGCTACCAGCGTCGGTGGGAACGCGAAACGTTAACTATGTCGCGCGACTTTATACGCAATTAAAAGCGCGGCGATCGTTAGAGCGTGTTTAATTTACCGGCCGCGGTTAGTGGTAATCGCAGCTACACCCCGGTTGACATGTCCCCGTTAAATGCCCGCCAGGAATAAATAGTAACGGGGCGAACAATTAATAAGCGGCGAGAAGTCGTACGTTCGCCGCGGTGTACCCCTGCTCGTTCGCCGATTTCCAATGCATAATAATGAAAGGTTAACAAAGCCGGGGGACCCGTGGCTTGGCCACGATCTGCATTCAATGGCTGAAATCAGCTTAAACGTTATCATGTAACCAGCGACACGCGTAGCGGTCGGTGCCGATTTTTGCACCGTAAGTAATTGCCCCGATCGACTTTCAGCCATTCACGGTTTGCGGTCTATGAGTCATTTCTCGTCGTTAGCATTGCTCTCCTTGCCCCGCGAGCGATCCGCTGCACTTTTCTTTACGCAATTCGATGGAGATCCGCGTAATTTTTAGCTATTTCGATCTCCCATTTCTGTCCGCTTCGTTTCGCTCCGTTTTACTCTGTTCCCTTTTTATGTAATTATACGTCAGTGATCGCCAGGTTTGTTTAAAAGTCTGTCGAGCGAGCGCAGAAAATCGCGTTCGCGGGCATTCGAGGGAAAGGACGCGCACGGCCTTGGAATTCCTACGTAACGTTCAAGTTCGCATGCAAATCTGCGGCGAACAGCAAGAGGTTCGCGTACAGACGGAGGCGGAACGTAAATAAAATTGTAAACGCGCGAATAACGCGGTATATGGGTAAATAGAGCGGGCCGGAATGGTGCAGGTAAAATATACGAGAGGCTGGTTCAAAGTGAATTCCCCAGGGACGCCCGTCGTCCGTGGAAAATGCCACTTGACGCGGTTCCAGCGATCTCGTGCTTCGCGGGCTATCGCGTTCAACAGGTTCATCCGATTTCGAACAACGCTCGTGCTTCTTGAAACTTTATCGAGCGCGGAGGAAGTTGCGAACGTCTCAAAAAATTATTTCCTCCGGAGAAAAGAATACTCGAGCTTATCGTTTCATCGGTAATAAAAAGCAATCCGTGGTTGGTCTTCGATTTTATGATTCTTCTGGTATTGACCAAAACAGATATTTTTAGACACATTATTATGTCAGATACGCCCGTTATCGTAGCTACGAAAAACAGGCTGATCGTCGGAAACACTTTATTGGGTCCCATAAACTCGGCTCCATAAACGTGTACGGAAGAACGTAAGAAGAGAAGGAGCTATGCGACCACCGTAGAAAAAGCAGAAACATATGGCGTTCACCGAACAGCCCTGGGATCAAAGTTCACTCGACGCAGGTTAAGAGGCCGTTCGCATCGGGACGATCAGACGGTTCTCCCGTTTCCTGTGGACATACGAGCGTGCCTCCGGGGATCCTTAATTCGACGATGGCCGCCGTTCGATAGGAGAATACAGTCCGAAGAACGCCTAACTGGATAATACACATTAATACGCGGCATGACGCTCGCCGCGGTCGGAGTTGAATCGACGAGGAATATAAAAAAGGCTCGCTTTATCCGGAAAGAATCTTCCAATTAGGATAACGAATGGCCGGGAATTCCGGCGCGGACTTGCCTGGCCCGTGACCGAGAATTAGCTGTTAGTAGGCGATCGCAAACGTGCCTGACTCCTGTGCGTGATTGCTAATTTATCCGACGATCGGGACCTTGGCCCCCAATTTCGTTTCCGTCGACCCTCGGGGCAAGTTTCGCGACGATTCTTTTCGAGGATCCCGATCGAAAACTCGCCTCACCGCGTTAGCGACTATTAGCCGCTAATGGAATCGTCGAGCGAATAACTGTCGGCTCTTTTTCGTGACGGTGTCCACCGTGGGATTAAAGTCCACGCTCTAAGCTCACTCTCAGACGTCCCGGAGCCTCCAACCGCCTCAAACGTTTAATCCTTTAACGATGACGCGTTTATGGTAATTTAAAGCAGCCTAACGTGATTAATTGAAATTCAATGAAGCGATACGCGTTTTACGTTTCCACGAAGCGTAGAGTGGACGTAATTAGAGATACAGGACCACAGTGTTAGTCGATATCCGTTACGGAACGAACGCTGGCGAATGAAAAATTGTCTACAAAGTAACACGGGTGATATAATAATATACTCATTACCATACATCTAACGACGAATGGCAACATTAATAATCTCAGGATACGACGGCGACATTCGCAGATGGAAAGATACGGGGGTTATTAAATCTGCCTCTAAACGGATCAATTGTTAATCAATCGCCAACGCGGGCACACGGCGAGCGAACGGTCCCGTTCGACCGTGTCCCTCTGTCATCGATATCAACGAGGCATTATCGCTCGCGCGCGGAAAAACAAAAACGTGGAGAACGCGAGGGAAAAGGCCAGCGCAGGGTTTAAATAACCGTTTAATAATAGACCACCTAGGGTCGCGGGAGATCGAAAATTAATATTCAACTATATATCGGGAACATTATCGGCATGTCGTGCACGTTCGAATGCGGTTAGCCTTGCGTTCGATAGCTTGATTAACGCGAGAGCCGCAATTAACCTTGCACTTGAGCGACGACGACGACGCTGGCGACGGCGGCGGCGGCGGCGATGGCGGCGGCGGTGGCTGTGGCGGCGGCGGCAACAGCCCCGCAACCTTGCCAGAAATGCAGAATCCTTCCCCGGCCAATGACCGTGGCTGTCGTTCCCTCGAATTCCTCAATGACTTCTTTGTACCAGGCCAGGCCTCTCTCGTTACTTTCACTCTTCATCTCCCGGTCGGTCGGCCAGGTTATACGCGCGCGCCGTGTGTCCTCAGTCGGCGGCGCGCCGTGAATTGCACGCGCTTATATGCACGCAGCTGCGTGTTGCAGCCAGAGAGGTATCCGCCGTTGCCCCGCACGTGGAAGCCAAAGCATTCGCCCGTGTGGGTGGAACTGTGGGACTGCCGTACATCCGGTTGGGTGTGTCGGATGCGTTCGCCGCCGAGATTACGTTCGTACCTCGTTAATTTGAAGACCCCCGTCAGCGATCCCTGGGACGGGGAAAAACGCGCGAAGAACGGAGCGAGTCGATGGTCTCGTTCCTTCGTACGCCTCGCGAGGACGTCCGTTTGGTACGTAACGGCGAAAGGCGTTGGGTCGAAAAATGTCAGCTGCGTGTCGTTACGTCGTGGCGATGGGACCGTGTAAAAGTTCACCCTTTACGCGCTGCTTGACTCGCGTCGCTCGTTCGGTCGTTAATTAGAGTCGAAGTAGGAATGGCTTGAAATCGATTTCTGAGAAATCATACATATTGATTCATCGAGATTGAGTTTCAGGCGGTGCTTGTCGTTTCGATGAACGTTGATTGAGGCGGAGGTAGGATGGTGTTGTGAAAGCGATCGTGTTGGATGGGTTTGGTAACGAGATTGCGGTTGTATAATATGCTTGGAAGCGTATAAAAAATGAACTGATCGGTGGATTCGAACGTTTTCTATTGAGAAACGATTCGGACGGTGTCGCTTAAATGTTACGGTTGCTGGGAGAAGCGCGTAGAATTTTGCTGTACAACACGGGTAGAATTCACCTGGCCGGAGCCTGTCGTGGAGCTTGTTTTTCAGGAATGCGAAAGGAATGCGAAGGTGTTCCGAACAGGCGTTTAGAGGTGTCTTAAAACGAAACTGTGTATTTAAATGCCGCGCGTAGGGAAGGGAAAGGAATTCTGGTAATAATTGTATAAGCTTCGAATCTATCCGCGGGGAGGTTAATAAATTTCGCTCGGTTGGCCGACGTTTGCGAGACGGCGATCCTCAGGAATGAGAAGGCGAACGCCGATAGAACAACGCCGCGCGATATTTCATGCACGGTTATAAACAAGAACACCGCTACTCCAGATAATCGGGGCTAAATTCTGGCTGGCCGGAAAAAGTCATGATGGAACGTGCAATTACCTAATAAAGTTAAGCACTTTGTACGTGCAAAAGTGTTTATTATCTATTCATTATGTCCTTACGCGGTGCATTAGAGATTTATGGCGGCTGATAATTCAGGTTGCACCGCGATCTCCGCCGTAATATCTCGATTTGAATGCAACGGTCGCTGTGTCGGTCTAATCTTGATTTAAATGGGACAGATTATAGCGGCGGAAAATCACTGTGCCCGCGGATCTTTTTATCTAACAGTAAAATATTACCATCGACGGCACGGCAGAGCGTGCGCGCGCGCCAGTTTAATTTTATTCCTGTTTATCAATCTTCCGTGACATCTTAAATACTCATTTTGATACGCGATCCCCAGCGATTCGCTAATCTCCGGCGAAATAAAAAGGCCGCGGCGCAACTAGCGTGACCAGAAAAATGATTCATAGCATCGCGAACTCTTGCTTCCGAGCGTCGTCGAGTTTTCAATTAAGATGTACCCAGAATCCATCAAGATTCGAGAACAGGATATCGCCGAGAGATTCCACGGAAATGGGTATTTCGAAAGCGTCGAATACATTAATTCCATTAATTGTGAACATCGATCTTCGCTCTAGCCATCTGATAGCGATCGCTATCCTAATTGGCTTTCGTTACGTCAACCAGAATGGTAGCATCGACGGCGCAGCGTCGCGTGCATTCTCCCCGTTATTAGAACAGCAATTGACACCGATTCGGCTGGGAACGAAGGCCAGGAATCCACGCTTGTTAAATCGCGCGGCTGGTACGATTCATTGACGAACGGGCACCACTCGACCAAGATTCAATTCAAGTGCGAACTCGACGCGGTGCATCGCGTTTCTCGAACGCGCTGCTGCCGATGCCCGCGTTACCATTGGCTGAAGCGAGCGCGTATGCGCGCCGCGTTCGCATCTCGATTTTATGAATGGAAGAATCCGATGCGTCAGTGGTACCCCTGACTCGAATCCACCGTTTCCCGGAACGCGTTCACCGCGTTCTCCACTCGAAAATACGGGTGCGCAGGTGCGAATGCGAATCACGTGTACCCGAAAACGCGCTCGCTCACCTCGTTCCGAGGACGGTGAACGGCTTGAACGTGTACGAACGCTCGCTTTCGAGACGTTACATAAGTTACTTTGGAGATTCGATTTGTTTCGCCGGGTACGTAAGTACCTGTGTCATAATGTAACATTATTACGGCTTTTTCCTGTTATGCAAGACGATGATATCTTTTACCAGTTCGATGTATCTCTTTTCTTTATACGTATTTTATTTAAATATCCGCCACATTTCCACGAATACCAAAGGCATCGTCTTTATTCCCATGACGTAAAGAATTCCCATCAATTTCGTTATAAGGTAACGAGAGATCGCGTTCATTGGTAGATCGAAGCCGCGTTACCCACGAGGAAGTGGGTATTGTTATCTAAAAACAATTCCCTGGATTCATGAGTTTTACTTGCGAAAGATTCTTAATTAGCGAACCAGCGTTCAATTAATTGTAAATTACGGTAGCCAGACGCAGAGTCTCACATAGCATTAACCGCTCGCCAAGTCATCGGGAACGTTTCCCTGGCATTTCCCACAGCGAGAACCTAATTACGTGGAACGACGTCGAAACAATCGCGAGACCACGTCAGCCGTTCGTCTTTTTTCGCCGTTCGTCGTGCCGTTCCCGTTCTTCTCTCCCTCGATGCTCGCAGAAAAATGTCCACGCGGTGGAAAAGAAAAACGCGAAAAATTACACGGCCCTCGAGGGGCGTGGGGGACCGGATCGCTTTCATCGTCCGCCGCGGCGAAGCCGATTACGCCGCCGCTCGACTTACAAATCCGCTCGGGTATTTCCATCTTATCAGCATTGCAAATTGAAAATGCGACGGCCTGAAGAGAGACGGGGCCAGCCTGACCGCGAGCAACGGAGACGCGAAAAAAATGTTTATTCGGCCCCGTGAACCCCGCGACGAGATTAATACAACGGACCCAGGGTTCGTTTCGTGGGTTGACTTTTTATAATCGACCATTGTACCTTTACGGGAAGTCGTTCCGAGCCGTTACATCGATACTGCTTCGTCGCTTGGGAACTTGGACGAAACGATAAACAAGAGAATGCCGGACAACGGATTTTTTATTCAGTCCAACAAATTTTTATCTTATATTACTTGAATGAATGAAATCCCCGCGATCCTTAATTCGAACGAAACCTGTTTCATCGACGCAACTCGGCAAAGAGTCACTTCCCGAGGAGCAACCTTTCATTCTCTGGGCCCAGCGCGAGTATCGAACGTGTGATTCTTTTCAAGCGGCTCTCGTTAAATTCCACCGGGCTCTTTGTGAAAACCGATGTAATAACCGGCGCACCGCCGGTCTCTCTTCGTAACCAAAATCGTTTATGCATTCCAAATATTCTCGGCTATCGTTAAACTCCACCACCTTCTCACGAAGATTAGTACCGAGGAGGGCCATCATCGATTCGCCGGCGAAAACCAGTTGTTTATAAATTCCAAATACTGTTAGCTCTCATTAAGTTTCGCCACTCTCACGAAGATTACAAAAGTCAACGCGCGACCGCTCGCTTCTCCCTCCAGGGGGCCAGTTATTCACCGATTCGAATCACCGCGATCTCCCGTGAAATTTGGCTATCAATGCGAAGATTATTAGCTTTCGTCGGGAAAAAGAAAGTAAAGCGATCGTCCCTGACGTTTTGAAACGCGTCGGCTTGTTTTAGAATATTTTCGCGGCACTTCGGTAGCCCCTCTCTCCATTTCCATCGTCTGTTAACGCGCTGGTCGACGACAGCTCGAAGGGGAGTCACTTTACATCGACGACGGTTCCAAAGGAGCGACGAGTCGGGACAACAAAAATGGTCGCGTTCTTCTCCTCGTCCAAGCAACCATTTACAAGTTTCGCGTATGCGATCCTCAGTCCATTACATTCTTGCAAAGTGCGATAACGAAAATATTCAACAGTAATTCAATTATCCCAAGGACAGTCGCTGAGAGAGGCTCTCGGATACCTTTGATACTCACCGAACCCAATTACATTTTCCTCAAAAACGGCTGCTAATACGCATCAGAATTACCCCTCTAACCAAAGAATCCGTCGATTCTCATTAAAGTCCCGTCGCGTTCTTACCGAGATCCGTGTAATAAACGGCGCATCTGGCCGGGCCACCGCCTAAAGAGCAGTCATTCACGGGTCCCAAACACGGGCCCACCGTTTTTCCCTCGGTGTGAACGACCTCGCGTACGAGAGGGACGTCGAAATTAATTCGTCCTCCCATCCCCGCCGCTGGCCACCGCTGGCCAATCATCCGGGTACTCCAGTTTTCTCCTTTTTTTTTCTAGCCAGCTGCGAACGCGGATGTGTAACTGCCGGGGCAGATGCGCCCGGCTGATCTGGACGTGTGGTTAACTCGGAATTACATCCATTTAGCGGGATCGCCGCGTTTCGTGGCCGGGTTTCGCGCCGGCAATTTGCACGGAACAAGCTCGCGCGCCTTAACCCCCGGTTCCGGCGTTAATTCGTGTGCGACCGGTGTATATCTTCCCCGGGCTACTCCCATAAAGAAGGACTTTATGGGCCGTGGGTGGTAGCCGATAACGCTTGTTACGCTCGCGAGCTTCCCTTGCACGTGGAGAACCGATCGGCTCCACTTTCCCTGCGCGAAACGACCTTCTTCCGGTTGATACCTTTCATCCTTGTTTTCTTCAACGTTTTCCCTTACCTTTTGGGTGTCAAACTGTTGGGTACACAATTTCCTTTGGTCCAAGTCGAGATTTTATGGTTTAATTTTGGAACGCGCAGGGGAAATGTGTGACAAAGTAAAAAGCGAGAATCAGACTCGCAAGATTCAGAATTAGCGGTATCGTAAGAGTGTTGTTAGTAATGTCGAGAATGCGATGTCGTGAGAGTGTCGTGAATGTTTCAACAAGCGGTGCGACGAAAGGTTTCGTGCGAACGCGATCTGCTCGCAACTCGACCAATTATCGCGAGAGCATTTTTTACATCGGACCTCGCACGGTCCAACCGCAACAGGAGCAAAGAGAAAAGCGTCCCAACAATAATTTCCGTCGGGGATAAGGAATTACGTCAACGTGCGCGTGTGCGATAAATTTCTTCGGAGCTTCTCGTCGAGCCGCGTGCACGACAGTCTCCAAGAGAAAAATATCGCCGTACGTCACGAACAGGATTCCGTGACGATACACCGCATAATTCTCACCAACATCCGTGAAATGTTACGCGTGCGATCGTTCGAGAACGGACACACCCACGAGCTCTTCGCGAGAGGAAATTCTTTCGGGGCGGACGCCGTTAGATCGCACGCGAGAAAATCGACGGGATCGTCGGAGGGTTCGAGTAATTATGACGGTGTTACGCGGCGTGCTCGATCGTTGATAAGACGAGGACTTTGACGCGAAGGTAGCCTAAGCACGTAGACGATTAAGACCCGCTACGGCGGTGTTATGTCATCGCTAGAGGCACACCAGTTTCTCGTTTCATACCCGTTACCTTACGTTTCCACGGCACGGAGCTAATTCGTGCTACCTGGACGAGCCACCCTGATCTACATACTCTAATTACGCTCTTTGTCGCGTGGCAAGTGCTGACCGCATCGTAGTCAAATGTGAAACGTTTTTTAAAAGATAGCTGTTCTGTATTATGTTGCTCGAGTGATTAACGATTAGCTGATTTCGTAGAAATTCGTTGCATTCAGAGAGAAATTTGGAAATTTCCAATGGCATTACCGTGCACAGAATCTCTGTCTACTTGATGTATTGTCGTTGGTAAATGAAACGTACGCGTGATCTGGAAAAAAAATGTGTTTCTCGGTGTGTGGCGCGTACAGCGGGTAAAAGGAAACTTGACAATCCGCTTCTGTTGCTATTAATAACGCCGGCTCGACAAAAATATATATCGGCGCATTTGTCAGTTTCATAGACGCGGTAATATTATTTGAAAACTTTCGGTTTCACCGCGTAATGGATGGTCTTCGACATTCCCCGCATTCTGTGCCAAGTCCTCGCCGTAATACCTTTCTCGTCGCGCGTTCCGCGGCGAAACTAATGTGTACGCATTTTTCAAAGACGCGAGTGCAGCGTTGATGACGCAAGGCGATTACGCTTATCGTTACACGGAAAGCGACACTCGTGGAAAGTGGAAGAGGAGCCGCATTATCTCGGCACGTTTCCACTATTTCATGTCACTTGGCGGCTCTAATAACTTGATAATAATCGCGAGCATACAATCGTTGCCATCCAGCCCGTGCCGGTTGCCAACTTTCCGTCACCTGTCGCCGTTACAAACCCCTGGCAACTGTTCTCGTTTAACTCCCGCCAAATTATTTCGGTTCCGTCCGATCGTTCGCTGAATTTCTCATCCGCTACACTTGTTCGTTTTACGTTTCAAATATATTTTACAACAAATCGATTCGAGTAAAGAATAGAAAAAATGTTTAAAATATATTTTTAAATAGAGAGAGGAATTTTCGAAAATAATTCTTTCACTCGAACCTCTACCGTTAATACCTACGTATATACAGTCAAAGTATGCGCTTATCGGGCTTACTTCAGGCGCAATTACATGTGTCTATTCCTTATCGTGAGCACTCAACTTTATGAGAGACTTCCATGCACTTCGCGTTGACCTTGGAAACGAAGTACCTTCTGGAAAAGACTTGAAGAACTCGCAGCCGAGCTAGCAATTTCGTGCCGTGGCTATCTAACGTGTCGCGCAGTCGTCGCGCTGTCTTCGTATCGTACGCGCTGACATTATCGATTCCTCCTTTCCACTTTTTTTCCCCTCGTCGTCGCGATTTTTCCGCGATACAACTACCTCGTCTGCCCACCTGCTTCCCTATCGAAAGCTCACTGGTTCACTTCCCTGGAACGTGCGCGTATTTTAGTTAGACGGGCCGGACAATGTATGCACTGGTGCCTGCAACGAGCTACACCCTACATGCGTTCGGTGAAACCGCCTGCGTTCGAATATCTATCGACGTCGAACACTTTATCGGCAGATTTGTCGTCTCGTGAACGATAGTATCGTGCAACGCGTTGCTGGTACGTTAGCGCTGTAACTACGCCTCTTTTTTGAAGCACTAGCGGCTGCCACGTTATGGCTGTTGGGATAATACGTTTTCGTTGACGAACCTTTGCGAAGCAATATAAAATGTGTAATTCTATGTAGTTAAAAAAATAGAAAGAATACGTGATCCAATTTTTATTCAGTGAAATTAGAGGCAAAAGGAATGGTAGAGAATGGAGTTTTTAGCACGTTTGTCGAGTTCTTTTCGCTAGGGTTAGTTAATAGAATTCCAGGGTTTCCCATGAACACTTCATTTCTCAAGCAGACCGAGAACCGGCGGTGTTCTAATCCGTGGAGGTTTTTCAGACACAGCTGCGTGCCAGCCTTTATTACCGCATTAGAAAGTTATGCATGCGCTCGCTATTACCTTTCTTGCTCTCTTATCACTGGAAATTACATTCTCAGAAACGATACAGCCGAGTTATTTAACGCGTTCCTGTTCGCGGGAAAATCAACGGCACTGTAATCTGTGCCGTGAAATCGCGATTGCCCTCAACTCGCGTCGAATGCCAAGGTTGTACCAATATTATTTTATCGCCGCTTCGTCGAGCTCTAACGATCGAATAATTCTCCGAATGCCAATTACGATAGCCGTTGGTAGCAAATCCGAGTTTTCGAGAGCACTCTCGCGGAGCACGGGACTGTAATGTAGAGCCTGGACAAATCAACTGGAAAGCTCGAAGGAAGCGTGCGCGCGCGCGCGCGCTGCGAAGATAGAGCCGCTAATGAAATACGAAAACGCCGAGAGATCCGCGGATTCGAGCTACGTCCCGCGGTCTAATGTCGAGGAGAAACTCGCAAAACCGCGCGCGACTCTTTCGATCCTCTGGAAATCACCGTAGCAAAGAACGATCTATCCTTGGCCTACACGCGGTTCGTTTCGTTTTTCCTAATCGCGCCGGGATTTATAGCCGGCGCGAGATTTTCCCCGGCGATAGCGTCCGCCGGTTCAAGGATCAGACACGAAATAATCGTCGGACAGGGTACGGAGAGGTTCGATCCGCGGATTTCTCGGCGCGGACGATTTTTCGATGCGTTCACCACCTTTCCACCGTTTATCGGGCCCCGCATCTAATTATTTTCCGCACGCCGCGAGCGGGCCCGACTCGTGTGCTCTATCTACCGTGACGACGAGAGAGAAACGTGTCGAACATGACCGCGAGACGTCGCCTTATCGAGGGGGCCCTGTAAACTGTGCGCCTTTGTCGAGAGCGACCAGAGTTTCGCGAAACTTTAATGTCCCGATCGGCGCGCGGATAGCCGCGATTGGGAACTACAAATTATTCGTGGCACGCGACAAACGGTGCGACCGATTTTTACCAACGACCAAACTGTCCCTCGTTCTCGCCGGCCGTGGGGAGGGAATTAAAGGTCGACGCGAAATCTATCTACGATAATGATCGCAGCGATTGTTTCGCGTTTCTCTTTATTGCCTTACCGATGCTATAAACTCGGGTCATTGAATTAATCAACCTTCATACGCGGGCCTACCACCTATCCTGCTGGCAATTTTTGAAGGTGGACTCGTTCCAGTGCTACAAAAATGAATAGCTACGCTAACGGAATGGCGTTATCGGTGTTTTCGTTGTCATTCCTCGAAGCGTTTCTCGAAGAAATTTCGATCGTTATAAATTCTCATTAATAAACGTGACTGAAATAAAAAACAGTCTATGGCACGCGTT
Organism: Xylocopa sonorina; assembly: GCF_050948175.1. Classification (NCBI taxonomy): domain Eukaryota; kingdom Metazoa; phylum Arthropoda; class Insecta; order Hymenoptera; family Apidae; genus Xylocopa; species Xylocopa sonorina. The sequence continues at coordinate 6,184,932 of NC_135197.1, read as the reverse complement.
AAATGCTACGATCGAAGCGACGCGAGCTCGTCGAATTCCGTTTTCGATGCGATCGTCGGAAATGGATCCAAAGAACTGGTAGAAGTACCGAGGGAAATCGTTGGTCTCCGGGTGTTCGCGATTTAATCGAGATATCGACAGGAAACGGTATCGCGATCGCGCGATTTTTTCAGCCGACCATGTTGTCGGGGCCTCGCGAAAAATCTCTGTCCCACCGATTACACAGTTCGCGATCGATATCGATAATTGCTGGAACCACCGCGACACTGGCGTGCACCGTTAAAATACGACGAGATTTATCCGTTTCGTCGTTGATAGCAACGCGAACGTTACTCGATTATCCCCGAGTGGACAGTGGTAATTTAACTAATACGCTTAAATTGACGTAAGTTGGTATCTGGGTCGACGCGATTAGAAGGAAACACCGTGTTACGAGATTAATTTATTGCCGTCCCCTAACCTTCTTCGTGGCCGATTTCACGTATCGTTGGCGGACTTTACCGACGAACCTTTTCTTTGTTAAACTTTGTCAAAAATTCACTTCGAAGCTAAATGTCTACATGCTGAGATGTCATCGCGTTGCGATTACACGAGACTGGAAACGAAGATGCTTGAAGAGAAAATGTACAAACGTTCTTGATTGTCAGCATCGGCCATGTCGTTCGATTAAAGCTACACGTATCAATCGATCGACGTAGTTACGCTTGGAAAGCGATTCGAGCGTACAGAGATAAGGCGAGAGGATCAGAAAAGTTCCCTCCCATTTCCGAGAGGAATTTAATCGTGTTAGAACAGAGGAAGACGCAATTAACGAATCTCCCAGCGATCAGAATGCAAGGATCGAAGAAAGTTCGTTTCTTCGCAGGCCATGTTGGCTGCGGCGTTGCTCCTTTTGTCACGGTTTTTCCGGTGCATCGTATACCATTAATCCTAAACGCCGCGTTGTTGCTCGTTTCACGATCGTTCTTCGGGAAATCTGGCCGCAGAAAGGAAGCCGACGACGCGCCGTTTATAGATGTATCACCGATACATCCGTTTTTACCCTATTACGCTATAAATTACGCTTACAATTAGAAAGTTATAAGTAGCCATGTGAACATACCCTAACGAGAGAAACTCACTGTCGATTCACGTGACGAGTGGCGGTTTCGGTTTGAAAATTATGCGCTTCAACGATGATAATGACAGTGGAGAGGTTTTCATTCGTCGAGAAAAAATTCAGTACAAGATAGGAGAAACACGATCGATCGGATAAAAACTGGGTCCTGCCGGCTCGATTCCCTCGTTACCACGACTTTTATTCATTGCCACCAGTTGTTCTTCCCTCGGCGTTATCCCGGTAACGACATCGCTACGTACACGATGGCATAAAATTTAGCAAGATCGTAAGAACCACTTTAATTTCCAAGAAAAGGAAAGCGATAATGTTCGCATTGTGTTCCCCATATCTATCTGTCTAGTTTAATGCAATTGCGCCGCAGATATATTTACCTTTACCTGGTTGCACTATAAATTTGTTCCGGGATTAGAAAGCTGCAAGTTGTTTATAGAAGTACGCCCTATCGAGCGAAATTTTATCGATCCGTCTGGCAAATGGTAGAATTGCCTGCCGCGAGACTCTAAATAATTGTACGGTATTCAATGACGTGGATTTTCACCTAACTTCGTCGCGTCGTTTCTTTTCTCTCTCTCTCTCTCTCTTTCTGTCTCATTAAAAAAAGAGGGAAAAAATGGACACGCGGATGGAAAGAGGCGTCGAACGTGTCGGTTGATTAATCTTGAAAATCAGACAAGTAAGTGCGCGAAACGAGTAAATTAGTCCCCATCGATTTCATTCGGTTGAATTTAAAATCGGTACCTCGGTGCTTTCACGACCAGTTTTCCCGTCGGTGCTCACCCGAATAAATCGAAAAAGGAACAACGACCACTCGTCGACGCGTTTTCGAAACGAAATCGGTTTCACCGTACGAAAAGTCTCGCCTCGAACACCTCGCTTCATTACGCTTGCGGAGACAGATCGTCTCTCGACGTTTCGCTGTATTCAGATCGCAGCTATACATTTTCGAATTTAGCCACCGCTTAATCCGTAGGACCAGCGAAGAATCGGCTGGAAGCGGCGAGGAAGCAGCGCGAGAGGCTCGAAAAGATTGCCTGGAAGGCGCGTGGCGTGACGTGGTGGCGGAGGCTCGGTTGAAGGGTTACAGTCTGGTCGCGGCTGGCATTTCTCATTAAACGCGACCGCGCTCGAGCCGGGAATGTCTCCGGGCATCCTCGTAACTCCTCGTCCGTAACTTTCTTCCTTGTTCCGCGATAAATAACCGCTCGGTTGGTCGCGCCTCCGCCGCGAGTCGGACCTTTACCGAATATACTACTGCGAAGCGGAACGGGTAGGTAGGGAGGGGAGACGGTGGAAAGCCCGTTGTTGGTATCACTCTATCAGCGTTCTTCCGTTTCAGGGTAAAGGCGATCCGCGATCGGATTATGGCTCGCGGACACGGTTTACGCTCGACGAGAATTTATGCAAGCACTTCGCTCTCGCGAATAATTATGCGGGTCACTCTCGCGGGGATTACGCAAGCTCGCGCGTTCCTTCGTTTTCTACCCCGGCCACGGGGGACTCTCTCTTTCCTCCCTCCGTGGAGCGAGCTACCGCACACTTCCTCCATCTTTCTAATCGCATTGTTTATCGTTCCGGGGCACGTCGCGCATGGCGGATTCGGCCAACGGGGGATATACCGTAGGAACACCAACAGCCGGCTACTTGCCCTGGTTTTCTCCCTTTTTCGCGTAGGAGTTCGTGCTCGTCCGATCTCTATCTTGCCCGCTTCCTTTTTGCCTCCTCGCTGCTGCTACCAAGCTTTTTCGCTGGTTCCGCGTTGCTGAGTCGGTTCGTAAATCCTCGAGCAGTTTCGCCGACGAATTCCTACCACCCCTTTTTAGCGCGTGTCCACCACTTCGCCTCGTCGAGTTAGAAAGTTCGATGGCGGGGTTTCCTTCGACGGCCAGGCGGGATCGCGAAGATCCTCGGGGAGGAACGAAAGAGAGTCGGAGGAATTCCACGGCTGTCAAAAGGATAGTTCGAAGGATACGCCTATAAATCGTCGGCACTTTCGCGGGAGAAATCTTAAAATAAGCCCTGGACACTCGGACCTCTCCCCTGGCCGGCTCGTTTTGTTTTGAGGCTGCGTTTGTTGAGTCACTAGTACGTTATGCGGCGATAAAGTGTCGCAATACATCAACCTGCAACAAGTTATCGCCGAACAGGCAGTATTTCTGCCGACGATAATTACTCCTGAACCGGGCATCGTTATTGCTGGGATAGCAATTAGTTCCACGTACACGAGCGATTTCTAATTGGGAGTCCATTAAACACGACGCCCGATCATAGTTTTTCTTCGCCTCGATCCGACGTTTTCCTTGTTTTCCTTCGATCGACGCCAGGGGTAACAGCGATTCTGTCGAGAATTCATTGGGGATAAAGGGTTAACAGATACGATGATGCATACGGCGTACACTGGAAGCATTCATGAATGCCGACATCGAATTAAATTAAATCGAAGCGTGATGTAATCCTTTATCGCCATGAAGTTTAGTTCCATTTATAAAATCTAGTTCAAGTATTTCTACTGGAAAAAATCGGATTTAATTTGTTCGACGTCCGTTTATCGTACCATTAGAGATATCGGCGCATTTTATAAACAATACGTATCATTCGCGCAAGTATTCAGATTATAAGGAAGCCCAGAGTTCACATCTAAAAATAGAACGCCGCCAGCACGATTAAGTAGATTCACTTTGCTCCTTTACCTTCCATGTCGCGGTCGATTCCTGATCGATCGTGTTCGAACCGATCTCCTCCTGTTTAGCGGGATATAGAGTTAACGGTAATCGTTAATTACGAATCCGTCGCTGACGATCCTGGACGTGATTCCATCGATACATTTTTGGTAGATACCGACGTGTTGCCCTCGATTTTCTCGCTTTGTCCACGACTAACTAAGCTGATATCGAATCACTTAACACGAGCCCCGTACATCAACATTTTTAAATTACCGTAACACCTTTTCAACAAAATATTAAACTGTCGTGACGCGTGTAATTAAAACGAAGATTAACGAGAGAAATTTTAATAACCCTTACCTCTACAATAAAAATATCCAGATTTCACAAAGGCGTTTATAAAACAGCTGTCGTACATAAATTTGAAAACGAGTAAGAAGATTTTTTAAATCTTCCGACCAACGTAAGAATAATTCACCAGTAAAAGTATCAGATCGGCCAGGACGAACGCGAACATAAAACACTTGCTGTATACACGAATGGAAAGCGGCGAGGAAATTTTAATAACCACCGCCGAATGCAAGCAATTCTTCTTGAAAACGCGCACGGATATCGTGTACAGAGAAAAAGAGAGAGAGAGAGCGCAGTGGCAACGATGGTAAAACAATTATCAAGGCTGACAGCCGCTTAGGAGAGACAAATATCGTACACGGATGTACAACACCCGGGCAATCTTGATTATAATATCACCGATTGATTTATATCGCTTACGCCGTGGATTTTTGTTAAATCGCGAACATGCCTGCAGATTCCGCGCTATCACGCCTATAAATCACTCGATTCCGTCCTAGCGTGCTTCCTAGAACCCGGTCCGGCGAGCCGCGCCGTTTTCCATCTGTATCGAAAAGATTTTTCACCCGGCTCGCGGACCAGGCTCGCCCGCTCTGGCCGAGCAAGGTGCGAGATGCCGCTCGCAGAGGAGTGGTGCCGATATTTATCGACTACTCTAATGGACATATACATATATGCATATATATGTACGTACACGTTTATCGCCGGCAGCGAAAGAACGGAAAAAGTGACGCCGGTTACAAATTCCGTGGGTTATTTATAAATAACGCGGGTACGCGCGAGCTTATCTTGTTTACGAGCTTTCTTAATTGCGTCAATATTTAACGCCGATGCGACAGCTTTAATGCCATCCTAAGCCGCTTTCTAGGATCCGCTTTGGCCACCGTCCGGAGCTATCATATTTTGTTACCTTTAAAACCTGTCTACCGTCGAGGACAGCCGCCCGTTAGAAGAACGGATGGGACCACGGACGTCTTCGTTACGGAAATGGGACGCGTTATCGTTGACGGGGCAACGAACGCCGGTAAATCGCTAACTGCGTCGCGGATATTACCATTTCGCATAGGTGGTTTTTCGATCGCGTCGATTCGTTACCATTTTCTGTGTCGCGTTTAGATCCGATTCTCGAGAGAACGGAACCGTTTGGAAGTTTCCTCGGTTCGCCAGAAATTTTTCCGTGCATCATTGAAGCCAGGGGCGGCCTGGCACCGGGCGGTGAGAAGTACCGATACTTATCGATAATTCTAATGGGCCTGCCCACCCCGTGATTACGGGGGTCGACGATGAGTTATGGCCGCGGGGCGTATCGTCGAGGCCGTGGCTGCTTCCACTCGTTTCGTAACACGGTAACGCGCGGATCGTGCCGCAAATTGACCGATTGGAACTCGGCTAGCAGGTATAACGGCTACTCGGCGTCGATCGAGATCGATCGCGATCGATCGATCGGCGTGCATGCGCGAGCGCGCGCGGGTGCATGCCGGTGTGCAGCCGCGCGATCGAGCCTGAAATCGTTCTGCACGTGCTGCGATGTCCGTTAGCGCGTTCCAGCCTCAGATTGAGTGAATTATCTGCCCTCGTAACGTCCGGGTAACGCGTGAACCCTGTTTTTCGTCGACTACACTGGTTATCGAGGCGTTCACGGCGCTTATCCCTCGTCCTGATTCCGGATTTAACCAGAGAGACTCGTAGCCGTGTCTCGAGCGTGTACTCGACAGGTGGTCACGCGAGTGAATTGGCTGGTGCGAAAAAATGGGAGGCTCGAAACCAGAGAATTTAGTTCCCCTTTTGCTCGACTAATTGTAACGTTCCTCTCGATTACATCCTCGTGAATTCACGGAGCGATATAATCAGGGAATAACGCGAAGCTAAGCTAGCCGGTCTGCTCGTAAAGTACGCGATTTCGTTTGTCACGTGGATCGCGACCTGCGAGTGTTTCGCGCCCAGCTAATCCCCGTTGTTACTTTCACACGTAATACGCAGAATGTCCCGGACGAGGGGCGGAAAAAGAGCGGCGTTAAATCAACGCGTAAGAAGGGGCGTTGCGCAAGAACACCTTGCCTCTCAACGACATAATTTCATCACGATTTACCGCGTGCTGTCTTGTTACGAGCCGCGGTCGGATATTTAAACGAGCGTCCGGCCGCGACCGGTAAGCTTCGGCTAGTTTAGAGTTTCGTGAAAAAGATCGCTCGGGAGGTCCTGTAATCGGATCAACCGTGGGGTTACCTCGAAAGCTGACAACGGGAACTCGCCGCCACGTTCTTACGGATTAGGAGCGATGTACGCCCAGCTTATCGCGTGTACCAGCCGTGTTTACGGGAATCGCCGTATGTACCAGGCTGAATATTTCGAGCGGGGACGCGCGTTAGATTAAGAACGCGAAAGGAACACGTGGATACGTGCGCGGATATACGCGCGCGATACCTTACGTAATCTCGCCGAGTTTTTTTCCCCCCCCCCCGGTTTATCTGAAGGTAATTGCTGGTAACGGTGCGGCGAACCGCGATTTCCACAGATTATCCGCAACGCGTTTATCGTAGCGAAAGACCGTAGATACGGGCTGCGAGTCGTCTGAATATTCGATGCGAGCCGCTCTTGGCGACGAACTAGAACGATCGACAATCTCGATTGGCACGGTCTGGACCGTTATGCGATAAATAATTGGTCACGATCGTGGTATCGCCGAATCCGCTCGTCCGGACCCCTCTTCTAGGCTCACGGTTATGCCACTTTTCTATAGAAGTTCGTAAAATGCGACGAGGTTCGCTATTTGATTGGGAAGACGGCGATACGAGATCGCGTGCGATTTCGTTCGACGATCTTTACCAATGAAACTACATTCGATCCAGTAATTGCACGCACTTCTCCGCTTCCGTTATTAATCATTTCTCTATTAGCGGTTATGCCCGGCGTTCGCACAAAGGCACGAGCTTGTTCACTTTGTTATCCGGCTGGTAAAAAATGCGGCACCATGCGAGCGCTCGCAAAAGGAAGAAAGAATTAATTACAATGGTTACTCGTTCGATCTGACCATTTGTCATTCGTCATATCGAGCTCTCCCCACGATCGGATCTATAATTAATCTCAACGTCTAACCGCAGCATCGAGCCTAATTTCGCCTCGTCTCACACGAAAGATCACCTTACACCCTAAATACCGCCGCTTGTCGCACCGATAAATCCGTCCATCTATCCGACATCCGTGGACCGCCGACATCGCGGGTCCCTAATCAACCTCCCGCCACAATAATTCCCGCTTAGATCGTTAAGCACGAAACATTGTACATAAATCGTACTCATTAGAAGCCGAATCGGATTATCGTGGTCTTCGATCATCAGTCGTTATCTGGCCGCGTCCATCGGATCATCGTCGAGCCGGGTGGGAAAAGAACCGGTGGAGGGGGGGCAGCCGTGCGAGCAGAGTTTCCCTCTCATTAAAATCGTTTAATTGCCGGTCAAAGTGAGCGCTAATCGGTTCGTATCTTCCCGCGCGCCGCCCTGAAGGGGGTACCGCGACGGGGTTAGCCGCGGCGGGCTGAAGACAGCGCGCGAGGGCCGCGGTGGAGGGCGCGGCCGGTTAAAAAAGAGTCAAGCACGACCAAAACAATCAGCACGCCGCTAATAGGCGTAATTACCGGCTGTACGGATCGAGCCTGCCAACGACTATCCATCTATTCGTGGCTTGGTCCGCACGAATGCAAAGCACGCCTTTTGCGGACCCTCCTCGCGATTGAACAACACCGGGAGCAGCTTCCGAGAAGGCTGCGACGGTTCGAATCGGTCACCAGTTCCCGGGGACGGTCACTTTGTCTTTGCGAGCGAAATTACCGGGGAATTAAGCGGACTCTCGCAGCGGGGAATGATTCATAAAGCCACTCGACGTTCGAGGGTAGTTTGTTAGAAATTGTTAGGCAGGTGATGCTAGGTTACGATATCGATTGTGTATGACATATCAAATTAATGGAAGATATATTGAAATCACAGGAAGATTGAATTATTTTTATGTGTATGTATAGTCTGGCATAAAATTGTATAGGATGGGAGCTCATTGTAGAAAAAGGATTTTACGGGCCATTGACTTAGGTCTGTTTTCTTTCACGATAGGATGCCAAGATCTCGAGCTGTATCGGCAGTTTTAAATAACTTTTCATCCGTATAACGAGACCTATTTATCGTACAATTACTTTTCAATGTAACTTCCACGAACTTGAACTATCCTCGCAGTCGATCTTGTAACGCAGTTGAACTGTCTATAAATGCGCGAGCCAACTATTTCTAAATGGCCAGTTTTTCTTTTCTTTTTTTTTTTATGCAAAGCAGTAAACCCGTGGAAGGAAAACGGCCGAGAACGAGTAAAGTATAAACGCGAATCGTGTCGCGTCGCCTCGTCGTGCGCTACCGATTATCAGTACGTGTAATTACTTTTCATGGCCGCCGGCTCATTATGCAGGCCCGCGGGAACTTATTTGTTTTACTACGGCCGAGCAATTATGCAATTATCTTCTTGTCCCCTTGTTAGGAATGGCTTTTGCTCCGCGTGGAACAGGTTCGCGATAGCGCGCTCTCGACGCTACCAGTAACGCAATATCGATGGTCTCAATGCCGGTATCCAGCTATTCTTTTCATTGCCAAAAGAAGACGTCCAGTCGGAGGGAGGAGTCCGCGTTCCCTAGACGGGCTGGACGATAGCGTTCTAATCCGAGAAAGGAACGAGTCGCAAATAGAAAATGGTAACAATCGTTGATAGCGATCGTTGTACGCCTTCTAAAATCATTTCTTTCCGGGTCGTCCCCATAACTCGAGCGACATCCTGTACACCGACCCGCAGCTCCGTCGGGCCATTACTATCAAGCTCTAAACGAAGAAATAACCACGGCCGACAATGAACGGAAGAAGCATTATTTCAGCTATATAACTACCGACGCCTAGGCCACTAAATCGGCAAATAACCCTAATAAATCCGTCCTCTTTATTATCGACGTCCGCTCTTATTCACGGTGTCGCGCCACTCGCTCATTGTCCAGGTGAAACCGCGCATTTATCGTCTTCGGAATCCCTCGCAGGAGTTTTACGAGCCGCGGTGTGTATACGTATCGCGAGCGGCGGACGAAGGAGGCGAGCGAGCGAGCGAGCGAGCGAGCCACGCCGCGATCCAGCGTCCAGATTCCGAATTCGCACGCCAGAATTTTTATCGCGCCTCCGCCGCCGCGTCTCGAGAGAGCTCTCTGTACATTTGCATCGTACCCGTGCGCCTTTAAATAGAACGCTCTCGAACGAATGAACGAACGAACGAACGAACGAACCTTCTCTATAAATCTGCGCCGATAAGAACTTTCGTCATTGCCAGCGAACCCGTTCCATTTCGTTCCGTTCCGTTCCGTTCCGTTTTTCTACCCCGAAGCGAGAGCACGCCCAAGCGAATTCGAACGCGCTCGCTCTCGATACACCGTTCCGCTTCCCACGGTGATTATGCGCGAACGATCCAGCCGGATAATTGTTGCATGCAAATTTCGTATGAATTTTCGCGCGCTCTCGAATCGAGCCAGAATCGATACAGGGCGGGTACTCGATGGTTACGCAATTATACAGCCGAGTTGTTCGCTGGGATCGTTCCTACACGAGTTCTTCTGGTAAATTGAGTTAGCGGCTCGTGGGTTTCTACGATTTTTCAGTCAACTCCTCGTGAGATTTATACTGCCAGCTCCCGCGATCCTGTCGATCTTATGTAACTACGAAGTCGTGCCAGATTTCGTCTGTATAAATCCCTTTATTCATCGCGCTTATAATAGAGATCGTCGTGTTCGTAGCTATCGCTTTCTACTCGTGAACAAGCATAATTGGCGGAACTAGTGTCGCATTTTTAAAATGCAACTATAGAAATAAGCAGTAGATAGAAGTATTCTTTAGTTGGTAGCATCTTTTTGCGTAGAAATCAATTCGCATCGAAGAACGTCTCGCGCGCAAAGATCGCGACGGTGCGAGCGTTCGCGGCGCGAGTCGCAGCGTCAAAACCGCGCGGCGCGGTTACGCCCTCCCGTAACATCCGCGAGAGCGTGTAAACGCGTTCGTAGGCCGACACGCGCGTGACTCGAACACGCCGCGGCTCGCGTACGCACGCGTGACACATGCACGCGGGAGATGTTGTCGGGCGCTCGTAAACCGGAGCTTTACTGCATTTTGCGTGCAGTATTTAAGCATGAATTTATATCCCGTCAGGACTCATTTATACGGGGCGTCGTCGTCGCGGTCGCCTTTAACAGTCGCGCCGTTCTTGCGCTCTGTAATGCGTGCAATTAGCTGGGTAATTAGCCAAGCTGGACGAAAATGGTTCCGTTTCAGAAGACCTCGAAATTGTTCCTCGTGCCCCTCTTGAGAATACAACACATCTGAGTCTGTTTCTGATCGCGAAGCAATCAGGAGATTAAACGGATCCTCGATAACGAAATCTTGAACCAATTCCAATTTTTGAGCTGCAAGCTTGAATTTCTCGAACGAGCGATTTATCCCCAATCGTTCATCGCGAAATCTATTAGAGCGGACGTTGTCAATGGTTAACGATGTCCATGCGTTGCCGACCGGATGGAAGTCGATTCTAATTGCGGATCGCCAGTGAAAGGTGGATAGCAATTGTACGGATTTCGTCGAACAGATCGAATCTCTCCAGCCTGGACGTCTCGCGATGACACGAATCGAGAGACGAACGACGTGTCCCTGTGCTTTCTAGTCGATGAAAGCGATTAAATCGGTGGATTTTCGGGTCGACCGTCTTTTTATGCCCATGTGCCAGGCGAGCACTGATAACGTGTAGATACACTCTCCAAATTGAGCAATTAAACCCCGATTGGAACGACGAGCGGTTACACATGCTTTTTGGGAGATAAAGTTATTAGAATCTCCACGAGTTACCCTAATATAAACGTCAAACGCTAATCACAGAGTATCGCTATAAACTTCGAACGATCGTCGTACAGCTTTCGAAAGGCGAACGCATCGAATTTCCCCTATTAAACCTCGTTGCTCCCCTACTATCGACACGAAAACGTTTCTCGTCCCGGAAAAGGGTTCCACAAACGAGCCGCTCGTAAAGGTGTCGATGTAATTCCAACGATGATGCCCTATACCCGGCAGGCAGCCTCGTCCTGGTTATCCGTATTCAAGAAACAGCTGGACGGATGCGTTTCATCGACGGTGTGCTCCTGTTTCTGCATTATTCTGCAGATTCCTCGCCAAGTACCAGCCGCAATAATATCTTTCATCGTGTCTGTGCATTTTCGTGGATCGACCATCGTCGGATCGGCTTCGACGACTTCGAGAATCGAGGAACAAAACGATTTTCTCGGCCAGGGAAACGTTTGGGGTCCGAAGAATAACGAGTACTGTTCAGGGACCACCGAGTCGACGCGGACGCTCTGTCAGATAGTCGAAAGAGGTCGTTGATTAACGCAGCCTGAAGATAAGGGATAATTAAGCGAGAGATCGGGCGTCGACGATGGGGTATTTCGGAGCGTCGATAGAGATACGTCGATGGACATTACCGTGGACCGTGAAGAAGGCTAGCTGGGCGGTTTCGAATGACGGATGATTCGTTCAAGCGTGGTAGAAGACTCCTACGACGCGGGCATTACTCACGAAACAAGATTAATTGTGAATCACGCCGCGGCGTGTAAATAGTTTACATTTTCTGTGCAAATAAACTGATAAACGGGATAACATAGTTATCTAGTTAGATAAAAGCGTTTCCTTCATCGGCAAATTTGTTGCCTGAAGAGGTGGAGGGAGGATCGAGTGGGAATCACTTCGAATACCTTCGCACGCGATTCCTTTTATACAAAAAGTGGATAGAACGTATCGCGATAGCATAGGTTCTTAAGAGTTATCAGGAAGAGAAGTTTTATGACCATTTTCCAAGTATGTGGACATACCTCGTGCATCGAGAGGGGAATAAAAAATTAGTCGCGGGTTATCTCGAGCGTTTCGAGCTCACGAGACAAACTGACGCGTAAAAATGACTGAAACTCAGCGGGTAAACAACTATATCTGTGCTGTTCAACAAATGATCCGTCTACAAGGAAGATATCTCGTGATACACCTGATATAAAATAAATTTTGCTGCAAGTGGAAAGCGCGGAATTAATTTCGTATCGACGATGAGAGATGTGACATTCGTATCGATCCGCAGGTATCGATAATAAAAGGTCTCCCGGCGGTTTCAATCGGACAGACGTAACACGAAGAACGATCTATCGCATAATGAGCGAAGAAAACAGGGATAAGTGTATCGATGTGTAATGATCGGCGTCGAGTGGAAAAAGGTTGCAGCACCGCGATCGTTTATCACTATAATCGAATATTTTAATGCACCGCTCTGTTACAATAGAATTGTACGGCGGAATATAATGGCCGCGTATACGTCGAACGTATCATTTCATAATTGATGGTTTCCTTAAATTAGTAGTCGATACTATTACACATTGAACGCCGTCGCGAAATTTCAATCAGGAGGTCGGGATCTAACATTTTAATCTTCCACCTATTATTGACACAACTACTGCGTAAAAACAATTTCCGTCCGTTCGTGTAATTGCATCAGAGCATTATGTTCGAACCGGGTACATTACGGTGTTTAGAACGCGAAACGAATCTCCATTATAGAATCTCGCGGTCTGGAAGCGTTCAGATTATCCTATCAGGTTGTTCACACTTGATTTCAGTACGTATCGATGGGAAATTTAAGAGTCGATTAATGGGCGACCAGGAGATTTCGTAACTCGTACCCGAGCGCGTTTAGAACTCCGTTTATTGGCGAACCGCCGATCGCAATCTTCGTTTACGCCTCCGCGAACGCTCCACGATCGCCTCTCACGATACCGTTTCACCTATTCGAGATAGAAACAAGATGTACAATCCCTATAAACATCCTCGCAACGTTCTCGTAACGCGGCGTTGCCTGTTGTCGGTGGATTAAAAGCGACGTGAAAGGATCCACGTTGCTTTCTTCATTAAGAAATTCCCTCGACGCGAGCGATTCGAGCGTTCTCCAATTCCTTCCGTTCTCCAATCTCGCGGCTGTTCCAGGAAACCGTGCGTCTCCTCGTAGACCCCTCGAAAAACCCATTATTCGTACTCGTTAATCTCCCTGAATACCTTCCGTCGAGGTAATTTAATAAATTGGAGAAAATCCTCGGTCCCTTTCATCGCTACTTCACTATTGAAATCTCGAGGTAACAACGTCGATCGCTCGTGATTGACACACATACACAATATCGTGCACGTCTAACTTTCATTTCCATTCACGTTAAACCGTTTTTCAGCTAATTGCCGAGCGATTGAAAAATGCTTGGCAAACACGTCGCGAGTCAGCGTTTCGCGTTGAGAAAATCTGCCTGTCACTTTCGTTTCTAACGTCGTTGCGGTTAAACGATTCTCCGATGCAATGAAATTACATCGTGGCAATTATTGTCGCAACCTTCTCGCGTGCTTAAATGCGAATCGTAAGCGACGTTGTCGACGGCTAGTTGTAGTTTCATACGCTTTTAACAGAAAAAGAGCACGCAGGGGAAGAACACGCGAGATAATGCGTCCCATAAACCTCTGCTCGATTATCCGCCGTTTCCTTAATTATCGAGGCTAACGACGACGATATTGCTCAATCGAGACGCTGGATCGCAGGCAGACCCTCTGATTATTATTACGAAGGCGTTGCTCGTTAATTCGTCGAGCATACGATCGCGAGTCCTTTGTTTTCTTCCGCGACACGAACGAAGATTGCTCAACCATCCGCTGTAATCGTGTTCTGTTATTATAAAGCGGTTGCCTTTTCCGTTTTCGACCCGCATCCTTTTACGATACGCGAAAAGTTGGCTGCGAAACGAGCGGAACGTGGTTGCACAAGTTTCTGCGTCGACCGCGATTACTTTCCGCCGGATTTACTGGGCGTCGCTGGCTAAGGATTTAATTGTCACTGTAAAACAGGGGAAAGAAGCCAAGTTGGAAGTTGCCTCGACTTTCCTGCAAACTGGCAGCAAAATCGTTTGGTACATATTTCATTCGTCGGTTCCTCTATCGTTAATTGTTCGATGTTAACTACTTATCGTTAACTCGACATCGTGGTATACTAATGCAAAACGATAGATACACCGGTTCGTGAGCATGAAATTCTCGAGTCTCCTTAATTACACAATTTACGCGATCCTCGCAACATTTTTTTTTTTGGAACACATCGGACATAAGTATTAGCGACTTGCGCTCGAATGCAGACGATATTTTTAGGCAGTTATATACAAGAATAAAGCGGGAGCAAAATGAAAGAAACTGGAGATTTCGAAAGGACACGTCTCATTGCGCGTACACACGCGTATATATAGAAGTCAACGACCCACAGAATCCAGTCGGAGATTAACAAGTTGGCACGTTTCCCCGATCGCGCGAATTACTCCTCCGGTTGCCAAATATCCCCGTGCGAGTTGCGAAGGCGTGACTAATTATGACAGACGGGGAGCCGTGTTATAAATCATTGCTGCGCGTGAAACGCACAGGTTCGAGGAAATCGATCGTGAATTATCTCCTTCAAACGCTCTCGATATTAAAGGGAGATCGAAGGGAATTTATCGGGCTTATCGTTCACCACGTGGCGATGACGTCTAATGATTTTACCGGTAAAGTTTCTCTCTCGAGTCGGTTTTCCTGGTTCGTTTTCAGTCGAAGTGGTTGACAACGCTCGCCTGTCGGTTCGCCTCACCGTCGACTAATCGAAAACGGTCAGCCACGAGACGCGGCTCTACTCGAAACGTCACCGTTCGATCAACGCCGTCCGACAGCTTGTTTAAAGGTTCGCGCTTTCGTCCAGCTGTAATTTCGCGGCCCGATCGACTCCCTGGTAATTTATAATAGCGCCGCGGGACGTTGCCGAAATCGTTACGTAAGCGTGAAAAGGCTGGCAAAACGCGAAAGGCGGAGGCCGCCGGTGTAAATGATGACAAATGGGAAGTTATTAAAGCCGAATGACCGTCTCTCCGCGGGGAACAACCAACGCGGGGAGAGAGATTAAGGTCAGGCCTGATGTTCTCGTTAATGTTGAACGGGGATACGTAAAATCTCCCGAGGTAATTATTTTTAATGCCTCGAGAAGAATTCCCGCGCTTTCGAAAGTTGTTCGATGCTGAATTTACGGCTGGACTCGAGTCATCGAGCACCAAACGGAATAGCAATTCTGCGATCTTCAGATTATCTCCGTTCAAATTTTCGATGGTCCACGATCGAATCGGATCGCGCAGAAAGTGGCGAATATGCTGCGGCGGGTTGTCAAGGAGAAGTTTTTCACGATAATCCGTCATAGCGAAATCGAGTGGATTCGGGTCGCGGACCGCCTCGAACTGGAAATGGCCCACCTTGCACATTTCCTTGGACGAGTCGGCGACAAAGCTCGGGATCAGTGGACGTTGAGCGATAATCTCTGTCTCGATACGATTGCCCTCTTGCATGTCGTTTGTCCTCAACGTACGTTACGTATGCATCATCCTCGCAATCAGCTGAAAGGGTCATCGACCGACTTAACTAAGCGTTTGACGCGTATGGAACGGGTCGGGCTGCCACCGATTTCTTATTTAAACCGTGGCCAGCTCTCGAATCATCCTGCGCGGCGATCGTTGCGTATCTAGTCAGATTGTTGTTCAAATCGTTCGAAGCTTGCTTGTCGTACGTGGCATCTGTAACGTCTAGACCCCGAATCTATTTCTGGATTCTCTACGCTTAATTCAAGTAGAAAATTATCTTATTACTAATCTTGCGTCTGTAAAAAGAAATCTGAGTCGCACTCGATCGAGTTCGCGTAGCTGAATTTCGACCGCGCTCTCTCATCCTCTCCAGCCCGCGTTTGCTCCAAATTCTCGAGCAGAGGAGGGCGCCGTTTTCCAGGCAATCAGGCACGCCAATTAGATCGGAAATCTGTCCGAAAGCCGTGGCAGCGATCGCCCGTGATCTCGTTCCACTTAAACGCGGGCTGCGTTTCATGTAGAGGAGGAAACCGAGAACGCGTGGAGGGTCAAATGGCACGGGTGCTGCGCACAAAGGCAATATGATCCTTTCGCGGAGGATCCTGCAATGTAATCTTGTCGTGATCCTGTGTGGGAAGATCCTCGCGCGGCGATCTTAAGACCGTCTTCCTTCGTTTCTTTTCCTTTCTCTGCCTCGCGTCTTCTTCGGATGGCTTAGCCATCTTTTCGCATCGTCTTCTCTTTTACCACGATGCACCACCCCCGTGGCTGCGATCCTCTCCTCCTTCCTTTTGCCACGCTCTCTCAACGGTTAACCGGCATCGTTAACCCTTCGCGATTCGTTTATGCGCGATTACCAGTTGTTCTTATTATCTTATTATTTATCAGCTCGTTACGCGATCGATGTGTTCGTAGTAGCCAACTGCGAGCGGTTTCTTAGTTAAGATTTTGTGGGAGTAAAGACGTTTCGTCGTGAATATTGTGTTCGTATGTGATAAGCTTCTTCTCGAGAGGCGTTCGTGAGCCTACGAGATAATACAATTTCGCAAATCCGGCTGGTCACTTTGACCCTTATCGATCTTCAATCGACACGTGAACTTTGTATGCGCGGCGTCTTCATAATTGCGACTGATAATTAAACCGCGAACGATTTACTAAAATGTATCAAATAGTAGAGATAAAACGATTGCGTATTCGCAATGCAAATTTTTATCCGCTTCTCCGTTTTAAGTATCAGCAGAGATAGTCCTTGTTGTTTCATTTTTTATGTTGCGATACATTTTTTCGCATCAGTGTTCTAAAGTTGCGGTATCTCCAAAACGCCCATTGCTTTGTAAAACAAATACTTCAGTCGAGAAAAGTTTGCGACACTCGTTTAAACTCGTTCAACTTTCCCGCGAGATTCTGGCGCGACTCCAGTATCGATCGTTGCAGAGATTCTTTTTGTCGTGCGAGCGAAAGAACGGAGCAAATGGGTGTGTGATTTCGTTAGCAGATGGCGGGATGATCATGATGGTGCGAGTTTCAGTCGGTCAGGCTGGAATCTACGAACGGCATTTAAATTTTCAAACTTGACACACTTGGGACTTTCGCCCGCCGTTCGATATCCGACGAGGATATCGATCGGATACGGTAATAACTTTCGCTAAAAAAATTTCAGCTTACACCTATTTCTGTCCACGCCGATAGAAAAAGCGATCGATCGATCGTAGGAAGTAAATTTTAATTAAAAACAGAGAAACAACCCCTTACGATGAATTATTGAAACCAGTCCATAAACGTCGAAATGAAGAAAATCGACTGGTGATTAGTAGCATTTCCAGCGCTCGAAGATCAGACGAAACAAACAGCAGCTCGTTGATGAATCGCCGCGTTTACAGTTGCCCGGGCTCTCTTCCCTTTTCCCATCCGCCGTTCATCATCCCTGACCCGGCGCAACGCGCAACGATCTCGAAACGCGTCGCGAGCGTCGCTGTTTAACCGGAACATCGTTAAGACGCCGCGCAACCCTCATTAGTCCCGATTTATCACGATTCGCTGACCGCTCCTCTTATTCCCCCGGCTCTATCTCTCTCGCGGTGCGCCCTCGACATCTGCATCTCGTTTCGCCGCGGAATCGTCGTCGTTCTTGATCCTCTAATAAATGATCTCTGAAAATTGGCGAGAATCCGGTCTCGCGAACCAGCCGATGCGAAAGTATCGCGGCTCGTTCTGTTTCAACGCGCAACCAACGACCACAACCGCCACGATTTATTCCACCTTTCTACTTGCTCTCTTCGCTGACGCTCGCTCAAATCCAGGCGAACTCTACGATTTGACGAATCGGTCACGGGTTCGTTTAATGTACAGATTTTCGTACTTTGCTATTGTAATGGTAAGCTGTTTCATTGGAGTTTCCTTCGCGAAGCATCGTCGAACGTTTGAAGGATGAACATCGCGAAGACGAGCGATGAAGGAGGCAAAGAGAAACGTGAACGGGGACGTGAAAATAGTTAAATAAGTTGGTCGAATTGAGTGGAAATCGGCACGCGAGACCACTGTCCTGGCGGGAAGACAAGCCTCGCCGTTGGCGGACAGGACCGTATGATCTGTTCGGTACGAGAGGCAGCAGTTCTTGCCAGGAGCAAAGAGACGACAAGTTGCCGTATTAGGGCAGGCAGCGGCGCTACCGTCGTCAATAGAATTCCCAATGAGCTTATTGAGAGTCTCGTTGCAATTGGCCGGTTATGAAACTGTCGGGTTCTGCTGCTGCTGCTGCTACTCCGCGCGTTGCGATCGATGAATTCCGATCCGCAGTAGGCAAAAAATCACCCGTAGGGAGTTTCACCCGATGAATGGTCGTGCCACGTCGTCGAACATCGATCTCGAATCGTCCGACAGGGAAAATGGACAACCTGGTCGCTCGATGAATCGACGAACTTTTGAATTCAGACCGGTAACCGCGGTTTGCGAGCGGATGACTGATTCTTGCGGTTGAAAGCGATGGAAAGTGGACGGTGTATTAGGCGCGCGGCCGAATCGCTGGCAAATTAAGCGAACTTTTCCATCTATGGCGTTCAGATTTCAAAAGTTGACGACACTCGAGGCAGAGATTTTATCGAGAATTTAATCGAGAAATTATCCTGCACCGTACGCGAGGCGAATAAAAATCGCAGCTCGTCCAGGAGAAGGCGAGGAGGGATTCGTTTTCAACAAACCACACCCGGCGACGTTGGACGGAGGATATTAGAAGTCAAGCACGTTGCCGTGGTTCGTCCTAGAAGAAAAGAGGAAAGGGTTCCACCGATCACGTACATCCGCATACGTGATACAAGGACTCGAAATTACAAAGATGACGGCGCGACGGCGATGCGATCCACGTAATTCGACTGTATTTTTCTGCAGCTGCTTCCGATGTCGACGCGTCTTTTCACTTCCTTCAGCGAACACGTGAATTTATCGAGAATTCCTCTGCAAACGAAGAAGCGGACCTCGCGGAATATTAACGACCCGGTTATTTAAAGGCACCTCCGCCTTCGTCGAATACGAGGACGAGTCGTTTGCCTCAAATACGGCGTTAAATCGATTACTCGAAGACGCTATTGATTGAAATAAATATTTCGTCGAACCAACTGGCTCGAACGATCCAATCGCGTTCTACTTCCCTCGATTTGTCTTCGGATCTACCGCGTATGTCGAGCAACACCTTTACGAGCGATCAAAACAGTTAGACACTTAAAACGTTACCTGGAACGCTGTCCAAATACCATTCGAGTGTAATTACCCTCGTCGAACATTAATTTCATCGGTGCTTCCTTGACAAACATCAATCAGAAACTCGATTCTAGTTCGTCGCTCGTAAGAGATCGTAAATTAGCAATAAACTCGTGAAAAATGAAATGAACGTTCATCGTACCGCTCGTGGCTGGTCGGAAGCGAAGCATCCCGAAGGACCAGAGCCAGGGTACCATCGACGTCGCAGCCAGAAGCAGCGGCGAACACGATAAGCGTACTAGCGAGCGCGAAATATCGGTGGTTTATCGCGATCCATTCGCCGGCTCGTAAATTCAGTTTTCAGCGGGTGCCTCGGCCGGTAATGTTTATTTATGAGGCGGTGCGCGGGGACGTTTTCGAGTCGCCGGAATCGTGACCGTCTCGTTACGTCATTTCCTTGGTGAACGCGGCGAGACGCGGTCGCGGGTCGCGCGGATTTTCGACGCCCCCCCTCTGCCTCCCGTCCGCGTCCTTTTTTCGCCAAATAATTATCGCGAGGCCTTTCGAAACCGTTGCGCAACCGCGCGCGATGATTACTCGATGATTCAGCCCCGACGCTCGCGTGTGCGGTTTCATGCGTCACGCCGCCGTAACCCGTTGCCTCCCGCGTATTTATCGAGTCAACGAGAGAGCCTCGGGGTCTCTGGGTTAGGCTCGGTTAAATGGACATCCCCAAGCGTTCCATTTCGGAGAGCCCGCGTACGGGGGTCAGCCGTCGTTCTCGAGGATGCTCCAACGAGACACGGTGTTGCGTGTAATCGGGTTTAATGGAACACGGTGCACCGTGAACGGCCACAAATTACCGGGACATTAACCGCAGAGCGATAATTGCCGTAATTGAAGCATAATTCAGGTATTCGGTTAATTAAGCCTGACTCGAGCCGCCTTACGGATTCGTGTTTCGCAACCTGAGAGTGGACAGCGGGTGTAGCGTGATTCGACTCGCATCGGGATTAACTTTTCGGAACACGAACGAGTTAATTATTATTTCTCTGAATTGAGGTTTGATATTTAAATGATAGAATTTTGAATTAATTAAGCTTGCGTACGTGTACGATTTATCCTCTAATAGACAATAATAATCGATGTATAACAGAGTTTATTAATCGTGTTACACGGTAACGATTTCATGTTTCGTTCGCTTCTTCTCTAAACATAAAATCATGTCTGCTCCATAGTACGCGATTTCTAGACTTAACGAGGTATAATTTAAACCTTCTCTATGCTTCGAACAATTGTTCCCAACGTTCTCAAATAAAAAAACGATCGAGCACACCGAGCATACCATTTCGCAGTCTCGTGTTCGCACTCCGATTGCGTCAAATATTCCATCAAATCGGAAACAATAGCGCTCGCTAACGATACGAAAGTCCGTGTCGAACGAAACCGTGTACTCCTCCGCGATTAGGATCTCCAGTGTCCGAAACAACCAAGACAATTACCGCGGTTGAATCAACGCGCCAGCCCGTGCACAGGTCCGAGGAGGCGCGCGCGTTAAAACGGCGCGCTGGAACACGCGGCGCGCACAAGCGGAGGATCGAGGCGCACGCACAGCGAGACAATGCGGCGAAGAACGATAAATAATGCGCGGCAATAGCCGGAACAACCAGAGGAAAGGCGAATAATGGCGATACTCTGCGGTCCCCGTGGCGCGAGCCTCCGCGCTTCCTCCACGAACGATTTTACACAGCGCGAGACCCTGGCCAGTGGTAAATTTCGTTGGCTAGAGATACTATCGGTCGCACGAGACGGGCTACGGCTGAGATACCGATTTTTATTGCCATTTTTATGCCCTCGAAGGGGTCCCGCGGGTCTCTTTTTCGGTCCGTTCCACCGGAAACTCCGTGGAACCGCGACAACGTCGTCTTTCATAGGAGGTGGCAGCGTCTAAAATCGTTCGCCGCTTGTTTCTGTCGTTCCAAGGAGTTAGGGGTTAGCCGAACCGCGTCGTAACTTTTCGTGGGGTAGTTTGATTAACGACGCTCGCCACGAACTGGTAGAATTTAGGATACCCGATTCAGTGGCGTCGATAAACGCAGCGTTCGATTTCTTTGCTCGAGGCATCGAGCGATTGATACAAGTCGAGCCGATCGGCGACAAAAACTGCGCTGCGCGTGGGTAACAACCGCGAGTCTCTAATAGCAATCAATTGGCGAGACCGCGGCGATTATGAGCCGACCAACGGCAGGCGGGAAGGCGCCGATACCCGAGCCGTTCTGTACAAGGAAACTCCATGAAAATTCAAACCCGACAACGCTCGGGACAAGACAGAAGCGGACAAGTCCCGCTGACGTAACGAGCGAATTACAATAGAGCGTACGAGGGTTAAAGTAAGCACTCGGGTGTTTCGCAATCGCGAACAACAGAGAGCGCGGATTTCTGCCTCGCGGGTTTCCCACGCTTTTCGCCCTGTACACATCGATATTGTTCATAGACGTTAACGATGGGTTTCACGCCCGCCGCACCGTGATAGGCTAATAACGAGATTCTCACCATAAATCCCTCCCTCCCTCCTTCGAATTATTCCTATTACCGGGAACGCCAGCCGGGAATGAGAAAAGAAGATGGGGAGTCACGCAGAGAGTCGCAATTTCGTTTAGAATTCACGGAACGCTTAATGCTCGGTTCGGATTGTAAAAGACACACGCGCGTTGGATCGCGGGAAAATTATTGCACCGGCTTAATCTTCGCCTGTTCACCCGGGAGTAAGATTTCCGAGAGCATTCCTTGGACGCAGTTAGGGTGTGTATGCACTTGAGCAGTCGTCTCGAACGAGCATCGTTTTATTGGCACCCACTTTACGTAGTAGCCGTACCACCGCTCGCAGAACTCCTAATTGCTCGCGTTAATGATCGCGCTTCCACTTTGAGGTTTGGTACAAACGCGAGCGATGATCATCGCTAACAGATACATGTTGCGACGCCTGCCAAACGAGAAACTGCTCCACTTGTTTAAGTAGATACAACCCCACATATCCTTGTGGTCAGACGTGTCGTCGTACGTTTCGACTAGCGAAATCACTCGAGTTCCAGTGTCATCGCAAATTATTGGACGCTCGGTTATTGCCGTGTTATCAGTGGTCATTCGAAGCAAATGCTCAAGTGAATACACACCCTTAGGTGCGCCGCGTGGAACTCATTATCGGCAGGGTGCTAGCCAGCGCGAACGTTACATCGTAGAAATAAAACAGACGATCGCGGATTTATGGCCGTTGTCAAAGGCCCGGCGAACTTCACCCCCTTGAACGCTCTCCGTTAAGCGTTTTATTGGTCGCCACGGAATCGATCGCCTTCGGGATCTTGTTATCAGGTTCCGTCCAGAGATCCTATGGCTTTTTCTTCTTTCGTTCTACCTGTCTTCGCTCGATAGCACGTTTCTATTCGTTGCAGAGGGGGTTCGTTTTTTTTTTTTTTTTAATCAAATTGAAAATTATAGGAGTTCGAAAAGTAGGATATAGAGGAATGCTTGGATTAAATATACGACAGTAAAAATTTCATCGTCACATGACGACCCTCGTAAATTTTTAACCTTCCATAACAAGTCGAACACTTTATCGTCCCGGTTCGTTGATTTATATAGACCGCCTCTATTTAGTAGTCTAACTTGCGCCTTTAAATTATGGCCGAGCCATTAATGTCATCAATATTTAATATTCATAAACGGTAGCTCGTCTAATTATAGACAGGAATATCTAATTAGATTACGCTCATTCGAAACTCCTCCCCCTGTTTCTTTCCCTATGGCTCTCGGTTTACGGGCGGCGTCCGAACACTAAAGCATCTGGATTTACGAGGGAAAGTTAATTGAAAATTTGTCTCGCGCCACGGGCATAGATCTCTCGGAGTAGGCTGCGCGTTATCCTTTATTTTCTGGTTTCGAAATGGTCAGCGAGCCGCGAGAGCTGGCCAGGATTTAGCGAACGGATGAAAATTCAGCTGCACCGTTGCGGAATCGGGCCCGCGGAGGGTTGAAATACAGATCGCGCGCGTCTCGAGTCGCGAGCTTCGATGTAGTTAGTTGCGATTCGATTTAGAGAGGCTCGAAACGGACACGGACTCGGCTAATATGAACGAGGCTTTAGATTCGAACACTTCTAATTCACTTGAAAGTAAATTTTCTTGTTTCTCAACTTCCTTAAGCAGTTATCCAGGCGGTTCGGTCCCGATCCGAGCCGATAACGACCTAATGGCCTCCACGAGGGGAGATTTAAGCACTCTTTGCCAGTTCCGTGCGATATCGGAATAATTTCACAGGACGATTTAATAAATTCGAGGACACCGCGCGCTCGTTTCTTCTCTCTCTCTCTCTCTCTCTCTGGCTAGCGGTATCCGTTCGGCTAGTTTCGAGTGTAGGAAGGTTTGTTTGCCGCCGCATTTAATAAGAACGTTGGCAGATGGTCGTGTTTTCGAAGAGTGTAAATTTTACCACGGGCCGCCGAGTATATTTTGATTCGTCCCACTGGTAAGCATTGAAACATTGTAACGATAACGATGTCGCGATATTTCGAGCCACTTCTGAGCATGTTTCATAAATATGAACATCTGTTCGTGGCGTCTCAAGTTCATAAATATAACCGGTAAAGGAGTGAACGAAAATACACGGGGTTTTTATTCCATCTATTATTCCTGCTGTTTTGATAATTCGTAACAGAGGGAACGATAAACGCGCGATAAATCGCTCGCCACCGCTGCAAATAGTAAACTGAAAGCTACATTGTTGTCGATATTTTATAAATCGCCGCGTAAAGAAAGCGAGCCGGTTTCTAGGAAAATCGATTGGTCGAAGGTATCGGCGCAAACGGCGCCTGAACGATTGCAGCGAATCGGAAAAAATAGAGAGGATAAAACGCATCCGCGGTCTCGCATTTGTTAGATACTGTATCAGAAGTTATCTGTTTGGCTATCAGACGATCGACGGGTGAAACAGAGGGGAAACACGGGTTTTTAGCGGAGGAATATATTTTTCTAGACGGTAAACGATAAGAGGTTTATCCAAGCGCGAGGATTCGCGCTTTGTTCGCGAGCGTGGTGTTTCGAGATCGCGTCGATTCGTCCTCTCTCGCGGCTATTATTACAAGCGACGAGTTAATTACAATGTTTAACCGGTACTTTCACCTCGCAGCGGCGTGAACCTCGAGGCCGCGCGTGCTTAGATCGATCGATCGATCGGTCATCGATTACGCCTTTTCTTCGGTTTCCTAAGCGGCCTTTGTCGCGTTTCCAATGAGATAAGTGCCTCGCGGTGTGTCGAGTGTTTTACTCAACGGTGCTTTCATTCGCTCGCAAAGTGATTTGTTCGCTGTAATTTACCGATAGTGCCATTTTAGAGACGATGATCGTGTCACGGATGATAAAAAAGGTATCTAACAGATGTACATTTTTATTCTTCGTTATTGGTGTACCGATCAGATGCTTTGTTAAACATTTCCATGTCTCTCGGAATGGTACCAACTGGAATCCTCGTTCGTAAGATAAATTTAGCCCCTGCACCCTATCGGCGTACCATCGATTACTCTCAGCGTTCTCTCGTGTCTTTCATCCGCCTCGGTTAATTGAAACGGACCGAAAAAAACGATCGGCGTTTAATCGATGACCACGAGGTGCTATCGTTGGCGACTAGCGTAAATCCGTCGGATTTTTATCGAAGTCAGCCGCGTTATCGGAGCTAGAGCACCGTTAGAACGATTAACGAACCACTGCCGGACGTTGCATCTTGTTCGCACGAAAGTATTAATCACACGGCCGATCGCCGACCGAGAATAATCGCGCCATTATTTACGATGAGCACGTTGGAACCAGTTTAACTTCACGGTTATGCGAATGATAAACGTGCTCCAGATTGGCCAGCCTTTTGGAATCCCACTTTCGTTTGTGCACAAGCCGATCGCGCGGGCCCCCGTCCCTCTTTCTTTTTCTTCCTTTCTCTCCCCCTCTCCCACTTTTATTTTTTGCTCATTTTTACGTAATGCCTGGTACGATTTTTATCGTGCATTTAATCGTACCCCCCGATCGTTGCGTCACGCGTGCTTATTGGAAACCGATTTTGCCTTGCACCCGTTGTTGCGTCACGCCCGTGCACGTCTCGACTCGAACTCGGAGCGAACTCGAGCAACGCGATGAGCTCGCGAAAGAATGGAAAGTTTGATAGTTCGCCAGGAGGACTCGAGCAAGTGCGACGCCGCGGGGTGGAACGCGCTCAGGGTTGGGCAGCGGTGGTCTGCGAAACTTGGAGGGTGCGACGAAACTGCCACGATCGAAGGAAGGACGCGAGGTATTCCTCGAGGCGTTGAAAACGAAAATTGAAAGCTGCGTTTAGCTAGGGTACTGAAATGTCCGAGGGGAACGAGAGCGTGAAAGGTGCACGGAGTCGCTTTAGAATAATTCTCACGCGGTTTGTACCGGTGTTTTCTTTGTTCTTCTGTTTTTTCCCCTCTTTTTAAGTCCGGTGGGCGGACCAGTTCCATATTTCCGCGCCCACGCGGGCTATTTCACGTTGCGAAAGGAAATTATTGAGATCGATCTGCTGGAGCCCGGGACGATCCACGTGTGTGGTACTCCTAAATTTATTTTCGCGAACAAGAGAAAGAGAAAGGAGAGGATTTGATCGAAGGTGTGCGTGGATGAAGTCACGGCCGATCTGGAAATATCGACCAGCCGACCGGCTCGTGAAATAATAATGTTTTTTGAGGCTTAGAGGAAGTTTACGCGGGAGTTAACTCTATCGCCGCTCGATTGACCTAACCGTAACGCTATCGCGTCTGTATAAATGTTTCCCGAGCTTCTATTATAGAATTGCTGGATTTATAGAAATCCGAATAACTCCGGGCTACATATTAAAACTCATCAGCTTCCTGGAATCGTGCGTTTACTAATTGCATCATCGCGTAACAATAAACTATGCGATCGTCGTAAATTCTCAGCGAAAATACACGAGCAAAACTCGCCTCCCGCGGCCACCTATCCCATTAAACTCGAAATACGAGAGGTACCTGCGGCGAAATTTTAACAAAAAGACAGACGACCACCAGACGTCCCATACGAATATCGATGAAGTCCCATACAAAGGGTCCGGATTACAAAACACCGAAAACCGTCGCACTTACGTAACATACAGAACGTATTCAACTGCCACCCGAACAAAACGCCGAGAACGGCAGGAAAGTGAAATCAGACCGCGCGAAAAAGTGAAATTGAACCGTTTTACCTAACTTCGATCCGTTTCATCTTCGAGAACGCTGTCCACGCGTCCCTCGATCAACAGTCGCGACGTACAATAGAAAGAATGAAATAACGTAACAGATACCAGGTATTAATCGAAAGGCTTCGGCTACAGACACTTCCGAAAGCGACATCGTCCCGGAGAACGTACGCCCAGCGTCTCCGTCGGTCACTTTCACTCCCTTCGAGGGAATTTTCAGCGGCTGATATAATTGGATTCGTGACGCCGCTCCCCGCTAATCGGCCGATTTTACGGTGCATTCTTCGCGGAATCAATTTACTCCCGGCTCCTGGCTCGTCGCTTTCGGTCGTTCCCCGGGGAACGGTACCCGCTCTAATCGCGGCCTTCCGGTCTCGCGCGCCGCCCCCTCGAGAGACATCCCTCGAAACGCGGAAACGGCTAAGCCTCGCCGCTGCTCCTCGCAACTTTCTATCTTTGGACAGAATAGAAAGTGAGGTTTTTTTTCTTCCCTCCTCGCGTTCGGAGACAGCGTGTCGGTGACTGATGCTCGGTTGACGCGAACCTTGTTTCTCCACTCGGTTGGAATTGCGGGGAACAGTTTGTCGTTCTCGTTTTCAGTGAGTGGAATCTGTCGGGGGTTGAGAGTGTTTTGCAACCATAAGTCTACAAGAGCTACCTTCGAATCGGTTAGAAACCGTGCGATCGTTGTTGGAGAAACGTAGGTAGAGTCACGATTTTGGTTTGGAGAACGGTCGATGAACAAGCGTTTTCACCAGAAATTTGCAAAGGTGCTTAAGGAGAAAATGGAAGAAACGAAGTCGAGGGGGAAAAGTGGTTCTAGAAACGTGAAAAAAATGCTGGCGCACGCTGCAGCGGCGAATAATGAAAGGAAAGTTTAATGATATTGCAATTTTTTAGACCATCGTTCCATCCTTCAATTTTTTCTCCGCGGTTTCACGTCTTTTTCACCGGCTTATATAAACTTCCGTCCGTAAAGGCGATAAGTTTCCTCTATGAAAACGCGTTTGCATTTTCTGTTTTACACGCTCGCCCCGTAACAACGATCATTTATCATGCTTCCGAGTTTCGCGAAGCAGGTGCCCGGCGTCGTTGTTTAAGAGGTAACTTTTTAACCTTCCCCTGAGTTATCGCGACGTCTCAATGCCGCATATGGGTGGGTACGCGTTGAATTTATAGGGTAGATCAACTCATCACCGTATACAATGCCACCGCGGCGATACCTGTAAATGCGGCCCGAACGATTTTCTCTTCTCCGGCGGAAGGCTACCCAGCAGTCTAGGCAAGACCATCAGTATCCGAAGAACGAGACAGTGTGGCTCTGTGCGTGTTCCAGTAATCGGCGCGCTGGTTTCGATCTTGCATCGCCGCTTCACGTGCTTTCAATTTTACCCGGTTTTGCGGATTTCTCCGTTTGCTCTGAGAAATTGCTCGCACGTTCTACGCCGAGCAGGTTCTACCGTTTTGGTTTTTGTCTTTTCGGCGGAATCGCTGGATAAAATGTAAGTGAAACATTTGGACATCCGATAGAGGAAGATTAAAATTGAGCAATCGTTTCTGTTATTCGTCCTCGCGATGCCCACATCGTGGTAGGTGTAATTCTATTGCGCGACCAATCCTTTATTTCCTCCTGGTGAAAGTATTTGGTGTACTATATATTCTCAAAAACTGACGTTTGTTCGATTGAAATTCCCTCCGCTAAATATAGAAATATTTCTTACTCTAAAAATTCGTATCTCCAATTTGGAAAATAGCGGAGTGGTAAGCATTTCACCTGCGATAAAGCAACGGTCAAAGCCATTCTAGACGTGTCCAATGTTGTAAATAACGAGGATAGACTTGTTATCGCGACGTAGAGCGGCGACACGAAGTATCGAAGACAGAGTTCGCGTAATATTTACATTAGGCGAAGACGCGTGTGCGTCACGATTTTTCGTAGCGAAAACCATGAACGGAAACTCGTGCGTCGTTGCCCGATCGGTGTCACCCAGTGATCCTTGAGCAGTGATCGTGCGTGCACGCTCGATCGTGGATCGCACGCACTCGCGTCTCGGTCGTCGAAGATCACGGCTGCCCCGTTGTTGCTCGGTGTGTTACCTGCGCGCGAGCATCGATCCGGTGGTTCTTCTCGAGTGTTATTCTGTTATGATTGAGTTGTAATCCCGGCCGCTGGAACAATGGGACGAGTTATTGCCCGCAAGAAGTGGAAACTTTCCAGCGTCAGCCTGTCCTAGCCAGCTACGGTGAGTAACTTGCTCGATGCTAAAAAGTGGCCGGTGATTTAGTGGCTGGGAAATCGTTGACCCATTCAGATCGCGTTCTATTCTTTTCCACGACCGCGAACGGTTCCCGATCGTCTCGTCGAGACACACTTCTGGCGCGTCCGTTCGTCGAACGGTGAACCTTTAATTGACAGTTCCGATAGTTTCGCGCGTCGTACGTCGTGTTCGTAGGTGTCGGTGGTTGTACAAGAATTTGAAATATGAACGGCCTACATCTGTAGGATGCTAACCACCTTGACATTTACGAGAGATCGTTAGTCTTGTATGGTTCGACGTTTTTAAACGGCGTTACAGCGTCTTTTGTTTTAAACACTGCCGTGTCATATAAATATTTTCTGCGGATCTGTCGATGTTTATGACAGGCTATAATTTTCTCTCGATGCTAATGTTCCGCGAGATACAGACGTGTATCGCGTGGAAAAGAATTCAACTGCTTTGTATCGCAGAGCGAAGATAAGAGCAATATCCTTCCAACCGATCTCGTACTCCACTCGAACGTCGTTAACCAACGTCGCGGATCCACGGAATTAACGCGATCCCTTGGCAATTAACGCGAGCCGAGTAATTACGCAACGCTTTCACGGGAAATAGAAATTCTGGCTGGGGCAATTCATCAATCGTTCGATTAAAGTAATTCGCGTTTCAGGAATTTCAATCGCGGCTGGCGATCCGCGCACGCCACGGCGAGCCGCACGGTGGTTGGTCGATTCTCACGTTCGGCCGCCGTTTTCGATGCCTGTTCGCGCAATTACGGAATCGATTATCCGTCATCCGCGCGACCGGCCGATAGATTCATTAATAATAAATCCCCGTCGCCGTCGATCGACGAGGTAGGCTCGCCGCGGTGATTCTCGCGCGATAACGCGATCCTTTGAACCCGCGACGCCGAGGCGGAAAACGCGCGGCACTCGGAGCCGTGGAACTCGGTCGCGCGTGGAAGCTCCGACCGTTTCGTCGCTGGAACGATGTTCCGTTAAGGCGAGCGCTTAATGAACGCCGCGTCACGAGGGCGACAAACCTCGTCCGTAATCGCCAGCATCGACCTGTCACGATTATAATGGCCTGCCGTCCCGTCCGTGGCTAATGACTCTCGAAAAACCTGGATTCCCGCGGTGATTTATAGACTGCGGATGTTCCTGCGTTTATGGGAAGTTTAAACGCGCAACAAAGCAGAGGATCGTATCGCGGCAGAGTGGAAAAAAAATATTCGAAGCCGAGCCACGTACGAATAATGCACGGAATTAAAGGATTCCTTTGGTTATTTTGCGCAATCAATTTCTCGAGTGAAACGGTCGAGTCTGTTCTCTAATTGAAGCTACCACGCGACGTTTCTTTGTTCGATGAAATTGAAAATAATCCTGATAGCTGCGTGGTACCGTAATACCCTTTTTTCTTTTCTTTTTTTTTTCGAAACGACGTCGTAGATTTTCCCTCGCGCGAAGCGGTTTCTTCCTCGGCTGATTTTTGCCACGTTTATGCTCGTTCGAATATCGCTCGCAGTGCGCCGAGGATATTATTCGATACGTTACGGGCTGGGCAGTTACACCCTTAACGAGCACGAATAATTCATTGGGAGGAACGGGTCAAGTAATGGCGTTGCAGATGTTACGCGTGATAACGAGACGTTACCCGTAATAATTAGAATGATGTGGTTGGCCGGGCGGGAAAAATCGGCAATTACCATAGCGGTGTATGCTGCGCAACCAGAGGGTAATACAGTTTTTATAGCCCTCGTATAAGAAGAAAACTGGACGGGTGTGCGCGATATACGAGGAAATTGAAAAGATCCGATAAAAAGTTAACGAAAGAAATTGTTGGCTTTGAAAAAGTCCGCTGAGCTTGACCCAGATTCGCGGCCAGCGTTCACCAGATATGGCCGAGGAGTCGAGCACGAAACGGCGATACACCGAATGGCGTATTTACTGGTAAAGCACCGGATTGTCCCGAGCGTAACGTTATCCTCGCGGATGATGAATGCGCCGCGTCAACCTGAACGCATCAGGAATATCTCTCTCCCGGATAGAGGTGATCGGCAATTCCTCAAGAGCAGCACCTTCGGTCCGGTTCTAGATGCGTCGTTAATCGTCCCGAGGCGCGCTCGCACGGGGAGGGTTTCACGGCCAATTAAAGGTGAGCATCGGTTTAACCGCGGTTCAGCTCTCGGACGCGGTTGTCGCGGAGGCGAGCGACATAAATCTCGTCCTTCGTGGTTCCAGTTTCTCGAAAGGAGTGAGAGGCGATCGCGATTCTCTCCTCTGGTACGCTGCGGTCCCCGCTGGCCGATTTACCTATCGGTCGGTCTCGCTCGCTTTCCGACGCGTTCCCCTCGCCACCTGAATCGCGTTTTCGAACGATTTCGACCCCCTTTCGATCCCTCCTCTGCCGAATTATCGCGCGTTTACCACATCGCGGTTAAATCTTTGCGTATTTTCACGCGCGCAACCGCCGCGTAGTTGCTCGATTTCGCGAGAGTCGAGGAGGACTGTTTTTATCTCACCACGGTTGAAAAAGCAATTTGTGTCACTGTTACGATTGGACGCTTCAAATATATAATTCATACGTAGTTACGTTCGAAGTATGAATCGAGGCGATCATTACTCGTATTATTCATTCCGCATCGTTCGCGTCACTTATGTTATAGGTACACAAGCTGTATTAATTTTAGATGCACAAAAGATAGCGTCATGAATTATTCAGCCGATCAATTTTTCAGACACTTCCTCGGCCAATTTCAATATCCATTTTTTAACCGGATGAAAATTAACTGCGTACCGCTGTATTAGCGAAAGGCCGGTACGATCGTTCAAACTTTTCTGCCGCGCCTTCGCCGGACGTGGATCGATAGCTGTGCTCGATTAATTCGATCAGTCGCGACACGCTCGTTCATTTGTCCGTATCTTAAACAGTCGTTTAAACGAAGTAGCCCCCCTCTGTTTTTAACCGATCGCCACGATATTCTCGCATCCGATCCCGTTATTGAGCAACCGTGGAAAGCCAAAGGGAACGAGGAGTTGCATCGGTCACCGCGTTACTGTGAGTAGGTGAAAATTAATTGAAACGCAACCAGCGTTTAGCAATCGTTCGTACGCGCGTTTACCTACGGCCGGTTTAAGGTTACCGTAGCCTGCAATTACAGCGGACGTTGTAAAACACGGAAAACGGCTGTAAACGTCGTTACGGGACCGTGTAAAACTTGTTACGAGGAGGCACGCCAATTTCCACGCGAACCGATTACAACTTTATCCCGGCTACGAGGGGAGCGTGCCTCGGTTTCGTCGCGAAATGCCGCCGATTCGCCGTGCGCTCGGTTCGCCGGAGAATGGCCGCGGAATTGACAACAGGTCCCGTTTAAAAAATACCGTTTCCTGCGTTTAACACGTGCTAAGTCGGCCCGCAGAAGGTTGCAAGGTTCGCGTGCGCCGCCATGGCATTTGAAATCTGCGTGGGCTTTCGAACGCTCGGTTACCGCCGATTCGACAACTCGGCCGGATTGTATTCATTAACATTTTCGATCGAACAGACGCGCGATCGAGTTCCACGGGGGTTTCGCGTTCGATGTTCGACGCTTGTCGCCGCTTACCCCTGTCCTTTTCCATTACCGTTTCTCTGTGGGAAACGCGACGCTTCTGGTT
Source organism: Xylocopa sonorina (assembly GCF_050948175.1). Lineage (NCBI taxonomy): Eukaryota > Metazoa > Arthropoda > Insecta > Hymenoptera > Apidae > Xylocopa > Xylocopa sonorina. The sequence goes on along the minus strand of NC_135197.1, from coordinate 6,152,446 downwards.
AAACGGAATTCGTGTAATCATCTTTTCTCCCACGTACTTGTATTCCACGAGAGATTTATTTCTGTCTTCTGTTCCTGCGAAGCAGAAGATTGAAATTTCCGCCCGTTCAGAATCGTTCCTGTTACCATTGTTTATCCTCGTTACTGTACAAATTCGCTGCGCATTGAATTTGGCCAGGAGCGCGTTCTCCAATTGTGTTTATGGCGCAATCACTGCCAGAAAGTCAATTCGACTCTCCTCGAGCAGCGAATTCATCGAGGTTTCAGCGAACAACAGTGCGCGTCACCAGCAGACGCCACGAAATATTCTACGTCTTAGAATAATTTAGAATTGTTTGGGGCCAGCGGCCGCGTTGGCGACTCATTAAGCCAATTAAAAGGGCCAAATTCCCGGCTGTTGACGTCACCGTTCTATTCGACGGTCGTTCCCGGTTTCCGACGGTTTTCGTTCCCGACCGCGCAACAATTTAAACGAACGGCGATAAATCAAAATTAAGCGATCCAAAAGGATCCCCCGACACGTACGCGCGAGCTTCGTTTGCTCGCGAGGAACTGCTTTATTCAATGATTCGTCCGTTTTTCAAATTGCTCTCATATTTCTTGATCGAGATCCATCGCCGTGGATGTCTATTAATCACTCGCGAACCGATTCATTTTTTCTATCTTTCTCGATAGACGATTGGTAGCAGCGCCAGTATTCGTTGAAGTCGAACTAGCTACTTTTCGCGATGGCTGCTGAATTCTTTCTAATAAGTCATTTAAAAAAACACAGTATAAAATTGTTTCCCCTGAAATTCCTGCGAATATATCATACAAGGTTGAAGATCGACTCGCCACTTGGTTGTCAATTACGTTTATCGCCTAAGACGTCGGCGCTGCTCCGATTCGATGGTGCATCTTCGAGATCGGAAGCAGCTCTCGAGGCGCCTTAAGAGGTTTTACAACCTGGCGATGAAACGGCCGGCGTTGATTCACCGATAGCCAAACCGTAAGAGACGAGGATGAGCCGGGGATCCTTGGTCTGCCCGTAAAAAGGCAGGAAAGTCGACGAGGAGGTTCCGATTCGCGACTCCCTCGGCCGCGAGTGTCTCTTTAAATTCAAGGAAAGATCGATCCGCTGGGACGGATTCGAAGATATATGGGACGAAGCCGCTCGCGGAGTCATCCAGGCGCCGTTAAATCTTTTATGTCGATTTACGCGCGCGACGATGAATTATTTGCCGCGCGCTGGTAATGCGCTCGATTCGAAAGGGGTGATGCACGGCTGCGCGATAGGTGGAAGTCTATTCCGGCAAATAGCTCGTCGCTGAACAGATTCGAGCCGCGTTTAATCGAAATCGGTGGACGGTCTCGAATCCGATCGCGTCGTGGAACGACAGCTATTGGAAATCTCTGTTCTCGTTAAAAGTGAAATCGGAAATTTTCACGAATTTCGAGACACCTTTATGACAACCCCCGATATTTATCCAGCGAAGCTGCTCGACGATCGTTTCAAAGGATCGAGAGAAACGAACAATCGCGCGGTTCGCATCGCGGCCGATATCCATTCTCTCATATAGAGTTCAGACACGAAAGGACATCCACCTACGCTCCGGATATTTCTCGTCGGAGAAAGAAAGAAAAAAAAGGCAGAGAGAGAAAGAAAAAAACGGAAGAAAAACTGGCGGCTCGAATCCCCTCGGTTTATTTATCGATCTGGTTTTATCGAAGTAGCCGCGCGCAGCGGCAGCGCGTTTGCGATGCGCTGGTGGATATCAGCGCAGGAGCGCAGCGCTGGATCGGTCCGCGGTGCGTATTAATGGGTCACAGCACGTGTTCCACCGTTGCGCGTACGGGGCGCGTCCGTGTACGCGTATGGTAAACGGTATCTTATCGTTTCGAAGCCACGGGCGTTGTTGGTGCATGCTCGGAGCATTTCAGCTGCCGACGCCTCCCGTAGAACAATGTCCCTCGTTAAAAGACTTTCACACGGAACCTTATGTCACGTATGGAACCCGGGGCCTGGACACGAATAAATCATTCCTTTCCGCGGTACGTTCGTGGAATATATCGCACCGCCACGGCATGCCTGGCCGGATTAACTGTGGACGCGATCGGTAACGATCGATGGCCTCGATGGCGTCGTACTAACACCTTGAGCATTTGCATGACGCAGAAGAAACGAGGGGTCGAGGATCGCCGCGTAAATCAAATCCCTGCGGACGATTAATAGATGAAAATTGCGACAGCAAGCTGCGTCGAGCCGTATGGAACGTCCACTCTTCGATTGTAACGCGCAGCGAAAGGGTGGACGCGCGTGCACAGGGCGCGCGCACCCGAAACGGTTTCTCGCGACGTGGAATCAGGGACGATGATCGACCCGCGTGTCGGGTTGGTCATTACGCAGGCAGCGAAGGGTCGACGGCGCTGTTCTTTCAACTTTCTATCGGCCATCGACGGAAATTACACGTTGCACTCCCTTGTGTTACGAGGCACGCCGGCTGTAATCGCATTACGCTTCTGCTCTGCCATCAGGAAGACCATTACGCCGCAACCGGGCGCGCGAACGAGATCGGAAAAGAAACTGGTATAATCAAACTAATGCGCCAGACTGCCGATTTTGTAACATATTCTGTCTCGCGTACGTTGAGGCGGATCAGTGAAAATGCATTTTTACGTAATGCACGGCGCAGTTGAAAGTGCACCGCAAAGTTTTACGGTGTTTACCGACGCATGCACGAAGGATCCATACTGATCGATCTGGAAACGAGCAACGAAGCGCTGTTGCTTTGCTTTCGCTATCGCAGCTTCGATTTAATAGGTTATTTGACTGTATCGTCGATTTCATGGACTTTCTCGCGAAAAATTTGCAATAAAAACGGGGTCGTAAAATTGACTTATCTAATTTCTCGTTATTCTCTAATCTGCTAAGCAATTTTCAACGCAGATATCGATATCAGCAACGACCAGCGAAGACCGTTTGAAGCGATTGGAAATAAAACTGGCGAAAGATAGTTCACGATGGTAAACGCAATTCAAGATGTGTCGGTGCACTTTCATCCTAGTTCCGGCTCGGTGCAGCCACAGATGCAAACCACCGTCATCGTCACGAGGCCGTTTTACGGCCGGAATAGCAATAAAATATCGCCATATGACAACTGGTGAAAATTTATCGACGAGATTTTTCCGTCTCACCGCTACGGTCACTGCGCGACTCGGGCTGAAAAATATCGATGGAAAGAAACAGGAGAAAGAATAACCAGCGGTTCCATGCATCATGTCGATAGGTCAGTTGGTTCGCGATCTCATTCGACCGGGTTGTTCGAGGAATTGCTTTCGAACTTTTATCTCGCGACCGCGGTAAAAGGTAAACTTGATTTTACCATCGCGTTCGCACCATAACTCTCGTAAAGATGTAAATTAACCGCGGACGGTTCAATCCGGTTGGATTATTTTTACCAGTGGCGCGCTAACTTTTCGAAGAAATTTAAATAGAAATGAGAAGTATAATTTCCTAGTTCTACAATTTACGACGAAATTTCTAGGACGTTGCTTTCCTTAAATGATACGGGGTGAAAATGGCAGAGTCGTTCGTCTTTGGAAAGTTAGATTATTTCAAGTTTTTAATCGAATTTTCTATATTTTGTATCCGTTTTCTCGGAGCGCGAGTAGGAGGCTCGCAGAAATTACGCTCATTTACTGCCGTTAAACTTTTCAGTTCAACGATGGATTTTTATCTGCGCATGATTCGCGTGATTCTACAGCTTTCCAACGAATCTGTTTCCGCATCCGTCTGTTATCGAGCAGTCTTTCGTTTTGCTACCCGTGTCCCATTGTTTCGATCCCGATAACAAGCACGATAGCGAACGTAACGCAGCGGCGTTTTCGTTCCTTTTTCTCCTTTAATTGGATTCACGTGAAACGGTGCTTCGATCATGCTACTTACCGCAGTAATCCAGCAATAGGCCCAATATGGAAATAGTCGACAAGAGCCGCAGCTTTCGAAAGCTGAAAGCTTCCGTGAAACTTAATCTTGCAAAGAAATCGTTCCAAATTTCGTGTCTCATCCAGTCTCGAAGCGTACACGCTTGCACAACGTCTAGACTAGCTTTCGTCGCGTTTGAGCGATGGTACGCGAACGGATCTTGGAGCGCGATGACGCGCCTCGTGTCCCCGGAGTAAATCGCGTTCCAGTTTCGTTTCGAGATTTAGAACAAGTGCAACGAACGTCTCCCGAACACGGTGGATGTTCTTGCGTGGCGCCCCGCATTTAATGATATAATCCACCGGCGGTGGTGCACGCGGGACGCCGAACAGCTCGCTCGCCGAACATGGAAGATTAATGTTTCCACGCGAACGAATAAGCGTTCTACTCCGCGGCGACGCGTGTTCCTCGGCTGGAATGCGTCTGACGTGTCGCAACTTAGACTCGCAGACGAGTTTGCTGCCTTGGTTACAAATTTTAGCCGCCCGTGCGAACAGTTGGGAAACGCTCCCAGTTCTCGATTCCGTCCACGGTGTTTAACGTCTTCTTTGGTGTTGATTAGCGTCACTCTTCTATACATATTGGAGTATAATCCCGTTCGTTGCGCAACTCTCCCGTGTTCTTCGTCGCGTACCAGGCTAATTCTGAGGAGGATCAGATTATGAGAGATATTCGATGCTCGACTCGATGATGATAGGCTTTCAGACTTTCGTTTAGACCCCTGTCAGTAACCGAGATTTCTCGCGGTGTTAAGTAGTATGTTTCAATTTGTTGTGCAACACTTCGATCTTTCCTAGCTATCAACTAGCTAGCTTTTAATGAATCAATCTGAAAATGGTTTAAAATCTCACCCTTTTCGTTACTAAACAGTCTGCGTAAAATGAAATATCTATGTTTGCGTGAGTTGAATCATTTTTAATTGTTCTTTGAATTTATTATGATCTATCCGAATGAAAGTCAGTTTTAACGTGGAAAAAACGTGAATCGATGGAACGTCGAGACGAGATCGATCATCGAATTTGAAAGGCTTGCGCAAACGTTGTAGCGTGTGTGTACGCTGGACAAGCGGCTTTCATCATGCGAAGCAGAAAAAAAATGTAAAACGTTGCAGGTCACAGGCTGGTAGGACGAGTCTCGACGATGATCGTCGCGTCCCTAGAGACCGAATGACGTCCCAGTTTCCAGAAACGACCGCGAAGCCGTGCACACCTCGTACGCGCGCGATGGAGAAACGGACTTCTTGATTGAAACGTATGGTTCGTTACCGATCAACGAGAATCAGTCGTCACCTGTTAGAGAAAGTGTAATGAAAATATCGTTTTCGTGCGCAAAAACCCGATCGAGAGACGGCCCCCCCCCTCTCATTGGAAATGCTCTGCTGAACGGCGTCGCGGTGAAATCATTTTTCAGAAGCTGATGGAAATTTAATGAACGTTTTCTTGCACGATCGAGATTGAGTTGTCGCGCAATGATTCTGTTACATAGCTGCAACGCGCCGCGTTTAGCCGATAATTTATGCCGCGCTATAAATCTTTTAATATCCATTTATCTGGAATTAATGTTCTGGTAAATTGCCGATTACGTTTCACGTTAATTCGATTCCCCTTTTTATCATCGGGTATGTTGAAACGACCCTAATAAAAACGCGCGGTTCTATTTGAAACTGACAGCGTAACCTATCCTGGTATTAAATCGAACCGGAAATTTCAATTATCCATCCGTAACATTGCGCAACGCAAAAGTTACATATCCATAGCTACGAGTTAACAAGCAACAGTTCATCAAGAACGCCGAAAAACATCCAGCGCGTTGATCGCGACAGATGTTCCACCGACAGGAAAAGGCGATCAGCAAGTGTTAACGACAATTATAAACGTGCTGGTTGCTTTGATAAATACGCTCGCGGTGGTGCTAAATTAAGCCGTGAAGGTAAATAAATTGCGCTAATTACCGATGTCCACAGGTGTCGCGGTTGAAAAATCGAATTTTCTCTCGTTCGAAACGGCGTTACTGTCCCGTTTTCCTCCGCCTCGTCGAGTCGTTCCACCTCGTGCAGGGCCCTTGGGAAAATTTCGCGGCAAAGGAAAACTGGTAGACTCGTGCGCGATCGGTGTCATTAGCGGGCACGCTGTCCCGGCGCTTCTCCGCGGGAACGTTAATAAAAACGGTAATGGACCGGTCGACGTTGTATATTGGCGACTTTGATGCGGTTCTCGCGCACGTACTGCTCCTCGCGACCGGATTCCTCTTCTTCTAACGAGCGTCGCCGGATATTTCTTTATTAATTTTTCTCCGAGCGCCGCGCCGTTGGCTGTCACGCCGGCAAAGGAGGCCGTTTCGGCGCTACATGGACGGTGAAATCCCGTGGACATCGAAAAGGTCACCGCTCGGTCTTGTCTTAACCGCCGTCGTACCTCTAATTAATTCGTTTCTGTGTTACTCGGATCGGTTGGTGACTGATGCGTTACATACAGCCGCGGACAGCCTCGCTGAATTCCGCGGCTGCTTCTTATTTTCTACGCTCGCGGGAATTCCCGCGACGTCTGCTTCTGTCTTCTGGAAACGACACGGGACGTTGTAGACTATTACGCGCTCGCTTGTCTCGTTGCTGATCTTTCTATATTTCTGAGTGTACACGATCGAGAAATAGATCACGGTGCTTGTGGCTTCCTCGTTTCTCACGAGAAGTGTCCAAAGCGTCGGTCGTTACGCTACCAGGTAATCAACGAGCGAGTAAACACGGGTATTTTTCATGGCGCAGGTACCACGGGTGTCGTTCGTTTACGACGTCGTATAAGTTGGATCACTGGGCCGGCACGCGGTCCCAGCTTGAGCGTGTTAAATAACGTTTATGTTAATGGGCATAGGTGAGCCGATATGCTTCGAGTGAGGTTAAGATATTGCCGTTTCGTAACAGACCGTCGACATTGTAGGCGTCTCCTGTAATGGCACCGTGCCTGGATATCTCTATTTGTGCCCGGGCAAAGGCGGAAATGCGCGCGTGCACACCGGCGAGCGTCGCCAGGAAAAATCGCGCTGCGCTCGTGAGTACGCCAATACGCGCGGTGATGTACGACCGCGGGGCCCCAGATCGCTAATAGCGATCGGGACAATGGTGTATTTAAAATTTTATCGTTCGCCCAACAAGCACCGTTATGAATCACGTGCAATGGTGATTTAATAACTGGCCGCGACACGCTCGCCAAACTATTTCCTCCCTTTCTAGCTGCACGCCCTCCGCCGCGAATTACGCGCCAGACTTTTTGGCGGATCTTCAGGTAGCGATGGGATCGAGCACCTTGCGAGTCCGTTGAAATCGGTATCCGAACGCCTTTAAAAAGAGACGCGGCTGTCTCAGACGATTTCTTTCGTCCTCGCGTTCGCAATCTACTCGCGAGTCGTTCTCGAGTCTCGCGAAGTGAAACTTTCGCATCGTAATTGATTGGGATCCGTGGATACGTACCTAATGCTGATCGCATCTCTCGATCTCCTATTATATACGATACGTTCATAAACGAGCCGAACCTGATAGTACTTCTGTAGTGTCGTACTGTGCGTAAATTTCACGGTAAGAGGCAATAATAGGAGTTAATGGGGGGTTTCGTGCGCGGTTGGGTTCTGTACGCCGGAATTGGAACGAGGAGAAGGATTCTGTTTACCCGCGAGGGAAACTTAATGGCTCGGAGGGATCGAACAGCTTTACGGTTGCTGTCTGTGCCTACGTATAATTGATTTTAATTTCGTTTGTATATTACCTCGCGTTAGCACTTTCCCCGTTCGATAGAAGAAACTTTCCTTTTGCGCTTCTCACATTTGTCGTTGCGGAGAACCGGCGGAATTTATTTTCCATTGTTCGAACAGCTGGAAACTGGCTTCGGAGTTGGAGCACCCCGTGGCATTTGAATGTCATATTTATGTGCTTTAATATCGCGCAAAGGGAAGCCTTTCTCGATCATTTCGCCAGGCTTTCGCAATAAATCGGAAAATTCGAAATTGCTGACGATTTTTCTGAATCTCGCGCGGCACACGTATCGTACGATAGATAGAAAGAGAGAGAGACAGAGCTGAGAATATTAAATGTCACTATCTTGAAAAATTTTAATCTATATTCAAATCGTATAAAAATGTAATAACGGAAGCCAATAAGTCGAGTTGTTCGAGTTTTAGCTTGTCAAAGACTCGGAACGTCCTCACTTGTTATGCATTGGTATTAATAATTTCAAGGCTAACGGAATATTGATTTCATCTATCCTCGACCTAACCCAAATTCGTACGCCCGACATGAATGTTGATTGCGAAAGACAATTAAAGGAAAGTCGGTCGTTAAAACCGGCCCAATGTTTCCATCGGGCCTGACACGGAAGTGCTTGTGAATCGTCTTGATTGGGATTGCATTTAATCTCAACCAGATGCACGCCTACAATCGCGATTCCATTCTAATATTCTCCATCCATAATGCGGTGCTTGGTACATTTATCAAGCTTGATATTTATGTGAAAGCTCGGCCAGCGCGCTTTTAGCGACCGTTTTCACCCCTCCTTTAGATCGAGCACGGATAACGAATTGATTAAGGGCGTCTGCGGAATTTTCTTCCATTTGGTCCCAATTTTCGTAATTCCCGTGATAATTAGTCGTTTCGAAGAAGAATATCATTTGTCGTATAATTAAACACAGCAGTTAATAAAGGCATTCGGTACGCTTTTGCTCAATTACGAGTCTCGCTATATTAAAGCTCCACAACTGGTCAAACAAATATCCCGAAATCGATTGAATAATTTACGAAACATTTCAAATATGAAATGGAAATACCTTCGTCTTATTAAATGTATTTTCACAATATTATCGTTAGACAGATATGACACAATAATCGAAACAGTTGCTCCAATGCATCGGAGAAACAAAAAAAATTGGAAATCAACCGATCGATCGATCAAAATGAAGTAGATTCCTTAATTATTTTCAATGGAACATTATCGTAAAAAGGGCGAAATGGCAAAAAAAAAAAAAGAAGACGATATAATGCCTCTAATTACGATCGTCTCTACGAACATCTCCCCTTTCATTGCGACGAAGTCTCGGCTTTCGATCCCATCGCAATAAAATCCTAGTTACGTGTCTTGCTGCGGGTTCGCGTTATTATAACCAGCCTGGCGATTAATCATCGAGCACGAGCTTCCCATTGTCCTGACACGGGTGTTGCATTGTGCGCCCGGAGCCAGCAGCTGACTTACGTGGGACAACGGAATATAACTATCACGGCGTTGTCCATCGGATTCTTATCGGTGACTAATCTGCGCTCCAATGTATCTATCTTTCTACCGTTTAAACGATCAGGCCAGACCGCTAATTCCCCTCTCGATGCGGCGCTGACGCAACTGCAACCGTTTAATTCGCGTCTTTGACCGCTCTTTTCCGCCGAGAATTTATTGCGAAGACGTAGTCGTTGAAATTAATACGATTCTCGAGAAGTCTCGAGAAAAGAAAGGAGGAAAGAACGGAGGGAAAACGAGAAATAGAAAAGCATGGAAAATTATGAAATTTCCAGCTTTTGTACCTTGAGACGATATTAATTTAATCGGATCGAATATTAATTCGATTCCATCGAACGGAAGGTAGGATTACGATTTTCCAATGAACGTCAGAAATGAAATTCACCGGGTGGCTGGCACAATTGGTACCAACCGATGAACTAGATACAGCGTGGCTGCGTTACCCGGTGATGTTTCGAGATTGAATGCATCGCGTCCCGTCAATCGTCGCAGCGGGAATTGCAATCGATACAGTCGTTGAACAGGCCCCGCATCGATGGCGAACTTCCTGCGAATTGAATTCGCGGTCACTCGAAAGATAATTCCGGATTCAATTCCGTCGCGCGGGAGAAGCTGCGCGCGGACGCGTCCAGACGATCTAATAAACGCGAAGAAAATGGCGGTTCGAGCGAGCTGCCGGCGAAACGAACGTGGCAATTTTTCAGTTTCGTCCGTCGAGCCTGAAAGGAACGCGTGCACGAATAACGTTCGCCCGTCTGATTGATGATGGACGAGCGGTATCAACGTCCCGGGATCTCAGCCACGGGATCACAATTCGACCTAGCCGCGAGTAGGTTTAATCAAGCTTTTCATTACGCGGTCCATAGCGAGCCGCGAGCGGTTGATAGATCGCCAGGACGTCGAAGGTGATGCGATCTTTCGACCGCCGCTATCAAACCGCGAAACGTGAGTCTGCCGGATGGATCGGCCTCGGTTCATGTAAATTCAAATCGTCCGAGCGCGGGAAGGATGCGCCGCGATGCAAATGAAAACGTTACCGTGGAAAAGGGAGAAACTCGTCGACGATCGAGGGCTCCGCGGGAAGAATAACGAGCGAGGCTGGGGTACCTCCTCGTTTGGTAGTAAGAATAATTGCGAAACCGCGCTTGGTTCGTGGCAGCGGAACGGATAGAGACGTTTCATGAATACGAAACCGGGAGACGGACTTTTTTTTTATTCGCGATCCGCCTCGCGATTACAGATCGAAGCCAGCGATAATATATAGGCGTCTCATATCGAACGGGGATTAAGTTTTGTTCGAAAGAGTCGCGTCGCACGGTTATACGCGGTTTGATGAACGAGGAATCGCGGTGGTACTCGCGCGATCCAATAAGTATCCTCTCCAGGATGTTCGACCGTGTCGTATTAAAATCAGCAACACCAGTTACACGTGGAATTCATGTTTCCACGTTAGCGTGGCGATACCCGGAGTCCTCGTTACAACGGCAGCCGCGAGCCGGACACTATATCATCATTAACCGGGCAGGTTCCCCCCTGGTTCGCGTTATTATCGCTTACATAACCTTTTTAACTATTCGAAATCGTTTCCATTACGCCGGCACGGTGTCGTGGAAACCGAGGCAATCGCCGATCGGTAAACGCGTCCATAAGATTAGCCGTGGCGAGCGAGCAGAAAAGTCGAACAAGTGTCGTACAAACCGAACAGGTTTCTAAACCGCTGATCGAGGTTAATTGACCCTTGTCTACGGCGAGGATCGGCCCATAAATTAGATGCATCACTTTCTATGGGCAGTCGCGAGGAACGCCGCGAGGCGTAATTGGAGAAAAAGTAACGTCACCCTCGGTTTTTCGTTTTTACGACGAATATCGGAAGCGGCGGGCTCGTGTCTCGTCGCTATCAGCATCGCAACTGCTTCATTACGGGCCGTTCTATAACACACTTTGCATCGATTTAAACGCGCCGCGCCACCTGGTTCGAACGAATTAGTCGCATTTCCCGCGTTTATATTCATCAGCAGCTGCCGCTCGAAGCTGTTTCCTTCCAGGGAATAAGAGGTTCGAGCGCGCCATGCGAAACTATTTACACGCATCCAGGCTGTTGTCAGTCTCTCGCCGTATACGGCGCAAACCGTGATCGATTCTGATTTCGTTAGCCGACATTTCAGCGCGACGCGCTGTCGGACGACGTTATTAAGTCGCGGGAGCGCACCCTTTCTCCGGACTCGGTATTAATATTGCACTCTGACGAAGGCTGCCGTAACATAATCGAGCGAAATGAGGTTGGGAGGAATCGTAATGCCAATGTCGATCCCATCGGCCCCTTGCACAGGGTATTACGCAGCCGTGCACGATTTCCTTTCGTTTAAATGCCGTTGTTTCGCCGTTGATTTCGTGCTCGACCGGTGAAAGGTTCATTATGCGCACTGCTTTCCACGATTTCATTCACTCCTGGCGTTGAGAAATTGTTATTAAAATTCGATCGAATGTAGGCCATCGAGAATTCTTGCGCGATCCTTAAAGAGTGTAAAAAAGAATAATTCTTTCGATGAGAATATCCGCGTCCATCGAAAATTCTAAAACCTAAACGACTGACCCCTTCAAATGCGAATCGCTGTTCAATAGAAATGATCGTCCTTCCATTCTGCCAACAGGAAGAGATCGGCGAGATCATCGAGTCAGCACCGTCGACTCCTCTGATAGTCAAGGACCAGCCGAAGTATCCCGCGCAACGTGCCACGCTGCATCCCGCCGGCTACAGGGCCGATCCGTACAACGCGACGTCCTCGCCCGGCAGGAGCCACGGGTTCAAACGTCAGAACTCCATCAACAGGGGTCGCAACGGCGGCGAGGACATCGGCGATTGGTCACAGAACATCCTGGCGGAGTTCCAGACGATCATCGTGAACGAGCTGAACGGGGTGACGAAGCCGCTCGAGCGGAAGAGGAACGTGGAAGAGCCGAGGGACGTGCAGTACAAGGAGCTGTTGAACGAGTTCGGCATATCGGACAGCGAGAGTTCCGCTGGTAGCTCGTGCGAGGCGGTCGCCAATCGATCATCGTCACGGCGGAACAAGCCGAGCCGCGATCGACGAAATGGAAAGTTGTTCAGCGACGAGGCTGGCTATCGCTTCCTGTTGAGCTCCGACTACGACGAGCCCCGCGATCGGCTCGATCCCGCGGGAAACGAGCGCAGAAAGAGCGGCAGCCTGCCTGAGAACCTGCAGGACGTGATCGCCGGACGTGGGAGGTACGGCGATGCCGTGAACTCTGACTACGACGAGCCGAACAATTCCTCGTCGACGAGCACCATGGAGGAACATGGGCCGACCGATCGGAACGCTTCTAGTCTACCGTCGAAACTGGATCGCGGCCACGTGGACGGGCAAAGGGAGGAGGACGGTCCGCGCGCCAAGTACCTCGAACGCAGTTACGAGCAACCAAAGAATCACCTAGGGATAAGTACGAGGGCGAACGAGAACGTTGGCGGCGGCAGCTACGCTGCCAGGCCGTCGAGGATCGCCGGTGTGGATCTGGAGAAATCGAACGACGCGTCGAACGCGAAATTACCACCGAGACAACGCTCGGATGGTCACAGGAAGACGAGTCTTCCTGTGAATCTGTTGAGTCAGAAACGGAGAAGGGCGCCCAGGCTGCCTAGGCTCCGACGCCACGACGATCGTAACGGAGTGGATCACGATTACGAGCTGGACGAGTCTGGACACAGGTCGTTGGATGGGAATCCAAAATCAGCGCCAGTCACGCCTACGGAGGAGAAGAGGTCTCCGTTCTCGAAGTTTCCATGGAAGAAACACGCGCCTGTGTTCTTCGAGAACACGGAGGACGTCGTGCTCGTCAGGGTGTCCTCGTTGCCTGACCAGGACTTCCTTCATCTGGAGAACGAAACGCGAGAGTCGCGGGCGAAGAACGGTCGAGTCAGCTCGAAAGAGGGTCTCTCGAAGAACCGAGCTGTTTCACCCCTGACTGTGCGCTCGGATATATCAGCGAAGAGGCTGTCCGAGTCTGATAAAGATATCAGGCAGGTCAGTCCGGTGGATCTGAAGAAATTCTCGCTTTCGAGGTCGAAGGGAAACGACGTGGGCGTTAGCTGCGATCTACCGGAAGACGACAACGCTGGGTCTATGGGCAGCGTCGACAGCGGGAAGTTCGATCGGACGGAGAACGTGGACGTGAAGAAAATAATGGACGAGCAGAACTCCAGATCCGGTTCTGTGAGTATTTATCCGCTTTCTTTCTTGTTCTCCGTGGGAATCGAATTCAATATCGTGGGCTTCTATATACGTGGTATTTATTTATTTTCTCGTTACGACTTGTACGATGTATTACGCGAGTGCAACTCCACCGTTTGTTGTAGTTTTTTTTTTTAATGGACTGCTGTTACTTATATTTATTGTTTCGTAGAATGCTAGTTACAGAGACTGAACGGTTCCACTTTACCAAAATATTTCCAGCTACCGATTTCTCTTCAGTCCCTGTTATCGAAGATCCGGAACGGCTCTAGCTCGTGCTGCCCGAACAGCCCGCCGATGGATTCGCTCACTTGTTCCGACATGGCGACGCAAACTTCGCCGGCTATTTCGAGAAGTTCCAGCTTCACGTGGGTCAGTGATTGCGAATCGCCACGAGGTAACTCTCCTAACTTTACGAGCGTTCTTATAACTTCTGACGACTCGAGCCGTTATATCACGTTCTATTCCTATCTGTGCTTCTCGGCTAATAATCACTTCAATAAAACGGCAGTAACTGTTAAAGAACCGTGTCGACGGTATATTCTCCAGTATATTCGCGTAGTTTATTTGTTTACGGTTAATCCGTGTAATCGCGAAGCAGTTCACTTGTTCTCGCCGAGAACCGAGAGGAATTTCCAGGAAATTCCGAGGAGATGAATGATCGAACGGGAACGTATTATTCTCGTCTGAAAATGAATGTTCGCAGCTGAATCGCAGATGGACTCTCAGTCGTTGCAAGACGAGAGCACGTTGGACCCTGGCTCCCCGCAAGACACCGTGGACGACGACAATAGATCCTCCTCGTCGTCCCAGGATCTCCTCCAGAGCATGGACGAGATTTCCTCCGGAAGCTTGTCGCCGGATACCACCGACAGAGCGTCCCCGCTCGAGAGCGGCATCGGCACCGCCAGCCCTCCCAGAAGCACCGACCGGCGGATAGTTAAGCGTAAGTCGATTATCTGCTTCTGGAAGTGTGCTTACGTGTTCCACACTTGTTCCGCGAACTTTGTACCGTAATCGTTTGTCCGAGAAATTTCGAATGTTTTACTCTCAGCGTAAATGTTGTGCGCGTAACGTTAAGCGTCTCCTCGATGCTTATAGTAGATAAGAAGAGGAAGTCGGATGACATAGTAGAAAATGAAATGCGAAAGAGATAAATCAAATTTTTAAACCCGCTCATTATCGCGCCACCAAAAACGTGACATCTTTCCGTCGCAGCCCCGTCGTCCAACAAATGTCACCGCAAAGAGACCTGGGAGAGGATCCGGCGGCGGCCCTCGAAGTTGGGTTCGCGGAACGACAAGCACTCGCAGGACGTGTGGATAAAACGCGAGAGTGTTCACACGCAGACCAAGGAGAACGACGACCAATACCTGCAGGACGCGGTGGACAGCAGCAGCGGGCTCGACGACACCCTGCCGAGGATCAAGCCGCTTCGACCGACCAATCTGCCTCTCTGTGAGTTTTCATTAACGCTGAACGACGCATGGACATGCTAATCGGGCCTCTAAACACGTCTCGTGCCCGAGGAGCGTGCATGCAAATTGCACAGCTCGAATGCCGGTCGTTTTCGTAAGGGGGGGAGGGACATTATTCCGCGAGGTCGAACAACCGCCTTTGTCTCGTTCGTTTGCGAAGCAATTAACTTTCTGGCCCTCGCGGTTTGATCGCGACGGCGAACCCTTTGCCGAGCCGGGGAAAAATCTCGATGGCACTCGAGGCTGTCCTCGAACGAATGGAAATCGGACGATCGCGCGAACGTGCATCGCTGCGCGAGATGTAACGAACGGAAGATGGAACGATCGTCGCGTTTATGAAGGACGTACAGAGAGGTTTAATAATTTTCTGGCTACATCGAATGAATATTTTTACGTCCCGTCGGAGGCGCAACGAAGTTTCCAAGTCTGATCGTTAACCGTTGACGTGAACTATAAATTTGTATAAAATACAACACGATTACGTCGCGTGCACGTAAAAGACACAGTAGAATCGGTTACTTTATCAACAATCGTATCCAAGAAACCGATCCTTTTTTATTGAATAGTTTCCAGAGAATTAATGATCTGTAGAAAAATGTGTGATCCTCTAATCAATAGGTCTGTCCACCACTGGAAGTAGTTCGTTAAGCTCTGGAGAACTGTTGGAAACGCCACCGCGCGCACCGTCATCCCCTTCCGCGGCGAGCCTTCAACTGAAACCGGAACCCCTCAGCGTGGAGATGGGC
Organism: Xylocopa sonorina; assembly: GCF_050948175.1. NCBI lineage: Eukaryota > Metazoa > Arthropoda > Insecta > Hymenoptera > Apidae > Xylocopa > Xylocopa sonorina. The sequence goes on along the minus strand of NC_135197.1, from coordinate 6,136,742 downwards.
GGAAAGAGCAGCAGCGCGCCCCTCTTGGAGAACAACGACGCGGAGAAGACCAACGGGAAGGTGCCGGTAAGTCTTGTCCTGGAAATTTTCACATTTTTCCATCCGTTACAAAATCAACCATCTCCCCCAACCATCCAACAGTCGAACAGGATCGCGTTGAAAGGGCAACGCACGTTCATGCCGGGTCGATCAACGCGGAACGTATCAGTGATAAATAGCCGCGCTCGATCGGACAGATTGACAACTGTCCGGGTTCGTGCGTGGCGGCGGCGCGTCTCCCGCTCAAGATATTTCTTCAAACATCGATAACAAGCCCGCGCGCGCACCGGTCCGTGAGTAGAAGTTCGGGGTTTAAGCCAGCGAGTATCGTTCTAGCTTCAATAGGGTGCATTAATCACGTAGCAGTAAAGCGTGTACGGCATTTGGCATCGAGATTACCAAGCGCAGATACGTTGCTCGGACTGTTACCCCGTTCGGTGATCCCCGGTTATGGGCCACCATTAGTCTCTGCCCACGTGAACCGCGTGTACACGTTGCGTGGCATTGACCATCGCGAACACGGTATTTGTATTTTACTCTTGGTTGTAGGAACGCGTGTGCAGCCCGTGTGGGCCGGCGTAGGCCATCGTAAGATTGACACTTTGTTGGCACGATGAACCTTAATTTCCCTTTCGTGACAGGTATCTCCACCTGCTAGGAGGCAATGCGCGTCGAATATCATTGCGAGCCGATCGATCCGCGATCACCTCCAACGGTAAAACGAACCGTAACTTTTGCGCCGATTTTCTACGTTCCGCCATTTCTATTTTTGCTTGTCCCTCGTTCACCTCATCGCTTGGTAGTCGGTTCCGATGCGTCGAGAATGAAATTGCGGATTTCGAAGGATTTCTGTAACCACGTCACGACAGTTGGATGGACACGTTCCTCTTCGATGTAAATTTTTTACTGGATTCAGTCGCGCGCATTTAATCGGATTATAATAAATTGCTTGGCTGAGAATTTCATCTTTGCGAGGAAGTTTGCTTTAACAAGATTGAAACTATTGAAAGCAAAAACGAAGCTTGACGAGGGTTGGTTTTAACTTTTTTTTACGCAGCGTTTCCACTGTTCTAACATTTTTCGTTAAACCTGTCGTGGTGTATAAATTAATTTTAAATTAAGGGAGAAGAATTTTTCAATTTATTTTTTCGTCGTTTTTCACGTCTATGATGCGACGTCTATCGAGCAGATGATTTTCATTCGCAGCAGGACCTCTCATCTCCTAGTATTCTATATCTCGACGGTGAATCGGATTTCCTTTAATATCTACCCGCTCGATGATTGTACAATTGATATTTTGCGAGCACGATGAGCTTAATTCCCTTCACGACGGGTATCTCCACCTACTTTGCGAATCATCGATGTATCTTCCGAACCAATCGCGCGATTAGAGATAAATCGATGGTAGTTCTGTACTTTCATGCCTGATCCTTTGGAAATTTTTATCAATATTACCTTCCCATTAGACCTTAACCTTCCGGTATTGTAATCGCGCCAATAGAGTCCTCCTTTTATGCGTCGCGTTACTTTCATATTGCATTCGTTGATGATTAATGATGTCTAGGCTTTGGTAGTTCAACAGTTTTTTCACTCAAAATGCATTGTCTCGAATCAACTATAATTGTTATCTGAGTCGTTCTAGGGTATATAAAATTTAAGCAAAGTACATTATTATGTTTCTCAATGGAGTTCTATTTAAACACGAAGAGAATGCGCAGTGAATAGAGGGATCAATAATATCTGATAGAACTACTAGCTAATTTTAGACCCTTCGTCGACAATTTTCACAGTTAATTAATCAGTTACAGTTTCTATAGGCTGTTCTTGCACTCAAGTTTAATCGTACTTCGTTGATCGTGTACTATTTTTATTTTAAAAAACCTACCCTCACCTCACATATATTTCGTTTCAATTTATTTCGGAAAGTAGTTCGTGGCCACCATATCTGGTTCTATCTAGCCGTACCAAAATCGTCAGTTTAATCAATTACCTGCTCAGAAACTCGTCACATCGAGCAGCAGTTATTTATCGCGGACTATTCTTCGTCAGGCGAAAAAAGGCGGAGGCAATCGCCGTTCTCCGGGTCCCAGGGGATGCAATAAATTTTCGTTCGTCGACGTTCTATGGGCAAATGGCGTGATGCGGCTCTATATTTACCCGCCGGGCCTCTCTTTGATATCGTTCTCACACTGTGATCGGCCAATCGCCCGTCGTGAAATTGTTTCGCGTTGAAATTACGAAACGAGCCCGGTCCAAATCCAGCCACCGCTTAGGACGCGCTCGCGTGAAACAGCGCGCCGCGCGCGTAACAGACGGGGCTGATTTATACGGATCTCTTAACTCGATCTGATTGGTAGCACTTTTAACCTCGTAACGTCGACGGTGGATGTCCGGTATACGTAAATTGTTCAGGGTCAGCATCGGTGCTTTGATGCTAAAAATCCTTCGGGCGGATGCACAGCCGGCCACCACCCGATATACCGTGTTTATCACGGCCATTTTTCCACCGTCCCAACCGCACGCGAGAAAATAGCAGTCGAATTTTTAGCACAGACCGTGGAACGTCAATTTTTCGCTGGTCATTCTGCTGGAATCTTCGATCAGATTCTCAGGCGTCGTTCGAGTATCGCCTTGATTACTGCCCAGATCGTTAAAATAAGGGAAAATTTATATTTTACAGAAATCTTTCGGTTCGATAGAAAACGATTCTCCTTATCTGTGTAATATATGAGATTAGAAAAATCCAAAGGCTTATCGTTTCGTGGTAAAACGAAGGATTGAAGCGGAGAAACGAGAGACGATGATACTTGAAATGTAACCGGGATCGACCGTTTGTCGAATAATTATTTCGAGTCGGGGCTAAAATTAATTTCGGCCGGCACACTTGAAGAAACACGAGGTAAAGCCTCGGACCGCAATTAATTTTCTATGGGTTTTTCCATTGCGTCACGCGTATCGCGGAAACGTTTAAACCACCCAGACTGCTCCTCGCGCTTCGTTAATTGTAGGTGGGGGATTGGAAAAAAGACTGTTCGCTTTGCGTGCTCCCTTGACTCGAGCAGATTTCGCTACCTCGCAGCGCAAACACGATTGCATTTAAAATTTCCGACTCGTTGAGTGTTACTTCACTGGAATTTATTGATCAGCTCGCGGCATTCGCACTCAATATCTATAAATCAGAAGATTATCCTATTGTTGCGCCACAGAGCAGTGTAACTGTTAATCGGTATGGATCGGTGTAAAAATGCTGCTCTTTTGTAAAAGGGCGTTATTTATAGTCCACGTTCCTGCTGCGGCTTTTAATAAATTTCACATTGCTAGTGCGCGATGGCGAAGCATAAATTAGTATTTTCTTACGGTTGTTCTCAAATACCCGCATAAGATATGGTGTTGAAGCGAGAAACGTGTACTTTGTATCAGAAAGGAGCTCGAGAGGGTTGTTTTTGCTGCAATTCACAACCTCGTAATGCATAAATGAGTTCCCGGAATCTTGCGCCTGCACAAAGATTTCGCATAACGCAAGAAATATGCGCGATGTATATCATTACATACAATGATTTATTATACTTCAAACATTGAATTACAAACTCACTGCTCATCTCAAATGAAAAGAGAGAAAGCATAGGAAAATATCAGTTTCTTCAAACTTTTCATTCCATCGCTCGCTTCTGTCTTCGTTGTTTGAAAAAAAAAATAAAAAAAATAAAAATCTAGAACGAAGTTGATACGTAAGAAGCACTAACAGTGGAGGGAGAGAAAAAGAGAGTGAGAGAGATTTCAGGAAAACCGCTTATCAAGCAGTTTTCGGTAGAGTTCCATCGGTGAATGCGTATTATCAATGAAGTGTCGATACACGAAGTGGCAGTTTGCGCACGAGTGAACATCGTTCCCTTGGTAAACATACATTTTCGCGATGCACGTATACGAACCACCGTTGTCTCGGTAGTGGCGAGTGATCAAAGCTAATAGGGCAGCGAGCCATGTCGGCGTATTAATCGGTTGGCATCTCTCATACCTCTAATAGACATCGTGTGTGGGTTGTGTGCGCAAGAGACCCTTGGCTGGAAGGGAACTTCCGGCGGAGATGAAAAAAATCATTGCACCTTGTGCTGTGCCGTTCGAGCTTACGCCAAACGAAATTTTCGTTGCTGATGCTGATACTTTGAATGGAAATTTTGCATTTCTCCTTGATGCAGCAGAATATAGGAGATACAAACGTGTAATAAATTACGTAGAACCTTCAGCAGTAACACAGAAACATTTTGCTATTTACTGCGATCCGACCGTGTCAAATACGAACGCGTAAATATTTGCATGTTCCAATTGCACGTAATTAGACCAAGGATGAGTATTCCGCGCGCAGTTCAATCCGTTCTCGCTGAGTTGCATAGTCGGTCGAGCGGCGAAGAAAAGAAATATTTATCGCGGAAAGCCAATGAAGAATTTACGACCCTGTTCGAGGTTGGATTGGGAAAATAAAGAGAAATTTTAACGCCTTGAAAATGATTTTTTTCGACTGCACACTTTGATGCTTGCTGTGCGCCGTGAAAAACAGGAGCGCAACGAAAAAGGCCGGGGGAAGATACAAATTCTGTGGTCGGAGAGTTTTATCGGGATTCTTCTTCTTTGAAGTTATGCAGCTCGTAAAAAAGAGACGCGATCCGCCTGCTGGCTATTGTTCGATAAATATTTCCAACGTCGCTCGCATTTTCCTCTTTTCCTCCGGGTCTTTCTCGTTGTAAACGCGGCACCAATTCAAGACGCAACGTTCTGACGTTTACTGCTGAAATCGCGATTAACGGTCCACTTTATCGGTTCGCGTTGCACATCGAACGACAATTAATTTCACCACTTTCGAGCAATGTATCTTGATCGTTATTGTTTCTCCAACATTCGAATGCAAATTCAGGTGCAACACACGTCGCGGCGTTTACATTCAGTAAACGTTCGGCTGTTTTCGATGGCGAACTAATTCCATTACGGACATGTTGATGGTTTCGGGATAGTGTGTTGGAAGCATCCGTTGACTCTAACGCGATATATTAAACGCTGTATGACGATGATTAAGTAAATAGGAATAGAATGTGCACTCTCCATCGATATTAAATTCCGGTCTGAAATTTTGTTCGATCGTTCTGCTGTGGTATTAATTGAATGAAGTTAAACAGACTCGACAGACTCAACGGTATCTAAATGCACACTGTTTGCGAAAAAACATGTTTCACGTACAACACGGTCTACTTTGTTCGCACAAGCTGTTGTAACGCGAAGTACGTTTTAAATGGCGTAGGCTGCACGATATACAACGCTACTTTGCTATTTTCCTGAAAACCTTCTTCAACACCCACTCTACACGCTGTTATCAAAACTAATTGCCGCTAATAGGGTTCACCCACACGCACAACAATTACGTACACGCCGCAACCCTCCGCTTACCCTTTACCAAGGCTAGCGCACGCATTTCTCTGGCGATACCTTTGCCCTCTAACATTCGAATAATCCAAGGAATCTATTAGTATCTCGTAAAGAAGAAATTTCTGCAAATTTTCTGAGATTTTTCTTCTCTCATTCGTCGCTGTTCTACGTCGCGAGCTCAATGATAAGACACGATCGTCCATTTCCACAGTTATTTTCCACGGCAGAGTATCACCATCCCACGCGTTGCCCTTTTTATGAAATTATTTGTACACCACGTTAATCGATGAACGCTTTTGCAGCAGCGAGCCGCGGATAAGGTCACGGTCGTACGTTTGTTTCGACGGTGCGCGTCGCGGGACCGGCTCGATATCCTGGATGTAGGTCATGGTTCGACCTGCTCGCTCGCTCGTTTCCCCATTACTGACGGGGGGATAACCCCGCGCGACTTTTCTCCCCCTATTTTCTAAAACGCTCCTCCGCGTGCGTGCACGCTGCGTTTAATCCGATGCGTTGGCCCGCGGAATATGATAATCGTCTGCTCGCCCACGATCCTTCCCGGCGACGGCGCCAATTATAACAGGCCGCGGTACGTGGAACGATTTTACTGTAATTCCAGACGCGAAATCATTGCCCATCAACAGATGCTAATTTTATGTGGAAAATTTGCACGCGATCAACGGGACCGGCGATTTAGCTAATAACTCGATCGGAAGCGGTCGCGAACGTTTTGTTGCCATTCTCTGGACATTCCTGGTTAAATGGTGTCCTCGATTGCGTATATCTGGCTACTGCTTCCAAGCATTAATTGAATTTCAATTTCATTCGACTGCTGGGAAGTTTTCTACCGTTGTCCGTAGCTACCCTCGTTTATTTTTGCTGCAACCCCTTTTGGAGAGTGTTCGCCAGGCTACGTTGATTCGCGAAGGTCGTTGCTAGATGCCAACAGAACGACGAATCCATAAATCTCCCGGCGCGTCGATGACGACGAGGTCAGCGTTGGGATGATTGATCTTGGAGCGAATGGAATCTCAGTTTGTCTGGTTACAGTAATACTTTGCTTTGGACAGAAGATAATCATTTTTCAAGGCACGTCGCATTTTTAAATGAATGTAAAAACGTTAGGAAATGTATGAACAAAATTTGGGATGTTTCGTATCGCTTGTTTCCGTAGCGTTGCTGTTCCTCGTCGAGATTAATCGAATTTTTTTATTGTTACAGAGCTTGCAGCAGCCACGCTCGCAGTCGGAACGCCAGCTATCAGGTAAGCTCCGAGCGAATAGAGCTCTCGATTCTTCGTAGCGAAGTTCGAGCCTCTTGTAGGTCGATAGATTCGCTTAACTATTTCCGAGTCGAGCTTTTATTGGCCATCCCGCGTCCCCTCTCGCTGGCTCGATCTTTATTACAAGGATGACCGATTTCAGAGGCTAAGTTGCTACGATATTAGTCGTTCCCTTCTGTTCGTTGCCATCGAAGTTATAATCGAACGCTAATTGGCGAGTATGCCTAATACGCAGCCCATTGTATCGTCCAGGCTGGCAAGAATTTAAATGGAAACGGAGATTGAATCAGGACGAACTGAATCGCAAACTCAATAAGCGAAACGAAATACCGAAACAAATAATTCGCGCAACGTTGAATTGAATTTTCTCGTTTATCTTCCGCGAGAGGTAGACTCGCCCCCGAGGAAGTCCTCTCGGAAGCACGGTCGCTGAAATATCACCAATATGTCCTGCTCCCGGAGACTTGACGCTCTTTTTACCCCGGATCCTATTTCCATCAAGCTCCGCCTCGGCCAGCTCGAGTGATTTATTCGATCGAAGCAATTTGTCGTCCCCGAAGCACGGGACCAAAAATGAAAGTATCGCCTGTAAGGATCCGCGTGCGCAAACAACCGGCGCTGGTTAATTCTTAATATCAGGCTCGGGTCAGCGCGCCCCTCGCCGGAAGCCTTAATCACGACGGGGCCCCGGAGTCGCGCCTCGAGAAAGCAATTAGCGCTGCCTCGCGAACGCGTCGATAATTAATTAAACTTTCGCGATCGATCCCATCGCTGGTTCCCTCGACGCTCGAAACGCGACGCGCACGCGAGTCGAAGCGTTTAGGGGCCACGGTGGACCCTTTCCGGATGCTATTGGAATTCGATATTGTTAAAAAAAAAAAATGAAATTAATTTCGAGTCGTACGAGCAACACTGATCGCGAGGAGGTAACGTGGTAACGCGTCGAACGGTTTACCGATATTTTCGACGTAATCGTTTATTTGCCTTGCGATGGTATTTCGGGACGCGCGATTCTTTGACGGGCGGACGGCTAGAGCGGAAAGCTGACGGAAACGTCGCGCGACGAGACCGATGAAAGGGCGTTGCGCGAAAGTAGAAGAAATTGAGACACGCACCACCTGTAGGCACCCTCTTTCCCTTGGAGCTTGAATCTTTGATCCGGCAGTATGGTCGGTCTCCGTCGTCGCTTTGTTGTCCCAAAAATAAGCCTCAGATGTAAAGGGCCGCGGCTGTAATACCCGCGTTCGCATTGAAACGGTAGTGGCTAGCAATAGGAGCGATGGACGTTGAAGTAGAGGTACCGGTTCGCGGGTATTATTATATCCACCGTTAACGGAATTTTTGGCTTGCGTTTAACGAGTAAGCGGGAAAGCGAAGTTGCTCGACTGTTTGATGTTTCGCCTTTCTTTCGCCGGATTTACCGTGCTGCCTTCGACGAAGCTGTTTTAATGCAGGTTATTTCAATTTTAAACACAGCCTCTGTTTCAACCGATATTTCAAAGTCGCATTTCCCACCAGTCACCTAATTGGTCATCGTGAATGTTATCTCGATGATATCGACGCATAATATGCGAAAAATAAAAATCTTCCTGCGGGAATATAAATAAGGTGAACCGAGGAATAAAGGCTAACAGTCTTTCAAAGATTTTTCAATGCATGTATCCATGCTAGAAAATTATACAGCAACGTTTCGTCCCCCTTTGCGAATCCTCTGTGCTTTCAAACGCACACGTTGGTATAAAAGCACGTAACGTCGCCTCGTGTCGTCTCAGAATATGACGTTCGCTACTAAGATCCGCGAATTGGGTTTCCACGCGTTCCTTCTGGTACGCTGATGTTCAAAATTGCGTTCGAAGAGACAACCATCCACGTTAGTTGAAAACAATGCGACAGGGTGCAAATTGATATAAAGATTATTCGTTTCGATACACGCAGACATCTATGTATATCGTCCATTTCCGCGTTCAGAATGTGTGTCACCGGATATTATCGATGCAGACGCACGCGTTAGAAACGCGGACGTCGCAGACGAATTTGAATATCGGGTCTACAATTATGCAAATCCGCTGGCCGTGATTTATTGGGATTCTTAGAGGGCAAGAAGAAACGCGGGGGGAAAAGGTATGTACCATGGCGGTTGGAATTATACATTAACGGGAATTTTATTACCGGCTTTTCCTTTATTACCCGTTGTTAAACGACAGACGAAGAACGCGCAAGACGCTTTTATTTAACGAACGTCAGCGCACGCGAGTTCTTTGCACGCCTGGCGGGGCAACTCGGGGCGAAAATCCATCGATTCATTTTGCTTTTAATTTCGTTGAAACTGTCACGTTGTACGGTTCAAAAGCGAATCATCGCGTTCCCGCTTCAAATTTCCGCGTTTCCGTCCCCGCGGGCTTTTTGTCAGCCGGATTCACCTCTGGCGTTGCGATTCCGTGGAATACCTGAAAACGGATGAACATTTCCCGCGATTTGTTGCGCGGAGATAGCTGTTATTAATTCGTATTAATAACAGCTGCAGTATTCGGAAATAGTTCACATTCTACAGGCAATTTTGTGTTGCATTTCCGTTGAATCTTGATAAACAAAAATTCCGCACAAACGGAAAGCGGGTTTGGTATTCTGGGAAATTCGATGATAAATTCTGCGATCCTATTTATGTTACGCGCCAGATACTTTGCTCGTTTTACGAAAAAGGATCTTCAATTACCTTAAGTGGCTCATTAGCTGGATCTCGATAAATCGAGCAAGGAGAATTTTTTTAGAGCCCTGAAACGCTTCTTAACGAAGTGTATAGTTTATCGTAAAACAGGGCGCTGCGAACGTAATTATCGAAGACGCTCTTCGCCCTTGGACGTAGTAATGAAAAATCGATAGCGCGAACCTTCGTGGCGCGAATACTCGAAGTTCGAATCGATCGAGCGTATCGTCGAGCACTTCGAGAAATTGGTGTCGAAACAATCGCTCGATGTTCTGTAACACGTATCGTAAAAAAAGTGAACAACTTCCACTGGAAAGCCGTAGAAAACGTGAAAAAGTGCCCTTGTATGTAGCATGCTTGAAGGACAACCTTTTCGCGTTTCGTTTAAAAAAAAAGTGAAACATCGACTGCAACCAATAGCCTATCGATAATCGAATATCGAAGATAAGTACCATGTGGAACCGTGTTTCGACCTTCTTTTCTTCTGCAGCATCATGCTTCTGATGATTCGTTCCATTGAAAGAAATATCGTTTAGACTCCAAAGGAACTTGTCCCATTAAATTTCTAAGTTTCATTAAAGGTTACCAGTTTATGCGAGAGCAATCTAAAATTTCCTTATCGCCATGGCTTGCGGTTTCTCGAAGACCCGCGCGCGTATCTGCATTTAACTTGATAGTATTCGTTGAAGTAAAATAAGATTGATGATCGCGAAATTATACCGGTGTAATGCATTTGTCACTTTCTGTATCGAATAATGTATCACGAGCCCATCTTCCTGATGGAATCTGCTATATTTCACGGCGACGTTTCCTTGTCCGAAAGCATCGAGCGTGCATTTTTTACTCCGCTGGTAGAAAAAAAGCCGATAAGAGGCAGGATGCGTCATTATTAACATTCCTGATACGAATTACCGTAATGATAGGCCTGATCAATGTATTAACCGTGTTTATCTGTCGCATAAAGCGGCCGCGGGTAATTTTATACCCGTTTTACGTGAAATTAATTACGAATACGTTTATATAAACCTCAAGGATCGCTGTGTACGCGGAGGTTTAAACGAAAACTGGGTCAAGTCTACTCCGATAAACCTTTGTTGGTTGGTACCGTCTCAAATCAGTGTTGGAACCAGCGTTCGTAACGTTAATGAATTCAGCTGCCGCGCTCGCGGGTTATTAATCAATGCGCGATTTATACATTTGTCGCATAAACGTATTACCCGGCACGCGAAGTAAGGCAATACCTTTTTTTTTTTCGACGCAGGAAGTTGCCATTAATCGACGTTCTCTCCGTGCATCGAGAATGCGACCACACATTTTTCAATCATTTGTCACTGGTGCAACGGGAAGCGGTATTACCTCCGCGGCGGACAATTTTCTAATCCTCTTACACTCGTTTCTTTTTACCGTAAAAGAAATTTCAACGCCGCTAAAAAGTTAATCTACATAGTGCTACCTCAGCTGGCTCACAACAGAGCGTGTAATAAACGGCGAAAGCATAAAAACCCACCGTTATTACTGTTATCAATATCAATTTCGAGCCGATAAAGAAGATTAATAGGATTACGATCGAAGGAACGATTAAAAATTGCTGATCGACTCGGACAGGGTTAGAGGGAGCCTGGAAATACCCCCTCGGACTTTCTAATGGTCCGTCGTCCCCCGTCCACCGACTAATGGCCATTTCACCGAGGACGCGGACGGTTGCCGCGTAAACGTCGTTGGCGTCTATCGAGCAGGTGATTTGATCGGTCCGCACGGGAAAAAAGTCCGGGAGACGCTTGCGCTGCGGCGGTGACGGCGGCGGCGACGGTGGCTTTCGTCCCGTCGGCCAATGGAACACGGTGCCAGTCGTCGCTATCACGGGCACCGCGGCGCTGGCCGCAGTTCACCAAGCGGCGTCCACGCGACTCGCGACGCGCGTCTCCTCGAGCTGGTTACGCGGCCGCCGAAGAGGGCTTCTCCAAAGCCTCCCTCGAGGTGAAACCGTCGTTCACGCGTCCGCGACGTGTGCGCGATTCTTCTCAGACGACCGAGAACCACCCTCAGGACGCGTCCTCGTCCAACCCCTCCGATTTTAGGTATCGATCGTCGAACAGTGCTCGAGGTTTCCTCTTCGACGTGAGAACGACCGCGATCTCGAACCGCGGGTACGGGTATGCAGCGATTTATCGAGTGCAGTTCGAGTTTCGATCGCGATTCGAACGAATAGTTGCTTGGATCGTTTGAACGTTTTAGGGGTGAGTTGTAGAAGGGAGACATCGTAAGTCGCGCGCCAATTTGTTCATCGAGGTACTGGATTTTGTCTTCTGTTTTTAGCGTTGGTTTGATCTTGGTGGTTTTGGTATGGTTCGTGGGTTAGTGGTTATGCTTGTTTCGCGGAGGATGTGGAGAGATAGGGGTTGTTTAAAGCTTCGTAGGTTAAGGTGATTCTATTCTTACTCCGTGGAAGTGTCTGTTGGTGGTGTCCTGGCGGGTTTTGCGCGCCAATTTCTTGGCTACTACGCACTTGAGATACTTAGAAGATATCCATTCTTTTGATATAAACGTTGGGTGTAGTTGATGTGTCTTTTTAGTAGCCATTAGATTTTTAATCGTTCCATTTTCTCTCGTCCGCATTTCTGAGAAAGTGCAGCAAGTACCTTTCTGTGACGTCTGTGATCGTTGGTTTTAATCGATACGACTTCAATGTCTGCACTCGAATCTTCTCTCCAAATTAGTTGTTTGGACAATCATTATGGAAATTAATTTTATCAGCAGTCTCAAAATAGAATAAATTTAGTATCATTGAAAATACCTAGCAGTTCGAATACTCGGTGATACGTGTCAGCCATTGATCACACTACGTTATATTTATAGGTTGCGTAATAAGCCGATTAATCGATTTGGTAATTGCGATACGTTTTCTAATTTCAGTTACACGCTGCGATATTTTATCATACAGACTACGATCACCTTTGTTACAGCTCTTTTTCATTAACTTTTATTCTCTCATCCCTTCAATATTAATACCAGAACATTTATTCTTTCGTTTTTTTTTTAAATGCTTTCATATTGTCAACGCAAAATCGTCGTGCACATGAATTCAAGTCTACGTTGTATAGTTTCCTATTTCTTACATTTTTCGACGATTAAACAATTATAAGACAGCATTGGTTACGTCATACTCAAAAGTTGAACGCACACGTTACCCCAACGGGGTTTCATAATTACGTAAAGCAGGTGCCTTTTGTTGTGTTCGCATTACCCGCGGATGTACGTTCAGATAAAAGTGTCGTGCCTCCTCCACGGCTAAGGATCTCCATAAAAGGCTTTTTACACTTCCAAACATTTATGAAACTCACAATTGCCCCGCAAAGTGCTTTCACGAGGAACGACAGTTAAGTGATGCCTCCGTTTTAAGGCGCATTAAATATGCAGCCTTTAAAATTCCACCCGTCGAATAGTGTCTGCCTCACATTCGAATTCGAGACATTTATTACTTATGTCTGGACATCGACAACATTGACGCGATCAACGCGCAAACATCGATAACATCTCTGTTTTCGTCAGAAATCATTCAGACTGTCATCGAAACGTGAAGTACGATTACGTGGACGTCCGATTGCATAAATCACTGATCGTATCTGTCGAACTTGTATCTTAACCAAATTTCAGCTCGTTTTACTCGATGAACACCTGAGCACACAGCTGGGCGACAACTTTTCTCGCGCGAGACAAGTTCATCACACGCGTTTCGTCTACAAATTAAAATTTTTTTACGATCGAATCCCAGCTGGTTTTAAAGAAAATTTTCATTTATTCGTATCAGAACTGATGAAAATTAATTGGAGAAAGAGGAGACGCGATCGAAACGATTTCCCGACTTTTCGATGGAATTTACGTCAGTCTGAATTTCTCTACGTCGTTCCGGACGAGAGCGGTGGACGAAGTTAAATATATATTCACGCTGAGGGCTGCTCGCAGGACCATAAAATATTTACCGCGGCGTGACACGGGGTCAAAGAGGCAGACTTTATTGACAGACGGAACGACGAAGTTTACAAAATTCATCCGCTCTTAATTACCGCCCCGCTCGCGTTTCATCCTAATTATTCATCAGCCGTCTCTCATCCGCTTCCTGTTCTGCAGTCGCGACTTTTATTAAGTCCTCTCGAGCGGTCTGCCATCGAGTATCGCGTGCATTTTATATCAAGTTAAAATGCTTCCTGAAAATTCGACTGTCATCCAATGTGAGTTCCGATACACGAAGACGCCCTGCCATTTGCCTTCAGAATTTCGCACATTCTCGCTTCACTGGAGTTGTAACTATCGAGACGACAATTAGTTTATAAGAAAGAATATAAATCGCGCAGTGGCGCTTCTTTCTCGACACATTCGAAACTGGTAGCGATTCGCGCTCGCATCGAATATCCCGCGTGCTTGTCGGATTCGAAGAATCGAAAAGTCGAAGCTTAGCCGGAAAATTTCACTCTTGCGCTGGCGTAATTTCATTTCACCGCCGTGTATACCCTTATCCACGCTCGGTTACAGTGTGCGCGACGTAGGCGGGAAATTCAATTTCGATGAGTCGTGTTAGCTCGCGACCGATAGGAGGCGCGTTTCAAACAAAATGCCTTCGGTAAAGTTCAAAGGTTTTCCATGGGACGCGGCAGTGACAGTGATCACCTATAGACGCTCAGGCCTCGAACCAGGCTGAACACACTTGAGTAAATATCGAACGCGAAGGTATTAGACCTTGCGCATCCGATATCAGACGTAGCTGCATATTTGGAACGGCGGAACGCGCTCTCAGTACGAATTATGGATCCGATCGGAGCGGTTAGATACGTTTCACCGTCGAATCGGAGCTGCTCCATTTTCCCTCACGACCAAGTAATCTCTGCCAGCGTACGAATTGAATTCTTGCCGCGCGACTTCGACACGCTGCGCGGAATAATCTAGTTAAATCTACTTAACGAGTCAAGGATAAGTCGGACATCGTGAATGGAAGGAGTATTGTTTCAAATGCGTGCCATTAATAGTTCGCATCGCGCGTGCCTCAGTCTCGAAGATCCCAACGCGCGCCGAGATTTGCATCGTGATGCGCGAGAGCTTGAGAAATTTCAGCGTACATCCGACTATTTCGATACCGATATCGACTTCGAGTATCTGTAAATAACGAAGCGTACTGATACGCGAAACGGGCAAGACAAACATTGAAATTCGCCTCGATAAAATTCGCACATTTCACGCGTCAATCTCGATACAAATCGCAACGTGAACGACACCTTTTAGAAATCGCTGAAACAGATAATAACATCGGATCGTATCCATCACGTATCAGTTAATTACACTATTCAATACGAGCATCTCTTCTCACCTCTCATGTTCAATTTATCCGCCTAAATCAAATCTCTCTGAACTAATATAATTTTTCACAGTAGTATAAACCTATTATAAGTGAAACTTTTGACTTGATGCTGACTAACGGTCATTCTCGGAGTCGAGTTCCCTCGATCTGACATTTTTCTCTAGCCGTATCCGTTCCGTTATCAATTAATTGACAAAGGAAGCGTATTTATCAGGCTTTCATCTGAACTGGTGTCGAACTGAGGCGGACAGGAAGCTGGCTGGCCGATGGCCGGCCGCGTTGATCGATATTTCGGTCTGGAATCCGTCGCGTGTCAATTGGCGAACGACGTCTCGCAACAATACCGAATTAAGATTGATCTGTCGATCGTGCCCGCGGATAACCGCGTTATTGTTACGCCCGGGAAGCGTTTAATCTTGGCATTAACCGCGTTCGAACGCGCGTTTCGAGCACCCCGTTCGTCGCGGCGGAGAAAGGCGTCGTCGGTTTCAATGGTT
Organism: Xylocopa sonorina; assembly: GCF_050948175.1. Taxonomy (NCBI): domain Eukaryota; kingdom Metazoa; phylum Arthropoda; class Insecta; order Hymenoptera; family Apidae; genus Xylocopa; species Xylocopa sonorina. Next base: position 6,121,455 of record NC_135197.1, on the reverse strand, counting down.
CCGCGGCATTGTCTCATCGTGAACTCGATCACCGTCGCTGGCGTCGGGAAGGAAATGCTGCGGAAACCTAACTGCGCCTCGACGCGTCGAAAGTAGGCTAATCGGAAGCTGGGAACGCTTGTCGCCGTTCTCTGATGAGAATGACGATGTCTTACGGCGCTAACTTCGTGGTTAACCCGTTACTCTCGGTTACCGATTTTAGGCGCTGTCGCGGGAACATGATTTAGTAGCCGTGTCGAGTCCCTGAACGAATCGAGGAAAGTTTTAGCGCTTTCGAGGGTCTGCGAACGACACGCTTCGCTTCGAACGGGTGAAAACAAGCTTTGAATAAGATTCGATAATTGTTTAGTAGTTCTTCTTGTTCTCGTCTGTATATTTTATGCGTTTACTTATATATTGTAGAATTTAGTGAAATAGCATAGAACATTGTGATTTAGTTTGTTATAAATAGTATAGGATACGTCGGCTAGAGATAGGTATTTTAAATAAACGAACTTATTTTTTCGAGATCGCCACTTATTTATAGGGAGCTTTATTAATACGTTTTATACCGTCCCAGATTTATAAAACGATCTGGTTAGTGCTCTAAACGCCCCTCTAAATACGAATGAATCAGCATCTGCTAAACTTACGTCGAAGGGGTTCACTCCCTTCGAAACGATTACATACACTTTCGAGAAATTTATATTTTCGGCGCGATGGAGGGCTATTTTTACCCGCGTTTGATCGTTCCACCGGATTTAGTTCATTCCCGAACTCTCGACGTTTTTCATTTCGTGCCCGTTAGAATCTGAGACAGGTTAGGCGGTTTCGAGCCTTGAAAAATGTTTGTTGCACACCCATAAACGTATCGCGGCGAAATTCTCAGCCGCGCTCCTATTGCAAATATACTCGCGCGACGTGACGAACCAATTCAGACGCGAGTCCCGCAATCGTACATTTGTTATTAAGATACGCGGTATAAAATTGGAGCTAATTTTCAGCGCGTATCGGACTCGTATAATTAAACAATTTGTATAAATTATCGGTCGAGCCAACGTGTATTAACTGCGCGGAGTTGGGATAACTGGTTAAACAAATTTACTAACGGGAACTGTGACCCAACAATTAATTATAGCTGTAAACAGCAATCTTTCCGAGATTTTTCCAACGATTCGAATGGTGTCACACTAGGACGATCGAGTCGCGATTTGTCAACGAGTTCTGGTTCGACGCGCGCGCGCTGAACCCCACCAAGCCTCCGATGATGATTTCACAAGCGTGACCGATTAGACAACCAGTTTTACCGGCTTATAAACAATCCGCCGGGTACGGATAGCGTTAATCGAGGCAACGGCGACACCTGCTTCGATCGTTCGCTAAATAACGAAAATAAAGTATTTAGCGCGCGGTACTGGTAGCCTCTCGATTAGCGACGACACTATGAATTTTAATAAGGCCCCGGCGCGCAATTAATTTCACGTGAAATTAATTCTCTACGAAATCAGATTTCCTGCTTTCCGTTAATGACCGTTCGACTTGGACTGTGCCGCGCATAATTTCAGGATTCGATATGGTTTAAAGATATGCAAACAAGTTTCAATAATGTATGCAGTTTATTCGCTTGCCAACTGTTGAAAATGTCGCCAGGGCTGTCTCATTAATTTGAAAAACTTCAGTAGATTCCGACGATAGAGCGCGTACGATATTATCGTTTGATTCACGGTGATTTCGATCATATTCAAATTAATTTACTCGCGCGATACGAGTTTAGAAACGATGACAAGTAAGTGGCACGCGTATACCAACAAATAAATTAGACTTCTAGGACGAGCGACTCCTACAGTTTTCACTTGTGTGTCGCATAAAAAATCAGCAAATCAAATTCTTCCTCGGTTCTAGCACGATTTCGGGAACACCCTGTACATCGTTGGAGAACGTGGAATAAAAAGATCCAAGGGGACGCAGATAAGATAATCATTTCGTAGCGATGGTTGAATTTTTTGCGTGCGTACACGGCATCGAACGTGCTCGTAGGAGAAATCGGGATTGGTCGCGATTCACGAAGGAGAATCACGACAACCGTGGCAGATAAGCTCATCGATGCTTATTTTCGTCGTACGTTCTTCTCGGGAGAAGGGAAGCTCGCGAGAAGGCGTGCGATCGAGATTTCTCGAGGGAGTCGCGTCAAGTAACAGGCTAATCTTAACGAAACTGCGACTAGATGGAAAATTTCTAATCAGTGGTTGTCACAATCGGTGTTTCAGAAATAATTGCATGAGATTGTATAATATCACGCATAAAAGTCGAAGCGTCTGTAGAACAGGCGTCCACAGTGGAGAGAAAGGGTAGAACATTTTCCGATTACCGTTCCAGCCGGAAAATGTCCGTGAAATCGTTCGCGTAACGACTCACGTGGCTTCCTTGTCAGCCTAATTCACTGGCAAGGTGACAATTAGCGAGCGCTGATTCGACAAGCGTAAGCAATTAAGCGGGCTGATTTTTCGGCGAACTAGAGTATCCCCGGAAGTGTCAGACGCCGGTGAACAAGCGCTAATAGCTTCCTCCGGGCTGTCGCGCACGGTGATAATGCGACAAAGACTTGTTCACCGGGAGCAACGCTGCTCGAGAAAGTGACGGTAATTTGCATAAACTGAACTGGTCGTTTTAATTTCGTTTGCGACTGTTCCACGGTCCTCGTCGTCGTCTAGTCGATCGTCTAGCCAGGATGAAAATTGAAAATCGAACGTTTTAGATTCTCTCGTTTCAGAATTAATTATATCTGCAGCGATAACATTAGAGATATCGTTGGTCGCCTGTTTGGAACAATTTAAAGCTTTATCGGTTGTTATTAATATTTTTTTTCAGCTAGTTCGGGTTCTTTTAATGGGAAGGAAACTTGTATAATTGTATGGTAATTATCGAAATTGTTTCCGCTGCTTCTTTTTTTGTACGTGCATTAAGAGTTATGACAGAGTTGCAGTTGTAATTGATGGTTTTTATTGCATTATTGATTACTGGAGATATCGCCGGTCGTTGTTAGACTCGCGCTGAGATTTATCGGTACAATTAATATTGTTTCGCAATCCGATTTCTTGTGATAGTAGCTACGGAATTTTTTAATACGCGATTCTTATAATTGCATTCTTGTTTTTCTATGCAAATCGAGAATTGTTTTCTTAAAATACGTTCCATAGCAAACGCATGACAGTTGGCACAAACGATTGACAAGGGTGATTAAAATTTCATGGGAAAATTGAAGTACGCATTCTTCTTCCAATGTTCTTCGTGCAGTTCGAAAAAGATAGAGGATTTTGTCCCAAGAGAAAATGTCTCGAAATCATTAATTTGAATAATGAACGTCGATCTAGACGAAAGAAACAACGCCGACCGAAAAGGCTGTGCACGTAAATATAAATTGCTTCGAAGCCCTGAACGCGTTGCTCGACTCTCGGTGGTCGAGTCGAAAGTCCGATGGCGTGATTAACCAATGTCCTCGAGAGATATCGCGACAGGACCTGTTGAAGTCAGGGGTCGGTGCTCCAAGTGCTACAAATCGCTCGTTAGTCACCGTGATTACCGCTTTCCTTCGACAATATACACCGCGTCTTTGGCGATAAATCTTTCTCGCGTTTGTCGTCGAGTGGCTGTCGAGCTAACTGGGGATTGGCAACGAGCTTTTATGCGTTTATCGATGAAATTCCGCCTGAGCTCGCCTGTTGCACCATTTACAAAACGAATCTGTTCCTCGCTACAATTTCCACCATTTTTTCCGCTTCGAATAAAAACAATTTATCTGGCTCGAATGATCCCGAAAAACTCTTCGATGGTGCTTCGTAAACCCTGTATATTTCATGAGCGTGCACGAGAAGAAGGATGTTTGTTTTCAGAACAAATATCTTTCTTTTACGATGCATTCACCTGGGAGGATACAGAAAAATATTCGTATCTTTCTAAATAAATCAGAATCGAATGAGTTGGGTACAGTTTTATCAAAGAATCTATTTCAGTAACGCTCGTGAAGATTGCTTTCCTCGTTTAGCGTCACTGGGAATTCTCATGAATTTAAACGGACTGCAGAATTTTCGTGCAATATCATAGTCCGCGCGGGAGCTACCGTCAATCCGGAAAGTGTCTGCCGCGAATCGTAGTCTCGAATTCCCGCAGCGTTTTCCGGTGGCGAGTCAATATTTGATGGGGCAAGCAATACGCGGTCATATTCGAGCCTCCTCGAACCGCATATCCTCGACGTCGAAAAGCGAATTCGGTCGCTGGTCCGTTTTTCGATATTCTAGAAGCCCCTCGACGTCATATTTGCGCGTCCGCAAACAGGCGTCTAGCCGCTGGTATATACCTCTCAATAAATCTGTCCAAGGCGGTCAAAAGCCGCACGATTGATGGACAAATTAAAAAATCGATACTTTCGCTGGTCAAACCAAACAATTTTTCTGAGTCACAAAAATTTGACTCTGCTTTTAAATGAAAATTTCAAACCTATCCGCGATGCTTCCGGTTCTCGCATTCGTACATACTTAAAAACAATTTCTAACTCTGTTCGATAGAAATATTGGGGAGATTGAATTAGCTCTCGTTCGCTGCATACCCGTCTCTGCCACGATAGATTTTAAGTAGAACCGCAAACTCGAGAGTTTCGCGAATTTTGACTTCAGCTCTTCCTGTTGTTCGCTGGAAGTTTGAAGTGGCTGCAGGTCTCGTTTCGACGTGAGTGAAAATGAATATTGACTGGATCGTGATGAGGAAAAGCGAGGAAGATCTTTAAGGAAAGCGGGAGAATCGTTCGATCAGAGGGGAAGCAAACTTCGACGGAAATAATGCGAGGTGGTGCGCAATTCTTCGCACCTGTTGCGAGCGCGGACACGTCTCGAAGAACGACTCTGGTCCACCTTCGCGAGTTCCTTCGAAGCGTTCTCCAGCTACCCACCGAGGATCGCGTGATGTTGCTACGTTCGCCTGGCAGGGACAAGAAAACGCGATAAAAGCTCGAGAGGTCGAGATTTATTGAAAAGCTAATGGACCGAGTTCGAAGGTTCTAAAAGAAAACGGACGTACAAGAAGCTCGAAGGTGAAATCAATTTTGCAACATTAGCTGCCGACACTTCGACGCAGGATAAAGTTGGTATAAACGAGGAAATGCGAAATTGCGAAAAGAACATGCTCCTGGAAGGCGAAGTGAAAGTTTTTTCGTCATCGAGTGCCGTGAAATAACTGAAGAGTCGTAGTTAAGGGGATATCAGATTTTTTAATTAATTTCGCCGGGAGAAATCGAACGTGGATCGATACATTGCGAAACATTTAAATCGACCTTAACGTTTTTTTATTAATTCTTATCGGTTGGAATAATTGAGAAAAAACGAGGGTGGGAGGGGACGGTCTCGAGAATCGATTTCCGAGAACGTCGGCTGGTGCTCAAAGGTGAGAACGCCGGAGAAACGATAATGTAGGATTACATCGGAAACCGCAACAAGTGGTTCATTCTTCAAGGAGGTTCATGGAAAGTTCCTCGAGTTTTTCAAACGAAATTCCTCGGTCGAACAAAATTGGGGCAAACACGTCTCGAGAGATAATACATTCCCTCTCATTCCTTACCTCTGTCTAGTCGGACAGAGATTTGTAAGCCCATTATTCTCGCTGGATCATCGGGACGCAAACATTATGTGAAATAACAATTAACTTTTTCTCTCGACGAAGGAGAATTCTTCCGAGCGAACATGATTTACGTTTCTCGGTACACAACCATCCATCTTGAAATGAATCGCGGACCGAAGCTCTCGTTATTTCTCGAGGGAATCCTGCATTAAGCTAACAGTAACGCGGAAGCAAATTCTCTCTATTCGCGTGGGAAAAGTAACGAAAGAAAAGCAGCAAAACTGGAGGGGAAAAAGCGAGCGGCGGAGAGACTTCACAAGATTTACCGGAAGATGTCTTCCGAGGAAGGTCGACCTTCCACTCCAGCTAGTTCCGGTGTGATCGACGATAGTGAACACCACGGGGGTAGCAGGAGGATGTCGCACTTCAAGGAATACAAGTTCTTCCGCAGCTTCAGCGCGAAAGTGGAGAACTGGCCGATGCGGAAAGCGGAAGCTCTCTGGCGTCGTATGCGAGAACGGAAAATTGCAGGTGAGACATTGCTACGCGCGGATTGAACGTGTGTTTGTAATTGATGTTAATCAAAACGCCGCCTACCGTTCCAGCTTACTTAAACTCTCGTTACATCGCGTAACTGTTCATCCGACAAATTAACGGGCCATTTATCAGTAAACGCACCCATCAAACTTTCTTCCAAACCCGTCACGTATGATTTAAAAGAAAAAAAAAAGAAAAAGACTCCGATCTCTTAAAATTACATTTTAATGCGACGGTTTCCATTCATTAATTCCCCGTTTCCTCGAGCTTAATCGTATTTTAATCACGGCAGAGTCGTCGGGTAGCCCAGTAATTGATCGAATCGGCACGCACGTGCGAATCGATCGCGGAAGTAGCCGCTTCTCTCGATGCTCGCGCGCGGATCAAGGGAAAGGAAATTCGCGCGGTTCATCGCATCCCTGCGCCTCTTAATTATTATGCCGAATAATTGCCGTAGTTAATTATTGCGCTCGACGGTGCGTCGGTGCATTTCGGCCCGTGGCCTAGACGCGCTTGCGTGGACGTCACAACGACGTGAACAGGGGGTGAAATGTCACCGCGTCTCTTCACCCTTCGCGTCGTCCGTTCGATCGTTTCCGGTTCGTGGAGACCCAGTGACTGTCACATCTTGTTAGCTGATCAGAAATTCCGATTGCCTAGTTTATAGGTAGCAATTAGAGGATTCTGTGTTTAGATAGTCTCTAATGACTGATTAATTTACTGAAATCTGAAATGCTTTCACAGCGAATGGATTTTAAGCTTTCATATGATCGCACGTGGACGTGTTATATGTGGACTAGTTTTACATAGTACTATGGAAAATCGTCGCGTTGGTAATAATGAATATTTTTGTTTAAAATGTCCATCTGAGTTTGTAACTTTCTACAATTTGTCGAAGTTTTTAATGAGTGTAGTGTTACACGTAAGCTAATTTCCGCCACCCTATCAAATGAACGCGGCACAATGTTCGGAGAAGGCACCACCGCTCAAACGTATATACGCGTTACCATTATTATCAGGACGCAACGTGTCTGTCACGAGACAAATGCAATTGTCCTAGTTTGAAATTAGTTTGACTTAATAGTAGTTGCTAACACTGCAGCAAGGCCAACGCGTTCGTCCCACTTCAAACTCGATTTCTTGATAGTCCGGATTAATTCCACGGTTGAATCACATATGGTAAAACGCGCGAGCTTTTCGTTACACGATCCCTTCCCCTTTTTCAAATTGCGACAACACCTCGTCCAGTAATTCGCTGATTCATTTTTCACCGCGTTCGACAACCGATCGGCCCAGCCACTTGCATTTTCCTTGTTCCACGTGAAAATAGAAAGTTTCGTAAGCAATAAAATCAGTTTTCTTTCCCTACCGGTTCGTTCGAAAATAGAAAGTGTCGGAAGCTAAAAACCAACATTTCTCCGTCGCTTTCGCAACAATCGCAACCGCGAAATGTCAACCAATAAACAATAATTATAGTCATTCTATTTTCTACAATGGCGAGTCGCGTAATTCGAACTTTCGAGTGTACTGTTTAATATTCAGAAGAAACCGCACGCTACGATTAGATTTTTTCCAGAGATCCATCGATTTCGAATGGTTCCTCGAACGCGTCGGGAAGGAGGAATCGTTTCGAACGATCAAATCATAGACTGCGTCGGATAAAGCCGCGTGATTATATCACTTCAGGATAAAGACGATACTCTCTGCGCCACCGATGACCGATAAGATCCCATCACGTAAGCTTCCGCCATTGTTGGAAAGGGATAACAGCAATTACGACGGCGCTGGTCTTATCGAGAATTATATCCCAGTCACGAATCATATACACGCGACGTGCAATCGTCCGTGTCTTATTATTTTAATTTCCAAATTTCCAGCGGTGAAGAACGGCTGAAGTTATATCCACGCGTTAAGAGGTCGAGTCGCGAGAACACGAGGAAATGAGCGCAGAGAGAGGGTGGGTATTGGCGCGTGGCATGCAAGATAGAGTCGCAGTCCGTCTTTTGGTGCTTTTTGCAGTCGGATGAAACGGCAGAGAGACTTTAGCTGGCAAAAAAGAGGTAAAACAGAATCGGAGGACGAATGGAAAAGAATATGAATTGAAACGAGGCCTTTGACGAGGGCAGATAACGAGGATTTGTAAAGAGCGTACCTGATGCGAGGACGCGAAGGTTCTAATTTAAATTTCTAATTACGGAGGAACGTTATTTCACAAGGAATTAGTCTTTTATCATTGCTTCGTGTTACTTTCACCTAACTGTTATTCCATCCGTCGCGTGAAATTGCCATCGCCGTGGATTTTCAGAGAAATCGTGTTTTCCGGTGGCTCGCGTTGTCCGAGAAAAACACGTTTCTTTTACGACGCCATAGATTCTTGACACTTAACATGTGTGAAAATACTTTCGAGCCGCGCGGCGCGCTGTAAACGCGAACGACACTTGCCAGATGATTTATTTCAGGAAGGGAAAACCTCGTGATGTATTCCAATGCGATTCCATTTACGTCTGCGAATTGACTTCCTTGATATTAATATTTAACAGCTGCGCGAGATCAAATATTGCGCGTGTGTTGTTTAACTTTTCCAGGCAGCCGTGCAAGAAACAGCGCGGACGTGGCATTTAGAAGCGCGCGCGTTTTTTTGCCGGGATCTCCAAGAGAATCGCGAGTCCTACATCGAATTCATTAAATCGCAGAATCAGTAGAGTAATGCGGTCACATACGCGGCTTTGTGGAAATTCCGTGGAGCTAAAACTACTCACAAAGGCGCTCATAATTGCACTTTTCTATTCGATCCGCGTATAGTATATGGGTCAGCCCCGTTCCTGGCAAGACTCGGCTTCATGTCGTCCTCTCTCTCTCTCTCTCTTTTTCTCACACACACACACACATACACGCACGTACACGCATGTACGCGACGCTCGAATTTAATTATTGTTCGACAATATTCGACGCTTCGCTGACTGTTCGAACGGCCGCTGCGCTTCAACGAGAACCTTTGAATCTGATTCATTTAATTGGAAAGTATCGAGCACCGCAAACCGGCTGCGAGATTCCTATTCTCCTGTTCGCGTTTAATAAAATAATAAGCAGTAATTGACACGCGAGTGTTCGAAGACCTCTAATTTCTGATTAGAAAAAGATCATTTCGCTTTTTCGACGCTGGAAATCGTACTATCAACCGCCATATTGCACCACCCTACACTAAGGAGTTGAAATACGAATCACACCCCAATGGAGAACCCACTAAACCGGAACCTGCGAGCCATCGTCGTCTTTTGAAACCCTTCGAATCGTCCAATATTTTTCAGACCTCTTAAGGGACCACCCCAACAGTACCTGAAACAAGTTGGAAACTCATTCGCACATGTCGAACAGGGGGCGAGAATCGCTCGACCGCGCCATTCAGCGGTGGCCTTCACGGTGTTCCGCTCGCGAACGCTTCCACAGCCCTTGCTGACTTCGCGTACGTTACGAAAGTGCCCGCTGCGTTCCATTGTTTCGAGCCCGCGCCGCGCATACTTTTCATCGCGACAACCCGCAATTATTGCCGCACGGTGCACACTGCGGGCAGATTTAAATCCGCGGTTTCAATTTCGCGTACACTGCCGGGCAAAAGTTTCGCGACCCGCTACGCGCGTCCACGTACAATACGATTCGATCTGGACACGCGACAGCCTACCATTTAAAATAGAAGCAACGTAGTTGAATTTCTGTTTCGTTGAATACTTCAAATGGGGGTGACAATTGGTACGGTTGAATTTGAGGGGTGCATTCGTCGGATGCGCTGCGTTATATTCATTTAAAAAGATACGTGATAATAGTTGCTTTTTACCTATTTCGCGATTAATTTTCAATCAAACTTTTTCGTTCAACGAAGCACTGATTTCTTCCACTCTTCGAAGCATTTTACGTCGCACGAGTTCGAAATATGCGTAACGATCCCAAACTTGTGGACGGTAGTGTATGTACGAGCACCGAGGCTGATAATCGCGCGGTGGGTAGGTATAGACGCTCGCGGGCCTTTCACTGCCAACGAAAGTCGTCGTCCCTGTCTATCGGACAATGGCAAAAGAAATTTTAACCCCGTTCGTTTCGATGCATTGATTCGTCTCCCCGATAAACGTAAGCGAACAATTAAGGATATGCAATTACCGTTGCTGCCCCTTTATGGGGCCGGAGTGCGCGGCTGAACGTATAATAACATGTCTAATGATAGACAAACCGCAGCACAATTACCGAGAGATGAATCTCGATAGCCTTTTATCGCTGTCCACGTGGGCACCGTGTCGTTAGCCGGGCTTTTTCCCGTCCACCCTCCGTTTCTCTTTCGCTCTTCTTTTGGTTAGACTGTCAAGAGGGTAATTAGGCGGAGATTTGTTAAGAAATCTTCGATACAGAAGTACCGTTTCGAAATCGTACGGATGGATATGTTATCGCGTCTCGATTCTTTGATATGGATTCAAATATTGAATTCCATTTCGCACGGCGTCGCGTATCCGTGAACGATGCTCGCGCGTCAAACAGAATGGATTTTAATTAGAATTCGCTTGCCACCGCACGATAGCCGCGCAGCTGATACGGTGGAGAGTCACCGTTTCGTTTATTCATGCGAGCAGCACGATTTTCGGCAAACAGGAGCACTGCCCTCTTTGATAAGCCACGAACGTTCGCACTGTAACGCATAGTCCCCGTGACAATTAACCGGTCATAAATTACGCGTAGACGCGTCGAAATTATTTGCCCGTGCTAATAGTGTCGTTACGTTTAATTGTGATTGCGAGTGCCGTAGACGCGCGATCGGGTCGCTATTTATTTCGCCAGGATTCACGTTGCATCTGTCGCAGAACCAAAATTTCGTTCGTTATTCCTTTCTTCCCTATTTTCCCTATTTTTTTTTACGACAAAAGGAGGTTTGTTTGCGAAACTTATTTACGACGAATCCCATCGTGGAAAGGATTCGTGACCTTTCGGATTTTCTTTTCAGCAACGGAAACCGCCTCTCGACGAAGTCGTTGACACGCTCAAGTTGTCCCGTGTAGCGGTCTAGTCAGGATCAAAAGATTATATCGTAAAATCCTGCAGAAGCCAGACCCGCGATCGCTGAGAGGGTCATGCTAATCCTGTATAGAGTCTTTCTTTGCTCGTAACGGAGCTTTTCCTTCGACTTCTTACTCGTTTTACGACGCGCACATTTTTCTGTGAATAACAGAAAGAGCGGCGGACTGTTACGCAATTTAATTTATTAATTGACTGGCGGATGACGCGCGGAATTTATTGCTGATATTTTACAAGATATTTAATTGGTATCCAGGATAAACGCATTCGTATAGAACGCCGATATTATAACATTTTCTAACCGTTAAAGGATCTTGAAACGTTCTTGGAGTAATCTTTGTCCTCGGGACACGAGTGCTGCTAAATGCTGACTCTGTTAGATAGAAGAAGGATCAAAAGATTCCTTTGTGTCGAGCGCAATTATACCTCCCTACTTTACTGCAACGCGTTAAAACGTCATTGGCAGCAGCGTGTCTGTGCTCCGTAACGAGTTCTGAAACGTTGCTTGTTCCCTGCGCTCTTTAACAAACTTCCCTCCCGTGACGTAACGAAATCTCGATCGCAAAGGCGCGCGGGAACGCGAGCGAGAAAAATGCCGTTGAGGATAAATCAGAGGAAAAAGTATCCCGCGTCCGACTTTGAAATGCCTTTCGCGATTTAGATTGATAGGGGAATACGATCAAAAGGGGAGAGCCGGGTGAACGTCGGGCGGGAATTGCGTAAACCGGATTAAATGGCCGATAAAACCGTAATGGAAAATGATTAATCGCGGGACCCGATGGTTTAACGGCGTTGCACCGAGCCGAGGTGAAAGAATTCGTTGATTTAGGTAAGACCCTTGGCAACCAGCACGTGCCGAAGGCTATTCACGAGCGTGGCCGTAATCACAGCGAGGCGGAACGTAATTTCCATCAACGGTTGCTCCAACCGCGGGATAATCGTCATCCGACCCGAGGCCAGCCGTTTACGAAGCTTTTGCCGGGCCCGAACGTTAATCTCCAATTATTATACTCCCCAAATATTTCGCAACACCCAACGGGGGAACACCGCTCGCAACGATCCGACGATGGAATCGAAGTGAATGTCCCGTCGATCGATCCTCCTGCATTATAATCAGGGCGACGCGTTCCTTCGAACGGTACGCGGACGAGCGACGCTTTTTCGCTTGCAAAATGTGAAAGGTGCTTCTTTCCCTTCTTTCCTCATGTTTTTTTTTGTGTTTTTCTTTTTTAAATAGCAAGCGCGGGTAGCTTCGGAGCTCGGATTTATCTCGATGAACTTTAACAGAGTAAAGGCTGTCGACGCAGACGGATAAGATGGATTGATATTGCCGGCGGTGGAAAAAGCGAGAGAGAAATTAAGAAAAAGGATCGGCCGAAATATAATGAACCGAGCCGGTAATTCACGAAAGGGCGGGATAATACGCTCTCTCGTCGAAGGAATTCGGGGCCATTGACATTGACGAAGCGGCAAACGCGATGTCGGATCTGGCCCGTGCGCCTCCTGGAAGAGGATTAAAAAAATGATTGGATTGCGTTCCAGTCGCGTGGAATCGATTTTTCACGCCGGTAGAAACGCTGGTAGAAATTCGGCAAGACGAAAGAGAGCGAGTTGGCCGCGGAATTCATTGCCGGAGGTTTTCGCAACTTTCGTCGCGCCATCACCGCGGGTTTCGTACCTTTTTTCCTTCGAGCCGCAACATCGTAGACATCTGGGTGTAATGTTGCGGTTTTTCTTTCAGCCGCGCTGCAGCTCGAAATATTTCGCGCGTGTACGCGTCGTTGATGGGAAGCTAAGCACAACGGGGGTGGAACCGCCTAATGGCCACGATTTGTTTATCCTAATGCAGAAATAGATCATGAATGAGCGTGCATCCCGAAGAACGGTACGACGCGTTACATTTTTTCACGTTGCTATTCATTTTCGTAAGCAGAAGAATCGATCGATTGTTCGTTTGAAATTTAGTTCGTTTCGTTTAAAAGTATCGCCAGGCGATAAGCATTTTGTACGATGGAACTGCAATTCTTAACAACTCCGCGCCATTGGAACGGATAAAAGAGGCTGACAAGCAGCAACGGACAAGCGTTGGAAAACAATGGTCCTCTTGTATCTTCATCGAGAGCCTTGGCAAGCGTTTAGCAGATTCAGCGTCGCGATTAAAGGCACGCCGTGGCACTCTCCGCGTCCGCGGAGAGTTGTCGGCGCGAGTTACCCCGACTGCATAGCTTGCCCGCGGAAATTGCACCTGTCGACCGCAGCCTGCGCGCACCTATCGATTCCCTTCGAATTAAACAGCCACCGATTAGCACCGATTTACTTTCTACTGTAAAATCGATACGCTTTCCACGCGCCTCCGTTTCGTTCAATAATTCATGCTACGCCAGGAACGCAGCTCTCATTCCAAAACTCGAATCACAATCGCGGGCCACTGTCCGGTTGCGTAAGCTGTTTTTTTCTTAGGAGTAACTGTTTCTATGATTAGTTGAAAGTTTCATGAATCTCGGGGCGAGAGAAAGGACGGGTCGACCGGTAAGATTTTCGAAAATCTCGATTTTCTCGCTGCACTTCTCGAGCGCTGCACAGTCGTCATAAATCAGAGGGGAACCTGGCGCATCGAAAGGTACAAGAGGCGAAACAATGAACCGGTTAATTAGACGCTGATGACACAGAGAACCGAGACACGCCCTGACAAACGAGAACATTACGCGTGACGACAAATTGCAGTTTAGAAAGCGCGCAACATTTGACTGCGCGCACGTTTCTTTCGGTACCTGAGAATGTTCTGGCCTTCCGACGAAGGACAATAGCGGCGACGAACAGACCGCGTGTTCTTTTCGATCGTTTGCTCGTGGGAACGTCGCTGGATCGCTTACACGCGGAAAAATCGCGACATGCTAACGGACCATTAAATGGACCATTAAATCGCGCATACGCGATGCGATCGTACCGTAACCTTGGGGTTTGACAACGGAATTCGAAGTGCGGGTAGAAATTGCAAACGCTCCTTCAATTTCCTCTGAACTTCTGCGGCTGACTTCGTCGATAGACCAAGTAGGTAGCCAAAGCGTTTGGTAACTCGTTCGCGAAAGATTTTCTTCTCCATCTTGCAATCCAGGATCTAAGTGGGGTCTGTTCGTGAGTCACAGTACTTCGGATACGTTACAGATTCAATAAATTTGCGTATGAAACTAGCTTTGGAAAAATAAACGTGGAAATAGCGATAGATCGAAAGGGTTTCGTGTCCTTCGCGCGATCTTTATGCGAGTAATAATTCAGTCGGGAATTATAATTCCCCTGAAAATCGTAACGTTCACTTTCTACGACGGCGCGCGGCTATTATACGGAGCCTGATGCAAATCGTCGGATTTATTATGGCGCGGGACGGGTATGCATATGAGGGGATATTTCGCGTTTCGCGGGCGGATACACCCCGTTGATTACGCTTCTTCCGTCTCTGGCTGCCCTTTCTCCGGCTGTCTCCTTCGACTTTTGAATTTCACGCCATTGTTGTCCTGGAAGGATGCCGCCTTCGAGCCCGTTGCACGTCGCGATCCGCAGAAATTATGGGGCCATCGGTTTGTTAACGTTACGAAACGAGCGGCTACGATTACGGCATCGATTTCGATTTTTCTCTCGCTGCGCCGCTGAGTTTCTACATTTCTGGCTTACGGTACGTACACACGCGTGATTACGTTCGCGTGCACGTATAAACGGAGGAACAGCAATTTTCTCCATAATTCTGACAATATCTGTGCGTCCATCTGAAAGTAAAAATGTTTAAATTTTCCAATTCCTCAATGGTTGGCATTAGATTCTTGTCAGGAGTACTGTGCATTAGATCTCACGATGAGATACGGGCTTGGTTATTTTCCCATTGTTGTTCATTTTTCGAGACAATGAATTCCACGTTCAGAGATAAAGAAATTTATTAAATGACCGACACTCGCAATCACGAGTGGTGGAATTTATTATTATACTTAGGTCCCGGTTGAACCGACACGATGTTATCTCGCCCGTTTTCCATCCGCGCGGTTTATCATTATCGTTTCAAGAACTGTCATTTTCTGCGAAATTGTGGGAGGAAGGACGGAGTTCAGCCTAGAAACGTATTTTTTTCCCCTGGAAGCACATCCAGGCCGATTAGTGGTGTGTCAGATAAGAACGAGGTACGTCCTTCGGATAAGTATCGAAGCAAAGAGCGCACCGGAAATTGGACGCACTTCCAGAGATGAACATCACGCTGTTCATCGTGGAACATCCGCAATTTCCTTTCGATATTACAGGTACGTCTCTCGAACAAATATACGACCAAAGATTCAACGGTCGACCGAAGATTCGAGATAATTATAGAAAGCTGACGAATGAAAATTTGTTTGCAAGACCTGTCAATTACGTACAGTATAGTAATTAAGAAATTACCAGTTCTGTCCCTAACGATAGGCAACACACGATACTCTCTAGCATACGTGGTTTGAAGTTGAACGCGTATTTTTGGTGCGTTCACAGATGCGTTGTAACATTCGTTGCAGGAACACGCATAAATTTCACGATTAAATTTAAAATAAGAACGATTAAATATATTTAATTATTTGTATTTTAATTTCTAAACGTACACAAGAAATAATGACGCTCCAAACGATTAAACAAATTTTACTTTGAGACGAATCTCAACTCGATAAGATTTTCAATACCTGTCGAAGGGAATACGCGATGCGCTCGCATCTCGATAGATTGCGAGCAAAATATAAATCCATCTGACGTCAAATTGAACAGTACGCTTCGCAGTTCACCGTCGTGGAATTCGGATTCCTCGAGTCCCCTGCTAGGAATCGCTGGCTCGTTACCGAGGCAAATTACATTCAAATCTTATCGCGTATATAGAATTGCTTTGAGGAGCTTATTGCTCGTAGCTTCGAAGGGGACGCAAAAAGTGTGCTACCGGAATCAGGCTGGGAATTATCCCTGGTACAAGTATTCCTCAGTTCCATCTTCAAAGCGAGCGCGAAGCGCACATGAATACAGACACCCGATCTATCCTTAAACATTTCACGTACTATTTCACATCGTACACGTGAATAAATGGAATTTTAATCAAACTTCCAACTCGCGACTAGAATTAGCGCCAGCTTAATAAACGAGTATCAAATTCCACCATTTTTCATATAATTTCACGACGATAATTAATCTGATCTTTCCACTGCTTTATCTTGTATCTACAAGTGTCCCATTGACATTTGAACATCGTTACAATTTAAATACACCACGCACGTGGTGTGTAATTTCGAGCAGAGACACCTACGTGCTCGTTCGCAACGAGCAGTGTTAACGTTGAATAAGCGTTCGAAATAATCATCGATGCCCAATCGTGCCACCGATTCGGCGCGTTATCCCGCCGATTTAATTATATCTCGATCGAGTTTGACTCTCTGATATCTCCGCAATCACGTAATCAATCGCGGCCTGGTTAAACGAGCGAACCTCTCTTACGGCATTCACTTAGCAACAACCGGCCATTCAATGAAGCGTTACTTTCCAGCGCTTTCGCAAACGCAACGGATCGACGTCCCTCCACTATCATTAGACCCAAGACCAGCTCGCCTAATCGCTTCCCCGATCGTTTATACGCCCCGATACGCGGCTCGATCGCGGTACGTAAGCCCTGATCGACTTTTCTTCCTTTTCCTCGCTTTGCACCCCTCGCCACATCGCCCTCTCCACCCCCCACCCCTAACTTTTAATTCACCGACTTTAATACGCCGACTTTCATTCATAACTCGCTCCAGGAAGCGTACACGATCGAGAAACGCTCGTTTCCTGGGACCGGCTTCCTCGAGTTTCCGCGTTTCGATCGTCCCCGTTTTCCGTCCGGCGGTCTGTTGGCTCCGCGAAAGGGGATGCACTCGAGCGTTGCACGGTAACGCGCAGATGCATACGCGCCTTTATGGTTTTATGGGTCGCGCGAAAGGTCACACGTCGGCGAGTTACGCTGTCGCGTGGCTCGTCTGTCATGTCGCGCGGATGCACCGATGGTTATCCGTCGCTGGTATTCGTTCGTTCGCGTTAATTGGGCGGAGGAGTTGGTTACCCTTGCGCAACCGATTTCTCCACGATATTAAATTGTCTAACGATAAGAGAAAAGTGAACCTTTTCGTGAAACGAATTATGAATAATCTCACTTGAACCAATACTCGTTTAACGTTCATCGTCCCTCTTTCTGTTTCAGGTAAGCATCGCGCGATTGTAAGACACCTCGGCCTATCGTGGTAGCAATTGAAACAGTAAATCGCGGCGTAAGTACGCTCTACGGTTTTAAGGCTCGTCCAATCATCATAAAATAGTGTCCAAGAGCGAGTCGTTAGAGAAGGGTGGAACAGGGGTTCAGAGGGTTGGGGACGCGCGATTTGCATTTTCATGGGCGTACGTAGAGAGACGCGGGTTATCCACCTTCAAGGTGGACCGCATTTCGACCCAGTCCCCTCGCGACGTGGATCGCGAAAAATGCGAGCCACGCCGCGCTCGTCTGCCTACAGGTGCGCTTTTATCTGACGCTCCACGCGCGATCTCGCAGACTCGTGTACCGTTGGCGAAACGCTGGCTGCGTTTTCGGGATATTTCATTGAAATCAGGTGAAAGTCGAGGCATTTCGCGAGGAAACGGGTTGCGTCCACCTACCACGCGCGAGAGGTTCGAAGAAAGGCGATCGAATTTGCGTTTCGAAAGGGGAACGCGTATCAGGGTTGACGTCGGGAAGATGGAGGGTTCCGGCGATGAAAGAAGAGGGATTTGCATGCTGTTTCGACGGACGTAACTTTATGCTCCATTGTTGGGATTACTTTTACCGTCCGGACGAGTGGTTGGCGAGCAAGTAGGTGTGATCCCAGGGAAATGGATCTGAAATTACTTTCACTCCAATTCGAAGATATCGTTCGCAAATCGGACGCGTTTAACACGCAACGCGGTCTGAATAGCGCCGCGTGATTTACGATCCATCCGACCTCTCGATCACGCCACGGGGTATCTAGTTCGAGGGATAATTATCAGGCGTGCATTGTCTTTAATACCATCGCGGGTAACCAACCTGGGAACCGCGCGATAACTGTAATCACGAGCAACGAAGAGCATCGATTTTTATTTTCTAGCTCGATGGGAGCCGGAGTCGTGAGAGCTTCGTTCCCGCTGTCGATTCGACACGTAGATCATCGTCGTTTCGTTTTGCGTCACGTTCGATGCATCACGTACACGCGATCACGTGCCGGTGTCGGAATTAGTTGGTCAATTTCTGAGACGCGATGATTCGCGACGCGACGGTTCCGAGCGGCTCCATCGCTACAAGGGGAAATTAATAATTTCTCTTAATTCCTCCTGATTAATATTGTACCGCGGCTTCTGCAAGCTTCCGAGTGTCCACGTTCGCGATGCACACGATCTACAGGCTTGCGCAAAATAACGGTGCAACTACCGCGGGACTAAATATCGAATTGGGAACCAAAGGGTTGTTTTCCGTTTCTTAATCTCTGCGTGACGATACCTCGAGCGATCTTCAACTGAATTATCAGACCGTCGATATTTTTTAAAGCGAAGCTACAAATTTTTATTGCGACCGTGCAATATCTCGTATGTACTTTATGTACTTTAATGAAGTCGCAGACGATGGAAAAGGGAATCAGAATCCGCGGAGTGCGTTAACTCCGCGAGGGGTGCGTGGTACGCGTATTGATAAAAATGGAATTCCATCGGGTTTATGGCTAAATTTGGCTCTCGTCGCGTCGTGGCCGCGTTTCTACGTTATCATCCGCGCTCGCCTCGTAATCCAAACAGTCGTTAAAATCTCCGGCTATACAGGAGGTTACAGCAGATACGTTTTACAGCCACTTCGACCTTCCCTCCCCTCGCGAGAGTTCGCAATAAACGAGGGACAGATAATAAAAGCGGGAGACCATAATAAAAAAGCGCATTCTTTCGTTATCTGTTCAAACGTAATGGCGGGGCACCGCGATGCGTTTACAGGCAGCGCGTTTAGACGCATCGCGGAATGGGTCCTTTCTGATTAATCCTCGCCCTTAAAACCGAAAGCACTCCCGACGCGTAGGTGTAAATAGTCGACATTAATTCGCATGATCAAAGAAATTAATTCGCATGATCAAAGCTTCTTGTAACAAAACGGATGAAACCTTTGCATTCGCGAATCAATAAAAAACGTCGTTGCTTCGATTAACGAATCAATCGTTACGCAATTGGACCGTTTCATTTTCTGTAACAGTACCTTCATCGATGTACAGTTAATACATAATGAATTACACGTTCGAGAATGGAGAATCAAGGTAGTGATTAATCGATTAAGATGAAGAGAGTAATGAGGCAGGTTCTAATAGCTTCTTTCCGATTGTACGCTCGTGTTCTTCGCGATGATTTACGATCGCGCTCACCTTTCGAACAATTGACGCGCGATTCGCCCGAATTCCGCTGGAAGTTCGAATTCTAATGCAGACGGACAGGGGAAAGCCTCCAGAAGAAGAGATTTACAGCGAAACTCGGCGATGCACTGATCGAAACCACGCTTTGCCACACGCATACGCGCGTTTCTCTCGATTTCAAATCACGACGATAGCGGCCCATTAATTTTACGATGATCCCGCGACTCCCACGATCCGATACTAAGAAACTGATAGTTATCTGCGCGTATAATCTTACACACAGGGCGGGGATTACTCATCCCATTAAGAATCATTGAAATCCGCGACTACCGCGGCGGGTTCTGCGCGCGTAAGAAGAACGACGCGTCGTAAAGGTCTCCTCTCGGCGGGAAATAAACGAAACGCTGGGTGAGAAACCCGGCGTCCGAGTTGACTCGCAGTTTTCGTGCCCGCAAAGTGGCAATCGGTCGTTTATCGCTCGTAAACCACCGCGTCTCCTCGCGGAACTCGAAGCGCGAAAAGTCGCCGCTATTAGCGACGCATTAATTCTCCGCGTAGCGCCTGGAACTGCGTTACGTTCCATCGTTTCGCGAATAAACCGCGCACACGGGCTCCAAGAATACCGCGGGAGTTTGTTACTTCTCGCGGATCAAATTTCTCCGGCCATTTCGTTAAAAGAAATATTCGCTAACCGTCCGATCTTTTTCTCTGCATAAAAAACAGCATTTCCATTTTCACCCCGATTATCCAATACCGTAACGTCCCTATACCCTCTCGAGTATTCTCAAAAAGAATATTCAGCGCCGCGTGCGCACGCGGAAACACAAAGTGTATCCACTCTTCAATATTCAACCGCTCTGAATCTCGTTAACTATTCAAGTGCTCCTTGGTACTCGAAATGCGATTCAAAGGACTCGTACAAATTGACCGCCGTGTACAAAGGGAATCGCGCACAGCTAACAACGAGCAGAAATGAACAAACCCCTTTCGTACCAGTCGAAAAACAAACATCCCAATTCGCTCGCACCGCAGTGCTGTGCATTACTAATACCCGCGTCGTGCACGTTAGCGGGTAGCCAGCGTTGCGATTTTGCGGTGCATCAATTCTGCAGGATGAGTCCAAGGCACTCCTGTCGCGGAAAATGCACCCAACGGTCCCAAGCCGCGGATATCTTTATCCGTGACCACGTCCACGTCCTAATAATTATTCATTCGCGTTCTCTCGAGCTCTGTTCAGAGAAAGACCGTCTCACCTGGGTTTTTCACCCCGTTTTTTCCACCTCTGCGATGTCCACCGCCGAGTGAAGTTCGCGGGGGTTGTTTAATCATAATTAGCGAGGTTATTAGCGACTCCCGCTGTCGTAGCGCCCTCTCTCCCTGAGAGCTCGAGGGTTCGCTCCCCGGGAAAGGATAATTGCTTGACCCGCTTGGCTGGATCGCACTCCGCGTTTCTAGATACCGGGACAGGGTGAGGAATCGCGGTCCGTTCGGAGATTGAAAGATGCATGGTTAAGAGCACGGCTTCTGTGCGCGTTGCTATCGCTGTAGCGCAGGCGGAATTAATGGAGGGACGTTGGTTTTATTCGGCCGGTGGAACGGACGGTCGAGCATGCTGATGGAACGTCATTAGGAACGAGATAATGTGGAATTGTTGAAGGAATGCGAAAGGGTTCGCTCGAGGGATAGTCGGATCGTTGTATCGAGCTTGTTCGCGTTGATTTATGCGAATATTGAAACGTCTGATCGCGCTCAGCGATGTTCTCGTGCATCGTTATCCGACGTATCCGTTTGTAGAGACTGGGCGTTCCGAAAATGTAAAGTTTTTCGTGTTTCCTCGCGCATCTCGTCCTTCGTTTGCATCTCGCATTCCAGGTTCGTTGGAAAAAACGCCCCGCAATCCCAGCGGCAAACACGCTGAACGCGTTCACGATCGGCGTCACCGTTCCAACCGGTGCGCAGACCCAACGGGGATGATAAAAGCGAACGAGGACACGCGGCTGGCTCAGAAATTAAGGACAACGGCCACGGTACATCCTTTCGCGTAATGAACGAGATTACTCCGGGCTAGCGTTGCGCCGGCACTCGCCCCAAACATAGACACGCGAGGCACGAGCAACCCCATAAACCCCGCGGACGGGCACTAATGGCGCAATAAGCCAGCCAGTGGTGGAGTGATCGCGCGTGCGACCGTTCCTCGTCGCAACGGCTCCTCCTCTTGCCCGTTGCGGGTTCCCGCTTCGCTTCGTCATTTCCACGGGGTAAAAAACGTGGAGAGGAAGAAATAAAAGGTGGAATCCCTCTGTTGCGAAGGCCAGTAGGCTGACACGAACGCGGAATATCGCGCCTTTACGGTTTACTGCCACCATAACGATGACTTTGATTTAGTACGCCAGCGTATACGAGGCGGATGCCTACTAATGTCTCTGAATAAGAAACGATTCGGCTCCGCTGTTGCTCGGATACATTTTTATTGCTAACGCGAGTAATTAGAAGCGGTGCGCGGTCGCATAAAATTTGATCGCTCCTCGAGGGAGGACGACTACGATCGAACGCGTTCAATTCCGAGTATCGAATTTTACTTTTGCGCCGAATTGCAGTTTGCGCGTTCCGATAGAAAAGTAAGAATAGAACGCAGGGGTAGAGGGGGAGCGGGGTGGGTTCCACAGCTTCCACGAATTGACCGTCGATGCGAGAACCGTACGATCTATGCGTTGAACCGAAAGAGTAGCAAACATTTTAACGAGGAAACAGCGGCCAAGACGTTTCCGCGAGAGCGTAGGTGATCGACCCCGCGGCTGAAACCTTCTTTCCGGGGAAATTCGCGGTGATATAGTTGTTGACTCACGACACGATCCAGCGATTCGCTCGAGGGCCGAATAATAAACTGCCCCCGCCGTTTGATAATAAACCCGCTAATGGGACAGCGTGTTCGCGTCGTAAAAGCTAGGCGAAATATAGAAACAATTCGTTTCCGATGCGGATCGCGTACCCGTCCGGGATTTCCGCCTCTCGGGTCCGCGCAGTCGGAAGCGAACGAGAACCGCCGCGGAGGCCAACAATGACGTCGAACGGCTCGCAACGCCCGCCAGCCACCTTCGGATTATTATAGGCCCATCATTCCCGAGCTTCGTTAGAGACAACGGCGCGAGCGTGTTGCTCGCATTTAAACAGGACGCGCGCGTAGCTGTTTTACGATCGAAATATATTATGCGAACGCCGATCTGTGTACGTGCGTGTGATTTTCCGCCGCCGTCGCGAATTCGAAATGCAACCCCGTTCGGAGAATTTCATCGCGGAACGGAAATGTGGTTTCCTCGCAGCGGATAGCGAGAATTTCGCGAAATAATAGCGAGAGTGCAGCGTATACGTTTGATTAAAGGAACCAGAGGTGGTTTCAGAGATAGCTCCGACGAAGTGTATTTTTAAAGAGAAAGGAGATACCACGGTGCTAATTACACTCCAAAACAGCGCGATATTACGTAGCAGGCGGTAGAGAAGCCATAACGTAGAAAGTTTTACGCGTACGGCTGTAAACGCGAAAACTTCGCACCTTCTTCGTTTCGATGGATGTAGATAGACGCGATGGTGCATCGATGATTTAACGCGCGCGCAACTTTGATGGGAGATCTTTGCCGTGAACGTCGAGTTTCCTATTGGAAACTTTCTGCTTTCTACCTACTTGTATTCCATTAATTAATTGTACGAGAATTATGAAATCGGAAGACGAGTACCTTGGAGAGAAGAAAGGGGTACCGAGAACAATTTTATTTACACGCGTTGGCGCAGCAATTTAAATCGCGTCTGGACAGGTGGAGATTTTCAAGCAGCTGGAGGAGCGCGATTGCCGCAACTCCTCCTCGCCAATTAAGGATTAAGCAATCAAAGTACTTGGCGATGTCAGATCGCGATGCCCGTTGCGATCTTCTCGAGCGTACAGTACACAGTCGCGTCCGATCAAAATAGAATCGCGTACAAGAGGAGAGGAATGACGAATGCGTTGATACGTCTACTTTCTTCGTGAAAAATGATCAGAATCAAGTAGACTCGCGGCTCGCGAGGTGAAATACCGCGCGTTCAGATCGGATCTAAATGAGATTCTTAAAAGAACACACTAAATTCTCACCGCTGCGACCCCTGTCCCTTTCCATCGCGGCGACCTCGGCCATTTTTATCAACGCGCGGCGAAAAATTCTATCGGAGCCAGGAGAATCGCGAGTCGATGGAAATGGCGCGTTCTCCGCGAGGCAGGGCGAGCCGTTGAGATTCCTGTCGTCGAAAAGCGAAAGCGTTCTCCAGGGACTAGCGAACGGTGAAGTGTAAAGCGTCATTCCAGCCGGTTCGTTTATTTACGTTCGGTAATATACGATCGTCCATTATCCGTGCAACCGTCGGCCGCATCCGGAGATACCGTAATCCCATTTACACACGGCCTTTGCCAATTTATACGGGCCGCGATAATGGCGTCATTTAAACAGAGCCGTACGTCTCGTTCCGGCATGTTATTTCGACCTTATTCATTCCGCGTCTTCCAGGAACGTTTCAATCGCGAGATCGAACCGGATGGGGGACTGCAGCCACTGGAGGATTCGCGTTTCGCGAGCGACACGAGTCGGTTCGATCCGCCGAATAACGCGCCGTTTCTCTGAGAAATCGACGCAGCGTAGGGCGCGTCTCCTCTCCACACTTCTATAAATTGGATTTCGCGACTTTACGGTCGCGATCGAATAAAGCAGGTTGCATTAACGCTGCTAACGGAGGGGCGATATAATATTCGTTTGAGATTCACGATTGTATTCTCGACACGCGTCTGCATTTTCCACACGTCCGTTACGTAATTATTGCACGCAGAGTCACCTGCGTTTGCACAATTTATATCTGCACGCCAGGAGAGAAACATCTCACTCGCAGCTTTTTACAAGCGTACCTTTCGCAGATCCGCGGATAAGATATCATCGGTACGAGATCGATCGCTGGCGATCGCGTTACTTTTACGTTTTGCAACGCGAGCATGGAGTTGCTAATTAAGGCGGGGATATTTAACGCCGCGCAGATACGATCTTTGCAAATTAAAAGGGTGTACGAGTTACGACGGGTAAATAAGTAGCAGAAATACCGAACCTTTCGTTTAACTTTATTATTTCACCTCGCCGAGTCGATCGGAGCGGTAATCGAGAGTTCGATGCGCGTTCGCGTATCGGACGTTCCTTCTAAATAGAATCCGCGCGGGTGCGCCGTCGAAACGTTAAACCGCGACAGATTCGTTTCGAATCGAACGACGATCGGTGGCTACGCGAGCGATCCCGAGCGAGTAAGTCGCAATTCGACGTCCGCGATAACGTTATTCAGAGATTACACGCTCGTAAAATAGCTCATCGCGGAACGAGGGGAATTGTAAGCGATCGAGACCGTGCGAGGGACGATAAATCGAAGAAATCGAGCGCGGAACAGCTGTGTACCGTTTCGCGGAGGGAATTGTACGCGTTCCCGATTCTACAAAGTCATAAACGATAGGACTCGTAAAATATCGACGGTGCTTAGTATCGCGCGTCTGTTCATTAATTAATTAATGCCCGGATTAAGCTATGTGGAACGGTGATTACGGTGGACGATGATTTAAACCGATAATAATTTACGGTGTTCCGCGCGGGTTCGACAAAAATGACCGCGTCTATAAATAATCCCCGCGCACGTTTATTAATATACTGAAAAGATAATTCCTGTTGAATTTATCTTAATCGTATCCATTATAATCTTTATCCGAATATTTATCAGTCCCGTAATATCGACGCGCGTATTTATATTCCGGTATTCGTGTTCCCCAGTGTATTCCGTCCCGTTAGTTCTAGCTCTATAATTTCTACCGAAGACGTGGATTATCTTAATGATCGTATTAAAGAGTCGTTTCGCGTACTTGCTTAGATACGCGGTGCTTAGAAGGAGATCGTACGCGTCGTGAGAGTTAATTAAACGGAGCTTTTCTTTCCGGTACGCCTCGTCGTAAACTTTTGTCGCGAACGATACGTTTTTCCCTTGGCGAGCAGATAATTTGTAAACGCGATACGATGGACACGGAAAATTATCGGGGGGAAAAAGGCGATCGAGCCTCTACTGAAGACGCGAGATGTTAAACGACCACGACCACCGATTACCCGCGGAGATCTCTCGATATTACCAATAAATTCCATTTAATTCCTTTTTATACGGCCAGGGAGAAAACAAACAGTGGAACGGGGAGTCGAACGAGCGCATCGCGTCCTCGCCACTCGTCTATCCGCTCCACAAGCGATACAAGTCCCGCTGCATGCGGAGGCATGTTGCGCGAGGCGTACGAGCGGATCCCTGCATTCGTTATGTGAATTGCGTTCACCTCGTACGCAGCATGGTTCGTGCAGGCCCGCAGGTTCCCTATGTTAATATTTTCGCCGGCGTATTAGAGACAAGCGCACGCGAAAGCGAATAATCCCGTAATAATTCATAGGCGATTGCTCGCGCGCCTGCATGTAAAGGTATCAGGCGAGTGTTGGCTTAATCGAGTTTGACGGACGGGGCGTGCCAGGAACTGATTATCGTACAGTGACACGTTACGGACTGCAGAGCTGTTCTAAGGTTCTAAAGCCGCGAGCTCGAACCTTTCCACCCTTACGATCGCGAATGTTCGCCAGTCAATGTTCTTCTTCGAAACAGGGATGATTTTCCTGAGTGAGTTTCGCGCGATGCCTTCTCGTTAGGAGCTACAAAGTTGCACTTTCGATTCAGCTTAAAATAAGTGGATCATTTCTTGGGTTTTTCTATGTTTTATCTCTAACAATTATTATTGCTTCAGACATCTTCTGTAAAGTGTTACAAGTAGCCGAGGATAACAATAATTCCACAGTGTTCTAAAAAAATTCTAATCTACCAGACGATACGAGGATTATAAAAAGCAATCGACAACTATCATCGTGAATGCTGGCATACGTATCTCGCTCAACCCATTTGTTTCTCATCGATCATAGCTATTCGAGGAGTCCAAAGGACTTTAACCAAAGTCTCGTTCATTAATTAACCAGCACTTTTACCGTCGAGTCCCCACTCGCGTTCTTCCGCTGACGTAACTGGAGAACGCAGACACGGTGGCGAATTCCTCGCGCATGATACGTCGTCGGTTCCTGTGCGTGCGAACGAAACAACTGTGCGTTCGCGTGGCTCAGCGAGAGCCCTGGAGGGTAAGGGAGAGACTTCCTCGCGGCCACTCTCTAGAACGAGCGATCGAAGGCGCGCGAGTAAAGGGTGGCGATTGGGAATGGCGATTTTTAGCGGTGCCCTCCGCTATTCCGCGGGTTCCACGCTAGCCGTCCTTCTCGAACGGCCTCTGAAAGACTTCGACGCGTGATAAATGGGCTCGATAAAGCGTTGAAACGAGCCGGCGAATACAGGGAACGCGTGCTCGTACATGCTTCGAGATTACTCGTTGCTTGGCCTGCATTTGCGACGAATGAGACTTAACTTCAGATAGTTTAGAGTACGATTCTTGTAGCAGTATTCTTAATAATCATAGAGCAGACACAAACAATGTGGAACGTGAGATAAGAATGCGAAAACCCACATCCAGTGACGGATGCTGTGGTGAAATAGCGGTTCTCGCTTCGATACTGGTTCCAGCGACCAGTCGGGACGCGATTCGTATGAAACGCCGATAAACGCGAGGGAAACCGAGATATAAATTGCCAGGACACGGGGAAGAGATCGATGTGCGCGTAGCGCGAAACGACACGGCGGGCAAAAATAAAGTAGTCGATGTTCGCGGTTCGTTAAAACGTATTCATAGTCCAGTGCCGCGATTTCAGTGGAAATTTCATACAGTGCCCGATACCATCTGCAAAAGTTATTTATGCGATGGCTCCCGCGCGTAAACCCGATTTCATTGCGTTGCCCCGCGTAGCCGCGCGACGCTTTCCAGAACTCCGTAACGATTCGAAAACGCCGCTCCAATTCGTCGGAGAACCGTAAACGCCGCGGCTGATGCGTGACGCGAAATAGAAACGGCGATGGAACCGTCGACGATCTTTCGACGATTCTTTAAGTGCGCCTACGATTTGAAAATATAATAAAAAATGTTCGTATTCTGAAAACTGCTTCGAAAAATTAGTCGTTCTCGTGTAAATTGAGATCGAACGCGCAGGTGCTTTTATCCGATCGATCTTTAAATATTTCTGTTAAACGCGGTGATTGTTAACGTTTCTAAATATAGTGGAACTGGTTCTTGGATACCGCTTAAACGTTCGTTGAGCCCGATACTACAATTCTTATTAACCTGTCACTTCATAAATTATTCATTTATCGTGGGATCTACGGAATCTGTTATTTAAAAGGATTTCTGATTGGACTTACACCCCCGACACCTTCAACGAAGCAAAACAAATTCAACTACCATTGTGATATCGGTCGGATCGATAAGAAAGTGGCGATCTTCAGAAACGATAACAGTCGTTAAACTGTACAGAAGTCCGTAGCCAGGCTGGGCAAATGAATTTTTCACCGTCGACCACGGGCAGCGACAAATTGCCCATCAGAAATTTTGACAAGGACAATCGCCTGTATACGGGGAACGTTCTCGTTTCTGCGATCAGTTAGCTAGAAACCTTTATTAACCTGTCACCTCATAAATTATGCATTTGTCGTGAAGTGGAGGCCCCGTGAAACGGTACACGGGTTCACTCTGACCCGTTACATTTTTAATTATGCCCCCGTCGTACGGTAACAAGGCGGGAAAGCAATTTCGCGGAACCCAGGGGGAGAGAAAGGGGTACGAGCGTCTAAGATTCATTGTTTCTCCCTTAACGACCACCGCGTCTGAACGTATGACACGCGAATAGATAAGTCTGCAACAGAAATATGGCACGCCCGATCGTTAAAATACCAAGGCGCGGTGTACGCGATAGTGGTTGATTAAGATGCTTTTCTTTTTATTCGCGGCCGGCCAAAAATGCTGACAGCCGTTCGCGAGCGCAATGATTCATTAGAACGGAACGCGAACGATGCAATAATTCAGTCTTGTAAATTAGATTGCATTCCTATTACAGAACGGGGGAATCGTGTACTCTACGAGGTACGATACCAAAGAAACAACATTGTTAATCGATTGACCGTCGTCGATGAAAATTTCGATTCCCATTTTCACATTGGAGAATACAGAAAAGTTGAAAAGAATTCCTTGGCCCTGTACAAATCAACGTAAAAATCTCCGCTCTCCGTATCCTGGGGAAACAGCGTTAATCTCGATGTAGTATCGAGACAATTAAAGCCGCGCTCGACAAGGAGGGAAGCGGCGTGGAGCACCCTCCACGCTGCGCACAGTCTCGAAAGGGAGCGAAAGGCCCTTGTGCGAGAGACGAGAGAGCAGCCGAGTAGACGGGAACAAAAGACGGATCCGCTTCTTTTCCATCAAAGTCCAATTACCACGATAGAACGGAAGGGTCCGTTAAATCTGGTTCTCCGACAGTCGGCGGACCCCTTTTTCTCCCCCTCGTCGCGGCGCGCAAGTCACTGGCTCGGATTGATCTGACCCGAGACGTTTCTCGCGCCCCTGCCTTTCGAACAACCGGCACGCCACCCCGTCGAACGTTTAACCCGCGATTTTTCCGATATCCAGCTACCTTCTGGATGACGAGTCGAGCGTGTGAGTCACGCTGACGAAGGTTCAGTCATCGCACGGGTGAATTGATCGCGATAATTGTCGCGATACAGACAAAAATCATTTCTTACGTTACCATCGAGAAACAATTCCGTGCAGTATGCGCACCATCGTCGACTTAGAAGAAACACCGTTACTAATTCTAGAAAACGTCACAAACCGATCGCCCTCGAACGGCACCCTGGCAGAGTCCCTTCCCGTACAGGACAATAACAATTTCGCAATTGGGTCGTCGGCCAATTATCTTCGATCGTGGCCGGTCGTTAATCGGCGAGATAAGCGAGCCAGAAGTCCGTCCGTGGTATCCTCGTGTCCGACAGGTGTGTATATAATATTCGCGCACGGGGATCACCTGGAATCTTGACCGATCTCACCTTCTTCGCGTCCAAGCTCGTCGCCGCTAGCCCTTCGCTGGCCTTCCGCCGCGATTACCATAATCACAAGTGGATTATATATTTAAGCTAATTGCACGTTCGTACGCGGCCGCGAACCATACCAGGCCGCCCTCGATCGGCCACGCTTCTCTCGCATTAATTCGATCGGTGCCGCCGCGGCGATGGGAAAAAAAGTCGTCGACCGGCTGGAATGCCGTCGATACATCGTTCGCCACGCGTTTATTCTCTCTCCGTAGCGACAGGGGTAGTCGACGAGGGAACGAGGGAGGGAGGGGACAGCTTCTTTATGGCATAATTAAATAAGGCACACCGTGAGTACACCGATTCCAAGAATCTCCGCGGTTATGGAGATTCACCGGGAGATCTTTCGAGCGAGTGGCGGTCATAGCAAACGACCGCGGGGTGCTGCTCTCGTTCGAGTCGATGGATGCGACTCCGTAGAGGGTTGTCGACGGGGGTTGATAAACGCACGGTTTATCGAATGTTTCCGGTTACCAAGTTGAAAAGTGACGCACTAAAAGATCCGTCGAGCTGAAAAGTGCTTTAACTATTGATCTCGCGGCACGACAGTCGTTGAATCACGTCGGTTCTAAGACGCACGACATTGTGGAGGATTACAGATGGAATTAGGGTGATTTGACTGGAGAATTTCCAGTCCCGTGGTTGCACGATTCCTGTGGTTTGCGTATCGCAATTTCATTCGACGTGGACTCGTTCCAGGAATTTTGATTCTGGTAATTGGAAGATTCTAGTGGTTGACGTATTGGAATTCCGCCTGGCGTGTTGTTAGAGGAAATGGGAAAATGTAGGCAGATTGCAAGGTAACGTCGAGGAGTGGATAAAGCGGATGTAAAGTAGGCAGAATAATATGGTCAACGTAACTCGAATGGGCAGATAGTTGAATATTGATTAGACGCGAGCGAAAGACTTGTAGAATCCTTGTTTAGCGATTCAAATGACCGCGTTAAGGTGTAATCTTGGTAATTCTACGAATTTTCCGTTTCCGTTTTACCGTACTACACGATCTTAAATGAGACTTCATTATATTTCACTGTTAACATCCACCGGAATAGACGCTGAGACTCGCGTCTAAAACCAGCCATAACCGTCCTGATTTAACGGGCAATAAAAAATTATCTCTTCCCGATCCCGATCCTCCGATCTCAGCGTCACCGTACGATATGTGAAACGTATCAACGCGAATTATTCCTCTCGCTGCTTCCTGATATCGATATCGTCGCTTTCGCTAATCGTCGAAAACGGTCGACACGCTCGCATCGCCAGAAGATTCCTTCGCACACAAATTTATCGGTCCGTTTGCCACGGCGCGCGTCAGCTTCTGACCTGCAGTCCGTCGATAACCAGGATCAACAATGTGAAGGTTGTGCGAAAGGAAACGATGCAAGTGGCGTTGCACGACCGCTACAGCTAACACGTCAGACGGGCGCGCACACGTTGCACAGACGTGTCTTTGATGAGCAGACCGATAGACGGCACCGGATTACGTTGCAATCGGCGGCGGCTGCATTCCAGCCCAGCCGCGGCAATGTGCCATTGACTCGTGGAAATTATTCAAATAAAATTGCGCAATTACCGGTGCGCCGGCGCGTGCAACTGGGACGTAACTGGCGCTGTTATGCATCGCGTGATACCGGGTTGCACCGGCGCGACCGATAAGCCGTGCGAGCTCGCATAAATTTGGAAAACGGGGAACGGCCGTGATTTAAATTGCGCAACCGGCTCGCCCTCGTACCGCCGCGTGCACGCTCGTAGAAGGAAAGGTATTCCGCTACGAAGGGGAAGTTTTTAAGCGCAGAACGTTTCCTGGAAGGGGTTGCTTTATGGTAATGCTTGAAATTAATTGCAGGAGGCTCTCTTTTTCCTCTTGCAAGATTATAAATCGGTTTCTTCTGCTGTACGTTGTTACATTTGCGTTTGTTAGCGATATAAGAAATACACATCGATGGGTGCTTCGATAGAACTCAGCTTTTCGTGTCTTTCGTGTGTTTAAAAGTAGACGTAATAATATTGTACAAATTCGTATGATTATAAAAGGCCTCGTGTAGCAAGTATTATTAGTAACAGATGAAAGTTTAATTAAATAAACGGAGTTTTATCGTGGGTGGGTAATTCTTTTTAAAGAGATGATTGAAATTGATTAAGAAAAAAATTGCGAGATAAATTTACATGCTCTGAATGTACCACGGTCTTATTGTACTTTGTCATGCAGGAGCTTGCGTGCATGCGAGGGTAAATTTAAAGCATCCCTGACGTTATTCCCGTGAAACGAACTAAGTTGCGTTGATTAGAGTGCTGGAGCCACGGGGAAAGTTTTATTCTACCAACCGAATGCCCGTTTCCTCGCTCTTCGAGCAGAGACGTACAATTTATCGGAGAGCATGCACGACACGCTGGTCTCGTCGATCCTTCGACTGATAATTAGATCCTCCCCTTTAGTGTAACGTTTCTAGCAACGCGACCGTCGCTTCCTGATGTAGATATCTAAATCATACGGGCACAGTTGTAATCGTGAAAAGCAATCTGATAAATCCTTTTGTTGTTCCATCGAGTAGTTCTGAGATCTTACGAAAGATCGTCCGAACGAAAATTCAACCGCAAAGACGACGTAGATTCCAATTTAAGAAAAGGATTCCTGACAGGCTAAGGAGAAACGTTTAAGTTCGGTCCTTTAATAGTTGCTCAACAGCATGCAAGCAGATTTTTTCGTGGCTCAATTAAGTCTGTCGATGGCTTTTTACCCGCACACCAATTACACGGTTTTTCGTCCAACGATCGTGGATCGTAATTACGGGTATACCATTTCGAGTAGAAACGCAAATT
Organism: Xylocopa sonorina; assembly: GCF_050948175.1. NCBI lineage: Eukaryota > Metazoa > Arthropoda > Insecta > Hymenoptera > Apidae > Xylocopa > Xylocopa sonorina. The sequence goes on along the minus strand of NC_135197.1, from coordinate 6,088,954 downwards.
TCATCCTAGCGAGCTTCTTATAAGGCTAAGTGATACTCGATTTCTGCTTATTGCACACGGTCGGCTCCCGCTGGACCCGAGTCCTTGGAGGTCTAGGCTCCTCCGTCGAAAGAACAAGAGAGGGAGAGAGAGAGAGAGAGAGAGAGAGAGAGATAGAGATCTCAAGGATAAAATTGCTCGACGATCATGCGTGGGTACGATATACCTACGTGCGTACCCTTTCGAAACGATAAATCAAAGGAAATCGTATATCATTCGTCGCGACGCGAACCAGTTCGAAAGTCGTCTCGCGTCCGCGTAGAAAACGCGGCACCTCGCGATACGCGTGTATGGAAAGTGTTCCTCGAATAACTTCAGTTGGTAGAAAGAGCGGCCTTTTTCGCCGCGTAATTCCCAATGTTAGGGGCATTTTTGACTTCGTCCGAGCGGCGCGCGTTTATTAACGGGCGGAGAGAAAAAACGCGGCGAGTAGAAAGTTCGAAACCAGCCGACTAAGTGATAAGTACTCGATAGAAATGGATGTAAAATGTCGCGAATTGCTTGTAAATGGGACCTTATCGGTGTGATATATTACTCGTTCTGTGCTAATCATCGCGGCACGAGCGACTTTCCGCGTGCGACACGTGGAATTTATTGTCTCACCGAGTACAATTTTCTCCTGCCTCTAATTAGAAAAGTTAAGACTAGTTCGTTAAAAGCAATACCCATGAGACGATAAAACGGGTACCAGATTTTATCCACCTGCGACTACGCGAAATGGTAACTATAGATAAAAATTATATTTCCGATCTCCTAGAAAGGTCTCCATCCTTATAAAACCCACCTCCGCCTCGTCTCGCCAACCCTCGTGACCTGAAAAGGCCAGAAAAACTCAAACGCGATCCCACACTGTAGATGCGGGTACACCCACTGTCCATCGTTCTTCTCGCGCTCGTCACTCGTCGAAGCGAACACAGCCTGCGAATAGGACACGGGGCAGGTAAAATCTGTGTCACTGGTGTCTATGTCGGGTAACGGCATTCCGTCCCCAGGGGCCACTATAATAAATAGTAATATTCTATGCATCGCGGTGCATCGCGTGGCGTATATGCGTCCTCATGCATAAATAACAGCCGTACGTCCGTGTGACGCGTCCGTGGCGGACGCGGTCAAACCAGAAACGACGCGCGTTCGCCACGTGTTGCGCCGTCTCCGCGAGTATCCTGGTTGGGACGCGGGATCGTGGACCAAAATGGAGATGCACCGCGGCCCGCTCTGGGTTGTGCCCGGCACCTTCGCACGTATGAACTTGGCCAATCAACGGGGAATCAGGAACACCGCGTGATGGTCGTTAGAGGAGCACGATCCTCGGGTAATTGAATTTCCGCTATTTCTGATCGAAGCCCCGTGGCCGCTTCCACCGTGTAACTGTCGGTGGGACATTAATTCAGGGGTCGTGACACCGGTAATTCTATTGTTCCAGACCTGGCCATTCGTGGATACGTGCGCTCTCGGTGAGGAGCCTTTTTTCGCTGACGTTCGATTGCGCGATCTTGAGTGCAACGTCTTGTTCCAGTTCTGATTCGTTGATTAACGGAGCGAGAGGAGGGACTCTGTCAATTGCAATATCGAGCTTCTTTTTAGAGATAATTACAGAGAACGTTCCAGCAATTATCGAGGCCTGAAATTCGTTGAAGAACGTGATTCCCTCGGCAAAGGTCTTGCACCCGCGGCGATACATCCGAGGGTACCCGCGAGCAGCTGCTTTCCGCTTGTCCGAATCGATTTCCAAGTTGATGCATTTCCCAGGTTTCTTTCAGCTCGCGGCGCTCGAGGTGATATTTAAAGATTAATTCCTATCCTCCTTTAGCGGGCGGCAACGTCGCGCGATAATTGGAATCGTGATCTATCGCGGCGTGAAATTATTGTCGCGGTCGTTTAGCAAAGTTGACAAGAGGCAACACCAGGGGTTAAGTGTTGTTGACTCCCTGGTTGTCCGTGGAAATTAATAGTCAGGCGATTCCGTTCCGCCGGCGAACGGGTCGCGACTGCTTTTACGATCGCGCGAGAAAACAGTTCGGCGATGCCACGCGGCAGTAAACTGTCGCGACGTGTTTTTGCGGGGGACGGCCACTCGAAACGCGCAACCCTTCGCCGGCAACCGGATGCTCGCTCTGGAACAGTTTCTGCGACTGGACGTTTCCGATGTTGAATTATCTTTGGTATCCGAGGCTCGTGTTTCTTCAAATTATTACGTTCAGACGGATGGACGCGGTGTAAATTTTCTTCTCACGGTACGACGTGTCCTTTTCGATGATAGGCCAATATTCCTTGGCCAGCAGGATTATAACGTTGTATCTGTTTGCCAATCGATTTTACCAGATTTTGCGATTTACCAGAGGAATAGTACAGTTAAATGCAGAGGACTGTTGTGGTACGAAATATCAGACGAGTAAAAATTCATACAGTCGTCGAAACTTCGGCACGTGCATGCATCTATGAATATAAATAATCCAGCCAAAAGAATATTTGAATGTTTAAAATCGGAAAATGCATTTTCTCTTGCGAAGCGTAAAAACGGACCCGCTTTCGCGAGCGTGCAAAATCGTTGACGAGCATTAAAATTCGAAAACCCTGACACGCGGCGCGAAAGAGGCGAGGGCATTAAAAATAGACGTTTCGTAATTTATTCGTTGGCGCCGTAGAGCTACATTCGACGCAGCGTGCCTCTGAAAGAATTTACAACGTTCCGTTCATAAATATCCAAGCAAAGACAATGTCAGAGGCTAGCAGCCACGGTTGCAACTCGGCCGGGAGAATGCGAGAGACACTTGTTATGCGAGAAGTATTTTCGCCCGGCGTTAAGTCCTTTATGCATATTTACCCGAACGACACGGAAGACTTAACGGGTCCCCGGTCCGGCCACTTGTCACCGTTCGTTGACGGGTTTTTCACAGGAAACAGAAGTGGTCGGGACGGTTCCTCTCTTTTGTGTACCCTGTTTTTCTCGACGCCTCTCGCAGAAGTTACGCGCGCCCGATGACAGCCGCGCCTCGGCGTTACCGCGTTCCCAGCGTACACTTTCGCGCGGCGTAACTTCTCCGGCTGTAATTCGTTAATTAAATCCGCGCGAACAAATAGTTCCGCGCGCACGTTTCCCGCTGGCAACCGGTTCTCCGTCCCGGGCACTCGCAGCCGTGGTCGTGAGAAAAACTCCCGGCTGGAATCATTAAGGGGACCTTAGGTGCCCTCGGAGGATATCCGCGAGCTTGTGCTCGCGGATCCGCGGGTATCTAATGTCTTCTGGAAGTACGCGGCGGTTGTTTCAACGGCGTCGGGATAAATGGCCGTTATCAGCTGATGGATTTTCAGCGGAAACTCAACTGGTAGCGGCGCAGCGGCTCGCTTTGGTCGCTTTTGGCCGGGGTTAGTTACGAGCCGCGGCCACGGTTATTCGCTATACTTGCACCTCGCGTAACGGGACCCCATGTACCTACAAATGTAGAGGAAGTACAGTTATCGGTTGCATGAATATTTCAGAAAATCTCATAATATAGAAAGTTCATGGGACAAGCGGCCCGCGGGGAGCGAGATGGTCCTGTTGCTGGCCGCGTTCGCCACCACCGCGGCCTACCATCATCCTCCGGAGCCGCTCCGGGTGTATTAATCTATGGAAACCGGGATGAATGCGCTGCGATACTTTATTGCTCGTCGTCGCGTAAACTACGCGCGCGATCTGAGTCATCGATAGAGACGGTACTGGAATAGAAGGTGTTCGCTTATCCAACCTTTCCAATTGATTTAAGCGACGATGGGGAATAACGAGGGTACACGGTGGGTGGACGCCAGTGGATGAACCGTGGGTGAGGCCAAGTGCGAACGCTCGTTTCGGGAAGCCTAATTTTGTCATCGAACGCTCTCGCGGGCGCCCTTTCATTCACGGTTAAGTTGGAAGCGTCAACGGTCGAGGGCAGACGACGAGAAATAATTGTTGCGATAAATATATTCGAAGGTAGCGCGGGAAGCCTAATTAGACACGACAATGGGCCGCGCAAGTCGCGTTGACAATCTACCGTGTCATTATTCGATCGAAAAATAAACGACGACACCCTTTCTGCCGTGGCGCGGAACGCGTGCCAAGATTTTGCCAAATGGCCCGTTCATTCGGGGAACCATTTCCCGCGTAATCCGGCCCGCACGTTGAATCGTGCATTAACCGCGCGTTTAATGAAACGTCCTTCCCGCCGTTGCCCGCGTAAATCCGTCCGCGGCTATTTAGAGAGAAGTCTCCTAAACGTTGAAAACTCCCGCGGTGGAGAAGAGAGAAGCCCCCGCGGGGTGGTTCGGCCTCGGTTGCTCGCGTCCCGTGAATTATCCCCGTCTAAAGTCGCGTCCGCGCTGGCCACGGGCGAAAACCGCCCCGAATGACGGAACATTAAGCGATAAACAGCGGGACACGGATCATTATTCACGGGACTCGGATCAGAAGTGGCTGGTGAATAATTTCGAGCGACACGCATCGGCGCGGCTCCGTCGTTGGGCATTAATATCACGCGGATTCTCGGAAATCGTGGTCGAGACGCGCCAATTTCCGTCGATTTCTTCCGTTCGCCTCGTTCGTCGTTCCTTCGCTCCTCCATGCTTATTGTCCATCGTGGAAACGAGGGAACGACGGAGAAAAAGAGAAGGACGCGACGAGCGTGACGCTGGAAAAGTCACCCGCGGGGAGGTATCGGAGAAAGGGTGACCAGGTGCGATTTAGAAATCGCTAGAGATCGCGTTACAGGGAGTATCAGGACGAGTTTGCGTCTAGATTCGTGCCCCAATGAATAGAAACGACCGGATCCGGAGTACGAGATCGTGACCCATATATGCGTGGCACGGCGAACGAAGCTGGAGGTGTGCACGCCGTGGGACGCGCGCTGGATCGTTCGGATATTAGTTTACCGAGCGGACAGCTTACACTGCGGACTTTCGATCGATTAAGGTTGCATCCATCAGCGAACCACGCGCCTTCTGCCCTACATTTCCAGCCAGCGTCCTTTCATTAAGTATTGTTGTACCCTCTCGCGCTCGCCTCGCGGCTCGCTTGCTCCCCGTTCCTTCCGCGTGCTTCGGGAGAATGGAACCGTGAACCGTTCCTCCTCGTCGCACCGACTACGCCGCTTCTTCCGCGCTTCTTCCCGGCTTTGAAACGCGCTGCGCAATTAGTCTTTAAACGCGTTGTTGATTATGCCATAATTCCCGACGATGGGCCGAGATTCCTCGCGAACTTAATTACAAGCCGCGAAGTTTCCTCATACCGCACTGCGCACGAATGCCACTACGTCCTATTCACCATAATTATCACGACTATCGCTTCGACCGTCTCATCGGCACATCGATATCAAACCACTCTCACGAGGAACAAACGAAGCTGCTCATCCTCGTTTCGAAACGTCGCCGATAAAGGAAGAATTTCATCTACGGGAGACGGAGTCTTCGTCCAGAGAATTCCATGCTTCATGGAATACTCATCCGAGCCAGAGGCGAACGTTAGAATACGAAGGCATCTCCATCTTGGTCACTCCAAGGTACCAGAAACTATATCCATAGCGACACGCGTGGACCCTCCCCCACAGGGAGGGTATATATCAACATATACATACGTGAGCGCATCCCAGCACATCAAGATGCAGAGTCGGGACCCCAGTCGGGCAGGGCCAGGTCATGCGACGATTATCAAACCGTAGGCGTCGCCTCCCGAAAACCGTTCTCGGCCCTTTGCCGCTCGTTCCACCCGGCACGTAGGCCTAGACTCCTCGTCGGATTCTTATTCGTCCCCGTCGAACGACCTTGCACGGCACGCAGGTAGAATAACCACCGAGCACTCCGTGGAACATCCGAATTCCATCGCGGGACCTTTATCCAGCCGCATGGGAGTTCGTCGATCCGTAAAAACGAGAAGCAGCCGGGATCCTCCTCGGAGGATCCTCTCTCGCAGCAGCACGCGTATACTACCGAATTTTATGCACGAATCAGCTCCCTAAATTGTCCCGTGGTGTATCATAGTCGAGACGATCGTTTCTCCCCCAAGGAGAGAGAGGGTGGAGGCTATTTAAACGCGGATTTATCTCGTCAGTCGGTTATAAATGCACGCTGTAGGGTCGAAGTTTGGCTAATGCGGATGAGATAATGTTCGTGTAGGGACAACCGTGGTTTGGTTCATCTTCGAAAGCAAATATGGTCGGCATATAGGTGAGATAGTTTTGTCGTACGTTTTCGATAAGTTTGATTCAGATCTCGCACTTTTGAGCTAGCCTGGGGATTTTTTGTTTATGGTTTACGATGCAGAAGCATTCGCGAGCGTTGTTGGATAGAAGCGAGTAACATTTAATGAGGTGGCATGAAAGTATTCGCGAACGAGTTTCATCGCAGAAGCGTGGAATAAATTTGCGTTATACGGTTATTCCATCCAGGAACTCGCTTCGGAATCCCGTTCAGTTATTAGAGTGAAATTAACTGGTTTCTCGAAATTGTTTAGATACGCTCTTTTGTTGCATCTTCCTGCTTGAAATTGGTTCCAGGAAAAGCTGATAAGTCCCCCTTCGGATCGTAAAGTTTTAGAGACGAGCATACCACAGAGACGACAACCAGAAATTACTCGAGTGTAATCCTTCAGGCAAGTGAAGCCAAATATTGAGTGAGTTAACCGTTTAAACAAGCAGCGAATCCTTTGCATTCGCAAACTTCTCTTACATCGACGCGTACATCTTTTGTATCCGCGTCGCTTTTGTTGACCGATTTATTTCCATTTTCTGAAAGCAGGATTTTAGAAACGCGTACACGTACGATACACTTTCGAATGCAATTAATGGAAGCAAACCCGTGTCCGTGAATGCAAGAGTTCACGTTCAGTCGTTAGTCCGTAAATGCAAATTTCAGTCCGTGAATAGTTTATATTTAGTTTACCGATCGAAAGCGTATAAAGCAGCCCGTTCCACGGGCGAATTTATCTCTTTGTTCCGGCTGGTGAACTTTATTTCTCAAAATACAATACCAAAGCCCGCACAATAACGCGTGGCGAGTTTAAAAAGCAATAAACTGTAACGGAATCCTCTTTCTTCGCGGCGAAGCAATTTGCTTGACGTTATTAAGCTTTACCCGTTCGCCCGCCTCGTGACGCGATACATCATTTTGCAACGCGGCTCGTCGTGTCATTTATCATCCCCCGGCGCGGAACGATGCGGCTAGGTGCCTCGCGTCCGTGCCAGAATTGATCGCGAAACCAGGCGAATTTGTCCGAAACGGAAACCAGAGGCGAGGGATTTGTAAAGTGCTCGCGGTAATTAGCGGGGCGAGGTTGGCTCCGAAAAAAACACTCCGCCACCCCTTTCACTCGAGCATTCGTTTCAGCGAGCCGGGACGTGCGAAGGTGTACAATTGAACAGCTTCGCTCTGCGCAGCAGCGTTGCTTTCCAATCGTTTGAATACGATCCACGTCTGCCGCGCGGCTGGCGCGGACAGCTGAGTAGTTTAGCTTTGTTTCTTTTTTAGACGCGGTGAAAATAATTAGGAAACCGCGTCTCTACGATACGGAGAACCTCGGAGGGAAATTGCGGAAAAGTTGTCGCCGCTGTTTACTTAACACGCTCCGCCGCCTGAGTTATTTTATTCTTCGGGGTAAGTCGAAGTTTTCCGTGAATCCCCTTCTCGCGATTGTCCAATAAAAGTGGATTTAAAGAGGCAACCGTGTGTAAATCGTGAGCGGATATAAGGCACGCGATATGCAACGGAATTCTGAGTATTGTTTGGTTAAAAGGATCGTTGAACATGTGATCTTTTAATAGGATAAGAGTTAACTTTAACAGATGTAAATTGACGGTGCTAATGAATACGTAGCGCTCGTGTTTTACTTGCGCCACGTAACTGATAATACCAATAACTTTCCGTTGCATCGCGTTACTTTAAATATCGCGAAACAAGGATTCCTTAATACGAGGTGTTTAGCGGAATAATAAAATTACGATTGGGGTGCGAAGGCTTGGATAGAACGGTGCATAAATCCAGTTAATTCATCACGTTGCGACCCATTAAGGTGTTTTCAGCGGGAAGAAAAATGTTTCCCACGGAACGTGTCTGACACAGTTTCGAGAAACACAACACGCATCATCGAAGTAATGATATCATTACTCCGGACAAGAACTAAGCTGGTCGCATTAATTATTGTAAAGTAATAATGGCGCGGGGAAAAATGGTAATTTCGCACGCGAGTCGGTAATTAGCGACGCAATTGAGGGTTGCGAGAAATGAATTTAATCGTGGCGATATCGGAGACACCGCGCCGGCGAAAGTGAACCTCTCTGAAACGCGAGTTTCGAGCTGTCTCAGGCCTCTTTCTAATTCATTATTGCTAATTGCACGCGAGCGCGGATGAAAGTCCGCGCTCGAGGCGTACCAACGAAAGACACTTAATTATGAAATTAATTAATTGGACGGAACCTCGGGGATAGAAACGTGTCCCGAGATCGGCTCGAATTAGGCACAATGGCTTGTTCCTATCGTTGAAAATTTCTACTCGTTAGCGTTCACCTTTGAAAGCAGATTGAAATGATCCCAACGATCGAACATTCGCAGTGTCACTATTTTTAATCGATTCTCCTTTTCGAATATCTTCGTTTGATGTTAGAAACTTATCCGATCGTAGAAAACCGACGTTAATTGCAAACGCCTGCGTACCACTTCAAAACTTCGCGTATCGAATGAAAAATGCTCGATTCCAGCGCTGCTTTCGCTGGAGTCTAAATAAAACGTACAAAATCGCGACGGGCACGTTAGAGTATCTCGAAACTGAGAGCCACTGACAGTGGAATCTCCCACGCAGTAGGAGATACAGATGAAACTTTATCTGCCGGGCCGATCTTCCGTGATTGGCCAAGGAAATCCACTTAGGGTCTAACTTTCACTCAAGGATCCCCTTCGTATCCATATTTTTCCTCTCCTTCTGTGCCAGTCGCCGGTAGGACGCACACGCGACACACACCGGCGGGGTCAATTGGTGGCCGCCTAACTGTCCCAATCATTATCGTATCAGTATGAAATGCCACGTAGCTTGACGTCACCCGGTCCCCTCGAAGATGGAAGATGAAACGATCGTCGATCGGGTCCCAATGATCGCGTGGGCCGCGCGATCCACCGCGTTCCACCGCGTTCGAAACGCACCGACGCCTGGCCCTCCCCGGTTCGCCGTTGGTTCACACGCTTCGTAGATCTTCTTCGCCCGTACCGAAAGGTCGCGGTAGATAAGCGGGTAATGCGTAGTTTTAACTTACGACCAGGCACGCCGGGTCTTTCTCGCGCTCGATATCTCCCCAGGGATCTTCGATCGTGGCGAAGACTCTCGATAAGAGTCTTCCTTCTTCCGGTAATTTACATTCGGACTGGAGGATCTTGGCTGGATGGACTTCGAACTTGGTTCCATTTTTTCACGGGTGTCTCCGTTTAGAATTTGTTGCATGGGAATTGAGTTGGAGTAGTTTCATTTTCGTTCTAAATACCTTGATATACTTCCACGGATAGCCAACAGGTTCATACTCGTGTTTCATAGTTTTTGCATTTTCGTGTGTCCGCGTAGCTGTCACCAAGCGGATAAAACTGTCAGCAAACAAAAACTCGATAACGTATGTGCGTCCAGCCTTGTGCGCGTTCGATCGATCATGCTCGAATTGCCAGGGAGCGATTTCGACCTCGCAGAAACTCTCGATGCGATGAAAATCGAGAAAGACTGTACCAGCGTGGGGATAAAACCGTTCTCGCGATAATGCTAGCTGCTGACTTTCACACGGCCGAAAACTGGATTTTAGAGCTTGAAAACTGCAGCGGAGTTACTGGAATAGGAAAAATAATCGAGCCAGCTATTAGAAAGCGGTTAAAGGTTAGCTCGAAGTTGGCGTTTAATTCAATTTTCTGCTCGATCGCGTTACGTTGGCGTCCGCGGTTAAAGCTAGCCGCTGTCAGTGGCATCGGAAGCTAGCAGTAACGATTTCTCGTCTCGTTACGACGGTTTTCCCAGATTTCAATCACGTACTATCGAAATCTATTTATCAGGGAATAACGCGCGAGGGAAATAATTGATCGACGGTTTTGTTCGTGATTTTCACGTTCACGTAGATATCGTAAATTACCTGCTTTCGGTAATTAACAAGTTTAGCCGATCGTTCAAAACGCATCGGCGTAACTTTCACTGTCCAATTCGCGATACCTTTCGAGTGTCCGCTGATCTGCATGGAACCCACATTTTAACGACTCTAGTTCACGAAGATCGCGGATCCGTTTGTATACTCGGACTATTTAGAAACGTTTCAGACATTTACTTTTAGTAGACACTTCGCTACATTTGAAAGGGTCTGTAAAAATCTTAGAAAATGGCTGCAAAAGTTCCCAGGTGTTACACGAGCCACCTTTCCAAGCTCGCGAGACGCTCGTAACCGTTTATTCAATTACGCCCGTATCCAACTTTCACCTACGCCCCGTCACCCGAGTTCAAAGCTCGCAGTGGCTTCGACTGGGCGAATTGAAACACGTCAATCGTCGTTTCATCTGGTCCACCGGCACCGCGCGCCTCCGCGCAGCTCGAAGAATCTCGAGAGTCACTTCTCCGCCGCGAGGAAGATCGAGGTCTTCCCAATCACGTGGCTTTGATCCGTCCGCTAGTCCATTTCGGCGGTCGTTGATGCCACGGCGGGGTGGTAACGCGCGCGGTCCATAATGGATTACATAAAAAGCACGAAAATAGGCCCGTCAATCGGGCCATCATCGGGCCACGTTGGTGCGCGCGACGATCGGATGAAGCTGGAGCGGCGCATCCTGCGTCAGAGCGACGTCAATGCTTCTCAGGCTGGGTCGACGAACCCGAAGAGAGCACCGCATCCAGCGTTATTTTCAACGGCGGACTATAAAGCGAACGGCCACTTACGTTGCGAATCTCGCCTAGCAGAAACCCCGTTGCTCCTGAGCGACGAAGGAATCGGTCAGTGACGAGGAGAAAAAGAAAAATTAGGGGTGAAATCGATGGACGCGTTCTCTGACGAATTTAGCACCGTTAAAGAGTGCGAACTTGGGGATTGTTTGAACTGCTGGTCCATTTGGGGTGTGAGAATAATTTCTGCGGCTCCATTAATACTCCTAATAGGTCGAAACGAATTTTCAATTAACAGTCTGTTGTTCTTCTTGATATTCCTAGCGCTTTTTACTTGAGCACCTTTTTACGAGGCATGTCACGATGGTATGGTATAATAGTTATGACGTGGAATGCATCGATACGCTGCGGAATGCTCATCTTGTGCGGAGGAGGTGGCTGTCGAATAATTAATGATTCTATTATGAAACTCTCTGTTTTAGTCGGATATTTTCAACCTCGATGGTTTTCACATTGACTTGACAATTATATCTTTGTATGATTGAGTCGGTATATTTTGTAAATTCGCTTGATAGCGAAACGAATCGAATCGTTAATATCGACGTTCGTCGTCTATTGTACGGATTGAACGTGCGATACCACTTTGCGATGAAGTACGCTCCGTCGATCCACGGGATTCAAATTTAGCCGGGCGAAATTTGATTCGTGGAAACGCGGAGCGCCGCGGCCGGTCCGCTGAAATAAAAGTTTCACCGGTTCCCGTGGAACATTTCGAGTCGACGCCTTTTTATGCGACAGGGGAACATATATAGAACGTTCGTGGAAGCAATAATAATTCGGTGACGCAATTGGGCCTCGACTCGCGCCGATTCGTTTGCCCGCGACAGCGTGTCGTCGCCTGGTCCACACGCCCATATATATATATTTTGGTCAAACATAACTATGCTCGTGGAAGGTTCGTTTTTACGTATTTTTATTACCGCCGTGGGTGTTTTATATTATTTCGGAACGCGGATCATGTTTTGAACGAAGGCCGCGTCAGGGCTTGATTGAACGTTCGTTTCGCGCAATAATTACCAGTTGCTTTAAAAGAGATCGGCGATTGGAAATCTATCAAATTTAATTGATATATTGTTTGCCCGGATTTCACAATAACCTCGCGTCAATTAACACCGTGTCGTGTACGCATACGCAAAATTGAATTAAAAAAATATAACTTTTCAAATAAAATAAGCGATGAGTCACGTTCGACCGATGCCGTGCTCGAAAATCGTATTTGCTCCAAAACCACTCTGCACCTAATGACATAACAGGAGTAGAACGTCCACTTAAACGACTCGATACGATCGAATAATAGAAACCTGTCGCGAGGACATGCTAATAAAGGGGAACCTAGAACTTGTCCTCGTCAGCGTGGTTTCCCATCGTAATCAGCGATGTTTATCTGCAGAACACAGTCATCGAAGCGATTGCTAAATGCATGTAAACGAGCGGTACCGTAAGAAGAATGATTTAAGTGAGAAATTTGCGAGCGTAACGGTAAAACGGTACCCCCGTTGGCTAGCCACGCGATCGACGTACGAAAGACCCTTCAGGACCGTGGATTTTTCGAGTCCTTCCAAATCGAGTCCAACCGTGGAATCGACAGAGAGAAGTTTCGCGTTCATCGCCATCGCAGCGCGTTCGCGCAGTGTCGAAACGCGGGAAACAAATATTTCCCGATGGAAACGGAACAAGTGGCTGCCAGTTGCTTTCCCGGTTTATCGAGATTCCTGATTTATCCTAGACGCATCGAGTATATCTTACAAATGTTCCGTTTAAATTAACGGATCGCTCGGTCGTTACTCGCGGCGACTAAAGGATTTATTTTAAAAGCGTGATTTATCGCCCGGTGCCGTTTTAACCCTCGTTTATTTTCGCGCGATTTTTCGAACGATAATTCGTGGATATTTTTAACGCAACTCCGCGGGAATATTTAATATCGAAAGCAAACAATCGCTTATGATAAAGTGGGGTCTGTTGTGAAACATTCAACATTTTCCACGTGTAACCATAACAATATCCTCTTTATCTTTTTTCTTTCTTTGCTTTTCTCAATATTTGATCTCAAAACACATTTACCACGTTTCATGCGTGTACGTGTACCCTTTGTTTTATCATTTATTTTACGAGACTTACTGGAACAACGCGCAACGTTTCTCTATGCGTTAGGAATGGTTCCTCGCGATGCCAACGCTCGCAGTCACCATTATCCTCCGCGTAACGAGTACCGCGATACAAGCGGCTCCTTTTCGAGCATCCGAACCAGCTCGAAAAGGAAATCCGCCGCGATTGAGCTCGTTTTTGGCGATCTCCAGAGAGCTCGCGTCATTCCACATCGCGCGATGACACGGCAGAACTCGCAGTGACGCAAATTATTGCCAGCGTGCGCAAATTCAGATAATTTCTATCAGTTCTGACTACGTGCGTGCTACTTGCCGGTCTGACGATGATTTATTGCACGAAGATACACGTAAGCAATGCTAATTCGTCCTCAGTTGCAAAGTTAATATTTGCTCGAGGCGATTGTATACAAGCCGAGATGTTCGATGGGAAAGAACCAACTCGTAGAATAGATCTTGTCAAGAATTCGCTGCATCGGGTACCGGACGGCAATTAAATGTACAACAAGCTCGTTCTATTCTACTCGTTGTTCGCTTTGAATCTTGTGTGTAGAGAATGAGTCATCGAGCAAGCCAAATCTTATTTAGGCTACGGATCTTATCTTCAAATTAGTCCTGGATAAAAAGTTTCGAAGAAGAAACTTCGAAACTAATAAATAAAGAAACTCTCAGCAATGGTGCGAAAATTGCAAATTACTTGTCAGTAATTAACATTTCCACCTTGGCATCATCTGGCAAACCGCGTGAAGCGTTCTCGCACGGAGGTTCTTTTCTACATAGAACACGCTTTATCACTTCAGTGCCATCGTGCATCGTCTTGGAATAATATCGCGCGTTTGCGAAAAATCTTGGGGAAAACCGGGAAAGCGTGTCAAACGCTACGGGTGTATTCTTTCCACGGGCATTGTGTCGAAGATCGTAGCGAAGTTCAGCGACGCGAAATACCGGCTCCCGTTTCACGGATGGCAACTCCTGGTAATCGTCACACTTGGACCGTGTCCTCTTCCTCGTCGGAATCATCGACAGCGTTGTCGTTCTCGAAGTGAAATTCACGCTGAATCGAACACCCGATTGTCTCGTGTCCAAAGAAATCGTCTAGCCTCTGCAGTCGATCGCTAACACCACCGCGATGGACAACGGTTTCAAAAATAAACCGCGATTTACCAAACGGATCTCTCGTCCCGCCTTTTCTTGCGAGCCAAAGTTACCCTTGAGTCGCGCGTTTGTTTCAATTCCGTCCACCTCGAGCAAAAAACGAGCGACGAGGAATCGTTCGATGTAAACGCGTTCACGTGTCGGCGTTCCCGCGGCACGAACGCCTGGCGCCGCGATGTTTCGCGTGCACTTCCTGATGCGCGAAATCCGTACCCGGTCCGATTGATTTACGACGCAAGTCGGAGAGCTTTCGGCGTCCGGAAATAGCTCAGGATCGTTTAACAGAAACAAACGCCGTTTATAAATGCCCCGCTCTTGATGCATTGTTGAGAAAATATACCCTGTGAAAGCGGCTGGTGACGTCACTGGCGCACGCCACCACCGGCGGCGACCGCGACGCCGCGCGCGCGCGCGTCCAGTGGCGTTCCTCTGTCGGCTGTTTGTTTGTCCTGCCCGTCCGTTCGCAGGGCGTCATCCCTTAAGCTCCCGATTATTTTATTGCCCGATCCTCAGGGCCGACCGTCGAAGGATCCGCGAGTCACGGTGGTCAACGGCTCCGACGTGAGAGCCAACAGCCAGATAGACACCCTTTGTGCTCGCCTTTATTATTAGAACCGCCGAGCGACTTGAGAGAATATTTCGGGGCGTTGTTAGTACATAAAACAAAGAGGAACTTGAAGGGAATCGTAGGAAGAGGGATATGGGGCACGAGGGGGATCGGATCGCGGTGGTGGTTTATAACGAGGTGCGCCACGCGGAGTTTTTAAGGGGTCCCTACGTCAGCGTGTTTATGCCGCTGAGGATTTTATTAGACGGTGTTTCGTTCCTTGTTCCCTGTCTGCGATTGTTCGATGAGGTGAGAAGTGTTTGGAGATCGTTACTTCCCTTCGTCCTCTTCTTGTCCATGTTATAATTAGTTCCGACAGACGCAGTTCAAACAGTACGAGCTTAAAATTGCGATGATTCGTTTTTAAAATTAACCTCCGATTAACGACTTTTTAGACAGTCGAGACACGTTGCCGAAAGATTGCTGTTAATGGAGTCACTTAGAAGCTGTTGGTTTAGGTTCCTCCGGTTTGCTCGTCGATCGTTCTCGCCGTTCGGAAGATTCCTCGGGTATCGCAATAGAGAGGGAAACATTGTGTTTCGTTTCGATGAAGTCCTTTTTACTACGGCCCTTCCTCCGTACTCTGCGGGATACGCGTATTTATTTAGAAAGGAACGCGATCGATCGAGATGTTTGCACAAGATCCGTATTTGCGAATCGTGTCATGGATCTCTTTGCTTTTCGAGCGTTTTTACGACGCTCTTGACAACGCTCTAAGAACAATTTATACGCCACTTTTGCAAACATCCAGACAGCATTGAACGATCGTTAATTTTATAGTGTGTACTTAAAGATAAGAGTAGAATGGAGAACGATAAAGTGAAAGTACTCTGTTTGAAGTAATTTAGAATTTATATAGCAATTACAATCGGAACCGAAGCGTTGGCTATCGTCTCTGTCGCTAAGCGAATACAGAGACGATCACTCAAACACGCAATTAACTCTCGCACGAAATGTACGCGGTGAATTTGCATTCCGCAAACATCGCGATAACTTTGAACAGATTATTTTAAAACCCGACGTACATGCGTCCTCGTATCTGTAACTTATTTTTAATATGTTATTATCTCGTCACTATATAAAATGTGCGCGCACGTTCCTCGGAAGTTAACAAACTGCCCTCGTCATCGCGATGACGCACAGCCACGCGGCTTAATAACGCACCTATAACGAGAGAAGTTTTCCATTGAACACCGGTCCCACGTGTATCGTGCTTTTGAACACTCGCAACTAGCTTGGCCACTAATGGCCACGGCGTTCAACGTAAATTGGAGCTCGCAGGGCCACCGTCAACACGTGCACGATTTTCATCTTTTTGTCCGCGCCCTACCTTGGTCCTGTGAAAGACGCTTTTGGGGCAACTGCTCTCCGGGACTCAATTAAATTCCGTCGATTCTTCTTTGAACTTTCAAACATTTATAATATTTATATTTATACAAAATATGCGTATGTTTCATTACTTCGTGAACACCTCGACAGTAGACGCGTGTTCGTTCAAGTTCAGGATCGAGGCCGCGATTTCGAAGGCTGCAAACGCCTCCCTGTACGCGATTTGCTCGCGATGCGCGCACGTGCGTGTACACGCTCTTGCACACGGCCGCCCCAGTGCTTCGAGGCTTTGTCGAAAAAGTTCCTGGATAGTCGTTCCAGGCATTTGGGTCAAGGCTCCTTCGGGCCCAACGAGCACGATAATTTATGGAGCCGCTCCGGTGAATCGATTAGCCGATACTTTAGGGAACGGATTGCGGAGCGGAGCCGTGGCAAATGGAGTGTACACACAGCTCTTTTGTGCCAGTTTCGATCCTTTTACGTTTTTTCCTCGTTGTCGTTCTGCAAAAAAGAGTTACAGAATCGACACGAGAGCCTCCTTATACTTTCACGTA
Organism: Xylocopa sonorina; assembly: GCF_050948175.1. Classification (NCBI taxonomy): domain Eukaryota; kingdom Metazoa; phylum Arthropoda; class Insecta; order Hymenoptera; family Apidae; genus Xylocopa; species Xylocopa sonorina. The sequence continues at coordinate 6,072,271 of NC_135197.1, read as the reverse complement.
CGGCTACAAGAGGTACGCGTCGTGTAAACCCTCTGTTAAACGTTTGCGGAATCGAGCGGACGTACAAAGTCTTTAAGAGAGAGTTAAATATTTTACTCCCGCCTGACAGGCAGTTTCTACTTGCCCGTTGTAATTCAAGTTCGGACCGGGGTATTATATTTTGGTTGTTTCGTTCGGATATATATCTCTTCCGCTGTTAAGGGTCGTCGTCGGTGTTTCGCTGCGAGCGTGTCGTGTAACGTTTCTACCAACTTTTCGTTATTCATTCCTCCCGAAGTGTGCCATCGGGTAGAATGATCTTCCATCGTGGGACAACGCGTGGAAGTTCGCGATCCAGGAAGGTTAACGTTACTTTCGACGGTGTCGGGAATGAAGTTCGCGCCGAGTGTAAATCGATGGCACTTCTCCTGCCTCCGTCGTATTCTCGAGGGTTCTCGCGATGTTTACAGCAGAATGAAAAGTGCGATCATCCGTGTGACGATAGGAAAAAGCAGAGCGAGAGAGAGAGAGAGAAAGAGAGAGAGTGAGAGAGGCTTTATCGAAGGTCCGGGGCATTGATTTTCTATAGGTCAGTCGTGGAACAGGCTGGCAGCGTTACAGGATCCGCATACTGGATCAGCCTACATCGTGCTTTTGTAAACGGGATTTTGGTTTACCTCGACACTCGCCTCGATAATTCGACGCAAACTCGTTAGATAAACAGAGGCCGCCTGTGTGGGAACGGAAGGTTACACGTGTCGTAAATCAAAGTACCTCATAAATGCGAAATTTCGCGAAATTGCCAGCTACAGGATCGCTGGAGGAAACAGTCGTTTCCTGGTTTTTTGCAAATTTTTCTTGAACGGAAATTAGATCTTTTCAGGTTAATAGAGAACGTCTGTGTGTTCCGTATGGACTCGTTTCCGAAAGATGTTCAGGGTACTGACGATTTGCGCGAAGATAACTGAATCCTAATAATCGAGAGGAAATGGCATTGAACATTGTGCGAATATCGAAATTCTTATAATTGTTGGAGAAAGACATTCTTGGCCCCGTTTTCCAATCCCATCATCTTGAATGATTGCTTTCGTAATCGTTGCTTGAATGCAAGACCCGGATCCCGGATACCTTTTTCTTCGTGGATTCCATCGTTCAAGTATATTATATGAAATTTTGAATAACTTTCCACGCACTCGTTATGTTATCATACATTCGCAGACGCGGAAAGAGACGAAAGCAAATATCCTTGTTTGAACAGTTTCCCAGTTTCCTTTTCTATTTCCGTGGAAATAAAATAAAGAAAAGTTTCCCCGAGGCGTTTCACTGTTCTCTCTATAAACGCAATTCCCTTTCCAGCAAGAGAATTGTACGGAGTCTCGTTTCCAACTCTCTTCCCTTCGAGAATAAAACGAGTAATTTACTTAGAATGTTTCCCGAGCAAATTCTTCAATCAAACATCGAATAATATGACTTCCCGTATTTTTAATAACCCCGCGATTGCTGCAACGCTAGCGCAATTAGGCTCGATCGGTGTTCACATAATTCTCAGCCTCTCTATCCACACTCGAAGTACGGTTAATCTACATATTGAATAGCCACGCTCTTCTACGTATCGTCTAAAGTTTAATTAAAGCTTCAACGTAAGAACCCTCGTCTCATCCGATCACATCGGCAAGTTATCCCATAAAGTTGCACATCGGAGCACCCGTCCAGCGTCCAGTCTATGAAAACTGCAGATTAACCGCAACAAAGAGCCAGAACGCATGAACGGTTAACGCATCCGCTAGATGAACGATTAACGTCACTCGCCTAACAGCGATAATGTGAGCCAATCTACGAAACGTTTACACGCAGTTCATCGCAGTCCCACCGAGCCAGACGGGCTGGAGGCAGATACTACTGAATGCCGCGTACGTTGCTCAGAAACGGTATAATGTCCTCGCGCGCGCACGTCGAAAGCTGAACAGCCCTTTTCCGTTCTTTTTCTAAAATTAGCCGCGTGTAAACAAGCGGCTGATCAATGATTCAGGCGTCGTTCAGTCTCTTTGTGCCAAGTGCACCACGGGCGAGAGGTACTCGAAGCTTTACAAATACGCCTCCGCCGCCCGTGGCTTCTATTTTAATTCGGCTTCGATCGCGCGCCCTTTATTTAGAACGGTCGCGAACGCTTTCATCCGGGAGGGGCGGGACAGAGAAAAAGAAACGGGATACGCGTTTCACCCGAAACCATCCGAATGTTACGAGTTTAATTTCCGCGCCCTGCCATCGGGACAGCTTGCCGGTTAATCGTGCGTCGCGGATTAAAAGTTGTTGCTCGCTTCTACCACGGTTACGCACCCTCGCTTTTCCAATATAGCGTTTTACGAGCTCGTAATCCGCGTTTCATATTTTGCTTTCACTGGCAGGCTTCGTCGAGCATTCTTGGATGCTCCATACTCGCTTAGCGAATATTTAGCGACTTAATCTGAGATCTTAAACGAAATTAGAAACGATATAGGGGTGCAAACAGGTTCGCAGCAATTCCCGTGTCGGATTAACGCAATAGAACGACGCGCGATCAACTGCACTCGCGCGCAACACCGGCCGGATTGTGGCAAGGCTCCTCAGCAACCTTGCTGCAAACGTTGACAGCCACGATGGTGTCCGCAGAGAGGTTTGACACTTCTCGGTCGGGCTCAGCGTGCACGAGCGAACGGGCTGACAGCGCGATATACCGCAAGCTTGTGGCAATCGGGGATCGCTCGCGAACATTCAACCGGAATGCATCGGTGCATCGTTGATCTCCCGATGGAATTAACTCCGTGACACGTCTCGCTTTAAACGAGAGTAATCTGCGCACCTTTGAGATTTCCAACGCGACACATCGAAACCGTACACCCAGTTCCATCATCTCGGTGTACTTCTCGTAAACCCTATAATTAACTGGTATAAAAACGACAGTAATCACAATCTACGAAATATCCATCTGCTGTCTCCATCGGTTAAATTTTCAATTTCTCAACGGACCTGATAACCGCTCGAACAATACACTCGCTCGATCCTCCTTTCAAGTCCCGGTTCATCAATCTCCCCATAACTTTCGAGACTAAACCACCCACAATCCCTTTCAACTTCCGCATTAACAGTCTCTTCACCAGCCTCGACGCATCGCCTGCCCGATGCTCTTTCTCGACTCCATCAACGATGTTCTCTCGTCCGTCTCTTCGATCACGAACGCTTGTTCTCCCCTTGAAAGCGTGGCCGGTGTCGAACACCAAATTCGACGCTCGATAAACGCTCCACCTCGCTGTTATCGCGCGGACTTCCTCTTTCACGGATTTGCAGAGGCGCGCGTTGCCCGACACCGTTCATCCTCGGCTCGATAACGGCGCGTTCATTCACGCAGCGTTCACTCACCACCCACGTGCACCGCGAGGGTTTACCCGCGATCCCAACGCCACGTCGGGCCCCAATGTCATCCGGAGAAGTTGGCAATTTCCGCGGCGGCGATCCGTGCCACATCGCGCGCGATTACAGGCTTTACAGCCGTGTGAAAAAACGCGAGGGTGCCGCAGGCGGAATTCACCGCGGGGAGAACCGTAAATCCTGGAATTTTACGCTGTTCCACGACTTCGGCCGTTTAATATTCCCTGATTAATTGCGGCCCTCGTGGGAGGATAGGCAATTCGTACGATGGGATCCGAAGTCAGCAGGTTCGGTGCTTGGACTGTAGTTGGATGTTGGATATTTTCAAACACCGTATATCGTATTCTAATGTATAATTATTGCTTTATTATATTTCTGGTATCGTGCGATAACAATTTAATGCAACTCCGTCGAGTTGCAATATTTCAAGTGTTCGCCGCATCGCTTGGTGTACTGTTCCAGAGGTTACATGTTGCACTCGGTCGATGCTGAACATAGAATTGCCATTGTAAGTTGAAGATTATCGGTAGACTCTCGTGATTCTTACCCCACTTTGTTGATCGCGGTTCATCTGGACAGGATTGTACCGTTCCATGTTGCAGGAAGTGGGTACACTCGGGTCTCTATAACGTTATCCTAGCTGAAGCTTTGTTTTAAAACGATTTCGTTGTTAGCAACGAGCTCGTTTTACGGAAATGAGCTAGCAGCGAGAAATGAATGCACTTTCCAAACGTTATTTTACCAATCTCTCCTACTGCTCCTAAAATGATTCGAACTACTCGAAAATATCAAGTTAATTCGTGCGAAAAAATTCGCGGTGGCCATCGGTATGGAGCTCGAAATTGGCCGCAAAGAACGAACGGGAGGGGTCGAAAGCGGTCGTTTCGAAAGGGAACAACGCACGAAATATACAGGCTCGATCATAGCAATTATCCGATGTCGGAACACGCGCACTGTTGCATCAACGGTTACGTCCGCTGCATCTGGTATTCCCGACTGAATTGCACGATACACGTTCGCGTCGATGGCGGACGGATCGCGATAACGACGCTGCCGGCTCGCTAATTAGATACCGGCAGGCCTCGATAGACAATTAGGCTGTTCGACGGTCGATCATAATATGCATCGAATTCATCAAATAACCGTTCGCTTGGTCGATCGAGCAATTATAACGCTGTTAACACTCGGTTCTCCGTCTCTGTTGCAGGTACGTAACTTCGTATGCGAAACACATCGCGTATCGTGACTTCTGCTGAGATCGCGCACGAGTAAGTAACGCGAAGCAATTGCCTTTTTAACATTCCGTTTTCTATGCGAATCAATTTGCATTAATCGCGATCGCTCGCGACTTTCGTGCTCCAATTGTGTTCGCGAAACATCTCTCCTCCTTTCACGTACGAAAATTCCTCTGGATTCCACGATTACAGCGATACATTCGACTGTTAAATTTCTATAATTACACCCGCCGTTCCATGCAAGCTGAGATGCATCCACGCGCAACGCCAAGCTGAGCGCCTCCCGATCTCTAGATCTCCCCGCAACAGCAACGACTCTAATATCCCTGAAAAACCACGTAACGCCACGACCACTTACCGCATAAATCTCTCCTCCCCATCGTTGTGCAACCACGTCTTCAACAAAGTATATACTTAGATCGTAGCAAAAGCGGCGCGCCGGTGCCCAGTGCGGAGCCGGCTCGAAAAGAGGGAGGAAACGTCTTAAGAAGCGGTGAAAAATCGCACGGTGCCGGCCCGTTTCACCCGGAGGGTGCCGCGTCGCCTCGCGGACTGGATGCCCACGCGAAAATTGATACCGACGCGGCGTTGCGGCGTCGTTACGAAATTTATGCGCGATCGCAGCGGCCGCCTCGCGTCCGTCATTCGCCACCTACGAATTCGTAGGGAAAGCCGATACAGGACATCGTCCCGCTTCCAGTCCCGCTGGGGACCAACCGGAAACGAGAGCACCGTCCACGCGCGATCCACAACAGCGACGGGGGTGGTCGTGGCAGCCGGATGCGGGACGACGCGGAAACGACGACGCGGAATTGTTCGCCGCGCTCGAACGGAAATGGCTCGCTGCCCGACGATGGGACGTTATGCAATGCGGGAGATCGCACGCCTGCTCGCGCATACTGGCTGTCGAGGATCGAGGCTACTTTCGCGGAGCGATAATACCGCGATCGTGCGTAATGGTCGGTGAAAAGTGAATGAACGACGCGGTTTGCCGCGTTTCTCGATCGACGGATCCTTCAGTGCTCGCGCCAACGTTCTGCGAAACGTGAATGAACGGTGTCGGTTGATTTCGTGGCATTCGGACGGATAACGATCGAGGATTTTTTCTTTGAGACCGGTGAAACGCGGCTGGCCTGTAGTTATCGCGACCTGCGGTTTACGATTGTACGTAGTGCTCGGTGAAAAAGCGGACGAACAGTGCGGTTCAATTTGGGGAATTTGGTTTCATGAATAGAGGATGCAATTTCGAAATGGATTCACGTAACGTTCGGTGAATTGTTAAATGAATTATAAAGATTTGTCGTTGAGGAACACGAGAAATACCACTCGTGTATTATGGAATGGTAATCCACGGTGTGTCCGCTGTAACTCTGAACTTTGACACTTGAAACGTTTTTAGTTGGCGGCAAGTGAGACGGTCAGTTTAATGGCCTTTGAAGGACCGTGGGTTGATTACAGCGCAGGGTACAATGGAAAGGGGAGAATGCAAACGAAATGACAGTGGAAATGCTGGGAAAATTGCCACCACTCGTGTCTCTACTTCGCGTTGAGGCTGCAATTTTTTGCCGCGATCGAAACGCACCTCGCGAGACCAATTAAAGTTACAAGAGACGTCCTCCGAGCTAAAAGCTTACTATATTATTTCGTTACGTAACCGAGTTGAAAGCTCGATCGGAAAGAGTTGCATGTAGACACGTGGAACGCAGCAGAAGTTGCAATTATCGAGATAACGCGGAACGTAAAGCGGGCACGCAACTTACCGCTGTAAATGGTAACGCGTCCCACCACGTTTCGTTTCGTCGGGTTTACCATCGAGCGTTCGTGCGGTTACACCGGTGTTTCTTTGTCCGCGGTGAAACGTAATAAAAAATATTTATGGCAGCGTATTCGGAACAATTAGCATAACACGTATCGCCGCCGGTCAAAACGCTGGACATGCCCGACACGTAACGCGGCGCCGGTAAAATTCGGACCACCCGGGAACACTTGGAGGCTGCGAGCCCATAAAGACCAGATTCATGCGCGCACGGAGTTTCGCAATGTATTAATCCTTAAGGATCGTTCGCACGTGGGTGTAACTAAGTAACCTGGCAGAAGCGCCGGAGCCTCTCGTTCTGTTTCGCTTCAGGGATCGAAGATTTATGGCCGCACGGACAATAAAAATGTTTAATGCCCACTTTTCGAACGGCGTATCTGAAAACGTGTAATTCTCGTTGACCGTTATTATACCTGTAGACTTGTCAATGTTGCCACGGGTATTTAATGCGTGCGAAAACGATGAATACTTCGCCAGTTCCCCCAACTTGATATTTTAATAGTGCTCTGCGGTTAAAAATCGACAGCGTCGAACTGTTCGACACATCCGCACCAGAAAGAATTGGTAGTTCCACGAGACAAGTTGCATCGCAAGGATGTTTAAAATGATTACGGTAATTTTCAAAGTCCCGTTCCCTTATAACTTCATCGTTTCACGGTTTTTCGCACCCAACACGAATCTTCCGTTAATTTCCACAATTGAATCAACACAAGTACAACCGTGCACACCGTACTCTGATTCCAACCACTTAAGAGTAAGCGAAAAGAAAATCTAATCCACGTCCGCTGGGTATCCTCGATCCGCATCTCCAGAGCATCGTCGTGTATCGTTGCATCTTACGAGCCACCGTTGGCTGTGCAGTTCAACGCGAAGCGAACTTGTATCTAAATTAAGCGCCGTGTCGCACAATCGTGTCCGCACGCGGAAACGTAACATTTGTCGGGCTTAATTTGCCGGCGCCCCGATCAACCACGGGGCCGCGGGACCGTTCTTTCGCCTCTTTATCGAACGCGCGCGGCCTTAACGAGGCTGGCCTATACCAGCTGATACCGTTCGAATTAGAAACCATAGCGCGGCGAGGGATCAGATAAGCGGTCTCTTTATTGGCTGGCAATTACGGGACGTCGAATATGGTGGCATTTTACCGTTGATCTTCAATTAGAATGCCTGGTTGTCCGGCGATTTCGTTCGATTTCACGGCCGCGGCGACCGGCTCCGCGTGCTCGCAAAAATGGCCCCGCCGCGATATGATACGGCTGATATACACCCCTCTGCGCGTGTCCGTTCCTCGCGGTCGCGGTAATTAAGAATCGTTCGATACGCGCGACGTTTTACCGTTGCTCCGGCGTGCTTTTTGGTCGTACGGTCTCGCGTGTGCGAGTCTTGCTCGCTTTGGGCCAGAACCGAGGAACGGCTCGCGTCGTTCGCGTCGGGGCCTCCGCGTCGGCGCTCGAGCTGCGATCAAGCGGCGATTGCGGTTCACCGGATCGGATTGATGTTTCGCGGCTAAATTAATTGCCGGCGCTGGTGGCTCGTTGCGCGCGAGATTCTATTCGTTGCATAACTGTTGATTCAATTCAGTCGGAATGAACGATCGATGGTCTCGGGGTGATTTCGCTTTGGTGGATTTCTGGTGAAAGTTTTCGTATCGGTGATGGATGGGTGGTACCGAGAGTCCCGTGCTTCGTTGTGCTCTCCTGGGAGATTGTGCTTTAAGGGAGAAGTAAAGCTATGGGATAGTAATCGGTGTGTCACAAGTTTCTCCTTTTATCGTCGAGTGTGCGAAAGTTTTAATCATGCCGCCAGGACAAAAGAAAAATCAGTTGATCGATTCTTCTACGTTATCGCACCACGATATCCCTTGGAATTCTGCCAAGTTTCGATACCGTTCGATCTGAATCCGGAAATAATCCCGGGAGTTTTTGCGCGGGAACCAGCTCTCGATCAGCGATACAAACTTCATTACGCTGAATAATTATGACTGGCGTGGAAATCCGGTTTCCAAGGGGATCGCACCCGAAAAAGGAAGGTGGAAACGCAGATGGCGAGCCCGATAGGAGGATACCGCCTCCGGTACGCTCTGCCAGAAACTCGTTCTCGCCGCGGTTTCAGCGGTCGAAAATATCGGGGCTTAATTTATGCCCCGTAATAGTACTGTCTCTAATTCTGCTCGGAGAATGCGGCTCTGCGATCTCGGCAGCTTCGGGTCCGAGCTAGCGGCAGCAACGCCGTACACGCGGCGGTTGCGTGCGGATCGGTTCGTGAGCCCGACGAAGCCAACGGATAGCAAGGGCCTCGCGCGGGAACACGATAGCAGCACGGCCAACCCCCTTGATTTATTTAAATCGAAAGCGTGCCATTAATCTAGCGCGAAACGAACGGTGCCGGAGCGTAGCACGCTCGTAACGAGCCTCCTTAGCTCGATGGTACATGCCACGTTCGATCGATGGTTATTGAACGCATCAGGGTGGACGCCAGCCGTTCGTAGACGATTCCTAGCGAATGGTTAATGGAAGAAGAAGGAGTCGTTTTTGGATCGCATGTTTGAAGTGGACAACGAAAAAAGGAATCCGTTCGAAGATCTCTGCCAGTCTTACCGAGGAAGAAACCAATCTTGTCGAAGGAACGAGCAATCCTGGAACGTGGTCCATTCCGCGGAAGTAGCCGCGGGACAATGCTCGATACATGTTCCCGGATTCCAGATAACTCGGATCGGAAGAAAAATGTCGAGATCCACGACGTTTCGCTCGGGACGTCTGGTGGCTCGCGTGCTATTTTAAACGGTACGTTACGTGAGACACGCGGCTCGCGCGTATATACACACGCGCGTGTACATCTCATTTGAATATGCGTACACGCAAGCCAGGCCCCGGCGAGAGTAGCCGCGGCGGGGACCGTTTACTAATGAACTGTATTATCCGCGATATACACGGGCCCCGTATTTGCATTAACACGGCTTTTATTGCATTTCATTAAAGCCACCTTTCAGAGGCGCCACCGGGGACCGGCGACGAAACCGCGGGGTGCGCCGATCGGCCGTGCAACCAGCCTCCCTTTAATCCTGACTAATTGCCCGGGCCCGATAACCGAACGCCGCGCACCGCCCGCTCATTTGCCTCGCGTCGTTTCGGATTATCCCGGAAACGTCTGTGAGAAACGGTGCGATCCGTGGGGTTAACCGTGCTTGGGGGAAATCGGTAGAGCCGGGGGATTAGAACGTCTCGAGTAGCGTGATTTGTCGTTCGAGTAGTTTGGAAAGGGATAACGCGAGTCTGTTACTAGGGGATTGAACGATCGGAACGTTCGAACCAGATCATTGACCATTTCCGAATTAGTAGACTAAACAACCACTTTGTCAATGCGATCTCATCTGGACAAAGCTCCCGCGTTTCTTTTCGATTTCACGGTTTCATAGCCAATAGAATCTGCCCTTACCCCCTGCTTCGATAATGGCCGATACAGGTATCGATCGCCCAAGGTCTGCGCCAGGAAATTAATCACTGTCTCGCCACGGCGAGATCGGCTCGTCGAATTGTCTGTCGACCTGGTCGCCAGACAAATTCGTGGCGAGCTTTCATGCCCCGTTTGCCGGAAGTACGAGACGTGTAGGCAAGTCGCCGCGGCGAGCGCGAGGCTAGACGCGCGCCGCTCCTGTTTCGATCGCGAAACAGCGCAGCCCCGCGCGTTCTCGAATCCGTGTCCCGTTTCCCGGCGAGCGGGAAAAATCCGCGGCCGACAAGTACCGTTAAGCCTCTAATTATCGGTCTAGTTTCTCATAAATCAACCTGGCCGCGCGCAACCCTGTCACGTAACGCAGGCGCCCGTTCCCATGTACCACCGGCGCAGAAAATTTCTTTACAAGTCGTAACTGTGACTCATTAGCGCCGCCTTTTCACCGGGATCGGCCCGTTTCCAAGCGGCCCGCCTTCGTCGGGGCCCCCCCGAGGCCCCGTCCGTGGCTTCGTTCCGCGCGCTCCATTGTTCAGCGACACGCTGCGCCGCGTCTCGTTAGCGTCGTCGGATTGGGCCCCGTAAAGGGTGCGTTCGATACTCCTCGATTTGTCCAGGATATATCCCTGCTGGGTATAACACAGCGTGCGGAGCTGGTATCGCCAGGCGACTAATTATCCGAGGAACGTTACTTTTAATTTGATTACGAGGCGTTTAGTGTAGATTGCGAGCCACTAACGCGTCGCTGTCGTACGTTATCCTCGTTCGGATGAAATTTCAAGCGAATTGGTACCTTTCTGCGGTTACCTGATTTTTTGTAGACTCGTAACGAATGTCACAACTATCCCCGTGTCGAATAATTATATTTAAGCGACTCCTATTGTGATTGCACGGGATGTAACAGTCGAAAATTCGCAGGGCTCATTTTTTCTTAGCCGAGTTGCAAGTTCAAGGCTTTTAGATATTTATTGGGCATTTTTATTTTCCTGCTGTCACGGTAACCGTGCATTAATCGACACGTAAATCATCGTCTTGTCGTTGCCTCGTTACGATTGCCGTAATATTTTTTAAAGCGCAACGAGAAGAAAGGGGAATAAAGGATTGCGAGGAAACGACGCGCACCCCGTCCTCCTTGTAATTTTGGCCTGTCTGTTTCGACGATGAAATACGATTGCCGCGTATTTCGGACGAAAGTTTCGTAGCTTAAGGCGCGTTTAGACCGCCCCGCCTCCCGTGGTCGTCGCGTACGCTTTGTATCTCGTTTAAAAAAGATAAATCCTTAGCTTATCGTCCAAACAAAACCGCAAAGTGTAACGTGGGTTCAACGCAATTTTCTTCTCGATTACAATGGAACCAGACATCGAATTGAATCTTCTGCGAGCAACAATTTCAGAGGAACGCTTCAAAACCGTGCTCTTCGGCTGAAACTCGTTCAACAAAAGTACGCATCCGTTGGACTTCGATTTTCGCCCAGTTGCTCGTGGATGTACGCATGCAATTAAATCGTACGAATTCAGCAATCACCAAACGTTCGACGGGGCGGCATCGAGGGGCATAAATCTCGTCCCAGTCGAGGTCTTTAAAATTCACACGCGTCGCTGGTTGCTGGCACGAACCGGCCGGGAACCGCGAGCCGTGCTCATTAGATCGCGTCGTCTAAACGCGCCTTTAGCCGAAGAAACGCGAGTCGAAATATCATTGCGCGCCGCCGTAAATCACGCTGGCACGCACTAAATTGCAAAGTACTCGGCGCGGAGTTCATTTTGCCGGGAAAGGCAACGGGGGTAACGACAATTGGGCTCGCGAAGGAGCTCGATGATTTATACGGAACGGAATTCCGCCAAAACGTTCAACCCGCTGTTTGAACGTTCTTTGCCTGGCATTAATTCAATAATCGCTGAACGCGTTTAATGTCCGTCCACGACCAGAAGTCGACGATGGTTTCGTTCCACGGCAACTGAGCGGACGACAGGTCGCCAACTGAACGGGAGCGCGATAACCTGGACGGGCATTTTTCCATTAATTCCTCCGCGCCTTTCTTCGTACGATCCCTTTCAAACGCGATCCCTTTGAAACGCACGAGGTACGTATCCACGATATTTCCATATCTGCGCAGCACAGCACGCGCGGGGCGATTCATAGGAGCCAGCTGAGCGCACAATCGAGCGCACCGGGTCGAGTGCAGCAAGAAATCGGTTTCCTCCGGGATAATAGAGTATACCCGGCTCGACGTTACAATAATGATACAGCGATACCGCCGGGATATGTGTTTATCTTGGCCGATTGAATACTTGGTGAAAAATGACGCGGCCGCGCTGGGGGTGGAAGAGGTTCGTGCTACGGCAGCGGTCGTTCCAGCGAGGAAATGCACTTTAAACTCGGTGCACGTAAGCGTCACGCGTTATTTCGCGGTCACATCGACGCATCTTTCATTTCTAATGTTTTTCGTACTTTGTCATAGATTAAAATGAGAAAAAACGGTTTATCATGCGCCTACTCCTTAACCAAAGTGTTCACATGTTATCGATTCTTTTTTTAGACTGTTTCCAAATATTTGTTTGTTCCAAGTGAAATTAGAAGAATACACCTCGTCTGTCCAGGTAGCTAGACTCGAAGCTTTTGCACGCGTTCATTTCAGGAACACCGTGGGAAGAGAGGCAGAATAAGAAGCGATGGCTCGCGCCTACCTTTCCGGCTCGTCCAGGCTCGCTCGTGTTCGCCCCGAGCCACCGAAGAAATTCGCGAGGGGTTGGCTTTTTTCCGTTCCTTTTGTTGCCGGCCGCTCGCTCGTTCTTTTTCAATCGTTCCACCTTCTTATTCTTCTTACGGCCACTCTCGTCGATTGCTCTTTCTTCTGCTCGGCTCGGAGCGTGCCCTCTGGAGCTGCTTCGTGACTGGGATCCAAAATAATCCGCGAAAAACCAGCAAACGGAGCCGATCGAAGCTGCGTTTCGTGGAGGTCCGATGCGGTGACGCGAGCATGCGGCGATGACAGCGAGACGGCGATTTCCGACGAAATTGATGATCGCCAGCTTTGTTCTTCGCTGGGATCGTCTTTTTCGAGACGAAAGGGGAAGTTGTTTTCAGACTCGAGCGCCAGTATTCTTTGGGCGATTTTACGAGTCCCATTCGTACCCGAATAAACGCTTGAAAATTTCATTTAGAGACAATGTACGATCGAAATCGATCATCATGCGTTGAACACTGCGATTGTACAGTTCCATCATCTATAATACATGAGAATTTGCGAGAAGTCTTCTCTATAATTGAAACTGCAGAAAAATCCGACTTGCACTGCTGCAGTCTAAATCTCTGCGCCAGTAAATGCGGTTCGAGAAGGTAATTCTCGGAATCGTTAGTTACGATTCAGAGCTCGTCGTTCCAGCGAACCTTAACGTTTCGTCTTACGCTTCCGCCAGAGAGTCTTTACTGAACTCTGGAACTAGAGCACGAGGAACGTCGCGTGCTTCTTTCATCTACCAACAAGTTCCATCGTATCGCGAATTCTCCGCCATTTTGAAGCGCGCCCTTAGATTGGAACAACTGCGCTGACATTTTAAACGATCTATTTCTTCGCCAACGATACAGTGTTTTAACTTCAGCGGATACTCGCAATCCAGCCCAACGTAACGAACGAAATATTGGAAGGACTATTTTTACCGTCGTGTCGCTTATAAGTAAAATTCCAAGTAGCCAACCATACGGTTAGGTACGTTGCGTTACAGGTTCGTCGATTAAACGGTATTACGTTCATTTCAAGTAGAAAGATAACATCTCAACCGGTTCGCATAAATTCTTTCGCAGTTACCATTGTACGCTAAGTAGTTACGGTTTCTGGGTAAGTCATTGTAGCGGGTCCCATCGAGAGAGTCACGGCATTCCCACGTTGGCACATTCAAGTTAATAGTTTTGACAGGCACGTTTGTGGACTCAAAGTCTCGTGGCCGCATATTTCTTTCACCTTCTGCAGGATACAGGCACAGGCCGGGTTTCTGCGAAAGAAAACGTCTTCTTGAGATGCGATCGACTGGATCGCCCCAGGTGACTATAGACACTCTTCGTATGTTTTTTAACAGTTGAAACGAACAAAAAAGACTTATGAAATCGCTCGTCGAATTAATTGACGATTGTAATCATTCTCTGTCCGCGTGTGCACAAGTTTTTTGGCTGGCTGTTTGTTATCTTCGGCGCCAAGATTACTTACATCTCTTATCACTTCGTGCATTTCATTCTGGACACCTGAAAGTACTATTCATGAAACGTGTCATAACAGTTAGTGATAACAATGTGTAGTCAGTTTATACGAATTGCTTCAGAATTACAAAATTACAGATATTTCAAAAAGAGAGGGGGAGAAGAGGTGATTTCTTATTTCGATCGCCTCGCTCCGATATGGTAGCAGGTTGCAGAGCTTTGAATGGATGTTCGATTTCGATGTTTCAAAGGGTGCGTTCGACGGATTGGTACGCGGCGCTGAATGGACGCATCCATTAGCTTGAAACTTGAATTGAATTTTTATACCTCTGCCGCGGGTATCCGTTTGAACGAAGTATTTTCTTTTTCTTTTCATTTGTTTCTTTTTTTTTTTATTTCCCAAGTAAGCGCTCGTATCGTGCTCGTCGATGGCTTTAAGTAAATGAGACTGCATACGGTTAGCGGAACGTAGCGCGACTGTCACCGTGAATAATTATTCAGGACAATGGAGAAAGCCTTGGCAGCTGCCTATAATCGCAATATCTCCGTGACAAACACCCACATGTTGCCGTCGAACGATCTACGACGACGCGGAAACGCGTGTTGCTTTCGCGGTAATTACTCGCGCTCGTAGGAATTCCGCTCGGTGAGCATCCGCTTGGAAAATTTCCTACGATTCCTCTTCTGTCTCGTGAATTTCGATCAGCGTCGTGATTTTTCGTAGACGTCCCCTCGATCCATAGAATCTTTAAGATCTATTTTTCATTTAACGACCCGGGTGATGTGTCAATAATTACATTGGAGCATAAAATTACATTGGAATATGTATAGAAATTACTACAATCTTCTCTCAACTCTTATCGAAAGCGAACTAGACAATATATAGAGAGAGAACTTTCAGAAATTTATCGATAGATAGTCATCCTTAATCGAAACGGGAAATCGAATAAGGAACTTTATTGGACGATCATTGACGTCCAATCTCAATTTTCTGTTACGCAAGTTCCGTCCGATGGCCCGGAAATGGAGCTCCTCAGGGCACTCGTTTATCGGCCACGTGACGCGCTGCCTGTCAGAAGTATCGGGAACAGTGCGATAAAAATTCTTACACGTCTCATCGAACACAATATTCCGATAATTCAAGCGTGCAAATACCGAGCACGCCCACGCTGCCCTCGTCGCAAGTTTTCGCGTAGACGCGCCTCGTTGTGCAAACTTTTAAGCGTGATCAGGCTCGCGACAGGTGGTGGGACATAAAGACAAGCCGGTTCCTCGTATTTTCGAATAAAGGCCCTCGAATAAGTACACTTGAGAGCGTTTCAAACTTTGAAATTCGTTTCTTCTATCATGGTGCACCTGAACGATTAAAGTGCCTCGATATACGTGTTGTTTCCATTTTGTATTGAACGTGTGTTAATTACCTCAGCATCGAACAACACGCTTTAATTCATCCCGAGAAAGATGGCGAAATACGTACTGTATGATGAGGTTTCCATTTAAACAAATCGTTCAAACAATGAATGTTAGCATTTTGGGAGGAAGGTTGTTATTTAATAATTGCGCACGATTATCTGGCTTTAATTAGGATGTTGTTAACAAGTGATGCGAATTAATGCGAATGTTGCGAAACAATTATCATACGCTAAACTGCGAAATGAGAATTATTTATTTAAGAGTCAAAGTAACATATCGATATTTTGTTTCATTATTCATACACTGTAGGATACACCGCTTCTAACGATGTAACGAATCACTTGTTTATTATTGGGATAAGTCTGATCAGCCGCCATTAATTATCATCAATCATTCTCAAGTAATTACGTCTAATGCAACGAAAATCAAAGTCAGTTCTCTTAACATAACAAGACAAAAAAAAAGCTGAATAATTCATCTTGAACTCAATTAGTATGTTTAAGAATATTTATCAGTTACCGTTAATAGCTTATTGCTTCATTTCTGGTTGGCTCCCACGGCACAGTAAATAACTCCTTCGCTGCCATTATAGTTATTACGTAATTTATTAATATCTCATGGGAGTCCCGGAATGTCTTCTTAATTATATCTCCCAGGTTAGAGCATCGTCTGGCGGTAATAGGTAGTACTCGAGAACATATTTCCTAATCGCTCGTGTTAAACAGCTCCCCGCGTTCGCCATTTAACTTCGCTCGATTAGGCGCACGGGTGTACTTGCGAGTCTGCAGTGCAATTTTTGCCCCACAACCACCAATGCTCTTTAACATTGCTGATAACCGGAGATAACGAAATATTAGGTTCACGCAATTATAACTTCGTCTACTAACGAGACTTAGACACGAGAAACTTTACCAATCATCGGTGCGTTCAACTAAAAGTTTAATTGCGATTCAAAACAGTTGAAATAAAAAGCGAAAGAAAACGTGATTAAAACTTTTGCGATACAACGATGAAGAGAAAAGGGGTAGAGCAATCAACACCATCCATACGAATTACCAGCGGTCAAGAAACGTTTCCGCACACTTGTCGATCTCGGATCGAGAAACTCTGTCGAGTGCATCCCCCGAATTTGACTCGTAAACTGCGGGTAAATTGTGATCGTGGGCGTCATAATCGGTCGCGTTCCGTCGCGTCGAAAAGCACGGCTCTGTCGTTGGCAGACGTGTAATTTTCCGCGGTTGGAAAGCCTGCCAGACCTTATCCGGCTTATATGAATGACGAGCGGGGAAAATCGAACAACGCGTGCTGCTGCAAAACGTTCTTTAAGCGCTTTCGATTCTCTCCTTCGAACGGGACCGACTTTGATCGTACGTACGCGCCCAGCAGGTCTCGTACCATTGGATTAGCGAAGTAAAAGAGGAGGCGTACGATAATTTCGATGACGAGGGAGAAAACTGTAAATATACTCGTTGGTGGAACGTGAAATTTAGTGGACTGCAGCCCCTCTTTGTGCCACACGGCTCGCATTTGACCTTTAATTCGAGATATTGATTTTTCCTTCGTCCTTTCTCTTCTCCTTCGTTTCCTTCCCTTTTTACTGCGGTATTAATAGGATTAATGGACGCGTGGTGTTGATTATAAAAGTGGCTGGTACGATTTCCACTGTTGCCGTTATAACGATACGATTGAAACCTGTATTTCACGTTGGATCAATTTATCAGGATTACCATTGAGGATGGACGAAAATAAAATTCGTTCCGCGTGCTTTAATTAGAGCGTTCGTTAAGGTCGATCAGAGATTCTGCGGAGTTTGGCGCAGTAAAAATGGTACCGGTTATAAATAATTTATTTACCCGGCTGTTTACGGGACAACCTCCCCGCGCGAATAGGGTGCACGGTGACAGCAGCAAAAATAGAAGCGCGCGGTGTAAAATATGATGGATATAAAAAATGATATTTAAAACCGTGACGGGCTATATAAAAAACAAGGAACAAGAAGCGAACCGCGGACATCTGTCTCTTTGTAAATGCCACACCATTATCGTCCGCTTTCAATTAACGCGATTACGTGATTACAGCGGCGTAGATTTACTGGAACCTCGTCAGATAAATCGTAGGCCGCGTATTTGTTGTTTTCATTAACGAGCGCATCGCGTCTTCCTCGTCGCGTCCCGAAGTTGCATAAGCGACGTCCAATCAACGGGGCTATCGTTACCCTCGTAATCGGCCCATTGTCGACCGGCGGCGGAATGATAACGAATCGAAAGGAACGAGCGCATGACGGATCACCGGCGTCACGGCTCACGTCGATGCCTTGTTAAAACGAAATTATATCGCGTTCACCACCTACGTTCGTGCCTTGAACGACCTAACCACGGTTCACCAGAGGTAGGTTAGGTCACGCCACGTGTCCCATCCCATTATACCGCTTAATGACTTCTCGACCGCGCGCTCCTACGTATCCACCTTCTTCCTCGTTCTTTCGTCGAGAGTAGCTCGTTTTGCTCGTCCTCGAGTCGAATGGTATCGAACGAATTTCGACCCGACACTCCTCTTCTCCGATCGGGTAGAAAGTTCGAAAGAAGCTACGGACACTTTGAGGTCTTGAAAGTTTTCGTACCCGCGTCCTTTCGACGCTGATCGATCGATAACCACCTTGACTAATCGATAATTGATCGTACGGAATTTCGAGGTGGAACAAAAAGAAATTGCTCGCCGGCTGGGACAGGCCGTGTGAAAGGATTCGCTCGAAGGGAGAGCCCGACGTGTCATTCCATTCGCGATCGTTCTAATCGTGACGGGGGATGGAGCAAGGCCTGCGTCGAGTAACGTTGCTTCGGGCTTGGAGATGGGATTGATGCGATCCGTGGGTTCGGTGGTCATCTTCGCGGAATTATAGAGTTTGTCTATCAAGCTGGATGAGAGACATCAGATGCGTTTAATCCCCCATTGTGATTTCAGGATAATTGAAATTCTGAATCGTATGCTGTTATATATCGTGCGTACCAAGCTTCGAACGTAGCTCGGAGATCCATTTTCGTGCAATGATACGTGTAGATTGAAAAGGAGAGGAATGACAAGGGCAATCGTACAGAAAAAGCGTTGGCAATTACATGGATCATCTGGTTTCGAGCCTACAATGGAGCGATAGCGATAAAAGCTAACAAGTTTTTAGTTCGCGGAAATTCTCGTCCGTTTCCGCTCCATTAGCCGAGAGCTCGGGGGTTAAGCGCAGAAAAAACCCTTACGACTCTGGGAGGGGTGCTAATTTTACCCGCGACCGCAAATGGCGGCGGTGCAACTAGCTGGCGATCGCAAGAGAGGATTGTGAATAGCAAACGGGACACTTGGTACGGCGAAGACCCGTCGTGAAAAGGGAACACTTGCACGGCATTGTGGGCTCCCTGTACGTACGCGCGCGAGCGCGCCCCGTCCCCTTTGTGTCTCATTGTTGCACGGAAGAAAAGGAAGGCGAGCCGGTACACTCGATACGAGTCGCCAATGCGAAACGGCCTTTACCTCAGGGACGGTTACGTGTACGCTCGCCCTTCGGAATGTGCACTTAGATCGCGGAAAAATGCCGGCCTCGTATCTCGCGTTCTCGCCCTCGCGCACGGTCATTTCGTCTCCATTATTTCTAACCCTCCGCCGTGTCGAGCGGGGCTTCGAAGCGTCCGTAGATATCGCGGAAGATTTAATGCGTTTGTGAATGTATTACGGCTCTAGGTGCGACTTTCAACTTGCGCAGACGCTATTCGAAAGAGTGCAATATCGTGAAAATTGCGAATTTAAGTTTCACTGTCGGATGCAGTGCTTTCACGAGGAGCGAAATTGTTGTTGTACACTTCGCACGATTATTCCGGCGATTCGTACGCGGCGAAATAAAACAGCGTGACAGGGGACGCATATTTCGACGTTGAGGTCTAACTTCCCCGAAGGTCCTCTAATTTAGTAAGTACCGCCCCATTAAACTAATGAAGTACTAAATATATTCATCTTCTTGGAACCCGCTCAGCGTAGAAGTGCAGTGCAAATCATCAAAAAAGGCCTGGTGAACTATGCAAAGAAGCAAACCGGTTCCGTGGGTTCCAAATCTCCATAGGGCAGGGCCGCGGTTCCTTCCATTTCTTTTTCACCGTCTTTCCTCTCTTTCTTGCTCTCACCTTTGTCACCGCGACGGCACACCCTGCGCGCCGCTTTATCCTAGCGCAGCGAGCGGTGCTAGTGTCCCTTACACCCTGCTGATCCGCATACTTCTGCCCCGCGACCCGTTTCGGAAATGGTCGGCACCTTTTGCTCGCCATAACGCGCGGTTATATCTTCTGAGCGAATCGCGAAATAGAAAAAAGCAGACGTCCTTTGCGCCTTCCACTTTTTTGGACGATCGACTTCCCCGCCATAGTTCGAGACGATTCATCGTGGGACAAGTCCGTAATCGAGGGAATTTCGACTTCGAAATGAATTTTTTTTATCACGTAGAATATTATACGAATGTATCATTAAGGGTATCACAACTTCTACCATCGTTTTTCACTCGACGTCGACTTCCAACTCTTAGCGTGATTGCATACATCGTGCAGCCGTTGTTGAAATAGTGTCTCGTCATTTCTCCCTCCTCGGAATTTATCGAATGGGGTTTCGAAATCAAGTATACACGACGAGGTTTTTCCACAGGCGCATAAGAACCCGCCCCGTTTCGAACGGGCATTTATGGTGTCCTCGAGTATCAATTATCGGTGCAACGTGCCATCGAAACGGTGCATAATGTCCCGTGCACCCCGCTGATCAGTTTTGAGTGGTCCGTCACTGGTGTTCCATGGATGCAGGCTCTCGCCCCCCTTGGTAAAATACCAACGGAATTCGTATTCCGTGTAGCCGAGGAGATAAATCTGTGCTGGTCGATGGCAGCAAGGATGAGCCGGAAAAAGGAATGAAAAAAGGGAGCGCGGCGCAGGCTGAAGGGAAGAGGAAGGGCCACGCCTTTGTCCTGGGTATGTCCTCCGATCTTTCACTAGGAAGATGCGAGAAAAAGAAGAAGATTGAGGTCTCCCTTGGTCCTTAGAACGACCACGGGCGCGCACGTAAGCCTCGGCGATGCGTCTCTCTGTTCCTCTTAAAATGCGCGCCGCGCCGCGCGCCGCCTTGCATGTTTTGCGCTGCGGTTTCCGCTTTTGCTCGCTCGTCATTAGCCGGCCAGAAAAACTTGAATTTTCAGTCAGAAAATTTCAAAACGGGACACTCTGACGAGATTAAAAATGCTGTTCTTGTCCGAGCGAAGTAAGTAGAGAGTCGTGTTCTTCGGTAATACTCCCTGACACTGTACTTATGGTGTTTTGTTTTATTCCTTTCGACGGAGGTTTCGTAATTTTTCACGTTGTAGCGGTCGCAGCTCATAATCTTGAAGTGTGAAATTTGATGGAAGCCGGTCGGTGTACGGTTAGTAGAAATTCGTGTTCTTTGATAATACTTGATGGACCCGAACGAGGATTAGTGGAGACCCGTGTTCAATGATAATTCATGGAACTGTGAGAAAGAGTTGAATTAATAATAGGTGTCGAGCTCTTCTACGATAAGGCTCGTAGATATGAATGAAACGAGGGGAGGGCGCTCGGAAGGGTAATTTAGGCGGATTGTGGAATGAGAAAAGAAGTCGAATAGTTAAAATGTATCTGTGTCATTCGATAACCAGAAGGCGTATCGACGAAACCCTTCGACAAATCACATCTGACTCTAATTAAATCCTTGTATCGTATAAAATTAAATATTTCTCAATGATTGTTACGCAGCATATTATTTAGCGCTCGCAATTCTAATCCACGCGTCGAAAGTACTTCGCAACATTCTACGGGTTACATATTAATAAAAGTTAATCAAGCGGAACATTCGTGAATTTAGAAAAGTATGATAACAAATTTCATCTCGCGTTGAGAATTTAAACGTTTGTCGACTGGCAACTCGTAAAGCGAGTTAATTATACATAACGGAGTACAAAATACAAGCGTCTAGTTCTTTTTTATCTTTCTTTTTTCAAGCTCCACCTTTCAAGAAGCTAGTGGCAGGTTAATTAGCTGAATAAATTAAAAGTGGAGAAGTTGATTTTCGTTCGTGAAACGTTGCTACTACGCCCGGGAAGTTTCTTAATTTCCCACGGAAGTTGGCGCCGCGAAGTTTCTTTCATCGTGGATGGTTCCAACTTGGTTTCGCCGAGTTCTTTCAACCTCGTAATCGCCTTATAAAAGTGCGGAACCACTTGTTCCCTTTCATATTTCGCAACGACCAGCGTGAGCAACGTGTGCACTTTCGAGTCATCCAATATTTGTACACCACCATAGTTTAAATGCAGTTTCTCCAAATAGACGATCACTCAAACATCTCGCCCAGCCCTATTAATATTTCTCAATTCATTGAACGTGCTCGAAGCAGAATAAATTGTTTCGTTTTTAGCTGCTTCCTCGATACAATCGTTCCAATTCGCTGGTCCAATTGCAAGCTTAATTAACCTTCAACGCTGCTAATTCAAATGTCACCTTCATTCAACGGAATCTTAATTACATTTAAAACATAAAGCTACAGATTTTGATGAATACCAAATTTTCTTGATTTACTTTTTCATATGTTTCTAATCTTGTACTATCAAAGAAGGTAACTGTTAGCTGCAATTTCATTTCTCACAGTTCATCGAAAAAGTAGTATAGTTCGTCTGCGTTCTGATCTAAACGCAGCATCATACGTCTATGAGTTTTTAGAGTATCGGGGTGAGCGAAAGTTTCCGTACGAGCGTATTAATTCATCCCTAGGGAGACGTAAATCATTGTCCGGCACACCCACGCCGGTAATGGATTTCGCCGCCTGCGAACGCATAATTCCGTTTTCACAAATGATAGCTCTCGCGCCAAGTAGTTAGCAATTGGGGATGACGCGGAATGGTGTTATTCGTTGGAGGGTGCAACTATACCAATCGCTGTCGAGGGTACAGTTCTTGAAAAAAGATACAACCGCGATACTTTATATTTTCTAAGCATGCCAAGTAAAAAATGGGCATCGTGCATTTTCCCTCGCACTCGATTTATCCGGTGCGATTGTCAGCTGTGCCAGCACCGATTTTCGTTCGCATCGTCACCTCGTCGTCCATTATCGTCGGTAGATTTTCCGTGCGCGATGAAACGAGAACATTACCGACAAATGTAGAATCGAACCGAAAGAAACCGACCTCGAAATCGCGCGGTTCTAGAATAATATCTCCGCGTTGAAAATAAACGAAGCGTTCCTCGAGATCGAGGGCACGTCAGAACCTTGGCGCACGCGAGAGGGTGTGGCAACCACGAGCGAAGAGGAAACGCGCGTTCACCGACAGCCCATGAATTTCCGGTCCATTTAAGTCCCTGAATTGCTTCGGAACCGTATTGTTTCGCGTCGCGTTTTACGCCGCTTTAAAAATTTGCATGCTGTCGAACCGTCGCCACGGCTGTTTTCTTTCGCTCTTAAAATGTAATGCCCCGCGTGAAACCCGATAAACAGCGTCCACGCACGGGGAGAATAAAGAATAAATAGATAAAAATCTACATGCCCATATCTGTGGTATTTTCAACGGAGCGAAAGGTCCCGTCGTATTTTAGCCCGGGAGCGGACATTTAAATGTAATTTAAATAAAGACCGAACTGAAATTGAACCCGATTGAAAAACGAGAGCGACACTTTCGAAGTTACAATGGAGGAACCATAATTATGTGGGTCAGACGACAAAAAGAGAACGTATAAAAAGCATTGAATTTTGTATTTAGCAAACGATTAAGAAGTGTTGTTGTTTGCACAACTACGAGATTCTGAGCAGCTCGAATCGAGGCGCCAGGAAACAGTTACGAAAGCGTGGATCACTTCCAGAACATAGGGCGATCATGTTAGCGGTTAAGGGAACTCATTAGAGTAACGTTTATGCAATGGAAGGTCATAAACAGCGTACAACGTTGCCATATATCACTTGAACAAAGGTTGAGTTGTCGAGGAACGGGGACGAATTGCAAAAGAACTTAGAATTGCTCGGTAATGGGTGCGGATAGATAATCTGGCATTCTAGAAGCGGTAATAAACCAACGGAAATGATAACTAAATATCCGCACCAGGAACGATGTTGCTTCTTGCTTGTTACGAATAGATTGGCTCCTTTATAGTCGCTCTATTATTTTGTTTCATACGACTGGCTATCGTCTCAATAAAATTTTAAATACATTCGATAATCTTACGATTTACCAGAAAACATGGACAGATAAAGTGTTAGAAAAAACAATGGAAATATAAATCCTTTAAAATATGTACTTTGGAAGGAACAATGTGATCATGGAAATTGAAGGTTCCTAAATAGCTGGTGGACCACGAAAACGTTTAAACCTAATTTTCTTTCTTGCCCAAAGTGATTTTTTTCCTCGAATACAGGCGATACCAATTTCGCGCGTTATTAAGAAGATTGCCCTGGCAAGACAACGGATTTTTAAAGTTTACACGGCCCTTTGATCCTGATTGTAACTCACCCACGCGGTTGCGTTAATGGTTTCGGGTGATTCGCATCGGAACAAAGTTCATCCTCGCTTCCTCGTTCCGCGTATCGTCGAAACTTTGAATACGCGATATAAAATGCAATTATCGTTAATAATACCACGGAGGAGAAAAGTTTTACGGCGTTTGTCTTTTCCACCGCTATTTGCACGCGGTAGAAAGTCGTCGTTACTCGAGCGAACCGTCTGAATGAGCAACAAAGAGCAGGAGAGGTTGTACGTACGTTCTTCTTTATGTTACTCGAGGATTTGACGGCAATTGGAGGGCACTTAGAGCCGAGACACTTCATTTGCATCTCCATAAGTTGCAGACGTGCATCTACTTACGTACATGCGAATTCGCGACAACGAGCCAGTGCATGCTCGCATTCGTTTCACCTTCTCTACTTTATTACGGAACTGTTCGTGTCTAAATTACGTCAAACAGATGTTCGTTTTAACGATAAACAGCTCTTAATTATTCGCACAATTCAATCGCACTTCCATCCGCGTTGCATAACAAACGAACAAAACAATATCGTTTGAAAACAATTTTTTAACAGATTAGAACGGAGAACAAACCACACACAAACATATTATTATTCATCTGAAAAAGACAATAAAATAGCAGAAAAATAAAATAGAATTTGTATCGGTGAATTAATTAAGGGGTTAGGCTATTAAACCAGTTACCAAGAAGACGCAGGACGCCTCCCGGCATTGCATCAACAATACATCGTCTCTGTGAAAGACACAGTTCGTACGAGACAAGAGGACAGGAACGTACGTTCCAGAAGCGTATGTAAATACCCGGACAGGCAGAGAGTCGACATTGATCTCGTTTCAGTCGCCTGGTATGGCTCGTGATTGCACGACGCGTGGCTTTTCGCCGTTTCCCCCGACGCACGTTAATTAAATGACCCAACCGATTCGACCAGTCGATAGACAGTGAATCCTTCGTTATCGGGACCGGTATGCAGTGCTTTTTACGTGCTAAACAATACCGGCTACGCATTCACGTTGATTAATGCGGAAGTGTGAACGCGAAGACGGCTGCTCGATTCCGGAGTGGCACTGGTCGTCCCATCGATTCCGTTGTCGTTGCTGTTTGTTAACGAGCTGAAGAGGAGTACCTGTCGCCTCGTACGTGACGCATCGATTTGTAACCAGACAAGACGCAAGTATTCTTTATCACATTTTCTCTGTACCGTCGATTTATATTGTCTCCCATTACGGATCGAATGCAGCTTGTAAACAGAGAACCTTCGTTTGAAATTTCCAACATTTCCGATCGATGAACATGCGATTTTAAAATGGTGCTGGCTGTATCCTCTGGTGCATTGTAAATTCGTTGGAGAAATATCGATTGAAATAATACTTGAGAAAATACTTATATCGGCGTGTAGAGGTAGCGACAGATTAAGTCTAGAAATCGAAACGCTTGAAACTTTTCCGCTCCAAATCTAGAGAGCTTTCGACGCCAAACTTTCACCCTCGAACTTTGAACTATTCCGAATCGAACGCCCAGGCGAGTTGACTCCGCGAACTTTGAACTATCCGAACTTTGAAATTCCGAACCCAGTAAAATTCTTTCACCTTCGAAAAGCTATCTCACGTTCAGACACGTACACAACGATACTCCAGCAATTAACAATGAAGGATCTATTGCGTCCTGCCAGAGAAAATTAAAACCAGCAAACAGAGTTGCGTATCGATAAACAAACTCCATACATATATCTTTTAGCAGAAAAATGCGATGCTGCGAATTATAGTAAGAGGGCAGAAATAGCATATCGATTGAAATTGAACAGGGAAAAAAATTGAAACAAGAATTGTCCATTGTCGACTTAATTTGAAGTATGAAAATATATATTTTCATACTCTTTAGATACTGAACTGACGTAAGCTAGCCAGAAGAGAATTCAACAATGTAAGATAATAATCCACCGCGTGGTCGAACAAAATTAAACAACGCGTGTTTCCGGCTATAAAGAAACAATTTAGAACGGATTCGCGTGTCCACGGTTTTATGCAACGTGCCGGGGGTGTGTTTACGTGCGACTTTTGACGTCAGGATCGAAGTAGGTCGGGCATTAAAAGCCGCTGCACGCTCGATGAAAGAGTCACGGGCAAAAACGTCACGCGAGTTTATGCGACGATTTTCTGGATCGAAGGGCGAACAAGGAGCTTCTTCTCGCGTCCGTGTCCTACAATTGCGCGGTTTTCCATGGACTCGAGAAATATCGTTTCCTGTCAACTTCGAGTACGACTTCGCGGCAACATCTTACGCCAGCTTTCGACTAATTTTTCGTTACACTACAGACGCTGTACAAAGTTGCGTGGAATTGGTGATAAAACGAGAGATCGTACTCGACGGAAGGCGCAGCCGCTTTGCCGGTTTCTGGACTGTCGCGTCTGGCCGCTGTCGCCTGAATTGCGTAAAAGCAAATCTCTCCTTACGAAAGGGCCGTGTACACGGCTGCGGTACCGTACTCCGCAGCCTTTTATTCCGCACGAACTGACACACCTACGTGCCGCTTTTATTCAGAACATAGCTGGAAGTCTCGACCGGCGACCTACCGCAAAGCCGTATTATTCCGACGCGCGCTGGATTTCCGTGGCATCCGTCTTCGAGGCGCGCAGGGCACGCGCGCGATGTTCAACAGACGGCTCGATTTAAATCGAGCCAGAAACGCGCGAAAATCGTGTCGCCCTCCGACGTAAAACTCAATTACGTCGACTTTGTCTAATTGCGTTATTGTAGCCGCGACGAAGCCGCTTTGTAGACGTTGCTGTGGGGATCCTCGCGAGGACGTATGAATTCTGATGTCAGAGAAATTTGTACGCTCGGTATATTGGAGCGGCTGCGTTAGCCTCCACTAATTACATTATTGTATCGTTGATGAGACACTTTGTAAACGTGTTGCACGCGATCTTTGTGAAAATTTGTCAGTTAAAGCGGAGCATTCATGCTCAATTAGGGAGAAGAATGAATTTTGAAGTACTTTTCCATTTTCGTTTTTATTAAAATCCCACGCTGTCAATTAAACTTTCATTTAGCTATTAAAAACTAATTGCGTCGATGTCGACCCAATTTCATTTTTATAATTAACGATTTATTTCCTTTTTCCTCGGATTTGTAGAAATATGTAGAGGAGGATTGAAATTGGAATAACGCTTGGCGTTGTTCGCTGAAACTACATAAATACGTGGTGTTCTTTGTTTAAAATACACCCACGTGTCTCCCGACGAATGACGCAACGGGTTTAGGAAACGAATCAGTTTGTTGTTCGGTAAGAACGAACAATTGATCGAACTTTAATTAAACTTTTCAAACACGCGCTCTAACGTTTACATAATGGATGGAGAACTTCAAGGCACACTTCACTGACCAGATATAATAGCCTCCGTGTAACAAACTTCAAAACGAGAACAACTTCAAGCTAAAAGGTAACTATAAAAAGCGTTTGCGTTCGCCCTGATAAATATCTAACAGAGTACAATAATTGCTACGACATCACGAAGGATTCTTCTTAAGGATAAACACTCGACAAGCGAGACGTTCGATCGAACTCGCTCGAATAGAAGATTCACACGATGGTTCCCTCCATAAATCGAATTTCGCCAGAAGTTCGAATTGTACGCGATCCTCGTCGATTCCATAATTTCACGTTCCCAGGAACACCAGTATCAAACGAAATAATTAATCCACGAGGGTGTTCGCGCGACTGCCATCCACGCGGACGATAGCACGTGCTGTCGCGCGCCACGGGTAAGAAGCTCGACGACGATCGGCAAATAAAGACGTTAACCTCTCCTTCCGTCTCTTCCTCTCTCTCTCTCGCCCTCTCACCAGCGGCTGTGAACCTGCGAGCAGACGTCCCGCTGTTCGAGAAATCGATAAATTCACCGTGGCGATATCGATAGTGATAGCTACCTACGTTTTATCGCGCGCGGCGATGCGCGATCGCGCGTCGATATCGCCGCTATGAATTCTCTTCTTTTACCCTGTCGCCGCGGGTGGTCGTGGGCTCCCTGAAAGGCAGAAACGCGTTCACCGCGATACCTGGCTTTCCCATTACCCCTCGCGCCACCCTTTGCGCCCTTCGCGGCTGCAACCGCGGACTCGTTCGATCTCCCGTGGGAATTTCGCGAGCCAGACCAATTAACCACACCTGAGAAAGGACAGCTTTTGTATATGGGATCCCTTGATTTCGACCCGCAGTTTCCTCGAGGTCTCGCCTTTTTTTCCCTTCTCGCTTCTTCCTGCATCGCAGCCGGTATGCAAATTCGCCGCGCGAGTTTTCGTCGGGTCAGAGAAGGTTGCGAGGGGTGATGTTGATGGGAGGTTCTTGGGATTAAGCTGTCCTCTGTTCAGATTAACCCTTCGCGTCAGCTGCTGACTCTGAAGATGCGTACGCACGCGTTGCAAGTGCCGTACACTCAGATGTGAATTTTGAACTCGACATTTTTTTATTCGAAAGGTTGAATTCAAGATTTTTAATTGGATGGTTTGGGTCGGATCGTGGTTACGTCGATCGCACGGAGAATTTTCGAAATCTTAGGCCCACAGATCTGGGGAACGATGATTTACGACGTTCATGTTGCAATACAACATCTCGGTTGATCGTAGAGAACGATAAGACGCGACACTCTTTCACTCTTCCGACGTTTCAATCAGAAAAGTTATCTGAACGAGCCGCGTATCTAATCTTCAATATTAAGCGACGAGATGCCAAATAGGTTATGAATGAGCATAGTTCAGTAGCACCTACTGCTTATCGTTAAAACCTTCCATTGTCGACGCTTTTAACTCTCGATCCCTCGTTCTTTCATCATTCACCTTTTTCATTCACGAGTTACTGTTTACACGCGATAAATCCGTCGCACGTCTGTGTCCACGATAAAATTCGCGTGGAATAAGCGAAAGCATTACTCTATTATCCAAATTATCAACGAACCTATGAAGACACCAATGACTAACAATCTCAAACATAAATTGAAACAGTCTCATCAAAATTTTACTCCAAAAGTGAATCAGTACATTACTCACCGAAATAGTCACTTAACTCATGCAAATAAACGATCGTCCCATTTCCAGGCTTATCAAGATGTCTCCATTATTCCCACGCGCGGTCCTTCGAAACGGAGCGAGCAACTCTAAGCGGCGAAGGCCTTAAAAATCGATGATTCCAAAATAACTGACACGAGCGCGCACACGACATGGTTTCAGGTTGTCCCATCTGGTCACGAATAAATTCCTGCCCCGTTTAAGCGGCTTCCTCCCCCGGGACGCGCGTTTTCCCTTGTCTCGCGGCTCCATCGCGGCGCGCATTCCTCTCGCGCTGCGAGACACAGAGCCCGCGAGTTTTTCGCGTCGCAAGGTATCTCGTCTCGCATAATGAAGAGCAACGTTTTCGTCGTGGCCGCCGCTTTTTCTGGCGAGGCCTTCATTCACCAAACGAGCAGTTACAAACAGCCTTTCCAAACAGAGGAGGAATCCCGTCCGCTAATGATCGGAATATTTGCTCGCGTAAATGCGGCCATTTTTCTATGAGCCAGCGATTCTGCTGTTTGCGGGACTGGAGGCCCTTGTAATTCGTGAATTGGAAAGGATCAGTGTTCTCGCACGTTTAACTCGAGAGAAAGAAGAGCACAGAAGCTGGCGAAAAATATTTTTGCGACTGTAGTATGTACATGTAATTTGTAACGAATAAATGAGAGGCAGCTTCTTTTTCCTTTATATCGCACTGCAGGTTGCCACTCGAGGTAATTGAAAAGACTGCTGATCGAAGTGTTCTTTGTTGCAGAAATCGAGGCGCAAGAAGCTTGCAAATGGCTAAGGGCGGCTGGGTTTCCACAATACGCGCAGATGTACGAGGGTAAGTACGAGCCTAGGCAACGGTTTCCATTATCGAAATGCAATATGTTTTTATGACACCGGGACTACACACGAATGTAACGCCGTATTGAAGTTACAGATCGAAGTGACTCTTTTCCAATATCGTTCCCCGGTGTATTCGTTTTAACGCGCGATATTGCATAAGAAGAAAAATGGATTGTCTACTCCCACGCTGCACGGTTACAGAAATAATTATATGCATAGAAAAGCGGCGATTTCCATGTTTAGATATTCCGTCGAGGAAAGTGGGAAATTCTAAGCAGAGCAAACAATATGAATAATTTACACCTATACGATCTATTGTAAAACGTATCTCGCATTCGTCCGAGGGAGCAGAATAGAATCTGACCGCGATAGAATCTAAATCTTGAGCGTTTAAAGGGTTCTGTGGCATTGAAACCACTCTAAAATACGTAATTAGAATGAAAGACGATCTCCGCGGGGGTAAACGTCTCGTTATTCTCGACAGTTCCAATTTACTTTCAATTTACCGTGCGATAATCAACGCGACCCTCCGAGAAATCCTCTTTAGCGTCTCTACTTTCGAGGACCTCCTCGAGCGGTGCATAGAAAGTTGTCAGCCGTTGTCCAGATCAAGACAGATTATCGTCCACAGAAGTTTTACGAAATACGAGCGGCCCTTTTTCCTCGTTCCTTCTCCCATTCGTGGCCATGTGGCTCTTTTCAGTTGAAACGGCCGCCTCCATTTTCCACGTTCAAGCGGTCACGTATGGCGAAAAAGGGGTACGTGTGAAACGAGGGAGCGCGGGCTTCCGTGGTGGCGAGCAAACAGCTCGATTATTAGGTCGAGTAGGATCAGCAGTCCCTAGTGGTAAGCTGTGAATAATTGAGAATTGGCAGAGGTTCAAGTATGAATTCCTTTTCCCCCATTTTAAAACGCGCCTTTGCAGACGAGATCATTTTTGTTCGGTTATTTGGACAAATGACTCACTCGCGCTAGCTTCCGATCGGAATGTTTCCAACAGCTGCTGAATTACGAATCGATGCAGCGTCCTTACGAAATCGATCACGTAGACAAATTCGGTTTTCAAAGAAAAATCGCGTGTGGCCAGGACGCATTCGTCACGCGGGCGGACGAAAAACGAGGCAGGTCTCGAAAGATAAAAATAAGAAAAGCGAACCGGAGTGTAGGCTTACGATATCCTTTAAAACAAGAAGAATCGTCGGTTCGAAAGAGAGGGTGGTCTCGCGGACCACCAAAGCGGACGTATGTGAATGTTTTCGATGGGTGTCCCGTGTACGTGAGATTTTTACTAATATCCGCGGCCTCGGAAACAAAGGTCTCCCTGTTTCGGTCTTGTTTTTCCCTGGCTCCGTACCCCCATAATATTAGAGTATAAATTTCAAGATCTCATTGTTCGACGGCCTTGGCTCAAGCGTTTCATTTGCAATTCATCGATCCGGGGAGAGGCAAAGAAGTATAACGAGTTTCGGTTTAATGCTTCCAATAATAATTATGAAAATCGTCGTACAATCACCTTGTTCTCGTCGTGTAGCCTTCAATATATCGCTTTCGTATAAAGTCACGAGCTCCAATATCTCCAAAGATACATTTATTTTTAATAAAAATTTGAAATTGCACAATATCGAAAGCGACGACAGCTACACCATTTCGCAGAAGTTTCTACGGCTCGTCGCTCGATAGTCTCCATGCGAACCACCGCGGATCATACAAAAATACATCCACGGATTGGACGCGCGGTGGCGAGCCGAGCAAATAAACAGGCGAATGAAACAATGACTCGCTAATGACGCGGTAAGAACACCGCTGGCCTACCGGTAGCGCAAATGCAACTGCAAGAACGCACGGGCGCGCGAGAGTGCAATAACGAACGCATTGTTGGCGGGCGCCGCGACAAAGAGCCCATTATGATAAGTATTAACATGTCCGGACGCATCGAGCTGCACCCTAATAAGTTACTCTCGCCTCGCGTTGCGATTCGACTCGATCTGCCCACGTGTCGCTCACTGTTAACCCCTTTCTCATCATTTTCAGCTACCACATCGACTTCGAATAAAAGCAACCCCATCCCCTTTCTCTCCCTTTTAATTTCTTCTAAACTTTGATGAACAAATCCGTGAAATATAGTCAGAATAAGAAAAAAAGATTGGCTCGAATCTCGACAGCTCCAAAATCCAAATTCCTCGGTATCTTGTATCAACCTCGCTCAGTAATCGCCAGATTTCGACTCAAGAGACTTCTCGTTCGCCATTCCGTTTCCACTTTCACACTTTTTAGACCCGCCTGTCTTTCGTTCGACCAAAAATACCTCGTATCCTATAATCAGCCAGAAATTGCCGTAAGTGGAGCACCTCGAAGGAGAGGTGCCTCCGGTTTCGTGGCATCCGCGCGACGCGTATCGCGCCGCTACCAGACGGCGGGTATCATGTTCGAGGTAAACGAAGTTGCTCGGGACCTGCCACGGGAGCGTGTCGCGTGGTTAACACCGAGCCAGGTGTGGAACGGGCCCGGGGAAAGGGCTAATAACTCGTGTTCCGCGGTCATTAACGTCCTTGGCTCCGGCGGCCCGGAGTAATTCCAGGTCTTTCTTCAATTTCAAGAGGCAACGCGGGAATAATAATCAGTCGCGCGTCGCCGCGCGATGATTAACGACCGTGGCGATTTTTCAGGGCGTCGCGCGGCGTGGCGCGGCGCGGCGCGGCGCGGCGCAACGCCGCCAATTTACGTCCGGCTAGAGCGTACGAAGCGGGGCAGCTGCCGGCTAAATAACACAATGTCCCGGCGAGATTTATGCGGAAACGGAGCCGG
The DNA here is from genome assembly GCF_050948175.1 of Xylocopa sonorina. Classification (NCBI taxonomy): domain Eukaryota; kingdom Metazoa; phylum Arthropoda; class Insecta; order Hymenoptera; family Apidae; genus Xylocopa; species Xylocopa sonorina. The sequence goes on along the minus strand of NC_135197.1, from coordinate 6,039,559 downwards.
GGGATTTTAAGCCGCGGACGAATTAGTAGGCCGCGCCACGGTGTCGGCATAAATTTCACCGCTGTCTCGTTACCGCGTTTATTTAAATCAATTTCGATCGATTCGAGCGCCGGCGGACCGTCTGGACGTGCCGCGCGATACAGCGGTGGTTAGGACATTATTTAGTATCGCGCGGTCGTGCGAACGGCGCGAACTTTGCTCTGATTCGAGCCGATAGCCGAACCGTGCTCTCCTTCGTTTAATTGTCGAACCGAGGTTTTCGGTGCCTGGGACGAAAAGGCGCGTGGGTACAATTGTTACGCTGGCAGAAATGGAGCATCGTGAGCGCGGTATATACGGCCGGCGCGAGGGAAAAGCGAAACAAACGGGCGCGCTGGGAAGTTGGCGAACAACCGACGACACTGTTCCTTTCCCTCGAAATAGCGCGTGCTCGAGCGAGGCGCGGTCGAGCGTTCAGCCGTGCGATGAAAAGCGGTCTGTCGGACGGTATCCATCCGTCGCTAATTAGCGCACACGTGGATTAACCGTGGATCGCGTGTAACTGCGGCCAGGAACTACGTAAAGTATCGAGTCACGCCTCTCCAGTTTCCATTATATTAATCAAACGAGCCGGTCCACGATGTGCCGGAGCAGCGCCAGGTTCTCTCTGCTACGCCTAGCGAGCTCTCTTGTCCGTTTGACAACGCGGTGAGTAAACGCGAGCGGACTTGCCGCGACGCGTTACGTCGCCGCGTCTCTCGCCGCGTCGTGTAAACGCGCCGCGTCCGACGTCCCGTGAAATCCAGCCGGGAAATCGTAACGATCGCCGCCGCCGCCTAGATTTTTCGTATTCGTGGCTAACAGCGACGCGTGAACGAGGTGGCCTGGCGATTTCTCGCCGAAGAATTGGGCTAATGAACGGGCTCGATCGTCGAACGCGATCGGTTTCTCGCTCGTTCCGTTCGGTTCTTTCCTCCTTTGTATGCGAGCCGGACGTTCGCCGATGGAGAGTTTGTCGGTAGAACCAGTTTAAAGCGTGGGGTTAGTGGGATAAACTGTTCGGTTATGTCTGGAACTCTGACTTAGGTATTTTCTGCTCCAAGATTTAGAGACTCCTCGACGGTGTCGCGCGTATTGTTTCGAGTTAAATACAGAAGCGCTAGATGCTGGGGATAACTCGGTCGTTTTATCGGTTGATAAATTGAACGGAGGAAATTTAACTCGAATGATAAACGACGGTCGTTTGTTCGGTACCTTCGAAGTTCAAATCCGGGGATTTCGTCCTGAATTAATGAGTTAACCTAATAACGTCGTCCTCGTTGGCGCCCGGCCAAATGAGTCATTTTACACTGGAATGACTTTATCAGCGTACGTCACGACGGGACTACAAACACGGGAACAAGAAAAATCGTCTGCCCGAATTCAGACTTACGTCCCACTAAAGCGGGACATCAATTAGAAAATCGTATGGCATGTTTACGAGCCGGGGATCGGTTGAGCAATATCACGTGGTTTGCATGTGTTTAGCGTATTTCGAGAATAAAACGTAACGAATAAAACCGATACGCTGACGGGCCCGTGGCTGTTCTTCTAACTCGAAGCTCGTCTAATGCGACGTCCTACTTTATCCGAGATGACGTATGGAAACGGAAAAAGAAACGGACCTCGTAAATGTGTAGATCAATCGGGCCACGACGGTGTCCAAAGTCAACCACCATGGTAATTTTCCGTACTTTCGCGCGTTTACGTAGTTTCTCGGAACGGGAGACGTTTCCAAGAACACTATTTCCCTGGCTGATTTGTTAAGACACCTGAATGGTCCGCTGAGAGAATGAAATCCATAAAATCGTGGAAAGTATGTCTGTTTACGTTCCACGTGCCACAGTAAATACACCGGGAAATACAATAAAGGCCATCGTGACGTAAAATGTCCCTTAGCGTGCTCCACAAATATTAAACCTTCGAATTCTTTCGTTCGCGCGGTTACGTCTCCTAAGCTCGATCGAGTTCTTTTTTTAAAACCTGAACATCGTCAACAAACGCAACGGCCAACAGAGTTCCCTGCAAATACAACTATCGACCGACCTTACCGCCTGTCTCCAGCTATCGAGCATTTCAAATACAGTTATCAGCTGTTCGAAATGCAGCCAAACACAGCGATCAACAATTCGAAGCATAATTCGATACAACTGCCCGGCTACCGCGCTTAACGAGACAACGATCAATCACGTCGGTCTCTAGCAACTTCTCCGAAACCAGTCGCCAGCGCGTACGTCAGAGGGGCAGGCGCCACTGGCCCAATTTTCCACGACGGTCGCCATTGAAAGGCGTCTCGACGTCACGTGAACCCAGTCTCCTCGAGACCGTATATCTCATCGAACGAGAACGGCTCGACCGATACCAGGTGTCAGGTGGTCGCGGTTTCGTTCAACGCGGGAATTTACGAGATCCACCGCCGTCTCGGCCAGACCATCGCTCGGGGGCAGCGCGCGAAAATAATTTCGATCGAGCGGACTCTAAAATTACACGGTAGTCGCGGCCCGTGGTCACGATTCACGAAAACGCCACCGCGTTCGAAGCACGTGCTGCTCTTTCTGCTCTTTCAGCGAGTTGGAACGCGGCCAGCTTCAGCCCTGGTATCCTCTCTCTCTCTCGTTCTCCACGGTTCCCTCGTTCCACGGGTCTCTCGCCACCACCCCCTGTCGCGTTGTCCAGCTGAAAATGCACCCCGCGCCCAGAGACACCCGTTCCGTTACCCGGAACGCCGAGTGGCACGCGGGCAGCTGTCGGTACAACCATTTCCGTGGACCGTTGCCGCGTTTAATTAGTTGCGCGAATCGCGCGAATAGAACGGTTCCACGGAACCGGATGCGAACGCTCGGCAGAAACGAGCGCCGTTTTCTTGCGCGTTGGGGTTCATTAGGTTTCTGGGGTATTTGCGCGACGTGAATATTTGGCGATGATTAAGAACATTCTCGACGCTTATTATTCCGAGACGGGCAGTGTCGTTACCAGCCGGGCCTCGACGCCGCGCGAAGAAGGCAAACACAAATTAGCACGTAGATCCGCCATCTTTACCGGAGTTCCGAACGGCCATTAAACTGGGTCTTTCGAAGAGGTTCAATTCCGCTTAAGAACAGTGTCAATTGGGACGACTGTAGAAATTGTAGGTTTGTGGACTGAGTGGATAAATTCGCGCGTTTTCATTGAACTCGGATTAGGGTCATCGAACGAGGGACTCGATGCAAAAATTGTAGTCAGTTTACAAAATTATTTTGTTAACGATAGCAGGGGTTTGACGAATTTCGATAACGTAGAGCGATACTTGGTTGGGAACTAGGTTTGTCGATGACGATTGACTTTTTGAGGAAAGGTTCCTTCCGCGAAAGTTGGAAACCGTTCCGCAAAGTATTACAGAAATACAGCCGGGCAGGATGCTTGGAAGCTGAGGAGATGAAAGGGAAATTTGGAACGGGGATGATTATTTAAACTAACCAGTTGTTACGTTGTGGCCACGCGAAACCGCCCGTCCTAGTTAACCACGACCTCATGAAACTTATGCGGTCATGGCTTATAAGATGCGCCAGAGCGTAAACCGGAGTGTGCATACGCACGTTTATAAAGGTACACGAAACTGGCCTGCTTGTGCTTTTTAACATTTTGAATTTTAATTCGAAATTAGTCGTCAATTTTTTCGTATCCAGCAGGAAATAAGAGTCTCTTAAAAGCTGCATCGCTGATCTAAAATTGATCCTAATGATAAAATTCAATGAGAAATCAAATAGATTTACGCAATGATAATTCAGACATTCTTCAATAATTTTTATTTCATTTTTCTTATACACATCAGATTTTCTTCTTCAAAATATCGACTCGATCGATACCTGAACACGTAAATGCATCGCTATTCTTCACCACTTCCTGAAATATGATTCATGGACATCCACAAAACTACCATATCTGTCGAACAATCTTCACGGCGATTTTCCCTCAAAAACGCGACCAGAGAAAGTGGGTGAAGGTTCGATCGGCGAAAATTCTTTTCAGCGGCAGAAGGATTATTATTGTAGCCGGGGCTGTTTACCACAGCTTTATTCCCGGCAAAAGTCCAGTCCGTCCTTCGTTTCCTTTGCCGAATTGTAATCTAAGCAACCTTCGTCCCAGTTTCGTGATCGCATCGATGTTTCCCGATAAACCAGCCATCCGTTTCCCTCTGCACGTACTATTTTCAGTGGCCCGTTGTCGGGTTGTCCAAGGCTTCGCGTAAATCGCGACACCCGCGAGTCGTCGCTCGCGTTTCTCAACGAAGGAATTCCGTTTGGCAGACACCTGTGATCAGCACGCGACCAATATTGACGCTGATAAATGACGTTGAACTTGACGATCGCTTCGTACTCGTATCTTTTTTCCTTTCTCTCCTTCGTTACGCGATAGAGGGACGCGGGCCGCCACGCTTTACAAATAGCCGACCCTGCGAGGAGGACGTCATTAAATTTAGATTTTGAAGGTAAACTCGAAAGCAATGGCGAAACCACCGTGTCGGATTGCCGACAGTTACCAGCTTCGTTACTTAACACTCGTCCCTCGGCCCTGATTGCAGTTTCGTTCGCGTCAACCACCGGTCTGGAATCACGATTACAGAAAGCAATCGAGTCGCGTCGTTTAAAGAATAATCCGTGCAATTCCGTTCGAGTGTAACCAGGAAGTCGGTTATGAATTCGAAGAGCGAAACGGATACACACCAGCTTTGTTTAACCTCAATTTAACTGCGAAGCGCGTAATGAGTCACGCCATCGCATTTCCGCCGAGTTGCACATTGGCATAGGGCAGTTGCATTAGTCAGGCCATGGGAACATGTTACCAGCTGGGTCGGCAAAATTTTAAATGGTCGCGCTGCGCGAATTATTATATCAACCCGACCATCTCTCTCCCTCGCGTACGCTCATGAAAATTAATTAATCAATTACGAATTAAACGTGGAACGGGCGCATCTCGTACAGAACGGGATTATGGTAATTAATACGAATAACGTTTGCATGCATTGACGTGGACCGGAGTTAACGTGTTTCCCGACTTTCTCGAGGGCAATTAAAAATGTTGTTTAAGTGGGATATAATGGACGAGAGCGTGCGTACGTGACAGGCCTTTAAATGCCGCTAATCGGTTTTCGCCTGATCTTCGACTGAAGACGTATTAGCACGCTATCTTCGAACCACCGGCCTTTTGTTATATTCCCCGCTGTCGAACAGATGATAATGAAAGATAGGTTCGATACCAGGCCTAACCCAGCGCTCCTGGCACGTACCACGTAGTATGTGTACGTAATTAGTCAGCCCGGAGATTATTCTGCTCCTGACGTACTCCAATTCGTCTGAACAATGCAAATTGCTTGAACGTTTTCCCTTCCGCCGACTGATGAATAGTCGGCCGGTCATTAGCTGGCCACGAACTTCAGCTAAAATATAATAATTTTAAGTCAGAAGGATAGGGATGCTAGGTCTGCACAGTGGATTTAAACGCTGCGTTTAACGACCGTTACTAAAATTTTATCAAAGCCAAAGATAATAGAATTACGGGGAATCCATCTCTCGAGCAATAACGAAGCAAAACAGAAACAGACATATCGAAACGCGATTTGGTTTATCACTGTAAATGGGCAAGTATTTTGTACGCCAGGCAAGGAATCGAGAAAAAAAAAAGGGAAAAAGAGTCAACGTATCCGAAATGCAATTTGCACGCGTTGTTTGCCAGTTTGTACGTCTGTAAAAAGAACGGCGGAGTCGCGGTGTGTTTTGCAGCAAGGATTTCAGACGTAAATATTTGAAAATCGTAAAGCGATAAAAGTCGCGCGATAGAAAGATGGCCCCGTCATCGACCATTGTGCCTCGTATCGGATAAACAGAACGGCGATACTCGGCCTCGTACATCGCGGATACGATGTACCAATCGATTTCGAGTCATTACAACCGGTACGTGATGGCGTACGATGCCCGTTACATCCGTCCGATTACACCCGGTGCCCAAGCACCACCGCAAGGATGCAGCGTGAATAACGCTTTCCCGCGTTACGTTTCCCCTTGCGAGGCACCATAGCGTTCGTGTCAGCGTCAGTGGATATTATCAGACTTCTTTCGTGCCTCTATCGACAAGATTGGAAACACGAAAATACTTGTTCCCTCGTCGGGGCGAGTATTTCTGCAACGAAACTTGACGCGATGTTGCGGAGCCAGTTTCAGCAAGATTATTCATATTTGTGTGTACCTTTGCGTGATCGGTGCTTGTTAATGGGAGAATAATGATAATTCAAAAGCCTCGCGCACCTTTCACATCTAACCGTGGCCCCCCCGCGCTAACGCATAGGAAGCCATGAATAATGAATAGAACTCAATTTATGTGCATTTCAGCTCGTTAAACGCGTATGCCCTGATTTATGCAAAAACCAGCATAACGCCGTAACTAGTAAATACGCGCGTATGTACACGGCATACTAATCCCCCGTTCGGCAGTTAATGATATTACGCTGAGCGCAAACAGCATTTACAGTTGACCAGTGTTCTCCTTAACGAAGGGCCAGCGTTTTATCAAGTCGCGCGCGTACCGTTCCAAGGATACGCGTGTCGTAATTACATAAGAGCGTTCCTAGACGGTAGCAAATTGATCGTACGCGAACAAGTGAAATTAATCAGCAGGCAAACGCCAAGTTAGATCCGACGAGCGCGCGAATGTCAAACCCCGCTCCAGCCACTGTCTGTCCAAACATTAGTACCAATCGCTACCTCGATATTATCCCGGCACTTTCTTTCGCGTTTACCGTAGCGGTAGTCGTGTTCGCCAGCCGCGCAACCGGGAATTAAAGCGCGAACCGGGCGGTAACTGCAACAGGGACGATCAAGCCTGGCCGTAATCACCGCGGGAGCATAAATTCGCGTCTCTCCTCGGTGCACGGCGCAGGAGGATCGGAAGAAAAACGGACCGCTGCCGGCGGTCGTTAAATAAGAACCGCGAGGCGCGCGGTTCGTGGAAGGAACGCGCGTAGGAACCGAGCGAGCGCGTAACCCAGTTCGCCGCCGGATGAAATTCACCGGATCCGTCGTCGTCGACGTCCGCGTCCGGGTATTCTCGTTTTTCCCCCTCGAGTCTTCCGGGTGGCGGGTGGCCGAGAAAAGAAACGGCGGGAAACCCGTGCAGAGCCCGCGCTCGCTCGCGACGAACCGCGATCGAAACGAGGAACAGATGCTCTCGCGTGTACCACCGAAAATAGACGGGTCTGAAACGCGCGCCGCCGATATATTTCTGTTCGATTTCGCGCGCACAAGAGCCACCCGTGAAATTTGCCAAACGACGGCCTGCGAACGGCTAAACACACCCGCTCGAACGTCACCGCGCGCGATTCCAGCCAGCGTTTAACCTCCTTACCGCCCGGCAATTACGAGCGTCCACCAAGGAGAATAAAAATGTTACGCGTTTACTTAAGACGGCCTTACCAGCGAGCGATATAAATTGCACGATGGGAATAGAAAAATGCTGATCTATAAAGCGAGCTCTCCAGCGTCGTGTCTCGGTGTGGAGTTTAGATTTTCGTTCAACGAGACGAAATTTCTCGCCTCGAGGTGTATCCGCGTGCTGTGACAGGCGTCGTGAATTTAAAGGGAACTCGGAAAGATTCGCGAGAGGGAATTGTTACTCTCGTCAGAGAAAGCACGTTTCTACGAAACGGCAACGAGAGACAGGTACGTACGCTCTCCTGTTTCTTCTCTGCAACACGGAGAACTGTTACCACTGCTCTTTTTCACCCGACACTTTGATCTTTGTTAATTTAGACCACTCACGAGATTACGGGGGCAGCATTTCTTTCTGGCGGAAGAGTTTTTATTGGCTACAAACAGCGGATGAAGGAAAAAAGGAGCTCTTTCCACTCTGTAATCGGCGCTGGCTCTTGATTATTTCGCCCGCTTGTTTCTCTTTCTGTTTGTGGGAAGCGACTGCTATTTGCTCACCGCGGGGTGCTATCCGAAATAGACAGGAGGTTCTTTAATTTAGAAAACTTGAGCATCGGAATTGGGAAATGCTAATATTTGAATTTATAATAGACTCTTCAACATTCCACGATGATTCGGTTCGATAGACATGCCTTTTCCGGCCTGCCATCGAAACGAGCGTGCACGATTGAAAATCGTGAAAAGGATCGAGACCTGGAACTAGTACGCGTCTCATTCCTGATGTTCAAATTTGATCATCGCAAGTACGTCCATCCACGGTAGATTATCGTCTGCGTGTTCAATTAACTCTTGGGAGACTTACTACCCAGTGTCAACGCTTTCACACTTCCTCCATCCCACATATCACTACGCAACATTCTCTCATTAGTATGCAACAATGTTGCGAATAATCAACCCACAGGGAACCTCGAACCGACCAGACCGACAGTCGCCCAGTCACCAATCACCAACGAAAATAAAAATCGTAACCCTGGATGCCACGTATCGTGCACGATCTTACCTCTCTCGACACCAGAGAAAGACTTCTTAACCTTAACATTCTAACGAACCCTACTAAATAAACTCGTGACAACTAATACGAAAGGGTCGACAACGATCAGCATAATTATATACGCGTGCTTTATTAACTCCGTCGTACAGAGTTACGATTAGGCTGCTCGCACGTTTCACGCGTATGCGCCATCGTGCGATGATCGTTCGATCGTGGCATCTTCCTCTCTCGTAATAATCGCCGCGAGCAAGCAACAAAGGAGAGCACGGAGACAGTGCGACGCGACGTCTGAAACGCGGGAAAAAGCCAAGCCAGACAGTCGTTCCAGTCCGACCAGCCTATCCTAAGCTGATTAAGTCGTCCTCGAGGCGGGACTTCCATTCCGTGTCTGATCGGCCGCGAATAATTTCCATCGCCCTCGAGCCTTCATCCCCCGTGGCCCCCTCCCTTTTCGCCCTGCGCCACTCTTCTTTCCCGATCCCACGCGCGGTTCTCGCGTCGCGACAAAGTAATCTCGCCGAGATAAATTATTCGCGGCGCGGCGAAAATGCAAATTTCGCCTCGCCGCGGTGGGCGAGGGCGGCAATTTATACCGCGGCGGGTCCGCCGCGGATACTTCGCCCTGGCACTTAAGCGGGCCGATCTCTTTCGCGTACGCACTGTACACGAGAATTTATGGCGGCTCCGTTTCGTGCCACCGAGACGTCGCGTCTACGCGAACCTCTCGCTGGAGATCGCTTCGCGATGACCGTCTCTCCCGCGATCCTCCAGACTTCCCGTCCTGCCGCGTAGTCAGCTGTGGCGGGCATTTTCGAAATTAAAGTTCGCGGTACGCGAGTCCGCGGGAGATCGAAGTTTCAAGCGAAATCGCGAGAGAACGTTGAATCGACTTTCTGTAGTTCTTAGTAGGTTTCGAATTGCAATTCGAACCGCGATACCAGGAAGCTTGCGTTCCGGGGACTGGGAAGACAATTGACGCGGGTATCGATCGGTTATTTGTAGCTCTTGACCGGTGTGATGTAAAGCGGGCAGTTAACAACTGCGCAGCGGACGAGGAGGGCGTATTCAGCGGCTGGTGAATTAAATCGAAACGAAAACTCATCGTCTCCGCAGACAACCAGTAGAGCCGCGCGTCATTCGAGAGAGCGTTCAAAAAGAGGACGAGCGAGACGCGGATGATCTTGATGAAACTTCACGTTTCCTTATTAGCAGATGCTTCCACTAATTGTAAGTAAGAAAGGCTCGGCCGTGGCGCGCGGTTTTTTTTTGCCACGGGGCAGGCCAAAAGCGACGCCGGGCCGCCGTCACCTCGTCTCGTTGATCGAGGCGACGTCGATGCAAGCTCGATGACTCGATCACCTTACGCGACGCTGCCCGCCCCGTCCGGTTTGCTCCTCGTTGGTAATCCGGCGTCACCGGCTTCTCACGGCGGAGAAAGAGGAGGGCAGCAGGCCTCTCTGCTCGTTTCGCTGCACCGCTTCTTTTCGAGGCGCGCGTGAGCCGTGCACCCTTGAAAGTCTCGAAAGTCACGTGACACCGTGGACACACGGGCACACGGACACGCGCGTGCATCGTAAGGCTTTCAGGCTACTCGGAATCGGAGTCCGGTCTTGAAAATACATGGCCTCGCTGCTACCACGGCTTTCGCGGGCTCTGACGTCACGCGGGGCCACGATAGAACACGAGACGCGCCAGAATCCACCTATGATGCTCTTCAGCCTCGAGTGGATGGATTCGTGTCCTTATCCAGGCTGGATAAGATAACGCGCCTTTTTTCGTGGTCGCCTCTCGGTTTCGAGTGTTTCAGGCTCGAACACGAACGCGTCCGCTCACTTTCACGATTAACAGTCGTATCCGTGGAAAAAGTGACCGTTCGACTCGAATTGGAAACGGTTCCGGTTATTCTTTCGAGTTCGCTCGTCGGGCCTGGCCTTGACTGATAAATTCGTGCGATAAGTGCATCAGATCCTTTTAATATTATCTCGCGTTCTCTTTTCGAGGTCAAAGATTCCTTAACAAGCGCGTATAACAATGTTATCTTTCGCGGTGTCAGGTAATATGAAAATCGAGCAGGTATATACGAGCACGTGTGGGTGTACGGACGTAGGCGCGGAGTTGGCTTTTCTGAAAACACAGCGTTTCGAATGCGCTGTACCTCGTTGTACCATTCCCGTTCGCTGCGCACGCTCGCGTACCCGTTCCGTTTATTGTTTAATCGTACGCTTTTTACGTAAAATTGAGAGATGGAACCGGAATAAGAAGCGCTTGTTCCCAAGCTGGGAAACGCGAGTGCAACGAGCTTAAGGAACAGCATTGAAATACGAGTGTACTCCAGTACTTGAAATCTCGCGAGTGACCCATAATAAATGCATCGAATGCGTTACTGTCGCTCTCGAGTGTCACGTAGAAATTGCAACGCGGTTTCGCGAGTGTCAATTAATCAGCTATGACAAGGGAAAAAGGTGCCGTTGCGACTGGACGCGTCCTCCTTGCGCTAGAAACAACAGGGCGTTATTTCGGGCGATGACATTGGGCCTTGGCGGGTAAGAAAAATGGAAAAGCGAAAAACAGGCCTCTACGACACTCGTGCCGCGTCGCAACGAGAAGCCCTACCTCTATATTCGTCGTAACGAATTATTTACGGATTAATGTAAAGCTGATGGCTACGCTGAAAAGACAAATGGCCAGATTTTGTCGGATTCGTAGAATCCTTCGTTTGCTTTGCGCTAAAATTGGGTAATACCTTTTGCAGAAGTCGCAGCCATTTCCTAGTCGACTTTATGTCCGCACCTTGCTACGTACAGACATTACTATTTAGAATAATTTATGAATCACGCGAGTCAATCGCGAGGTAATAAAATATTCCAAAGCACTTGCCCTCTACGTATTCAGTAGTCTACTGAAGAAGCAAAAGACTCGATACGTACAGGTATTCGATTAGTCATCTCGAACATTATAAAAGAGGAACGTACTATTACGTCTTCGTACGATTATCAACAATGAATAACGTTGGACAGGAAGTTCTCGCAGCGTAAATTGTAATTCACAGCTGTATCATCGATAGATGCTCGCTCATCGAACGATCATAAAGGATTCTTTTTCAATCTACATAATTAGTATTCCTCGTTAGCAATTTTCATGCGAAAACCGAGTAAATCCACAGTAACGCCAAGTCCAGCTCGACATAAAGTTAGAAGGGGTTGAAGAGACGTTTCTGCAGGTCAGCGAAGAAACCTCTCGCAACGGACACTCGCAATCTACCTCCAGAATGCACCCAATTCTGATTACGATATAAAAAACACGAGTTGCGACACAGTAGTTTGCGCAACAAATCACGCAAAGCGTTCCGCTCGCGTCGAGGTGTCCAGTGTCCAGGAGGCGAGAGGCTTCCGCGTTGTCGGGGATGCGCCACGACAGGCTTCGAATATCTGGGCGAACAGCGTGTTTTCAGGCCGTCGCGTCCTGAAATGCGCCCGGTAAATTACATCCTTGGCGAGCGAAATCGGCCAGTCAGCCAACCGGAGGGGCCGGTGTCTCGATCAAAGGGATGGAGTCCGCGCGTTTATAGTTACACGAGCACCTCGTGCTCGTCTGAGCGACACTTCGCGATCCTGGTGCCCGTTCTCGCGTTTCTGCGGCGGGAACGTGGATCCAGGCCGGATTAAACGAGGCCTCGGTGCACGCATTCGGAATTCCGGATCGTCGCGATTTCCTAGGTGGCGGAGCGCGGTTGCACGAGCTTGGACCGCAGCCAAGGGGTGAACATCCAAAAGGTCCTCGACGCGGCTTTTACCGAGAAATACGCTCGGTTCATCGACGCACGTGGTCCTCTTAAAAAAAAAAAAAAGAAATATTAGAGTGATATCTTTCCGCGTGGACAGGTTCGTGACATACTCGATGAATGATTCGTGGATGATTGAGCCGCTTTATAATCGATTTCAGACGGATTCGCGAGGAATTAGTGCAAACTGGACTAACAAGTCAATCGCTCGAACGCAACAAAGCGACGTGTCAGCAAGTTTCTAATTAGAACTCGAGCAACCAACGAACTCTGATTCCGTCCCGTACAAAGGAATGCATCAGCACGCACACCCAGCGTGCGTTCGGTCGGATATAGCCCCGAAATGGCTCGATACGCGGGCCAATTTAGCCGGACGGTTCCACGAAACAGCCATTTAAGGGTTTGGTCGCGTGCCAGTGGCAGACAGGCCGGGGTGGTTGCACGCGGATCCGAGCGTTGCGAAAAGGGTGCGTCTTTGTCGATGCGCCTTTGACACATCTGTTGGGGGTGAGCCAAGTTCGGGTACGTGGCCGGTAACGCGACCGCACCTGGATAAACCGCTTGCGCACAAAGCGCGTGTGTCCGCCTGCTCGTGAGCCACGTCGCAGAATCACCGTTGCCAAATGGAATCAACGAGCGCAGAGTCGGCAGTCAGCGTTCCCTAATGCGTTTCGTTGGTACGAACGCTATCTTCCGCGAAACGCGGCTTTGTCGCATACTTCGTAGGTGGCCGGCTGTCTCGAAAGTCCTGGGATGGTCAGACGTCGCGGATTTATGAGGGCGTTAAGTGCTCGAAATTGGGTGAATTATGTGCGAACGATGCTCGGATTTTTCAGCAATTTTTAACGTTTCGTTTGATGTCTGAGGCCGTGACTGCTGGCCTCTTAAGTGGTTCGAACGTAGAAAGGAGCCAGTAATCTTGCCCGTTTCACGATGATTTATTCCGATTAGAAAATTTCCAGTAAGCATCGTAACCATAGAATGACGGCCTCGAAGCTCCACTCGACTTGTCACCTAAAGAATTATCAAAGCAAAACGTCGATGGGACGCATACCTAGCTGGAGTCAACAAACCTCTCTACCGTCTAAACATTATAGAATCGGCTGGTATTGTCTGGAATATAAAATCGAGGGGAGACTCGTCGCGTATCAGAATGGCAATCACGCGGCGATGCCGATGAAGATAGATATCCACGGCGCCGCGATAGAATCGTGCATACGCGAGTACGCGCGGCGACAAATCAGAAACTTTTCCGCGAATAATTTTATATCATTATCCCATTCGCGGCGCGCGATCGGTTTCGACGAACCCGTATTGTTTTCCCGTGCGTGTCCCCGGATCCCGTTGAAAGTTCAGCGAAAGCGACGAAAGGAATTATCGTTGCCGCGAAAGATATTATTACGCGCTCGTCTGGGAAACTGGCCTTTGAATGAAATCCGCGAACGCAGCGGCGCGAACGACAGCGACAGACAGGCGGTCTTAATCACGTCTGGGTCCCGAAAGGGACCTGGCGTCTACGAAAATAGTCGGTAGGTGGATCGCGAATAGCCCCCCTTTGAAGCTTGCTCGCGATGAAAATCGCGTGTCGCGGCGCGTAATCGATGGCTACCCGAGGCCAAGGGAGCATTAATCCTACGGGCGCCTTCGCGAGAAACGCGGAAACCAACGCGCATCGGCTTCTGTTCGAGATCCATTACAAGAATTTCCCTCGTCCTTGCTACTACCCCGTTGCTTTGGGCTGTGCGAAAATTAGGCGAAATCAACGCAGAGCTTATTAATTCGAGGTTTATGAAATTTACGGCAGTCATCGTGAGTCTGGAGAGTCAGTGGTGATTTCTGAGAATCTTTCATTCTATTTTGAAGATTGGTTCCGATCCGGCTGGTAATCCCGGAAGATATTGTCTCTCGAGAGTAGCGTGAGACATTTTGGCAGGCTTTCAGAAAATTTTACTGGGTAACGATAAAAATTGAAGATTTCGTTGTAACACTGTACGTTCCTTGGTAGTGAAATTATGCTGAATGTCTGAATGCAATGAACAGAAGACGTAAACTAATCGTGAGTAGACTAGATTGATGAAATTTAAAATCACCAAGAAATACCGATTAGTTATGATTGGAGTAGTTATCTGACAATGAGTTTATGTAACACGATTGTGATTAATGTGGACTCGTTAATGGGAACTGGGAAAACACGGTGATTCTCGAGTGGAAAGCTAACGTTGAAATTACTAGCGTTTATCACTCGAAAAAACCAATTGCTCGCGCGTATCAGATATCTTACCGAACCAGCTTATCTCGGGACACTTCCTATTAGGGGTATCATCGGTTTCTGAATGAAACGGCCGATATTTTTATCGACATCTGATAACGCCCACCAACGCGAGTTCAGTGACCCACGACTCGAGGCGTTTCGAGGTTTCCGTCGCGCCTTTTGTGAAGATATTCTCTTTCGAAGCGAACCTGGCCATTGTACACCCGAGAGACGATGAAGAACGCGAGACCTCCCCGAATGGCCTTTCTCCCTATTAGCTTATACAATTAGTCGAGGCTTAAATTTCGACCTTTGCCGACCTTGAGGTACCTTGAGGCGTGGGTCGTCGAACCGGTCTGGAGGAGCATCGTCGAACACTAATAGAAAAGGTAAACCTCCGGCGAAGAGGAAAATATTTCCATCGGACGACAAAAATTCACGGCTCACGTTCGTCCCTAAAAATAAGTGGCATGTTTGGTCAGAAAAATTTGTTACGACTCAAATCTGTGGACACATTTATATATAAGTGTTCACCAACTGTTGCGTGCCTTCTTATCTATGAAGAGTAGGTTAACTGTTATCTATCGTTCGTCGTTAATCCGCTTCCAACTAGCTGAGCGGTAAATTTCACGTCCCTTCTAGGATAAATCGAGGCGTCGTGCGCGTTCTGTAATTCCTTGGAATGAAACGAAAATTATGTCGCGGGCGGCACCCTTAGCTGCGCCCTGCGGGACGACCGCGTACTCGCGGTCTCGAAAATACGATTCTGCGTACCGCGAATATAGGTAATTAATTTAGCGTCGCGGTCGCGAGGGGACACAGTTTCTCAAAGGCGAGGATTCCGCGAACGCGTGTCTTACCATTCGCGATCGTGGTAGGTGGCCCGCGAATGGATCCCCGTCGAGATGGAAACGGATGCACGGATATTGCGTTTTCCGCCACGGCGTATCAGATGTGTACGCTGATGTGGCGAGAAATTCCCGCGGACACGTTCGTCGGGTGCCAGCGTCTCTCTACCAAGGTGGCGGTCGATCTTCTTTGGAGGTCGATCCGATCCGTCCCTATTCCCTCGTGAACGCCACTCGATCCAACCTGATATCGCGATAATCATTAGAGCTGATACATCGAATCGCGTCCACGGCGATCCGCCTGTTACTTGTTCGTCTTCTTTTTCCTGTTGTACGACCGTCGTTTCGCGCGAAACGGCTCTCGCGTTCACTCTTTAAATCGCTATTTTTACTTGGCTTTTTCTTTTTTTTGGGGGCACTCAATCTGTTCAGGTTATTCAACAAATCCATACGGTTATGATATAAATTTTGCATTTGCTTATCTGTCTATTATACGATATTATGTACACGAGAGTGCTGTCGACCATTGTTTGGTGTATTTGGAAATCGTTTAGGAAGATTGATGGCAGAACACAGAAATTCTGGGGATCGCAGTTTCTCGGAACACATGGTTACCTTATTTTCCACAGAATAAATCTTTTTTAGCACATCTTTCCGTTGCGTATTTCTGTTTACCGCTCGTGACGTAAGGAAGTGAGTAATGGGATTCGTTGGAAAGGAGGCAAGCAGTTTCTCGCGTTGTCAAACATACGTTCGTCAGTCCTCGATCGAGATGGAAGAATACCCGAAGTCCTCCAGGAATCTGCATAATTGTAACATCACGGAACGTCTGAGCAGCATGTTACCCTATTGCATCGTGTCTAATGGAACACAGAAATATCTCAATCCCTGTTCGAAACGCGCGCGAGCACGGGTCGATATGCACGGCTCTAACAAGTAGAATGTCCAAGCGATTCCACGAAAGGCCCATCGTTCACCGGTCTGTTGGAATTGCAAGGCACGAGTCGCGCGAGTCGGTCAGTTATCGATCCCATCGATCGACTACGGGACTCCTCGTGTGTATTTACCGCGAAATCCTGGATCGTTTGCTGTAAATCGTTTAATCGACACCTCGCGTGTCCGAGGACGATCCGAGGTACGAGCACAAGGTGGATCTTTAAGGGCCATCGATCACGGGCTCGTTGCGCTGACTAACAATGGATCCCCGCTATCTGTGAATCTCCGAGAGGACGACCTGATGGATCCACCCGCGACGAACGACGCATACCGGCGCGCGCGTATCGGTACCCGAGCGCAGATCTCGATCTTACGTGCACCACCTGTCCTGCTCCGAACGAAATTTGCTTCTGAATCGAACCCACCAGCCATCCCCTGAATGCTAACGAGGATTTTCTTCGAATTCGCAGCTGCCACTCGGCAGCTCGCGATTAATTCTAACCGCGTTTACCGACTCTCGTTTCCGGCGTGATCAACGCGATACTCCTCTAAGTGCGGTGGTATCTACTCACATTTTTCACGCCACGGATTGTTGCAAAATTAGAAATCGCTGGGGTATTTTCGCGACGGCCTTCGGACACGCGTGCACCTCGGATGTAATTGTGGAAACGGTGGATGCAGAAATTAGTTCGTTCACCTTGAATCGCCATCGCGAGAGCCTCGCTTTGCATCATCCTTTTGGAAAACACCCAGTTCCTTCGCGCCCGTTCTCCGCGGTTTGCTCACGGCAGCTGTATCATTATTTTATAATCAAACACCGATGCCAGTTGCAAAAAATGATTCGGGTAGAAATGAAGCAGTCTTACCAGCGTACCTCAGCGAACATGTTAATTCTAAATTAGATTGCGAGATAACCAGCGTTGTTAACGTTCGTACGTTTAAATCTTTATCCGTTGACCGGAAGAAGGAAACTCCAATACGCGCAGAAGGTACACGAGCTCCTTTTGATGTCCACAAGTTAACGAACGTGCTCGCGAAATCCTTTCCGGCTAGATCTAATAGGCGAGCTGTTCCTCGCGCGATCGCGCGAGCATTCTCGGAGCGCAGCGCGGTTCGGAGCGAAGTCGAGCACAGGGCATGCACCCGTGAAATGCATCGGTTGCATTTCCCCTCCAGCGTGCTGGTCGTTCCCTGTGTTCCTCCAACACAAGAAAAGAGCTCACCCCACCACGAGAGCACGAGGAACGCACACAGGCCAGACGGTCGTGTACGTTTATAGGACGGCGTCCTCCGCCGCGTCCCTCTTTCAAGACAGCTGCCCCACGGGTACGCGGTTGTGTTTCCTTCCCCCCTCCACCACCCCTGGCATCACGCTACGTTTCGTGCTGTAGTTTCCTTCGTGCCGCGAGCTTCTCTTCTATATACCAATGGTACGCGCCGACGACCGCTAGTCGACAGGCGACCGGTGAATGAGCCGCTGCTCCCGCACCGATTCCCTTCATACACGTATCGTACCGCGACGTTTCGCTCGTATCGCTCGAGTTTCGCACCAGTTACCCTCGATTCGACGTGTGAATCGCGAAGCGAGCGTAATTCGCCTGCGATTTATTCGCTCGATATCGTTCTCTCGCCGCAATTCGCAGCGAAGAGTAGCTTGATATCTCGTCGATCGAGTTTCGATCTTGTGGATATATTCACGTGGATTATCTGACATTCTGACACTGATGCCCATACATATATCTATATATGCGTGCACGTATTACGTAGTGGCCTATCGAAAGTGATCTCCGTTCAGGTCGTGTGCGTTATTGCTCCGAGAGCAGTGAACCAGTAGAACTAGGTTGGACTTGTGTTTGTGAATCGACATTGTGCCTGGATCAGGTGAACGATACAGTGATCCGTTTCGAAGTGGCGGTAGCAGAGAGGCGACGGCTCGAAATACCGATCCAAGTGCTTCGAACTGTGCTACCGCGATACGTAGCCGCGGCAGTCGTGTTGGTTTTAGATCACGGCCTGGACTGGTCGATCGTGGCTCGTCCAACAACCGGAAGAGGAGCCGCGTCGATTACCACGGCCGCCAGTTCGTCTGACAGTAATTCCTGCCGTTCTCCGTACGCTCAGAGGTTTCGTGTCTGTTCTGCGCGCGACGCATCTACTCGCTGGCGTGCGCGCACGCAGTCTGCCTTCGCCGGGCCACGCGGAAAAACCAGGGAACAGAAGTGGCATTATTCGAACGGCCGCGTTCTACGCTCGTACGCGGCTGGCCACGACGAACCTACTTCGGTGAAACGTCATCCACCGACACGATACTCACTGCCCGTGTGTACGTTCGATATTACGCATTCTGCGCGCTGTTTCTAGCCGCAGCGATAACAGTGAACTCGTTGTTTTGCCAATCGAGGTATCTCCCGGGAAAACGAACTTTCGCGAAGAATATAGCGAGCCTTCTATACGTTTTCATCAGACGCTCGTTGTGCCTCGTGAATAGTAACGCTTTGCATCGATTGGTTCGAAGCAAACAGGTGGATCGTACGCGTGAGTCATATCGACGCGTGTGAGAGCCTCCTGATTTAGTGATCGCAGTTTGCTGGTTGCGAGAAATAACTGGCGAGTTGCGCCTTATTTGTCAGCACGATCGTGGGTTACCCATTGGTGCTGGAAAACCCGTGAGACAGTTCCCTCAGCGACGATAAGATCGATCGATCGTGACGCCAGAAAACTGGTGGGTGGCTTCAAAGACGAGATGCGAACGGGCCACGCGAAGCTCGTCCACGATACTGTGGCTGATCGATAAAAACGAGGCAACGAACGGTGGCCCTGCGTGTAGACCGCTCGAAGCGGATGGTAGCCATGAGTAGCGTGGGATTTTTCACGTTCGTGCGCCGTTGAAGGCTACAGCCCGCTGTCAGAGAAAACTGGGATCGAACCAACGCTGCCACGAATGTGTCGACACTGTCACGCAGGAAACATGAAAGGTAAACAGAATTATTTCCCAATGGAACGAGTTGAAAATCATACGTGGGGGAAATCTATTTAACCCTCGCTAGGGCAGGCTTATTTTTAGGCGAACTGGGTCGTTAAGGGCCAATACACGGTTTCTTGTTCTGTGCGTTAGGCTTTTGAAATGTTTGGAACTAATAGCTTGGTACAAGATTTCTTTGAAAACAATTCTTGAAGTTAAACATCAAATAAGTCGAGTAAAATTTATCTATAGAGTGTTAAAGGAGATTTGAGAGATTCGTTTTTCGAGACGTTATCGGAGGTAATACTATTTTTCTTTGGTTTTGTTTGCACACACACGCTCGCGTAAGCTTGATCAGCTGCTATTTCTCGCCGTCCGTTTTCTTCTGGCGTCAGAACGCGATGTAACTCGGTCAGAGCTCGTCGAGAATCTCGACTGGATCCAAAGTCTGATCGTAACATTGGCCGAGGCGCGCGCTGTCCGTTTGGCACGATAAAATTGGCAGCCGATTCAGTTTCGATGCTTGCTCGGTGGCTCGCACCGCGTCGTCTTATCTTTCCACACTTTTTCGTAATTGAAGTCTGTATTTGCATGGCAAACAGCCGAGGCGAGAAAGCGGTCGGGTATCCGGACTCTCTCGATGTCGCCTGATGTACTTCGAACTAATTTTACCCCGGTGCCAGACCGTGATGTGTGTTTGCGACTTAACGCCAGGAAAACTGGAATGGAAACTCTGCTCGCGTCGCATTCACGCGTTTTTTTTTTGCCGATCCATTTATATTACGTCTTACTTTAGATTCTGATCTTCTATTGAAGTCGATTATTAATATCTATTTGTCATACTAAAACTTTCACACGGTTGAAACGTTTCTTAAAATCAGAACAAGACTATCTAATAAAAATATCAATGAGTCAAGTACTTTGCAGAAATTATGATAGTGTATGATAACGTGTTATTACGAGTGGCCGGCTCAAAAGACATGGAGCTTTCGTCAATATTCACCATCGTTTTTCGTACTATTCGTCAATAATTCTGTATGTTGCTCCACGTGCAAACCAATTTACGACAAGGTTGCCGAATATTGAATTTTTCTATCTGTAATCATATATAACGCGAGTCTTGACGAAGACACTCCAAAGCTTCGTTATCTATCGCAATATCTCTTATCGTTATTTTTATGAGATAAACCATTTTTCCAATCATACGCGGCGCATAAACCGTGGGAATGTCTTTAGAAATTGAAAATCCGACCATAAGATTTTTATCACTCAACACTTGTTAGTTTTATGTATCATTTATAACGGTGTAATAATCTCCACGATGTGGCATTCTTCATCAAAATTAGAACATCTAATAGTGACTCTGATTTATATGCATAATTTTGCATAAGGTCGTATGCAATGTCCTAATACCAGTTACTAAAGATACAGATATAATTTTAATCGCTTACTCTTCTTTAAGCGCTATGAAGCCAATTTCTTTAATCTAAAAAGTCCCCTGTAATGGCACGAAGCATTACATTAAACATTCAGCTTCGTATCTCGACTGTAACATAAATTCCTGCTTACCCTAAATCTGTGAAATATCCGGTAACAAATAAGCGGGAGCGTAGGCGTGAGCGTCGCGTAAAACGGCTGGTGTCGCAATCGATGGCGACGTCGTTGAAAAGCCGCGGTTTAATTAGATTGGCCATGTAACGATCGCGAATGAAATCATCGTCGCCAAAGCAGAGAGACAGACGCCACGTCGCGTCGGTAGATCCGGCGTCGTGATCGCGCGCGCTCGTGTTCCACGCGCCGAGTGTGGGTGTAACCGTAGCGCGAGCCGAAGGCTTAAAAATGAGAGAGGCCTGGCCTTCGTCGTGGCGATCTCGTCGATTTCTCGATGTCCTCCTTCCGTGTTGCGATACGCACAGGTGTCTGGTCCGCGGCGATTCGTTACGTAAACTCGTATCGAAATTCACGCTGGATGCTCGCGAATCCAGTTGCATTACACACGATGCACGGCCGTGAGAAAGCGAGACGATTCCGATCGAAACCACGAGGTTCGACTTCGAGGTGCGTCACACGTACCTGCGATGACTCAAGCTGCCACCGTCACGTTCGTAAGATAATTTACAAATCCATGAAAAAAAGACACCCTATATAAGCAATGTTTGATTACCAATATTTTATTTGATTCATTCTTATCTGTTTGTACTTCAGAAATTTTAAGATCGTCTTTAGTTTCTTAAATTGAAGTTAAATTTTTGTTTCTCACACAAAATAGTTGTTAATAGTTGTTAAAACATTTATACGCATTAATTAACATTGAGACTAGTTCGTTTAGAGCCTTTATGAATGGCAACAACAGACTGATTGCGCGATTTCCGCGAGATTTACGATGCTAGCTAGCGCCAAACGACTACGTATCTGAGTGGGCCGTGTCTTACTGCGGTGATTTGAACGCCGTCGCCGCGGAGACTTCAACGCCCGTAACCTGCATAGGCGATGCGCCCCGAAACGTCGATTATAGATATAGGCGAGAATGGATGCCCGCCAGATTGACTGTCGCGGCGCGCTATAGTTCCTTGCGACTGTAGCGTGGACGATGCGCGTGAAATTGTATCGAGTAGCGTCACATATAATGTCTAGCGTAATTAGTTCAGTCAATATTAGAGACTCGTACAACTTTGTTGGTGCAATTAATCAAAAAGCGTCTCTGAAACTGAGAGTGTTACGAATGTGTAACACAGTGTTCGCGAGGCGACCTGAAATTCAGTGGAACGAGGCCGTAAACTACAACATTCTGAATCATCGCACGAAAATTCGCACACGACGGCGCCTTCGAAGCGCCGTGATAATCGAATGAATTTCAGCGTCGCGAATTATGCGTGTCGTGCATTAACGCGTGACGTAACTTCCATCGATTGTTCGTTCGGTCGCGTGGCTTCCTAACGCCACGGGGTGTGTGTGTGTTACGTATTTATCATTCGTTTCGTAACGACCAGGAATTATCAGATAATTCATTGTGTGTTGCGTCTGGCTGACGAGCAACCGGGTTCGTTCGCTCGGCGCAGCTGGTTTAAAGGTCGCGCGACACGTTCGAGACCAATGTCAAGGGTCGATCCTCACGGCTGACATCGATACGGGTAATTTGTCGCGCGACGCGAGCACCGCCGATGAATCTGCACGAACTCGATTGCCGCGTTACGTTTGACGGATCGACGGTGCGTATCGCTTTTCGGATCTTGATCGATGATTAATGAACGGAAGTCACGAGCGATAGCCAATTGCTGTCTCTGCGTTTGGATTTAATGCATCTCGTTTCGCTTATTGGACAGGTTAGTAGATCGACGTAAGATTCGGTACGTTTCGAACGTGAAATTTGATTCGCTGAAGTTACTCCGCTTATCTCGAACGATGCTTATTTCGAGCACGAATATAAATATTCCAGCAAACGTTACGCTGGCGGAGCGTATACATAGACGATCTAAGCGAAGAGAATAAAATGGTAACGCTATAAATTCAGTCGACTCCGCCTCCTAAAAGCGACAACCATCGAGAATCGAGCCTACGCCCTGACGTGACATCTGTCATTCAGAATTAGTTCCAGCGTCCATTACCAAACTATTTATAATTTCCCTCGAAGTACAAGCCCCGCGATCGTCTGTGAATCGTTTTATTCGGGCGAAAAGTTCGACGTAGCCTCGCGTACAGAGTAACCTTCTGTCCGGTTGCAGAACCACGTTCTGAGACAACCTTGTGTGTACCTTATGACTTACGATACGGTGCGCGTGCAGCGCACAGAGGTGGCCGCAGCTCGATCCGTCGTTCCGTCCACGGGGGAGACCCAACGTCGTCCGGCTTGAGTCGTTAGAACACACGCCCGTGCGACATTAGTTTCGCACGGTGAGTCAGTTGAGCTGACCGTTGACTCGGGTCGAGGCACCCATAAACATGTCGCGAGCAATGCAGCTGGACAGGCAACACTGCGGCGCGTTGCGAGCGACCCAGATGCCAAAACCGGGAGAGAAGGTATGGCGCGAGTTACTAAATAACAGGTTCTACCCTAACCGCAAGAGCGGCGCGCAGCCCTCAGCCGTACGCGCGAGATGCCACGAGTGACCGGTATTAATATTTATAAATGCCGCCTCGAACGAGCCGCGGTAATCGTTTCCGTGGTATTCCTGCGACGCTCGCGAACCCTTCCTCCTCGTTGCCTCGATTTAAGGAGCGTGCACCAGGCGTTCGACTGCAGCCGGTGGATCGATACTCGAGCCATTGCTGCTGCTTCGAATTGGAATTGTTCCCCCTATGTCACGCGATCGGGAATGCATCAGTTCATCGGTACAAGATCCGAAGTGAATGCTGATATCTCAACGATTCGGTTCCGGATTGCCAGGAACGATCGATACGTAAATAAATGGTCAGAGCCACGGGTACCAAGAAACGTGTTCACCGCGAGGAGCGCAGCTGGACGAGACGGACGCGGTGCACGCGTCGAGCGCGGTGTGTTGCAACAACCCAGATGCCAAATGCAGAGGAAAGAATGGTGCAAGTTTCTAAATAAAAGACTGGCACCCTTAACCGCAGGAATGTTTTGCACCGCTCGCTGCGAGATGCCGTGGTAAAAAGTTACGAAACTGGCGGGGGTATATTTAGACGATCGGCAGCAGGGCAGAGGCAGAGATCAGGACAGCAACAGCGAGGCAGCAGCGGTGGTTTCAGCAACGTTACGATTCCTGAAGCGGAGTCACTGCCGTGTTCGCCTTTGGCGTGATCGTTTATCGCCGTTTCTTTATCGAGAGAACCACTTCCTCTCGTTCACTCTTTTTCCAGCTGTACTTCTCTTCCTCCCTCCCTCTCTCTCTCTCTTTCTCTCTCCTCTTCTTTTGAAATATTCATCGGCGGAATACTTTACGCTCGCTGCTCCGCCACCTTCGATTTGATAAATGCGTCCGGCGAAATTCAGGATACCCGCAGCAATTAAGCGAAACGCCAATCCGCAAATTGATTCTTACGGAAAAATCGCCGGTTTACGGACGACTGCGAGACGATAAATAATAGGCAACGGTAGCCCGTAACCGCGGTACGCCCTGACATTTGACATGACTGTTCCTATCTAACAGAGATTTAATGCTTCCCCCGTTTATTTATGTTCAGTCTTATTCCTCGAAGTGTAACTATAAATTATGGTCATATTACAATTTTTCCGTGCCCTCGTGCACGATAATGTACCCGTTCCGCCACTGCGTGGGACGACGGTGACCCACGACGATCGATAACAAAAATTGTAAATTAATTAACGAAACGATTTAGCGATTTTTGAAGAAATCAATCGGTAACCCGAGTAAACGTGGGCTCTCGAAAAATATCACGACGCTCGAGGCACCCCCCGGGAACGTTAAAAACGCTCGCACCGCTCGTAAATCAGCCCCGGCGTGCAAGTTCGCGTTACGGTTCAAGCGGCGTACGGTTCTAAGGTTAACGACAGAGCGTGCAGCTACTGGCCTACGCTGAAACATCAAACCGGAGGCGTCGAAACGGCCTGGGGACCGTTTTGCTCCGTGCAACTGCGGCATCGCGATATCCGCCTCGAAACATGATAATTCCACGGAGGAGAGCGAGTCTGCGGCTCGCTGCGAATCGACAGACGAAACCGATCGGGAGGATCGTGTTGGTTCGCGCGGGGATCGCGTGAGAAAATCCGAGCCACGCTTCCCTCTGACGCGCGATCGCTCTCTTCCCTCTTCGCGTTCTGGTTGCACCGGTTCCAACGCGTTCCAGCTGGAAGACTCGCGCCTCGTTCCGTGTATTAGTGCCCATAAGCAGAGCCTCCACATTTTCCTATCGTAATCAGTTTTGGGCTGTCGCAGACTTTTGGCATTGTACACTTTCACAGCAGCTACGTGCAACGAACTTGAGCCAACAGTTAAACACTCGCAGAAAACTAGCGACGACCGAATCGACCTATCGATCCATCGACCCATCGACCCATCGATCTATCGACCTATCGATTAGCGCGTGTGCACCGGCCAGATCGTAACTCAGCCGGGCTCTCGCGATCGAAGCGCACTATGAATAGTAGCTAATTGACCCAGTTGAACTCCAGTCGGCCGGCGCAAGCCGCGATATAAATACGATACCGATACAACCGGCCGATACGGAGTGGGTTCGATGGGTTGGGATATTACTACGAGCATGTTCGCGTGTTTTTCGTTTTTCGAGTGAAACGTTGCCAGACCGTAGAGGTGGAGCCTCGAACGGGATTAGATTAGCGGATGAACGGACGGATCGTGTTTGCGATAGAGTGGTTTTCGTTTCACTCGACCGATCCGTTATGAGATCCCTGATGGAAACAGTAAGCAGGCGGTCGAAAGGAAAATTTCAGCGATTTATTTAGTTACCGTCATTTTGACGTCTCTATCGAAGCATATACTTGTATTCTTTTTTAAACATTCGAGTATTTGGATGTTCATTGATGAATTCGAAATGTTAATATGAATGAATGGTTTGTACGGGAATTGAATTACGAAGCGGTTGGTAAATGAGATCCCGTTTGGGCCCGTTTCGGTTTCAATGGGGTTCGTAACGTGTCGGTAGTGTAATGTTTTGCATGTTTTATAGTAGCAGAAGCAAAGCGATACGATGAAAGGATGGGTTCGTAAAAGAATCGAGTTACGAGGTTCCGGTAGATGAGGGATGTCCATTTGGAAGTGTGCTCCAATTTCGACGGTCTCTGCTCGTACGCGTTTTCAATACGAGCTACGTTATTCTTCCTCTGGTTTATTTAAACTCATAGTCCATAAATGTTAAGCAAGAAACGCGAAACGTTCATCGTCCACGCAAATAGAATCCCGTGCAGAAGGTTAGCATATACAGAAATAGAAAACAAGTATCGCGTGTAGAACAGACAGTTTTTTATCGGCCGCACTTCTATCTTTAGCCGTACTACTTTTTAACCTTCCTAGAGACCGAGCAACTCTATCATTATATTTAGCATAATCGTACGTGCTCACGAATGTACTCGCAAATCCTGACGTACCGATACGTGCGCGTACGTAAAATCTTCATGCGCCAAAACACGTCGCACGGCTATTACGAATACTGTTTCAACGTGCTCCTAAAGAAATACAAAACCACTCAATTAACTAATCGCGAGGGAGAAAAAAAAAGGTAAAACACAAGATTAGATGTATATAGCGTTGCAGTTAACAGAAAGAAATGGTTTCTCGATACGAAAGTTTCCTAATAGTAGAGAAACGCTTTCACGCGTGTCCCTGTGGATCCCATTGATTTTCCTATAGATCACTGGGCCCGTTACGGGTCGATAAATGGCTGGGTGGAAGGATCAAGAGATCACGGGATCTAAAGATCGAGGGACACGCACAGGCTGACGGGTACGGTCTAGTGTAGAGGCTGCACACTACTCGTGATAAATCCAACTCGAGTTACACAAGATTTATATTGATCATCCTCCCGGTGCAATCTCGATGACCCACTTCCCTGGTCGCACGTGTGCACTATGAAGATCGATAGTTAATTAAGTTACCATCGTTACGATCTCTCGACGAAGCATCGATTTAGGAATCGATCAACGATTTGCGGACACGAGAAAAGTTCGCGTGTCGAGAGTCGACGTCATATTCGCGTTTATGGTCTCCAGTCTGTCAGTTTCGTTGATTTCGATCGAGGAATCGCGCGGCGAACGACTCGAGTCCCCGACGAAATCGACGCCGATCGATTTCTTCTTGTTCGAGGGGAGGATCCACTCGCGCGTTAATGTTTCGCAGCGGAAAAATAGAGAGTCGAGGGATGATCGATGCTCGTTCGGAGATCGCAACGAGAAGCATTTAATCGCGTAAAGCGCCGAGGGATCACGGTGACGCGTGTTCTCCAGGTATCGGCTTTCGCGATACACGATACGTTTGTCACACCTGGCAAATCGCTGGTTAACATCCAGAATACCTACCTTTAATTCGACTCGAGAGTGTGTTTCACGTTCGAGAGGGGGAGGGAAACGTTTTACGACGATGTTTCTGGCGTTGATGCAAGTGTTATGTTCACTTGCACTTGTGGCACGGCGAAGTGAAAATCACGGCCGACGCGATGCTTATTTCATTCCTAACGATCGGTATTACGAGAGGCTCGTGTCATTCGCATCAACGATTCCCTTTGATTTCAAATACGGATTTTGGAAAATTACGAAAAATCAGAAAGAGATGAGATTGCGTCGAACGTAAAATTCTATCGTTCACTTTCCCTTCGCGCGACAACGATTCCCGTGACTGACAAGCGCAGCAGCGGCAGAGGGGTGCGTTTATTCAAACTCGCTGCGATTACCTGAAATTGTTAGCTCCAATTATTCATATCGTCTCGTTAATATTTATTGATCACGCTAATAACAGCGGCGGATGAGCGAAACCCAGGACCGTCCGATGCTAATTGATACGTCAAGCGGTGCGGTGAACGGTAACGAGGTTTCCTCCGCGGAACGCTCGGCAATTAGTACATCCAGGAAGCGAGAGCGTAATCGGCGAATCGTTAACGTTAATCTATCGATCGTGGGCCCGGAGAGTTATCGAGCGACGATTTCGTGATGCGCGCCTCGTTTGTCCCGGTTTAGTAGAATAACCCTGCGTTTACGTAGCGAGCGTAGACCCCGCGAATGGAGCCAGACACGGATAATGATCCTGTGTGTTCATTAAAATATAAACGTCGCGAGACTGTCGGCCTCTTCTCCCCTCCGGATCGCGTCGGATCGTCGCGTATCGTTAACGGGCCTGCTGATTGATTTATTCTTTAGAAAGTAGTCGCTGAAGCTTTTTTTCAAACTCATTTGCATTATTAAAAGGTATCGAAAACTAGGTCCGGATCGAACGTAGAATACTTTCAATTAGAATGTTAAGAATCTTTTCGAAATTCCGATATCCTCGTGGGGAGCAGCAACGCACGGACGAGAGTTATCTAAATTCAATCAACGCCTCGAGTAGAAGGAATATAAAACAATTCCGTCGACCAGGCGCGTTTGCATTATCCTCGATTGAAACATTTTCGTAGCGTGTTCTCTTATCTGAGAGGGTGGTCCAACCGCTGTATCATTTATCGCAGAGAAAGTGGATACCGATCTCGGGAAGAGTTTTCATATAAATGAGTTCACCGAAAGTGTGGTTCCAGGGCGTATGTAAATTCGTCCGCGTCACGTGGCGTAGTTTAATTTCCTGATTATCGCGAGGACTGAAAATTACGAGAAAGGGTGCCCTCGACGCGTACTCGAGAGCCGCGTACGTTTACTATCGCCGGCGTAGAACTTTTATAGAGAAAGTACCGTTACACCGGGCGACGTCTAATAATTCTAATAAAATCAGGGGGACGAGATAGACCAGTAGAACAAGATAGAGCGAGGTCTATTAAATTCCGAGTAACGAAGTTAGCGTTTTTGATTACCACCTCTAACTCGGTTACCGCGGATCTAAACGTTCGTTTAACAACAGAACATTCTGTGAGCCTTTTCGTACCGTACGCCGCGTAATTGCTTTTAATTAACAATATAACCCGTAGCAACGTTTTAACGTCGTTCTCTCGTACATATAAAAGTGTTACACCGATGAGCAGATAACGAACACCTGGGAGAGTAAAAGAGCTGAGACTCGAAAGTAAAAAATTCTCTAAAATGATTAACGGGAGATGGGTGGAAGAAAAAGTTTCTCGGATTTCTCCTAGTTGGTAATTTCTAAAAATTTCTCGCCGCTAATTTACCAAAGAAGATGCCATATCGGTGGAGCATTAATTTTTCATATTTCTTCGAATGCCTCACGCGGCGTGGCCAGACAGAAGCAACGAATTCATTTGAACCTCTCTACCTGCGTGAAATTCCGTATAGCACGCAGCAGGTTCCCCCCGGGTCGATCTTTCTCCTTCATCGAAGTATAATTCTTCTTGATTAACCGCAGAAGCCCCAGAGCAAAGGATCGAGAGGCTACGAGACTTTTTTCAACGCTCTCTTTCGCGCGGAGACGAGAAACGGTCCCACCTCGGGTGACCTTAAACCTTCCGACATCCTCGGACTTCCACGTTGAAGAAGAAAAAACGTGGGCAAAAAGAGAGGGTCTCGGCCTCACAATCGAGAGAGCATTCCTCGTGGACGTTAATGGATCGTCCCGATCGATCCGTGGTTCCGCGCTGAGATCATAGATCCCGAGATCTGGTTCAGAAGATCTGGGTCGACATTGCGCAAGTCGCGATGGAGGCCAACGTGAAGTTCCAACGCGCGGCATCCGCGCGGCCGCTCGTACACGCGTCGAGGCCTGTTGCAACGGGAACAAAAGGGGACAGAGACGGATGGCGGACCGTACGAGAACGGCACGAAAGAATAATGTCACCTGCTGCCGCGGAACTGCACGAAATTTCGGGTGAAAGCCGATAAGGGATAAAATAACGGTCAGGCGAAACGTATCGACGTATCGCGGCGCGACATTTGGAGAAAAAGTCGCGCAGAGAAGTAGCCCCCTTTGTGTGTCCCTTTTTCTTTCTTTTTTTCTCTTCTTTTTTCTCTCCTTTCGCCACTGTCGGATCGCGATTCTTTTTACGGCGGTCCTCCACCTTGCGGATACCCATACATCTTACGATTTCCACGAATCCTTACCTACGTCAGAGCCTCGCGATTGTCTCGTTTACGCAATATCGTAACAACTGCTCCGTTAAGGATATTCTTGGAATAACCACCATCACGCGGTTGCGGCTGAAGGAAATCATTGTCGATTTTTATTGTACAAACATTCGATCGTACTAACAAGGCAATTCTGTTGTTAATAAAGTGCGAGTTAAATTGGAATTTTTTAAGAAACAATTACGATTTATTAAAATTACTGGCTGTTATAATTGACAAAGTCGATTGTACACGTTCTAATCGTTATCGAGATACTACTGTGCAAGTAAATCTGTGGCTTATTTTAAAACAGAAGAACAGTTTCACAGCAGCAGCCAGCAGGCACGTTTGTCGTTGCTTAGAAATCGCCATCGATCGATACAATCGCGTCATTAGCAGCAAATTACATTCCGTGCGGAGTCGAAAGTTCGACGGGCGCCCCCCTCTCCGGCGTAATTTACAGCCGGATCATTAATCATATAATCGAAACTCGCGTATCATGGCCGCGTCGGTGGTGCGCGAAGAAGAACGGTCGATTTCCAACCGTGTAAATGCATCGACTCTCGCACAAACGGCGATCTTGAATGGGGCCTGGCCGGTGTCCACTTAGCCCGCGGGCATTAATCTCCTCGTAAACTCGATGGGGCCCATAAAATGCTGCCCGTAGACCATTGTCAGTGGGGGCTGCGCGGCCGCTGCTCCTCTATTTTTCTGCGAGCGCGGTAGCGCTCGTTTAAATTCAATTAGAAACGGAGAACGATCGGAACGCGCACGCGCTTTTAATTGATTTTACTAGCCATTATTTCAATTAGACGAAGTCGACGCGGGGCCGGCGATACCAGTTTATTGATGGGGGTGCGCGGCGTCGCTTCGTTTAGAAATAGATGTAACAAGAACAGCCGGTTTTATTGTGCGGTTCTTGCGCCGTCCGCGTCTTAAGAATCGTGTAACACGTTTTTTTCTTCATTTCAGATTACCAGTTCCCAATAGACGTTTCTGGCGTGGCCAAGGACCATCCCTTCCTCGAGGCTGATTCACTGCAGAGTCTGTTTAGACGATTGCACGCGCTTAACCGGTGCGCCAACATGAAGATCGACACGCATCACACGCACAGCACCAGCCACAGCAAAAGCGTGAGTAGACATATTTTCATTTCTTAATCGACGATGTCTCCTTTAACCGTGCGAGCTGACGTTCGCGCGGAAATTCAAAGGAAAGTTACAACGCGTGCCTTCGAGTAAGTAGCGGCGCGATTTAACAGAGAAGTTAGCAGTCGAATCCAATTTCCAACGTTAATCTTTCACCGTGTATTCCTTCGACGCGTCGTCTTTCGATTCCGAGTATTTCCACGGGAGAACGAGTTGCTCGTTTTCAAGTAGACCCTTTTGAGGCTTTGCCAGCCGTGGCACCCAAAGGAGGCAGGATCTCGAAAGGCGGAAATACCAGTCTAGATCAGGAATATCAGGACGGGAGTCAGAGTCTCCCCGCGACAAGGGTTCCTCTACCTAAATGCTTCTCAGAATCCCACGGTATTCGAGCGCGCCGTCCTTTCAAGGATCACGTCCCTTCTTCAACTTCCGTGGCGCGGCGAGATTATCTGTTTGAACGCGGTTTCGTTCCTCGAGTTTCGGGAAAGCTGCCTCTTTGTCGCGCGGCTCCTGAAAGGATTCGTCATCCAATGCGCTTCCCCGCGCCTCGGCAAGGGTAACCTTCTGATTTCTCGAGAGCCATAAGCATGTCAAATATTTGACGTCGATCGGAGATTCGACGGAGTGTACTTCACGAATGACCATTTACAGTGATAAAGCGTGGTAATAAGTGGTTTTAAGTGTTTGTTATCGTGTAAAATTGCAAAAAGTTCACTAGTTTCGTCGTTAAAATTGATCCTTTGGAAACTTGGGTATATTCTTTGGGCCTTCGCGGTGCATATCTTGCGTCGAATCTTGTAGACACGTACGTGGTGGTTGGGGTAAAGTACCAAAATGGCGAATCACCGTTTCGTCGTGCCCCCTCCGCTTCAAACGGTTATCACCGTACTTCTCGTTATCTCTGGAATCTCTTCCATGGACGACTAATTGCAGGGCCGAGCTATCGGAATTCAACGAGTTATGACACGTTTCCCGCGTGTATGGTCATTGTTATGCGGGTCCGTTGGGCTGTCTTGCGCTATTCTTACGATTTGCTTGAGGACGACCGTACCGATGGAATAACAACTAACGAGCGTCACGTGACCGGGATAAAGTCCGGAGTTAATTACCGTGGAAAGTGCTGCTAGGCATGGTGAAACACCGTCCTTATGGCGGCCGTACGAGAATAGCATCGAAGAGTCTATCTTCTTTTTTTCCGATCGTTTTACAAAGAACGTGGATGATTAAAAAACGTTTGATGTTTTCTTCTTGGCAATTGGCCTTCAGCTTGTTTTATGTTCGCTATCGATTTCATAATTATAAATTGATAGCACCTCTTCCGATGGTTTCGCGTGATTTATGAATATTTCAAGTTTGACCAAGAATTACGTTGAATTAATAATTGATCTTGATATTTGTTCACGGTGTCGCGGAATTTTTGAAGATCAATCCGAGAGGATTGTCCGGTGCTGCTCATCATTCAGCCTCCGCTCGAGCAGGAAGTGTTCAAAAATTATACAATCAGAGGAGCTGGGCGCGGTACGCGCGTTCACCTCGCAAATCAGCGTTAAAAGCGTTTCGTGGCGAGCTTGAATCAATTATACGCTGTACCCCGAGCCGCCCCGGGCCCGGTCGATTAAGATCACGAGGATCAATTCGTGCGATCTCAAGAGAGAAATTACTCGGATCCATTCACGCACTCCTCGTAACAATCGTACAAAGGAGAGGAACGCCGGGTACGATTGAATGCATCGCGACTGATCGTGATTGCTGCTCCCTTTCTTATCTTCTTTGTTTCATTTACTTTCATTCAAACGAACTCGAGGATACAGCATACGCACGTATCGATCCTCGCGATCTCGATCATCGTGACGGTGCAAAAATAATAGATCAACGGAATCTCGATCTATCCTCGATTTATTCCATCGTGAGGTGTACAGAAATTGTTTCCTTGCCGCCTGATTTCCCTTTCAACGATGGAGAGAATCTCCAGAATTTTTTCCTTATCGCTGCGATAACGTTCAGGGTAAAAAAGCGCGAGAATGGTGTCTGAGAAAAAGAATAAACTCTGTCGAGATTTTTTTATGGGATCGATCGCAAACTCGAATTTCTATTTGCAATAATCCCGCAGCGTCGACTGAAAATACGACAGTGCAGGCGATGAAGCTTTCCACGGCGGTGATCGTAGCGGACGCCCGTAGGATCGATAGATCGCTGCGTTCGCCTGTGATCGAGGGGACTTTCATGCCCATAAACGGGACACGGGCGCTCGTTCTACCCGCTATTAGCTCGCGCTCACACGTGCGTAGACACGCGCGCAGCTGCGACAAGTGCTCTCGGTGCTCTCACCGGAAGCGAGCGGGTACCCTGCGTTTATGCGTGCCCGTGTATTTAATAAATAGAAAATGTCGCGGTCCCGTGTAAAACGGGCCGACAGGTACAGGGATGGCGACCATAAAGCGGCGAGGAAAGAGAGGAGGATAAAAGAGAAAAAAGGAAAAAAGCCCGTTCGCGCGCGGGAATATTATTCGAGCGCGCCTCCCTAGATGGAGAGAAAGCACGTTCGCGCGTTTATGGTGTTAACCACGCGGCATACGAGATCATTCGATATCGTGACCGTTTTTTTTCTTCTTCTTTTTCTTTTCTGCGGACAATCGCGGAACGTGCGACGTTTATTGGAGAAAAAGATCGCGATCGTTATGACTTGGCACCTTGACGAATCTGAGGCGAGTTCTTCTAGGTATACATTTTTAACCCTCGTTTTATGACATTGAGTAACATTCGTGGTGCAAACTCCAGTCATAATAGCACGAAAAGGGGGAATTATATTTCTAATAAAACTCACCGTTTCATCTACGTGCCTCGAGGGTACTTTCGAAATTCACGAGCGCCATAAATCGAATCCGCCAAAATCGCTCATAAAGTATTCTTGTCCTCGCGTGGCGGAAATCGCGTGTCTAGCCGTTTTACTTTCTTCGACGACGCCGGGCAAGGATTCCACCAGCCTGTCAGAAACGCGTATGCCGTTTCATTGGAACGCAGACGACGAAGTTACGTGCCACGAGCGGTCCGTATCGACTAATCAGCCATTTCGTAAGTGGTGCTCGTTTCGCGTAACGTTCCACGAGAGCCACGTCGACGCCGGAGGGCCTCGACGTTTGCTTTCGCAAGACGTCCCTTCCTGCGGACGATCGTTCGCGTTTCCACGCGCGTTTCGCTTTCACGAGGGGCCTCCCTTGGCCGCGGGTGGAGGGTCGTGGGTTCGCTTCTCAAAATTGTCAAAATTAATAGGCGCCCAGCCGCCGACCCGCGGAGAAAGTTAGAGGCGCTGCCGGGTGTCCATTTCGCCTCGATTCCTCCCGGGGATCGTTTCGATCATCGACGTCGAATAAAAAAGAGAAAGGACCGGGAAATTAATATTTGTGTCACGCGATTGCCTCAGAGGGCTCGATACATTCGTCAATCAGACTTTTTCGGATGCTATGACAGCGCTACGGCTGGTTTGACTGTTGCATACACACGTTCGACCGTACCGCGTGATGCGTAACGAATCAGTTAAGAAATACGCGGATGAAAATATTATATAAATGGCTTGATCATAACGGGAGTTCGAAGAATTTCGTAGGTCTATCTAGCACAAATTCGCAGACCGCAATGACGAATTGAAGACTGTCCATCGAGACACATCCCTCGGTTCGTTTGAATCATCAAGTTTATTCTATGGAATTATGATTCACCCTATGCCACGTGATAGCTTCGAAAGTTACGTTCCTTGCACGCTGCGATTCTCAAAATCCGCTTTTCAAATCGAATTCAAGGATACGAATGAAATGTAAATTTTTGTCTCGTAAATAAACGGGAATATCTTTCCAGAATCCGTCGATTCCCCACCCCGTTCTCATCGCGCGGCGAAAAGAAACTCCCTTTCAAATTTTATCAGACAATCATCTGCCTTTCGACCTGCTCCGGTCCGGGGCCACCATGCACACGCTTATTCAACCAGATAACAGCCGAATCGTGGACTTTCGCTGTCAGAAAGTGCACCTTTCTTTTCGTTTCTGTCGGCGGACGCTTCATCCCTGTAATTGTTGCCCGGCGAGAGATCGCCCGTTTCATCGGGCCAGAGAATCGCGATTCGACGCGTGTCGGCCGAATGGATGGCGGTGGTAATTATCTGCGATCGGGCAGGAAACGACTGGTTCGATTTACGACCGCGTTATCGACTACGTGGACGCGTATCGTGTCCCACTTTTTCGCCGTTTCGTTCCTCGAAAGCAATTTGACGGTGGGCCCGGACGACTTCTGGAAACGTGGAAGTGGACCGCGGCCGAGGACCCATCCGCGCAACCTTCATAAACATCCGGTCACGTTCGCCGATTTGTATCAGGTGTTCGTCCACTTTTCCGTCGCTGAAAGCGTTCGATAACACTACTTTCACTATTAATAGAGAATAACTCTACTTTTCTATGCATAATAATAAGAGAAACGAAGAATTAAGTACATATTTCTTTAGCGACAGTGTATGTATACACGTATATGTGTCCCTCGCGTAGAACATACGCTGGAAGTTTTAACCTTGCACGCTTTCCTTCGCCTCGTTTCACAGTCGAACAGAATTTTGCGAAATTTCCCGGACTAACATCGGACATCGTAGATTTCCCGCAGAGCCACGCGTCGTTGACCTTTTCTTGCGCCACAGGTGCGAGGTCTGGCGTTCATGACCGTACGCTACCGCAATTGTTAGACGGATAAATCGAGGATGAGGCTCGCAGATGGAACGGTTAATTAAGATCGCTCGGCTGCGAGATGAGCTGAAAGTGAAAGTGTACCGATGCTGGGATTTAGATGTTATATAAGCACGCTCGAAGATCAGAGGTAGGAGATGCCAGATCTACACGGTTGAACTAATACCGTGATTTGTATGTACTGGCGATAATGAGGGATAATGAAGCTACCGCGGTGTTCATTCTCGATCGAGTGCGAGCTGACATAACACGACCTTTAAAGCCGATTACTATCGAATCGCAGAAAAGTTTCATTTCACTTTTCGTCGTCAGTAACGCGGTTCATCGACGTTTCTAATGTTCATTGGCCTCTTGGTACTCTATTACCAGAACCAGTTCTAATCTCGATCGCGTTCCTTCGAAATCAACTCGCCTAGTCATTCGATACGAGATCGTAGGAGAGCCAAAACGATCGCGAGGTTCTAATAAAATCTCCGCGATTCGTAATTTTTCGATCTATCCGGTCGATATCGGATAGCAAAAATGAGAAACATCGATATCCGTCTGTACGTTTGTGGTAATTGCTTAAAAATCGAAACGGTACAACGAAAATAAGGCTGTACGAGCGCATAATTGCTAACTACGGAACGGGCAGCCATTCGCTCGTTCCAGGTAGCCTCTTTCACAAAACGAGACTGTAGTTTCCTTTTTACGGAACGCTCGGAAACCCTTTCCAAACACGTGTAACCGCAGAAACGGGAAAAAGAATTCACGGGCTCATTAATTGGCAAACAGTTAATTATCGACTCGAGCGATTCGTCGTAAAAACCGTTTCGTACGGCCATCGTCTGTCTCGTTTCCCCACTCGCTCGCCTTTCGAGCAGCGCGCCTCTCTACGCTCTATCCTCGCCGAGGCAGAAAGAGCGATAATTACACGCGAGTTGAAACACGAGTTCGAGCCAGCGTCGAGGATGACGAGGAGGAGGTGGACGAGCGACGATGACAGTCTACGGTTCTCGTTGTCGTCGCCCCGTCGTAAAACCTGGAAACTGGTTCGGTACACGCGAGGCCCTGCTGAAAGTCGTCGCTGGCAGACTGCGCGGCACGGCTGCCAGTTGCACCTGCAACCGACCGCGTTCGATTGCGCAAATGCACGCCTGCCGCATACTAGAGCGCGATCAAATTCCCTCCGCGACGTCCTTTACCCGATGCGCGACTTTTTTCCTCGCACGATTTCTCACGTTTTCCGAGAGCCGAGACCTCGTCTAGGAAAATCGCGTTCGATAAGGAAGCTTGGGATTTTCGTAACGCCGACGAATTGGAGCGGAATATGAAAGTGTCGAGTTAATTTCCTTACTTCTGCTTCCCTTGCCAGGCGAAATGTGAATTTACGACAATTTTTCTCAACGAAAGCAATCGAAGTGAAAGGTGGAGGAGATCAGCTCGAGGGGAAGTGGGAATTTCGGATAATTTTTGCTGCGAGAGTAACGGTATGGCACGATCAGGTAGTTTTGTATACGTGAATCAGAGCACGGTGGTTTTTTATCGTTTCAAGGCGATTGCACATTCCACTTGTTCTAAATGGGTTCCTTAGTAAGTGCACATTATCGATGACAATAAAATACTATAATATAGTAGTAGAATGAAGGAATTGTACGAAAAATTGTTCTCCAAACCGATGGCTTTATACGCGTGAATTTTATTCGAGACCAGGTATAAATTCCTGTACCAGTCTGACGTTTCCGGTTAGGAAAATTTCCGCTGCAAACGAGGAAACGGTAACAGATGCGCGGCCCTGCCTTTGTTCGTCCGAATTGGAGCGGAAATAACGTGTATCAAGCGTCGCAACGAATGGGCCAACCGCGCGAGGCTGAAACGCGGAGAACCGACCTTCGATCGGAAACGGACCGATTTTTGCGTCGTGATAAATCGCCGATGAATATTCATCAGCGCTGGGAAAGGTGTCCAGGCTGGCAGTGGCGGAGTAACGCGAAGATTGAGTGTCCCGCCGCTTTAGCGACGACGTGGATTAATGGAAAGTCGTAAACCTCTCGCGCGTTGAAATCGAAAAATTAAACGACCCTTCCGAAACTGTACTGGTTACGCGCGAAACCGGTGACAAAGATCGCGCCGATGTAATTTCCCGGGGAAACGGACGCTCCTCGCGTCAAGAAGCTTCAACATCTGACGCAACGCACCTTCAATATTTTCCTCCAGCTATATGCGCTCTTCGTTTAAACGTCGAGAGAAAATTAAAGGGCTAATCTTAGAAGCTGAACTGAAGTTGAGAATAAAAAACAACAAAATTGCACTCGAGCTTTCGTTTGAGAGAAAAGCAATCTTAAAAATTCATGAATCTTCAATAGCTCCGAATTTTCGAAAGCTTTTAGAATCGATCGTCTCCGACGCACCTGTATCGCTCAAATTCTGTAGATAAAAGTTGAATCGAGGATAAAGCAGGAGACAAGAAGGCCTGGTATTAACGAGGAATCGGAAGGAGAGAGGGCCTCCGGCTAAATAGTTGCAAAATAATTCGGTTTTTGTCACGGTGCGCGATTTATTCCGGCCATCGTGGTTCACGCGGCCCGGCCGTACTAGGAGAAAAAGTAACGCGCTGGCGAACGGATACTGGTATCGCCGGGCAGAAAACGCTGAAACGAACCACGGGACAGTCGCGTTCGTTCGCGCGAATTTATGGCAACCGGTTTACCCGATTGACGAAGGAATGTCGGCTGCCGTTGCGCCTGTCAACCTGTCCCCGGGTACCGGCCGCGACAGAGAACCGCCTCGTTTCTCTCTCCGCCTCTTCCCTACCGGGCTTTCGTCCTCGACGCAAGACGCCCGCTTTTGCGGATCGCTCCACGGGAATTATATAGATCGCTGGGACCTCGGGATTGAACCATGAGACCAATGCTATACGCGATCGAGGAATTCGAAGGGGTGATGGTCACGGTGACTCATTCGATCGCGGCGATTTTATGTATCGTACGTCGCGGAGGACTCGTAATGCTCGTGTAAAATTTGCAGAACATTTGGTTATCGTCTGGAAACAAGTGGCTACGATCTACTCTTTTACATAGATCTTTTAGTGCACGTTTTTGGAATTCCTAGAGAGATGGTACTATGGTATTTGATAAGTGAAAATATCGTCACGGAAGTAAGTATCCAAAGTTCAATATACGCTTAGTTAGAAGCCAATTGGAGGAGAAGGAAACACGTGTGTTGCAGTAAAAGAACCTCGACTAACGATAATTAGAGGATGCGTCCAGACAGGTTAATAAATAAATGAGCGTCGAAAGGAAGTTTGATACAGGCCGTCGTATAATTATCGGCGGATCGTCGATTATAAAATTATCACCAATGGATTGGCAATAAAACAATTCGCCTGGTTAACCACAGGATTCGCTTCCTGTTCCTTCGCACGACAGACTGTTCTCTCTGATCCTCCGGTGCAGAAAAAAGATGAATGAGATCGCGGCAGGAAACAATTTCCGATTTCCCGGGTCGACCGATCACCATCAAGATCTCCCGGTAATTACACTTTCTTCCCCTGATTGCGAGCGCATTACGCGCGAATGAACACACGCTCGAACTTTCTTGGCTCGATTATATCACTGGGACACGCTCGAATTCGACAGGGTTCCGTCGAAAGCGTTCCATTTCCGACGTTTCTCCGTTCGAAAGCGCGTTCGTTCCACCGTTGCTCGAGATCCCCTGGCCGATCTTCGCGACTGCGGCTCGCACCGCTTGGAACTGTGACACGTGATGTACGCGAGCAATGCGGGTCTAATTGACCATGGATCCAGCTGTTTCGATGCGG
The DNA here is from genome assembly GCF_050948175.1 of Xylocopa sonorina. NCBI lineage: Eukaryota > Metazoa > Arthropoda > Insecta > Hymenoptera > Apidae > Xylocopa > Xylocopa sonorina. The sequence goes on along the minus strand of NC_135197.1, from coordinate 6,000,011 downwards.
TCTCTTAAAAATATATCGGTGTATTTATTTCAAGCCGCATAGAGGACTTTCCAGCTCCGAGCTGCGCGCGAGTCGTGACACGTTCCTCACCACGGTGTCTCGTCCGGTTGGAAACAGTCATTAACGCGATATAAATGTCCCCCGGTCGAGCGAGGACGTACACGCATTTCTATGCCACGCCGTTATAACGATCCACTCTGGACGCGATGGCCGTTGGGTCTAGTTTTTAGTCGTTCCGTTGCTTGTACTTCGCGTGAACCCTGGAGGAGACTTCGAACTACCCCAGCGTGTCGTCCTTAATTCGATCGTTCGACGGTGCTTTCCTTGAGCGCTGATTTTCCACTGAATTTAGAAAGCTCCAAGAACCTTATCATTCCACGATAAATTAACTTGGTCGAAGATATCTTTGTCTCGTGGATCTCGTTTTTCACGCGTCGATTTCGTAATTGACAATCGGTTGATCGATGTTTTCGTGTCGAGGCGAGAGGATCGTTTTCTCCCTGTCACATTACTCGTTCACAATGACCGTTTTTAATATTGTACACACATTCGAGTACGAGGAATGCCGTCTGTTTGATTTCTTTCCTTGGAGAAAGCTCCGATGATTGACTGTCAAAAGCGTGACCTTCGGTGAGCATCCTCCACTTTTAGGGCACACTTAAACCAGCGCCACGTCAATAGACTAAAATCACATTTCCTCGATCTCTATTTCAATCAGAGTTATCAATCAAGTCCACGTCTCTCATCTATGAATCGTCTACGGTGTCTATCAACTCCACAACATCCACACACGTCAACCTAATTCAACCGTAACTCTCTACATTCTTTGATCCGCTTTCTATCTGTCATCGTACAACATTTCTATAATTATCCAATTTCGTGGTTAAAATTGATGACGCGGATGCGACGTCGTCGACAATGACTTTTTCTTCGTAGCCGTGCACACGTCGCGTGGAATCGTACGATTTTCGTAGAAACTGACACGCGTGCAAGCTTGCATCTTACAAATGTGCAATCTCCAGCAAAATTCATAGCACTATGATTCAGAGTGCTACAATTGGTATTCTAGAAAAGGAGCAGCGAACACGAAATCCACTCGTACTCGTCCACTTTCCACCCTCGATCCAAAGCCTCGAGGAACATCCCGCGCTCGACAATGGCGCACGAAATCTCGCGAGTACACGTAGAACGGCCTATTTCTATCGACCAGCGAGCATCAGCGGCCGTCATATCTCACCGCTTTATTCAGCCGCGATTCAGTTATTAGGGAGGACGTTCTCCGTGCGCGGGCAGATTGAAACCGACGACGAAGGGCAGGCAGACGAGGCGCAACAGCAGCGTAGAGCCGTGTGGCGCGGTGTCGTTAGCGTGGCTCGCGGGCGAGCCGGCGTATTACCATAAATTTCCATCGGACCGTTCAGAAGCCAATTAGCGTAAGTCACACCGAGATGAAGACCACGATACGTGGTTTTACTTAAATCAACCGAACCGTTCTCGCGCGCGCGCGGAGAGAACCGTTCGTTCGGCCACCGTTTTAATACCCGTGCAATCGTTGCGCGTTGCGACGGGCATCAAGAATGCCGCTGGCGCGCTCACACCGTCGCACGCACGCTCGTAGATAAACCGACGCGATATTTTAACGAAATTAAGTTAAACCTGTTATATCGTTCGACCGTTTGACACGTACACGTACACGAGCCTCGATATTTCACCGCGTCGACGAGCGGTGTTCATCTGTACAGGGCCCGGTAGCCTAACTAGTAACCCGCGGTCTCAGCTGTTCCTGGTGCCCCGGCTAGAGTGGCCCGCGCGGTGATGGAATTAAAATGTACGCGCGCCGCGAGGAACGCTCGCGTCGTTGCCCTCGATAACTGGTGTCGAATAAACTTGTCGACTTATTGCCGGTCCCCTGGCTCCCCAATCGATCGATGCTTTATCGAGCGCACCGAGCCGACCTCCACGGTTTATCGACACTGACCCGTCGCGGTTTCAAGCTGCTCGCCACCATTCCGCTGGGAGCCTATCGTTCGCGCTATCGAGATCCTCGTGTTCCGCGCGGTGTTACGATAACGCGAGCTCGTTCCGCGCGAATGGGACTTTATCGAGGCCGCCATCACCGCCACCGCCGCGCCCGGTTTAACCCTTCCGCGCTGGAACGAAAATTGGGTGTTTAGCAGTTTCTTATCGGGATTCTCCGTGTCCGTGGAATTTCGGGGACCTTCCGTTGGTTGTTTCGCGAAGACGTCTCGCGCGCAGAAATATATACTGCGATATCGTTACGCGCCACCTTCCGCACTCTGGTACCATTCTCCGATAGCCGCAAGTGTTCGGGTAACACTTTTGTTGGCAACGACTGGCGAGATCCTTCTGGCTCGAAATGGACGACGTTTTACACGGTACGTCCGCGGGGTGTTCGAACGCGATACGGAGGCGTGCATGCACGAAATTCGACGGTATTTCATGCAGCTTCAAGGTTCGATAACGATCTCGGCGATATTCCAGCGGAATTCGAGGAACTGCACGGGGATTGAGAAACTTCACGGAACTTTAATAGCACGATAGGTTACTTTTTCGACACGGTGGTTTACGTTCGTTCGAATAGGAAAATGGCCGAGTGTTAATTGCATTCCGGCTGGAAAAATTCCAATGTATACTTCTCGTCTGTTTGCCCGCGTTGCGCAACTACGACTGTTTGGAGAGGCTATGCGTGTACACGTACGCGGTCGTACTACATAGTTCGGAACACGAATAATAGTATTGGTCTCGGTTCCCCACCTCGGTTGCAGTCGAAAGTGAACGTCGAAGACCTACGGCTTAATCAGACGTACAGAGGTTGTACCTCGAAAACTGTCATGTAAGGATCGGAGGTTGCTTAATAAAGGGAACCTTATCTAATTCCATCGGTTGTACGACAATTACTATTTAGATGTTTCGACTGATAGGTTAAAAACTGTCTTGTAAGAGCGAACGATCACTCCATCAAGAATAGCCGTTTAGACATTCCCTGTCATATACATATGGAGTACTTCCCTTTGATGTAAACCGAAAAGGGGCTTTGAACATTTCTCCGCAGGATAGAGCAGATTACAAAAATGGTAATGATCAAACAAATCCGCCCAGGCGCAATCGCGTATCCCGTTAAAATCTTTCCGAGTCAAAAGCGCCGGCGTTCACAACAGAGCGCGATTAATTCCGCGCCGAACAAGGTGTTCAGAAATTTCTCTCCAAAACGGCGTGAAAATTGAATAATGGCCCCGTCGAAGCGTCACGAAGGCAGGCTCGTTAATTCCCATTCACGTTGAGAGCCGTTCCCGATGCGCGCTCGGGCAGCGTGCGTAAAAAGGCGCGCTCGTTCCAGCTTTCCCTCGCGCGGATTCCGCTGCGGGACCAGCCGCGGCGCGTCTCTCTTCCGTTTTGGCCGCCTCGCCGGTTCCACCGCGTGCGTGGTAAACAAGTGTCACGCACTCAGCCTCGGGCGGTACGAGGAGCACCGCGAAATGATTTCACCGTGAGAGAGTTGCGAGAGAGCTCTCCGTGGCCGGAGATACGTGGCCGCCAGACAGCGTGGCGTCGCCGTCCGAGCGCCTTGGCACGGCTACGGCGTTCCTCGCGTCTCTGTATACGTGCGAGAGCACACCGGACCGTGCCGTGGAACCGGAACTTGACCCGCCATCGCGCGCGCTCGACGGGGATGAAGAACTCGAAACGCGGCGGCACGCTCGACGGATTTCAGACCCGAGGCTTGCAATTGAAATCGGACAGGTGGGCCCTGGTACGATGCGCGGATGTCACCACGGCGAGCCTTACTTTGACGGTGTAGTGAGTTGAATCGAAACCTATTTTTATTCATTTCCCGTCACCTTTCATCTTTCGCGCGATTAATCGTCAACGGTGAACTAATTACTTGGAACGAATTTATTGTGCCGCGAAATATTGAAATCTCTCGTCGTTCAGGAATGATGTTCGTCGAAGCGAACGATACATTTTCGACGGAGAACAAGCAAGCGTAATCGATTTTCGGTTCGTTTCATTTCGGCCGGTTAATAAGCGAGCTTTTTCAGGAACAACGCCCGAACACCACTTAATATTTGCCGAGGGCGATTCGATTATACGCAGACGCGACGGGACGTTTATTTATTTAGTCGGTTGTTTCATTCGCGCAGCTAATGGACCGGTTAATGAAAAATCAATAGCGACTAGTGAAAATGCATCGATGCACGGTTGAGAGTAAATATGTGCGTATTTTCCCCGTATAAACGTGACGTACGTTCGACGCGCGCCTAACATTTGCTTACTGCGAATTCTATTTTCGGTATTCCCGATAAAATATAGGGCGAAAGTACCCGCGTTGTACGCGGAACAATTAACGCTGCGCCGATCTAACGCGAATCGAGTAAATCAAACAAGTTCTCGCGTTAAACTCATACCATCCGAGCAGTCAGGTGCAATAAAACGCGCGTTAGCGGGGGTAATAAAATCCTGTAGTAATAAAATCGGCGATTTGTTCTCGGAACCTGCGATAACTAACGGGGGATACTTTGAAATCGGGCCGATCTAAAAACCCGCCCGGCACCTCCTTATCGGCGCGGCTAAAATTGAAATTAGAATTTAACCGCGCCACCGCAGGCCTTAATTGAATTTCAATTTTATTATCCCCCGGATGGGAGTATCCCTCTAATTCGAGCCGCGGTATCGTCCTAGTTAACGCGAAGAGGCAGCGGCGCGCGTGTATTATCGCCGTTACGAGTGGCTCGTTTCTATTTCCAACGAATAAAACAGGCCAGCGCGGCGGAGAGGCGCAGGAATTTTACATTAGCGGATAACCGTTCGAATTAGCAAAGTCATTCGCCGATATCGAGAAATTTGCATCACGATGCCCCCCTTAACGCGTTCCGTACGGGCCGTCTGCTGGCCTGGAAGTAACGTAAAAGCCTCGGCTATTTACGAGGAGCGAACTAACCGCCCCGGGGACAGATGGAAATCGATGTGGAACGAGGAGAAAGGGGGTGGGCTGGATGATCGGGTTAGATCCGTCGATCAACCTGCCGATCTAGATCTGGTAAATGAGGATTTACTTCTTGCCGTCTGGGATCGAAAGCGCGTTCATTAACGAGCGAGCAGCGAAAGCTCTTGAATCGATCGCCTGTTAGTGGGACTGGTCAATGTTGAAAGGTTTTCTAGCCAATTGTCTTAATTTTCGCGAGGAGAATTGATTTCGAGGTTTGTTTTCTGTTACGACACATTCACGTTGACTTATCGATGCAACTCGTAATTTTTCATCGAAATTGTTTCGACGCAGGAGATCGATCCGCTGAAGATATATTAGCTGGATTACCATAATGGTTGCGGGGAAATTTGAATATTCGACGATGCAAACGAGGATCGATTAAAGCTTCTTAGTAACTGGCTAAATGCCATTAAAGCTGACCGATTAAGTGCCGTTAATCGACCAATCGGAGACAGGTTCTTAGCAGCGGGATTTATTTCTCATAAAAATTTCATGATCGACGCACGACAAGTTCTCGTTAGACACGGTCTTCGCGTCAAGTAACCACTATTTACATTCCGTATATTTTTACGATATCGATACCAAAGTATAATGATAGTAATTTATAGAAATATAGTATTCTTTGATTCTATGTTTCAACGTTCGTACTTAGATTTTTAAAAAATTAGCATCTCGCCATTCCCCCTTTTTCTGTTTTGCTCGATACGCGAACGTAGGCGAAACTTGTCAGACGCTTTAACCGACAGTGGAAACACCGCGTCAGCCAGTTTGTATAATGAATGATATCCTTCAGCCGGAGTGGAATTCACGTCTCGTAAAAGTATTCTCGGATTGACGCAACAACTGCTCGTTATGCGAGAATGGTACCGGATGTGCGAGAAGTAGGCGAGGATAACTATACCGTGGCGACAATTAATGACATCAGATTAAGTGGTTTCTAAAACGACTCTGTCACGTGACGAAGGCTTCCGTTCCGACACCCTTTCCACTCGAGCCTTATTTATATTTGCAAATTTCTTATTTTATCCCCTCGATCAAAATACCAAACCTGTTTCATAATGTTCCAGTTAAAACCGATCATTCTTCTATTCACAGACATTCAACCTATTTAAAAATCTTTGGCTATACAAAATTTGTGTCTACTAAAAACTTCTTCCACTTGTACCTCTTTCTCTATTTCACCGCATGACACTTTGAGACGACCACCTTTCACTCAAACACAGTTTACAGTCCACAACATCTATCTAAAATAAAGCACCATCTAACAGTCTCTCATTCTCTCCCACGACGAGCAACCCAGCGCAACCTAAAAACGCGTTATCCCCTTCAAAGCTGGCCGCGTTGCGAAACGACGCTGCACATGTGCCATCGTGGACTCGACCGAACGCAGGCTCGCGTGATCGTCGAAAACGTCTCTACGTACAACGTCCATCCGTACGTCGAAACGTAGAAGAAAAACGCACCACGACGATCGCCGTGCCTGTTACAAAATGGAGCGGAAACGGGTTATCGATACCGCGCGACGTCCGCACGGGATAATGAAAAGCTCGGTCAGCACGGTCGAATCCGCGGGCAAAAAGAGGTCGTCGTCGTCGTCGCCGCGGCTGGAAATCCAGGGAACCAGATCTGGTCCGTGAGATGGTTAATTGCAACGGACCGGTGCCTGGTTCGCGACGATCGTTCGTCCCGTGAATCGGCCACCGATCGGATGAAACGAGCGAGGAACGACGACGAGGAGGGCAAAGAGAAGAGGGACCTCTGCGGACCGTACGATTCCCGGAGGCTCGTTACTGAATCACGATTGTCAATGAAGAAATCCTCAGGACGGGCGGAGCGGGAGAGCAACCGGCGATGGAAATCCGTGGAATGTCGTTCTCCTCTATTTCTTTGGCCGGCCGCGATCTCGTGGTGTATATCTCCGCGTACAAACGATACCATACTTTCGAGCCGTGGGGACTTGAACCGAACCGGGGCGGAATCGATGAGGCTCGTGAGAAGCGTACGCCGTTTTTGTTCTCACAATTCGTTCGGCTCGCTCTTGTTTTCCACCGTCCGGGAGAGGCAGCGACAACCGCGAATCCAACAGCAGGGGGACCTCCTCCCCTTCCTTCCGTGCCGGATGATACATCGTCCGGGACGTGGTCGTGATTTAAAATGCTGATACGTACCCCCGTTCGCAACCCCTGCTCTCGCGGTCCCCCCGTTCTTTCGTCGAATACGCGGCTCGATGCGGCTGAATTCGTTTCGATGGGGATTCCATTAAGTATTTTGCCGGTTACCGAATGTCGTCGACCGTACTGCGTGGCACTCGCGTGTTCTTGCGCGATTACTTTTGCAGGATACTCGGCTAGAATCATTTATAGTAACGCATCGAACAATCGACTCTCGTAGAAGGGAATACTTTTCGGGTACGATACATCGTTGTGGAGTATGGACGTTAAAGAGTGGAAGGAGAATAATGTGAGACGCAAGCAACTCGTTAATAAGACTGACAAACGTTACTAAGAACTCCAGAATCTTTTGCAACGGCGAGCAACGGGCATTCAGAAGATATTTTCAAAGTAGTACCAGCTTTCCATCCGGCGGCGAGTCCAACGTAACTAACTTATTCACCTCTCGAAATCATTTATCCCCGCAGTCACATCGCATCAGATATCTCGCATTATCTCGTCCCTCCCGTCAAAAGGTCCCCTTTGACTGCGTGTACGCTCGGGAGTGACACGAGCGCGCTGCCTTTTAAAGAGAGCCGCGACGTATCAGGCCGCGGATAAAAGGATTTTTAACGAATGCCAAACCCGCGCGTTCGCGCGAGAACGTTTAAGTACGTCCCTCGTCTACCTTCTTTCTCGTCCCGTCCAGTTTTCAGCTATCCTCTACACATTGGAGAACGCTGAAAGCGACCGCCACGCTCGAGTTAGAGATCGGCGAGGACGGAACCGGGTCTCTCGCGGGTCTTTCTACGGCCAAAAATACATTCCCGGCTCAAAGGGAACGATCCGTTGGTCCGTACCAATTACAGGGAGCCACGGGATTGGGAACGAAGGCAAGAGGCGACGTTTAATTGAAACTTGACGCGGGAGGGCTACGACTAATTTGCCGTTGGCTCTTTCTAACCGGAGAGAACGGTAATCTAGGTCATCGTACCGACGTCGTATTCTAAATTCGGTGCGCGGTGAACGTATGCGAATTTTGTTCGCCGCGGCTGGCTAACTTGATGATTCAACCCCTTTGACACGCTAGTCAGCTCCGTGTATACTCAACAGTTTATACTGTATCCTTGTTTTGTTAAACTACAATTTTTTTTTCCTCAATAACTCGTTCGTTGACATCAAAAGCGTCAAGACAGACGCGAACTGTGCGTATCGCCAGGATTAGCTGGATGAAACTACCGACTAACTGTTCCTTTGACTCTGCATTTCGCGGTGGTGTCAAAGTTCGCGCTGTTTGCGAAGGAACTTGCGTGTTTCGTGGGTTTAGTTCGGGCACCGGATGGAAATTACTCCGATACTAGTTCGCGTTACAAGCTGAGAGGCTTTCAAGCCGAAGGAACCCTTCCTACCCTTAAGATCACTCTGTCGAGCGTTCAACGATCGTATACCCAATACGTTAATCGAATCCGGAAATTTCAATTGGCGTCTCTAAAAATAATAAGAACGCGCGTACAACGTACGAAAGAGAGAGAAAGAAACAGATCTCGTTCTCTCTAGGTGCTGGTGGTGGACGCACGTAACCGGCAGTTAAAAAAGAAACATAAACTAACATTCGCGTTTAAGACCGCGCAGAATAAATAGTAGAAGCCCATAAAACTGGCACGAAACACTGTTCGTTTTACGAGTCCATTCCCGAGCCATTGTCACGCATAAAACACACAGGGTTTGTTCAACCTGCCTAGACGGAAGTGACGTCGCGGCAACGTGGGGCGACACGGCTCGTTGGCCCGCGCGCGGGCGACGCGCGGGCATATTGCTCACGTACGAGAACCGTCACGTACCGTGGTAACACGCTGGAACGGAAATGCAGATATGCGCGAGGAGTGTGAGTGCCGGATCGCCGATAATCGCGCGCGAAACGCGGACTTATCCGACACCACCGACGCGGCTCGCTCTCTTGTCCTTGAGGATAAGCTGTCCCCTTCTTCTCGCTCTTCGCCCCGGCCGCGGGACAACGGGGTGTACCCAAGACACGTACTTCACCGTCTTGACAGGAATTACCGCTCGTCAACGTGCCTCTCGATAATTTTCTTCCAGCTAGGCACGAGCAGAGTATAATCTGATGGGACGCTGGTTATATCGGGATCCAGTGTCAAGTGGAAAAGGGACACCTTTGTCTTAAATCGGTGCTGGTTCTCCACCCTTTCCAGTCAATTTTCTATCGCGTTTCACTCCGTTCCTTCTCCCGTACGAGGAGGATACGTACGTTTTTTGAAATTAATATCAGACTGTGGGATAAAATAATATACGTATAGAATGTACGCGGGCTATAAATATTCGTTCCTCTCGGGTATATTGCTTTTTCTTGTAACTGTTGTGTATAGATGTAAGATGTAAGGGTTATCGTTTGTACAGAGGTTCTAATTAACCTGTAAAAGCACTCTGGTTTCTCTCGTATCGTGCTGACAACGGAGTTATGGTTTCCGTTCCGAGTTGTGATCGACCAGCCAGTCGATATTTGTGGGGACGCATCGGAAATTTGAAAAGTCTATTCTGGTCTGCACTCCGGTTTATTCTCGACGTATATCCCATTTCTGCAATGCCGGGTATTTTTAACCGTGGCCCACATTCGCGGCGGTTGATTATTTCCTCGCATAATCGGATGGCCCCGTCGCCGGAGTTCGTGACGTCCATCGACGCGGAATAAAAAGCTCGGCGGATACAGAAAAAAAGGGAGAGAACGAGAAGGAAAAGCAGAAACAGAAGCGCGAACTTTTACACGTTACGAAGGCCGCGTGGCCACTTTGCATGTCATTTCGCGCGTTCCCTCTCCTCGAATGCTCTGGTAATTTCGTTTAACGATCCCGCCGCTCGACGCCGCATTTACGATTAAAATTTATCACCGTAATAACGTTACGCCTCGGGTGGAAAAAGAAAGGATCGCGCACCGTTCAGCCCCTAGCGTAAACATCTATAAATACGTTCGTTCTATTCGCTGCACCGCAGTCATTAGGGTTCAAGCCTTTTAAAGCCGCGGTACGGCTCGCGTACGAAGTGATTTGATCCGTGAAAAGCTGCGGCGATGTTTGTCCGCGTCGTTAGCCTGCAACAAACGCCACTACTGAATCTGTTAACTCGAGCCTCCCCTACTGCGATCTCGTGCCGCGTTTCCAGAAAATCGCGTCAACCCTTTACGTTCTCCGCTAAATATCTGATCATCGAAATGACTTGCGACCGTACGCAGTTGCATTCGTCTTGGCGTGCACATGCAGACGCGTCGTAGCGGGACAGCTTCCATTATGTCCTCGTGCATCGTCGCGAAACGGGACGGTCGAAAGAAGAAAAAAAAAAAAGAAAAGATGGCGGTACGAGAGGCTGGTCAGGTCGTGAGACGGTCGCTTCCTGGACGGCGAACGGCACGAAGAGGAGTTAGGCTGTTCGCCACGGTGTGCCACCGTTGGAAACCGTGCGAAGCGACGCGAGGTGAAACCCGGTCCATTGTCATGTGGCGAGGATCACGTAAGGTCACACACTCTCCTGACTGGCTCTCGCAGCCCTGCCTGGCCTGCCCTACGTGGAAACAACAAAGGCGTCAAGTTTCGTAACGAGCGACAGAGCGTCGGCTTTATTGTTAGAAAACGGGCTGGCTTCGCCTATACCCGTCGGAAGGAGCGACGTTTCAGTTTAGTCATCCGTAGCCTCGATCCGTAGACGCCGGATCCCACGTTGGGCCCGCTCGGTTGTTCGCCAGCGCTGATAATAAGGCGTGAAATAGTAACGGGGCGTCGAATCGTTGGGAAACTGGAAACAGACGGGGCACGGCTGTATAAAATTGTAAAAGTTTCAGTTGATTTTGCAATTATCGAATGGGTCGGACTAGTGGGCCGTTCGTTGGGTTAATTAATTTAATTAGAATGTGCCCGGCGTTCGAGAGTTCTGTAAATTTGCAAGCATACATTACATAAATCCCCTTTCTCTTTTTCTTCTTGGCTATGTGGCTCCCGTAAGTTTGCTGAATATATACCTAACGGTTATCGCGAACAGAAAGTGATATAATTAGCTGTCGTATAAATAAGAAAGACGACACGATCAAAGCCTTGTTAGGTCTGGTATCGCGTTCAATCTGGATAGAAAATTATGTAAGTCCGTTGCTCGTATCTCTCGTGCTAATTAGAGAGATCCGTGATCCTGGGCGGTTCGTATGAATATTGCATTAAAATAGAAAGCGTATAAAATATGTAAACGTGCCGTTGTTAAAAAGGCATCGTTTTCGTGGCGGAAACCGGTACAGATCGCCGCGGTACCGCGTTCGCGGGTAGGGATTTTTCTTCTCACGGGTGCCGGAAGGGACATCCATCTCGCGGTGGCTTGCGTTACGGGTGTCGCTGCCGATTGCGAGAGGCCATAGGTAAAAGTAGCCGGGCTCGGGACGCTTTCTACAATTAATTACAACACACGATAGCCTCCGCGACGGTGGTCCTTAATTTGTCGCTGCATCAAACGCAAATTGATTATCAATCCGATGCCACTGGCTCCCGCTAAACAGCCGCCGCGACTCGTTAATCTCTCGGACGAAACGTTTCTCCGCACTCTCGAATGGATATTGGTTGCGCGCGACCGCCTTTGTGCACCGTGACTCACGTCTCCTTTGAATCACGTCATTAGCTTCTAGACGCTGTGCGTAATCTTTCAAAAGTCTCTGGGTCGTAAAGGCGAGGTGGCGGGGAAGAAATAATCAAGTTCGAGGTAGCCACGGATTAGGGCGTGTAATCCGAAATTTATCGGTCTAGACGCGGTGGACCTGGCGTAATTTTAATGGCTCCTCGGAACGAGCGGTTCCCATCGTTCCATATCGATGGTGAAACGTCCGAAGGCACCGTGGAAAGACGAAGGAGAAGGAGGTGGGAGTATTCTCTCACTTATGACCGGGCACGGTTGTTACTTATGCAAATGAGACGCGCGATTAAGGCCGCGTTTCGTAACTTTCCTTTTAATTAAGGGCACCGTTGAAATTCGCTCGCTCGCTCACGCGCTGTACGTACGCCCGTTTTAACCTGCCCTCGTTCACCGTTACAGGGTGGCGGCGATGATTCAGACGAAGACACACAGTGCGCCCTCAGCGAGAATTGGACGTACGAGAACAAAACGAGACGCTGGTCCCGCGTGTGCGACGTGACGCAGGCGAACGCCGAGAGGCTGCAGGCGATCGCCGGGCAGAACGTGCAGTCGAACGAGCAGGACTCGCTGGAGGATCGGCTCGAGGCGGAGGAGGCAGAGGACACGATGCTGGACACTCTCAGATACAGCAGCCTGCCACCCGGAACGCTTCCCGATGAGATCGGGCCAAGATTTCGTAGAACCGGCTCCGAGAGGCTGAAAGACGGGGCCAAAGCTATCCTGAGGCGGGTCGAGTCGCTCAAGTCGCGGCGGCGAAAACATCAAAACCGCGACGGCATCGTGATCAGCGGCCCGCAAATTCTGGACGTGATGTCGATGCAACAGAAGATGAAGGAGCTGAACTGCGTGGACGTGTCGCCTACGGGGCCCGCGCGGGTGTCCTTCAACGATCTTCTGCCTGACTCGCCGCTGCACGTGCCCGGGTCACCGGTCACGCTACCAGCTTCGCCTTATCACCTTCCACCCTCGCCTTTGACCAACGCGCCCAGCCCGTTGGGCGACGACTCCTCGAGTTACTGCTCGGACGGCTCCCAGGGTGGCGGACCGACGCCTACGCCGACGCGCACCAAGATGAACCGAGCGCGGCGGTTCTTGCACCGCGGTCGAGAGGACCAGGGCGCGCTCAGCGACTCGGAGTGCCAGCCGACCAGTTGGCGGCACAGGTATTTCAGGGACGCGAACAGCAACCACGCCAAGGTGCTCGAATACGTGGCCGCCCATCCGCAGAGCCCGAAGGACTCGCCGACCAAGACTCCCATAAACAGCCGCGGCGGGAGCCTGAACCTTGGCAAGGAGTCGCAGAGATACAGGGACAAGCTCAGCGGTCAGAATCAGGAGAGGCACAAGGAGGACAAGGTGGCCGTGTTGAAGAGGGAGGACAAGATGCACAAGAGCTTCAGGCACCGCGACGACTCCCACAGGGAGGGCAAACCCTTGTCCAAGGACGTAACGGTTTACAGGGAGAAATCGAGGTCCAGGAGTTCCGAGCTAGCGGGCAGCCAGGAGAGCAGTTCCACCGTGGCCAGTCGTGATTCCGATCAGGAAGAGGATTCCCCGCGGCACAAGGGTACGGTCGTTAGGTGGCACAGCTTCCAGAGGGGATCCCTCTATCCTGAGTCGTTGGATCCTTTGTGCTCGCGTGCCATGGCCTCGATGTCCTGCGGCCAACTGTTGGTACTGAGGAAGCTGGCGCTGTTGAAGCTAACCGCTTGCATGGAACGATACTGTCCCACTCATCGCACTGGCTGGAACTGGGAATTGCCGAAGTTCATCAGGAAGATCAAGACCCCTGATTACAAGGACAAAACAGTCTTTGGGGTCCCGTTGCTGTTGTCTCTGCAGAGAACCGGCCAGGCCTTGCCCAAGTGCATTCAAATCGCTCTGGGCTGGCTAAGAGCGAACGCCCTCGACCAACTGGGGATCTTCAGGAAAAGCGGGCTCAGGTCCAGGATACAAAAATTGAAGATGATGACGGAAACACTGGGGGATGACATCAGCTTCGACGGCCAACAGGCTGTCGACGTGGCCGATCTCGTGAAGCAGTACTTCAGGGAGTTGCCGGAAGCTTTGTTAACGAACAAATTGTCGGAGACGTTCATCGCGATCTTTCAACGTGAGTACACAGAACGTATCTGGCGATACCAGTTGTGCTCTTCTTAGATCAGTTCGCTTGAACCACTCGCGGAATGGTTACCAGGAACTGTCCGTGTATAACGACGGTATTAATAAGTCGAGGACTGTTACAGATGTACCTGTTGAACTGCGACCGGACGCGGTACAATGCGTGCTGTTGCTCCTGCCAGACGAGCATCGGGAGGCGTTGGAAACGCTGCTCGATTTCTTGCACCACGTCGCGAGCAACGCTCGGTACAACCAAATGACAGCCTCGAACCTGGCCGTGTGCCTGGCACCGAGCCTGTTCCACTTCAACCACAGCAACACGAACGTGACCAACAGGTCGAGCAGCGTATCGCCACGTAGGAGAAAGACCGTGGGCATTCCCGATCAGAGGGAACTGTCGGAAAACAAAGCCGCTCACGACTGTCTTCTGTATCTGGTCAAGATGCATCGTGAATTATTCATGGTGAGTGGCTCGATGCCGAACGTCCAGGTCGTTCGAGAGGAGCGTCATCCGTCGTCGTCTCTCGTGGAACGGCGATTGCGATCGCGCTTAAATCCGAGAGATACATATATACATAAATATACGTTTACACGTTCTTACGGAGCGGCGGGTAGACACGAGTGTGTGGTTAATCGTATTCTCGTTGCACCAGGTCTCCTCGGATATGTTGACGCAGTGTCATTTCAATTACATGGAGGAAAGCATCCCGGTCACGTTGGAGATGCTGGGCTCCGAACTGAAGCAGGACTGGAGGGGTTACCTTTACGCTTGTACCACGGCGTTGCTGAAGGAGGCACGCGAGAAGTACGTATAGGCTCGTGATTCAGCGGCACCAACTCTGGTGCGACAGTATTCCGAACGGAACATCGTTCGAGCGTCCACTGATTATCGTGGCTCTCGTAATTTTGCGCAGAAGTCGGGGATGGGTCAGCGTGAACAATCCGGCCGACAGCACGGTGGAAATGGCGTACAAGAAAGTTGGAGACGGACATCCGTTGCGTCTATGGCGAGTGTCAACCGAGGTCGAAGCGCCACCGAACGAGCTTCTCCATCGCGTTCTGAGGGAGAGGCAAATCTGGGATCCTCAGCTTCTGATGTACAAGGTGGTCACCAAACTGGATACCAACGTGGAGGTCGTTCAATACGCCACTGGGAATATGAGCCCTCTACCTGCTAGGGATTATTGTTTGCTAAGGTGAGTTCCGAGCTCGCGTCCAATGGCGTGCGTATCCGATACACTGGATCCCACTGACAAACAGCGGGACTGATTTACAAGGGTTATAAAGGGTGCCAGTGGAGCAGTAAATTATGTAACGTTTCATTGTACAGATCCTGGCGTAACGATCTCCCCAAAGGGACCTGCGTCATCGTAGAAACGTCCGTGGAACATCCGGATGCTCCTGTTATGCTTGGCGGGACGCGTGGTATTGTTTTGGCCTCGCGATATCTTATCGAGCCTTGCGGTGGCGGTAAATCACGGATCATGCATCTCTCCAGAGTGGATACAAAGTGAGTACGCCTCGAGTTTGCAATGCGTCGACACTTGGCGCGATCGAACACAGATCGCCACAGATTTAATCTCGAGGACTACGTTTGCTAATCTCGTCGCAATTAATTCCATTGCAGAGGACGCACTCCGGAATGGTATAACAAAAGCTACGGCCATCTCGCTGCCCTCCACCTTAGCAAAATTCGCAGCTCCTTCAAGCATACGACAGACGGTCCCGAGAGCAAGGTCTGAGAGGAGGCTACCGTGCAACGATCCCCGTTGCACGGTCCTTACACCACTCTACAGAATCAGGATGATCAGCATCAGGAACACAGGATCCTGAAAGATATGCGACAGGTTCAGCCTACCATTGACGAGAATTAAGGGGTCGATAGGGGGTCGATATTTGATCCACCTCGTTCAGTATACCATGACTAGAGAATTAATCGAGAAGATCTTGATGGACGCGATAGATCTGTAAGAAATTCAGTTCGCTGTCGAGAATGATGAACCCCGTCGTGTATTTTTCGAGTTGGTCCCGACGATGTTCGTAAAAGTAAGAAAGAGAAACGAAAGATTAAGAATACCATGCACAAGCTTTAATCTATGTGAAGCAACTTTTGTTGAAGCCTGATATGTTTAGCATTAGACGTCGAATCATTATTATAACCGTGTTGTTAATAGAAGGACGACGAAGAAAGAATTTATTGTTATCGTAATTCTAGACGAAAATTCTCTCTCTGTGTGACGTTTTATTGTCCAAAAGGATCTTGCCGTCCAGTGATCGTGAAAGTCGTAGAAAGAAAGGCAGGACACCAAAATCGAAGAAGAGCTAAACGGGAAAGAAAGGAGCAAATAACAATAAAAATGGGCTAGTACGTGTTTTTCTTCGTGTACGTAGGAGGGATATATTGCATTGTTTTTGCAAGTATCCATAGTTGAATGTTGTATATCGTTTAATCGAAGTTCCGAGAGCGACGATTTTTTGTCCTCGGCGATAAGCAAGGTATAGAGGATACGATTTTCGCGGTGTTTCGTCGCAGCTGACGACGAACGAAGCTTACCTTAGCGAGGAACCGATGCCTTTTCGATATGGTAGGTAGTCGATTTCAATAATCGTATCGATTAAGATATATTAACGCGATGCATACAAAAAAAAAAGCGATGGACGTGAAATATTTTTCGATCGTAGTTGGCTACAATAAATGCAATCGCAGTCAGTGTATTTCAGCGTCGCACGATGTTTCAATCTCACCAAATGATATACAAGAGAAAAATAGGAGACAAGTCGCGCACAATATTATAACTTCACCGTCTAGCACGTAAGAGGACCCCGTATTTTGTATGTTTCTTTCGGACCAAATGCCAATTTTTCTATTGTATCACAATTACGCCGTCGTTCATTTCGAGCGGTTCGTTTTTGTAAATGTCATGATTTTAGGATAGACCGGATCGCCGTGTGTACATTTTATCGTAGCGTAGTGGTACGCTGGTTATACGACGTACGTAATGTCTATTCTATTTATAAAAGGAAAAAAAAAAGAAAATAAGCGAAAGCGTTCACTCGCGTACGATTCCAAATTGCGTTTCGATCCCCACTAATTACGTACCGCCACCCAAGCCCTAATCTCACGATTAATCCGATTTAATCGAGCAATGCGAAAGGATTTTGAGTAAACGTGTAAGTTTCCCGCGGCCGACACCGCGGCCGCGCGATATGTAAACTCGTGTTTAATTAAGCAATCGTCATTCGTCACTCGTGTATCGATGTTGAAGCGTTGAACATTTTTTTCGCATAGAGTCTATCGTTAACTGTCTGTCCGAGAAGAAATTGTGCACGCGTCAGTCGCGGGCCAGGTTGGTTTCCGGTTAGCTGGTACGATCGTTTCGCGGCCAGTCGAGTGCATTGAACGAATCCGTTTGTCGCGCGATGATGCACGCTCGTGCGTGCACCGTAATTAACATACACAGGGACCACCTTCGTTCAGAAATCTCGCGCGTAACTCTCAGAACGGAGAACGGAACGGGAGGGGAGGCGAAGTTAAACGAACATGAATTAACACCGGATCGAAGAACGAAACCTGGAGAATAATACACCTCATCGAATCGAATTATAAGTGTATTTTAACATAATACTAGTCAACTTACAATTTAGATGAAATTACGGATAACGGATATATAAGTGTATAGATTTTTATTCTACGAACGTTACGTCGAGAATATTTAATGATTATTATTATTATATTATTGACATAGAGTAATTATATGGAGAAGAAAGATTATATATATATTGATGATATTTTTGTGTCCAAAAAACGCCAGTAAGGAACACGCGAGTTAGGATGTGTCTGTATGATAGTGTCCGTGCGAAAGATGAAGAGAGCGAAAGGGAACGCGCGGGTCTGAATGTCTCTTCGTTATTTGTAATAATATATGATCGTCTTTATTCTTGTAATCCGTGTTTCACTAGAATGTAAATATGTATATTATACAATAATGAAACACGATTATATACTCATTAAACGAGACCGTTTTATTTTATACACCTTGCGTGTATTTACGAGCGTGTTTAATTGCACCTTTACAGTGTCCACTGAAATACTCTGGAGTGTTGGTTACACAATGTAAGACGCATTTAACGCGGTTCATCGCGTTTAGGCTTGTTTAATCGATACCGCTCGTTACCAGGAACAAAACGCCGCCGTTTTCTGTTGACGCCGCGATTTTCCTGCTTCTCCGTCAGCACTCTGGACGTACGGCGCTATTTTCGCTTCGAACGGAACTGTCAATTGTCTTCAGTTCGTTTGGTTAAGTAAAATATTATACCATTTGTTTGAATAACTCGAAATACCGTGCGTTTCGATTCGATTAACCCACATTAAAAGGTAACCCTTCTCCTAGTACTCTCGCTATTTAGTTTGCAACGTTGAGCCAGAATTCGAGCGATCGTAGCTTGTAGACAGTGCCATTAAAGGCAACGTAGGTCCGTTGCACCCTTTGCTCGCGTAACAATGTCGTTTGACGAGATTTCATTTACACGCTTCCAGTTTTCCATAAAAAGAATGAAGCGACGTACGGTAATAGTAGCCGAAGCTGATCGTGTACGCTTTGTTTAAAGCCTCCCAGCAGAATGGTCCGGATGCACGTGAAGAAAGGCGAGGAGAGCCAATTCCTGTACGACACACACGTGGATGCTCGCGTTGAAGACGTTATATACGACATCGCTATCATTTACAACGGCCGGCTGAAGATCTCAAGAATATGTTACGGTAACGATCGCACCTCGTTTCCTGCTCAGGTGAAAAGAAATGTCCGGGGCAGGTGACATTTAACGGCGCTGCGAATGGATCGCTGGAAAGTTGCACTTCGTCCGGGAACAGTTACTTTAAAAACGCTACTTTTTAACTTCGTTACATTGTAAATATCCATGTAATTCTGACAGGGACGCCGGAGAAAGGTGTACACATTATCGACGTTAATTGGCTCATTAACTTCTGAGAAATCATGTCAACCAGTTTGGAAAACGTGTTCTCCGAGAGGAAGGGACGCCTTTCTAGACTTTGCTAAGTTGTTTCACTACCTGTTCGGTCCATTTAAAAATCACGCAACTTTGTTGATAGTTCGAATCTCCACGGGTGTTTATTGACGCACAGTAAAATTTTTAAGCGGACGGGAAAAAGGAAGAAGTAAAAGATCGGTATTTTCTGCCCAATTATTCGAATCCTTCAGAACCGATTCATGTCTTCAGCGGCTCGAGTTGTCCGAAGGTAACGGCGTGCAACGCATTATTACCGTTTTCACGACCTTTTTATTTTTCACGCGCGTATAACGGCCCATGCGAACCGAACATGCACGATTTTATCAGGCATCACCCGTAGGCCGTTCGAATGCCAACGATTTCGTCGCCGATAACGATTTACGCATCCCTTCATTTATTCCTCGATTCCGCCATTAATCCAATTACACGTTCGAGACGTTGCCCGCGTGAAAAGCGATCCGCAGGAAAATTCTTTCGCAACTCATTTACTCGCCAGGCATTATATCAGCCTCGGTACCCGCTTAATCTCGCGGTGCCATCAAGATCTCGCCGTATTAAGATCTTGCTCCAAAAAGGCACACCGGCGAAAATTCTCCCGGTCCCAATAATTCTCGTCTCGATGGATATATGTACACGCGCCCGCGTTAAAGTACAGGCCGCGTTGAGCAACAAAATTGGTAATAAGATACTCGGAATTTTTACGTCTGCGATAAAGTACGAAAATAAAAGCACGCGGAGAAGTGTTCAATAAGAACCACCGTTGGGGACCCTCCGCGCGGGTCCGAGAATAAAAAAGAGCTAACAGTTTACGATCAATTAACGCGCTCGACTTCCACGAAGGATAATTGCATACGTTTCCGAAGCGATGAATGATCGCAGAGCCGGATGGGGCGTTCGCGCGAGCCCCGCGTCGAATATCGAGCATTTTTCCAACGTTTTCGAAGTGCCTTTCCAAAAGTCCTCGTACGATCAATGCGCTAACGCGAGAAATCCATTAACGATTATCTCGCGGGCGCAAGGCCCTCACCAGCGGCTCGCAATAACACCGCGTAATAAGAAGTCGAGGGCCGAGTTTATGAACCCATCCATCCTGACCGCCGTGTGATATTAGTCACACGTCGCGGTGGGGTAATAATTACGCTTAACCGGGGCCCCCTTGTCCCTGAAAAATAGAGATCGAGGAGCTGGCCAAGCACGGCACCATGCTGCCCCATGACATGATGGGCCTCACCGACGATCAGGTAGAGGAGCTCAAGCTCAAGGACGAGTGGGGCGAGAAGTGCGTACCGATGGGCGGATGGACCTTTAACAAGGATGTTATCGGTACGTGGGACCATATTAAGAAATGAGAGAGTGGGCCTGGTCTCCTGTGCGCAGGGCGTTCCATCGGTGTTTCGCGAAAAATATGAAAGGAGTGGGATTCAAGGTTGAAAAAGCGTCGATGTCCTTTTTATTAGCCCCCACATTTACTTCTAGTTAGTTTATTTTATAGTCGCGTATGAGTCGTATGAAATTCAACATTTCAAATGCGATTTAGTTCTTTTGTGATACAAACGAGGTACAGGTTTCGTATTTCTACGTTAATGGTAGGTTCCTTTATTTTTTTTAATATTTTCCAGCGTCGCGACCTTTTTTATGATCCCCTGTACGTCTCATAAGAGCATGTTTTCAACACCCTGTATACAAGGAGACTTCGCTTTCGTGGCGTGGAAGGGGCTAACGATGCAGTTTGTTTTATGCGGATCTCGCACAGCCGCGCTTAGAGCGCATGCAAATGCACGGCTATCGGGAATGGAGTGCACAATGCCGGCGAGGAATTGGCTCGGGCACGATTTTTCTCCCTACGAATGGGCTTGTAATCGTTGCATTAATTGCTCGCCGGTCCCGCCAGCGGTATGTTCCTGAGCAGTTTCCATGTTTCAGGCCGCAGGAACGGCAGACAGCCTAATGCGAAGATGCAGGAGGTCTTGAATAAAACGATCGAGGAGGCTCGAGCTATGGTTTCGAAGGTAATTTCTCCGCTGCGTGTGTGTGTGTGTGTGTTCCCCGTTTCCTCATTTTTATCGGACCAAAGATAGATTTTCTCATTTTTGCAACGAGCTGCCCCTGCTAATATATTTGCCGCGTCGTTTTGCTTCTCGTAGAAGTTGGTGGCGCAAGACAAACCGATGACTCAGAAAATAGTGCAAGAGGCGTTGGATGTACTGAGGGGCGCGGTGACGATCGTTTATCCGATGGGACTTCCGCCCCATGACATTATTCGGCAGGAATTCGAGAATACTGAGGATCTGAGTGGGACCCAGGCGTCGCTCGAGGTAATTTTTATTATTCATTTCGTCGAGAATTAAACGTGATCTAATTTATAATGGTAATATTTCTTGAGTTGTACAGTTCTGTTTGCAAATGAATTTATTAAATATATTAAATATATTAAATTTAATACTATATAGTAACTATATAGTTTATAATACGCATGTTGTAAGTGTATTAAGAATTTAGTGTATTGTATTGTTACCATTCCACGAACGTACAAGACAACTACGTTCGTCTAGATAAGAATACGTATTTCTTAGAATCGAGCTATGCAAACAAATTCCCGAATAGAGTCGCAGATAGTCGAGCCTCGAGCGAATTTGTAAATGCGTGCGAGTGACCGCTCTAGGACAGTCGCGCTACAGACGGCACCGAGGTAAGATCGTCGCGGCTCCTCGCATTTTCGAAATCAAATTTTCTTTCATTCTTGCGTTTGAAATGCGATATACTCGCGTTCTAACAGTGGCATTCGTTTCTATCTTTCATTTACATCATACTACTGTAACTTTACCCTTGAATAATATAAACCACAGCACCTTACCTCCGCGCGTTTGCTTCGCGTTTTAATTACTTCATAAATATCGATTATAGCGTACTCTACGTGGACGAAAAGTAATATTTTAATAATTCAATGGAACGATACAGCTTCTATTCGATACGTAAGATGTAAGCATCGATGTCTCTTGTAATCGATCGATTGATTGAAATTGATTAAAAATTAACGATTGACCATTTTTGATCGCAGGTTGTCGACGTCCAACTGGCGCAACTGTGGTTCTCAGGGAAAGAGTTATTGCCCGGGAAGAAATTAAAGGATTATCTGGGGATGAACGAGAAGACGAAGATCATCGTGAAGCTGCAGAAAAGAGGAGCCGGGAAACCCGCTCGTGAACCATTAATGTCGGAGGACGAACGAAAACAACTAATGCTGCACGCCTACAAACGACAGGAACAACTCAAGGTAAGCCAAGTTTTCACTTCCTGGTAAAGTAGTTTTCTTCTAGTCGTATCCGTGAATTGACATATAAAGTTGATACACATCTTTTAAATATAATACGAATTAAAATTCGCAAGAGAAACTTTAAGTTATAATTAAAATTGACTCTACTTCAGATTATATATATTAGTATGAACATTTAACTAACAGTGATGGTTACAATTTAGTATTGAAACGATAGATATAACTATTGTTTTTAATATGTGAAATTGTCGAGAAGAAAACTGTCTTTCACTTATATTTTGCAAATTAATTTAAGTATTTACTGACAGTGAGTGATACATATATTTCCCTACTGCTGGTTAGTAGGTATTTTCTTTTACCATTTTTCATTGATTATTTTACAACGTTAAATGTGCGAATATAAAGCGTATAAACGCACCTTCGAAATGTTTGCCTTATTATTTTATAAATAATCTCCACGTGAAGTTTGCATTTCCAGCATGCAAGTGTTTCCAGTTAAATAGAGATGAATATCTCATTTAATTAATTGTTACCAGAGATTTTACACGCATAGTGTATTATATTGAACGTTTATTCGTCAATATTATAGTATTTGGTTAGCTCGCATAACAGTATTGGCGAACATCATTGATGTACGCGCTCAGATACGATAACGCGTACATTTTAATATCGATCACGAACATCCCTGAACGTTCTTTTTAAAGTAGGTTAATTCGTTTCAGATACACCTCGTAGAATAATGAATACGAAATGCGTGTTTTGAGATATCCAATCGGCTCGTCTTCGTATCGCGTTTATGTATCGTTATAATTTTAATGACCGATAAATATTTGTTTCAATATCCCTCCGCGAAAACTGCTACCAGTTACTTCAAAATTATTAGCCGACCAAGCCATTCGATATTCATATGTCGATAATTTATTGTTCTAGACATGTCAGAATTATCATTCAGACAAAGAGTAGTGGTCGCGTGGTTAAACTTGATGAACGCAATAAATAATAAAGTTTCGTTGGAACTGGTTGGTTTTCATGCTTGGAGGATATATTCGGGTCAGTTGAACGAACTCGTCAAACGATTCTTCTACTTCTGCTATCGATCAACAGCCATAATCGCGTGATTTCCATTTGTGTTACGGGGTGCGTTCAACTGTAGCCCTATCGATAATAGAACTCTTCCTTCGTAGTATCACGAATTTCGCTCTGCTTGAGTTTTTAATCAGGCTCCAATTCGAGAACGAAATATTCAACGCGATAATTAAAATTGTGCAAATGAGGATATTCCGTATTTCAGACTCGGTAAATCGTGCTTATTAAAAGGAATTTTTTTCATCGTTAGTAAATTCATGCGGTCGCGTTTCTGGCCAGAATAATCGCGGAGAAGGGTGGAGATAGTAGGAGGACGATATTAAAAATTGCCTTGGAAAGTTGGCTGGTATCTTGGCGAAATAAAGGATCCTTGGTAGTAGTGGATAAAGGAATCGTGGGTGCAGAAGTAGAACAGAAAGAATGGGCATTGTTATTTAAGGCTTATAAATTATCTTCAACGGGTGAAAGCTCTTCTGACTTATTAATATCAAGTTAAATAAGCAACGGGGCAAGAAATATTTAATAGAAGAACAATAATTTCTGTGACACGATAAATATCGAAATGCTTTCGAGTTACTTTGTTATTAAATCACACTGATCTGCAACATTTTACTTTACAAAGTAATGACTGATATCGCGTAAACTTCGCTTTCAATTGTATTATCACGTTTAAAATGTCAACGTGTTTTTGCAGCGGCGTGAAAAGAGGCAATTTGTTCTTTTGCGTAATCGTTAGAGCGTAGGTAACTATATGTCTAGATGTATTATCAAGGTCTGATTACGCTAGCGTATCGATCTCGCGCTTTCAACCCTTCGTGGAAGGTTAACGAAGGTTCGCATTTTATCTAGCGTAAAGCTTCTTTTTTTTTTAATGAAAAACTTGTTTCTGTATTAACTATTACAGTGATAAATATTTGCAGTTTGAATACAAATTGAAACGTGTTAACAAAAATTGTTCGCCCAGCTGACACGTTGATTCAACAGTCGTAAACGAGGGCGTACTCGATCTCGACCTACTTTCGATATTGATGGCTATCAATGGAATTGAATTTTGTTTCCTTTTTCGCTACAGCGATAGGTTTATAATTAATGTTGGATTTGACCATCGAATTTTGCGAATGTTCGAAGTAGGACATTCGTTGACGACTATGTAGGCCATTCGTTATAGAAATTAATCAACGTACAGAAATCTTTTCCTATTTTTACTTTCATTACGTTCGATAGAAAATTCAATCGTCAAACTACAGCAATAACGAAGAAATGTAAATCCTCCTGCTAGTGCGTATCATAATTCGCGATCGCTCTGCTCCCTCACACCCCGTAGCTTCTTTCGAACGTGTCCTCGATCTGAAGTACAGCGAGACACGCAATTCATTTTCCTTCTGGTACTATGTACCTTTGGAGCATCGTTAAAAATTAACAAAGTATCGCAAAGTTGTGTACCAGGAAATTGAAAATTATTAGTCGTACAAATTAATTATTAAACTCGGAAGATTCATCTTCTCACGCAGCGTTTGCCCTGATTACGCGTACAAATCTAAAGCAGTTGAATCGCGTGCGTCCACTCGACGCGCACGCACGTTCCTTTCCCATCGTGGTGCGAAGAAATGGTTTCTTTAATAACGATTTCACGTTGCGCGTATTAAGAAGAGTTTAATTTACGTTTTAAATGCGCCATTCCCTTCGTACCTGAATAAAGAACGAACGGTGACATTTCTGCGTTGCGATGTAACGCGCTGTGCAACAGGTAAGGCAACGGAAAGGCGGACATTTGGTAAACAATTATTTTATTATAAACGTCACATGTAAGTTGCATTATCCTCATACATATACATATTATACGTTGTTACAAATATATTCAGACGATAAACGGATATAACACAAATATATACCATTTGGTCGTACAAGTACAAGACCTCCATTCAGAGATTTCGAAGCATTCACGTCCTCGCATCGTAGAGTTATCACTGTTGCGACGTTTCAGTCGAGCTTCCCTTTGGTTGAATTATTTCATCGTTTACAAGCGAGAATCCATTCGCAAGGGTGAAGCTATTAAGGGTAGTACACGCGTTGAGATTATCCTCATATTGGAACAGTAAAATACACGAAATTTGTTTAGAAACCCGCCTCAACAGTGAACACTTCGTTTGATTTGGACTTGTTACATTTCAGACGCAATTCACTTAACCCTTTCGCTGTTCAATTTAATGCATCGTAAAAATATTTGCGCCCGTTTTATCGAGAGTTGATTTCGTCCACTGGTCGTATATATTTATACTCTATTTAAATTCTTGCTTTCCGTATTTGTTCCCTGCGAAGTTAACGACGAGGCTATTCTTTGATAAGAATACTTATCGATTCGCGGAGGCTCGTAGCGAAAGAGTTACGCCATTCGAAGACACGAGTGATTATAGTTTATCGGCTTTAGCGTAAACGGAAGAAGGCACATAGAACGTGAGGGGTTTAAAAATGTATGTAACTGCTGGTTTTATCGCAGTATGCGGCTTGTCGTACTTTTGTACATGTACACTGTATTAAAAAAAAAAAATCAATATTCATTTCTGTGTATCGTATATTAGCTTATGATCTACGTTACTTACGAGACGTGAAGATTAAGAGCGAAATTATGCTTGAACTAATGCTTTCTTAAAGAGTAGAGAAATTTAATTAAGTGAAGAAAGTAACGTCGTATTTGATCATCTGATACGAAATTATTGCGACGACATCTCGATGCGATAGTAGCTGCAATGGTTCTGAATATTACAACAGATCGATTAATTATTTAAACGCATTACTTGTGTAACCACGAGTTGCAGCAACTGTTGAATGACACACTTATTCACGCAACAACTACCACCCCCATTCTTGATCAATGTACATGTTATATTTACACTTGTTTTATGAAGAGAAAGTTTCATGCTCGCGAAGTAATGGCATCGTTCAATGGTAATCGTTACCATTTATTATCAAATGGCATACAGTGCGAAAAAATAAAGTTCACTTTTATACGTTCGACGATGAAACGAGTACAGGCTATTTTCAGTTGTAACTTTAAATTTTTCGAAATTTCAATTAAAGTAGATGACATAAAAAAAATGGTACCGCGATTCCTCCTTTTATAGGCAGTTGTAGCGTTTCGGATGATACATACTATGCATTAACGATGATTACCGGTATTTGTTACTCCCTTATGCTACACATTTTACTTTATAACACTGTTAGTGTGAAATACGTTCGTTGACGGTCGAAACTCGAGAATCAACCGAGGTTAAATCGGTTTCTGTGTACGCTCGAAAACTGGAAACCTAACGAATAACTTCTACGGAACGAACATCCTTTTTCTAATCTATCTTCTATACACGAAAAGCGTCGCGATATTTATTTTTTTTATTTACTTTACTCACGCTGAGAAACATGTACGGCCTCGCAACTTACTGTTAGTAATTATACGAGTTGCTGCCAGTTTCATCCGAATTTCTTCGTTTTGTCTCTTTTATACAAGATATATTTAAACATTTCTTAAATATTTATCACACACGTAGGGTCCAAATATTGTATACGTTGTAGGCTTATGAAAACTGTATATTGAACATCTAATTCGAACTTTCCTCGTTTCATTGTGACTTTTAATTATATCGAGTGGTTGAGTCGAGTCTTCGTAGCGATCTTATTGTTAGTAATTTTATAAAATGACTTTGCATCGCCGAATCTGAATTAAAAGGTACATACTTTCTTGAGTAGAGACGCTTAGAATCTCTGAGTGAATGTTTTAAGTATCATCTTAGCACACACAAGGGGAATGAGAAGTCACCGTTTGTCACATTTTAAAACACACCGTACATCTTTTTCTAATTCATCATACTACGATAAGTTAAAAAAGGAAAAGAAAATATATGCAGCGACATTTCGTATAATGTAGGAAATATAACATCGTTAAACTAAATATTGACTTTCCATTTGCCCTGTAGATTGAACGTCGTTTCGTTAGCTCGATTAGTCGA
This sequence comes from Xylocopa sonorina, assembly GCF_050948175.1. Taxonomy (NCBI): domain Eukaryota; kingdom Metazoa; phylum Arthropoda; class Insecta; order Hymenoptera; family Apidae; genus Xylocopa; species Xylocopa sonorina. The sequence continues at coordinate 5,972,666 of NC_135197.1, read as the reverse complement.
TGTAGTCGCAAATTGTTGAAGGCATCGGTGATATTAGGTCAAGATATAGACATGGAATGTATATAAACGTTCAGACAATTATTCAATTATTTTGGCCCCTAATGTGGGTGACTTGCGAAACGCTCAGCTTTTCTTTAATATCCATACTCTCTCCACCGGGAAGACAGCCTCAGATCCATTTTAATCGTAATTACTTGAAATTGTTGTACACTCGACGAGTAAAAATCTCTTATCCATTAGAAACATTTGTGCTGCATCGTCGTGTCCCTTCTGATTTTATTTCCTTATCTTACAACGACCGAATAATATCGAAAACAATAAAATATTCAGTACAGAACACATTTCGTTGTGCGCTCTTGCGGAAAGTGCGCGAAAAGAACGCTCGTCACAAATGGCGTTCGCCAATTTCGTTATTCGACACACCGATATCGAACTGAAATAACCACGCCTTGCGATTCGTTAGCTACAACGTGTGATAAAATGATTATACTCACCGAAAGAAAAATCAGTCTTCGCTTCCTCTATTTCCAACCTGTGGTCAATTACAATAACGAGCTACACGCGCTCCCCTTCCTGCGACTACTACTAGACCCGTACACGCGACATTTTGAAGCTCCATGAAATTTCCACGATACATCGAACAGTCATTCGCGGATACTTCGTTGCAAAAATATAGCGATTAATCGTTAGCTGAAAGCGTTCAGTCGGCTTCGTAGACAGTGCGATACAGCTGAAGCGTTTGCACGATTAAGTACAGTTTACATTCCGAGTACGTGTGTACCTTCAGCGTTTCCGTTGAAACTATCATCACTCAGTTGCGCACGAAAGGTACACGATTACACACATGCACACACTTTTTTATTATACCACAAAGGACAAGGGTTCTCATTTTTTTTTTTATTTTTTAACGCAAAACCATCGTTACGACTCTCGCCATCGATCCCCGTATCGAGATTCCACGCGAAAAACACAGTTAGCCTCGAGCCTTCGTAGCTCTCTCGTGGCATCCGTCGAAGTTCACTGAAATTTAAATCACGAAGCGAACTCTCAGCGTCGATTCAGAAGGAATCCTCAGCTTCGTCGGTGTCGATCAACGGCACTCTCTCGTAACGCAGCACCGTGTTCGTCCCGGGTGGCTTAAACTGCTAAAGCGCCGCGTTCTTCGTCTCGTTCTCCGGCATCTGGCCTTGAGACGAGGAGGGCGTCGCCTCGACGAGACCCTCGTCCTCGCCCTCGACTTCCTGCTTGTCGACGCAGTACCTGCAACGCATCTTGGCGTCGTCGCCCACCTGGACAGACCGCGTAATCACGACCAACGTCGTCAGGCTGATCACGAACAGGGCGGATGGCACTATGATCGCGATCAGCAATTCCGTCCGCGTCTTGTTCAGGTCGAACCGTGCCACGACGAGGAACGAGTTGTTCTGAAACAAATCGCGCACGATCGCACAGGGGTTAGAGGCCGCGCGGGAAATATCAGAAGTGGTAGCTCGTGGCTGCGAATCGGGGGTGGGTACGAGGGAGCGGAGGACAACGCGACTCGCGTTTCTCGTAGATGGAAATTACGTGTTCGACAAATTTAATAATTGCGATTGCAATTCTGTTTCGTTTGATTCCGTTGTACGATTCGCACGTGTATTTTTTGTATCCTTTTATTGGAAATGTGAAAGGGAAAAAGAGAGATGAGAGCGGGATACCGAAGTGACATTTCGAAAGTGTAGAAGGGAATAATAACGAGAAAAAATGGTTAGGAAATTTTAGATTTGGGTTACCAGCGGTTGATGACAAGTGAAATAGCCTTTTCCTGGAATTTCCTGTGCGGTAGTATCTGTGGTTTCTTTACATTTGTTCTGTTTTTCTTCCAAAGGGAAGTATTGTCCAGGGAATAAAGTTTAATTCAGCTGAACGTATTTCTTTCTACCAACGCTGTAAAAGTTCGCGTTTTTAAAGAACTCTGGAATTATTTTAATATGGATTCGGATGAAATTTCCGAAATATAATTATGGAAATTAAAATTCTCTCATGAATATGATTAACTTTAAACATCGCTAGCAATATTCAGCTTTGTTCTTTACTGTCAATTATATTGTTGCGAGTGCAAGGATTATTTTCAATTTATTTTGCATTAGCCCTTTTCATCGAGTCAACAACAACGAAAATGTTCGAATTGGCTGGCTGAAGTTATTCCGACAACTGGATCGTGCGTGAAATACTGGACGATGAATAAAATATACGCTCGCGATCCACTCTCACGGTTCTCCGTTGAAAATCCGATACAGTGGTTTACGAATATATTCGAACGCTTACGGTGTTTTAACAAACGAAATGTGTATGTCAAATTGACGTGTTTAAAATAATGTTGTATTTACACGAAACGAGGAGCTACAAAATAACAGTATGCAGCGTAGCATATCGATCTCCTTAATTTAATTCGTAATAGTAGAAGAGGAGAGGAACCGGTCGTTAAAAGTTTCTACTCGACACTCTCTAACGAAATAATTATTCCACAGAAAATCCAATTAAAGAAAAACTTATTGCTCGATCGACGTATTTGAACATTTACATTCGCGGTACAATCATGAAATTTAACGCGAAACAGAACTTCGGGAGGTACTCCCGTTCCATATCGCGTAATGAAATTGTCCTTTTTGCAAAATTTCATTTTCTCCGTTGCTGAAAGTTGCAAAGCTTGAACGAATTGAAACATACTCCGGCAAGAATGGAGTAATTGAATTGGAAAGTTGACTAACAAAGCCGAAAGCGCGTCGTGTTGGCCTGTTAATGAAATCATCCTGTTGCTCCGATGACACGATCCTGGTAGCACTTTATTTCGCTTCCTTTACAAAGCTTTTGTCGAGAACAAAAGTATCGTTGAAATAGAGACACTGACGGTTGCAGGGGAAACAATTTTCTGCCTTGTTCGCTTATTTTTTTGTTCTCGAAAATCTCTTTTCCGCGTATCGCCATACGTAAAGCTGGCATTTAGACGTAACAAAAGGTCATGCAAGAACAAAGTTTTTTGCAAATGCATAATGTAAAGTGAAGATTTAGCTTCATTTAAATTAAGGGTGAAATGAGATATTCCAGGAAATGTCGTACCTTGTTATAATAACAGGGATATCTACTCTGCGCCGTTTGATTGTCGCCATCTCGGCCGTGACTGAGCAGGAAATCTTTACACTCTCCCTTGAGCGTGTTGACGCAACCCTCGAGGTTTATGTAGAGACGGGAAGTGTTGTAGATCGTGAGCGATCGTTGCGCTGGGACGTAGACGTTCGTGGCGTCCACCGGGTATTGCAAGCTCTTCTCGTATATATTTAAAAAGCTCGTAAAGTTGACGTGTGGTTCGGGAACCGTGATATCCTTTAACAGGGTGCCGTTAACGCAATCCTGTGTCCTAAGGAGCAGAAACGAAAGTACCACTTATGAAACGACGTGTCTGTAGACTTAATTCGCGACGTCTCGTGAGTTATTGCTCTGCAAATTCGTGGAGAAATTTTGAAGAAGAAATTTTTATTTCAATTCTATTTCCCTTTCTTTCCACTATATGTACCTTTTATTCTCTGGTTACGTTTCGAAGTCAAAACAAGTTGCTAACAAATAAGAATACTATTGCAAACAGAGATATCGAATATCCTCCCCTGTCTCTTCCAATAAAATATCTTTTGGTAAACACGTCTCGAGAAAGAAATCTCGCTACCCTCGGCCACGAAAGCTTAGACATACAACTTTCGAAACGACTGTTCTCCATCGGCGTTCCGCGCAAGGAAGCATCCCCCGCTTTCGCTCGAGCCTTTCGTTCGTCGACCGTTTCAGGCACCCCCGGCCTCAACGGGAACGTTCGCAGACATAAAACGAGGAAACGGATGAAATATCGGTATAAAAGGAACGCGCAAGAAACACACGAGCCAGAAAAACTCGGAGATAGGGGTGAATCGGGGTGGTCGGGGCCGCAAGATCAATGGTTGCCATGGTAATACCCTTATCGGTGTCTTGTAGACTCAACGGAGGAGGATACGTGGAAATGGTAATCAGAATATGACCAAGAAACGTCGATGGTGTTAAAATGTTACGTACAACCCAGTAGCGTTTACTACTTTATTCGTATTCGCCTCGTCGACATTTGAACGATATTATCGATGCATCCATAGCTATCGTTAAATTATCGATGATCCTCAGCCACGTGTTTTGATGCGATGTTAGCGTGCGTTCACAATCGATAGAAAATATCGTAGACAGCTTTCGTCAGGCTATCGCGTAGCTCTCCTCGTATCTCGAAGCTCATCTCTTCAAGAACCTGCGAATTGTCACGAGCGAAGGGGAGAAGATACCAAGAAAGGATAGAAGCCAGGCCATTTGGCCCCAAGAAATCGTTGACCTCGTCGCGACGCAACGCGTCCTCCTCCTCCAAGCGCTTCCCTCGTGACCAGCTCGAATCGTGCCGGGTTAACACGCCAAACCCATTCGCCGTATAATAACACAGATACATGGCGACCGTTGGCTCTCTCTGACATCTTAATTACGCCGGCAGACTGTTCTCCAGCCAACTCGAAGGCGTTGCACAACCCTCCGCGGCGGGTTTGCATTCACGATCTTAGCCGCGCGGTGCATTGACGTCACTAATGGTTATCGACTGAACGAGCAACGGAACGCTATGCAACAGTTTGATTCACCATTATCTCGAGCTACGAAGTTGCTGCGCGTATTCAAGTTGGATCGGAATTGGGTTCTATCTCCGAAGCTATTCAGGCTGATTGAAATTTAGCGCGAGGGATTGTTATTGGCTCTTCTCTGTTTCGTTTCGTTTTGTCTCCCCGAGGGGTGAGCGTGGCGAAGAGGTTAATCAGGTGTATCGAAGCTGTAAATCAGGGGAGGAATTTATGATAACGTTCCCTAGAATTTTTCCAGAGTTACCCTCGGTGGATTTAAAATTCTTTTTTCATCAACCTACCAGCCGAAAGTATCGAGTAATTTATTGTTGAATTTCGCGGCAGGTGGATCTAATGCGATTACCTCGAGACGGTCTCGTTTTAATCCATTTTGCCACGGTAGCTTCGTTTAACCATTATCTCGACGTTTTTACTATACAAATTATACCGAATTGGAACTTTAATGTAGCGAAGGTGGCTCGTTTTCAAGAACGTTTCTTCGCGAAAACAGCTACTAATTGTAAAGGAGTCGTATTTCTAACCGAAGCCTGATAAGTGGTGCATTTATAAGGGTGGCAAACCTATAAAAGTTGCTGCCTCGTTTCTCTCTCGGAATACAAAGCGTCCATGCTCCCATTTCCCAACGAAACTCCGTTCGCGGTAAAAACGAGCGTTAAAATTCCTACCAATTAGTCGACTGGCGATTAAAATTAATTAACGAGCGTCTACCTGACGGTGTCCCGCTCTTTGGTGACCGCCAAACAGCTGGCGACGATGCTTCCGTTTTGGTCGTCCCAGAGTTTCACAGGCGTGGTTAGCCTCTCGCCTGGCAGATTCCCGTTCGCTTTGTTTAAGGCCAGGCCCCGCTCGCATCTCGCGGTGATCACGTTGTCGTCCTGCATCAGGAACACGTTCACGTCCGCAGTGGCGATGTTGGGGCAATAACGGTCGCAGCTGAAGGGATTCTTGATTTTCGTGCACCTCGAGTTCTGACAGCTGAAGAAGCCGTTCAGCTTCACGTTGTCCTTCTCGCTGTCGACGACGATGCCGTCGGCCTTGTAATGGCACAACATCAGCTCGCTTATGTTGGCGCAGTGGCCAAGACTGCAGTTGAACACCCCCGAGAGCACGCTGCACTCGCTACCGTTGTTGCAATTGTATTTCTTCAACGATCCGATGTTTACCTAGAAAACATACACGCGTGACAGTTTCTCGTGTTCCAATTAGCGGAGTGGAGTAACCGTTTCGACGAGGAAATTGTCCTGCGGCAGAGCAGTCGGTATAATTAAATTTTTCACTATCATCGGAAAATGTAACGTTGGATGTGCGTGCGTGTCGATGTCTTAGTTAATTATCGTACAAGATGTTTTTATCTGTAGCCGCTTGTTCGTGTATAAAAGTCACGCAACGCGTTCGTCCCTATTTTCGAGAACCTCCCTCGAGAGTCATTTATATCCCACCGTCTGACGTCACTTTCTAATGTCTGGAAGTATGATTGACGTCTATTTCTAGGACTACCCTCATTATTCCGTGTCGCGTTCTAATCGAGCCCTAAACGAAACAGATCCTACGCTATCGAGAAGTTACGATCGCGTAGAAACGGTGAATATTTTATCCGCCACTTTCGAAAGCTGCTACGAAACCGCGAACAGTGGCTTAGTTTTGAATTACGATGCGTAAAGTGAAGTTAATCGATAAAAGGTGTGGCACGGGAACAGGACACGCCATTAGAAGGTAATTGAATACAGTGAATCCGATCGGAAGTGTTACGTAGCAGGGAACGAGGTTGCCACGACAAAGTAACCGACCGTGGCATGCTAATTATATCAGCATAACTTGGTAATGTTGTCCGTGTTTCGCACGGGGACTCGGTTTGATTGAAGAACATCCGCAAGAACAGCGGACGCGGTACGTTTGACGCGTTATGCGACCGAGAAACCTAAGTAATTGCGTTTCGAGTCAGCCCAATGATTAACTACTTCGTTTGTCCCTTGCTCACAACGGCGTTTCCCTGTTTCTTCTTCTTGCGTGACCTTCTCAGAAAAGGCTCGACGAGTGGGTCTACTCAGGCGCAATAATTTTTTGTATCAACCCTTCCGTGTTCGAACGTATTAACGAAAGTGTCCATCGTAGATAATAAGAGAGTCGCGTTAAAACGATCTTGTTCTCCAGCTCTTTAGTGCAACAGGATTTTTCGCTCGAGTCTGCTAATGTAACCTTAATTAATTTAAAATCGCTGATATCGAGCTTCGTATCCCGGAGACATGGAAATTCCGTGACACAATACACTACCGCGATTATCGACAAACGATCCCACAAGTTATTTCTCGCGCGAGACGCGATACCATTCCGATTGGTTGAACAGTAAGTGGTGGTGAAGGAGCGAATGACTGCAATTGACAGGGTGAAATAAAATTCTGAAACTCGAGCACCACCGATAATGGGGAACGTCTAGGGTGACCACCAGTGACTGCTGCTTAAAGCTCCTGTGGCGTGCAATTTGATCGTTTCCGTGGTATCGTGGGTTGGCTGAAAAGCGGAAAAATGGAGGTCGTATCGCCTGACGCTCGATACAAGAGATAACGGTAACTGCGGTTTCGTAATTACGTGTAAAAAATGCAAGCGGAAAAATAAGGAAAAAAGAGGGAAAAAAAGGAAGTAAGATACGCGACGTTGGAAAACATTTCGCCATGCTTCGACGCCATCGATTAGACTGATGGAAATTTGTTTTCCGCCGTGAAATCTATCGCGATTATCGTCAGACCACTTTACGTTCATCCGTGACACTCGTTTTACCGTGCGATCCTGCACGGGAATATCGTTGGAAAGTTCATAGGGATGAAATTTATTCCACGGCGCATCTCCCATGGGAGACAAACGGCATAGGGTGCTCTCCAATGAAAGCCGTTTACCTATTCGGGCCGTTGCGTTTATAGCAGTGGCATGGAAAAATATTACACCTGGGCGCATCGTCGGTTTCGATGGGAAAGTCGATATCGATGTGAAAAATTCAGAAAACACGCGGCAGAATATTTACATAACTCGCGTTTCGCCTCTTAAAAGAGGTCTAGAACGTGCTCGAGCAACTCAATTTCCATTTACCCCCCCCGTGTGGTGCACAACTGGAGATATTTATTGTATCCGCTTGAATATTGAACGCGTTACCACTGTAGTAATAGTAATTTTATTTTATCAACACGTCGCTGTGCACACGATGCGCACCATTTAAATCAGACCGCGATGTAATAGACATATAAAAAATGCGCCTAAATAAAAAATTGCAATTGTTGACACAATTTTAGGTGCACGTAACAATTGTCCATTCGTATGAATAATTTTTACTGACAGTAATGTATTTATAGCGCAAACGTTGCGAGCTAGAGGATCATGTAAAGTTGGCCGTAAAACGTGTCTGACTATATACGATCTTATTCCCCTTGCACGCTATTCCGTTCAGTTTTATGTTTCGTTGGTCAAATCTATCAACGGTTTCGCTTCAAAGGCACCGTAAAAACACTTCCTTTCGCAATAGACGGATCCCCTTAATTTTTAAAGGGTGGACTTTAAAAAGAGAGAAATAAATCGTTCACCTGTGGACAGGATATGCTGTTGAATTTCGTGCAGTTTTCAAAGACGACGTCCGTGCCGTTCCTTCTCACCGTTGCGTGGATTTGAGGGCAGAATCCGGTGGTTCTCGTCAAGCACCACTCCCCGCAACTCGCCCAGCCGCAATTATTAGTTAAGGTGGTATCAATCGTTTGGCACATAACCGGATCCGGATCGATACCAGCGTGAAAGGCCCTGGAAATTAATTACGTCGGCTTCGTTAATATTTCGTCGTGGGCGGTTTGAATTTCGCATAATCAGACCGTGATATCCCACGTCCGCGCGTTGATCAATCTGTTGATAACCGAAACGATATCCGCGATCTCGTTTCTGTACGGCCTCGAGTAATTAAAAAATACCTTTCGGAAAGTGAACAGGAAATAAAAACGAACGTCTGTAGAAAAGAGCTATGCGTTCGCGACTCTCGTAATTTACAAATACCATAGGAGTCCACGAACTCGATTTCAATGTAAAATTTATACCGTCTCGAAGACCATAAGAACGTTGGTAGCCGAAAGCTCTTTGAATCGTGAAATCGACACGTAACAATCTATCGCTACGTACGTAATCCCATTATCGGGTAACAAATCGTAGTTACAAATTGCATCGGCCTTCGCGGAGCTGTATATGCATCTAGTGAGACTTTTACGACTGAGAGAAATTACGTTTTGCATTCGACAACAAACAGAGCACGCTTCACTTCGATGTAAGAATCACATTCGCAATTTCGTATAAAAATAACGATATCGACGTGGAAGATTGCTCAAGCCATAATTCATTGAACATTCGAGGACAATTCATCGTCTGGTGTCATGAATAGAGATGAAAATCAGATTGGATAATCCATCATCTGGTACCCATGAATAGATAAATCCGAAACGACGCTATGGACGCAATATTTCCCGCTCTCGACGATAAGCGATCGAGAAAACTTTTCATCGGTACATTAGAGATAGAGTCGCCCTGAAGGCAGGTTTATACACCGCAGGTTATAGATCTCCGAGGAAATTAAGGTCGGACGAGCGCTAACTTAATTACTATTGGCCTTGGTCGATTAATCGATGCAGCCTTGTCATTTACCTGTGGGATGGCATGTAGATCGCCACGCTCAGATACACCAACGCCACGCAGCTGATGACAATGGTGAATTGGCAGAAGCAAATGCTGCCGCATATCCTGCGGTCCTGTTCCGGTATCAGACGACGCTTGTGCTTCCGCCCCATCGCGAGCGACCAATCGAATCGCCAGTCCTTACTTTCCTTCGCTAGCAGAGTGCTTCAGCGGTAATTTCTGAACAGGATTAAACTAAGTCCCTTCTCGTCAAGTTCGTGATCCACCTCAAGATCCGTCGGTTTTTCTCGTATCGTTTCTCTCGACGAGGAAGCTCTGTTCGTCATCGACGCATATTTTACCAGAATCCACCGAGCCTTTCGCGGTGTTTCGTGTCGATCGAGGACAGTGTCTATTTGCTCTGGGCCTTCTGAAATAGAAACGCGACAGATTAAACTAACTTTGATTCGTTGATAAATGAAATACGTCCTGCGACAAATATCCGAAGGCGCGATATCATTTCCAAAGATTTAATAATGATATTAATTATTTCAGGGACGCAGGGACGTGGCTCGGAACATAGGGATAAAATAAAACTTGCAGCATGATCAATTTTTATTTTACATCGATTAGCTAGTTAATTGGTCCTTATTTCCACGCAAATCGAGCAAGAAAGTAGATGAAGTATCCTTAAGGGTATTACTCAACGTACGGTCTCCGAGGCTATGTATTATTCTTCAAGAAACTCGCCGCGGCTGTTGAATTTTGCAGGCTCGAGTGCGCTTCACAACAGGTGTCTCGCCGGATGAGCGCAAACATTATTCTCGGGGAAATACGGGTCGATCCTCGAGTTTCTGACGCGTTGTAAAAATTCCACGTAACCGAGTTAAGGACGAGCACTCGGGACTGTTTAGTTTCTTTCAGAGAAAATTCCTGGGCAAACAGATCGACCGTGCGTTCGGCGGGTGACTTTCTCGAAGCGAAAGAAGAAAGAAAGAGGCTGCTCAGCCTTGATCAAACGATATCAACCGGGGTACGAAAGGTCACGCGGAACATCGATTTTCCGGTTATGTAAGGTGGCTGATTTCATACGAGGGTCCGAATACTGACACGCGATCGAACCCTGGCTCGAATCACGCGTATCCTCCTGACGCGTCTTCGACGCGGGACCGTCAAAAATTGAAAAGTTGCTCGACCGTGAAATGGAGGCGCGAAAAAAGGGGAACGATCTCGAGTAGATTCGAACGATTCATTTAGCACAACCGCACAGGTTGGAAACTCTGTATCGATTGAACGACTTCGTTAAAAGCTCTCTTCTAGCCGCTTATAGGCATACACGCGGCCCCTCGTTAAGGAATCATATCGTGATGGCCTTTTCGGAGAATCGATTTTTGACTCATCGTTCCTACGAATCCTTGCAATTGAACAAGTCGTAGAAATTATCGATTCACCTTCTTGGGGTGAAAGGATAATAAATAGGATAATAATAATGTCGAGTACGAGTAATGTCGAAAGGAGTACAACTGGTATTTATGATTTTGCTGATAAAAGAAATTAGAAAAGAAGAGTTTTCCGTTAAATAATGCGGGATCGAAAATAATCTGATCTTGAGCAGTAATGTAGACAAGTATGATGTACGATCGTAACCGATTATCGATCACTCTCTGTCTCGAGGGTCTGACAATTTTAACCTCTTCTCCTGGACGCCTTCGTACGTTTTCCTCGTCGACTTATTATACTTGAAGCTATTCGCGTATCAAGCTAAATGCACTTGAGGTAATTACCGTGTTTTAACTTCATTAGGTACAGCGACACTATAAACAGGTGCACTTCGCCGGATGACGTGCAATTAGATACTCGTAATCCCATTACCGTGCAAGGGGCGATCGCTTAACGGCCGTTCGAGAATAATGCCTATCGATTCGGGGAAACTTTCGAGTTGTAGTAAACGCGAGCTTTGTACGGCTTCTTGAAAATTCTCACGAAGACGAACCTGCGATGTTTAAGTTGGCTTCAAAGGGAATTCGAAGAGCGAGCGAATCAATGTTGGATTGCGAGCACGAGGACATATTTACTGAGCCAAGTATAGCATGGTAATGGCTGGTGTAACGATAGCTTTTTTTTAAATATTTTCTTAGCAGAGTGCTTTGGTACTAAAAGTTTTAGTGGAAGTTCTCGTACAAAGAACGATGTATACGGTACTCCAGAAAAATGTAAAATCAAATGATAGTGATACAACACCTGTTAGAGAGTGAAACGTGGAGAAGAGAAACGGGCAGTAATAGATTCTTCGTTTTTAAGTTTCCATAGTACTGTTTCGAAATGTAAAATATCGTAGATATGACAGGAAGAAATGATTTCTATGCTACAAACCTAGTTCCCGCGACATGTCCTCCGCACATACGAATGGCATTATGCAAACGTTTAGTATTCAACGCGTTCGCTATACGATCGACGTGTTTCACCTTTAAGGCCACCAACAGTTTCGCTAAATGCCATCGGTGCTACCAATCGTGGGCGTATAGTCTAAATATCACTTTTTTCTTTCATTTAACAAAAAAAAAAAAATCGATCGATCTTCGTTATCTTAAAATACTCCAAATAAACTGAAGAGAGGTAGTGGTATTTAAAATGAAACCGTGCGTACCTGAAGTATCTTTGGAATCAGCGCGAGTCGTAAAGATCACTGACAGTAAAACCTGGAGACGAACCTCGATCCAACACTGTGTCGAAATTCACTTGTACCAAGTTCCTCGGAGGAACGCAATCGTGCGGCGATATTGCACGATGTATATATCGATAGCAGCGCGATCCTCTCGCGGCCTCGTCCGGTGTGCTTTCGTACGGTCGACAGAAAAAGCAGTCAATAACTGGACAGACCGATCGCAGCTTCGTTTCCATCCATTTTCCCGGATGTCATTGCTTCCTGCGGTGCGTTGACATCGGCGAGGAGAACGAGAACCCCTCCGGTCTGCACGGCGACGGACGATCGCGAGGCACCCATGCAATCCGGACGACTGTTTGAAAACAAGGCTGCTCGTCGAGTGTATGGCTCGCAAGCTCCCCCATGCCGAGCTTGCGCCCTGGAGCACCGTGCTCCGCTCGCGTTTATGGGGGCTATCCGATGTTTTTCCTTCGCAAAGGGGAGCAGCCGACTTCGCCCGCTCGAATGTTCCAAATGCGTCTCGAAACCGGCTCTGTCGCTGGTCTGCGCTTAAAAACCACGCGAATACGACTTCCCTCTGATAAGCTGATTGATCGGTGGCAATATAGACGGATTGGATGATGCGTTATATTCAATAGGAGAATGAAATTTGTTTGAAGAGTTTAGTCATCATTGGTACGGGGGTGGTTCGATCGTTTTTGGTTGGTTGATACGAATTTGCGGGGATACGTAGGTGTAAAAATACATGAGAGGATTGTGTTATATTCTCTTTCAATAGGAATTTGTAGCTTTTGTAGGTGTTGATTTTACGTATGACGTGGTATGAGTATAGAAGATGGAACAACAGCATAGTAGATGTGTGGCATGTTATTCATTGTTCGACAGTTATTTGATTAGTACGCGATCCTCACCCCAAATCCTACCATTGGATAATCTGGGATATCGAGTTAGTCGAGCCTGCTTTTAGAGTTCTTTTAAAATATTTATAACACGCGAATAGCTTGGGATTAATTTTTATTTTGCGGAATATTTATTTATATTTGAGAATATTTTATAGCGCGGAACTATTCTACGTATTCAGAGAAGTTATCCTTTCTGTGAATATTAATTTGAAGGAGCATTTAGTTAAGAATTTCTAAGCCTCTTGGTTAATTATATGCAACAATTTCTGTGTACACCGTATACAAACCCGTTCTATAGAAGTTAGTTATAATGTGCGTGTCTATTTGGAGGACTTTATTGTTACGCCCAATCAAAACCGTGGTTCTCTCCCATTAATAAGTTTCTCGTTCTCTGACGTAATTTCGTAAACGATGAAGCAGCTCCAAAACTCGTCAACTAGCGTGCAATATAATTTTACATCAATTTAAACAGTTTAAGAAAGTTCCAAGAGGTATTATGAGGCTGTCAATTTGTGCTTGAATATTCTCTCGATATATTATGAGTTGACAAACTTGCTTGTTTAATGGGAATATTAATTTAACGAGTGAAAAGCAAGAACTTGCACGAGAAACTTACGAAAATAAAAATGACGAGACAGAGAAGCTGGAATATTTAAAATTGCAAATTACATTTTGTGTAATCCAATATCTCTCTTCTAATAGCTTCAATTACCAAGGAAAGTTGGGTTTCGTGTTCATTCCACGCTTCATTGCCGTAACGCAATATTTTCGAAAGCTCGAGAAAGATTGAACGTGTAATGCTTATCGAAGTTTAAAAGCTCTTCAACTGATTGCTATCTTTCACCAAAGTAAATGCGCTCGCAGATAAATTACATCATTTTGAATATTTGTAATAGCAATCTTTATTAATTATCTACGGCAGTGCTCTTTTCTTAAAACGTATCATTAATTCGTAAAGAACGTAATTTATAAATATGGAGTACGAGGGAGAGGAAAATGTAGAAAATGTTTTAAATCAGAAGATGGAGTGCGTTTAACAGAAAACGTGTTTCTGTATATTTCAAACGAAATCGTACAATCTTTTATTTACATTAATCCGTTAGTATCGCAGGACGAGTACGTTATATATAATATATTATATACAATGTATTCAAGACTTGTAATATAGTACGCTCGAAGCTGTGGACAATAACGCCTGTTTCGGTGAAATAAACAATTTTCGAGTAAAGAACTGGGAGGCTTTTCTAGAAGAGTGTTCTCTATTTTCTTCGCATCGCGTAGAGAGAATGAGGGATCGTTGCTAAAAAGGAGAATAAGTAAAAAATAAATTAGATAGAGGAAAGAAAATATATATAAAAAAAAATACAAAGAAAGTGACGAACGAAATTCTGTTGTCTACGTAGAAGAAGTTTATCGTGGAGAGTAGGGATAAGAAGAAACTAGTGATAGAAAGGGGAAGAAAATTGATGTAACAGCTTATCGATGTAACTATAGTAAGTGCAGGTACATTAGAATGATCAAGTAACATGCGATAGAGAGTATTATACATTAGTATCGATAGAAATAGAGACTTTACATTTAATCGCCGCTTCCTAATCTGTAACCGTGTCATCTTCTTCAATTTCCGCACGCGGTTTCGTCGTTGATCGGGACGAATTCAGAATTCATTAAACGTCTCGCTTACTATTTTTTTCAACCATCTCACGAACGAGAGAACTTCCTTTCATTTATCACGTTTTCCCTTAGAATTTCGTATAATCTATCTAATTGTATCGACGTCTTCTTCCGCGAGCGATGATTCTAAATAGAGACAATTCGATGATCATTCGTGAGACTCTAATCGACTAACGAATTGGCACTAAACCGATCTGATATGAGAGATATGGAAGTGCTTGCAGTTGGACGAGCCTTTCTCTCGTGGACTCCTGAAACAATGGTCCACGACTGGTGTTCCAATTTCCGAAACGATTATCGATACTCGCGTGTACGTTGATCTGAAGCGCGGTGTCGCAAGATACGACGATCAGAGAGTGTTCCGTGGCCTGGAAACAGTTTGCTTCGATCCGAAGACTGCACACCTCGCTTACTCGTCACGAAGGAGACAGCAATCGGTCAGCGTTCGCAGCAATTTTTTGCGAGCGCATTCGCGTGCCATGTCCAACGTGTAACGCAACGCGATTCATTCGTGCGTGCATACACGTGTTTTTCGTCTGCGTTACACGTTGCCGTGCACGTCGCGGTACACGGGTATCCGTAAAAGTGTAACGCAACATGCAACACGGCGTACAATGCAGCTCGAACGCACGTACCGGACCGTTAGCGGAACGTGTGCACGCTCCACATCATCCTGAGCGAATTGCATTGCACGTTGCGTTGCACAATGCATTACACGCGTCTGGCCGCGCCCTTATAACATAACGCGCGACGTTAACACGCCTCGCGACGCAAACGCGTGCAGACACGATCGCGATCAACATCGGCGAACTCTCCTTTGTGCGCGCGACAAAAGCGCACTGGCGAACTCCGTGTTGCATCGGAAATTGCATCACGCGTTGCATCGCGCGCGAAAAAGCTCAGCTTGGATCACGCTGGCTGCCGATCGACGCCTCGAGTTCTGCTCGAGAAACGCCCAGGTTGATCGTCCCCTTTTAACCCCTTCCCGCGTTTATTCGATTCGGCGATCTCGTCGTCCCGCGAGTCGAGCGTCTTTGAGCAAAAGTTTCACGCGACGCGGAGAAAGGCGCAAGAGTGTGTAGAGTTCGCGAAGACAGCCATTCGACGATTCTAATTCGAAGGTGAGCGGCTGCGATCGGTCGTTCGATCGGTGCCGCCGCGTTCAACGGAAATCGATTAGCAAGCTTCGAGTGGGGAATGAGTGCCTAAACGCAGGCTCCGTTGGCATTCGCGATCGAGAGACGAATCGCGCCAACATGCCGGACGCCTAGAGTAAGGCCAAGTAAAGGATTCACAACCATTCTAGATGTACAGGCTCGCGACGTGGTTCCCGTAACGCTTCGAAACAACCGCGTAACTCGCTGCTTATCCGATTCGCGTGACCGTGATCGAGACTGAACGATTTTACAGAGCACGACATCATTAAATGCTACCAGATTAGCCGATAAAGTACCTTAGAAATTAAGCCATTAACACTACTGAACGTATCGTCGTCGGTATCTAGCCTAATAATACTAAATTTTGGTCAAACATCTTGCAAGAGTAGTTCGTCAATTTTTGCCTGTACAAGATGTTTCATAAAATATGGACGCATCTTCGATGATTAAGGCAGTACACGAAATTATTGAAGAGTGCATGAAAATAGTCGATTCTCCGATACTTTGTATTAGTTTCAAGCGGGGATAGATTGCTGGTATCTTATGAAACACGCTGTACAGCGGACAAATCGATTTTCGTTTCGGAATCGTTCTAAGTTTAGAGAATTATTGCTGATCGGTTGAATCGAGGATCAATCACTCGCCTGGCTAAGTCGCGTTGTTTCGCAGCTTATGGGACGCGGTTCGCTCGCCCCTTTCGAAAAACCGAACTGAAAAACCGATATCTACAGCTACAAACTACTATGCGCGACGCGTGCGTGCGTGCACCTGCGCTTCATGCAGCTATATTCACCCGTTGACGCGAGCTGCGTCCGCGTAAAAAATTTGTAACAATCTTTGTATCAATCTCGACGCGATGATCGATAAGTAATATTCACAGACTTAACTTACTGACTAAACTTAACCTACGAATTTCATTTTTGGTGCGAAGACAGATCCTGGAGGCAGTCGCGCCACTTCCTCCCCGTTTCCCGCGTTTCGTTCGCGTCCAATTCCGACATTACTGCTCTTCGTGCGAAAATAGTTGCTTCCTCTGTTTCTGCGATCGACGTTCTTCACTTCGACCATCGATACGAATTGTTTGTCGTCGATGTTCAACGTTCGAAGTCGAAACGTTGAAACGTACGTACCGACACGCGGAATCGCGTGACACGAGCCTGCGCAGGATTTTGATTTCCATTTTATTCTCGGATCGCTCGACGAATCGATTATTCGTTCCCGCGAGCGTTTCACAATTTCGATCGATCGTCAGCTCAGATACACGAAGTTCTGGGTGACGTGATATTTTGAATAATAAGTACTCCCGGGTGTGTATTCGTCCAATCGCTTCATCTGAAAGCGTCCGAAATTATTCGAAGCAATAACCAGTAGTGAAATGAACGCAGGCAATGTACGCGCGTATTGCTTCAAATAATATTTCATCGAAAGATTTTCAATTATTTATTTCTGTTTTCCGTTTGCTCTACTCTTTTATACATCGCCTCTGGTTCGTCAATTTCGAACGTCATCTTACCCCGTGTCTAGGTAAATCTGACTTACAAATACATACACAAGCGTATCACTTATTTCACTACGAACGTATGCTGCGTTAAAACGTGCCACTTGAATACTTGTTTCCTTACGTTTAAAATTATCACGTTTTCGGAAGGCGCACCTTGTCGTATCGTCCCTGTTAACCTCTCTCTCCGAATACTGGTAGATGATCGAGACTGAGCTCTCCGCTTTATCAACCAACCCACTTTACCTTGTAAATTCGCGAACAGCCTGTATCCGTTCGTATATAAAAATCTCGCGAAATGATTTACGCTCGATATCGAAAAGCCTCGCGATCACACGTCGAAATCGTCACGCAAGCTTTCGCTCTGTTTGGTTCCAAACTTGGTGTAAAAATATCGCAGACACTTTTAATTAGATTCGTAGATTCTCGAACGCCTCGGAAAATGCGACAGCACTTTCCTTGTCGTGACGATCCCGTGAAAAACAGTCGAACTGTTCGATCATCGCATAATTTCTTTTTGCGCTTCGTCACGGGGCGATCGTCAAGAAAAGGTTACTTTGTTCGCGATATGGTCACGATAGAAATTTTGATTTATTGCCAGCTCAAAATGTGTGCAAATTATTCGAACGGGCTAACTAGATTTCGGTTCGAAAGTGGCATAATAATTCGTGAACGAAATTCGAAACGAGCAAAATGTTAGCCGCGTACCAATTCTCTGAACGAAAGCAACATCGATCAAGCGTAAGCGCGATAGATATCGCGGGGAGGTAAAGACTGATCGGAAGTAGTAAGAGTCGAAACAAGTCAGACGCGCTGAGGTAATACGAACGAATTGCATTTCTCTTCGTTGCTGGAGTCTCTCTAACGTCGCTATTGCTTTCGATCGTTTAAATTTAGAACGTAAAGCACGCTGGGGAGATATTCAGTAATTCCTTCGGCGTCACTCCCGCGCTGGGGGGTGAGCCCTTGGCAGCAGTCAGTATTCTTCCTCGTCCTCCTCGAACTCGTCCTCTCCCAGAATGCTGTACGAATGCAACAGAAACCTTGTGATAGAAAATACAGCAATGGTCCTTTCCTCGATCTGTACTGCGAAGTATTGCTTCGAGGAATTACCTAGCACGAACATGGTTATTCTTCTCGAAATGCTGGCAAACTTTTTTTCGAAGAGAACGCTAATTCCTCGAAGCGCACGGTTCTAGATAGTCGATAAAGTATAGTTTCTTCTAGCCACACTGGGCACTGCATACATACACGTTACTTACTCTTCCTTCCTGGCGTATTTGTCAATCAGATTACGACCCGGCCCTCCGCAAGTCTTGCCCATCGGTGGACAGTACCAATAGCATAGCACACCGAGGGACATCCCAAAAAGAACTGTGGGTACCATCAGGGCTAGCATCAGGTGCCTAAGATTTTCGTTCCAAGAGTATCTGGAAATGTTCCAAACGTAATGTTAAAAGAATTATCGAAACGTGTATATCTGTCCACGAAAGGTTGCGATAAAACGAAACTTCTGACAAACGGAATCGATCGTAACGATATGCCACGCAGTAAGGTCTCAGAGAAACATATTTTTCCGTGCGAAGCAAGATCCGTATCTATCGAAAACTGTGACAGCGTTGCACACTTGTGTTTATGCGCAACGAACACGGCACATTTCGTGTTTCCGTCCGCGCCAGTTGTCACGAACGCGCCAACGTAATTACGTACCTCGCGACAACGGTCTCCGGGTATGTCCTGCTGTAGTAGCAAGGGAATATCTTCCCCATGTTCGAATATCCGTACTTCTTGGCGAAAGCAGAACAGTTGACGCTGGGCGGGTAGCCGCAGCCTTTCGTGTTCACGAAGAATTTCGTGTCCGAGACGTCCCACGGGATGGAACCAAGCGGTTTCGCCATGAACTCCTCGAACGGTAGCCTCGTGTAGTTTACTCTGATCTGATGACAGCGAAGCGCAGCGCTCGTGCAACCTGGAACGCGCGAAATCGAACTGAGATTACTTAAAATTCGAATGGAACTCGAATGGTCGCTGGCTTACCTTCCCTGCAGCTTGCCCAGGAGCAATTCTTCAGTCCCTCGGCGTAAACGTGGTCAGTGACGACACAGGCCACGGCGTGAGGCGAAAAATCGGCTAGAATCGTGGAGACCGCTGGGTCCACGACGAAGGGGATTAAAAATAGAAACGCGAAGACAGCTAGAATGGCTGTGATACCGAGGCAAATGGACGTGTAGAATTTCGCTTTCTCCTTCGCTTTCGCGCCCATGGCGCTGATCTTGTTCTCCTTCTCCTGCGCGCCCATGATCACCGTCGACTCGTCGGAATCAATGATTGCTGCGTTTTGTGGGTCGCAAACCGACCCACTATCCGTTCGAACTCGAAAAACTTTTAGTCGTCTCTGAGGAGACGAGAGATCTCTCTTGATAATTTTTAAGTGTTCGCACGAACGAGCAACTGAATCCGTTAACTCATTTCTACGACTTCGTTAGATTAGTCGCGTGATAAGCGCACGGTTGAAATGCTTTCGTGAGACGCGAGAGACGACGAGTATATCGGAGATCCCTCGGTAAGCTTGTCGCTAGCAATGCAGGGATAGTCTCGGATCGATCATTTACCAGCAAGGCACGTCCTTCGGTTCTCAATGTGGTTGGTAGTGTAGGTGTGATTATAATAAGAGTTGCTTAGCCTCGATATACGATGAGCTATATGTAATAAATAGTTCTTATCTACTGTCACGGCGAATCAATCAGAAGGGGGACACTTAAAAGCTACCGAGACGAATGTTGCCTATCACGTGTAAAAGACGCCGAATTCTCAGTTGTTCTGGTTTCTTTTTCTCTTTTTTTGTTTGTTTGTTTGTTTGTTTGTTTGTTTTACGATTATTCTTTCCGTCACGTTTACCGTCGTATCCGAAAGATGAATGTGGTCGAGTCCAAATTCAGGATCCTTCTCCTTCCTCGTCAGCAGGAGAGAGACAGGCGAGAGCTGCGTCGCGCATCCGGTCGTACGAACTGTCCGAAGCGATTCATACGCGCGCGCGTGGGCGCGAGTTTGCGTGCACAGCGGCGCGAATCCTCTTCTGAGAAAAAAAGCACGTGTGCTCTCGAAGTGTTTTTTTTTTTTTTGCTTTTTGTGCAGGCAGTGCAAGTAGGAGAAATCTTGTTGCTTCTTTTCGTTTGGTACTTGTTCCTGACCGCTTGCTCTCTGTTTCCTTCTCGTTTCTTTTATGCCATTTTTTTGTTTTTGGTTCGCTTTTCAAAGATAGCTTGCGCGTTTTTTGCAGAAGTATTTGTATGTTTTGTATTGTAGTTTTTTTTGTTTTTTCAAGATGAGAATTTTAACCACGCGTTCCCCCCCTCCCCACACCTTAGTAATGCCCGCGCAGGGAGAATATCGACTGACGAGCCGGACTCTCCTCCAGGAGGGGAATGCCTGTGAACAGAAAAGAAAAAGAAACGTTATCGTAAAGGTCTCTCGAAACTATGGTATTACTACTTTGAGAATTGCTAGACATTTTATCGCAACGTCTAAGTAATGATAATGCAGTAAATTTCGTGCCATCGATATTAAATCTAACAATAAAGAATTTATCGAGGGGAGAATGCTCTGTAAACCTGTCGATCGATCGTACGATATGCCAGTACCTTCGTACGTAACCTAACTTAAAGCTTCGCAAGAGTTATCGTAAGTTTTCACGCGAATTTTTTGAGTTATACAAGTAAAGAGTCCGAGTGACCGCTGTTTCGTTTGCTGTACAATTCTTACGTGACGGATCTCAGAGCGCCATAGCAGAATTTCCTCCGCCAGCATCCCCTAGGTTACCAGAAGCGCTCTTCTCTATGGTGGTCTTGAATCTCATTTTGGCGTCGTCGCCGACCACCACGGTCCTCTGACAGAAGATCAACGTCAGACAGCTGACGACGAACAGAATGCTGGGCAACAGCAACGCGATCATAAACTCCTTGTAGGTGTTGTCCAAGTTGAACCGTGACACCACGATTCCAGTGTTGCTCTCAGCGTAGTAACAAGGAAATCTGGCCCTCGCGTTGTGATCGGAGCCATCCTTCCCGTAGACGTGGAGGAACTCCTTGCACTCGTCGCGAAGGGTGTTGACGCAGCCCTCCAGGTTGATCAGCAGCCGGCTCTCGTTCGCGATTATCAAATCCTGTTCAGGTGGCGCGACCATTCTGGCGTCGTCCAACGGTTTCGTCGCGAATACGTTGAGGTAGGACAAGTAAGTGAAGTTGGTCAAATCCGTGAGCAGATCCTTCTCTAAAACGGAGCCGTTGATGCAGTCGACAGCCTCGACGCCCAAAGTGGAGTTGAATATTCCGTAACAGGACGCCATCATTACGTCGCCTCGATCCTCATGCCAGATCTCTCGATTAGACGCGACGTCTATGGCTCGTTCGCATTGACTGAGGTAGACCTTGTCACCGCTTAGGAGGATCATGTTCTTGTTCCTCGTCGGAATATCGACGCACCTACGATCGCAATTGTACGGTGTTCTGATACGCTCGCAGGTACCACGGTTGCAATTGAACAGGCCGTCTATGTCTATGCAGGTTATCTTTCCGCGTCTACCAGAGCACTTCAATGGCTGGTCAGTATCGTGAAATATGCACTCGAACGCGTCCGTTATGTTGATGCACACGCCAGACGAACAGTTGAACGTACCAGTCAGATTGCGACACTCGTCCGCGATGCATTTGGACTTTTTCGCGTTCTCCTGGTCTATACCGTAGCAAGTCTTGTTCGTGGTGTTCGTACAGTTCGCCAACAGTATCCTGGAACCGTTTCTGCGAAGGTTTACGTGGATCTGAACGCAGGGACCAGAGGTCTTGGAGAGACACCACTCCCCACAGCTGCCCCAATCACAGTTGTCCGCGTTCACCGCGCGTATCGTCGTGCACATCACTGGGATCTCGCTGATGCCGGACTTGAACGCTCTGGTGCTTGGCATGTAGATCGCCACGGTCAAATAGACCAGTGCCACCGACGATAGGACGGCCGTCATCTGGCAGATGCAAATCGTGCCGCAGATACGACCGTCTTGCGGCGGTATCACCAAGTTCTCCACTGGCACTTGCTTCGGCATCGCGCCGGATTACTCGAGCTCGTTTCGACCACCAAGAGGATCCTGATGTCGAGTGACCACGCCACCGCCTCCTACAGTTTACATCCTACGTGGATCTTCCCATCGCGACTAGGCGTTGCACTCGATTCTCTACATCATCGTTACTCCATGCCTCGACGCACTATTTTCCAATCGTTCCTCTGACGTTTCGCGAAGGCCGTAGTTACGAATCGACGTTTTATCGATACCAGGATTTACACACCCTTCGAGTCGTACGTATCACCGACAGACAGTCTGTTTCAGTTCTTCTTCATCGTCTCACTTATGGCTATTCATCGTTGGCCAGTTATTCGTCGCTCGATCTGTCATCGCTCTCGAATGTTTCCAGACTTTCTTCCACCCTTCAGTCGATCTTTGGGGGTAGGTCGATCGTTCCACGAGGTTCGACGAGGAAAATCCGATGGTTCTCGACGGGGCGCGACGTCAGGCTAGCCTTCGCATGCCGATCTCGAGGATAATCGCATCGGTGTTTCTCGCGAGTTAGAGCCACGGCGTTCTTTTTACAGCAGGTCGAGGCTGACCGCGCGCGTGTTCTGCTTTCGGTCGCTTTGCGCCTCGTGTGGGGTGCGCGGCTCGGAAGTTCGAGCGGCGACGCGCATCGATCGATTACCAGCGCATGCGTCCGCTCGAACTGCAACGACGCCGTGCACTGCCGCATTTGACGTCATTGATGTACCGTCGTGCCATCAGGAGGATATCTGGTGCAGGATGCTCGTCCAGAGATGGCGGGATCCGGCAGATCCAGCGGCAAATAATTGAATCTTTCTTGGGCTGAACTTTGCACCATCGTCTCTTCAATTTTTGTTTCTTATTTCTTCTCGATACTTTTCGTAAAGCTATACACGAATTCAAATTTTGCAATGAGTTTGTGGAAGCTTTTCCAGAGTTTATGGACAGTTTCAGTAAGAAGTCATTTTTCTCTGTCTTACACTCGTGACTATGATAATTAAAATTATCCAGTTTCGATCAAAATAGATGTCCGTCTCTTCGATATCAAAAGGAAAAAATCGTTGTAATGCTGCATGCAATTATAGCGCGTCACTGAATAAACTTTATTCGAATACATAGTAGGTGAAACTGGGTCGAAGATTCGTTGCGGATTAAACTTTCTTTAATCGTTTGAAGTAAGCTAAACCGGAGAAGTGGAGCAAACATTATTTTGATGTCGTCGATGAATTATTTACTTCGAATGTCGAACATCTAGTTTCCTGTACGGTTCGATGAAACATTTAAAATCGTGAAATAATAATTATTTGTTTAGTCAGAAATTCATATGTGTGTCGTTTCCTGTGAATCGCATATCTTCGTTCGCAAATTCTAACCAGACGTTCTGGCAGAGATTTAAATTCGTGGAGAGTCGTCCATCTTTCCGAGCCATAAAATTTTACGTCTGTTATGTGCCTGCTGTAGTACCTACCATCGAACGCTTCATGGATATCGTTCCAAGTTATTGCCATGTATCTCCTTTCTTTTAACGTCATATTAGAAAGCACATCGATATCTCTGTATCGTAACATATTGAATTTCGTTTCATGATTGGACGGATTCTTGTGCATTCCAGTCTTTAAAAAGTAGAGCGACTAACAAATCATCCGAGTCACGAGATGGAAGAGGTAGAAAAAAATTAGCAATGGAACTTCTTCCTATGGTATTCAATGCGAGTCAGGTCAGCTTTTCCTTCGAGAGTATCAGTTCGTGACACGAACCACCGGCGCAACTGTGACACAGTTTCCCTCGCCATAGGGCTTTCAGCACAGGCGACACAGTTTGAACAACGAGCAACAGTAGTAACGATGACAAGAAGCACAAAGCTTGCAACCACTAACCTGTGATTAATTGCATCCGTACAGAAATAATTTCTCTTCGATTCTCGTCTCCTCGTAGGTTCTTTCCCCATACACTTCACGAATTTTCATACTCCATTGAAAAACATGTACAACCTCTCTTAGTTTTCGAATTATTACGCGAAATGCATTAAAAGAATAATAATTAGGAGAATACGAGAATTCATAATTACTGCAGTTACACGAAGACCCCCAGAGAGGCTCGTAGCGCTTGCCTCGTCGATGGAGAAAAAAATGTTTTCAGAGTAGTTCGTACCGGTTCTACGAGGAGAACACGCGACGAGTACGGGCATGGAAACGCAGCTTTTTACCATGAGAGAATTAAACCTGGGGATCGTGATATCGCGTGCCTCTGCCCGAAACCACTTAATTATCAGCAGCCATTTTCCATAACACGTACGCTCCAGTTTTTTAATCCCAGCGAAGTCGAAGCGGTCATGGAGGTTGTGACACAGTTTCCCCTTGCGATAGGACCTTCGCCGGAGGTTGACACAGTTCGAGCCGCAGGCAAAGGAGGGAAGATCAGGTGGAAAAAGGAGGAACAAGTAGAAGGCACGACGCGTTACCGCGTAATGTAGTTTATCGAGCGTTAGCCGCAGACGGTACGGCGCCCGTAGATTTACGCCTCGTTCCTCGCGATCTCGACTATTCGCCTGTTCCACCTGCGACTCGCCTTTTCTCAGACTTTCTACAATTTTCTTGCATCCCCAGTAGGCAAAATTTCTTTGATATCTTTTGTAACGATCATCATTTTTGCTAATCATTTCTTTCGATGCAGCTCAAAATAGTTATTCCGTGACTTCCATTCCTGCTGATTATCTTCGTGATGAAATTTTAAAGGTCTCCAAGAGACGTCTTAGTCTATGACTGATGTTGTTAACTCTCCCTTTTGCACTTTAGTTTCATCCATCGCTCTGTTTTCTTCGTTTCCTTTTTCTCGCATCGTTCGTTTAACAAGCAGAACACTTGCCGTCGGTGCGGCCATAAATATTTCGAGGCAATTCCGAGCCTCTCCGCCGATTTGTCGTATTCACGAGCGTACGCGAAGAAAAGCACTCGACTGCTCGATTTTTTCGTGAAATTTTTTTGCGACCGAGACTGCGTTCACTTGGAGCGAGCCTCGTTTGAACCTGAACGCTTCGGGTGAGCCGCGAGATAATTTCCAACCTCCGCTTTTTTCGCCCGTACGAGCGGCTTTTCTATTTTAACGTTTCGATTCTGTGTATTTTAAGTTACCCGTTAGAGACCAGCTGGCCCCAGGGGAATTTTTCCTTGCAGCATTTCCGAGGAAAATTGTCTATTTTATCGATTATCGCAAATCGTTACGAGGTTAACAGCGGTAGACGTTGCAGAAACGGTCGTGTAGAATTCTGTTGGCTTTAACATTGAATTGTGGAAAACGTCAGAAATGATTCGATAGCATTCTTTTATACTTTAATAATTCAATAGCGCTCTTTCACAATACTGTAAATTGTATACTTTGCTTTTAAAATAAATCAAATTTATTTAGTATTTGTCGCGCAAGCTGTAAGAAATTATACAAATTTTGAATTCGAGAAAGTGAACGCTTTAAAATTTTTCGCCTTTTAAATGATTCAGCGAAAATATAATCGCGTGAAAGGGGGTTATTCTTGGAATCTACTCTCTATGACACTAAAATAATCAGGTTAATGTATACTTAGACATTTTCATCCTGAATTTTTCCACACCATTTTTCATGCCAAGAAAAGGTAAATAAATAATGTATAAAATAAATTACTTAACCCAATAATCAAGAAAAGAAGTATACTATAAAAGTGGCTAATGATACTGATTCTACTGAATTCTACTTCGCATAATGAGATTTTCACTAAAAGACAAGCAAGATCACAGTCGCGGATAGTGTACACTTGTACTACTTCCATTTACATCACGTGCGACTGAATCTAATCAACTTTCGATATCTAAGGAGATCACAGTCATTCGATGTACGTTACGCGAAATAACTTTAAAAAAACTCTGCCCATCATTTCGCTCGAGATCAGCCGTAAAATGATCGCAACATCAGGCAAAATGAATCCACGTTACATTTTCTATACTTGGAACCCATAAAACGTGCCCTCGCCATAAATAGAAACGAGATTCTGAAACGCGAATGCATGACATTTTATCACCACGTGCTGCGTCCAATAATAGCATCGTCGATCGATTGCTTAACGATCATCACCCCTGGCTTCGCACTAAATTTACTGCATATCGTCGGAAATTCAAACTATTCTTCTATCTCCCACGAGCGAACAATCATTCTCACTATACTGTCCATTTACATTTCACAGAAACAAGCGAAACATTAACGAACGATACGCAAACGAGAGTATCATCGTCATGTGAGGGGAGGTTGCGTCAATCAAGGTATTCGTCACTGACCGCGCGCTTTTCGCTGGAGACTCTGCACGAACCGTGTCATCGAAATTGAAAAGAAACTGCGACACCGTCAAAATAAAAACGTTTCTCGGACATCACTCGACTCGATACAACCACCTGTCAAACTGTCGTTGCACGTTGTTTACACGAGCCCGTCCGATGTGACGATCGCTGCGAATCGGCGGAGAGAGACGGTTCGCCGCAGTGTCGCGCGAGAATTAGACCGCCGTCAGTGCCGCTTACCCTCGTCAATGGGGATGAGAAAGCTCGAGCTTGAACGTGCGCCCGTCAACTGGTTCTACTTACGTGAATCGACGATGAATCACCGACTGGAAGAAGCCCCTGGAAAATACCACTTTCCGTAGTCTCTCCCTGGTCTTCCTGGGGGAAACAAATATGGCGGTGATACCACTGGGGCTGCGATGGCTCCACCTCGTTGTTGCCGTATCGTACCAGAAAATCAATACTCCTGTTGCCCACCTATACGAACACTTTTTCCTCGAAACTGGCTCCGCGTCCGTGGAGGGCAGCTGTGCGATATTTTCAGGAACGAGGACCCGAATTATGTATTGGGTAACACGATGGCGAGAAAGAGACGGATTCCCTCGGTTCCCTCCATCGCGTTCGTTCTGTCTGTCTTTCGCAAGCGAAAGCTTCGCCACCCTCTTTCTCTGTCTCTCTGGCGACCTGCCCTATTCAATGGTGGGAAAAAAGTGGCCTGAACGGGAATCGGAAAATCAGATTTCCTGATCCCGTTAACGGGCTCGCCAACGACTACCGTTTCTATTGTCGCCTCGGTTTACCACTGTTTCAGCCTGCTCCTTTTTACTGGGAGCTGCTCGCGTTGCCCACGGCGAAACGTCGGTTAGTTTCGTCCGATTCTTGCGCTGCCGATGATACAGCGGCGGGTATCAGGGCGAAGGGCGTGATGATCGATCGATCGATACGCCATTGTACGGAACGGGCCGGTTGATCTCGACTCGGATGAAACAGAGCCGGAAGAGCGAGAGAAAGAGAGAGAGAGAGGGTTGATTAAAGTTTTTCCGACAATGGTGCAAGGCCTGCGTTCCTATTGTTGGAGGGGTTTTATTGATTAACTCCGCATCGGCGCCGATATCGATCCTTCCTAGATTCGATTCTGCGGTTGTGTTCCCCTGCTCGATTCGCGTCGCGACTGCCACGACGGTGGGGATAATCACTGTCGTTGGAATACTAATGGAAATTACTTGGCGACGACTGTGCACGATTATCTCTTTTTTTCTTCTTCTAAATTAATTAACCTGCTCTGAAGCTTCATCGATTTAATTGGTCACGCGACTGATATTCGATGGACTCTTTTGCGGAGAGAAATCAATCGCAAGGAGTTCTATTGTGATTATGAAAGATATTCTTAGTCGCTACATTGTGCGGATTAATTCGTATGTAATTAAACGTCGGATTGAAGTATCGGGGGGGATAGAAACGAGGAGGAATTACACTCGCTCGTTGTAACTCGGGGCAAATTGGAAATCTCAGCCCCAACAATGACTGACATCGTAATCGATACTCGAGTATTCAGTAACCACATTATACGAGCACATTTATGCGCATCGTCGATCAGAAAAGCCCGTCGCGGTTTCATTATCATTCCGCCAGGAAACGGAAGAAACCGGAGAATATCCTCGTAAATCGTTCCCGCGAGGAGAACGTTCCCGTCCCTAATCTTACATTTGCGTAGACGTCTTCAATTTCTTCTCTCATCCGTTTCTACCGCGCGGTCACAGGCGAGGAAAGAATTCATCGTGGATAATTTGTTTGCTCGCGTGGTTCCCGGGCACACAGTGGACCAGTCGTGAATGAAAGCTCGAAGAGAGCTTTATTGTGATTACTCGTCTTCCTGCGACGCTCCTGGGTCTCTTGGACGGAACACGGGCGAAATAAAGGAGGCGACAAACAAGGCTGACGACGATTAATCGTCGTGATTTCTGACTTGTTTTTTTCTTCGTTGTAATTGTACGCGAGACGTAATTAATGGTGGCAACAGTAACGATTACTTTTCGGCTACGAGATTTACCGCGTCATTATCATCTGCGTTGCCTACATCTCACGATCTTACCATTTCTACAGCATAATGCTCGCGATGTTCAGAAGCAAACGCAGGGAATTATATATTACCCTGAAAAGACGTCGATGAAATTGCCATGGCAAACACGAGCTGCCAGTGATTTCTCAGCATCCATCTTCTTTCTGTTCCCTTTATTTTTCTTCCTTTTTTTCTACGATGAATAATAACCGGTTGGCAAGGCTAGTTTCACCCGCAGCGAGTAAATTAGAACGAGCCCGTCAGCTTGCGCGCCAAGAGCAAATTGCTGCGTAGTCCTGAAAACGCCGCGGAATTGATATTTTCGTGGAGGCCGTTGCAATCGCGGCTCCCATTCTCGAAACGAAGCGAAACGTCGGACGGAGAATAAGCAACAGCCCAGCCGTCGTTTCCGTATCGACTCTCCCACACTTCCTGTCGAAGTTGACACGCAATAAGAAAGAGGAAAATATCGGGAGAAGAAATGAAGCGAACGCGCTCGAGGGTCCTCTGGAATCCGACATCCAATATATGCAAACTCGCCATATCGTCGGAGAGGTTACGATTTCCGAGCCACTTATTCTCCGTGCGGATTTTTTAGTTTATTGGATGGCGCGGAGGTGACGCGCGAAAATGGCAAAAGTACGGACGGCGTCGAAGGAGCGTTCTGTTAGGTTGGGTAAAAGTGGTTTATCGCAAATACATTCGTGACGTCAGCGTGGTTTTGGTTTACTTGTTACAATAGGGTGGCGTGGTTTTTCTACTGCGTACAAGGGGCGTATCATTCTTTTTTTTTCTCTCTTTAATGGAATTACTCGCTCGACTCGGCTGTGTATTCATTTATAATTAATGAAACTGTTCGTCGTCGTCGCAGCTAGCTGCTTTTGCCGTGAATTATCCCGTTCCCGATATCGTCGAACAATTTCCCACGATGGGTGTCGTTGGTTCGTGCATGTAAATCGATAACGAAACAAAAAGTCCACGCTCGAACGTGCACCCTTGCGCGTGAAATCAGACGTGGGAAAATGAACGAGTCGCGCGTCGTCCGCGATTCCTCGCGATATCGTTCGCGTTTTTATGGAAAATCCCTCCGTTCGTTCCGTTTCATTGTGACAGCGATTAATGCCGTTGATTGATCGGACGAGAAATTATTGGCGACGATGAAAACGACGCGCCAGGAGTTTTCGCTTCTTCCGTGGGTGAGATTGTTCGGTAAATTGTGCAAGTTTCACGAGTTTTCAGACCTCTATTCATATTTGTCAACTGAAATTATTCGAGGGAATTCCAAGGGGCTCGAGTAATTCGAGGACACGACGTGCCCTTTTAATCATCGCTCTCGTTACACTCGTCAGAATCGCGTGCACGGTTTTACCCCCGCGTCACTCTAATTGCAGTCGAACCGTGCTTAGCGTTGTAGATTTATCGACGTCATTTGCATTTGACGCATCGTATAATGTATGCAGATTTTCCGTGGAATCAGTTATCCGGAACGGTTGT
Source organism: Xylocopa sonorina (assembly GCF_050948175.1). NCBI lineage: Eukaryota > Metazoa > Arthropoda > Insecta > Hymenoptera > Apidae > Xylocopa > Xylocopa sonorina. Next base: position 5,942,528 of record NC_135197.1, on the reverse strand, counting down.
AAAATCGCGCTGGGAATTCATCTTGTTCGGAATGATCCATGAGTTTCGCCCCGTCCTAACGATCCCGTAATCTCGTGTACGCCTTGTTATTCCGCTAACCGGAACTAATTTCGCCGGCTCTAATAGAAAACGTTATGACTTTCGAACTCGCCGAGCGACTCTCGCCAGGGTTTAAAGGGCGTTACAGAAAGTTTCCATCGTGACGAAAGTAGGATCAGGGAAAACTTTCAAGTATCGATAACAACGGGACGGCGACGAGAATTTATCAAACGTGGGAGAACGAAAGCTGCGTCGAAGACCCAGCAACGCCATTTGCATCTGACATTCTGTCAGTTAGCCGTGGGATTATCAATAAATGCGATAGACATTAGAGAGATGTCCCGGTTCTGCTGCATTCGAAATGAACTCGTGGAATAATAAGCTGTTCGGCGATTGTCAAGAACACTCGAAAGCTATTATTATTTACCATCCGCTAATATATTATACCTAACATGTTCTACGCCAGAGTAAGAGGGTCGACGATACATGCCACGTGGCAAACTTTCACGAAACTTTCCACGAGCCGAAATGCCTGTCAAAGCGGCGCGAGCACGGCTGTGCCAGGAACCGAAGGAAAAAGGGCGGCGAATCGATCGAGGGTACAATTAACGTGGAAGATATACCGGTGTCATTTGCATCGGATATTCCGCGGGAATGGGCCGGAGATTATCAACGAACCCGTGGAACAACGTGCACGGATGCGAGGAAGACATTTGGCCCACATTTCGGTTCATTGGCGCGCGGCCAATTTTCCTCGGGATCCATCGCTTTAAGAACAAACAGGCCCTCGCTGGTACGACACCGGTTAGATTGCTAAGGTCAATCTTTTCGCTGGCACCGTGACTTCCGTAATAGGTGGTCGCGGCAAAGCACGTCTCACAATGGCGATTATTCTTTGCGATCCTCTCTGAGCCCCTTCGCGTAGCCCCAGGGTCGAGGAGCGAGAATAAAGTGAAACAGTGGCCGCACGAGTCAAAGGGGCGTTTAACACCTGGGATTCGATCATCGAATCATTCCTGGAAATTGATAGATTTTATTATTATTTATTCTTTTCGGGGATTCGATGTGTCGCTTCGTCAACCTAGAACGTGTCAACGAGAATCCGCGTGGGAAATTCAGAATAAGTCCGAATCTTGACTCGGTTGTTCTCCATCGATCGAGATCGCCTGGTCTTGGTAGCCATTCGTCACATCCGGAGAACATCGTGGAACAGCCCGTGGCGGATACTCGAAATTCATCGCGGATTATTACCAAAATTCCTAACATCCTTGCCTACAAGCCTTGTTGACTTCCACGTACGTGATTCGTCGCGAGCCGCGCCTGGAATTTCGGTCAGTATTATATTATTGCGTTCTAAGCAGCTGTCCGGCACTCGCCGCTTCCGGCTGGGCGAATTTTTTCCGTGCGAACGAGTACACACGGTTCACGTTAATTTTTAATAACGAAATGCTTGCACCACGCGTTTATCTTTTCACAATTTCATCGGTTTAATTGCTAGGAAATTTATAAAGTGCCGAGGATTGCGTTTCTTATAGGAAATCGTTTTAAATCGGTCTTTAATCCAAAGTATGGTAACCTGAGGATATTCGAGTAAACAGCTTGTAAAATAACCGTACGCATAATCGTTAATATCTGTTAGGAACAAACTCGCGATATTTTGCTGGGAAGCACTCGAGTTGTTGCAATTTTAAACGATCTCTTTAAATGTATTCATGGCCTGAACATACTCGATTGCGCGCATAAACTTCAACCGGGTTCGCTGGCCAGATTAAGAGTTTAAAAGCTAGTTGAAAGTTATCAGTTCCTCGATCGACTTCCCTTAACGTATCGCGAAATAATTAAGCGGATGGCTGTTCCGCGAACTTCCCTCCGGTAAACACAACAGCCTAGCTCTTGGCGGAAATATTCTTTAACGATTTCCCTCGCAGCATCGGTTCTCGACCACGTGCCAACAGCCGCGAAACACATTTCATGCGCCAGAGGCGGAATGAAATGGGCGAAAGGAAAACTTGGATTCGCGACACGGCAACAAAATACGGGCCAATTTTTCTCGCATGGCTAATAGAGGCGATTCGTCGCCTTCTTCGTGCTCGCGAGGAAAATTCGTAATACCAACGCCAGCCTCGTGTGCACTCGTTTCACGAGTCTCATACAAAACCAGGATGCAGCTGTGCTTGTGGCTTTTGTGCTCGCCTTCTCTTTTTTTTCTGATTGATGAAGCCTGTCCCGCGACATCATCTCACCTTCAGTACACAATACCGATAGCTTATCGGAAAAATTACAGATGCTTTTTGTCCAATTGAGTTCGTCCAAGCAGGACAAAATAATTCAAAAATATTGTCAGACACTATTAGTTATTTCCTTAAATTTTGGTTGATGAATCGTACAATTATTCAAACGGATATCATAAAAGAATGATTGTAAGAATTTATAACCGTAGGATTGAGAAAAGATTCAAAATCAGTTTAATTAATTAATTTCTAAGTTAAATGTTGATCACTAATTATTCGCATATAACAGATAAAATACGAGATTACATACTCGACAGTAATACAAGGGAGTCACGAATATTCGCAACTGGTACGTCTGACCTCTGCAAACACGTTCCACTTACCGAACGCCTGGCTGACCATGCTCCTCTTGCACTACTGAAGCCGGATCTCGCAGTAGTGATCGAGCGTAAGTAGGCAGTGCCAGTGACGCAAACCCATATTGATCAGCCGTAACGAGTCCGAAACACAGCCTGAACATCTACGATCCGGATGAAACGCGTTGAAATGACGAGCTCGTAAAACGACGCGTAAACACTCGAACCAGATGCTTGTCAAGTAGCACGATGTCTCGTAACAAGCTCGTTTCTTCCGATCGCGTGAACACGTGAAAGAGTCGATATTAAGCAGCGACGAACAGCTTGTTTGCTTATCGCGTCATTTTCGTAGCGCGATCAAACGGGAGCAGCGAACATTCGTACACAGTTCCTCGGAACAATGGTTCTAGGGTGAGTAGACACGATCCAGGCACGTAACGGACGAACCTCGCGGTAACGTTAATAGAACAGGGAGCGAGGGGAAACACGGCGATCCCACCTTCTTCAAATATGCCAACGAGTAACCGAACGCGAGGATAAATAGTCGGAAACGAAGGAAAGATACATCTCACTGGCCTAGTTTATTTGCAATCGCATTCCGCGAGATGAAGCAACCAAATTGCTCGATGGAATTTTAGAGTATTCTTATTTCTAACAGTACGAGTGACGATTCGTTTTAAAACATCCAGACGCGATTGCTCCAATTTTTGCATCTCTCGAAAGTCCTTACTTAAGAATTCTGAAAGTTCTCGAATGGTCGCATACGCAGACTGGAGGAATGCTATATCCTAAGTTCTCTAGAGACCGTATTTCGAATAGAAAACCGGAAACGTAAAGTTATGGGAATGTGTTTTAGTATTCCCTGGAAGATGCCGCGGAAATTTCATTTCTGACGTTCCCGCTGGTGCTGAAAAATAAACAACGATTCGCGATATTTATGGTCGTATCGTCTGGAGATGTATTCGTATTCGCTACAGGAACCGATAAGGGCGAAACGAACGGAATCGATCCGCGGTTTCCGCTGCACGTTGGCGAAAACGGGATGAAAAATGTGTCGCGATAACGATGCTTCGGATCATAAGGGGGATCCGCCGTGTAGTCTGCATCAATAAAGAAACAAACCCTGGCTGGCTGGAGTGCGCTTGGAGCACACTTCACTTTCAATACGACGACGCGGACCGGTTCACCGGGGAAGAGATGGTTCGTTACGACATTGTTCAAAGTGCAACGTCCTGGTGGGCTTGTTTTGATCGATCTCTCCGCGCGGCCTGTTGTTAGAGGCTAAACGCTTAGACACTTGATAGTCGAGTGGTAACGAACGACGAGCAGAAGCCTCCTCTTGGAGCGGGGAATTATCAACGGCGAAACGCGAGGCAAACTTGTTGGAATGTCAACCGCGATGTTCCATTATGAGAACTCGATATTTAATGGATAACTATTCGTGGTAGCGACAGGTGACATTAATTGCGTGATTCGATCGTTATCAGAGTCCCGTGATTAATTGTGCGCGGTGACATTAGGTGACGTTATTGAAAATTGCAGGTGAGCTTCCGTGGGGCTCGCGAAGATCAAGTCGGTTCGGTTGATACAATAGTGTGTTTAGGAATCATTGAGATAACCGTGGTAACCACGAGATAAAATCATCCCTGTTCATAGCACCTGCGCTATGGAACCAGTTATGAGTGACAGTAGCCTTGATAATCAATGAACTGTCCATCGATAGACGGAAATCGATATTGAAACACTTGAGCTGGCTCGATACCACTCGCGTGTTACGATAAGGTCGCCACGTTTAACCGCACGGAATAATTCTCGAGCTTGAAATTCAGGAAAACTGGTAATTCCCGGAAATCCACATCCCGTCCCAATTCTCCCATCTGCACCAAGGACAGGCTAGTCTTTACCTCTGCGAAGTAATAATTACAATCGAGGAACCAAGTGTTAATTAATCACAGTTGAATTGCAAAAGCAGTTAACGCCACGCTATTCTTTTATTTTTTATTTTGAGGAACTTCGATTCATCTCTCGAGTCAGTAGTCAGTTCAATCTTCGCGAGTTCATCACGGTCATTGCTCTGAACAATCGGATTACTAGGAAAATTCCTGCACAACTAGACTCCATTAGCGATCCGTTGCTGCTGAGAGCAAGATCGATTAACCGTGCCGGACAAACTTGAGAAATTTCTCAGGCTCATCTCGAAGATCGCTACACGGCCCAAATGCTTCAATGATTTACAACTGTTCCAAACTCCTGATAGCCCAGTTCTTATTGGTCTCAGTTCCCAGGCTCTGGGGCTGCATCAGCGTTGGATCGTTAGGGGAGCCCTGGAGGGTGCATACAAGTTTCCTTCTCCCGATTTCTTGCAATTCGCTTTAATCCGTGGATAAAAACTTGCTTTATTACGGGACAGCGTTTCCACGAGATCTTCATTTTCTTAGCCGTCATTGGCTTCCACGAAGTGTCTTAATTAAATTCAGCTTTAATTAAACTTGATTCGTTCCTCTTACTTTGTGCAATTTTTCACTTCAAGCTTGTCGTTCGTTTTTGAATAATTCTGTCGTTCGTGTGGATCATCGTGCTTCGTTATCAATTTCATTTGCAGACCTAATTTTTCCGCAGTCTGCCTAAACGATCCCACTTTACTCGATTTCACAATTTCACTCCGATACTTTAGTCCGATTCTTCCAGTAGTGTTAAGTAAAGTACAACCTTGAACATTGGACGTCTATTAAAATCCACTGGCTGATTTCCAAGGTGGAGAAACGAATTAGCCCGCTATCAAACGATACTCGACACAAATAGTGTCTCTCGTATCCGGAATTCCAAAAATCCGGCGACCTTCCGAGAACGAAAGCAACCAGCAACGCAAGAGGAATGAATCACCGAGAATAACAGCGACCATAGCCACGGATGGTCGCCTTTAAATCATCCACCGCGAACAGTTTCGCGGAAACCGCGAAACTTGATAAATCAGACGCGTTTCGAGAATTATCTCCAACGGGGTGCCACGAAAAGTACGTCCTCCTACCGCGAGCTCTAATCTCATTACAGCCCTTCTCTCCGAAGAGCGCCGTTCGATCGATCCAATCAGACTTTCGACGATGTTGCTACTCTCGTTCTTTCCTTAAGAAACCTCTCCGAGCGAATTGAAATTTCCGCGCAAGTCTGGTCCCCTCTCTGATTCGACTCAATCTTCGAAGAGGAAGACGAACGAAGATCGTTCGGATCGATACCACGATGATACGGAGTAACGGAAAGATCGAGTGGAGGGAAGATCGTTTCGATAAGCAATTCGTACACAGAGGGAGAAAGACTCCAGGGGAGTGACTGCCACGAGTGATCCTCTCGGTTGGGCCTTGAACGGCGGAGTATGGTTGCCCGGAGAATTTCGTGCGTCACAAATAATGAGAGCGGAGAGGAGAAGAAAGGTAGGACAAAGGAGGCGCAAGGTCGTGGAAAGAAGGAAGGTGAGGCGACGCAGGCTGCACAGGGGACGCCCTGAACGGCGGTGTCGGCGTGAGCGTCGGTTGGCGGCGTCGCGTCGACGGCGGCCGGTCGATGCCACCAGATGCCACTGTGGCGCTGGCGTCGCTCGGAAAATAAGCTCGCCCAAAAGCTCCACCGACTGCAGTAGCCCGGCATCCGTCGGCGCCGCGGCCAGGACGAAAATTTCCCGCGGTTAAAAAGATATTCCGTGCCACCGTGTCGTGTGAACCTCGATGGAAGCTCGAATGGCAGCTCGCTGGTAACCGAGAGGGAACTCGCGACGATCGACGGGCCCGTTCTCCGGCGTCGATCATCGTACGATCCTCGAGGTCGTTCGAGAAAGGTGAATCGAAGAGCGGCCGTGCCAGAACGAGAGAGAAAGAAAGAGAGAGATAGATAGATAGAGAGAGGGTGGAAAGAAAGAAAGAAAGAAGGAGAAGAAAACAAGTAGTCGACCATGAGGTGGCAGCCACTAACAGTGGACTGAAAGTTAGTCGGAGGAGGGCCTCGCGTTGACTGGCCGCCGCTGCGTGTGCCCACGCACCGGAAACGAGCGAGTTCTCGGTTCGATCGAGGCGCGGTGGTTCGCGAGATCGCGCGACAAATGTGCACGGAGGTGGACAGTGTGACATAGTGCGGCGAAGTAGGCGACGAAGACCACGGTGAGGGAGGAGAAGGCCAGCGAGCGAGGAACGCGGGAAGAGGAGGAGGTGGGACAGGATGCGGGGGCACAGGAAGAGGGCGCAGAGCCCCGACGATTTCTCTTCTTCTTCATAGGGGGTACCGTTCCTTCCTTTCGTCGCGGAAGCAATCGAGCTTTCTCTCGATCCGGAGCAATCCTACCGCGGGATCGGAACCAGCCTTCTTACAGGAGCTTCTTCGCGAATGAACGGGTCAGGGGGTGGTCGATCGCGGTTCAGGGATCCATTCGTATACCTCGACGCCTTCTAATTCGAACGACGGGGATTCCCGTTGGACGCGAAACGCTTCTTTCTCTCTCGAGTCGATCGTCTCGTACGATCTCGTTCGTTTTCACGATAGGCAACAATTGTACGCGAAAACTTGAGCAATAAAAGGACGTGATTTCTTTAAGAACCGGTGGCCTAGTTTCGAAGGGTAGCACCCATCGAGTGGATGTCGCTCGAATTTCCGGGACGTAATCCACGGTCGCGCGTGAAAAGGTAGAGCCTTGGATGGTTGACCGAAAACGTCGCGGGTTTCCTCTTTTGATTCCCTGAATGGTAGCTTCGACTTTTCCACGAAACGAAGAAAAAGCACCCGAGAGAAGAGCCCGATATGTATTTCTCATGGAGATTCAAAGAGCTCGCTAACGCGGAGGTCTCTTGAACCTTAAATTACGTTTTGCCGTTGAAAAGATCTTCGAGGTCCTCCATTGAGGAGGGCCAACCGAGAGGGACACCGATGCGCGCGCGAGGGCGAGGCGTATGTCCTGAATTTGAAAGGATCCTCCTCCTCCCTCCACCCCTACCCCCGCCCCACGGTTCATGTGCTAATTGCTGGTTAACAAAACAGGCCTGGCTGGTCCCATTTCCAAGCCCTGACGCAGTCCCTCGCCAATTGGATACTTCCTTTCACGCGGACGCGTCCACGTAATCAACGCGGACGCTTAATGCGGAAGCATGTTGATTTACGTCGAGTGCTTCTGTAAATGGAAGTCGGGACAGTTTGATCATTCGGGGCGGGGAACGAGTCCTCGTCGTTTCGAGCTCCTCGTAATCCCACTGAATCGAGCACCGTCCGTAAGGATTTCGCTGAAACGAGGACGATTCTTTGCGAAGCCAAACGAAACGGAGCTGAACGCCCTTCTCCCCTTAAATCGAATAAGTAATCGAACGCCTTCAAATATTCAGTTCGACGTAATTCCTGTGAAAAAATAATAGCGAATGTAATAAATAGAGTGTTTGGGGGTTCAATTTCGTATGACCTCCGTAGAGAGATTAAAGTGAATCAAAGGGATTTGGGAGGATTAAAGCCACTTTTAACCAGAGAAAAACGTTCTCGTTTGATACTTTGTATTTTAAGGTGAATATTAAGGTTCGACTTAGAGTTTGAATATAATGGTGGTTCTATGTGCTCGTGGGTGATGATGAGAGCAAGATGGGCAGGGTTTTCCGTTGGTAAAAAGATCTTTTGTCTCTTAAATCATATTCGGATAGGGGTTTCTAAACCTGAGATACTTCATAATTTCAGTGTCAAGGGGACATTAAAATAATGACGCGTCCGTGTAGTAAGCGTTGAAGTAAAAGGTAAAAAGTTGTTGCAGATCTAAATATAGCTGAATTTTTTTACTCCATTGTGGCTGCCGTTGCATAAAATGGGCAAAAATGTGATGCGACAAAGGGTAGCGAGGATGATTTCACGCAAAACACTTCTTTGAGCCCCTTTTCTGTCTAACTTGAGCTTTTCCTTGACTAACTTGCGGACACGAAACACGTCGAGTCAATAAAGGAACACAGAACACTTTACGACTGTGAAATCGAGTTTCTTTGCATTCTAACCTAAGAGTACAGGCCCAAAGCTGCAAGACACGTCGTGCGACAAAGTTAACCTTCCTTTTCTTTAATTTAAAATTTACACAGAACAAAAGTTCACATACTAAGTTTGAACATATAATTGCTCGATGAATTATGTTCAAATATTAATTGTACAAATCACAAAAACACACGAAGCAAAACGATTCGATTCATCTTTCGTTTTTCTTAGGATTTACTAATACTCCTCGCAAAGATTAAGTATACGCGATAACACAAGCTCAGTCAGAGCCTTCAAACTTCTCTCCGCGCTGTCGTCGTCCGTTCACCACCTTCCGCCGCTCGCCTGTTTCCGGAAGTTGGTAAATAACCGTCGCTATAAAAGTCCAGATAGCATAGCGCACGTTCCATTTAAACCGTGAGCAAAACAGACGGAAGTAGAAACTTGCCAGTAAAAGAGACTTCGGGCAAACGCGAAGCGCTAAGTTTTATCTTCATGAAGCTGGCCCGTTGCGTAAATCAGGACAATCCAATAAAACAAATCCGTAGTTTGCGGCCTAAAGTACGCGGAAGTGTCGAGTGTAGTTAAGGTTCCTGCTTCCACCCTTTCCAGAGTGCCAACAGGGACTCGAGCCACACTCGGTCGAAGGGAGAACAGACGAAAGGAGAGCGCACGATAATCTTTGGTCCTGTTCGCGTTCCCTTGGATTTATTATAAGGAGCTTGCGCGTTATCGAAGAGTTTTAAGGACAGGCTACGCCCGCACGGAGGCTGACGTTAGCGGGAATCGCCTGGAATTCAATAAACGACCGTCGATATTTCGCGATCCTGGAAACACGGGTCGCGTCATTTTTCAGACGGAAACCCCGCCATGGGAGTTTCTTAACTATCCACTTCAGGGCGAAAGCGTGAATCGCTCGGGTCGATTTCTTCCTGGTAACAAATGGATTTTCGTCGATCCGAATTCTGTTCTCGAAAAACCGGGATATCAAATTATTAGACGAATTTGAGATCGTCGTTCCTTTTAGAAATTTTAGGGACGAGTTTCATCTGAATTCTGTTCAAATCAATCCCTGTGGATGTAAAAACTCGCTGACTTCCCTGAACACTTTACGATAATTTGATATTAATAGACACTTCTTTAATGTTTTATAGTATACGCTAGAAATTAAATTAAACGATAGAACCAGAAATGTCAGATCGAGAGATGGAAACAATCGATTCATGAGGAATTTTTGTATCACAATGCTACAGTTTTCTCGTTGGAAGCCAGTCATTGAAAAAACGTTGAAACTCGGAACTCTGAAACTCTGTCGGTGCGAACGAAACTTCAAAAGGCCAATGCAACGCCTCGTAGATGGAATACCGTAAAACTTTCTCCAAATGGAATTATTCACCGGTTCCATTACAAGCAGACGTGAATGGAAAGCTCGCGTATCGTGTCGCTGGTTTATTGTCATGGTAATATCTTGCGACTAATAGTACGAAATTGGCACGTGCCAGTTGCAAAACTGAAGGGATGGCGATCCATGATAATAAAGAGTACGGTATTGCAGTGTCTTCGGAGGAGCGACTGTGAATATTGGAAGTCTCAAGGGAACGCATTACAATGTATGTTTGCATTTGTCTCTCTTTTGCTTCAGCAGATTGTTTCTTTCAATATTCGTCAAATTCGATATCTCTGCAATTTTTGTAAACACTTTAAAAGTTATAGTGGTAGTATCTAAAGTGAAATGGTTTTGGAAATATTCCTCCGTTTGCAAAGAGAGAAATGTTTGACTTAGAAATATTCGCACATACAATTGAAGCATAACGGAGGATCCTGGAAGTACAATCGATATTGGCTCAAGAATCCCAAGGCTTTCAAGGGATTTATCGAATCCCAATATGGAAGGCTGCGTTTTCTTAAAACAACACTGACATCGATATCATGAGATAGGAGCAGATTTGACAGAGCGTAAAGCTACAATAGAAATTACTTTAGAATTCCTCTGGTCACCCATGAGATTTGTCAAATCGAGTATGAGAACGCGAAAACTTGAGGATTTTCAGAGAAAATTGAGACAATTGATATTCTACTCCACTTCAAGTCATGTCGACTGTATTAACATTGTTAATCTCGATCTATGCTAAGATAACGCAAAAAAATCTCAGTTCACAACAAACCCAGTAAAAATCTTGCTGCCCAGATCGTTTACCCAGGATAATCTTCCTAAGCTAACCATCATCATCCTGTTTCAAGGTTTCTAAAAGCACACGGTTCACCCTCGAAGTTAAAAGCGCTCGAAAGAAACCCTCTCGCAGTAACCGTCCGTCAAAATATTCAATCGATCATAACCCTTGACCCGTTTCAAACAAGATCAGCACGAAATTTATAAACCCGTCCGATCTCTCGAGCAAGAGCAACCCTTGGCCTCCATTGAGAAAACTCGGTCCCGCGTAACGCGATACCAAAGCAAATGCCGTGCCGTGAAACAGGAGACCAATTCGCAGATCGTTTCGCCTCATCGACGTCCAACGCGACGACGGACAGCGAGCACGCCGAGGACGACGACGACGACGACGGCGACGACGACGACGACGACGACGACGACGACGACGTCAGCTAGGTGCATCCCTGAAACGATCACTGCCGTTTGTTCTCCGAGATGGCGGAGGAAAAGAAGAAGAAGACGTTACGGCAGAAGCTGCTGTTCTACATGACCGCGTTCTTCGTCATCCTCTGCGGCTGCAGCCTTCTTGCCTTCCTCTTCTTGGTCCCCTTCATCATCGACCCCGCCTTCACCACCATCTTCATGCAGTTCGAGGTTCGGCCAGCCGAGTGTATCACCATCGACGTTGAGTCCAGGCGAGGTGAACAATCCGGTCATCGTCGTTCACCAACTCTTCCTTCACACCCCTATTGATCGACGTGGTTGCATGCGATCCCACGTTTCGAAACGGTTCCCCTTTAAAATCGAGGTCCCATGTGCGCAACCTGCACGTGCTCTTCGTCGTCTCTTCGAGATTCTCAGAAATAAGCGATCGCTGGAAAGGTGAGACCATTCAAGTGACTTCTTGAGGATCTCGAGATAAGCGTTACGTACGTCCAGCTTTGGAGACTGTGGGGTTATCAGGGAGTTTGAACTAATCCTGTACCACCAGGTAATTGAAAAACTGAATCTAGTCAGTTTTCTTTTTGGTGGAAGGAAAACAAGTGAATGTAACAGAAATATATTCCGCTTGAAGTTTAATTTTTTTCATTCTTCCGTGCAATTTCTTCGATAAATTTCGATCATTGTAGGCCGTTCCATTAGCATAATTAAGCATCCTATGACGCTTTTATCGTAGGCGTATTTGAACGTTTCGAGTAGATTTCATCTCGACCTATTTGATACACTTCTTTCTAACGATCCTTTGATCTATACAAAACGTCGATGATAACACGAATCGTGTTTCTCTCTGTACTTATTACTTTCCTACCCCTATGCACTTTCTCGATATTTTCTCGTGTGTGTCGCAGACGATACAAGCACCGTGTGAGATTAAATGTCAGGTGTTTGGTGTGTTAAGCGAGAGAATAATATTAAGAATATCTACTCTTTTAGTGGATAGAAAGCGTTAAAAAGAAAATTACCTTTCTTTAGCTATACATTTCGCATTTCGCAATATTTATCTCTTTCAAATACGTAGCACAGGATTTCATCGTGGACCATCGAGACTCGAACTGAAAGCTTTCTAGTCTTTCATAGAACACTTAATTGTTTCTTGTCCGATCGATGAACGAATCCAATCGATGGATAACCGAATAAAATCTGAAAGGGAATCCAACTCCAACTAAAACTTCCTGCACTTTCACCAGTGCAAAGTTTCCAAGTTCGTAATTAATTTTCCAGGCCCCATCCAACGCGAAGTGCCGCGATTGCCAATTAAATTTCGCTTAATTAGCCAACGTTATTGTTTTTTTAAATGTACATCTCAAGTTCGTCTGGCGAAACTTGCCGGCTTCCGTCGAGAACGTTTCGCCGTCGATCTTGCCAACCCTCGAACGAGAGACCTGGAGTGATTTCGAGACGCCGTTGAAAGTATGTAATTCGTTATAAACTCGGAAAAGCCAGGGATACATATGCAAAGTGCGACGGTGTGTATAAATCGATTCTCGTTCCAATTCACGAAATAGGGTCACCGGCTGAATAAACGATTTGCGTGAATGATTGAGAAAACTATTTCGAGACGGGCCGAGTAACGAGGGTTGCTTTGATAGACAGCCGTTCGACAGTTCGCGCACCGAGTTTAATAATCCACATCTGATCGCAGATACGGAGGCAATGACATTTAATTTAATATTCGAGAGGGGCGATCTCGAGTTCTCGGTCGGCAGACGTTCGACCTCCGTCGATTATTTAAGAAGGGCAGAAATATCTGCATAAACGAGCCGACATCCCCTAAATCGATGTCGTGACGTTCGAATTATATTTATTCTATCGCGCAGGAATATTTCATCGTAACTTTTATCTGTCGAAGGTAAAACGAATTCTTTAATTAATGACGATTCGTTTCAGCGACAATTTTAAGAAACAATTCATACGTAGTCCTCTATGTTAGAGAAACATATGATTTTTAGTGAAAACAAATTTCATGAATAATTTATCAGTGTCCTACTACACGGTAGTTTCTGCTGAACACAGTATGCATGTGTCAGAAGAAAATACACCATGAATTTCTCGAATACAGCTGGACAGCACGCGATCCAAGCCTTGCGGAGAAATTGATTCACTCGAAACGTAAAAAAACCTGCCGAGAGTGCACGAGAATATTTTCATACTTTCCAACGACTCTTCTCGCATATTTTAATCGCGATCAGAAAAGGGTTTGCAATAATATTGAAATTCCCTCTCCACTTCTCACGAAACTACATCAACATAAATGTGAAATATTAGAGACGCGTATCGCGACATCTTTCCGCTGTTATGGAACGATTGCTCATTTCGATCGCGAATGTTTGATACGAGTGACACGCTTAGATATCGCTCCTGTAACCGTTTGCACGCGAGTGTTACTTTTATACGCGTTCGTAGCTGTTGTGATAGCTTATTGATTTTGTCGTTGTGCCATCTACTTGATTAAAAAAGAAAGGGTATGCAAGACAAAACGATCATCGCAAAAGGAGGTTCACGTGGCGATTTTATGCAAATAAAATTGGTACTAACCGCGAGACACAAGTCACGGGGAAAATTACGATTGCGCTTTGCACGGGTAACGAGAAACGATAACGTCGTACACTTATTCGACGCAATATAGTGAGATAAGGCATCGATGTTTCTCGTGTTCACTTCAATAATTCTATTACTGTACTAGTCTCACAATATAATAGTTGAGAACTTCAGTCTCTGAAAAACATTGACGAAATTTGATCATTTCACGTTTCTACCACGAATCGAGTGCTTTCAATCGAATTGAAAAGCAATTATTCGCCATAGAATTAATTGAATAATCAACCGTCTCGAAAGTCTGATTTCCGGCGATATTTCCAGCGGGATACAGCGGTGTTGATTTTCATGGAGACGAGATTTAAATAGCAGGGTTAAAACGGGAGGGAAGAACGGTCGATAGAACGGGTGAGCTTCCTCGGCTGTGAAACGTTTGTGCCGCGTGTGACGGGGTGATTAGCTGCACGTCCAATACGTCAATCAACTTTTCGAGTGCCCTGAAAAACCACGTGGCGGTCGTAATGCTCGTCGACGATATTTCTCTAACCCTACGAATTCATCTATCAAGTTATACTCGAAGATCACGCCTTCGATCCTCTGGTGGGCGTAAATAATTTTCAAGGAAAAAAACTCTTTCCCCCACGAACAGATGACAATATTCAAACAACGCAGAAGCTTGGACGTTCCTCTGAATAATTAGCCGGTTATTTACGTACGATACTATCGATCGCCATTGAAAACGCACAACTCTGCTGTCCCTATGAATGTTTGATAGTTACAAAACACGCGATCGATTGTTCGTACTCGCTGCAACTGACACGTCAGAAGTTCTGCAAACTCTCAGCGTCCATTTCGTCGTAAATATTTGAAAAGATACACCGAGAATCATTCGTTGGATAAACACTTGTCCCTGCAATATTTAAGAGGTGTACGAACCCCTTGATCAAGCTCCATTTCTTGAACTGCGTATTTATAAAAATATCAGTCCCCGTAGACGTTCGTGGCCTAATAATAACTCTGAAAATCTCCAGTCTCCCCTTCGCGTCGCGTTGAAAGCGTGTATCACCCTCCTCTCGGTAGGGTGGGACTCCTCCCGATCGATTCGAAAAGTACAGACCTTTCCGGCCGGCCTCTAATTAACGTCTAGACGCATCGTCGCGAAATTGTGCGAGGCTAGAATCCGGGCTGCGGATCGATGGGAACGATCGCGATAAGAAACGGGCTCCGCAAATTGGACGTGTCGCCTGGAAGCTCGGTAAACGACGGCGTTATCGATATATCGACGTAATAGCGCCGCTAGAGAGCCACTAGACCGAGACGAGGCTAAGATCGACGCAACTGGTGTCTTTGTATTCACGGCATTCGAGCCGGTCTCGAGCGATCCGAACGTGTGCCCGCCTCTGTGCTCCTGCCACCCACTGTGCTCTTTCGCTCTTTCGTCACCCTCGTCGCTTACACTTCAGGTACTCTGTCGAATGCCAGCGGCCGTGCGCTGCAGGGATTTCGCCGACGTTCGAGTGCTTCGACGTCTGCTCGTCGGGGTGCACACGTCTGCGTATCCTTCGTACACGTTCGACGACGCCTGTCGATGCGCCACATTTAATGTCGCTCCAGGTTTTTACCCTTTGCAAATATTGTAATTGATATTCTACCGTTTCATTGAACGATACAATTGAATTGCGAAATGCGAAATGTATCGATGTAGCGATATTTCGAGTATTCGTGTCCTGAATGAAATTCCAGAAGTGTTGATACGTTGATGTGTAAATGTACTTTCGTTCCTCTGGGCGCTTTGTATCTTAGTGCTGGTTACCGTGGTCGTTTCATATTTTATTAATTATTGTAGTTGCCACTTCTCCTCTTCGTAGGTACCATCAGTGGACTTTTAATCTTCTCGTGTATTTCTACCATTTTATATTCACGTAGTTGAGACTAAATTACATCGCGCAGCGGATGGAATTTTCGTGCTCACCGTTCTCTATAAATCTTGTATGAATATTGTTCGTCCAACGCAAACACTTGGAATGCGATTGAACAAGTAAGAACGGTAACTATCAACAAGGCTATTACGCATGCATAACTGATGCCACGTAATAGGATTTCAACGGGAACACGAACTCGAGGGCAAATTTGCGAAGGGAAGAAAGTGCACGGAAGTTACGGTGCCACGCGAGAACAATCTAGCGACCGAGATTAATTAACAATTCGAATTACGTTGCCGCGACGCTGTGCTGCAACAATTAGTACGCCAGCGCAGGCTCGCAAACAGTTTTGTAGCCCGTCGCTTTCAGGAACGGGCGAGCAATACAATTTCGCTAGCCTGTGAGAATCCATTTAAAATTCTCGTCGCGGTTTCATTCAGATTGCTCAAAAACTCGAATTTATGGAGATTCTGTTTACCCTCCCACGATAAAACTATCGTCCCGCGTCTATCGATCGCGGTTCTTCGTTCGAAATCGTCGAATTTCACGCTACCCGTACCTGGGTCCGAGCACAGCAACGCTCCCCGAGAGCACTCGAATCGTAATCACGCGCGTTTTAAATTGGAAACTCGCGAAATTGGACGTTATCCAAAAATGTGACCCGGTACGTCAACTACATCATTGCTGGAGTTTGCCTCCGCGAAAGTTTCCCGAGGTGGAAGACGAGGTCAGGGCGAGGATTTCGTAACCTGCCTCAGGGACTCCGTCGAGAACTTTGCCACGGTCTTCTTGTTCTCGAGAATCTCGAAGAAGTCGCCGTGAATTCTTCCTCCCTCGTCAGCTTCGCTTCCTTCTCTCTTGCCTCTCCCTTAAACGATTTATGCGTTCAATTCCCGAGCTTGCTTACTCCCCTCGCGTCTCTTCGCTATCTCCCGCCTTACAATATCACTCGATGTACGCCGACAAAATAACGCAGAACCTTCGTTACTTGTCCAACGTTGTAACACGTAGTCCGTTCAATTCGTGAGACATTTTCTCGGCGTTCGCGTGATATCCCACGTTTCTCATCACGTTCGACACCCTGAAATCTGCTACCCTGGTGATTGACGAGCCCCCACGAGAGTCCATGAACGACCCGTTGAGTCCAGGTACGAGCAACTGCTCCTGGACGTCCTGCAGAGAAGGTTGCACCAAGGAGCTGTACGATTGCACGCAAATACGCGTCAACTACAAGCTGCCGACGAACACGTCCGAGGACAGCGACGGGGAGGGCGAAGGTACAGTCGGAGGTGTCGAGGATGACGAGGAGAGAGCGACGACGAGAAGACCGCGTTACGAGCGCTCCCTGAAGGAGTACGATTACATCGAGGACTTCGAGGAGGACTTCGCCGAGGACGACGAAGCAGGACTGCCGAAACCCTTCCCCACAGGTACATGGCAACATCCTCTGACGTAACACGCCTACACCCTTCCCCTATACGCGATGGACGATTATTTAACGGTCGAGACACGAACGCTGGATCGTTCGTTTAATAGCAATGACGAAGATTGGGACATTCTATATAGAACGTAAAGGTAATAGAGGATTGTCTCGTTTGGTGGAAACGTGACGGTGCGTTGGACGTTTATGAGGCGATCGCACGAATGTATTAATGAATTGAGATAAGAAGCGAGGGGTGGAAAAACTCTCGCGTGGCGTTTCTAGTACCGATGCTCTTCTTAACGGTGGACAGTTGTGCGTGTTTACCACGGCCAACAAATGTGTTTGTCGTTGCCCGTCAAATTCGTTTTCCTGCGTCTAAGTAGAGAATCATGTACGAAGACGATAAAACACCGGCGAACCCACACGGCTGTCCCTTCGACCCAGTTCCTAAATGTCAAAACGCGCACCCCCTCGTGGAAGCGCGCCGCGAAAAGACTTGGCCAGTGGGATGAGAGGTCGGGTGGCTAGGGCAAACAAGAACGGACCAACCACCGTGCAACACGTTCCACTAACGAAACAGCAAAATTCATTATCGCTCGAATCGGCGTGGCCTCTCGAACGAGGGGAAGTTTCGCGAACCGTATTACCGCGCGAGACAGACTAACAACGTCGGATTTCGCCCTTTTCCGATCGTAATACACGACACGTCCGTTGACGGGAGGGCGAGGCGACTGGATGATAACGAGGCGAAGTTCGCAGGGCTCATGGGCAACGACTCCGAGTGGTACTTCACCGGGGCCAAGCTGTTCCCCAACGTAAAAGGCTGTGGATACCCTCCAAAAGTGAATTGCAGTAGTTTCTACATGCAGTACGCCGTCATAGGGCAGAACTTTAGCTGTTACTACTCGAAAGTGGACCCGGGGATAGTCATCAGCAACCTCGACATGTGGGAGGTCTCTCTACGTTTTTTCTACTCCCCCGTTTTACGTGTCGCCGTGAAAAGATGGCCCTCTTAAGTCAAATAAAACGGGATATGTTTTATGAGCATAACGCATTGGGGCTCTTGTACACTCGGGGGTAGGTGTGTTGCATGAAAGTTTTCAAGCTGCGAGTGTTCCATTTCTCAGCTACGTACAGCGTGTATTCTTCGAGGAATTAGATTTAGAACAAATTAAAGTGATAATAGTGTCTTTATTAGACACTGTGTTAAATCATCGTTTCCCCCTTTAAGATGGCCATCGTTCTCAGCGACACCCTGTATGTATTTCGTGTCTGTACGTGTACTTACTTTGCATTTTCGTAGCGTCTGCTGCGTAAAGTGCTCGTTGGAGCGGAACGTTGTTGCACTTGCGTATGCAGCGCGGTTGCACCGACGTCTGACTCGTATGTGTATAATTCACTTGGCTTTACTTTACGTTCCACGTTTGCTCTCTATTACACCCCAAGGGCACGAGGATATCCTTCCCTCTCCTCCTTTCTCATCCTCGTTCTCCCTTTCATTTAGGACAATTTCAGTGGAATGAAATAGAATTACTATTATTATTATTATCTCTTGCTCGCATTCATGGGTATTTGCATAACCGGTTCGAAGAAACAGTTTTTCCCGAATCTCGATCTTCTTTAACGAGGAAACGAATGATACGTGGTGGTACGTGTGCTGAATTTAAAAGTAAACCTTCGAGTGAAACGTTAAAAGAACTTCTCAATAAATCAGAGCATTCTAAGCAATGCCATCGTTGCCTCGTGCGAACGAGGTATCCTTCTTCAGTCTCTTCAATTAGAGGAACCGACTTCGACGCGTCGGATCGACATCGAGCGAGGCGAGGGATCGAATCTCGTCGCAGTGACGTATCCTTTGCCACGCGGTGTAACCCGGTTACCGCGTTCTAGACACCGCCGATTTACGCCTGGTGCTTGCACGTACAAGTCACGCGAAAGTGGTCTCTTTACGTGTGCGACTTTCGTACGAGTTTGCCGCCGATAGGAACGGTCGGACCGTGAATCGATACTGCGGGTACCTATTGAGGACGTAGCGCATTATGCAGGGAACACCGTGTTCCCGTCGTCCCTACCCACAGTAAATGGTTAAGTGCGTAACAGTGCCTCGTTATTAACGGAGATCCGTATCTGGTTTAATTGGGATACAAAGCTCTGGAGTCGCGTGCTCGAGTAATTGATAGGGACTGCATCGACGGCATCAATGAGCAGAAACGAAGAAGGAGGACGATTGCGCGCCTCGAGTTTCGCCAATTTGATGTCCCGAAAGATGAAATTGAAAAGTACTGAATCGAATGAAAAGAGTAACGAGAATATAATTGCGCTATGGAAACTGCGATGATCATTTCATCGGATTGAAGGAAGAAGAAAACGGTTTTAACGTAACCACGTAGTGCGAGACTTCTTTAACTTGCAATTTGCGAATATCGGATAAGATTGTAAGACACTGAGTTATCGCAAATTTTATAACATGAAAAAACGAAAAGAAGAATTTATATATATATATATATATATATATATATATATATATATATATATATATATATATATATATATATATATATATATATATATATATAATTTATAATTTCGTCATTGTACATCACGGTGTAACAATCGCGTAGATCTATCCGGTAAGAGTAGACGGTCTGAAAAAATTACTAGCGCAAATTGCCGCGCAGCGTCGATGAAAAATAACAGAGAGCTGTTAAAAAGAAACAGACGTGTCACGGGTGGGAAGAGCGCGATCCAGCCTATGTATCTCGGCGTGTGGAAAACGATTTTCCGGCAGCGCGGGGCACAGTGGAATTCCGTTACGTTTACGGAAACGTAGCCGCCTCCACGGTGGCGAACAATGCGTTTCAACCGGGCTGAATGCCCGGCTCGACGACAAAGACGGAAACCATCGTGCCCGATGAAACTCGCGCCGCGCTGTCCGGAAGAAAAGAAAATTTCTCGTTCACCCGTTCTCCAGCGGTGCAGCGGGATTGAATCCGCGCGAGCGATGGAGACACCAAGGGTTGAAAGAGAGCGCGCGCTCGTTCAGCCTGTTATAAAGCGACGATAACATCGTGGATCCGTCTCTGGGAGAGCTCGCCGCTTTTACCGCGGTACGTGTGTCACTTTCGTAAATTAACGACGCGCTCGAGACGCGGTTCGGACCGTGCGACGAGAAAATTCGTTCGTCGTTACGTGGGACGATAAGATCGAGATTTTGGAAAGAGCTTTCTCATCGAGGAAACGAAGCAATATAAAAATGATTTTATTCCAATGTACACGCGATAACTCGATCCTTGATCCTCTCGATCCTCCCCTATATTCCTCGATGTCGTAGAGAATTATAAGCTGGCTTCGAGCGTACCTCTGGTTCCATGCGTCACGTGTTCCCCGCAGGTGTACATGAATCTGGTGTACGCGTTGGCGATTCCGATACCGTCTTTCATAATCTCGGTGATATACATCTTCATCGCCTACTTCAAGATCTACAACAAGGGCGACAAGGACAAGATGTCGGGCAGCGATAAGGGCGAGGACGGGGCGGAAGGCGATGGGAGTAACGCGACACCCCTGCCGCTGACCAGCGGCGCCCTTACGCCCGGCAGCGAGGCGTTCAGGGAGAACCTGGCAAGCTTTGGGCATCACATGAAAGTCGCCATGGCCGACGACATCAGCAGGGAGAGCCTGGATGGGATACCCAACTCGTACTCCATTCAGGGGTAAGCGTGAACCTGAAACACCCGAGGGTGTACATTTCACTCGAGCGTTCGCTGGAACCGGAACTAACAGCGGCTGGTTCTTGTCTAACGGCATCGAATCTCACAATAGGGATTTCTTTCGTGCAAATCTGTCAAACTGACTAAATAAAGACTGACGCAGCCACGTGGGAGCGTGATTGCCGATACGAAAGCGCACGAGTAAAACGGCGTCCGTTTTGTGCTCGTTCGAAGCGAATACTCGAGTGAATGTACATGTTCCATGCATTCTGTTCTAGTCCGTTTTCTGTCGATTCCTGTGCTTGTTGCTGTCTTGTACTATTGAAACTGTGTACGTTCTGGGGTGTGGCTTGAAGGGTATGGAGGGTTGTCAAGTGAGTTAGAAATTTCGAGGCACCAAAGATGCAGGGTTGTTTGTCGAAGTATTGGAATTGATCTAAAAGAAATAGATAACTCGTATCAAATGGCTGTCACATCGAAAGTAAAATACCATACGCATTTCGAAAGAGGCTCGGAGAATTTGCAATGCTGAATTGGTGGTAAGAACGGGATTTCACGCGTCAAATATCGGCGACCAGTTGTTTCTGTCGTTACAAGTAATAACGTTACACCGCAGCTAATAGTCAGGGTTTAGTCGAGCGCAAATAAGCGTCGATAATGGAGCACTTGGACGGCTTTGAGCGGCTCGCCTTGGCATTTAGAAAACCGCGGGGCTTCCGGTCAATCTGTAAACGGAAAAACGCTAGGGTTTAAAAGAATCGTTAATTCCATCGAAGTGATCGCTTCAGTGATGAGCTTCTATTCTACACGAACAACTTCCCTGGCGATCTATCCACTTCGAACAGAATATTACACAAGCATACGAGCTTGACTAGAGCTTCCTTAAGGATATAAATAAAAAACATCCACAATATTTAAAAACGAACGTGTATCAACGTTCAAATTGCAGTTACACAGTACAGAATTGTCCTTTCACGCGAGGCTCGAAGAAGAAACGTAAACCGGTGTTCTTTGAACGCTTTCTTCGTTGCGCGAGGATTAAAAAGTAAGAAACACTTTCAACACTTGTACAAGAACCACTAGATTATATCATAATCCGTTATCAACCCGTTTCTTACACATTCGAAACTCTGTATTCGACCGTTCATCGTCCATCGACCAGCATCTCTCGCGACTTCGTAAAGCGAAACTCTCGCACACCTCGAAACATCGATCGAGCCGCTGCGAAATCGTAGACGAGATTCCATCGCGCCGCCAAAAAGCCCATTCGTGTGCAGGGGCGTCGAATGCAATCGAACGCTGAGTCCTTGTCGTGGAAACACGAGTATCGAGCGGCTTTTGTGCGCGTGAACAAGCATAAAATGCGCTCGACGAGACGAGCGTGTGTCGCGGATCGTATATAAATATCCGTGGCCAGGCTAGCACAGCGGAGAGCGTCGATATCGGATGATTACACGGTCAATTTCATCGGTGACCCGCGACAAACCGAAGACATCCGATGACCCGGCGATAGCTGCGCAAACATTGCGAACCGCGCATCGGATTCGATTAGCCAAATTCCCATCGACTTGGATCTGCGTCCACGATGATCAATTGGCTTAACGCCCTGGTCCAAACCCTTTCGTTCTGTGATCTTTGACCCGGTATCGCGGATCTGTCGCTGGGTAATTCGTTGCGTGAAACGTCGCGTGTTCTCGCAGTAGAGTATCGATTGGATGGATGGTGTCGGGTTCATTGCGCTCAATTGATCGATCACTCCATACGTTCTTAATGATAGAGGTTGTAGAGCAAAAGATTTTCGCTCGATTCTAATTTTACAATGTATCGGGTAAATATTACGTAGCTGGGTTAAGTGGTAATTATCTTCAATATCATTTTGATTAATGTTATCTTCGGTTACATAAATGTGATAACAGCTGCAAATGGATTAAGTGCTTGAGAGTTTCGTTGCATTGAATTACGTATACTTCGTTGCAATACGGTTTCGTAATTAATTTGGTGAGCGAACGCTTGGAAAGTACAACATCGTTTTTTATGGCTATCGGAAAATAAATAATTCAGTTTTCTATTGAATTTATGGAAGCAATTACTGCCGAGACGCGAACGGATATCATCGATAAAATAATATCTACACGGTTCGAATGACTCCGTTTCTAAGCAAAATAGCGTCTCTGTGCACTTTGTGCTCGCTTTTTTAAATACACAGGATCGAGTCGTTTAGAAGTGTGTACACAAAAGACGCCTACGCGATCGTCTTGATCAAATGTACATTGTACGGGTTCGTTGATTCTCGATGGATTGTTTGCCGTTCATCGAACGCTCGAACAGCTTTGTGTTTCGAAAACAAATGTATCGACAAAATTTGTAAATACACCTCTTCGCGATTCGATGAATCGATGAAAAAAGTTACCTCTTGTTTGCGAGATAATGGCGCGTTCAGTCCCGACACTGGCTACGCGAAAGAAATATCTGCACAAACAATTACAATCGATACTATCTGATTTAACGACGATGGAAACTGATGCAAATTTAACGAATCGTCGCCTGAAAAATGCGCATAGTGGCGCACAACGTGCAGCACAAGTCAATTAACTCTAACCACAACTGTAATTCTATGAAACTCTGCTGGCTTTCCACTGCAGTTCTCATCAACAAGAATCAACGAAATATCAATTTCTGCTTCATTCTTCTCTCTTGATAATCTATGTCTTATCTAAACAAAATATATTTTTTGCCACTTAGTCACAAAGAAATACCAACAAGATGCCCACGTAATTTCTGTCGATCATAGTGATTTCGATACTCTGAGAGTTTCTCTTGAAACGTTCGACTTCGCGAAGTTTTCACCGCGGCAATAATAGTTTTTGATTGCACCTTCGGAAACGGAGGCCAAGAGGAGAGTCTTGATCTTCAGCAAGATCGTAGAAATTATAAAAGTAAGAAATTACGCTGGCCGCGTAAATAGCAAAAGTTCCACCGGGACTGGGGAATAGGAAACTTTATTCGCCAGACTAGCAGTCGCCAGGGTTTTTCTCGGCCGCTATAAATGGTGGAATGCTTTGACTCGTCGAAAGAATTATTCGAGTGCGCCGGGAAGAACGGAAATTATGATTTACCTTCCGTTTCTTAGCTGTCGAGAGAAGTTGCTGAAGATTTATATCGAGAATTTCACGGAACTCCGTCGATCCGGATCGATCGAGCCTCCTTGCGAGCTAAATGAAACTTTCATACGCCACGATTGTTCGTAGGTTTAAATATTTAACAGCGACGATTTCGATAGAATTTATTGTCGAAAGTTTCAAGACATGGGTTGGCTTACGGTGATACATTTTGTAGTAGCTATACAAATTCTTATCGAATCCAAGTGCAGCGAATGTATTGGTAAAGTAAAATAGGTTTCGTAAACGTATCCAAACGAGAGAGATATCGCAATTAAAGTGAGAAATGTTCAACAATTTGGTATCTATGGTGACAGCGCGTAGCACTGTATTTCTCCATACAGAGTTTGTGTTTGAACGAGGAATGAACAAAGTGGCGTCTTGCAGTCTGTGATGGAACAGTCGGATTACTACAAGATGATTCAAAGCATGTGTTACTATCTAAATGAATCATTTAATTAGTTTCTCTAATTACAAAAGATAGGTAACACTTTCATATGGAAGTGAAAAAGTTTATATAATCTTTTTACTAATATTTTCCGAATATTTTTCAAATCGAACTTGTCTTTTGAGAGATCCAATATTCTGATGCGCAATCTGAGAATCCCTTTCCACGCTATTCTGTCGTATCGTATATCCGCACGCTGTATGAATGAACGCGAGGTTTTCTCCGATGATCGAATTGAATCAGAGACCACGCGCAAAATCGATCCGTATTATTTCGGCGTCAAATTCGTTACCAAAAGTAAAAAACAATGACTAACTGCGATCGTTTATGTTTCTGAATGTGGTGGAAAATTGAACGTTTAATAAATTACATTCACGTGCGCTTTTGAGTGTAGAATGAAAGGAAAGAGTTTGCCCCTCGGGTTCATTGCGAGCCCTCCAGTTTTATTGAGAAAAATAGAATCGCTGTGAAACGAGCCCATCGAACAAAGCAGAAAAGAATAATACCGTTGTCGGCTTGCCAAAAACCGCTGCTGAAGCTTACAAAGGAATTATTCCTTCAGGCTGTCTCACAATTAGGTCTTGCTATGAGGACTACAACGACAATCGAATTTAAATCGTTAAACGATCCTTCAATTATCAAATAATCGCGTCATCTCTTATCTTTTTCAATCGATGACGATACGATGCGAACGATTCTACCGCGGCTACGTTATTCGAATTCTCTACGAGAATTAACTCGTTTGAATTTTCTTGAACGAGTCATTTAAAGAGGTCAGTTGACAACGATCGATCTGACCATTTCCTCGTCAAAGATTCGAATTGCTTTAATAGGAAATTCCCATCGGCTTTTCGGTATCCCACGACGATCAATTTACCTGCCGCGATGTGATCAATTTCTCTCAGAAGTGGCGTATCAGAATTCGAAGTGCAGCGTAATTAGTTGGCGGTCGTGATACCAGAATTAACTCCCAATAGATTTCGTTTCTCAAAGATTAGAAATTTATTTTCGACGTCGAAACTTTTCGAATCGATATTATTATTAGCTTCTACAGGATTATTTTGTCTAGAACATTTAGGAACGATAATATCATATTTTTTAAACGATCGCATAGCAAGAGCTTCTACTTCCATGTTTCGCTGCAAAAAATATTTTATCTCAAGTCATTCGTACAAAGATATCTTCAAATCTCTATCAACTGTCCAGCACTACCGATTGCACGAACGACACCAGCTCATACTCGCTATCTGAAATTACACGAATCCACGCATCAGTTTGTTTAACGTTCGCAACAGCCAGCAATACGATGGACTGCCAGTTGAACGATAATACCGTCCTGGATTCTGTCCTGTTTCTGGACGCACACCGACGTGTTTATTTAAGATCAGCTGTCAGATCCACTGCTGTTACTACGACATGATATATTGGCATGGACGTTTCATTACGTATCAGTCGAAATAGAGAACAACGGCTGACACGACACGTTGGATTAAAATATATCAATTTAATGCTTGGTCTGCTTCGTTTTTCGAAGATCACTAAAGTCAATGTTGCACCCGTTACAAGCGATGACAACATTTTTCGAGCTCCTCGACAGATTACGACAGATATCTGCGTTGACAGTAGAAGGGGTGGATTTTTTCGTTAGATCGAAATCAAACTTTATGCGGGATGCGTGAGCGAAACTACTTGCGAAACCAGGCAAGGACGCAAGCATCGATTCCGACCTAACCATCTCCGCCCCAACCTCGAGCCTAACTTGAACAACTCACCCCGTTTCCACTTTCAACTTACTCTTATCCCTTCCTGCGCATACAGACTGTGAACCTTCCAGTTTTCTTTTCCTAGGCATACCAAGTATTCGTGGTCATCTACTTTTCGAAGTCGCAAGACGCCTCTCGTTTCATTCATGTTCTTTCCTTTCTGTTTCTCGAACGTCTACAATATGTACCCTTTCTCGTACGATTGTACTACATCCACCATGCGAAGTACATAACGCACCATTGAAACACGCCTCGAGCCATCGAAAATCCAACGATTACGCAAGCACATTTCACTTTCCATTTCCTGGCTAACTTTAGCCGCTCTCGCGGTGTCCATGATCAATAAAATACGGATTTTAATACATGAAATTGCTCGTTAGCGTTACGTCGATCGATAGCGGCGTCCTCGTTGAGCGTCGGAGTGGCCTCGACTCTGGGCATCGTGCTTGTACACCATCCCTAACATTAACACGCTGTTCGATTTCAAACTTACAGTTCTATTCTCTCGACTCATTACCCTCCAATCCATTGATCCCCTAACAGTGGCTGATTTCCGTTTAACGGTCACCTCGGACATAGCGGTGCATAGATACAACGCAGAGGAACTGGTCTCGTTTTTGGCAATCGATAAACCGCGTCCAAATTCGACGATTTTCGACGTCGAACAGTGTGTACACATTTTGATCAATAATACGGCACCCCTTTGCGTTGGACTGGTTCCGATGCGAGCACCAAGTAGAGCATGCGCCCGATAAACATTAAGGGATCGCCTGTCGCCCCTACTTTCGAAACGATTAATCGTTTCGCGGCTGTACGATCGTTTTGATCTCTGCTCGCCACGTTCACCCTTGTTGATTTCATTTCGCGCGAACAATTAGGGTAATTTGTTCCAAGTTCGACAAATTAAGGGTATACTTTATGTATATGCATCGCATATTAAGCGTATATCGTATTATGTTCTCCTTGAATATTTTTAACTCTGAAAAATCGAGGTTAAAGTATTGAAATTTTGTACAGAGCGAATTGTACGAAATCGAAAGGTGAACGATATTACACCGAGAATGAATTTCATGCTGCACTCTACGGAGGTTTCTTTGATCGGTGCCCTACTGTTTGAGGCCAGATTACGAGAGCATTCATTTGCCTAACTGTTTAAGACTATCGGCAAACTTGGATTATCTCTTGATCGTCGTCGACGGTGAGCTTTCTAGAGACACTAAAGGTCTCTAGGGCTCTCTAGGGACGTCATTCAATTTGATGATAAAATTATTTCACGGCATGCAAGAGAGCTATTAAAATTATAGGACCGCTATTAGTGGATAGTGGCATTAAGCAGGCATAGAAGCATTTTAAAGAAATTTTCTTTACAACATTTATTAGAATCTCACGTGGTACAAATAACTTACCGACTAATTGAATCGTCGATGATTCGTGTAAAAAGAAAAAGGAAAATAATGGAAAATGTTTGCGCGACGAAGAATAATCACAGCGATGTTGACTAACGTCCGTACGCCTGTTTCAGAAACTTGAGCAAGACGATGACGACGAGTATCTCAACTCCGCCTGGGCCGACGGCGGCAGTCTGAAGCGGCACTTTCAAGGTCTGAACAACATCTCCTGGAAGCCGCACTAAAAAGCGGTGGCCCAAGATTGGGTATCTAGAGGAAGAGAGCGTGAGAGGGACGAATAATTTCTTCGACTCGTATCTCGTTCAAGTTATCGACCGCGAATGCAGCCAATATTCTCTCGCCGACTACTCGGAAACGGAGGACGGGAGTTGTAAAATTAATAGAAAAACCGCAATGGCGATACAACTTCAGGTATATTTCCACGAAGTGAACCAGTGGTGCACGATGCTCAACGTAAGAGTTTCGTAAGGAACGGGCGTCGATTTGCGTCCAATTAAACAAATAATAATATATATATATATATATGTAAAAAAATATATTCACGTCGGCGTTCTCTCCTCGAAGCGAACGGAAAGGACGAAGACACAGGAGGAAACGCAACGAGTAGAGTGATCCAGAGTGTCTGTCCCACGACGAGCAAAGACAGAACGAGAAGAGTGTTCCGATATACACGCCACAAACGCTATCGCATAATACTGTCCCACACTGTGTACGCGCTAATTATTATCCAATAGAGATATAACGATATTTTGTGACAGACTTTTTTCTACTCGACAACCGCCCGTGGTCGCGAGCACCAGCGAGACCGCAACCTCTCAGCCTCGCTGATCGATTAATCCGTCGGCGGCTCGTGTTTTTTAGCCTGGTCGATCGCGACCGGACGCTATAAGGTCGGACGATCGGCCGCTTGGCGAGGATCCAGCGTGGAAACGTAACATTTGGATTCGTTGCCGATATTCCGGCGCCTCTGTGGTCCCCGTCGTGTCGTAGAGGGTGCTTCCGAGACACAGCGGCGGGACTCGCAGGACAAACTCTCCCTGAGCCACCCCCTTGGAAGTCATTCCGTTTCAGAATTTTACGACCCTTCTACTCGATGGTCAAGAGAACGAGTATCAGACGGACGCTCGCGCGAGTCACTCCTGGAAACATTTGCGCAAACGTAGAAATCCTGTAGAGGAGGTATAAACGTTCGAATTAAGCCTGGCGAGGGGCAGATCGATTCTCGCGGACGTCGCTGCGTCGCGTCGCCTCGTGCAGAGGGTACGCTAGGCCTCCGTTCGCGCTGTAACACCCTGACGACGTCAGGCCCCGTCGCAGCCGTTTCCATCGAGGCCCGCTGTTCAAACGTGAAACGAGACGGCAGTCGTTTCCCGCGGGTTGAACGTTCCGGTGGAATCGATCGCCAACGAAGAGGAATATATGCAATGAAAAACGGTCACGCGACCCGCTCCTCCTCATCGTGATAGAAGTCGAGCGAAAGCATTCCTGCCCATTTTTCCGATAGCACGCGCCGAGGAAGACGACATACACACACACTGGTCCCCTTCGCACAACCGGCTGACTCTGGTTCACTCGGCGAACGGAACGAGCGAGGGACGTAGAGAAACGGCTGTACGAGACGCTTTAGAGGAGAGAAACCGTGCTAGAGAGAAACGGTCGCGCGTTACTCAACTGGACTAAAGCTTAACGAGTAAATTAATGAATTAAGAGAAATACCGTTACCAGTTAACAAGTATTACTAAGTTAATCTGCTTGCTGTGTGATCATGACGCGCATCCGAGAAACCGCCACACCACGTGCATCGTAGACCAGTCGAGAGCCACACTGTATCGATACACACCGTCTCACACGCACACAGGCACACCTACACAACCTGACACGTACACGTCGCGTTTCACCGTGACACACGCTTACGTTCAAGTATATATTCGACGGGGATTCGCCGGAGTAACCGGTGGACCTGAAATTGCGCTTCGGGGGTGCGCGCCACCCTTCCTCCACCGACTATTCGATTTCCACGTTCTTCTTACTGTTCTTTTTTTTTTCTTTTTTTTTTCCCCGACGACAGAGATCACTCGAAAGCGAAGGGACGAAGGAAACGTACGTGGCGGATGATTATTCAGTGATTGCTTACGAGTTTCACGCAGCGGAGATGAAGGCTGATTCGTGCTGTGGACGTGCGTCCGACCATGGTCGACTGATAACTACTAACGAAGTTTACTCTGGTTCGTTTGGGCCATTGAATAAGGCTGATAGCCGCGCACTTGTGGCAATTTGTGACGCGATAGTTCCATCGATATCGCTTGTGTAATCCGTGCGAGCATTTCCGTGGCTAAAAGTGGACGCGCTTAGTGGTAGAATATAGATTGATTTTCGGTTAGTTTTTTCATTAACTTTGCTGTGTAAACTTGGAGAAATTGTAACGACTTTAATTCTTGCGAGTAACGGAGAAAAAGGGGTGCTAGAGTGTATATTGGGTATAACCAACGTTGATTAATTTTGCAGGGTTGAACGAAGAGGTTGTCGCGCGTAGTCGCACGTAAAATCAATAGATCTTTCGTGAACGATAAAATTGTTACATCGCAAATTATTATCGCCGGTACACGTCGGGCTTCAATTAATTATATAGCGTATCATAAAATATATAAAACGCGTAACCTTTGATTAAAATTTAATACTTAGATTGACAAGGATTTGAAATAATTTACGATGCACAAAAATTCGAAATAATCGACGGTACCACGAAAGAAAGACTTCGACTAATGAACTTAATACATCGAAACGACTATCCTGCTCGCGAATAAACTCTTTAATGTTCGTTGAAGGAATAACATGTCTCGAATCTCTCAAATATATTCCTGTAGACTGACAAATAACATCCGATGCGATATCGACGTTACTCCAACAGCACGAGCGCATCGAGAAGCATCGAATAGTGCTTTATCGAATCGATATCAACCCTTTATCAATAGCCCGATGTGTAGCACGAATCGGTCCTATCTGGACCATATTGCGTGGCATCGCGATACGTCTTCGTATCACGGAAGAATGCAATTTTTCAGGCTATGGATCGGGTCAAGTTTGCCAATACGAGCGAACGGAGAGTCATTGTTCCCGCGCGAGTACATCGGGTTGAATAACGAATAACGCTGTCAGACGGTGCACGCGACGTTTTCTAAAATTTATGTACAATAGACCTCGAACGGACGCGGCCTGTCGCAGCGAGCTCAAAGGAAAACTCGCACCCAGCCGCGGTTACGTAAAGGAAGACAGGGTGCCACTTGTGCAGAGGGTGAAACGAGTAACAGTGGTTTTTTTCGCGGCCACGTTGCGGGGGATGAATCGATACGAGTGGCGCAGGACAGGGCGAGACCCCTTCGCCCCTGAGATCGATGGCAAAGATTGATGTCGAACGGATCGTAACGAATTCAGGTTAATTAAAATAAGAATACCGTACGCTTCGATGTCTGCCAGCGTTCCTATCGTTTCGATTAATATTTGTACGTGCCGTTAATTCTTCTGTTCTATCGTTATTATTTCTTTTTCGTCCATTGCAAACTTTGATGATTATTTACTATTACCACGTTGAAAATTTAATTGTAACTACCAGAACTTTGTGTTCGACGAATGTTATCCTATTTTCTGCTCCACGCTTTCGTGCGATATTACTATCAAGCGGAATATCGATCAAACAGTTACGCTGTAGACACCGCGTCCCTTGAAAGTGATTTTCAACATTCGAAGACTCGATTCTGTAATAAATCAAGCGATTTGTCATTGATCTCGAAGAAAGTAGAAGCATAAAGAGACGCGATTACCAATTTCACGCGTATCGAAACGTTTCTCTGTCCGTGTGGACTTCAGTCCTTTACGCGAGAAAGTACGGTAAGCAATCACTACTGTGCTTGACCCGAGAAACAGTCGGGGTATCCAATGTAAGAGGGTCGTTTTTAACGTGATCTCACGCGTGATTCTCGTTCGTCGTGAACTTTCCTCGTTTTACAATTCTACGATCTGTTCCACAATACGAAAAGAGAGGAACGACACGCACGCGTACACAGGTACACGGATACATGGTTTGTTACACCGTACAAGGAACACAACGTGACACGCGTACGCGTACACACAAGTTTACACGACTACACTTCTAACCTATGGAAAGAAATAATAATTGAATTGTTTTTATGGATTAAGAACAAGTTGTCTGTGATCTACAATAATTAAAAGAATATTTAATAAGTATTAACATGATTAATGCATAATTGACATGTCGATAATGTCGAACGAATCGGTTTAGGGAATAATAATAATAATAAATAATAGAGAGAAGGTAGATTGAAGGGAGACGGTTGCGAAGACAGTCGGATGGTATCGGGATAATTTCGCGATAACGGATAAGAGCAATACGATTGAAATTGATGGAGGAATGGGTAACGAAAACGATCGTCGCCATTAACGACGCCACCGCAAAGGAATTCTAGAGAAGAGAGGTATATTATATAAAAATACATATATAAACATTAAAATAAAAGAAAAAAAAATAGAGATTTGAAATGGAGCACGCCACATGTAATCGCTGTTGTTAATCAGTAATAATTCGCGATGTAAAGAGAGGAAAGGAAAAAATAAAACCACTTATGCGTGCTGCGTTCGAAGTACCGATTAAAATACCAAAAAAAAATAAATAAAAATGATATAAATAAATATATAAATAAATAAATATATTATATGGCACTTGACCGTCGCGGCTAAAAAAAAGTACATAGGATAGATAGATTTATAGAAGCGCAAAAAAACACCAAAAATCGTTCCTTCCACCCGCTCCGGCCGTGTATTTGATTATCGATTTTAAATAATATCGCATCTCATGTGAAGTCACAGAAAAGCTCTGCGAACTTGTAAGCGCACCTCAGAATGCAATTAGCGTGCCGTTTTACTAATGGGAAGAGGAGATGAACCGAGACACAAACGAACGATTAAACGTAAGACAAGGAGGAAGGATGATGGGTAGTAAAGAGGAGAAATGAACGAAACCAAAAGAGGAATACAAAAAACAAAAAAAAATGATATAAATGCCACAATCACCGAGTAATAAGTTGTTCAACGAGCGTTTGCGAAAGATGTTCGAAATAATTTTTGTACAGTTTTGGCACACACGAGAACGTGCAACATCGTCGTCTTTATATTTATGTACAACATTCAATTATTATAAATTTTCGATATTATTACAAACTATGATCGATTTCGTGTGAAAGTGTATATGGCTTTTTCTGCGGTTAACAATAAAATGTTGTCAAAGCTTTTTCACGAGATATATATACATACATATTTCACTCAAACGCTTGATTTATCTATTGATTGTTATCCTTCCCTTGTTGTAATGCTAGCAATCACGGACTATTGCTTTTTTAATAGATATTTCCAAAAATATATGCAACACCTCTTTCTAACGCCATCAACTGTGTTCATTTTATACTGCAGTTGCTATACTCTGAATAATCTCTATCTTTTACATGACAGTTACACAGTATGCCATTACGAATTACTGCGAGATAAAATGTGGCAATTAAGATATATATTATAATTTCAAAAAATATCGATTGGAGCACCCACAGAGACCTATCATTTTATACAGCCTGGTGCCGCACACATACTGAAATACCGATCGAGTAGGAAACCACAGGTTCTGGCCTCTATAATCTAGAGGGGAAAGTTCAAACACGAACGAAACGCAAGATAGACCTACCATCGTATGGAACTTCGTACTACACACTCTGAAATACCGAACGTGTAAGGAACTGCAGGTTTTGCTGCACCCGCTATAATCAAGAGCGAAGAACTTAGGAATTGCATTCAACTTAACTACAGAAGCTAATTATTTCAAAAGAAGAGAGTAAATGTCTTTTCCTTTACGTCCATCCTTTCTAATCACGTATGAGCTCTATTAGCGACACAAGAGACAATATCCACAGTCTTCTGGGTACATATACGTCTGCTGAATCTGTGTATTAATTAAATCAATACTCCAAAGGTCCAACTTGTAATTACTATTATAATTTGTAAGTTATTTAAGAAGTTCAATAAACGTTCAAACATTCTTAATTACGTGTTTAATCAATGGAAAACCTACCCAGCCTCCTAGAAGTACCAATCCCAGTCCATAAACGAGACAGAACTCGTAAAAATAGTCCTAAACACAATTAAATTAGTTCTAAGTTGGAATAGCGAGTCAATTCTTGGAAAATGACGTCACTTCCAAGAAATGCCAGAATTCCTGGAATTTTTGATGACGTCATTTCCAAGAAGTGGCACTATTCGGATACCTCCTATGACGTCATGTTCTCCTGATACATTGCCGATTTTTCGAACAAAATCTTGAAAATCCGACTTTGTATCAGGAGAACATAAGTAGTGAGGAGGTATGCGTGCCACTTCTAGGAAAATGACGTCACTTCCAAGAATCGCCGAAATTCCAGGAATTCTCGATGACGTCATTTCCAAGAACTGGCACTATTCGGATACCTCCTATGACGTCATGTTCTCCTGATACATTGTCGATTTTTCGAACAAAATCTTGAAAATCCGACTTTGTATCAGGAGAACATAAGTAGTGAGGAGGTATGCGTGCCACTTCTAGGAAAATGACGTCACTTCCAAGAATCGCCGAAATTCCAGGAATTCTCGATGACGTCATTTCCAAGAACTGGCACTATTCGGATACCTCC
The DNA here is from genome assembly GCF_050948175.1 of Xylocopa sonorina. Taxonomy (NCBI): domain Eukaryota; kingdom Metazoa; phylum Arthropoda; class Insecta; order Hymenoptera; family Apidae; genus Xylocopa; species Xylocopa sonorina. Next base: position 5,908,177 of record NC_135197.1, on the reverse strand, counting down.
TATGACGTCATGTTCTCCTGATACATTGTCGATTTTTCGAAGAAAATCTTGAAAATTCGACTTTGTATCAGGAGAACATAAGTAGTGAGGAGGTATGCGTGCCACTTCTAGGAAAATGACGTCACTTCCAAGAATCGCCGAAATTCCAGGAATTCTCGATGACGTCATTTCCAAGAAATGGCAAAACTCGGATACCTCCTATGACGTCATGTTCTCCTGATACATTGTCGATTTTTCGAAGAAAATCTTGAAAATTCGACTTTGTATCAGGAGAACATAAGTAGTGAGGAGGTATGCGTGCCACTTCTAGGAAAATGACGTCACTTCCAAGAATCGCCGAAATTCCAGGAATTCTCGATGACGTCATTTCCAAGAAATGGCAAAACTCGGATACCTCCTATGACGTCATGTTCTCCTGATACATTGTCGATTTTTCGAAGAAAATCTTGAAAATTCGACTTTGTATCAGGAGAACATAAGTAGTGAGGAGGTATGCGTGCCACTTCTAGGAAAATGACGTCACTTCCAAGAATCGCTGAAATTCCAGGAATTCTCGATGACGTCATTTCCAAGAAATGGCAAAACTCGGATACCTCCTATGACGTCATGTTCTCCTGATACATTGCCGATTTTTCGAACAAAATCTTGAAAATCCGACTTTGTATCAGGAGAACATAAGTAGTGAGGAGGTATGCGTGCCACTTCTAGGAAAATGACGTCACTTCCAAGAATCGCCGAAATTCCAGGAATTCTCGATGACGTCATTTCCAAGAAATGGCAAAATTCGGATACCTCCTATGACGTCATGTTCTCCTGATACAAAGTCGGATTTTCAAGATTTTGTTCGAAAAATCGATAATGTATCAGGAGAACATGACGTCATAGGAGGTATCCGAATAGTGCCATTTCTTGGAAATGACGTCATCGAAAATTCCAGGAATTCTGGCATTTCTCGGAAGTGACGTCATTTTCCAGGAATTGCCAGTTTTCGGATTTTTCGATTGAGAACCCGATTTTTCGACTATGTATCAGGAGAACATAACATGCGAGGAGGTATTCGTAATGTGCCATTTCTTGGAAAATGACGTCACTTCCAGGAATTGATAATATTCTTATTTTAATTTTGTGAAAATGATAAGGAAAGGGTAATGGTGGCGGACAGAGGCAAAGGTAAATGATAAAAGACGTTGTATTCGTCTTAAATAATTTATTTATTTAATTAAAACAATACAATTTGCAATAAATTACAATATTTCCTTATCTGCTACCTTAATTAAAGATATCTAATACTATATATACTACTGGCACATACAGTATTCTTCTATCTTGCTATCTTCCTCGCTGTAACACCTATAACATAAAGAACAAGCAGTTAGTGAATTAACATATTACAGATTATTATAATTGCATAGAACATACATTAATAGACATAATAATAATCCTACAAAGTTCCCTAAAGTGATAGAGCACCACATTTCATTCATACTATGCTGAATCGCTAATATACGAGGGATAATAAATTAATACAAAGATTTTAGAGGTCTAGAGTCCTAAGATGAGCGCATGGAACGAGTGGTCCATGTCATGCATCCTTGATGGTTGGACCTTGCCTGTAGTTACACATACGACAAGTTACCGACGTAGAAATACCCTAGAGTCAATTTCCTGTTCCTACTTTATCAGCAAGTTCATTTGTTCCCCCAGGAAACAATTGAAGAATCTACTAAAAATTATAAAGGCGTATCTAATGGTCCTACGTAAAAGATGCACAAGACTACCCTTCTAAAGCGATTAGAGTTGTACAAGCATTACAATTAAATTGGAAACTGCATACAGTCGTTCTTAAAGAGCAGTATTATTAGTAGAAGGTACTAAATCATTCGATGGTAAACGGGAATGTAGACCACGCTCACTAATTTCCATTCCTTTCTTACTTGGACCATTTGTTACGCCCGATCTACATGTCCTTGGATACTCCACTACTCGGATCCACGGACTCGCACATACCCACAACCCATTATGAGGTGTAGGCATGTTGAAATTATCATACATATTGGCTAGCCAGATGCCGACACGGAGATACCCGCCACGGACCCGAAACGTCCGATTATTTAAACAAACCCGCGCGATACGATCGCGGACCGCGGTCACACCCATCTTAGCGTGGCGAGCACCACGGAATTCTTCCACTCGACAGATCTCGAACAAGACGAGATTCACCTTCTCCTTATGACAGACACGGATAGTGCAATTAAACGTTTCCCGTGAACGTAACAGCGAATTAATAAACCCACACATTTCTGCTATTCAATACAAACCAACTACTATTCATCGCACACTTTACGCGATACGAAAATGATAGAATTATCGAAATTGTTGCAAGAAATCGAAAGGAAACGTAGGGTAAGATCATTTCTAAGTAGATTAGATTATGGATATACCATGGATGCGATGGAGTATCGGTGGCTCGCACAATTGCACGTGAAATGACGCACGCGTGGTCCTGATCCACCCCTTGGCGAGAGGGTGGCAGCGTGACCGTCGATTTCCCTTCGTCGCGCGTGCACGCGGCGAAATGAAATGTCTCGTGCGCGGACGTTGCGAGCATTACACGCGGCTTGCTCTCGCATATGAATAATAAAGGAGCCGGTAATGCGTGAGCTCGACACCCTTATTCGGCTCTTAACCGAGTCGGCGTGCCTGCCGGCTGCCGCCTGTGCAATCGAAATCTTCTGCATGCGCCACGATCGTTTGTACATTATTTCGCGGCGCTAATTCGTCGCTGCGCCGATCGGCTTTAGAATTACGGTTGTTGCCAGCATTCAAAAATTCATGGCTGCATGTCGATTCTCACGAGCCACTCGACGACGCGTCGCGTGTATTAGTTTAAAATAATTCGCGGTAATTATATTTAGCAATTCGTAACGATGACAACGAAGAACTACGCAGAGGGTAGTCTTTCAATTAAGGGTAGTAGGAAGAAATAATTATGAATACAATTAACAGAGCTGAACATTTCAAGTCAAAGATTTGCTGTATCTTGTAGAAACCACGGAGCATGGTTCGTTCCCAATGGCTTCATATTCCCTTTCGCGTGCGACCACTTTTCGCAGACTCGAATTTCCCGTAAACGCCTGCGATCCGCAGTCTGGTCATGAGGCATACCTTTACAAGCAACTGAACCACCATGCGCGAAACTTGTTACTCACGATTCACCGCGTCGATCGTCGATCGGCATCGAGATACAGATTAGACGATTTTCCTGGTACAGCCAAGAGGGCGTCCAACGGGCAGCGCGATTAAAAACCGACGCCGTCAGAGGCGGCCGGTATCCTACCGCTTGGGTTTCGCGGGATCCACCCCTCGCGGCAGCCAATTCCTGGGCGCGTTTACGCATTCACCGTACGTGGAAAATGCCAGGAGGACGGTATTAAATAAGTACAAAAAGATAACAGACTGACAATGAGCGACGTACGTGCCCGCGCGGAGAGAGAAGGCACGGCGCTACCGTGCCCCGTCTTTGTATGCAGACGGCGTGCGTCGCGGCGGCATTGCCGAGCAAAGAGCCATCGGGGCCTCGGTTACGAAACGATTCTCGAAATACGGGATCGGATAGCGGAATACCAGTAGCCGCGTCGCGTTCGCGTCGATAAATTTTCAACTGGCCATCGATAGATCGGCTGGCGAGGAAGCGGTGCCCTTTGACTGCCCCGTCAGCCACGGAGGGTAGCTACGCAACGTGTCCTACCTAGGCGGACGACGTCTGCTTGAAAACGATCCTCGATACGCGTAGGCGTTTGGTCCTCGCTCGAGAATGTTCCGTGTAACGATCGCTATTCGTTCGTGTCGATCGATCTGTCCAGTTTTTCGGGGTCGACGTCGACTGATAAACCTCTCCGCTGGGTATCGTTTCAGGTCGAACGGTGGCAAGTGGAATTATCGAGTCGCTAACCTATAAGTAATGCAAGCTGCGATAGGAAAGGGGAAAATTAATGGAGAGCAACTTTTTGCTGGGTGATTATATTATTGGTGCTGGTATTACTTATGGAACAGCTTGAGGTTAATACCGCGGAGCACATGTCGCAGTTCTGCATAAACTTGTGAGCATACGTGGGTATAAGTACACCTACGAATTACTAGGTATTCTCTCGTTTCCTAATATGAAGTTATGCAAGGCATTTTAAGCTTCCTTGTCATTAGCATACGTTTCGGAGAACTTGCAAGTGGGAAACTTGTTCAGGTTCAAAGAACTTTGCTGCCGTTACACGCCAGAACCTTGATTTACCTAATACCAGTGCACAGTTCCACGAACGCTTAATCGCGATAACTTTTGACAATTACGTCTAGGAAGAAGAAGGTTGGAGAGACAACCTGCAGGTTTCAGAAGTGCAACCGTGCTTGTCCACAAGCGACAAAACAGGTATCGACAATGGATCTTAACCGATTGTCAGTTGCGATCATCCCACGCGGACACTGTGAATGTCAGAAGAAACATTGTTACAGGCAACACCACGGTTGCGCAATGGGGAACGGAAAGTAACCGACGACGATGAACCAGGAGATCGAAGGAACTCGAAGAACGAGTGCAGCAGCGGCTGCAGCGCCGCGTCGCGCTTCGTTTTCTTTCTCACAGACAATATCGGTCCTCTACGCAAGAAACCGGCACCGAGGCGGACTCGTTCTCGATTTCCGCCAGGTCATCGAGTCTCATTTACAGAAGGGACGTTCCTCGTTAAACGGCAAAACCAGGATCTCGACTGGCTGACCCTCGAACGGTACGCCCACTCGATACCACAATCTGATCCACGAACAAATCCCCGACGTCGAATCGATCTGATTCGCTGTTTTCTTCCTAGCGGTACACTTCGATCGACGCCGCGAAATGAATACGCGATTTCTCGGCTGTTCCTCTTCTTGAATACTTTATTACGGCTTGGTCAACGATTTTGGGTACCAAAGTTGTCCGCGAGCGCCTCTTTTTCTGCGGAACTCCGAAAAGGCGGAGTAAACGTGTATCAAGAATTGAGGCGAGTAAGGAATAGTAGGTGAGAACTCGTCGTGCGTCAGAAAATTCGAAAAATTTCGATTCTATTCACGTCATCGTGACAGGGTCCATTTTCATGTCGGATATCGTAAGAATGATCGCTAAATATACCAGCTGATATTGATTGAACGTGGAAAGGCGATAAAGAATATCGCGATCGTTCAGAGGAAGTTGAACTAATGAATCTTCGAATAGAAACTGGCAAACTGTCATGTCACTTTACGAAGAATGAGAATTAATGAATGGAAACTGTATAAAATTTAATTACTACCCCTGCAGATGACGCGAAATAGAAAATTTTCATGCTACTTTATCCGTTTCATATAACTCCACGTACTTAGCCATATTAAATATTAACACGCTATGATAATTAAATATCGTCTATAAAAAGAGAAGACCGTTATCACAGCTATTTAAATGTACATGTATATACATGAATGAAATCAAACATTTCGCAGGATCATTTCTCTACAAGCTCGTCTATCAATTACATACACTGCATGTTTGACATCAATTTGTACCATCAATTATACGATATCAGCTTGTGCAATGGCACACCGTGCCTCTGTCCCCAAAAATAAACCATCGACTTCTTCAAATACATCACTCACTCAGCAAGTTAACAAGCTCGCAAGATCCTCTCAAATAAAGTATCAAACCCGCGAACACCGACGAGGCAGCGCAAGGACAACTTGACACAGCCCCAAAACGGACCCATCGTTCACAATCGCCAACTTTCCACCGTTGCACCCCCTGAACGGATCCCACGCAACTTGCCCCGACCGTTACTCGTCGTTTGACTTTAGACGCGGGAAAAAATCGCATAAAATCGAGGACACAGTGGCCCGTTTTCACGTGATACGAGGGCGCCTCGTCTACGTACAGAAACGCGCAACGCTGACTCGAGCGTTTACTCGCCGGCGGTGTCTCCACCCACTTTGTCCCTGCTTACAGAGCCGCAGGCGGACTGGACTCCGGTTTCCCGTGGCACCCTCTGGCCCCCGCGGCAGCCAGCTTTTTCCCAGCACGGTGCCTTTTTCCACCCCGTGGCCGTCGTCCCGCGTGTCCCAAGGAGAAGACGGAGAACCGTCCCGCAGCCCTGGGTCGATCTTTCGGGCGCGGCGGCAATAAAAAACAGTCCAGTCAGCGGGGCGTGGATCGCCGATGGCATCGCGCACCCCGACACAGTCCTCCTCGCAATCGCTCGCGCGGCTCGCGAGATGGGACGCGCGACGAAACGCGAGCACACCAATTTCTGACGCTCCGAATCTGTCTGAAGAGGAAAAGAACGCGTGCTACGTGTCGCGAACGCGTGTAGGAAAATACACGCTGCGAGGAACGTGGAATTTTTTAAAGAGAAGGGTCATTAATGCAACCTCGGGTAATTCTCTCAGCGAGAGAAAATCGACGATTGATCGGAAAATGTTTAATTAATTACGAGAAACTCTTTTACTCGTTTCATTTCGTTTTATGAATGAAATATAGCGGCCAGTAAAATGGTGAAATACACGCGAAAGCTTTTACTTTTTTGCACGAGGTAAAGTTGAAATGATTATAGTATTTGAAGCATGAACGTAATATAAAATCGTAGCGGTGATTAATAAATTTGAGTTGTAATAAGAAAAATGACGATAGTGCGCTTACGTTTTGTTGTGCGAAGCAAAAGCGGATGGAATTTTAATAATAACACATTGGGAAAGGAACGACGGCAATGAATTTAAAATTTTTGCTGTCCTGGCAGTTGTCCACGCGATATCAGAAAGAGGAGGATCCTTGGCGAGCTTTGATTCCATTCTTCCGCTTCGTCGATATCGTAAATTCGTGCCCAAAAGCTGGAGGAAGCAACGAGCAACTATAAATGGTAACAGTCCGAATAAGACAGAATGGAACTACTGGAAATCGATCGGCAAATTTGTTCAGATCGGTGTTAAACCGGAAATAGCCTACTTAAGGAAATTGCATTAGAGATAACAGTCTGAAATAGTCCATTTAAACACAGCCAACAAAGCAATTATCTATAAAAATTAACTCACAGTTTTAGTAACTAAGAGAATTGAATTAAATAAAAATTAGTTGAAGATCTAAAACGCCACGAAAATAAAACTTCACGCTATGTTAAGCAAAGAAGAAATTCAGGAAGGAAATCAAATTAACAATAATTTTACCCTCACCACTATTAAATACTAACGTCCAGAGTTTTCTAACACTAAATCCAGCGCACACGCGATTCGAAACAAACCACCATGAATAATAAAACTACCAAGTATCGTGCTCTTCTAACTAAATACAATATATCAAGCCACTCGTTTCGACTGCAAAAATTCCATCTCAAACACTCCCTGACCCTTCCATCCCTTTCAACCCCAACCGAAATATCCACAGCCATTCAACTCTCCGATCACCCTCTCTGCCTCCCAATTTCCCGCTCCCAAACAAGACCACCTTTCCATTTCCCTGGAACCTGCTTCACCAGCGGTAGCCTAATCAACCTAGTCGCCTGATCCGGGCGTTCGTAGAACGACCGCGACTTCCGCTCAATAAGATCGGATCAGCCGAATTACCGGGAACGAATCGAGCGACAGCCAGGCGAGAGCCGGTCAGCCAAGGAGAGGAACAGTCGGTCGCAGGCAATTCGAGTCGAACGAGGTCCCCAGCCGATGGATTCCTCGCGCTGCCAGGAGAACGGATATCGCCGGTGGACCGGCCACTGGAAAAGCCATGGAGTCGTGGAGGACAGCGGGAGGGGTGCGGCCTCGTCGCTGGTAGCCGAGATATCAGTATCAACGCGGTGTAATCAGCGAACCACGCCCATCGCCGCTATACCCGCTCCGTTCCGCCCACTACGGCAATTACACCCTCGAGTCACCCACTGGAGGGGAACATTAAACTCACCGTCCCCTTGTCCCGCTTCTCCACGCGCGGCTGCGTCTCCGTTCCTCGCCGAGCTCCTCCATTCCCTCGCTCCACGTATACCGTTGGCTCTCTCCTCCTCTGACCCTCGAGGCAGACGGCCAGCACGCCGCGGACCGATTCCACGCTCCGAACGATCCAACGCCGATACCCACCGCTTTTTCACCCCCTTTTTGCGGTCGCGCGACCGCTCTGCTGCCGGCCGATTCGACGACGGCGACGCGCTCGCATTTACGAGTAGGCGCGGTAATGAGACCGATTAACGGGAAAGGAACCGTGTCTTTTCTCGCCTGCGGCACCGCTCGCTGTTTGGACAGTTTGTTGGCCAACGGGACGTGACTTGATTGCCGCGGTTCCCAGTCGCGCGGGACGGCTCTCAGGAACGGTTGGGGGTTGATTGGTTCGCCACTGCACGAGGAGCGGTTCGGGTAATGTCTTTTTGGCTGATGCGTGAAGCGCTGCGTTCGAGGGTAGTCTTAGTTGTTTAGAGAAGTAGGAACAAGTAGCGAATTGATTTGTATCGAGTTTAAAAGGAAGAATATTCTACGTTTTGAGAGGTAACAGATACGCAAAATATTTTAGAGACATTAATTGTTTGAAATATTTTGATATCGTCGCATCGTTTTAGTGCGCGTGAATAATTCATGTTGAAATAGGGGAATGGTTTTCTTTGTAAATGACTAGAATGAATTAATACGTTCTAGTAACAGCGAGAAACAGAGGGTGGATCTGCAAATAGAAAGCGACAGACGTTGGATACAGTAGCAGAGGGGCACGGCCTGGTGAAATTCGTCGCGGTCTCTCGAGCTGCGATTTGTCTGCTCAATTTCACGGCCCCTTTGGAGAAAATGGGAAACTCTCCTGGCACTCGACTGCACTGCCGAGTGTGGGAAATAGACCGCGTTTGTTCTTCGTTTATACTTGCCACTCTCTTTACGCGTGGGTGTGAGTATACGTTCGAAGAGAAAGAATTTAATCTCGTCGTCGTTGCGATACAAACTCGATAACTGGTACAATAAATCTCTGACATACAAACTCGTCTATACAACTGTGTCAATAATTCATTACACCTTGTTCTTACATCCTCGCGCACAATTATCTATCGAATGTAATAATCTATTTCCACCTTCGCTACCGCTTGAAACCTGTACGCTCCGTCGCTTACTCGAAATTCAATTTAATCGCTTCGAAAACTTTCGTACATCATCCCGTGGCTGCGTCATTCTAACTCAATAAAATCGCTCGTTCTTCCAACGAGGCCAGCTCGATAATCGGCGTCGCGGTTATTCCGAGGGCTATCAATATATTCGGTTCCGTGCCAGTGACTGTTCCAGCACGGATATCCGCGGCGAGGGATTATTAGTTTTCCGCTCTCAGGAGCGGCGTTTTCATCGAGCGACGTGTACGTGTACGACGACCGTGCGCAGACACACAGGGAACAGGAGAAGTGTATAGGGAACGTCTGTCTAGGCCGTACGTTACGCTCTGGGGGAGCCGCGTCTCTGTCCTACGGGTAGGCGTGGTTGAAATCACGAGATGATTTATCCTTTGCGAAGCGGTAACTGCCGAGATCCTCGGCTAAACGACCGCGGTCCTTCGTGTATTAACCGTAATGCACTCTGCCGTTGCCATTGTGCGCACTGTATATAACCATACCTACCCTGGCCAGGGGCCCTGCGCCACCCCTTGTCCGACGCTCGTTCTCGTTTTACCCCGAGACTCATCCTCGTTTACTTCGTTTCTGCCATGTCGCTCCTGGCTTTTCAACGCGTCTCGCGAAAAATCACTCGTGTCGTGGGGTGTAGATCGTTGTTGATGCTCCGCAGAGCCTTCCCGTGGAAATTGAACTTGGTGTCTGAATGCCTCGCGATATAGTATACTAAGTAAAATGTTCGTTATCAATGGTAGGAATGTGACAGGGTGGTTTTTATTTATTACGACAGGGGTTAATCATTTTTATAGTTTACGCGACGTGGATTTCAGAATAGAATAAGATTGGATGAAGATATTTGTAATGGAACCTGTTTTAGTAAGGCTAAGAAGGAAGTATATAGGAAATATATACGTATGAGAATACAATACTGTCGTCGATTCGATTCTCGACCACCCATGAACGTTCATCTGTTGTTCCAATATTGAATTAAAATTGTCACCGTCCAAACATAGGCGGTACTGCAAGAAAATTACAGCGATGATACCTTTCGTGCGCTAAACTGTTACCCGGTGCACTTTGAACCCTACTCTATTGTATCCCATAATTTCTTTCCCCTAATGTAACGCCCCTAGCCGAAGTCACTGCATGCTTCTGGCCCGATCCACTTCCTACTCTAATGCGCGTGAGACGCACGAGCGTATTAATATTCGCGTAAATTTTGATCGATTAGGCGTCGCATAAACTACGGCTCGTTTGCTCGCGACAAAGGACACGTCGAGATTGTTAAATCGCGTTAACGATGTTCCAAGCTGCGTACAGAAAGCGCTACAAACGCCTCGCGATCTGAAATATCCGTCGGATATCGTTGCGCGTTAAATAGTAAAGTCGATTCGATTAAATACACTCGATGAAAAGCTCGCAAAACATTTAGTTAAATAAATACTTTACCCAGTCAACAAATCAGCTTCCACTCAGGGTGTAGCAACTTTTTCTCACCGCAACCGTAATCGATTTTCGAGTTGTTTTGACAATTACGTCGAGTCAGATTCTACGAAGGGGTGGCGGCTGGTGATCGTACTTTTGTCCGCTCCTAAACGAGATCAATGTCTCCCATGGGATCACCTTGACGTGGAAAATTGCAGGCTGCGCACCGCGGGCGGGGTTCATCGCGCGTACTTTTCGCAGGCTGCGGCGCGTGCCCAGGCCCGTCTTTCAAGGGGACCCACGGAAAAGCCCTGGGACCCATGCTCACCTCCCGTGAACGCCTCGTAGGCGTGACCCCATATGCCACTTTCGGCTGTTGCAACCTAACCGCTCGTCGATATGCATTGGCGCATTGTGCAGCTAATTTGTCCAGGGGGTGAACGCGGTGAAAAGACGCGCGCTGGAGTCTTTGGTCCGACTCTTGGAAAGAATTTCTTGAAGAGACTGGCAGATGTAACGTCGTGTATATATATATAGATCCTAGGTGATTATTCTTTCACGGTTGTACGAATGAATAGGGTTCTCTTTTCTATTGGTCATGTAAAATGCGAGAAAATCCTTAACTACTTTCCTGACAAATTGACAAGCGAACGAAACTCGCGTCAACAGCTAATGGATCAATGACACGAAAAGAAGGATCACTTACCTTCGAGATCGATGAGAATGAAAACACTCAAGCTGAAGGTAGAAACTCCGAGTAGACAACTAACCGTACAGTGTGTTTAATTCGCGTTAACTCGCGAATAAATGAATGAAGTCTTGTACCCAACGGTCTTGGTTGCCTGTAACATCGAAGCTTGCGCGAAACAGAGCTGGGAATCGGTGGTGCATTCGCAGAAACGCGGTACTTCCACATGATATTCGCACGTTTTATTGCCATCTCGATATACACGTTCGCCGTTCTTCCGCTCCGCGGCCGTTGATGCAGCTGCGGTAATCGCACGCTTGATCGATACGGTATCGCCGTGCATAACATAGAGCGTAACTCCTGGGATGGAGCGGAGGCTCGCTTAAACGTAACGAAATTATCTACAAGTACGACCTACGGCCCGTACAAGAAGGGGATACAGTCTAGGCGGTACGCTGTGCGATAGGCTATTTACAGGGCAATCTTCTTCTATCCACGTGAAGATGGTTATTTACAAATCGATCGAGTGATCTCGGGCGTGACAGAAAATCGAACGATCTTCGAGTGACTTGGTGGCTCAGAGTTTTAATTCAAGCTTCCCAGCAGACACATTAATACCGCGATATTACAATACACTCAATCTCCTTACTCTCACCGTTCGCTCTTTCAGAGCAATGTTCGTCTAATATCACCATGCAACTTCTTCACCCATCCAAGCTATTCGAAATCGCATTCCACGAACACTGAAACTTCTCCAGCACCTCGCTCTCGTGGACAAGCAAAGTTCAGGGCTCTCACGAATACATACTTAGTACGAATTACACGGTTCACTTCTTAGCGTTCACTACCTGCCAGAAGAGCTGAGTCCACCGCGATGGGAGGGGACCGTGAACGCTCTCAGTCCAACACCGACACCGATACCAACCCCGCTGCTCAGAGGGCTTTGCACTTGCCCGCTGAGGTTCATCGATGAATTGACCAATCCAAGAGTGTCGCCTAGTACAGAAGAAGAAGTGCTGGACGCGGGACTCTCGTTCGCTGGCCTCACTCTGGGCGGCCTGGCGCACTTTTCCAAGTGATGGTGGTGCGATCTTACTGCCAGTCGACTAACGTGCACTGGAATCGGGACGACGATCCTGGTACCGCTTCCTGAATGCTGTCCAGCCGCCCCGTTGTGCCTGCTCGAGGCTCCAGCGGTCGCCATGCTGCTCACTCCGGATCCAACTCCACCGCCGCTCAATCCAGCCTTCACTCGTTTCCACTTCGCTCGTCGGTTCTGGAACCAGATCTTCACCTGGACCTCGGACAGTTTCAACGCGTGGGCGATGTGCGATCTCTCGGTGAGACTGAGGTACTTCTTCGCGTGGAATTCACGTTCCAGCTCGAGCAATTGCTCCGAGGTGAACGCTGTCCGTCTGCGTCTGGCTTTGTTGCTGCTGGACCCACTGGTGGACGTGCTTTGCCCGTTTTCCAGGGAACCACCTGGACTCACGTTGCTGGACGCGTTGCTGGACATCGTGTCGGTCGCGTCGTGACCCTCACCCGTCACGCTCAACCCTCCGCCTTCGTCCTCGCTGTCCGCCGAGACGCGACCGTTTTCGGAACCTGTAAAGAAGGATGTTGATTAGCGGAGAGTGTTTCTTCATGATGTATCTGTGGAAAACGATTCGTGGACGGTTATTCTCGAACGATACTTGTTCGCGAATGCGATAAATGCCACGTCATTAAGTCGTTGAACAATGGAGATCAATTAACATCGATGTAGTTCCAGGAGAGACGGAGTTAATATGCGGGGGACGTGCTTAGTCGCTTGACCATAAAGCGTATGTCTCTCGATCGAAGTTTCTTCCAGGTGTTTCTTTCTTCGCTCTCTTATTGACTAGCTAAAAGACTCTATCCATGGTGAACGACGAGGAACGGAATATATTGTTTTATAACTTCTGTCACTCGAGCAACAAACTTTCCTTTGGAAGCGGTCATGGAGAAGCGAAAAGTTGAAGCGTGCAGCGGCGGTTGACAACTGGAGTTAATGGAACATCAACCTGGTGTTATAGATTATTCACGGTTATGCATGGTTATCGCGAGTGTTTGGAAAAATATTGACTGATACGCTTGGCGGAGTCGCGCGAGTAGTCGACACGTGGCGCTGGAAAAACTTGAGCGGCGTATAGGAGGGATTGAAAGGTGCGAACATCGAAAGGTCAACTCCTAGATAGATCTAAAGATCATACGAATTAAAATCTACTACTATAGTTATTTCTAAAAAATACCAGAACACAAGTTTCAATTCATCTTTCCACTTCCACTTCCGTCGCAATAAACACGGAAGTGTTGTCCAATTAAAAATTATGAGAGTCGTGAATAAACGGGTCGATGGCTATCGCGCAAACGTTTCTTTCTCTCAGCAGCGTTGATTCGACCAGATTGTATACCTTCCGTCTTCCACTCGCCTTTTTTTATTTACAACTGTTACACGCGTCGAACAAAACGGGACATGGAGTCCCGCGGCTAAGTTGCCGCAGCGGGAGTTTGATGCACCCGCGTCTTTATTAATTCAAGGAGTTTCGACTGAATGGGCCATACGCTTCCGCGAGGTTCCACGACAGTCCCACGGACAAACGTTCGGGCGTTGTCCTCTCGTAGTCTTTACACATTGGTATGGTAGAAGCAGCGAGCTGATCGATTCGCTGAAATGATACCGTTCACATCTCTATTCCCTCGCCATTTAAGGTCGAATAGAGCAATTGTTGTCGATAACGGGGCAGAAGTCTCTGCACTGACGTTTAACCTCTTCAGGGACGCTGGTGCACGCGTGTACGTTCAGTTTTTACTGCGAACTCGAGTTACATTCAATGAGAAATAATTAAAACCCGATAGCAAACCAGTAGACAAATCGAGAGCTGAATTATTACTTCGACACGAGTTGTTGCGCTATCCCTGAGAATTAAATCTCTTCGTCGGTGTAATTTCTTCATCGACGATTTGTACGCAAGCTAAGAGAGCCATATGGACAGTTCGCAAAGTTTCCCACAAATAGATGCGAACCCTACAGCACTGTAAATTTTCAACTCTTATACTTCGAACACGGGCTTCTATAATTCAAGGATTCGACGGTTCGACGGATGTCTTTGTGTCGTCGAGCTATCGTTCGGTTCCAAAATTAAAGAATCCTTGTTGCGCGATTGCCAGATTCGGTACAACGATTGTCTCTGATCTTTTGGAAGCAGCATCGACCAAGATACTGGCGATTCGCCAAATCGGAGTTCGATCCGGTTTCTGCACCCGTCGGAATGGCGCTGTGCTAACAGTACTACGGATCTCCGCGATGTATTCTTGTCTCTGAACGTTATGAAAGATTGAAACGGACACACGCCCTTGACGATGAGAAATAATGTGTCTTTCGTTTGAAATTAGTGAAGAGAAAGAGAGAAAGAGATAGAGAGAGAAAATTGTAAATTTCCTATACATATTCTAGATCGGTATTGTAATTGTATGCATTAGTCTCCGAGCTATTTGAAACAAACGAATTCATTACTTCGTAGAAGCCATTAACTGCGTCGACTAATCGAAGGATCCAATTTCTGGTCGTGTTGCTGCGAGGGGACAACGGTTTTTTTCCGCCAGAATTTGGTTTCTCCTTGCGAGTAGAAACGCGGGGTGATCCTCCCTTGTCGTGTTGCTCGCCACGGGGATCGCGATGGGCAATGAATACGAAAAAAATCGAGAACCGGAGATTCTGCTGTAAAAGCAGAAAAGACTCGCCTTGCTCGTTGCGTCAGTTAAAAATTTGCAAACGTTCCACTACTAATAACTAGAGATTTTGCTGCGGTTTTGGAGGCAACGATTAGTTCTTTCTCGCCCCGCAAATTGACAATTTCCATGCACGTATTTCTGGATCTCGTGTCTGACGTCAATCGAACCAGCGATCGATTCGACTAAACAGCTATTATTCAACTGCCCCGCTACTGAATAGACCATGCTGGATAATGAGCAGGCGACACAGCTTGCTGAATTAAATACAATTGTTTTGGAAATCTGCTTTATAAATCCAACGAGATCATAGTTGATTAAGTGGAATCAACGCGCGACAAATTATGGCAGAAATGAATTAGATGATAGTCGATTAAAAATGATTTGACGTCTAGACGGGAAAAGCGTGTCCGCTCTGGAAACGGTGATCGGTATTCTTAAAAGTATATTCTATAGAAATGGATTAAATGTTCGCAGAAAATTGATACGCTTCAACAGAAGCTAAATATTAAACGTACCGCGAAAAAGAACATTTTAACTGCAAACTGGACCGGAAAAAAGCTGTCACACCTTTGTTCGAATTTTCATTTCCACTTAAATTAATAAGACGACACGTAACTCATACATCGATCTCTGAAAACTGTGCCGGATAAATTCTTTATAGTATAACTTCTAAATACTTCAAGAGCTGAGAAATCTCGTTCATTCTATTAAACGGAGAGCTCGTTCATCGAGTAAGTTCATTTAGCTCGCGATCGATATTGTCGTTCCGTTCTATTTCAGAACGGTTTGGTTAGTGCAATTAGTTTTGCGCATTTAATACGAAAAGTTAAACATTTTTAGAGTAAGAGTGGGTACCACGCTTTTAGAACCAATCACTAAACGTATAATTTTTAGACGTACAAAATTACAACAATATTAAACTTCTACCTTGCACTTTAATTCGTGTAACACCAATCAAAGTGCTTTAATTTAACAGACATCGTAACGATCCCGTGTAAATAAAATAAAAACCGTAAAAAAGATACGAAAGTTTAAAAGTTACAGTAATCTCGAGACATTTAAACAGTGTTCGAAAGTTTAAAAGTTACAGTAATCTCGAGACAGTTTCTGAAGCGTTTTGTGTCTTAAATTCGAATCGAAGACACAGTCTCGCGCGGTTCATTCATGCATTCAATTAACCGCGAGCCGAGTGACACGATTAAGAATTTCATTAGCTCAATCGAAGCTGTTTCAAGATTTATCGCGGCCCGTTTAAAGCAGTCCAGACGCCACGTAAATAGAATGACCGATCGATCATCCCTTGAGTGGAATCCACGTAAAACAGACGCGTCAACCGACTGCACGGGGGCTACTTATTTCATTCCATAAGAACGAAAATCTGATCACCTGAAGATCGACTAAAAACAGACGCCGCAGAAATAACCAAACATTACAACAGCGACTGTCGATCCTCTATGAATAAAGTCGTCCAACCGCAGCCATGAAACTTAATGTAAGTGTCGCGAGCATTACTCGCACGTCAGACTACTTGTTCTTTCCATTCGACCCATCGAAGGGCGAATGAATGTTTCAAGGGGCAAATGTATAATCTCATACCCGCCAGGGGCAACTGGACACTCGATGAATCAATCGAAGCGAAATTCTTAGCTTCGATCAATGAGAATCATTCAGAAGGATTTTGGTGAGCGAAAAACGTGAAACCGTGTAGCTGTCGTTATTAATAAATGCCGCGACCGGATGTAGAAAATAAAGCGAGCAATGAAAACGTAATGGAATCCGCGAGCACGCGAAGAGGTTCTCTCGAACGTTTCCTTTCGATTCCATCGCTCGTTCGAATACCACGAGAACACCGTAACCACTCGTGTCGATCCAACATCCCTCGAACTCGCGCGCGAAGTTAAATGGTTAGCCGTCGAGAACTCTCGACGAGACGGAGCGGACTTGAAGGAAACGCACGAGGCAATGAACTGGCGGGTTGGAAACAGGGGAGCCTCGCGGCGAGAAGAAGCAACGATTCAGGTGGATCGTTTCCGATCGTCGGGGGCCAAGAATAGAGAGGGCATGCGGCCCGATCGGCGTGTTCGTCGTAACGATCGGCACACCGGTTCGGCACGGTGCGTCATAAATGACCGATGACAGATTCCTCGAAGCCATTTCGTTGCGCATACGAAATCGCCTCGGTCGGCGGTACATCAATAAAAAGTGATCGGCCACGAATAAATGCGCGCGACTCTTCGTCGATCGTCCGTACGCCCCCCCGCCGCCTTCGGAAATACGTGATCGGCGAGTTTCGACTTTCCATCGAACATCGACGAGCCTAACCGCCGCCTAGGACACGGAACGAACGAGCCCATCGCGACCCATTACGACTCGATTCCGCGCTGCAACCGAACAATTAAGCGGACTGTCCCGTTTCTCGTTGATCGTCGAGGACAGAAGCGATTCGAGTTCGATCGAACATTCGCGTGATTGAAAGAGGATGGAAAGAGGAGAGCAAGGAATATTTAAGAGGACGAACAGTTGCAATTAAAGGAATCGTTTTTGATAGAGAATTTTGATTAAATGGTGGACGATTTTCGACGAGTGTTTTCATATCTACGGTAATAAAGTATTTGTTTGATTAAATTCGTTAATGAAAAATGAATTTGAATCGTGCGAACGCAAAGGTCATCGCGATTAATAAACCCAGCTAAAGGCTAAAGTGATTTGTATAGATGATTCTTCAATTATTCCGCGCGGTGTACTTGGTACGAGGAAGGGGATAATAAATTGGACGAAATGGGAACGAAAAGCGATTAGTAAGCAAGCAGCGTGTTACGTGACTTCGTTGATTCGTGATCGGAGTTCATTAACTCGGATCACACTGTTTCGAGTAATTATAATTCTCATTTTCATTAACCGACGATAATATCGCGGCTCCGAAACGAACTTCGTCGCTCGTTCGGGGGGAAACGAGAGGAGCAGAGAATAAAGGGGGTACGCGTGACTGAAAATTCGAGTGAAAATTCGAATTCGTCTGTACGAAGACTTCCAAAGGGGGAGAAAGAAAACGAAGGTCAACCGTGTCGTTCGAGAAACGCGAATCGAAAAAAATCGCGATGAACGCTTACGGATTCGAGGTGCGTACCCCTCGACTACGATCGCAGTCGCCACGATCGAAGCCGGCAAAGGACCCGGAGATCCACAGTAGCGTGCATAAATTACAGCCGTCCTAAAGTGAAATGTCATACAGCTCGCGCACACACCAGTAAAATTCCGTACGCACACGCGTTTAAGTACGTGATACGGTACTCGGTGAGTCCTGGCCGAATTTCAAACGCCCGGGCGAACCAACGTTCGAGGAAGAACCCCTGTTCCCCGAACGCAGGGGCGACGTACGGAAATTTCGTCGATCCGATCGACAATTTATCGAATACATTTTCCGCCGCGTCGGTGTGCACGACGGAACTTAACCGTGGGATTCTACGAATCAACCTCCGTCGAACGACTACGCTCGATACCTCTCGCATAAATTCATCTCGCTTCGACGTTTCTTTAAAACAATTAATAAATCGGCCGTTAAAAGCTTCCGAGCACTTAAATCATCGAGTTTTTAGATTGTTTTCCATCTGGAGCGTTTTAAAATCTTGATTACGATGCATATTTATTGGACTGATAGATTCTGGTGCTAAGCAGTAATTAATCTCGACGATAGAGAGTAACTCGGTTGTTTAAATTTCCATGAATGAACGGATCACTTTCCTCCGAGCGGCATCCGCGAGTTTACATCCGCTCGCGGATCCCGTTACTGTCTTAATAAAACTCTCATCGATCGGCGGTTATTTTAATCCCTAATTGCCGGCGCGTTTCAACAGTCCTGGAAATAATTGAAACGATCACACCCGCATCCTGTTAACCGCTAACAACCGTCCGACGTCGAGCTATGGTATCGAGCTTGCCTCGTGCCTCGAATATAGAATTAACGGTGGCTGTAAGTTAATAGCGGAATATAAATAAATTGGTATCTCACGATCCCGTTCGCATGGCGGTGCACGGTCGTTAATAAACTATAGGAATCGACGATGATGTTCGATCTCGACTAGCACGGTGCCCGCTGCGAATGGCCTGTGTGCGATTTCTCAGTCGAAGGAACTCTTGTTTCCTTTCTCGAAACGTTCGAACGTACGTGTAACCAGCCATTGAAATCGTACAATGATTAAAATGGTCGCCAGTAGGGACTGGTATTCTTCTAGTCGTCACGTGGGTATAGGCAGACTGGTAACAGTAAGGAAGATAAGAATGGCATACGCAGACTCACCGTGTCTCGATTTTGAAAGATCGTGAGCAGGTGATGCCGGCGAATCGATACTGCCATCGTCCTCGCTGTCCGTGAAACTGGTCGAGCCACGATGAATCGAGCCACGCTGACAAGCAGCCGGATAAGCCGCGCCTTGGAGGTGATTCGAGCCTGGACCCAAATGCTGCGACAGCCGACTCTGATAAAGATCCTGGTGGGACGGGTAGCTGGCCGAGGTGTGCGCTGGTAGCATTGGGACACCGGAAGTCCCGCCGCTGCCGTACATCCGCATTGGTAGCCATGCACCGTACAGCCCGAGCGGCACACCGAAACCTGAATCATCGCCGATTAATTAGTATTTTCGTCTGTGCTTTTACCTACCATATTTTATTCAATTGTATAATATGTAAATTGCTGTCCGACGATTTTTAATCGACTGCGAACTATAATGCGTGACAATTTCGTTTATCGTCGGGTGCGAATAGTGTTTGATTTTTTTCCTGTTTTTAATACTTTTTTGACTTTACAGTTTCAGTTTTACATCGCGTATAAATTATTAGGAAACGTAAAGCATGTTTCGTAACGCAATTGTGTCGTTTGGAGTGCTGCGCGAGGAGATAGGCCAATCTTAGATCGCCACGGTCGCGATACATAATTCGGAGAATGACAAGCACGCGACTTCCTATGAATAATACAGATAGCGCGTGAAAAATGTGACGGTGTTTTAATAAAGAGTAATTTCGTTCTCACGAGGACCGTTCGATTATTCGCGTGCACGATTTAACGTAAAAGTTATTGAATAATTCCGCGATGCGATACAGTATGAGTTTCTAGTTTATCACGGTGATAGAGCGGCGGTAACAGCCGAGGCGATTTAGCGGGGCTTATTTTAAGAAGTAGGGCGTGCGCGGATTAAATTATGCACGCTACATCCGGTAATTACAAGGCTCAGAATGAGAAGGTGGTTGTCGAATATTTAACGGTAATTAATTATCGAGCAAGCGAGTTCAGTCATTTCTTGACAGTAACGAAGTTAACCCTATCAGGTTATAGACCCTCGATTATTCCATATGTTCCAATAGCTGATTGCACTTCTTTCATATTTTTGTTTGCATCTTCAAAACTATTCGAGCAATTTAGATCTCCAACGTTAACAGAATTACAGCTATTAAAATTTCAGTATAATCGTTATATCAAACGATCGCTAAGGATCAAAGGAAATAAATAAAAGTAGAAATACTTTGCATGCGAATTAAAACGCAAACCAACCAGGAGGCAGTGCGTTGGCAGCAGCGGTCGCCAAGTAGTGTCTCTGATAGAGATATTCCCTGTCCCGATCAGAGTCCTCTTCGTTATCGTTCGCCTTCTCTCCCTGCGTGGCTGGATTGCAGTTTCCCTTCTGTGCAGCACAGTTACCGATCAGGCTCTCGATCGTGAAGGGTTTTGGTGTCGGTCGTCGCTGTAACTTCGACTCTCCGATCGAAGACTCGAGTTCGTCGCTCGCGGACCCGACGTCCAGTTCCGTTTCCTCCACGTTGGAATCCATTTCTGTCCTTCGATTCAAGTCTTCCGCTGGTAATTAACGCGTGACCTATCGTATCATGATTTTGTCCTTTTTCTCGCTTCCTTTTTCACGCGTTGCGCTTAAGGAAACCTCCGATTCGAAGGCATTGGACGTATCTGCGATATTCTGAATTGTCCAGTTGTCTTTTATACGAGTATTCCACAAATCGAGCTACGTTGCACTGGTTTTACGAGTAGAAACGACCGGTACGTAAATGGTTATTGCTTCTACGCTCTATTGCTCTAGTTAGGAGTTTCCGGTTTCTCGAATTTACAATCGCATCGTTTAAATAACGTAGAATATTATATAGCTTTATATAGCTCTGCATATGCAATTACTTTCTTATAAATACCTGTCCATTACTTATATAAATGCACATTTCTGGGGCACAGAGTTCAGTTACGAGTACAGCACACCGTCGTCGAGTGTCTTTTAATATCGTCAGTCACATATCACGTTCACAGGTCACAATATTTATAACACTTGCCAATTTTCCATGGAACAAAATATATAGTCCTCTATTCTCTAAATGGCAGTTCGCAAACGCAGTTCGTAATTCACCAAGCGTATGCCATTTCTCGATACAGTCCCCTGCGATCGTTCCATACGGACAGCAAATTTCGCCAAGCTCCAAACGCCTTGATGCACAATCCCTTAAATCTCCAACAAAATTCTGCTCGAACCAGAATCCCACGGACCTTGATCGCACCTCCAACCTTCCAAAAGTCACTGTTTCCTTTCTCACAAACTCACACACCCGATCGATCTCCAAAAGAACCGTACAGGTCTCCAACTCTTCCGCTTGAAATTCGTCCTAGTATCTCCAATACGATATCTCCCTTCGAATACGAGCTCTCACTCATCGCCGACAGGTTCGTTCGTCGACACCCTCAGCGATCTCCGGTTCTCCAAGTCATCCAAGAACCTCCAACGACACTCGTCCGACTCAGACTCGACTCCTTGACCGCGGCTCGCTGGATCTCTCGTCGATGGAATCCGTTTCCCTTCTCGTTGCCATGCTGGTGCGTGTCCACGTTCGAAAAACGCGAGCAAGGGCGCGAGAGGGGGCGAGACGAGGGTGTGTGTGAGAGAGAGAGAGAGAGAAAAAAGGGCACGTGGAGAGGAACCGTAGTGGGCACGAGTCGACGGGCAACTGGCGGCCAGCGGCTCGCCGCATTTCAATTGCTGGGCCGCGGCAGTGGCGCGCCGACTCGCCGCGGCGTGACAGCTGGCGTGGCCGCGTAACCGCACGGACGTGGCCCCACCGCGGCTACGATTGGTCCTGGCTCGAACCAACTGCGTGCCCGGACGCGCCTACCGATCGTAGGATCCGCCATCTTGCTGGCTTTGCCCGCTTTTGTCCTTCCGTGCTCGCGATCCGCCGGCGATGATCGTGCCACGGACCTGGGGGTGAATTTCGACCGCGCGCCGCTCGATGCTCGGCCATCGATTCCCCTTTAATTCGCCTGTTAATTGCTGCCGGCTGCGACCAGCCTCTGCTCACGGTGTACTTTGTTTAACAACTCTGCGAGAGTCTCTTGTCCTTTTTTCTTCGCGTATTTTGCTGCTACTCGCTGTCTGAGTTTGGGTAGACTTTCGTTGTTGAGGTTCGAGGAAGATTCGACGATCCTTTGCGATGATAGCAGCGAAAACTGAGGATAAATTAGGGTAGATTCTTTGAGCGAGATAATCTGGAGAGTAAATTTATCTCTCGAGAAGCTAAGCGTTATACGAGCCGTATACTTAGCTCAGAAGGCTGCTTGAACTTTCATCGAGCACGATCAACGAGTCATACGATTCGTCGTTTAAAAACGTGTCGAACTCGAGGGAAGAATAAGGAAGCGCGAGATGTGTTCGACGAGCAACGATCTCGACGACGCCAAGCGGATTGACACCGAGAAGGGTACATCATTATCCTGCGAGTGGATTGGCTCGCGCCAAGATCGGCCGGATAAACGCGCTCGTTAAGGAAGCGCGTCTGCGGGGGTGGCGCACGGCGGGCAACTTAATGGGAAACACGTTCATCGGGCGGCGTGCTCGCGGGCGGACGATAAAAATACAAGGGACGCGCGGTTGGTGGGCTTATGGTAACGCGGACGGTGCTGAAAGCGAGCTGGCTCGTTAACGCTGATCGCTTTGCATACTCGTTATATGACGTAAATACGCCCACGTGACCGGTCGAGTCTAATAACGCGTCGATTATGCACGCGAGTCGAGCCACCCGAAATAGCCCGCTGGTTGCAACGGATTTTGGTGAACGTTCGTTCGATGAGTAAGAATGGCGGCTGCTCTCACTGTCGATTTTTGGTCTTGCCTTTCGTCAGGATGCGCGCGTCAAACTGTCGAACGATAGAGTAATGTCTCGAATCGGAACGTTTGTCCTTTTAATTATCGCCTTTTTTTTCTTTTCTTTTATATGAAATTGTTGACACGAATTTCACTTTATTTTTGTAGCAGGGACGCGACATTATATTGTAGAGATTGAAAGAAGGAAGAAGGAAAGGATTCATTTATCCTCTCCTGTATAATTTCTCGTTCGTCATAAAGAACCTCGCGGCAGGTTTACACCCATGCGTCGTTTCTTCTGTTTGTAGGCGTTTCCAAGCTGGCTAATCGGTACATCACGCTAATAGTAGCGCTATTTCGGCACTCGTTAACGCGACACGGCTCTAATTGAGCCTTACAGGATCTAAAGTTAAACGGCTGGTCGTTATACGAACGCGCAAGGCCGTGTATCTTTCAGCTCGTTGCGACACCAGCAAGTATTTCAAGAAATCTCCGATTGTTTCGCTGAAATTAACGTTTATTTTATTCAGTAACATTTGGAGGCAACCGATACTTCCGCCGATTCAACGTTTCCTCGGTTCGTTTTAAATATAATCTCGTTGAACGACGATCGAATCGTAGAAAAACAATCGTACGCGCCTTTATTCCTGGAGGTCTTTAAATACTGTCGATATATTGCGCTTTATGAAGCGCTGTCAGGTGAAGTTTATCGCGCGAGGAAAACCGCCTCGACGAAAGTTATTCCAGTGACAGCGAAACGGAAGCGAGTATCGACCGGATCTGCGAACGGATACGGAGCTTGACAACGTGGCACTTAACTGCTTGTAAAGCAAGATGAAAGCGCTGTAAATAAAGTTCGAGAGGCGACCAATTCTGTCAGAGCGTAATTGAGACGAAGCTCGAGCGAAAAATCGGCTGTTAAAATTCTACGAACCTGATTTTATTTCACAACTGCACTATTCGTACTATTTCGATTTCGTATCTTGAAAAACCCATGCGCGTCCTATTTTCGTATCGAACGATCCGCTTCTCTGAAGCGATTCTATTCCATCGCCACGGAAATGATACGGAAAAAAGAAAGTAAGAGAAACATTAGAAACAGAAGTCACCCTTGAGCTAAAATTCATTTCACGCGCGTCGACGACGGTACGCGGACCGCCTCGCTGTGAAAGCCCACAGGACAAGTGGAAGAAGCGCGCAAGGAGATTCAGCCACGAATACTCAGACGGCTCTAAATCTTCTCTGGCTAGGCGAGCCTCTGGGGCTCCTCTTTATTTTACTGCGCGGAGGCGTCGTTGCGCGCGGGCTTTCGTTACGCACGTGTGAACGGACGCGTCGACTCTTAAACGCCTCGGTTCTTAAGCGCGCCGCGACGCCCGCAAAAGCACCACTTTTAATTGCCTTGTGTTTCGTCGACCGTACGGAACGATACAGTACAGTACCGTTTCGAATTACTCGAGCGACGTGTCGAAAGGACCGAATGGAATATTCAATCAGCTCGCACCCTGCTCGTGTACTTTGCGAACGCGAGACGTGAATTTGTCGAATCTGTCCCGCTCATCATCAACAGAGGCGAGTACAGCAGAAACGAGAGATGAAATATTTCTGGGTTAAAACGAAATGTAAAATACTGTACACCTTTGACGATTCATTCTCGCTCCGACGTCTTCCTTTTATCTGCCTCGGACAATTTGTCCTCGCCGCGTTCCTCGACCGCCCCTCTGCTTTCGTACTCGACCTCTCTTACTTCTATTTTCCGTATTTATGGGATATTAACGTCGACTTCTTTCCTCTGATGCACTCTGTCTAATAGGATGTTTATGATACGCGATGATTTACAAGGCGACGTCCTAGCGAACCCTAACCGGGAATTAAGCTGGAACTGCAGCCCGCGAAACGTACCGTGTAATTGTAAAACGTCGTAACAAAAACAGGAATGCTTCGCGAGTGACCAATTCGTAATTAAACGTCTTCTCAAAACTACCGAACGATCAACTACGATATGTTTCCATCGAATCAAGTTTAATTAACTATTTTAAAAAAGCTCGCAGAGTTTGTTCGTAGCCAAGTCCATGTTTGACGAGGGACAGCGATCCCTCGAAGTGAAGACAACGAGCACGAGAACACCTCGAATACATCAAGCGTAGAGGAGGAACGTAACTCCAGGCGGAGGCCACGGTCTCTCGGTCCCGTCAAAAAGGGACACGGCTCTGCGCCTGCGTTTCTAAAGATAGCACCTCCGAAGCGGGCAAAAACGCGGATGGAAAGGGTCTAGAATCCGCGATTGGCGGCCCGGCATTATTTGCGTCCGCGTAGCGGGAATGGCAACGAGGGGGAGAAGGGCCGCGTGGCGAGGGGGTGGACGGGAGAAATCGATGGCTGGCAAATTGGTGGGCGTCGCGGAAATCGTGACGGCGCTCGGTAACGGATTAACCGGGGGCGCCTGACTGGTCCTCGAGTCGATGATTCCGCGGGCGTCCTGTCGCGGGAACCAGCCTCGAAACCGCCTCGACCTCGGACATTAGGAATTGTGCACACGGCGAGCCAGCAGCGGGCACACCCGTAATCGTTGGGGTTTCCGTGGCGTGCATCACGACACGCCGCATTACCATCAAACGCCCGCGAACACTTTGCCGCGGCTGTTCGAATGACACATTTTGGGGTAGAGGTGCGCAACTGAAGTTTGCATCCACCTCTGACGCGATCCCAGCCTCGCTGCACTTTAGACAGTCTCGTGGAACAAGACATTGCTCGCGTGCAATCGATCCACGAAACATACAAGAGCTTACACGTTGGATTCAACGATCTTGATCGTCTCGCAGAGGTGACGAACTTGAAAATTTCCAAACTCGAATCTGGTCCAGGTTCTCCGTGGCGATTCAAAATGTCGTGGTTGAATTTCGGATGGAAGTTCGAGAGGAAACGCGCGAGCAACGTCCCTGACAAGAGACCACTGGCGGCCGCATTTACCAAGTACGGGAATGCGCGAAAGAAACGTGCCCCTAAAATTATGGCGGACATTCTCGTTGAGACGTTAAACGGGGTCCCCGTACCTAAATCACGTTAATCGTACGGGACACGACTAAACGGGTGCTATCTTGAGAGGAGGACCGGCGGCCGAGAAGCGGCAGTCGTCCTCGCCGCTAAATGGGACGTGGTTTCAATTATGCGTGAAATGAAGGCGGCGATGCGTGCGTCTGCTTGCCAACGCGAAAGAACGTATGGAGCATCGGAAGCTTAGCTCGCGGAAAGAGCTTGAAACGTCTGCCACTCGGCTATGAATTATCGCCGTAACGAATCTAATCGGGTTTTAATTACACGTGGAGGCTACGGTCATTTGTAAAACCGAACATTTCATTTGTAAATGCGAACCCACGTGAAAATTCAGATTATCGGCTATCAAAGGTGTCCAAACGTTCCTACGACCGTTCTCTTCATTTCTACCGCACGTTTATTTTAAGTTCTGCCTCGCGAAAAAGTAAGAATTTTTCTAATATTTTGGGACGCGTGTATTTCTCATTCAGAATGATATTACAGATAAACGAATGTATCACGATTCGCACCGTTTTATATTAAATCGTCGAACGATTATCCACGATGGTTAAATAAGCCTGCGGACTATCGATAAATACCGTCCCTTCGAGTGCGTGTCTATGAAACGTGCGCGCGGTTCGTACACGCGCGCACTCTCCAGCTTTGATTACGCGCAGACGGGGACGGCACGAAAAGCGAGGAAGCTCTCCTCGTGGTAAACGCTCGCGGCGCATGGTAATCACGAACCCGATTGATTAGCCGACAAAGTCGCGCCGACAAATTAGAGGAATGCCATCTACGTTCCTGCTCGGCTCCCCCTCGTCAAACCACATATGCATACGCGCTTCTGTTCTGTGGACGAGGCGGAAAGATTATCTGATTCGACGTGTGTGTACGGTGGCGTCTTCGTGCACGTAACCGTTTTCTCTGTCTGCGGTGAAACGCGGCACGTTCACCAGTCATCGTTTGTGAAAGCTTCGCCTCTCCTTTATTTTATCAATTAAAATTGCGATTACATACCGCGCGTTATCAACGATTCCCTTCTTCCTCGAAAGCGAAAATCACGAACGTGTGCGACGACATCTTGAAAAATTCGTGTCTCTTCCGTAAGGTATCTAAAATGGAGCGATCACGCTCGATTGTCGTAAGAAAGTTATTCTCTCGAGCGAGAGTCAACATCCAGAGGTGGGTAAAACATATCGAGACGAAAGTACGCAATTAAAACTCTTCCTCTCGTGTCGTCGGTTTCAAGGGGTAAATCAATTAAGAGGCGGAAGCGCGAGAGGCGAAACTCCCACCGTTAATCTCCGCGTTTACTTGAACAAGCACAGCTGGCACCAGCCGGCTAATTAATTTTTTTCTCATCGGTAGATATCGGAGTGGCAGGGAGGAATGTGTCGCACGGTGTCGTCGGTGTACTTCAAAGCGATCGGCAGTCGCATTCGGATGCGTGGAATAAGTCGAACAGCTCGACGTCCACGGAGTTACAGAGACGGGCTTTGTACGAGATAATTATCCTCCTCGTCCGGTCGATTTGCTGCTCTCTCTTTAGCTAACAATCAGGAAACGTGACCAGATCCTTCGACAAATACGTGACTTTGTAACTTCGTCGCGTTCCTCGTCGATTTTCTGCGGGAATCGTGCGAATGGTTTCATTGAAATTTCTCAGCCTGTTAATATCAATTCGAACTGTCGAAGAAAATAGAATCGAATGGACGAGAGTGAAAGTGGTGGGCGTAGAATCGAGTGAAAATAGTAGGATGAACATCCGGCTGTCCGAAACAAACCTAAATACGTCTCGAAAATATTCTATGGCGTAACGGGCGAATGGTACAAAGGATTCGGCGGAAACGTCGCGTATACGACTGGATCCTACAAATAATCCCGTCGAAGTGTCGCCACGCTTCGATGGACGCATAAATGCTGGGTTCGTTCGAGCATGAGCTCCTTCCGTCCCGAATCGCCCCCGTTGGTCCCTTTGTCTCTCTGTTATCACGGAGGAACCGAATTTCGACCGAAATTTCACAGTGAATCAAACGAGGATGCCTGTGACCCAGTTCGAGACGAAGTGAATTCACCAAGTTTTACCGCCACTAGTTTCAACCAAGGAAAAAAAGGGTGAAAAGTGAAGCGTTTCATTTGTCGCGAATGGGAAGTGTTATCGCGTCATTTTCTGGTAACAATTGCGATCGAAGTGTCGATACGATCGCGCGAGAAACGTGTGCTGACAAATTTTTCAAGAATACTGAAACGTTGCAACGCGTTTCGAGCTACGCGACTCGGCTCTTACCCTCTTATATGTATTTGATGACATTGATATGCATAAGGGTGGTTTTGTGACACGAGATCGTGTACATTTCACTGGAACGAAAATGCGTGCACATTAGGCGAGCCCCGGGAAGGGAGCAGGAATACCGAATCCATGAAAGTATTAAGATGCAAACAGCATAAAATATATTTGAAAGTTAAATACGAGTCAAGTGGCGCCTTGGTAGGGTGCAACCAGACGCGTAGTAGACGGGGTCCCCTTCCGTCCCTCTTGTATCCATCGTGTTTCGATGATTTTGGCTATGAAATACATATAACATTCCATACAAAAAAAATATTCTTTCATATCCTAAAACTGAATACTTTTTTCATCCCTCGTAAACGTTTCAACCCTCTGTCTTACATTTTGCATCTTATCCATTCGATAACAAAACGAACACAAAATCTCTCCTTCTTCACAAGCTCGTTTAAACCTTCGACATTAAAATCAGTGACCGCCAAAGTGGACGATTGGCCAGTTTTTTCGCCTCGCCATTAGCCATCGTACGTCGTCGCTGTTTCCTTTTCGAACGGGGCGCACAATGGCCGCGCGAGGATTCCCCGGTTCGCGCGCGGGGCGGAGAGGGTTAAAGAGGGAGGCCCAGGGTGCTGCTATTGTTCCGGTGTAGCCTTAATGCGCGCCGTTGTAAACAGCGTTACAATGGAATAACTTCGTTAGCATAATCGCGTCACAGAGTCGCCTGGCGCCCCCTGCCGCTCCCGCTCCACTGCACCCCTTTCGGATTTTACGGGTGGTTTCCCTCCGGACAGGATCGTGGGCGGACCCGATCCGATCCGCCGCCGCGTTTAACCGTCGCTCAAGTATTATTCATTGTCGCGATTGAATCGTTTATCTCGTCGCTATTCGGCTGACCGCGCGGAGGGATCCCTTTCGACGACAACGTGGTACACGGGCATCGACAACCATCGCCCTATGCGCGATCGCATGATCGGTAAATGGGGCTAAACGACTTATCGACACGTTTCACGGCTGGGGCCACTTTCGACGACTAATTTGTTTTTGGCGAACGCGACGGGAACCTTCGCGAGAGGAAGGTGAAACTACGTCCCCTCTAAAGCACGATACGAATTAATTCCATAAGTGTCGAGAGCTATCGCACATTGATTCGTGGACGTTGATCGTGAAATACTAATTAGTTGGGAACCGAACGGAGACAGGCACAGCGATCGTTCGCGACGGATTAACGTCTCTCCCGGCAATTATGGAAAGTCCCCGTCAAGCAGCGGCGAAATCGAATTAATTCTACGCGCGATCCCGCCGACGTACATGACATTTTTCGCCCTCCCGTCTTCGACTGCGTTCACAATGGAAATGTTAAGCGAGTCGCGGATTCGCAACGCTCGTCACTCTTGTTCGCCAGCCGACAAAGCGGTTCCACCGTGCCCGCGGACGTCAATTTAAACGCGAGACCGAGGGCGCCGTATCGCTTGACGCGTTCGCGATCCTCGCCACTCTTGATGGACGGACGATCATCGAGGGCCGTTCTCCAGGGACTGTCTGTCTACTGTGCAATCATCAAACGGCAACGATCCCCTCGAAATATCCCGTTTTCGATGAAACGTATTCGTTGCAGTCGCTGGTTAATTCGATTTCAATCGTGCCTTTTTCGAGCGCAGATTAGAAGCGTCTTTGAATTTTTCTAAATGACAATATTGCGCTGTTACACGCGATCGTTGCTCGAAAGTTCGTCAATGATGAATTCGTTTCGGCAGGGGTAAGAAAAACTCTCACAAATTCGTGGTTGTTGCGCCGTTAGGGTAGCTTACCCCCTGGTTACTCTCCGTCGCAGTGATTCCTGGCTTCTCCCAGCGCGACGAAAAATAATCTCTTTTCTTCTCGTCTCCCCTTTCTGGCCTAGAACGCCCGCTTGCGGACGTCAAAATATGACAGCTCTCTCGGGTCACCACTTTCCGCGACAAGAGTTGCGTTCAAGGGGGTTGCGACGAGCGATCATTAAAGTAAAGCGGCGCTCGCAACCGCCACGCTCTCGAATGTGTTCCCTGCTCATATAAGCCTTTCCAAAATTCTCGTTCAAGCGATCATCTCGTTCTTTCTACTATTTTCTTCGTAAATCAGTAGGTCTACGAATATTACATTAATTATAATATCTAAAGTGTCTAGGTTCGCATATAAATATGAATTTGCAAAAATATTTGTGTAGTTTATCGATGAATCAATTTGAATAAATAATATGGTAACACGATTCGCACATTTGTGGTCTAAATGGGCGTCGCATTGAGAGCCACTGTGGTTAAGCTGACGGAAACAGTAAATGGTTCGCATCCAACCCCCTCGACGAGACGCTAATTCATATTCATAGGTGTAGCGTTTAGTATTGTGCCGCTGTGATTCTCCGGAGAATTCACCCGGAGAAGAACGGCGAGAAGGAGAAACATCAAGTTACATTAACTTGTCGCATCGTTGACGCGTACGAATCTGCTGACATCGCCGAATTTCGTGGAACTTTCTAATCTTCAAAGAAATATAAGTCTCGTTTTCGTTAACAAATATTATAATATGCGTTTAAATAATTTATTTATTATAGAATTTTAATAAAATAATATGAACTACCTCGTACAATCAATACTATAAGTATCTCACAGTTTCATACTTTAGTTTTTACGAATAACTTTCATTTAAAAACATATTTGATAATTTAGACAGATGCTGTAAATTTTTGATCCGTACGTTTCGTATTTATATATGCGAAATATAAATTGTTAATAGAAGATTCTCTGCGGAATACGCGAAAAGCGGGGGTTGATTTTAAAACAGATGCTACGGTGCCATCTGTTGTCAGGATACTGAGTTAAACGAAGCTCCATTCATAAATCAATGGAGTAGTGGGTTCATTGATCGCAGGGGGCGTAGTAAAATAGTAGTAATTGTAGTACTACGTAGTACTACGTCATTCATAATTTTTCTATTCGTCTATTCATGTATTTCGACGTACGGAAACCGTGCGAAGGTATTTAAATTATTAAGTATTAAATAGATGTAGGACTTCTTGATGTTACGAAGGTTTAACTACGATATTATACATAAAAATTGTAATCTATTCTATAATTTCAACCAATATCTCATTTAAAAGGTTAGGTCATTATATTATTTAGAAGGTATTTTATTGTAGTACTAAATAAATGATTTATATAGCAATACAAATAATTCTGCACCACTTTGCAAAATAATTGCACGTATTACACTAATTTTAATGTAAATAAGTTAAAATGTGGGTTATTCAGCGATATATCGTACATCATATACGAGTGTTAGAAATTTATTAAATAATACTTTTATAGTGCATACTGTGTAAATTAAATAAAAAATAGTACTTACAATGCACTTGCGATTATTTTCTTCGTTAAAAAAAAAGAACGCGTGTATATATATTTCGGAATATTTTATATTACATATGAACATTCTAGCATTTTAATTTTTAATTTTAATTATTTTATATTGCAAATAAATTATTGATCAGTGCGGTAAATTATGTATCTGCTTCACTTTTTACGGGCATGTTATGCTTACGTATATGGTGATAGCTTGGTAAAATTTTAAACAAAAATTCTATTTGACTTATTGGAGGCTGGAATGAGATAGATAATTATAAAATACTACATAGATACAGTTTACGATACTACCTGCGATTAAACAGAAACTTACGTATGGTTTGTCATTCATTTCTCTGCGTTGACAGTCGCTACCATACACTATGGTATTTTCAGGTATCGTGTCTGGTTCTGTCAATGTACATAATGCTCCAATCACACAACCATTGGTCAATTGAACTTCACGACCCACGTGTGCTGTAAATATAAATACACTTATAGACATATAAGAAATTGGAAACTTTATCACCACTCCATATAGTTACCTTTGCTTTCTAAAATATTATTATCACCAACTTTAAATGCCTCGCAAGTACAATCAGTTTCAAACACGTTGTAACTACCAACTATCTGCACCGGAGTTGTCGTTGGCGCCGGAGCATCTGGTGGAAGTCTATAAAAACATAATAACATATTTTATACAAAAGAAAGAGTGCAAATGTAGATGTTTCAATATGATTACCGATTAATTATAGTAGCCATTTCTTCGATAATGTTCCCCTCGCCTATTATAATCGGTCCAGCCTCTGCAATGATACTTGCTCTTGGGTGAATTATGGTCTTTGGTCCAATGGTGATATCTCCTTTCAAAATACTCTCTTCGCATACTAATGCGCCTGCTGCTATTTTTACACTGCGTGAAACAAAAAACAAGGTTCACATCTTTCCACGATATATAATAACAATTACATACAATGCACTTAACCTTAAAAAGTAAAGTTATCGCATGCAAAGCTAACACTTTAATTTTAAACGGTATATTAACACTTTCCTAGTTATATTTTAACGGATAATTGATAAAGGGACAGTAAAGAATAAATAATTCGAATAGAATTTGTAATTTTCTCACTTTGAACGACGACTGACAGATGAGCTCATTGTCACGGCTGATACTATGCGGGTAACGACGCCCTCTTTCGCACTTTCACAGAACTACTTGCCACCCACTCCTTTAAATGACTTAAACTTACAATAAATTCATATATTAACAATAAATATATACAATTTAATATATAAAACATATAATTTACTTTATATAGAACTTATACAATATTTATAAATGAGATGTTTAAACATTTTCTGTAATAAATTTAATATTGTAATACAATAGCGCCTACGAACCTACGGTACACGAAGAACACGTCCTACTTATCTTAAAAGTGACTAGAAATATGAATTTAAAATTGACAAGTAGAATTGCAAAATGTCCATTGAAATATATAGAAGACAACAACGTACCTTCAACATTTTCTTAAACATATTATTACTTACGCGAATGTATAAGAGAAGCCAATTAAAATGTTGAACAGTAAAATATTCGAAGGAATAGCGAATGCAAAGGTTTAACAGAAAGTACTACTTCGAAATATGATTTTATCATTTTGTGCTGTAAATAGAAGAAGAGAAAATTTATATAACGTTAGAGAGTAGAACAGGATCGCCTTGAAGTAGACTCGTGAAAGGAGATGCTAAAAGGGATTAAGAAATCTTCAGGGGAGATTGAGGTAATAAAAAGGTGAGTCGATAGCGCGTGAATAGCGCCACCCTAAAGAACATAACTCTTTCACTCGTTTTTTCTTTTTTTTTTCTTTTTTTTTTTAATCGATATTTAATATAACTCTATATTATCCGTCAACTTTTATTTATTATATATATATTTTTATATATTATATATTATAAAATTTAACTCCAAATTGCGATAATAACGTCTAATTGCAACGTGCGTGCGCGTGTACGTGTTGCGCCTTTGTGTGTGTGTGTTTTGCATTAATTTTTTTTTTCTTTAATTCTTCCTTTCTCTCGCTCTCTCGCTTTCTCACTTTCTCACCTCCATTCGTTTCGTTTTTCTTATATCTTTTTTTTCTTACTTTGTTCCTTAAACTGTACCTCGGTTATCTCCGACGTCTAAGTAATGTAAAGTGTTCTGCGTGTTCGTGTACGTGTGTGTGTTTCTGTGTGTATGTGTGTGTGTGTATGCACGTGACATGTATGTACGTGTGCGTGTGGTACCTGTGTTCTGGTACGCTCTGTGTACACATGGGTGGATGGGTGGGCTGGGTGGTCGTGGGTGAACGATTACAGGTGGTAATGTATCTTGCACTCGCGCGTACGTGACTGTGTACGTGTTTTTTTTTGTTTTTTTTTTCTTTATCTACAGTTAAACGAATTCTACGCACTTACTCGTTAATCGGCAGAATAATATGCATTTCTTAATTTCGCTATAAGTATATTTAAACCGTCCGAAAACGTGTCAGTCGGCGCACCGTGACGGATTCGCCATCGCTCTCGTCGAGCCTTTCTTCCTTTTCGATTTTCCTTTTACTCCTTTCTCCTTCCATTTGTCCTCGCACGCTCGTCTTATTTCATTTACTTTTTTCCTTTCTCCTCAATGCCACCGTAAATTGCGCCCGGCTCTTTTCGCTTTTTTTTTCTCTCTCTCTCCCTCCCTCGATCTCCTCTTTTCTCATCACCCTTGTACTCTCTTGCCCCTTTTCTCGTTTAGAATTTCATTTCTCGCATCTCTCCGACGTCCCTCTCGCATCCTCTCGGTTACAACCAAGCCAATAATCGTCGCTACGTTTCCCTTTACTCCTTTGTACTCGACACGTCGCTCGACCCCTTCGAAGGATTCGAAGTGATGATTAAAAAACCGAATAATCCCTTAAGCAGCGCGTCCGTGGCTGATTCTAATTAATAATGGTAACGCGGGCGAACGATGGAAACGTTGAATGTAAACATGGACATGAATTCTCTTCTCGCGGATACAAAAAAGTGCGCTCGATTATAGATCTCTCGTTCGATGAACGATGATTCGTACCGTTGCACCGCCACTTGAGGGATTAAGCGTCACTGCTATATAAATTACAATAAAGAGAAGAGGATTTCTTTTTTTTTCTTTTCTTGTTGTCGAGGCGCGGACGATACTTTACGGTGAAGAGAACTTATCTATAAACTCTGTTTTACAGTCTATCGGCTACGGTTCGCTCTACGCGGTTCTGCTAAGCTACGCTAAAAATGTGGGACACTTTATAAACAGTAAAGTATCGACGACGCACCCGGTGCGCTACGAAACTCGAACTTAGCGGCTTAACAAACTCGGCTAAATCGACGTACTCGGTGGTTGGCGTTCGAGGTACGCGCAGAAAGAACGCTATAGTTGAATAACCGGCGCTGAATCACCCTATCTCGCCTCTCGTTGGCGCCAAGACACATAAATATAAAATTTAGAAACGTTCATCGTCAAGATCGAAAGTACAGTCTACGTGTTCGAGCACCGTGACTACGAAAAAATCGATATTATATCAAATAGATCGAATTAGACTTTGAAACTCTCGGTTAGTCAATAAAATGTTCCTATCATTCGCTGAACGCTTGGTACATCTATACGTTCTAATTAATAATTCTAACAAACTTT
Source organism: Xylocopa sonorina (assembly GCF_050948175.1). NCBI lineage: Eukaryota > Metazoa > Arthropoda > Insecta > Hymenoptera > Apidae > Xylocopa > Xylocopa sonorina. The sequence continues at coordinate 5,872,693 of NC_135197.1, read as the reverse complement.
CGTCCGCGTTAAGAGCACGCTGCCGTTTTCACGTTCGACCAAGAGAATCGTTCGAATAAAATTTATTCAACTATACGACATCCTCTGCCCAGTTCGTCGCGATCTCGACGCGATTCGCAGATCGATCGAGTACCACCAACGCGTGGTGTCGCGAGATCGATCGACCACGTCCTCGCGAACGTTAATTAGAATTTTACGATCCCTATAATAGAAAGTCGAAAATACGCGGGATCGACGCTGTATCCCCGTGGAAAAAATCATCGTTAACGCGTTAACCGATCGCTGTCCTTAGAATGTCTAACGATAATCGCCAACGATATTACCTCGTCGACGAGCCGACCGTTCCCTTATCCGCGGCGGGAGCACGGCCGGTCCCTACCTTTAATAATAACTAACTAACGAGCTAAACGCGTGTGTGTTTCATCAAACGGTATCGTTGATCGCGTACAAAAAACGGACTTAACAGCGAAGTGAAACGTGCGGCCGCAACAAACGACGAGTCTCTCGAAAAAGGAAAAACCTATTGGTCGTTGATCGTCATCACATTGATACTGAATCCACGAAGTTGTCGTTCTTCACGGTCCACTTTACAGCCTGTGTCTCGAGCACCCGAGCCAACGCGATTTCCGTACACCCTCTCGTTGCTGCGAGGCCCGTTAACTCCATTCGCGTCTACCCTTCCGGTGCGCACCGGAATCAGGGGCGTTCCGTTTCCCTGGCGTGTTTTATTCTCGCAACAACGAAAGGTTACAAGATTCGCGATCGTTTCTTTTCCATATTCTTCGAAGATTTGAGAAACTGAGTAGATAGAAGATGTGGCTGGGATTTGTACTTTGCGTTCGCTGCGTTACATATAAAAGGAGAAAGAGATGGTCTCGCGATGTAATACAAACGTAATGATATAATAATAATTACATTCTTTGCATCGTTGTCTCGCGTTCTTTCGCCAAGCTCATGCGAGAGAGATCACTGCGTCGCAGAGGGGTACAAACGTACATTATTGATACTTGATACTAAATCTCTAAGATAGTCTTTATCTGGCTAGAAACTGTTTACTTCAAATGGAAACTAGACGAGTACATAAAACGAAAGTGCAAAGAATGAAACTGGGTGAATTCGTGAAATCATGATATATACTGCGATCTGTAATAACGAAGTACAAATCCCAACGTTATACGTAAATGCAAATCGTACTCGGCGTTAACATCTCTTCGATCGCTTGACAGAGGGGGATCTTACAAAGGTGCCGTCGTGTAATCAATTTTATTGAAATTCAACATTCGTTAAAATCACTCTGCGGATTGTTCCTTCGATTTTTCGAGTCCAGATCGGCACGGAAATTGGTTTGGCGTTCGCGCGCTCGATCGTGGCACGATGGATGGTTCAGCCAGCGTCGCCTGGCCGACGAAAGCGAGGAAAGCCGGTAACGGTGCGTAAAAAACGCTTCGAGAGGCTTCACCGCGGCGATGGGTTATTATTTAGTTAAGAAGTACGTGTTTACGTATAAAGAGACGCGTCATACAGTGCCGTACAGTACCAAAACGTTTATAATGCGCACATAATGTTACCTCGATTTAACTTCTATCTACGCGCTCGCGCAGGCATCGTGTATGTAAAAGTGTTCCATTTTAGCCGTACATTACTTCCTTCCCTTTTTTTTTCTTTTGTTCTTCCATTTTAGTCTCGCTGCAGGTGTGTGTATATCGTGTGTATGTATCCGTGTGCCTGTGTTCCTCATATTTTTTTCATTTTGTTATTTTTATTTCCACGTGTTGCGTCCGTGAGCCGGCCAGGCCGGTCCAGGGACAATATAAATCTATTTTTTTTCTTTATTTTATTTATTTATATATATATGTCTCCCTAACGCTTCATTTTATATTTCCATTCACGCGTTTCACCTCGTTTTTCTTTTACTTCTTAAATTCTTCTCTTTAAGCACAGGGACCGTCGAATCTTGATCGTGTCGTCGGTACATGCTTGTTTTTCACCCTTTTTTTTTTTAATATGTATATATATTTATAATATATATATATATGCGTGTATGTGTGTGTGTTTATACATATATAGAGTCTAAAGTAGCTCAGAGGGAACTATGCAAACCACTAACGCGAAGTTGAACAGCGGCGCAGAGCCAGATATCGCGTCGAAGATTTTTCATTCCGTTCGTCTGTTTCGTTTCTCTTTCTTTTCTTCTCCGCCGCCGTTTTCTCTTATCGCGTTCTGTTCTCGCGTTTCCCGTTTTATTCTTGCCTCCGGAGAGCGTTGAAAACTGCTAAAAATTCCGACGCGATCCCTGGCTCTGCAGCGACCACGTTGTCGGCTTCGTCGACGCTATTTCGTTCGGGTATTCGTTCACTTTTGCACCGTTTGCGTTTTATTTAAATGTAATCGGTTTTCTATGTCCGCGAGGGGCGACGACCCGACCAACATTCTTCCGTACACGCCAGTCCCCAGTAATATAGATATATTGTATTTATATTATCATATACGTCGTCCTTGGACCGTCCTGGCGGGGCCCTTATTTAACCACTTTTTTTTACTTTATTTTAATTAATACAATATATATACTTCTTTATATATGTATCATCATAACAACCGATATTTCTCAGTTCTCTCTCTCGTTAATTCTATTATCACGCAGCTATCTTTCGCTCTCGCTCGCTCCTTTCTCGTGTCTCCTCCTTTTTTTTAACTTTTTTTTATTTTTTATTATTTTCCTTTAAATCCCTCTCACTCTCTTTCTCTCTTTCTCTCTCTCTCTCTCGCTCTCTCTCGCTCTTTCGCGTGTGTGTCTCTTTTGTCTCTTTCGCACGCACACACACTCCGTCTCTTTCGTTCGCGCTTTTCTTTTCACCTCTCTCACACGCACGCAATCGTTTCACATACGCTATCTTTCTCACTCGCACACTTCACACTCTTCCTCTCTTTCTCTCTCTCTCTCTCTCTCTCTCTCTCTCCCTCTCTCTCTTTCTATATATATATATATAATATATTTTATATCTGTGTATATATATATGTATGTATATATATACTTCTATATATCTTTCATATATACTTTATGTTGCTTTTTATGTATACTTTATATATAACAATGTTATGTTTATTTAAGGCCCAATACGTTCATTACGAAGGAAATAATCTGCAACAGAAAGGAGACGAATATACGGTTAAACGCTTATACCTCTTTTGCTCCCTGTCGTAAGCACCGCGAGTAAGAACTATTCAGTCGATAGAGACGAGTCCAGTGTGTTTCATTTTTTTTTTCCGTTTTTTATTTCGTCAATGTGTGTGTTCCTCGTGTTTTTTTGTCCCCTCCTCTTGGCGTCACCCTCGGACGCGACGACTCCGATCGAGGCTAATAGAACGCAAGTAGATGTGTCCCGACATGGTCAGACCGAGTGGAACGAGCTTATCCTTCGCTCGACTCTTACAGAATGCTCTGTGGTTTTAAACGATTAGTATTCTCTGTCCAAATTGAACTACCGTATAAAATCATTGTATTATCAATATATATATTTTTTTGGTTCTTTTTCTTTCGTTTAATAATATAGAACATAAATCTAAAATAAAACTAATAACGCGAATAAATGTATCTATTCAGTTTGGACAGAGAAGAGATTGACAATTGAATCTGTTTCCGTAGAAAAATTTTGTCGTTTCATCCGATTCGATTCGCAGGAATTGCACAGTTGATTAAATCCAGTCGTTTATTAGCACACAAATCACTTTTTCCTTGGTATCTTTTATTCATTCGTTGATTTCCTCCACGCGCAAATTATTTTCACCCGTGATCATCTATTACTGTTCTGATTGCCTCGACACGTTCGTTTCCCTATGCTACTCTCTCACGCTGTTCCATCTACGATCCTGCGTACGTTTTTCTCACGTCATCGTGTCCCGACGCTCCCTAGGAAGGATCGCTGTCAGATCAGAAACAAGTAACTTTCGACTCGCGCGCACAGCAAACTTCGACCTCGTCGGTTTACGATCGACTGGACACGATCCGATCGCAACAAGCCTACCGGGTTTTCAGAAACCCATTCGAGCAACCGATCAAACAGATACAAGTGGCGTTTCAATCATTTTCTACGATTAATTTATACAATGTGTGAGTTTCACCTTAATGGTAAAGAATCGCACCTCCAATTCTGACCCACGAAGATATTGCCACTTCGGAGAAAAACCTTCCTGGAATTGCTCTAAATTTTTCCTGCTCTTTCCTCTTTTCTTGTTACAGAATGCTGTTGACTCTTGTATTACGAAACGTGTTGATTAAATTACCCAATTGGAAACTCGATAAAAATCAATTTGCTGGTTTCGGTTCGTATGCAAAAGAAGCGCGGTGGTATTTGCCACCGGTTTGAAACATTGAAACTTTGTTCCCTTAAAAATCATTAAAACGGAGGTGCGATTTTTTATCACTTGGATACAGGCGTACAGGCGCAACGAACACTATTTTCGCGTTACATTACGATTACACGCATCAGCGGCGATGAAAATTGCGACACGATCACCGATCGCGATTCTGATTGATTCCGGAATGAGAGCTCGATCGATACGAAGATTAATTAAATTACGCTTATATTTACGTAACCATTACGGGCTTCCATAGGTTAGAAAAAGCACATCACGTAACGATTGACTCGCTTATAATAATACTTTATTATTTCTTACAAAATCATCCTGGAATAGGGACGTTCAAACGTGTATAAGTCGAAATCTGTTTGCTTTACATAATAACGTGTCGATTCGTGTAATAACAGCTAATAAAAAAGTACCGTTTAACGTACCGTATCTCTGTGAGAACTTAACAAGCTGAGAATAAGTTAGTTATATACTTCGAGAAGAACCCGGAATAGAAGAAAAAAAAAAGGAAAAGAAAAAAACGCGCGCGGTCGGAGAGACGCGTGTGAAAACCCGGTAGACTTTGTTCGTTCGCGTTTCCCCGTCGTCTCGAGCGCTCGTTTTCCCATCCGCGAACCCTGTATTTTTCTTTCAGAAACAACCAAGGTAACTTTCACTTAACGAGTACGATTAATTAATGTTTGCAGAAAAGTAAACGAAAAGTAGACAAAAAAAAAGAAAAGAAAGAAAGGAAGAACTAAAGAGAAGGAAGATGAGGGCTTACAACACGAATTATCCTATTATCAGTTTGTACACGTCGAAAGAACGAAGAAAAACGGAAGCTTCAAAAAGAGAGAAGAAAAATATAATAATAAAATAAAATAAAAGAAATATTTAAAAATAGTCATAATAATAATAGCAGTAATAGTAACAGTAATAATATTAATTATAATAATTATAAAATAATAATAATCGTAACAGTACTACGTAGTTTCTGACCGAAAAAATACAAGTTGCGTGCTCCTTTGTTGCTCTCTTTCTCTCTCTCTCCCTCTCTCTCTCTCTCGCACACACATACACACACAGATACACACTCTCCCTTTCTATATATATGTATATCCATAACGACGAACGAAAGTGAAAAGGATAAACGAAGAAAATTTACAACGATCGCTAGTGATCTAGCGAACCGCAGTTACTTGTTTCCCGCTCGAAGTGGCGACATTTTAATGCTGGATCCGCTTGCGTGTAATTCGAAGAACCGAGACATAACGTGCTCCAGACGAAGTCGGTTGTTTGGGCAATCGTAAGATCGAGTTATATGCAGGTCTTACAAGATAAGATTAAAGTTATTCCGTTATCTCGGTTACGAAATCGAGGGCATGCTCTATCGTCGTACATCGTCGTACATCGTCGTCAACGCGGACCAAACCGAAGGAGGATCCTCTTGCTTCTACTTAAAATACAACGCTGCGTGACCACAACAACCGGCGTGCACGTTCGTCTTCGAGTCGCGTTTCGTTCGATCGCGGCTACGAATCGATTCGAGATGATCAGAATTCTCACTGGCTGGATCGAAGGGCTTGAAAGAAGATCGTGCAAGCGACGAGCGAAAAAAATAGGAAACGCCCCCACCCCTCCCATTTGTTTCAACGAAATACGCGTGAATCCCCTTTGTACTTAAGCATACAACGATGTCTCTGGTTGCTTTACGTTAAACTACCCCCGAACAGAAGAAGGAAATCTAACAATTACTCTACGAGAGTTGGAATTAAATAAAACAACTTGAAATTGTTCGTATAAATTAAACGTCGTCTAACTATATAGCAGCTTTCATGTCCTTGAACATTCCCCGCGTTTAAAGCTAGGAAAACAAACAGTAGTACGATTAAAAAAGAAAAAAAAAAAAAGAAAAAAAAACACGAAAATGGTAGCCGTTTTCTTCTCGATACCTTCGAGACGATACTCGCACAGAAGCTGCACGTTGATCTCGAACGAACGAGCAGAAAAACAACAAAATACCAAGCAAACGAAGAACAAGGACAAGCGACAAGCTTGTCCCATCCCCACTCGGCACAGGACGTCTCTCAGACGTCCACTTTGCTATGTAGTACTCTATTTTTACTCCGTATGTTCTACGCCTTGAACGGACGTAATCTGAACACCTTAAAGACATTAAAGGTGACATGTCGTTAACCCATTAATTTGATACATCTTTCAGACGTATCAAGGACGTAAGTTCGAAATGTCGTTAAAAAACCACCCCCCATATTGTACATCTTCGAGACGTCGCAATGATGTAAACCGCAGACGACTCATCGAACGTTCGCTACCACTTCGAAACATCTTCAAGATATTCACAAAACGGCTTCGTTCCGTGCAGGTAACTCTACTCGCACCACGTTCTCTGAACCCTTCGACGCTTTGCCTCGACGCGCGACGATTGAACCCCGAAAAGGAACGCGCCATCGACTTACGCTAGAGCGACACTTCCTAGGTAGCGCGAGCTCGCATCAACACGTCGTCGTCATCGACACGCGTCGCCTTCACCCCCGATCATTTCGTTCGTTCTTTCGCATTTTTCTTTCCTTTCTCTTTGTCTCTCTCTCTCTCTCCCTCTCTCTCTCTCTCTTTCTCTACCTCTCCCTCTCGCTCTCTCTCTCTCTCTCTCTCTCTTTCTCTCTTTTCTCTTTCCGGACGGTGGAACTCACCTTGACAGAGCAAGGCCCGGCGCTACTCGCGTACCGCTTTGTTCGTCAGCGTCGGGACGCCCTGCGCCGCGTCGATCGTTCAGCTGTCGACGCTGAAAAGCTCTTTGTGGAGGGCCGGGAACTCGAGGTGCGGCTGGGACCGTTTGAACTTCGCCAGGGCGTCCATGTGCAGCAGCGAGATCTCCCTCAACTGGGTGATCTTCGCGAGGATCGCGTCGCACACGGTCACGTCGCCCTTTATGGGCGACACGTGGTTACGATCCAGCTCCGACCTCAGCGCCCTGATCACCGCCTGCGACAGTCTCGTGATTTCCGCGAGCCCTTTCAGCCCCGGCCGATCTGAAATTATTTTTGGATTCTGTTTATTTCTAGCCGCGGTGTGCTCGCGCGGGGATGTTTACCGGGCTCGCGGGCTCCTCCTCGTTCCTTTTAGTGGTGAGAAGCCGGTGGTGAGAAGGAAAACAGAGACGGGACGGGAGACGACGGAAGGGAGAACGGGATGCTTCCGTCGAACGGGTATTTATAAGCGGCGATTAATTGTCGCGGAGGGACGCCCGCGACGGAATAGGACCGATTGATACGGGTTAATTGGAGAACAGTGTTCGCTGGATAATTCTGGAGCGTGAGTCAGGTGTCACGGGAGAGGAAAAGTGCGGGAACTTGGGACAGGCGCGTGATTATTTCTTTATTTTTAGTTCCGTCTTTAGTGCGTTCTCAGAAAAGAATCGTGCAAACTTGAGGAAAAAAAGACAGAGAACTTTCTACGTATTTTTAGTATATCGATGATGTTACGAGTGTTTCCAACTTCATAAATTTTGAGGTTAACTAGACGCGATGATTTCAATTTTGCTCTCTCTCTCTCTCTCTCTCTCTCTCTCTCTCTTTCTCTCTGTGTCACTATCGGATCAATTACCATAGTCGAAGCTACTCGAGCACGAAACAAATGAATTCTTTTGATTCCAGCAAGTGAAAAAGCCAAAGGCCATACTTGAATGTATACTCTCTAACAAGACGTTACTGTTCTCCATTTCTCTTTTCATGTACGGAAACATTTTATGACGTATTCTATCCGCGACTAACGTACAGCTTTGACTAACAACGAGTGGGAATAGTTTTGAACCGTTGCGTAATTTAGAAAAATGGCTCGAACAGTGGTGGTAAGAGGGTGGAGAACGTTACTAACCGGGACTGAGAAGAACCGCAGCACTGTAAAGAGCCAGCTCTGTTTCCGTAAGCTTCAATTCGGCAATACTCCTGGCCAACTCAAACACGCAAGAAACAAGCTTCATTTCCGCCGTGTCCGTCGTGTAAAACGCGTCCTGTGGCAACATGGTGTCACCGTAGAGGACACAGTTCTGCTGGAGATCGAGGTACCTGCTCATACGTAGCACAGCCAACTCGAAGGAACCTGGAAAACACCGTCAGCGTCAGACAATCATTTTTTGAAAAACGTAAATGAAACTAGTCGATATTATAAACAATTCTTTTTCTAACGAAATAGCATGCAAGGTTGTCTCCTTTTAAATAACGCTAATGTCAGCCCATATTCCGACATCGTCCACTTACAAATTTAGATTCAGATTACTCACCAGCCTTTAATAGAACAATCTGGTCGTCCTGCGAGAGCTTCATGAATCCAGGGACCATCTTGGCGAACTCGATGATCTGCTGGATAACGGTGGTTAGTTTTTGGGCGCACTCGAGCCAGAGCTGCTCGTGCGCCATGTTCTTGTAGTAGATCAATCTGGAGAGGTCGTGCGGCTTCCGGAAAGCCTCCTGGATCTGTTCCGTCGACAGCAGACACGTTCTTGCGTGTGCATCCGCTATCGTTTTTGAGAGCAACTCGCTGATCTGTGCCGGATCTACGAAAATTCATCAGGATGTCGGGTTGAAATGTTACTCTTTAACGATTACGCTAACGAAATACACGAACGTGTAACCAACGATATATTATGTTCTACTTATTCAAAACGATTATCCGTTAACAAATATAACACTGAGAATGTATCGGCAAATTTTTAACACGTATAGCATCAATCAATATATGTATATGTATAAGCGACAGACAGTTAAGAGAAAAATAAACACTGTAGTTAGTCGATTTATGCAGCTGTTGCTGTTCCTCGCAACGATGGCGCGTAATGAGAGAGCACGTTTTCCAGGTTAAGATCACGCGGGCCAACGTGGACCATCGAAAGCCTATCGTCGAGTCCGTTATAAATTTCTATAATTACCGCAGTTTCCAACTACGTTATCGCTACAGTTACCGAAGCCATTTCACTTGGGCTTTCGAGTCGGGGAAGTTTAAGCGACGAATGCGCCGCCGAGAAATTCAAACCCTTTCATTCAATTCCCCCTCGACAACTTCAGAATCAGCTACTGCCAGCCGCTCTTTACCCTTCCTCCGTTGTCTACAACTTTGGGAACACTGATCAAATAGATCCTGCTATTTACCTTTGTCTCCGCTCCCGGAATTGCATGTGAATTTATCTATAAGACGAATATGAGAGCCGTTACGAAACTCAAAAGTGCGACAATGTACTCGAATTTGAAAATGTAACAGTGTACTCGATACTCTCGTATGGGCAAGTAGACAGAGGGCCTACACGTTACGATTACAATTATCAGAATAGAAAACGGGGGAGGTGGAAATAAAAGTAAGATGAAAATAAACTCGAACTAAAGTACACACGGGACGGAACATTACATTTTCACATTTTGAGAACCATAATATCCCTCTTGGCGCGAGGTACCAGCAAAGTCAAAGCCTCGAGCAAACTTATCTGCGTCTAACCGCATACCCCGCCCAACGACTAATCTCGTCGATAGTCTTGGACATCGCATTCACCAGTACCTTCCTCCTTGCACAATCACACAGCCCCCATCATGTGTACACGAAAAACGTCCTCTCCCATCGCCGTGAATAAAATAAAGAACAAACAAAAACGTGAACGACACCGATCAGTTCAATTCGCGAAGCGAAAAAAAGAAAATGAAGTGAAACGAAAGAAAAAAAAAACAGAAAAAAATAGAAAAAAAAACATGAACAAAGGTAATGAAAGAGAGAAAACGAAAGAAAAAAAGCGCGATGCATGCCCATGCAAAGGGACACAAACGTAACCTCACATCTCGCATGGGACATACTGGGCAGACTCGGCACTTCGTCGTCCTCGGATGGATTGCTGACCCTCTGTTGCTGACCGCTCAGAAAGGTCGTCGAGTCGACCATCGTGTACGAGCCGTGGCCCAAGCTGGCCAGCTCGACGGTGGTCTCTTGCTTGACAGCAACGATTCCACCACCGCTCAGGGAACCGCCACCGGCGGCCGCGCCACCGCCGGTGCCAGAACCGCTCCCTCCGCTACCCGAGCCACCACCACCACCGGATCCACCACCGTTACCACCGCCACCACCGCCACCACCGCCGCCTCCGCCGCCGCTACTACCTCCACCACTACCCCCCGTGCTGCTTCCGGTCGTCGAGGCAGACAGCGACTTCCCTGGTACGCGAAAAGTCAAAGTTCACTCGGTCTCCATATGTTGCTTGCACTCCTCTTAACTACATTCTCCGTCGTTCTCTTATACGAATCCTCTCCATCCTTTTCCTCTTTCCTATCCTTTCCTTTATTACGTCACATACTCTCTCTCTCTCATTCTCTCTCTCTCTCTCTCTCTCACTCTAACTCTCCCTTTATCGCGATCTTTTCCTCCCGTCTCAACGTTTCTACTACCAGCGACAAGAGAATTCACGCTTGCCACGCGTTTCAACCGTGTACACAGTAGATTTTCAGGCATTTGGCTGAACGGAAGTCTGGGTGGGGTTTGTTGGTTCGCCGGGATGACTAGGGATTTCGTGGAGGATTTAAAGGCAGAACGGATGAATACGGTCTTGCGAGGGTGGGTTTGTACGTAGAACGCGATCGATGCAGTTTTTAGGTGTGGACGTAGAATTTCAACATTGTCGTTCTTTCTAATAACGTGTGCGTTAGTGTGAGCACTGGTTATAGTGGAAAGTAGAACGGTACAGATTTGCGAAAGGATTTAGATCGTTTTGGTGTTAGGGGATGAAGAATCTCTTGTACGAAACAATTAGTTACATGCATCGATATTGCCCTCTTTAGCCAAAGTGTCTCGCTTTGTTAATTTTCAGCTGTTTTACGTTCACGTCTGTTACTTAATACCGTCCGTTTCCGCGGGTATTTAAACTGTCGTTCGAGACAATTACGCTAAGCAGGACAGAATAGGAATCACGGCTGTTCGAACATTTTTATAGAAGTGTTTGATTTGAAGCAACGTTTATTGCAATATCGCGACGCTTTTCAAACATTAACTGAATCGTATCTTTATAACTGCAACGTTACTTCGTGCCGCAGTATCAATATTATTCACCGAATGCGCCGTGCAGTCAACTGGCAGTGATAAACACGGTAATTGTATCAGCCGCGTGCTACTGAAAGGGACCAGTACTACTTGCCGCTGCTTGTTCATCGATTGACATCTTGTTACCGCTCTTTCGTTAACAATAAACTTCAATGGAACTATAAACTCTCGGCTTGGCTCAGGCCTCAGCCACGACTGCCACTCGAGCAGACTCGCGTCGCGTTCGATCAAAATTGAAAGTGTACACCGTGGGAGGTTTCCACGTTTCATTAACGTCCCGTACGCGATGTTGGGAATAAAATATCTAAGCGTCCTTTACCTCGAAACATAAAATTTAACCTGCACGTTTTACTTTATCGCGGAAAATCGGGAGGAACTTGTCAAGTGGATACGGGTGGAAGTGTCTAGTACTTATTAACAATTTAAAGTCCAAGTTTCGGATTCTTTTCGCGTGCGACAATCCGGGCGTTAACAGGCGGTCCTGGGAAACGAACAGATTAAAAGCGAGCAGGACACGCGTACGATTTAAACGGACGATACAAGAGATCCGTTTGTCAAGTGGTATATCTGGCTTTAGTCAGACGCGAAGCTCATTTCGTTTCAATCAAGACACGTTTCAAGTTTTTCGGTAAACACGAACGCGAAATGTACTAAGCGCAGGATCTCTCTGTTTCTTGCAGACTTATAATTTCAGCGCAGTCTCAGTCCCTCTATTCTTACAGGTAGATCAAGCTTTCCTCGAATCTTGGTCGAGAGCGAAAGGAGGAGAATGGAAAGCAACCCCTTAGCTAGCTTACGTATTCCTCGGGGATAGAGATAAAGTAGAGTAACAGGATTTTAGTGGAGAGTACTCACCGGTGGTGACCACGCTGGGTAATACCCCAGTCGCGGTGACAGCGGAGGGCGTATCAGGGGCGACAGTGTCCGCGACCTGCGTCTGCGTCGGTCGTGGATCGTAGGTCGTCGTGCTGTCGACGTAATCGGCGCTAAGCTCGTAGTTCGTCATCGCTTGATGATTGTAATAACCCGACCCACCCGTGCCGGGGCCGGGAGAAGCGTATTCACCACTATACGCGTACCTGCGAGCAACAAAACGAGAACGAGACTGAAGATCTGCCGTACTTTCTGTACAATCGCAAACTCTCTTCGAAACTTATGACATAACAATTGTGTATTCGTTATATTTCTGGCGGGGATATCGCGAGGGAGTTAGAAAATTATTTATACAGCGCGCATTTGACGATAAAGCTCAACAAATGAAAGTCACATCAACGCGACATGTGTCTTCATTAAAGACTTTACTGTTATAATTGATGAATGACGTTTGCACGACAGAAATTAGATCAGAATCACTCACCCGCCGTTGTAAGGGTGATGTTGATCCGAACTGCTTGGGGTCTGATGTTCAAACACACTGCTGTCGGGCGCTGTCTCGGAGGCCGCTCTCATTTGTGCCTTGTGGAACCTAACTTCGTCCTCGACCTTCTCCCGCTGCTTCTTCGACATGCGCCCGAATTTAACGGCTGCAACCAGAACCATACCAATGTATCACATGTTTTTATATTCGTGCTAGAAAAATCTACTTAAATCCATCGTTAACGTAACAGCATTGAGAATAGTTCAAAACCTGAATCGCTCTTTCGATACAAAGTAGTTGCATCCGAATTAATCTACATCCTATTTGCAATTTGCTTGATCGTCAATCCGTGAAAACAGTGGAACGATCGAGAGCACAGCCGTTCGACGATGGTTTTTAACAGGCATTTCGACTCTCGTCTTTATAATACGTCGTCCGCGTGAATTGATAGTTGCGTGCGGGTTAACTGACCAGCATCGAACCCAACGAACTTCGAAGGAGCGACTTTAATGAAGATCGAAGCGCGAACCCGCGCGCGGCCTCTTATAAAGGCGGCCGCCTTGTCGACGCTCCAAAGAAACGTTCTGATTCGAAGAACGCGGAAGTTCTTTGCATCTCCCGGACTTCTTCGTCGTTATCGCCGGCTGAGATGCACCCACCTATCCGAGTGACGTCACCGCGTGGCGAACACTCGCACGGGAGGCGGGCGCTCGCGAGCACGCGCGCGATACACCACGACCACGTGAGCGTTCAACAACCGCTAGAACCTGAATCGTTCGTCTTCCTTTTTCCTCCGTGTTCTCCAGTTTCTCAAGTTCATTCGCGCGAGTTCAGCCGGGGCCCGCCTCTTTCAACGAGCTATTGTTGCCGCGACTTTTGATTGCCTCGAAAATCGATCTCCCTTCCGGGTACGGGGACACACTCGACCTCCGTGCGACTTGTACCCGACTCTCTCTCTCTCTCTCTGATGCGTGCGAGACCGCGAGAACCATGCAAATTGATTAGCGACAGAATATTTCTCTCGTTGTCAATTATGGCAGGGGCTGGTAATAAACTGGTAATTCATTCGGCCGTTCTCGACGACTCCGGTTCTCGTCCCTGCGGTTTCGGAGCCGGAGATCGTGGATCGAACGCGTAACGTTTCGAGAGGAAGAGGGCTATAATCGACCAGATACGACGCTTTAAAAGAACAGCGTGGCTCGTTTTAACAGCCACCCATCTACTCCGTTTGAGTGCTTTCGTTACCCTCGTGTAGGGATTTCGAACTGTTAAAAATAGGTATAATTGTGAGTGTCCTCGGAGCAATTCAACCTCAAGACACACACACACGGATGTTATTCGAATTCATAAGAACCGATCAGACGATCTACAAAATAAATCCATTTTAAATATCCATTTCGCAAGTATCGAAGAAGAAGATGAGAATCGATCAAGAAAATTCGACCACGATCCCAACATACCAGTCTGATCGATCGAACCTTCATCGACGCGCGATCGAACATCCCTCTTTGCAGGCCTGAACCATCGACCACCCTGTTCGCGCGGCCGAAAACGTAGCCTGGCGCCGCGAACGACCTGGCGCTACCGCTCGCGTTGCTCGAAATGCATTTCGATGCAGCCTCGCGACGCCTCGGTCGCGTGAGAACGTCAACACGCGCGACGCCATCGGCGGACCAACGCCAAAACGGGTATTGGGTGTCGGAGGCGCGACGAGGAGGAGGCGATCGTTCGCCAGCGGCAGAGGCAGGGGGGTTGGAAAGAGAGAGAAAATAGGGAGAGAGAGAAAGAGAAAGAGAGAGAGAGAGACGCGTGACGACGTCAGCTGGCAGCTGAACCGCTATCAGGATCGCGCGCGCGGAGGGAACCGAGAGAGAGAGAAGCCTCCGACTGGACGGAGAGGTAGAAACGGAGGGTGATCGACCGAACGGCACGTACGAGGGAACGGGAGAGCGAACAGCGGATCGTGGCTACGCGACGGAGACAGGGAACCGTGTGACGACGCCGCGAGAGAGAGAAGGAGGCCGAGAAAGATGACAACAGGAAGAGTATGCGCGCGCCACCGGTAGCACACGATGTGCACACTCCTCGGTTGAGAGCGTGTGCGAGGGGGACCGCGCGCGCCACCGACGAGAGGACGGCTCCTTATCAACCGGCGCAAATACTCCCGGACGCCGGCTCGTGAGAAGCGACGCGATTATCACGCCTGATCTACGACGCCGGGGATTTGCTCTCGTTGCGCCCGCTCTGTTTCCGCAACGTTTCTGGGATTCCAGCGGCGGTCGCGGGGACCACGAGGCGCGCGACCGCCGGCGCACCTCTCGCGCTCCGATTCGACGAACCGGGACGTCAATGACCTCCTCGACAGGCCGTTCGGTCGTCGAGGTGTTCGACGTTTCGGTTTTTGACAGCGCGCTGTGGGCAAGGGGGGCTGGCAGGGGGGCTGTGGGTAGACAGGTTTGAAATTTGACGTGTGGGAATGCCGAGTCTGGGGGTTGGCCTCTCCGCGCCTGTGATATCGGGGCAAGAGTCGTTGAAATTCTTCGACGAATGTAATTAATGCGTTGCTGCTCGAGCGAGTTATGTGTATTTGAACGGGCGCCTCCCTTAAGCACCGTTCGAACGAGGGTGCTCGAATGGGTGTCTCAGCTACCGTTTAAATCGCGCCTGCTTGGCCGTGGATACAGTCGTTCGTAAGCAATGCTTAAAAAGGAATTACGCCAGCGTTAGAAGAGCGATCGCGTTTTGATAATATAGAATTCGAGGGAGATAGCTAACGGTCTTGGCAAATAGACTTTCCTCGAAACCTACTCGGTCACGACCGTTTAAAAAGTCGTTTGCACGTTCCATTACACGCTTAACTAAATCCAACTGGATATCCTCGAATGGCGGGGATGGAACGGTAACTCTTAAACGAGAGACTGTCCCGAGCGTTAAACGGGAATTTACCGTGTACATTCATAAATTTTGTCGATGAAGATGAACGGCTGATTAGAGCGGAGAAATTTGAGATCGATTCCTCGAGAAATGCCGTCTTAATCCATCGATTAAGGGAGGATGTTCTCGGATAAGCAGCGTCGCGAGCAGACAGAAAGCGGATCGATTGTACCCTTATCGAGCATTCGCAAACGACGTTGGCTCGCGCCAGCTTGCGCGATTGATAGGATACGCGTTTCGAAATTTCTAATCTACGTTCTATCTCGGATTCTGTCGTCATCGATGCTTCTAGCGGCTTCCATTGAATCTTATCGCGTATCCTACCGAGAATACATTCGAAGAACACGCGCAAACCCGTCGCTGATTCGAAAGAAGCGATACGTGTCGTGGACGCGAACCCATTGGAGCGCGAGATTAATACGTAGCTGCACTAAAAGCGAGGTACGTTCCCCCGTATCAAAAACAGTTGCGGTTCCATTTAAGCTCGACCGCAATGTCCTGCTTTTCGGCTGCTACTTATCGAGCACGGCTGCTTTTTATCTGACGATGGAAACCTGAAAACACCGCGAGTGTTCATTAAAAAACTTTACGAGCACTCAGAAAAACCGAACCGCCGAAACAGCCTCTATGGAACACTTCAACGCGCGTGGACGTGCCCGCCGCCAACCAGTCGTGAATCCCCCTTTTAACACTAATCACGCGTTTATATTGCTCCGACGAAAGTTTCCCGACCTACGCGAATTTTATATTTCACGATCGTTCCCCGCTCGACGGTACCCGCGATCGCGCGGAGTGCAAATGCTTTATTGCTGCGCGCCAGCAATTTCAATGATCGCCATAAATCTTGTGTACACCTCAGCCGCGTCTGGTTCGATGGAACACCGCCGACTAATCGAACCGTCGCGATAAGAAAGGTACCCCCTCGACTTTGGCCGTTCTATCGCGGCACGATCGCATTCCTAGAGCATTACCGTCAACTTCGTTCCGATGTCCACGATAAAGCCGAGCGTACCCGACCACGTGGACATCGAAAAGGGAAGTACCTGCCACGTCCGTCGTTGGGAAAGCCGGGCTGAAACGTTCGCGCGTGAATGTCGTTAACGTGTTCGAGACATCTCGCGTACCCGGGCTCCGATAAGGTGCAGCAACGCGGTAAGAGGCCGCCTAGCTGCATCGAAAGGAGAATGAAAGAGCGAGGAATGGAGAACGGGGAGCAAGCGGGGGTGGCGGGACGTAGAGGAGGCACGGGTCGAGAGGAGGGCTGGACGGCCTCCGATAAAGGGTCGTACACCCCGAGCAGCACGCGTGGACGCTGCTATCCCCGTGTATCTGATTTGACGAGCACACACTCCCTCTCTCCCTCTCTCTCTCTCTCTCTCTCTCGGTTCTTCTGTCTGCCTCTGTGGCGTTATGAATCGAATGTTTACAAGTGACGTCGTCATGGTAATAAGCTCGTATGGAAATTTGGCAAATTGATCGATCAAAATGGATGTAATCGGTGGAACGTCCCCTATGAAGCGTCGCGACACTTGCATCTGTTCGTGAGTTGGCTCTTGGCCGAGTACGTTTTCGATACTCTTTCGTGTAATGCGATGAAATTGGTTTTTTTTTAGTTTGACAACTTTTTCATCAACCTCTGAAACGCCCTGTGCGGTACTTCCTCGTGTGCAAACACGGATGATTTTTTTACAGGACGTGTACTTGTGTTGGTAACACGAACTGATACGTATTGGAATATAAGCCGTATAAATATGCGCGTTTATCGTTTCGTGAATATGATTCACGATACCGATTAGACCACGAGAAGTAAAAAAAAAAAAGCTGAATATCGAGTCAATCGATGGTGCAGAAGGCACATACGCGCCACCGTGCAGAACGAACACGTTCACGTGCCGTGTAATTTAACGCGCGATAATGCTCGAAACAAAGAAATTCCTTTTTCATATCGGCTCTCGCGATTCGTTGCATCGTTGCTGGTACTCCTAGCCGCGACACTCGCATTATCGTATGGTTCGTTCCTTCTCGTTACATGCGTTTCTTTCTTCCCGTTCCTTAACCGCAGAGCCGCGTTATAAAATCGTACGCTTTCTCGCGATTATCTCGAAAATCCGCTTGAAAAGCCAATCTCCGCTTTCCACGGGGGAACAATCGCGTTGATACGCTCTTTTGAATAAATCTGCAAATTGGAGCGATATTCGTTGAAACGAGAAGAAAAAAGGGAAGAAAAAAAACAAAAAGGAGGCAATCGATCAATTGCTCGCGGACTGACATCGTTCACCGAGCGGCTGAGTTGTTACACGGACCGCTCGTTAGAGACGCTAAACTAACGCAAGCCTCCGGCAACCTTGAGGTTCTCCGAGAAAACGGAGGCTCGGAATCAACGATATGCACTCACCATCTCTGGACATGCCGAGGCGTAGGCACTTTTGCAACCGACAGTACTGGCACCGGTTTCTGTTTACACGGTCGACCACGCAATTCTTGTTCCGTGGACATTGATAGTTGACGACCGACGACTGGGACCGCCTGAAGAAGCCTTTGCAGCCCTCGCAGGTGATCACGCCGTAATGAACGCCGCTGCTCTTGTCGCCGCACACCTTGCACGGGATTATTTCGATCTGGGCTGTGAACATAAAGAAGAAAGGAGATACTTTAAATCCACCGTTCCGTTCGATCACGCGCCGATTCCGGTACCGATATTCTACGACAATTTAGACTGGGACGCGTGCACTCTCGCTGCATGTTGCACGCGTGCCACGATCGCTTTCGTTTCTCCTGCCACGATAGACTCGCAGCTATCGACTGGAGGTTGCGATTTTCTTTTTTTTTTTTTTTTCGTAATGTCCTATTATTCTGGACGGTAAAAAGTTCATGGTATTTTCGTGCGACGTTATTGGCAAAGTTCGACGTTCGTTTCCATGATTTTCGAGAGATTGTATCGGACGTAATTCCATGAAAAATTTTAATTTCAATATTTATGAGGCGTGTATAACCAGAGGTTCCATAGAGAATCGATACGTACTCGATAAATTTCATTATTCCGTTCTTACTTTCGAAATTTCGATTTCTCTGAATGGCGTCGCTCGCTACTGTGTTTTATCCGTATTGTCGATCACCCGAAATGTCCCCGGTAATTCGGACGATTGTTCACCGTCGCATCGTTTCCCCATTAATGCGCGATATAAAACAGGAGGCAACGAATTGTCTGGCTTGTTTCATACGCGGATTTATATCGCGGCCATTTTATTCCTGGCGCGTCGAAGTTCATCACACCGTCGGTCGGTCTCGCATAGTATATTTATGGATAACCTTTCGATTCGGAGACAATACTAGACGACGCGGGGTTCTATCGCGATGCAACCGCGGCAAACCGTTTAAATGCATCACGAGCTATCTGCCAGAGAGCCTCGCCAGAGATTCCGTATCACTTTAATGTGCCGCGATAACCGGCCGATAAACGTGGCCGGCGTTTCTGCTGGAAAATCAAGGCTGGAAAGAAACGCAGCCACTTCGGGCCGCAAACACGATCAAGCAGAAAGACGTCTTTCATGCACAAGTGTTTCTGCAAATTGCAATTGCGTATCCCGGAAGTGCTCGCGCTCCCATCGGCGAAATCGTCTGTAAAAGAGATCGTTGTCTGTCGGGCGAGCAAGTTAAAATTATGCTCCGTTTACCCGGTGCAAACGGTACGGACGAAACAAATGGTTAAGTTTTCTTTTTATTTCTTTCTTTTCTGTGTCCACGTGTACCTCGTATAGAATTGACCTGGAGCCTACGATCGTCCAAAAGGGTGTTCTCCGGACTCGGAGTTTGCGCTGGCACCCTGGTTCTCGTGGTTTCCGGTGGCTGAGGACTCGTGCTATCCGCCCCCCAACTTGGCCCACCGAACGTTGAGAGACTTCCCTCCATTTACGTTCCACGCTACGGTGTTTCATTTAAAATCCACTAACCGCTGTTACTCGAACGCAAACTTCGTTCCCTTTAACCGTCCATCGTTCACGCGCAACAGTTCCCATCGCACTGGCCGTTATCGTTCGCCAACTTGTGGCAACTTTTCACAACTCGTCACTCTGTCGTCCGTGAAAACAATCGGCGAATCGGGTGTCGGCCGCAACTCGGTCATGAAGTCTCGCGCGACTCGACTCAAGACGTTGTCCGGTCGATCGCGAGATCGTTTGTCAAACGAGACGCCATGGGTGCCCGATTCTGAGACCGCGCGGACAGTTTTTCCGAGGGAAATTATCGCCGGCGCGCGACCGATTCTGGCTCGGCCGATGAAACTGCACGGGCACGATCTCCGAGAGTCTGGCTCCTCGAATGCGTGTACATATCTCACGGTACCGCTAACGAGACACTTCGCTCAAAACACTGCGAGACCAAGCTATTCTTAGAAACTACTGTTTCACCGGCGTCTGAAGTTTGAGATCGCGCGATAGCCAAAAGGGACACGAGACTCGATAGAGGACGGTAACAAAGGGACGAGAGGGCCGAGAGCATGAAAATCTTCGCGTCAACGGTCCCGGAAATAATATCCAACCGCGGCTATTTATACGCCTTCTAACCTGGATTTCGACCAAGAATACACCCCGAATCCCTGCGAGAACCAACCCCTAAATCAATCGTGGCTTGCTCATCGCGCGCCGCCATCAGGCATGGAAATGCGCGCGACAAAATCTCGTCACGAGCAGAGAGAGAGGGAGTGAGAGAGAGCCGTAACGTTTCACTGATCGATCAACGAGGCAAGCTTCTTCTCCGCCCACGGTGTGCCCCGACGGACGATCTAGCGCCCGTTACCAATCAAAATAATCCACCCCGGGGGCTCGGTTCGCCAGCCTGCCTTGCCCCGCTCCCGCGACATCGGGATCGGGGAACGCGTGGAAAACGAGGAGAAACGCGACGGGAAGGTGGAAAAAGCGGACGCGATGGGACGGAGTGAAAGAGAAGAAATGCGGCTGTGCTGCAGTGGCTCCCGTTGCCCTCTATTTTCGTTCTCAGCTCGGTAATGCGGCGTCTATATCGTCGGCTGCGAGGGCGCTAAAGCGAGACGGAAGAAAGAGGGTGTGCTAGAGTAAGAAGGGAGACGAAGAGGACCAGCGTGGCTGTCGGAACGAGAGAGAGAGAGAGAGAGAGAGAGAGAGAGAGAGAGAGAGAAGCTAGTGGAATGACGTTCACATGCATCTCTTTACACGTACATACGAACATGTGTTTACACATATTACAAATGTACGCGTCCATATGCATATATGCTGATCTATCCGTATCTATACGTGCATACGCGGCGCATCAACGTCCTACGTGTATGCATTTACATCTGTTCGTGCACGCGCACGCGAGCACACCCGGTGAGAATATATGCATTCACGTGTGCACGAGTGTGGAAGGTGTACGCGCGTCGAGTCAAGGTGTGTCCGTGCATCGCTGGTACAGACTACTGTATCGGAGCGAGGAGGATTCGGTGCGGCCCGTGTCTGTATATCGTGCTTCTCTCGTCCGACAACTCTAGCGCCACGAGCAGCGTCGAGGCGCTTGCACCATACGGTCGAACATTACATAACCGAGAACGATGAACCCAGAGTACAGTCACCCGGCACGCTCGCATCTTTGATGTGCGTCATGCCGTTGCCTCGAGGACAGTGCACAGCGCCCGGCTACTATACCCGGAACTCCCGAAATCGAACCCACTTTGTGCGCTGGCTACGCTCTGACCCCCCCGTAGCAACTCCTTCCGACGTCCTGCCTCGTCCTCCATCGATATGCATACAATCAATCCCGTGCGCAAATACGCACGGGGCAGAGGTAAGAGGTACGCGATGTGGCTCTGTGTACGTGCGTGTACGTTCGCCAGATCGCGGAAACAGAAGTTCGACGCTTGATGGTTCGATTTCGTGGGGGCCAGCCATTGGAACCTGTCCAGGCCTCTCGTTCGACGAAACGATTGGACGGACGCGCGGTTCACGAGTACCTTCGACAACGTCGAGAGTTTTCCACTTGCTCCTATCGAGAGTTACGGAACTCGCTCACCACCGGTATCGTTCGATCTACCAACGACAAACGTCTTGGAACCACGACGGACCGATACTGAGCGATTAACAGAAGTTGTCGGTACCATCGAGTCCCCTGGATGGATTTGCGAATTATTTTCAAAGGCGATGTACTATGCGCAAGAACTAGAAATGTATTTAGTTTCGATGAAATTGTTGTTGCGAGAGATGAACGCTAGAGTATCCCAAAGAACGTATGCTTCCCTCGAAATGAAAACCACCTCGTAACATTGTCCCCTCAACTATGGAGCGGATGATAAATAAATCGAGCTGGACAGCGAAAAGATACCACTACCTAGCTAGCCGATAAAGTCGAAACCAGTTAATCACGAATGGGCCCGTGAGTTCCTTCGAGTGGGTGACTTAAGATTTTACAAGCGGGGACAGCGCACGCGGGAACGGGCAACAAAGTAAATAGAAAGAGGCAAATAGTGGAAGGAGCGTGGTGCACCCGGAACTCTTGAAGCTGAAGTCTGATCGTCACGTACCTCCTTCTGGGAGATTCCGAGCGAAGATTTTAGAATCTCGCTCAGCGAGAGGAACGCGGACCGCGGTAACGTATCCGGAAATAACGAAATTCGAACCACTTCCTTGTGCCACTCATCCTAGACTGGTTTCCTTCGAGGTATATCGAGAACAAGCGGGACCTTAACCTTTTCCTGTCCGTGGTAAGAAAAAGTGGTAACCGTCTGTTTGTAGGAAGTAATCAGATTCGAGCGAGGTCGATACGGATTATACAATAAAAATAAACATTTTTATCAATTAAAACACGTGTATTACAAAGCGGTGTTAAATGAAAACACTTTCTTGCTCTATTCACCTTTGATCCTGTTCGAGATACCGAGGGAGGAAGATCTTAGTCTTGTTTGTGCGAATGAATCGAAGAAGCAACTTTTTTGTGGAGATATTATAACGCGTCCGATGGAATGTCTAATGAAGATAAAAATTTGTATAAATTGTAACGTAAACACGTTGCATGCGTATCGATAGTTCACCAAGAAACTGTAAACCACTGTTAGGTTGTGAAAACTAGTATTTCCTTAATATTATTAGATCACGGACTCCGAAGACCAGGTCGACCATCAAAGGGGTGAAGCGGGAGAGGCGAGTCATCGAGTTTTACGACGCGCGATAGGGAAAGGGGACGATTGAAATAAATAAATGTCACTCGGTTGAGAAGACCGTTACGTACGGCAATCATCGTCGGAAATATTAAAAGTTCCCGAGTCGGACGTCGGAGTGATTCCGATGAAACCCGAGACAACGAAACCCTTTTTGCGGGGTTGAATGGAAATAGTTCAGTCAACGATTAATTTGCCAGCTAATCGAATACCAAGCGAGCCAACCTGAACTCTGCGTAACTTTGCGGGTGCTCTGTTTCATATGCCCATAATGCGACTACCTCCGACCATCGAACAGGCCAGCTGATAAGAACGCGATTTCCAATTCGAGTCGTACCGCGTCGCTAAGCGTATCGCGATGGACTGTTATTGAAGGTAGCACGAAGCAATTATATAGATGTTCTCGACGACACAGGGAAGACGCTCGTATCTCTTCGACCTTACGTAAGCGTGCTTTCTTCGGAGTGTGAATTGAATCGATGAAAAGAGAAAATCGGCGAATGTTTAACGACCGTCGTGGAAAGGCTAGAACGATAATTCAGCTGGTCTCCTACGCTGTCCAGAATCGAACGATCAGGGGAACGGAATTCGCGATGTTTCGCGCAGGAGGATTCCATGGAAAGTGGTCAAAGTCTCCGGATTCGGATCGCTCCGGGCGCGTGAAAATTTGGAACGTAAACGACTTCGGGTACCGATGGCATCGCGCTCGCTGAATATCAATGGAGAGAAACTTACGATGCGACAAAGTGAAACAAGGAACACGAGTCGCAGAAGCGCGCGCACGTAGCGCAACGGCAACGTGTCGACACGGGCCAACTCCAGCGGAGTTGTAATATCCAATTGTCGCACTCCGTGCCGCGTAATCAACGGATCGTTATCTCGGTGGCATCGATCGTCCAACGACGTCGATAAGAGTCGTTCCACGCGTAACTCGCCGGTCGATTCCGTCGATCTCTCGTTCCCATTTATCGTCCGTTTTGACGTCGATTCACCGTAGGCCGTGGCGGATCGTCTTGGAAGATGGTGCGAGACGTCGAGCCGGCGGTAGGGTCCGCGCGAGAGGTGGCTCACGCAGCGTGGCGAGACGTTTCTCGATCATTTTCGGCGCACACCGTATCCCGAGTAAGAGCGACGCGCGTTCAACGTTCACGCAAATAGCCGATCGTTTTCACCGCGACAGAAACTCCCACAACGCGGTTAGGCGCGCGCGAATCTTCTCTAGCGGCCGCGCAAGCGCCTCGCGTAAATCGTAATGCGAACGCGTACGAAGCCGCGCGCGCGTGCACAGACGCGCAATCACGTACGCGCACAGAGATATCGGAGGGGGCACACACAGACGTTAGAGGAGGTCGCGCGTTTTCCACCTGGAGCCTTTCCAGCCACGATGATCACTTAGTTGGCTGCACTTAACACGCACGCACACGGGAATGCGACGTCGTTCTCGACGGCGGGCCAGGCTCGTCCCGGTAACGCGTAGACGGTAACACCATACTCGCTCTTCTCCTCTTCGTTCTCCGGCGTGGCGTGGACGCGACGAGTTTCGTCGATCTGAAGGAATTTCGAGGCGCGAAGTACCGCACGGTGACTCGGGCCGTGCACCAACACGGTGCACTCGAGCAAAGGTGACGAGCAGAGTGCTGGAGCAACGGCCACGGGTGACGACGGAGAAAGGGGAGAAAGGAGAATGGGCAGCGCGAAGAAAGAAAGAACGGAGAGGGCCGAACGAGGAAAATGCTGGTGTAACGCGCGCGG
Source organism: Xylocopa sonorina (assembly GCF_050948175.1). Classification (NCBI taxonomy): domain Eukaryota; kingdom Metazoa; phylum Arthropoda; class Insecta; order Hymenoptera; family Apidae; genus Xylocopa; species Xylocopa sonorina. The sequence goes on along the minus strand of NC_135197.1, from coordinate 5,848,055 downwards.
AGAAACGACAGAGGCTCGGCGTACACCACGGCCGAGCGGCGGGACCACTGGCACGCACGCACGCATCGACGCGCGCGCGCGCGCGCACGTGTACTCACGTACACGGTCGCACACGTCGCCCTCGCGATGCCTCCACGTTTCCTTCCTCCGCGGTAATTTCGGGAGTCTCGCGGCACCGACGCGTATACACCACCGCCACGGATCCACGATCGCAGCCCACTTTCGTTCCGTGTCTGCCTCGCTGCGAGACCGACGCGCGCGCGGTATCGCGTTTCGTTGTCCGAGTTCGTCGTCGCGCGACCACGCTTCCTGCTCTGTCATAGGCGGGAAAACTCGCGGAAACGAACGCGCACAGGAACACGCCCGCGAGCGCGCCTCGCTACGCTATTACAGAATATTTCGGGGGTTTGATGAACCTCGCGCGGCCGTATACACAACCGACCAGGAGTCACTCCCGAAGAAACGAGACGGACAAAGCGGAGAGATTACGAGACGGACGAAGATGGAAAAACGAACGAGCGCCGCAGGGCAAGGGGCGACGGGAGAGAGAAACAAAGAAAAGTGGGGAGGGAGAGAGAGATATAACGATGGAGATAGAAAAAAAAAGAGTCAAACGAGGATGGAAAGAGCGGGAGTAACCGAGGGAAAAAAAAAAGGCACCGAAGAAGTAAAGCCAGATAGATAGGGGCGAGTCTGTGATGAAAAAAGAGGGAAACAGAAAAAAAGAAGGGATAAAGAGTGGGAGGGAGAGAAGGAAGGAACGTTAGAAGAGCACGAGCGAAAGAGAGAGAGAGCGAGAGAGAGAGAGAGTTGGAGAGTGAGGAGTGAAACGATTTTCGGGGACCGGCGTTAGCGAGTTGGCATCTCACAATATGTCAGAACTCCCCGCGCTTCCCCACCAACGAATGACGCTGCGTCGGGTCACTGAACTGTGCGCGCCTCCGCCGATGATGGCCGAGTGCCTCACCCTTCGCTCTCCCTACCCCACCGTATCGTGGGGAGCTCCCACCACCCGCGCAACGCGACCGCTACCAACTTGAACCGAGCTGCGCCGACGGACCGAATTGCGCTGGGATCGCCACGACTGCGCAACTCCGAGCCCTCGCGGAAACGCACGAGATGGATCACGAACGCGCGACGCGGGCTTTCCGATCGAGCGTAACCCGTGCGCGCCGCGGCGCGCCGCCGTTAACTTTATTAGCGCGTCTCGTTAAGGGCACACCGGCTCCTAAATACACGTGCGTATCGTGTTTCCCTCGAGGACGTTGCTCGGAAACTGCGGCCCCGGAAAGTTTGTCTTTCGGGACGAGAGGCGTCGCCGCCGCGACCGCCACGACCGCACCGCAACTAATTAAAGAACCACGGATGGTTTTCCGTTTACTCCCGCCGTTTACGACTTCAACTTCGATCGAATGGTCGCGTCGAGGCGCGGAACGACGCGTCGTGGCCCGAGATTGCCAGCGTGCGCACAGCAGCGATCAGCTGGTTTCGTGGACCAGCGGGATAATGGGTTTTTTAACGGGCGACGCGAAGCGTTTCGATGGGGATCACTTCCGTCTTCGTCGGATCGAGGGACGCGTGAACGACGTCGAACGAAACGCGCGCTTCTATCGCGCGTAAAAGTAGAAACGCACAAAGTTGTGCAGTCGTTAGGACAAGTTTAATGTAACCTTGATTCGATGTTCGCACGAGTAACTTTTTCTACGGTTGCGTGGACAGTGTACGAGACTCGCCGGAGGAACGAAAAGTTCTCGTGTTTCACAAATTTCATTTCCAATTGAACTATTGCATCTCACGGGATTGCTACACGGTGCGTAACAATCAGTTTTAATTTATATTCAGCGTTAATGCGATTCCACGATCGACGTACGCTTTAGGCATTTGTGCCAAGGTCACTTTCATTTTTGTCCCGAGCATAATGCACTTAATGCAACGCGCGCCGCTGCCCATTGAAAGTATTTTGATTCAACGCTCGGTCCTTTTTCACGCGCTATTGCATTTTTCATTCCCGATCAGGACACTTACGATGCAATCGATGCCGCCGAGCTCAAACGTAACCGACCGTCTGCGATCGATACGATACAACACGCCTTCTCACTTTCCGTTTTACAACTGTCACCTGTGTCAAACAACAATAGCTTGTACACAGAAAAAAAAAGGCCAAGTGACTCTTTTTTACCCATCATTAATTCCCTCATTGGTATTATCATCACGCATCGTCGTCGGCCTTCCTCGTCATCTTCTCTCCTTCACCCAAACACGCGCACCGACGCGTTTTCTAGAAACTTCACCCCTTTCGCAACTTCATCTCACAGTTCAAACGTAGATATCGAATAACAATTCGACGTAATGAATCGTCTCGTGTCTCTCAAATAAAATACCCGATAAGAGCCGTGTACGATGTTCTCTACCTTTCGATAGTTACATACGCGCGTGAGTCACTGCGAGGAAATCGGTATCTCCATTCCAACTCGCGTAATGGGACCAGAAATTATTCGAAAGTTCATCGCGCGAGACAATTATCCGAAGATAAAGTAGAATGATTAAAAGTTGTTTCGATCCATGAGCAAGTAACGAAGCAGTTTGGAGAAAAAGCACGTACTTGCTTAAACAAGCTGACGCGCAATCATTTGAAAATAATTTCCAGTCAAATAAAAACATTACATTCCGCGCATGCAATTAGACTTGGAACATTTCGTTCAAATAGGACCCAATGCTGTTCCATTCGGTCCTCCGTCTCTATCCACGGATGGTTTTCAAGTTATTACCTCTTTACTTGCACATCTTCCCCAGTACCTACAACATCTTGTCTCCGTTCACCCTTCTGGCCTCCCATATTTCTTTCTCATCCCTTGCTTCGTCCCCCTCGCCCCTAACTTCGAATAACTCCTTCAGAGGTTCGTTCTTTCCCTCGTACACACGCGCTGCGCTCCCCACCAACACAAGTCTTCCCCATCCTCGTTCCACGCGGCTCTTCTCTCTCTTTCCACCCCCTCTCGCTCCTCCGCGTATTATTGTCTCTGCCTCCACTCACTTCAACCCGTTCCTTTCCTCTCTCTCTCTCTCTCTCCCTGTCTCTCACTCCCTCTCTCTCTTCCCCTCTCTATCTCTCTCTCTCTGCGTCCCTCTCGCTCGTCCTCCCTCTCGCCCGTGTTCCTTTCGCTCCTTCACTCATTTATTGCATAACCGTGCACGAGGTTGCCAACCTGCGCCGCGTAATACTCTATAAATACGTTTCGCAAATAAATAATCGCCCCGGCGATATGTCTCTTTGCGCCGTTCCAGCGCGAGCACCGGCGCGCTCTCGTCGCTTCGCCGCGCTTGGAATTCACACGATGAAATGGCCCGATAGCCGCGGCCGATAAGCGGCCCCCGTCGTCGATAACCAGCCGACGTGCGTGCCTCGGAATAACACGTACCCACACGCGAGAAGAAGCGACGCGCGGCCACGCATCCGACGCCCGACGTCGCGCGGCCCTCGGCGAGCGAAACGCGTATGCACGAGGCGACGATCCGCGCGGCGTTACGTGCGAACGAGCGAGCTCGGCCAGCTCTTCTACCCTCGGGCCGCTCCGTGACGAACGATGGCAATGCTGATCGATTTTCGCCCCGTGTTATGTAATTCTACGAATACGAGAGGCAACGTTTGGCCGCTCTCGACACTTGCCGATCGATACAACTTTCTTTCGGATCGGAGCGTACGATCCGCTCCTCGCCGATTCTCATCCACCCTCCTCGTTCGCTCGTCACCATCGTTTAACGTCCTCGTCGATGGTGGTACGCGTCCGATCGAAAGCACGCCTCGAAACGGAGGCGGCGTAGAACAGAAGACGCGCGGGACACACGCAACGGATGATGCACACGGACGAGGTGCCATTTAGTAAGCCGCTACAATCTAACCCATGAAAGATGCGCACGGTGTATTTTCAGTGACAACTTCGAAATGTCGCAATCGGTATCGATGGTATCAAGGGCGCAGGTATTTCTGTCGCCGTTTCTCGAAGTAATCCGATGAAAAATCCTCGCGGATACTCCGTTCCGTTGAAAGGTTCCGGTTGAGAGACGCTACATTACGTAACAGGAACCTCTAAAGCCGCTTTACAATGCAAACCTGTTTCAGTTTCGTTCCCTTTGCCTCTACGCTCTACTCGCCAATTCGGCGTGTTACACGCGGCGGGCAACAGAAGAAGAAAAAGTAAAAGAAGACGAAGAAGAAGAAGAACGCTCGCTCGATGCCCGTTTATGTATAACTCGAGGCCGCAGTCTGCGCCGTAAATGGCGAAAAATCGGCCGGATCCAGACCTGGTGCACGGTGAACTCGTGAATCGTGAACGATCTGCTATGGCAGAGAGACAGAGAGAGAGAGAAAGAGAGAGAGGGAGAGAGAGAGAGAGTGAGTGAGAAAGAGAGCCAATCGCGGACACGCAGGCGATCAGCTGTCGGGTAAATTTACACCAGGTGAATCAGAACTTCTCGCCGGCGTAGGGACGTTTTATCGCGGGGCGTGTTTTCTACGGGAGACGACGGGAGAGGTACGCGAGAAGAGGATGTTGAAACCGCTTCGATCGGTCGTAACTCCGTTAAGCCCGGAGACTTGGCACAAATTGCTCGGCCGAAGTTGATGTTTATTTCCATGACACTTAGGAACTCGCTGCGAAGTTTGTTGTCCCCTCGCGGCCCTGCTAAATGATGTCAGACATCGTAGCGACGAAACGGCTGGGTGACAGCGTTAATTAATTCGCGCTGTCTTCTACGATATCCTCCTCTATTGGTGGACCAATAGTGCGCGGCAATAATATGCTAATGTTGGCAAATTTTTCCTCGCAACTCTCGCCTTGCTCCGAAAAGAAAGGATTACTTTCCCTGAATTGCGTCGAAGGGTGACGCGGCGAAGAGGGTGCGCTCTCTCGCAGTAGTATGAACCGCCTCGTCAGACGAGTCTGCACGCCCGCCCAATGATACACCTGCGCCACTGGGCGAGTGAAAATTTCGCGTAATCTTTGGAATTGCACCATCACGTCGGCGCTTATCGCGTGTTTACGTTCGTTCGCGCAACGAGAGCTCGGTTGCACTCCGTTTATCCAAATATTCCTCCTTTTCGCGGTGCACTCCCCGTCGCATCGCCGCCCGCGCAGATAGGCGCTGCGTGCAGCCGCTGAAGCGAGCGCTGGTCGTCGCGAGCGGCGTGAAACGAATGTAGGTCAGGCTATAGAACAATCAGTATGGAGATAGGTTCTTATGAACGAGCGCGAGCGTTCCGCCACGCTTTTAATATTTCCCTCCGTTCGCAGACGGCCGACGGCGGAAACGCCGTCGCGGAATGGATCGGGCATTTTTGCCCCGCGCGACGGCCCGTCGCGATTACGATTGACGAACGATCGCCCGCCGTTCGGCTGCGCCGCGTCCAGATTCTATCGAGGTTACCGATAAAACGCGTTCCCTATCGTTTGTTATCTCGCATGTAGACAGCATGGTTGTTTGACGTGCGCCTCGTTGCAGCGGCGGCGAGGTGGAAAGGAAAAAAAAATGAAATAAAACGCGACGAGAAATTTTTCAGCGGAACAGAACGGATGGCTCGTAGCTGAGCGAGGAGATACCGAATCGGTTCGAGTTGACGCGAGAAAAGTTTGGCACCGATAAGATAATGCGAGCTGCGACTACCGATTTTACTCGTCCAGTACAACAAAATTTCGCGGAATCCGAATCGAACGTGGCACCAACTTCCTCTGGCGAGATAACCGGATGCGCGGATCATTCGAGTCATCGATCCGTTGTTTTATATACAGTGGTTGCCAAAACTATCTGTCCGTGCAACGGCAGTCGGCTTGTCTGAACATAAATCGTACGAGACACTCTCGATTTTACCGAGTAAAACGTGCGTGTGCAGTGGCATATGCTAATTATTTGCACCGATTCTAAGTGCTTGGTATCCATTCTGTTATTTACTCACAAGATTATGTGGATGATCGAGCAGCGATCGGCTGAATCTCGCTCGCCTCATCGTTACATCGACGCGATGAACACGATCTATTACCGTCGTCATTATCATTGTCATTCTAGAATACGCCGGGATGATCCCCGGAAATGAGATACCGAACTACTCAGTCAGGAGGATCCGACACAATGCGAGTCCGATCAACGGGGCAGACGTAGCTAGTATACGTGTATCGAATCTATCCGAGCTACCGATCTTTCCACTGGCTGCGCCTATGCATCTCCATGAGCAACGGGCTCGCGCGCGCGCGCAGGACAAAATGTGTAACCGCGATAAAAGGCGAGCGATGCGGTCCGCGCGAGGATGACCGATCTCGATGGATTACGTAACCCGGTTCAACGCGAGAACGGAGAGATGCAAACGGCCCTTGGGGCCGTGTACCGATGACGCGAGACTGCGAAGAAGTCCCGCGCGGACAAGAATGACCGTTACAGTTTCCTTAAGCGAATTCAGATGTGGCAACGCGCCGGCTTGCGACACACTGCGCGCCGCGGCGCGGCGCTCGATCGACACAGCTGACCGGTGCCAAAATCGCGGCGGGTAGGATTTTTGAATTTAGGCCGGCGGCGTACGCGAATAGCAACGGGAAACGCGGCGGGCCGATTCAACCGGCTAAACATTGTCTTCCGTTTCACCGCCGGCCATTCATTACCTGTATATTTTCGTCGCGCGCGGCGGTCTGCCGCGGACGGCGTGCGCACCGCGGATAAATAATTGCGGCCGGTTACGCGCGCGGACTTAACGCGTCGGTCCCGCGCGCGGTTGCGCACCGCCGCGGATACGGGGCTGATTCGTATCCGCGCGTCTGAACGACACCGACTACCACGCGAACCGCGTCCCTGTGTGCCGCTTTGCGATCGCTCGATACTTTTTCATTCGCCAGAAGACAGGCGCGCGTCGTTAGCCGGCGACTCTGTTCGTCAATACTGCCCTCCTTAGCTAAAACGTTCCATCATCCAGTATTCTTCTTTTCCTATGCTATTATCAAGCGTCTCGAACGGTTCCCCGAGCGGAGTTCGAACGATCTGTACGGTTCGTTAATTTGGCTAAACGATTTTGTTATTTTACGGTGTAATATACTTTTCTTGTTTTCTTTTTTATCGAAAATTCTTGGAATACTAGTTAGGCTGGTCGAGCGATAACGGACGAGGTAGAGTTGTGAAGTTGTTAAGATCTCGGTAAGAATCCACGGCAGTTTCTAATTTCGGTTACGAGAGAATCGATCGTTGCGTTACGTATGTATACATCGTGCCCACGGAAACGGTATCTCCCAGCGACATCTACTATTCAAAAACGCGGACGCTTCAAAAAAAAAGAACAGAAGCCTGCCGCGCTCTTCCCACCTATCATTCGATGCTTCCCGCATCGTCAGACGATGTTATCAGCTCATGTTAGCGCTACGATTTTATGAACGTACCGCGGAGTCGATCGAGTGCGCGCTTATCCTATAAGCGGCAACTAATAGCCGCGCCATATCTCCCGGCGTCGATTCGATCGCGAGTTAACGTCTATTACCGGGTTGCTTGTTCTACACCGGGTTAAACGTTCAACGCTGGAGTTACCAAATCCGTCGGAAGAACGGATATTATCTCGTAATCACTCGAAACGAACTATCGACTGCCTTTTAAAAATTCGTTCTACGAACCACTGATCGATTCCCCGGCAACTAGTTACTCGTTTCCGTACATTTAAACACTACATGAACCCTTCTGTCCGATACAATTCATAGAAAGTCCCCTCACGGTCGGGTCCGTTTCTTAATGCGGCGCGGGAGGATCTCTCGCGAGGAGACTACGGTTGCGCATAAAAACGGAACGAAATTTACGGAAAGCGAAACCGAATTGGGTTCGCTCGTAATGCGTACATATCGGGTTGTCGTTCACACACCATTCGAATCACCTGTGCGCGCAGTTTATTTGGGTGCACGTTCGTAGTCGGTGGCTCTACCGTTAAGCGCCGTTTCGAACGGGACATTTCGTAGTTGCCGGGCAAGCACGGCGGCGGCGTGGCCGGTCGAGCGGCTTCTCGGCTCGTCTGCGCTTCTGGCGTGGCAACGAAAAGCTGCGACGGGTTTCTCATGCGAGAAAAGTCAACGTTTTTCCAGCGGTCAATACGAGAAGCTAACTGGCGACCGGGTGTCGGAAGGTTAGTAACTTGGTCAACGGTGAACGACCGAGGGAGGGAACAGCGCATGCGCCAGCACGCCGGTGACCCAGATGCGCGCAACGTGATTGCCGCTCGGCCGTTCTCGCCGATTCTCGGCGACCCTCGGGGCCTCTCGCGGTCGCCTCGCGGTTGACCCACATCGCTGCTACTCGCGGCACTCGCCACCGCTCGCGCGTTCTTCGCGCCATTCCCCGTCACTCTTTCACCCTTTCCCACCGTCCACCGCTCCTCCTTCCCCTTTCAACCGGTACCACCCTCCGCGAGTATCCCGCGAGGATCGAGGGGTAAGTTCGACGGGCGCGATGATCACCACCGTTAATTTGATGGAAATTGAACAGGCGGAAGAGGAGGCGTTAATTAGAATATGCGTTCTCCGCGCATGGCTCGATGATGACTAACAGTTTCGGTGGAGTTCGTAAAGGTTACGTTAATAAAACGAGGGTGTGATCGCGTTAACTGGGTAGTGGGGGCCGAAGATTGTTAATTAGAAGACGCTACATCTTATTGCTCGAAAGGCTGATGGATGAACCCTTTTTTTTCCCTCGTTTCTTCTCCTTTTTTTATCTACGGTCGCGAGGAAAAGTTGAAAGCGCGCGTCGGTACTACTGGTCGAAGGAAAACGAGTTAGAAAAAAGTCGTGCATTTACATTTCGTAATTAGAGGATACCCGTCGTACGAAAAAAAAGAGAGAAAAAAAAAGATGCGAGGAGGACGTGTGCAGCGATAATTTAAAAATTCAGGAGCCGGTGGCACTCGTGATTCGGGGGAGATTGGAGGGTCCGAGAGGATCTCTGAAATATGAAAAGGCACGTACAGTGTGCCTGTACTTGAAACTGACTCACTGAAGCGTTGCTCACTCGTGACTACCACTCGTCTGAATTCCACTACCTTTTTGCTCGTGCCGGGGGTGTCAATGTTGTTTCACCGTCAAAAGAATCGCCGCGATGTTTTCACGAGAGGTTGTCCCTCGATCGGACCCTGCCTGCTGGAAATGGCCCCGCCGTCGAATCGAAATCATCGGATTCGCATCGAATCTCGGCACTCGCCGATGGAAATTATAATAATTTAGTAGCTGCACGCGTAGCGATAAAAATGGAAGAACTCAGCATCGACGATCGTTCGAACGTTACAAAGGAAACTTCTCACATGCTTCGTCCAACATTTGATCGCAACATTGTAATGGTTACGAAAGAACGGAAATTGGAACGCATAATTAATAAGAGACTCATTCTCTATATCGTCCGTCGTTATCTAGATGTTATATCGGAACAGCAACTATTCGCAGAAGGAAAGACTCACATGCGCGAGGTATTTCTTCCAATAGCGTACAATTTGCTCGGTGCCGGGAACGAAAGAATGTCGAAAGGAGTCGCGCGGCGCCTTGAAACACCGTCGTGGTATCGCGCGCGGTTAACAATATTTTAATAACCGCGTCCGATGATTGTTAGAAACTGGCGTGCAGTGTTACTAATCGTCAGTCTCGATTACATTTTGCGTCTAACAGCTCGTTTATCGACCGGAATTATCTCCCGCGCCGGCCGTTCCTTCTTTTTGGCCCGGTGTCTGAGTCGCACGGTCGCTTTTCACTTCGCAGCCGATGCCCGTCATTTAACGTTACGGCATATTGATTTTAATGCGGTACTCTCTCGCGTTCACCGAACGAGCGAGTCCCGTTCGAAGAGAGGAAGAGAGAGAGAGAGAGAGAGAGAGAGAGAATGATAGCCCGTTGCAACCGAAGAAATTAATTCCTTTTCAGCTTTGTCGTTCCTTTTTTCCGGGTATCCCGTTTGAGGAATATCCGTAATGAAGTTCATTTCGTCCCCAAGGAAACGGCACGGAGGGGACTTTAGCTTTCGAGTGGCTCTCAAGTGGCTACCATCCTTCAGTCTTCTTTCCTCGCTCGGTTCTTCTCCTCTCCCTGCCTCGTCTTCTTTTCTTCTGTCATTCTCGTTTAGCGGTAAACTAACGAGCCAACCGTAATAAAAGCATTCGACACGACCACACAAAGAGAGAAAGAGAGACGGGGAGGGCAATTGGTGGATTTTCTTTATTTGCAACCTCCATAAAGGCCTCCGTGGCCGCTGGTTAGTCCGCAAGGAAGTTGCGTCGAATTTGCCGCGTAATTGAAACGTCTCATTCGCTTACTGCCACGCAACGACCGACGATTTACATTGCGCCAGTAAAACGCGCTCGTCATTTAGTTCCGTTTATTTTTAGTTTGCCGCGCGCCGCCGCCGTCGACCCGTACAATAGCCTTTACACGATTTGACGAAAGACCGGCACGCGTCGCTCGGCCTTCCGGAATGCCTCCAGTGAAATTTAGAAAGCACGCCCGCATCTCGCCGATCGCGTGTCACACCACGCTGAGTATATGCATCGTCGGACAGTCGATACGCACGGCTCCACGCAACCGACAATAGGGGATGCTTCGAGGACTCCCTTCGTTTTAATCGCGCCTCCTTTCCCTCGTGAAATGTCTCTCGATGCAAACGAAGCACAGTCGCCTCGCGACTGTTTTTTATGCGTCTCAGAATCGCGCAAATGGACTTTGCTGTTACACAAGACTCCATTCTCGTTGCCAATACTCAAGCAAACGGTGCTGCATAAAGAGAGATCAGTTTCACGGGGTGACTGGGCACGTACGTATCGCGAGAGTCAGCGGAAAATACCAATCGTTTATCAAGCACCCTCATCGGTACGTAATCTCTCTTGAACTTCTACTGATCGTCTCCGACATAAACGCTCCGTGTCGCAACCAATTATTTATCGCGTATGGAAATTATCGCATACGTCGAATACGTCGCATACGCAGTAAAGAAAAATAACGATCCCCCATCGAACTCCTTAGCAACGTGTATCTGGTACCTGAAACGTCCCGTGGCACGACGAAAGCGACGTGATCATTTAGATCGATCGAGTGCAATCCATTATCAACCCTATCGATCCATCCGAAGATCGTAAAGAATTCATTATTTAACGCGCTTACCGGCACTTTCGTTCTAAATCCACTTACCGCGACGCCGTTCCTCTTATTGAGCCGCGTCGATTGGTCCCGCTGCGAACTCCACCGCGTTCGCCAGGACAAATCGGCGGAGGCAACCGAGTCAAAAGTCGACCGTTACGCGATTCTACTTCCCGAGGCTTAATTACCGGAAAACACGGCCGGGCCGATAATCGGCCAAAAAAGTTGATTAATCGACCCACCGCTGCTCCTCTACACGATCGTGACGGTTAATTGGCCGAACGAATCGGTCGATTAATCGATTAACCCTCGGACGGTGTTCCTGCTACCTGAAACGGCTGCTCTCGATCAACGCTGCCGATTCTAGATACCAGCCCTCGCATCTTGCCGTTTAATTGCTCCCCGCTCCGTCATTAAACGCGGTCTCGATGACGATTTTATCGAGCAACGAGCATCGACGGCTCGTCCCAGCGGAACGCGCGCGACGTTCGTCGAACGCGGGTGCATCGCTCGAAACGCGAGTCGACGGAAGGTGGAATCAATTTCCGTTTTGCATTTATACGAACGGCAGCCGGTCCCGTTCGTTTTCTTCGTGGCACTCGATCGACGCGATCCGATCGACTCTATCACCGGGGGCCGTCATTTTTGACACGTGTCGCGGTGGATCTTGCATATTTACGAGCCGGGTTCTCATTTAAATGGTAAACAAAATCCGGGGAGGCGTTCGTTACGACGCGCTGGATAGAATGTTACCGATTCCGTTTGTCTTCGGCCACCGATACGGATATTTATTCATAGCTTGTAGATTGCCGCATATAAATCAGTACGGAATGGCAGTGATTAAGGAAGTAATTAGCGATCACTCGTAACGTGATATCGAACGTACGTAGCGATGAAACTCTCTGTTTGCGTATATTTAAATTTAGATGCCACGACGCGCGAACACTTTTTCTCGCCGCCTGTACTTTTAACGCGTTCGATCGCGACTACAATCTAGTTTCGAAAGACGATTATTAACTTCGCTCGAGGAACAGCTTTTTCCCCGGTAAATCGTTAGGAACAGAAACTCTCGCGGATGATACGTCGGCAAACACCCGACGAAATATGACTCCAATAAAATCGCCGTTAGAAAATTTACTCCGCACCTACAGTCGAGAAATAACTTCGCGCCACCGAAATGTATCGTACGTATTTGAAACTATGACTATAAATTTTTCTAAATCTCCGTTCAAACTTTACCGCCGAGCGGTCTTCCAGGAGATATCAAAACTTTGAATGTAGGGTACCTTCCGCACCCTCTGAAACTTCCTCTTATCTTCGTTCCTCGAAGAATTTTGAAAACAGCTTCCCGTCTAGGAGCCGTTTTTGTCCGCCGCTAGATAAATTGAAACGATAGAGCGGAGGATGGTCGTGCTACTGTTCTACGCGGCTATACTTGTCCATTTTGTACCAGGAATTTCTATACGGATAGTCAGATGAATTTCAACATACGTGTATGGCACGATATCTTTATGGAGAATCGTAGAGTACGAAATTTTACCTCGCTTACGAGAATTCTTCAGTCAGAAAGAAACATATACGAAGCGACTTCCTCTTCAATAATTCAAGAGCATATCAGAAACCGATCGATAGAAAGTTCCACCATATCCATTCGCTTTTCACAGTCATCGTAAATGCGTAATGTACTCTCATAAATTTCATCAAAATTCGAGACAAAACGTGAATGCAATCGTCGCAACGATTTTCATCGAGTAACACACTTCACGAATCTACTTCAATTTCCATTTCATTTCTCTAAACGCTCGTTCGGATTAGTCGAGCAATGCCAATTTGTAATTTTCGTTTGCTCGAAGTACTCCACATCGTGTACGTTACAAGTTTCTGTACCGCAATAGAACAACCGTAGCAACATGAACGAGCCACAACTTTCCTCAAAACACCATTAGCTGGGCTGAAAAATCTTGTTCGAAAACTAGCACGGCGGCTACCATTACATCTCGCTGCTCTCCAGCCATGGTCTACCAGCTAAATTCTCATCCGGTGCCGTGTTCGCGGGTCCGCGCGACATCGCTGGAAAACGCGTCGTCGTCGTCGTCGTCGTCACATTTCTGGCGCAGCGGCCGCCTGGGATGCGGTCGTTCTCATCTAGGAGAGTGCGAGGGTCCATTTTCATCGGGGATACGCGCGCGAGCGCCGGCCGTTTCCGGTTCCCGCGTTCGTCCGCTCGTTAATCGCGAGATTTACGCGAAACCCGCCGGTTCGTTTCGTTTCGCGCGCGCACGCTCGCGATCGGCCGCGCGCAATAACCGCGCGCGCGTACTGTTCCGTGGCCGCGGCGCGATCCATCGAGCGCGCATGTATTTATAGCGAGCCGAGTTTCCACGAAGACTTTTCCTAGCGATGGATCCGCGGAGCGCGCCGCGAAACCCAGCCAACGAGAGCGAATTGCCGGACTGTTTGGAATTCTCCGCGGCGAACCGTGTCGGCTAGACGATCTTGTTGTTGTTGTCGTCGTCGTCGATGATGATAATTGTGGCGATGGGCAATGATTCATTTGTACCGTTGGATTCTGCTTCTTTTCGGCACGAGAATAGTCTCGACGGTTTTCGGTGCTGTTCGCGGTTATTATTTGGGAAACAAACGGGTATTTCGAACCCCTCGACTCTTAATCGAGGGGTTTTAATGACTCGTCTTAATGACTCTTAATCGTTTTCGTATCGATATGATTCTCGACACCGTTGAGGATAGTTCTCGATCAGAAAGTTATACGGCGAATCGAACTAGCTTAGGAAGTGCGATACAAGATAGAGAAATTGTTGGTATTAGTAGGAAACGAACGATGAGTAAGATGCTGATAAGAGCGTAAAAATTCGCGGCGAGATATGTAATTGTGAGTTTGAGTATGTCTGATTGGAATCCGAGTAAACAGAGGAGGAAAGTTGTCTTTGATTCGAGATACGGTTAATATTTTTTTTTACGAGGCTACGCAATACCGATTGTTTCCTGCTACTTTCAGAGTGTAACTAAGAATGATAAATTTTCATCCACGAGATAACTATTTATACCGAGTACACCGGCGAAGAAAAAAGGAAAAAAGGAAGAGAAATAGCTAAAGGTAAAAGAGTTAAAGCGCTCTTCAAGTACGCGAGAGAATATCTAAATTAAACCCCACGGACAACCAGATCTCGAATGCAGCTGCACGGTACACTTACTAATGAATACTTTGTAAAACAAATTAGCCAATGATTCTGATTAATTGAAGTTCTAGTTTTGTAGCCGGAATAAAACATCGCCGCGAAAAGGATAGGCCAAGTCGTCGCTTCCATCGAAGGTAAATATCATTTCGATGGTACAATTGATTGTTACGTGCAGGCTGCACCGGAGCCGCACCAGCTGCTAATCGGAATCAGGCTGGTAACATTGCGATACGTAACTATAAACATTAACCAGTTGGTTCGCGCAGGCTGTTTAGAGAAAATCCAGCGCACGCAACGCGTCTATTAAACGCACTACTTTACTAGGCCTTCGCGAGCAAAGTGTACGTTTAAACGTAAGAAAACGAATTACTGCGCTTCGTATTATGCAATGCATTACCTGCATGAACGCAGAAAAAAGGGTGCGGAATAATTAAGATGCTTTTATCCAACGATTCCTAACGATCAGATTAAGAAATCACGCTGCTCGCCTTCGTGCGAGATAGACCTATCAACTTTTTAGTCTCTAATCACCCAATAGAACACTAGAAAATAAACGAAGCGTCTGGCATTCTCAATGATCAAACATCCAGTCTCCGAATTCCAAGCTCGATTTTCTTCTCAGATATCGACGCCTAGTTCTTTCTACGTCGCCCCCGATAAATCGCTCGCTGCGTTACGACAATTACCATCCCGAAATAGTCCAACATGGTACCGTTCGTTTCTGAAAAAGAATTCGGATCTCGTAACGGTAGCAAAGCTTTCGAACTGACTACAAAGCGGCGCGTTGTGCCCGTGAAATACGACAACGTCATTCAGGTATCATAAAGTTAGGGGATTATCTGGTGGCGCATTCGCGCGCTCGCGTGCGCTCGATCACTTACACGCAGACAGACGAAGCGGAGGTATTATGAGGCACCGATGTAAAATCGCAATCAACGTTGCGCCGACCGTTCGCCTACGACCACTCGATTCTCACATATCTACATACCTAATCCGCCTACGCTTCGCTCCCGCCGTGCTCTCACGCTTTATTTCATGCGAATCATTGTGCCAGCTCGGAGTGCGCGCGAGAGAGACGGAGAGGGTGAAAAAAGAGACTGACGCGCGAGAGGGAAGAAGGAGAGGGAAGAAGAAGCGGGAGAAAGAAAAAAAGGGAAAAGAAAGGAATCCGTATTAACGTTTCTTTCGATTCCATCGTTACGATACGCTCGCTTTTCCTTGGGAAGTACCGAACGTGCTCGAACGTACCAGTCCCGATATGCAACGATATCGATATTGAATTGCGTAATGGCGCGCTTACGATCCGCTTGTGAACTCTCGCAAGGTGTATCCTGCATGTTTATTGTTTTACGCGCGGAAACTTCTTTCCTTTCATTCAACCGGGCACGCCGATGGCGCTCCGTCCCGCGCCATTTTGTCGCTCCGCGTCTCGTTCCGTCCGTTTGAATTCAAATTTTACGCGCTCGCGAATCGCGTCTGCGATATTTAACGAGTGGAAAGCGCAACGATCTTGACTCTCCCGTTCTGCCTGCAGCTTCAATTGAGATTCGTGTTAATTCCCGTCGAAATTATTTTAATTGCGTTTTATTAAGAAAAAAAAAAAGAGAGGGAAGACGCGTCCGAAACTGCACTTTTAAATAGTGGTTTGATCACGGCGAAACGCGAGAGGAGAGTTAAAAGAATGATCCGAGTTATTCGTATAAGGAGATTATAACTTCTAAATGGTAAAAAGAGGAACGGTGTATAAAGCAACGCTCGGTTTTATCCGTTTTATTGTATCGTTCAAGCACCGTGCGATATTTTAAGCCACGGTATGCGATAATAAAAGTAGAAACCAAACAGTTATTTTATTGGTCGCTATTATAATAGCTTTTTGCGCGAAAGCTATTCGTATCGTTGGTCGTTCCCTCCGTTTCTTTTTCTGTTTCTTTCCTGCGCGCTGGAGAATCCCCCGTAAATTCCGCTTATTAAACGGAAAAAAGAAACGGCGGAAAAAATAATCCGGTCTGAAAATGAATATCGGAGACGAGGAAAGTATTGCACGTCAACGAGCGCAAAGTTATCAGTCTAATATTAGATATTGATCCACGCGTGTCTGTGCATGAAATTCTGTATTCGCTGAAAAGTCTAATATTTCAGGCTAATGCACACGGTCCATTAATACGATTACGTTGGGCGAGAACTAATGCGTGTCCGTGTATTTCGACGGTTTATGCCGGGCGAAAACATCGATAATTAAATATGCGACAAGTTTATAGACGACGCTGGTACTTGATAATTAATCGAGGAACGTTATCAAGCAATTTCCCATTTTTCGCGAATGCGCGCGTTCCATCGCCGTGAATTTCCGATGACCGCGGTAATGAAATAATACGTGACGCTGCGCGGCCGTTTATGAGCGAGATATTCTCGTAATTGTTCGCCGTTCGATATCGGGACGCGTCGAGGAATAAAAATGCTCACCCCGTTGAAGACTGCTCGAGTTATTTCGCAAACGAGAAATAACTCGAATGAGTCGGGTAAACGTCCGACTTGTACGGGGTGAGAACAAAGGTGCTTCTATCGATTATCTGAAAATAACCACGCGCGGACTTAGTAATCACGACGGAGGAACGACAACGGGTCAATCTTGTAGCGGCCATGTAGTTTTTATATCCGGAAGTCTCGCGACGTTGTCCACGTTGGAAAATCGTGTCAGCTCCGTGTCGATCTACCATCGAGCACGCTCTTTACCCTCGTGCCACAAAATAGGTTATCATTGTACAATATTCAAAGTTATTTGATTATTTAATTAATAATTCTGCCGGTGGAATGACAAGTGCTTGATTTATTCTCGATTCTACGCGTATAAATACTGACCGCGGTACCTTTCTCTTACGTTTCAGATCGTTTGCATTTAGATCTTGCGCGATAGAGAACGCGTACATGTGTTAGCGAGTCATTCTGTAAAATTTATATCCGTAAGAATTAGATAATACCATTTTTTTTCCCCATCGACGCGTTATACCAAACTGCATACTTTTATACCGTTAAGAATCGCTTCTGAGCGGTCGATCTCTCTTTTCGAGCGTGATTTTAAGCTAGCTTAGATTTCCAAATATTCCTTCCGATTATTTACATTGATCTCAATCTATCAGCCATTAGCCAGTGCACGCGAGTTCAGCTATTATTATTACAACACGATTACCGGTACGATCTGGACGTATCAAAATCTCCCTTTCTACTGAATTCGATATCAGCCGTGTGTAATTTTCCACGCGAACGCGCCGCGCACAAAGGGAGCGTGGAGACGTGAAATTGTAAAACTCATTAAAAGCCACGAAATACCGAGTCGAGAGAGGCCCCGTTTGAAAAAGCCCCCGTACCGATGCACCTCGCCAGTTGTGCGCGTCTGATGAAAGGATTACTGGACGGGCGCGCTCTTCTTGTACGCGATGTTTACCAGCTGTTTTCAACGCGGTCGCGCTGTTTTCCCGGCTAGTTTTTCCGTCTGGTTAACGCCTGTAACGGGGCCTAGACGTGGAGATTTTTCGAATCGAAACCACACCGTTGCGCGGGTAGACGCCGCGATTCGAACAACGTCGAACCGTGGTGGTCGTTCGGGTAGAAACAGGAACAGTGGCGGCGGGAACCGTCGACGAGGGTTGTTGCGAGGGTGCCAGGGAAAACGGAGGAGATTCGTTGAAGTTCGTTCGCGGAAAGTACGCTTTCGAGGACGTGGCCTATAACGTAGCGAAATTCGTAAACAGCGAGTGGAACGCAAAGGCTCCGCAAAAGGATGCTGGCTCATGAGAGTTGCACGATGTTTGATGTTTACGCGACGAAAATGGATCGAGACGTGAATTTTGAAAAACGCAATCACGACCGCTGTTTGTCTTGGAAATTTCGGGTCTGACCGACTGACCTGCATCAGTCTCGCGACGGACGTGTGCATGGCACCTGTCCACGTTGCGTTTCGTCCTCGATATCGTCCCGATATCGCGCGGATCGCTTTGGAATTCAAATCCAACGATTGCGAGAACCTAGCGACAGAAGAGTTTCCGTTTCTGAGTTTCATTTCAAACGCGATTGTCCGCGATCGTTTCGAGAGGGACGCGTGTGCGGTCGACAATTTTTCGAAGCGACGAACGTGGCTGCCAGGCAGGGAAGAGGCGACGGTTGTTTGCACTTTTAATAACGCCTCGATTGCAGCGACGCTGAAGCGTGGCTAACCGTTCGAGACGGGCCCCTCGTCGACGAGATCGAGGAAAGTCGAGTGGAAAGCGGACAATAACGACGTGTGCGGGCGTAACGTGCAGCGCGCGGCACGTTCGGCCAGCTACAATGTAACAATCGGCTAAATGCTTGCAAAGAGGAATGACGCGCGGCTATCTGGTCGCGTTACGATCAGAATATCGGCTCGTTTAATTCGCATCGCGACTCTAGGTACGATGACGACGCGCACGATTCTGTGCGATCTCGTTACGTAAAATGCGCGATAACGTTGCGACGCAACGCGCAGCTGGTGACGTTCTACGGGCGCGGGCTGGTCTCGTCGAAGAGGAATCGCAGTGGCTGAAAGTTAAAAAAAGCTTCCTCTTTCTTAGCCGGCCGCTTTCATCGGCCGGTCTCGAGCTTCGTTTGCATGCACGGACGACGCGCCTGCTCGCAGTTTTCTAATCGTTGAATGCGCCGGAAAAGTTCCCCCCCCATTTTCCAGCGGAGGTAATTATTTGGACGGCGGTGGGCTCGCCGTGCACCAGCCAACCCGTGGCGAACGAGTATCATTCTAGTTCCTCGACTGTAAACGATCGTTCAAAGAACTCGTCAGGACACGAATTTAACGAGATCTGCGTGCGAAACGCAGCGAAACGAAGCCAGCGCCACCGAACCGGAGGGTGTCGAAAGATGGGAGGGGTTGCGCGCGAAGAAGGCTCGCGGGCGTCCATCGAAGGCGAAGACGACGACGAAAGTCGAGGAAAGTGGCCGAGGATGACGATACGTGCGTGCATATTACCGCGGTGCAGCGCGAACATGAAGAGGGGCTGCGCGCGTTGCAGTGGGGAGTGGAACGGCGAGTGACACAGAGAGAAGCCCGCGTTACGACAGTGACGGTGGCAGCGAGCGGGACGAAGACCGTTCGACTCGCGGAAAGAGATAAAAGCGGCGTTGGACGAAGAAGGAGGCGATGAAAACGGCGTGGAAGCGCCGCGAGGCTCGCGGAGGGAGGCGAGGAAAACCGGCGAGGGAGAGAAAATGCAGGGAGAAAGACGAGGAAAACGTGGTGAAAGAGGAGAACCAGAGGGACCGACGTCGACGGAGGAAAAAAGAGGGTCGAGCAAAAGATAGGGACCTAGGGTGCGTGAGTGCGAGGTAGAGGGGAAGAAAGGGAGAGAGAGAGAGAGAGAGAGAAAGAGAGAGAGTGAGAAAGGGCGAGGGAGCGGAGACGAGAGAGGCGGTGTGGGATGAGAGAGGAGAAGGGGAGTTGTGCGCGCATCGGCGTGCACTGCACACTGTATGCACCTCCGAGAGGTGTGGGTGAGAAACGCGTTTGTGTTGGCACGAGCGTGTAACTGGGTCGCGGGTTCGACAACTTCAGCCAAGGCTGCTCGCGCAGCGGTTCTCACTCGCCGTCACCGTCTAAGCGATTTCGCCGCCGATTCTCGCCACTTTTCGTCGCCGATTTTTTTCTCCTCCTCGACCCTTTGTCACACGGTTTTAAACACCGCGAGACCAACTTCGCCCCTCGCGCGGGGTATCGAGCACGCAAATTGATCCTGCGGAGCGAGCCTCGCACGCCGAGGCGGCGAGGAGCGTTGCCTGTGGCCCGCGAGATTTGTTTTTCTCGTCAAGTTTCCCTGTTTTTATATATCCACTTTTAAAAGTATCGTGGGATTCAATAAATGGATGCTTATTATAGCTTGTTTTCAACTGAAATCGTAAACAGTATTTATTGATATTAATATTAACGAAGCCGTTGGAGGAGATACCGGATTATTATTTTCTATTATCGCCGCGCTGCGGTATGTTACGCGGTAACGTCGACGTTTAGAAAAAAACGAGGGAAGAGAAGAAAATCCACGCTACCGGGTTCTGAAACGTACAGATTTCCCTTTCTCGTCGCGCGGCCGTGGTTTTAGGAAATCGCGCGTTCGTCGAAGCCGCGTGGCGCGTCGGAGGGACGGACGCTCGCGACAACCCGGCCGCGGTTTAAATCTCGCGTCCGCCCGCGAATTACGGTAAAAATAACCGGTAACGAGCACGCGTTTCGCCTGCCCGCGTAGAATACACGTCGATCGATACGATCCACAGCGAACGCGAGCTCTTCCCTTTTCCCTTTTCCCTTTCCCTTTGGCTTTAATTGAGGAAACACGATGCCGCGAACGTTGCTGGCTGAACGTACCGTCCTTTTCCTAGCTTTTTCCCTCCCCGCCCGTTCGGCCATCGCGCTACACCTAGCCAACTCGATCGAACAAGCGAAAAACACCTAGCGCTAGCCGCGCGCGATATTATTTATTGCTCTCCGTGTCTCGACGGTGTCGCTGTTCGCGACTCTTTTTCTACCGACCCGCAACACCTGAGCGTCCACCGAGACCTTGCGTTCGCGACTTTTTCGATGAAAAGCTGCTTACTTCTCCTTCCCAGACGTTCTCACCGCGAGCCCATTCGAAAGCAATTTTTTCTCTCCACCGCTCTCGCTTCCCCCGATCGGTTCGAGCGAAACGCGCTTGTTTTCAAAACGATCCACAGAGAGAGAGAGAGAGAGAGAGAGAGAGTGATCCATCGGTTTTTCTACGATAAAGTCCTGCGGTTTCGCCGCGCACCACGCGATAAAGAACAAACAAACGTACGCATCGGCGATAGCGGGGAAAAGGTTGGTTATCGCCGATCTAAATTACACCGCACGCAAAACAGGAAGCGTTCCAAAGTACCAAGCGCGATCGACACGCTGCCGCGTGAAAATTTCCCGAAACATTGCCGCGCGAGCTTTTCGCGTTGCCACGTCTCCGCGGTGAGCCGAAGCTCGTTGTTGTTACCATCGATAATCGACTCGTATGCGACTCGATCGACGCCTGGATAAGATCGAAAGTGGCTGTTCGACGATGGCGGAGGAGCACGTTGCCAGTGAGTTTCCACGGCTAGGGTTACCTTGGCTGCGTGATTTAACGAGGCTCGAGCCAGCGAACGAGCGAGCCGCTTCGAGGAGACGGAAAACACCGGTGAATGCAGCGGGAAAACTTTGTGTCGCGCGCCGCGCATTATCATGAAAGCGCACGCTCTTTTTATTGGTCCGACGTCAGGCTATTGGAGATCGACGACACGGTCGTCGGTATTGTTCGCCGCTGCGCTGGAACGTGGCCGCTCGTCTAGCCAAGGCAACTATTGGAAATAAATGCACGATTCGTGCGGGAGACGCGCGTCCCGATCGGATCGACGGTGAAAATGTAGCCGCTCGGCGAAACCGGAGGCGAGATTAACGCCACGAAGGATAGACGACGCGAGGAACGGCCGCCAGTTTCGTTTATTGCCGATTAAAAATACACTCGCAGCCGCCTTGCCGTGTAATTCGCGCGGACGTAACTCATTCAATCCTGGACGCTATCCGAATTCCGCCTCCTTCCGCGATTTTTATTGCCCCGTTAAAATTGTTCGCCGAAACCGTGCGAGCAAGCGAACGAACCTCTTCCCCTTCTTCGAGTACGCGACTCTCGATAATCCGTGGATCGCGAGTTTTCCTATCGATATCGAAGGTATTGGATGTAGCGTGTAGTCAATAGAATGATTGGCGAAGTTATTTGCTACGTGATATTCATAATTTATGCGCGAAAAACTAGACTCGAGTCGTACTTAGGTTTCGTGGAAGTCGCGGCTAAACGTGGTCGGTGTACTTTGATTGTGACGCGCAATTGGAACGCGCATAATCGAGAGGAATCGACGGAATTCCTCGCGAGTGATGAGCATTAACGTCAAACGACTGTTCCCGTGCTGCGCTTCGGAAACATTAAGAAATGAATTCGATCAACTTTGGTCGATCCTGAACGCGATTAATTCGCTGAAATACCAGCACCCTGGAACAAGTCGAACAGAGGATTCAGAGCTGTTTAATTGAGCCGTATCTTCTATCGAAATACACATTAAATGGGAGCCGATAAGATCCGCGTCAACGAATTATCTTCAGCCAGAATTTTTCGTACGTCGTTTGTTAACAGCGGTTTCTCAACTTCAACCTACTAATTAACCGTAATCATCACCGTGTCCTAACTCCGAGATGTGTGGAAATTAATTAATTCCCCGAGAATGTTCCGTAATAACGCACCGTAACTGTTCATCTCTAATCAGTTTAATGGCTTGTTAGCTTTGTACCAGCGTACGTGCATGAAAGCCGAGTCTATGAAAAGAAATTTTACGGTCAGATCGCTGAAATGCAATCGTCACCTAAACATCACTCCACGCGCGTGCATGCGTTTCGAAGAGCCGATTAAAGTTCATCGAAACTGACCCACGGTAACGCCATATGTCTCTTGAAAGTACATCCAAAAGTACATCACGATACTCTACGTTCAAACTGCACGCGTACGAGTTAGAAAAAGATTCCTAAAGAAAAAAAAAAAAAACGGCGCGCGATTCACAGCACTGAACGTACACGGAAATTTTCACAGCGCGAGTTGCGCCACGCGCGTTTTCCATCGCGATCCGATCACGGGAAAATCGCTAAGTTTTCGTCGCTCGTTCTCCTCCCGTTCGCGTTGCGTACCGCCGCGGTTGTTTACGCGAGATCCGACTATCGCATTCAACGCAGGATGCGATTACGTAAACGCGACCCTCTCTCTTTTTCAACGCGCCGCGGCACGGCGCGGCGCGGCGCGGCGCGGTCGCGCGTGCTGGAAAGCGCCAAGTTCGCGTACGCGAGCGGGAAACCCGCAGCGTCGCGACGCGGCCACCGACGAGGTAAACACGACCGATCGATCCCTCTTAAAACCCACCCTGCCCAACCCTGGCCCGACCCAACCCCTGCTCGCCGCGCCAAGACGGATCTACGAAAAGTTTTCGCGCCACGCTTTCCCCTCCGCGACGATCGAACCACGGCCGATTTCGTAGGAAAACCGAGCGAGCACGCGACTCGACGTTTCAATTGTACGCAACGATGACGTACCAACGGATATAATTGTTGCGTTACGTAATGCGTGGACGGCGTTCACGATGGAAGGGGTGGTTCGAACGAATCTGGGGTGGACGTTAGCTCAGTGACCAGGGTTTAAAATTGACTCTCGAAAAACAGGTGAAAGTTGAAGCTTCTATCGATGTAAGGGTCGCTGAATGGGAATTGCCATCTTTCTAACTTTGAATAGTAACTTTTACGCTGAATTAATGTATATTCAGAGAGTTCGTTAAGAGAGTGGAACTGTTTTTGTCGGATACAAACAGGTTTCAGCGTATCAGCGACACGGATATCTCCACCTGTGTATCAATCGGATCGGTATGTTTATAAAAAATGAGCGAGCGACGTGCGCGAGTGACATGTGTCATCTCGATTTGTCGAAAAAACCTTCGCGTCCGTCGTTTCCCACAGTTTTAGGACGACCGTGCTAAAAATACCAGGAAACCGTTAGAGCTACGCCACGAAGCATTATTCTAACTTTACAATTCGTGTCGGAACGCCGCAGACCTTAATGATCACGGTTGTATGGTGATCACGTCATAGCAAGAGTCAAGTCGTAGTCATAGCCGTCGGGCTCGCCTTACGCAATCTTATCGTTCGTCTCGAGCTCACAATGCCCCTTCTCGCTCCTTTGTCTTTTCCACATTCGGTCATTTTCAAAGATACGCGCCGTTGTGAAATATCACGGGAGAGGTGTGCGCGTCGCGAATCACCCGCGGCCGTCGTCGCGCGACGAGTTTCACCGGGCTTTCTCCGCGCGCTCGACGAAAGGATCTTCCCAAAAACCCGTACGGTTTCGAACGAAAAGCGAGGTTTCGTGGTTGGACCGCGTGAAATCACGGGAATTCCCATGTTGATCGCGATCCATCCGCGAAACGGGACCTTTCACCGACTTAGGAGCTCGAGGTGTATGGAAAAAGACGGCGAGGTGCCCGCTCGCGACTCGACGAGTTGCGAAATCTCGACAGTGAAAAAAACCTCTGTGCGTCTTTCGTGAGCAACGTCGCTTGCGCTCCCAGCGATCGGAGCCGAACCGGGAGCAATGAAAGAGGAAAAAGACCGCTTGAAAATGTGGTACGCGCAATGCCGCCAGTTGCGTAACGCTACATCCGATTCTCTCTCTCTCTCTCTCTCTTTCTTCCATCTCTTTATTTCTGTTCTCTCCTTCACCTCCTGACGTGACACCTGCTCTTGGAACGTTGCGTCGCGAGCGTTCTTCCCTCGCAGATGTGTTCGTGCACTGGCATTTTTCTTTTCCTTTTCACGCACTCCGTTCGCCACGCCAACCTCCTTTAGCTCCGATTGAAAATCGTGTCTCGTCCTTACTCGCTCGCTTCCCTTTGAAGTTCGATGGCTTCGAACGCGTAGAGACCAAGGTGGAAGGTGACGAAGGCGGGACGAATTCGAATGGAATAATTAATTCGAAACGAGTGGGAATTCGCAGTTCGCGGTGAACGCGATGTGGAGAACGCGGTTAAGCGAGTTTTTCGCGCCCAGCTGTGAGAATCGTGGCCTTTCGGGGACCGAGATCGCGTTTCGTGCGAACCAGTTAAAAACAGTTACGCTTTAACCGATCTCGTTCGCGCGTCGTTCTTTTCACGAGGAAATCGTCGTTGATCGATGTCGATCGCGATGCGAAAAATATCGAAATTCGTTCGCTTACATTCGCGACAGTAATGAAGAAGGAGGAAACGGAAAGAGATAGAAATTGGCTAATTGCATTCTACCACGGAAAGGTTAGAGGAGCTACGAACAAGACCAATTAGAGTCCGAGTGTTCTACCGGGCTATACGCATCGTTTTCAGCCGCCTCGAAAAAAAGGAAGCAACGAAAAAAAAGGCTGGCGAAACGCGCAAAGAATGAGATCGTTGACTCTGTTAAAATAGCGAGCGAGTCAGAGGACCGTAAACATATTGAAGCGATCGTACGATCACAAGGCACGCGCGCAACGTAGCGATACATTCTTCGAACGCGTCGGAGGGATCGATTTGAAAAAATAATTTCTAGGCTCATTAGCGGGTCGAATCGACCGGCTTCCACTCGATACGATTTACGAGCACCCCGCTAATGAGTCTAACGACTCGCGGCGCGTACAGCCGCGTCCGAATGGACACATCTAAATCGGTAACGAGTGTGACGAGCCAAGAGTGCCGTTTTCTGCGATGCTGGCCTACATTGAAACGCAGCATGGCAATGGGCCGACTCGGGAATCATCGATCGATAATCTTTCTTCCTATCGGCGCCTTCCTGTTACGCTTAAATACCGAGCTCTCCTCTCGCGGCTAACCAACGCCAGGGTTGTTGCTCAAATTCGTTCCGGTTCGGCTGCTTCCCTCGCGGGGCACGTGGTATCCTGTCTTTTTGCGAGTCACCTGTTAAACCGCTGTATCGAATTAAAGGAGTCGCGGGTTCGACCCGTCGTTAGAAAGTTTAACCGGTGTTCGATCGAACAGTAACAGGTAATAATAAAGAACGACGCCGTTATCTGCAGTTGTTAAGCTATGAGATAATAGCGGCAAACACTGGTCGGTGTAAGGCTGCTGATCGAGCGTTGGAAATAAATCATCGAACGATTAACCGAGTCCTCTTACGTGACCCAAATATCAATCGTCAAACACGTAGCAATTTTCAAGAAGAATCGCTACTGGTATCACGAGTTGCGCGTTTCACCCGGTGATACAATTACTCGGATTCGTGCGTCCTTTGGGCATTCTTTTTCACCTTCCATTAAACCGAAGAAGCATAGAAAAAGTACCATTAGCATCGTTGCATCGAAATCTCGTGCAATGGGTTCGCAATTTCGCATCGCGAGCCATCAAAGGATCGGCCACTTGCTCGATCCTTAACGGAGCAATAAAAAGCCCGATACCGTTTCCCTCATCTTTCTCTTCTTCCTTACGGTAAATATTACAATAAACACGGCTGTGCGAGTCGATATCGTTCCGAGCGAAAGAACGATCTACGATGGAGTGCAAAGGTTAGAAACGTGATCGCAAGTGGAAGCGCGCCGCGTTGGTCCGACAATGGCCGATATCGAGATATCCCGCTTTAAGGAGATTCAGCCGGCCCCCGTCAGCCGTGGCGCACGGCCGCGTGCACGTATCCTTTTAATTTCCACGTCGAACGAAAGGAGCCGCGTGCGCGCATCTTCTCCATCGGGAATCCGCGTATCCCGCGGCCAATATCGCGTTGACCTATCATTAATGGTGCACACACAGCTTTTACGCGCGTTCCAAGTGTGGTAGGAGGTCCCGTTTGGCATTCACCGGGAATGCGATCCTCGAGAACATCGATACGGAATTCGCGTGGACACCGGCGCTGGGTTTCTATAGAAATTTCTACGATACTAACGACCAGTGGCAAAACGACGAGGGAATTCGATGATGTTCGATGCGCTGCACCTGGGAATATCGACGGTCGAGCATTATTTATATTTCGCCATTCGCGTATCGATTAATTAGCCCCGGATGTATAAAATTTCAATCGGCTACGAGTGGGCACTGCCGTTCACTGGCGATGGATGCCCTCGCGATGGAACGCGCGATTCAATTAGAAAAAAAAACGCTGCGAGGATCAGTCGCGATAATGTGAAATGCGCGAAGCGTAATGAAATTATCGTTGCGATGTTATTTATAATCATCGAGAATAATTTTATAATCCGCTCGTGTAATATTTAAATGCTGCGCCGAAGTGAAATTGCAGCTACGATAATATCGATGCGATCTCTTTTGGTAGCTTTGGAACAAGTTAAAAGGGTTGGAGCCGATGTGGATTTTTCGAGAGTCTGGTATTCGAGTAATCGACGAATTAAATGTTGGAAACGGTACGAGCGTGCATTCGTGAATACGGATAAAACGTTCGTTAATGTCTGTGGATTTTAGGTAAATTGAATTGCAGACATGCCAATGAATTTATACCGAAGAGATGGGATAAATTAATCGGGATACGGTTATGCACATAATTTATTAGAATAATGCACAGCTCGTGAATGAAATATTAAAGAGCTTCAAACGTGATTAAGAATAATTTATAATCTTGTAATTACGCATTCATACGCGTTGCTAAAATAACGGCCCTTTGAAAAAGTCGGGACAATAGAAAAACGTTGGATAATTAATTAATTCGAACATTTTTCCCGACGTTACGATATTAGCAGAATAATTGTTACGCAAAACGTTGAAAAAGCTCTCGGTGCGTCCAATGTATCCGAATAAAATTACGCGATACGTCGATTACCTCGTAAATTTTATCCCGTATCGTAATATTTTGATGCATTTCCATTATGCGTTGCATAATTCGTCACGATATATTAAACATGATATAACGTATAACCATAACAGTGTGTAAAAGATTTTTAAACCAACCAACAAAGTGGTAAATATTTGATATCGAGCGGCGGGTATTTATAAATACACATTGCACGATATCAACGTCCTATTACGTCTTCGTGCCTCGATTTGTCGAATCATCTATTCCCATTCGTTTCATCGTTCAATTATCTCCGTCGTTTATGCACGCCTCGTCGCTCAATCGGTTTTTATCTGTTACGAAACAAACAACGTCCGCGATGCATGTAAGTCGTTGCATTACCGACGGGAGACAATGAATACGCGGCGCGGGATCGGCTACGATCGAAACGGAGTCGCTGCAGAAAATCCGTGTGGGTGAAATAAAAGCCCCGATCCTTTCGCTCCGCGGGCATCCTATATTTAATGATTTCACTCTTTTTCGAAGGTCAAAACTTCCTCGCGTTAAAAGGAACGAGGTGGGAAAAAGCGCTCCAAGCTGGTTGCTGCGTATCGATCCGCCCCCGCGTCAATCTACTTTCCCATCGCCGATGAGGCGTCCTCCTCGCTGAAAAATTTCGAGTCGTTAAAGTCGCATCGACGCGAACAACGCGCCGTCGTCCATTAAAACGTAGCAAGAAAAGGAACGAACAGGGTGGATGGAAAAAAGCAGGAAACCCGGGGACGAGTATACAAACGGCAAAAAGAGGGGATGGATGGAAAGAAAAGAAAAACAAAAAACGGAGACGAGAAAGAACCTCGACCATTGTCCGTCGTTTTCACGACAAAGCTCGCGGTTTCGAGCGATGAGAAACCGTTTGCACGTGCGAGCAGTGTCGATGTCTGCGCCGCGGAACGGTTAGGCATACGTCAACGATGAGGACGGCGACGACCACGACCACGACCACGACCACGACCACGACCACGATCACGACTACGACTACGATGTGGCGAGCGACGACAACATCGTCGTCGTCGTGGTTGGCGACGCGAGGTGAGCTTCGAGTCGCACGGGCGCGCGGCTATCGATCTGGGAGCCCACGCTTCCGTCTCTCCTCTGCCGCGCGCCTCACCCTTCTGCAACTGCAGCTGCAGCTGCAGCAGTAGCAGCACAGCAGTAGCTTTCGCGACCCAACCCTCGCACCGCTGATACTTCAACCCCTACTACCTCGCTGCATCTTCTCACTGGCTCTCTCTGTTCGCTTCACCGTCTCCCTCCTACTCTTCACGATGCCTCTTCCCGTCCCTTTCCACCCTCCGTCATCCATTCTATCCCTTTCACTCTTTTTCACGTAGCTCTTTCTGTCTGGCCAACTTTCCTTCCGTCTGTGCTCTCTGTCTCTTTCGCTCTCTTCGCGTGCCTCTCTCTCTCTATTTCCCTTCATCCCCCTCGCCCCTCTTCCTTTTCCACCGTTCGCCGTTCCTCATTCGAGCGTTTCCTTTTGCGCTCTCCGCCTTAACCCCGTCTCCGTTTCGCCGGCTTTAACTTTCTGATTCTTTCTTTCTCGCGTGCCTCCGTTACCCGTGCGGCTCTATGGACGCGCGCGCGCGCGCGCTTTAAAGGGGTAGGTGTCCCTCTTTCTTTTCTTCCACGCGGCTCGCAACCCCTACCCACCCGTCCCGCCGCGATTCTTTCGTTTCGTTTCGTTTCGTTTCGTTCCCTCTTTCTTCGTTCCTTTCTGTCTTCGGGCTCGTATTCCGGCTGGCTCTCGCGCGCACCCAGAGTTCCAGTTATGTGAATAATGAAGGGCTTAGAAGTCGAATAATTAATATCTCTTTAAGCGGCGTCGTTGAACGGATCTACCGCCCGTGGCGCGTTTGTTTTAACGGACCGCCTTCCCGGAGACGTTTCAGCCGTCCGTTATAAATGATTAAGAGATGATTAACCGTGGCAGAATGTCCTACGAATTTTGCAATCTTGTGTACGCTTACGCGAGTCTCTCCCTCAGCTGCGATTTAACGGACCGTTCTCGAAACGTCCTTCTTCTTGCGTCTATCATTCCTTTCTTCTCTCCTTCGTTTTATCGGTCGTGGCACGAGTTTGTTTCTTTTTTTCCGTTTAAAAAATACTCAGTGGAAATAAATTAAAATAATATCTTCTTGGCGACGCAACGAATCATTGTTCCGTATCTGCAGCGTTGTGCTATTATGCGCAGGCCATATTTCTCTCGTGCCATTTTTCTCCGCTACATTTTAATTGCAACGGGATCCCGGGTACCGACACGAGCATGCCGTATACACGGTATTACGTGCCATCAGGTGGAATTATTTTGAAACAGCGTTACACGCAAAATTGATCGAATTGTGCGCTCTCGTTTCGGAAACGTCTCGATCATAACGATACCGTGCCGGCAGGTATATAATTTCATTTGACATATTAATGTTAATGGAAGCTAATGACCTTGTTTTGCCGAACGAAAATTAAAATACGTCTCATTTCTCGTGCCATTCATCTTGTTCCAGCTATACGCTTCTTTTTCTCCTTCTCGTTCCTTTTTTAATTCCCCTCTGCTTTCAGTTTATCACGTTCACAGGCGTCTTTCGAGGTTTCGTAATATTTCATATTTCCCTGAAAGCACTCGCGCGATGGAGCTCGCCATACCTCGCGGCACTATCGCCTAAAGACCGAAACGTTTACCTACTTACAGTAGTTGTACCTATTACTATAATCTTATCGTATCGCGACGACGTCTATAAGGTCGATGATCTTTGAATGACAGGAGGCATAGACGGGCTAGGCAAGGGGCCCGGCGTATCGTATTTATTTTTGCTGGGCGAATAATTATGTGGCAATTATTTCAGAACCAGTTAGCAGCTCGCGAGAAATATACGAGCGAAGTGATTTAAAGTCGAACGCGAGCGTTCGTTACGTTACCAAGCCCACCCATGAGCGTTTGCTATTATTTCTCCAACGTCAAGGTTGCATAAATTATCCGATTTTGTTCTCCCGGTCAGCTCGGTTCGCAACGAAATTCTTCGACCGCCACATCCGTGGCGAATAATAGAAACTGTCCTATTTAATTGTGACGGAGAATCGTAACGACCAGGTAGAGCGGTGGCCATTTTGAATAGAATGGATCGTAAATACCGTAGTAAACGCAACGGATCGAACTGGATACTTAATACAGTTACAGCAAGATAATTCCGATTCCGTTTAATCATCGTCGTTTAGATTGAAACCCGTTCGGTCGACTAGTTCGGTAGAAAGTTCGAAACTGGACGGTAACCACGCGATCATAATAGCGCGATAAGTATGAATCGGGGAGCGATCACGACAAAACGACAGACATGGATCGATTTCGTAACGACAACCTTCGAACCCGTTCGACGGCTCTGAAAACACGCCGGCCAAGAGAGGACGAAGGATTGCCCCGGTTGAACACCGTTCACCGGGAGACTCGCGCGGCTGCTTTGGCTTTCACTCGCGAAAAAAATACGAGAAACCCCGACGATGACAAAGCCGATGAAATATTCGGCCAGCCGGGACCGTCGAACAAATAATCCCGCGTCCAATTAAAAACGCCGTCCCTGCTTAAATTACGAACGTTTAGAAATTGGGTTAACAAATTTTCCTGTAAACTTTCGTTTCGCATTGACATCGTCGACCTCGTGCCGCTCATAATTAATCATCTTCAACACAGAAATAGAAAATCGACTGAAACTGTTTTTATTCAATTTCGCGTCCCCTCATTGTGTTCTATGAAATATAATCGATAAGGCCGATGTAAGATCGGCAATTACTGTCACGAGTAACAACGACGATGCGATGAAACCTCCGCGAGGAGCTGCTTGCGAAACGGCGCAATCTATTTCTTCGACGAGCGAAATTACTTAATTTCCTGGACATCGTACCCGAAACGTACGCCATGTTTCGTTAATAAGCCCTCGCTGTTAGACGAGCTACTTCGCGAGGAGGCGATGAGGAAGAGGCTGAAGTCATCGTCGCTATCGTTATCGGTCGCAGCTCTCGAATCGAGCGACACACAGAAAGTGCGCTATTATTTGATTTTATTAAGCATCAACGATCTGACTAATGCCATGAAATTATTGCTCGGGGCAAAGGTTTCCCCCATTGCGAAATCGACGCACGATTCTGCATCTGCCGTTTCGGCGCGATCTGCGCGAAGCACTTTGATCGTTAAACCATAATAACTGAAATTTCCGACGAACGTAGTTATTTTTTAACCAGTTCTTCTGGTTTAAAAACGAAACGCTGCTAACATGTTTTATACGCAGTAAGAGAGGACTTGATCGCGTGGCAAAGAGTATTGCGACAGTGCGCGTTGCAGATACCGAATAAACAACAGTGGAAATTTGTTTGTTTTGTGGATAGATCTTCGAGTAAAACCACGCACATATTTCTTAAACACGAAGATACAAAGTGTTTCCAATAATCGTGTGTTGGAGATAACTTGCGGGTGCTTAATTAACGCCGCAAATATTTGTATTCCGATCGGCAAGTACGACAGCGTTATTTTCGATAGACATGGTCGTACATACTTAACGTTTCATATCGAAACCTGTGACTATGCTTATGCTACCGAAGACAATCTAGAAAGACCGTCAACCCTCTATTACATTTACATTCGCTCCACGCGTTCAACCCCTCTCGCGTATCCGTTCGCCACGCGATTCGAGGCGAGTAATTAAGCGTTCAATATTTCCCTCGCCCTTTAAATTTTCCGTAGCCCATCGCGGTAGCCATCAGAAATTGTTGCAGAGTAACAAGATCGTGCACTCGAGCGGAAGGAGATCTACCAAGAGGAAACACGTCGCGTCGAGGAGTCGAACGAGGGTAGACGAATCGGTCCAACGGGTGGAGGAACCTGAAACCCCCTTCCGACTCGATCGGCTATCAATCTGGAAGCAACGGTGGTGGCTGCTGGCGCGAAGTTCGTTTTCGCGTGATCGCGAAGCCAGGACGACATTACCAGCGGACGTTACGGGCGTTCTTCTTACGAAGCGTTTTGCGCAACCCGCTCTTACGTGGGTACTTTCGCTTTGCATAATTTACTCGCCGCGTTTCGATCGCGTATTCGTATTCGGGACGGCTATATGACTCTCTCGCGACATCGTCCACTTGCTTTTGAAACCGTCCCCCGCCCCTCTGACCGTTTCCCCGGGCTTCGTGGAAATCTCCTGCGAAACGATTTCTATGAGGCGCGTGTCTCTTCCTCTCTGTCCAGCTGGCCGCGAGTTCCCCAGTCCCAATAAAAGGCGCACGCTGCCGAGCTTCGATCGATCGGGCCACGAGTTTCATTAGCGATCCCCGTCGACGCTGCTTTAAA
Organism: Xylocopa sonorina; assembly: GCF_050948175.1. Lineage (NCBI taxonomy): Eukaryota > Metazoa > Arthropoda > Insecta > Hymenoptera > Apidae > Xylocopa > Xylocopa sonorina. The sequence goes on along the minus strand of NC_135197.1, from coordinate 5,815,022 downwards.
CTCGCATTCCCTGCGAACGACGCGGAAATCATTCCTCGCGTCTCGATGCCGGATATCATTTCGATCTAATCGATCGGGTAAATGTTGTTATCCGAGGCTCCGCGTCTCAATTTAGCGTTCGATGGATCCGTATTAAATTCTCCTCGCGAACACTTTACGATTATTACGCGCGCGGTTCGTGGAGTTAAGGAATTTTGGAAAATTTGCGGGTTAGAAGAGGCTCGAAGCTTGCCAGGAGGAGAACGAATCGAGATCGCTTTCAGAAACTTGTTTATCGCGGTATGACACGGTCGTCAACTCTGTGCTTTCCACTGCGTGCATTTGTATTCCGAACGGTGCTCAATTCGCGACGTCGTAAAAACAGTTTTGAAACGTTCCGAGGCATTCCTGCCGCCGGTTTCTAAACGAGCCCGTACTCTCCCTTAAACTTTTCCACCGACGCACAGTCCACCATAAAAAATTCCTCGCGGTTACACCGTTCGACGTCCTCAAAATCAATTAACCACGAATAGTCAACCCAAAACCGTCTAAATTTAGCATTCCTATTCCCGAATAGCCTGATCGAAATGCAATTTTAACGAATCTGTAATTGAAACTATCTAATTCGAACTCTCGAAGATCGTTCGAGACGATATCCGTCCGACAATCCTGTGTTATTCGTCGAAATCGTCGTTCACCGTGGATCTGTTCAGTGACGATCGTTCGTCTAAGAATCGAGAGATATTTACGCGTTTTGGAAGTTACATAGCCAATGCTCGAGATCGATCGCGACGATTTTGCGCGATAATCGGAAGGAATACTCCCTCGTTTACGGGACAATTTGGCCGCGTTTGTCGATCATTAAAGTTAAAGCGTCGCGGGCGCAACGTGTTGGCATTTGCCGCGCGAAGTTCGAACGATCTTAACAACGTCATCGTCCAAGTGACGTAACTTGGTATATAGTCAGCCATAAGAAGTGGCATACGTCCCCTAAAACAGCGATACTTCGAAATATTATGGACGTTAACACTTGTAAATCGAAAACGAGACGACGAGATGACAGAGACAAGATACGAGCAAGTAAAGTGTCACGTTTTACATTTCTCTAAACATTTTTCAGGATTTCTCTTTGCAGCGACGCCCGTGAAACGTTCAAGCCGCTTATTCTTCGAAATATTCGTAACGAGGAAGATTACGCAGACTTTTGTGGCCGACTGTATACGTTTCCCCGGGGGGAACGCGAGCCGCGTAATGAAATTAATTCGCAACGAAAGCATCGTGTAAATAATTTAAAACCACGTTTCAACGTTTCGCCAATGTGACCGTCGCTCTGGAAATTTCGCGGCGAAACTTTCGCGCTGGATTTGTATTAAAATTATGAACGCGCCGCGAATAGGGACCACGTGACGCAAACGGCGACATCCGCGACGGAATACGAATTAAGGATATGTATCTTTTTTTTTCTTCCTCCCTCCGTTTCCTATGCCTCTTTCTGCGGACCGTCAATACCGCTAAAATTAAATGGAGTTGCGTAAATGACGCTGCTGGAATTTGCCAGTCGTGTTAGTGATCGTTAATGGACGCTCGCCGGTTCCCAGTCGCCTTCGACCGAAGATTTCGGCTGCCGCGTCTGACGACGACGCGCTCAATCTACTGCTAGCCGCGTGTAGGTTTGACGCGCGCGCGAATACAACGAATCCTATCCGCTCGCGGAGGGCTACGAGTTCTACGAGTCCGCGAACTTTCGGTTCACCGTGAATTCTCGAGATTCTAAAGTCGAACGGTTAATCACCTCGAGTTTAACTCAAATATTCTCCCTCTTATTAGGGATGAAACGGTGACCCTCGAATCGCGCAGACATCCTTAAACTTGAAACTGTATATCGAAATCGCATTTCTTCCCCAGTTTCGAGACGAGACCAGTTTCTTCGAGGGGGAAGAAAGAATTTGGCAAAAATTCCGGGACGAAGAAAAATATTTGCCAGACCGTCTTATCTCGGGTAAAAGAAAAACCGCGGACAAAGTAGTTGGTGAGTCCGCGAAGTAACTGTTCCTCCTCAGGAACGAAAAAGACGGGGAAGAAAGAGAAAAAAAAAAAGAAGACACGCGCGCGCAGTGTCGCGTACACAGTAGCAGGGAACGGGCTGAAGTACCGGCAAGCACGGAGCGCATTATTCTCAAAAGGACGTTATGTAAAGTCGGTTCACGGCAATTCCGTGGGCCCCGTACAACGGTTCTCCGACACGAGCGGAATTAGAAAATTCACGTTAGGCCATCACGAGCCGGCCGTACATACGTACGCGTGATTCTTTTTCCTTAAGATCGTACACAATCGTCGTGGGAACAGAATGTTTCTATAATGCGGCGGGAGACGCGGGTACGCGCACGCCGTGGCAGACTCGCACGGCCACTCTCACACAGACACACATGGCACACACAGAGCGTAACGGAGCTTTTTCGTTACCTTTTATGCTCCCGGACGAGGTATGGGGCGTCTGCGGTGCGTGCGAGGTCAGAGGTAACGGCGAGCCCGAGGAGGTCGCGGAGTGTTCCAACTTGGAACTCACCGCGCTCCACATCTCGAACATGTTGAACGCCGTGGTGGTGGCCTTTCGTCACTTCCAGGCTGCTACTCCCGTAGATCACCCGGCGCCCTTTACCAGCCCGGCGTAACATCCGCTGCGGCGCTCAGCGACGCCACCCGAAAGGACGTCTTCGTCGAGCTCGACCGTCTCTCGTGTAACACTATCGAACTCTTCCCCGGATCGGAGACGTCGTCGACCGTCGTTCCTTAATTACTCTATACTATATCGTACAGGTTGTACTATGCACCACCACGTTGTCGTAGATCCTCCCGTAAAATTCTACTATCAAATTTCACACTTGCTACGCAGCGACGTGCCCCATTTCTTTTTTCTTTTTTTTTTTTCTTTTCTAATTAGCTACTTAATCCACGCCCCTTATACCGGTGCCTCGATTGCTTCGTGTTAAATATTGTCGAATCGATGTCGAATGATCGTTAGCAAAACTATCTCTCTTGGTAACACTTTTTCTTTCTTTCTCCGCTAATCTCCTACCGATTATTTACTAAGCTCGATATTCTTTTACTTTACCTTATTTACTTTTTAAATTTTACGCACTTTACGGAACCGGCACTGAAACCCGTTTCTTTTTTCTACCTCCTTACTTCTACTCCTCCGTTTCCCTTTTTTTTTTTTTTCTCGCTCCCTTATCGATACACTGTTACTATATCTCTATATGTGTGTATGTATGTACATAGACGTATCACTTCCGGTATCGTGAACCGATTTCAAGCGTGCAACATCGACGCGTCCTCTCCCTCTCTTCGCCGGTATTACGTTAACACCGTGTCCGTCGCCGTCATCGTCCACTTCCGTCTCCACCTCCTCTTCCGCCTCCTCCACGCCACCCCGACTCGCCCTACGCCACTGCGTGACACGGTTTACCGCGCGTATCACCTCTCGACCGTTATTAGTATCGTCAGCACCTTGGCTAATGAACGTCCAGCCGACCGTCGGCCAGCCCTTAATCGCCGCGAGCTCGATGCACACCGAGCCGGCTACTCGTGATCGTCGACGCTACCACGATCTTGTCCGTTCCTCTCGTCTTCGTCGCTTTCGTTGCCGGCACCTCGCGTGACATGGCGCCACGGGCGTCTCACGTTCCAAGATCGCCGATCTGCAAACAATCTCGTCAGCGTCTCTCTTGCCACCCACCCTCTCTCGTCACCGCCGTTTCGCTCGGTACTGCCGCGATCTTCTTCTCTCAAAGGGTACGATATCCTCTCGATCCTATTTGGACTGCGCTCTTTCCCATTAGGGGTAGTTTTACGACTAACGATTCACTTCGAAGGGGCGCGGCGTTATATTTCGATGGTATTTCGGATACGACAAGGCTCGAACCAAGGGTTGACTGCGAGCAGGGAGAGGGTTGCAGAAGAATTTCCACGAGCCACGTGTGTGGGAGGATGTAAAAAGAGAGTCACGCGAGAAGAGAAGCGAGAGGTGTAGTAAGAGGATAGGATAAGCCAGAGGCGACACGCACGTGTTTCGAGATGGGTATCGTGTTCGGCACGTTGACGTGTTCATCTACTCGCATATGCTCCGTGCACTTGTCACACGAACGCCCGGCACCGTTAAATCGCGAATCTAATTAACACGTTGCATCCCATTACGACAGAACATGGTCGACGTGCGACGAAAGGGAGAAGGTAAACAACGAAAGTTACATTACCCGCGTACTTGCTACCAACATCTGAATCAATATCAGCGATCGTCATACCCAGTTCCATCTCCAGCATCGTACGACTTTCGTAGCTCGACAACTACCCCAAAATTCTAAACTCTCGAAAAATGGATGAAACGTCGAGGAGTCCAGCGCGGAGAGTAGACGGTGTTAGTTTATGAAAATTTATGCGCTCGGAGAATCGATGCGACGACGATGATTAGGAAGTAACCGACAGATCGATGGGAGTAAGAAAGAAATGAAATTACTGGTAATCGGAGGAGGCAGAGTGCCGCGTTGCCGCAGACCATGGTCGATCGGTCACGACTTGACACGAAAATTCAGACATGTGCGCATCGATCGTGCATTTCCGTATACGGGCTGTTCCCCTTTAATCCTGCCGCGTTGCAAGTACGAGAGCTCGTGTCGAGGGGAACCGCACTTTGCTATCGAGCGAACCTCGCAACCGAGCGACCACCAGCCGAGCCTGACTTGCTTTGCCTACCCACCCACCCGCCTATATACTCATCTAACACGCGTGTGTATGTATTTGTGTGTATGTGTGTGTGCCTCTGTGTGTGGATCTGCACGGTATACGCACACACGTATTCAGACACGCGTACAGACGCACACACAGCCAGAGACGCGCACATAGAGAGAGCCTATTCCGTACTTTCATGCCGCTTTGCAGTGCCCGCGCCTCTCCAGGGCAGGGTGGGATTCACCGTGGAAGGAAGCGTCGCGGCGATGCGCCCACACTCGCAATTCCGTTGGCTATGTGCACGTGTACGTGAAATAGGTGGATGTGCCAGGGAGTGAACGTGCACAGGGCGTGCATCGTCCTCGTATAAGAGACGCGTTTCCGTGTGCGCGCGGTTTTTTGCGCGCACCTGTACACGGAGGGTATGTACGGCGTGTGTAGAGGCCTGTGCATGCAAGGTGTTCCCCGCGGTGTGCTGGTTCGGTAAGGCGAACGAATATAGGCGACACACTGGGCTCGTGTAATGAACTGTGTCACCGTGATTCGCGCGACGCAGGGATGCACGTGTGTGACGGCGCGGTGGTGCAGCCTAGCCGGTGCGCGGCGACTGTTATGCAACCGACTGCGACGAAAGTGCGCGCGCGAAAAAAAATCGCGGCTACTACGTGTGGACGGTATTCCCGCGTGAGTACGCGCAGGGTACGCGCGACGAGAGTGGTGCACGGTGGAAGTTCGCTAATGAACCGTATCGCTACTATATTTAGTGCGCGGGGTAAACACGCCGCCGTGCCAATCCGTGGTAACACGTCCAGGCGCTCCTGTCATTGTATAATCGGGCAACAGAGAAAAAAGAGAAAAAGGAAAAACTCGTATGCAGCTCCGTTCTGCGCTGCGCTACGATCGACGTAAGTTTCGTTCGCGTATACCGCATTCTGTACGTATCCCGCGGTGTTCGGGATACGTACGTGTACGTACGCGTTCGCGCAACCAGAGAGGCCCTGGTGCCCGGTTGCAACGCGACCTACACAGCGGGACGAATAGCGAACCCGCTATTATATATGGTTCGCAGCGGAGAACGGGTTAAAGAGGAGAAAAAGACGAGGCGAGGCATCGGCTGGCAGGGTGGACAGAGAGAAAATGGGGAGAGAGAGAGAGACAACGAGCACGGTGGGAAAGAAGGAAGGAAGGAAGAACGGAAGGAACGAGGGAGAGATAAAGAGGGAGACGGTGTACCGTAGTATGGGCTACATTCTGTCGGCCCCACTAGCCCACTGACTCGATGCACTCTCCTCGTTCCTTCTTTCCCTTCTCCGCCGCGTACACGCTCTTCTTCCCTCTTTTCTCGCTCTATTCTCCGCGGCTAGCGGACGCCTCCTCCTCCTCCTCCTCCTCCTCCTCCTCTTCCTCTTCCTCCTCCACCGTTCGTTCGCCACGCGTCCCGTCGAACATGCACGTTTCATACATAGCTGTACACACGCTGATACACATCTCCGTACACCACTCTATCCCCCCGGTATGCACGTTCCTTCCCCGTTGTTCAGTCGAGTTCCGCGCGCCTCTTTCATCATCGATGAAACGGGGTGATAATGAACCGTTAACCCCTTTCGCGACTCGATACGCGCCGGTTCGCGGCTTTTCACGAATATCCCGGCCCGATTCGATATCCTCTGCCACCGTTCCAACGCGCGGTACGTTTCTTCCGGAGGAACGGCAATTTCGCGGAATATCTTTTTCCCTATCGAAAGGTGTTTATCGATTGGTATACGTTCAGGCTCCGATACACACCCCTTTCACTTTCTTCTCCTATTCGTATCATTTCCCCGTTTGAATATTCCCTGCGATTTCTGTTTTATGCATACACGTATATCCGTGATACTGTGTCTGTTTATACTCTATCGATTGCGAGGGTGAAACTTTCATCCCCCCTGGATGCAACAGAGGAATACCATAACGCTGTGTTACCCAACAACACAAAAACCAACCTAAACGATCGATGCAAGATTGCTCTTCGAAGTGTGTATCTGAATAAGCGAGAATCCTGCAAAATTTTATAATTCACGGTATTATAACGGTTGCGAACAAGAGACAACCCTCGAATCGCGTCGAACGAACCGCGAGCATCGAAACGTCGAGAACCAGAACCCAATTTCCATCGGCGGTGACGTTACCGCGGCGTCCATCGTCGGTTAGCGATCTTCCAATTCGTCTGCGCGTTCATTATCGCGCGGTTAGCAGCCAGGCCACGCAACAACGTGCAAACTCGCGGTCGGCCCGTTATCACGGCTAGGACGAGCGGGCTGGACCCGATATCCGTGCCTCGTCCTCGTCAACGTCGATTTTCCGCGACGCGGGGCGTACGTCTCTGTAGGTCGCGCGAGGGCCTGGAGGCGGAAAACGCGGCTCGAAACTGCGCCAGAGCGGTCGTGGCGGCGCGTTCCTGCGACAGTTCGTAAACTATAGCCGCTGTACGCGCGCGTACACCCGGTTGCACGCGTGTGTCTGTGAATTACTTTCGCCCCGGGGGGCATCGCATCTTATTTAGGTCGTGTACACCGAGCGCGTACTTCGGTTCTGGCACGAGCGTGCCGGCGTTATTACGGCATCGCCACCGTCGCCGCCGCCACCGCCGTCGTCGCCGTCGTAGTCGTCGTCGTCGTCGATGTTTTACACGATGCAGAGAGGGACGCAGGTGACTCGCGTCGCGAACGCTCGAGCTTTTTCGTTCGCGTTTCATCGGCCAACGATAATGACTTTTCGCGGCGATCCATCGGCTGGGATCGCGGACAGGTGCCGTGAGTAATACCGTCGATAGGTTTACGCGAGGGGGAGTGTCGTAAATTGCTACGTTCATGTTTGTTTGTACAAGGGGCGGTGTACGATGCGCAAAACGAAGTGGGACGTCTACGAGTGCGAGCTCGTATTGTTTCCACGTACACGGACGGTCTCGAGGAAACGTTGAAACGATTAATTGCGATAATTGGAATCGCGCGCTGAGGGCGTCGGTGGAATCGAAGTTCGAGCTGTATCGACGGAACGATCGTTTCAGCGTTTTGGCAAAAATTCCACCGCGATCGTTGTACCGTTGTACATTGTTCGGTGGAATGGAAGTTAGAAACGGCTGGTGTTAAGCCGCTTTCGAGATAGTCCGTAAAATTATGGCAATTTAATGCTTGAACGTGTATGCGTTAAGTATCAGCAGTTACGATACGGTTTTCCGATTATTGTACGGTCTTGGTATTAAGTACAAGTAACGATCGAAGGTCTGCGATTACGTCCAAAGAATCGGAACCGACGTAGAAGCCATTTTGCGCTTCGACTCGAAATCAAACGTACCACTTCCGAACTACAATGGTTTAGTACTTCGAATCGGAGGATAATTGCAGCCAATTCCATGTATTAGTAATTTTTTTTAGTAACGCGTCGCTGTTGTAGGATTCCAACATTTTAACGCACCGACGAACATTTTACTCCTGCGAGGCTCAACATTGTAGATCGTGGAAGAGATTGGAGACGCTCCGGTCACGAACCAGCGATTTTAACGAATTTCTCGTTAATTCGAGCACGAACGACGCGTGTCAATAAACTTCGCTGGACATTAATAATGGCAGATGTGACTGTACTATTTCGATCTGACGGAACCGTCCTCGCGTAACGTTATTTCGAGTCCAGGATCGCCGATGGAACAATTTCGCCGGGTGTTTCGATTTTACCACCTTCGCGGACGATTTCTTTCCCGTTTCACACCGCGGCGCGTGGTTATTTCCGGTTGCATCACGGGTACATCGTTAGAGATAAGAGTTACGAGTATTCTCGGGTCTAATGTGCTCGAGAATTATGCCTTCTTAATTACTCCGACGCACGTGGCGCTGCGCCACGGACTTTCATTCAAAAGTCAACGACACGGAGCTACGTAACAAATAGGTCACCGATATTTACTAAAAACAAGCCGGCAAATAATCCGATGTTATCTGAAATCCAATTAAAAAACACTTTGGGAAAGAGCTACGTGTAGACCCGCGCTAATTACGATTTGATTTTCTATTCCGCCGTGTAAACCGATGAACGTGTGTAACTTGTTAAACAGCCCGCGGAACTCCGTCGAGTGACAGGCGGCAAAAGTAATCCAGAAGGAACAACTACGAAATACCTCGCTCCCGTTCAGTATTCCACTCTCGACTCCGAAAACTGAAGAATTAATATCCTAGCCGACGTTGAAAATCAGCCGGAGGCGGCCAAAAATCGAGCATACGCGAGAGACCCGCCAACGGAAGAAAGCGAGCACGCTTCCCGGCAGCTTGGCTTCCGGTTAACCGTGTTTCCGTTCCCGAAGATCGGCTCGAGCCGCGGTGAAAGACGCGCGCGGCGTTGGATCGCGTGCAGAACGCGGTGCGTGTCGGCCAGGCGAAAATCGAGATGAGAACCCGCGCTTTCCCGTTCGCCTGCGTGCGTTACCAACGCGCATGCATACGCGGGGAGCGCAGGCGCGCGCGCGCGCTCGTTGCACGCACGCACGTACGTACGTACGCGATGCAACGCACACGAAAGCGAGCGCGCGATCGCGCGCGCGACGTAGGTATTACTTAATAATATCCATAACCGGGAGGTAAATGGTAGTGTAGGCGGGACGGGGGGTCGGAAAGACAGTGGCGGAGCGCGAGAAAGAGCGAGAAACTCGCGTACGAAAAGGCGCACCGCGGGCAGGAGAAAGAGGAGACGAGAAAACAGTCGCCGAGGGAGAGAGAGAGAGATTGAACGTTCACGATTGCGCGAAAGCATCGTCGAAACCGCTCGACGAAGTATAAATAGCAAGAAATTGGGCGGAAAAGGGTGGAAGAGGATGTTCCAGGAGGGTGGGTTTCGAATTTCGGCTACCCCGTTCCTCTCACTCCCGAAGCGGGTTGAGAAATGGAAAACAGAAACGATCGGAAACGGTACTTCGCACAGTGTCAACAACTCCGTCGTTAGCCGGTGAATGTAATCGATGCTAAAAATACCGATCGAAAACGTCACTTGCATCTCGATCGCGGTGTCCCAAATACCATGAAAAATTTCCGAACGAAACACGAACCTTCCCCTACGTGGCCTGTATCGGATCGCGAGGATCGCGTCCGATACGATACCAGGGACCGAGCGAAACGACGTGAAAAGTTGTACGAGAAACACGTAGGTATGTGATCGTGAACCCACCACTCTGCACGAGCTGCCCTCCTAGCGTCAGCCAGTGCACGGTGCGATTTTGGTCGCTTCGAATCACCACCACCTGGCTCCAGCTTCGCCTCCCTTATCACAGAAATGCAACCCTGTCACGATAGCGGCGTGTGTGTCGAGGCCGGTGGTCTCGACGCATCGTTCACTTTCACTGGTGAACCGGGCACGGATAGTTGGACCGCACGGTGCACACCACGCGCGAGGGGGTTGGTGGCACGCTCGCCGCGCCGGGAAACGTCGATACTTATTTTTGTTTTCCTCCCGTTTCTTTTCTTTTCTCTTCCCCGTTCTCTCCTCCCTCTGTTGGGCCGTCGCTCGCGCGACGGGGTTTCCGGTTGCGTCCGATAACGGGGCTACACGTAACGTATCGCTACGCTTCCGACAACAAGGATCCTCCTCGTGATCGACCGTGGTCGACGGTCGTGTTGCTCGCGGGGCGTCGACTGACACTCGCGGACAGTCACGACCCCATCCCTGCGACTTTCCACGCGCGAGGATCGCTGAGGGCGCGATCGAACCGGGCCGACAATGGGGATGACTCCGTGGTCTCGCGTGCCATCGGTTCTCCACGGATCCGGGCCCGATCTCCGGTGGAACGCCGACCAACGGGTGTCGTCCAACGTGCGTCTCGTTTCACTTGCTACGTATATATATGCAACACACTCGCGGACCTTGTACACCCTTGTTTACCCTTTTTCCTCCTCCGATTGCTTTTCCCAATCTAATACATCTGGTATATCTACGTGTATACATATGTGTGTGTGTGTCTATGTGTGTGTGTGTGTATGTGTAGGGGAGGGAGGCGTCTGTGTGCGTGTGTGTGTGTGTGTATAGGCACGTCGATTTAAAGCACTCGATTCGAGATCGTACAAAACCGTATATTAAAAAAATCACGTACGTAGAGATGTGTGCGCGGTGTACGTGTGTGTGTATACACGTTCTATCGCCGCACGGGACAATCGGGACGCGTGTCGTTACATCGGTCGCGACGCGAACCTCACACTTTGCACACGAACGTTATTTAAAGACCGGTAAAAAAGAGAGCCGGGCCGTTCTGATGTAACTGTCCCTTGAACGTATACGAACGCACAGTACTTGCGCTACCGTGGCTCCGGGTTGACTGGTGCGCGCCGCGCAAGACCGGAGAGAGCCAGCCCCACCGTGTCGTGTCGCTATCGCCCTCTCGCTCGGTCCTACCCGCGGTCTCTCCCTCCGACCGACCGAAGGGAGCGAGAGAGAAAGAGAGGGAAAGCGCTGTGAGCGCAGAGAACAGCCGAGGAGGGCTCCCGACAGAGAGGGTACACCGGAGTGGGGTTGTGGGACGCGATAGGGAGACTTCGCGGTGGGAGGAGGGAGGAATCGAAAGGGACGGGGAGGGTAGATGGCGGAGAGAGACAGAGAGAGAAAGAGGGCGAGCGAGGAGATCCAGCAGAGCGCCGGAGGGACGATGAGGAACGCGGTCTGTGTGTATGCGGCTATCTGTCCTTAAGAAACGCCGAGGGGGATGAGCAAAACGGTGGAGGAAAAAAAAAAAAAAAAAAAAATAGAAACGCGCGGGGTGCTTTTCGACCGGTCGCGGACGCAACAACACACGCGACTCGAACGATTGTTGTAAACAGCAAAGGGTTGGCGTAGGTCGTCCCTCTGCCCTGCTTTTTCCCTCCATGCGATCGCTCGAGTTTCAGCCGGTCGGCGGCGCGCGGGGTGGGAAAAAGCGTGGCACCGGCTCTTTGTGGGTTTCCTCGCGATGTCCAGGGTTGAGGATACGCGAGCGGCTGCACGGACCCACATTCGGGATGGATTTTTCGGCAAACGAGAGCGGACAGAGAATCTTCTTTTTTTTTTTCTTTTTTTGTTTCCCGCGGATGTCGGAAGAGAAAGTGAAAACGAAGAGCGCGGAACAGGGACGACAGGTAGGTACAATGGAAGTGTAGAGATACTTGGGAGTTCAAAAGAGTTTGAGGGAGAAAAAAAAGGGGGGGTAAACGAGGGAAGCATCGACAGAGTGCACGAAGAAACGAGATGCTTTTCGCCGTTCCCGTAAATATAAAGTACCGTGCGGTCACAAAAGAAATGGAGGATTCTCAATGGAGGGAAGCAGGCTGAGGTATGCTGGCCTCTCCATTTTTTTCTCCTTTTTTCAACAACCGCTTCTGCGTTCATTACGTTTTCGTTATCTCGACGATGACACGGTCCGAGAGAGGGTGTCTTCGCTCAAGACCCGTAACTTCCGTCACCCCCGAGGGTTTCCGGAAGGGAATTAATTTGTCCTCGCTACGCGCGTTTAATTTCTAACTCTTGAACATGGAAAAGTCTCGGAAAGGAGTGTGTAGGTATAAAGGAAACACGGGGAGGCGTAACACCGGGACAATGATAAAGAAAACTATTTTCCCTGTTTCAAAGGTAACGAGAAAAACGAAATCAGCTACCGAGGTTAAAGAATTTCGCAGCTTATCCTGCGCTAAATTCTTTTGGGATAAATCCAACACGGAAGAGGCTTTAGAAAGGGGGTGCGCGTTTAAAGAGAAACAAGTGGAGCAACGTCGTAAGCAAATCGAGAAGAATATACGAGTGCGGAAACTTGTACGACAGGGGGCGCGCCAGTCGGAGGGTAGAAAAATGAAGAGAAAACGGAGGTACGAAGTTCCGAGTAACTTGAGAACAAAACGCGAAGGACAATATATTTAACCATCTTCTATTTTTATTCCTGTTCGTTGAACTCTTTAAATTCTCTCGAATCAGTCACTTGGCCACGCTATCGATCAAAAATTTGGAATAGCTTCCTGGATTTTATCCAACCTCCGATTGAAAAGTTTCCCAAGATAATTGTAAAATTTATACGCGATTAAGGTTCGCGGCAAGTTCCGCGGCAGGGCGAGAAACGCACGCTCTAACGGAATTTCATAGGGCTGAAAAGCATTTTCATTTTACCGCGACGTCGTTGAATCTCATTGAAAGCTACTCGTCCTGGTCAAAATAAAAAGCTCCGCCGGTTTTTGCCCGCGAGAGTCATTCGTTAGACAGAATCAACGATTCATCGCGAAGAAACGTGCCACTTTGCGGGAGGCATCTCATCCCCGAAGCGGTTCGCTGCGGTTCGCGTACGCCTACCGGAACACTGCTATTAATATAGGGAGGAGACTGAATTTTTCAAGGGAGCAAAGAGACGACGGAGGACTTGCGAAAAATTTGAAACAAAAAGGGAAGAAAAAACGAGGAATGAAAGAAATGGCCCGCCAGCGGGAAACGTTGAAAGAGGGAAGGGAAGCTCGCATGTGAAAGGAGGAACCCGGTAAAAAGGGAGGAAAGGAGCAGGAAACTGAAGAGCCTCCACTAGAGATCGTGATACCGCGTGCGGAGAGCAAAGGATGGAAACAGGGTCACGTTCGGATAGGTCACTCACCCTCTTTAAGTTACTATTATTTGGTTCGCGTCGAACTGATAAAACTTTTCGGCTTAAGCGAAGACTAATTGATATCGCAGTTCGAAAGTAACGCTCCAAGTTGTTAAACGTACAATATAAAGGTCCCGAGCGGTTCTTGGAACGTCGCGATTTATCGTGTCTCTTATAACAAAGAAGGGCCACGTAATCGAGGACGATTGAATTTTCATAAAGTTTCCATTGACATCGAGGGCTCTGAAAGAATAAAATTTCTTTTCCGATTCCGCAAATTACCGGCGACGACGCAAGAAGTCGTTCTTCAGAACTTGGGAGGAAACGAAAGGGGGGGAGGCGGAGCTTCAATTACGATGGACGAATGTACGATAAATAGGAAAGTTCAGTTTGAATATTATACAAGTTCGCTCCTCTAGAAAATGGCAGATCGGAGAATGAACGGAGCCGAGCAGAAGGAGCGAGCAGAGGGAGAGAGAGAGCGAGAGAGAGAAAAAAATAGAGAGAACGAATGAAATTGCTCGGCGTAGTATGCAACGAGGACATAGCTCAGCCATACTTTTCCAGAATTATAATTTAGCACGAAGTTAACTTCGGACGAATGTAAACGCTCGCGACGTATTTGTTTTTGCTCTATACCCCGTCCCGTCCCTCCCTCTACCCGCCACGCTCTTTTTTTTATGGTGACGCTGGCTCTTTAATCCGGAAGAAAGGAAGCTGAAAAATGACGCTAGAAAGTGGAAGAGCCAAGGGCTTTTAGCCGCGAATGCAAACGTCCTACGGTTTGCTGTAAATAGAACCATAGAAGGGTAGAGCGCGTTTTAGCTTTTTTCTACATCACCGCTGACATAATTATAACGTTTCCTCGGTTATTCGTAGACACGCGTGGCATTAGTCTCCGAACGCGGTACACGCATACCAAACGGAACGTCCCTTGATATTTACCCGGTACTTCGATATTTGCCACGGATGGTGGACCCGAAAGTCACAATTAACCGCAAAGAGTTCGGCCCGAAAAATCTATAGAATAACAAGCTTAATTAACCCAATTCTCCGTGGTCGCCCAAAAACCACCCCTTTGACATTTAACCGCGCCCCTTCGTAAACGCTCGGGCCGGAGTGCGGAACGGGGGAGGGCGAGGGGGATTCACCGGGCACCAACTTCCACCCCAACTTTCGCCTTTCGTCGTCCGAGCGTTCGTCGTGTTTCTGATTTGAATTTTCGACGGTTTTGCACACACGAGTCGTTCGTCCGGCGCTCTCCGCCGTGGAAACGAGCGAGTCTCCGAGGGCGGCGCACGCACTTGCCGCGACGATCGATCTCGTTCAGGATCGATCGGCAGAGATGACGCCTATAGGCGTTACGTACCTATTCGCCGGCAAGGTAACTACACCCGTTCGGGACGGCCACCACCGTTAACGCTAATCAAGAGTCCAGAGGCTGCGCCGAATACAAAAGAAGCCCGGCCGTTGTTCGGCCTCACGATCTGAATTAACTCGCGAACGCGGAACCGGCCGCGCAACCACGCCGCCGGGAATGCAAAGGAGCGCTGAACCGCCGCCTCGTTCTTTTACACCCGTGGAACATTACCCCGTGGAACGGTACCCGTTTCTTCGTGCATACGTATGTATGTCCCGCGATGAAAGATTCACGTGGTACCGCGTGAATACTTAAACGCGCGGATGAAAGGAAACGGGGGAACAGGATCCTCCGCGATACTTTTCTCCTGTCCACCGCTCTTCCGCGCGCTACGCTTTGGTCGGCTTCGAGTATGCCAGCCGAATGTAAGCCGGTAATTGCAAACGTTTCGAGTGTCTTTCTAAACGGGGTACACGCGAATGGGGGGGGGAACACGAATGGAAACGAGAAAATCCATTCGTGTCGGGAGAACGAAATCGAATTTTTCAGCGAGTTACGCGTCGATTGTTCTACATTTGCCCCCGACGTTTTGTCCCGCGCATAACTTTTAATATGTAGGCCGCACAATAACCAAAACTGATAGCGGTGCACAACAATGGAGCGCGCGCAGAGGCGATTCTTGGATTTCCGGCGCGGTTTTTCGACGGGGAAATAGTTTTATTAAAAGCATAAATACACCGCGGTGCAATAAACAACGGTCAGACGGCGGTGCGGTGTGATAGACAGTAGCGCTATAAATTCAATGTTATTTCGGAGCTGGTACCCCGTATCGTGTGACATCTGTAGCGGAAAACGCGCAAGGGCGTGGGACTGGAGATATTGCACAGTGTCCATCATTCCGGCGGAACTTCATAATAATGGAAAGTAACCGTGACAGTAACAGCTTGTAGATATTATATTCTTCGTTGTCCCTCGAACGGTATCGTCGTACAATGGACCATTCGAACCCCTAGACTTCTCTTCGAAGATGCGACAGAAATTTCATTTACACTGTCACGCGTCTGTTTCTTCAACCTCCCTTGCTCTTTAAGCGAGAAAAGTTGTTGTTCGAGCTGGTTGAATTAGAATGAAAAATTCCAGGAAACGAAAGTTACTTCATAATTAAGCTGCTGGGCAAATATTAGATTTACCGTGGTTCATGGCCGTGTTCCTCTTTAGGAACGCTCCTATGTATTTACTTAATAACAGTGTTTAATTTGAAACCAATTTTAATTGTATCGAGTTACCGACCAGAGGCCCCCAGAGTCTATATTCACCCCTCGCACTTTATTTCTTACGATCCCTTTAGCTCTTTTAAATCTTTTACCCCACCAGCTCTTATTCTTCGCGTTTTACGTTTCGCCCCTCGACTCTTTCGCTTTGACTCCGCTCGCTGTCCCCCGGATCGCGCACTAAAAGCATATTTCGCTTCTTTATTTCTACCCGCGCTTTCGGAACACACTTTCTTTCATTAATTTACACAGCCATTTTTCTATTTTCATCTTGATACCCGGGCTCGTAAAACAGTAATCCCTCTCTCGCAACTATTTTACGGCCAACTATCTTTACCGTGGACTTTAGATGACGGAAACGCTCCTTTCTGAAACGTGTAAGAAAAAAGAAATTCTCAAAGGATACCGAAACGCTTTCATCCGCGTTACATTCCATCCTCTGTCGTCGAACCAGCGCAAAGTTTAAATCTAATTAGACGGACTAAGTGGAAAAGGATGACATCTGAGAAATGTCGAGAACATCCCAGCGACTTCGATCATTAATAACCGATTGATCGACAACTACTTCGACTTTGCTGCTTCGACGAACAACTACTTGCAACCATGTAACACGACAGTTGCCTAACGCGATCTCTTTTCTTTTTTTCGCTATGACTCACGATTGAAACAGCGAGCAGCCTTTTTATATTTTCTCATAAAGTTACGTAGACACGGAATGCTGCTCCTTCTCTGCTCGCGGTCAGCCGTTCAATTAAAGATTAACACCGTATAAGAGCACGATCCTTCGTCGAACCTTAGCGTCGCGGTGGCGTAGCGATCGTAGCGCAGAAAGTGTAACATAATCGCCTCGAAGGATGGCGTAAAAAAATGGAATCGTAAAATTTGCTCGATCGCCCTGAACGGGCCGACACACGATACGGTACCGTTAGGTCGTCCACCCTCTTGTCGATCTCATTGTCGTCACGCGCGTTGCACGAGGATTTCGGTACAGGTACGTGGGAAGATCGATCGATCGACGATCGAATGCCGCGGCAGAAGAGGACTCCTATTATTGCGCGGAACGGCGGCAAAAAGGAGACCCGACGAACTGGCGAGGTTTACCTACGCGATCGAGATCGAAGGCATAAGGTGCGCGCAGGGTGAATGAGAACTCGATGGACGGGGAGGATGCGAAGGAGAAAAAAATCCTCGAATCGGATCGTCGCGGGGACGCGTGGGACGACGTATCGCTTTTCGTATGATTTTCAATATCGACGAACGGTTTCCGTTGCAGCGGCCTGCCACGCGGAAAACGGAAGAGAAGACGCGTTTATTGTTCCCTCGAATCGCTTGTCTATATGACGCGTATGCTATTCGAGAGCTACTTGCATAGTGTACCGTTCAAAGGGACGGAGCAATATGCTTGTGCCGTCTGTGGGGTGCGACGAAACGGTGGATTTTCGTTTCCTGGAATATTTTTTTCCCTTTCCAGCGAGGGATACTGTTAATTACTTTAATTTCATGACTACCTCTCACACGTCTCTATCTATGCAATTCGATCGGTAAATCTGAATATTTTATAATCACATTTCGTTAACCTCCCACGATACGCGATGAAGAAGTTCCTTTACCACGGACAGAAATGTAAAATATTCGTGGAACAGTGTATTATCGATTCATCGAGCGGTAATCTGACGTTTATGAGATGATGTGAAAGTGATACAAGAGTACCGGCAAGTGATATCGAGTAGATAGTTGGCTATCTGGAAATCCAGCGTCTATCGGTCGTCGAAAAATTCTGATTATCACGCGCGATAACGGCGATCCGGCTTATATAAATCGTTTAGAAAGTGCCGTTTCCCGCGCGGAGAGGTTCCTTCCCGCCTAGAGCGCCCATGAAAGCGAACGAATTTGGTCGGGGACCCTGACGCGTGTGTCTGTTTACCGGTTCTGTCGGCGAGCACGGTGAAACGACGGATTACAGTTATTCACACGCGGTCACTGTCAATGACCCGCGGCTCCTCGACGTCCTATCGACGAAACCATCCGCGGGAAACCAATCGGCCGAGCTAACGAAGTTAACGCCCTCGTCGTCGCGGTTTAATTAGGCAAATGGAAATTTTAATAACGAGGCTCGCCGCTTTCAGAGACCCCCTCGAGAGATACGGAGGTTGAACCGAGGAACAGACCCAGATAAGACGAGTGAAATTTCACAAACGAAGAAAGAAGCAGAATGCATAGCGGATTTTCTCGAGACTTAATCTGGAATAGAAATTTGAAACGGATGGAGCCGCAGATGCGAGGGAAGACAGCGGAAAGGAACGAACGTACCGGTACCAAAATGGCGAACAGCGAGCGAGCGTGCCGCGAGAAGCGACGCCCTTTCGACTCGAGCGAAACGGAACCGAACCCACGACACGATCGTCTCGAGAAATTCCAGGGAGCGATTTAGCGGTCTTTCGATGCGACAACGGAGGATCTCCCAATTTCCACGCAAACGGAAATCCCTCTCGGTAGAACGACTTACTCATTAACCAGCAGTCGAGAGATCCGTGAGAGCCGCCGCGGGAGGAAAGAAAACGAAAATGAAAACGAAAGGGAAAGAGGGATGAAAGGCGGGCGAGAGAATCGAGAGAAAGGGGACGGAGAGAGGATGAAGAAGTCTCGGTTGGACCGCGCCGGTGGCTGCTGATGAGGGACGGTCGGAGCGCGCACTTTTCCTATTTTCTCGTACGAAAGAACAAGCCTGACGTTGTGCCACGGTGAACAGCGGAAGGAGACAAAGAGACAACGAGTGGGAGAGCGGAGACGAGCGACGAAACGAAACGATCGATAGGCGTGTGTATGTATGTACGCGTTATGCATATAGCCGCGATCGATGCGGGCCTAGGCGGTATGAGAATGAGCGATATATAGGTACGTAGGTAGGTAGGTAGGTAGGTAGGTAGGTAGGTTGGTAGACCATTGAAAGCGTACAGGGATGTACCGTTAGCCGCGTCACCCGCCGATATATGACTATGCCCATTGAAATTCCTGTCGCCACCCGAAAACGAGCAGCACCGCCGTTGGAATTGCCGGCGAAAGATCGCGCAATCGTTCCCAGCCGGTTCTCCCGTTTCGTGAAAGCGCCACGGAAACCGGCGGGGCGGTTCCTCGAAAATTTTATTACGTTCCCGCGCGCGGGATAATCGAATCTTTTCGGAGCAGCTGCGTCTTGTCTGGAATTACTTTCCCGTCGAGGACACGCTCCGCGTGACGCTGTATCCTCGCGCAACCTTTGCGACTCGCGCGGAATTGTTCCTTTGTCTCCGGGACGCGTTCTACCGATCTTTGCGTCGGATTGATTCCTTTCATCCGGGTAGGAATGACGAAAAAGAGACAATTAACGCGTTCCACGGAGGTCACGAGCATGTAACAATGGCATTGTACGGTGTCCAATTAGGGGGAGAAAAATATTTCGTACGATCCGATCGCCGCGGCGTTTCGCTCGTAAAGATCCGGATTGTTTTTGCGCCGGAGACGCGGCGCGATCGCGTAATCGCCTCGCTCGTGAAAGCGGCGTATCACTGATCCCCCGGTGACTTCATCGCGAGTTTTTGGGAATCTGAAAATTTCGCCAACACGCAGCGCTCTCGTCGCGCGTTGCCGCAATATGTACACGGTGGGTTCCGTATTCCGATGCGACCAGATATTCCAGAACGAACCACGGTACGGCGGCTGTAATAACTTTGTACGCCGCGCGTGTAGCTTTCCAGCTTTCGATCGTCGCGTTGTAACTTTTCCTCGACGCGATGGTCTCGCGTGTACGTAGCCACGGTATCGCGATCGCGTCGATTGCCACTTATCATGGCTCGATTTACCTGTTCCTTGAATTAAGTGGGACAGTTGACGAGATTTGCCCCTCTGTAGGGGACCGATAAACGAAAGTCTCCGCTCGACAGTCCTTGCCGCTCTAAAATTC
This sequence comes from Xylocopa sonorina, assembly GCF_050948175.1. NCBI lineage: Eukaryota > Metazoa > Arthropoda > Insecta > Hymenoptera > Apidae > Xylocopa > Xylocopa sonorina. The sequence continues at coordinate 5,795,145 of NC_135197.1, read as the reverse complement.
ACTGCCATTTGCAGACGGTGGTTATACCTGCACGTCGCGAAATGAATCGATACATTGTCGTAGGTAGCTTTCTCGTGGACAGGTAGGTTCATTGCGCCGTTTCGGGACCGTTACGAGGCGCGAGGTGAAATTTACAGCTAGCACGGTCGTAAATTAAGTTCCGACGAATGCGGATTCGGCCGCAGCCTCGGCTCTCGTACACCTCGGGACCTGGCCGATTCCTGCTCGTCACGGGGATCAACTCTTCTTCTTAGGCTTTTCCTCGCGCCTCGTTTCTTGCGAGCAATTTCCTCCTCGACGTTACTCGCTTCCACTGTTTCCTTTTCTGTTCCGTTTATGGCGTGTCTTTAGCGTCTGCTCGCTGACGATTTCTCTGACCTCCGCTCGGGGATTTTCGAATCGCATAAATTTCTGTGTAAAACGTAGACCTGTTTACCGGTACGAATAGCAGTGATCGATAATACCGTTACACGTTCGATGACGGTCGATCGATCAAAAGCTCGTGGCACGATCTTCTCGCGCTTTCACTGAAATCCGACGCCTAATTTCTGACTGTTCGCGTACCAAACGAATCGCCTCGTCCCCTCTCTTCCGTAGACGTTATAATTTCAGCAGTTGACAAACATTCGTTAAAAATAATGTCGTACGTTCTCTCGAGCTCCCGGTCGCATCGAGTCAGGTGCCCGATGAAAATGAGAAAGAAACGGTGGTGAGGGGGTGGGGTAGAGGCAAGAGAAAGAGAGAGAGAGAGAGAGGAAGAGAAAGGGAGTATATATTTAGTCGAGTTGGACCGATGCCAAGCTCATCAACGAAAATGAAATCTGGGTCTCTCTCTTTCTATCCCTCTTCCTCTCGCCGTCTGGCTGTCCTTCTCTGGTCCACCCTTTCCGCCTCTTCTCTCTGTCGCCGCTTCTGCCGCTGGTCTCTCGGAGATCGTCGCCAATGCTAAAACGTCGTCCACTCGATATATGCACGCGACCTGCACCAGAGCCGAGAATTCGACTGTTGCCCTTCCCTCGGCCACGTTTCTCTGTTCCGCTGGCTTTTCGTCCACGTTGAAACGCAGATTTCCGCCGCGACGAAGCCGGTCACAAAGGGAGAAGCACGCGGCCCGCTCCATTTAAGGGTGGCTGCGAGTTTCGAGATGCACGGATGCAACGCCAGGAGATACCAGGAGAGACAAGCCGGGAAAGTTTTTCGAATTCTTTGCCGATCGCTTCTCGCATCTCCTCTGATACTGGTGGAACGAAATTGGTGGATCGAATGGTAATCGTTGATAAATTGCTTCGGATGGGATATTAAAAATCTGATTGATTAATGCGATCGATAGGACATGGTAATTTTGTTCGTTCCTTAACAAAATCGATTTCGTGCCGCAGCTCGAGTGGATCGAAGATCGCGCGAAACTCATCACGGTGCAGTTTACGAGCGTCACGAGCATGATATTATTTCATATAATTGCAGGGCGGACGTATAATTATCATATAATCAGTTGTTGCTTTATGCACGTATGTCGGAACAAAACGTATTAACTGTTACGCAACTGACTGATGTAACATGCTTTCCTGAGGACTTATCTGCACCACTTTTCCACGAACGAGACAAGATCAACCCTTCACTTTCTGCAACCCGAATTATCCTCGGCAGTAATTCCACCGCTCATCTTCACTCCCATTTTAGATAAATAAAAAGAAGAAAAAGAGAAGAAAAATTCGGAATAAAAAATAATTCAACACAATCGTCCACCATTACATGCGCACAACCCCGAATGAAAAACATTTCTCTTCGCTCTTTAACTAGAAATTCCTCGCTGCAACTTCAACCTTTCATTCGGTCGTTATTCTTCGTCAGCTAACCATGGAGCGGCTCTTCTCGTCTCGATTCTCCGCGCAACAGAACGAGAGCCCGCAGCGTTCGAGGCGGTGATTTTCGCGAGTTGCACAACCGATGGACTCCCATCGGCCAGGTTCGGCAACTGGCCAAAGCGGAGGGAACGCGGTACCAAAAGAAACGCTCCGCGGAGAGGCGAGGCGGTGAGGGGAAAAAAAGGAGAAAAAGGGCGACGTAGCTGTGGGTCCGGGTCCGGGCCCGGAAACGTTTCGGGTGCCCCGGGCGGGGAAAGTGACGACTAACTTGACAGATGGTTTTCTCCCTTCGCGTTCGCCGTTCTCTACCACCGTTACGACCGCCGCCACGACCGCCATCGGCGAACCCGCGGGTGAGTATTCCGTGTAGATCGATTACTCCATTGCCATTCCCAGCGTTGTAATTTACTCGACGGCTGTTACTCGTATGTACATCTGTACGCGCATGCACGAGAGCTCGAGAGCGCACAATGGCTCTAGTGGTTTCTGAAATTTCAATGGCTTGACCTACGATTTCCTATCTCGACTCCTCTCTCGTCGAGATTGCGCGATGCGTTAACGCGAATTTGTTGTCGAAACATCGGGTACGTTTTACAAAAATGCGACTGCGACGTGTATCTGGAATCGCAGGTTCGAACAATGCACGCGAATGGACATTGAACGCGTGTACCGCAGGCTTGAAAGCCACTGCCAGGTACTAATGAAGAAAGCGTGACATTTCATTCAACAGCTCCGCGCAAGATAAAAATGGTGTCATTGTTACGCCGCTTCTATGTAATTATTAAAGTAGATTAAATGTTTCCTCTGTCGCAGAGTTCGTCCCTTTCGAATGTTTCGCTTTTCAGAGCATTCGATCTCCGTGAATCGAGCCAGTCGCCGTTTCGTACCTTCGACCCGGCCCATCGATTTCTCCCCTTCAAGCTCCAAGTGCATCCAGCCTCGTTCGCCGGCGAATTTGTTTGCTTTCGAATTTCAATGAATCGATACTGCTCGATATCGAATTCAAACATGCCCGACTTTGTTAACGGAATTCGAGTGTATCGATTCCCCCTGTCGACATTGGACTCGAACGTTCCGGCGCTCCTTGGTACACCGGGTTCGAGCATTAGAACTCTGTTTACCGTTAAACTCGAGCGACTCGATATTCTTTTGACAATCAAGTTCCCGGGCAATAGGGAAATGGAAATCACCGGAATACGCAACTTTGTTACACGGCCGGGCGTTTTCTTCCCTTCTTTCCCCGCTCAGATCCCAATCGCTTCGTTTCTTTTTTTCACCGTCCAACGACGTCGTGAACTTGCCCCCTTCCGCGGTTCGTTCGCGCAGTACGTTCCCCGATAGCGATTTATGATAATGCCGCCTTTCTCGGATCGATTTTTCCCAACGCGCCGCGCTGCTCGCCAAGTTAATTACGTCGATCACAGTTATCCCTGCCCTCGTTGCGTAAAATATTTAGCTCGACACGCCGCGATTGCACCTTATTTTTTTCCTCCCGGCCGTTTTTTATCCGCGAAAAACCCACCGCGAACCCGAGGCTACGCCTCGAGTTCGCATCGGGTCGACGTGTGCAACGTTCGCGTTGCATACGCGATTCCTGCGACCGACTGGTATAATGTGGAACGATCTAATTGAGCTATTCGCAACCGTGCACGCGCTTCTACGCGGTCGTTACTGCGGCGAATATGTCCCGTAAATAGAAACGGAATTCTGTAAACGCCGCTTTTCATCCGTTCCTCGCACTACTGTTCCCCGTTTCCCGATTCTTTAAGGGTGGAAAAATAAATGGGAGGGTGCGTCGCGAACCCTTCGCGACGCGATGTAGCAATATTTTCACGCGATCGAATCAGCGAATATATATTTCAATTTTTATTCACCATCCGTTCGTATCGAAGGATCGACACGAGGGCGGCGAGTATATTTTAGAATTGAAAGAGAGGCTATTTCTTCGAAGAGATCGGTAACGATTAAACGATCGCAGAGTAACCAGTGCGCCGCAAAGGGTTACGGTCTTTCACGATTCGTCGACAGTCTTCGCGCGTTTCCTTTTTTTTTTTCACGTTCTAACGCAGGACCGCGATTTTTTGCGAGCCTTATATGGCACGATCAGCGATCGTTGCGCAAGCCTTTAATACGGGAACGCGCACTTGCATTTTATCGCTCGCCGATCTTTCTCCGCGTGTTGCTTTTATGCCCGCCGGCGAAGCCTCCAGTCCGCGTAAACCGGCGACGTGATGCTGGTAATTCGGTATAAATTACAATTGACAACGTAATGTCTTTTGATTTGTGCGCGCGGGACTCTCTGTTATAACGCGGCGACGCGAAACGGCTCGTCGTAAAACGCGGAATTATCATGATTTATCGCGCTCGATACACAATGATTTCTGCAGCCAGTTCGAATGTTACAGTTCCCCGACGTTTGGGCGGCATGCTAAGGGCGCGTTAACTCCGATACCGTCTATTAATCACTCTCCGCTCTTCCATCTTTTTACCACGATCGGCGTGTAACGAAGGCAGGCCGTTGTTTCGAAATGCTCTAATTAACACCACCCTTCCCTCTTCCCTGTCTAAAGGTATCGATCTAAGAATCCGAACAATTCGTCACCGCGAGATCCGAAAGGAAAGAGCGCGCGGTGCGCGCCGACACGTCTCACGCAACATTCCACGGGGCCGTAAAAAGGATTAAGATCGAACGTTTCCGATCGATCGTTAGGCAGCCTCGGTGACGCTTAATGAACGAGTCCAGCGTCTATTTAAACTCGGCCCATAGAAAACGAGCTGACCTCCCCGACGAACAATTCGAGCGAGCATTATGTAACAGTTTAACGATTCGCGAACACGAACTCGTAGCGCTCGCGAGCGCAAAGAACGCCGCTTTAGGTGGAGGGGAAATCATTGATACCGCGAGCGAAGAGGGAAATTTATCCATCGTCCTCGAGCAACGTCCCCGAGGACAGTGAGAGTATGCCGCGCGGGCTGCGCATTGGTTGCATATGCGTGCGCGCGCGCTCCCATGCAATACGCGTCGTCGACGCGAAATTTTTCAAACTTCTCATTCCGCACGGCTGTTAAACGCCGCTGAAACCCACCGTTCTCCACCGTTTCTTTCGCCGCCGGTGCAAAACACTTTGTTGCTACGTTCCGTGAACCTCTGTGCAATCTCGATTCGAGTTTTGCGCCCGTTTTCTTGTTCCCGCTCTCGGTTTTTTGCTCTCTTCTTGTCCGTTGCTGGCGTCGCGCAAGGTGTCGTGGACTTTGCACTCGGATTTCGTAACTCGCAAGAAACGTTTGCATCGCGTACCTCCTTTTTCTTCTCTTCTCTTATAGCCGGCGATGTCGGTGCGTATCTTCTTTCACGTCTTCTTTTTTAATACCGCGGACGCATCGTTAATATTTATGTCGAGTTTTATGGAGTCGTCGAGATTCTACTCGACATTTCGCAAGATTTTAACCCCGTGTAACGAGAGTTGCTTTTTTCTTTTTTTCTCTCTCTCTCTTTATCTCAATTTCGAATTAAGAAATCGAACGTGAAAGGTGCACGTAGGTGCCGCGCATGGGTGTGAAGTTTCCGAGTCGCGCGGCGTTCCAGGAGGGTTAAATGAAATTTCGTGTATCGCATCGACTCGCGAGGGCGTAACCGCTGCGATCATTGCGCCACAGGCAATGTGCAACGCGGATTTTCATGCGGAGAAAAACGCGTGTACCACCTCCGCTTCGCCTCGCGACGGCAAGGTGGCATCGGTGCGCGCGTGTCTCCGATCGAAAACAAACCCGAAGCCCGCGATTCGCCGCGTTTTGCCACTCTGTTTCGAGCGTTAGGAAAGTTACGTAGTTGTGAAATAAATTCGTGACCGGACTGCGAGGCGACTTCGATCGCCGGCAACACCGTGTTTATCCGCTCCGCTGAATTATACATTTTTCTATGTGTGGGCCACGATGCAAAGCGTCGATGACACCACGCGGCCTTACGGGAAACCTTAACGAGATGTATCGGTGCTATTTCGTTTTGATTCCGTGAAGGTACTCACCAAACCGTGCTCGCTTGCTCGCGTAAACACTTGACTCAGGGGCGAGGAACTTACCTGAAAACGAAGAAACGACAAACGATTAGAAAGTAGAATAGCGAAACAGTGAATCGCTACTGTCTAACGTACAATGGCACTTCGATTCGGTATCTGAATTCTAAGGTCAGAATCGTGCTCGCGCCTCGAACCGTGGCACCGCGTCAATTGACAAATTTACTGGAACGAGCCAGGAATTCGAACGATAAATATTTACCTGCTTTCAAAGCCAGCGGTAATTTTTTTACCTCGCCAATGCAGATTGGCTTTCGCAGTCGGTTCTCATAATTACAAGTTACTCCTTACAATTCTCCGATAAAAAGTGCCAATAATAAGTGCCAGTCGATGTGGAAAAACGCTGGAAATATAGTCCTCTCGTTTCTCGCGATTATAAACAAATTATTATCACTTCAATTTCGAATTGCTCAACCTCAAACAATTGAAAGCTGCCAGGCGAGCAAATTCCGTTAGCCGTTTATCGATAAATAATTTATTATCCCTCTCGGGTCGAAAAATCCGTGCACCGTCAAAAGGTGCTGGCGCGCGCGCGCGCGCGCGTCCGTTCGCGATCCGATCGTTTCCCATCGAGCCGTCGTTTTCCCGTGGAAACGTTCCTTTCATTGCCGTTCCCGTTCGCGCGAAGAAAAGACTTGGTCGCACGTCGCAAATACAGCTTCGAGCTATTATTACGCGCTTATTTACAACCCCCCACCCTCCCCGGTTAGCCGCGGGCAAAGAACAAAACGGAAGCTCGGTCTTTTACGAGAAAAAGGCAGCGAGCAACGTCGAGAGCCGCCGCCGAGCCCCCGTTTCCGTCTCGGTTGATGTGAAACGGAGGTTTTTCTTTTTTCCTTTTTTTTTCCCCCCCCTCTTCTTTTTTTTTCCAAACGCCCAGCGTCATGCAACTATCAACGTGCATCGCGCGGCGAGGCCTTCTCGTTTCTTTGCGTTTGTTCGGCTGGCCGCGAGACCGTGCACGGCTCCTAACGTAAGGAGGCGATTGTTGTCGGCAATAGGCGCTGTCGCAATCGGAAGTTTCGTCTTGCAACCGTCGCTCGGCCGTTTCGCTTCGGTACGCCGCGCGCCGCGAGAGAACCCAGCAATCCTGCCCGAACGATCCGCCGGAATCGGCACCGAAGAGAACATCTCGATGAACATCTCTCGAGCTCTGCTTTGCGAGCACTTGCCTTTTTTTTCTTCTTTAACAGGGCGAGGATACTCTGCAACGAGCTGATTGCTGGATCGGAATTCGAGTAGCCGATCGTTCGGACGCTTTGTTGTCTTTAGAAAATTGTAGGGCTCCGTTGATGAGCGCGAACGAGCGTGAACACACGAAAAGGGAGAATATTAAGAGCGTAAATTTTTAATCTGTGCAGAGAGTTTCATCGGTGTCTGATTAACTCGATATTGGTAATAGGTTCTGTTAATGTTAATGGACAGCAGTGGCGATCGCCTTTATGTCGGAACAGAAGAAAATTATCGTTCAGAAAAATGGAAACGAAAAGAAGCTAAATGCGGACAGTCTGTTACGCTTCTAATAAAAATCGTTAAACTCAAAATAGGCGTGCTCGATACGAGTTTAATCGGACTTTGCCCTGATTTATAAGCCAATGGAAAATAGGTCTCGGATCGTTAACCACTCGGGAGTCCTTGAGCGTATAAGGCGTTTTATACTCCGAGTAAACGATCGAGGGAAAGTCACAATAGTCGGTTTACGATACATTACGCTCGCGACTATCCTCCGAGACACTTCATCAAAAGCGTTCAACACGTTTCAGAAGAACGTATTATCCGTTCCCATTGAAATCTCTTAAATTTATATACCATCCAATTGATTCCAATGCGTTACGCCTCGGAACGAAATTATTACCTATTTCAATATTAAAATAATTAGCAAACCACTACGAGTTTAAGCAGTTCACTGAAACCTCGTTGAACCTCGAAGATATCTCCAATCGTCGAAAACGTTTCAAGAAACGCGCCAACTGTCAACGAGTGTACGTTCATCCCCCAGAAACGCAGCGAATTTCGAATTTCGTATTCAAATGAGGAACTCCAATTTCCACCAATGAGATTGGCGGGCCGGAACAGCTGACTATGGCGCCGCGCGACGAGCTGGCTTAGTCGGTAAAGTTGAACATCGACGATAACACCGTGGCGTAGTTATCAACGGTACGGTCGATACAACGGCCGTTCACCAAACGCCAGTCGGCGTCATAAGATCGGTCCACGATGATCGCACGGCGTTGGCAGCGTCATCTGACGTGGTATTCGGTACCATCGCGGCGACCGGCCTTGCAAGGCTGCAGGCCATCGAACTCTTGGCCTACTGCCGCGCCACGTAATACGTGTATACGATGCGCGAGAACGAGGATAACCGGCATGCGAGAGGGAAAAAGGACGAGCGATCCGGTGGGAGCGGTCTCCACCAACTCTGAAAACTCCGAAAGAGAGGTGAACGAAGCCAGTGCCGTACGACGAAGGTGTTCGACCACTCGAGACGCGCGCCCGAGCGTTAACTAGCACGCTTAATTAATACGCTTAACAATTGCGATACACTCGATGGGATCGGTAAAACTGTCCCCTAATAAATTCCTCTCCCGTTGCCCTTCAAAAATTCACTCGAACTCTGCAACTCATCCTCCGCCGCCGCTCCGCGACTCTTTTTCTAAACACATTTTCCCACCACTTTAAACAATCCAGTCTCGACATTAAGGATTCTCTGAGTACTTAATCCAATAACCCTTCGCAGGGGTGATCGCACGCTCCGGTACTTTCATTATCACCATTACCTCGAACCTTACACCGAATCGAATCAACCCTCCCTTAGCGTCCATTAAGGAAACACGAACCCTTTCAGTGTAATAAACCGACGGGGAAACCAGAGGCGTGTACTTGAAACTTTTCATAAGTAATACCTAATTTCGCTAATCAGATCGCGTATAGTACACACTATGCTGAAATTGGTGGAGCGACAACTGGCAGTCGGTGAGGAGCTCGCGAAAAGGGTAACAGAGAATCGCGGCGGTGGTTTGCGGCGGTCGCGCGAGTGCGCGAAAAGCAAAGTGCCCTTTGCCGCGTTTAGTCGTCGCTCGCAATATTCCCTACGTCATTCAGTCAGCCGGCATTCCTGTGACGCGTATAAAAAAGCTTTCAGTCGACGAGTGGAGGTTCGTTCTATAAATGGGGAAGCGGCACGGTATGCGCCCGGGAAAGAGGAGGAAGTGGTGACGTCGTCCCGAGGAATTTCATCGTATAGCTAGAATGCAAGGTATCAGTCGGTTTTAAACGCGCCACGGGAGGCCAAACCGTGCCACGGTCGCGCTCCAAAGCGGGGCTTCGCTGTCGGACGCACTTTTACCCTACATCGCCGCTCTAAGCTCGTTAACGAGCCGCATCTCACGCGCGAAACCACCCCGACGCGGGAACCTTCCCCCTTCAGCTCGTTTTCAAATGGTACGCGTTTACGAGCCGTGCGTGTGTTTTCATTCTTTACGAGGGTGCGTACCCGAGGGTGGTCTAGCGGTCGTGTGTCTCTCCAAGTGGCGCGATTCCGTCTGGCAATTGGAATTTCTTTCATAAATGTCAGCGATACGCAAATTTCTTTCACTCTGCCACTTTCTCCTCTAATCTCCCGGAAATCGTTTGCGAGGAGAATTAGAAATAATTGTGAACTCTTGCGTCGCGGAAGAAGCGCGTGAGAAAAGAAATTGGTATGCAAGAAGCCCTTTCAGGCCACGCGCTGCTCCATCGAATGTAACCGAACTGTAAACATGCTCCATACACGAAAGTGCACTCCACTTCGCCAGAATTCCCTCTTCCCTTGGCGGCTTTCATCTGTTTACGTCTATTTGCCAAACTAGGCTTGAATTGCTCAACGTTTGATGGGTCCCGAAGGAAATCGCGAGACGCTACGAACTAACCCCTTGGAATAAAGTCCGCAGGATATGTCCTCTTATCGTCGAACATCGAAACGACGACTCCGCGATCGTTCGATCCTTAACGGGCCAATATTACCGAGTTTTCTGATTCTCCTGGACAAAACGAGTCTCCATTGAGTCGCGTAGCTCGCGTTCGCGGCGTTCTCTCGTCGAATACCAAACATTTTTACGAGTACTCGACGAGGTACTAATTGTTTCGTTTCAACAGAGGATTCCGCGTAACCGTGCCGATTCCTCGTCGCGACACGGTTATCGGGAATCGTAAATCTCCCTGAAATTAATTGCATCGCCTCGGCGGTTGGGAAAGAGGTAATTCAAACGTGGCGCACGAAAAATTCACACGATTGATGCGGTGGCGAGTGTGCTCGGTGTATTAATTTTGTTCACCGCCTTAACGCCGTGTAATAGATGCCAGCCACTGATAAGCGAACAAACATCGACGGAATATATAACGTGCGCGCCCCGTGTGTGCCGGACGCGAACGGTTAATGGCAAAGTGCCTGACCTCGTAACCCTCAGACCCAGCAGATGTACTTGTATGATTAATGCCCGGACACGTTACTTCCAACTTTTGCCTTTTCCCATTAAACCGTTGCACCGTGAACACGTGTACGGTACAATCGCAACGCAATCTCCCGCGGTATTAATCAATGCGGGGCAACAATTTTCGTCCGCCCGTACAGGCTTTTCTTTCCCCTCCAGAAGCAAAAACTCTGACCACCGTGAATTAATCGCGAGGCGCGTAACAATTCGAGAAGGGAAACGGGACTGGTGTACGCGCGATCTGAATTTCTCGCCTGCAGCTCGTTATTTATAGAAACGACCAAGGCGTTACTTCGACGCGTTTTATGCAAACCGCAGGAATAACTGTTCCCAAGTTTATTGCATCCTGTGCGCGAAGGGGTTAATGAAAAGAAATCTGTTCCTTCGGCTGGCGGCTTGTTTGCTCGCCACCTCCGACTCGCGCGCAGAAGTTACTGCTTCTCGCGGTAAAAAAAAGTGCGCAGGTTTCAGCGGCTGGCCGAGCGGTTCTCCGTGAAATTTCTTTTCATCCCAATTTAAAAAAAGACCATCTCGCGGAGACGTTTACCGAGCGAGCGATAACACCGCTAAACCGCGCAAATTGATGTTAATTCGACCTTTTTGACAGCCAGACTTCGAGCCTCGGAAACAATAGGATCCCGTATTTCCTTTCACCCGATGGTGTTTGAAAAATGCATCTCTGACACGTCCGACGCTGATGCTCGATCCGTCGACCGAAATTTGAGAAGTAGAAACGTTTGAAACGCTCGATACTAGTAGTATCGGTCAATAATGGACGATCGGTTTCTGTAACACGTTTTCGAGATGGTTCCTGGGCACAGTCCCTTGATGGAACGTTTCGAGAAGTATGCGAGCCGCAAAAAAAGGGTTATCGTACATCGATGGTATGCGCAGATCACGCGCGATAAATAGCGAAGTGGCTGACCCCGTGACCCGTAGATCCGAGAGATCTGCTACGTGGGCCTCAACGTGATGCATGCACAGGTAGCGCAACGACGTACGTAGAGACGCGCGCAATAATAAAGATAAAGGCTGCAGCTAACGCAGCCGAACCTTAACCTACGGCAAGCCAGGTGAAATGATTCATTAAGCGAAACAGAATCGGCCGTTTTACATAACGACGATCGTCCAATCGTGACGATTAAATGCCAGACGCGATAATTGCTCGTGAACGCGGACCAGAATTGATTGGCCTGTTAAATGGTGTTCGAGCACGACATCGCGGTTCCATTGGCGAGACTATGATTAGCGGCGAAATAGTTAATAAGTTGACCTCGTGACATTTGCCAGTCGAAAAATAAACCGGCCGGAATTAAACACGTCGCTGGCTCCGCTTTTCATTCGAACGAATTAAATTATCAAAGTTGTTCGAATTGACATAAATGAATTGCATTACCCGAGTAGTGTCGTTCGCGAAAGCAATGAATAAAAAGCTTGCGGGTCGCATTTTAAGCGGATTCTGGTTGAACGCGAACGAACTATTTTCAGTTCGCGGCTAGGGGAGAAAAGGGAGTGTACGATGCTTGGACTTCCGTAAAAATAGCGGTGAAAATAATTCACCGGCAACGAAGAGCGAGGATGAAAAAATATTTTCGTCGAAATGTCTCCGGTTTCCTGCGAGCGGAGTATTCTCGAAAATTTGTTCGCCGCTGGTTAGTCCGGCCCCAAAAATCGCTGACACAGAGGGAGGAAAAAGTTGGTCGTGTGAAGCAACAACGGCGGGCGGGAAACCCTAAAAATTCGTGTTAACCCACCGCAATGTCACCTAGCGTCGTTTAACTCGTCGAGTTGCACACTCGCGCGTCGGTTTCGAGACTTCGGGTTAAAGTACAAAGTGTAATCGATTCAAAATCCTGCTCCTCGCGAGCAAACAAAGCGACACGGCTCGTAAAAAGAGTCGAAACGAGGGGTCGAACCCTCGAAAGCCGAAACGAATGGCGCATAAGAATGGAATGCACGCGCGTAAAAATCAACGAGCGGACGATCGTTAAAACAACGGTACAATCCGCTAACAAGGTGCGCCCGAGTAGATTCGGCGTTAAGCAAATATGATATTCGCCGTACGTTACGCCTCTTCACCGTCCATAGATAGCTAACGAACAGCGAAGAATATTACAACAAATATTGCCTCGTAAATGTTCCCATAATACCGGACACGAGCTGTAAACGGCTTAGCGCCTGGCCTCCTAACCTCTAGACCCGGCCGAGAGATGTGCCTGGGAGACGGTACTCGCGTGGTACCGGCTCCTTCGAAGGCTTCCTTTTCCGTTACGCGTAACACGCGTGCATGACGTCGCGTGGTACCCGCCGCGAACGATTAAAACGGCGCTTTTGACGCGCGAAAGCTTCGACGGTATCGTAATAACAAGCCGGCATGAAAAATTGCGTCGGTTAACTGTGATTCTAGCACCCGCTTCTGTGCGCAACCTCGCTGCAACCGGTTCCATTATCATCCGAGCCGCGATCGAGCGTCGCGTTACGATAACAGGGCTCGCAGACGCGCCACGAGGGTGTTGTTAAGTAATAACTCGTGTTAGCGATTGGACGAACATCATTTTTAATCGCGTGAACCCTCTATTTCGAGGTCGCACATTTAATTAAGTCGAGTGATTCGTCTCGTTCGATGATTAATTACAACGGCCAACCACTTTGCCCGCGTGCTATTGCGTACATCTGAATTTCTTCTATCCAAGGGGAATAAAAATGGGCAAGGACGTTCGAAATGACGAAAGCTTCGAACGAAATCCAGTTCCACGATTTCCCTACAATTTCACCGTTCCAGGCAGAGATCCCTGCGATTCACCGTTGCCCGGTTTCCATCGCGATCCTCGAGGCATAAAAACGATACTCCGGCGAGCAACCGGCGCGCGGCTGTTACCCGTGGTCCGTAACAATGAATCGAGCTTAATGTAAACGGAACTGGAAGAAGGACTCCGGGCGCGACGAGCATCAACCGTGGTCACTTCTTGCCCGCGTCGAAGCAGATATCCGCGGATCCTCAATCGGAATTTTTCCACGGTTCGACGAATTCGCGCGGCTCGCCCCCACTCGAGACGCATCTCCTCCCCCCGGTGGAAATGCGTTTCCCTTCCCAGTCGGACGGGCGCCGCGTGGTTCAAAGAGAACGGTGAGACAGCACGTGGTGGGTACACTCGCGGATCACCGAAGTAACGGTGCCCGGTAACCGCGTCAGAGCCGGTGCTAGCGGTACTCGAAAGCGTTCCGTTACTCGACCGACAGATCCGCTAACGCGGCTCGCGCTCTCTCCTTCTCGCCGTTTCTCTACCCCTTTCTCTCCAGTGTTCCCCGCCGTGGGATGAGAAGCGTGCACGAAAAGCGCCGGCATATCGGGCCGCGCCGTCTCGGTGTACAGCCCGCGACGAGTAATGGCCCTTCATTACGCGAGCGACGCGAACAACCGACCTCGACCGACGTCTCCTCTACTTCGTTAACGTTCAGCCTTTCATTTACAGCTACGCTACCCGATAGGGATCCGATCGCGTCTCTTATCGACGAATTCGACGCGCCTCGTTGTGCACATTGCGATAAATACCAGGGGAGATCGGTCCGTTTTCCTTTGCTAGGTTTTTGCCACTTTATGCAGAGATCGCGGTATTCGCGGAACCGGGAACAGCGTTTCGTTGACACGCATTTGCAATCCGGTTTTCTATCCGAGCAACCTAAGTTATTTATCCGTTTAGGCGTCTTCCGATTGCCTCAGGTAGGAAGTTGGAAGATTGTTTCGATGATTTTTGTAGATCGATTCGAAGGTTGTTCGAGAGTTTAACTCGTCGTTAAAGGTGTTCCATTGGTATTACTCCGCGATCGTAATTTCACTTGGTAACAGCTGTTTTTAAACTTCTTGCTACGTTTCGAGTTACTCGAGCGGTGTTATATATATTTTCTATCAATTACGGTAATACGGGGAAAGCGAAGTTTCGAACCGAATTTCAGAGACACTCTCTATACGTTCGATCGCAGTTACGTATCACAGTTAATCGAATCGTCTGATGAAAGTTTCAACCGCTAACTTGGCCGTCGGATATGGTAATAGCGGATTCTGAACGTTTCTGATTCCGCGAGGAGTGGCTCCGACTTCGTGAATCGCATCGATTATAGGATTGAGAGACCGATGCAGAGCGGCGTCGCCGTTCGTTATTAGTTATCGCGGAGCTATTCACGTTATGATGACACCACCGATATGGATGGTTGCAGGACAGGTTTCATTTTTCTGTTATGTTTCCGTGTACGGATAGACCAACTGTTTGCTTAAGATGTTTAGCGACAGATTGGATCGAAGATTGGTTCGTTTTTATCCATAGAAAAGTGGCTCTCTTGCCTCGCGTTGCAAAAACTGAATTTGGCTGGCAATTATTTCTATATAATATTCCAACGATTTACGTATTTTAACGATAATTATAGTTCGTTCGAAAAAGATCGCTCCAATTCTATTAAAAAGTGTTACCAATTATCTTCCTTTTGTTCCACCAACGAAGCGACCGGATCGATTAAGCAAAACTGTGCAGTTACGTGAATCCCAAATTTAGTTTTAATTACAAACGAGCAAAATTGAATTTCCTCTGTGAAATTTGGCGTAACACGATCGAGAAACGCAGCAACGCACCTCTTCGCTCGGTGAAATCGATTACTCCGCGATCATTCGTCGGGGTCGGAATTAATTTCGTTAATTAAAACGCGAGGCGATATCGCAGGAGTCCAAAGCATTCCCTGGAACGTATTACGCGCACGACATTGATCCGTTTTAGCTCGCGATGCGCCATGCAATGGTTGTTCATTACAGACGTACGAACTTAATTCTTCGAAAACAATAGCGACCTCGACCACAGTCTTTCGCTAGACACGCTGGTTCGACTTATTAAACTTTGCGAAACCTTTCTAAAAGAATTGGATTCATTTTGAGCGGAAAGTAATTGACACAATTCGATAGAGAAAATTAAATTCGACGAGGCGACGGTCGAAGGAGAAACGGAAAACGCAATTCGATCAAAAGAAAATCTAAATTGAGGTACCTATAGATCTTAAATATAACCCTACCGGAAGATCTCGATCGTTTCCTATTCGTACCTGTGCCCGTGATCGGTGGAGACGCCAACTGCGAGCTGCTTATATCCGGCGGCTGTTGGCTCTGTTGCGTTTGTTGCTGTTGTTGCGATTGTTGCTGCTGTTGCTGCGGGCTGTTCGCAGCCACCTGCACGGTACCAGGACTGGCTGCGCTTTCAGCCATTTTTCCCTATTCTTTTTCTTTCGTATCTTTCCCTTCGTTCTCTCCTTTCGGTTCGCGGTACAGTTTTACCCTTTTACGTGCAGTTTTCTCTTCCCTTAAATTAACATCGATGACAGCCACGACATTCTTCTACCGCTCGAGGTGAAAAACGCGATTAAAACGTGATCGACTGTCGCACTATTCTCGTTTCGCTCCGAGGCTCGACGAGTCGATGCGACCAGGCGAGCAGACGCCCAGTAGATGCTGAACGTATCGGATCAGACACGTTCCGATCTCGCTTCGCAGGCGAGAAACCGTCGTTAAAATCGTGCTCCCGTTCGACCGACGATTTTGTTCACAACGAATGTTTTTTCTCTTTGCCGTTACGCTGCCGGAATTCTATTTTACATCTGTTTCAATTACGTTACTCGTATCTCCCTTGGTAACGACCATGCGCCCTCTCGTTTCTCTCTCGTTCCCTCTCCGGGTTTATTGCTGATACTTTCCCTCTCTTCGCTCTCGTACCTCCCAGATTTTACGATCAGGCTATTGTTGTCAACGGCCTGAACCAGCACGTTACGCTCTTACAGGGAGAGTATTCCTCGACGCTCGCCACGCAATCCCGTTTGACGTCAGAGGACATTACGACGGCTTCGAATCGCGGTCCGGATGCCATCTCTTACGCGAACGAGATTAAAGGGCTGCTGGTGTACCGTTCGATCGATCGTACCGTACGGCCCGGCAAAAGTTCGATTAGGTTGGCAACCTGGTGAACGTGAAACGTTGATCTCTCCCGTGGCCGCGTTCACGCGATCGAATCAGTGGCGTGCGGTGTTTCGATGTGCCTGTTCTCGACGCATCAAAGATGCAAGACATCGAGTCAATCGGTGAATAACCAATTCCAGACGAATATCGGCGCGTTCCTCTGGCGCACGCTCGTGATCGTGTCTACCAGTCTGCGTTGGTTAATTACGAATCGCTCGCTGGACGTTGAAATGATCAAGGAAAGGACTATTCGGAATGGCCGCCGAATAAAGATCGTTAAAAGTTTCGAGAAGAAAGAGCTGGAGCGCCGAACGTGTAAATTTGTATAACGTTTTCGAACGATGGTCGTCTCCTCGATGAGACGTCTCAGTCAGCTTTATAATATACCCAGCGAACGAAATTCAGACCCACTCAAAAAGACAACAAGCGAAAAGCCGCGAAAAACGAAGGAAGCTTACAAGGTACAACAATATATATGTTTCTTCGTCGATCAGTCGAGAGAAGAGAATAATCTCGAGGCACTGTTTATCGTATCGATCGCGAGCGTTGTTGACCTTCGTCGCGTGATAAAAAGAGTCGACGCGATCTCTTTCGCGGATGAACGAAGGGGAACGAAAGTGGGCACAGGGGTTTGCAACAACGATTCGCGGGCGTTCGATCGCGTATCAATAATCAGTCGAGAAGGCATAAAATTTTAGGCACTCTTCACCTTGTATCATCGATACCCTATCATTATTACTTCGTCTAGAAACGTAGCAAACGTCACCAACAGAAACGACGAGCGCGAGGAACGATCGAGATAAATGTATACCCTGAACACGATAACGTGGCGATAGACTCTAGAAAACAGAAGTAAAAAATCTCCGAATCGGAGCAACGAAGATGAAGAGAGGAGAGAAGTGTAGGGAGAGGCGAAGGAGGCAGGGGCGGGGAAGGAGGAGGAGTAGTCTCGAAATTGTTACAGCTAGAACGATCAGTCGAGGAGAAGAATACCGATTGAAAATACTTAGGCACTCGTTTGTCTTGTGTATATGCGTGCTGGTTCGTCTGGCATCGGCTCTCCGTTCGTATTCCACGAACGCGACACCCCCCTGAAAGCGCAGAAGGAGGGAGGCGCACGAGAACGGAATTACGAGTGTCCCGAGAGGCGGCACGCCAGCGAGCGCAGGGTAGAGAACGATGGAAACAGGGGTGGCGTGGAAAGAAACAACGCCGAGGGTAGGAGTGGAGAGCGGCGAGTCGATAGGTCAGTGGGTCTCGTTCAAAGAACGACTCTCTTCGATTCACCCGCGCGTTAGTACGCGCAGCCACGTTGCCCCCCTTCGGCACCTAATACCGCTCTTCCTCCACCGGTCGGTGTCCTCTGATGCGCCAA
Source organism: Xylocopa sonorina (assembly GCF_050948175.1). Classification (NCBI taxonomy): domain Eukaryota; kingdom Metazoa; phylum Arthropoda; class Insecta; order Hymenoptera; family Apidae; genus Xylocopa; species Xylocopa sonorina. The sequence goes on along the minus strand of NC_135197.1, from coordinate 5,777,374 downwards.
TTTAGCTATTCGATTCGATATCCACACGGATTAGAGGGTAAAAGTAAAAAAGGTGCCGGCGCGAGAGGAGGGGCGTCGAGTCGATAGGTCAGTAGGTCTCGTTCAGAGAACTGTTCTTCGAGGGAGTTTCATCCAGTTCGCACTTTCGGTTTCAACGTTTCTGCCCGTTTATCCGGACTCACTAATTGTCGATGTAAACCGGGTTACTGGTTTGTTTTCTGGCCTTTTCCCACTCGATGGCTTACTGCACGCGTCACTAGGGGAGGTACGATGCGATTGCGTTGTTAGCTCACCAATTATTACGAGTAAAATAAAAGGACAAAAAGAAAGAAAAGAAGTACACTGCACGAACGGCTGTTGCGTTTGTTTTTCTCGAGGATGTTGAAGATCGCTCGTCGACGTAGCCGCGATCGTTCCGATGCAGCCACCCAGGCTATCGATCAGAGATTCAGGGCGATTCGATGCAGATCTTAAAGAACGAAATGCACGCGCTTATTTGCGACCTTCGCCACGACTAATTCGGTAGCTACGGTCTTCGGTCGATATTCCGTTAACAACCAGCCTCGTCATTCAACACGACGTTGTGCAACACAGCGGAACAATTCGAAATCCGCGTTCATGCTTCCCGTTCCTTCACATTTTCGTCGTGTCCCGATCGTCCGTCCCTCGATTCAGTATCCTTCGCCGAGGTTACATCTTTTAACGAACGGATGAACGAGTATCATCGCTCGCGCCGTGACTGATCGCACAACTTTTCGACTGTCCGCGAACAAGAACGATAACACGGGGAAGAGGAATCGTTATCTTTGTCGTCGAATTCGGCGAAAGTTCAGTCATCGACCAAACGCCTTTTTCCAAGGTACAGGTATTCGCAGAGGGGATCACTGTGAAGGATCGTTGCACACTCGAACGGTGTTTCTCCGACATCGATCATCGTCCAGTTTCACGGGCCTCGATCAAGGTACCAGAGGAGAGCACAGGACCCGTCAGATTTCCATGATTTCGAGGAGACGACGGAGGGAAGATTTTGCGCGAAGGATCGCGACGATCGCAGGCGAAACTAGACGGGTCGCCAATCGGGATCCACTTGGCCTCGTGGGCTTTACGTCATTGTCGTCTCCGTCATCCTGGCTGGTTGATACGCGACCGTTCGCTCGTCCCTTCGATTCCGTCAGGAGCACAACGCGGTACCACGGAAACAACACTCGTACGAGAACCCGCGTCGCGGCTGGGTCACGCGTGGACCGCGTCACGAACGCGAACCACCTTCGATCCCTCGGAAAAAAGCTCGTGCCGATGTCGTTTCGGTGCCGAACGTCTCGTTTCGGGTATGCACTTCACGGGGAACCAGTGGCTCGAGCTTAAAGCGACCGTCAGCAGATGGCAGCCAGTGTTGAGCCACCGTTTACTACCACCCCGCCCGGATTACACTGATTCATACACCCTTTTCCCTCGTCGCAGCACCGCACTACCGTCAACATCTCCTGGCAACAACCACTGCCCCGGCCACCGCACCGAGCTCACCTGCCGATGCCTTCTTCGCACTTTATCGCATCTTTTGACCAGCTATTTTTCTACGATCACATCGCTGATAGAAATTGCCCGAAATATATCGGAATGTTCTGTCCCCCGAGGCCAGTGTAAGAGGGAGTTTCATTGGTTCGACGGGATTCAGGGGTGAGACGCGCACGCGCCGCCACTGCGCGCTCTGGCTAGTTTTCGTTCGATCCGTTACCAGCCTGTATTCCACGGTCAGATAGACTGTTCCGCCTTCGAAGCGATAGGGTTGCACTCCTAACTGGTATCGTATCCTCTCGTCTCGACGACAATTCGAGCTAATTACCGCCAGATTTTACCCGATATCCTGCGTGCCTCGAGTGGCCGAATCGTTTTTTCGATAATTCACCGAGCTACTTTGAAACGAGGTCAACAAGGGGAACGAGAACGAACACGGGTTAGTCGGCTGACGCGATGGATCGCGTCCCTTTAAGGTGAGGTTGCTTCTCTACTATAATATATTTGTTCTGGCTGTTGGTGTGTGTTTTTTTTCCTGCGATTCGGACTGGGTCGATGTTTCGGTGCTCTGGTGTTGTTACAGGTTGCTGGCTGCTCGCGGATACTTCGAAACGCGCGATGGAACCCTGGCTAGAATCGTAACGGATGAGGAGGAGGAGGAGGAGGATCGAAATTGTGAACGGGTTCGAACGCGATCGTCGATCGATATTCGAAAATGAGAGCATCGCCCTCGGCTGGTAACTGGAAATTCGTGTCGAGCAGAGGGACATTTATTATCGGTTCTAACTAGTCGCACGTAACGCGCGTGCAACCAGCGTTCATATTCCCTGTTTCATCGTCTCCGTGGCATTGAATTTATCGCTACCGTTATACCCCTTTCGACTGGATCCCCGCCTCGGGCCGTGTCCGTTTGAGTTAAAGCGCCGCTCGGGCCGGGCACAGGCGAAGACTACAACCGAACCACTCTCCTCGCTCTCTTCAGGCTCGATACGAGCCGCTGCATTTTCAGAACGGTACTCCTAACTGTATCTTACATACGTATATACACGTACACGTGTACGTACGTCTGTTTCTGCTCACCTGTCGGCATCGCCGGCCTAGGCACCCGCGCATACCGATCAGAAAACAAGGGAAAACGACGACCGCGTCGGTGACCCTAGAGACGAGAGGCGACCGATTCTATGGGTGGGATTACCGGCTGGTTCCCATGGATTTCGAGGGAACCGGACGAATCTTTAATTCACACGTCTTTGTGAGTCGCGAGGCATCGGGGAACGATTCAATTTACCTTACATTATATGCGATAACGCGTTACACAATTTTATGATTGCGGAATTATGGATACCGCCATTGAAACCAGTCTGTTTTGTACAGGTAACCGAACGGTCTGGTATTATACGTGGAAGCATTATTCATCCGGCTGAAGCACAATGAACCCCATTTTCCAAGCTCCTCCTCGCTGTTTACCTGCCGGTACGTTATACGTTCCAGTTAAACTGAATTCGATTTTCCGAGGCCTGGTTCGGAGAGTCTGAATCGCATCGCGCCGCCGATAATTAAAATGCTGTCTCACAGCGGTCCGTTTGCATCCAGATCCTCTCGCCACGGCGACCCACGCCGTACCAATTCGCTCGCACGGGTCAAGCGATCGCGATGGAAACGGTTAGTCATCGTCCAACGATCCCTGTCCGCGCGAGACGCGAGGCGAGCCAGCATCGGAGGAAGAGGTGCGAACGTCGCGTACGATCGAGGAGCGATCGAGGGGCGATCGAGGGGCGTGCATTAAAGTAACGATCGAAGACGAAGGGAGACGGCGTGAACCGTTAATCGTTTTTAGAATCTCGGCTGAATGAGCAGCACCGGGAGCGAAGAAGCCATGGAATCGGAGAGGAACGTGGAAGGAGAGAATGAACGACGCGAAAGAGGGGGAGGCGGTGGAAGCTCTCGAGGCTGGTACGAGTCAAACAACGTGTAGCGGATCTTCTACGCAGGTATACACGTAAGTAAGTACGTACGTGCGGGTCGCGTGTAGGGATACTCACGTAATGTAGGCCCGTTCCCGGAGATACCGTAAGACCTTGCTGTTACGTCACTAGAAGCCGCGTGATTAGAAGAAAAAGGATGCCGCCGCGAAGGGAGAGAAGAAAACAGGAACTCCGCCTTGGGACGCGCGCGCCTTGTTACCCCGTTCCTGGAAATTCGTCCGTGCAACGCTCCCCTATTCCCCTGGTTTAGTTTCTTTTTTCTTTTTCTAACCGTGGCTATTCAACGCGGCACTCGTGTCGAGCCTTCCGTTTCGCTTTTTTAATTTAACGACATAATAAAGGCTATTATTAACGTAATTGCTACTATCGTTAAACGATTAAATAATTCCGAACGAATTTTTTAACAGTTCCGCAGTCAGCCTGGAAATGTTCTGTTCCTTCGTTTTCGAGCTTTTTGCAAGTTTTACAGGTTCAAAAAATTCTTCGACGCCGGTCTAATTGGAGTTGGGCTTTTTAATGGCTGCGAAATGGTCGCAATTAGCGGAACGGAGCGGTCCCAGCCAGTTTCGGAGCTAACGCACCGGTCGAAAGTGATTATCCGGCTGTTCCACGCCTGGAACCTTTTTCTAAAATAAGAGTCCCGTGTGTGCGGTAATAATTGCACGGCTGTAGACGTTGCGGCAGCAAATATAGATGTGCGAATTGGGCTAAACGATTCCTGGTCAAGGTACACGTTCGAATAAATTCAGCAACGCCAAATTTGACAGCCTTGCCTGCACGTCCAACTACCGTGGCGCTTGTTATTCTACGTTTTCTGACATTTCGAACGAAACAAATAAAGCAGACGCGACACGAATAAATTTCCAAGAGATTTCCATGATCGATGGCGAAACAATCCCCCGCGAAACTTACCCAAAACAGGGTCCCGTTTCATTCGACGAAACTGTCGACCAAACGATGCGTCACATGTTCACCGGACATTTCGTAAGAGGCGACGTTTATTTCATCACGTACACCAATGACTGCTGAGGATTCACGTGAAATCATCAGCCCTTCCGATGTGCCCCCTCCTCCCTCGTTTCCATTCCCTTCCCACGGAACCTCCGTCACCGACATGGTCAGCGTCCACGTGTTTCTATCTGCGGTCAGTGCACCTTGCTGCACGAACCGCGGCCATTTACCAAAGGTCCACGTAACGCGACCGTGCTTAATAATCTTTTCTCCCAAGGATCGTCGACCTTGGCGATAGAGATAGAGGAAACGATGGGGAGCACGAGGAGCTCCGGAGGTAGATGCCCCAAGGTTGGCCGTGAACCTATTCGAGGCCTCTGTCGAAGCCTCTGACTGAGTTATTAATCAAAATAGGTGTTCTCGGGAGCGTCGAGTCGTGTTGGATAATCCGCGTTTAAGGTTTCATAGTAATAAGATATTTATCATCTTGAGAGGTCGAGTTTAACGACTGTCCTACGCTGAATACCCTTTCTTTGTTCCAAAGCATTTTTTGCCTTACCATTTATTTTTATTTCATTTTTTCTTTTTCGTCAGCTGTAATCAATTCAATTCAACACCGATCGGATTCTTTTGTCCATTGCGAGATGTAGCTCGCGAATCGTACCCACGGAATTACGATGTCGGGCGTTCGAAAATGCTTGCGCATAAGAGAAACCGTGTAAAGTGACCGTATAAATTAGTGAAATTGGAGACAGAAGAATGGGCACGTGAGCTCAGATCGTTCGTACCTCGTTTTGATACCAGGTCCATGCAAATACGAGCTGGATCTTCGTGTCGATGACACGTGATAGTGGAATGTTTAGCTCGGTTCACGATACGGAACTGCAAAGTGCAGACGCAGTCGTTGAACTTCCAAGCGAACATTTCCTACAAATATTACCTCATACCCCTCGTACAATGTTCGTACTCTCTACGACAGTAGAAAAAAAGAGTCACCTCGAACCGTCGAAATGTCTGATTAAACAAAGAAACGCATCTGCTGAGAAAAAACGAAACTCGATGCAAATGCGAACGACCATCGCCAATAAAGAGAACCCAATACCTTCCAAACTGACATTGACACTCTTTTCTTTCACTCTCGCTGCCCCATTTCTCCCGTCGTTAAGGGAGTGTAACATTCTACTTAGAATCCAGCGCAGGCCACCCTCTGGCCGGCACCCTCTTAACCTAGTCCTCTCTTTGCACCCACCCCTGCTCAACCTAAACGCGACAATTCCATTCTCGCGTGTTCTACTTAAGTCGTTGGTAACTCGAGCGTGACGGCCAGCCCTGTCTACTCGCAGGTAGATACAAACGAGCAGCCGCGACCAGGAAGAACAAGGACGGCGAATAAAGACGCGGAGGGAAAAGGCGGAGGCCCTAGGAAGACTCAAAGGTTCACGGCCGGGTGGTTGCTTTAAATCAGGCAGGTAAGGTGGTTTGACGGGGAAGAGACATCACTCGCCACGTGGTGGCTCGAGGGTCATTGTCCTGCGGCCATGCTTTGTCGAGGTGAATTGGCTCAGGAACCGGGTACTCGTTCAAAACTTCCCGCTGCTATCGTCGGTTGCTCTCTCAATGCTGAACTCGCGACCGAAGAACGCGCGTTTTGCTCGCGTACCAAACAGTTTTTAGACGTGTGGAACGCGTGAAACGAGGTGAGTTTCGTTGGGAAAGGCGCGGGTTTAACCCCGGCACTGGATCTTCCTGCTTCGCATCGAAGAGGATGTTGGCTTACCGATACCCGATACTAATCTTGCACGCATCGATTTATCGATGACAAACATTTGTCTTTCAATCTCGTCGAGTACACAATTTTAAACCACGCGTCGTGCGACGTGTATATTTCGAGGAAAGATCGATTCGCTGGTAAAATAAAAAATGAACCGGGATCTTCCTATTTCAATTCAATTCGGATTGTCGGCTCTGGGCAGTCCCAAGTCCAAGCCGACACCTAGCGCGTTTAATGCGTGGAATTAAAAGAGGAATCTCGGAGGCGCGTCTTCCTCATTGAAATCCCAGATAAACTGATCGTTGTCGTTCTGAAAATTCTAACGTAGAAGTACTCTTGCTTTCGTAGCGGGTATCCCGGGACCCGGACGCCGAATTCCTAACCAATTACGGCAGGCATTATCGGCCAGGCATGGATAGTGGAACAACGTGCGTAGAAAAAAAGCCGACGTGACTGTAAATTTTTTATGAGCTCGAGAGATAGAGAGGGCAACGGGCACCGTGAGTTTCGGGCCGCGTCGAGGACGAACAAGCCGAACGAACGAGCGAACGAGCGTGTAGCACCTGCGGTCGACGACCCTTGCGGTGCTATCGAATACCTGCCGACACGACGATCCGCTCGTTTGCTCGCTCGCGATCGCCTCGCTCTTTTGGTGGCCCGTCGAATACTTCCACGGTCAAGAAGTTGATTAAACCAGATAAAAGGCCCAAGATCGCCAAACGATCGCGGGGATGAATTGAACGGAATCGAGCGGAACAAGGACAGAAAGGTCTAGTAATATTCGAACTATTCCCACACCCTCCATCGTTAACGATCAATTAACCAATCGCGCTATCTACTTTGCTATTTTTAGAACACGTAATTACTCGCTTAGCAATGCTCGAGGCTAATTATTACACGTCTTCTTCGCGTGTTTTCGTAAAATAAGATAAGGCAGTTACTCGATTAAAATCATCGGTTGATAAAATTTGATTGAGTCCTAGTATCGTGGATAGTTCCTAAAATCGTTGAACATTTTGTAATTGAGTAAGATCGAATCACGTAGTTATGATAAGTGAAGAGATACTTTGTAGTTTGGATTTTTATATCCCCGGATCAAGGCGGATGGACTGATCAGGTTTGCGATCGCTGCTCGGTGTATTTCGAGGGATCTTGTGCGTAAACGCGTAAGCAGATCCGGTGAAATCGGATTTGTTCTCGATTACGCGCATTACCTCGTTGATGCGCAATTAAGTCGCGTCAAGTTCAAGTTAGAAAACCGTTCGAGCCTCCTCCGGTAATTCCGATTCACGCGATATTTCACCGTTTCTATCCAGGCTCGACAAAAAGAAACCTTGCGACGAGGAAGACGGAATTTTGACTCATAACCGCGGACGTTAAGGCGTGAAATTCAATGACGCGCATTTTCATTAAACACGAAGATTTAAGTGGATATTCGGCGAAACTTCTCGAAACCGTTGGGAGTTCCGAACGGCTGGCGAAGCTGACGCGACTGGATTCAAATTTACGAGCAAGTTCTGGCCAAGATTTTCGCGGTGTCCAGGGAATTGTCGGCCCTGTCTTCCGGGATTCCGATCGCGAGCCGCATTAGCATCGAAGAAGATTTTCTTCGTCATCTCGCTAATAATTTTATTACGGAATGTTTACGCTGCGACGGCAAATAAATCGTGGAAACTTTGACCGGCCGTGTGTTGCCAACACACGTATATACGGCTCGGTTCAACGAACTCCCGCTCGATCTTCTCTCCTCGTGATTCGAGAAGCTGAATTAATATCTAATGAAAACCTTGAAAACGTCTCTCTACCCTTCGTACGTGAGCTACGATCAAGATTAGGTGCACGTATCAGGGCCTCCCGCATAGTTAAAACCGAGATGATTTAAAGCCATTCAAGATGCTGGTGCGAAAGGTTCTATGAACCGCGAAGCGGCGGACAGCGACGAATGAATTATTTCACGGTGGAAACGGTTAAATAAGTCGCGGATAATTGAGAGGACAATCGAATTCGGCCGTACCGTGGCTTTCGTAACAGTGATCTTTAGCATTCTACGGGGGCAATCTACGCGCTGATCTCGGTCCTTTAACTGCTCGAACGACCGTCACACGTTTAGATCGTTGAACCTGCGGCTAGGCCTTTCCCTTGCTCGGGTTCAAAAACCCGCGTTAATCTCTGTCTAAGCGGATTATTTTCGTCAGATGATTCATTGCGACGGTATGACGATTGCGCGACGAACGAGATTCTCGAATTTAAAAAAAAAAAAATCTGTCGCGTCCACAGTTTTCTACGTTACTCTGCAGACTGTAGAATCGAATCGATTCGCTGCGCAAGAATCTAAAGAATTGAAATTATCCTGAATTAAAGCCGCAACTCGAAATGAACTAAATCGCCATCGATCCCTGGATCAAGGAGAGTAACATTCGAGCATCGATCAGAGCTCGGCTCGATCGTTGAACCTAAACTCGACCTTCCTCTCCGCGGTCGCGTAGCCGAATCGATATTCAAGGAGAACCTTGAAAAGACCCTACTACCTTCGCTCGACCGTGCCGGTATCGAGAGTAACATAGAGGAACTCTAAAGGCCTAGAGGTGTCGGAAGAGGTATGGTCCACGGCCAGGAAGAACGGTGGGGAGTATCTGTAGGGGGAGTAGGAAGAGAACAGAGGGGGAGTAGTAAGAAACAGCTGGTGGGTTGAACGAGCCTCGAGTTCAATGACTGGAGAACGAAGGAGCAAGCCGAGTTTCGAGTTAGGTAGGTAGGTAGGTAGGTAGGTAGATAGGTAGGCAAGCGGAGAGGCACGTTTACCTGCGTAGACGCACACGTACGCCGCGGATACGGGAGTATGCGTGTTAAAAACGATCGTACCGATGCGTCACGTGCGCGGATACCCGCGTACGTTACGAGCGGACCCAAAAATTGCGCAACTCTCTGGACATTCCAGCAAGATTTTGTATACGAAATCGTATATAAATAGCAACAAATTTGGCGCTTCGCGCAGCGTCAGATTTGAGTCCGTCAGCTTTCTAACTCCGCGCGAGGACTTTGGACTTTGTTGTCGCAATATTTATGTATCGCCGCGAAACCCACGCGGTAACGCGAGGCTCGCGAGTGCGATTCCGTCGTTCAGGAGCCAGCGGAATCCGCTGTGACTCACGGTTTCCCTGATTGGCCTCACCGCGTGGATCGTTTTATGCTGACACGGAACCGAAACTACCGTTGCCCGCGCAAGACGACCCCGGCCTCGCGTTCGCGCGGTTTTCCATCGAGCCGCGGAACGAGCCAACGTCAGCGAGCTTCTTGATCTTTGTCTCCTCGCCGTGGAATGCCCCGCGCGAGAAGTCAAGATGTCTTTGTTTCCATGGAAGATTGTATATCGAGATATTAACCCTCTCTCGAACGCGACTTCTTTTCAACCGTCGTCGTCGCGTCGGTTCGCTACGGGCGAACGAATACGATATTCCTGAGAGACGCCCGAGGACGCTCTAGGAGGAACCAGAATTGAAGAGATTAAAAAAAAAGAAGAGAAACTGAAAGAATTCGGGAGATCGAGAGTTCGAGGATCGGGGAAACGGTTCCTGGGAGAGAATTCCTGGTGTGCTCCGAAAAAGTGTCGCGCCTTTGTATTCTCTGATCGTGAGTGGGTGTCGAACGAAACGTCAATTTGAGGCATTGTGACAATTTCGTCAGCGATGCTGGTGGGACTATTGTATGCGCGATGACGAAAGGGTGGGGACAGTTAAAATTCGATGTAAGACGTTTGCAAACGGTCGCCTCGATCATGGGCCCGCCATAACGGTACCTCGAAACGTAATTTGGGTAGAGCCACCCATCGACTTATACAACCTTGGTTCGTTGCCTACTATCTCCTTTCCTGTTCGCACACCGGCACGATCGATCGCTTTCGTCGACTCTTTTGTCCAAGTAGTAGCAGCGAGCGAAATCTATTTTTAGGTGGTTCACTTTGCATGAGAACCGAGACCCGGCTAAATTTATATATGACTCAAGCCTCCAAATAATTATTTAGATGGAGCGAAGTTAATTAACCGGCGTGGATCACGTCTGTGGACGTGTTTGAAAATTCGAACTAACGGTTTACAACGAGAAGCGAGGTGTACGAACGAAGAGGGGATCCTCCAAGCTCCCATACATCGCTGTCGTTTATCTTGATAAATTCTAGTTAGATATAATTCAAACCACGCGGCAGAAACGTCAACGCGGCCATGCGAGAACCTCCATCGGATTCAGAATTCAGATTGCGGCAGTCCAGCCGACCTACCTACACGTGGAAACACCACCGCGGCGATGTAACTCACGTCTACGTAAATAAGTTCGTTCACGTTCGGAGGTAACCAGCTAGTCATCGACATGTGTACAGGCTCGGTACGTGAACACCATTGATAGCCCTCCCAAAGTCAAGAACCACGGTAGGCTCGCTTGCTCGCTCGCTCGCGTATCTTGCATAATATCTTACGAGAATTCATAAACCCGTATCCCACGTAACAGTGCTTCCACGTGACGCGTACACCGTTCAACGAGAAATAGTACCGCCCAGCAGGTGCAAGTGCACCTCCGTCTACGTACCTCGAACCACTGACGCGAAACCTTTCTCTCGTTAAATTTCATTTGCCGAAGTTCGCCTATCCCCGTCAGCGAACTGGGCCCCGTCCTCGAACTCGAGCGAATCTCGAGCGAATTTCGAACGGCGATCTTCGCGCGGGAAGACGCGCGACGCGCGACGCGATTTCGAAGCGGACCAGCGGTTCGTCAAGTACGGCGCTTATGCAAATGACGGGCGAGCGAAGGCACTTTAGTCACCGGAATCCGGACTTGACCAGCCGTGGCATCGCGGGTACCACGAAAGTATATACCTGGTGGGCCCGCGAGAGATCGGACGAATGCGTGTACACGTAGAGGAGAGGCGTGCAGGAGAGGGCCGGTGTGCGTGAACCGGGCCCGCGTGTTAAGCCGTACGTGTACGCCGGGTTCGACGACCTTAGCTTTTGTTCGTGTCCCAAGTGGCGAGAGAGCCCGTCGACGCTTAGTTCGAAAAACGACTGTGGGCGCCGGCTCCCATTTGCCCGAGTCCGCATCCGAAACGAAAATCCACGACCGACCGGCTGGTTAGGTAATCGATCGCGACGCCCTTACGTTTACCAAGGTCTTTGCCACCTGTCACAGGAAGAGTATCTCGCTTTCCTACCTGCTTTTCTCCCTACCACACGCACAGCGGTTCCTCTTTCTCTTTCCATCCATATCCCTCCTTCTCTCTCTCTCTCTACAACTCTCTTTCTCTTTAATACCCTACTACTTCATCAGCGTTTCTTTTCTTCCATTTCCCGCGAGAGGCTCATCATTATCATCATCATCATCATCATCGTTATCATCATCTTTCTCTATTTCTCTATTCTCCTGGCTAGATTTTACGATAACCAGGACAAGACTTTTGGCTTTTTTAAACTCCACGGTCAAACTTCGTTTTTGTGTCCCTGCAGCAGGTCTGATCGATCAAAAGGGTCGATGATCTCGCGCTTAGGTGTTCACGAAGGTCGCTGAATAATTCGTACAGCCGGAACTCCTTCAACGCGATCGAGGCGATTTAATTTATCCAGCTTCGCCTCGTCCTCGAGCTTTACTTCTTCCAAGGAAGTGTGGTAATTGATTTCAGAGAAATTCTTGGTGTCCTTTTTCTTCCATAGTCCGAAGCTACGTCAAAACCTAGGAGCGCTTGCGATCGACGGTGTGACAAAGTCACCGAGGAATCGAAACTGACGAGAAAATTACGACTACCATAATTGTGATTTCAGACAAGATTCTCGTATCGAGAGAACAGGAAACAGATAAGATGGAAACGATAAGGGAGAGGGATATGCTCAACGCGTTTAGGAACCAGAAGAGTCTCGCTGACTGACCCGCGTTTCTTGTCAGTGTGTTACTGACCTCGAGTGACCCTGCTATCGCGACCGTAACTCCGCGTACTGTTAGCTTCCACAAGATATATTTAATTCTCCCATAAGTCGATATTTCGCTGTGACTTTCATTTTGTTCCGCCCAAAATGGCGCTGTCACTTGAATCTTGATCGAACTTCGTGAAAACTTCTCATACAATTATTCGAACGTTTCCAGCATCACATCGTTTCGTTTAATTGTAATACTTCAAAATTAAATACAGAACATAGAACTTGGAGAACTTGTTAATCGACGAGTAATGAGAGATCTCGATACGTTCGAAAGCTCCAATAATTCGTTTAATGGTGTCAGTAGTTCATAGAGGTGAATTAATCAAATATATAATGAATCGTTAGTCTCCGAGTTTATTCTAAAAACAGGTAGCTAAGTTGAATTCCCGTGTAATCGTCAGTGTGTTACTGACCTCGAGTGACCCTGCAATCGTGGCCATAACACCGCGTACTGTTACCCCGTGCAAATGTATTTGCTACTCGAGCCGCGTGACGAACGATTCGATCTGAGCAGTACGAAATAAAGATCGACCGTTCCTTTTTTAGATTTACCAACGTCATTGCCGAATTCGTATCGGAGTATCGCGTCGATGTAAATCTTTTTCGAAATAAATAAAAGATCAACCGAGAACACGGATTCTCCCGATTCGTGTGTCAAGCATAATGGCAATCAATAGTGAGAGGTGAGACAAGAAGAGTTCAGAAGAAAATGTGAGATAAAATTGGCATTTCTGCCGTGGTAGTAATGCCGAATTCTATTCGTCGACTCACCTCTTATGGTGCTAGGCATCTTGTCCGAGATCACATATCCTGATATCCAAAACGATCGATCCCCGTTTCACACGTCGATTCTTTTTTTCTATATATTATTTATCACTATTTTACACTTATCAGATCAATCACGATATAATCAGTGAAAACCTCGTGTTTCTCTGTTTCCGACACTGTATCAACTGCACCGACACCCTTATCGCGTCGTTCACGGTGTTACCTAGAGTCAAACGACGCGCTTCCAACGCATCACGACGCCAAGCGTCGTCGTTTTCGCACATCCGCGGCTACCGTAAATGTCAAGCACGCTCACTAAAAATCCCTGTCCATCGATTGACGATCTCTACGTTTTCTATATTCATTCCTTTTATGCGTTTCCCTAAAACACGAAAAAAATACCTTCGATAAGCCTGCAAAAAACTCGATCAAGTTCAACCGACTACTACTAATCTGCTATCGGCGCACTTCAATTCAGAACTCTTGCACTGATATACGCTGCGAATGGACCACTTCGTTGACATGCAAACATCGAGATACCGAGACTTCCCAACCGATACAGAACTCGAGAAACGTGTACAAGATTACTCCCTTAACTCGCAGCTAGAAACGAGATCCGCTGTGGTGGTCGTCCTTCGCAGATGCAAACTAGTCACACCAAGCTGATCGTCGACAAGGACAACGGCGATGGTGGAGGCGGCGGCTTCGACGATGGTACCAAAAATTCGCTTCGTATGAACCGTGGAATTAGGAGCTGCGCGCTAAACAGTGCACGTTGGTTGGTGCTGTCATCGACGCCTGGTGAATCGAGCTGTTGTTTACCGAGACAACGGAGAACCGAACAGAGGGTTGGCGTTGTTATCACGTTATCTCCTCTACTAGCACTGTCCTCGAACGTATCCCTCTCGGTTCCGTAGAGCTTCTTCCAACGTAAGATCCGGAGAGGCAAGGTTTCTTCGCGATGCACCAGATCGACCATAGACGATCCAAAGGCGATATCCAAAGTACGGTGAAACGAAGTGACGTAATTGGTACCAAAGTTCGTTCTTCTCGTATACGATGGACGGTTCCTTCGAGTTCGCGAGCCACGAGTGGCCGTGTCCCGTTTCGTCCTCTACCTGTGAACCAAGGTTCGGCGGTGGTCCGGTGGTGGTAGCCGGTGAGTGACTCTACCGTGGCGCGGAGATCCACAGGTGCTCGCACGGTGCCTCGTACCCTTACCACTACCCACCAACCCCTTCCCCTTCAGCGTTCCCGTAGTCTACTCTTCCGCCTCCACCACGTTCTCCCGTACCCCTACCAGGCTGTACTCTGTTACGATGGAGCCTCTCGACATAGTGGTATCGTTGTCTCTCTCTTCATCCCCTCCTCGAAGAGTCACTCGAGTCACTTCTTCTTCCTCTTCTTGGGCCACGCGGTATCTCCTCTTCCTTCTCCTCTTCCTTCTACTTGCTCGTCGTCGTCCAAGTTGTCGTTCTCGTCGTCGTCGTCGTCATCGTCGTCGTCGTCGTCGTTGTCGTCGTCCTCGTGGTCGTCTTCCTTCTCGTCTTCTTTCGTCCGGTTTTTACTTATCCCCAGGCTCCGACGCAACCTCTGTTCCTTCACGGTATACACAAGCTCTCTTCTTCCGCTCGGCTCCGGCCTCGTCACTCGGCTGCACCGTTCACCGTTATTCGCCTCGTACGGCACCCTCTTCGCATTCCTCCCTTCTTCTCCCTCGTCGTCGGTTCGCGCTCGGGTTCCCCGTTTCATCCAGCGACTCTCAGCACCGTAACCCCCGTTTCCTTGATCGTTCGGTTCACGCGCCGGCGGGGAATGTCGCATTGAAAAGGGAACGCGTCGACGTCGCGGCGAAGCGGTTTTTCGATAGCTTCGCCTACGAGCGTCACGGGGCTCGTTCGCCATTAGACGTTGAGAGCACGTGTTTCCAGATTCGATGTATCGAACGATTTGGCCGGCACCGTGTTCGGGTGCTCTCAGTTTGGAGGCTCTTCCGTTTCGCGGACTACCAATTCCGCTGGCCGGTTAATTAAGCCTCGCGAAGAGTTAATGATACCGCGGCGGAATTAAAATTCAAAGGCCTAACCGCGATGGATTTTTCGAGTCAACGCCTCAACAGTACAGTTATTGCAAAACAACCATCTGATTCTAAAGAAGGCCAACGCTGATTACCGACTATTTCCGAGCGTGCATTCGCTCCTCTAATGAATTGTTCGCGTAATGCCAATTAGCCGCGTGAAGAATCTTAGCGGTATCAAAATCATGCACTGCGAAAAAAGATGGAACGAGACACGTAGATTTTCATCTAAATAAGTTTTATCCAAGGTGTGTACCACCTCAACCCTTCAGCCTACCCCCTGTAGAACGCAACGATTGCTTCACCTTTTTTCCATTTTATCCTATCCCTCCTGGTCGTTTGTTCGCGGAGCTTCGTGGCTTTCTTTCCAGCATTGTTCACGCCTACTTGTTTATTCCGTATTAAGCGTGGAAATGATTTCTGTTCGCTCTGATTCTGAGGTCGAAGCTCTTAATAAAAATAACGATAAAAAAATCGTTACCAAAATAAATGCCTCTTCGAGCAGTTGGCCGATTCAGTTATCGGTAGGTCGTATCCAGTGGTGGTATCACGGTTGGTATTAATTATAGGACATCTCGAGCATTGAAAAGATCAGCCGTGTACACCGATATCCCGGAAGCGAGTATATCCCGGAAGCTCGTTCTAATATCGATAGACGTCGAAGCCGCTCGTCGCATTATTAGAGAGTGGACGCGATCGAATTGACAGCCACGCGGTAAGATATTTAACAAATCGGCAGATTTGCAATAATCCGAAGAGCTGAGGTATCGCTGAGGCCAAGCCTGACTGCCTGCCGGCCGAACGTGAATATTCCGTTGGTCATTGACCTCGGGCCGGTCTTTGGCGCCGAACCCAAGGCTAGCCTGGCTCTCGTAAAGTGGGAGCTACAGGTATTTAGTTATAGAACTGTTGTGCTCAGCGATTTTGGACGAAATCGTGCGCCCGTAGAATCGATCCGATTGACCGATTAACGGGCAATGCCTCTCTCGTCTGTCCGCCATTGCCGCGCCTCTTTACGAGGAAAAAGATGTCAGGCGTCAGAAAATCAATTGGACACGATTGATCACGTCGCGCGTACTCTCTTCCAGTGGAAGTACGACTGTAAGATATCCGGGGACCGTTAGGTATTCGTTACAAGTCGTTTCGCTCGTTTTGGAAATTTATTGCTCGCGACGAAAACGTATAATTAGCAATTGAACGTTTCGACTATGATCGTTCACCTGTACTGTTCGGTTTATGTAGTCGCGAGCATGAATATTTTCTAGCGTTCAGCTACTCTGTGAATTTTTATGCTAATCGAACGTGTTCAGATGCCTCGATAACATTTTTAAACCGTCTGTTACAAATTTTTGATTCTAGCCGTTGCTAGATCCCGGAGTACACGTCGACGGTCGACGATCTCCGATCTGAGTCACGATAAACCTACCGTCGACGATATTACCGGAAACGACTAGGAAGCGACGATCGATTTTAACCGCGCGCAACCCCATCGCGATGACCTGGCGTCGCGCTATTGGCCGATCCTTCGCGAAGAACAATTTTGTCGTTTCTTTCAGATACAGGAGCCGCCTCTCTTTGTAACCTTCCGCTTCACACTTAGCGCAGACGTTTTTACGTCGTCCTTTTTCCTCGAGCCTCCTTTCGGGAGAAGATCTTTCTTCTCTCACGTCCACGTCATTCGCGAAACATTCTATCGAACCTATTCTCCTTTGACGTTGTGGTAGAACCGAAGAAAATTTTCGTTCTACTCGCCGATGCCGCGAGACGTGTTTTGCTTCCTGTCACTGAAAGATGTTCCAGCATGGGGTAATTGTTCTCTTCCTATTCTTACCGGAGTCTTCTCGGGTTTAGAGAATTGCGTAAACGGCAATGAAATCCCTCGAGAGCCATTGTTTCCTGTCCCGTTGCGGATTTTCCAATTTTCTCGGCGTCTGCCTTTTGTTCCGAGCAAGGTAACGTAATTTCGCTGTAATCTGTCGTACGAAAAATTCTATTCAATTCGCGTTCTTGGAAGGAGAATTTCGTTTGGCGCGAAAAACGTGGCTTCCTGCATCCACCCTTCCGGTTGGTAATCCGGTCTGACTCCTTGTCCCTTGATCCTCTTGCTCGCCTACTTAAACGACCCGGAGAATTACTGTCCCGCCGTAAATAATATCTTCCGCATTGTAATCTCAAGGACATGATTTTGACTAACGTTTCTTCCTACTCTTTCGATCTTCCTACGTGCGTGGTTAAAAGTAACAGAGATCTCGCCTTCCTTCTAACCTTCCTTTCGTTCCTCGAGTGTACCTTTTAAACGTACGCGGCAAGATTTACTGCTGTGTATTTATATGTTTAAATTGAGCTGCAGTTTTCTGCTTGCACAACTTGTTAACTGGCCGAGCCGATCTCTGGCATTAATGTTTGAACTGGTTTACCCGTATAGATGATTCCAGCGATGCGAGAATTAAATAAAATACATTGTACATTCCGTCCGTCCAAAACCGTACGATTGGAAACGTTTTCCAGCCGCTGAAGCGTGTCGAAGAAGTCGAGCGTGTCCAAGAAGTGATTCGTGGCGTTTTAGATGCACGGTAATTGTTCCATTGTAGGACGGGAATAAAGGCGATTTAACGCGCGAGGCGAAGGAAACAAGCCCCGAGATAAACGACATTTTACGACTACCGATCCAACTGCCACTATTTCAACTATTTCCGTCAATTGCCGCGATTTTATTCTAAACGTCTCCCGCGACGTAATTAATAGGTTTCCCTTCCGTCGTGGGAGTCCCGTAAGGATTGCGACATCCCCTAAAAATCTTGCAAATAACACCGCAAGAAGTTCCCTTTCCACGTCGCTGGGGCAATGACTCGGCAAAAATGAATTTCGTTGTGCAATACCCCCCGTGTGAAAAATGCCCGGTTGCGACCGTGGTATTTGAAACGGTTGCATCATCGACATCGCTTAGAACCGCTGTCGCGTACTACGTGGTCCTTGGTGTTTCGGGACCAGAGTCAAGAACCTCGTGGCTTTCATACGACGAACGACCCTCGCGATCATCGCGGTACCGTGCGCACATACCTACGCCTCATCTTTCTTCGAACGAAGCTAACCTCGGTGCGTCCAGGTGCGTCAACGTTCCTGTATACACGTCGTCTTACATAGGCGTAGGAGTCGGTTAAATAGGCACCCCATTGTTTGTTAACCGCGTGCGGACATTTTTTCTATCGTGCCCCGATCTCTCGAGTTTCTGCCGCGTTACACCGTGAACGAAACCGATTGTTGTACTTTGCCCATTGTCCCCTTTATCCTCCCCACAATGCTTAATTTCATTGATTGATGATCGATGAATTACAGAACCCCTGCGCGAGCACAGAAAATACTCGCCGTCCGCTTTTTATCTTTCCACTTGGGAATAATGGTACTGCTATTCTTCTTAAGGTTAACGCAATCTTATGGCGATCGTGTACGTTCGTTCGTAGCTTCCACTTTTGTCCAGCCACTGTCACCGGGGAACGTTACAATGATATATTTGCTACATGTTCATTAACGGATTAATCAATCAACATCTTACAGACAGGTCGCGTACGCGAACGGAATTATTAACGCGAGTTAGGATCGCAGGTAAAAACTAATCGACGCGATAAGTGTGTAATTGAAATCGTTAGCGACGATTCTGCGCTGAATCATGCCATTTACCACCGTAAGTCGTAAACTCTAACCGTGACTACGATTCATTTAATTTAAATAGCGAAGATAACGTTTATGCGCTCTCTATCGATCCGACTGTTTCGTGGATAAAAGCTCGTAAACGAGTTAGAAATTATTATCAGGTTATCACTAATGTGTTCGTGACTTGCTAATTGTAAGTGCTTGTCTTCCAATAGGGAACTGGTTTTCCCTTCCCATTTAGCGGTTGCTAAATTTTCTATCTTACGCGTAAATCCGTTGAATACCTAATTCAAGATGAAATTACGCATTTCTGCACCGAAGGCGTTTCTAGTCGCGTTCCGTGACTGTTTGTAATCTAATTACAATACGTTGGAAGCACACCAGCGCCGAGACCACTCCATTAAACCCGCTTCTGTGTAGCTACATGTTTACGATCGAAGGTGCACGTGGGCGTACAACAGAATGAAAGTACCGGTTGCAGTTTGCAGCCAGCAAGGCGTGATGCATCAACAGAATGAACTTTAGCCGAAGTTAAGAAGGCTGGGACATTGATACGTTCAAGATTACGTTAATCTCGCGACACTGCTCGCGATACATTTCTACACGCAGGGGAGAAAATAAAAAAAAAAAATGGATAAAAGCTAGCCGCTCCAAATTTTCTATCGATCAGGGTCTCGAAAATAGCGCGTAACACTCGAACGAGTCATTTGAAACCCAAAATAAGACTCGAACTCGGATTCAGAGCAAAGCAACAAATTGTGAGTCATGCTCCAAAAAGCTTGGACTCGCGGAATGGGTGTTAAATCATTTACGAAACAGGCGAGGGATCCGAATCCCCGTAGAGATATGCCGGAAACCTGTCCGAAAGGAACGAAAAGGACGCTAAGCGAGCGAAGCAACGGCCACCCTTAGCCTCCGCGGGCCACCCTATCTGCGCATCAAGGTTCTCGGCGGTGACCGTGCGCGCGATCGATCACGCATGTGGGCGTACGATAGAATAGTGGTACCGGACGCGGGTTATACGAATACCGCGAGCAAGCGAGCAAACGAACGAACGGCTTGCAACGGTAAAACGTAACCGTTGTGCCCCCGACAGCGAGAGGCCATCGTGAGAGCGGGCTGGAGAGGGATCACGATGATGTAAGAGAGAGGGCACAGGAGGGCCGGTGGTGTCTCGTAGTAGGGGGAATCGACGATGTAACACTGCCACATAGCGGTACAGCATCCCCACCGTTCGTAAAATCATCATCAGAGGTTCACGGACACTCGTAATTCGTGGCTATCGCGCGTACCGAGAGTCGATGATTCCCCCGCCTCTCCCTCGCGCACCCTCGCTCCTGTATCTCGCTCCCACCTCGCCAGTCTCGTTTCTTTCTTTTCGAATTTCTATGGAACACTGGGACCGGTATTATCGTGCAATAGCCCCTAGAACCGGTACTCGGTGCCGGTAATCTTATCTATTAAGGCAGTCAATACATTGACGGCTCGTTTTGTTCTATTGGCGGCATGGAGTCGTTCCGCCGTCGTCTTTGATCGCGATGAATCACGCGTTTTTCTGGAGACACTTCGCCTCCGAAGCGTAGGATGTCCCTTGCCCGCGACGCGGCTGCCAGACGGTCCCAACTACCGACTTCATCAAACCACCGTGTAGGTTTCAATCGTTTTACTCGCCAGATGATTACTGTTTACGGCGCTTGTAATTTATTATAAACATCGTAATCGGGTTTTATTATAATTTTTATTATACATTTCGTTGGTCTCGAACGTGTTCCAGTGGTTCGTTTCGATCGGTCGTAGAGATACGTACAAGGTAATAGAAAATGAACAGTTCCAATCGCGATGATCATAGGAAGCCAGCTCTTTTTTACCCTTTCGTATCTACCGACACGCTGCAACCGGGAGCTCGAGGACCGGTATTTTACGACACGGATGTCATGCATTAAATGGCTTGCGGAACGATTATTTGTTTCCTCTTACTATCCCTGGATTTATATCCGTTCTAGCGTAAATGGGGTTGTAAAACGCGCCCGACGATTCGAGCATCGCTTAAGTCTCGCGGACAATCCAGAAACGAGAATAACATTCCCGATGACGTTCGTTGAATGAGAGATGCTCGTCTGCTAAAATCTTACCGTCGATGGCTGTTTGACGATGCAACGAATGACGAACGAAAGTATCGAATAATTCGGATTTCGATCCCGCTATCGACTCTATGAAAAGGGTGAACGAAAATTGGGGTAATTTCGTTGGAATACAGCGTGCTGTGTAGAAAGCGAACTATGCAAAAGTATAGAGGGAAAACCGCAGCGGAGAGGCTCGAAACGTGCAATTTCGGGCATGGCCCGATATTATTGATGAGTTCGATTCTTCGAATCGATCAGAAATAATATCCCAACGGCGCGGGATACGATGTGAGGAGACGGGGCGAGGGGGAATTACGACGCCCACGGCAATCAACGGTACATTGCACTCGCTGGTAATGCCTTGCACTGCGTAAGTACGTATAACAATATATGTTAAATAACAGGTTTACGTATAAACAAGGAGAGTTCGGCAATCGGAGCGCGTGTGGATGCGCCGAAAATTAGCTCCAAGCAATCGGACGACGAGAAGAGATATTTGATTGCCTGTTCAGTTATTCGCGTTATTTTCGCGCAACGAGCAACCAGAACGAGTTAAAGAATATCCGTTTTACCGTGAACTTTCAATGTGTACACGTGAATGCGTGCGAGTGTGAGTGGAACGTGAATAAATCGTGGCAACGGTAAAAGAAGAGGGATTAAGAAAACATCCTATTAAGGAAACGGTTATAATTAATCGTGAAATTTGCAAATGGTTCGAGTCCGACTCTCGATGTACATGTACCCTGAATTATTTCGTGTTTCGCCGATATTGAATGTTTAACACGCTCGGATCGATTCGTATTCGCCAGAAACGTTCGTTTGCCCGCGCGAATCACGACTGACGTTCGATCGAATAACTTATCGAGCAAACATCGCAGTTGGATTTAAATATTTGTTTACGATCCGAATTAATTGGCGGCCTGGGATGGAGTGCAAATAAATAATTACGGTGCACGGTGATGCGCTTAACGAACGAGTCTCGACGAATCGGTGCGAATCGATGTAACCAAGATGCCCCGATCCCCCTGTACGATTAATTGGAGTTTTCGGTCTTGTAATTACCATTGGATTGTCGGTACTGATACACCGGCTGATACGCGCATACGCGGATATTACTGTCGCATTATCTGCAATCGTGAAAAATAGCTGCGATTTCAGGATTAATATCCCTCCCCTTTGACGCTCACAATCGTTCTCGCGTGAATTCAGGTAAATACACGAGCACATCGACACCCAGTTCTGTGCTCGAATGTATGTACATTGATACGCACGATTACGGTTTAGTACGCGCGCAATTTGCTTGTATTTATTCTACAGAACGGCTCTTTAGTTTACTCACGTTGTTTTCGCGACCACGATGATGAAACCTTACATCTGGCTCGTGCACAGAATTTGTCCTTCTTGGGTTGATCTGGAAATTGATAAAAAATATATTAGTATTTCGAAAAACATTCCACACACGGTACCAAGTAGTTGGTACCAATGAATTTGAGATTGTAATTAGAAATCTTCATTTGAAATGTGGCGAACATTTCCTAATTTTTGTTCTACTATAAAAAATATAATTTTAATAGATATTTAAAAGATTTTATAGAGTGCTTAGAGCCGCCAGTAGGCAGTGAACGGAATTTAAACGTGAACAGAAATGCACGGTAAAGCAGGAGAAAGGCCGCTCAAGTAGATTGGGACCTTCCTGATCAGCCGCTGATACGTACGTGGCTTCAGGTCTGCACAGACGAGGTACGCATAGACTTGTAAAAGTAAACGATTTTTTCGATGCGTATTATATCGATTTTATTAATTTCTTATATAACAAATATTAAATATAACATAGAAAAACATAAAATAGGCAGCTGAAGAAATGAAATGATCGAAGAAGGGGTTGCAATTTGGTATCGAGTGCTTCATTTCATTTCACAAGAGGATGCAATGCGATTAATCAGGCGAAATTTAAACATGTTATTTATTTGAAGATCGTGTCAACGGGTGATCTTTTATGATTCTGCTTTCATTTTTTACTTCTGGGAAGGGCAACCGCTTTATACTTACTCATCACTAACACATCGGACAATGTTTGTACAAAGTTTATAGCAGCATGTATTTTGTTGCCCAAAACACCAACGATAGTCATTGTCAATTGAGGAACGTGTAGAGTGGAAGAGCGCTCAACACGATAAATGAACGTTCTCGACCGTCGTAAACTTTAATTTGACGGATTTTGATATGCGCAAATGACACAATATTTGCTTCTGTGAAACAAATGAATCGGTTCGTTGACTAATCGATACGTACAATATTTCTAAAGGACAGTGAATAGAAGAAGACTGTCAGATAATAAATTCTCTTCCTGAATCAATAATTTTGCAAAAAATTATGCAACGGTTTAAGAATTTTCCGAGTATTCTACTTAATAGAAGATTGCGCTTTAGATCGTAATAATTAATTTTTTCACAAATTTGATTCGCATGAAAACGGCGTTTCTAAAGTAGTTAATATTATGCGCAACAATGGTAAAAATATTGTAGAAATATTATAAATACAATTCAGAGCGGTCAGAGTAAGAAGAAGGAAAGGCTGAGGATTAAAAATCAAGGAAAGTAGTTGCATCGAAAATACGAGAAACATCCGACAGAATTAATCGCGATTGCGCACGGAAACATGGGATCGTTCATCGGTAGTCCCTTAAGATCGCAAAGATTAGTCAAATTGTTCTTCGTTCTGTCTTGTTCTCGGCCACGCTTGCGCTAAAGCAGCCAGTACTTACCGCGTCTCTGTATAAAAGCGGCCACTTGTTGAACGACTTGCATTCCACCGATTCTCCTCAACCGTGGATATATCTATTTCCCGAGGCCCGAAAAGTCATTCTTCGCGTTGCTTTTAAAGTGTTTGACATCTGGTAACAGTTCAGAAGTTCATCTTCCGTGACGCTTCCGATCGCAACGCATCTTGCTGCTGTTTTTCATCGTGGGACGTGAATCCTAAAAACAGGTAAGATTTGTGTTAACGTTAATATCGATAGTGTCACAATTTCCTCGTTCCATACATTTATAGAGCTAGAAAATCATTTTGCTAATCTTTGAGAATAATTTTCAAGCCTGTTGTATCCACAAATGTAGTTTAAGGAGAAGAATTTCATCCCCTTCTTTGAAAGTTCATGAATTTGAGAAAAGTAGATGTAAAGGTTGACTAAATTTTTTTTAAAGATGCTAAGATGAGTGTATATAAGTATACAATGCGTGCTAACTTTGAAATTTATCAAAAATTGCTTCGGTAGTGAATTGAAGAGTGAATTATTTAAACCTATCTCCACCGACTCGTAATACTAATTCACAACATATCACTGTTATCTACGACAAAATATTATTTAGAATTATTAAAAAGTATTCCTTCATTCATTGTATCAAAGCTCCTTGAAAGCTAGCCTACTCGTATTAGAAGTACATTGAATGCACCAAGCCCCTTGTATAGACGACGAAGCGTTTTTCGTCGAACAATTTAGCTGTCGGTAGGATTGGAATGCCAATTGGTTTGATTTTTATTTCCCGATTTGATCGGGGATCGGGATCTGGCTCCGGTGACTCGCGTAGCACGTAAGCACCCGGCATCGCTGATAATTCCTGCGAATCGTGCACGAATGCTGAAAGCTACGGGAAATTACAAAAGTCGGAAACGGAAACGGTGGAAGGACGAGCTTTTAATATCGTCGAGCGTCATTCTGGCTTAAGCTCGAGATTCTCGCTACTGTCGATGTTCGATTTTCCATTTTACACCCGTATGGGCCTCCCGGATCTTTTATTCTCTCGTATGTAATCAGTAGGTGATAACGTCTCGATCGTCCCATCCCCCGGGTTCTTTTCATGAATCTAAACCCTCATGGATGGACAAGGGATTTCCTTCCGAATAACTAACACCCTACGCTATAGACAGTGATTTCGTGATCGTACATATTACAAAACCATAAATTGGACGTTGTGAAAGTACAAATAAAAAATGTCGAGAAATTACTGTCAGAGAAACAAGTTCCATCCGTTTATCCCCGCGTATCGTTTAATTTTCGTATGTGGTTTCAAACTCGCGAATCCAGCTAACTTGACCAGTCATCCAAATTAGCCTGGTTAACTCTTCTTCCGTACACATCGTGGAAGACGCAAACAGCACTGGATTCCCGCGATACTCGCGAGTGAGATTCTCTGTATCTCGAAACAAGATTAAGTAATATCTGTCCATTTAAGTTACGCTCATACGGTGTAATCCAATAACCGTCTACATTTACGACTCGATTTAATCTTACCGAAGGGTGGACAAATGACCAAGTGACTGGGAATAATGAAGAATGAGAAGGAACGAACATTAGCGTGATTACGAGAGCGCGAAAGAAAGGTCGGATTTGACAATCGTATCCAGGAAAGCAGACGGTCTAGTTTTAGGCCGCGTGGAGCCTTGTGACACTAGCCTAATAAGCTCTAGGTCCATGTGACAAGCGATCGATGATGAATCCGTACAAATAATTCGCGAGTACCTATCGTAGCATTAAAGTTCGGTGCTAGGTCAACACGCATAGGGCAGCCCCGAGCGTATCTGTTTGACACGTTCGCTCGAATCCGCTGCGTCGTTCTTACTCCAAAGCTTTCGCGAAACGCTTCACGAATTCTTCGATTCCGCCACATATCAGCTCGCCGATTCCACCACTCACGAGTCCGCGATTCGTCACGACGAAATTCATTAATCGTCACCACATGCGCCTGATACGGTGCGATCGAAATTTTGAGATTTGGCTATTGTGAGGATCAACGGTGAGCGGGTTGATTGTCACGTTACTGTCTATGTCTTTGTCAGTGTTGTTGGTGATGCGTGCTCTTCTTCTTATGAATACATACGAAATTCTATATGACAATCATTGAAAAAGAAAAAAGAAGAATTTGTAATTTTTAAATTCGTGATTTAAATTCTTCGTAAATTTGTGTATTATGGTGTGCTGATTTCTTTCGTTGCAGATAACATGAATCTAGAGGAGTACCGCATACATGGTGAGTAATATATTCTTTTGTTTCACCGCGTTTCATTGTTGGATTTGTAACAGTTATTGCGAATGCTTATTGTAACAGCATCGTTAAACGTAATCGCGAAAGCGAAAACAGGAACGTACAGCGCGTACATCAAGCATTAAAACGACACCAATAAAGAGGGATCACCGTAGGGGGAGTAAGTCTATGGGAATTTTATGGATTCGATACCAGTTCCAATACGGGACACGCTAGATTCCGCATTTAGAATCTAAATCTCTGAATCCTAGGCAAAGCATCCGAGCGAGATTTCTCTTTTCCCTTAAATCCAATTTCGTACGGAAAATCAATCTGTCCGCTCGCCCCGTATTTCGCAAGTTAATAAAATTGACGTTTACGCAAACACGTATCAAGCTCTAAATTTGGAAACAATTTTAAGGCGTCTTCGATCTCCCATCGTACGAAAAAGTCGCGCGATAAACGATCCGTTTAACGAAACAACAGAGCTTGTATCGAACCGTGCTTGACCCGGTAGTTTTCGAAACAATTAAACAA
Organism: Xylocopa sonorina; assembly: GCF_050948175.1. Taxonomy (NCBI): domain Eukaryota; kingdom Metazoa; phylum Arthropoda; class Insecta; order Hymenoptera; family Apidae; genus Xylocopa; species Xylocopa sonorina. The sequence goes on along the minus strand of NC_135197.1, from coordinate 5,751,021 downwards.
CCCGAATCGAATCTTATTGTAACGCATGATGTACCCACGTCAACGTAATCAATTGCGAACGAAACAAAGGCAGTATTTAAGGAAACGATTGCGTTTCCTCGCAAGTATTCTCTCAATATATCTAAGATCGAATCCACTGAACAGAGCAAACCAAAGATAATCGGTTTACAGTTTTCCTTCGGAACTCGATAATTGTTTCTCGTTTTTGTTACGTCGAAGTATAATCGAAGTTCCAAATATTTCTTGAATATTAAAAATACAATTTCAATTCTATTCGACGCAAAAAAAAAAGCGATACATAAATGGAACATAAATGGAACTCTGAGGAGGAAGAAAGTTTTTCGTTATCTTTTATCGATTCTGAAACTTGTAACTGGTCGTTTTATACTGTTAGGAAAAGAAATGGTGGATTACATCGCCGATTATCTGGCGAACATTCGATCGCGACGCGTTTACCCGGCAGTATCCCCGGGTTACCTGAGGAACGTTCTGCCTGCATCGGCGCCTGTGAATGGCGAGCCCTGGGAGGACATATTCCCGGACATCGAGAAGTGCATCATGCCAGGAGTGACCCACTGGCAGAGTCCACACATGCATGCTTATTTCCCAGCCCTGAATTCACCTGCTAGTCTGCTGGCCGACATGCTGGCCGACGCGATCAATTGTCTTGGATTTACTTGGGTAAGAACAATACGCAACGTGATTATTATACACGCGTAGGCGTTTACTTTATCATGCTTTCTGCTATTCGATTACGAATTTATTCTGTCGCTGCGAGGTGTCATCTCTAACGCGATCCATTGAAAGGTGTTAAACAGCATTGAATAAAATATTGGAAAAATAGAATTGAAATCTATGTAATTATCTGAAGCTTCCACGATGGATGTTAATATTGCAGCAGATCTCGCTTAGAATTGAAAGCCTCCTCGTAAGCCAAGTTCGGAAGTTCTGCTATTCAAGTTCGACGTTTTGTCTGCTACTGTTACTATGATCGTCTATTATCCAACTTTAGTAAAAGAGGAATTATTTACAACTCGCGAGAAGACGATTACATTGTCTACGAGTACGATTGTCTGATCTGTCGTTCTCCTCAAGTACACTTGAAGTAAAAATTATTTGCTGAGAAAGGAATAATTAAATTTGTAAAGGGATCGTGAATGGTTTGCTTGTTATGGTAGGTGTTATCTTAATTATACACTCCGATATGAGTCAATGAAATCGAGAACGAATCGCTTGATTGCGGTACAATCAATTATCACTCGTACATAATTCCGGACACAAATACAGCATGCTCTAACAATTACTTGATTCGATACTAAGCTTCCGATCGGTATCAGGCTTCCGAATAACTCGTGCGCTGCTGAAAAAAATATTTCTCGTCCCGTTGATCGTGCGACTTTTTTATTCGTACGTTTGAAAAGGCCTCGAGTCCTGCGTGCACAGAACTGGAGACAATCGTAATGAATTGGCTGGGCAAAATGATTGGCTTGCCCGAAGAATTCCTGCACCGTCCAGGCGGATCCGGGGGTGGTGGCGTGATACAAACAACCGCATCAGAAGCCACCCTCGTTTGCTTGCTCGCAGCAAGAACCCGGGCCATTAGAGATGTACAACAAAATGAGCCGGATCGTTTACCCGCTGAGATTAATTCGCGTCTTGTCGGGTATTGCTCTGACCAAGTACGTACATTTCTGCTTTAAATCTTTCCTCGACACGATCTTACCTCGCTGAGAGTTTCTTAACATTTCTTTACAACATTCTTTCTTCTTTCTCCCTTGTGTAAATTAATTCTTGCCACCCGGGCGGTTCGTACACTCATACTTTTGATTATCCTTCTACTTTTATACGCTACTTTATAATTTTGCCAGTACCATTACATTTCTACTGTAACTTTGATAGGTTGTTAATATTCCAAGTGAAATGTTTCTCACAGGCTCATTCTAGCGTGGAAAAAGCTGGACTGATAGGTTTGGTTCGAATGAGGTATATCGAATCCGACGACGAGCTCAGTATGAGAGGAGAAGCATTGCTGGAAGCAATTATACACGACAGATCCGAAGGTTTATTGCCCTTCTTTGTGAGTATTGTTATTTATTATAAATAACATTAATTAAATTTGCATATCTAGATTAATTAGTTATATTCTGTTCATTGCTATAAATAGTATATGAGAATTTTTCTCAATTCGAGTGATTGTATATAGAGTACAACATGATCGACCATCCAATTAACGTGGTCAAAGTTGGTAGTAGTTGTGGTAGAAAATAGGATTGCAGTATGACGTTGCAAGGCGGATTATCTTTTCACTAGTTGGTCCCTAAGGATATCACGAGTAGCAACAATTTATTTTCCAAGATAATAAATCTAAAGTATCATAAAGTAGGTTTTACTGAGACGCTGCGCGATTGTTCAGTCAACAAATTTAAAACCTAAAGCTTTCGATAAATTTAACCAAGTATTTCAACGCGAGTACCGCTGATAAAAAATGTCTGCCATGTGTTGTGAATTAATTTAAGAATGAAATTCATTGATTCTCCAAGGTTTGCGCCACTTTGGGTACGACGGGGGCGTGCGCTTTCGATAATCTCAAGGAAGTCGGACAAGTGTGTAAGTATGACAAATGAAATCGGGGAGAAAGGTATTCGCTAATATTTCGGCGAACCGATAGGTGAACAAAATGGACTCTGGTTGCACGTGGACGCAGCCTATGCGGGCAGTGCGTTCGTATGCCCTGAATTCCGTGGTTGGCTTCAAGGAATAGAATACGCCGACTCGATTGCGTTTAATCCTAGCAAATGGCTGATGGTGCATTTCGACTGCACCGCTATGTGGTGAGTTAAAACAAAAAAAATATCGAAAAGTACAGAGGAAACGCGCGTAGGAAAAAAGGAAATTTCTAAATCAACAAATCGCTGGAGATCCGATAAATTATCATCTTTCGTCCCCTTTTTCATGATTTATAGGTTGAGCACTGCCGGATGCAGAGTCGGTTTTTTCATTCTTCCTGCAATTTCCGTCGAGTCGTTCGACCGACCCGCCGTAATTCACAATCTTTAGGATTGATATTTGAGTGTCTGTTAAAGTCGATGGCGCTAGGAACGAATACGATTAAGAGTCTGTTACTTTCTGATAAATTGTTCGCGATTACAAATAAATTAAAATTAAAAATTTTCCTCTACAAAACAATGTCTAAGATGCAATCAACTAAAATAGATAAAACTAACGAGAAACTATTTTATTCGCATGTACGAAACTATTGTAAATATGTAACAAATATGTCAGTAGAAAAATGAATTGGATATTTAAATTCAACGATTCTTTTAGGGTGAAAAGCAGCCAAGCACTGCATAGAACCTTTAACGTGGATCCTTTATACTTGAAGCACGAAAACTCTGGTAAGATGAAGTTATATTTTTCTGCATCGTAAGAAAGACGTATTTGAAATTAAACAATGCATAATTATTTCCAGGTCTCGCTATCGATTACATGGTAAGTAATAAATGAGTTTAATAAATATCGCTAAGCCTATCGAGGAAATTATTTAGTTTCAAATACGTATGTATTATTGATTGTGATTTTAGCACTGGCAAATCCCGTTATCAAAGAGATTCAGAGCGTTAAAACTGTGGTTCGTCATTAGAAATTACGGAATCACTGGCCTTCAGAAGCATATTCGCGAGGTTTCTATTACATCACACTTTTCATGCGTTAAAAACTCTATTTCAAACTGTGTGTGCACTTGCAAGAACATCTGCAATGCAGTCGTTTATTATTACAATTCAATATCAATTTATTGTTCAATAAAATTAATATGCATCCCTAAGAATAATTATATAAATCTAATTTTTAAATCAACGTATTTTTTTTAATAATGTTAAACGACAAAGTTGTATTCGTTGCAAGTACACAAGCAATCTCTAAAATATAATTCGACAGTGTATCAATTTTATTTAACTGTAAATTTCAGGGTGTTAGGCTAGCACAAAAGTTTGAGGCGCTAGTTTTGGCTGACCCGCGCTTCGAAATCCCAGCGTCAAGGCACTTAGGACTCGTTGTATTTCGTCTTCGCGGAGAAAATAGTTTAACGGAACGATTGCTGAAAAAAATGAATACGAGGGGTCGTGTACACTGTGTGCCAGCTGCTCTGCATGGAAAATACGTGATCAGATTCACCGTCACTTCAACAAAGTAAGTTGATAGTTGTCAAAATCTACTTCGATGTACAAGTACTTTTTCCCTTGTACAAATTGAACAATCTCGTAATGTTTAGTTACAAATTCCCATTAAATGATGTAACAGGTACAGAAAATCTTATCAAATATTTGAAAGCCTCACAAAATTATTGTAAAGAATTGGAAAAGATTTTTTTTTAATAAATTATCTTTAATCAAAGTTTCCAGAACTTTGATTATAATTTCAGCACGACCAACGAGGATATATTACGAGACTGGGCCGAGATACGAAACACTGCGAATGAAATTTTGGGAGATATTTCGACTTCCCCTGTTCGTGCTAAAGTTCCACTTGCAGGTAACGCGAAATCGAATGGTGTATCAACTGACTTGATACAGTCAATTTCGTGTAATTTTTAAACTGTCAAGGTAAACATTACACATATTAACTTTCATATGCTACTCTGACACGTACGAGGCGTAAGCTCGATCTTCATTAAAAATACGATTCTGTTTCAGACTTTCTAGATAAACGGAACTTTGCGTTTTCTTTTTTTCTATCTGTCCATCGAGAAGTGAAATTGGAATTCTACGTATAAAGAAACCTTTCGTTTATTAAATAATAAGACACAATATTACTACAGATAGTTCTTATCATTTATTGAAAATTCATTCAACAAATGATGTATGAATCATACTAACAGTGTTTTGATAATCGTACTATTAATGCTGCTGACGCACATGAAGGCGAACGTTAGAGCCTGCAAACTGTATGCATGCGATTAGGTCATTTGTAAACTCTGAAATTAATTTTGTTTCTGATCTTTTATCTTAATTAATTATGTAGGGAATGCAAGCTTGTATTAGATCTTTATTTTAATTTTATGTCTAAATTTAGCCACTTATCTTATTCAAGATACATACATACCACATAATTTGTACAAACGAATAATAACTAATTTTATTTCTAATCACTTTGTTTCTCTTTTTTGTTCCTTTTTTTTAAGTAAAAACGCATGTCTATAATTTTTGGAATACAGAAAGCTCAGGTAAGACGAGTTTCCAACTACTTATATAATTTCATATTATTTATTTTATGTTCATTTAACAGTACGTAACTATTATAGCTTTAAAACATAATTCTAAAAGAAAAAATTGAGAACGATAACGCAAATCTATAAAACAATATTAGAGGAGACAATGAAATTAAATTTCAAGAAGAATTTGGAATTTCCAGATACCAGGGAGAAGAACGAAAACTTTGGCTCAAGCTTGTTATTAGCTAACTCTCCAATGTCACCAAAAATCGTGAACGGAAGTTTCGCTGCTATTTACGACACAGCGGATGTTTTCGAAGAATGCACGAAAGCATTTGGACAACTACGACTCGAGGCTAGAGACAGCCCAGGTAAACGGAATAACAACAACTGGAAATCACAACAATCGACGATTCGATTCCAAGAAATCTGTGCTCTCCTTATCTTACATTCTACACTACTGTATTTAATTCAGGAAAGAAATTCTTGTTTATTCAGAATTACCTTATCTGTATTTAAGAGATAACGAGAATTGCGAATCATATATACTACATCGTTTTCAAATGTAATCAATCAACCGAGTGGATACTACATTTTTACAGAAATAATCGAATATCAAGATACAGAGAAGAATATTTCTTATTTATTGTCTAAAGTTTAAGGAATAATTATATATTACCTACAGAGTTCTTTACGGAAAGATGTCGCCACCTAGCGTCACGAATGCACGAAACAGCATTGTCCACGACAAAATTCAAATTATCCACTTTAATTTGTGACACTAATCGTTAAATGCGATACGCCAAACAACAATAACCGATAATACGAAAGTGGTAACAGTAACCTGTTGCTAATGAATATTCGTTAAACACCTAACAATGGCCACGATTCACGTTCGCAAAATCGTAGATTTGTTGCATTTCGTCACTCGCGTGTTCGAACGAAAACTAGCTTACTAAATGAAATGATACGCGACAAATGCGTAGCTATTATTACAGAATTTCGATTAGAGGACACCGGTACGATCGACGAGCATGTATTACAAGTGTTAAAACCAACAGAATGCAAATGTAACAATCGTGACCTTTGATAGAGTTTCCTGCGATATGACGCGTACACATACTTCGCAAATGCGAATGTTTAATACGAAATAAGGACTTACAAATATCCATAAACGTTCCTAGAGGGTCCCAGATGCTTGAGACATGCACCAGAATCACCACACTTTTCACTACGCGTGTAGAAAATTACGAGGAACGCATTTTGACACCCGTGCGTCCGATGCGTGCCAAAACTTCGCGCGACTGTGGACTGACGCTCGTCGACATTGGCTGGTCGGTCGCGCGCGGTCGGCCACGCTCGGTCGTACTCGCTCGTTCCACGGTTGGCGCGTAAACAGGCTGCGTTCAAACAGCACTTTCATCTCGTTTTCAATAGTTCAACTAATCTTTCAACTGTAACTTCTCTGATCAAATTATTTATTAATCGATATTGCCTCTGAATACTTTCTATCTTGACTTTTTAGCTATGCGACGTCGAATTCGAGGAATATTAATGTCAGGAAAGCAGTTTTCTTTGGATTCACGCATGGATCTCGTACAAGTAAATTGGAACTACTGCTTTTATTGTGTTACATGTATCGAATATGTTCGTATATCCTTGTATACGTTTTAGGGATACGCTTGTTGCCGTCCAGCTATAGAAATGTCATCGGAATTGCCGCTAAAAGAAGACGAGGATCTTGCTACCAGTGAGACTGATATCAATCAATCCAATAACGGCAAGTAATGTGAATCACTGTTAGCAATAAGCGTACGAATTGTAGAAATGACGATTCTTTTTTTCATTTTGTGTTACTAGAGGATCCTGGGGAATGCTCAACAGCTCAACAAGAGGCACAAGGTTTCGAAAAGGCGGAGAAATCGTTGAAAAGGCAGTCTTGTAAGACACGCTCGAATTGCACAGTGAATGGTTCCGTGAAGATCGGTGGCCAGGATTGCTCGAATACTCTAACGTCCATGATTTCGACAGAAAGTAATATGCCAAGAAGCGAAACAATAGCCGCGATTGGTCATCGTCCATATACCGGCGATATGTCGACGGTGCACGGTCAACGTGGAGGAAATCCTGCCAAAGGAAACGAAGGCAGCGTGGAGGACGCGCCTGTTTGCAGAAAATGCGAACATTGCATGAAGAAGGAGTAAAGGGTTAGCCGAATAAATGTAAATGGTACCGCGTCACTTCTCGACTATGCGTACGCGTTCGTGTCTTTGATGGATTTTATGTTGCTCGGATTTTAAACGGCTCCTCGTTGGCCTCGTGACTAATTGTTGGAAAGAAAGTAATCAGCTGCGATAATAAATCTGAATTTGCTGTGCCAAACGTCCCTTATTTATTCTCATACATTCCATCCTTTATTTCCTTACTGCCTAAAAGTATTCTAATACATCTTTGAAAGGATTAAATTGCTTTTTATATAAAATAATTATGTGAGGGGAATACACGCAGAATAAGTTCAATAATATACAAATTTTATTGCGAGTCGTGACATGACAATGAATTTGAACATGACCGATCTAGGCCACGATCATTTTTGTTTCCATTGTTTCGAAAAAACACGCCCCCAACGCAATTCGATTTATCGTGACTATATTGGAAAATTCTGTACTTTAAAATTATTTTTTGTCATTAGTGATGGCTTGCGTGACGAAAATATAGCTTCGATATGTATATATCAACATGGTTTCATTAAAACGACATAAATAGAATGGAAAAACGTATATGTACACATACAGATATATTTGCAGTATAGTACGCGAGCGAAGTTTCACTCGTTTGTACCTGATACTCTATTATATCTCGCGCTAACAATTAAATCGCGATAGTACCCACGTACCCGTAAATATTGCGAGTCGTTATACTAATTTTATATGTATTAACAATCATAAAATTACAACATGGCCTTACAACCGCTTCGCTTGTCTCCAATTCTGAACACACTTACCCCAATTACGTGTGCAACACTCATATACTGGCCCATTTACCATCTTTAACTACAAATGGAACAATTTATATCGCGCCATTTAAATAACATTCTCAGCGCTTTAAAAATTTACAGGAATAACATGTTATTATTTGTCCAGGTTTGTGAAAGGAGGATTCATGAAAATAGTTACATTTGCGTGTGACATCCTATTTCCGTATTGGTCAGGATATACTTGCGTTAAAAGAATCAACGATGACAGATCCAATTCCGCTCAAAGTTCAATTCTCCATCATCCATTACTCGTGTCGTTAGTAGCAAAACGTGTACTCGTTAGCGTGACATGCCCTATTACCGGTGTGTACCACGTTCAATTTTGATGTTTCATATTTACTACAGCTAAGCACTGCTTAAACGTTAAACCGTAGTCTAATATCTCTTTATCGTACATCTCTACTAGCTTCGGTAAAAAATTAACAAACACTAGGGCAAATGATCCTTTATCAACAGCTTAAGCTATTCGAAGGTAGTCCAAGCTCCCCGCCGACTCGATTTCCATTGTTGGACGTTTTACTATTTTACAATTGCTATTAAACAGCGCTTAACCATTCAAAGTCAACGTTCGATATAACTCTTACCTATCGCAGAGGAATTGTTAGACCGCGGAGGCAACGATATGTGTATTAAAAAAAAATTCTTTTACTCTGTCACCTGCGATTTTAACATTCCTCTTCGTTAAGAAGCTGCGGCAATAACTGCGATAATATAAAACGTACTTTATTCGTTACCGCACACTAATGAATAGTAACCGGAACCTTCATACGAGTTGAAAGTGTTAACCCTTTGCTCGTTAATGCCCGTTCGATTATTCAAACTTCGCTGTAATTTCAATTGCAGCGTACAAAGGGTTAAACCGACGCGTCTTAATTGAACGAAGCAACGAGATGCCCGATACATATCTCCATTTTCTTTACAAATTAGATATGTATTTATTTACTTATACGAGTTTGGAACGAATATATATATAAATATATACCTTTAAATAATAAGAAACATACGAATTATGCTAACAATCGACAGTCCGTTCGGAGCAAAAATGGGGTAGAAAGAAATTACGTGCCAAATTATACTTGAAAAACGCTACTTTGCTAACGAAACATCATCAGTTCATGCCATCGAATGTACTCTAGTGGTCGTTTTAAATCAACGAAACTGACACCAACGGAGAACCAATAAGTCAGAAAAAATTAGCAAACCTCTGGGGGGGCAACGATCATACAAATCGATACACATCGACACGTAGAGACAGAGGGGGATTCTTGAGACACTTGCATCGTAAAATACATATTCATCATACACCATTCAGTTATGCCCAATGTTCATTAACATCGAGATAAAAGAGCGTAGAGCATATCGATATATAGGTTGACATCTCGGCGCATGTAAACATCGATTAATTAACAGACAAAAGTGTACACCGATAATAATCGTCCCCGTTTCGTATGCAAGCACTTGGGCGTCAGCTTTCGTGTAGATAGGCGAACTAAAAAATGTACCGATCCTGTGTCTTTCTCTGTTTCGAAACCAAAACAGCCGCAATCGAAATGAATGGATCTGAGATCTGATCTTTATTTTGAACCATTTGAAACGCAGTGAACCAGCGAACTGGATACAGTTACGAAAAATCATCAGATCCATTTCGTGTTCCATCGAACTGTTCGAGATTCGTCGTCAGCGCATCCGTCATTACTTCGCTTAAAGTATTAGATTTTTAACGGTAGCGTTACGTGGATTCTTTCCAGCTGCGAGGCCAAACATAAAAAATGAGGAATCACCCGTGTCACATGCTGATTGATTCAGTGTTATCATTGCAGCCCCCCTGTCCTGTCTGCTTCGTTCTCGAGACGCACTTTCATACCACCCAATGTGACTATCCATTACTCGAAGCAAATTGCTTGAAAGCGTTTATAGAATATGTACGTATGAAACGTTTGGTAATGTCCACTCTTTACCAACGATCGCAAATCATAAATCATCCTGAGCGGTCGTTCGGGACCGAAGGATGACGCGAGCTGAGCAGACGGTTAGCGGTTCGATCGCGCAATGAGAAACTTATAGAGACAGAATAAACGCGAGTATGAGCAAGGAGAGATGTAGCCTCGCAGCCGCGCGTGCGACAATGAACAAATGACGCGACACGAGCCGCATGGCTTGCCAGAGAAACACCGGTTAGCTCGCTTTTGGACGCAAGCACCGAAGCTTGTTTGGCAAGAGGCTCCACACCGGAAGCCTCTCTGTGAGGACATGCGCGTTCAACTTGGCCGTGCCAGCCGTACCCTCAAGACATCGTCATTCGTACCCTGCGGTGATCGAAAGCACCGATCCACGAGACAGCGTCGTACGAGTCAGACGTCGCGTTAATCGGTTACGTGTTCCGCGTTTGGTGCCGCGGGATCCTCGAGATGATCGCGCGTATTACGCGGGCAAGCCTGGGAGAAGCGCGCGCGCGCGGGTCCGCCGCCATGTTGCGACAAGATGGCGTGGCACGATCGAAGCTGAAGGCCCACGTTGTGCTTTATTTCTTTTAGTTCGATCTGCCTCGCGTTGCATTCGTCGGGTTGGAAGGTATCGTGTTCGGGTTGCTGTCTTAGAGCCGTGCCCCGTCCAGCGAACAGACTCTTCTCATTCCATTGTATTGCAAACTCATTCATTTGGTAGTCGCACATCCGCTCTTAGTATGATTTTTTAGATATTGCAAAAATCGTATAATACATCGAATACTTGGATGTTGCAAAGTCTGTCTCGCAGTCGAAGCAACGACTACGGGCATGGAATTCTCATAGTCTTTCGCAAAAATACTAACAACAGATTCATGCAATTGTCATGCAAGGTGTTGCACGGCGACGCGAAGGGTCGCGCGGGCCAGAGGAAAGGAAGTGAACAAAGTGTCGCTAAGATAACGTGGACGACACACACAATTCCTATCGAACTGTAAAAGCGTGTCTCGTCGCTGTTAACACACTATCATTGAAAGTGCTACAATCCATGCACTCGAGTTCGCTCCTCTCTACGTGCGAACACGCTCCTGCTAGATTGCGTGATTGCAGAACTCGCTAACATTACCGTGGTACATTTGGCGTGCGCGTGCCTTTGAACCGTCGTCAGAACCCTCGATCGAGCATTCTTCTCATTTCGTTCGAACCTCCGCGGACTTTAACAGACAAAATTCCAGCGGAACCGATCGTGAAAGGCACACGCGCGCTGTCAAACTCTGAGGAAACGCAGAACTCGAAAAATGCCGGCGTCGATGCTCGTCGTCTGCAGCCGCTGCTTTTCTCACACGACGTTGCTGGCGGATGGACATGCCGAAACCATGCGGCCTGACCGTAGTCTACGTTTAAGCTCCGTGTACCATGGCCCATTCCCGTATCGCTGTCTTATGGTGCATGAGGCGCGAAACACCGGTGTCTCGTCAGAAATGGCAAATGGATAAACGTTCAAAAGGGGCGGGATGGGCGTCAGTGACGAAGAACAGTGTACGGATGGACAGTACGACAATCATTCAGACACGGAACGTATAACATGAAACAGAGAGTGATTCACGTGCCGACAGCTCGTCTTCCGTCGAATACGGAATGATTCGTTCGATCGAATGGGAATCAAACTGTGCGTATAGATATCGAATGTCGTAAATGAGACTAGCGTAGAAATCTTCAATTTATACTACGTCTAAAATCAATTTTCTGAAAGCTTTAAGAATTCTCGATATATATATATAGGAAATAACAATATCATCCTTGTAACGTCTCCTTAATAAATGGTTATTTACAAAGTTACCGATGCGTTTAAATATTGTCGCCTGTCTGCTGATCCTTGAAAGCAATAAGATTGGCGATAGCTCTTATTTTAAACAATACAAATCGATCGTGTATTAAACGGGTGCCAAGCATAGAATGCGATCTGTCGGTACGAGTAGCGAATTTAAAGGTAGCAAGCAAGAGAAATCTTTAACGATAGAGTTCTACAGTTTCGAGCTAACATTTACCGCGTTTCACTCCGTGTCTCGATGGGATATGGGATTATCCTCCGTCACTTCGAGATAATTGTTAGGAGAAGGTCCGTCACTCCCAGTGCAAGGTGCCGCGCGCAATGGGAAAGCGAGTAAACGTGTGAATTAACTCTGTCGAGGCATACATTACAAGTCCTAGGGCTTGCGATGATCGAACAACGTTGCAAATATTCTATATACCTACGGTTACGTATTCTCGTGATCTACGTTCGTTTCGAGACACGACGAACCTGGTACAGAACAGAGGTAGATAACAAGCCAATGAGAACGTTAAATGAAAAACATTCCAGAGTATCACATTATGATGGATGATTGTACTATTTTATCGTGGGTATTGGGAGGATCACGGTTCGATGAACCGTGAGGAATGTTCGAAATTTTCAGAGACTAACGACGATGAAAAGGGCAACGGAAATTCTAACTATAAGGTGCATCGAATGCTATAAGTAAAAAGAGATATCAAAAGAAACGAATCAATAGTTCCCAATAGATTCTCGAATGCATGCAGATTAATCTGAACGAAATCACTGCGATACGATTTAAGAAACGCACGAATTTCTGGCAGTTCGAATTTGATTTCTCTGTTTGATTGATTCGAGGCGGCTAATCGAAATAAACATCTCCAAAAATAATTTATGCCACGTCGTTACTTATTCCCCATCGAGGCAAACAAGAACTCTTCCTCGCTCGTTCAAAATTCATCTGAAAGGTATCAACGATCTATCCAAGGAGTTATCAAACGAAAAAAAGGGTCAAGTGATAAAATCATGACAGCGATAGATAAAGAGAGAAAAGGAGAGAGAGAGAGAGAGAAAGAGAATCGAATGATTTGACTACACAAAACACGATCGCGATTTTTTGCTATTGTCTAAATCCAAGACAGGATCGGGATGAGCGATACTAAGTGCAACAATTTTCGAAGAAGAAAGTTTGAAGAATCGTCGAACGTTAATGATTATCAAACGCCAACTTTTGCGCTCCGTTTTCAATGATCGATCGATCGCGAATTGTTTTGTTTGTAAAAAATCGCTCGTCCCGACGTGAGTATTGGTCGCCGGCTAAAACTAAAACTCTACGAAAGGATATGAATCGGAAATCACTGGCGGGGTGAATCGAGTAAAATTAGTGTTATACGACGTGATCATTGCAACGTTCTACAAAGCAAGCTGGGCTCCCTAAGACGACCGAGCGCAGTACAAGGATGGTCGAGAGGATCAGCAGGAGTAAGGGATTCGAACACGAGGTCGGGGAGACACGATTGCACATATCCTCCTCACAGAAGCACATGTGACCAGTGCCGGTACTTTCCATCATGCACACGTGGTCCACCATGAATAAGTTTATTTGTAGCTGCGAAATGCAGGTCCGCCTGACGCTCTCGTACGCTGCGAACACAGACGAAAGGTAGTCGGTCACTCTATCGAAATTTCGACACGCTACTTATTTCTGTTACTTACGCGACTTCGCGTTGCGAACCAATTTCACGCAACAGCCTTTGCAAGTCATCAGAGGCGGTTGATCCCTCGGAAGTGCGGTGTAATTAAACGGATCTTTGCATCTGAGATCCGTCCACGAGTCGCACTCGTAGCAGTAAATAGAACGACCTGTAAAACACAACCACGATGAGGTCGAGCGCTTCTCAGTCGTTAACCGATAAAGAAATAGAAGACAAAAATAGGAAAGTATTCAAGCGCTTTAATTTCATTCGTATGTCTAATGAAAATCAATTATCCCAAATACCATTAATCGTAGAAGAAAAAGAAATTGAAAAGGTAGGCAAACTGAGTATATCGAATAGAAATTATAAGCAGAAAGACATAGAGCGTAAAAGTATAATCTGTTCGACAGTCTTGTGCAATTGGATTATTAAAAGAGAAAGGAAAAAAGAACAAAAAATACAATGGTAAGAACAAATTGAATCTTCAGACAACAAGCCCTGCGGAACAACGTTGACAACAAGGACACTGATGCGAAGCTGGTTTGATCACTCACTCTGGCATTCCGCGCGACAGACGGTGGCAACCGCGAGTACAATTGCCGCTGAAACGAAACATTGGCCATTGCTTTAGACGGTGACAACGATTATCTTAACTGTGAATGTCTACGAAATGATAATCATGACGAACAAAAAAAGGGGTGCACACTGCTAGGACTACCCACTATTATTCCTACTGCTACTACCTTTGCTATTCACGACGACTGTTCATCGTCGTGGCTGCGTCTAGAATAGTTTCACTTGTGAAAGTACAAACGTTAGAATACCTTGACATCCAAATATCTTTTTTATGGTACGTTGACTTTTTGAAAAATCTTTATCACTCGATGTTGCTAACTTTGTACGATATGGGCATCTTGATAGCCGAAACTTTGACTCAAGTAGTATAGTAGTGCTAATAGTTGACTGAAATATCAACGTGACGTGTATTTTTTTAATAACCGTGTTCTTCGAGTTATTATTGCTTTACATGAAATACTAGAACGAGTAGAGTAGAATTTAATATAAATAACACTGTTGTTCACTTTGAAACGCGTATTTCGTTAAACCCGATGATGAACGTGGAAGTAGAATAGGTCAATAGTTTACGACTTACGCGACAGAATTCTCTGATTATTCGAGTTATAGAATGATAGCGATACAAATACGTATTCGCACTGAATATCTCTTTTAAATTTATCTCTGTGTGTTGAGAAACGATTCGTATTCAAGTATTTTGTTACATGAATTCAGGAGATCTGAATCGTGTGAAAATGTCACAATGCACAAATCATGAATGCACATTTTATTCTAATTTCATACCTTCCATAATGCGGCGTGACTTTGTTGTGGCATGTGCGGAAAGTATGTGATTAATAATGAAAGACCATTCGTCGAAACTTCCATCACGTTTACCCAAGATTTAGAAACTAACTGGTACGTACCTCGTGCACAGGGGCAGCGATCGTACGCATAAATGCTAACGTAATTAATTCTAAAGTATTCGTTTCTTAGAAACATCTATGTAATAGAATCTACGGGAACAATTACGCGATACAACGTTACACACTTGTGGCGTTTCGTTGACGACAAAAACGGCCTGCAATTTTTCACTTGAACGCGTCACGTTCCCAATCTAATGAAACACGCATGAATGAACATCCACGCACACACAGAAACCACCCATTTTTTAATCCATTAATCTTGTGCCGTCACGTATTAAATCCAACTAATCATTTTATTTGCAACGATTGCTATTAAAAAAAAAATATGACACTTATCATTTAAGCATAAAATACGTTTCTGCATATAATATACTGTTACAAAATATTTATGCAGCAATATTTGCATAGAAGACATACCCGGATACAATGGAATGTCGTATCAGAGTGGTATAAATCGACGTTCGCTATACTGAAGCAAAGTATACGTATATTATATCGTGCCAAGACAGTTTTGTCGTCAACGACACGTTCCGTGTATATCCACCCTTATCTGCGCTAATGCGTGTCGCTACGATATCCTCGTGTTTTCATCGTCTGCACACTCACCCCGGGTAGTGCGCTTGATCGCCTTCGAAACAATCGATAAAGCACGTTCCATTCGTATCTAACTATTCAAGCTCGGTTACTGTTTCGAGGTCGGAAAAGTTCTAGCGGACTTGAACAGCGTAAAGCGATAAACGACATATAGCATAAAGGGATATCGTGAGTTTTTCCCCCGATTTTACGTTTTTCTGTACAACATGTGTAGGTATATACGTATATCACAGTTTGTCGAATATTTGGTACTTTGCATTATAATGTCGTTCCCACTTTATAGATATTGAATAGAAATTACAGCTAAAGGTAAAAGAGTAAAAGATATATTTCATACGTACACTCGTTAATATCGATTTATAGAGTAAGTACGATCTGCCACTATTACTGCTTCGTGTAAAATTAATTAAACGAGGGTAGATTCGCTAGCACAACTATCAGTGCAATTAACGTACAAGCTTCATTACAATCGGACGAATATATATATATATATAATTATAAAATTCTATCGTTTAAAATATACCCATGGTTACTTTAAACGTTGGTGTACATTTAACAGATACAATGTAAAACGCTTTCTTTGCAAGATTAAAAAAGGTAATACAAATTTCACTATAACAGAGAATATAAAATATTATAGCAAATTTAGATTTAAAAAACACACAGCACTCACTATCCTCTAATATTTTACAAAAAAAAAAAGGAAAAAAGGATACGACAAATCGTAATGTATCTTCGCTCGAATTCGCGCGTAAACTCTCAGTGTTTGTGCTCGTATGTACGATTAACGTGCCTGTGGGGATTTCTTCGTAGAAACATTATAAATAAAAATAAAAAAAAAACACGAATAATCTTGGGAGATATCCGCCAACTGGTATAAACAAGAATTGTAGAAGGAAAATGTTATTTCATGAAACTCACCCACTATCAAATGGTTCGTCCACATGTTTTCTGCGATGGCCTTCTTACTTCCTATCCAGCTTCATGCCGTGTCACGAGCTTACCCGTTCGGTACGAATGCGCGTCGGATGCGATTCGCGGAGTTGCATTCGCCTGTTAAGCGATCGACTGGAACGAGAAAAAAAAACGAAATTCAAAGTTCCGAGACGGTGCATCTATTTAACATTGACCAGTGACCGCTTCTAATTGGAAGCAAAGGACAAAGCACATTAGAGCTGAAATAGAACAGCCTGTTTTAGAAAATCGATACCTCGAATGGATCTAAGGATTCCACGACGAAACGGCACCGTGAAATTAATATGGAAACATCTAATTAATGCCAGGCCAGCGAGAAACGAGAATTGTGTCAAGAAGATGCAAGAAAGAATGCGCCAGAAGCACAAAAAATAGAAGCAAGTAGCTGTATGTATGTGTAAATGAAAAACAAAAGAAGAAACGAAGGGCTCGCTGCAGAAATGCACAGGAAATTAAAAAATTCCAAACCTGATACGAGCTTTTTGTATCGAGCTTTTTATCTGTTCGCGCTAAAATCGACAAAGTATTTCAAGTAAAAATTAATTACTCGTCGATTATATTATTTGATAATTAGATGCCTAATCTCGAACGTAAATGTAGAGTTCGATGAATCGTGAACCTAAGTGCTTTCTAAGAAACGCCACTAATTAGAAATAGTAATCAGGTCGGTGTATTCTGGTTTTCACGCAATCTTGCGGCAAACAAGACTGCGGCACATAGTCGAGCCAACAGAGTGCCGCATATTTTCATTCTATTACACTATTCTGCAACCTTGAGTATTCGATATGTTACCAAGCACACTTGGAACGCATGCTATCGAGAATCAAGAAAGACACATTACTTTTCATGCTGTCAACGATAAAAAATATTGACACAGGCAATTTACCAATGGAGAAATGAATTTTTATCAATTATTTAAATAACACTTCGTAATCTGCAGACCGATAAAAATTTACATGTAGACAGAATTCGTAATCAACGTGAAAAGCTGTATTTCCGTACTAATTTAAAAGGGTCACAAGCGCGACACTAATTAAATTTCGCATTCAATTTGCATTCTAATACGTTTCCAGCAGAAAGACGTTACATCGTAGCAAATTGCAGAAGGCAAAAGAACGCTTACTACAAAATACACAGATCGAGGTAGACTGAATGGGGCTTCTTAACTAGGTCTCGACGTGCTCCCTGAAACAACCTCGATCATGTCGTATCGTATAAATAGCTAATTGATTACCTATCCTGCGAACAATACTTCATCAAAATTTCAATTCTTCTAATATTCCATGTACGATACGGTTAATTTAATATCCACTACGATGTTACCATCCAAGGCATGTCACGATATCTCTGGTACATTAAAACAAATAATCTCATCTAAGAAAAGCACAGTTTTTCAATAAAAGAAATAAAAGGTCAAACAATTTTTGCAGACACGTGTTACAAGCCATGCGTAAATTTCTAACTGGCTAAGCAATACGGTTTACCTTCGTAGGGTGTCGACGAAGATTGTTGGTCCTTCGAGGCGTATGAGAAGCAAGTATCCAAAGGACTAAGCGAACGATCGTTTCCTAAACGAATCGAAGCACGAATTAACGCGTTCGGCGCTCCGCTACGGGGACAATTCCTTCCAGAGTGGATCTTGTCTTCCGTCGCGATACCGCGATATCATCTTCCTGCCGGTTATATGGCACAGCGAACACCACTTCGAACTCCCGCTTATCTTACGTGACCGTGAGCCCTCGCCAATGATCCTGAAATAATTGCAAGCGAAAAGATTCGACGTTTTCGATGAAATCAACTAAATGCGAACAGTCGTCGGTGCGGTTCGACGCGAACGAGAAACGAAGGTACGAACAGGGCGAGGTAGACAAGTTTAATATTCCGAGGAATCATGTCTGTTAGCTAAGGTGAAAGACGATCTGTATGGGAAGTCTGCAATCTGTTTTAATTGAATGTAATACGAAACGTTGCACGACCGTTGCATCGTATAAAACGGTTGAAAAGGACGTTTATTAGTCGCGATGAATTTTAAATTGAAATGGCCCTTCGTTTGAACGCCTCCTTTGAGGGAAATGCCCTTTGAATTCTTGTTAAAGGGAATTCCTTTGCGAAGAAATTATCACCGGTCGTTTGAAGAGAGGGAGGGGTTCTGCTCTTGTGTAATCAAAAACGCGAAAATGGGACAAGTGGCTCGTGGGTTGTACATCAGCGAATCTTGCGTCTGAATACGTCTGCACGACTCTCGAGCCTCGGTGGCGTATAATTTCGTACACGTTCTGGTTCGAATATCCGCGTGTAATTAAACGACTGATCGACGGATAATGTGTGCGACGATATTGCATACGTGATATCTATTTTGCGTACATAGATATTTACGTGGAAAAGATAGACTGGCTGCTTGCCCAAAGTTCATAGGTTATCCAAGCCATCCAATGCGACCCAATGAAAATTAAGTAAAATGTCGATGAAACGTCTTATATTTTTTGGAAAAGTTATTCCGTTACGCGTTTGCGCGTACGGTTCATGACTTGATTAAATCGAATCGAATGATCTATGACAGGAATCTTTTTTGGTTTCAGTCAGCTGTATCAATAATGATCAAAATTGAAGCACCTGTTGCTCGAGATAGCGTGTGGAATCACCGCAAGAATTTTCAACGGAGAATTTAGTAACTGACTTTTAATAATTTTTATTTGAAATAAATACCAGAAATTAGTAGATATTACTTTTAAGAATAGTCTTTGGAATGATTGAAGGAGCAATTTGAAATAAGAAGTTTCGTAGCGAATAATGCAAAAATTCTTTGCATTGTTAGTAGAAATGTAAGCATAACGATATTGTTTCGTAGTATAATGTTAATAGAATTCTGAATACATACACCGATTAACCGCAAACTTTGATTTTCATAGGTTTCTTTCGTTGGCTTCAGTTATTTTAGCGTAGATATAGCATCGTGTCGAAGTAGAGAGATTACTCGTGATTGAAAAGTAAAGTAACATTTATCTAACACGTGCACGCAGAAAATTCTATTAATTATTCAACATAACAAAAGACAAAATAATTTCACAGCTTAAAATCAATCCATTCCAGAGTCACAAGACATTTCAGTAGATAGCAACCCTAATGATCAGATACGTCTACTCATAGTAGAACGTTACTTTCACTATACGTCCAACACTTGTTTAGCGTATCACAAACTGTACAATTCCAGAAGACAATTAACAAATTCCATAAAGGAACAAAATTTGTTAATTAGTATTTATCACATATTCATCAAAATCACCATTACGAGGCTACAGCGTATTATTTCTGCAGCGCCCTAATAGCAACAGCGGAAAGAAAACAAGCGAGAAAGGAAGAAACAAGCGTGCAATTAAAATATCATACGCAACTTTAACTGAATAAAAAAATAGAATATCCAGTTAGAAAAACCATGTACACGCTTTCATTATTTCCGATCGTACACGAACTTACCTATACGCTTTGAGCAATGTCGAAACTACGATAATTTATACGAACACTACAAGCACAGCCATGCGGCAAATAAATCCGTACGATAATCACAAATATACGAGAGAGACGAGGATACGTGTTCGGAGAAATGAGAAAACAATTGAATTATACCCTCGTAAATACGTACACAACTCGTTAGATGATCCGAGATACTCAACCGTTCGAAGAAACCGGAAACTCGACGAAGGGAAAGGGATTAGCACACTGGGTTCAACGATTTGCGCCCGTTAGTGTCGATTACCGTCACTGTCGTCGACTCGAATCGGTGTTCCTTGCCGAGTATAAGTAATCACTGCACCATCGGCATGGCTGTGGACGAATCCACGTAGGGAACGACGATGCGGTGTAAGCAGATGCAGTGGTTGCGACTACGCTAGCGACCCGTGTCGCGCAATCGGGTAGAGGCGAAACGCGGATCCAGGTCGATCAATATGACGAGTCAGCAGTCGTTGCCTCGTGCTCGTGTTGCGGCAAGTACGCTGAACAACCGATAGGAACCACAGAGATGGGGAAAAATAAAGAGGGAGCGCCACGTTTGCGCCGTGGAGCCGAGCCTTCAGCGTTTCATTTCCGTTATCGCGCTTCCGGATTGGTTCGGCTTGGGTCTTTCAATCTGCCGTCAGGATCATTTTATTTTCATTATCATTTTATTTACTCCTACATATTGCTGTTTCTCGACCTAGAAGTTATTAGTTCGTTAGAAGAATTGTATCGTGTCGTTAGTAGATTTTCTTTAAATTATTTATTGATATAGACTTGAAATTTATATCGTAACCTGTTCACAGTGGATCGCTGAAATTTTCCCGATTAGAACGAATCCAAACACGACGTAATTTGGTGTTGAGTTTCGGCCACACCCAAGTACTTGCATGGTACCGCCAACAAGTTTTTACTCCAAAATTGTACGTGGTGTAAATCATTCCAACGATTTCGTGTAATTAATCTGGCCATGTTCTCTTTATTGTAAGAATGTTTTGTTGTGTTGCTCTTCTCTTATGAACTGGAAACATCTGCAAACCAGAGTAAATTATTTTTTATGGAACGAGAACGATTTGAATCAAAATCGAGAGTTCAATGCCGCTAAAGGGAGCGCTGCAATCTGTTTCTAAAGCCTATTGATAAAGCTGTGAATGAGGCGAAAGTAGGAATCAGATTCTAGAGCCTCAAATGTTCGGATCTCGAAGCTATATTGAATAATTGATATCGACATAAGATAATTCCGTTCATATACGTACACATACACACATATATATCGGTAAAAAAGGTAGAGACGCTGCGACAGCAATAAATTCATTGGAGCGCTCCATATCGAGGATAGAAACAGTGGTTTCGGTTAGTAGTGTCTAACAACCCGAAGCTGTCAAATAGATTTTACTGCTCAGTTAAATTTGGATAATGCAACTATAATACAGTGTTATAATGTGTTTACGAAACTAGTGAATATAATTGTAGTTACATGCGAACAGTATTACTACAAAATATAAAGGAGTTTGCTAAATACTAAGATGTCTTCCCTCCAAAAGTCGATTTTGAAATCAAAACTACCACCTTCGAGTGTGAACTTTGGAGTCGGATCAAGGTGAGTGGATTGCAGTTTGTACAATGAGGATGCCATACAAAATCCTCGGAGAAAAATAATTTAATGGCAACAATATTCTAAAATTAATTCAATAGCGATAGACCCTTCAAGTCTTTCATTACTGAACATTTAAATTTTTCTAATCCACAGGGTTAACAAGTCAAAAGGGTTTCAACGTAAGAGAGATTATGATCCTGTTAAGTGGGTCCCATATTTCGATCAGTCTGAAGATGTAAAAATAGGAGATGACACATTTCATATTTATATTAAAGGCACAGAAGGTCCGACGTTAGTATTGTTACACGGAGGTGGTTATAGTGCACTAACATGGGCAGAATTCACTGTAAGTATTAATAAAGCTGAATAATGTATGGATAAAGAATGATGAGCACCTAAACTTCTATGTTTCAGAAATCAATTATGACTATGGTAGTCTGTAAAGTTATGGCAATCGATCTTAGAGGTCATGGGGATACTTATACATCGAACGAGGAAGATTTATCTGCGGATACATTAGCACAGTTAGTAAATTTCGAAATAATTACAAATATCAATCGCGTAATATATATTTCCATACTTTAATTATTTCTTTCTGTCATTAGGGATGTTGCAGCAGTTATAAAAGCAACAACGGAAGATAATCCTGTAATCCTAGTAGGTCACAGTATGGGTGGTGCAGTAGCGGTTAGAACTGCATCGTTAATCACAAATCTGTGCGGATTAGGAGTTATTGACGTTGTTGAAGGGACAGCTATGGATGCATTAACATCTATGCAAAGTTTTCTAAGGTCTCGGCCATCTAGTTTTGGTTCTATTACTCAAGCTGTGGAGTGGTGGTTAGTATCTTTTATATTTTTACAAAAAATGTTGATTGCAGCTTCTTAATGTCCGTTGTGTATTTTTTGCATATCAACAAAACTTGCTATTCTAAACACATTTTTCAGAAGGAAGGCATATTTTTGGCTGATCCTGTACAAACTAAAATGTTTTTTTTGCTTCTTTAATATATTACCTGTTTGTATTGTATAATCAGAAACAAGATTATAGAAGAATGTTTCTAATTATCCAAATTTTAGTGTACGAAGTGGCCAAATCCGTAATGTACAATCAGCAAAGGTGTCAGTTCCTGGGCAAATAAAAAAGTTAGTATATGTATAAACATCGCAACAATAATGATATTGTTGTTTGTATCTTTCTATTAACATTGTTACACTTTCTATTACTGTAGCAGCGAAACTAATAAACTCGCTACTCATGATATTGATACTCTATCACAATCATCATGTGAGTGTAATTTAGAAACAACACTGCGAGAAGATATTATACAAGAAGAGGAGTCAGTAAATATGCCACCACCACCTTCCCCTACCAGCACTACTGTTAATAGAAAGTACATATGGAGGATAGACTTGTCGAAAACTGAGCAGCATTGGATTGGATGGTTTAAAGGTCTATCAACAGCATTTTTAAATGTACCAGTTCCAAAGGTACTATTGCTAGCTGGTGTTGATAGATTAGATCGAGAACTTATCGTCGGACAGATGCAAGGTACAATGCTATAAACATTTAAAATTGATGCTAGATATTTAAAAAGTACATTAAAATAACATGTTTTGCTTTGTTAGGTAAATTCCAAATGCAAGTACTACCGGCATGTGGACATGCAGTACATGAGGATGTCCCTGATAAAGTAGCGGAAGCAGTAGCTACTTTTATGGTTAGACATAAATTCGCGGAACCAGCATCAGAATTTCCACGGTAAATACTGTAACATGCAATTAAATACATAGTAAAGTGTGTGATATTTTATAATATATTACTTACAATTTTTATTATGTATTTCAGAACATTTCCTGCTTGTTAAGGTTTATGTAACATGGTACAATGGGCGCTTTCTTAAGTAACATAATTACAAATAAATCCGATGAATTAGTTAAAATGAGCATTTTATTTATTTAAAAAAGATATGTTTACAAAATATATATGAAATACGTATGTAAATAAAAATATTATCTCGACAAGAAAAATAAATTTGTTCGACATGAAAAATGTATTTGTTAAAAATAAATTTGAAAACGTTTATATAAAAGACGTAGCTATATAAAATATGTACAAATTCACGCGCAGTGTAACGTATCAAATCGGAATACAAATATTTCTCTGGCTATATTGGGATGCTATTTTCACGAACACACATTTGTAGACAAAAATAATGCTACTTTTTTAATACAGTAACATTTATAAATTCATCTTTTTTATTCATGACTTTCAATTAAAATATTTTATGTCGTGTTTGAAATTGCAATATTTGAGCGCACGTATTATATCCGCTCTGCTAAAGCAAACCCAAAACTAGTTAAACATTTTACAACGACACATGAAGCTCCTGCTCGACCAGCCTTTAAATTAGCAACCTTAAAATATATTATTTTATGATATAATAACTTTTTACGTATTCTAAAATTATATCGTTTTATGTAAATTTATTCTTACCGGTTCCCACTCGTTAAGATGAGGATCGTATGCTTCAACAAGCGTGAGATACTGTTGACCATCGTAACCACCTACAGCCATAAGTCTATCACCAAGCACACAAACACCAACTGCATCTCTCGGGACGCTCATTGGTGCTACCATGGTCCACGTATCCGTCTTAGGGTCGTACCTAACGTGTTGTTATTTTGCGTGTCAATTACTAACATTCTGTCATACAACAGTCGAAAGAATCGAGGACTCATCGGATTCGGTAGTTTTAACCTAACCTAAACACACATACCGTTCAACGCAATCAAATCTGCTAGCATTAGGATTAGTTGAAGGTGCATCGTGACCACCTAATGCGTAAAGACATCCGTTAACTACTCCTACGCCTACACCTCCGCGTCGCTTTGACATTGGTGCGCATGGTATCCATTTATTTGTGTGAGGGTCATAACATTCAACAGTGTTTAGACATGAACTTATATCTCTCCCACCTACAGCATATAATCTAAACATATGCATTTTTATAGCAGAATATATAGCATAAGGCTATAACTATATGCATAGCTGGTTACTTTCAGACTTACTTATCATTTAATACAGCAACACCAACAGTAGACCTTTGCATGGACATAGGAGAAACTGAACTCCACTGACGCGTGGCTGGATCCCACCTTTCAACAGTATCAAGAAAACTCCAACCATCATGACCACCAACTGCATATAAAGGTCTACCTAATACTGCTACACCCAATCCATGCCGATGAATGTTCATAGGGGGCAATGGACTCCAAGTAAAAGTTGAAAAATCGAAACTTTTAACTGTATTCAATGTTTTCAAACCATCCCTTCCACCAGCAACTATTAATTTCTTATCGATAATAGCAGCACCAAATTGGAGTCTCCTACCATTTATAACAGCTATGGATTTCCAAGCATTATCACGCAAAGAAAACGCATCTATAGAGGTAGCACCTAGCAAAGATAGTAACAAAATAAGTAATTAATATTCATTTTAATTACACCTCCTATTCGTATTACCCTTATTAGCATCCATTCCTCCAACAGCCAGCATATGACCCACAGTGGCTTTTCTAGGCTTTGTACGTCCTGATTGAAGTAATGGCCTGCGTTCAGGTAAAAGGTGATACTTCAATGCTTCCATAACTAAGTCCTGAGCCATTCTTTGATCTTTGAACATTTCATTGCTTTCAATATTGTCTGCTATAAACTGTACAAATATAACAGAATTACTTCAAATCGTATCATAGTCTTTATAAATGTAAAGTATCCAACTCACCGCTGGAGACAACAGGGGTAATTTTACAAGGCTTAATAACTTGCTTGCATCTTTTTGTCTACTTTCTGGATCATATTCCAACCATGTCATTAGTGCCTGAAGTTAAATGTTACAGTAATAGTTCTTCTATCACTTCTCATGCCTTGTGTTTAATCAGACATAATCATTGAAAATAAATTATCTAAATTTTTGTTCAACATTCTCCCTATATATAAATAGTATGAATTCTTACATGAAAAATAGTCTCTTCCGAAGGAACATTTAGATCTTCTGATTCTAAAAGTTTGGCAACTTCATTGGCAGATAACGATAAAAATTCTTGATTTTTTGTAACTTCCATAAAATGTTTTGTCGTATATGCATGAGCATAATCTAATAAATCTGAGCAACCCTGTGTATCGGCAAACATTCTTATTCCTAAGCAATTACTTGGATGAAGTTGCTTTCTGAGAAATTGACAACAAGCCTTAACAACTGGATTTAATTGTAGCAAACATGCTGTTGCTAGAAGAGTTTCTACATTATCTTCCCTTAACTCTATACAACCTATATTTAAGAGAATAAAATCAATTGTTTCATAATATTTTTTCAAGCATTTAAAAATATCTCCACTTGTATTATCATTAGCCAAATAATACCTGTATAACAATAACAGACTAAAGCCCACAACGCATTCCCATCGACATCCATTAATTCAACTTCATCTTGTACGGATTCTCTCAGAGAACTCGTAAACATGGCAGCGAAATATTCTGAACCAGCACTAAGCACTAAACGATGTGCAGGAAAACGTCTTTTCCCTAAGCAACAAATAAAGCAATCGATATACTTTTTACACTGTTTGGATAATCATGAATCCTTTGTTCCAATCCAGAATCGAGATGACTCATTGCTCAGCAAACAAAAGCCACTGAAAAATAAAGGAATCTACCTATGACATTATTTACCTGCAATTAATATGACATCTGTCAATTGTTGATCATGCAAATATTTCTCCATAACTCTGAGGCTGTTCTCCGCGTGTTCCGACACGCGGAAATTTTCATCCTGAGAAATACTGGATACCATACTCGAGATGCTGTGTCCACTGGCAGACGCTTCTTTGTTTGAGAATAAAAGTTCGTGCTCGGCTTTGTTCAATCCCGTTCCAGTATGGCTTGACTTCGACATTTTCGCAAGGGATGGTTTCGACGATTTTCCGCAGAAAAACACTACGTTAAATTACTTCAAGGCACTTTCTTGCTTCACGGCAGTATTTTAATTTCCACGCGACGGACAGCTTCTTGTGCACTCAAGCTTAACGGTAACGGAGCGTTTGACGCCACGCTTCACCTTGACAGTTCGAGATGTAAAACTGGATGTAAACAGTGAATCGCGTTGAGGTACGGTGAGTGACCACCTCTGTTCGTTTCATGGGTCAGTGTACTCTGTTTACTATTAGATTTGTATACGAGGTGAATACAGATAGAAAAAACTAATATTATATTTCATAATGTAATAAATGATCCTACTTTTTTTTTGTAATTTAAATCATAATAAAGTTGCTTGTTACTTTTAGCAGAAGAAGATTACAAGTGTTCCTTTTACTTTAACGAAGATAGCATGAAATCGACTGCGTCCTTTTGTAATAGAAATACATCGAAAAGGTATGTCCGCGTACTTGTACATGTTCATTATTAATTTCATTTGTTGCTGAATTTTGCTTTAATACCGTCAATATCTGCGATTGATTTGTATAAACAGTTGTCGAGCCTAAGTTTTAGGTTATAATGTCGTAATGGTTTTATTGTGCGGACAATAGCATTCGAAAGTGAGTGCACGTTGCACGCATGACTCATTGAAAATGCAGTTTCACATAGTGATTCATTCGTAGCTAATGTAACTTAGGGAACATTTCAAAGAGAAAAATATTCAGAAAGTTAGGATTGCGTTTTATTCCACTATATATTATAAATATATTCCTTTTTAGGTAACACATTTTTTTCATTGCGTTCATTCCTCTAGAACAAAACATATTCCATCTCGAAGATAGGGAATTGTAATATCGAGACATAATATACACGACACATTGTATAAAATAACATGACATACGTATAAAATTGTGTACATGTGTTAATACACATAAGTTAGAAATTATATGACACATCAATACGTAACAATCCACTATATAGTTATTGCTTTTCCTTAAATGATTATATTCCATTAGATTTTAACACAGATATCTTATTCCTACTTAAGATTACCTATATTTCAAATTAGTTCTATTGAATCATTTTAGAAAATAATTAATTGTAGATTTATGTATATAGCAATTCATGTATAATACAAAACTGTGTATTATAGAACTTTCCTACAATGACTTTGGCATATCACAGTTTTGTTTCTACATGTAAATGTTATTCGATAAAAAGAGATACGATATCATTCTTAAATGTATATAGCCTTGTATTATTAAAGTTTCCAGTAGAAACATTTTTGTAATCATTCTCGGTACATTAATACTTTACGATTCACACTATATAAACAATAACATCATTGTTATTATTATATATGTATATTTTCTACATACCGAAATATAATTAATAAAATATTGCATTTAATTTATTAACAGAAATAAAGTCAATCATCTATCTTCATTAACACATTAACACAATATTTAAAGGTGGCAGCATTCAATTGCAATGCTAAAAAAATGCAACATAATAGTTTTGTAAAAAAAGAAAAAATACTTTAGACGACAAAATTGTCACTATAATACCGAGTATCTATGGAGCCATAATATTTATCTAATACATTATTGTCCATTAACGTACTATATACAGATTGCTCCCTCGCATGTTTGTTCCGATTTCGATGACAATCCCGTACTTGATCCAGAAAACGACCCGTAAAAGGGTCTTTTCCGACAACAACAAAAACGATCTAAAAGCTCTGATAAATCATTTTTGCCGGCATCGTCTCTATAAAGACCACTAGACGCTTCGTCTGTGCACGCTGCGATAAAAGTTTGTAAATCATTTTTCGGGAAACCATCGCGATAATAAATCTTAATCGTATCGTAAGCGTCCATTATCACAGAAATGAATAAACTTAAAACCACGTATATATACAATGATATGAACGTGTATAAATAGATCCTAGAATACCACCACAACATCGGTGACTTAAATGATGTTATCGTAAATGTGGCAAACATGTCGTCTCCGTTAATGAGAGCAAAGAGACATTCGGAAGTAGTGGCCAGTGATCTAAATTTAATATGATATGGGCCTAAAATTAGCCAGCCGCAAAATGTGAAACCAGCGTAAATGAGAATCGCGCATAGCAAAAATCGTGCCACCTTAGGTGCTGCTTTTTTTAGCGTTAAAATAACAACGTTATATGTCTTAAAGAAACCAAGATATCGCAATACACCGAACCAGACGAGCAAATTGCCTGTGCCAAGGAATATGCTGCACACATTCCAGTGATCACTACCGAATTGTTTTCGTTCGATTTGTTCTTTTATGGCTGAGCCGATGATAATCAAAAAGTCATTCACGATAATCATAACGTACCACAAATTTAAAAATTCTAATCTGCCCTCGAAGCTCAATGTTTGGCCATACGTCTTTTTGAAGAAATTCATTGTCTCAAATTTTAGTAATTGTGCTCTGTATATAGCTCTGGAGCATAAAATGAGAGACATAGTGCAAATTAAAATTACGAGTAAATTTAGCAATGTCCTCAAAGCTGTTTCAATGCGATTATCCATAATATAACGCGTATCGCCTTTACATTGCAACCTCTTTGGTTCAGCGTCCAGTGAAAGCAACATTTGTCCATCGAAATCACGATTATCAAATTCAATTACTATTTTAAATTGGTAACAATCAGGTGGAGTCATAGGCCCAGCAGCTTTTAAATTGACTGTTTTCAAAGCAAATTTTAAATGAGCCTTAATGAGTGCTGAGAAATTTACATTAACGTTCTGTTTAGACAATAAAAACCTAGATTTATTAAGTTCAGTGTAGTTCTGATGAGTTATATTTATGCAAGTTTCTACGATTTGTTTATCAAGAACATAACTTTCATTAAAACCAAATATAATACCTTCTTTGTATTGAGTCAAACATAAAACAACAGGACCTACTGAATTGTCTTCCGCAGTATGTGAATATGATCCGATCGCATTACTAAGATTATAGTAGCCGTTTAAGGCATAGTCAATTGTACTGTAAAAATCGTCTCGTTTATATATTGCCAGAGGTCCTGTTGCTGGTGGATAAGCAGGTACCTAAAAGTAAACAAATTTTTTATTTATATAATTATGTTTCAATGTTAATGGATACTGTGCATGTGTGACGTCTAATATAAATAGCTATGGAATATATTACCTCTTGAGTAGCATCCCATCCTCTGAGAAATAGATGCGAGAAAGTTATTCGATTATCCCAAGAATAATTTACATGCATATAGTTGTTATGTGCAAATAGACATAGCTGAGTTGTGACCAGCAGAATTTTAATCACTTGTACAGCAAATTTGTATGGTAACCGACGCTTTGCTTGCCATTTCTCAATGGGGTTCATAAAGAAAAATTTCAGTTTTCTACGCATTTTTTCCTCAGCGTAAAATGTCATATCGTAAGGAGATTGATCTGGTAATGCGGTTTGATTGTTACTAAAAACACAAAATAGTTCTCAACAAATGTTTTGAATTACTTTGTGATTTAGCTACAATATTATAATATTAGAATATCCCAAATTTTACAGTTAATAGTTTCACCATAACTGTTATTTATTGCTTTCTTTGGATCATAGAATGGGCAATAATATTTTACACTTGTACATGAACAATATAAAAAAATTTATCACACTAAGTGCCGATGATTTCCACTATATAGATTACATTTGAGCAAATAATTTTCAAAGCATTTCATTACTGGCTTTATCTACTCTTAAAGTACTTTTTATCTTGTTCGTGACAGTGAACATGATTAGAAAAAGAATACCACCATATATAAGAAGAATATTTGTGCAATAATATAGAACTGAATAATGCGGTAGAAAGATGCGATATCGAGTGTAAAATACCACCGTAAACGATAGACCAGTTAACAAAGAAAAGCCAGTGATATAAGAGTCACGAGTTAATGCCTAATACAGATTAAAGATCATACGAGAAGCAGCGAAGAAGAAACTAAATACGAATTATCATCGGATAGTTCAATCAAGGTCGAACCTTTAAATAATATGATAAACTTACGAACCTTGGACTGACATTTTCGTTAAGCAAATCATTCTCAGCAGGCTGTTCGTCTTCGCTGTCAGGTCCATTGCTCCACGAATGATTTCTGAGGACATTACCTCTGGATTCTTCCCTCGTATTCCTCTTATTTGATTCTGTCATTTTTCGTGGTTCTGTTTTTGCTTATTTGGAACAGCCACACAAGACTAGGCTTCAATTGTTAATGGAAGACAATTTATCCCGCGGAATTGTCATCCCAGTTTCCGACGGACGAAGAGGAGGCGAGTTGTTCACATGCGTTGATCTGTGTAGTAACACGATAATAGTTACCGAATGACATCAGTTTATGTCGCGTGACCGTGCGCTGTGTAATAAACGAAAAACAACGTACTGATTTGTAATACGCAATGAAAGGCGATTGGGACGATTTCACGTTGTTAACAGTGGCCATCGCAGGCCACCCACTTCACGTACCCAGCTTGACTGATCGGCGCGCTCCTTCGGCCACTTCTGAAACCAGCTGATTTAGTAGTGGGGGCAAATGGCGGGCAGAGTATTAATCGTTCAATAGTCAAATTAACGTGCGTTATCGCGTGAAAATTCGGTCTAACTACGTCTCAACGTATTTGCACGAGTGCATAGTCGTTGTTGTATGTAAAAGTGAAGTCATCCGCAAGCAACCGGAAGAAACTGTGCAAACAGTCGAAAACGAGTGTTTTCAAGGTTGGCAAATGTTTAACTTGGCTATCGAACTTCTTTCAACCGCATCTAAAATTTCGCTTAGTATCTTATCGTCGAATGTTATTTAGTAATTCATAATATCGTAAACATGTATAATGCGTACGAGTTCTATAAATCATTGTTTCAGAAATGTATGCAAATAATATGAAAACAGGTGTCTGTATGATGGGGTTATAATTTTCATTCATATTTATTAGGTGCATAATAGAGAGAGCGAGACGGAGAGTGAAATGGTAGACAGGCATTTTCCCGCCTGCTCGTCAGACTGCGGGACAACAATGGTGGAACTTGAAATCGCCGGAAGCAGGACGAACGCAACGAATGGCCGATGACCAGGAACACAAGAGCGAGCCACGCGCAGCATTCAAAGGTAAGTGGACAACAGCATTTTATCCTTCTTCACGTCACTCGACGACGAGATGTAAGCAAAGGGAACGACACGACGGTAAGCGAGATTGAAAGCTGGCGAAGCGTGATCCGAAAGTCCTCGATCGTTCGATGGAATTCAAAGTAATCAATTAGTGGTAGACGAGTGGCAAAAGGGAATTTGGTTGGCACGACAACACACGCGGACAGAGTCCGCGTGCAGTGATCGAATAACAAGGGGGTGGGTGCGCGCACGTTCCTCATCGGAGGATCGGCGCGCGTTGTCGGTGTACGTTCTGCGCCAGCGTATTGGGCTTCGCAACACACACGAGTGGTGCGTCCTGCCGCGCGCGCCAAGTGCCTAGGAGAGGAAGCGCAGCGACGAAGCCGAGCTAAGCTCGGCCTTCCTCGACCAGACCGTAGGCGCAGTCTCTCATCGTCAGTCTTTCTCGTCCCCAGGCCCGAGAGAGAGCACGCTTTCCGGGGGGTCAGATCTATCTTGGAGTGTGTCCAACCCTCGTCTCAACCCTCGACTGTCCTCGGTCACCGACCTGACACGTCGGCCCGTTCTCTCGTTGTTCACGCGTTCACCCGCACGGTGCTCTGTGGTGCTGTGTGGTATCCACCAGAAGTGTATCGTTCGCGCGTTGCAACCGGTATCGTCGCACAGCTTCAGAATAAACACACAGCCTTTTCTCATTCTTCTCCTCGCTGCTCGCTCCCGTTTCGTAGTACCATAATCCAATAGCCCGCATTGTTCTCTCTCCTCGCATCGTACGTGTACATTAATTATCGCAAAGTCGCGTCGCGCGACTGCACGCGAGACGAGTACACACCGAGAGAACCGCGATTCAGAAGCACGATGGATCAACAGCAGACGGAGCAGCAACAGGAAGCCATACCGGACGTGGTCGAGCTGAACGTGGGCGGTGTGTTTTACACCACCGCTTTCACCACCCTTATCCGGGGGAGCGATTCTTATTTGTCAAATTTGTTTATGGGGAAGATGCCGTTAGAGAAGGATGCTAAAGGGAGATATTTCTTGGACCGTGACGGGGTACTCTTTCGTTACGTTCTCGATTATCTGCGCAATCAGGAACTCGTCCTGCCGGAAGGGTTTCGAGAGAAGGAAAGGTTGAAGCAGGAGGCGAATTTTTACGGTCTGCCTGGCTTGGAACGTGCCATTGAGGAGAGCGGGACATCGTCCGGTTCCCTGACCTCGTCGGGAAAGAGAGCACCCGGATACATAACCGTCGGTTATCGCGGAAGCTTCGCGTTCGGTCGTGAAGGCCTGGCTGACGTTAAGTTCCGGAAGCTGTCGAGGATCCTTGTATGCGGTCGAGTAACCCTCTGCAGGGATGTGTTTGGGGAGACTCTGAACGAGAGTCGTGATCCGGATCATGGCACCACGGATCGTTACACGTCCAGGTTTTTCCTCAAGCACAGTTCAATCGAGCAAGCCTTCGACATGCTTCAAGAGCAAGGCTTCAGACTGGCCGGTAGCTGCGGTTCCGGCACAGCTGGAAGTAATTCGGAACAGCTGAAACCCGGAGTGGACTCCGAGGAGAATCGTTGGAATCATTACAACGAGTTCGTCTTTGTCCGCGAGTAAAAACCCATCTCTCGTTCTTCCTTGGTCTGAATTAGCTAAACGAGTCGGTCGTTGGAAGTAATCGGTGTCCTCTATCACGCGGTCGACGAAGAACCGATTCCACCGGGATTTAAATGAAACTCTTCGATTCTTTCGTCGCCAACGACGGTTTCAAAGTATTGGCGGACTCGAAGATTTTCCTTTCACGAACTGAGATCGCAACCGGTAGGGTAAAGAGTAGATGAATTGTTTCGTCGTTACTGCGACCATTGTGTATGTACTATTCAAACTCATCGAGCTATTACTAGAACGACAATGTCACGCATTCCACTTTAGAGATATTCTATGTTCTCGTTTCTTTCACGAACCGGATCTGATAGGGATTGGTAACGAAAGGATCACGTAACGTTGTCGTTACTTGGATTGAAAGTTCGTTTATGAGCGGCGAGGGGGAATCTTTGTTGAAATTAGCTGATTTATCTCCAACACGTGTACTTCTCAATGTGGATGTTGAACACCGGTCGAAGCACTTCGGAGATGAAACAAAGCCGGGTTCATCTTGCTTAATTCTGCGGTAATTGGCAGTGCTATAAAGGCCAAGAGGCAACAGAAACTTGGTACACGACGAACAGAGAATTACAACGGATCGTCGGGCCTTCGAAAGTTTGTCTCAACGTTCGATTAGTCGAAGAAGAGTTCATAGAAAATATCACTGCTATGGGAAATAGAAGCCTTAACGGTGACATTGGTAATATTACGAATAATGATACGAAATAGATCGTACAATGGATGAAATCAAATATTTGATCGTCAAATTCGACGAAAATTTATACGAAAGACAGTTCCGTTCTCTTTTCCCCTTTTATTCGGTATTCAAATGTATTCACCACACATCAATTTTCCTTATATATTGAGCTTAACCGTTCGCCCGCTGAATATCAGATTAGCCCAGTTTGGCTAGAAAAACTTTCGCCACGAAGATATGATTTAAAAATTGTTGATAAGAAGCCATCGATGACAAAAGGACTCGTCGAAAATAATTCTTCGTTCCTTGTGCCGTATGAGGATGAACCGGCGGAACGTTTTGTAGAACAGATCGAAATGTAGTGCGTTTGATGCGCTTTTTCCGATTTTTCACTTGCTACATATACAAAAGAGATCTCTGGAGGGAAACTTTACCGAGACCAAGTAGAATAAACCAATCAATAATCGAACGTGTCTGACAATGGAATTATTTTAAAACGGACAGCAGAACAACTCGAAGAATCTAAGATTGAAGGATTAACAAGGTGGTCACCTGACACGTTTCTCTTCTAAATAATACGATAATACAACTCGTTCATCCCCGTTAATGTATATTATTATCATCTGGACCGAGGAAAGGAGCTACCCAAGGATTCAAGATTCAGCTTCGAACCATCGCTGGTCGACTGTTCCGAGGTTGAACTTGATATTGGACGGTTTGCTTGTGTCGCACTGGAATGGACCTCGTGTGTACGTATCGTGTGTAACGTAGATTGTGTGTACGTACAAGCCAACAGCGGTGTTGAACACATGTCGAGCGATTCGAGTAACGTGTATGTTGAAACGCCTCCTTTAAACGATTCTCTGTTCAACTTTTACTAGAACCGTATTCGAAATGGTATTCGTTCTCGCGTGCATAATAATCGTGCGATGTAAGAACGCAGATATACACTCGCTTTCGACATTTTCGTGTCGCGCGTAGTATGTCTGGCGCGTTTCTTACAACATGTCAGGCGGGAATAGTTGTATTTCTCATATGCTATTGTGGATATCGTAGCAGATTTCGCGTAGATGTTGTATCAACTAGAGTTCTTGAATGAAACGAGTTTCGAGTGTTTATCGGTGGAAAAACGAGCGAAACAAAACTGCCGTCGGCGTCGACGCGACGGCTAATCGAGGGGTGGATCTTCAGAGAATGATTGTTTCTATTTTTGAAAAAAGAAGGATCTCTAGTTGGAAGAGAAACCGTAGAAACCGTATTGAGACGAATAATAAGTTCTTCTAGTGTTCGAACGGTAAAATTAATTTGTGATAATAATGCTAACAAGTAGATTCGACGATCCACAAAAAGATCCACAGAATCTCAGAGTTGTTTATATAGTGAAGTTTTACTCCAGATTTTGTATCTGAAACGCCACCAATATTTCAAGATGAGCGATCGCGATGGCGATGAGACCAAGCAAACCATCTCGCTTGACAAATTCAAATATTCAGATCTAGAGAAAATCCACGCGAAATCTACTGCATCCAAGTGTCTTACGCGTCCTTTTGTTTGCTGTTTCGAACTTAACGCGCACAGATTGAATTGATACGGTTTCCGCGGGACCGTTCCTCTCCTAGCGAGACAATCTTATCATTAACTCACGTAGACATGGAATACTTTCTTCCAGTACACTAGCTCTTATTAGATTTCCAACAGAATTATTTACGATGTCACGTCGCGTTTGTTTCGAGCGATCTCGTAGCCGACCGCAGATGCGAGCATCGACTTGCAAAATAACCGTGTACAACATAGTCCGTACTGTAGTGGGATCGTAAATTCGGACGTAATCTCGAAGTCAAAAAAAAATAGTCGAGCGGAAAAGAAAAGGAACGAGGAATCGATGCGGCTCAGGCGATTATAATTTATCGTCGGTAGCGGGATCCATCGGGTGGAAAACATGCGGAACATTTTCATCTTCGTAACGCGTTTACGTCGATCGCTCGGTTTTGCATAGCTCTCCTGTTTTCCCGACTTCCCACGGTATTCTGGACAGCAGAAGGTGCATGCATAAAACACAGCGCGCGTTGGTTCAAGGTGCCAGAGATTTTCATCCGGATCACTGAAATTTAGTTGGAGCAAAGTCGAGCTTTTGTGCTCTGACAATTGCGCGGTTCATTGATAGCGTGCCCGATGTGTCAAAGGGTGCAAAGCCACGGACGATCGGGCCGGGAATTGGTGGAATCCGACGAGCGATCGACGACATTAGGCAACGGTTCGCCACATCGCGGAGGTCATTCTCCACAGATGGAAAACGTCAGTTGCACGTCGGATGGTCGTCGCAAACGTCTTTGGAGATCGATCAGACGCGCGTTTCGAAATCACCAGATTCGTCTTCCTAGGTGATCCTCTCAGAACTAAAAATTTTACATTTTAATTTCGTTCGATGGTCACGTCCAGGTGCATCAAGGGAATCGTGTGCAATTTTTTATCGAATAGACTACTCGTAAGATTTGACATATCACTATCGACGTTCCATTCGAATCACCATAGAATTAGGGATTGTAAACTCAATAGTTTAAACAGTACTATCTACTTAGCGAGGCGGAGTTCAGTTTGAAGGTGTGAAGTTTCTTGGAAGTTCTCTGTTGGATTATTTATCGTAACATTCTGTTCGTCTATCAGAAAGTTTAACGTACACTTGCAATAATTTTACAGTAAGTTTCGCGTATTGATCGATACATGGACTTGAAAGTATATATGAAATGGAACTTCGAACTGCTCGGTGATAAAGATACTTTGCATGGAATTCCATGAATCACGCAAATCCAATTGGCCACATTCCCAATTTTGATGTACCTGGCCTTTCGTATCGGGATCTCGAGGATAGGTTCGAAGGGATCTCTGATTCCTCGAGCGTCTCGATAGTATCGGTTAATTCGGACATCTGGTTCGAGCTCGCTTCATTCCAGTCGGGTCGTCGTGATTAAGAGTGAATTGCTCGAGGATATCGTGGCGCGATCTTCGAATCGACGAGGAGAACCGCGAGGAGGATCCACGAGATAGGATGGCACTAATTCGTAGATTAGAAGCGGTGTACCGCGACTTCGTTCTGAAAGGAGACGAGGTTCGAACGAGCTATTCTAGAGACCGATCGAACGAATAACTGATTTAACGATCTCACGTGGCACGATTCTTGGTGTTTGTTCGCTCGAACGAGGGATCTCCTTTCCATTCCGTTCGAAACGGATCCCAGCGAATAGAAAAAGTCTCGTGCACGTTTGACGAACAAACGCGCTAAAACGCGAACGCTCGCTTCGGGCACGCGGCCATGATTTTTTCTTGGAGTCCTTCGACCGTGACCAAGTGAATCGCGTCACTCGCGGATTTTCTTCGAGGGAAATCCGCCGATCAGAAACTTCCACAACGCGGTGTACCTCGAAACGAAAGTCTCGGGGTTCCTACACCGCGTAACACGAATTCTTTAACGGTCGGGAGCTTGTAACGCGTAGATTTATGGCTTTAATGCTAATGCTCGTAGCTAGAAAGGTTAAGGGGTTTGCGATAGAAATTGTAGAACGCCCTCATGCATTTCCATCGAGTCGTCCATCGATCTTCCCTTTCCATTTTCTCGAAGTGTTCGCGCGAACCACGTACGATGAGTCGAGAATTAAAAAGCTGTACACGAGCAATAGATTTAACCGAGCGCGAGGCTCTGATTTGTGCTTCCTTCTTAGTTTTCCGCCTACGTGTTTGTCGACGAGAGAATACACTTTCGTCCGCGTTTGTTCGTCGAACAAACGCGGGTTTTTAATGGTGTTAGGTAGCGTGTAAGGCGATGCTACACTTTGACGATACTGGATCACTGTACATGTATATACATAAATCGAGAGAGGAAAAATAAAAAAGGATGATACGACAGGAGGGTGGAATTATTTTTCCTCGAGGTCTGTCCTCATTTGTTACTGCTTTTTTTCTTCCGCCTGTCGAGTATTGGGTCAAATCGTACAACAGGGTAAACAATAACGCGAAGTGCTTGTGTTTACGAATGTGTTCGTACTTAAATTATTTTTTATCATGACATTTTAAGAATCAGGAGATCAATATATTTATATTCAGCAACTATACTCTTTTAGTCGGGAATGTTTATTAGAATAATATTTTTTTGTGTCGTCCGTACGCGAGAAATTAATTGAAACGAACGATTGGACTGTTTTCACACAGCCGAATCTATATTTGATCCCAATTCCAATTGATTGAATCTTTCCTCCGGCAATAACGTTACTTTTTTGGTACATATTCAGGAAAACGAGGAGTGTAGAATTACGTTTCAATTTTGTGATAACAGACACTTCCGAATTGCTGTGTAACCGTAAAATGATTAATATCTCCGCGCGAGCATTTTAATTAAATGGTTTAATTAAAGAGAGATGATACCGATAGTAATCGGTAGTAGTTAATTTTGCGACTCTTTAACAAGATGCTTAATATAATTTATTAATTTAAATGCAAGAAAGCGTAGGATTTAATTTCCCGAGGATGCACATTCCATTTGAGAGCCTCTATTATAGTTGCAAATAGCTTAAACCGTGGACGCTTCAGGGGACCCGATTATTTCTCAGAACTTTCTCTATGTTCTCCCTGACTCCTCTATTATTCTAATCTCTCGTTATTAACCAGAACAACGAAACGCCAATTCCTGAAGTTTGCCCTGGCAAATCGTCCTGCTTCAGTTCCAAACTCCTCTAAAACCTTTCATAGTTTTAGAAGAGCAATTAATACATCCAGCAGTTAATATCTCCTATGTACCGAATCGTACATCGCATTGTTAAACGTAAGTTGGAAGTTTTCACAATATTCACAGGCGTCGATCAAAGATTTCCACGGTACTCGTACATTTATTTATACGAATGTATAAAATGATGAATGAAAAACACGGAACCGCCTCTCAATTGAAAACAGCGTATTTACGGATCGTTGGGTAAGCGTTAAATATTTGAAGCCAGTTTATCGGAATTAAACTAAAATCCATGATAAAACTCCACGACAGCAATCTCTTCCGGAGCCGGTAACAGCGTTGTTCGGTTTCAGTTTCCACGGAATCGATATATTCTCCATTGAACAGTATTTTTCCCGCGAGTAGACACCCCGGGGTGATAATTTGTCCCGGAACCAGTGGACACGACACTGCGGTAATGGTGACATGTATCCTGGTACTCTCTCCCAGAGGGTATTCACGGGATTGGGATATTGCTCTTGGCGAGGCGTAGCTCCCCGTGAAAGAGGAGATTGCACGTTAACGAACGTCACCTGAAAGGTGTCGGATGTGAATTTGATTGGCAATCTGAATGAACCATAGGCTTTCTAGAACCTTTGCTTCGAACCGTGCGAAAATCAATCTGCAGCTTAGTTTCCATTCACGAGTCCCGTCTTGCACCGCCTTCGGATGATGAATAAATATCATCGATGTAAATAACACGGAAGCTCCGTTGCGACGGTCATTAGCATAGTATTGTATCCTCGAATCAGCTGGAGTATTTCGCTTTGCAATTTAACCGTTGTAACTCGAGGTTGCAACTGGTTGCATTGAACAAAAGCGGTTTCCTACTTTCCCCTGCCTCCCTCTCGTATTTGCGTGTGCGTTAAATTGGTTAATAAGACTTGAATGTTCTTTAGTGGTGATCCGGCGAATCGTTTCCCAAATTATTCCGTTCTACGTTCGCTCGTTTACTCGAATATACAATCTCTTGTTAAGTGATTCCTTGTAATTATGTTTACTCAAGTTAAAGGAGGTGGAGATGAAACAATCAGAAAATAATTAATAAATACTCCAAAGATTTCCTTCAGCAGAATTTATTCCGCTTAATTTATCGTGAAAGAAGAGGAAAATATTTAAGTCCAAGGGATTCGATATATTCACGGAGAATTTCATATGGAAGGGTAGGCTTAAGTTAGCTTACACGATCCCCAGCAGCCATCGGTTCATCAGGTTTATAGCCGCAATATCCTCAACGGTTGTACCAGGAAAGATTTTACAGTGATACAACACGTAGACTGAAAATTACCAATTTGATAACACGGAAGGTATCAAAAGAGGCACGATGCAACTTCGCTGCGTCACGTCTTCCAAAAAACTCAAGAGAACGAATCGAAACTTCCACGAGAGTAACGTTACGATAACTATTTAAAGGCTGTGTGAACGTTATATTTGTCGTCCAACGTTACCTGTCAATATTTTATTAACCATCAGTTAAACGATATCTTATCAACCATCCCGCAACGAGGTTACGAGCAAGGTTTATTTTCGCAGCTACGCAAATTGTCGGCCAGCCCTGGCTGGTAGTGGAATATTCGAAATTCCATTTCTGCGGGCATCCAGCGATTCATTACCTCGAATTTCCTTGGTCGGCTCTATATTATCCCCCACGGCATCTCCAATGCCATCCACCGTCCCGTTTCTCCAGCTGCGCATCGATCGAATCGGATAATTATAACGGCACGGTAACCGGCTGCGGTTTCAACGACGATTAGACGATTGACAATTTCCATACCGTGGATGCAGTTATACCCCAAACAGCCGTGGTCGCGTACGTAATTACGTCAACGAGCATCGTCCTTCGCGAGTAAGCGCAAGTGCGTGAACATAACTCGAACGCGTCTCAATCGGTCGATCGATAAACGCCAAACGTTAATTACTACTGCCCTACGACGCATTAAGTGTCGATCCGCAAATAATTCGCGCGAGGTTCATTTGGGTGAAGGTCCAATTTGTCCGCAGCCTCCCACGTCTGATTCGATTAAACGGGTCTACGCTCTTGTCGACTTGGGGTGGAATGTCCTCCAGTTTTCCCTCTCGCGAGTACCATATTGTAAGACGCGTTTATTTTCCGTTCGATGCTTCTCGCGATTAAAGTTGAACAGATTTTTGAAATCCTCGAACCGCGTGAGCTTCCACTCGAGGGAATGAAATATCTCAGATGAGAGAGAATTAGTATTCAACAAGTTAGAAGTGGCGCGACTTAGGGATTACTCCGTATTTTAGTAAAAGTGTAGGAACAAAAAATCCTGCTCGCTTCTCCTCGTTAACACCCGATGTGCATCACGCGTCGGCGTCCGCGTATAATATCGCGGGGAAATTAGCACTTCAACTGCGAGTGGCTCGGCAGTAAATTACTTTTGCAATTATTATTCACGGCCCGAGTCGACAGTCCGTGGTTCGTTAACGGGTACAGGTAAACAATTTCGGTCGACGTCGTGTTACCTTGTGGGTGGTATGTTCGTTTTTCCTCTTTTCAATGTTGTTTGACACGTAAAAAAACGGGACAAAGGCGTTCGTTGAGGGACGAAGGCCGTAGGGTGCGGAGCGTGCACGAACCTAGAGAAAAGAAGTGGTTAACGCGTATTGTCGTGGAGGTAGGTAACCGTGTTTCGGGTTGCTGGATCCGTCTGGTTCGATGGTTGACTGAATGTTCGTTCAGTTTGATCAATAAAAGTAGCGCGCAGGCGTCCTCCGCGGCTGGTACATGAAAGCCCTACGAGTCCTTGCCCCTGTATCTGTCTTTGATCAGGAATGGATAGATGATAAAGAAGGGATGAATCGCGAAGGAACGATATATAGCACCGATACCCGACACAGAAAGGAAAAAGAGAGTGGCGTGAATCTACCGTGGCGTAAGAAAAAGTTTTCTCAACTTTCTTGCCACTGTACGATCAACCCTGATGTTCATTTTGTCTTCGCCTCACTTTTTCTCCTTCCCTCTCTTGTTGTTTTCTTTTACCCCTATCTTCTATTTTATCTTCCCTCCCAGGCAAGCCTTTTACACGAAAGTAAGGGTTGTTTTGTCACGGCAAGATATTTCATTTCCACACCCTTTTTATCTGTTTGCGAAGATGTTTACGCGTTCGAAGGTAACGGCTGCCGCGGTATTACCAGTTGCGATGTCCGTACAGGGTTTTCATTCATTTCCGTAAGAGGAATTCAATTTTCCTGTTAAGCGCGTAAAGAACGGTCACGGTTCTTGTTTCCCATTGGCAAGGGGAACATTCCGTGGCAGTCAGACACTTCTCATTCCCCTTAACGACGCGTGAGATTCTCTTTTATTGTCGGACGTGCTAGTTGCGAAAATTCAGAGGTTCAAGTATTAATTACGGAGGTTGTTAGGATCGGTCAATGACCAACGGGAATACACAACGGAGAAATTCACTTCGAATCTTTTCGTTTGTTTTTTCCATGACCTAACCGAGCGTATTTTCCCGTTTCCTTCGTTCTACTACGGACGTCGTTAAAATTATTCATCTCGGCGCAGAGTATTCACCCTTTGTGAAATTTGTAACGGCAACCGTTTGCCCGAGGACTTTTGACTGCTCCATAGGGGTCGCGATAAATCCTGTTCCGGTTTAATGGCATCTAGAACATCAAACAGTGCTGCAAGTCTGCAATTTTTCTTATCGTCACTCGCGTCGATTTTAATTCCAACCCGGCCTATTTTCGTAACTTCTAACTCTTCTCGCTGCCTCTCACAGCTATGGATATGAAAATCATTAAACCCGTACGTCTATCGGTATTACCGCGGGAAGAAATCGTGAAACTTTCAATCGTCGGCAGGAGGAACCGTAAAACTTTTATACGGTTAATAGAGTAAGCATAAAA
This sequence comes from Xylocopa sonorina, assembly GCF_050948175.1. Classification (NCBI taxonomy): domain Eukaryota; kingdom Metazoa; phylum Arthropoda; class Insecta; order Hymenoptera; family Apidae; genus Xylocopa; species Xylocopa sonorina. The sequence continues at coordinate 5,708,098 of NC_135197.1, read as the reverse complement.
CGTTTACGCTCTTTGTACCGCGTGAACGATTTAAAAATGAAAGTAACATAAACCGTGAAACATGTATAAACGCGGGAGGGGTGTAAAAAGGTATTGTCGCGTTTAATATAAAATGAAACGCAGATCGCCGCTGATTTCGATGGCTGATCTTTAACGAACCGTCAATAAAATTGGCCGTGTCGGCTACCGGGCCATAAACTCGTTCCGCGTGGGTAATGCTCCAATTACATTCAGCAGCTCGGACGAAATTAATTAAATTCCGAGTAACCGGTACGGACGGAGACAAATTAAGCGTCGATAGAATTTATTCTAAGGATTCGCCGTGGCCAGCGCCGAGGTACCTGCCGTACAATGGCTTTAATTTAGTTTATACTGGGCTCCGTAACGTTTTATAGCGGGTCGCAAGATACGATCAGCTGGGGAAGGCTGTATCGCGATAGGGGTAACGGTGACACAACTGTGACCGGTTAACACAATGGGACAACAGCACACGATTTATCTTCGCGCCATGTCAGCCTCGAATATGTAAACGTAGTTTCAGCGACACGTTTTAAACGCGTCCGCGCCTCTTCAACCCGCGCTTGATCGCCTGGCTCAGTCGCGCGTCATTTACCCTTACGCGGGGCGTGTTGACTTTTTCCGCAATCCTGCGCTCGGTCGAACGGTTTGTTGAAAGGAAACGGGTGGCCGGTTCGATCGTGTACGCGAAATTACGCGGGATTTTCTCACCCGGAAATATCCATAGGCCACTGTGCCGTGAATGCATCCAACTTTTATTAGAAATTCTCAGCGTCCGTTATACCGTGAAAATAACACGGTCATCGTGAACAATCTGTCTGGGAAGGTTTACGCGAACGCGATGGAATTAGCGGATCGAGGTAAGAAGAATAATCAGCGATATCCCGGAAGGATTTCTCTCGACGGAAAGTTAAATGGAACTTTCCTGCGTGACTGCTGCAGGCGTTTAGTATGCGCCATGTTTTCGACTCGTCGCGAGGGGATGATTGAGATGTTAAGTTTTGGGGGGATGAGAAAGTTGTGACAGTGGCGCGTTTGTGGTGTTAAGGATTTGGGTTTCATTTTCACGAGTAACCAAAATTGAAATAATTCTAAGTCTATATAATATTGAGTAGTTCTGTTGGTACGTTCTGTTTGTTACTTATCGGTTATAGTATTTGCTAAGAACTTTTGGCTCAACAGTAAGTCAACCAAAAGTCAATAGGTATATGAAAACATCTTTACGACTAAGAAAACGAATTCATTTTCTTCTATTTTTCGGGAAAAATTCGCTAAAATTATTCAGATTTATAAACGAGTACGATAACGGGAAAACGTGTCCCAAGTGTCTAGAAGTTTGTCTCCAGTTATCTGTTTACATTCTTTCTCACGTAGTTTCTTGCACGTTACAATACGTCTTTTTAATACATTTGCGTCGTTTATAACAAAGCATCCTGAATTTCGCGTAGCGTTAAGCGAAATCCGTGGAATCGCTACGATTGATGCAAAATCAGTAGGAGCTTAGCGGAAGCACGTAAAGGGCATGCAAATAGACGGGACCCCTAAGTGAATAATAAATGTACCATGGTCTACCATCGCAAGCTATCGTGACAAGGGTATTTGGCGTAGAAACGTTTTCAATGTATCCAACGATTGGGTAAATCGCACTTGTAGAACGAGTAAGCTTGAACCATTTAAACGACGATCGATTTTCGTGTTGTTATCCGATTTAAATGTGCTTCGACGTCCCGCTTGAAATTCTGACACTCTTTCATCCATTTGCGCGTAGGCTCTGGTCCTTGAACTATATTTAATGGGATAGGGTAGCCTTGTTCCCTATTCGTACTCCGCTCCACGTTTTGACCTTTCTCTTAATGTCTCACGCGAGGGTGTGCCCTCGTTAAAATAAAATTCGATCGATTACTTCCACATTACCCTCGCGCAATGAGCAAGGAGTCGAGTGGTGATTAAAGAAGTTCCCTTGAACGAGAGATCCATCGTTCCTCTTATCTTCAACGGAGTAAATTCAGGGAAAAGTAAGATTAATTAATTCGATTAGAGCAAATGCGAATCGATAGAAGTTATAAGTTGAAGCAATCTCGCGGAGGAACGAGATTGCAATTTCTGTGCTGACTGCGCTATAACCGAGCGCCTTCTGTGGAAGTTATTTTCGTCGCGTTTAAAACCTGCACAAGCTAGCTTCGGTGGGATTAATTCGGAAGGAAAAAGAATGCGCGGGATGAAATAAATTTCTAATTTCTCCGTTGTGTCATCGTAAGCACTTCGTGCTCTCTCAGCGATACGTACGCTTCGTATAAACTACTTCCTCCTTTCGCACGGTGTTTTCTAACGCCCTCAGGGGTATAAATAGAGAAATATCCGTAGAAAATTACCGCAAGATACTTTTTTAACCCTGTTAAAACACCTTATTATGCCGCATACGCGGTACCTGTAACCGGAAGTGTGATATTTCCAGCGTGAACCGCCTACTTCTTTCTTTTTTTCTCAACATTCATCCACCCTTTAGGTATGTATGCGTAAGTGTCGTGGGATGTTCAATGGAAATTACCCTGTCTCGAGCTCTTCATTATCGTTGCTGATCCCATACGATCCCTCTGAATCGTTCTCGCGTTTAAAATCAAATGTCCCACCACCGTTCTGTTTCCGCAGACGAAGCGTTTTTGCATTGTTACGTACGCAACTCAATTACCCGTGAAACGTTCCGGCGATATTTCACAGTCTGCACACATATTGCACAATAATCCGCGAGCTGAACCGGCGAACGTGGCCACGCGATTTCACGTTAGTGCTCGTTACAGTTTAATGACGCACTGTGTGGCATGATTAGTCCCGACTATCTGTACCGCGCCGACCGTTTAATTATTTCGACGTCAGTTAACGTCCCGTGACCTAGGGGTAAGGTCTTCTGCCGAAGATTCATCGTCCTCGGGTATATTTCAGCCCTGACAATCAAGAAAATTAATTCATTTGCCCCAGCGGTAAACGGAAGTCTGGGGGTGGACCGCAGCTCCTTTCTGATCGACGCACCATCGTTAAATAAACGACTCGTGGTTGTTGCATAAAGTTTTTTCATGGTGAATGCTATCTTATATTTAACAGTGCGGAGATCGATAAAAAAAGGGGTCAAGCGTCGTTTTTGTTCTGAACCGAGTTTAACAGTGAATGAAACAACCATGTCGTTACACGTTTCATGAAGCTTTGGACTTTTTCTATTTTTACTATTGGGGCTAGGTGTAACGTTCGAAAGACGGTGGTCGCCTTTAAGTTTCGCAGGCAAATGCCATCACCGTCGTCGTTGGGTGGCAGTTTTAATCTTTCCAGCCCGTCTACGCGTTCACGCGAGTTTAAACAGCCGTTGCGAAACCACATGTTAAGCTCGCGAGAGTTGTTCGGTAAAATCCTTGAAACGTATGTAGAGAACCGACTAACCTTGTGTTATTTGCGTCCCCTACGTTCGTCTCTGTTGTTCGTTGCGTGTGAAAGAAGAAAGGGAGGAACGCTAGAAAGGAAACAGAGGTGAAAGGGGTAGAAAGGGGAAACGAAAAAAGATGATACAGGCAGCACACTGGGGTAGCTTTATGTACCGGTGGCGATGATTCCGCGGTCTTTACACGCACCCTACTTTGACGCAACTGGCGCACGACAGAAACGAATAAAACCGAGAAAAATGCCGGGCTTTACGAGTATTAAGAAGTAACTCGTGGCGACCTATATTGTTCGATGCGGAAGGTAACGTTTCGTGGGTATCCTCTTCCGTAAACGATCGCAGTTTCCGGCCTGGACCAGCATAAAGTGGTCCGCGACGTAGTCAAGTGGCAATAAATTCGATGGTAGTAACTCCACGTTCGACGGATTTCGTTGGCGAGATCGTTGCGTAAATTAACGGATTCGACGCGTCAACCGTCGTAATTCACTGAAATGGAAGTGTCCGCGTTGGAAGAGTGCACAGGACGGCAAGGCGGAGTTAGGTGAAGTCGTCAGGATCGATGTCGATTCTCATTCAAATAAGACACGCTCGATTGCCCCCGCGGCTGTTCGTATTTTATCCTCACGGGCAAACGCGCGCGGTTTTCTTGCTCATTATTTACGTCGGAGACGATTTAATTGTCGGAGATACTGGTGTTTAGAATTGAAACACGAATCACGCGGGCCACGGCGGGGCAAAGTTTAAACAAAAAGAGGCCAACGGTGTGGTCCGTGTTCTCTTTCGCTGGCGGGCGTAAACGGCGAGAAACGAAACGCGTTAAACGGGAAAATAGCGTTATTAAAGTGAATTGCACGTTCGGGTACGTTTCAGAAAAGGAGTTACGAACGCTGAGCGCACGGCCATTCGGCGAATAATGATAGCTTCGAGTTTCATTATCGAGAGTAAATGAGGGGGGTCGTTGCGTGGGTATATGGTACCTCCGAGAAGAAGTGTGTCCTTATAACTTTTGCATGTCGCGTACATGGTGTACCAAACGTTCAAAGAATATTTATCTCTCATTAATTAAAACCCAGTAATATATTAAACGTTCGAGCGAGTTGAATAATTCTCGACCAACAATTTTCGTTGCTTTTCAAGAGACCACTGTTGCCAAAGTTCCACGCAATATTGTTACGATCTTGCCTAAAAATTTTCTCTACCGAGCACCAAGTTTCCCCGCGGTGGATTCCCTGAATAATACCGTTGCCAGAACCCCAACCTAACATTCCCTCTTTTCAAAGCGTTTGAAACGATGCGCAGGGAAGCGTTTTAAACAGCGAGAAACGCCCACAGCCGCCCAGCACCGTGTAGCATACAGCCCTTTAAGCGTCGAGCTAAATCGGCGTGCAATAATTCGCCGGTTATCCAGGAACTGTCCGGGACTATTTCCTAAACGCAATGCGATGATGAATTACTTATCCATCCACTATTTCCGATAATGCATCATAATTCCTCGGAGGCTGCGGCGGCCGCCCGATGCGGACCAATTTCCCGTGAAACGCATCGGCGAAAGTATCCGAATGCGTGCAGAACCCGAACCGAAGTTGAAGTGGGCGGCCGGTGAGATTGAATGCTCATCGATTTCCGATCAACGGAGATCGAGTGGGATCCATAGAGACAGAAATATCGGCTGTCTGTACCCGTAGCGACGAGAGGCGAAGGGCAATCCCCGTAATGGGGCCACGGTTTCATCGACATCCCCTTCGTCTGCGATTCGACCGATCCACTGTTCGTCCGTCGCCGCTGCTCATACGCTCTCGTGTCCGTTTAATACAGAGGACCATTGTTAGAGGTATTTGTGGGTTTTCATAAATAAATGATAACGCGTTTCATTGAAAACAAAGCGTTCGATGTACCAGCGTGTATCAAGGAGAAAAGAAAAAAAAATGATGACCACCTTTCTCGTTGCTCGGTAAATAACCACAACGATATGGTTTTTTCAAACGATTCAGATCAGGGATACCGAGATCGCGGAAGGTTTCCACAATTACCATGCGTGTATCCTCTTCACTGATTTGAATCTATTCCAGTGATCAACAGTGCTTTAGAGTCGGCTGTTTCGAAACAATTTGCCCCGAAACCGATCGAGTGGTCACGAATTACCCTCATCCGGGATTTCCAGACCCGATTATCCTTGCCTCGTGGAGCCACTTTTGTTTCCCTTGCCTCTCCCCATGCTCGGTTATTATTTATCGTTCAACGAGAGGAATTCATTCGTACGTGCATCTGTTGCGGAGACTAGGCGAAGATCGATCAGCTTCCACTTTGTTCGGGAACGCGATATTCTGGAACAGGCTCTTTTATAAATCACTGATCTCGTTAACTCTTGTTCCCTTCTCGCGTGGCTTGTTTGGAGAGCCTCGACGGTTTGATGCACCTGCTGCTATGCTTACCAAAGGGTGAACGGATCTTTTTTGTCCCCGTCTCCTCGACGGTCGCGTGTGCGACGTAAGTGTACCTCCTTTTGAATCCCGGATGACGGTAATTTGCATAACGGCCGCCTAGTACCGAAAGGTGACTTCGTTGGAGCACCGGAAAAAGTTCAGAAACTTCCATCAAGGCTCCGGGGATTCGAAATTTCAGCTGGCGTTCGCGTAGTTGTCGCTTCAAGTTTTAATTGATACTGAAACGCACCTTTAAATGATGCGATGCTAATTGATATTGTTAACGTTGTCACCTGTTAAAGCCGTCTCTCGTGTAATTTCTCTCATCGCTTATGCAACGCTCAGTTCTACGCTCTGTTCGCAATTGGATAACGCTATTACTTTATAAAGTGTTCATAAAATTATTCCGTGTCCTGTCTGTAAGGCGAGTAATTTTTTTGTACTACTTTCTAAAAAGTGTTTACGACGAAACTCTTTCCTCATTTTTCATTTCCTTCCTTTTTTTTCTTACATAAGATCGATAGAGTCTGAACCTAACGCTCTCTGCCAAGCGTGGAACACGGTAAAAGTGGGGAACACTCTAATGTACTGGGAAAACTGTAACGCAAGTTCCAGGGAAATACTGGTGCATCGGTGTGACTTATGGAGATGAATTAATATAAGCGGTGTGCTTCAGGAATACCCAAGCATTTCCGAGTCAAATCGACTGTAGTTATATAACAGAAAACCACATTCACCATTTTCCACGAAACTCCTGGCGTTTGCTTTGCTTTCCGTTCCGTTCTCGGCGTTACGTAGACAATCTTTATCCGAGCTACGTATTTCGCATTATTGCGAAAAGAGTTGCGCGAAAACCTGAGTACACGGCGCAACAGTAATTAGTGTTTCACAGGCAAATAGGAGATTAAGAATTTATCGCGAGCTTGTTGTACTTGTACGAATTGTCCAACGGAACGCAAAAGGATTTGTGCGAAGGAAATGTGGCGCCGTTTGTTTAATGATTTTTTTAGTTATTCATCCGCTAATAATTAGTACATTCGTCCATTGCTAATTTCTTTTTACTTATCTCAAGGTAAAAGGGAAGCTAATAATAAGTTATGCGAAAATTTAATTATTCCTTGGGCAGTCGTATAAAAGTGCATTTTACGACTCGGGAGGTACGCCAGGAGGCACACGAGAGTTTAAAAGGATGAACGTATTCCATTTACTTTCGTTTGAATGATTTCCAAGCGATTTAGCCAAGTGTCATTTACTATCGATCTGCCGATATATCCAATTTCATTTCGTTCTCTGTAATCTCGTATCCCGTTTAATTTTGCGTTCAATTACACATTTATTTTATCAGAGCTGGTTTAGAAACTTTCGTCGTCTCTTCCGCTGGACTAATATCGCGGAACAATCCATCGTTTTCAGCGAAAATGATCGAGGCTCGGATCGACGGGGTAGGTTCTTCTAGCGAATCGTTGAAAGTCTCGCGTCCAGAGTAACATTCGCGCGATAACCGCTTTTAATGAACCCTCAATATTAAAGTGAAATTTCCAGGATTCGAGACGCGAGAGCCAAGATTGAATAATACAGAATCCGGACGAATTTCTGTCGGTCACGTAGCAGCCGGTGACGTTAAACGTCGAGCGTAACGTGGCTCGGTTATACGATAAATTCCCTCGGATTTGTGGTAGTGGATCGCGTGTGACCAGACGTCGCCACGATTATGAAGGTTCAGGTAGAATATACGTAAAGCGAACAACGTAGTTTTGTGGAGCATTCACGGAGCATCGTGAATAATTCATGACACCCCGTATCTCGATGGCTTCACAATGAAACGGTAAAATTAATACTATAACTTACGGTCTTAGAAAACCTGCTGGAAGCTTGAGACGTTATTAGAAAGTAGGTAATCACATATTTGGAACGTATTGATTTTGTAAGCCAAGAGTGTCTAGTAAAAAATATTTGCAACGTTGTGGCGTTAATGGTGGCAATAATAGCGAAGCACGAGATTGATAGCGACGTAAGAGCATTAAATTCTAGGAAGGAGAAAGTAGAGGTAGTTTGTGATAGATTGATCGTCTAAATCTGAACGTGGTAGATAAAGGCAGGTCAGCCAAGGGAAGGATAAGGTTTGATTGAAGAATACGAGTAGGTCAAGGATTCCTCGGGAGCACTGAAATGCACACAACAGAGAACCTCGCGATTAGTCACGTCCGTCGTTGCACTTGTAGGAACATCTGAATCTTATCGTAGATCCCAACAGCGCGCAAACGTCTTCCCAAATGAACAAACACAACTATCCACGTGCCAAACTCGTGCGACTGCCCAAAGTACAAGCTCCGGCCATTCTGTTTTATTTGTCCACGTTTCGTCACGCGTTTACTCTCCTTTCCTGAATGGCTGCGATATTTCTCGGCAAACATTCGGACGATTTAGCATGCGGTCTGCCACACGACCGACTAGTTTGGTCACGGGGCAATAAGTATTTCAGCATCTGTGCACCGTGTTACGCGGTCAAAGTCTCTTGATCGAGGGAGAAGGGACGCGGGGCGACGGCAAAAACCGTGGCACAGAGGCACACGGGAACAAGTGTAACGTGAAATAATGCAAAAGGCAGCTTTCTTTACATTTTACATGGGAGAGCACGGTCACCTGCAGCGCACCGTTCCCGTGCATCGCCGCGCTTGCACACGACAGGCCGAGAAAATGAATGGCCGTGTGACAGAGGCCACGAGGTGCGGAGGTTCATTTTTACGGTGGCAGGTCGATAGAATTGAGAACGAGTTAACGAGCTGGGGATACAACGGGGAGGCGAAACTCATGCCTCGAGAATTTCCTTCGTTACGTAACAAAGGAGTCTGTTTTATTGCCCAATTTATTAGTCACGGCAGGTACGATTCGTTATACGTTTCTCCCTCTCGATTTCATTCCAACCTAGTTGGATGGAACATTCTCTGGTTGGTAATTACGCGGCTCGATCATGGAATACCTAAGAATCGAATTTAAGTATACCGTAACAAGATTTCCACTCGCGATTTCAAATTAATTCTACCGTTGCTACAACGCTGGAGCGAGAAGAAACGCTTTCTAGAACGTTGTCGATTAACTTCTGGCCTACGCTGTAGCCGCGAGCGGTGAATAAATCCAAGGTAACCGATCGTTATCTCACCGTTTGTTATCAACGTCGGAACGTTAACGCGTTCGATGGCGGCACGTATTTGCTCGCCCCGGTCCCGCTGATCATCTTCCACCCTTCCGCTCTAAACAACGAGCCTCCGCCTCGTATCCTTGAACTTTACGTTTCTCATCGTTCAGGTGCAGGTCTGGCGCTCGGTAAGGGCCATTTGCGTGCTCCGCGCTAATTGCCGGAGCAAGGTGACGTATTTTAAGGTACATGAACGTACGACGTACCTTGAAACTGGGTGCTCACGGTCTCGAGAGCTCGAGGGCCCCGTTACGAGGGCGAGTTCCGTGCGTTCCCCGCGTTCCTTTCACTTCGTCGTTCGCCTTCCATCCATCGCGCGCCCATCCCCTATAGCGACGAATCCTAGCTCTCATCACCCTCGTCCTCCTTCTCTCCTAGCTCGTCCCAACCGTCGCGGGTGTCTACTCGTTTCCTTTCACCCTCCACTTCCATTATCTTTCGCCGCTCTTTCCTCTCGTCGACGAGAAAGCAGTTCGTTTCCGATGAACTTGCCGTGCCGGATTATCGACGCTGGCTAGGCCGGGGGTTTATGCTGAAACTTTAGCTGACCCCTTCAACGATGATCCCTCAGGGCATCGTTCTCTTGCGCTGCGTCTCTCGACGGTGCCATTAACCAGACGCCTCTCGTGATTCGCTGTCGTTCAGACTTAACCCGTGTTTGCCTTTAATCGGTGCTCTTCTCTCGGCCGGGATCAGTGGGTAATTAAATGGGGCGGATCGAACGTGGAAGTTGAAACGATATTAGAATCGGTTTCTCGCGGTCTGGTAACGTAATTGAACCATGTCAGCGATTTCGACGTCTCGGGTGATAAGCGGCTATTTGATTTCCCTGTACGCGCATCCGTGATATCGGAATATGCGATGCATTAGTTACACGTCCGTGAACACTTCATCATCGTTGGCTTATCGCAGATAAGTAAAGTACATCGATGTCGTAAGGAAGCTACTGTGGAGGACGAGACGTAGCAGATAGTTGTTTGATATCAGTCTTTCTGCGTTTTGTTGCCGAAGCGATCATGCTTCTTTTTACTGAGATGAGAGCACATCGCGAACTTGAAAGGTCCTCGTGCAAGCTGAGTTTTTGAGCTAGCTGCACTCGCTGGAGACCGTTTCATTTTACTTTCGATACGTTCCCATAACTTTTCTTTGCCGCTACGTTCGCAGGAACAATTTCCAGGGGGTGCGGTTAACATTTTCCTGGCATTTTCCTTACTCGTAACGCTGCGGGCGGAGTCTTGCCGCTCGGGAACAGTTTTCTAACTCGAAGTAGCCTTTGTTAAAGTTTCGTCGTGATAACGGGCCAGAAATTTGTGGATTGTTGTTCAGCGGGAGTCAGTGACAAGACTGGCGAAAGATTTTAGCTGTACCTCGTGCCAGAGCATAAAGCAGCCTCGAAAATATGCGTTGTAAACACTGGAGCTTTTACCTGGAAGGATTTGACGAGGGTGCTCGTCGGTGGACAGCTTCTGAGCCTCGCTGGAGTTTAAAACGTTTACCAGCAGCTTATTTTAGTAGTCGATGTCTTGACATCTTCGGTCTTTTAACATTTATTAAATACCTGAGGAAGGTTTTTATCGAAATTTCTCTCATATTTTATCTTCTAAATACAAATTCATCTGGAATGAATTTAGTATGCGCGATCAAATTATTGTTCATGAATTAATTCGTTGAAATAAAGCATGTACTAATTGGATACTAAATGAGTATAGACTATGAAATATCAATTAGCTATATTGGAGAGCATTAATACACGTTGCTATGCTGTTTAAAAATTATCAAACAGATAGGCATATGGCGTTTGTACAGAACATTCATCGTGATCGTGAAACACACGAAAGTGTATATCATATACAGTGCGACCACGGGACGATTTCAGAGAGCTGCGGTCACGAGTATAGTAGCGAATCTAAATGCATTGTACGAATGTGCCTGATAGGTGGTATTGAATCATTTATTTGCAGCCCCACGTGAAAATTGTGTCTGCGGAGGGACGATGAAAGAATCGACCGCTTATCGAGCATCTCGCTTTTAATATCACGCGTGTCTGGCATATGTCGATTGGAAAATATTTTGCGATACTTCGTTTCCAACGACTATACAAACGTGATTTCGCCGATGAAACAAAAATCTGCTTTCCGATTCAATTTATTTCAACAATATACAAAGAATACGAAGGATCAGTTATTTTTTCTATTCCAATTTGTAGAATCCGATTTCGTATATGGGTGTAGCGTACAATATGTCTATATCAAGGCGATAGTGTCGCGTGAAAGGAGCTGCTGCGAACATTATCAAAAGATATCGAAGCTCTTTTCACGTCGGGCATTTTTAAATTAGTCTGCCGTCAATGGCTGCGCATATTTCAACGCAAAATGCATCCGTTCGAGCAAAGACGAGTCGAGAATAGCCGAGTGATCGATGGGAAGTGATATCGGGAAGAAATAAGGTATTCTCGGCTCTATTAGGAACATTTAATGAAATTCCCGGATATTCCGCGAACTCGTGATTTTTTTCCATCGCGTATTTCTCCCAACCCTCGTAAAACTGTGTATCGATTTCGTCCTGGGCGACAACGAAAACTTTTTCGTCGTTTTCTCTTTGTCATTAGCCACGGCACTGAAACGACAGTTTTCATGTACGAAAAAAAAGAAGAGGAGAAAATGGGGGGAAAAGGAGTCCAAGGAGACGCGAACCTGAGGTATACAGAGAACGAAAGGGGTGGGTTGAAACTTGAGGAATGACGTTCGAAACGGTAAAATTCTTTGGCGAAAGGCTTTGATTTTCTCACTGCTCTTCATCCTGAAACTTTTTTCCTGATGCTGCTACTGCATTTTAATGCAGATAAGATAACAAATTGCCGTCTGAGAAAAATCATGAATAATTTACTTCCCTGTAATAACTTTAACAAGGTACGGTGAAGCGACCATCAAAAGCAGCTAATACTACTTCGGAACGATTCTGACGGAGCCTAGTTTTAATATTTATGGCAACCGCATCTGGTCTTGTAGCATATGCTGTCAGTGCCACGTGCGTTGGTTATTTGCAGAGTACGAAACACGCTAAGAATAGCTACGTACGTGACAAAGTTTCCCGAGGAATTTTTGTAAAAAATTCCAGGAAATAGGAAGCCGGGAAACGCGTTGCGACGCGAGGAGTCGCGAGTTTAAAAGACAATTGTAGAAACGAAAGAAAAGTGTTCAGCCACTCGTGGCTCGAGTAATTACCGTATCATGCGTTGTTGCACAAATTCCGTGGGCGTACTCGAGAGTACAAAGAAACGGCAGAGCAATGGGAAAGCAGGCTCAACGTTGACCAAGCGTTCAAGACGATTAAATGCGAGCGCGACAATGCTGCGAACACGGTTAGACACAGTTGCGAACGGCCATTCATCGAAGAGAATAGTATTACCGTGCGGCGCGATAATACTTGCTCGTCAGCGTGGCTTTAATTCCACAAGATTTCCGGCATACCGATCCACACAAAGCGTTCTGGAACGCACGCGGAGGCTGCCCGCGGGACACTCGCATTCCCTTTTGCAAAATATTTCGGACGAATGTCGGACCACGCTCGTTATTTCATTCGTCTGGCCGTGCCACCGGCGACGACTGGACAACGAGACGAAAAATCATGACAAACAAACCGGAATTAGGACAAGCCGGGAGAATTGTAGGGAGGGGAGAACAATTGTTCGCGAAAGAAACTATGCTGGCTTTAATCAGATTAAATCCAAGCGGGATACAAAGCTGATGGTAAAAGTTGAAACATATCATGTGCTTTGAAATGTGTAAAAAGAATTACGTCTCTCGGGAAATTTCTAATTATGTGGCATCGTTTAATTTGTCCTTTAACTCACCATTACGCGTGTTGAATTTTTTACTCGCCAATTTTCGTTTGTAAGAGTACTGGCCATTATCCGGTATGTTCCATTACGATCTTTCTTACCCTCTAACCGGCTTTGTGAATTTATAACTGCTCGTACGTTGCCTCGAGACACGTAGCTGACTGGACATGCTGGCATTTTATTTAGAACCGCCACAGGATCTTTACTTTTGTCTCTTTGGCAACTAAGAAGCCCCGGGAAAATAATATCTCCCCTTTCGTATCTGGTTTCTGGATTATACGGCTCCAGTCTCACTTCTCACAGCTCTGGCGTCAAGATACCTTTAGCTCATAGATGTGGCGGTCCATGAAAAGGCCTTCGGCGGTTCCTCTGTTTATTTGTAAACGGAATGAACAACAAGAAATGAGTGGCACACGAATTTGGTTGCATTCATTCCGAACTTTGTCTATCACCGTGACTAGACACGAGAATCGTGAACTGTCTCTCCTTTAAAGAAACTCGTTTTCATCTCTGACGATTTTTAATTAAAACAAGATTCGAAGCGTTGTATCTAAGTTTGGATACAAGAAATTTCCATCGAAATGTATAAATTATCATCACCTGTGTCGGAGCAAGTTGTACTAAATATTAAATTTTCAGTTTCTGATGGAGTTCACCAAACTAGAAATTGCTCTCGCGAGAACATTCAACAATCAATTGCCGTACCAGAATCTGTTGCCACACGTGTTTCCGACGAAACGAGCAAACGTTTGCGCGTCTCACACGCACACGTACACGGCACCTCTCTAAAAAAGAAAATATTATCTCAGTCACTCGATTAAACGTCAAATATCACCAGGCGGGACATCAAAGCGTTCAAACGCAATCCCGCGCCGTTCGATTTCCCTTGTTGATCAAGCCGAAAAGCTGGACGCGCCCGTGTTTTCCTCTTTAATCGAGACGCCCGAGGGAAATAACCGCGTCTCGCTTTTCCATTTCGAATAATGTAACGCGCAAACAGACATATATTTTCTCACGGCAAGCATCATAACGTAAGAGACGGGGGAAATTGCTTGTCGATGTTTCGAGGAGGAACTCGCCTTCCGTGGGTAATATCTTCAAAGCGAAGGTAGCTCGAGGTTCTTAATAATGCCGCTCGAAAGCCGCGAATTCACCCAAAACTTAGTTTCTCTGTTTCCACGCAGAGACATGTGTTATGCTCTGTTGGACTTTAGGAACTAGCAGAAACATTCTCACGCTCCCTCGTACACGTTCTACACTGTTTCGTCGAATTCGTTGTATATTGCTCGCGTTACGAGCTCCTCGAGTGTCAGTTAAAATTTCGCGAACGTCGTCAGGAAAGAATTCACTGGTTGAAAGCGTCGATTTACTCTCGCGATGCTGCTGCAGTTCACAGAACGCAACTCTGATGGTCAAGTCGGGTCTCGTACTCGCGAAATTGAATCGAGCTTTCCCTTCTCTTTGACGCGCTCCTTCTACTAATGTCGATTGAAAATTTACGTTTCATTCGGAGTTCGCTAATCGAATGAAACCTCTGCTGGACTCTTTCTGGGAGCTGCTGTCAATAGGAAACTAACGAACCCGCGTTGAGATATTTAAATTCAGGGGAGTTACGAAGTAGAAAAAAGATTTAAATGACCTGCAAATGCTCGACCTTCGCTGGTTTTAAGCAAATTGCTTTTCGGCAAATTGAACCGCTAAATTTTAACGAGATCCAATTCCTTTAATGAGACGTCTAGGATTTTATCTTTCTGGAAAATGCATGACACGTTTAAGTGCTTCGATAAACGTTGAACTTAATATTTGACACGATTGTATATTATTTGCGATATACGGGTCTCTCCATTTTAAAAGAGGAATTACCAATGCCAAACACTTTCAAGTACTTCCCAGGTTTTCGTGTTCAAAAGCGTCGATGCATTTTTGCTCGAGAGAATTTCAACGCGTAAATCGAGCGCACTTCATTCAAAACGGAAAGATGGAATTTTTTATAAGGCGGACAGACATTTAAAAAATTGCGATTACAGAGGCAATGTTTCCACAACGTTGATTCTTCCTGGAAAAACGACTAGTTTCGTTAGCTTTTTTCCTCCCTTTGAACGCAACGAGAGTAGTGTTTGCGTTTTAACTCCGTCGTGAATCCATTTCTAATGGGAAGCTCCATTAACAACTGTCTGTAAACGTGTCTCGCATCTTAATCTTGGTATCAAACCGTACTCCCCGTGACTTTCCTCTAATTATCTTTTAGGATTTATGGACTGTAAAGTGGAGTGTTGGTAATTCACTGAAACCACCGCGGACTGGAAAGAGAACGTTCTGTAATACACAGCGAAATCTTGGGTAGTAAACTAATCCTGACGAGGTACGGGCTTTAATATAGGGTGGCGACGAACTTAACAAAGTGGTTTAAATGAAATGCAGGACTTTAGTTTGAATTTATAGCATACTGTCACTTTTAACTCGAGTGAAATTAAAAGATAACGAGTCTCGAGTTGACAAACTTTAATAAAATAACTTTGGATTACGGAATCTTTACATTAAATCGGTATACGGAAAGAACAACAAAGATGAACACAGTTCCAAGTAATTTTTAACATCTCGCTTCATTATTTCCGCGGTAAGCGTTTAAATAGATTTCCATTAGTAGACAAGACATGCGTACATACATGTATCGCACTAAATGATAGAGCGATAAGCCCGTTTTTCAACTTCATCTTAGAATCGCTTATCAATCGCTAAGTAAAGAGAGGAACGACGCGTAACTTCAATCAACGATATCGATTAAAATGAATTTAATCGAATGAAAATTTCAATTACATCGTGATTTATCGAACGGTGCCATTTTCAAGCCAGAGACATTTAGCGATGTGTCCCAGCTTCGTTACCGCGATTACTAAAGTCCAGATACAACCCCTGCGCCAGCTCTATTACCGAGATAGCTGCTGAATTGACGCAATCAGTTCCAAGTCGGATGGTAACGATGGTAATTTAAGCACGATGCTCCAGTTCGCGCGAACCGTGTAAACGACAACCGAACTAAAACTCTATTAGCGCACGCTTCGCGCAATTCCTTAAAACTTCGTTGCCGTCCAATCTCTGTTCCTCTCTCTTTCAATGTCCATCTCCCGTTGACGGTTACGTTTTCTTTAAGATCTCGAGGAATCAGACAGCACCCAGGCTCTCTCGCATCCGCGACGGATACCTTGGAGCTGGGTACTTAGTTTCGTCGAAGGCCTTCCGGCGATTTCCGGGGCATGACTTATCCGACGGGAAGTTCGATTTTATTCTCACAGGCGGTATATATCTCAGCATTACGGCGCAATGTCCGTCGGCTGATCTCCCATAAATTTACTCTTTACGTCGCCATCGCGCACTCTAAGAAAAAGAGCCAGCTCGTGCGCTGGCACCTCTAAACGATTGATACTCCACGGGGAGGCGAACTCGAAGAATATTATTTGTTCTGATATAGAGCTGGGCGATAACTATCCGGCGAGGTGGCAATATCGCAGGGTTATGGTCGATTCCGAGCGGTGGCCCAATATCCGGTCGCGAGATGAGCCAACGCGCCTCGAAAACTTCGCGAGCTGTTCGAGGCTGCGCTATATATCAGAAATTGTGGTACAAACGCCGTCGTTGCGGCGTTTTTAATGTATTCTGAGTGCGTCTCGCGGAGTGGACCCGCGGATCTTAATTGAAAATTCCACTAACGATCGCGCCCGTGCGAATATACTCGGCGACTGAAAAGTTTCGGCTCGCTACGCCATTTCGTGCGAAACGTGAGAATTGAATGCGAATGGGATGATCTTAGGAAGACCATGAAAGTCAGATGAGGCTACTATGAAAACGGTAATATTAATGTTGAATGAATAAGGAAATTAAAGGAGTATTTTACGTCCCTAGAATCCGAGAAGTGATTGAACGAACGGCATTTAAGAAACGGGTTCAAAGAAATAAGGTTGCGCGCGGATGGAAATTTCGAAGTCCGTAGCAGGATTAACTTGTCGGAGTTAATTAAATCTATCGACAGGAGAACCGTTGATCGATGTCTTCGTTGAGATTATTCTGAATGTTGGTGATTCTCGTTCGAGTCTCTCGCACTAGTGACCAGGCGTTATCTGAAATTAACAATCTACAGGCCAAAGGTTACAGAACAGAGAGACGTTGCTTTAATAGAGGAGGGTGTGTGGAGCATGGAACCATTCGGAAGCTGGAGATATCCATCCCTATAGTCTCGACCTTTGTTGCACGCGATCAGCGCCATAGTCTCACTTCGTCGATGCGAATTGCGAACTGCGCGTCGTGGCCCCTCGGATAATCGCGTGATGGGATCGAGGGGTGGCTCTCTGGCGGAAAAGAACTACTGCGATTGTCAATTAGAACCAATTACTGTACGGAATCGTGCTTCGAATAGAACCGTGATTGGAAAGCCTTTCTCTATCCACCTAATTCCTGAACGTTTTTGGTAGCAGCGTTGAGGATAGACTAAAAGTAATCGGACAAAGAGTTTCGAGAGTACGTTTGTCCATTTCCAAAGATAAACCTCGAAACTAACCAGGCACAGCCGGAGATAAGCTGTGCCGAAACGGGTTTGCGTGTTTCGTCGGAAAGTTTCTTACCAAAGTCCGATAATCTGCGCCCAAGTGAAATTAATTTTCCAAATCCCGGTTTGGTCTAAACTTCGACCTTTGCGCCTTCCGCTGTATGGGACGAGGATGGGAGAGGATTAGAACGCAAGGGTCGATGAAGTGATTCGTACACAGAAGCGTGTCCAACGCATTTGTAAGCGTTCTCGCCAGCTTGCTTCGATTTCCTTTATTTCTCATTTTTTTTCTCTTTTTCTTGTTTCTTTTTTTTTGTCCCCTCAGCAATGTGTTACACCTTGAAAAAAGAGGCTTACGATAGGTAGACATAAGTAGCGTCGAATCGTTAATTCAAAGTTTAATCAATTAGAGAAATATGTACTGCACCTCGCGTACTCGCGATACGCGACGAGTTTTTTTTTTTTAGGCACTTTAGAACGTTACGTACGCGGTACACACCGTAACATGCTTAGTCCGTACTTTGCTCCATCGATAAGACTTATCTGTAGCATTCTTCTTTATATTATCGTGCACTATCGTTTCGCGCTGTGTCATCGTTTCTGGCACATACCCGTCTAGCGATCCGTGAACACCTCCCTTGGAAGCTCGTAGAAAGTTCTGATTGCGTTCCGATGGGACACAGGCCCCAGCTTTCGTTCCGCACGAACTTTTCGCCGTCCTAACTGTTTTTCGCGCGCGGTGGCATCGTGTTCGATCGAAAATCCTCAATGGTACGAAGAAAAAAAAAGAAGAAAAAAAGGAAAACGTCCGTCTCCCCTCGCGTTACCCTCGCGAATACCTTTTAAACGAACGAGTCATATTTTACTTACAATTAAACTTGTTGCCCCGTATCGGTGGCGTAACCGTGTAAAAACATAATTGTAGATCGTAAGCATAGCGTTTATCACAGACATCAGCTGCAGCTTCTGGACGTTTACGGTTGCCAATTATAGGTTCTTCGTGGTCGGAAGTCTCTGAATCAGGATGACTTTCTTTTATCCCTCGTGATCGCCAAGACCAGTTTTTCTAGCCATTCTGAAAAGGTGACCTCTGCTAAGAAGACAGGTTCGTACCTATATGCGATGGTTGCTCTCTGTTTCATCGATAACTAGAAGATCGGACACAAAACATCTATGGTAAAGATTGGAGGGTTTGCACCGCGAAGCGATTACGCCTCTCGTTGCTGATTATTACGTCAGGTATCTCGACAATGGATCTGTTTGTACGATAAAGTGAGACGACGTCCGCTACGTTCTTCAGCTATCGCTAATGTCTACGCGCGTTTCAAGACGCGATCGTATCGTGGTCTCAGGATCGAATTAACGCGAATACCGTAACGCTAATCACATCCAGATCACTGTCTAAGAGTGGCTAACACCGATAAACTGTCTCGTGGTTGAACGTCGTAAAATCGAGCGCGGTCACCTCGACAGAAACGAGCTGGTCTTGGATGGGAAGCGTTTTAAACAAAGTGTGTTCGAAGGTGAGTGCGACGGAAAATAAGTGTAGTTAGTGCCATCTAACGTTACCAATTCTTACGCGATATCTTGCCGTAGACGCTGGTATCTCTCTTTCTTCTACGAATGACTCACGTGCCGGACGAGAATCGTTCGCAGACGGTTTCATTGCAATAGGCCGCTTCTGTCGTAGCTGACGGACCTAAACGCGTCCTCGACCAGGTCCGTCAGACATCTGACCGCTTGCAACAGGGCCGCGAGAAGGAGGGACAGCGAAAGCGATATCAGTTTGCTAGGCACCAGCGCGTTCTCCGAGGAACTTTGACTCTTGTTCGATATCTTCTTCCTCTTTCTCTTCTCGGAACTTTTACCGCTACCAGACTCCTTGTCTTTCTCCTGAATCCTGTCCGTGGCTACAGCGCCACGCTTCGTTCTGTTGGGCGACTTCTCGTGCGTACGCGGCGCGTTCATCGTGGGCTCGTTCGAGATCTTCACCCTTTTATTCTCGTTCGCACCGGACACGGTGAAACGTCGATTGGAAGAGATGGATTGGAGTTTCCTGCGGAAATCCTCCGTTTTCGCCTGCATAACAGTGCAACGGTTCTCCTTCGACCCTCTCCTATTCATTTTCACGGACTTGTTCTGAAGCGTCTGCAACATTTCTTCCGACCTTGCCTTTCCAGGCATGTCCAGGAAGTTGTTGTTCGCGGACTCGAACAGCAAGTTCTGCAGAGAGCTCTTCCCAGTGTCTCGTTTGTCGGTGGTATCAAGGTTCGAGAACGTCGAATTCTCGTCCAAAGAGTTAGTCCTACTGTGACACTTGTCGTGGCAAAATAAATTCTTCTCGGCGCACGTCGTGTTCAGATTGTAGTCGATCGTCGTCGGCTCCTCTGGTTCCGACGAGCAGAGTCTGATGTTCTCTCTGGCGCCGTCCAGAATGATTCTTCTGGGCAGAGTTTTGTTCAGGCTGTTTGGAATGAAGTTCATGGGCTTCTCGTTGCAATTCGGGTCGGCTGCTTCCTCCCGAAAAACGGTCGAGCCGTTTATACAACCAGCGTTCGAATGATTATCGATCGATCCTGATTGATTATTTTCTTCTATATTAGCAGTATCGGACGATTCTTCGTTCGAGCCGTCGTAGGCTCCAGCACCAGCGTCGTCGTCTTCGTTGTCGTTGTCCTTTACAGTTATATTATGGCTTATCCACACCTCTTCTTCCTCCTCCTCTTCCTCTTCCTCTTCTTCTTCCTCTTCTTCTTCTTCTTCGTCCTCATCTTCGTCATCAGAAACAAGATTCGTAGACTTCCTCTTGCTTATTACAGGAACAATACCATCGGCGTATAAGAGGTCCTGGACCTCGTACAGACTCTTCTCGATGCTTGGACTTTTGTACAAAAGATTCCTCAATTCCGGTATATCGAGATCTTGCACGTGAAGCAGATTCTGCTCGATATTTAGGAGGCTTTCCTCTATCTGAACGAGGCACTGCTCGATGTCGCAGGCCGGTTCAGAACTGGGATCACTTTTCGCTTCCGTGCGACTGGTTTTCATCGACTCGTCGTTACCCGCGTTTTCCATGTTCTCGGACTTCTGCTTCTGATCTTCAGACACACCGGTGTTAACGAACAGATGCTCCCTCCAGGACTCTATCGGCCATGCAGCCGTGTGCAGCAAGTCCCGCTGCTGCGTCTGACTATCGTAGAACACTCTGTAATTACTGTGACTATTGGCGACCTCATAGTTCGGCTGCTGTCTGGTATCCCAAGCAGTCTGATCGATCTCCGCTATTTCCCTGAAGCTTCGCTCTCTGTTCTCCGACGACACGCTGTGATCACCGTGGCTGTTGGCCACGGAATAATTAGCCACCTCTTCCCTGTTAGCCTCCAGGTAGTTCTTGACAGCCAATTCCGAATACAGCTCGCTGTACCTTTTATGACTGCTGGATTCTTTGTAAGCATTCCCGTGGCTGTTCGCCATCGGATAGGTCGTGCTCAGATCGAAGTCCTCGCGAGGCCTCCTCGAGCCACCGCGTTTTATCCTACTGTAAACCGAGGACTCGTCTTTACCGTGGCTGTCCGCGTCATCGTCCTCGTCGTCCACTTCTGCGGCCCCTTCCGGGTACGGGACTTCTTGCGACTCGTCCGGCACGATACCAGACTCGAGGCAGGAATCGTCGATCAGTATATAGCCGTCCAAGACGTTCTCGTCGAGATCGATCCAGTTCCTCGTACGATCCTCGCCCCATTTTTGTGCACGCATAGCCTCGTCCTGCTCGTTGCCCAGCCTGCGTCGCTCGCGTATCGTTGGATCGTGCACGTGTATTTGCACCGGGCAGAGGACGTCGGTTCTCCCCTCGACATCGCAGGTAGCTGGCGGTGTTGTCACCACCAACGGCGCGACTTCGTCCAAGAGCGCTTCACGTGACTCGCGGTACCTGTAACCGGGACACGGGGTGTTCACTGGAGAATGCGAGAGGAGGTTGACGTAGCCACCGGCGCCCCTGCCTATGAGCGATCAGGTGATCGTCGCTGTCTCTCGATTGTGATTCATCGCGGAGTCCTGGCTCTCGTTCAGCGCCTCGTTGCTCAATCGCGTTCGACTGAGATTGCACACTACCTGAACACACACCAGATGCGTGATTAATTAGTGGCAGCCCGGACGATTTAACAGAGAATGTATCGTTGTCGCGTACCTTTGGATGAGTGACTTTTACGTCCCGGAACTCGTCCGTGAACGTCAAAATGTAGACGCAGAACGCCGCCGCGCATAGCCATTCCGTGATCGTGCTCGCAACGTGCAGCTCCCATCCGCCGTCCTCCTTGTACCACTTTCGAGGATTCGTGCCTGGAAATAAAGGCGTTGAATGCGCAAGGTTCACGCGCGAGGAGGAGACATGGCAGCGCGAAGAAACGTAACGAACCAACCTTTATAGGCCAAGTGTGCCAGCACACCGGTGATGACGGTGATGACGAAACAAACGGTGCAGAAGGTAGACAATGCGGTTCGCAGATGCGCCAGTCGCAGCGAGCACCCGAAGGGGTGCAAGTAGAATGAGCACACGGCCTGGAAACGGAAACGAAACGTGCGGAAAATAGAGGAGCCGCGAAGGCAACGGCTAACGAAAAACAATGCGGCGCCGTGGATAAATCAGCTTTCCGGGAAATTACGCAAGTCGTGAATCGGATTTCGTTCGGCGCGATCTAATTAAGCGACATTAGCGTCGCGTTCGTGATTTTTCAGCCAGTCTCAAATTAGAAGTACCTTTGTCTGGGAGAATGAACAATTTCGTTGGACTTTCTTTCGAATGGAGATTGAAAAATTACTAAAATTGAGTTTCATTGGCCTTTTGTGAGATATTATTGAATCAATATTGTGTGTCTAACGGTTGATGCGTTTCACGACTTTCGTTTGATTTTTATGGTAACTGAATAATTTCGTTGTACGTACTTGTGTCCAAAAGTATGCTGTGCCACCGCCGAAGCAGAGAAGGGCGCCAATGAAATGCATCACGATCACGGATGTCTCTTGGAAGTTTGCGACCACGGATAGGCCGAACGTCGACGTTAGGCCAAAAATTAGGGCCCAATGATTCCATTTTGGCAGGGTTGTTTGCAGGCTAAACGTACTCGAACATTCTTTCACCTGGGAATACCTTATGTAAACCATGAATGACACTGAAACAATTGAAAAGGGTAGAAAAACGAATGTATTAGTTTTAAAAATGAATGGAAAAATTCTCCTATCAGTTCTTCGTCTTATCGGTCCAATTAGTAGAATGTATCAGTTATCTTCTAATTTAGATAGTGGATAATTGTATAAATTTAGATGCGACTTTTTTTTACAATTTCAAGCAAATGTTTTTGCTTGGCGTAACTCTCGCCTGGTCTCTGTGAACGAGAATCGAGGTCAGTGTACCACGTGCGAGGTGTCAATCGATTTCCTCGGCGTGTATCGAAATTGTAAATGTATTCGTCTGTTAAGTGCACTCACTGAGCATCGCGATCATGTTGATAAACTGGGCAAATATGCAGCTCTCCGGTGCATAGGTGGCTGCATCCGAGATGTAAGGAAATTCGGCTTCCACATGGCCCAACAGAACTGCTATTACGTAACTGTAAAACGTAAATAACAATAAAAAAAATAGAAGATATTCTGACGTCTATTCTGTTACATCCTAATCAAAATATACTCCTACAACGTGAGGATATTTAATTAAAAATGATCGTATCATCCGTCAACAGCTTGCGATAATATATACTGACCCTAAGCCACCTCTCACCATCGGTTATTAAAATTCATGCAATTTGCAAATCAAATGTTCAAATAAGAATGCCGCGTATCGCACTTCGCATACAATCGCACGCAAGCGCTTCGACGCGCAAACAGACGAAACTAAAAAGAGGCATCGCTCGAGGTTCGAAATTATTTTAAGCGTGTCCAAATGCGCGCGGAAAGAATTTTTTCCACGAAATCCGATCCGACTAAAAATATAATAAAACAAACATGGATAAGCCCTGGCAACGTGAGAGAATTTTTTTACTTACGTCAGAATGAAAACAGAGGGCAAGGAGACGAACAGGATGATCGGCAAGTAATGAAGGTTGACCCAAAAATCGTCCATATCCATGTTTCCGGTGTGCGTTCCTGGTTATCGTCGGCTTTCCCGCCGGAACCAATGACGTCAGACGACGTCCACGGGCGACGCCGCTATCGTAGAGACACACGCGTCGTTGCACGCGTCCACGAGCGACGACCGCTCATGCTCGTCTGTTCCACGACAGCTGGACTTCTTATTCTACTTCCCCCCCAGGGAAATCAGCAGCTGCCAATGCGAGGAATCACGACCGCACTGCGGTTCGGCTGCCATCAACGTTCCTCTGCGATGTACCTTCGATCAGGAAACAACAAAATGTCACGTGGTGAATTAACGCGGAACGTGTCCATGTTGTTTTCGACCTCGTCGTTTCCCATCGAGACGAACAGACCAGATCGAGGATCGAGGGGAATTCGATAGACACCCTCGATTAATTGGATGCGCGAGACTTTTCGTATCGAACACTTGCAAAAGTGTTAGAAGAAACCGACATATATTTACCTCGAGCTAATGATTTGAATAATCCTCGTTAGTGACACATGCGTGAGATTGAATCTAGTCCACGAGCTGCGCGCCAGAAATATTATGCGCTATATCCGACCAGGTAAACCGCACCAACTGGTCGTGACTCACGTCATCGCGATTGTTTGCCGACAACAGGGAATGACACGCCTCGAAACGCGTGCAGTAGGTGTACGGGTTGAACGCGTGCGAATATTCTCACGCGGGCGTTGTCTAGGGACAAAGCGAAGGGAAACCACCTCGCCGCGAGACGCAAATGGAGAGCCCTACTGCGTAGCAACGACGCTCGAAAACAGTCGAGTACTTGTGAAACTAACGCGAACGGATGAAACTTTCAACTACCTTCGATAGTTCCGTCGTCCAGCCGTCTTCGACGAGCTGTCCACTAGCTGTCGCGTCTCACTGAAACTGGAAACTCCTTCGCAAGGGGTTGCACACGGTTGAAGGTCTTCTCGGTGCACCCAACAGCACCCGACACTGTCCGCCGTCTCGCGAGGATGATTCGCGACGAACGATGGACGAGTTTTCGTCCGGTTCCGTATCCTTCGCGACTCGTTCGATCTCGCGTGATTTCGTGGAGCTTTCGTTCGAGGGGCCAGGACGAGGAGCGAGCAAAAATCGCAGAGGTTATGGCCGACCGTGCGCGATCGATGTTGTACCAGCTAGAACGGCGCTCTGAGCAGCTGCGCCACGAGACTGACGCCGACGAGTCGTTACTGGCCGACGTTCTCCGTGGGACGTTTGTTCTGACGCTAACTGCGAACGTATCCCGATAATAGGTACATGTTCGCGAAACACTTATCGACACTACCGCGCCCCGACCAGATAATCGTTGCTTCCTTTTACGATTGCGTAAACGAATTTCTTCTGACCAATTTACGATCCTGCCGGATTGGTTTGTTTAGTTTTCTCCGAACTGGAGTACATATATATCGAGAGGTGACTTCTCAAGCCTCGTTTTTCAGTAGAAATCGATTCGTAGCTAAAAATAATTGTATTTCTAATAAATTTTCTAAGCGGACTTTTTAATTTGGTTAGAAAGTTAGCAGCTGTCGACTGGCAATCGACAGCTTCAGGATTTTGATCGCGGATGACGCAAGTTTAAAAGAAGGGCGGGATTGCTGCTCGCAAGCGTTACAAGACGACTTCAGCGGATAAATAGATTGATCGTGTTCGTCGATCAACGTACGACTTAGTCGCGGCAAATCCTGTTTTACTAGTCGTTAGACAGCGATAGCTGTCGGGATTGCAGCTGTCAAGGTTGATTCACGCGTCGTTTGTTGCGGAAACGCGCGACACTCGCGCGTTATGTCGATCGGTTTTATCAGAGATTGCGATCCCATACGGTGGGCTTTATCGACCGCAAGAATTTCGAAACGTCGGCATCTGCTGGCAACGAATCTGGTTTACGCGATCTGCTAGAGAGACAATTGGATGAGTGGTGAATAAAAATGAAAGTAAACTGCGAGATGCAATCGCGAATAGTTTCAATTAGTCGATCAAACGATTGAAATAGATTGGAGTTACTTGAAATTATTTTTAAATCGATACTTTGGAAGGAATACGATTTAATACTTAATTAATGGTCAGATATTCGAGGAATCCTGGGATTCTTGGACTTGCGATCTTCTATTGGTTGGCAATTTTTTACGTCGATCCTTGTCTAAGTACGTCAGCTGAAAGCAGAAGATTGAGAGTCACTGAAGAATACTAACATCAGTTTAGTTTTGATATTACTTCTAACTAAGGACTGTTACTTCAAATGAACTTGCATAATGTTCTGCTACTGTTTCGCGACTCTGCAGGAGAAGGAAACGTGACACGATAAATTATGATTCACCGTATACTATTAATGACTCGGGGCTATGACGTGATGAATACTTGCGGTTATTGCGAAAATAATGTTAGGAGGAAGGAGTACCGTAACCACAGGATCCTCGAAGTTAATTAATCGGAATTCCGGCACGAACGTGAGAAGGAAAAGGCAGTAGACAATTGCCAGAACCCATTCGGAAATGGCGCTAGTAACATGCCAGCCCCAGCCACCGTCCGTTGGTCGCCATTTCTTATAATCGTTCCCTGAAACTCACGAAAAACTCGTTGTTGCACGATTGCGTTTGTCCACGCGAGTCTCGGGTAAGAAAAACGGGAAAGCGTTACCTTGAAATTCCTTCAATGAAATGTAACCGGGTACGACCACGGTGATCGTCGAAATTAACGTCAGTAGCGAAAGAGTAGCACGTATGTAAACCACGATTCTGTTGTTCACCGTTGGTACCATTTTGTGACTCAAGTACGTCTAGGAATATCGCTCGAGTTTTTACCAATATTAAAGCAGAATGCGTTTCATTCGAAGATTGAAGCTCATGTCGAGGTAACTCGATTTATACCTGCAGACAAAAGTAGATGGTCCCAGCTGTGAAACATGTAATAGCACCGACCATGTGAGCCGTGACGACGTGAGAATCTTGAAAGTTCGCCAGGATATTGAGCCCGAAGCAGGCCAGGCCGCCGCAGTACGCGGTCGCATTGATGATCCTCTTCTTAATGAGATCCTTGCCCCTTTCCAATCGCCATTGAGAAACTTGTCGATGCCTGATGTACACGCAACAGGCAACTAAAATAAACGCGCGACGTTATCAATCACTGTTCAGTTTCCCATCGCGCTGCGCGTGCAAACGAATAGGTAATCGAAATTTACGGAGCAACGTGGCTATATTAAGAAACTGTGCAAATATACACGATTCTGGTGACAAGGTGCCTGTTTCCGATATGTATGGGAACCCTGGTACCACGTGGTCCCACTGCACCGATATAGTGTATCTGAAATGTCAATTAATTTTAAAATCAAAAACATGTAGGACGGTGTTTTCGAGAGGGGGATTACATAAAGCTGAATCACTTCGCGCGATGGATTTGGGACTTGGTTGGAGGATACCTCAAAAATACTTCGTCTCTGTTTGTGTACCATTTAAATTATAACCATTAAAATGATTGGCATGCCGAGAGATGGAGAGAGAGATGAGTCATGAATTATTCAGAATCCAGAATGCGGTAGGTAGCAAGTTCTAAACGATGACTATGTTTATTCGAACCGATGTATCCGTATTTACACATTTTAAGTATCGTTTAAGGCATTACGTCGACGCAAAATATTCAGTAGCTCGTCTACGATTAAAGGCAGACTTATTTACAGAATCGCGAATCTGCGCGAAGCGTACACAACCGCGTATGATGAATCAAACGGATCACGATTTGCATCGTGTTATCAGAAACAGAATACACGGCTGTCGTTGTTTCCGATACCATGGCCTTGATAAACGGTAAGCTAGTCGATGAACAGTAGCTCTCCGCGTTTCAATTACGGTTTCATTTTCACCGTGAACCGGTGGCCATTGTTCCAATAAATCCGGTTCTCTAATTGCTGGCAAAAAATGTTTCGTCGTCGTACATCCAAATCAGTCACACGAACAATTCTGACGTAATATATAACACTTTTTACGCAAATCAGTGTATTAAAATATACACAAATATGTGTTACTATCCTTCACATATGGTAGAAAAAAAAAATGAATTATGTAGGCGTTTGTAAATAAGTAAATAAATTAGTTGTCGATGGTAGCCAAAGTTTTATCTTAATTGGTACAACTTACGTAATCAAGAAGGTCACTGGAATCAGAATAAAGAGGCTCAATGGTATAACATGCAGGTTTCGGTATGACATTCTTCTTTCCGTTCGTCTTGAAGCGTTGAATAGTAACGTACCCCTTAAAAGAAAAAGAGTGATCGCGTTTCGGACTTCTTAGCCTTCACGATCGGACATAATTTCGTTGACCACTCCGCTGGTGATACTGATACATCTAATTATACGGTACTTAGTAGATAAAATGAAAACGGAATGTCTGCCGTGTTTCGAAACATACATCGAGTACAATTAAATCATATTTCCAAATAGAGTTTGCATTCTAATTCGCACCAGCAGAGTTTATTCAGAATATTTCTAATATCACGAACAGAGGAATTTTTCGTGTGTGTTACTTAAACAGATTATTTAAGTATCGCGATAAAAAGTTGCTGATATTAAGAATAAAAAAGCGATAAGTTGGGAGCTGCGTTTGTTCCACGAATGCAAGTTGTCGTTCCGTTTAATCTTAATGAAACAATTCGATGGCTTACCTTGATTACAAGATTGGGTGGCTGGGACTTTGCCAGAGGGGACACCTTCACGGAGGGCCTTGTAGCGACTGTCCATTAGCGCTGCTAACATACCTCTAGCCCTACGCGACTCGGCGATCACTGATTAACGCACACGATCGGGTTGCACAGCAATTAACGCACCATCTCGTCCTATTCTTTATCGAGTTATACCACCTCTGACGGTGATCACAGCCTATTATTTTTCCAAACAAGCTCCTTCGCATCTTTCGAAACGGTGATAATTTGTTAAATTGGGTTTATTCCATTGTAATTTAAATGTAGGGAAATTGTTGCAGTTACATCTGATGAAAAATTTAGCCCTTTAACGCAAATTTGATATCTTAAAAGAGTCGCTCAAATTTATTTTTGTCGTTTATAATCATTTCTATAATCGGAAGAATTGATTGATGCGAGATGAAGAGATTATCAAGTTCGTTTGATTTCGAGTATCAAAAAGTTTGCTATTCTGCAATCATGTACGCCACTGATAAAAAGGAATAAATGATTGATCTGTCAAGTATTGACCGCTGAATAATTGGTCATCGAAGTTCGCATCTCTGATAAACCATGATTAAATCGAATTAGAATTTATCGATAAAGTGTTGCTGTTGCCCGCTGAGTCGCGTCCGATAACTCTTGCATGCCAATGTACGTAATAAACGCTACACTACTAGCTATACCAAGAATTCATAATTAACGTCGCATTATCGGCATTACACCGATATCGTAATGGAACGATATTCGGTAATGTTCCTCGAGTTACGTAATTGATTCCGTTCTACAATATGCAACTCCCTGCAATTATAGCTGGCAAGAAAGTAAATTGTTTTGTTTCAAACAGAAAAAATCTCTAGGTCTTACATTTCTTTCTAAACAAACGATTTATCCCTGGCACTGAGGAAATTTATTCTTCTATGGTTGATTATCGATTCAGGTATTTAATGTGCGAAGGAGCTGGGTCTTGTATCTTTCAAACGATTGCAAGTTCGAGTTCCGTGTAATATTTTGTCTCTGCTTCAAAAAATTAGTTGCAGAGGAACACGTGGTTCAACGAAGGGAAACATAATTAGAGATAGGAAGAATTTCCATTACTGGTTTCAAAGTAAAATGTATGTAAAAGGAATAGATAAACAAGGAGGTAATTGGTAAAACCACATTTTTGTATTAACAACGTTACGATATTTAAATATAGGCAGTTTGTTCGGTGTTGTTCTTCTTGCTGTACCGTGTAATAAATGGTAATTCCTAATTTATTGTTCTTTGCATTATTTACGTAACGCAGTCGACTAGTAGTCTTGTGTTATCGAGACAACAGCAATAATATATTAAAAATGTAACTTAAAGTATCGTTGTCCATTAAAAGTAATTCACGACTGGTTCTTTGATTCTAATTCCTAGTCAGATTTTCCCCTAATTCTTCGTTTAATAAAACAGTTATATTTTCATTGAACTGTGGTAGGTTAAAATTTTCTCGTGACATCAGTTTGATTTCCTTGTACAAATTTTCTTCGTATTCGATCGGTTCCCTTAATAAACTATTCCGGAGCGTCTTCATGGTACATTTACGTTTTAATAGCACACGTATTTGTATACGCTTAGTCTCGCGTATATAAGTGTATGTGTGTATATGTACATGACATGGGTATACGTATAATTCTAATATAAATAGTTTGATAAATAAATAGTGTCGTTATCTCTTCGCGTTTGTACCGGTTCGTTCGATCGTCGAAAGAGGATCGCTATTCGCGCGAAGATCCTGCCAATTCTCTAGAAACGTATCGAACGATGGTACAAGGACATATTCCCGTATTGGCTACATATTTTATCGTTATATCATACCATTTATCGCTGCATACGATTTTCGATTGGACTAGTTTCAATATCATCAGCTATGTGTAAGCCTATGTGTAAGCGGTTTACCTTCGAAATAGACGCTGTGTCGCGATTTTTATATCGACGCGAATCGGGCGATCTTAATTTCGATCGAATCTCCAGCGAGATTAAAGCAAAGCGTGGGTTTAGACGATGAGATTTGTACGTTTCGTTGGACTGTCACGTTATGTCGGTAGAAGATCGCTCGATTCGTTCATCTACGCGTTGGCAGTGAACTAGCACGAAGCTTAAACAAAGACGTCGACGCGAGTCGAGGTTATATCCATGTGGACGGAACGTTTCCGTGGTTCCTCTCGTCGAAAGCCGACGTTATTGTCCTTAATTGCACCGCGAATTACGTGAACATATCTGGAATCCCTTGGACCTCTCCCATGGGTGCGTTCAACATCGTCCAGATTAACGTGCCACTATTCGCAAACTACCTCTAATGCGATTCCTAAGAGTACCTTAAATGAGAAAGGAACACAAACGAGCCTCTCGGATAACAAATCTCTTTCTGCGTTTGTACCATCGCGATCGATCATTCCAAAACTCCATGACAAAATATTCATTTCCGGAGCACGCAGCTCTTCGTAACTCGTAATTATGCAAGAAAATAAGCACTCGTCGTTTCGTTCGTTACGTGTACCCACAAAAGATTACAATAGAACTCGAAGGAAATTAGCTTAACCATCCGTTTATATCAAACGGATCGGTTCTATCCGTGAACGATAATCCTTGGTGTGTACGTGCAACTCGCCCATCTGTTCTCTCCGTGATCCTCGCGGTCGAGCTACGTGCTTGCCTCGTCGATCACCGTGATCACCCTGTTATTAGCAGGCACATTCGTCACGTGCCATTTAGACTCCGTGTCCGTCTCTTCGTTGGTCGATTGAATCCCTGCGGGCTTGTCGAAATTCGATTGGCCGCCCTTGGACCGCGCCAGGGACCATCTTCGGCCACGACGGTCCGTGATAATTGGTATCTCAGCGATCAGGTTGTTCTCGAACTCTGAAAGCATCAAATAGTTCTCGACCTTGTTGCACGAGGTTATGCAGTCGCCGATATAGTCGAGGTCCTCGAGGACGTTGTCGGGTAGGTCCATGTCCGCGATACCCTCCTCGGAGATGCACGTTAACTCGGGCTTCTCTGGGGCGAGGCCGTCGATTATCTCGCCTGTAATGGCATCGAATATAGAGAAAGTTAATGCGGCAAAGTTTTCAGTGCGAATATCTATGGTTTAGAATCAGAATGTAGCGTGAAATGTAGTTTAGGATTTAGTTCAGAATAGGCAGTACTGGAAACACTTTTCAGTATAAGTTCCACAGCGATACGATCGAAGGACCGATTCGTATTTAACTCGCGAATGCGTTTCGTATTGGAGCCAGACGAGCGATAAGTATTTCGATTACTGCAGTTGGAGCTTTAGTTAATTTCGCGGGATTTGATTACGGGTTGCGAGGCGAAGGTTCACTTAAGAGGCGGGCATAACAAGTTGGCAAGTTTACCTGGACTTGGCGCAATCTCGGCGCCAAGCACAAGGGCAGCTGCGGCAGCTCCAGCGGCAGCCACGTGCGCGCCATCGTTTTCCGGTTCTTGGCTGAACGACAGTTTCCTGCGTTGCGGACAATTATCCGAGACGCATAGATGCTTGGTCCCGTTCGACCTGGTGTGCTTGTGCCTCGACAAATTCCTTCTGTGGAGGTCTATGAAGAAAAGGGTGAAACTGCCCACCAGAACGCAGGTCGAGCTGAAGTAGTAACCGGCTTTTCCACCGCAGCCTACGTTCATGTACCCTGAAAATGACCACGCTCTTTTATCCTTTATCGTTTGGAAACAGCCTCTGAACGTTGTACCTGAAATCGGGACTCCAATTGCTATTGGTATGGCTTGAGAACACTGCACGAAACCCCATGTCCTCGCGAAGTTCCTTGCTCTGACTCTCTCGTACGTGTACATTTTTAAGCTGTAGTGGTAACCACCACAAAAGATGCCTGGGAAAATCAATTTCTCGCTGTCAAAATTTGCCGCGCGCCCAATGCTTAAAGCGGATATGCTTGTTTATCGGTTGGGATATCGTACCGTAAATCCAAGCGAACAACACGTATCCGTGATAATTGCCTTGAACTGCAGTGAGGGCCAGGATGCACAGTCCGCATACAAACACCGCCGCTTGTGTGAGATACTGACGCGCTATTCTGCATTCGACGCTGCGATGCACAACCAAGAGGCCAAAGGCCACGCAGCCGAGGGTCCAGGCTAGGCCGAGATAAGCTTGAAGCAGGACCACCGTGTCACCAAGGCCTTCTTCCTCGGCCTGATGTGCCTGCGGTCGAATAAAGGAATATATTTCATTCTGGCAACAGATTGTCCGTCTGAACCTTGCGAACCAGAGAGATCGAGAGTACTTTAATTACGTTTACCAAGTAAAATATCGGTGTGTTGATCCCAAACGCGGATATCCCGGTGGACACCAGCAGTATTCTCACGGTCTTGCTCTTGAGCGTGCTGAAGTCGAAGAACGGCGGCCTGTCGTCCGTTTTGTTTTTATCTTTGATCTTGCGCTTTTGATTTTTCAAATGTAGAATCGCTCTGCGTTGCGGGTGATACAGGGACGCGCTTCGATAAAAAGTGCCCAGTATGAACGTGAGGAAGACTACGCCCGTTACTGCCTGAAGCCCGAGGCGCCAGCCAATTTTACTAGAATCATAACGTACCTCTGCAATTTCTTGTTACGTTGGTAACCATCTGACGTGCAAAACGAGATTACACCGTGTGTCGTAATCGAATGAAATTTCTAACGTATTACCTAATCATTCCCTTTATGAAAGCCGACATAACAGCGATACCAAGGCCACTTCCGGACACGATGAAAATCTCGACCAGCTCTCTCCTCCTCTTAAAATATTGCGCCACCATTAGCGTGCTACAATCTCTTGTCATGCCAACCCCTATACCTATACAAAATGATTAAACACCGTCCATATACTTGTCGTTATCGTAATCTGTTCAAGTTTCTACTTAAAGCGATATTTCAATTCGATATCCAACCGTCTCGCTCCTTTTACAGAGTTTAGGGATAAAAAGTAATAAGGCAGGGTCATAATTGTTCGGAAAGGAAGATGAATGATGTTTTATCAATTTGAGAGAAATATTATACAAGTTGTGTAACTTCTCGTTGTATCTTGCTCTTGTTTTTTTTTTTTCTTTTTTTTTTGCTGAAGAGGAATGAGCGAGAAAGGACCCTTGGTGATTTATTGTTGTTATTATATTTTTACAGTGACTCACCCACAACGGTGCCATAACTGAAGAACAACTGGTGGAACTGTGAGGCGAAAGAAGTGAAAAGGCAACCGAGTGCTGTAACGAGGCCACCCAAAACCGCGGTGAGTCTTGTACTTTTTCTTCGACAGAACGCTATTGTTACGGGCGACACTAGTAGAGCCACTCCCGTTGACATTGCTCCCAGCCATCCTACAAACGTACAAAAGTCTTTTTAATCGCCTTTCGATCGCTCAGCGTCTTTGGTCTGTCTTCTGATCAGAAAGTAGCATGAAATGCATCGAAATGAACGCTGAAACATTTATTAAGATATTTTTGAAAAAGTAACAACGCGTAGTTTCCCTAAAAAAAGGAGTTTTCGAAGGAAATTTTGGCAACAGCTACCGACAGGACGGCTCGAACGGTTAAGTGGCGCCTGTTTTTCATTTTGCTCGGCATATTAACTGCTATTTCGTTTCCTCCGATTCGTTCTATCTCCGATTGCGTGTATCTGCTTTACGCGTGGCGTATTCAAATTTTCTTATCGCGTTCGGCCTCTTTTTTATCTCTTCGATTAGAATGTTTCTTTTTCAAGTTGCATGCTAAAAAATTTACTTGTTCCTTTATCAGCTGATGGATTTTCTGCTCCATCACTTTTTCGCAGAGATCGAGAGATTTTCTTGGTACCTCCGTCTTTTTCTGATTGATGAGGGGTTTATACAGTGATTGACGTATCAGCAGATTTAATCAGGAATTTTTTGGAAAAGGCCTGAACCAGTGAGAAAATCTTAACTGAACTGAAACCTAACGATCAATAGGAATCTAATATTATAAACTACTTGGTACCTGATTAATAGATCAAATTTCAACAGATGTCTAGAAACTTGTAGAATGAAAGGTACGCAGAAAATCCTCGATAACTTCCAATATGCATAAAACCAGAAAAAAGCTGGCTAATATTCACCGAATTGCGCGAACTGGACGATCAAACAGCAGACCGTCCCACCGTGTTCAATTTATGCGTTTCATATGCCATTTCTGAGTCGAATTTCATCGTTCGATGTTCGATCTCATCCGGTCATATCTCAGATTTACAGTTTGCAATCATAATAAACGTTTGATGCACGTTCCCAGGGTTTCCCCCCTTCAATTAGAACGTAATCACGGGATGATCGACATCCTTAGCTTGGCTATTTCGTGCTAGTCACAGCACGGCTTCCACCGCGATTCTCGCCCGCGTTCAATTGGATCACCGTTAAGAGATCAAAATGATAAATCGAGCCCGCTTCGCGGAGGACAGTACCACGGCCACTTTCGTCGTCACGTTGCCGTTCACGATCGTCCCAGTCATCGTTCTTTCTTGCCGCCGCGTTTTCTTTCAGCGCGAACGATCGGTCTTCTTAAGACTACCCATTAAACACAGGCTACATCGCTAAACAGTGGCCTGACTCTCGATCCAGGTTAGAACCGTTTTAATTACGGGTAGGACGGACGATTAGCGGTGCTCGGCTCGGTCGTTTAATTAATTTTCATCGTTGCCCGATCGGACGTTGCGGTTGCCTAGCCGGTTCATCGATCAACCGGCTGGTGAATGCCATCCGTCGCAGGATCGCTGCGCAGAGACAAAAGGGAATTCGAAGGATAAAAAGAGCGGTTATTAATCTTGCGCGTCGCTTCGACGGCCACGGGCACAGCCTCCATCTTGAAGAGTGAGGTTGGCGTTTGCTCGGACTTGTCTTTTGATTCAATTGCTTCGTCCCTGGGGTCGGGACATTGAATTCGAGTGGGGTCGCCGCGGTGTAAATGAATCGCGACTTTCGGGGGAACTTTCGCCGGTGCTCACGTTCGAGTACCGTTCTGACCGCGAGTTTCAAAGGGTTCTTAATTTTCCCGGCTTTCCAGGATTTCCTTCGACCCTTCTAAAAATGCTAGGGAATAAAACGAAACGAGCCTTTATTACCGCAAGATGCGATGCCATTTTTTTTTTTTGAGGAAGTTTCTTTGGGTACTTGCAGTCGAGCGCTATTTTGATTACGACTTTGAATGGATTCTTAACTTTCGTGGTTTTTAAGTGGTTTTCTCATTTAACGACGCTAAGGGTGGAAATGAGACGGGTTCGTGCTTTCGCGAAAGGGATGCAACGTTTTGTCGTTAATGATCTTTTTGGTTGGATGTAGAGGGTATTACGTAGTGATTTTACTCTTTTTTTTATGGATAGAGGTAAATGATAAGGGTTGAGGGATATTTATCAAAAATAAGTAATAGATACGAATTTATCGATCGTCTGTCCGAGGGATGCCTTTTGTGGCTTAGCGATGAAGACACTGAATTATATGGATGACAAAGAGGTCTAGTTATTAATCTTAATAGAACGTTAGAGGTCCGATAGGCTTGCCTTGGACGTCCCACACTCGTCGGAAATAACTTATTCCTACGTAACGGTCCGTTTCATTTAAGCTTGGTCCCTTGTTTTTTCCTTAATTCATTTTCGTTTTCTTTTCCCGTTCGTAAGGTCGCGCTGTCCACATATTTTTGGGATCTTGGTGGATCTATATTTACAGATTCGCTGCGAGATATATTGGTGCGTGATTTTTTCACGTGGATAACTTGCAGATTCTAGTAGCGTAATAATTAATAATAATCGTCACTCGAACAATTGAAATTCTCTAGAAAGCTTTTAGGAAATTATCAAATAAAGTGAACGATCTTTTGTAAAAGTAGGCTTTCGATACGTATAGGAAATGAGAGGAAGGAGATCCATTCGAAAACGTCCAACGCGCCATGTCACGGATATTACATAGCGTTTCCCTTTCCGTGGTCCCTTTCCACCCTTGTCATCGGTCAGGATCAGGCTCTTTTATTCGAAAATCCTGGGGCTGGCTAGCCACCGCATCCACCCTTGAATTTCCTTTGAAGACAGGAAATGAACGAGAAGGAGAGTGAATTGGCGAGAGAGCGGGTCGACGACCGTGAGGATCGTAAGCTCGTTTTCACGGGAACTTTATCCGAGCGGTAACCTCAGAAATCCCCGAGCTCCAGTCAAGTTTAGGATGTATAATCGAATACCCACGCAATGGTTGTTCGTTCTCCAAGGTGACACTTTCGCAATTTTGCGACGTTTTAGTTGAACGTTTCCGATTTGCTAAGATTGAACGCGATTAAAGTTGAAGATGTCTCATCGTTCATCGAACAAGATATCGTATTTTTCTATTTATACATCGCCTCCTTCGAATCTACTTTACTTTGCACTTCGCGTTGTTTCAAATAGCAGCTTCTAACTTCCCACCCGAAAACATTGTTTCATCTCATTACGCAAAAACCTGAGGGTATAAAAAGAAGTCAGCCCATTGTCGAAAGGCCGTCTATGTCTGAACAACGACGGTCATAAACGTAGAAGGGAAAGTTGAGCTCATTAGCGACTCGAGCTAGCTCACTAGAAAAACGTAACGAGGACAAAGGACGAGACGGGGGCGTGGTTCGAGCGAGGAGAATAAGTCAGACCGGACGAAGACTGTTTTACGAGAAGGACAATAACGCGAGGCGGCTGTGGTACCAGTTTTGAGAGCAGTGCGTGAGTAATAATAACCAGACGACTCGAACCTCTCAACCTAACGATACCTGGTACGCGAGACGTTTCGGGAATGGTTATTATATCTGCGAGAGGAGCAGCCGTTCTTTTTCTCTTCGCCGCATGAAATATTCAAACGATATTTACTCCGCGCTTTCTTCTGGTCAAGGTCCGTCTCGAGTAGTTCAACTTGGTGAGTTGTTCTTTCTTTCCTTCTTTCTTCGGCGCTGGTTGTTCGCTATAAATTTTAAAGTCCTGTCCGGGAACACGCGGACCATAGGGAAGCATTTGTTGGATCTGTATTCCACAGTGGCAGATTTAGATATGACTGGTCGATGTCAGTATGCTTGGTTCGCTGGGTGATGATTTGGAAACGTGCTATGAATCGCGTTGAGATTTCATAGAACTTTAAAAAGTCTCTTCCTAATTTTGATTCGTCTAGTTTCATGTTAATGTTTAACCAACACTGGTTGCAAGTGTAAATATATTTTGCTATAATATGTTAAATTTGGCATGCCTCTAATGCCCGGTATAAAGCGAATATCACGTAAGCGTGCGCGTACTTTATTAAGCAATTTAACCGCGGGGTGGGCGAGCGCCTAGTCAAATATTGAAATTAGAAAATAGGATCGCTGAACCTTCCATACCGTACCTACGTTGGAAATGGGTTGACGGTATCGTTTCGCTCCTTCCAACAGCAGCCAGGTTCCAACAGCCCCGTGAATTCCCGTGGTAAGAATTTGCACCATAACACCGACCACTACGACCACCCAACCCCAACCACTCTCCGGATAGTAATGCTGTCTTATGGTACATCGCGCGATGTATCTACAGCATGTAAAAAGCAGCCACAATGAGAAAACCGAGGAGGCGGTTCAGTTTACGCGTGGTCCCTCGATTTTCCATCTCTTCTCTACTTATCAACTTGTAACAAGTATTGGAAAAAATAACGAGCTTTATATAACGATTATTTAAAATGTTTCGTCCCATAAGATCTGACCTAGGATCTGGATTTTGCTCCTCGATCTCCTTTGGGCTCACTGGTTCCTGTAGACAAACTATTCCCTCGCACTCTCCCGAGAAAGAGAGTTCCCCTATTTCACCGGAAGTCGCTACCCCGCTGTCCTCGAAAGCGGGACTTAGAACGATATCCCCTTCGTTGCGGTTTTGAGTCTTCATCCCTTTCTTGTTTCCATCAAGACGCATTGTTCATGGTTGTTATTACTTTTTATTCTTCATCGCGAACGTTAGTCGAGTCTGTTTAATTACTGTCATGGTCGTGATTTTCTTCTCTAATTTTATTCAATTATCAACGCAAAATTGTTCGATTTACGCTGAGTTTCCACTGTTTGGCGTCTGTCTTTCGATATAATATTATGGGCTAATATCGTACAACGGTATAAGAAGCTCCTGCGTATCTTGGAGAGATTCTGTCGCGAGATATTTCGATCTTTTATTGTCATGTTTTACAGCAGCCCTTTCGATTCCCCTCGTTTATGTCGGGCACCCGTAAAATATATAAGTTTTGACGTAAAACCGAGATTCCTAATACTCGAGGGACAGATGAGGATGACGATAAGGGAAGAGAAGAACGAATATTCACTGTCCGAAAATTGCCCGATAAATAAATTTGTTCCGAAAGTGTGCTCGAGAAAAATTCATCATTTTAAAGCTACGTAACATTTTCTCGTCTCTTGGAAAGTTATCTTCTGGCATAAAAAAGGAAAAGATGAAAGAATTCGATGAAATTTTTTGGTCTGCACGCTGTTCTGGTTTCTTGATAATTACGTTGATTGGAAGTGTCGACTATATTCGCACGGATATGTATTTAAAATTTGATTCCAGTCACGTCGAAGATTAAATTCCATACTTTCTGGCAGATGGAAGGCAGCCACGCAGATAAATCTAGAAAACCGTGTGTCCATTCTATTCTTTCACTTTAGAACTTTCCTTCGAGACTTCTTTTAAACCGAGTCGAAAGTTTCGCTACAAAACAAAATTGAATTTGAGACTAATGCCTAGCTCGCAGCCTGCTATCTCTCAACCTGGCAAATGAAATAGAAGTTGACGAAGTAACATTACAAGTAGAAACATAGTCGATTAGAAAAGAATATATTTTCTAACGTCTTTAAGACGTGTGATGCGTGTATCGAGGTCAGAAGAAGCAGCTTTCTCCGTGGAATTACAGTAAAAGCTCTGCAAACAAAAGCAAAGAATGAGGGGGTGCGTTATGTAAAGAGCTGAATGCATAAACGTATTTCTGGTCCAGTGTAATTGAGTCGAACGAGGATGTAGGAGCAAACGAGAGTAAAAGTTCGCGAATACGTGACGAATTGCTTCGAAACACAAAGCCCGCGATTTCGGGAGGCAAACGATTCATGACAATGGAACGATTCCGAGAATTTAAAGGTATTCATCACTGTACTCGTATTTTACGTGCAATTCTGAATGATTTTTCGCGAAATTTATCGTAAAATCGCGACGCTGGCTTATTGGCAGAACCAATCCCAAAAAGGGGACAAAAACAGTTTCATCGAAACTCGGGGGATGATCCCTTTTTTTCACTTTTGTCGAAATATTCGTGGAATATTTGCGGGAATTGATTCTTTTAGCTCCTCCTGCCGCGCGTTCTCGATTTGAATTACAAAACTCGAATTGATATTCCAGCATTTTCAGTAGGGAGTTGAATAAAAATTTGTCGATTATACCGTGTTCGGTCCGCGCGGCAAAAATGCTCCGAAATCGTCACTTTTCAACCGAAAGGGGTCAACGGTGCTACGTGCTGTTCGATTGGAATAAAAATACGTAAAACGTACGCTATACCAAACGGAATCACATGGAATTCTTAAAACTCTCCGCTCTGTTTCTTTTATATAGAAACCACTATTACATCTTGCAAAAGTAAGAACATTTCAGCCAGGCGTTCGTCGAATCGATGATCGAAGAGGCAAAGAGAGATAAACTAAAACGACTAGGACGGTATTCTTCGCGTTACAGTGTCTTAAATCATCGTCAACACTTTAACCCACGTGCACTGTATCGTTTTCGAAGCTGGCAGTTCCCTACGAGCGAAACGAGCGTACTTTTTTCCCCGTCGACGAGCGAAATTCCGCGAACGTTTCGTGAGAGGAATCGCGGGATTTGAGTAGAAAGGGTCGTGACACGCCAGACGAGGGGCGCGTTGTCGAACGCGGACTGGATTCGGTTAGGTGGATCACAGAAGAGGACCGCCACAAGCTGAGCTTGCGTAGGGGAAACCAATGGGCCAATCCCCTTGGCCACGTGCTCTCATAGTCATATCGTTTGCGTTCGAACTCGCGGTCGGCTGTAGCGAATCGTGTTCGATTCGAGTGTACCGTGTGTGTCGGTCGAGCTTACTAGTTTTGCATACGTAGCTGGACAGGAACGGGAGAGATTTCGATTTTACCAAGTTTACTTTCCCGCGTTGCTTTTATATTGCATGTTTCTTTGCTCTGTATGACGAGGGAGAACCGTGACGAAGTTCGAGCACATTTCAAATGAAATAGATAGCCCGCGTGGCGTAAAATTCGACCAGGAATTGAACGAAACCTGACATTCCGTGTTTAGAGTCCGTTGAGCGAATCGATAAAGCGATTTAACCGATCACATGCGTAACAATAAATCAGTGTCAACCGGAAAACTCGACCGGTCGCCGCAAGAAACATCGACGGGCGTAAGCTTCAAAGATTACGAACTGTCGAAGCGCGTGTAATATTAATTGGTAGATTATGCGCGTCAACATAATTTAACGCTGTTTAATACATCACTGTTGAGTTGACGGTGGTTCGTTAATTTCGCGCTCCATCCAATTTAGTGCTTTACATATCGTAGCGGAAAGCAAACGATACGTTATCTCCATATCTCTTCTGCGATCAGTTTCACAGTAAATTAACAGTGGAGGAAGGAATCAATCATAAAATAAAGATCCGCGTAATAAAAGTTATAATTAGATTCCCATTTTTCCAACAACTATACCAATTACTCCGCCGTCTAAAAAGTATGAAAAGAAAGAGAAAGCAGTATAAAGAAACCAGTTTCGCCGGTCTGGTAAAAATAGGCAATTTTGTGGACTCCCGATCAACAACGTGTTTAATCGATTCCGAGTAGCTATTTTGCCGAGGGGTAATCGACCGCTTTTAATTAAGTGAATCGTTCGAAAGCACCGGATAATGCTTTGATTATTAACTGCATTGGTATTGAAAATCCTTTAACCCTTTGCGCTCGACGACTTTTTCGATTGGACAGCGCTGCAACTCGAGATGATTGCGCGCGTAAACGAATTTATATGCAAATTAACATATGAAAGTGTTATATTTCAATATATTATTTATATGTTTACATTTTGAAAAATAATTATCGGTGTTCAAGTTCTGTAATTACGTTTGGTGTAATATTTTATAAAACACTTACCCAGGTATTCTGAATTGTTAGAATCTTGTGGGTCATCGGCTGCTACTTCCAATTCACTATCTATTACTCTAATTTTTCTACTTCTCACACCCGATAGGTCATCACTATTCACACTTGCTTACCACCAATATCATCATGGATAGATAAGTTTCTGATCAATTCAAAATCAAACTCGCGTTAAAACTTTGAAACGAGTGGTGGAAAACTTTGCGATACGTGTGCCTGCTACGATCGTCGAAACTGCACTAACGATAGACACGTCGTATTCAGGACTACAGTCGTAGAGGACTCTTATCTTAATCCCC
This sequence comes from Xylocopa sonorina, assembly GCF_050948175.1. Lineage (NCBI taxonomy): Eukaryota > Metazoa > Arthropoda > Insecta > Hymenoptera > Apidae > Xylocopa > Xylocopa sonorina. Next base: position 5,666,406 of record NC_135197.1, on the reverse strand, counting down.
ATTTTACGTCACAATGTCACTTCCCAAGCGAAGGCATAAACAGCCTAAGGGACCGTATTCTCGTACCAATACTTCGCTTCTATCAACTGGAGATAACGAAATTCAACATAAATTCTAAGAAGAAGAGGTTAAATCGTATCTCGAATTCTATGATCGTGAAACGATAAAGTTTTCAATTTTCCGCTGCAAATCGTAAGAGAATTTAAGGACGTGGAAGAAATGCCGTACCATTGTCGCGAATTATGCAAACAAGGGGTTAGGATCGTAGCAAAGCTGGTCTAAAGGTACGACGCGCGAACTGCTTTTAAATCGTTGGTTGAATGCGCGAGTAGACGTTGGAAATAAATCTACCGCATAACGCGGGCATCACGAGCATTCCGGAAGGAACTCTTGCATTTTCTCCAGCCCGCTGAGAGTAGACAAGCTTTACGTGTGAACTCGAGACACACGATGCTTCTTCTTCTAGAGATTTCGCGTGCAACTCCTACGAAAGAACTTATACTAGCTACAAATTAAATAAACTTTCTTCAGTGAATCTTTGTCGTTAAAAATAGTAGCCAGTTTCGAACGAATTCTTCAGTTTACAAAAACTGAGGATGACACCCCACAAATCCTCGAAATCGATCCGAGAATGAGGGAAACTTGTCTGGCAACCACGAAATATTACCCCATTCGAAGTGGTCGATGGAATAATTCCGGAAAACGATAAAATTTCAAATCTATTCGATATACCCAATAACTGGAGTTCTCGTGTTTTCTTCACGTTACCACGACGCGTTCGATCTTGATGTTTTTAACATTTCTATCACAGTGCCGTGAGGGACGATATAATTGAAAATAATGAAGACAAAAGTCGTAGCCCTTAGCCATTGTTTTTCTAGTACAATGAAAAACAAGAAGGGTGAGAAAGAACAGAGAACAGCGGTGTCAGCGAATGAAAGGAAAAGGAGGAAACCGAGGAAAAGTAAGAAGCACGATGATTCTTAAGGACAGACGTGAGTCACTCGCGTAGATTGCTAGAAGTCCTTATCCTCTTGGAGGAATCTCAATGGATTCCAATTTCCTAATTTCAAAGTTTTCCCCGATTTCCATGCAAACCATTCCACGGGCTACCAAAATAGCATGCAGCTTAATTTACAAAACTACAGAGAGTTCAACAAATTCAAAAGTTAAATGCTGCGGCTTGTTTTAATTATGAATTTTTACGCGACTTCTTCAATATCGAGAAACTCTTTTTTTCTCGAATACTTAAGGATCACGTTCGCTGATATAGGAAGGGAGGTCGAGGAATGATATCTCTAATGTGCTTAGGGATGACCAAGAAAGTTCAGCCACTTGTATTTGCTGCGCGCAGAAAAGAGCTTCTCGTCAATATTTATTCAGCTATTTGTATAGCTTTCAATCCTCGACGTTTGCATTTCTTTTGTTTCGGGATTATCGACCATGACGTTGGTCGATGCATTAAGGGATGACTTCGCTTTCTGTCATCGCAAACTGAAACCGCGAACAAACAATCTTCTAGAAACGATCACTGGTAGCCACAGAAGATTACTTAATTGAAAATGAGGTTGCAAGCAATAAAAAATTGCGTTCTTGGAGGTTGATTAATATTTAGCATTGTGGTATTTAAATTTAAAGCACGAGATACCGGATGTAGGTATCTGATCGAATACGAAACTGAGCTTTTAAGCTTCTGGAGCCGATAAAGAAGATTTCTCACATTCGATTTTCACTTTTCAACTTATCTAAATCAGGTAAGCTAAAGAACAGTCGCGTTACCGTAGGTTGGCATTTTCTTTCATTCAAATCAGTACTGTTTAATCGATTTATTCAATAAAAAAATCTCGCTCCCCTTTACTTTTATCATCAATAGTTTACAATTTTTTAACTAATTCGCTCGCTTTATTCTACAAATTCTTTACTTAACATCTTGTCTTCTGTTTCAACCCCTATTTATAGAAATTGTCCAACCATTGAAACCTTTCACTTGGGCTTCACAAAAATCCACGCATCAAATCCTTTTATATCCATATCTTCGCGAGAGTGTTTCTCAAATCCAAGTTGAATCGCGTCTTAAAAATCGCTCGCCCTAAAAAGTTCACGCATGAAAAAAGGGTGAGCTCCTTTTCAACGGGAGAGTCGTTCGACGCGCTTCTTCGACGTATCTCGAACGTGAGTACGTTCTGCCACGGAGAAAACTTAGATGAGTCAAGCCACGGTTTCCAAGCGGGCAACCGGTTTTCATAGAAGGAAACTTCGCCGGCCTAACGATGGAACTCGTCCATTCCCTGCAAGGAATCTTTCGCGAAAGCAATGACTCGAGCGTCGCTCGTCGCGTTTACGCGCCACGTACATCGAGGCAGCGACGAGTCTGATTGAGCGTTCCTTCAGATAAGAACGGTTATGATCTCTGCCAGTGACAGCCACGTAAAGGGTCCTCGTCCCCCTTTGCTTTCCTTTTTTTTTGTTCCCATGTCGAATATCTTTCCGAGTGAGAGGTTACACCCGGTACTTTTTGCCTCGGGTCTTGTCAGCCCTCGCCAGGGGACGATGCATTGCTTTTGACACAAGGGGTTGGCGTTATGTACATCCGATGACGAAGTGGTCGAAAGAGGAGCCTGGAAGATACGAGCTTCCCCTTCGATCTGACCAAGGGGAAGCTCTGCTGTATGATGTATCGATGATAAGGGAGGACAACTTTCTTGATAATTTTAACGTTACTTTTATGGCGTCGTAGAGTTGCCTCTCTCCTTTCACGAGTTTACGTCCCCTTAAAATTGGGTGCGTGTAGCCGTGATCGTTGTTTCATCGAGGTAATTCAGGCATTTATCGATTGATAAATGAGAAGTTAATCGCATTTATCATAATTACGAACAACCTCGTTACTCGTAAAGAGTCAATTGATTACTTCAAAAAATAGCGAAACTACTCTTTCTCTAGTTTTTATACCGTATCCGCTTGGGGGAATTAACGAAGCATGACATCAGATATTGAAACAGTTTATATCTTCACATTATTACCTACACCCATCATGCGTTAAATTGCGCAAAGACGTGACAGCTTCATTCGCTACGGAACCAGTAGCCTTTCACTATTCTCGATACCATTGCGAGACCCAAATATTTGCCCGTGTGAATATCGTCGGCGTCAATTCTAAACATGGCTCCCAAGTTTGACGTTCTGTTTTGACTCTCGACGCCCTCATTAAAAGCCGCTGGCTTTTAACATTTTTTATTCTCGCGCAAAAACACGAGACTAAGCACACGCGAACAGTAAACTACGGATTTAGAATTAATCGACCAGAGATACTAATAGGAACAGCCGTTAGTTCTAATACGCTTGTCCAGGCGAAGTATCAGAAAATAAATCGTTCGATTCGACGGCGGTAGTGAATGAATCACCGTCAAAGATCTGGTTCTCCGTTCCATCCACAGTGATCTAAAAGTGTTTGAACGTCGCTCGTGATAGAGGTACTGGGAGAATCGGATAACCTGAATTTGAAGAAAACATTTCTCATCGACGATCGTCGTGATCGTCGTGGTCGTCGAGGCTTCCTCGCAGCCCGAATTTCCACCTCGTATTTGACAGAAACGTCGCTGACAGATCGATCGACATTTCACGCGATCCATCGGAGATACGTCGCGTGAAAACGAGCACTTCACCTTCCACTGTCGACGGTTCCGGTTCTTTTATGGATCGCCGTTCGAACCTGGGCCTCGCGTTCACTTTCGTTGGTCCACGGCAACGGGACAGGGTAACACCGCTGGAGGGAGATAGCGGTGTCGTCCGGACCCGAGATCTGGATCAGCTGTACAGAAGTCCTCCGACACGGGATTGGTTCTTAACGCTGCTGGTAGATCTTTCGATTTAAGAGCACGGTTGATGAACTCCCTGTGGAGTTGACCACGCGAAAGGACGAATTTCTATTCTGAGACTTGTCGAATGAATCGGCGCGTCTCGATTCGGTGAATCGAAATGGCATCACGTTCGATAAAAATAGTAAAAAATTGGAATTTTAATATTACGATCGTAACTGCAATTTTATCTTAGAACGTAGAGATTCCTTTTTTTAATTCAACCGAGACGTTATCTCAGCTAACTCAGCTTATAATTAGCGAACCAGCGGCATGTTTATATTTCTTAATAGAACTCTTTCCGAGTAGAATGAATATAGCTCTATTAACAGGGAAGATTTGCATAAACTGTACCTTTTACACGGCGCTATAAAAGGGTTTACGGTAATTTAATTTCGTTGTTGGAATAAGGCTAAATACGCGGCAATAGGTGTCTTAAGCGTAAAACTAGAATTCGTTGTGTTAACTCGTCTACGGTGAGAATTCGTAGGGAACGGTAAATTTAACACACGGAATATCCCGACTGGTATTTAGGCAATTTTCCCTTGGACCGATTAACGTTAAGAACGGACTGTTCTGAACGCGCGGCGGAGGAATAGCGATGGTAACCGGAAGTAATACGCGGGGGCCGTTGGTAATCTTCGTAATGCGTCTTAATTTATTTGAAGATACGAGCACCTGGGCGCATCGAGAGGGAAATTCCAGTATTTCACCGAAATGAACTTAATTACGCCCGGGAGGACAGCCGTAATATGGTAAGCGTGGAAAACTGTATTAAAAATTATTTACGAGCCACGGCGCGCAGTATAGTCGCCGGATGTAAATTGGTCGCGACCGCGGGAAAAAGTATAACTGTCAAAGAGAATAAGTAGCCGGTTTATCGCGAAGGGGCGTCCGCTCATTTTTATAGCGTTTAAAAACGGACGCGGGAGCGACAGGCGAAGTTACGAACAACGCCACTGTCTCCCGATCGCCTTTCATTTGCCGTTCGGCTGCGCTTTTTATCCCGGTTTTATTCTCGTTCGATGTAAATCAAACGTAATCCCTCCGATGCGCTGAGAAATAAACTCGGGTGCCGCGGTTCTTAAATCTATACGGGCTCCTTTTGCTCCAATTACTATATCCGTGCGGATAAGCAATGATTTAACTATAATATTCCATTCTCGAATTGGAGCAAACAAACAAAGGTGTTTCATTTATAGTGCTTCGAATTAAGAGTATTCCCCGTGCAGCGTCTTATATTCGGATGTTCAAATGAGAAGATAATTTAAATATAGATTTCGAAATTAAGAAAACAATTTCGCGCGTTACATTTGGCTTCATCTCGCGAGCGATAACCATTTTTAATGCGAGCAAGTTAATTTTCAAGTGCTTTAAAACCCATCATGTGCCACGGTCCGTGAACGGAGCAGGTTATTAGGTTACGAATGCGATCAGAAGTCGTAGAGTGCACTCACAATTAGCTTAAAATCAATTACGCGGTAGTAGCAGCTGTTGCTGCAATTACCACTGGATCAGGGTGCAATTAAACGTTGTTGCTGCTAAATATGCTCGCGTTCGTGGAATTCTACGGCGAAGGTAAGGGGAACGAACGCAAAGGAAGGTTTGCGACGTTTTGCCGAGAGAACCGACAGAAAAAAAGTATTCGTACAGGGCCTGGAAGTCGTTTCGTTCGTCATAATTTGAACGATTTACGGATCCGAACGCATCTGGACAGGATGTCGCGTGTGACGTGGAGCATGCTCCTTTTTTACGAGCTTCTCGTAGAATTTTATTTCAAGGTGTCAGTCGGTGATTTCTGGAAAACGTTTTCCGATCTTAGGTGATATACGCGTGTTTAGGTACAGCAAGAATTTATTGCGAACACACGTTGTATGTATTTTGGAATTTTTAGTTTACATTGATAGAATCGTGTATATTTGTTGCGAGGGAATTGAATGAACCGTTTGAAGATGGAAGGGACTTAAGTGGCCCTCAAGATTTATGGATGTTTTACAACTTTGATCCCTGTCATTGGGTACACGTGTACCTATCTATACCTCGAATACCTTCGTAAAGTAGCGAAACGATTTATCTCATCTCTAGGAAAAAATGTAAGTCTTCGTTTTACAGGTCTTATTAAAAATGATAGCAGAAGCGAACATAGTATTCAATAAGTAGTACAACACAAGTGGCGTCGCAGTAGGATCACCGAAATAACGTTTAGCATCGGCCATCAACTTCCACCAGCCTCCTTCATCCCCGTTTCAAAGCATTTCGAGCATGTCCCTCGCTTCAGCAGGAAAGTCAAATAATCTCAGCGCCGTCTCGCGTTTCAGACATTTCAAACGTCTCTCCCGACCCGTGTAACACGTTCTTTCACGCTCTGTAGCGGGAACTGGCAACTTTCTTGCCATCTACACGCCCATTCCCCGATAAATCTGCCTTCCACTATTTTTTTCTTCCCCTGAACGACGCCAGTCGCGCGAGCGTCCTCGCAGCCTCGAGATTCCCGAAACGCCTCGCCCCCGATATTTTCGCGCTGCCCGTATCTCTCATTACTTTATGGCGGGCAATTTGCGGCGCGAACACCGCACGCGTGCATCGTTGTTTTGTCACGCGTGTATAAACGGGTGGCGACTCGATTCGACCACGCGTAGACGCACCACCCACGCATCGCGACTGACGTTCATGCTCGATGGCAAATGCCTCTGGGGTGGATCGTACTGGGTACACGATCGTAAGGTCGCAGAGCAAATAAGGGTGAAATGGAGTGATCACTTCGACCGTGAAAGTAGCTTCGAACGAGAATAACTGAAAACTCGTTTGTAGTTTTCGACTATTTCAACCCTCTCATAGCATAAACAAGTCTCGAAGAGTATTAGGGTAGTATTTTTCCAATTTTTGTATCTGGTATCGATCGCGTTAAAGTGTACCAGTTTACAGAGCCACCCCCAATTGTTTCCAAATCCTTATAGGCGTTCCATTTAACCTTTTCCTTTACCAGTTTCTTTATCAAATTCACTTTGCGCGATAAGAGGCCCCAATTATTGCAGCCGTTCCCCCCGCAAACTTATCTACCAGTATCTATCAGACATTTTATACCTGCTACCGAAACCACCGTAGCAATTTCACGTTTTCCACTTTAACCCGTACCACTCGCAACCACGCTATAACGGGGAAGCAATACCGCAAGACAGATACATCCAAGAGGCGGGGAAACATCCGCGAGCGATACAACGGAGAGGGTGAACGCCACGAGATTCGAGGCATCCCCCATTCGATTGTTAACGTTCGTGAAACGAGCTTACGTCCAATCGTCGCTGATACCGGAATCATCTTACGTTAGCTAAAGATCCTCTTTTCTCTCGCGCAGCCCACGTTCCCTTATCTACGTTGTTACAATAATCCTCGAGCCGAATGGAAAATTCCCCAGAAAGGGTTCGAGTGTCGAAATAGCTTGCCTTCTTAAGTGGCCGGGAATATCAACGAAACTCGATGTTAAAGGAGAAAAGAACAAATTGGGGATAATTGCGGAAAATTTTTATCTCGACCCTCGCGTCCCTTCACCCCCTCGGTTCCTCCGTGGTTCGAATTTTCTGTTTCTTTTTTTTTCTTCGCGACGAATTCCGCCGTGATGGCGCGCGTATTTCACCGTCTTATCGAAAGAGGATTCTGACCAGACGCCAGACGTCGAGAAAAAACAGAAATAGAAAGCGAATCGAGAGTGGGGCGTTTTTAATCTGCTGGAATTTTAATTCGGTTCATTTTAATCCACGGCGAAGAGATTCTCTGCCGTTGTAAACTGGGATTGATTTAACGTGTCAGTCGCTAGACGAAACCACGTGGATCGTGATCCTCTCCACTAAGCCAGGGTGGAGTTTCGTATTGAATGTTGGAGCGAAGCTCTTGGAAAATTAATCTTTTAATTTCATAATGTTTTATTATTTTTTATATTGACGTTACTGTTAGTTCTTGCAGGTATGTCGTAGTGGTATACCCCTTTAAGTCAGAAGGAGTAAAAGTTTCAGTTTAAATGGTACAGTCGCAATAAAATAAACGAGAGCTCTGTCTCGTTCAACCAACTTCTCTCTAAATACTAATTGCAAGTTCTTTAAACTCGCATTGCTTTCGCAGTTCAGCGCAAAGTTTCGCCGCACTCGATGCCGACGTCTAAAACTTCCCTCGCACCACGCACTATCCACGTTTAAGATCGTTCATCCCCCACGCGCACACCCTCGCGCGCTTCTACCTGCCACGTAACCGCTCTGACGCACGCATTTCCTTGGATCCTAACTTTCCAAATAACGCAATCTCTATTTCGCTGTATTAAGAACAATTCCATCATCCACGCGAGTAACTACAAAGCTACGAGAAGAGAATTTCTAAAATTTAGCAGAAATTCAAGTCTTTGGAACATGCACAGCGCAATGTAACTTTTCTTCTTAAGTTAAAAACCGTGTACCCTGTTTTTCAGAGCGTCAGTTCATTTATCTCGCGTGTTATATCGCGGAGGAGGTTTCGAAAGTAATTTATACAAGTTACAAAGTAGTTAAACGTCTATGGGTCAGTAATTAATCGAATTCACGATCGAAGTTTTTCTCGTGATCCTTTGGCCCTCTCCTAAAGCGATTCCAGCTACCTACGTGGCCCGTATGTGGCTAGTACCACGTATAGGAATGCGCGAGCCTCGTTAATGTCGTGTGTCGTGCTTTTAAATGAGAGCGTACTTTTACTCCCTGCTCTTTTTCTCCTCTACGGGCTCTTGTTAACTCGAGTTCGTACGAGTACCGATTAGAGCGTCAAAACTCGAGATCTCTGGTCTGCACGACTTGACCGATGGGTTTGCACTTTAAACGTGCGTGGGTGGCGATCTGTTTTCTGTCGTGAAAGTTTCTGACAGCGCCGCTATGGTTGGATCGTGATGCCGAATTAATTCATCTGAAACGGATATACTCGATGAATAACCGAGTTGACATTTTGTAAATTAGATTTATTTGTCAGGAAATCTACCCCTAAATCCTCAAGGCTTCTTCGATTTTTAGCCACCCGATGTCGCACATCTCGTACCAATCGAAAATTAAAGTCACGCGGGTCGCATGTTTTACATAAACGCCAGCAATTTGTCAACCCCTCGATTCCATTTCCATAACGAGGTCACCATACCAGCCAAAACAGCCGAAAATAGGGGGGCATCGACCAAATCGCTTCATAATTCCTGCGATCGATCTTTCCACGTTTAATTTTCCCCGTAACCAACCAGGGACTCTGTCTTCGACAAGTCAGACGAAGAGACTGTGACACACACTTGCTCTCACGCGTGTGCTGCTCTCGAGAACAACGCTTTCTCGAACAAGAACGGGATCAACGCTTTACTATGACGTCACTTGTAGATGGTAAATCCTCGGATCGTTTCACTGACATTGAGCACAGTAGGATGACGTAAAGGCGAAAGACTAATTCGCGATTATTCGACTATCACTGAGCTGTTGCCCGAGCGCTACGTATTATAGTCATCGTGGGTAATGAATCATTTGGAAATTATCGTTGACGTCTTAAGATCGAAGAGGAGCGTTTATACCCTCGTTTTATACCTGTGTTTTATGATAACCAAATGATCGCCTGCTTAGCAATTCGATTTAGCTGCTACTGTTTCGATAAGGGAATGCATGCACTTCTGTTTCGCGAGATAACTGGGCCACGTGTGAGACCGTCAAGAGAAGAGCGCCCCATCTATTTAGAATTGATTTCGTCGAGACGCTGTTTCCAGTGCAAGTGTATCGAGAAATTTTTCTAAATTTGTTAGGGGTGTATTATTTATGAAAGTGATTCGAATGACCTAACGCTGTCCGTGATATTTCATCGGTGGCTTGCAATGCGTAGCAATGACAAGGGGTGGAAAGCTTGCCAAGTGGCATCCAGCCGCGTCCCTTCCTTCGCGCGTAGCCACGAATCGAAGCAAACGCGCGAGCGCGACGGGGGAAGGTGTCTCGCGTAATTAACGCGATTCATATCCCGTTTATTGGACAGCAGATGTAAGAATACTCGACGACACCCGTGCTTCTTGGCCATCCGCCAGAGCACAATATACGCCCGCGACTAACCGCGTTACGCGGCCGCGAAACAGGGGATACCGTCGCGCGAACGACGCGGTTCCAGATGAGCAACGAGGTGATAGATGCATCGCGATTTCAAGCGAATCCGCCAGCTGTTACCCCTTTAATTCCACCCGGAATTCTCGCGATCGCGTAATCTTCTATCCTTCCACGTATTGTTTTATAATTCTACCGAAACAGATTGAAACCTTATCAAAGGGTTGGTTTTATTTGCTTCTCTCGTTACCCATTAAATTTGTTTCAAAAGGGAAAACTTGGAGATCCTCGCGCGTTTAGTTCTAAATAAAATCCGAGTTCATCGATTGATTCGTTGCGCGAACACGTGCTTGATCGTTGAAACGTATGAACACCGCCCTGTTCCAACACGAAGTACTACCGCGTGTCGTGTCGCGTTTAAATAACAGAACGTGTTCAGAACAAAAGGAGAAGCTGTTTCATGTAACTAGAACAGCATAAATTATCCATCCGTAACTGAAATCTCTGCACCCATTTCTCCGTTCGACTAACCTGCCTCCAAGTACACGCTCTGGCCAAACTTGTCAGCCACCTGCATCAGGAAAACACCGGCGGACCCGTGCATCCCATGGGACAACATCTGTACGAGCATCCCCACGAACAGCACGACCCATCCCCAGCCTCCTTCCGGATAGTAATGCTGCCTCAACGTGTGCAGTTGCTTCAAGTCAGCCGCCAACTGTTTAGAATTGTGAGGCTGGCCCAGAGCGGGCGATTGTTCGTTTCCACTGCACCCTACACCGCTGTCGTGCACCGACAACCGTGGTAAAGACCTGCTACTGTACGGCGCCGTGCCAACCGGTGCCTCGTGTTTCGATTCTCGGCCATTCGCGTCCCTCTTGTTCTTCTCCTCCGATGCCAACCCTCCGCAGTCCAAGTTCTTCAACGAATAAGTCTTCTCGCACAAATGCGACTCGCCGCAATTCTCGCACTTGGCTTGGCTCACGTGCCTCGCAGGTTTACGGACGGGCGTCGCGTCGTTCGAAGATCGAGGTTCGCTGACACGAGGACTATCCTGGCTGGTCGAGGAACGAGCGATCCTCGTCTCGTCCCGTCTCCTCACGGGTGACTTGCCCGTGCCACTGTCTCTCTGAGAATCGACCAGTTTACGAGGTACTTCCGTTCGAGGGTTTCCCGAATCCTCGACCTTACCCTTGGCCGTATCGACGATCAGATTCGCGTAATTCACCGGTCTGCGCGGTGAATGCTTCCTGTGATCCTTCTTCTCGTTCCTCGTGTCAGTTGGTCCGCGTTGCTTACCCGAACCCACTAATTTATAGATGACTCTGGCTGGGATCGATGTCTGGCCACCTTCAGACTTCTTCCTCGATCCTGTGCCCTTCTGCTTTTTAATCTGCATCGCGTGATCGTTCTTCAAGTCGAAGCTAAGGCGCTTTCGATCGGGCGATCTTTTGCGCGCGTCATCGCGTCGCGGGCTTCTTGACTTGATCTCTGCGCCGAAACTTTTTGGTCGATCAGCCAGTTCAGTAGCTTTCTTGTTCCTTGTCCCAGCTTTATCTCGACGAAACAGCGAGTTGTTCTTACCGTGGCGATCGGGGAATTGAGAAGTCCTATTAGGCCCGTGCGCGTCTCTGTTGCGTGTCTTGCAGCGATCCTCGATGACGACGAGTCTCCCCGTTCCGTCATCCTTGTTGACAATTTTCTGCTGCTCGTCGACCTCGATGACGGTGCCCGAGTTCTCCGATCTCGATCGAGACTCGCGACGAATCGGCGACTCCGCGGCCGTTCGATCGTCGCCGATCTCCAGATCGACGCGAGAGCCAGCCATCATCCGGCTTTCTCAGGCCTCTTCCCGTCCGCGTCTTCGTCGTCTTCGCCGTCTTCTTCGTCGGTTCTCTGCCTCCTCTGCTTCTTCCATTTCCCTTCCACCAAAGGACCCCTACTTCCTTGCTTACCTCTGTCAGAGAGCGAAAGTGCGGGAAAATCGAATCGCGACGATCGAGTTACGCGTTCAATCTCTGACTTGCAAACTGACAATATTTCAAACGTGAGATGGTACACATTTTATATCCTCTGGTGTCGTTCGTTTTATGAGACATTTTTGTGTCATCGATGCCACCTTCGTTGATCATTGTTCAACAAATTTGTCTGTCGTCTCATACGTCATCTAATAGCGATATCCAACAGCGAAAACCTCAGAAACCCGATTTCCTCGAGGCACACGAAAATTGCTTGTAATTCGGATAAGCTACTGTTTTACACAAGTCTGCGATATTTCACCGTTACAACAGCAAACAGAGTTGACAAGTTTCGAGATATGTACGCGGTGGAAAGAGTCTCGAGAAATTTCCGGGTGTTCGCGATTTCGATCGCGGCGATCGCCGAGCAGAGCACGGTCCGGTGCGTTTCGTGTGCCGATATCTTTGCGCCGATCAGAAGGCTGTCGAGGGCACGAGTCGCAGAAGGAAGCGACCGAGCTCGGCACGCTCAGCACGCAAACTGGCCGGAGAACCGCGTCGGCCAAGAATCGTGCGGCTGTCTGTTGCGGCCACGCTCGACAGCTGCGCTTCTGGACCCGAAGCCGGAGGAATCCCTCTCTCTTTTTCTAAACCCCCTCCGCGTTAGTTGTTCCAGACACTTTGCGTGTTCGCGGAATGTTCAGGTGGCTCGTTGTTTCGATGGCAAAAGCCACGTAATCGCGGTGGAAACGCTACTTTCAATTGTCTCGTTGCATAACCGGCGTTTGTTCACTTGTTGCTGGTGGCCGGACCGCGGACGCAATTACTTCTGAGAGCTCTCGAAGGGACTTTCGGAAATCCGTGAGCGACACTCCGAGTGATCGATCGCGAGCTTGACAATCGGTGATCGCAGCTGGCAAACGCGATCGATATTCCAATTATTCCGCGATTTCGATTCGATTCGAATCATATTTCTCTTCGTGGTCTCAAAATGTGTTCGTTCGCATTCCATTTTAATTCGTAGCCATTCGCCAGTTTTTTCAATCATGATTTTAACAAGGTGGCTAATTTGTTGGGTAGCGTAAAGATCGAGGAACAGGGTAAACAGCCGAAGTTTGTTTCCCTCGCTGAGGTAGCGCGTTTAAAGTTATGGTCGAAGCATAGATAAGGTATCCCGTGTAGAAAACTTAGTTGTTCAACTTGATGCATTCTTCCCACGTAGCTCTATTCGATTAAGATTCTTCATTAGTTGATATACTTCCGTGCAGCGTACATAGTTCCTCGGTAGATCGTGATGCAGCTTAGAAACACACCGCGAACACCTTATACGCTGAAAACATGCCCCGCTTGGTAATACCCTTTATTGAAGCTTAAACTTGAGTATGACCAAGGCGAAAATGGGTCAACATTCTTAGCATTCTACTTTCCGTCCTTAATAAAGCGTAACACGGTTTAATACTCTGATAAGGTATTTCAGTTTCAATATATCCGCGAGAGAAACGAGATACTACAGTCTCCTTTGCGATGTTTCTTTAAAAATAAACAAATCGGACGATTTTTAGGAACAAATATTCTAACGGAATGGAGAACCGTACGATTCGTTCTCCCGTCGCTTCTCGCAATTTCTCTAATTCGTCCCGTTTGTTTTACAACGTTGTTACCGAATCTAAAACGGAACAGCCCTACAGCAGGGGGTGCGATCCTACAGTCAAACTTTCGAAGGCCTCTCGAGTTTAATCTTCCCCGCTCGCTGTTTCATCCGACGCGATCTTTCGTCAGCCTTATTCCTCGAGTTTCATAGAATTATGCTTGGACGTGTTGGGGATCGCGAGCAATTTTATCAGGCGGCGGATAAAAAGAGAAAAAGAGGAAAAAAATAGAAGAGAAGACGAAACACCCCCAGCGATGATCCTAACTTTTTCATTTGTGTCCGGAAAGCCCTTTCGCTTCGCGGCGCGCATTCACACCCCGAAATCCCTGTCCATTGTGGCCGTTCGTCTTCGCTCGCGTTTATTCACGTCCGGCGTTCCCGTGAAACACATACGGATACGGATTCGCGGGCCTTCGGCTCGCGTCCACCTTCCGGACGTGTATCATCAGCGGGCATTAAGCGACCGCCATTAGAACGCGACTCGAGCCATAAACACCGCGTAAATTCCGTATTCTCTCCCGCGCGAATTGACGTTAACACGTTCGCGGCAATGGACACGGCTCTGTAATTCGAGCACTCTTGCCCTGACCCTGTTAGCCTCCAAGTTAATATAATTTCATTTCGCGCGACAGCGCAATCTGGCCGGCTAATTGACGGAGTGGATTTATTGTGTGGGTAAATAGACGTTATGCGCTAATACGGAATATGGCATTTAAGGATTGAATCATTTTAGTATATGTCAGCGTTGCTTTCATTTTACTTTCCGAATGTGTTGGAAAATCGAATGAGAGTAGCTTTGACCGAGAGATATGTAGATATTATGTACACAATTGATGTTATTTCTAAATGGTGAAGGCTTTGAACGTGACTCTCGTGTTCACCATCGATTGCATATCTAGAGTTATCTATGATTAAATATCGTTGCGATGTCAGTCTTAGGAAACGCTCGATCAATGTTGACCGATACCCTCGTGCTACGTCGAGAGAAGAGCCTGTTGGCAGCTATTACGCGTCAAGATGACATGTTCGGGAGGCTGATAGACCCCGCAAGAAATCGTTTCAGATCTCTGTTACAGATTTTAGATTATAATATTGAATACTAAACGATACGGTCGTTTGTATCGCACGAGAGCTCTGAACGAGTTCGTTTCATTAATTAACTTTGGACGTTTGGAATTTCGTGAATATTTTAGTCGTATATCTTAGGCGAACCAAAGTTTCTATCCTTTGTGTAAACAATTGTGGCAACTTTCATTAACGAATGGTTTGAGAGGATCGTAAAAAGTTGCAGAGTATCCGAGCGAAGTTCCGGCAAGCCGAAACTTAAATACAATTTGGTAAGAAGGGGTGGAAATTACCGACTCGCAGGGAAGTGAAAATGGAGCGATTTCTTCCATATCGAACGCTTTTTCTGCTATATGCCATTTAGAGAGGACGAAGTTCCTATCCAACGAACTGAAATACCGATCGTGCAAAAAAGCAGCGGTTTTGTTGTGCCATCTATGATCTAGAGCAGTGAATTTAGGAATTGTATTCGGTCCAGCCACTGTAGTTGGTAAAGTCAACAGTTGCTAAGGGATTCGCTGTTATCTTTAATTCGCTACATTTTTATTATTATTCGGATTATATAAAATTAGCAGGGTAGAACATTTTTTGTTGGAAGAAAGGCTGAACAGGAATTAACAACTACTAGCTCGTTACGTACGAGATAATTAATTTTGTAGATTACGATCTTCAGATTTCACCCTTTCCATGTCCATCGTCGAGATCTTACTCGCGTCTCTATTTTATGTAAAGCAGATATTTTCAATATAAAGCGTTCGTCGGTCGATTTCAGTAGTAATACGTATTATTTAGTCTACAAAGTTGTATGGCCAAACTCGGATGTGGTATCGAGAAGTGTCTTATGTTGGAGCGAACGATTTTGCCATTTTTTTGTTCATAAACGTAGAGCAAGTAATTTACTTTTCTGTTGTTTAATATGTTTGCAAGGAGAGGGTAATTTTTATAGTCTTTAAGATGTCACAATAACGCGATGCGCTGGTCGTAAGCGCAACACGATTTGAACGTCACCTCGGGCTATGAAACTTTGTACGAATACTCAGCTTTTATTTTTAGAAGCAGTCAACAGACCTTCCTTTCGCGACGTCGTAATGTTATACGAGTTTCTAACGCGTTTTACTGCTAAGAAAAATATATTTTATCCTTATTGTTGTAGACATAAACTTGGGGCCGTTAAACTTTAAGGCAAGATTTGAATCCTTCTACAATCTCAGACATTTCGTTTTTTAAGAAGCATTCTTAGGCATTTTGGACATTTGTCGCAATTTATTATTTGGAATAATCCGTCGCTTTTATCAGATGCATCGATTGATACTAGGGCGATGGTGTTGACAAGAATGATTGAGTTTGAGAACTGTGATAAATGCTCTTCACAGCTGTCACCATAAGTTTTCCTCATAAAAACTCTTAGCATCACGTGTTGTCTTTAAGAGCACTGTGACAGAATCGCGGAAGTGAGAGGAGAACAAATTGGCACGGAAATAGTGGAAGTGGAACAGTTAGGAGTACTATTAGGGAAGCTTCCCCTAATTTGAGTACTGTGTCGCACAAGATAATCGACAAGCGTTTCACATCTGAACACTGGAAAAACATACTTTCATTTCTTCTACCAGAATGGTCACGAACGTTTGGAAACGACGTAAAGTGTGAAATTTCATCGATAATTTGCAATATCGAAATGTTCCAATTGCATTATGCAAATGCGTGAAATTACTAGAGCGGCTAGTGTCGCGTACAATAGTTTTTGGTCCCGCGGTGTTAAATCTGTCAGCGTTGCTAACTTTGGAGAATCGCAATTTTAGTGTACCGAACGCAGTTCACCGTGTCTTCCGGCTGTCCATTAAATTTCGCGTTCGCACGCGGGGGTAGAAACAGCCGCGCGGACTTTGCCAATTAAAAGGCTGCCCCGATAGGAAGCAATGCGATCGAAAGTTGGCGGAAGTTCGCGGGCGTGTTGTACGGGAGCATCGTAACCATATGTTTCTCGTAAATTCTGAATAAGCCTGTTAAACTAAACGCGAGCTTCCACAAAGATCCGGCGCTCCCTTTCATCTTCGCACATCAAACGCGACGCGGCGATAAAATAGAACCTCTAATTAAACATTTGTTGCACCCGTACGCGTATCGAAACGATACTAATTGCGCGATAAAGCAGGAATTTATGAAAATTACCATTATCCTGCTACCACGAGCAATGTAACGACGGCTATACGTCAAAACCGTTGCCGTGCCACTAAAATAACGTGATCCCCTGTGATCCTATGTTTGGCGAGCTCGTATTTCATTGTGCACAATTTCTCGTGTCTTTACCGTGGTCAAAAGCTGCGTGTTACTAGCAACAGTTTAAGCATTCTCTTTCTCAGTACGGCATAATAAATTAAAATATATACAGCTAATAAATCTTCCGAATGTGAGCGGTCTGACAAAATGTTCCTTGAACGCTCGTATTTATCTAGAAGGATAATCAATTTTCCACGAATCCGCAACTACAAGAAACTTTCTCCACCCTCTCGAAACACACCCTCCTCACTACCTGCCGACAAAAAAACGAATTAACACAAACTTGACCCGAATTAGACCGCGATAACGTTATCGTTCATCACGCGATACGACTGTCCACGAACCACCCTGGTTTATACCCCCCCAGCTAACCACGAACTCCCGAAATCTCGAAAACAGGACAGGCTGTCAGCGTTCGCTGCCACACATATGCGTTCGCAAACTCACCAGCGGTGTGCAGGGGATGATGATAAAACTTGACGGTGGCTGGCAGAGCGAGGGTGGCAGGGACGGATAGTTGCAAGCCTGGCCCCAGCAGGTTCACCAACGTGCTAACGACCGTGACCACCCAGCCCCAGCCCCCTTCCGGGTAATAATGCCTCGACAGCAATCGCCTGGCTTGCACCTGAGGGCTGCCACCTTGCGGATGACAGTTCTTCTTCTCCCCTGGATCTTCCGGCTTGCCACCTTTCTTCTCCTCGTCCTCCTGCTGATCCTCCAAACGATCGTTCTCCCGTTGTTGTTCCGCGCGCGGGTCCAGGAGCGGCCAGGATCGCGCTCGCGAAATCGACATCACACGCACGCTCCTCCTCGCCGTCGGACGAACTACGTGCCCGTGTCGTCCACGCTCGGTCCTCTCGCCTGTGCAACCCTTCGCGCGTGCATTCGCGCTGGCTCGCGGGGCCACCGCTCCACCAGGTTCGTCAGAACCATGCTGTCGATCGTCTGGAAGGCAGCGTACGTCCTTGTCGTGCGTCTCTTCCCGCTGTGGACGATGCCACGAACAGCTCGGCGCTTCGTACCGAGGATCGTTGGGTTCGATCGATGGTACGCGTCGCGAGTCTCGTCGGGTGGCTCGCGCGGAAACCCCTCTCGTCTGGCCACGAATCCTGGGTACTCGACCGTTTTATCTGCGGGGATTTCGACTTTAATGTACCGTTTCCCGCGATTGTTTTACGAGCGGCTCCTCGGGGATGCTCGTGCGCGAGCTGAATAGCGGGTACTCGAGAGTTTAACTCGCCTGTCGCCGGATTAGTCGAGAACGACGAGGACGCTCGAGGGGGTACGTCTGTTGCTCGCTGGGGAGCGACGAGTTTCTTATCATCCGGTTAATTATTGCCAGAATCGAGAGCCGTTATATTGATGGACGCGAGAGGAGGTTGCAGGGACGAGCGAGATAAATGCAAACTCGTTATCGATCGATCGGTTGTAGCTACAAAGTTACTCGGTGGTTCGAGCAAAAATTCCTGTCGCGCGCTCGATTAATCGCGCGCATTCCTGAATTCACGAGCCCGGGAGCGGAGCAGCCAGTTGCTTAATTAAATCCGTCGCGATCCAAATTCATTATCATAAATCAAAATAACCGTCGGTCGATTGGGCGGTCCGATCGCGGCGCTCTCCTGATGCACGATTCAGCGGGTGAACGGATCGAGCGGCGAGGGGCGGGATCGACGATTTTTACGCAATACAACGGGCGGGGAAACTTTTCGGGAAAGTTGTAAAGGTGAATTAACCGGGCGCTCGCGAAATGAGCCGCTATAAATTACGTCCGTCCGCGGCGAACCTTTTGTGCGTTGCGACATCGATCGAGCGTCCCAACTGCGCGGACGTTAATGCACGCCCGCTGCCTAATGCTCGGATTTTAATAAATTTTCGACTCGTTCCGCGTGGCACCGACGATTTATCACGGCCGCGCGACACCGGACAACAGCTTGACAAGAGCTGCTGCATCTGCAGTCGGCTGGCAAAACGCAGCTGAACGAACCCGCGGAACGGGTTTTCGTTCGCGAGATCGAATCGATATAATTGTCCCGATCGTAGCGAATCGATATCGTTGCCCGTGTAAATACGGCCGAAATTAGGTTAAATCTGTAATTAACGAACCCTCGGCAATTTTATACGATATACGAGCTCGGCGTCCACGGTCAAATTTGGAAGTTTCGTTTGATCTTAATGCGATTCATTAAGTTAAACCGAGGGAGGGGCGATCGACTTCGGTTGAATTGAAATCCGTTGCTCTCTGCCCGGGACCATTATTCTCGGACTCTTACAGTTTTTACAGGTGCTTCGTTTTAATTCGTTGCGACCGGCTACTTTGCGTTACGCATGATCGAAACGAATGGTCTCGCTTGCGTCTCGATCTTTACAGAATCAACCAGCTCCGTTTTACGCGTGTCTCGGTTACAAACGTTTTAAAATTCCACACTCTACAAAACTGTAAGAGGCGAGTCATTCTCGTACGCACAACGATCGCCAGTCGAAACGATTAATTTCCCGAATGAACAACGATAAAAACAATTACTTGCTGCTTCCAACTTGTTGCTACTCCTTCGACTCCTCCTCAAACGGCATTTATTTTGCTCGGTCTTTTCCGATCGACGAAATAATTACGGTGGACGCTCGATTACGTTCGATGACACGGGATTGCGATGGAAATTCGCGTGTGAACCGTCTTCTCGATGCGGTAGAGCCGTTTTGGACGGGGCGAGACCGGGACTGACAGATTTGTAAAGCGCAGGGTATCGCGCGGTGCCGGCGACTGATGCTACTGCGACGAAAGCCAGCCTCTCTCCCTCTCTCTATTTCCACTTTTGCCCCCTTCTTGCTCCGGATCTGCACGAGCACCACCACCGCCCGTGTACCGCCTTCGTCGGGAACGGATCCTTGCGTGGCCGCAGGTATCGTTCGCCAATTTTGCACCTGTACGCCCGTTCGAACGGTTCAAACCGCGTGTCGGCCCACAATCGGCCTTTTTGCGGCCGTTTAATCGTTCCACGGTGACCGCACAGGTGTCCGCCAGCGATTTTTCCACCGTTTAATCGACTCTGCCAAGGTGGATGGCTTCTTGGTCGACGGAGAACGCGATATTGGGGATAGATCGACGAGAGAAATTCAGTTAGAAACGAAGCACTGTTTTCGAGAAGGGTAGAATTTTTGGGTGAAATTGCGCAGAGTAAATTAAGATGGAATGGTTTAGATTTTAGAGTGCTTGATCCAGCGAGCTTTTCTTATTCTCTAGTTTAATAAATAACACTTGTAAAATTGCGTGGAATTTTTAATACCGCGGTTTGGAATTCGCTGGTATGCTGGAAATTTCAGAACACGCGAGAGCTTGCAAGCACTTCAGGCTCTTGGTAATAGGATTCCGCTGGATGCTCGAAACAATTTTTTGATATCGCACAGACTGATATTGCAGTTTCTCGGATTACCTCTCGCAACAGATATCGCTTTTCACTTGAAGATTTATCTGTGTTTTCGCTCGAGGATGTAAACTGTGTTAAAATTTCGCGAACCCAGTAAAAAGTTCTCGCGGTTTGAACTCGAACGTTTCGAGAGCCAGGAATTCAGCGTTCCACATTAACACAGTAATATTCGCCTGTTACTTTATATTTTCTTCTCATTCAAAATTCTTCGCCGACATCGCGAGCGACTGTCAAAATGATTTTCGCTCGCCCCAGTTTCCGTCGGATTCCATCGCGCGTTCTTCCGACCTCGCGACACAATTTTGCGTCGACGGTCCCGTCGTACGTGAAGGGAAGTCCATCACGAATTCCGCGGGCGCGATTGTTAGATGCTGCGAGGGTAGCAACAGGGTTAACGCACAAGCGGCCTGATTCTCTACCGTTTAATCGTGTCAAGTTCAAAAAATATCTCGCTGTAATCGTGTTGTGGCATGTCGGGGAACATGAATCTGCTCGGCGATGAAAGAGTCGCGAGCGACACTCCGCATACCGTGTCTTTGGCGCCTAGTCGCTGGCTTCGTTCGTGAGGAATCATACGAAAATGAAATAAAGCGAACAGAAAAGAGGAGAAAACAAGCGGGAGATATGCACCTCGCTCGAAATCCTTGGCTCGTCTGTCGACGATCTTAAGAGGACATACGTGTACAAGAATTTCCATGGTTTTATCATAACAGTCATAAACGTACCGCGTTTCTTTATACATATAATATGTATCTCATTTACAAGTGTTTACCATTTTTCACTCTTTGTACGACGTATTTCGCGATTCGATATCGCTGGCACGGTGAGCTTACAAGAGAACTGCTAGCAACGATCAAGTCGAATCGCAGTTTGATGTATCCGTCAGCAGCCGCGCCCTGTGGTATAATCACACTTCCATACACGTTCGCAGCCCTCGCACCAAAGACAAAACTGTCCCCGAGTAAAAAAGTCCCCCGTGCGCAAGCAGCCTTACACCTCGATCTTTATGGCGCCGGCGAATCGGCATCGCGAAAAACCGGGAACGCGAGAAAAACGCGCAACACTCACCGTTAGCTTTCCGAGCGGTTTAACGAGTGTTCTCCTTTCACCACGTGTGCGCAGCTTGGCGATGTCCGCGTGCGGGGATCCTAAAATGGTCCAGGAATCAGGCGCAGGTTCCTACGAGGCCGAAACGAACCGGAAATTGCCTGCTGGCTGTTCTCGGAATGTCGTGGAACTTTTCGAACGGAAAGAACTAGGCGCTCGACGAGGTACAGAAAGCTTCGATGCAGTTGTGAGGTCGAGCAGGAGACAGAAATGTATTTATGGAAGCTTTAATGTTGGAAGTAACTCTGGAAGATTTCTTCTCTATTCATAGATCATTGTTCCGACCCTTCTCGAAATCGAGAGGAAACGAATCGTGTAGGTTTCATCGATCTTCCATTGACTCGTTAAAATCGGGAGCTTGATTAATTGGCATTTCGGGTCGCAGGAACGAATGTTCAAGCCGGTATAACTGGTATTCTTGGAGTGTAAACGCAGTGACGTGATATAAAACCTGAGAACTCTATATATTATGAAGAGTTTACTGTGTAAGATATTTTCGATGTTTCCTATCGCGCGAAGTGTGGACCAACTATTCACAGATGTTTAACGATAAGAGCGGACGCGAAGAATCTCGCGACGTGCTATTTATCAGGATTTCCACGTCGGCTTGCGACTTCGAAATATTCCCGTAAATATTCTTTAACCATCCCAGAACCGTCCTCTGTAAATTAAACGAGAAAATTGTATTTCATCCCCGCGACGATCGTACGGTTACATTGACGGCCCGCTTTTGACATCGCGGCAATCACTTCTCGGTGTGAATGTACTTCGCGCCGATTAACGTCTCTCATAAAGATACTTGACCGTTTTAACGTGGCTCTGCGTCTCTCGTTGCTGTAAATCAACCTGAACGAAGTCGCTCGCGATCCTCTCGTCGTTTTGGTATTAATGCGTCGAAGGTGAAAACGAAGCAGTCTGGACACTTGCTAATAATTTATCGATAAAAAAAGCAAACCGTACGTTTGTATAATTTCCAGTTCAATTTGTTCGTTCCGTATCACAGGAACAATTGCTGTTTAGTATTATGGACGATAAATTAGGGTGGTTGTAGCGACGCTCAAGGTCCGCACGCAACTACCCCTGTTTTAACAGATCCATTTCCGCGGAACGAGAGTTCGAGTAAGTAATGGGCGCAGTTTCCTACGAAGCGGTGAACTCGGCTTCATTCACACAGAATGTCAAGCAATTGGACACGCACGAATTCCCAAACTTTCATTGAACTGTTCGAGGGTACAATTCCCAACGAGCGAGAACACTTGAAGTAAATTAAGGGCACATCCGGCTACCGTAAAAGTTTCAATTTACTTAAAAGGGAGAAGCGTACAATTTCACGGGGAGTCGAATAAAATTTCTGTCGCATAATCTCTGGCGGTACGCTGCGTAACAAACCAGGCAAAATTAGCTACCTTCCTCGTGGAACGCGCTCGGCTTATCGCGAAACCAGCATCCATTCATTTTTTCTCTGTAAACGTACAAACTCATCTATATTTAATCGATCGCTTTTCGTACGGCTCACCCCAATTTCAAAAGCACCACGGATACACCATTTCACAGACCACTCCGCCTCGCTTTACCTCCACCCTCTCCATCTAGGGTTAATCGTACCCGCCGGAGCTTAGTAATTCAATCCTCCACCCGTGAGATCTCCTTTTCGAGCAGCAAACAATCGCGCTTTGAACGCAGAACTTAGCCACGCCATTGTAACGCTCGATCAATCGCTTTCATCCCTTTCTGAATTCCCACCGAGGTACACAGTCACCACCGCGACTGGTCTTTTATACCAGAAAAAACTTCACCCTGTTTTTAGGCGCTCGCGTGTATTTAGAACGAGAACGCGAGCCGTGGAACACAGTGAAACTTTTTTCACAGTTGATCGTCGCGTGTATACGAAGCAAAAGGTAACGTCGAATGAGAGGGACTCGAAAGTTTCCTTCTGGAGGGAATTCACCGAGCAGACTTCGTCTAGAACGAGACGAGCCTTGGATTAAGCGCGCTACGTACGCTAGCGTTGGCGACGTAACGTTCTACGCTTCCGTTTACGTTCGTTACGCGTTGCTCGCGGTTCGCAGTTCGCGATATTGGCCTTGATTAGGCGAATGAGCAGCTTTCGTCGATTGCCAGGGGGACCCACTCTTTCGAGCTGATTAGAGTTGGTCGATCAGCGTTGATTCTGCCGTAATCGAAGTCTTCGAATTTGCATCGCGGATTCGTTTCTCGTACGTTAAATTAATATGTAAAACACGGTGGCAATTTTCGAAATTGTTTACACTCGCACCCGTCGCGTTGAATTACCGAAGAACGTGGAAAAGTGGCAGCCGACCTAATGGTTTCCCGTTTTAATCGAAGTAAACAGATGCAGGCTTCGATAGGAATCGGGATATCGCGTGGCAATATCCTGCGATAACGAGGCGGAGAAAAAAACCGCTCTCTCGTCGAGGTAACGAGATCCAGTTCGCAGAGTTTGGTTAATCGGCAACTCATTTGCCGGCCTTTCATGGTCATTCCAATTTCCTCTCGACGCACGCCCCAATGGGACCAATTTAACCGCGCCGCGACCTAACCCCCGTTTAATATTTAAACCGACAGGCGCGACAACGTTTACGACGTGCACGGCGGACGCGAATTTATGCGGCGCGCGTCTCGATAAGGAACTCGGGCAGGGTTTTATCGCGAACGCGCATCCTGCCCGGTTGATAAACAACCCGCTTACGCCACGCAAATGAGCGCGACGAGAAAAAAAGTAAAGGGAGACGGCGGAGCGCGAAGGGGGTATTATTTCTATGGTACCGTCCACTCGCTCGGTGAACCAATAAGGCGAAGAGGAGAGGAACGAGACGAGTCTCGAGGAAAGAGGTTCCAGCAGAACGAAATGCCCCGTGGAAACGACTCGGTCGTGAGGTGGGGGGGACGCGGAGGGGGTTGGAGAATAAGAATAAGAAAAACGGGCGCACGGCTGATAAGCTCGCGACGGCGGCCAGCGGAGAACCGGTGGGGCCACCACTTTCACCGAATGAAAGTAAAACTCGATTCGGCGTGCACGACACCCCTCTCGCCGCCACTCGTTGCCCCCTCGTGGAAACGTAAACTTCTTTTCTGGGCGCAGCGAGGCGCGTGCCCGTCCTGGAATGTCATTAACCGACCTCGCCTCGGCTTCCATTTCATCTTCCGTCCAGCCAGGCCCGCGATGGAGCAGGACGCGCGATAAACTTTCCCTCCGCGCCTAGCCAGGAGTTCCCTAATAAAGTTTTACGGCACGCGTAGGCGGCTATGCCCGGTGGATCGAGACCGAGTCCATCTTTCATTGATCGCGCATTGCCAACGGGGAGGATCGTACGCGAATCGAGTTTGCTAATGACTGGATGGGGGGATGCTTGGGGGATGCTGGAGCCATCGGGTTCTAACGTTAACGTTCGATGGCTGCAGGGGAACTTCTGGTTTTATAGTACGCTTTTGTTGTTGCTTCGAGTGATTCTAGTCGATGCATAAGAGGAAACTGTAAAAATGATCGCCTCGAGTGTGTTTGGATGCGCGAAAGTAAAAGGACATTGGCGGAAGCGACATTTAAAACTGTGAGAACAGCTGAATGAAAGGCGATTCTTGGATTGTGGTTGTTATGTAACAGAACGTAGGTGCCGTGCGTGCTATATAAACTTATACTTATGTAATAAATCACTTTTGAAGAAAAAGTTACCTTCACCTTCGAATAAATCCTGCTTACGCGCCGACAGTACGTAGCTCCTTTAAAGGGAATAAAGATATCATGCTTGGCAGGCTACGCGTGAACAAAAATTCGATTCCACAGTCTGCTTCATGTGATCCAGAAAAAACCGTGTATATTGAAATCAGTTACATGTGCTGTGCATGGGTATTAACGATCAGAGGATGCACATTATTTTCAACTGTGTCGTTGCGTAAGGGTATCGAGAGTTTACGAGAAATCTCGCTCGCCGGGGGATAGTAAAAACGCAGGAGACGCTCGTTTCGCGAGGCTGCATCGATTTCCCTTTTAATACGTCCAACAATAACAAGAACGGGGCGTAAGTCACGGCGTCAGGATCCCCTGTCCTACACGATTGAGAAAGTTTCCAAGAGACATAAAGAACGATCCTCTTGGCGGCTTCGCGTCGCCCTTCGTTCCCTCGGAAATCTCTTCAGAAATTTCTCTTGTTCCCAGAAGAAGATGCTATCGATGGATTAATTATGAAACAGAGGCAAAAGGAGATAATTAGATTTCTGGAAAAAAAATGGGATAGCAGAACGAAGCAGTTTGATACGTTTCCAACGACTTCAATTACAATCCCAGACCACGCATTCTCCCTTTCTTTCTTTTAACATTCGAGTTTCCACATCCCTCCGCCCATTCTGAGATTCCAATAGAAGAATCCTCTCAAACATTCTCCACAGACAATGGGTTCTGTATTTTCCCGCAGATCTCGCGAAAGGGAAAACTATGCCCTTGGGGGTTGTCAGTGCACCTTGGCCGTCGTGCAACCGCGTCCCTCCTTGTCTCCAGCCACCATCGATTTTTTTTTTCTTCATCCTCGACCATCCTCTCCTCGCCAGGAAGAGCGTTGCGCGTCGAATTGCAACCTGCTCGCCGGCTCCGAGGACGTCTTCTGATGTCTCGGATGTCTCGTGATGCACGGTCGCTTCAGGACCGTAAAACCTATCTTTATGGTTCACACTTCGGATCCCGCGCGGAAAATCCCGACTCTTTGCTGACGCGGTATCGCTCGACGATTCCTCGGACGAGTTTTAAGTTTCTCCGGACGAGCACGGCGTCGTCGAAATGAACACGAACCACGACGCGTTTAGAGGGACCTTTAGAAACATTCTAGTTCGTGATCGGAATGTACGAGAAGCGAATGTGCGTCTGTATTCATCCGTGTTACTCTTTCCTGAAATTTTTTATTCATCGAAGAGAAGTGGGTTAAATCA
The DNA here is from genome assembly GCF_050948175.1 of Xylocopa sonorina. Classification (NCBI taxonomy): domain Eukaryota; kingdom Metazoa; phylum Arthropoda; class Insecta; order Hymenoptera; family Apidae; genus Xylocopa; species Xylocopa sonorina. Next base: position 5,640,063 of record NC_135197.1, on the reverse strand, counting down.
GTTTTGATCGCATCTTCTATGAATCTCATTTCGTGCAAACTGAAACCCTATTCAGCGACGGTTCGCGATATCCTTAGAAAACACCGAGGCGACGTCGTTCGCCGTTCCATCGGCGTTTTATGCTGGTTTTGTAGTCGCAGTGATTGCCAGAAGGCGTTTCCTACGCGCGACTACAAGTAAACTGAGTTTATTTCCCTAACCTGGAGCTGCTCTGCATCCCGTCCCGACTAAAATACATTTGTCACCCCCGTGATTCGGCCACGTTAAACGACCTATCGATTTCTCGAACGTACGAACGTTTCCACCACGCTGGCCTTAGTCACGATCGCAATAAGGTTTCCGCGAATTGCCGGATACTGCCGACTGGGAACCTGTCTAACGAGCCACCGGTCACGCGTCACGAATTTCAATTAATTCCACTTCCCCTCGAGGCCGACGTTATTTCTATAATCATCCTCCTTCGCTCGGTACGAGGAGAAGCACTTGCTAAAACGTAGGTTAAAAAGCTGAGAGAATCTAATTTCCGTGCCTTCCATAAATTTATGAAGTAAAGGGAAGAAGCTGTCGAAGAAGCAGCTTTTCCACCGTGCTCGACTGGCTCAGAGACGATTCTCCCTACGCCTCTCGTGTTTTCCATCCCCGCATGGAAGTACCTTGAGAATCATCTCGAGGAAACTAGCAACGATCGCAAGTAGTCGGATAAGTTGTTTCAATTGATTCGTACAGATTCGCGTTCAGCTTTTCACCGTGGTTGAAGCGTTCATCGATCGAGCAACGAGCCGTGGATACGATTTCGCGAATTTGAATGCACGAGAACCACCCTCTCGTGGAATTGCAGTTCAGGGGACGCGAATCGCCGTTGCGATGGAAGTGCTCGAAGAAAAGATAGAACAAAAGGCGTAGCGGTAGCCGCAGGATTTCATTGCTACGCGGAATTATCCTTTCTCCCGTTCTGATAGCGATCCCTCCGTCGAAATCGCTTCTTACGGATTCCGTCCTGGTTGATGTCGCAGTGGAACAACCAGTGTTTTCCTGTCGCTCGTTCCACGGGCGACATCGATAAGATAAAAATTGCCGTTTCGATAATTTCGTCCTAGCTGTTTGAGGGATGACTTTATTTTCGTCTGCGGTTTACGCAGTCTTCGATATTATTCGATTCGTCAGCGATCGAGATCTTCCCTTCTTCGTTGGATAACGCTTGGAGCGCTTTCTTGCTGCGATTCGATATTCGCTAGCGGTGTTTCCATTTGAATGCTCTGAATACTGAATGCCAATCGCAGCACTCAATTGGGGTTCGATTATTTTTTCTCTTTGGTTCGTGAGATGAACGATACAAAGGTGTTTCGACTGCTTTAGGAGATATTTTAAAATCAGAAATTATGAGTTTGCCGAATTGTTCATTTTAGTTGTTCGTGAGATTTAAATCGTCGAGGTTTTCTAGGGATTTCGTGTATTCCAGTTGCTCACTGGAATCGATAAGGCATCGATGGTTGGTAAGGCAGATGTTTGGTGAGAAACCCTGGTAACTCGACTATTTCGTGCTGAAATTTGCATAAGAAAATGTGGAATATGTACACATAAAGTGCATAATTCAAACCAGTGGAATTTAACGTGTGATTTTAAATCGGGCACAATAAAAAATGGTTCTGTATGTTTTTTCGTTGAGTGCATTTTACGCTGCATTTTTTTGTATGTTATTTTGCTTCGTTTAGCCTTAATTAATATTCGATTTGCTAAATCCTGGTACTCGTACGGGGTAATGTAAGGAACCTGGAAAATTTGTCCACGAAATGCTCTCATTTGCAAGGTAGAGTGCGCTGTGATACCAGCGCAATGTTATTCGTGTCGGTATTTCAGACTGGACGAGGGAAATTACCTCGGGTTTTATGCAAATGATTGGGTTTCATTAGCTGGAACTTTTCCTAACAAACGTATTGGGAAAATGTTTGTAACGGTTGTTAGAAATAATTAACGCTAATTGAAAGAGAAGAAGAGCGATAACTTGTTACGTGGGCCAATTGGAGGAACAAAATTCGCGTCCCGCTTTTAAATTGCCGAACGAATAATGCTGTTTCAGTTTCACGCAGGATAGTGCGTGCAGAAAATTGTACAAATTCTCTATTTCGTCTCTGATGCATTTCTTGCACCTTTCTCAAGCTGTCGCATTAACGTCGCAGTTTTTACCGTGGCGGATGTAGCTATCGTAAAATACGTTCAATTTTCTCGATCCTACGGCCGACTAGAACCTGTTCCCTTCGGATTTGTATAGTTTTTCATGGGGGAAAAGTTGCAACCACTCGTCCGAACCGTTGTTATTCCGTAATATTTGAAATTAAAAACGCATAAATCAAGGCATTTCGTCTAATAGAGCTGAAAGTAGAGGAAGCTGAAGAAACATCGGCAGGATTTTTCCGATAACGAGATATCTAGCTTAGCTGAATCGTACGGGTACGACGGACGCGGCTTTTTGCGGGTGGCTTAATGACGCCTCGCTTTACAATTCCGCTCGCCGCGTGACACGAGGTCTCGTAAGCGAGCGAGTATGATGTAAGCGGCTCGCGAGCGCCTTGTAATCTTTAACGAGACACCACTCGAAAGAAACGGGGATAAATAATTAGGTGAGCAGGGGAGTGCAGCTATGCCGCCATTATCGTCGATGGATCCGTTTTTCCTCGCGCGGAGAGATCGTGTACCGACCCGACGGCGTTCCGCGATCGCGCACGTGTATCCGGACGCGAGCCGAGGACTCCCATCTGGGTTAAGAGTGCACGCTCGTGTGCAATATAGAACGAAACTTGTACAAGCCGCGAGTGCGAGTTACGGTAGGTAAGTACCGTTTGCCGGGACGACAGTTGCCGTGCAGGTGTATGGAATCGCGTACACGTTGCGCTTCTTAACCTCCGCGTCTCTCGTCCCGCGAAAAGTTTCGTTTCTTATCGAGATGGTCGAGCCATTACCGTGGACCAGATATACACAACCGTCGATCGTTTCTGTATATCGTAGAACGGTACTCGTGTTTGCGCGCAGCTTCTTTTATTGCTTTCGAGACGGCGTGCAGGGACCACGTGGTTCGACTGCTAACCACTCGTTCGCTGCTTCTAATGCGATATTGTTTTCTTTTTTCCGTTGCAGAATTAACTCTGATTGGAAATAGATGGCTGGCAATACTCCTAATTGGAGAACGAGTCAGATCGAAGGACGACAAAAAGGGAGTAGGCAAGGTGTTTTCCAGTGGAATGAATTTGCAAACTGGTTAACGCACGCTGCGATTGACATAGATCGGACGTGAGGATTTCAATATAGAACGATGCAGCTCGTTTGTAAGCCTGTTGATACACTGATGATACGCAGCACGACCCAAGGATCCTCACCATAAAGAAGAAATTACCGACTACAGCGGGGAACATCGTACACGCCTCGCTAACCGCAAGAAACTGCTCGCTGGAAGCTTATTAGACACCACTGATCACGGCCACGGATCCGAACAGACATAATTCGATTGATCTATCCAACGGATATTCCAATGAAAATATTTTTTCGATCGATGAGAATTCTGCGACGCGACAGAACATCGAGAGCAGACATTCGGTTCCTACCTGTGTGAGCCTCGTCATTTTCAAACTGTATCACCATCGAAGACAGCAACACCCCCGATCCAAGCTGCAGACCGTGACAGATGACCTGCACCAGAATCGCAACCAGCACGATTACATGTCCCCAGCCACCCTCCGGGTAATAATGCCTCTTAAGAGTGATCCTCTTCCGAGCGTTCACCATGGTGAGCGACTCCTCCTCAGCCCCCTCCTCTGGTCCCTCGAGCAAGTCCTCGTAGTCCTGAACGCTACCCAAACCACCCTCCAATATCAGCTGCTCGGAGAACCGTCTCCTCATCATTTTCGGCGTGATATTCACGCTGCTCCTTCGTCGTTCGCTCGCACCGTTCTCCTCCCGTTTCTCCTTTTTCTGTCGCGCACCAGCAAGACGTACGTCCATCCGCGCTTCTTTCGCCGGCTCGGCCTCGCGGCTTTCATTATGCAAGGGCGGCCAGGAGTCGGCGGATCTGGTGCCACCGGTGACCTTCTCCGGGTAGACACGCGGACAGGTTCTTGCGATGATTGGTTTGCTAGCACCAGCCTCCGCGACGCAGGCGCTGTTTCTTCTGTCGCAGCACTCGCTCGCCACTCTGACCAGGGTTTGTTCGGAGAAACGGCGGCTATCTGCGCGGCTGATCTTGCCGCCGCGTGGTGACTGCGTTTGATCCGAGTGCCGACGTTCGATCACACCGTCGACGTGTACCTGCTCGCGTGTACCCTCCTCCCTGGCCTCGTGGTAGAGACTGGCGAGCGAGTTCCTGCCGGAAGAGGGTGGCAGGATGCTCTGGCAGGTGGACACCGAGTAGCTCGAGTCCTTCCTCTTGAAACCGCCTAGGAACGATTGATCCCTGCTCGAGCAGCTCGAGATTTTGCGACGATAGTACTGACACTGACTGCACCGGCACTGGCAACGACACTGGCACTGACACTCGGACGAGATCGACAGTTTCGCAGCCAGGAAGCAACGGCACCGTGCCAGCCTGCTGACCAGTTCGGGATGCGAGAGAAATATATCTGGTATCTCGTTGCTCTCGCTCCAGGACCTGCTGGTGTCCGTCGAGGGGGTTCTAGTTAGCTCTCGTTTCATCAGGGAGCTCACCGTGGACCAGCTCTCGGACTCGAGGCTGGAATTGTCGGGCAACTTGGCCCTTCTCTGCGGGACCAATTGCTGGGATTTCACCGGGGTCTCCGAGCGACGACTGTTCAACGATCCTTCGTCCGAGATCGAGGTCTCGTTGATTATCGCCGCGCTGTAAGAGTCGCGACGCTTTCTGTACGTATCAACGTTCGACGGGCTCGGGGAACCAGCTTTGGCATCCATCTCCAGCACGAAGTTCTAGCGGTGGAAATTATGATCGAGCGGTCGATAAGTTGCAGAGCGTATACTATATACGGATACTTGTTGCAGGCGGTACCGCGTCATTCGGTAGGAAACACAGCGGATGAAGTACTTTGTACGTTTTTCTTTCGCTGACTTTTATGGACTTCGGAGATGATCCTGATGCGGGACAGATGGTGAATAGTTTTGCTAGGAGATCGTATCCCGCGTGTCACTGGTTGTCGATTCTAAATTTTTTACGCTGCTAAACACTCACCTCGTCACTAAGAAGTTTAAACCTGCATATCGAAAGAACCGGACGGATGATCGATGGATAAACGCGAAACAGCACTGTTCATCATCGTTTAGAAAACTGTGAACCGGTCAAGGGAAGGATTATCAAATTTTCCTGCCTGAAAGCGAGATCGTTTGACGATCGACTCGCAAACACGGACCATTTCGTACTGGCTCACGTGTCCGGCCGAAAGGTTACGTTTTACCTGTTGTGAGCAGGCAAATTAATGCCCCGTCCTCCATGGAAGGCTCATCGGTCCTTCGTAAGTGCATCGCGATGCCTCGCACGCGTAAAGCTGGTACGTGATACTCTCGCGACGCGTCCAGACTGCCGATACAACGTCCCGATTTTTCTTTCCTTCGCTTCTCGGTGTCGCCACACGTTTTCGTACCCGGCCAAATTAAAGAGCGCTCGACATCGTCATAACGGCGGACATTCGCAACGACCGCAAACACCCACTGCTACCCTTGGTCCCGCTACTTTTACGGTCGTTGAGTAACGATTACGTTTCCAGAAAACGGTGTTCGAGTCCGTCTCTCTGTTCATCCTTTTACCCTTTTATTTGCAGCCGGCACCTGTGGGATCGGACACGTAATTCCGCCGTCCGAAAGTATTCCGCTCGGCGTCGTTAACGAAGCGAAACGTTTCATTTGCATACCGTGGAATCGAGAAACCTGATGAGCGGTCCGACCATATTTTCCACCGCGATACGAGGATCACCTTGATACGGTGTCCCGTATCTTCGTTTCGAAGGTGAGTGTCGAGAGATAAGTCGATTACCGCTCGAAATATTGGCCATCCGTGGTTATTCATTGCGCGAATCCGATAGTGGGACGAGCAATGCGCGGCTCCTGCTGAGCCAGCAAGTGGCATTTAAACGAGGCAAAAAGAACGAGAACTCTGCTGCGGAATAGTCGACTCGTGACCACAAGTGAGATCGGAGTTGTTTATGCCATCATCCGTCTCGCGGCTCGATGACATATTCCGATTTAAAACACCAGCGAACGCTCTATCTTCGTTTCGTTTCAAGTAGGTATCGATATAATTTTTAATTGGACGCGGTTGCCGCGTGGCAACCATAGCTCGCGCTAGTGACTCATAATATCCAAATGCAGCGGAGTCGCGTTGGATTATTAAGAAGTTTCAATTTCGCTCCAACTATGGTCTCGCTCGTTTTTAAGATCGAGTATTGCCAAATGTGAATTGCACGCAATGCACCGACATTTTCGATCCGCGCGGCGTTCGAACCGCGGATACCTAACTCCGTTGTAGCCACTCGTGAAACTAGTGAATCATTCCTCACGATTTTATTGCGTTAACAAAAGTGGAATCCGATCAATTACCAGTTGCCAATCCCGAGAAGCCGCCTGACCATCCACCGTCGAGCAACCACCTGTCTTCATTCATTATCGCAAACCTCCGAAGGGCAATTTCGTATCTCGGAACGCACGATCACGGGCTGCCCGCGTAACGATCACCAGCATCGGCGCCGATCGAAATCGTGGTGAAAAAAGGAGCTCGTAAAAATCGTTTGATTTACAACACGCCCCGCTCGATCGTATCTCCGGACAAGGTTTTCACTTAGCGCAATCAGACGATTGGTCGGCACCCGAATTCGCGCGGCTAAAACCAGCCGTGTTATCCACGATTCGACGAGGGAGCTTCCCGATTAAGATAAACGACGTCTAGCTCGATTAAACGAGCAACGGTCAATTAAGAACGCGGTTTTTAACACGCGTCCATTAGCGAATTACCAAACTACCACTGAACGCTATTGCCTTTAGCAGACTTCAAACTAACGACTGAAACGACCAGCAGCTTATCCGCCGATAAGTGAAATCGTTCGCTTATATTCCTCTAAAAAAGCAAAGGAAAAAAAAATCTCTTGGTAAAAAGCAAAAACTGGGATCTATGCAATTTCGCAGAATCCACAAGAGGCAAGGTAACCCTCGATCGTGCCGCGGTTCGACCGCGCGTACGCGCTTTGTTCCCGAGCGCGGTGAAAGGGTTAAAGGAGGAGGCGAGGAGAGAAAAGAAAAAGGGAAACAGATGGCTTACCTGCGCTGTGAAGGGCAGGCTGATGGAACTTCAGCTCTGCGGTTAGATGCCAGCTGCCAGGCGCCGCGAGCTGCAGCCCGATCCCAAGGAAATGGACCAGGGCCGAACAGGTCACGATCACGTAGCCCCAGCCACCCTCCGGGTAGTAGTGCCTCCTCAGGGTGGCCTCTTTCCTAACGTCGCCCGCCGGCCTGCACAACAGCCCGCCGTTCCTCTTACGCGCGTACCTATCCCTCTCCCTATTCCTGGCGCCACCAATTAGACCGCTCGCCCCTATTCGACGCCAGCTGTTCCTCATTTTCCCCTCCGCGCGGGAATATTTACGGGCCGTTTCCTGTTTGCCGTCCTGACACCGGCCGGAGATGCTTTTCTTGCTCGACACCGGCGAACGGAACGGGTCCACGCGTTCACGCAGCAGACCCTCCGACGTGCATTTCGGGCACGCGTGCTGCGGGCTCCTCTCCGCTTGGATCGAGAAGCTCGTTATGTAGTCGTAATCCACTATTCGAATGTGCGGGTTGGGCTGTCTTCTCGGGGATGATTGTTGGGACAAACTTACTCCTCGTTCCTTTTCTTCTTCTTCTTCTTCTCTTTCTTTTTCCTCTTGTATTTCGCCTAGAGGACGCGCGATGTTTGACGTCTCGATTTCCACGACTGTCTCCACGGGAAGGGCGCCTCGCTGTTCCCACACGTTCGCCTTAGCGTCTTCTTGTGTACGTTCGTCTCGTACAGTCGAGGGTATCCAGGGCTCACCGATTGATTTCAATCGGAAGTTCGTCCTAAGTGTATCGTCCCTCCTGCCTTGTAACGTCGAATGTTCTTCATCAGCGGGAAAGAGGCCTGATTCACTTCTCTCGGGCGTACCCTTATTGTCTACACGGTGATCTCTCGGAGTTTCCACGCGAGTGGGAGACGACGGCAATCTTGACTCACTGTTGCGACCCTCGGTTGTACTTTCGTCCCCCGCAATTTCTCTTCCGGAACTTTTCTTCATAACGTCAGGTACCAGTGTGCGTAGTTCGAAAGTTTCCCCTAATTCATTGCGGCCGTCCCGCTCGATCGCCACGGTGTCGTCCAGGAATCGCCGTTTCGTCTCGACGGACGTCGATCCGCCGCGATCGAGGAGAACGATCTCGTCGATCCAGCTGGCCCTCGTGGCCAGCAGCGGGTGGAGGCCCTCGCGAATCGTCGGGATGATCGTGAAGGCGCGCGACAACGGGTCCACGCGCACTTTCACCGTCTGCGTCGCCCGGTCCGGCCAGGAGCTGCTGTGTCTCATGTTCTTCCGGTCCTCCTCTGGCACTGTCATCTCTCGATCGCTTCCTCATCGAATCGAGCGTCTACGAATCGAGGGAACCGGTTAACGCCACCGCGAGTATCGTCGTTACGCGTTCACCGAGCATCTCGGCTGGTCTTGATGGAAAATATCCAGTTTCTTCCTCGATGACCACCGCCTCGATCCACGCCAGAGTGGAGAAAAAGATCTCTACGCCCGATAGAAATTTCCCCCGCGAGCTGCTATCGTTACCGAGTTCCCTGTCGAACGAGCACCGTTGCATCGCGCGGGACGACTGCATCTTTCAACAACTTTCCACGATCTCGATTCTAAATCGACACTTCCGACGAGCCTCGAGCGAAGCGGGCACACGCGCGCGACGCGACGATACCTCGCGCGAGCCACGATCGCTCGAACCGAAGCCAGAGTTATCACCACCGAGGCGGAGAGGTTCGCGTGGCAGACGTTCGACCGTCGATGTGACAAAGATCGTTTTGAAAAGGAAGAAGCGGTCCTGGCGAGTGCGCCAGGATGACTGCTACGCACGTGCTGCTCACTCGCGAGCAACCCTCTCTTCTCGCTCCCTCTCAGCTCCCTCTCCTTTACACGCTGTCTCCCTCTTCCCAATGGCGGGCGCATGCCTGCGATATTCGACGAATCGCGAAGCCACCGTGTCAGAGGGTTCTTTCCCAGTGCACTCCGGCACGGATTTCAAACGATCGCGTGCTAATGAGAAGCGACAAAAAGGACTCGCCGGGGCACCCTTGCCTCGCCCGCGCCCAACCGGGGGACGCGTTCATTTTTCGCCAGACGCGCGCCGCCGGTAAATCACGCCGGCGAAATCGCAGCTGAAAATCGTAAAACGGCCGTCCATAAAATTCCGCTCCTCGAACCGTTATCTGGCATCTTTATATCGGTTTTGCATTTCCCGTTTGACGAACCTTGCTCAACCCCTTCGTGAAAACGATCGAGGCGAACAGCGAAATACTTGCGTAGATCTGCGACGGCCACATTTTCACGGTTCAAGAGATAAGCGGTGAGAAGTGGTGATCGATTTCGAATGATTCGTTCGCCACGGTTCGAAGGATGACACGAAAGTTTTTCAGCGTTCGTAGCCAACGACTGGGAAATTAAATCGGACAAAAAGTGGCTCGCACGCGAAGCGGTAGAGCTGTTTAATTCGTAAACTCGGTTGAACGTTTGCAAACGAGCTGACATCTTAATGTCGATAATTATCCGATTACATTTCATGCTCGATGCATGCGTCAATATAATTCATGGAATTGCGCATTCGTGGGTTTCGTATAAAAGGGGATATTTGTATATCTGCCGAATGAAATCGAGCCGTTCCGACCACTACGTTACGACACTAAAATTAAACGCGGAATAACTTATGCAAATGAAGTAATCCATATCGTAAGAGCTGCGCATAAAGTTCGTTTCGTAACGACAATAATGCCGGGGATGAGCAAATTCTTCGCGTGTGCAAATAAACGAGAGCCGCGGCATAATTGCGTCCACGTGAAAGCTCGTTTTCAACGGCGCACCGAATTCGATTCAATCTCCAGCTACCAAAATTGAACGAGCTCAACGACTATGGGTCAGCAGCGTTGGAAAGAGAGCAGAGAGAGAGAGAGAGAGAGAGAGAGAGAGAGAGAGAAAAAGAATCGAGAACGTACGCGAAATCACCAGAAATCGATCTGATGGCGAAGACGAATGGTCGAAACGTAGCACGTAAGAATGGGTTCGTGGCACTGACCTACCCTCGAGACGCGTAGCTTGTTCGAGGCGCCTACTACGCGCGTCAACCGCGAAAGCGACGTGGCGAGGGTGGTCACGAGGCGAGAACAATGAGTTACGGGGGAAAGAACGACGAGGCGTTGGTAAATGAGGCGAAAGAGGGTTGCAGGCGTCCGCAAGACACACGGCTCGCCCTCGACATCGAGCGACCTGGATTTTTCGGAAGGGACGGAAGCTCGTAAAAGCTCGCTCGCGCGGGAGGAGAAGATTGCCAGCGATGATGTCGTCGGTGAAGGAGACAGGCTGTTCGAGGCTTCGCGATCTTTGATACGCGGCGCAATCTTGATGGAATCTGGACATCCGTCTGACGATCGTTGGGGCGATCGTCGTAAAAATTCCATGAGCTCGCGGGGTCGCGTTCAGGAATTGGAATTCTGGTCGCGTCGCGGAGCCAGCTGTGGGCTCTTTGCGCAAGTTTCAACGCGTTTCCAAAGATCCTCGGCAATAATGGAATATTTCACAACGACGAATTAAGTGGACAGCTTGGCACGCCGCGATGTCTTATCGGCGGAGAATTACTTTCGATTTTGTAACTTTCCAATTTTATTTTAACTACGCGCGGAGTTACGGAGAACGTATACGGAATAATGCGCCCGAAGTGTATCCACGCTAAGTATACTGACAATGGTGATTCTATATTTGAATAATACGGCGACATAAATGCATAGAGCGGACAAACTATGAAACAAAGTTCCGGTGTAACAATGCAACGAGTGCATTGTAACATGCGGGTACTGTTTCTGTTTAACGGAGGAGATCGTGATTAAGTACGGTGGTTTAGTAAATTACGTAGCTTGTACTCCTTTAATGCGTCTTTTCCTTTACCGAGATGTGTATGAAACTTATATTCCGGCACGTCCTATATTCTCTTTAAACCCGTTAAAACGTAATTACGTGTAATAAGGGGGGCATTGTAACCTTATGAGGTTGAAGACCAGGTTCTTTCCTGCAAACTGCTATAATGTAATAATATAGGCCACGTCTCTCCTGCTGTTCAAGTATCGCCGCGTCACCGCTTGATAAGAGCTTCGATGTATCCTTAAAAAGGAACAAAAAACGAACGCGTCGAACGATACGTTTTTTTTTATAAATTTGTCCGTCCTTCGCAGCATTGAATTGCGCATCAGAAGGCTGCGTGAATGTCCTCTCCGTAGACGACTCTCCTCGTTCGCGGTCATCCTTGTAACTCGCGTTCCAGCCGCTGTTTTAAATCGAAAGTCCGCGCGGCGAAAATACGAGGGTCCGCACGAACGGTTCGTCCCCCGCGCGAGGACATTACCGCGCTTGATGCATACGAATTCCACGTGCGAACGAGCGAAGCGACGCTGAAACGCGCGTGTCACCCCGTCGCGGAACGGAAAAGGAGGAACAGGCGCATCTGTCGCCGGTGTTGCCCGCCGTAAATTCGCCAGCGCGATATGCCATCCGAACGGTCGTAACTAACGTTTACGGGTGGTTTCAAAGAAAAAACAAAAATGGGACCGAAAAAAAGGTCGGAGAAGAAATGGAGCCTCGCTTCCTGCTTTGTGCGCGGGGGATGATTTACGCGCGTATTAATTTAAGACGGCTCGCGGCCGCGACGAAACGCGAGCATCTCAAAGGAATTCCTTTTAAATTGAAAATGATTCATTCGAGTGCCGCGATGGGGGTCGTTCGTCGCTGTTGAACGACCCCGTTTGAACCGTTCCGCGCGTTTCGATCTGCCTGGCGCCTCGTCGAACCGTCGGCGGAGGTTATCCGAAGCCGAGCGAAAATTAAGAACGGTATTTAAGAGAGCGTGCAGGTTACCTGCCACCCCTCTCCCCCTTCTATATGCTACCTTAGCTTAATCATCCCGTGCTTAGCAGCGCCTCGATACGTTATCCAGCTCGATCCGTTCCACTCGCCGCGACTTATTATTATCCGGAACTGGGTCGATCTTGATGCGTGCCACTCACCCCGTTTAACCCTTTCAGGCTCACGGCTGGCAGCGAGTCTGCCAGCCATCGTATCGACGGGGATTCGAGCCGTGATGCGTTGCGGTTCGACGATGGGATAATATTATAGAGCTCGCGAAAGGGGGCTTTAAACTCCTGGTGTGATTTTTCTAAATTGTTATTGTCGAAGCAGCACGTTTCATCGAACGTTAATTAGGTGTTTGCCGCGGCGTGGAAATAAGAATGAACGCGCGGAATTATCTACATCTTCGTCATTAGTTAGTACCCGCTATCACGCTGTGAAGTGGAATAAATAACGCTTATCTCGATAATACGAACTAAACTTGTTCACGTGTAAACTGGTTTGCTTCGAAACAATCTGTAGGAAACGTTCTGAAAAGTTCTACGATCGCGTTGTGCACGCATGCTCGCGTACACACTCCAAATCTCACGATACATTTTTCATAAATAACTGTTATATTTCTCTGCTCGCATATGCATGAGATCCCCCTCCCGAGTCTGAATTCCGCGAGTTTCAAATCGACGCGTCCAAATTTTCAACCGCACGTATCCAATTCCTAAAACTACCCCTTCGATCGTTCATTTATAAATCTCAACAATTTTCTCCGTACGCCTACTGGATACAATTAAAACGCAATTAATCTCCCTCGAGCCAGCTTCATTTCCAATTCGCCGCACAGTTGAACGAAACAACGGCATCGATCGGTCCGAGGGCGATCTCTTCGCCTCGAACCTTAATAACGTCCAGCAAACTTCCGGCGTAGCCCAAAAATACCACCCCAACCCCGTGAACGAGCTGCCCTTACAAGTTTCCACCCCCGCACGGAACTCGATATTCTTTTCGCGCGCCTCGGATGCTACAACTTCCACCCGAGACTTCATTTTCGCGGCACGGGATTTATGTATTCGAGTCTCGTGTTCGGCCAGTGAATATCGACGTGGCAGGATCAGCACCCCCGGTGGATCGTGCCCGGAGGAAGCTCGCCGCCGGAAGTCACTTATCTCTTCTTCAAATAACATTCCGCCTTATCTGCGCGTCGTCTAACAACCACGCGGGACACGCTTTCCCCGTGTGCCATTAAACTTCGTTACGAGGCTGCCCGGTGTTTCCACGTCGCTTTATGCTCGTCGTAAAATTTATCTAGGGCTTGGCTGGATTTTGAATTGCGCGCGATCCGACCCTTGTTTACCGCGGCGAACCTGGCCCCGGACGTCGTCGAGGCTGCGTCGTTTCCCTAGGAGCAAACTTGTTGTCTCCTCTCCGCTGCGACTCGCGAGATAGCTCGCCAAGCGGACGAACGGCTGGATCGACGATGGGTAATCGTAAAAGGGAATGGAGACTTGATGGGAACGAATACGCGGTTATAATATTGTTGTGGCTTTTTTATGCGATCGTTTGCCGATCAAACGAGTGGTTATGATTGGTTTTTACGCAGATGAGGCAAGGATATGGGACAGTAAAACGGGAGTTAAACGTACGATTCTTGAGCTCCGAGTCGTCGTGGAAGTTCGAGGGGAAAGAACTGCCGGGGACCTCGTAATTTGTGAAAATATGAAATTTAAACGGGTACACGCGACGGGAAATAAAGGTTTGTCGGTTCTGTTTGGAACTAGCTTTGCTGGTTGATCTAGAAACAAAGCAGTGCCCCTTTTTTCATAAGAGCGGTAAGATTTTAGCGAGGATGTTCTGATGGGTGGTAATAAATTCGTAGTTAGGGGACTGGGATAAGTAGCTGCGTAATAATTCTTGACATCCTTCGTGGAAATAAGGCGGGAATAAATTTGCTCGTTTTGGAGGTAAAGAAATTATAATTGAAGCCCATTGTGCTTAAGCGAGACAACGCAGCGTACCATACGAGCAGGAAATTTCCCATGAGTGCATTACATTATCATATCACTCGGGGGCTAGCAGAAGTCTTCGCAGAAGACTCATGCGAGTTTTTATTCTAATTAACGCCCCGGTATATTCTTGAGAGCAGGTAGGAATTGTTGGTTATAACACGTTGCAAAAAATTTCAAGGACCGTTTAATCCTTTTACAAACCACCACGATTGCAAGTTGAAAGCGCCGCATTGTCGTTTTTATCTTATTTCCCACCGGAAAAATGGAGGGAAGCATAGCGTTGAAATAGCTTCTTCTTGCCTCTTTCGCGCAATATTCTACTCTGCTATCATATGATATCTGCCATCGTCGATTCTGCTTGTTCTAGTTGATTTCGTTCACGAGAGACAGGGACATCAAGGATGACAATAGACAGTCGATCGTATCAATTAATTCTATTTCTTTATGTACAACGTTGCTACGTGAATGTCTTGAGGTCGTTCAAGAACAGCGTCATCCTCTCTCCGAGTTCGTCCGCGTATCGCAACGCGGATTCGTCGATCGCGACGTCGGCCATCAGAAGCTCGCAGTCCAAGTGTCGATCGTCGCAGGCCCTGTGGTGATGCTTCAGTACGTCGTCCGGATCGAAGTGATGCGCCCGCCTCGTGGACGGATTCAGCGTGGTCAGGGCGTAATGATTGTGCACGGTTAACGCGCGCCTCGTCGAAACGAAGCTCTTGACGGAGTCGCCCTCCGGCGAAATGCAGGCGGTCCTGACGGTGTCCAGGTAATCCAGGTCAGCCAGAAAATTAGTCGAGTTCAACTCGAAGGGGACACGCTCGGTTTGGTTCCTGGTCTGCAGCTCTGGGAAGAAGTAAGCGTTCCTGACAGCGTACGAGGCGAAGTCCTTGAACGACCTGCCGAGCTTGATCCTCTCGTCGAGCAACAGCTCGTGCCAGTTGTTCCTCTTCGCTGGGACGATCGCCTCGTCGATGTCTATGGGCAGCACGAACTCCGACCGATGGAGATTGTCGTAGAAGCAGTGATTGTACGGTATCAACTCCATACGCCTCTTGATCCAGATGTCCTCGTTGAGGAACCGCCTCCTGGCGTACTTCTCGTTCGGCAGGTCGCCCGGCAGCGTCAAATTGAACCATCTGATCACGTTCGATCGCTCGTACAGTCTCAACACCTTGCGGACGTTATCGTGCACGTTGAACACGTAAAAGTAGAAGAGCTCCGCGCCCAGTATGCGATTAAACTCGACGAACGCGACGATCTTCGACGAGATGTCCTCGTCGAAGTCCAGCCCCTTGATGCACACCGTGAACTGTCTACGTCTTAATTCCGCCCCGTTCCTGTCGTCCCCGTTTATCGCTAAACTATGACTAGCATTCTGGTGGCAGGGCTCCAGGCCTACGTGCACCCTGGAGGGCTCGATCGCCGCTTCCGGTGGTAATTGACAGCCGACGAGGATCCCCGCGTAGCTGTCCACCGTCTCGCCCCACTCGTCCAACCAGATCGTCGAGACCAGTGCCTCCACGCTGACGGCTCTGCCGCGTTCCTCTTCCTCGTACCTGCGCAGCCAGTGAAAACAGGAATCGTGTCAGCCAACTGGGTTACGACCGCCGCGTACCACGATCGAACAAGCCTCGTTTCCTCGGCGAATTTGCAAAATCGTTCGACTCGCGGGATAGCTGTCCTTACGCGAGAGTATAGAGGAAGTTTAGTCGAACTGGGTAAGAAGTTAGATTGGATGGACTGTCTGTCTTCCACGCTGAACGTGGAACCGGTTTAATACGGTTGATCGAAAGGTGTCGCGAATCATCACGCGTAAAATCGAATGATAAACTTGGAACGCAGGAGGGAAGGAAGCAGCTTTGATGAGAGGTGTAACGAGGAGGGGCGAGTAGGTTAGAGGGAGGTTTAGAGGTGGAATTAAACGCGCGACTGCGTCCTGGAAAATGTCTCACCAAATGGTGCAGAAAAGGCCAGAGGTCGGCAGAGGTCCACGTTTAACGCCAATCACCCTGAGGCTCGGATAACCGGCCACTCTCAGGTCCAAGTGGGCGCTGTACAGGAAGAGCTGTCCGGGGATTGTCTCGAGCCACTTGGCGTCGGCTAACTTGAACGTGTTTAACGTCGTTCCGTACGTTCCATTACCGTCGCACTCCTTGGAGGGCCTGTAATCGAGTGCCAATCTCCGCGCCCACGAGTAAGCCACGATGCTTCTTGTGCCCGGGGGCTCGCCACCTGGAAAATGTGTCAGCGAGGTTAAGACCGTGATTGCGACCGTGACGCATGCCTACGCTCCGCTCATTAACGCGGAAGCAGCAGCGCGCGCTTTTCGGCTAATTAATTCGAAAGGAGCCAACCGACGCGATGCGGGTTATTAAACGGAGAGTCACGGTGCATGAACGATGTTAGCTCCCCTCTTTTAAATGTTTAGGAGCGCTCGGAATACCTATGGTAAACGATTACAATTCTCTCGATCACTAGAATTTCCTTTTCTTTTTCTCTTAAACTTCCGTAATGATCTGAAAATTAGTTTTGTTATCATCTCCATAAACGAGTTTTTAGTAGTAGAATGTCGATCTGGAGACGTTGGGGATCCTTCGACCGGACGGAAGCATTGCGTCATCGAGCGAGGCCGGACGTGGTACATCGTGAATACGTTTGTTCGCGTGTCACTGGTCGATCGTGCCACATCCGAATCGTTCCCCCCATAACTCCTCGGTAATTTTCTTAATCCTTGTCCCAAGCCACGTCGAAGCGCGTCACTGACCTCGGACGAGCCTCGATTAGTTACATATACAGAATTTCAATTGCCCCCTTCGTTAATTGGCCTCTAATAGCCGGTACACTTCGGCTGCGTATACCGGGGGGAAACTCGTTTCGCGCGCAGTCACGAACGGTCGAGAGTCACGACCATTCACTGGTCTTGGCTATATTTTCATTTCTTTCGTCGGACGCTGTCGATTCGTTCGACGAATCAAAATTATAAAATGGTACACGCGGACAGCGGTGGGTTGACCGATTGCTTTCGCAGTTCTTTCAACAAACAGCTGTTTGCTCGTTGGTGTTTGGAAATTAATCTCATTGGAATTCTCTACGGTCGAAGTTATTTTTTCAAGCAATCGTTTCTCCATTTGCACGGAAACAACGTGACTGCTGGAAACATTCGAGCGAACAGCGAACAATACTGAACGTATAGAGACTGAATAAATATCGTAGGAAGATTATATCTTCTGACCGCATAAAACTGAGACCGTGCGCAAAAAGTACGGCGAGAAAAACCGCGTATAAAACGTGGCGTATAAATCGGGGGACGACTGTTACAAATTCCATTTTTTGGTCGCATCAGTTTCGCGTAGCGATTTTGTTCCACATCGCGATCGTTAACCCTTCCCACCAGTTCCCAGGCTTAATATTTTAATGATTGTTTTACAACCGTTGCTCTTCCATTACAACAAAATGAACTGATAAATACCGAGAAACCCACACCCCGTACATCCTCGTATCCTCGAATTAATCAACGCGACCGAACCAAAGCGCAAGTACATTAACCGAGGGGTAGGCACGTTTATTGGCAATATTTCATTCGTTTTTCTCTCGGCTCTATCACCATTTAATCACGCGTACACCGCTCAGCCGCGAACCATCCCACACGCGCACACATAAAATATCCATTTTCCGTTAAACCTCGAATTAAAACAGCCCCGTCGGCCAATTAAATCCGTGCCCAACGGGCAGCGATTCCCGCGCGTTCTCCAACCGCCTCCCTGCAACCCTTCGCCGTGTAAAACAATTTGTTCCGTTCGAGCGGGACGCCGATATCCTGCCCGATGCGGCGTGCCGTGTACCGTCGTTAAAAGTTGTGTCTACGCTTGACCCAACGACCGCGTATTACGCCGATCCAGCCAGCCCTTTACCAACGCCGCTTCCTCCTTCGCCCTACCCACGACGCTACGCTTCGCCAACTTTACGAGAAACAGAGCCCCGCGACTGCACGCCGTTTTCCCACTGGAACGCGAGCGCAATTGAAAGTCGACGGTGAAAATCCAGGAAGTCCACGTTTCCTCCCCCCTGACTAATTGAAATTATCGGTGCGTAGAGAAACTGGGGACGTTGCGACGAGGGTAGTCGCGGGGTACGATCGCTCGATGAATCGGGTTGTAAATTACGTCACCTAATGAAGTCGCTACCGCCGTGGAATCGGGTAAAGATTTGTGCTCGCGATAAGTCCGTGTCGCTGCGTCGCGGCTGATTTAAGGCCCCGCGGGGCGGGCTTTTTGCGCGCCGTTCCGGCAAACTCGATTTCAACCCTTTTGTCGGGGGATTATCTTGAACGGTTCTCCGGAACGAGAATTCTTAATCTTTTATGAAATTTCTATACGAACAAGAGTGGTTATCGAACGCATTTTTCAATTGTATCATCGCGACGTTTTCGAAGAGCGCTTGCATCGTTCAATCCGACGCACAATTTACATTCGATCACGATTAGGCGGCCATGCGATGTGGTCTTTCAGAAGTGGCACTGTTAAGTGTAATCGTTCGAACTATGAATTAATTACTGGCTAAAAGCACGTACGGAATTTTCTTGTTCCCTGTCGGCTGGAACTAACCCTGGGAAAGAATTCGCAAGTAGGAAATAGTGCGAGGAGTAAGACACAAATCTCGACTAAATTAGGAACGAGGCTACCGTAGCACGTGGGAATTACCTCGTGTGACTCGAAACCCATCGTCTTGTCGTATATCAATCTGTCAGCGAAGCTACTCAAGTATTTCGTCACTTTTACTTTCCTCGGCTGTTTTTTCCCCCGCCGCGTCAGCCAGAAATGCCTTTCTCCTGAGTTATGCTCCGCGGTAAAGAATTTACGATTCCATAAACCATAACGAATAATTACGATAGCCTACGTGCAAGCGTCTGGATGTACGATCTGGAGTGAAATCGCAATTTCAATCTGGATCGAACGCGAAACGTCAGTCGAGTTAGGAGAATTTCTCCTGCAACATTCTTAACATAAAATATCGTTCCCGATATGTTGTCTCGATGCGACTTCGAACTGTTCGCTGCCGCGGGACCGTAGAGCGCAAAGTTTCATCGACACGCGACTGTCTTGTAAAATTTACTTCTACAAGTTTGCGATCGGCCCATAAAGAAGCTTGTAAATCTCTGGTAACGTCAGATCAGGGTACTTAGACTTCAGACAGCTTTGATATGCAAATACCCAGATCTAGGAGACGATAAAAGTTGGGCATTTGCATATTTAAAGAAGCGGTTATCGATGATCTTTGACTCGGCGAGACTTTCATACGGGGAAAATAAATTTAAGGCTCCCGCGCGGGGATTCCCTTCGCCGCGCGTCTCACGAGATATTGCTTTCAAAACAACGCAAATCAACCGCGCGGCTTCGGCTAGCCGTGCGCATCGCCCGTGGAAAAAGTATCATTTAACCAATATTGAGAAACGATTTTTTCACCGCAAACGGAATGGCTGATTTAAAATCGTGCCGGAGGGATGATAAAAAATGAAATGAAAAGGGCATTGTTAGGTGGCGAACGCGCGTTAGGGGCCAGAGGGGTTTGCTAGCCGTCGAACGATAACGAAAGGGCAAGGGTCGCGCGCTGCTGGAGGCGAAGGTGCGCGCGGCAACGGAGAAAATTGCTTACCAGGCGTGGGAGGAGGATCCGCCGGTGGATCCGGGAGTTGCGGCGGCGAATCCAACAGAGTCAGCACGCACAACGCGGTGACCAGCACGGCGACGAGGCCCACTCTGTACAGCCTCCTGGTGCCCGCGACCGACATATTCGTACCAGTCGTACCGTTCGTCCCGTTCGTCTTCGTGATCGGCCGAGCGTGTCCGCCGCCCGACTTTCGATCACCGCGCGACGACGCTCGAAACGCCGTCGAATCGATCCATGTTCCCGGAGCCCCGATTTGCAATTCAATTCCCGTGGATTCCGGACCGTGGAATCCTCGCGAGAAGATCAAAGTTCGTTCGGACGACCCACGGCAGGCTATCCTGCGCTGATTGAGACGGAGGTCGACTCGATTCTGGACTAGGAAGCGGCGTGCGACATCTTTTCTAATTCATCGACAGGAGCCCCTCGCTGCGAGATAAAACCCAGTTCGAATCGCAACAATTTCCAGTGAACGCTGTCGATCGATCGGCTGGAAATGGAACGCGACGCAGGAATGATGCATTCGAGGTGATCACCCTCGAATTCGCCTGGTACGGTGGCGCTGATCGATCAGCGGGATCTGGCTTTTCTGGTTCCCTTGACGCGCTGTTTTGCATAACACGCTCTGCTACACTTTCATCGGCCTTATCGCTCCCCTCGCGGATCTAATGATCTGCTGGAGGAGTACCGCGACATATATACGCGGACAGGCCGCGGACTGGTTCACTGGAATCGCGGAAATCTGGATTTATAGGATGCGGTCGCCGTTTCAAACTCGATCCTGCCGTGCCTGGCGGGCATACGAGGCAAAGAGATGGAAAGTTGGCACGCGATTCTTCGCCACTAATCGATGAACTGCGACGAGCCTCGATTTCAGACGCTCGTCGAAATCCTACCTCCGCTGCCCTTCTCGGCGATCCTTAGAGTCGTTTAACGGTCGTGCCCCGCGTGTCGAGTGCCCCAAGGTGAGCACACGAATCTGTCTCCCAGGGTTGCGTAAAAAGCGACGTGGAAGCCGCTCGACCTCCCACGCGACGCTCCCGTTTCCTTCCCGCGGCTTCGTAGGACGGTGGACCATGTATGGTCGCGCTGGCAGCCTCTCCGCAGCAGCTCCCAGGACCGTCGATAATCTAATTAACCTGGTATCTTCTGTTGCTTTAACCGTTTTTTGTCCGCCACCGTTTCTTCTGCATCCCGTCAATCCTGCTCTCCCAGCCAGCGCCCGTTCGTTTTGCTCGCCTTCTTCCCTCCTTTCCCTCTCGTGTGCGCGCCTCTCCTCTACCGTTTGCCCGGCCCTTTCTTTCCACGGCTTATTTGTACAGCGAGCCACGAGAAGCAACGCGGGTCGGTCGATCGATCGCGAGGGGGATCGTTACCGATCAACGTCGAACGTATCGACGTATCCCCGGGGTCGGCTCACGCCGGCGTAACCATTCCGAATTCGTTCGCCACCGCGTCCGGTGGCGTCACGAAACGCTGAACGCGGAACGATGCTCGCGATGAGATTGCGTTTCTTTGTCGCGCGATCTCGCTTCGCGTCCCCCTTCGACGCTCTTCTTTATTTTTATTCGAACCGTGAGAACCGATCACGGTTATCGTTAGTTCTCGACGAACAAATTAAACGCTCGATGTTCGTTCTCGTATCTGGAACAACTCGGGTTGGTTTAACGAAGCTCGGGAGCAAGGAGCCTGAGTGGCTCGTAATGTCGATGCTTCCTCTTGGTCACCGGACGACACGTTCCGCGTCTTGCTTTTATAGACCGACTCCTTTCTCGATCACCTCGACGCGCGAGCACGATGTCGACGGATGGAGTAACGACACTTTTGCTCATCATAGTCCAACGATCCGACAGGCGTAACGACACGGATCTAAATCTGAACTCGTTTCAGTATTTTTAACCTCGATTGAATACGTTGTTTGCCGTAATGGACGATCATCCGGGGAAGCTCATTTTCCATTCACGATCGCCAGTCGCTTTGACGAAACCGCGAGGGTGGAGCCCGCTAATCGGATTCGGTTTACCCTCCTTTTATCGCGGTCATTTTTTAGTCTCTCCAATCACTTTGCACGGCGCGCCTGTAACTTGGTTAGAACTGGTACTGACTCCTCACGAGATCCATGGCCAACCAGAATTTAATTCCTCCGCTAATACCAGATTAATCCCAAAGTAACGCGAAGAAATCCTGAGCGTCCACATGTGTTCTTAATGGCGTCCTATCATATATCGTTCCCCGATTAAATTCCTTCCTCGCGATCCACGGTCCACTATACCAGCCGCACTCGCACATCTATTTAGTCTCCCCTAAGAAATGAACGCGACCGAGGATCTTTAATAATCGTGTCTATTTATAGTCGAATCGAACTCCCACCACTGTTACTCCTGCACGAGCTGTTCTCGCCCAGCGTTCGACACACCAAAACAACCACCACTGGGCAACCTCGAACCCCCTCCTCCGAATGGAAAAATCTGGAAAAAGCCAGCCGTCGACCGCGACGGACCCGTTCGTTCGACCGTCCGCGGGCAGTCGACGGAAACACGTGGTCCGGGTGGCCCGGTCCCGTCACCAAAACACAGCCGGTTCCCGGTGGAACGTTCGGGGCGCACGTGGTCGCCGGATCGACCGAGCGGATTGGTGCAATCTCGCCTGCGCGAGAGTCCGTGGCGTACTGCGTTCGAGCGGGAGGTGAACGCGCCACCAGAGCCAGCTCGAGTCTCGACGACTTTGGACCCGTTGCCTTAGCGTGCCTCGCCGATGCGCCTTGCCTTACCTTGCCCCATCCCAGCTCGGCTCACCTCGGCTGCCGAGCCGACCTAGCTCTTCCTGGCGAACAGCGCCGTCGCTTCGCCTCCTCGGCCTCTTAGCTACTCTGTTCTCCTCCGCGAGCCCGGATAGTTAGCTGGCTTCACCTTGTCGCAGCCTTGCGAACCACGCCGCGTCTCTCCTTCGCCTCTGTTTTCTCTTCATACTCGCCACCGCCGCGACTGCACACGCTTCGGCTCTCGTCGAGTTCCGTTCGCGTACGTCAAATCGTACTTCTCCCTAAGGTTCATTCTTGATTCAAAGGGGATTAAATGGTGCTCCATTCGGTGGGGGTTGTTTTCGAAGCAAACGCGGTACGAGATGGAGTTTGTCGGTGCGAGTTGGGGTTACATTTTCAGTTTAAAAAGGGAACACGTGTTCGTTGAGGGAATCGAGTATGAGTTGATACATGAATTCATCGTGTACAGGATTCCTTCGCGAGGTCCCCGAAGCGAACGTAATGTAAACTCGTGAATCTGGTAACACCGTTCGAACTCGCCGTGTACGGTTAATCGTTCCGCCTTTTTCTCATCGGCAAACAAACCAGGAATCTTTTTCCCTCGGTGTCCCTGGTGATCGACGATACCTTTCAGTTCGCGGCACGTTCTTCTTTCCCCTCCACCATCGCCGATAGGTTAACGTCTCTTTTTTTCCGTCGTAATCCCGACCACCGTGAAGCGTCCGCCACTTGTCGCGCTTGTCAATGCGTATTGCGCGTCGACCGGTGCCAGCTGCCGGCGATCGGCTGTGGAGCGAGTTCATTTAACCGTCCCGATGTTATTTTCGACCGACTGACAGCGGCCAGGGAACGTCCCCGTCCACGGAAATCGCTCCAAGTTAGAACCGTTCCTTACAGTCGAGTAACGTGGATAGACGCGACGATGTTGACGCAGAACGCAAATGAAATTCGTAGCGGCAAACGCTGCCAGTGTACCGCTTAATGTTTACTTTTAGAAAGAGAGAGAGAAAGAGAGAAAGACTGATGATCGTAGCGATTCGAAACGCTTGTCCGTAGGGCCTCGTAATTATTCTGGGTCCGTTAGAAGATGTGACTGAAGGGCAGAGAAAGCACGACACCACTACCAAGTATTAGACAGCAGAACTTTGAATTTAAACACGTTTAAACGCATTTAGAATCGAGAAATCTGGACGAACTCGTAAAAATTCCGAAGAGTTCATTTTAGTGGATCTCTCTGTTACGTCCTCGTCGCTATCGGATTTAAATCGAGATCGAAACGAGCGCGGTATCGAATCAATGGGCATAATAAACTGAGGCATAGAATCACGCTGCGATCCAGTTCCATCTGGCATTAAAATGAAACACAATAAAGCCAATATCCCGGATATCTGTCATTTCTAGGCCGCCCATCATCCGTACGTGTTTCCTATTCGATCCGCGAACGATGATACCGCGTCCGCGTGTTCGATCGCGGTTACCAAACAGCGCAGGAATTATACTCGACTGGCTCGTGTCGGCAAACGAGAGATACGCGACGCGTAAGTCATGGAAATGGGAACGGTGGAAACTAATTAGAAGCGTACGATCGGTTAGCTTGCTCGCAGTGACACGCTGGTCAGTGGATAGCGCCCAGCAAAGGTCAGACAGCGTCGAGGTACGGACGAGCCTCGCGTCGCTTGGAAGCCTCGCGTAGCGATGCTAAGCCGCGGAGGTTTACGGCTCGGTGGAATAGGGATGTTTTCAGCCTAGGCATTCACCGTTTACAATTAGCGTTCGTTTACGTAGAGTGCATTACGGCGAGGGAGAGTCTCGGTTTTATTGTTCGCTCGTTTTTAGGATCTCCGCTCTGCCGTTTAATCGGAGGACGCGAGGAGGGTTCCCGATGGGTAATAGGAAGCAATTATAGAGGAATTCTCGGAACAGCGTACAAGAGTTAATGTTCAACATTTGAAACACCTAGCGACGATTGAATTTCTACGTTGCGCGCGTGATTGTCGCTCTTCTCGGAAACCCTTTCGTACGACGATCTGCCTGTTATCCCTATCCGTTCGAGATATATAGAAGGATAGCCGAGAGGTAGGCCTTATGACGCGGTGAATAATCGGTGAACGCGATGGCCATCAACCGGCGGTGAGTGCCGACCCATATCCATGTAGAGGCGGCCTGCTCGCGTAAGAGTAAAACAAACTGCAGGAGCGGTCGGTCGCCTTGCTCGGAGGACGGTTGCGTAATCGGAGGGGGCCCGGCGAACGACCGTGGAACGACGTGCGAAGAAGAATCGGTGACGGGACACTTCTTTCGCCGGCGGTGGCGGCGGTAATGCACCGGTGGCACGGCCGTGGAAGGCGGCGGTCGCATTAGGGGAGCGGGCGTGCATCGCGTGGCGAGACGAGGCGCGGCCGTAGGGGCCCCCATAAGAAAGGGTCAGCTCGCGCAACGCCGGAATACAAACGACAATCATTCCAAACTTATTATCCCGCGTAAGAAACTCATAAATGCTTATGACTTTGCTGGCTGGTTTTTACACGGGCCTCCGAGCGATCCAGTTAAAGGCCCGTTCGCTGGGATTGACCGCAGCTGGCAAGAAGGCAGACCGCGCAGCCAGATGATAAAGAGTGGAACGAGAATAGGAACGGGGGATGGGAAACGGAGAAAAATCGGGGCGAAGGGCAGAACGGACGGCGGGGGACGGGCGGAGGCAGATGAGAGCGGACGTGGTGAACAAAAGGAAAGAGGGAGCAGAGCTCGCGGAGAAGCTTCTTCGACGTCATTTGTAATACCGAATGGCCTAATGATGCGACCGGTCGTGACAGGACTGGGATAAAAGTGGAAGCGTGCGATCGCGGACATTCGTTGCCCCGTGTATGTAGAGTATTACCAGGAGCCCCGTGATTATCGAGTGTCTGCATCCCGACGAATATTTTCAGGCTAGTAGATGGTGATTCGCTCGATCGTAGAAACGTGGAGACGCCTCTTCGAATATCATTCGCCACGGCGACTCGTTGCCACACTTCGGTCCTCTGCAACGTCACGCGAGGTGGAAATTGTATCCGTGCGCGCCCGTTAATAAGGTTAACGGAGTAACAGACTGAAATACGATCCTCTCAGCTCCTTATCGATGCATCCGTGGATTACCAAACGATAAAAAGCGCACGCGGGCGTGTAAAAGTTGCGGCCGTACGAAGGGCCGAACGTCTCGTTACAATAGGACCCGTGGAGCGCGATGAATCACGGCGGCGAGTACCGATTAAGAATTTCAATTCGCCCGACACCACGGGAGATCCGTGTCGCGTAAATCTCCGACAAACTACTCGGCATGTGGAAAAAGTACGGGGGCCTGAGGGGGGGCAGGGTGGATGCAGGCATTACTCATGTGTAATCTGGCCTCGCCGCTCTAAAACGCACGATTTATACCCGCAAGTGTCCGCGTGTCAAAGCCAAGAAAAGAAGCTGCCCACACAGGTAGTATCGGGAGTTACCACAGAGGAGGGAGATCGCGTTAGTATGTTTTACCGCGGCGCAGCGTGAAGTTCCTTGGGCCGCGACGAGTAGGCGCGCAGGCGAAACTCAGGATTTTTGCGGGACCCCGTAGGTCGGCGGTGTTCCAGCGCGCCGAACGTGGAACAAATCTGTGGGACGCGTGCCGTTCTTCTTTGCCCGTTGCGAACGCGATTCTGCCCGGAGTTTACGTCGGTTTTGCGAGAATAACGGCCGTGGGAGACTGCGTCGTTCACGAAGCTCGAGTGAACTCGGAAGATTCGATCCGAGAGGAAATATTGATAATTGCTTTCGCGTCGCTCGTGAATAATTTTAGAAGCGACGACTGCACTCTAGTTTACGAGCAACCGTTTAGAATGAGCATTTCGAGAGATTTAAATGGACACTCGAGTACCGATCATTTTACGCACGGCAGTAAAGCATGGCATCTCGCGATGCTTAAACGAGCCAAGTGGTTCCACGTCTAGTCGATCCTAGCGAGAAGTTTAATCACACGACCTCAGGTCTCTATCGTCTCGCCGTACATCTGGTCGTCTCGTAATCGATATTTAACACAATCAACAATAAACTATCCGCTAACGCTCGATCAATCAAGAATGATTTATATTCGGCTTCTTGTTCGCGGCGTTCCAACTTTCGCAATAATTAATCTCGAACTGATCTAAAAGACAAGAGATCAGTCGAGTGTGCAAACAGACAGAATCGACTGTAACATTGACAGCACCTGCCATCATCTTGCCACGTTGTATCGACGAATCAGGTTAACGAGAGTAAGATTACCCTCGAAGATGATAATGAATTAGATCGAATTGAACGCGTAAAAGTTTAATGCGACCAATAACTGCTCGATCGTTTACATGCTCGCGTTTCAGATAGCTCTCATGCATATCGCGTAACGACAGTGCACTTTTACGATTCGAATAGTGCATTCTATTCGATTGCCTTTACCTTCTATTCCTTGCTATTACATTTACAGTATTCAAGGGCGACTTTAGTCAAGTAAGAAACAACCGTGGAGTTTTATTTTTTTTCTCTGCCTGGAGCAAGCAATACGGTTTGTAATATACTTTATACGATTCCGATTGGCTGCCTCCTGAACACCCGACCCTGCAACCAATCTCTGCTCGTCTCAGCGATCTTGCATTACGTCACGACTATCAGACGAAGAAAAAAGAAAATTCATCAGATTGAACGACGACTAATAACTTACGATGACACGTGCGTTTTAGCGTTAAGCGGTACCCGCGACAAGTCGTAAATTACGCCGGAAGAGCGATTTAAATACGACCACGGCCCCGTGGCAGGCTTCTATTCATCAGCGGTTGGCGTGCACCGTATCCAGTAGAGATGGGATCAAGTTTGACTTAGACTCGCAAATTCGAGTCAATTTCAATGCAAAATATCCGTTCCACAACGTCCAAAACAGCGCTCGTAAGAATTCAGGCCCCACTCGCTTCGCTACGTAGCAGACACGTCCGCCCAGTTAGAACTGGTGCCGCTAAATAGATGCAGCCAGTTCTAATTGGACAGCCGCGCCATGAGGTCAGCAGGCTACCATCATTGCACGCGTTTCTGCTATGAAACTTCGTAAAAGTAACACTCGAACTGCTAAAACCTACTGCACGTATTACGCGAAATGGACATTGAGATTTCGCTCGAGCTCAATGATTGCGAATGGAAAACCATCGTTGATGCGATACAGGTTGCCAGAACGAAACAACTCGTATTAAAATAGGTACTCGTTAAAGGTACTACTCTGCTTCTGGTCGAAAATATTGCTCTCATTTTCGAAAGAGCTTACGAAACGTTCAGATTAATCCCTCTCGAGTGCTATTCGAACTTGTCATATTTTTTTAATTGTTCGCGATATTTTCGAACGTTTGGATAAAAGGACTTGCACCCTGTTTGATCCCATCGCTAGACTGTCGAACGCGAGAATATCCGCGCGCACCCCCGGCTCGACCGCCCGTTGATTTACTATTTCGTCGACTCGTCGATACACCGGACAAGATCGATGCAAGCGGCACCGGTGTACCGAGCCGCCGGAGCATATTACCACAGTTAGAATCGTGGCTGGCTACGCGTTCCCGCTGGTGAATAATGCGTTCCATCTATTCGACCGCCGAAGAAGATACACCCGCGGCAAAGGAGGACGTAGCGGTCCCGTTGGGATTTTCTTTCGCGGACGCCTACGTACAGATCCGCCGCGCGAGAATGCGCGCGTTGATCAACGCGAATTCGCGCGGAGGAAGATCGATGGCGTCGCGAGACGGCGGCGGCGGTCCTCTCACCCAGCGACCAAGATTTTCATCGCGCGCGATAACCAATTTCGTGTTTATCATCTCGTCGTGAAATTTATGTCCTCGAGGTTCGTTCGCACAGCTTAGGTTCGCCACGGTTTCCTATTATACGTTGGAAAACAAGGTTAGATGGATGATCGTTCCCCAGCGCACATAAATTTCCGATATCTCGGTCGATCTTTGATTGAGCTGGTAATTTGTTCACCGCTAGAATGCCGATCAATTTTCGTCCGTTCGTTAAACCGAATACGGGAAGCTTTCGACGTATCCATTTTTTATCCAACGTCAGCGTTTGCCACGATCTGGTCGACAATGTCCAAGCTAGCCATCCGTCATCGCGCATGTCCCTTTTCATGTCCCGGTTGAGAAACCCCGTGCCCGTCCTCTGGGACCGCACAACCGTTAATCCTCGCCCCACTCGAATCCTCCGGTGCGTCTAGAGTATGATCGGAGGAGCGCCTTATAAAGCATCCGCTCGTTCGCGGGCCGTTCGATACCGCGGTTTATATTGCTAATTAAGTAATTGAAGGTTAAGAGGGAACGGTCGAGGATAACTGCTTCGAGTTACATCGCGATAGTCCCTCAAATTCCTTCCTGGTTCGGGTTGCAGCGCGCGGAAAAAGGAAGGACGAGAGGAGGTGGGAGAAAGAGGAACAGAGGCAGCGGAGGCGAATCGTACGACCAGCAAGACGTGACATCAGCGTACGGTTTACGAGCTGGATCCTTGATGCTTCGTATTTGCGTTGAAGGCTTACCGTAGGCTACATTTATGCACGGGTAATTACTTTCCTATCGCGAGCGAACTATGATAATAAGCGAGCGTTGGGGATGGAAGGAGCGGACCGTTCGGCATCGAAATTGCCGGGACGTAGCTGTTCGATTCGTCGGGTGATAAAGCGACCGGTGCACCTGATAATCATAGCCGCGATTAATCAGCGCTGAGTATCTGGAACTATTCGAACCGCGGATTCTATCCGGCTGTCCTCTTCATTACGGAATCCAACGGAGATAACGAGGCCAACGACGTCTTTGATTCGAGATACCTCTCGCGATGATAGCCACGCTTAATGTGATTAATGTTCTTGCTGCGCGGGATTAACCGATCTCGCAATTTTCGCGAGGTTCCATTCGCCTCGTAGTTGTTCAGTATAGGCTGACGAGGGGAATCTTAGATTTCTAGTTAGCGGCTACTTCGTGGCATCAGCTAGTCGAATCAACTTCTTCCGTTCGGAACGCAACGAAATATCTTTCTCTGTTAACTTATTATGTAAACTTCAGCTTTTTGTATCCAACCCCTGCGTCCCTAGCTCCACCTCGGCCGCAGTGAAGGCAGACCGTGAAGCGAGCAAAAAACACCGTGCAGAAGCAACTTGTGGTTCGGCAAGAAATTCCCTTTGGTTAATTTCGTTGCAAGATTTTTAATACCCGGCGCTGACACATTAAGCCACGTGGAAAAAGAATGGCTGGTAATTAAGAAGAGCGCCGCGCGGACTCGATCCGTTTACGCACGGCCGTTTCCAATTAACCGAACCCTCCTATGGCTCTGCCGCTATTAACAGTAGCGTGCATGCGCAAGAAGTGACGTCCATGCGCGTTGAAAGTGGAGAAAAATCGTGTCGCTCGATTATGTCCCTTTCTTCGAACCGAGGTGGAGTTTTTCACGCGGACACGGAGCGTAACAGGTGCCGCGATACGAATTTAACGCGTTCGCCAGAACCACCTCGAGCACGCCCCGTCCCCTCGATTCGGAACGCAAAAAGGCGCGCCATTATCCCTCCTCTCTCGTGCTTCGTTTCATTG
The DNA here is from genome assembly GCF_050948175.1 of Xylocopa sonorina. Classification (NCBI taxonomy): domain Eukaryota; kingdom Metazoa; phylum Arthropoda; class Insecta; order Hymenoptera; family Apidae; genus Xylocopa; species Xylocopa sonorina. The sequence goes on along the minus strand of NC_135197.1, from coordinate 5,609,921 downwards.
AAGCGGTTTTCATGTTATTCAAATCACGCGAGCGTTACGTCGCGTTCCTGTGGGACTGTGGGCGGCGGATGTAAAACGGGACGTAGACGCCGTTTCGCGTTTCCTGCAACTCTCCACCACGGAGCAGTTGGTCGACTTTTTCGTGAACATCGAATGGCAAAAGTGCCATTAAACGATGTCGATATTTATGCAGTCAGGATTGACACGTAAACGGTGAAGGTAGAGAGAAATTAAGTTTTATTATTTCAACGATACTGGTTTCCTGCGAGCCAATCTGTGTTCGAACACTTCGCGTCGAATATTCGCGTTTTTATAGAAATTATGATTGAACGTTGGAACGGGTTTCGCGATTCTGAATTTGAATTGGAATTTAAGAAAAATTTTCGTCGAATTTGAATTTCAAATCGCTCGTGTCTGGGCGATCACGGATCCGCGCGCGCTCCTTATATCACTTCGCGTTCAATGAAATATGGATTCGCGTGGGACACGCGTGGGAGAGAACACCCGCGTGGTAGAACAATACGCGTAACACTTACGCGATGTCTGGATTTCACCGAGGAGGACGAGTAACGGTGTCGTTTATATTTTTCCAGAAATTCAACTCTTGACAGAGTAACTGTAGTGCCAACGCTCACGTTACCTCCGAGCGGTCCAGCGGTTATAATTATTCTAACGTCAAACGCCAACTACGCGCAGGGGCGGACCAGTCAAGCTAGTTATCGAACTATGTAAGTGTACCATCCGATTCGATAACGTTGTATCTCTCTATTCGTCTCGGTTTTCTTTCGCGCGCTCGCGATCGCTGGCCACGATGACAATTCTCTCTAACGGACTCGTGGGTAAAGCTCGCTCGCGATCATTGCTTTAATCACTCTGTAAAATCAACATCGCGGAGAAGAATACGAACAGAGTGGTAATATCGATCGACGATTTGTAAAGGATCGATGAGAACGGATAAAGGCCACGAACGCTTCGAACGGGTGAGAATAACGGAGCGAAACTTTGACGGGGCAATCAGCGGCACCGATCTGACGAGTCGCCATTTTGGAGCACAATGAAATGGTAACGTGGCTCCGTTACGCGTTCACCGGGTCTGGCGGTGACGCGAGATCGCTCGGATATAGTGTTAAATGCGATGTAACTCGAGCGGCGTCCCGATCGTTTGACGAGCAGGACGAATCGAGCGAGGAGCGGAACGAAGGAAAATAGAAAGGGAACCGAGAGAGGCCTTTTCTTCTCCACCGCTGTGCGTGTCCTTTATTTGCCTCTTGTTAACGTTAACGTCGCGTTAATGCGTATTTCCAATGAAAACACTCGCTCGGCTTCTTCGTTCGGTTACCACTTTACGCGCCTCCCCTTTCGAGCACAATTCCAATCTTGTACCGATAAGACGCGTGACGCTTAACTATCGTTTAACGTCCAACGATTTAATGCCCGGTGAAATGGTATACTGTGCGGACGTGTCTACCGTGTGGTCGAGGCAGTCAGCGCCAATAAAGAGGATACGGTAAAAAATCCACGCCAGATGATGGCGCATTGAAGCTGAAATCGTATTACTTGTGCGTACCACGAGTCGTTAACGGATTCCCGCGGTGTATCGTGGACGCCATTAATTTGCTGTAACGCGATCGCGGACGAATACAAATCTGAGTATGCGATCGGCGAAACGATGAGCAGTTCGATTGACTGCGATCTCCGGTTCCCAATCAATAATCGTTCAACTAGCTCGCGTTTATCGATCAGATAAACGATTCGAGGCTGAAGTTTTATCGGAAAACGACCTCCTTACATTCTAGAACCACATCGTAGAGCCCAAGGATTCCACGTTTCTTTTTCCCGTTTTTTTAGCATTAATTTGATAGGATAGACTTATCCGTAGCATGGGACACACGCGGCGCGTTACGAGGGGTGGTTAATGTACAGCGCGGGGCGCAGACGGTGCCGTCATCAATTTCGAAAGGATTAAGCATCTCTGGCTTGTCGATAGTTGTTGCGGTTATGCAAACTGATAGTTCAATGGGTATCGAGCATCAGATGCTTAACGCTCGAACGATAAGGCATTCCAGGATAATTAATGCTCGCCCGTGGGAATCAATTAACTGCGGTGCAACGCGGATGCTGGGCTGCCCCGGTCTAGCGTCGCGGACGGGATGAGATTGAGTTACGAGGGAGTCAGAGGTTGATGGTTTACGATCGCAGGGCGAAAAGGGAGGCGGACGATGCGCGGCATTGCGCTCGTTAGCGTTGCTTTTGGTTCCGTTTTATGTGCGGTACGCTCTCGAACGTCTCTGCGCGGGATAAGAGAAGGAAAAAGGGTTCGAACGGTGGAAATGAAACGAGAGACGGGTTGATGACGCTGGTAATTGTGATGATGCGGATAGTACCAATGACAACGACGACAGGGCGCGGAGGGGTGGAGGTAGGTGGTGGAAGGATGAGAGGGAGTTCGCGAACAAAGAGTGAGCTAAATCGATTCGAGGATACCGCGATTGGCCATTGCTGACGCGCGTTTCTGCTGGTTCTTAAAAGGAACCGTCGAACGTTACGAGCGTACGTACGTACGCGCGTTCGTTCGTTCGTTCCTCAGCATGATTACCAGCTGACAAGGCTATTCGTGGCTATAAATTTTCAACTACAAAGGTTACGGCCGACGGGAGACCTTGGGCAATTCGAGGCCACGGTTAAAAAGGTGCGCGCGGGGATGCAAATGCGTTTATAAGCGCGGCTACCGCGTCGGGGGATGGCCAACGTCGTTGTATAAATCAAGCATTGTGGAATTTTTTTCTTTCCTCGATCGCTGCGACAGGACGCACATTCTAAATAATGAGAGTTTTTCGGGGAAGTTTCGTAGACTCGGCCGGTAGTATGCATAATGGGCTGCTGCAGCCGCTTTGTTGTAGCGTTTAGTGATTTATTGGGTTTAGGCGGGTTGCGTCTGTGTCCATAAATCAGCCAACGCCGCGGCGCGGTGATTTAATTTCGCTGACGTGGGAGAGTGTAAATTAGGCTGCTAGCCTTTTTTTCTTACCAAAGAACAATGGCATATTAGGGAACGACTGTGGAAGATTAATGATTGAAAAAAAGTAAGGAACGTATTGTTCCCCTGTATCTGGAGTAACGATAAGTGGACGTCTAATTATCTAATCCCGAGGAATGTGTACGCAACCGGCTACTCACGATTTCCGTACGCTCGCGTTGCTCTTTGAATTTTAAATACCTAGCATTCGAACAATTTGAAAGTTTAACATTTGAATTAATCTTATCTCGTTCGTCGAGGTGATCGTTCAAATATTAGTCACGCGTTCTACCGTATCCTTCATTTCATTGTCTGCAGTCAAAACGCCGCGGCTTAACAGTTTAATTTATCTCAAAATCATTTCCAACGGGAAAATCAACCACGTTGCTCTCGTATAAATAAGCATTGCTAATTGGACCAGTGGTTTAGCATACGTAACAGTGTTTTAGACTTTAGTGCATTTCCAAGAGCAACGGTCTATCATCTACCTGCCAACTGAGATTCAACACACAACCGCGAAGAAGCTCTCTTTTCACTCTTTTTCTTACCGACATCGGCTGCTGATTTCATCCAACGGGACAAGCCGGAACTCTACTCGAGTAATTAGAAACAATTTGAGGCGGATCTAGATGATGGAGGAGTTGCCTCGCGAATGGAAATTTCGTTCTTTTCTGCTCTGAAATTCATCTTCTGAGAAAATATTCTACAAAAATTTCATCCGAAGCCTCTCGATTATTAATGCGCTGTCGTTGAACGTTGAAAACAGACTCGTCCCTCGATAATCATGATCAGAGGGCAATTTCCCATGTCTCGCTAGGCGGATCTATCTCGCCTGTTCCCGTGTACGTTTCGGGCCAGCATTCTCAGCGATCAGAAATCACGATAAGACGATTCAAACGGCTCGCGATTCACCCGCCGTCCTCCTTTCTTTCACCGATCTGCAGATGCAACGGTATTCGCCTGTGGCGCCTGCTCGAGCAACGATCGGCCCGATACAGAATTTCCGTTCCTCTTTTTCCGGCACGGCGCAACGCGCGAACCACTCGGGGATCGAACTCGAAATCGCCACTTCGCCGGGTCCTGTTCATCGCTTCGTTTCACCGCGGCGCGCGATAGAGACCGCGTGGGTAACGTACGAAGCGAGATCCTGATTTTCTGCGGGATAATCGACGCGTTATCTCGCATACGATCTCGCGTGTCTTTCGATCGAGAGGCAGAAACGCCCCTCCCCTGGCCGCGATTCTTTATTGATTCCTCTTTATTTGAATTCCCGTCCCGTGGACCGGTCTTCGATCTTATCGGCCGGTAGGTGTGCGTGCCGTGTATTCTTTGCGTCGACGTAGCAATTAGAGTTTTCGATTTACTTAACGGTGGACCAGGATCTATCGAACGACGATCGCGCTACTTATTCGTGTAACGTACACACAATCGAACCGCGACTGTCGACTTTTCTGCCGAACAGATTGCTCCTCGCGATCGCAAAAACCACCCTCAACCCCCTTCGAAAAGGCCTTCGCGCTCTTATTTTCACGTTGCCAGACCTCCCGCGCCGTCAGCCGATTATTTTTCCGCCCGCAGGTGAAAAAGTCGCCAAGATATACGGGCGCCGCGTAGAAAGGGCAAACTAATAATTAACCCGATCGTGGCTGGACGCGGCCGCTATACTTCTTGCGCGCCCCTTCTTCGTTCCAGGGGGCTCGCCACCGCGTACCACCAGTAAAACTCTAACCTCTTTCTTTGCCTCTATTTCCATCTCCCTCGCTCTGTCTATAGGCAACAACCGCGAGCAGGCTTGTACCTCTTGTACAAAGAAACACGCCTATGGGGCGCGCGTAATCGTCGTGCTTTCGGACGAACTCGTAAATCGCGTTGAATACCGTTTTCCGCGAGGTCCGGGAGCGGGGAAGCGGCGGAATAATAAGGGCATACTGGAGCCGGGTAGGTAGGAAAGCATCGCGGCGCAGAAATCGAAAACGGCGCTTCGGCGAAAATCGCTCGACCTTCCGAGCCGCGCGAGCAATCGTAGCGCGTTACAGCGCGGAACGGAGGCCGGGGGAGAGCATGGAAAACGCGATGAACTGCGAGGAGGCGGTCGAAGGGAGAGAATAAGGTGGATAACGGGTGGACGAGGGACGGCGTGGAAGGCGTACGGTGGCTTCGAGCATGTAAAACGCAGGACGGTGAGCGGCATTCGAGAAGTAACAAAACCGCTAAATTATCGGCTTGTCCCGCTTCTTCAGAATCCAGCCGAAGAGGCTGAGGAGAGAAAGAGGGATGCAGGAGAAGGAGAGAGCGTGCAACACTGGAACGAAGGGATAGAGGATGGACGCTTAGAGAACGAGAATATGGGTAAGACAAAGTCGCTCGTCCGGTGTCGGAGTTTCCAGATATCCTGTAATTACGGGAAATGGCGGGCAGGGCCCGAGGGAGGGCGGAGCGGGACGCGGAGTGGTGCAACGGAGGGTAGGGAGATAGGTTCAATTGCTTTCAGCGAGTTTCTATTCCCTGTCGTTGCTACGGGCAGCTTTTCTTTACGCTGAAATTACACGTTCCGCGATACCGACCGCTCCGCCGCGTTTCAGACGGAGATCCTGAGCACTTGATTACATTCTCTACATTGATTTGTTTGCCGAGGATCCACTTGGCCCCGTGTTATCGCCGGCATTGTTGTAATTACCACCACGGCTTGTTAACTCGTTGCCTTTCGATCGGACGCACGATCAACCCTTCTGCATGTGATTAGTTTCGTTCCTTGGGACGAGGTCTAGCGCTGTAGAACTTTCGGTACTTTCGTTCGGATTGAAACGATCGTTAAATGCTATTTCTGTAAAAGTTGACTCGGAGAAGTACCTTTCCAGTTAGTCTCGAATGGGTCGCAGTTGAGTTTCAGCAGCCATTTAACCGAGGAGATCGAAGAAATTTAAATACCTTCGTGTCCCATCGATAGAATCTCACGCATGCACCGTACGGCGGTGAATATATAATAATATCTTCCCGGATTATTTCATTCGCATGAATTTATCGCTTTGCGAATCGAGCGTGCCGTTGTATTACGCGGCGCGCAATTTCGACGCGCGTATCGCTGCAGGTGCCTTCAGCCATCCGCCATAATTGTCGACTATCCGCGAAACCACGGTCGTTTACATCGTCCGCAACTGCATCCTTCGAAACTTCCTCCTCCGCGGCCGATCGACTCGTCGAACGTGTCCGACGGTTTCGCAATCGCGGCTCCCCGGTGCGTTTCGTCCTGGGAACGTGCGACCCTGCGAACGTCGCTATTCTCATGGCGTTTGCTCTCGAGTAGGGCGCCCCCAGCGTGTCTATGACCACGCATTCGCGAGGGATCGTGACGGTCCTCGCGCGAGCTTCAATCGAGTCACGACGTTAATCTTTGATTCCGTGGGGACCTGACTTCTGACCGAGGTGACGCGAAGCGAGCGTTGTACTACTTCCGCGTTGTCGTTCGTTCCTGAACCGTCTTCCACTGTTGCACATCGGATCCCCATCGACGAGGATTTCTCGTCACTCTAATAGACGTTTCGTAGGAAATTTATTTGATCAGTTTACTGGATACCACCAGTTGTTTATATTCCATTGGCAGTATTTCGCTTCTTTACTGTACTCGTCGCCAAGGATACTTATGCGAAGGGACCAACGACAGTGGGTAAATAGCGGAGTCGATGCCTCTTAGGATCAGCGTCCATAAATCTGGACGATGAAGCGTGTCTTGATGAGTGAAATATGATCTACAAATGAGAGTTTGGATTTATCAAACAGATGCCCCTTGCGAGGAGAGTTTCCGCGCAGATGTTCCGCCGCGAGTACGGACCGGCTACGGTGTACAGGTTCATTTTTCTCCCCTCGTAAATTGAGGAACCTTTATACACATGGAAACTATAGTGACGTATCATGAAAGATTCATACGCGAATGAAATGCACGGGATGGAGTACATCGCGTCATCAGTGTCTTGTTTCGCTTTTGACCGGAGATGAAATTACGTCCGGCGGGACTCGGCCCTTCGAGTGATGGTTCGAAAAATCATTACGCATTATTCGAAAGACTGTATCGCACCATTCATCCACGTCTCTCTCATTCTACATTAATTCCGCGCTGAAAACACGACATTCCAACGTCAGAGCCCTCGAAGACATTCAAGAACACACCCGTGCAACGTCCGCTCGTCGCGGGATACTCCTTCCAACGCGAAGACAGCGTTTCAGCGAGCTCGCGGAAAGAGAATTTCCCACTTAAACCTCGCTGTCATAATCCAATCAAAACACGGCCAGGGGCGGTCGTTCGTCATCAGTCGTAGCCCGCAGCGAGGAATCGCGGCGCGCAACGAGACTTTTCGATCATGATTTTTCCATCTGCCTCGAACGATCGTTCGATCCGAGGATTCCACGAAATGAATATAATTAGAGCAGGAAGATCGGGTAGGCGTTCTACGCTAATAACCACGGAGGAGTGGGTTGGTATCAGTCGACCAGGCTGGGGTATATCTCGCGCCTGGACAAGCATCGAAGGACGCGCGGAGTGACGCGCCACGGCGCGGCGGCGCTCGATTAATTGGCGGATAACCTCCTTCATGGCGGTCAATGTCATTTGCATGAGAGAGTACCGCGCCTTTCAGCCGCACCTGGACTTCTGCTGGGAGAACGAAAAGTCCTGCGGAGGCGAACCAGGGAGTGGAGAACGAGCCCATTAGAGCGCAGAGTTCATGTACGCCCGCAGCATCAGGTTGTCGAGACGTCACCCTTGGACGCGTTTATACGGCCTTCTCTTGTCGCTCTAATGAAATGTATATGTCAGTTCTAGCATAGACGCGGAGAACCACTTTGCGTCTCTATCTCTTAAAAGTCACACATCTCGTTACTCTCGCCGATCCGTCTCTCCACGCTTCGACTTTAACTTCTATCCCACTTCCTAAGCTCTTCGATCTATCCTCTCTATCAGATCTCCCGATGGAGCCATTAATTCATAGCTACGTGGGCTTCCGATTCGTGTAAACCGCCCACGTCACATGTTATCAACGGTGATATCGCGTTTCTAATGAAGCATCGGAAAATCACTGCTGGACAATCGTCGCATTGCATTCCTCGCGTATCCACCGCGAGAATCCTATCCGCGCGAGGGAACAATAAAGCAAGAGCCCTTTATCCGTGCGCCGGCTGAGACATCGCCTTCGCCGCGCAACATGCGGTGCTGTTCTCCGTCTGCCCTTTCGCGTTTCGAACGCATCGCGAGCCTACGAACGGTCGGCCCGTATGCACAAACGCGACCTTGCACTCTTTCGTCTGACCATCGGCGAACACTATGTTCATCGACCTTGCGGTACGCCGTACCGCGTACCCTGCGATCCTTTCTCTAGCGATTCTCTGAAACGAATGGATCTCTCTTTACGAATAACTTACGATGTAACAAACAATTTCCAATCATTTATTAAATCGTTTATTAAATCCAGAGGTCTTAACCGATGACGTTAATAAACGTCACGCGCAGTCTTGCGTCGAGGTCTCCGAGGGAGGAGCCTCTGGCGGCTGCGTTTGGTGCCGCGAACGCCAAGTCCTCGCAGGGATCACTGTAACAGCCCTGGGTGCTCAAAGTGTGAACGTTAATTCAATTCCATCCGCGGCCAACAAGACGGCGAAAGGGCGTTGCAAACGAGTCTCGGTATACACCGCTCTGCTTATCGAGCGTGGCGATCTGGCGTCGCGTTCGCGCCGCTTTGTTCGATTCCTCTTCGGACGCGAGCACGCCCGTGGACCAACGGCCCCGAGGGACGCGCGTACCGTTTTTACTATTCGCCGAAGGACGTTCTTCTGCCCTCGCGGCTCCGCTCATCGCGACGCGATCGATCTGCTCCATCGATCGCCCTTCGCAACCGAGCATGACCGTCGAGGGGCGCGTCGCGTCGCCTCGCGACGAACCCACCGGCCATCCGTCCGTCCCGCTGCCCGATCGGGTTCGACCCTCGACTGCGGTGACTTTGAATGACGTCCGCCGATCCGCGGATCGGCTGATCGCTCGCTTTGCATACAAGGAGCGGCGTAATAACGACAAGATTAATTAAACTCGTTAGGGGAGCACCGGGCGGGGGACTGGGCCGCGGATGGCATGATCGAGCGGAGATGCCACGCAGATGGCCGGGTAAATAAAAGTACAGGAAGAATCGTGCACGTTCGCTGGAATCGGGAAAGGGACAAGGTTGGAGAGCGGAGTCGGCTGGCTCGCCGCGATCGGTATTCCCGGAGATCGTCGCTGATTAACTTCGTGGAACGTAATGGGTTCGTATCTGCAAAATGAAGTATTAATCGCAGCCCCTGATGGGTACCCCAGACTACTCGTAGAAAGTGGATTTTATCGGTTAGCCTTCTGAGTGGTTCAATTACATCTCCCGCTGAAGAATCGCAAACATCGAAGAAGCGCATAAATCATTTATCACGTTAAAGTGACAGTGATCGAGGTTACGGCCGCGGTTTTGCATTTGGTAATTGATGATAGCCGGCGTGGACGGCGATAGCCAGCCGTACCGTTGGAACAGAAAAGTAATTAAGGGCAACGAAATTGAATGGTGTACTCTCGCTTTCACGTGTGTCGTGCGGTAACATACAAACGAGGCGTGAAACAACTTCAGCTAAGGCCTAGTCGCTTCCACGCGACGACTAAACTCTAGAAAATTTTCATTTCACACCTTGATCACCTTATAGGATCCTCGCGGTGTCTATCAACACCAGTTTATTTCTAATGGATCGTTCGCTTTGTCCCTTCTTCGTCGGCGAATCGATTTCATTGAATCGCGATTTAAAAAATACCCCAGCACGGCAATTTGACAGATCTTTTGCTCGCGTCAGGACGATCCATACTCCTCGAGGCTGTGCAGATCGAAAAGCTGTCACGCGGTCAGAAGCTCGGCCTCGAAACGGTCTCGCATGCCTCTCGTATACGTCTTTCCATCGCATAACACCGGCTGACGTTGAAATATCGATACACAGCCGCGGTACCCGCGTACTCGGAACCTTAAAATAACCTCGCGAGCAGACACAAAGGCGGCGCAAGAATTTCCACGGCGCCGCGCGTTCGACGCGCGCGCCACATTGAAATTGCTCCGTCCCCCCCGACCCGGCAAATTGATTTATCAAAACGGCTAATAGGTATGAATCGCGGTCTGATTAATGCGCTCGCGCGCGAGACGACGTGGCGAGCGTGTAAAACTGGCGACGCGCAGACACGCGGGGCACACGGACGATCTCCTTCTCGATACTTTACGATCACGTGGGACGAAGAAAGGATCGGACCTATTTATTCCTTGGACAAGATACGAAACTAGCCGGCGACGGTACGACAGGAATGATCCGCGTAATTGACGAAAGCTGCTCCCCTAATAGCGAGCCGACTTGGAAAAGTTCCCTGCCCGATCGTAACATAAATCCCGACGATAATGAGATGGGTAAATATCGGTTGCCACGCACGTTTAACCGGAATACCTTGGAACTCGCCCCGTGTTCGAGCACTCGAGCTTCGATGCTGCAGTTATTGAATCCATCCGGTGGTGCTTAAATCTATCCGCGAACCTCATTTTCTCCCCCCTTTGTGTCTCTCTTTCTTTCCATTCCGCTGTTCACCCTTAACTGTCTCCTCTCCCTGCTCGTACCTTTTCGCCTTTTCCTTTTTCGATCCACCAATTACCGTGTGTCTACAAACGATCGTACGCTGCAACGACCTGGACTCGTCGAATAGCTATGTTGAGTGTCTTCAAAATTTCGTGGTAGCGCGCGTTATTCGTTTTTCTTTTTACCGCATTTCCATGTCCCTTCGTTGGGATCTATATTTCTATACCCCGCATTGTTACGTTCTTACATACGTATCTATATTACCATACCTCTGTGTCCCCATCCTCGCGATTCTTTTTGCTCCTCTACCCCCTCGTTCTTAACTTCTCGTATTCAATAGTCCCAGTGCTTTATATTCCTTTATCGTCACATTTTTCCATGTCTGAATTCTCTCGGTTTTGCATTCCCCTCTCTTTATGCCTCCTTGTACATCCTCCATCACCATAGATGGAACACCTCTGATTCTGTTCCCCGCCACGTCGTACTTTTATTTAATTGTTCTACCGATTCGCTGCACGATCGCGCTGTACACTTGGACGTTACATTACTCAATTAAGGGCCCAACGTTCTTATCCAGGCCGCTCGCAGGGGATCGCAGGCATAAGCCGTGGGTTCGACCGATCCTGGATGTCGTTCAGACTGGTAAGGCAAATCGAACACGAGTGTCGGACACGGTGCTCTTCGTAAATATGAACGATCCTGTCTGGGAGATCACAGCGCGCGCGGCCGGCTATTGACGAGTTACCCGTGCATCGGCTCGTGTATGCGTCGAGGCACAGATGACGAGCCAGAAAAAATGCTACCATCCTCTCTCTCCCTCTCTCTCCCTTTTTTTTTTTCTTTCTGCAGACTCCACCCGATCGTAAAGGGGACGTTCTCTTGTTGCTCGTGCCTTTATCATTGCCATTACCGCCGGTTGACCGTCGATGATCTCGATTCTGCATCGCAGCACGCTGTCCAACCCCCGACCGATTTGCATCTCGATACCGGCTGGTTTTTTGACAAACCGAGCATTATCGACGTCTCGAAATGGCCGGAGGCTCGTTTGCTCGCCGCTAGACGACATCCTTGAATGCCGGGGAAACGAGAGTCCCTCGTGTACGCGTGTATCCGTCGATCGAGACCGTGGCGCGGAGGTAAACGGTGCCTCGAGACGATTCTACCGTCCGTTAGACTCATTCTACTTAACCTCGTTCGCCGTGTTCTTCGACTTTTACATCGCCAGCCTATTTCCGTAGACGCTTCTACGGTCCCCGTGGTAAGAACTGGTTCGCGCGGGAACGGGGTTAACAATATTACTTTCTAAACGAGCTTTTGCGCGCGAGGTCGTTCGAGACCGACTACCCGAGCTACGCGCCAGCGGTGGTTGAGGATCGAGGAAAAAATCCGCCTAGGATTCGCATCGAATTGAATTCGATTGAAAGTGCGAGGGGTGCGGTGTATTAAATGTTCTGACGAATAAAATAATGCTCGTACATACTCGTCGCGAAATGGACGATCGTAGTTTTACGGTTCGCGTCGATCGGTAAGAAATATAGCGCGTGTAATAGGAGTCCACTCCGTCGACAGAATTCCGTTCCGTTGAGAAGGCAAAGCTCGCCAATAAATTTCAGCGAGCTTGCCCCGCGCAGATGCACCACTGCGGCGACTTCCTGTAGCCCGTTAATTAACGCGTCTAAGAAAACTCGTAACTGTGCCCCGGCTTACTGTACTGCCCTCCATAATACACCTGTTTAATTTCGAGCCAGTTCGCTGTCGCGGCCTGCTCGGCGACTTAATTCGATACGATTACTCTGCAAAATAGACAACGCGAGCAGACCTCGTTACGTGGCTCGTTAACTCCCATGTGAATCACGATTATTATGTCCCGTCGAACGGCCGATTTCATTTCGGACAGGTCTGTTATTAAACGGACGTCTATTCGGAATGCTCGATTTGGTAGCGAGGCTGCTGATTGGGCGTGGTACGCGACTGATATTATGCGCCATCCGGTTTTAATCGTCGAATACTATTCGAGGGTCGGTTTTAAAACGTGGAGAGACACATTCGGGGGATCGAGAGCCCGCGGCACGAAACGGATACGAGTATCACGCAGGGGAGATTACATTTCGCATTTTCCAAAGACATTAAACGAAAGCACAGAAAGGTTTAATTGTCCCAGACGCCCTCCATTAACGATACCAATTTCATTACCAGGTTATTATTACACGACGCTTGTCCCAAGTGCTCCGCTCTTCGAACGCAAAGTCAAGGTGAAAAAAGCTCCCATTCTCTGTCACTTAATCTTTCCAAATTCGCGTCGACTAAACCTCAACAAGATTGCGTCCTCAAATTGACCGTACCGTGGAATCGGCCATTTACTCCTCCTGCGTCTCCTTTCTACCATTCTCCCCGAGTCCGCGGTACCGTGGACGTCGCAGGCAGAGCTCGTCGAAGCAAGGACGACGCGGAGCGGACAGGCGAACGTCTCCGTGGTGGACACGCCAGTCCCTCGACGTCATAATTGCTCCGTATAATCCAAGAATACAACCGGCAATTTTCCGCGGCAGCCAACAGCCACCGGCGGGAATAACGAAGACCGTTAAACCGTCTGTTCGTGTCGCGTCCCTCGCTGGGACTTCGCGCGGGACTGCCTCCGTAAAACGAATCCCGTGACCGCGACGATTTACCCGTCAGAGCCCTCCTTTCCGTTCGTGGAGCCGGGTTACGGTCACCGCTCGAGATGCGACCACTTCCGCCGGCATCGAACGGTTAATTGTCATCGTAGCCCGGGCACGGGCACCACGGACACCGTCCACGTCGCCGTCATCGGCGGCGGACGGCCATTACGAGCGGCGCTCGGCGAAACACCGCGCGGAGCCGCGCGAAAGGTGAATTAGACGCAGTGACCCGAGGGTAAGGAAGTAAAGCGACTTGATTGCCGACGAGTCGCGTTTAGGGCGCCGACGGTTTAGGCAAAAAGTCCGCCGCCGGCTACCTCGTCGCCCCGCGATGCAATTTGCGATTGGTTCACCGGGTTTTTGCGCGATGACGTCCGAGAAGAATCGACGGACTAGCCTCGCTTTTTACCGCTGCTGCCTCGCGGTCGCATGGGAAAATTCAGATCTGTATGCAGAGCGCGCCGTCCCATCGAGCGTCCGATACGATTCTCAAGGTAGTTTCGAGCGACACGATTAGCCGGTCGATTCCTTGGAATGCGTGCAGGGACGTTCGCGTGGGACGATCGTCGAGACCGTCGATTTCAAGAAGACACATAGGTGGACCGGTGGTTACTTTGTAATATCGCTGGGAAGAGATCTGTCAGCACTTTGGACAGTTCAATTACTGGGATCCAGCGATTCGATGAATCAACTGTTCTTTCTTTTTCTCTTATTGTCCGTGACGTTTTGTGACGCGCGGCGTTTATGAGAAAGAAATCGTACTTTAATTTCAATCGCTTGAAATCGTACGTCAAACTCGTCGTCCCGCTTCACTTTTTCCACTATATATTTCTAGCCGTGCCAATTGGAACTGGTTCTAATCTAGACTTCAGCCGTAACAATAACTCGTGACGTCTCATTCATCCTCGCTTTCAACGTCCGATCAATTTTTTTCGTCCACGCGGAGGTTTAATGGCCGGTGCACGGTCACGTATTGCACTGGCAGGAGTGATATCGACAAAAAAGGTGGCCGCCGTAAAGGGGAGGAGACAACGGGTCGGAGAATCGAAATAGCATCGATTCGACCTGAATCGGCCCGTTCGATTACCAGGCTCTCTCGAGCAAATCGGTTTCTTGCGGCGTTTAGCGAAATTCGTGAAACGACGGAAACCGGATGAAGAAAAAGGTCGGTGGACAAACGGCTCGTAGGGGACGAGGAAACGGGGAACGACGAGGTCTGTCGACGACCATTACGTCACCGTGGGCCCAAGGCGGAACGTAATAGCGCGGAGTGAGTGGCAAGAACGCAGTGACATGCCTAATGTCGTTTTCCATGCTTGGAAGGCAACGGGTAATGCCTCGGACCCGGGGCTGTACATTTGTCTTGGCTTTTGTCGTCACGCGGAATCATATCTTCCTTCGGCCTTTTTTTTTCCTCCTCGCGCTCTTTTGTTCCTTTAGCCCGCGAAGAAATATGGCGGTGTTAATACCGGTGAGAATGTTCCATGACGAATCGGCCGACCGTTTCACGAGACGTCTGAAACGTTCGCCGCGGCACTACCGCGGCTCTAAATGGTTCGACGAGCACACGTCGAAGACGCGGCCTGCGAATAATTTGAAACGATGTCACGCGATCGAGCAGAGTAGTCGTCGATAGAGCTCGCCACGGATAAGCGATGCTATTAGTCGCGGAAGGATAGCAGGAAGTTTCAGTCCGACGTAGAAACGTATCACCGCGGGAATCGAGATCCGCTCGCAAAAAGAAATAACGAACTGGTACTTGAGCGATGCGTGGCCAAAGTAAATGCGTTTCCGATGTACGGGCATCCGTTTTCTAATCGGCACGCGAGACTCCCATTTGGCGGGGAATCGCGGCGCGAGACGACGCATCGCTCGATCCTCCGGTTAGAGAACTCCGGCTCTCGACGATTTACGTGTAACCTTAATAGTCGGACAGCTGGCGTTGGAGCGGGACAAAGGCAGGATGCGGGGGTACGCTTCAGGGTCGATACGATCAATCTTCGAGTGGAACGAAAAATTTGTTCAAGGTGAAAGGGAGGAGTGAAAAAAGGGTTAGCGAAAAAAAACGGGTTAATGGGAGGATTACAAGGACGCGGAGGTGGAAACTGGAATTGTTAAGGCCGCAGATCGAGAGCGCGATTAGAAGAAACGTGAAACGGTTGTCAATTAGATTAGCGGGCGGAGTGACATTTGGCGTAACGGTGTCATCCCCGCAGGGAACCGGCGGCGTAAGAAAGGAAGAAGAAGCGTACGAACGGAAAGCTGCCACTACCCAGGTGTATTGTGAGGCGTCGTGGAACGGGCTGTTGAGAAAAATAGGAAACACGGTATTCCACTTATTTGAGGCGTTATCGGCCGCGTTTCTTTCGTGGAAATAACAGAGGGAAAGGGAAAGCGGCGCACGAACCCGCGCGTTATATTCGGTAAACACCGCCCTCGCAGTTCAAGCCGGATTTTTCGACGACGAGAGACTAGGAGAGGCGTGGAAAAAGAGGTAAAGGGGTTGCGAGAGGAACGTCGAGGATCACGAAGGGGAAGGATAGAGATCCGAGATGCACGTCTCTCGATGTATCACGACGCGATGCTACAGGCGAACGAAGCCAGAGAGAGAGAGAGAGAGAGAGAGAAAGAGAGATGAAAGAAAGCGAGGGGGAAAAAGAGGCGAAGAAAGTGGTCAAGTCTGGCGAGATAGGAGGGAAAGATGAGGAACACGATATTCCACTTGGCACCGCCATCCCCGACGTGGCCGGTTAAGAAATTGGAATCGATTTAGTGGACTGCGCCGGACGGCGGATGATCGGTGCCGCCGATGCTCCGGCCGATTCCGTCCGCTAATTGAGATTAATGTCAGCCGCGAATTCTCAAGGGTAAACGGAAAGTTTCGCGTAGACGGAATAATTACGTAGATAGGAATCTGGTACAACGGTCTACGTTGTAGCCGGGCCCCGTGTACTTTAACTACTCCCCGGGACGGGGAGACGAGCACTGATAACCGCCTTGAACCCACTACGTATCTGCCTACTTGCATTTTCAGCCGCCTCGCCGATGGAATCTCGTATCCTTCTTCATCCCCTCGAGGGAACGACTCCCTCCCTGCCCATCGCTCCCCCTTCCCCATCCGACGAGCTTCTTCCCCCTGTTGCTATTCTCGTCCTCTACCTTCGATTTAACGCGGCGAGACGTCACCCGGAAAGAGTCGAAGGGTTATATTAGAAGAGACACCATCTCGAGGTTAGACGAGGAATCTCCGTCCTACGCCAGTCGATGGATCATTCGATTGATTCGTAGATCCCTAAAAGTGGTAGTCTCTTCGCACGACCAGTATCGATTTCATACTTCCCACGTGAGCGAACCCGTGATTTCCAGCGCACCCCAAACGATTCAAGTCCACCCCGTGGCACCCAACAATCTCTCTTCACCCTCATTATCGGTCCTGGTTCGCCGCCGCGTCTAAAACGGTCCCGTACTACTCGTGACCCGGCGTTAGCCTCCGCCCGTAAATAACCGGCGTTCCCAGTGGTTCTTGACTGGTCATGTTCCGTCGTTCCCAAAGAATATACCGTTGCGCCGTAACATCGTGTAGCTACACTCGCTACAGCGGGGTCCCCCCTCGTCGGTTCGTTCGTATGTTTGCACACGAAGATCCGACCGTCCGCGATTTAATCGGTAATCGCAGCCCGCCTAGGAAAGCTAGCCGTGGGTCACGATTCTCCGGGTGAGCCTCGCTCCTCTCGGGAGCTCCTCCTTCTTATGGCAGCTTACCAAGCCGCGAGCAACGGGCCCGGGAAAACGGTTTAATCGGCCTGACTAATAGTAATCTGTGCCTACGACGACGTTCTTTGAGTAATTCAAAGTTTCGACGAACCGCATGCCTTCATTAGTTTCGCTTCGATCAACCTGTCGCATCGCGACCAGGTGAAAAACTATCGCGTGCCTAATATTACCAAGCCCAAAACTGTTGGTACACATTTATCGCAGTGTAAAGTTGTACAGTAATTCGCTCGGACTAATTGCTGGAACGCGAGTCTCGCGTATTGTAGAAGGACCAGTTCGCGTCCCCTCAAAGGGTTACGCGTGCGATCCTCCTCTGAATTCGGCGGGTAACCACGTTTCCCCTACAGCGGAACGCTTAAATTACCCTGGAAGGTGGGCAGGAATTTGGACGGGTCCCATACGCGTCCTTATCAGGCTGGAAAGCGCTCGAGCGCGTGACGGCGTGCCTGCTACTTAAACGGTCGATCGTGCGGAATTCCTAACAGCCATCGGACGACACGGTGGCCGTGGTAGCCGATAGTTTTCACTGGTTATCCATGGGACACGACCAACGGGCACGCGGTCCCGACAAAAACTAGTTTATTAATATGGGTTGCACGCTCGCCGTGTAATCTGCGTGTACCAGCTGCCCTCCCGAAAGCGCCGATCTGGCCGCGGCTACGCCGCGATTAACCGGTAAGGACACCGCGGCGGTGCCTTCGAGAAACGAGCCCACGGACACTTTTCATTTCTCCGTAGCTGGACCGTTTATTCCCGGATGAAGACCGTGATTTAATGCACCGACGCACGATATACCCATTAGAGAATCGAGAACGCGCGTCCGATCTCATTAACGAGGCTGAATGCGATCGCGTGGCCTGCCTCCCGAGCGCGCCGCTCGAATCTAAATCCGCTGGAGTAAGACGAAGCGGAACGGAGACTGGATCGGACGTTGCTCAGGAAAACTGGACAAGGGAGGACGATTCCTGGTAGTCTCCATTGATACCTTCCTCGCAGTTGATTAAAGAACGGTCGCGAGATAGAGGGAGAGAAAGAGGGAGAGAGAGAGAGAGAGAGTTGATCGAAATTAATCGAGTGGCTCTCGATCACTGTTCCATTCAATTTGAGATTATTCTAATTTCCATCTGCTTACACGAAAGAAATTTATTGACGAACACAGGTTGTTCGGCCATGCGTGCGCTAGGCTCGCGTGTTCGATCCGTGCAACAACGCTCGTTAGTTACATTCAAACGTTACATACTTGAAACACGCGTGTAACCCGCGCAGCTATCTCTA
This sequence comes from Xylocopa sonorina, assembly GCF_050948175.1. NCBI lineage: Eukaryota > Metazoa > Arthropoda > Insecta > Hymenoptera > Apidae > Xylocopa > Xylocopa sonorina. The sequence goes on along the minus strand of NC_135197.1, from coordinate 5,591,585 downwards.
ACGAAGCATTAGCGGATAATACGTTTCCCATCGCGGATAAACGTCTGAAAAGTTAGGCGAACGGAAGCTCGTGAACATAAGCGCTCGTGGAAATGTTATCGCGTGATATCTAAACGGTAGGAAACTGGACCGATTCCTAAACGAACTCGTTTCGTCTATGCGGAACGCTGGTGTCTATCGCGAACAACTTATTCCGCTGATCGTGTAGAACCAGCGCTGTGTTAACGAGCTTGAAACGGATTACGCGCTGTCCTCGGCTGTCCTCCGTGGATAACGCTGCAATTAATCATCGTCAGTGCAAGGAAAAAGGAAACAAGCGTCTGGTTGCATCGTTAATAAACATTCATTCGATTCTTTCAATTCGAAGTGGATGCAAGACTCGCACGCATAGTCACGTCTGCTGGGATTTATTTCTATTTTTCCACGACCCTCGCAATCGGATTCAGAGTCACGCCGCGAGGCGCGAAATCGTGGAAAAGCGGTAGAAACGTTTTGTCACGTTCCATAAACGTGTTTTCCGGTGGAAGCGTTCGCGCGGGTCCAACGCGCCAACTTCCATGCGGTCTCACGCCAATAAATGTTTTAACAGTGACGCGCGAACCAGCGTTCCCCGGTTGCGAGGTTGCTCTTTTTTGCCGTCTGAAACGGCGTTAACGCGAAACTGGCACTCGCCGCGATCGCATTCCCGGACCCTTTCTTCGGGGAAAAGGAGCGGCAGGCGATGGTAAAAAGCCCGATGCGAGCCGCATTTTACGCGAAACGACGAACCCTCCGATATTTGCAAAGCTGACCCTCGCGCCGTGTAAACCTTGTCCTCCTATCGTCCGGCTTTTTTTTTCACTTGTTCGTACAAGATTGCTGGTCACGTTCCGACGGTGGTCGACATTTTTATCCAGATTTTCTTGCGCCGTTTGTAATTGTTGATTGATGAGTGGCCTCTTCTTTCGCGAACGGCCGGACGAATCATTTCGTTCAAGTCTTAATGGGCGGTCCGAACGATTTACTGCGTTACGTACTCTGACAAATTTGTTACTTTCAACTGGCAGAACATTGTACGAACGGCGCGACATCGTTCGCAAGAGGGACAAGAATCTCTTTCAGTTCTCGTCTCGACGGAACTGATATCCCTAATTAAGATTCTTGGAAAAAGTGATCCGCGAACATCGTTATTCAATTTACACGGCGTCGCGTTTTTCCTGTTACCCTGCGAGATAGATAAGCTCGCCACGGGAGTACGGTAAAACGGTTTTCCTGCATTTACACCGTACCCTTAATTATCGTCGCGAACTAGCTGCAAATAATCAAGAACGCGTATCAAAACGCTACCTTTCGGAGTCCACGGATTTCAGATCGCGTTCACGCGATATTATTTCCCGGCTAGAAAGTATCGCGGAACAGTTACTCTAATTTCTGAGAAAATTACAGCTGAGTCGCGGGCAAGTCCCAATGGCTGGCCGGGTTCAGGTACGCGCGCGTATTAACTGGAGGCATGAAATATCGTCTTCTTTAATTATACCATTTTTCTCGATATCGTTCACCGCGTCCAGCTGATTACCCTCTCACTGGAAGCCACTCTAAATTACCACCCCTTTTTTCTCTCCCTCTATCCGATATGTACTGATTAAACATTCCGCTGCCTCGCCATCCCCCTCGCTCCGTTCTTCTCCAGCTGGTTGGTTTTGCGAATTAAGCGATCAGTTCCACGCTCGCCTTCCCCGTGTTCCTCACTCTTTTTCCGCGCCGACGCTGCGCGTGTGGCGTCGTCCCCGATCACGGCCGGAAATTAAATGTACACCGGCACGATCGACTCGCGCCTGATAACACTGCCGCGCTGTAATCTACGCGGAGCGGAAAAATCGGATGAGCGACGGCCACGGCTAGCGAAGCCGCGGGTGGTCTATCGCTCGTTATGATCCCTGAACATTCAACTAGCGGGGGGATATGTTCTTCTATCGCCGGAATGCACGCGCAACTGGAACGCTTTATTGCCGCGTCGCTGCCTTTTCGTCGAGCCTAATGAAACTCTGACTGTGGAGGCTCTCGCGAAAGCTTGCCAACACGGCAGACAGTTGGACGTGACTTACATCCGTTAGATCGCGGGTAGCCAAGCCGCTGGTACCACCGGCCATTCGAATCACGCGGGTGATTAGCGTTAGGAAAGTATCTCTCGTTACGGCTTAGGGATCAGCTGTAATTACGGCGGAACGTTGACGCGGCGAAAGTACTCTGCACGATCGATGACGCGGTTGATGCTTCTTTTATAGGGTATGGAAATGTGCGGGATTTTCAAACCCGTGTTACCGGTAGGGGGACGCGTGGAACACCCGAGGTAACTTAATCCAGGAGTTTCACTTACAAATGGAAGTACACGGTTCAATTAGTCACAGTCGTCTAAGACCGACTAAACTTTTCATCACGTTTGTTCACCGTTTCCGTTACATTTATTTCACTGCACGCGTGGAAGTATTTTAAAGATAGATTATTAATAGAGTGACGTATAGAACTTCTCGTTTGAAATTTAAGCCGTGAATTTATCTTACGAATGGAAATACTCCGTCAGATCCATCAGCTGTCCAAGCATACCGAACTTTCGGCTATTTTTACGATCGTTTCCTTGTCATTTCTTCTATGCGACACAGTGCGCTGAAATACCGTGGTAACTATTTTAAGATAGTTTACCGAGAGAATGATACATAGAAGGATCTTTGTGTTATCCGGACCCATGAATCCTTCTGGTGAATGATAGTGCTGGACTGTTGGGCACGCCAGCGCGATCCATTACGGCCGTCCTCGCATATTAAACATTTAACCACTTTTATCGATATCCACCAGTGCGCTTGTCACTTCCCTCGAGACAACCTCGGCACTCTCGCTCTCTAAATTACACGGAATCACTTTCGAAAGCGTGGCTTCGCCGATAGAGCCTCGCCGCTACCCTAACCCATGAATCTCGGCTGCGAACGGAAATACACACGGATTCGTCAGACCAATCCATTACAGCCGTCTAGGCGTACGAAAACATCCGGAAACATCCTCGATCTACACCGCGGTTAGGCATCCCACGGCGATAGCCGCGGGAAAAATGGCAGTTTACGCGAACGCAATTTACGCCGTCCGTAAGGCACGACGGACGGGGTCGAATAAATCATCGCAGGGAGCTGCGTCGAGTGTTTTACGCACAACTTAGTCCGCGAGCACGAATTTATGATTCCTCCCCTGGCAAAGATAACCGAAGATGCAGCGTGCCGTCGGAGAGGAAACAGGAAAAGAAAGAAGAGGGAGGAAGAAGAAGAAGGAGCAGCAGGAGCGGCAGAGCGGTAGACATTTGCACACTTAGGCGTACGCTAGAAAGTTGCGGCGACCAGGCTCGTTTGTACGCATGGTTACGTATGCGCGCGTAGGAAGGTAGCCAGGATAACACGTGGGTACGACGAGACGCGCCACTGGCTCTGTATTTACCCTGCGTTTACAGGTACGCGTGTGGGTAACCAGCTGGGTCGCGTTGGATAGGTGTGGGTTCAGGACCCTGGAATTGCCTTGTGCCACTCTCCTGGGCGCAACTCTCTGGCCTCCCGTATCCGCCCGCGAACACTCTGTGTATCGAGCCGTGCCGCAGTAAAACACGAAACCTGTCGATCGCTCGTAAAAACTAACTCGCGTTTTCGCGTTCCACTTTATCACCGTGCCAGCACGCGGTGGAACGGCGATTCGTCGGACGAGCGTAGTCCACGGGGGCATTAAAAATCCGCCTGGCGAGCTCTCGAATACGCGCCGTGGCATTTTATATCGTTTACGACGCGCTTCGCCTCGCGTTGATACATTTTATGTTACTCGCGCGACGCGATTATTCATTCGAATTTATTAACGCGGCGATAGTCCGTTTCTATCTGGCGTTGGCGCGGCCAACTCGGCTACCTCCATAAATAAGTTTTTAATTGGGGGTAGTTAAGATGCGTAAAGTGATAGTTAACGTCTGGCGACCGCGTGTCGTTCGTTGCGTTTACTGGCACAATGTATCCCCGTTTCGGTATCGGCCTTCGGTAGGAAGGCCTCTTTTATCGCGCGGGACTCTCGAACAGTATCTCTGTTATGGAGCAGCCGCTATTCCACCGGGGGTTATCGACCTATCCCAATCTTTCTTCCACGAGACTTTTTCTCGTAGAACCCGTGGCTTTTCTTGTGCTACGTGCTTCCAATCTGGCATCTACACTACTGTCGACGTGCCACAATGTTCGAGCAATCGGAGCCGAACGCTCGCAGTTCATTCAAGCATATAAATATGATAACGTACTTTTCAACTACCACCAGCGAGCGAGTAACGCTCTATTTTCCCTCGTAATCGAGCCAATAAATATCGTAGCCTCGATAATTGACCGGGCATGTAATTAATATCGTTACAAGATTAGAATAAGCGGACAAGACAGCATCGTTAACTAATGCAATGGACCATGAGAAATCCCGCGGCGGACAGGCATTCATGCGCCATTGCCAACCCTCTACATTGTATCGAATCCGAGTAATGGAGAACCCGCTGTAGCCTGACCCAGGATCACGACTTACGAATAATAACCGAGTACAGTTGGCCTATCCGCCGCGGTGCATCGATCTTGTACATTGTACGTACCAGCCAGGCTGATTGGCGCGTCCTTATAAGTCTGACGCGATATACACCCGGTCCAGGAACTCATTATCGAACGCCTAAATCGCCTACGTTCGATACGTGCTGGGTGGAACGAGCGAACGTCGCGCGAATGGGTCGTAAGGTCCTCGAGCTAAGGGTGCTATCAGCGTCGCGCGATCGACACCCATTTCCGCGGTGTAACGTTTCTCTGTGTTTCACGTTTTCATCACGCCCTATCGCGGATTTTTCTCGTTTTTCTCTGGTCACGGTGTAGATGTCCGCGTTGTAAGTCTACACTAGAATTTTCGTATTATACGATCGATCGCGCGGACGGTGTTCGACGGATTCTTCACCGTTCGCTGTATTGTACTTTATTGCCGGGGTCCCACGACGATTTATATCGGTGAAACGGGCGAGATTAGACGCGCGAGGATTTTCAGGGGAGATTTCACGGTCTCCTTAAGGAAATACTAAATTTGTTATGGTATGCAACTATTTCAGAATCACGCGGTGGAACAGATCGTAAAAGCGGAACCAATGATTCGCTTTCGAAGGAAATACTCGGCTTCTTCGAGTTGCCCATCGGGGCTGCGAACGAGTGGGTCGTGGGTTGAAATGGATTTCTGTATCCGCGCGAGTGCGTAACGTTCGTTCGAATGAAAATCGCCTCGCGTGTACGGCGAACAGTCGGACGGAAGGGTATAATGCAGGATGATATCGGAGCGCACAATTTTCGCGAAGCAGTGAAGGTGAATTTTAGCTCGCGCCAGGTCGGCAATCGACACTATATTCTTTCGATTTCGCTATTCCAGCTGGGTAATGCATTCCGAGGCGAAGCGCCTTCTGCTCTTCCACGTTCACGCTGAAATTGCTGTCTGTGTGTAAGATCGCTGTACGGGTAAATTCAGCCAATGACTCTCTCCATCTCTCGATTGCTCTCGCGAAAGGAACGCTACTTGATACGAACGATGCTGAGAAAAATTGGTGAATCGAAACAGCGACTATTCGTAAGTTGACACGTCCGCACCTACTAAGTGAAGGGTGCCTCTGAAGGGTGGCGACGCGGTTCCTCTCGTACCGATGAAAATCGTGTCGAATTGCTTCGCCGCTGCATCACGAACCCACGAATCACGAGCGTCACCTTTCCTAGAGACAACGTGCTGCGTGGCATGGTTCAATGGAATTTCGCGATTTTACGCTCGACTGCGGAATCGTGGTCGTTGCGCCTCCAAGTCTGAATAATATCCACACCGGTACCGTAGCCGGCGCGCTTACAGCGCTCGTCGAATAAAGAGCGTAGTTACGTGCAATGAATGTCGAGAGGAGAGATGAAATATATCCGGTTATCGTACTTACACTCGTCTTTCTCTCGGCCAGCCGTGGAAGCAGATGTTGTAAGTGAGCGCGCTCTCTCCTTGACACGGAAACGAAGATCCTCCCGCTGCCTGGCCTTTAACGAGCGACCGATCGATTTTCTACTTCAACTCGGGACGACGGGTTGGCCCCACTCTGTTTTCAATATCGTAAGTGGGGCTGCTCGAAACTCATGAAATTTCGATTCTCGTCGCGACGTATCGCTTCCACGGGGATTCTCCTTTATTCTCGTGTTACTCTTCGACGACGATACTTCTTGGCCACGATTTTGGCGAGCGACGTATTTTAAACGAAGAGTATTACGTTCGTGCGGGATTAAGAGCCGGGTAAAAAATATCCCGTGTAACACTGAGAGGATCGACCATTGCTCACGCGATGCCAAAGTCGAGCCGCGCCAAGAGGGATCAAAAGCATCTCTTCCCACACCGCACAATTATACCATTCAATGCACGGTTCATTGGCCCCGCGATCCCGTCCATCTACGGCACCCATTTCGCGCGCCGGAGATTAATATACATATTTCGATTCAGAAAGCGTTACAAGACCGCGACGATATGATTCATCGGTTACGTAACTGTTCAAGCAATAACGCAAGCCTAACTTGGACGAGTTGCGCGGCGTGATTTCATACGTGTTCAACCGACTGAAATGTCGTCGCGCGCCACGTAGCATCGTATATACCCTCGTTCAAAAGTGTCGCGACGCTTGCCATTTTCTTTATTTTCTCTTACGTCGTACCAGTTCTATGCGAGACCAGATAAATCCTATCACGTTAACACGTTTAATGCTCTGCACCGCGTACTACTTTCTAAATATTGCTAGACGTTTAACTCAAACCTCGTAACGTTCCTGGCGAGGTATTCAATGAATTATTAGTCGAACATGCTCTCTGATAACGTATAACGTAGAATTTGCAGTGCGAGGGATATATTACAATTAGTGAAGCGATACTTTTGAACGGGGGTGTACATTGGCTGTAGAAAGCCGCGTCATATGTACGCCGGTGAACTTCTTCGACCTCCTCCGTCTTGCTCGAGGATAACTTCTGGATTGCGGGTTCGGCTTAACACGCCGTCCTCTGCCCAGTACAGTGGAATCGCGGCAGTTGAATTCGAAGTCGCGACGAACATAGGTGGTGTAAATGATGTGCTCGAATAAATTTTCCATTCAGCAAGGTGAAGTTTCCTCTACCTCCGATCCGGAGGGAGGAAATTCGACGAGTTTACTGACGCGAGAGCACGACTTTCGTGGCTTCCCTTCTTCTCCTTGCCTTTCTTTCTCTCTTTCTCTCTCTCTCTCTCTCTAGCACTCCTCCGTACGAGGACGCACTTTTTGAAGGGTAGACAAGTTTCGTGATCGATCGGCTGAGTCTCGATCGAACAGTTCGCGTGTCTGATTCCGACGCCGGCGAATAACAGAGGGTAGTCGATGCAGTTTGAAGTGACGGGCGTGCTGGAGGCGTCCTGCGATCTGTGAACGAATGAATAAGCTTTAGTGGATATCCTCGATACGGTACTTTTATAGGAGCTCGAAAAGTCTAGTCGAAGAAGACGCCCTATGAAAGTTGCGAGAGTGCCATTTACGAGGGGGCTGACGACTTGCCTCATATAAATACAAATTGGCGCAGTAAACGTCCTGGTGAAGATATAGCGTCGTCCCTGCGCTCCTCAAAGACATTCCAGCGTTGTCTCAGCTCGCAAAGCAACCCCCGTCGCTGACAAAATACCCGCGGCCGTCGACAAATCTCCGAAGTGGTTCGTGTTACGCGGCGCTTCGGCGAAAGTTATTGCCGACGTACGTGAGTTACAACGCGCCACAGGTTACACGATTGTCGAACAAGCTTGCGATCGCCTTCGCTGGCTCCGTTCGAGAGCAAATTTTCATTGTCAGCCCCTGGGACTCGCTCGTCCGCGTGGGACGCGTCGCGCGGAAATCTGTTCGCGTGCGACCGGGCCGGCTGGCATTTCGATATTGAGATTAACGCGAAAGAATCCATGGCCGACCCGGATACTTCGATTGCTTTGAATTCCAGTCCAGTAAACCGTGCGCCCGGATTCTCGTCCTCCTTTCGGTTTCCAGTTAAATGGAAATTCCGCGTGCGTCCCGTGCTCGCGTGCCAAGAGACGATGAAATTCCGGGGTACCGATGGCCGCCGATCGGTCACTTTTCCAGCGTTAGAGTTCGACGTCGAAGGTGAATCGCCTCTCGATAGATCCTTCCCTACTTTTTCTCGCGCCCGTGTATAAGCGCTGTACATTCGTCCATTAACAGGATATCCCGTTGGACAGGTTCATTTGCGTACGCCACACTTCGAATAAAGCGTACGTCACTGATATAAAAATAGCCAATGACAGAGCGACACGTTTTTCTACTGTAACATTCCTTCCCGCGAAGTCCATTCGACGAATACGAAATAGACCAACGCGAGACCCTACCTTTCGCGCCTTCAATTAGAGACGCGATGATTTCGCTATCTCGCGACAACCGGTCGCGTCGATTGCATCCTCCTCGTTAGTACGGATCTCAGCCAACCGACGATGTCACTGGCGAGGTAGTTTTATTCAATCGCGTTGAAAATTAACATCGTTGATCACCTCGCCGGGAAATAAGTGTCAATGGTGGTTGATAGCAACCTGTAAAACGACAACCCCGGTGCGCGTAATTCGAGCCTAATTGTAGGAGCCTGCACGGATCGCTCAATTGACGCGCGTACGCTTGTGCTTCGCGTAACCATCCGGCTCTTACGATGTCTCTGATCGCCCGAGGATCGCCTCTTAAACGGTTTTCTAATCGTCGGCTTCCTCGCGCCTACGGTTACGACGTTTAATGGCGTTGTATACACGCGAACCAACGATTTTTTCCTCGGCTGACAGTCCTACACGGAACAGTACGCACAAGTGCATACCTTGATCAGTATTACCAATAGACGGAATCGATCCTTATCTCCGATGTTCCATTATTGTCCATTCACGTGGAAAATGAAAAAGAGGCCAGTACGCGTGATCGACGATAAATTATTCGAGAATGACGTATGCAGATTATCCGCAGACAATGTCCTCCGCTGTGCGCGTTACTTGCTCTCGCACGGTAGTCAGTCGCCTTTCGGGCGTCGAGATAATGGCCGTTCGATTTTTCAATTTGCGTGTGGTTACTCGTGAAATTCAGCGTGTTCGACGAGCAGGTATTAACGCGGCGGTGTAAGCGAAAAAGGACGAAACTGTCCAACGGTAGCCGCGGCAAAAAGCGTGCTAATGATACCCGTGAATCAGGTGCGTGTAACCAGTGATTGCGGCACTAATAACGCGTTCCAGTTCGAAGAAATCGCGGCTTATCGTCCTTGAGAGTCCTGTATCAACGAATCTTGCTTCTACTGGTTCGTTTTGGTAAGGGGGAGGTTCACTGGATAACGACAAATAGGGTTGCTCGTCCCGTAGGTGGCCGTACGGCGTGCCAGTATCGACGATTTAGAGGCGCACGGTGACATCGTATGTACGCGCACGTTTTGCTCGCGTTTCGTTATCGTTAAACGTTGTACGGACCGACAACCCCGCGTGGCATCGCTGTCTCAAGGACACCGCGTACTCGAGAAACATCGGCCAGGTTTGTCAAGGTGGAGAGGCTTGTACGAATGTTGCGTTGAATTAAGCGCTGAAAGCTCGGCTCCGCTTTATACCGTCTCTTTGCTGCTCTCGTTCGAGCATTGTTGCCGGCGATTTATTACGTGTACTCGACAGAGTTGCAACGCATCCGAGACCTATTTACGAGACCGTTCTCCGCTCGTCTTTAACTTTCTCGCAGCGGTGGTATCGATCGGCAAAACGATGTCCAGGCGTTAGAGAATCTTCGCATGTTTTTCTTCTCAGCGATTTTTTAAAATCACCGTCAACGACAACACCGTAACAATCACCGTCACGAATTGTTCACACCGTCGAGCACACTGTTCAGCGTCTCGTAAAGAATGCACAGCCTGAGTCGCATACCTCGCGCGTTGCACTCAATCCAAGGAACGCTCGCCGTGAAAACTGGTCCACGTTGAGGCATGAGAAATGACACCTCTCGCGAGACTACAACGTAAACCTGCCCCCCCAATTTTTCCTTCGTCCAATTTTCACGTTCGAAACTTACAGCCTCCACCGTGAGACCTTAAATTTTTCATTCGCGTTTGCATGTAAGTACATAGTAGACGCGCTTCAACACCAGCCCGTCCACGCTCCATCTTTTTGCGAAGACATTCGCTACGAGGGTGGAAAAATGCGCGTTTCGTAAATAATACCGGTAGTCGGAGCGTGTACTTATTCAGGCGAGCATGCGTTTAACTGCAGCCATTATCGCGGAACGCGGCCGAGTAATTATCGTCGGTGGATGGAAACGAACGATTTCGTAATACAGTGAACGAATGTTCGCTATTCCACTGAGGAATGCAAACTCGGGTGGATAGCGGCGAGCGTTCGCGGATTCGTACGTGTCGAGTTTATCCATCGAGTGATCGCTCGGAGGGACGAAGGATGGCTTTTTATTTCGAAAGGGTACGGCGCGTTTTAGTATCCCGACAGTGTCTTTCGCTGGTGAATTGACTGGAAAATTACGATAATATCAGTTTCGTGGCCATTTACTCGTGACGGAGGTCGGAGTCATTTTCTGTGGTTTTCAGTTGGGTGAACAAGCCTTATTGGATGATCACAGTTATTGCGTATTTGATCGTGGCGTCGTAGAAAATAGCGATACCCATTATCTGGCTCTCTCTCTACAAATAACCTGCTCAAATTCGCATTTCATATATCTATTAGAACCGCGTTCGCGCGAACATAAGAACGCGGGGCAAACGATCTCCTAACCCGTGAAATGAATTCCGATGAAGCAACGCTCGCGCGTGGAAAGTGTATCCAGGTTCTATCTGCAACGGCCGTGGCGCAACAGCGGAGCAGTCCCATAAAGCAGCGGCCATACAATGCGGTATCGCGGTCCGTGGATCCGCAGCTGGCTACGTAGAACAGGGTATAGGCGACGGAGTCGCTGTATACTCCCGTTCTTTAACTCGATCAAAGAAGAATCGACGTGCTCGTTTGTACGTCCGCATGTTGATACAGCGTCCCCAGCGATCCGCGTGCCACGCTGCCAGGGGAACAATAACACGGATCCATACACGGCGTACGGACGGATCTCCCCCGGAACAAGCCTGGACATTCGGCGTTCGATGCGCGTGTACGCTGAACAGCGGTTCGATTTGTATTCGAGCCGCGTTACCGCCGTCCTTCCATTCGAGTCACAACTCAGCCTGATAGTTTCCGAAGCGTATTCCGCGCGTCCGCAAGCGACTCGTGCGCGACACCTGGCAGCAACGATGGATGCTCGAGAGAGGACGCTGCCCGCCTGAGGCGGACGCTGCTGTGCCGTCCCTCGCTCCTTTGTTAAGAGGATTGGGGGGCAAACGAGGAACTTCGGGAAGAGATCGTTTGCGGAGAAGTTTGCGGTTGTCGAACACGTTCCGATGCCTCTTGTAAATGCGCGACTGAGACGCAACTTCGATGGGGAGGGTCGCCCCGATTCGTTACTATATCTGCCTTTCGAGTTAATGTATGCGCATAATGGATTTTAGATGCGTTTTATACCTTCCTGTTTGCGATTCGCGATTTTTGATCTCCTCGCGAATCATCATTATACGGGAACGAGAGTTCGGGACGAGAAACAGGTCTAACACGATTCGCCTGTTTTTCTGTGCCGTTCTTAAAACCGAGAACGATACGTAGAATTAAAGGAGCTTCATTTTGCTGGCGAGACGCGGCGAGGCTCGAGCAGCGCTGGTTTAAGGGATGAAGGAAGGAAGGAGAAGGAGAAAGTACTTAGAATGGAATCTGGGCACCTCTCTGTTTGGCAGAGCAGCTGAAGCCTCTTTGGATGACTGAATTAATTGTTGGGCTTTTTCTAATGGGATTCCGTATCGAAAGAATTTCAATATTCAGTTACAAATGTTCGGCATCCCTGAGGCTTCTTACTTCGTGTTCGCTCGCGAAAGAATGTATCGATTCTGTATGCGCATAATGGAATTGTGATAAATTGCTTGCAGCTGAAAGAGACGCGAACCTTTAAAACCTCTTTTCCCCTTAACACGCATCGAACAGCCACATGCTTCAGAAATAGATGGCACCTACTTTCGCGCAAAGATAAATGAAGCAAGCGACGCATCGATCAAGCAGAATTCACGGTGACCCCAATTCCTTGGCGAAGTTCGGTTTTAATATCTAAGATGGTGACGAAATCTTCCCTATAAGGACAGATATTCTACGACACGCTCTAACTTAACGCTTCAACGTTCACGTGTGTTCTATCAATCCTCGACGCAAGAACTCAATCCACCCCTGTTCGCGAGCAACGAAATTGACTTCTCAAATCTCGAGTCGCGGACGAATGATCGATCGCGTTATCGTTCGTTAACCTGAGCGTTAGATCGACGCCCTTAGGTACGAAGGGGCCAGAAATTGCACGGCTCGGCCGCACGAACTCGTAACTCAGTTCCAAGTGAGATTTCACGCGTTAGGGACGGCCACGTGCACGCTGCTAGGCGACACAGTGTAAACTAAACTCTACGCTCCGAAGAGGAGCGCAGGCATCGGCAGAAGAGTAATCGGTGGACGCGCGAAAATTGATACCCGCGAGCGATATCGCGGAACAAATCGTTGAAATCACGATCGAATCCCTAGTGGCGAACTCGTAAATCGTTCGCCTTTTCCGCGTGGACGTTCGCGGCGTGTCCCGATCGGCATCCAGACGCGTTCACCACTCCCCATTTGCCTGAGACCAGCCAGCCATCGCGAGGCTCGCCTAACGCGTTCCACGCGAGCCGGACTTTCGCGTCACCGAATTATACGTATCCGCTTACGAGCGTGCATCGCGCACCACGCGGCTCGAGAGATTCTATCGTTCCACCCCGCGGATAGGGTGACGCATTGCGCGCGGTTAGATCGCCACCGTCAGTTGGATCGAGCGTGAAGAATGAGAGAGTTATCGGGATTGGAACATCTGGAGCGTGGCCAACCCTTCGCGCGAAGGTACTTATTGCAGAGGAGGCTCTCTACTTACACTCGATCTCGTTTTGTTCTCGCCGTTCGCCAGATGTTGTATTTATGTTGCACACTTCGGTTGTCCGAGTGATACTTGTTACTATAGTCGTTTCTGTTGCTTGAAATAAAAACGATGTCTTTACGCAGCAGTTCCTTCGCGATTTTCTCGTAAAATTGCTTTTATTACGAGCACGGAAGCGTTCGTACCGCTTTGCGCAGCGGGTTTCTTCGTTTTAATAGGTGTCACGTTTGTAAAGCATTTCGTTAGGAACGGCTCCTCGTTGGACTTCGGCGCGCAGAAATTGGTTTCCATAAGAAAATATTAGCGCTAGCACTGCCCCCGAGAGTTATTTATGACGGTACACAATCCCTCTGTAGTGTTCAGTAACGGGCCACGTTTATTTCCACGTTGTGCATCTCATATTTCTTACTTTATTCAGATTTCATATTTCTCGTCCGGAGATAAAAATGAAATCATGAATATCTTACCGTCCCGTCTAAATTATTGCACGCCGTCCAGCCAAATCTGCGAGCCGCCATCCGCCTCGTATTTTCGTCCTAATCTCGAACTAGCCGCGCGTCATCGCCATCAACATTCCTGCCCGCGTATATATTTTAACGGCAGATCCACGCGAGATCCCCTTTCGTCCTCGATTCCCAATTCGAAGTTCGGGACTGCGATCCCTTCGGATGGTCGAACGAAAGCGAGAGTCGCGTCGATCGGACCGTGGCTACGCTCGCATATATTATCCCTGTCGAGGTAGCGCAACAAGACGCGGCAATAAATACGCTCATTACAAGTATATAACATTTTTAATGCCCATTAAAAAGAAACCGACTCACAAATTTCTCGCAGCTCGAAGTGAACGCGAACTCTCCCCGCAGTCCGTTCAGGGGTCAGAACGAAAGCGAAAGTCTGCGGTTAAAACTTGTTACCGTTCCCTTCTTATCGTTCGACGGTTTCACGTCACATCGAATGCAAGGTTTCGAGGGTCGTTTCTAAAGAAAGGGGAACGCATTCGGCTCGAAAATACGTTCCGAAGGGCCGCAGATTAATCTGAAAGGTTAATCTGAACATCTCCGAGCAGCTGGTGGGGAACGAAAGCGAAAGTCCCCGCGGTCGGAGCGTGCTGCGGCCGTTTTTATTATTCGTGCCGCGGCCATTTTTCCCGGCGTTCGCCACGCTTGGCACCACGCGGACATTTATCTCCTACGACTGGCGATATTATAATCCGCTCATAAATTTCTGCGACCCGTTAAACGCTTAAAAAGACACAGACGCCCGGTCAGCCTACCAGCCCGCACCGCCTTTTCATCCGACGCACCGCCGTGGCACGGATCGGCCCGTCCTCCCTCCGGTATCCGCGCGATCGGCGCAATTAACGAGCGGATTCTCCCCGCGATTAGCATTATGAAGTTATCTGTCGCGCCCCGAGTGGAACACACGCGAGCTACCCGTGCGCCCAGGTAATTCTCACTTTCTCTCCTTTTGCGCTGCTCGCTCGACCCACGATATCCACCCGGTGTTCCGTAGATCCTTATCCGTTCGTCGTGTAGAGGCTTTTTCTCCGCCAGGACCCGCGCAGCCCACGGCGTTCGTTGGTATTGGTTACAATAGCGTCGCGATGCGCGCGGCTATAAATTTTCATTATAATGCCGGGTCGACTCTCGCGGATGACGACGATTCTTCACGGCTGTCAGAACGACGTCGCGGGAACGAGACGCGACATCTAGTTGACGTCCGATTTCTTGCCCGGTTCCGTGCTCCGCGGTCCCCTTCTTTTGCCCGCTTTCTTTCGCCCGCTCGTGCGCGGAGCGTTGCTCGAGTGACCTGGAAATTGCTCGTCGAGAGTGGCTTTTTAACGTTTTCCATTTCGGTTAGTCGTTCCCCCTGTTTCCGAGTAACGACGCCAGTGACCAATTCAAGTACGAGGCAATCGAGTAATTGTATAATTCAAACGATTCGCAACGCGAGCGGCGTCCATCGTGTTTCCTCTCGTTCCCTCGAGCAATTAGCATAACCGCGTGCGTCAATTAGCAGCGAAACTATCCCATACAAACCATTACCGTCAGCACGTCTTCGCAACGATGACTGTTATTATTGAAACGTCACGCGGAGAAACACGTCAGAAATACGTCCGCGCCTCGGAGGCACCCCGAGCGGGTCCGCGATGCTCGATGACAAAGCGAGTTCGCGCATAATTACTCGGCATTGTGGAATCAATGCGAGGGGGCCTGGGCATGGGAGTAACGAGCGTTCGAGCGGAGCAGCGACGTTTAGTGGCCGTGTCTCGTGAGTGACTGGCGGAAAAAACCGCTTTCCGTGCTTTCCATACGTGCTGCACGTCCGTACGAGGGACGTGATTAGTTGGCATTGTGCCCGCGACAAAGGAAAAAGGGCTGCGCGCTGGTATACACGCACAAGGGGTGGACAATCATTAGTGCGATCGTTAAATCGGCCGACGACGGTGCGTCGCGATCGCAGACACGCCACAAGGTTACACGCACCTCGTTTCCTGCGTTTCACCAGGAATTTTATTGCCCACGATCGTCCGAGATGAATGTGAAAAGAGAAAATCGAGATTCGTTTCTTGCCGGTTATGAAATCGCGGCTCGTTTCTTCGGCTATTCCGTCCAATTATCCGCATCACCACGGAATACTTTGAAAACGTTTGATTACCACTCTGAAAGGATTACTGGCACCTTCTGTACGAAATGTAAATCGAGTGGCATCCAGGATCGAAGATCCGTGGAATGTTCAAGATAAACAGAATTCATTCTGGCATTTTGTCATTCAAATAATTGTAAAGGCGACACGGTCGGCGCACTTTTGAAAAAGCTCGTAACACCGACGCATTCGTCATGGTTTAAACGAAATGTGAGCAAACACACCGCTATGTTAACGACGCGTATTAGACAAGGTATCGTATTTACCGTGGAAAGGTGTACATTGAAGAAGAACCCGAGGAGAATGTAAATGCAACATTCAAAGAGGATACACCGGCTGGAGCCGAATATAATCAGACGTATCGGGTTCCGTAATAACAAGGAATCATCGGGCATTATTTTCAGAAAAAATTTGTACAATTTCCAGACCCGAAATTAACCCACTTCTGAACGCGTCTGACCCGTAGCCACCATACACCACTTCTTTGCCACTTTGGCCAAACAGCATCCGTTCACGCGCGTCGTTCAAGGCCACGTTCATCGGGTATCCCGCGGTCTTCGCAACGCTCGATGCAAGATGCATTCATCCCGCTTGAAAGCGCCACTCTGCGAGACTGTACAATCTTTTGTACGAAGACGAAGTCGCGTCTAAAACAAGTTTATTATCCGTCCGCATAGACAACGTCTCATCAGGTTTCGCAGGTATCAAGACACACGGTACACCGACCTTTGGCCAGGTGTCACGTCATGTAAGGAACATCGACGTTAGAGAATGAGATGGTGCACGGCACGGGAATCAGTGGCGTGTAGCTTGGGAATGATTAAGCGAGCCCGGGAATAGCTCGAGGTGAAATGTTTCCGAAGATTGCCGCGGTTAGATGAATTGGAGGGTATTACGTGTTATTTAGCCGCGCGACGATATTTTTGTGGGTCGATGATAATTAAAGGTTCCTACGTGTGGCTATCGTAAAAATGTCTGGTTGCGCCGGCATTCGAACACGATGATTATTCGCTCTCACGATAATGACTGTGTTTGGCCAAAGACAGGAATTTCCCTCCCGCCTATCGTGCCGGTTGAATAAATTGCGAGTCTATCTAAATTATGTATCTAAATCAGTGGTGAGCAACCTCCGATCCGTCGTAGTCGTTCGTGCGCCGATTCGCGTCGATCGGTCGAGGTGAATTACTTTAGCAATCGGAGCTTCTGCGGTGCTGCGTGAAATAATTTCGGAAAAAATCACCGTATAGTTGCTAATCACTGGTTCGCCCGGCGTGTTTATTGCAAGTAGCATATACTAAAAATGAATGGGAAGGAAGGTTAAAGTATACAACGGGTGATTGGCTCGCAGGCCAAAAGCTTGAACGCCAGTTAAACCGGTTGGTTCCGGGCGTGCATTAAAACATTTTTCTTCTCTCAGATGAATCCTTTTAACCGGCACGTTTTATGCTTGCAACTTTTTTTTTCTTTTTTTTCAACGTTCTATATATTCATTAAGCCATTTTTGCTCGATTTAACGGGCCTGGTCAATCGAAGCTCTTACCGATACCTTCTTAATGCCTTGTACCAATAACGATGGTCATTAAAAATATCGATTGCTGGGAGAAATAAGAGAGCCGGGTAATACCGTTTTCAAATAAGGCCACTGTCTTTCTTGGTGCTTATTTTCGACAAATCTTGTGCTACTACCTCGTAGATATAAACTACCCTCGATCCGTTTTAAGAGAATCAATTTATCCGAAGTAGCGTGAAATATTACCAATTACGCTTAACAATATCGGTGTCTACGGAATTGCCACTGTTAATCATTGTGTTTGCAAAATAAGAGCACCGTGCTGCCCCTGTTCAGCTATCGAACTCTGTCCGAGTCTTCTTTTTAATTACAGCGCGCATCGAGCAAAATCGATAATTCGCATTCTTAAAAGAAATTACCTCGCGTCCTAGAATCCAATCCTCTCGCCCACGCGTACGGCATTCCGTTCGTGCCGCGTTCGATTCGTTCGCAGTTGCTTCGCGATAAAAACTCCAGGAACCAATAACCGTCACGTTCCCTGGCGTTAAACCAATGCCCCTTTAGGAACGATTCAAGCGACAAGTAAATCTACGTTTGCGTTACTCGCCGATTTTATTGAAACTCGGTACACTTGTAGAGTAGTTGAAAATATTGGACACGTATTTCCTTTTATCGGTAACGGTCGACGTTTAAGGGGTGAAGTTATCCCTTAGAGATTCAGGTATAGAAGTAGTCCATCGATCGACATAGAATCATTATATCTTTATACTTGAGAGATTTGAGATTGCAGAGCATAATTTCAGAGCATAGTACATAGTTTTTATCTCGTAAGAATACCAATCTTACCTTTGCGATTCTCACCAATTTTATTGAATCTCAACACACTCGTAGAGTGGTATACACTTGACAATAGGGCTATTCTACGCCTCTCCGCGTGAAAAGCTGGCTTTGAAACCAGGTCCCGTAATCTCATTCTCGCATGGCCATTGACACCCAGTTACCCGGCTTCACGCTGGACGTCTGCCGCGGATAATGACACCCATCCGGGTGCAGAGTCGTTACGCGCTCTTGCTCGTCCCCTGGTAATAATAAATTGTCCGGCTCCAACAATGGACGCGCGATAAAATCTCCGTACACTCGAATCCATCGGAAAGGAGGCAAATGTTCGAGCGTGCATCCGCGCGAGGCAACATCTCTCCCCATTACGCGTCAATTCCCGAGTCGATCACCGTGAAACTCTCGCGCGGAACGGTACCAGAACTTTTTTCGTCCGCCACGATCACGACTCGCGATCCCGCGATACCGATGCTCGATTTGAACCTCGGCGCGCGGGTAATTCCTATGCAGACGCTGCCCCTGTTGCAGTTAGACGTTCGCGGTGGATTGTTATCGAGTTATCTTGTCTGCTCGTGGCTGTGGTTATCGTAAAACGACAATATTGGAAATCGATTGTAATCTTGTTGGGAAGATGTCGGAGAGAACGGTCGGCGTTTGAGCGTACAAATAGAAAACGAGCCGCGCATTCCGAGCGCGGAGGGGTCCATTCTTTCACGCTGGTTTTTTGCCAGGGGGTTGCGCGTACCACCGAGCGCCCGCCGATGAAGACGACTGGGGTGAATTTATGGTGCGAATTAGGTGTTTTGCAGAAATTAACTGTAGATATTAATGCACAGTTTTTAGAGACCACCCGGGCGGTGATTCGTTTTGCTTGATGATCTTAAGTAACTCGTAAACTGCCGCAGGCACGTAACACGTTAATTAACTTCTTATTATTACGCCTCCTCGTCGAGGATTTTCCAATGAAATTAATGGTACAAGATTATTACCGCGCGCAATTAATCTAATCTTACCTGGCCGACGTATAATCGAAGGAATCGAGGAGCCGCCTCCTATATTAATTTTTCTTTCCGCGGCTACGGCTTTTTATTGGGTAAACAGTTTAATAAATTATGGCTGAGAATAGGCTAATGGTCTAGCGGGAAGACAGATGCAGGGTGGTGAGATGAAGAGGTTATCGGACGTATCGATGAAAGATGAGAGAGGCTGCCAAATTGATGTTCGAGGAAAGGAAAGAAGAGAAGAAAAAAAGCAGACGCAACCGTTATGCGAACGATAATTTATTTGCCACCGTGGTCGAGGCCGCCCGTGATTTACATTCTATCTACCGTAATGTACTCGCCGGGTAGCAATTAGTAGCGACTAGGATGTTTTTGCCGCGCGCACAATTAGGCTTCCGTTCGAGCCGAAATCGGCGATCGTTGCCCGCCAGGGATCCACCTGTAATTTACGACCGTCTCGTTCCCGATCCCTCGATCGTCCCATCATTGTGTAACTCCTAAATATATACGACGAATCACGATGCAATTAGGACTATATAAATAGGCAGACATTCACGGAATAAAATAACATTCGCGAGGACCTGCTACACCGACGTGTAACTCTCACGGTTCCGTGGTGTTGCACAAGCTTAAGCAGCGAATCGAATCGTTCTTAAACGAGCGATTATTAGACGTGCAATAAAATTCGCGAGAGCCGTTAATTGCACTGTAAAGTCAATTAAGCGGATGATCGTTAATTATGATAACAGCCGCGCGATTGTATCGTTGGTAGGCGAACACCGTGGAACTACCGTGAAAGTCTCTCCTACTGCCTAAGTAGTGTCAACCAGGTATCTGCGAAAACGGATCTGGCGAACTTCTTGTCCTCGTTACGGAACCCTGACATTTCGAAGTAGGAAAGGAACACGGACTGGCCACGGTTGGCTAAGTCGTCCGCGTGCACTTAATCAACGCCTACGATTTGAGAAAACGGACGGATAGGCGGCTGCATTGTCATATCTGTATCTCTGTCGGTGATCTCTTTCGCGTCGTTGCCCCTGGGCGACAAGTAGCCGTGCTTGATGCATGGTCTTCTTGCTGGGGATGTGGAGTGGGAAAGGGTATGCCATTATTATTAAACGTTCCGATGATAATTACTCGATGAATATGCGAATATATCGGTGCCGTTGAAAAGTCGCGGAAAGATAAAAGGAATTGTAATTTATCGACTGTTTTAATACGTACGCGTGTCGAGCGTACTTATTTGTAGCAACTTCGCGTTGCTTTCGTACATTTGCGAGTGACAAAGTAATTTAATATATATAAGAGATGAAAGTTTTGCGTTCCCTACTTTTTCTCCGGATATTTTCGTATCCTATCTTAGAATCGTAATTAACGAAGCAATATTAAATTCTTCTTTGGCAAGTTTCTAAGTTGAGAGTCTCGTACGGACTAAAAGGTTCTGCAGCAGCTACGAAATGCTCCGCGTTGCACCGGCTCCTCTCTGTAATTCACTTGCAAGTTTCGAACTAATAAAATAATCATCGAGTACCCGAGGGAGAAGGTATCTAAATGAATTTTCGACGCGACGTAAACAATTACCAAGCACCAATTTGATCCTGTAAATGTAAAATTTTGCTCTCTCCGCGTTTAGCGAACCTCCGATGCGTGACTTATGAACACAGGATCGCGCTTCTTGTTCGGTACTCGCGCGTATCATTTGGAGCATTGTAAATCGCTGGCAAACCGTGACTCTTTGATCGCGTAAATTTATAACGGGTCGAGTTCCCTGCAATTACTCGATTACCTCGTCATTTATCTCCGGTGGCTGGAATTTCTGCTGTTTCATTGTCTTCAATTGATCCCCGGTCTCAACGTTTCCGGCTGCACGTTGGAACGTGTGAAAATAAAGCACCGCCGAGGCCAGCAATGGTAGCAATGATAGAAATTCCAATTTTTACGCGGCCCGTTTCTCGGGACGCCCTGCATAAATTTCATCTGTCAGAATGATAACATTCCCGGAGCGTTACGTGGCAAGAACGATGACAACGTTTCTTTGCCCAATGCCCTTCAAGCGGAGGAGCTAATTTAACTATCGACTTTATCGCGTTCACACACGGACCGTTTAAGACAGCGGAGTGCAATTTGTCGCGTCGCTAAGAACCGAAATAAGATCGAGCGATGTCCGATGCATAACATTTTTTCTCGAACGACTCGAGTCGCGTCGACTCCGAGTTAACTCGTCGAGCACGCGTCGCGAGGCGCATCGATCCACAGAACAGTAAGGACGACCGCGAAAAACTGCAACGGACAGCCGCAGGAATTGCCTTCCGCGTACCGGAAGTCGTTACTATCGCCGTTCTTGCGAGTAGGTCGATGGATTGCCGAGCCGTGTTCCCTATCGCGCGGTCAGCCGGCTCGACAAATGAACAGTTACCATCGTCCGAGATCCCGGATAAGAAGTGACGGTGACTTCGGAGCACGCGGCGGTACGCGCGGTCCGCCGCCTCTAACCGGCGTCAACGGGGATTTTGCTCGAACACTATCACGGTTAAGTTGAGTTAGGTTAGGTTAGGTATATCTGGTGGTCTTGCGCAGAGTGAAACTGGAGGTGTTCGACACACGAGTTCTCAGGCCTCCCCCAATAGCGCAGAGATGGTCAGCATAGGGCTTGGAGCTTGCCCACCTTCGAGAGATCCATGAAATTTCCCCATACAGAAAAAGGAAAAGGTTTTCCTCGCAAGTAGACCTCGCCTTGTAATTAGTAGCCGCCAGCAATGGTTGAACAATTGTAAAAACGTGTAATTTAATATGTCGACCAGCCGATTAAAGCTTGTAGCCTTACAACTGTGTCTAATTGGTTATTAATCCTTTAGAAGGTCACGAGTTTCTTTACGTTACGTGTTGTCGAACGCCAACGAGACTAGAGTTCCTCGTATAAGCTTGCGATTTGAATACTTCGCCATGGAATCTGGCTTTAGAGTCTATTATCATAGATACTGATAATCGAGAAACGGAAGATCCACTTTTCCACCGTCGCTATTCACGTCGAAACGTTTATCTCGATTGAGTCTCGTTTATAGCCGCCATTTGAAAGAATCGAGAATTCATTTCGCAATTGCTTTACCCAAGCAATCATGGATAAAGGTCCAATTTGAATGCTCCAGCGAGTTTCTTCTCCGCAGATGTACCTTGAGAGAAAATTAATTAGAACGAGGTTACTCGCGAAGGGTTCTACGAATAAGTTGCATGGAGCGTAATGTTTCAATTGTGAAGGGAAACGTGTCAAGAATAGGGGATCATCTTGAGGGTACTTGTAGCACGAGCTCGTAGAAGATGTACAGTGTTTTCCGTCTGGAATTTTTAACTAGCTGAGAATTTCACTGCTCGTATCTTCTTCTTCATTGTATGCAGAACGAAATGGCAAGTAGTCGCGAGAACACAGATTAATCGGGAAGATAATTCGTAGAGCAGAGTTTGTTGCAATTTCATCCGCTGATATCGTCTAACCGAAAGCCCTCGTTTTTAAATGAAATAACTAGGTTGCCACTTCGAGTTTCAAATCTTCGAGACGATGTAATTCGGTCGAACTTAGGAGTATCAGCCAGACGGTAGCAAGGATATATTAGCAAGGACGGCTCAGCTGGCTTTATCCTCGTTGGTTTACATTAGCCAGCCTCGAGCCGAGATAATGAGGGACTACGTAACGCAAGTACAATTCTCTTTAAACGCGAACCACTACTGTCAGAGAAAAAGGTGCGGCAGGAAGTGTTTCCATCTCGGGCAAAAATGTGTCCTACTTTAAGCAAACCGAGAGTTACGTTTCGGGAAAAGAACGACTACGAACCGTAGGAAGAAACCTGGATATAATGTAGCGAAATCGCGATGGCGCGTTCATCTAGCGTCAGCCATTTTCATTACAGATTTTCATCGTGAAACCAATTTAGCTCAGGAAGTCATACTTCCGATCTCGAAGGTGCTCCTCGGCTAGCTGCTGGTTGCTTCAGTTTTTGCCTCTCGTTCATAGTTTATTACTCAGTGATTAACGAGTTGAGAGACGGTATCTCACTCTGCATTTTTGTCTACCCCGCCCTCAATAGACAAATTAGTTATAGACTGGAATTAAACTGGAATTAAACGTAAGGACCGCAAAGTAATCCATCATAGTGGAGCAAGTGAAACTCTCCGCGTCATCGCCCTTTGATTCAACCACCGCTGTCACGATGACTCAAGGTATTAAGGGATCAGGATGGTGTCGCGCGAACACGAAGAAGAGGGTGCGTTCTCGTTGTTTCGGCGTGGCGCGCTGGGACGCGCGCTCCCGACCTATTTAAAGCTCGCGCGACGGGGTGACTCGTGAGAAAACGTGGCGGGACGTCCGATCCGGCAAAACATCGCATTTAATTTTCTAGGAAAGATTGCTGGCCGCACGGCGCGTACACGAAGGGGGCCGCGCGGCCTAATATTTTATTGCCGTCCCGTGCAAACGTGTTCTTTCACGCGCGAGCGCGGCGCGCCGGTTTCGAGAACCGGAACGACGTTATCGCGTGGAATCGCTCGGCGACACGCTCCGCTCTTCTTGCAGCCCTTCTTCTTTTCGTCGTCGCCGTCCTCGGGAGGAGATTCTTTCGCCGCGAAGGGACGGAAACCCGGGGGTGGGGCAAGGACACGCCGATTCCTCCCGTCTCCGCCTCGTCTGGCTTTGTGTCGCGTCGCGGTGCTGATTCGAGCCCTCCAACATGCATGCCTAAGCAGATACGCGAAAGCGAGGATACGCTGGTCTCTCTATCGTTCCGCGATATCTCGTACCCGGTATTCTCTGTCAGGCTAATTGGAGGTACACGTTCCAGAGGTCTACGGTCTCTTGTTAATCTAACGTTTCAAAGCTGTTCTGTCGTTTACGCTTACGTCCACGCGTATTTGCATAGACGCGCGAGTGTCTTTAGTTCGGTTCGAAGACTGGCCTGTCCGATGCTATTGTGAAAGTAGCCTGTCGAGATTCAACACAAAACGCGCGATACATACGCTAGTCATTGAGGGATGGATCAGTCAACGTACTTTGTCTACTCGCGTAAGATATTCGAGGACTTTCATGTCACGAAGCATAAAGGAAATCGTTCATAATCCCAAGTGGAGGTATTTCCACCAGCGTCTCACTCTGACAGCCCGTGCACCATCTTTCAGTGAACCTTGCGCAGACGTCTGTATGGCCTCGAACAGTCTACAACGGTGTCCTTACTATACCAGTGTCGCGCACTCAGGAGCACTTCCATATATTCCCACAGGTCCCGGCCTCCCCGACATAATTATCGTCCCGACAAAAAGTTGCTATTGTCCGTCTAGCCTTAGAGCGCCTTCTTTTACTCCCCCTCATCGATCTAATTGGCCGCGGCTTGCCAATAGTGTCGCACTGCAATTTGTCGAACGACAATTGAAGATGTCTCCTCACGAGCAGCTCCTGTCCGCTGCTTTTCGACTCGAACGTCTGCTGGAAACTTCATTTTTGCTCGGCCAAGACGTACGATCCTCCTCGAACCTGATTGCCGTTTTAATCAAGGGGGTGAGATCGGGGGACGCGAGTGAAGGCGTAATCCAGCGGCTGTTTCGTTCAGAAAATCGTTGCCCAATGGTTCGCGTGTCGACGCTCGAAACTGTCTCGGTTTGCATCTTGATCTGTCGGCTATTTATTCGACCGGGTCGGATCTGCATCGCCTTCGAACGCATCGAGAAGCATCGCCGCGGTGGATCTCGCCGCGCTCGCTGGCGTTACTGAAGGGTTGCGTGCCGATGTCTGACACGGCCGTTGCGTTGATGGCGCTCGTTTCTCCGCATCGAAATCCTGGGTAAAAGTCTCGCCTTCTTTCTCGAGGCTGTTTGCTCGTTTTTTCGAGCGCGTCGATCGATACTGCAGAAACGAAGCCGTGGCTTGGCGATGAAGTGGGAGAAGGGAGGAACTTTGCGATAGGATCGTAGAGTTTCAGATCAATCGGCTTAGGTTTACTTCAGTTTACTCTACTTCGATCAGATTTTGTCGTCTATTGAGTCGTCGAGGTTGTTAATCCAAGATTAATGACTTCAAAGCTTCGCAAGTTTCGATCACGTGAAATTGCCAGTATTCCGTTGAACGGCTCGATTAACTTCTTCCACCGGAGCTATTAACGAAGCGAATAGAAAATTGTCGGGACGATATATTAACGCGAACTGTACGGGTCTCATAATTGCGGGATTAATCGAGCCGACACAAGCGTCCATTAAATTGTCGATACACAAAACTAATTACAAGGAAGTCCGCGAGTCCGGTGATTTATCATCGGCGGCATGCTCGTTAATTCCCGTTTCCGTCGCCTGAAATTTCACGCGACGCAAATGAAACGGGGAGGGGGGGACGAGTAATCCGGTTAACGCGAAAACTCCTTGGAAACGTAACGAGCGTCGGATATCCTCGATAATTGCAGCCATCCCGCTGTCTTAATTTATTATTTCCCTCCGTGGATGCGCGTAGAATAGCCCCGCCGAATAAATCGGTTCTGTGCGCCGTGCAATTACGATTAATACGGCCGCGAAACGAGTTCTCGGGACGAAGACCAGCATCCAGGTTTCGTGTTTCTTGCCTGGTGCCGGGTCTACGAACGAATTCGCGTTTCGACGAAAATCACGGCTTGAGAGAGAGGAAGAGAGGGATGTAGCCGGGTTTTTTGATTGTTTTCTAGCGGCGCGGTAGCGGCGGGACGTAAATGAAAAGGCAAGCTTATTGTAACGCGGTACCTAATTTCGGTTAATTGTATATTATTACGACAGGCTTGATCCTTGTCCACGGAAATTTGCGGGCCGGTCAGGCGTGCGCAGGAACGCGCATGACCGCGCTTGCGTCGACGAGCCCCGTGCAAACGGGCCGCGGCATTTTATTCTCGCGGATCGGGCCGCGTAATTGAAAAATGAACGACACGGATTGAATTAATGGCCTGATATTTATCGTGTAAATTAACGCGGATGAGAATCGCGTAATAAATCGCACGTCACGTTACAGTATAATATTCTCATCGTTTTCGATCGCGGAACGCTCGATGGCTGTGAGTCGACACAACGTCTGGATTATCATGCGCGCGATCGAGTTTCATTGACTGTCTAGCTGGAATACTCGCTGGAGCGACCCTTGAGCTTGTAAATCGTGCTGGTGAACAACAGTAGCGATCGGTGCCACGCCGTTTCAAGTCCGTGCATCGCGTTCCGCCGTGCAATTTTATGGTATAATTAAATCCTGCTCGGAATATTTCGCATTTCTGCAAAGCCATCGACGTCTCGCGAAACTGGTTCGAACGGCAAAGCGAATCGCTCCTTCAGCTGTCTCGAAGTTTCAAAGATGTAAAACCAATCGCGTGTAGCATCGATTTCGTCGCACGGATTCCTACCGCGTGGCTCTTCGCGGATAGAAGATCGTTCAACCCCTTCCCGATGAATATCTTCCTCGGCTCGTTCTCTCGGTCATCGATGATGACGGCAAAAAGCGAGTAATTACAAGCGCCATTCCAATCGTGGAAACAGCGTATAGGAGGCAAGTTTACGGCGGCAGGCCACCATTCTAGAAATCAATTTACCTTTTTTCCATGCTCGATCTCTGTTACCCGCCGACAGCTGCGCGGACGACTTGATAATCCGTTGGAGATAAGATCGGCCGTCCGGACTCGCGGTGATTGCGAGCCTCGTGAATCGTACGAGCCGAGGTGAACGTTTCCCACGACCCAGCGAATTCACCGCCGGATTCTATGCTCCCTCGTGGGTAGATGCGCGCAAAAATCGGTTCCGATTCGACTTCGCTGGATGAAGATCATCGCGAGTACCCTACGTCCTCTTCGTTCAGTCGTCTACTTTTTACGTCGACGGTAGACGTAGACGGTAACAGGTGGTCCCTAACGATTCTAAGCCACGTTACACTTCGGTTCGACCATGCAAATGAACCTTCCTATCGGGGCGCTACGAGTATCGGAATCGCGGTCGCATTTTGCAATTAGCCTGGAATGCAACAGGCAAGAAAGAAGGGAGAAGAGAGGGTAGCGAGAGGCTGGAGGTGACACAGGGAGGAATGCTCGAGGGTCGTAAAACCGCGAGACGAGAGGTGGTCAGTACAGCCGGACAAGAAGGCCTCGAGCCGACTTCTTCGAAACTCCTACGCGCGGGCATTTCCCAATTTGGTCTTCGAGTGCTCCCGAGCTATCCCGTTAATCGTGCTCGCTATCGGCCCGCCTAACCATTACCGAGCATGTGCCCCCTCGATGCTGGAAGTTAATTGCTGGTCGAACGTACAGGACGCTTCAAAGTCTCGTTGATCGCTTGTGACGTGAAATTCAATGCGAATTCGAAGTTTCGTCTGAAAAACTGGTTTTTCATTTCGCGTTTCATAAAACTCGATCTTCGATAGCCGAAGGTGAACTCCTCGTATTCTCTCTGGATTCGATGATTTTGTATGCTTCGAACGGCTCGGACGCCCGACGATCTCGAATCGATTCTTGGTACGCTCGACGTCCGATACATCGTAAGCCTCATTGAACGTATCCTTCCAAAGTTAGGATCCACGAACCGGTTCCGTTCAAATTAGAGGCTTGTGCAACGTTCCTTACATACCTACACGGCGTACAGATGTTCCCTGCAGACGCGTGCAACGTCTAAAAGTTCGCAAAAGTTTCGCGAAACGAGTCTTCGTGTCGAAGAAAATAACCAGTAGCTTCTTTTTGAGACAGGAATAATCTCCGAGCAGGGCTCGAAGGCTATTGCAGATTCGATTATTCATTACAGCGAAGCCTGCCATAATCAGTGGACAGAGGTAATTTATTTATTCGACAGCTGTATTAAACTGGGCGTTATCGCTATTACCCCTTCACGGGGACGCATTGAGAAGTCCTAGGTAATTTATTAGACGAACAAAAATTCACCGCGCGTAGGCACCACGTATACATTTCGAAACGGCAACTTTTCCCGCGCGACGCTAACCACCCGTTTCGTCAACGGAACCGGTTTACTTTTCCCTCGATGGGGCGCGCTCGATAAATCAATCTCGCCGCGGCCAGGAGAACGCCGTCTGGCAGGACCCAGTCCGAGCTACCTGTCGGCGGATGTTTCAATTTGTAATCGGAAATATCTACATTTATTATGCGATCCCAAGTTGTGCGTTACATCCGGCGAGGACGATGCGCGCGGACGGCGCCGCTCGATGCCGAGGTATTAATCATCCCTTATTTAATTCAGGACCACTGTCGAACCAGTTCTCTGGAATCCGTCAGCGACGTCCTTAGCCTGGCGTTCACTTTGCGCCTGCTACCATTTACGACGATCCTTGTCTTTGTCCTATCTGGTACTCGCGCTGTTAATTAACACCGTGTCGCGTCTTCGATAAAAGTTAAGTAATTTTTTCGCGGTACTTCGAGAATCTTTTCTCTAAACCGTTTTCAAGGTGGTGTTAGCTACCATCCAATGGTCATGGACACGCTCGTGCAACCATCCACTGTCCGCGTGGCACGCAATATGTTAATCGAAGAAATTGGCCTCTCGTCCCGCGTTTTTGGCCGGGTAAAAATAAACAGACGGACCTTGCCTTCGAGCCTCGCCGAGTGGAAGCTCGAGGAGCCGCGTAATTTATCGCGGCATTAATTTTACCAGATTTCACGCTCGAACGTGTGACTTTATTGCCGCGCGGGACTGGGTCATTATGCGGCCGGCCCGCTCAACTTCTCCTTTTAACGCGGCCAACTTACGAGCGCGATTCCGAGCCTGTATCCGCGGCGCTGATTCGCCTGTTGCCGTTGCGAAATTTACAGGTCTCTTTCCGAGTTTAAAAGGTTACCGAGCGGGCCGTTTTTTGTGGGACAGGTTCCTCGAGTTCGGATGGGAACGTAGATAGGAAATGAGAGACGGCGTTAATTGTCCCCTCGTACCTCTATTGCGTCTTTAAGCAAATGCAACGCGTCGTTAATTAAACTAATTGGTGGCTAGCACTGTACTTTTTAATTATTCTATTACCAGCAACTAGTGCGTTACGTTAAATCGCATTCGTCTAAGTTAGAGATTGTTCCCACTGGCTCCGATACTCTATGCTTCTTAGGCGCTATTCGAATTTATGTCAGACCGCCATATCTGTCGTGGAACGTGCTACCACGTCTGTTTGTCAAAAGGAAACCCTTGAAACCAAGAGTTTCCCGATAGGAGTTTCCTGCTAGGGTCTGCCCTATAGATTATCCACTTCTGTCGAAGCCTCCATCGATAGGGCCATATTTATGTGTCCTTTGTTGACAAACTCCCAGACAATTGAATCCAAAAGAAACCTCCCTTAACGTTCGTTCAACATTTTTATCTCTACCGCTTTAAAGATCCCAGAGAAAGCTTCTCGAACTTGCGTGCAAAAATATAACCGCTCCAAGAATAATTACTCAGAAAAGTACGATCAATGCTATTGCATATCTAACTCTTCTTTCGTTCTTTACCTCGCGAACCTCGTCGATACGAGCATCGCGATAGAAACCTCAACGTCCACGCGGTGCCTTGAACCCGACACTTATACTTTCCCTAACAAGAAAACCTATCCGTCGAACGCGCGGCCATCGACTCGTCACAATAAACTCTTCTCCTCGCCAATTACCCGTTCGCAATTAACTCGCGGTCATCCTTCATGCGCCCTCGACGTGGAACTATTACCGGGGCGATCTCGCTGTCGCCATACGTAACCGTTCGAGGGGCGAAAAAACGCGGACGCCGTATAATTCCGTGGACGAAACCCGGTGCACGATTCCGTGGCATTGTTCGATGCTTGGATCCGCTCGGAGGGGAATCGTGATCGTCCGTCGCGGGTACGCTCGGTGGTGCGCGCTCTCGAAAAAGCCGAGCGAACAACGCCGGATAGGAGAAAGATATCGCCGTGGCGGAGAGCATTCTGCCAACGACGTCCGCGAGCATCCAGGCCGAAGGTTAACTCGTTCTAACGTTCGAGCAACCACGGAATATAGATGCTCGGTACCGTTCGCCGCTTCATTTCCTTGAGTTATGGTCAATTACAGCTGCCTTATCTTGCCTGGTCTTGGTCCACGACTACCGTCCCCGTGGCCGCCACGGACAGGGATAATCTACCGGCTGTACCTTCTGAGAAAACGTACGCTGGCGCTCTTCGAACAGTGGTCTCCCACTTTCAAGGTTCTCACGCGTTCGAAATCCTCTCGCGCGTACCTCTCGCGAAGGGGTCGTTTCGATGACGCGTGGGCGGACGTTGGCCGGACCGGACGCGTCAAACGCTACCACGGTCCCTATCGACGTTTTATGCCAGTCGTTAGAAGTTAAATTACGATATTGCGTCCAGTTTATTTTAAGCCATCGTGCACGTAGGCACG
This sequence comes from Xylocopa sonorina, assembly GCF_050948175.1. NCBI lineage: Eukaryota > Metazoa > Arthropoda > Insecta > Hymenoptera > Apidae > Xylocopa > Xylocopa sonorina. Next base: position 5,561,168 of record NC_135197.1, on the reverse strand, counting down.
TTGTGTCCCTTGCAATTCTAATCATATCGCAGGTTTTATGTTTATTTATGAATACGGGACGGTTGACCGTGTAACAAGACAGAGTATGCAGGAAGATTGTACCCTGTATGAATTATTAATATGCAAGGTTCGTTACTACGCGCGCAGGTATCGTTACTAAGAAATAGCGTACAATTGAACTCCGATGCTAGCATCAAATCACACGGACCTTTGCACCCCTGTACAGTTAACCGTACTGTTCGTGCCTTCATTTCAGGCGAATAACGAAGCGGGGAAGAAAGATCCGCGAAGCGAAAGAATAGGAGGAAGGACGGAACGGTCTCGTTATCAAATTGGTTTACGTTCTACACGGTTCGCGTGACTTAATGTCCCGCGCTGAACGAATATTCGTATCCCATTACGGAAGGAGTCTACAGGGACGGTTCTCGAACAGTGCCGGCCGATCGTTCGCTTCCTAATCCAGTTGCATGCGCCGCGGGTGAATTTTCGTCACGCTTCCGCGGTCGTCCCAGGGTTAAACGAGATTGCAACGCGAGCCCCGCGATAGCTTCAATTTCGTTCGAGCCAATCGTGATCCCCTTGATTCGCTCTCGTGTCTGCCAGCCGTTCGTCCCTCCTCGGACGTAAATGAACGGGCGCTGGGCAAGTTTCCCGCGACGGAACTTTTGTTTATCGGGGATTACATTGCGGAAATGACGCGCGGCCGGTGGAAACGTGGGCGGGCGCGTCCGCGATTGTCCGAGCGTTTTGCTGACGCACGCGAAACTTTCTTATCGAAGGGTTGCTACGTGGCTGCGGCTGGTTCAACGAAAAGGGAAGCGTATGCAACTTATGATCCGGAAGAATCGGGAGCCACCCGAGTTATCCGATTTCTTATTTCAACGTCGTATCGCCTCGCCGTCACCGTGGCGTGTCCGGCGTTAAAAAAAAAATTGCATGAAAACTTTATCCGCGTCCTGGAAAAAAGTTCCGTTCGGCGAACGGTGATTCCGCGAAGGGATGAAGCCCCCGAGGATTTACACGCGACCCGCCGTTACGTAAAACAACGTGTACACGAGTTTAAAATTACTTGCCTCCACCGAGGTGCTCGGAACTTTCGATTTGATGCCCCGCGCGGTAACGAAATTCCCCTCGATAACTCTCCAACTTATTACTTCGCGGTACTTTATACCGCTGACGTTTCACCAACATCGCAGCCAGCTTCGTCATGGGTCCGCGCCGATATTGATGCGCATCTTACGGTTATCATTTATTCCGGGTTATCTATGCGCCCGTCACGGGTCATCGATCACTGGTCGGGGTCTTTAATTGGCCAGATCAATTAAAAATGAATGGACGTTGCACGGGATAGCGTTTAAGTAATGGCCATCGCATTCCTGGCTGCTATTAAAACGTTCCATTAATTTCCATGTGTTCTTCTCGACAGAGATTGTCCGTAGACAAAGTATCCTTCTTTGAATTATATTTCAATTAATCGAATAGCATTTCGTGTCCATACTATCGTCCATTTAGTGTCATTATCTAATCGCTACGTGTTACGTGTACACTACTATTTATTATATATTTCATCGTGAAAGAGAAGATACTTGTGCAACACCGCAACGACAGTTTCGTTTGGTATTACAAGTTTCTATAGTCACTCTTCCCACGATCCTCGCATTGCAGCAAGCAGACCCTTGGAATCTTACTTTTCTGGCATGTTTGCAACGACGTTGCAATGGTGAACGAGGCAAGTGCAACAATATATTTATCCAACGGAATACACGGGACCGCCATTGCCGTGACGCTTGTTCCTAAGAAACGGAGCCGGTAGTAACGCGAGTTTCCACCACTAGTTACCAACTGAATCGTCCATGATCGACTGTTCCCTCAACGGGCAGAATTTACATTCACGTTCCACGCTATTCGAACGTTCGCGCGCAGATGTATGCGATCCATTCCGCGCCGATGTCTGACGTATTATCGCCACGAATTGATCGCATTAATCGCTTGTAGGTGATTACCGTTAGCTGGACGCTTTGCTCTTCGATCGCTATCCAGGTCAAGGAATTTCCTCCTGGTCTCGACCCCTGTAACGTTCGTTAATTCCAACCGACAAATCTGCAATTCCCTTATTTCATCCCTCTCGAAATGGTGATAAATACCAGTGTTACTACTACCGTGGTTTACCAACGGAACACTGGTCGCAGTTTACCAGCACATCGTACGTCCATTGGTCGGCCAGAAAAAGCCGTAGTCAAATATTTCAGCGATTCGAGGGAATATGAAGAATTATCGCGCGCCATCGTCCAGGGTCGGCGGCAAAGCGTAGCGCGCTGAAAATGAGTAATCGTTTTTCCATACTGTCGATGCATCACACCCCCTGGAATGTGAAGTGCACGGTGGGCTGTCACGCGTCGGTTATAGGTGAATTCCGGTGCGCGGACAGCGCCGGAGGAAAAGCCCATCGTACTTATTTTTCGCGCCGATCGATTTACACAGTCGCGGACAGCCGCGACGGGACATCGCAGACAACGCGTCAGCCTCTGTGTCGCATTGTCCGCGTTCTATCGTCCACTCGATCTTACCCCCTCGTCCCTTCAGATTCCCACTGGCACGCAGCGCCCTCGTCCCATCTCCCTTCGTCGAATTTGTTGCTCGTCGTACCGTTTAATTTCTCCCATGACTGGACGTGGAAACGCGAGTTGAACGCGTCAGTCTCTGCTCCCTGGAAATTCCTGCGCCTCGAGCACGTCAGCTCGTCTTTTCCTCGTGTTCCTTGGAAGTTATTCGGTCTGCACAGTGGCTGAGGTGAATTAGGTGATTCTCAGCGCGGCGCTTCGGTCGTGTCTAATAAAGAGTCTTGCGCTTGTCGTTCTCCACCCTTAAAAAAAGAGTAAGAATCAGTTCGATTATTCGTACTGTATGTACGCGCCAGGCATGTATCAATTACATAGTTCGTAAAATTCATTAAAAGCAAACACGACGCTCGTGCTGGTAATCTGGAAACTATTTACTCCCATAATTTACGTGAAACGAGCATCCGGGGCTCTGCCTGCGCGCGTCATTACAGCGGGTAAAGGGTTCGGGGGCGTAACGGTCTCGAGCCTTTGTTATTATTAAATAAACAAATACGCGTACCTTGGCGTAATCACTGGTATTATTTAAATAACCCTGACTCGGTGCGCACCGAAATTGCTCAAAAGTAGTCTGCTCCGGATAACTACCGATAACTACGCGGTTTATAAACAGAGCCATTAAAAGTGGGCTGAAAAGTGGAAGAGATCGATGGTACGCGTACAGTACAGAGAGCAAACGATCGCCAGTTCGTGACCTCGATACAGAGAGAATTTTCTTCTCTCTCCCTTGTTTTCAGTTCGTTTCTTTTCAAGCGGGTTATTGAAAGAATGATCGCGCGACGAGGAGAGTCGGAATAATGTGTTAATCGGGTGTTCGGCTCTTCTTATGCAAAGCAGCGCTCGTTAAGGCGAGATATTCACGGGTACAACCTCGCCCGATTTGTTTCAGAGTCGTGAGCCCTCCATATTCTGGCGCCAGAAAACGCGTCGTGTCGTGCGACGAAAAAAAGAGAGGGTACAGGTTGTCGCGTTACACGATACGTTGTTAACTAGCTGAAATATCGCGCGTATTAATTTTTATAACGCGCGGACGGTGCAAAAAACTGGTTTCGTGATACTCTCTGCGCGCGCAGATCAATCGAAATCACCGGCGATACGGATACGATTTTAATTAATCGCGAACGATGCACGAGAATATAAATTGGTAAGTCGAGGGACAACCATTTTTTAATCTTCCTTGGTAATCGGGGTATAAATTTGCAATTTTCCGATCCATCTGTTGTGCATTCGGTTACTCTCGTTCTCTAAATTTCGGTCGTAATTCTCCAGATGAATTTAATTAAAAATTTTGCACGTCTCGAGTAAGGTTTATTGCTCACTTCGCGCGTTTCTATTTGCAACCTTTCTGGACAGCATTGAAAGTTTTTAGTAGCCAATAGAAATCTTTCCTCGTATAGCTCGGCGATAATTTCCGTGGAATAAAGGGAAGCAATAACTATCATTCCAGTGCGCCTTTATTCTAAAAATATCCACCAACTGCAGACTTTAACGCAGGCGCTAAGTTAACGTAACACCTTTGGGTGTGAGTACGCTATAAAAATGTCTTAAATCATAAAACGTAACGACACGAGGAGTATACACGATCGGTAGCTTTGCGAGCGGACCAAGTCTACCTCGTGACACACTAACCAACGTCGAGGTATATAGTTTCTTATAAGACTTAGTGTTCCATGCTCTGAATCACCGAGTGTGCAAAGGAGCCTCAGGCTTTCTTTTGATTACTGGTAACTTTATTCGATTCTAATTACATGTATCAAATTTATTATTGCATAGCAACTGGATTTCTTCGAAGAAAACGAATAGTAAATTCATTTTCACCAGGAATATTTTTATAAGAAATGCGATACTGGTGGATGAAAGATTAAGTCTTTGCCAACATGGTCATTATAATGATGAGAGAACCTCCGATTTCATTCAAAATGCATTGGTTGAGTGGTTTATCCTAAGCTAACTTAACGTTCTCCTTTTGTGACTGAATCCCAAAATGTCCCAAAGCAATAAAATGATGAGAGCTTTAAAGTGTATGCGTAAGAAGCGCGCAAAGTGGTGCCGCAGTGTGCTATTAGACTAATAAACCTTTAATATTCTATTGCCTGGTACGAATAGCTTTACGAGCACGTTAACTCACCCCTTTATTACGCTACCTTCCGTTCCACGTTGGAAGCTGCGTTTCCACCCGTCGAACTCCCGTTTCCCTCCGCTTCAATCCCTTCGCGATCGCGGCGAACTTTCGAGATTCCCTTCCGAATCGAGACAACAGGACGACGACGCGTGACCCACTAAATTCAGCCGCTTAACGCGATGAGTTTTCGAGAAGCGATGACGCGATCCACGAATAGCCGCCATTCCGCGGAAACACGCCGCGGAATGGTCTAAAATAAACGGACAATAAAGAACCGGATAATCTGGATATATCTGGTGTGTCCTCGATGCAAACGAGATGCCATGTTACTAAAAGCGGATGCGTTTCACGGATACCCTGCATCCCGTGTGATATCCCAGTCGAGGGTGTTTGTGTTGTCGAATCTTGCGAAGCCAGACTTCGCGGAGTTTGTCGATAACGGAGGACTCCCAATTCCAGTTCCTCTCTCTCGATTTACCCTGCGAAAAAGGATTGTCGAACAAAAGGTGCGATGTATGTAAAAAAAAAAAATACTACATCAAAGTAGAACAGGCCCACCGTAATCAGACCTAAGCAACCGCATCGCGTGCACATCGCCCGTTTCTTCCACGAATCCACCGCGATCCCCGCTCAAGAGGATATTATTCATCGAAACACCTGTTGCCACTGGATCCCCTGAAGCACCGACCGCCAAGCTCGGTGGTGGAACAAAAAACGAGCGCCGAAGAATTCGACTACCCTCGCGAACATTAACGCGTCCACTAATTGGCCCAGCCAGAACAGGCTGCGGAGCAGCTTCTCGGGTCCAGTTATCCGATATCGATCCACAAGAAGGACCCAGGCGCCTCGAGCTACATTAACTCGACCGATCAAGTGTCCGCTGACTCATCAAAGACGCCCTACAGGCACCACTGAGTCTGTTTTTTTTTTTTCTTAACCCCGGCCAGGTGCAGCGCCACGAGGCTCAGCGACCCGCGAATTTCATAGCCCCGACGAGTACGCGAGTACACGAGAGCCCAGATTCAGAAGACCGCGCGAGCGGAGGGACGGAGAAAGACCAGTGGTCTGGCAGCTTGGTTGTTTTATCCGGTTTTATTGGCTCGACCGCGACTGGTGGTAGCAGCCGGACAGGCGAAGCCAGCAGTTTCGTTCGCCGGCAAAGCAGAATCGCCCATGGGCCGCGGCGCGTACACACGCGCAAAGCCATATGTCATGTCGGGCCGTTTAATGGCCTTTTAATACTACCTCGCGAGCGGCAAGTATCCCCACCCGCCTAGGTGCCCGGGGATGGTACCATCCTTTGAATAGGCGCCTCCGAGGTGCGTCCATAAAGGTGGGCCGACGCGGCTGCCACGGAAAGTCGTGCCGCCACCACTCGGCGACTCCTCGGATTCCTGAGTGTCTGTGTCATCGATTCGGCTCCTCGCAACCTCGTAAACTCCTCGAGTTTGACCCTAGAATGGAGGCGAGGCGGGATTTCTCGAGCGTGCGAGATTATCGCGATCGAATTTGCACGTGATAAATCAGCGGACGATTGTTCGTTGTCAGATTGGATTGGCGATGGGTTTTGTATCGATGGATTAGGGTTTTGTTAAATAATATGTATTGTTGTTAAAATGTTGTCGTAGATATGAATGAACGGAAGAGCGTGGGGTTGATTCAGGAATCCGTTGCGCGAGAGGAATCTGGACGCTACGATTTTTATGTCAGACCGTCGCCATTGACCTTTCGCCACGTCCAGCATAGTCGGCCGCGTAAAAAACGCGAACTTATTTCGCTGTTTCGCATCTGATGTCGCTTCTTACGAGCCTCCCAACGGTGGAAACCTGCTTTAGAGTGTTCGTAGCCGAGATGCAAGATTTTTGGGGGATGCGTCGGCTGAATTATCGAGCGGACTCCTCCGTCGCCTCCTCTTCCGGTGTCTCGCGAGGATCTCGCGCGTTTGCCGTAGCGCATACGCGTTCGTTTTGAAATTTCATCTCTGTTTCGCGCGACTTACGCAAGTTTCCTGCTCGATTAGACACGCATGACCACCCGCAAAAATGACAAGTATCGCGGCTAACGGTCGGGCCAAGAAAACTTGCAGGTCCAACTTATCAAATCTTCTTATGTTGCCGGAAGATGCACGGACGATTGCGTTTTTGCGTTTATATCAAACGAGGAGGCATAGCTTATCATTTTATTGCGCATATTTTCCGTACGCGTTGCAGATGAACGTAGGCGTATCTAGACGAGATCTCTGCTGTTTTATAGAGTCCCGTTCCGGCGAAGAATGCGAAAACGACGCGCAAGAACTCGGAATTTTATAACATGAATATTTCTATCGGTTCTATGCGCGCAGGTTTGCTGCCACTTCCATTACGTTCGAGTTTATCTGATAAATCGTATCCTATTCGAATTGAAATTAACATTTGCTTTCTGTTGTATTATTTCTCGACATTCTCCACTTCCATTCGAGAAGCTGGAGTCTAAGCTTAAAATACTGTTGCCCATTTCCAAGCATATTTCTCTATACTACAACTATGCTTTCATTCCCCGGTGCTGGAAGTCGTGCACAACTCGGTCCGCACCAACGTGGCGGCGGGGTTTGCAACGCAGTGGTCGTGGTTACGATCAAAGAAAAAGGAGCACGGAGTGGCCGCCTTTGTTCTCCGCGAAATTCCAACGAAAGCGAAATGTTGAGGGGCCGTCTAGCTATTTTGCTTGCCCCTAGCTGGTTAACTTACTCGTCAACGGACCCGGTCGGCCACTTCAGGACATTTCCGACATCTAAAGAGGGAGTGTCTTTCACTGTACGCCGTGCCTCGAGGATCCTGGCCTGTTTAATGCAAACGCATGGATTCGTTTGTTCCGCGGGACATATTCTTCCAATTAAGTAAAAACTCCTTCGATCGTTGGAATGCGAGCCGATCGAGGGCTTCTAAATATTCATCGAACAAAAAAAAGGCCAAGTGCATACAAGGTTTTGCGGATAAATTTCTGAAGAGAATGCGTCGATTCGACTGTCGTCGCAGACACAGAGTTATCACTGTTAGACGAAATAAAGAATTTCTTATGGTTTTCCTTCAATTTCCATCGCATCGTTTCGAATACCAGCGAACCGTAATAGGCAAGATAGAAAAATCGATTTGCGAAACTGGTGAACTCGAAAAGTTCACCAAAGGTTCGCGTTCGAGGATGATCGTTAAGTCGCTAATGGCCGGATCTCCTGCCTATACGTTGAATTATTCATCGGCTGATCGATGGTTTTTAATTCCGGCCGATTATCGTACGAGTGGCGTTCTCTTGGTCGTAGAAACTCGAATCGTATCGTCGATTCAGAACGAGATTCAGCCCGCTACCTTACCGATGAGAGCTGAAGACGCTTCTGCGTCACGTAGGAGATAGCAGCACTCTACTCGTGTTCGCCGCTGGTGATCATCAAACCAGTTGCTTGTTCCATCGTTACAACGGACAGGGGGGGAAAGAAAATCGAACGAAACGTGCCCCAAGTTAAATGGGAAAAAGAGAACGATGGATTCCAATTTCGACGGGGCGATATTATCCTTTCAGATCGGAGGATATTTGAGATTAACAACGGAGATATTGTAAACCGGAAAAACCAGAATGGCCGCGCGATCGTGAAATTCGTTTTGCGTACGCGCTTTACATCAGCGCGGTTGCACGAAAAAGGAGGAGAGGCGTAGCTTTTTCGCAGCTCGAATTCGATACAGCCGAGGGAGTTTTTATGCGCCCCGTAAAATTGCCCGATTGTATCACGCCTCTTGACCTCGAACCGTCAACTTAATTAAGGGTTATTATCCGGTGCAATTTGCATACTCCACTCGGTTAATTTCGTGATTAATTGATAACTGGAGCAGTTTTGCTTATGGTTATCCGCAGGAACGTGCGAACGACGCTTTACGAAACGATTAACATCAACGCGGTCGTTATCACTGGTTTACGAGAACAACTATGGTCGTAATACGCGTATGCATATGAACACTTTACAGCTACTTAAAGTAATTTGCTTGCCCTGCCGAGGTTCCAGTAATAATCATCCGTTTCATACGTTCGAGACCAAACAAAACACTAATTTCACATTTTATTAACAGCCGCTCGTGTAAAGTGAAAAGATCGAGGTATCTCTGTCCGCGTGGTGCAAAAACACGATCGCGAGTCTCTATTCCTGCATCTAGATTTTTCATTTTGTACGTATTAATGTTAGTATACATATTTTCGTTGTATCATTATCCGAGATTAGTAAAAACGAAGCAGTGTCCCCTTCGTTGTAATTCAAGTATCGTGTACTGTATTCTTTTCATCGCGTGTTTTACTTGTCGTTGGAACCCGGTGTTTTAATCACCGGTATAAATCCATACGGTGGCGTGCAACCCCTGGTGCTGTTCTCCCCGCTTCTATTCGACGAGCCTTTCCTTCTTCTAACAGGCTTCGGTGAATTGCTGCATTTTAAAATGAACTTCGCCTCGGCTATCAGCTCTTCTTTAAAGGAAACCTGGAAAAGGTTTGCGCAATTTATCGCGTACACGTTCGCTCGACGAGAATCAAATTGTTTCGCGCCCTTCGCGAAGGGCGCGATTCTAAAAATCGCATAATCGTTATTACGTTTTCTCGTATCGATGTACAGCCAACTTCCCACAGTAACTCCATTATGGTGTAGAAGAATGACGCGGCAACGCCTACGGTTAATACCAAGAACACACCACCCACATTGTCGAGATCGAGTTCCTCCGCCGCACCCCCGCCACCGTCTTCCTACGTTTTATGCACACGCCATTATATAACATAGACATTTTACAGCCATCTTATCTCGTTCCATTGATACTTTTATCTATACGTACTCGACACTTTCCACCTCCGCGTTTCTGTGTCCACCATTTTTTCTTCAACTCTGTGAGCAAGCCGCTTTGCTGCAGCCTCAACACGGCAGTGTTTAACGCGTGACGATAGATCGAGTCTGAAATAACACCATTCGTATGAACAACGAAAAGAAGAGAGATCCCAAGTTTTATCGTTCTATTTTTCGTCACGCACGCTATTGGAATTTATTAATAAAATAATTAATGCGAGCAGCGATTCTGGCCTTCTGCATTTCCCAACTGGACGGTCACGCAGTAGAGTAGACAGAACCGCTGTTAATCGGTCAGCCACGCTACGCGCATTTATTACTACTAGAAGAACAGATTCAGAACCAGTGCAGCGTGTTCCTGCGTATCTCTGGGACGACTCACTTTTCTTCATGGCAATTCCATAACCCTTCGCATCGAGAAGTCCACCGATCTGCGTCACGTTGCAATACCTCTCGGTGATGTACTCGATCGAGCTGGATTCCATCAAAAACGCATAATTCTCTAGGAGCACCTTTCTCAAGCCAGCATCGTTGTCCGGTGGCAGCAGCTCCTTCTCGTTTGCCTTCATGTAGTCGTACATCTCCTTGTACGTCGAGTAGTTGGAATCCTTGGAATGGGCATAAGTCTCTCAAAAAACTGGATTAGAACAAACAGCTCCACGGTTTCTTTGTCCGACGCTCGTCGGATTAATAAGCGACTCGTTGGAGGCGGATGAGCAATGCGCGAACGATCGCGGGGTTCAATTTAGTTTCTGGTTATTCGATTTTAGATTTTTATATCGTATTTTAGGGACTGCTTTGGGATTACTTCTATCTAGACTTTTAAGGTGTTACTTATTATTAAAATTATAGGGGGACGACATGGAATCGTTAATGAGAAAAGCTTACAGGGGGAGCTGATACGTGATCTGCGTAAAATTAAGGGAAGCGTCTACGTTAACGTCTATTCAAATCGCTTAGAGCTAGACGGTGGCACTAATTTAAAATTGAAATATCCCTTACATTCGTAACAAATATATCGGGGACCTGTAATCATCCTGCAAATTTCGGCGATACCGACAACTATTTTGTCAATTCTCAATCTGCCGTATATTAGGTTCTCATGTGATAATGTGTGTACGCATATCGTTTACAAAATGACACCTACTCTAAAGAAGATTAGCGTGGATCCCCCCGCTTTAGCACCGTATTTGATGGTCTTCTTCTTTGCTAATTCCTCGATGTTCGAGAAAGGAGATACCACAGTTTCGACGGTTAAAAACGCCGCCAAATTGGCCGTGTAGGATGACACCATGATGAGACAGAAAAACCACCAGGAAGCAGCCATCATTCTTGTCGAAAGACCTCTGAATAATAAAAATATAGTATCAATTAAAATCGATCGTCGTTTGCATTATTTAAGAGTATTAAAATCCACTCACATGGGAGCAATCTCGGAACCTTGCTGCATGATACTACCAATAGTGAACCACAGTGAATTTTTAAAGGTAAACTGATTCTCGAGCTCCTCAGGCTCCTCGATGCAAGGATATGGATTGTTCCACTCAGCTGGGCAAATCCTACCAATGATGTACAACAAAACGGACACAAATATATAGGCTCCGATTAAGTACCACCAGACACCAGCAGAAAATGGCGACAAGAAGGAGAACAAACTGGGTGGTGTTTTCATTGGCTTTTGGTACAAGATACTTATCCCTGTGCGAACAAACAGAAACGCAAATTATACAGGAACCGTCTTAACTGTTAGTATCTTCTGCCTGTTATAGAACTCGATGAAATGTTTGAATTGCACGAAAACTTACCCAGATTCATGAAAGGCGTCGTAAAATCTACCGCCCCCTCGCGTTCAGATGTTATAGTCAAGTCTGTGATCGCTAGATGGGCCTCCTGCAACACGATTGCACCAGAAGATTTATTTTAAACAAGATTTAACATTTTTCAATGAAACGTTTACTGACACCGCGGATTATCTTGCCCAGCATCCCCGTCCATTTTCCATTCACGTTCGATCCGTACACATTGTCCCCTTGCACTTCAAAGGTATAATTAAAGCCAAGCATCTTGCTCAGTTCTTGAATGATATCAATGCCAAACCCCTCGTAGCGTTCGTTTCCGGTCATCATGTCCGCTGATTCTTTTAACATACCATACGGATGGCTCTGCAAACGTGAAAGGTTGTATGAAGCTTTTAAAAAATATTTCACAATTTTCTAGCTCTGTATATTTACGATAGCGATCAAGACGATGAACGTTTTATTCTGCAAGCTTAACTCTTCGTCGGTCTTAGGGGGATACTGCTCCATCAGCCATTCCACGGTGTTCGTGCTGTTCCATATTCCGATCTTCTTCGGCCCTTGCTCTGTAACCCTTATGATGTCTATGCGAAAGTCACTGCGAAAACCGGCTGTGTCGAACTTGATCAAGCCCGACAAACCTTCCATCTCGCTCTGCGCAAAGTAATTCAGAACAACGTTCCTGTAGTTGTAATCGTCGATATTAAAATTGGAATATCGACGAACCTACCAGTCGCATGAAGTTACTCAGACTGTAACCGTGCTCCCAGCTTTGAGTACCGTTACAGGGTAATTGTTTCATGTCGCCTTTAATGGCGTCCTTTAAGCGTTTGAACGCTCTGGCGAACAGCTGCACAGCGTCGTACATGAGCGCTTGTTCGACGCGCAACTGAGACGGATTAGTCGAGCCCCATTCGTTTTTGTTCTTTTCTATGATGTCCGCTAGCCGAGGATTGTCCGGGTCAATTAAACGTACCCCGGTGAAATTCACTCCCGAAAATTGGTACGGCTCCAGGTCGATCGTTTGAAGATCCTGGCGAAATAATCGTGTTAATTACGCATACAGGATTGTCGATTATACAGTTAGCTGACAATTGAATATGTAATAGAAGTTAGATTACCAATGACGTTACTATAATCCGGTTCTTCTCCGACATAATTCCCACTTGCTGCGCCTGTTGCAGCACCGTTTCGAGTATATCGATCGAGCAATCGATAACGATGTTTTCAATCTCTGCCTCCTTAATTTTTCGCATAGCATCCCTGTAAAATCGAGCAGAGCGTGATTTAAATTGAAGATCGATAGCTTGAACAGTCGCACGTGCACACCTGTAACTCGGTCCAGTTCCTAAGTGGTACAAGAAGATCGCGTGGGATTTGACGTCCGGGCGTTCCAGCAAAGGATGGGTGCGGATCAAGCTGTCCGAGCCCTCGTACAATATTGCGAAATTCTTCCATTCGTAATCGGTTATGATTTGATTGAAGATCTGGCGGCACGTCAAATATTTCTTCGATTAGATCACTGGTTAAAGGAGCACTTGTCTGGTGATACACGTTCAACGAAACAATAACTGTAAATTTTCTAAATATACTGTTCGCGGAAAGTAGTGGAAATTGCTGGAGGCGAGGCGGGTATTTTAATTCGATAAAAGATTCACGTCGAAGTTTCTGCTATATTTCACCTACCGTAGACAGGGTTTCCGCGTGAGGATACAAGTTTATTCCTTTACCACGAGCTTGCATGGGCTCCCATTTGCCATAAATATGCGGTATTTCCATGGTGTCGCACATACTCTGCACGTGCTCCGAGGTGAACTTATTCTGGGGGCCAAAAATCGCGGCCACCCCCGTGGCCATCAATTTGCATACTGGATATTAAAAAATAAAGATCGATCGAATGGAACGCTGGATTGTATTTCTAATTACGGTTATACCTTCCTGCGACACATCGAACGGATCCGTGCCAACCTTGATGGAGTTAGCCTGGAGTAAGACGTTCATGAATTCCACGTTCGAAGACTGTTCTTTGTTCACCATATTTGCGGATATCTCGAAAGTGCGTTGAATCCCATCGTCATTGTCGAATAGTCCTCCTAGAAGAATTCCGTGAGGGCACACGTGTGTCTCCGGCTGGCGTTCTATTAATATTTCTGGAGCGCAAGTTGGAAACGGCGATGGGAAAAGTTGCGAGACAACTGCGAGAAGTGATCTCGATCGGGAATTTATTAAGATTCAAATGAAACCCAGTCGATAGTGGCGATTTGAAATATTTCCGTGTCCAATTGAACGCTCCGCGAGATGTATCGAGCGAATTCTCTTACCTATGCGAACTTTCCTCGGGAACCCCGTAACGCAGGAAAAGAAAATCAACAGGAGACACTTGACGAGCATCTTGCAATCGTTCTGTGTCTCGCAACGGTGGTAACAAAAGAACTGTACGTATTAAGAAATGTGTCGATCAGTGTTTCGAACAATCTCCAAATAAATTTACAACAGAATCGATTCGGTTGTGCTTGCGGGAGACTCGCGTGAAAGGCTCTTTTAATAGAAACGCAGAGAATACTTCCTCCGGTTAATGAATGTAAAAAAAAAAAAGACAGGCACGACTTTGCGTTTCGCACGACACATCGCAGCGATTCAGAGCGAATTTAGCCAATAAACATCCTCAACAAAACAGCGGGGTCAGTGGATCCGTCCGCACAATGGCCGTCGTACGGAGCCGCGATTAGCTTCAAAGACGGGCAGACGAGCCAACCGGTCGCGAATTTATTTGCAATAAGATCGCAACGCGCGTGGGATCCACGGTTCGAGCAGACCGCTGGGATTCGAACGGGCACTTAAACCGCGCGACGTTGTGTAAACCAGCCGGGAAGCATTTACACGATCGAATTCTCGGGCTCGCGTAAATATTTAGAATTGTCTAAAATCAATCCTCCAATATTGAGTCCGCCTATTTATTTGAAGGTACCGAAGGAGGCTTTTCGCGTCTGTCAGATTCACCCTCGACGCGTTCCGATTGATTTTCTTCCGGCCGTGGCTTTTGTTTTCGTACGGCAGGGTGGGCTCGATCGGGTATTCGATACCTTCCCGTTTCGAGCCTCAGGATTGTAAAAAGACTCGTCTGATGGAACGGTAAAGAATAGGGCGGGCAAAAATAGCGTTTCCAGCGAGGGTCGGGAATAGAGATCATTAAGGGACTCGATGGTTTATTGATGCTGTTCGGCTACGACGGGGCAATGTAAACTGTCTTGTGTACGTTCGTACTTTAAATCGTGCTGAAAGCGTTCAAGCATCTTTGAATAATCAAATAATCAGGCGAAATGGATTTCCATGAAAAATGGATACCTTTCGTGAAAGCAGGAGGAAACAAATCTCCGTGAAAATTAATCAATGGACAAGCACTTCGACGAAGCGTGATCGTGATCTCGAAAACGAATTGTTGCGCCCGAGATAAAAATGTTATTTCTCGATCGTCGACAGAAACGAGGACACGCAACGTCAAACGACAGCGCGACGTTGTGATAATTTTAGCGGGAACGATTTTTACAGCCGGGCTACGTTTTCTCGCCAGGAAACTCGTCGAGGCGCGATTTTAGTCGCGCACATTCGGATCGTCACCGCGGATTGTCACCTTGCCAAGCGCGCGCCGATCGCCGCGTTTCGCTTCCGTTCATACGATCCGTCGCGTGTCGCGACGATATCGCGTGCATCGATCGACGATCGCCAAGGAAAATCCATGGACGCGTCGCGACGATTGTCCCGCGTCGACGCGCCATGTTCGACGATCAAGATCGTTCGAAAAACTGCCGGAAATCTTCGAGTTATATTTAGACCGCGCTAGACCACTCTCTGTGACACAGTCTTCGTCGAATGGCATTTGACAGATTGCATTAGTAGCTTTCGAGAGAATCACGCTCGAGAGCGTCGATTTCCGAGAAGTGTCGTTTCGCGTGCTTTCCATTCTCGAGATTCCTGCGTCGCTCTATTAAAAGACAGAATGCCGTAATAGCCGCGCTAAAGATTATCTAGCCTCTGCAGGGTCGAATTTTCGGGGTACTTCAACCTTTGCGTATCCGCGAATGTGCGCTCGTGTCCTCTTCAAGCTCGAATCGTTGAAACGTGCCATCGAGCGGTGAATCGATCGGGTTTCAAACTTGGCGAAGCGAACGGATCGTTAGCGATCGATGGTGGATCGACGATTCGGCACAGATTCACGCGCGACACGGTAAAAGTGAGTTAAGTTAACAAGTTCTCGAAGATGCACACGAGGAGGACACTGGTACGTTGCTCGTCTCATGCTTCGAGCGCGAGGGTTAGAGGCGATGGCAGGCTGTTACGCGGTCAAGACGCGAAGCGGCAAGCGTGACTGGGATAAAGTTGTTATCTTTAAAATTGCGATTACACACGGGTCCGTTACCTGGAAGAGAAGTTTGACAAACCTGCGTTCCGGAACGAGCCCCGCGACATGCACTCTAATTCCGAACGCCGCTTCGCGAGTGCCTTTTCACTGCGCACACGCGGCCTCCCTACCAAGCCACTTGGATTCGTTTGTGCATTGTAACATGGCGGGCGACCGTCTCGAATTGAACTCATTATCGTTAGACAGACCGCGTCGACACATTTTCGACCGCGGCCATACTTTCGCGTGGAAATGCCGCTGGTTTTATGGGCGGAACTTGTGATTTGCTGGTTACACCGTCGCAGGACGCGTACAGGACGCCGCCCCGTGGTAGACGGTCGTTATCCTGTGAAATGGTGAGGCGCCAACACCGTTTTATGGAGGGAATTTGTCAGTTTTAGTGGTGGAAAGTTTACGAGACCGGAGAGGCGCGCGTTCGCCCGATGAAAAATAAGTGGTATGAGTCGTCTGACCCTTGATTAGAAGTGAACTTTTCGACGGGGCTTCTTCGATGCTCCCTTATCAACTTTCCCTATCGCTCCACTTCTACGTTTTACGTTAAAACGCGTAAATTGCGCGAGAGCCTCGGAAAAATGTTCATTTTCCAAGTAGCTCGCATTACTTCTAATTACTTTTCCGCAACTTTCGCATGTGATCTCATCACCGCTACCCCTTCAACAGAGGTAGACCTTTAGAGTGTAAAAGTTATAGGAATTTCTGAGAACGATGCTGCAGTCAACAGTGTTCCGCGAACGGTAGTTAAATTTGCCGTAAAAAAAAAAAAAAGAAGGAAGAGCGATGCGTGACACGAACACGACGTAAAACCAGAGCAAGCGGCTGTTACCTTTGATAGCGCGTTCACCTTCTTCCGGAAATGCGTCCTTTTAGACACGACTCGGTTTTTACAGCCACCTTTTCGAACGAAAGAATACTTCGCGGTGCGTTCCACGCTCGTATTACAAACGATGATTCAAAGACATGCATGAATACTTGTGGGTCACGAATTTTCAGTCCGCAATACTCATTACATACGTTTCACGTAGGTTCACGTATCGTTCTGAACCTTTATCTCGAGAGTCGTGACCGAGCAAGGAGGATTCTGAATGTTGACGAAACGTTCCACTTTACCTATCTATATATTTTTAATAGAGTAATTTTATCTTGTCTGGCATTTCTCCAATTCACGGTTACACGTGCAGTGTCCCTTTAATTCTCGAAAAAATAATTAGAGCTCGCTGGTGGATTTCCGGGACGCCAGACTCGAAAGCGAAGCGTTCGAGCGAAATGCGGAGAAAGGCGGGTCGGTTAAACGGATGAAAGATCAAGATGTGCAGGGTGAGCGTAGGTAAGAAGAGAGCGGAGCGGAGACGGCGAGGGGAGGGCAGAAAGAGCGTAAAGCACGCGGAGCGGTAGCAATGTAAATTAAATAGTTACGTCGGCGTCCCAGGAGCAAAGGGAGGGTAAGAGCCGTGGAACTTGGACGCATTAGTGAATTAGTTACGTTAGCGGTTTGGGATTTAGTTCTCTAATCAAGAGAACGAAGAGTGAAGGCTGCGGCAATTGATGTAAAAGTAGAACTTCCCGGGGACCAATTACGGTGGCCGTGGTTAAGGGCGAACTCCTCTGGCGTAATCAACGAGGGGATTATGGCGCGGGGTTAAGTATATTACGCGTGGAATAATTTTCTGACTGCAAATAGGAACGTTACACCTGGCGATCGATCGCGAGGTACACAAAGCAAACGTTTCAGGCGGGAGAGTTGGCCGATCGATGAGAAAGTTCTCGAGTAGCCCGTCTCGAGCAAGCCAGAGGGGCGGACGAAGAATTTTTCCCAATTAAATCATCGATGGCGGGGTGAATTATTAAATTCAATTAAGTTGACGAAATAAAGTAACAGCTCCCTCTTCGCTTCGTCCTTCGTCTGCAATCCGGCACGTTTACGGCGCCAGGCGAAATTGCGCTCTGGAATTTCCACTTTTTACTTCGAGAAGTATTGGACGTTTAACTCTGCAAATTACCGCGCGACTCTGCGAAGATTTTAATAAGTGTTTTTAAATTTCCTCGTATCTTGCGCGAGCATGGAACAATCGCGTGCAGTATGTTCGCAAATGAAGGATTAATAATATTTTATTCTCGTATGCAATTTACCCTCCCCCTTTGTCCCGTGGCGTTGAATACGCGCCAATTAAGATCCAAATGAAGGCATCTCTCTGAATTTCCATGGAAACGTTGCGAATGTTAAATCTATTCTCATAATTCTACATTCGCGTGGCATTGAAGTTAAATTAAGCGATCCGTATTCTTCACGTTAAACCGCCCTCGCCCCCCCTCGAGTGTACGAAAGAAAAGACGTCCAGTGAGAATTTACAGACGATGAGTTTATTCACGTTTAATATGATGCTCGTAGTACACTTTATGTAAGAAGTATAATCAATAGGCTCTTAACAAACTCGTTTTACGACGTGAACGCGGTGTACGCGGTTACAGACAATATTTACAAGATACGTATATTGTACGCGGTCCATGTGTGTACCCGCTAGTCAAAGCGTCGCCCGCGCGGCTTTCTCTCGCATTTTTCTCACGCTCGAAGACGATACGACACGGTATTGTACACACACGTTGGCAGACGAACGAGTCGACGGTTTAAAAAAAAAAAAAAAAAAACGAGGATTCGTCAATATCGTCGCGTATACAAGGTGTTTGAAAAACTCGTGAACACGGAATATTAATAATCGGACGTTCGAATCTCGACGCTGGTTTCAGTTAGCCGACCCATCAGCGTCAGGAAATTGATCGCGCCAGAAACGCTGGCCGAACACGTACGATATTCGCGTATGTTTACGCCTAAGAAGAGGAAGACGGAAATGAAATACTGCTCAGTCCGTGGCGCTCGTAGACGGCGATGTACCAGCTGCAAACCGGCTTTCCATTAACTCGGTTAACCTGCTTAATCCTTCGAAACGTTGGACGTTCAAGAGAGGAACGTTACGATCTCGTGTCTGACGAGCGAAGCCTGTCGCGATGCGGACAAATCGTTCGAACGTGAAACCTAAAAATTTAGGATCAACGAAGCTCTCGATCTACCGTTTAGAATTTGACTTCAACAACTGTTAAATATTTCATTCGTAACACCTGTGATAGGAGGTCCAAGGGGTTTCGAAGGATCGGTGTAACTGTACGCACGATTGAGTGAATGAATATTAAAAATCGGACACGGATAGATGAACGAAGTCTCGCGACACGCGATGGCAAGATGCGAGAATTCGAACGCTGGCGGAACGGCGAGTGAGAATATAAAATGAAAATATAAAATCACTTGTTCTATCTACACTCGAGGAAATATCTACGACGCCTTGCACGCGTTGAACACGTTATCTTACAGCATCGGGAAGATCCATAAACGAAGACGTAAGTTTGCAAGTCGTACGAACGAATTTCCCAACGCGAACGTCCTATAATACAATGCCATAGAATAGACGCGATGGTTTTAGTTCGTTACCTTAACAATTAATATGATTATTTACACCAAAACGGATGTACCTGAACGCCATCGAACAGACAGAGACATTTGTACAGCGTTAATTACCCTTCACATTCTCGTTCGAATGATTACTTTCTTTTTGAATGAGCGACACGGTCGACGGCGATGCGCGATTGCTTGAATTTTCATTTCAATTCCGGTCCTGTTCGAGTAGCGTTTTACATGCATCGATTAAATCCACTCTTCCTTTTCTCATTCTTCCATTCACCGTACATTCCCAACATGCACACGTTTTGTTAAAAATTTTATTCTGCGATAGAAATACATCGTGCGGAAGATCCCGACGCGTGGTCGATCCTCTGCTCTCATCCCCCAATAAATAAATAACGTATCAGCAAATATTTGGAAACAAAGTTCGAAGAATCAATCTCGCGAGAATTGAACGTTCACCGTCGAAAAAGAGAGAGGAAAATATACAATCAACGTCCGACAGAATATAAGAATGTCGCTAAAGAGCTGGATAACAAAAATCACTGTATAAATTCAATCCTCGATTCTCCATAAGAGGCTGTCGCGTCGCCTACAGGTGCCGCTAAACCAAATCCAATTATCTTTTCCACTAAATTAAACACTCCTTAATCCAGTCTACCTCATCCTCCTCCACCCGTTTTCGCGCGGCTCCGTTCAGAATCGCTGGAACGACCGCGATCGTCGTTCGGCTTCGCGACGACCGTTCACGCCGTGGTGAACTGTTGTCTCTCGCGAGAGACATCCCCCTTTGCCACCGAGTAGCGCAGCGAAAGACAAAGGATCTCGAGGTTGCTCGTTAATCTTTTCGCTCAAACAACCCGCGCCGTTGTCTACCGCACGGCACGATAAATTCCAGCGAGCTTCAATTAACGACCGTACGACTGGTACACTCTACAAAGTGGTAGTCGAAGGGGCTGCTTAGCTCGTTCGCTCGCGTCGCTTGTAGAAAAACAAAGGGCAGGATGGAAAATAAGGGGAAAGGAAATCAGGCACACGCACACGCGCGCGCACACACGTAGACGGAGGAACCAGAGAGGAGGCGGATGGTTTCCGTTTTCACGTAGAGAAGCGGACCTTCGACTGGTCGCTTCCCCCTGTCGTTCTCTCGTTCATCGATCGCTTTACGTAGTCCATCGAATCGCGACTAAGATTAGCCTCCCTGATTAGCACGCCGTCCACACCCCGCGACGAGATCCAGTTTCGTGGCTTCAGGTCAACGGCGCCTTCCCCACGAAGTGTCTGTACTTGTTGCACGCCGGATACTTCCCCTCGTCGGAGACGATCGACAGGTTCGACTGCTGCCTCTCTGGATGGCACAGCGTCTTCTTCGCGGGCTTTCTCGTCCCGTTTCCGCAGTCCAACGCGTAACGCAGCTCGCTAGCCATCTCGGAGCACACGGATTTCTGGAATGTCCCCGCAAACCACCGGCTGCATCCTCTTAATCGTCGCGGACCAGCGTCAGCGAAATGCGATGACGCGTTTTTCCAATTGGCACTGAGTACCCTGGACAATAGCTCTCTTCGAATGCTATGTTTTATTAGCGTTGTAATAGATTTTGTTTGCAACGCTAGCTGAAGAGAGTACTTGTGAAGAACAAGCTTGATAGTATATTGGAAGGATGAATTTTTAACGGGGAGAAAAATTGAAACACCCTATATGGTTAATTTTTAGTGAAAGAAAATGAAAAGATCGCAAATAAAACGATAAAAAATCGTTTTTTTTTTACAATAGAAACAGAACGGCAGTAAGAGCGGTTAGTAGCCTCCGCAGTGGAATAGGAACTTTGAGTCAGATATCCTGGCGAAGACGTTATTCATTGATGTATCGTTTCTTCAATATTTTCAGCTTTACGAGGCGCGTCATAGCATTAAGCTGACTTGTTCGAGATAAACAACGTTGTTTAACAAATACATGCGACAACAAATGAATATTATTTCGTAGGAACTGTGAATAAACGGAATAAAATGAAATTAAAACTTTATTACGAAAATCACATCCAAGCTGTAAGTATACGAAAAAAAATGTCAATATAGAATTGAATTCGCAAAGAAGAAGAAAGTAACTAGGCTGAAAGAAAACTATCATAATCACACCACAGAAAATACTACGATTAACATTACTCTCGTTCGCAAATCATTTTTATTTGATAACGCGAAACCAACAATAATGGAAATGGATCCAATTCCTCTTTCACTTTTATCTAGTCTACTAAATATGGCAAGATTTATACTTCGAATAAACGAATAAACTGTCTGAACGAGTCCCATAAATTTCCCCGTGCTCCAGCCGAGTTCGTTTAACAATTCCATTTCCAGCATTGCGACATCCCGAACGCGAACAAAAATTCTTCGGCCAGGAAAAAAAAAATATGCATATCTCATGCTCTACGATCTGTCAATCGATCAGTGCTGTGACGCAAACGTGTAACAGAGACGTAGTAGAGAAGTTGCTCACCTCCTGCGTATCCATTGCGGGAGAGAAAGAGAGGCAAGAAACATTGCGACACAACTAACAATGTCATACTAAACTGTCACACATCGTGCGCGTGTCCTTTCGAACGGTACGTGTGATTCGCTATTCAACGCCCGCGTCTCGATTACGGCCACTGTTCGCATTTTCATTTTTGTCCCCCTCCCTTTCGTTTCGTTTATATGATACAAGTCTATGCGAGAGCCGAGACACGCGTAAATGGTCTGTCGCGTGACGGAACACTTTTTATCCTTTTCGATTATGAGGAATCTGTACGCTTCCTCCGCGACGCGGCAGAAGTTCACCCCCCCGCGACATTTAACATTCAATTCGATCCGTTCTATTTTAAAGAGGCGTACAGATTCCGCGCGTAGGGCAGCGATTCACTCCTCGAGCTACACAGTATGTACATACAATAAAACGTTTGCAACATGACGCTATACATTAATTATCTATTCAGTATAAAATCGTGATTGTTCGTGTAAATAGTTCGTTACTCTGCAGCACGTGAATCAGTCGCGATCACGGCGCGCTCGTTAGAAAAAGGAAGCCACGCCGCGTCTATATTATTATTATTATTTTTTTTATCCTCTTTGGTATTTTCGTTTCGTTTATTCTGTTTTTTTTTTTTTGTTTCTTTCTTTTATATTTAACAATCGCCCGAGAGACTGTCCCTTCTCGCCGCGAGGCTTGAAATCGGTCGTCGATTAATCTAAAAAGATTTGATATGAGCAAATGGCAAACGCGTTGACCTTTCCAATTTCAATGTCTGCACCGTATCGCAGGTCCGTCCATTACGAGGAGGTCTCGAGGATAAAAAGAAACCGATCCTGTCCCTTTTGCTTTTTTTTTTCTATTTCCTCCACTCTCATTCCCTTTAACCAAACGCTCCGTTTCGGTGCTCCACTTCACTTTTCTCTCCTTTCTCTTTTCCGTTCTCTCGTTTTCTCTGTTTAATGAAATTCCAACGACACCGTACGTTACTCGATAATAATTGATTGGCTAGTGTTCCGTCGATAACCTTCCGGCTAGATTGTCGATCGAGATTATCGTTCTCGGCGTGGGGGTACGGACAGAGAAAAACTGGAAAGGTCGAGGATCGTTGTTCCTTCTTTTTTGATTATACGTGTTCTTTTTTTTTTTTTCTCACGTTTGAACTTTCTACAGTCTGTGTCGTTTGGTGTTTCGCACAGTTCTCGATCACCGGTGGTGGAGTTCCTCCTTGGGTCCGTCGGGTCGGATACGCTTTCCCCGGGCATAGGAATCAGTTTGCGTTCCGGTCTTTCTTTACTGTTATTTTCGTTCTTTTAGTTCCCTTTTTATATATTCGACTCGCAATAGAGCGGATCCCTACAGAATCGTCTGCTAGTGTAGATCGGTAAAAGCTTCGCAGATCGGTTTCCCCGAGGATTTCTGCTTCTAAAACAGAACACGAAAATGCTCGGGTAAGATTGCGTTAGATGGGTATCAGATCGATGAATCGTACCGGCGCGGGACACGCGAAGCATTTTTGTTCTTGATAAGAAAAATGGACCCGAACGGAACTAACGACAGTTTCCCGATCGGTGATCCGGGAACAAATAATGCGCTCCCGTCTTTGAACAAAGGCGGGACGGGACGTGGAAAATGAAAAATGGCGAACGTGATGTAATTATCGTTCTATCGAACGCGTAAAAAATCCTTCCCGTAACGTCGTTCATCAAAATACAGTCGCGAAACCGTTCTGACGTCGATACAATCTTGACTTCTCTTATTTTATCGAATGTACGATAATCAACGAGAAATACACCATGTCGCGATACGACACGGAATATAAATGTACGGAATATAAATCTTGGAAGTCAAAATTATACTGATAATATCTAATTCTTATGAGAATATCCAATCTTCTCGATCTGCTTCCAATTTGTATAAATTCAAGATGACAAACTTCCATTGAACGAGACTCAAATCAAACCTACGATTATCTCTATGCATCACTGTAGCTAAAAAAAAAGAAAAGAAATTGCAAGCTCGTTTTAATCGAAAAAAAAAGGAAGAGAAACGGAGATACGGGGAGGAACAGAAACTCGTCGACCTAGTCGCTGACGATGCGATCGGATGTAGCGATCGAATCTACCGGCGATCTTCGAGGGCCTCGCTCGCGCGCAGGTAAAACGATTAGCAGTTTCAGATTCGAGGTAGTATCGCGGCTACTCTGTTGCGGTCTGAAGTGGCACGGTCCGAAGGGGAACAGCAATACCCGAGGTTTGTTGGCTCACGGAATTGTTTGCTCTCGGGTACGCGAGGTCACCGGCGCAAAGCTGCATATCCGTATTTGTAGACGAGCCCTTCTCAAATACTTGCCTGTTTGCCCACCGCTTGAACGTACGCAAACGGCAGCTCGAATACATATTGTAGACACGCGGGCTCTGCGCCGTGCTTCCCGCTCGCGTTTCTCTCCGCGCCTTAATTTCATTGCCGCGCCCCGTGGAATTTTGCGCCCGGGGAACGAAATTCTTCGCTACCCTCGCCACTCTTCGAGCAGACGTTCGCGCGTTATCGATGGATTCCGAGCTGCGTTCTCGTTTAGAGGGGAAAATGGTGGAAATACGACGGATGCCGGCGTCAAATTTAATCGGTTTCGTTCGGAACGCGCGGTTTCGAAACGCGAACCGCACACTTTTTCGCGATCGTCCAGGTTTATTCGAGGGACCGTTTCGATCAATTCCTCGTTGAATTTTGGAGATTAGCATACGTTGCTCGATTCGTTTAGCTAATGATCGCGCGAATCGGCTATGGAATATTGCCGCTATCAGTCGTTTTAATCGAATTCTTCGTACCCATTCATCGCGCCCAGTTGCATTTTCATTTCCCGACGACAAAACGCACTCGAACGCCCACTTTTCAATTCCCATTTCCGCAAACGCCGTTATAATCGCAGCTTGAAATATTCGGATTTAAATAATAAACTCGAATCGATCAAACGATTCCTTTACCCGTAGCCTGTCCCACCTTGCGATACTCTTCGAGAGCCAATTAAAGCAACGAAAGAAACGACGCGCCGTGAAGACCGGCAAGAACTCCGAATACGAAATTAGCACCGTAGCCTCGATCTAGCCGGGTCCGTGAATAATTACTCCTCCGGGGAACAAAGAAGCTTCGCTCCCCAATATCTTTTCGCTTATCTCGCGTTCTAAATTCTTTCTCGAGTGAAAGACGAAGGGAAACGGAAGACGGATGCGGGGTAGGAACGCGAAATTAGCATCTCGATATCAATCAACCGTTTCTCTATCTAGAGCCGCGAACAATTACAGCGGCGAGGCCGTCCCGAGAACAGAAAAACGCTTCACGGCCATCGATAAATCCACGTTTTTCTTATCCCTTGCTTTCCTTTTCTCTTTCTTTCTCCCCCTTTCTTTTTTCCTCTCGCTTTCGTAGTTTCGCTCGCGTACACCGTGATTCCATCGATCACAGCGAGAAGACGTTCAGACCCGAGTGGTTTTGTGGGTGCACCGTGACCATTAAAGAGGAACTCCACCATCGCGCGAACATCAACTGATGTATTCGCGCGGTATGTCGGGGTAGATCGCGTCGGGATCGAGGTGCGTGTTGGACGACGTTACTTCAGGCGATATCGCGCCCTCTTCGACGTGCTATCTGACCTCACTCACCCGTTCCTCAATGGCGACCTTCCGGCTTTTCCAGACGAACTCGCAGACCGCGATCACGCAGGCGATCCCCATACCGCCCATCAGCACCACGAACACACCGCCGACGTTCGCCAGGCCCAGCTCGTTCGCTGTCGAGCTGCTCTTCGAGGTGTCGTCCTGTTGATAGACCGCAGACAATCGTTCAGACACGCTTCCGGAAAACGACCAGACAAGAAACCGTGTCTTCCGACTTAAATAAATCATCAGATTGAAACACGGAAAAGGAGCAGGAAAAGGCAATCTGTAACTTTCGCAACGTGTACACAATAGACGGTCAACAAATTTCAGCGAAAAGCAGTCTGGAGAATTCGTACTGGCAGATAAGAGCCGCGCAATATCGCTAGCCATGATTTCACGAATTTATGAAACTGTCTTCTCGCGGCGCAAGTATGTCCGCCTCTGCTCCAACCCTCGTCCGCTGCGCAGAGGGTGGAGTAGAAGTCGAGCCGGAGCGAGATATACTCGGGAACGGGAGGCAGGGTGTGGAGGGATCAGAATTTCAGGCGTGCACTTATCGGCTGCACCGTGGTACTCGAGGAAAACAGGGAAACCCGGGATCGTGTTTGCGTGCTCACCCTGCAAGATCCACCGCCGCGTTTCTCCTTCCACCAGCGGGTCTTCAGCAAGTGCAGCTTCCCCTCCTCCTGCAGCTTCAGGATGGCCCCGCTTATGGCGGTCCTGTACGGCGAATCTGAAGTTCCAAGATCGTTTTCAGCGGCGCCCTCTTCCCCGGGGCGGCTTTTATCGCGCGCGTGAAACTTTTCGGTGAACGCCCCGTCCGGGGCAACGTTATCGTCGCGCGACGCGTTTGTATTCCCCCGGGACGTGTCGATTTCGCTGATTTCGACCGATCGCTTCCAGCCACGATCTCGATGGGGCCCGGTGATGTTCGTGGGCGAGCTCTTTTCAAGTGTTTGTCGACGTATGTTTAGCCTGCTTATAGAAACTCGTAAACGCGTGTCACAGCGACATGCCACGCTACACGGTTCGTTCAAATTTGCGAGATTAACATAGAATATCGAAAAGATCTGACAAAAGAAGCGAACAACTGAGATCTTCCGCAAACCATTAGCGAATGCATCCAATCGAACGTATCTCGCGGGGAACAGAATATTTACCATAAATTGATCAAAACTCTGAAATAAACGTGCACGTACGAATGTTCTTTTAATTCCTCCATAAATCCGCGGGAGGGACGGGGGTGAAAAATGATCCGTTCGACCCGAGGTCGTTTACCGATAGACCATAAATCCGGGGTGTACGCGTCGATCGGCCGGAACGGGCCGCGTCTCTATCTCGTCAGAAGCGATTCGTTCGCGCGTAATCGTTTAAACGCTCTATTCGATCCGACGTTGATCGTGTCGATCGCGATCGATTAAGTTTAGCCGTTAATCGGTACGTGTTGCCACTTACTCGGCGGCATCGCGATGCCGTATCCCTTCGAGTCCAGGAGGCCGCCGACTTGGGTCAGATCGCAGTTTCTCTCGATTACGTATTCGATGGAGGTGGATTCCATTAGGAACGCGTAGCCGCCCTTCCCCTTGATCACCCGCTCGACGCCCTCGACGTTGCTCGTTGTAAATACCGTCGGCTTTGCCGAATCCATGAAGGACCACATCCGCTGGTACGTCGAGAAATTGGAGTCCTGGAATCACGCGTGGAATTTCATGGTGCGTGCCGATAAACGATGGAACGCCGATCGGAATTGGTTAATCTTCGAGGAGGCCCATTACGCCAGTTTGTTTCTCTGTTCCACGACGAACTCGAATCGAAAGCGGTACTCGTTTCGTTTTCACGAACAATTCTTTCGCAAATAGTTATCGCGAGCCTCCAAGCTATATCGCGCGATATTTTGTTAAGTCTAATATTGAACGTTACTTCGGATTACTTGTAACAAAATTCGGCGAGCAAATGTTTAGATACGAGGCTGCTTTCCTTTCTCCCCCCGCTTCGCCAGTGTAATCTGTTGTAATAAAGTTTCCTAATACCGAAATGAAACGAGAATTAGCGTTAAGTAATGGCCGCGATGTTTTCTGAAGCAACACGCGCTTCCTCTCGTGTTCCTCCTGGTTTCTCGGGAAATTACGCTTCGCCCTGGCCCGGAAAGCACGCCCCGATACAATTTCTACGCCGTGGCTCGGTACTCGGTATACATCGGCGGACGATTCGTCAACGGCGGGGGCGAGAGGCGGAAACATCGCTTGGAGCTCGTTCGGGGCGATTACGCGGACGTTTGTACAGCGTTCGTAAGTTATGCATGCGATCTTACCCTGAAAAAGGCTGCGGTGCTCCCTCCTTTGAGTGCCCCGTATTTGATTTTCGTCTGCTTTGCGAGATCCTCCGCGCTCTCGATCGGCGAATCCATCCTCTCGACGGTGAGGAACGCGGCCAAGTTGGCAGTGTACGAAGAAATCATGATCAAAGTGAAGAACCACCACATGCCCGCCACTATGCGCGTCGACACGGCCCTGGGAAAAAGAATTCGTGGGGTGCAATCGAGGACGCCTCTGGGACGCGGGACGGTTCGGGGGGTGCGTCGCTCCCCGGTATGAATTTCAAATAAGTCCACTTTTATAGTTGTCGAACGACTGAATCTCGATCCCTTCAAACGACGGGTACATCGATGTTCCAAGAGTACCTATTACTTTGAAGGGATCGGATCGTGAAGTAGGAATACTTTACGCGCAAGTACACGTTCCACGGAATAAAGATTTCGTATTTCTACTTCGGAGTCGTGCGTTCCGATCGGTAGACAATCGTCTGGGGGATTAAACTGAGAACACGTTGCTCTACTTCGACACAAATATCTACGCCATCTAAATGCGCCAAAGGAAGTAAACGTAAAAAAGCTTTCTACGTTCTAGACGTCTAATACAGGTTCCATGCATGTGAAAATAATTCTCAGCTCAAACCACTACGTACATACACGTTGAAACGATAACTGAACGTCAAATACGAATGAAAGTGAAACACTACGATAACCGTTCGAGGATAGGGGCCGTATCGTAGGAAGTTACGGAGAGCGAGAAGATGAATAACCGCGAATTTTAACGAGAACCGGTGAACGTGTTGGATGGTACAACGCGAGAAAGTTGTTGCTGCTTTCGCGAACAATTCCGTCGAACGAGATTTCATCGGAATCGAATGAAACCGTTGTCTCGGCCCGCGCGCGTCTAAACGCTGCAACTTTTGATTACGCGGCTCCGCCACGACTCTAAACGCTTCACCTGGCGACCACCCGTCCGTGTTCGTGGCGCGCGTCGAGATACTCGACGGACGTCGAAACTTATCAGACCCAGCGGTATCAGCTCCCTGACGGTGGCACCAGGGAGCGGAGCAACAACTTCCATTAAAACGAAACGTCGTCGTCGTCTTTGTTGTCGCCTTTGTCGTTGGCTGCGACAAGATAGAGCGGTGGCGCGTTAGCGATAGCAAAGCACGTCGGCAAGTTTCGACACCCGCACGTGATCGGTTGCAGCAAGCCTACGATATAGCATATCCAGGCTGTCGTTACGTAACACTGGGTTGCACCTACGGCCCCGAAACCCCTCTACGAATTTCTATATCACCCTGTACGTCGAGATGAACCGACCGCGACTAGTCAGCTAGATAAACGCTTTCTCTCTCTCTCTCTCTCTCTCTCTTTCTCTCTCTCTCTTTCTCTCTATCTCTTGCTATCATACTCTCTATCGTGGTCTACGTTAGTTTAGTCATCTCGCGACGAATCCAAGATTATCACGCGCACGTATGCGAGACACGCGCGGTGATTGAAAAGAGCACGCGCGCATTGCGAGCACTCGACTTCCGTTGAAAATGTCCTCCTTCGAGCAAGATCAAACCGAGACCCGTTTGTCTCGCGTGACGATTACAGAGGAAGCCGGTGGTCGATAAAAATGAAAGGTCTCAGCTTGACGTTGCACAAGCGACAGGATGCTCTCAACGATCGTCGAACGTTCGCCTCGCGCGAACGACTATTCTCAGTCACCGTACACGGTTTACGTATCGTTATACACGTCGGTTGGCTGGCTGTGTTTTCTTCGTTTCACTTACTTCGGCGCTATATCAGAGCCTTGCTGCATGAGCGAGCCTATGGTGAACCAGAGCGAGTTCATCAGGGTGAACTCGTTCTCGAGGACCTCGGACTGTCCGTTGCACGGATGGGGATTCTCCCACTCGTAGGGGCTGAACCTGCGGACACGTGAAAGGAGAAGGGAGAGGATTAGACCTCAGAGTCGCAGCACGGCCCGCGGATAACCAACGCCGTGGGACGATCGATGACGCGACGGCTCCTTGCGCTCAACTTTCTGTATCGCTCGGGATGGTCCCTCTGTTTTTAGAATTACGGGGGAACGCTTCCTTCGTGGACGCTCGCGACGCTTTGCGGGGGATTTCGGGAGATTTAAGTGGCGGCATTAAGGAGACATTAAGGCCGCCTACGTTTTTCTTGCTTTCCTTTCCTTTTTTTCCTTTTCTTTTTGCCCCTTTCTGGTGGAAGAAGTATTATATGTACGTTTTTTTTTTCGAGGGAAAGCTTATGGTGGTTTTCATTGAAGTAGCGAAAAACTGTATTTAGTTTGCCTCTTTAAGCGTGCAGTTACTTTTATACGTTCTCATTTAAGTCTACAGTCTGATTTATCGTCTGCAGTTATAAAAGTAGAGGAAAGAAATAGCTTCGTCATTGGTTATCGTTGAGTAATTGGCGGAAGGATGTAGAGATGGAATAAAAACATTTTTTCTTCTGTTGCGAGCGACGCTTCTTTTAGAACTGGAGTCATAGCTACGACTCTGAGAATCGCTAACCACTCGTTAATCGATATTCACTTAAATCCTGAAGTCCTGTAAATACATCCGAGGAGAGACTGCCGAGGAAACCACAAATCCTATTCGATTTTTATTTCAATATCTTCGTTTTTTTTTTCGTTTGTTTTAACAATATTTCGAGGGACGCATACATTCACGAAACTAATCAAGTTCCTCGACATTCGTGCTCATGCGTCTCTCCTTACAAAAATACCCTTTCTTCCTCCCGCGACACGTACGCGTACCTCGTACTCGACCGAATTCCGTATCCTACAGGCGAACAGGAACCGGAACTTGGCGTATCTCGAAATAACCGGTCCCGACGGGACAGCTAAAAGCGGCTCCGCGAATTCGTACCGCTGAATAATTCATCCGTCCTACGTCTCTGGTGCACGATGCGAACTCAGGTGTAGCAGGACTGCGAGAGTTCATGGGAACGAGTAAATCGTTGCGAGCACCGCGATCCTTGGTATTAGCGTGTCGCACGTCTCGATTTACGCGCGTTCAGTCGATACGCGACGAGATCGCTCGAGGGTGGTAAAGTGAGAACGAGGCGCCCCGTTTCCAGGTTGGCCACGCGACGAAATCGGCCGGGAAGGTAAACGCGGCGGAGCGAATGGAAGTGGACGTAAAAACAGGTTGAAGACAAAACGAGAGAGAGAAAAAAAGAAAAGGGCGAACAAACGAAACGGAGTACGTAAAAGAACGGACAAAAAAAAAACAGAAAACAGAAGAGAGAAAATGGAAACCATCAAGCGACCGTGATGCCAGTCTAACGGCTTACTTGGGCAGAATGTCACAGCCCTGCCGCATTAAGGATCCGATGGTGAACCACATGCAGTTGAGCAGCTTGAAGCGATTCTCCAGATGGTCCGGGTTTTTGTTGCACGGATGAGGATTGTACCACTCGTACGGGGTGAATCTAAACTGATCAACTCTAGACAACGTCTGGTAGCTTCCTAGCTAGGACGCGACCGTCCGTCTTCCATCGGGGCCGTTCGCCATTTACGTATGAAGATTAACCGTGTCGACGGTTGGGAAAAAGGAGCCCGTACGGAATGCGACAAGTCACCGTTCGCGTGTTTCCTTGCTCCGCGCGCTCGTGTCGGGGCTTGTATCGATTTTGCTCGCGCAACCGGACTCGGTGTTCGACCGTGAAATTAGAGTTTTCTACCTTTTTCAGTGATATTCGCGAGTCACTGGGAATCGAACCAGCGAGCGTTCGCGCGGCTACAACAACGGGACACCAGGAAGTAGAGACGCGCGATGGAAATTCTATTTCAACGATAAACACTCTTGTTACGCCGCGAACTTTCCTATACGAAAGTTATAAATAGTGCATGGCCGCGCGTGTAACAGCCCGCCGGTTCTTGTAACGTTCGATCAATGTAATCAGCACGTATAATCGGCTCTTGTTCTTTTATCTGATGATTCACGCGGGAAATCTGTCGGCTCCCCGACATGACGGAAGCCTGGTCGAGCGGCAAAGTGTAATGTATTGGGTGCAACGGATTCGTTCCCATCGTGCCGTATATCGGACGCGAAATTTCGCCGGTCCCGGCGCAATATTTTTATCAGGGGCTGGCTTGGGTAAAGCGGATTCACTTGCCTGGCTAGTATGAAGAGCAGCACGGAGACGCCTAGATAAGCTGTCGCCATATAAATCCAAACGTCGAGGCTGAGCGGGCTGAGGAACGAGAACAGATTCGGCGGCTGCTTTATAGGCTTGCGATACAGTATGCTGATCCCTGGAAATTTCAGAATCGCACGTGTAAATCCATCGTAAAATTCACGAATATACCCTCTCTGGGACACGTTCCCGTATTATTCGCTAGATTGTTTATTCGACGATCCGTCTTCTAGCGAAATAAATCCGTCTGAAACGATACCGACTCGACTGCATTTTTCATTCTACCCCGATCTGAAAATCTCATACGAACCGATCGCTGTAATTTACCTGTGGATCGTGGAGCCAGAAATCAAAAGCGCGGATCCGTTTCGCGATGAAGTCCTCAAGAATCACGAGATCGTACGGATCGAGCCGCGATCTCGTTGCATATAGAATCTTGCGGTGGTTAAATCAATTCCCACCGGTGAACGTGGCCCGTGGAGGAGCGTCGAGCAAAAAGATCGCTCACCTAGATTCATGAACGGCATGGTGAAGTCGACTGCCTGTTCCCGATCGTACGTGATGGTCAGGTCCGCGATCGCCAGATCCGCCTTCTGATCGAGCAGTTCTTTCATCATACCGTCCCACTCTTTCGTCTTCTTGTTGTACGACCCGTACCGCCCGTCCGGCACCAACCGGAACGTGTAATTGAACCCGAGGATCCTCGATATCTCGTAGATCAGATCGACGCTGTACCCCTCGAACTGTGCGTTTCCGGTCAGCTTCTCGCTCGAATCCTTCCTCATGCAGTATGGAGCGCTCTGCGGGGTAACGAGCCGACGTCACAGATCGAAATGCGTTGCGTATTAATATTGTACGCGTGTGCGCAATGCGTACGTTCCCGTCGAACGAATCGCGACGCGGAATCGGTGGAAAATTGGGCTGCGCCTGGGATACGTGTTTCGAGTATTTCGCTAATTTCGCTTATTTTGGTAAGCCGAGCGACAGAAATTACGCGTGGTAAAGGTTGACAATTTTAATCGGATGTACGTGCGGTACCTGTATTTCAGTATTACTTTGATTTCTCTGTTGAATGAAAAAAATGGATGCGAAACGCGTTACGTCTTCTCACTTGATCAGCGCTCGTCTAATTGAAATTTGAAGTGCAGAACCAGAAAATCAACTTAATTCCTCGAACGAATATTATATAACATTCTACTTGAAACGTAGTAACATTAGTAATACAGTACGGTGGGCAAGGTAGTGCACAGGTGGTGCAAGCCCACCGTATACAGCACGCAATGCGAGCCAGTCTGAATACGTTTGCTAATGTAAACGTGAACAGCCAGTTGATTGGATCAAGTAATGAAACGCAGCGCGTACGCGAAGCTGCGCATTTCACCTGACCATATTTCGACGTGTATGAAAATTCTGGAGTCACGCGGCTTTTTTTCTTCTACCCCCGCTCCAATACTGGTTAATTAACGCGGCGGTGGTTCGCGGCGGCGAGCCTCGGATTGAATATGCATGCACGCGCTCGCGATTGAAAGAGTTGTACTCTCAGCGTCGACGGGATTTCTTTTCTTATTCAAGAGGACGGACGTACGGATGCGAAGGGTTCGTGATATCTTGAGGGACGGAAAAATCCCGGGGTTCGCTAATTTGGTTATTGCGAGTACGTGCTAGCTGGGTGGCTCGAGAGTTTCGAACTTCCCGTGATGCTCTCGAAATGACGCGTTTAGCAGGAACGTTGTAACTAAATGCCGGCACTGACGTGGAATTTTCGAGGAGCTCCGTGCAGATTAATGCGCGGGGCGTGCGCGATCGATGTCCCAAAAATTCCTAGGTCATCACCGTGCGTAGCGTATGCAAAATTTCATCGCAACGGCAATTTGCGAGCGAATTATTACTCCGACCACGAGAATACGTCTACCATATTTTCCAATTTCTCTTTTTCGACAAACTTTCGTACCAATTCTGTACATTTCTCTCGTTAACTAGACGATACTCTGCTTCTGGGAACCGGTAAAGCTTCGACGAAGCCAACGACATTTCGAAACCTTCCAATGGGAAGCTTGACGATAAGTTTCGCGACCGCGGCGAATTAACCCGGTCCGTTATCCAGCCGGGTCCGCTGGAGATTCGATTAATATCCTCGTAAATACGGAACGTTCAGACGTTTAAAGAGGCTGGCTGTTAGATTGTTTAAGTTCCCGTCGCCGTCTCCTCGGGCCGGCTACGAGCACCCTTATCTCCGGCTTGCGCACCGCGAAACTCGACATCTCCGTCCGCCTGACACTTCTACTGGCGAACTTTCCAGCCAGTTAATACATTCGCGAGCAGTGCATTACTTGTCGTCGCAATTAGCACGAGAATAAGTAACGCGGCTCTCCGTGGAAACTTCAATTAAATCGCGTAACGTCCCCCTCCCGACGATGTTTCCAGTTTCCTTTTGCCTTCCTCCGTCACCGCAAGAACGGAGTGCCACCAGGCAGGGGACGCTCGGTAGAAGAGAGCAAAGGGTTGGGCGGTTGGAGGGAGAGAAAAAAAAAAGGCTAACGAGCTGCCGAGGGCGGCGAAGGAAAAAGGAAAAGGAAGTCTCTCGCTTCCGCGCGGCGTTCGTTCAACTCCGTTTCTGTTTCCTTTTCATTTCGGAAAAACAAACAGTCGGGATTTTAACGATACGCGAATGATTTACGCGGTCCGTCGCGGTTAGGCGCGGGAGGCGCGAGGATGCGAGGAATTTTTTTCAAATCCAAACCGGAGAACTCACGGAGATAGAGGTCGGACGGAGATTTGTGGAAATCACTTTAGCTGATTGAAACGAGCCTGAAATGTGTGGAGTTAGCTTGAAATGTTGACTCGAGGTCTAGGAATATCGGGCGCGGCTGTGAAGTGTGTTTGTATGTTAATTTCTGTTCATTTGAACGCGTTCCTGCTCTCTTATATGAGATTTCGCGGATATTGGTAGCTCAGAAAATGAATCCACGCAGAACAGGATTTCATTCATTCGGATATGAGTTAAGGGATCCGAATTCAAAAGAGCATACCATACGTTCCTTCACCCCCCGCTATGGATTTACGAAAATTAAACAAACCTTTACACCGAGCATTGTTTTCATAGCGATAAATCTTCGTTCACGCTGTATAATAATTCGCACGCGCTTCGCAAATGAGTTGTATAATTTAATCGGAGAGGAAACTCGAGGCAATGAGTATTTTCTGAAGCCACTCACCAGTATAGTCGTAACGATGAAAGTCTTGTTCTGAAGATTCTCCACGATTTGAGTGTACTCCTCTTTGTAACTCCTCGTGAAGTTTATACCCTTCGTGCTGTTCCAGGTCCCTATCTTCTTTAACCCTTCCTTGTTGTTCAGCTCGATGATATCCAGAATGAAGTCGGAACGGAATCCTTGGTGATCGAACTTGATGATCCCTGTCAGTCCTGTCATTTCGACCTAAGTAGAAAACGTGAAACTTCTATACTCCCTCGAATGTTTGTTCCACATCTTCGCGGCAACAGTATTTTCCACATTGGTTAGTTGGTAGCCGTTGAATATTTACGAGGGTAGTTCGAGACAAGAGACCGTCGCAATATGGACTGCTTGTTTACGTAACCAGAGTGCTCGATGTAATTAAACGTGAAATTCTGAGTGACTAGTTCTAATCAACGGGTCAGAAGCATGAAGCACGATTAAACGTGACGCAAAATGAACGCGTGGAACAGACGAGGCACACGTTTCGTCCCGCGTGTTCCTCGACCACTCCCTCGAGCCGGTCGAATCAGACTGACCCGGGTGATCGAAGAATTGTACGCCTGTATCGTCGCTTAACCGGCTTGACATTCGTCGTAACACGCACGATACGAACTAAACATTTCTTTCTACGAACAGATTCAGAGCATCGAACTATCGCCGTGTATTTACGCGTTTGTACATCGCACGCTGATGGCGTATTCGTTGCGCAACTTTATGGCACTACGTGCACCTGTAAACTGAAGCCAAACAGTGAGCTTACCACGTTTAGAGGGTATCGTGTATTTTTGGTCGGCATTCTGTATACAGTAGAGACAAACCAATTTCGAGAATACACGTCACATGTTTTCATATTACACGTTCTACGATAATTTTGTGGAATTACACGTTCGTTATTAATTATAGAATTTTCGGTTCGCTCGCAAGAGCAGGTTACTTTCTTTTTACGTTAAATTCGAATCGCAAGTAGAATAATTAAGCTTAGCTTTGATACGAATTGTCAATGGTAAATTAAGTTGTGTCGTAATTAGTAGAACTGGAGCACCGTGGCGATGCGGACCAGAAAGTATTTTAAAAGTGTACGTATTCGGGCAAACATTATTATCGAGTCGCGCGCCACGAAATCGGGAACGCGCGAAACCCGCGGAGCTTGCGTTTCGTGTTTTATCATCGATAATACTAACAGGACATCGTTAGCGGGCGCAAATATTAAAAGGTAGGGGATACCCGGTGAACGAAAAATAATTATTGAAGCCGTCACTCGTTATTGGCCCAGTTTATCTCTGACGTAATCGGATTTTCGCTATTTACGGTGGTAATTGTCCGGATGTTCTGTGCGCTTTGCCTCGTACTTTGTTGTTTAATGGATTGTTGCTTTACATTCCGAAGAATAACGGCAATTTTGCGCGTTTGTGTATTATTTCGCGAGAATTTCTGTATGAAACGGATTTGTTGCGCCGGCCAATTATTCGTATATCCGACTGGAGAAAAAAAAATTGGACAGTTACGCAATCGAACATCCGCCAAGGATATTCCTCTGCGCGCCAAGCGTTTCCGATTTTCATTTTATTGCGGTCCAATTAAAACTACCCGTTACACAAGAACCCCGAAACTTTAACCGTCGTTATTTCGAAACGGTTCGCCGGAAGTGCTCGTCGCTCGTTCGAGTCTAAACCGTGGTAACTGCTTCGCGGAGAACTTTCCGCTTAAGACACCGCGACGCCTCGATTGATCAGACAGTGAGCATCAACGACATTCGAAACATTCAACTTGCACAACCGTTGCATTAGTATTTAATAATGCACGCGCATAACTTTGCAACGTCCGCGCTCGTTAATGCTCATTCACTAAATGATCACCTTTCTCAGCCTTTTTTTATCTTACACCCGATTCATTAGTACCTTTGCTCATCTTCAGCACTAAGCAATCTGTCTTCTACTGAATAGAATTAGCTGTATTTAACCGTTTCGCGCTCTCGCACACGCGGCATTTCAGCTCGACGAAGCTAATGAAAAATGTATTCGTACCGTAACCGTAAAGATTTCGCGATAGCAGTGAAATTTGCTGAAAAGAGGAATGTTAGAACAGCGTGATAAAAATTGTTCGAAACGATATCGTTTCCACCATCTCGACTCGAAGCGCGGTTTACCAGGACGACTCGCAGCTCGACCAGCCTCACCTCTGCCGTCTGCGCGAAGATGTCATCGTGGATTCACGATCGCAAAACCGCGAGCCATAATTTGTCAACGGGAGCGACGGGTTCGTTTAACCCGGGAGGTAACTTTCCATTGTTCGACGGAACAATCGCGGGGTTCGTGGATAGGAAGCAGGCACGTACATAGTTATACGCAGCCCTAGAATCTGCGGGACGCGGTCGCGTAGTTTCTGCGATATCCAGCGATGTCCGCTCGCGTTTCTACGCGGGCAGCGCTCGTGGCGGCTCGTTAATAAGCGCCATGCGAGGCGGGACAGTCAGATTAAGCATATCGTTATAATGGCTTATTACGTTGCCAGAACGACCGATCGATGCCTCTAATTCCGCGAAATTAATTTCCCCCCGCCGCCTGATACGTCCTCGATAAACCGAGCCGGTATCCTCGCCGCTCGCG
Source organism: Xylocopa sonorina (assembly GCF_050948175.1). Taxonomy (NCBI): domain Eukaryota; kingdom Metazoa; phylum Arthropoda; class Insecta; order Hymenoptera; family Apidae; genus Xylocopa; species Xylocopa sonorina. Next base: position 5,523,440 of record NC_135197.1, on the reverse strand, counting down.
TTCTACCACCCCCTTTTGCACCCCGTCCGCGGTCCCAGAGATAGGTTATACCGCAACTGGCTGCAAGATGACTATCGATAACCGAACATTGCCGCATCGGTTGCGTTTTTCACCGCGGTGCGCTCGCTTTACGAGTTGTTTCCACCGCCGACGAACCTCTAATTACGTGCCCGTGCAATTAGGCGGCTCGCGCGCGATTAATACCGGGCGCGTCGCGCGTCTCCTACCCGTTCGGCCATCTTCCCGTGCGATCTAAGTAAGGAGAACGTGGATCGCGACGACGTTCGTTTCGTTGCGGGAGCACGGTTGTGTAAATGTGTATTTTTTCTGTTTCTTTTTTCTTTTTTTTTAGGAAAGTGTGCGGGGACCGTTGCGGTTGGCTGGTTTTAGATCGAAGGAGTGATAGCGGAGGATGCATTGGTTACGGAGTCGGGGTGGCGAACGTTGAATATGTATGACGTATAAAGCAACAATTTTTCTAGCCCGCCATGGGAGTCGCTGAACAGTCAGAGTTAACAGGTCGAGTGTATTTGGGACAATTTGATTGTCGAGCTAGCTTTTGCAGATTCAATTCTCTATTAAAATAAACAGTTTGCGGTGGATATAAGTTGATAGAGTAGAAAGTGAACGGTCGGATGTTTCGTGGAGGAAGAATGCACTACACTGAAACGAAAAATGTGCGGATTTAGAGTAAGAGCAAGGGGGCAGCGAAGCAGAAATCGAGACGCGCTGAAACGTTCCGTTTCTGGTATTCGTTTTGTCACGGTGGCCTTTAATGCGTCCCTTTTGCGACTGTTCAGAGGACACGAACATGAAACAGTAAATCGTAGAAAATCATGTGAAAGCCGCAACTCTTAACGAGAATTAAAGCCTGGAAAAATTTTGCTCGAGAAGCTAGTTCTTCGCGTAAACTGGCTGGGAACGATAAATTGCCGCCCCCTTAATTGTATAAAATTAAATGATCGCGTCGCAAGTGCCCCTCCTGAACTTCGACGGTTTAAACGAGGTTCAGAGATCCCGCGGGGCGATGCGGCAATTTGAAAAGTGTTTCCTGCAAAGCCCGGGAGACGGGAGGGGCAAAAAATTGCCGCGGCTTCGAAAGCGGCAAGCCAACCCGATAACTTAATCCCCCACGTCCCAACGCGGCGTTCCTTTCTTCCCCTTTGCCAATTACGTCATAGGCCGTCCGCCCCCGGCGGAATACCGAGTTCGCGACGTCATCGTGACGCGAGCATCGTTTCCTGATAGCCGCCACTCGTTTTCGACCGGGGCATTCCCAACGATATCGCGATAGGATTAAGGATCCAATGAAATTTTCCACTTTTATTCGTGACGTCGTAGACCAGCCGCTCTTTGAACGTTTCCCTCGTGAACAATCCCGGGGATACGCGGTGGATTTCAGCTCGGCGAACAAATTGGACACGGGCAAAAAAGCTTCGTACCCACGCGAATAGGTTTTTTTTAAATATCCGTTTGATTTGTGCAATTATTCTCCCGATTTTCGTGCGTGTATCTGTTGTTGTATCGATTTTATAATTTTTACTGTTATTCTTTTTTTTTTTGATTCCATACTTTTTGTATTATTCTTCTGGTTTCAGTTAAATTTACTGCGGTATTAATATTTCTGGAAATATTATTATTCGCGCAAACAATGGCTTTGTTCTATCAAATGATCAGTCAGTTTTATTATGTACAACCTGAAAATTATTGTTCAGTGTCAGTAGTTGGGAAATTTATTCGCGGTCCCGATCGAAATAATTTAATTTAGAATCGGACAATTTTCGGTGCGCGGTCGTGATCGATATTCCGTATACGTGTTCACGAATATTGGAGGATAGATACTCACGATTCTCATGTAGTTTATAAGGGAATATCCATGGGGCCAGGTGTCGGTAGACTCACAGGACAGTGGCTTGATGTCGATCTGCTGGGACGTGTCGAGATCGTGCAGTGCTTTCGCAAACAGGTGCACGGCGTCGTACATCAACGAGGTTTCAGTCTACGGGATCCAACATCGAAAATCAAACGTTTCACAAATACCTCGCAGAAATCAGAAATTCGCAACGGGACTCGCGAGATAGCTGCACCGTACAAATCGGATTACATTTACGAGTATTCGTTTATTTTTATGGAGCACTCCGTTTTCACACGAGATCGCCGTTCGTAAAGGAATATTTGCTTCGGATTAAAAATCATACGGAAGCCCACGATTTCGCAACGAATTACTGCCCGTGTTTCTAATTGCAGGACGTTCACTTACACTTTCGCGAATCGCGATTAAAGTTTCTAAAAAGAGTTACCATTTACGCGTACCGAATGTCGTCGTATGCATCGTGACTAGGCGTTCGTCTGTTTGGTGAGGCAATATCTTTACAGAATTTTACGAGGCATCGTACCAGGGCCGTTTACCAAGAAACCAGTCTTGCCCTGCGCGTGTGTGGCGCCATAGGATTGCCGGTTCTATAGTTAAGCCATAATTAAGCGATCCAGTTAACATGGCAACTACGTACTGGCTTTTTGCAAATTTGTTTCACTTTATATGCAGTATCGTCGATATTTCTATCCGACGCAGAGTTGTCTGGAAACTTCTGAGAACCCTGGTTAATATCGATATAAAAGTTTTAGCGAAATTTCGAAATAATGTTTCGTTTCGTAGCTTCATTACTTCGTCTTTGTTAATTATTTACAGACCGAGAGCTTTAAAGCGCTCTGATTAATTGCGTAGCCGTCTGTAAATGCCGCGAGATTGCCCCTTCAAACCTTCGCGCGGAATTAAAAGATTTAATTAACTTGTAAACTCTTTCCGCAAAGTCTTTTAAATCCCAAATGTACTACTACTTTTATCAAAACGTGTATAACGGACTCTCCCGGTACGGTCGCAAATTACGTTCTATCGTATACGAATCTGAAGAATGAGTTACGATGTCTTACCTTTATACAGGTGAGATTGTTCTGTTCCGCGTGTGCATGAAACAAACAGCGTTCATAATTAAAGTTTCAATATCCATTATGAAAAATAATTACTTTCAACATGCAAATAAAAGTACGTGAGACGATATTCGCAAAACTGTTATCAAGTCTCGATATTATTACAAAGAAAAATTCTGAACAACGCTTTCCTCTCTCTGATATCAAGGAACGTACACGTTTCTATTTTCGTGCAAGGTAAAATTTAAAAATCGCAGTTCGATCGTTATACTGTGCATGTTCCAATTTAGCAATTACGTGCAAATTGCCCGGCAAACACGTCGCCGAATAAATACTCGAGCAAGGTAATTTACAAATAATTTATAACACAACGTATTATATCGTCCATGGTACCTTCTCGTAAATAATCACAGCCCAGAACGAGTTAAAAGGACGAAGATGCGGGAGAAAACAAGCTCGATCGTAGGCAGGATTGATCGTACCGTTGCAAATAAACGATCGCCGACGTTTCTTTACAACCGCGCGCGATCGAAAATTAATTATCCCCGCGCGGCCGCAATCAGGGTAGAAATGCGCACTAAATTAAGGCGTAAGCATGGCCAACGTTTGCTCTCTATAGTTAGAGTTGTCGATAATAACGCGCGCCTACCAATTTATCTGTAATTCAATGGTTACATTGATCATCTGTCACGTGCACGCGATTCTAGTTAATTAGTTCGATTTTATTAAACTCCGACCACGCTGTCGCTGACAGCCCGGCTAAATACGAAAATCGAGGCCTTCGGGAACAGTGTCTTTATTGTGGCTGCTTAATATTGATCATTACACCCGGTGCTTCCACCGTCGCTTTCATCCTTACTATGAAACAACATCTACGATAGTTGTTGTCAGGGAAACACGTTCAGTTTCCGTAATACTAATATTCCCACGCAATTGTTGCAGGCAGCGTTGAATTGGAAATTGCTGAAAATTGTGGATAATAACCTTTCGCTGTTACGGGAACAATATCATTGCAGAATCGAACTCCTTTGTAGCGACGCTGACGGTATCATTCAAAAAGGTGCATCGCGCTGGATGGATAAAGTGAATTTGCCGAACAGTTCGAGGGCAAATTGAATTTTCACGGGGCACAATATAGCCGTCGGTGAATGGCGTATCGCGAGTTCAGTTTCCTCGAATCGTCCAATAAAACCGGTTAAAAACTCCCTCGACTTTGTCATCACTCGCGAAATCAACATATAAGGTACGCGCGCGTGTTGTCCGATTCCATTCGCCAAAATTTTTCCTATACAAACCTCCACGTTTTTCGATCCACAGTTCCTATCGTTGGAACGTCTGAAATTTCAACGAACCATTGTCGATACGAACCCTGCCATCCTCTCGTGGACGAAGTTAGAGGAAGGCAATTTTGTATGGATCAATTGATGAAAGAATTGAGCTTGGCTGCTTAAGGGGTTTACGTTGACAGGAAGAACTGCAGTCGATCATCTTCTATCAATATATCGTACAGCTCGAAGAAAGTATCCACCTTGCGTTTCAGCACTCGAGTTACCAGGAAAGGCTTCGCATCCCTCGCTCCAGCCGTTACAAGATCTCTCCTCTTTCGACGCCGCTAAGATCGGTCACGTACCATCATTTACTCACATCCGCTCAATTTTCCCGCATCCATGCGCGCGTGTATTTACATACCCGTCGCCGGTCGCCTAGCCGAGCGACTCGCACGGAATCGTTAATAGGACCGTGCCAGTCTTCGCTGCTCGTTTTCGTCCGCCATCTCCCACGCTTTCAACCACCTGGCTCTCATTCGGCCCCCTCTGTTTCACGGTTAATGACTTTCTGTTACCGTGTAATTGAGCTGAATTGCGGCGAACGCTGTGCACGATTTCGTATTCGTCGAACCGTCCGCGCCTCGCGTTCGATGTCTCGTTCGATCTGCTGCTTTCTTTTCCGTGAGCGAATTTTTTCTACCCACCACGGACAAGATGGCGGCCGGAGGGAGCTGGAGGAATCGACGCGGTGCCCCCCTCGCGGAATAAATCGGGTTAATTGCACGGAGAAAGCGTACGAAGAATACAAATTTCATCGGCTATGCATCGCAGCTACTTTTCGTCCCCGTTGTCGCGCGTAAAACTGCTGGGCCGCGCCGTTGGAACTTCTTCGACTGTTCAATGAATAAATCAGCTCGCTTATGAAGCGTGGCTGCAGAAGTAAGTTGGGCCGCGGACTTCCACTCGAGTCTCCTTGGCGACTTCTTCGGGTATAATGTGAATCTCTGGGTATCGTAATTATGGATCCACTGTCTGTCCAAGCGAATTGTTTCGAAGCGTACTTTCGTTATCGACGCACGATTCTGTCCGTAAATCAACGGATACTTGGAAGGAACGAGCCAAATGAATTCGCTTCGATTATCTTCTGTCACCAGAAATCTTTGTATGTCGCTGCAACGTGGAGGTTTTTATCGTCGCTTGTTGTGCGTGCCAAGCATCGATCCATTCGATACAAGAACGTCTTTATTGCATAGAACAAACGAATCGATCGCAGCAAACGCCAGTCTTGCGAGCCAGGATCGTAAAGACCGAATCTAACGAAGTCCCGAAGACGAAAAGTGCATCCTGAAGCGCACTCATCGGTGGCTCGCTTCCGCGGGATCGTTCCATTCGCGTTATGAACGGGTCAGGGATCAGACAAGCGTGCCTCCGCGGGAAAAGAAATGAATGGAGGGTATAGGAAAGGTAGAAAGGCCGTAGGTAAAGAGATATAAAGTTCCGGCAACCTTAGAATGCCCCGGGGTGCCTTCCAGCGGCTCGAGCTTCCATTATTTAACTCCTCCCCCTCCCTTAGGCCGCTGATCTCGTTCAATTGTTTGCGTTTTCATGGTTGAACCAGTGATTTTATTTCCCGCTCTCCACCGCGGCTCCTCGCGAGGCCTGGATTTATCTAAAGGCAGCTCTTTCTCGACAGTTCAGATACTTCCGGAATATTTCATCGGGCCAAGGCGATTCCCTTATTTCTACGTTGAAGCTTTTTTAACAATTTTTGAATTCATACATCTCGTGGACAGTCACGGACCAATTACTGAACGTCGTAATTCGTAACGTTTCAAGTTGTTAAGACACGACGAAGAGGTGAAAGCCCTAATTTTCTGGTTCAGCCGCGAAGTCCGAGATTGCTCGCGTCTTCAACTTCCCCTCGACGACTATTTGTAACCACCCCCAATGAACGATCGCTCACGATCCATCAGATTCGTTCGTACGCGAGCGTCTGTCGCGCGAAAAAAATTGCCGCGAAGTTTACGCGGACAGGTCGACGTAATTCAGCGTTTTTAAGCGAGAACTGGCGTTAGCCGCGGCAGATGTTGCTTCCCGACGGGTTGGTCGAACGTCCAGATTCGCTGCTCAACTTTTCCCTCGGTTCGTGCCGTGCCAGATGCGCGCAATGATATAATCCGCTGGTCCGGATGCGAGCGCACAGACCCCTCGAAGAAGTACGAATTAGGAACGCGACTTTGACCAGGAACTTGGTTTGGATCGTGGCTCAGCGTACACGTTTGCGGTGAAGTTCAGCAGGATAGCAATTTCGAATAGAGTCGAACCTTTTGATTGACTTTACAACGAATACGAGGGATGATCGAACTTTTTGTTAATCTCCCTTCAGTTCTTTTTCTTTCGTTAACGCGGAAGGTATCGAAGGAACGCGCGGTAGAAATATCGAACGCAAAATAAATAAACGACGCGACGAGGTTTCCTCTACGCTCGATCGTGTAGTCGATCGTTTCAGTAATTTCCATCGACTCATTTCGTCAGCCCAAGCAAACAGAGAAATATAGGAATGCCTAATGGGAATACAAGCGCCTGTGCGTTTCCACGCGCTCCATTCGCGTGTGCGCGTTCCCCTGCACGCGCACATATACGGAACGCACGATACCGCGTAATACGATGTCATTTCGTTAGCGGGTTTATATGCGGCAGAATGAGGAACACGCGGAGGAAGTAGGTAAATTGCATAGGCAATTTCCGCGACGAAATTCGCGCGATCAATCGAATACCGCGGTGAAATTGGCTAGGAATTTCTGTTCGCCTATCGAAGCGACAGCGAAACGAACTCGGTCCCCGCGCATATTCGCCGTCAGCTATCGAGTATTATGTACGCCACGTGAATTAAATCAGAAATTTCGTTCTTTGTGTTTCTAATTAACGCCAATGATTATTTAAATATCATTGGCGACGCGCGTTGGTATAGCGAATTTACAAACGGGACGCCTCGGCGGTGATATCGTATACATAAATAAGTAGCGAGTGTCAACACTGCGTCCGACAAATTTAATAGCAGTTTTAGAAGAGTTCTATGATTTATATGAGACTTCTTGCCAGCGCAGACGCGGTTGTAAGAAATTCGAGCTTAGTAATTTGCTGGACAAAGTTCCTTATGCATCCTGATTCTGCCGCGTTCGCTGTTTCACTGAAAGAAAGTCGACCGTCGACTTATTTATATGGGCTCCGCAAGGTGGAAAGTTAAAAGCGACTTTGTTTCAGAAGTTGGGAATCAGGACCGTTACAGGGCAGGAAGTCAAACAAGGGTCACCAAGAAGGATTTCCCGGTGCGCGTAAAATCTCCTGCGACGATACCAATGACGGAAAATAAAACTCCCCCATTGTCTATGAAATGGATCTTAATTAAAGAAATTCCAAACAGAGAGAGAGAAAGAGAGAGAGATCGAACTACTTCTTTGGTAGGTATAAAATAACTTGTTAATATTTTCTTCCTTTTTTAATCCGCAACAAAGAAACCGTACCTGAACGTACTTTTCATTTCGACGATCGCATCGTTCACAATTTCAACCCCCAGCGAGAAACTCGAAGCTCGCGACACGCGTTCTCACTGTTTCTAGGTTATTCGAGCGCCACGTTTCCGCAGCAAGAGCATTCGTCGCCTACCATAATCCCTTCCCGTCGAAAGAATTGAACGCGAAGCCAGTCGCTATTTCATCTTCCCAATATTTGCATTCCTCCTACGCTTTCTCCGTGCGTGTTGCCAGGATTTCAATCTCCCATGAAGCTGCTCAACTTTTCGAATGGGCAGATATCCAATTGTGTGTTACGCACAGCGGAGCTTTATTCCCGAACCGCGCGCAAAACAAGGGACGCTGGCGGTCCGCCGCGCGTGTTCCAACGGAACGGAACAGTCGCGCGCGCGGCGGAGGAAGATCGATGCGGCTGTCACGCGGGTTTTGCGCGCGAAGAATGCAAAATTAAAGTGTTATTACAGGTAGGCAGGGGCGGCTGTAAGCGGCTAGCGCGTTCCGTCGCAACGTCGCGGAACAATCTTCCCATTTGCATGCATACGGGCGGGCCTGATGAGTTCGAGCAGGCTTGTTCAACGAGAAAATTACATCGGCACCGCAAGCCTCTGTGACTGTTAAAATCCTTCGCGTCCCGTCTCGCCGGGCGAGCGCGAGCGCGCTAATTAAGTTCGCACGCGTGCACGCTGAAATCTCGCATCCCTCCGCCTCTGTTCCGTAGCCGTAACGCGCTTCCGTTCCGCGCGACGCCGCGAGAAAACAAACAACTGCTTTCCGTTACGAAATCCAAGCGGATTTCTGCGCGTCGCGCCTCCGCGCGGCCGTCCCTCTGATTTTGTCAACAGACACCCGACGACATGAAAATCCTTTTAATTAGTCTGAGATTGTTGTTGGAATTTTTGGTGCACGAAAATATTGCGTCCGCTTGTTCGCGTAGAAGAAGGCGTTTAATTTCTCTTCGTTAGCGAATGTTTCACATCTCGTTGGAAAGAATTGAATAAGCTACTTTTATTTGCATACTTTCAGGCGAGAATTCCTCTTTTTCTCGCGTGTAAGTCGGTGTTCACGTGTAAATCGAACGCTACAAATTAATTAGTAAGTATTATCGATACCGAATGGTTTGTCTTGTCTTACCTTGTTGGTGTTTTGTCCCATGTCGAGTTCCCGATTATAACGTTTCTCGCCATAGATCCAATCTTGTACGACCTTTTGTATTTCTGGTTTCTCTGGGTCCACTAATCGAAAGGCAGTGATATTGGTCCCGCCGTGCTTGAATTCCTCCAGATCGACGCTGTGCAAGTCCTGAAAGGCATTCAGTTCACTTTATGAATTTCGCGAGCCGACAGTCGGCTTTTTGCATCCTGTTCGGCCGAGAATTTTATTGCTTCCTGGCTAGAAACGTTTAATATCACCGTGCGCCGACACGCGACGTTTACCACGAGCCTCGAGATTTATTATAGAACGTTCGCCAGCTGAGGTTGGAAAAAAATTTGTCATATTTCCGATACTTGGAATCATTCTTGTCTACCCTCGAAGGTAACCGTAAATAAGACCAGTGATTTCCATAGAATATTCGAAATTTTCAACTCCGATCCTTTCCTTACAAGGGACGCGCGTTTCGCGGATGATATTCGAGCGAGAACACGAAATATGTTCGAATACTCGTAGGAAACGAAAAACCAATGGACGGGAGACCCTTCTCGGGTGAAGAGGGCGAGGTTGCAAGCTCGATCGCGTAATTTCGAACGAAACACAAAGCAACCATCGCCCCGTGGATGGCCGGAACCAGCGTTCATTCACGGTCGTCGTTGTTCAATTGAATCGGGGCGCCACGCATAGTTGAACCCGTAAACGCGTCTCCGGCCGCGCTTCCGAGGACAGATATTACTTGGCCGGACGTGGCGCGCGGCGGCGGTCTATAGGCAGAAATAGAGATATCTCGGGTGCGGAGAATGGAGAGGCAGCTTCTCTAGCGCGGAGCTATCTACATCGCGGTGGCATCCGGCCGTGATTTAAAGTCGGCCAGCCTCAAAGCGCGACTCCGACCGCCGCGAGTCCAACCTTTTCGAATGCTCAAGCAGCCCTACCGCTACCATTTATTATCCTTTGTCCCGGGCCCTGGCCCCGGATAGATAAGTTTGCTGTCCCCGCGAGTCGTTCGGTCGAGCTGCGGCTCGCGATGCACCAACACCGTGGCCGATCGATCGCCGCGGATGATCTATCATCGGCTCGCCTCCGGACAGTCGTTCATTCTTTACGGGACGTCGCGATATTGCTTTGTGCTCCCCGTGACAACGGGGATTCTCCTCTGCTCGATAAAATTACGCGAATTTCAATGCTAGCCCTTCGTATCTCTCGCCTATCGTGGACTTAACACGACGAAAGGGAGAATCATTTTAACGCTCGATCGCGGCTATTTGTCCGCCATGGGATTCGAGTCGATTAATGATAATTACCGCGAAGAGCAAGTTCTGCGAGCTCGAACGATCAAAGACAATCGATTCGTAAGAAGTGGGCACGTCGTATTAACGAGCAGACGAATCGCCTGTCGTCGGATTAAGCTCGCTCCATGTAACACTGATTCGCGGCGCAGAGTTATGGCCGCTCGTAGAGACGGCCTCGCATTTCGGGGCCACAAATTTCGGCGCATCCCCCGAATTCTGCAACGCCAACGTATTATCGCGTCCCCGTAGTCATTACGGTTATTATGCCTGTTACGGTTATGATGATTGTTATCGTCGTTATAGTCCCCGTGGCCATTAGGCTTCTTATTACGAGCGTTTACGAGACCTAACTCCTGTTATTTAGCCGATCCTCGAGTTCGGATCGTCTCGCGTCCCCATATTCAGCTTCCAATGTCCGTCCACGAGCTTCAGGAAATTCGTTACTTACGTCAGGGTAGATTCTCGTCGCTAGAATGCCATTCTGACGATTCCAACGTTTGTGGAACTCGATCGTTACGATTTAATAATGTTCGCTTCTCGTTCCCTGCGAGGCAGATGCGTATTAATTGCAAGGGGAAATGGAAGAGGCAGAAAATTCTCGTACGGATTCGCGTGTATTTTTCATGCAGACGCATAAATTTCGCTTCGACCGGTTCCCGATAATAAACCAAAGCGCTGTAACGAACGGAAAATGGTAATCTCGAAGAAATATGGGCCTATATATGGGCTCTCGTTGCTTATTGAATTATGGGCATTTTAACATCCCGGTTGACAGATAATGAACAGCTGATCCCGCGTAATTGTTCATTAATCAGTGGGTTAAACGCACATAAATCCCAGAGAAGTGTCGCCGATGGTAGCGCTTCCGATTTCAGTACATCATCATGAAGTATCGATTCGGCCCAATCTAATGGAAACAGTGACCAGCTTGGCCGCTGGAAATCGCATTCAAACCAGTAGCCGCTTCGACGAGACAAACCTGGTTTAAAGTCTTTTCGAAAAGAGTATCGCGAAATCGTAAATCTTCGGCCGTACCGTCTTACACGGAGCTAATTTATATGCAAATCGATATTGGAAATTGAACGAACGCGATTATTGTATTCGTAACAGTTCCTCGAGAGCAAATATTATGACGTACGCGAAGCCGGTCGTTAGAAATAATAAATTTGCCCGGCAAACACCCGAGAAGAACCAAGCACAGTCCCATCGAAGCGCGACGCGCTTCGTGTATACGTGTACGAATGTAACGCGACTAAAATATACGCACGCTCTAAACCAGCCGCTAGCCTGGCAAGTCGAAGCGCACGGAGGTAGCGGTGTTTCCACCGGCAGAGTTCAAATTCCGTTTCAATTCACGTCGCGGCTCGTCGATCCGGCGACGCGGAAACGTCGCTTAGCAAGGCTGGCTGGGAAACCGTGACGAACGAACGATGGGGCGTTGCACCCGCGGAACAGAGAATTTTCGCGCGCGCCGGGTATGAAAAGTACCCGCGGCGCTCCGAGGAGGCGACCGCGTCAAGTCGCGTCGAGTCAACCGACGATCGATCGCCTTCGTTCCCCGTGATTTACGCCGGGCCACGCGTTCCACATACGTAATCCTTGGTCGTCTACGCGGCGGGATGTCCTCGCGGGTTCGGATGAAAGTGCCGCGAGCGGCCTTACCCGCGCTTTGAATGCGGAACGTCTCGCGCAGGAACGTATCCGGGGACATCGCGTCTTTCGTGGAAAAAGGAGAACGCGCGCGCGGTTCGAAGATGGCGCGGTTTCTCCACGACGAGAGACACGGCCGTAAACCAGACGACCGTGGACGTGGAGAACGTTCGAGACGGTTAACCCCGCGAGCGGTACGCTCGAGCGAAAAATGCCGCTGGTGGCGCGTTCGAGAAAAAAATCGCTTTAGTAAATTTTCCAAATGGGCGGAAGTTGTTTTCTGTCGCGAATTTTCCGTCTGGATTAACGACCGCGTAAATCTGCCCGCCCCCGCGGGGCTTTTTATTGGACCGACAGGGGCACCGCTATGATAATAAAGATGCTATACACGGTAATAAAGAGTAATTATCTATCTGCTCTCTACGTTTCTCTGTTTTTTTTTTCTTTTTTTTGGTCCATTCATCCCCGCGGCGTTTTATATCGGAAGATGCATCGCGTGTGCACAGTTGTTCGGGGTACGAAATAGAAACTGAACGGGCTGCTAATGGAGTGGCGAGTTTTCGGTGAACGAAGTGCTTTCTAATTGAAGAGCAAGCGTATCGAAACAGCGCGGCCGCGAGCATTTTTTTTTCCGTCGCGCGTTCGATAAATTCGGTTTGCTTTATATATTAAAGTGCTAACGCGGTGAAAAAACCGGGGAAAGTTTCGCGTTTTCAGTCCGTCATGGAAATAAATTAGATAATTGAATCCGAGCGACCGCGTTTGACAGTCGGTTTGGCTATTCCCTTTTTTCATCTTGCCACGAATCTACTAATTAATAAATAAACAACGGTGACGGGAAGTTTTCCTTCGTTTCAATTGAACTCGCGCTCAACGACAATAGCAATCGACCGTGCTTCCTCCATTAAGCTACCTGACAATTAGAATTCCATTAATTTCGTTTGCCGTTAAGCGAACACCGCGTCAACGTACCATTCGGGTCGTTCCTAGGGAGAGCAGCTTGATGGATGAACCAGAATCGGCTGGAGGGCCGCTTAAGCGATACAAATGAAAATAAATAGCCTGCAGACACGACGTCGTCTCTGCGTAGACAATATTCTGCCCGGACACTGGTTATAGTGCTCCTGAAATTACGTAATATTCGTCATAATTAATTCTTTCGCCGTTCACTCTTTTATGAGCCCGCACGGATATCGCGCTTTTAATATAGCGTTGGATTTTCAGAAAAAAAAAGGAGGATCACGAATGTGATTCTCTCCTCGTTGACTATTTATGATCGTCTTTCATGGAACATTATTAAATACTTCCTCGTAGCAATTAACTCGGCTCTTTCAAGTTGACCAGATAGAATCGAATGATTTAACGCGTTCACGCGATCCACGAGTTAGCGTCTGCGTTTCATCCCCCGTGAGCGATGGTGCCGAGACTGTAGAGAATCCAGTCGAGTTTCAAGTAACAGGAAGCAACTATTTTCACGATCTTCTCTCGATCTTTTGTACGTTGATACCTTTTATCAATTTTTTAGAAAACTATTTCGCTCGAAGAAAAACGAGGTGTTTCGCGTATAAATTCTTAGACTATTTCACTTGCATGTTGGCTCATGACTCGCATCGGAAGGTCGTTCATGGATTCGTAATCGAATTCAGGGCGAACGAAATTCTGAAACCCATAAATGGTTTCGATGCGTTCAAAGAGTTAATCTGCTCGTGAATATCAGCAAGTACCAGATGCGCCTTATCACAGTGGGGAATGCTGATATCGCGATGTCCTACTCGCTGTGTGGATAAGCGATTAAGTGGAGGATAGTACATATTCTTGACAAGGTAATGAGTACCGAACGATATTACATCGACGTAGCACGATATTGCAGCTACGAGCTATCGCGCCAGAAACAGTTATTCGACGAGCAAATGTTTAACAATGTCGTTGTTTGTGAAGTGGATCGTGTTTTAACGCGTGACTGTTTGAGGGAAAAATCGAAGATGAGAATTGTTCAAGTTTATCAACGATGGAGGTTTAATTGAACGCCCTGTAACGCCCTCGGTTTTCGTTGTATACTTTATTTCTTGTACGTGATCCGACGGTATTCCGCGGACTACACGTGTAGGCTGATAAGTAAATGCATATGTTTAAAGTTTCACGGCATATTGTTATTCAATTTCCACGGAAATGTAGGTCAGAGAGTTCTATACACCGCCGTGTAGCTTCTGCATTTATCGATAAATGCTTCTCATTCGACCTATCGATACGTTACACAATTATCTTTTTTCGTTTCACGAGTCCCCTATATTGATCACACCCACAGTGAATAACACGTACAGTTGTCGGCGGAACAACGCAAAACCATTTTCCATCCGTTCTATAGCCGTAGGTGATATCACGGAAAATGCCCCGCGGAACGAACCGATATTAAAACTTCTCTAAATATCGAATGAAATTTACTTTCGTTGCTAGTTTTATTGCTCTCGCAAACGTTCCCAGGAGTTTCGAGTTAACGCTCAGCTAAACAGTTTTTAAGAGGATCAAATTGATGATCGTGAAAAATTGGCAAAAAATTATGAAGCATAAGATAACGGCCTCTGTAAATTGCAAAGTGTATACGCTTAAACAACATCAGGACCGCTAGAGACGCTGAATTATCATACTCGATCGTTATCGGTGGTTTCACTTGTCGCTGGTACGTCGAGCAAGGGTATACTATCAGCCGGACAAGATCGACTCGTTCCGTTCAGACACCGCGATAAACATGCGATCATGTCACGGCTGGTTAACGAGCCACGTTGCGAAACAAGACGATTAAAAATCAATGGCTCGGAGCGTTGCTGTTGCTCCACGCCAAGACGAATCTTCATCCCCGGCTCGAGGGGAGACTGCAACCCCCCCGGAGGCGTACACGGGCCCGGGCATGGGAAGAATGCGCAGCCTCGGCCTCCGCGTCTGAACAAATACCGTCTGTAATTTACATTTTAATGGATCTAAATTGAAATCTGCTAGAAACGGACGAGATAAATTGTGCCGGGGTTGCGCAGGCTATTTACTTTTTATCACTTATTGCTGACTGGCGAGACGCGTACGGTCCGCCGAGCAAATTACGAATTGCTAATTATCCGGAGATCGTTTCGAGAATGGACCCTTGAGAAATAGGTGTGTTACTGTTTCTTCTGTTTGGACAAGAATTATCGTCGCTGGCATACGTGTTCCATTATGCGCCGCGTATGCGACCGCTGCGGTTTTAATTACAAGATATGAATTGAAACTGCTGTTTCATCTTTGGATATAATGTCCCGGCGTTTACCGTATAATAAAATCGTCGGATTAATTAGGTAGCAAAAGACTGTTGGAAACTCGAGTAAATTCGAGTCTATATCAGAATCAGACGTGTTGCGAGCAAAGTGAGAAACGCAGCGTGAGACTTTCGGCATTAGCCTCTGGTGGTAGTATCAGCTCGTGATTTGCAATTAGCGTTTTTTAAAATTACTCGCCAGAGAAGGAATTAAACGGGCGTAATATTACGACGACGTTAATTGCAATTAAAACCATATAGCCAGCAACTGTCCCAAGTAAGCACAACTTACGAATCCCTTAGATCCACCGGGCGTCTCAACTTGCGTATATTACGATTCCGCATCCAGGTCAGCGATGATTTCAAGAAACACGACCAACCGTGGACAACGATAATATTGCTAATTACTTCAGAGCGGGTCTCGTCGTCGACTACTTAGTGAAAGCGAAGGAAACCCTCTCTTCTCTAGCCGAGCATTTTTCACGGGGCTCGCGCGACGACACGCGAGTGAAACGCTTCTTTGCGGCTTAAAAATTTCAACTTAAATAGCAATTTATAATTCTTTGAAACAATCGAATCGGTAAGGTTAAGTTTTTAATTGGACGCCTCGTACGAGATAGTAATCCAACTCTCACCGTGAAATTAAATGACATTAAGAGTTAAAGGCGACTCGAGCTAACTAATATTACCAAAGTTCGTTAATTAAATCCTTTCTAAACAATCCCTCGGCGATGTTACCACCGTGGCATGATATTTCCTCCGCCAAGTGGAACCTGAAAAACCTCGCTCTCCCCACGATGGAACCTATTAACAGGAGCCACGCTCTCAACAAGCCCGTTCCTGCCAATCTTTCCCCGAGCAGCATCCCCACGCAACAGGAGAACGAGCGCGGCCTTCGAAGATGCATCGCGGACATTTCACATGCAGGCCGCATAAACAAGATATCCGTCTTCATTTAGCGTAACGCGAGGTACAAGGTTATTTATGGGCTGACCTGATAAATGCACGGCAACGAAGAAGAATACGGCCTCGGGGCGAGCGAATTTTCCAATTACAACGAGCAATCCGAAGGGCTTGAGGGGCAGGGCGGGGGAGAAGGGTACGACGGCTGTACGGCCACGGACAGACACACCGAGGAGAATAATTCCGCGAACGGAACCGCAGACCCGACTCTCTTTTATCCCTCATTTCTGATCTCGCCGTGAATCATTTTCTAGACGCATCCACCGAATAATTGCGCGGCACTCCGACCAACGCCGTGGCGGAGGGGCAGAGGGGGCCCAACAAATTGCCCCTGTATTACGAGTAATTTATAATTATAAGGCCCGGCGTACAAGCGGCGCGGCTGTTTTTCGACGCGCAACCAGTTATTTCCCGGTCGACTAAATACTGTTGGAACGACGTGGAAAAGGAAATAGTTACTGAAACTAACCGCGACCATCGCGCCACGGTTCTTACGCGTCGCGGCGTACGAGGGCGAGGAAGCAAGAGTCGGGGCCACACCCGTTCGTACGATGAAATTCGACCGCGTTACACGCTGTTCAGCGAGACGTGTTTCCCTTCGACTTAACTACTTTTGCTGCTGGTTAATTCGATGCTGGATGGTCCAGGAATGATGGGATACAATTAGGTAAGCGGGACAAGACGTTAGAGTTGTTTAATCGAGGTGGAAACGCATCACGGATGATGACATTGGTGTTACTGCGGAGGGATAAAGAGAGAGAGAGAGGGAGAGGAGAGATAATGCTGAACGTATCTTGGCTGGATGTACAAGACATTGGCAGGATTGATGACTTTCATTATGTTCCTTGATAACTTGTTGACCGTATTTTTGCGTCTACCGTCTTTGCTTGGGTGAGCAAGCGAAGTAGATGTTTCACTGGCAATTATGGAAGATAAGGTAATTTAGTAGACTCTGAAAAGCTTTTTTCGCCTCTGTCGAAGAGACCTGTCGGACGTCTCTGTAGAACCTTCCATTTGTCATGCCACCCTTAATGCATTATTAGCGAACGGAAACAGATATATACGAGGAGACGTTGGGTATTTCTTTCGAAGAACAGCGTAAGGTGTTGTAAGTACTTATACTTTAATTGTGCCTGCTCTCATTACGGCAATTACACAAGACGAATGGCTGAAAAATTCCGAGACTTCTACTTCGTGTAACACCAGCGGATCGCACCGCGGTTCCGTGAAATGTTGCGATTCCGACGCAAACGAGACACGCGTGCCCGAGGCAATTGTACAGGGAACCGACGTTAAGTGATTCGAGACGGGATACCAGCGCGAAACTTTCATAACTACGAAAGTACAGAATCCTTTCATCGTTGGGCGCAGCGGCCAGGGAGGGGAGACACGGAATCCCGCGACACGATATGTCGATTCGATGCATCAATCTCCGGGGAACTTTATTCCCTTGTCCGTGGCCCTCTGTTACGCGGCATCGGGAGAAAAGTTGAAAAGGAAGGAATATCGAGAGACGATCGCCGATATTGAGCGATCGCGCCTCCAGCCATTCGGGGGGCAACACGTACGACGATTTCGCCGCCCCTCTGCGCGCCGCCGCCCCAAACCCCCATCCCCGTCGCCGTCGCCGTACAATCCGAATCAGAGAAATCCGTGCAGACTGTTCGGAACCTCCGGGATATTCTCTTTGCGCGAACAACTATAAAGAGGACCGGTCTCTTACGTGCATTAATGCAAGAACGTGATCCAGGAAATCGAACGGGGGGGACCCGTGCTCCTTGAAAACAGGCACGTACACGGGCGCAGACAGGCGAAGGTGCAAATACCAGGGATATCTTGACACATCGGGAGCCTGAATCGACTCTGGTTTAAGAGCCGTTCTAACGTTACACGGTTACTTTGTTTGTAAGACCGGCGCTAAGTCAGCCGGAAAGGGGGAGCGATTTTTTTGTCACCGCGCGTGCAAAACGGGATAAAACGAACGGGAGTACCGTTAAGTGGAAGGCCAGAAGCCTGTGATTATTCTAATAATCCCTCTCTGATGGTTGGTTTTTAGCGGAACTAGAGGGAGAAAGATCTTTCGAGAATTAATGACAGCAGGAAACGAGACGTCAGTAGTGTTACGGTAATGGTAATTATCCTCGATGGAAATGGTACGCGTTCGAGCATTCGTTCTACGGGCGATCTTTCCTTTTTACTTCTCGACATTTTACAGTGTTGAGATCTGAACGATTATAGAATCACTGATATCCTGACTGGCGAACGTGTTTCATATTTAAACGCGGAAAATAGTACAGTTTCCACGTTACAGATCGCGTAATAATAGCATCCCGAATAGAAATAGAACCGGATACGTGATTTCCCTCGTTCCCCGGTGACCCAGCATTCTCATTTTCCCCGATTCCCCGGTTACCGCGGGGGAACAAGCCACGTAATTTAGGTCTAACAAAACGAGGCGCTTTCGTCGCGTGGCAAGTGCACCGTCGTCAAGTGCTGACACGCGGCTCGTTCAAAGTTCCATTAAATCGGAGAGCAGCTAACCCGGAACGTTCCCAGGTCGATTCGAGCATCGATGAGGGACAATCTTCGCGAGCCATCCCGAGCACATACGCCCAAGCGTATTGATCCCACCAGCTGGCTCGTTTATCGATCATTTCCCATCGACTCTTTTCGGCTCGGTGCACTTCGTCGATTACGATCGCGAGCGTGCACCCGTTGGAAAGGCACCGAGGAATTCGAACGACGACAGACGACGGAAAAACTCACGACGGGAATTAACTTGCGCGCGTTTAACGCGCGCGTAGAACGTGACGGATGCAATTTCGCCGAGCACAAGTGGGAACGGTGGCCGTTTTTTTAGATACGGGGACACGAAAGATTTGACAGCAGCGGACGCGAGATGCTGCCCGCGTTAATAGCGTTCTCATTTAATTAAATGACTCACCAGAGAGGTGATGAGGTAACTGTGATAGTCGCTCATCATCCCTATTTGCTGCGCCTGCTTCAACACGTCGTAAATCCTCTCGGTGGAGCAATCCAGTACAATGTGCGACTCCGCCGAGTTCTTTATCTGCTTCAACAGTGGCCTGAAACAGAGGGAAACCAAAAAGGTTGTAGCAGTGCGATGCAACGCTTTCAGCCCCCTGTCCCGAGAGTGCTTTAGAGGGGTCGGTTTCACCGCTGATTTCTGCTGTTAAACGTCGCGGGCACGAAGTCTCTACGAAAAGACTCCCCTGCCCGCTGCTTCTTTCGTTTTTTTTTTCCGTTTTTTTTTTTTTTACGAACTCGAAAGTATTACGGTCGTACGGTGTAATTTGCGAACGTGATGTTTCCGAGGAAGCGATGGTATTACGGCCGTTTCCGCGGGAGAGGATGTAGCTGATAGAATATTCTATTGTGCTCTTGTTTCTCTAAAGTAGGTTCTGTATAGCAAGGCGAGAGGAATGTTTCGCCTTTGAATAAATCATACCGCTTTTGTAATCATAAAGATCCTTTTTTAATGATCCGCAAAGAAGTGTTTAAAGGCGTTGCATTTTCTCTTATTAAAGGTATCGCGCGAAACCTAGCAAACAGATTACATGTACGTTTCAATTTCAGTTCCAATATAATCTCACGAAACTCTATGCTAGTCCCTGATATATTTTTAACATACTTCCAAGGGTTGTTTCCCCTGTTTGTCCAACAATTCTACATGATCGTTAAAATAATGGCATTTCCTATAATTTCCACCTTCGTCAACCGATCGAACGTTCATCCAACAAGTAAAGGGGAAACAGGAAAACGTGAAAAATCAGCTCGCTCGTTTGATTACGAAGAACGCCGGTTGACCTTTCCGCGAGGCAGTTCGCACGCATTCGCCCTCAGGGACCACGCGGTCCACCGGGACACGGCTAACTTCCGATTCCGGACTTACGTACCCGTGTACTTTCGATCAAAATTTCATAACGCGAGCATCCTCTCTCGCCGCCGCCTCCGGCTCATCCAACATGCACGATAATGCGAATCTCCTTATACGTCCGCAGCAACGGTGGACTGGTGCTCGTCGCGGGAATTTTTTATAGGACCGTGCATAATTCAGCGGCGGGTCTCTTTTACGGGTCGCGTTCCTGCACAGCAGCGGCTACCCTTACGATCGCGCCAGCCAGTTACCAACGAATCACCCGTGTAACAATGAAACCCCTGCGATAGCCAGAAACATCGCGTTAAATCAACGAAGAGGTCGAGGCGTGATGGCAGCCGGGCGTATATAAAAAAAACGCGTCCTTTACAACGTGGAAAGTGTCCGGCTGGAGAATACTTCATGATTGGCCGGATTTATGGGGGTGTATCGCGGGTGGCGAACGTTGGAGTGGTAAAGCGTGACTTATTGGGGCGGAATGTAGCGAGCCTGAGTAACGCTGACCCAACTGCTCTTTTGTCCTGGATCCGCGACCTATTAATACGGCCATTAAGAAGTTTGAATAGGAATGATAAATCAGACTGGCGTGGTTTTCTTTGTTCCCTCGTGTTCGTTCTCCGCGTAGACTACGGTAACGGGAGTGGGACGATGTGATGTCTGATTTAAACGACCCGCGAATTTGTATTACACGGCCCTTAATTATGTTTAATGAATGCGCGTGCACGGAGTGATGATCGTTCAGAATTATTTGTCGTTCGTATTGAGCTTTGAATTCTGATATCGTAGTCGTGGTGCTTTATCCGTTGGATAAGTACTCTGAGTGTAGACTCCTTGAGATACGTTCAGTAAATGTGTTTTGTAATCTTTTCCCAGTTATTATTCAGTGCGATATTTTAGTGGAACAATAACGTTTGGTTAGAAATATTTGTACAAAAGTATGTTATAAAGAGTACAGATAAATGTATTTAAAAGAGAATGAAATTCGATATTTGTAAAAAGCTGTGAATGCGTGCAATATAATATTCCACTAGCGTGAATGTAATAAATATTAAAATGATTATTTCATTTGATATGTTTGAAGATTACTTACTCCATTATAAATCCGGTATAAATATTCCAGTGATTTCGTCGAGTTATTTAATTTTGAAATGGATTTTCATGAAATTGAAAATGATAAATGTACATATTACAATTTGTTAATGACACAAAACGTGCGTTCGCTATATCGTGATATCTCGAATAATCCTCTGACATAGGAAATAAACTCATTTTAATTCGAGATTTACCTCAACCCGCAATACCCTCGATACACTTTGCCTCCTAAACCCATACTTCGACAACCTGGCTTTATAACTCTTCAACTATTCACCGAATCACGGCACTAAATCTTTAAATCCTTCCCGAAAGACAAACCCTAAATTCCTTTCCCGTTTTACGACTCACCTTAACCAACCCTCGACCGAAAGGAAACATCAAGAAACATTTTCAACCCTCCACACGCCAGCACCCAGCCGTAAATCCCATCACTCGAGAATGTCTAGCGCTTTACCGTACAACTCCGCGAACTTGCTACGTATATACCGACTTCATCTCGAAAACAATCATAACAGATAGACCAACAGCAATCACTGTCTCTCTTGAATGCTTAAAGAAGATATATATAAAAGAAACAATTGCTAAATATATTTTGCATCACGTCACGCGTATGTCAAAGTATTTTAAGGTTACCGTTGTTGAAACTTTTTCGTGTATCTCGTGTCCTTATGGAAGAGTAATCCCACCGAAAGGTGTACACGGATTTTCCCTTTTCACCAGCTCAACGCTTGAGCAACCTAACACCAGCTCTCCCTTACTGGCTGTATTCTCTAATGTCATGGTGCATAAAGGGAATCGTCCGTAACCCTACGGCAGACACACCACCTTCCAGTGGCTCTTTCACGGGTTGACTGTTACACTGATGTATACGTCTGTATCTAGTCGCCACGTAGTAATCCTGACGAAGTAATTCTTGGAATAATTTTACCATAAAGGCACGATACATATTCTGGACCATATAATCACCCACTTTTTTTCCAACGGGACATATTTCGCAATTCCACTGTCTCGTTCAAAAATAATCGCTTCGACAGTTAAAGAAAAATTCAATGTATTTCTGCGCACCGTTCGCCGTTGTCAAGTCCGCGCCCTTATTTCACGAGCCCCGGGGCGCACCCTTAGAGCATCGCTAAAGGAATTCCCTTTGAACTTTCCACGCGTGTAACGCGTAACAGGGCATCGGTTAGTCAACGTTACGACATCACAGCGTCCAAGGTGGACAGCTTTAAAAATGCAGCTCCACTTTGTGACGCGGCGCTCGCTTAAGCGTCGTCCGTGCTGCGCGCGTGTGAACGCCAATCCGTGTATGCCCGTGTCCGCCTCGTCCGTTCTTTATTCAGCAGCGGTTACGCGCTTCCTGGACGGCCAATGCACTCCCACGGCGAGTGCGAGCGTCGCCGAGGAGACGCGCGGAAATGCTTTTTACTCGAAGTCGCCGCGGTACGTTCGAGCTGCCAAATAGTCGGGACGGCTAAACAATACGCAACGGATCGTTTCACTTTAGAGCTGCTCGTAAAGCGCGAACCAGCCGCGCGATCCTCGGATACCAGCGAGAGGAGGCAGCAACCGATCGTTCGCGCAGCGCTGCGAACTTTTACGTAGCCATCAGCAGCGACGGTGAAGGACGGTGATCCAGCATCGCGAACGTTTGATACTCGGGCTTATTCCGTGCGATACCCGGGAACAAGGCGTATAAAGTTTGCATTCGGAATGATAAGGAATCGATACGACTTTACAGAAGAACGAACCAGCTCTCGACGGTTACTCTTCGATGCACCTGCACGGTTCGCGCAATCCTTTCCTCTCTTTCTCAGCCCTCGCGTCTGTCGCTGTCGTCGTCGTCTGCCCATTTCGATCCGGATCTCCTTCACCTCTGTCGTTCCTTCCCTTTAACTTAATGCCATCATCGGGGCTCCGGTTCTGAAAAGGCTCGAACGGTCCGGCTACGGAGCAACGTAAGCCGTGCAACGTCTCTTATTCCCATCCGTGTCTCGCTCGTCGCGTCCTCTTTCTCTTTCTCCTCCCGCTCGCCATCCCCCGCCGGTGTTACCTCGCCTCGTCACCCGTTCTAGATGGCTTTCAAGATACCTTCCCAGATAGTCGTCCTCCCGGGAGAATGGGCTGCGACCGAAAGATACCGCCGCGGAATCGCTGGCGACAAGCCCAGTCTCGGGGAATTTTTTAATCCGGGCCCGGGGGAAGGGTAGAGATTGGAAGAAGGATCGACGCCTGCGTCTTTCGCTCGATGAACTCGCCGGTCGCCCGTGGAACCGAACCGGATGGGAGATAAATGGAAGATGGGGCAATGGTTGCAACGGTAATCAACGCGTCAGCGGCGCGATGTGACTGATGGGATCTGGCGGTAATGTATGAAGATCGATGCCGCGTCCGAACGAAAATAATACTGTCCGCGGGATCCGTTTTCGTCCATCGTCCGATACATCGCACGCGAGCATTTAAGTCGGCTCGATGGTAAGTATTTAAGCGCGCGCGGTTTGACACGAATCGACTTCGAACGGGGCGCGAGAATACGCGAGAATTAACTTCCGCGAACTTCGAAATTCCCACGCCTCGCACAGATCCGAGCTAATTCGCTGGAACTAGCCGCGCCTCGTTCAAATACGCGCGAACTTTTCTAAATTCAATTCAGACACCGTTGGCAGTCCGCGTTTCGACTCGTTTCAACTCCTTTCGACTGCGAATATTAATATCCTCGTTCGAGCCTTACGTCTCAATAACGATCATCCTGAATAGCATTACGCGCGTTAATTGTCCTGACGTTATTCACGAGGACATGAATTATTCACGGGTCGCCTATATTTCAGCAGGCCCGTCGGCACACGAAACGACGTGTGCTGGTACACAGCGTCGAACCAGCCACGGATACGTCCCAGCCGGTGAAACTCGGCCAACCGACTCGTCCGGCGATTTCAAATTCATTTTGCAGCTCCGGTAAACTTCCGTCGTTACCGCGGAGGAAGTTAAATTTCACGCGGGACGGTCCCAGGAATTTCTCTCGTTCGAGGAGACAATCGTTGGAAACGATCGTTGCCCACGACTCTATCCTTTTATTCCGCGCGTCCTCCTCGGTAGAATCGCGGTACACCAGTGGAGCGTCTTCGTCAATTCGCGTTGTTATTTCAGCGGTCGAAGCTGCCGCGAATCGGTATTCGTTAAAGCGGAGAAACTTCGCGAGAACGTTGGTAAATGGATAGCGCAATTTTACGTAATGGAAGACGCCGGGAGCCGGAGCAACATTTAATCGCCTTCGATTGTCGAGCACGCGTGATATACGACTC
This sequence comes from Xylocopa sonorina, assembly GCF_050948175.1. Taxonomy (NCBI): domain Eukaryota; kingdom Metazoa; phylum Arthropoda; class Insecta; order Hymenoptera; family Apidae; genus Xylocopa; species Xylocopa sonorina. The sequence goes on along the minus strand of NC_135197.1, from coordinate 5,499,082 downwards.
GTTGCGGCCGCATTTAAACTTCTTCCCTCTATTCGTTCCCTTTTTTAATGCAGCCCCAACGACGCTGGAACTTGGCCATAAGTACGTACGCCCCCGTAAATTCACGTGGACCGAGCGAACGTCCGGTAATGTACGCGGACCGGTTGGAAAAACTGCTCGAGAATTTCGGTATGCGTAATGATGCTCGAAACGAGGGGAATTCTTCGCGCAAAGAAACGAATTCAACGCGTTGGGTAGAGTTTATTTTTCGTAAAAAGACTTTTGGAGATTCGTTTCGAGTATCCGTGAATAACACCGTGTTGTCCGGGAGTGGCCTCATAATTCATTCCCTTCCCGTGCGAATCATTTTTCACGAAGCTTGTCAGACAACGTGTCGCAAGAAATATACTTTGCTCGCGTGTGTCCGTGGCATTAAATCCTGGACTTAATCAGCGATAATGAGACGTCCAACAAATCGAGCTTCAGATTCGCGGTTTGATCGATCCGATTAATCCGAGCGATCGACATCCTCTGCGAGACGAGCACGAGAACCAGATCCCAACGGGCAGAAGAAAAGGACGTGTGGTAACGTGACTAATCTTCGATATATCGGGACCGGAAACTCGCTCGAGAAGTAGTTAAAGCAGTCCGATATTTAACAAACTTTCCTACGAAACGAGAGGATTCTTCGAAAAAACTTGATCGCTTCGAAAAGAGCTCAGATGGGGGACGAACTTGAATCGAATCGATTTAGAAACCGATTCGCAGACTTCCGCCCGAGAATCGTCTAGTTGGGACGACTGAATACGGTGGAGTCGTTCCAGGGAAGTCCTTTCTTTACAGTACACCCTTGTAAGAAAAACGTGAGTCGTTCGATATCCTGGAGATTTAACAGCCTAACTTTTCCTAAATTAAACATGGGTTTGAGATAATTACATTTCGTATTTGCACACGTATATACGGAACGTATGCAAAGCCTCGTGGACCGGCTAAAAATCCTCACTGGCCACTTTATAATTCCTAGCTACTTTTCATAGTTCTCGAAAAATGACCAAGCGAGAGAAATTCTGCCTTCCATAATTGATAGAAATAGTCGTAGTATTCGAGCAAATTCGAAGAAAAAGCCTCGAGATGTACCCCGGAAATCCCCATCAAGATAGCTAAAAATCTAATTAGAGTGGGACAAATCCGGTACTGATAAAAACCAGCATTTTTGAAAACATATTAAAGAAAAGCATCCAAATTGCAGTGCTGGCTCTGCTTTCTAATTATGGACTGAAACGGAACTGCGCTGGCTACGCGGATATGCGAACGCGTTATCATTTTATACGGAACGCACAGAATTGCATCGTGTCTCAACGCATTCTTGTTCGTTCTAAACGAGTTAGTCGTTAATTAAGTGAAATATTAAAAACAGCAAGATCGTGATGAAAAATTGTAAAAGCTACGCTCTCTCCACCGTACACTCCGGTGTCCCGTTAGGTTCTTAAAAAATTCACGCGCTCCTTTCTCTTTCCCCTTTTCCACCGTTCAGAGGATGAGCGCGGTGCATGCGCCGCGTTATACTTCTATTTATTAAATCGCGTGTCGAAAACAGGATCCTAATTTTTCCGTCCGCGCCGCGAGTAGATAGCAGCGTTTCCTGCCAATTTTTCGACGCGGTTCAAGGCAGCGGCGGCGCGCATCAACGCGAGATGAAGTTTGCTTATCATCAAAAATCTACCGTTCGTTTATTTTCAATTAACTTGTTTGCCGGGAATTACCGTTATCACGTGTATACTATTAACGATTCCATGGCCTCCGGTCCTTTTTCCGTTCCCTGTCGATACTCGCTCCACCTCGTCCCGATATCGCCCGATAAAGAGATATCGCGAGTAAATTTATGCAAAACTCGAAGCCAGCTAAATGAGCCGTGCGACGCGAGATTATCGAGTGGCGCAGGCAGACGGCGACCGAAGAAGAGTCGGTCTCTAATGTCGGACGGATTCTGGCGTGCATGTCGGTTCGCGAAACTTAATTTCCGCTCCCTGACGTCCATCAAGGATGACGTAGCACGTTTCGCGTGTACGTGCGCGAGCCAGATTTAAACTGCGCTGACTCTTAAGACCGAGGTTGCGAGGTAACCGGATTACCGTCGAACGTAACGAAGATCCCGGTCGAATGATTGGATATCGATTTTCGTTGACCGGAAACAGGCGCCGCGCGAAAATTGTCACGGAAATGAATCAGTGGAAAGAAGGATACGCTTACGATCCGCGGGACCGTTAAATTGCTTCCGCGACGCGCCCTGCTTTCGACTCGAGTTTTAATTAATTATTCCGGCTGCGGCGTGATTCATGTTTCCATCAACGCTGCAGATACCTTTGGCTGAAATCGATTTCCGGGGGAGAAGGATCTCGATCGTTGGATTTAAACACATCGCCAACATCGCTGATATATAAAATAAAATTATGCGATGGTAAATGATCGAGATTTCACATGAACATCATTATTAGAAAACTATTACTCGAGTCAATCGAATTCGCCCATCAATTCAAATGAAAATCAACGAATCTTCACTAAACGATGAAACCAGTCGCGTACAACGAACCTCCCCAACAACGACAACGCCTCGTCAGGCTACATAATCCGATCGTTTGTCCGCTCAGGAATAAACCGACGAACAGGCGGCGCGGTAACAAGTCGAGTCGTTGACGTACAAGGAGACGGTGTCCCCGTTGCATCTGTCGGACAGCCGTGCAGGTTTATCCCTCTGGCATTAATTGTTCGTTACCCCGTTTCATCCCCTTCCGGTGCCGCCTTGCTTCACTTTTCATCGGCGTGCTCCGCTGCGAACCTGGACGGAAGCTCTAACAGCAGGGCGAAGCCGGATGGAGGGAGGCCGTGGAAACAATGGGACGGAGCCAGACGGTGAGTCGTGTAAGCAAGTCTCGGGCTCCTCGCGTTAGCCACCCCTCGGTCGCTCCCCGGGTGAATCACCGTGTCAGTTACGGGGAAATCGAGCACGTTGCGCATTTCTTCTCGCAAATCCCTAAAGAATCTTGTGACGGTAACTCGGTGGAATTTTTCTGCGGTCTGAGATACCATGCATTCTCTTCCTGCAATAGTGTGTGAGGGTGTGTGAGTACGTGTATGAAAAAGTATGCACACGCACACGAGTAAACGATGCGCGAGCAACTGACCCGGAGACTGATCTTGAAATGCAATTTTGTTACTATTTATTTTTGGTTAATGTTATCGATAATGGCTAAATATTTAGGGGTGTGCAGCATCGGATAGTATATTAATTGCTGTGTTATTTGACGAACAAACATTCTGATCGAAATACAGCGTCTAAACTCGAGGGCTTGATGTACAAGCAGAGGTTTTCTCTAATCGAAAAATCGCTACGAAAATACGGGTACGTGATCAAGCGCAAAGTTCACAGCTCACCGGGACGAAAGGACGATCCCTTCGAGGAGAGGCCACGATAGCCACGGGTCGCAATAATAAATCGAGAGGAAGGGTTCGGTGGCCGAGCGTGTTCCTCGTGGGAAACTCGACACTGCGCTTGAAATTAAGACCGAAAAGTGGAGACGGCCGACAAAAGGGCCAGCACGGAGGTACGATGTACGTGGGCGGTAATAAAAGAAACCGTATTCCAGCTACTCGAAGTTTTTCTTCCCTTGGAACGTAGGGGCGCGACTGGAGGGATAGGCGGGCGAGAGGGACAAATTTTCTCGCGTACCTTATAATTTTCAGGGCGAGACCGCGCGGAAACCAAGATAAATATCTATTTTCTCCGCCGCGAGAGCAGCCGCCCGACGGATTTTATTTGCCGGATCGCGCGCGCTTTCATTCGCTGCGGAAATTCCAAGTGGAAGAGGAAAGCACGTAACAGACGTGTATTAGGCGAAGGCAAGACAAGTTCCTGTCCGTTTGATCACTGCCTACCGAAAACTCGCTGCACCTCGACTGTTCTCTCGTCTGATGGAACGCGAGTGTTTCTTCTTTTTTCAATTTTCCTCGTCCTTCTTACACCTTTTGTAGATATTGTATTTTATAAGTGATATATACGTACAGATATTGGAAGATATTTATAAAATACCTCTTTTTTTATTCTAGTGCTAGTTTTATCGAGTTAGGTATTCGATTAAGCAGTAAAATGCAAAAAGCAAGATATATAAATAAAATTGCGAGAACTCATAACGTAGAGAGTTGAAAATAACTGGTACGGCCGAATCCTTTTTCCAACTATTTGTTTGCGAGTATTCGTTTCAATCAGTGTTCTCAAAGTTGCCAAGGTAGTTTCACTTGCATGAACCGGTCCGCGTGTTTGCGAATGCAATTCGTGAAGTAATTAGAGAGGCGGACTTCGGTGAGCGTAACATGGAATTTTGATTTTCTCGTTAACACAGAATCTGAAATCGCCTTTTGTGCTTGACCAATGTCAACACACACCAATGCACCCAAAACAATCATAAAGTGCGCAAACTGGGAAAAGTAAAACGAGTATACGTACCCCTTTGGAAATTCCGGAACAATGACATAAAAGAAAAATACGATCGATCCTCCGTACTCTGAACCGTAGCCCTGTGTAACTGCAATTTTCCTTACTCCAATCGGAAACAATTTGACGAACATTCGTACAGATACACAATGTTAAAAACTGATACGACGTAAACTCAGATTCCTCCAACTCGCGACATTATTTTATTACCAACGATCGTACCCCTCTGCACGGACGATTGCGCAAATATTTCCACCATACCGTGGCAAACGAAGGTAAAAAGAAAAACAGTCGCGGAACAGAATAAACCTTCAAGCGGCCGGAAAAGTCCGGAAGAGGGAACGATTTGTAAGTTAAATCCCGGTAATAGCATTCGAAAGAGGGGCTCGCGCGAATTAAACTCCCCGCCTGGTGGAACGCGTGGAAGCTGTTTTCCTAAGAGCCGCGGCGAGTTAGAAATTACAATCCTCGCCTGCACGGCCTTCCTCCGCGCAAGCGGATTACCATTCGTAATCGTGCAAGAAAAATATGAACCCACCTCGAGGCTAGTCTCCGTCGTGGGCACGAGTCATTTGCGCGAGAGTAATGCTATTATTCGTCGTCTCGTTATCTCAGCGTGCGCGAAGAACGCGACGAACCTAAGAAGGGATACTACCCCTAGCGATATTACCAACGAGAGGGTAGCTGCTGTCGAAGACGCGACCCTTCGATCGTGACGCGAACTGACGAGCGTTCGCGCAGAAACAGCTTTAACGGGATTCTTCGTTTTCTTCCTGTCTGTGCTCCTCGAACGAACCGGGTTGCGCGGTCGCCACGCGCTGGAATGCTGGCTAAAACCGGGTGAATAATTTCTGCCAAGCTCTACGCGCCCACGCCATGAACCGTTTTAATCTAATCGGGATAACTCGTCCGAGCGTGGTCGAAAAAAAAAGGAAACGGGAACGGGTTCTTCTGTTTGGTCGGCTGCAGGAGAGAACGTTTCGGTGTTGCGCGGTTGCGGTCGGACGCGGCGACGTCGAGGACGCTTCGCAGCGCAACCGGAGACTTTTTGCGAATTTACCTTACGGGATGTAGAATGTTTTTTTCGCAAGTGTTGGGAAAGAAAATAGTTCATTTTCGTTTCAGGGTAGGTTAAATTAAAGAACGCTGGAATTACGGTTGAAACGAATCGCGCGAACTCGTTGGTATTGTACGCGGCAGTGTTTAATTGCGCTCTCGTTTCGTCTCCTAAAATTTCTCTTGTCATTTATTTCCGTATTGAATAAATCAATGTTCAACGCAAAGTGTAATTGCGAGGTTTAATAACGGTACATGTTCCAGTATTATGCAACCCTGCTCGGCAAACGTATCAGAAAGCATTCTCGGATATTTCGTAATTGCATTGCATAACATTGTTAAGCTTCTCGTGTAGTCTACCATTCTTGTTACTCAATAACAATGGTTATTAATTAAAACAGCCGATATAGAAACAATTCGTCATAAGATACGTAATAACCAAACGACGTCTACATGTATAACATTGTACAATCCTGAATAAATTGATTATTTCATGTTTCTCGGTTTTAATTGAACAAATCATCGTCAGTAATAATAACCACACGATAATATCATTAAACTTTCATGAAATCAACTTTAATTTCCCCAAAAAATAAAACCGAAAATCTAACTTTCCATCTATCTTATCTGATATTCCAAAACTTGTCTTCGTCTTTGCTTGACTCATACTACTTGGACAATATCTGCTCGTAGCAACCTAAGCCGAGTCTCCACGATTCGTATTACCTAATCAAAATTTCGCAAAGCAGCCGCGCGCAAGCGGTCTCAGGCTCGTTCCAAGTTCGCAACCACGGATTTCAATCTCAATGATTCCTCTGCGATTGATTCGAGCGATGGCAGCGCGAGGCACGGGAGCGGAGCGTTTGATATTTGTCAGAGTTCCTTCTGGCGCGAGGTAACGTGACAAACGGGAGGGCCTGGTCCTGGGCGTCGTCTTTACGCGCGTGCACGTGCCTCCGCTTAACTATGGCATAACTACTGGCTGGGCGAGTCGGTGACAAAGTGCCTCGCATAAATACATCGCGTGAACGCGTGCGGTTATTTTTTAACGGGCGAGGCCTTCGGAGCACGGACCGCCGTGAGGGTGACGGAATTTATGCGTACGGGCCGAGCCACCGTGCATTATTTATTACCGTGTTTGTTTGCGTTCGCTAACGAGGGCTGGTCAGTAGGCGATCGTGCGGTGGTGTTTTCGCGAAACTACGCGTTCGTGTCAACGTGCTATCATTATTTCAGCTGTCAATCGCGATTCTCCTTGTTTTCGACCGAGATCCTTCGTTGGCTTCGAGATTCAAGATATCGGGAAACGTGGGATACGATTCCTCGCGGGAAGTTTTCAAGTTCTTCCCATGATAGTTACGTGATACGAGGAGAATTGTCCAACGTTGAACGTGACATGGAAACCACATTCATCTTTTGTTCGAAAGAGAACTGTTCCTCTTTGGCAAACAAGAAATTTTCACGTAGGTAAAGTTTGAGTCGTCCTCTAAGATTTTTATATCATTCTTTTTTATGATCCTAAGTGATTACGACATTTTGATACCTTCGAGCAAGAAGACCCTCTTCTTCGAGATAATGGACAATGTTCCGCGAAGCTTCTGCCTTCGTTTGACATGAAAGAAAGAAAACATTGTTCGATGAAAACGCGTTACAATGCCCAAGCTGTAGAACGACGCGTCTAAGCTCGTGTTACCAATTAACGCAGCGTGTTAATGTAGACGGTGATGGTTACGTGTCGTTAAAACATATTTCCAGTTACAGGCCAGAGACACGGGAACGCGGCCCAGTGGCAAGTAAACGAAGGAGAATTTGCTGGAAACGTAGCGGGAACCGCGTTTCAGAACGCGGGCAAGCAATTTATCCTGCTTGTCTACTTTTCCGCCGTTTAAAATGGCGCATGTTTTATTCGCCCACGGCAGCTTATCTTCTGGCAAGTTTCGACAATAGTTAGGAACGAAAAAGAACGCAACACCCTCGACCCGATTCCACCTACGTACGTTTGCTCGTCGTTCACGTTTGTATCTCAATACCCTTCGTTTCCTATTAGCCGTGATTTATGCTTGCAACGTTGCTTTCCTTTCTCCATTTCGTCCATTTTTATCCTAAATAATAGGAGTCTCAACCGAGCGTTATCGTTTGACGCTGGTGGTTACCATTCAAGTGCTGTTCTCCACTTTTAAATCGATACAGAAATCAAGTAATTAGTTCCATGAAATAATAGTTCCAGGAAATGATGAAAGAATTCGTTGTATAAAAATGTCCGAGGAACGTCGGAGGTCGTAGTCAGATAAATCCCGATTTCTAGCTCGACCTTCCCTTAAATTTCGCCGGGCGTAGCTCAGGCCAGCGTCATTCTTGCCTCGTGCAGAGCCGAACGTTATCGTTCGACGGTGGTTACCATTCAAGGGCTGTTCTCCACTTTTAAGTCGATACAGAAATCAAGTAATTAGTTCCATGAAATAATAGTTGCAGGAAATGCTAAAAGAATTCGTTGTATAAAAATGTCCGAGGAACATCGGAGGTCGTAGTCAGATAAATCCCGATTTCTCGCTCGACCTTCCCTTAAATTTCGCCGGGCGTAGCTCAGGCCAGCGTCATTCTTGCCTCGTGCAGAGCCAAGCGTCTGGATTGGAATAAGCGAACAGCTCCCAATGGGCCATGAGAGCCGAGGCTACCGGAGAGGATAACTGGTTGCAGTCCGTCGAGCGTTCCGTCGTATATGTACGTATGTATATCGCGCGTGCCGACGAGACCCGGCTGTTGTACAATAAATATCGGCTCTCTCAACGGGCGCGCACCGGGGGAGGGAGAAAAATAAAAAACTGGAAGGAAATTGATGCAAGTTCCGCGTCGACGCGGTCCCTGATTTTAACGACTTTCCGATAACGCGCGTTTCCCACCGCGTTACGTAGCGGCAGATTTAATGAACCGAAAGCACGTCGATGGAAATATTGGCCCGTTTAACGAAGACGGCCCGAAACAACCGAGCGTAACGTGGATGTTTGCGTTTCTGCTTCGGTTGTGTCGTACCTCGCTTCCAGCGGAAGTTCCCTTCGGAAAATAACTTCTTATACTTCGCGTGACTTTCTACGGTCCCCTGTTGTTCTAGGATTCTTATACATATATGGATGTTATTCCACATTATATCCAAGGGTTGCCAGAGGGTTGTTTTATTACTCCTTATTATTTCTCTCTCGCATCGTTTACTTGCAATCCAAATTCAGAAACTGGTACCCTACTTGTACGTCAAGGTAGTACTGACCAATTTTACGGACGACCTACTGCTTTGTGACAAGGATGTCATTATTTTTCTGATGATTTATAACACAGTGGCGCCCATGAGCTAGAATAATAACGTAGTTTTGCTACAAACACTAGTTACAAGAAATGAACGTCTCGTCTTTAGGAGTAGCCTGCGTCTGACTAAACTCGTCGTGATCTACTGTCGCGTTTTGGACTAACTGTTCAACAACCCTGTAGTCCCTGTACCACTCGATCGAACGGAGTTATCACGGCATGAAATTTCCCACCGATTTGCGCATCGTAACTATATTCGCGACTGTCGTTCCGCCGCTAGTAGAACGAATCGTTCGACCACCACCGTCGCTTTCCACTTTCCGTGCTCTGTTTCCGGATCCGTTTCGCGACTGTGGCACCTGCACGGACAACGTTTAGTCGAGAACTGGCCCGGCTGAAGACGGCTCGCTTGAAATGAGGTTTCCATCGGTTAGTTCGCAAATTTCCAAAAGTTACTTCCGGCCGAGTTTCGTTGCTGGCCTGGTCCGCCGCGCCTCAAACTCGCATTAGCGGCCGATCGAGCCAGGGGCGGCGCGCAGCGAAACTTTTTCCGACGTAGTCGCTGTTGTCTTCGAGCTGGCACGAGGCAAAGACATTCCACCGTGGAAACGGTTGAAAGGCATTCTTTTCGACGCTCGCCTCATCGCTCACTGATACGAGAAGCGAACATGGAGCCCTGCGTTGCACGCTGCATCGTGCCGCGTATAGGTTCTTGGCGCTGTCTTCCACTGACCAGCATCCCCTTGTGCGCGTTCCCGTAGCTACACACGTTTCTTGGAACGATCCGTTCCTTTGCCTTTGCTCACGCGCGTTCTGATTCTCCCTCCGCACCCTGAACGCTCTGCGCCCCCGGCTGAGGGTCCCTTTGAATTGGAACCTGTGATTGTAGCTTGTTTCGTAGATTCTTAGAGGTGGCACGGTCAATTCGGGGGAAAGGATTTTCGTTCTGCACCGTACTGGAGGCTTCGTACACGCGATATTGGGAAAAGTTTTATGTGTGCGAGGGAGAAATTGGACAGTGGAGCCTGATCGTAGTTTCGATTGTCCGCGTTGGGGAATAATTGGATTTGTACTTTATTGTTAAGGTCTAGCGCGAGTATCGTGCTCGTGGAATAAGAAACGTCTTTCTAGGTTCGTAGAGGCGAGTGATAAATTATTTCTGCAAAATCGATGTAATTTGGCGCTCGTCTCGTTAATCGAGAAGCTCGGATCGTTAGGGAAAAGAAACGTAAAAGCGATGCTCGAGGAACGTCGTAGGCGTCGTCGCAAAGACAGCCAACCTCGCTTCCGAGGGTTTCGAAATAACTGCATTTTGATGCGTTCAAACCGAAAACTTCAAAGAGAACCGTCCTGGTACTGCCTTGGTTATCTCGTTCTCGGAATAACCGCGTCTATTGGGAGCTCTCGAAAGGGCGCGCACAGTGCACCAGCTCGTAATTCTATTTCGCGATCGTGAAAGCTGACAAAGTGAAGGCTGTTGCCACCCTTCGGAAGAATATTACGTTTAATTCCGCGTGAATGAATTAAAGCGAGCGAGGTTTTCGCTTCGGAAACGGGAAAAATATACAAGCTGGTTGGCGAAACGACGGCGTTGTTTAATGCACAATGGCCACACCTTTGGTTAATGCAATATCGCGGATCGATAAATGCGTTGATTTATTGAATCGATGAAATTGATTGGTGATTAATTGACGCGTGTCAATGCGTTGAGATTGATTGTTTCGATATATTATTATTAGATTACTGATGTGTTTATGCAAATTTAAATTCGCAAACGTTCCATACCCCTAGATCCCCTTGTATTCTTTATAAAGATAGAATAATTGTAAACGGAATTGCGCGCATAGATTTTCTCTCTGAACATAATCTTCGTCCCCAGAAGAAGGAAAAGGAGTCGTAGACGGTTAACGCGAACCTCATTGGGGCCATAAATCTGGACGGTCAAAGACGCGTCGATGAATAAAATATGATCCTCGAGGCGTTCGAATCTGTCAAGCAGGCACTTTATCAAACGAACTTCTCCCAAATCGAACGTTCTCTTTAGAAGGAAGATTATAGAGAGGAAGACGACATCTCGACGGAAATATCCGCGGTCGTAGCGAGGGGGTATTCGGACGTTTTAACGGGGACATGTTCGCGGAACTCTCGCGTTCACACGACCGTGAGTATAATGCGTCCAGAGTATTTTATTCGAGGATCCGCGCGTTCGATGAAAACGTCACGTACAAAGCTTTTTCCGATAAGTCATGCAGTCGCCGCGTTTCGATGCCGGCTAATGCGTGAACAAACCCCGGGTTTACCGTGGATCACGGATGAATCCGTAACTTCTTTGACCGCTCGTCGAAAACGAAACTCGGGAACGAGGCAGAAATATCGACGATGGTTATCGATTCATTTGCAAGTATCGAGCGAAGGGTTGAACCGTGAGCCGATGGCTGACTGCGCGAAAGTCCCGATTTTCGTCCGCGAAATTGCACACGGCCTACGCTAAATCAAACGGCGTCGTAAACCATCAACAGCCGCCATCTATTGCGAAGAACGCAGTCGAACAAATTTGAACACGGTCCGTGATTTTTATACGACAGAAAATCTTTACGCCGCGTCGAGCCCACGCGCAAAACGTTTAAATGGAACCCGGGAATTATTGCCAGGCCGTCGATCGTCCAACTACGCTCGATGTCCGTTCAATAACCCAATAAAGCGCACTCTTTACGCGACGTCTCTGCTCTCGTCCAAAGTCCCCGCGACGATATTGTTTGTCTCCGACTTTTTCCGCCGCGATGCGTTCCCCATTCAACTCGAACGGACGCTACGAACGCCATTGTTCCCTGAAGGCTGTTCGGTTGGTCGTTTCCGTGCAAGACGATATCGTGGACAAATAAAATGTCTGAGGATCTGAAATTTCGATCGTTAGAGAATTTGTACGATTTTAAGTAGTTATTATTTGGGATTTTAAATTACAGACGACTGCCGTTGCAGACAATTCGCGCGTATTCGCGTTGGAGAAAAAGTCGCGTCGCGACATTTTTACAGAGATAGCCGAATATTGTCGTAACGAAGACAAACGATCGCTTCGAGTCGGTTCTCAGGCATTTGCGAGTTGACGTACAACGAGTACCCGCGTCGCCGCGGTGATGCATCGCACCGCGACACTTCCGGTGCATCCTCGCCTCTCAGCATCGATGTTCCGCGCGTTGCTCGCCGCGAAACGACTATTTATTATCACGGCTGACGCTTTCTTGGACCCTTTCGAAGAGGACCAGAAACAGCCTGTGTTCGTAGCGACAGTTTACAGGGTTGTGGCGCGTGTTTTTGTCTGCAATGAAGGATGGACCCGATGGTTGCTGAATTAATTAACGTTATCTTAATTTTTCTCAGTTTAGATCTCGTTCCGTGGTACAATTATTGCGCAGTAAAATCGATAGGAGGAATATTACTTGGACGATTAAATATATATGAATTAGAATGAAGCGCAGCTAGAGTAGAAGAGTAGAACGAGTGCAGTTGCAGAGATTAGTTAGACCCAAATGAACATTAGAAAAACTCCCATCATTAGCGAAGATACTTTGGTTTGATGGACAAAAAGGTGCTAGTTCGTGCTTCACGCCCGTTTTTATCCAGCGAGGAAGAAGAGAGTTACGTAGGTTGATAATTATTCGCATTTCTGCAGCCAACAATATCAGAAGCCAGCGGCTGTCATTAAGGAAAAGGACATTTCTGTCTAGAATAATACTTAACGAATGCAAGCGCTTTAAGCATCTGTTACAGCCCTGGTGAAACTTTCGATGCACACGCTGCCCGTTTGTCGCAAAGGATCTCAAATAATCTTTCGGCTGGCCGCTGTTCCGTAGTTAATAACGAGTACACATTGAATTTTCTGAATCACTTGCCAATAAAAAGTCCGACGACGTGAATAAAACGAACGGAACGCGCAACGTTCTCATGCATAAACCATGAACTTGATCGTTAAAGGCTACGTCTTTAGGAAATGGCGGTTACACGTTAAGAAGTAGAACAAAAGGGGAAAAAAAGGATCGCGAATACCTTGAACGAAATAACTCTGGTAATTTGCCGATTTAGAGTCTCGATCGAACGCATTGGAAATTACACCGTCGAATTATACACGTGTGACTTGCGAAGCCAAATCGACGATGTAACACTGGAACATCTGTTCGGCGCAATTTAAAGTTCGCCGGACAAAAAGAGCCAGGCGCGGATCAGACGATGAAAAGTTTTCTAATTAATCGAACGGGCCCGCGCCGGATAAGGGTGAGGTTCGATGAAAAATTCTATCGCGTCCCTATTGCTGTCAGAGAAAATCGAAAGATGTTGATCAAGGATTACCAATCGATAAAAGATTACGGTCCATATAGCCAGAGGCGGGAAGGTGGATCATTTCTCTTCAACTCGCATTCTCTCGTGATGCTATCGAGAGCTCGTTAAAAAGAAATTGCCCCGTAATCGATACGGGCCAGAGTCTTGGAAGTTCGCGTAGGGCCGTCCAGCTCTGGGGATGGTTCTTCTAGCGTGGGTAGCGACGGATAGGGGAGGGCGGAGTCGCGTATAAATTAAGAGGACTATATACGCGGGGGTAGGAAACAGGGACCCTCGTAGAATCGGGGATAGAAATGAGAATTAGATGAGGAAAGGGAGGCGAGGTACTGGAAAGAGTCTATCTGTCGACGACAGCTGCTTTATCGTCGTGCCTCCGGCTCCTTTCGTTCCGCAATTTGATCTATGTTACCTATCGTGCGACGAAAATTATGGCGCACGAGTCAGTGGTTTCTCCAATTATTAATTTTCGCGCCACCCGTCCCGCGCGAGCCCGTTCGATCGATACACCTTCGTTGGATCGGTGGAGCCAACGCGGTCGTACTACCTCTATGGGTTGCCACGAACTGATTGGGAAAGATAAAAGTGAAAGATCGAGTGGTAGGTCAAGGCGGTTCTCCCGTAGGTTCCCGTGGAAAGACTTTGAGAAAGAAAGATGACCAGGAACGGAAAATATAAGGAGCACCGTTTACAGTGAATTGAAATATTTATTACGCCGCGTATTCTTTGAAGCATTCGTGGGCCCTTCTACAAACCAGCGCAAATATCGACAAACGACCCTCGACATCCCGCAAACGAGCCGCGCAAGAATAAAAATATTCCATTCCCTGTCGTCTGATGCATTTCACCCAGAAACAACCTCGTTCCTCCCTTCCGTTTCCACGAATAACAATCACGTGTACGTCGTTCACTCGAGAACGGACCCAACGAACCGCGAAACGATTTATTTCCCGCTCATTCTTCCTCTCCCTTGCGATACGCCCTACATCCGGCTGGAGCTCGTCAGTACGCATCCTATCCCCCGGATCGACTTTCCTTTTCAGCGTTAAAATTCAATCGAACGGGATTCTCGCCAAGCCACGAGACCGGAGAACGACGATCGACTACCCCGTAACGTGGTCTAGGTAAATAAGGTGTGAAGGATGAGTTATTGCCGTGCAAACTTTCCCACCTCATCCGTAACCCGGGTTCGAATGAATTCTTCGCCCCATCCAGGGCCACCAATCTTTCCTCGAGTCTGCGGACCAGACGTCTACAACGTCTTCCCAGCGCTGGGTTAGAAATGAGAAATTGTCCACGAGAGAGGTATCCGGCGGGCCGATGTACCACGGTGAACGGGTCGTCGAGACGAATGGCGGGTACGCCGCGGGTAAACCAACCCGCAAGGCTCGCCAATGTTGAATCGCGGTGGAGTTCATCCGGGACGTCGGAGATCCTGATGGTTGACTGCGATTTTCAGCGCACGCCACGTGGCAGAGGCGGCGGTGGATCGATCGCGAGTCTCGCCGGTTCAGGGGATGCTCGGCGCCCCTGGTAACCGTTTCGAGACGCCGGTGGAACGCGCCTGGTAATTGATTTATGGAAGACAGTTCACGCTCGAGATTTGTGGCGAACGCTTCGCGATATACGTAACAGCTAGTTGGGCCGCGGTGAGTCGCGGGACGGAGCGGAAGCGGGCGCGGATGCTGGAAGAGATTGTCTGGAAGCGCGGCGCGACGAACACGCGGGGGTAAATTGAAAGTAACCACACTTCGTTAGGGAAGTGGGTTAGGCGCAGTCAAATTTACTCTTAATCTTCCATCGCCGCGATTGCAGCACGGGACGACGGCGGGTCTCTGTCGTCGTTGTTCAACTTGCCGGGAAGAATGAAGGCACATCCAGCGGCTTGTTTGCCGCGAGATAATTAGCTCGAAACTTCGACATTGCGAGACTGAAAGTCTCTTCAGACGGGGCGCGTTGCCTCTGTTTTCCTCTCGGTGGGAGAGGACCGTGCCACGATCGCTGCTGCAGAGAGACTTTTCCGTTTCGAGCTACTAACTCGTTGAAATCAAATTTAATTATCCAAATGACACGCCCCCACCGTCGAACTCCTGTTCCAAGCTAATTCCACTCCCGACTTGATTAAAGTCGACTCGTCCCGCATCTACATTGTTCCGCGATTGACGACTCCACCCGTGGAAGAGAGCCATAGCCGTCGTTGGCTCGTGAACGAAACGAGGCGAGCGCCGTTCTCGACGCGCGCTTGCATCGGCGAGAGGAATCGGCTGCTCGATGAAACGAGCCTCGACGGTACAGCTTTCAGGCATTTTCCTCTTAATTCACCGCCCGAACCGCGCGTGCTTTTTTTTTTTTTATTCCACGTGCGAGGGAGAAAGGCGAATGAAAGTCGGACGGAGATCGATAGCCCGTAATGCTCTCGCGTTGATGCGGCTTCCCGACGTGTAAAATTGAAAGGGAGACAGTCGACGATCGCGTGGCGCTCTTTTTATCGCTTGACACGCGGGACAGACCTCGTGAAACTGCATTATTCTCACTGAAAGGAAGTTCCATAACCAGTTTCAACGCTTAACCCTCTCGTTGCGCGAAACGTGTATACAGTATACTCTACACTTAGAAATTCAGAAATAGGACGACACGCAGAATGCGTCTGCAATATTCTCGCTCGTAATCGAACGCGCATAAAATTTATATCTTGCATAGCTCTCCTGTATTAATAAAAATCTACGTACCTCAGTTACTGTGTCAAGAGTCCATTCAGCTTTAAAAGCACCTGGGCAAAAAGCTTAATTATACAATTTCCATTTTATTCATTTACCACCCGAGCCTGGTCATATCTAGTTCCCTCTGTACGCCTCTTTCGTTAAGTAATCCACCACCGAACACATTGCGCGGCTCGAGTACGCGGTTCTCCGAATTACACGTCCTGGTTCCGAATCCTGCGCCGGAACACAATATCACCGATGCTCATCCTCCACCACCATCCGCCTTAATCCCATTCCTCTTTCCGCGTCGAGCGTATACCAACGAAACGGCCTAAAATCCCCAGGTACAATTGCGCTCGACGAAAACGGAGACTACCTCCAACTGAGAATTTTCCCGCGGCGAGGGCATAAACCAACGACGCGCGTCCCGTTGCTCGCTTCGAGGAGTAGCGGGGGCTGTCCTCGAGATTCTAAGTAAATCTCGTCCTCCGCAACGGAGCGGGTTGAACGGCGGTGAACGCCTGCCAGCCAGCCGCCGCAGACGAAAATTACTCGCCGTGAGGCAGTTTTCACGAGCTTGTCCCTTGACTACGAGAGATAGAATGGATGGAGGGTGGCTAATACAAATAGATGGGAGACGGTAACACGAATTGGGACGGGAGACCTTCTGACGAACTCGCTCCTCCGCTTAATCGTCCTTTTGTTTTATTCCTATCAGGGTAGACGCGTTGTCTACGGGCGAGGGAACGACGGCAGGGTTTAAACGGTGGAGCAGCGAGCAATGAGACAGGTGGATACGGTTAGATTCCTGCGCGAATTGGGTTAAAAGCTCATCGAAGGTAAGCCACGGTGAGGTAGTTAAAATGCCATGCCTCCTTTCAAGTGACGTTCGCGTTCGTTTTGCTTGCTGATTTATTTATTCGCGGATATGTATCCACGTGTTGAGATTAGAGCGCAAATATTTAGACCGTTTACGGTAAACGCGTGCAACTGGTGTAGAATGCAGAGGTAGTCTCCAGTGTTTGGAAATCGAGTCGCTATGTGGTGGCTTCGAACGTTGATGAGAATCTCCTGGTCCGCTTCTTCCGGGCCACAAGCTAAATGGAAGACGTTTCGCGAATTTGCATGTTATGAATAAGTATGAAGCGGTCGAGTAACGCGGAAGCTGGCTCTAAATCTTTTTTATGGAAATCCCGACTTGGATCCAGGGAATACTCGGACGCGAGGAAGTCTTCGAGCGCCCGCGGTGCTCCCGATACGAGCAGCGTGTTACGCGAACGAACGTGAAAGAGAATAATGGAAGTTACTATAAACGTATCTCAATCGGAAAAGGCTGGACGCTTATAAAGTGTCGCGGTCGAAATTAATTTTAACACCGCGTCGCTGTGGAAACGACACTTCCAACTTCATCCACATTTTCAACGTAATCCCGTTATAATTAACCAACATACACTTTGATCATATTTTACATACATATTATATCCCCGTAATAACCATTCTTTATTCCCACCCCTGACGTATCCGCGTAACGTTATGTGCCGTAGTAAAACCTTCGGTTACAATCTAATTAAGACGTGCGTCATACTACTCCGAGCGCTTAACCACCCCCCTGGTCTCAGGGTTGATCGCGGCTCCGTATCGGAATTTTCTTTCCCCTGCGTGGGCAACTTCCGGGGACGATAAGCCGCGATATTAGTAAATCTTGCCCTCCCCTCGATACCTCTTTCGGGCTTGATAAAAAGACATATTGCTAAAGTTTGCGACGAAGTGACCCACGAAGCGTTCAACTCCCCGGTCGGCCCTCGGCGCCGAGGAGAATTTCAACGACGCGTCCGCGCCCGTTTCCCGGGGATACCGCGCAACGGCGTAAATACTTTTGCTTTCTTCGATGCCAGTTTTATTACCGTTGGGAGGAATTACCGGGGAACCTATCGCGATCGTAAAGCACCGGCGAAGAACCATCATTTGCGACTTTGGGGAACTGCACGGCTGATACCCAACAATAGAAATCGACGTCCCGGCGTGAGTTCGGATCTTTACGACGAGTGCCCCGCTCTTGGCCCTATCTACCATCGATTCCATCTTACGAGCGTCGTTCCGCCGGAACTTCGAGTCATAGGCGTCGGGGAGAATCAGTGAACGAGTATTACCGGCGCATGAACCGACCCGGTCGACTGGTATATATCATGATTCAGTCGTACGAGCGTTATAGCTATCGACGAACCGGAGATTAATCGAATCGACCAGCCTGCTCCTCTCCATCGATCGAGATAAATGAAGTTTCACCGTGCAATACCGCGTTGGATCCGATAACCACTCAAAGTTACATCCTTCTACAAACATCTTTGGACTGTCGCTACTCTGTGGTCCCATGGAATCGGCGCTGTTAGTTTAACTCGACGTCGTTTCGATTGATCAGCTGATCGATTCTGACGTTCCGTACGTACGCAATAAAAATGAGTTCTCTGTTATTTCAACAGAGGTTACAAACTACCCCGTCCAATTCTCTCCGAGTCTTGGATGCGGTTATTAAATGATAGAATAAAAAGGATTCGAACGCACAGGAGATTATTCAATCGAAAGGCGAATCTATCAGATCCAATAACGCAACGTAACAAGTCTGAACCATCGTAATAACGTCGCACAAAGACGAGCGCGGGGTAGTTTAATATTCAACGTCGGGAAGGAACGTGTTCCGTCTCGAATGGGAAGCTCTCGCAGTGATTTTTTTCGATAATTCGTCCGGCCAATACGCGTAGAGGGAAGGGGAGACAGAGAGGGGCGAGGGAAACAAAATCAACGCTCGGATTTTACGGTAGAGCGACTGCGAAAGGGCGCAGAAAGTCGATCGCTAATGGAGAGAAACGGAGGGAACGAAGACACCGCCGCTGGCGCGGCTCGAACGGCATAAGTAATTGAAATGTTTCGAGTGGCCCTGGATAGACGGTGGGGAGCATCGAACCGTTCGATTTCGCTCTGAGCCTGGTCAGGATCAGGTATGCGGTGGGAATGATAAGAAGTCGGCGAGGCCAAAGGCTTCAAACGACGTATCCGAAACAACTTCGACGCCTTCAACTCCGAAAAGAAGCGAAATGGCCAGCTCGTTGCTTCGAAGCCAGTTAACCGGCTGGTTTCGAACTGATCCACCACAGATGTTGCGTCACGTTCGTGAAACGGTCTGATTGGTCAAAGGGAACGCGGTCCAGACGAGTATCCAACTCGAGATACCTTCGTTCTCTTTTAGTTTCGCCCCTACCCCCCTCCCCATTCATTTACCTCTTCTTTTTTCCTCTTCTTCTCTTCTTATTTTTTTCTAACTTCCCGCGGACCCGTTTTCCAACGCCAATTACGCTCATCGTCGGTTCTAAATGAAGGCCACCCCTGAAAAGTTCTTGCCTCGAGGAATTGAATTTGTCGATGGACCTACATTTGCATCTCCGACTTTGTCTTTCGATTGCGTGCGATACGTTTGGTACACTGGAGATTAGAGGCGTTAGATAAATATTATATCATGCCTCTTTACAGTAACGATGAAAGACTGCGATTAATCGGAAATGAGAAGAATCTGAAGAGAGGCGAGTCGAAGTGTCCGGAAACCACTCGGAGGTAATCACTGTGCTCTCGCGGTTAGACCAAGGAAATTTACTTTCACGACGGTCGATCGTCCGCAACGACGAATGATTAATTTCAAGCAAACGGGTCGACAATCACGGGAAGCCGTGGCCACCTCCCACGGGAGCCATTTCCGAAATCAGGCTTCGCATCGACGACGGTTTGTCGGTTACGAGCCGAGCCCCACCTCGCAGTTTCGAGGAAAATACCCATTTAAGAACTATTCCACGCGTCTCGCCACGGTCTGGCCGGAGTGCTCCGATTTGATGGACGTGGGTGTCGATTCAACGACAGCGATTGCGCCCAGAATGCAAGCCACCACTTTCGATTGTCTATTCACCTTGAAACCGCAACCGTTTCCCAGAACTGCAGTTACCGCGCGGACTTTGGCCATTTTCTTCGGTCGTTCGAGGACGCGTGTTCCAACATTGTCAGCCTGCTGTCCCAAAACGGAGATTTGTGGAAGCTTTGGACGCCTTTGGGTTTGCACGACTCCCATTGTTGAACAGAGAGCTCTGTTTTCCTAGGAATAATCCTCGCTTGCGATTGATTATGGTTTGTCTCTACAATTATTCAGTAAAGGCATAATCTTTCTTCAATGACTTCGTGTACGTCGATCGCAAAGTAACTCATAAAGGAATCAGAGGTCGGCTAATTTCCGAAGTTGTTCCAGAGCGAATGAAATCGAGGCGGGGTATAACATCGGCTGGAAAGGAATCTTATTTTTATCGACGCCCCCCGGCGCATTATAAAGTACCGAAACTTCGCTTCGAGTCCTCTCAGAAGTTTTAACAAGGCATTTAAAACAATGCCCCGTCCGGCAAACGCGAAGCTACTGCGAATCAGAATAAACGAAACGAAAGAATCGTAGCGTGCAACATTACTCCACGAAATAACAATAAAAATTACGAGCACAAATGAAACAATAACAGTCGTCGAACGATCGAGTGCTCGTGGAAGCATCCTGCTATCGGTGTCACTATCGACGTGACGTGTAACGCGACAAAACTTGTATTGTACCGTCCGCACAATGTTCTATTATATCCATAAAAATTTCCAACATACCTTCCAACGTGCTCGACACGAAAATCCCGAGTTTTTCCATCGAATTCCATTCAGAGCGGCGGTATTCACCGCTCAAGTTATTCCACGGAGAGGCGAATAATTGTAACGGAGAACGGAGGTAAGATCGCGACGGTCGGGCGTTCGGAAAAAGGAGGAGGAGGCATGCATAGAAATCGTCCAGAATCCCGGAGGATCCGTGGGTCAACTGCGCGGATGGACCTGTGTCAGAACACGGAACGCGGAGGATAAACAATTTCCCCGCAATGCATCCGATATTAGCGACAGCCTGGAGACGTACGCCTCGAGTGATGAATATCCCAGTGAAATGGATACGTAGCTGGCCGGGCGTCTAACCGAATTTATTCAAATCCCTATCGTTCTGGGCTTCGTGGCCTCGACCTGGCCGCAATACGTCACCGTCGCCCGTTGTTTTATGAATAATGCAACGCGGGGACCGCAGCTCCTTTTTTGCGCTTAGAACGACCGACTGGCAAGGAGCGGCTCAAAGGACTAGAGCGAAGCGTGCAGGATCTTCGAGATAAGTGCCATGCATGGTAGACGGAGAATATTGGCCGCTGACTACCAATTATCAGTCGAACGACGATTCAGTTGGCTCTGCTCGCGAATTTTCGTCGCACAGATAATTGCAAATCAGTGCTCGACGTGAATAGGTCTGGAAGTTGTTTACTTGGCATTAATCATGTTCGTAGCTAGCGAATTCCCACGCGTATCCCCAAAGTTCTCGCATCGGCAGACAGAACCATCGACAAGCAGTCGCCAGTGTACGTCTGGTTTAAGAAACGTGGAAACTCGTATCGAAACGGCGGAAAGGAAGATGAAGATTCGTTCCATTCGTCGCGAGACTCGCAGTTGACACAGTTTCCAGCGACGATCGATACGTCACCCACACCATGGGCGCGTAAGAAGATCATTGTGGTCTGCGAACCGCAAGTACAGAAAGAGAGAGAGAGAGTAGGCGAGGCGTTTAATTTGTAATGGTGTATTCTCTGTGAGAGCGGAACCAGTATCGATCGTGATACGCGACCGCTGTTGTAGGTTGCCACGTTAATGCAGCGACAACGTCGATCATCGACATTGCTGGATTTTCGACGCGACGTGCCATTCGACGGTGTTGCGATTACGCTCCTGTTGGCTTAGAACAGCGGCTGCGAGTGTTGGCGATTGTTACAGTAGGATTTAGGAATTACAGCGCACGAATTTCGAGACGAATGAACATTCGTTCAGCTTGTACGGCTCTCAATCGCGTTTTTACAGTTTTTCTTCGAGAAGTCTAAAAGGTTGAAAGAAAACATTGTTCTGGATATTATCTTGGAGAAGATCTACTTAAAACCTCTCGACTTAAGACCCAGCTCTCAACTGAAGAAAAAAACTCGTCTGTAGAAAGCTCGAACAGAACCAGAAGGGGTCAAAAGATGACGATAAATCTTAAGGACGATCCCACGATTTTCGAGACGAAACGAAATTGCGGCGGACGCGCGGATCAATGACCTCCACATCGAGGGTGCAATCGAAATTGAGCGGTAGTTCAATTAAATTCGAATGGAGAACGATTCTCGTCTACGGAGCTTCGAACTGGCTAAAATAATTGGTAATAATGAAAGCGTGAAGAAACCATCGAAGAAAAGAATCTGTATCGTCGTATTGACGTAACGAGATTTAGTCAAAGCTTTCTTGTTGCCGCAGGCGCTCATCGAAATCGCGTTACGGTTAAATAGTCGACCTTAAAACGCTTAAATTAACCGCTCGCGTCCGTCCAATCGTCGCCGACGAATCACTGCGTTAGCCAGCTGTTTAATCGTCATAGCGTCGCATTAACGTCTTCGCGATCTCGCTTTCGAAACTCTGCTCGAACAGCCAAGTAAAATTCGTGGATTAAGGAGATCCGTCGGGACGAAGAAACACCTGGTTCCTGCAGTTGGGCGATGGAAATTGCAGGATCTAACGCCGTCTTTAGATTCGGAACGAAAGTCTGTTTATAATTAAACGTTCCATGGGAACTGTTCTTTGATCTAGGATCTTTAAAATCGTCGAGAAACTGGTTTAGAAGATTTCAACTCGTACTGTCTGGTATACTCGTATAATGCAAAAGTAAGGAATTAAGAACTTACGTTTCCCTGCTACGTAAGTTCCTAAAACCATGTTCAACTATTTATACGATGTTCCAGTTTTACAAAAATTGCCATATAAATTCTCGTAAATTGTTACGAAATATTATGTAATATTCCTTCGTTTCTCAGGCGATATCGATTAGTCTCTGCATTTTTATCTCATCTAATCACGATTAAATAGAGATTCTCTCTCTCGATGTCCTTTCACCCAGAGACAGGAACGAATAACGCGAGAAAACTCACCGGTATTCGGAGCCCTCGCTGAGTTGCCTGACCGTAATGGGGAACTCGCTGGGTCCGTGTGCCTTCAGGAGCTCCTGCAGCCGCACCAGTCCTTCGTTGTTCTCGTAGATGATGGTGAAGCTCTTCCAGCCCCAGGCTTTCACCAAATCAACGTACGCCTGAAACACAGAGAGTCGTCACTTATTAGCCGGGGCCGTAACTCCGCGCGACGATCCGACGCGTTTCAGTGGAAATACTTTCGCTTCGCCCCGGTAATACAGGATTCTACCGGGCTTCGTTTGCATACGGGGAACCCGGCGGTGATTCAAATTTCAAAGGTGTAATGGACCGCGCGCGGTGGCACGCCCGCGCGCCATGCAAATGAGAGCACGTTCAGTTTTATCGCGGTTGATAAATTAGTCGGCTGTTGGGGGGGAGGTTGCAGAGCCACTGGACGGCGGATGTGTTTCGATTTAATAGAACGGAAACTCGCGATTCTAGGTTTCTCTGCCGCGCGCTATGGCCAGGCTGCACCAATGATAAATCGATTTTATGGGAGTGGTTAATCTCGAGGTATCTATCGCCGGATTAAATTATATCAGCGGCTCTCATAAACGTTTTTCTCCGCGTTTCGTTAGTTTTGGTCGTCCAGGATCAGTAACGCGCGATGAAACGCTAAATATCGCGGGTTTTAATCGGGACCTGGTATACTCCTCGCTATCGTTCGCCATGGCGAACTTAAATCGATCGCGTTAATTAATTTCAACGGCACCTGAACGAACCGAATGCGGCAGCGGCATCCTCCAATTTACAATTTTCACTCTAGATTCCATTAGAATGTTAGATTGCAATCTGCCCCGATGAAATATCGCCCGCGTTACCTATAAATCGAAACCGTCACCGGAGTTCTATAGACGCCATTATCGCGTCCATGAAATCCCATAAAATATCACGGTCATACGTTCCATCTTGGTGTTACCGATACTACGAGTCATATTTTCGCGCTGGCATCGGTTTCTCCATCGCGCGAGTCACTGATAACGACGATTACGATCCCCGATTTTTCTTCATTCTTCGATTCCTCGAACAGGAAGCTTAACCTCTTGCGCTCGACGACTTTTTCGGTCGGACAGCGCTGCAACTCGAGACGATATCACGCATAAATGAATTTATATAAAAATTAACACGCGAACATGTTATATTTTAATATATTATCCGTATTCACATTTTGAAAAACATAATTATCGGAGATCAAGTTCTGTAGTTGCGTTTGCTGTGATATTTTACAAAACACTTACCAAGGTATTCAGAATTGCTAGAATCTTATGGGTCATCGCTGCTACTCACAGATTCACTGATGTATATTACTCTAATTTTCTATTTCTCGTACCCGATACTACATCACACGAACAATTGAAAAACAAGACAATTGAAAATCAATCTAACGTTAAAACTTTCAAACGAGTAGTGGAAAACTTCGCGATACGTGTGCTCGCTACGATCGTCGAAACTGTACTAACGTTAGACACATCGTATTCAGGACTACAATCGTAGAGGACTTTTATCTTAATCCCTATTTTACGTCACAATGTCACTTTCCAAGCGAAGACGTAAACAGCCTAAGGGACCTTATTCTCGAACCAATACTTCGCTTCTATCAACTGGAGATAACGAAATTCAGAATAAACAAAGACTGTCGCGTCTCCTTCGCCGCTCGAGTTGCCACGCGAAACATCGTGGCGAGTGAGAGTCGCCGTTCGAGCGCAAAAGGTTAATGGCGGCGATATCTTCAATCTGACTCCGGATGGAACCATCCGCGTATAAAAATTTATGCTACCCATTACTCGTTACATTCCATCTTTGCGATATCCACGAAATGAGAACGGGAGCCGGACCTATCGAAACTTGATAATTCAACCGTGGAATTGTTCCACTTCGACCCTGTTCTCCAAAAAACGTTAACCGGCTGAATGCTTCGAGGCTGCTTAAACTTTAATTTCGAAGACACGACGATTTCCAACGCGAAGCTAATAAACCCTCTTACGTTTCGCGTTCACCCATCTATCTTCGAACATACGCTGCACAATGTAAAAGCAACTATTTCGAAACTGTCTCTCTTCCTTAAGATGCTCTCTCGAAGATTCACAAGTATTGTAAAAGCAATCGATCGAATGGCGAATGGACAGAAGAGAAAAATTCACCAATTTCTTGGCGAATCGCGATATAAAAGCGTAAATCGACGCAAAGGAAGGTACGTCGCGAGCACAGCTCGAACCCTTCGGTTACTTCGATGACACCCTTTCACTCTGACTTCGGTGGAAGTACAGCAAACACCGTTACAAGGTTTCTGCGCTCGAGCGAGGCGAAAGAACCGGGTGACATCCTCGTTCCGTCAGCCATCAGAAAATGTCTCGTCAGCGGTATCGATCGGAAGTTAAAGAAGTTTGGACCACCGCCGCGTCCGTCGTCGGGAACCGTGCCGCTGATATTTCGAAAGTTACACAGCAGGGGCGCAGGCTGCCGCGTGTTTAGCCGGGGCTATAGCTTTTCTATGGGGAGAGGCTTTTACGTGGGAAACGGCCATTAGAGCCGATCGGTCTCGCTCCAGCCAACGGCCGAATCGAGCTCGAGAAGCAACTTCGCGGCTCGAGTTTTCACGAGGATCCGCCTTGGCGGTAACTCGCGTTTCGAAGCCGCTTTTCCGATAATCCGAACTTCCTAAAAGCGCTCCTGTATATTTTCCGCCGAGTAACTTTCGCCATACTCCGCCCTCCGACCCCTTTCTTTCTCTTTCCCTCCGCCCTAACCGCCCCCGTTTCCCTCCGTCCGGCAGCTTCGATCCCACCGTCGGTTCCCTCGAAGGTTGTGCTTTCCAGGTTTTATAGTACCCCTTGGTTGCTTGCGAGTTTATTCCTAGATTCCGCTCGCTGCATCTCGAGCGAGCGAACGAACCGCGGCTGGCTCGAGCGCGCGCACCGCGACTGATTCGACGGTAAATCGAAGTTGGCTCGTTTACTAAATCGTTCATTGCCAATACTCGAGGCAGCATCGATCTTCCCACAGTTTCCGGCTCGTTTGTCGCCGGGACGAAGTTCGTGAATCGTCCGGTGCTTCCTTTTGATCGTACGCCCGTTCTCGATGGAGTGCAAGGGTTCTTTTGTTCGTAACGGCGGAAAGTTGTCGGGGAAAGCGCTTTCGAGGGGAAAGTAACGGGTTGTCGATCGTGAAACGCTGTCACCTCGCCGTGGCAAACGTTTTTTGCCTGGTGTCTGGGAATTTTTTTGAATTTCGCCCCTTTCAAATCCATCGAAACGAACGGATCCTCGCGCGGGGTTGCGAAACGCTCGATCGCGTGAAAATAGTTGGACCGCGCGTTACCGATCGTTCGACGCTGGTACACTCGACTCGCTGGCCGATAATTAGGAAACAAATTGGCGCAATGATATCGTAGTGCGAGGCAGCTGTAATTTTGGAGAACGGCCAGAGTTCCGATTATTCCGCGGTACGATCGAAAAATTCCCACGGATGAATGTACAACAATGGCGGGCTAGCCGTAAATCCGATCGTTTAATGAACGCGATACCGGATCCCCGCAACGAGTATTAAATTCCCCGGTGTCTATCTCGTTCATTTACTTGAATTATCATTATTCCGAGTGCAATAACTGGCCGGTGAATAGGCACACGATCCCGGTTAAATTAGAGAGATTATTAAATTAGTCAGAAACGAAAGATCGCCGGTATTACCCCGTGTAAACTGCGTTTTACTAATAAACACCGACAAGAGTCGACAGTTCGGCCAATACGAAGCGATGAACGTCCAGAGATCATACGAGTGCTCTGAAATAGACCGCGCGCGAAACCCTCGTAAAGTTTCCGGTCATGTCTGCGTTGTTGCCTGTATTCACCTAGGTGAGAGAACAAGCACTTGAAACATAAGAGGGTTCAGGGGTCGGAGGTCGGATACGGAAGAGGGAATATTTGATAAAGTGGACGAAGAACCTGTACAATTTAACGCATTAACAAGAGAAAGCAATTCGTTTCATTAAAACCGTAATTCGCCTGTTCTTCTTTCATCATTTCTCATAGCGCATTAAATCTACCGCAATGCATTCGCCGACAACACTGACAGATGTGCTCCAGCTCGATTAACCCAACCGTATAGTAAAAAAAATTTCCACGCCACCGCAATGATCATTTTCGACGCTCGATCTCCTCTCGAAATCACGACCAACGTCCCATCGAGCATCCCCCATCCCACTGCGTCGAACCCTCCCTCGAGAACCGGAGGCGAGCACACCCCCGACGACGCCCAACAAGCTCGCGAAACCATTTCGAGGTCTAAGCGCGAGACTTACCCAGATTTCCACGACACAAGCACCAGGGATTAATATCGCGCGCGGCACGAAGATCGTAGAGCGAGGCGCGACGGCGATACGGGATGACAAACGCGAGCGTATGCGCGGCTCGGGAGCGTGTGTATGCAAATAGGATGGCGGGAGGGCTCGTGTAACCCGCGCGGCGGGAAAAAGAGCGAAACGACGGTAAGGGGGTGAATAAATCGACGGGCGCCGGGGCTTGTTCGAGGGCCCGCATACCATGCGTCTCCCATAATCGCGGAAAATACGCTGTAAATCTGACCGCGACAGCTATGCCCGGTATTTCTATGCTCTTCCACTACCCTGATGCATGTGCAAATCGTGAGTCGCCGCGGTCACGTTTACCCCCGCTACCGATACACATTGTATTTCCGCGGTGGTAAGTTGGTAGACCGATATCGACGCTACCGGGTTAATTCACCTTTCCCTGGGTCGAGCGTTACCGTGCCGATCCGATCGCACGATGACCCGCGAGTTATTCCACTTTGGGTTTGTTAACAGCGGGGACTGCGTCGTCTCGTCGCGATTCTCTTTTCGAGTCGTTTGTCATGTAGGCCAGTGAAACGTTTATTCTTGATTTCGAGGTTGGTGTTGACCGTTTAATTGAATCGCGTCGAGCTCTTATGGCAGGGAGGGACTGTACTTCTTTTTTCTTAGAGAAAGTCGTATTACCTTTCTTTCTCAAAAAAGTTTTTACGGAAACTTTTGAGACACCTTATACGTTGACAAGTTCGTAACTTGAAAGATGTTGGTTCCCTCTGTTTTTCTTAGTTTGCTACTTCAGGATATCGCTGATCCATTAATTTAATTTTATCGAACTGTTTCCCCGACGAGTGTATATTTCTCTTTTTCTACGAGGCATTGTGCCTCGGTACGTTTTTGCTGCCGGTGAATGTAGAGAAAAAGGACAGGCGGTAAGTTGGGTATATCCCTCTGTTACGCGAACTTCCATGGAGAAGCTTTATCTGCGAGTGTCTGACAAAGAATTCGCTGGCTCTTGTGTGAAAAAAACAGAACCTTGTTATTCTATTAACTGCTTTATCGGATTATATCCCCTCTGTTCCTTTCCGTAAAGAAGGAATAATAAAAAAAGTTCTCCAATGAGAAGTACAAAGCTCGAGCTTAATTTCCCGCTGAATTTAAGGCTCATCCTGTGTCTATATATCTTCCAAAAGTTTGTTGTACACGTACTTCATAGACGCGCAACAATCGACAATGAAAGAATTTGGAATTTAGCATTATCGCCTAGAATATCCAATTAAAAAGTTAATCAAAATAATCGGAACTACTGTTAATATTCGCGGCATTAATTTCGATTTGACAAGAAAATTAGTGAAAGATTTTCCACCCGCATAATCCAGGGAGTAATTTCAAACTTTTAACTGGTAGTGACAGTCAGACATTCCCATTTATTCCACTAGCATTTCAGCCGTTCTTTGCAGTCCCCGTTATGGCTCGTCGCTCGTGCCAAATTGTGCCCAATTTTTAAGAGCCGCGCCCTGACAAATTAAACGAATCAACCAAAAAAATCGTGGTATCTCATCAGAAGGAATAAGAGATTCTATCATCCCCAGAGGTGCATCGCGGGAACAATTCATTCGACGCGTCAGTCTCAGTGGCTGGTTGGGTTAATTGTTAGGTGCATAAATTCGAGCGGTCGTCGTCGGAAAGCAAATCTTTCGTTCCGAATATTTCACCGGCTAATCTGAATAATCCTTCCGGGCCGCAATCTCGGTAATCCCAGTAACACCCATTCTCATTCCGTTTCTATATTTCCCTTTCAGGCTATTCTTCCGAAAATACTCTGCCATCCTGAACGGTTCGCCAGCGTTACGTTTAATTCCCGACGATAAATTATAACCGCAAGACCGATTCAGCTTAACTTTCAGCATTTCGAGGGAAGGGTCAGCCGTGTCAGAGATTTTAGAGCATATTTTTCTTCTAACTATCGACAGCTGTTGCCAGGAAATATTTCATCCGCTCATAAAAAATTGACGAACTGTATTTCGTGGCAAAGAAAGTTGATATATCTTTAACTTACATCTATTCGAATTTATGCTACATAACTTCGTTCCATCCATAAATGAAAACGTTGCTCTAACGCGAGAAAGAGTAACGCAACGTATTAAAAACGAGCACAAGTTCGTCAAAACTTCCGGAACTACAAGAACACTGTATACAGAGTTTCGTAATTACCAGCCCAAAACTGTGAAATCACTCGAAACTGAAAAGCGACTTTCGCGAGGCCACTTAAATTACCGTTAACTTTGACCAAAAAATTCGACGCGAAGCGCTGGAAAATATTCAACCGAAACATGTCCAGTGGGTAGAGGAAAGCGTGCTGAAAAAAATGCAATTTGTTTCACGTCGATATCTGAATTAGTTCCGGAGATATGAAGCCGCGAAGTACACCGTCCAAACTGCGCGGAGCGGCGAAGGACAATTGGGAAACCCGGAAGCGTCGTGACCCACTTTTTTTCCAGCAAGTGCGTACGCACGTGAGTAGTAACGGTACTCGTAGTAAAAAACAGCTGTCTCAGACGTCCGTCACTGACCAGCGCACGCGACGGGGCTTGGGGTAGGTCATTGACTGGGCGCGAGTGAGAGGAGCCGATCGTGCAAGGAGGACAGCGACAGCGGCGCAGCCGAAATTCCCGTTTGCTTCAAACGACGATATCTCCGGAACGGGACGTGCTATCGACGCGAAACGAAAATCATTTTAAAGGGGAAGAATCCATCTTCCCTATGACATCAATTGTTACTATCTTGGATCGCGTATCTCTGCTTTTTTAAGAATTTAAAAAATGGTATTTCTAATACGATTTCTACTGGTTTAACGTGGAACAAAGTTAAACGAATTGTTGTAGATGCTCCAGATTGATGGTAAAACGAGAGAATTGTTTGATTTTAGAGTATACGAAACGAAAACAAAGTCCTGTGTACGAAATTCACGAAGGAAGATATATTTTTTCAATGTGGGAACTCCAAATCCTAATTCAATCGTTTTATCTTCGCTTGTGATTAACCATCACAACTTTAGCCTCTTCGAGGAAACATTGCACCCCTGTTTCCTCGTTGTAAATTAGCTTATTTAAGAATAACGAGCTTCTCAGACGATCCGTCGCGAGTTGGAGCACGCGTCGCGCACGAGAAATTAGCCAGTGGGCGCGAGTGTTTCGCGATACGATCAGCAAATAATTTGTAAAACAAGATAAAACCCGGAATCGCTCAGACATTACGTATTCCTCGCGTGGCTCGTGGGCGTGTAAGAGAGCAGCGGACCTCGCGCGGCGATGTAAATTGCGTGGAAACATTTTAGCAACGGAACCGCGGCGCGGGTGTACCTTTATCACGGTATCGGCGGAACTGGAATCCAGGGTCGTGGCTACGGATGAAGGGGAAACGTGAAATTTATCATCGTCGTTACGTTACCATTTCAGGCACGTTTTGTGACCGAGTACCTTATACTTCAGAACACGCTTTACTTACCCGGACACATACGTCTATACCTATATATCACACGTATCACGGGGCTCCCGCGAAAATGCATATGCTTTTATCTTTTACCGCGACGGGACGCGACTTTTCATAATGAAAATCCCGTCAATCTTCCGCCAGCCGGTTTACCAACCGCAATTTTTCCCCTCTCTTCTTCCCTCTGTTATTTCCCTTTATCTCTTTTTACTCTCGTCCGACAATTTCTGGGGCGAATTCGCGCAGCGGTATCGTCTGATGAAAGTGTCTCGAGTGGGGAAAAAAGAATGTATGTCACCCACTGGTAGAGATTGCTGTTTTCGTAGCGCGGCGATAAGAAGGCAAATTACGCGGGATGATACGTACAAGGGAGCGTTAAAAAGCTGAACGAAAGACGCGCGCAGACAGTAGCGATGCAACGGCCAGCGTAAGATGGCCGGAAAATTAACCCTGTTTAAATAGAACGCGATTTCTCTTTGCGTCGTTGCGATTACTTTTACACACCGTGTACTATGGAAAACAGGGGGGGTCCTGGGAGATTCACGATCGCGATTAAGTAACGTGTCCCGAATAATACGAGCAGAGCTTCAAGTTTCTTTAAAAAGAATAAACCAAGTCCATTTCCGTGAAGGTTCTCGTGCTGAATGGAAAGAAGAAAAGAAAGGGCGCGCGATACCTTTCGCGAAAATACAGACAAAAGCGTGATAAGAGAGAGCAAATTCTGCATTAATGACGATTCTTTGTTCCCATGCTAGCTACGGGAAACAATAGTCAGCAAGTTAATTGCAGCGTCGAAGGAAACACGTTTTTGACACCTTTGAACCCACGTCTCGCATTGAATGGGTGTTCTTTAATACATCCCCGGTTCGCTATCTTAACGCCTCTCTATTTCAATTACAGCGGGAAGAAAATCGTCGGCGGACGAGAACGAGATTGTTCAACGCAACAGTGGTGGAAGTTTTATAAAGACGAACGCCTGTGTTTGAGTTAACTCCGTTGACTTTAATCATGCTTTACGATAGAAACACGGGATGGAAGCGTGACGAGTGGCAAATCGTGATTTAGTCGATGCAAGATTCCAGGAATCATCACGGAGGATCAAGTTCATTAAAATGTATTAGATTCAACGTTCCATCCCTTCTTACTTATGAATTCCCACACACCGCGACGGCTTTGCTTAATGCCGCCGCCGCCGCGTGCGAAAGTGCGAAAACGTTCAGTTTCGAAAGTATGTCACCTCGTTAAAAGGATTGAAAAAGACTTCTCATTTCGCGGCAGGCTTTCATATACATTTTCCCCTTTGTCCCGTTTTTCTTGGCGGGACGCGCACCCTCCTGCGAATCACGTCTCTGTTTAAATCTCGAAACTGCAGTCTCGATTCACGGTTGAAGAGGCGCGCAGTTCTCCGCGGATTAACCGACGTTTGAATCTCAAAGTTCATTAGGAACGAGAACTCTCGAGCAGATCGAGTAGGTTCGCTTTCGTACCATTTTTATAATCCTCGTCTGTTCGTTGCTTATTCACTTCTCCGACAAAAGGAAACACGCTTTCACCCTCGTTCCTTGCGCCAAGTAATTCTAGGCTGAACACTCAACGATCTATCGTACTATGCATTTATTTCTTCAAGCATGCTAACTAAAATCTTGAAGAAAAAGCGAAAACGTCGATTAACAATGCGTACAGTTTCGACTGATCTCTAAAGATAGGAAATTGTTACAACGCGTGTCAGCCAAACTTGGTCGATATCATATAGTGAACGATGTTAGGGGTGAGTTGAAGAAAGTTGGACGATTTCTTGGGGTCTCGTTGACCACGAGTTTTTTTCAGAACGAACCGTTAACTCTCTGGCCAGCGTTATGCTCTTATGCTCATGCATAAAATGTGTGTAACAGCGCAAGGCGCATCATCGTGTCCCGCTGCTAACGAACCCCTCGGAACGTGCTCGTGATGAGGGTTGTAAAAAGAAAACGCTCGCTTGCTCTCGACTCCTACGATTTACCTGGCCCTGAGCACGGTTCCGTTTCCTCTAACATTTTTCCAACACGAATAGTGACTATTATTACCGACTCCGTGCAAAATTTTATATATCTTATTTCAGTGGTATTAAAGCGATTATATGGAAACTACATATACTCGAGCGTAAAGGTATGTGTTAACGTACACCTTACTGTTAAGCGAGTTACATGTGTTCGATATCGAACTAGCTTTGATGAGGATTGAATCCAACAGCACTGTTTCGAGTAGAACATTCGACGATTAATAGATAATTATCTTATACAGGTATATAATGTAACTTCAAAATATATAAAATATATAAATAATTACATATACTACCGCGATAAGTTGCTAAGTGCATAAATTTTCAGTAAAAGTATCGAAATTGATCGATTATAAACTGTAACAGTATAATAACGTCATCGGTAATTCGTGGCTCCGTTCGAGTGGAAGGGGTGGAGATGGCAGACTGGGAAGGGGTATAAAAGGACCTGCAGGACCTTGTTCCGACTCTTTTGCCAACTGACCGTCGCGATGGAAGGGTCTATGGTGAACTGACTGTGACTAGCCATGGAGTTATTGGTGGAGGCGCTCCTGGTGGTTGGCGTTACTGATGGAGGTGCTTCTGGTGGAGGCGCTTCTGGTGGAGGTGCTTCTGGTGGAGGCGCTTCTGGTGGAGGCGCTTCTGGTGGTTGGCGTTACTGATGGAAGCGCTACTGGTGGAGACGCTTCTGGTGGAGGCGCTTCTGGTGGAGGCGCCTCTGGTGGAGGCGCTTCTGGTGGAGGCGCTTCTGGTGGAGACGTTTCTGGTGGAGGCGCTTCTGGTGGTTGACGTTACTGATGGGGGCGCTTCTGGTGGAGGCGCTTCTGATGGAGGCGCTTCTGGTGGAGGCGCTTCTGGTGGAGGCGCTTCTGGTGGAGGCGCTTCTGGTGGAGGCGCTTCTGGTGGTTGGCATTACTGATGGAGGTGCTACTGGTGGAGGCGCTTCTGGTGGATACGCTTCTGGTGGAGGCGCTTCTGGTGGTTGGCGTTACTGATGGAGGCACTTCTGGTGGAGGCGCTTCTGGTGGAGGCGCTTCTGGTGGTTGGCGTTACTGATGGAGGTGCTACTGGTGGAGGCGCTTCTGGTGGTTGGCGTTACTGATGGAGGTGCTACTGGTGGAGGCGCTTCTGGTGATCGGTGTTACTGGTGAAGGCGTTACTGGTGGAGGCGCTTCTGGCGAAGAAGCTTATACCACAACTTTCGTCTACCAGTTGGTGAGTGAACAATTTTAAGCTTTAACTAGTTGGTGTTGGGTAATTATAAGAGACGAATGACGTCAGGGCTAGCACTACTCGATGATGCTAGTTCATCATATTTTCACCGCGTCATCAATTAGAACACTTAAAATTTTGCTATCATTAACTTCAAGTATATAATTATTAATGAACGAAGTACTATCAAATTGCTTTTTAAATGATTAACTTTAATTACGTACTGTTTCGTTCTTAATAGTTATCTTAAAGTAGTTTATTTAATTTTATAAAATTAATTCGGTGTTGAAATATATTGAAACTGAAACTCTGATGGGTCCCTGCGTAGTCACCTCCACGGGGTGGGCCTGGGCCCTTGGTAACGTTTTCGAGAGACCGGTCTCTCGAAAACGGTATCAAGCTAAGGACTACGCACGTAGACATAAGAATAGTTGTAAACTCGATACCAAAAGTACCAGAATCAATTAAAAGATTACGGTTTATAACTTCTATCTTGCATAATGATTTCATTGATTTACTTTTATTATTTCATTTATTCATTTCATTATCCAATTATTATTTCATTAATTTTGCAGTAGATTCGAATAATTTAATCACAGATACTTTTAGTATCGAGTCTTTTGCAGTACAATTTAAATCTCTCAAGTCCTTTTCAGGACTTTGAAACTTTAAGTTGGATTGCAAATAGCTTAAGTTAATTATAATGAACATATCTGTACAATCACATAATGTAATTTTATGATTGTGTAACCTGAATCCCTTCTGTCCTGACTTCCCTAATTTCTCTCAATCGAGTATAAGTATGGTCGGCGTTAATCAGTTCATTGGATATTATTCTTATTATTTCTCTATAAACACGATTTTTGCCCATTCTGTATTGGCAAGTACTCGATTGAAATCATATTTGGGGTTGATCAGTGATTTTATATTCATCGATTCTGTCATCGTAAAGTAGTTTCACTATTCTCTTTGTATTTGGAAATGATAAAATGGCCTTTCCGGTGAATACAGTGTTAGGGCTTCACCTTTTCCAAGATTCTTTTTAACTGTTTCACATGAACAGATTGTCTCGAAGTATAATCAAGGAAAGTTGTTAAGAGAATCTTAAAAATTATGTTATTCTCGTCATTTGATGATTGCAAATCGATTTCCTTCTTTCTTCACTTCAATTTCTATGTTCGACGCTGGATCAAAGCTGGATCACCGTTGGATCGCCGTGGGATGCGTGCGTCTTTAGTTATTAAGCACTTAGATTTAAGTAATTTAATTGTAACTCAATTGTAACAAAATTGTAAAGAAATCAATTCTCTTATCCGAAGTGAGAAATAGCCATTTCTATAATCGCGTGTAGTCAGTACCGATAAACATGCGTTACATACTCCCTTGAGCATTCTAAGTTTCTACTGCGTGAAATCGCTTCACGTATTTTTCTTTCCTTTTCTTTTTTATTCGTTCGAGATTTAGACTTCCATTTCCACGCAGCGAAATAGTCGATACTCAATCAAACTGATGTGGTTTTCGGAGCCCATTGAGATTTCGCAGCCCTTGTCGATTGGTACGCCCGTTGGGTACTCGACTTGGGTATAGGCTTAGTACATTGGACGCGCTCACACGGGTTCGTTCCGAGTAGCTCCTACCCCGTGTCGCTGGGGTCTTCGGGCCTGCTGTAAGACGACTTGGGGCGGTCTGCGAAGTTCGTTCTTGTTGTTGGGCAATGCGTCCTACTGCTAAGTCTCGCTGAGATCTTGATGGTAGCCGCATTCACCATTGGGGAGAGCGTGGTATCAATTGTTTCGACGTAAGACGTGGCATAAACTTAATTTGCTCGCGATTCGCGTCAGGTATGGTTCACCTAGTGACTAGTAGTGGACCATCGGATTAGAATGCTCTCGCGAGAATCTGACGCAGGTTTATTGGTACTTGTTCGTTTTGGTCGCGTCGCGATTTTCTTCTTTCTTCAAATTAGTTTCCTTTTTTAACTTTAATTTAACTTAACTTTATTTCCATTTTTAATAAAAGTCATCGTCTTAAATATCGTACCGAAGAACACTTTAATTTTTCTAAAGTGTCAGTAAATTCACTTTACAAATTTCATTTTGGATAAGAAAATGGCATTTCTCGCCATCCCTTTCGTAAAAAATCCATACTGCAATCTCCAAAATCTAATATAGATTTTAGAGAATGTATTGTGGATTTCGGTTTGAAATTGACAAGTAGAGTCAGTCCTCGGTACCTTCTGTACCGAGAACACACAGATGTAATGGAGGGTGGATGGGATTAGGGACATAGGGATGGGTCCCTGCGTAGTCACCTCCACGGGGTGGACCTGGGCCCTTGGTAGCGTTTTCGAGAGACCGGTCTCTCGAAAACGGTACCAAGCTAAGGACTACGCACGTAGACATAAGTATGATTGTAAACTCGATACTAAAAGTACCAGAATCAGTTAAAAGATTACGATTTCTAACTTCTGTCTTGTGTAAAGAGTTCATAGATTTACTTTCATTATTTCAGTGATTTATTTTATTATCCAACTATTATTTCATTAATTTTGCAGTAGATTAGAATAATTTAATCACTGGTACTTTTAGTATCGAGTCTTTTGCAGTACAACTTAAATCTTTCAAGTCCTTTTCAGGACTTTGAAACTTTAAGTTGGATTGCAAATAGTATATGTTAGTTTTAACGAACATATTTGTACATTCACATAATATAATATTATAACTGTGTAACCTGAATCCCTTCTATCCTGACTTCCCTAACTTATCTCAATCGAGCATAATTATGGTTGACGTTAATCACTTCATTGGGTATTATTCTTATTCTTTTCTCATAAATACCATTGATCGGAACATTTAAAACAATCCTGCATAATCTGTATTAATTTCTATCTCTCTGTGGTGTTTGTTCTTGACGGAGGATAGTTTGATGATTCGAAATCGAGTTAGTCATTACTTTATTCTAATTTCTGCGTTTCTAAGTTTCTACATGTGCAAGAACTCGCTTGCAATCATCGGGGCGTTGATTAATGATTTTGTATTGTATAATCGTAAAGCAGTATCATTATTCCCTTTACATTTGGAAATGAGAATATGGTATTTGCTGTGAATACAGCATTAGCATTCCACCTTTTCCAAGATTCTTTCCAATGAAATTCTTTCCAAAAATTCTTTCTATGATGATTGAAAATCCATTTCATTCTTTTTTCATTTCAATATCTACGTTGGACACTGGATCACCGCTGGATCGCCGTGGGATGCGTGCGTCCTTAGTTATAAGCACTTAGATTTAAGTAATTTAATTTTAACTGAATTGTATTAAAATTGTAAAGAAATCTATTTTCTTATCCGAAGTGAGAAATAGCCATTTCTACAGTCGCGTGTAGTCAGTACCGATAAACATGCGTTACACTCTCCCTTGAGTATTCTAAGTTTCTGTTACGTAAAATCGCTTCACGTATTTTTCTTTTCCTTTCTTTTTTAGTCGTTCGAGATTTAGTTTTTCATTTCCACGCAGCGAAATAGTCGATACTCAATCAAACTGATGTGGTTTTCGGAGCCCATTGAGATTTCGCAGCCCTTGTCGATTGGTACGCCCGTTGGGTACTCGACTTGGGTATAGGCTTAGTACATTGGACGCGCTCACGCAGGTTCGTTCCGAGTAGCTCCTACCCCGTGTCGCTGGGGTCTTCGGACCTGCTGTAAGACGACTTGGGGCGGTCTGCGAAGTTCGTTCTTGTCGTTGGGCAATGCGTCCTACTGCTAAGTCTCGCTGAATTCTTGATGGTAGCCGCATTCACCATTGGGGAGAGCGTGGTATCAGCTGTTTCGTTGTAAGACGTGGCATAACTTGTTCGCGTTTCGCGTCGGGTATGGTTCGTTTAGTAGCTAGTGCCGAACCATCGGGTTAGAATGCTCTCGCGAGAATCTAGCGCAGGTTTATCGGCACTTGTTCGTTTTGATCGCGTCGCGAATTTTATCTCAATTCTTAGTTGAAATTAGTTTCTTTTCTTAACTCCAATTTCACTTTATTTAGTTTTTATTTTTACTAAGTGTCATCGCCTTAAATATCGTACCGTACAACACTTTAATTTTTCTAAAGTGTGAGTAGAGTCATCTTAGAAATTTCACTTTGTGTAAGAGAATGGCATTTCCTATCGTCCCTTCCGTTAAGTCCATACTGCAATCTTTAAAATCTATGTTAGATTTTAGAGAATGTATTATGGATTCCGCGTTTAAATGGACAAGTAGAGTCAGTCCTCGGTACCTTCTGTACCGAGAACACACAAATGTAATGGAGGGTGGATGGGATTAGGGAAATTAGGGATGGGTCCCTGCGTAGTCACCTCCACGGGGTGGACCTGGGCCCCTGGTACCATTTTCCAGAGACCGGTCTCTCGAAAATGGTACCAAGCTAAGGACTACGCACGTAGACATAAGTATAGTTGTAAACTCGATACTAAAAGTACCTGAATCAGTTAAAAGATTACAATTTATAACTTCTGTCTTCTATAAAGATTTCATAAATTTACTTTCATTATTTCATTTGTTTATTTCATTATCCAACTATTATTTCATTAATTTTGCAATAGATTGGAATAATTTAATAATTAGTACCTTTAGTATCCAGTCTTTTGCAGTACAATTTAAATCTCTCAAGTCCTTTTCAGGACTTTGAAAGTTTGAGTTGGATTGCAAATAGTTTAAGTTAATTTTAGTGAACATATCTGTACATTTATATAATATAATTTTATAACTGTGTAACCTGAATCCCTTCTATCCTGACTTCCCTAATTTATCTCAATCGAGCATAATTATGGTTGACATTAATCACTTCATTGGGTATTATTCTTATTCTTTTCTCATAAATACCATTGATCGGAACTAGGGACATTTAAAACAATCCTGCATAATCTGTATTAATTTCTATCTCTCTGTGGTGTTTGTTCTTTACGGAGGATAGTTTGATGATTCGAAATCGAGTTAGTCTTTACTTCATTCTAATTTCTGCGTTTCTAAGTTTCTATATTGACAAGAACTCCCTTCAATCATCGGGGCGTTGATTAATGATTTTGTATTCTATAATCGTAAAGCAGTATCATTATTCCCTTTACATTTGGAAATGAGAATATGGTATTTGCTGTGAATACAGCATTAGCATTCCACCTTTTCCAAGATTCTTTCCAATGAAATTCTTTCCAAAAATTCTTTCTATGATGATTGAAAATCCATTTCATTCTTTTCTCATTTCAATATCTACGTTCGACACTGGATCACCGCTGGATCGCCGTGGGATGCGTGCGTCCTTAGTTATAAGCACTTAGATTTAAGTAATTTAATTTTAACTGAATTGTATTAAAATTGTAAAGAAATCTATTTTCTTATCCGAAGTGAGAAATAGCCATTTCTAAAATCGCGTGTAGTCAGTACCGATAAACATGCGTTACATTCTCCCTTGAGTATTCTAGATTTCTACTGCGTGAAATCGCTTCACGTAGCTTTCCTTTTCTTTTCTTTTCTTTTTTATTCGTTCGAGATTTAGTTTTTCAATTCCACGCAGCGAAATAGTCGATACTCAATCAAACTGATGTGGTTTTCGGAGCCCACTGAGATTTCGCAGCCCTTGTCGATTGGTACGCCCGTTGGGTACTCGACTTGGGTATAGGCTTAGCACAGTGGACGCGCTCATCGCGGGTTCGGACCGAGTAGCTCCTACCCCGTGTCGCTGGGGTCTTCGGACCTGCTGTAAGACGACTTGGGGCGGTCTGCGAAGTTCGTTCTTGTCGTTGGGCAATGCGTCCTAATGCTAAGCCTCGCTGAGATCTTGATGGTACCCGCATTCACCATTGGGGAGAGCGTGGTATCGA
Organism: Xylocopa sonorina; assembly: GCF_050948175.1. Taxonomy (NCBI): domain Eukaryota; kingdom Metazoa; phylum Arthropoda; class Insecta; order Hymenoptera; family Apidae; genus Xylocopa; species Xylocopa sonorina. The sequence continues at coordinate 5,459,234 of NC_135197.1, read as the reverse complement.
CTGTTTCGACGTAAGACGTGGCATAACTTGTTCGCGATTCGCGTCGGGTATGGTTCGCCTAGTGATTAATGCTGAACCATCGGATTAGAATGCTCTCGCGAGAATCTGACGCAGGTTTATTGGTACTTGTTCGTTTTGGTCGCGTCGCGAGTTTCATTTCCATTCTTGCTTTCAATTTATTTCTTTTCTTAACTTTAATTTAACTTAATTTTGTTTCCATTGTTACTAAGAGTCACCGTTTTAAATATCGTACCGAGAAACACTTTAATTTTTCTAAAGTGTTTGTAGAGTCATTTTAGAAAGTTCGCTTTGGGTAAGATAATGGCATTTCTCGTTATCTTCTTCGCAAAGTCCATACTGCAATTTCTGAAATCTATGTTAGATTTTGGAAAATGTATTATGGATTTCGGTTTGAAATTCACAAGTAGAATCAGTCCTCGGTACCTTCTGTACCGAGAACACACAGATGTAATGGAGGGTGGATGGGACTAGGGTTTTAGGGATGGGTCCCTGCGTAGTCACCTCCCCGTTGGTGGACCTGGGTACTTGGTAACGTTTTCGAGAGACCGGTCTCTCGAAAACGATATCATGCTAAGGACTACGTACGCAGATTTGAGTACGGTTGTAAACTTAACACTAGAACTACCAAGCCAGTCGAAATGTCTATAATTCATAACTTCTTATAACTTGTACAGATTTTTAGGAATTCTTTCCTTTAGAAAGAAATTAGAACACTTTAATCATTGGTAGTCCTGGTGTTAAGTCATCTGTAATTCAGTAAAATTTTTCCAAGACCTTTTCGGGGCTTTGAAACTGTATACTGAATTGCAAATAGTGTAACAAGTCATAGTTTAAGTTAAGATAAATTTCGCTCTCGTCGATAACGCATCTCCATGATAACAATTCGAAGCAAAGCTCACGGAAATTCTCCGTGTAACTCCATCACAGAACCGTTACGACATTAAAACAATAAACGCAAGATCCGCTCGTGTATCGCGAACAAACAATGCAAGAAACGAAATTACACGCAGCTAATGGAGCACAAAAGGCTGCTTACAGAGCGGGATTGCGAACGACAAGCTAATGAACCGCGCTCCTTTCAACAACTAATCTGACGGAATCCCTCGCTGACTTCACGTTAATGCACATGCACTTCCCGCGATAGCGTGTACTTAGACGCGTTGCTGTCTTCCCTGTAACTGTGCGTCACATTAGTCGAGAGGCACGCACGTTTCCATTCCCGATATCCAGTTTTCATTCAGCACGTATCCAACATAGCCCCGGTCTAGTCTCGAATTCGTCTCGACTGTCATGTCCCAGTTCCATCCGGAACAATTCTGGCCACCGTGCACACGGAAGCGACGCATTTTGCCTGACTAAGCGTTCACAGGATTAGTTGTTTAGTTGGCTAATTTGACCCGATGAACGCGCACCGTCGTCGTTAGACTCCCTGAATTCCGGTGTACCAGAGTTTTCGCTGAGTTCCTGGGATCTAATCACGATCCCAGCGCTAGCGGAAATAATTATTCCGAGCTTCGAGAATTCATTGTTATAAAAGAGACATATTTCGATGACTCTTCTCGTTTCCATCGATGGATATAGAGGTACTCGTTGATACTTTCCTCTTTTCTTCCTTTCTCGTTAACACTTTCAATTGACTAAATCATCGAAATCGTGAAACAGTGAGACGTCAAAGGTAACGAAAAGTGGAGGTGGCAAAGAAATTTCTAAAACGATTACCACGATGCGATGAAGTTCGTGCGCCACGGTGAGAAAGGCTCGCGTTACTTTCAGTCGCGAGGATTAACCATTCATCGTGGGTGTTTAAGTAGCACGTAAAATGCGTATCACGGGTGGGAAACAGCGAAGCGAAGGAGGAAGTTTTACGAGCTCTCGATGCACGTTTCCACCGACTTCTATTACGACTCCCGTCCCGCGGTCTTTGAATTTCAACGAGAAACGTATGTAGCCGCGTTCGTTTCTTTCGCTGTACACGTATGCAACTCGCGACGCGGCGTCATGAAATGGGAATTTTGATGCGGCGATGCGCCTCGCCCCCGTCCCCCGCCGTGTAAGAGGATTAAGATTAACGCGCGCGCGATCCCTTTTTTAACGCGTGCATTACACACCGGCTATAAAGCAAAGTTATTTCGACAGGTGTGCATATTTTCCAGCCCCGGCTTTAACGAGGATCCTGCCCGTTTACGCTGCAGTTCCCGAGATTCCGCGTGGATCAGCAACATGTTACCGAGGAGAATTTAACGCGTCATATATATCTGAAGGATTTTACAATTTTTTCCATAACACTCTTCCCATCTCGATGTTACTGCACTCTAAAAAATTAAAATACAACAAAAATCGAGTATTCTCTTTTTCTCGTTCTCCGTGCTGTATTTTAACGAGCACGAGAATAAGAAAGGAGCACGCACGAACGCGAGCAGAAAACGTGGGATGAGAATAAACCGGCCGACTGAAAGCTGATCGACCAACGTTAACCGTAAACTGAGGGTGTAACTAACGTAAATGAATTTCGATCGTGACGTCGGCTGAAAGTTTTCTTTCTACTGCCACTTAATTGCGAAATTAATGCCAGTTAATATGTTTCGGCTGAGTCAAAGCGAACTTCGTTACCTGTTGTGCGCTCGGATCGAACTTCCCCGAACAAACAAAGTTGCCAGCGCAGACTGGAGTCGTTGAACGAGGTACGTTCGGGAGAGTTCAAGGCCCGTTATCGTCTCATCTCGTGCAGGCACACGTGCTAGAATTTCTCGATATTTCAGGAAATAACAAGTTACTGTCGCCAGGGCTTATCGATCAGAGCCTCTCGTTCGATATATATATACGTTTCGTTACAAATATCCATTCCTCTTTCGCCAATCCTTCCTCCTTTTGTCGTAAAATTGAAAAATTACACGCGAAATAAAAATACTTTCGCGTGACACATCCGTAATCTGAGGAGTAACAGAAACACTCTCAACAGTGCCCCTTTATGACGTGTACCGTATAGTTCTGTATCGCGAGAGGCGAAGAAAAAGGAATGAGATAGAAATCACCGTTAATTTCTTCCGTGCTTGCTCGCGGAAAAACGAGGCCGCTCGATGGCGGCGCAAAAAGAGCGTGAATTTATATCGCGTTACGTGGATAATTTATTTTTCAAGAAAAAGGAGCTTCCGTTCGCAGAGCGCGGCCGGTTCACGGCTCGCGGAGTTTATCGCGTTAATTCAAATTTATCGGTGAAAGTGCGCGCGGCTGAGCGCACTCGGCCAGCTCGGACGGTTCAGAAGTTATTCGGCGTAAATCAAATCCTTTACGGCCGTCAGACGCAAAAGTCGTATTCTGAAACAATGCCCCACCGAGTGATGTCCTTTTATTCGGATTCCCTAATGCCACCGCCAGAAAAATGCACTCTGCCTCTCTCTTTCCCACGGCTGGTTGCGTTTCTCCACACGTCCATCCCCCGTTCGCAGTCTCCTTCGTCTCTCTCCATTCTCTCCTCGCTGTCTCTTCTCTTCTCTCTACGAATTTCGTCGCACGACTCGATTCCACGCGATCGTACTCGATCTTCCGCGGCGGTGGCTCGCACGGACTTTTTGAAACGCGTTCGAATCGGTCGAGAGAAGAACGCCCGCCTCTAATTCCATTCCTAACACAATCCCGATTCTTCCAGCCAGCGCGATCGTAAATAATGCATTTGCTCTGCTACCTGGCTTTAAAGCCTGCACGGCGCTGCATCAGAGACGCGACCGTGGGAAACGCAGCTGCGCGAGAGACGCGAAAAGGAACGCTGAAAAGCGAATTCGTCGCCAATAAGCGATCGACGATCGTCAAGCCAGAAGCTATCTTCGACTCTGATGTCTCGATTATAATTTTGTCCCTTTAGTCAAGATCAATTTCGTAAAGATCGTACTATGGAACCTCAGTCGCGCTTATCGTACAGCTGTTCACCTGTCAGGAAGTAAGATTGTTTCATAGTATCGCACGATCTCTCTCTCTGCCTTCGTTATGTACATTACTTACACGTATCGTGGTTTATATTTCCCGAAGGCCCAAGTTCGCGTGCTTTAAAATTGATCAAATTTACCTAAGCGCATTTGTAAAGAGTTCTTAGAAGAATATTGCGTTGCATCGCGTCAAATCCTTTGAGTAGTTGCGGATTAGTTTCTGTATAACGGAGCTGGTAGAAGATTGCATGATTCGTTTGATTTTAGTGGAAGAAAATCGAAAAATTATATGAAAAGAAGAACATAGGTATTTTAAGTGAAATAAAAGTGGTTTCGCGTTTGCGTCTGACCATATACGTTCTCCTTCTACTGATCCGTACGATTCTTTGCTTTCTGCTCCTGCGGTTCATTCTTTTTTCGTACATTTATAAAAATATCGTGGAAAATAGTGAGAGTTAAGTAATTTACGCCTTGAGAACGAACATCCGAGCGGGAAAACTTTCCTCGGTGTTAATCCCACCTGCAAGAGGACATACCTTTAATTAACCGTTTCGTACGCGACTCATTCTTCCTCCAAACACGATTTCCCATCCGTAGCCAACAGGCTTCGCGTCTTATTTCCAACTAATCCCATTTGCGAGCATACGTTTATTTCTAGAGGCTAGCCAGTGCGAGAATAGATGACGCACTTTCCGCAAACAGTTGCTGCGCCCGAAAATATCCGTCGTTTATTACACCCGAAACATCGGTGTTCGCTTTGCTTACGAACGATTTATGGAGCTTCCTTTAAGTAACAAGTTGCCTAATCGATAACAAACTTTCCAAGCCTCCTTCTCTGTCTGTTCGATAATAATTTAAAACAGTCGAACGTGTCTATCTTAACGCGTCGAAGTTTCCTCCTGTTAATGTTTCACGTTCGAACAAATTTTTTCAGCCATAACAGCAGAGGGGTAAGTACAGAGACACGGAACAAAATTTGAAAGCACATTATTTGAAATAATTTCGAGAGCGATTTAATGCTTTAAAGCCGACAGAATATTCGACCCGGCTACGGTAATTACGGGCGATGGTTAAAGAGTATTTCAAACAAAATTCCGCGCACAAATTGTTCCCAATTTGTTAACCATTAAGAGTGCAGGAAAATTCGTTCGCGTTAAAAAAAGAAAAAAATGATTCCCTCAGGAATGAATGAATTAGTAATATCCGTCGATCACGGTCCGATTCCGATAAAACTTCGGTAATCGCGACATAATTCTCCTGCTAATCCGAGCATCTGACAAATAGGCAGCACCTGTACATGGTTTATCTTTGCTTTAAACGCAAACCAAGTGGCCATAAAAGTAATTTACGACCGAGGCGTATCTCTCCAACGAAAGAAACTGTTGCTCGTCTTGGTATTTACCACTGGATCGCGACGAATCCCGCCTATACCGATCCGGGGAATAACCAGAAGGAATAACACCAACAAAATTGTCTCCAACTGTATCCAACCGCTGGAAACCATTCCAGTGGCACGACAAACGTACAACAATTACCGCCAGCCGTGGAGCGAACGAACGAACGAACGAACGAACGAACGAACGAGTGGAAGACTGAAAGGAGCGTCGAAATGGGTAGCGTTCGAATAAGCCACGGCAAATGACCAGCTCGCAAACATTCCCGTGGGATTGCCGGGCCAATCGGGTTTCAATCGAGCTCCGAGGGCTGCACGGCTCGTGTTCAACCGCGCGTTCCTCCAATGGCGTTGATTAGTAACTACTTTCGGAAATAAACGAGAGCAGCGGGTGCGTCCGTGTGCAGCGGTCGGGTACTCGTCGAAGAAAGCAACGAAGAAACGAACGGCGACGAGAGGAACGGAGAGAAAAGGAAGTGGAAGACAGGGGGGTGTACTTCGCCGCCGTTGGCGATAGCGACCACCTTTTCAACCGTGTACAAGTAACAGAATCGAGTCGGAAAGTGGTTATCCGGAGAGTGGGGAGAGAGAGAGATCTTGCGCGCACCCTCTGCATGCTCGAGGCGCTGCGGATATGTACGAGGGTGAACCGTAACGAGCAAAGGCCCGACTACGAAACGGTACAAATTGAATTTCGACGGCAGCGTAGCGGCTGATTCGAGGGATCGCGCAACCCTTGGCCCAGTAGCTATCCGAGAAGGGAGTCGGGAGGGGTGGATCCATTATCGGTCAGCAGGAAGGATCGTTAAATCATTGGCACGGCAACCGCAATTCCGGTTCTCGCGGTTCATTAGGCCGGCGTGGATGCGCGTGTATCGTTCGATGTAAGCAGAGGCGGTTCGTCGCGCGGCAATCAGATTACCGTAACGTCGGCTAAGAAGATTTTCTGCTTCCGCGCCGTTAACTTAATCGCCTTTAGGTTTTCGTCTTCTTCTACGCGGAGGAATCGTTCCTATTTATTTGCGAGTGTAAACGAGTTTCTCCGGCTCGCGTGTATCGCGGTACCGGAAGCGGCGAGTCGCCACCACGGTTCGTTCTCCACTCTTGTCCATGGTTGGTTCGTTAGATGTCCGCGAGGTATCGTGCAGGTGCGCGTGTATCTTTAACCGTGTCCTCTTGACGCGAGAATTAAAAACGAGAATCGGAAATTTACACGCAATCAACGGTACGTCACGGACAGTTTGTCGCCGCAGTGTTCGTGATAACGACGAGACGCGAGTGGCTAGCCGTGCCTCTCTAATCTACCGAACTATTTCCAATTCCAGATTGCGACAAACCAGGTGGACGCGTCCACGTTTTCTCGTAATCTCGAGCGTGGCTAAGGGGCCGTGCAGAATTTCGTCCTGGATGGGTCGAACACGTTCGTACCACTGCACGTCGACGTGGAATTCCCGCGGAGATGAAATTTCGTAGCACAGAATTTAAAACGGTTCGTTAGTGTACCGTCCGGCTTCCGGCGGATCTGCATGTGAACCGAGATCCGCGAGGCAGGTTGCTCGCGCGTCTGTAAACACGGCTCGAGGAGCCGTGTAATGCTCGGACGATGGACACAGTCGGGCATGACAAAGGAATTTTCTTGATCGAAAGTCTTTTGTGAGAGGCCCTCCTCTTGCATCGCTGGTGCTCGCATCGATCGACTGAACCGCAAAACTGATTGCGAACAACCGAGGAACGCCACTCGACTGGTATTACCAGCGGAAGCGGAACTCTAATAAGCCGTATGTCCGAAACGCAAATAACTTTGTCCACGGCAAACAGTCTCGGACAAGATTTTAAGGCTCGGCTGCATCCGCGGCGAGCTTGCTATTTTAATAGCGGCTGCCGTCGTTTGTAATTAGAAACGATGGTTCAGCTTGACGCTGAACGTTATCTGACCAGTGATGGAACGTGTCGCGCATCGAAATAGAAATGCTGGAAGAGTTCTGCTGCGATAGTGTTGATTAAACGAGAGAATCTTGAATGACGAAGTTGCAGCTGGATTAAAATATGAGTCTGATGTCATTTCTCTCTCGTATCTTTTAACGAAGGAACCTTAAAGAACTTCGGACGTATGTCGCGGTATGAATATCGAAAAAATCGTTTCGATACCAATTGGTTAGAAAAAATGATAGTCTAATACAGGGAGGTAATACTTGGGCGAGTACAAGGGGATGAAATTGTAAGATGTTCGTCTGTTCCATTGTTTCAGGTTAATAAAGGATTTATTGTGGTTTCTGATTTGCTTTTCCGCAACGTTTCCTCGCGAAGAAATAGCAAGCAAGTTCGTTAGCCGGTTCCTTTGTGAGTCTCATCCGGTACGGTGGAACAATAAGAAGGAAAATCGTTTGCAGCGGAGAAGTCCTCCGTTGAATCGACTGTCGTATGTAAATTGTTGCCTCTAGCGCGCCTAGCGCTCAGAAGAAATTACTCGTCCCCCGACAAGCTTTCTCTAAATATATCGCACCCTTCAACTAATCGCTTCTCTCAATTGCTAGCGAATTTATTCCATCTATCGGTGGACAAAAGAGCCTCTCCGCCGTTCCCGTTTCCCGTAAACCGTAGCGCCTCCCCAATGAAAGTTGCTCTTCGAGCACTTTAAGGAAGAAACTGATTGAAATTATCCCGGGAAGAGGCGAGTTCTCTTTCGAGTTAGAGAGAAGGTCTGAATCCAGCGTCTTCCCTCACGAGCCATCGCCGGTTATACCGAACGACTTCGATTCCGGAGTAGGTCGGGTAAAAACATTCCTGTCGCGGCCACCTTAACAGCATTCTTCGGGATTCCAGCGAGCTTTGAGCGTAATGACAGGGTGGCCACTAGCTCCCGTTGAATTTTGTATTTCCGTTGCTAACACGGGCGCCGCGGAAGAAAAGCGTCGACTGAGAAAACGCAGTCAAAGGAATCACCTTGCCTCGACGCTTGAAAGGACTCGTACCCGGGCCACTTCTTTCCTAGCCGTGGCAAACTTACGAGCCGTCTAGCAAAACGTGAAAAATCTGCCGAGAATCGGCTACAAATAAACTCTCTGATTCGTTTCGCCGTCTTTTTCCCCACGGTAAATCTACTCGCCGATCTGCCCTCGCTGTTCCTTTGCCCCGTAGCCAGGGGAGAACCGCGCTTCCACGGAGTTACGTGGACCCACGTTCGCCTGAGATACAATTTTCATAAATAGCCGGCGAACCAGTTTCACTGGAGTTAAGTCAATCTGCATCGTCGCGATGCAAGTTGGCCTTATGGCGTGGAAACTTCAACCCTCTCCCATGCAACTCCGCGTGAAAATTTTTATTCGTACCACTCCTCGATGTTTCTCCCTGTTCAACATCGTTCACGCGCTTTCTGGTTATTTTCATTTAACTTTTCAGTTAAACGAACAGCTGTTAGATTCGAGGATGCGCGCGCGTCGAGAACGTGGCAAATTAAATTTCTAGATTCGACCGTTCGCCGCGAGCAACTTCCCGAAGATTCACTTAGACTTCATCAATTATTACGCGCTCAGACCAGTACGAGTTCAGGTACACTGCTCGACCTCGCGTTCTCCTCGCTACCCAAGTTCCTTCGACCCGTCCCCTCTTTTTTTCCGTTCCTGGAAACTTTTCCTGGCGACAATCCCTGCGGAATATTCCAGTCGACGAATGAAAAAATAACAGGCTCCGTTGTCGCGCGAACTTGTTGAACGTTTAATTAAATCGAGTTATCAGTAAAAACAGCCGGTTAATCTAGCGTCCGCGAGGAGACCGCTTGTGAAAGCAGAGAAAATTGCTGAACGCGTACCCCCGCGCAACAGTGCCTGTGCGGAAAGCAGGAATTTTGGGAATGCAGACGCTTCGAAATAGCTGACTGACAATGCTGCTTGCATTTTCGATGGAAGTCGCTCAGGCTGGTGTGTACTTCGTAGCCGTCCCAGGTTTACAATCGAGAATATTCCGCCGTTCCGTGCCGCAAATCTTGAAAAATTTCCCAATGAAATCTGGCGTGTGGCATCGTTTTCACTCGGATGTAGGGCGAGTTATTTTTTGCGAACGCGACGAAATACCATTTACCGGGCGGGATGTTCTGCGCGAAGCATTTCGACAACCGGCATTCGAGGAATTCGCCGTGTCGTTGCCATGATATGGAGGCCGGTGATATCTAACGCATGGCTAGAGTTCAATTTCGTCACGCGGTGCGTGTAAAGTGTAATTGAAATTCTTACTCCGGCCGCAGTAATTCGTGCGCTCTTTGTGCCGTGACATCGGACCAGCCCTCTTTGATCGACGTTCTTCAAAGTTGGACCACGCAACCGGAAATCATCACTTATTGGCTCGCGCCACCCTCTCGATAACCGGTTACGGACGGATTACAGATTTTTCCCTACCTCTGAGACTCTTTGTAACTGGAGAGCTTGGGTACTCTGGATAACACTGTCCAATTTTTAATTATTAAAATTTCCTATTACTCTGACAAATTTGCTTTGAACTCTCTCGTTGCATTCGCGACTGACAACAGATCGATGTCAAAGAAGCAATTATTTATTTAACTTTCTTATATTCTGACGAGCTTGCTCGGACTTTTAGAAATGCTCGACGACGTTTTATAAATATGATTTCATCCAGAGAGGCAACAGTACCAGTTGGTATGAATATTGAGTCTGGCCAACTGAAGTCAACTGAATCATAACGTCACTCGCGATGATACACGGTCCGATAAATATTGCAAAGGGAAATAATCTTTCTTTTTTACTCGGTCGACGCATATTTCGCCGGAATGTCGTGTTAATTTTCAGTGACAGTAACGGTTAACATAAAACCCTCGTTATTCCACGCTCTTCCCGCGACGAGCGTTGTTTTCAACCGTGTTTCAAAATTTAAAACATCCTGTTTCGGTTTCACCGGCCGCGGTAAAGCAGTGTCAATGTTCAGTTTCGCCTGACGGCGACGCGTGTTTGAACGGGAGATTTATTTCAACAAACAATAGCATTTTCTGCTTTGATTCGGTCTGCAAAAAGCGAGCGACCAACGACTTAAACAGACAAAAAAAAAAGAGACGAAAAAAGATAGAACAGAAGAACAAAAGGAGGAAAATCGGATGAAACAGAAAAAAAAAAAAAATGAAAATCGTTACGTTCGTCGTATCGTTTGCATTAAAACGGCCGACGTATTCAGGCCGTCATATTAATTCCGTTTGCGTTCCACTTGCACGTTGAAACCGACCCTCTGGCGTTTCGAATTTAAAACAATGCTGCGAGGGTCGATTGAAATATCGGTGGTTATAAAGAGGTCAAACGTCGCGCGAAATATCGGCCGCGAATAGAGAGGAGTGAACAAATTCGGCTGGCGGGTCGTATCCGCGAATATTTATTTCGCACGGGTTAGCACCGGTTGGTGTTTCTATGGCATATTAACGGGAACAGCATAGAGGAAGGATCTTAAGCTCTGCAGCTTAACTTGGATAACGCCGCCGTAAGCCATCGTAAAGACTGAAGCGCGCGTCCTCCAAGTTAAGAGAATCCTCCCTTGTCCTGTACCGTCCGCTTCCCGAGCCTCGACGTTTTTCTGCCGCGATATTATTTCACGCTTGGGCGTAAAATAAGCCAGTCGCCACCTCGTAGAAAATACACGAAAGAAGAAATCTCATAAATATTTTAACGACCCTTTCGAAATTAACAACTACAGCCGTGGCGGTAAAGTTAAAACGGAGGACGAAGGCCGGGTAGTTGCGGGTATGGAAATATTAAAAGGACCTCGACTCGGTTTAATTCCCGGGGCAGAGATAGCGAACTGACGCGAACGAGCCTCAAATCGTGTACCTCTGGAACGTGAAAGTGATGCAGGCGTAATTGAACAAACCCCATCTAAAGTTTCACGGATCAGTTACGTCTCCTTCGTCGACGCGCCCTAACGAGAGGCTACGATACGTCAGCCCCCATCCGAGGATGAGGAAGAAGCTCGGAGGATCTCCAAATTCTAATTAGAGTTCGAACTTTCTGATACGATCACCGCTCTAACTACGGTGAAAACTTCTTTATCGGAGATAGCGACGGGGTCTGGTTTCCTTCGTGAACCGAGCGGTTTTCAAAGTCTTAACCCTGGCACGCGCCGCCTGTTCGAATCGAGAGGCCAGTCCCATCAACGTTTCCATCCACAGGCGTTGGGAATTCCCCTTAATGCGCATCTCTGACGGCCCCTTGCATCTTTCTCCGGAAGGAAACGTTTCAATGAGGCCTCGCCCTCGAACTTGGCGAGTTTATCACTGGACGAGAACCCGGAGTTTCATAGAAATAAGTGTTAGGTGTGCCCTCGAGCAAGCAAATACTAATAGAGCAGCCGAGGAAGTCAGCGAGGGAAACGTCACGGTGCAAGAAGTGGCAAATATCAGATAAAAAGTTCCGCGTATCATCGCCAGTGTTGAAAGTGTGGTCACTTCGTCGGTTTTACTCGCTTCTCATCAGGAATTCCCGTTTATTCAAGGGAATTTGACAATTTCTTCTTTCCATCTATGTTCCTCTAATTTACGACGCTTTGACTAATTGCATGGAGAAAAATCATTTCTCATTAACTTGCATTAAACGAGATTGTATGGACAATATAACGAACGAATACTTTGCAAAACTCTCGACGAAAAACCTCCCCTAAGATGACTAGACAGCTACTAGAGAAATCACCCTCGAGTGGCTGGATTTCTCCAGGGGTGTGTAAGAAACGCGCGTGACAATGGCACTTAACGTGGCCCAGGACTCGACTGGAGCACGAATTCCACTATTTTCCACCATGAACCGAGCGATTAGTGGGCGAACCATAGAAAAGTGAGGCGTGGGATCGCGCGATGGAGATTTTCGACGACGCTCGCAGACCCCTTGATGAGGGTATTATTCAAAACGGGTTTATACGTACCTTGGAAAGAGTGGTCGGGTGCGGATAAAGGTTGACGAGGCAGCTCTGCCGTCTGAGCCGGTAGTCCCAGCGTGTCTCCAGATGCGGAATCTCCATGGTGTCGCAAATGCTCTGCACGTGGGAGGCGGTGTGGGCGCTTTGCGGGCCAAAAATCGCCGCGACACCGCTGCGCAGCAAGTGGCACACTGAAATCAAACACAGAACGCGTTACACACACCGGTGGCGCTGGTTTATTCGATGTTTTCGGTTTGCCACGGGCCGCTTCAATTTTCGCCAGACTGGTCGGGACGATTTTTCTGTTACCGAACGTATGTGTGTCGCGATCGAGGTTGCGGGGAACGTCGACCCAGTTTCTGTTCTCCTCTTAAATTTCAGCTGGGTAAAATATTTGAAACGAAGGGGGTTCCAGGAATAGTCGAAAATTTTTATACGTAGCAGAAAACGGAATGCTCCGTTACGAATCGCGAAGTCCCTGGGAAAAAGATATCGAAGTCCGTTAGCAATGCGAACGTAAATTGAAACATTCGAAGGAGCAAAATTACGAAAGTTCAATTTCAACCCATCTTAGTATCCAAGATAGTTGCACACAGGCGTCCACGACTTCGAAAAAAGTACCATTACTGTCATGACAGCGCTGGTAATAAAATAAGAAGACCATATACGATTACGCGTCAATGCGAACTCTACGAGTATACGACGTAACTATCACTCGTTCACCATTATCGATTAATCACCGAAACTCTCTAAACTTTCGTGACACGAAGTTTCCCTTATATCCTATTTGCTAACTCTTAAGGGACTTACAGAATCGCTGCGACGCAAGCAGGGCGGAGCGTCGCACTCGTTACGATCTTTCCTATTCGTCCTCGCGTATTTGATTCCAGCCCTTAATTTTCCAAATAAACGTTCCCTTCGCCAGCTGTTCTACAGTTCGATTGGCCTGAGAGTTCCGAATCAATTATCGGCGCTAACTTTAACGACAATCGCGCGATAAAAAAGTTCGCTTCGTATACTAAAACGATCTGCTTCCTACGGAAGCGAAAATGTGTTCTTTTCGTCTCACGTACTTGTATTCACGCTTCGATTTTATTTTTAGACGTGCGATACATCGAGTCGATAAAAAAATACCTGTGTACGTTTCTTGCTTTTCCAATGGATCGATTAGAAATTTACATTCGTTGCTCGTGCTGTTATCCAACCTGTGCGTTGAAAAAAGATGGAAGATTCGCTTAGATCAGCCGGGCATCATTAAACGCGAGCAGCCGAGCTGATTTTAATTTTCTCCCCCTGCCTACTGTTTGATTTCCAGCACCTCGAAAGAACACGCTCCCGGGGGAAACGGAGCAACGTTAATTAACATGGTATTAAGGTAATCACGTTAATGCCCGTCGTGTTTACTACGTTTCATAACAGCGACGCGATACCCTGGCTACGAGAAAGCAGATTATCGAGCGCCAGTCACTCGTAATTAGTCGTGACAGATAATATTTTGTAATTGGATTCATTCCACGTGAAAGCTGTTGCCTCATATTTGCGCTCGTTATCTTTTGTTCCCGTGATCGAACCATGTGGCGGTTCAACGACGTTGCGAATATCTGTCTTCTTCTTGTAAATCTGTAATTTTCAATAATTCCGAAAACAAACTGCGATAAATAAATTTCGTAGCCAGTCGGTACTTTCGTTAATAATTAATACCACGCAGAGCGCTTTCAACGAGCCGAGCAACCTCGTTCGTTATTCAACGCAAGACTCGTACGGTTCATTTCGAGGATTTAAAGGGGTCCAAGCAAGCCACGATAATCTGCGATTAATAAGAGAGAAGTTTACTCGTACTCGTAATTTTGATGAACCTCGAGAATGAAATATCGAATAATAAGGGGATCGTACATCGCAGCCAAACTGGAGAGATTGATTTGTAAATGAAATATACCCGTTCGTTGCAAAAGACGCGGTGAAAGGAAGCGAGCATTGTTACTTTTATAAAAGCAGAGAAGGTCACAAGGGAATTCTTACGTTTCCTGCTCCTATATTCCTCGGAACTTTTTAATATCTTCACAATGCTTTCTTAAACTCTTTCTCGGACGGAGGGAAATATGTCTTCGGGTAGAACGGACAAGGTGAAGATGTAATTCCTTCGAACAAATTATCGGTTCATCCCACGTAATATCTCTAGCAGCTCGACTTTAGCGAAAGCGTATTAGAAAAAGATCAGACGTGAAACGATTTCTCAAACATTTCGCAGGGATACACAACCATCGTGAACATTTGCATACGCGTGCCAATAGGAAGAACAACCCTTACTAATTAACCCTTTGCGCTTGGCGAGTTTCTCGGTCGGGCGGTTCAAGTTCTGTAGTTGCGTTTGGTGTGATATTTTACAAAACACTTACCAAGGTATTCTGAATTGCTGGAATCTTGTGGATCATCGCTGCTACTTCCAAATTCACTGTCTATTCTAATTTTTCTCTTTCTGACATTTCATGCGTCATCACTGTTCACACTTGCTCTACCACCAATTTCACTATGGATAGATAAGTTTCTGATCAATTCAAAATCGAACTCGCCTTAAAACGACTAACTTTAAAACGAGTGGTGCAAAATTTCGCGACACGTGTGCTCGCTACGATCGTCGAAACTGTACTAACGCTAGACACATCTTATTCAGGACTACAGTCGTAGAAGAATTCTACGTCACAATGTCACTTTCCAACCGAAAATATAAACAGCCTAAGGGACCAATTCTCGCAAACAGCATTAACACTTCGCTTCTGTCAACTGAAGATAACGAAATTCAGCATAAATACAGCCGCTCGAGTTAGCACGCGAAACATCGTGGCGAATGAGCGTCCCCATTCGAGCGTAAAAGGTTAATTGATAGGCGTGGCTCGACGGACGCTCAACTTTTTAATCGATATTACGGTCAATGTCGTGAAATATTATTCCGCTACTCGATTTGTCAGGCGAATTTCACGGGATCGCGGACGAAACGAACGCAACCGGACACGACGAAGCGTGGAAACACACGCCGCCGTCACCGATAGGGACAGGCTCCATTCGTTCGTTGCCTTTTGATCATGCATTCGACGGAAACCCACCTAGCGCCCTCCGGCTAGATTTTACGCCACAAAAGGTACGACCAAGGGTTTCGTGGCTCCCCGTGGTACTTACCTGCATCCTCTCTCAATCGGAATCTCTATAATCGGTTCGCAAAGTCAGCTCTCGGGTGGGACAGAGGTTGGGACGGAGAAAAGAGAGTAGTCAAACCTCAAAGTAATACCGGACAACGCTCGCGGCGTTTCCAGCTCGCAGTATGATACGCGCTATATTGAAATTCCAGATGCAATTTCATTGGACCGCCTCGGGCGTGTCCGTGTATACGCGATCAACGAAAATGTATCGGGACCATGGAGTTCACGCGTTGATAAAAAATGCACACGGTTGACTGTTACTGGCGAAAAAAAAAAAATATATTCCTCCGCGGAATGGCGACGTTTTTTCTTGCGAGGAATATTTGGGTCGTCGCGATGGACACGCGACAAGAGAATGCTTATTTAAAGTATCCAGACTCCGTAGTAATAGAAGCGTAAGAGCGGAATGTTCGAGGTGAGTGCGCGAGATCAAAGGGTGCACGGCCATCCAAGGACTTCAGAGTTTTCGCCGGAATCGCTGATGCGAAGGACAGATGGAATAAAATGGGAAAAGAGAGAATGCGCGAGTGTGACGCGAAGAGGCAGTGGAGAATTAAAAGTTTTCGAGAAAATGAGTCGAAGCGACACAGGTTGCTGTAGTTGATGAAATACATATACAGGGTTGGTTATCGTTCAAGTGTTTAAACTATTGTCCACTTGACAAACAAATGTTTAAAGACAATACGCGAGCAAAACCGTATTTTCGATTTCCACAGCATTCCGAAATGGCCCCACACGAGAGTTGCTAACAAAGTTACCTCGTTCATTGGGAACGTACGCATCAGCCTCTATTTTCGAGACGAACGCGAAAACTTTTCTCGCTTGTTCTCGAAAACCTGTCTTTTTACACTAATAGACGTGGGCAAAGAGAATGTTCCGCGTCTTCCTAAAAAAAAGGAGCAACGCGAACGGAAACTTCCCGAGGAAGTTTGCTTCTCCTCGGAATATTCCTTTTTACTTAGTGCCCGCGAGATGCTGGTACAACCGGGGAGAAAATATTTCGAAAATAACGGAAAAAGAAGAACGCGTTTCACCGTTCATGCGCTCCTCCTCTCCCTCACCTCGGATATGCGTGCTACGGAAACGAATGCGATACCTTGGTGCACCTGTACGCGCATGTATGGATGTATTTTACAGCATATCCGCTGAAGAAATACGATGGATATACAACGCCGCGAGGCCATGTATTTCCGCGGTTGCTTGGATCCAGTTGGTATCATCTCGGCTTTGCAAGTAGATAGGATTATCGCTTACTAATGTATCAAAGCCAGTTGGCAAGCTGTGTGCAGCCTGAGAAACAACCAGTCCCCTTTTATACCCCGTCCAAACTGAACTTCAATTGCTTCTAACTCCTCCAGTTTCTCCTTAAACGCCCAACTACGTGAAACTCGCAATCATTGATTGTTACCTTTTACGTAGTCAAAGGAGCCGGCCCCTTACTTTACCTCATTTTACTCGAAGGATTATTCTTTACATCATCCATGAACTGAAATATTATCCTGCGTCGATATCGCCAGCTTGACAATGAAAAATGGTAAATACATTTCATTACCAAATTTGATCGCTAATATTGCGATATGGAGGAAAATTCAATCTCAGCGATCCATATTTTTCCAGTATTTTCCCAAGTATAACCGCGCGATAAATTACGAACCTCTTTTCGAAAGGAATATCGCGCGTCTGTCCTCGCGTCCCGTACAGTTAATCAAATAATAATTCTAATGCGTAATCCGGCCAGTAGCCGCTCCCGTTCGTGTGTAGAATACAGGTTGTCCGCAAGACCGACGGCGAAATTATTACTTCCCGTATTATTCGAGGGCAGAAGGGACTGGGAGAGAGATACAATCCTTCTGCCGGAAGCGATATATGTCTTTATCCTCCTGGGGCTTCTCTCCGTCGGATCCGTTCGAGTGTTTCGCTACGTCTGCCCGGCGTTCCGCCCGGTTTCCCAGCGCGGCGCGGACCACTCTTCTTCCGTATTCGTTCCTTATTCAAGATTAGGCCGTCTGTATGTGTACCCAGCTACCCGAGGGCTGCAGGCGATTCTCCGTCTCTCTCTCTCTCTCTCGCTCGCTCGTTTCATCCGCGGGATTTTTGTCTCCGCCACGGATTCTCTCCGTTCCACCCTTAAACGAGCGCTCCTTAATTCTTATTCACCGCGCGACGGCCACGCTTTGTAAATTTCCCCAGGACCGTCCTCCTCCTTCTATCTTTCAGTCCGCCGGAATCTCCTCGCGCCCTCGTCTCGTTCCAGGCGCGAGATACGACACGAGGTGCCGCTACCCTTTCGCAGATCTCCTCTGAACCATCCATAGGTTACAGACAGATCGATACACGCGGCACGGACGGTCCCCCGTCGTAAAGTCTCTTAAATATCCTTAACATAATAGTCAACGATACGGCCACGAAAACACCATCGCTTCCGGCCATTGGATATCGGTGCAGTTAATAGGGTAGTCTATTTTATGAGCGGCGGAAACGACGCCGGGAAAGAAGGGTTGGGGCGAGGGGTGGGAACTGCGAGAGAGACCCGTGGTTCCAGACATTTATAGCTTCTGCCCTATTGAGTACTGATCGGTGGCACGATCGGGAAGCTCGCGTATACCGAGGCGCGATCGAAAGCACGCGTGCGGTATCGTGGCTTTAAAAATCGTCGTTGGATCGTGGAACAATGTACGTCGCCCGTGAAAAGGCTGAATCGCGCGGTTGCTCGTTCCCGTTTGCCCGCTTCTGGCTCCTCTTCTGCGCTTTTTACCGCCGGCGGTATCCACGAATTCGAGCGCGCGGCGTCAGCCTCGAGTCGTTCGTAACTGTTCGCATTTAATTATCATCGCGATACGAGGGCGGCTTTCAAGTTAAAGCAGTCTGCTCTGCTCTGAGGAGAGTAATTTACATAGAGTTCCGGACAAAAGGACTTTCTTCATACCGCCGGCTAATTATCTACTAATTATTCCTATTACGCTGGCTCCTCGAGATAACAGGAAATGAGTGCCGTCTGGTGCCGCGACTTTTCACGCGGCGAGGTAAGCGTCGCGAGAAGTTGCGGCTCGGGTCCAACGAAGCAGCTGCGATTCCGCGCACGGTCGCAACATCCGCGGCCCTCGAAACGTGTACGCGCGGTGCGGTTTATGGAAATTTACACGTAAAACCGCGATAATTTTGCAACAGGCGGCAGCGAGGGGGTGTACAGGTGGCGGTGGGGTGAGTGTCGCTAAGCGAGGAGTTCCGGTTATCGTCGTAAAGTTTCGGCCACGCCAACGTTACTCCCGCCGGCCATTTACCAGCGGACGAGTAAATTCTGATTAAATAATAGCAATTAGCAGCGGCGGGTTGGCGATTAGATCGCCTCGGATTTAATATGGCGCATAATTAATCGAGCGGTGTAACGTCGCGCGGGCAAAATTGAATTACGCGGGTAACGTGATTCCCTTCGACGTACAGACGCGTGGGAAGCTAGTGTAGCATTCGTTCGTGCTCCGTTCCGAGTCCATTCGTAGCTTGTTTGTGTTTTCGTTCAGTTTCTCTTTTTTGCAGCAGCAGTGACAAAAAGGGACCCGATCCAAAGGACTTTTAGCCTATACCAGAATAGCTTTTTTTAGCGGATTCTATGACCCAAATATCAACGACATCTGGGATCACGAGAGGGTCGAAAAGGATCCAATATCCGCTGACAAATATCATCGTTGAAGGATTGAACGATCATGTCGTTGGCTGTTACCGTCAGAAACGTGTTCTCGATGTTTCGACGCATTATGTAGTCCGATACGGAGTCGAGGATCGCTAACATCGATGTCTTTTGGGCCGAGCTTGGCCACGGAAAAATTACAACCAGAAACAGAGCAAGCGTCAAACGGTTCTGATCCAGGACAAACGAGATATCTTCTTCGCGCGCTCGAATAAACACATTAACCGGAATAAATTCAATTCTGCATCGTATCCGAGATCAATTTACGTCTAAAAACCTGACCCATTCTCGAGCATCGCCGTTCGCGACCTGAATCCAGCCGGAATCGATCACAGGGTTTCGAATGCAACGCATCGTCGTCGATACAACATCGACATTGGGGAATCGTCTTCGTTTATCCGAGAGACGCGGGATTATGCTAATTTAGCAGCTCGACGAACGGTTGGAGCGAAATCTATTACGCGCGGAAGGAAGACACGGTTGGTGGCAGAAAGAGGAGGCCGTGGTGACGACTGTCGCATGCCAAACAATCTTGAGAGCGTGTTTAATCTCCTCGCGATGAGCACCAAATTATCCTTTAATCTTCCTTACGTCGGTGTTCTTCGAGCCAGAGTGCTCTGACTAGGACGCCTCGGAATGTGACGGATTGTTTAATTACACCACTCAGATTCGAGGCTGATTTTGGTGCGGTTATTTGCAGAGTTGTGAAACATTTCACGCGATGCAGCCATATTTGAAACGGGGAATTTGTGATCTTCGAAAATAACCTCACGAGCGACAGTAATGGACAATTCGCGTCGCAGGAAATTCAATCGCGTTTAGACGAACGAACGACTTCGTTAAACGAGACCTGCGATTCACGTCGATTCATCGAATGACCCAAGGCGTGCCTTGGCCCCTCATCACGGCCACGACCGAGATCGATACTCGCGCGAACGACGTGTCCTTTCTTAAACGAAGCGGCCATTGTCGCGCGAGGCACGTGCTTTATCTACTGTCGAGCGATCTCTACCGATAAGGCTGTAGCGTCGATGAAAAATCGAAGGCGGAAGAAAACGAGGGGACCTTGAGGATAAAATTAATTTCCTCCGCGGACGTTGCAACGAATCGGTCCTCGGTTCGCGTGAACCTCGCGTCGCGTCGAAACTCTGCTCGTCGCGTCGTATCTCTTCTTCAGGAAGTGCGAAAAGTTGAAGGATGCGACGACGCCTCGCGACGAAATTGGCTGGCAGACCGCGATTTCTGCGCTCAAGTTTCTGCTTTTCATACTTGTTCGGAGGTATACGATTTGTACGCGTACGAAGATTGCATCGCCCTGCTCGCGTCAATAACACGGATGAGCGTGATTCGAGAAATTATGGGAATCGACGGTGGAATGTGTGAAATATCGCCTCGACTTATCGTCTTATTTTATCCACTCGCGTTTGTGCACAGCCGTCGTTTCAGTAGAAAGAGGCAAGGCGAACGATGCGGACAAATTTTCCCTCAAAGTCGAAGTTCTGGAAAATTGTCACGTGCAAGCGTGGCTCGGCGTGAACGCGAGAGTCTACATTTTATTCCAAATAGAAAAACATATCGCGAGCACCGTCTCTGAAGGATTTTCCATTAACATCTGTCGAATAAATTACGAGAGCCCGGAATGTCTCGGGGCTGGTGAACAATTTTTGTGTTTTTAGCCGGACCAAAGGGAGGAACGTGTTTGGGAAGGATTTAGCTGGGCATTTTGAAAGCGCGGAAGCATGTTTCGCGGTCGGCGAAAGGGACCGTGTGCTTTAAAAATGACCGAGCGTTTGCGAATGCACATACGGTGCAACGAATTTTTCCCCACTTTGCTTTTGTACCTTTATTAAGATATAAACGCGTGCTTATTGCTTGGAATTCTGGAATTGTCCAAGTTTTTTCGACTTTCACAACGGGACAGAACGTATTCCGCTTTGTGCGCGGGATAATTATTCAAACAGGCATGAATTTCGTAGGCATTAATTTTTAACAGAGTGCCGAAAGGCTGGGGGCTAAGCAACGTTGGTGGCCGTCATTGCGAAGGTACTGAAACGATTCGAGAATTTTTCAACGGTCTAATTAAAACTGAAATTCGCGAACCGAAACGCGACGAATAATTGTAACTACTCGTATTTGGCTCTGTGTTCGAATAACCGCGTTCTATCGCGACGAACGAGGAATCTAAAGATTTACGAAGAGGGACGCAGGAAGCGATCGTACTTATCGGAATGTTCGCGCAAACTCGTTCATCTAGGCAGTTCAAGCGGCGCAGGAACGTGAAAACGTTCAGCAGTTTTCCCGGTAGCCGTGCATAAAGCCAGCTGAAACGAGATAGACGCGAAAACACAGAGAAAGAAAGAGAGAGAAAGAGAAAGAGAGAGAGAGAGAGAGTAACGACTCGACGACGTTCCTATTTCTCGTAAAAATTCAGCGACGTAAAACGGAGGAAACGTCACGCGCAAGAAGCATACCATGGCCGCACAAAGAAAACCCGCCCGGGGCTAAATAATATTACGATGACTAAACTTCATTTCGTTTCCATATCGCTTGCTTCGTCAGAATTGCCTCACGGACAAGTTCCCGGCCGTTTCCTCGCAGTCTTATCGCGGAAACAATTTAATTCTTATCTAGCCCGTTCTATTACAAACGCTGGAAGTTATTTTCAGGGCGTTCCCAGCCAGCGACCGATGTTCGCTCGAACGTACCGTCGCCGGATACCTCGACGAATCAGTTTCCTGGACTATCGATAACTCGATATTAACCCAACGTCGCTTCGTGGCCTCCGCTTTTGGTACCTCTTCTACTTCCTTTTATTTTATCTGCAATCCATCGTCGTTTATGGTTATTTTCCATCGCTGATTGGATTACGAGCTCTCTGTTGGCTCATGAGATATTTCAAACGTTTGCTCTGTTATTAAATGAAATTTTTTGCGCAACATTTTTTCTCGCAGAAAGTTATTTTAAATATTAGAGAAAAAGATAGGGGGAATAAGCTAGCTCGACGACAGAGCACGTATCTGAGGCTTGACGCAATGAATATCACTACGAACCGCTTTTCCGTGTTTCCACGTCTTCGCAGCTTATCCGAAGGACCAAAGTGGAACAAATTTTCATCAATCCTTCGACAAATTAGAAATCGTGATATACACCAACGACTGTTAATCGCAACTGTGTTTCCACGATAGAATTTTAGCTACGAACAGAACCAAAAGTTTCAACGATTCAAACGAAATGCAAGAAAAGTTTGATTAACTATAAATTCAACTCTGTTCTTGCCATTCGATAATAATATTCGTAACGCGATTTTCCACCGCCCCGTATAAGGTCTCCACAATAAAATCGACATTCAATTCATCTAATATCACGTCTCAGGCGGTCAGTTCACGAACCACGAGCCAATGCCCTCGTCGGAAGCCAAGTGCCTAGGAGGAACGTCATCTCGAGCTCAGACAATTTGCATTCGAACGTGCTCGCGAATTACAGGCACTCTGCACTCGAATCGGCCGCGACAGCATCGGTCGAGAATGATATTGCCTCGCGATGGTACATCGATTGAAATAGAGAGCGTCTCAAGCACCGGTATTCCCAGTCATAAACGGTCACCGGGAACCTCGTACTTCGACATCACACTTAACGTTATACCTGCTAAGAAGTCAAGTACGCGCTACTTTCCAGATAACGATCAACTAAACCGCACGTCTACCGCAGCAGTGGGTCTTAACTCGTGGTATGCTGCTTCTTCGAGGACCTGCGACGTCCCCGCAGGATGTTCGAGCATGGTCCAGTGCAAGTATGTTAAGCCTTTAAAAATTGCAGCAAATCGGATTGCACGGAAGCTACGCTAACAGAAAGGCTATTGAAATGGGAATGCAAATGCGATGTGTAATACACTTTACGTCGGATACGAAATACAAGAGAGCCGACCTCGTATTATATCAATGGCGGAGAGCATCGTATTTCGTGAGTGGTAATCGTGAGAAACCGGAAGCACGTCTCTCGACGTCCGTTTACGATGCTGTAACATTATAATTCGCAAATAGGGTCGTTTGTGTATGGTGATTTACAATATCGTTCGAGGATCCGCTTTAGGATCGGCCGGCCAGTAAGAGAGTGCCATTTCCTCGCGGCGTGTAAAGCGCGGGCGGCCAGCAATGAAAAGAGAATGGCGCTCGAGAAGAGCGCGCGTATATCAGCTCGACCCACATATGAGAGTACGTAATTCAGCGAGAGGGCTGGCCCACTCGCAGCCAGCAGCCACTTCTGCTCGATCGACTCGTATCGAATATCCAGCTCCACCGGCGGGGAAACTTCCCGACCGCCCCTCGTCGTTTTCCTTTTCGTTCGCCTGGAACTTTCGCGCGCTGCTCTCGAGCTCGCCACGCGAACTTTCGAAAATTAACTTGACGCGTTAACGCGAAAAGTCTCGGGCTTTTAATAATTCTAGCCGCGGTGATTCGCGAGACGTTACGACGACTCTCTCGTAGGGATTGAACCGATCGCGAAATGGCCGTCCAACTTTTCCGACTTCCGACCTCCTGAGACTTTTCGTTGCGCCAATCACTTAATCATTGACTGTTCCGTTTCGTCTGACGATGAAAATAATACCTATGAAGCATCAAACAACTTGCTACTCTTAGGTTCCACGCAAGATTTTAATCTAGCCAAGAATTTCCATGCCACTCTCAGCCATTTTTAAGCATTCTCCTTTATTAAAATTGATACCCTTTCCCTTTATTAAAACAGACAGCCTTCGAGGAGACTGGACCGTAATTGGCTGCACGAAATCGCGTACGCAACATTTTCTACCTCCCATTTTACCTATCGGTGGACCTGCAGCTACGGACGTTAATTAAAACGTAATTCCCCGGCGTTTCAATCTCGCGAGCGATACAAACACGCTCGGCCGACCGTCCCAAAAGCTCCAACAAGTATAGAAACAAACCAGTCTCTGTACGCGTTAAACCTGAGACAGTACCCAGATACACGTAACAACGGGAACACCGAAGCCCCGATTCCATCGCAATATGTCGTGAACTACGCGCGGTGTGTTCTCCAGAGTCCCTCCGCGCGAATCCCCCTCAGTCCAGTTGGCAAACAAGCACGAACGACCGCGCGCGCCACGCTCCGAGGGGCTCTCCTGAAATAAAGACGGGGTCACCGAATTTGGTATCGAGCAGCCCGTGCACCCGTAACTCTGATCGGGGCCACAATGGCCGGGATGATAAGATTTTATTGGCGCGAGGAGCGGCGAACCGTCCCCGTCCAATGGGTTCCTGGGCTCGTAACGCATCGAGACGTACCCCCGTAGCCCGTCTCGAGCCAGCCGCGACGCGATGTTACACCGGGTAACCGAGCTACGATTAGAATAAAATTCTCGTTAGCGGATGAAAACAGCCGGACAAATTCAGCGAGCGCGATTTCCAATACAATAGGGACGATAACGGTGCTCGTTGGCTCCCTTGGAGCGCGGCTCGATACGACTGTCTAGGAAACCGGTTACTTTCGAGTTTTACTAAATTGCAGCAACGATCCATTGTAGTTTCGAGAGGGCTCGAAGCGACTGCCTCGCCTCGTTCGCCGCGTATTCGATGGGACACAACGAAGTCGAAGGAAGTCGCGACGAGTCGAGCGCTTGATCGAGAGATCGCGAGATGGCGAAGTCGCGGATGCGAATCGTAGACTTGCAAGCGACGAAGAAGAGACTGGGAAAGAGAGAGTAGCAGTGGTGCTGCTCGTAGGAAGCAGAAGTAACGAGCACTTGTGCCACGGCGCTATTCTTAGGATAAAGTTCGCCACCGCCACCCCTCACGGACTGCCTCTTTATTTCCACTCGGCTGCTGGCTGTCTCGGGTACGGTTTATCGTCGCTCGGTTGCGCCGCGCTCTCTTTGCAAATAGATGCCTAAACGGGCGCACCGCTGCTGTCGTAAACAGTTTCGAGCTGCGCGCCGCACTCCGCGAGCTATTCCGTCGTTGAAAAGGTGCGATATTCGGGGGTTTTGTTCTTGAGGGTTGCGTTGTCAAGAGCTTAAATCGAGCGGGCCGCGCGACTCGGCTGGAACGGCGTCCGCAATTGCTGTTTTACGGGGTGTTGCGATGTCGAGCAGCGAGGGGTTACACGGGAACAATGCCCGTTTAATCTTTATGAAACAAGTCCTGCTACGGAAAGTAAGACGATTTCTTCTCTTCTGTGTAATATCGTTCCGAGTAATACGTTCCTATCCTACTTTGTCTCACCTGTTCCCTCTTTTTTTTCTGCCACGGCTCTTTAAAATATGACCGCCACCAGGCTGTAACGTGGAATATTGAATACGTTACATTGCGACGAACGACCGGGTCATTAATAATAATCCCGTGAATTTGCATTTACAACGTGGGATGAAATTTTGCCAGCAGATCCGTGTACCAATAATTAACGAGGTGTTGACGCGCGAACGAGACGAGCTGAAAATACTCGGAAATGTACGTTTAAATCGCGCGAATATGCGCGATGATGGGAAGCTTGCGCGAAAAAGTGCTGTTTCCGCGAACTTCACCAAACATTCATATTAGCTCGTGTTCGTTTCTAATGCTAAGGAAGGATTAACATATTCAGAATCGTAAAAGACGAGCGCGAGGGAATTGGATATATGGTATTTGCGAGAGTTTCGTTTTATGCGGACAAAAGTTCCGGAAGTACGGCGCCATTAAGACCGAGAATACGTAGCGGGTATAAGAATGAAAATGACAGCGACTCCTGGAAACGCGTTTCGGCGAAACGTCCGGAATAAGGAGTTTACGCGCGAGCCATATTACGCGGGCGAATATTCAAAATTAAGTTTCGACTACCACGAAGAAATTCTGTCCGCAAGACGCGTTACGCTACGCCCGGGTTACGTCGCTGAATTTCAATTTTCGCGCTGACTATATTGCGGTTTAATCCGCGCCCGTCGCGGGCAAAGCGGATAGAAGCTGGGCCGCAGCCGACTCTGGCGAGATTTCAGGGCGCAAAATAAAATTCACCAATCTTGGGGATAATAAAATATCGTCGATTCGAGTTAATCTTGTAATATTAAACGATTACCAAAGCGTACGCGGCGCGAGACGACCCCCGACGGAAGTTCGACGATAAACGAAGGGGTGGAATTTTACGAGCGGAACAGTCGTGCCGTGGTTTTTTCATAAACGCGTTCCGCGACGAACCTTGAACGCTATGACCCACATTTGGTAGGTTTTCAAAACGGGTAATAACCTATCCTGCTGTTGGTGGTTCGATAAATCAAACGACTTTGACCGTCGTAAATAATCGACGAGTAAAGTGCTCTTCGCTCTTCGTGCATCGTCCAAGGAAATTGCCACGGCAGAACCTTATTTTCGGAGGACTCGCTCCATCCGGCGCGGTTGCAAATACCATACAAACGGTAAGGGGTGATTTATTATTATCTGCTGATAGAACGAGTTCACAGTCTCCTCGGAATTATTACCGCCATCTCAAGTATTAAATGGGCGACGATCTATTCTTCAGGAGCGAAAACAGTGCCTCGAAGATACGTAAAATCGTTCGAGTTACGTACCGTGTGTCTGGAATGCAAATGAGTCGAACGAATTTCTTGCACGAATGGGTTGCGAACGAACGTTAATTTAAGACAGGGTTGATACGCGTGAGAGGGTTGATTTAGGACGCAGGTCGATTCAAACATTTACCAGCCGGTCGAAATCGAATCGTGTATGCTTGGATATCAAATTTGTTCGATATCTACTAACCATCGCTCTACAAATGTTTGAATAATAATGGCGGTTACGCCGAGTGTTCGGAGGAATACGGAAATTAGCAACACGAGAATGGCGAGCGGCATTCGACGCGCAACAAAGCTATCCGCTTGATTCCGCGTCGCAACGTAGACACCCCCGTACAGGAGTTACGTCCAATATGTTGTGCTTTAACGTAACGCGCTTTAAAGCCACTGAATAAATGAATGCAAATTGCGCGATTATACGATTATCAATAAATCTGAATCTGTTATGTATGAATATTACTTCTAAACGGGAAGATAGATGCGAGGCAACACGCGAGCCTCGATATTCCCACGTTACCCTCCAGCATGCGCGAGAGCGTGCACGCGGTCGGACGAGGCGGCCAGCGAGAAAGGGGCGGCTGACAAAAATGCAAGAGTCGCCTGTGCACGTGTATCACGCGAGCAGAGGGTGAGAGGGTTCGCGCGCGGAATTTTCACCGTTTGCGGTCGCCGCGCGGACGATGGTTTATGGATTTTATGAGGCGCGACTCGTACAACACCGTCCGGTGCGTCGTAAGCAAAGTGCTTATTTGCTCCACGGCTCGTTAATTCTCGGTGAAGTAAAATATAATCGCGGGTGCCGCGCGTCTGCGGCATCCACGAGCGGTCGTCGCGGAGTTACGCTCTTTATACTCGCGCCGATAATTCCGTGCGGACGTTACACGCTGGGAATTATCCATCCCCGTGGTTTTCGACACTGCTGGACCGGTGCGAAAGCGGCGGGCGGAACGATCCCGAATTTACGCGATCTCGTTGCCTTCATTCGAGCCTCAAGATGGCGGCGATAAAACAAATTGCGGCGTTACGGCGCTGTTAATCGAGCCGCGTCGCCGCTTTACGGTTCCCCATTACGGGTGAAATGAAGTCTAGCCAGACGTTTCAGCGGTTTCGTGGAAGGATTTTGAGCGCGCGTATAACTTCGCGCGTCCAATCGCCGCGAGACGGCGGAAAGTTGCTCGCTTCCCATTCGAATACATCAGCGACGGCTTGTGTTCCCGTTCCGAAGATTTCGGAGGAATTCTATGCGCGATTACGTGTCTACGACGCTGTTGATGATTTGTATATGGGCTAGAGTATAATTTATCCTACTGGAGTTTCATAATCTACGGATTAAAATATTCGAGCGAAATATGCGCGCTGCAGGGAGCAATTAGAGGCGCCTGTTGAACGATCATTAATCAGCTCACTGGAATCGGCTTAGCGTAATACTTGATACAACGAAGATTATCTTCGTAATTTCCATTTTACCCAGGAATATTTACACAGACGTAAACATCTCTCTGCCGTTCGAATTACGCCCGGGCTCTTACAGTAAATTATCCCCGCCCCGTTTCGATGAAACAAAACGTGCCTCTGTAATCAGAACGTTCGTACCAGCCTTGCGAAACCGGTTGCAAACTTCTATGCACACCGAGAAAACTGTTCCCGATTTCAATCGATCACAGTGTCAGCCTTTTACGATTCTCAGCTGGCGAACAATGATTAAGCGATTTCTTGGTCCCGAGAAAGTTATTGCGAGAAGAAAAAGTTCTCGCTGTTTTCGCGCCGATTCCTCATCCGCTGTATTCCACGCGAGACCGTAGGATAAGTTGTCACATCCTCGCCGGAGTCGTTAAAATTTCTTGCACTCCTCTCGAGCATCCTTCCTCGGACTTCTTCGCACATGTTCCGCTCCCCATCTTTTATCTCTCGAATCGACGACTCGATCGAACGCGTGCAGCGTCGAAACGTACTCGAGTACGAACGGTTCTGATACCCACAACATTTCCTATCCGACGCTCTTTCTCTGCTTTCTCCACTTCCACCGTTGAAACTCGTCCGGTTTTTATTCGAATTCCGCCGCAGCGGAATCCACGGACCTCGTCAGACATCGCGGGGTCCGAATAAATAAGCTTTAATTCCTTCGTCTGTCGCGTTCTCTGGTAAAACCTGAGCATCGATCGACGCAACGGTGGTCCGCGCGTTTGTCACGATGGAAATTTATTCATTCGAACCTACGGCAGCGGAACGATACGAGAGCGGAGGGCCGGGTCGCGCGATTTATCGCGTTTTGCTCCGCGTTTCCGTTTTACAAACCGTGCCCTCGTTCTCCAATCCGAGTCCGTCAACCGCGAAAGCGCTTTACCCGCATTAGCTCGCCCCCTCGATTATTGATACTAGACCTCCAGCGACATCGCGGCCCGTATAAACCGGAATTAAAACGGATCGCGCGAAACCAATTTACCTCGCCGGATTTCAATTCCCTAGCCACCGAGCTGCCCGATAGCATTGAAAAACGAATTACTCCCCGGACCTCGACGGTAACTCGCGGATACGTCGGGTACGCGGAACACCGATCATACCGGCGAAACCTTCCGCTTTGATGGTTCCTCTAATAAGAATTGTGCTTCGCAACGAAAGAAATGGAGAACATTTTTCGACTGAACAACGAATGTCTCGTGC
Organism: Xylocopa sonorina; assembly: GCF_050948175.1. Lineage (NCBI taxonomy): Eukaryota > Metazoa > Arthropoda > Insecta > Hymenoptera > Apidae > Xylocopa > Xylocopa sonorina. Next base: position 5,429,905 of record NC_135197.1, on the reverse strand, counting down.
GAAACCATTTCTATCCGTAGTCCAGAATTAGCGGGAGTTTCGTAGTTCCATTTGATCTGAATGCTTCTCTGTCTCTTCGAAGACGAGGAAAAATTTGAATACTCGAAAACGATTACTCGATAATAATTTCCGCTAAAAGAATTTCTTTCGAGATATATTAGGAAACAAAAGGGAGAACCAAGAACTTAATCCCTTTTTATGAAGCTTAAGCTGAGAAGTTTCGAGGTACTGTATTATATCCGAAGGTAACTTATCACGAACGGAATCACTGTGTCAAAGTTTATAAAAGATTTACAAAAGATGGAGTTTGCGAGACTGTACATTATGTTGCATAAGAAGTTTCTTAAGTCCTTAGTCGGAAGGCTAGAGTTGCTTCTTTAACTGATAGCGAAACGCGTAATAAAATTTGATCAATTAGTGCCTGAACAGCCGCTGGTCTATTTAGTTTTAGAGCGTTTTTCTTTTTTTTTTTTTAGTTAAACCAGTAAAACTCTGCTTTTAACGATTTCAGTTTGAAATAATCCTCGATGTTTCCGCGTTTCCACATAAATCTTACGAAATGTGAGGTTCCCTTCCGCGACGTGCCATTAAATCGACATCCATCAAAAATTCTGTCCGCGGGTAAAATGGTGGCTAGGATATTTGACGATCACGCACGTTCAGTTGAACGAAAAAAAAAAAAAAAAAAAGGAGGAGGACGAAGGGAAAATAGGGGACACGAATGTGTCGCATGGACCGCGCGAGCGTAAAAGATTTACCGGGAAAATTACATATTCAAAATGCCCGGACGGGCGATTTTTGATCGGTCTCCGATCGAGGAATGGTTTTCCAGCGGAGACCCTGGTATGCAAATAGAGATGCGCGCGGTTATATTTGCATACGCTGAAGCGTACGACCGGGTTCCAACCCTCGCACAGGCACACGGGCATTCCCCGGACGAATGTATGTAGGTATTTCCTCATCAGATTTACCGATCACCGTGGCAAATGCGCGCCGCTGACCGACGAAATTCCGCAATATTTCACGTAACTAGATGAAACGATTTTTTGCCGTTTGATACGACTGACCAGATAGAGTTCCAGGTTTGGGAAAAATTCCCCAACGAGACCAACGATTATCGTCTTATTTTCCGTTGCATTTTTCCGATCGTACGAGTGCGCGTTCATGGTACGCGGATACAGTGGATCGTGAAATAATAAGCCAGATCGATAAATTAGCGGTCGTGCGCCTGGCTAAGTCGGTCCAACTGTTTTCATGTATAATTACATGTTCCAATAATTGAAATATATACGTGTTTGCTTATGCACAAGCGTGGGGGTGGATTAATTATCATTCTACGCTCTGCATCCGGTACTTTAATTATTTACGACTGTTAATATTCTGTATTAGAGTGCCGCATGCAGATTGGAACCGGCCAAGACCATGATTTAGTTTCCCGCGATGAAAAGTTTATCAATTTCTAACTTTACTCTAGGCAATTTTACTACCGCCGATGTATTATCATGCACGATCGATCCGGCAAACTACATAAAACGGCGATACCGTACAGATTCTCATTCAATATTGATAATACGCTCAAGTATTCCCGATGGGGAACAGTAAATTTATGCGTAATGCGTCGCCCGTTTCTCCACGTAATAGTTTAATCTTTGAACCGCCGACGATCGATATATTGACAAAAACATAATAGAGCAAGCACCACTTGCGGTTACGGAGCTACCGGAGTCAGCCCCCTTTGAAGCGGACGATCGTTTAGCAGACTAACCGCTTCAGCTCCATGCATCCATGTTTGCCGCGGGTAAACATCGCCATCTCTTACTATACCAGCTACGCGATGCCTTCTGGAATCGTGCTACACGATTTACGAAGCCCAAAGAGCTTCGAATTCTGAGCATTCGAATTCAATTAAGCGTTTAATGAACGCACATCGCGTGTACGAGAAAATTCTTCGAACAGAGTTAAAAGATTCGGACAAGTACCAATTTCAAGAGATTAGCTAACTAATATTCATAAAAAGAACCAGATCGTCGACTTCATTGTACTCAAAGTTGAGAGTAAACATCGAGACCTGAACGCGAATTAATGTATTCTTCAGTCACTCGAACGCTTGTTGTATGCGTCTGACCAGGAACGATCATTACTACTTGCATTCGCACGCACGCAGCCCAGGTTTCTCGTGCAGTATGTAAAAGTTAGTACGAACAAAGTTAGCGCTGGTACAATGATAATGCAGCTATTCTTGCAAACGTTAACACGAGCAACAAAGAATGAACTCTCAGAATGGCTTGATAAAAGGAACGAGACCAGTCGCGATACAAAGGTTACAATAAAGTACCCTCGCGCGATACGGTTCTGGTAGATATAAGACTGTTCTAATAGCTATTAGCAGCTGGTCCTCAAGGTGCGAGTGAATTGCGTTCCAGTCTGAAGGACATCAAAGAATGAGCGAGCTAAATTGATCAAGAGCAGTTTCACCATCTGTATTACTCCGGCTTTAAAAGGTACGCGCGCGTATCTACTTTAATGCGAGTCATACCGTGGCCATTCCTCGTTTATTAACTTCCTGCGCTGTCATTCCGCGCAACAGGCCAGGAGAAAGGCCACTTTGTACCGTTTCAGCAAGAACAGAGGATTGAACGTCCTCCCCCACTGGAAAGTGGAACCGATAAACGGTCTTCTTGCCACCCCTTGATCTCTCTCTCTTTCTCTCTCTCACAGTTTAAGTAACGTCTACGCGCCATTCGACGCCTTTGTTCTACGAGTCGATGACGTATCGCACGTGCTAACAACCAGTCAATCGAAATCAATCGCGTCGCACGATGAGTCTTTCGTCCCTACGACGCGATTCCCTTCGTTAATCGTGGTCCACGAGAGCAATGGATGGTCGCGAACGACGAATCCAACGACTGAAAATCGACCGGCGATTCTTGTCGCGTGTACGTCGTTTGCTTGCATCGAACGTCTACGATGCATGAATATCGAGTTCGGAATTCATTTCGTGGACGAACGTGGAACGTCCAGAGGAGGGGCACGGCGGCCATATCGGACGGGCGTATCCCTGTTATTAAAGACCGTTCAAAATCAATTTCCATCTGAAAACTGCTGCCCCGGCTATAAACAAACTGCCACCGAGTGCTCGTAGCTTTCCTCCGATTTTTATGCGCGTTTCGAAGCGCGACGTGCGCACTGGAATCGTTTAAAGTATTTTGGGGTCGAAGCATTTTAAAATAGATGTCGCGCGAAGTGATTTTCATCGATGGCGACCGGCGAACAATGAAACGCAAATCACAGCGGGCGCGTCAGTCGGACGGTGGGGCGGTAAATCGCGCGGAAAGCCAACAATTGTATGTAACGGCAAACTGGGTTACATAATAAATTATAGTTTAATATCAGCAAGCGTTAATCCGACGTTGAGCCAGCTGGGCGCCGAAATTCCGTGGGAATCTCGGGGCCAGCGTTGCGCGAGAGCCTTGAATCAAGCTAGACGGTCGAAACCATTAATTGGCTTTGAGTTGATCAGCCGTTCGTAATTTTCCCTCGGGGAGGAGCTCGTTGCGTCATAAAATAACTAACGCCCGGCTTATAACTTTCACGAAACTTCCCCGGAACCTCGAACATCGCGTCCGTGTATTTAATTAAAGAAGGGCACGCGCACGGGTTTGGACGCCGTTGTGTAACTGCGGATGATTTGGTTCGATCAAGATTCCCACCTTCCTTTGCCTCAAACGACCGTACCTTTTTCTGCCTCGTTAGTCGTGACGGAAAGAAAACGGACGGTTAACAAGCAAAAAACGAAAGTGTAAGCTCGCCTAGAGCGTAAAACTAAAAGTTACAACGTTCGAGGAGATGGCAGGCGCCCCGTGGACCGTGAAGGCACTATCTGGACACATTCCAAGCGTTTAACAAGCCTATTCGTGCTCTCCCAGCACGAGGGATATTAGAAGCTACGGCGCTCCCTGGATCTACTACAAATGAAGTTCTAAATTTCAATGAAAAAGAAATAGGATACGCCACGAATTTTCCTTTTAAAGCTATAGAGACAATTAGAGCACAGAGATAGAGTAATCTCGCGAAGTCAGCACACATTACTGCACTGCCTTTAAACAGGTTAAAACAAACGCGGTCATGCAATAGAAAATAACGCGATCCCATCAGACGCGCAGGGTGCACCGTCACCAAACTTTCAGCCTTCGACTGGTTTCGAGCGGCTCGACAACCGAATGAAGAGGCCACCGGTAATCGACAATTTTCGAGGGGCCTGGAGCACGTGGCCTATACACAGTCGTTAACACGCGTTGTAATTAAACTCGAGTCTATAAGCTGAGCGTGGTAGCTGCAGCGTAAGTGAAGTGGGTCGACGGCAAACGCGGTCCATTGCAGACACACCGTGGATTATTACGTGCCGCCCACATAGTGGTTCCGGAACCATTTCGGGGACACACCGTAAGACAACGTCCACGCTATCTGTGTACATCCTTCGAGTCTCGGTTAAGCACACTCTCCGCGCGGGTCATCGAAAACGGCGGCGTCCTCCTACGGCCGCGATAACATTGAATCGACAATTTGCGGCTACGCTTTCGGCGAGAAACGAAGGGATTTTCCTCGCTAAATTCGATCCCGTTATCCTGTCGAAAAGTTTCTTAAAAGCATGCCAGGATACTCTTCGAAATGCTGCAATAATAGAAAATTGTGTCACAGTGTAGTCAGTCTCAGAGGAATCTCTTTCGAGTCATGATTCGAACGCGCCATTTACATGAAAAGTCTGCACGACAGTACGCATGCAAGGATATCCTTAAGCTGACAGAAGAATTTAAAGATGTATACAAAATGGCAATTCCTAATTCACAGGGGATGTAGAGAATCGCGATACCAAAGCTGGCGTATCGTTTAAGAGGGGCATCGTACGAACGTATCTCTGAATAAATCCGTGCTCCCTCCCCTGATGTTTAAGACGTGGCTCCCTGAAACGGGCAGTGGGAAGCGCTGGGATTCTGCGAAAGGCTCGCAAGTTTCTTATACAATTTAACGGGACCGATTACTTCCGGCCAACTGCTGGTCTACCGAGTTTAGACACTTTTCAGACGTTCACGTGCATCCTTCCGAGAGGGAGGGAAAAAGAAGCCACCGAAAACGGGCGTATCTAAAAACGACCACGTTCAACTGCAACGAAAACCGTACGAAGTTCGAGAAGCTCCACTGCTACCACTGGAAACATATTTTACCCTGAACGTCTACGGTTGTTTAACGGCGCGACGCGTTATGCTATCTCCGAAAAATGTTAACGCGCCATCAGCCAGCATCCAACAACCACTGAGCTCGCGGCAAATACAAATATCCCCGAATAATTTGTGGCAAAGTTGAAAAATATGACGGCTTCCACCTACTTACCCCCGTGTCTGCTCGTTCCCGGTCGGTGGTTCAAGTATTCATATTAAATCCCACGGGGTACTTCCATCCCCAACGGAGGCCACTGTCTCGGTTATATTACGTTCTCCGCGAGGAGGAGACGGTGTTCTTACGCGACATTACCCGAGTATCAAGAGAGCCAGGGCGCACGTGTTCCAGTTCCGGCGGGGGCAGCCGGAGCGGAAGCGGCTGTGGAATGCGTGTACATATATCCGGGCGAGAAAAGGTCGGAACGGACGGCGTGGCTCGACCCGTTCTGATGTAGAGTCGCATTACAGCCAGCCAGCGCGTTTCGTGGCGGCGTATAAAAATGCCAAACGGCGGAAATACGGATCCACGGCATCCAACCGATGGGAATCGATGGCTGATACCAGCCGATACGATTGTACGGGTACCACACGAGCCACCGCGAACGGCGAAGGGCTGGTACACGCCCGTTTTTCTTCATCTTGTTCGCCGCTGGATTCCGACAGGCACGTGCCCGCGGCGGTTTAACATCGCGCTCGTAATATCGCCCGGCTACCGACGTATAAAGTCCGTTATTGCTCAGGATTTATGCGAGCCGACTGATACGCTTTTATGGGATCTCCTGATGCAATTAGTAGATACGCCCGATCGATCGTTGCGCAGGGCGAAATATTGAAACGATTCGTGTGAGGCTTTCTGACGAATCGACAGATTTATGAGTTTCGTGGAAGTAAAATAATGTGTGATAAGGTAGGGTTGCTCTTACACTGTGTTTGATATGGTACTGATAGCGGAGATGTGTCTCGTGTGAGTATGAAAGCATCGAGGTACTTTCTTAGAAGAGAATATTTACGAAATGCTCGATGTATGCTCGATGTTCGTATTGTTTGCGAAACGACAACCGAATAGCATGTTCTAGTCGTAACACCCCGTGAACAGGATGAATGGAAATCGATATCACTCAGAACGTTCTCGAACGATATGGAGCAAACGAGTGGACTAAATTTATTTTACGACAAACTCTGGATGTTTGTCTTTCGGCTGCAAACATTCAGCTGCAACGTTATAAGGTATTATTTCGGAACACTTCGTTCGTGTAATTACACATTTCGTTAAACATTGTTAGCTGAAACATCGGAATATTTCAATCGATACTTATTTGGAAAACAGTTTCATTTTAATTACACTTAGGATCATAAAAATTTCGAAGAATTACTAAACTATTACTGTGAAATGTAATATTTTTGAATTATTTAGATTTGTCTGATCACTTTTTCACTGTTTCACTTAATCTCCTGTAGAGTATATTTTCTTTGCTTACTAGGAATAAATCCTGCAATTTAATAAACTTCCTCAATTATTACAATCTCAAACTATCAATAGTTATAGAGGGTTAAATCTCGTCGCAAACAAAAATGGAGGAAACTGCGGGGATGAATATTGATCGAATTAGACGCTTCGAACGAACGCAACATGGATAATGCTAGCTCCCACCTCGGAAGGGTACAACGACCCTTATAGTCTGGTGAACTTGAATACAGAGTAACGCGCGGATGCACAAGTGTCTTATCAATCGCGAGTAAGAATTATAAGACGAAATATCGATGCAACCAAGTTCACCACGCCAAGTCGAGTGATGTCTGTTGCGTTGTTACCGCGTAACTCGAAACCGCTTCTAAGGAAGGTGGCTACCCCTCGCTAAGTAAACCTTCGTTACGAAAAGAAACGCTATTGCTTCGACATCGAGATCCAAGGGGCTTAAAAGACACGTGGGCGAACTCAATCGACATGGGAGACCTCTGATAAAAAAAAACGAGCGATGTTTCCGAGAAAGCGGATAAAGGGATTACGTTTGTCGAAAGGTCGACACCTAAATCGTATTAATTATCGAAGTTACAGGGGGACGGATACGCAACACGGACAGCCGCGTCGTTTCGTTGCGAGGGAGAGCAACATTTTAATTACCACGCCTGACCAACCACGCCTTCTTTACCTTTTCCTCCTCAGTGTTTCGCGCTTCATCTTCGACCTTTGCGAAAGTTCGCCGAGCAATTCTGTTTCCCGGCTGGTCTCTTCGGCTCGAAACTTTCACTGTCAGGACCGGGTAACTCTCGATCAAATTAGTTTGGGCTACGTCGCGCGATAAACAGCCGCAACGAAGTCACGGGAACGCATAAAATATAAGTACCATTTTCATGGAAATTATATAAAATAGACATCGCGAAATACCAATTTAATCGAAACACTGATGATCTCAATGATCGAGATGACAAAGTTTCGCAAATAAACCGGACCATCTGAACGATAGCGATCGACCGTTGTACAGCCTCGATCCAGAGCAAGCAAAGAATCGATCGCGGTTTAATAGACATCGTTCGTTATATTAATTCCGCGATATTTGTGTAATTAGCGAGCGATCGTTGATCGTGGCTAATTATCAGTCACCGCGGCACGTAGCTTCTCGACTATTCCCGGTGATGTTAATTAACGTTTATAGCCGGCAAGGGGGAAACCTCTTCGAACAGGTTGCGCGGCGCGCAAACTGTTGCTTTTATAGGCGACTCGGCCGCTTTTGACGACGGGTTTCCCCGTTCACAGGATCCGCACCCTAGCCGCTGACACGCACGAACCACATTAACCCTGACCCTGTCTCGAAACTTAGCTGGCTGGTGAACACGCGAGGTCGCCCAGCCCGTCGAGCGTTTATCAAACGCTGCAACGCCGCTCCCACCCTATGCAAATTAATTATAGTATATACGCGGACGCGTTCGGCGTCGGGTAGATACGCACCCCAATTCCGTGTATCGATAAGACCTGACAGTGGTGCGATTTAATATTCGCGAGGGGGTGAGACTGTCCTGTCGCTCGCGAACCGTTTCTTGATCAATTGGCGCAGGTTTAAAAACCGAAGCGTCCGAGTGTACTCAACGAAAACTAGCGATGATATCAACCGATGCACTATTTGCGGACGTTCATAGACTACGTTCGACTGACGCGAGAAATAAAACACTCGTATCTTTCGGTCCATAAAAATTCTATCGGCCACGGTTTTTAACCGAACGGAGCTTTGCGTGACTTTCAAGTTACGTATCCGTGCGTGCATATACATTGCGGAACGTTTATTTTTGTCGTTTGTTGTTAAATCGTTGCTAGGTTTTATTGCCGCGTCGCTATGCTAACACCGTGCAGTGAATTTGCGCAAATAGTCAAACGTTGGAATGTAATTAACGCGACGGTGAAAAATAAATTGTGGCTCGCTCGAAAGTCGAGGGAAATAGGTTTTAACTCGTTTCCGAGAAACGCGAGCAGCGAACAGAAATTGTGAATTAAGGATCAAATTTTTCCTCCATAAGTACGGCGCATGTACATTGTGCGTCTGGAATTTATTCAAATACGTTGTATTTAAATATTCTGCATACACAGAAGAAAGAAACTCATCGCGTCCCGTATGAAATTCAAATGATATAACATTGCATTTTTAATTCTTTCATTAACATTTCTCTTCTTTTCCCCTTAATTGGGGAATCTTCAAAAACATCTTCAGCGTATTCATTGTAATTTGAAGCAATGTTAATTTCGAAATGGAGCATCGGATTCTCGACTTTCACCGAACCTCGTTTTTCGTTCAATTCTCGTTAAACCACGATGGGTAATTTTACAACCCAACTGCGATGTAAAACTTTGCATACGAAACGATGCGAAGTTACTAAACGTCCTTCATTATACTCTTCATACGCCAACGATTCCCGGCTGTCATTATACCGTTTAAGTCACCAAGTAACGTTCACTCGACTCTTCGTTCCACACTTTTTGAGCACTTTAAATTATAAAACCTCAACGGAAAGTGTAATCGATGGTCTTGCGGATATGGTCGGTATTTTCCATAAAAGGGGATGCGAAATTATCTTCCATCGCGTTTCTTGTCCATGGCTGATTTATGACAATTACCCTTCTATCGTCGAAGCTGCGGAGGAAGTACGTTGTCCCTTGTTTCGTTTCACGATTACGTTTTACAACCGTAACGAAGTGCAGTCGATAAATTTTCAATCACGATGCAATCAGAAGCCCCCATAAATGGAGAGACGAAACTGTTAAACGAATTCCATCATTCGCTTCATTCACCAGTGACGGCCTCCTTCGAGTTGCAATGAAATTACGTTAGTGGTGCGCGTCGCTTCGTCAATCACCCCCGCGAAATTTTAGAACCGCGGTAAATAAAGCCTGACAACGTTTCAGCGATTACTAATGAGAATCCCGTCCCATTCTTCGTTCGACAACAATGTCCTAACAATTTTACGTGTAATTACACCTACGAAACATTCCCACAAATTTCTCCTTCCTATATTAATCACGATGCAACCCTAATTGGACAATCAAACTGGATACCCTCCTCCGCGATATGGAATTACGCGATAGCGATTCCATTTTCAGCCTGTTAAAATCGGAACGATTCGAATTCCAGAATTCGAGCGGATCGCGGTTCAATAATATTTCAATCTCGATGCGACCGGATCGAATGGCGCGGAATGACGAAGTCGAATCGGTGGTCGATCCCATTCGACGACGACGATCTTTCAATCTGCATTAAACGCCCGTCCGTGGCGTTCTCGCGCGCGACGCGACCGCCTCGCGTCCCGGCTAGAAAATGGAGCATCAGCCTCGAATGCCGGATGCTGTATTACGTATGTATGCACATCCCTACTTAGGGCCGCGTCTTACTTTCAACGGCGCTGAGCACCGTGGCGACGATCTACGACGATGCCGTGTGTCTGAAGTGTCGGATGGTGCAATTGAGAGAACGTCGCGAGTATCCGGGCCACGATTTTGTCGACGCGACTGCTATTATATCACGGCCCTTGTACCGCGGATCTGACAGCCTCTAAACATATCTATCGCGCGTCGTCGGGACTTCCACGTCCTTTACTTTGCATGCTACATGCTCGCACGATAGATGAACGCGCATCTGCATTTTATAGTACGCTTGTATCCTGGCTCGACAAACATCTTGATAATTTCGTAATCGTAGAGGCTGCTACGTTTTCTGAGGTAGTTTCTCCTATGGCTGTTGAAGCGGAGTTTGAACGGATACAGAAGAAGCGGACGATTAGATTTTTCTGATAAGAGGATCAGATCCCTCTGTAGCATTTACGCAAGCGGATTAACCATAAAAAGTTCGCGTGCTCCTATCAAAACGGAAACAATCCCACGGGCTTGCCTCACGCGCTGCTCACTCTCGACGTAAGACGAGTCGTTTGTACAGTTCCCATGCAAACCCATCTGCAAGTTCTCGACAAGGTGGCTATTACAGCGAACGTCTCCGGGATCCGGGTATATAGTAATGGGCACGAGTCGCGCGATTCAGACCGAGTTCGCGCAACTGTGCTCCGAGAAATCGCGCGGAAACTTCCCGGGAATTTCAATGGATCGAATCGAGGAATCGGATTGAAATTATTAATGCCAATAACGTCTTTGTCTTCGCCGCCTGACGTAGCAAAATCGCCGGAAACGGAACCTCGTGCCGTCGTTCCTCGTGCGAACGCGACGATAAAACTTCCCCGTGGAAACTCTACTGCCTCTCCTAGAATCGAACGTGTCAGTTTAACGCGCCTGAATGATCTCGACGTGACGAGTTATTGTAATATCCTAGCGAACGAGAGTATCGAATTTTTTCGTACGACGCAAACTTTGGACGAACTCTCTCGAACGATCGAAAATCAACTACCCTTCTGCCCACCCCAGAAGAGAAGGGATCGTCGATCATCCCCTCGAACCTTGTTTATAATACATATCTCGCGTTCTGTCAGCCAGGATTTTTTTATCGCGCGGAAAGTTCGAAAGCCCCGGACCGCAGTTGTACCAGAAACGCGGGTCGATATGAAACTCGCGGTAGAGGGGAAAGTTTTTACAACTTGCCACCGGTGCTCGTTACGATCCATCCGCCGTCAGATTCACGAGCGACTTTTCGACGAGTAACGCCGCGTCGGCTGCAGATCGAACCTAGGCGACTCACAACTAGGCAGCGGAGTACGAACCGCCAGGGGGTTGGCAGAGGGTGGGGGCTAATGGAATTTCTTCCATCGAAAATTTCCGCGATTCCAGCCGCGAGCCGCTGCCTCGATTTCCTCTTTCTTCCGCGGCGGCCCCTTTGAGGATAACAGCCCTGTACAGGCTCGCCTCGACGCGCGTTTCTCCCCTGCTCCACTCTCGATACTTTGCCCTGCGTCGTAAATTTCCGGCGAATTCCGAAGTTTCGCCGGCAACGCGTTAGATAAAGGAAACATTAAACCGTTCCCGCGGCATCGGATGCGCCGGAAAAGTGAGCCCCGACGCCAGCTTTTACGAGGGTACGTTTCGCGTTGCAATATTGCCGGGCGTTTATAATATTCATGGAACTTTCCAACTTTTGACGATTACAAGGGAACGGCCATGCAACGGTGCTGGCGAGTGAATAATAAAAAAAAACACCGCTGATACATATATTAAAAAAATTGCGAAAAATAAGAATTCACGTACAAGACGAATCATTCGAAAACAGCAGAGTTTTCTGAAAACGATGCCCAATATCGTCCCCGATATCGAACAAGGGATTCGAGAGCCAGTGAAATTGCTGAAAGTAGTGGATGTTGACGAGCACTAGAAGGAAGGGCGTACTGAACGAGAAGCGGAATCCACGGTGCTGCGCGAATAAACGCGTATGCAAAGCAGGCGGCGGACCGCGCGGCTGAGGCTTAATGAAAAATCGATGCTAGCTGGCTATGACTGCGTGGATGTCGAGCAAGCCAGGCGTTGGATGCGTTTCTCTTCGAGCGTTGCTCGCTGCGGTCGAGGGCGCAAGGGTGCGCGAGGTGGTTGTACTTTTGCGCGATAAAAATCTCACCCCTATGCAAATTCCGTGACGTTGAAAGCGACGTGAAAGATTAACAGTGGTTGAAGGCTGGCCTCGCGTGTAGACGGTGCTCCCGCGTCTTCGTCTACACGCGTCGCACACTCGCGACTCTTGTAAGCGGAAGAATGAAGGTGTTCGACGGTGGTTCGATATGTTTTTCTTTTATCATGGCGAGTTCGCGGATAAATTTATTTACGCGGTGGAACGATGAAACTTGATGTATGCGTAGGGTATGAATGATTTTATTGCATGCGAAAATGGATATTGCATTGGGTATGCATGGAAACCTAAGATGTGATCGTGAATATACTCGAATAATGAAATACTGGAGAATGTTCCAAACTGTACGGATAGGAGTACGTGTGTGCGTGTACGCGAGTGCAAAAGCTCGATTTGTATGAGATTATTAAACAGTGTTTACAATGGAGAAGAAATTGAAAAACGTAGAACGTGTAAACGGCAGTTAATTGCACGGCTGCGAAAAGCATTAAACGATATTGCAAATTCTTTCAATGCGCAGGGATACAAAATGTTGTTGCGATCCCTTTTGTAGGAAATTAATATATACGAGAGTCGATATTACCGTTTCGTAGCTTACAGATTTAATTATCGCATCCTAAAGGATGAAACGGCGAGCACAAAGCACTAATGACACCACCGTTACCGGCTAATCTGACATCGGAAATTTAATGGGGGTTGCATTCTGTAAGCAAACATCCACCGCCAAGTATTTATATGTAGATACTAAAATTCAGCGACACGAACGAAATCGTTTTTGCACGCCAACGGTAATTGCAAACGCAACGATTTCGCGAAACCTCCTCAGTGAAGCTCTGAAAATTACATGCCAATTTGTCGAGCTTTCGTTCACCTGAAATTTGTCATCGATAAACGCGCTGAAATTAATTAATCGAGTGCACCCTTTTATCTTGACGATGATCACTTTAACACCAAAAATGCCATTCAATGATACAAAGATCTACCAACAAACAGATCGATCAGCTGTTAGTTTTGATTGCCATCGTTTTTGGATTCCAACGAAAAAACGCGAATGTTTTATTAGTTATAAAAAATTGTTCGCTGAATGCTTAAGGAACGTTTCGTTTGGATCGCTGTCAGCATCAGCGGAGCGTGTATAATTATCTGGAACGTGTCCACGAGAAAACGCGGCATTGATTTGTGCAGGAAACGCTCAGAAACGCCTGCACCGTTCTCGTCGCGTCTCCAATGGGAAAATACCACGGGGTTATGGCCGTGTTGGCCGGCATTTGCATCGGAAAATTGCGGATTAACGCTGCGTGGGTCGCAGCGAGCCTTTTCACGACTCTGCTGGTGAACCATCGCGAATCGGACGAGATGACGAACAGGTTTCCTTTTGTTTTCCGTTTTCAAACGCTTTAACGGATACTGGCGTGTCACATTTTTACGAAGACAAGCATGACGTTGCGCTGTATAGTAATTCTGCGTGGGCATCGTAAATCGTCGGAGTGATATCCGGCGGGGAAAATAAAATCGAGATTGATGAAAATACCGTTTGAATTAGGGAAGAGAAATTACTTTTGGGGGGAGGTGTTACAAAAGATGGGATTGGCGAATAGAAGGGAACGGATTCGATGAAACGAATCGTTCTTCCCGAGCTTGATAGCCCTTTGCGATAGATAGAGTTCCCCGGTCCATTGTCGAACACACGTCCTGGGATCGGGATCAAAGCCCAGCTTGTTAGTCCGTTGGAAATCTCAGGTGGACTCAGAATTGCATACCTTTGAATTTCGAGTAGTTGCAGATTCCATGACAATATGCCACGGATACTGTGCTCCATTCCTTCTGTAATTATGTCTAACAAAAGAAAGTAGAACGTCTCGTTACTTCTAATCCAATCGTAGTAATCCCCTTTAGCTTGTAGAATTATATATTACATAAATTTCAATTTACGTTCACACTGCTATGAAAGTGTCAAGCGTATACTTGAATTATTAAAGTACCTTAAATCACAACTGACGACGTACTAGAGATTCTAATTCTCCCATGCAAAAGACAAAAGTACGAAATAGTAGAGTGCTTTCAGCCACAAATCGAAGTCTAAATGTTCATTAATGAACACCATTTGTTAATTGGTTTCAAACTTCATTGCACTTAGCACCATCGATCCGATTAATGCTTCTTCTCGAACCCCTTCTCTCCCTCTCTTAATTTCCGCCTTGTCAACGTTTTAATCGTAATTCCTTATTCTTTTGTACGAAAACCATGGGAAAACTTGCCCCCATCCGTTTTGTTATAAGAACAAAAGTCGTTCGCAAGAGGTGCAAGGAGAGTAGAGTAGCAATTATATAACGATCTCGCCACAAGCAATTAATTAACTCCCTCTCGCGAGGGGAACACTTTGTTTCCCGTAAACGTTTCCCATTGACGAGCGAATCGAGATAATTATATAAGCGGATTGATCACGGAAATCGGCGGTGAAAATTATTTCACCCCCCAGGTCGGAACTCCGATATTAATTTGGGAGTTCGTCCAGCGCCTCGTCGCGACCGCTGCATTTTCTATTAGCAATTCCAACGAAGCCTCGCGAACTGTTGCGTGCGCAACCTGTTCCTAGTCGATCAGTTTAAACAGATTGGAATAATTTCTCCTCATGCAAATTCGATGGTACGCAGAGAATGGCGCGCGATTGAATTTAGAAAAATGCAAATTCGTTCCCGCGTAACGATGTTTCCGGTGCAGCCAGGAAACCACGTTACCCAAGTTTCGTTCGTCGATGGCCGTGCGAGCATGGTTTCGCCACGCGTGCCTTGGAAATCGGTTTCGTCGTCGCAGCAGCCTGTACGAGCGCGGGAAGAATTATGCGATCCTTTAGCCTGCAACGTTGTTAACTCGACGCTCGCGGGGCGAGCAACTTGTCGACAGTTGTAAATCTTGACGGGTTTCACGTGGACGTGGTCATTTTTCCTGCGGCCAGAAAATATTGAAACTCATTCTTTCGACCCGTGGTAATAAAATATTCCCGGATCTGACCGCGCCACCGCGTTACCGCCAATTGTTTTCGTTTTCCTTTTTTCCCTTCGTTTTATTATTATTAATTTATCGCCAACGCCGAAGGGGCACGGATACCTTCTCTCCCTTTGTTATGGTAAGCTAGCATTATTAATGTCCGACTCTACTCGAATAAATTGCGAGGGCTGTGCCACTAGATATTGGGCTGCATAACTTCGAGGAAGAATTTATCATATTAAAATGATAAAAAAATTCTTCCGTAACGATCCTAGTATCTTATTAAGGTCCACATTCAAACGGCTATTTGCATTTCTTCGAGATATTGTACGGATATCGACCAAGGGGAGGGACTATACAGAGTAGAGTCGGTATTGCCTCGAAACTGGTCTTTACCTTTTTTAAACGGCGAACCGATAATTGTGGTCGGGTCATGGACTGTTGGTACCAGTTTTCAATCAGTCCGCGTTTCATTGCAGCCAGTCGAGGGTGAGCGTTATCAATTTTGACGATAAAATGATAATGATATCGGACGATTTAATCGTCGATAGTTATATAAAATGATTGAAACGGACTGGAAAAACGGTGTCCCGCAAATTGTTTTCAGAGGATACATTCATCTCTCGCAAATGAGAATTTCCTGAGGCTTATAATTGAATTAGTACGTTGCAAACTGAACGAGAAGAATTATCCGGAAAATATCTTCGAGTGCGTATAAGAAAGCAACGAACCTATTTATTTTTCGTTAACGAAAGCTCTGCACGATCTGGTTAAAATCGTATCATTCAACGATTTTGTTCTCTATCGTCGATTATAAAATGGATCGATAACATGAACGGAATGGCCAACGTTGAGAGAAAAAGCAAGAGGGAAAAGATATACACATCCGTACACATACCTTCGCGGAGCGAGATTTTCCCGCGTTCAATAAGCGCGAAAGGGTTTACGTCCATCGACATTCAATGCAAACAGCGTTCACAGAAGAAATACCACCTGGATGATGCCAGTCGAATAACCGTGTAATTGAACGTGTACACTCGACGGGAATATTCGTTTTCATTCCTGTTTTTCAAACATCAAATTACATAAAGAGTTAGATCAAAAGAGAGACCGAGGGAAAATGCTTTAACGATATCCCGAAACGGGATATTGAAACAATGGCAGTGCACTTTAACTGCTTTATGAGAAGAGTTCATTTTAATCAAATGCAACGCGATACGTTTCGCTCGATCGATGTTCGATCTTCGAATCAAACGATATTAGAGTCGCGATGATCGAAATGCAAGTGGCGCGAACCATTCTATCTTTTTCGTCGATAGAATAAATTGGTCGGGTTCATTAGATGGCCAGTCACGCCCTATCAAGACGCCGTTTAGATATTCCGAATCGTTATTTCTCTCTGCTTGAACCTATCCGTTGAAGAGTTCGTGCCGTGGAATAAATCTTCGGAGCAGCTGTACATATTTATTCCCAGTCGTCGGCTCGTCTGATAAGCTCATTAAATCGAGAGCCTCGTATGAATCGAGCCACCGTTTTACGAGAGGGGCGTGGCAATTTTTTGTTAACTCTGAATAGCTTCGTTAAAGTCTGGTTCTTATCTTCCATTAAGCGATTGTTTAATTCTCGCATCGTTCACCCCGTCTCGATTGACCCGTAATTACGGGGGAGGCTGTACAGCGTTGTCCATCGGATCGCGTGCTATCCACGCGACGATCAATAACGAAAAATAATTTGCCCAGCGTCGAACGGGGCCATTGTCCCGTGAAACGCGCGATGGGGCGAAGTAGCGAACAAAAACCGGCGGGGCCCCGGCCATATCGATCTCATTTACATGCTTAAGCGGGTTAACAAAATCGCGCAGCGGCAGCGCGCGGCCGTATAACTTCCATAATTTCATCGGCGCGCCGCGAACAAATAGTCACGGTCCGTGGCACGCGACAATGCGACGCGGGACAATGAATCGCGATATCGCGGGTTAGTTAATTGCGGCGACTGTTCTGATTTGCACATGACCGGTCGAATCACGCGGACTGGGGCGGCTCGATTCATCGATTACGCCCGCGACACGGCACAAATGGCGTGGACGTGCCGGAAATAGCGGGAATTCTTGGACAAAACACGCGGAGAAATGAATCCAGCCCCTGCTCGAGCCCTCCCTTGCTCTTTCACTCGCTGCTTTTGTCAGATCGAGTGAACGGGGTCCGAGGGACACGACGAGGCCGTGCGCGAACGAGCACGCGTGAAATGTTTGCAGGTCGGTTAGCGAGTTTGGTAATCTCCAGCCTCGATTGCCAAAGATCGCTCGTTCCAGCTTCAACTCTCAACTACCCTGCTGGGCTTCATACCAACTTCTCTGAACCGTCAGAGAGCCGCGAGGATTACGTAAAACTGATTCGCGTCGTTTTCTCTGTGTCCCTCTCTCAGATTAGACGCTGCAGCCTCTTCGCGAGAAGATAAAAATACAGTCGGAGACGGAAGCACCGAGGGGGAGGAACGAGGAGCCGCGCGAGAGGAGAAAGAATCGCTTCTCGCGAGCGTGGAACTTCGCCATCCGGCTAAATTAATACAAAAGAGTGCGAGAAAGTAGGTCCGCGAGGCAAGTCTTGAAACTCGCCGGAAAGCCGTAAAGCAACCCTGCATATTTCACCGGACCGTTAATTAACAGACAGCTTTTCTGGGACACAGAATTTACAACGAGAACTCTACGGGACTGCCACTTAAGTGGAACATTATGAAACCCTTTATTCGGTTGAAATTTTCCGTGCGTGGAGACCCGCGAGCCTGTGAATTCGTTGGTCTTTGCATAAATCTCCCTCTGGCAACTTTCTGCCAAGATCGTGGCGTCTACGCGTACGTATCGTCGACGAACAAACACTCGCGAGGGTACCGCGAGACTATGAGCGACTGCGTAAGCACGAAATAATGCGTAAACTACCGGTACGCGTAACGCGACTACCCTTAAATCAACAGGCAGTGTTCCGTCTCGAGTGGATTCTCGTAAGCGGCTTTGTAACGACTCCCAACGGAACTTCGACCCCCGCGGCGCGATCAATTTTTCGGTCCACCTTTATTATGCTCTTTGGTACCCGATTCAGTGGAGCAAGTTGGACGGTTCACTTCGCTGGATAAAGTAGCGTTACTTTCGTATTCAGGAAGTTCGCCACTTAGAAGTAAACGTTTATTACTGCTAACGTTGAAATATTTAACGATTCGAATTAATTGCCCTGAAGGATGCTCGCGAAGGGGGTCGATAAAATTCGACCGATCCGTCGAGAATTGATCGTACCGCGCGCGTCTCGCGTGGGACCCTGAGTGTCTGGTTTCTTATCGCTTTGTAACATTTCCCTGCTACCGCGTTTAACGTTCCGCCGTTGTATAAATCAGCTGATTTATGGTGACAGCGGAGTACGTTTAAGAATTGTTGTAGCCAACCCCCGTCCCCAGCGGGGCATTAATCAAGAAAATTGCGCGTGTTTTGCGGTCATACGCGGAAAAATGCAAATGGACCGGCCATATCCCGGTCTGTCCCGCGAATCTAATGAACAACATCCGCATAGGTTCGCATATTCCCGCCGTGACCGTATAAGCGGCGAACACGCAGCGGTCGACCTCCACCGTTTCACGCGACCGTTAAGGCTGTTAATTACCGAAAATACAACTCCGTTTAGACCGTTATTTCCATTACAAAGCAATACGACTTCATAATGCAGGATGAGCCTAGCTCATTTTATCCCGCAAATGGTCGGCCCCCAGTTTCGCGTCTGGTCCACGGTCTGCCAGCCGGTAGCCACATCCAAGGGTCCCGAGTAGATTTACCAAATAACGAGGGACTGGCCTGGCCAGAGGGGCAACTTTCTGGCGTCGTAAATTTATTTTAATTTCTCGGGACAGCGCCGCGGGCTGTGTTCCGCGTGCTGAAACAAAAATGGAAGATGCAGAGTTCCGGTGCAGCGGTGGACGACGTCGGATTACAAAAGGGAGGAAACTTACTAACTGCTGAAGATGCTCAAGTTGGAACGAGTTGTCGAGTGTTATACGCGAACTACGCTATTGTTCGCGTAACTCTTCTCGTATCCGTAATACCCGCGTGCGTGTATGCGTCGCGATTGTTAGCAGATTCCGGATACGTCCCGTAAGACTGTTTCAAGCTCGATTACGAACGTTCAAAGGCGGATCGAGACGAAAGTTATTCCTGCCAATTAGAGGGATAAATGTTTCACCGTTTGCCGGCTTTATTCGAGCGACGGTTCGAGGTCGTTGGATCGGCTTAACGGTAGAAAATTCTCGAGGAAGAGGTAGGAACGGGGCGGAGGTGTACGTCTGCTCGCCTTGGTAGCCACCCTCGAGGGCAATTGTTTCCCTTCCGCTCGGATTTCAACAGCCATCCCTTCTATTCCCGTGTTCTTCTCCGTTTTCCGGGCACGTGTCGCCGTGCACACGGGGAAACTCAATCCGAATTTATTCCAGCGCGAAATCGCGGCGTCCCCTCGATTGGACCCGTGTGCTCCGCTGCGAGAACCTTTCCCCGGGTACACGCTAAACGTTCACGTGTCGCAGAGACGCGACACGTTTTGCAAATCATAAGCGACTACTGGAGAAGGCGTTATCCTGCCCCCCCCCCCCCCTGGTCGTGGATATAGGAATGGGCAAATATTTAAACGTCGAACGTTCGACTCTTCACGGTATGGCTGCCCTTGTGCCGCGTTATCGTTCGTCAGAGACTTTCCATGCGAACGAAAATCTGATTGCAGGATGTTTCAAGTGTTTCGAGCCGATGAAGCGTCTAAGTCTGGAATACATCGAAATTTCGATATAACGGATAACAAGAATTGAGAATTTATATTTCTCAACGAACTTGCGTAGAAGGGATCACACTGACAAGTTTGAGGAACTGGCAATGCTCTCGTAAGTGTGCGCACGTACAGCCGTTTAATTATTCCTCGAATTACACGACACCGTCGCGTTTTCATACGGAGTCACGCTTACACCGTAATTGAAAAGCTGAAAACCGTAATTACCGCTGCGCGTAACTGTTCATAACCCCGGTTCATGCGTCATGTAACAGCATAAAAAGCGAGTTATGGCGGCTAAGGACGTCACTTCCGCGGGTACGTCTGAACTGAAAAGTTTCTAGCCTCAGTCACGGTGACATTTTAATAAGGCCTTGCTCGCGTCACGATTTAATCGAATAGCTTACACTTTCCAACGTTCTGGCTGCCGCCCTTAATTCGTTATAAAATTCGCACCTCGATGTAACTTACCTCGCTCTCGCTTCGTAAACGAATTAGCGCGCAGAAATATTTATAACGAACTGGCCTCGGTTAACGTTACTTCTTCGCGACCGACCTACAAACCCCTATTATAAGCTCTCGTGTGCAAGTAAATAAATGAAACGAACAATAGCTCGACGCTGAGCAACGACTTCCTCGAAGTTCCGTTATCGCCCAGCTGTCCTGGCTAGAAGACGACTTTCAATTACTTTCGCAGTAACATCCTCGCGTGCATTTTTAACGGAGTTTCGCGTGTTCCGTGCCGAAAGTTCGCGGGCGGAACGACGTTCACCGAGTTCTTCGCCGGGTCAGGACTAAGCAGTCCGTTCAAACTTTGCTTATTAACCGTGCTCGCAATCATCTAACACGATACTAGCGCATTCAGAAGCGGCACTAGGCGGACGTCGTTCTACGAGAAAATCGAATCTCCGCCGGAAGCACTGTTATACCGTGCAGCTGCGGCTGAAAGCGCCTCAAACAATTTCCGGCAACAGCCGACTTCCTGTTACGCGCACACCTCGCGCTCCTTCGAGGGCTGCTCTTCGGCTTTATTTCCACTCCCCGTCGACTTCTCTGTTTTTCCTTTTCGCCTCTCGTTTCTTTGTTTTTTTTTCCTCCTTCTCGTACGCCCAGGCGTCCGGAGGCATCCGCCTCGTGTCCATGGGAATAAAAACCGTTTCGCCATCGTGAGAAGCGTTTACATTATTCATGGCGACCGTTACCTCGCTACATTGCCGCCCTCCATTCCCTGGCCCCTGTTATCCCTGTTCAAGGCAACGAGAGTTTCGATAGCCTCGCTTGATCGCCGTCGCGCGAATTCTCTCCGGCTCCGAATTAATGAAACGGGGACGCAACCCGGGTTATGAATTAGACATGGAATTGTTGCCAGAGTTGTTCCTTGCGCTGCGAACGGCAGCCATTCCGAATATTCGGCTCGAACGCGAGAGTTTCGAGGATACTTTTTCAGGGAATGGGAACAGCGCCGGGGAAAAGATACGGACAGCGTTCTCAGCGCTGGAAAATTTTCAAAACCCAGATGGTTTAACCTTTCGAGAGCTCAACTGTCCAATGCTGTTCTCGACTGCACCTACACGGTGGGTTTACGCGCTTCGACCGAGTAACGTTTCACTTGCCGCGTAAAGTGAATGCAAAAATGCAACCCTCGAGATCCTCGACCCTGCTCCCTGTATCTTACGTTCCCCTATCTCGTTCGCGTCTGGGCAAGAGTGGTGGGAAAACGTCGTCGGAAACAAATAGCCGCGTCTAAAACCGCGCTCGTCGCCGGTTTGCTCGCGCTGTTTGCACGTCTGCTAATGAGTACGACGTATGCCACCTGGCCGGCGTGTAATTACTCACGGGATTGGCCGTGGCCACGTTTAATCGTCGGCCACAAATCGACGAGCTGTTAATGGAGAATAGTATAAACGACGGAGTGAATGCTGGGCACGGTGTTACGTATGCACCGTAATTATGCGCGTACGCCCTCGTACATCGCTGCGAACATCAGGATTATCGACGAGCGATCGTTCTTTCCGGTCGACCGATTCATCGCTCGCAAACCATCGCCAAGACCGTGATCGTGTTACGAAACGCTCGATTATCTGTCACGCTCGCCTTTTCTTTTCCTCTCTTTCCCTCTTCCCTCGTCCCTTTTTATTGTTGGGCCGTGTATGTTATCGCGGTTAATTTTCTCGTTCCAGGACGCGTGTGTATAGGCAATTTCGCGCCGTCCCGTTGATAGGTCCGCAAACACTGTAAACTTTGATTTGCGGACGGGAAATTGTTTGAGAGCTGTTATGTTTTAATTAAACTACGCCGAAAACTCGGCTAATTCCGCGATCGCCACAATAGAGCTGACCAACGAAATTGCGTCTGCGCGATCGGGTTATAGGCAATCACACGTTCCACCGGCTCGTGCCCTGATAATCGACCGGTACTCCATCGCTGGGAATTTTCATTCTCTCACTTTTTCACTCGTCGATTTGATCAGTGCGAACTGATTGATTCTGCTCGCTTTTTGACATCCCAGCGTGACGTTTAACGGTAACGCGGATCGTTATCGTTCGATTTACTCGAGCTGGCTGTTCGAGAAGTTGTAGCGTAAAAAGGAGCAACGTCGCGTCCTGAAATGTTAACGAAGAGGGACAGTTTGGCGGAAGAAGTGCCATTCCCGTGGACGCTATCGCGCGGAAGTTGGAAGACTCGCGTTATCGTCCCCGCGAGTTCCACCAACGACACCGCTGCGACCGAGAACAATGTTTTCCTTCCATTATGCTTAATTGGATAGTGTACGAGTTCGGTGGAAAAGGTCGGGGCTCCGTTCGCTAACCGAGATCGCCGTGAACGAACTTCTCGTCGGTCCAATACGTTGACCAAACTTCGGCAACTATGCGCCCGACAAAGGGGTGCGGAAACCTTAAAAGTTAAGGTGAAATTAGAGCCGCGACCTCTATCCGCGACAGGGAACGAGGGGGTCGCAGCGTGCTCCTCCCACGACACTCCGTTACCAACTTTTCGCCTCTTCGCGGTTTTCGGAAATTGGCTCGACGAAAGCGAAACGAATCGCCTCTCGTTCGAACGGAGCAAATCAGATGCTCACAAATGGTAACTCGTTAATTGGACCGCGATTACTCATTAACGAGTTACCAATTGTCACGAATACGTAAACAGAATTAGAGTCCCATCCTTTCTCTATGTTACCAGTTTAAATTTGATACTTGGGTTGGACGTTGAAAAAATGTGACTCGCATCTCGGATGACGTAGCAACACACAACGTACCAATAGAATAAATAAAACACCCACGCCAGGGACCAAAAGCCAACGTAATCAGAGTCTCTGAAAGTGGTTCGTTCGAACCACCGCGGTCGCAGCTGTTTCTTTCCCCACGTTTTAACCCCGTTCCGGCGTTATTGCATTATGTATCACGATCAGACGCACGTACATAAGTCTGGCCGAGAATAATCGAATCATGTGTCCCCGTCACGTTGGTTTCCCGATAGAAAAACCGAGGAGGATCTCGGCGAAATTCCGTGATAGAAGCAACCGGGGGCCATAAAACTGTATTACTCGGTACCGCGGCAGAGGCTGGCGGTACCACCAGCCGGGACAAAGGCGCCGACACTCGGCCGTGTTTCCTCTCGTCATATCGTAAAAACCCAGTAAAAGGGAGAACACATCGGGGCGATCCGTCTACGGTAGTTTCTGCTCGCCGAAACGAAAGAGGGTTCGTTGCCCCGCGGCGAATCAAACCGTGTCAAATTCGAACGACCCGACGACCGGACGAGTTCGCGGGTCCCTTCCGCTGCGGATCCATGGGGGGACTTTATTCACGTTTAATCGTCGAAACGGATCATCCCGCGCCGCTCCCTCGAACTTCCACGGAAACCGGGTCAACGGGACGGCGGCGCCTCCTCGGGAGGCTATTGTCGGGGCTCGTTCAACACTGGTTTACCTCCGTCGCAAGAAAGTAGAGTGCAACTCGTAATAAACTGTGCGCTTAAATTTTCCCGTAACGTTACGTAAAATTGAATTGTTTCGCGGACGTGGCGAGAGCTTTACGTTTTACAGGGACAGGGTAACTTCTCGTAACGGTACGAACGTCGATCTATTCGGTTCTATAAATTGGATCTGGTCAGATTACATGACAGGTTTTAATAAGACGTTGATAGGGTTCTCTGTGTCCATTCTGGTTTGTGTCTCGCGTGCCAGCGGCGTATATTTAGAAAGTCTGCGACCCAGTTTTTGCTGGGAATCGGTGAAGGGAAGATCATGGAGAATCAAGCGGGAAGATCTCATTGTCTTCTTCGTCCGAGATACAACCGCCTATTGTTCGTACGAAGGGGATCCTGTCGTAAATTAGGGGGAGATACACCGGTTCTCCCGTGCACGCCCTATTTCTACTGGCCACGAATTCGTCGTGTCACCGACAAACACAGATTTGTCAATGAGATTGCTCTTACGGCTGTTATCCATGGCGCGCTGCCAAATCTCAATCCATCGGTTAACAACGCGTACGCGTCACGTGTACTGTTTGCGCGCAGCCGACGACCACCGTAATCCGTGTGTACAGCTTTAAAGCTAATATTCGATAATTAGTTAATTCGATAATTAGTTCTCCGTTGATGATGCCGGGCGCGAAAATAATTAGCGCGCTCCGCGGCCGGTTCTGTAACCGATTAATAATCGGTCGATGTTTCGTGCTTCGACGAGTTTCCGTCTGTTCCAGCCGCAACGACTCTTCCTAAGCCATTTTATCGTATAATTACGTTACTATTCCGCGGCGCCGATCCGTTGATTGCCCCTACAATAATTAACGCGAAAGGAAATTAATTAATAACTGCTGCTCGATTGGTAGAAATCCATTAGGTGGTATCGCGTTTTATGCAGAGGGCGGAGGAATTTTTCTATCGAACGATCAAAGGAATAAATTGATCGAGGATTCATTCGATTTGCATTACGTAAGGTTCCTCTACCGGTTTCCGCTAACGTTTGAATCTGTAACGGCTACGTACATCGAAACAAGCTGAATAAATATATTCCGCGGAAACGTATCCCACTGTGGCAGGCAATGCACGCGAGATAACATCGTTAACAAACTTCCCTTGCGTCGGATACGCAACATTGACGAAAGTCAGGCACAACGCAAACTGACACGGGAAATCTGCAGCAGGAAAACGCTAGTCTAGTTTCCATGACAGAGCGTGCGAACTTTGAAAATAGTTCGCGCAAGACCCAGCTTCGAGATAGCTGCGAATGCACCACGGCCGGAGGAAAATTTCGCCAAAGTTGGATTACTTTCATGGTGTTCCTTGCCCCTGTTTGGAAAATCTTCGCGAGTAGATACGTCATGGATAATTTCGACCGCTCCGTATCCGTAGAACGGGTGCGAGTATATAAGTTACGTTAACGCGCGCACCGAGACACGAGGGACGGCGAGTTTTTTTTTTCTTTCTGCAGTCTAAAAGTTCCCCCCGAAACTCCAACATCTAATTTTCCAATAAAGGACGGAGAATCGATTAATCTGCTCGTTCATAGTTATTATACTACGCACACAAGAAGGAGCCCATCGAGGAGGTAATTACCGTGTTACCTGAGTAAACTTTAGCTGCCATCGAAGGGCCAAAGTAGCTCAAGTACTATCTGCTGTTTAACTTGCGGTGCGTACATCCAGCTAACGATGATAATTAAACCACCAGTCCTTCATCCAGTTAATGACTGTTCGCGAAGTTACCTACAGCCGCGGCTACAAAAACCTCCTCGTATTATAAACGTGAAAGAATGAAAAACAAAGAAGAAAAAAATACAAAAGATATTAACGCTGTATCCAATTCTGCGAGAATTCGAATGCACCCGTTCCTGTTAATCCATTATTCTGACCGCGACGAAGATTTCGACTTAACAAATGACCCAGTTAACCGATTAAACAGCGTAAAACACGCCTAAAATGCAGTAGCCAGAGGCGGAAGTGGAACGTGCCCGCAAAGATCGGACAATCAACGCGCGCCTGTTTGCCCGGGCGAAAATTGAAAACGCTTTGACGCGACGACTGTTCGCAGGGGAAAACAGGAAGAAGCTCGGTCCGGCCGGGGCAAAGCGGTGGCTTTCCAGCGGGTAACACGCGAGTTTAATTGCGGAATGTGGGACGAGCGTCGCTCGGAAAAGCGACTCACCCCGCTTGGAAGCGTGGAAACTGTCCTGCGGTTTTATCTGCTCAATCTGTGCGCTGAGACGGGACTTGGGCAGGATGTCCCGGTTGGCGTTGATCTTTTCCACGGCATAACGAAAGGCCACTTCTTGCTTGTCGTCCGACGGATGAAACAGCCCACCTGGGAAATCACACATCCATATTAAAGCGTTACTCTGCCAGTTAGAGGAGGGGGCTGGTATCGCGACGGCCCTTTATTTTCTCTAGTCTAACCGCGCCAGGTTTCTTTTTTTACTTATCTAGCCGAGCCACGCACGGCTGTCCCAGGCTTCTGGGATACGTAATGGAATCTAGAACTTTATCCTCCGCGGTTTCGTACGGCAACGGCGTTAAATATTCAACCGCTCGACATCCTCTATCCGCAGCAGAAAAGATTTTGCATACCGTCACGCGCGCTGCGCCCCTTTAAACTCCATCTTTTCAGCCGTACAGGTCAGAGATATCGATAACGCCAGGTTCGCAGCGCGTTGAATATGGATCGATAAGATTCAAGAATTACAATGAATTGCCGGCGAAAGTTCGCGGACGCGCGTGCTCGAACACGCTAGGGCGGCGTGTTGCGAGCGTCGGATGCATCGTAGCCCAAGGAAAATGCGGCGAATTCGAGTTGCCAACAGGAGGGAGCGGGCGCATAGTTCTCGCGGCGTTAATATGCAATGAACGTAAGGGAGCAGATAAAGCGAAAGTAGGGCACCAAAGAAAAAGGAGAACGGCGAAATGAAAAAGGGTGAACGAGGGCGTGGAGAAGGGGAGGGCCGGTTAAAATTGCAAGCGGCCGGGTATTATGCACCGGTGTAACCGCGACGAGAGTTAGGAATTTAAGAACGCTCCGATACACCGCTCGGAAATTATGATTCGTTTGAGAAGGGCCCACCGGAAGGCGGTTCGCCCCTCCGGTTATTTAATAACGCGCGATCTCTGGGCTCGCGCGAGGAACGAAATTCCCGATGAATAATTCAAGTAGCGTTAAAACGTCCGATGTACACGAAAAGCTCCGGAGAATCCGTTTGACCGTGTGCACGTCGAACAGGGCTCGAGCGGCGTCGGCTGACAGGAAGGATCTACTGCCGTTCGAATTCGACGTCGTAAGGTATTGGCCGCCCCATAAATTGATTTTAATCTCGCACGCGTCATAAAGTAACCGGTCGAACAGCTGTGCCAGCCTGACTCTCTACAATTTATAGAATTCGCGTGGCAGATTTACGTGCCTCTCGTTAAGGGCTGGTATCGATTAACTTCGAGAGGGGCTGCCGCTAAGACGTTGGCTCCCGATAGGAAGGAGACCGTGTTAATGACGCTCTATAGGAATCTAGGTTACGACTGGACAGGCGGAAACGTAAAGGGACCAGGAATGAAAAAACGCCAGAGGAAGGGTTAATCCTTGCGTCGATAAATCTCAGTCGATATGGCTTACCGCCACTCGGAGATAAACCTAGAGTCATCGTGGAACTTCGGTTCTCGAGTGGGATCCGCACGGTTACGTTTGCACCGATATTACTTGCCGATTCTCCGAGGTTCATTGGCGAGAGAATCTCCCTGGCGAGGGTCGCTTAATCACGACGGAGTTATGATTCGTCGTAAAAAGAGACGACGGCGCCATCGATCAATGCGTAAATACAGAGGCTTGAAACTTTATTTCGTGGCTCGATCGGCCCTCGAGCGCGCAAACGTTCACCCCTCACCCCCGTGGTCTTTCGTTTCCGCTTTCTACCTTTCTCTCGTTCTCCTTCTTTCTCTCTCTTTCTGTCCCTTTCTCTCTCTGATGACTCTCCACCGTTTCGTAGAACTAATAGAACCTGAATATTCATTGATTGTTAATGAATTATTTCGCGTTGACCTCTCGCGCTCTACGACTCTCCACGTGGAAACAAAAACGGTAAATTGATACCGCTTCGATACATCGATGGTACATCTGGCTAATGTTGTGCACAAAACGCCGGTTTAATTGCTCGCGCGAGAAATTTCCGACGACTCGTGTACTGAATGACGTCGGAACAAGACTCTACCGAACGACCGCGGCTTTAATTTCGGCGCTACGTGTAAGAGTCAAAATCGAATGGGATCGTTGCGAAATAATTGACAATCGAAACAGAGACACTTCCGTTCGAACGATACAGCCCCGTTTTCGAAGGTGTCGAGACACTTGTCATTTTTATCGAATTTTTATCGCGTAACGTAAATACAGTAGCTGTTAACGTAAATCGTTTGCGCGCAATTATTTAATCGTTAAACCGTCTCTACAGTACACCCGAATCTGAGAGCGTTCGTGACGCGTCACTTTAACGCGAACTTTACGCGCATAGCGTTGTCCACGTAGTCAGGATTCCAAGGATGCTTCGCTTTGTCATCCCATCCGTCTGACCATACACGAGGGTTACTACTTGCGCGGCGTCAGAAGCACCATCGCTGACTTTCGCAAGCATCGACAAGCTATGCGACGCTGTATTAATCGAACCGGTTCTCACGCGACGCCTAATCAATTTACCAAAGTATCCGAGACGCGTATCGATCGCAGCGTCATCGCTACGTCGATGTAAGCGTCGTTTATCGCGCGGTTAAACTGCGAAGAAAAAAGGCAGCTGAACGCTGTTGAGAAAAAGTGGCAAAGGCTGCGAGGGTAAAGGCAGAACGTGCGAAAGAAATGGGGCGAGAGTCAGAGAGGGTGCCTTTTAACTCGAGAAGGGATACTGGAAAGATACTCACCTATCCTAATGATATCAGGAAGAGCCGCGGCGTGGGCGGCGAGGAGCGCCAGCAGGAGCCACCTCGCAGCCATTTCCGGTTCCGGTCCGCTCCACCGTCTCTCCTCCGTTCGCCTCCGACGCCACCGCCTCCCCCTGCGCCCCCCACGGGAGCCTGCGTCTCCCTTTCGCCGTAGGGACTCACACCGCTGGAAAACAAGATGGGACCGGTGAGTTCATTAAAATGCGCCGCGCAAACCTTCGCGTCCGTCTCTCGAATATATCCTACTGAGCCGGGGCTAAGGGAGAGATAGCGAAAAGGTTCGCGTTCTCCTACGGTGACACGGTAACGACCACGGTGCCACGGATTAGAAGTCGACGCCGTGCCCGTTCGCGCCTGTTGTCATCGAACGGGAAGGAGGGCAACGGATAATGAGGTAATGGGTTGAAGTTCCCAAGGGCTTGGCTTCCGAGCAGCACTCGAGGGCCGTTCTCCGATCGAGCGCTGCGATCTGAGGCCATTCATCGTTTCGATCGAATTACGGATCGCGAATTGGAAACGATATCCTTCGCTGTGATCGGTATTCTTTTATCACTGGGTTAAATGAGATGTACATGTTGTGCGAGCGATTGGTTTTGTTCGACGATCGTCGTTATTTTTCTCTGTAATTCGAGACAGAATTGGAGAAGGTATGGAGAACGCGATAAAGCATCTTCTATAAAAATACTATACGGTAAACCTCGTGTTTAGTGGAAGTGTAGAATTTCTCGAAAGTCTTACAGCGAAAGAGCGCCCTTTTCAGCGTTCTATTCGACGAAACTCGGTTAAAAGTAAGGTATCGCGTAGCTGCAGCCAGCCAGACGCGAAGAGTAAGTAAGACTGCGGAATAAAAACGTTGGAAAATAAAAGCAACGACGGGTGCATTTTTTTTCTCTTTCTAAGCCACAGCTCGGAGCTGTTTTCGCGTGCACACCCTGGAGACACGCGCTTAAAACAATGTATAGGTCTCGAAATATAACTGTAGAACGTAGCGAGGGAACTATCGCATCGTAACGAAACAGCTCAAGAGAATGAGAACGGTGAATGCAACCGGAATCTGACAGCGACATTTTCACGTGGCCATGAGTGGAAAAAAGATTTCTGTCGTTAATTCTGCCCACAGACCAAACTCGCACATTTCTATTCGTTATTCTCGCGGTGAATCTCGTTGAAAGGAACACGTTCAGAATCTTACAGCATTATATAGCGCGAATGGACGCAGTAAATGACAGTGATCATTTATGAAATAGATATTAGTCACGCGCAACTCTTCCTAACGTGCTCAATTCGGTAATCACAATTCTCGAAACTTTCTTTCGCAACTCTAATGGACCCCTCCCCGCTCGATCCAAACTATGCAGACATCCTGAGAACACAGTTGGTCACGTCCACCCTAAACCCTGAATGGTAATGGACTCTTCCCTTGCACTCAACTCTGAAGCACTCAGCGTCCAACGCTCTTCTTTCACACCTCTAACACTCCAAACTCGGTTACTCGCCGTAAATGTCCATACCAAATTACCGTTCCTGGATCGACATTACTTTTCAACCAGAAGTTCGCCCGACGATATCGACGAATGGAAAGTGTACGCAGATCGGACGGGTGAACGAATGCGTAAAATTAAGGGATGAAAATTTAAGATCGCTCGGATTCCTCGGCAGTGGATCGAGGCATTCGACCGTGAGTGGTGCAAGACACTCATCGTCGACCAATTTTCCCGTCCCGACAGCCAATTCTCTATCTGCATAATTTATCATTCTCCTCTCTCTGATTCTTTTCCCGTAGCCCCAGCCGGTTCGAGTGCCGCCTCGCTGTGAATGGCGTCGCTCGTTCACCGAAACACGCTCTCGTAAATTTTCAATGCATAGACGAGCAACGAACGGTCAATGATATACGCCCGCGTGGCAATCGTGCCCCCCGGGCAGCAATGAATCGTTATGATAAATTCGAGAATTACAATTCACTGAACCTGACGTCCGCGACGTCATAGGAACTCGCGGAGCAGAGAGCCAGGGAAGCTTTACGACAGAGAAGATTACGCAGAACGTGCGACAATTTATGCATCAATGATACGAGACGGTTTTTACCGACTTTAAATCTGACAGTCGCGCGTTAGATACGTCATCCTAAAAGAAACAAATGTCTTGAGAAATACTTTCAGTCATCCAACAAAGTCACGACGAATGCATGAATATAATTACGAACACTGTGACCCTCTGCACGTTCCCTCGTCTGTCTTGCCGTTACCCTCAAGAGAAAATTAGCGCTGGCAACGAAATGCAGTCCAGGGAATCAGACTTGAACGCAGCTGGACTTTAATCCTACCCCTAACAAACGGGCCAATTATCAGCCAATTCCCTCTGCGTCTCGCGACCCAATTTGTCGACTTCTCGCGGCGAATCTTCTTCTCTTTTTACCTTACGCCAACTATTCGTAAGCCGTTTGATCCTTGTATTCACGAAATGTACGATACACACTCGAACATCCGAGACACTGATCATATCGTGTTATCATATCGTCGTATCGTGTACGGGCGTGCGCCATAGCAGCCGTCATCCCTGTGACACGCATTCCCCATTGATTTTCCTCGTTTAGCCGAATTCCAGACAAGCCGGATAGACTATCGGTTGCCGTCACGTGGACGTAGTATCCACTGGTTGATGGTTACGTTAGAGGAACACCGAGGTTCGTCGAGGGGCGAGAGAAAAGGCTCGCTGGGGAAAAGAAGGCGATGGAAAGAGGGGTGGTTCCGGCACCAGAGTCGTTCGAGAGTGTGGACTGAATTTTAACGAATCTCCTTTGCCTTTGTGCGCCGAGGTGCTCGCGGATCATCTCCCGCAGGCCGTGGGCGCATGAAATTTTTATGAAAACACGGATCATTCGTTCTAGCCTTTCTCCGTTTCGTCCCCGCCGTGGTAAGCGTCGCGACTACCCATCTCGAGGTACGTCGACGCCGTTTCACCGCCCCCGAGTAACGAGGTTTACGATCCGACGCTTTTTCCTTGATCACCAGGTTATAAGCGGCACTGCAGTACATTGACTCGTCGAGGAACTTATCGCGACACGCCTCGATGGACTGGGGTGTATCGAGGTGTTATTTTTATACCACTCGATAGACTGAGCTCGATAGGTTTCCTCAAAGTCTGCGCGATTGAAACATCGGGCTAATTATAAGTAACGTTAATTGCGATGGAATGCAGTACGTGTTGCTGCTGGATTTTCTGCAACTGTGAGTGGAATTTTATTTAGAAGGTACGCGAATGGTCAGCTATCCGGTGAAGTAGAAATTAATTCGATGCGTGAATCGAGACGAAGCACCGGGATTTGACCAACCAACGTCTTCCTTTCTGTCGCGATTTCTTCGCCGATCGTCTTTTTACTGTGGTTTAATGACTTTCGTTTTTCAGTTTACGAGAGAATCGATTTCTCAGAGGACAAAGGTATTTTCCAAGCATCGGTGGTTGAGGAGACCGGGGAGGCATTCGTGTTCGTCTCGCATTTTCTTCCCTTGAAAAACGCATCACCATCCCTCGTGCGAGTTTCCCTACGCTTCCTCTATCTTTCTATTCTCGTTTGCATCCCAACTCCCGGACGATGACGCTGGAATCGCTTTTCCTCCCTCGAACTTTTCCCTCGCGATGAGTTACTCGCCGACGCAGAAAGAATAGAAATAACGCGTAATATTTTCCGTCGTCGCGATGCGAAATCTTGGAATTCTCCAACTACCTTAAACGCGACTGAAACCGTAATGGAAATCCTCGACTCGGTGCCTAAATAAACAAACGAATGAAATTCTTATCTTGATGGTAACGAGTCCTTCGGAAACGATCGTAGCAGAGGGTTGTTTGTTCGTTTAATTTCGAGAAAAATCATCAAGCTACAATCGTACAACGAATAACGAAATGAAACGAGATAAACGCAAATCGTCCGTACCGTTTGCTCTTCGCTGGAAAATCTTTAAATCTTATGCTTTCGTACATTTAATCCGTTCGTGGGAAACAATTACACAGATCGACGAGCCCGTTAGCCACTCGTACCCCGCTGAGAGATTTCCAGTACGCGCATCACCGGTAAACGGCGCAAGGATTTGCAGGATCCGTGACCGTGCATTTGCGTAATCCTTGCCCGTCAGCTACTTCATCTGCTTGCCAACAGGCCAACCAGAAATATCGCGGGCTCGCGCTTCGATCGCGTCCAATTTATTATCCGATCAGCTCGCTATGTGGGTGATTATCTTGTGATTAATCGGTCACCATACGGGCATCGGTTGAACGAAGCGCATGGAATCGATTCAGGTGTCCGTTTCGAACATCTTGTCCTTATTTACAACTTCTAATTTTCATTTTCCCCGTTTTCCTCGCTGGTGTACCGGAAAAACTCCAATCTCGATTTCGAATCTAGACTTCGGAATTAGAGATTTTAAATCCTTAACTCGCGAGCTGATATTTGGTCTTTCGAACTTGAGTCGTAGAAGAAATGTTAGCCACAGCTCGGCACTCCAATATCCTCGTCGGTAGTTTTGGCAATCAGCTTGAAAGGTCGTCCCGTAGCAAACACGTTGCACATTTATCCGAAACGTTCTCATCTCTATTGTACGGGGGCTACCCGACTCTGCTATAATTAACTCGAACACTGGCAACGGAATTACGACGGCGTCAATCTTGGTGAATTTTCGTACGGCTCTCGGCTGTCCAAAGCCATCCTTTATACGAGCCAAAGAAGGTTATTTCCGGTGACCCGAGCGTATAGCGAGACAGTGGCACACCACAATTTACGTACGATACGTGCGCGTTCCGCTGTAATTTACGTAATGGTGGAACCAATGCCGAATGGATGACGTTGAGTCGAGTAAATCACCATGAATATATACATATACATATGTAAAGTTGAAAATCAGTCGTACGTAACGCGATTTACAGCTGGAATAAACCGCGATGCCGTGTGGCGGTTCGAAAGTCGCGAAGAACATCGTCCGAAAACGAACCCACGATCCGCGTCTTGTATCGATTGTCTCCCGTTGCGCTCTGCAGGGATTTCGCGTGGACTTCCGCCAACAAAGCGGCTGGCCAAGGCCGATAACCCGTCTTCTGACATACATTTCTGCTTCTAACCCGATTGTTCGATCGTTTTCACCATCCTCAGATTTTTCGATATTTTTTCTCTTCATCAAATCCATACCACGGACGAGGTATCTGTTTTTATTTCGAGCGTGAAACTCGCCGCGGGACCGCTAAACAGATTCCCGCTAAACAGAATGTGGAACGACCGTGAAATTGAATGGAACGGAAACGAATATCAACGAGGCGAATATATTGACTTGGCAGGCCAGCAATCGAGCTTTTCGCATCCGAGACACCGACCGGATGATGCATCGGGTGGAATCTCGAGGAATTTTTATATATCCGCGAATAGCTCGCCAGCCAGGCACCCAGGCATCTTACACGTCGAATCAGCGAACGATGCTGTGCAATCTTGTAAGCTGGAAGGTACGTCGCACGTCGACGACGGCTCATAAAAGCTCGACGATGTACAGTTTACGTGTGGACCAGCAGCGTCTTCGGTGTTGCCGGTGTCCGCGTGTCGCCATTTGCAGGTGAAAGCACGGAATTCAGTCGGCACGTATTTTTCTGCGCTAACTTCATCCCGGAGAAACAGGGACCGTCACGTCGACGGGGATCTTTCGGCGGGACGTTTAATGCCACGTCGAAAAACGTGAGACACTGAGTGTGGGATTCTAATTTCTCGCTGCAAATTCGAGGCTGTGGAGACTTGTTGATATAAAAATATGAAAATAGACAGATGAATCGTTGGAATGCGATATTAAAAAACAATTTACCAAAGAATTACCTGCGTGTATAATGACACAACGTTTATCCTTATTTCCGTCACGACTAACGGACGCAAATACAATAGAATCAATCAAGAGAGGCAACGCAGAAGGAGCCACGAAACTTTCATCCCCTTTCATCCGACTGAATTCGAAAAACCCCCGATCCAGAGTTCATCTGTTCTCCGCGCGCGACTCCAAACACGTCCTGTTACGCCCTGGTAAAGTTCCTTCGAACGACGACGAGGTACATAATGGAGTCGCGACGAAGACGGCCCTTGGAAAATCGTAGCCGAGGGGAATTGAATTTTTCCATGATTTGTTCGACGACGCGTCGTTCCGCGAGCCCGCACTAACCCGCATAAGCTTGTCGCATACGTGTCTCGACTGCTTCCAGCGCGTACAATGCGGCTTCCGTACGCGCAACACCGAGCGCCCTTGGTACGCTTGTTGGCTGTTTGCTCGAGCACACGAAGCGACAAGACCCGTCGTCACATGCGTGCAAACTGCACACCGTGGATCGATCAGTGGCCTCTCGAAACTACTGTGGCTATAATTCCAACTCTAGCCTCGTCCCGTTGAATCCGTCGCGACGAAAATTCGGCTCACCTGGCGAGAGGGGGTGAAAAAGAATTGTCAGCTGATTAAATAAATTCGCAAACAAAGTTAACTAACGTCAGAATAATCCGAGATTGTCAAAATTGGACGGCACACGCTCTGATCCTCCGGGGAAATACGTGAAATATAAAATATTGAATTGCGACATAGGAAATGTCCGTTTACACGGCTTCCGTTCGTTCAAGTTCGTGCGTATAGACTTTACGAGAAATCTACACATCGGTCCGTCCGCTTTTATTTCACGTGTACGTCTGGCTTGAATTAATATTTGAATTTCACGGTGTTTGACTTGTAACAAGAATAATAATGAACAGTCGTTCCGCGGATTACTTCGGAAAAAAGTTGCGCCGTCTGGACTCCGAGGATCGCGCGGCAAAAATGGGCGACGACGAAAATTGACAATGAAACATTGTTTAGTATCGCGCAATTCGTCGCGTGTTCCCCAGGAGTTATGAGAATCGAGCGTGACATCGCGTACGGAATACCAGTTGGTAATTGGCGCGAGCGTTTTTTCCATGGGTGGGAACGTTCGTTACGTTGATTGAACAACAGCCGGATCGGAAATAACCAGACGACGAGGAGATCCGTCACAGCACACACCAGCTAAGCACGTGCTTTGCCTTCATTGGCCAGAAAAAATGGATTACGCCGATAACGGTGCACCGATTTCGCGCGAGCTTGTCGATAAAACGATTCGTTGTCCGTAAACCAAAGACGAAATGGGTCGCTCGTATAGGTGCTGGAAAATGGGGGAGAGGAACAAGGGTATATCGACGTTCGTTAAATTTCTCTTAAACACCTCTCTTCGGTATTACTTTCAGAGTTTCACCCTTCGTTTCTCTCAAACGACACTCCCTTTTCTCGAGCGAGTTATGCAATAGAAAACACGCAATCGTTATCACAATGCATCGAGTGGCAGCAAATGTACGAATGGAAAGCAATTGAATAAAGAGGAAATAATCTATCTCGACTTGAAATCGAAATCGCACTGCAACGTGAACATAAAAGCGGATTTTTTAGTTTTCTAATAAAACGCCAGTCGTGAGACTTCTTTATTCGCGAACAGCGCGAGTAGGTATTATGCAAGCGACCGCAACAGCGGACAATTGGCATAATTCAATGCAACCGTGTCAGAAACGAACGAAAGTCGCGCCACGCGCATTTCAATTGTACAGTTCAATCGCGAACTGCGATTTCGACACCTCGTGAACGCGGCTGCATAGAAATAGTAATTTCATTAAACCACGGAAGTTATTTAATGTTACGCGTTCGCTTCTTGAGTAACTCGAGCTCTCGTCACCGCTGCTACTCACGAATTCATTCATGTCTATTACTCTAATTTTTCTATTTCTCGCACCCGATACTACATCACACGAACATACATACAATTCAAAATCAATCTCGCGTTAAAACTTTAAAACGAGTGGTGCAAAACTTGGCGATACGTGTGCTCGCTGTGATCGTCGAAACTGTACTAACGTTAGACACATCGTATTCAGGACTACAGTCGTAGAGGACTTCTATCTTAATCCCCATTTTATACGTCACAATGTCACTTTCTAATCGAAGACGTAAACAGCCTAAGGGACCTATTCGCGAACCAATACTTTGCTTCTATCAACTGGAGATAACGAAATTCAGCATAAATTCAGCTGCTCGAGTTGCCGCGCGAAACATCGTGGCGAGCGAGAGTCGCCCTTCGAGCGCAAAAAGTTCAAAAATTCACGCCGCAAATCGCGTTCTTAATTATTGCTCGATACCCAACGAGCGCGATACAGTTCGAGAAACATTTCGCAGCGTGGAGGGTGAAATTATTTGACAATGTTATTAAAAACATTTTCTATCGGGGTGCAACATTTTTCACTCGCTGCGCTGTGAAATTGCGAAAATAATGCTGTCGATTGTCGCTGAATGGAAATTCGTTTCACCGTGAAATAATAATTCTGATTCCACTATTTTATGCGCACGCAAAAACTGAATGAATTTTCATTACATTTGCGCCAAGTTCGTTTCAATTATTAATGAAGAGCTGACGAAACAAACAACCCGAACTATTCCATATGAATTACGTGCCCCGCATTAAGGTAGAATAACTTTGTTTCCACCGCAACGATTCTCTCCCATTTCCCCGCGAGTGTTTCCAAAGCGCGTTGATAATCGCAGGTTCGATCGTTCCGTCGGCTCAAAACCTCTGGTTATTGAAACGTCAATTCATTAACTTCTAGACGTAGCCAGCAGCCTCTAATTAACCGCACCGCGCGTGGAAGGACCGCCACGGCGTTTTAATAACGAATTATATAACGTTAGATTGCGCTGCACGCAGAAACAGTGTCCCTGATGAAAAGCACGCGCACAATGCACCCGAGACATACCTACGTCCGCGAAGTTTCTCCTGTCGCGACAACGGCTCGCTTTATTGGCCGGAGCGTTCACGTAACGTGCATTAAATTCCCCAGTTTTATGTCCCACGGAAATTTTCTGCCGCGTGCGTTCCAAAAGATCCGACCATCGCGCGACAATTAATTATCTCCTCGACCGAGGAGATACTGCGGAGGAGTATCTGGCATCTTTATCATCCTGGTGTTACACAATTCACGGTGAAACGTTTCGCAAAAACATGCTCGCGGGAAACTAGAGATTCGATGAACGGTTGTATTCTTTCGTAACGAAAGCGCGGATCGGCGAGCGCGAAGCTCGGTTATGGCGTCGCGAAAGTGTGTTAGCGGAACGCGTCGCGTTGGGAAAAATTGTCGCGGGTCCCAACGAGCGGTCCGCGTGGAACGGCTTCGTGAAAAATGCGGTCGAACAATGAAATGTTTTTATGGCCGGCCGCGTACGTGTTTCAACCGTGATGCGTGCCGCCCTGCATTTCGGCTGACCCACATCATGAGCCAGCTCTACACCCGTAAACGACTACCGTTCACCCTGGTGGCCCCTTGGCGATTTCCCCCGAAATTGCATTTACCTCACGGTCCGTTGTGCCTGGCCGTACACGCGGATCCGCTCTTCGTAAAATAGTAAAATTGGGCTACCACGCCAAAATGGAATACAATAAGGGAACGAGACACGCTCGTTTAATACCGCGCACCGCCGCCATTGCGGCGTCCAAAGTGTGTTCTAATTACAGGCTTCCCGCGGAACGGAACGCGCGCCACTTTAACCCCCTCCGTATACCCTGCGCCCTTTTCTGCCTCTCTTTTTGACTAAACGTTACGGTTCTATTTTAGAAGCGAGCTGGACGGTCCGCGTTACTCTTCCAGAGCTCTCAAACGCTAGCGAAACGGTCGAGTAACGCAATGGTCCCACGCGAGAACGATTTCTGTATGGTTCCAGTTTCGCCTAGATTCCCTCTCGGGAGGGTAAACGATTGATAACCGTAGGGAAGTGGTTTCGACAGTGTTCAATGCGTTTTAACTTCGAATGGATTCAGAATTTGAGTAAACAGCGAGAGGGGATGTAGATCGGTAACGAGTCGAAGGAATTACGTATCGCAGACCTTGGACGAGCAGGTGTAGATGAGAGCCTTAAACGGGCACCTCCGCGGGCCATTTTATTAGAAAACTTTGATACGTTCCAAATGAAATTCCTCCGCGACCGGTTGCCCGTGTAACTTCCCGCCATCCTTACTTTCTTAATTGCAGTTAATCGCCGACCAGTAGTTTCGAGCGTTCCCCACGTCCGCGCCGCGGGAATTCCGTGACTGATGGGATAAACGTATTTTATATCCGTCCGTTTCCTTTACGAGGCGAACGCAACCGTGGAACGATGAAACGCTAACGGGCGTCGTTAATGTTAATCAGCGGGACTTTTCGACGAAACCTCGCCGTGGCAACCAGTTCGGTTAAATTGGCATCACGTTCACGGCCCTCTGCGCTTTCCCTCTGTTACGCGAAATGGCGGCGCGATTCCTGTAAATTAGATGACGAAATTCCGCCGAAACGAACAGGCGAAACTGCGGCTTTGACGCGGCGGAAAAACGGGCCGCGGCGTTACCGCGATTTAAAAATAAATTGTCCTGCTCTGCGGAAATGTTTGACCGGCGAAACACTCGGATAAAAATGTAACCGCGTGGCGAGTGCATGTTGAACGCTTAAAACTTTGCATTCATTAGCCACAGCTGGCGAGATTTGCAGTCCCTGCTGTTCCACCGAGAGTCTTGCCATAGAACGTGTTTCGTACTTTCCAAGAAAGGAAATGTTACATTTTACTCCCCCGCTGTAAACACTTGAGATTCACTAATATGAATTAATTAAACTCTTTCGGGCTGCAAAACGAATGAACGAATTAAATTGTTCCTTCCGCATTTTTAAATAAAGATAAAGTTTATCTGGAAAATGTTGATGCAGTGTTTGGATGTGAATTAATTTTGATGATAAAATAACGGACTCTCGTGCATCTGAAATTATATTTAAAAGTTAATGAAAAATAAATAGTCGAGAAATAATAGGTAATAAAAGAGTTCGAAAAGACGAGAATCAATCGGCGAATCCATGGATCTCGTTCGTGATTGTTGTCTGAAGAAAATAGCGCTCCCGCCATTAGAACGAACCAATTACCGCCAGCTGTACCGGGGCAACAATTGTCCACCCCCTTGGTAGCTTACTCTCTCGGAACTGAACTAATTAAACTCTCCTAAATTAAACGCTATATTCCTTCCCGCTCGCTTTGATGTCTGAAAACATTCGCTGCTATTCTTTTAATGAAAACCCGATTCTTTTCAAGCGGCAACTTCCTTGCGGACTGAGACAGTGAGCCAAACAATTTTATTACTTTACTCCCAGGCAATAATACGCAGAGAGTAATAAAAGAGTATGTTAATTCTGCGTTTAAAGACTTTATATTAAAAAGATGCAATAAAGAAGCGAATGTCAGTCCAGCCTCTTAAGGAGTATCTCATTAACTCTCTCTATATATATTCCACGCAACAATCACCACACCAATTGTTGCTTCCATTTCGCCAAGTCCAGAAATCTGCACGACTCGCTATCTGTAAAAAATGGTCGGTAAACACGTTTTGAGCGCTGCTGCGCCGCAGAACGGCTCGTAATTCCCGCGCTCCAAAGCGACGCGTCAACCCTTCCGGGCACGCTGCGCTCACAAAATGCAATCGCAACGAAGGAATATCGCGTTGGCGCCAGTGTCCATTGTTTCGTAACAACCACTCGCGTATTAGCCGTCCGTGCCCGTTTTCTCCTAAGCATTAATAACAGATCCATCTACGTAACTGCGCGAGAGGGTCGCCATCGTCCAGCTTCTCTGCGCGCACGCGAATTTCGAAATGATGGAGCAGCGTAATCGCGCCCGCCGCGTATATCCCTCTGTAATCTTGTTCCGTTTCGCATCCATCACGACTGGTTAAAAGTACGTTTCCGATCGAACCACAGTCAGTCCGCGAGGCGACGTCGCGACCGTCAACCCTGGTACCCTCGAGGGCGCGTTATTTGAAGGCGATTCTCGAGACACCACATTCCCTACAGAGTTTCTGATCGACTGACGAACGCGTATATCAACCGAAGATAATTGGGACCATCGTTTACGACGATAAAACTAACCCTTGGAATATTTGCCGATCAGATACGCGATTTTCGCGCGAACGTCACGTTCGAACAGTTCGCCGCGCGGTGTTGACCGTGCGTTGTTTGACCAGACTCATGGTCGATAGATATCCGATCTATAATAGATGACCGGTCAGGCGAGAGTAATCATATAGCTGAACAAATAGTCGGACTGGAAAACAGACGGGCATACAAGGACGATGATACGTTTGCGAGCTCTGGTTTGTACCTTGTTGATGATTACAGAGAAATTGTATCCATCGTTGAGTGAAATAATTCGAACATCTGACCGCCTCTGATAAAATTGCACGCGGTGGTTTGTTGACGCGTAGCGATCGTAGAGAGGAAATGCATTGTTGTTAGTTTCAGTTTCGGATTCTTTTGTTGATAAATATATTTAATGTGTATAGCGTTACGTCTGGAAAGTGTTTATCTTGGTGTTGGCAAGCGCAGGTATCCCTGATGGTTCATA
Source organism: Xylocopa sonorina (assembly GCF_050948175.1). NCBI lineage: Eukaryota > Metazoa > Arthropoda > Insecta > Hymenoptera > Apidae > Xylocopa > Xylocopa sonorina. The sequence goes on along the minus strand of NC_135197.1, from coordinate 5,388,489 downwards.
AATCACAGGAAAGAAGAGAATTCGTGTATGGTGTCAGAAGGGAAGTTGCAAATTATTAAACTGATCGATTAATATCCCGTGTCCGTCCATAGAAAATCGCGTAACGCTCGAGGAGAAGGTAAACTCGAGCATCGGAGCGATGACCCTCGTTTGTTCTATGGAGGGTACGCGTCAAATAAATTGATTGACGGTCAGGCGAACGGGCACGTGCTGACAATGGGATGACGAGAGGGTGGTGGAAAATGTTGACAAGATGTCGTGGAAAAAACGGGCCGCACGGTGTCCCGGAAATTCCCGTTTCAAACGAGAAGACCGAGAGAGCCACGGTCGAAATAAAAAATCTAAAGCCTGAAAACGTCGTTGAGACCGTTGCTATTTGACGTCCGGGAAACAGAACGTTCCGACGCGCGAACCACCGCCAGTGTAAGGTCAAACGTCACAGATTCCGGTCTCTCACCGGTGAAAAAGTGTCAAATTGCGTTTTTAATCCCTCGTAAAATAATGTCAGCGATGAATTGCTCTACCGCGCTTTCGTTATCGTATGAACAGACGTGAAACAATGAAAAACTTCCATAACGTTTATCGGATATCTAAAACGTTTGAATAACCCGTGAATGCGTTTCGAATATTTATACTCCCATCGAACGAGATTTCGTTAAGCTAATAGTAAAGAAAAAGGGTAAAAGAATTACCAATTTTAACGAATATTTTTCGTTTTGATATTGCAGTGGGAAGACCAGCGTTTACAATCGTTGCACAAACACTTTCTCGCGAATGAAACGGCCGAAACGTTAAAGCAAGCTCTGCCCAGCTTCATAAACACCGCGAAGCCCGTTTTTCGAAACGTATCGAACAGGACAGGGAATACAGCACGGTGAAGCAGCCGAAGTGTACGAAACTGTTCGAAACAACGCGAAACTACGCGCATAAGCAACGAGTAGTATCGACGAACTCGAGCGGATTACCATAAACTCGATTAAATTTAATACAAGTTAAACAAGACGAACTCACTTGCGACAAGTAAAGACAAACAGGGCCGATCCTGGCTGGCCGATAAAAACTCGATGTCCCGTTTCTGTTTAGCCGAGGGAACAGCTTTCGCGGCGGACGGATAAGCGATCCGCGAGACACCACCGGATGGGAAATGGGAAAAAAGCGGTGTGACGAACCGTCGGGGCCATAACCGCCAAGTCACGAGGGAGCGGCGCTGCCACGACCACCGCCAGACAATTACCGATAGGGTGGCGAGCGGCGTCGCATGAAAAGTCGTAACCGCGTCGGCCGTGGCCCGCACACAGCCACCGCCCGCTCGAAACTCGGAATTCCAGCGTGGTTTATAAATAAAATTGGATGCGAAACGTCGCGGACGCCGGTGAAACATGGCCGGTCGTATATCTTCGAGAAAAGTAAGTACTGGTACGTGAGGCTCGCGTTCCGTCGACAAAAAACGGCCGAGTCCCTCGGCTCATGCTCGATCTCGCGTCACTTGTTGGTACCAATGAATATCGATGGACGGGAATTCTTGAACCTGGCGAACGGGAATGCCGAAGCGAGGAACGGCAGGTGCGATTTTTCTTACGACTAAAGGGCGAGGGTATATACAGTGCTGGACAAAAGTATTGGCACAGCATGATTGTTATGATAAAAATGCTTATAACTATGAAACAAATTGTTAAAAAGGAAAAATTTGTTTACACGTTTATTTATTTATTATTCTAGATTATTATTTAACAGAAACAGTAATATAAATAAAGTGATATGCGAAATAATAACAAAAACATATTTATTGAGCGTTTTAAGCATGGACAAAAGTATTGGCACATTATACAAAATTTAGTGTAGTTGTATCTCTCCGAAAAAAATCCGATTGTCACTTGATGGTATAGGTAGGGGATTCCCTGATAGTCATTTTTTCTAACAGTCATCCTTAAGTTCAGTCGATTAGCAACATAGGAAATATAACAAGCAACAATGTCAAGAAGAGGGAAAGAAACTACAAGTGAAGAGAGAAAAATAATATTAAATTTGCACAAAATGCGAAAATCTTATAGTGAAATAGCAAAAAGTGTTAATAGAAGTCGATTCACTATTAGAAGTGTCGTAAAACGATTTGAGAATCAATCAGATTTCAAAAGTAGGAATCGAAGTGGACGTCCCTCAAAGTTAACAGTTAGAGAAAAACGGAAAATTGTAAAGGAAGTGAAAATAAATTGTAAATTAAACTCATCACAACTTAGAGCAAAGTTAAATGAAGAAAATAAAAAAGAAGTAAGTTCGAAAACTATACGGAGAGTGTTAAAAGATGCGGGATATTCTGCGTGTGTCGCAAGAAGGAAACCATACATATCCAAGAAGAATCGGAAGATGAGAAAAGAATTTGCAAAAGAATTTATAAAAAAGGATCCCACATTCTGGAATAACGTATTATTTTCAGATGAAACTAAATTTAATATATTTAAATCAGATGGCAGAGTATTAGTTTGGAGAAAGCCAAATACGGAAATGGATCCACAACATTTACAAGCCACTGTGAAACATGGAGGAGGTGGAGTCATGGTATGGGGTTCCATTGCAGCGTCTGGGGTTGGCGAATTAGTATTCATAGATGAGATTATGGACAAATATGTATATTTAAATATATTAAAGGAAAATTTATTTAAAAGTGCTAATAAATTAAATCTCCCGCGTGATTTTTATTTTCAACAAGACCATGATCCAAAACATACTGCCTATATTGTACGACAATGGATCGTTTACAATACCGCACATACATTAAATACCCCACCCCAGAGTCCAGACATGAATCCCATCGAACATGTTTGGAATGAATTAGAAAAAAAAATTAGAAAATATAATATAACAAACAAAAACCAATTAAAAGCTATTATTTTACAAGAATGGAACAATATAGAGCCGGATTTTACAAAAAAATTGGTAACTTCAATGCCAAAACGATTGAAGGAAGTTATCATGAGGAATGGAGGGCCAACCAAATATTAATTTTTAATTTCTAAGTACTTTCAATCATTTGTGCCAATACTTTTGTCCATGCTTAAAACGCTCAATAAATATGTTTTTGTTATTATTTCGCATATCACTTTATTTATATTACTGTTTCTGTTAAATAATAATCTAGAATAATAAATAAATAAACGTGTAAACAAATTTTTCCTTTTTAACAATTTGTTTCATAGTTATAAGCATTTTTATCATAACAATCATGCTGTGCCAATACTTTTGTCCAGCACTGTATATATCTTGAGCTGCTGCTGCTGCTGCTGGAATTTGGTCCGCTGTATTAAAGCAGACAACCAAGGGGATGTATTGTTATCGCGGATGACTTTTAAGGAGATTACGCTTTTTGCAAACTCCCGAGAGCCACAACCTCGACGCAATGTAAGTGGGTGGCCATTCGTTATTTGAGAAATCAAATATTTACCAAGATATAAGTAGAAAGTAAAAGAAGCATCTTTGTTGATGGTAGTAAATAGTTCAAGTCGAGGGGCATCAAGCTCTGGTGCGTCTCAAAGGCAAAGGACGTAAGAAGTGAAAATAATTTATGACCGAGCTATTAGCGATTTAATTATAGATAAGATTTTGGACCGTGACAACAAAGCGTCCTCCTCGCTGCGTCAACCCCGTGAGCACCTGCGACGTGGAAGACTGGAAACGTGATCGTGCGATTTTTAGTGTTGTGGAATGCTGCATGCTTCTTTTTTTTTTAAACACCCACGATATCGATATTCGATGCATTCGTGTACAGAAATTGCGTTGAGTAAATACATAATTCGCAACGATATTTATTCCGCTCGTGAAAAATTGTCTCACGCCTCGTCTCAAGTTATTTAACAATGTTCGTGTTCTACGGACGTCATTTTGATACGCGATTTCCGGTACTTCGACGTTACAGATGAATTACGACACGCGGCCATTGATAAAATGCAAATATTGCTATCGAAAAATGCAGTGTCGCGGAGGGCAGCATAAATAGGTCAGGAAACTCCAAGGGGTCCTAGAATTCAAAGATATCATTTTAAATGTCTTGCGTCCGATACAAGTTTTATACATTTCCATTTTCCCTACTATTATAACGTTTCAAAATGACTATTCAGTGTAGCGATTTCGATATTTCGAATGAAACAAAACTCCTGTACGCGGTATAGAAATAAAAATTTGTTATTGCTTGAATTGGGCAAACAATAGGTCTACCATAACAATAAAACGTAAAACAATGCAAAAAATTACTGAATGAATGGCTGCGCGAAACATTTTATACAAATAAAAATTGTTGTTCCAACAAATAAAGGTAAAGAAGCAAACACACCGTCAATGTTTACTCAAAATGCGGTACAAAATGCAATAATCGATTATGAAATTAACAGACGCAAGTCTTCCGGCCCAGAAAGGATTCGGAGAAAACGAGCACGTCGATGAGCGTCTGCTATAATTACAGCGACCCTATAGGTTGTATTATTACTTCCAGAAATCCGTTCAGCCGCTTGTATACACAGGCAATTAAAAGTTAACCGAATAATGACGAGAAGGATCGAAATGAGCTGACCGTCGTTGCCCGCCTAAACAGAACAAACGAAAGGGATGAGAACCGACGTGGGGTATATCCGAAGTAGAAATCAAACTTTTAATGAATTCGCCTGGCTAAGGAGCAGTCACTTCTTACCGTGCAATCTCTTCATCTCGCGGTCAACCGAGCACAGCGTGGAAAAATCCAAACGCGTATTTCCACCCCTTAGGCGAGAGCTGCTTCTGTGGCTTCGGATTACCTTTTTTTTTTTTTTTTATTAAACTTCCTTTGGCCGTTCATTGAAATTTAAAAACCCAATGCGAAGCTTTCCAAGTGGCTATCAAAAGTAACAGAAATTATTATCGTTCGCGCAACCATTCGCCACGGAAAAGTTCGGGACGTTGAAGCGTATCGTAAAAAGTTGAAACAGATCTATTGTCGTTAAACTAACGAGAACGTGTTTGACAGAAGGCGAGCCAGAAGTTTGCTCGCGAGAAATTTCTATTGGACAGATTTCTTGCGCCGTGTATTTAGATATTCCCTCCTTAAAATAATTAAAGCAATCCGTTCCCGCAATCTTTGCGAACGACAAAGGTAGCGGTATTAAAAATGTCTTCGTAAATCATTCCGCAAAGAGTTTTTGTAGGACACAATTCCAGCAAGCTATTCTCACGGTAAGTTTATTGCCCCGCATTGTCTGCCGTATAAATGTCTTTCTACATTCTGCACTCCAGGACGGCGCCATTAAGTACCATTGGGCGGCCCTTTTCGCATCGCTTTCGCGTAAGAGCCACGAGAAGACTGTCCCATGGACTCGCGTTATAAGAGGGCTGCCTCCTTTCGAGTCCAATGTCGTGACAAACAGGCCGTTCAAAAACAAGCAGATGAAACTGAGCTAATATTGGAACGAGACACTCCTACCATCTTTACATCCACCGTGTATTCGATCGAAATTTTTCTCTTTTTTCTACCACTATCTGTTAATTTTCCTCCGTATCTCTCTTTAAAGAAGTACGCGTTTCTCCGTGATTCCACGGGAGGAGCTCGGAAAATTCCACAAGTAATGACGGAGATGGTAATCTCTTTTTGGTAGGAACACACTGTACACAGGAAACCTAGTGGGGTGGCTCGAAGTGTATTCTTAGCCAAGTTAATGGAACGGTTCCAAATGGGAATAGCCAGGCACTCAGTTTTTACGGTCGACACGCAACGACCGAGCGACCAGCGAAATTAAACACGGAATGTGCTGAAAGTGACAGAGCGAGGCAGGAGGAAAACAGCTCCAAGGATGTACTGGAATTAAGCCGCGTTCTATCTAGGGACTGCTCAGAAATATCGCTTCGCGAAGGAAGAATCATTCTACGCTCGTGGACTTTATAAACGTTACGTTGATTGTATGATGCGAGTCACGGTAGGGATGAATGAAATTACGTTCGAAATGAACGAACGTTATTCGTAGCTGAGCAAATGTTCCAGTTAATCGTGCCTGTTTGTGCAAAAGTGGCGCGTGAGTTGTTACAATTAGCGATGATGTATCGTTAATAATGATAATTGTACAGCACCAATTGGGATCACAGTTTTCGACGCGGATGATTCGCTGTACAATGCGCAATCGCCTCGTCCCTTATATCCCCTAATGAATCGACGAGAAATTATTTTATTTTCATTCCACTTAGTTTTATTTCACTTTATTCGCGCTTGCCCAGCGTGATATCTCTATTTTCCGCGTACCACGTTCATTACCGCGCCCCATCCCCGTGTACCGGTAGCCACTACATCGTTCTTCAGATTCCACGCATCGCAGGGCATCTTTTTAATAGGGAGAAGTACGAAATCGAGGAGTACCGGTTTCAAAGAGCTCTTCCACCTGGCCAGGATCATTAATTACTTCCGTGCGAGCACGGTTTATCGATCCAACGGAAGGGTTGACTTCGTGAAATGGAAGAAATATTTGCTGACAGGGCGGCGCAAAATATGGCGTCGAGCCGGAACCCTCGTAATTAATATCACCCTCTAGCGCCGCGCGCGAGGATTAATAGCCAGGCTTGACGGACAAAGCGGTAGGCAACGCGGCGCCAATTATCATCCGGGGAAACGATACAGTGGCCGTTCGTATTACGTCGATTTATACCATGTTGATTTCGCGTAATTCGACTTAACCGATGAACCATCGAGAAAGTTAATTCCACGAGCTACCCCCGGTACCATCGGACCCGTGGCCCGGCGCGGCTAATCGCGTTCAGCCGCGATCGAGAATACAGATTGCAGCTGCCATCGTGGATTCCAATTAAAAGTAGAACATTTCTACTCGGGATCGAATTAACATCCGCGCGGCTAATCAGTCGACGCGATACCTTATCCGACCGATCCCATTCCATCCACCTGGAATTTTTCCATTAACTTATGGAACTTATCTACTTTCATAGCACGGGTTCTACGTTAACTCAGTGAAACAGCCCGGCAAAAACGTTTAATTACGAACGAGACATTTTCCCGGTAGTACCGCGGAGGGCAACGAGCCTGCATAGACCGTGCACCTCCGACATTACGCCCAGGCACTGCTTTAATTTCGCGGGCCCCGGCCAAGATAGCTGCGCCGTCATTTCCTGACATTATCGCGCGTATATGCGAATCGCTGGCATTAATTTTAGGCGGCGCAGGTTAGAGCTCGATCGATGGTTCCCTAATCAAAGCGCAAGCAATTAACGTAAACAGTGGAGATTGAGGGCACTAAATCAGATCAGATGCTGGGTAATGCATCATTTACCATAGCACTGCCGCAGCAATTCTCTTTGACTGCTCCTCGCGATCTCGCATTTTCGGGTTAAAGGGATAAACGGCCGCGGGCGTGGAGAGCTTCCGCATCGATTCACCTTCCTTAAGGAATAAATACTCCCATCGCGTATCTTTCCGCTTGCAGGTTACGAAAACGTTTAACCTCGTTTTAACAAAATTCTTTGAAATTACATACTCTACCCTCACTATCATCTATGGAAGTAACATTCTTCGAAACAGATCTTTTTAACATATACAATTTTATGGCCTAACCAAACTCACAATATGTGTCAAAGCTTGGAATATAAACGCGTCCCTCTTCCCTCGTTCCTCTCACGTACCCCTCCGGCGGTTTAAAAGGAAAGCAGGAATATCCATAAGCTACCACTCTATTTATCACGGAGAAATTAAAGTAGCCTTAAGGAACGAGGTATACCGCGCGAAGTATATCAAACTCGAAGAGGAACGGACTCCGCGAAACTTTCAGACAAGAGACCAAGTTATCGCCGGGATAAAAGATTAATTTTTCTTGCTGTCGGATAAAATACTCTTCACGGCTTGCAGAAGAGCGAAGCGTGGTCGATATTGGAAACTCCCGTTCGCTGTTTTCCGCGAGGCGAATGAAACACGTTTATTTGCACGATCGTTCTTACTGACCCGTCAATCGGCTAAACAGGGAATTCAAATACCGCACCGTTCGAATCGCGTTTCAGACACCGGACACGAACAGTCCAAGTGCTTGTAGCCATCCAATAAGGAAACCATAACGCGACGTTAAAACGAAGCATCGAGACACACGCAAACGCGCTCCATCCCTGGTTGCATCCATGCAACCGAGTTCTCATTGCCTTTTGACGATGGCTCGGAATCGTCAACGTATCGCAGCCACTCTCAGGTTCCACCTTTGTTTCTGCTCTCGCTGGAATTTCCCCCTCGATACAGATTGGAACGAGAAATCTTGCGAGGATGAAAAAAGTTCGCAGCAGGCAGTCAAATGGAAGATTCAGTAGAATGAGACGGACCACGCTCACAGCCCTCCGTTAAGAAAATTGAAACTGTAACCGAGAATCACGATGCTTTCTCAAATGGTACGATAGTTGCTTTGGCCCAGAGGGTAGACAGTGGAACGTACTCGGTTTCTTCGACTCGACGTCGCGAAATATAAATTTCTTTTAGCTGCGTTTATAATTTTTATACGCCACTACAACCTGCCGAGGAAAAATGGGATATCTTCTTAAGCTAATTCGCGTTTATCGTATCATTAGTCGAGTTATCGTCTACTTTGAACGTGACAAATGAGTATACGAGCTTTGTGAGAGTTGGACGAATGGATATGTCCAAACTTTTGAAAAACGTGCTATACAGGTACAGCCCCGATTCTATTCTAATGGTACCATTAATCGAGCGGTAACTACATATTAATCTGAAACGCGTCAGCAACGAAAAGTTTTTACTTTTCGCTGAAACCAAGAGCCACGAAGAACATAGCCAGAAATAAAGGGGTATTGCGGTGAAATTGCAGTGACTTTGAAGCAGCGAAATAAGCGAGAGGATAAGGGACGGGTCCGGTTTATTAAGAGAACGAATGAGGTGGAGGAATGCGAGCGGTAGGAAAGAGAAAGGGTCAAAGTGGAAAGCAGCTTGCCTCGTGGGCTTTACTATCTCGTGACCCGTTTCGAAATTGCATTTGCCGCTCCGACAATAATTATTCTTGCCGTTTACCTGACCGGTCCAGCACGGTCTTCGCCAGGCAAGTGGCCCAACAGAATTAACGAACCTCCGCGACGACCGTTCTATCATATTATTCCCATACAGCCCCGTAATCACGTTCGAATTCAACGATTGTTGGCCACCGTTCTATCGGCAAACAAGCCGCGGCACCGTTGTCGATATCTCTCGTAACTCGGCCGGCCATTAAATGCACGTCAAAATCAAAACGGCCGAGAACTATCGACGCCTCGTTACAAACTGGAAACAATTTCTCGCGTGCACGCAAATTGCTTTCGCCAATTGTTGCGCGACGACCCCTTAACTGGCTGGTAACACCGACTCGAAACACAATCTCGAACGAGCATTGTGACGGAAAATAATGCATCGCTTTTGATTTCTCGCTTTGTTAAGCCCCGGAGACGTCGATTATTCGGGACGGCTATTTACCCCTGCGACGATTCATCGCTTCGTTCAATAATTCGAAACGTACCTATCCAGAGGCGTCGAATTCTAATAACGCTATATATCATTTCAATCTAATTTTCATTCGAAAATTTATTCGAACATTCATGGAATATCCGACAAACTTTATAAATAACGTTCCACCCAAGAGATTCACCCGTCAGATACAGTTCCCTACCCGAACGACGCATAGAATTCTCTCGTCGACGCTTCATTCAGCAGGGACAATAATTTGGTGGACCTATCGCGGCCCGTTCGCGAACAGGATTGTTTTACCGTGTCAGTAACTCGGCCAACATTCGCCAGTTACACCGTCGGCCTACTACAGGACCGGTTCTCTATCTGTTCTTTTCCACAATAGCGCCGCGAAAGTAGGAGGCGGGCGTCACAATCCGAAGAAATTTATTGCCCGACCTTCCGCCCCGTACGACCTACCATTCTCGCAAACCTCCACGGCCCGTTTCCCTGGAGCGACTTGCCCGTGAGTTTTCCGACACCGTAGAAAACTGACACCCGGTGTTATCTGCCGTGACAAAGGAATCCGCCAATGAACCGGACCGATCCTTCGATCGACTCCCCGATAACCCTTGCATTTTCACACCTCGAACGGTTTGCGCTGCTCCCTCGACCGTGCAACCACCGAACACACCCCAAATGTATACGCGATTCGAATCGTGGACGAGGATCCGTGGTATGTTTGATTTAATTAGAAACACAGGACTGCACGAATTATTGCGAGAATTATTTCAGAGAATTCAAAATGGTACAGCTGGTGTAACGAAGTCACAGTCGCTGTAGCATCCTGGATGGCCATCAGGAGTCGCGGGCGGTTTCCTTGCGAGTTTCCAAGGGTGGTAGCGGGTGGGTTGGGAAACGAGGGCGAGAAAAAGTGTCGGTGAGAGTCGCAGATAAACGTGGGAACGCGCGAGGGAGTCGAGGGACGAAAGAGAATAATACATGATGGAAGAGGCAGTCGCAGCGACGAGAGAAAAATGTTTACAGCTTATGACGGCGCCTCTGAGTGCGCGCTGGGGAGTTGGAATTGTTATTAGGTCGTGACGGCCAGCTCCGCCTGTCTATTCCTTCGGCATCAAGCAGTAAGAGTCTTATCGTCGCTAAGAGATCCTCGCGGAACGGAAAGGAGGCCAGCCTGATGTTTTTTCTGCTCGTGTTTCAAAACTTGTACCCCTCGAAACAATTCCTCGACGCCGTGGCCGTATTACCTCGCCGGACTTCGCGATGCCTTTAAGTAGAAAATAAACGAACGGGAAAGTTGTTTCGACGGCACCGTAATTCCGAATCCTCACCGTGGATTTCAATCTCGCTGTCCCAACGTTACGGCCGCGCGCTCCCGCTGAACGCCAGGATAAATAAAACTACGAGCGCGCCTCCTGGATTCCTTGTAAAACGGGCAACACGTTCCGTCTTTTACGCGCGGTTATCCGGCGCGATTGGATAAGCGTCGAAACGGGACGGTAACGGCGAACGGTACGAGCGACCGTGTCTCGATGGTAAACGAAAACGAGACGAAGAAACCGGCATAAAGCAAACTGCTAGATTGTTGAGAAAGGGTGCAGATCGACGACAGGCTCCTTTTTATCGTCGATATTCTCTTTCGCGAGAGGAATCTCCCACCCCCTCTCGTTCGCCACGGTTCGTTGCGCGTAAAATTGTTGACCTCGATGCTCGAAGGCTTCGATGAAATAAAAATTGATCCCACTCTTCTATCATTCTTGCAATAAATTATTTCTACTGTATCGACAAAAGTTAGTCGAAGTAAAAAGAATGGAAAGCTTCTCGTAAAAGCTCCATCGGCCGAACGAACATTTCCCTTCATTATGCTTGCATATTGCCGTCAGGGTGAAGCTTCGCGGCTCATTATCCAGGAAGCCACTTGATCAAAGGACGAAGGATAACACGCGAACGAGCCGGACCGCAGTATTTCAACAATTAATCGAGTTCCCGGAGGGTAGCGTGATAAACATTCTACAGCGGTGGTAGACACGGTCGCGGTAACTTATTATGAGATACTTAATTCAGGCAGGAGCGCTGTGCCAGGCCGTGGCAAAACGGACCAGCGCAATAAATCAAATGTAACGGTCGTAAGCAGCTTCCTGGAAAAATCTCGCCGTGCTCGGTTGCAGCCGGCTATATCGAGTTAACCTTTTTGCCGCGAAGATATATTTTCCAATTTCCGAATGACGTCGCCTTCGAGGGGGGAGGGGAGTGGGGGTGGGCTAAGATCTCGACGAGACCGGATAATAGAAACCACGTTTCTATATCCGCAGCTCGCTAAGAGCCACCCATTTAAGTCGCGAGCTCGAGGACCTCCGATATATCTTAGTTTTCCCTGAGTTTTACTTGGCCCGCACCGCCGCAGCCGCCGCAGGAAAAACCCGATTAAGATACAGCTCCTTGCCCGTTTTCTGGATAAACTAACCACCGGTCCTGTCCAAACATCTCTGTCGCCCCTCGAGAAGAATTCGACCCTGTCCCCTTCGAATAATTTCCCATTTAACTAGTCTCGCTCGAATTTCACCGGGCGAGGGCGTAGCAGCTAGACTCGGCGGTTGGTTAAGCTTCAAACAGAAAAAAAAGCGGTAATCACTTCTCGACGAGAACGAAACGGTACGTTCTGGCGAAAATTGAAGCCCCTTCTTTCAACTTTTATCGAATTTCACGAAATTCCTGAATGTACTCGGCAACCATCGGTTCTTCCGGCTGTTCGAATTAAAATTTGACTAGTCACACCGTCGGACAAAAGCGGATCGTTGAAGAATTTAATTATCGATCTGTACGAATAATTTCAACGGTGCACCCACGGCCTTGACACCGTTGGTGTTATTTTAATTAATCACGCGTGCACCGGTTCGCGCGCCATTTTTTCTGCGACACGCTCGTCGATACGATTACCAGGGGTTGGCGAAAACCGAGTTTCCATCGGGCCGGCCGAAAAATTCGCGAAATTTCGACCGTCCACCGTTTCGTTACGCTGGCACCGCGTTGCAATTAGAACGGGTTCGTCCTGCTCAATTATCGTGAACTTTTAATTAATGCCAACTACAGTGGCCCATTTCGAGAGCTGGCCCCTCTGCGCCGTGAAATTTGAATTTCAGCGTATCGCCGCAGAGCAATTATTTTTTTACCGAAATAAAACCGACTCGTCTTTAATTGACATCGCCAGATCATCGTTCCTGACATATGTCTTTGAAGAAAAATCCTGTAGGACACTTAACCATGGATCGAACAAATTCTCTGATGTTTCATAGGTCAACAAAACCCCATTAAAATTCATGGGGTCAGTTCCACGCGATATTACTCGACGGACGATTACTTTCGCGCAGCGACAGTTTCCAGTTTCAACGGAATGGCCGCGTTCGATTTTTTTCTCGCGCGATACGAAACAATTTATGCCCGTATGTAAACCGCGGTGACTTTCAGCGTTCTGTAATTGGAATTTACGAATGCCTTGGCCGAGCAATTAATTTTCGATGCAGTCGGGCAATTCGTTAAAGCCAGCTGCGGGCTGTTGACAACTTCGCAGTTTAGCAGCATCGTCAAAATTAGTATCCGCCTAGCCTCGGCACTTAAAATTTCATCTCGGTCACGTATGCCTGCTGGTCTTTGTTTCCCGCAATTATAATAGATCGAGCGGGGCCAAACGCGGCTATACACGACCCGATGGAAATTCAAATGGATCTTTCGCACAGGCTCGAAATAATATCACTCGGGGTGTATCGCGCGGGGCGGTGCTTCTGTTCCTGTTCAACCGGAGCACGGCGAACGTTCAAAATAATGGAGCAAAAACTGATTTCCAGTCGAGCGAAATGAACGGGCCGGGTTGAATTAATTGAAAGCTCGTGACTCTGAACTGTTCCGACAAAGCTTCGGGAGATAAACGGGAATTAAACGCTCGGAAGTGTTTAACTCTAATTTTCATAGTCAACGGGGAGCGTATTGTTTTCAGCGTCGACTTTTATTTTGCCATTAAAATTTTAACGCGATTAAGTAGTTGGATTCGAACGCGGTCATTTTTAGTGAAATTAATTTACGACTAACGAGCTATCGCGAGTCCTGAAATTCACCGTGGAACAAGTATTCATCCGGGAAACATAACTAGTAATTACGAGAAGGCCCGCGTGCGCGACGATTCAAGTGCAGATTATACGACACGCGGAAACATAACGGAATCAAAGCAGACAGTGGATACGCGGCAAGAAGTAGGTAAAGTGTCTCCAGATTAATTGGAAGTGCCGACATAAGTGACAGGAAACGCGGCTGGCGATGAGAATGAAAAGGCGCCGGGTGACACGATTTTCAAACTTGATGAAAGCCGAAGAGAACACGAGCGACAAGATGATAGAACGCCATGAGTAAATTTGTTGAAGCGGAATATTGAAGAACAGATCAATGCCGAAGAAGGAACGCTCGTCACGAAGCTGTCGAAGGGGAAATACAATATTTTCATCACGGTTGAACCGGAATTCGTGGATCCTTTAATTTCAGCCACGTGAACGAGACGAGCCTTTATTTTACTAAATTTTTGCCTATCAAATATTTCCAACCGCCTCCTTCTTTCCCCGTGAAAGTTTCATACAAATTCCACGAATATTTCTTTTTTCCCCGTTTGGCATTTTATTTTCCTTACCTTTTCCCCCGTATCGCTCGAGTTCATCTGCTTTTTCGATTTTTTAACTCCATTCGCCGGAGCACTCGAGCTCCCTTTGGTCCCATTTCGTTCGTGTACTTTTCATAAGCCCCAAATATACCGCGTCTACGAGGTCCAATATATTTTGAGTCTCGAGCTGTTATCGTACACACGCCAGGCCACCGTGGACGTGTTACCGAATAGGACAATGGCTAGCGTCGACCTGCAAATTCATTAATCTTAAAGATCAGATTCTCCTGAAACTTGACTCATCACATTTGACGGTCCGGACATCGCGAAGATCAGATACGCTTTATCTCCCGTTACAAATCTCATTAAAGTTACTTCTACCTGGTCCCATTATGTCGTCAAGGGTGTACTCGTTGGTAAGGCGCAGTATTGGCGAAGCATCCCTGACAGATGACGTATGAACGAGGATCCTTTGTACAACCTCGACGTGTCGTAACTACGATCCGACAGAGACATCTCTGATTAATCATCGAATAATAATCTCGGCCGGTTTATCGCTACTTAGTAAGCGCGCGAGGCCACTTACTTACCATGTAGCTCGATTATTTTAATCGGAAAGGCCATCTTCGATATTTATGCGGAGTATTTACAACACGCTCGCGTTCAATTATCGCGGGCATTATCGATTCCCCGATATTCCCTTACTTATAAGCTTGACGCGGCGCGCATGGTGGAACGTTAAACGTTCCAATTATAAATTCGCAGCCGCTTACGCGATGCCAATTTACCGTACGGTTTCGCGCACGCTTTTGCATCAATAAGTCCTCTTTTACGAGCTTGTTCTCAAGCGGCCGTTTATCGACCGCCCGAAATATATCGCGCCAGGCGATTAATGGGGTCGGGCGGTATTCGTTCGGAATTCAGTTTAAGGTAAATGCCGAACTTGCCAGGTATCTGGAGCAACATTTATTAAACGCATCGTTGACCGAATGCTGAATATGTAAATCGATGATTACCGTATCGCCAGGAACCAGTAACCATTTCACCCCGTCCTCTGTAACCCTGTTTCTCGTTTCAAGTAGACCGGGACAGTGACGCACGGGCGTGTCCGCTTTAACGCGGACACTATCTACTGTACGACGGGCCAAACAGCATCGATACTTCTCTAACGGTCCTACGATCACAGTACGCGATTCTGTGCTTAACGAGGTATTGATAAAATTGAAAGAAAAAAAAAGGAACGGAGAATATTTCGAGTTGTCAAGATCAATGTTGATCGATGGAGATTAGAAAATCGTAAGAGAGACAAACTGATATTCGAAAGTGGACCTACTCGATCTGAGGGACTCTTTTCTTTGAAAACAGATCGTTCCGTTTCCCCGTTCTCCGGTAGCCATGGATTTACCTTTCAAAAGCCTCGTCCGTTCGGATCTTCTGACGTTTACACTACTGCAACAGGAGAACCTGGCAAGAGTATCTGTACGCGTTACTCGTCAGACGTGCCGTTCGTATTACGCCCATTGGCGTAAAAATTTATTACGGAATTCTCAGACGTTTCCTCTGCTTCGCTCCGGAAGACTCTGGGGGATTAGCCGGAGACAATAAAGATGTCAGTTGTAATAACAACGGGTAGACGGGGGCTGGTGCCGGTGCAACGCGCGGAACGACTGCTTTACACGGACAGTTTCGAATAAAATGTCGAGGAACGAGATAGAACGTTGTTACGAGGGTCTGGCCAAATTGGTCGCGCTGGTCGTTAGAGCGCGATTTGACAATAAGGAGCTTTCATTTTCGCCGGTCTGATTGGAGATAATTGAAAAATACGAAGCGGACTGTTGCCAGCGAAACTCGCGTCGCAACGAAACGAAACGGAATTGTGATGGACGGTGTCCAGACACGAAACTGGCCTCGCTTCTAATGTTCTTGCGCGTCGATTCTGGCACCGGTACACGGTTGCTGTTCCGCGAACACCAATATTGGGTCACGAACGCAAACGAGTGTGCAAGTACGGATAGAACGGGATACATGGTGAACGCCACGCCGGGCAACTTCGCGTAACTCACCTCGTCCAGTCAGGAGTCCCATCAGACGCGTTGAAAAAAGACTTCCGCGAGGAAATGTTTTATGTCCTTTCGTGTAGCTGCAACAACGCGCGCTGGATTTGTCTCTGTTCGATTGAAATATTTCTGTCGCGGTCGTTCGTTATCTCCGTCGAGTTTACCGATGGCAGTGCTCGCTGTTCCCGCCTGACAATGTGTAAAACATCCTGTGCAGACGTGGACGACATTCGTTTAGTAATTATCGGGAAATAAATGTCACTGAAATTAATCTGAACATGATAACTGTCCTAATAATTTTTCCGGAGGACGCGTATACGTGTAGACGTATCGTCCAGCATCGAAAGGGGTTGGCGATCGTCAGAGTAAATGTAAATTTACTTTACCGGGTTGAACATGAAATTCGATCGATAACCATCCGCGCCACGTACGCCCGATGATCGTTCATTAACGAGCAATAGCCTTAAATTGCCAAGATCGATTTAGGTCGCGAGTTTGGCACGGTCTCGATCAGTTTCGGTGAACGTTCTCGCGGGCATGGCGCTTCATCAAGCGAATAAAGTGGGACCATGTAAACCTCAACCGTATCACCCAACCGCGGCACGTCACACCTATCTTCCCACGGAACGTATTTCTCCGTGGCAGCGGAAAAGCCCTTCTATCGCGGGCTTTCCGTGTACGCGCACGTGCACGGTATCGAGGAACACGTGTCCGTGAATTACGTGACGTTTTGTTCACGACAACGAGGCCAGCAAGTTTTTATTTACCAAACAAAAATAAAAATAAGAGAAGAAAGATGGATAACTCTTGCTCTCGCATTTTATTTTGGCTCTCGTAACTGGAATCGCGATCACCCAAGAACACGCGTGGCCCTCAAGGAGAAACAGCTCGCGCAATATTCAGAGGAAAAACAAGGAACATAGCAAGGGAATTTAACGAATCATGTGGAAACGGTGAAAGAGAAGCGTTTATACCGATGACACCCTAATTATCGGAAAAGTCGACGGCAGGATCCATGCCTGAAAGTAATCTCGCGGATTATGGCCGATGACACGGAGGAGCGAGCGTGAAAAAGGTCGATGGGCACGTGATTAAAAAAGCGGCAAGGCGGGCGTGATGTGTAGAGAGCCAGGGTGATCCCTCTCACCGGAAGTAATGCCATAAAATATTCATGAGCGATTTTCCGAATCGGACGACAGGAATCGAGGACGCGGAGCAGGCGCGCGATGCGCTTACACACAATTCGCGCGGAAACTGCGGCGTTTTATTTATACCCGCTTTTCACCGGTTAATTCGCGGCCCCCACGTGCTTGTCTGTCCAGCCTGACCTACCTTTTATTCCCATTCATCGTGCCGCCCCCCTGGCCGCTCCTCATTGAATCTACCCCGTGCTTTATTTCACCGAGATAGCGCCGACGCGGCTTGGCGCGTTCACGCTGTCCGCGTCCGCTCGGCCACGCGTGCATCCACCCACACGTTACCAAGAAAAACGAGGCCCGTCCGCAATCGTTATCAAGACTGGTCCGGGTGCACGCGCGCCTCGCCTCGCCTCGCCTCGCTCGTTATCTGCTCGTTCACCCTCCTGACACAGTGCGTCGAGCCCCAAGGGCGGCGCGTCGACGACCAGGGGGATAAACGGAAGTGTCTCTGAATGTTAATTACCGAAACTGATGAAATTACCGCGGAGCGACGTCGCTCTGTCGCGTAAATATGGCAAATGGACCGGGCTCCTTTGATAACGGACAAAGAGGGCCTGGCGAAATTCCGGCAACAAAATCGTGGACGTAATTTCGCGGAGGTCTCGCAGGGGGAATTCGTTTGCCAGGAAAAAAGAAGCGAGAGGGCGAAGATTAACGAGGTTACCGCGTGGAAGTTTTTATTGCTGGGTACATCATCGGGGTGAATAATCGAGTCGAAAAAGTAGCGGATCGAGCTGTGCTGCGCCGTGGAGAGGTATTTCTAATATTTCGTTCGGATACGGATTGCAACGGAGTGTTCGTCGGAACGTAAATTATCGCTTGGTTACATTATTTGCGTTAATCGCGCGGATGTGCGCGTTTGAACGGAGAGAATACCGGTCAGGGGAATCGCGGTATCTCTGCGCTTCGCCAACCAGCGCGCGAGGCGAAAAAATGCGGGAAACAAGTGGAAAATATCGTGGTCGAGTGGCGAAACGTTACAAACGAAAATGTGCGGGACACGGTACGGAAATTATCACCAGCATGGAGACTCGCGTTGGCCATTGTGAATTTTTCGCGCGATTTAGAATTCCGTGCCGGGGTCTTCGATCGTGCGTTGCCCACTCGCGGCCAAGTTTTTTAACGTGGCATTAAAAAAATATATCGCCGCTCGTTGGGAAGAAAAATATTATTCGTCGTCGCGCAGCTGGAAACGATAAAAATTTCTATTTTCGTTCTTCTCGTTCTAAAAACATCGGGTGGAGCTCTGCCAGTGTAAATGTTTCCAAGTTACACCCGACAACGATTGCGCGCTCGCCTCGTTATAAATGATCATCATCGAATGCGTGGTTTCTTGTAAACGTGTGCGTAACTGGACGCTGGTTGCTTGAGCGTGTGCGAAAGGGAACAACGTCGCTTGGTATCCATAGTATCTTGAATTAAAGCCTCGAGTGGCGTCGATAAATGTATGGTCAGACAAAGCGAGGTAGAAACGGACGTACAGCGAGGATCGAATCAGCGCTCGCGGTACGCTCGGAAAATAGCATTCCTCCTTCAACGGGATATAAGCAGCGTCCGATATCACGTGAATATTATCAGAAAATTATAATCTGCCTGATAACGAATGTAAATCACGCGCGCGTGATTAACTGTTTCCGGGTGAAATTCGAACAAAATCGTCCAACTAATTTCGCGGATATTTAAGGGGAATTTATTTAACGGAAAATGGGAGTCGATTTGTTTTCGCAAGTATATGAAAATTTATCGAATTTACCAAATAACGCGGAAACTGTTCTCGCTTACGTACGTCTCTCACTGGCCGCACAAATGGACTCACGTATGGTGTTATGCGCATATTGGAAAGACATTTGACGAAGCTTAAGGGATTCACGGCATTGTGAGGACGTTTTCTATGACTCGAGAATAGAAGAGGAAGCCTTAAACCGAATGGGAATGCTATAAATATTCGTCGCGTGTTGCTGCGACTCTATAGATGCATCTTCACTGCGTACAAAGAGCTCGATGAAAAGTAATAAAAACGATCGTCTATTTCTCGTCCAATTCTTCTAACTTCTAATGATTTCTTACACATTGATAGCGTAAGATCGTGTAGAAATCAAGATGAGAATAAGATCACTGTGAAACTTAAAAAGCAGAAGCGAAGTTGAGCAATACGCTGTTGAATCGAAGAACAGATCGCTTCGCTGTAACCTAATTTCGCTTTCACAGGTTGAATAAAGTAACGGTAAGGTAAGACGAATATCTATCCTCCGTATTATAAATCTCCCTGTCGATGAACACAGGGATTCTATTCCAGAGATTTGATACTCGAAAAAGGGACGGTGATAAACCGGAAAGAGGTACAATGATCGCGAACAGAAAGATGGAAACCCTTGTGTGGCCCTCGGGAAAAGATTCTCCCGCGAAACGTCTTCTCGAGAGATGGCACCGCATCAAAGAACAGGTACATCAATTATTCACCGAATAACAGACAAACTGGCTACTGGTTGGCTCCCAATGGGAGATCCCTGACACTCTACACGCCCCTAAATCTCAATTTCCCCCTGGGGTTAACCATGGTCCATACGTGCCGAATTAGCGCGCGAACCTTTCAGCGTCCCAGCCTACGGGCATTAATGCAAATATTCCGAACAGGCTGATACCGAAACGTTGAAAACTATCGCACGATAATCATACAATTCCCTATTTAATATGTACCCACATCCATTATCCCATTTGCGAAACGATAGTTAATGTTCGCGTAAAATATTGCATTGAACCTGTTTATACCGATCTGGACGAGATATTTCTGTAACGTTTTGCGTATTCCGGTCATTTTAATAAAACCAATATCGCATCGCGTGATATCGACTGATAAATCAAACATCGTTGCCGTTCTTCCTTCCATAAATTGAAGATCAGCAGAACTTCCATTTCCGGACTTCGCGGGAGCGAGGACGTCGGATTTTACGAGCACAGCCATCCAGCAGCTTTCGCATCATCAACGTGCAACCCATTCCATAGCGTCGTATTTGTCAGCCGCCCATGGTTTAGGAAGCTTCGCGATATACGAAAGAGATACATATTTACGTGCATTATGTACGCGATACAAGAGAGCAGCCTTTCTTTTCTACGCGATATTCTCGTGCCACTGTTCGACGCGTTATACGTTCTCCGATAGTTTCGAGTCCCCGGGAAAATAGGTCTGTAACGAGAACCGTCGAAATTGGTGGATACGAACACCAGTTTGCGCTGCAACGTCCCGACAATTTCGTCGTTACACCGTCCGTCAGTGCGGAACGAGGCAGAATTTTATTTTCTTTAAAAAAAGAAAACGCCAGTATCGAGAATGAGTGCGTCATTCGATTATAAACTGGCCATCGAGTGCCATTAAAAGTCCAAAGAAACTGTAGGCTCGGGGAGAGGTTTCAATAACGCAGACAACTTTTCCGTGAAAATAAATCGAGGGACGAGGAGAATGGCCGGCCACGTTGGGGAATAAAAAGAATCGCTCTTCAGATATTTCTTTCTGAAGTGTTGTCGTCAATTTGGACCTTTATTAAAAAGTTCTCGAACACTCGAGCGGCGCGGCGAGTCGGGGAATGGCGGCGGGAAACTAACAGCTTCTTCGTCATAACCAGAATCTTCGCCATGTGTCACTTTCAGTCGGGGAAATTCTGACGGGCGAGAAAAAAACATTTTCGCGACAGGCACGTACGCGTGATTGATCGCGTGACTTTGTCGTTTTTATGACAGTCAGTTCATAAATGGACAGCGATTTAAAAGCATCGTATCGATCACTTTCCATGCTCTCGCTCTATTTTCATTCGATGCGTCTAAAAAAAAAAAAGACATGGTTAACAGCATTAGAAAGAACGTGTCTCGGTCTGTATTTCATCTATGTTTCAACCGAGCAGTCACCTCGCTCTTCATTAATTCCGTCGGCGTTAGAGGTGGGAAAAAAAGACGGAAACTTCCATGAATCTAATTAAAGCTCGAACTAGGAGATCTTGTCCCTATGAATATTCAAATCAATCGAGCAGACGTTAAACTAGATTCAATTCTATTCAATTTTCAAATTAGAATAACTTTTCCAATTTATCCGGGTCGCTTTTGTAGTTTAAAAACGTCGTTGTACGTCTGATCGGAAAATTCCCGTCTTCGCTTCAGGTGCTGTCTGTTCGCGCGCGCATTTATCCGTTTCATGGCTCCGCTACGTGAACAGAAAGATCGAACAGTGACGAACGACTCGTCGTTTCGACGCAGATGTGTCTGGCTGTCGTTCCAACGAGCCATGAAAAGAACCGTGGTACGATTTTCAGAAACATATACCATTTAAATTGGCGTACTCCTGTCGCCAACGAACTTTACGCGCGGAACGATCTCGATACTTTGGCTGACCTATTCCAGCAGCCGCGCAAATTGCAAGTCTTTTAGAGGCCTCTTCGTTGAATAATTCAGCGACGGTTAATGAACACTCCGAGGGAGAAAGAACATCAGCTCTCCACCCCTTTACTCTGGCAAAGGCATTCTTCCCGTAAGCATCGTGAAATAACTAGATTCGTTATTGTATTTCCGATAGGTGTACTCGCCGTTTTATTCCATCACTTATATTTCCTTCAGCTTTTACGACGCTTTCATTGTTTGCGCGAGTATTAACGAGAGATTCGAATTTATCTGCGTATTAATTAAATTCATTTTCACGTAAGCACATGTTATTCTTCCCCTTCTATAAACTGGATAAAATACGATGCTCGCTTTTGAGTACCGTGCAGACTTGTTCGAGAGGCATCGATAAACCACCATCGACGACATAAATGTTATTTCGATATTCGAGATCGTTATCCCGGCGAACCAACCAGAGGATTTACGAACGTTTCTATTTGTTCCCCGCCATTCTTTCCGTCTCGTGAAAAAAAAAAAAAATAAAAAGATTAAACGACCGATACCAGATCGCGAGATATCTCGTTAGAAATAACGAAAGGGTTAATGAACGGCCGACACGAGCCAAAGCTAAAAGCAGCATAAAACAGGAATTTCCCACGTTTCCTGCCGCCGACGTTCTCCCATTTCCCTTCGCTTCGAAAACAGAAAATAAAAAACCGTAGAGGAGGGTCGAGATTATGATCAACGAACATGATGCGTCTATTTACGACTCGCATGAATCGCATTGTTCACAGCCAGCTGCATAGGTGGTAATACGCGTCCCGGTCCATTATCCACCGTGTAACTCGAATACGGATTCCGTAGTGCGTTATAACCGGCGCGGCCGCGGTTATAAACCGCGCTCTGAATATTTATCTACGACTATTGGAAAATAAACGCGCGCCTACGAAAGCGACTACTCCCGCAGGCGCTGAAAGCGCCGCGCGACGCGCACAACGATGGGCTCGAATCGTATCGTAATTCCCGTTTTATTTTTGAAGTAACCACGTGACGTCCACGCGCTCCAATTTTTGGCGGCTATTATTAAGCGCGGATTTTTTTACAGTCGCTGAAAACTGTTCACCGCTCTTTTTCACCAACGCGGTGCTCCTTCAGAGTTGTCATTTCTGTTTTAATATATCTTTGTCATGAATCTTCCTCGACTGCAAGAAGTTACTACGTCAAGCAATATTCTTGGTTTCTAAAATAAAAAGAAGCATTACTCGAGTAGGCGATCTATGAACCATTCCACCCTGGAAAGGAGTGTGTAACGTCGAGAGGCATCATCGGAGCTCGGGGTAGATTTCTCGCCGATGAAATTTCACCATCTAACGCAGCAGCGTACCAATTACAGGCAACGACATGCCTGTTAGAGCGAAGGGGTAACGTCGATAGCTTGAATCTCGAAATTCATCCCTATAGGCGTAACGGTGAAACATTAGGTTCCCGTGGCGCAGGAACCGGTAGTGTCTACTGGGCGCACTTTACATGGGAATGCGACAGCAGTTCGCAGCGTTTGACACTCGCGGGATTGTAATTCACCCTCTCGCGTTTCAGAGCGCCGAGTTTCATGGATTATACCCGGAAACCCCTAATTGCTGGTACATCGCGAAAGCAAAATCCGAGGCGGGAATGCGCGGAGCGAATCGCTGGTGGAAGAGAAGGGTCAGCCGAATCTAATATCCCAGGCTCGTAAAGCATTTTTCCTCCTTGTTTTAGTAAAAAGTAACGACGAGACGGTGGTGGCGTCTAAGGAGGGTTCGCAACAGGGGGATGATGTACGATCGCTACGAGTTAAGCTTTCAACGGGATTCCAGCCGTCTTGCTGTTACGCAAATATACCATTTTCGGGCCCCTCTACCGACGATCCTAAAATAAATCGAGCAAGCGTGCAGGTGAAATTGTATGTTACGCCCGGGCGTGCATCCCCCTCGCAATCTCCGACGGCGTTATCCATAATTTAGAAAATCTCCATAAACCAGTGGCTAGTCCGAGGTTCGTCAGCGCTACGTGCGGCGTATAAGTAATTCAGCATTGTGTTTAGCATCGTATTATCTGGTAAACTTAATATACGAGTAAATATTATCCCTCGACGAATTTCCGAGAGAATAATAACGAACAGGTATCTCATTAACATTTCTTCCGTTATATCTATTACGATTTATCTGCCGATCGTCAGGAATTCGTGATACCATTCGAACGATCCTGTTCAGCTGTATCATTTTTTAATCGATTATGGCAAGAGGCAGTGCGAGCAGAGTGGAACGGGGCAACGGACGACACGATGAGAAATGTCCCCTGCCTCGAATCGTAGATAAATCATAGCAGAGACAATATCGAGCGGCGCTTTAATCATTGACACGTGCGCGACAACTACTGAACTCGATGCTTTCCAGTTCGCCGAGTAAACTTCCCTGGTGAACGCGCGACGGGGTCCTTGGACATATTGTCCGCGCAGACGGCGGTGGAATTTGCCGAACAACAATCCGGGAACGTACGAAATTTCGCGCTGACAGATGGCTCATCGTTTTGGGACCGCGTTAATAGCGAGAGCGTGCACCCTCGTTACTTAGACGGTTGCTGCGCGCTTTGTTCTAGCCGATAAACAGGGTCTCACCTCAGAAACGAACAGGACCGCTCAAATTTCCGGCTGGTTCCGACCGGCTACCATTGTACCCAGCCACGGGACTCGATGACGAAGATCAATGTTGTCGAAGACAGTGATTTATACGGGTCCGTGGAGGTCCGACGTAATTGTTCCAGCGTCGAAATGTCGGCAGACGCTTCGACGAATGGTTAAACGACCGATTCTTTATGACGAGCACAATATTTTTCGTTCGACCGGTGAGATGAATTGAAATAGGTCGCCTCGTTGAAAAACTCCCGCTGCTCAATCAAGCAGCTCGGTCCAGAAAGTGGAGCCGTAGGGTTGCTCGCTGAGCCGCGTGTGTCTGTGATACAAGAATGAATAAAACTCTGTACGAGGGTTTCGAGAGTGTACCGGGTGTCACGCTGGAAGTCGTATGAATTGTTTACCCGTCAACTGCGTTAAACGATTTCTACGAACGAAACGAAGCGTCTAGGGGAAACAATCGATGCACGCCTTTATCGCGCTGAGAAATTAAAATATAAAAAGTTGTTGTTATCTCCAACGATTTAAGAGAAAGCCATTAATATTTGGAGAAGAATACCCTATGTGTATGTAGGGAGAGGAAAGTAGTGGATGGCTAACGGAATGATGATGTATTTCGTGAAAAAGAGCACAACGTGTTTGTCGCCGTCGACGGTAGCACAGGATACGAATACAGCTGAATGTTAGCTAGAGCTTGAACTCCCCTGTGCTCGTAGAACAGCCCATCCGGAAAATATACCCGTTGCTATACGAAGCGCTATACTGTTTATCTCAAAAGACGCGACAAAAGTGATTAATGTTTTCTTAATGCTAAGAGAAATGTTTAACTCTAAGATTTCGTTGCGTACATTTGAATTGGTTCGTTATTGCACTTGTGGATAGAATAAAAAATATAGCGCAAGCCTCTGTCGATGGAGGATCGGAAACGTCGCCTCGAAGAAACTTTTGAACGCACCAGTACCGTTTCTCACGTCCCTGCCATTTGTACATAAACACAGGGCGCAGAGTGTAGGTGGGAAAGGAACGACAGTGACATTTTGCCGGAATTTTTCGAGATAGATGAAACAACGCGAGGCGAGAAAGAGTTGATTTAACAAAGATGAAAGGGTAAGAAATGGCGGAGATGAAAAGACTCGGCGACGCTCGCGACGCATCCGGAATACGTCTCAGCTTCTTAATTTCATCACGTCCGAGAGGTGAGCGCCGCCGAGGATAGTTTTCGCGATATACTTTCACTTTGTGCCGTCCAGGTTCGAATTAGAAGAAAGTTAAGCGAAGCCTTTCTTATTCTGCTCCGTTGTTTCGACATAAGAATTCGTTTTTACCGGGACGACGCTGAAAAATTCGAGTCGCTACGAAGCAATTCCTTTCTTTAGTAGTTGAAGCGAACGCTGCGCGTTAATTAAGAACTACTTCTATTTCTTTCAGAATTCACATTTTTTTTCGAACGATAGAATCTTTAAATTGACTAAAAAAGCGTATACTTTTTAACAGATGTTATGACAAAGGTGCGACAAAATTATTAGCACCATGGTCGAGCATTCCGCCAACTCAAGATCGATGCGCGACAATCGAGTCAACTCTGATCCCAACTGTGCGACCATTGTTCACGATGGCCCTTGTCTGAATAAAAACTTTCGTCTAGCAGGGATTAAGTTGGGTAATGACTATTGATCGAGTAATCGATCAGACGCCTATCAGCCGCAAAAGTTCGTGGACGCGTCCTGAACCGTATGCAAGAACGGATCCACCCCTGATATGGGGCGTGTCGAAATCCAGTAGTAATATTCTCGCACCCATTCGATAGATGAAATGTTGCTATCATGACATCTTCATTTATTGCGTTCGCCATTGTGATTGGCAATGACAGATGGGAGTTATTAGTATTAGTTACTCTCGATAATTGTGAATGGGAACTAACGCCAAGAACTGGAAGTTTGCGAGTAGAACTTTGGTATGAAAATGAACGTAAAAACCTCAGTAAAAAGTATTATATCGTCAAACGGACAGATTAGTTACTGTTTATCGAAGTTTCACTCATGCTCCAATTAATGAAATTTATTTTACGGAGACACAACCATTGTGTAACATCGGGGAAAAGTAAATAGCTGGTATGTAAGCAGTGAAATTACAAACACTAAATATCGCACGCAACTAATTAGTAAATATGTAAATAAAAGCGGCGATGAGAGCATGATAATAACGTTTGTTATCGAATTATGTTGATGATAAATATACGCTGTCGTGTACACACAGAGACGGGCGTGAAGCTTGTTTCTATTTTATTTAAAAAATTTAATGGAACCCTGCGTCAATAAGGACGGGCATATTATCGATTGATGCACGCGCATCGCTGTATTTTACTTTCTAATTAAACAAATATGCAAACAAAACGGTACAACGATGTAATTCAATAATTATATCGAGAGGCGGATGATCGTACCGTCTAAATTTGTATCCATAATTACGAGCGTAAAATGAGAGGCAAGACAGCGAATTTCTCTGGGATAGTAGTAATAATCTAT
Organism: Xylocopa sonorina; assembly: GCF_050948175.1. Lineage (NCBI taxonomy): Eukaryota > Metazoa > Arthropoda > Insecta > Hymenoptera > Apidae > Xylocopa > Xylocopa sonorina. The sequence goes on along the minus strand of NC_135197.1, from coordinate 5,361,585 downwards.
TTTATCGAACCTATCAATTTTCAGATTGAAATCGTCAACGAGCCCACTCCGATGAAACTCGTATTGCCTGGATGTATTACATATTACAAATGCCATATATCAATTGCCCTCTCGGGCCATATGCGCAAACGCTATTACAGAAGTAACGTAACTGGGTATACGTATTTCATTTATGTATTAAACACAGATTGTTTGCGAGGTGAACAATTGGTTCGTCGTGCGCGCGTATATTCATGTCCGTTCGCGAACCTCCTATTGTTCGACTATTTCCAATTAAATTATACGCGAGCCAATCGCGGCGGATCGAGTGCGTAAAATACGTAGGCTCATTTCATCTGGCAGAATCGGGAGCGTTCGTGCACCCGTACCAACTTGCCTGTTCCCATCCTCGATAAAGACTCGTGTTTCCGGTAATTAATTCGAGATGACGTGTTTTGCACTCTCCATCGACCATTCTCGACGGGGAGAAACTCGACGACGACAAAACTAGCCCGCCACTGAATCGTGCGATGAGAGATGCTCGAGTGTTTCGCGACCAACGCAACCGTATCGAAAATCAATGCGTCATAAATGTATTATCGAGTGAATTGCTTCCGATTTAATGCCCGGTGATTTTATTAGCCCGTAACTCGTACGAAACAGCCGCTCCTTCTATCAAGATCGCGTTATCTCCTTAGCGAACCTTGGTCCGGGCGTTTATCATTCGAAACGAAAGATTCGTCCTTTTTTTTTTAGGAATTAGAAGGATTACAAGTTTCGACAGAGTTGAACGAAGCTGTAACATTCCAGCAGGATCCGGTTTAACCGTGGAAAAACCGTGGTGGGTGAAAAATATCTAACAATTTTTCGAGGGAAGTGAAAAATTCAATGTAGAAGAGTTAACATTTTAATCTACGGATTTTGAAGCTTACAGAATTGTTTGCGCGCGATGAATCTACACGTGCGTTAGAACGGTGATTCGCGGAACAAATCATTCGCGGTGGAGGGAATACAGAACGGATCGCGTGTACACGTTTTTCTGTATCACCCGTATCACGGGGATCTTCCCTCGCGAAGAATCTACTAAGTGGTTGGAAACGGGCGTTACGTCAAGGAAAGATAAGCCGCTTAATTTCGAACGAGATTAGTTTGGACGTTCAATCTCCTATATCGCCTTCTCTTTGTCACGTAACGGCGCCAGTATTCCCGGCTGAGGTTAATCTCGGGATTAATCCAGAAACGAACTTTCGCAGTGCCATTTTTCCACGGCAGCTCATATTTCCAATTTATATCGCCGATTACACGTATTCTTCCTCGCGAACCAAAGTTCCTTTCCCATTTCGCTCGCGAAAAAGATAGGAACGAGTGCTACACCAAAATGAAACGCTGGTCCAACGGTCGTAAACTTAAATTTCCTACGCTGCGTTCGATTCTCGTTATATTAACGTTCGTGCTAAATTAAAAGTTCATATTTCTACCGAATATTATCAGACAGCGATGCAAGCGCGCGATTTAAACGCGGGTCGATCGTTGTGCAAGCCAGTATCTGATAATGTGAAATAATCGGAAGAAATCAGTCGGGTGTCGTAATGATTATCGTAACGATTCCGCGTTACAACGATGCGATTCGATCCCGGATACTTGAATAATTTGCCATGCAATTTCACGTCGCCTTCGATAATCCGATATCTGGCATGGCTTGCAGAGTCCATAAATTAAGCAACAAATTCGATTTGTGCTCTTTGGTAATCCCTTCATTGCCATGCGAGAGACTTCGATCGTTATAACTTTGCCAGCGATACGGAACATGATGTATGGTGTGGCAATACAGACAGATTTTCAGCGATAAATATAATTCGATCCGCAGGGTGCTCTCGATAGCGTTCGCCATCGAGAAACAATCTTCTCTTCGCAGAGAGAAATCAATTCGTCGCGTACTTCACGGCTCCCTGGTTTTTTCACGAACAAGAAGCTACGGAATGACAAATGCTCCCTGGAGCTAAGTCGAGCCATTTAACCGCGTTCCTTTGTCGGCGCAAGTAAGCAAAATCCGACTGTAAGAAACGCAGGAGCAGCTGACAAGTGTCGCGAATTCGTAAACGCGCATCCCTAACGCTTGCTGTTTCTAAGGAGTAACTAAAAAAAGGTGTGTTACAGTTTATACGTATATGTACGAGCAGTAAGGTCGAGCTTTAGAATGGCTAAAAAACAGTGACATTCCTATTTTTCAGCGAATTAACTTATCTACGCGAAACAGGCGTAAAATGCATGCATGAAATATTGCTCAGATTGAAAAGTATGCGTTATTCGCCGCGCTGCGCGTTCAAATAATCTTCCCCGTCCGTTCCCCTCGACGAACTATTTTTCTTCGCGAATATAAAACGCACCAGCGAAAACTGCAACCGTTTCTATTTTGTCGACGAGCGTAGGAGAAGCAATTTTAACGAAACGGCTGGAAAATCAGCGCGCGTTCCCCTCGTGAGACTTTCAATGGATATTTCCCCCGCCGATTTTTTAACCTTCCGCTTTCATTGAAATATACAATTGAAAAGAGCGCAACAAACGAGCCTTTTCACAAACCGCCACCCTCTGCCCCCGTTACTCTTTCCGTGTTCCCTGTTATTTAACATACCGCGCGTAAATTTCGTCCACCTCCCTCGGGCTTTCGCCCCGTTTCGTCCTCGAGGACTCGCGGAACCGACTCGTCTCCACGCACGCACATTTTCGTATCTTCGCGTCGAAGCTACGTTTTCGTGCTCATAATACGTGATCAGGGTCGTGAAAAGCTAGATTTACACCTGAAAGCGAACGAATCCCGCCCTCCCCTCGACATCTCGAGGGTGACGAATAATAACGAGTGTCGAGAAAAAAGGTCGAGAGCGCGGAAGGGGTGTTTCTCGGCGTGGGAATCGTGTCGATAAATTTACGATAAACCATCGACGACGCGGGTACCAACCAACCGTTCGCAATTTCCTGAAACTGCCGGCGATATTTTCGTGGATGTCCGTATTCTTTTTTCAACAGGAATTGCAAAGCAGACGTAAAACCGTCGCCGACGGGTTATGGCTTAATAGGACCGCTTTGTGCTTGTCGCGAAGGGGGAAGCAGAAAAAAGAAAGAAAAAAAAAAGAAAAAAAAACGGGGGATGGTGGAAAACACAGCCGTGTTTCAGTGTTGGGGCGAGCACGGTGACGAGCAAAAACGAGAACGAAACGTCGGGGTCGATAGCTTGGTTATCGTATCGCGGACAAGCGTTGGCGAAAAAATTCGCGATGGGGATAAATTGGAGGAAAGCAATCGAGTGTAATTGCACGATGTACGTGTAAGAAAAAAAAATGCGCGTAACGCCGTGCAAAAAGGGGAATGGGCCAAGAGGAAAATAGTAAACCCGTCGCAGGATGAAAAAGAAAGTTCGCTTAAGATGGACGGTATAATCGAGCAAAGTGGTTCCACTCTGGTAATCTGATTAAGCGATTCTTTCTGCGCCCGTAAACGTAGTAGCCGAAAGCTGCGGGGTCATTTTCTAAACGAATAAAACAAACGTAAAGAAGCTCTGGATCATCGAAGAGTACATAAGAAAATAAATTCAACGAGACTTAATGGACTACAACTATGTTTTAGTACCGGTTGCGTAAACACCGGCCATGTTTTCCAAGTAAACAAAGTGCTAGACCTCTCGTTCCTCGTCTATTTCGATAGCTTCCGTTATCGTGCACGAACTTGGACTGCTTCAAAGTCGCACCGTGGAAGTTCCTTCGTATATTTCTTCTTTCTTGTTTTGATGTTCCATTTAGGACGCATGAAAGTGACGCAGCGATCGTCGAGAATAAAACAAACAGCTTCTATCTCTGTTACTATTACAAATTCTAAGAAATTCTGCGCTAACTTCTCCATTTCTTACAAGTATACGTTTCTTTATATTAATGTACGTCGTAAAACATTATTCAACAGCTTCGAGAATTACATTCTTGCTTCTCGATCGAAACTTTTCGCGATTCCTGCCAGGCATCGCATCGTCTAACGATGGTATATCTGTCGCGCGAATTAGGAGGCAGAGAGAGAGAGAGAGAGAGATGAAATGGAACTTCAATTACCGAGGTTCGCGATAGAGAGTGGGTGTTCGAAGGAGAGCCAATCGATGTCGAGGCTCGTCAGCAATCAGCCATCGGTGTACACGAGTCCGGGTTACTGGGGCATGGCGTAACGTTACGAGCGGAGGTGAAGCCAAAAAACTTGCGTTTGCGATCACGAAGCTAGCGAGCAATCGCGGAACTCCGTTCCGTCTTCTCCAGCACCGGTTATTCCCGTTACAGTTACGAAACGACCCGTCACGCGGCAAGTTAAAACAATTACGTTACTTCCGTACAACAGACGAAACGGTTTCTTTAATCCATTTACTCAATGCCACGCGAAAGCATTCGAACGTTCATATCTGCAGCTTTTGACAAGTGAGATGCGTATACATATTCGATCGCAGTGTTTAAAACAATGTCTGACAGCCTACGACGACGAGAATGTCGCAATATGATCAATCTTCATCCATTGTACATTCATCGAAACCACAGACGCAGTATTGTACGAAACGTCATCAGAGATATTACAATTCTGAAACGTTAAAGACAAACGAGGTCGAGTACCTCTCCGCGAGCTAGTAGTATATACGCAAGTCGCGGTCAGCCACTCAAATTTGTCGACAGCCCGCTCTTTTTACGGATTAACCACTGACTCGACGAAAGGTTACTGCACACTGCTCCCATCCGTGGTGTAAACAGGTTTACGGTCGCCGTAAAACAAAGCCAAGGGACGCACTCGCAATAAAGAGAATAATATTCTTACCTCTTGTCGTCGTGGAAAATTCGCGGGAAAGCAAGCTACTACAGGGACGCCCTCTTCGCCGCCATCGCCTCTAAACCACCCCTACAACTGGCACTGTGGACGCAGAGACCGGCGAACGCCGACATCGTCGAGCGACACGGGAACCTCGATGGCGATGCCAGGAACACGTCACGTCGAAGCATTGACAGGCTTTAAGCGTCGCGATTCGCACGACGCAATTCTAACTGCAACCGAATGGACGCGCGACGACATGTCGCTCGTGACTGGCGCGAACACGATCTTGACACAGGACGGAATCATGAGGAACGAAAGGGAAATAGGACGTCGACCTTGTTCGCGGGCGCGACCACGGAAACTGAGAGAGTCGAGCGGTCGTCACGTTGATCGTGTGCGCGTTAATCGCAAATGGCGAAAATCGACGAATTTACACGAACACGCGAAGCTTCCTTGATACACGTAATACGCACGACCGCGGGAAGTACATAAACTGACAGCGGACGCTCGTCGACTGATTGTCGAGCGTCGAATGTTATCGCCGCTCTCGTTGATCGAAAACACCGGTTGCGCGTAGCTCAATTTCCTGGAAATTTTCTGAGACAAGAAAATGCTTGCTTCGTTTATTTTCGACGACCCCCGTTCGCGTTTTTACGCGACGGTCGACCGGATACGTGTACGAGTCGAGGGTGAGTCGCGTGCCACGAGGTTCAGTGAACGGGTGTATATACTTGTGGACGAAGATTTCAGAGGAAACGCTATTTAAAATCTTAGGATGTAATTGCGAATATAATATAGGATATTTCAGACTTTATGCATAAAAGTATGCGTGTGCGTGTATGTGTGTGCAATGTAGAAAAAGCAACGATATACTGTATATAATAAAGTAACCTATCAATTCCCACTCGATTACAGTGAATTGTTCCTTCATTTAAGAGAGTATTTAGTCCTGTATATTCGATTAAAATGTCTTAGTTAATAGATTATAATTATCGTATAGAGCGTTGTAGTGCGAAAGCGAATAGGACGTAGATGATTTCGAATTCAAGAGATTCGACATCAACTCACCAGGTTATGTACACAGAACTGAATATTGATGAACCCATACTGGCCAAGCCCAATACAGAGTATCTTAAACCCTTGCAACTCGATACAAGCACACAGAGCACACGACAGCAGCAAACCTTACACTTAATACGATACAGATCACCCCGGTGACCACTGGAATCGAATATCGACATCGGAGTCGCGAACCCGATGCATTTGCATTTGCATTCATGGAATTCGATTCACCGAATTATGCGCTCATTGAACGCGATACGACCATCGTCTCCGATCGATTAGAGCTCCGTGGAAACGGTGAACGCGGTCCAAGGATCTCGAAAAATGGGAATAATTAATGGAACCACCGCGATCCTTGCATTTCCCGTATTTTTAAAACCCACTCGCAGTGTGAAATGCATATTCAAAATATCTAAATATTAATAAAACGTAAATGATTGTTCGTGCTAATTTGATACCTATTTCGCATTTAATTTGAAAATATTGGAGTTTAATCATTTTTCCGATATATCCAGTCAATTTTCCGGATTGCGTTACCTTTAATTGCGTGCTCTGTTTGTGCCTCCGCCGCCTCCCTTTTATTTATTAATTATTTTATACCAAGCAATAATTACACGAAATGAAATTACGATTTTCGTGGAAATTAAATTTATTCGTAACGCTACAAACTTTGGAAATCGATTACGGGATCCTTGATGTTTTTGTCACGATTAATACCGAATTTCCCTTTAAAGGGGGAACATTCGACACCAAATTCGAGATTAAATACCATCGACACCGTTGAACCCCCAAATTAATCGATCGAATAAAAACGATACTCCCTCGTTTCGAAATACTGCGACATCCCCCGAACCTGTACGTACAATTTAGACATTGCGCCGAAGAAGCACACAGTACCTTCCGATACACGCATAAATATGCATACGTGTACGCACGTTTGTGCATATCAGAGTCTGTGTACCCACTTAGGTGTAACGATAGTTGTATGCATATCCATGGGTGTGTGCATCCGTGTAACCGTTTGCGTAGCTCATTCGGGTCGATGCTGATTACTTGATTCGCTTGCAATTAGCGAAATAACGATAGCCGATCTCGCGCAAATAATATGGGACGGGGTAACGATATACATGGCGGACGTAAAATCTATCCTCGTTTACTCCGTAATCACTCCATCGATTCCTATCATCCGCGATGTCGTAGGAATTGTAATGTCGTGAGAATTCTGGCTCCTCGGAGGAATCGACGTCCCTATCCACTCTAACCAATATAGATCTCTCGACAAATGTACACACGATTTATCTGCGCACGTTGAGGCGAATGAAGCGGCGTGAACGCGCCGGAAATAGAGAGCACGCTCTACGTTCGTAGTAATACTGGCAATCGATAACCACGTAGGTGCAGTACGTTGTCGTTGAAGAAATCCAAAGTAAAATGGCCGTGTGTGTTGGGAATAGAGTCACGTACCGAGTCCTGCCTCCTTTTGGCGGTAGGAAATTGGAAAATTGTGGAAAGGATTAATGGATGGCTGGCGCGTGGATCAAAAGGTGGCTTATCCGCTTTCGGCTAAATTTCACCGTTTTATTAAGAAAAATTGATCGACGCCGAACGGATCTTTCATCGTCCCGCGCCGTTACGCTCGGCAATCTCGTTGAAACCGTGGTAAAATAAATACGATAGCGTACACACGGTGGAATGTCTGTTTCGCTACTGCATATAATGAATATTTTTCCGTTGAAGTATTTTCAGCCGGGTAACCGCTATTTCGCTTTCCCCGCGAATAAAACGCGAAAAACTTTTCGGCGTAACGTAGCTGAAATCCTGCCTCTGACATTCGTCAATTATTTCTTTCCATTGTCGATGAAAATATACAACACCGGTAGCTAACAACCCACTCAAAATATGGGAAAAAATTTTCGCCTGTTCGCCAGGCTCTGTCCCGGGTTCCATTCATATTTTTCAATCTACAACCGGCGGCCGATTCTCCGCTAACGAACACGAAAAAATATATAAATGACACCTGTTCGTCCGCGAGCTACAAAATCTCGTCAAAAAGCTTAACAAGACGAATTTTTCTATCGTCCCCGGGAACGAATCGTTACAACAATGTTTCTACAAAAAACAGGATGACCCTTTGTAATTGTTACCATACGTTCGCGCACGAAGTACACAAAAAAGAACCGAAGAAAAAATCGAAGTACAGAAGCGACGTATAGGAACGAATGGCCTCTCGTGATCTTCTCGATACAAAAGAATACCTTGCGAGCGAAATCAAAGATCAAGTACAATCGTCCCGTTTCTCGTTTAGCTTGTTTGGATGATCTTCGAACCGCTTGAACAGCCGTTGTACACTCGATGCGAGGGTGAATCAGAAACGACGCACGGGCCCGACCTGGTTGCAGCGTGCGAGGGATGCAGTTCGCCGTGCATCAAGCTCTCCTTCCCGATCGACAAGGCCGACGATAGAACTACTTGCAGCTACTCGACGGAACGCGCACAAGGATGAGGGGATGCAGACGCGCGGGCACAGGGTAAATCGAGTGAATGCACTGTACAGGTGGTGAACAGTAAGTGCAGGCGGTACGCTGCATGCCTATAAACACGGAAGCCCGATCCGTTTCGGTTACGCACGGAACATTGGTGGAATTGCGCACAAGGCGGTGGGTTTCGACGTTGAATCCTCGTGGGAACGATGAAACGCGTTTAACGATTACCCTGTCGTCCCTTTGACCGCTTCCTCCGGGAGCAACCGGAGTCGCACCCACGGCTGGTAAAACGTGCCGTCATGGACTCATTTCTATGCGATCATCAGTCGTATCGCTCTGTGTAAAACGGGATAATTCAACGTAATCGTGGACGGTCTGCAGCAAGAAAAATAGGGAATCTTTTTTCCTTCGTTACTTCTATGGAAGCATTCGACGCGCGCGCTGCAATCATCGTGGCAGTTTGCTGTAACGTGGAGCAAAGAAGTGGAGGATTTCAGAGAATTAGCTTTCATGGATTCAGCTTTTATCGTTTCTATTAGTCGGGGAAGTTAAGTACGAATTGTTGCCTCTTCAGAGAACCTTTTAAGTATCTTGCTAAGATTGTGGTTAATTCCGTTTAGAAATCTGATATACAACAGTGGAACAGACAGTTTTCCTCTAATTGAATGATATTTTAATCAGCCAGAAAGTGTTTCTATTCGAAACGCTGTCGTGAGTTAAAGATGAATCGTTTCGTCGATTATATTACCATAAAAATTGTCCACGCCACGAGTCAACGTGGCGTGTTATGCTGTTTTCCAGCCATCAAATTTATGCGTCCGCAATGAACCGCGAAGATAACACTCGAGTCATATAAAGTTAACAGAGGCCGGAAGAAGCGAGCTGCGAAGGGGGGTGGAAGCGCGATTCCAGCCCCGTCAAAAGCAGCAAGTCGATGAATATTTAAAGCATCAGCGGTTAAGCCGAGCCATCGTCGACGCAGTTGAACGAGAGCACCGTCGCTATAGATAGGTGCAGCAAAACGATGGAACACCTCCGCGAGAATCCTCTTTCTATGCCTAGCACGTTCGTCCGCTTGTTTGCAGCTTTACCGCTCTTTCGAAACGAAGAACCGTGGCGATACGGTTGCGAGTTCGCTCTCTGACTTCCCCGTCCGAGGACACCGTGCCAAGGGACCCGGGGAAGGTCGAGCCGGATGGCGAAAGGATTTGAATAAATTATTTGTCGACGTAAATCTAAATCCTCGGCGACCCATTTCCCGCGTCCCCCATCGCGATCGAGCGGCGGGCATTGGCGCACGCCCGATCGCTCCCGGAATCGTTCCACCGGTTTCGATCAGTATTGCGCCTTTTGACGGTGAACGACGCCTTTTACGCGACAGATATATCATTCGCCATTGACGCGGAAGTCAAATCGTCGATGGAACGACGGTTCGACGTAAGCGCGTCGGTGATACATCGCGATGGAAACGCGCGCGGAAGATGGATGGGATCGCATAAATACCAGCCTCCGCCTGACAACTTAAAAACAACAAGAAAAGTTCCGTTGCGTTTCGCGCGCGCGTTTCGTCCAATCGATGGGAGAGAAAGAACGTCGAATCGAGGATATAGCCTGTGCGTTGGATGAGAAAAGTTGGGAAAGTAATCTACGCGAACGGCGGGGACCATTCTTGTAAATGTTACAGACGACTCGATGAGAGAGAGGGAAAAAGAGGGAGGGAGAAAGAGCGAGAGGACCATTCTTGAACTTTTCGAATGCAAAATAAGACGATTTTCAAGAACAATTTTTCCCGAACATAAACGTTCGTTCTTAAGTAAATTGCAGCAGCCCGATTCGAAGACGGCTTGCGCATTCGGAATGTATATATATAAGACTGGGGTATATAGCGAAAGCCGTCGATTCATCGATTTCTTGGTCGTCCTAAAGCATCGGCACCGTCCTACACCGAGGCATACCGGAAACCTCCGTACACAGAGACGAAGATCGGGTGGAGCGAGTTCCTTCCTCGAATCGTTCGGCTCTTAACCCACCTCAAACCTTTCCGCCTGACCACTTTCATCCCAATAAACAAGGTAACCTGTAGCCTCGCGCAGAACAAGAGCCTCCCAGCATTTTACAATTAATCGCTCGACAATATAGAGAAAAATGTTTAATCATCCCTTTTATACTACTCACATTTGTTTCTACACGAGAAAGTTAATGGACGAAACAGATCTGTTTCTCATTCGACGCTTCTTTTCTACGCTTGTACAAAGTACGTGATTCAGCTGAAAATTCATAAATGTTGAGTGATAAACGCGAGTTAGAAGGAATACAAGCTGGGAGGTCTAGTAAAGAGGAGGCGTTTGATTTTGGTTCTATTGGTGAAATGATCGTGGCAAACATAGGGGCGTCGGTGGCAGACCAATTTCATGGCGACATCAGCCGTGAATCACGGGCCGTTTGGGGATACTTGAACGGCTATATCGAGATGCACGGAGAGAGGTATGCCATCCGCGTCCAGGTGCGGACACCGCATGTAGACCGGCTAGACGATTGTACACACCGCGAAACCTGGCAATCCGCTGAATAATTGCTCAATTCCATGCGTAATCATGCTACTTCCTGCGCGTTACCCTACCCTCGTGCTCCGTCTGCCTTACACCACCGTCTGTCTATCTCCCAATAGGGATATAATCCCATTTAAGCCGGTTATAAGCATATCGCAGCACGAAGTGTAGCGCATTGTGAACATGGAACCCTTCTCTACAGCTTCGAAGACCGCGCGTCCTTTAACCTGCCCCTTGCGCGCTTTCCGGAATTTCTACGTAACCAGACGATTTCATTCGTCAAGCTTCCCTGATATCGAACTGCCCCGCTCATAAATTAATTCGCACCGTGGACCATCCGCGACTTCCACTGTTTCGCTCGGTCGTATATTTTACGCGAGATGAATTACGAGTCGCGAAGCGGAGCTCGCGGAACGATCCGCTGGGAGGGAAGTCGAGCGAACCTGCGACTGCAAGCGGTAAATCGTTCCAAGTAGCGGAGAACCCCCCATGATTTCTTATTTGAACAAGAAGATTGAAGTCCTCGCGCAAATATTCCCAATACACGCGACGAATCTCTATACTGATTGCACGGTAAACTGTCGATAGGTCCTTAACTCGCGTCGAAAGGGTGCGACAAGAGTATTTGGGGTGTGACGTTCGAACGGATCGTCCAGATATTGTATGTCGTCTACACACCGTAGAATGGATAACGCGCTCAACTTTTGATGAGGTACGATGACGCCACATTATGCTACGGCTGCTCGATCAAAGGACACCCAGCGGTATGCTCGCTGTCCGTTCGATTATCATTCTCACTTTTCCATCACTTTCACGTACGTCGAATAACGCTCGAACATGTTAACCGTGACCCGCGGCATTGTTCCCGCAGCACTTTGTCATTCACGCATCTGGTGTTCGAGTAAGTCGCGTTAACAACAAAATCGGAGCCCTCATCGATTGCACCGCGATTAAAAGTGAAATTGGTTCGATCTTCGTCGGAAGTTCTGCAAGACTTTTACGCGTCTCCTGTCGTCGTAAATCGAAAAAAAATAAAGGATAAGAAATATGTGAAATATACCAGTTCGTTGAAAACGCTTCTCGTCGTAATCCAAAAGATAGGAGGTGCCGTAACGTTTCTGTACCCAGCAAGATGGTCGAAACTACGATCGTTTACAACTTTGAGAAACGATACTGCAACCGAGCGGATATTTGCAGCTTCTGCTGGGAAATATGTAACCCGCGCGCGGAATACGTCCGACCGAACGCGTCGTCCGAACGTAACGCTATCGTTTTATTACAGGGGGAGGAAAACCGTTTTCAACGGTCGCGCGTCGCATCGATTTATCGGCGGCGGAGTTAGCGACCGTGTCGATTCGATCGTAAGTTGAAGCCAAATTATACAATGGACCGTGCTCCTCGTGCATGTCCCGTCCGCCGAGGTCAACGAAACGTTATTGGTAGCCGAAAGTTCGCGCGCTGTTCAAATCGTAACTCGTTTTATCCCCGTTCGTTTCGATTCCGCGACGTGTCACCGCGGCAACTTTCGGACGGCCCTGCCCCGTTTACATGCAAACGATGGATTAATAAAACGTCCAGCGGGGAAAATTGCACCGTCCGCGCGGGGGATCTACGTCTTGAAAACGCGCCCGTAGTCGCACGTGTCGCGCGAATCGATAATACGCGTCGGGGAGGGTCGGGAGCATGCAAATACGTGGAACAACTAAAGTCAAACTAGCTTGGGTCGGCTGGAAATTCGATTACCGGGATATTTCGCAGCATCTGCTTCGGCAAAAACTTTCCAACCGGGAATGGAACGTGTCCCGTTGTTCAATGATTAGTGTTTCTTGCGTCGCCGGATGGTAAACGCTGGTACGCCGCCGACAAAGTTCGAGTGGGCGAAAAAATGGCCTCAGGATGAGACTGTGAAAGGTACACACTCGAAACCGTGGAACGGGAGCTCGATGGATCTAGACGACAGGAATGTTCCGCTGGAACAAACCGCATTCAGTTTTGTAATACCGTCCTCTGTTTTACACCAGCGACAACGTGTCGCATTTTCATAATAAACACCGGATTAATTGCTTTTTAATTAGCCCTACACCCTCTGGTTGATCAGCGCGATGCGTCCGCGTTAAGCCCTCGTTTTATCAGCACGCTATTGACCCCGTTAATTCTGTAGGTGCGGCCGTTTGGCGCGCGTTAAATATCAGGATTGATAGAAGGCAATATCTGCGACGATACCAGGGGGACGCGAACAAAAGTTACGGGATTCGGTTTTACGGTCTTGCTCGGATAACTTAGCACGCCATCAACGAGCTGATGCGTCGCTGGAACATCCTTTACGGCGGTTACGGCCGACAACCGATGCATTCGATTTACAAACAGGCACAGCGTACCGTGTTATTGGACACGTTCCCTATCTGTACCCATTATTCGTCACGCGTGCACGCGGTGCACGAGCTGTAAATTATACCACCCGTATAATGTCAGCCTGGACCCCTAAATCGAATCAAAATCTCACGTACCGACGATTGCTGGCCACCGTCTACGGGTATTCATCTATGCCAGAGCACCGTCGAACGTCAGCCACCGTTTATCTCATTTGACTGAATTCGTGCTCGAAAAACCTGCCACTCGACGCACGCTTATCTACTGAAACGCTCTTCTCTTTTCTTTCTACTGCAAACAACCAGTTTCTTCTTCTTTTCTTTTTTATAGTTAAAGTTTAATTAAATTTAGAATGTTTAATCTATAGACTCTTCAAGAGCTATTGTCGCACAAGTGATATTACTTTACTGAAATCCGTATCTAGATGTTCAATATGAAAATTCATATCTGAAAATCTTGAGGTCTGCAGATTTAGGTATAAGACCAGAGTCTTATTCATCACGATTGTCCCTCCTCGTTTCGTACAGAAATAGGACAGCCTTCGCATACCCAAGTTATATTCACATCCCCAAGACTGAAGACTCGGTACACGTCCAGCAAGAGTATTTCATTATTCTTTTTATTCCGAGCATAGAATAGTCCATCCGTGCGACAAATGCACGTTTATAGCGCTGTCTTGGGAGCAATAAGGGCACGCTGCTGTTAAGCTGATTCTATTGTAAGCAAAAGATTAACAGCGTTCCGCCGTACCATTAATCATACGATCGTACATGGTGCAATAAGCAATTTTCCCGAGATTATGGTTAATGTCACGATTAAATGGATTACCATATTCGAAATGAAAATTCATTTCATCGTCACCGTTCGAACCGAGGCAATTTCCGCTCAAAGCAGGCTCGACAATAAGCGAGCCGATCGCCAGAGGAAATCGCGCCCCCCTTTTCTTACCGGGTACTCCCAGTCCATTAGCCAATAGCTGACTTAATGCTCGAATCATTCGATTACAGGGTGTCGAGACTTTTTCCGCCGTTTTCACCGTGAAAGTTTCAAGTTCCGCTTCGCGATTAAGTTAAAATGCAATTTTCCTGTCTAAGCTCTCCCTCTCGCCCACCCCCCGTGAACCCTCGGCCCGCCTTCTATCTTGTACAGCCGTTCCGTTCCTTTTTTTCGTCCGCCCGCGCCAGCTTTCCATCTTTCCCCGTTGCACTGATTCAAAGAGAAAGAGAAATCGAGAAAATAAAGACGAACGGGGGCAGGCACGGGCCGGGAACTTTTCGCTGCGAACCGGTAATCCGCGCCGATGCGACGCTGATTATTCTTTTATTTGACGGAACCAGGCCACGAGGGGACTTCGTGGTCGCGAGTAGATGGGGGACAATCAGGCCTCGTCGAATGAAAAAGTTGCGTCAGTGCCGCGGGTTACGGGAAATTGCGTGGCTGGCCATGAATATACAAATTGAATTCTCGTCCCGTGCTCGTCGACGGCTCCTTTGACGCGTACCGAAGAACTCGAACTCGGACGCGATAACGCTCGCCCCGTCAACGAACTTGCCCAATTTATCGGAAAATGACAGGGAATTTCAACTTCCGTTCGTCACGATTAAACGATAAATCTAATTTTAATGTAATATCCGATAGCTCGCGGAACGCAATAACGGGACGGAGAAAATCGGGCGGAATTCAAAGCGTGGATGCTGTCCGTCGTATCCTCTGGAGAAGTTAAAAAAGTGAAATCGTCTCAGAGGGACGGGGCGGACAAGAGGGCAGAGTAGGATTTACGAGCGCGATATTAATATGGACACTCGGTGTTGTCTCTTGGGTCGAAAATGTAATAGAGACAGGGGGGTGGCTCGCGCCTCGCGAAGGAAAGAAACGGAGGGAAAAGGAACGGGCAGCGGCGAAGAACACCAACACACCAGCGATGGAAGCGAGAGAGGGCGGAGGCGAGAGACTTTTTTACTGGACGAAGTGACGTGAAATAAAATAATGAGGAGGTGAAAAGGAAAAAATGAAAGCTCTTCGGATGAATGATACGGTTCACGTCTCAGCCGCACACCTTGGGACCCATTACGTTCTTATTACCCGCGATAGCTGGCCGGCTCTGGGCATTGTTGCTATTTTACGAACGCGTCGACTGCCGGGGTAACTGCACGGTTAAATACTTGCTAAAGAGATTTCGAAACCGGCAAATAATGTAATATTCAGAAAGGGTGCAGAAAGGGTTGCAAAGCGGGCTCGCGTGTAATTATTTACGCTCGTGTACCAGTCGCAAACAATGAATATTCAACGTGGTACAGGCGAATTAGCGAAGGTTCCGATACGTAACGTTAATGAGGACGCGTAGCACAGAGCTGGGGCGCTCGAGGGAAAAAAGGGGGACGAAGCAGCGAGACGAAGCCGAATCGGACGGACGCCTCCACTCCAGGTTTCCAAATTGCAAAACAACGTTCGATAAAATTCGACCAGTAACAGAGGAACTATTATTCAACGTTCAAATTGCTTTTGTGCGACCAATGAACTTCCATATATTGAAAATTACGATGCATACGTCACATCGACGAATGTCCACATCTGATACTATTTACGCGAATCTTAACCCGCGATGGATTTGGGAACCGACCAATTTCCATGCACTGTTACAACTTGGTACATCAGAATCATTAACCAATCATTCCGTCCGGACGACCAGCGTGCTTGTTTAGTCGTGAAAAGCGTATCGTCGGTTATGGAATGAACCGCGGGGTGATTCGTCCGTCTGATCAACGTTTCGATGCGCTCGCATCGAACGCACACTGTCGCCGCTTATTAACCACAGTCGACTAACGTCCGTGCGAGTTGCGCCCATTTTTCCCGCTGATCACCCGTTGCGTTTCCCATCGGGACAACCGATCGTGGATCGACGGGCGAGAGACCCGGCTCTGTGGTCGTAGTTCAAGTGGAAATTCAATATATCGAGTGCCTCGCCCTCCCGCCCTTTCTCTCTTTCCCGCGCGCCATTTCACCCTTTTTTAGCCCCCAGTCCACTTCTATCGGGATGAGTGCCGCGTGGTATATACGTTGTGTACAGTATCCACGCACCCGGTATTGTGCAGAAGTCACGCTCCGCTTTATTGAAAAGCCGCCTTCTCTCTAGCGAATGGGCCGTGCCACAACGGAAATTGCAGGTGAATTCTTTGTGAACAGTTGCTCGGGACCGCCTACGGTCGTCGCGTGTACAGGGTATTCTGGCGCCGGAACTTTTTCAGGACCGCGTGAAAGGGTGAATGAATGGACTTGGGAGGCGCGCGAGCGCGCGCGCGCGTTTGATTGAAACAGGTGTACGTCGCTGCACCCGAAACATTTTCCATAGGCGAATCCGTACGATCGTGGTAGGAGGGAAAAGGGGAAGAAACAGCGAATGAGGAGGTCCATCGAAACGAAGCGCGGAGCGTTTCGGAAGTGGAGGCTGTCGAGCTTTTCAATTGCGAACTTGAAAATCTCGCATTTATGGAGGACTCGAGTGGGCGACAACGCGAGGAATGCGCGTGTAATACGTAGAAATATGGAAAACGCTCGAAGCGTGCGTTATGATATTTAAAAGACGAAATAAGTCACTATTCAGACCCGATTTCTCTGTAGAAAAATGTGAATCTGTATAAACACTCGCGGACTCGTAATTCTTATAATTATAGGATAAAGAACGAGTGTACTTTTTAATTGGACAGTAGAGGACTTGTGTCTCAGTAAATGTGAAAACTGAGAACGAGTGCTCTGGACTCTAGACTGGATATACTGTGAATAGCAAAGTGACTCGAAAGAGGAAAAGCTCAACGAAAGTAAAGGTGCACGATGCGTGTTTATTACGCCATTTTTTTTTTCTCCCTCAAGAAACAGGTTCCCTTTGTCCAGCTATCTAGATAAAAAGTAAAAAGTGATTAACTCGAATTCCGTTCATTTTACATGCAAAACGCTCTAATTAATCTGTGAAATATTCAGCTCGCAGCGTGGATGTCGTATCAGGTCGGCACGGCGACGCTTTATCGGAAACGCCTAATGAAAATGGAATTCCAACTGCATTTTTTATACGTGACTGCGAAAATGAATGCGATAGCGCAGTCACGCAGCCTGTCAAAGGGAAACCCGGATGGCATTTAATTAATTTTCCTTCTCCTAAGAATCGTGCATAAAATGCTATTGACTCGTTCCATTCCGAGCCACCTGGGCCAAATGAAATTATAACCTCGAAAATAATGGGATCCGTTTCCGTTTTCGGGTATGCCCGCTCAAAATTGAATTATTCAGCAAATAGGGGTGAAATCTCAACGATACCGGAATGAATTTTCATTAGGCGATTTATTATACCGTATACGATATTTTTGATTTTCTGTTTCAATCGAAGCGAATAGAAACGGGATACATGATTAATGAATACGTGCATTCTCTATACATCGCTCGAAATTTCGGAAAGATAAAATTTTATGTTATTTCAGAGTGTTTTACGGTATCACCGAAATTTTAATCTTAATAATACAAAATAGGGATAATTCGTTCCGTATTTTATAATTTAATGTATCGTAATTTATAACTCGAGTGATATAAACAATACGCGATCTACGACTTAAAGTTAGTGCAGGGATAGAGACTGATAAAATCTGATCCAGTTGTACTCGTTAACGCTCTCAGGTTCGAATTATTATCTTAATAGAATCGATCAGAATAATGGAACGTTTAACTGCAATAAACGGTTCCTTTTATTCTTCACCGTGGAAGCGTGAATGTTCGTCAGTAATTACTGGATTACGACACGATCATTGTATCATGACAGTAGTGACTAAGAGTGGTATAGCGGTCGTGAATGTTGGATCTAACGGATACCAAATAGCTGGTGGCTACGTTCGAATGACATTAAAATTTCGTCAAGTTTCAATAATCTGCCGCTAATTCGACAGCCGTGATATCAATACTCCTAGTTAGTCGATCAATTACCGTCGATCAGACGTATAAATTACATTCGACGGGATTTAATAATTACCTCTATCTAACATTCATTAGCTGCTCTTTGGAGTATCACCAATAATTACGATGCTGCGAGGAGATTCGTTATCGGATATAGTATTTTTTTAATTATAATCCAATCGAGAATTATTGAAATTGATACGACTGACTAACTTTACTAAATGGTTAAATTTAAATTGTAAAGTCTCACGTATTTGCTGCGTGCTTCTTCCTTTCAGACATGATTTATACAAATTGATACGCGGTGTAACGCAGAGAAATGATGTGTCTTCGCGTAGTCGTGAAAGATCCCTTTGATGGATTACATTGTAATAAATATCAACCAAGAAAACACTGTACCGTCCGCGAAAGTACGATAACGAACCGTGTGCATTCGGTGGATTAGCTTATGAAAAATTTTGTCGCTGGTTGCGGCGCCAGGAAGACGTCGATGACAGTGAGTGACAAATTGAAATTGTAGCCAGAAAGAACGCGTTTTCGAGACGCGAGCGGTTACGGTTTGCTTATAAATTCCATATCCAACCGCTGGGGTGAATACCGCGTGAATACGGTATCCACTCTTTCAAACGTATCGCGTACGCGCGGAAAAAAGTTTCGCCCCGCATTAACAAACGCTGTAACATTTTCATTTTGAAATATTAAACACGTTACACGCGTCCCATCAATCGCGATGCAACACGTCCGCAATATTTCACCTCCGTAACACGCGCGTCCATTATTTTGAAACAAGCAGCTTGATGAGGCTGATCAACGGAACCTTCATCGTACGTGAATGAAAATGTTACGAGGTATGAACGCGAAATTTGCGGCGCGCGCAGAAAAAATCAGTGCCCAGAGAGGGGCATTTCGCAATCAAGCGACGCGAGAAACGGAACAGCTGCCTTTTCTGTACAATCACGCGGACGCCCCGGTGAAAAAATAAACCCGCGGCTGTCGATTTGAAACGAACAATCGGGATAAATCCGGGGCGTGGAGAAAGAGAGGGACGTGGGGGAGGGGAACGGTTCGAGAGCCACGGTCAGGGTGCGACTAATCGTTTGATCGTTCTCGCCTTTGCCGAATTAAAACGCTCGGTCTGATTTATTTCACGCGCCACCCCTGGAGCCGGTAGCTCGCCGATCGCGTTCGCAAAAATCCAAACGACGGACGGCGAGCGAACTTTTTATCGACGCTCGGATGGGCGCTGGGAGAGGGTGTCGAGGGATGGTTTGCCTCTTAATTAGGCGACGGCTGCTCTCGATTCGCGCCGCGTTCACCGGTCGGACAAAGTTTACGGGTCTTTGTCCGGTTTAGACAATCAAACGGACCCATTCGTTTCCCACTGATTATTTTCGAGGCGGCACGCGAAGCGCATTTAACAACGCTTTTACGAGCGAGCTACGCGTTGATTGCCCCCCCATTTATATCAATGTCGTTCACACTTGCCACCGTTCCATACGAGCCTCCCGCCGACATTCTCTCCGCTACTATCGACTGCCTAGCGCCGGTTTTACCCCGTCTAACGGCACTAATTCAACCGTGGAATTGTAACCGGGCCGGCTGTCGCGCAATTATGGATGGAGCAATAAAAGTGCGCGCGTGTGGACTCGTTACGCCGGCTCGTACGATTATTATTCGCTCGTACGTACACGTGCGCGCTTGGTTAAACGGTATGCTGCGCGTTTTAATGGCTATTTCGGACGATCGACAGGCCCCATCGAAGCAAATGAGTAGGGAACATCGATAAACGAGGGAACACGATTCCGTTGCTTTTTATGGGGTCCAACACGGATTCGCGTCCCGTCACGATCGTCCCCTGTGCACGACCCAACAGCCGATCAATTCCTGTTATTGAAACCAACGGGTTTTTCCCGCGACCTGGTCGATTCGACTGGCTAATACGACGAGTTCTTTTCAGGTCTGACGCGTCGCTGAGCTGCATCACTGCGATGAAACTCGAGGAACTATTTGGACGTGTCGGCGAGGTGGATTCGCGTGTTTTGTGCGGGCTGAGCGCAAGATATGCACGCGATGGCTTTCTTCGGTTATGCCATGGCATAACTGGTTATGCAACGCAGCCTTCCTGGAAACTTGGAGCAACATTTAACAGGTAGCCACCGAGCGTAGCCACCATGCAACCACTCTGTCAGAGAGTTTGTAGAAATAGGCAAAGCCGCGGAGCGAGAATAGTTTCGCATTCCTTTTTTCTTTTTTTCTCGTTCCAGTTACGTGCCGCACAATTCCTGCGGTCCCATAAATCTCTCGTTCCGTGCCGACTATACAGCACTCGGTGTAATCGTCCATTTCGTGCCAGTCTCCCATCGAACGCGATGGTTCCTCCATTCGTCCTCCCGCGAAACTGTATCGCGTAAAACGCGCCGCTTCACATTTCTTCCTTTCGTGTCTCGTTCGACCGTGCGAAATATACGATTCGAGCGTTTTTTTTTTTTTTTACTCTGGAGGAAGCAGTCAATGCGGATCGGTGATAAAGCTGTTTACGTGCCAGCGGCGCGTTTCACTTTGTTGCTCGATGCCTGCGCGAACGTCAAATCTGACGATTAATCGATCGCCTGTTTATCTACTTGGAGCATCCCTGCGAGATTTAAGTCGAGGGGGAGAGAGAGAGAGAGAGAGAGTTGGACATTTCTATTTCGACGTGCTCCCTCGTAGGAAATGTAGACGTTACCCAAGTTACCTTTGACTGGGTTACACGGTGCCTCGAATCTGTAGGAAGTCGACGAAATCAGCGCAAAGCGACTTAAGAAACCGAAGCTTGTAACGAAGCCCGAGCACGGTCGTCCCGTTTCGTCAAAAATTAAATCCGCTTGCCTACCGAGCGGGTAGGTCCGCGTAGAACACCGGGACTATATTAATTAGACCCACAATTACGGTAATGGGAGAGTTCGTGCGTTGCAATTATCGTAGCGCCACGAAGGCAGTTAATTAAGAGAAATTCAATTAAGCTCTTTCAGCGCGCCGCGTTCTACGCCAGTAAAGTGCAGCTACAGTCGTACTGCACGCACCAGGCCGATTTCGTTATCGATAACGTTCATTTTTCACCCTCCCTGTAAAACGACACCAGTCTTTGAACCTTCTCCTGGTCGCTCCAAATAAACGTCGCGCAAGGAATTTTGTACAATTGAAGAATCCTAATTTACAGCACTCTGTCTGTCTCTCTCGCTCTCACCCTCTGCGAATTCACTCGCTATGGCAAGTAAGGCTGGATATGACTCGGACCACTTTTCGTGCAATCAACGTGGAAGATCCTCCAAAGCTTAACGTAATTGAAACTGTCTACTCGCGAGCCACGTAACAACGCATCGCGAGATAATTTCCAGGAATGAGAAAGGGAGGATCGCGTGGATCGGTGGAACCTGGGACGGAAAATCGATACGTTGCACCGAATTATAGGGATCGACCTCTGGTTAAACCACTCGATGCTCGGATGAACGTTTAATTATCGAAGGATTTCGTCCTAAGATGTTCGTCGGCCAGAGCGATAAACGCGAATGAAACGTGGACGTGTACCGATCAACCGATTACTTTTGCAACTATGGCCAGCTCGTAATCCATGGGTTACTCGATACTCGTCCGTAAACTAGAACATTTTCGTCTTCTCCTCGACGAAAGGAACTCTCGAATTACGAGATCATCGTACGAAGTCTGACAGACTTGAATCGAGCCAGCGAACTCGTGGAAGTGTTTAAAATAATTGGAATCGCGTGGAGAAATATTGTTCGTGGCCGCTATTCGTACATTCGTAACCAATGATCGGGATCGATAGGATATCGTGGGTGGGAAACAAGCTCCATACTTCCCGGGGAAAAACAAGCCGCCAAATTGAGCCGTGACAAGCAACCGTGGCGCGACGGTGTTCGACGGACGCTCTCGATACAAAAACAATTTCCGTCGGACGATATCGGGGGCGTACAACGATAGAAACGTCAGCACGGCCAGAAATTGGCCGTGGGAGGTCGATGAAATCGAGGAGAGCCGCAAATGGCTTGTTAATATCGCGAGTGACGTGAAATAAACTGGCGCGGCGCGGCGCGGAGATGGGGCGTCGCGTCCTCTTCCGTAGACACGCTATTCGTGGGGGTGGCCTCGGCTTCCGTTGAATTAAACACTCCGCTGGAATACTAATTTCGTCGACGAGCATCCGTAATTTCTGGGGTGTGGACGCGACGTATCCCTTTGGCCCCGTGACAGGTTCGTTGGTTACTTTTACTGTCGCGCGCCTGTCCCCACGGATCGCGTTCGTATTTTCTTCATTTTCTGTTTGATTTTTTTCGCTCACGAGGAGACCGCGGCGAAACGCGGCAATTTCTGCTTTCAGTCGAAATTACAGCGAGCGGACGGGCAGGAACTCGCGCTCGAACGGGAACGATCGAAACTATCGAACACAATAGCGCGTGAAATTCATTAGAGCCTGGTCAGGACCACGTTTGATTCGCGCGCGCCTCTGTGCAATCGAAATGGTTGCGGTTCCCTTCACGCAAACGGTGGTAAGATTAAAAAGTTGATCATCCCTCGATTTGATCGATGCTTTCTCTCTTTCTCTTTCTCTCTCTCTCTCTTTCGCTCCCTCTCTTCATTTTATACACAGGCGATACTCGAAGCGATGACTCATGGTCGAACAGAGATATATTTTTTCTACGCGCGTTACAACGCTTTCTTTCTTTTCCACGCATTTTTCAAATTTATTTTACGCGATCATTCTGTTCGGAAGATGGATCGCATTTCGTTGATTTTAATTTGGATAGCGAGTGCAGCCGTTGGTGGACGTTATTGACCACGGTTTACAGATAACTATTTATCCATAATATCGACTGCTTAATCTGATACGTCGATTAATGCCCCAGCTGCAATGATAAGCCCGTTAAAATCCATGTAAATTATGCAGCAAAATTATTAGTCGGTAGCTTTAAAACGTCACTTGGATGGAAAGCGACAAATGCGGTTAACCGAGGCGAAATTCTTTAAGCAACATTAAACGTAGTTGAAGAAGAGAATGATGTTCGATCAATTTAAAATAGATACTGATAGTTGAAAATCATTTCTCACTGCTCGCCTGCGTATTGTCGATAGTCGTATCGATAATAGGATTAGGAAAACCAAAGTATCTCCACTTTATACATTTCATTGTACAGCTGGCAAGAGAATTATTCTACTGTCACCTTTAATATCCACATACTAAGAAATGTACAACACTGATTACCATTTACTGATAAAAAACAAACCCTCACGACTCGAACGTTTAACGAACCGCCTATAAATCGACCCGCGAGGACGAGCGATTAGTTCTTCCATGAAAATTCGGGACCACCGGACGATGCGATATTTCACGAAGAGTAAGGGAACAATTAAAAAAACCGCGGAACAGTCGTCCACGGTTGTTTTCCGATTCGGAGCACGTAGACGCGAAAGTTGAGCCATAAAGAATAGCGCGAGAGTGTGTATTCCCAACGAGGTGGCTCGGTGGTCTCCGATCTAGAAAATCCCGGCGAGACTCGCGAAGTGGCTACGAAAGTACTTGGTGAACCGTAGAAGCGGATGCTCAAAGCGAGTTTGTTGGCGGGGAAACGAATGCGTACGAGGGACGAGGCTGCGGGTTCCAGCGGGCCTGGCAATTTCGCGAGGGAAGCTACGAGCGGAGGAATCGCCGTGGACGGTGGAGCCGTGCAGTTGTTTGAGTTCCAATTTGCGTTTAATAATTGCATTCGATTAATATTCATTGGAATGCAAAACGGTCCTGTAAAACGGTAAATCCAGGCATCGACGGGCGGAGTACGCGTACGCCGTGGTGCGCGGTCGGAAGAAAATGGAAATTCTTTTTTGTCCGTACCCGGCCATTCGAAAGCACCGGTTTTTATCGGCGCAGGTAGAATCGTTTCACTGGGATGGATAATGTATCCTGATTCTTCTCGTTTCCGGTTAGTTTTTTACGCGAAGACTAATGGGTTTCTACCGTCGGGTAGAATGCTCCACGTGATTTATTCATAGCGATGCGTCGAGGAGGGAAACGGAACGACGTCGATTCCGGGTGGCGAACGGTACTCGTGTTGTACTTTTCGCGATTCCCATCGACAATTAGAACCGGTTAAACGTAACCGGTGCGCGTGCCGCGCAGACAGCTGCCGATTGTCCACGATATCGGATCAGTGTATCAACGTTCGATTAATGGGACTGTACCATCCATCATTTTCTCCGCGGTGAGTTTACTCAGCAGGGATATAAATGTTTGCGGCTGACAGCTTTCTTCGGTACACAGGGGGCAGGGAAGCTTTTAGTAAAATACATCGAAAGGTTATGTCAACGTCGATGCTCGTTTCACCTGCCACACAGATAACAAGATAGAAAGACGGGATAAAAAGTTCGCTGATCCAACTATTCAAGTTTGCACGATATTAGCCTCTCTCTCTGTTTAAATGCGTCGATATCTGGATGTACCCCGTAATGGGATCGCGATGATGACGAAACGCGTCAAAGGCAGATACCACGACGATCGAGAAGATCCCAACGTCTACGCGAAGTACGGGAAAATCCTCCGATAGTTGAGCGAAAAATCGAAACAAATGCGACGCGATTTCACATGGAACAGAAGATACTTCAAAATCAGTTGAATTGGTCGGTAAATTCTATGCATTCGCAAACCACGACGCATACATAGCACGTTTCGGCAACAATTGCTCTTCCCAGTCAGTCATCCCTTTCATCGTTCATTCTCCGAAACAACAATGTCGAAACAACGACGGAGGATGAAACGTCGCTGTTCACATACAGAAACGAAGGGAAAGAAACAGCAGAGCAACGTCACCACCGAACGATGAGACGAATGATTTTTCTCGAACACGATCACATTGCGTGGCAGTCGAAAACCAGTCGCGTTAAGTCGCGTTACTCTTAAGATTAGATTCCTGTACCTTAGTGAATCACGTTGACCAGGAACCACTGACGTGTCCGAACCTCACAGAGCCTCACAGACACCGGTGGGCCACTCTTTCTCTTCCGGTGAACGAACTCGCTCAAACGAAAACAGTTCGAAACGAACACCGAGTCGCGAACGGCAACTCTTTTTCACAGTATTATCCACTAGCGCGTGGCCGTTTCCGGCCTCTGACAGTTCCACGCGATCCGTCCGTTCATCTGGCTCGACTCTGGCGATACGGAATTAACGAGACTGGAATAGAGAATAGTTGACACGGCGGCACGATGTTACGATGTCGCGTCGGTAACGGGCAGCATGGACGCCTCGTCGCGGTACTATGCCAAACGAGAGCGGAAGGCAAACTGGACCGAGCGGCGGAGTCTGCCTTTGGCAGCTGCGTGTTCGCTCTGGTGCCGCTTTCGCCGGCAACGAGGACAGCCACGACGACGACGCCGACGCCGACGCCGTTGGTAGCAACGATGGCGCGACGCAGAAACCGCCAGCCGTAGCGCCCTCATCTCGCTCCTCGCTGC
The DNA here is from genome assembly GCF_050948175.1 of Xylocopa sonorina. Taxonomy (NCBI): domain Eukaryota; kingdom Metazoa; phylum Arthropoda; class Insecta; order Hymenoptera; family Apidae; genus Xylocopa; species Xylocopa sonorina. The sequence continues at coordinate 5,335,877 of NC_135197.1, read as the reverse complement.
ACCAATATTCCCTCCCGACCCTGCCCTCCAACCCTCAGTGCCCCTGTTTCTCTCCTTTCACCTTTCTCGATTCTCGCCCTTACCCTCTCTCGATCGGTCTTACCCTCATCCAGCCCTATTCCAGTCCTCTACCAGCATCCTTCCCGTTCTTCCTCTGTTCCACTCTCTCTCTCTAACCTATCCCAACGATCCTCCTCTCTCGTCCCGTTTTCCTCTTCTATTCCACCCTCTCCCACGCTTTCTCTCTCTCCCTCTCTTTCCCTATCTGGCTAGTTCGCTCGCTCCAGTACCTCTGGCTGGCTCCCCACTACCATATCGATCCTACGGGAAAGGCCCTCTGCCGCCGTTCCATTTGCTTCGGCCGAGCGGAGGCTACGAATCGCTCTCGTACCGCTCGGCTATTTCTGAAAAGAGTCGACCTGTCGGCATCCGTTGCTCGTTCCAATGGAGCCCGCCCCCCTCGTTCCCCGTTGACCACCAATAGATGTTTCCTCGTGGATCGGCGGCTGAATTTTAATCGCTGTTCGATTTACCGGCCTGCTCGCGCGGCGAGGACGCGCGCCAGGGCCCATTTTCCAGGTGTCGGTTGAAAAGCCCCGCGTGAACGTTTTGTTCCGTCCACCGCGACGGCGGCGAGGGCTTGAAATGGCGCACCGGCGCGCACGAACTGCCCTCCAGGGGGACGGATGACGCGGAAGACAGTTTTAACCTTTCCGATACTGCGCACACTTACACACCCGCGCGCCTCGCGTGTCTTATGAAATAACGCTCACTGCATTTGGATAATTGCCATAGACGAGAGCAGAGGCGCCGAGGTCTTATAAATAAACCCGGACGCGTCGTGTATCCTGCGCGCACTGTCCTCCTCGCACGAATTACTCGATCCGTGAACATTTCCGCGCTAATTCCCGCATGACCACCGCGGACGGAGTCCTAACTGAGTCGTTCGAGGGTATATCGGGACACGGACGGCGAGGAGGGAACGCGAGGGTGTCCTTTAGAAAATTGCCATCAACGGAAGGAGCCACCAGGATCGGATTACATTAATTCCGTAGACGATCCAGTTTCAGTAGTTCTCCGTTCCCCGTTGGCCATGCCGGAACTCCATCGCCGGATCGACATCTGAATCTTAATCGAAGTTTGCCCGGTTATGCGTGCCCGTGACAACTCGTGGGGTCGTTTCACCGCATCGTTCCCCCCGGAATATTGTCTTTCGAACGAGGCGGGCGGTGTCGAAAGTTCCTCGAAGAAGCGGCGCAAACGAGCCCGGAATCCGGTAGTAAACTTCCGAGCATCCTCGATACACGTACATTTACCCTTCCGGCCGCGATACGCGCGTTTCATCCTAAATGGAGCCCGCGAGCGCCCGGCGGAGCGAAGATTAAAGAATAACGGGCGGTGAATGGGACTCTGGCACGAGATATCATATCGATAAACCATTACGAGGAATTAGACGGAAGAGGAAAAGGAATTAAACGGGAAGTTATCTTTAATGGATCACCGGGCTTGCTTTACAGCGCTCTGATAATGCCGTCCTCGTGAATTCTGCAGGACTTACTCCCGCGGAGATTACGAGCGCGTAACGCGATTAGGGGATGATGCTCTTTCGCGTAGCGGGGAACGCGCGTGCGACGCGACGCTGATGCCTTTACGGGCTGGCGAAAGGGTAGCGGGGCGAGATTCATTCCGTGGCGGACGCGTACGTGTTCTTTCGAGTGCAGGTGCTTCGTCAGCGGGCGAAAATGGACGAGCGATATTTTAGCGCTCGGAATTCCAACGCGGAAATGAGAAAAATAATCCGGCCGGATGAGCAGGAACTACGAATTGCCTTGGCGACGGTGCACAAAACCGAACCGGAGTAGCCCGAGCCGAAACGCAATACACTTTGCTCGCTCCTATTCTCCTGAGTGCTACGCATCATCGCGCGAACGGAAAAGGGAAGGGTTGTTTCCTGGGGGAAAGTTAAGACCGCCTTGCATTAGGCACGGTATGGTCGACGCTGGTCCTTTGCTATCGCGCGGGTTAAATGAAACGAATAACCGTTGCCGCGGTTATTCTAAAGCACGAAGAACCTGCCAGAGCAATTACGCTGCGGAGTTCGGAGGACGCGGTAGAATAATTATGATGTAGTCAGCCAACAGCTGGAAAATGAAGGACCAAACGACGAGCGAATGGAAAAAGTCAACGAAACCTGAAACTGTGTATTGTCGCTTGACAGTAGAGGCGATCGAGGGAGTAAAATTGTCGTAGGGTCTTGGAACGAGCAGCTGACTCGAAGTAAATCTTTGAAAAAATCGTGACGAAGTCAGCGTAGAATTGTCCCGAGCTTCCGAAGATCCGCGGACCGTAAAGTGAAAAGGGGAGAAAGCGATGCGTCGAACGAACAGCGTCCCTGGGAAAAGTCGAGGATCCGTTTCTCCTGAAGAAGTATCGGACGCCTCGGTAAGCAACGACCAATGAAATTCAGCTGTTTCGCGGAATTCGAGGAAAAGGATCGGGTCGAAAAAGCTCCAGGAAACGTTGGAGATAACTTAAAAATTCCGTCGCGTTATTTTTCTCTCGACAGCATCTCAACATTTTTAAACATCGGACCGGTACAAAGAAGTTTTCGCAGTCGGAACGGTTAGTTTTTCTTCTTCTGTCTACGCGTATAAAACGCCCAGAATTCGTTGCGTCACGTTCTACCATTAATCAACGTTAATACACGCTCTAATTATTGCCCTTATATTAACTAGCTCGCCCTATCAGTGGGTTTTTCCCAGAGTCGACGATTTTTCTCCTTGCAACAAAAAGAGCTTGAATCCAACGAGAAGGAGTAAATGGCCACGGAAAGAAAGAAAAAACGTATTGGCCAGTCACGACCATTCAAGCTTGACTAGTTTTACGATTTTCCTATGTTTTTCAGTCTTTTTATGCTTCGTATCTACATGTATAGTCTATTTATGAACGAGAGCGATGTATAAAATATAAAATAGGTACAACACACTATGACTTGAACGTGAAACCCGAAAGCAATCAAGAAGAAAAATAGTAATTTGAAGACAAATATTTTTTATATTTTATATTTCGTCTGGAAAGGAAATATTTATCGCTTGCTTTTCCTTCGCACGCGTAACAGTCAGGTTTGTTTATTCTGGCGGCGATTCTCATCGTCCAGAATTCGATTCCATCGCATCCACCATTTTCGAGGAAGGGAGGTGGATGCAATCGATAAACCAGGAGTTCCTCGAACGGATCCCGAAATTTTTGATACTTCGCCCGCAATGGTCCCGGACGAAACCGATTCGGTGACGATTCAATTCTGCAGAAAGAAAGTTCGAATGGCAGGGACGCGCAACGTCTTCCTCCTCGTCCTCGTCCTCGTCGTCGTCGTCGTCGTCAGCGACGGCGTCGTTGGTTGGATGATCGTGGGTAGAAAGAGCGAAAGAGACAGCTGGGATGGAAGAGTGGAGGGTTGACGAGAGGAGGGCTTGTGGAGGGGTGTCGAAGTTTCGCGAGAGTGGAAAGTTCGATGATCGTGGCTCGAGAACTACCGTAAGATCGTCAAGAGCTTCGGCCTATTCTCGACAATTTGATTCCGGAAGAGACACTTCTCTCCGTGGAGTACCTTGGTGTCGAGGTGATTGCACCGCGACGCCCTGGGAATCTGACGTCGATGCCTGGCGAGTATTTAACGTCGAAAATTGATCGGATACGCCGGGAGCCGCGCGGAAAGCTGCGAAAGAGCGGATCGCGTCTCTCTTCGTGCTCGTAGTCCGACGATATCCCTGCTCCGTCGACGTGTCGTGTGAAAAATCAATTGTAACTCGATTTCATCAGAGCCAAAGATTCCATTGTGCAGCTTAATTAGATTTACGGTAACTCTAACGACGCGCCCTCGATGGATGTTGGCTGCGATCGCTCGATCTTAATTAGAATCTTAGGCAGCCGCGTTACGATCTCGGTTCTCGCGTCGACGAGTTACTCTGTAATGCGTGCATTTTATACCATTTCCAATCTCGAGGAGAGAACTCGAAAATACCTTCGAGTAATATTTTCGACGGTAATTGCGAGGCTTGCGAAAAATTTGGAAAATCTGCTACGTAGCATCCGATGAACGTTAGTCAGCAATTAATTAACCATGTTTCTACGTTAATGTGAACAGCGAGCGACGATCGACGAGCAACGTTATTTAATGGAGATACGAAAGAACTTGGAGAGCCACCGCAAACACCGATGTTATCATGCGCGTCGAAAATTCCAGTGGAAAATTGTGTAAGGACAAAGTCCACGAGCTGGTAACAGGCTGACCCGGAGGACACTCCAGTAACTCCTGTAGAGTTTCGGTGGATCGAAGAACTTCGGTGGTCCTTTGAAAGTTGCCCCCCAGCCCTGAGAATACGACCACTTGCTGCTCCACTCCGGCTTTCCTAGCCGAGAACTTTTGCTTTTCTGCCAACGGTATTACCTTATCTACCATCCACTGTCCTCCATTTATCTCTCTTCCCGCGACCGCTAACTCGGTTCGACCTAATCTTAATTAGCCGATTAACGCGACGGAACTAACCACCGGGCGAAAAAAATTGAACGAGACGAGACGACGCCAGAAGTAACGCGGCAGAAAGCGGGGAATTCAAGATTGAAGCGAGGAAAGGATTTTTTTAACGAGAGGGTCAAGGGAAAAGGTGTCGCGTCGAGATCGGTGTTACGTTACGTTAATGGCCAATTTCCTTTTGCTTGCGCACGGTGTTGTGTTTGATTAGAAAATTGCTGCCACTCGATTAACTTGCCCGTCTGTTGCAATCTGGTTAATAGTTAAAGGGAGGCGATCGGACCACCTCGGGCGCAGACATCGAAGTTTCGATTCCGGCTCCTTGCAACGGATTCGTCGAGCTGTTTCGCAGTTGCACTTCACCGAAAACCCTTCATTTTCATCTACGCGCGCACAGGTAGGTATATATAAAACTTGAGCCAACTAGTCGAGCTGTCTACCACAGCCCGCTGTACCTTTGATCTCGGGAAGGTGAACGCAAGATTCGTCGACTGCACCAGCTTCGTCGTTAAAACCGCAAATTGAGGGAAAAGGAAAAATCGCGTGGCTCCACGGTGGATGACGGTACACGAGAGAAACAGCGCTAACATCCTATCAGCGCGACATGTTAACCCTTTGAGGAGGGTACGTCGGATGCGTTCGAAATTGATGCTTCAAATTAATTTTCGTCTAGCCGGTCGAAGTGCAACAATTTCTTCCCGGCAAATTAAACGTTTGCCAAATGATGGAACGCAAAAGCAATCCGTCGTTATCAGGCATAATGGAAACGATATTTATGGATCGATGAAACGGATTCTGGGCGAACGAGTTCCCGGAAGCCGCGCAAATACGGTTTCGCCTCGTTCAAAGGTTCAAAATTAAAATTTTTAAATTTCGCAGCAACGCTGTCGCAGCGTCGCTCGTTTAATCGTACCCCTTCAGGGCAACTGAGTTTCTCTATTTACACGAAACTTTCGATAACATTTTCGCGAGAACGATGCGCGTTAACGAACCTGGAACATGATATCGCGAGGCATGTAACGGATATATGACAAAAATCAAATATAAAACCAGACGCTAGCTCAACACGTTTCATGTAGTTACACTTCAAGTAATATAATTTACTTAACATAATTTCGTATCACTCTCTGGTACTTGTATAATTTATAACGCGAGTAATCTTTTCGAGAAGCTGGAAGGAGAGATTGGGTAAGAATCGCGCGCAATCGAGAACGATATCCAGAAGAATATATCATTAGAATAGTAGAACGTCCGGGACGAGAATCCCCGTTCGTCATCGAGAAATCGATCCTTGGGTTCATTATCGCGAGGAACGGCAGCGCCTTCGCGCGTCTTGCAATTTCACTGGGAACTTTTCGACTCTATCCGCGCTAAATACACCTCGACGAAGTTCAATCGCGCTAATTGAGGGCTTCTTCTTCCCCCTCGGGTATCCTGCGCGCGAAAGGGAAGCCCAGGATCCTCTTCTCCTCCGCGTCTGACGCGTCAAATTGTCAAGGCTGATTGCTTGGGACAGGACGCCGGAAGGTGTTGGCGTGTCGTGGGCGAAGTGAAAATTAAAACTTCGTTAGAGAGCGCCGATTAAGTATCGGATACCGGGCGGACTGACATTACGATACAGAACAGGACACCTTTATATTAACGAGGGATAATTAAAGCTGCGCGCGGATGAACGACCTTGCGAGATTAATCGCTCTAATTAAGACGATGATGGATCGATCCGGGAGCATCCCTTTTCCAGGGAATCTTTTTTTCACTTTTTTTTATCCACGTTATTGGCGCCGTGCACATATTGGCAAAAGTTTCGACGAGTAAGAAATATCTAACGATCGCGATAATTATAGTTGATGTTTGAATAGCTTTCTTCATTATTCGTGCCTTCACTTGTCGAATATTTTTTTTTTTTTTTATCGCGAGCAACTTCCTCCGGTTCCTGATGATCGAAATTATGTTTGATGTTTGAATAATTCTCCTCGTTTTCTTCTATTCCCCGATATTCATACTTTCTCATAACTATCCCGTACACCGTGGGGATCTCAACTTATCTCTACCATTCTTATAGGTTTCGAAAGTTGGAGAAGTTCCAGGACCATCGAAAGTTCCAAGACTGGAAGAACTCGGCGGAGACTTTCAAGGTTTCGAAGGGCGCGTGGCTCATCTGAAATTTCTCGTTCGAGCAGGTAACCTATACGCGCTCTCTTAATAGTTGCAATTTCATGAATGAATGAACCGGCTCTCATTTTGCGCGCGATTGAAAAAAAGAAAGGGGGAAAGGGATCGTTCCCTTTCGAGATCGCGTGTTACGACGCCTTTTCCCTCCGATCACCTTCGCAGAAATGGCGTTACGAGATTTAGGAAGGGAAAAAGAAAATTGTTCCACGGTAACCCCTAAATCTACCTCACTGATTCCTTCCAACTGAAACAAACGATCCCGTAATTACGTTTCTTGTTCACCGTATCGAGCGGTAATGTACCAGCCGCTACTTTTACCGCTTGGCTGTTATTTCGAAAAGCCAGTTCACCGTATTTCCCGCGGTACCGGATGAAATTCTGTCTTTTTAAATTGCTTCGCCCTACGCCGTTCGGTCTGTCAAACGAAACGTTCGAAAACAACAAATTAAATTCGACGCGAAAATCTGGACAAAAAAACAGTGTAACCTTTCCTGCCGCGATTTAAGTACATTTTTCGTTCCCGGAAGCTTTCCCGGGGAAATAAAATTGCCTCGCAAAATCGAGCGAGACTTTTTGCCATCGATGAACGCATTGTACGATTTCCGAAACAAATTTAAAAGTGCAGAATGCATGGTTGGCTGAGAACCGATGTTTGTACGCGAATTAAATCGCAGATTCTATTACGAGCGTACAAAATTTTGCCGCCGGTTCCCCGAAGTCCCACCACCGGTCCATTTTTATACGAAGTTAGCGCTCGCCTCCAGGCGACGTTCGGACTTGTGTTTTATCTTCCTGCTTCGACGACCGCGTCGAAAAGCGAGTGGGAAATAGAGAAGAGGAGGAACACAATGTTTTAACAGATACTCGACTTTCCGTCGATACGAGACGTTTAACTAACTAAAAGTGGTCGCCAGGAAACGCGAGATTCAGTTAGTCGACGAGTGTGCGCGCTTTATGAAATAGTTGCTCGTGTACGGAAGTTATGAAAGTTAGAGATAGCCTACGCGCGACGCGACTGTCGACGGGGAATAAGACCAGAACTTACCAGGAGGATGCAGTAATTAAGAAGAAACGTTTAACGCGATAGAAATTAATTTTGTATCACTTCGTTCGCCGCGAACAGTAATTTGTTGGAAATTAATGGTCAGTGAAGCGGCAGCTTTATTAAAAATAATGTACAGTCGTTGGATAATATCGTTTTGTGCAGGAAAGTTTATCGAAAAAAAATTTTCCAATTAGAATTGAAAACGAAGCGATTATGCAAACCATTACTAGCCAGGTACGAAGGAAATTTAATAACATTAGTTGGGAACTTGTTTGATGAACATTTCTTTCTGCTCGACGGAACACGAAAATAAGGCACAACAATGGACCGTGGCATTTCGCGATATTGTTGTATTCACCGGATACAATCGTTTCCGTTGATCGGGGGCGGTACGTACGTGTTATTCGCTGTTGAAAAATATTCCGACTGCTTTTCATTCGAAGGATTTATGGCCCTTTCTATTCCGCGCGTGTGCAAACGCTCGATAAGTATATTAAAGTTTATGTTATTGCCTTATTTGCTCGCCGCCGCGAGGGGGAAACGAATTTCCGCGAGGAAACTTTTCGAAAGAGAATAATGAATCCAATGTACCGGCGAAATAATACGATTGTATGGAATAAATAATCTTTTGACCATTCATTGAAAATCAACTGGCAATATTTCCCAAAGGCAAAAACATAGGGACGGTGTGCGAGGGTATCAGCATTTTCCCATTGAAAATGTCTTTCGCTTTGCGACTACCCATTTTGTTCAATGATATTATATTGCATTGGCTTGGAACAAGGGATTAAACGCTTTGTTCAAATACAATTTTTATACTCTCTGATACGGTTGAAACTCTGAAAACAAATGGAAATTTGTAACGATACGAGCCTCTTAAAAACACCGAGGGATAAACCACCCTCGACGCGTCGCGAACACGAAGAAGCGGGGTTGGATCGAAACATCGGAAAGTGTTCCAGCGCGAGGTTCCAGTCGACGAGCGTGTGACTTTGACAATTGACGAAGAGCCTCGCCGCATACTCAGACGGGAGGGACGCCTAGTGGCGTTCCATTGCGTGAATCCAGTGTCCCAGTCTCTATTCTCCCTGTGCGGGTTGCCGTCCGGGTTATCGCGCTTCATAAATCTTCCTGAGACGTGGAACCGATGCGGGACGGGGGCGCAGCCGAGTGTTCTCCGTGTGAAACTGCGACGCGCGGAATGGCCCCGAAGTTCAGCTGATTCCACGACGAACTCGTAGACGCGATCTGCGGTGACGCGAACAACTTCCTGGATAGGAGCACGCCCCCATCCGTGCCGCAGACTACGGCTTATCTTCGACTGTAAATCCGCGTCGTTACGCCGGTATCGAGCTGGGGCGCCGGGTGATTACGAAAATATAAAGAAGGAAATAGGGGCGGCGGAAGAGGGATGCGTGGCTGGCAACTGTACGGATATGGGTTACATGCAATTTGCGAGGGCAGGATGTTGGCGGACGAGTATTATCGATAACGAGGCTGGAGAACGAATCTTTCGCTCGAGTATAACAGCGGTTCTTGACGTTCTCGCGTTGCGGCACGTCTCTCGCGACATTTCTCGCTGCAGTTTTTTATTTAAATTCCCTAGAGTTCTGTATAACGAAAAAGTAATTTTTTATTTATTTTTCTACTTCAATTATGACGAAACGTGAATTTATTACCTTCAATAATCTAGCGATCTTCTATCGTACCTCTGTCAGCGATCGAATCTCTTAAGAATGCGTCAGGAGATCCCAGGAACGCGCGGATCCAAATCGAAGAACCACTGGTACGTAACGCTATACATGATTCAATTGCATTTAGGTGTAACGCATTAAATTTCCATCCGTGTCGTAATGGCGAACGCGCGGGTGAAACGAACAGTGCATGCACTGGCACGATAAAAGGAATAAGGCTACGCTTCTTTTTTTTTCTCTCACAGCGTACAGGGGTGCGTGTACGGACTGGGTAAAGGTTGGGAAGCTGTAGAAAATACGAACGTCGAGTATCATCGATAACGAGATTCGCGATACAGGGTATCTCACTGTACGCGCTTGTTGCTCCGCGAGTATTAGAACGAGCCCGCGTTCAACTCGTAGGGTTTATGTAAAGGGCTCGCTCGATGGTAGGTACAGTGAATCGAGGCGCAGCGCTCGTAAAGGTGCATCGAGGGAAACTGTTGGGAGCGATGCGTTCAGATTTTAAAATAAAACCCACGTACGAGCGCGAGGCGGGCAAGTGAAATTTTCGAAAATTGCCCAAGAAACGAAACGGCTGTCTGTTGGTAATATCAGCGAGCATCATCTACAGGGTATATAGAAGAGACGCGAGCAGCGGTTGGCGCGTTTTATAGGGCTGGCGTGTGACGTTCTGTTAAAAACGCGGGTCCCCACTTAGAGGCATATAGGCTTTCCGTGTTTCAGTGGCAGCGCAACATTTATAACTTCCATAAATCGCGGCACGAGCAATCGTGCGTGGCAAGGGTTGACCAGCTGTTTCACGTGCCGATATAGAAATTTTACCCGTTAAGATCCCCGGTCCGGTTACGGTTTCCGCGATAAAACCGCGAGGCGGACGTTAATTCCGCCGCGCGAAGGATCATTCCACCCCCCTCGAATCTTCGCTGTTGCATCCGGTTGTAAATTTTCCAGCATTCAGAGTAACACTCGACAGATACGAATCCGGCCGCTATCTTCCATCTGCTTATTAGCGCGTTTATCTTTTCATTGAGGATCGTAAAGGCTTGGCTAATGTGTTTCCGCTTCCACTGTACCCGTCGTGGTTCTATTTAACGATGCGAAGTTTTTTCATCGCTTCATAAAGATATTTGTCAGTGGAACAGCTTTGAAAGCATTTTACTCGTTCCGTGATTATTATCGTTGTATCGTTTATTTAACGAACGTATCGTCGTGGGAAGGGTGTTGGGTAGTTTTGCGCCACTCCTCGTACAGACCACCGGAGAGCTTTACGTCAATAGTTCCATAACTTCTTGTCTGATCACCGATCCTGTCGTATAGATCAATCCGGTGTTATCTAGGATTGTTCCTACGACAGTACTGTAGAACATAAACAATCCATAATCGATGTGGTATTGTATAGACGTATCCTATTCAAATGGAGCACAATACGTGGAGCAGAACAAAATGATATTCCAAGCGTCACATGCGATGCAAATCCGTCGTTCTACCATCATATATATCTATGTATATCTAATCGTAAGGTGGAATTACTACGTAATCCTGCTGAGGAAATTGAATGGCTTAGAAACTAGACGTTTTCAACCTGGTTATTTAACATCTGCCTCCTGAATTGAATTAGCACGGGTATTGAAACTAGCACGAACTATTCTTTCGAATAAAACCTGTTTCACCAATGTCTGAAATTTGTACCGTGAATCCTTCGTTTACTAACTGGCTCGTGGCAAAAGACATTGTTGCATGTACTCCATTCGGAACCATCCGTAGCTCAAATGTTTCATAGCTAACAAATTGGCGAGCCAAAACCGCAGGAAGTAAGAAACAGACGTGGATGGAATTCCTTTGTAACTCGACGCGCTTTTCCCTCGTAACGTGACAGAAAGTCTTGGAACAATCGCAGGCTTTGCGTCCAGAAATCTTGCATACGTCTTAAAGAAGCTAAATAAAAAAGTTGCGCTTCGTCCCTTGAATGGTTACTCGTAGTTTGCAAAAATTCTCTTGCAAACATCGACTTTTCGTGGTATTTTGCAACTTTCGTCGCAACATCCCCTTCTTCGCCTTTTGTTCCGTTGGAAGATGTTCGAGCTGAAGCACTGACACCCGCCAATCATGCGTCGCTACGATTTTAGTACCAACGATGGAACGCTGATGGGACGCAGTCGCGTATAAACCTGTTAACGGAATGGCGATTCCGCGATTTCCCCGTGGTTCTGCCGCGCAAGATATCCAACATTGTTCGTGGATCGGAGGCACACTGAACGTAAATATACGGCCGTGGACCAGGAAGATTAACCGCGTTCGGACGATTTCCGCACACGTGCCATTGCGCACTTGGCTGAGTTTAACGCGCGCTTTAGCTTATTCGCCACGACTATATCACTCGCGTTGGTGAAGCCAGCGCTGGACATACGTGACGTTTCGGGGTAATGAAAACAAACACACGGGTCCATTTTCCCGTTTTTCCATCGCGCCAGTTGTTACGATGTAGCCGTGCACGTTTTAAAAGGACGAACCCTCCGTTTTTTCTTTTTAATTAATACCCTCGATACGCAGAAATCGATAATCTATCGCAAACTTGTTGTTTATCCACGTACGAGAATTGAAACGGTAGCTGTTCGGAATTAATCTTCTTGAGATGGCTGTGAATCCACCCATCGCGCTCTCCAAATACTTACGTGTCGTTGCGGGACGTCACTTCAGAATAGGAGCACAAAAACCTGACGGAAGATATATTCGATCCGTTTCGGCAGAACGAGTTCGCAAACAGCTCAAAAAGCAAGCGTAACATTGCTATTCTTGGGCAACAGCGAAATGTACTTTCGTTTTAAGGCCGGGGCTGGAGTTCTTTCGCGTATCTTGATGATCGTGGTCGTGTCGCTGTTTCCCAAGTTCCTTCTATAAACATTAAGGACAGCACGAGTCACCGATGCCGTATAGCCGGCAATGAGTAATAGGAAGAACGCGATAGCTGAAGCGTTTCTTGCTCTGAACTTCAACGGCGAAGAATGGTTGTCTCTTAAACGAAGTGTAAAAACGTAATCGGATGAAATGATATATCTTGTCGAGTGCCCGCCATTTCGTGGCGGCAACGAGTGACCCGCAGCGGCATCTTTCGCGGAATACCAACCGCGAGCAAGGAACGGGCCAGAAAATGTTCACTCGCAATAATTTCAATAATTAAGTCGATTTGACGTACCATAACGGCGAATTAACTTGGCCCGTTCGAACGGTAATTAGATTCACGGTTAATTAATTGCGCGGATTATCAGTAATATGAAATAATTTGTTCGCCATTAACGCGCAGGTGTACAAATTTAATTAACCAGCCGATTTCGAGTTTTCGCTTAGAACGCCCCTAATTTCCCGGCGAATTATCCGTGCTCGTTAATGGGATGCACTGGCGAACCGGCGAGATTGGAATCGCTAAGGAACCGTTCGCAACAGTTTATTGCTTTCGACGTCGTACTTTATTACATTCCTCACCTCGCGGAGCGGAAGCAACCCCCGAGACAGTTGTCCATCCCTGCTGACGTCTTCGCCGAGTTTCGCCCGCGTCGGTGTTTCCTTACGTAGAACCAGATTTCATTACATAGAGAACAAACTTGATATTTCATTTCAATGTAAATATTTCGATATTACTCCTTATCCCAGCGGCGTACCTGAATCCTCGCGTCCTCTCTCGTTTTACCAATGAAAAACGGCTCAAAGGACCCTCCTCCCGCGTTTTACTTTGCCGTATTAAGAGTTCCGCGATGGAAAGGAAAAACCTTTTGTTTTAAAGGCATCGTGCTTTACCTTTCTCTATTTTTACGCTCCGCGAGCCACGAAGAGGTTTCATCCCGCGACGTAATGAAATCAGTCTTGCTATCTTTTGTGGCTGGATTCGTGGCGCTTCCTAGGACGTGTTTCATGGCTGCTGAGAGGGATGTGGCGGAACGGAAGTCGTATTTTTGATCGCTTTCGTGCTCCACTTTCGGCAAACTTATTGCGCCCCACGTTGATATCGCGGTCTTTCGTACCTCCGTCAAGAATCCACAGGACTATCCGTTTCTACCCCTCAACGATACACGTATCAGTGATCGTACGAACTCTCTACCGACTGGACTGAATAGCAAACGAGTCGAGTATTATTTCGTGACAGCTACAAAGCGTCTAGTTTGTAGAATCTTCGGGTGGATGGAAATTTTCAACAAATATTCGAAACCAACCATTCAAATACTTTATACTTCCACGCGAGACTGCAATCTCGTTACTCGTTTACATGGTATCACTGTCATTGACTTATCAGCTCGTCGATTCCACGGACTTCGCGAGCAGTTCCGCTCAGAATGCCCCGGCAACAGAAACGAAACTCTTCCGCTCGCGCACTTATTTCAGTTTATTGCACGTTTCTAGAAAAACTTGCGCTACTTCCCTCGAACTTTTACTCGCCCCTGAACGATGCATTCCATTCGAGCCATTGAACTTTATACCATCGTTCCAGCGTTCGCCAGCAATTCAAGGCGCAATTCGTTAAATCCATCCTTAATCATCCCCCGTTGTCACATCCGCTCTGCTACGTATCTCTACTCGATACTCGAGTGAACGTTTCCAAAGCAGTCGCGTCGAATTCAGACATTTCACACCCTGAACGCAGGCATTCCCGCGTAAATACGAGGAGGCGTGGAGGAGCTACGAAGACGACGATGACGGATCGGTAGTCCCTCTCGAAGGCGATCCCCGATTATTACACTTCGTACCCCGGACGGGGGCACTCGAAGATATTGGCTTTCAATTTGACGGGGCGGGCTTGTTCGTTTTCGTGGGCACGGCTAGCCGCGCACAAGTGCATTCCTCGACTTCCTGGCGAGTAGAATAGGCCGGAATCCGCGCTGGAATGCGAGAGGGTATTTTAAAGATGGACGCCCGCTCGCGCCCTCCTTCGACCCTACCCCTCGCAGACCGAACAGACGCCCGCTGGATACTCGGGTTACCGAGATTAATTGAAGCCCCGAACCCTGTTACAGGTATTTTAAATCTCTCGGCTCGTTAACACGGGGAATTCCTGTCTGATGATCTTGCTCTTATCGCGCGTCAATTCGAACCAAGATTCCTCCTAGAGAAGTGCTCTTGGATAGCTCTGATCATTGGATGGCTCGATTATAGAGATACTGCCTTCGAATAGAGCTTCTCGAGTATAGTTTCACTCTTTTTCTTTTACATTTTCTACGTCGTTCGCATAGAAAACGAAAAAACTTGTTATTCGCCGATGAGCAGTCCAGTGACTTCGCTAAAATCTCGAAGGTGTACAATCAGTTGACAACGCTCTCAGTGGCAAGAAGGAGGCGGGTCCCAGCGAGTGCAACATTAATATTCCCGCTCGAAAGGATCTTTGCCAGAGTGTTTCGACGATTTCGCAGGAGACTGGATGGCACGATGGCTCTCGCACGGGAACGTTGTTGCGTCTGTGCGATAACTTAGCGACTCGACGCGTGGCCCGTTCGACGGGCTGAAAAAAGGATTGAAAAATAACGCCTGTCCTGTCCGAGGCATTACGATATCGTGGTCGCCGGGAAAAGACGCGACGCTACGAGCAACGGCTACTTAGAGTTTGAAAGCCGCCGTTAATCACGGTTTCCCATTCAATTTGAAGGCTGGGAGCCGGCTCGTTCGACGGTGTTCGCAGTTTTCGCTCGCTCGACGAACGTGCACGGTGCGCAAATATCGAGCCCCGCTGGAATACGCGTACTAATGTAACGATATTGCTTTGACAAGGGGATCAAGCGTGGGACAAGAGAATCTCGATACGTTCGTAGGAATTTTTAACCAAGCTGCGACGCCCTCCACTGCTGAAATAGAATTTCAGCGATGTGCAATTTAATCTGCATATCAAACTTTCCGCGAACTTACACGATTGCAACTTGGGTTACCCGTCCGTCCAGTTGTCTAGCGTGGATTCCTCGTGGATCGCGCGATCAGGAGCTCGCGTCTTGAAAAAGTGGCGCGTACGACTCGACGGTTTTTATTTCTCAGCCACTTTCGTTCATCATTTTCAGCGTTCTGTGAACGGATAATTGGGCCGCGAGTATTTTCGCGTTCGCGGGATATTCCCGTCGCGCGGACGAACGCGGGATTATTCATACGGCATGCAAAAATATGCAAAATGTTTAAAGTTAAATACGCGTTATAACACTTCGAACGGTGAAACGTATTTTCAACGGGGATATTATATCTCCATTTATTTTGGGTTGTTGTTATAAAAACAGGAACGGCCATAAACCCGCGTATCGACGCTCCGCTGGCGGTTAAATAAAATGCTTGATAAAAGAGAATTGATTTATGCGGTATTTCATGGAACGGCCGCTTTAATCTCGTTAGACAATGGCCGAGCCGAACCCAATCAGTTCCCACAGAAACAAAATTTCAGCGAAATTAAATTGGATACCAAACTCATTTTCGTGGGATCGATTAAGCGTTTAAGTGTGACCCCGATATACCCGCGCCGTGCGGTGATCGTTTAGAAAAAAAAAAAAAAAGAACAGAACAGAAACGAAGCGTGAATTGAACAATGCACGGTGTCGTAGGTCTTAAAAATTCGACGCTTACATAAAGACAGACCGTAGAAAGGTGCAAGGCCCGAAGATAAATCGCCGTAGGTTGTCCGCGAGGAACACATATTTCAAACGGCGTAATTTACTTCCAACTGTAATCTTTCAGCTCATAACACTTTATTCGGGGAAAGAGGAACCGAGCAAGAACGTGGCAATTTATTTCGCCGGGACAAAACAACCATTTAAATCTGCCGTATCTAAAGAATTATTAACCGTCTCGGTATTTTCCTTAACGCTTCGTTATTTCTCTTGAACACGGCTACAGAGCTTGATGGCGCTACAGATCTTAAATTTCAATATTAGCGATATTCTTAAGCATCTCTGAGCACGTTTAAGTGGCCCCTCGACGCTCAAGTAGCATCGTGGCTCGTTATCCAATCGTCTGCATTCGCTTGGATACATTTCACGTCCGCGGGACTTAAAAGATCACTCGCAGATATTTAAATTGGTCGCGGTAGAGCGGATGCGATTTGGGGGTTGATTTTAGGAGGAACAGGTTATATAATCATTTTGTACATGTCGTCTGCATATGATTGAGAGATTTCTTTCTGTGTTGTAATAAAATTTAAAACAAACTCAATCGTCCTCTGACGAATCGCTCGGATCAGTGTCGCAACTTTGACCCAATTTGGGGTGCAAAATCGAAAACGGAACGATTTTCCACTCCGCCCTCGAGCAGACGGTAAATTGTTTAGTACCGTCTCTAAAGTTCAAACTTTTCATCAGACTCGCGGTATACCCACGTACTTAACTCGTGAATTCTCCACTTCATCCGTCCCTACTTTCGATTCTGCCAGTCATTCGATTGGCATATTGAAACTTGCACGTTAGAAACGACGGCACGTGAACCGTTAAAGTCTTCGTATCGGGGAAATGCCCGCAGTTAAAGGTTTTTTACGGGCTCAAGCGAAAAACTTTATGGCGTCGATATTGTTTCCCCGTATATCCTCTATCTGTTTTTATTTCGCTCGCTTATTTATATATCGCGCAGACGCCCCGTCGTTGAATTGCAAAATACAATGAGTCGCGGCCAGTTGCCGCCCCCGGTTTTCATCCGCGCTGTTGCGCGAGCCGGACTGTCGTAGAAAAATGTACTTGCAAATTAGTGGAATATGGATATCGGGGCGAAATCATGGGCAACAGCCGCGAAAAATAAGGAGAAATTATACGATTCGTAATAAAATGGAACGTTCAATTTTGCGTAGCCGCGATCCGGGCGGAGGCGCTCGGATTGCATTACGGTTGCGTTCGAATGTCGTTTTTGAAACGGCGCAACGAGCGAAATTAATAACGCGACGCGCTACAACTTTTAAATGGGACGCCTACGAGTCACGGAAATAGTAAACGGAATGGAATTCGGTAAACAGAGTCTGGCTGTAATTAACTGATTTTGCGTCCCGGCGAACACAGACGCGCGGGCCTCGCGCAACGCGCACGAGACGTTTCGTTGCGACTGCAAACGCGTACATTAATTGCTTCACGGTTTAGTTCGCTTTACATAATTATTCCAACGATAAAATATCCGCGTAATTGTTGCCAGCGCAATAATACCGTTTCCATTGAGCGATCGTTAACGAACTGCAAACCGTTCACTGTCTTCCATAGATTTTGAATGACAAAGATACCGGTTACGCTCCGATTGAAATCGTCGGTGCTGTAATTTGTAGAGCCGTTACGCGCGAGGGCAAGCGATTCGAATAAACTACCCAATTTCGTAAATTGCCGAACGAACGTTCCGCGATTTCCCATTTTTAATCGCTCGGCGATACACCACGCAACGTTTCTACGTGCACCGCTTTTGTATAGAACATTACAGATTCACGTCGAGCAAAATTAATCGAAGAGCTGTGACGATTGTACAAATTTCGCGAAATGATCGTACAAAAATGGAACTGTAAATATCACGTAACGATTGTCCTAGGAAACGACGCGTTCGTCTGGCGACTCACGCGATAAACGCAGTATTCCAGCCTAAAATTTTTGTATTGAAATCGCAAGAATTCGCACGGACAGCCTTCCACCCGACACTCCGTTGTACTCTCCGTGAGAACGATAGATATTCCCAGCGTTGCTCAACAAATGCCCCGTCATTTCGAGTCCAATCTCTCGTTAATTCACTGAATCGTTCTTCACGTCCGCGGACAATTGAGATCCATGCGCCGCGGTCGCCATCGCGAGTCTCCTATCCATCTCCAGCCTTTTCCTTCCGAAATTACACCATTATCTCCGAATTCCTCCCAGCAATACGATTCCGCGAGACAGCGAGGCTGCGTCGCGGCGAATCCGTACGGATCTTCGAACGAGACGGCAGCTGGATACGATTAAAGGAGGAAGAAATCCCGCGATGGACGGGGTGGAAGAAGGACGACTGTCATTTAAAAGCCGCGGGAGCGCGAGAGGCGCGAGTCAATCTTTTCCACGGGCTGACGTTTGCCCGGCGACACGGAAAAATGTCGCTGCTCTTTCGGTCTCGCGCTTAAGCCGCGCTCCGGGCACGTACATCTGAAGCTACGACTATTAAGGAACAAAAGGCGGAAAAAGGAACGGGAGCGGGAAGCACACTCAGGTATATGAAGACGAGGAGGCCGGACAGAGAGAAGAAACGGCGGAAAGAAACTCATTGTTGGAACGAAGAAAATGAGAAAAATACGGGACGGCCGAGTAGGAGGAGGGCGGAGCAGGGTGGTGTAGGGATAAATATTAAATGGAACTGCGAAAGAAGAGCGTGCACGGTGAAAAGTTGATAGACACGGAGACGGAGGAGTCGAGGACACGATAATGTAAAACGTACCGAGGAGAGGGGATGGAATAAAGAAAAAAAGGGACGGAAGATCATTGCTGTCGCGTAACGAAAAAAAAAAGGAAGGCCAAGAAAACGGATAGAAGAGACCGCGGTGGTTGGGTACGGTGAAACAGATATAGATATATATATACGAGGAAGGGAAAATGGCACGGAAAACATTCGAGTTAGAGGGAGAAACGGAGACGCGGTACGGCCGAAATAAAAGTACGAGCGGGAGAAAGGGGTTCGAAACGGGGAGGGAACGTAGAAGCCATAAAGTCTGGCCACGGGAATTTCATATTCCCCTTCTTCAGCCCGTTTCTCCGGGCTAGAGAGAAACTTAGAGGCGAGAGCGAGGATCTTAAACTCGAAAGTTTACCCGCTGAAGTGGTTAGCCCGCTGCGATCTATGCCCTTGCTCAGAATTTACAAGTCCTTAAATTGTGCCAAGCTGGAGGTGGTTGTTCGGGGGTGTTAAATTCTTTGAGAGTATCAGTTTCATCTTTTGGTTCGTCGATATGTCCTATCATTTGCAATCCTTATTAAAATTGTATGTACATGTATATGCATGAGAGTGGAATGAGAAATTTTTAGTTCAGCAGAGAAAACGTTCGTCCTCCAGTTTAATATCGCTCGAAAAGCTACGCTCGTTACGGACTGGTGCTCGATCTCAGAGACTTCAACTTAAAAACGTGCGCCATTCGCTTGACCAACTGCAACCTACGAAGTAAAGCTGGCTAATTGCTATCTTAACCTTACGGTAGCAACAACGGGGAAAACCTGGAGTCTATCATCCTTGATCGATCGCGACGCGAGGGTACACAACCGTGCCAGTCGGTGTAAGACTCGGAAGAAAACCGTTGGACGATGATTGATAGTCAAAACTGCGAACATGCTCGCACATGGCAGAGCCATTAGGGCGGCCAGTTGAACAGCCGTGCCTGCTCTCCGCGAAGAAACAAAAAAAGGCTCGTTGACTTTGGCCATCAATAAGACGTTACGTCCAATATGCGAGGGTTTCCTTTTCTCTTTTTTTTTTTTCTTTTTTTGCCGTCGGAAATTATTTCGCCCCTTTCCTCGGTCTCGTGTAAAAAAGGGTCGAGACGACGAGCGAAAGGAGCCCCAGATACAGCAGGCTTCTCTCAGGAATCCTTTATTGAAGAGCCTCCGCTGCTCGCGCGGTTCGCGTTTTCAATGGGCCGCGAACGACAGGGAAAAAGGTCGTCGAACGGAAACGGAACGTTCTCCTGTTCGGAAGTCGATTCTTCGCTCGCCTCCGATGCGAATTCATTAACCACGAGTTATTAATGAGCAACCGGGGCAAAATTTCTGGTTGACCCGTAGCGTAGGTTCGCTGGCACGAGCGACTGATGAATTAGTGCTTCCGCGAACGCGACCGGACGACCGATTCAGTTCGTAACTCGCCGGTCGTTCGAAAGGTTCGCGATTAATCCGGTCCCCGGGGCTGCTCGCCGCGATAATTTAAACGCGAGTCCACCGACTGCGTTTCTTTTCGCGGTGCTGGTTCTTTGTTTCGATCTGTGTCGGCTCAGAAATAAAATTGCTGTTTTCGCCGGATGAAGTATGGCGGAAGAAAGGAAGGGCCGTTTTGATTTCGCGAGAGAGATACGGGAAATTTCACTGGGTCTCCCGTCTCGTATCTGATTCGACGGAACGGAGTAGGTGCAGTTTGTTTAACGAAGTGCGCGACTGTACATTATAGTGTATTCAAGTTACTGTCTTTGAGAATTCAACCGTTCTCCACCGTCGAGAAAGTTCGGCGAAAGATAAAGGATGGAGTATACAAAGTTTCAGACAAACGACTGGTGGAACCCGAGTAGATACGACGTTTCGAAAGAACAACGTGCGCCATCTTGATAAGGCCCCGCTAAACAAACGCAAACGGTAAATAATCAGAAATATTAAGCTTCGTTAAAAGGTGAAATATAAATACACGGTTTCCAGATTTCTTCTGCGAGAGTCTTTGACGAATTAAATTTCGCTTCACATTTCGATAATTAAATACTCGCTTCGTTTTAATTACGCCGTGAGACGAATGCGAATGTACAAGAGTCCGAAATACTTTGGTAACCAATATCGTATGTAGTCCCTGTAATTAGCAGTCAAAGAACAGGCTGCCAAAATTTATTTGAAACGCGGCACCAGCTTCTCGTCCCGCCCCACACAAAAGTGTTAAACGCAAAACAGTTAATTATCGGCGATAGAATTAACGCCGCGCGAAATTCAATATTCACATACAGGATACGCCATTCGTTTCCCGGCTCGACGGTTATTAAGCAATTCGTTCTTTCAATGTTCGACTTTCATCTCATTTAATTGCTCCGCCGGCGCCACCCGCCCGTAACTTCGGTTAATCGAACCTCTCTGTCCATACAGATATCCTATCCTCCACTTTTTTTGGTTCCATCGACCGGCGTTCCCTTCTACCTTCGTCCCTCGTTTGTCCCATGGCACGCGGAATTACGCGTCGCGCGGTCGAAGAAAAGTTCGCAATCTTTCCGCGGCCGCGTGGAACACCGCGAGGAAACTTTCCCCCGCAAGAATTCTGAGCCGCTTGGTGATATAGTGCAACGGGCTTTAATTTTCCAACGGTGCGGCGGGGCTCAAAATTTCTATCCAAGTTTTACAATTCAACCAGCCCACAGCCACGCCGCCTCCGCCCGTTTCGGCTGGTAACCAATGTGAATCACGATGAAACAATCGGAAAGTTAGGCGCCGGTAACTAACCGGACCGAGAAAATTACGTTCGAACCGGAAGTTTCTGTTGGCGGGATCCAGCCAGGGGGAGAAAAAAACCCGTCCCAGCTGCAAATTGAACCGTACTGCCGCGACAACGTGGCGCGGATTATGCGTGATTTCGATACGGCTCGATAAGCCCTCCGGGTCGAACTTCGAACGACCTGCGGACGCAGGCCTGGACTAATGAAATTGTAAATATTAAAGATCCAATCAAGGACTGGCTCCCGGACCCGTAATAAACAGTCGTTGTTAGTTCGTGAACCCCGGATGCGGAGTACAATGGAAATAATGTTTAGAAAATGCCGCGAATCCGCAGCATCCCCTTTAATACTCACTCATTTGCGTAGCGTGCCCTTAACGAGCTGGCGGGAAAATAATTTTCCGCGAATAATTTGACGCCATTAACCACGCGTCACGGCAGGTTCGCGCGCGTCTCGTCGCGTTGAAACAATAATTTACATTGTCGCGGCGACTAAGCGACTTTGAGAATGTTTCCTCGGTTTTCTGGTCGTTAGAAGAGTTTTCGCTTACTTAGGAGGGGTAGACGGTTGTGGCGGTGCCTTTGTCGCGCGCGTCTCCTCTCCTTCCCGCGGGTCCGCGTGCGTCGTTGATTCCTCCGGGCGGGGTGGCCAGCCCCTTTTTAAAAAACGTAATCCTCATTAAATTACGTCCCGCGCCCGGTTCGCGCCGTTCTATTAAAGGGTCAAAGTTACTTTAACTTTGACGCGGGACAGTTACAAGGCTCCAGCTGGCGCCCGTAGCAATTATAGAATAGTCGACGTCTGCAATTAACTTGAGACTGCATCGGTACAAACGCGCAGCCGGCCGCGCGCGAACCTGTTTGTTTTTGCAATTAGCCAATTAGCGCGCGCGCGCGCGGACTGCGCGGCTTGGAGGATGCAACGAAATTGTAATTAACCGTCGCGTAAATAAACACACGAGCGCGGGTATCGCTCGGTGGACGATGAAAATCATCGGAATTCCTTTCCTTCTTGGCGATTTGTTTCGCGCGCAAACCGGCGATGGTTGATGGACGTTTTTTTTTTTTTTTTTGAGGCTCCGTCGTAAGCTTTCCACGTTAGACTTTAGTAATCCGACCTCCAGCTTTCTGTTTTATTCATTTTATATGTCCAGCGAGCGAAGTGTAATGCCTGCGAGTTTCAAAAGTGAGATATTACGTATCCTTTCCTCATACAGCATAATATTTTACCTGGGAAAGTTAATTAAACGCTCAGATACACACCGGTTCGTTTTCATTTCTCAGTACCGCGTCGCGCGCGCGCGCGTGTGTACCTCATTATTCTGTTTAAATTTCAAATTTACTCCCGTTCATTCATTATGCTACTATTAGATACCCCGCTACTATTTCGAGCGCCACGACGGCAACCCAAAAGCGTGAAATAAATTCGACCAGAAATAAACATTCCATTCAAAGACGTCCACGTGGCACGACTGTCCAATTAACCTTCATTCTCCTCGGTTCTTTCCATTTCTATGATGTCACGAGCATTTGAAAAAGCTGGCGGAATCGATAACACGATGATTCGATTATTTCACGATTAAAAAACCAAGAGAGTTAAAAAGGAGAGGGTTGTTGAAATTTTGCAATTTCGTATCTTCGTACCCTCGGATTACTTCGATGGTAACACGCGTGAACTTGAGCAACACGCAAACAAGCACAAGAGGAATTGAACCAAGCCGATATATGCGTGGAGAACGTCCACGTAACGCGTCGTTCCTCGAGGAGGGCAGCGCGCGTATTTAGGCTGGTCCACGCTAAATTTAAATCAGTTCGTGGCGGAGCCACCGGACGCGCGTTACTTTGCGACACGTTCTCATTCATTTCGAGCTGTGTTACGGTATTCGAGAAGCTTCTTGGTGATGAAATAGTGCCGTGGAATATTCGCTAAGTCATCCGTGTGGAAATCGAACGCGATCGAAAATGGCCAGGTGAAATATGCGCGAGTTGGCTGCCGTACGAGCTAGCGTTGTTCGCCAGGTGAGTCTTCGTTCTGCTTTTCGAGCGATCGAGCATTTCCGATTTCCGTAGCAACCGTACAGAATGATTTCTCGAAGAGATTTACAGTAATTTCCGAAAGCTTGAATTTTTCGCGAAACGCTGGAACATTTGCACAGTTGTTGCAATATTAATTGATCGAGACGCGGCATCCGTATGATGTGATTAATTTAAATGGTATAATGGAGTGATACCGTGCCGCATTCGATACGACACGATGAATACCGTTTTAAAATCCAGGTAGAAGCGAAATTTCATTGAAGCGCGATTATATTACGCGCGGTTTATCGTCCAGAAAATCTGTTTCCAACGCTCCCGCGGATTAAAAGAACAGATCGCGGGAAATGATTTCGCTTGATCGTAGATACGATTGGCGAAATTTCGCATGAAAAGAACGTCGGTTTGCATAAAAAATTTCAATCGGGAAAACTGAATACGCTAACGTGCGCCAACAAAAACGTTTCACGCACATTTATAGCGCGCGGCATTCAACGAAAGAGACAATTTATACGTTCGAATTCCGGTTAACGACAATTCATTCGAACTGCAATCGTATTACCTAGCATTAAAAATGAAATGAAAGTTAAAAAGTGAAATATCGTCATCACGTTGTTAATAGTATTTCAAATCCTCGCCTCGTTCGTTGCGGAAATGGAGAGAAAACTGAGAGTAGCCACCAATCGCGAGAAATGTTACCCTTGATCAAATAAAATTCCACCCAATTATACCGTCTTTCTCCTTTTAATTTCTCGGAGGAAAGATTTTCGGTCTTATTTCCACCTTTAAATCACCGATTCAATTATCTCCAGCCATTTGGAACAATCTCGTTCCCTCGCTTCCACGGTCGAGGCAGAGAATATTCTGCCTTTATTGAAAATACACAGTGGTACGAAAATATGGAAAAGTCGAGGAAATCGTGGCGGTAGGTTGTCGAGGAATCTGTGAAAGGCGCCACGGGACAGCGACTTATCGATGGCTCGTGGTATCGCGGTCGATCGCGTCGCTGGTACCGCAACGAGTCGGTACGACTTTAAGAACAACTCGAACGCTCGACATCTGCGTCTTTTAACGATCGTCATCCGCATAATTCCCGTGGAGCAATCATGGCTGTCCTCCGTACTCGTCCAACAGAGCTTCCGCTGCCCCCACTGTCGTCGTTCGTTCGACAATTATGTCGGGTTCAGCTGCAATTAAGCCCTAGTTCTGGCCCTAGTAAGTGGCGCATCTAGAGCTACTATTACCGATAAATTTATAGCCTATCGATATCTTACAAGGGAGCTAGTTAAGGCTCGAGTAAATGTAAATTGTCGACGAGAGGGTCTTCAGCTTGGTAATAACGTATCTATTGATCAGGAGGCGTGGCGCGGCGTAGAAAAACCGATCGTGCCGATAAAAGAACGTTCGCCGTTAGGATGAATTTGTCGACGAATTATCGGGCGCATAATTTTTCGTACAGCGGGTGGGAAGAAATTCCCGCGCGAAATCTCGTTTCACCGTGCAATGGGAAGCGCGCCCCTCGCCCTTTCCAATTATTTCCACCGCTGTCGCCCTTTAAAACCTGTTTTCGTGCATCGCCTCGGTTAATTGGAACATTCTAATTTCCCATCCCCCTCGCCGGCTCGCTGACATCGCTAACTCCAATTTCCGCCAATTGCAACAATTTACTCGTCGTAACTGACGGTAACCGCGAGGAAGGAAGGCATCCAAAGTCTCGCGGAGAACGCCGGCGGTCTAGCGCTGTTTCGCCCGTTTTCGATTCGAGTCTACGTCGAGACGCCGTTCCGTACGTTCGCTGGTTGCGCCAGCCATCTTTTCTCTTCGATTTTGCGGCCACGCGAAATCGTGGTATTCGCGAATAGACGGGGAATTCTATGAGTACTACTCTCGTGGACCGATATTCAATGTCTACGAGGGGCACCGACGGTCAGAGTGGCTCGAATGGGAATCACTAGTCGGCAGTAGGTCGTTTCTAGTCCGCTGCTCGAATCGAGTTCAATCCGATAGGAGGGTATATCTCGCGATAGGGGTGAACTCTACGTCCGGTGGCGTAAAAAGGGGAGCGGACGTTATGGTCGTGCGCGTATCGGCCACCTGTTTTTAACCGGGACAGTTCACGTGTTACGATCTTCTTCTTCGAACAGCAATTTACTAATACTTTTGTTAATAGACTTCACTTATTTCTTAGATCCGAAAATCTATTGTGGTGTACGTAAATAATGGAGCAAGAAGCGTTCCAATTAAACCGGTATCTGCTTACGCTCAGTTTCTTTCATCCATGTAATTAGTTTGCCTATCGCGAGACAGAGAAGAGGATTTCCACGGCGAAACGAATAAAAAATTTAATTACGACGCTGGACTGAATTAAAAGTCGATGCTGGAATAAACTGGCGAACATTGAAATGGACGATCCCGTACCGTTCGGAATAAAAGCGGACCAAATGTATCGCACGATCCGTCGAAAATGCCAGATCTCAAGCAGACGTTTCCAGAACTGCATTTCACGAACGTGACAAAGAATCAGCGGGGCTATAGAGAAAAACAGCACGAGGGGGGGCGAGGGATCTCCACGGTGGAACAATGC
This sequence comes from Xylocopa sonorina, assembly GCF_050948175.1. Taxonomy (NCBI): domain Eukaryota; kingdom Metazoa; phylum Arthropoda; class Insecta; order Hymenoptera; family Apidae; genus Xylocopa; species Xylocopa sonorina. The sequence goes on along the minus strand of NC_135197.1, from coordinate 5,309,706 downwards.
TCGTTGCAGCAAAGTTGCTTTACTACAACGCCCATTATCGTAAATTTCCACGGTGCACTGGGTAAACGCCATTGTTGAAACGGCACGACTGGTTTTCGGGACAATGCGAGGGATTTATTATCGATCTACCGCGGGGGAATAGCTGGAAGGTGCGAGCAAACGAGCCGGGCAACAATCTCTGAACCTGACTTGGCACACGCCGCGAGAAAAATATTGCGAATGGCAGTGTCAAAGGGATTGAAAACGGCAGAAATATCAGCGTTACGTTTCGAAGGGGGACAGTCCGCGTTAAAGCTGACTGGCATTTTCAAAAAGTCCGCGCGAATCGTCCAAATGCTCCTCTACTTGTCGCTCGTACGTTCCCGTTGCGGATTTTGGCGCGAACGATAAAAACGCCTGTAATATTCGACTGGTGGCTGTCCGTGTCTTTTTTTTTCCTCTCTCTCTTTTACTACGGATCGTTCCGTCGTTATCGCAACACTCTTCAACCGCAAACATTTCCCTAACAATTTTGTCAAAATTTTCGATAAGGTCTGGCGCGCAACCGTTCCTCGATACGTGGATTTTTGCGAACGAATTTCTCCTTCATTTTTGCGAAGCTTTAACGAGCTTCGTTACTTTTAATTCAACGGATAAATAATTATAAACGACACAGACAGGAGATAGATACCGACATAAAGTACGCGGAATTAAAACGCAATATTTTCTCTTCGTTGCTTTCAATCTTAACCGAAATTATTGCCCGGCTGAATCGATTCTCGATTAAATCGCTTGTAGAACGAATGGAATGGTAATTAATCAAGGAACTCGTTGAAAAATTCGATCGCTTTGCGTGGTAGCGAATTTGGTTCGAAATCATGAACGAAAGCAACTGGAAGCTTTATTTCGGTAATCAGTGAACAAATATATTTCATTTTTCAGATAACGACGCAGAGATTAATTATACTTCATGGCATATACATTTTCAATAAAGATTGAAAGCAACTTTATGATTTGCCTGCGCTATTATAATGCTCATTGGTCAAAGTCGTTACTTCTCTTGCGACAGATTGAAAGTAACCCTTTGACGACCATCACAGTCACGATGGCTCTGTTTTCATTCCTTTGCGACCTTAAAAACGAACGGGTCTAATTCAGTCTTGTCTTTCTCTCCCACTTTGCACTTCATCCCCCGTTGGATCATCGTCAAACGGAAAATTCTGCTCCGTGGAGAAGAACGAACCCTTTTGAATGTCAGGATCGAGCATCCGTGGAGAGGACGTTTTACTGTTTACACTTTCCTGAATTTCTTCGATTAATCTTCACGAGTTAATGCTCGAATAAATTTTAGAAAGATGATCGCGTGTAGCCAGAAACAGGTAATTTGATGTTCAAAATCAGGGTGTAAGAGGGTAACAATTATCAGGATAGAGCGTGTCCACTAAATCCAACGATAAAGCTACGAGAACACGACTTTCACGGGTTGTTGCCACAATGATACCAGCTTCCGCTTCGGTGCACGCGTCTTGCACTTATCAGCATTGTCACCCGCGCCACTGTTATCTCTGTCATTACCACAGCAGTTATCATTGTAAGCTCGGTAATGATTCCGACACCGAGGCTAATTTCCAGATAACGTCACCCGTGTTTTTGCCAAACGATCGATCAGCCTTAGTTGTCGCGAACGTTTCGCCCCGATCCAGCTTGGGACGCACGGAGTCTAAATCATCGAGTTTCTTCATCTGAAAATACTTTTTTCCCCGTAGGAAACGTAATTTATCGCGACCTTGTTGGCCACGCGCGACGAGCAATCGCGTCGTTAAACTACCATCAAGCCCGGAATTTCCGAAAGTTCCAGGAAATTCAAAAATCATAGCGTGTAACGAACGGCCTCGCGAAACTTTCCTCGGCCACCCTCGATATTTATCTTACTTGCAGCTTCGCGTAAAATACAATTCTGTTGACCGTGCAGAGTCGTTTCCTCGAGTGTGATGCACGGTCGAAGTCGTCGTCTGAAAAACTGTCGAGGCAAATCGAATTTGCGAAACTGTGACGCTCTTATTTTCGCGCTTCAGATATATCCGTGTCACGGGGTAACAAACACGATTACGCCTTTAAATTACCGTCCTCGATAATTCCACGGTTGAATCGCGCGAAATAAAGTGTACAAACTTCAATGAGACGAGTGCCTCCTACGAATAACACTGCAATTGACTTCACCCTTTCGAGCGGGAGGGTGAAGCACGAAGTGTCCGTTACAAACACAACCGACCATAGACTGGCAATATAAAGTTTCACGATGGGAAACTTGAAATTTAGGAACGGAGAAACTTCTCTCGTATAAATTGTAGAACGCCAATTGCGCGGGGGATTTAAAACTCGATATGAGAAGAAACGTGGGATGAGGAGGAAGAGGGTGCGGAAAATGCAACGTAATAAGTAGTCGTGTAACGAAGACGGCAATCAAGTCCATTTCTTGATATGGTTCAGTTCACTTTCATTTCCCAGGTGTAACGTTCCACTTGTACATCGATTTCAGTTACTCTTTCATCGGGTTACCCGGCGCGTGACTCATCAACAGCGTTAGTTAATGAAAGAACTAGGAACGAAGCACCAGGGTGGCGGTTATCTACCTATAATTTCATCCTGCGAATACATGCGCGCGTAGCTTCTTCTGTACACCGTGTATGAATCGAGAGAAAAAGGTGCAAAATTTTATGAATTATCGAAACTGCGGTTTGAAAAATTCCAGGAATTAATTCGTCGACAACGAGCCACGGAATCCTTGGACGTATGAATAAATGAATATCGCTAAATTTATTTCCCTTGTTATTTCGATAATCCGCGAGGCGTGGTTCCTAATTGAGTTAATAACGTTCCGTCGTAATCCAACGCGCGACTGGAAAGGCACGCGTACACGAATTTTCAATTCCAGTTCTGAAATTTCCATTTCCTAATTACAGTAACTTCATCTTTCCAATACTTCGATCTTCACGTTATTACACGCTGCGCGTTCGCGTCTCGATTTCGAAAACTTCAAAGTAGACTCATAGAGTCACTTCATCCCCTTTCATTCACAGAAAGATTCTACTCCAATTTGCTCCTACCGGCAATAAGAAACTTCGTCGTCGACGAGAACTGTTAACGAATATCGTCGGCGATAATTACGATAACCTATGGAAAGTTCATCGACACACTTAACGTGGCCGCAGGCGTCGCGATGACCCCAGCGGAAGGAGACTCGAGGGCGGGGGTTGAAGGAGTCAATTGAATGAATTTCGCCGGTCGCGGATCATTACGGTTTCCGCGGACCCTCCGCCAATGGAACACCGACTTCTAATGAAGGTTGACACAGATTCTCGACGGGCGAAATGGTAGCCGAGGGTGTCTCTGTGTCCGATAAAAATCGCGGCCCGTTCAGACGACTGTCGAGCTTCTTCCTTCGTCTTGACCCTCTTTCGCGAGGGCTCGATTCAATGGCGGCGCTTTTTTCACGCGAAAAATTCGTGGAAGGGCCAAATTTTCTGCTTAAATAAACGGTCGCCTCTGTTTCGACGCGAGGACAGGAAAGTTCGTTCCGGGGCATCCGTTGGAATCGAGCGAACTTGCTCGCCGACGAAGTTCGGCGGTAACTTCCCTTCGAAATTTGTTTGTCCGGTTTTGCTGGTGCTTCCTGTTCCGCGAAGTAGGTATAACGCTTCAAAAGTGGGAGATTTTCTCGAGAATTAATTTCCACGAGTGACACTTTACGCATGTAAAAAGAAACAGTAATTGTTCTTTATAATTTCTGATTAACGAAAATGGTATCGGAGATTTCGTGAGAAGGACTGGAATTTTCTGTACTGAAGCAATTTTTGTCCAATTTTTGAACTCGTTTTCTACCGTATATAGACACGATTTCTGTCGCAGTATAAAACGAGGAATTTACCAGGAGAAACGAAATTTTAACAACAGCGGTTCATTTAACTTTTGACGAGGACGCGGGACTTGTTCCCAAACGACCTCTAATAACCGCTAATGCAAAGTTTAACGCATTTCCTGGCAAACTATAATCGACCTCGCACGTGCGAATCTTTTTTCTGTGCATTTGTAACGTTTGGAAATAATTGCGAGCCTGCACTGCCATCGATTGGTTTGCAGGAAATGGAAATGGAAGTATCACTTTTCGAAGAAATTCTAGGTAAATGTTTCCTGGAGAACTTCTGCCATATTGTAAGTTGCAGCATTCCTTAAAATGTTGGACTCGAAAACGATCGAAGTTTCGTAGAACTTCTTATATCCCCTCTGTTCCATTTAATTTAAAGAAAATTGCATTCCCCAGCGATCACCTCTGCACTTACAGCATTATATACTTATGGTGATCAAGAATTTATTATCTCGATATCGAAACAGAATTGCGAGGATCGTACTCTTCGATAAAGCCATCCAACGATCATCTTCGTTTTATTAAACCGCTTTACAGCTTTGTTTACATTCGATTCGTTCGTCACTAAAACAGTTTATGCGAAGCAAGGGTGGAAACGTTAGACGCCTCGTGAAGTAGTTAAAAACTTTTTCTTCCATCGATCGCCCTTTGGTTTATTACTCGTGTATGAACCGAAATAAGAGCTCGTAAAACCTGAGAGTCCGTCTGAAAGAAGGTAAACGCGTTAGGGAACTCGGCGTATGAGAAAACTCACGCGAAACTACTTGCGATCGTAACCTATTAAATCGATCGGGTTTCAAATAAATTCGCGCTCGCTACTGTCCTTCTTTTCTCACCCGCGAAATATCGCCTCGTTGTCATCTTTAGTATACATCGAAAGTGACGACACCTTAACCGACTTCGAATTTTGCGGAGTAATTTCGCGAGGCATTCCCACGTAACACGATGTGACGTGACGGTGAATGAACTCCACTGGTGTCGTATCTGAATGAACTTCTCGTACGTGGAGAGTGTGAATGACAACTGTTCCGGATAGCGAGGCATAGATCGAGTGGATGTTTGGGCTCGAGCTTTGGTCTTCGTTGGAACGGCGCGCTTCAATGAATCCTAGGAATGCACGTATAATTTTGCTCTGTTAGGATATGCGGTTTGAACGTGACATGTGCTTGTTACAGTTTTGAAGAGCGACACGCTTCGAATGCTCTGAACAGACGAATTAATTCCCAAAAGTATAAACAAAAAATCGTACAACGATACAAGTAACTGCAGTGGCTATCGTGGATACGCGAAAGAACAGAGAATGTGAAGGAATGAATATCGAGGATAATTTTAGCTAATTCTAGAGCTAATTCATTCATTCATTAAATAGGAATAGCCTGTATAGGCGGGGTCAGGATCATGGAACACGCATGGAATACAGCCGTGAAGTATCATCGAATTAGCAGACTCGTTGCAACTTGTTATTTTCAAGGAGGTCGAGTGTCATCCGCAGAGGAATCTTGTCACGCGATCGCGTCGTTAAACGGCCTGCATTAAAGCCATTGGCCGTTCGGCGCGACGAAACTTTCGCTCGTCGAAAAATTCAAATTCACGTGGACGATCAGCTGCGACGGGTCGGAACGGATTCAAGCGTTTCGCTCGCGAATCGTGCCCGTCCGGAGATTTACGAGCGACCGCGCGATGTTCGACGGCCCTGTTCGGAACAGTGTAAATTAGGCGTGAGTAATCGAGCATGCACCGGAAGTGTTCGAAGTGATTCAATCAGGGGTAAAAGGGAAGTAGAGAAAGTGCTGTTTGAACGCTCGAGAAATCGTTTTCAGAACAAATACGGCCATTAAGTGATCTGTAAATTTTCTTTCACTGGCCAGAAAGAGTTTTGTTCTATCGTGCGGGAAGAGTATTTTCTACATAATTCCGTAAAAGCAGTAAGTGTCAGTATAACTGCAACGTGGAACTGTGGAAATATAAATACAGGGAGAAGTTACAGCGGTAATTACAAGTTGTAAGTACAGGGTGCAAGCTTTCAAAGGGTACGAGTAAGATACAAGACAAAGACGCGAAAAAGATACGCTATGATGATATGGAAGCGATCTTAAAAGATCACGAAAATTAAAGGCAACCTAGCGAGCAAATCGTAGACGGCATTTTTCCGTAAAATGTGCCAGTGCAAAGTGCGAGCCAAAAAACAGGCAAACGTGGCAACGCGCGGTCACGTATTTGTCCGAAATACTTTCCAATCATTCTCAGAGATCAAAGGTGGTTTCCCATGCGCCACGATTGATACCGGTGAAATCGTGCTTTCGATAGTAACGCAAGCGCCACCGATTTTACTCGAGCCCGATCACAAAGCGCGCATGACGAGCGTTACGCGAAGCCCTTTAAATTTGGAAATCAGAAAACTCGAGCTGTGAAATCGCGCTTCACACGACCAGTGAATTCTGCCTTAAAATTCCACCCCTGTGCTCGAATACGAAATAACCGATTTGATGGCCCGATTCCCGATACGACTGGAAAGTAAAAATCTTTTTCATCATTTGATAGACTAGCCACGTGTTTCAGTCGTAAAGAGTAGAATGATTCACACACTCTGAAAGTTTCGATTTTATAAATGTAATGTTAAATTTTGAGACTTTTTTTAAGTCATTTACATCCTTTTACATCTAACGCGTGTACCATTTTAAAAGATTAAAGTGAAATACCAGAAACAAACGAGGGAGGTGAGAGCTAACGCCAGTCTGATGTATGGTAGGTTATACTACTGAAGTACATTAGGAGAAGATTACAATATCATTTTCCAAAGCGAGTAGTTAAAAATCTCGGCTGTTGCGAATAAATGAAAAAGCATATCAGTGCAACGCATATAACCTGGGTAATCTCGGAAATTGCGAACACGAACTTTTATAAGCTAACGGTGTAAAAGACGTCCGCGACTTTTAATTTTATCTTTAGAAGCCATTGGACGCCGGAATCGGCCAAACGGTTAAAACAAGAATCGCCATTCATTTGATGCTCCTCGTACTCAAGGGAATTGCCGAACGGGCAGCCATTAAACGCCGAATTATTGCAAACTTTAACTGGCGAGCATCAATGTTCATTGCGAAACTTCAGGCATGTCCAAGCTATTTACGTGTGCATTCTTTCGAACGAAAACGATTCTATTACTTCTGTCGCAATCCTGGCAGATATTTCGTTGCTTCTGTAACGTTCGATAACTGGAAATTAATGTCGTTCCTCTCGCTTAACAATTTTTCAGATTGCTCTATGTCCGTCATCATGGATCGAAGGTTACGCGCTGCCATCATCGCCATCGGTCTGCTCATAGCGATCCCCTCAAGTCACGGTGCATCGCGACCAATAAAAATCGGTGAGTAATAAAACAAGGACGACTCGAAGAAGCCTCACGAGAAACATTGCGAAAGACTGTGTTTTTAACGAGACTGGCGAGCGTTTCGTATTTCACGAGAACCAGGAAAGGAGTAGAAAAGGAAGGAACATGTTTGCACGCGAGCAAATTAAATTTCCACCACCGGCGAAACAAAACCTGCCCATTTATGCGTTCGTGGAACAAAAAAGAGAGAGAGAGAGAGAGAGAGGGAAGAAAAAAATGAAAGAATGCCACAACGGAGCTACTTTTTCGAGAGACAAAACAATGCGACTTATTTTTCATGCCGGGCGGAGGGAAATATTTTTACAATAATCGCAGAACCCGTGCGTTCATCCGTTCCGAAGGAAACACGCGAACCATTCGCGTCCGAAAATGCTAACCAAAATACCCCAGCCCCTGGTTCCGCGTGCCTCCGCGCCCCGTGGCCCCCGACCCCCCTCTTTATTTCCGTCGAATTCGAATAACTCGTCGGACGAAATACGTCCGACAGCGTGGCTGGTGTAAATTGCATGTATCACGACGTGGCCGTACGGTTCTGCGCCGGGGAGGCACACCAACGCCGGCTCTGTTTGCGCTTTATAGGCGTGTTACACGTCCGCCCTCACGGAAGTCACGTACCCAGCCTCCGGGGTTACCGAAGGACTGCGCGTTTGTCATGACGCGCCGGCTTAGCAGAGACTCCCCCTTATGAAAATGCCCAAATATTTAGAGAAGAACGGATGGGTTTCATAAGAGGCCTGTTCCAGCGTATGCAGTGGGTGCGCTTCCCGTGATGTGTACACCACGGGCAGGACGCGCATTCGTACACATCCGCCGCGGTGGTGAACGCGACGCGGACGGGATATTTCGTTGAGTAGCTCGGTTGAAAATCCCTCGGAATACGCGCGGATACCCGTGTGTGTACGATGCCCGGTTGATTCATACGGTGATCGTAAAGGAGGAATTTCCTTCCGGCTCGGAATTATCTAAAGTCTCCCACGAACGGGGAAAGAGTTCCCGTTCGCTGCGGAACGTTCTCGCGGGATCGCACGAGGGCGGGAAAGGTGTGTGTTTAATTAAATTTTAATAGGACGCGGGTAGAACGTTGCGTAATTGAGAAAGCTGAAATTCTGGGTACGTTTGAATTGGAATGTTTGAACGTCTACGGAAAGTAGGAATTCGTTAATAACGAAAGGAGGATACGGTCAGTTCACGTGTTATAGCGTTAATAATTGTAACATCAGAAATTGAATGCAGGTAATTATGTATGGGTTTAAATTAAATACCATTCGCATACGTCAAATAGATTCATTTTTTACTTTGTAACATATTGCGACGATCGAATATGAATTTCAAATATTGACGCTTCTCTTTCATGTTCGAAATAGTTTCGATATTCGTGCAAATTTTCAAGAATATTCATATCCCATTAGTTCTGTAATTACAGTATTAGCCGAATGACACGAGATACTATTCTCAATTTCAGCAGGATTGCCTCTCATACAAGAATACTAGAAAAATTGTATTTCGAATTCCTCCAGCGTCTGACATTTTCAGTGGTGTGCCACGCGGGATTTATAGCCTTCGGATCTCAGCGTTCCCCAATAACCAGTGTAATGAGCTTGTCAAATGTAATTACGCTTTGAAAAATGCCTCGAGATGCGAGATTACGAAAAGTTATACAACCATTTATCACTGTCTTCTTAAAATTGCGCCCGCATCTCGAACGCGTGTCTACCCTTTGAATTATCCCGCGCGTCGTGATGCTCAGCCCCTCCATCGAGTAATTAATTTCAGCATTTTTCGAATATACTTTAACCGTGATACGAGACGAAGATAAATAGACGGCAGCCGTGGGGCACAGTTTCGAGCAACCGTTTCGGCTCCTCGTGCTAGAACCGAGGCCGCATTCCGTATGGCTGGCTATGAATGGGCCATTCTACTGCCTCAAGTCGAATCCCATTCATCAGCGAAGCGTTATCGGACGACTCGGTTACAAATAATGAAATATCCCACGATGATGCACAACCAACCGAAACGCACCGTAATAATAATTTATTTTACAACCCTAATATGCCCTCGGTGGAATTTATCGAGGGTGGAAGTCGAGGGAGGGGGTTCAACGGTAAGCACGAGTTATTATCGTTCGAAATTATATAATTTCGTGATGGATACAAATGGATAATTTACCGATGCTCCCAAATACAATACTCATCAATTAACGTAAATACTCGAACGAAAACACGTCGTGCAGAGTGCCACATACACTGCAAATCGATATAAAAAAATTTATAAAACAGCAACGTGTGTCCACTAGTTTCGAAGACCTTATTCGCGATTGCGTAACTGTAAAAAAATTGGTCGATAATAGGTATATAAATGGACGAAACAGTGTACAAACTCGAAACGATACGGTTCATAAACAGGATTGAATTGTTAGCGAACGAAGCACATAAACACGCTCATGCTACGCGAGTTTTCATTGCTTTACGAGCTCTCAGCCAGGTAGCACGTGTCTCGCCTGTTCCTCCACAGTCACCCTCCACCAGAATTACCGGTCATTCGAAGGGTATAAGAAGCCCTCGTAAGCGATTCCCTAAAATTTCCAATGTGCCTGATACGATGCGACTGTAAATAAGGATTGTACGCGCGTGGGATGTGTCGAGCGTATAAAATTATACGCTGCGCCACCCATTCGAACCGACAGGTTTACTGCCGTGTTCGCGGGTAACTCCAGTCGAGCGTAACAAACAATCGGGACCAAGAAGCCATCGTGATCGTTCGAAAATTATAATCACCTCTTCGCGAAACGATTTAACGACTCGCAGCTGATTTCGTGGCACTCGTAGCAACGGAGGATCTGAATTGAATCCGAATCGGACTCGAGAACAGTCCGGAATGGAACTACAATTTCGCGTGTGTTGTGTTTCAAACGATACGGTCTTCTATTTCATCGATATCCATTTTTCATGGCTGCAAGGATATCCGAATTCGTATGCGCGGATAAAGGGAGATACAAAAATATACAGCGTATGAAAGGATACGTATTTGCAGCGCTTTGTAACGTCGAACGAGTCCAGATTTTTCAATCACTGCGAATACCAATCAACGTTTCCATTTCCTCTTATCGATGGAAGCATCGAATATTTGCAACACAACGGAACCGGTCCTAACATCCTTATCCTTTCTACGCTTAATTGGTGTAGTTACACGACCCTCTTAAATTGTTTTATTCCGAACGCATCGAGAAACCAATCATCTCAACACCCTGTACAACAACTCGTCAGCTCGCCACGCGAACGCGTTCGATGAACAAACCAAACTCGAGCCTCGGAACGTCGACGCGCTCGTACGTAGCCGTCGTCTGCTTATACCAAGAAAAAGCTAACGAGAAAGGAAGGGAAAAAAAGGAAAAAGGAGAAAAGGAACCGTCGAAGTGGATCGTCCAGTGAAAGGAGCCGTTTTCACTTGGGAACGATCGAAGGAGAGCGTGGCACACAAACCAGGCAGCCAGCCGGCAAGCCATCCTAGAGATCGTCGATTTCCTGCGGCATAGAGCCTGCGGCTTCGCGGCTCCCTCCGGAAGAGAGGAACATCGGGCCAGGTAGTGACTTCCTTTGCTCCCCTAACCCCACGGAGGCGAGCCACTCTTTCCAAACGCGGCGGTGTGCCATCGCGAAAATGCCCTTCCTCCCGAGTAAGTGATTACTTCCCTTTCAAACGTGTAACCGGATCGGGTATGCGTGCGCCGGCATTCAACGGGACGTCGGGAGAGAGAGACGCCTTTTCATTGACGTTTCCCGTAGAAAACTGCCCCTCTTTCGTCCCCCCCTACTACCCCTTCGCTCCTTCACGGTGAACTATTGATAACGTTATTAGAAGTTGTCCACCCGATCAGGCTGATCCCCGTAGAGGAAACGGTTGCTCGTGTCGCGTCGCTTTGGGGAAATAAAGTTATCCGCGGGAGGCAGATCGAAGGGGTGGGCGCAGCTGAGGGTTGATCGATATTCAGCGGTAGATAAAGGTGTGATGTATCGTTGCAGTGAATGCGGGAATGACGAGGACGTTGCTAGGATCGTTGACGGATATCGTTGCGGGTGGAAACGATCGGAGAGTCGTGGATGAAGAAGATACTCGCGCTGGGGTGGGTGCTGTTGGCCGGGATGCGTGACGAAATTTCGTGTGACGCGTTGACTGGGAATTTTTTGGGGATTGTTGGATCGTCAGTGTTCGGAGGAAACGAGATTCGATTTTTCAAAATATATAATACTTTCGAAGCTACGTCGAAAAATTTAATGCTTAGTTTTCTTCTTTTTCTTTTTTTTTTAATTATATTTGAAACTAAAGTTTTGACGCTGAAATTCTTTTTCGTGCCGTTCGCGAGGGTTCTCGGAAAATATTCGTAGTTGAACGTCAGAGTTTTTGCCGCTCATAACTTGTCCCGCAGTTTCCCGGCCTTTTTTACACCGTTACGGAGAGAGCGCAATTGTTTGAGCGGAGTAAGAACAGCTCGAAAGTATCGTATCGCGAGGCAGAGTAATCTGCCGAGGCCAAAGTTCCTAATAACAGTTTAGCACGCGGCTGTTCTGCTTGGGGATTGTAATTGCACCGCGGAATTATTCACGCGCGTCGCAGACATCCTGGCGACAAGTATCCCGTGATCACGGCACGCCTAATGAAGGATCGCGATTAGCCCAATCACCGACCATTCATACCAGTCGCGTGACAAAGGATCCCCGTGCTTGTCCAAGCCGTCGAACCGCTGCTTCGTGCTCGATCGTTGAAATTATTTAACGAGAAAAGTTTCGTTCAATATTGAACTAGAACCTACCTTTCGTGTTTACATTGAATGGGAAAATAGACGACCGGGTGGAACGGAATTTTTCCCCATGAAATACCGTTTCAACCTGGAATTGGCGCGCTGAAACAGTGAAGTAACTCATTTTTATAACCGACTAATTACGCGTGGGCAAATGTTTAAATCTCGTTTAGTGCTAGCCGAATATTTTAGTAACAAGAACAAGAAGTTGATTAGCGTGTTTCTTCTATTATTCTTTTCGTTCAACGATTTAAGCACGCTTTTTAATTCGATCTTCGGTTGAGAAAATGGGGGGGGACGAATTCGACGGAGTGACTCGCATTCATGAGAGATAATATCGCCGGCTGCTACTATTCTTCTCCTCTTTTTTTCATTATAATTCTTGCACCGATATTATCGTCGAAGCCGGATACGGAAGTTCCCGTTTCGTCTTATATCCTCGCCGTACCTTGCTCCCTTTGCGTCACTCTATTGCGGGGCCCGATAATAGCACGGCTAAGCTCGACTTTGTGGATAATAGTTATAAGTTTAATTAAACCAGTTTCTCCGTTGCGCAGCCCTCCATTCTTCCTCTGGGATATCGTGCCTGCGAACCGCAGATGATTCCCGGTATCAAAGAAGAAAAATTGCGGGACACGGAAACGACCTTCTTCCGCCTCTTTACCTTCGTCCCCATATCCGTGGCAGCTCCCTTGAAAATCGAGCCGGTCACGGCGAATTTGCAAAGAAATTTTAATCGCTCTCGTAGCAAAAGATACGACCTCGACGATGAACAAATCTTGGTAATTTTATACAGAGTCCAGATGGCAATATCGTGGGGGAATCGCTGTAAACGCGCGACGAGGAGGAATTACAAAGCTGAGGTTACGCGAGACAGTTCCAGTTTCGCTCCTCGCGCCTTGGAGAAGTTCATTATTGATAATCGTCTCGGTTTACAGCGAAATTAATTCTCATTCTATTCTGTTGTTCGCGCGCAACGGAGAATTCCAAATTCACCGTGGAACGTCTGAATTTTCTATGAACGATGGCCTCCGCGGTCCTACTTTTATAATCGTTCACTGGCGAAATTTCGACCATTGACAGGAGAGGGGAAATATCGCGCGCAGCTCACGCTCGTTACATATTCATAGGTGGCAAAGTGCGATTCGCGTTTTTTGCCCGCGCGACGCCACGCAATTCGGCCTGGCCTGCGGTCAGGGAACCAATGGCGAGGCAAAACCGACCGAGAGTGGGAGAGAGGGAACAAAAAATGATTCCACGAGCAAATATTAATGAGGCTCGAGCGTTCGCGTCGCGAGCGATTGGGAATCGCGGGATCTCTGGTCTTCGATTTTTCACCGGTTTGGTGTCGAACCTCGAACGATTGACCGTTGAAGGTAAACATTTTTCACACGTTTGGACGTTTTCAACCCCCGTCAAAGGAGCCTCGAAACGAGACGAAGAGTCCGCGAGGGAGAAGCGAGTTTTTCCAACGAATGAAATTAAACGAGTCCCAGTGAAGGGACGCGTTTAAAAACGTGTTCGTCGCGGCATTTTCGAGCGGAGGAAAACAGCCGCGGTGTGAATGACGAGGATCTTTCGAGAACACGTTATATTTAACGTCGCGGAAAGAACTCGAACCTCTCTCTGGCTGAAGTTCTCTACTCAGCGCAACGTTGAGCAATTGTTGAACCGACGGAACGACATTCGTCGTTTTTAAAAGAGTTCGTTCGTATGTTATGAGAGGTCGTATCGATTAATCTGTCGAGGGGGACGAGGGGACACCTCGAGAGGGCTGCAAGCAATATTAGAATACCGGGTAGCGCTTTCCTCGAGTTATTACCTTTAATTTCTCGAAGGGAAGTATTATTTTTTACATTTCGCGTTATATCCCGTGGAACGGGTCGCTTAAATGAAGAAATACCGCTAACGAAATTTTTACGTCCACCCCTCCGAGCGAGCGTCACTGCGATACGCTTAATGAAACCGTTCCATCCCCTTGCGAAGGCGTAAAATCGGCCATTCAAAGAGGCATTCTGACGAGCTCTCGTTCGGTTATTGCGTTTAATTTCTCATTGTCAGCCGTACGGAACGAGCATCTGAAGCACTCCCTTTGATCAATCAGAAAGAAGGGAAGCGGCTCGCAGTAAATCAACGAAAATAATTGGATTCCGGACGAAAACCGACAAGGATCCGCCCTCTTTAAATCCAGCGCCGTTGGATATACCATCCCGCGAAAAGAAAGAATCCAGAACGCCGGTATCCAATAACAGAACGTTCCTTGAACAAACCCGATGGTGGAGCGATAAAAATTCGAGCTACAAAAGCTGTCAGAGGTTCACCGTGAGTATTTAATTGCCGGATGTGGAACAAAGCTGACTGACTCTTCGCCCCCGCGAGTCTTTTATAACCCGCGATTCGTTTTCGTTCGTCGCGGGACGGTTTTAAACGTGAAACGAATCGATGAATGGTGCTGAGACGAGGAGAGAACCGTCTGTCGCGAGATAATGAGGACGCTCTTCTCTTATTTATTATTTCGAGCCTCTCTAACGCTACTCCATCTAACAATCGGTATTTCACTATTTTTCACACGAATCCAAACCAACGCGATCATCGCTCCTTTCGATTTTTGCGAAACGAAGGAACGTCCGATCGACTCCACCCCGCGCGACGGAAATTCCATCGTCAAAGGCAATAGGGGTGGCGTCGCTCGTAAGCTACGCCGTTTAGCCGTTACATTTTTTGCCGCGCAATTTTTATTACAATATTACAGAGTTCCTTTCTGAACGGTATAATGATAGAGCGCAAGTTCGATGTCCTTATGGGAAAGTTTGCGCCGTCTTTCTCACTCGCGATGCGCCCATTCGAGGGCACCCGATGCTGCCCGAGACTACTTCGCGAGGGCAATAATAATCGAGATTACGACCGCTTTAAAAGTTTATGTTTAAAGTAACGCCGGCTCTATATACCCTCTTTCCATGCGGATACTGCGGCCTCCGAGGGTTTTAACGCGCCCCTATTCACGACATTTCGTTAATGCGACACCGACCGGGGATTACGGGATCGCATTAATTTTTTTCCATTTCGGTGAGATATTTAATAAAAGATGTTTAAACGCGTCGCGTACATCCCACTTCATATACAGCTACACCAAACAACGAATTAACACTATAAAAAGATCTAAATATTAGAATCCATCGCAGCGTTACTCCTGCATTTCGTTGACTCGATTGTTACATCGATGAGATTTCTCGAGTTTATCATCGCTCTTCGATATTCTATCGCAGCGCACGTGGCTGGCGTTGTCCAGAGAGCAGACACTCGAAAAGAAACTTTTAAATGGGGGTACGTAAAAATTCACGAGAAATTTTCACAAACGGTCACTCGGGGCGCGCGGCCGCCCTATTGGTGCTCATCTTCCCATTAAAGATTCAGGATGAACACGGTCAGCTGGTATTAGATTCCGAGGTCACGCGTTCGCTCCCGCCGATTACCGTTGAATTTTAATGAAGTTATAAATAAAGCGGACAGAACGGTGGATGATTATCGTAGGGGAGCCACGCCCGCGTGCAGGCCATGCTCGGTATAATAACCGGCCGTGTTTTACAATTTGTGCCATTGTAATGTCGTTTTAATTGATGAAACATTAAATGGGCCGGTATACTAATGCGGAATTGTATTATCTCCAGCTTCCTGGCCCGATTCCCGACCGCCGCGGCAATAACGTTTGTTGCTTTTTCGTTCCCGATCGGTGCGGCCCATAAAGAGGCGGACCGGTTGAAGCGCTGTGTATCATTAAAACGCGTCACGCTATTTTCGTCCTGGCCGAATTGTATGATTAATTGGCAATTGCGAACGGTCAAGTGTTTCCGTGTGCCGTGCATAAAATTTTCGCGTAACGCTCGGCTGCAGTGTTACGCTGTTTGCTAAATCTTCCGAATAATTCGGCCGCTTCGATGCCTGTTGTTCACGCGGGAACGCTTCTGCCTCGCATATTTTATTTGGCGAAAGGAAAGTTCACAAACTAATCAGAGTTATCAGCGCGTCTGCGAACTTATATTTGCACAGTGACGATTCGAACAGTGTCGAACAGACGTTGTACAATACAAGACGACGATCGAGAAATCACGGAAGCCAGCGAGAGGAGATACGAACGTGAAAGAAGCGGTTGAATTGGCAAATAAAGACGTTAATGCGTTTAATCCGTCCGGGCGATTTCAATCTGCGAAATGACTGTACAGGATCCATCGAATCATAGAAGCCAACCCCTCCAGGCTTGCCCTCTTTTCATTCGTGAACAGCGCGCGCGGCGGGTTCCGCTCGATTACGCGCTATCGATTCGACGATCGGGACCGCGAGGGTAATAGGGTGGGCGCGTTTTATTTTGTTTTCCATCCGGGCAGCGGCGAGAATCCCGTGGAAGGCGGTCGTGAACGCCGCTAAGACCTTAAAGTGGCACTTCTGCAGACGCAACTCCGGTTTAATGCGCCGCGACACTCGGAGCTGGTTACACTCGGTTGGCAACGGGCGCCCCTTCACCCGCCTCGGACCATTATCTGCCGCTATTAACAGTCTTATGTAAATTTTGTTTGCCACCGACCGGCAATAAAGACGCGAGGGGACGGGGCGGGCGTCCGTGGCTGCCGTTCGGCCGCGATCGAAACCGCAATCACAACGAAATTTCGTCGGGAATTAGCGAATCCCGTGCTCCTCTTTCGCGAATAAACGCCACCCGCGATAAACGACTTACACGCTCCCTTACATTCGAAAATCGAGAGGGCGGAAATTGGAAATGCATAACGATCGTTCGCCACGACGACGATAGCGGGCACCATTGTTCGTGGAGCAGGTATAACATACTTCGCGAAAGGAATTAACTTGCCCAAAGATGATCAAATTATCGAGACATTTAATAGCGAAAAGACGAAGGACTTCGACAGTGTTTCGTCAGCGACGAGTCAATTAATTCATTGATAAGATTTTCCACTTAGAAATCGCGAAACGATCGGAGAAACTCGCAGAGGTCCTCCTCCAATCCCAATCACATTCTCTCTCCTGTTCCGCCTTATCCGTTTCATCCCTTGTCAGACGGTGGGCGCCGTTTCTCGTCTCGTCCGACGAGACGAGCGTCAGCTCGATGCTCGTCAAACCAGCGCGATTGATCCTCTCGTCTGGCGTTAACTCGCCCTGCTTCTCGATTAGATTCTCCCACACACGGTGACTAATGTCGACTTGGAAACTCTGTAATCCCCTCGCAGATAAGGACTTAGCGGAACGGAGAACGAGGGCTCGAACGGGGATGGAAGAAGGAACGGCCTGCGCGTCGCTTATCCGGACGTGTAATGAACCGGCCACGGTTGCTCGTCCGCGCTATCGTGACAAAGCAACAATTATGCGCCACGGATCTAATTAGACGACCTGTTATTCCGGCTACTTCCAGAATAAACGCGATCGTGACTTTAATCACCCTCGCGTCGCGGTGCTTTCCACGCCAGGCAACGTACCGCTGCGAAACTCTCTGGGAATTAAAAGAGAACAGACCCCGGTTTCATCTGGCCTGTTTAATTCTGATTAATCGCTGTTTCTGCCCGTAAAATAAGATTTACGAACGCGTTGCTTCGTTGATGGATTTCTTTAGCGATGTGATTCCTGTTGTTAATGAAAATCGATGACGGTAGTGATTGTTTCAGCCGATACGCTTCGCGGAAAAATGGCTGTCGTACGTTTAACATGATATACTGTGATGCAATCTGCATAATACCAGCGTGAGAATTTTTCGAACAAAATTGCAACGACTTGCCGATTAACCTGTAATACCTGTCCGACTAATGCGATTTATTCCACTGTCGAAGCGTCGCTTCACCGTTGAAAATCATACGTAATGGAAATAATTCACGAGTTTCTGTCGTATCACCGTCGAAAATATACGAATAGGCTATTGCGTGCCTCATTCTTAATTGCTAACTTATTAATAAAATTGCTTCAACGACAAATTCATTATTCCGCGTGCAAACACGAAACAAGGTTGGCTTATCGATTATTTAATTCAATCTAGAAGCAGTTTCGCGCAAGTTAAAAGTTTCTCAGCGAAATCTGCCGCGACTCGCTCAGATAACGCTACCAATTTTCATAATTTCCATTTCCAAACAATTACGCTGCAGTTATGAAGTGCGCGCAAAGCTGAAAGCACAGGAGCTTGCGCGGGACAATATCGTTCGCTTCCGAGACTTTGCTATTTACTTGATTTTCCGTCCAATGGAAAGTACCACTGGCCGAATATGCAGTTCGACTAATGCCACGCGGAAACTAATTCGCCTACGATTTGACCGGGTTTCAGTTCGCGTATTACCTCGCTGTCGCAAGTGTTTTACAACTTTTACAACCTTTAAACAGCAAATGTTTCTGTCACTTCTTCGTCACATGTACTCGTGAGAATAGAAGTATCTATATTACAATTAAACAGAGATTTGGGAAGATAAAAGGATATTTCCCCGCATGGATAACTTTCGAGATATTACACTGCCTGAACAATTCTCAAAAGTAAAATAACCATAACGAGCAAATTAGAATTGAGTTTGAAGTTGAAGCTTAACTCGACTGCACAACTTCTCGTAGACTAAACGAAAGTACTTCGTAATCATGCTTAACATTTCGACTCGATTTACAAACATATGTTGAGAGCAGTCAGAATTTGAGTACTTTCCACGAGCATCTAAATCCGGAGCTTCTCAATCGCCGTTAGCGGCACGCGAACGAAAAAGCAGCAGCGTTCCATCGAGTGCGTTAAAGTAGCATAAGTCAACGTCGTCAGCGACAGCGGGAGGTGTCCGTTTCTTTTCAATTTCTCCGGCCAAAACGAAAAACGAGCAGTCGCCCGGGGTACGTGACACAATTTCCTTGGAGAACTTCCGTTTAGCTCGTACTGTCACCAGGGGGTTGTACTTACAGCTTAGAAGAGAGCCGGTGCCGTAAAGGCCGCCCTTAACTCTTTCCGGTCGGGAGTCGATGCAGTTTCGGTTTAATGCAGTCGTAAACACGCCTAGCTGGTAAATTATTAACTGACGCCGTTGGTTATTTATCAGGCGCAACAATACCTCGCGTTCTGCAACCGCATTGCGCCTTTGCGACCGTGCGGCTAACCTTTCCTCGCTTTTACGGTCCTTGGAACTTCGCGTACCTAGCATAACCCTTCAGATTTTTGGTCCACAAATTATTCTACGCAAAGGTTGAGGTTCCAAAAGGCGTCTTCCGTGTAAAATGGGGAACGCTTTTAAAAAATTTACTTCGTACCTTTTTTTATTTCTGCGCGTAGAAAAACCGCGTGGAAGTTTCTTCGGCGCTTTCCATTAAAACAGTTGTGAAGTGTACATTGTCGCGGGTGCGAGGTGCCATGGTTACTGTGCAACTTTATTTACACGTGCAAATTTTTATACCAAAAGTGCCACCATCTTTTTCTCCTACCCAAGTTTTCTTTGCACTCGATACCAGTAAAGCTCTTCCTTTTAACAGCTCGCTAGTTTTCCATCGATGCGCGACGCGATATTAAAAACAGTGAAAAACCTCCATCCATAGCATCCGATTTTTCCCTTAGAAAATCCTTCAGGTCCAGAGTAACCCAACGCGAAAATATATAGAAGGCATCCCATATTTTACGAAGGAATTCCACTAAACCGGTTAATCAAAATTTTTCACGGCCTCTCGCTGATGTTTCTTTACTTGTAATTAAATGTGGACCGTTTTCTGCGACAAATGAACAGCGAGTAATCGATGAAATATACGTTTCGAGCGGCAAACGCCTGCGACACCGGTCGCAAATATTTTCATCGGTAGATGGCATCGATTTAACGAGGCTCGTATCCACCGGAAGCTGCTGCTGCTGCCGCCGCGCGTAGAAAATACGTATACGCGTACAGGGATATCGGATGTGGCCCATTTCCATAACAGAGACGGCGAATCACATGGTAGATATCGATTATTCGATTTTTCGAGACGCTCGAGCGCGCCCCCTCTGCACCGAATAATATTGTCCCGCGAATGAATGAAGAAAAAAACTAACAGGAACCCGCGGTAACCGTGACACCGAGTGCCGCTCGCATTTACGCAACGTATCAATGATGGCGCAGGCCGGATCAGGATGGCGAGGGTGCGCGTGATCCCATTTCGCGTTTCGCCGTTTGCTTTGTCGCGTCTATTCAATTCACTTCCACGACGAGGAACACCTTCTTCTGTTTTTTCATTATTCCGTGCGAATATTCTGCTTAATTAACGCAGCGGACGCGAGTCGGCCAAGGGGAAGGGATGAAAGAGACGAAATGAAAAATATGTTTGGAATATTTAATTACTGAGCATCATTTTAACGAACGCTGCTGGTTCGTTGCGACGTACGGGCAGGCACAATAGAATCCCAACGATTTTCTAGTCTCGTCGAGCGTGAAATAGCGCCAAATCCGTAAATTCACGTAGCTACCTTGTTTTTCCTTTTTTTTTTTTTTGTTATACGTAGAGAGTTCGTCTTTTTTATTCTATTTTATTTTCCGACCTTTTGTACGCGGTGAATTACACGAGGGGAAGAGAATATTTCGTACGAACGGAAATTAGAAAAATTTAGACCGGTCAGAGTATCGAAAGGTGTAACAAGGTTTGCCTCGCAACACCGTTTTTTCTGAAAACACAGCGGCACAACAGCGGGATTAATTCGATTACGCTTCTCCTCGAAATGATATTACGCTTGTTTTCTCTGTCTGAATTCATCGCGTGCAAATACCGTGCAACCATATTCCACGCGAAATAATTTCGACAAATACTTTCAACAAAAGTTGGCGTTCGTGATAAACTTTACTCAAACCTCGGGCACTCAAATATTCGTACACCCTATTCTTTCCTCTACGTTTATCATTTCCTCTGTTCATTCTAATAATATCGTCAGATTTCGATATATTTTGTGAACAGTACATCGCACTTCTTCAATTTCATTTCGATCACATATTGTTGGCCGACAATTAATTACTAGATACGCGAAGCACAAACGTAGCTTCCGTAAAACCTGTTGAACACGGCTTCAGGCCTCGACAGATGCATCGATCGATTCTCCCAGCTGGATACGGTTCACATCCGCAGCATCGATTTTCCATATCGGCCGGGGCGAATTTTTCGCCGGCAGAGTCGAGGCGAAGACAAAAAGGTCAGATCGATCAGCCGTCGCTCTGTTTTCGATTACACTGGCGCCTGCAAGCGCCGCGCCTTCGAATGGAAAAGTTTCGAGGTGTCGTCGTGGCTCGCCTCACTCGACTACGTTCGAACGGAACAGCGAAACGTAGAAATCGGCGTTTGTTTCCGAACACGACTGTTCCCTGCGTCGAGAAAACGTAAAAGCTTCGAAAAATTAGATTCACAATTGCATTCGTTCGTAAATTAATGCAAACGTTGGATTTCCAAGCACGGATGAAGCTCTTAAAAAATCATTCCATGCCATTTATCGATACAATCACGATGAGCCGATCAATTTATTATTCAACGATGTATCGTCGTGCAATTGTGTAAATAATAAAAAATCTGGCATTCTGAAACTGCAACGGAGATACTGAAACTAACGTAATTCCACCTCGGTCCATCGCGATTGAACGGCTTACGTATTATAATGTAATAAAAGTATTTAATTATTCAATACGTTCAATCGAAGCGTGCAATTAGCCGAATTTTCTGTCGCGTTTCACAAATTCGATCGGGACGATCGCTACCACCGATTGATATCAACCGGAGAGATCGAGAAGCAATGCGATTTTAGGCGAAATTACACGCTTCGCCGGACGAATTTAATGCGCTTATAATTATTAACATCCACTATTATTTATTATTCAGTGTCGTTGGTTTCGATGAACGACGAGTGGAAAATGTTCCGTATAAATGGAGGTTATCATCCGTCGACGATTTAAAAACGATCCCAACGATTCTGGATCGATCGTGGAATTAAGGCGGTCCGAAAAGAAGAAGCGGGATGATGGTTGGGGAGAGTTAGAGAGAGAGTGGAAAAAAAAAGTGGAATGATCGATCACCGAACGATACGTTCGTTCGAGTGGTATCCGGGGGCATGGAGCACGCGTACAATTTAATGCGGATCCGTAAAAAATGGTTCCTCGCGTAGGCGCCACTTTTCTATCGCGATAGACTTCGCAGAAATTCAATTTACTATCAAACGGCAGCCAGTCGTAAATCATTCGGAATCATTTTCGAAGGACGCGCGGGTTTCTCATCAAAGGAAGCGCGGAACAGACGATAAAAGGATAGAAGAGCGCTCTCGATCTACGATTACGACCGTCGAGAAGGAATAAATAGAGGAATCCACCGTTGATTCTCTCGACGATGAACGATCGCAAGAACGTCCCAGGCTGTTAATTAATGAACATCTAGCATCGATGTTTCGCGTTGACCCGTTGATTACTCGGGTCGCGTTGACGAGGCGCTTGGCGCCGCGCAAAAAGTTCGAACCTGCCACAAAGTTATCCATTATTCAACCGGCTCCCTTATCGTTCGAATTGCCTACACGCCCGTCTCCGTGCATGCACAAAGAGCAGCGAGCTTCATTCGTTCAAAGAGACACAATGCCGTGCACCTTATCTCGAGTACGCGACAGAGGTGCAATTACAATTCTCCTTGAACGTCGCTCGCTGGGGAACAATTTCCTGGGCGGTAAGACGTTCCAGCTAGTTCACGATTCGCCGCAGACCTGGTAAGCGGCTTGGCTGGTACCCTCGCTGCCCCTGGACACGGTTTTCGAACCGACGAAAATCTGGATTTATCCAACGGACACCCTCGCTGCCCCCCGTTTAGATCAACCCCGGCCAAGCGTCGCTCCGCGGCGAGATACGAGCTGAATTTATACTCTTCCCGTGCTCGACGCTTGGTTAGCGGTGTGTTCGCAACACCGTCGCGTAAATAAATGCTAATTGGCTCGTATTGGCGGTGTACCTCCGCCGTTGGAACGAATTAACGGAACGCTCTTCCCACTGTTTTATTCATTTTGTTAAGTATTAACGCCAGGTCGCGACGCGGGTGTCAAGATGACTCGACACATCAATTCGAGAATTCGGTGTAATACGTAGCTTAATTGGAGATCGCGCGACGAAACGATGGATTTAAGTACGCAAGATGCGAACTGGAAATGATGCGGTTCAAATGGTGCATTAATATTGGCAATACAATGAATTTAATGTGATATATTAATGGACCGAGTAATTAATGGAGAATAGAGTGGTGAGTTTCATGAAATGGATATGCTATCGCGATGATGCGTGTGTATCATGTATATTCGAATTTAACCTGGCTTATATTTAGAAATGGCAACGTTGAGCCGTGTAAGTCTCGTAATGGTGCTTTTTGCAATAGCTGTAATCTCCATGAAAATTAGTTGACGCTTACATCGAGCCACGTACCGTGACATTTTTCAGCGAAGGGGCTGACACGATTTCCCGTTTTAAATATCAGTATTCGCCAGGGAAAATTCCTATGCATGCTAAGTATAACAAGAGACACGCACGTCGAACTGGATAGGTCGACGATGGAGAGATGCAGAGTTGCTTGAAGATGATGGACTACTCGATTTAAAAATCGTGGAAAAAAATCGCGTCCTTTTACCACGCGAGACACCGTCGTTCTTAAATACATCGATGTTACTCAAGATCCCCGTATCCTCGTTGCTCCTTATCGATTTCACGACAGTTAAGGGCCATTATTGTCAGCGTAATCCCAATGTGGGCATCGAATCATCGCAGTTGTTGGCAGATTATGGAGCTGTGGCTAAATATGGATATGAAACACGTGATACAAGGGGCTGTCAATCAGTGAGATTCGACCACTGGTTGATGGGATTGGCCGCCTAATCCCATAACTGTTCTCTAAATGATAGAAATTATCTTCATGACCGATGTCGTGATCCCGTCCGGTCGGTGCCATTGTGCAAGCCCCGCGGATGCGCGCGCGTGACACTCGGGCAAGTGTCTCTTGCGTCAAATGCATAATTAGTATAGCAAAATATGCATTAAACATCGCGTTAATTATTAACGGTGATAGATTTCGGTGGCGCCCGTGGGGATGTATCGCGGCGTCGATGCGCTGTACATCGGTATGGACGGTTCGCCACGATCGATGTTCCTCACGGTTTTTCGCAATTCACGACGGATTTACATGAAATTGGACGGAAGAGGTGGGAAATATTGCGCGGAACGATCACGACGCGTCACAGGGGTATTAAGGATAAAATAAGCGGAAAAATCTATGGTTCGATGAAATATTTTAGGGGGAAATATTTGCCGAATTTTCGCCAGCCGCGTCCCTTTCAACGCGAGATATCGTTTCGCGAACGATATTAACGCAACGATGCCGCGGAACGTTGCCTGTGAATTTTTTATCAACCCCGCAATTACCTCGATTAATGGACTCGAATTAACAGCGGTGTGAAAATTTCAATCGGGACTCGGTGGCAGTCGTACCGAAACAGCAAATAACAGAACAAAGGGTAGATTTAATAAATTCGTTTCGAACGAGAACGTTTATACACAGTACAACGAAACACGATGTTACTCGAGCGGGAACCACGCATTTCCCCGATCTGCTATTGAAATATTAGCATCTAGCGTTTGATCGAAAAAATTTCATATATTTTCTAATGTTTTTTTCCCCCCCTTTTTTTCTATCAAGTGTACCACCCATTTTTCCAATCTATTCGACCTCGAATATTTTTGTACGCATTTATGCAGAGTCGCTATAAAATCAGAGGAACGCGAACAATTGATCTGGTCCTCCGGTCGTTTTGTTACTAGGATTGTATCTGTCAGCGCGTGTCGACAAACGAATGACACCGCGCTCTTCTGATTCGCAGGAATTCAATATTACAACCTGGTTTTAAAAATCCTCGTCGATGCCCGGTACCGTACTACCTCGCAGTATTATTTTTAATGCGATTTATCGGGCAGTGCAATTGAAATTTCACGCTGCGCGCCGCGGAATTTTATAGCGTTTAAATTACCGTTTCATATAATATCCAGGAAACGTGCTATAGGCTCGATGAATAATGGAGAGAGGATGTTTGATATTTACGACTGAAATTCCTTCCAAAAAATTGAAGTTCTTTAAAGCAGACGGGATTGCGTTGATTTATGCATTAAAAAATAGCCGATAATACAAGCGCGTATATATGAAGAACGAAAAATAATCAAAACGAGAGCGTTTTCAATTTTTCTAACAACATTAAATGGAACTCGATAGTTCACTGGCGACGCAAACGTTTTTCCTTCGCTTCGGCTAAGTCGCACGAGTTTCAGCAGGGAGGAAACGAAGCACCCTCCGCTTCCAGCTGGTCGTTCGTCGCGACCACCTAAAGGCGCACCCAACCCCTCCGCCGGCTAAGCCATCGTCGACGTTTCCAATTAAATTCCGTGAGCGTGAAACGCCGTGATCGTTTCGCGGCGACGCGAACGAATTCCCGTTCGACGAAACACGGAGTCGATTCCCGGTTCTCGCGTACGTCTTCGTCGTCGTTCAGCCGGCGACGACTAGGACGAGGAGGACTTTCGAGCCCGCTCGAGCGTGCCGGCGAAAGATTGGCCGTGATCGCGACCGAAGGCAGAGGCTTCGACGAGATTGGACAATTTCTCGCCACCGAGATCGCCTTCTTCCGGTGGAAATCCAGCAGACGTACAGGCGAACGGCAATAAAAGAACGAGGAGCTTGAATTTATCCGATCCGGCCGCTCGAGAGCTCGGGCTAATTCGCGTTAAATCGTCCACCGCGGTTTCGTCCGTGTTGTTTGTCGCTGGATCGCGTCCCGACTTCCTCTCCGCCGGTTCTGACGCTATCGATGAAGAGTTAACCGCTTTCTCAGGATTTTCTGCGCGGGCACGCGAATCAGTCTTCCGGTAATAGGATCTTTTAACCGACGGATTTGAAAATTGTTCCTCCGCCCTCCGAGGATTAAAGAGGTAGAACTTGAACGGACATTGAGAACGGGGATTACTATAAATTATTGGGGAGTGTAGAATCTCCTCGAAGATTAGCCACGATCGTACGGTTAATTTGCGATCGATCGATCGATCGAACTGTTTCTTTAACGAATTCGATGGATCCGACGAAATTTCTACTTGGCTCGATACGAACAATCGCAACACTGCCATTGATCTTGGATGGATCGTTCTCCGAACCATCAACTCGATTGTTCTTGGGTTTGCATTGATTTATCCTGACGCGCGACGATTGCCCTGCCTTTGATTGAATTGCTCTCGTCGTCCATCGCATCTGCGTCAGAACTTCCTCTGACCGTCCCGACATCCGATACAAAATTGATAATCAAGTTGTAAACTACACGGAATTACACCAGTTTCATTCCCTCTAATTATCCGCCGTCTCCCAGTCGGGTCGACTGTCCGCAGGAGTTCCGCCCGGACAATTCCCTTCGCGATGGCAAAACTTAATATCCGAAGTGTTTCAGAAGCTGATATCGAAGTACAACCCGTCCGACTGGTTTTCTTCCCGCTCTTTATGTACAATCCGGCCAACAATACTGTCGTAGACGCAACAAGCTTCCCATTTTACGTTCGCCATGGAGCCAGCGGACTACGAACTTAGATATAAGCTCCGTGGAAACGCTTCGAAACGCCAACCATCCGATCTTACGTTTAAAATACGAAACTTTGCATCCATCCGACCATTAGAAGAGCTGAAATACGAAGCCTCGGAGTATCGAGACATTTCGTTCGGTTCAGTTTAATGGCGGGGAGCTGAGCATGAGACGAAGGAATAATACGTGACGTTTCCCATTGTTGTTAGGTGCAATTTTCCATGCGGACGACGATAAATACATGGCGGCGTTTAAAAGCGCGCTGTATGCCACGAGAAAGGAGGACGTCGCGCCAGCGTTCGAGCTGAAGGGGGCCATAAAGGTGGTAGACGTTAATACCGACAGCTTCAAAACCGCTAATGCTGGTTTGTATGAATAATTAACAAATATACACGTTTTTATAATGCTCATAAGTATTTGACCGTTTTTCTCGATGAGGAAAATTAAAGATACGGCGAACGACAATTTTGTATCTTACGCGTAATTATAAAATAAACGCGTTTCAAATGAAAGAACAGTGAAGTTCGCGTTCTCGAAATCGTGATCTGGTTTTGCCCAGATCCGCGAGGAAGAGAGATTTCCAGAAGAAAATCACGCTCCATTGTGTTCTAATGATAAATATGGATAGTCGAATACTTGTGAGCGGGGCTGTTTAAGTTGGAACTGAGCGTGAGGCAAAATCAACCCGGCGGGATGATTAAAGCTGCTAATGAACCAATTAACGGGCGAACAGATACGGTCGTTCCTGCGCGAGAAACTTGGACGTGGCTGTCTCGATTAATTGTGAAGGGGACGTCGCCGATTACCACCAAACAAAGTCCGAAGAGCGGCGCGGCTTCTGATTTTCTTGCGATCGGATAAAAGCACGCTGAACTTTCCCCAATCCGATCGTTACGATAAATTTCGCCTTGAGCTCTGTTGCGTGAAGAATGCAACGGGGATTGGATCGATAACAAAGCGGAAGTGGTCGGTTTTGCCTCGCGAAACGACTCGATGTTCATATAACACCCCTTTTTTCCACCCCTTGCGAGGTTACTCGCGTTCGAGTACGCTTTCCAGTATTTCGTACCTTGCGCCGTTGATCGATCATATTGTTGCAATTTCTTCATTCCAAATTTACCAACTGTTCGACTCAAGAACAGATAGAAATTAATAAATCACCATAGCACGCGTAAAAGGAGGAATAAGTTCGCGAATCGAGATTTAAAGAATATCCAGATATACATAGGAGCTATAATCGACGTTCACGTGTACCCAACTACATTTATGGTTCACATGGAATTGATCGGGTCGCGATTTCCACGTATTGGCCACGGTTCGAGGCGATCCTCGTGTAACAGCTTACGTGGCAGCGTTCCTACCGCAGCCAATCCCGTGGACCGTTCTCGTTCGCGCGCTTAGCACGATGCAATTTGCCGAACCTGGCCAGCCTGGTGTAACACTCTTTAACGTTGCAGTCTGCGAGCTCCTCGAGGAGGGCGTGGCGGCAATTTTCGGCCCCTCAGGCCCGCACACTTACGGAATCGTCGCGAGCATCGCGGCGCGATTCAACGTGCCCCACATCGACTACTTCTGGCGGCAGAACGAGGAGGTGCACGCTGGCGCGCAGCCGAAGAACCCGAAACCGATGACCATCAACGTGTTCCCTGATAGCGACATTATTGGCGAGGTAAGCGGAAATTACTCCGTCCGCCTCGAAATAAGCCGCAAAATTTAATTACCGGCTCGAGCCATAGCTGCTGACCAAAACCAATCGAACATACCGTATAATCAGTCGTACAGTTCGCGTTTGAAAGAAATCATCCGCTCTTCATATCCAGGGCGGCACACTTGTATTTCACCTAAATTTACAAGTTACGCCTCGAACGCGAACCAACGATATTCGAGCGAAAACATTAACTCCTCTACCATCGTCCGAGTAACTCCGCCGCGCCACAATGCACCGCAATTCCCATCGAGCAAAATTCCCCACCGTACTCTCGCGTCGAATCGAATCGCCATCGCGCTGATCGTTCCACGGAATCGAGGGGGTTGCCGCGATCCTCCGCGTTTCGCTACCGCGAGGCAAACTTCCGGCTCGCGAAAGCTCGAAACGAAACTGCCTATATATATAGAGAGAGAGAGAGAGCTGGAGTGAATTTATGTTACAATATTAGATCGGGGCGGGTGCAAACGTCGATGTAGCCGCGTAAGTATTTACCCGCGAGGGGTGAACGGCTCGCGGGGGAATTACCCGCGTCGGAGTACCAAGTCGATCGTCGACGCGGCAACTCGCGCTGTATACAAATACGTAGACTTTATAACGTGGAAACGGGATGATTCTTTTCTACGTTCGCCGTCGCGGTTGTGAAAATTGCGGGCCCGTGAAAGAAAGATGTCGCGGTGGTATGGAACGGGTAGACGCGAGCTGGCAGCTGGCGTTTCGATGCATTTTAAATTACTCGTTTAACGAGGCAAATCGAGCGGGCTTGAAGTAGCCCCGGCATTAAACCAGTCGGGGCTAATGAGCGCGATCAAAGACCGAACTTCGGCTAACGACGCCGGATGAGTTTTTATTCCGCCGTCCTTTTCGCAGCGCCGGAGGAACAAGGGGAATACCTTGATACCATTCGAATGGACCGTGATTAAGTCTAATTAAAATCGTCCACGAACGACCGGGCCGGGTGTAAAGAATTATTTGCCGTCCCGACTTTTATTGCACGATTAAAACGTCCGCTGTTGGTTAATGCCTATGGTAATTGGAAGGATGTGCGCGTACGCGATGACTATCCCGCGTGGATCTACGATGCCTCGGATGTGACACGATTTTATATCGAAGTCCGCGCAAAAACGGGGACAGGAAGGAAATGTAATTAATGCGATGCGTATATAAGGCACTCAGCTGGAAAAAGATGTAATGAATATTAATGTACTCGTACACTGTCGATCACCGACGGCCACGGGGCGTTCGTGGAAGGCTGTTCGGAATATTGCGAAAGCAGGAAACGCTTAATTTGCATATCTATCGCAACTAATTCCAAGTTCGAACTTTCCGCAAACACAACCGTCCCAGCAGACTTCCCACGCCGGAGAACGTATGGGTTAACATTTTTAACGCACGCCAGTTTGCACATCCCCTAGCTCGTTGGTCCCATTTCGTTGCGCGCGCCTCTGATCCGCGAAATATCCGCTGCTTCGTCAGCAAACTCAACCACACCGGCGCGTAAAAATATTTCAATATTCCTTCATCGGTTCTCGTAACCCTTCGTCGATTTTTATTTTTACACGCCGCTACTTCCACGGTTTTTTCACACCATCGAACCGTGGAGGGAAGACGCGAATTTTCGCCTGCTCGAGCGAGCCCGACGGTTGCCCCGTTAATTTACCGCGCGCATCGCGCCGTTCGACGTTTCCTCGACGGCCGGCGATCCTCGCGTAACGAATTCCGAGCGATTTTCTGGGCTCGAACACGAATTCGAATAGTCACGTTCATTCCGCCCGGAAAACTAATTTTTCCGCCGTTTCGACTGCGAATATCGCGCGGGTGCAGCCGACCGTTTCACGGTCTAATAGTTTTACGCAGCCACTGCGAGCAGTCCGCGCTCGTAGATGTAAATAGAGTAAGTATTATCATTATAACGTAAATTCTCATTATCCGCCACTGAATCCTTGAAACGCTGGGCGGAATTACTCGGTTACTTAACTCCCGCGGACAATTAATGGCCACGATATTTGAATATTAAGGTGAAAAGTGTTTAACGGTTGTAACGAGCTATCACGAATTCTGTAAAATGGGAAGGATAAAATGCTGAATAGTATTTTATACTGTTCTCGGAAGATAACTGCGCGTATAAAATAAACCGTGTTTTATACGACCCCGCTTTTAACTCTTTGCACACGCCCTTGGAATTTATTGTGCGAAAAAGGATAAATGGCCAGATGATGGAGACTGTTTTACGTCACAATTACAGCGCTTTGAGTATTGTAACGTACTTTCTGTCGGATTTTCTGCGCTAAAACCGTTGGTGTGTTTTTAAAGCGTAAAAGTCTCGCTCGTAATTATTTCGTACAACTGCCAGTTTTTTTAGTTCGTTCAATTGTGTTGTAGAAATGAATACGGAGGTACACTTTGACATTTTGACTAGTAAAGTGGCTCCTTTAAGAGTAACGAGCGAAAGAGGAATATCGATCGCGAGGTGGTACAAGACAATTTGTTTGCAGGCGATCGCTGGCGTAGTCAGGACCATGAAATGGGACTCTTTCGCAGCCATCTACGAAAATAACGACGGCCTGTCGCGGATCCAGAAGACCCTGTCGCTCGAACGAAACGGGGACAGCGTGATTATGATAAGAAGGCTGGCGGAGAGCACGGATTACGGTCCAATTCTAAAAGAAATTCGAGCTTTGTCCATCAACAACGTGATCGTCGACATCGAGCCCGACAACATCCTCGCGATGCTTTACGAGGCAAGGAAAGTCCAGCTGTTGAAGGAGTACTCCAACTTTCTGATCAACTATTTGGTACGACAAACAAACAGATTCGTAACAATTCTCGTCCCCTTTACCATTTCACGATTTAATCGTCGAAGGGAGCATAACGTGGTTTTATTTAACGACGTAATGGCTTCGTTTCACGACTGCTCTTTGGGATTAATCGTAACAAATGACGCGAGCAAAAGTGACCGGTATCTTTGGAGTTAATGAAAACATATCTTTATGGCGAAAGGACATTAATCGCGAACGCGGAGAGATTTTTGCGGAACCGTTGATGATATTTTGAGCTAATTACTATCATAAACTTCTACGTAGCAACGGGATATGCGTAAAATGTGTGTCTGGCCGCGTGGTATTAATAAAACGAGCGCGGGTACCACTTGGAACTGCTCACGGTTACTCGCGGAACAAAAGCAGGATAAATTCAACCGCGTTTTATGGATTTTCTTGCTGAAAACTGTACAGATGTTTCGGGAAATGCCGGAGTCCCCATTCACAGGCAGCGAACTTCGCACGAAAAGAGATATCCACGAGATTGAACAGTATCGCGTATCGCGCGAGCTAGCTTAACATAATACTGCGACGCGCGTTCAACTATTCCGCATAATTCAGCGAAAGACGCGATGCATTAAAATCGGTCATTACCAGTGGAAGTTTTAGCGTGCGAAATTCGAAACTTCCCGCTGCCGTACAGTCTAAATGTTTTAATGAATAATTACCCAGCGAATTATTCAAGTTCCTCGCCTAATTATATTATGGAATCAGATGTCAATCTCGTTCAATCCAGCTGATTTCAAATTCACATATATTCACAGAACCCCTCTCTATCCACGTGGAACTGAAAAAGTAAATTTAGACAAGACATTTCGTCTAAATTTCACCAACTGGCTTACCAGCCCTGTTCTGAGTAGATTCAGACAGTCTGGCCAGATGGTCGAGCCTGGTGCTTTACTCTCAGACAATAATTAAACTTTATTTCAACATGCAGCTCGCATCTTTGATATCGTAAAGCGAATCTGAATGGTGCACGTGTTCCAAAAAATACCAGTTCGTGTCGAAATTTGTTTCACCACCGTCGAATCAACGACGTCGACTTCACCCTTCCGCGTTCCTGAAGCAAGCGATCTTTTACCACGCGTGCCTTGCTTTATCTCGCGCGAAAAACTGTTCTCGTCGGCACGTGACGGTTAACAGAGATAACCAGTGGTTTCCCTGCCGCGGTTACCCCGGCGGCGGTTTTTCCAAGGGGATTTCATTAATAGATCCGCGGAACGCGCGGCGGTCACGTTCACCTCGTCGTAGTAACTGCATTAGCCAGGTTATAATTGCCAGGCTTTTTATTAAACGGTCCCATAAATTGCTGCGAGT
This sequence comes from Xylocopa sonorina, assembly GCF_050948175.1. Taxonomy (NCBI): domain Eukaryota; kingdom Metazoa; phylum Arthropoda; class Insecta; order Hymenoptera; family Apidae; genus Xylocopa; species Xylocopa sonorina. The sequence goes on along the minus strand of NC_135197.1, from coordinate 5,277,191 downwards.
AATTGTTTTCAACGATATACGCCGGTAATGGCGTGCCGTCTGAACATTCGTCCGTTCGCCACCGTTACCCGGAATCCGCTTTTTTATGACGCATTACCGGCCAGCACGTAACAATACCTTCATAAATAACGACGTTCCGAGGGTTTTCGCGCGAGGCGCGCCGCTCGTTCCTTTTTTCCCTCCACTATTTCGTCCCTTTTCCTCGTTCTCTGCGATGCCTTTTTGTTTCGATGCGAAACAACGCGACGTTCTCCGCGTACCAGCGTGCCCTCCGCCGCGTCGAAACGGCGCACGTATGCCAAGACAGTGCGGGGTTTTCAGCGAAAGTTGCGAACTTCTGCAATTTACGAGGGAGTTCGAGTGGAAAAGGAAAAGAACGTTGCGTTCGAGGCAAATCGATCACGCCAGGTGACGTGGGGTTATAGGCGAGTTCCTGGCGTTATTCTTGGAATGATTTCTGAGACGATTATTGGGTCACAGGTGTTGCTCGACATTTATTCATTATCGAAAGACTTGCGCTAAATAAATTCTCCGTCTCGAACGAAGAAATAAAAGGGATGGATACATTCCCTCCGCAGGACTCGCGCGATAACTTGCTTTTCCGTTTCGCGGATGCGAGAAATGGTGCACGCGTCCCAAGCGATTCTTCCTCTTTCGAATAGCCTCGTTGTACCCGTCGACTCTGTACAGCTCGAACGGAAGTTGTTTGAGCACTCCTCTCCACCGTTCCGCAAATAACGAAATTTGTCCGTGTGTAGGCGCGCGGGTATGCGTGAACGGGTGAAAAGGCGCGTCGCGTCGTACGAATTCGTGAGAAATTCCACGATGCCGCCATATTTGTCCGGGCCGTCGAGAAATTCGTGGAAGGCGCCTGGGCTGAACGCCGGCACTCGGTCAAACCCGTGACACAGGGTGGACCCACGTCAACGTCACTGTTTCTGTCGACCCGATGCCGCGATTTCGATAACCCTGAAAGCCTCCACCCACTCCTCGTTCCCAGGGTCGACCTTTACGAGTCAGCAAATATGTTCTAATTATAGTTCCACTGGGATGGGAAGGGTTGAACGAGAACGTATTTGTCTTCTGTCACTTTTAACGATTTTCTTCTGATACGCAATTCTCGGTTGTCTGGATTGTTCAATATTAACCGAGTTGTTAATCGAGTTGTACTGCGAAGGGGTTATCATTTTTCGATGCTTCGAAATACAAATCTGAGGAGATAAATCAATCAGTCAACGAAGCATCGCCACGCTTCCGCGATCCGTCTGGCCTCCGTTTGCAGATACACTTCTTATCGTTAGCAAGGAGTTCCCAAGTTATTTCCCGCTTGTTGCACCGAGACAACAACCGAGCCAGGCGAACGACCCCTCGAACGGTTCGTTCGCTTAAGATTCCAAGTTCCACGGTTTCCGGTTTAGAAGTTGTTGCTCATCGAATCGGGTCAAGCCCGTTGAGACGCGCGCGCTTGGTGACGGATCGCTTTTTCGGAGACCAGTCTAAACTCGTGGAACCGTCTAAAATAGATAATGTACTGTCGGGAACTTTGGCTCTGTCAGCTCGATAAAATTAGCTCGCACAATCGATAGTTTTTCAAGTTATATAAAATGGTATCCGATATCGTTTTATACTTAAAATTTCTTTTTTTTTTACCGTTGCTAGGACTCGACGAAATTGTCGATCTCCAATCTGGAACACGATTCCTCGATCAACATCACCGGACTCAGCCTGCGAGAGAACGATATAGAAGAAATCAATATGGTACGTAGAAAAATTTCGTTCTTCCGTCTACTTGCTCTTTTGCTGCAACGCGATTTCGATTGTACCTGAAAAATTCCGCGCGAGCAACTTTTTTGTAAAAAAAAAAAAAAAAACGAAAAGAAAGAAATATCCGATTTACATGGTTTTTCCCTCGTGGCAATTGAAACTTTTGTCGGAGCTGAATGAAATGTCCAGAGGGTTGATATTTTTACAGTTGAGTCTATCTGGTAAGCGTCCGATGTTTCTGACGTTCAATCGTACGTAGCGAACGAATATTGTAGGCGTCGGTATTTTTGGTATTCAATGAACGCAGAGCCCAAGGTAGGTTTCCGCGAATTGGCATTGCCGACGCTAAGTAGGTTTGAATCCACCTTTCAAGAATGTTTCCTCGAGATCGGAGTAATCTGTGCCTCGAATAGCTTCCTCGAATGAATGAAATAGTACTTTCTTGCCCCAATTCATACGAAGCATTTTTTAACAAAAATTTACGTGTACCTATTACAGAAATGGCTATCTTCGAAGACCGATATAAGATTATTAGAATTTTTTAAATCTTTCATGACATGAAAATTCCCTTCGTTACTCACGTTACTACATAATATTAAATTCCACGTATAGAATAACAAGCATTTTACGTATTATCAAGTGAAACGAGCTTTAAAGAGGTACTTCCATGTTCCCTCGATCGTTCGATACAGTCTAATAGAAAGAATTCTATCACGAAAGGGTTCTATAGAGAAATTAACACGAATGCAGCACAACGGAGCACTGTACGCTTCGTTTCGAGGATGCAACGCAGATCCAGGTGTTCTCCGGGAAATCTACCCGCGACACAGTACTTACGAGCAGCTGACGGGCTGCCTTAATATTCGTTTCATTAACCCCCGCCGATTCGCCTCGTATCGAGTGCCGTTGGTACACGCGAGCAATATCCTCGCGCTCCGCCTTTTCTCTTGAATGCAAACCCGCACCCCCCGTGGAACGATTAAACGCGTTATTTTATAATTTTCCAAGATTGGACGGTTTAATGTTTAATTTCTCATTAGAGCGGAGGGGTTGTAGAGCGCGAGCCACGGTTACGGAACGGAGCTCGTTGAGGAACAAGATTATGGCGCGGACTTCTTTTTGGGGTCGCAGAACCGAGGTTGTTGAAATTTTCTCGCTGTTTCAAGGAATTCGGGTAATTGTTGCGTTTCTCCTTGATATTACGAGACGGGGAGGCTCGCGATATTCTTGTTCTCCAAATGGAGACCTTTTTACGCTATGTCTAACTTGCACGTAATTAGTACTCGGTGAAAACTTGTTTCGATACTTCTGACGCGTACATTTTCACATTTCTATACGCAGAGGATAAATGTTTAAGTACCCTGGACAATTTCAGCTACCAAATTGCTAGAGAATCATACGAAAATAGAATAAAGGCTATAAGCTGTAAAATTTGTTGAATCCTGATGTCTCACCATGTACTGACCATTCCACTTGAAACCTGGCATCCTTCGATGAGTCGCGAAACGACACGCATGCAGCTAACTTTAAGAAAATGAGACGCTAGAAAGTAGGAAACGAAAATTAATCGATTTACGTTAAAAAAGGTGGAATCGATGGTATTATACGATGCCGTCTTCCTGCTCTTCGAGACGCTGGAAGCTTTGAACGCAAGGAACAAGGACAGCGAGGAGCCACTGACTATTGACCCGGTACCGCTCTCTTGTGAAGGAGAAGAGAAATACAGCGCAGGTCCCAACATTACCAACCTGATAATCGAGGTAAAAGCTCGTCTATTTCTCTCACGTTTCGAATCCGTTTCCCACGAATGGGGAGGCGAGAACTGGCGCGATCCAAAAACGCATCAACACTAATGATTCGCGGTTCCCATAGTTGTCCTCGCAAGGGAAGATGACAGGACCGATGAAGTTCAACAAGGAAGGGCAACGAACAGACTTCAACATACAAATCATGTCCATCAGAGCGGAAGAAAGTGTCCAGACCGGATACTGGGACTCAACTGGCCTTCACTCGGTCAACACCGAAAAGGAGCGCCAGGATTACTTGTACAAATCCATCGAACAGAAAAAGTTCAGAATCAGTACCAAAATAGTATGTATCTCGTAACTATCGTTTGCGTTCCTGGTTATGAACGCCTGTACCCGATAACAGCTTCTGCGGGCACAGAGTATTGATAGTAGCGTCTGTTTGAGAATCGACTCAGAAGCTTCGTCAACAATGCAGCTGATTAATCGAGATACCGTCGGAAGCTTGATAAACGTACACGGTTACACCGTTGATCGATCATCGGGTGGGAGTAGATTCGGGTGTGGCGGTTTTCAAATAACGCTTTTTAACAAGAAACAAGAAAGCAAAGATGTGAACAGGTTGCTCGCGCAGTTAGTAATTAACCAATGGTGATTGATCAGGGTCCACCATACGTGATGGAAGTGACGGACAGCGCGACTCGTGGTATTCTGATCGAGCAGACGCGTTACGAGGGCTTCTGCATTGATCTCATCGACGAGATAGCCAAGCTGTTAAATTTTAAATACGAGTTCGAGCTGGTGCCAGACGGTAAATACGGAACTTACAATCCAGAGACGAAGCAGTGGAACGGTCTGATCCAACGTCTGCTGAAAGGCGTACGTAATTATTCGCGAGAATAAAGTAGTCGCGAGAAGTAACTGTAACAGAAAAAACGCGACGTTCGATTTCAGGACGCTGATCTGGCTATTTGCGATTTGACGATCACGTACGAGCGAGAGAGCGCGGTCGATTTCACGATGCCGTTCATGAACCTAGGTAGTTTCTAATTTGTTATCGCGTCCGATTATCGCGATGAATCGCGATGGCGATATCTCATCCACTATTTTTCATCGAGCTAGGTATCAGCATTCTGTACAGAAAACCGGAAGAGAAGGAGCCAGACCTGTTCTCGTTTCTGTCACCATTGTCGACGGACGTCTGGATTTACATGGCGACTGCATTCTTAGCAGTTTCGGTAATGCTGTTTCTGCAGGCTAGGTAAAGTGATCATGAAGCAACGAAAATATTTTTCCCGTTCATGGAACAACAGTGATTACAGCGGATGGATATTCTCGTGTACTTTCAGAATGGCGCCAGGCGAGTGGGACAATCCGCATCCCTGTAATCCGGACCCGGAGGAATTGGAAAATAATTTCAACTTGAGGAACTCGATGTGGTTGACCGTCGGCTCTATCATGCAACAGGGCTCCGACATACTGCCAAAGTAAGTTCGATCGCGAATCAGAATTCAACGCACTTAACAACACGCACCTATGCCGCTGCAACCCACTTTACTCGTATGCGAACCCGCGCAATAATCACGGAACCGCAAACAGACGAAATCGTGCCGGTTTTGCCTGGCGCAATTGGAATTCTGAAATTGCGCGTGAGGATTTCAGCTAACTAGATCGCGTTGATTAATCCATCAAGGATAGATCAACGCAACGTGCGCGTGAACATTTTCGAAACGAGGAATCCAACTTTAAGCAGCCAGCCTTAAGTAGTGACCGACAACGTTGCGCGGACAGAAAGAGCGAGCGCGCTAGAAAACGTAACGCGATGGAAAAGTAAAACTACCGCTTCTCGTGTCTGTCCTTTTAATTGAATTTTTCTATCCAAGAATTTCGCGGGGAATGTTTGACGGTACCAAACAAAAGACGGAAGCCGCGCGTCGCGATCTCATTATTCCGCTTAAGGAAATAAAATATCGCGGATCGTTAGCAGAAAAGCCTACAGAGACGGTGCCAAAAGCAGACGCGGCGGTTTTTTTCACCCTCGCACCGGAGACGTACCCTGTGTCCCCGGCGATCCTCTTTTTTTCACGACAATTAAGCTTAACGAGCCGCTGTTTGCGGGACATATTTGAGGCGGCTTCCCACTTATTAGCGCCGGCACGGCGCTAACTCTCCGCTCGTAACGTCGCGCGTGTTTGCTCGCCACATACTGACGACGGACCGACTAAAGACGATGACGAGGACGACTACGGCGGCTAACAACGGTGAGCCATCCTAGCTGCTTCCCAGCCGGTTGTTTGTGCTATCCACGAGCACCATAGATCGTCGGTGGCTCGCGTACCTATGCATAACACTAATACTTGGCGTCTATAAACAATATAATAAGGGCTGCGACGCGAGAAGAATGAGTCCTGTCGCTCTCGTCGCAATTTCAAACTGCAGGCAAATTAATATCACGAATAACTGGTACGTAACGAAGTTCCATTTCACCGTTCCCCGTTGACGCGTCGCGAGAGTTAAACGAGATACCACCAGGCGGCCATTAGAACGCGAGAGATCAATTAGAAGAAAATCGAGGATGGAAATTCCGTGGGACAGTTTCGCGGCGAGCGAGGGGTAGTATCGTTTATCGATTTCGCGCGGCGGCAATTTAATCGCGATCCATTTGTCGGTACCGGGAGCCGGCTCTCGCGAGGAAACAATGTCCTTTGTTTCTGTTTACTCAGCGTCCTGTGCACGGAATATCCGCGCGGGTGCCATGCTCGGCAAACAGGCGTCATTTGCATACGCGGCCCTTTAGCTCGCGCTTAATTAGGAAAACGCGGTGCACGTTGTCTCCGTCTCCGCTTTTGCGCCCTGGAGGATCACGCCGAGATGCTCCATCCACTTGTCCCTCTCTCGTTCCCACCGACGCTCGAGCGTCGAACGATTTGCCCTCGCGTCGTAGCTTCCTAGACTATTGAATATGTAATCCGTAGGCAGAAGTCGTCGTTGGGTCGAACTTATTGTTGTTATCCTCGCTGAAACATGGAAAATAACGAAGTTCGTGCTGTGGTATAATTTGTTTTAGACATGGCGTAGATATGGAACGCGTGCGTCAAGTTCCACCATGTTCAAATCTCTTCGATCCACTTTGACTAGCTCCAACTGGCGCTGATTCGGTTCGACCGACTCCACGTCCCACCAATTCATTCCGATTCGTTCCAACTCGCGTTTGTTCGCTGCAACCAACGTTTGCTGCAACGCCTGTTTCAGTTCCCACGAAACTCTTCAATTTCTGTTATTTTCGCCCAGGGCGCCGTCAATTCGAATGGTGGCTGGCATGTGGTGGTTCTTCGTGCTCATTATGGTGTCTTCGTACACCGCCAACTTGGCCGCTTTCCTGACGGTCGACAAGATGGACAATCCGATCAAGGGTGTCGAGGATCTCGCTAAACAAACGAAGATCAAGTACGGATCGGTCGACGGTGGGTCCACCTCTACGTTCTTCAGGGTAAATTTCTGCTCTCTGAAACGATCTTTAATACATTTCTTTGAGAATTGATGCGTACACTTTTTAATGCGATGATATTTGTTCTGTGTATTATAGGATTCGAATTATTCGACTTACCAACGCATGTGGGCCGCCATGCAGGAAGCAAGACCAAGCGTGTTCACCAAATCGAACGACGAGGGCGTTGAGCGAGTACTAAAGAAACGCGATTACGCTTTCCTCATGGAGTCCACCACGATCGAGTACAGAATGGAAAGAAATTGCGAGCTCGACAAAGTCGGTGGTCTTATCGATAACAAAGGATACGGCATAGCCATGCCTCGAAGTACGTTTAGCAAAACATAAATTGGCGATTTGAAGATGTTTTTTCTTCTTTTTGAACTGTGCTTTCAATATTTTTACAGATTCTCCGTACAGAACAGCTATAAACAAAGCGATACTAGAGCTGCAGGAGAAAGGGGTGCTACAAGACCTGAAGAAGAAGTGGTGGGAAGAACACGGCGGTGGATTGTGCTCGAAAGTCGACCAAGAGCCGACGTCCTCCAGCGAATTAGGATTGGCCAACGTCGGTGGTGTCTTCTTGGTTCTTCTTATCGGATGCGGCGGCTCGTTCGTCATCGCAATCTGTGAATTCCTCTGGAATGTACGAAAGGTCGCTGTGACGGAAAAGGTGAGACCCTTCGTCCCCGCTGGATCGTTATCGTACTCTTGGATCTCTTCTATCCCGAAACGAATGATAAATTTCTCTCCACGTTTGGCGTACATCGAGGAGCGCCGAGGAAATTATTTCTTCTCCGTAATACTAATCTTTCGATTCATCGTACTTGCTGACTTTTGTCGTTTTAATCAAAAGAGATTAATATGTAATCGATAACCAACGCTATTTTATCGTAACAACGTGTTTCTGACCATTTCTCAACGCCGTTTACACAGGTCACTCCGTGGGAGGCGTTGGTCGCAGAGCTGAAGTTCGCCGTGAACATTTGGGCGGAGACGAAACCCGTTAAAATCTCTAAAAGCAGCGGCACGAGCTCGATGGAGGGTGGCATCGGTCGGGCGGCCTCGACGGCACGCTCGATCGTCGGCTCGTTCCTCCGGCTCGACATCCTCGACAAATTCGACAAAGATAACAATACCAACAATCGCAGCGACAATCTCAAGGTCAATTAAAATTCCACCGAACTGTCGACCATTGTTCCACGCTGTAATCGCAGATTAAGGACCAGCCGTTTCGTTTTAAATACTTTTAACCTTATTTTCGAATAAAACTACTTTGCACCGCAAACGGTACCCACAGCACTTTTACATTACCCAGTAGTTTTGCTAACTCGATCGATTATACAATCACTTCCCATCGATCTGTAATTTAAATCGAACCAGAATCTCGTTGACACTACGACATCGCGCTGTTCGATCAACCGAAAAGCGATAACCAAGTTGAAAACGCGGCGGAAGAATGATGGGAAAAGAACGTCAGGAAACCTTCGCGCATAAAGTCGTCATTCTCGAGAATAGTCGCAAAATGTCGACGTCATGGAGGGCAGAAATCTCCGCTGTAGGTCCCGGAAAGGAATCCAACAATATTTGGACTCGGCCACAATGGCGCTAACGAACCGTGCTCTTGGTTTAGAAGATTTTTCGTCCCAAGAAATCAGCTGAAGATCCCCTGGCACTTTGGTACCCTTCGAGACCAGGCCGGCATCTTTGTGTCATTATTACCGAGGGACGTTTCGCTGCGTGAAGAGGACACTTTTAACTTCACCGACCTGACACGTTCCTTGCGTCGTCTTAGAGAAGCAACTGGTCCCGCAACTGACGCCAATGAACTCCTGTATGTTTGTATTACCCGTGAAATATTTCCGTCCCCTTCGTGAAGCGATTCTACGTAAGCGATGGTAAACTGTTTCAATGTAGAATTTGGTACGTTAATGGAAATCGATTAGCTCATTGGTGCGAGGCATTAAGTTGGTATTTCGGTGCCATTTATGCCTTTGAGGTAAGTGGAAATTGGGAATACATTTTTCTGAAGCACACACGATACGGTACTCGATAAGACTTTCACGTAAACATTCCATTGGAGAGATACGTGGAAGTCGATTCGATTCTCGATGGCGTCGGGATGTCCAGAGCGCGGGAAAGCGTGCAGGAGTTCGATCTGAGGCGGCGCGAACCGGAGGATCTCGAAATATGAAGTCGTACGAGGCAAATCTGCCGGCAGTTTGGTGATAAAGGTGTAAGGACGACAATTAATACCAGATTTCATTACGGTAGTAAAAAGCAGATAACACGATTACCGTGGAACATTTACGGCGGCCGGACGAGCTGCTAACTGTACGGGATTTTTGTAACGGGAACGTTCACAATCGCGGGCGTTTCGCAAAATGAATCCCTCGTCCTTTTATGGAAGCACTGACGGGTCTTTTACGAGCCACGCGTGTTTAGAGCCTGATATGGAAGCGGGTGTATTATTAACTGAACTGATGCGCGTCGCGTTTTTAGCTGAACACCGTGAACAGCCCGTCGAGTTTACTGACTCCGCGATAAACCGGAATATCGCAAACTGAAGTGGACGGCTAGAGGTTGTTTCGCGCTTTAACAAGTTGCTCGAACAGATTATTAAATTGGCCGTCAATTTTAACGGGAAACCGGCAATTAGTCGCATAAATATTTGTCGCGATAAAAGCACCGTTAAAAACTTAACGGTCCCTGTACAATAACAAAATGAAACCCGACGATATTTTTCGTTTCACGAAAAGGGACGGTCAGAAATATTTGAAGGAACAAAATTTACGACGCTATATAACATACCTTCTTCCCTTCGTATTTCTCGATTTACGATTCGGCTCACAATCAGCTCAATATACATCTCCCCATAAACCATCCCCCCGTTTTTCCATCCCCCGTTCGAGTCATCCCCGATATCGAATCTCTCGCGTTATTAACACCGCACAGGACCTTTTTCCTTAACGATACTTCCCCGCAATAAAATGTACCTTTCGCGCGAAATATCAGGGAGTAAATCCTTCGAGGGCGCGGGGGTGGAGGGTGCGCGCGGCCTAGCGAAGCCACGGTCCGATGTGACTTTAAACTGGCGAGGATTTAAGCGACTAGGCGGATTCAGATTATCGAGGAATCCCCTTAATCGACGCCTGAATAAATCGTCGTTGCGAAGGGGGTTAATTAAGTTTTATGGCACGACCGCTGGCCCCGCCGTTGCGCAGGTGTACCAGCGCCGTTATCTACGATACATCTTTATCTTGGCAGAGGCTGACTTGGCCAATTGAAGCCTCTCTCCCACTATCTCTCTATCTCACCTACTGATGCTACACCCGTGCGCCTTCAACGATCTTATCGTGTCGCGGCGAAAACAACAGGTGCACGAAATCACGGCCTCCTCTTCGAGATCTACCGGCAGCGTTGTCCTTTACGACCGTGCCGAATTTCAAATAGGATCGTAAAATTGTATCCCCGTCTCCCGTACGCCATTCTGGTTCCTGTTCCTCGGCGTATTTCAACATCAACGCTCGATCCTGGTAAAAATTCGTAAAGATGACGGTTTCCAAACGGACAGTGAAAACCGTAAAGATCATCCTGGGGAAATTTTACAAATTAAGTTCCACTGCACCGTGCAACAGGCTCCTCCTGACAGTGAAACGTTAACACCGACGTTCGTGGTTTCAGTGCACAGAAAATGTTTAAAAACGCGAAATAAAATCCACGTGGAAGCAACCCTCTGGAAATCGAAATACCTGTAACAAGGGAGCGAGATATACCAGGGATGGCCGACATACCAGACGGCGATCGCCGGACGAAGAGGCCGCGTCCGCATAAAATCCGTAGGTGTTAAAGCGAGGGGAGGCGCGCATGGTAGCTGGAAACGCGGCCTCCGCTCTTAAAAGGGGGAACCGCGGCTCGACGGGGCGAGCGCCGGCTCGTAGGAATTGAAATTGATTTCGGTCGACTTCCATTACTCAAAGAGGAACCGGGGAACGCGCACCGACAAAAGTCGCAGACCGATCCTGCGCGGATAAGACGGCTCGCACCCGTACCAGGACCAAGAGGTCCCAGCCGGCCGTGGCTCGAGGAATTCCTGGCGAGTTTTATCAGCGGGAGAGACGGAGAATCGAGACTTTTCTGGCCGCCTTCCTCTACCACCAGCCGCCCTTCTATCGCGCCGCTTCCCCACGGTGGCGTGGCTATCAATTTTTACTTATCCGCGCTCGTTGGGGGATGAGCGCTCGCTGGGGGATGAACGCGGGCTACGCTGCGGAGGAAGGTTCCGGTTGCTGGAAGCACGCCTCGCTGATGGAGCAGGTGGAATTAGCGGGATGAATTGTTTAGCTTGTTTAATGGGGTTAATTGACCCGGCGTCTGGGTTGCTGGTTACGGCTCGTCGAGAATTAAAACAATCGTTAGGCGTTTATTATAAAACGCTATCTTTTCCCAACGATACGCACGTCTGATCGCGTTTTAGCTAAACTATAGCCCCGTCTCTCAAAACGTAAGTCTGAGAATCGGTTTCGTGCCGTGCTCTGCGGGCGTTTGCCGGCCAAGATATTCCCGATGGACTCCTCGGATTTTTTCATTGTGTCACCGACCGCGCGCCTCCTTTATGACTGACGATAATCGTCAGAGAAGCGGGACCACCCGGGTAGACACCACTCCAGTGCTTCCGGAATCTTTCTACGCTCGAGCTTCCCAGTAAGGGAGTTGGAGTACGTTTCGAGGAAGCCTACCTGCCGGAATCGTCGGGGGATTCAAGAAACTTTCGCTCGGATTCGTGAGTACACCAGCGTTATATTAGTACACGGGCATTTCGACGAATTGAACAACTAACCGACGCGGAGCTGGCCTCGCGAGCTCTACTTGCTTTCCTCATTAGACGCTGGATGTAACGGACAATTTGTGAAGATGGTTTACCTGTTATATCGAAAGTTTCCCTAAAAAACTATACGTTTAATAAGAGATAAATAGAATTATGATTTTATGACGATATGGAGTCAGGCGATGTTTTTGTATTGATTAATGAAGGAGCTTAAATGGTCAAATGTTCCGAGGCAATATCTCGAAATTATTTGCATCGTTTAGCGCAACACGAAGAGCGGGCGCAAGTTAGTTTCCGTATCTCTGGAGCACCAGAATTTCTGATTAAGCGTTAGGGTAATCGAGAATTAGTAGCTCGGACACCTAATTCGTTCCCATTGCTGTCGGAAACAATTTTCGGTGGAAATATTCTATTCGTCGCGACACGAGGGGGCGGTCCCCCTCGATCCTCGAGGTTTACTTGCACGTGGAACGGAACCGCGTCGAGGTTTTTGGGGATGCTCGAGGCTCCTTCGAATACTACTGGCTCACCTCCCGTCTGCTCGGGACAAAAGACACCGCGCATAGTTTGCGTAGATTCAAGGTATTTCAGCGTGGGTGGTGGTTCATCAGTATGCGCGGCGAAGTGGGAACACGAAATATGCCGGGAACTATTGCTTTATAATTTAGAGCGACAGCTATTAAAACCGAACAGTCGGATGAGCGACGAAGAAACTACAACGGGGGAGGATGAATGGAAATTAATTCTCGCCTCTGGAATTTCTGATTGTTCAACATTCAGCTTAAACTGAAGCACGTGGTCGCGTGTATTTATATGCAAAGCTATACGTATACCGCGAGTGTAAATGCGTTCTCAAGTACGAGCCGTTCTGAAGACGATGGGAACTAAAAATGAGTCAGTCAGCGTATCAGCAAGCGAGGCACGTTTCACCGTTTCGAATCGAAATCGGTGGCTAGCGATTCTTAGGTGGACACGCTACCATTACCCACGATCGAGAAGAAACGAGAGGCCTCGGGAGACGCGTAACGCGGGAAGCCATGGAAATTTCTGAGCGGGTCGAGGAACGATCAGGGCCCATTCATAGTTGACGGCACTCCGTCGGAATCCGAGGCGTAGGAGGCGTCCCGACGCGGCGGCACCGCGCAGCGGTATGCAAAGCCGGGTCCCGGGGAACCAGGCTCACGATGGTATCGCCGCTTGTTAAGGGGACCCCAGACTATCGCAGCGGGGTGCTTCCCTCGGCGGCGAACCTCCAAGAGAGCGCGAGCTCCTCTCCTCGAAGCACCGCGCCTCCAGACGGATCGTTAAAAAGTAAGAGGAGTAATGGCCCTGTGCCGAAAGTGGCGTCACGGGCTGGTCCCGCGGCGAATCGACCGTCGTGCACCGATTTCGGGTACGGTACCAGCCCGTCGAACTCCGTCTTCATCGACGGCGAGGGTCCGGGGGCGATCCTTTTCGTGGATAACTTCTCGGATCGAGACGTGGCAGTCGGGTTTCCGAGGACTCGACGGGTACGAGGGGACTCCTTGGAATCACTCAATCTCCGATACTTGGTTCTTTCTTTCTCGCTGCGCCGTCGATACCTCCTCGAAATGACTTCTCCTCGTAATTGATGGGATAACCGAATCGATCTAATTTAAATCGTTTAGTCGACGAGCGATAAGCAACCCCCAATTAACCACCCCTTCGTTCGCCACGCTCTCTCCTCCGCTCAGAGTCGGATTATTATTTCCGTTTCCTCTGGTTCGCTTTTAATAACGCCTGGCGACCGGTGCGTCCTACGGTTCGGGAGGCTGGCGCATCCCCTAAAAAAGTGAAATATCGTTTTATGGTAATGCACGGTGCGCCGTATATCAGGCCCGTGTTCCCCCGTCCCCGTCTCATTTCGTTTTACTTTTTCTTCCCCCCCTCCCTCTGTCTCTTTCCTCGGACATCCGCTTTCGGATGCAACCACCGGCCCGCTAGGCATATATTATATATCAGTTGTGTTTATTAGGGAGCGAAAAACGTGTCTACTGCGGGCCGACGGGTTAGAGGCGGCCGGGCACAAAGGAGGAAGCCAAGACAAGGTAGTTTGTTGGGGAGCAGCTTACAGGGAACCAACACGAGCTACTTGTTTGCACGGACCCGGGGCCCGGTCACCCACGTAACGTTTACACGAGGCGAACGGGAGCCCTGCGCTTATCGTACGCGGTGCCTGTTTATCGTTATTAAAATACGTTTAACCGTTCCCCGTAAGCCGCGCCAAAGGTTTCAAGGTTTCAAAGGCTTAACGCTTGCTACGACACTTGTTCGCTGCCTCTTTTCTCCCTCACCCCCTCGCTTTAAGCCGCCACTCGTGCGAGGTGAGAATGGAAACGTGGCCGCTTCTAATTCTGTTTGCGGCTCGTTAAAACGAGATTAGGAATCGAGACGGCGTTATTGGGATATTAGCGGTGTCGCGGCGTGTTCTGTCACTCGTTCGCGGTATTAACTGCGATACGTAACTTGTTCCAAGCAGTTGTGCGAGATGTACCACTCGTTGTCGAAAGATCTATTGGAACGAAAACAGAAAGAAGAGGGCAGATTAATCGTAGAGGATTGAAAGTAGAAGTGGAGAGGAGGATTTAAGACACTTTGGTTCACGAAACGGGAGAGGGCGAACGATGCGAGAAGGGGGTAGAAAACGCGGTGGTTTAATTACAAAGTCGCGGAGGCATTCGGGCGCGCGGCGCAGAGCCCGATGGACGTGCGATGCATCGTGGCGGACAAAAACCGGCAGACGTGTGCAAAGCATCGAGGGATAATCACTGCCACGTGACCGCCGCCACGCCGCGACCCGTTTTTGCGAGCATTTACAGTATCCCTAATCCGGCCCCAACAAGGCGCCATAATTGTTTCCCTCCCGGTCCGAAACTTCGCCGTCGAGCGTAATCCGGTGAACTTGCCGGTGGAATTTTTAAAGGTAGACGCGAGCCGATCGCCGCTTCGCTTTTTACCGATCCCATCTGAATTCCGCCCGGTTCTTTGCACGGTCTTACTTTCGCGGGACGCGTTTCACTTTCGATGGCGAGGGTAGAACGAACGAACGGAGCGAACGGTGCGAGCGTAAATACTGGAAGCTGACACTTGGTAAATGAAAACGAAGCCGTTTTCATTTTTTTTTTTTAATGGACCAGTGGCGGTTTCGGAAACACGTACGCGCGTGCAAACGGAATGAAATAATTTGCGGCGTTTCAAATGACCAACTAATGTCTGTCGCAAAGTCCGATTGGCTGTAAAAATAGTCTTAACACATTCGAAAAATTCCGTGGGCTTTTGTAATCGGTCCCGGTTTTGTTTCGCTGCGGCTGCGCGTCGGGGCGGTGCGGCGGCGTGGCCACCGCTATCGTCCGATCTCGGCCTTTAAATCTCCTTCATTTATAAGCGCCTCTTAACGATCTCTTCTCCGCAGGATCCGCCGATTTAGTGCACGCGAATGCAAATGCCTTTCGGACGAATTTGTCGGGCCCGGATCTGACGGGCCGACAAATACCGATCACGGGGACCTGAACATTTCCTTATCGTAATGGCTTCTTAGAACGAGCCTGTTATCAATTTTACAAACCAGTTCGGTGATCTTTATTAATTGGATGTTGCTCGCGAGTCGTCCCACCCTTCATTCGTTATTGCGCTGATACACACGCCCCCTACCAGTGTGGTAAGCCACCGTGACGAATCTACCCCCGCGTCCTGAAACAATAAAAGAGGACGATCGCCAAAATCTGCCAGGAGAAAGTAATTCCTTCGAACGTTCCGTCGCGTCGAGCGGTCTTTGTTTACAGAACGATCCTCGAATTGAAACCCAGCAGATCCTCGACGAGTCTACCAAAAAGACCAACGGGAGGAAACAATAAATCGTCGATGCTCCTTAGATCCTAGGGGCGCTTATTTTCGCGTGGCAAGAAGGCCGTTAAAAAAAGGAAATCGAACGAAGATGGAAAAAAAGAAGGAGGGGGAAGGAACATCTACCGATGGAATAATCCGGTCGCTGATCAAAGCACGGTTTCGAGCAGCCGACGATGCCGTCGGCTAATTAAGCGCCGGCGGATTTCTCGATGCGGCTGCGGGAGACTCGCTAAAACATTACATGATCGGTCGTCGTATACGATTACGTGGTTTTTATCGGTGAAAAAAAGGCGCGCGCGGTCGCGTAGAAGCCCGTATTCGTGGCCGTTTCCATAGCACGTCCATGGCCATGCCGGGACATCAGAGGAGAGCTTCCGATCTTTTGAATATTCCCACTCGCGGGGCCCGCGCGCACCGCGCGACGTGCCGGAAGAGGCCTCGCCATATAAGCTGCGCCGCGCTTTTTAGCGCTCGCTACCATCGCTCGACAGGTGGGATTTTTAATTAGATTTTTGCTGGCAGCCCGCGGACGGACCGCGGGCTTCGTGCGGCGAACACTCGCGATCGAAGGAGGGGGGTTCCCTTTGATGCTGTTCCCGTTCTCCTAAAGTTGTTTTAAAATATACATCAGACGTACCAAGATCATACTACTCGATCGAACAATTAGTCTTGCTGCTACAAACTTTTTTTCCGCTTTATAACATAATTTCAAGCGATAGATGATAGACGGTTGTCGTTAGAGGTGATCTCCAAGAAGAAGACCGTGCAACGATATCAATTCTCGGAGGCATTTGAACGAAAAAAATTGAAATTTCTTTGCGCGCTCTGAGCTTCGTGAATCCATCGTGGTCCTCCAACATTGGACATCTGATAAAATCCTAGCATGCATCAAAAAGAGACACGATCCCTTTCCAACCCTCAAAAGCGAACCATCCGTCAGCCTCGGTCCCAGATTCCTCCCCAACCCCCGGACAGTTAAACGTTTGTCACAACCAATTCGTCAGTCTTTCAATTCGTTGAAAGATCCGATCGGCTCTCTCGCTGCTCCTCCGCACAGAGAGCTTGGAAGAGGTCTGGAGAGGTCCCGGCAGCCTCGGTTGGCTCGCTGGCATCGAGCATAACCGATCGGGACCGAAATCGAGCGTGCGAGGTGCTCATTGGCCGTGACAGCGTGCACGGCGAACAGTGGGGATGTGTAGTGGCGAGAGGCTAGAAGAAAGAGAGGCCGTCGGCACAGTTCAAAGAGGATGGTGACATGTGACCGGCATTGTGAGCCACGGAGCCTCTCTATGCCGTGCGCGGTTATGCGCTTTTCTATTGCGACGAAACGCGCTCGGTCTCCCGCTTTGACGACCGCCTCTGCCGACGTTCTCCTCCTCGGGGCAAGAGGCCTGAAAACCGATTCGCATCCCTTAAGCCACGGCGTCGCGCGCGCGCCACTGTGCTCGCTCCGCAGTTCGCTGTTGTGTGTGGTTACAAACGTGGTTACTTTTGCGGTTAGTCAAAGTGCACCGCGACGAACCACTTTGTAACGGTGCTACCCTCTCTCTCTCACTCTTTCTCTCTCTCTCTCTCTCTCTCTCTTTCTCCATCTCTGCGTCTGTCTTTCTCCGTCTGTGCACGTGTAGGTATACGATTCGTGGCTTTGCAGCTAGCTCGGTTAGAGACACGCTTCAAGCGAACGACTTAGGGATGGTGGTTAAATTCTGAATGGAGATATGCGTTTGCATTTGGTTGGATCGTTTCGGATGCTCGATGGAATGATTTTTAAAACAAAGTAGAACGTGGCTTGTATGGGAAATTAGTTGGATTTAAATGATCGATGAAGAGGATACATTTAGCGAGTAGAAGAAGACTGAGACGTTTTACTGCAGATGTTTCATCTGCTGTCGGAACATCCTCGACTAAACGTATTCCCCGCGGATTTTACTTGTTGATTGTAGATTCTGTTTTGCATAAACAGTGATAACTCGTGAGCGTAAGAAGGGCCGCGGCGGGCGTGCCGGCGCAGCTCGACTCCCGAGGAACCCGCGCTATTGAAATGGGTTTGCATTTCAAATTAACACGGTTCGCGGATCAAAATGAAGCATAATGACGCACTTTATACTTCGCCGTGTACGGCTGCGCGTTTCGTGCTTCGGCATAAAACCGTGGTAACGCGTACCCACATCAAAGCGCGCCGCGGTGGCTCGCCTCGCGTTTTCAAAGAATCAACGCGTTTCGCGCCCATTCCCGATGCCACTTTTATTCATTCGCCGAGACAAAACTGCGCGCCGTTTGTTGCCGCGTTCCGGGGGACGCGGCGCGTGCTAATTGCGGGACCAGCGTTTCTTTTCGCGAATGGATTTTTACAAAACCTGACCATTCGTCTCTTGACATTGACACAACGATCGCGATACTAAAAGTCCTGTCGTTTTAGCGTCTACTCGCAATGATTGGAATTCGAAATGGGATTCGATCGTCGAGAGAGAAATTTCTTTTGGTGGCTCGGATAATCAAGGGTTGACTGGTACCGCATTGGTTCCAGAATCACAGCTCGTCGAGCTATCCAAATTTCCAAAGATGTCGCGTGGTACGGGGTTCGTGGCAGGGGTTAGGAAAATCTGGAAGGTGAATCCAGCCAGCTTCATTAACCACCATCTGAATTTATAGGGGGGAGCTTTGGTGGTGGCCGACAACGCATAGGAAGCCGACGAGCGTGCCTACAATGGGCCAGGATACAATGCGGTTAGATAGGCCACTAGATAAGTGCAAGAGGAGGACACACGTGTCCGGAACACGTGTCCTTTTCGTGGCCCTCACCGTAATATCGTTGCCTCGCCTTTAGATCGCCGCGATACGTGTCTTCTGTGTTCCACGAATTGGACCGCGCGGCCACGATCGAACATCCTTTGCTGCAGCGACCGGTTGTGGGGTTGTTTCTAGGTACCGGCAGCAATCCTGCTGTTGCTTCGCCGATCTCTGGCCAAAACGATATGGTTCGACCTGCAATTCGACCCGCTAATATCGCCAGGGTGGTGTATTTTCTGAATAATATTTGTATTAGTTTAAAGTTACAAAGATCGTGATTCATGATTATTAATCTCTCGTACTTTTATTTAACATACAGGACTTGATGTTCACTGTATATATTCTGCGTTAAGATATGTAACGTTTGCGTTACACTGCTGAACGGTTCCTTTTGGTACGTACTTAATAACTTCGAGTCAAAAGATTAATTTAATTTAAATAAGGGGTTAATTAAACGCCAAGGTAAATTTCGACTCCTCCGGTTTTGCACCGGCGAACTTTCGAGAATTTTACGACGCTGGGATCTTCCCTATGAAGTCCTCTTAAAGTTCCGCTAATAACACCCTCGCGAGACCCTTACGACTCGTAATCGAGGATCCGCAAGTTTCCAAACTCGCAGGATTATCGCGTTATTTAGTGAATCCGCTAGACCGCTGCAACCCTGGCGAACTACAACTTATTTACATAGCTTGCGACTTCCTTTCTTATCTCATAATTGAAGCAGCCCCGTGAAAAGTATCGAGGAGCGCGAGCGAGGATTAAATTCGATGAGACTGGTGTCCGAGTCGTCGAGATACCCCCCGGGGGTGAATTTTCAATTACGCGAGCGCTCTTGAAAAAAGTGGAGGTCCCGTAACCCGGCTCTGAGAATATTTCAGGGCGGCCAGAGAAAAAGTGAACACTGTACGTAGAACATTTTCGAGAAAACGAAACATTCCACGGATTACACGATCGTGCAGTAGCATCGTGGACATCAACACGCATTACGGTAACTTATCGAGTGCTCGGGACCCGTATTCCGCCTGAGTACATAGCAATAACAATAAAATAACGGCTTATGGGTCGGCGGTCCGGATCGTTTTCGCGAAAAGGCACCGAAACGGCATTATCGATATTTATTTAACCACGTCCCCCTATTATATTCGGCACGATCGCCGGCATTTAAAAGCGTTCGACGCCATCAGAGGTGTCCGCCTACTTTGCATCGAAATATTTGCATGTATACGATCGCGTAATAACTAAAAAGAGGGCCCATTAGCGCTGGTCATCGCGCTTGTACACACTGTAAACCTTGCTTCCATCTTGTCGTCTTCGAAATGCTACGTTCTTAATTCTGAGGATCATATCGACGACATAAACGGTCGTAAAAGAAAATAGCTGGTCGTTGGACTTGATCGTAATTTGGAATCGACTATCGTTAGCTGGTATTAGTTCTTAATTGCTCTAGGTTTCCGGGGAGGGTTACCCCTTTTTTTCTAAAGAAATTATTACACTTTATATCTCATTATTATCCTTTTCCGTCCACCTTTGTTAAATACTTGAAGAGCATCATTCTAATTTGTGTTCACAAAAACGTATATTAAAAGGACGGCTTTAATTAAATTCAAGCTTGCTTTGTTCCTCTATTCTCGCCACTTCAGATTCACCGGGGAGAGAATTCTCTCTGACAACTCATAAAGGTGTCAGTCATAAAATATAAGGATTTTCTCAAAATCATTCCTGAAGTACGGTACTTTTTCGCGGTATTTTATTTTTCCAACGAGACATTATATTGTACGCTCAATCGAATTTATAGGTCGGGTGACAACGGTGGGTCTAATAATTCCAATTAATGGCACGCGTATAATGGGAAATTAAAATTCTTTCGAAGGACAGTCACGCGATTCCAGCGGCGCTTAATGGCGGAACAAATGTACGCGATAAACAACGATCTCGCGTCGGAGATAATATAGAAAAGGGGAAACGACGTCGATCGCGTTAATTCAATTTCGAGTTTCGACGTCGAAATTATCGCGTGCCCGCGATTATGGTAATACCAGCCAGTCCAGGGATGGCTGGCAGCCCGCTGTCAGAGGGACGATAAATTTTCATGAATCATGTTGCGCGGCGGGCTCCCGCGACACGATATTTCATGCTAATTGCGCGGAATTGGAATCGAAACTGGAATGTAAAACTGGAATCGAGTCAGTTAGCACGGGAAAGCGGCGAGATGAAAGCCATCCCGGTGTTTACATAATGGTGGCTCGCCACGATCCTCGGGCCACGCCTTCCGGTTTCCCTGGATTTCCCTACTCGCCGCCACCACCCCCCATTGCAATCTCTCCTTCCGCTACCGATTTTCATTTCAATTTCCATCCCAATTCCCTCGCCCCTGGCTCTCTACCTGCCCGATCTTATCCGCCTCTACGCTTCTTAAAACATCCCCTCGATGATCGTTGTACCACTGTTCTTTCCTTATCGATGCGCTCCTATCTACGACCAGATCGGATCCCGCCATCCGTTTTCCCAGACGCTGATCGCAGATCTCCGGTACGTTCTTCCTGTTCAACTCCTTGTTCTTCGAAACGAACACTTGTCCTTTGTCTCCTGCGTTCCCAGCCGAATCAATGAACAGCCTCTCCTTTCACACCTTTCAATCTTCCGTTTCTTTCATCCGCCTCTCGTGTTTTCTGTCCACGACCGCGCGTACACCCCTTTCAACTTGCTCACCGTTTACTTCCATCTCCTTCCACCGCCTCCCCCTCCGCTCTTCAACCCTTTAAACCTGCCTTCTTTCAATTTTCCCTTCGTCCACCTTTCGTTCCCCCTGTTCGCTACACTTCCAACCCTTTCTTCCGTTTAATTCCTACTTCCGGCTGGTCCCGGGTCCCCTCGCCTCTTCATCGGCCCGTTCCAACCCCTTGGCTCGACGCGAGGCGTCCCGGTTTATCCTTGGCCGTTGGTTCGACCGCGACACACGGCATCCACCGTTCCTGCTGGCGGGCTGCGTGGCGAACATCAAACGTGCCGACAGCCAGGACGCGCACCTGCCTCCGTCACGCGTCCAGGTAAACGGCTCGTTCTGTCCCGCTCCCGCCCCTTGCACGAGCATTCTCATTACTCCCACTTCGCGGCGCCGGGACCTCGCCAGGGCCGTATCGCGTACCCGCCCTAGATAACCGCGTCTTTAATCTTCCGGCCGCCCTTACCCCCGAAACGAATCCGGAAAGGCGAACGCTTCGAAGACTGTCCACGTTCGCTTCAATTCGTCCATACTCGCCCTTCGTCTATTCTTACCTTCCATTTCTTATTGTCTTCGCTGTTCGCTGTTAATCTACGCGAGACTGTAATTCTTTTTTTGCTTTCGACCGAACGCGTCGACGTTGCTGATCGCGTAAGTGTTCGCGATTAAGGATCTTCGACGCGGCTTCGAAGTAACAGCAGAAACGCAGGAGTCGCGTGGTTAGGAGAAGAGATTGATGAGGTGGCAATTCCACGAATAAACGGTTAAGTGTTAAGGAACCCGTCCGCGTCCTCGTCAACCAGGTAACGCAACGATCCCCCAGCGGCCTGTTAATCGCTAACAACACCGAACACGAGCAACGAGCAATCGTTAACGACCACGCGTCGTTAGCCCCGTACAACCCTGGGTGTGACGTTGAGGGGATCGAAAAAAAAGAAAGGAAGATTCCTTCCCGCGGACCACCTAGAAAGGCTATACGACCGCTATCATGGCCCGCGTTACGTTCGAGCCTCGCGAGAAGACCTTCACAATGGGATTGTAAAAGCGTTATTATCATTAATTCTCACCGTTACCAGAATGGGCCGCGCTACAACGGCGAGAATTAATGATAATAACACCACGGCTCGAGGCTGTTTGTAAAGAGTCGCGGCACCGGCCTGGTGAACGTCCGTCGCATCCCTTTTTTTCCTCTTTTTTTTCTCCCCTCGGCGACGAATTTTCCCTTTCCACGAACGGTCCCTTTCAGGGGACACAGAGACAGCGCCGATATCAGTTTCTACGAAACGACGATTCAGGCGACCGTGAGCAACATCGGGAAGGAGAGCATTACCGAACGACCAAAAAAGGGGGAGGATAAGTGAGAAAAAAAAAGGAGATAAACGAGAGACGGGGCTGCGAGGAGGGGATGAAAGGCGCCGACTGCACTCGGAGAGAGGAGATCCTCCCCTCCTGCGGGGATCCCCCTTTTCTCGATTACACCTGGTCACGACGCTGTTCCTCCATATACCCGGCTCCTGTTAGTGTCAAATCACCGTGTTACGTGTCCTACTGCGAAGTCAACGCTCCGTCCGAGAGCGTCTCTCGGTGGTGAGGAGCGTCCATGATTCTTGGAGTCCTAGATCTGCTCTGGTTTCGCGACGCGTATCTGACACACATTGTCTTTCGTCTCTTCGATGGACCCACGAGAAGGTTAATTACCCTCGTGTCCATCTCTACATTGATCATTTACCAGGAGTTACGAATGTACACTTTGGCTACGTTCCCAACAGTGCCATTATAGGGTGAACTCCGCGAAACAGAGTGCTTCTGTAGGTTTCCATTCCAAGCACGATCCCAAATGTTTGTTTCGTGTAGTTCGTGGTTATTTATTGTACAAGGCGCGCGAGAGAGAGAGAGAGAGAGTAGCGAACAGATTTTAATTGCTGCGCCATCTCTCTGGTCGATAATCGTTTTAAAAGCCCGCCAAAGACGGAGCGGTCTGAGCCGCGTCCTCGTCGGCTCGCGAACGATCGCTTCGACCGCCGCGAGATCGGCCTCAATTGGTATCGACCGGTTCGGCGATGACTCACACCGTAAGATTCCTGATACGGTGGACCCGATCTTTTGCTTATCGCTCACTGGGCCACGATAACATCCTGGCGTCACGTTCTTCGTTAATAACGTCATTCCGGTCGCCTCGAGCTGGCCAAATCGTAAAGAAGCAAAAAAGGTCCTGGCCATGTACGTAGGTACTCGTTGCGCGCTTTTGGTTCCACGTATAAAAAGTTCTACTCGCGTTACATTATTAATCGCAACACCAATTAAAACACCCTTTGTGGGGTGTTTTATTATTTGCAACCCCCAAGAGTCCCTCGATCCATCATCCTTGAACTTGAAATTGCAATTACATTTCAATTGCAAATTGTAACCCTGGTTGCGTAAGGGCATCGCATTAATGCGTTAGGGGTTGATGGAGATCAAGAGACAGGGAAAGGGGGTCGGTTTAGACGAGCAAGTTGGTTGGGACGGCGTATCGTCCCCGTAGATTCCTCGAATCGACGCGATCGCGCCGATAGAACAAGCGGATATCAAAGCGAGTATCGTGCAGCCTTCCCGGCGGGCAGGCGGCTTCTAGCTGCTAATGATCACGGTGTACCGTAACGCGGTACACGATTTCAACCGATAAACTACAACGCGCCCCACAGCACCCGCGGCACGGCAAACTCGTTTTTCGAGCAATAGGCTTTTTCAACCCGATGCATCATTTCCTTTCGCTCGACGCTGCGAACCAACCCCTATCGCGGCTCCCTTCGTTCGATGAGGAGAGTTAACGACGGATCGATCGCGCGAGGACGGCTTAAAAGGTGATGCTGATCGTCGAGGATTTATGTGGAGACAATACGAGAGTGTTGCAGCGGAACGATAGATTGCTCCGGGCTGTAATTAGCTGAATAAATGACTAGGGGGAGCGTTAGGGGTATTTTATCTTGTTATTAGGAGGCAGGGTAGCTTCTCGAGGTAGTTAAAATGCTAATAGCTCGATGAAACGCCTTTTAATGTGCCTCGATAGGTTCTTCGGTGGTTACGATCTGATATATTGGATAAAAAGATGTTGCCATTGGAGAATTACGAAAACTTATAAGCAGTGCGTGCATGGCGCTTTATGTAACAGTACGAGAAAAGGAGGACAGCGCGAGGTAAATGAAGCAATTTAAATAATGGTGCAACGCGCCACTTTCGCCTCATTCGAGCAACACTTTTGCACAATAACGGCGGCACGTTTGTATCGTTTATTAAACAATTTATACGCGAACCTGGCCACGTATGACCATATTCGTAACAAGCCTGCTTCTCGTACTAAATAACGAAGGGGTTAATTCACAATTTATTAAGGTATTTAGTTAACACACCAGAGTCGAGAATTCTGTGACGAACTACTCAAATCAAAACAACCCTCCACGTGGTAGCGTTTTCATCGCCCCTCCCTGGTTCCTCCGCGCCCGTTTCTAACCTATTCGACGCCTCCCCACGCCCTTCCGCGCCAGCATTGTTGTCTGGTTACTTCGCGCGGTTTAACCTGGCCCGATTGTCAGTCAGTGCCAAGCCCCGATGGCGCAAGGAACTTCCAACCATTCGGAATAATATTCCTCCGCACGTTTGAGAGTCACGTGAAAATCTTGGAACTTAGTCGCGAATCCCTCGATCCTGAACGGAGAACGGACCAACCACCATCCCCCTCGACGCTACAATGGATCGAGTAATGATTCGCTGCAAAGTGGTGTTACGCTAGAGTAAAATTTGCAATTGTTCAACAGATGCTCATACTGAGAGACATTTAAATATCGATAAGGGTTGGTCGCGACGTTTGAAGCCAGTAACTACAACCACAGCAGTAGCTGTCCCACCCCCTGTACAATTGAAAGCATCGTCAGAGCCCGAGTTACAATGGTGTCTCAACGACTCGTCGCGTTCCTTGGTAATACAATCTCGGCTGTCAATCACGCTGGACGTCCCGGTGGAAACCGTTCAAGTGAAAGCTGAGGATCGAAAGGGAAGAGGGGGTCGAGCGGAAAGCGGCCGGAAACAAAAAGAGACCCGCATACACGGTGGACGGAAAGAGGCGAGGGTTGGAGAGAGAGAGAGAGAGAGAGAGAGAGGGAGAGGGAACGTACCTCTACGCCGCCCCTAAAAATCTCCGTCAATTAATCTTCGCTGGGCCATGGTCTTCCGGGTCTGAAAAAGAGCGGCGCGGAGGCAGCCGTCAAAGAAAACACCCACAACAAACAAGCGGCAAAAGAGCAAGAAGAGGCCGGCAGCAACGAAGCGGGGCCGACGGACAAGAGGAGAGAGGCCAGCCAGTGGCGGAGAGAAAGGGTGAAGCGCGAAGAAGAGGAGGTGTCGCTCGCTGTTCCTCGGCCGTGGCCGGCACGTGCGCGTGGGCACCAGCCTCTTTCTCTTTCTCTGCTCGTCACTCGGAAGAAGGGCTCGCCCCGCAGGAAGGAACGAAGAAGGAGAAGAGAAGAGGAAGCGTGCGAAGCGGAAAGTGGCGGCAGTGCGCCGCGAACCGTTAACCGGGACGTGTGTCCAGCACACCGGCTCGAGCTGGACCAAGTGTTTTCATGCGTCCTACCACGTGGCCTCTGCGCACCACCTCGACCCTTCGACCGCGAGCCGACAGAGCTTTCGATTACGTCCCTCGCGTGGAACGCAACGCCGCGACAGACATCGCTGACACGCCTCGAACGACACCCCCTTCGACAGCCCCGAGGATTATTGACAGAGACAATCGAGGCCTCCTCCGTCGTCACGGAGGGAATATGACGCGGGACATCGTGCTGTTTACGAGCTGCCAAGTTTAATACGCGAGGCAAGAGAGAGGGTGGACGAGGTGAAAATGATCGACGGGGTGACCGATTAGAGGAGCGTCTAGCTTTGTCTCGGGAAGCTCTTTCGTTGGTCTGTTCTTGGAGCGGTGAGATCGTCGGTGCCGGGGATTCGGAACGGGAAGGGCGCCTGCGAAGATGAGAATGGATTTGCAGGTGAGTTCGGGATTTTTGGTCAGTGGTTTGCGGGTTCGGTGGTTGCTCGCTGGGTACCACGATGCGGTAACTGTGAGATATCATTGCTGGCCACTATTCCGCGGTACTCTTTCGCGTTTTCGTAAGGGTAGATCACAAGGATTAACGTGTCGCGACAAAGAATTGTTCCGTGTCATCGTTCGAATTTAATTATTACTGATACTTACGGAAAATGAGCGTCTACAAAGATTCGCTTTGATCGAACACCACTTTTGCTTCAACGAAATCGTGCGCACAGTGTAAAAGGCTACTCAATCAGGGTGTAATTTAGACTGCTCGAATTGCTCACGGTTCTGTTGAATCGATCGACTTATTTAACCATAATGAACAGTGCAAATTTACCTTTAGAATGCGCACTTCGTTTCAATGGAGTTACAATTTTTTTTCCAAACACAACGTAATAAATTTGGTCAATAGAAGGAGGAACGGGAAAGGTTGAAAAGACCACGTAGATCATCGTGGGGGGGGGGGGGGCAGTAGATTTCCACGGTGTTTATCCCAAACGGAGGGTGGCGCGCGTGGACGAGCGTAAAACGGGTAGCGGGAAGACAACCCGATCCTCTTTTAACGCTCTTTGATCATCTCGAGCTTTCACGGCCTCTCCTGTTATGCTTCTCCCTCCACTGTCCACCCTTGACCCGCCCCCTTCTTCTGGTCAGATCCTTTGCTTACATTCTCGGGTTTTAACTTTTAAGTACGATTTAGCGAAAGCCTTTGAACCTCTGCGGTCTACGCGAAACTCCGAGTGCGGCCATCCGTGGGTCGTTTAACTTTTGCCAACGCGCGGCCACCCTCGAGACATACACTTACTTCTGCGCCATTGTCCGCATCGCTTTTGCACCCCTTCTCTGCGAGGCGCGTTAAAAGATTACCTTCTATGCGCGGTGCGACTCAGTCTTATTAATTATGCTGTTGATATTTAAGTTACGTCCCCGACGAAACGAAACTTTCAGAGAAGAACGATTCAAGTTCCCGAGGAATGCATACATTAACAGATACTTCATTAAATATTCAGTGAATGGTAATGAAGATATTTTAAATGCTATAAGAAAAAAAAGTGGAAGGAAGAGGACGGAAAGTAGTCAGAAAAGGCGGGATTGAGAGATGGTCGTCGTGTCAGGCCAATTAAACAGATTAAAAGGGAGGTGAAATTCTTTTCGCCAGATTTAAGAGCCGAACAGCTCGAGATTGTTAGACTTTCTTAAGTCTCCAACGTCGAAGCTTCGGCAGGGAGGAGGGACGGATGATCGCATGCGACACGAACGACGCCGCACGCGATCCACGAACACGTAATAAATCACGACCGCGAATCTAGACGCATGCGACAAACCGCGAGACTGAGCGACCCGTCTAAATTTATCGCCGTTCTTAGTCGACAGCCACAAGGCAACGGGGTCGGTGGTGGTGTTCGCGCCATCCTGGTAAGTGGCGCCAAAACTCCACCGCCCCGCCAACTCTGCCGCTCCAACCCTCGATTAATCGCGTTCGAATTCCGGGAGTTGTTCAAAGCTCGCGACGTTTTGTTGCACCTTAACGGAGTACGACGTCGTAATTTATCGCGAGCACAAGTGGCCACGCGAAAGAGAACTTTGCTGGTTATGCTAAGTCGTTCCTGAGGACGTCTCGAAGGGGTGGCTACCATTAGATCCTCAATGACAGAATTTTTCTCTGCAATTTCAAGGATTGAATCAGTTAGCACTTGAGAGACAGTTTATATGTGTTAATTGTGCGATTAGAAAGTGTTGACATTTAACTGCATAATTGAATGATTGACAAAAATTGTGAAAATGATAATCCAATTCCAATAAAATACTGAAACCACAAGAAAACCGCGAACGAAAGTTCTGAAGGACCTGGAAATGGAAACGTATAGGCAGGTACCAGTGTAACGCGTGTCTCCCAAAACAGGGGATCGAAAACCCTCGCGAACAAAAGCAAGGATAAAAGGAAGAGCACGATCCGTCCTCCTCGGCACCTGAAACAAAAAAAAGGCAAGGTTAATGGCATGCGATGTTTGCACGGATATTCTTTGGCACCGTGTTCCGGCCTGTTAATGAGTCCAAATTGATTTCGAACAGTGCATGACTGACATCGAGGTGCAGACGAGCAACAAGTACCACGGCGAGAAAGAGCCGTAAGGCGGAGATTACATTTTAAGCCTGTTTACCTCGGGATTCCGTGCGCGATCTCGCGCGACATGCCTAGTCTTTGCTTCGATTTCTTTGCCTCCCCCTCGCGATCCCCATTCGCTCCGCCGTTTTTCTTACCGTTCTCTCTCAGCATCGATCGTTAAGCTCTTCTATATCTTTTATCTATTCACTTCGTCCGTAGCGTTTACGGGAAGGCGTTTTGCCTGTGTGCGATACATGGACGGATAATTGGAAAGCTTTATCCTTCTTTTAGACGGAAAGTGAGTTTCTCAGTGCTCGCGATTTAATCGACACGAGCCTTTTACACGCGATCGCAATTACACGCGAGTCGCTAATCAATTCGTTCAATTATATTCGACGAGGAACGTTCACCTTTCGTACGAACCCGTTTCTGTTCGATTGTTCGACGCAATCTCCTAGACACAAGTACCCCTGGTTTTCGCAACTCCCGCTCGTTCCACGCGTCTTGCCCGGCCGAATGTCCTGAATACGAGTCATTGTCTAGCTGCGAGACGGTGAATTGGCGGTCGCACGTTTTTCTCCAGCCGGGAGATTGTTGCAGTCGGAATGTGAACGTCAAAAAATGAGAGGAGTGGTGTTAGAGAGGCTCGCAAAGAATCCTAACTGTACGCCTCGCGGGAAACTTGCGTGTCGCGACTGAACAGGAAGGCATTAGGCTTAAAGAAACTCACGCCCTGAAAGAACGCGCAACGGACGATGGAAACTCAGAGAAACGACACGTATCTGTTATCCTTAAGCCATGTCATAAAAGAGGATACAAGAAAAAGCGGAGAAATCTCAATCTAATAAACTTTCATCCGAATCAAATAAGAATGTTCAAAACTGAAGAGATCCAATCGCAGCACGGGACCAGCGTCCTGGGTTCGCATATGCAGAGGAACTCGCGATCTTCCATTGGTTCAACCGCATCGATTATACCCCGGCTACCAAAGTTCCTCTGTCCACTGGAACGGTTTAACCGTCGCGCAGCCCTTAGGCAGGAATTAGCAACGAGTTCGCGTCGTTGTTTGGCTTACGTTTGAGCAGGCTCTCTCTCTCTCTATAGTTCGTTACACCTCGAGTGGTCTCAAGGAACCCCGAAAACCAACGACGTCGACGACGCGGCCCGTGACGTAGACGCGGGACGAGGATAACGATGACGACGTCGACGACGACGACGCTTCTGCCGTGGGGCGGTGAGCAATTAGCGACACAGCGCGGCGAGATCAGAGGCTGAGGGCGGGGTGGGGAGCGGCGGCCTAATTACACACGGTACCGACCGACTTCAAAGGAGCCGACAGTTCCTCTCCTCCGAGCCATCCCCTCCGAATGGCGGGCCCAAGAACAACGCTCCTCTTCCTCGTATACCCCAGAGCCCAGCCAGCCGTCGGCGACGCTGACCTGACTAGCCCCCGATGCTCCCTTTCCTTCTCCCTTTCCCCTCTTCCTTGTTGTTGTTATACAGGGTGTTCGCCAGGCGGTCGGTTGGGGAGGGGGGATTCTAAGGGGTGATTGTACGGAGCGAAATAAGAAGAGCGCGAAGAGTAAGGAAACGGCTCTGAAAATTTGTTAGGTACACGTGCACTAATGGCGACACGTGAGACATTGACAGTGCGACGCGCGTGACCAACCATCGCACAGGGGTGGTTTTACATGGTGCGAAGAGGAGGCAGCGTTTGTCTCGATTATATGATCTTCGTTCTATATTTTGTTTTGTTTAATTCGAATTTTTAAACTGCCCCTTGGACTCTCCACTGGTGTCGAGCGGCCTGTATGAGAGCTGCACACTCTCGTACGCTTCGTTCTCCTCGTAGTGACGGGACCCAATACACTGATACACGCGTTATACAGACGCCGCCACCCCATCCATTATCGACGGGCAGTTTTCGACTGGTCCTTCCATGAACTGACCGATGGGTTCCGGTTTTCGATGATGGGGTGAAAAGTGCGACACGAGCGGGTTTTTCTGCGGCGCGGACGATTTATGCACGCGTCACGCGGATCGAGAGCCGCGGCGGTGCTGCGTGGCGGGCGCCGCTTTATGCAAGGCGTAATTGATGGTCCTCGTTTATTATGCAAACGCGATGGTAGCCGGGACAATGACGCCGGGATGAAATCGCGGCGTTTGTTTCCCGGCTCGATATGTCGATCATGTCGGGTTGGTGTTTGATCGGCTCGTTTGTCATCGAGTTGGTTTATTTAGGAATAAAGAAGAAGAAGAAAAAAAAGAGGAAAAAGAGAAGAACGTTCAGTATTAATGCGTACTTAAGTACTTGGAAATGAATTAGCTCCGTAAAGATTGATTTATAGTTATATGGAGGGGCAAAAGAACTACTCCTATTTCGTTCCTTCTTGTTTGGAACGCAAACCTGTTTACAAAAGTTGCGGTCATAAAGACCTGTTCGCTTCCTTCATTAGCGTCTAATAAAACCTTAATTAAGTATAACCGTATCGTAAAGCATTCACCAGCGAGTTATCAAATTTCTAATAACTCCGCAATTTACGAGGAACGATTAACAATAATTATCTTTATCCCCCAACGCGGAGGCCCCACTTTCCCCGCGTAAAAGGAGAAAATAATTTTACCACCCAACTACTGTTGCATTCGACTGGGAATTAACATCGTTCTCTCAACAGCGCGCAGATCGATCCGGGGATAACACGATCCTCCAGCCCTGGGATCCGAGGTCCGTGTCGACCGAGAGGGTCCCAAATCTTCGCTGGACACGCGAGTGGGCACGCGTTCGCCGGAAATCGGCGTTCCCCGCTAAAACAGGGCAGAGAGCAGCCGTGCGCGGACCGTCTTCTTCCACTTGTTTGCGCCGTCCGTTCTTGTCCCTCTCCCTCCGTCTCTCTCACGTTCTCTCTTCCGCTCCGTGCCGCTTTGTCGCCGCTCGCTGGTTTCGCGGGGCCCAAGCGGTGCACGCGGAGAATCGTCGTGGCCGCAAGTCATCAGTCAAGTCTTTGAGGTCGGCTTGAAGCTCTCTCGGGGCCCGCAGAAAAAGGCCTTTTGCCGATCTGCCTTGGCGGTGAGATCAAACGCTCCTGCTTCCCTCCCTTTCTAACCATCTCGCGCTCTCCCTCTGTTCGTCCTGGTCCGGCGTGCACGGTGAACCGACCGCGCGCCACGGACCGATATACACGGATAATACGAACAACGAGCGGGCCACGATGGGGCGAGGAATGGGAGTCAAGTTGGGGATTTAAGTCGACGATTGGGGTGATATAAGGAGGAATACTAGGACTCGTTGAAGGACGCAGCGGAAAGTTTGATATACGGGAGACGAACAGATGAAGGAATACAGGGGTTGCGTTGAAGAAGGGGTGATACGACGAAGTGTGTAAAGAGGAGGATTTGAGGAAACGCGAAAAAGGGAATTAACGTTGGAAAGTGATTAAACTTGGCATTGATAATAAGAAGCTTGTGATGTTAAAGTGTGAATACGAATTGGTGGATTTGACGTAAAGAAAAGAAGAGCGTGACGCAAATGTTTGGCAGAAGATGCTGAGAATTGGTAGATACAAAGAAGAAACGGCATAGGCATACGTAGATTCGTGGATTTGATAAGGGTCGTGGCAGAAGCGGGTTATATAGTAGCAGATTGAAAGGTTCGATGCAGCGAGTAGAAAATGAAAAAGACGAGCCCAACGTTAGACGGGCGTTTGGATAACAGACAGAGGGCAATACGGATCGAAAAGTAGCGGAGGGTTCGGCTAAAAGCTGAAGCTAAAAAACGTAAACACGGATGGAACGGAAGGGAACGAACTCTGCGGAAACGCCTGGACGCGTAGAAGTAGCGGCAGCAGGAGATCGAGTAACAAAAGAGGGAAGAGAGAAATTGGTGGAATCAAAGGGAAAGACTGGGCAGAGAGATGGTAGTGACACGGTCTTCGAGGAAGCGTGGAGAGAAGCGGCTGAATAAATACGCGTGCCTTAGCTAACCGTTTGCAAATTTGTCGAGGCGCCTCCTCGAAAGTCCTTTGACTCGCAGCAACTCTGAAGAATTACTTCTGCTTCCCTGCGGTGAAAAGCGGGTAAGTCGAAACTTGTACTTGTGCACTTTGTACTTGGACAAATCGTTGTTCTGATAACGAATAACATAAATACTCGATCTCCGAATTCCGACTCATGGTATTCCATTAATACATTCCATCGTTTCTAAATTCGTCGAGATTCCGCTACACAAAATGAAACCGCAAAACTCCTGTCACCCAACAGATAAAACTTTTGAATCCTTTCGATCTTGCGCATATCGAACGCAGTGTCCGCATTACGAAAGGTTGACGTCGAGATCTCGTCATGGCGCACGTATGAATCGTATTATCGATTTCTACGGCTGCGTGGTGATCAACATCGGAGATCCTTTGAAGTATGCCGGAGTTCGTCGGGGTTTCCGGAAAGCGTGCAGGGATGCAGGAAATGATCCACGCGCGGAGATGCCCTCGCGGGTCGAGGAGGACGTGGAACGAACCGAGAGAAAGGGAAAGGATAAATCGTCGAAATAAGCCACCGTAAAATGATTGGCCTACGCAGCTGCTGCTACCACATATTTGTTAGTCTCGATTTCATCCGACTTGCCTCACCGCCACGTGACGATGACTCTTTGTTTCGTGCCGTTTTCGTAACGCAACGTTAAGAAACTGACGCGATATCTTGTTCTCCGATGCAGAAATACAGCGCCGTGACAAGTAAATTTTTTGTTGTCACCGTTTTTTACCGTTACGGTTCACTGCGCAAGTGGTATTAACGAGACGGAAATAATATATGCAAAGAGCAAGGTTCAAGCGACACAGAAGCCGGTAGCGATTTCGTCTGAACTTTACGAGGAACGCGTCGCGTTACGAGTCTCTCCTCCACGGGTGAAGAATTCCACGTCCTTAAGCTGACGCGAATACCTAGCCGCGCGTTTTGATTTCAAACAAACTTCGTCCAGCAGTAATCACGGAGAAACACAGAGGGGGATCTCTACGTAGGTATTACCCGTCGAAAGAGAGAGGCCTGCGCCCGCAAAAACGTCATTTCCGCTGCGGTCGATTCCTCAAACGACCGGCGATAATCGATCCTCCGTTTCGCATCGTCTCGTTTCGCTTCCGAATCAAGGCCAGCGTCAGCAACGGACGGTTCCCCGTCTGGCCGCGATTTTTCCGACTCTCGTTTATTACCGGCTACGAGTAACCGGCTGCAGGAGTAACGACAGAAAAAGCAAGAAGACAGAACGACGTAGAGAGGACGTGGGTACGTGTACGCTAGGCTCGAGTCAACGGGAACGAGATGAAGGAGAGAGAGAGAGAGAGAGTGAGAGAGGGGGGGGGGAGGGGGTGAGAAAGGGAGAAAGAGAAAGGGAGGGAAGATTTTTGCCAGGGAAGAAAAACAGAATACGGCGCGGTCGGCGGCGCGAGAGTTAGCAAGAACGCGGTGTAGGCGGCACATCAAAGGCGCACCTCGGGCGTGAACGAGCGAGCGGGCAGGCACGCGGCTCAAGTAGAGAGCGGAAGACACCGCCACCAATCCTACCACCATCCAATATATTTACTCCGATGGACCACTGCTACCATTGCCATCACCGCCACTAGCACCGCTAGCAGTGGCCGCGGCAGCGCCACCAATGCCACTACCGTAACCGACAGCCACGACCACCGTGCAACCACCGTACACTCCTGACTACTTTGCACACTATTAGGACAAGATAGATTCCTTGGTACGCGATGATAATCCCGATACTTTTTCAATTGCATTTCCGATACGACGGGAGGATTCCATCATTTTCCGAATCGAGGGGTATAACCTCGCGATGTTAAATCATCCCGACTTTGCGACCTAATTATCGAAATACCTCAAAGGATACAGTAGCTGAATTCAACGGGATATAATCAATTGAATCACGAGCGAACCCAATTAGCGCGCCTCATTCGATGGCACAATAGCGCAGAGAGGAGTCTTGTCGGAACAAAAATGTTCCCGTGATCGCTTAGCGTAATATTGAACGATTGTGCGGAGGATTTCGTAATATCTCTGGATTCCTTCTGTGAACCCTTCTATATCTTGTTCTTGAGAATTTGTTGATTTTGGCAATTACCAACTGCCGCTGCGGTTTTGCAACATTGTAACAGCCTTCGAGTAGCGGCTGTTGCAAATTGCGGTCTTAAATCGCGCGGAGCGGCCATCGCTCGCAAAGTGATCTTCGTAATTCTGTTCCGTTGAAAAGTACTACGGTCGCGGCTTGCAATTACGCATGATTTCTTTGCCAGATTTTTCGCCAGCCGAAATGACATCACCTTGTTGCAAAAATTGTTGTTACCCCGTGAGAATCATTATACTTCAATCTCTCGACCGTGTCGTTAAATCTCCTTTGATGTTGCGGTAATAAGTGCTGAAAAGGGGCATCGTATCCGTGAAAAATCCCATTCCACTTCAATTTAATTCCCAAACACGCGCATCTGCCCCAGGACCGTCCACTTCCAATATTTACCCCCGCGCCATTAATCCCTTTACCCCAAATCAACTCCAAACAGTGATGCCATTAGACCGACCCAAATGTTGTCCCTGCCACCGCTTAACCTCCCCTGCTACGCCAACATCTTTCAGGCCAACGTCTTTCTTCCCAACTCACAATAGCTTCACGGTTACTAGCGCCGGAAGCCCGAGTCGAGAACCCGGAAACGTCGGTCTCGGGGGCTGTTTTCACGGTGAATCGTGGCTAAAGGGTTTTCCACTTGTACAAATCGAGCAACTCGGAAGGGGGAAGTGCGTTGATCCCGGCCGCCCTCTCGGCAGCTAAAGGGAAGAGCGACCGATAAATTAGTCGGCAACGGATATCTCGTTCGCTTTTCCTTGGTTAGTCCGGGAGGCGCACGGCGACCGTAGCAGGCTATGGCGAGGCGAGGTAGGGCAAAGGCAGTCATATTTCAGCCCTTGTTAGGCCGAGGGGCCCCCGCCGCGACGGGACGGGGAGAAAATCTCTTTGACTCGCCGCTCCGCGCCTTAATCCACTGGCGTATACCCTATCTTGCCACCTGCTCCCTCTTCCTTCCTCTCTATCCCCTCTCACCTTCCTCCACCTCTTCTTCCTCTGCTTCTTCCTTCTCGTCTCTTCTTTAAATCCCCACCACGCACGAGGCTACGTGTAGCCTATCTCACCTCTATCCTTCCACTTTCTCTGCCCGTTCGCATCGAGAGTCCTCTCCCTCCCCCTTTCTCTCTCGTTCTCCAGTCGTTCACCATAAATTATAGGGGATATTACGGCGCGCCTCTCTCACCCCTTGCTCGCGCACGGTCTTCGTTCCTCCTCCTTCTCGCTGTCTCGTCTCGGACCAGAAACGAGGACGCGTTCACCCTCGTTCCGGAAGGATTTTCGAGGGATGCTGCGCTACCGATAGCCTCGAGGAAAGTATTTTCTACGTCTGTATCGGTCACGCCAAAGACTCGCAAAGGGTTGGAGTGGAAGGGACGTCGTCCTCGCGTGCTTTCTAAGCTCTCGCGCGCGTTACCAGCCCGCTTGATGGTGGCTCGTCTCGTAACCTCGGCTTAACGAGGCCATCGACATCTCACGGGGGCTCGAAACTCATCGGCCGTACGAGTGGAGAACGCGCGATCGACGCTTGGAAACGTATCTTTGGCACGGATGACGGCGCGTTTGAGACGTTCCGCGCGCACGCTCCTCCTCCTCCTTCTTCTTCTTCTTCTTCTTCTTCTTCTTCTTCTTCTTCTTCTCGTTCGTGAGGCTTGTCGGCCTCTTTAGCGGGCCGCCGCTTTCCTGCGCCAGGGGAGATACGCCGATCGCGGCCAGCTCCATCGATTGAGCTGTCGACCAGGATAGATGTCGGACGGACTAGAGGACGGACTTGGACGTCCGGGTTCGGGTTCTGCCTGTTTAGAAAACCTCGATCCAGTTTGTTCCTATTGTCGCGAGAAAAAGTGGCGCGCAGTGATTGAAAGAAACATCCGTACACGGTCTTTTCCTGTGGAAACTGAGACAATATCTTGGTACATCTCGAGCACGTTACGATTGGAAACCTACATTCCTTATTCATAGATCGTTATGATGGTGTCTGGGGAACGATACTAAGAGGATAAAGTCCCGAAAGGGGGTATAAATGTTATATTTTGTTTGCAAGAGTTGAGAGTTCGATGTTGGGAAAAGATTTTCAGTAGAATAGAAAATTAAAGCCCGCATAGGATGGAGTTGCGTGTAGTACGGAGGCTGTGTATGATGGAGAACGTAAAGTTATACTGATTCACGCATGTCCGACTAGCTACGACATAATTCACTTGACGCTTCGTCTCTAGTCGATCGATTTCGAGATTTTGCTATACTTTTTTCATAGATTATAATAATTTGTCGATTACCTTGCCCATGCAGATTGTCAGTTTATTATTTAACAAAAGTTAAAAATTAATAATTTGTTATAATAAATGTAAAAGTTTTGTAATTACTATGAAAAGCATTGGATTAAAGCGATTTGGTTATTGCGGATTTTGTGGCACTTTAATGCCCCGGTTATACGCGTTTCCGTAATGGCGTTTACTGCTTTTGAATATTTATCGCGCATTAGACTTTGTCGTTGGTATATTTAACGTAGCGTAAAGCAGAGGAGAGCGGAGACTTTGCAAGGGTGGTGCGAGGAAGCGGGGACTAGGGATGTGCGAAAGGTTTGTAATTCATTTGTGTGTCTTTTAGAAACTTGCATTAATAGGGGTAGGTGTACGTAGCCTGCAACAGGTGATTATAATCCGAACGAAATATTCAAAAGAGTACCTTACTAGACTTCAATATAATTTTACATATTCACAGAAAATTGAATTTCACAATTTAATAATTGGATGATTTTCAACTCCTATGAATTGCGATCAGTTTGGGTTGCACATTCTAGTTTCATTACTGCGGCAACTATCGCAGCTATTTATTAATAGAAAATTAAACAGCCAGAGGCTGAGCAACTAGTTCCACCGATTGCGTTTATCTCCCGTGCTATGAATCAATATAGGAAACGCACAATGCAGGCGATGATATTTTATCTCTGACTCGTTCAAATTACATCGCGTACAGTCCTCAAATATTAAATTCAATCTTCAAACAAATGATATTCAACCAACACACGATTCCCAATTCGCAGCTCTGGGAGCTCTGCAGCTAGAAATTAGCAACAACGATTCGATGCTCGAAAAGTAGAATGGTCCTCGCAGTTCGGACGCGAGATCGAGAGGGAAAGCTGGACGTCGTGGCTCCCGCGGGTACTTATGAACGACGTCGCGCGTACGGCGAGGGGGATGTTCCTCAGCCGTCTGACAATAGCAGTCAATCTTAGTAGAGCAGGTAACAGGTCTGAGGACAGTAAAAGCGTAAGATCGTTAAAGCCGCGGTAAGCTCGAAAGCACGCGGCGTCCTCTCGTCCCTTTCTCTGCTCTAGCCATCGCCGTCGTTCCCTCGGAACGGAGTCTACCGAGTCGAAGGAACGGCGACGGTTCCTGTGTGCACGCGGTTATGGTAATGCGAGGTTTGCGGTGCGTGTTAGCCGGCTGCGTGAGCGGCCCTCGTAATGGTAACGAGACGGTCTCTCACCATCATCATCAACATCCGGACGACGAAACACGATGCGAACGATCAACGACTGTTGCGGGTTTCCGAGCCGCGGCCTCAAAGGTGCCGACCGCGATCCGTTCGCTGGCTATTTTTAACTTGTTTTCGCGTCCACCGTGAGTACAGAGAAAGAGTGGGCAGAAGGGTAGAGGAGAGGCGCGTCGGTCGCTCGTAAGTATGCATTCGATGGAATGCCACGCACCACCGGCCATGGGGAGCACCCGCGAAACGAATCGACCTTCTGGAAGAAAGAGGTCCTACGAAGGAGGTACGGACGTCGTGACGTTAGGCTAAGGGAGTTTGGTTAACGAGGGGCTATCGGGATTTTGAGGCAGGGCTGAGACTTTAGTCGCACACCGTTCGATTGATCGAACTACTGGCGGACCATTATTGCCTGATCTACTGCTTGGTTCCTCTCGCTCGCGCGCGAAGCGTAAGTAAATCCATAAGGATTCGGTCGATGGTTGAAGATCAGTTTCGTGGGTTGGATGGAATTTATTTTCCGGATCAATATTCAGCTTCTGGAAGGATATAAAAATTTGTCGTTTGAATATGTTAACTGTAAAATAGCGTCATCGAAGGACGTAAAAGAATCCCCTCCCCAAGTTCGACGGTGCATCTTTGGGAACGCGGAGAAATTCAATTTCGGAAATGAATTCCCCGGATGCGTTCGTGTATGGCGTCAGAGATTCCTTATGAATAAGTGGAAGGGAAACGAAATTGGCACGGCTCGAGGCGGAAGACGATAAACGGATCGGGCGATTTGTGTGTTGAGAAATTCGATGGTGATATCGGTAGGGCGGAATCGGAATACGGGGTAACGAAAAGGGATTTCCGGGATATCGACAGCTGTCAGTTGGTGAAGCGTACGCCTGACGTGGCGATTATTAAATTCTTTCCTTTCAAAGGAGAATGCCCGTATGTTAACTCGAAAGGAAAATCTTAGCCCGCGCAAATTGTGTATCCTTTCTATGATTTCAATCTTTGCGTAGAGTTGAAAATACCAGGCACGTATACGCTTTTTATTGGTAATGGTCAACAATCAAGAATCAAAGCACCAAAATTCAACCCTCCAGTAATTTGATCTGTTTCAGGGCTATTTTCACGAGTTTTTTCTCGTTCAAGGACTGGAATTGGTTATTCTAGGAGTGTTGGACTTACATACAATGCTTTTCGCATTCTAATAATATATTGGTACTATTAAAAATGACGTAAAATATTTAAGTTAACCCAAAAATTGGTCGCAGAGGAGAATCAAGCCAAGAGGCGGCTGATCGTCATCTAAAGCGAGCCTAGGCCGCGTCGTGGTCGTGTTATTCGCGTCGCGATCCATCTATCCGACTTGGATACCCGGAATCTTTAAACGCTTTACCTGCTACCGGAATCTCCGCAGCCTGAATAGAGGCTGGCGGGCAGAGTAACAGCCGTCACTTTGTCGGCCTTTGTCACGGGGATTATGCGTCGGCTGGCAAATTATGACGGACACCTTCACGCCCAGGACACCCTCTAATGCGCCTCGAGTACGAAGGAGTGCGAAGGACCGCTCGGGGATGGTGGATGGGATCGGTAAAAGAGAGAGACAGAGAAACGGAGAGACGCGAACGGGCGAGAAAATGGGGGGAACGAGGGGAGGCTTTCATAAGCGCCGGGGCAAGTTCTTTTGAAAGGCACGTCCAAATTATACGCGGAGATTATAAATTTAAAGGGGATGGAAGTGGATTACGGGGCAACGTCGGATGGGAATTGATCGCCGGACGATGCCTCGTTAATCTCCAACTTCCGAAAGCCCGGATAACAATAATCGGTGTAATTAGACGGCTTTTAAACATTTTGATAAACTTCCGTTCTCTTCCTATTTATTCGTTTAAAGATCACCAATTTCGATGCTGAGGGTATTCAAAATTGACGTACGTCCAATCTTCCCACGAGCTCGTCGCTAATGTAGGTCTCGTCGAGTCGATAATAACATACATAGCGCAAGGTTTCCTATTCTGTTCCTGTCAATTGTCTCAGTCGAGTGTTGATTAGACCAGATCGTAAAGCGAGAACTGCATCGAACATCGAGATATTACAAAATAAATATCGAGAAACTGGCGTTCCTCTTGCAACAGAATTTACGCGCGCACAGTGAACCAGAACGTTCCACGTGAAACGCGTCGTCTAGACCATGAATCACAAAATCCCATCAACGAATCATCCGCGTACATGCACCCCCGCGACGTTCCCGGCCGGTCACGCTAAATCGTGCAAAATTAATAGTGCGGACGCAGAACGGTCGGATTAAAGCGACACAGCCGGGAATTTTGGTGTCACTATCGTTCGTGGCGGAGGGGAAAAAAAGGGTGCACCGCCAACAGGAAGATTTCTCCCCTTTTTTCCGTCCTTCTTTTTTCTCGCATGAAATTTTTCACGAGCACGAGGCACACCGGAGCCTTCGCGACCAGAGACGGCTTGATTTACGGCATAATAAAGCGGTTACGCAAAGCGTGGGAGGGCCTCTCGGGCTCGTGAATTTTATTTACGATCTGGCCGAAAGTTCGAATTCGTCGCGGTTCCTCGACGTCGCTCCGGGCTCGTAAAATCGACTAGGGAAACGGACAGCGCTCGCGATTTTCTCTGCTGACGCGGGGCGGCAGATTCTGCACGATGCCGAGCGTCGTCGAACCGTGAAACGTTTCGAACGTACCGTACCTTTCCGGCTTTGCCGTCGCCAGTTCCGTGTAAATGATATTTACGACTCGGCTGGCCGAGCTTCTGCAACGACTCCGCTCGAATCGGACGTGGTTAACGGGTCCTCGAGATTCTCGCCTCTCCTACGGCAAGTGGAGAACGCTCGAGGATAATTAATGATACGTTAGGTAGCAAGTGACAAGGCTGACGATCCCCTTCTGACATACATCTTTGGTAATCGAGCTCGAGCCTACCTCATTATTCTAATCGTAAGCTATAGACAGTTCGCAGCATCGAACTTCGACAAAAATTCCTAAAACTACCCCTCTATTATATGTAATATATCAAAGTTCTCCGATTACCGCTGGCTCGAAACTATTTCCCAAATATAATATACGATCGAGTTCGATTTCCTCAGCAAGTATCAAAAGATGTCGAAATACGCCCGCTTCGCGATCGTGTTCCATTCGTGGACGGCTCTCTGTTCGCCAGCGGCGTGTCTCGATACGTGCTCCAAAGGCGATCCGGTGTTAGCGGTCTATTATGCCCGATCATAATTGCGTCGCAACACCGTTTCTCCTTTCCAGCGGCCACAGCTGAACGGCTCCCTTTCATCTCGGTTCTGTCCGCCAGAACGAGCTTCTGTTTCCGAGGTGTTTCCGCCGCCGGCTACCGTTCTGAAAGCTCGATCCTAAGTAGCCGGCATCGCGATGGAGCTGGCTGGACCCAACAGACAGAGACGGACAGCCTGACCGGTGTGTAGACGCGTGTGCACGCGCCAGAAAAGGATGGAACGACGAGCTAGCTGGGGAGGGAGAATCGTACGAAGGCTGGTGGCGAAACGAACGAGTTACAGCGATGGAGAACAAGAGGAAGGAGGACGAGCGAGTGGCGCCGCGGCGGAGCGACGTTTCCTCCTTTTAAATTATTCCCGCGGCCCGCCGCTGCTCGTTTGTTACAGCGCGGACGTTGTTATTGCTTTCTATGCCATCACGGTGAAAATCCCTGTCGACGGGCAAAATTACAGGCCGCGGAAAGAGGGGAAATTGGACAATTTGACATTATTACAGTTGCCCTTTGGAGAACGTTGCCGGATAACTTGGGATTCTGCGTACAGAGCTGCGTGAAATTCGAGAAGCAGCTGATAGGAGGGATCGTTGATGTGTGGTTTGGAATTTTCGAGCTGCATCGTGATATCGATCAGAGTCTGAATTGCAATTTTTCTCGAAAATTTTCATTAACTCGTCACGCGTACCTTGATCGAAACGTAGAATGTTTTCCATCGCGTACTGCACGGAAGAAGGGATGAACGAAAATATTAACCCGTTGCCGTGAATACTAAAATGAAGTTACCTACTGCTTAACGCTTTAAACCAACGATGCACATTTTTTACCACGGGGACGAGTCCTTCGTCTTCGACCATTACTTCGGCCATCGTAAGATATATTTGCCTAACAAGATGAGTAATGGTCACTTTCGTGGTACGCGGGAGGCTGACGATGAAGAACTTATCTCCCCCGCCCGGAATTTCTGCTCGCTCAGCCGCGGTATCCACGGTCGTACCATTATAATGGACCGCTCAGTGATTAACGTGTCCGACCGCCACTTTCAGATTACAACACGAGTCTCGTTTTAATCCAATCTCTTTTGCCACGTGATCGTACGTCGAGTTTCATTCTTTCCAAATCGACGCAGC
Source organism: Xylocopa sonorina (assembly GCF_050948175.1). NCBI lineage: Eukaryota > Metazoa > Arthropoda > Insecta > Hymenoptera > Apidae > Xylocopa > Xylocopa sonorina. Next base: position 5,234,836 of record NC_135197.1, on the reverse strand, counting down.
GTCGTCGAAAGAAAGAAAGAATCCGCGACGACGCGTAACGAGAAGATCTGAATCGCGATCGACGCGCGTTGATTTCAGATCTCAGTGTGCTTGACGGCCCTCGTGCTGACGATAGCCGCCGAGGAGAGGCCGTCGAACACCGTCTCGGTCTCCACCAGCACCGCAGCGATTCAGAGCAACACGATACAGAAGCTGATCAAGATCCTGGAGAGGTACGGGCTCGAGGAGCAGAGGGGCCTGAAGAGGGTCTACCTGAGCAACAGGTCGATCACATGCAACGACGGATCCCAGGCGGGGTTCTACCTGCGGAAGTCGCACGGCTCCAAGAGGTGGATCATTTTCCTGGAAGGTGGCGGATACTGCTACGACCACAAGAGCTGCAGGAACAGGTGGCTCCGGCTGAGGCATCTGATGACGTCTACTCAGTGGCCTGAGACACGCGACGGTGAGCAGCTTCCGTTGAAAATACCGCCCGTGTGTATCGCCTCGACCCGCGAGACACTTTCTAACGTTTCCACGGAACGTTCCTCCCGCGATCCTTTCCCCTGGCCACCGTTCCGCTGTGGCTGGCTGTATTAACGAGTCCCGCGACACGTGACGGTATGTCGCATTGTTCCGTTTCGAGGGGTTCGGCTTGTCCGCGTTTCCATTATCCGTTCCCCCACTAAATTATTCTAACAGCTACCGTTGCGGGGAATTGTTGGAATAATTTCTGATCTGTCGATGGTTACAGTTGGTGGCCTGTTATCGTCGAATCCAGAGGAGAACCCATACTGGTGGAATGCGAATCACGTGTAGGTATTGTCCATCTTGACAAGATCGCTACTTCTTTTCTAGCCTCAGCTTAAATATTTCATGAAACAGTCTTCCAAACGAGAATAAACGATGAATAACATTTCGTACTGCGATTCGTCGGTTCCCTCAGATTCGTGCCTTACTGTACGAGCGACAGTTGGAGCGGTACCAGGTCCTTGCCAAACGACATGTTCACGTTCATGGGAGCAGAGATAGTGATGCAAGTGCTGCGAGATCTCGTACATCTTGGACTGGAGAACGCGAGCTCTCTTCTGTTGGCTGGCAGCAGCGCTGGCGGCACGGGCGTTATGTTGAATTTGGATCACGTGCACAGCATGGTTCGCCATACCTTAGGTGAGAGACAACTTTCTCAGCCGTTAAGCAATGACGGTACAAGGCGAAGATGCAATTACTCGAAATATTCGATCGGGGTTTCTACGTCGCGCAGGTCTGAGGCACATCGCGATAAGAGGTGTGTCCGACTCGGGGTGGTTTCTGGACAGGGCTCCCTATTCACCGAATGGTCTGTCGCCGGTCGATGCTGTCCACAAGGGAATGGAACTTTGGAAAGCACGAATGCCGCGCAATTGCGTCGCCAAACACCCGAACGAACCGTGGCGGTGCTACTTCGGTTACAGACTGTACCCAACGTTGACTGGTAAAGGAACTTCCGGTTCGCGCGTTCGCTATTTCCACGTCTGAAAGCGGAGCAGCTCTTCGCGTATTGGATTTCTCCTCTCCTTTCTTCTCTCTGTATACTCTCCAATAAAATACTCTCGAGTTGGACCGTCGAACTCGTTGATCATTCGAAACGATAATTTTCTTCCCCAAACGCGTGCAGCGCCCCTGTTCGTCTTCCAATGGCTGTTCGACGAGGCGCAGATGTCGGCTGACAACGTGGGCGCGCCGGTAACGAAGCAGCAATGGGACTACATACACAAGATGGGTGACAGCCTGCGGCAGACCTTCGAAAACGTTACCGCGGTCTTCGCCCCCAGCTGCATTAGTCACAGTGTATTGACGAAGAGGGATTGGCAGTTGGTGAAAATAGACGAGGTCTCTCTGGCCCAGGCGTTGCACTGCTGGGAGTTGATGTTGACTGGGAATCATCGGAACGAGTGAGTATCGATCCTCGCGTTTCTTCGTGGAAAAAAGGGCGCTTAAAAAATCTCTCGTTACATTCGGGAAAATAATTGCGCGAAGCATTCCCTCGTTCGTTTTCACTTATTTTTCGAGCCGTAAAATTGACAGAGATCCGTGGCCGTTGATTTCAGAACCCGTTCGCCAATTGAGACGAACCAGCCGTGCGCGAAACCGCTGCGGAAGCTGCTGCGATCCGGGCTGACGAAGGGAAACGGAACCTCGTCCGAGCCGTCGGGAAGGAGCAGAAAGAGCGAGTTCGCGGCGGAGTTTCAGAAAGTCGGGTCGGCGACGGTGATCAGCAAGCCGGATGAGGGGAAAACACCGCTGTCGGCCGTTCTGGCGCAGAACAGGGAGAACAAAAAGAGGAAGAGACGGAGGCACAAAGGCAGACGACGGGAGAGGAACAAGGAGCCGAGGACGAAGAAAGAGAAGCACGAGCGCAAGAAAGCTGCCGGTAATCATTGCTTTAAACATGTCAAAGGGGGATGAGACTGTTGCCGTGATTCGATGGGACTAATTAAAGGGCAGACGTTTGTTCTTTGGCGGAACGAGGGTCGCTGCTGTTGTAAATGTAAAGCACGTATCGAAGTACTTAATTAGCCCGCGGGTCAGATGTATCAAGTTTTCGGCTATGGCGATCGCGCTCGTGATTTTTCTGCCATTTAAAGTGCAACTTATGCCACGCATCGTACCGATCTTCGCTCGTTATTCGTGCTATTTGCTCTGAGGAGCATAATTGGCGACAAATTGGTTTACTCGAGTTTCGTCGGGATTCCAGGCCGGCGGCATGGTAACAGGCAGAACAACGAGAACAACCACACGAGCATGTTCAACGGGACCAGACCGCAGCGCTCTGTGATACCATCTGGCAAACGGAAGTGCGTCCAGGGCTGCCACTTCCGCTTAATCGAACGTTGCACTTGGCCACAGTGCAATCACAGCTGCCCTAAGCTGCACAATCCGTTCACCGGCGAGGAGATGGACTTCATCGAACTGTTGAAGAGCTTCGGCCTCGACATGAAGAGCGTGGCGAACGCGCTGGGCATCGATATACACACCTTGAACAGTATGGACCACGACGAACTCCTGAACCTGCTCACGCAACGAGCGAATTAATTGGATCGACGAAATCTTCCTTGGAAAGGAAGAGGCGATCGAAGGACGTCTTTGATGTGACTCTGAAAGAGAAGCAGACGGTTCTTTAGCGTTTGAAATCCCTGAGAGTATTTTGAGCAGAGATCAACCAAATTGTACATACGTAATTCGTTAGAGTTTCAACGCGGTTCGGTGATATCGGATTCACCCCCCTTGCGCAGCTAGGATTTTAGCCTCGCGAGTAATCGAGTATCTTAATTTATTTGATAGTTCGTAGGCAAAGTAAACGGGCATAGAATCGCGTTGTAACGGCGCTGATCGACGACAGGCGCTGTTGCTGATCAGCCATGAGGCTTGACTTCGAACTTACCAAAACATCCTCTCCCCTTCAACATTTGTACCTGGTCAAATAGAGAACAGCAGATTCGCAGAACAGTTTATCGGCCACGTCCATACAGCTAACGGATAGGCGAAAGAAATAATTTCTGTTAAAAAATTCTTTTATCTATCTAAAGAGCAACAGTCTTTTACGTATCAAGTATTATCGTTATCTTTGCATCAATGGTCTTACTCCGGCTTTGCTTATCACCGAGAATAATACCCGTGGAGTTCTTTCTCTGTCTTGTTATTTAACGAAACAGGAATTTGTATTGTTAATTTCGAATTAAATTTGGTAGTGCCACCGAGTGGAATTAAAAGCAGATCGCGATAAGCAACGCAATCCTCGTACGGAATCGGTCCAATTACGGGTATACGTACTTAAGAAAACGTCCAGTATTAACACTTATGGTCGTGCCGCGTGTACGCCCCGAGTTGAACGGGGCAAATTAAGCCGAAACGTTCGGCTCGATTCGGTTGAACGCCCCGGAACCTAGTTTTGCGAATTGATGCCAATAACGAGCAGACAGACCGACAAAGCAGCTTCATAGACTGATTAAATTATCTACCTCAACGAATCAAATCGTATTAACGTCCTTCTGTGTACCATAAACGTCGATTAGAAGAGTTTAACGCGGCAAGAGTAATTAATCTAGGCTAAACGGGCGCTAGCCACCGCGCGGCGCCGTTGGTATCTAATTGTATCCAGCCACTGTAATATAGTTGTCGGACTAATTAATTATTTATTTAACGCGATTGAACCAAGTTCACGCGACGGCCAAGAGGAGAACGATTTCTGCTCGAAGCGTTAATTTATTCCGCCACGTGACGCGATCGAGCATCGATCGCGATCACCGTCCCGATGCCTTCTCACCCCCGCTGCGTCCACGTAGAAGGCATTATCATGTTCTACTCGCGTCAGATCTGTAAATAAATTGTATATCTGTTATACTAAACGCATCCCAGAGGGAGTGACTTTATTTCATCGCGTGCACCACAAAAACACCGCTCGATCGATCATCATCGTTGCGTCGTATCCACCCGTTTCACCCCTTCGGAACAAGCGCGCGGAAGATCGCGGCCATTTTAGCCGGCGAACCGGTCGACCAGATATCCCGAGCAGTCGTGCAAAAGCTGGCGACGCTGATCGAACACGAGGCACGGAATCGTGACCAGGGATCGGTGGATCAGGTTCGCATCATCGGACTCGCTCGTCGAGTAACGATAAATCGAATCGCCCCGTTCGCCGCACCTGTACCTAATCATCATCCTGTTAGCTCTCACGAACGGACCGCGCGCGCCCCCGCCGTCCCCTGGCATCTCGTTGCGGCCACGAGCTAGGGTGATAATTCAATGTAGAATCAGAATCTCCGTTCCCCCGACGGAGATCCGTCGGTGGCTGGCCGGTCCCGCTGGCGCGTAACACCCCGCGCCCTCGGTCATCCCTCGCCCTCCCTCCGTAGCCGTTTGTCTCGAAACGCTATATATTCCACGGCATACGCAGGAAATGGTATTTAACGCAGACGGGTCAGGCCTGGCCTGACCCCCCTGGCGGTGGATGACGGTCGATAGGATGGAGACCGGGCAGGAGGTGGACGGAGAAAAACGCAGCGTGTTCCGTCGGCCGTGCGAGACGAGGACAGCGGCCGGTGGGTCCCCACCGGGCAATTGACGTGTCCGAGGAAGTGATGGAAGGATGGCACAATGTGCTTGAATGTCCCATAAGCGAGAGCGGGTTCTATATTAAACTGGTCCGGTTACGGGTCGTTCGGTTCTCTATCGTTCAGTCACTGGGCTGTCTCCAGACGGCCGGACCACGGCGGTTGGACGGCCAGCAGGATAACCCGATCGATCCTCTCGCCCGCTTTATCGTCAGGTGTGTCCGCCCGGTGCCAGAGTAACCGCGAGTAATCGCTGCCCGCGGATCGATCGTTGCCCTTCTTCGTTCGCTCCTTCTGTCGCCTTCGCCGGGGCCCATCGGACGATGAGACGATCGAGCGGTCGTCGGCGATCACCTTGAAGACCGAGGGAAACGGCGGCGTTTCCGTTTGGCGGCGGGCAACGGAGCGCGGCTGAATGCTCGATCGGCCGTCGAGGAGCAAGGAGAACCAGGGACACGAGGGACTCCTGGCTGATCGGCTCGCTGCGTCGGAAGTGGCTCACGGAGCGTAAGTGCGTCGGTTTTTCGAACAACTGATCGATCTTTTTCACCTTCCTTCGGTCCCCTTTTCGAGGTTGCGAGCGTTATTTAAATGGTGCATCGCGTTTAGTACATTAAATTCGTTTGAACTTTGGGAGCTTTTCTCGTAAGCGCAGGTAGCCGTTTGACGTTGGACGATTTCGAAGCACGGTTTCTACCGAGAGGTTGGATAGAGGCTGGCGACAGCATCACTCGATGATGCTGATGGGGCCGATATTGCTGTGTCTTCACTTGTTCTGCGACATCGGTGAGCGGAAATTGAAAATTGCACGAGCCGCGGATTTTTCGAGTCGCGCGGCAGCCAAGTTCACGTCAGGATAAATCCTTTCGACGACGGTAACCTCGTGATTTTCAGCATTGGCAGCGCAATGCGGGAAGGTTTGGCTGACAGTCTCCTCGCTGTGGAGACCGATCGCTGCCAGCGACAAGGTGGTCGACGCTGAGCTCGAAGTAAATTGGGACTTCGATTGTCCATCGAGTACAGGATACCCAGATACCATCAAGGTGTTCACTGCTGACCCAGCACATAGTAATAAGTTTTGTTTGCTTCTCTCGAACGTCCGTCATAATACGTGATTCAGGATTCAAATGTTTACCCGTCGATTACCGATCGATCCACCTAGAGCACACCTTTTTCATTTTCACGCTTCTATTTTAACTCGTGACTTGACAAAATTTGTAATCACCTCTTCGTACCGATTGATTTCTCGAATAATCGTTGTCGAGAGTCGTTGAAACGATTTCGAAGACGCTACACGAAGCATACAAGCGAGCAAAACCGTGTTCTCCCTCTGAAACTCGGCGAGGTTTAAGAGTCGAAATTTAACCGTATCCGATATCGGTCGACGCAACCATCGACATCGTGCTTCCAGACAAAACGGTCAAGCCCAAGCTGACGTTAACCGCGCTGCAGTATCCGCGGGGTTATTATCGCACTAACATCACGGTCGGTCGACCACCGCTTCCGGGTGGATGGGACACCAAGGACGGCGCCACGCTTCCTGGACCGCATTGTCTGAAACACCACGCCGCCCTTTATAAGGACGGTGCGATCCTTACCAGCTCCTGTTTACAGATCTGGCCAACGTGGATGTACGACTTGAGGTGATCAATCGACTTTTTACGTTTCACGTCCAATCGATTCCGTTAAGAATTTATACACATTGATATGCTATTTAATTTCGTGCACATTTTACGTTTCCGTTAGGAGGCAATTAGGTAGACTTCCAATAGGAAGCTTAATGATCCCAGGTACCCACAATTCCGGATGTTACAAACACGGCGACCTGACGAGGCGGGACGCGTTTCAAAGATACCTGCTGACGCAGGATCGTGACGTTTGGACGCAATTAGTGCACGGCGTAAGGTATTTAGATATCAGGGTTGGTTATTACCCGTCGATTCCGAACGGCACGGCCATTGAGGAGGGCAACCACATAAGCAGATTCTGGATCAATCATGATATCATCCGGATCATCCCTCTCTCCGCCATCATCAAAGACGTGAGAAACTTTCTGAACGTCGCTAGGGGAGAAGTAGTCATCATGGACTTTCATAGGTAAATTGTCGACGTGGAATGGTATAACGCTATCTAATGGTGCAACGCGATTTGAGGATCGATTATGTTGACAGAACGATTTGGTGGCTAGTGACGCGAATTCGTTTCAAATTGCTATGAGATTTAAGCGCTCGATATCGTTACGCGTATCGAGGTTAATAGTATACGTAATAATTGAGAAGAAATGTTTGCCTGCTAGTTCACCGCGATCTTCTTATGGGATAACGATGGATAATAATCGAAATAATATCGTCCAACAAGTACTGACATAATACGACGATCGTGTATCATCCCTGGTATATTATAGAGTTATGCGGCTTGTAGATTTCCCGTGGGATTCGAAGATAGACCGAGTAGACACCGTCGATTGGCCATGATCCTCTTACGAGAATTCGAAGGCCTGATCCTCAAACCAGATAGAGGGGTCGAAGGTCTAGGGCCGACCTTGAATGATATCTGGACCGGAGGGAAACGCTTGATAATCTGTTACGGCGATAAGCATATCGTTAATGGTAAATTTATTATGTACTGTCGTTTCTGAATTAGTTACCAACGAAATTATCGTGCAGTGCGTTTTTCTTCGCTCTCCGTTTCCACTTACAATGGAAACCGTAAGGTTTTCATTTCGCGAGCTGGAACTGTAAATCAATTTTATTCCAGAATACGATTGGCTCTGGCCAACGATGTCGCAAGCCTGGGGCAACCAGCAGACGGTGGAAGGGCTGTTCAAGTATCTGGACAAAGTCATCATGGGCCCGAAGAAGTCTCGGAACAGCCAGAACCCACTCTGGGCGGTAATGGCGGAGCTAACGCCATATCCGCTGGACATAATCTTCAATTTGTCCGGTGGACTGCGGCAGATGGCCGACTCGGTGAATAGGAATCTCACGTATAAATTCCAGGAGGAATGGTGGAAGGAGACGAACATCGTGGCGACGGATTTCTTCCTCGGAAACAATTTGATCGACGTGTCGATACAGGCGAACATTAAGAAGAGCAACATCGCTCAGTGGCGCTTGTAACGCGACGCTTAAGCGAAGATTACATTTTAATTAGACGCTGCTTTGATGGATGGAGATGAAATTGCTGGGGATGGATCGTTTGAAGTTTGCCGGGTAATATGTAATTAAATTTAATGTCTTTTCGTGAGAAATCATTCAGATATACCAGCTGCTGGAGAATTGATAATTGTGTGCGAACACGTGAGCGATTTGGCGAGGGAAAAGAACCGTAGGAAGACTAGGAGAGAGTAGAAAGTAACGAGAAGAAGTTGAGACAAAAATCTCATTAGACACTGTAAAAACACTGTACAATGAAATTGTAAAAACAGAAAAAGAACAGTTGCCTGAATAAAAGAAACGTTCCTCGCGATCTGTATTCAATAGACTGCTGATCGTTTCGTCGTGCGAAGACAGTACACGAATATTTAGATTAGTTGCTCAGTCTGTAGCGGAAAGAGGATATGTAAAGTAGAAAGTGACGCACGAAGTATGTAGGATATCGGAGATGGATGTAGCTATTGGAATGTAAAGAATGTGAAGTTGGAAAGGTGTTATGCGAAGCGTGGTATGCGAAGCAGCAATGTGAAAAGTGAGATATTGAATCTGGTATCGCCGAACAGCTTTAATAAACACGCCTACATTTACAATGAAAGTCCCTATACCTCGTCCACTCGACAGCAAAACTTTGAACCGTATCAATTCGCGACCTCGCTTTTCTTACTCCTGATGAACGCGCACAGACATTCCCAATCCACTTACCGTGGATCACAAGCGCGCATGGTTTAAGACCCTGAAAAACGTCCGCGACTGCAACCGCTTGCTCCGCAATTCCCCAACTTTTTAACGCGTTCGCGTTCCCGCTGGGAAACATAAACGGACCCGTTCGAAACAGATGCCGCGACATTCCCGGGACGTGCTCCGGCCAAGGATCAGTTTGGCGCGCGTCGATTTGACTTCCAAATGGAGCCGTAGGACACGGGATCACGTTCGGGACACCGGTTTTCGAGGTAGTCAGTCGGCTGGTAGCAACGAACGACAACGAATCGATGCGAAGTGAATTTTAACGCGGCTCCTCGCCTCGAGTCCGCCGGCTCTGCTCTCGCGTGCCCCGCGTGTTCACGCTCGTGCTAACTTTCTACTAAGCCCAGCGCGCCGATACCCTCGTCCACGCCCGTTTCGTCCATTTTATTCTCCTCTTTATTTCCCGTTCTTTGCTCGCAACTTTATCGCGACGTTGACAAATGATCCGCCTCGCGCGCACCAACATCCCGAGTGGTGCACGCAACAAACGGGCAGAGGGAATGCTAAAGGAACAACGAGCCACGCCGGCTATTCGCGTTTTTCTTCCCGATACGGAATCAGCCAGCCAGCCAGCGAAACAATGGGAAACAATCTTGCGAGCGAGCCGCGAGAGCCGTGGATCGCTTACGCCTGGTGGTCCTGCGTTTTGATCCTCAAGATGAACGCTCTCACGTGGTTCACCGGCCGAATTCGAGTCTCTAGACGGGTGAGATCATTCTTTGCTCCAATCTTATTTATTATTATCCTGTTATTCATCGAGAACTTATTGGAGAATACGGAATATATAAGACTGAGAATATCGCTTTGTTACTTGCTCCAATGTGTACTTGTATAATCATATCTCTTTCTAATACTTGTCGCAAGCAACGCGTGTCTGACGAGATAAATATTTCCATTCCTATGAAAGTTATTTGGCTTCTAATGGGAGACAATATCAACCGAACTATTCCTCGTACTAATCTCCTATTTATCGTGACATATCTCCGCGACAATAGATATCTGTTTACGCACAAAACTATGTTCCTTGTGTGGAATTAAAAGATTTAGTTAGCGGAGGAAGAAGATGTTGAATCTTGTTATATCTTGATCGATGCCAGAAAAATTGATAAACCTGCTAATTGGGACCTGTCGTTGTCGATTTTTCGCAGGTGATCCACAGCGAGGAGGACAGAGTATGGCTGACGGGTCCTGGTATAATTTTATGCCCAACCGGAGGTGGCCACGAGGACGTGGATCGCATTCGGAGCGCGCATCGACACGATCTTGAAACTGTGCTCCCTTATCTGTTAATTACACCGATATGGCTGAGCACGTCACCGTTGTTTCCCCCAGCCAGTATCATTCCACCCTGTTTCGCGATAGTCAGCATATCGTACACGCTGCTGCACATGAAAATCGTGGACGCCCACCGTTATTGCAAAACAGCCCTGTCCACTCTGGAACTTTGCATCTTGATTTACATGTCCGCCGCAGCTGCGTTCCACTACGCTTTCTGAATTGTTCGCAACGATAAGTTTCCTTCTTCGTATTCCTTGTCACCTCAAAGCCACATCTTCCGATGTAATATCGATGACGCGGTTCGGCATTACACGCTTTTTTCATACGAGCAATAAATCTGAAATATTCACAATGTTTATGAAACTTGCCGTCTCCACTTTATTTCATTATCCAATGTCGCGTCCCTTTCATAGAATATAAGAAATGTATTTCAATATATCGACACGCATCATGCAGACGTCTGTTGGAGGCTGTTTTACACGCGAACGTGACTGAAGAAGTCGTATAAATAAGTAATATTAATAAAAAGGATATTAATACACAAAAAGAGTGGTATAACCGTCAAGTATGAATGCGCGATGAAAATCTATCTTGCCAGGAAGGGTATCGAAATTCTGATGACCTGCAGTTATTCGATCCCGCGTACAATGGAGACGCATCCTCGGGTTCAATACGTGTCCGATAACGCATATTATGGATAGGAACTGGCAGCAAGAAGAAGTAGAATAAGCAGGAACCTTCTACAGTTCTTCCATCTTGTAATCTACTTGATCCTTATTTCCTATGCAAAGGAAAACTACTTGTTTTTCATTGTAACCTCTCACATAATATTGGAACAAAGTTATGCAACGCTTGTTGAGGAAGCAATCTTGCGTTCCTCCGACGATCTGCCTGTAAGTGCTGATTACATGCTGCCTGCAAACTATCAATTCCGCGTTTTCGACCAGTCACAGCCACGTCGATCACTTACTGCGTTACTTTTCTTCTAACGCGTCGATAAGCAACTGATAACACCGAATTAGTGGTCGTCACGAGACGAGCAGAGAGACTTCTATCTTGATTCCTTGAGCGGAGAACCGAAGGCGAGACGTTGCGTCCCGCCAGACGTAACTCGGGTACCCTTCTGTCCACCAATTCGTAATTGCACACGAAGGAAACCGTCAAAGAAATTAATTGCACTCATTGTTTCGCAGACGGCATGTGCTCGTGGCATTCAGCATACGGTGCATCGTGCGATGATCGTGTCCATTCGAAATACGAATGGAGACTGAGGACATTGAACGTGATTATCGTCTACGTGCCGTATCGTCTTCGCCATCATCGGATATAATTGATAAGTACTTGGCTTCTATAGATTACAACGTATCCGTTGGCGTGCATCTTCGAGGTCAATAGTCGGTTATTAAGTTCATTTTAAATCCGTCTTGTGCAGATTCGTAGAAGCAAAGCACGGTAGTTGCGAGTTACTTGGCGAGGAGCGCCGTGAATCTTTCAGAAATAGAACTCGGTCCAGGTCGCGTGGAATCTCTGGTAAGTTTCCGTTTCCTCCGTACAAGTTTACAGTTTGCGTATTATCGAAAGAACGCAGACACGTGTACGTCATTCACAAAACTCGTTGAAGTAGTATGCAAACGTAGCGCGTACTTTGCACTTCCTCTTCGTACAGTAAACACACTCTTGCAGGATTAATCGTACCTCCTTCATACACATAATTGTATTACCTATTATTTAACGTTTTTGCTTGGGCAGATTTAAAGCAATTCGCAGGAGAATTTCGTTTGACATTTGAACTTTACCCTCTCCTAATCGATCGCGTTCGCCACTGTCTCTTGGAGGACAAAGTGTTTATGGTAATATCGACGAAACGTTCGTTCTAGGCACGTATAAAATGATAATTGATTCGAAACCGGTATGCGTCAATTCCGCGCTGTAAAAAGTAAGAAAAGAAGCAGATACGATCTAGGTATCCGATCATCCAGAGACCTTGGTTTACTTCTCCTCGCGGATCTTAACTCTCCCAGCAAAGGATACGAGTCGTGTATCGAAGCGGCGCCGATAAAGACGGTAAAATATTTTTTATCTCCTTCTGCAAATGTGATCGTGCATTTTTTGCTAATTAACAAAGCTCGTGAATCATTTGCTTCCCATTAACCATCGTCACTCGCGTTAGTTTATATTAGGCGCGGGTTACGCGCGCCGAGAGGCGCAACGTTCACCGCGCGCAATCTGATACCAGTAGAGCGGACGATAAGTTAAAGTACGGCTCGCTATGGACGGTGATAGTCGATTGTTCGCGGAGCTGGATAAAAGTTCCGTGCACAGGCTTCTTCAGATGGAGGTGTTCGTTTTCGACTGCATGTTCTTCTTCACGTTCCTCTATCTGTTCGTGTACTTAATCGGTCGTCAGATTTAGAGGTTAGGTGGTGTCTTTGTGTCCTTCAAACCGTTGCGAAGGACTGTAACCAAGGTTGCAAATTGGTCGCGAACGGGATCGTTAAAGCCTTACAGTTCGCCGCGAGACGTGCGTAAAATTCGACGATGAAGAGGGTAGAGGCTACGGTGATATGATTCGTTTCTAGCGTTGAAAATAAATAATGGAGATAGAGGAGGGAATCGTTCGCAGGCGGACTTTTCGAAGCTTCTTACAAGGTATACCACGAAGATTGTCGGAGATAGTGGAACACTTCTTTTACGGGTAAGTCTGGTAACTTGTTCCTCAGGTGACATGGGTGTACTTGCGCTTATTCACTTTGTCGTTGTCTCTTTCACAGACTTGGACTGAGAATTGCTCGACGGCCACAGAAATGGCTTATTGGAAGTACCGTGATAGTATTAATCTCCCTTTCCGGCTTGTATTTCTTTCATCAAGAGAAGAATCCTGTAAGACTATGGGTTCCGCAGGATTCGGACTTTGTTCGTGACACAGATTGGATGTTTGAACAGCTAGGTCAAGGATTGAGAATTGAACATATGATATTAACAGCCGACAATGTATTAGAACCTAAAGCTCTTGCCAAGGTACATACTCTCATTTTGTATACTTTAACGGTAACAGGAACTGCATTGTACGTAGAATAATTATCTTATTGAAATCTTTTCAGCTGAATGACATAACAAAGCAAATCATATCTGTACAAACCCCTGACCACATTGTATGGACGGATGTATGTTTCAAGTAAGCAACCTTCTATGCATGTTGCTGGACAAACTTTATTTTATGGATATCGCAAAATTAGCTTGACTATGAAGCTAATGTCCTTTTTGTTTAACGTATAGAGTGCCTGTTATATCGGGTATTGTACATAGACGAAAGCGCAGTGATTCGTACGATGATTTCTTTGACAAAGCACCAGACTCAGAAATTAACAGCACTGCATTCGAGCCATCGGTGCATGCTGACCCTAAACTCTATTGTAATATAGTGAACAACTTGCCGAAAGCTTGTCTTCTAAATAGTATTTTAGACATATGGGAATACAATACCAATGCAATCCTCGAAAAGTCTAAAGAGGAAATTGTCACAGATGTAAATAGTATAAAAGCTAGCCCTACTTTGGGTCATCCATTGAATTTCACCAGCTTACTGGGTGGTGTAACAAAGGATGAAGAGGGTAAAATTATCTCGGCCAAAGCTGTTAAAACTCAATGGCTGGTACATATAAATTTTTCAAAAGTGGATATGAAAAACTTTGGCAACGATGTTGGAACAGCTGATTGGGTAAGGTAAGTTTATAAAAAGGCCTGAATCATGATTTAAATGTAACAAGAATGTTGAAATGCGTTTCATATAAATTTTGCCTACTAGTAGATAAAGCGTAATTTATGTACTACACGCTTTTAACCCTTTGCGCTCGACGACTTTTTCGGTCGAGCGACACTGCAACTCGAGACGATTTTGCGCGTAAACGAACTTATATACAAATTAACGCGTAAAAGTGTTACATTTTAATATATTATCTGTGTTCACATTTTGAAAAACATAATTATCGGAGTACAAGTTCTGTAGTTGCGTTTGGTGTGATGTTTTATGTAAACACTTACCAAGACATTCTGAATTGCCGGAATCTTGTGGGTCATCGCTGCTACTTCCGGATTCACTGTCTATTACCCCAATTTTTCTATTTCTCACATCCGATACTACTGTTTACACTTGCTCTATTATTGCTATATTCTGGTTCAATTAAAAATGAAACTCGCGTTAAAACTTTAAAATGAATGGCGCAGCACTTCACGATACGTGTGCTCGCTACGATCGTCGAAAGCGTACTAACGTTAGACACATCGTATTCAGGACTACAGTCATAGAGGACTCTTATCTTAATCCCCATTTTACGTCACAATGTCACTTTCCAACCGAAAATATAAACAGCCTAAGGGACCTATTCTCGCATCAATACTTCGCTTCTATCAATTGGAGATAACGAAATTCAGTATAAACGAAAACTGTCGCCTCTCGCTCGCCGCTTAAATTACAACGCGAAACATCGTGGCGAGTGAGAGTCGCCGTTCGAGCGCAAAAGGTTTTATGCTTTGGGCCTTGTTTTATGATTTGGGCCTTGTTTTATATTTCAAGTGATTCTGTCAAAATTAATTCTAAAATATTTCCTTCGGAGACAGAATCAAAATTTAGAATTACATTAAAGATATTCATTTTTTACTGTTGCACTTGTTTTCTATTTTTTTATGTGTGTTACGATAAATATTGAAGTTACGGTAAATGTGTTTAAAATTAAGCCTATACTTTACTTACATATAGGCTACGGACGATGTATTAAAATGGGAGTTGTCCTATTTGGACGTATTACATAAAAATGCAGAGTTACTAAATAGTGATACTAATGTAAATGGTACATTAGCCCTTTGGTACGAAGCTGGTCGAAGCTTCGGCGACGTCACGTTCGTAACAATGTTCGGAAATATTGATATACTATCAATAGGATTCATTTTGATGTTTTTCTACGTTCTAGTCATATTTTCCGACTATAATTGGGTGGGGTGGCGAGTAAGTTTCCTTTCTTACGCAAGAAATGTCGTATAAAGTAGAGAAAAGATTTACAGAAAGCGCAAACTCTGCGGTTTTACATTTAAAAGTATTCGCCACTTTGCACAATTGATAAAACAGAATTTTCCTCAGGTATATCTCACTGTTGTCGGTCTTTTGTGCGTGGGTGGTGCTTTTATCGTCTCAATCAGTGTATGCTCGGTCCTCGGAATTCCTTACGGGCCTGTTCATACTTCTTTGCCTTTTATGTTATTGGCTCTGGGAGTAGACGATAATTTTTTGATAATGGCTTCATGGAAAGAAATACATGCACACAAGCCGAATCGGAACAAACCGTTGGAGGAGAGAATAGCTTTAATGTTAGGACACGCTGGCTCGGCCATTAGTATTACTTCCCTTACTGACGTTGTTGCGTTTATTATTGGTGCATCCACAGTAAGATTGGCTTTCTATTTAATTTAGTATACAGGGTATTTCACTTAATTTTGTCGTCTGAAATATTTTCCCTGTGATCAAATGGCCGTAAAAATATTTCAGCTACTGAAGTTAAACGTGAAATATCCTCTATAACAGACGCGTAGACCATCCGCAGAACGTGATACAGAATGTGATACATATTTTTAGATATTGCCATCCCTCCAATCGTTTTGTATTTACGCGGCCTTTGGAGTATTACTAACGTTTCTATTTCAAATCACGTTTTACGTTGCCTTTTTCTCCATCGATGCCCGACGAGTTGAAAACAAAAGGAACTCGTTACTGCCATGTATCGTTCACGAGAACTTCACCCAAAGATTTACGAGTCCGCAAGAAGAGCGCCCCGCGAAGTTGATAACTAAACTTTATTCGAGCGTCGTTCTAACGACACCTGGAAAAATACTGATAGTATTAATAACGATAGCTGCGGCATCGGGTGGAATCGCGGGTATACTGCAATTGCAGCAATGGTTCGATCCGGCCTGGTTCATACCGGAGCACTCGTACCTAAGCAAATATATCAAAGTTCGCCACGCTGAATACCCAGAGCAGGGCTTCGAATCGATAATCCTCATGGGAGGCTTCAACTATACCGCCCAATTTCCGAAGTTGCTAACTATGACTGAAAGATTCTCGAATTTATCCACTATAGAGAGCATCAATTTATGGCCGAACGACTTCGCCAAATTCGTTTGGGACTATTTTCGAAAAGGTCAATAACACTCTTTGGCATCGAACTAACCGTGGCTGTAGAATAAGTCGGTGATCGATTCTTTTACCTGGCAGACTTGAGAACCGTGACGCTCGAGGACGCAGAGTTCCAAAATTACTTGTCGAGGTTCTTGTTCAGTCGTAACGGGGGCAAGTACCAGCGGAACTTCCGTTTCAAGGAGGACTTGACGTGCGGAAAGAACGCGCCGACGATTCTAGCGGCGACCATAGATTTCGTCTTCAAGCGATTCCACGGACCTCATCAGTGGATCCCGGCGATGGATGAGAGCAAGGATGTCGCGCACCATGTTGGTATCGATGGTTTCGTCACGGTGTGGAGCGAAGTGTTCAGCTTGTGGGTCACCGATAAACTGATCGCTCAAGAAGTACAACGGAACGTTCTGTTGGCTCTGGTTTGCGTGATGGGCATGACAGCGTTGTTGATAGCGGAGTTGCAAACTTGCTTCTGGATCTTCTTGTGCGTGCTTCTCACACTTCTCGACGTTTGTGGTTTCATGTACTTCTGGGGATTAACGATAGACATCGCGTCCTGCATCGGTGAGCAAACACCTCTTTTTACTACCGCGTCCAATCCCTTAATGTATCGCTTTCACGATTGCTCATGGCTGTCGGGGGGTCCTAAAATTTGACCACGCAAATTTTTCTTTCGTAGCTTTGGAGTTGGGCATCGGTTTGTGCGTGGATTACGCGGCCCACGTCGCACACGCGTTCATAAATGCCGCAAGTGAAAGCGTAAGCGAAGATCGCACGACAAGGGCGCACATGGCGGTGAGGTACATCGGTGCAGCGGTCGCGTACGGTGCTGGTTCAACGTTGCTGGCGCTCTCGATGATGGTGTTCTCGGATAGTTACGTGTTCCACGCGTTCCTGAAGATCTTCGTCCTGGTGATATTGTTCGGTCTCTGGCACGGTTTGTTCCTTCTGCCAGTTATATTGAGCACGATCGGACCGCGGAGTCTCCGTTCGCGGACGGCACCTGAGAAAGTGGACGACGCGGCCGACACGGTGATCAGCCCGCTGAACAAAGAGACGGAAAGCTAAACGAGAGGTAGCCCCGACGGTGGATTCTTTATCAATAATATTTATTTTTGGTTCAATAAACATACAAAATTATTACACTATCCGTACTATTAATCACACATTTATACAAAAATAATAATAATAATAAAAGTCGGATAACTTAAAAACGGCATTATTTATATATATATATATACTTTTTTTATCTAATATATTAAGATTAAAAAACAAGTACAAAATAATGTAGCAAGGTTGATATAGATTTATTAATAATAATTATTGATCGGAAAGGAACATGACTATTATAAACGTAACGTAATCGTGTTGCTGGATGCGTTATCTTCCTTTGTTTCCGTTTTCGTTTTGTATGTATAATCATAATTAATGTTTATGACGTAAAAATGAGCGGGGAGGGAGCGACCCCGGATTGATTAGCGAACTCCCTCCGCTGCCTCTCTCAGTCTTGCACAGTCCACAGAACACTCATGCGATCCTTTCATTCCGAACGATCTGCCACATTCTCAGTCTTCTCTATTCGCCTGTTTCCCTCTGCACCGATTGGCCTCGCTCCCTCCCTTATAGTCGAGACCCTTTCTAGCGAACTTACCCCTTGTCAAGCAGAGACAAGGCAAACAAGAAGACTCGCTAAATATATTTCTGCTCATACGCAACCACGGTCATCCTTCGACAGTGACTCTCTCTCTTTCTCTCTCTCTCGTTCGCTCCGAATACGATTCTCAGTGCACACGTGTAGTAGACTGCCGGAGGCAGCAAGCCACGCACGAACGATACGACGATACACAATCTCCTTTCTTAAGTTTCGAATTTTACAAACTGGGATCGTACATTCCATAATTAATGAGGAACCATCGATACAATAATATTTACTTAGCAAAACGTGCCGATCATGTAGTGTGGGCGAAGGACGCGTGATGTGTGAGAACAGTTAAACGCGTTATGAAGATTGGGAGGGGCGGGGAGGCGAATGGGGTGGTTTTTGGGGGGTTGATGATGATAACAACGATATTCAGTGGAGGGGAGGGGTTGATAAATTGGCGCAGGAGGACGTCGGTGGATGGGATAGGCGTGATATTCTTCTCCTTTGCTTCAGGATTGTTGTAGGGAAAGGGGGAGCGGGGAACGGGTTAAAGTGTTGTGCTGCTTGATCGTTTTAGGGAGAGTTGCACGTCTGCTTGCCAGGAGTTTCAAGGTACACGCACTTTAATAGGGATACACCATGGGAAAGACACTCAGGGCAGACACTGACATAGAGACTAGGCTACCGACTATATGTATACCTATCTAAAACGTGTAATTAGCGTATGCACCGCGTACACCCGGTACGCCCGCACAGCGCTCGCCTTCCGGCTTGTTTCATTTATTTTTTTTTTTTTGTTCTTATTATTTTCTGTTTGTTTTATAATAATAAGCAAGCGCGTGTATACTTAATCGTTACACGCGCTTCCAATCCCTCACTTTCTATTTGTCTTTCTCTCTCTCTTCTCTCGTTCACTCCTTCCTACATGCGTTCGTTCCCCTTTACCTTTTCTTCTGCTTCTATTCTTCTCCCCACATTTCCTCGTTCTCATTTCTTTTAATTATTATTATCATCATTTTACTACAATCAGCGATCGCGTCGTAGTCGTGCTTTTTTTTATAGTAAACGCTATGTAGTCTTTATTACTCAAGCTTATGCCCAAAAATCTACCAGAGGCACTTTGGGTTTATTTAGTACCATTTGAAGTCGGCGTGCGCGGGGGAGGGCGTTGCGAGTCCTTTGTCTTTTTTTTTGTTATTTTTATTTATTTATTTATTTATTTATTTTATGTCTTTTGCAAGTGATACAGCGACTGAACG
Source organism: Xylocopa sonorina (assembly GCF_050948175.1). Classification (NCBI taxonomy): domain Eukaryota; kingdom Metazoa; phylum Arthropoda; class Insecta; order Hymenoptera; family Apidae; genus Xylocopa; species Xylocopa sonorina. The sequence continues at coordinate 5,215,502 of NC_135197.1, read as the reverse complement.
ACGTGAGGCTTCTCTCTCGCTTTCTTCGTGTTTGTCTCGACTCGGTGCGGAGTACCCTGTCTGTGATCCATTTCATTTTTCTTCCTCTTCTCCTGCTTCTGCTTCTCCTTCTTCTTTTTCTTCTTCTTCTTCCACTTCCTCTTCTTCGCGTTTCACGTACGTCCACCGTCCTGATCCACATCAGCCATCCGGTTCCCCCTCCCCCGTTCTTTTCCCGTAGCCTACCAACTCCGCATCTTTCCCTACTGCCTTACCTTTCCACACACACGGTCTTCCGATGTTTTTTGAGCAATAAATACTTTCTCCACTGACAACTGCACATTGAATTGACGCACGGGACACACGCACACGCACGCAGGTACACACACGCGTACACGGACAACGCTCATTCGCTGCCAGCCGCTCGCGTCGACAGGCCACTCTACCGAAGGTTGTTCCGGTTTCGAACACCTCCGGACGATATGAATTCCTCCTCACGACACTCTCGCGAGTATTTGATCGTTTGAACTAGCCTACGCGGATTCGAAAAGCCTTATCACGCGATGAAACACCCGCCGGGTTTCGATGTGCGCTTGTAAAAGTGGCATCATTAATCACGTACGATCGGCCTGGAAGAAACGATAGCGATTTAGAAATATTCCCAACGAAGGATGTTCGAAAGCGACGATGCCACTTTTGATCCCTCTCTCTCTTTCCCCCCTCCCTCTCTTTTATCCTCTCTTTCTCTAGCTATGTATATGTATATATGTATAGGAGATTAAAACGAACACGCGACTCGACTCGTCCCAAACTGGCGCGCAGGTAAAACGTTTCTAGGACAAAAGGATTAGTTTTTTTTGTTTTGTTTTATTTTCGAGTGCTGTCTGTCGCGAACGGCCCCTCGATCACTCTCACTCGCATCAATCGTTTTAAATCTGCCCACTCATACCAATATGGCTATACATCCACAGAGTTTAATGTTACGCTTTTTAATTAATGATTATCGATTCATATCAATTCAATATCAATGTATTACAATCAGACAATACTCAACAGTGATCGTTATTCATTATATATTACAATTAAGAGTGACAACAACATGACGACGGAGGCGTTGAAGCATTACAAGGGGAGAAGAGAGAGTGGCACAATGTGTGGTTCCCTTTAGGAATGACAAGGAAACGGTAGAAGAGGCGCCGATAGTGGATACTTTTTTTTTTATACTACATGTAATATAAAGAGAGGTAATGATGACACGACAGGGCAAGGGTTTTAGGGGTACGGGACAGGAGAAACGGGAAGGGGGGGTATCTTTTTTGTCGTTTTTTTTTTGCTCCTTCGAATGAGTATGAATTAGCGCAACAATGAATAAAGTGAAACAGCGGGGTGATGGATGCGCACGACGATGAGAACGAACGATTAATGATAAAATGGAACAATGAGCTGGAGACCAAGGAGAGGAAGCACGCACACTCAACACAACCGTCACATCGAGCTGGCCTCGCGCGCGGCCATAGTCCATTGATTAATACCTATCAACTAAAATACACAGTCTGTCTCCGATTTCGCGGACGACTCCTCTCATCCCTCCGTTTTTTTTTTTCTTTCCTCCTCTCGTTCTGAATGCATGTAAGTATAAATAATACGCGTGATGCACGGCGTACGTACAGTACGGCGATCCCAGGCCTCGATCGACGACCGATCGGTGGAAAAACCGGCGTTTGCGTACTCGGACGAGAATCGCTGACGCGACGGTGCGCTTGTACGGCGTCCGTCCGGCAACGATGATCTAGCGCGAGCGAAATACCTCGGCGTCCGACGCCGATACTGTACGCACGCTTCATTCCTCGGATACTGCATATACATACACACATACATTTGCGCCGGTATAAAGTGTATATATGTACACATATACATACGACATACCATTCATATATATATCTATATATATAATATATTCATATTGTTTAATTAATCATCGTTAATCGTTTAATTATCGTATTTATTAAAATTCGTCAGTTCGTAATTGAAAAAAATTTTCAGCTAGCACGTGGAGGGAAATGTTTCTTCGTTAAAAATCGCCGATCCCCGATAGACGGCGGACAAATATCGGCCGTGCATTTTTTTTCCTTCTTTCATTTAAACACGATAAATTTACAGATTATCGGATCGATCGGCTGATTCGTTCACTCACTTATAACACTAATCTGCTATTTACTGTTTTTTGTTTTTTTTATTTCCGTTCGTTTTAAAACCCTATCCGCCGGATCGCGATGTACGGATCGTCCCTAAAACGAAGATTTTATAAACGCGCGAAATCATTCTTCATTTTACGTGTCTGTTTCTCTGTGTGTGAGTGTGTTCTCTTGTGTTTGTGTACGACTGTAATTGTCGGCGGTGTGATGGCGCACAACGATAATTCTATTACAATTAACCGCGATTTTGGTATCATATATACAAATACGCGTGGCAAACACGCTGTGCTATTTATCGCCACACACCCGCTCAGCCAGCGACCAAAATTCCGAAGACTTTGTCACAAACACTCGTCTAGTCCCTCGCGGATGAGATATTTGGAAACTTCCCTTCGTTCGAACATTGTTCAACGGTCCGTTGTGCAATTTATTTTCCTCCTGTGTAAATTGTATATTCGCGTACTAAGCTGAGATAACTGGCTTTTGCACGGAAACCTGAGACGATCGATTACGAAGATAGGCCAGTCCTCTCGGTGGTTCCTTGAAGAATACCTAACTGCGATCGAGTATTCAGCAGGGTAACTCTTGGCGGGCGGTCATATGCTTCATAGAGTTCATGGTACATCAGGGGTTGTCCGCCGCCATTATATTGTGCACCTGCTCGAGTTTGTATGCCAGTCTCTGTTTCTGCGAGAACTCGTCCTCGTCCAGAGTGACTGTTAGCTGTTCGTTGTATTTAGCCGCGTACGTGTACAATTCGTACAGGGCACAATTCATGTTGAACTCCGCCACGTGCAACTGTAAGCAGAAATAAAGAGGAGGATGTTGAGATGTTCTTCGCGGATACGTGACGCGAACACGTAATCCATTGAAAGGAAAATGCGTACCCTAGACTCTTCGGCAAGCATGGCGTTCATGTCTTGATCGGATATGGCTGGCATCACTTTGATATCTGCGTAATAACGTTCTACCCACTCTTTGTACACTGGAATGTCCTTTGCGTAAAGTAGCTTGGAACTCGGCGAGTCCTTACCTACAGTAGAAAAAACGGAGAAAATAGCCTCGTTAACGACACGAAATACTCTCAACTATTGGTGGTAAACGATTAGGAAGAAAAGTGAACACGCACCTAATCTATGATCCGAAGTGGAACAACTGTCCATGAATGTTTGCGCGACGACGGACAGACACGAGTCGACGATATTCGACTTGTGTATGTCGAAGATGAAGTTCGGGTTCTTGATGAGATTCACCCAAAACCTGAGCGGGAGCGAGTTGCTCTTCCATGTGTGGACCACTTCTGGGTCAGATATGCCGTGTTGCAGTGCTTGGTCGTCCATGAAGTCGAACATGTACTTGATCGCGAGAGGAAGCGCCGATCCTCGATGGGCAGTGCTGAAGATTGTTTCGAACAAATCGTCGACGAATTTCTGGAGCGTACCCTTGGTGGCCAGTAACCTCGTCAGGTAGATCTCCGAGACCATCTTGTTGCCACGGTCGCCTTCCTTCCGCGCGTCAGAGTCGTGGTGCTTGACGAGGTGCCAGCACTTCAACCCGCCGTCGTGGTTCTGATTCAACGGCGACGTGGCGCGGGAAAGGGGCGGGCTGGCCGAGCTGAATTTACTCAGGTTCAGCGTCTCGTATTTGTGCGATTTGTCCGTTTTCTCGGAGAGGATCGACAAATTATAAATAGATGATTGCTTCGAAACTAAGTTGAGCGAGGCTGCGTCCGGTACCCTATAATGGTTCAGCGTGTTCCGTTTCTTCCATTCGCCTTCCGTTTTCGTCGTCGAGTCTTCGTCGTAGAGGATTAACCTACCGGATGCTCCAGTTCGCCATTCTGTCGCAGTAGAAATAGTATTCGTTCGGTTCGACGTACACAATACGCCTGCTAATATCGCACGGGTGCGAATTATAGAATTTTTCACGCGGACGAAAGCTTACCAAGATCGAGATCGTCTTTCCTAGGTCTTTGGCTGTAAGGCGTGGCCCTGTAGATCGTGTCCAGTGCCTTCTCTTTCACTTGAGATACGGTATCGCAGTCGAGAACCTTGACTGGAACGTTCTCTGTGTTCGGGTCTATACCACCGACGAAGGCCGCCTGTTGCGATATTGATACGTAGACCGTCTGAAAGAAGAAAATTTCGAACAATCGTAGCGAAAATAGAAACGAATAAACGAGGAAAAGGAAATTTAGCCGTGTCGGCAGGGTGGATCTTCCTACCATTGGTTTGAAGTCAATGGACTGTCTGATCAGTTTCTCTTCCGACAAAGAGTATCGGGCTTCAGACGTAATGGCATCGACGGGACCTTTATCGACCTGTTGTTTCACGGCACGGAACAGCACGTACAACGGTTCTCCGGCGCATTCTCGCATAAACTTGTACAGGAGGAAAGTGAACCAAGCTGACAACATCTTTTCAGCGACGCTTTCCGTTCTGAAACGCGAACGAGGCAATTACTGGCGAACGTCGAGCAACCAAGCATACACGAGTATGAAAACATCCCCCTAAAAGGAGAACGAAACTTACCGTCGAAGGAACAACTTTGGATGGCTCTTTCCCTCCGTACATTTCTCTATCAGTTCCGCCAGGAGGGTCTTCAGAATGTCCGTGCAGTACTCCATCTTACTTTGAAGCGTGACCATGATAAGGCTGGCCACGTTCACTCTGTCCCTCATCGAGAAGTATCGATTGCTCTCGAGGGTCCTCACGAACAACAGTAAGAACGTCTTGTTCAATATCAGTTGGCCAAACAGACGTAAACCTTTGTCCTTGCGCACTAATTCCGGCCGGTCCCACTGCAGTACCGGGCTGTTGTCGTCGCTCGGGAACAATATCATCATGGCATAGGTGCGATAATCCAAGAAAGGTATGCCACCGCTGGTCAAGTCCCCGGTAAGGTCCGTCATCTCTGTCTGCAGTTCAGCGAACGCCTCTTTGCATTCCGCGGCGACGCGAAGCTCGAGGATGTCCATCTGCTCTTGCATATTCTTCAGCACGCGGTTGCTCTCCGTGGATTTCCGTCGGTACGCGATCAAAAAGGCGATAAATATGAACACGAGGATCACTATGGCGGCAATCACGCCAATCAGAGCCGGTTTCGACAGCGGCCCGTTAAGCCCAGCTGGCAGCGCGTAGCTCAGTTTCCCGATATTGTATCGTAGCGTGCCGCCAACGATCACGATCACCTCGGGTAGCTCTTGTTTGTTCGAGAGACCGTCCGGATCGATGGCTGGCGGTTGGGTCAGCGGCGGCCTGCACGTGAGCTGCTGCCTGGAGAGCGATGTGACATTGCAGAACGCGTTCCCTATCTGCACAGTCACGTCCGATTCTTGGCAGGCACGGTCGAGATGCTGTCCGTTGATGGTCAAGTAGTCGCTCTTGTAATACTTGATCTCCTCGTCGAACACCTCGTAGATGGGATTCGGGTAGAGAAGAAATTTCGGGAAACCGTGTCGCGACAAATTCTGCACGCTGGTCACGTTGTCCATGCGGAAGCCGTACTCGAGCGACACCGGATTCTCCGCGTCCAGCTCCTCGTGTTCCAACACCTCGATGGTCGGCGACCTACAGATCATGGTCTCCTGGCTGTGCACCTCGCACTGGGACACGAACATCTTCTCGTCCTTGTAGACGTACATCTGGGGGCTCTGGATGTAGCCGAGGTTCTTGCCCGTCACTGAAATCCTTATACCGCCCGCTGGGATGCCTTTCGGCACTTTCAATTGACTGGCGACGCCGCTCTCCACGCTGATTATCGTCGGGTCGTCCGCGTACTCGAAGTACCCGTTGTAAACGCGGGGCGCGCCGTCGAACGTCATCTTGAGGGTGCCGTTCCTCTTGTGGCTGCTGGCGCTGGTCATGCACAGTGCCTCGTTCATCTCCGCGCTGATTATCGAGCAGGGCAGTTTGTCGATGTACGCCTTGATGTTGCTGCCGGCGTTCATGTACTTGCCAGTGATCCTGACCGTAGTGCCGCCGCTCATGGGCCCGTATTTCGGTGATATGTTGAGAATCCGAGGATCGACGAACTCGAAGTTGTACTGGGATTGGCCCCTGAAGTCTTCGATCTTCACGATCACTGGTCCGCTTTTGCCTTCCGACGAGCCTGGGCCGTCCACCTTACACACTATTTGCTTCGTGCGCATATAGAGCTCCTCATATGGCTGGCAGGTCAATCCACCGACCATCACGCTGTTGTAGATGTCCTGAAATATAAATAATTATTTTTTCTCGCGAGTGAAAACAGAAAGGGTGGACGGGTCGAGATAAATGTCCTCTGCTTACCCTGAACGACTGGCCCAGATTGATGCCGCGTATAGTCACGTTCGTGTTGCCCTCCCAAGGTCCCATTACAGGCTCGAACGAGTGGATCTCGGGGTTTGGGCAGGTCTGAGTAGTGTTCAGCCACATACCGCTGTCGCTTTGCTCGCAGTTGTCCTTCACCTCGCACTTCTCCTTGCTCTGGCACCATCCGCAGTCGTACTTGGGCGCAAGGGTCAGACACATGCCGCAGTTGTCGGCCATGTCCCGGCAACGGTATATCACCAGATGGATGTTATGCGGATTGTCGAGCGGCTTCGAGCCGCCCCAGATCACCGCGAACGGCACGGTGATGTTGGGCGCGCGGGACGTATACGAAAACTCGGTCTCGTCGCAGTAAATCGTGTCCGCCAACAGCCGAGCGTTCATGACCGTCACACGGCCCTCTATGTTGAACTGGCAGACGAACCGTGTCTGCACGATGAATTGCTGGAAAAGACGTTTCGCGTAGGTTAGCGCGCGTCAATCATCCTCGACAGGGGAGGAAGAGTTCTCTCCGCGCGTGGCTGTCGCGATGGGACCGCTAACGACACGTGAAAAACGCGCGGTGAATTAATGCGACGGCATTAGACGGGCTATTCTGCAGAGGAGGAAGACGGACGCGGACGTTCACTTACCCCAATGATGTGCACTTTAACTCGTATCACCTTCTTCACGCCGGAAGAGACGAGGATCTCCTGAGAATCGGTCGCGTTCAGCGTGGGACAGAATCCGGGACCGCTCCTGTAGCTTGGGCCCGTTCTCTGTTAAAGCAGACGATAAATAAATTTCGATTCTACACCGAGGTAAACGTATATTCACGCCTAGACGGTCGTCAAAGCAACGGATCCGCGAGATCAAATTTTGTATCGCGGTGCCAGTGACTTAAGCGGACGGGACGAGAAAATCTCGTCGCCAAAGTTCCGCCATCGATCCGCCTGGCAAAGTTATCGAATCCCAAACGAGCCGTGTCCATTAATCAACCGTTAAACAGAGGCAGTCACTTACGCTAACTCCCGTGACCAATATATCGTTCCGACAGTTCTCAGCCGTGTCGTGGGTGCACCTGTGTCCGTCGACGCACCAGTCGCAAGGGAAGCTCGAGGAGACGCACTTGGTGCACGAGCTGTACGTGCTGCAGTCGAAGAAGGTAAAATTCGTGTCGACGAGATCGGGTCCGTTTGTCATTCTAACCGATAATTTAGCTGTGAAATGATGCTGTCCAGGTGGTATAGGTGGTAACAAATCCGTCCTTGGGGTAGTACAGTTAACGCCAAACGATTTCCTCGAGGCGTTCGTGATCAGGGTCTTGTCGAGAGTTGAGAACGCGCAGAGAAACTGGCCGGAGAGGGTCGGCAGGTTCTCGATGACCAACTCGAGGGTTCTGGCCGTGGTACGTTGCAATTGATCCGGCGTTACGTTCGTGATCGTGGTGCATCTGCCGCTCTTGTACGAGATCCAATAGAGCGGGTCTTTCGCGGCGTCCGGGCAGTCGCTGCGCAGGTTGCACTTGTTCTCCAGGGAGCACCAGCCGCAATAGGGGTCCTTCGCCCCGAGACAGTCCAGACAGGTCTTGTACACCGAGCATTCTTGTACCTTGACCTTGGACACCGTTTTGTTCGTCATTACGTAGAGGTGCATCAGCTGCGAGTCGAACAGCATGTCCGGGTTCACCGGGCAGTCTGGATCGATCAGCAGGTCGCCGTACTCCAGTGCCAGGGTCGAGCTCTCCACCACCACCTGTAAAAGAGAAACGCGTTTACGCGGCCGTGATTAATCGTACCCTCGATATTGCGTAACAGACGCGCCTTCGGATCGACCTGACCCCTAAAAAAACGTGCTCTTTCCACGGAACGCCGAGCAGGGACGATTTTTCGCCCCGGCTCTTTCGTAACTGCGATTCGGTGTAGTTTATTCATTCGAAGCACCGCGATACAGCCGACGATGCGAATTAAACATTTACAAGTGTTTCATAAAACCCAGCGCGCATCTCGTTTCCGGGTTATTTAAATATTCACCCTCCCGTTCTTCCCGTCTGTCGCCCCATTTTTATGGCACCGTTCTCGCCTCGTCATTCGAAACGAACGATCAATTCGAGCGCGCGCGGGGCGCTCGTTTGAATCTCGCTGAATTTACGCTTCATCAAACCGTGCGGTCGTTTCCGGCCGCGAGGAAGCGAACTCGCGAGTCGCAGCGGCGTGGCTGGTTCACGGTCGCGGTTAAGGGGTCGCAAATTAAATCCGGAGGCACCAGCGTCAGCTTTCGCTCGGCTGCGGAGAGGCGATCGCGACGATGACGGAACGTCTCTCTCGGCTAGAATTACGACCGCTTGTCTAATAAAAAGGCCAGACTGTGTACGCGTACGGAACGGCGAATAACAGTAATCGTCTGCTCTGACGACGACGACGGCTACGACGAACTGGCTGCATTCTAAACGGTTTCTAAACTCGAAACCTTCCGTTGCACACGTTGCGGTCTGTTACGTAAAGCCCTCCTCGGGGAAACCTAGGGAAACATGGAACACTATTCTCAACGAAATTGATTTAGAAACATTTGATTTTAGAACATTTGTAAAATTGACGAAATGGTCTTCGATTCGTTGCGTGCTCGAATTTTTCATTTCTTGAATTCCAGTGCCTCCGTGTGATAATTTCTGTTAATTACGTTAACGAAAAATACAATGTAATCCTGAAAGTATGTTCTTCTACGTTTAATTATTAGGAGATTACTAATTACAATTAGGCTCCAGTCTATTGTGTCTCACAGAATTATTTCAAATTAATCAGCGACGGGTTTTACGGGCTTTTTCGTTTGTATCGAAACCGAAAGAAACTCTCTCACGGTCGGCGGTTTTTTAAAGCGCAGAAAATGGCCGTCCTTCCGTGGCGGTCCCACGGCTCTTTCTCTTCCAGGGTGACGCTTGAAACACGTCACATCTCTTACTCGTTACGAGTTTACGCGCTTTGAACGCTTTCTCCCTCGAGTGTGCTCTCCAGCTCGATTTTCTATACGCTCGCTTTCTTCCTCCCTCTTGTTAGCGCGCTTCGCTCTGTTTTAAACACATCCTGGCTAATACCGCTCGAGAACGATGGCTCAGCGAAATCGTGTCCGCGAGACGCCTGATCGAAGCGGATAAACTAGCATGCCGCGTGCTCGTTACCTCCGTTTGATAAGCGATATTTTTATTTGCTCGAATATTTTTCTAGCACACCGGTTCGATTAAATTTGAATTCACTGCGCATTGATCGCGATTCATGATTTTATTCTACATATTAACAAAAATTTAACTCATTAACTTGGCCCATTAGAAATAAGAACTTCAAATCCTGCTACTCTCGACTGAAATAAATGAAACGAAACGGTATACAAAATATATACTCTCACGCGTCTCTCTGACTATAAACGTCCAACCGTTCTTCCAGGCCCCGGGAAGGTTACAGATTTCCAGAGTCCACCCAACGGGACGATCGTTGAACGCTGAACCGCTCGACCCAACGTGTGCATCGCCACATATCGTATCCTTCAATCATCGTCGAGGTACGTCTCTTCCCACCCACGAATAGGCCGAGGCGCGGCCGGTTATCGCCGCGAGCATGGAAGCCTAACGGGCAGCCTCGACCCTTTATTTTCCAACCGTTTAATTGCACGATACACATGCATCGGCCCGCGCGATGAACCGCGCGATAGCGAGGAGACAAAGTTCAAGACCGCGGGCAAACAGCTAGTAAGAGGCGAGGCGGAAGGCGACGCGGAGCGAAAGCCGGTTAGAGAGGCGAACGATCGGCTGAAGGAAGTCCTCCCGTCCACGGGGAACGGCCACCGCGTCACCTCTGACCCGAATAAACGAATCGACCCCGGCCCCGGACGGGTCGCCGCCTGCCGCGGCCACGCCACGATCCTCTTAGCCTCCTCCCACGCCGCGACGTGTACAAATAATAACGATAATTACCGAGCTACCGCCTCGAGATAATTGGTCGGTTGATCGTCGATAAAAACGCGAGCCGCGCGATTTTTTAACCGCGATCGCTGACCGGACGCGAGCGTTCTCCAACAACCGATTCAGTGGTGGACGGATGCGAGCTGTTTCTTACATTAGAGCAGGGATACCGAAGAGAGACTCTCGAGGGACAGAGTTGAGGACAGCTTTGGTAACGAGGGTGGAATTGTCACTCGATTTTGATGTATCAGTGAAATTTTAGGGGTAAACTCTGAATTTTTCGTGTGTATTCTGGTAAACGTGCAGCGAAGAGAAGCCTCGATGGTCCTGAATTTTCAGGTACTTTGGTGTTCGCGTATAAAAATTGGAAAATTGCGCGGGGATTGGACCGAGTCGGGATCGATGGAAGAATTTAGAACGCGTTCCGTATGCGCAGCGATCTTCGCGAGGCAAGTCAGTGATCGCGATGCAGGTCGCCGCGTCGTCGCGTTCACGGGAAATGTGTACCCGGCCTCGATTACTTCGAGGGAAATTGGTTAACTTTGAAATTTGCTTGAAATCTGTTCGGCCGTGACGAGGGATCGATATTTCCGCGGGAACTCGTGGGAGCCAAGGATTGATGAAAGGTTCTCCGGTGGCGAGCGCGGGAGTTTCACCCTCCACAATGGGAATACCAGTTTCGGATGAGAATGTACGACAGTTGGAGGAACTTCTTCCACCTCCTCTTCCTCCTCCTTTACATTTTTATTTCACCGTTGCCCGTAATTCTATCATTTTACGGTATTATTATAAATTTCCATCCAGCGCCCGTTTCCGCGTTACCTGCCCGAGAATTCTACCTTCGAAACAACTCACCCCCCACCCGCCCTACATAAACTCCCTTGAACAAAGTTCAAACGCACGGGCGTCCTTTGAATTCCTTCCGTTCCTCTGGCTTATTGTTCGCCATAATTGCTCATCAAGCCAAGCCACTCGGAGGTTACGCTCGAAAGGTGGAAGCGTACACTTCGCGAAGGCGGGCAACAACTCCTGCGAGGGACGGCAGAAGTCGGCGCGGGTTAAGCCGCGTCGAATCGCGTAAGGTCGGACGCGCTTAAGGGAGAGGGACGTAAGAATATAATCAACGTGGAAGGCGTCTTCGATGTTCGCGGCTGTTCGAGACTGTTGATCGATTTCCTCGTTTGCTGCGCGGAAAAATCGTTCTAATTACCGATGCCACCGAGAGAACAACCGGACGTTTTAATTAAACCCGGTCGTCGCCCCTGTGCGCTACTATTACGCTCCTCTTTTCGTTTCATCGATCGAGGACGATGATCCGAGATACGACTGCAACAAAGATGCAAGTGGAGCGTCGGGAAATCGTCGGTACCCCACTTTCCCATGGTTACCCCGATCGCGCTGGCTCCATGGGAGATTAATCGGACCGGTTGTTAAATACAATAATTATAATTATCAACCAGCCGTGGACCGGTAGCTCTCAATTACACGCGTATCTTCCATCGTGCGCGAATGGTAACGAAATAAGAAGCCACGCGAGCTTTCTGTGCCGATTCGCCGCCGCGATTAACGCGAACAACTGCGCCTGCTAACTCTCCTCTGTCTTCTCTGATGGCCGATTAACGCGCTCGCCGATTTCTTTCTCTTTTTTCCCGCCGCGGTGGAAACTCGTTTTTCTGCCCGCCTCGTTATTAATTAAAACGCGATCTGGTTCGCGATCGTGGATATTACCGGTGGCCAACCTCGTACCGATACCAGCGCTCTTATCGTATCATCTGTGCCGTTAAAGCCACGCGCACAGGTGGTATTCGAAATTGTTTAGGGAAATTTGGCGAGCTGCGAATCGCTGCGCGGATCAATCGATACGTGGATAAAGGAAAGATAAACGCTCTGGGTTAACTCGATTGCGAGACGAAGCTGTGACTCTAACGTGATTTCGCTCTCCCTCTGGTTCGTTCTTAAAACGAAATATTGATCGCGGCTGGCCATAATCGAAAACCATCGTGCAGCATGATTGCGCTTGCCCGCAGAGGAGGCAAAGGGTGGCGTGAATGAGAAAACCGGCGATCTCGGTCTATCGCGAAGCAACGATTGGATCGGAATCAATCGCAGCCAAGACAAACAGAGAAGAGAACCGACGGTGGACGGGAACAAAGGGCCCGGATCCCGGTTAAGGGTTAAGGGTTATTGCAAATTTATCAATCCATCCGGGTGGCTGGTACACCGCAGCCTCTCCTTCCGCTTTCGAGACGACCAATCGGTACCTCCCCCGTCTTTTTTCCTCGAGCTCGAACGTCGCAGCGATTAAACAGCGCGCAATTTCCCGTCGACCGTGCAAAAACCGTGCAAAACGTAACTCAACTTGATAATCGCGCGACCGCAAAGAACACACCGGAGGAATCGATAAAAGGGTCCGCGATGCGGGGCGCAAGAAGAGAGAAGCGAAGGGAAAAAAATAAAGAATCGAACGAAGGAACGAGAGAGAGAAAGGAGAGAGGTACCATCCATTTTTTTTATTCTCGCGAGGTGTACCGCCCTACGACGATCGCCAGACACAAAGAAACTAATAACGTGCTCGATACAAAGCTACCAAGAACTTGGTGGACGTCTTAATTACTCGCCTCCATCGTTCGCCCTCCCTTTTTCGTTTTCCCTCATCTCCAGCGTTCGAAACCTGGCCGCTTCACCCACCCTCGGCCCTGTTCTCGCCTCCCTTTGTCCCGGCAGCATTTTCTGACGTGTAGCGTGCGCGCGAAAGCGTGGGCAACGCGGCGATATCGGCGTTCGACAGCCACGGAAGAACGAATCGAGCCTTCGACGGTTCTTGAATCGATCCACGGCTCGAAACGTGTTCCTGCGTCCCACGTAAGCCCGTGTTTCCATTGAATCCTGTCCAACGGTTTATCGGATGAGATATTGGACGCGATTCCGCGGTAGTTATGATACTTTGCTCGACTGTTACAAGGGGACGAAGAAAGAGAGCTGGAATTTGTAGCGGACGTGTGCATTCTTCGAGGACACTACACATTTCTATAGAAGTTTATGGAGTTAGATTGTTTTTAATATTTATTGAAAGTATGGACTTTGTGTTTAGATTATTTCGATTCGTTGGTTCTGTCTCAACCAAGTCGAGTTCGTTCGCTTGGTTCCGGTGGAAACACACCTTAACTCGCCGGCACGTACAGCCGCATTAATGGCCGCTCGAAATCCGGCTTAGGCGAGCTGTACGCCCCGATGTTCCGGCAATTAGTTTACCTTTGCTTCGCGGCGAGCAGGATCGAAGTACCGACGTGCGAGAAACTTCGACGATCGAGCAGCTTATTTTCCAAACTTCCGTCAACGCGTTACAGTTCCTGTCCATCGAGGAAATTATATTCGAGCGAAGGAACGAAGTTCACGTTGGTGGATCGAGTAAAGAGATCGTGAAAAAAGTTCACTGGCGATCTCCTTCTGCGTAAGCTGGTAGAGAATCTGGTATCGCAAAAATGAACGCGATTTCGCGATTCAGTTCGAGTCATTCGCCTTTGCACGTGAATCAGGTGTTTAACGATTTTCAGAGCGAGCACCGCGGAAAGCGGCCGCGACTAATTTCAAATGTAATTCATTTCGCAGCGATTGTATACATTTTTTAAACCTGCATTTCCGCGGAACAGCGACCGCGCACCCCCTTCAATCTTCGCCCGGGGCTTCGCGCGTCAATTTTTACGCGAAAATTACGTCCCGCCCGGGAGGACGCTGGCAAACGCGACGTTCCCCTGAAAATTTTATAGAAACCGACCGACGCTCGATCCGCTGGACAACGTTACGACGAAACGAGGCTCGTTCCGCGTTTTTTTCGAACGACACGCGCGTCGTTCGAGGCTCGAACAGTCGGCTTTAATTTCAAAAGTGCGATTAAAATGCATATCGTAAAAGCGGACGAACATCAGGTGGAATGTACGTACGACGATTGAGTTACGTATCGATTCGTTTCAGATTTTAATGCATCGCTTTACAAATCGGAAAGTCCGCTCGGAAATATTGCCATTTGAAAGCCTCGATGCTCGATGGTGACGAGCGACGTTTTAATCGCGACTCCACTGCCGTGTAACGGAATTATTTATATTCGTAAGTGGTTCGTGCGTTTCATCGCCGCTACGAATTATTTTTATCGCGGCTAATAATATTTATCGGCGAAACTGAACGAGTCTTTGATGTCCTATAATTACAGGCGCACGTTGCCTCATAATCGTCTACGTATTGAAATTTTCGCGATATTCCCCGTTTATATCTGTAGGAAATTTATTTTTCATAATTACATATCCGTAAACCGTGAGGTCGCGAATAAACATCGATGTCGGGTGTGTCTTTTATTCCAATAAATGTATTTCGAACGGAAAACGTTTTCCTCTCTGGACGTCGCTCAATTTTCTACATAGCCGGTATCGCGACTGAACAGTAATTACAAGCTCGACTAACGGAAGAATAGCCTGAGACGGAACAGTATCGAAGTTTCTCTCGTTCGCCCATACCCAATTAATTACGCGAAAGTTCATTAGAATCGTTGGTAATTCCGCAAATTCCCAAGAAGCTGATCGCGGAACAATTACTGGTGTCTGACGAAACAGAAATCGGTTCGCGTGAGAGGCGCGTAACCCGTGGCTCCTCTGGGCAGCTGGAACCGACGCGTTGGGGGTGCGAAATTAAAACTGCGGATCCTCCTCAAGGCGTATCAATATGCACAAACCAGGAAGGAACGCGTTGTGCCGTTTCGCACGATTACTTTTAGAAACTTCTAAACTTAATAAACGTCACGAGTTTCGTTCACGTCGTACCCTGTGCTATGAGGGGAAGCGAAAAGGTTAATACGACGCGTGAGCATTGAAGAGGCCCTCGAAGAGTTTCGATTCGCGAGCATAAACGATCTGCTCGCAAAAAGCGTGAGAGAAGTCTCGATCTTGGCTGAACAGAGGCAACTCTCGCGAAAGTGTTGGGGTATTCTTGATGAGCCAGTGGAAGTTACAAGACTGACGCATTGCCTGGTTTCACTGGCTGAAAAATGGCGCTGTGCAATGGAAACATACGAGTATGGAAATTGATATGAACGAGAATTTAAATGCGCGATACACCCGATTCTTCGCGGAACTCTCGAACAAAATTTTCGCGATCCATTTCGCGTCTTCTCCTCAGCCTCTTGACGATCTCCTCGCAGAGCGCGCGACAGTAAAGATCTGCCTGTGACGTCGCGGAAACGCAGCGTGCAAGAATAAGCACGGGTGAGGTTCGAAAGTTTCGCATCCCCCTTTCACGAGGAGCCTCTCTCGTCTTCCTCTTCGACGAGCGCGGAGAAGTCTATCCGCGCGATGGTTCGCTCTTACCTCGGCTTAGCGAACTTCTCAAAAATCGAACTTCGACGGGCATTATCGACGGGCGCGAAGAAAGCCGCGATAATACTCTTGCTTTTCTTGTGCAGTTTCGCGAGAGCCTCGCCACCGATACGATAACGGCCGTCGAATTCTCAACTGGGTCTCGTCGAATAAAAGTTCGCCAGCCCGTTCGCTCGCTCCCCTTTTATCGTAACCGTCCAATCGAGATTAATTGCCGTCGAATCGGCGAATGGGGAATTGCTATTGAAAAAGAAGAAAAAACGTCAGCGTGAAAGAAGAACGCTGGAGCATAAAGGAAAAGATCGCGGAAGCGAGCCTTTTGCTTCCTCCATCGGGGACGACTAATTAAACGCTGCGACGATCTTAAACGATCGCGCGAAACGCCGATTCGCGAGGACCTCCTTCCACTGATTAAATCCATTTCTTTCTCTTAAAATGTCGTTCGGAGTATCCTTTAGAGCGTAGCGCAACGCGGTAGTGACGGAGAGAGAATATTCCGTGGAACAATGAATTGGATTTGAATCGAGATTGAAGAATATCGCCGCTGAGAAATTTTTGTCCAGATATCGAACATCGTCTTGGAAATTCGACGGACGAAACTCGTTTTGTTTCTTTCGTCGCCGGTGTTTGCGAAAAATGTGCAAAAATATGGCGCAACGTCTACGCGGACTCCACGCGTGCAACGGGAACATGCGAACGCGATTTTTCCACCCCCGTACGCGATGCCAGTTGGTACGAGTCGATCGTCAGAGTTCACCAGACGAGGGGTTAATACGTCCAGCAATTTTTCTACGCGAATTAATTCGTTCGACCAGAACTCGAGACCTCGCGGAGCGGAGAAAGGATCGAACGGTGGAACGAACTCGAAAGGCGGAGGGTTAATCGGATTTTTCCCATAAAATCGTGCCTTCTCACGGGGCTTTCCTCGGTTTCCTTCGATTTCGTTCGCCCCTCGACTCAGCCCACCCCCTAACGATCTTACAATGGTTACGGGAGAAGCCACCTGGAACACGTTGCCGGCAGCCTGGCGGAAGAATCGCCGCGAATCCGATAGAAACTTTCGGAAGATAACGATTTTCCGCGAACTCTTGCCGCGGAACGAGCTAACTCGTCGTTTATAATAAACACCGGCCGCGGGGGAAAGTTCGCGGTTATTCCGCCGCAATAACGTTTCGTCGAGGGGTTCGTTAACGACTTTTCCTCGTCGAGTTTTCCTCGTTTTTCAGTCGCGCTCGCTTGTCTCGCGACGGAGCAACATACCGATTCCGATTATATTCAACCGCGCGACGCGATGTTTCCCCGGATGTTTCCACTTCCACGGAAATTCACGCTTCTGCCTCGGTTTATTCTGAATTTCTATGCGAATTTACTTTCATATCCGTTCCTCTTTTTTTCACTCCTCCCCCTCCCCCCCTCTGACGTAGATATTTCGACTCTAAACTTAATTTCACCGTTATCGCAATTAACGGCAGAAAATTTCTACCCTCTTGCGATAACGAAATAATTTCCACCAGGGTACGTTTTCTACGGCATTGAAAATTGTATGATTAATTACTAAATTGGATTACTAATAACGTGAAATGCTTTTTCCGCCGAGGAGAGCCGCGCTTTAAGAACGTTTCGCGTTGTACTAAATTTCCCAGGACGAACGCGAAAATACGATCGAGTGCCAGGAGGATCGAGCGGAGTTAACGAACTCGGAGAGGGATGAGAAGTCGCTGAACCGCGTATTTCCGGTGTAATATCGCCGTGTGATATATCGCTGTTCGCGGATGGCGCGCGCGGGAAGATGGCAATTATCCATCGAACGACGTAACAGCGCAACTTTATTTATATATTCCATATCTCCAATAACGCGACTCATTAGTTTTGAGGCTAGCCTGGTCCGTAGGAGCAATGTGCAAAGCTTCGACAACTAATTACGCGAATATTCCTTTTCCTCACTCGTCACTTCTCTTCACGATTCATTTAATTCCTCTTAATACAAGAAGACAAAACGTTTCAAAGTTATTAAAGATGCGGAACTAGTCTGACCACGTACGGTCTATTTCCACTTTCAGTTCTCTCCATTTTTTTTCTTCCCCAAAAAACACTGCAGTTTTTAAATTACTCTTTCCTGCATGTAAGAACCGGGACAAATTCAAATCAAGAATTTATAATTCAATGGTATTTAAAACAATGTTCAGCGGTACGTGTCTTACGTCCCAGAAAAATTCTCGCAACAGAGTTAGCGAAGCGCTTTGTACATACACGCGCTTCTTTTATTCTCCGCTGCTTACCCTAAAATCCCCTACACCTCCGCCTTCACTTCTTACCTCCGTCGACCCCTTTACCTTTTCCTTCCTTCCTTCTTTGCAATCCTCTCAATTTCGCGTTAACCTGCAGACACCGTACTGCTTGGCTACTTTCTCCCCTCTCCGACTTCTCTGCGAGAGGAAAGAAAAAAAAGGAACGAAAAAGGAAAAACACGAAGAGAAAAAGTAGAGTGAAAAAAAAAGAGAAAAAGGAAAGGCCAGCCGTCGTACTATGTGCAACGTCACGCTAATTCTCATCTGTCTCACCGCTTCCTTTCACCTCCCTGCCTCCGCCTATTTTCCTCCTTTATCGTTATCATCTCCAGCTCGTGGCCCGGCCCGCGATGTTTTCTGTCCTGTTCATTTTCCTTTTCAGCCAGCTTATTCTCTTATAGCCGCGGCACGGTTCCTTTCTTTACAATCCGGCATCTATCTCCATCTTTGTGGCCGCTTTCCTCATTGAAAGCCCCCGGACGATGCACTGGCCCAAGACTTCTTCGTTCGTTGCGGCAAAATTCCCCGCTCCTTTATTCACCCCTCTCAGCTTCCTCCGGCCACCCGTGCCACCCCTTTACTGCTCGCTCGTCCTCGACCTAACCTTTTATTTATATTACTCTCTCCATCCCCGTGTTCTCCTTTTTTCCCACCACCGCCACCTCCCCAAAACCCTCGCCACCCTTTTTATGCCTCGTTCTCCAATCTTTGTCTCGTCCGCCCTCGAAATCTTCGCGACGCGCGTATTCATACGGGGCGCGGCGATTATTCGCGGGCTGGGTTTTTCGCCAGTCGGCAACGGTGCACGCGCGGCTGTTCAATGCGGGATTTAAGCCGGTCGGGATCTTTGAGATCGGCCCTGCACGCGCGGAGCCGGCCAAAAGGCGAGGGTAAACGAGCCCGGGCATTGTTTTACCCGGTTTAATCGCACTTCTGCCCGGCCTTTTATATTCAAATCAACCCCTTGTTGCCGATGACAGTGCTGACACTTCGTTATAAAAGAGAACGCCCCGTGTGTCACGGTGATGGGTTGCCCTCGATACGCGCGCGGTTCTCGCATATTTTTCTCTTCTTTTTTCTCTCTTTTTTTTTTGTTAACTTTATAAATTCCTCTTCTTCCATCAGCGCTCGCTTCTCCTCGCCGCATTTAATCGTAAACTTCAATTAAAACTTTTAATTAAGCGTCTCGTTGTTTGGTCGTTTTAACGGGGGATTAAAAATATATTAATTTCGGTTTTTCATCGACTGTCCCCCGCCGAATCAATTATTCGCGCATTATTACCGATCGCAAAAACTACACGCGTAACTAAACCGACGAAACAGCGGCGAGCAAAATCGAGATCCAATTTGTTCCGTAATTGCAGCGCGCGTTTTTTCACGGCAAAAGTCGCGACGGCGTTGGTGTCCGGTTTGACCAGGGCCACGGTGTTGGTGTCGAGCTTGCTTTCGAAATTACGACGACACGCAACGAGAGATCTTCTCTGTCGTGTTTTGTCAGTAATTACTATAAATGTTCGTTCGATTCGCGTGCATCAAATATCTCTTCGTTCCCGTCCGACAGTTCCGTCTCGAATCGAACGCGTCTGGCCTCTCGCGAGGAACTCGAGAAACTTCACCTCTGCGAGGCATTTCCCCGCGAGAACGTTCACGGTTTATTCTTTCCTCGTCGAGGGTGGCTTCGCGTCGTTCCGGCCAGATTATTCTTGAATCTGTCGCCCGGCCATTCGTTTCCTCGCTCCTCCTCGCGTCGTTCGCACCGCTCGTACACCCTCGCGCGGACTTTTCGTCCCTCTTCCACCCTGCGTCCCACCCTTATTGGCCATTTACCTCTCCGTATTTCCAAGGAGTTGCAGCGTCGCGAAACGGAGACGGTGAAACGTCGCTGATGGTCCAGCGACGCGGTTCCCCATTGTTTACGAGGCTGCGAAATAATTTGATGGCGACCCCGTGCTCTTTTTACTAGCATTTTATATATTTACTCGAACGTGCTCGTAGAGGCGCGGCAGGTGAACCTTTAATCAACCAAGATGAAAACGAACGACAGAGGCGGGTCTGAAGAATGCCATGGCGTCCAAGATATTACCCAAAAAAGATATTCTTGCGAGACTACCCTTTCTAATCGCATACGTCAATCGCCACTGTGCCACTCGTTCTCGCCGTCCATTTTATCTCAACGAAACAAGGTTTCGAAACGGACAGTACAATGTAGAAGGCGCAAATATGTCGCGCGGCTCTCTATGCAGCGGGCAAACTTCACGATTTACTACTTCGACGTTACACTTCAGAATGAACAACGCGACACGCAATCGTCGACTCAATCAAAATTCCAAGTAAACCTTTCCATCGCCACCAGAGCGGAGAGTACAAATAACACCAGCGCAACGAGTGTTCCTCCCGGAAAATTTCGATGCACGCTCGCGCCACCCCTGCGGAACACGGGAGCTCCTAACACGCGACTTCATCCCCCGTGCGTTCACCATCGCGCGCCACGGTAACCACCATTCCTCTCGATGGCCCCTCTTCGGATTCTACACACGGCTAGCAATAATGCACGCTCTGGAACAGAGTACCTTGTCACCTTCGGACTTGGGCCACGTATCGAGGAAACCGCCCGGTGCCATTTGCCGTTTACTGTTTCTCGGCACGCGTGTTGCTCTCCCTGTCTCCCTCCATCTCTCTCTCTCTCTCTCTCTCTCTCACTCTCCTTCCTCGCGTTACGTGGAAACCACGGAAAAGCTGCAAAGAATTCGTATCGCTCGAGCACCAACCACGGACAACCACGACGACGACGGCTATCGTCGTCAGCACTATTCGCGTATGCAACGAGCAAGTGGACAACGTGTCACGTTGCCGCGATAACGATAATTAAATGCCAATTCCGCGCGTCGATGAATGCACGGGGATTCCACGCGGCGTGAATAACCGCTAATCGACTCGCACGATGCTAAATCGCCAGCATCCATTTCCTGCTGTTTAATTCGGTCCCGAGCGAGGAAAGAGAACGGTCACCCTCCATTAACGTGGCGTTTCCATTGTGCAGTAAGACGTAGTCGCGACGTTAAGAGAGAAGGCGAACATCCGATGGGGGATTTTCAGGTGTTTTTTCTTCGATGGATTTCTGACACGAGTGCCAGGAACGCTCGAGGCGGGTAACGGATTTATTAGCGAGCGAGCGTTCGAACGCCGCAAATTACTCCGTTCTCCCTTGCCCGCGATATACGTCTCGTTTCTACGAACGGTACGAATTTTTTCGCCCCCCCCCCCCCCCCCCGTCGCGTGCAATTTTAATCGAGCGCAATGTTCAGCTTTTTTTTTAAACGCTTCGACGGAATGTAATTCGTACGGTAAATTTCAGAACGACAGTTTTAATCTTCGCGATAGGGAGCGTCATAAAATAACCGGGGTGCGCGCGTGGCGCAGGCTTATCTTAAATTACGTTCCTTATCAGATCCAGCGTTCGAAATCTGCGCACCTAAATCACTGGTACAAACAATACACAGAACCTGTTATTAAACAGATTTATCAAGCCGATCGATAATCACTAACAATGGACATTCTCCTCGCGTGGTATCGGTATTAAAATCATCATCATCGGCGATTGTCAGCGCTGACGCGAGACACTGTATTTCTCTAAATGATCGCAGCGTGTAACAAAGTCGCGTGAATCCCACGGTAACTGCAAAAAATATCTGTCGATAGTAGACAGTCCTACGAGTACAACTCGTCCTGTTACGTGTCGTAATGCAACGACGTTTCACTCGCGATCGTTCCTCGATCCATCAGTCATTCGCGCTACCGAGCACAATACCGTCCGCGAATTAGAAAGGGGAAAAGGAATCGCGAACGAGACGCGGCGCGCACGCAAGGTTGATTCCTTACGGGTTAATCAGCGTGGTAATCATTCGAGATCAGCCATTATCAGCGCCACGCACGCATTTCCCTTCGCAGCGGGGCCTCTCCATTGTTTCTCGCGGTCGATCAGCAGCTCGACGCAGAACACACCCGGTCCCAGCCAGCGCGGCATGCGCCTTGAGCGTAACCGCGCGGGAAACGGTCAAGAACGCAGGAGTGAAAGTGAAAATCGTTGAAAATTACAGCCGCGACAGGGCGAAGGGGTGACGAGCGCGGGACCGAGCGATGGGCGCGCGCGTACGCGACTATCGATTCTCTTCCCTCGGTTGGCGAGGATTTACGCTGAAAAACGCGGGGCCTCACGCATGCTACGAGCCTCGATTACATCGTGAGAGGGATCGTTGCGCAAAGAAACGGCGTAATTGTTATGCGGCTCGTAAATTCCGAGGCGGACCGGTGAAACGCGTCTGCGCGACCCTGTCGCTTAACCCTTGGCGGTCAGCATCGATTCCAGTGATTTATTTAACGAGCGTTGCCCTTGTTTTATCGGATCGCCGTAAATTAAGCGCCACCGCCCTTGCACCGCGGCTATTATTTAGGGATGCCTTCTCTGCCTCCTTTTCTATAGGAAATTTTTACCGATTTTCGTGGAAGAATTATTTCTGGGGCATGAGAAGTGCCTCGTGTTCATGATTGAAGGGTCGAATGCATAAGAGGAAATCGCGGATGTTGCGTAAGTGAAAATTGTTAGCGCGAGACACGCAATGATAGTTTTAGTGGTAAATGGTGGTTAGAGGGGATTCAGTTCCGTGGGGTAATTAAACAATGTTATTGTAATGCGAAGTACACGCTGCAATCAGCCACGAGAGTCGTCGAGTCCTCGCGTTCCCCTGTCGAAGCCAGTATCAAAGCCTCGCAAGATGAAATTGCACTATGAACTGACGTTTAACGACGTTAACACAATCCTGTCTTGATTATCCTCGACGATTTCAAAGGCGAAACGTCACCTGTTAAGACTTTCGAATCGAGTATCGTTGCGCCTGTTGCGAGAAAATGAAGAAAAAGTGGCGCGTGGAGGAGGCGTTAATAAACGCGGACTTAATATCGCCGATGCGTCGTCTTCTTTCAGTTCGCGGACAAAGAGTTATAGATTTTAATCTCGCGAATGTGTTTACGGTAGTCCCACCGTGTTCGTTCGCAACGTACGATTTAGCGGATCCAACAGACTTTAATGAGAACGCAGCGCTGAACAATGTAAACCCACTGGCGGTATTTGCCAGGGGATGCAAAACTGGTTCAGACGATAATACCGAAGACGCGATCAGAATGCAACGAGCAGCGTGTTAATAACGCACTTTTCAAATATAAATATTCATGCGCGGCAAAACGATTCCATATCGTTAATAATAATTCTTTATTTGCACACAATGAGGAATTAAGTCACTCGAGTGCTCGAGTAATATACTGTACAGGCTAGCGTGCCGCTGATTATTTCGCCCGCGAATTAAATGCCCGGCAGTTCTTTGAATTCATTTTTGTCAACATCCCTCCGCGCAAGTTTGAATAACGGAGCCGGGCAAAAAGAAGCGAAATGCGATTTTTTTTCCTTCTCTTTTTACATCCAGTTACCGTGAGTGCACGAAGCGTCGCCACGTTAATAAATCACGCTCCCTTGCAATTTAAATGGCCTTTTTATTTAGCCCGGATCCTATTGTAATTAGTCAGTTTGCACGCCCTTAAATATGTATAGGGCGCGGGTCGGCGTTGCATTTACAGCATTAACTTTTTAACGGGAACAAACGAACTGGCGACCGGCGCTGAAAACGCAACGCGAAGCAGCTCGCTTAAAAACGGGTATCGGGGCGTAAACTGGTATCAAAATAAAATTGCACGCGTAATCGGCGCTGATGTTCGTTTCTCGCCGCGGAACAAGCTTGAATTTAATTTTAAAACAACAGGGGCGACGTTGTTCTACTTCTTGTTAAAAAGCATGATTTCTCCCTAGTTGTCAGTTAAAATCCCAACAGCGGCAACAAATTATTCACGCGCGAAAACTGGATGAAAAGTATCTCGAATGGCGGATTGTATTTTAACCAAATAAATATCGCACGAGCCGTCCGCGACGAACGGAAACGGGGTTTCGTCGATTTCAATTTTAGCCTCCGGCGCCGGCGAAGAAGCGTGTCGGATTAATTTAATATTAAAGTGGCTCGCGTGTCGAGCGTCCCGCGAGAAAAACGTTGAGTCGCGAACGAACTCCCCCCTCTATCGAAGACCTCCTTCGAGACCCGCGACCGAGTTCCGGGCTCCTCCAGAAATGCGGAAGGTCACGAAATTTTAATGGCCGTCTGATCACCGCCGCGACCCGATTTGTCGGTGGCCCGTGAAACGGCTACGCGGGGATTGAATCGATGATCGAACGGTGTCCGTTACGCCGTTGGTATCAGATTCGATCACGAACGTTCGTGCCGCTCGAGCGTATTAAATACTATAAATAATACCGGAGAGGAATAGGTTACGCCATTACGTGCGCCGGGCGTTGTAACCGGGCAGAAATATAAATGCCTGGGACCGCGGACCGTTCAATGCGCCATGAAAATACCATAATCCCGCGATCACAATACTCGTATCGTATTATAAACCGCGAAACTAACTTACAACTTTCCACGACGGAGGTGCAAAGGTTGACGAAAAATCGCTCGATTACTCGCCGATCATAATTCACGTATCGCGCTTTCATTTCAGTCGCGAACGGTTGTTCTTTCGAAAGATACACAGAATTTTCCCGGCTGAAACCGGGGAGAGAAAGTTCTGCGTCGATGTATGTGTGTGTGTGTACCGATACTCGATGCCGTGGATCAACGAGATTCCTTTAGGGAGCCGCGCGAAACATAAAGCGAAGAGGGAAATGGTTCGGTGTAAATGCAGCGACCCAACGGGGCGACGTCGGCGACGCGGACGACCCCGGAGGGCTGCCTGGCTCTCGAGTGCCGGAAAGTTTGGCAGGCCTGGCTTTTTATCCCTAGACCAGACGTAAAGGGGCGTACTTACACACTCCATACCCCGTTTTCCGAGTCTACTTCGGGCTGGCCCCACCCTCTCGACCCTCTTCCCGCTACCACCGCCCCCGCTGCAACCCCTATCCAACCCCCCAGAACCGATATACACTGCCGACCAAAAGTACGAGGCCATTCGACTTGTTATCGTTTCCTTATCCCGCTGGTCAGCGTGAACTAATCTTCTAATACTGGTTTACGAAGTGATTATGAACGATCAAGCATTTATTTGTTACATTTGTGGAGCAAATTTTCATCTTTTTATTTGGAAATGTTCTTTAACCCTTTTTGTACCGAAGGAATTGTGCTCAGATTAGTATCATAGTAAAGAGTGAAATCTATAAGTAATGATTTTAATTTGCAATACATCTCACGTAAGGGGTTAACGCTAAGAGGGTTAAGCATTTCAAGGGACAGTTAAGCACGCGTAACAGTTTATGTGATACAAATATTCGCGTGAACACCAGCCTTGCACGTGGATAGACGGTCTGTTCAGATTTTAGCGAGCAGTGGTTCCATACTTTTGACTGGCAGTGTAGATATACATTCGGGCAGGGTCTCCTTTCGTCTCGACGAGAGACATTAAAAATCCCTCGCTTACGAGGCCCTCGAAAAGGGCGCGGTGCACCTCCCATCGGCCCCTTCGTTCGTTCTCCGGTACGTCTCGAGGAACGCGTTGCCACTTATCGAATAACCCTCGACAAAAGTCGCGGAAAGGCGAAATAGGCTGTCTTCCGGGCTCCCGCAGCCGGGCGTGCCCGTCGTCTTCTTCTTAACGAAGAGTTTTCCTAACGGGCGAAAGCTTTTCTCGCGTCGAGACGCCTGCAGCGAGAGAAGTTTCTTCTCGTTCCACTGATGCGTGATTTACCGCCGCCCCGGGAGTTGCCACCCCTCCGGGCAGAGACTCGACAATGGGCGCGCACCTGTCCTTTGAAACGGTGTTGTTGCCGGGCGTTCGGATTTACGTGTGTTTTCCGCGAGAGCTTTTCTTTTGAAAATCCCTCGCCTTTTTGACGCCGCCGTCGCCGCTGCGGTAATTGATGGACTCGAAGCGGTTGTGTTGCAATTACCAGCTTCCCCATGAATTTGTTTTCTAATTAATCCGGCCGCGTTTAACGGTTGGTATTTAGCTTTGTATCCTTTCAGTCTGTAACGAGGGGAAATGGAGCAAGATTTTTCTGCGAGGGGTGGATTAAGGCTTTGAATCTGTAACGACGGTATTGAAGTATTACGAGCCTCGAAGTAGAGGCAGAGACCGCGATGGATATCGATTCCAAGATGGTTGGAAAATGTTGAAAAACGCGAGTGACGTTTAATGCTATTAACTGGTTAATAATGTACGGATCGTGTCGCGGCGAATCGAGTAGACTTTACATTTTTCATCCGCCCTCCCCAAGTCCAGCCTGAAACGGATACAACGTTCTACTTCGAACGTCACACATTTTTCCTCTCGCTGGCACAGAAGTGGGGGATTAAAGCATTAAGAGATTCATTAAAGCAACAAGGAAGATTCATGCACTCGACGCTAAGCATCTCCTTTCAAACGCGATTCACTGTCTCTTAGCCAGCGAGGGGAAATGTAAGTCGGGCAAGGATTTAATGGTAATTTTTTGAAAACTGCCTGACACCGAAAAAATTCGCTCCCGTTAATTTAAACTCCCCAGATTACAGGCGACCACGGCGTTTGTAATTACCGCGAGTTTTTTCACGATCTGTCGATCGTAACGGATGCGTGCATTTATAATTGTCGTAAATAAGGGAGGCGTAATCGTCGCTTCGTTATCGCATTAATACGTTAAATAATGAAACGAGCCGAAAATAATAATTATCGTATTCGCGGAATTAATGTTTAATCGATCAGGGATCGATGAAAAAAATTCATTAATAATGCAATCATCTATTTACAAATGTAACCCGAAGAAATTTATTTCGGTTGCACATTTGAGAATTAATTCATCGATGTTTAAATGTCAATAAATCATCGACAAGATGAACGTTTCTTGTAATACATTTTTACTAGCGATTCATTCGAATCAGAGGTTATGGAAAAAATGTCAAAAGTTTATTTCGCTCGCTATCTCTGCTTACGACGCGCTCAAACGGTAAATCAATGAACGCGAACGTTTTATAATGGAATAAATTCTGGAATTTCATTCGAAATGAGTATTAAATTGGTATAAAAAATTTATTCTTCCGATGATCGTGTCTCTCTCGAGTTCTGATAAATTCTACAATCCCATTCAATCCAAACAATCGACTGAAAATTGATCCCATTCGTTATATCGTACATTTACCCGTATTTCCATGAACAACAAAATTTCCCTCTTAAATAATTCTCATTCGTTTGCATACTTCGATACGTTCAACGCGCGAAGAAGTATATTTTCGAGAACTGTTCCGTTTCCAAATGAACTAATCAAGAAAAAAGAAAAGTAGAAGTAAAACGAGATAATTTCGATCTCTTCTGAAGCACCTTCAGAGATTAAACATTCCACCACGAAACAACGGAACTCGAAAACTCAGACGAAACCACAACAAGCAATGAACGGAACCAAATTCAAACCGGCTGATCTCCCCGTGATTCGAAAGCAACCCCGCGCGAGACGTGCGCCGAGTCGTCATCCGGTGGCGGCATTCGCGCTTCAACATTTTCGGTTCGCCATCCGCCGACGGATTCCACGAGATTCGCTCTGCCCCGTTCAATACTTTCGTTCCCAGGATCACGAAACACGGTCCACGAGCTACGTGGCACGGATCGTTGTGGAAATTGCAGGAAGCTTCAACGGTATTTCGTTTCCTGGCACGTCCAGACGGCTCCGTGATCATAAGACTTCGTCACCAGCGGGAGAAGAGAAAAAATTACCTAGGAGGAAAGCAAAAGCGAACGAAAACAAAAAGAACCAGAGAGGAGGGGGAGAGAAAACGTGAATTCCACGGAACAAGGACAGGAAGGAGGAAAAAAAACGGTGGGTACAGTGTCGAGAGGAACGCGACCTGGTTCCCGGAACACAACGGGTCCCGTTACGGGTTCCCATGGTTGGAGCATCGGTTCTCTCTCGTACAGAGAGTACGCTGCGAGCCGCAGCTTGTAATCGGAACATCGTGGTCGATCGTTGCGCGGTGATAACGTAAAGAGCGCGCAACGCCTCGCATTCCTACGCTAATCGCGGCACCGTCGACTCTTGGATCCTGATCCTTCGTGCGCTTCGTGTCTCCACGAAGTGGCGCGCCGATCGTAGAAACGGCCCCGCGACGGATCGTTGCGCGTGGTAACGATTTAACCCCTGGCGGAAAATGACAACCGCCGAGCAGATGATCCTGGGAGATTCCCAATGTCCCTTCTTCTCGCCCGGTTCCGCGAGCCTCGTGGTTTCCGAGTCGTTCCTCTTCTCTCGGACGTGACCACGTGGGAACGGCGGGAACAATGACGCTGGGTGATGCGCAGAGGGATTCCTCGATATCGGTGATCGTTCTCCTTCGATGTTCTTCTGGTTTCGCTCGATGGCTGGGATGGGATCGTTTGCGAAAGGTGGGAAGCTTTGGACGAAACATTCCTCGTTCGTCACGTGAAGTACAAGTAAAGAATGCCTCGAACGTTAAGAACACCACGGAATTAGAAAAATTGAGTAACGTTAGAACAGTGTAGAAAAGGATTAAAGTTTTGAGTGTGCAACGACGACGCGAAACTGTTTGTTGCACCTTTCTGTTTACGATCTCCTCTCGCAGAACGCGCAATGTTAACAACGGCTGCGTTTACATTTAACGCAACGATTTAACTGGAGCGGAAGTTAAAGTTGTAGTTCCCTCGGAACAACATACCGCCGCGTACCAAAGTTATAATTATCGCACCTCGTATAACGCGTGTTAAGAGAAAGGTCCGCCGGATCCCTTACGCCGGCGAGGTGCGCTCTTTGCACGGTTGAAGAACGGGAACCTGTCCCAGCGAAACGTACGGTTCAACGGCTGAGAAACAGCTGAGACTAACTCGAACAGAGGGGGACTGGAATATCGTAAAAAGTCGACGATAAATATCCATTTCAGCTTCGAACCGTAGAAACGCCACGCGAACGCGTTAAAGAACCGAACGTTTACCTTTGGACGCGTCGAAGGGGTGGTCGTGGTACCGCACGCTTTCATCCCCCGCAACAGACTTCCATGTGGCGTCCATTAACGGTAACCCGTGGTCAGAAAATTCCCACGAAGGCGCCACACACAAATTACCCAATAATTCACGATCCGTTCCACTTAGAGTCAACCTGGACCGATAAATATCGATCAATCTGCTCTGCGGTGTTTATAGACACGGGCCCATAGCCGACAATTTATCTCGCAGCGTCACGAACCACCTTTCTACTCTTGGACGATCCACACGCTCTCAGAGAGGATGATTTCTCTCGCCTCTCTTTCTCCCCATTCGGAGACAGGCTACGTGAGAAATTCGTGAGCGATAAGAAAGCGGCGGAGGGCTTCTTCGAGCCGTGCACCAAGGCATTGTTCGCCCGTCTGACAAAGCCACTTCTATCGCCGGACATTAACGCAATTAACGGATGTATCGTAGAGGAGCGTGTGCCACATACTCCAAAGGCGGCCTCCGAACGGTCGCGTAATGACGCTCGAGAGGTATTGGGCCAAAGATACGGCTATCTCCGAACGGTGTCGTAATTAGTATACAAAAGCGACCTGCCGCGTAATTAACTGACCTCGCCTGGGCCAGCGTCAATCTTTGGGGCCTCGATCCATTTGTCCCTTCGGATGGCCACAGTCCGGCTGCCATTCCCTACGGCGGCCGCCTCCTTCTCACCCTGGGGAGAAATTCAAAAGGACCATCCCACCGCGGTGTCTGTGTAATATGGGATTTTAAAGAGCTCCTCTTAGGCACCAGAAAGGGGCTGGGCCTGGATCGCTGGCTAATCCTATGAAACTGGGTATTATTATGTAATAACGCGATGGTTAGGTTTTCAACGAGCTCTATATAGGCTCCATTCGGGGACCCGTTTTTCAACGAGAGATTAATTTAGAAATGATTCACGACGTGAGAAAGTTCGTCGAGCAGAGATCATTTTTTCTGTCGCTCGTAACGCAGAGCGTGTTTTGACGAAATTTTTTAACGTTAATCGATTATCAGATTGTCTAAAAATTGATTCGCTTTCCGATACGCATTCCTGCGTGTTTCGTTATTTTTTTATTTAAACGAACGATTGATTAAAATCAATGCCAGTAGGGAACGCGTTCCAGCGTCCCCGCGAATCGACCATGCCCGATATTAAAAGGCCCCAGTCGGAAAAAATCACACGCAATCCCAACGAGAAGCGACACGCGTGAAATCACCCTCCCGTTGACATTTTTTCGCGACACCTCCCTGTTCACCGTCATCCAGCGACGAGTCCGTCGTTCAGACATTAATAATCCCGACGGTGCACGCGCCGCTGACGCAATGATCGTGTCCGCGGAATCACTATTTAATTTGTCATTGTGTTTACAGCTGACACTAACGAGATTCCCGTGGCAACGCAATAATGATGCTTCCACGGTATTACTATTTAATTTGTCATCCGACGCATGATTCCGATACGCAAAATTACGCTGTGGACGCTCGAGGATCGCGTCAGCCTCGCTCGAGCCTGCAAAACAATTTCAGAAGGACGCCAGACAACCCCTTCGTCGTCAATCTTTTCTCGTCCACTTTATTTCCCACGCTTTTTTCTTCCCCCTTTTCTCCTCTTTTTCTTTCCTTCCTTTTATTTTTTCTTGTTACTTTTCTCTGGCTTCGTTCTTAGCGACACATCTCACGTTCGTCCAGAGTCATCGTGGACCTCGCAATTTCTCACGGTGATTCTCGTTGAAGGGCAGACACGACCCGACGAGAATCACCCAACGTCTTTCCTCAGAATTTCTAATCTAATTTCTGTCAAGTTTCTCGCGCGGCGAAATTTTCCCGTCGACTTGCGGACAGAAAGTTCGTCATCGCTTCCTATCCTCCTCGCTCCTCGAGTTCCGCGGCAGTTTTCGAACTTTATCGAGCGGCTTGAAAATTTAACTGATTCTCAGTGCGAAGACATATATCTGTTTATTTTTATTTGAAGAATCTCCCAAAAGGGAATATTATCGTCGATCATCGAAACGTATCACCGCATTATCCGTCGAATTGGCTTTCGCGTTACTTAAAATTCGAGTTCCTGATGATACGCGCCAGACGACGGCCAATTTATCAACGTAATCGAACCTGAAAATAATAACGTCGATTACCCTCGAACCCCGTTAAACATTGACGAGCCCGGACGCGGCGACACTTTCATCTCGTATTCCCATGTAATTCGTCGCCGCTCGAAATTCATAGATCCGAGGGTTCGCGGTATTTTATATTTATAATCGCGCTGCAGTATGCACCGGGGCGCGTGATGAAAGGGTGAATTAAAAAAAAAAAAAAAAAATGCTAGCAGCCAGACGACATCGGATTTTGAACGCGACGGTTTAAATTGGATATCGAGATCAGTTCGCGGGCTAACCCGATTTTCAAAATCAATTTGAGTCAGTCAGAGGACGAGTAACGACGTCAAAGATCGTGAGAAATTACATTAAACGCAGGATGAGGATGTTCTACATTTCGCATTAGCTTTCAAATATGTAGAAATAATCAGATTCTTCTCTCTATCTCTCGCAGAGTACATCCGTGTCCATTTACAGCAATGAAAGAACATGTGCGATCTGGTTCGAGATCGCACGACGAGCCTGAACCAGAACCATCACGTTCACGAAACACTGCGGAGCGGTTAATTTACACATTTCGAGCAAAGGATTTTCGCAGACACAGCTTCGTTCCTCTGGTCGATTTTCCTATTTGCGCCAATCGGCGGGGCCTATCTTCCAATCGCGTTGATTTGTACTCCAGGCCCTTTTAAATCGTTCGACGGATTAACTTAAAAGCTCCTTTACAGCCTGTGATTGTTGCACCAGCCTTCGCAACGTCGATTTCCGTGGCTCGCCCTGCGCGAGCTCGCAGCCACGGGACGAGAACTCGCGCAGGGGACGCTCGCGGTTCCCGAGAACGTTCCTCGATCGACCACGGTCGAAGTGGACCCGGAAGTGAGCAGAGTTGCTCTCGTAGAAAATTAGAAAATTCGTGTGGCTCGGTTATTCTCGAGGATCGTTCGAGGGGGCTCGATGAAAGAGTTAGACGAGTCTCTGTTGCGTGCATTTCACGGGAGGCAAACTACTGAATTATGACGCGACACCCCGAGGGACTCTTTCCCTTCGTTCGAGCAGTCTAGACGTTTTGATTTCGTAACGGGACCGCCTGTCTTTTGGATATTTAACCCGTTCGAGCGGTGGTTCCTCGCTTTACTAGAACGTCATCCTACGGAGATTTCGTAACGGTATGGATTTCCTGTATTTTATCGTTTTCGAACGACCCTATGCAGAGTACTGTAGAATACCATAGAGTTACTTGTGTAATACAATGTCGCAGAGGGTGGTGTTAACGAAATTTTAATATTCTCGTGATTCAGCCACTTCTGACGGTTTTTACCTGGTGCAAATTAGATTTTAATACCGGCCCATAAATTTCAGATTACTGTTCTGTCCGGACAACGTTGCACAGATAAAGACATGAAAAATGGTAGGGACGTAATGCTTGTTGCGACTCTATACTTTCATCCGGAGACGAATGAAGGGGCGGAAGGTTCAAAGAAAAGGATTTCCCATTGTTAGAGGGACAATTTTGCCAGCTTTCGTGGACGATGACAGAATGTTTGGTCCAGGAACTACTTCAACTCGCGTGAGAAAGGGACTGCTCGGACAAGTGTTTCTAAATCGCGCGGTTATCATAATGCGCTATCATTTTGCGTGTTTGTCGCGTAACGTTCGAATTTAACAATCGAGGGTAGCAGTTCGTCCTCGCGTTCATCGAGGCAATCGCGCTGCTGTTGGCTATTATCCTAGACGGGTGATTGGACCCTAATGTCGAGTAAAGTGCCGTCATTTTCCTGTGAAATCTCTCATCTGTCCGTCGCGTACCGTCATTCGATGCGATCGCTCTTTTAATGTCAGTCGTTGTGTAACAGGTATAAGTAGACGAAACATTCGTTGGAATTTGAAAGTTTTTCTTTAAGTTGTACGCGTGATCGAGGAGTGCTTCCCATTCGCGGGACGGTCGGTTTCTGTACGACGAGTGGATGATTCGACACGGATTGAAACGAATTTGAAAGTGCCTCCGATCGGATAGAAAACCCGACGAAGCGACAAGTGATTCCAGAAAGTTGTAGGATGCAATTTGACAGGAAGTGGTTTCGCGTATATCAAGCTGTCCAAAGACACGCGACGTGTCGTATGGAAACTCGCAGCGAATCAGAAATTCATCGGAAACTTTGCGCGGATTTATTACGACGTATTCTCGAGTCTTCGTTTCTCAATCTTCATTAAATCGAGCAACGAATCGTAAAGTTAGAAACAAATTAAATTATGGACTTCCCGCGAGACTTTCGCGGAGCTTATTTTACGGTTTATTAATCGCGCGAATAAAAGAATCAACAGAGACGAAAATTATGAAAAGATAGAAGAAACGATGGGTGCTCGAAGTTCCCAAAAAATTTCGCGATGGATCCATTCTGCGGCAAATCCAGTCATCCCGCGCTCCGAAAGAGCGCCTACACCCCTACCCCGCTCTTTCCATTTCCTCCTTCATCCGCCGCCCCTTCTCGTCTGCCAATTTTTTTTCCTTTTTGCTTTTTTTTTCGTAAGTACCATTCACATCGAGCGCGGCTCTAATTGGAGCGAATTCGCCTCGCGAGGGAGGGAATATCGGGAAAAAATTTTTTTCGCTTGGCCCTGTCGACAGTGATCTCCATGTACCATATGATCGATATCCCGTGGAAGTGTCTGATGCTGTGATTGGACGTAACAAAACAAAAAAAAAGGAAAAAGTAGAAAAAAGCGAAAGGAGAAGAAAGAAAGAGCGGACGTTTCGTGCTTGACGGCGAACGGGGAAGGGGAGGAAATAATTTAAAGAGAACGAGTGGGACAGGAAGCGTAACAGAGACAGACAGAAGGCAGGGAGAGACTATCGTCGAACGACGAATTAAATGACGTTTTCGTATTCAGTCGCGAGGACAGCCAGCACCCCGGAGATGAAAGAGACTCCACCCTCCTTTTTTCTTCCTCTCTATCTCGCTGTCTATACCACCCTCTTTCTTCCCTCTACGTTTGCTTCCACCCATATCTAGTTTCCTCTCTTTGTCCATCGTTTCGTTTCGATCTGGCAGTTCATCGTTCCATCGAGTGATCTATGTTACAGTTTACAGGGGATTTTGTTATTTAGCCGCGACCCCGTAAAGAGACACGCGCTTTGGACCGAGGCCATCGCCGACAGAGCACACCTATGAAATATCGCGCGCCCTCTTTTTCCAGCTCTCCACTTTCCCTGATCGTTCGCGATCTCTTTCGCGAGCAGGGGATGCACCCAGCTTTCCTTCTTCCCCTTCGTCCGCTCGCTTTTCCATTTGCAGGAACGGTTCGGGTGATTTCATTAAATAGCGCGAGCCACTTCGTAAGGAGCCAGCGTCTGCCCGTTGGTACGGTAACTCTTAAAGCACTTAAGCTCCGGAGCTTAAACTTGGCACAGAGATTCCTCGGACGAAGTATTTGTTTGGGATTAAATTCGGGTGAGATCCGCCCACGAGAGATGGGTACGGAGGTTGGATGAGCCGGTGAAGGCAATTATACCAGGCAAATTTTGTATCGCGTCTCCTCTCTGGCGCAGCCTGGCTACCTTTTTCCCTTCGAACCTCGCGTCGACGCTCGCCTTCTTACAATTTCCCGTGTTCTCGTTCGCTCGCTGGTACGGCGATGTATCATGTTTATCGATAATCGACCGCGGCGAGGAAAGACGGGAACAGGTAGCGCGAAATCGGTTTCCATTCCGTCGAAACACTTTCGCGAAACGTTTCGCGGATAAAATATGATTTCGAGAACCTGCGCGAGGTTGACTGTTTCTACGCTACCGAATTGTCGGCCGCGAAACCGCTCGATACGCTTCATGAATGGAACGCCGAGGGCAGCTTACGCGCGGCGTACGTCCCGTTTTTCCGGTTCTTTACGAACGTCTTATCGATCGTTCACGGTCTCGAAAGCGAACTCCCGGTTTCAGACTTTTCCACCGCTCGCTACGACGTCGGTACCAGCGGCAGAACGACGGTTTAATGTTGCGTGGCGAGCGAAATTTGCGAGCGTCGCGCGCGTGAATTTCGAACAATAGCGCGGCGAATGATACCGTTGGAAAAGTGTTCCCCGCATTGTCCAGCTGAAATACGATTCAGGACGATGACGGTGTTGGCAAATCGGATCCAAGTTTTTAACCCTGCGGATTATCGGAGCCGCGTCCCCGTTCGCGGTAACTCTATTAGCGCCACTTTTTCTCCCCCCAAGGGATTCCATCGCAAAAGGGCATTGTACGAGATTATACGGGATTATAACGAAACAGCGTACCGCGGAAGATCTGCAAGTGCTTTAAAAAGTGTCGAAAAAATCATTCGAAATGATTAATCAAAAATTCCGTCCGATTGAAACGGTGACGCTGGTGCATGCAAAATCACTGCGGCGCGAAGGGGTTAATACAGAACTGTGGTTTGTTAAGAGGCAGAGAAAAAAGCAAAAATGAGGGGGCGGGATGATCGAAATCCATACGTCTCCATTTATTATCCCTTGGCGAATTCGAAACGGCAGCGGAGAACTCGTCATTCACGCAACAATGACACCGGGGGAAACGGGGCTCGCGGTCCATTTAATACCGGAACGAAATTAAAATACAAAATTCGACCGCGATATGACGCGAACCTCCCTCGAAGCGAATAATGCGTATCGTATTATGAATCAGCAATGGCGATATTCATCCCACCCCCGGCGGCCGCCCCGAACGCGCGTCGATATTCATCTGTTTGTCTATCTGTGCAAAGTTTGCGCCCGGTCGCTCTTCCCATTTTCTCTGTACAACCCCGACGCGGGACTCGGCGCGCAAATAAATTACTGGTTGATAAATTAGAACCAACCACCCCTCCTGCCTCCCCCCGTGCCCTCCACAGCCCCCCTTTTTCAGTACACGTTACGAACAGTGTGTACAGGTGGAGTAGTCCGCGTACGTATCGCACAGTCGGTCTCTGCGTTCCACTTGCACGGGGCCAGAGCCATCGAATTGATTCGGGGGTGGCGCGTGCGGCCGCCGCGAATTAACGTAATGGACGATGGCGGGGCAGACGTTCAAAGCGGCCCTCGAAAATCCTGGCTGTCGCTCGATTTCTCCGTAAACAACGATTAAAAACGCCCCGCAGACAGGCTGGCCCGGTTTCAAGCTCGATCACCCAGGCTTTTTCAGAGCGATTCGCGGGGGGCGCGCGTGTGCACTTTCGTACGCGTAATTTGATTTTTTTACTCGCTGATTGCGCGCCCAGAAAAAGTGTAAGGGTAGAAAGGGAAATAATTGGGCGGTATCGAGCTGGGTTCACTCGCGATAGGACTGTTTGCGAGGTTAATTTTCAATTTAATGGATGTGGAGCAGAAATGGGAGAGGACGTCGAAGGTGAGTTTCATCAAGAATTTTGGTTGGATCGTGTACGTTTTGGAGGTTCGTGTAATTCGTACTTTCGTGAAACGAGTAAAAGGTATTCTGGTGTATAACAAGAAAAAAGTGTATCAATTAATTGGTGGAATTAAAACTGTATGAAAGCCGTATTCTATTGCAGATCGCGCATGAAACATCAGTATTCTCCGACTCGCTCGCGATATTAAATCTGCCCGCGAACAGTGAAAGGAATTCCATGCTTGAAACAGCAATCTCGTTGCTAAAAGCACACGCGTTATTTGATTATTCGTTGGTTGACCGTGCAAAGTGTTTGAACGATATTAATCCCGCCAT
Organism: Xylocopa sonorina; assembly: GCF_050948175.1. NCBI lineage: Eukaryota > Metazoa > Arthropoda > Insecta > Hymenoptera > Apidae > Xylocopa > Xylocopa sonorina. The sequence continues at coordinate 5,178,626 of NC_135197.1, read as the reverse complement.
TGCGTTTAATTGGAAATTGTTTATTCCGTAACTTTCGCGACGCCCCTTAAAAGTCGAGGCAGAAATTAATTTCCGCGAAAATTACGCTCGCCTCTTGGCAAATTACAATTTCGTCGATTTTAAACATTCTCGTCATTCGTTTCGCCTCTCGGTTCGCCGCTTTCGATATCGAGAGAAAGAGAGAGAGAGAGAGAGAGAGAGAGAGAGAGAGAGAGAGAGAGAGAGAGAGAGAGAGAGAGAGCTAGCTCCGTGTTGCAACTCGTCGCGCACAGAAACGGCAATCGTGAGAGAAATATCTGTAAAAAAGGGGAGCTCGAAACGCGAGACATCCCAAAGTACAAAATAGACGCGGGACCGTCGCATCGCGTCGCGTCGCGTCTACTTCCGTGGAAATCATTTCCGGAATGCGGGGGTCTTCAGACGATGCCTGCTCCGCTGGCAACGTTAAACGCGACGCGGCCCTTCGACGGCCGTTCGTTCCTCGATTGTAGCGTAAACATCGGTTGAAACGTTTCCCGGCAAGCAAGTCTCGTTTTTCTCGGTATGGACAAACCGCTTCTTTCAGTATGGTAACAGGTTCCATCGGCGAAGAGAGTTTCCTTTTGCGACGGGAGACGCGCCACGGCCTGGGGTAAACCGAGTTCACTGGCATCGACGAAAAGAACCGACGCAACAACGATCGCTACGCGGGACGTTATTTTCGTGAAAAAGTAAAGTTTCCCCGGATAATTGTCGCGTTAATTATGCAGTCGCTCGCGCGAGTGATACGAGTTTGTTTTTCAACCGATACCATCATTAGCTATTTCCATCTGATAGTGCATGTTAATGAACTGCAGCCGATGTGTGCTCGAACGAGCACCGTTCACTTCTGGAAAATTGCAGAATCTTGGAACGAGTTTCATTAATTATTTATCGGTGCCAATTACGTGGAAAGGTAGAAGACGTTCACTTTAGACCGTTTAGACGAAAAAATTAGAAGTCATCGAATCTCGCGACACTAGGGTCAGTCACATCGACCCCTCCAACGAATCGTAAATACACTGCAATATAATCTAGTGACACGACTCGCTTACCCTAGGGTGAAAAATAATTGGAATTAAAATTTCACCTCTTCGAGCAAATATCTCATATCCTCGTATCTCTCACCATCGAAACAATAAAAAAGAAAAACAAAACAAAAAAAATCAAGCCAACCGCAAACTAATCAGAAAAGCCAGCCTGCGAAAAACAAAAACGATGAAAAAAGAGATTTAATTTTGCCCGGGTTCAAAAAATTGCTTCCAATCTTCGACCACCGACGAGTCTATTTTTCCCGGACGCGTCCGTACACAACGGCACACGGCCATAGGACGGCGTGGATATCGGAAAGCCACGGGGATTATCTTTCGCTCGCGGCGTGTCGACGCGAGCTAAATAGTCCCCCGTAAGTGCTTTTCGAGGCTCAGTAATACGACTCGTTAATCGTGCCCGCCGCCGATTTGTCGCTCCTCCGCGCGGCTGCATACACGGCACGTACAAAACGAGCGCGATTACGCGTGCAACGGGGTACCGGGGCCAGATTTATCGGTCGGACGCAGCTCGCACGAGAAACGATCCCGTGAACGACACCCCTGGCGTGTTTACTTCAAGGGGACGCGGCCCCCGACTCCTCTTCGAGCCGAGGAAGCTTTCTCGATCGCCTGCTGAAAAAAGAACCGCCCCGGTTGTACCTGACTGCCGATTTATATCGTCGACGCGATTTCGCGGGGGATGGTTTTACTTGCTGGCCAGGTTGCGAGTTCCTCGAGTTTCACCTCCGCTGATGTTTCTTCGATACTTTTTACGGATGATCGAAGGTACTGGGGTGAATAATGCGTTGGTTCGTTCGAGAGTGTTCGTACTGATTTCATTCCAATCCCTTAATTACACTTCGAGATGTACACTTTCGTTTTATACGTCTTCGATTGATTTGTATCGCCCATAAAGTGTTCGTCGATGAATAACCAAGTAGCTGAATAAAAAAGAAAAAGAGAAACAGGAAGAGATGCTTTATTCGACAAATTAACTCATCCTGGTCGTTTAAAACATTGAACAACTCCCGAATTAAACGCTAAATCAAAATTCCATTAAGAGAACCTGTTTGGTCCTCGCGACATCGTAAGGAACGCGGCTAGCAGCGCGCGTGTCTCGCTAAAACCGAGGATCGCGAGGGGAAAAAACGAGCGGAGTCCCCGTGGCGAGGAAGAGGAACGAGACACGACCGCGTATCGTTCGATACGCGATCCATGAAAACGAGGAAACGCGGCCTGCACGGCTGACGTCGCGGAGCGTAACGCACGCATACCCACGCGGAGACGCGCCCGCCGCCGCTCGAGCGGGGTTTTAATCGAGGCGATTTGTCCTTTCGTCGGCGCGATCGCGATTACGGCTCGCTGCGAGAGAGATGCAGATTTATCGGCGGAATCCCGATCGCCGGAGAAACGAGCGACGGCCTCGTCTCCCGGAGCCACACCGCCTCCGCCGTCCGTCGACTTTCCTTTTTCATCTCGATCGCGTCCTGGCCTGGGCACCGCGCAGCGGGAGAAACCGGTTACCGCCGCGCGGAATTCCAGGCCCTCCTTCCGAGGCAAATCCTTCTACCGGTCCGAAAGCGGCCTTGTCGCGTTCCGTCCTCGGAATTCGTGTGTCCTCGCCGACCCATTTTCGATCCGGCACCCCTCCGTCGATTACGCGATACCCACACGTGGTACTCTACCAGCACTCGAGCACGACGAGCAAATAATCTCCTACTCTTTTCTTCTTTTGAATTAACATTTGAAGAATTAGCCGGATTTTACTCGACGTTGCGCTATCTGGAATTATTACATTATCCAAGCGTGGAGAACGATGCACGATCGACTCCATTGTCGCCAGAAATTGAGCCACTTTCGGCACAATACCTGCGAGTCTCCACTACGAAAAAACCATTTCAACGAATACCAGCTCTCCCTAACCTTAATTACACTCTTCCTCCTGATTCCCCTAGAAATCTGGGCGCTCATTACGTTCTCCAAAACTCACCCTCCCTCCGCGTGCACCCCATGAAAAAAAATAGCGAACGCGTGGGAGCCGGTGAAACGTAGCTTGGAAAAAATCACGGGGCTGCTTTAATTCGATCGGGGTACGTCCAGTAATTCGGTCGAAAAAATGATTTTAATCGGGAACCGGTGACCCGTGCGAGCCCGGATCCCACGGGAGCGGAACAACTCCTACCCTGCCGGTCGGGCCGCCTGCCTGGGAGAAATCAATAGGCCGCCATGGATCCCGGAGTTAATTAAATTTCATTCAGATTTTTCGAATTATCCGGTGGCGCGCCGCTACACGCCGGCTGACACGATTTCCACGGTGGACCGCGCCAGGCCAGCGCCATTACCGAAACACAACACGCGTCACCGTGGAATTCGTTATACAGCGCACGTTCCCGGCCGCGATATCCACCGCCATCCCCCGCCCGCTTTTTAATTGCGTTACGCCCGCAAAGTGTTTTTCACGCGGCCAATCCAACGACCGGACACGGCCCAACTTTCGCGTGCCGCGGTTTCTTTGTCCGCGCCCGTTCCTCCTTGCGTTCGATCGTCACTTTTCGGGGGCTGAAACGAGCGTGGGAAGCGCGGCATTCAAATCAGAGCCACTGTAATACCAGCCTGGTAGCACGGCGGAATACTTCAGCTCTACTTCGTTACGTTTACGCGTCTCTCTGCCTCCCTGCACGAACGCAGTTGCATTTTTGCGCATAATTGCAGTCTCGAAGCGCTGTCGCAGTTGCGAACTACAATCGTATCTACTCGTTTAGTAACGGAACTTCGTACTTCGACTTGTAACAGTTGGTAACTGTCTCTCGTTGCAGGGGTTTCAGACATCTCGATCGAGGAGCACGCGGTGATCGTTAATCTCGTCGAGTCCTGGAAACATTTATATTAAATCGTACTTCTCGATCCTCGTTTCGTAAAAGGGAAAAGGAGATTTCCTGGATGACGCCAGTACCTCATTTTTCCTCGACGTAACCACCGCGTGAAATATATAATCTTGGTGACGAACATTGTTAACGGCGATCCATTAAACAATCTCGCATAACCGTGCGCCCTGACAAATGGACGGTTGCGGTATCTCGGCCCGGAAACAAATCATGTTTCCGGCGTAGAAAAATCGCGCGCACCGGCACCGCTCCGATCCGATTCCAGTCAGCGAAGTCGATACGAACGCGCGCGGTGTTTACTATAAATTGCGTCATGAATCAAGAGGAAACGGGTCGGTGTGAGAAACTGCATGGAAGACTGCCGCGTTTGCATAATTCTCGACTCCCACTCGACGCGTTCCATCTAATGTACCGGGCTGGCAAGGGAGCTGAAGAAACCCGCAGCGTGGTCCGTGGCGGTCGAATAAATTATTCGAGCCGACCGATTTCTTAGAAATTAGTTTTTATCCGCCGCGAAGGCAGCCTCGGAGAAGAAAATCGTTTCCTGCGCGCCTCCGTGACGGGACACGGGTGTCACGGTTTGACGGGCACACGCGTAACGCGCCGCACGATCGCGAGGCGGGGTGTTTCCTCTCTCAGATCTTATCCGAGCTATTCAGAGAGTCGTGATTTGTCACGGGACAGCTCGAGTTCCGCGGCTGAAACTCGAAAGATCGCGATCGATTTTCTCGCCTGGCTCGATTCCACGCGAATCGATTCAACTCCGCTCCGGACGCGGCGCGCCCGTTTTGCAACCCCGCGCGATCGTTGGACCCGCGCGCCACGGTTCATAAGCGGAGGTTCGGTCCGGTAAATGTTTGCCAACCGGATAGGAATTAAACCGCGTGCGGCGGGACAGACTCGCGTAACGACGCGCGAAACGGCATAAATTAAGACGACGAGCCCGAGGTGTCGAACTGCTGGCCGGTTCGCGCCGCTTGCGACACGCGCCTGTCGCTGGTAATGACACTTAATATCGAGCCCGTGTCGCTGGACACGATGTTTTAATGGGAAATGTTTCCATTCCCGTTCGAAAGGAATTATAGACTGTACGCGGTATTAAATTATGTTTTTATCTTTCCGCCTAGTGAATAGAATGAACCAGTCCATTAGCAAGATTGCACTAAAACGGCCCTTTTTATTTAAACGCAAGAAGTGTTTGCGTATACAACATTACCAGGCTGCCGAACGGAAATTATGTAAAGAAAATTTGTGTTCGCTTGCCAGTGGGACGAGAATTTTTACGTAATGTCTTCCACCTGTCAGGCCCGAAACGACGGAAAAAAGGGGAAATGTACCGTGACCGAACTGTCCGATGATCACGCATAAACGTGGACGTGAGAAATCGGTCAACTGGCGCGCAACGATGAAACGCGATTGCGAGCAGCAGCTAAACGCTGACAAGGGAGAACGTAATTGTCTTGGGCAACGAAAGCGTCCGCGGGACAATCGCGGGACGCCCTTTAAAGAGCTCTTTAAATTTAAGAACGGAATAAGAACAGTTTACGCGCACGCGTTTTGATATCGCATTGTTCTCGATTTACAATCTTTTGTGCGTTCTAACAATCGCGCGCCACGGCTGCACCGATAGCGCAACGGCGATATTATTCAATTGTTTATCGCGCGGCGTTCGCCGGGCACATTGGAACGCTTCGTTTAGTTTATCTGGTTTTATTGTGCCTCTGACAATGCCACGGACCGTTCCGACTCATTAGTCAACCCGCGGCGAGATTGTTGAAACATTTTGACCGGTTGCTCCGCGGCACGCCGCGCCGTAGAATTTCAATAAAGGCGCAACAATTCACCGGCTATGCGGATCTTTTAATTTTCAGATTCCGCGCGGGATTGTTGCGATTCTTCGCGCGTAATAAGCATCCACGGGGATGCGCGAAAGGGCCGCCCGTAGGTTCCCACTAAATACACGGGGAGTAATTAGAATTGACGATCGAAGGGAAACATTTTCTTACTTTCACGGTGCGGCAGCGGGTGCACAGTAGTTGCAACGAACGCACGAGTTTTCTTGTTATCAGAATCTAAGGTACGCGAAATTAACTTTCCGTTCGCTGCTCGAGCGGAAAGGATGGTTGGGAACGAAAATGCAATCGCCGTTTCTTAAATGTTAACAATAAAAACTTCATTTCTCTCCACGAACCACGCAACACCACGTTCTGAACTGGCTACGTTACTCGACTGTCTACACAAGAAAGCCAACCTGGAAAATCCGATCGTATCCCCCAATATCTTACCCCCATCCAGAAGCAACTTTCACCAGGTAAAAGATCTCGATACGAAGTCTCGCGAACGCGATAACGCGGATCCTGTCGAAGCTGGGACGAGCGAGAACTGCTCCTGATGGAACAACGTCACCCGGGACCAGGCGTTAAAAAAGCAATTTGTATGTCACAGGCGGTAATTGTTTGCCGCGCGACGACCGCGGGGAATTCTGGCACCGCGTGAAAGTTCGTCCTCGCCAAGTATGAGCGAAATACGCGTGTGCCTCTCTGTCCTCGCGCGTCCTTTCCACCTTTCCTCCCGTGCGCGCTTTCGGCGCGCCGCGGATCGGTACTTATATGTCCACGAACGCGTGACACACGGCCGATCCGGAGAACTGGAGAACGTTCCACCGTTGCGACCGTGGCAGCGACCTGGTGTACTGTCGTTCTCGCAACAGAATGCGACAGCTTCTCGTTGGGAACGCGCTCGAAACGTTTCAAAGGTTTCTAAGATGTCTGCCGCTATTTTTTCTATCTCTACTCTTCTTGTTTTTTTTTTCTTCGTTTATCTTTCAAACGAAGCTGAAACGTCTCGTTAAAAAGTTGAAACGAACAAGTTCCAAGTACTCGGTACAAACGAGCAGCTAATTCGATGTTCTATCGATTGAGTTACCTGTCAATCTTACGGTCGGTTAGCGTGGCTATTAAATGATTAACGAACGCAACGCAATCTGATCAGCTGTTTATCGAACAGAAATATGAAAGTGCACGCTGGTCGATTCCCTACCTACGCGGTGGACTTGCGTCACTCGTACCTCCGGGAAAATCGTGAATAGAAAGAACGCCGTGCCGCATAAACCAGAACGACAATCCAGCATTCCTCAACGTACGAACGAGTTGAATAAATCCAAAGAACGCGACAATCTGGCGCGTAAATCAGTGGAATTGATTCGCGGAAAAAGCTCCCTGACCGGGGCGAGCGCGATCGCAGGGGGTATCTTCGAAAACACAATCAACCGACCAGGAGGAGGGGTGCGGTGGCTCGATTGGATGCGCCAATCTGTCCCATATCGCGGCCACTTTTAATCAAACCGATGCAACGGTGCCCGCAAAACGGTGAACGGAGAGCCGGCAGTGTCCACAGGTCGATCGAGATCGATCGACGCTGGAGCGGATCGATCCGCCGCTGAATAAAATCTTGCTTTGGACAAAGGCTACGTGCCGTTTTTAAAATGCCACCATGACGCGCGCATCTCGATGCGTGCGTGGCTTGCAACTCGTCTCATTCCGTTTACTTTACTCTAAGCCTTGAGTACGAGCGTTTGTATTTGAACCTCGTAGGGAGGATAATAAATTGTGGCGCCTCAGCAGATCAACGCAATTAACCGGAGGTATATTTGTACGATGTAATTTTAACTTGTCTCCGACAAGTGGAAAAAGGCGCGTTTAGAGACCTTGACGGACGCCACGAACGAAAGTAGGCTGGAAACGAGAACGATCGCGAGCGATCGTCGGCGCCGCTCTGGAAAATCGGTCGGAAAAAGAAACGCGCGGTTGCTCAACGTACCCGGCGCCGACTGTCGCGTTCGCTCGCGTTTTTATTGTTATTTCAGAGACATTTGTATTCTTGGTAGTACGTGGAAAATTTTTCAACGCGGTATTATCATTATCGCTGCTACGAAATAGTGCTCGTTCTAGAAACTGCTGCTTCCGCCGCGCAACTCGAAGACACCCTGAATAGCTCGGCAATTTCGAACATTATCCAACGTCTCTCGCGTGCGTTCTCGCGCGGAGCCGGTATCTTCCGGCGCGATCCAAGAAACCTCACTGCCGATCATCAACCACCGCGGCAACCCCCCGCGGAAATAAATCAAACGGCAGTTTCCGCAGGATCACCGCGCGGATTCATCCAGGCGGTGGCCGCAAGAAAAACGCGAACAAATTCCCGGCGCAAGAAACGACACGCAATTTACCTCTCGCCGCGATCATGTCCCCAGCAATCTGTGCCGCCCCCGTCGCGCGCTGCCACACCGCAAGCACGCGCGTGTTTCGCAAGAAGAAGCGACATTACCATTCCTACCTTCCAACGCGAGCCGTTGGGGGCCATTAAAAAATTCCAGCCACTTCGACGAGACAGAGGCAGAGAGAGAGAGAGAGAGAGAAAGAAGACCGGCGGTGGAGCGATCCACGACACTGGATACCCGCGAGTTTCGATTCTGCCCCCGATAAACGTCGACTGGGCCCGCGGAGGAGCCGAGCGTGTACGCGCGAGACCCGCGCCGCGTCTCGTATATGTATAAATAATCGAGCGTCGCGCCTGGAACGTCTGGAACCGCGCGGCTGTTTTTCCTCATGCATTATTCAAGATCGGTATGAGTGACGCGCGATCTCCGGGGGAATCGCGCGGCCGAGCACCCGGGAGCCCATTATATCCGCCCCCGTCGTAGTCCACCGGAAGCCACAGGCGACCTGTACGCGCGCTGGACACGAATGTCGTTCCCTTTTTCTATTTCTTCCGTTCACGTACGACGAACGCGGGTAAGCACGGTGTAAACGTCTCTCCGTTAAGTCTCCGTAGTCTTCCACCGTGAGACGCGCGGAGGGGCAAAGTTCGCAGCGTTGGATTCGAGCTTTTTCTTCTCCCTCGTAAACGTTACGTTAAACATCGTTGGTTAAATATTGTCTACGATTCGAGGACGGACGATCGATGGGTATCGCGCGATTGCGGGCGTATTCCACGCGCGCGGCCATCTGCCTCTGGAAATTGGACGGACGGAGAAGGGGAAGACGCGGGGAACATTGGAATGGAGGAAAGAACGTTGAAGTGGCGGTGAAAAACGGTGAAATAGCCCCGCGCGCGATAGCACGCGAACACGATCTGCGAGCAATTACGCGAACAGTTCGATCCGCAATTATCCGTATTGCTTTCAGCGTTCGCGGATACGCTGGATCGCTGTTTCGATTTCCGCGCGGGCACCGGAAAACTGTTGGCTTCTGTCTTGTTCCACCTCCCCCATCCCTGGCTGGCTGTCTCTGTTTCTTCTGGTTTTTGTACGCGCCGTTCAACCGCGGCAATAGCAAATTGGACCCTGTCTGCTGGCGTTGCATCCGCGCGCAACCCCCCGGGGAATCGACGCCTCTGCCCGCCTCTTTATTTCCACCGACGGTTCTCCTTAGTTTCCCTCGCGCCACGCGCGTATTATTTAAATTTCCACTCGCGTTCGACACCCCTCCGCCCAACCGCGTCGAATTCAACCGGATATCGCGCTATCCGTCTGTTCTTTTCTCGGCTCCTCGACGCTCCCCACGATTTTTCGCTGTTTCGCCCGTGTTTCGATACACTGACGGGAAACAGAAGCTCGATTTGCCGTGGATGGATGCAAGAGAACGCAGGGTGATTCAGACAAACGTCAAATTGGAATGTGTCATCTTAACTCTGGTCTGGGTGTGATTTACTAATCGTTCGAACTACAAGAGTCACGTACGAGAAGACAGCTTCTATCTTAAAGGAAAATTCGCGAGATGTCTTCTAAAAATCTCGCAAATTGTACGATAAGTCGCGATCCACGAAACAGATCAGCAGGCAAAGCGACGATGATAACTCTTAATCGCAACTCAGCCCTGGATACCATCTCGTGTGGCCGTAAAAGGACAACGAAGCTTCGCCGGAAATCGATCGAAGATAAAGATCGGAGAAGAATGAGAAAGAGAGAGAGAGAGAGGCCATCCTCCACGGATCGCCACGCAAGATCGCCTGGAAGCCCCTCGTCGTATTTTCTCCGGACGTTCGCAGCCGCGTTTCCGCCAGCGTTATTCGGCGCGATAGCAAATTGGAGTCGACTCGTATTCACGGCCGGCGCGCGGTTGACGTACGATCTCTCTTGGGGAAACCGCGTGGGTGGAGTTCAGCCGGTTGTGTTCCTTATTTTTACCGGAACCCGGCTGTTCCCGTTTCCCTCCGCGCCTCGCGCCGCGACACGCTTTTCTTCCGCGAACCGTGTCGTGCCTAGCGGAATGGCGGAAAGAAAGCGAGACAGGGAGAGAGAAAGAGAGAGAGAGAGAGCCATTAAAAACGACATCCAGCGGCACGTCAGACGAAGGAATTCCAGCCATGCGAATTTTACAATTTCCGTCTTCTTCGCGAGAATCCCGATGTTATCGTTAACGGTACTAAATCATTTTTCTTTCACACGTCTTCGTTGATTTTTCAGAATGCGTCGCGCACGCTTTTCGATGGAAAGGAATATCAAATTATTTACACCTCGCCACTTAGTCAAGCTATTAAATTCGCCGCGATCAACAGTCTCGAAACGATAGAACAACGCGTCTACCCGCTCCGCGTATCAATTGAAACTGTACTTTAACCTCGGAGCAACCCAGACTAAAACCAGCCAAGAATCCCCAGGCCACACTCAGCGATGCTGCGAGGCCCTAGCAATCTCCCAGCCCATTTGCACACAATCTCCCTGTAACCAGGCACGTTAGCCATCCTTCTCCTAAAATTAACCCTTCACCATCCTCATAACCGTCCCTACAAACAACTCTAGTTTATCGCGGCAGGTAACGCGTTCCCGTATCCGCTCGCGGTCGCAGCCGCGGCGAGTCGCGCCGCCCCGTGCGCGGCCCAGCCGGACAGATCCGACACCTCCGCAATTTACACCGCCACGGCTGTTGTCCGCCTTTCACGGTCGCCGTAAATAGCTGAGAAGTAGCCGTCGAGCGGCCCCCTCGTAAATTCGGAAGTGGGTCTTGGGTGGAAAAACTGGGGGAAGAAAACGATGGAAAAAGAGGAGGAAGGACGAGGCGGCGGGTAGTTGCGGTTTTCGCGACTCGAGACGCGAGGTTAAGCCAGGTCAGGCCGAGGCGTTCGTACTCGCCAACAGAGTCCAGTGCCCTGAGAACCGTTCCGGCCGATAAACCACCTCCTCCCTTCGGCCGGCTCGCGAGGATTCGACGCGGATACACGTCGCGGAGGTTACGCCGGGTCAACCGAAACGCCGGACACGATGCGGCGGACGCACGCGAGAACAGCCGTCGCTCGTTTGCTTCTTCGATTCCTCTGCTGTCCGAGGAATTCGTCTGCCCCCTGACTCGAGCGACGACGTTAAATCCGTCGAACGTTTGTCTCTCTATTTTTTTTCGTCCATGGGAATCCTTCTTTCGAAAAAGACTTCGAGGGATTTGGTTGGATGGATCGAGATCGTCGGGAGCGATAAGTTTTCAGCAGCTGGAGGGATCAGCGATGAACGGCGCTGGGTTTCGGGGTAGGCGCGAAGAGGGACGAGATTAATTGATTGCAGGATCGTTGATTGCGCGACAGAAGGGGAGGAGGTCTACAATTGCGATTCGTGTAACTTACGTGGATTGAAATGAATATTTGGTACGCCTCTATAGGGTAACAGCGTCAGCGAAATTTGTTACAACTCTGTAAAAATAGAGAGGAGGAGGATGAGGATCTCAATCATTTTAAAAACTCACCAACGATCGTGAAAAAGCGTGGCTGTTTTCGCTCTTGGTGAAAAAAAACAGGGAGGATCCCCTCGCGTTTCGCGTGTACAACCCCGAAGCGAACCGTGAACCGCAACGCGCGGCCGAAAAACCAGCACTCCGAGCGGAGATTCTCGCGGAGATCGTATCAGAAACGCATCGAGCCTCCCCGCGTTATTCGAGGGAGTACCTCTTTCGCCGTCTCTCGAAAATGTAGGCGGCGGCGGGTTCCTGTTCGCATCCGAGAGGAAACCGGTCGTATTATTTAATGGCCAGGGACGAGAGGGTCCCGTCGCCCCGCTGCCTACGGAGATGAATATTGCGCATTGTAGTGGCCGCGATAAAATCGAAGGGGAATGCGGAAAAACTGCGCGTTTCCATCTAGCGCGTTCCGCGAGTTCCGAACCGCATTGCGGCCAGCCTCGCTGCGAGACGGACGGCCGATATGCGAGCAAGAAATAAAATTGAATTTCGCTAGGGGGCGGCACGGGGACACGTCAGGGAAACGATGTTACCGCCGCTGCTCACGCCTCTCCGCTTCGCCCCTCTATTTCTCTATCTCTCGATTTCTCTTCTAAGCTTCTTTTTTCACCCCTACACCGTCATTCGGTACTCGTTTCTACCCCGTGTTACGCTTTACTCGCAGACGTTTCGCCGATTATTTTCATCGTTTCATTTCGTTCTCGCTTTAAGAATCATCTCGTACGTAGCCCACTGGTTATTTCGCGAATCCGTGCAATCCCGTTTTATTTTAGCGTGCACAGTTATTTCGCGTTCCATCGCTGTTCGTTACTTCAAATTGCGCGCCGGCTAGTATCTGTGCGTAATAAATTAATCAATCGATCAATCTCGTCCCCCTCGCGGTTCTCCGTCCGCCTCTCGTTTCGCCGTTCCCTCTGCCCGCCGTGTTCCTCACAGTTTCCCTCGCGCACCGGTGAACGGGCGAGAGGCGAATATTCGTCGAAATGAAATTCGGTTCCCGGATAAATCCGCTTGTCTGAAATCAATCGCGAGCCACATCGCATTACAAGGGTCGCCACGGAAAATGGCTCTCGAGATTTTAAGAGACTGCCGGAATTGCGTTCCCCGGAGGAACGCGCCCGCCCATTCGGGAGGGAATAGGAATTTGGAAAATGCTCGACGCTCGCGCAACGTCGAAGCGGCATCGTGAAACTTTCCGCTGGCCCCTCCCGTTGAAACAAAGGCGAATTTCATCCGACCGCCCAGCGATGGGAAACGATGGGTCGCGGACGATGAAATTCGATTTTTCCGGTAATCGATGCGGTTCACGCCTCTCCTCTGTGTCCTGCGATAAAAGGACGCGGGTCGTCCGGGTCGTGATGGCGGATGAAAAGCGTCGAAACGAGGAAATCGCGAGAGGTAAATCCGAAACAACGCCGTAGAAGGGTAGAAAGGGTAGAAAGCCTGGTCTTGAGTGGCAGAAAAATCGAAATGGGAGATCCGCAGAAACGATTGCTACGACACTTGCCGCGTTGTAAGAAACGTTAGGGGCGGCGGTGAGGTTTTACGCCTCACCGAGCAATTCGCGTCGACCGCGTAGAATTTCCCCAGTGTCACCGGGTTACCACGGCCAACGAAAGCAAGAACCCGCGTGGCGAGGCGCGCGGAAATTGCACGGAGAATATTGCGAGGACGGTTCGAGAACGTGGCGAGAAGAGACCTCGCGCGGTGAACGGTCCCGGCTAGTCGCGAGAACGCTGGGAAGAGACCCGACACGCGCGTGTCCGCGTGAATACTAATCACCTTGAACGTTCGATGGACGTTACACCCGCGGAAAATTGCCGCGCGAGAGATTTTTGTATGTTTAATTATGCAAATGTGCTTTGATACCGGCGTGGGAATGTATCAAGAGCACGGGTGGTACGATGTTCAATTAGATCGAGTAATATTATATCCCGTTCGGACGAGGAGGGGTTGGAAAATCGGACGACGTTTGCATTAGGGGAAATTAAAGTTTCGTATCGATTGCAATCCTGCGGAAGTGCGTTCATTTCGTAATGAGAGTCGTATATAATCAGAGCGCAAGTACTAATTGTGGGAATATCGAAACACCGTTTCAGGGGGTGTAAGCAAATTTTCCGCAGTAAGAGGCATCATTTGCGCTGGACAGTTTTAATAACTGAAAAAGCGAGGTGAAATAAAAATTCTAACCACTAGGAGCGAATACGTTTCTTTTCTCGCCGACGAGCCTTCGTCGTCCGTCGGCTTCTGCGTGGAATCGTCTCCGGGACGGGTGCAATCCCGGAAACGGGCTATCGACGCGCGAAACTGTCGTACTTGAACGCATCTGTCGCGTTCTTAAATTCTCTGCTTCCCAGGAAGGGCACAGCCGGGAGGAAAAAACGTCCTGCGGCATGCGCCGCATAAATCTTGGCTTTATCGTGGATCTATGCTTATGCCACGAGATCCTTCGGGCGAGCCATTTGCGTGTTAAATAAATTACGTATTCGTGTTATATATACCTCCTATACCATAAACCTGCCGTCCGATACCATTTTTCGAACTCGTCCGAACGGTTCGGAGTAAATTACCCGCAATTAAAGTCACATTTCGCAGCAGCAATGAATGTTAAACGCCAACCGCCTTCACTCGTTATTAATTTAACCGTAACACTTTTATCGTGGCTCGGTCGAGCGTTATACGACGATCAAGATGATCGATTCACGATTCGATCGCTCTGTCGCTGGTGCACGTCCTAGCGGCGTGCATTCGTAAAACAGCATCGAACGAGTCGCCTCGAAACGCAATACACCATAGGATAATAGCACAATCGTCGGAACAAGCTATATTTTCGCAACGCTGATCGTAACATCCGAGGAGGAATAAAAAGCGTGATCTCTCTCGGTCGACGATTCCGGTAAATGCTTTCCACTCCGGTTTCTTTTCCAACGAGCCACCACCAGAGCGTAGAGAAAAGCGGGGACGGGGCGGGGTGGGGCAGGCGCAGAGAGGAAAAGGGAAGCACTCCATTCCTTTCCACGTTGGGGAGGGATTCGTTTCTCTTTTCCACGGGAAACTCTATCCCGGGAAAGATTGTATTCGCTCGCGGAAAATTCAACGCGATGACAGAAAATTTCCCAGCGAGAGAGGGAGAGAGAGAGAGAGAGTGACAGGAGGGGCGGTGGGCTCTTCGCAAATTACGTTATTCGCGTTTGAGGCGAAGTGCTTCGCGTTGTAAGAGCTTCAACAAATATTCCAGTAGCAATATCAGCCTATTCTGTCTCTCCTTCTCCCACGCCCCCGCGTCCCCCGTTAATCCTGGTTGGACTCGTGAATTCCTGCATGCCGGGCTCCCAGAGGGTCTCCCGTAGAAATTATGAACGAGACGAGAATGTTCGTCGAGCGCTCCGACACGAACGCCTGTCTCGTCTCCTCTGCTAGCTCGGCTCGCCCTCTTCGTCGTTTGATTCCTACGTCCCACTCTCGCTTCTTCCCTTGGCGCACGGTTTCCCTATTGCCTACCAATTCGCGAAAGTAACCGGCAATTCTTCTCTCTCCTTCTCCCGACGCGTTCGTCAGAGAATTGTTTCTAATCGCGCTCGAGTCTGCGTTTATCCGAACGCTCGAAAAAACCGCAGGAGAACTCGCGCTAGAAATGAAACACTTCCCGCGGCGGTCTGAATCGTACCATCCCGTAGAGCAGAGGCGAAGTATTCGGAAGAAAATCGTCGTCGTCGATTTCCGATCGGCGCGTCTCGTTTTCTCGTCCGGCGTCGAACACGTCGGGGATCTATGCACAAAAGTGTCTAACGGGCGAGACAATGCGACGGGGCCCGGCGGAAGGGGCTCGCGAGCAGACGCCGTGGAGCGAACCGCAACAAAAGGCACGGGAAAGAAGACAATGCGTGGCGGAATGGCTGGAAGAAAGCCCGGAGGAGAGGAGAGGAGCTTTCCCCAGAGAGCAAACAACCCGTCGACCGAGCGACGCACGCGGCGGTGGTAAAGGGGTAGAACGGGCCGACGATCCACCCCCTTTATCGCGCGTTTTCAATCATCCACCGAAATCCGGCCGCTTCCGGTGCACGGTTTTGGTGGCTCGCGCGAACCAACCGAGTCAATCCGTGCCGCCTTTCATTTTCCCTTCCGGCAGAGATCGTTCCAACGGCCAAGCTAGCTAAATATCGACCAGCCTGCGAACGGTTCGCGAGATCTCGACCAGAGGCATCGAGGATGCTCTTCTTCGTTCGAAAGCATCGGAGCCTGTCGCGGGGACGATGGAGAAGGGCGAGCGCAGCGGGAGGGTGCCGGCTGAGACCGGAAAAAGAAACGGAAGACGGGAAATAAGAAGCGAGCGAAGGAAAGCGAAGAAAGGGGAAGAGCGGGAGAGACGGGCGGTTATAACAGACAGATAGAGATGGATAGAGAGGGAGAGGGGAGAGAGAAGAAGGGGTGGTTTCGAGGAGAGAAATGGAGGCGTCTGGTTCGACACGCTGAGTGCACGGGTATTTCGAAAATCCGATAAATCTCGTCTTCTCCATCCCTCCCGTACCCTCCTACCCCTCTTTCTCTCCGCAGCCATACAACATCGACCGACCGAGCGATGAAATTTCCTCGTCGTCCCAATCTCTAGTTATTCCCAGAGCATTCTGTGTACCCGATATCCCCGAGCTTTCCACCCTGGAACCTCTTCTCGCTCGCCACCCTCCGAGCGTCCTTCCAAACCTAAGCCTCCTCTCTCCATCGGCCCCCTTGGCCCTCCTCTTCTCCCCTTTCGCCGTCCCGCGATCTCCCTCCAGTTGCACCGCGTCGCACCCCGCAACCCCGTCGATCGCCGCGCTGAGACACGATTTAGCTGCATCGACTGGAGAACCGGCTAATAGACGTCGAGGAAACGGGCTACCGTTAGGTCAAACGATTTCCACCGCCGCGGGACGGGGGCTGTAAGGTTCTCGAGGTATGGCCGACGATTCGTTTCGAGACTCGCGAAACGACGTTTTGAGGGGTTTATGGGCTGGTGGCGGTTGCCGTTTGAGGGATGCGGGAATCGATTGCTAGGAGTGGAGTGGGCTGGGCTGGGTCTTGTGGTTGTTCGAAGGCTATCTGCTAGCAGACATTTCTTTCCCTGGATATGTTCATTTTTTAAAGTTCAAGTTTCGATTATTAACGTTGAGAGACTGTTCATTAATGTAGTAATAACTGGGACGAAGGTAAAAGGGTATACGATGTACGGTATCGTCGAGAAATAGGAAACAGTGAAACGACGAAGATAACGATCCCAGAGAACACGGGAAATATTTGATCTTCTGCAAATAATTGTTCTACGACTGTGAGGTCTTTTGTTAGTAGAAATCGTTTGTGGAAGGAATCTCTTCGCTTTGTTCATCGATAAATGCTAGCTTGTTAACAAAATCTGAACAAAACTCAATAGACACGATAATATCTTGAGAGTTATGAGAAAATTCTGGTCGAAACATTCACTTTGATAAAATCATTCTCGATCCCTTGATATTTCAAAGCACAAACGAATATGAAACCTCTCTCCATGGAAGTTAGAAGGAAATTTCGAGGAACTCCTAAAAGAAGCTTTATAAAAGGGGATTCTTAAGAGTTCCAAAATATAATTTAATCCGCTGAACGAAGCATAAAAAGAGGCGTAAAATAAAATTTTCCGAAAAACGTAAAAGATGCTCTCCGCCATCGCGACAAAGCGTAACTGCTCTAGAAATAACGCAAGTTCCCCGCTAAAAAAAAAGAAGATATGAAAGAGGGGCGGAATAAAATGTCGCTGTAAGATCTTGACTAGCTGCACGAGATTTCGACGGAATCGAGGGCAATTCGTAGCCGGGTAACAGGATAAGAGACACGGGCCGTTGAAAATAACCATCGAGGCTCCTCTCTCGCTGGGAACAACCGCTTCGCTTTGATCAATAATCTCGGCCGCCGTTTCATGTACATGCACCGGGCGTTCTCTAAGAAAAATCGTTCATCGATAAACGCGGTGGCTGTCGCGGGGATAAAGAACGGGCGACGGGTCGTTGCGGAGGGTCGCGCGAGTATCTGCTACGTGTCCAGGGTAACAAACAATTGCGCTGTTGCATCAACGATAATAGAATCCGGGGCGGAACGACGTCGGATAACGATCACGCGACAGCGATACACCGATTTACAGCTCGGACCGACACGATCCTCTTTCATCGACGCGGAAAAGCAGAGAGAAGCCAAGAGAGAGAGGGAGAGAGAGAGAGTGCTCGTTTAATAGAGAACCGAGGAAGCGAGACGAGGAGGGCCGAATTGCCACCGGGAAGAAAGCAACCAGAAGACCGATGGCGAACGATCCACACGATCTATCGGATCTCCGAGACCACGGTGGTCTCTCTACGATGGCGCAAACTCTCCAGTCGGTAGGATCACGATCTCTTTTTTTTTTAACCTCATCGCCTCTTTGTTTAGTCTGGAATTCGATCGGCCGAAAATTTGAAATCTGATAGGAAGTCTTCTAGTTCTCTTCTTTTTTTCTGGAGATTTTTTTCTGGTGAACTCGAGGATGTATCGGATGAAGCGAAAAGTGAGACGCGAGAAGGGAGTGGAGTGTCTCTGGTTCTAATCAAAGAACCAGATGAAAGGATTAATCGCCCAAGGCGTACAATGTTTTTCAATATTTATAGCAATGATTTGTATTTTCTCGTTGTAAAATTGCTAAACTATTGCAACTTCGTAAGAGAATGAATCGTTTTCACGGACGATCCATTCGCTCCGCAAATAGAGAGTAACAAACAGTATAACACTGAACTAACACTGCAAAAATGGGGTCTGAAAAAACACAGATGGGTACGTAACCGAGACAAGGCTACAAGCTTCGCAAACAAGAGGAATTAATATCCAACAAATGGTACAACCAGAACTGTGTATCAAAGCGAATAACAAACAAACAGAAAACATAGAGAGGTAAGGAAAAGGAACAATAACAACAACCCCGCCATTCTCGCGTATTCCTCTGGAAAGGCATTAAAAAATCATTCCACCTATCGAATCGTACCAACGGAACACCCTTTCACCACGCTCGCAGGGATCGTCGATGAAAAGCGAAAAGGAGCAAGCGTTGGAACGCGAGCAAAAGTAGAAACCGATTCGCCAGGTCGTTTTCGATTCTACCTAATTGCAAACCCCTCTCTCTTCTCTCTCTCTCTCTCTCTCTCCTCCATGTATGCATCGTCCACGATATCTCCTGCTGGCGATTCCCCGCGGTCAAATGGCGTTGAACAGCGAAACCGCTCATCGTCCGACTCTTTGGTCGGTCGTTTAAAATAGTTCCGAGGTACGCAGATCGGCGATACGATCGACGAGAGACGAGGACGGTTAAAAAGGCGAACGGAGAAGGAAAAATATTATACGACTGGGCCGTGGCGATCGAAGTCGCGTCGGATGGGGCGAGTTAACAAGCGGGGTGAACACAACGGGCGGATCGAGAAAATGAACCGTGAGAGTTCGATCCGTCGACAGGACAGGAGGGTCGCGCGAACAGCGGAATCCTATTCGAGGTAAACCGTCCGTGCGTTTTCTCGAGATCCAGGTACGATTAATTAATTCGACCGCGTTATAGCGTTGCGAACGGCAACGGGGATTATCGCGTTGCGCCCCGACCTTTCGTTTAATGCGCGGAACCGTTCGTCTATCGTCGCGGGCACCGAAACGATAAGATCATTACTGTTAATTGGAATTTTCAGATGATCGAAACAGAGGATAATCCAATTGTCTCGCGGGAGGGAGGGCCGCGTGCGTGCACGCCCGAATTACCGTATCCCGATATTGCGCATTAACGAAATAACAACGGGGAATCTCGTTTATGACGCTCGGATTCCTCTACGCGACGTGGAATGCGGCCTCTGCTGTTCTCTCTTTCAATTTTTTTCGCCTCTCCCTCTCGCCTGAATCTACCTCGATTCGGTTCCCTTTATTCCTGCCGTTGTCGCGAGGAATTAATGCAGTTCGTAAAAAACCGATTAACAAATGACCGTGCGAGCGAGAAATGGCGAACGTTTCGCGACAAAAGTCATCCTTCGCGCTTGGTGCGACAGTGTATAAAAGAATTTGTCAAACGTTACTCGTCGCATACGAGAATGAATAATCGCAGACGCGTCGCGACACAAGGGATTATTATAATTACTGCCGCGTTGATTAGCATAGAAATAAAAAGTTGCAAAAAGAAGATCGCTCGTGCGCGACCCCTTTGGTATCAAGATTTACAAACTCGGGCGTGAACCTGACTTCCTAGGAAGCGAAACCGCTCATAAATCTTACGCGCGGTTTAATTTCGCGATTCCTGATCACCCAACATGCACGTCGAAGGCAAAACGATCGCTCGAGACGCTCGCGTCGCGATAACCTGTGGAAACGCTAACAGAGAGAGGGAGAGAGAGAGAAAAAGAACGCAATTAAAGGGAAGGTACCTACGAACAAATCGCCTGGGCGCAGATAAGTAAAACTCATTTGTCCGGGGTTAAGTTCCTCCGCGTAGGGGATGCCCGTGAGCGTAACCGTTGCATTTACGCTCGTTACGTTAAGAAGCTAACAATAGCGTTCGGGAAGAAGCCGCTCGGAGAAAAGATAAATAGACAAATAGATAGATGGAACGATAGGTCGCGCGCACGGTAGATAGATGCAGCGCGATAGACACTAGCACCCAGAGGGAGCAGAAAGGGGAGGCGGTGGTGAGGAAGAAGTTCCTGACGCCCACCGGATTACAGATTATAGGTCGTGGCAATCGAAAGAGGATCTAGCCGGGCGAAATCGAATAAGCATTATACATTTTCCGGGGACGATAAAAGGGGCGAGCCGCGGGGCTTTGTCGAAGCAGCGGTTTCCTGCCGGAAAACGATCCCGCGAACCGCTCTCACCCGATCGCTTTGAGATCGAAACGTTATTTCGAGCGAATTTTTTCGTAAATAAAAGCGACTGATGTTGGCGCCGGAAGATATAAGTCCCTTTGAGTGTGTGTAAAAGGGAGATTTGATAGCGTTTCCGTGTAAGTAGAGGAAGTCGTTTCGAACGGTGCGCGGTTTCTGTGCACGGAGGGGTTAACGGTTCGAGTTCCGCAAAAATTGCAACTTATCGAAAGGAGAAATTTTCTTGCCTTCGCGTGTATCTCTACTCTTCTTTAGTTCGAGACGAAACAAGCTCGTTACATATCTTCCACGACTTTATATTTAAAAATTCCATACGCCACGAATCGACGGAATTTTATCGCACACAGTAACGTGTATCCCGCGAGATATTTTCTACGAACGGCTGGAAACACGCTCGGAATACGCGCGTTAAATGAAACTCGGACACGAGCAACGAGATGCCTCGTTTTCAAGTGCATTTCGTTCTACGTAGAGGCGCGCACAACGACGATTAGCCGCGTGTACGAGGCGAGCGTCGCGCAACCGGCCGAACAAATTGATTCCCTGTTCTTTCATGAATCCCAAAATCGCCGATTCAATTAATTCTATCCGCCGCCCACGCGCGACGTCGAGAGAGCTCAGCCGACAACCACGGGTGTATCCATAATTTCATATTTAGCCTGCTTGGCTGCGTCCTCTCCCTCTCTCTCTCCTGCTAGGGGATGATTATACGCGCGACGCGACTCGATCGCGAATATATCCGACCGTCCTCCACCCTCCCCACCGATTCTCTTCCAGCCGCCTCGTTAACATGCAAATTCGTGTCGGTTTTTTCCGCGCGGTCGATCGGAGCTTCCTACGGCTCGAAATTCGGGATAAACCGGCCACCGCGCGCTTCCCCGCTCCCAGCCCTACCCCCGTTTCCGCGCGTCGCCACGTTAATACCAATTAATTAACCGGGAATCTCGGTAGCTTAAGCCATTAGAGGGTGCGGGGGACGCGGCGTTCGCGTGCGCCACGCGTACACACTCTCTCCCTCTCTCTCTCTCTCTCTGTACGTCCTTACGCACGTGTCCTAGGAACGCGCAATAATCAGCCCTTCAACGTACGCTGATCCCTCTTAAAGGGTCGTTTCTCTCGCTGGGACACTGCCTGAGGGGGGAAATTGAAACTCTCCAACGTACAGCGATTCGATTAAACGTCTGCGGCGGTTAGACGACGAGCGGGTGCGGCTCCTTCGAGGAGGCTTGGGACGAGATCGGCCGGATGATTTTTCGGCTGACTGTCGTGATTCTGGGAATCTGTGGATTTAGGGTTCCACGAGAGGAGCGGACGAGGAGAATCGGGAAAGGAAAGTTGACTTTCGTGGTTTATTTTAAGAAGCTGAGGAATTATCATCGATGCGCGTATAATCGTTCGAGCGATTGTTAACGTTTAAATAATAGAACAGAAATGGATTGTTAGTCGATTTTAGGGGATTATTGATACACGATTTGCAAAAATGAAATTCTTTTCTAAATGGAATATCGGTCGCTATTTGCAATATCGCAAAGCCACGAGTAAACAGCAATACCGTGGTGGTCTTAGTTGGTATACACATCGATACCGTTTTTCTTCCCGCAGCATCCCAGAGGCTCGCGGCGCATGCTAGTTCTGAAGGCATAGTATGCCGAGCTTCCGCGGACTTTCCCACGGCACGTAGCCTCGGCCTTTCGAGAGTATGCTCCCGCTTACTATTCAACAGTTCCGCATTGACAGTGATGATACCGTGTCCTACGAGTTAACTGTTATCCAGGAGATGCGATGGTATTCCGCTCTAATGAAATTAATCGAATGCCTCGGTTACCGATGACAATTGCGATTCTCGCGTCGGCATTTCCACTTTATTGCTTCGTTCGTGGAAATTCTGGGGGCGGGGCGCCTGGATAGTTTAGAAAGTGTTTAGCAAAACGTACCTACGCGGGATTCACACCCTTGTTTCGTTCTAATCTCAGGAATTCAGTGGTCCTTCGTTTTAATGATACCCGTCGAGTACGCGAACGCGGAATCAGTCCGTGACGAGAGACGTGTGAACAAAGACTCGTAATTGATTGAAATGTATTCTGATTTATTCCACGCACGAGTTGGCGCGTTGCTTGTTCTTTCCCTTTGTCCTGGCGAGATGCAACAGCGGCAACGGGGGGTGTGAATCGAACGGAAGGAATTGGGGCTCGAGGGAAAAATGTTAACGCGAAGAACATACTCGAGGCGAGTTTAGCGAAATGAAATCTCGAACAAAGCGGCAATTTCGATCCTATCTCTCGTCGCGTTCAACCAATATTCGACAGGTACGCCGGCAGGCGATCGATTAACCAGATTTAGAAGGTTCTTAGCGTTCGATTAGGCGACGCTGATGAAATTGTTATCGATCGAGGTGGCGGGCCGAGCAGCAAGAATGAATGAAAGAGGTTACTCGAAGGAACAATGAAGCCTCCGGCTGAAAGGGAAACGGGGAAGACCCAGAAACTCGCGGCAAGAGGGCGGAAGAGGATCGATGCGCGACGGAAACCAAACGGAGGACATTGCGGGGTAGCGAAATCCGGGGATTGGACAGCGACGTTGCGTTCAATCCTTCATTCTTCGCCCTTCGATTCTACTTTGCTTCGTTTCAATATAAAACGACGCTCTGCAATCCCCTTTTAATCCTTCGTCTCGGTCCAATAGCCCTCGGGATAGAAACGATGACTAAGCGTAGCGAGATACGTAATTATTTCATCCGGCACGTTTCAACCAGTGCTGGCTAAAATTCGATCGCACCGAATTGGAAATATCTCGAACAGCGTATCTTCCTATCGTGCGATATCGTTTCGAGCCATTTCCCTCGGTTAAGAAGCGACTCGCGAACGAATCGCGAGCTACACCCGGCTGTGTATCACCGGAATCTAGTCGAAAAATACTCCATTCCATTCGAGCCGATTAAACCAGAGCGAGTGTACGTCCACGGAAATGAATCATCAATTTTCTATAATCATTTTAACCGGCAACTATAACACACCACTAATATCCCCGCGCACCCTTTCAATACGCGTATTCGTGAAAGCCCGGCATTAATAGCAACAACGGCCGCGTCGCGTTCACCCCGCGGACATCGGTATTCGATAATCAATTTCATTGGATTATTACTGTTACCATTGGTATTAGTCTCACTGCCAATGCGTTGCTAATAGCGCGACGCGAGTCTTCTCTCATTTTTCCGACGCTGATAATGCGCTCGCCATTATATAACAGAGCTGTTATTATCGTCATCGTTGCTCCACGGTGTAGGGAAAGAGAGAGTAAACCAGGACGCTTATCAGCTTTCGATGGGTCGCCCTAATTGAAGAGCAATCGGATTGATCGAGCCGTTGCCAGGTCGCCCCGACGCCAGCACCTGTCTCTCTTCTTTCGAATCGCGCGGATCGACCGCGTGGCAACGATTAAATCGGCAACTTTACGCGATCCACCTACGTCGCGATTATTAATCGTAATCCCGCGCATCGTCGCTCGTTTGACGGACGCACGGATTAATCTGTGACGCGTACACGCCGGCCGCCCTGTCGATTCTCAGCCTAATGCCGCTGGATTATTCACCGATATCGATTTCGACGAGTCGCGCTTGATTTCCGTCCCGTGGACATTTCGATGAATGGATTTCGGTTAATTTAACGTCGCGTCGAGCGGAGATGACGGGAAATTAGAGCGCGCGCGCTCGCTGTCCTCCTCCTATTTTCGAGCGGTTTGTTCCGCCAGCTTCTGGAAACGATCGAAACAGCCGATTTCTACCGGGGAACCGAAGTTTTCGCGCGATCGTCATCGTTGCCTCTTCGTTTCGTGTGTAAGGAACGATCTCACCGGTTTCATTTGTGCCTCGATCCCGCGAAACTTTTCCACAGCGACGCGGAACGATGAAATATTCAATCGCGCACGCTCGACTTCCAGCGGACCTCGTTAAGAATAGAATCTTTATTTCCATAAAATTCATAAGGGCCGGCGTTCAACTTCGCCGCGGAGCCGCCGACGTTTTCCGGGAGCCGCAACGGTGGAAAAAGTTCAGGCACGAACCCGACCGCGAAAACAAACACTTTTCCGGCGAGACTGGGGGCCGAGGCACCGCGGGATTTTCAACTAACTTCCAACCTCTGATTCCGTTGAAGTTTATGGTAATAAGAGACACGGGGAGAGTCCCGCGAATATTTCATCCGCGTAAAATATTTGCGAAATAATTGATAGGGATATCAATCTTCCATTCACCCCTCCCCTCGACGAAGTAACTCGCCAAGTTATTTCGAAAAATTCTCGAGTTGAACACGATATAAATCACGGTACACTCGGTCTAAACGATTATAATCAATCAGGATATCCCATCCAACTAGTCTCCTCGTCGGGTCATTAGTTTTTCGACAAGGAATTCGTGCTCAAACGTCTGCGTGTACTTATTAGTAACGTTGAAACTTATAAACTGGAACCATGGATACAATTAAGCTAAAATTAATCGTTGTTACGAATACAGTACTCCTCTTTGTATCTCTTGGCTTGTTTGCGATAATATTCCTTCTTACATCAAATTATAACGATCACTCGAGAGGAAGCTTCACCCAGATCGTCGATTCAATTCACAACCCCCTAAACACATCGCAATATTCCTCAGTCACTTTGCCTACAAGTCTGTCAGTCTTTTAGCGAGTTGGTTGAAAGGGGTGGTGGGAGTTACAGCCTCCCTGTTTGCATTTCCGGAAACACGAGGCCCATCCCAGGGACCTTTTGTGCTTCGTATCAGCCACAGTTCGTCGAATTCTCCCATCTCTCTCTCTCTCTCTCTCTCTCTCTCCATCTCACCCCTCGTCCATTTTCCCTTTCTCGCGAACGGATCTCGTCTGGAGCGGGCGGCGTTCAATCCGGTCGCGGAATCTCCCGCATTGTTCGATATCGAGACGCACGTGCGTACACACACGATGCGCGCCGCTTAATTATCCCCCGTTAACGAAGGTCCGCGTCCGCGGTACGCCGCCGCGCGGCGGATCGATCGATCGATAGGCCCGATCCGGTCTTTGTCGAACGGCCGCAGACCGCCCGGGGATCGGCCCTAAGACGTCGCATTAATTAAGAGATCGACGGAAGACGCGACGCGCCGGCAATTAGCTGATCGCGATAGACGCACCGCGGAAACTGCCTTGCGGATCCCTAATTGAATAGGATTACAGCGACGAGTAACTAAACTATCCGCCGCCCTCGCCCTGTGTCTCGTTCGCCGCCCTATCTCTTCCTGGCTCCGTCTCCGTTCTTCTGCTTTCAGTTACGCGTCCTCACCATCCGCCCCTCCCTCCATCCCTTATACGCGTCCATGCGTAGAAAGAGTTGCCTGGATTATCGCGTACACAGCGGCTTTAATTGCGATTAGGATCGATCTCGTGGAATTTCACCGAACATCGCTACGTTCATCCGTTT
The DNA here is from genome assembly GCF_050948175.1 of Xylocopa sonorina. Taxonomy (NCBI): domain Eukaryota; kingdom Metazoa; phylum Arthropoda; class Insecta; order Hymenoptera; family Apidae; genus Xylocopa; species Xylocopa sonorina. The sequence goes on along the minus strand of NC_135197.1, from coordinate 5,152,647 downwards.
TAAACTTCGACCATTCCCCAAATACTCCTCTGCTGATTTGGATCGCACGAATCGGGGATGACTAACGCGCGAAGGACACTTCGAATCGTCCGCGAGATCGATATTCGAATCGTCCCCCATAAAGTTTCGTTGTCCACGGCGGGCAACGTTAAACGCGACTTAATTCAATACTTCCCAGCTACCTTTCAGCAGGCTTTAACTACCGTTTGATTTACTCGTGTCCGCGTACCGAAACGACGCCGAGATCGTCGTCGACCGGTTCTCTCCCGGCGGACAATCAAAGAAATATAAACGGAAGGGATGCCCATCGCGGGCGAGCGTTGCCCGCGGACGTTTAAATACCTGGAGGATAACCTTTCACCGCGACCTCCGTGCCCGGCGTCGACCGTGTACGCGCACCGATCATTAATTAATACCTTCCGGGATGAGGCGAGTCATGAATCAACGCCGTTCGGACGGCGTGGCGAACCGCGCCGCGTCTCCTCGCCAAAAGCGCCGCTCCTCGGCCGCCTCGATCGGCAGTGATAAACAATCCGTTCTCCTAGACGCTTATCAATCATCCCGAGGCGTTATCCCGGCGCAATTAACGTGTTCAACCGCGTGACCTTGGAATTGGGGTGCAGATCGAGGCGGCGGTCGAGGGAGCGGGGCATTTTTAACGGGGGCATGCGTGCAAGTCGAGTGGGAATGGATTTGTGGAATATTGGTAATGATAAATAATCCATTGGTGGAGGCTTATCAATCATCCGCAGGCGTTATCTTGGTCAATTAGTATGATGGAGTGTCCGGGAGTACGGGCCACCTTGAAATTGGGGTGGAGGATGATGATTGAGTTAATTTTCACGGGAAGATGTTGAGAAATTGATGTTAGAGATAAGCGAAATGAGACGTCGAATTGAATTCGAATGGTGTGCCGTGTGTTTTTGATCGCGTCTGTCAATATTAATAATCACGTCCGAAAATAGTTGTACGAAAATGTCAGACTTCCGGCGAGTTATCGATTACAACGGTTAAGTAATACCCTTCTGTCTGCTTGTCGATTCCAAAGTTGCACGACACGGAAAATTGGTAGTAACAAAAAGCGCGTCGATCAAGTTTCTGCATTTGAATGAGAATGAATATTAACGACCCCCCCATCAACGGTGTTTGTCCTGCAAATGAACTGTATTCACTTTACACGGGTCTGATATTCGCCTGGGTGTACGCGTCGATCGACAGGTCGTATCGAAGGCGACGATGCAATCACGGCCGGGGCAATATCGATATGGGTTACGATATCGATGCGCCAGTTCGCGGCAAGGCTTCAACGGGTTAGGAAACTCTAACGAGATAGCCGGGGCCGCATCGAGAGATAATGTAACTCTGTTACGTGTTTGTCCCGTAACTTGATCAAGAAGACAAGCGAGCCTGCGCCCGTCGATGGCGAGCGACAGAAACTCGTCCGCGTAATTTATCAATAAGGAAAGCAAATCTATTCGAACTCCATGCCTCTATATAAAACCCGTGTCATAAATCGTATTCCACTTAAAACGAAGTTTTAGTATAAAGTATATATTATACACACTGTACATAAGTACGCCACTCATATTTCTTGGAGCACCACACACCACTTTGAATTTCGTGTACGATAAAAAAGCTCTGATTTCAGGGCAACCTCTTGAAAATCCCCAATCTCCAAGATGGCTGACGTCGTACCCTCGCGGTGAATTCCTACCCTCGTTTAAAACGCGACGCTCGATGGCATACGCGTCAATAAGACCGTTCTTATCCGAGAGCGCCTCCTCGTAAGGAAACGACGCGCGTCACCGAGGGGAATCGTCGTCAGGATCGGCGGGTAATTGAAACTCGGTCGGGAACCGAATTACGCCCGGCCGTTTACGCCATAAATATCGCTGAAATATTCATCGAGGAGCAGTTTGCCACTCTCGTTGCCGGCGATAAGCGGCACCAGCTGCGCCATAAAACTAACGGGCATCGGTTACAATAAACATCCGTTTTAAACGGCCGCTATCTCGGAGCGTGCTCGAACGGAATCAACGGGAGCCACGCGAAAAACAGCGTCCCACGGGAGAGGGAGAGCGAGGGACCTTCTCGAAGATTACTTAAAAATCGAGCCCATAAATCCGCCGCGATAAACTCGACACGCCTGGATGAGGAAGGGTTGTTTCGCCGTGGAAACGCGAGTTTCGGCCAGTTGGGAAGTGCTAGACTCGTACGGAAAACGTATCACGATAGCAACAGGGTGGATTCGTGTTAACGCCCTCCAAATAATTAGTGAATTTTATCGCTACGCTGCTTTTAAAAGTGAAATTCTCGGCGATTGTAATTATTCGTCTCGACGAGCAAACAAAATATTCATTACGGAAGATTAACGTGTTACGCACTGATTATTTAGTTCGTCTTATTAATCGAGGCAAGTTTAACACGAAATTACGGTATCAGTGCATTAAAGGCGATGATATTTGTTTCGTTAATAACGCGATATAATAGCCGGTACGTAGACTTCGAGTATAGAGGTGTTCTAATTAGTGCGTTTGCCGTAAGTTTAGTTATCTTCGAAGGAGAACGGGTCTTCACGGTTCGACGAACGAATTGCAACATAATTATCGAGTTAAACGATATGAAAATTATTCCTCGCAGCCGTATGTTATGCTCTCTATAACTGCCACGTAATTCGTGTCGTATATTTCTAAATGCAGCAGCGAAATCGGAGCACCATAACGAGCAGCAAATTTTTCAGCTGATATCTAAATTATATGGAAAACAACCATCAAGGGATAGTAAAGGATTCTAAATTCCATTTAAGACGGGAATGAAAAGAACGACCATTTAATTTTTGAAAGGAAGCCAAATTGCTTTTAAATTAACATCACTTATCAACCACGTCAGATCGTTAATAGGAGATTAAATCGCGCGGATGAGCAATGGTCGAATAAAGTTGCTTGCCGGACCTACTTCAATCAGCTAATGCGGAAAACTATTACCATTAATCTGCGAAACAGCTTGCGAAAAAAATCGTACGCTCTCGGTACAGACAATATGATAAATTCATCGAAGAAAAACCTGCAATTGAAATATTTCACGGTAAGGTCGATCCTTAACGCGTAACAAACGAACGGTGCGATAAATTCTATCATTACGTTAATATAAATCCTCTCGTCACTATTCCTCAACCCGACTCATCCGTTCTGAAAAAGGATCCACGTTTATATCACGAACGACACACGAATCGTTTCAGAGCCGCCAACAGTTAATTGCGCGAGACGTGCTCGCGAAAGGGATCAAAAGCGAAACGCGCGAGAAGCGTTTCCACCCCCTTCGCCCGAAATCGTTCTCGTTTCCTTAGCCTCCTTCCGCCGCCCACCCTTCTTTCTCACGCGAAATTTAATACCCTCGCCTCAGACATCGGTTAACCCCCGAGCATCGGAGATTTCCCCACGGCCGTCGATAAATTTTTAATAGCCCGAATCGGTGGCGAACCGTCGCGTCGTCAGCCAAAGAGGCACGTAGGCGCAGCCAACCCCGGGGGTTGGGCGTCGTGGGCGCCTCGCGCACCCCTTCCCAACGCCAGTCACCCGGTGGTGTTTTCAACGGGTCGCGGGTGTTCCTTTCAGCGTATTTGTACGGCGTATTTGCGCTCATTCGCGGAGCTATTTGACTTTCGCGTTTGCACACAGATAATTATAATCGAAGCCCGACGGTCCGCGGCCCGCCACCCAGAGGCGGCTTTAATTAATCACGATGAATAACGACGGGGCCACGCGAAACTTCGTTAACTTGCAAATTTTCCCCGGGACCCAGGTCTCCGCGCTCCTTCAGGATAAACTCCCTCTCCCCCTCGTCTTTGCGCCATCTAAACCCCCTCCCAGTGACTCTCTTTGATTTTCCGTCCGCGATTTTGCATTTTCTTTGCGAAGTGCTAATGAACGCTCAACAAGAGTTACGAGCCGCGTTATGATTGATTTAACGATCGTCGCGTAGGCTGGGCTAAGAAGAAAGAAATTGTAGGCTGCGATGCACATGCCTGTGTATTGTTTATCGACTCGGCTTTCAACGATCCGGCGATCGAGTGCCGTTTATTGTTTTATGTTAATCGCCTGGTGGAGGAGGTTCTTCGTGACGGTTAATTCTCGCAGGACGCTCTTCGCGGCTATAATTAACTTTTATCTCAGAGTTCGCGCTTAATTATTTGATGATTAGAGATCGCTGCGGTGCTGTGATTCTTGCGAACGTTCAATTTTTAATCGGACTTCGCTACGCGACCGCCCAGAATATGCATCGTACAATATTCAAGTCAATTTAAGGGAGTCGGTTAAGCGCGCGAATAATTCAGCTACATAAATGGTTAAATTTAATTTTAATATTTGCCTTCCTTACCAGCCGCTCGAGAGCTACGACATTTTTCTGGATCACATTAATCATAGAAGCATCGTCGACCGAAATAACATTGTCCATCGTTCGTAGCGCAAGCTGTCTTTGAAATCGGTAGCCAAGTTGACAGTCTTTCGATCACAGAGAATCTTATCGGAAACCTTTGAAGATCTAATTCGAGGCTAAACCCTCGATAAGACGAGTAAACGAATACACGGTGTTGCTTATTATCGTATCCACCGAGAGGAAGCCCATGGAGCTCGATGGTCAAGCGCACGGAGATTGCAGAACAAATTGTAGGAGGCTTCGAGACGGTAATTGTGATTAATTGGTAGAAACGCGTGGCGTGATTTTCCTAGAAATCCACCGCGCTGGAACGATACCAGCGGAGAGGTAACGCCACCAGCCAGGATTCATAATCCCGCGATGATTGCCGGCGTTCATTTTCCGTCTGGCGCGTTTCGAATCACCTAAACGCCAGGGCCAGGATCGTTGCGTTCTGTGGCGCGAGATTGCGGAACAAATCGGCGGGAATTTAGCCCCAGCGATCGTGATTAACCTTTACGCTGCTCGAGGTAACCATGGTCGCTCGTCATTAAGAGCCCCGGGCTGTGGCCGCCGTCGCGCACGGCGATTGCAACAGGTCGAACGAAATTTTTCTCCTCGATCGGTGACGCTTGTCCTCTGCTCGGACAATTAAGCGCGCTTCCGTTCGTCGCGGCGATCCGATCGAATCGAAACATCGCGCGTTTTTTCAACGATAGCTCGCGTATTGCGAATGTTTTCACAGCGATCGATAAATTATACCGATTCAACCCCTTCGAGCGACCCTGATGACACGTCTGGTATTTTTTCGTGTACCTGAGATAAGCACGCGATGAGTATTCGCACGTCACGATGACTGCTGCATTATTGTGATCTTTAAACGGGAGGAATCTGCGCTTTTCACAGTGATTCGAGATAGGAGTAGTGCGTGTGGGGTCAACACGAATTCTAGGCTTGTTAAATTAATTTTCGTTAAATCGAGAGTCGAAGGGTTGACGAAAATTTGCTACCAAAGCGGCGCTTAACTCTCAACGGTGTAATAAATTTATCTACGATAAGATTTATCCCTGGCACTTAGAAAAATCTAGTTCCATTAGCCGGACCTTCCGCGTTAGCATTCCTCCCAAAGGTTTTCCACTGATATCGTGTAACGTACGTCGAAAAAATAAAGCGCGGCCACGCTTTATGTAGCCGGAAGAAATCGGAGAGGATTTAGCCGGGATAATCGTGATTAATCACGACAGATTCGAGGTGGTCAACGGTGAGAGATATCGCGTTCCTCGAACCGCGACGTCCACTTGATAACGATCCACCGTCGTTGCCCGCGATCATTTTTCCGAGGACTACCCTTGGCTACTTTGCAGCAGCCATTTCCAGCCGAGTTTCCACCGTGAGATCGCCTGGGGCCTAATTAAAGGGTTCGCGTTACGACGTTCGGTTCGACTCGCGATCTCGCGGACGGATAATCGCGATGAATTCGACGGTAGTCGAAACGAGGACGATCGGTCCGGTCGAGGCGAGGAGTTCCAGACACGTCGTGGATAGAACGGTCGTGTCGAGGACGGGCGAGTTGAAGTTCGCGAGACGGTCCACGGGACTCCATTAGCCTCGTTAAGCGTTAACGCTTCGCGAGCAACGATACTCCGTAATGGCTACCCGGCTGCCTGCGGGCTTAATGGAACGCGCGCGTAGAAAGCGGATTTCGCTCTAACCCCGATCCTGTCGTACGCGTTAATATCTATTGTGATTACTTTCGTCGGCGGCCGTTGTCGAATCTCGGATTTAATTATCGCGTCGAAAGAGCGCGGGAGGACCTGGTCTCCGGGCGGAACCGTAATGGCCGCCGAGACCACCCTCGACAACGGTCCCGGGCACGGTGATTTCTGCCGCCTCGCTGATTTCGTTTCGACCTCGAGCGACTCGATTACGCGACGGTTCGACGCGGGTACGTCGCTGAAAAGTTCTTGTACGAGTGTTGGGCGATTGGAGAGTGTGGGGAATGTCTCCTTGCACAGTGATTACTTATGGTTATTCGATAATATTGCTCGATAACTCGTTAAGAGATTGAAGAAGTGTCGAAGTGGAGGGTCTGGAAACGTTGTCCATCGAATTATAAATAAAGTGGATACGGACACGTTCGACGGGGAATAAAGTATTATCTGAACGAGCTCTAATAAACATTAAGAGATTCTCGTATCTCATCGCGCTTTATCGTTTCCACGCTCGTGCCATTGGAACGATCGTCCGCGCTAGAAAGGGTTACAAAGAGAGGAGGGGCTAACCGTGCCGGGGATATCAGGCTCGTGGGAAAAAAAATAAAACGCGACGCGAGAGCGCTCGCTTCGGTGTAAAGAATCGACGCATTGTCTGGGGTGAAAGGTCGGTGGGCGTTAAAAATACCGAGCCGGTCGAGGGTCATTATGGAAGGATTAGATTGTGGAAAGTATGCAGCAAGCAGATAACGAACGTACAAGGTTGGCCTAATGAAACAGGCTCGGTACCGTTCGAGCGCCTCTTGCTCCTCTTCGATCGGCGAGATAAAGAGTATCGTGCACTGACCTTCTTCAGGTGACCCTTGTTCGTGCCCAGGAAGACGACCGTGTAGTCGCCGGTAGAGGTAGCAGCCACAGCCGTCAGAAGTGTGTTGAAAGTGAGCACTGGGGTTCCTTCCATCGGGTCCTCGCCGCCAAGGGGTGTGTTCACGTCCAGACCGCAGAAATCTTCGCCTATTGTTTGTAGTTTCTGCAATCAGTAGGAAAACGAAATCGTATTAATTGAAAAAGTTCACCAGTATTCGCAATTTTCGAACTCGAACGTTTTAATATCCTGAACGTCTGAAGGTAACGACATCGTACCAACTATTTCCATTATTGTGATCTATTATCGTTTACAATCGCGTGGAAAGCATTTAATAGCGATGTTACGTTGTACAATGAATGTAACTAATAATAATTACAGCTTATGATTGTGTGTAACTGAATATCGTGATCAGCGAAGCTTTAACTTGTAATACCACTGTTTACAGGGAAAACAATGAGAATAATAATGTTTATTGAGCTACGCGTTCCTTATTTTAAATTTGAATTAATTCACGCAACAGCAAGAGAAACGTAATATTATTGACGAACGTTTAAAAAACCCTGCCAGTTATGTTTGTACACGCTGATAAACAGGTGCAATTACAAATATTATTCCTTTCTGTATTAATGTATCCGGTATAAACGATGATAAAAATGAACTTTCGATAATACTGATTATTGATTTTCAAAGTTCTTTGTGTATATTGAAGCTCTCTCTCGTTCTCACCCTCCTCGAGTTCCCGCCAACAGTCAACTGCAATTAAGAAGCGGCAAGAAACCCCGTGTTTACCAACCCTTAATTAAGATCCAAAGTTTTCCCACTCGCGGACGACTATATCGGTAAGTATCAAAGGTAAATGTATAGAGGAATTCAAAATTACGCAACTAGCCGGAGAGTCACGAGTGCGTTAAAAACTTCGCTTCGCAGCAATAATTATAGTTAAGATATCCCAGGTTATCCCACGTAATCGAATACGCATCGCGCGTTTATTTTCGCGATTATAAATTACAAACTTTCTAGATTCACATGATAACAAGGCGAGACACTTTTCATACGCCTTATCCGTATAACAATACCTTCAATTGAATACAATTCTCGAGTAAACCACCCAGCACAAAATACTCCAATTAAAAGATTCAATCAACCCTAACGCAACTCCCAACCCCTTAACACGACAAACCTCAATCACGCCCCAGCCCAAACCGCCCAATCAATTCCCCGCATTATCCAAACCCAATCCCAGTCACGATTCAAGCCGCAGAAACCGCGGGGAAACATTTCTCCGGCGTTCCCAAGAAATAAAGACATCCCCCCATCGCAGCCCAGCGTCCCTCTCTTATCTTCGATCTAAGGTTTTCCAAGGCTAAATCGCGGGACGATAAGCCGCGAAATGATGTACGACGACGGCCGTGCGAATATTTCGCGCGATGCCAGCGTGAGCTCCACAGGAACGGAAAGACGCGGGATTCGCCGTGATTTCCACCGCGGTGCCGTTGTCGTTACGGGAAAAACGGGGTCGTAGGTTATCGCGCCAGCGTACGGCGACGAAAAATGCCCACCGCCGGTGAAACATATCGCGGCCTCGGCTCGTAGCGATAAATTACCGTTGCGTCGGCGATTAATTATTTCCGCGTAGCGGCTATTAATCGCGTCGCGCAACCAGACGCGATGCTACGTCGCCGCCGAACGTTCCTCGCCGCCTCGTTCGCGAGTTGAACGCGAGAAGTCGCGCGGCCGCCACGACTTCCGGTTCCTTTCCGCCCCTCGCGGAGACTCCGGTTTCGCTGAGACGCTCCACGCGACGGTCTGGCCGGTGCGTCACGGCGGTTTTGCTTCCGATTCCTCGCGGACTTTCCTTTAATTGCTGCGTGGCAGCGATTAATTTCGCGGACCACAAGTCAAGACGATTCGAGCGAAGTTGGAACGCTCGCGGTGGACGTTTTTCCGCGACGAAGTAGAATTGCTCGAGCGGATGGTATTTGTACGACCTCGTTTTCCAATTAAACGAGATACGGTACCAGAGGATCCGAGTATTGCTTTTTATACATCTTTCGCGAGTCCTCTTGAAATACAGACTCGTATCCTTGGTGCTTCTCGGTATCGACTATCACGTGCAACTGTGTTTTCAATGATTTTTCGTTCGTCTCGTACGATCGTTATCGACAGTGTCTTCTTCTCGCGTCTCAAATTAACAAAGGGTTAATGAAAACCAAACTGTTGTCTGGGTTCGGTTGATTCGGTAGAAACTCTTCGCGCGGATCGTCCCACGAACACCGCGCGAATCCACAGGGTTGCACACTCGAGAACGTGGAGGCTCCTCGTACACGCGTACCAATACATCGGCGAACGGAGGCAGAAAGCAGCGTTTCTGTTAGGGGTACTCGCAAGTCGGCTCTATTTGCATTCCTGGGTGGCTTTCGCCACCCTGTACACACCGCGTCGAACAATTATTTGCATTCCTGGTGCTAATACGCCGTCGACGTTGCGGAACGAGCGTTGCAGCACACTTTCCCCTCGGAACACGACGCCTAGTCCATCTTTCTCGTTCTGATATGCGTTAGGCCACGTCTATCCGACCTCGCCTCGTTGGGGCTAGACAGAGACGAATCTGGACAATGGTTATGGTAAAATAACCAGGTCGCCAGCAACGAGACGATCCATTGAAAACGCCACTAATGCGACCATTAAAACGAGGTCGAGGCTTGTTATTGCTGCTAGTTTTTCTTAGTAGCCATTGTTATTACAATCTATTCTCTGCTAACGTATTGCTACCTTTGCGTACTAAATGTATTACGCCACTCGCCGATTGAAACAGTAACACCGTTTTCATTTCTTCATTTTACGCCACTATTCGACCAGTAAAAAACAAAAACAAGAAAAAAATGCGTCGCGAATCGAACGGCTGGCAATAATCCATTTTTCGTGGACACGAACGACCAGTCATGGACGCGCATACGTGCATCGTGATTAATTCACGCGTTCCCTGCTCCAACGGGGACCGTTTGATTAACGGCAGCCGCACGCGCGTTTGTTCGCGGGGATTTTCATTAAATACGATGATCCGCGTTTCCGCGGAGAAATTCTGAATGGTTTGCTGGAGATCGATGTTAGGATGCCCGGCCTCGCGCCTTTGACTGCAGTTTGTAGAGCATCCGCAGCTCGTTAATGATCCACGCGGATCGGAAAAGTGGAGTGTTCGCGATTCTAATTGGACCAGTCAAAGCTCACCGTGGAATCAAGTGGGATTCTACGGTATTAATTTTTGTAACTGAACATCTCCTCGGCGGTAGGAGCGCAGGCGCGTTAATTAACGTGGCTTATTAATGCGTCGAAGCAAGGAAACTGTGTTACGACAGCGTTTAGAAGCGTAAACGCGACAATGTTAAACACGGAACGCGTCGGAGGTATTAATGTTACGCGTCGAAAGCTGAAACCAGACCCGTTGATATTAATTAATACAGCGAATTTATGACGCAGGCTGCTTTGTGATTCGATCCATCGCTGAGAAAAATCGTATCGTCAAATACGTTAAAATAATTACCCTCGATCTTTCCACGAGGCCATACATCCCGCATACAAATTCGCAACTCGCGTTACCGATTTCGTCCTGATCGCGAGCAACTTTATCCAATTAAAAGTACCATCGATCACCGTCGACATCAAACATTAAATTCCTGCTTCTTAATTCCCCACCCCCGTGTCTTACAGAAAAAGTGTATTGTACGCCATCCCTCCCCCGCTGGGGATCCTTCAATTATTTCCAGCTGCGCGCCGTTCCGCAGTCGAACTCCGGCGAAATCCGATTTACCTGTAACCAGCAAACAATTCAGCTTCGGCGTGCAGGGACTTCATTAAAATTTAACGAACGCCGCTCATTTGCAGGGTCTCTTGGCGAGCGCGTGCCGCGTGAAACTGTGTCGAAATAAAAGCGGACGCGGGCGAGAGGGAATCGGCCGCGCGCCACCCCCGTCGAACAACCCTCGTCGCTGTGCTCAACGGGCGTCGCGTGCTCCGTCGATAACCGCGAAGAAAAAGGAGAGAACAGAGGGCGGATGACGGGGGTGGGTGGCAATAATCGTCGACAAAGTAACTGGAGCGCGGCGTCAAAGAGTTGTACCGAACCGTGGCGCGTCGCAATTAATACTGGCGTCGCAGGACCGCCGTGCTGAATGCGGCCACCTTGCGACTATTTACACTGCGCGTATAGGTACGCGGTGTCGACGACCAATGTTAACACGGCTGATTGTCGAACGTCATCCGGTGCCAACCGATAAGCGACGTAAATACGCGAATAACTTTCGACACCCGTGGTGAACGGTACGCTTGTATTTGTAGACGGAGATTGACTAATTCTCGCTGAACAGAAATTTCGAACAGTTTGCGCAGATGGATTTTGCAAATATTCCAAGGTACGGAGCGGTTTCTTTCGAATAGCGAAGCGCCTCGACAGCCTCGGAGGAATTAATTAAGAGCAATAACGATAGTAATTACGGGGATGGAAATTAATTACTGGCTTATGAAATTACCGAGTGTATTCTGTATAAAGAGAAACTAGCGGGGAATTAACAAGTAAATTGGTCTAAATAATTGAAGCATTTTGTTCAATTTATACTTTTAATACCGTTCGGTAAGTTTGATAAAAATGTTATCGCGTTAAAACTGTGTATTTCACTCTTCCTTGATTGTCTACGAGCGAGCTCGAATTATACCGAGATTCTCCTCTGTTCGGGTAAAAAAAAAAAAAAAAAATTGCCGCCCCGAAACGATGCGCGCAAACGAATCGCGAAATTTCGCGCGCGTAACTCGAGACCGAGGAGGGAAGGTTCGCGGAATACTTCGCGATACTCGCATCGAAACAATCGGGAAGAGCCGGTTCATTAATTTTTCCCACCCCGTCGCGCCGGTAGCTTTTTACAAATTTCACCGTGCGACGCGGTTTTCGAGCCGACGTTGTTTCGTTTAAATCAAAAGCACGCTCGAGAGCAAATTGCACAAAATCGACGCTGAGGGTAGAAAAAAGATTGGCCAAAACACGGGAACGTAGGAGGAGGAGGGCGAGGCAGAGCGGAGGGTGGAACTCGTTACAAAACCGTACGAATCGTAATCAAGGAATTGCGCGATGGCAGGGGTTGGGGCGCGGAGGTAAAATCCGAAACAGGTTCGGGCTTTTAATTCGCCGCAATTGCGTTAATTGAATTCTCGCGATACCGTGAAGCGCGAACCAAAATAATAATGATAATAATAATAATAATAATGAAAAAAGAAAAAAGGAAACACGAAAAAGAAGCGGAGGAAAGTGGATACTGGTACCCGATGGTAGCGGAAGGGATAAAAGGGTTGAAAATTCACGAGGAATTTATCGCAGCGTTTTTCCCTTCATTTTCAACGCCCGCTATCTTCACCACTGCCTACGCGAACCCGGAATCTCCTCTTCTGCTCGTCGAAAAACGCTTCAGATTTGTTCCCGGTGGTCGCGGGGTTTTGTAATCGGGGGATGCGGTTTCGAGAAAAGCGGCTGTCACGCGTACGGATCGATACGCCCTTCCTGCAATCTTCTTCGAGGCTTTTACGCCCGCTCTATCTTGCGCGGGTCCTCCTCGAATCCTCTTTTCTCTCCGGCTTCGCCCCCGTGCCGGGTCGTGTCATACACGTCGATATTTCCAGCCGAATATCCGGCACACGGACAAATTTTATCAACACTGGTATCCGGCGAATCGAACGGCGACAATGTAAGGAAGCCGCGATGCGGTGAAAGTGCAGAATTTGTTCGCGAAACTCTCGTTGAATAAACAAAAGAAAATAAATAAATAAAAATAGAGAGGATACGCCATTTTAAACGCCTTTTTGTGACTGCCAATGGCGCAGGCAGATTTATCGAATCCCGCTATTGTCATGGGGATCAAGTTGAATCTTCTGCTTGTCAGTCTTCTGTCTTATCAATTTCATATTATTCCTCTCCGCGAATGGAAGCAAACGATAAGTAGAAAATAAGAGTAGATGGTTTCGTAATGAGTTCAATATTGAAAAGTATCGACACGCGTTGATTGCTCGCGATTCTTCCGTCCGGATGTTAGAAAAGGGGCTTCCATTTCGCGCTGAAACGCGGACGCACGCGAACGTTACGCGATGGATGAAAGGAGAGTCGGAAAATCGGCTTTATATTTCCGAAATATTTGCTCGACAATCTGACAAGCGAAAACTGATACGCGCTCGATGCAACCCCTTTTAGAAGGATTGATTCACCGTTCGACGTTTGTTTACCAACGAATAAATGGTCGTGCCGCGGGTGGCTGCGAGACTTGTGATCTCTCGAAAATTATTTTTTATCAGCGCGAGCCCTTTTAAGCGGGAGCAAATAAAGTGAAATAAAATATGCATCCATACGCGTATAAACGCGCGTATTTGCGCGCACGTACAGGGGGGTACGTGCGGGAAATGCACGCGCGCGTCCCTGAAAATCCTCGCGCACGTTCGTGTAAACTGAAGCACGACGGCGGACGTATAAAATCTCGATTGTTGTTTTTTTTTTTTTTTTAAATCGAGCTTCGCCAGGGATTAAACGATCGCGCGGAGGTCGGACATTTTTGCAGTTCTCGAATTGAGTGACACCGCGACGCGAGACGATTACGAATTCGAGGACGGACAAAAACACGTGGGGTAAACGATTATTTTCGATTTTCATACCCTCTCGAACACCAGCCCTGTAATCTCCAAACCATCGCTATTAATAAATTAACGTTTCCTCCGCATGCAAGAATAACGAAAGGAAAAGCCAACTGTTCGCGTTCGAGTAACAACAGTGAGAGCGTGACGCGGGAGCGAGCATCGTTTTCCACGTTTCACCCAGAACATTCTGCCCGCGGGTTTTGAAAATTGCATAACACTCCGTCGTTCGTGCATGAATTTTGCAATGCCTCGGGTGCGGCCACTTTCTGACGGCGTTCCTTAAACGCTCGCGTGTCTGTCGGACGTCTCATTTGCCCCCATTGATCGAGCCATCAGCCGCGTATCCGCGTCAACGCAAACGGGGGGTTGCAAGAATTTCTTCTGCTTCCTTTCGCGAGCGTACGAGGGCGAACGATATTCGCCACGTCGAACCGATACGTAACGTACAACGCTTTTGTATTTTACTCGACGCGAAACCGGAAATAAGAGGACTCCGCGCGTCGAGCGTTTCTCGCGGACGTCTATCTTTATCTTTCGGCTCGTAAGCTGCTCGAGAATAGACGTCTTTGACGGAGAAGAAATGGGTTACGGAGATATCGTTGACTGCTTCAACGAGGTGGTATCGAGATCTACCCGAATGGTGAACGTCGCAATCGCTCTGGTCGAGACGCGACGCAGTTCGTCGTCGTTTCTTCCTCTGGACGGAATCGAAAATCGAGACGACGGAACGTAACAACGGTCCGCGAACCGCGCAGTTTTACAACGCGATAAATAATTCCACCGAGTCGCTTTTGCCGCGGCCTAGCAGCAACGTTTACCGTAATATATTTCCAATTACCAGCCGGTGCTTTACGCGCGTTTCATAATTCAGTCCTGAAAGCGTTAATAGGAAATAGTGGCCAGGCTCGTAAACCATATTTACCAACTCTCAGCCCCGGTGTGTCTGTTGCGAACTCGAGGATTCCAATTTCGAGACTGTGGAAAGAAATATCGCCGACCCTGTACCGGAGCCATCGGTGCCCGGACATGATGCGGCCAAATTTAATATCGCTGCAATTTCTGCCCGAGAACCCTCGCGCGCCCCATTGTATTTTACCTTGATATTGCGCTCTCTCGACGATGAGAAATCGAATAATTTTCACATATCAAGGATCAAACGTCGCAATTCTCGCTACAAAGACTCGAGGCTGCGATGAGACCGCGTCAGAAGTGCGGGGACTTGTGTAAATCGTTGTTCAAGTGTCCGCTCGCGTCGTTGGCGAACAACGATCCACGGAGAACAAGCACTCGCGATTGTCCGACGAGGAAGGACCCGGCGAAATTAACGGGCGAAGACGATCGTTCGGTCGTTAATAGCAATCTCGACCGGCGGAACACGAGCGACCAGTTATTAACGTCCCCCTCGATCGAGTGACAGAGTTTGGCTAAACTATGAGTAGCGTGAATAGCGAACGGCTCGTGGTTAGTCCGTTGAATGCTTGCATCAAACTTTAACCGGTAGCACTGGCGCCGGTGAAGTTGCTGCAGTTTCGCATAATGTTCACGGTGGAGAACAGCACCGTTGAAAGGTGGAAAATTGTTCCCTCGGCGAGGGACCGGCGGTCAATCGACCGGAACCCGCTCCAACAACGAATTTCATTTTCCTCGCGCTTCTCCCTTTGATCGCGCTCCGATCCATTCCCTATTACGCTTGCCAGAAGCAAAAAAAAAAAGCGAAACGACGTTACACAGAGATCCAAGATAGCCAAGTGGAACGTTCGCGCCCGTTTTCATAACAATTCCCGTTACCAGCGGAGCTTATCAACGCGGACAACTTACTCCGAGCGTCGCTTCCGGATTACTTCGCCTCCTGTTCCGATCGTTTCCGTCCGATCGGCCAGTGAACGCAACGGGCAGTGCTCGCGCGAAACGCGCGCTTGCGAACGACCAGTGATCCTCGGTTGTTAAATATTAATAGACCGATACACGGGAACGCGAAGCGTTTCCAATAACAAATTGCGGCGCACGGTCGACGCGACAAGATCGCAATAAGTCGGCGGACACCGGGCGAGCGGAACGGCGCCGCGTGGGACAATGAGCGCGATAATCCGCGAGAATACACCGTCGACGGGGCGCTAAATTACCATAACGTTCTCTGTAACGCGCGCGGTATCGCAGGCGCGGATCGCGCGTCGCGAGTACGCGCGATCGTCATTACGATCGCGTCCGTCAACCCGTGGGCTGGCGCGTTTTGCATTCCGTCCGTCGACGATGCCCCTCGGACGGCCAGGAATTCCGCGGTCCCGGGGTTACCTTCTCCCGTCCCCGATTCCAGATAAATGACTCGACCAAGCATTTGCGGACAATGCGCCAATGCGAATCGCGCGCGACCGTCAGATCTAAATGGAACCTCCGCTTCGAAGGTCCGAGCGTGTGCGATTCTTTGTCCCAGGTTGGTTCGTCGGTTCAGACGCGCACATTTCCGGAAGCCCCGCGACGAAACCAGACGCTGGGATCAAGAGAGATTTCACAGGGCTCGATTTCGAATTTTTTTTTGTGCGAAACCAACGCCACGCAAGAGATAAACTCTTTAATTCCATTTCGTTGCGACAAAAGGTAAATTCTTTAATAAAAAATATTATTTTTATTGTTTTACGACCGTTCCATTGTTGGCCGCAACTGAAAAAATATCGTACGAACTGGGGCTGATCAAAAATGCGGTCCCGGACCAGTTGTAAATGGAAAATAATCGAATGATCATGAAAGGATTAATGCAGGATGAATTCATCGGAACGCGAGCTTTTCAACTGTACATATTCCGTTCGAATGAAATCAATTTTTTTCATAAAAACTGTAAATACATTCGAGCGAATAAACGTACGATTAATAAACCATTTTCGGAATTCCTATTACAATTTTCCCTGATAGCCTCGCTGGGGCGAATGAAAAAAACCATATCGTCCCACGGAACCGCGCGAGCGAGATACTCGTGGCGAATAAATAGCCAAGATTAGAGGGTAGTCGAGTTTCAAGAAAACTGGCGATATCGAGCGACCTAAAAGATTCAGGACACTCGTAGCCGGGTCACGTAGATTCCGGCCTAAATCGAATCCGCGTATCGACACCCCCGTTCTCCACCCCCGATGTTTGTGCGTCGTCGAAAGCCACTTCGCCGCGTATCGCCGCGGGAAAGAAAACGAAGGGAAAAAGCAAACAGACGAAAAAACAAGAAACAGGGCGCGGGGGTTTGGAAAAAGGAAAACGAAACAATTAATCGACTGGTAGCTGCTACTCCCGTTGTTTGCACTCGATTTCGCTGCTCTCCCGACGAAGGGCTCGTCGTCGACGGCTCGAAACGGCGGGAGGAGGGCAAAACAAAAAAAAAAATTCCAAACTCCGATCGACGGAAGGGGTGGCGGCGCATTCGTCGATTGCTCGCGAGTGCTCGCAACAGCCCCCGCGGTGCCTCGTAAATAGCGAGCATTATTCGTCGATACGACAGCTCGTGGCTCTCGTAACCTCGAGAGTTTTTCAACGTTAATTTCGTGGTCCCTGCCACCCCTTTTCGCCGCGCGGATTCCCTAATTAAAGTCGGAGCATCTCGAGTGCCGATCCCGCCCTCCGCGTCGCGGTGCGACTAGAGAAGCCCCCTGAATCGAACGAACGCGATTTCATAGCCTGTTTCGCGGGTAACGTTGAGTCGAGCCTCGAAACAGTCGCCACTGTGGCCTACGCGTACGATGATGACCCTTGCGTCCACCGTCATGATGAAAGAACGCCTGAATCATTTCGCGTGGTGCCTCGTTATTGACGGCGAGGGTTGTTGGCGGTGCTGTTGGTCTCTATGGATGGAAACGGGTCTCGTTTGTGGCTACTCTGCGTGAGTGGATGGTTATTGTTACATTCGTTCTGCTCGCTTTTTAATTATTAGGGGAGAACCACAGATTCCGATCACGGATAATCATTCCGGTAGCATATGGCGCTTTTCGGACTATCTCTGTTTTATCTATGCAATGATAGATCGACGACATAGTACAAAACGCGACGGGGGTTGTCGCATGAAAATCGAAACATATGGACTTTTCAGAAAGTTTCTATTGTTACGGAAGATGTTGTATATAAATATACTGGCGCGTCGATATGACGGAAAAATAAGAGCCCTCCAGTGGAATCAATTCACCCGGACCTATCCCCCTCGTTCATGCAATTTCAAACGTAACGCTGGAACAGAGCGCGGCCCCGGTCTTCTCTAATGGAGCAGCGCGACTCGCGTCGATTAAACGGCAGAACGAAGGAAAGAAGCGCGGGCTGAAACAAAGGTTAAAAAGAGGAAAAGGAAAAGGTAGGGATGGGAGGGACGGTGGAGCGGGGAAAAATGTTCCGCGTACGCCGGGGCGTTTTCTTACCCAGCCGTTTCATTTTTATTGGCCCCAAGAGAGTTTGCCTCGTAGATTACCTTGAAATACACCGGGGAATTTTCAATTTATACACGGACAGGAGAACCTTCGGGTTGCTGGCCGGCGCGAAACGCCAGGCGGATATTTAACCTGGGACTTTAACGCCGGGAAATATACGTGACGATAACAATAATTCCGGAAGAAAATTCTTGTTGTGCTCGGCCAGTTGCCTACCTGCTGGCCGGATTTTAATCGAACGCCCTGGCGCTCGAGGATTATACCGTTATTTATGACAAGAAGCCTGCACAGCCCCACGCAGCCTCCGGTGGCCTGTAACGCGGATAAAGGAACGCGGATCGATAACGGTCGATGCCAGGGAATTCCTCGCGAAAATTTTCACCCCGTGCTGTTCCCCGAAATTGCAACGGAAGAGGGTGGATGCTGCCGTTTATTTTTGATAAATCGAATCCATTATTCGCGCAACGAATGTGGAACAGTGAAACGGTGTAGCCAACTATTCATGGCGATGCGGATTATTTATAAATATTATTTATTATTTCACGTATCGCCAGATGTTATTAGATATTATTAGATTCGATATCCGTTCCAGACTTTATTGAATCTTTTAATGTCGCAGTCGTGCGTCGAAAATATTCATTTACCGATAGCGCGCGCTTTCGATTAATAAAATGCAGCACTCGCGCTCGTACTCTTTCGATAATAACTGAACAAACGAAAAGAGTCCTTCTTCGTTCTCGAATATGAAACGAATTGAAAATTGTTCCCTTCGTACCGACAACCCCTCCGAGCAGCTCACGGTGAACGGAGAACGGTGCTCGTAAAATCCGCCGTGGGAAATGATAACGATCAATCAGCCAACGAAAACCATTTGCAATTCCACAGCGGTGCGTGATGAATCCCGAAAGAACGTCAAACAATCGATCGGAAAACCGGCCAGGCGATTCCTTCGAAAAAGCAGGGAATTACACGGGAACGGGCGGCGGGAAACAATATTTGCCCGCGGCGGAGGATTATGTACTCTTTCACCTCTGCTCCGGCATCGATGAACACTGACACCGAGCGTGATGGTCCACTCATTTCGAGGCTTTTAGCTGTGCATCGACGCTAACGATTAAAGCTTTTCGCCCTCCCCCCGACCCGACCGCCCACTCACACCCACCCATCCCACTTTTCTCTACACCGGAAAACACCGCGCGGCTATGTAAGCCCCCGCGTCTGTGTAAGCCGCGCTTTTTCTTCTGTTTCTCGGTGTCCTTGCGCCCGTTTCGCACAGGGCTGCACGCGAAACGGCGTCGACGTTCCTCAAAGCAGGCCCGATAATGAGGATGAAAGGAGAAAAAAGAACGTGTCGTCGTGCACCGTGGAAAACTCTGCGGGCGATACACACCTTCCGCACGTGTGGCCCTCTGCGCGCACCTTTCCAACCCTTTCCAGGGTTGGTCGTTCACAGACACATGGACGGCGCAACCGTTCAACCCTTCCCGCTGGATGTGCTCCTCCGTACGCGTTTGGCTCTTTAAGCGAGTCTACGCCCTGCCATGCCACCTCTGTTCTCTATCGTCCCTCTGAACCTGTGTGTCGGTCACCGTGCGTCTAGTTTCTTCCATCCCCTTCGCCTTCGCCCTTTTCACCCTTTATTTTGCCCGTGTGACTGTCCTCGAATTTCGTTTCACCCGGCCCGGGGAAATGCCTTTGCGATTTCTGTGATTCGTTTAGCGGCGAATGGATTTTTAAACGAGGACTCTGAGCTTTTTTTTGTTAATCGCTGGATTGCTGTTGAAAAAGTTTCGCTCCGCGCGAAGTTCCGCGGCGTTGTCCGGCGGCGCACGACATCAAGAGATTGAAATATCGATTCTGGTCCGGTGAGAATTAAAGTGACCGCGTTGTATACATTTTTAACGTCCGTGCCGCTGACAGCGCTGATTTATAATCCACTCGAAACTATAAAGGTACATCGTGCTATAATTGACACTCGGGCGGGTACACACCGTGAGAAGTGCTTCTGATCTCTGAAGGTTCTCGAAGACGATTATAAAATAGCGTCGCCACGTCGCGTGTAAATAAATGCAGGGGAGGATTTCGTTGCGAAATAAAACAGGAGAATCCGATTTCATGGAATTCCACGTGGCTCAAGGAGCAATTCGACGGGGATGGATCGATAGGACCGCGGTCGGTCGATTAACCAGGCATACGTAATTGTTTCCGAACAGTATGAGCCGCTGCGCGCGTAATAGAGAAGTCAAGCAAACGGCGCTCTCCATGCCGCTTAAACAGCTAGAGCGGAGAGGAGAAAGAGAACATAAAGGGGTCGTAATATAAAGGGTACACGACATACTGCTTGACAGTATCTGAATTCGTTAGCCGCGTCATCGATGCGTGTAAAACGCGTCTAGCCCACCCCAAACCCTCCCCAGTTCCTCTCACATCCATCCCCTTGTGCGTGTCTCCTTCTCTCTTTCTCTCTCTCTCTCTCTCCCTTTCTCTCTCTCTCTCTAGGTATGTGAATCGTGCCGGCCGCGGACGTAATGCAGAAACTGTTCCGTAGCCGGTATCTGCAATTTAATTACCGCGATGGAGTAATTACAAACGACGTCGCGCAACAGCCACTGTCTCCCGCTGCAATAACGAGGTACGATCTATCCGACTAAATTCTGTGATACCTGCCAGCTTTTGCTCGGGGCTGCAATTAAATTCTGGCCCTTTCCAATCCACAAAAGCGTGCCGCCCCTGCGCGCCGTTTCCGACCGGCGGCCGTCCGTCCACTCGCGCGGATCGCGAACCGGCCGATGGCACGATTGGTCGGGCTACTTAAAGGGATCACGCGTGCGTAAACCGAAATTGAAGAGGAACCCTGGCGGTGGTCGACGGTGGAGGGTCGCGGGCCCGTTTAATGGGATTGGAATTGACGAAACAGCTGGGTAATTTAACGCGCGCCTCGAGCGCGCGAGAGGGTTTCACTCGAGGAAAGCGAAGAATGGAGGTGGTGGTCGCTGGGAATTACCGATCGTTCGATTGTGGTTTTCGCGGTCGATTCGAGGGTCGTGTAAATTTCCAGGCGAGAGGAGCGCCGGTTTAAAAATTATTCAGGGTCGTTCAAATTCAACGCTTAAAATGCCAAAGAGCGTTTACTTCCGTGAATTACAGCCCTCGAGGCCCTCCCGAAAAGGGACGAATAAAACGGATCCGTGCCCGCGGGAAATGCCTTTCGTCTCTTTTCCCGATCGCGAGGAAAAACAACAATTAAAAAGAGACGGGTCACGCCTTCCGCCCCCGCGGTGTCGATTTACGATCGACTCCACCCGGGGAATGCAAAAAACGAGCGACCATCCCCGCCAGCACGGGATCCCAGCTAGGGACGAGCAATAAGAAAGGAGTCGTCGGGGAGGCAAACAAAGTAGAGGAAAGCGAGCCACGGAAGTAGCAGTCGGGCGCGTACCCAGGGCCTCTGTAAGCGTTATGCGATTTCAGACAAATGGCGCGACCGTGAGCTGAATCGTGACGAGGAGCCGCGCGTCCACTTCCAAGCCATCGCCGAGTTTACCTTCTACTCCGCTAACTTACCATCGAGATTCGCTGGAACGAAGGATGGCAGCTGTCCTCGGGAACGTTTCCCACCCCCATCGCATCCTGGGGACCCGGCGAGTCGCGTCGGGTACGAACAAGGGGGATGGAAACGGTGAAATACGACGTGGATGGACACGAAAATCCTACGGAAACGCCATTTTCTACGTGAGCCTTCTCCTCGACGAGATGCCCGTGGCGGAGGAATAGGAACGCGTGTACCACTTTGCGGGCTGCTACTCTCGAGTAAAAACCGGGTGCTCGGTGAAATGAACGATCGGGCTGGCGAAACATCGAGGGAGCCGCGGTGCATCTGACCTTACACCCTCGCGAGTGTACGTTTCAACGTTTTATTAGTTAGCTGACTCGAAGGCGAATGTATTGCCCCGGTTTTTCTGCTGTTTGATGGAGTATCGAAGGGGTGTACGTTGCCTTGCCCCTGTGGAAACCGAGTGAAACTTGAAATAATTCTTTCACCCCTTTGGGAGTCCGTTGATTACGATAAATTGTGAAATATGGAATACGTTGAGTAGTAAAACGTGAAAAATGGTACACGTTAGATTATCTTATCAGTAGCACAGGGTGCTCATCGTCAGAACATAATGGAAATCTGTCAGCAAGCAAAACACTGTCAGAAATTAATCAGAATCTAGTAATCGTTTGACTAATTTTGCATTTGCATCATTAGTTTCGTTAATAAAACTGAAAGTAGGGAAACAGAGGATAGAACGATAGCCTGGCTTCGAATCGTAAACTTGAAAGTTTCGACATCGCAGAATGGCGACGTGCAAAGGAGTGGAAGAAATGTGGAGAACACTCAACGTCGATTACTACCGACACCCAGTTTCCTTCTAAATCAACCGGACACCAGTAACACCGCGTGAAATATGCTCCTCACTTTGTTCACCAATTACCTCGATGACTAGTTACGTGCTAAAAGTGTTACGAAAACGTCGAAATCGCGTGCAACTCTTCCTAGGTGTCTTGCAGGCACGAAGCGGGACGATAAAATCCCTCTCGCCATGGATTTCCACGCAACCGCACAATATAGCCAACAAGCCTATCGCTACCATTTTATCTACTGGCGAACAAAAAAGGACCAACGGAAAAAAGGAATAACTATCGAGTGCGCCATCTTTATTATCCTAGATACGACACTCTCCACCCTGGAAATTGATGACTGGCGAAAGCCAAATTAGAGTTCTCCAATTTCTAATTAACATAAAGCTAACGTACAGAGCCACGTTACTCGACCAAGAATTTTCCATCTAACTTATGCGTTTACAGCGTTCTCGTTGTATCCGGGATACATTGGAAAGTTTTCTGCAAAATTTTCAATTGATACAACCGCACGTGGGAACGAACGAATCGGGAAAGCAGAGGATTCAAACCCAACTAATAACCACACGAATGCACGACGGGTAGAGTCGCATTCATCGGGAACAGAGTTTCATCCAAGTCACGGATGCCAAGCCAGGCGGTGCATCCGCGGGAAAGGGCGCAGCAGCAAGTGGCCATTATATCGCGACTCGAAACGTAGCAAGGGTTGAAGCCTCCATATTTCCACCGCGGTTGCTGGTAATTTCAGCGTTTAACATGTTCCTGGCAGAAATTTTCGTGTGCCCGTTCGCGTGTAAAATATCGACGTTCACGTCGAGGATGCCTGTACCCGTTGCCACGACGGACCGTGTGTAGCGAAGAAAATCGAGAGCAGACAGAGACAATTCGAGGGACGCGGAGGCGAGACAGAGAGGAGGGATCCCTGCGGGACAGAATTAGAAGGAGAGGAAAGGAAACGATCCCGCCGCGGTGTCTCTTTTCGAGCTACTCCGGGCAAAGTAATTAATTAGCGTAATGATTCGTTCGCGTAAGCTCTCGTTTCGCTCGCCTGTAACGAGTAGAGTTCCCCAAAGTTTCGCAGACTCCGATGCCGATGTTGCCTCCGGTGAGCATCATCCCCCTTCCTTCAACCCCCTGCGCTCGATCCCTCCTCCACGCTCGGCTCGATCCGTCCTGTCCTCCTCGTCTTTTCGAATATTCGTATCGAGTGATTTTAATGAGCGACGCGAGTTGTGCAAACACGCGAACGCAACGGGCAAGGAAGAGAGGGGACCAAGAGAGAATGCGGGGAGAATACGGTTTCGCGATAATAAGGACATCGTCTCCGCCAATTACGCCACGTCTCGAGAACAATCAATTATCGACTGGAATAATTAAAACCGACACGACCAACGGAGGGTGCTGCGGGGGTTCAGTTTAAACGGTCGAGCCTTTGATCATCACTTCCTGAGGATTTTCTATCGCGAGTCCCTTCCTCCTTTTTTCTTTCTCGTTCGCTCTTTTTATTCGATAATTTATAGCGATACTTGCGCAGTACTTTCCTCTTGTTACTTCGCGTTGTATCGACCACGCGTTAACGACGAGCGAAATATATTTCGAGGAACACTCGGTCAAGACGAATACCCTGGCGATTAGCAAGCGTTTAACACGCGAGTGCAAATTGAAAGAAGAATTCGCTATTCGCATGCCGTACGGTGGATAGTTTCCTCGTGGGGAATTCAACGTGTCTATAAATTCCACGTATCTTTTAGCGATCCTTCGAAATCTTTTCGAAATAATTTTTACCACCATGCTACACATTTACAGGGTTGCTGTATTAGTCGTAGATACCAGGAAGATTAATGACTAATAAGATAAGGTCCTGCAGGCTACTAAAAAGCGTGCTTCTTTAAGTATTTTAATATCCACGGAGATTTATGGCG
Source organism: Xylocopa sonorina (assembly GCF_050948175.1). NCBI lineage: Eukaryota > Metazoa > Arthropoda > Insecta > Hymenoptera > Apidae > Xylocopa > Xylocopa sonorina. The sequence goes on along the minus strand of NC_135197.1, from coordinate 5,128,265 downwards.
GTTAATTAAGTTTCCCTTCAAGATTCTGTCCAATTTATGTTTACGATACTAATTCGAAGCACTCGAAATACTTGGAGAACAAAGTGTACGGTCCTCCACTCCTACACTCGATGTATTTTCAAGTTTTAAAATTGAATTTTCTATATCGATACGAAAATATATATTCGAGCGATAATTGATCCATATACGAGAATCTTTCGCGGTGGAACGAGCAAAGATTGATGGACCGCAATATCGCATTAATACTGTTACCTCTATACACCAATAACTTCGCTGGCTCCAACCTTATTTACACGAACAAAATGATTGATGCGCCCCATCGGCGACTATTTCGAGCGCCTCTCCTTTCTGTGCCGCGCGAAATTATTACTCATTAAATTCCAATTAACTACCCCTTAAGAAGTATAATCGTCCGTGGCAATTTTTCCAATATTTTAACACGCTCGCCGCCTGGCGCATCGTGTGTGGACGCTCGGTCATTTTTCATCCGCGTCCCAGGCCCTCGCGTTTAATGTACAGGTGTAATCAGTGTCTTCATAGCGCCAGGAGGATGACGTGATAAAGTGAAGGGTAATCGAAGAAAAAAATAACCGCGGTCGGCGTTACGCGGTCGGCCGTGATGATCGTTCGAGCGGGCCTTCGAAAACGCTTGCCCGCAATTAATTCCTTCGAACGTCCCACCGAAAGCGAGTCGCGCGCGCGCCATTTCCCCGTCTACGATCGAAGACGCGAGACGAGTCGGACAGGGTCGAGAGGGAACCGGATTTATCGTCCGTCCGGGGTCGCGAGACAAACTAAATTGCCGATCATAATACGTCACTGGCTGGGTCCCCTCTATAATTCACCGTCTCCGCGGGCCGCGACGTATTAATAACCCCTGTCGACTCTATAAACTCAGCGCTAACTAACTTATAAGTCATTCGACTCGTTTGAGCGACAAATTCGTAGCGTAAATTACGACCGACCCCTGACCATCTGTCAGCCCCGCGTTGGTTTGGCGCGCGTGCGAGCGCGCCCCTAGCGAGCCAAACGCGAGCTGGACGCGATTCAGAGAAGGTGTATTTATACTCGTTCTAGCGAGACTCTTACCCAGACCAGCGACCTTGCCTCGCCGTTATTAACAGCCGCGCACAGAGAAAAGAACCCAGCGAGAACGTCGCTCTATTTCTACGGAGATCGGTGCCGCGCGTAACGAATCTCTGCGACGAATCACCGGATCGTTGATGCACGAGGGAGAGGGTGAGAGCAGTGGTCGAAGAGGGACGTGGCGGAGAACCGGACCTTCGATCGTTCTAGTCCAGTCCCGGGGAGAGTTTAATGGTATCGGTAATGGCCGATTAACCGATGTCTACCGCTGTAATAACGGCGAGGTAACTTGGACCCAGGCCCCGAGACGCGATATTTCAGAGGCCACTCACGATTACGATTCGCCTGCCTCGTTTTGCACGATGGGACCTCGGACTTTCGCCCGTGGTAACGCTGCCAAGGGTTTACCTAAGGGTTTCACCCGGCAAGTATTTATTGTGGGAAACGCGAACGTGATGGCGCCGCTTGGCATGGACAGGGATGGAATTTAGCGTTACCAGTCACGCGGTCGCGTTTCTTTCTGGGCGATGATCGCACGCGCGTCTGCTCGACGAGCCTAATTTTCTCACGCGTTTACTTCTCCGTTTCGTACGATGTTTTCTTGGGCCTAAGTTTCGTGTGTCTTTGTAATTGATGTAAGAATTATGGGCTGGGTAAGTATCGAGCGAAGTTGCCGACCTACTAAGGGATGATTTCGATTCGCAGTGTCCAAGTCTCAAGGAGCACGAGGATACCGCTCCGATGGGAATATTCGATAAATTAAAATCAAATATAGAGCAGAAAATAAGAGCAACGAAATTAAGACGGAATCGGAGGAGGGAAGTATATGAAGAACGCTTTTACTCTGATTTCATTTCTCGTCCCCTTTTTCCGGGCCGCTCGCGAACGGGGAGATCGAAGGATCTTTCACGGACAAATAATCGTATAAAACCGGCGGGATGGAAGCTCGAGGAGAGAAAACGGAGATGTTCGACGTTCATCCGTCCGCAAACGATGAAATGTTAATATTTAGTCCATCAATTACGAGGCATTCGTTCGCCGAGATTCTCCGCGGCTGAATGTCCCAGAATAACGTCTCGCTCGGGTATTTTCCTTTTTTTCCCTCCCTTTTTCCTTTCTTCTCATCCCAATCTCTCTCTCTCTCCCTCTATCTCTCTTTCTCATTCTCTCACTCTCTCTCCCCCGTCTTTTTTTACATCCCTTGTCTCCCCGTCGTCGAGAAAGAAATCACTTTTAATGGAGTCAGGAGCGAGATGGATCCGTCTCCGTGGCATAAAGGGAGATCGTTTCTTCGCATTAATATCACTCTCCACGCGAGACTTCCCACTCTTGCACGCCACTTCCACTATTTTTCGCATTACGGGAGTTTCCATTTGCGGGGATGGACAACCGGGAAAACCGGGAACGCAAACGGCGTCCATTACGTTTCGAATGCCGGGAATATATTGGAATCCCTGGCTTGTATCGTTTAAGCGTTTTACCACCCCCTTCTTGCTATCCATCCTCGCCGGCGCTTTAATTCGTGATCGATTTCCGTTCTGTTCTCCGCAATATGTCCCGTCTGTGTACGCGAAAAAAATCTTGCAAGATACAAAACATAGCGCGAATTCTCCCTCTTTATTTTCTAGATAGATTTACTAACTAATTTTGGGGTAAAATTGGCGTTACGCTTGTTGAAAACGAATTATGCGAACTATGCACTGGTTCAATTATTTATACGGTTCTAAAATATACGCAATAGAAGAGGAATTCCTGGAATACTATGCATAATTTACGTCTAATGGCTCTTGATTTAATAATTTAAAGCTGAACTAACGAAGCTTCATTATACATCCAACGCTCGTCGCGATTAAAGTACAATATCCATGCGTTGAAACAATTATAAACTCCTCACGCGTGTCCGTTAGAAGTATAAAAATTATGAAACACTTCGAAGACGGGTATCGTTCGATTTGAAGAAACTCAGAGCTCGACCTAAAATTCTAGAAGGAACGAACATCGACGCGGCGTACACTCTGCGATTATTACGAACGAGTGCGCCGCCTTTCGAAAAAAAGAAGCGGGGGTACCTTATTGGCGACGATGACGGCGGAACGCGGTAACGATCCCCCGTCGTCGACTTTGAATCAACATCGACCGAAAGCGCACGGGGACAGGAGAATCCACAAAGAACCACCACCGCGCTCTGTCGCCGCCGTCACGGTTCTTCGAAGCCAGGGTGTACAAATGACAGTGGCCAAAGTGCACTCTCGTTTCAAGACTTTCAGCGGGTAGCGAACTTTTCCGAGCCGGCGTGGCGGCCAGCTCGATGCCCCGCGCAAATATCGACAGAGGCTTCTCCCTCTCTTTCACCTCCTTTTCCTACATTTCCTTCGGAGTCTCTTTCTCGGCGTTCAAAGAGAACCTGGCGAGGGTACGCTCGCGCGACAAATGAAACGCCGCGTCGCAGCGCGCGAGACCGTCGTTTATCTCGATTTACTTCGAGAACGGAAACAGAGATGGGTTAAGGGCGTGTGTACGCTAGTGGCGCCGGAAACCCTCTTCGATCTGGAGGAGGCGTTCGCGTCTGAACGCATTAGGATACTTGCTCGATTGTCACGGATACACTCGAACACGTTGCCTCGTCGATCGCATTCTCTGTTTGCGTCTGACCAGTTGCTCGTTAAACGCCTCGTACAGGTGTCTCGTTCGAGTGTAATTGTACGGGATGAGCAGCGAAAGGAGACGAACGTGTCGGTACTTTTGAACGAAGGGCGCGCATGGGTGCGCGAGGAAAAACAGGGAGAGAAATTGATCGAGAACAGTGACGCGTTTAGGATGGAATTAATGAACAACGCTGCAGGGCGAGGGGTTATTTCATTCTCGAGATGAGGAAGAGAGATAGAGAGAGAGCGAGGGCGAGAGTGAATAAGGGAGATTCGATCGATCGTCGGTATAACAGGCTATACACGCGATTTAATTAGTCGAAAGCAAATGCTAGCGGATAGAGAAGCGACGAGAAATAGCAGCAGCGAGAGAATAGGTGGACGACAGAGCGGAAGACAGACAAGGATGGGGATGATCGTCTCTAGGACTGCCGGAACATAATAAAGCACCGCCTCATTGTCTCGTTCCTCTATCGTTCTCCTCTGTTCGCCATTCTTCCCGTCGTGTGCCTCCGTTTCGTTCGTTCCACCGGCTTCTTTCTCTGTATCTGGGACAATACCGTGTGCCGATTCATCGGAAACTTTCAGCCAAGCTTTCTTCCCTGTCCCCTGCCCCCGCCCGTTCACCTCTAAACCCTCTATTTCTCTTCCTCGTACAAAGGGACGGAAACTTGGCTGAAGCGAATTCGCGTTTTCGAATCCACTCTGAAGTGGAGAACGGATCGCGTTCTCCATCCGCTTCCCTCTATCTCTCCTTCACCCTCTCCCCTCTTTCCCTTTGTGCGTCAGTCTCTGTGCCTTCGTCTCTCTCTCTCTCTCTCCTCCTCTTCTTTCTCTCCGCTTCGTAGCCGACTTCACGGTCGACAGTGGCGAACGGCGAATCGCGTGCGTGCGCGTACGCCACTTCCGCCGGCTTCTGCACAGCCGTCGTCGTTCTCTTCTGGGGCGCTCTTGTGTGCGTTCGGAATTCGAGCGATGGAAACGACGGAAATTGTGGGGTAAAGAGAAGCCACTCCGGATGAACGAGTGCCTGAGAACGGGTGTTCTCGAGTGATCGGGGATACTGTCTTCTCGAGACTCCACTCGACGATGTTACAAGTCCTACATTTGGTGGATCGCATCGGAATTAATTCGATATCGTTCTCTGGATTTAAAACGAAACGTAACACGATGCATCGACGATCGAATACGCGATCGAACGTATTGATTTACCGAGAATCAACACCGATTCGAAACGCTCGACTTGTGTACAAGCTTTATTTCCGGCTGGATCTGCTATTAGAAAATTCCTATCCTCGAGCGTGCATTCGCATACCTAAACGGCTAGCAAAAAGGCGTCATCGACAGAAATAACATCCACGGACAGAGGTCGGACCCACGTCGTCGAGGATCGTCTCCGTGGAGGTACTGTATTAATTAGCCGCGGAGAGGAGATGCGCGCGGGCGATAAAACAGAGCCGAATAAAAGATCCGAACAACGTTCGAGCGTGGGCCACGCGTGAACCGTGGAGCTGGCCGTGTTCCACGGGCACGTAGAATGTTGCACGGCGTGCTCGCGACACGGTGCAACATCGTTGCTTATTACTTTCTCGGGTGTACAGAGAGCCGACTTGTGCTCGCCGTTGGCGGGCGTGTGTCACTTTCCCGCGAGCGTAGGCGCGTGTTCGGCATTCCTAAAGGAATCGCCAAGGACGCGCGCGATCGTCGCCGCGGATAGGATTAACAAGTATCCGTATGGGAGGAGATAAAGCGGACCGGGGGATTCTTCGCGTGGCGAACGGCCGCCATTTCGCCGCGTCGCGGGCGTACAACGAGCAAGATAAACTGTGTAATCGAGGAAAGCTAAAGGGTAGAGTCATTTAAAGATCGTTGTTCAGCGTCGAACACGGTTCGCGAGAATTCCACGTTGCAGAACCACGCAGGATGGTCCCGGCTGAGGAGTTTTTGCCGGGTTTCCGGTTTCTCCGCTTGGTTCTGTTGCTCGTGCGTGGCTGATAACTCTGCGAATCGACTGCTGGCTAATCAAGTACAGTGTTGTGAACCTTAGATGGAATTCAACGCTCTTTCTACTATTATTCTATCGTTTCAATCGGGAAGAATTTTTTCACAATTCGAACAACAGTCGAAAATGGATGACCTCGACGTCGTGCACGGACAGTGGCGGCGGATTATTTCGAAATTGTTTAATTTTCACCGCCGCTTTCGCGCGGATATTTAAAATGAAAAAAATTGAAATACCGCGACTCGCCGGCCGAATCAAAACAACCGGGAGGTCCTCCTGCGGAGCAGAAGCAATATTCAAAGTACAATATTCAGGCAGGATAAAATAAAGCTATGGAAATATGAAAACTGACACGGAGAATTCAAATACCGTAAAAATAGCGCGGCGGAAAATAAGACAGGATTCCCTCGCCGCGGCGCAAAAAGGAAAGGTGGGGAAGAAAAATAGAGGGGAAAAAAGACGGGGCCGTGGAAAAGCGAGCAGAAATGACGAGGATATAATGTAGAAAAGGGCGACGAAGGAACGACGGCGGCGACGGTAGCGAAAAGGGAGGCACAGGGAAACGCGAGGTTCAGTCCATTTTCGTCTATTCCAATATCCGTTCGCCCAGACCCTCTCCAGAGGCAGCAGCAGCAGCCGCCGCTGAAAGTGGGATAGAACCGGCGTCGGATCGATGTACGCTCGCGAGGTATCTCAGCGAACCTGGCCAGCCTTGTAATTATCAACGAATATCGTCGAAAAGTTGCTGGACACGGGCCGATAAACCGTCTCGCGAGAAACTTGCTTGCCGATGAGCCGCGTGCGATTTCTTGTCGGCTTTCATCGACCGCCCCGGAGGGAAGCTTAACCCTCTCTCGCGCCATTAGTGGCCTCTCTATCTCCGTCGACTTATCTCCCTGTTCGCGAATAGCTACTAGAATACATTTAGAACGATAATAATTAACGGTTCGATTGGGAAACGCGCAAAACGAGGACCAACGATTCTCTCAACCTCGATCTGGAATCGCGGAAAATCAACGATCGCTCCATTCGTAGAGCGCGTTAACAGTGAATAAGTAAAATGAGAATTGAAGAAGTTAAAATATTAACGTTGCCGCGCCGCGTTTGTACTGTTGAACAAATTGCATTTGTAATACGACAGATGGAGCGGCAAACTCGCAATTAGACCGTATCGCGGCTTGTTATCTCGTGAAACGACACTACGGCGGCGGGTAACGACACTAGTGAAAGGATTAGATTAGGTCGTGCAAAAGCTCGTAACGACGGTACCTGTTTGCGTTGCTCGCAATTATCCGGGAAGATATTTCGCTCGTGGAAACGTTCGAATGACCGAGCGACGTATCGAGAGTGCGCGCGGATGGAGTGGATGGATGGCGGCCTGGCAAAAACGGGATTGTTCGAGGATGGGGTTGCTGGTGCGGTTGCGAAGGTATCGAATGAACCTGTTCTCGTCTGGAATCGATACGAGAGACGAGAACGCGGATGCACGGAAACGGTCTCGATCGAAAGTCGCAGATGGAGAAGTTACTTTGAATATCAAACTCGAAGAAGGAAGAGGTGGAGGGCCAAGGATCGTTTCAATAGCAGCCGATGGATTATTTGACTAACAAACGAGAGGTGCGAGCACGAGTCTTTGGCTCTGGTAGCGTATAATAACGAGCGTTGGGTAAAAATCGTCCAGGCAGCTCGTGGCGACGCAATGAAATTAGGTTGAATTTATTTTAGTCCCGAAATGCGCGATAAGAATGTATGTTTCCAGTGTCCCGCGGCAGTTTCATTTTTTTATTGTCCAACGTGCATCCGCAGGATAGCGCGAGAATCGGCAGGAAAAGCCCACCAGATTTCTCCTATCGTCAGCGTCGTAGAAAAGTTCTGGAACAGAGCTCGGACATCCTGCGTGGATACGGGTATCTGCAGCGTTGAATATCGTGGGTGCGTTTCGTAGAAGCGCGATAGACACTTCCAAATATATACAAAATCCATTCGCAAGCGTGCGCGAAAAATACAATAAGTACATCGATCTTGTTCTCAGAATTCATCGACAAATAACTCCCGCGAGAAATGACAGGAAGCATCGAACGGCGGTGAAGTCGAAAAAGCCAGACGATCGGAAAAATAGTTAATCGACGAGATAATTCGTCCGATCGTTCGTCTAACCGTTGAATTTTTAATTCGATTTAACCGTCGTCGCGTCTTCGTTTAAGCTGCCAAGCTTTTTTTCCCGTAGCGACGAGTCAACGGACCGCGATAATCCTTCGAACCAGTAATTCTGTCCAGCCGGATCGGCACCGACGCCAGACGTAACAATCGTACCAGGCTCAGGCTTTTGGGGCAGCGAAGAAACCCCGACTTTTTGCCCGTTCATCCCGTCGTCTCTTAATCTGTCTCCAGCCTCGACAATACTCCCATCGATTACCCATAAAACTCGTCCCGGCTAAAATTCCATCTTCCGCGGTGGAAAATAATACCCGATTACCCGCGTATCCAGCGATCATCGATAGGATAATTGGCGACGCGCACGGGCATTCTTCTAAATGGATGCGCCGCGGTCACATTTCCCTTCTTTCGATCGGGGGGCTTATTAAACCCTCAAGGACGACGCTGGACGCGGCGAAGGCGAGGAACGGGCACAAAAAAAAGGGGGGAACGAACGCAAAAAGGACAAAGCGGCGACGCGGTAGAGCAAAAGGACGAAGAGGACGCGTAACTCGTCGCGAAAGCAATACGCGAGATAAGCGTATGCACGCCGGTGTAACGTATAGCGCGGTTGCGAGAGGAAAAATCGAGCTAACGACGAGAGGAACAACGCGGAGCTCGAGGTGGTCCGTAAGCGAATAAAGAGGCCCCTTCCATCGGTGTGCAACGCGGGCTGATGTCGTGGCGAGATGGCCTTGACCGCGAAACCAACCCTTTGTTCTCCGACGAGGCGGCGCGGCGCACGTATGTCCCGCGGAGCGCACGCCGTAGGAGAGAGCCTTGAAGCGGCGTGACAAGACATCACAATGCGTCGTTTCCATCCGCTAAATAACAGGGCACAGCATGTGGGTGGGTGGTTGTTTCGCGTGAAACCGGCCAAGGGAACACGAGGACGCTGGCGAACGCTGGCGAACGTTGGCGAACGCGATCGAACGAAGAGGAACGCCTTCAAAAGCTCAGCGAAACGATCCCTCTAATTAACGCGCGTGATTGGAACCGGGGTGCGCGTGGCGATTTATTTAATGTCGCTGGTTCGATTCAATTTCCCGTCGAATGAATTCGCGTCGCTTTAAACGAACTTCAATTAAAGCTCCCGGGTAGGTGAGTCCGCGTCCGTTTCGCGTTGGTCCCTCTGGTACCGCTTTCGAAGCTCGCTTCGTGGGACTCGACGAGCACTGATCGAAACTTTCGACGATAAGGACGGGGAAAGAGGGCGAGGAAAAGCGTGATATATATATATTGTTGGAATTTTAAGAGATCCACTTGTGTAAGACTGGTCGAAAAGTTTCTCATTGACGTTGATAAATGGATCGTTGAAAGTGTATGATCGATCAAGCAGTTTACCTATTAAATCTCTGTCAAGGCAACATTTTATACCCCATCGAAGTCTCCTTACGGAGGCACGTGACAATACTTATCGATTCATTTCCCAAAGAAACAACCCCACCCCCTCGGTCGGTGTAACTTCGCGTCGAACGGAGCGCACAGGTGGGAGGGTGGGGAGGAAAGTTCGTGAAAACGGAAGCAGGTTTCTTTCGATCGTGCTCGGTCGAGTCGTGGCTCGAGAATGAAATAAAAAAGGGGGCTGTAGGAGGGAGGGTGGGAGAAGAAAGAGAGAAAGGAGAAGAAAAGGACTTGTGAAACTGCGAGAAGTAAAAAAAAAAAAAAAAAAGAAAGAAAGAAGGAAGGAAAGAGCGTCGTCGACGGGCGCGGTGGAAAACGGCGAAGAGTCGGAGGAAAACAAACGAGCGTTTCCCCTCTTTCTCGATTCTGGTGACAGTCGGGCGAAATTGCGAATATCGAATTTCACTCGGGAGCCCCCGCGCTCTGTGCGAATTTCTCTCGAGGGAATAGGATCCCCGAGGCGAGTCGAATGGAAAGACGGGGAAAACCGAGGGGGCGGGACGATGGGGTGTGGAGAGGGGCGTGTAGCACGCGATTTCAAGCACTGATTAAAAATACATATTAGGTCCGTGTGTTTAGGGAATAAGATGCCGGTCGACGATAAGGTCCGACGAGAAACGGCCACAGGGGCGCACTGGCGCGCACCGTCCTTACACGCGGAGACGCACGGAACACACCCCCTCTGAATCTTTGATCGAGCTCTGAGTGGTAACGCGTGTTTTTCCGACGAATCGAACGGATGGTGAAACTTTGATGGCCCCGTGGGGTGAGGCGGACGTCGTTGTTTGCTGTTTGATCAAAGCGGCGTGTAAATGCGAGCGTCTCGACGAGAATCGACCAAGGGACCGCAACGATACTAATAGCCCCGGTAAAAATAATTGGACGTTCAATTGAAATTATTAACATCCACGTTTCAGAATAAATCTCTGTACGAAAGGGATTCCTCGTCGTAATTGGGGGTGACTGAAGTAATTAAAAAAAAGCTAATCACTTTCTGGCAAAAATGTATGTATCTATATATCTCCCGTAATCTAGAACGGGTGGAAGGGTTAATAAAACCAGCGGCGTTTCCTCGTCGAAGACTTTCAGAGTCGCCGACAGACTTTTCAGCCCGAGCCTTCTTAATCTCTCGCGGAGCTTGTGCCACGGCGGGAATAATCGATGAAGCTCCTCGAGATTGTTCGGACGTGTCTTTCATCCGGCGAGAAGTTAGGGCCGATAGAAACGCCGGTGAAATAATTTCATTATCCCGATAACGGATCTTTGAATATTGGCGAACTCTCTCCTGATTACTTCCACCGTTCGATTCTCATTTCGCTGAGTTGATAAATTTAACGATGACAGGGAAACTGGGTCGTCGAACGATCCTCTCCCCCTTCCTTTTTTTCCTTTTTTTTATCATCCACCCCCGTCCCTTTTACTCCGACTGCCGATGGGAATCGTCGCGACTACGCGCGCGACGGAAACAGAGGTATAAATTTGTTTCCACATACGCGGGAATTCTGCTCCGTTCTGTCCCGCTTGGCGAAAAATCGCTCGACTTCCACGTTCCGCTCGGAAGCAATTGTTTCTACGCTTTTGTCCTAAACAATCCCCGCTGATTACGGAAACAACGTTGATTATGCCCGGTACGGGCCATTGTTCCTTTTCGTTAAAAATATGCAGCGTCCCTTTCGATCGTACGAACGATTTTTAAACCGTCGTCGTTAACTCCTCGAATAATCGCGTCTGCGTTTAATTGAAGTGGCGCTATGCGCGTTAATTTCTATCTCGCGTTTATCGCAGGAAACCTGCAATTTCCGGGCTGAAAATATTTCTGTCGCGATACCACGATTGGCGGTTCACCGTTGACGAATGCGACGAGCTCTGCCCAAGATTCTTCCCCCGTTGTCTACTGTTGCGCGGTTCCAGCCCTGGTTCAGCAACGCGAAAAAACGAGGCGCGACGAGCGAGGCAAACAGAGGCAAAGGGAGGAACACGGAGCTGCGAGGCGAGAATATTTAAACGGAGTCATCGCCGCTGCGTAACGGCGAAGATTATCCCCGCCTCGCGTTACGGGATATTTCGTTCTCGTTAAAATAATGAAACGGGGTGGTCAAAGCGCGGACCCAGACCGTGCCTCTCTGTGCGCCCGGGATTTTTCACGCGAACCGGCGCCGTCGCGCGGCTCGAAGCCCGACCGGAAAACAAAATATTTTAAGAGAAAAGAGGCCCGTCCCAGAGAGAAATAACCGTGACGACGTGCAGGGGAAAAAAATAGAAGAGGAAGAATCAAGCGACGAAATTACTGTCCAGCCCCAGCGACTCGCCCACCCCCTCGTCTCTTCTCTACCGCGTCCTCCTCATTTTTTTCGCTTTTCTCCACGCGAAAAATCCTTCCGCACCACCGACGAACGTGTCGTCCCTGTCTCCTTCCTGGACGCGTAATTGATATCATTATCGTCGTTGGTGAAACGCGCGACTAGCCGCAGTTACGCTTGGAGGGGGATGAAAGAGTACTTTTCTTTCTCCGCGCCACCGTTCGAGAATAAGGGACGCGGAACATAAAGGCGGCCTACCGACGAGCCACCCGTGGCTTATAAACCCGGCTTAACCTACCCTCCAGCTCCACTCCATCGTCTTCTTTCAGCCCCTCTTTCTCTCTCTCTGCGTTCTTCTATCGCGAGCACACGGGGAAGAATCAACGTTACCCAGGTGGCTGATCGAAAATTTCCTGCAGCCAGAAAACGGGAGGCAGACTACTTCGGCGGATGGTCTCTGGATACTCGATAGGATTTGCAGGAATTGTTCTGTGAAGGTTTTTTTCGGAGGGTACGATGTTTGGGTATGGTGATTGCGTTCGAAGGCTTTGATGTCTGATCTTGAGTGACGTCGCGTCTGTTCTCTTTCGGCTTGGAAGGTTTCTGAGGGTACGAAAAGATCGTATTGAAAATATTGTTCATTCGATACAGTTGAATGATAGAAAAGTTTGTATATGTCGGTTTAATTAATAGACACACGGGTAAATGTTAAATTAAAGATACGAGGTGTTCGCGAATTTTTTGCAGGTACACGTGTAGTTTGAATTCCCGGATTTAATTATGAAAGCGTCTTTGGGTACAGCGCAGTGGGTAACTCTGCGTTTTCCAAGCACAGTCGTCTACGAGGCTCGAGAAGATCAACTGTAAAGGTGTTGATAATGCCGTCGAATTCATGCCAGAAATATTCAGTAAGAACTGGAAACGAGATGAAACCCCGGGAAACGAGATCAAAGATTCAACCAGCTGTATCATGGAAATTTTAGGAAACACGGTCTTCGAGGCGCGACTGAATGGCTGAGTAGCTTGAACTTGAATATGGTCGCTGTGGAAAACGAAGCAGCAAATAACGACCAATGATCCTAATTCGAGTAACTCTGTAGTAGCAATTCTGAAAAACGAACGGAGAGTCATCGTTGAGTCGCGATCACTTTTGGAGTAGCCTCAAAATCCGCGATCGATCCCATCGTCTGGACTTGAAAGCGACCGCCAAGTCCGCTCGTTTCGTCGATCAGGCGTAATTTTTCCGCGAGATCGATAGCTTATCCTCGAGATGCGAGGCGGATATTCGTGGTCGCGCGATGCAAATGCACACGGCGAGGGCCAAGCACATCGTAGGCACGGGCTTTCAGGCGAAATTACGAAGAGCCGCTGGCGCGTTTGTCAGACGCGAGGATACACGCCGGCAGCGAAGGCTAACAGTGAAATGGACGCTGGAATAACCGTCAGTTCGGTTCCATCAATTTGTCGAATAAATTCGTTCCATCGGCAATTTCATCTCTCACAAACCAGATACCCTGCCGCCCCTCTCGAGCCTTCATCCCCCTTCCCGTACGCTGTTTCCATTACTCCGCCGCGTTATCGACGCGCCGGTAAATATAGCCGGACGTGGAATTACAAAACTCGCCGCTCGGACACTGGCCAGTCGCTGATAAAACCGTAATAAAGACGAGAGTTCGACGCCGCGAATTTGACAGCGGACGTTGCTCGCCCCGCCGCTCGACCGACTTAACGCGATTAATCAACGCGATCCAACTTCCACGAGCCCGTATCGCGGCGCTACCCCCGACGGTATCTTGTCCCGGGGATCGTTACACCTCGTGTTCCTGTCGCGAACCCTTTTAATCCGCGCGAATTTATCGGCAGAAAAGTGTTTCCGACAAATATTAAGGACGCGAGACGTTTCAATGGCCTGTAATTACCTGCCGCGGACCATTTATCTTTCGGATACTTGTTGCTAACGACCCAGCGCAACCGGAATTCACGCGTCGCGCGAATTAGCGCGTTGCGCACAGCTTGTCGGAGAAGGAACAGTGAAGTTGTTGGCGAGTTGGCGACAGAGAGCGTCCGTTGAATATGATAAACGGGAGGTTTAACGTGAAATAAGGATACTTCGTTAGATGAAATGATGCGCGGCAACGAGCGAACGATGATGCAAATTTGATGCACTCCCAAAAGAGGGACGATGATACCTGGGCTCGCGCGCGGGACCCGCGTGACATTTGTGCCGTTTCGCCCGGGCCCGATGCGTGGACCAGCAAACGGCGGGGCGAAGTTTTAAATTACGTATGGTAATTCAATGCGATTTCGAGAATTTCCGCGGGTCAAGCGTTGAAAATTTGCTCGCGTTAAATTTGATTCGCCGACTGGTGATTCAGTCGCGGCCGGTGACTTGATTAAACTTCGTCTGATGTGCAGTCGTACGGATAGAGAACACCCGGTGTATTTTAATCGGTGCTCTCGCTGTTCAGTTTGATTGCAGCGCGCGGAACGGATATCCCAGCGAACCTTTCGATTATGAAAAATTATTACGCTTCCGAAATACGCGCCGCATCGACGCGACGAGTACGAGTTCGATCGTATAATCACCAGCGCAATGAATTTAACTCGAGCGTTCTGCTCCTCCGTTGCTCGATGAAAAAAGAGAGAAAAGAGAAGAGAATGTATAAAAAAGATACACGCAAGTTCGTGCAGCCGTTTTTACCCTTCACTTATTTTACCCGCTGTATTTCATCGGCCGTATTGTAAATAAAACACTAAATATTAAGCTGAAACGGGGAACAAACAGAAACGGGTTTTTTCCGGCGTCACAATTCCGCGTTACCCGCTCGCCGGAATTATTCGCTCCGGCCGATCGAGCCGGGCGATGCATCGAAAATATCCCCGAACGAACTTTCCGTTCGCCGCTCGCGCGACCATAAAACGAATATCGTTCTCCGTGCTTTCCACCCAAATTACACCGCCGACGGTGGCCATCGATACGTAAAAACGCATCCGGAATACCAGGCGACAATATCGAACCGCGCCGCGAGGGAAATGTGCGAGGAGAAAGCGAGCGAGCGAGAGAAAGAGAGAGAGAGAAAGAGGGAAAGAGAGAAAAAAAAATAAAAGTCGGAGATTCTACGACTGTCGATAAATCAGATCCACGGAATATGTACGTAGAAGGATCTCATTTGGATCGCGCGATAATCGGTCGAATCGAGGCCTGCCATCGGGAGATCGACGGCGGTAGAAGAGGATAGGGGGTTTCAAGGGGCGATGCACGCGTCGATATTTTCATTCCGCTAATGCTTTGATCTGAATTTCCACGTTCGAGTGGCTTCCCTTTTTTAATCGAGCGCGATTCGCTGGGAGCCGGGTATAATAATAGGACGCCGGAGGGGGCGAGGTTCGATGCCGGTTTATCGATTCAGCTGACGATTGTCTGCTAGCCGACGGAATTTATAGAACAAGAACTTGGCCACCGTTAATTAGAAGTTCGCGAAAATCTCTACAGCCGATAGCCGGACGTACTTTTAACCGGTGTTTTAACAGCCAACTTGCGCCAAGTACGCAACGAAGAGTACACAACGGGCGACGTTGAAAGGAAAACGAAAAGGCAATTTCCCTGTGGATATTCCGCTGCGTATCGTGAAATTGCGCAAGCTCCGATTTTCAATTCGCTTTACATCGCTCGGACCACGAACGGTAATTAACTAGAAAGTCGACGTTTCACGCGCGTTCCTTTCGATTCATAATGGAACGCGGGACAAGGTAACCAGTTGAATCATTTGATGCGCCGTACGCTCGAATGTGCGCTTTCATTCATGCTTGCGCAAGCATGTAAGTATACGACTATTTCACCTGCACAGCTGGTAATAAAGACGGAGGCCAGCTGCATGTATTTTCTCCCTAGAGCAACAGAACCCAAAAAACTGTCGGTCGTACTACTGCACTATTGAACGGAGACGATCCAAGAGAGCATATCGTGCCTCGATAAACTTGGCAGTCGATCCTAAAACTTTCCTCCTTATATATAAATCAGGCCATAAGCTCAGGTCACACGTTTCTCGCTAACCCAATCTTGGAATTCTATTCGCGCAGTCTCTCTACACGTTAACAATGTATACTTTTATCAGAATTTTGTTCGCGCTAAGAAACGAGAATATTGGCTCCACGAAATTAATAATCCACGCTATTATAAATCTTTATCTCATCGCAAAGATTTGTCGTGGATCGACTTATTTTACTCTCTCACGAATCAAAAAGAAACCATCCGCCGCGCATCTCGCGACGCAATAACGCGTCTCCTAAAAGTATCGGCTGCAGTAGAATAGTCCCATACACGTCAGCCACGAGGAACTCATAGACGAAAGCGTCGCGAAAAGTCCGCTAAAAGATTGAATCGCAGCACGATCGAGCAATTTCCGTCGCTGAACGATCGTTCCACCGGAAAAGCATCGCCCTGCGATTCTCCTCCCACTAATTTTCCTAAGATACATCAAGGGGATGCGAATCGACGCTGGTCGAGTCGCGCCCTTGTTCGCACCATTGTCCCCGTGCGGTCAGTCCTCTGGTCGCAGGGTGCTCGATTCGATTCCAGCGATAATCGATCGATCAGTGTCCCGTCCCGTTGGTTAACAACGGTCCCACCACCCGCTTCGAATGCGCGGAGCCAGCTCGCGCGCGTACGAGCGCGTCCTCGTATCGAAACTATGCCCCGCATGCGAGTCTTCCGTTACCCCACCCTCTGTCTTTCTCCCAGCGAGACTGCGAGCCACGCGGCCTCCTCTTATCTGATGCACGTCGCCATAAGTAATTACGCTTCCGGCCATTAAATCACCGGGCAGGAGACAGACGCGGAGCGCGCGCGCAGATGCGAAAATGAAAACGAACGAACGAGAGGACGGAGAGAAAGAGAGAGAGAGAGAGTGCGAGCGCGGTTGATGGAAAGGAGGCTGAAAGAGGAAAGAACAAGGGATGCATCTACCGACGGTTAGAGAAACTAGTGGAAAGGAGCGGTTGGGGAGAGTGTAGAGAACGAGGGAGACGGAAATATCGCGCGGTAACGGGGGATGAGGGCGCACGACTGATACGCGTGGAGCAGACAGAGAGGGGCGGACACAGAGGGGAAAGGAAACGTGGATAGAGATAAATATAGCACGGGGCAACGAAGAGAAGAGGCTCGACGTGGAGTGGAAAAGGGAGAAAGAAGTGAACGTGGCTCGAAATTAACCGCAACGTGACTATTTACCAGCAACCCGGTCCTCTTCCACCCCACCCTCCTCCCTACGCTGTCGCTTTCCATCCACTTTTGCTCGTCTCTCCGGCTACCGTTCATTCAGCTGCAGAACACCGAGAAAACGGACGCGGAAACGGGGGTGGGAGGGAAACCGAGAGCGCCGGTTACGTGTGCACGCCGCTGTAAAACGAAGCGGCGCACACGCCCGCGCGGAGCTCCATCCGGAGAGCTGAGAGAGCGGCCGATGCCAGGACGCATCCACGGCCCGATGAAAAAGCGTGCGCGCGGCCAAAGGGTTGAAAGAGGAGAGGAGAACGAAGAGGGGGATGAGGGTCGAGATGGGACCGTGGAACAGTGGAGGAACGACGGAAGGGTGAACGGGATTCGACGCGGGCGGAGGGGGTGAGTTAACCCTGAAATTGCTCCACTCGGTTATCGAGTATCTTCGCTCGGATTGAGTCGAGCGTGGAAAAAACGGGACGAGACGGTCGATATGCATGTACGGCGTGTATCACGCCGCGTTGTGTTCGGATTACAAAAATTTTTCGTTCGTTCTTTTGTTTTTTTTTTGTTTTTGCTCTCCTCCCTCCTTACCCGCCCCGTCATCCGTTCCTCTGGACACGCTGGCGTCGTATTAACGCCAGCAGGCGTTACCACGGCTTTACGCTGCAGCGGACACGCGTAGCGCAGGTAGCGAGCGTGTAAATGCATTCGTCGCCCCGCGTTTCGTGTCCGTTTGTACTCGCGGCATTGTACTCCCCATTGTTAGCCGGCTGATCGGTTTTTAATCCGCGACACGCTGCCGCGCCGCGAGCCGAGCGTCTTCGCTTTCGTTCTGCGTTCGTTTCAGGACCGCCTCTCTGTGTTGATTTCGCGTCCACGTTTTTTTCGTTTCCTCTCCCTTTCTTTCTCTTTTTTTCCTTTTTTTTTTGGCTTTCGTTGCACGCGATTCTGTATTTCGTTGTTTTCGAAAAGCCTGGCGAACTAAAGCGTTTTGTATAGACGAGCACGTATAGACGGCCGGTGTGTTTGAACAGCCCGCTTGGAAAACCCGATAACACCGGGAAAAATGTTTCCCCTGCGGATTAATACCTCGAAGAACGAGATTTAGAGTTATCGCGGTGTACACCGCTGGTAGGTGGGTCGAGGAAATTGGGTATCGAAAGGAACGAGGGGTGAAATAGGGTGCGAGTTTTTAATGAAATATAAACTGCGGTTACATTAAATAAATTTGTTCGCATACCGTCTTCCGACATCAGACGAATTCCCGATTCTCCTCGACACGGTCATTACGCCTGGACGTTTCCCATCCACAAGTCACACTCGCTCGGAACCGAATTTCACCGTAACGCGCATCCGTCTAATCACGGTCGACTTGACCGTGGCCAGCTTAAACACGGCCGCGAAAGCACACAGAGTTTATCCCCAGAATCGTTCGCAGAATCAACAAGACTAGCCCGCAAACGTCCGAAAGATGCGAAAAACCGGCCGCACCCTCGACGAGCCCCCAACCTTCAGCAGGATATATGTATCCCCGGCTAATCGTCGAAAAGTTTCGCTAAACAAATTCTCCACTCCAAAGCCCTCGTTTGTTCTACCCGTTGGCCCCAATTACCGTTTCGCTGATTCGACCAGGAGGAAAAGCAAACGGCCCGGCCAACGTACATCTGCATTTACCCGCAAGAAATCCGCCCACATGCTCGCTCGACTACGGAAACCGCGAGTAACCAGCGTGACGTGAAAAACGTGCGCGCAAGAAAGCGATAGCAGTGGCTAACTAACCCAGAGCCGACATTTTCCGCGTTCTCTGTCCTCGAATCCCTCTGTGGACTCGAGCGATGTTCATACGCGATCGCTCGTCAAATGATCGAGGAACGTCCTCGAGGATGCAGAGATGAAAAACCGCTCGCGATGGAGAATGTCGCGCGTTCCATCACAGATGTGCCGCGTCTCGACGCGTACCCGACGCGCGAGGTCCTTGCGGGCGGAGGTGGTACCCGGCCAAAAATTCCATCGTAAGCACGGCCATGCGGAAAATCGAACTGGAATCCCGCGGACTCGCACAATCTACGGCTCAAATGGCCCGGAATGATGGGAATTTTCGCGGTTATTGATTTCCCCGGGTACAGGTGCGCCGTGGGTGCATGTAATCTGGCCGAGCTGGGAGCCATGGGGTGCAGAAGGGAGGTTGACGAAAACAAGATGAAGGGAGAAATTCGAGGGGGGATAAAAATAGAGCGAGAGGCACGGGGGTGGAAAACAAAAAATTGTAATTTTGTCAGTGAGTTATGATGGGAAAATATTCGACGGTTTTGGTCCCTTTTTATCGTTGATTGTCCTAACTGAGAGATGAATGATGGATCTATTGGATAAATGACAGAATGGTTATTCTGCTCTTTTTTTTTTATAATATTATTTTTGTTTTTGTATTCAGAGGTAATTAAATAGCTTAGAGTGGATTTGGTGATAAAATGAAGAGACGAACACTGACAATGTGCGCGGAATTCGCCACGTTATAGTGACGGCTGGTATTTACCAATTTGCTAAAAATTCCTGCGTTTCTCGCGGAAGCGAGTTTGCCTCTCGCCTGTTTTTTTTCACCCCGTTTTTTTTTTGTCAAATCATTGCTCGAAATTCACAATATTCCGCGGGATTGTTTGATCAGGGGGATCAGAGGATCTCCGGTGAATTGCCGTGAATTAATTTTCATCGTGATAGCTCGCACTCGTTGCTAGCAGATTACGCGTCCTCGATCGTGTAATTCGAATCCCCGCGGAACGGCGGTCGGATAAAAATTGAAAAACCGAGAGGAAACGGAAAATACGCGTTGCCTTAATTTGCTTCGCGGAACGTCAGCGTGCCATTTACAGCGGATTCGCGAACTCTTTCCCTGATCGATCTTTCCATCGATCGAGAAAAACGAGGTAATTCGAACGCAACAACTTTCCGTCGATGTAACAGCAATCCGTATAATACGAAATCCAATCCTTCCGGAAGGACCAGGGGAGAATGGCTGAAATTTAGACGATCATTTAATTACCGGTGTGAAGGCGACGTTCCACGGAAACGTGGGTTTCGATGAAAAAAAAAATGAGAAAAAAGAGACACAGAGCACGAAAGGGTTTCGTATCGGACGAAGCAGCGGCAAAAACGCGGAAAACGGTCGCGACTCGAGTGGTATCGGTCGATAATTGGCACGGTGCGCAAGAGGACGCAGGCGAAGAAAAAGGGGTGTCGCGGACGACGGCTGGCTTCTTCCGGCGGTGTCCTCGCCGGGAACAGGCACGGGAAGAAACGCTCGATGTACCAATTAAACCGTCCCGTGAACGCGGAGACAAAGCTGGTCGACGCTTTATAGATTGCTTCTGCTCGCTCGGTGGAAAGGACGAGCGATGTGTGTCTGTTCCGCGTCGGCTCGATTCCCCGCTGCATCGTGATTGATGGCTCCTTTCGAGTTATTCGAGGGTTTCTCGCGGAGGACGTGACGAAATAATTGGGGGCGGGAGGGAAGGGGGCGATCGCGTGGCGTTACAATTTGGAGCGTTTGTAAAATTCAATCGAGCTCGATTAATCAAGTGGAAGATAAAAGGAGAGCGCGCCGATATCGAAGCGAGAGATCTGAAGGCTTTCACAGCTGCGTGCTCGACGCAGTGTGTAAATAAGAGGATTTTAAAGTAATAACGATAAATCGGATTGAACGACGCGAATAAACGGACGGAGTTATTTAAACGCCACGAAAGCGCTTAACTGGTGATTAACGGAATTGTTCTTGGCGCTTCCGTCGGATTTTCACGGTAATACCCCGTCAAATCCTATAAAATAACAAAGGAATAAATATAAAGGGCGTCGTGTTTATTGTTATCCGTATTTTAAGCTAACCGGAGAACCCTTACCTCTCGCTGCGTAAATGGACAAAAGCGAAACAAGCGTCCCATAATTCGATCTCGCTACGTCTAACCGCCTCCGTCGAGCGTATCAACCGTATAACCTCAATCACCGTTCATCGAGTTAATTACACCCTAATGCTCCCTCCGCTTTAATCGCCAATTCAAACGAGGCGATCATAAAATCGACTAATCGTAGAACACGAACGGACCGTGGCAACCGGTGGCAGTGGGAGTCGGGCGTTACCCAAATCAAATTCATACGAGGCGAGGCTGATTATACGCAGCGCCAGGGCGAGGCAGCTTGCCAGGTTCCATTAAAAGGGAACGATCATAGGAGCGAGTTCCGTGCGCGGAAAGAAATGCAGGCCAGCGACACGGATGATGGGACTGCGACAGGAAAAGGAACGTTTCACCGTTCCCCGGGCAACGATTCCAAATCAAATTTCGAGCGAGTACAGAGGGTGAACGGGAAGGGCCAGGGTTGGGGTACGTCAGAATTGCGAGCGGAGGCATCTTGCCAGACGAGTCATTAAAATAATAAAACTATTAAAGCGAACGGAACCGGAGAAATTCCGAAGATGGCAGACGGTCGCCCCCGGCGGAGGAAACGAAGGGATATCGTTCCTCGATACGAATTCCGGCTCCTCTTCCGTATGAATATGATATTCCATACAGCTTCCGAGATATAGCCCCGAGCCATCCTGAATCGTGGATAATGAAAGTGGGACATCCTCGTGCCCGCGCTCCTTGAATCGACTATGTTAATTCTGTTACGTCGCCTTCCGCGTTCAGACCCCCAACCCCTACGTGGACCCGGCCCCATTGTTCCCGATGCTGATGCAGTCGAAGGAACGTCTAAATTGATAAATTTCATCCTCCACCAAGGGACCATCGGATTGGAATTGGAACGTTGCCGCCTCTCTCTCGAAGGAGGGAAACTCGGTGCTCGGTGAATGTGGTTCATCTAGGTCAGGGGCTCCCAGCGTCTTTAGACGGGTGTTGTTTTAGGATTTTCGGCTGCCATCGTTAAGCGCGCGGAGGAATGTTTGTTCGGAGTTAGACAACGTTCGGATAATTTGTCGGCTGCCATTGGAGGGCTGAACGTTTCATGTAATTATAGAGTTCCGTTGCGGAAGAAATTTGTATCTCGGATTTTATTTGTTTGGAGTCGAAGAAAGGGAAGTGCAGGAAATTGGTGGCTGCAGAGGTCGACGGAGAAGTTTACTTGCGAGGGGGAGGCTCGTGGAATGTAAAAATAATTAACACGTTAACGAGAGACGGTAGTCGTTGTGGACGTTAACCTGAAATTCATGGTTCATTAGGAAAGGGTTGCCGATGGGGCTGAAAGGTATAAACCATACCGGAAAGTGGATGCTTCGAGAAGCGATGAACCGATGGATCTTGAATTAAAAATACACGGAACAAGAGTGGCGCGACTAGAGGCGAACGATTAACAAAATAATTTAAACAACTTTGCCCTTAAGTGAAAAAATCTACTCTGCGAGAGAAGCAGAAATATGTCCACGCTTAACGACCGAGAATTTAAATAGTTCCACTGATTTAATTCAGTTAATATCCCCAGGAAATTTTATAAGAGGGGAAAGCTTCTTCATTTTATGCAAATACCGTGAATATTGTATTTAAAAAACGAGGATTTCTTGTCTGGTTGAAGAAATTCATATTTGAACGATAAATTAACTCTCCTCTCTGGACAAAGGAGTTCGCGTTTCTCCATGGAAATTTCCTAAATAACTTTTACTAACCGAAGAAAACACTTCACAGGCCAATAACTCGACACTAAGCCGATGCCGTCCTGAAATTCACGGTTCACCTGACGAGGGTCTCTCACCCTAATGCCTACATAATTTATTAATTGACATTTTCCCGAAATAACTTCGCTCGCGTCAATATTTGAGCCACGGCTTAATTGACAACGATCCGGACTGCATAAAATTTCCGAAAGCAAAGACGCCGTCCCACCGTAATCGTTGCTAACAATTTTCACCCTCTTCTATCCCTAAAATAACCCTCGACGAGAAACAAACTATGTAACGATCGCAAATTACGAATGAAACTTTTTCCTCGCGTTCACCTCGATAGCTCCTCTATATATTCTACAAGTTAAATCAGAAGTTGCGACGAAAAAAAAAAGAGAGAGAAAGAGAAACTTCTACCAATACTTACTGTCTCGCAGCGTTCGCGAACAAAGTTTCCGACAGGATCTCGCGCGATCGAGCGCACGGATTTCAATTCCCCGGTTGGCCATGCCGAAAAACATCCTTAAACAAACCCTAAAATCGAGCGGAGAGGGTGGTTCTAGCGAACTGGCGGTAATTTCGCGAAGCAAAGACTGCGAAGTTCCGCTTCGAAAAAGGGGGATCTCCGGAGACGAGGAAATCCTCGGGTGGATGGAGTCCCGCATGGTCCCTGCTCTCGATGATTCCTTTAAACTTTCCCTCCTCGCTCTCCGACGCGTGGATCTTTCCGTAACCTCGGCACGTCGCGCGACGCCCGCGCCGCGACGCTCCACCAGTGGAATAATCACGAACGTGGCAATTGCGCCGCGAGATTTCCATGGCCGCGTCGATAACGTCTTCCGTATTTCTATTTCTTTTTCATCCTTTTCAGGGGGATGAAAAAATTCCGAGCTAAGAAATGGCGAAGTCGTTTCAGCAGTTCCCACGATTATGAGCCACTGGTTTTGGAATAACGCGCTGCGACACGGTTATCTAATGGTATCGAGCTATTATCATTATCTTCTAAACGAGCAGAGTGACCCCAACCTTTCGCGACCCTCCCATTAGTGGTAAATGATCTTAGTCACCAAATGATGACGATTGACGCGACCCTCGATGACCGTGGCTAGCTTTAAATTACATCACGCGTTAATCATTCGATTTCCACGAACCTTACGACTTGCAAACTTTGTTACGATTCATATTTTCGATCGTAACGCAATTACATCGATCACGACGCGTGTTTCTTATCACTCGCGATACACGCTCCCGAATTCGCGCTTCTTCGACCGCTCGAATTAACTGCCAAACCGAGGAATCATATTATAGAACCAATACTTTTATTTCTGATTGCACATTAAACACTCCTGCAGGATTATTCTGACGCTGACATCTAAGAACAGCGAAGAACGTCTCCAAACGCAAAATGAATTTGATTGACACGACCTGGAATATCCATCCGCGATCCTCAGACATTGTCACGAGAGTTACATATTCAATTATAACGTAATTTCACCGGTTCGCAACTTCTCCAATTTTCCAGCTACAAAATTACACGCTGAGGATCTAAATTTCGGTTGTTCCAGGCAGAGCGCTCTCGACGACGCGTTATTTCGGTAGCGGGTACGGTAATGGGTGAACGTGTCTTCCCGCCTGATCGATCGTCAAAGTCGGCCTGGGATATCGATCTGGATCGACGCGTTATCGCCGCCCCCTTATCGAAACGCATCTTCCGACCGGTTGCGTCTCAGGACA
The DNA here is from genome assembly GCF_050948175.1 of Xylocopa sonorina. NCBI lineage: Eukaryota > Metazoa > Arthropoda > Insecta > Hymenoptera > Apidae > Xylocopa > Xylocopa sonorina. The sequence continues at coordinate 5,104,036 of NC_135197.1, read as the reverse complement.
TCGACGCGATCCCGTCGATCAAGCGACGCACACGCTTCGCCAGGGGAATATTACCAGCCGTTTGGCTGGCATCCGCCGCAATCCGTCTGCCTAGGCTAAGGACGCGTCAGCCGGGGGACGCGTTTAGGGTGTAACATCGAATTAGACTGATATACAGCCGGTGTAACGGGGAATTTTACGCGGGTATAAACTGGTAGCCGTCGTAAAGGCAACGCCCGCGAGCGGAAAGGGATACGGCGGATGGATCATAAATCCGGTACGTATATGGTAGCGCCTTTTCGAGGTTAGAGGCGAACAGACGCGGTCGAAAAGCGAGCGGTGCCTCGGCCAGCTTCGAGGTACGATCGATTCGAGCCGTTTGCGCGAGCGACTCGAACGGATGTTGAAAGTGACACGGCTCGTAAATTGGTTTCGAGATGCCGCGGGGAGGAGAGGTCTTTAAATAATTATTATTGCACGCGAGAGGGAATAAAGTGGGATAAACAGACGTTCCAGCGTCGAGGAGCATTATTCGTGTTTTCGACTCGCGTTATCATCTCTTGGGGATCAACTCTCTTTATCGACGCCCTTCTTTATCGCGCCCATCCCAGTGGATGTCGTGTCCAGAGCATCCCATAAAACACATTCATCTACCATTCACAATGCCTCCCGCGCGGTTGTCCCCATTCATGGGGCCAAGGGAGTCGGAAACAGGCCAGTCGAAAACGAAACAAAAGGCGTCGCCCCCATGGCGTAAGTTCCAAGGGTGATAGGGCCCCCAGACCGCGCTCAAACGGGGCAGTGTGCCAGCGAAATTAACACTTTGAACACGTCGATGTTCGTGGATGGGTGTTACAAAGGCGTTTAAGTCGTCACTGTGATAATAATGATAATCCCACCAGGTGCAGTGTGGCTTGACGCGTTTTTTGCACTTAGCTTCGATCGTATGGGAACAACACGTATGGTACACGCGTGACGATTTAACGCAAGTCTTTCTTCTTCGAAGTCTTTATACGCAAGACTTCGAAAATCGGATTCTAATAAGATATTCGTACCAACGTGTCTCGAATCACGATCCAAACCGGTTATACCTTTTCGAACAAATCGCTTCTATTTTCCTTCCCTATAAAAAATCCGATGCGCGGTGCCTTCGTCGCGAGATTACCATTTCTGATGCTATGCGGAGACGTTCAGCTACGTGATTTCAACGGAATCGCTGTACTCTAAACGGTTAAATGGCTCGATTAACCATACTCCAAGCGTTTCCTCTCCATGAAAAGCTTCCCAATCTCCAAAAAGTTATTCCTGCCACGCGCGACTTTTAATACCGCGCTTAAAGTTTCGGAAAAGGGGAGAGGTTTTTGAAAAAATCCGTCGAAAGAGGTGCGCGTCGAGAAGCGTAACAAGGTTAAGCAAACAGCGGCTGACGCGCGCGGATGGCACCGAGCGTCTCAGCGCTGAAAAGGGGTTTAAATGGAACGCAGGCCGTTCCCGAACGCGGAACGAAAGAGAAAGGGGTGTTCGAAGGGGCGCGCGAGACACCAGCCGCAACGAAGGACACCGCGAGACGAGGTCGAGCGGGTAGCTCTATCAATGGGTCGACGCCTGAAGGGTTCTCGCCCTTCCGTGTGTCCCTCCTCGAGGCGAGCTTCTTAGCTGGAGCCACCGCGAGCGCAGCCGCCTCTGCGCGGACGAAAGGAATTTTAGCTAAGCTTAGCCCGGGGGCTGGCTGCCGCTTTGGGGATTGGTCGAGTCCTCCAGCTCTTCCCTCTCGTCTCAACCGCCGCTCCCTCTTTTTCGACGACCCGTTTATTCCCCTCGCTCGACCTGCCTCTGTTGCCAAGTTTCGACTCCTCACACCTGTCCCCTTTTTCCCTCGAAAACGACCCCTGCATCACGCGTACGCGCGTCTTTAATAACGTTCGCCGGTGAGGCCAGCGAACGCGTGGAACGCGCGTCATTCCGCGACCTCGTCACGTTCTCTGCCACCGTGGGTCCTCTTTATATTTCGATGGATTACGGCGGGGGAGATTACGGAGACGCATGGACGACGTTTCGCGGATGGATGAAATTCAGGGTGGCAACGTGTAACGGGGAGTCAGTCGTGGTTGTTGAAGATAACGACTCTCCAGAGGGAACGTTTTATTTTCGAGCACGGTCAATTAGCGGAGAGTCAACGCGACAGATTCAACGTCCCGTCGATGTCCACGTCGAGAACGTCCCGATTCGTCGTTGAGGATGAATCAAAGGGACGTCACGTCCCCGGCAGGCAGTCACGTGACAGCGTAGAGAGCGGCAAGCAGCCTCGTTGCACGCGATATTTCACAGTTTTTCGAGACGCAACGAGTGTATTTATACTCGTTGGCAACGGCGGCGGCTCCCTCGAGACGCGAGGACTCCAGACGAGAGAAAGTTTTCGGGTGCACGCGCCCAACGCGCGGAAAATGCCGAGCCACTGGATACAGAGCCGCGCGCAGTCGAAGAGGAACACTCGAGCGACCTCCAGCTCGAGCGTAATGCACTTCTCGAGGATATGACGCGACTGTTCCTTATTCCGTTACGTTACGGGTCTCTCGAATCCTTGGATGCCACTCGTCGGGTACACCCGATGGATGTTACTCGACGCTGTGACTAAATCTTCAAAATGCCGCGGTAACTCTGAAGATATTTTGTTAGCAGGGGTGAAACGTCGAGGTAGAAGAAGAACGTGTACGCTCCAATAGGGGATAACGATCCACGATCGGCTCTAATTACCGTTTCCTTCCATGCTCACCTTAATACGTCTCTGAATGCAGCAAAATGGAATCGCGCAACTTGATACAAGGATCTGTACTTAACCGTTCAGTATGTAATTACACAGAAACACTGGCTGTCGAGTTGCCACCGGCATTCGTGTAAATTTACTTAATACGCGCAGGGAATAGTTGGACGGGCTAATTGATTATAAGCAAATAACGTTCTGTCCAATTTGACAAATCCAACAGGAGCCGGCTACAAATATAATACGATAAAACGGTGGACAATCGAGCGGCGTCCAACAAAATACTAATCTCGATTCACAGGTACCTAGGGTGCGAACGATTTAATGACTCAACGTAACGAGAAACATTCGAGCCCCAACAACAGTGGACGCTAATCCGCCTAAACCGATGGTATATACACGAAATCGAATATCATCCGGCGGTTCGTTACATCGACCATTCATCGTGGACGTTGTAAGACGAGGCTCTCGACGCCGCTCGACAATGCACTTTCGCAGCCCCCTCCCTGACAGAGACTCGACTATTGGGAAAACTGTCGTCCCGTGACCTAGGGGGGCGAGGCCTCTTAACCCACGATCCGGTGACCTAACCCGGTCCGACCGTGCAAAAAGGCGCGGCCAACCGGCTGCGGACGATAAATTAAAGGGAAGGGAAAACACAAGCGACCGATCGGTGAAAAACGAGCCGTGCGAGGGGTGGAAAACGACCACGATCTACTGGGAAAGGAGAGTCTGCAACGTATGACGATGGAAACGTCGAAAATCATTCGGTCCACGATACAGATGGATATTTTCCCTGGTCCCGAGAATACTGGGGACCGTACGGTCCATAGAATAGCCGGAGGGACGCGCGGATGGAAAATTTCCCAGACACAAGCGATAAATTTAAAGATCGCGCGAATTTAATATATCAAATAACAAGGGACTTCGTTCCTGTCCCCGTGAAACAAAGCTTCCATCGACCTCGTAATTCTTCCTATGCAAATACCAACGAATTTCTCGAGAGCTACGCACTTCGTTTCGACCAACCCTCCTCGCTCTCGAAAGCTACACGGCGCGATCATTGAAAATCTCCTCCACCGACTTGTCCCGAAAAAAAGATGACAAAGCCGGAAATCCTGTTCTCCGTGTTCAACCCCTGGCAGTAATTTCGATCGCGAGCCTCTAGAAAAAAAAGTCACTCCATACAATCATTCGAAAACTCACTCGGCCACCCCTGTTCGAGTCTCCACCGCCTGCTCATCTCCTAAAGATTCGAAAGCCAAAGAAATCCTCTTTCCCCGGATATCCAGCCACCGGCGATCGGGGACGCGTCTCTTTCGACGCGCGTCGACAATGCAGCCAAGTCCACGGGAACGTTTCCGAAGGACGGGACACGCGCCGGTGGGCGGTGGGCAACGGCGGAATAATCGGGGGGTTGGAGAAGAGGCAGAAGGGGTTCTTCTCGCGAGAGAGCGAAAGAGCGAGCACACCCTCGTGGCAGGGGGTTCGTCGATCTGCTCGAATCCCTACGTCATCGTCGATGTTCTCGGGTCGGCGAACTCCGCCGGTGCTCGGCCGTCCTCGGCTGGGGTGGCCCAGTCCCCTGCCTTTCGACCCCGTTCTACGGGGCTTCTCTACCCTCGCCTCGGCTGCGCCCCCGGAGCAGCCGTCGCGCGCGCGGACGCGCGCCCTCTCTCCACCCTTCCCGACCACCCACTAAACCTAGCCACGGCGCCATGCCGCGACTACGCACTATTGATTCGCATGGGAACGAACCAAGGAGCCCGGAGTCGAGTCGAGGGGTGCGCAGGAGGCGGAGGGGTTGCTCGTGAAGGGCGGCGGGCGAGTTGTCGGCTGGTCCAGGGACGGCGCTTACCGCCGGGTCACCCGGCAAGGGCTCGAGGAAAAACATCGAGCGGCCACGGCCCTGATCAAGCCCCTCCCCTGCGGCCCTCTCGCTGCCAACTTGCAAATTCGTTCGACTGACCTGTTGTGTTTCTTGCAACCGGACGTAACCGAGCTGGGTCGGAATTAATTAAACCCGACGGTGTTGGCGAGTCGCGTGAAACGAGCTCCGTTCGATCAGCGACCAGTCGGAGGAAGGACCGAGTGCGCGGGTGGAATAATTTTGTGTATCTTTCGCGTATGATTGGCCAAATTTGTAGACGCGGTAGAGGAAGCGACTGTGGCCTGAGGGCGCACCCTGTGCGGCGGGTAAAACTGTTGGCACGGAAGAGCGAGTTCTATTGTAGGGATGATGGCTTGGCATACTTGGACGAGCTGATCTATGGGATGGCCTGGAGTGTCGCGGCCTGGTGGACTTACGAATTACGGACCCCAGGGACATCGTGTGTTGGGACACAATACGCAGAATCACCCCTACGCCCACTGGGACACTCTGCGCCATTTGGAATCGTGTTCATGACGAGAGAATATTTTTTTTGCACGACTTATATTCAGTACTTATTCATTTACGCTAAATGGAGCGCTTCGAGCGACCTAACGAAGTCACGTTGAAGACTGTAAAGCGATGATACAGAAAACAGCCCCTGTTTCGGTTTCGTTTCACGTCGTCGCCTAACGCTACGTTCTTTCCTTTTTCCATTTATGCGTTCTCGTGTGCGTATCAGGAAGTCACGGAGGATTTATTACGCGGTCCCTGGATGCAAAGGCTGTTTCGCGTTACCGTTTCCACGCGTGCACCCCGGCGAAGCCACTCGTCAGAATTTTCATTAACGGCCACTCCGCGGAAATTAATACGGATTAAGTTCGTTACAACGGGAAATTCATTATCCCGAAAATTTCGTAATTACCGGGGCTAATCGTAGCTCTGCTGTTCGTTATAACTCGCTGAACCAGTCGCGATAACGCTGTAAAGCGGTTTTAATACGCTTGTTGTTCTCCGTGTCTCCTTTCTCGCCTCGTCATGCTTAATCGTCTCGCAATGCGAAATACAATTTTAACTCGTTTTTCGTTCTTCGATTACGAACGTATTTCACGCGTGTGTGTTCGCGGCGAATAATGAATTTCGTGGACGATGAAACTATCACTGTACCTTTTAAATGTACTATTCAGAAAAAAATAGCTTGTACTCCATTAATACTGTGAAACAAAACCGTTCGACGAAAATCAAACTCTCTTACACCTTCCTCCATCGTTAATTACGAGGAAAATATAAGTTCGAAACAGAGGAAACGAAAGGATCGTTCGTCCACTTGTTGGACATTCTCAATCGAACGATGAAACGTGTCGATGACGTTGCATCCACGTAGTTTCCTCTTTCTCCCGTTCATATGCGTCCAGAGGGCTGAATCATACCCTCCTAACAGATATCGCCGGAACGAGCGATCGATCCGGGCCACCGCGAATGGGCTAGGCAGCGCAAAAAACGCCAAGAGTGCCCTCGAACGCCTTCTTTCTTCCTCCTCTCGATTCACTGACCGCCACGCGTCTCGAGTAACACGGATTACGAGCCACGAACACACTCGAGTTACCAGACCATCCACCCTGGCCGGTTCATCGTGCGTACACACGTCCCTCCCGTGTTATTCAGAAGCTCGAGGTCTCGACTTCCGGCCGCGGGTCGCTCGAGCTCGATACAAGACAGACTGACTCGCCACAGCCCCCCAGTAAACTGACTGTTTTCTTACCGGTCAACCTGTTAAAAATGCAACACCCACTCCTTCAAATGAAACCCACGAGTTTATCCCGCGGCACGGTGCACGACGTCGAAGGACTACTGGTTGCTTAGGGCCCTTTTGGGAGGTCCTATCCATTGGAGGAGGCGGTCGACGTTAAAGTTCCTCGAAAATAGGGTTCACGGGAGAATAGAAGGCGGAAGAAAGCGTTGGCTAACACAGTTTGTTCACGAAAATTCACGATACCCTTGCACACTGTGCTCGATCTCGACGCCTGGATAAACTCTTAGTCGAATCGAGTTAATAATTACGCGTGAGAGAAATGGGAAATTGATATTCCGGGATTGTACGCATTCAGAAGCTCTGGAATTGAATTGCAAACGAGGATCATTTGGTATACCTTTATCGTCCTGAACGTCGTTCGTCATATTTTGTTTTTTAAATTGTCGAGTCGCGAGCGCGAGAAGCCTCGAACGAGCCGAGCCGCGAGAGAGCCAGGGTATACAATAAAGACGAGAACCGGCTGAAAACAATACCAACATAAAACCTTGGCGGCGTGGAATTAACGAGTGGCTCCTGGCATCGCGGCGGAAGTGTCGTTTCGAGAAGTACACGCAGCGAATACGTCGTTACGCTTCTGGCCACAGCTCGAACGAGTGTTTAGACCGGCTACTGTTACGCTCGTTGCCTCGTTAAATCATAGCCGCGACAGATATTTGAAATCCAGGTTAGTTTGCGGTTGACACACGTGAGACGTGGTGTTCAACGGGAATCCATGCGAAATTTATGACACGTCGATAATATTATTGGCATAAGGTGGTCGAATTGCTCGTCTCTCCGTAATAATGACGCACGATTGTTTTAAACGAGGATACCTCGTGACGAGTTTTTCATCGTTTCGATGGAAAAGCAAGACGTTAAAAGAGACGCAGTGAGAATTAGCGAGTGTTTATGAAAGTAAAGATAATTATCTAGTGTCTGACTCCTCGTTTGTTTAATGATTCGTGAAAGCTTCGTCCCAAAACGCTTGGAAATTCACTGGCACCCCAAAAGTGGCAACCACAAAAACCGGCATAAATTCCGCGCACGAACTTTTCCGGCCACTTTCGTAACCGCGACACTGTCGTTTCACCGCGTTCAGTAGATCTTTTCAGCGCGACCCTGTATCTACCAGCACCGCGGCAAATTCAATTAGCCCGCCTTTCGCGCGAGAACAGCCAGTGTCTATTAACTTCGACCGAGGTGGTCTGAAATTTTAACGAGCCATTGTCCCCTGCTTTTCAATACGTTCCGTTTATTATTCGTTTCCGTCAAACGACGAGTCGGGGTTCTCTCTCCGAGGCGTTACAAGCTTGTCCATCCGCGAGTATCGTCGCGCGAGACGACCGTAAGACGCATCGTAATTAACGGTAAATTAAAAGCTTTCCAACGAGCCTCGATTTTCCGCGATGATAAAATGGAATTCTCGTCAGTTCGCGTCCCAAGCGTTCTCTTTTCCAAAATCGAGCTGCAACGCCACTCGCGCCGTTCGCATTTCGCGTTCTGATGCAAATTACGCGTGAATGGAGTTATGGAAGTGTATTACGAGCGACCCCGTAGTGAAACCGACGGAGTGCAAAGGACTAGATTACGGGGATTTGCATTTTTAGAAACGCGGCCAAAGAAATGGAACCTAAATAGAGACTTGTTCTGCTTTCTAAGTATTATAACTCGCGCTTCGAATACAGGGCAGTCTCCTTTCACGTGCGTTTCGATTCCCGGTAAATACGTAAACACACAGTGTTGAACCAAAGAGTATCAAACGCTGCGATACCCTCGTACGAAAAAGAAATTGATAAAGCAAACGGATGTGAAATTTCGGTCCATCGTTCGAAACGCGTGAATTTTTCAGACACCCGTCTGACAGCTCGTCTCCGTTTTTAGAAGCTGCCAACCCGTTCGCCGTTCGATAGACACGGTAGACGTTTCAAGCGCAACAGCGTGGATAACCGCGCTCGCAAAGATAATTTCCAGGCTCGGCTCGGCTCGAGCGCAGCAGCGTTCGCTGAAGCGCTAAAACGTCGAATTTCGCGCGGAAACTATCCCGCCTAGTCGGTTAAAAGTCAAGAGCGAGGGGGAGAGAGGGGGAGAGGTTGGCATAAGGTCGTGTAAACGATTTCTCTGAATAACTTTAGCCCCGACTCGGAGCACTGGTGCATGCGAACGGCGCGGCAACCAGGCCCTGGCCCGTCATCGACACGCTTTTCTCGCAATCGCGTGCATTAACCTTTGATACGGCGTTGCGCGCTGTAATTACGCGCGAACGTGTTTATAGAGAAAAAGCGAACGGATCCCGGATGGTGGATGCACGGATGAACCGGCGTTGCACGTGGGACGTGATAGATGGCTGGCACAAAGCGCGCGAAATCTTGCTAACTAACGCCCACGAGTAGAAGCGTTCGCGCGTCTACTCGTGACCCACTAACGCCTCCGCCCAACATTTTTTTCTTCCTCCCGTTAACGAGCGTTCCTCGATTAACGACGCTAATTGGTACCCACTGCCACCGAATTTGTCAATTTCCAGCGAGCCGAGGAATTTTATGCTTCAACCGTCGTACGATCGACAGGGGTTGCTTTTCTCAAATCGAAACGATCGGCAGCGCGTTGGAAAACGACGCCAACGAGATCGTGCCGTCACAGGCCAAGCTCTGTTTACACGTATCCATCCAGTTACGCAAAGTTGGCTCAGGCATTAGTATCGTTCCTCCACGTTCGAATGCGTATGCTCGCGGTAACGTTGAACTCACACGGAACCGTCAACGAGCGGATGCGACGTTGACGCGTGTAAACAGACCTTTGGCGGCATTTGTTCGTTGCTACCCCGCAAGGCAACGGCTACGCTCGCTAACCCAGCTCGGATTTAAAAGACGCCACCCTTGTGTCCGCGCGTCGAGCGATCGCAGCCAGACCAGGGAGACACGCTGGCCCAGGGGTGGCTCCAAAATTGCGATTTACACGGAACGATTCGATCTAATTAACTGGCAAATGCACAAAATAAATTTGCGAAATTAAACCGCGGCTAAATTACTCTTTCAGCCGGTTTGGGCTGCGAGGCTGGCGGCAGTGTTCGAATTAATTAATATCGGGAGCCATTGATACTGTTGCAGTATGGGCGTGTACACGGAAGGGTGAAAAAAATTAATAATGCAAGCGAGGCTCCACTTCGTCGATATTATGACGACGACAGTGGGTCCTCGTGTTTCCGGGAGCATCGCGCGAGGGTGTGGAAGAATCATGAGATTATTGGACGTTCGCGCAGTCGCGAACACGCTTGCAGCTGATCACGGACGAAATTCAGTGGCTGGGTGCTGCGGATTGCAGTTCGGGGTGAACACTGGGGCCGTAATCTGAATTTCGCGTGTAAACGTAGCTTCGATCGAGTGTTGTCATTCGTCGAGAGTAACATTTCGTTTTTCCTGGAACGCCGTGAAACCGATGCGTGGTATTTATTTAAAAACCTCGCGTATCAGTGGCTCCTCTACGTAACAAACGCGAAAATTAATGCCCGTATTATCCAGCAAACGATCGCACACGAGCAGAAGACCCGTCCCTGCGCACACTCTTTCCCCTCATTTATGCAACTCATTGAATCACATAGGGAGTGTTATGACAATCAAACGACACCCCGGCAATTCCATTAATCGAGGCTCACCGAAATCACCGCGCGTGCCATAAATATTCGCAAATGTATCTCGAATGGAAATCGATTCGCAGAGTCGACCAAACCAACCCCATCGCGAAGAAGAACCGAAGGTATCGCCTGCACGAACGAAGTAAGACAATTTTCTCCGTCCAAGTCTCGAAAGATAACAAACGAAATTATAAATGAAACGATTCGCGTCTCATTAAATCCCTTTGGTTAATGGCGCGCGCCGGGCGAGGCTCGTTAAAGCACGCCGGCGGCGATATAAATCTTCGACCGAAAACGACGAGTTCCGGTAACGCCGGAAAACTGCATCCAACCGGGAAGATACTCCCGCGAGAGGGAGAGAATCGGGCGTTTATCTTGATATATGCGAATAATATGGGATACATCGGCCGTGTTCTTTCCTATTTTTATGGAGATGCGGGTTTATCGAGCCGAGGGGGAGAGGCCGGCGGGGGGAATATTAAAACACGAAACGTCTCTCTTCATCATCGTAACGGACACGCGCCATGAATACCTCGCACGTAGCACGCCCCCATCGAAAGCTCGCGTTTAACTTTTACCAGCCGTGTAACTATACCGTATCATGCTATCTCGCTGACCGGCGAAATGTTCGCTCGAGAACGAATCGTTTCCCTTCTTCCCACTTTTCTTATCCCGTTACGCTTCGCGCGTTCTTGCGCGTCATCTTTCTCCCCGCAACGCGGTGCCATCGTGAAGTTACAAATCACCATGGCTCGCCAAATTATTTCTTTAATCCCCCGCCTTAATCGCGTAACGGTTGAACGATTTATCCTTTCAACGGACGAAGAAGCACCAATCGCACGCTGCTTTCACTGTCCAGTAGCACCCGTATCTGCCGTCAAAGAAATCCTACACCGTTTCAGAAACCTTTCAAACGTTACGACACGATCACGAGGATCGCTTCACGGTGAACGCGCGATCGAACAATTCGCGCGGAGGCACCCCCGAGGGCCCTCGACGCGGAGGATCGATCGGTTAATCGAATTCCGCGCAGCGAGGGGTCGCCGCGTGGACGCGGCCCATTCATTCACGATCACGGTCATCAATGGACCGGGCGGGGACCACGGATTCTTGGAATCCGTGTCAAATTCCTGGCAGCCGGCCGAAATATCGGCGATATCGTCATTGAGGACCGTCGCGATCCACGGCCCTCCGGGAATTCGCGTGGAAATCGTGGACGATCGTGGGGGCTGGTCCCAGCCGAAATAATTCCACGCACGATCGAGATCCGCGGCGGCCGGTATTCGTCAGCGACGGCCTACCGACGTCAACGAATTCCCGTGACCCCGCTTGGCCGACTAATCCAGAGAGTAAGAGAGAGGACGAGCGAAGGGAGGAACGTCCCGCTCGGCTCGGTTGGAAATTAGGTCGGGGGGTCGGTGCACTACGGGGCTTGATCCTCAGGGGCGAGCGCGGCGGGTCCAAGTGGCTCTTCCTCTCTTTTCGCATCCCCCGTTTCCACCCCGTCGTTCCAGCGGGTGGCTGGGCGCGGAGACGCGACGCGTTCGGACGGAAGCGTTGGATACGTGCGCGTCGGGGACACGTAGTCGCCGACAGTCTTCGTCGTTCGACGTGGCTTATCTCGCCCGTGACGTTTGAAGGTGAACGCTGGGACGTCGCTCGGTCGTCCACTGCGACGGGGATGGTTATTACGTAATTGGGAGGACTGGCTCGGGAAGCTCGGAAAATAGGTGAAGCGTACGCGTTACGAGGGACGAGCGGACGGCTGAACTTTGATTAATCGATGATCCAGTTACGCCTACCGCGCGCTGCGTGTATCAGTTGCGCTATAAGATTTCCTAGTTACGGGTTGAGCGGAAGTTTTCGCACGACGAGGAGCAGTAAAAAATAAGTTTCACGCTGCTCTCGGTTACCTGGAATCGAGCGAACTCTCCGCGTCGTAAAGTGGAACGAATAAAAGAAACGAATGAATTTAAGAATGGGACGGTATAAAAAAAAACTTGGATATTTCATGGGTTAATTTACGTGAAAGTTCGAGGAGAGCGTGGCGATAAACGGACGATCGATCCGAGCAACTTTTAGCCGATATCAAGGATATTAACGCGGACACCCTTCTGGGGCGAGACGGATAACGTTGGACGTCCGTGTTATTTGATAGACGTCAACGGATATTCATTTGTCGATGCTCGAACGAACGAGCCACGGACAAGCACGACAGGGTGCTCGGATATTCAGATAACACGATATCCGGATGCTCGTAGCCCTGCCCGACGTCTCTGTGTCTCTCTTGAACGCGCGCATCCAGCTACCTACCTCCACACCATCCACGAGCGTCGTTCGACCATTCGCCTGGCCGGATAGGGTGGCCATTGTATGCAATAATTCCTTCGAGAGCGAAAAACCTCTCCCCTTCTTCCTCGAGAACCTCCTACGCCCGTTTCAACTATTCTAGGACGCTCTCTAACCGTCCAATTATTTGTCCAGATGATGCCGGATAAATGGTCGAAACGTAGCGAGACATCGTGCGGGCGACTGAAATAAAGGCACCGGGAAACGCCGTTCGCTCGTCACATTTCGGATGTCCCCGGTCACAACGGGGTGAATGAACTTGAATGGAGTGGTGTTCGGGGACATGGTGAATAATGAGATTGCTGTGGGATAGCGCTTTGGTAATTCTGTCCACGTAACGTGTAACACGGTGACGTCCTCGTCCCGTCTTTTGTTTCCGTCGGATATCGGTAGAAATATGCAGGACATTTCAGAGTGACGGATCCAGGGAAAAGCAGATAGCGGAGTTACTAATTGGATCTGTTGCTATCCCTCAAACGAAACGAGTTCCAATTTCCATGTCACGAGCTCTCGAGCTTAAACCAGCTACTCGAAGACACTCTCGACGATCACCAAAAAAAGACAAAAAATAGTATCATTTCCATCGCAAACGTGCAACCCCTACCACTGTCTGCCACAAATCTACACGCTCCCCCTAGCCGAATATTAAAGATCTTTAAAAAGCCGTCCGTCAAGCGGGATCCAATCAAACCGGTCCGAAACGCGCCCACACATCCGTCCACCCCCCTCTAACAGCCCTAATCGGCAAGCAGACGCGTCCTTTCTCCCCCGCCTTCAGCCCCCATTTCGGCTTTCTTTCAACCTGTCCCCCGTCGTTGAATCGGCGCCGGTCTTTGGTTACGCTGATCCTGGCGGATTTGCGAGCCCCCTCGGTGGATCCAATAAATCTGCTCCGTGGCTGCTGCACGGGTAACCCGGCCGTCTCTCTCTCTCGCGTACGAAGCAACGACGCACGGCTGGACCAACCCCCTTCACGAGAGCCAGTGTGTCCCCAGGGCGCACACGCGTGCCTGCCATCCCCCTCGCGCCCCGTTTCACTCTCTTGGATCGTGTTCGCGTGTCAAGCCCAACCGCTCTGGCACGCTTTACGCTCGAGAGGCTCCTTTGTCGCGGCTCGCAGGCGTGTAACACGCGCGCGCGCGCGAGCGCGATCGCTCCAGCTCGCCCAGCTACGCAACCGCTTATCGCGCGCGTCCCACCTCTATCGGCGAGTTCAGCCGGTTGCCACGGTTCGTTCCTGCTCCCTGACACCGTGTCACCGGGTCACTCCCTCGCAACTATCGTCGAGGAATCGCGATATTTCGTTTTTCACCCTCCTCCGTTCTTTTTTTTCCACTTTTTGCACTTTTTCCACTTTTATTCAGCGGTTTCAGCGGCACCAGGTCCGTGGAAAGCGACGGGAAGTCTCTCGCGCGCCGCGCGCACGGTTACGAGAGACAGTAATGGGTTTCGAATTGTTTCTATGGGAAATGGGGCGGTTCTGGGGAAAACCGATATCGACGCGCGGTCCCCGAGGACTTTACTCGCGGCAAGTCGAGACCGAGAACGGGGGGTGGGGTTATTTTGTGTTGAGGGAAGAATCGGAAGGGTATTATTCGAACGGTCTGCCTCTGTCGGGGGAAGTTGTTGATACGGGAATATTGGTTGACGGTAGTTTTATTCGACGCGGAGTTCGACTCGCGGCGCTCGAACGGCGCTCGAACGGCTCTCGAAATGCTACCAGCTCGACCGAAATTCGCCCGGACGTCGCGCTCGCCTGTAAAATATTCGCGGACGGGTAATTTTCGAAGACGCTTTTACAGATTCCACTTCACCTCGCGAAACTCTACCCACGTCGCGTATCGCGATACAAAAGCAGACCTTTCGTTCATGAAATACGAGTCTTCTTTCATTCGGTTACACGTGTCTAGAAAAGGCCCAACAAGAGTTTACGAAGGAGTTAAAACTAAAATAAAAATCGATGGATTAACGGGAAGGAAGAACCGCCACTTCCTCGTCGTAAATCTACGACCACGAATGGTGTATACGAGAGAACGTCGGAGGAATACTTATTATTGTCTCGCGTAGAAAGGGACGGGACTTCGGGTCTTCGACTCTGAAGTGCAACGAGCTGGCTGATGATAGGGTCGTCCGGGTGTGGGTTCCGTAAATTACGGTGGTACGCGTATGGAAGTCGCCGCGTAGCTACGTGAAAAGCCCGCACGAGGAATGATAGACCACACGCGCGTCTCGTATTTTTCGATAGAGCCGTCAGTGGCCGTCGAAACGCGCCGGAATAGGATTAGAGGATTTCCCGATGCGAAGCTGCCTGCAAATTATAGGCGAGAGCGTAAGAGGCTTAGACAACCGCGAAAATCTTACTCCTTTGCGTAAACCTCGAGCCATTCGAATCGAGCTTACGATGTTAATCAAAAATCGAACTCGAGAGGGAAACGCTTCGATCGCGGGTGACGACTTTATCCTGTGCAAACGTCGATTCGATTATTCCTGTTTCCGTTTCAGTAGATTTTTATCTTTTTACCTATAATCGTCTGCAGCGTGCTTGTTTCGAGAGGTACGGCGAGCCGGCTCGAAAGTGGATTAAATCTTTATGCAAGCGAAAAGTTCCGAGCCCCCGCTCTTGGCCAAATACAATTTGACAAATTCGAAATTTCCACGAAGTAGCTCCACGGCGAAATCCAATATCCAATCCCAGAGAACTCGCACCGACACCGGTGTGGGAACCTCTATTTTGGATCGCGCCACGGATTCGAAGCGGGTCAAGCGGTTGAAACGCAACGCGAGAAATAGGCGAGCCACCGTTGCGATGGCGAACCGCCATCTGCTCGCTCGAAATCGCTGCGGGAAGTCGTGTTCGACGAGAAGTCCAGGGCGCTCGGATTTGCGCGTGCCGGAGGATCGAAATGTTTTCGCCCGGGGATTCCGGTATCGCCGGTAGCTTCTCCATTCCCCGGATAGTCGAAACGAATTTCGTACAGCAGCCAGCGAGCGTACGAGATTGTTCCACGTTCTTGCTCCACCAAAAAGCCAGTCCTCCCGGAAAAATTCGGCTATTTTAATTCTGATTAGAATCTTAATCTCTGTCGCTGCGCGAAACAGCGACGGTCAAAAGAAAGGCAGCAACGGGAAGATTTACGGATGGCAAGACCACGAAAGTGAGAGTCGAATCGGTATAATTTATAATTGGATACGCGGTTACGAGAGGCTAGAATCTCCGGCTCGCCACGACGGACGACCGTGTTTAGGCTTGAACAACGTAAACGCAGCGAGGGAAAGAAGCGTCACGGGCGTACAGAAGTATTTAAGACGTCGTGCTGTTTTATTCCCCCCAGATTTATAGTTAAACGAATTCGTAGCAGAGGGGTAAAGCCTTGTCGCGGCGGACGATGGAAGGAGCCATTAATCGCGACTCTTTTCCAGCGATCGCACAGTGAATGCCCGTCCACGACGAGAGTGCCAGCGGAAAAATGAATTTCGCGCTCGTGTACATTAGAATATCACCGCAGACCCCGTGTCCCTTCGCTGGAAACACTATTACCGCGCCTTATACTCCTTGGGAAATTAATTAACCCGTCCTCTACAGACGAAACGCTCACGCGCTGCGTACCTCCGCGACTTTTTCCCTCGTTCTCAATAAACCGTAATGGTACTCCAATAGGAAAATAAAACGCAACGCGTCTTTCGCGGGGGAAACGTGAATCGCAATGGTAATATAATGTCCTATGCCAAGGATGTTTCTCAAAATAACACAATAATTAAAGGAACTCAACATTTAATCCTTGCCTCGCTCACGTTACTTAAAACGTAGGTTAACCACGTCTATAAATAATGGTAATAGAATTATAATAAGACAACTTTCATCGGCTACGCTCCGTCACGAGTAATTAAACAACGGATTAACGTCGTTCGCCTACTTTATACCGTCATTAAGTGGTTCTAGCAGCAAAGTTCTATGCAACGCATAAGCGCACGACCGTAAAGCAGAATTCCCGAAAAGAAAACGCGAAACGATCCATTCACCGATCCCCGCGACTAATAACTCCAAAACGATCCGTTTCGTATTTACGACGTGTACACGTTTAGAAACGACGCGAGGCCTCGCACGTTTGATGTCCGCTTTATTTTATAGTCGCCCGACTAACGCCTGTGAACCGCGTGTGTGCACCCCACGCTCCTACACCGGCGCCACCCCATTTAGTCCCATCTCCGTAACCTGCTCGTGTAACCGTGCGCCCATGGATGCTCTGGGAACCCAACAACATCGTCGCGACCATCGTCGTCGTCGTCCTCGTCGTCCTCGTCGTTGTCGTCCCAGCTGCAGTCGCAATTTTTCGTTGCCACTCCCCCCGTTCGACGCAAAGTGAATTTGCAGTCATCGAGTCGCAAGTTTCCAGCGACGAGCGCGATAGCCTCGCCATCCCTTCGACGTCGCCGGGGTGTTCGGCCGCTTTACGAGGTTACCTCGACGTGGTAAAGTAGTTAAAGGTCGTGCACGTCGGGCAGCTGGACACCCGCCACCGTACCAGACGCGTTTAGTTCACGCTCACCGAAACTGAGGATTATCGATGACGAAGAGGAGGACTTTCCGATCACTTGCCCTTCCTGGGAACTTCCTGGCTGCCATTAACGTGGTTTACGTTCGAGGAAAGTTGAGCGTATGTGCGAACCGAAGTTTCACGGGAAATCATGAACCGATACCGAAATAATTGCGGGGCGAGATTTTGAACGCTGTCTCCGACCCGACATACGACTACAGCGTCTGAACGATCGGAGAAAATTAAAGTTCAAGATGCACGAAGGGTAATAAATATTTCAAATGTTCTAATGGACACTTTGCTGAAGAAACGTTGAGGATATAGAAGCGTTTTAATGAATGGAAGTTCCAGTATTCGCAGGTGTGAGTCATCATCGAGGTGCTCCACGCGGCAAACGTGTTAAGGGTTGCTCGCTCGACGGATGATATCGATTGAACCCACCACCGTGGCACGAATCATCGTTACGAAGAAACGTGTTTTTCCCACCGACGCGAAACGGGACGCGTGACTCAACGTGAATTTCAATTGCTAGCTGCGGCTGCGTGATAAATGGCGAAAATGCTCCAACGAAACCGGGACGATTCGCACGACGAAGTCTCGGAGGTAGATAAGATACACGGATGATATCTCGAGGAACAAGCGTCTCCAAATCCCAGACTAACGAACAGCCTGATCTCCTGCGAGGCGCGGCGAACGGAAGACGCGGCGGCGGTGGAGATTTGGCCGCGATAAGGGCGCTAATAGAAATCCTGGGCGAGATGGGATCTCGATCGGTAACATTATTATTATATCGCCGCGAAATTTCGAGCGAGCGACGAAGGCTCCGGTCTGGCCCGGTTTCCAAGTGTCCAACTCGCAAACCGGCGGTAGTTAGGAGAAGCTGTTAAGGACACCGTGAACATTGAGTATCGCCGCATCGATTGTCCTCGAATTCGCTGCGCAAGGAGTTCGAATTACCGGCTCTAGTGGCTAAACACAGAACACGACGAGAAACCCTGGGATAGGATTGGCTATCGAAAGGAGAGCCTGGTTCCCGGCAGATTCGTACACGGCCAACCAAATATATTACAATAGAATCGCGTCCTCAATCAATTCTCCGCGCTGGTTCGATTAATCTTGATCAGACTGTGATGAATATACGACAGGTGAACCCTCGACGATTTTTTCGATCGGCGACGCTGCAACTCGAGACGATTTCGCGAGTACATGAAGTTATCTACAAATTAACACACGAAAGTGTTATATTTTAATATATTATCTGTGTTCACATTTTGAGAAACGTAATTATCGGAGTTCGAGTTCTGTAGTTGCGTTTGGTGTGATTTTTTATGTAAACACTTACCAAGACATTCTGAATTGCCAGAAGCTTGTGGGTCATTGCTGCTATTTCCAGATTCACTGTCTATTGCTCTAATTTTTTTATCCCTCACACCCGATACCACATCACTATCATGGATAGATAAGTATCCGATCGATTCAAAATCAAACTCGCGTTAAAACTTTAAAACGAGTAGCGCAAAACTTCGCGGTACGTGTGCTTCTTACGATCGTCGAAACTGTACTAACGTTAGACGCATCGTATTCAGGACTACAGTCGTAGAGGACTCTTATCTTAATCCCCATTTTACGTCACAATGTCACTTTCCAACCGAAAACAGAAACAGCCTAAGGGACCTATTCTCGAAACCAATGCTTCGCTTCTATCAATTAGAGATAACGAAATTCAACATAAACAGAAGCTGACGTCTCTCGCTCGAGTTGCCACACGAAACATCGTGGCGAGTGAGAATCGCCGTTCGACCGCAGAAGGTTAACCCCGATCGTTGAAGAAATTTACATATCGCTGTAATTTTTTGGTCGTTACGATGGAACTAGCGCAGATGGTACCGTGCAGGAAGGGAAGATTGTAGGGTGCTGAATGAGCAACCTACTTTCGGTCTAGGAACCAGTAATATATCATTTGAAGAACGCGCTCGACGGTGTCCGACGTAGGAATGCAACGGAACATTCGTAGCGGAACTAGGAAGGGTCGAGTTAAAACAAAAAAAAAAAAAAAAAAAAAAGAATGAAAGAAAGAGATTGCAAACCAACGGGAATCTGTTGCGGTTGTTCTACTATTAGCAGGAGAAAAAGTAACGTAAAACCGACGAGCGATTTCAGCCGTTCATTCATTCGCACTCATTCACGTTCCCCCCCATTCGAACGGAGTTTCTTCTGATCGAGCAACTTTCCCTCGGCTGTCGAATTGCAGCGCGGAGGAAACCTCCCGACGATTCCCCGGCGATGTCCCCGTTTACCCTAATCCGGCGGCGATCGATACAGGAAAGGAAACTCGAACGGGCGCCGATCCGTCCGCGAGTTTCCCTCAGTTTCGCCGGGCAATTACTCGAAATCGTAGCGGCTCGGAATCGGCCAATATCGCGCGTCCGCCTCGAAAAAGCGAGCGCAACGCGCGGCGGCGGTGTTGCGAGGCTCGAGAAAGAGAGAGGGAGAGAGAGGGGTTGGCGCCCTCGAGAATCGCGAGGAATCTCGCCGTGAAACTACCCCCGAACTCCGTGGGCCGGGTCTTCAAGTTTCATTAACTTCTGAAAACGCGACGCGTCGATCGATAAGAGTGGCCGCGGGACTCGCGCTTGCTTGTAACCCGGGCAAAAAGCTGCGATGAAGCACGATAATCTGGCCGTGCAGGGGCGGCCCGTCGACGGGGAGAGGCAGCGAACTCTCGTTGCGGACGTTCGAGACGGGTAACGGGAATAAGAGGAAGAGGAAGAGGCGCGGAGGCGAGGAAAGAAGGCGTAGGAACACCGGAAGAGCGAGAGCAGCGGGACGTTATCGTCGGGTTTATTGCACGTTCTACGGGTCAGCGGCGCTTGTATAATTGTCGAGGGCGGAGGGTTGGCCCATTTTCGTTGGGGAAATATGGCCGCGACTCGGCGCGACTCTCGCCGGCAAAAGTCGATACTTCGGCTGGCGGGAGCGAGCGAGGTTCGTCCGTGGCTCGTCACACCGCGGTATAATGGTGGCTGAAAACCGGTAACCAGCCTCTGGCCGCCTACGCGAGCTTCTAATCAGCCTACATCTGTCTGTTGTGCATCCACCGACGAGTCGAGGGCGCGGGTAACGGGGACGGGGATAGGGAAAACGGGGTGGAAGAGGAGAGGGTGCTGGATGGAACGCGCGCGCGCTTCTGCCGTACGCACCCCTTTGTACGCGCGCACCTGACGACGAACAGAGGGTGGTGGCGGTGGCGGTGTTGGTGGTCGGATTCTAGGAGAGGAGGAGACGGGGAGAGGTGCGGAGAAGGTTCGAGAGAGAAAGAGCACAGAGGGTGGCGAAAACGAGAGAGGGAACAGGGGGAATCGAGATATCGATTCCACGACCTCCTCCACGCGCGATACCGCCGGGTGTTTCCGGGCCTGGCCGCTCTCGCTTCGAGCACCTTCGACAACTTCGACAACGCTAATTACAGGATGACGGACTAGCCGTGGTCACACCGACTTTCCGTTTTCAGCTTTCGAGAAAATCGACCGGCGACCGTCGACCACGAAACAGAGAGGACGGTCCAATTTTTTCATCCCCTCATCCCCTTCCATTCGGTGCATTCATTTCCCTACCCCAAAGCTGATCGTTTATCATCGTTCGAGATAATGGTTTCCAAGTCCCGCGAATGGACTATCGATAGAAATCGGTTATACAACGGCCGTGTATCGACGAGCACGCCGCTCGTCGCGAGCCGGGCTTTTGTGAGCCGCTAAAAGGAAATCCGGTTGATTAGTTTTGGATAGAAACGATTCGAGCCGGCAAAACTTCCTTTAATTTCGCGTGGCCCGTTATTTAGGCCGGTTTGCGTGTTTCCACGGTAAAAAGCGATAGCTGAGAGTGAATATACCCGGGACGAGGGTGGGGTGGTGGGGTCGAAATGCTTTCCAATCGCGGATACGCGGCCTCCGCGCAAAGGACAGAGAGGGTTTTTCAATTATTGAAAGTAAGTCGTGGGAAAACGAGTTATTTATATCTGTTTCGCCACATTGTCGTTGTTTTTCGAGCGGGACCAACGTCCCGTGAAAATCGCTACCCCTCCTGCGGCTGGAGCGTTCCTCGTTTTCAACTTTGAATGCCGTTTTTTCCGCTGGATCATTCCGGCGACTGGCAATTCGAAACCAATGATCGAGGATGAACCAACGCCGTGGCGAGGGCCCTATACGCGGGAGTCACTCGACTGAATTTAAGCTCGGATAGAAATCGCACGATTTTCGATGAAACGGTATCCCTATTTTTCCGAGTCCGTTCTTTGAGAAATCGTGGTTTCATTCAGCAACCTATCAGTTTCGACGAATAATTGCAACAGTCTTCTACAAGTTACTCTCTCTCGCACTCTCTCTCTCACTCTCTCTTTCTCTCATTAAGATCTTTGAGCCATTTAATCACAAACAGTACAGAGAGGTATTCTTATTTGAAAAAAAAATTCGCGATTCTACAAGGAACTTTTTGCCACAACGAACGCTTTTTCTCAAAACCATTTCGCCTCTCCTCCTTCCTCGTGTCTGAACCAAAGGCTAACTTTGCGCGCGCGTCTACACTTTTTCCGAAAGCAAATCCATTTCCGCCGGCAAACATTTGCCCCGTTGAAATCAAAGAGCGAAATTTAGGATGAGGATACCTTTCGCGAAGGCGATTTCATTTCCAGAATGGCAAGAATCCACACACTATACCGATCAAAGGCCATCCCGGAAGAAAACCGTGTCCACTTCAGCCCTCCCCCGGGGAGCGCAAGCATAACTCGGATGATGACCGTCGAATGGAGAAAATAAATCATTAAAACGATAGCAGGCCCTTAAGCCGCGGCAGGGGTGTCCTGTAGCGGCGAGGTAAGCCGGAAAAATCGAGGCCACTCGGTAGACAAAAGCCGGCAGAGGCGCGTGAGCCTCCTAACAATGAAAACGTTGGATCCTCGTTGAAGCCTTAAGGCGGAGTGCACGCGAAACGCGACAGGAGCCGACCCCGTTGGGGATCGTCGCGGTCGACGTGACGCATCCCCATCGCGTGATGTTGCGACGCCGAGCGAGCCCAGCCGAACCCTCCTCGCTCTCGTTTTCTTCGAGACGATACGAGGAATTAGGGGACGGTCGCTCGCCACGAAGACGACAGCAGATACGTCTCTGTTACGAACTTGGGGGTGGACGGTCACGCTTTGGTCGTCGTCGCTCGCCTCAGAGGAGGTCCCGGTCGCTACGCGGCTTCACGACAGATGGAGCGGAAAAAAAAACCCCGTCCCTTTACCGTCGGGCTCGAGCTCGTGAAAAGTTGCGGCTCTTGACGAAAGAGAAAAATCGTGCGTCGAGAAAAATACAGGATCGCGGACGGATTTTGGTGCCGGACCAGCGAACCAGGGGGTAGGTCTGAGAGGGATCGCCAGCAAGCGATTGTGCGTTGAAAACGAAACTTACGTGTTACGGGCGCGATCGCGCGTTACGTTCGCGGAATTTTCTGATAATGCTGATTAATGCTGAACGGTTCCGGTTAAGAGATTCATTCCGTTTGCTGGTGAGAAATGAAACTCGTCGCGTAACAATGACTCTTGGATTACCGAAGTTGCCTTGGGTTGCTTTTTTTTTACACTGTTTAAACGTTTCAGAGTGTAAATGAAATATGTGCTCCGATAACAGCGGGCCCGCGAAATTAATTCAAACCGGCGCAATAAAAAGTTTTGTTACGCTGCTGCTAAAAAAAGAGAAAAACAACCCCCCACCCCTCCCCCCGCAAATATTGTACAGCACAGAAACATGATTGCGGCCATAACGAATTCGTTATTCTCGCTTGAAACGCGTGAACGCAATCAGAGTTCCACCATTCACGAAAGAAGGGAGATCAACAGACGCGCGTTAGAAATTTCGACCCGCGGTGCACACGTGTCCTTTTTAATGAGAATTACGCTCGTCTTCGTCTCCATTTTGTTTAATAGTTTACGGCTCGTTAAACGTCCGCTGACGAAAGTGAGTTGGACTCGCACTGATCTACGAGGCACGACGAACCACCGATGCACACCGTGTTTAAACTCGAATAATATAAAAAGTAATAAACGCGAGGCAATAAATTTCATGGACTGCGTTCGCTGTCGACCTGTTTTTTTTTCTCCTCTTTTTTTCTGTTTTTTTTTTCCAACTTAACATTTCGTATCATTTAACGTATATTTATCGCCGTCACGCTCTCACTCAAAGCGATGCGCGTCCACTCGATTTTTAATACGAGGAAGAATGAAATTCACCGGACCCACGCGCGGCAAATGTGCCATTTTTAACCATCTTCATCCGAATGGAAGTTTACTTCGTTAAAACCGAGCCTCGTCTCTCGTTCGAAATAACGGGCAACGCAATACTGTTTCATAAGTTTAATTTCAGCGGAGGAAATTGTGAAGGGTATAAAATTTTCGGTGGATTAAAATGGGGAAGCAGGTACCATCGCTGGGAGGAGCAACGGAACGCGCTAACTTGGTATTTTATACGTTAACGAGGGTCCGGAAAATTGCGGAATGTTCTATGAAAATGTAAGTATCAAGAGTTGGTCAACGTTTCGATATATACGGACCCTTGCACTTTTCGCAACGGAGCGCACAGACGATAACATACGTTCGCATCTATTTTAATAAATGAAAATTGCTTGCACTATGTCTTCATCGCAAAAGAAAAAAAAAACGCATACCAGATCATCGAAAATGCGCAGCTGTAAAAAAAGCGCTAATAAATTCAAATCTAGGCGGTATCGTCGAACAGCAGATAGTGTTACAGATCTGGACGCGACTAGATAAATGGGAGCATCCGATATACGCATCCCTCTTGCCGGGCAACAGAAGCGGCTGCAAGAATAATTAATTAAACGAAATAAATCTGAAGGCAGCGAACGTAGCGCAAGATCGACGTACGCTTGCAACCTGCCCATCCTATCTTGTTAATTCAACCAGGAAACACACGCGGCCCGTCTCTCGTCGTACGTCATCGTCCAATTTAATTACGGAATCAGAGGCTTAAGGTGTATATGCGCGATCAGCGAGTAATTATGCGCATCCATGATTAACAGGTTATCGAGAGTTTGACGGGGACATTTATTCGTGTCATCGGGAGCGGCTGTGAGGCGCTGCGAGACCGTGTTTAAAGCGGTGGCGACAAAAGTCGCGCGCACCTCCGCGTCGAGGGCCGATTCCTAACGATCCACCCACGTGTCGTACGTCGCGGTTAACGAAGTACGGGAAGTAACAGCCCGATTAGAAGAGCGTCGAGGCGGAGGCCTCCTTCTAGTAATTGTTCGGCGAAACTTCTCTCGAAACAGACACGCTACGGACGCTCGATAATGCGCGTTCCGTAAGATGCGAGTTATTTATGGATGCTCACGGCGATTCCGTGAGGCACCAGTTAAAGGTTAGGTGTCGATTATGATGGACGAGTGATGTTAACGTTAACAGCGGCTTTGAGTAATGGCAAACTAACATCGAATTCGTTTGGACGAAGAGGCGAGGGGAAATGAGGCGTCGGTGAAATTTCACATCGTTCGTTCGTTTCAAAAACTAACCGAGGGCTCGAAAAGTGGAAACGTTCCTTAGAATCGCGTCCGCTGGAAAATCGTGACGGGGTAAAAGAATTTTAACGGTTGAAACTAAGGGAAAACGAATGAAAACGCAACGAGAGGGAACAAGAAGAGCGTGGATCGTCGAAGAGAATTCTTAACGTCTCTGGTCAACAGTTTCATGGGTGGCGTTACGAAAGCAAGCTCGAAAGGGGGTTGCGCGCGGCTAATCGTACATTTTTCCAGGCGCAAACCTAATCTTCCGCGTTCGACCAGGCGCGTGCACGCGCTCCGTTCCTCCTCGGCATCGGCGCTACGATTGCGCAGAGTCACGGAACGCGATCGCGTTGCATTCGATCCCTTGGACGAGCGCGGAGAGGGAGGGTGGCGTTCACGGGGCTCGAGGGCAATCGCAGGAACACTCAATTGCCTTTCAAGTAGATCGATCATGCTCTTACTTGGGGAAAAGTCACAATCGACAATTGCGCAATTACGTCCGCGGCATTCATAATTTTCCAATCAAGCCACGACCCCTCGGTTCACCGTTAATTACGACGACTCTGTCCGACCGCTCTTCTGGCTGGTATCAAAGAGTTCGCATGGACGAACGTCGTCCATCGGATTACTTACACGCAGTAATGTAAAACGTCGAGTCGTTTTCGTATTAGCCTGGTGAAAAACAGACAGAGACATTTGAGAGCGCGCAGGGGATGAAAGAGGGTAATTTCGTTGCCGAGATACTCGGAGAGCTGCGATAGCTGCCGCGAAAAGGTATCGAGCAAACAATTGTTCAAGATAGAACAGAATTCGGGGCCGATACGTGGCGAAATTTTCGAGCGCGAGGAGGGACTATTGATTTCCCCCGAAATTCTGTATTTTATTTTATCCCCGAGCCAGGGTGCGCTTTCAACGCGCTATTTTCCAACGTTCGTCCGCCGTCCGTGCTGCAGGACAGATGTCATTCGCGGCTCGCGATAGCGTTTTAAAAAACACGCATTTTAGAGGCTTACAATACGGGAAAGGGACGGCTGGGAACTCGGGAAAACAATAAAAAGAGAGGGGTGGGGGAAATAAATGGAAGGAGAGGAACGGGTAGGAAAAAAATGTGTTCGCGATCGCGTAACGGACGCGTGTAATACGCTCCCGTGAGGTCGATACACTCGACGAAAGCAATTTTCGACCGGCGAACGGCCCGATTGCTTTACAAAGGCAAATGATGTTTGAAAAAGTTAGACCCGGTCCGGATGACGCGAAACTTCCCTGCGCGGGGGTGGGGTCAGGGACGAAATGAGAACGCGATAAAGCCCGCGGGTGACTTTGTGGGGAATAAAAATTCATGAACTATGGACTTCAATATGGACCGCCTGGGCGATCCGATTGATCCGAGCCAGCCAACGAAAGTGAGAACCGGAGGCAAATAATCTGCGGCCCTGCCGCGAGTATGGTTTCCCTGAATGAATGCAGATTGTTCGATAAACTGATTTGGGTGTTAACGAGTTACCAATTAGCCCGGATGTATTTATCATTTGACTTACTTTAATTATTCCGATGTGCTCGAAGGTCTATCCTGACAAGCTCCTTCGACAGGAGAACTCGGATAATCAACATATCCGACACTAGTCGTGCAACGAAGTTAAAATCGTTTCTACGTGTTGCAGAACGAATCCAATCTCTCCGCCTTATCTTTAGCCGCGAGAAAAACGCCTGCCACATCCATCGTAACGTAACCAATGATCCCACTTATCATTCCAAGAAACCCGTAATTACCTGAACCGTGTTACGCGGCTCGAAGCTACCGGTCGAATCGAACGAGCAACGCGAGAAGCAACACGAACGAAACACGGTTGCGCGGCTGCGGCAGTTTAAAAACGGAATTAGTCCCCTTAATGAAACCGTTTCTTGCGCCATTATCAGTGGAGAAACGGGGCAACGTATCGGACAGCAAATTGGCCAGGAATTCCCCGCGCGCGGCGCCATATCTCGGAGCGTTCGCGCGGGCAAAAGGTTTCCCACGAGAGGACAAGCGGGACCAGGCGCTTCATTCATAGTCGATGGACCGTATCGCGGCAGGATAATCGAGCGAGAACGCTGCTGCGCAGCTCGTTTGCCGATCGCGAAGCGCTAATTGCGACGGGTCGCGCGGCGTCGTTTGCCGTAGACGCTTCCGAGAACGCTTCTCACCCGTTCGCTCGAGTTTTCTCCTCTTCTGCCACCTTTTTCTGCGCCCGTCCTCGCTCGTCCCCGCCCGCCGCATCGTCGGTTCCGTTTCGCTTCGTCTTTTTCCCCAGGCGTCGCCGGAAAAGTCGCTAACCCGACGAGACTTAGCGCCGCGGCGACTCCCAAGGATTAACGAGGCCGTGGCGCACCAGCGTCGCTCACGAATCGCCCAGGACGACGACCTCGCCGTCGCACTCCGCATGACTACCCCCTGTGACTCGTCGCTTGTCCTCCTATTCGCCCGAAATTATACTCGATGCGAGCACCAACCGCTCCCATTTTCGACCAAACGAGACCCTCTCGCTCTTGTGTTGCGCTCTTTGACGCTCGCGCCTTTTCTTCGCTTCGCGTTTGCTGTTATTTTAATGATAGCTTCCTCTGGTCGGATCTCTCTGGTGGCTTCATCT
This sequence comes from Xylocopa sonorina, assembly GCF_050948175.1. Classification (NCBI taxonomy): domain Eukaryota; kingdom Metazoa; phylum Arthropoda; class Insecta; order Hymenoptera; family Apidae; genus Xylocopa; species Xylocopa sonorina. The sequence continues at coordinate 5,076,941 of NC_135197.1, read as the reverse complement.
GTTTCGATGGACTTCCGGAGAACTGGCTGCTTTAAGGGATCAGTCTACCGAGAGTACTATAACGAACGACTAAAATCGATATCGCAACAGTGCTATTTCTCGATAAACGATAGAAAGAGAATTAAACTCGTGAAAAGTATCCTGACAATTTCAACGAGCCAGACTTTATACACTCTTCAACGCCTAAGCAACACCTCGAAACCGGCCGGTTAATCTGCCCGACAAAAACCCGACAATTTTCTCACGTTACCGTACAAGCGTGCAGCATGTAAACCTACGTGGTCGCCGGTAAATTACGCCAGCCCCGCAACGGTAACCATTCTCTCGACGGAGCGTGCACGCGGTACGTGACTCGGTTTAAACCATCAAGAGAGAGAGAGAGAGAGAGAACACACCGGAACGGTGTGTCTCGCAACAAGTGAAGTTCGCGTCGAACGCGAATGGTGCGACGATCTCTTCCGTTTTCGAGCGACAAGCGAGTGACGCTTCGTTCGAAGGAACCGCGACCAGGTCGCAGGACCAGGCGATGGCGTCGAGGGGGTGGTTTTGAAACGGAGAACGGATGGAAGCGCGAGGCGCGCGCGCGGACGAGATCGTCGACTGGACGAGAAATTCGCGGCGCGTTTCAACGCGCGCGATTACCATCGCCTCCCGTCTTTCCGCGCTATAAATTCCCATAGTGTCGCGCGTTAATCCGCGGATTAGCCGGTGACCGAGGATCCAGGAGCGGAACGGAGCGAGAGCAAGGCGGTAGTGGACGAACTCGTTCCGCGGGATTACGGATTAGTCGTCGTGTTTAAGGGAGAAACCTTAAACCGACTGGTTAGTACCACGGTCTGTCTGGAATTTCGCGCGCCCCTCGAAGCTGTACACCTCGATTGTTTTCGATCCGCGGTAACGACCGGCTCGATTTAACTCGCGACGATCTCCCATCGCCATCGAGGGACTCGAACGCCGATCCATCGTCCCACGGATTTGTAATTCATTCGGCTGATGCACGCGCGCCGGCTCCAATAATGGAGCACGTTGCTAGTTTTAAGAGCAGACACATAACGGGAAACGAATTAGATATTCATACAACTGATTAAATGCAGAAACGGGACTGTACAATGTGGCAAATGGAAAGCTTGCGTGCGGATTCGAGTACATCATTTAAATAGTCCTGACTCATTAGCAGCTGGGATTTGCATGGAATGATCGCCGCAATAGCTTAATCGCTTAAAGCAAGATTTCGCTCGATGCGCGGCGCTGGTCAAACAGAATGTACCCCGTTTTCAGACTCCGCGTTATTAATTAATATCGCGGCTGATTCTTGTTATCAATTAGTAATCCTCTCGATGGTTCAACGTCCCCGACGTGATACCTCGCGATCCGTACCGACTGCTTAACGTTTTCACCGATCAGACTCAAGTCCAGTCTCATTTTCCCGCGAACTAATAAAATTCGAATCTCGCAAAGCCTGACCACAGCTCGCCTAATTCGAAGCCGGTCGTAAAAGTAACGCGCGGCGCACACGTGCCGTTGGTTGTTTGTCGCGTGAATGGAAAGTCTGATCCGTTCGTGCGTCTCGCATGATCGCGCTGGCGAACCGGAACAATGGGGAGGCAAACAACGGAAGGAGCGGTCCCCGTAGCCCGCAAGTCGGCCAGGGGCGCGAGAGCGTTACGCGCGTTACGTGCGTGTCCGTTCGATTAAGTAATACGAACGACCTTCCACGGCCGCGTGGCGTGGCCCGTAAAACCCCGGGCACCAGGAGAACGCTACGAAATTGACGATAAATCTGCCGACGGTGGCGGGGCCCCGGCGTTGGCTCGCCACTGTTTATTTCCCTCGCAGCCTCGCCACCATCTCCGGGTCCACCGAGGGAAATAACTCCCGCTCCGCTTTCTAAAGTCACGTCGTGTATACTGCGTGCATTAGTCGGAGGAAAATCGCGTTGGAAATATTGCGACGCGTTCCTTGAGCTACGACGTGAGCCGCCAGACAAGCGGGACGGTTCGAGCCTGGCCAAACTACCTGCCCCATCCGCTTTTAACGAACTTTGTTACCGTGCAGTTCACGCCCGGTGAACGGGGTTGGTTTGAAGAGAGAGAGGGGGGTGGATTTTGACGAGAGTTCGTAATAGGGTTAGATTAGGTTTTAGGATGAACATTTTTGTTGCCCCGGTCGAGGCGAGACCACCAAAAGTGGCCCAAGTAGATTTTGTTCTTGCAACCAGGGTATAGTTCGCTGAACGGGGTTGGGCTATGAAAAGTGTCTAGCTTTTTGCTCGCGCTTTACGAGAATTTTATGAACGACGTGTTATACGGTTTCCAAGTTTGGTAAACTTGGAAATGGATGCTAAAGGGTAAGCGTACCCTTTTTACGTCTTCGCGGCTACGTCGATTATTTATTCCGGGAATTTCGTCAACCGACTTGCTCTCGCCTTGGTTCGACGGGTGTTGTTCCCACCGATACGAAAGAACCTCGAACCGAGCAATTCCCAGGGAGCCCGTAAAACCATAAAATTGCTAATTACTTCCCAAATAACATAACTCCATAAATCCTTCCGGCCACCCTTCTCTATTAACACCCCAACCGTCACCGTTCCGAGTCCCTTCGCCAAAGTAGATCAAAATTACAGAGGGACACCCCCTGCGTCGGTTCAACATTGACCGTCGTCCGTTCGCGGTCGTAAACGTCCAATAGTACAAGGGCCATCGGTTACAGAGGGGCAGTGGAGGGCAGCCGTCCCCGAAAGGTATATCCCCAGGTGAACGGAGAGCGGCGAACAACGGCTAGCCTTTTAAGGGTCTCGTGACTCCGGGTCTCGTAAATGCTCGGGCGAAATTACGCGTCCTGAAATTACGTCTTGCAAGATTGTAATGGCTCGCGTGTACATTAATGCACCGCGTCTCTCGTTCCACGAATACGCGGACCTAGCCTTTTCCCTCTTCTTTCGCTCGCGGACCGACCACGGTGACGACGACGACGACGACGACGACGACCACGTCCGCCGTTGATTTCCATCGAGTCGACGACCTGAATGCCGCGGTTTCTCGCGTTTCCGGCTAGGCTAAACGAACGTTCGTTTAAACGCCAGAATTTATAAGATAACGCCTGGCCCGCGGATACGATAACCGCGTTCACTTTTAAAACTGGCGAATAATGCCAGGTTCCTTGTACACAGTCCAAGGATTGTTTCGAGTAGGCGTACGGAGGGCGAGTTCGAATGATAGCGAACGCTCATTTGTTAAGTCGCGTGGGAGATAACGCATTAGAGGGTTATTTATATTTTCGCGCGCAGCTTCGATGCTGGCTCGTATCTACAGCTCTGCTATCGTACAACTCGAATATCGTAGCGACGATATCACGTTTGGAGTCCAGCCGGACAAGGAGAAGCCCAGAATTCGTGGACGCGGTCCGCGGACAGAGTGTCCGGAATTAATTCGAACGGACGACGACTCGTTCGAGGACCGATTAATTACACGAACAACAGCCCCAGCGTCGACGGCGCGCGACCAAACGCGCGAATGCTCTTGATAGAAACTGCACGCGCGCGGTAACTGCGTTTCCTTCGGCGTCGCAACTTGCGAACACTTCCCCGGCACAACAACAGTTTCCAATTACTCCGCGTTAGCCAGGCGACCGGAAGACATCGAGTTCCAACCGTGTAACCGAGCACACCGCGGCAAAACAGTTATTCCGTCGAGCGGCGGTTGCGCAATTCACCACCCCCGACGGAGTCCTCGCGCCGCCGCCACCCCTATCGCTTTTCTCGAGTTTCCTATCGCCCCTCGAGGAGATAGGAACGGGCTGCGGGGATGGGCCGCAATTACGATACACGTCCGAGCCGACGTGATATCGTTCGCGCAATATTTTCGTTACCCCGCGCAACCCTCTCGTGATAGGCTAACCACGATCGACGCGCTTCCGCGAAGATTGCGCTCCAGCCCCGTTTGCATTTCTCGCTTTCCTCGATCCTTCCTTCCTCCTTTCGATCGTCGATTCGAGGCACCCTGTGCTCGCAAGCAGAAATACTCTACTCGTTTCGAAGTGAAATTTTGTTCCTTCGAGAAGCAGATCAGACGAGGATAGGGCTCGAAGTTAATTCCGCAACGTGCCAGAGCCGAGGTCTTGGCTCGAACATATCCAGTATACAAAGCGAACTTTCCTAGCTGATTCGGTATCAGCTTTCCTACGCTCGATGACTCACCGGCGATTACGTCCCGTTTTACCGAAACGAGGGAAAGAGGAACGATAGAGTCCGGCGCGATTGCCCGTTTTCGTAACGTCTCGATGGCTATCTGGCCGCTAAGCGGCTGGATCATCTTTCGTGATAGGCCAACGCCGAGGGGGCAATATAATTGCACCTTCGAGTTGCTCGTCCGCCTCGATTTCCCCTGTTCCTTGCTAAGCGTGGAACGGGGGAAAAAGAAACGGCTGGGGCGCGGGCGTTCCTCCGTTCGAGCATCGCGATCCATTTAGCGTCTCGTTAATCGGTTGCAAGAGGGTCCCGCGGCGTTCGCCGCTCGATCTTCGATCGTTGCGCCTCGGGTCAGCCCATCCGCGAGCCCCTCGCTCGCGCTTTCTACGCTTGGGAAACCGCGAGGGAAACCGCCTCGCCCGTTTCACGCTTTCGTTCCGCGTTTCATTCGATTTGCAAAATTCCGCTAACCGATACGCGAGCGTTGGCTTTCGCGAGGGAACCCGGGGCCTTTATGTTAACGACTCGTTAGCCCTGGAAAGCCCGTGAAATACCGTGGGCGGAAGATTAATTTCTAACTGGGTCGCGGGGCTGCGAGTTTCGGCGCGGCTGCGTCTCAAGACGAGCGGAAACCGGTTCAAACGTCAGTTGCAATTGCCGCCGCGAGACGCGGGCCAATTATTTTGGTTCCGCTGACTTTTCGGTGCGCGGTCGAATTAACCGTGCATCTCTCAAGGAAACTGTGCCAGTCAACTGTTTATCCGCTGAAACGTTAAAAAGAGGAAACTGGGGAAACAACGAGGTGAACCTTCTCGGTTTTCCGCAAGAGCGCGAGGAAAAAAACGTGTAAAATAAATTGCGCCCGACCAGCAACCGCAGCCGATCGGTCGATCGTTCTGCAATATCGATGGGAGCGTCGAACGCGAAAAAAACCGAGCCAGGGCGTAGCGTTGTATTATTATGCATGTACGTCGAGCTGGCTGGTACGGATGAATTTTTAACGATCCTCGGGAGGCGAGCAACCAAGAAACGCGTCGGGAACCAGAGAATAGCCCGGGTTCGCGGAACAAGAGTATGTATAATAATTAAACGACTCGTGGGCCGCAGGCAAGCGGGGCCTTTGAATCGTGTCGAAGTATGGCGGCAGAATAATCAAATTAGCGGACGTTTCAGCGGGAGGGTTTTCCAACGGATGAAAATCTCGTTGAAAGAAACACCGCCTCGAGATTTATTGTTTCGACGGACAGATTCCGTTCGTTTCGCAACGCGATCAACGCAGCGAGGACTCGCAGACGCGGCCCCGCGAAAAACATGTTTTCCAAGTCTAGCGAAACGAAACGGTTGAGCGTTTTATAAAAAAAAACAGAACCGGGGCTATCGCGATTCGCAATCGGTTATATCCAGCTCGTACGTTTCGATTGATAAAGTCGTATTAATCAGGAACGGCGGTGTATTTATCTCGTCTACGGCAAACAGATATCCGATACGTTAAAAGCCAATAGCAGCTATGTATTTTTCCCTGTTTCCGTTTGAAAGACTATTCGCCGGTACTGCTCGAATTCGGTTACCGGATCGATTCAACCGGAATTACGCGCGCCGTCTGCGATATATAACGATGAAACGCATATAATTAGTAATTACGAGGTATGTTAACGGTCGCAAATTCCTGGTATAATCCGATTGCTCTATATCGGAATTCTCGTTAAAAGCTGCGGTCTATCGTACGTTAGATATTCGTTCGTGTGGCACCGGTGCATTAAACGCGCGGTTATATTTCTTGGCTATCAAACGCGCGCTCCGTTTTCATCCGTTACCAGGTAACGTCGACTGAAAATCGTGCGTATATCACGCGTGTATCACCGTGTCACGAGCATCGCGTTTCCGAACGGTCAGCAAATTTTCGCGAGAGATCCCGTACGTGGCGAGCGTTAATTGCAACGTCTGAATGAAATCGGTCACGCTGGCTGAGCCACCAGCTAGCGGAGCAGCAGCTATCGAGGCGCAGAAGCCGTTCTAACAGGATCAACGTTTCCCTTTTTTTTATCCTCTTTTATCGAATCGCTCTAAAAGCCGGAACGAGCGGTTCCTTTGCGCTGTAAACACTTTATTAACCTCTTCTACTTCTGCACGCTTTGCGATGCTACGCGTTTACAGAACCGCGACGATTCTACGTTGGAACTCGATTCTCGCGACGAACGAGACATTTTTCTGTTCCTGAAGTGATAAAAATGCAACTCTCTCCTCTTGGTTCCCTCGGAACTCCAACGAAAGCGATCGAGAAATTACCTCGAAATTAGTCAGTTTCGGAGGGGCAGCAGAAAATCGCGGGAAAATCGTTGGGAGGGCCAGCGCGCGCGAAATTACACGCTTGACCCGATGCCAGGCTGTCGACTGGTCACGAGCGCGTTAACTAATCGCCGGTGACGTTAAACTTAACGACCCGATGACGCTTACCCCGGCAGGGGTGAGAGACAAAAGGGAGAATCGGTGCGTCGCGCGGGGTCCAGGCAACGCGACACGAGGGTGGCGGTCGGGACGGGGGTGACTGGTGAAAAGGGTGGCGAGCCTTTCGCGGCAACAAGCAACGGTGGCAACAAGCAACGGCAGCAACAATAATCGGAGAGAAGCGACCGCCGGCGGAGGCTGGTCCGCGCGCGGCGGTCGCCCGGAACGAGACGCGAGTTTAGCCGCAAATTATCGCGGCGCTGGGACGATAATGGAAATCCGATTGAAGCCGTCCATTTGCGACGCGTTATGGGACTGTTTGGCATTTTAATTGGGAAATTGTAATTAACCGAGCTGCCTGTATTACCGTTCACCCGTGGGCGTACAGGTGACGCGTGCGCGAGTCAGACGCGCCACCCGGTCTCCTTAACCCTTCCGTTTGGGGGGCTGCGATTTCGGTGGTCGTCAGAAAACGGCCAATAATTGCGATGCGTGTCCACGCGTTACAGTGGTAATTTAATTGCACGCAGTTTCGTTCATTCAGAAGAAAGATCGCGTACCCAATTATCGAGATCGAACGGACTCGAACGCCACGCGCGAAGGTTACACGTAAGGGTGGAATTTATCGACGCCGTGAGATCGTTGGCGAAACGGTGCGGATTTCTCGTCGCGTCTCGGCTAACCTGGCCATATCGTTCAATTTATTTATCACTGGTGCACGTGCGGTGCGGCTAGGCTTAAACTGATCTCTTCGAGCGTTTTCCTCGCACTCGAGGAGAACTTGATATTTATCCTCCCCTCAATTATTCATATTCACCGGTGCAACTGCGAGAGCGCACTCGAATATCGAGGAAACGCGTATCACGACCGTCGTGCACTTTGATCACGTTAAACTTCCACCGGTTCGATCTGCCTTGTTCGATGAAAAGAGAGACGAGCGTCCCTTCGGCGTACCTTTTAATTGGAAAATTGTAATTGGCCCTGTCTACTCGCCGTAAAGACCTGCTCCTTCAAAGATATTCCCCGCGACATCCTGCCTCCTCGGGGAGCATCGGTTCCCGCCGTGTTTTTCCCCTCTTCCCACTCGAGAACCACTCCCTGCTCTCTCTATTCGGACTCCGACGACCTTTTTTCTTCTTCTACCCTCTCGCAAAAGTCTCTCTAAACAGTCCACGCGGCGCACTTTTCCTATAATCGAGTCTCCGTCCGGCGCTAGGCAGCCGGGTCCTTTCGAGGGTCCGTCCAATACACTGCTCCAACTTTTAATTGGCAAATGGTAATTGGACACGCGGAAACGCGCGACCGGAGGATCCTGCGCTCGCGGCGCCCCGGAAACGGCCACCGGTCGCGAGGGGAGACGAAAAAAAGGAGCGGCTCCTCGCGTCGAAATTAAAGGCTAATTCGCGCGCACCCCCCAATCGATCCTGCCTAGATGGTAAATCGAGGGTGAAGTCGAGAGATCGGTAGCACTAGCTTCAGAAGGGTGAGTATATTCTAGTTTGTAAATAACCTTTGTAAGAGGATCTCTTATGGAAGAGTGGATAAGCTACCGGTAGCCGGGATATGTGTAACCGTAGAACTACCTAAGCAAAGAGTCTACTAATCCGATGAACACATACCAGTGTGTTCAACCTCCAAACCGAGCATGGAATGAAAAACCTCGAGAAGCTGAAATCCACTCCAGCGAATCTGTAATCAAGCGATCTATTCGCGTTTCTCACGGTCCCAATTGAGAATCTATCGCAAGTTCAAATTCGCGAACTTACACGACAGCACCGCCGTCAAAAAGCCCTTTATCCAACCCTCTCAAGGCCAGCGACGGTGGAGGAACTCGAACGGGGCTGACAGATTCACTCAGGCAAAGATCGAAAATTTTGCGACGCGCGTGGAACCTCGCGCGGAAGCACGCGCTTCTACGTGTATCGCGTTTCCATCCGCGAGGTGACAGAGGGTGGGACGCGGAAGCGAGAGATACGACAGTGGGGTGGCAGTGGGTGACGAAAGCGAGAAAGGGACGGGCGATCGCGAGAATGAGGGAGTAGGTGAGAGAGTAGGGAGTCGCGAAAGTCGGGAATTACGGACGTAACGCGATTTCTTGATGTCGACGCGAAGGATAATTCGCACGGAACGATTCTCTATCTCCTGGAGGAGCGCGCGACGCTGCCTCGGATCCTGCGCCGCCTTTGCCGCCTTAATTGGAAAATGCTAATTAGCATCCAACCCCGGCGCGATATTCCCTGTCGGGCGAGCGAGAGACACCCTGGTTCCTCCGACGCCGTTTCCACAGTCAACCCTCTCCGCCGGCTGCGGAACGGCCTTTCACCCTTCCGTCGATTCCCAACGACGAAATTAAAGCTCGCGAAGAGAAATTCTACTTCGACCGGCGTGCCTCCCCGTGGGAAAGAAGAAGGACGGGATTGAGAGTTGATTTCGAACGGGGCGAGCGAAAGTTCTGGTTAAAAAAAAAAAAGAAAGCCACCGTTCTTTCAGGTCGAGGAGGGGTGTTCGTGGTTCGAGGGAAACGTACAACTGTTTATCTACGGGGATATTAAAGTTCGATTGGATCGAAAGGCGGTGGATTAGAATTTCGAGATTGCTTTTATAACCTTGAAAGGATACCATTAGCTTCGAAGCGACGAGTGCCGTTTTTCATTCGCTGAGAATATTATTTGCCATGGTTATTCGCCGTAGGAAAAACAACAGACCATTTACATGGAATTTTATTCCAGTCCGGTGGCGCTCGAGGGATTTAAAAACATGTTCGTGTTTCAGAAACAGGAATGTTTTCTGGAAGGTATAATCTTGTAGGTTCAGAGAGAAGGATTAACCACGTTACACTATACTTAACTTCGTTCTGAGCGACACAACGAAACACTGCGTTGCATAATTTAGTCGAGCAACGAGAAGAGTACGAAAAATATAAGTGCATCCACGGCGATGCACGGGACCAGCATAAAGTATCAACTAAATGAAACGCGATTTAGATAGACGAACGCTTACGTTTCCCAAGATTGACAAACCCAATATCTAATTCGCGTACAGAATCACAAGCCCCCACGTCCAAGTCAACATCAGAAATCAAACAGATCGCTGGCTAGATCGAGGAGCGGAAAGTGAAACGTCTGCGTAACATCTTAAGATCGAGGAGACCGTTCGTTCGACGAGTCACCGGGTTACACCCTGGCGACACTTGATTCGACGACGCCGCCGCCCTCTCCTAACCACGAGCCCCGATAAAGATAACAAACGGGGACGGATGGGACGTAACGAACGATAATAAATCAAACGATCGTTTTCCCCGCGAGTTCGCCTCTCTATCCCCGATTATCCGGCATAAAATCGAATCGATTCCATCGGCGCACGTTCGATCCGACCGCGCGCCCCGTTGCTACGAGCCTGGGCCTCTTGAAAAATTCAACGAGAGCCGCACGTACGCGCGTATTTCAAGCGGAAATTCGAGCGTGCCCCTCGAACGCGCGCGCCCCGGAACCAGCCTGGTCCCGTGTGATTCGATTTCAAAGTTGCTCGTAGGGGATGAGAAGAGAGAGGAAGAGTGAGAGAAGAAAAATACAAGCGGATGCGGCGTAGAGTAGCCGTCGGAGGCGTGGTGAAAAAAAATGCGCGTCTTCTTGATCCTCGCGCGAGTAATTGCTTCCCGTGTGCCGCGCGAACGAGTCGCGGAGGTTAATCAACGGACGATTGTCAGTCGATGCAAAACACGGATAAGCCGGCGAGATGGTCACGGTTGGAACTCCGTCGACTCGCGAGCCACTTCCTTTTTCGCGCGAAACCTGGCGAGAGCCGGCTAGGGTCGGCCTTCCATAGATAACGCGCCGTGAATCCTGATGATGCGTGCGATAATCGATCGCCGATAACTGGCGTAGACTGTGTATGCATAGACGTGGCTTCGCGCCGATCGAATTAGATGCTTCGAGTACTTTCAGCAGGGGATGTGGGGCGGTGGCCCAGGGGCTTCTAACGACTCGAGTACTCCTCGATTTATGACTTCCGTTTGGATAAACCGATGAGTGGCCACGGTGGACGGTGAGGAATGGGGTGAAAAAACATGTCGACGGTTACTGCGTTTAACTGATTCCCCTGGGAATGGCGATTTGATGGCGTCAGGATGCATCAGTCAATAATCCAGCTTGATTTGAATGCCGGTTAGATGGAGGAACGCGGAGGAATAGGCCCGTTGATCGATCGACCAGGTTTATTGGGTGCAACGGTCTGCAGCGTTGCGACCCCTTCGAATGGAGAGCAAAAACCATCCGTCGAACCTTGCTAACTACCCTCATTTCCTCTTGAAGAATCAAATGTTTCGCTGCGTACGAAAAAGGAAATCTGCTTGCCATATATTATACTTTCTCGCGCGTCCAGGAATGCCACGAGCGACAATCGTAAGGAGAGGAAAGAGATGAAAGCGTGCGGATACGATTTCGATTACTTTCTGGTTTCAAGAAGGCTGACGCGCAAAGTGCGCGGGTCGATCGACTTTTCGCGTGTTCCTTCTCGACGACCACGCGTAGGACCCAGTAAAATAGCGCGAGTTACAAGCGACGCGTGCGTATAACGCGACCGGAACCGGATCGAGCATCGTAGCCGAACGTTTAACGCGAGAATCGGTTTTATTCCGCTCGCGGGCTGCGCTGAATAATTCATGCCGGCCGAACTCGGCGCGTCCCGCGCCCGATCCCGGCGTTCCTTCCAGACGGTGGAAAAGTTGCACCCCCGATCGGTTGCGCGTTGCGAAAGATTAAACTTTATCCCTCCCCGGTGATGCACTTACGGAACGATCCACCGTCCTCCAGAAGCTATTTCGAGCCTCGAGCCGCTTATATTTCTCTCCGCGAGAAAAAGAGAGTTCCCTCTTTAAGTGCTCCTTAAATTCTTTCCGGTAAGGAGCTGCAATTATTACGGAGAGCCTTCCACGGCTGCGTTAATTGTTTAACGCTCGAACCTTTCGCGGATAATTGCGCGTGGCGTTGCGTTTTTCTAGCTCGCATAAATATTTCCAGGCCCCTTTCAATGAATCAGAGTACACGCGATAGGGAGCGCGAGTGTCGGTTGTAATTTGTAACGAGAGTCCGAGGATAATCGCGATAGGGTGATCGCAGGTGAGTACAAATTGCCACCGATCCCGTCGCGAACGAAGCGACCGCAAAGATTTCAATTTCACGACGGAAAATATTTACGTAACAACTAGCCGTTTTAATAAAATCGCGGGAGAGCGCGCGAGCCTCTGCCAGGCGTGGAAAAGAAGAAAAAAAGACTAACGGCCTCGTTGACATGGTTAAGAGCGGCCGTTCCCGAAATAAAGCCCGCGATTTTCACGACGAGCAGCCCCTCTATATAAAGTGGCAGGGGCCGGGCGTCTCTTTCCTCTTTCGGCCGGGCTATCGACTTTTCGACGATCGCCCGAGCCTCGTTTATTTCGACGCGGGCCCCGGGAGGAATAAATTCCAGCGCCGCGACGCGTCGAATCCGTTTCTACGGGAGCGCGCGCGCGATTTCCACGGGGGTCGCGTGAAATTAAAGCACAACTTCGGCGCCGTTTACGAGGCCATCCATCAAGCCAGAGCGCGCGCGACCCGCGATACCGCCGTTCTGAAAAAGTTACGGGCGCAACCCCCGCGCGTGCCGCGTGATCGCGCGCACCGATGTCTTTATTTTTTCCGTCCCGCTGGCCTGCGTCGACCGCCGGTCATATCCGGCCGAAAAACACCGGCACCGTTCGAAAACGATCGATTTCCCTCGGTTTTTTATTCGTTTGTTTGTTCCCTCCTCTCTTTTTTTTTTTCTTTCTCCCTTTTGCTTTCGGTTTTTGGCGTCCGTTTCGCGTCCATTCGTACGATTGTTAGTTTCTGGGTAAGACACGAACGCGGCTGGTTCCGAGCGGCGGGACGCAAAGCTGATTGGCTGCGAGCTGAGGGGGATGAAAAAGAGAAATAGAACGGGGCAAAAGTAGTCGCAGCAACGGTAGGTTGGTTTTGGGTTGATTGGATTGGGTTGGAGGAGCGATCGAGCGCCTTTTTTTCGCGACACAAAAGAACGAGCGTTTTTTATGGGCCAGAAAAGGCAAATTGATAGAAGATGGGGCTTGTGTACAATTTCTTGCAACGAATAAGGGTAGCGAGAGGCATTTTTTTATAACGACAGCTTGTATTCTATCAATTTTTGCTCGATAATAAAAATAATAACGAAATATCGAATTGCAATTTTCACCTAAAAGAAATCCGTCTAAATTCGATCGTGGAACAATCTGACGCGTCGCTCGAGCACGCACCGGAAGGAAAAAATCGATCAGCTTCGAGAGTCCTTTAGACTCTCGCGCATCTAATATCCGGCGTCCCGTTTTACCCTTAGACGACGAACGACGCGTCCTCCCAAGACCTCCCAGGCTACCGCCACGAATACTCTCTGCCGACCGTTCGCCAGGTGAGACACGAACCTAGACCTCTCCCTCCCTTTCCTCTCTCATTGATTGCGTCCGAGTATTTCAGGGTGTAACAGATGAGACAAGAGAAGATTTGTGATACGACGATACACGAGGGTGGTCGAAACGTACCGCGAAAAGACAGAGACGGGAAGACGGACACGCGTACGCGTGGAAGGAAGACTCGAGGACAGGCGGAACAGAAGGATGAGAGAGGGGTGGCAGCTGGAGAGGGAGAGAGAAAGAGAGAGAGAGAGAGTTTACAGTATCTATATGCGCAACGTCGCATAATCCTGCCGGTTCACGTACTGGGTGTTCGTGATTATCCGACAGCCCGAGCAAGCAATTTCTCATGGTCACTCGAGAGCCGGTGGGTAATCTCGAGCCACTCTATGGTAACGTACGGCACCGCGACAAAGGGATTCTCCAAATTTCTCATCTTGAGGGGGCTGAATCTCGGCTATCCGCGTTGGACCCCACGACATTGACAAACAGCGAAATTCGATCTCACGGAGAAATTACCCCCTGGGCTGCGAGGCCCCGAACGTTCTCGTTCACACGGTCGATCGGAGAGGAGCGATGGTACGAGGCGAAGGAATTCGGATACGCGGACACCAGGCGGAGATGTTGATTGTAACTTCCAAGGGACAAACCAAGGATTTTCGATGGGAATCGTGGTCTTTAAAATACGTTCCACCCGAGGCTAAGACCTATACGATACTGCCATCGATCGATGTACAAGTTCGAGATCGATATTACATTTCCTTCGACGATCTGAAAAATTTTCCACGAAACCATCAGCGATTCCGAATTCCTCGACTTCTTGCGTAAAAATTCTCGCATGACCCGCGGAAACACGCGTAAAACGATTCCGAGCTTCTGATCGCGGGCATGAATTACAGATCGGCGATCGCCGTGCAACATTCTCAGAATCATCGAGGCTCGCCGGATAATTGGACGAAGAAATGAAATCGTTCGGCGAGGACAGCGCGACTGGTTCCAATACCGGTCCAGGGTATCGAGCGGCACGCGATCGATATGAAATCGAGTGAAATCGGCCGCTCGCTCGTCCTGGGAAACTGGTGGCGCTAGACGAGAAACCGTGCACGCACGCGTTCCTCTCCCGCGCGGATCACCTTCGCGAAAATGCGGATTGCGCAAACAGGCGCTCGAGGAATGAACGCGAACGAGAGTCGCACCCGGGAGGAGGCTCCGTCGGAGAGTAATGTTAAACGATCGGCATAAAACATCGAGCGCGTTCAGCGCCGATTGCGTAGGCATACCGGCACAGTGGCAGCCAGCCTTCGAATTATATAACGAGCCCAGCAGTGTTCCTCTCTCGACCACCGCGGGAAGCGTATTTTCCACGCGATCGACGTTCCAGCCAGAGCGTCGAATCGTGCGGGAAATTATTCACAAGGCCCAGAACCGCGTCCGTGTACGATTAGCACAGCATCGCCGGCTGTGAGAGTACGTTCGAGGCCATCGTCGTCGAGGAATTTTGTGTACCTTGCTTCGAGGTGTTAATCGCGCGTGGGGATTACCGCGCACGTGTTCGCGGATAAATCGAGTTACGAGTGGGTGCGATGAAAGTTTGATCGTAGAGAAAATTGGAGTTCGGACGGTCGGATTGGCGCACGGTCGGACTTTAGTCGGGTTTCGGGTTTGCAACGCGCGTTGGGCCATTTCGAGGCTGACCCCGCGAGCTGCCCTCTGTTCCTCCGCGAGTGTACACGCGAAGATCCTTTCCAAGTTCCTCGAACTGAACTCGATGCACGACATTTCGCATAAAATTGCGATTATCCGATCGCGCGTTGTCAAATTACGACAAATGGTACGACTAAGTAGTTTTTAATAGTCGACGAAAATGATTGACTTTGACGTACACATTCTCGATCTCATTATACAACACCGTCGACATAAATAAAACCTCTAATAAATCAATGCAACAGTCGCTACGACGCCTACGTCCGTCTAGAAACCCTCCACTCCTCGACGAGTCCTACGTAACGCACGAAAAATCCAAGAATTAATACCTCGACGACCTCTCCGTCTCTCTTTCGTCGTCCCATAAATCCATAATACCTCGCCTCACCTTCTCCCGCACCAGTAGCGAGCGTTACCGAAGCCGAGCCCACCGAGCGGTCAAACAAATTCCGAACAACGATCGCCGAAGGCGATAACGATCTCGTCGGTTCGGGCAGGGTCACCCGTTAGAGAGCCAGTCGAGGCCTCACGGATGCAGAAGAGGGGCCCTCCTCCTCCGAGCGGAGTGGCATCACGGGACTTTGTCGTGGTCGGGCCTTTAGGATCGAGTCCCACGCGTTCCCAGACATTCCAGCTAGTAATTGCTGGCTGCCGCCTCCTATCTTGCCGACGTTCGCTCGCTTCTGAGCCAGTCTCTCCGCTTCTATCCCCTCCGCACCCCTTTCTACCCCCTAACCGTCACTCCTTCCTTCTCGTCCACGCTCTCTATCCGCTCCACGGCTCTTTTTCTCCTCGTAACACGGCTGCCCTCTGCTCTCCGGCATTGCCCTTTCCGTCGCGCGATTCTTTGCATCGTGATGCTGCCGTTGCTCCTCCTCGGCGCTCGTTAGCGTCGGGAAAACGCGCTCGAGCCCGCGAGAGCCCGCGAGAGCCGGCTGAACCGGGTGCTAACTGCCATCGACAGAAATCGCTCCGCGTCGCTGCTTCCAGGACACGCGCGGCTCGTACAAGGGAAATCGTCGCGGAATCTTCCCTTCCGCGGTGTTCCACGCCGCCCGCAGATTTCTTTCGACCGTTTCTACCGGCGGTGCAAACGATTTTCTGCCCTACGTCGCCCTTTACCACCGCGCGGCTTTCATCCGCGAGCCTCGTATTTCTGGACGCGCGATCCTGTCCACCGATATCTTCGTTAACGCCGCGGCAGTATTCGCGAGCGGAGCGGGCCGATGCTCGTAAACCACGCTAATTGGAGGAGCGCGCGAGCAGAGTCCCCGCTCGTGGATGATTTGAATTTTCGCGGCCTACCGCTTCGTTAGGGGACTTCACGCTTGCTCTCTCTTTCTTTCTCTTTTAAGGCTTTCACGATTCGATTTTTACGGAATTTCTTTTTAATTTCTTGGGTTATGGCGCTACGAACACGCGAAGATACAAGGTAATCGTTGCTTTGATACGCTAATTCTCGATGCGTGGGGGGTTTCGTGACCTCGCGCGTCTAATTTGCATCGCAACAAGGATATACATCCTCATTATCACCTATTTAGCGAGCAGCCTTTTATGGGAACGATTCTCGTTTCTCTTCCCTCCTTCACAGTTTTTTTTCTCCCTTCTTCCTCAACCCCTCGACATCGTTAATTGGTTTCCTCTTCTCTTATCCCGAAAAGAAATAAACGTTTCTCATATTGGCGCGTACCTCGCGTTCTCGCGTAATTACAGTCATCCCCTATAATTTTATACCCCTATTATTACAGTAATTACTACCAGTATTATCGATATTATTGCGCCCATTATTATTACTCTCGCGACGTAACCTCCTCGCTTCGATGGAACCGCGGTCCTAACAGCCTACGCAGTCCTTTCAACCCTTTTTCCCCCCTCCTTCCACACGTATTCTCCTCAATGGTCATCGCGCACAAAGAGAGGATCCAAATAAAATTTCCGTACGAAATTGCGCTTCAATTATACGTCGATGCAAAAACACCTCGAGAGCCGAATCAGCGTTCTAACCACGATCACGATCAGTCATAATAGACACCGTGCGAGGAGAAACCGAACCGGACGCGGGCACGTAGAGGAACAATTTTTTATCACGACAAATTGCTTCGTTGCGATCATTTAGTTGGCCAAACAAAAATTGGTAACCGTTCCCAATATCTTACGATCCCACATGTTCCCTCCTCGATCCGTTTTCACGCTATATCAGAAGCGAATAAAAATAAAAAACAAGAAAAAAGAAAGGAGGAAAAAATTCCAACGCGATTTATCTCACCGTCCGAGTTTATTCGCCGGCGTCGAAATTCATCTCTCGACAGAAAGCAGAACAACGAGCCGAAAACCGAGTCGCCTAAAATAACACGACCGCCGAGAATAAAGCTACATTTGGTGCGCGATGGAAATACACGATTAAAGTAAGTAACGAACAACAGCGTAGAATTTCGACTCCGCGTCGCGGATTTGGTGACGATCGCGATGCCCTTTGTGGCGCCTAACGCAGAAAGGTTGGATAATGCGAAAGTAGCGCGACAGTGGTTTCTCTGACCGTGTTCAGAACATTGAAAAACGAAACTTGCCGAGATACCAACACGTTTGCGTCGAGGAGAGGGCAGGATGACGTTACCGCGAGGAATGTCGCTTGGATCAGTTCCAGACGTGCTTATCGTTTGATTAACCGTCTTAGTTTCCGGCCCGTGTACTCACGTGCATGATGGAAGGAACGCGGGATTGCTCTCGGACAATAACGCCTGGCCCCCGACTAAATCCTTGTCAATTGCCCGTCTAAATTCGGGAATTATCCCCGCGTTATTGTTATCCGTGCCCCGTTATCGTTATCTAGCGGTTGTTACAGGGAAAGACACCTCTCCCACTGATTCTACGCACGACGAAACGATCGATTTATACACGCGTGCAACGAGGATCCATCGAATTGACGCTCGATTCGCCCCCGCGACAGCTTACTCGACTAGGTTAACGAAAATAAAACTTCAAGAAGAGGAGCAGCCTCGAAACCGTGAAATGTTCACGACGAGTTTATATCGAAAGACCGTTGAAGCAAACTGAAGTCTTGTTGTCTGAATTTCGTCCCGAAATCGCGGACTTAAAATTCACTAAAACCGACTCCGTACCACGCGAATCGATTTCAATGCCTCCAGATAAAACCGGCACCCTCTATTTTTAATACGAACACGTCGGGACGAAAACAGTGCCCATTCAAAAGCGACGAAATAACCTGTCTGTCCCACACAACGGGTTAATAACCTCCGTCAACCCACACCGAGTCCGCCAACCGAGTAACTAAATAACGCGATGGAACACGAGCACGGAGCGCACCCCTTGTACACTTTAGAACGCGACAAATTACGATAAAACCCTCCGTATCCGTTAACCTCCTTCTGACGTATTAAAACGGAACCCGATATCGAACGATATCAAACGTAGCGGCCCTGAAATAGCTACCGCCACCCCCGTGGCGAACACTGCTCGAATTTCCGTGGCTCGTCTCCGCTCGCCGCAACGATTTCCCACGCGAAAACTCTCTTTCTCCTCCCGTCTTACGAATCACGGGTGCGAGTCTCCCCTGTATCGGGTGTGCCGTCTCCAGCGGAGCGTTAAATTGCGCGGACCGATAGCGAAGTCAATTACTTGACACCTACGTCGCGGCCCGTTCCACGGCGATCGATGCGCGGCCGATTTGTCACGCGTTTCCAACCGTCCCATACCTTTATCAACCCTTTGCACGACGAACGTCTCTCACCCCCTTCGTAACCGCTCAGCCTCTGGCTCCGTTCGACGAAAAATCGAACCGACCTGGCTTTCGAGACGCGTTCCCATTGGCGAGATCCACGGTGATCCACGAAGGAGACTCGAACCGAGTTGTTGCAACCGTTCGCGATCTCGATAACAAATTGCTCGAGAAGAAGAGGCTTGGTATCGCGGGGTCGAGGAAAAACTGGTCCTCCAGCGATTTCCGCTGGCCTCGATCCCTCTACCGAGTTTTCTCTACCGTCACCTTCTCACTCTTTCTCTCTCTCTCTCTCTCTCTTCTTTTTCCTCAGTGTCTGACGTTTCTCTGTTACTCTTTCGCTCGGTTTCTTTCGCGTTCGATTTCCTGACGGGCTCAGAAGCTCCAAGGGATATCGCGCGGCCGGTGTTCCCGGTTCGTTTCCTCGAGACACTCGGCCGCTGGCCAGCCTCCAACGCCTCGAGGCTAGAGCCTTCGTCGCCATAAAGAGAACGAGTCGCGAGGAGGATCGCGACTGGTTCCAGGGACACGAGTTGATTCGAACGTCCCGAAGAGGAGACGTCTTCCGCGTGGGAGCGCCCCGGGACCGATAGCCTTCTTCCTCGTCTGTCGCCACTTTCCGCCTTCCCTTTCTTCTCTTTGTACTCCCGCGAACATTGCCGGAAAGACGATGATTGATTGGAACTTATTTCCGTGGATGTTTCAACAAATCTCTCGCTGATTTCCCCAACGAATCCGCAGTGACGCGAACGAAGAAAATTCGAGGAATCCACAGCGTCGAAGTTCCACGGCTAATAAATTCCTCTGATTTCAGCTACGAACCAACGCAGTGCGATCCCCGAAGCGGATCTCGCAGATGTCTCGAAGGGGGATATGAAAATTTTAATTCGACCGCCTCCGCCCCTCGTCCATCCCCTGAGAAGTTTCCTGTACCGCGGGCATATACGCGAGGCGCGATACGAACGTGTCCCGCATTTGCATTCCGTTGAACTCAGGAGCGAGACGCGAGCGCGAGCAACGGAGAGGTTTCCGGGGCTAAAAAATTAATAAAACTGGTCCGTGACACGAGCTGCACTCCACGGGGAGTGGATTTCTTTCCTAGCCCCCGGTCGTTCGCCCCCTCCGCGTACATCGGACTTTTACGCTCGCTGCCGCGGCTGCTGCTCTCTTCATATCTGCTTACCGTAGGCGTGTCGCTAAACGTCGGCTTTTCGCGTCGGATACAGAGAAATTCGATTCACGATCGTCCCAAGACTTCGCTACCACCGTGTCGCGAATACTGAACAAACCGTGTCGTGAAAATTTCACGACACTGCCGCCCAACAATGTTCCTCTTGCCGCGATACGAGAACCGTCGGTTCCCCTCGCTCCTTTACTACACCCTGTGCGATTTTATTATCGCGACTCGGAGTACTTCTATGAATGGCGACTATCGCGTTTGAATAAGTAAATCTTTAATCTTCCGGGTCATTTTGGCGATCAACCAGCGGTTATATCTGTCCTCTGACGGATACTTAACTCGAAACAGCTTCGTCAAGATATTGCTAGTAATTCACGATCGGAGTCGTTTAATTTCATAAATCGAGACTAAACATAGAATTTTCCCTTCCGCCTGTCCACCGTTTAAAGACAGCGATCTGTTAACCCTGTAACGTCGCCTCGCGAAAATGACGGAAGCTCGTAACTGGAACGCTTCGATCCATCGCGGCCAATTTACGTCGAGGTATCTGAAATCTCGCGAGTCGATGCGAGACTCAAAATTATTCTTACCTCGGGGGCATGACTAGCGTTTGTCACGTTCGTAGCGCGATTCGTGCACCGACTCCTGGGTTATACAACACGAGGTTAAAGAACCTGGCGAATCGATACCCCGTAGCGAGACTGATCTAAACCACGGATGAGGGATGCGAACATTTTTACGGAGAAATTACAGCTCGCGGCGTGCAATTTCAGCCGTGCAAACGTCCTCGCGAGTTCTCCTAACGAGGATCACCTCGAAACGCTCGTTAGACTCGTACACATCGACGATTAACGCAAACGATCCACGGCACGTCGAAATATTAATCCGCTCTGGAGATCGCGAGGCGTACTCGCGCGCGCGCGATACGCAACGTTTCCACCGAGGCAGCGATTAAAATACAACTCGCCAACTGTTATTACGGACATTAGCGTCTAATCGAGACCGAAGCGAAACGGTTAATTGCCGGCCACGGTGGCGCGTCCGCTCGTCGACGATAATCGCGACAGCCAAAGGTATTCTTCGATCGTGACCTCTGAAGAATCGACGAGGAATTCGAGGGGACAGAACTTTAATCACGATTGAATAATAATTTACAAAGCGCGACAAGACGGTATTGGAAGATCTGTCTGTTCGTTTCCGAGCGTTTCCTGCTGCTACGCGGTCTCTACGTGGTAACAGGAGGATTCCAGTCTATCGAGATTTATCGACTTTATGTTAACGAGCGGACGTCCTGGCGCGCGACACGGCGTTGATCTCGAGTGGCCAGGATCCTCCTCCTCCTCCTCACCCTGGCCTCCTTCGGAATACGCGGACGGTTTTTGCGAGAGCGGATTTTTGGAAAGTCGCTTCTTTTGTCGGGGCGCTCATGAATTTCTAATCCCCCGGACGCGTTCCTCTTTTCACGCGGACCAGGGATACGGCTTTGTCAACCCCTCCGCTATCTCTCTCTCTCTCTCTCTCCTATCCGACTCGCCCTCCTCTCTGTGCCGCTTTTTAGACGACGCCGTTCAACTCCCGGTGAATTGGGAATTTTCAAACGGTGATTGCATATTTAAAGGGATGGATAAATATTTTCGCGAGCCTGGACCTGCACAGGAATTTCCTACTACCCCTGCAGGTAGACGGCGATACGAGACAGATACAAGTGACGAGGTAGGTACATCCTTCTTTCGCCTTCCTCTGTATTTTTTACTCTCTTACTTTCTCTCGCGAAATGATTCGATCAATTTGAATGAAAGTAAATGGTATCACGTCGAAGAAGTAATAAAGGTGCACGATAAAGAATCTAGGATGCCTTGCATTTCCATTAGAACAGGAAGCTCTCCCCAAGTTTACTCGCTTTACTCAACATGCACAAAAAGAGTAAGCTTCCTATTGCCAAAGAGCAAGCGTAAAAGTCGACGTAACCGTGGATCAAGCAACGATCGCCCTGAATCGCTCTCCCGCGCTAATGAACGACGTTCCACGAAGCGTGGAGTCGCGCGGGAACTTATAGATCCCGGCGTTTAAACCAGCGACTTCCGGATAATCCCAGGAGCGCCGATTGCTCGTGGCAATCTTTCCCGTTGACGTTTATTACGAGAGGAGCTTACCGGATCTTTAGCCACTAAGAACTCCGCGGTGGACGACGCTAAATCACGCTGATACCATAAGCCAGGCCCTCTACTTAAAGCGTTCTGTCGCAATCGGTCGGAGATCGACGCGCGCGATCGAACCACGTCTCGCATTCCTCGAACGAGCGTTCTTTTCCAGGCACACGATTTTCCGTACCGTCCGCCAGAGAGAGAGAGAGAGAGAGAGAGAGGTGAACGTTCGAAACGATCAAACGTTCGCGCCAAAAGTTTCTTAATAAAGAAGGAACGCAGAGAACACGCCGCTCGTCCGGGCAGAAATTCTCGCCGAATGAAGAGAAACGATTCGTACCAGGCCGCCGGAGCGGGTTCCTGAAAACGTTGAAATATGAATCGCCAGCCAGGCGGCCAGCAATGGCCGCGCACTTTACATCGGTTTACGTAGCCCGGAACAAGTGAACGCAGTTACGCGGACGGTTATTTGCACGCTCTTTTTACGGCCATCGTTGCATATATTACGCTCGCTGGTGAGCGAAGTTCTTGGCATTTTAACCGAGTCGCTGGTACCGATGCACGCTTAGAGGCGTTCAGAAGCGACGAGACAAGTCAGCGCGATATACGCGAGGCTCGAATCGATCTTGTTAGAGAGTTGCGACAAGTTTTAAGTCTCGACTGTTCGAGAACGCTGTCCTTCGCCAGATGTTTGCGAGTATCGATCTCCTTACTCCAGTCCACTCGTAGACTTCGAACCAATGTACGAGCGATTCGACCGTGGTAACGGAGGATAGAATTCGCGGACTAGTTACAAATGGACAGAGGCTCGTACAAATTGATTTCAGCGAGGAGGTGCTCGCGTTGAAATATCAAACGCAGCGCGCTAGCGTGCCGTGAAATTTCCAGTTGATTCGAAACCCTCTGGGGCTCGAGGGAACCAGTTTTTGCCGGCGATCTCGTTAACAAAAACCGACTGGCCCGTAATTATACGGCAAACAGTGGCGATAGATGACTCGCGCGGGGAAAAACTAGCCGGACCGGCCGAGGTGGCCGGGATAAACCATAAATAACGGATCGAAAGCGGAGTCTGAAAGTGGTGCTTTCGTCGCGATTGCCGAAGCAGCCGGATATATATATATATATTGGGGCCAGTCGAAACCGAAGCAATGTTTCGCGATCACCGTGGAAGGACGCTCGAAAACGGTTCACTGTCTGCCCGGGCGATATGTCGCTAATCCGGGCTTCGTTCCCCGGGTCGAAATGAAAAGTATCGAAAACGGATAGGCACTCGATGGAGAGCCTCGAAAAATCCGATAAATGGCTATTCTCGCGAGGAAAGAGAGAGGATTTCTCGCGATCGTCGTTACCCGTGTTTTACGATCGTCCAGCCAGAATCGCGCCTCTCGACGATCGGTTACCAACGGCAGGAGATGTTCCGCGTCGCTTTCTTCTGTTTTCTTTTTTTTTTTTTATTCCTTGCTTGTGTTTTTTTTTGCTCTTCCTCGGTTAAATCGAATCGAATCGGAGCCGATCGTTCCTCAAAAACAATGACGTCGAAAACATACGCCTGGATGGGAGGCGCGCCCTATGCGATGAGCGCTCCAGCCCTTTTCACCCTGGCCACGACGCGCAACCCCACCGGACAGCTGCTTGCCGGTTGTCGTGCCTTCCAGCCAGTCCTGGAGCCGCGTATCGATTTGTCGGACATTACCGCGAGCTGTCGATGGGAAACGTTATCGACGGAGTCTGACTGCACGCTCGAAACGACAGAATCGAGGGATCGGATGTAAAAAATGTATGCATTCCTTCAACATTTCAATTACATTCGCTTCCGCTTCGCTCCCAACACTTTAATCCGTCCGTGCTTTTACTCCGCTCTCGTACCTCCTTTTATCCAACGAAAGCTTTATAACCCGTGTACCAGCAAACAGCCACTAACGACCAAAATATCTCGCAACGTGTCCACGATTTTTCGAGATGTTAGCTCCAAACGTTTCTCCTCGCTGCGCGCGTGCAACGAAACGCCGGAAACCGCGGAAAGGCGCGGATTCGTAGAGGACAGAAGACCGTAGATTATAATGTCGAGCGTTCGAAACGCTCGACGCGGCTCCCTGAAACGCACAGATCGTGCACCGCGTTTCACGCGGGCCAGGAATGCCCGGTGGTCGGCCATTCGAGCGCATCGCGGCTAATACAGTCGCGAAATTGACAAGCTCGATGAAACACAGCGAGAACGTAATACCATTCGTTTATCGAGCGCGACGCGCGGTGTTCCTCCGCTCGAGTGTAACTGGAAACGAGGAATAATTTCTATTGCATTAGTCGGGGCTCGTTCCGGGCGGACGGGACACAGACCGCCGCCACAGCTTCGCTTCTGCATCGAGCGGGGTGGGCTAGTTTTTATTTCATTTCGATCCGCTCCACCCCCTCGTTCGCCCGTCCTCTACGTTTTCACGCGAATTAACCACTCCTACGCGTTAAATATTTCAACGACGATACGGGAACGCGCGTCGACAAATTATGAGGAAAAATATTATTACGTCGGTATTAATGGGTCGCGGGTCCGCGCGCCGGGTTAAACGCGATCATTTTGATGAAATTAATCCACCGGCGGGGGCGTTTAGGTATCCGCTTGTGTACGGTGGAAAGAATTTGTTTAGCTATACGTTCAGAGACGGGAATTGTTATTATTCGTCGACGGAATAACCGTTTCCAGGAATTTAATTAACGATCGTTCGGTCGTTGGGCGCAGCTGGTATTATTCCAAAGCCGTTGCCACCGGAAACGGGGGATAATTTCTGGTGCATTGCCGGGCTTGCCGTTGGGGGCAGGATATACTACTTACGAGATGCAATTGTTTCGGGTTTACCGCTCGATTGATTAAACCTAAGCCAACCGAATCGAACGACTTTATCGTATTATGCATACAGCGGCTTCTTGTTTCCCTATTTTCCCGATCCTTGGATAGAAATACCCCGGATACGAATGCTTGCTCGAAAACTGACCAAGGGCTACGAAATAAACGCTACTTTGCGTGGAAAATTTCACGCGCGACACCCCAACGAATCGGGATCGTCCAGGGTCCTGTCCGCGATTTTCGACAATGGACCGCAGGCGGGGGCCCGCGAGAAGGTGATCAACGGTCGCGCGGCATTGTCACTGTAATGTCGTTTATAAATTTTTCAATTAGCCATTGCTATGTAAATTGAAGACGCGACGATGCGTCGAAGGGGGTGTGGGACCGCGGGCGAAAGACACGCGCGAATTCAGCCGTATAATAAGGAACCGGGTAATTCAATACACACCAATTTGCTTTGCTCATCGTCCCTTTTGTCCGGCGCGCGCATTTGCACGCGGACAATAAAGCGAATTAATCTTCCCTTCGATCTGCGGGGCGGCCGAGCCGCGGCATCGCAATCACGAACTTCGTTGACCGTTCGTTATCAGAATGACACTCGGGGCCCTGGCCAAACAATTATACCTCCTAGCATGCGCGGTGATAAATGCAACCCCCTTGCACCCTGACAACTTTCAATTCACCCGGCTCGCCCTACCCGGACGTTCGACGCGTCGGATGACAATGAAAGATACCGGAAGGCATCGCGCGACCAATCGATGCTCACCCTTCGCGAAAATATCATTTAACGCGTCGCTAGTCCTCGGGCCCGGGCCACCCTTCCGTCTCCGTCGCCGCTCTCGACGATTAGAAGTTACGCGAGATCGATAAGCGGTCGTTCCTCTATCTAAATGGTCCTTTGTTCGGATCGCGTTGCATATATAGGGAAAAAAGTAAAGAAAGGAACGACGACAGGCATCGAGATGGTCGGTTACGGTGGCTGGTCGCGCACAATGATGCTCCTACGTCGCTTTGTTGCAATTAGGGACGCGCGTGCTCTTCAAGGGGGAACTAGGATTAAAAAATCGGAAGGTCGATCCCTGCCTCGATGCTCGGTGGAAGAAACACGAATACTTCTGTGCGGAGATTGTCGATATTCTTTCGATATTTTCCTCCGATGATTTCTACGAAAGAGGTTGAAATAGGTCACCGATACGCGAGTATCGATTAATTAACCCGACCAATAAAATCATCCGCTACCTGAAACTAATTTAATCCGACAACGCGATACATACCCCGCCCAAACGAACTTGCTCGAAACCTACCCCCGTTCACCCAACGAAACCCTCGACCCGTCCACCGAAACAAGCGTTTGCAAATATCGCGTGACATCATCCCAAGCGCATCGTTGGTTCCCACGACGAGATGCTCGATAATCGAAAACCAATGGCGATATGCATCCATGAGCGTTCTCCGAGATTATCGCGGGGTTGATTCGAAGGGAGCGATCTCTCTCCCACTTCCACCCCCTTCGGCTACGGATTCTTAACCCTACTTATCCCGCGTGCGGCACAAGCTCGCGTCGTTTCTCACCTGCCATTTTCCACTCGCGGACCTGCCTCGTAAAACTCGGCCACAATAGCCGCGTCATGGCTACCAGCCGTTCTCCGCGCGGCTGCTAATGGAGACACCGTCTGGAGTGTCGGTTATTGCAGACTGCCAGAGCGAAAAGTAGAAGCGGGGAAGTGAAGAGCCACGAGCTGGCGGGGATCGTTATTACGTCTCGTTTCGAGGAGAACACCCCTCGACGATAAGGTCTTTTGTCGATATCCTCCGCCGCCTGTCTATATAGCCACCCCTGGCTGGAGGATGGCCCGCGCCTCCTAGCTGCGCGTGCCCATGTGTCTCTCTCTCTCTCTTTCTCTCTTGCTTGTTTCACCGATCTCACCGATCTGGACTAGTTTCAAGGGTCGTCGAGCGATTACACGTCGAATTTCTTTTTTGTGGATAGTGACCAGCTGTTTTTTGTTGAGTACAAGGTTCACGAATGTTAAAAGGTACCCGCAATTATATCGTATCTGGCACTGCATCTACGTCTATCTGCGGTCTATCCACACCGGTATATTGATTCAAGGTAAAAATACTAATGATAGATGTGTTACTATTATTGGACACCAGTCGTTGTTTGTCTTCTTGCTAGAAATGGCAACTCGCGAAGATTATCGCTTCATGTGCATAATTAAACAGACGAATACGAACTTAACGCGACAGGAATAAATCATGTGTTTCCTTCGTCGTGATAGATAGACTTTCTATCGAGTGGAAACAAACGCACAGAAATGCTCGACGAACAGAAGAACAGAACTGAACGAACCGAATACGGTTGTTGCACCGGCGTAAAACCGAGTCACTCTGAAAGCGACGTCTATTAGACCGTTCGTTTCAAGTTCCTCCGCCGTTTAATCACCCGCGGCTGTACGCTTCTCTCGATTCAACGACCTCGATCGCAACGCGTGCTTATCCCGCGATGCGATCGGAACGTGTCCACCAAGTCCGGGGCCACGGCTGAACGCGATAAACGACTGAATAACCGGCGAACGTAACCGTTCGAGGGCCCACCGGGCATGCCGATCTCGCAACCGCTCTGGCTCTGCCAAACACACGTTCCACGCTCGTTTCGCCTTCTTTTCGTTCGTGCCACCGAAAGCTCGATCATTAGCCAGATAGGTTTGCCACGCCGTCACGAAAGCTACCGGTTTCTGGTTCGCGCACGGGGCCACGATAATTGCGCGCGGCACTTTCTCGTTACGTAGGCCCTGTCGTCCCGCTGTCCTATTTTCCAGCCAGACGTTATCTTTTTCGTACCGTTATCCTATGTCCAGGGTATATCGCCGGTTGTATCGGTCGGTAGCTGGAATCCAGGCTAACAGCTGGCCGACCACCTTCTCCTGAAACGGATCTCGTTTCGTTGATCGATCGAAACGGAGCAAGCGAGGCGCGTCGTCGAGATAGCAGCAATAAATACATCCCATAAAGATCCGTCGTATTAAATCCTCGAATGGAAACAAGAGCAAACGGACAGCGGGCCGTTCGTTGCCCGAGGAGAAACTAATAGGCGTGGTGGTACGTCGACCAGTGATTAGAAAACACAGCGACGGATTTAAGCGTCGGTATCTAATGGTGCAGGGCTGTTTCCCGCGTTAACGAGTCTAATAACTATGCACACTTTCTTTGGAGAGGACAGCTGCGCGTCTCTGTCATCGAACAGTTCGACTGCATCGTTATCTAGCCAACAGTCTGTTATCTAATCGTCCCGGCCATTAATACAGACTGAAACGCCGGCGGCGATCGGTATTATCGTCGATCCTCGAAAGAATAAATTATGAGAAGGAACTCCACACGTGCTCGTCGCCTGTTTCCCATTCGCGGCTACTCAGCGTGCTCCGTAAGAATTTCTAACAGTACACGGGCTCCGACTGGTCCTGCGAGGTTTCCACCGTTGCACAGCTGCCACGTACGGTCCACCATTTCACGATACACGATACACGCCGAGTCTATCAATCGCTCAGGAGAATCCAATTAATAGGCCTAATGGAGGCACGGTTAGACGCGTAGCGCGGAAGATAAACCCTCGCGACGATAGAGCGCCTGCAGTCCTCTGAAAAGTGTGATCGTATACGTAAACGAGCTGTTCGTACCTCGTAATGCAACACCGTAGGACACGTTACAAACCGTCCCATTCGAAACAGGCATTACGGAGTGTGGTACTCGTCCATGAATCTCCGTTTACGAATCGTAAAGCGTCCTCCCTCCCTCGTTCGAAACGGCCTCCGCGAAAGCTTTCGCTGGCGTCGATGCTCGATCAATTTCGTCGGCGTAGCCGAGTAAACCGTCGCAAAGTGTCCCGTGAGAAACGGCGGACACGTACGGATAATGGTTTCGATTATAACGTTATCTTTCGACTGGCGTTATCCCCGCGACGATATCTCGACGATATCTATACCCGTTGCTGCACTCCCGTGCAGCGGCTACCGCGCGCTGCGCGCACGTACCAGCGCGCGGTTCATCTCGAACGGATCGGATTCCCAGGGTGCATTAAACTATCTATCAATCTATCTCTACGGTACAAGAGACGCGGAGAACTACGCGCGTGTACGCCGGGGACCAAGGCACGTGCATCTCTGCCGATCTCCACCGCGGCCAGCAGGAGAGAAAGAGCGCACCGCGAGCGTGCACGTACGTCTTCGATGCCTGGTGCATCTGCAGCCAGCCGCGCACCAACGCGCTCCGTTGCACCCGTGTGCATCCGTACGTGCGGTTACGCGTGGGCGTAATGCACGGTGTATAATCCACGGCAAAAGTGAAATCGACGCAACTATTTGGCCGCGGCTACGGTGAGAATGTCACGACAGTTTCGAAGACAATCGCGAGGGGGTATATATATATAGAAAAGGGACGGGAGAGCAACAATTAAGGGAAATCGTGTCGGTGGAGATCTATCGCGTGGCTCGCGGTACTCCGTGAACCTTGTAGATGGCGGATAATAGATCTATCCTTCGATCCAAATGAATGATCGCTCGATCGCATACATCCCTGTAATCTGATGTTGCGTTGGAACTGTGCAACGCATTGTCTTTCACGCGCTTTGTAATTCCGATCGAACGTCCGTTGTACATGCGATAACTTATCCCTGAATATCTATAATCTGCAGGAATCTTGTGTAATGCAGAAAAAGTCTGTTGGAATTAACAGAATTATTTTCTAAGGTGAATCTATGCCAGCGATGAGGAGTTGTACAGACTCTGCGAGCAGAAATATTTTCTGTCAGCGACTCGAACTAGACGAGAACAGAAAGAAGAAGGTACGTGGTCGCGTAGATAGCTGGGTATCTTCTGGGTGGCTTCGACAGCCGCACGCAGCGTCAATATTGACACCCGCTATCGCTGAGCAATCCTAGAAAATGTCCGATTCGAGGCTGCTCCCTTGTAAGCTGATCGCCGCAGACGAAGATGGTTCACGGTCGATTCTGTTACAGACAGAGGCTCGAGGAACGCGAGGGCACAAAGGCGCATTCTAAACCATACACCGGCCACTTTTGTCAAGGAATGTACACGCGGTGTACACCACCCCACCAAACAAGGGAACGGTACCCCAACAAAGGGAGGTCTCCACTCCACCATGGCACAATGCTATCTGTTCGACGTACTTCCGCCCTGTTGCGTTTTTCCGATTCTACCCGAGTCTTTTTTTTTTTATTTCTCCTTCTGACCCCTCCCTGCCATCCCTCGTCGTGGTCGCGCGCTGCATCATCCGTTCGTTTCAACCACCCCTCATCCTATCTCTCTCTCTCTCTCTCTCTCTCTCCCTTCTCATCCCTCGAGCGTGGTCCTGCCAACAGTCGTGCCAGAACTTTCGCCCACTCGAATCTCCGACAGACCCTTGTGCGAAACCTCTGGGCAACATATGTTTCCGCGTGCCGATGGTTCTCGAGTTTATTGAAAGTACGTGTATCGCCGATGCTAACTAGCTGCCGGTGATAATGCGAGTCGAGTGATAGAGGGACGGGTTTGAAGAATATATCGTCGTGTAAACAGTGCTTCTCGCACGCAACGCATGGGGTGTTGAAGTGAGGATAAGTTTTAAGGGGTTTTAAGTACGGATTAAAACGAGTGAAATACATTTAACCCCCTTTTCCGTGGGATAGAGGGAACGGACAAGGAGCGGCGAGTTCGAGGTTATTTAAACAATACTCGAATACGCGCGCATACCAAGCAGTTCGCGCAAACTTTCCGGAACATTCCGCGCGTATAACATAATACCGAGAACGAGCCGGTTTACTCGAGTCGTTGGAAAGAATCCGCGCACTTTGTATGAACCTCGCATTCTTCGCGCGTCTATGTTAAACAGACGCCGGCGCGCGGATAAGCCCGCGACGAAGATGGATTTCAAAGAGCCCCCCCCCTCTCGACGACCAATATTCCACCCCGTAACGTACGCCGCGACGCACGGCACCGCCTAAGTTGGACACTTAACCCCGACTCGAAGACCGATTTCCGTGTGTCTCTCCCGCGAAGTTTGCGTTCTTCGCATATCCATGCTAAGTAGGCAGCCATTGTACGGGGGCTGGGAGCACCGAGGAAGACAAATTTTGAGGGAGCTTCTCGCGACCAAACGTTACCCCGTATAATACACCGCGTTACACCGAGTTAGCTGCTTAACCGGCAGCTTCCGTATCTAACCATAAGCTGTACGTTCTTCGCGCGTCTATGCTAACCAGGCAACAGGCGAAAACCCCGAGTCTCGCAGGAATTTGAAATCGATACCGCCTCTGCAAACAATCGATACACTGCACAGTTTATTTTGTGTATCGATACGATTAACCGAATCCAGTTCTCATCCCGATGCTCTCTCGTACGAATGATCGCGAAGGAAGTCTTTAATTGGCGGCTATTAACAGCGTTGTTCCTCTGTAAACGTAACCCTTTTGTATGCACGGTTAAAACGTAACCTACTTCGCTCACCCCGCGAGCTTTATGGTAACGCGCCCGCATTAATTATTTATATAGTGTACCGTTCGATTTTTGAAACAATATTCTCATGAATAACTTAGATTTCAGTAATTACTCTGGCCAGTTTTAACGATCCTTTGAAAAGGATGATGAGAGAACGTGCCTGGCAAAAACTCGACCGGATCTGGGTTAATTACATTGACTCCAGTAATGGGTAATCACTGCCTACGCGGCCGGCTCGCGATTATACCCCGAACAGGGAAAAGGGAGAAAAAGGATAACACCGTTCCAGTGTCCGCCAATTCCGAAGAGCAGCCCGCGAGGAGGGCAATTATTAAAAGAAACCGCGACGTGCGTTCACGTGGAAACGATCCAAGGTTGTTTACCGCGAGTTTCCAGTTCGACACGGTCGAATATCCACAGTGTAATCGCACCGAGGCCAATAGCGACCTGAGTGGATGAAATTTCCTTAAACCACCCTTCGCCACGACGAGTCTATCGTCGTCCTACGCTCGACGTTTCTACTCGCGAGGCCGCGTAAACGCGTGTTTCACGGTAGCCACGAACAGCGAACGGGTTAATGCACGACCTCGTGCGCGCGACGATCTTTGCCTCGGTCTACGATCCACCTACGTGTCCCGAGCGAGTCATTAACCCCGCGCTAATTAATTACGGGGCCGAGTCTCTTTCTCTCGCGAGACGTCGTCACTCTTTCCCCCCTGGCTGTCCTTTCCATCTTCGCCGGCCATTCGTACGCCTCCCGCGCCCGGTTTGCCCGCGTCCTACATGTGTCCCACGGTCGAAGGGTAGATTTTTCTTCGTCCAACGAGACAGAGTCCCCGTCCAACGGTGACGCAGCGCAACAAAAACCTCGTGTCACACTCGTACCTGAGCGGGGGACTCGTGGACACATCGCGGGACAAGAAGGGAACAAGACTCCCGGGTGACGCGAGATCGGTGCTGTTCAATTTTAATGAGAATCGGCTCAGCACCGTGGAATAAATCCGTTTAGTTCGGGCCTCTGTCCCTCGAATGTCTTCGTTAATTCGCGATTTCGTCGGCTCGACGGCTGCGAATGGAGGTTGCTTCGTAGATCGAAAACTAGACTTGTTCGAGGTAAACGTCGCTCGAGGAAACGGTCTGATCGATCCTTCGTCACCCTCTTCCGTCACTTTGTTCGACTCTGCTGCGAACGCGTTAGGGGAACCTCGCACGAAATTAATCGATTAATTGAAACGCTCGCGGTACCAGCTAGGGTTGACGCAGAGTTCGCGGAAATTTCGAACCGATGCGGTCCGTCCGCGCGCAGTACCAGCGCGCCTAACGCGCGCGCATTCGAGATGACCTTACGCTAATAATCCTCACAGTTTCTGCATCGTTACCCACTTGCGCTGCAATTGCACAAATGGATCGGACGGATGCCGCGATCGTCCTACGTGATCCGCGGGGATTGCGTCAACGGAGAAGACGGGGTCGAGCGAGAGAGGATCGCGCGGTCGAATCAGAACGAAGAATCGCGGAGATCGAGCGGAATTTATCAGCCTGCCACAGGGGATGAAACGGAGAACGAATGTCGCGTAAATTAGAGCCTCGTGAAAGTTCGCGAGGCTCTCACGCTCGAAATTTCTACAACGTTCGCAATTAACGCGCACGCGATGGAAGCGTGTAACTCTCGTGGCCACGCGAGCCGAAAAACGGCAATTCGGCTGCAAGGCGCGCCCGGTTAAATGTAATCAACATACTTTGTGGGGTGAAAAAATAATTCCCTCGGTTCGTGGGTTAGGAACACCCAACACCGGCTGCGTCCCTCTCCCGGCTGGTATTATTCCAGCGCAACCCCAATTTTCTTCTTGTCGATGCACACCCTCTCTTCCGCGTAGGGTGGCCACAGATTTTCAATCTGCATTTCTCTTCCACCTATCGTAATCCCGGTCCGCGCTGCTCCCATCAGCCGCCCCCTCCTTTGTTCGCCCCGAAATTCTGCGCTACAGCGATACCAAAGGAAAACGCGTTCATCAGAGAAGAATAGGGGGCGGACGAAAGATATATCGACGAGAGGGAAGACTTTCGATATTCCCAAAGCATACACCCTCCCTGGTGGTGGTAAAAAAATAAAATTGTGAAGATATCCTGCTCTCTCTTTCTTTCTCTCTGCGTATATAAAGCGTACAAGACGCAAAGGATGGGAGGGTTGCAGGTAAAAACGAGTTTAAAAGCGTATTGCCGGATCTAATTTCGTTGCGAATTAAATTAGCCAGCCGCTTCGCGGGTAAATCAGCCGTAAACGGTTCTCTCTTCGCTCGATATCGGTTTGTTCCGCGTTTCCCTAACCCCGGTTCTCTACGTCCTGGCGAACGAATTTAATACGCGCGTTCAACGGTGCCGTTCAGGAACCATTCCCGGGGCCAATTGTTCCTCTGCGTCGTGGCAGCGTCTCGCAGCGAAAACAAGACGCCGCGTTTAGCCTCCAATTCCCACAATAAAACGCGACGGCGCGTTCCACTTCTGAATGATATCGTTTAAGTTTTATTCCTCCGGGCGGACGGTATCCTCCTAGCCGTGGGGGGTGGCGGAAACTCCGCGCGGGAATCCTATTCGCTTGTTCCTAGCGATATTTCCGGCCTGTTGCATCCCTTTCGAGCCATCTTCGCGCCCTTCGCCAAGACGCGAGAACGAGTCTTCTAGTTCAGTGCTAGGGGAGGGGACGAAGGAGGTGTTTGTCGCTTTCGAAAGGGCGAATTTCGAGCTGTCGGATGAAACATTAAGTCTCTGTACCCGTCGTGTACCTTCGAGTTACGTAGTTCGTAAGTCTCGCGTGTTTCTTGTTTGCGCAGCGCCGTCGTCATTATGGTACCGCGTATTTTGTTTCACCGTTTAACCGACACCGAGTCGTTACCAACACCCACGCTTCCTGGTAGCGCGAATAGGCGCTGTTAATCGTACTTTCTCCTCCTCGAATTAAAAGAGAACCGATGCACGGTTGTTAGACGTCGTTGAACGTGGCACAAATACAGGAGGCTCGTGTCTGAAAAAGCATTGTTCGCTTGGGGGGGAAGCATGGAAAAACAAAACGAGCAGCGCGCGACGCGCGAACGAGCGTCGGCGGGGGCGCGAAATCTGGGTCGCGACCACGAAAACGATCGCGCGCGCTCCCATTCTCGTCTGGCCGCGTTACGCTCGCCGAGGCTGGCGCGAAACAACGTTTCAATTTCACGTGCGCCGAGTTAAGTGCGTCGTGTGTTGATCCTATGCGCGATACGTCGGCCCGGCCTGCTCCAAGATAGCCTTTATCCGGGCAATTAGATCTCGCCGATGGGTCCATTAGCTGGTCGTGTTTCCTGCTGGTAACCGTTCGAACGGCCGTGCATTAAATTCGCCCAAGAGTCTGCGGGCGGTTCGAGACCGGTGACGTAACCGGTGAATCGCGCGCCTAGATTACGCGCAGCCGCCTCCTCGCAGCCTTATCTCGCGTTTGCATATTTGCACGACGCGAGCCGGCTCCATCGCTCAGCGGGGGAACAGTCGCGTTCAGAGGAATTCTGAAATCTGGCCCCATCGTACCTCTTTTCTTTCCGCGCGCTAAATTCCTCGCTGGAGAGACAGAAACCGGCGAGGGAAGCTTGAAAACTGTTGAACGAACGGAGGAGGGAACGGAGACAGGATCGTAAACAGGACCCCGTTCGAGCTGACTTTGGCGCCGCGCGGTACCGGCCGTGGAATTTCCCGAAAACGAGCAACGAGACGGGAACGAACGCGCGGAATTGAGTGACTGCGCGCTCTCGAAAACCGTCCGCCGGGGTGTAATAAAATTCGAACGAGCAACATGGGGTTAAAACGAGCGAGCGCGCCCCGTTGCATCGGTCGCACCGTATTTTATACGCAGCCGAGCGGGAGACTTTAGCGCGTGAATAAATATTTCAAGAAAGTGCAAAGCGTATAAAGCGTAAAATACGACTGGCCATCCCCTCGTTCCTCTGCGTTCGCGGCGCGCCTTCGCTCGCCGCGATGCCTCGCGTCCTCCACCCCCGTAATACCTCAATCCCGACGCGGCTCGCGACGCGTGCGTTTCGCGCGTCGCTCTCGGTAGACCTCGATTAGACTCCAGACCCTCTTCCCTCTGATAAATTTCAGACAAGAATCCGCAGAGAACGAAGGAACCACCTCATATCGCACCCTAGCCGAGCGAATCTCGTCTCATCCCCCTGTTTGGCTTCCATAGGGCATTATTACCGCATGCGATTCGAATCGATTGTCTCGCTCGAGAGAGACGTGATAAAATTTCACCACCTGACATACTCTGATTAAACGATCCACGGATTGCTACGTGATCCGCATTCTACTGGATAAAACGAGAGCGGGATCGAGGGTTGTTTTTTATTTCGAACCATCTACCAGTGCGACTAGCAATGTCGCCAGTAACGATAAGCACAGATTATGTTATCGATAGCGTGTGATTGATATTGAAATGTTTGAGTGGATTAATAACGATCTTTGTCAAGCTTGATTCATCGATATTATCTACCTTGGTGATATATTAAGGATTAAATACTGCTTCAGTTCCCTTCACGGTTAATAATTGATAATCTGAAAGGAAAAGGGAGGTGCATAAATATTTAGAAAGAGCAGAAAGGAAGATTTTCGGAGAAATCAACGGCGAATTACGGCCGGAAGATGCGGAGACTTTAAAATAGGGAGGACGATGGTAGGGGTGAGGACGGCGGAAACTGAAGACGAGGAGGATTCCGCCGGTGTCTGGAAGATGATCAGTCGAGGGGGTGAAAATGGGAATAAATCAACTTTGCGAAATTGAAATTGCTCTCTCCTGGCACCGTTCCCTCTCCGTTTCCACGGATGATCGACCGTGAACGCGTAATCCGTACTTATTACCCTGAACTACGAACGTTGCTCTCTCGATTATTCGAGCGACTGCTGAGAGAAGCCGTTAATAACCAGTGCAAAAATCTTGCCCATCGAAAGCCAAAGAAAGAGTCAGAAAAAAAATACCGTGGAAAAAATAAGCAAGCGATGCAAGGACCATCGTTAAAACCGCTGATCCGCTCCTAAAACCTGCTCGTTCTCGCGCGGAAAGAGCGCTCGCCGGTGGTGATCGATCGAGCGACCCCCATAATAAGCCCATATTTTCCTACGAGCGCTGCCACTAATTGGCTCCGCGCGCGGCGATCCAAGCGGAAAGGGAGAATTCTGGCTAAATCCTTATTTATAGAAGTCGGTCGGTCTTCCTCGTCGCGATTCTGGATGCACGGGGTGGTCCGTGGGCCGGCTTAAGGGTGCGCGGGCAAAGAGTAAACGGTCGATTGATTTACGAACGTCCATCGGACCGTACGGAATTTTCACATCCGTTCCAGAGAATCCAGACGACCTCTCTCGGCTCTAATCGACCGAGATTAGCCCTCTGCGACCTCTGCTCCCCGCGATCCGTGCCCGAGACCTTACGCGGACTGTTATTACGCGCCAACAGGATATTTAGTGGCCGTGGAAGAACGTGGAATTAAGAGTCCTGGCGCGGCGGAGGGCGAACCGCCGGCGAAAGTTACGGTAACGAGGAATTTAGCTCGACAGTGGCTGCGCGCTTCCAAGTACACCCTTCTAACGGCGCATTACGCGATTCGCGGAGATTCCGCGTGCTGCTTCTCCGCCGCGTCTACCAAAGTTCCCGGGGATATTCTCTGCGCAGAGTTCGCTTCGGGGAAACGCGGTTCGAATGAACGTAAGTTATCGGGGATTCGTTTTCGTGTACCTTGCTAATGGGCTGGCGAGTAAACGGTCGACGGTGCCTGAATGCTTCGCCTAATGAACATCTAATGAGCCTTTTTCGGAAGAAATACAGCCACGATCTTGTTTATGATTATGCGCGTTAAAGGAAACACCGTGCGGTATTTAACAGCGTCTAGAAAGATCGAGAGAAGCAGATCCTCGGAGATACCTGTCGACACTTACGTCCAATTATCTTTCTTATCGTTCTGGTAGCGTGACAACTGCGAGGAGGAAGTGGCGAACTAAACGACGAAATGGAAACCACACACAGGCCTGGCTATATTTTCCCATCCGTGGAGCGGCTCGTCGGCGGCTAGGTAAATTAGAAAAGCGAAAGCAGAACGAGGAAATCGGTCGCGGTCGATAAGCCGACGCGGCGATATTCGTGAGAACCGGCGTAGACAATCGAGCTTTGTGCGTCGGACGTTGTTGCATCGGGAGCCCGTGGAAAAGGCGAGGAGAGATGAAAGATAGACGAGCGGGTAGGAAAACGGAGCGGGCCGCGCGACTCTAACAGGCGGCGGCGTTTTCCCAAGGGCAAGAGAAAGCTGTTCTCCTGGCAGCGGTAACCCAGTTAGAGCGCGCTGGTTATCCGCGTGTATCTCGACCGTGTATCTCCGGAGCGAGCGGACCGCTCAACCGGAAGTCTCGCTGCTCCCCGGCTCCTGTGCTTCCACCGTGCGGACGCGCGGTGTGTGTCCTTCGGTGAGGAGCCACGTGGCGGAGGACGCCGCGGGACAGCTCGAGAGAATCGCGAGGGCATCGTGCCAGCGTGGTGAAGCGCGATTATTGGTCGCAGACTCAGCGTGAGAGCCTCGTTATTCCGGTGAATAGGGGCGAAATGACCAATGGGAGGATCAATTTTATGGAAATTCGAGGAGATTCGCGGCATGTGGAGAGGTTGCTTGGATTCGTTATAATAATAGAACTCGAGATTGATAGAGTCAACGCTCCTATAACGCGGTACTATATCTTGCCCTTTGTATGCATTCAATTTTATTTCATAACCGCGTGCATCGTAACTCGATGCTTGAGAATCGAACCGATTCGTATTTTACTTACTTCCGAGTTTTTTAATGCGTTATAGGAGAAACGGATAAAAAGGAGACAGGAATTGAATAACCTCTTCTGAGCGACCGCTGATCGTTCGAGGTCTGCGGCAGCATTTGCATATGTTATTTGAACGAAAGTTCGCGGGTCGAAAATTTCCAGGGGTGGGATTAAAAACAGTCGAACACGGGGCCTGTTAATTCTCTGGCGGCGAGCCGGCCGTGATTCGACGCGGAACGAAATAGAACCGCCGACGGTCCTGTCCTTCGAAGGGTGCAGCTTTTTCGATAAAAGCCTAAGCTTAGTCGCGAGCTTAATGGATTTGCATTTGTATAAGCCCGACCGTGGCGGTTTGGCCGTCGAGGCGCGAAGTGTCGAACGGAAAAACCGGACGTCGAGGATTCCGACGAAGCGAACCGTGAATTTTTCACCCCCCTGCGCCTCAATAATCCGACGACAGGGCGGGGAGGGTGAGAAGGAACGATCGCGGCTGGATTATTATTTCAGACTAATGAAAAGTAGAGAGGCGAAAGAAAGGAGAGGAAAATTGATCGAATGGTAATAAAAAGAAATCTGACAACCCTTAAATCGAATCCTTGATACCGGTTTAAACGGAAACCGATTTCAAGTTTCTTATTACAGCATCCACGTTGTAAATCCACATCCGAGAAAACTTCCGCTTCACGCGGCGGCTTTAAACCACTGTCTGATTTATCGTAACTGATTCTAACTTTGAATTTACATTTACCACCCATTAAGAAATGACTCGATCCATTTTACGTGTACATGTAATACGTACACCAACCAGCCAAATGATATATGAAATGACCACAAATCCTTCCGTGGCACGTATCGCTATTAAATCATCGTTAAGCGCAATTCACACAAAACGAGGCAATAGAAAACGCAGCCGAACGAAAAGAAGACGGACAAGATAAGGCGGAAAGACAAACGGCCTACCGATCGATCGTGCGCGTTCCACTCGGAACGATACGACACGGAGGCGGTGAACCTTATGACGGATGATTGGCTCGAAGCGACTACTACTCGCGAGGAGCCAGAGCTTTCTTTCGGCTGCCCGATAAATAACGTCCGTCCGATAACGGCCGCTTAACGGTGGTCGTCGCGTAGGACAGCGGAATCGACAGAGCTGCCGGATATCGGTCGACGTCCTCCGCTGAGAGGCGACACTGAATAATTTCGCTGTTTATCCGCGGCACCGATATGCCAATTTATCTCCGGACGCCTGGTTATCGATTTCACGGCGGCGTTACGCGACGCTCCGCTCTCTTCTGACTTCACTTCGCGCGCGGATAACAAATTGCCGCGAATAAAATCCGCCGAGCGCGCATAAACAATCGCGCGAGCGGGATCCAACGGCCGGCAGCAGGAAATTGAATTTGCTTTAAACCGCGAAACCGAACAGTCGCGTCTCGCCTCCGCCCCGCTCGCGGCCGCTTTTGCACCGGTTTTTTAAACGCGAATCTCGGTCAGCGTTGG
The DNA here is from genome assembly GCF_050948175.1 of Xylocopa sonorina. NCBI lineage: Eukaryota > Metazoa > Arthropoda > Insecta > Hymenoptera > Apidae > Xylocopa > Xylocopa sonorina. The sequence goes on along the minus strand of NC_135197.1, from coordinate 5,037,455 downwards.
CTCTGTTCGACAAATTTTCGTCGCAAGAGCGTCAGTATCCGTTCGGGTAGCTGGAGGATTCAATTCTTCTGACGCGTTTAAAAATTCAGTTTTCAATTAACAATCGAGCGGGGAACGATGACAAAAACGAAACTCGTTTTAACCTGTTGATCGAGAAAAACGATTTCATCTGTCGTTTCAAGCATCGACTGTTCTCCGCGTAAATAATTTATTTACCTGCAGAGAGCCACCGCGACAGCTACTATGACCCCATTAACAATTCTTTTGTACGCGATGGAATTACGATGTTACGTTCGCGTGCGCGCGACAACTAAAACTGCGCGCAATGATTAATTCCCCGTTGGTAATCTTTAATCGTTCAGCGGCCCAATTAACAGGAATGCCAAACGTTACACCACGCCCAGCGACCTACCGGAAATCACCGTGGCACGTCCATTTTCGAACGGATTAAACTCGATTAATGTTACCGGAGGGAAAAACCGGATCGATCCGCCGAACAGAGTGGCGGAGAGCTACGCCGACAAAGAGCGTAGACCGGCAGCAAAAAGCAACGCTACTTCCGTTCGTCTTCTCCCTTCATCGATTCGCGCGAATTTACAGCGGAGCCGTGATAAAGTTTTTTAATAATGTGATTCGTCGGCGCAGCCTGAGAACGTAATCGCGCCTCAAAAGCGTTCATCGAGACTCGCGAGCAACGGAGGGGGTGAGTTTCGCGAGCCGCCAGCCCCTCGTTTCCCCGTAGCTACCGCGTTACCACGGCTTTCGACGGTTGTTTTACAATTTACCAGCCACGGTAAACGAGCGGCGGGTACTCTCACAAAGCATAGCCGGACGCGAACCGCTACGACTCGGATCTATGAAGCTTCGGAAACGAATCTCGTGGCTGAACGGTTGGCCACGTAATTACAGTTTTTGACGCTTAGGGTTGACACTCGAATTAAATACCGCTACACCGTACGTCCCGCGACGCGTTCTCGTAGCTGGGACATCGATTTTATCGGAATCGTCCAACGCGCGACGCATCGTCGACGAGCGCGTCGATCAATGAGCACGCGACGCGTTTACCGTGTCGAGAAACGATTTCGATATCCTTCCCGGCAATGAAATGACTCCGCTGGTAATCCGAATCGAACCGATCCGACGTTTCATCCGGACGGTCAGAAATTTCTTCTCGATAACAATTTCCTCCGTTTCCGTGCCACCCTTTGCCTTCCTCTCGGCCCTCGAGCGCCATCCGCTCGCTCGAAACGATGCAATTACAAGCAATCTTCGTTTCGCGTGACGATTCCGCCGATACCTGCTGCCATATTGATTCCGCGACGATACAAGGAGGGGCACCCCGCAGTTTCGAGCCCCGCTGTTCGCGTTTCCATTTTCAAGCGACGCGCACACCACGGCTCGACGCGCGCTCTCGACTTCGTTTCTTTCTGGTTTGACCAGCAGCTCGAACAGAGTTTCGGGGGTTGGATGACCGTTCGAGCGCGAGGGTGGCGGCGGCCGAAGCGACGGCGCGTGGCCCACCATTCAAACCCCGACGATCGTAATATTTTTTCGTTGCAGCCGGAAAATTGAACTTCCATGTCCATCCACTTTGGACAACGCGCCGCGTGGATGTTCCTCTTAACGGTTCGCGAGAACGCGATCCCGTCCGATCGTTATTTTATAATTCGCTCGTACGTTTCGCCAAGATACTTTTCGCTATTTTTTTCTTTTTTTGTTTCTTTTACCGTCGCGACGGAGAAAGCGGGCCGAAGATCAAGAATTCGCTTCTCTTTCCACCATTTTCACTCTTCTTCCCTCTATTGTTATTGCTCCTCTTGCCATTTTGTTTCTTTGTCCCACTTTCTTCCTTTTTTCGTTAAATATCTTTCTGAATGAAAGAAACTCCACGGGCTTTCAGAAGTGGAAACGCTCGCCCCGGCAGGTGCAGAACTTTTGAAATTGAGCATAACGGGGCCAGCAGCCTCGTTGCTTTTGACTACGGCCCCGTGGACGACACCGTGGTATAAAACGGCCTTTGGCTCTCTTTCAACCGAACTCCTCTCCTCCTCCGCGTTCCTTCTGCTTCCATCTTTTATTGCTCTTTGTTTCCACGTGCCATCCGGCCGCATATATCCGTTGGCGGGAGCTGGTCGTTACACCGGCACCCCCGCGAGCCGAATCCGCCGCGTAACAACCGCTGCTCCTCTTCGCCCTCGCATTATCGTCCTACAAATTCTTTCAGCTCCTTCAGAGACATTTACTCCCTCTTCCTTTGAACGAGCCGGGGGCTCGAGTACACGCCGCTCGAGAGCCCGGAATATATCAGAAACACTGGCCGAGTGTAACCGGGAGGATTTACTAAAAAATTTCCAGCGTTCCACATCGCGGCCGAGGCGTGCTCTTTTCTTTGAGAAGCCCATAGAAACTCGAGAACTTTTTAATTAGTGTACCTCATTAGTACGGCTGTATTTCGCGAAATATTATTCCGCACGCCCTCCGCCGCCATCTCTGCCTCTTCCTGTTACTCGCCGCCATTCTTCGCGGATTCCGCTTCTCTCCGCAGCGCGCCCGTTACTACCTCGTCTTCGTTTACGAACTTCGTTTACGCGGTGTCGTCTCTAACGAACAGCTGAGTCGGACGTGTCGCGCCTCGATCGGTGACTCGTTCGATCTCTCGACGACACGTCGCGTTTACGCGTACCAAGTAACGCGGTATGATTCCATCATTCGCGGAAGAATCACCGTGAATCACCAAAATTTTCAGAACAACGAAACCACACCCGAAAACCATCTTCGTAGTCGACGCTGCAACGTCTACACGCGTGACCCTCTTACCCCCTGGTTCCAGAGTCGGAACGAATACGAAACCGACGGCAGGGAGCCGGAAAGGCGAAGGAAAAGGGAACGAATCGGTGAGGGGAGAAAAAAAATTCCTGAAGGTACGCAGATGCCGAACCGCCGCCCTTTCCGCCGATGCAATTTCTCGCCGCGCATTCTCCCCTGACACCGTGAGACAATAACCCGGGACGGGGCCCGCGCGGAATGCGACCGACACGGTGAAATAACCTGGAACCGCGGCACCCGTCGACCCCCGACGTTTTCAAAGGTTCGCCTGGCTAATGCGCCGAGGGCTGATGCACTTGCATAATTCCGCGCTCGATTCTCGACCCTGTTCCGCGCGGCTCCACTCGAAAACCAGCTCCCCGCGGAACGCCTTTTCCATCCGGTCCGGGTTAGCGTAACGCTGTTGCTGCTGACGTGCCACTCTGACGTCAGAGGAGAACGGTCGCTTGGCCGTGTAAAGCGCGGTCGTTGATTTCGCGCCGGAGGAAGAAGAGAAAAAATGGAAAGGAACAGGAATGGAAGGTGGACGGTGGCCAGGTGTTACCGGATAGACGACTCTCGGCCGGCTTTGCTCTCTACGCCGGCTATTGGCTTTGGTTATGGCGATAATGAAGGTCTGCTGAACTGCTGGGGCAGTCATGGGCTTGGCGTTTCCTTCGAGAGACACTAACGCGAACGATTCAAACGAATTTGGTGTTGCTTGAAGAGGCTAATGTGCGAAGAGACATGTTTGTAACACGATCAGCAGCATCGAGAGAGGCTCGATAATGATTAACCGGTTAATCGTAATCCTTTACGAAACAATAAAGGAGGATGTCTCTGACCGCGCAAAAACTTGTCCAGTATCGAAAAGTCTTGATGAATTCCGCGACCCCGGGCTATCTTTCACTCGCTGTCATCGCGGCCGGAAGAATTTTAATCTTCCCAGCGGAAGGTCTTTGTCGCGGGGCGATAGATCGATCTTTCTGACGTGCAATTAATCGCGCGTCCTCGCTTCCGTCTAAAACGGCCGATTACACGTGTTTTTTTTTAACGACGAGGCCGTGTCTAACGAGCGAATTGCCTCACCCGGCCGCCTCGCGATATCGACGCGTAGCCGGGTGGAAAAGAAGAAAAGAAAACAGCCGCGCACCGTTTTATAACGTTTCCCGTAAACAAGCGCGTTCGATTCCACGCTCCGGTTCTACGGATTCTTTTCGTCATTCTCGCCTGCGGCTAGCTACGCGGCGCGGTGCAATTACACAGCCCGCTCGTTGTCGCTTTTTCCACGATTCCACGCTGCCGACGGTTTATCGCGCGGTTATTGTGCCAGAAATCGACTAGATCATCGTTACTTACAATTAGAGCCAATCGAGAATGATTGGCCGAGAAAAGAGACTTTTGTGAAACGACGCTGGTTTCCCAAGCGGTTTTTTACGATAACGGTCACTCTGTTTAACGTTCCCGTCACGCGGGTTGATTCAACGACCACATCCATGATTAAAATTCACTCTTCTCGATTTCATATAAATTGCCAGCAAAAAATCGAAGCTGGACCCGGTTTGCAGCAAAGATACCGCCCCTTCGACTGGCCGTTTCGAGAAATCATTTTCCACGCCGCGTAACGCTACTCTGTTCCCAGACCGATGATTACCATCGCCGACTTAATCTCCATAAATTACAAAAGAGGCCAGAAAAGCTCGGATATCGAATTTCAATCGGGGTCTTAATCACGTTTCACGCCCGACCTCGTAATGCGATTTTTCCTCCTTGTAAATCCTGTCCCTAATTAAACTCGATCATCGGGGAGCAACTCGCGACGGTTCGCTCGATTCCTCCCGGCGGGAACGAGAGGCGAGCGCGAGACGAGGGCGCGGACTCAAAAATGCGCAGGGATAAATGAATAAATACGTAAACAAACGAACGAACGACAATTAAAAGGGAGACGACGGGGGAACAAAAAATGTCTCGCGCAATCTCCGCTAAGTCGCAACCTTTTTCCTGCGGTTCGAAACTTTTTAATTGCAAGGCTCTCCTCGGCCCGAAGCGTGGCCATCCAATTTGCACGAATAGGATTTCGCTCGAACGTGACGCAGCCAACCCTTCTCACCGTCCCTCGAAATCTCCACCCCACCGCCCCGTCGCCCTTCCTTCCGCAGTGTACAGCCCCAGCGCCGTTTCGGCCGCTTCCGCGATTCTTTTGTCGCGAAAAAATTGAATTCGAGCTGCAGAGACGCGCAACCCGGCCCATCGACGCGCGCGCGCACCACCCACCCTCTTCCTTTCCGTATCCACCATTTACCCTTGCCTGCCTGCCTGTCCACCGTCCCACCCTCTATACCCAGTCCCGGGTTTCCTTTCTCCACGGCGCTGCCCGTTCGATTCTTTCTCCCTTTTTTTTTCCACCCCTCGCTCGGGGTTAGCTACAGCTCCATTGTCCGGCAGTTTTTCCACATGCCAACGGCAGAGGTTACAGAGCCACCGAGTGCTCGCCGTGCCTTTTTCCATCCCCGTTTCACCGGCGTCGGCCGCGTCGAGCACCGATATCCCGGCTCAAAGAACGGAACTGCGAATCTGTCGATAGAAAGAATGGCCCGGGCCTCGTAATCAGTGCACGCTCCGTTGCATTCGACGCGGACCCGTATAAAAATGCGATCCCAACCCCTGGTCCCGCGCGACGTGCTCCGGCTGGCCTTCCACCCCCCTCGATGCCCGTTTGCCCGACCGAGCAGCCGCCGTCGAGCTGGCACGTCTCTCCTTTACGATGGGTATTTGCCGAGTAACGTTTGTGTTTTCATTACGGTTACGTTTCCTGAGCGCGAGCGGCCGCGGATATGGGCCAACCCCTTTGCTCGCCACCTCCGATCCTCGCGGCTTCGAAGACACGTTCCAAGCGAATATCGATGGTAACCGAGCGCAAGCTCGATGTTTGAACACCTCTAATGGGACTGGGTTTCTCGGGATCTGATTACTTACGATCATCGCACGAATCGATTCGCAGAGTGCGTTGGAACCGCGATCGAGGCAGCTCGGTCTGAGAACCGGCGATTTATCGCGGCAAAAATGACACGGGCAAGTTTCACCGTTTCTACCGTGGCCATCGGCCGCGGTTAACGACGCTTTCCGGCCGATACTTTCTTTCCACGATAAACGATATTTATTTCTCCCGGTTATTTCAGATATCAGCTTCTTTCTCGCCTACCGCCGCGACTACTGCCCACACTGCATCCACGCCTCGTTCCGTCGAGAGAGCAACGAACACCTCGGGAGTCCGAGGATGATTTATGACCAGCGAATCGAGAGTGTCTGTATTTTACGCGTGAAACGCAGTCGCGATATTCTCGTCGAATCGGTCACGCGTATCAACGAGCCGCTGCGCTCGTTCGGCTCGCCTTTTCCAACCACCGCTCAAGCTTGCTCGCGGAGAGCGAGCAAGGTGGAGAGGGATCGCAGAAACGCAGCGTAACTATAATTAATGAAAGGAAAACCGACGTAGCGCTGCACGGCACGAGGTGCGCGACGGTTAACGAACGAGGAAGATCGTTTTCCGTGTCCCTGAAGTGTTCGACGGAGATCGAGCCGCAGCGGATCGTACGTACGGCGGACGCCTCAGGCGGACACGTCTCGTTCCATTTAGTCGAACGAACGAGTTCGAGTAAAACGCGACAGTGGTCGACTTTCACCTGACTCGATTCACCTTCTCAGATCCGCGGCGTTCCCGAACGCGACGAAAATAAGGCGAGATTGATGACACGAAGCTGGATATCGGTACTCTGGTACTATCGAGCGATGATCGACGACCACTGACTTTCCGTTTGACTTCTCTGGCCCACGGTCGATATTCCTTCCGCTGAATTGCGTCTGAAGCACGCGTAATACTTGATAAAGTTATAAGAGTGGCAAGAGACACTTTTACCTAACGGCGCCTCGAGTGAGGCGTTGAAAAACGGATCGCGAGCAGGCTCGCCGCGATGTGTGCCTGGCTATATCGCGTTTTTACAAGCCGATTAAGCGGGATCACGAAACTCCCCGACAAGGACGGTCTTAATTGAAGCTAATTGACAGACCACCTTTTCCGCGTCGCTTGATGGCCTTTTTTACGGCTCACCGAAGATCAACGAGGTGCGGCGAAGGGGAAAAAAAAGAAGCGACCTTAAGCCTGGGGGGGTGTTGGAAAATACTTGGACGACCGGGGCGAGACTTGCGGATTTTCTTGCTTGGATCAGCGAGACGATCCGTGGTGCTTCCGTGGACGGTTCGACAGGTAAATTCGACGGTTCGAAGGTTCATAAATATTCGGGCTCAAGCGCCTCCTAGACCTTTAGGCGCCGTTGGGACGTTGATATCTTAATGAGGCGTTACTTTTTATCGTCCGCGGCGACAAAAACTTACACCACGGCGCAGATAATTTTCTTATCGAGCCGACGGTGATAGCGTAATACATCGTTAATTTCCCTTTTAACACGCGTCCGTAAAACCTACACAGTTCAACGAGATACAAATAAGTACCTCGTCGCCATTACGTACTGGCAACATCGAAGCTTATCGTTCGGCCGTCTCATTAGTCAGAGACGTACGATACAGAAACGGAAAAAAATGCGCGTTATCTCGCACGTTTTATAGCCTCTGGAATCAGTCTCGGCGGCACTCGCGTCGTACCTCTATTTCTGTGCTCGCACTTTTTACCCTCTCGATAATAACGTAACAATACAGTAACGATAAATCGTGCCGTAGCTGCGTCGACGAAACGTGTAACGTATAACGACGCTCGAGAGAGAAAAAAAGGATTTCAGCGTTTCGTTGAAAAATTCCAAAGGACCCGATAGTCGAGGAACGTTCTCACGCGAGGGATTCGATCGAGGTACCAGAAGAAATTCCCAACGGAATACGTAATGATTGAAACGGACACTCGAGAAGAGGCGGCAGAGAGAAACAATCGGGCGAAAGAGGAAGAGGCGGATGAGAAAAGAAAAAGAGAAGCGAGTAGAAAACGGAGCGATCCGCGGATGGGGATGACCACCAGAAGGGACGTTGCCGAAGGGAACCGAGGATAAAAAGGGGACCCTGTCCCACGGCACCCGGTTGTCGCTCGGGCCAAACAAACAATCTTTATCTCCTTTATGGTTGTCCTTATCTCCGGCGGCCGACTCTTCTCCCCAGCTTTCCCGTAGCAGGTTCTGCCTTTTTCTCGCCCTCCGTACGTGAAGAGATCCTTTGTGCCATACCCCACACCCGCATACCTCCTCTCCTCGACGTGTTCCCGTGCGAGAGAACCCGGGAAGGGTGTGCGAGAGACGAGAAGGCGCTCGAAGAAATAAGAGACTCGGATAGCAACGGACGAGACAGAGGAGAGAAGAGACGTCCGAGAGGGGTGGATCGCTCGACGCGAGCCGTCTAGTCACGAAAATTTGAATAAATCTCGCTCCACCGCCGGTTCTGAATATCATTTTCGTTCGCTTTCCGCAAACTATTCGACGGCTTTTTCCTTCCGAGGGGTTGGAACGGCGACCGCCGCGGGAACGCGGCCCGCTTTCAATGAACCGCGAACTAACCCCCGTGTTCTCAGCGCTCTGCCACGCACGGTAATAAAGTCCGCGTAGCAAGCGTTTTATTATGAGTCATTCCGAGGGAACCTTTGACATTAGGCCCTCGTGTGACGCGTGGAGACCAGTTGCGTGTCCGTCGCGTTCGCCGCCTGGAGAACCCGATCGATCGCCTATTCGCGCCGGTTTATTTTTGAAACGAACCCCTTTTCGCGCCGCCTCGACGAACTTGCGGAAGACGGGAATGGAAGTGGCGATCAATCCCACGCTACTTTCAGACACTGCGAAAATAATAATAGTGGCTCTCGATGAGGAGATAGAACCGACTATCCTCTGCGACTATTAAGAAACCATCGGAGAATGCTATTTTAAAGATTCTTCGAAACTCGCGAGCAGGATTCGTCCAGAACGCCACGTATATCCGCGAAGCGAGAGGAATATTCGTGGAAATCTGGTGAACTCGACTCGACGGCCGCGACTCACCGCAAAGACAGCGCAGAGCTGCGGTTTCCGCGAGGCGTTACGAAAGATCGTCGAGACTAGCCGTGGATCGCGCGTGCGAACGGAGCACATGACGGTTCCGTGCGCCGATCCTCACGATCACCCTCGAGGTTTTCGATACCACCGCCACCTGTTACGTAAATACGAGGCACCGATCTGAAAGACGCGCGGCCAATTGATTTACGTCGTAATGGACTGCGAGGACGAATCGTGGCCTTCCTCGAGAGAGGCCTTTCCCTACCTGGCAACCATTCAGCGAATCAACGACACCGGGAGAGCCTTCGCCAGTCTACGTGTATTCCATTACCGTCCGTGTAATTCGATTCGATCCTCTCTGAATTACTTTTTATACGTCGTTACGCGATCGCGTTTCTCCTTCACCCCGGCAACTTTTCCGGAAAAACTACCGCCATCGTGAAGCGAAGCTGAACGAGGTGAGACTCGCGCGAGAACGATTTCCTCTCCTCGCTTGATTACCTAAATTCTTGATCGTCGAGGTCAACGCTTCTCGGAGCAGAGAAACCGTGTCTTGGCTCGTTCGAAGAGAACCGCGGTTCGCATGCTTCCAACGAAAGAAGAAACAGGCAAGAGTAAATAGAAAAAGCTGGCGGATGAACATCGAGTGTAAATCGGTGAGAAAAATCCGCGATCCCACCAGCGCGGCACCCAAGCGAAACACGTTTGGCCGGACGTCGGTGTTGCAACAAGATAGCCGCGAATTAAACAACGCGCGCGCGGCCTGTACGTTTACTTTACATTCGACTCTATGCAAAACGATCGTTGAACCGCGCGGTCCAACGACGCCGCGCGACCCGATCGTGGGTGCGCGCGTGTAAAATCGAGCGAGAATGCACCCGTGCGAGCCAGAGTACGCGATAACAGAGACCGTTGCTCGGTCTACCGATCGTAGTAGCCGCGTCGCGGGATAAAGCGAGGTGAACGCGACGAGTTTCAACGATTTTAATCGGTATGTACGTCGCGAAGGACTCACCGTTGAGATGCACTTGTGGCTCGGGTAGATGTAGTCCAGGCCGCGGTATCCCTCGCCGCTGAAGCACTTCTGTATATTGGTCATGAACTTCCTCCTGATCGCCTTCAACGAGTAGATGCAGAGAGCGGAATGGGGCTTCGGTACGTCGCTGTTCGTGCCGTTGCTCTCGGCAAAAACCGCGAACAGCACGTCGTCCTGGGCCGTGATACCCAAATCCCCGGCTAGAACCGAGCCGGCTTTACCGACGTACGCGGCCTGCACCAGATTGTAATAGGTCCCGTCGTTGGTGCAGTTGATCGGTATCTCCGTGTACGAGTAGTAATGCTGGTCGTCGTGGCAGACCCGTACCAGCTTCGATATGAATACGGCGGTATCTGTGTTCTTCATCTGGGTGGTCATGAAATAGCTGAAACCGCCGCTGCTGAACCCGTACACGTAGTTAATCGGGTATCTCTCGCGCGCCATCGAGTTCACGTACATCCTAGTGCCGGTGGTGACAGCGGCTTCCGCGATGTTCAGCATCTTATCCTTGTCGAGGGATCGCGAGCTGACCGCGGGCACCTCCGATCGGTAGGGCGAGTTCCCGGTGAACGTCACGCCCACGTACATCACCTGGGAGACGGGTGGTTTCGGTGGCCCTGGCGCGATGAACGCGACCGTCGAGGCGGTCGCGTTGTTCGCGACCACCGCCTCCTTCACTTGTTGCACCACGTCCGAGATGTTGTGCAGGTTCCGCACGGTGCACGTGCCCTGGGAGAGGCTGCCGCAGGAGATCAACCTGGTGGTGGTGTAGTCGATCACCAGCGCCTTGTTCACGTTGTCGACGAGCCGCGTCGGGGTCTCGCGGGGGCAGTCGATCATGGAGCAGGCGGGCGAGTCGCCTTTCGGCCCGGTCACCTCCTTCATGGTCAAACTGAGGTCCGGCGATAGCTGATAGAGCCGGTTGACCGCGCCCACGTACACCCGTCCCGTGTTCTTGTCAACGACCAGATGGTTCATACTCTTCACCTCCGGGTCGTGGAACCTTTGTACTATGTCGGCCGGCGTCGAGCGTACCGATGGTAGCCGGTGCGACAACAGCACCAGGATCGAGAGCAGCAGCCGGAGTTGCTGTTGATGCGACAGCGTCGATCCCATCCTCCTCGATGACGCGCTGCCGCCCGGGAAGACTAGCATCTTACTATTCTACTGGTCTCTACTGCTACGCGGAACACGATCTAGCCCAGTGGCTACCCTCCGTCGATGCGTGGCGGTGTCCTCCTCGAGCCTGGCCCAGACCTGTGCAAACCGAACCCAACATAAATATCGTCGCTGAGTAACAGAATAAGCGCCGTTCGCATTTACTTTATCTATACTATGCGCCAAGTGGAAAAATAAAGGAGTGGTAGGAGTGGCGGGATGTTAATTTCCCTCTCGTTATCGCGCGAGCGCGCGACCAGGCTATACTCGCCAACGGGCGTGCGTGTTTAATTGAACAGAATAACGACTTTCGAGTCACTCGAGTGTTTTCTCGATGCAAACAGAGTTATTTCGCGGGATTTAAACGACGCGTTCGTGAAACGAATATCCTAGCCATTGGACGTGTACACGTATAAAGACGTCCACGGCCGAGCCGGGGTCTTAAATCAAAAGGACCATCGCCCTCGCGTTCGACTACGTTTAGCGTGACTATACGCCCGCCGTTTTACATTAATCGCGAGTTAACACCAAGACCAACGACACTCGGGACACGAAACACGCTTCCGCCGCGGAATAATTGCTTCGATTATCTCCTCAAACTCGAGGCGGATCGAGGCTGTGTACTCGGCACGCGAAGACAGTTTGTCGCGCACAACCATTCTTTGCCGATCGGAACCGAGAGGCAGATGATACGCGATCAGAAAACCTGCTAGAAGCCGATGGAACGAAAGAGAGAAGAAAGCACGGTGGCGAGGGAGAACGGAGAACGAAGGGGAGGGTCTCTCCTCACGATTTATCGACTGGAGAAACCAGGTGCCTTTGAATCGGAACCCTAACGCGTACTCCTCTTAACGAAATGAAACGCCTGACTTTGTGCAGGGCTCGCAGAAATACGTGAGAAAGAAAAAAAAATAGTACGGTTGAGAAAGCGAAGGGGAGGGGAACTGTATGGTGGATGTAGAATCAGCCATAGGAGGGAAAGGTGTTCCTCCGGTTCGTTCCTCTTTATCGCGTCGGAGGGTGGCAGCGTTCGATCGCAACAAAAACTTTCCTTATTTCCCGAACACCCATCTTGGAGCCTGCCAAGGCACCCTCCGACGGCCTGCAACGCGTCGATTCCAGCACACACCCTCCCATTTTCTTTACACGCCACGTTTCATTCCTTGTAATTGTAATTGATGGCGTTGCAACGACCGTTCCCGTGTTTCCGCTATAATAAATTCGTCGAGCGTATCATCGATCGTTGCGTAAGGTATACAAATATTCCGGACGCACGAGTGAGTCATGCATTCGAGAGAGATGGATCGCGACTACTCCAATTCCTTAAATCGAGAAACTTCGTGGAAAGTCCGATGGAAAAGCAGGCACGGAATGCATTCCACGAACGCGATAACGCGAGCAACGGTTCCGTTATCAACGTACAGAGCGAGTAATATACCTTGCGTTAATTCTCAAGTGGCGAATAAACAGTGTTCGATTCGTAACAAATAAATGAAACCCGATATCTCCGCCAAGCCCTTATTCCCTCCGACCGTGGCACCCGTTAAATACCCGCGCATTAAACAATCAAACCATTCCGCTCTCTCTCTCTCTCTCTCTCTCTCTCTCTCTCTCTCTCTCTCTCACGAAACATCCAACACGGCGTCACGTTTCGCCCGTTCGTAGAGAGACTTGTACCGAAGAAGCACGCAAACGATCGCGAGGGAGGCTCGCGGATCGGTAGGCCCGTTCAGAGGGGGCGAAACGTGGGAAGAGGATCGCGGTGGTTATCCGACAAGCAGATAACTATCGAGATATCCAGAAACGGCGCGATTCCACGTAGTAGAAGGTGAGCCAGGTTTCACGGCGAGGTATGCGTGCGCGAGAGCGTGCGATGTTCGAGGGGCTGCTAGTGCGCGCGCGAGAAAGATCGAAAGGGAAGATGGTCGTGTGGTGTACGCCCGGGACGACGCGTTGTTTCTCTCTTTCGCGGTATCTGATGGCCGCACGCGTGCCTTTACCCGTGAATTCTCATCGCTGCCCGCCCCGCGACGCACCCTCTCGTATGTAGGTTAAGGCGGTAATTAACGACCGTCTTGGTAACCGACGACAGTTCCCACTTGAAATTAGAAGCGATCTAATCGGGGAAGTCGCGACGGAAGAACCGTGAAACGATGCTCTAATTATTATATCTAGTTATTATTGCTCGCATCCGAAGAGAGGAGAAGTTTCAGAGATTCTGACAGTTGAAGACTGAGAGCTTTAGAACGCTCCAAATGTCCTGTACGCAGAGAATCTGACTATTGTTTAGAAAGTAGCGTTAGTCAACTGTTTAATTAACGAGATGGACCGATTATATATTTCCGTTATACAATACTATGCGGTAGGGATCCAACGATTAGCAATTCTTTATCACCACTGCATTAAAAATGGTTTCAATTAAAGCCGAAGAATAACGATAGCCACGAGTGGGCATTATTTTCAAGAATACACGGACCATTAACGCACCCGTCCTAAAAAGAGGCGAAAATAAGTGTTGCCCGGATTAATCGCGTCTAGCCGGAAAGGCAAAGGGGGAGAAAAAAAAGGAACGAGCGGGGCCCATTCGACGCGTTTCCACAAACGATACGGTCGATCCTAACGCCAAGTAATTTCTGCACACCGTACGCAACGAAAGCCCCCGGCAGAAATGGCCGCGCGTTAATTTTAATTACAAAGCGCGGGCTATAATATGCACATTTATTTTAATGGAAAACCGACGGGGGGGACTTCCGTGCGATGCACTCGATAACACTTCCTACGTTCCTGCCCATATTTCATCATTTCCACGGAAACACACCGGCCGTAGAGAGGAGAAGGTTTTTACTTTTATTTACCACCCTCCATTGTTACCGCCTCGCGTCGTTCTCGCCGGGGCCATCGGTGACCCACTGTTCTCCGCGCGAGCAACTTTTTTTCGCCAACTTTCCCGCGGATGTTTTTAAGAATCGACTTCCGTATTGTTCGCGTTCCACCGTTTCGACGGAAGTTTCGTGGAAGCGCGTGGAAAACCGCGACCAAGGATCGGAGAACGAATAAAAATACCAATAATTGTGTATTCATGGCGGAACGAGAATCGCCGAGCACTATCCGCCCTCCGTTCACGCGGTAAGTTCGCGATACGGTTTCAATATCGACGACTTCGCTCTTTAAACGAATATCGTCGGCTCGTTTTCCCCGGGTAAAGCCAGTTTTTCGAGCTATCGCGTATTTCGAAAACAATCGGCGGAACGACACGAAATCCGTAAACACTCTGTCGGGGTAAATTTTAAACACCCGGCCGCTGCACCGGGGGGAAGATAAACTTTTTCACCGCGTGCGTTATATAAATTCGCGTCCGCGTCTACAAACCCAATAAATCGTATTTACAATATCGCTAACAAGCACCGCCCAATTTCATCCCTCGTTCCCCCGCGTATCTCTTATCGCGCGATACAGACGTATCGTCGAAAAGAAGACTGTCCATTTTTTCGTTCCCATCTCTCTTCTTTTCGAAAGAATTTTTGTCAACTCTAAATCCGACCCAATATTCCCCTCCTATATCGCGATATGTTGAAATTCTCAGTGGAAATAGCCACAAAAAAATTCGGACCGAAATTATGTGGAGGCGCGCAGGTAAAATACGGCAAGGCCGATCTCGATTAAGGCCACTCGAGCGAGGTACGTCGAAAGCGAAGGAAATCCACGGTTCGTCGAACCCTGGACGAAATCAAGGTCGTACGTCGAGGAGATTCGGTCCTGAAACCGGGCCAGGACGTTGGCTTCGATCGCTCGTTAGAGGAATCGAACGGGCACAGGTGCCAGGTGAAACGCGATCGTCTCGTCGTCGTAGGAATTTAAAGAAGGCTGTGCGCGGTTCGATCTCGAGAAATGGCGAATTTCCAATGGCGGAGGGGGTGGAATTTCAAATGGTTCGATCGACACGGGTAAATTACAGGACTGGGACTAGGTAAAACCAATCTGTTTCATGTCCAGAGAAAAGTGCCTTGGCTTTTCAGTGGCACGCACTTTAGATCCGATTGACAGGTTACATTGGAGGCATATTCATCCCTCGATTTACGATGCATTTTCTGGATACGCTCAATTTCGCGCAATCTCGCCTCAAACGATCGGAAAATGATCCCTTTATGGTATTTATCGAACATTATAATAGAGGTCTGTCCCGTGAACCAAGTATGGTTCACGCGACGCGGAACGTATCACGGAGAAGGTCTGTTAGAGGCGCGAGAGCGTATATACCTTAAGGGGTACCTTTCCAAGGCGCAGTTCCCTGTAACGAATGCGATCGCTCGGTAAAACCTGGGACGAGGTTTTCAGCGGGGAGTGGTGCGAAAGAATAACTGGAGGAAGAAGCGTGGGTGGATAACGGGAAGGAACCAAAAGAGGAGACGATGAGAGCGCAGCGATTCATTCCTACTTCTTGCCGTGCCGTGGAAACCGTCGTTCCCTTTTCTGGTGAATTAAGAAATTTACCGGCGGGGGTACTCGGAGAGGTGTTCAACGCCAGCGAGATTAAACGATGCGTGTGTAACAACAGACGAAACGAATAGATTAAATAAACGAACGAACGAATGTATTCTTCTAATTGAATCAAACTCTCACCGCGAGATACCTTTGGCAAAAACGAAATCAAAAGAACGGAGCGTGCAAGAGGCTCTTTGTTCCCGTGGCAGATGACTAAAAGTGAAATGACTCACAAGAAAACTGAGTGGACACGGTTCGTATTTATAGTTACGAAGAATTCGCGATAACTCGTATCTGTGTCCGATTCTAGCAAACAAAATTTCAACGGAACAAAGGAAATGTACCATTAATAAGCGAACCTTGCTATTTTTAATCAAATCGGTTGCTCGCTATCGTGAAGTACATAAATATTATTCGATACGAGTTTTTATCGAAGAGTTATTGCTCGTGGAGGTTCGTTTAAACTCTTAATTGCGCCTCTTGCACAGCAATTGGAAACAAAGAAGAAGAGCGATTATTCAATGACTAATCGCACCTCTCCGGTCCGACACGTACCACGTTATGACTCTATCGGTTAGCTGGAACGGATTTAAAGCGCGTGGATGTCCGAACGGGGAAACCACCTAACTCGAACGTGGGAAATACCTTGAGACAAACTGCCTTCTTAAGAAAACTTCCGCGTAACGAATGCGATCGTTCGACCAACTTGGATCGACCTCAGCTGCGGCGGAAAAAAGGCTCGGAACGGGCGGAGGAAAAAACGGAAAGGTCGCGAAGGAAGAGGTGGCGGCGCGAGAGATCCGGCGAAGGTCTACCGAAAGAAACGGTCCGCGTTCCTTTAAATCTTCTCTCGGTTGCTCTTCTTGCGAAACTCTTTCTCTCCCTCTCTCTGATTCCTCATTAAGTAAATGGAAGGGGAGAAAAAATCGCCGGGGAAAAAGTTGCCGAGTAATTTAGAAAGATATACAGGGTCTTCCGTCGCTTTTCCTTCGACCCTGCTGCTGCACCCTGCCCGATAAGACGATTAGAAGGCGTACAAGTTCCATCAAAGAGCCTCCCGCGGACCCTTTGTTAGTCCAACGGATTTGGATTAACAAAAATCACCGAGCCAGTGTAACGAGACGTGGCGAAGATCTTTTAATTAAAGTCCGACCGGCACGCGATTCAATCCAAAGATACCAGCGAAGGTAATTAGAGTTATCTGGCATACGTAGGATGAATAGCTGCTATAATTACATGTCTCTAAAAATAACGCGTTACCGAACAAAACTGATTCGTTTCAGTGGACCTACATTTTCTGGTTAAATTTCATCTCCACGAGATCGCTGTCCGTTTCTGTGCGTGGCCCATATTCCAATGGCATCAACGACTGCGATCACCCGAGATTAATTATAGGTTACGAATCTCTGTTCGGGAGTGGTAATTAAAAAAAAAAGGAGCAAGAAAAAAATCACGGGATGCCGCGCGTTGAGGCGAAAATTAAAGAGACATTAAGGAATCGGAGTTGTAACTTGCGAAACTTCCCGAGAAGTTCAGCAACTTTTGCGGAACGGCCTTCCACCGTTCGGCGAATGAAGAAAAGAAAAAAGAGAGAGAGAGAGAGAGAGAGGGGGGGAGAGAAATGAAACCAACCGATCGAAGGAAACTACCAGGCACTGAATGCGATTGTCGAGGAAAAGTTGGATTAATTTACTCTCGATAAAGAAAGGAAAGCGAAGGAAACGAAGGAGAGGCCCGGTCTGATTCCAGGGCGCAACGTTTCCCCGAGTGCAACCGGCTGGCTTGCCGGCCGTAATGGCTCTTTAACGAGTTAAACAATCGTTAAGAGTTTAAACAATCTCGCTGAGAAAAAAAAAGCGACCAATTTCCACAGGGTCGCGTCTCGCAAGCCGGTAAAGTCCAAGGAGCCGGGAGTTTCGGTTCGCAGACACAGTATAAAACTTTTCTTCAGCCTCCCGCTTCCAACCCCCGCTGGCTTTAACCCTCGCTCGGTTTACTCGTCGTTTCGGGCCGCGTATTTCCGCGAACTCGAGTCGAAGCTAAGTATCCGGAAGATCCAGCGCGAAGGACACAAATCCCAGAGAAACAGGCTGTCTATCTACCCGCCTTTCTTCCGACAAATTTCTCGACCGTCTAGCCCTTGGGCGCGCAAGAAAACGCCGTCGAATAGTTCAAGACACCCCCTCTGGAATACCGCGTTCTCGAATTAAACGACTCGACGATCAGACCAAGCGTGTATCACGATTAATCATTCGAATACTCGTACTCGATGAAGACCAACAGAGCGTATAGCGTGCAACAAAATTTCAACAGAAACGTGGCACACAAGCATCGAGGATAGTAATGGTTTTCAATGTCCATCGATCGATTCCCTTCTTGCGCACCCGGAATCCTCGAGGAGTCGTCGAGTACCCGAGTTCTAATGTCCGCTACGAAGGTGGTGAAAAACCATAGGTATCTCTAGCCGACCTACCGCAAAACCGCATTAACGGTCTCGTAGAGGAGACGTGGCCGTCGATCAGCGTGTCGCGGGGATGGACGCGAGAGGAGCGGAAGGAAGAAGAGCAAACGAGGCAGCATCGATACCGATGAGAAATACCAGCGTGGACCGTCCTAGTGGTGTCGTTCGTGCCGATGTTCGCCGATTTTTCCGATCACGGTCAGGCCCCTCTCTCTCTCTCTCTCTCTCCTGCTCGCTCTCTCGCGCTTTGTAAAGGCGTGTGCACACACGAAGGGAGGCAAACCGTTGTGAGACTATAAGAGGACAGAAAGGCCGGGTCGAAGAGGGAAAGAGGGTAGGAGAGAAAGAGAGTCGGAGGCTCGTCGTGCGGCTCGGCAAAGGCCATTTACCGGTGACAGAGACAAATAGAACCGGGTACGTTCTAGGGGGGTCTCTCAACGAGACTGAGAGAGAGGCGGCGTGTGTCGTCTAACGAACAGAAGCAGAGAGGGCAGGAATGAGAGAAGCCAAGCTTCTACGGCGGGGCGAGGTACGAGAACGGGCCATAGTAGGAGTATATACGAAGGAACGAACGACCCGGTACGGGCAACGCAAGACGATGAATTCCGTCACGGCCTGGCCCCGGTCGCAGTGCCGTGACTCGCCTCGCGGGTGCCTTTTCCCTTCCAGCCCTTCTTGCCACGCTCCTACTCGTCCCTGTTTTCGTCAATTTCCGCGCACATTCGACGCGACCAGGCCTCTCGACTCTCGTCCAGAGGTCCGTCCGATCGATCGTCACCGTGGATCGCGTTGCCGACCGGTGTTGTTGTTATTCGCCATTCCCGTCGCGCTTCCTCCTCGCCTTTCTGCCACCTTCCACCCGCCGTGAGGAGAATGAATAATTTCGTGGCAATTAACGCGTTAAGCCGTACCCGAGGGAGCCTTGAACGGAACTCGGCATCGCCGGTAAAAACTGGAAGGTGAAACGAGTCGCGAAGGTCTGTCGAGGACGAGCAGCCGTAGGAGCCACGGGGGGAAAGGGGGAGGATCCGACGAGCACGTACGCGGCGTTCGTCTGCCTTCTCTTCCTTAACCTGAATATGGGAGAAGTTGTGGATGGCGCGCGCGGCCCGGCGAGAATGCGCCGTGTCGTTGCCCGACCAGAAATTTTTGGCTTCAACCGGAAGTTCTTTTACCAATAATCATCGGCTGGTCGAAATGTTTTCTCTCTATTCGGTCCTGAAGGGTGTCGAAAATATATAGGTCCAGTAAAAGGTGAACGAAAATACTTGTTAATATCTGCCGATAGGAGCCACGTCGAAGCCAGGTAGGGTTTAAAGGGCATTCGCGTTTTCGACTGGCGTGCAATAACGTTTCATGAAGCATTAAACGGCGGTGAACCCAATTCGGCTCGAAATCCCCGGAGGGTCGTTCTCGCTGTCTCATTTTCTATACTCCATTACCATTGTCATTAAACCGCCAGGACATCGAGACTAGGAAACCCGACCCCCCGTGTATTACCCCGTGTAGACCGCGGCAGTTTTATTACGATTAAGAGTCCCGCTAAAACCCGCGGTCGAAACGGGCAGAGACGAATACTGATGGGAGGAACGCGGGGGAGCGAGCCTCGATCACCGCCAGCAGATGTTCTCGGGGGTTGGAAACGAGGTCTGGAACCTGGAAACTCGAAAACAGTAACGCGCCGTGCGTCGACCGGGGACCGGGGCTGTCCGGAGAGACTTATAGTTTAAGGGTGGAAACGGACGGAGGTCGTGGGACTGCGCGATGGAAGGAGAAGAAGGGAAACGCGGGGATAGCGTTGGTACACCGGGTGTTCGGCAACCATTAATGCTGCGGACCAAAGCAACTCGAAATTAGAGAACGGCGATGTTAACATTTTCTAAAAATGATATTTGGAAAGCAAAGTTTCGGGTAGACTAAACGACGATCCTATAAATTGGATATTTTCACAGATGAAAGTTCTCTCTGGAGAGAAATTTTCTACGAACGATCGAAGGACACCCCGTAGATATACAGGAAGAGGGAATCCAGGCGGTATATACATTAGGGCTCGTGGCGACTAGAGCAGGGAAAAGCGTGGGGTGTGTTGCTGTACAAGGCTCTCGGTAAGCTCGATGCCTGTTAAGTTTCTCGTGTATTATATCGTGTGTCGAAGCCCCGAGGGACGTCCAAGCTTTGGGGTTGGCCAAGAGGATCGACCCGGCCCGTGGCGTTCGTCGACGTTCTGTGCTTAAACTCTGCGGAGGACAGGGGACGCGAAACACCCTTCTCAGCTTGGTACGAATAACACATACAGAGCAGAGCAGGAGAGAGAGAGAGAGAGGGAGAGGCGACGAAACCCAATGGATCGCCGAAAATGCACGACCCACAAACACGTCGCGTGAACAAAGGACACTGTCGGACCGAAATAATTGCGCTACTGTCGGTAATAATGCGGCCAGATGCCTGCGCGCGAGACCGCTCTCTGCGTTTGTAGGGCGGCGAAAGGAGGTTCGTGCCTGAGAATCGTCGCGGTGGCATATGAATCTTGTAAATGGAACATCGTAGCAGAAAACAGGAGCAACGGTTAAGCAGGAGAACGCTCGTACGTATCGGTGATGGCTCTCGATCTGCCACGATAAGGGTGTAAAAAGTGTAACGCTTGTAAACTGTTGATAATATTCGATGAGACGAGGCCCGTTAAAAATGCATCAATCACCGTTTACAGGGGATCGGGAAACAGTGAGCAAAAGAAGCAACAGAGCGTCTGATTGCGTTTAGGATGCACCGGCTCGGCGACAGGCTGACAGTTTGTGATGAATCGACCGTACGCTCGGAATTATACCCGTGGAACGCGAGCAGCAGCCGGGAAAATGGGCCATTTCGTTGGCCATTCGCGAAACGCTCGAGAAGCGGTAAAAAATGACAAAGGCGACCGTTGGCGAGCAGTCGGGGAATACGACGATGAGATCGGAGAGGGCGAGGATACGCGAAACATCGTTATCACGGGGATCGCAACGATACCAGGCGACTTTTCGTCCCGGTACGAACCGCTGGCAACCGTTCCGTACAACATTTTTCCATCAGTATGAAACAGGGTCGCGTCAACGGCACTCGACGACGGTGGTAACAAATCACCACGGATATGATGCCCCGCGTGACGATCTCGCAGAGGAGAGAGCATTCTGTTTGGGAATTTGTCATCCGTAATGTGGATTCACTCTCCAAATTTTTCTCCCGTAATAAAATTTCGTTCCTCGACGAGGGAAGAAGCAGCCGGTATAACATCCGTGACACGGCGAGGTTGTAAAATCAGTCAGGCGTTATGGTATTTGCTTTTTCTTTCCGCCGCCGCGCGGTATTCGTTCCGGTGTGTTCTTGCGTTGCATATTTTGCGTGAAATTCTCCCTCTAAGGCCAACCTTTATATCGCGAATACCGCCTTTTTCGCGACATATCAGACGTTCAGGCGTTCACGAGATACGACACAGAGTAGCGATTGTTAGTAGGTTTAGATAGGAGGGCATACTGCATCGATACGAGCAATCAGACATTTTTCCCGTTAACGAGGTCCGCGTTCCTCGCCGGACCGTTTATTCAATTTGTTTTAAGGAGAAGGCTCCGGGTGCTCGAGCAAGTTAAGGCTTTTCCATCCGCCTAATCCAGTCTTGATTATAAATCACTTAAAGCCGTCGTTCTGACGGCGAAACGAAGTTTTCGAAGGATCCGGCTACGACTCGCCGGTCCGTAATTGAAGGATTTATCTAGGGAGGGTAAAAAAAAAAAGGAAACCCCCTGCCGCTAGCCGCTGAGACGAGCTTTTTCTTTTCCCCGTCCCACGATTTTCTCCGTATCGATACGGAGAACTCCGGCTGGATTCGAGGCGCGAGGAAAAGTTGCGTGTCAACGCGTTCCGCTGCATTTAGATGCCACGCGATCCGAGAACTCGCGATTATCTTCTAATTCGAGACCACTTATTCCATCAAGCGTCGACCTTGCGACGATTCCTCGGGCGATCCGTGAACTTCCACTTCACCCCCTTCACTTGTCACAACCGCAATTAACCTGGCGGTAATTAAAATTTGTTCTTCTCGAGCGAGAGCCGCGATAATTGTTCGTTTAGGAGTGGAAAGTATGTCGAACGCGTCGGAGGTTCGTCAGATAGCGAAAGAGGCGAGAGTCGGGGCAACGCTGCGAGCTGAATCACAGCGCGTCGCGTTATCCGAGAATTAGAGTCAATTCGCGCGTCTCGGATGATACAGCCGCGGAGAGAGGGCTCCTGAATGCATGGCAACGTCAAATAACAACAAGTACATTACGTCGGGTTAGCATGATTCATACGAGATAACGTCGTGGCAAGATAATTACGGTTGTTACGAGCAAACAAAGCGGAGGCGCGCGTAGCCTACGGAACCGGCGCAACGCGGCGCGTCTCTATCGACCGGTGTCGGAGTACGCTTCGACAATCGACGCCGGCACAATCAACGCCCGATTCAACCCCCCGAGCGGCACCCCACCGGCGGCCAACTCTGCCAGCGTGAGTTTCCTTGACGTTAACGCGGACAAAACGCGTCCCAGCCTCGCGATCCTCCCTGTGAAAAATGTCGGAAATCGCGTATGACGTATCGTTACTGGACGCTTATCGGATATAATCGTCTCCTACTCCTCCCCCTCTTTCTGTTTCGCTCTCGACGTCGATTCCCATCGACAACCCTGCCAACGATCTTTAAATAAATTTCAACGCCGGCTAGCCACGGTTATCTCGATGCGTGTCAACCCGGCTTAAAACGAGATCCATGAAATTACACGGGGCACGTGGGCACTTTCGTGGTTTTTCCCTGTGCCAGCGCGGGTCACGATCCATCCCCCGCGATAACGCGGCGACGAAACGGCGAGATATCTTCCGGCTGGAATCTACGTCCGGCCCGGTTTAAGCTAAAGTCCAGGCCAGGACCGGCGTGTAATTTCGTCCGAATTTTATTGTAACTTTCAGACCGTAAGCCACTCAGATTTAATGGCGCGAACGCGTTACACGGTCTGCGCAGTTACGTTCTGGCTGGAAAGTTGGCAGCGCGAAGAAGAAACGAAGCGGCGAGAGAAGGGAAGAAGACCGTCGTCGCGGGGAACCGGAAGCGTTGCGCGAGCCAACCCACCCCGAAACAGCGAATCGTGCGCCGCGTCTGGTGCACACGTTCCGCGAGAAAACGCTGTGTACGTACATGTTTCTACCGTGCGGAGGGGAGCCGTACCTGTAGCCGAAGGTGGGAATAAAAAGAAAAGAAGGGTGAGAGAAGAAAAAAGAAAAAAGGGAAAAGGAAAGTCTGACGTGAAGACGGAGAAGGTGAAAAAGAAAGGGTAAAATGAACCCGGCTACGAAGCAGCCGGCGAAGAAATAAAGGGAGGCTGGAAGGGGGGAGGGCGGGGGCAAGGGTGGACGAAAAGAACGATTCGAGGCGAACGAGCGAAGAAGAAACACGGACAGGCGAGGGAGAAGGGTAAGGTGATTGGTGTGCCGGGAGGATCGACGAGGATAGACGAAAGGACGTGAAACGCGTGGAACGGAACGAAATTCCTGACCAGTCAGCGTACCGTGGTATTAACCCAGTTCAACCTGGGCATTATTGATTTCGACGCCGGCCAGACGGTGTGAACCAAGTTTCATTCTTAATACTTTTCAAGCATCGGACGTAACCCGTGCGCAGGGTGTTCGTCGGCGTCTCCCAGCGTGCGAGCAACCGACGTACGATCGATTATCGAGCGAAACCTCCTCGCACCCCTTCAACCCCTAGATCCAACCCACGTATTCGACTCCCGCGAAATCGTCTCGCGGCGGTTATTCCCGCGATCAACGCCGCGACGCGCGTTACTTTATTATTATTTCGCCGTTACCTCGATTGCCCGGGTTTCCCGGCGAACGGCGGATTTCCCAGCAACGACTCGAATCCCGGCGCAGCCACCGTTTCAACCCTCCGCGGCGGCTCCAATTCGCGCGTATCGCCCGGGCGAAAATTACTTTTCGCCTAAGAACGCCGGTATAACCGAACCGGATATCGGCCGTGGTACCACCGTTTCCGCGACGCCCCGTCACTACCTCGAGACGATTTAATTCCGCGGATGCCTGGACAATTGCCGCCGGCGTAGCCACCCTTCCCACGGATACATTCTCGTGAAATCGTTTCGCCGGAATGTGATCCGGATCTGCGGCACGGCGATATTTCAGAGCCAAGCGCGACCGGCTCGTACAGATTGCACAAGGTCGTTCGAAGGCACCGCGCCACGAAAAAGAAGAAGCTCACCAGGGGTAAGGGTAAAGCCGGAGCGGTGTCGATTGTAAGGCGCGCGCGCGATCGCGGACGTATCTGCCTTTCTAATTAATTATCATACCCGACTATCGCGGTCCATTTGCGTTAGTCACGCGCTTCTGGTAGGTACAGAGCGCGGCGAATTCGAGGACGAAGAGGCGATATGCTCGATTCACCTTTTTTCTCTTTACGTTCGGTTTAATTACGTCAGCGGAAATTCTTTGGGTGAAAGGGTCGCGCGCGGATTATTTAATTCGTCGACGCGAACTGGATTAGCCTGAATCGAAACCGGGGAGAGCGTATCGGAAGGGGGGGACAGGAGAATGTAAATTTATTTAGACATTGGAGTGCGTTGGTGTTCTTCATTTTCTGGACGAACGGAGCGCAATTGTTGCCAATTTCTAGTATCCAGGTAACACCTGTTACACCTAATTTACCTCTGCTCCGAATCCTAAACAGAAAAATAAAAAGAACTGTAATTCCTGTGAGGCGTGTAAAAGAGCTGGATGTAAATTTACGATCTACGCGAGGATTTATGGCGCATCGATCTCTCAATATCGATGACTTTAGCGACATTCCAACGAGCAATGCGTCAGGTCGAATCGAACCATCGCAATTCTGACTCATCGCTCGTTTCCCGTTTCTAAATCAATATTTCCCATCGACGCGACGCAAGTGCCGTCCAGCAACAAGACGGATCAAAGATCGGTTAATCGCGACATACGGTAGAGCTACTCTCTCCCTGCATTATTAAAGAGAGATCTTCAGGTCCCGTTCATTAAAGATTATATGCTAATCGCATTTACATTCCATGCAAATAATGTTGCACACCTTTTCCGGTGCATAATGCACGCCATATTCCCGAGTATTCCTCCGATTAAGTAATCGTAGCTATCGATTCGTCGTTTTCATTGAAACTTGCCGATGGAATCGCTGCTTGTCCGCGAAAAAATGCCTCCCGTTCGTGGTTACGCGCTGAAAACAAGTCCACGTAAACGAACCTTCGACTAACCACAGGATAGATGTTCGCCACTCGATGTAACACAACTCTCAAGGTGAACCAAGCCAAGGTATCGTCTCCCAAGCAACGACGCAACGGTAAGATTCCGGACGGCCGCGAGATGCAATCTGTTAACCGGTCTCCGCGAACGTAACCCGGCGACAATTACTTCCTGAATCGGTTCCTCGTTGCCCGTTAATTTCCAACGATTAGCCCACATCGTCGTGCCTCGACGGCGGTGGATTTCGTTCGCCAGTGGGTCTCGTTAGCCCAAATCGGGCCGAGACGAGAAACGCGGCGAGGATCAAGATAGCCGGTAATTCCTTCCCAGCGTTTTTCGAAGAAAACTTAAAAGATCGCGAGAGCGGTGAAAAAGTTATCCCTTCTAATTATCCGTTGATTTATCGCTCGATCTATCGTAGTTCACCCTGATTAAACGGTGTCTTTAGAGCGTTCACGCGAAGATTAGCGTGCGATAGTTCGTTCTTTCGGTGGCCAATTGGAAAAGAGCGATGCTATCGGCGCTTGTAATACCTCGGTAGCTGCGTTCATGCTAATTATACGACAAATAAGAATTCCTTCTTCTCTTCTTACCCAGCCCGATTATCCGCGCGGTTCCGATCCTGGTCGCGATAACTCGCCGCGCGGAAAACGTCGATCACCGTCCGCGGTTGCTCGAGAATGAGCCGCGCGTATCCTCGTGGGCTTCGTTCGTCGCGGCAAGAAATCAGGTGGAAACCGCGCAAGAAGCCCGGGGAAAATTGAAAATTACACCGACGTGGTACGTTTATGGTAATACGCGCGGCGTTATTGGTGAGAGCGCGGATAATTTCCAGAGGACTGCTCGAACGGAGAGCAGCACGCGATGCATTGGAATCGATCGGTCCGATCCGCGAGAGAAATCGAGAAGTTTGCGTGCGTACAAACAGCGTTCGCGAGGGGTTCGCCAGGAAGATCGCACACCCCCGCAGGTGTCATTGAGAACGTCGCTTTTTCGAGGCGCGACTCGAGATCGTTACGATCGTTCTAAGATCGCGTGTAGACGATTACTATTTATAGCGTGAGAGCATACGTGGACAAGTAAGTTACGCAATACGAATCCTTCGGACTTGCACTTGCGTGCATAGTTGCGCATGCGACTTCTATAAAAAGCGATGAAGCCTTGTTGTGCCATTGTATCGTAGACGATTGCAACGATACACATTTATGATAATTCCGATACCGGTTCTCGACTATAATTGCAACTCGTGAATATCTTAAACGCTCGTGCTACACACATATCCTCTTATCACTAACCAATAGCGAGCAGCATAGAAATGCATTCAAATGTACCATAACGCCTGCTACTTCGGTTTGTTTCTCAGTTCGCCAACGATTCGCAGACAAATCACAATTCGACCATCCTTCTCGATACACCTGCGCGATCGTTTCCACCCGCGAATCGAATTTCGCCGACGCGACGCGCGATATTTAAACGCGTATTCCACGTTGGTAACGTTCGAACACGGGTTGCGCAATAATAGAGGAGAGGCTGTTCAATGAAACGAGCTTATGAACGAAAGTGGTTACCAGCCGTGCGCGGTAATATGCAATTCATATCTGCAGGACCCGTATCTACGGCCATTCAAGCCGTACGTGAACGTTTTTTCGGCTCGCGGACGGTGTGGACGAAGAATCGAATCGATTGCGTTAATCGTTGATAAATACACGGCGTATCAATCCCGCGGGCTAATCGAAAGCGTCGAGCGGTCGCGATCCGCCGGCTCGGCTTTCGCAATCGGTGTTAATTCGCAATACGCGTTCTTAAGCGGCAGGGCAAGCAACGCCGGTGATTAATCGAGGAGCACGTATGGAACTCATAATCGCCGTTTATGTCACGCCGCTAATAAATCTCTTTTTAAAACGGAGACACCGGCGCGCACTTGCACCAACGGAATCGATTAATCACCGGCCGAACAATCGGGGCAACAATGAACGGGTGGCATCGTTTATAAACATAAATCGTTCCGGGCCGGTTTCGTGAATGGCCACGGGATCGCGAACGCGTTCTAATAACGAGCCGATGTATTAATCAAACAACGCGCAGCGTTTACCCTCCCGTAGGCTGATCAGAAGGAAACGAGTTCGAGCGCGAACAGATCTTGAGGAGAGGTTTGTCTTTTCCGGTTGGTAAGAGAGTTGTCTTCAGATCGATTACCGTGCGATTACTCGCCGCTGCGACTGATCTACGGGCAACGAATGAATTCGAGGCTCGCGGCGAGATGTAATTAGCGTAAAAAGAGCAAAAGAATAAAAGGAAGTAACGGTAGTGTCCCGTTCGAAATTGGAATGTGCATCGTCGGGTATTTTCATTCGTTTCCTGCGTCCCAGTGCCCTTATGCCGAGGCTCGCACCGACTTCCGGTTGCTCGTCCCGCGTGACGGGAAACAACGACACGCGATTCTTTCCCCGGACGATTAGAATCACTGTATACGAAGCCCGTGTAACGCTTGTCCCAGTCGGCGTTGAACAATGTAAACGACTGCCGTACGATCGTTACCCATTGCGCACGGCGATCCTCGTTAATTAAATCAAATTCCGCGTATCCGAGGCGCGATACAATCGCCGCGGGCTTAATTGACTGGGAATCGATTAACGAACGTCTTCGACGCGGCTGGAGGAGGAACTTAGCGCGTCGCGTTACTGGGTCACCAGGTATTCCGAATTAATTGAACGCGTTCTCCATTCAACCGGTTCGATAGCACGAAAATTGCTCGTTCCCTCGTAACAGTGTACAGTGTCGTTGGAATCTGGATTTCGAGTAGCCGGTAACGAAAGAACCTTGAAATTTAAGTCCAAGTTACCAGAGCAAGACGATAGAATCTCGTCGAGCAATTATGCGTCCGATTGGTATCAGTTTACTCCTCGCTTTCTGTAAATTGATTCAACGTGACGACAAACGTCCGCGAGTCACGGCTCGATAATTAATCACGAACGGAGAACGTAGAAATATTAAACAGCGGATGTATACGTGTCTACACAGTTCCTGGTGACGCAAAAATCCGTTCGAGAAAATCGAATGAAACGACCGATTGCAAAGTTGCGTGTTCGCGTATCGAATCAGCGGAATGCCCGATAACGAGTACTCGCGAACAACGATTAATCATTCCTGTGTCTTAATAATCGGAAATTCCTAGGGATCGATGCTTCCGTTCCTTCTGGGGTCGATTAAGGGAAAACACCGTGAACACCAGGCGAAGTGTAAGCTTCGTACCAGCCGACGATAAAACGACTAAACTGGCAGGGCACGTTGCACGCGCGCAAGAACCCTTGCATACTAATCCCGCGGTATTACTGTTACTGGTCTGTTTAACGGCGGGAAAACAGTGTGTACGCGCTAAGAGGCAAGAAAAACTGGCGCGAAACACAGCCGTTATCGATCACTTAACGATTTAACGTCTGCTGCGCTGTAATCAGCGGGCTAACGCGACGACGACACCGCTGGAGCAACAATTACACGGAGTTTCCGCCTCCTCCCGAGTAGTTCATTCTAATTACGCATTCGGTAACCGCGACCATAGAAAGAGAGATTTCCTGAACAACTTTGTAACCACCGCTCGTCCTTGTTCCGAAATACGCATATAATATTTCGCGTTACGTATGATAAGGCGATGGAAGCGTAACGCGAGAATCAAGGTAATCCAGCCGATCTCGTTGCTGTTCTTCAATTTTTTCGTTTCTCCATCGCGCGGCTCAATTCAGGTTAAAAACCAACCGCCATAGCCCGCGTTTCAATTTTAATTCCACCGTTCTCTAGTCGAGAAGGAAGCCAAAAAAAAATCTGACGTTCTTAGATTTCTAACCCGCGCCTCTTTAAAATTTCAACCGAGGTATAGGAAGAATTTCTGTTCCTTATTTTATAGCCTTGTTTGGTATTCCTATCTAAATGCAATTCCTTCCTTTACGTCCTTGCGTTGTTTCTTTTATCGTCGGAGTACCGCTTTTAGTGTCATTGCGTTCTTTTTCGTTTCTGAAATTCCATCTTCCCCGAACAATCCGATTTTTATTTCATGGCCATCGCACTTTCCAATTGCTGCAACTTTCTTCAACCCATGACCCGCACACAAAACACCCACGTACATAAAATATCGCAAATAACGCGCAATGAATTGCATATCTCGATATATCCCCGATATTAAAGGGACAGCTTTCGTGTACAACCCCGAAAATCGGTATGTGTGTCACATTCTATCGATCGATACAGCGACACTGTTATCCGATGTTGCAGTTCCGAGTTCCACAATATTCGTCGTAAAGATCTCTACAGCAGGGAATTTTAAAGGAAAGACGAAGAAAACCGCCAGTTCGATCCACGAAATTTCTGTTACAATCGTGCGTGATACTTTCCTGGCAACGAGCAGAGGGTAGTCCTGGTAAAAAAAAATGAAAAAAAGAAATCATTTTCGCCTCGTTTCTTTAGCTAGAAATTAAATTCCGGGGAACAATGCTGCGCGTGCAGTTGCGCTGCAGCCGCGCGGAAAATTATTTTTTGCAGACGTCCCGCGGATTATTTTCTTGGAAGCAGGAGGTGCGCGGTAGTCCTCGCGCGCTCAAAGGCACACACGCGGCCACGAGAGAAAGGGATGAACGAAACGGGAGTCAGCGGGAACGGGCCAGAAAATATAGAGGACGTTCCTTCTCGCGCGTACGCAAGCCCCGGAGAGGTTGGAAAAAAGAAACGGGAAATATATTTTCCCGCTTTTATCGTGGCAGCCGAGCGGAAGCCCGTTCTCGCTCCAAAATAATTGTAATTCATTTTAGTCTCTCGCTCGTCGAGAGATCTCGCGTCTCCCTTCCTCGCGCAGAACCGCTGCACCGGAAGAGACAAAGGACGAGAGAGAAAATCTCACGACTACCATCCGAAACGAGAATCCGGGAAATCCTGAAGTAGTACTGGTTCGGAGCAAAATTAGAATATCGAAGGAACGGACAACCCTTTCGTCTCTCCAGCGAGTAAGAATTATACAGTTCTTTCTAGAAGGAAAATTCGACACGTTTTACACGGAACTACGAACGATACATTACAAATGTTCGCTGGAAATGTACAGCAGCGAAGCTACCGTTCGTTCACTCGGTACAGATTGAACTCTCAGACGAACAACAGGACCGATCCGTAGAAGCCATTATTTCGTTCAAAGGTGAAATGATTCCTCCCCCCGTTTGATCTTTCGCCGGCAATTATTCCCCCTTGGCTGCGATTCCTTCGAATCGCTATCGAAAGGAACGAAACGGGAAGGTGGGAAAGGAAACTCGAGGAGGAAGGTGGAGAGAGCGAAGGAGAGGAAAAATAGGTGAAAAGGGGAAAGAAAACGAGGGTTCGCGGAGTAAGTTACAGAGCATAACGCGAGGCCAGGATGACGGCTCGTATAGCGGCGAGTCCCCTCGTAATAACGGTTCGCCGTTTTACAGCTGGTCGACTCCTTTATTCGAGGATCCACGTGGATGGAAGGATCCGGGGGCCATTCCACGGCAGAATTTCCACGGCAGAAGGACGGGGCGACATTCCGTCCTGCAATTTGCTCGGCGTAGCCGCGGTGAGGCCGTTTTATCGCCCGGGTAAACTTGTCAGACGGGGGATGAAACACCGGCCGGTGTCGCCAATGGAAAACCAACCCCCACCCTCGTGCGCGTCTCAGACGCGGCCGAGTATCCCGCAGGTGATACTGCACAAGCCGTGGGTTGATTAACAAACGAAATTGTTCCAACCTTATACGTTACAGCTTCCATCTCTCGCCCTCCTTTTTCTTCCCTCCCACCGCGCAGCCTCCTTCTTGGCAGCGCGAAGAACGTCGTGTCCCGGAGCCGATGAATATGTATGGATTTGAATATCGAGAGGTATCCGTGTCGTTCGCCGCGTGCACGTAACGGCGGGCCATCGAGAAAATTACGCAATTTCCCCGGACGATCCTCGCGTGATAACGCGCCGGTTTTTCAACAACAGCTGCGTCGAAGGCCAGTCGCGGCAAGAACGTGTCCGCGGAAAAAGTTGCAACTCAACCAGGTCTCGCGGCCAAAGTGTAGCTCCGACGAGCGAAAGTGGCATCGTCGAGGAATGGTTGAGGTCACAAAGCGGAGACGCTGTCGAGGATTGGTAAAGCGGTTCGTACAGTTCGTTGTTTGTATCGCAGTAAATCGTGAAACGTCTGGAAAACCGGGGAAAGTCTGTGCGAGCAGTTTCGCGCGTGCGAATGGAGCAGCACGGCGAATACGAACTCGGTGGGCCCAGGTCCGCAGGAGTAGAGAACGCTGGGAACGTGCTTGGTGCTCTCGACAGGCCTTGATCTCCAGCCGGCGATGGTGGCGACGTTGAAAACCGTTGGGGCCCCGAAACGAGTTCCAGGAAGAAAGACAAAGAGCCCCGTAATGACAGGAAAGAGATCCAACGCAGCTGGTAAGGGATCGAGGGAAGGAAAGGGAAGAAAGACGTTCGCCCTCGGCGAAAGCTAATTTGACTTCGCACTTCCATTCGACGTGTTCCTGGCAACCTGTGAGACCGTTCAACGGCAATTACAAAGGAGACAAAGGAGAAAACGTCTCTGCGCGCCGCTGGAAACGGCCCTCGAAAAAGGGAAGGGTTCGCGGAACTTCAACGGGGAGAGAGAAGAACGAAGGCAAGACCGTCCCGTGTGACTTGTAGCCGCAAGACTTTCCGAGCGCGACTAGACCCGCGACGAATGGCGAACGGTGGCGAACGGTGGAGAACGGTGCTGAACGACGCGGGATATAGATAGAAAGATCGTTTGAATTTTAAACCACTTGTGGCGTACAGCGATTCTGCCCCGAAGATTAATGGGCCCTGACCGTTCCTTCTCGACCGCTGCAAAAGAAATACCTGAACGATGCTAGTAATTATCGAGGAATATAGAGACACGCAATGATCTTGAAATATTATTAATCCGTTGTTCGCGCTTCGTCACGATGGTTAAAGAGAAGTTGCCAAGTTAATGGATAGAGCCGAAGATGTCTCATTATTCGGCTCGGTGAAAAGATGAATTATTCATCCCGCTATAGACGCGGTCGGGGGACCGTGGTGAAAAGTTAAAGGCAACTAACTCCACGGTAACCGATCGCAAGTTTCGTTCGAAGCCCGGAACAGGACATCGCAAGATTTTCTCCTCTCCCGGCTAAAGTAAAAAACTCCGCCACCGAGCAGCGACGGAACTGTGTCAACGTTGGTTTTCAGAAGCACGAACGGCCGCTCATTTCCCTGTGAAAGCTGCTTGAATTCGCAATTAAAAACGCTTCGACAAAAGGTAAAGCAACATTGCAGCTGCCGTGAATATTCATCGAAACGAAACGAACGCAATGAGAACTCGGTGACTAAGCGGAAGAATAGCGAACACGTGCTGTTATTAACTCTAGACAGCCGTGATAGGATTCGAACGTTTCGCGCTAATTATCGAAACACAATGTTTCATGTTTTTTTCATTAGTCAAATTTGTAAAACTGCTAATCCGTTATACAGTCGTATTTGATTTCAATTTGTATGCTTCGTTACATATCTAACGCAAATGTCGCGCTCTTACTGCATACAGTTTATATTTTGTACAGTTTGCAGCGACTGAAACGCTCGACGAAACTTAAGCATCGAAACCAAAAGAATTTCTATCTAAGAAACAACTTCGATATCAGATGAAATTCTTATCGAGGCATTAAACACCGCACATGATTATACCCACTGTATACGCCTTATCCTTAAAGCGACCGGTGAAATGAACAATCTCGAACGATTTGTAACGCACATTCCACGCGTTCCTTCGTCCCAACGAAATTAATTCCAGCGTATCGGCTGACAAGTATTTTTCTAGCCGACACATTTCCGGGTCCATTCCATTAAGTCCCTTTGTGTCCCGGATCGATCCCCCGCCGCGGAACTCCGTTATTTCTTCCCGTGTCGAACAGAGACCGTTGCGAAACGAGGCTGTGTCGAGCATGGAGGAAAGCGAACGCGGCGTTAAGTCATCGACTGCGGGAGGCTGGCGTAATTGAAAGTTTGTCGGGATTTCGCGCTCGTCGCCGGCCGACTATTAATAGGGAAGAGTCACACGTCCATCTGTCGCGTGTAACGTCGAAAAATAACCGCGTATTGTCGGTGCGACATTCTTGTCATCGCTGAATGCCCGCCCTTGTCCCATCCGATCGGCGACAGCGCGTGCCGTTGCGCGAAACGGAGAACAATTGGCAGAAGAGGCGACTCGAAGCTTTGG
Organism: Xylocopa sonorina; assembly: GCF_050948175.1. Classification (NCBI taxonomy): domain Eukaryota; kingdom Metazoa; phylum Arthropoda; class Insecta; order Hymenoptera; family Apidae; genus Xylocopa; species Xylocopa sonorina. The sequence goes on along the minus strand of NC_135197.1, from coordinate 5,003,967 downwards.
AATTCCCAATGAGATCAATGAATTTCAATCTAATCTAGCTAAATATCGTTCGAGCTTAAAGCTTAGAAATAATTGAATCGTGGGTGGATCTCGTTGATATCGAAATCCGATAGAGAGACACGGCGGGAAGGAACGAATCGATGGTAATTTATATCGGTACGGTTTGCGAGTCGGTTTAAATAACGGCGGTCAGTTTATTCGATTGCCCGCGACTAGCGGCCCGCGGTGGTTCTACTAAAATAGTAGGACAATTAACGAAACTATTAAAATCCCCGGCGGCTATTAAGGACACACTCCATTAAAAATGGATTAACGTTTTGCATTCAAATTACCGTAAATTATACGGCGTAGAGGGCGCGGCTTATCGGAAAACCGATTGCAGAGAGGAAACGGGTAAATAAATAAACTGGACGTTTTCTTCCACGTTAGCCAGCGCGAACTCGTTAGATTCGGTAACTACGTGTCTGTCACTCGAGATGCGCGATTCTGACGCATTTAAACGCTATTTTAATTACGGATCGTTTTCCAAGCAAGCTGCAACGTATCTCGTAAAAATTCCTTCGACAGAGAACAAATATTTCGTCTACCGCAACGATTATAGACAGTCGAATACCGGCGCACGGTATCTCGCAATTATGCCAATTGTTACTATTATATAACGCAATAGCACCGAGGCTAGGAACAAAAATCAAGTCATCAACGACGCACACGGATGCACTTGCGCCACATTAGACATGCACGCGGTGCCCGTGCGAACCCATCGCGTGGAAGAAACGAACTGGGACCTTGCACGAATGACTAGTCACTGAATCATTCGCGCAATGATTATCTACTCGGCTGTTTGTACGATACTCGTTCAACTGTGCATCGTGTTCACCTCCGTTCGGCTTACTTGCGCAGTGGCAGCCGTAAGTTTCAACGCTGCGTAATTCAGACGTTAAAGATCAAAGAATTCCTGCTTCTTCAGACCCGATCCGTCACGCTTCTCTGCTATTGTTTGTACACCGCTACGGGAATGCTCCAAAGAAAGCACGGTTTTTGTTAACGGTAATAGTTTCTGCCGTGGCTTGGCATCTGATAAAACTTTCGCAGTAAAACTTCGATCCACCAGAGGCGGAAAGGAAGCAATTATTTCTCGATTTCTAAACGCCTCGCGGTTATGCCGTTCGTCGAAATCGTATCGTTAAACGTTTGGTGTATTGTTGGCGACCGCTTACTCGTCGCTTGGAATTGAAAATTTATACCCGCTCTCACATGTACGTGCACGCCGTGTCGGCGGTTAGTAGGAACACGCGTTATGCCGCGATTGTACCTGGAAATTGATTAGCCCATTCATACTTTCGGCCCGCCCTGCTAACCACCATTCATGATTGTTACGTGATTCTTCGTTCGTACAATACGGGCGTCACGGCGACTTTTCAATGAGGACGACATGCGTGTACTGTATGGATAACAAATATTCCATATATTTGCCTTTTTAAATAGCGACAAGGATTAACTTGGGCACTTTTACGATAACGAATGATACGGTGACATTCGTGAGCCAAGAGGGTACTGTACATGCGGTTTTATCGAGTATCACGATAACTAATTGTAGAAAAGAAACAACCGCTGATTAAAAGTCGCAATCTACTATTGCCACTTAGACCATTATTTTCAGTTATGTCATCAAGTTTGCAATCTCGATTCGCCTATCGTTTTTTTTTCTAGAGTATAGATTGAAATTGCTACGGAAATAGCAACGTTATAAATACTACGAAATTACCATAGAACCCGCTAATTGCGATTGGAACGTTGAAAACTAATATGATTCCGATCGTTCTGAACTCACGTCCGACCGAAGAGCAGTAATCCAAGTTACATGATCAAGGTCGAATACATGCTAACTGACTCACGATGCTTATTTTAGGAAGACGTTTTATCACCTGCGTATTAGCAGCGTTTCAGTCAACATTTGCTAATCGTATTTTCAACTACCTACAATAACAAACCGCGACTAACAAAGCAACGATCTTTGTATCGTTTCAAAATAACTTCAAAATATTTTGAAGATGCGGTACGCGACACTCCTACCAGCAAAATCAGAGTAAATCCAAAATTATACGCCAAGTATAATAGCGTAATATATTTTTCAATTATACGATATTATCTATTAATACATTGGAGGAAAAGAAAACTAATTTCCCACGATACGCATTCATCGCCTGCAATTTTACAAGATTAATACTTATTAGCTTAATTAGATACACTCCATAAAAGATATTTTCGGAACTGTAAAACGTCTATTATCGCACTCGTGCCAAGAAACATAAATTTTATTTATTTTATACGATAATATCGCGCTGCCATTATCTCGAGTCGATCCCTGTCCTTCTCAGTCGGTTTTCAATTCGCACACGTACGGAATACACCAATGTAAGTATGATAGATGCGCGGAGACAACTACGAATATTTATGCTAATTTCTTAAGCTCCTTGATAGACGGGATTACGGGCAGACGCGGATAAAACGTCTCGAAAGCGTGACAGAAGAGGAACAGCGAATACATCGATCGTTGTCCACGGATTACCGTCGTAATTCTCGCATGGAACCGACTATACGCCTTGCAATTTCACTGGTAATCGTCGACTCGAAATTTTGCCCTTGGTAACCGCGACCACCCAACGTATAAACTTGCCAAACTACACTTCAACCGACTTTCTCGAACATATTTGTATCAACAATTTCGAAGCGTTCTACGTACACGCTGGATACCTATATACTTCCCCTTTTAATTTACGAACTATAAATGTGACCATGCGTAATTTACAGTCGCACTCTACTTTAACGAGCTATTTGTTTTCGACCGCTGACAGAAACGTTACATAAATTCACATCGTCAGATAACGAAATATCTAATCTGATCACTTCTATTGGTTTATTTCCGCAAATATTTCATCGTAGGAAGAAATTGAAAAATAAAATGGAGAAATAACAGCATCGATACCTGTTACGATAAGGGGAAGCAATTAAAAAGTTTGAGAGGCCGCTCGCGAAAAATATCGGAGCAAGACAGTCAATGTAAATAAGTCAATGGTGCTTCCGTACGCCTAGAGATAAGAGCCAGTCAAAATTCCTAGAACCGAGCCCCGGTCCGAACGCGTAAACATTTCTTGGAACTGTTCTCCGCCTGATCAATGAATGGTCGAGTTAAAAGGACGAAATATGATCCGCGATCCTGCCGGTGGGAAAAAGAGCGTCGAATGAGAAATATTATAGAAAGAGCGCAACGTCGTATTCCGTACGATAAAACGACAGATTGCGTTTCGTGATTACTCAGAGATAACAATCTATACGCGTGACATTAAAAAAAAAATGAAAAGAGAAGCGTGATCCATCACGATCCAACGATAGCTTAAAATTGACCTCCCCTTGCCTCGAAAGGAACGGTAGGAGAAAAATACGGAAAGTGTTTCGATCGATCGTCACGAATGTCTATTCGCCGCGTGAAATCAAAAGCCGAAGATTTCAAGGCGTGGTTTTCAGACAGGCAGACAAGCGAGAAATTCACTAGCGCGCAATGACAAACGTTCCTGCCAGGCCAAACGGAAGCGTCCCATAGCGACAAGGATAAACGGCAGAGCGAGAAGGTCACGTAAAGACTCGATCGTTTGAACGTCGAAGAAAAAAAAATAGCCATCTCGATGACTACGTACCGGCGACGTTACGAACACCAACGGCAATCGAACAACTCTCGAACGCGTCTCCCCCTCGTCAGTCGTAAAATAAGCGACGCGTACAATCGAAATCACGTAATTTCGTGTAGGATCGTTTCTGAATTGTTCGTGGTAACGTATCGTCGCACGGCTCATTTACGCCACTCATCGCTCGCAAGACCGAGTTTTATCAGACGCTCGTAAAACAAGTAGGTACGAAACGAGGCAGCAGTGGCGCAAAGGAAAGTTGGATGAAAAATCGTAACAAGTGTACGAGGATTAGAGGGCAATGTTCGCGAACGTAGAGCACGGGAAACCTGCCCACCCCTTGTTCGACAAAATAGAGGTTATGTTTTACCTGTCACGCGTACTTATTCTCCTCGGTGAGCTTCGTCGTACTCCGTGCAACCTCGACGCCCTTCTCGGCGACACAGATGAACATTATCCCTTGAGCCAACACTCGGTTAATATTTTCTCGTCGACACACCGAACACTAATTTGCCACACTGATACGTAATTCACAAAATTGTACCCGGATAGATACTCTCCACTCATGTAATCACAGAAGGGCACTCGCGAACGCGTCCTCCGACTCGGAGCGACGACCATTCGTCGATGACTGACCCAGACTGTGATTCAGCACGCCGGAGAGAGCCGTCAGGTCGTTCGGCGGCGGCGTAAACGTACGAACGCCATCGGAGACCGACGAGCGTAGTCGAACTTGCGCGGACGCGCACGAACGAATAGAACAAGCATGCGCCCGTCGAATGCTTGTCCGATACCACGCTGCCATCGTGGTCGAGGGGTGTCGCGTGACCATCGAGTCGCGGAATACTATATGTACACTGGCACGAAGGCTATTGCCGTTATCTTTTTTTCTTTCTCGATCGTGAGATTTACCATAGCGCCCATACCATAGCCCATAAGGAGGCACCACCGGAGGAACGAGACCGCGATTCGTTCGCCTCCCTTCACTCTCGATCTTCCTCTCGAGCGTGAACTCCGTTCTCCATTATTCCATCGTGAATAGCAATGAACCAGATAGGAGCAAGAAATATTTCCGTAACGAGAGTAGCAACAGTAGCGATCTAGCGTGACGGGGTTTCACCGAAAGCGAGAGCACGTTAACCGTCGTGCTTTCTTCCTAATAGGCGCGATGCGCGTTCTCACGTATTTTTCCGTCACTCCTGCCGGGGCGAGAGAAAGCTCGCAGCCGAGGCTTCGATGGAATGCATACCGTAGGCAGTAATCCGCCCGCGCTCTCCCGTTCGCGAGTCTCGTTTCGACTTGACGAGGAGGATACGCGTAAATATACTCGTACCCAAGAGTACCCGCGAACCGATACATCCCGATCCAGCGAACGCGATCGAGCACAGTTTGCATACGTATGCACGTACGAGCTGGCCTATTGCATCGTTCACCCAGCGAGAGCTGCTCTCCTTTGCAGATCGAGGTGTTACGCGATACGTGCGAGTAACGCGATACATCCTTCGACACGAAGAAGCGTATACCGGACCGGCCAACGTCCTTCCCCTGGACATCGAGGAACTCCGTCGAGCCGCTCGCGCGTGAACCGCGGTGAATATCGCTTTTCGTCGAGTTTTCCTTCCTCCGGTTGTCTCGCTCTTTACTCATTCATCTTTCACCCCGTATACGTATCAACAGAGAATTTACGTTAACCCGGCAGCAATCGATTCGCAGCTGCACGACACGAGAGATCCCTTCGATACGCAACACCTCGCCTGGAGACCGGCCATTTTACATATCAGGGCTATTAATTTATACCCTCGAAACGAATACCGTCGAATTATCTGGGTAAATGAACCAGTGAAATTAATCGAGTTTATTGACCACGCGAGCCGGCCAGTGGCTGGCCATTACCAAACAGAGAGCTAGTAATTTTGTTTATCTATCGTCGAAAATTTATGTAGGCCGCGGCAAGCAATAAATAGGCGTACACGACTCAAAAACGTAATCGCGACAGCTACACGCCATTTAAACGTGATCGCGGGTGGGAACGTAGCGGTGTAATTCCGAGCTTACTTCTCATTTATCGACCACGCGTTTCCTTTTTGATACGGCGCAGACAGACAGCGCCGACGCGCATCGTCGTCACCGAACAGCGTCGTCGAGCATATTCCAAGTGTACCATTATCATAACATCCGTTGTGGTCGTTGCGGCTGATAAGATACGATAGGCGTATGCCGCCTACACTCGAACGCCTCGACGAGAGCTGGACCATTCCTCCTCTCGCTCTGCCTACCATCTTATTTATTTGCAACGCAGCGAAACTTTTCTCCGATTATTTATCGGGAAAAAGTCGCGACAGTTTAAAATACGGTGCACGCGTACATATTCCGGCCGTGCCAGAGAATATGCATGATTCGGAGCAATTAAGAATTCATGAGACGAGACGGGTATCCACTGGTATAAACTCCACGGTTTCAAATTCAACCAAACAGCCATCGACTTCGTTATTTAACACGTCTCGCGCCGGCAGACGTAAAACTTTCATGTAAACGCGAAGGAGGACAAAAACGTCTGGCATTCGGCACAACTGTTATTTTTCACCAGCCGAATACTTCAGCGTGACTTTCTCGGCAGAATTTGAAATCCCCTCGATACAGGACGCGGAAAGCCGGCAGAAGGCTGCGCGTAATCGCGCGAAGGATGCGAGAAAGAGCTGGAGCCGACGTATGAATCGGCGGAGACAGCGGCGAAAGGGTGAAAAAATTTCAGCCCCCGGTCAATAGCGGGGCACCGAAATGGCTCGTTTTAAAGTGTCCAAGGAGCTTTATGCACGTTTCACGTGAGCCTACCTGTATCACGGATCAAAGAGAGCTTGGCTGGAAGAGCGGAGGTTGGCCGGCGAAAGAGAAAGGAGACCGTAAACGAGACAAAGAAAGAGCCCGGCCACTGCAGGATAGGTAAGAGAGATACGGTCGTTGGCCGGTTCGGGCAAGGCTGCTGGCAAGGAGAACCAGGGCTGTAGTTGCAAATAAAACAGACGGGTGCTCCTCTCTCTCTCCATCGACACCGGTGTAATAACGGAGTGGCATCGATAAAATATACGCGAGTACTTTACTCGTTCGCTAGTAGCCAGGTGATATATACGCGAAATAAAACGGCTCGTTTCCTCGTTGTTTGCGATAAAAATTCTTCCGTTGCGCAAGCCACAGTTCGAGCGGGTAGAAAAAGCCCGGGAATAATAATAACGAAGGTAACGGACGACATTAATTTCTGTTTAATTGTTACGCGCGTAACCAGGGGAGAGAGGTTTAAAAGGCATCAGCCGGTAGTAATAACACCGCGATTAGGCTGCTCGAGTGTTAAACGGCGGATAGAACGAGATGAAACGCGTAATTAAGTTATACACGTCGAGAGTGCGCGTATCCGTAGATACGTGTTCCTAAGCGGAGATACGAAATTGGAGCGCGTTTGGGCTGGCGCAGCGAAACTACAAAGGGAAGAGAAAAAAAAAATAATAAAACGAAACGACCGTTCCACGGTATTAATCGTACTGATCGTAGTTAACTGGCTCGAATCGATTTATTATCGAACCGTTCGAGCGGCATTCCTCGTGATTTGCTTTGCGTTCAAAGTTCGATCGATGTAAAAGGAACGCGATGATCGAGGAGATGCGGAGGACGGGGAGAAATAGGACAAACAAGATGATACGGCTTTCAAAATGACAGTGCTCGCGCGGTAGAAACACGTTCTCAGATCGGAGAAAAGCAAGCTTTGTAAGGTAAAGAGGAAAAGAGCAATACCCCGTTCCGACAGACATATGGCAAAAGGTATTACAGCCCTGAGTACAACTCGAGCTCGTAGCCGTTTCGCCATATAATTCTGAGACGCGTAATTCTCTGTTCGGTCCTCGCTACGTAAGTATCCCGTGCGCCGAAGAGTATCGGTACAAAGGAACTCCAAGGACAAAAGGATAGTTCGCGCTGTACCTTGACACGAGATATACCTATACGGAATCCTTTCCTTAAATCCGAGCCTGGAATTGCTACGAGCTCGAATTCCTCGGCTTGGGTAGTGTTAAGGTTGGGTAGTGGTAAAATAAAACGCGTCGCCGTACCTACCTAACTTACAAAGCGTTAGGGAACGGCGGAGAGAAAAAGAGACAGAGACGGACAGCGAGAGAGAGAGAGAGAGAGAGAGAGAGAGAGAGAGAGAACGAGAGGGAGAGAGGAAAACCGACGACGAGAAGAGGGGTGGTTGGCGGTGGAGAATATAAATCGATAAACGCGTCCTACTGTGCGGCCGTTGCGCGGAGGTTCAATTAATGGAATAATAATGTAGACTACGGTGGAGCCGTGGAGAAGGAGTTCCGTTACAAGATATCGGCTTGGAATTTAGCAAACAACAATTATCTCCGTTCACTCGTCCGTAACTTTCTCGTTGTCGCGGCGTTGTCTCCTACCTCCGGTAACTAATTCTCATATCACAGATGGTACACCGGTTAAAACTTCGTCCCCGGGTGCCCCCGCATCTCGGGTCCAGACAGAGAAGTTCATTCGGGCTTGACTTTCAACGATAGCAATACCACCACCGCCGCCGCCGCCGCCGCCAGCAGAGAGAGGGCATTCTGAAACTTAGACAAACGGTGACCGACCCAGAAGCGAACTAGTTGAGTCAACTGACCTAGAAACATCGAGGAACAGGGACCCCCTCGTTGAAATACCCGGAGCACCGATGGCCAGGGCAAGGCTCGACGCCGCGCCGATTCCCACTGGCTTTTGTCCATCAAGAGATGGAATTCAGTTAGCAAGATTGCTCCACGCTGACCGTTCGATTTCCTCTACCGGAAATTGAGAAGAATTTCGAGTCGATAACGAGGTCGAGCACTGCCCGACGTTCTCCGCCCACCTCCGCAGCTCTGGGCCGAGCCGGGAAAGGCCATCGTAAAAATTGATATCTTTTGCCAGAGATTACTACAGAAAAGGAAGAAAAGAGAGAGAGAGAGGGGGGGGAGAACACGACTCGTACTTATTAAGAGAGCATCGAGCAGAGATCACGGAGAATTATGCGACCAGATATGAAATAGGAGTCTGACGAGGACGAGTAGCGAGGTAATGAAAGAAATTCGCGAGACGTGTTCGGGAGAAACGAATGGTAAAGCAAGAATTAAAAAAGAAAAACTAAGAAAAAAGAATCTGAAGAGATTCCTCGTATCTGAAAAGGTATCGTCGGGGAAGTTCAATAACTCGCGTCTCGTTCGGGCTAATCTAATAATTTCGATCAACGACATGCCTCGAAATCGCATCAGGGGCATGAATAAGAAAAGAGGAGGCGACGTTCGATTCTAAAACGAGGCATCCACTCGTGACGAAAGATCCTAGGCAAGTCGAGAGCCGCGCGCATCTGTTCGGTGCGCAAGGTTGAATTAAAAATAATTACTGCACGCCGTGAAACGAACCGATAACAGTTCGATTACGATCCCAGAAACGATGCTGGGGCCCGGGCAACGGGCCCCCCCTTTCGCATCGCGCGTTTCCATTATCGAAATCTTTAATCTAGATCGGAGCGCACTCGCTCTTTCTCGAATTACCGAGGCCCGATCTCATCTTTACACCCTCCGAGCATTCCGTTCCTGCGATTTAACCCCCGATAAATTCAGCTTGTTATAAACTCGCTTGCCCCGTCAGGGGAAAAAGTAAAAATGTCAATGTAAAAGAACCGAAAGAGCAGAAAGTAATCCCCTCGATTCCAACGCTCGGAATAATGACGCGGGCGTGCGTGCACTCCTCGGTGAACGCGATTTATAAAATATCGTCTACGAGCGGCGAAGCCCCGTTTGTACAAAAGATAAAAGAATCCTTTGTGTACGCTTAACTCTTGGTCGCTGTGCGATTACGTTTTCGCGCATCTTGTACAACGCTATCTCGATAATAAACATTTCAACGTATCTACCTACATACTTCTTACCGTCTATCGCCTTCGTCCGATCGAAAATAAAAAACACTGCTCGAACTCGGTGGTTCGCGTTCCCATATTTAAATTCCCGCAAGAAATAGCTACACGCGCGTAATTGCCAGAACGACTACGAGCGAAATCGATGAATCGAAAGGCGAAAGCAACGTTACGTTCCGATTGACGATACCATAAAATCGAAACGGCAAAAAGCGTGGATGCGACACGCCCAAGAAAGATTTCCCTCGCGCGGCGAAATGAAAGCGACGTACCACCTGCCAGTGGACCGCCGGAATCGTGTCTCCGTCGTCCGATACAAACGGTTACGATTTCGAAATTCGTAGTTTTCCGCGTGCGCTCCGCAGCCCTGGATTTTCTTCACGCGTGTAATGAAACCGCGGCCTCCTGTCGCCGCGTTCAAACAGCCGTTTCTCTTTCGCAATTTACCCAGGCCGCACTAAAATCGAGCGAACAGCCTCTTCGACGTAACGAGGCTGGCCTCGCGGAAACTTTCGTCCGCACGCCATCCTCGAACATGAATCAAGAGCTGGATGGCTCGTATGACCGTAGAAAATTTTACAAGATTCTTTTACGTCCCGTTCGACCGCTTCTATTGGCAGTTTCGGAGAGCTAATTCGCGCGGAATGTCACCGTTCCGAGTTAATTAAGGGGTTACGTAAACAGTAAAGGAACGCGTTATCGAGAGACAGAGCTGAATGATAAATGTTACCTTTTGCCGTTGGGAATTTACGCGACTTTGTAAGGGTTCGAAGGGGATTAGAAAAGTTGAGCGGAATTTCTCAGAGCGTACGACATTTTCCAGCGGGTGTCACTTTGATGTATCCACTCGTGATTTCACGGTACTATTTTAGGTATGCACACTTTCCTGTCACGCGTTTTGATGTAGTACGTCGCGTAAATTTAATATGCCTGTTACAACGTACTGAAATTATCGGATATTCTACATCGTGTTACACAGCGCATACGTAGCGCGATAATTTCAGTTCTATAAATCGTTTCCACGATAATATTAATGTATGCTGCAATAAAATTGATTTATTCCCGTCTAAGGCCGTCTGAAATATTCAGTCGCATTATTTGCAACGACGTCTCTATAAGTTGTCACACGTCAACGTCACTGTCGTACGTCTACGAGACAACTCCGTTGTTGTTACATCCTAGTTACATAATATTTCCCACGTACCTTCTCGAACGTTTGTTCGGAAATTCCTGCCGCGCTCCCCCTCCTGCGGATACTTACAAGTGAAGACGTGAATTAAAAGGGAAAGAGAATTACGAGCGTCGCATCGAAACCTGTGCGCGATTTCACGCGAAACTGGTGGAACGTGTATCCATCGATACTCGAAGGTTTATGCGAAGCAAACGATAGTCGTCTGCGCGCACGATGCGTGTGACGATTACTAAGCGATCTCATTATATGCGCGGCACGTACTCCGCGAGAAATTGTCCCAGCGAGGAAAGAAACGCGACACTGTTACACGGATCGCGGAAATAGTTAATAGACCACGCCTGGAACGTGGTACCATACTTTTCGCCGCTCCTCGGGGGGAACCGAATCGCGAGGCCGGCGAACTGGACCGCGAATGGTAACGATTTTAAAACTGGTTTCAACCGACTCTCTCGACTATCGAATTTTCCCATCGGCTCGACACTTTAGACCGCAAAAAACCAACCGGGAAGACGTCTAAATTTGTCGACGAGTCCATCGTACGCTTTTTACAAGAGGACGTACAAGCCGTACGTGATCGTTCGTTATTAATCAATTCGCTTTCCTTTCCCTCTTAATCAGAATCGAATGGCAAAGCAGAAGGCTTTCCCGGCGAATCAATGGTTTTGCATTTAATCCACGTAAATAAGTCGTAACGGCGGAATGATCGATAGTTTGGTTGGTCGTGCCTCCACGGCCAGACACGATGCGACGTTACTGTGTCACCGTGCATCGATACGGAATGTGGTAGAGGAAACGCGTTTTGAGAATCAGCGAGACTCTTACTTTCACCGCCATGAATCAGACTTTTAGCGGAAACTTTTGGCCCCTCGCCAAGAACCATTGGCCGGACTTCCACGCTTTGGTGGAAGTAGTACAGGTGTTATCGTCTCGACGGTTCCACGACCTTTCCGTTGTGCTCGATACAAGAAAACAAGCGACTCTCTGCTAGCCAGCGTTACGCTAATGTCGCTCCCGTGCTAACACGTGGTCCCGCCCCGCGCAATCGACGTTGAAAGGGTTCGCGGAAACAGCGGAGGAAAGTCGCGGGATTCGCGATTTCGCTGCGAAACGTCAAGAAAAATGTGAAACGCATTACCGTGCGCGGGCAGAGTCTAGCAAACAGCTGAATTTCCGCAAGCTCGTTAACTCTCAACCATTCGGAATAATTACCGTCGCTGGTTTCTTTTCCGCAATTTTCCTCCCGATATTACTCCTCTTCTCTCCTTCTCTCTCTTTCTCACTCTCTCTTTCTCTCTCTCTCTATTGGTCCATTTATTTCCCTGCCCTTTAATTTTATCCCCCTTTTTTTGTTGGGGGCAAACGAATTTCGGAACCAAACGAACGGTACAGTTTACGAAACCGTAAGGACCGCGAAGTTCGTTCACGGAATCGGTCACAGTCAATCTTCCGTGGTCGTTTTTCGAAAAGGAATGCCAGACGCGACGTGATTTATTGCCGGGAGAACCGGTGAACGGACGTGACGACGGAAGAGTGTACACTACGACCTGTAATTATCCTCTCGCGGAGCCAGGAATGAATTACACACATACACACACACGGGTGTAAAAAAGACGTAATTACGGTCGTCGAGTTTCGGCGGTATTTCGTACAATGTTACGCCGGTGGATCCACCACGCATCTTCGCCGGCGGTTTATTTTCGTGGATCGAGAAACCGTTTGAAAATTTCCCAGACGACACCCTCGGCCTCTTCCCTTCGTTTCGCGGGCAACGCGTGTTCCGAGAAGCCGAAAAACGCCGCGGTTCACATTTTCGCCACTGAAATAGAACTTGACGCGTCCCTTAAAAACTCGTATCGATCTTCCTTAGCGTGTTCCGACCGGGATTTAAAGTTCGCCGAGGGTCGCGCGACAGAGAATATTCCTTCTCGTTCGATAAATTATTCCGCTCGCCTTGGGCGGCAGCCGCGGGGAAATTCAAGCGAGTCGCTTAAGTGGAAAACCGTTCGATCGCCGGAACAATAAATTGCGATACGCCGAAACGAGCAATCGATACAATTTCCGTGTTCGACTCGCTGCTCCGCCGGTCTATAGAAGGTGACTCGACGATTCGTTTCAGACGAATGAACGGATATATCGTAGTTCTGCGCTCGAGGTACTTAAGCTATCTTGACGCAAGAGTCGCGTAAGAATTGGATAGCAAACGATGAGAGTCGCGGGAAATTACAATGCCGCCTTCTGTTCGAGAAGTGAACTTTATAGAAGACGAAAGAGTATAACGTGGTGCGCGTACTGTTGAAATTAATTAAGCTTCGATGAAAGAATAACTCGATGTATTTCTACCTTCGTAAAAATGTCTGAGGAGGACATAATAAAAATGGACTGGTCAGTATCTAGACAATAGAAGAAAATAGGAGAAAAGTATCATTTGCTATGTACGAGAATCCCGAGGTATCGCCAATTTTACGACTTAATAGATGTAGACAACGCTATCGCGATATAAATCGCAATAAGGGAAAAAGCATACACGGGGTAGAATAGAAACGAACGGAACAGCTAACGGACAACCGGTGCCTTCGCCAGGTACGTCCGCCAAGGTGGGAGATTGAAAAAGTTCGGAAAAGCCAGCTGTTTGGAAAAGGTTGGGGGCTGCGGACGAGTGAAAGGGAGGGTGGAATCGGGGAAAGGTAGAGTTTTACCTTTTTGCCCACGCGGGGCAGCAGTTTGCCTCGCGTGTCCCTCGGCAGCGCGTACGACAATGAGGAATCAATAGTCGCGACAGGAAACGCCCTGTATATGTATACGCGTTCGTTTCCCCCTGTTTATCCGTAATTCGTTGCGCTCGACGAGACAGACAGCTTCGACAGATTCGTATCTGCCTCTGCTCGGATTGATAATTTCGCGGCGGCGAAGAAAGCGAATTTCCGCGGCGGAATTTCGCCCCGTCCCACGGCGTCTGCTACCCTTCTCTAGCTTCGCGGGACGGTGCGAGGGGTGAAGCGTACCCGGAGAGAACGGCACGCGAAATGGACCGAAAGAAAACAACGGCAAAAATGTGGAGCATGGGTATCGAAGGGCGGATATAATAATACGGTGGCGTGGGATATTTTAAATAAAAGTTTTGCATATCTCGCGTTCTGGAACGACGGGAACGGGGCGGTCGGAATAACCGATCTTTTGTGAGGCGAGCGCCGGATAAAATACAGCGAGGCATTCAGGAACCGGGAAGAATTGCGAGAGGAAAGATCTCTAGGTCCCATAAAAGAGGATCATTCAACCAACTATCGCGCACACCGCGATTACTCGCTACTAAAATCTATTCGATCCTTTTTATCCGTGGCTTGAATACTCTCTCCTCCCGATGAAAGATTCGTTCCCCGCGTTCCACGCCGCGATTTCGCCCGGCTCCCATACGTTTCCGACGGTATAAGCCGGTGAACAAATCTTCCACCCTGGCTGAAGTAAGACAATCAATTCATCGCGCGCCCGGCGGATCGCGATTTTTCAAATGGGCACGCTTCGGGTTTTAAACGCTTGAGAAATCTCCGATCTCTTCGCGACTCTGTTCTAAACAAGGACAAATTGATAACCGATGGTAATTCTATCCGGAGAAAAACTAGATAACTGGAAACGCGTTTAATAACGAATGCCGTTGAAATGCCACTTCTCGCGTTGCATCCATATACGATCTTCGTAAACGAGGCGTTATCTCTTTTTGCGCCGGCAACTATGAATCTTTCATGATGTTTAAGTTCCCTAAGTTTATTACGTAAGTAAAAGAAAAAGTGGAAGAAAACCGGCGATATAAGAAATTGACATCGCGCAAGTCACTCTCGCCACGAGGACGAAAAAGCGAGCGAACGGCTAGGAAGAAAGTAAAAAAAGAGGACGCGCTTTCGCCATAGAAAACGTTATCAGATGCACACGGCGATCCAGTTTTTAATCGCGTCTCCTAATTGATTTTTAATCAAGATTCACGACCCGAGAAACGTCTTAATAAACGCGAAGAAGGAAGATGGCAAAAAGGAAGCTGCGTGATAAATGAATGTCGTTGGATACCTAACCGTTATCAGGATCGATACGAGGACGGTAAACCGATGAACGTAAGTCCCATCGAGTGGAGAATACAGCCGCAACCGCTGGAACGTCATAAACTTAATAAAACCGACTATAAAAGTCGAACGATCCGGCTGTTATGACGAAACTCGTAACGGTGCAATTAAAAGCGCGGAGACGATACGAACCCAAAAATTGGGCGTGATTTACGACAGTTTCGCGGTTGCGCCGCTTTACTACGTCGGATCACCGAACTCACGGGCTAAAACATCCGAACGTGTCCATTCGATTTACAATTGCCCTTAATTACCAATCTATCTCACGTTTCATGAAATCGAAGAGCCAATAAATTGTTGTAACCGATGAATTATTCATGGGCTTAAAGAGCCTGTTAATTGGAGAACAAAAAGGTAGACGAAACTCCGTTCTAAAATATTAAATAACAGCAGACGCTCGCCGCTAATTAAACCGAACCGTCTAAACGCGTGAAACGTAATGAATCAAAGATACAATTCTTATCCTTGTGTACCAGCGTTTCATTAATCGTAACCGTCGCTGGTAATTGTACGCGTACGTACGAATGATACCACGGGAAAGAGAAAAAGAAAGCGAATTGCTTCGCTTGCGTTTGCTCCCTCTTCGTCAGCCGCGCTATCGCGCCGGTCGTTTATCACAGATCACTTGCGCGGCTCGCGGAACCGACAGTGATAAAGACATCTTGTTATTACGATTGTTTTAACCACCTTCGCGATTCGACGTATCGCGCAACGCGTGTTTACAAGAGTCGGGAAGTTCCCCCCGTTCGTTGAAATGGAAAGTTAGGGAACGTACGGATGAAGGATCGTGGGATCCGCTAATGGTGGAAGACAGGGATATGGCAAGAACTTCGCTTTCGATCCGCGAATCGTTCTGTCGATGAAACGACGCCCATCGAACCCGGGTCCTTTTTATTCCATCGGCGGATTTTCGACTATTCCGCGTCCCACCCGTCGATCGCGCTGAAATAGGATTTCAAAAGGAAGGGTGACGCGTGCACGAGCAGAAATTCTATTTTGCTTTTAACCGATAATTGGCCTGATAATTGATTTAATAACCGCTCTCGGTAAGCGGCACGAATGTTATAAAATGCTGGACTTAAAAGCGAAATGGAGCGTTAAAACCTTTCATCGATTCCGTCATGTTCGCATACTAATGGCACGCATCAAAGACGCGATTTTATACATCATTTCCGTGCACGTCACACGGGCGACCGTTGTTGCAGTGAACCCGGCAGCAATGAAAGCGTCAATCAAACCTCGTTAATCTTTCTATTCCTTCTTTCCTGCGCTGGCCCTGGGCACCGTGAATTCCCTATTGATCCGAAACCTGCCATTAATATTAAATAAGCAGCTTATTGTCGGCCTTTGATACCATTTATTATACACTACAATACTCATTATTCATTTATCTCCGCGTAGTATCTCGCGTTTCACGATTCGTACCGGATTTTAATCGAATACGATCTACGCCAATCTTTTCCTACTGCTACGCTCTCTCTTTCTGTTTACGTGGAAATCTATTCATCGCGCATCAGATAGAATGTTAACTACGAATATTTATTACCCCGTGGCCCAGTAAAATCTCAACGAACACGTGTTTCAAAAGAATCATGGCCGAGGATGCCGCTGCAACGCTCGCAGGATTTAAAGATGCAGAAATGGCCGGGGAAAGAAGACTCGAATGGGGGGTTTCTTTGGTAATTTCGAGCTGATTTGAGCCAGCTGCCTCGTGTTCCGAGTAAAGGTCCCGAATGGCGAAAGAAGGACAAGGGATCGCGATGAGAAATGACTGAGAAGAGGAGAGAGGGAACGGGCCGAAAAGCCCTTCGAGAAGAAATGAAGTCGTCGCTGATAAAGCAAAAACTAGGGCAGGATGCGTAGGGACAAAAAGCAAGAAACAAGGAGAATCTTGCTCGTAACGTGTCAACGGGCGGAGTAATAAATTGAAACTATTTGAACCGACGATGACCGTATCCGATACGACGGCGCAACGAAACGAACGACGATTTGACCGGTTCATGTGCGAGGTCTTTCATCGCGATAATTAATCGAGCTGGAGCATCGCGTCGTCCCGCCGTTAATTAACGATATTCCAGTTATTTCTTTTTAAATCGCCAAATCTCGCGTATTATAAAGCTCGCGTTCCCCGTCCGATTTCAATCGGCCAGGCCGAGGGAAGTTTCTCCCGCTGATTAAAATTCGCTTTCTCAGCGGTGCTGTTCGCTGACCGTTTCATCGAACGTTCGATTGAAACCCCGCATCGTTTCACGGGTGGATCGCGAAGGAGAGGTAAGAGGGAGACGTGGAAAAATCCAAGCAAAAACAGAGGAACACCGAGGATCCGCGAGGAGCGAATCGCAGAGGTGAACGCACGATTCTCTTTTGAAACGTTCAAACCGAACGTAACGAGAATATATCATTAAAACGCGGCGGAGCTAGATAAAACGGTGCAAATTAAAAATCGGATTCCTACGCCGGGGCTATCCAGTATTTAATTCCCGGTAAATAAAGGAACGGCCAACCTGCGGAGCGGCGTGGCGCCGGTGCAATTAAATAAAATGTCGATTTTTCCGAGCGGAGGAAAAAGCCGCGCGCGTGCCAAAGCTTGCTTTAACCGTGAAAGCCACCAAATACCTGAATGCCCGTGCCCCGGCGTGTACATAATTTTTTACCCCGTTCAACCGCGTTCATCCGTTCAACATTATGAATTACGAATATTGCGCGAGCGCCTAGTGTAACCGTGTACAACGTGATCGCACCGACAACCGTATTTCACTTCGTTATACACAGAGGAAAATAGAGAAAACGGAGAAAGGCTAGAGGCGGGGAGCGAGAGGGCAAAAATAAATAACAGAACATTTTTTTAGCGAACGAGGAACCGTTGGACACGCGTGGTGGTACCGTTTGCCAACTACACGCGTACAAACGACCAACGCGTACCTTATGCACGCTGGAGCAAAGGCTCGTCTCGCAATGGGACAAATTTCAATCGAACTTCTATCAATCAACTCGCGATAAATGTGCCAGTGTTCGTTGGCGTTCGATGCTCCAGGCCCGATTAGATGTACCGGCCGACGAGTTTAGAGAAATTAATTAAACGTACCATGCTAGAATTGTGCGATTCGGAGAGTAATCCCTCGGAGTGGAGTCGCATTATCGGGGAACATCGGCTGAGTGCGATCGATGCAACCATCGGTTGGTACCGGGCTTAATTAATTTTAATAACCGCGCGTCATCTTTTAATTATATCGAAACACTTGAAACGGCTACGGAAGATCGATACGCATCGCCTGCTTACGTACTTACACGTGATACACGTTCCACCGCGAGAATATAGTATTATAGATATCCCGATTGTAATTTATTCCAACTATGAGAATAAATAGTTGGCGGGTTCGACTGATCACGTCGTTCGAGTTGATCGCGATCGGAATGCTCGCGCCAGTGGCGTACAAATGCACTCCGCGCGACCTACGGCCCACGATTAATACCCCCGGTACGAGCAACGAGTAAACTATTTCGCAGAGAAAGATTAACGACACGGGGGAGGTAGGGTACGAAAATGAGCTCCGAACGGTGATTCCGCCCCGTTCTAGATTACATCCGAATATAAACGACCCCGACAGATTACCCGGGGCCTGATTCCGCGCGTCGATTCTGTTCATTAAACTAAACAGAATTATTAGGATCGCGGACGCGACGTATCACGGTGTCAACGGCAGAC
Organism: Xylocopa sonorina; assembly: GCF_050948175.1. Lineage (NCBI taxonomy): Eukaryota > Metazoa > Arthropoda > Insecta > Hymenoptera > Apidae > Xylocopa > Xylocopa sonorina. The sequence continues at coordinate 4,985,345 of NC_135197.1, read as the reverse complement.
GTAACGCGAGCCTCCTCGTTAAGCGAGCACGTCGCGTCCAACGACGCCCCGTTCCCGTTGATTGAATTCGTTAATTTTGCAAGGCGAGACACCGCGGGCACGCCCGCTGCGAATTTTCGGTCCACGCCCGTCGTTTATCGTCGTTGCACGCTGGATACGGAGCCACCGCTCCTACCCGGCCGGTGTAACGCTGAAAACGAGGCTTAACGCGCGCCAGGGGATCGAACCCCTGCCAACGCACACCCTGAAGGGGTTTCCAACCCCTTTTCATGCGAGGAGATAGCGGTGACCCCCGCCATCTCGCACCCCTCTACCCCCGGCGTGCCGAGTATGTACTCCCGGCAAACTTCACCTGAATCATCCAATTCACCGGGGCTCTTCAAGAAGAGATTAACGCGCCAGCTCGCGGCGCCCGGACAAAGAAAAAAGGAGCGCATCGGGCGCAAAGAAGCCGGCAAATCCAGATCTCGCCTCGTAATTGCTCTATTCAGGACACAGGACCTTTCAGAGGCACGAACCGGCGAAGATAGACCGTGATCATTGCTGGCGCCCTCGGTAAATGTCTCGGATGAAGATCTCGTACGGACCCGGAGTCCTTCAACCTTGATAACCTTCGGTGGTATCCGCTTGGGGAGAGCACGGTTTCGATTTTAACTCCGTTAGCGAACAAATTTTTATCCGACTTCGTTTCGCTTTCGAACGAAACACGAACTTCTACTCGCGACGACGGTCTTCAACTACAGAATTTGATGAAATGTTCTAATTACGCTATTTAAATTCACGCAGGGGGATACACGTTCAGTTAAATAGGTTAACTAGAAGAATTAGCCTCGCGAGGATGAAAGGAGGTCGAGCGCGGAAATCGACTCGGGCGAAAATTTGAAAGGGAGAAGAGAAAAGACGGAAATGATCGCGAGAAACCATCAGCCAGGAAGTAGTAAAGTATCGATCACGATTCAATAGACAGATTGATTCGAGCAATATAGACGGAGATTTAATTCAATATCGTCCTTCGAAAGGAGTCACCTCGTTTCCTCCGCTCGGATAGACCTATCCTCTCGCGAGTCGCCGACTATCCCAGTCATCGAGATGCAACAGTCTCTTCTTCCTCTTTTCCCATCGCGACCGGCGTAATTTAACAGCGCGTCGCAGGGATAAAGAGGTAAATATCCCGGCGACGGTGCCTGTTAACCCCGCAGCCCGATTTTATGACGTTCACCATTCATTATGCTAATGGTCCCCGAGCTTAGATAATGAAGAGCCACTGCGGATGTAGTAGTCCATGGAGCAACGCAGAGGACGAGGAGGGGTGCGTTAAAAAAGGGCTTACGACTTTCGCGTGCGAACTATCGCGATATTTATGTGTCATTGTCGGCTGTTTACGACATGGTCATCGTGCGCGCCAGGCGTTGCACTCTCGACCAGTCGCGCGATAAAATCGTAAGACCATCGGGAACTAATCCTTCGGCCGGCCGTGTGAAGCACGCGTTTAACGAACTCACCCCGTCCGTTCGCGCTAATCGAACGGCATCTTTATTAAATTGTTCATTTAGAGGAGCAATTAGCATTCGTTTATCACCGAGTTATTCAGGGCACGGAGCCGAAGGGTACGCGTCGCGGAGGCTGTTAAGCGGGAAAGAAGGATCCAGTGAATATTTGAAATACCGAATTAACTGGCGAACCTGTTTTAAAATTTAAATGAGCCACCCTAATGTTTCCTGTCCTTATTATTTACACGTAAAATGTGCCGGACGATCGGTTTCCCTTATCTTATGTTTAATTCACGAACGCTCTATACGCTCTCGTGGTTTACTCGATCGGGGCAACTGACGTCCTCCTCGTCAGAACGCTCGCAGAATCCTGCAACGCGCAGGAAATTAATCGCCACTTGCCTAAACCTCGACTTTTCGAACGTAGATCTGCGAATCTTCGCTTAATCATAAAGAGTGTTGAACAACCCCGCCAGAGGCACGCCCTTCCACCCTTTCAGCCAGCGATCGCCGGTAACGATCTCATCGTAAATCCGTCGAAAGCTGTGCCAACAAGTTTCCCCGTTCTCGCGCGGGACAAGCACAGCATTGTCGCAGACCGAGCCTTTTTTTTGTGGGGATGAAAACGCTTGCCCCGAACGATCGGTCCGCATGAATGAGGTGCACGTAAGGGTTAGAGAGGGAGAGAGAGAGAAAGAAAAATGTGTACATGTGTCATTTGCAAGCTGCCGCCACGTGCTGCGCGCCGCTTTCCTCGGAAAATAAATAAAGTCAGGCGAGACGTCCGCCTCGGCTCGGCTCGGCGCCGCGCCGCGTCACGGATTGACGCGCGTCTACATCGGTCGAGTTGCTCGCGCGTTAGGCGGGGTACGCGGGTTCGGAACCCGTGGAGAAAAAGCCCCTTCGCCACGGAACACGCGTCAGCTGACAACTATTCTCTCTCCTTCTCTCTCTCTCTCTCTCTCTCCCTATGTCTCTTCCCTCCCTCATCCACATGCACGCACGTGAAAACGAGATTTGCTCGCACCCGCCGCCCGAACAACGTGTAAAACCAGCCCGACACGGCGACGCGTGAACCGGGATTAAGGAACTGTTCCCGAGCCGGCTTACGTTGCGATAAATTAGAAGGAAAAAAAAAATACTGACGGGGGTTACGGTAGCCAGGATGAGATTTGCGAGGGTGTTCAGAGCGAATTTATGGTGATAGGATCGAGATTTAATTGGGGTGTTTGTTCTGGGAACAAAAATCGTTAAGACGTTTCGCGTCTATCGTCGTAAAACGATTTGATCTACGCGTGCACGGTACGCGGGGACATTCGAAGGGTGGTTTTCTTCGCGCGAGTAGTAAAGTACATTGTAACAACTTTTGAAAAGAAAATCGATAATCTAATCTCTTGTTCCAACCATCGAGGCGTTATATCATATTCTCCGTAAGACAATTAACATTTTCTCCATACAATCGTTCCCGCGGAACACTTTTTAATCGGTTCAACACGGTTAATCTGAACGAACGCCCGAAATAATTACCAGCTTTCTCGCACTCTCTATTTATGAAGTTCGTCCTGACTTAATTAGTTACTGTAAACAATTACGTAAACTCCTACGTAATCTTCCTTAATACAACGGGCTGTCACGGTTACTGCACCCTCGTTTTTAACCGTATCTCGTCTGAGCTGTTTCACAGAGTCAATTAAATTTATAGACGGGCCGGGGTCCATTTAATTGCGAGCCCGGTCGGATAGTAATAAAGAAAGACGAACAATCGTGTATACCGCGGTCGGTTGGATAAAAACGATAAAAGTAACACATGTCGACGAACGTGAATTGGGATTAAGAACGCGCTAGGACAGGCTCGCGTAGCCATGCTGTGAAATAACAAAAAGGGAAGGAAGAAAGAGGAGACGGGATCCGAAACACGGTGAACAAAAGCAAACGACAAGTCGTAAAGGCCAACCGAGAGGATTTTATAGCGGAACAACAGATCTAACGACCAGATTTGTGACGTCCACAGTGCTAAATTTTTTACGCTACCGATCCTGACGGATCTCAATAGTTAATCGCTTGATCTGATTACACATGCCTCTGAATCCGACGTTGACGAAAGAGTAGCAGTCGATGTATTTTTTTCTGTACTCGCTGCACAAGTTTCGCAGCTAATTCGTCCCTGTAGCAGTCAGTAAAAAAAAAAAATGGAAAAGCAAATACATCGGGGAGTTTCTCGAATCGGAAGACACCCTTAACGGAGTTGCATATAATTACAGCCTGGCGCACGGTAGACCAGCGGTCGAGTGATCGAAATCGGTCGTTACAGGTGGAAGGTTATTACCGCGGACGTTTCACCGGAGGGATAGGCGTTTCCCGAGGAACTGGCCGCAATAAATGCGATGCGTTTATCTTTTGCTGGAAGAAAAGGAGAGCGCAAAGAGGTCGAGTGCGCGTTTCGAGCCTGGTCGGAAGTGCGCTCGTGAGAGCTGGTTGCACTTTAGCGGGAGGGGAAGGGACGGGATGCGAAAAATATTAGAAGGCGACCCCTAACAGCAGGTAGTGCTGGGAAAAGGGAACGCGCGATGTCATCGGGAAATAGCCTAGAGGTAACAAATTTTTCCGGGGACCAGAGGACGACGGTACATGGAGAGGGAAAAGTCTCTCCCTCGCGGCCACAAATGAAATCCAAACGGATCAAAAGGTCTCGGGACACGGCGCAATGATACCGGGTGCAACTTCGGAACTGTAAGTAACTCGGCGCACACCGGCAACTTCCAAGTGGAATCTATGACGAAATACTCGAGGTTCGCCTCCCGTTGCCTCCGTTTTCTCCATTTTAGAGGGAAAACATTTCAACGCGAGCTCGTATCTCATCCGCCCTCGCGGTAGATCACTGTTCCACAAGATTTCCTATCTGTTCTGAAAACGTAAAGAAAACTTGAATAATATCTTTCTCTCTCGCCACTTTTTCCCTCCTTCCGCTTCGTTTTCTACCGCGAACGACGTACACGGGAAAAGGGGATCCTCTAAACAAGAACGAGTACGTTCAAACGAGCCTCGTACCCGGGAATATCGAATGCCTACGCCGCGTTTAATCATTGGAACGCGATTCAGCTCCAGTCGATCGTAGCCGCGCGTAAAATTAATCGAGATGATTTCCTTTTCGTCCGATGCTGCGCGCATCGATCGGCAGATAACGCAGAATCGTCGTGCTTTTTAACTTTCATTTCGAAACGGACACGCAGCTGTCGCCGTGGACAAAGCGGCGTTTCATGGCTCTCGTTCGTTCCTCCCCTTGTGTTTTCGCTCGCGCGTTCACGGATCGCGTCGAATCGCCATCGACGGGATGGGCCACGACGTCGATGATTATGCTCCTAGCCGTTCGTGAACCTGGCACGTGCGAGTCAACGAACTTTTCGAAGGCAATTTTCGAAACGAAAAAGAAAATGGAAAAAGAATAAAACGTAAAAGCGAAAGGCAGGCTGTGGTGGCTGCCGCGAACCCCTCAATTATAACGTAATTGAAGGGTTGCGACAGGCTCCGGTTAATAGAAGAAAGGAGACAAACACGCGATCTATCGCATCCTTTTTCCCTCGTTCGGATGAGTTATATCGCGATCGAGAGGTGGAATCGCAATCTCGTGCACCATTAACTTTCAACTTTCCGTTCCGAAAAACCTCGCGGTGAAATGAGGAAGGGAAGGTAAATCAATGAACGCGGTCCGATGATTTATCAAGCCGAGCATACCTCTACGGAACGACGGAAAAATAAGAGAAATCGTACTTTAAAGTGCACGAGGAACGTAACGACTATGTAGAAAAAACGATGAGTCCTCGGATAAATAAATTACTACGTTATTAGATACGAGATATTAGCGATCCGTCTAACGACTCGACTCACCCTACCAGTAAACGGGTTAATAAAACAAACCGATCGTTGCATCTGTAACCCGCAATTTCTCAATCACGTTATAGGACGAAACTGGTCGATCGGCTAATTCCACTGGAAACATTAGTATAATTCTGCACTTGAACACGCGTACGTATCCGCGATAACTCGGAGAGTGCAAAGGGTTAAGTGCCGCGGTGCTCGCGGATTGCAATTTCGCGAAAAGAACAATGATCCCCTCCTCGTCTCGGTGTGCAGTCGACACTATCGAGACGGTCCCATCGGTGATCGGCAACGGGCCGAACCACCGCGGGATCGTGTCCTAAGGTCAACCCCCGAGATAATAAATCAGTACGCGCGTTAAGGCGATAAATCACCAGGCACGTATACCGGCGCCGCTTCCCGCGGCTCGTCCTCGCCTCGTTCCTACAATCTAGCCGCGATTAGGTACAAAGTTTCACGGAAGATGCACGACGGCCGCCGGGATACATAATCCACTTCGCCGCGGTCCAGATAGAACCGGGGAAACTTTTTCAACCGCCTCCAACGGCATAGTTTCCCGTTCGAAGTTCGATACACGCTTTTCCGTTTTGCGGTCGGAAACGAGCACACCCTCCCCCCAAACTGTGACGAAACTTGAACTACCAGGGGTAGTTCTGGGCACGCGGCTCGCGATACGCGCGATGACCGCGTTCTCGCGGCATTTTTACGCCGATGTCACGCAGGTAACGCGGATTTCGACGGCGAACCTCGCGTCGCCATCGCGTTTTTGCAATTGAAGTCGATGCCGTCGCGACGTTATTGCTCGATGGAAAGGTAAATGCACTTTGCGCGTTATCTAGAATAGAACGGTGCGCTGGTAGGTGGAATTCGCGACGAATGCTTCTGGCTGGCGTCGACTGTAAAATTGACGACGGTCGAAAATTCCATCCGATTTGATGACTACGCAAGAACGTAGCCCGGGATACGCTCGCGGTTATCAAGATCCAAGTTCGAGCAAGTTAGTTACATCGGATCAACCGCGAGGAGAGGCGAGCAGGCAAAGCGTGCTCGAGTATTTCACAATCGAACGAGCACGGAGCCAAACAACCTCGGCTCCCAGTGTGTATCGGGATCTCGAGGCAGGAAAAGAATGCTCATTAAATCCAATTACGGCAAGTTTCGTCGTTAGGATGCTGGAAAGATGCGCGCCGATAGAAGGAGAGCAGCAGAAGGGAAGAGGTAGGGGGCGAGGATTTCTACGGTTCGGCGAGTCCGTTGTATTCCTTCTTAATCGGCGGTGTACCTCTCCTTTCGAGGTGGAAAATTAAGAGGAGGGTAAAGAGAGGAGAGCCACGGGTGGGTGTACCGTAGGGACACGATGGATAATGCACAAAGGACAGGCTCGAACCAGACGAGCCGAGGAATCTCTCGATGCCAGTCGAAAAGCGGGCGATCGGCGGAGTCAAGAAATCAAGACGGGGCAACGAGAAGAAAACGAGACGGGAAAAAGTAAAAAAGTGCGAAGGATGGCTCCTTTCCTTGTTTCTTCCTCATCTCAGACACGAGAGAAGATGGTGAAGTTTGGAAAGCCCGAGGCGATCAGGAGGACCGTAGAAAAGGAGAATTCCTGTGGAAGGGGCAACGAGAAGTTCGAGAAGAGCTACAGGCGGGCAAGGAAGGCCCCGAGAGGACGACGGACAACGAGAAGAAAGAAAAGGAGACAGGATGGAGGAGAAGAGAAACTGCGGGAGGGGAAAGGACGAAGGAAAGGGACGAGTAAATCGGAAGAGTGGGCGTACCGAGGTATACCGACGGCCATCGAAGGGAATACGAGAGGTGGTGGTTTTGTTGAAGGAAAACCGGAAAACATTTATGGTAAAGAAATGGGTCAGCGCAAAATGATGACATCCTGGAGGGTAGAGGTTTTACGAGAGATTTGAATGCAAAATCGAGAATACGATAACTCCGCTCGGAGCGCTTGCTAATGCAAATGGATTAGCGTGTTACCTAATGGCGTGCGACTCGTTTCTCAACCTTTTCGGTACGGTATGCTTCGAGACACGCCTTTCTTGTCTCTCGTGCCGGTTTTAGCACGAAGTTCCGTCACACGTTAAACGATTCACCTCTTGCATTACTGGATGGCAAGCCAAGCAAAAGGGTCCGTAATTTGCAAATTCTATCCGCATTATACTACCACATTATGCGTGGAAGTTGAATACATTTCGCGACCGCCGCACGGAACTACGGTGAATCGCGCTCGAAAAACAAAAGGCGAGGAATACCAATTCCCACCAGGAAGATTCGCGCAGTTTGTTTAAAAACTCCGAGCCTCCTGGAATGTTTCGTACGTGATCGAATCGGCGAACTTTCGTCGTTCCGCGAGCATAAATCATGCAAGAGTATCGAAGATCTTTAAAGCGCGCGGAGAAACAACGAATGTCGAGCTGCCGTTGCATATCGAATACAGCGGGGCGTTGAGTGAAATCTGCCGGAACCAGCCAACGATTACGTGTATCCGACGCACGATCAAGACGTACCATTGTTTCGACATTACGTACCTGCGGAACAGTCTAGATAAGCTTCGACCCTTCGTCACAGCTGACGATTCAGCGGCCGGTCAAGTCGGCACGCATTCCGGTCTTGCACGGTATCGGAGAACGATTTCAGACATTTAGACGACGCTCGAAATACATCAAACTTTTTTCTTCCTGCGTACTTCTTATCTGAAATTCATAACTGCTCGTGGAATTCGGGGAAGTAGACGGGAATAACTTTTTCAGTTTCGTGACTAGCGAAGAACGAAAACAGCGATAGAAACAGAAGTCGACGGAACGGTCTGAATAAGTGTCGGTGCAATGATGTTTCGGAGCGATCGTCCAAAACGGAGACAACTCCAAAGAAAAAAGAGAAAGCGAGCCTGGCAAAAAGAAGGTAGTAGATAAAAGAGAACAAAGGTGTATTTGGAAGATGAATTCCAATGACCGACGAGAAGAGAGCAAAAAAAAAAGAGAGAAAAGGTTCGAGAGCGGTAGACTGACAGAGGGATCCGGTGCTGGTCCCTCTGTGTAAAGAAAAAAAAGACGGAAGAAACGAGAGTACCGAACAGTCGAACAGGTTGAGGTCAGGTCACGAGGTATCTTAGGTCCGGTCTTTCGGGCGGTCTCCTTTGGAATTCGCCCGGCACGCAGAGGATATTAAAACGAGTCGAGTAATTTCCTCTGGAATTCGTCGGCTGTCTAATTAAACTTTCCCATTCCGATCGATAAGAGAGCGAGAAAAAAAGGAGAAGAACGGGAAAAAATGCAAGAAAAATGTCCACAGCCGACAGTGGCGCATCGACACGGGCAACGAACACAAGAGGCCAGTCGCGTGGTTATCGATTGGAACGAAAGTCGTTTTTCATAACCGTTTTGCTAGTCGGCCGGGGGCACAAAAAAAAAGAAAAAACATTGCTTTCCCTCGGCGAGAAGAAACGGCGAGCGTTCCTCTTCGCGTTATCAGTGAAACTCGGGTCCGCGTTTTACGAGAGCGCAAAGGTGAGCCGACGAAGTCGTGACGAGAGGAAAGATACGCTCGTGGACGCAAAATTAAGCGCGAGATTCGCAGACGAAGAAAAAAAAGAGGGGAGAAAGGATTAACTTCGTAATAAGCGAGTAGGAACGACAGAGGAAACGGAATCGATTGAAATGCGAGAGAGAGAGAGAAACCGCTTAGATAGGCAATCCTATCCTATGGGGTGAAACAAGAGGACGGAGGAAAAGAGATCGAGAATGGGACCTATAGAGATGGACGGATTCGAAAGGATTGGACGAGAGAAAGGGGACCGGGAGAAGAGAATCGGTGAGGTGAGGCCCCCCTCTGGCCGAGATAACTGAGGACACTCGGAGAGGCTCCGTGGGACTGGCGAGCCGCGAGTTTCTTCCTTCTCTTCTCTCTCACGGATACGAAACCGAGAATCTAGGACTCTAGGTGTATACGCGGCATCTATATACGTATATACGTGTAACATATAACTGGCTTTGGTCGAGAGGCACGTCGTGCACGAGGCATGCTCCTCTCGTTCTTCCTCGTGCACCACGTTTTCTATAAGGGCGCCGTGCCCAGTTGCATCATTGCGGTGCAAGCCAGGCGATACAGGTCGTTTCATCTGTAGTTTAAACGAGAGGCCTTGCTCTGCCTAACGATTTGTGTACCTTTCATCGTTGCACGTTATGTTTATGTTCTACACGTTCCCTATAATAGCTCATTGTTTGTACGCAATGATAGCTGGAATGGATACCACCTATAAACCGGGGAGAAGCTGGAGGGAGATCGAATTGATCTTTTATCAGAAATAATCGATCGTTAGAACGGAATCGTTTTCTCGTGCGGATCGCGTTCGGTGGACGTCGGAGAAAAATGAGAGAACCGTGTTTACAAATGTTTGAAGAATTCCGTGTTCTCTGATGGTTATTACGTAAGGCCACGGTGTTCGAAGCGGATCTCCGTCTCGTCAAACAAACCTCCGAGCCGTTCGAGCTCTAAGACTCGTAACAGCACCCCGCAACGCTCCGAGAAACAATTTACGAGTAGAACCCTCTGAACAAATACAACGAGTAATCCGACAAGCCCTCCTGTTATTTCAGGTACCCTCCGACCCTAAATGACCCTGTCCATATTTTTTTCATCGATCGATCGGATTAACGCCAGTTATACTTCAAACAGATTTCCGCGGACAATCTTTTCTTCTTCTCACCTCCACGTATTTTTTAAACCTCCGCTATTGTCCTTTTTTTTGGTTCCGCTGGTACAAGAAAATAGAAGGAGAGGGGAAAGGTCGGACGATTAAACAACCACCATCATGGGCGACAAAAACGTGGCCTGCTTTCGTTAACGACGCGCGCAACACCATCCTTTTTTGATGCAACTGCGAGAAGAGAAAAAGTTGGAGGAAAAAACAGGACGAGGAGCCTACGCGAGGCCGACCTCGTTCCTCCGTTATCCTTCCTCATATTCTCCGTTTAAATTGGCCAGGGTAGCCGACGGAGGGCCGAACTATAGACTTTTTGAGGTTAACCGCATCGCAGTACGGCTTTTAATGGTCAAAGCCACGAAAGCTGCTCGTATTTTAAGCCCGCTCATCGTGATCCCAGCGAAATTCTTTCATCGTCGATTAACTTCAAAACGGAATACCGAGCAACCACTAACGAACCCGTGCAATTATGAATTTCTTTCAGAGGCTGCGAAAAAAAAGGAAAAAGAAAGGAAGACCATCCTACCGCCGACGCCGCGTTTCCTGAAATGATTACAGCGAACCGCCCACCGCCCTAGGAATGGCAACGACTCGGGCCTCGATTTCGTCGAAACGATACCACAGCTGTGTACGGAATGCTCGCTGAATGTTCGTACTACCGACTAGGATATGACTCCGAAAAATTTTAAGCCCAGCTTCTCGATCGCTTGTCTACTTTACGAGAAAACGATAGCCGCATCACGAGGCCAACGAGCTCCGAAGGGATTCTGTTGAGCACAAAGGTTGTCGACCCTTCAGGCGTAAAGTACATTTGCGTGCGATCAAACTGCGATTTACCACGGACACCCAGTACATATGTTTTTTCCCTTGTGTATACGTACGAGAAACACGATCGCAAAAACGGTCGTATTCGAGTATTGATCAGAAGTCGACTGGTACTCGAACGTTGTATCAACGGTAATTGAATTTCGGCGTCGCGCACTGTCAATCAATTATATTTGAAAGCAAAAAAAAAAAAAAAACGAAAAATACTCGAGAGGGTAACAGAGGAAAAAGCGTCGAAGCAATCGCTAAATATATAATCTGACGAACGCGGTCGTTGGGAATAGCGCATACTATTCGTCGTCGATCATTTTGAAGGTAATTGCACCGTTAACAAAAATAAATTCGCCTGGCTGCCATATTCGTTTCAGCATTGAATTTCGCGTTTCAGCCATTGAAAAACAGAAAAGGGGAAGGTTGGAAACCGATTGAATAAAAATTCAATCGGCTCTAAAGAGTTTTCGCGTAAAAACGTTCACCCGTTCGAAGAAATAATTGAATTGAATCAACGTTAAACTGTGTGTACCGCGTATAAATCTCTACCGGATAGCTTGATATAACGTAACTATTATTACCCCGTGAGCACGAGCTAATTCAACATTCCCTCAAAGAACGCCTTAAATTAACCGCGTAATTCTCGCAAAGCACACGCACGCTGAAGATGATACGTGTTCTGACCTCATAAAATCGTGATATCCTGTTAAACCATGCGTGACTAACAAATAGAACTGCCTGTAACGTGGATACATGGCCACGAGTACACGTATTCGCAACGATAGCAAAGTCCTAATTCGTGTGCCCGATTTTATTCGCTCGAATTTTATCATACCTGAGAAGAGAGACTAAATAAACGAAGAAATATACGCACAGCGAGATCGAAATTGTCAATGTTTCGATGGCGAATCGATGTAGAATTTTTCCCTTTTCCGGCCAAGGACAAAATCTGCCGGAGCTCCGGACCGCCGAGCGGTGTACACGAAAGGGCGGACAGACGGAAACAAAGGGGATAGGGGTGGGTGGTATAGACAAAACACTTAAAGAAGAAGCATTCTCTGCACGGGCCTGTTTGTTTCTTGCTCCTCGAGGACGGAAGAGAGAGAGAGAGAGAGAGAGAGGGAGAGAGAGAGAGAGAGAGAGAGCAGGCCAGGAAGTGAACGCAGCCTGTTACTAACCGTACAATGAATCCCGACGCGACATTGTACGTTATCATAATGTTCGCCCGACCTCGGACGACAAAAAGCCTGTACCTCCTTCTCGGTCTTGCCGATCCGGCTCCTCCATTCACTTCTTTCACGGTCTCTCAATGCCGCGTGTTTCGTTTCGTCTTACAAATATAAATGATACGCATTCGTCGGAAAGGGAGACAGAGGGATTAACCGGAACGGATGAAGAGAGAAGAGGCACACGACGGCGGAGGTCGTACGGTACGTATTCGCGCGGTGCACGCGCGAAGGAAAAGAGAATTCATGGTATGTGACTCACCTAAACGGCAACGTTGTAACGCCGACGAGGAATTGACTTAACGACGATGAAGTCACAGCTTCGGATGATAGAGACCGGGGGTAGGGGGGGCAAAATCAGTCTCACAGGCCCCCCCAATGTCGCTGTGGACCCCCCGCCCTCGAAGCAACTCCTTCGCAACGTGCTCCGTTTAGAGCACACACACTCTGTAGCCACGCACCACAGACCACTCACAGTCGTCACTAATTTCCAATTCCCCTTTTCGTTTCTTCGTCAACACTCCGTTGCCCCTCCTCAGATTTTCTCTTCTGCTCGATCCGCGCCGCTTTTCCCTTTCTTTCTCACTTCCTTCCTCCCTTCTTTTCGAAAGCCCTTTTACTTCCTTCTTCGCTCTTCTCCGGACCGTTTAATCGATAGACACTCGCGAGTCTGTTGATCGGTTACACTCGGTGCGAGCACTGGTCATCAGGGGTCGAAGAAACGCGCGACGAAGAACGACAACATCGTTCGTGACCCTCCCGCGATTGAATATATATTTCCCCCACTCTCGGTTGTAGATCGCCGCTCGTCACTCTTATATTTTTCTTCTTCCACCACCGAACGCGACGAAGACGAATAATTGTACGCGAACCCTCGATGCCCTGCAACCCCTCTCCGCGCGTTCTATTCTCTCCTATCTATCCCTATCTACCTATCTAACTATCTATCCATCTAGCTATCCTGCTCCTTCCCTCTCTTGCGTACTCCGTGCTCTTAGCCGCGCAGAATCATCGCGCGCGCCTGTTCGATTCCTCCGTATGTACTTGGTATGCGTCCTCTTCACGGGGTTTACGTACGTACGCGGCCAGCCAACTGACACCGCCGATGATTCTTCTCAGCCCGCTACGAGATGGACAGCGGGGCTCGTTGATCCGGAAAGGAGAGGTGTCTGCTCGGTTCCGGCACGAAGGCGGCCTATCCTTGTACGTACCTAAAAACCATTTGCGATCGATCAGAGGTTTCCATGCGATATGACGGACGATCGATGAGTCGTAAACTGAATCGAGGGAGAGAGTGGTTAACCGTGAGAGAAAGAAAGATTGCCTAACGTGCCACGAAAACTATGAACCTGGGAGCCAGTATGGCGCCGTCCTTCGTTTATCTCTTTCTATAACCCCTTTCACTCTTTCACGCACGTATACACACACACACACAGACACACATACACACACGCATACGCTCCTCTACCCTTCTCTTTCATCGCTTTCCATCTCACTTTTCTACTACATTCGTGCGTGCGCTCCGTCCCTCGCCCTCTCTCTCTCTACACCCCGATCATCTTCAATCGCCTCTTTTCATCGTACGCGTCTCGCTCTCTTTCTCTTCGTGTTCGTTACGTTCACATGGATGCGCCTTGTCGATCTCGCTCTCACCAGCACCCTTTCTTCTTCCTCGCTATTTCGAGTTAACCACGCGCACACACGTCCTACACTCGGCTGTCACCGGCGTGCACCAGATTGTCGATTTACTCGAAACGAGATATCATTGAGATTACACCACCACCACCGATTCGGAATTCCACCACTTCGACGTCGCGCTCTCGCGGACTGGAATCTATCTATCGTTCGAAGAAAAACAACTTCACCGATTTATACGAGAGGAGAATTCACAGACGAGTTACCGCAAAATGACAAGGGTCGATCGTGAGACGTCGATGCGAAGACAGACAGGCAAACAGAGAACGGAGCTCTTCGTCGATGACAAGAGACATTGGACACATTCTGATCAACGCGCGCTTACCACTTTTTCCTTCTCTCTTTTTCTACCGTTCCACGTAGCCGCCTCTTCGAGAATCAAAACTGCTACGAATCACACTCGCGAGAAACGTCATCGAAAGAGCCACAGCCCACCGCGAACATCACCATCGTCCATCGTGTCAGGGCGCTCCGGTTCGTCGCCACTACCGGCGTGCATACCCGGTGGTTCTTCACCGCCACGGCGCTAAAATGGCGATCGAAGTGACAGCTCTCGCCTCTTCCTCGCCGGGTGTCGGTCGAGCAACCGCTCTTTCGATGCGTACTATCGCGCACCGATTATATTCTACCTTTCTCTCTCTCTCTCTCTCTCCTCCCCTCTCCCTCTCCCTACCCTTCAGATTCCACTTGCCCGTATCTCTTTAGATCCACTCCTTCCATCTTTCTAACCTTTCTTTCTCTCTATCGGGTACACGCACGCTCACACACACACACACACACTCCCACAGCACGCGGCACAACAGCATAAGAAGAGGGGCCGTTTCGATGTAAACGGGCTTAAAAGAATGAAATCTACCATGAATAGGGCCGGTTTCGATGCGTACCACGCGGAACCGAGGACCACGCGTAAACGCACATACACGCCGTCGAGATGCTTCTTGATGGCGGCTCTAAATCTCAGTCCCGGACGACGCCTAAACCACCACCTTGTACCACCTTGGCAGCTGTGCCTACCCGAACTAGTAGGACTCAACTGGGCTCCGCCACCAGGCCACCGATAACCCCCACTGCACTTGCGTCAACCGGCTACCGCTCCTACCCTTCGTGAATCTACTAACCGTTTCTCGTCCATCGACTTTCTTATGTCCACCCCCCAGCGCAGCTCTATTACCCGTGCTGGCTAACTCGACCCCCGCGGAGCTCCCACGCCCGCGAACCAGCCAATGCCGAGCACCACTGATACAGGACCGACTATCAACATTCTCGAAAGGCGCCAACCTATCGAATGTACTTTACGCTCGTTGATAAACGTTACGATTAAAGATCGGTGTATCGAAAGGACATTTAATTGCCATTAATCATTGTTAAAGATACCGATAGCCACGGAATGGAATTTCAATTTCATACGGCGAAACTCGAGTCTCGAAAGAGGGTTTTTAACGCTCCGAAACGATTGATGGTTTCCTTTTAGTCGATTCATCGAAACTGAATCAAGAAGTTCAAATAGCATCGTTCCACGCTAAGGAAGAAATTGAATTAATCGCGAGTAGGATATGTTCCTGGAGCGAGGGTCCTAGCTCTTAGCTGTACAGTCTGCTTCTCACCCCGTTGAGTCGTGTTGTGACTGGGTAAACGAACAAAATACTCTAATGGTCTACGTTCGTCTGTTTCCACTTGTCGTTTCTTCGCAACGGGCGGCAGTTATATAATGTTTCATTCATTGATTCGTCTCGATTTCACGGTGCAGCGTAAAACAAGGGAAGCCAAGAGGCAAACAAGAATAAAATTGTACAAAAAATTGATCGTAAATGTAAATACGCATCCCTCCACTAGGACCCTCGCGAGACGAACGCGCGACGAAGATAGGCAGACGAACTTGAATGACAAGAGGAGAAACGAATAAGTCTGATAGACGTGGAAAGGGAACGATGTTGATCGTTTGAAGGCATTCGCGAGCATAGGATTCTCCTACGCGGAGTTGGCCATTTAAATTTTTCCCCGTCCCTTTGAAGTTACCGGCTCCGTTATACGCTCGACGAATGCCCGTTTCGCGAACATTGGTCGCGTCGCGTAAAGGGACCCATCTCATTGTGGAACATCATTCGATTACTTCAACGTTGCAATTAATCCTGCAAGTTTGATCGCTAGAATGTCCTGTTGACAGAAATACACGCCTCGTCTGGTATCGCGCGAGTCGCTTAATTAATCAACATACGATAGAACTTAACGACCCAATGTTAAGGTAACGTTACAAATTGATTAGCGCGTAAACGTCGCGTCGCTCGAGTTATGAAATGAATTTCGTTGAAACGATCTATAAGAACGCCATTAAGCCATTTATGCGAACGTGTGGCATCGAGTAAAGAAATAAAAAAAAGGAAAAACGATGCTCGATGGAATCGCGACAACAACGAAAAGCGATAGACAGTT
The DNA here is from genome assembly GCF_050948175.1 of Xylocopa sonorina. Classification (NCBI taxonomy): domain Eukaryota; kingdom Metazoa; phylum Arthropoda; class Insecta; order Hymenoptera; family Apidae; genus Xylocopa; species Xylocopa sonorina. Next base: position 4,969,101 of record NC_135197.1, on the reverse strand, counting down.
TCTGTTATTTATGCACATATAGCCAGGTTTTGATTCGATTTGGAGACCACCGACGGTCGGAGATCAAAGTTCTGTCCAGCCGATTTCGGACCATTCAATCGGCAGGGCAAAATATCAAGCCGTGCAAACCGTAATTGAATCTGTAACAGCAACCGAATCAGCGCGACGGCCAATCATTGCATTATACGAGTCACTCGACGATCGACATTCGTTAGCCAATCGTTCGTGTAATTGTTGGGTACAATTGCCCGGTTAAGTTGCAAGCTTTGTAGTTCAAGTGCCCAGATAAACGCGCAAGGCTAACAAACGCGTCGAGTGAAAGAAATACGATCATTGCTCATTATACGGCGTTAAATCAAGACGGAATACATAGACAAAATGCACATGCGACACACAATCTATTTCACGGATAAGGATATCTCGAATAATATATAGATTTGAAATAAACGTAAGATTAGATAGAGAATGATTTAAATTCATTTTGAATCGGAGCTGACACTAACGGTCTCGTTATCGACACCACTCTTCTACCACGTCTCCTTTCTGAAATTCTAATGACCTCACCATCTCCCTCTTCAACCCAAATATCCCAACTTTCGATCGACTTTAAATCCCGAGCGATCAATTTAAAAATCAATCCAACATCTCGTGCGCGAATGCCAAAGAGTGTACGCGTTCGTTTCACAGAGGAGCAGAAACTTTTCACAGCCTGTGTCTCGTTCGCAATCTAGTTAAGATATCGCGATACATACGAGCAAGGTGGAAACACCGAAGTAACATCGTTCCTGAAGAATGTACGATGCGAAGAGTGCAAGAAGATGACGACAGGTAAATGATACATGTAACGCGTAGACACGCGAAGATTACGGAGATTAGAGCTGTCCTGGAGGTAGGGAGCGGCGGGAATGTAAAGTTGTTGCTTTGTTACCACGGTAAACAGTAGGAAAGCGGTGGAAATTAGTCGTTCGGCTAGGGCCGGTGCCAGGAGTGGCACCGCGATAATTAGGTTTCACTTGGTCCGCTTTAATAATCCAAGCAACATGCAAAGTGCATTGCCGGGATCCTTGCATCTGTGAAAGCACAGAAGCGGAAAGTGTGTGCGTGACCAACGTTAACGTTACCGGCGGCTTGGCCGCGGCGGGTGACAAATTTTGCAAGGACAGCCGGAATTATTAATGCCTTTTCCACGGAGAAACCGAGACGTGGCGCGATATTAGCAAGCCCGGGAGCGGTACACGCTGCGCTACAAGCGAATTCCAATCGAGATAATGAAAATTAACGACGTTAAAGCGACGTCACTGCTCGTAATTAATTATCGTGGCCCGTTTGCTCGTTGTCGAACGGTGCTCTTGGCGCACCGGACCGTTCCTCCCATCGGGAGGGGCCATAATCGCGATATCAATCCTTCATTAATTCCTCACCGGAGGACGGCCGCGCGTCGAAACTCTTCTACAGAACGCGACGCCGCGATTAATTCCTCAAGACGTTCTATATATCTATATATGCATGAACCGACGACTCTATGAATTATACATCACGTCGCCAGCACCCTCGCCGCGAACTTTCTTACGGCGGATGATCGTTCTTGCACTCGGCAAGAAAGATAAGACAAATAAACTTGGCTCTTAATAAACCGCTTCCTCTGAAACTTACCGACCAAATGCTTTGCTCGAAATAAGTATCTTTCGGGACGGAATAGACCGATTGTTTGTTAAATTCCGAAAGCCCGTTTAATAGCTACATACCACCTACGTAATTGCATCCATTTAGCTGCCGTCTTTCTCAATTATCGAGCCTCGTATATCAAACTGTATTTGACCCGCCTGAATCTAACGAGCTACGCGAGTGTAACGGACCTTCTTATCCCTTTTTCTCTGCACTATCCTCCACGCTTCAATTCTGCTCCTCGATAATGCAAAATCGCATCTTCTACGCTCCACGCCGGAGTATAAAATTAGAATTTCTTTTAACTTTATAGTTGTAAGGGTGCACGAGTATACATCTATGTAATGTACAATAAATAACGTTTTAATGCAGCTAAGGAACGTAACAAATTTCGAATCGTGTAACATACATCTGGTATTCCAAAGGGAGACACGTGCGAAACACGTGTATGGCTGTGGTAAAGAGAAGAATCACTCCAAAAAAGGGGCTTAATTTCGAGAATTTTGAGGATGGTAACTTTCGCTTGATTTTTTCAAGGAGAAAGCAGTTTGTACAACCGTAAAAATTATTGCTCTACTTGAATAGCATACAATTTTAATCTTGTGCCCTAAAATACTTTATACAGCTAATAAATGAAATAAACTGAACTGATGAAATCGGGAAAAATAACAAAGAAAAAATAAATTCGAGTAAATCATTTTAAACATTAAAAACTCGCTTAAATTTATAAAATACAGGTGTCGTCATAAGTACATCCATTATCAAATGTTGTGGATTTTTTGGATCTGGTACAACATTTAAAACTGTTGTTTCTTTGTACAACCACGATGCTTCTGTACTTCCTGTTGTTACTTTAATACGTGTCTTTACCAAATTTACACTTCTTGTAACTTCTTCTTCTATTTTCGATCGTAACAAATCAATACCTGTCAATTTGGTAGCAGAAACGATAATTGTATCATCTGGTAAAATTTCTTTAATGTCTTGCTTTTCGATCATATCGCACTTATTAGCAACATTGATAATCACTTTATTTTCATCTACCATAGACTGTATGGTTTTCTGAACATGCTGAATTTGAGCTTTGGCATCAGGATGACTTATGTCGAATACATGAATTAAAACATCCTACAAAAAATCAGCTACATTAATTTATATCTTTAACCTTGGATATCATTATTGAAAAAAAAGTATACACACAGCAGTTATGGCATCTTCTAAAGTTATTATAAATGGCTCTATTAAAGTTTCAGGTACATCCTGAATAAATCCAATTGTATCAACGTATAATACTTTTAATCTACATGGAAGTAATCCTTGATGTACCGTTGTATCTAAAGTAGCAAATAGTTTGTTCTCAGGTTGCAATGCAGCATCCTCTGTTAATGCTTTTATCAAAGATGTTTTGCCAGCATTTGTATACCCAACAACAGCAATGCTTGGAAAACCATAACTTTGCCGATGTTGCTTCATCATGTTTCTATGTTCTTTTAGTTTTTTCAGTGCATTCTTTATCTTTTTTTCTCTAGTTTGTAGTATTTCCTTTACTTTTTCATCGTAGTTTATTCGTCCAGGCCGATAATTAGTGAAATCGATCATTTTCTGTTTTATGTACGGAATTTCAGCTAAAGCGACTTGCATCTTTGCTTCTGGAGTCTTTGCATGCTCTCGAAATATATTAATGACAATAGAGTAACGATCATAAATTGGTAGATGAAATTCCTCTTGTAACTTAGCCATTTGTATAAATTTCAATGAATTTGTACTAACAAATATAGCTGTAGCACTTGGACAATTTGCAATATCTTTCTTTAAAGTCTCCAGTGCTCCTTTACCAACTAATTTATGTTTTTTCAAGGTAAGCAATGGAACAACTTTTTCACCAACAACAGTCCAATTTGGTAGAGTATTAATAAGCGCTATTGCCTCGGATAATTGTAACTGAGGCGTGGTATTTCTTTTCTTATTAACACCCCACTTTACATATGGTTGTATTACAAATACTCTATTTCCAACAATAGTAGTTCCTACATATTCTTGTAACAGTTCTGTATAAATACTCTTTTCTTCTTCAGTTTCCTCATGTTCTTCAAATGTTTCATCAGATTCGTGCTTATACCGGCGAATAACATTTAATATATCAAATTTTCTCTTTTTATTTACTATTAATTTTGGCTTATTTAAGACACGGACCAAATTTTGCAAGCACTGCATTCTTAACAGTTCTACTGTATTCTCTTAGACTTTTAAATGTGCATCAAAATATAAATAATATACAAAATAATAGTTGTGTACAATTTCATAACCTTAAATTTATTATGAACAACAATGAAACTATAATTTAATTTTAAAGCAAAATAATATTACACTTACACAAGTACTTTTCCCTCTAAATATTCAATAAACATACAGCATAGCGTGTGAAGATACGTATAAAACTATTATACTTTCAAACAAAATATCTAACCTTACTCTGAAATTGCACTGCATACACTGAAGTATTTAAACATTGATTAAACATTTATCTACACATTATTATAGTGCGAGAATATTGTCGTATCATAGTAACTAACATTCAACACTAAAATAATTATAATTTTAAAAAATGTTTGATATATCCGAAGAAATTTGTTCTTAACCAATTTAATTATTATATAAACTTGTTTATTAAAATAAACGTACTATTTATTTTAATTAACGACGTTACGAAGTAAACAGTATTGTTCGTGTAGCACATATACTCGAAATATTTATCGACAGTCTATATTTAATGGCAACGTACTCATTCGCGCGGGTTACATTCAAGACTCGACGTAAACTGAACAGATGATCCTGCCACCTGACTATTAGCTATATCACACAACTGACAATGTGTCAATTTCTCTAAAAGTGCGAGAATGAAGACTTTCCACAATCGAAAGTAAAATTTAACATAGTATCGCACAAAAATGGAACCGGGAATACTGACTAAAGTTTTATCCGATTTTCTAACGACTGCCGACGGAGAATTAAGCTTGCAGAAAGGGGAGTACTTCCTGGTAAATTTACAAATATATATATATATACATAAACATTTCCATATAACCAAACCAAAATTAGTATAAAATTATATTATTCTGTCTGTAAAATTAATATAGATATATAGTATCATAGACAGGCACTGGTGTTATGGAGAATCTCGACACAGAACAGGAAAATTCCCTTTAAATCGTTTACACAAAGTAGAAATTCCAATATTACATGAGACTGAAACTTTATTTATCTCGACCGCTGCCTTTCCAGGCCAGCGGGATGGAGATTTAACTTTTGTTGAAGGTGATCTTACAAATGCATACATTTGTATTAAAATGGAAACATTATTTTAATGCAAGTCATATGGTAACAGGAGAAATTATTGTTGGAGTACAAGACGTTGGATCTGAATGGTACTTAGGCCAAATAGAAACTAGAAAGGGTATTTTTCCATTAACGCATGTATGGCAACTTGATACTAAATTATTGAAGGTATATGTACTTTTGTAAATTAAATACCTCTAAGAACAATTAAATAATAAGACCTTTATCACTTTCAGAAAGCATTAGAAAAGAAGATTATTAGAAAAAAGGCCAGAATTAAAACTAGTTTGAAAGCGCAACTTGAAGGAGAAATTGATTTGGTAGAAGGTGAAATGGTTACTGTTACCGAAATTCTTGGCGATGGCTGGTGTTATGGAATAACAGAGTATGGTAAAGAGGGGACATTTCCAGAAGGATTTATATGTTATATAGATGATGACGCAGATCAATTGGACAAAGCATCTGTAACTGATACTAATTCTTATTTATCGTCTATAACTTATAATGACAGAACATACAAAAATCTTGAGGGAACATCTACAAATTCTCTTTTCGAAGAACCCCCAAAATATTGTGATTTGTATCCTACATACAAATCTGATTCAGTTTCTTCAGGCCTAACAGAAAATTCTAAAAACATCAATAATCTGAATACATTAGATGTGAAACCATATGCTATGACTTTATATCCATTCAATGCACAATTTCCAAATGAGCTTAGTTTTGAAGCAGAGGAGATGGTACATCTGATTAAACATATAGATTCAGAATGGATAGAGGGAACAATAGATAGTCGAAAAGGTATTTTTCCTATCTCATATGTTAACATTATAGTAGACTGCAATGAAATAAACGAGCAACAAGATTTGTGCGATCAAGAAATAAACACAGTTCAGTATAATGAATTAATGCCTGGAACTCAAGCAAGAGTAGAATATACTTTTAAAGCTCAAATGGATGGAGATTTAAGCATTTTTGAGGGCAATACAGTTAAAGTGATCAGTATGGCAAATTCGGATTGGGTTAATGTAGAAGATCAATTTGGTGAAATTGGTTTATGTCCCAGAAGCTACCTGAGTCCCTTACATACAGAACCATCAGATGCTGCTTCAGATATTTTTGAAGATTTCGTAATAATACGACACGACGAAGCAACTTCGAATATAACGGAAGAACCAAAATTAAAAAGAATCTCAGAACCCCATAGACCAGCACCACCAGCTCCAGCACAGGGTAGAACACCATTACAAAAGGATACAACGGAGAAAAACCAAATTTCGGGCAACACTGATCAACAAATTGATATCGCCAGCAATAATAATTTAGAAATTAAACAAAAAAGAGCAGACCAAAGACAAAATGTTATATCGGAGTTAGTCATTACTGAAAAAGAGTATGTTCGTGATTTAAAGTTAACATATGAAACATTCAATTTATATAATCCAAGTGAACTCGAATCTCTGGGAGTAGATGTAATTACTTTATTTGGAAATCTTTTTGACGTTATTCAAGTTGCTGAAGAACTGTTAGACATGATATTAAAGGCAATGAAGGGATGTGATGAAGAATTGCAAACTGTTGGCCCTTGTTTTACAGAAATGGCTGAGAAGCTAAAAAGCGTCTATGTAAAGTATTGCGGAAATCATGAAGCTGCATTGAGTTTACTAAAAAAGGTTCTTTAAATTGAATATCTCCTTTATATTTAATGCCTCTTATATCTTATACATTTTATATGTTATTATGTAATTGCAGTATGAAAGTAATGAAGAAATAATGAAGGTATTCAACAAAGGTATTGAAACTTTGCGATATAAAGTAGCTTGCTTTGATATGAGTTCTATCCTTATAAAACCAGTTCAAAGAATATTAAAATATCCCCTTATCTTATATGAATTAGTAAAAGTAAGTAGCATTAACATTTATCTATGTGCTATAAATTTTATAGTATATTATAAACTTTTTTTGACATCAAATAGCTATTTTTTAGTGTACCGAGGACAACCATCCTGATAAACGTACAGTAGAGGAAGCCTGGAAAACCATGACTGCTGTTGCCAGTCATATTAATGAGTATAAACGACGGAAAGATTTAGTCTCGAAATATTTAGATAATGATAACACATTAATAAGAAAAATAGCCAAACTAAATATGCATTCCGTGGCAAAAATGTCTACTAGATTAAGTACACGTTTGTCCGCAAGTTTAGGATTAACAAATGTTGCTATTGATCCTGAATTTGAAGAACTCGAAAAACAATTTAGATCTGTTGAAAAATGTACTTTACAGTTAGCTAAAGATGTTGAACAGTGCCTTACATATTTAAACGACGAAGCTATCTCTGGAGAAATAATATCAGGCTACCTAATTGAATACTACCAAGGGACACCAAATATTGAAGCAAAGAAACTTAGGGACATAAGGTCTACAATTCAGGCACAATTAGTGGCTGAATTAAAAATATGTTTAAAGAACAGAGTCAGTGCACCAATAAATTTTTTAGCAACATTGTTAGATGGGCCTACTGTATTGATAACAAAACGACATGACAAATTACTTGATTATGATGCTGCTATTTCCAAAAGTGAGAAATATAAAGAATCAAGAATTGTAAGTATATGTTGTCTAATTTCGTCTTTGCTTAAGATAATTTATAAAGTGATTTGAAAATGTTTTATTTTCTACAGGTGCAAGATGAATTGTCAACAGCTAAAAGTAATTATGAAGCTTTAACTCATCAATTATTAGAAGAATTGCCAATTTTGATTGATGCAGCAACAACGATTATAGTAAATTGTATAAGTGCTTTTGCACATGCTCGGAAACTTTTATGTGGCAAAATTACTGAAAAATACTTAACATTATGCGAGGTATTTTGAATAATATGATAAACAGTATTTATAATATAAAAATGATAAAGAATTACATTCATATTATATTTTCATAGACCTCAACGCAACTGTCAACTCAAGATGTTTTGGAGTCATTTTTAGTTAATCATAATTTATTGTGGAATCAAATAACACGTTTTACATTTGCTGGTTCAAATACACAGATTGAAAAGCCAGAATCTGCATGGTGCCCACAAAGTGAAAAACAAAGAATTGCACTGAGAAAAAAATATTCCATTGACAAATTGTATGTTGTTACAGACAATGTAACAAGCACTTCGTCTTTGGATATGGGTGCAGCATATGGAACACTAGTTGCAGTGATTAAGAAACAAGACCCCATGGGTGATACAACCAGATGGTTTGTAGATAATGGTGTTACTCAAGGATTTCTACCTGCTAAAAATTTGCAACTTCAACAAGTACCACAAGCACTACAATTATTTAAGGACGTAACTGCTACAAATAATACACCCATGCCTGACCTAATTTGTATGGACTCTCCTGAAAGAGAACTAAAAAGTACAACCGAATCACACTTAGAAGAATTACTAGATATTAACATTAACAATGAAGTAAAACAAGAAACCCATCATTATGGTAACATTGAGCACATCCCTAGAGTTCAACAATACCAAAATTTAAACTATGAGGTAAGTAAAGAATATGCTATAAAACAAAAGTTTCTTTTTTGATAACATTTTGCATATAAACCATAATGTTTTCAGTTTTACTATGCCGAGTATGATTTTTCCACAACTATGCCAGGAACATTGACTGTCGTTAAAGGACAAGCATTAAGACTTGTTAAACCTCACGATGAACATGGAAACGCTGAATGGTGGCTTATGGAAGATCGTTTTGGTAATAAAGGTTACGTACCTCAAAACTATTTACGAGAACCACCAACAAGAAAACAATAAATTTACAAGTATAATATTAACTTTGAATTTGTATGTAATTCATTCAACGCAAACACATCCACAAGAATTATTCTATATATATGACATACTTAAATATTAGAATTAATAATTTCTTTAATACTTTAATTTCTAATGTGGATTTTGAAAAAGAATTGCTCGCTTATAGTACTTATGCTTATTTGCTTTACGCTTAAGTATACTTTCTTAGTATTTACTATTTGTGTATATATATACACTCACATACATAAGATATTATTGGAGTCTCTGTACTACTATAGGCACTAGAATAATAGGAAGTAATAATTCTGCGATACTATAAATATGTCACTTTAAACTTTTAACAAATTTTATTACTTCAATATGTAATATATGACATATTAATTTAGTATATTTGAAAAACGTTATACACTTTTTCTAATTGACTTTATAATATAGCTTTAATGATGCTCTTGCATTTTATATGGAAAATATACATATATATTTACTGTTCCACATTGTCTTTGATGTTGCATATTTAACAAGTTATGAAAATAACAATAAATTTATTGATTTATTCTACTTACCATAGTTATGCTCAGTTTCGTGGACGTTTTATTGCCTTCAATCTCTGTTGACTAGATTCCTGTCAGCTCATCCATATTATTGCGTTGCCCGACCAAACCAGCTTCACAATTACATCCTCGTTTCAATGTACGTACACATTTTTCAATAATAATATAATTCACTACACGTGTTTTATCCAAAGGGATACGTTTAAAATACATAGCAACACCAATTCGCGACGATAAGATAATACGCAATTATGTTTCGGTCATCAATCAATTTTGTATGTTTACACGCGATAGTTACCGGAACAACTAAAATTCGCGCGTCACTCCCGTATCATTACGGAAGTTTGACTTTCTCACAATAAACAATCGACTAATAATATAACAGTAACGCGTATTATTTAATCTGTGACCTGAAATTGGCACATTTATTTCATTTCAATTTAAACAAAAATATTTTACAGGGTTTTCCAAATAAAAAGCCTTTTATTTATGCACAGAAGTACCGTCTACATATCGATTATCGAAATCAATCGATGGCGGCTTTTTTTAAATGCCTGCCTGGTCAATTAACCTGATTTTCATCGACCAACAATTTTTATTAAGTCCAACGAATTGGTCATTGAATGCAGTAGAAATATTATACAATTCATAAACAATAATGAAATGAGAATTCTACGAAGGTGTGCCATGAAAAATAAAAAAGCAGTATGATTATTTTTAATAAAAAATGTATCTGATGTATTATCACCATGATATAATACAATTACTGCCACGATCAACAGTTGACATAATAACACGTGGTGACGTGTATCTATACCGCTAATTTATCGCCTAAGTTTACGGACAAAAATAAAAAAAAAAGAACAAGTACTTATACTGAGATAAACAAAACAGTCTTCCAAGGTATAGCGACTAAATAACTGCAATGTAAGATGTGATCAATAATCATTTTGGTGTGCATACGCAGAAAACGATTCGTCAACTTATTTTATAATAACTTACGCTGTGTGAGAAAGGAATACTGATATCTAAGAATAATTCACAAAAATGCCCCTAAACACAACAGTACATTCGACAAAACTAATTCTCACGCCTCGATTACGAGACACACACACAATCATATCTCATAAATATTACATTACGCGCTGAATATAAAGTAACGTTTATCAGACCTATGTCTTGAATAATTGTAATACCACGCGATTACTTTTTACGTGATTATTGTTTTGGTTCGTAAAACTTTCGGCAGATATAATTCATTAATTTATATCCAAGAATTCGATAAGTTTTTTATCCTCCAAACACGTTTTGAATAATATATTCAAAACATATTCCGAATACGATCTACGAAATATGAGGCTTTACGATCTGATTACTTAGTCCCTGATTAGTAATATTAAACTATAACAATCATTACAATTTAGTTGACGGTGAATATTTAACGGTACGATTAATTATCTTCTGGTATATCGAACTCATACGTATGTATATCTGTTCGTTTTTATACCACATAAGAGTAAAATCTACCTGAGGCTTAACGTAATTAATTATCAACCGATAACCACGTTCAGTTATCGGAAAGGTATTCAGAAACGTTCGTTCAGAAACTTTACTAGAGATTGTGCTTCGTTATATTGGCAGATCGTTGAGCATTATCTCATCAATCGAAATCATTCAATATCGTTAATGAAACATTACAATATGATTAAATATATCCCGCTATCTTCTTTTAAGTAAAAATAACATAGCGGCATCATCGTTTCTCGAATACCCTTTCTTCTCGCTACCTTACAACGAAACGATTTCATAAAACTGCCAATGATGAATCTATCCTGTTGTCTACGATGACTTTTAATGAATCCTTTAAAGCATGTTTAAACGCCTCCGAAACGAAAGGTGGGAGTGTTTGCTCTTATCGGTAACGTACAGAACAACACCACGATTTATAGATATAAACTGATTAAAATAAATCGTTATTATAGGTACATATATCATTGATAGACACGCAGTGGTATACGTGCATCATCCAACTTGCTTCCTTCCTCTTTTCGTTTCGTTTAATGATTAACTGTATGTCACTTTACATATCAACCGTTCAACGATACAATATTTTTCGCAACAAACGCTCTCTCGCAACGGTGGACGATCCACGAGGAAAACGTCCGATTACTCTTGTTACCCTTTTCTTTCTCGCGCTGTGAGAAGAAACTTCGTTCCGACAACCCTTCGTCTCGACGAATCTGAAACATCAGAGTCCTCAGAATCCGTTCAGCCGCATAGGCTGCAACGTCTCATTAACCGAAGGTTAATCTTTCCACTCTTCTCGGCCGCTCTCTGGAGTTCACGTTTCGTGCCGATCCGCGCGGCACACAATCTTTAATCGAAGGGGATCCCTTAATCCGCTGGATAGAAGCGTAAAATCGCGCGGCCCTGGATCTCGGAGTGGCACAATTTCCGCACCACGTCGAGCGCTTCTTCGGCGGGATACACGGTATGCGGAGGCGGTTCGATCTCACCGGAAGCCACCAACTGTACCAGCTCGCGAAGTTGTTCTAAAGTTCCTGGTTCGACTGGCTTGATACTCTGCTGCCATTCCTCGGCGCGTCTGCTGAATTTGGGCAGAAGTCGATCGGCGACCTCCTTGATCACGAATACCACTCCACCTTTACTCAGGCACTGCATGCTACGATGAAGGCTGCGGGAGGTTGTGCCGAAATCGATAACCACGTCCACCTTTCCCTGGCAGGCATCCATCGTTCGCTCGATCAGCTGTTTCTCGTACAGATTCTCGTTCCATTGTACTACGTTGACTCTGTATGGAGAAAGGATACTGTTGGTGAATAAATCGAATGGACTGCTGGGTGGACGCAGATGCACTGGGAATAGACCTATCTACTTTAATCCCGGGTAAATTACCGTGGACTGTAATAGAACCACGAAAACGTGTTTCGCTAACGATGACGACTTAATTTACTTTTGCAAATTAACTGATTAACTTAAATGTCACAATTAAATTGTTCTCTTCCCAAAAACGCAATAATAAATAATACGCACAATTATAATTGCTTGTGCTCGTAATGTGTTAAAAATAGCGCATGCAAATGCAACAGAATGTGATGAAAAAAAAAACAGTGATGACGAGAAATTAGAATGTGACATAACTAGAAAAATAAAGCTGCATATCAAGTAGCAAATGAAGTGATATTCAAGTTGCCTGTCGCGTCGATAAAAGAACGTGAGGATTACAAAAATACCAGTTTATGTAATAATAATTAAAAATCGAGATAAACAGATTATTGCCAAGTATGTGCCATCATAATGACTTTTTTATCGATTTTTTTGATTATCCGGCAATCGATCGAGACAAAGATTAAAAAGCATTACTCCGAACCAACACGCTCTGTGAATCTAGTGACCCACGAGAAGCAACATAACTTCGATAATCATTTTGCGAAGCATCAATTCGACACCATACTTCTCATCGAAGAATGTTGCTTTTCTAACACAAAAAGGTATCTACCATCTACCATCTAACATCAACATCGCAGCAACCAAGCAGCGAAAATAGCTCACCGTTTAAACTCCTGGGCCATGAGCAATCCATCATCCTTCAACGATGCGATGGTGATGGTAACCCGATCCTTCATGTTGCTGAAGTGATATGCCGCGATTCTGAGTGCCCAAAGAGCCAGGCCACCGGTACCGACGATCAGAATCTTGCAAACGCTATTCTCGCCTCGTTGCTTCAGCAATGCTTGAACGTGTTCGTGGGCGGCGAATGCGGTGTTCATGGCCAGCAGCGCACCGGCTGGTAGCATCGCGGCGACGCTCAGGCTCACGTTGTCTGGGATTTTGATGAGGTACTTGAGATCAGGTACGACCAGATACTCGACGTATCCGTTTGGTATACCCTCGTAAGGGTAAAGGATAACACGATCCCCAACAGTGTAGCCGCAATCCTGAGGTACGTCCGCGCCAAGGGACTCGATCACACCTGCTACCTCGTAGCCGGGGAACAAAGCCGCGTCTCGGACACCGTGATGCGGTAAGGATGTAGGAAAATCGCCTTCTAACGATACATCCGTAGCCAGACTGCTAGCACTGGAAACGGAGGTGAGACTAGAGAGGCTCGGCGAACGTCGAGGATGGTAACAGGCCCCAGCACACATCACACGGATGCGAGCACCGTGCGCTGGAACATCCGGAACAGGAACGTCGAAACTGAACACCCATTCACGGCCTGCTACACTCGGGGACTCGATGGACACCTGCCTGCACAGCTTGTTCATATTTTTCTCCCTGCAATACATAGGGGAAAAAGAGTGGTTAAATAGGGTGAAGGATACGTTCAAACTGTGGTTATTGTATAATCACGAGTTATTCTTGTGTACACGGAATTTTTTTGTTGCTCGGAGATAAAAAGTTCTACAACTTTCATGTAAATTTATGAAAGTTCTGTAATTAATATTTTCTAATTATTTTAAAGAGTAGATTTCACAGGGGTACGAGGCACGAGTATTTCTAAATAAAGGAAACAAATGATATTTATTGACGAGGCTACTAAACTACCGAGAATTTTCGACTAAATGTAGCAAGCGGAAAGACGCCGTTAACTCGTTCCGCCCGTCAGCTGTTGTTGCTACACCGAGTTTATACTCGAACATAATCGGAGCAATTTTGCACTTGTGCTTGATGAATTCTTAACGAGAATAAAACATATGCATACCCATTGTAAGCCGAACAGGGTTTGTGTGTAATCGGCGCTACTGGCTCCAATTCGACAGGCATTCTGTATCACAGTTCTCCTTGCTCTCCTTTTTCTAATTATAATTAATCGATAGTTTCTTCTAGAAACTCTTCTAAAAGATCAGGATCTCGTTCACGCGAAGAAAATGTTTCACCTGGCACGTAACTCGGTGCGCGATTCTAAAAATCCTTCGATCGTGATGCTTACTCGATTCGGTTAAACTGTTATTGAAACTTCAAGAGGTAAATAGAGAACGTTCACGAACAAATGTGTAAATTATGGTGAAAGACACGATGCTCTCTGTTGAACGGCGCAAAACACACTAGTCGAACGCGGTGACGCTCGTTCACTTTTATATACCCTCACGGGCTTTCTCAAACGGGCTGCGTTAGTCATTGTAGGCAGGAAAGAGGCATTGGAAGGGGTTGGAAGAAACGGAACGTGAGCAGGTATACGAGCACTCACAGGCCACGTGCAACCTATGTTTTTCTCTTATATCAACGCCTGTACGTTCGTCCAGTGCGTCGTGATAAACGCATGAATGAGGCAAAGATAGCTCGTGCTTTTTTATATTCCAGTGACGATTACGGGTGTTTTTATTCTGCAAACACGTATTCCGAGGATTATCGTCGGAAAGTCTGATACTTATGTCAGGTGGTGTACCTTAAAAAATACTAAAAATGATCGAAACAGGGTAAAAGTGTACTGTATTTTATTTAATTTTTAATATTAATACCTTCATCTTAGTATCACGTGTCTGACCATATTGATTCTTAATAAAACAGGAAATAATCATATTTTCCTTCTAGCATAATATGAAAAGAAAATTTAATTCGATTTTTATTTAGATAATTCAAAGTACATAAGAATGGGAATATTCTGTCATGAATTTTTTTAATAACGGTTATAAGATATATTTGACAACAGCTGACCCGTTTGCGTCATAGATAGTGAAAATACATGGAACATATCTATCTACAAATCTGATATCGATTATTCTAATACAGTAGAACTACTGATATGAATTATCATTCCAATTTCTGTGATGTATTATCAGGCGATGTTAAATATAGCAGATACAATATAAAACAATCATCTTATCGACCAGATGATGATCTATTCTTAAAATACAACTTTACCGAACAATTAATCAATACTCTGCAGTATGTGGTTATTTATACACCTTATCTTTTTGTAATCAACAAGCAAATTTAGTGAATACCACGTTGCACAAAGCGCTCAAGGGATTACCTCGAATAACGTAATTAATATTTCTTATCGTGATTTAATTGAAGTCTGTACAGTGAACTGGAATTTGTTACGTCAAATTAAAGAAGTTGGATCATTTCCAGTTTTAATTAGAATTCGGAGCATCTCGGTATGCGTCCAGTTATCTTGCGTGATATGGGGAAACCAAAACAAAATTATCCGTCAGTTATCAATTTTACATGTGTCATAACACGTACGCATGCACAGATATAGTCACGTTTGCACAGATTTTCATTGTTTTGTTTTGAAGCGAATAGTGCGAGTCTGCACGTCTTCATATTTACTACTGAACAAACGGTGACATCATGCTTGTCATTTGCATGATGACCGTTCGACAATCGTCTCACTCTTGTCATTCGTCTCAGGGATCCGCTTTGACGTCTTTAACTTAACTTTCTAGCCTCTTCATATGTGATGATATTGTAAATGCCTCCACGTACCTAGCAAACTATTACTGTTTTGCGTCGCATTGATTCATTTATTTATCGGTATTGATAAGATAGATAATAGGTGATTCGTAATGTTTGTAAAGAAAAAAAAAAGACAGAAAGCCATCTGTCACATGTACACGAAAACATGTTTACATCCGAAGGAATCGGTTGCAATTGACAAGAACAGTATTTTTAACAGTGTACGTAGTAAATAAGACACTCGAATGTGTTGTTGTACAAGCAAGTGTGTCAACCTTGACATGAAATTGCTAATGTTTCAGACGAAAGAACTTAATAACCGTTCAATTACCGTAATGAAACTAGTAAAACGCAAGACTGAAAATTTATTGCGAAAAAGCATTGTTGAATAGATATTAAAGTGGGAATAACACATCAGTTTCTCTCCTCGGTATTATAATTTTTCAACTTATCAATCCGTCTAACTCTGTTATTACATAAGAGACTCGTTCGTTAAAGGACAAGAATCATCTCTTCATATTTCCATTCAGTCATGATTAACTGCTGTCTGAGTGGAAAACCGGCCGTCAGTAGAAACAGAAATATAGGGGCTAAGTAGAATAAGACCGAGGATAGAGTAGGACAAGTATAATAAGTAGAATAAGACTGCAAAGAACAATACTGTATAAGGTTACCCTACTCACATAACGTTATTTAACAGCAATGCGAAAATTAGTACTTTGCCTCGATACAAGTTTTGTTTGATGTTGCAAAATATTGCAACGTATCGATGGAAAATACTAGAGAACAAGTAAAAGAACGAAACTTTGCTTAAATCATAACTGTTAACATTCCTATAGTTACGGAAGAGTGAATCAGTGCAGATAACTGTAAAATATTTATTAGATTCGTAATTGCAATAATGCGACACAGTTGTCATTACCTCAATCAATATAGTTTGTCGCTAAATGAATACGTATTGGGTGATAACACCGTACGATAACGTCAACGCCTACCGTTACTTAACTAGTGCGTTTTATTAGCATTCATTCATCGTAGTTTGCCATCGTAAACGGTTAGCATCATTGTTATCGTACAAACAGAATCTGCAGTCAAGTAGAATACGCGGAAACAGACCACATCAGACAGTTTGTCTAGATCCCGGAAACGTTTACTTGGCACAGTACTGAAATAGCATGCGACAAGAGTCTAAAAGACGATATTACAAATGCGTTAGAATTATTTTAGACCTAGCTTAGAAATGTCCTTGAGTTCTTCACATAATGAACAAAGCTACCATTTTTTCTGACACATTCATCGAATCAAATGAATACGGAGTAATAGGATACAGTGCTTAGTTTCGCGACTATAATAAGATTTACCTGCTTTACCACTTTTTCATGAACATTTTAAATATTGTTCTGAACACTTATCTGAATAATATCCTGCATAATTTTTTAAGAATTTTTAAAGTCATCATCATTTGTCTCTTTTCAAAAAAAGAACGATCAACTGCATTATGATACCGACCTTGGTTTGAAGGAAGAACAGACTTCCTTCAACAGATTTCGTCTAAATAATATAGTGTGAGAATATATTTGTCATTCGTAAGAAAAAAAAAAGCGTTGGCCATCTCATCGCAAAAGAAAAACAGAAGGTTAACTTTACTTTTTTTATATTGCAGCCCTGCAGGGGTGAGGAAATCTCTAGAGTATTGGATGTCTTCTTGAGTGACAGCTATGGCCTCCTCTATTCCTCACCCTTGCAGGGCTCCAATGTAAAAAAAAATAAAGTTAACCCTCTATTTTTTTGCCATAAGATGGCCGACACTTAGGGGAGTACACTTTGTGGAAAACCGCCTTTAGGGTTAAAAATTAAATTAACCCTTTGAATATTATTAACGCATATACAATTCACCTACAGTTTTCACCATTCCACACAAAATTTCTTTGCTTCCGTGCAGCGGAATATAAAACTGATTATATCATCAGAAAACTTAGTGAATGGGGAAGTTTTTGTGAAATTTGCTGTCCTCCACATCTACGATTAATTACCTAAACATATCACATCAGACATACCGATATGAAAAAACTCATATAACTTCGAATAAAAAGTTATCGTTAATAAAAGGGGGATTACTATACCAAATAGATATGATTTAATTCCTCTCTCGAAATCAGCCTTCTGTCATACAGATATTTTATCGATACGCAAAGTGGACTTGATCCATGATACAGATTATACGTATATAGAACACGCTAGAAGAAGTAGAACTTATATATAGTATTTAACAATCTGTAACAGTTAGTTTGAGGGCAATACAATCTTTTTCTACCACCTTGATTTCAATTTCTGTTTCTTCGATTACATACGAATCACCCCTGCGCAATGTTGCGAAGTCATTTTGTATCGATTTTTTATGAATTCTATAACATTTTTTTCTTTTTATTTTATTATAAACTTATATAATAGCTCGGATTGAAGTAATAGTCGTTCTTTTTTCAACGTTAAAACTGATCACGCTTAGATTGTTCGTGGAACAGGAATAGCAAGAAATCAATTTCTAATGATTGCCAGTATCTCAAGAGTACGCTGTGTCCTTTAAAGAAACCACGTTTCTATTGAAATATTGACTGTACTATTATCTAGAGGATCTATGCACTCGAAAATTCCAGTACGGAGTGACAAGGTTTTCCTGCGAACCTACGTTCTCCCATACGGGAAAATGCATGAAATTGAATAAACATTATTAAGACATTAAAAGCATTAGCATGTATGTCCATGTAACGACGAACAATTTTTTTTTTACATGATTGAACGTCCTAATGATCGTGAATACGTGTTACTGCAATGATCATCAGTGGAAAAATACGTATTTTCAATGTGAAAGAACAAAGCAACTGATTCCATCTTGACGTGTTCTCGTGGTACAAAGAGATTCTCATAACGCTGCTGAGCGCTGGTCAAAACCAAAGAAACTTCACAGAGAACAAGTTATCATTCTAGAAAATACTTCGAAGAAGCTTCACCAATATCACACTTTTAAAGCAGTAATTATTGGTTATCTCTAAGCACTAAAAATATTGAAATAGTAAATACCTATATAGTCTCTTCGTGATAGACCATATTATCTTCAACAACTTTATTCTACTTTATATTTCTTCATACTTTTTTATCTCTACAATCGACGTAAATATGTTTATGTTGTTAATGTACTTTAACAATTTCGTAATTTGTTATCAGAAGTAATCACATATTTTTAGTTCATCTATCGGCTAAACAATAAATAAGTTTTTGCTACTAGAATCCTCAAAATAATTTTTTTTTTGGCATAATCATTTTTGTTGCAAAAAATTGTACCAACCGATTGGGCGTGAGCAGGGAAGAAAATTGCAAGTCATGATTCCCCGAAAATAACTGTTTAATGATAAATTGCATTACGTTAGAAACGAATGTTACACGTCTGTTTCATCGACGCAGAAATTTTTAGATACCCTTTATTCGCGCACCGTTTATTTTTCACGATATCATTAACTATTCTGTTTATATCTGGCCCACGGGATATTCGATGTGTGTATGGTGCCATTGTGAATATTTTAAAATATACATATGTACGCGAAACAACGCGCAGAAGTCTTTCTAAATTTGCGCGCGATATTCTTACGCCTTCGTGAAAAAGGCAGTATAAATCAATTGCATGAAGGAAAACAAACAGTAATAGCAGCCTCGAACTACTACCGAAAGATATGCTTTTACTAGGAACCAATTAAGTGTATGTACATTACCAACTAAACAAAAGACAGGCAAATTATTCCGGCGAAACTAGTGTGCCGTCATCTTCTAATGCATTTTTAAAAAAGCTGTTACCTCACAGTAAAAGTCAGGCAAAGAAATAAATGTAATACGAGCTCCTTGAACTTCGTACCACGTAAGTGCTCGTTCAGAAAACTTCCAGATCATACAAACGCAATCCATTTTAACTTTTATTTTTATAACAAAAGGAAAGGAACCATTAAACCACGAAATCTACGCGTGCGAGCGAACTGTTTGAGTTACAGTTACGTTTACGAAATGGGTGTTTTACAATCGTCGCAAAATTCACGTGTCATCACGCCTCTACTTCTACGCGAAAATCTTCCACTGCAGAGAAGGAGGGCAATGGTTTTAACCGTGAGAGCGACTCGCATGGACTACTGAGGAGGGTATCAAGAACCCGAATGTAATTTCCATTTTTATTCACGAATGAAACGGTCTTCATCGTTTCCATATGCATTACTTATAATACCAATTTTTAAATTACACCTTGCGCTTCTTCATCTACCTCTCCTTTTCTTACATATCACCCACTGTTTGATCAGAAAACACTTTAAAGACAACTAATACAGAATAATTTCATCTTTACTCAATCTTTCTCTAAATTTACAAAGATTACGCTTGTCATGCTAGAAACAAACGATAAGGAAAAACTATGTGGTTCTTCAGAAGATGAAATCCCTGAAACAATCTGTCCGTAGACAGACTTCTGTGTTTCCCACTGTTAGATATTTTTGTACAAGCGCGTCAGTAATTTTCCCACCGAGAAAAGACGAAAACAGGGCATTTACCATGAAATCAATGTGTATTTTAAATAACGTAGCGCGAGTCGGTTCGACTGCATCAGCGGAACACGCGGTGGGAGAAGTCGGTCGATGGCTAGGGACCGTGGTCACGCTGGAATCACGTGCACATCAGCAGGCATCCGCGTGCACAACCGAGCTCAGCACGCTTTCGCCTACCCGGAGTACAATGCCCGTGGTGTTCCGGGACATTTTTACCCCCTGAACAGAAACTAGCCCGGGTCCGTTCAAAAATCTTGTCGACGACAGTATGTACTGTCAACCCTCCTAGAACGCGGAGCTAAAATTCTGACAGCCCTCCTAATTTTGCATATACACTGGACTATATCTTCCTTTTAGACAACAGAGTTGTGTGCATCAGAACTCGGTACTCTGAGAATGCAATTTTCATATAACACAGAACGAATCGAAGTGATCCATATTTTACTTACTTCTGAGTCTCTTGTACCACGGTTTTCGTATAACGTGGCACAAATAGCGACTGACAATTAAAAGAGAAACCATGGATATCCCTTATCTCATTGACAAACGCCAGGAAAGATGTAAACGCCTAAAAAGATATAGAATCGAAGAAAGTTTACATCATCGGTTGTGAAGTAAGACACTACCGTGAAGCGGATAGATATTTTTGGTCGTTCTAGATGCTTGTGACTGATGAGTTGGGTTTCTTGAACGAAAAGGAAATTCAAGTTTCGAAAATGGCTGTTCGTTTGAAATATATATAGAAGAGGCGTAAATATTTCTTTAAATAGAAGATTGCATTAATTTAGAACTTGTGTAATTCAGCGATCAATGATTGTCGATCGGAGGATTTTGGAAGTAACGACGATTTAAAGATTCCAGAGTAAATGTTCATTGAGAATTATTCACCAAAGGTCGGGTAGTAGCTCATTTCACCAAGGGTTATTTCGTTACGTAATACTGTGCACGATGCACATGGCCGACACACGACTTTAATTATAACTGACCACCTCGAAATATTCACCAATTGGCATAGAACAAGTTTCATCAAATAGTAGCTTAATTTCCATTTAAAACATGGACGAATAATTTAGGAAATTCAGTTTAATTCGGGATTGAAGTTCTGCTTAAAAGTGAGACATCGATCAGCAGGAGGATAACAATTCTCGAGAAGGGCGTTGAAAGCGATTAAATGCATCTGGTTCAATGTGTGGGCGATGCATCAGTAGCATTCAGAAGCGTCTGAGATCGGGGCAAGGCGATGTAAATTACATGTTTGTCCTCGCGTGTGTCCCTGAAAGGCGAAATTCGTTCTACGTTTCATGGACATTTTCTTCCGTGGAAAATATTCGTCAATAAAGGAGATGAACTTTTCCTTCCACGAACATGACACATCTCCGATACCTCTCTTTTAATGGTACACGAAGCGTATTTTACTTTCAGTCGTACAAGGCCACGTGTTTACTCGTTACAAAATGATGGAACTTCGTTAATCGAAGGATAGACTAGGTTTATTTCTCTGTAGAGTATGCATTTAAGACCGATTTAAAACGATGTATTCTTAATATCTTCGAAAAATGATTCATCTGTTAATCAATATTATACGTCGCGATAACGAACGGGGAAAGGAATTAATTTATAAATTAATAAACGAAGAGAAATACTATAACAAACTGGATGTTGCAGCTGCGCAAACAGGAACCGGTAATGATAATCGTTCGTGTTGGGATGTCGTTTAACGATAATCGCGGTGCCCTCAATTTCGTGCGAAGATGTTTCAGGGTGCAATAAAAATTTCATTATTCACACGGATTCGCGTGTCGATTTAATCGGAAACAAGCACACAGGCACATATATAAATTATGTTTCAAGTTGTACAATTTTCGTTTCAGAAACTGACAAATCGATCCGTTCTGTTTGCGTTTCGTGAAAGATGCTGAAGATATGTAGGTCAATTAATGTTGTTGGTTGCTCAATCGATCACGCTCCAGTCGAAGGAGGTGAAATTCATAAGTAATAGAAGACGTTACTTCATACTAGTATACGTAGATGCGTAACGTGGGAACAAAACCACCGAGGAAGCCCTACCAGTTACACCAGGTAATTATGTAAACTGAAATAGTCGTTTTATTACTGAAACCAACCACTTGTTATGGAATCTGTGGATTCATGAAACCAGTCTGGCTAGATCCACGCAAAAGAATGCACCGTGTATCGTTGCCCGATTAATGATACCAGATTTTCAGTTCCATGGACTTCTGCTCCCGTGTTTTCATCCTGGGTATATTCAATTGCATTTATTCTGCGATCACCGAAGAAAAATTAACGATCGAAACGAATAACACAATTCAATCGTTGACCTGCGAATGTTTATATTACGCAGCAATAACTCGTGATATTACGAATTCATTTACGACGGTAAGTAAAGAATAAAAGAGTAAAGACGAGAAAATGAACCAACGGAACGAGAAAATTACTCGACGCCTACAATAGTCGTTCTATAATAGTAGTATGCACCACGTCTACAATAGCGTCATTATTTGCCTAATGTATGGTCTTATTGTTCGAGAAAATTGTGCGCGCCTTCCTTTTTTCTCTCCCGCTAGCATTGCGATGTGGTTAAATACTGACTCTGAATCATTAGCAATCGAAATACGAAAATAACAACGCTTTCAAGGTCTGTTTTATCAGGGTGGAACAGCTCGGAGAAGACCAACGACGCAGATTATTTTTATCAAAACAAACGTTTCGCTTATTTCCAGTTGACTAAGATTTTTATCGAAACATACTGAAGCATACGATGTCGTGGCTTAAAAATCGTTAAATTATGGTAAAAAAACCATTTTAATCCCGATTCCGCTCTACTATATCATAGATTTAACGAGATCTACATTTTTACCCATCGATCATTGTTGTTAAAACGGAGGCTTTGGATGAAAATCTTATCGAGAACAATACAAAGATAAGAATGGTATATATTAGAGGATATTATATCGAGTTAGTGGTGTTATCGAACGAAACTCAATTATTTTACATTCACCGACAATAATAAGTCAATGACCTGCCTCAACGGTAGAAAGTAACGACGTACTCTCGAACCTCTCCGGCTACCAAAAATAATTAATCAGACATTAATGAATCGATTAAAGAAACGGCGCAGCAGACACACGTTCCCAGAAACGATTCATACAATGGCTTATTCATCATTCCCATTTATGATAGTACGTCGCAAATTTAACTCTTTTCTTCTCCGACCATTCTTCTTCTCATTCTTTATTCGAGGTCGCCATATTTCTGGCTGAACTTGGACATCAGAAATGCTATAAGAATTCATTCGCCACAGTTATTTATTCTGTTTAATAAATGCAACTGCTTGTGATTTTTTGCATTTTAAAAGAGCACACATCGCTTGGCGAGACAAAAAATGTCAATGCCATTAATTAATATCATTATAAGTAAGTAAACACGATGATACATGCCGAACGTTGGCATGTTCTAGAGACACGTGTCGAACGCGACACAACAGATTTATTAAACCGTCTCAATTGGATGACGCCATCCATATTTAACAATTAGCAATTTTTCAATTTACGAACCACCCGTATCCGAATCTCATTACTTTACATCGGCCATTAAATCAACTAATTCTTTAAATCAGGAAATCCTTTTGAGCAAAAAGTTAAAGTTCAATAAAAATGAACTAATTAATCTTAATTTATGCAAATGTAGATATGATAATGTAATTTAAATGCATTAAAAGCATAAAGGATGGAACACTACACGATATTCTTTGTAAAAAGTAAGCGATTAAAAACATAATGGAGATGCACGTTGGACAAAAGTTCTCCAGAACCTTAGTTCTACAACACTTTTGCAAAAACGATGGGCAAACTTAAACGCCGCACCAATAAGCTTTTTATACGAGCTGAGACGAACAAAACGGTCTTCAAGTTGGTTACAGCGCAAGCTCTACTTTTGTTTACACTGTCACAAGTCGATGGAAGCGTTTTCGAAAAAAACAGGACCACTGTCTCACGAATATATCACGATCGTTCGCGAATTATCGGGCTTTCCAGCCACATGTATCACAAAATGATGATTTCATCGATAAAGTCACGCGTGTATCAGTTTCTGGGCTCCGAATCAGCTGTTCACGAGAAGTCACTCAGGTGCTTGGTACTTAGTCTTGTTGACGATATTGGTTACGTGAAAGCATAGACAGAAATGCGTAAGTAAAAGATAATTGTCCTCTTTTCTACCGGTTTGTATTTACTTCCGCACTGGAAAGTTAATAGATTACACAAGAATACAATTAAAAGTGACGAGCCGATTAAAATACCAGCGATGGCACAGTAGAACTGATTCTCCTTTTTATCAAATCTGTTAATTACGAATAGATAGCTTTTATTCAGAAATCTATTTATAATTATCGTATTATGTTACTTGGTATTATGTCGTATAATATACCGTAACGTATGTTGCGCTTATTCGTTTAAAAAATTTGCAAGCCGATCAATATTTTCATGTTTGCGAAACGTCAGCAGAAATTCAAAGACCGCGGTTACTAGCCGGAAATCCACTGTGTTCAAAAGAACGTAGCTGCAAATTTTCATTGATTTCAAGCCACGGATATTTTTATCATCGATGCTTGTTCGTCTATTCAAATATTACAAAGGAAACTTCGGCTTTTTCAAACTTTATCCATTTATGTAAAAATAAATGACACACACTGGCAGTGAATCGGATGGCTGAAAAATATAAGCATTTTATGTAATCGCCATATCCTCTCTAATGCCTACTATCGTTCTTTCGCCGTAGAGGCATTAATTTTTCCACCGGCTAATCGTATATTCGACGAGCGTTTATTTTAGACAATGAATCAAAATTGACTCCTCACCTTACGAGTTAACCCTTGCAGCGATGTCTTCGGTAGTGTACGGAAAGGGAGTTGTCGATGCTGACGTCTTTCACGCGGCACGATGACGATCAATTGAGGCTCTTATGAAAACGCGAACACGTACTGCAAGTGGTTACACAGCAAGCCTTCGTAGCATTCTGATAGAATTACCGCGGAGGATATAATAATTGTATCCAGCGAGGGCGCTTTAAGGGAAATCACCATCGCGCCGACGCTGAAAAGTCTACAAATTCAGCGTCGAACAATAATCCATGGAAGGGATGTCATCGATCGCACGAACAAGGGGTCCATGGCCCGTAAATAGCAATCCCTCTACTTTACTTTATATTTTTCATGTCAGAATAAATAGCACTTTTACGAGCCAAAAACTTCATCGACATTTCTTCACGGATTACGTCTTCTTCACGGATTAAGATACATGATTTCATTTACTATGTGCTCGATTAATTTCTTTTATTTTCTCATTCTTATTTACTTAGAACTCGTAGCGTATTTTGTTGGTCAAGTGTAATCATTACTAAAGGATTAATTTGGCTAGGAATTTTTAAATGTTGAAACGTAGAAAGAATACAGTACCGAGTTAACAAAAAATAGACTTTGATGTAATCCGGGTTAAGGTCTCTAAGGATCTCCTACCATATTCGTATCGTTTCCTATGTTACCGATTTAACATTAATGTTAATCTATGTATGCACACACACAATTCTACTTACATTAACAGTTCTTACTATTATGACGTTTCTACATATGTACTCGATACAAAGGGAATAGTAAAATAATTTGATTCTTGTTCAAGTATCTTCGGTTGTCATTAAAAAGAAATAAAATTGTATTTATTAAACATTAAACATGCAAATGTTACAATAATTCGATTTAAACAACCCAAGTAGATCTCCTTTTCTGCAATATATTATTTTATGAGATTTAATTATTTATTTGTGATTTGTAAAGTTTTCATTCAATACTGTTTAATGCCGATAAGAAAGATATTCCGTTAACGTGAATCTCACATAAACGTTAGTAAGAATCTGAAATCGATCATTGAAGTTAAGCTATTTGAAACGAAAATAATGATTTGTAATAATATGTATTATAATTGTACGTACTGATCAATCTTTTTCGGCTTCAAGTTGATAATGATAGCGACGTAAAGCAGCTAAGCGTAATCTTTCAGTCTCCAAAGCCTGTTCTAATTCCAACACGCGTACCTGCGCTTCCATTTCTAATCGTTTGGCTTGATGTAGACTTAGTGCAGATACGTCGAAATCATCTGTAAGATATTACAGTTATTAATTTTTTTTATAATTCGGAAGCATCAGGAGAAATTTCGATAAGTAATATCACCATTTTCTTCAACAAGTTGACTGCAGTTTTTAGCTGTCGCAACAACGCTTCCCGTTGCCTGCGTTACGTCCCTCGATGCCTCAGAAAGTGCAGCTAAATTATTGCTGTGTCTACTAGCTTTCACTCTGCTTGCAACCACTAATTGCGCTGTAGACGCAGCAATTCCTTGAGATGCGACCACTAACTGTTCAAATTTACCGTTCCCGGACACAACTTTATCCGCGGCTTCCCTACGAATGTAAAAAAAATTTGTAGATAAACAATAAGTTAAAGAATACCATTGGTACTTACAATAAAAGATTAGCACCCATAGCTACTGCTTTCGCTGCTGATATAAGTCCTTCGGACCATTGATGATTACGTTTATAAAACTCCGTTGCTGAGGCAGTGCCCTAATGTATTTAAAATATATTTTCGTATCTTATAAAGTATTAAATATATATGTAATAATAACAACTGTTTACCTTTCCTTGATCTATAATTTCTGCCTGCAATACTCTTGACTTTTTAACTAACTTTCTTATGCACTTCATTAACTCTGTGCAGGAGTCTAGAATCTTGCCATTTACTTCTAATTTTAATCCGGAATCCGCTGCACGAGATTTTTCCAACATGTCCTAATGTATTAACATCACGTAGATTAACAGATAAAAATAGAGCACATATGTTTACATATATACATATTACTACACAATTACTACAATAAAATATAGAAGGTACCCAGACAATACAGCAAATGACAGAACACTTTGAAAAGCACCAGCGTATCACGGTGTTTTATTATAATAATAATTTTATTGTAAGCAGTTTTATTATAATTTATTGTATATTTCAGTAGTTTTATTGTAATTTATTGTATATCTCACCAGTTTTATTGCAATTTTTCATATATTTCCCGCTTTAGAGGTAAGAGAGAGAAAGATATATAAAAAAGCTACAAGAAAGAGTGAGACAGATGATACCGACACTACTCCGGAACCCCTGTCCCCATCTCTGTGAAAAGTGCTCAAACTAGTCGCACAGCGTTATCGACAGCGAAGTAAACTACTGCAGAACTAGCTCCATCTCTCGGAGAAGCGTTGAAAATAGTCGGAAATTAGTTTCATTATTTTACACAGAGATGGCGCCAGTAGTTCTTCAGTAGTTTACTTCGCTGTCGATAATTACGTGCGACCAGTTTGAGCACTTTTCACAGAGATGGCGCCACGGGTTCTATAGTAGAGTCGGTATCATCTGTCTCACTCATTCTTACAGCTTTCTTATACATCTTTCTTTCTCTTACCTCTAAAGCGGGAAATATTCAAAAAATTACAATAAAACTATTGAAATATACATCCCGACAACACAACTTTGTTACAGCAGGAGCACTGTGATGTCACTTGCGCCAGCTGACAGTATATATTTACTACATATTATGCAATTTTAATAGAAAAAGAGCTTTTAAACCTCTACTGTATATCATCATATTATATATCATTTTTATAACGATGTAAAAAAAAAATACGTTTTAATTTGTACGGAAACTCAGTTTCCCTGTTAACAAATATCATATAACACGCGTGATACGCTAGTGATACTATGGATGCTGCATGGGTGTCTCAGAACGTGCTGTTACCGCGTATCATCACAACCATCGACGAGTGCGGACGTAGATGACTATGAAAGTAATGTCACGCTGCACAAGTAACATCACAGTGCTCTTACTGTAACAAAGTTGTGTTGTCGGAGTAGTTACCTGTATTCTACCCGCAGCTTCTTCTATTGCTTTATCCATACTCAATAATTCTGCTTCTACCAAACTTCCGATAACTTCAACATTGCCTTGCGTATTGGATAATGTGGCGGCAAGCTCGCATACTTTTTTAAACTGCTGCTTTACTTCGTTGATTTGGCCCACGGTAACAGGTGATTTTTCTCTTATATGATTGAACATTGTTAATGATTGTAGTCCTAGCTGCTTGCACTCATCAGTCAATTCTATGATGCAATAATAAGTCAAAACAGTACATTATTTTCAATAACTCTTTAAGAATTTTAGTATTATTTGTAGCTTACTATCACCCAACGCGATATCAATAGAAGTGTTTGACGTAGACCTTGCATGAATCATATAAAGCCCCAAAACGTACGCAACATGTATTGCACTTGTAATAAGCACTTTCCCATTCGTTGTATCACATACATAGCCAGTGTACGATGCGTCTAGAGTATCTAATGTTTTTAATGTTGATTCCTCTAATTTTTCTAGGTATTGTGGAGTGCAAGTTAAATCAGACATTGCTGGATTATCAATAGCATTTAATGAATATTGCATAATATTTTCTGCTTCGGAAATGCAATTTACTAAAACATAAAGTTCAAGTTTATTTCTAACGACTAATGAGAAGTATTTCTTGTTACTAAACAAATTGAAATGCTTACACATCAACTCGTGCAACATAGTGTCAGCATATGTATTCATTTCGTTGCGGCATCGTTCAGCTTCAACTTCTAATTTTTCGATCTTTAAATCTAACTCTTCTTTCTGTGCTAATAAATCGTGTAGATCTCCCTCCAAAGCCGTTTTTTCAGAAGTTATAAAATCATTTTTGGCAATCAACGCCTAAAATATTGAATATTCATCGGAACGGAATAAAAGTCAACGTGAACTTAAAGCGAATAAAACGAGAAATATTAACCAGGTTTTCAGCTTTAGCATCATTCAGCTGTTGTTTCACATCATCTAAATCGTGTTGAGCTTCGACAGCTTTTCGCGCCTCTTGCTCTGTAATAGCTTGGCCTTGTATCAATTCTTCAAGACGCCGTTCTGCTTCGACTGTACGCCGTTCGGATTGTTCTTGGGCCATTTTCAACACTCCTAACTGCTTATCTACTGCAGCTTTCTATCGCGTAAAAGTAGAAATGGACTCAATATTTAATATTTCTTTTCATCTTTTAAACATTTATAACAATTCTACCTTTCTAATTAAATTGATATGTTCTTCTCTGAACTTCGAATAGGCATCTTTTAACTTTTGAAATTTCTCCTGTAAAGTTTTGTACTTTTCTAAAAAAACAGACAAACAAATTAAAATCACAAATGTTTTCCACAATATTTTATATAACGCGATTGAAATCAACACGTTCAAACCTTCGCTTTCATGAACTTTCGCCATCATATCTCCTTTCTGCTTGACGAGGTCCTTATTAACTTGTTTCTCTTGTTCGATTTCAGTGCACTGAATAATGAAAAAGCGTGTGCATTAAAATGTCAAATACCCGATAAACATATTAACAGAAATATGAAACAGGCTTTACTTTAATACGTAAATCCGATTCTAGCTGTATGACTTCAGATTTAAAATCCCCCACGATCCGTTGATGCTCCGTCAATATACGATGCAATTCTTGTCTTTGACGATTGTTCTCTTGTCGTAAATGATCGATGAGACTTTCTCTAAAACAATGAACAATCGTATCGTATAACTTTTCGCATTCGGATTAATGATTGCAATTTCTAAGTGTACCTCTCTGCTCTCGCGTCGGGTGAAATAGAACCATTTCGCGTAGAATCTAATTGATCGCCTGGTAACGAATTTGTATCAGAAGTATCGATGAGACTTTCAACCACAGTCTCAGAATCCAATGACGCTTCTGGCGGTAATACTACTCTCGGTGTAACGTAAGTCCCTAATTCGGATTGTTTTAAAAAGTTTGGTGGATTCTACAACGTACAGTAATATATATTTTACAAAAGTACTATTCGAACGAACCCTTTGGATTGCAGTGGCATCACTGTGATAACACCTATCTTAGAAGTTGAAAACTGCAAAGCTCACCTCAGGTAACGAAGGTATCGTTATAAGTTGCTTAAAATACTGTCTCTGCTTAACGGTAATGTAAAATTTCTTTAACTCTTGGAACTGTTTCGAAAATCTGTCCCGGTGGCCGGTTAGGGTGTCCGCGGGCAGAGAATCATGAAGTTTAAATAAAATTTTTACACAATAATCGTACAACTGCGACGCATCTAGAACACAGGGGATTAGCGGAGCCAGCCGACACTGTCCACTGACAGTCATCGAGTTCGATGGTGTGTTCTTCAAGGAAGTGGTAACTGAAATGTTTCATTCATTCAATTAATACCCAACGCAAATCTGTAATATCGTCGACCTAACAGAATTTCGAGACAGGCTTCAATCGGGAAGTGGTTATTTAAAAGCGATACGCTATGTGTCCACGATACGCTACATACGATCGAGCAAATGTACCTGTAACGATCGATTTAATCGTATTTGCTTATTCGAGCACCGCAACGTATCGCGTTCTATCTTTTAACTTTTCTCTTTCTTTCTTTTTTCTTTCAATTCGTGCAATGCTTGCATCTAATCAGACGCTACGAATCTGTTGGTAGCAAATGTCTTTTTGTCGAAAACTCACGGAATAAAGAGATATTACCGTCGTGTAAATTGTTCTGTTCATCCGTCAATGACGCCCCCGTTCATTTATTCAGCATGCAGATCTCGATTTAACCGGTCTGCCTCGGTTCGGTTCGATCTGGATAATCGAGATTCTAGTAGATTAATTACGTCAAAATATGAAGGAACCTAAATTGTTACCGCGATGGTTTACCGCACCAAACTACTATAACACGACTGACCAAGGTTGGCTAAATTAAAACAAAAACGAAATACATCGAAGGCTGGTATTCGTGCAAAAGCATTTGTTAGTAACAAAGATATAAGCGGGGTGTGATTTATTTCTCGTCAATCGAAACGAAATCGGAAAGTCAAGTACTTAAGAAAGCGTGGTGACAGACAAGTATGTCCTCCGTACCTACCTGCACGTTGCAAATTCAAAATATCGTCCATGTAATCGAACATTTCGACCGACATTTGGAAACTAGAGGGAAAAAAAATAGTACAGGATAGAAACATAGATACAAGTCATGAATTAAAAATGTTCGCAGGAAAATAGGAACTTACTAAAAATTGTTGTCGTTCTCTCCCATCGAATGCAATTCCTCCGGCGTTAGTTGAAGCGTTCCGGGTATACGTGGGTTTCGCTTGTGAAAATCTAACTTGGTGATCAGTAGTCTTATGTACAATTGAATCAATGGGCCGTATCCTTCCCTCAAGTGTTGCCATAATTTCCCTAGGTCTTCCAATTTCCCGCGATACCGTTGAGAATCGGGGATCACTTTCGCGTGACCTTCTCGTAGTACCTTATGCAAAACGTGACAAAATTTCCACGCGACTATCTGATTCTCTTGCAACGGCTGCCGTAGCATGTACGACCAAAAAACCACTCCACCCTTCTCTTGATACGTGCCTATTATCGCGCCTATATTTTTGTATAAGGTTACGTACAGCTTAATAATGTGCTCTACTAATAAAATTGCGATCTCTTAATTAAAAGACGGAGAAAAAGGATACTTCGAACGTGTTTCTCTTTTACAGGTGTTTCTGTGGGATTAACGGCTTTCCCAATAGCGATACTCTAAGAATTGAAAAGGATTTTATGATTTTTTTTAAACTTTACACGAAGCAAAATCTTCCTACGAAATTCGTTTACCAGCTGGTGGAGTTGCTTATCGGTGAGTGGAACGGCACTCGTCATGATAAATGTGTACAATAGCTGCAGCAGAAATTGAAGCACGTGTAAATAGGAATCTTAATGATCAGTCCATATGAAGAATCATCATTCCACCGATTCGTCGGTCGTTTTAAAGATACATCATTAATCGAACACGTTTGGCATTGTTGCGTTGTTGTTCCACATCGCCTGAAAAATTACAGATAACTGGCAAAACATTTCACGAAGGACAAAATATATCATTGAACAATCTATTACACAAGGATATATCGTTCAAATATTATTTTATAAGTTGCATGCCTTACATTTACTTCTCTGTATTGTACAGAATTCATATAAACTTAATCGATAAACTAACTTATTAAACGCCTGATTAAACCAAAGTGTAAAGAAGTTTTCATTTTCTTTTCTAATATTTGAAAATATGTAAAACTACAACGTACCGCAAAATAAGTTATGAAAATTTAACTTGTTTCTACGTATTCCTGCCAACCTTGCTACAATAATACAGCTAGCTACAGCTGCATTGCATTCTTTGTTGCAATTCCTCGATAATAAAAAGAAAAGAAGGAAACATTTTAAAGTACGTGATAGCTAGTGAAATTTCGGGAGTTTCGCTCAAAAAATCGTTCAACGTCGATACAATACGTATTCCAAGTGTTCAATCTCGGAAGTCCAAATGATGGGTCTTTTATGTTCATTAACCCTTCTAGTGGTGTCACCGCACCGGTACTGTTAACGATGCCTGTGCCAGAAAAAGTGCCGCTATTCGGTTACGTTCATTCAGAAAGTATTTCACTGACTGCACTTGTGCATTTAGATGAATAGAGAGAATGTAGCTCGTTTCATCACAAGTCAAAGACCCTGTGTATTGCTGTTACAAGGAAAACAGAGATGACGACCGAATTAAATAGACGTAACATTGTCAACATACGATTCTAGCACCCAATTAAGAACTAATATAAACAATAATCTATTACCGTCTTGTTCAATAACACGTATCGATAAAAAAAAAAACGAAAATATGGTTCAAGGCAATACTGAACGTACGAAAGATTTTTTTCGGGGGCAATATGCTTATACGCGTACGTATTGTACGTATTTATACTCTTGGATACTAAGGTTTGAAATTTGTATCGCAGATATCTATATTTGAAAGTGTACAGAAGAAAGTAGAAACTAGATTTAAAATTATCAGCGTTAGTTATCGTGGTTGTACGTATCGGTATTCATTAACTGCTAGAACGGTATAAAAATTTCCTTCGCTAAAAACATTAGAAAAATTGTATCATATACTTTATAGCAACATTATGCTGTATTTTTTACTTTTATCATTTATTCATTCCCAATGTGTCTCTTATTTGCTAATGCTTAGGTCGCATCGAATTTAAACAACATTAAAAACACTAATATAAGTATTTATAAATATTATTATAATTCGAACTTTTATGCATAATCGAATAGGATTGCACTAAATTAAAAGTTATTATTTCAATTTTATTAATCGCGTAGAGTTTACACGTATTTTACAAGTGGCGTCAAAAATACATATGTGCATGCGTCGAAAATAATCAGAGGCGGTTTCCTGTTTGTTGATACATTTCTTAGAATTATGTGTACAATACCGCTTTCCAAATAGTATGTTCCTTTAAAATAAAATTCATTTCAATGTTCTTAATAAATGATAATTATCAAAATTCAATAATTCTACACCCAAATAGAACTGTCAATAATTTAAAATCTCTCTACAATATGTGTACACCATAATAAACATATTTTCTAACCTATAAAAGGCATCGAGACGATGTAGCGAGTTAGAACGAGGTCAAGGACCGGATTTTCATCGTATACGCAAAGTTTTAGTAGTTTGAAACGTCCGTATATATGTTTTAATGTCAAGGTACGTTATAATATCTTTACTCGGATAACGAGTAAATGAGATATAACCTTACGCTCATTTAAAAGGCATCAACACGTTTGAACGATTATTTTGTAAATGTAACATGCAGTTCAGCATTAAAATTCGTAATACATACCTAAAACTATCTCAACAGTCTATGCCATTAAATCCAAACCTCCCTGCCTCGTTAGAAAACGTGTAATTGCATGAAACTCATTGCACTGTCAATACACAAATTGTTTCAAAAGATTACGTAGCATAGATCCGACTATCGTAAACGGGAACTTCATAAATGCGCACTAACACCTCATTTTGAATATTAATACCTCTGTCTTTGAAAAGTGCGGTAAATGACGAATCAATTATTCAAACGGATTCGCATCAATGAAAAAATATCAAAACTGCATCGATACGTAACAACACAGATTCAGCGATACGATATCAGATACGACGGATAAGCATCGAAGATAATAGTGGAGGAACTAAGTAAAAATGCAAGCGTTAGCGATAAACGAATCGAAATTCGTACTAAATACGAAACAAATATGTGCTTCCCGTCCGCGCGTACGGTAGAATACAGTGAATCACTTGGAATATAGCAATAGGAGTAGGTATGTAGCGTGCATTCAGTATCAAACCGCTATTTCGAGCGCTCTTCCAATGGCGTAGCTGACTTGTGAAACTTGCTGGCGCGTAAACTCACTTTTAAAGTATCCTTATCTTTTACATACTGTACTTATATTTAACGACGCGTTGAATTGTACCCTTTTTATTATCTCATCTTCTTTCTCTCCTCCCTGGTATCATTATCACTTAATTATTTGTGCATTACTTATCTCCTTCCGGTATAACGCTCCCAATCTTCTCTCTTTCAAGTTCTGTCAAAACATAGCGATGACATTCTCACCAAATTCATTTCAAATGACTTCAAAATCCCTAGCAAATCAGGAGAATTAAACGTTTAACATAATTGTTTAACATTTTTCTCTGTATAATTCATAAACGAGCATTATATTTTGATGTATCGCGATTAATTATATCGAACCCATTCAATATACATTTATTTGAATTATTATATTTGAACAAAGCTTTCTATAATATCTATCGATTATTCGATCGATTTTTTAATATCGCTTTAATATTCAAATATTCAAATTTTTCTACTTAGTCCTTGTATTTATTAGGTATTCTCACCAGTTTATCCAAGCTTCTTTTATACGATTAATACAATAAATAATAATCCTCAAAAAATAATCAAACTTTTTAAAAAATTATTAGATATTAGAAACATGCGTGTACATTTTATTTTCAAATTAATTACAATTTTAATTATTGTAGTTAAATTAGGAAAAAAAAAAAAATAAACTCAAGCTTATAATTTGTTATAGTTTTGATTTCATGTAACACCATACAGAATACAAAATCACTTTGTTGGACACATATTTGGAATAAAATAAAATATGTGATATGCATATATATATTTAAATCAAAAAAATGTCAAATTTTTATTACAGATAGACAATGATAATCATGCATTTACAACGTTTGATAATTGTCACTAATAAATAATGTTTCTTCAAGCCGACATACATATTTTAATTTTAACGATACTTCAGTACAATATAATGTTAAATGGGTGTAAAAATTAGATGGATATTAGGGTAATGTGCTTTCATTTTTACATCCATTTGACATGAAAAACTACATATGATTATGTTTATTATATACTTTAAAGCATCGTAAAATATCTTAAGAAAATTTCCCCCTTTTTTTTAAATATTGTTTGCAATAATAGCTTAGACTTAAAAATCTTCTGCACATATATACTATATATAGTTAAAAATATACTTAGATTCAAAAGAAAAGTGTACGTTGTGTATCCTATTTACTTTTAGATGTGTATAAGCAGACAAAAAATACATGTTGGTATTTTTTTACCTGCTTGATTGGTATTACTATTTGTGGCTATAAATAGAAAATTTATATATTTAGTGGATATTAATATACTCAACAGTTTACTCAAATATAAACTTATAAAAATGTGTCTTAATTTACATGCTATAACTAGAATACTATACTCCGAAAAGTATACCAAAACTAACAATACCAATCATAGTTAGTGAACTAATATTTGTTGGTTAGATAGGCCTCACACTAAAATTGATTTATATGATTTATATATATTCGTCATTTCATACATTGATACATACATATACATGGTGTCGCCTTAGGTAGTCAAGTGTAAATCATATCTTTGACAAATCACTTCGATTCATATATACCAACTATGATCCATTACTAAATGAAATTTCAAAGATTAGTGTGCACAATACATATAATATACAATGTGAACAAATATAAAATATTAAATAGAAGTGCCTATCCTCTCCCGCTTGATCAATTTCCAATATGTAATCAATTTTTTCCTCAAAATATTTTTCAATATTATCATTATAATTAAATGGCTTTTAACTGTAAATAAATAAAAATCTAATATCATATTGCATTAATTAATATTTACTTTCTTCTAGAGCATTTGAAAATAATATTAATTGTATATACTAAAAGCTTTAACTACTTCCTGTGAATATAATTGAAAAACTAACACCACTATGTTGTTATAGAGGAATCAAATATACAAAGCATATAAAAAACAATACGTAAAAATAATAAATTTACATCAGCCAGAATCTGTAAATTAAAACTTTATTAAGTTTCATGATTTAAGCAATATATAACATTTTCCCTTATAATACTCCTATTCGGTATGTATGTATACGTTTGTTTTAAATAAATACACCAATAGTCACTTGTTACCTCGTAATGCGACACGCGCAAAAAAATATACAAAGAAATTGATTGAGATTAAAATGAGGAACAGGAGTGAAAAGATCAATTTAAATTGGAGAGGGATGAAGCGGTGGACAGGCAACCCCCAGCCCCTAGCAGCACCCACCACCTTGCGTGTTTCCTTGACCACCAGTACCTGCTAAACCGCTAGGACTCGCTGGTGAATGTTGTGGTCCAATCTTAATACCATTTGCCTAGACATTCATTGTTTGAAATTTATTTGTTAGCAACATTGAAGAAAAATAATTATATTTAAGTTGTAACAGCTTCGTTGTTACCTCATTATTTATGTCGAATACACCTTCCTGAATTTTTTCATAAATTACTTTTGCTGTATTGATAAATGCATCTTCAACATTTATCGCTGTCTTTGCACTGGTTTCCATAAAAACGAGTCCATGTTCTCTTGCAAATGCCTCACCTTCTTCTCTCCTCACTTCCCTTCTATTATCCAGATCACTTTTATTACCAATTAACATAATCACCATATTGGAATTCGAATGTTGTCTTGCATCCTCTAGCCAAGTTGTTAAATGATTGAATGTTTCTCTACGTGTAATATCATATACTAATAAAGCTCCTGCTGCACCTCGGTAATATGATCGTGTAATTGAACGAAATGCTTCTTGCCCTGCCTATAAATTCAGTATAATTGTATTGCTTTATCATTATTTCTTTAAAGTTATTATCATAAGACTAATTTATACGTATTTATGAATAATATTAATATGTTGATAAGTATATAAATTTTTATAAATAATAAATAATTACAGTATCCCAAATTTGGAGCTTGATTGGTTTTCCATCAATTGTAATCATACGAGCACCAAACTCAACACCTATTGTTAGATCATGAACAGGTTGAAATCTCTTATCCGTAAATTGAAGGAGAAGGCAAGATTTTCCAACCCCTAATTAAAAAAACAAATGTTTCCATAAGAGTAAAGGTCGACGAATAATGCACAGGTATGTATATTAGTTCTTTAGAAATGAAAATGCACGATCAAATTACATATAACATTGAAATATACTTATTGTTCATCTGTACTTAACTGTTGAAATTTTACACGGTATTAATAAACAAGTACAAGGATAAATCGTGTTTACGCTATGAACAGTATTAATGTAAACATAAAGTAAAACATTAACATTGTAAAAGTGATATTTATAACGGGTTCGCAATTATTATTCCTAATGCTTCAATGTTTAGTAATTAATAGGCGAAATCTGTCCTTAAGGTAAATAAACGAATGCGACATCTTTTAGAATGACAACGTTATTATGCAAAAGAAGCTGTGCACGAATTATACAACAAAAGAAATATTTAAGTTGTAATACTAATAAATATTGGAACGGAACTGTGCGCGTTATGATTTCTCCAACAGTTGTAAAGTTTGCGAACCGAAAATATTGTCGTCCAAAGAAACGAAAACAATGGGTCCTGTCACGGTCGACGTAGTAGAGAATGTAAGAACCATGTAACGTTCGCTTTCTCAGAGGCATTAACTGATTACCTGTATCTCCAATGATGATGTACTTGAACAGGTAAGCGTACGACATTTTTCAAAATCACGTAGCAAATAAAGATATCTACACAAGACGCGGATATATTAGAAAACAGAACTTCACTTTTTTGACTGTCTTATCTCTTCTGCTTCAGCATGACGTCACTAAATCGCTTCGGCAATTCTCGGGATTTTTCGTATTATTCGTAATAAGTTCGGGTTTCCGATATCGCGCTGCCGTCGCTTCAGTCATCGACGTATCTCGCAAGCGTTGGCCGTGTTCCAAAACTGCGGCACATTCTGACTAAATCTCATAGATATGTTACTAAGATACGTTTTATATGTGATCACGATATCGCAAAGTACAATCCTATATATTTAATATAAATAAAATATCCATCGCACATCTATATCCTTGATGATTACACGATGATGATTTTACCGTATCTTATGTTTTAGTACGTTTAGTACGTTTAACTACATCATAGAGAAATATTACTAAACTTTATAAATAACTTCTTCTCGTTAATTCCTCATTTAACAATAGAAAAGATAACACGGTATACAGATAAATTATCTCCTGAAAAAACAGGATGCAGTAGTAAATTTGCAAGAGAACTTTTATTGAGAATAATGTGTAATTACGTCTCTGTTTAATAGCAACGTCTGTGCATAAATTGTGCTCGCATATCGGCTATTTCTTCTAATAAATGTGGATATTTGCGAGGAAATAAAATGAAAAAAAGAAACAAATAACAAAGAACCTTAGAGTTCGGATGATGTTATCGGGCAACAAAGTTGTTGGCCAATGAAATCTTTGTTCAAGAAATTGATTCTCCAATGAGGACCCAGAAACGACTCTGGTGGTAAGTAAAAGTAGTAAACAGTACGGTGCGAATCGAGCTATCGTCGACGTCGAAGCTGTCAAACATGGCGAGAATGTCGATCTTGAGTGTTGGTCAAAAATGTGAATAGAAGGTTCGCGTTGCGGTGAGATTCGTGAATCTCGGGTGTTCTCGTCGTCGGCAGAGGCCGGCGAGAGATGCGATCGGGAGTTAGACTGTCAGGCCGAAAGTGAATGTGCCGAGTGAACGGCCCCGGCGGTTTTGCGGCCGGGATTAATCTAAGGGCATGCCAATTCGGGAACTATGGGTGCTCAACAGACTAAGGAAAGAATTGTTCCTGCTGGCTCTGCTGCGCGACAGACACGCAAACAGCCAAGGAATCTTAAGGAGTCCCGTCTTGTCGGCTCCAATATATTTACGGAGCACAGCGGTAATTCCTTCTCTTATTTTCCTACTCTCTCGCTTTTTATCTTCTATTTCTTTCTTACTTCCGCCCCTTTTTTCACATCTCTCCCTCACACTTTCGTCCCCTCTCTCCTTCAGATTCTCTCTTACGCTCGTGCATTTTACTTGCCCTGTAACAGAGATCACGAATATAAAAATTTACGAGAAATAAAACAAAATGTTACGAGTAATGACACGCGAGAAACACTAAGTTAAAGCCCCTAATTTGGGTTATATAATTAATACATGTACATGCACGTACGTGTATTTATACAATAAATTTTCTGAATTACATTAATGGCTGATTGTTAATATTTTAATATAATACCGATGCCGTGACTGTTAAATTACTTACTACCCAAAATTAGTTCTTAAATATTACACTAGATGTTCTTTCTACCACAGCTTATTTGCATCGTGCATCCTGTTTCTGTAGTTATCTGTATAATTTAATAACTCAAATCATGGTTATTAAATTATGCTTATGAATATAATCTATATATGGTTCATGTATAAGCATGTAATAATAAAAAAAATAAATTAATACTTTCAGTAAGCACTGCTTTCTCGAAACAATATATTAACATATATTTTACCGTAAAATGAATAATAAATTTTTTTAAAAGACAAAATGCAGCAGATGACAGTATTAATGTTAAATTTTATTAATTAAGTTTCTTACATTAATTTGTAGTCATATGCATACAACAGTATTATGATGTTGTGCAGAAGCTCTTTTACAAAGCAGACCGCTACCTCACATTCCGGCATTACCAGATGGTGATCCTCCAAATGGGTCCAGCATTCAACCAATTTCACAACAATTGAATATTCAGCAACATACTGGTGTTTCTTCAGCCGGTCTCTTAGAAGCCGCAAACAGGTAAATTTTATGTTCCCGATTAAATTCAATATTTCCTTATATATAAGCCTCGTGTATAATTTAAATGTGCGCTTCAGGTGGACTAGTAAGGAAAATCTATTGGCACAGGAAGAAGATGATCCTCAACTATTTGTTGCTCTATATGATTTTCAAGCAGGTGGAGAAAATCAGCTCAGTCTTAAAAAAGGTAATTATTTTGTATAAATGGATAAGTAAAAAGATGTTACATAATCGTATCTACTAAAATAGAATGTATATCATGCATTATCAATTATTTAAATACAGGGGAGCAAGTTCGTATTTTAAGTTACAACAAGAGTGGAGAGTGGTGTGAAGCTCATTCAAGCACTGGTCAAGTAGGATGGGTTCCTTCAAATTATGTCACCCCAGTAAATTCTCTAGAAAAACATTCTTGGTATCATGGAAGGATATCCAGAAATGCTGCAGAGTATCTTCTAAGCTCTGGTATCAATGGTAGTTTTCTGGTTCGTGAATCAGAAAGCAGTCCAGGTCAACGCAGTATTTCTTTGCGGTATGAGGGTAGAGTTTATCACTATAGGATTAATGAAGATAGTGAAGGAAAGGTATACTTTTATGTACTTATATGATAACAATAAAGTGATATACTGTAAGATATAAATTTAATACTATGGAATATTAACATTTTAGATGTTTGTCACAACTGACAGCAAATTTAACACTCTGGCAGAATTAGTTCATCATCATTCAATGCTTGCTGATGGTCTAATCACACAATTACTTTATCCTGCACCAAAGCACAATAAACCTACTGTTTTCCCACTTAGTCCAGGTAAGTAAAAAAAATTGAAACTTGAAAAATAATTTTTTTATATACATAAGATTCCAATTAATAGTTTAACATATTATTTGCAGTTATTGAGGTTCATTGAAATTATTGTGTTTTAGAACCTGATGAATGGGAAATTAATAGGACAGATATAGTTATGAGACATAAATTAGGTGGAGGACAATATGGAGACGTCTATGAAGCTGTATGGAAGAGGTACAATATGACTGTTGCTGTAAAAACATTGAAGGTCTGTTTCTTGCCATGTATATACATCATTTTTTATTATTTTCTTAAAAAAGCATAGAAGTATATATACATTTTATAGGAGGATACAATGGCTTTGAAAGATTTTCTGGAAGAAGCTGCAATTATGAAGGAGATGAAACATAGGAATCTAGTTCAGTTACTAGGTGTATGTACTCGAGAGCCGCCTTTTTACATCATCACAGAGTTTATGAGTAAAGGGAACCTGTTAGACTATTTACGAAACGAAAGTAAGCATCAAATCAATGCTGTTGTTTTGATGCACATGGCCACACAGATTGCCAGTGGAATGAGTTACTTGGAAAGCAGGAATTTTATTCACAGGTATTATTTTTTAATACTTTAACATAAATGCATATTGTATAAAAGTCAAAAATTTTTCTATGTTTTTTAAACTATATCTACTGGCTTTAAACTTATCAACACAGAATTAACGGATGTAATGCACAAAAAATATATTTAATTAGTTGGAAGAAATATTTTAAGTTTTTTTGTACTCTTTTCTTGAGAAATGGACTCATATTCACACTGCGATTTTCGAAACAGAGATCTAGCGGCTCGAAACTGCTTAGTGGGTGAAAATCATCTGGTGAAGGTTGCAGACTTCGGCTTAGCCCGATTGATGAGAGACGACACGTATACAGCTCACGCTGGAGCGAAGTTCCCAATAAAATGGACTGCTCCAGAGGGATTAGCGTATAATAAATTTTCTACAAAGGTTAAATAAAATCATTCTTTCATAACACATTATTTTAAAACATATGCGTACATATTTATTCATTTTGCGTTTTATAGTCTGATGTATGGGCATTTGGCATTTTACTTTGGGAAATAGCAACTTATGGAATGTCCCCATATCCTGGTGTCGATTTAACAGATGTCTACCATATGCTAGAAAAAGGTTACAGAATGGAATGTCCCCCTGGGTGTCCACCGAAAGTATATGAATTGATGCGCCAATGTTGGCAGTGGTCTGCTGCCGATCGGCCTACCTTTAAAGAGATTCATCATTCTCTTGAAAATATGTTCCAAGAATCTAGTATTACAGAAGGTAATTTAATCTATGAATTTTTATGTAAATTTTTAAAATAAACATATGTATAATAGTCTGTATAAACGTGTACAAAAATTGCT
Source organism: Xylocopa sonorina (assembly GCF_050948175.1). Lineage (NCBI taxonomy): Eukaryota > Metazoa > Arthropoda > Insecta > Hymenoptera > Apidae > Xylocopa > Xylocopa sonorina. Next base: position 4,926,286 of record NC_135197.1, on the reverse strand, counting down.
ATTGTAGAAGTCGAAAAACAACTGCAAGGAGGAGGAGAAATTCCCTTGCTTTCATATAAGAAGTCTCAAACTGGTAGTACTGGAAATATTCATGGGCTTGTTCTAGTCTCTGAGCCATTACCTTCTTCAGGTATGTATGTAAGAAGTTTACAATAATATAATTGTTATGTTGAATATTTTGTACATTTTATTAAATTATTTAGAATTATATTAAATTTTATTTTTCCTCATTTAAGTTGTATTTCTTCGGTAACAAATTGATTCATTACTTATTTCATTTTTTACAGATGCTACTAGCTCAGTAACGAAATTGAGCACATTTACAGGTGGTTTGTCAAGTAAGAGCAACAGTAGTATCGTACAAATGAGACGTTCGACAAACAAAAAGGGAAAACAGGCTCCAGCTCCACCAAAACGGACAAGGTATAATAATTATTTTGTTTTACAGTGTGACGAAATCTCGATTATTACATACTTGTTTAATCTTTTAGAGAATTGGTTTCAATAAGAAGTAATAATTCCATTTTTTATCTTTCATATTGTTCATATAGTTTGTTTTCATTAAGTCTTCTTTTCTCGCTAATCGAGATTTCAAGCACCGACAAATATTGATTATATGGTGATACGATAACACAACGATTGGGTAACAGCTTGCTGTCGTCGTGCAGTTCGTTCCGCGACTCTGCCTACCAAGAACAAGATACTCAAAATACTGAAACAAACGCCATGACTCTCGACGATGCCACGGATCTAAATGGTATTGATAAGATTCTCGAAGGTATTTTCATTCTACTTTAATCGAGCGTACTGATACGTGCACGTACTGCTTCAGTTTCCTACCGTAAGCTCTATATTCAGCTTTTTATGCTCGATTCTTTTTGCATCTATGTTTTTTTTTTTTGGTACTTAATTGAAAAATGAAGATTATACAAAATTATTCTAGTGATTTGCAAATACGAGTTCATTTTGACAGTTTCAATTTGTGTTATATTCTTACTATTTTATTTTTATTAATCTAGTATTAACACCAGGAAAATTTCATACAAGGAATGATCTAATCTTTCCAAATTTCTTTCTTTTTTTTAAATATACCGTTTGTATTTCGTTATTCGAGCTTACGGAAATTGTTCGCTCTCAGCGAAAGGACTCTAAGCAGAAAGAGAATATGTACCGGTACGGTTTGTTGTTAAATGGGAACTCAGGTATTGCGCGAGATCTCGCGACGATGGCTCAAGGAACGATTGCTACAGGAGGCTGTGAAATCGACGAGGATGGAGAGGGTTCTCAGGGTACGGCGGAACCTACCTTTATCTCTCAACCTTCAACGTCTCCGGAACCTATACCTGGCATGGCCTGTTCTCAAAAGCAAATTAAGCCAAGACTTTATCTGTTAAAGGAACAATTACCACAAAAGGTAGTTTCCTAGAAGAATTGAAAGTTAAAATGTTCAAAAAAGAATTGCTAATTCATGCCACTTAAATCTAATTTTTAGTTGGTACAAGTGGGTGCATTAGAAGTACAGAATGTAAAGAGAGCTATTAATCGTTATGGCACATTGCCAAAAGGTGCTAGGATCGGCGCGTATCTAGAATCTTTACGTCAAAGTGGAATGCCATCAAATCAAGAGTCTACGACAGTGACTTCTTCCATAGCATCTGGCACGATGGAACAACACGAAGCTTCCATCGATAATTCACAACATAGATCACTTTCTCCTCGTCAAAGCAATTTACGAAGCCAACCCCAAATGACTCGTAGTAATTCTTCGAGCGGGGTTGTTAATACTTATCAACCTCCAAATTCTCCACGTGGTCGGGTAGTATCTGTAAGAAAGAATAATCAATCTGATGGTGTCGGTTTAAGAACTTTCCGGGTTTCAAGTAACTCTAACTTTCGTACTGCGAGTCCATCGAGATCTGTTCAACCGTCATTAGCTGATTTGGAGTTTCCTCCTCCTCCCGCGGATTTGCCTCCACCACCGGACGAAATTTTTTCTGGGCAAGAACAAGCTGACCTTCCACCTCCCATTTCTTGCAGCGAAATTTCTCAAATGAGAAATTCTCCTCTGGCCATAAGAAAAGCTAAGAGTACAGATTGGCGTTCGAAGGAGGACGAAAACGAACAACAGGATGATAGAAACGACGTTAGTAACGTGGAACCATCCGTGAAAGAAGCCTGTTCGAGATTTGGAGTTAATCTGAGACGCAGAGAAGCTCAAGATATGTGTAGAAATACTGATAGTAAGAGGACGGGGTTTAAATCTAGGATAGAAACTATTGAGCCTGCTGCACCACCGGAGGAAGCACCACCGCCACCTCCACCACCTCCGCCGCCAATTTCTACAAATTCGCCCCCTGATAGCTTTGAACGAAAACCTGGAATGAAAGAAATGCTGGAACTGAAACTGATAAATGAAATTAAACAGAGCGCAGAAACGAAGCATGGCTCGACTACGAAAAAAACTGGAGTGACAAGTAGTACTCCGTCTGCTCCTCTGGATCCAGCATCACAGTTATTATCGGAACTTTGTGCTAGTTTTAACATGGATTCTGGACAGAGGTAAATTGTAATGTTTATATACGCAGTATGTAGCGCATCCTGTACCTTTCTTTTTTCCAAATATTTTTTAACAAGATTTTTAAATTATTTCTTTAAAGAATATAATACATGCATGTATATTTTATACATTTTTTTTGTGATGCTAGACAAAATGAGTATGCTGTATCAACTTTAAAAACTAACGAATCAAATCAAGAGCAACAACAGCATCAAATTCATAATGCTCACAAGGATTCGTCGATATCTTCTCCAGTGACTGAGTCTATACTCTCCAGCGGGAATGTCGGCTTTAAATTAAAAAGAGTTGACAAGCGGAGTAATCCACAAAAGGAAGAGACATCTGACGGGCAAATAATCGATTTCAAGGCTAGACTTCGAAAAGTTGAAAATGCGGAAAAGGAGAAATCGTTAGAGGAAAAAAGTACTGTAACTGAACAGTCTTCAGAATCTGAAGAACAACAAGATGACAAACGCAGGAGCACCGGAAGTATCAGTAGTTTAAAGAAGCTTTGGGAGAATAAAGAGTCTTGTGATAGCCAGCCTCATAGTCCAAAACTCAGTGTCAGAGGAAATAGTGGTAAGCAAGAAACTCTTGATCAAACAGAAGATTCACCCGAGGATCACAGCGGAGCCTCAACTCGAAGTCAGAGGTATTTAACAATAATCTTTATTTTCTTTTTTTTTATAATACTTTGTATATATCAATTTCCAAATCGTAGTTCCTTCAATCACTGATAGATGAGCGGCTCAGAAACCAAAGTAAAACTCCAATTTCTGAAAATTTCTCAAGTTTAGTATCAAAGCATATGATCAGTATTTAACTTTATGTTAACTAAACCGATTAACTTTGATTACAACTTGAACATATAAATATTTGAAAACATCGATCGATATTTGTAGTTCTGGTAGCAAAAGTGACACTAGACTGTGGCCACCACCCGAACCAGAGAAACCGGTCGTTCCTGCAAAACCACTAAAGCCACTGTGTTCATCGACAAAACACTTTGGCTCTTCAATCTACGCGACACCAAATTGCACGAAGTCTCAACACGCAGAAGAGGACATAAGTAAACAGATTACAGATTCAAAGACCGCAAAGCAAATCGTGCTGGAGCTTTCGACGTTAATCGAGAGCAGCATATTGAATTTAAAAAGTAGTTCAACGATATCCAGTTGGATCCAGCTATCAGACAAGGTAGGGCTGTTACATGGAATGTGCGCCAATCTCGCGGATAGCGGTATCGCACCGCACGCACGATTTCAGTTTCGCGAACTTCTTGGGAAATTAGAGCTTCAGGCACGACAACTTCGTGCAGCTGGCACTCGAAATGTCGCAGAGAATACAAGACTTCTCATTGACCTCCAAAATACGATAAAAGATGTTGTTAATACCGTGCAAAGATAAAGCAGAGAGATCAACATCAATTTTCTCCGTCACCACTCTTGTTCTCATTCTCATTTTCAACTGGCACAATTTTTAATGCTCGTGCCTGTGTAATCACTCGTGATCGGAAACATTTTGGACTTCTTTGACGAAGACCGTTTCTGAAATTCCGCATCGAGCTCGTTTTGATTTTTTTTTTTAATATTTTGTGCTGAATATGTAAGCAAATTCGTGGTCCTTGTCCTGTTTTATTTTGAGAATCATCTAAAATATTCTTTCTGTGATGAATTTTTTACGAAGTTCTGTGTGGGAATGATTTTTCTGGAGATGACATTTTCGAAGCTTTACTCCTAGAGAGAGTGCACAATAATCAAGAATGTTTAAGAGCAAAGCCTCAAGCCGAGTATGGCCTCAATTAAATATCGGTTTGATGGAAAAGTAAGAAAAACTCTAAAACTGAAGTACTAAATTAAAAAAAAAAGTATATTTCGATTCACGTCAATACATTTCTTAATATAGACTGCGATTAGCTATTTTCGTTCGAGTTTAGGGATATTATTATAATAAAAGTATTATTCTTTTGATATGGAGAAAAAAGACCATATAGTATATATAATTCACTTATATTTTTTATGAATTGAGTTTTACGAAAGAAAGAAATGTATTAATTCTGAAAGGCAAGGTGAATTTAGACGTATAGTAAGTAAATAAGGATCAAATATACTCTGGTTCCTTACATTTTTTGAATAATAGTTTTAAACTGATAGAAAGAGGACGAGTAATCGCAGTTTATCGAGACGAGAGAACGTATATCTACCTTATAAATACAGAAAGAAATACATTTTTGTACACTGGGCACTTGGTTCTTCTTTTTGTACATTATGATTACTTTTACGTCGATCCAGCATATATCTTGTATAAGTGAAGCTCTACGTGAATTATACTCGTCCGCTATACGATAAATGTGGTGATTATAATTGTCGAGTAAATCGTCTCGGTGTTCTTTCATCGAACTTTCTTGCGCCGTGCTTCGTAATATCGTACGCAAAGTCTTAGGCTAGATTATACATCATAAGTGCGAAAACTTTTAAGCGAGTAAGCCATTTTAATGCGTGAGAAGATGTAACAATTTTTGTATTTGTATAGAGTAAGTCGAATAACACATACATAAACACAGGTATGCTTAATGATACAGTAAAACTTTGATTAGACAAACCAATCAGAATACTCTTAAATTGATGGATTTTTCGATTAATCAATCTTTATTTAACTTATTATCCGCGTAATAACAATTTTTGTTCTGTTTCTAATTTGTTCAATATTTCATTTTACTCGTACCTTCTTTTTTTTCTTTGGTTTGAAAGATATTTGTGTGTAACGTTTTGCTTTTAATGTCTGTAAAAGTTGTATCGTTTTGATTATAATGGCTACTGTAGATTTGTTTTTGACACAGTACCTATACTAAGCTTATATTTCTATAGCATATATCTTAAGTATAAAAAAATTAAATACATGACAACTTAAAATGATAATTATATTGATATATCTAATTAGTATTTGAATAATCGAAAGTTCGATCAAGTATTACAATAATCAAAAGTCAGATTTATATACGATCAAATAGTATCAAGGTTTTACTGTACATATTTCTGTAAATCAGCGGGTGTAATTAATCAAATTTCGAAGCGTTTTGTTTTGTCTGCGTAATCGTGCAGACGTTCTTCCATAGAGCGCTAATAGAAAAGGACTCCGGACACTTTTCAAAAAACTTAAAAAAAGCTTCTTCTTCATTTATCATCCCTCCACTACAGTATATTTACGTTTTACTTCATCGTCAATTGTGAGTAAGATGATTGTGATGTTCGGAATCAAATTGCATTTACTATTTCGAGGTTTTTAAATCAGCTTTTGATATGTTATCACCTTTTCGTTACATTCAAACATAATTATTATTTAATTTAATGAAATTATTTCAAACTTTTTTTTAGTTGTCTTCCATTGACAGTCTCCGGAGTCCGAAATTTGTTTTATTCGATCATTTTAAAAATAAGAAACGTGCAACGAGATTGAAAAAGCCACTTAATTCGCCAGTCAAGCCGTTTTTTCTTGTAACACTGCCTACATTATGGCTACTAGAATACATCGATATCGATAACGTTAATTACACGAACCGGAATTTCTCTCCTTTCGGTCCGATCATCCAATTCTTTCTGCATCATTTGTACCTGTGATACACCGATCGACTTATCCTTCATCTTCAAATGAAAAAGCGAGAGAGAGAGAGAGAGAGAGAGAGAGAGAGAGAGAGAGAGAGAGAGAGAGAGCGAGAGAGAAAGTGGGTGGGAGGGAAAGAAAGACATGAGCGATCGTACGAACGAATCCCTTTGAGAAGTTCTGAGTGTATATATTTTTGATTGGAACTTTAATTCATCCTTAGTTTTCATGTGTTAAGTCAAAGTATTCAGTATAAAATATTATCTGTAAATACATAATTGTTTTCAAGGAATCACACATAACATTATAATTCGAATTTTATTTATGACGTTTTAGGGAATCTTTTTATCTAATTATATACAATTTTAAAGCTATTTTGAAATTTTTTATATAAAGAGATCATGATTAAAAAGATTGTATTTTATTTATTACAGGAAAATAATTATCTTTTATAGTTTTAATGATACTTATCTATGAAATTCTGCTTTAACGTTTGTTTTAATTTGATCTATGTTAAATAATAGAAAATAAAACACATTTAATAGAAAGAAAAATTGTCATGTGTGATTTTTTCAAAATTTGAGTAATTGTAGATAATATTTATAGACACTAATGAGTATTACGAACTATAGTTTGATAAGTGTTTCAGTTATAAATGTATACGTTTGGAATTTCTCAAAATCCTATTAATCATTGGACGTTTAAGTTGATGATCCATCAAAGGACATGAAATCGATGTTTTATACGATATGTATTATAGTAATGTTTATGTCTAAGTATTTATATCTATATTTATTTTTAGTTCTTTCTCGTGTAAAGTTATTCCTAAATGATCGACCAACGTACTGATTCACTAATACGAAAATTTTAATATCGCTTTATACATTGATATAAGACCGACGATAGAAATAAAAAGGAATATTGAATCAAAGATTTCTCTAAACATCTTGGAACGCATCTCTTATTCTGTATATTAATTTACATTTTCTAGGGCTTCTTGTACTCGAAAACAATCGCTTACAATTTTCCATTTATCTCCCATTGCTGCGATTAAGAAACTTTGGTTAAATGGTTTTGCTGTTTTATCATCATATTTTACTTGTCCTCCAACTTTCACAAGAAAGGTTAATTGATCTGCTACTTCGGGTCCTAATAACATATTCAAACATCTATTTGTATAAATTAATTTGTAACAGATAATTCTTTCTTTTCTTTTATAAAAGCAAAACTTTACAAAAACTTGGCACTTAAACATATATTACTACTTGCACATAATTATTTACCCGTTATTGGTTGAGCATCTAGCGTAAAAATAGAATGATCCGAAGGTGGCAAATCGGTCCAAAATTTCTGTATATTATCTTTGCCTTCTATGCCATTCCCATTCCATATCAAAGTTCCAGTATCCAGATACAATCGTGATATAAGCTAAAATCAGTGTTTTATAATAACTTAATAACTTTACATTTTTTTATTCGTTTCTATCAATCTATTAATTAAATTACTTACATATCTGCGTTTGTCTAAACTTTCATAATAAAGTTTTGTAAATTCTTCGGCTGTACGGCCAGCCTGATCGATTTTCGTTTTCAAATCCTAGAAGATGGTAACTTATTATCATAAAATTTCTGTTAATTATCAGAAAAATAATATTTTCTAAGATACCTGTTCCATCCTACGTAATGTTATTTATATTAAAATTAAGAAAAAAAGGATGAATCCCTTGATTAAAATTTGTGTCAAACGTCGATATAACCTCTATAAGGTAGTAAATTTTTTACAGTAAAATTATAAGATATCATGACAAAACTAATTTTATAATTTAACAAGTCATTTAGTTTCAATTACTGTACAGCAACTGATCTGTACAACAACTATTTATTCTTTGCTTTGGAAAATGAAGCAATAAAAACATTGTATTTTTTCCCTGAAAGGACACTCCTCAGTTATTACTAGATTTCTATGTTTAATGCTTGTTTAAGAGCACGAGTGATATAAAAAAAGTATACTAAATAGAATTAGTAAAATGTTGATTGAAGAAAGAAATGTTAGTATACATTGTTGATAGCAACGTTGCTATAACGTTAATATAATTTATTATTACAGTAATATAGAAATTTATAAAAATGATCTGTGTTTTTTATCAGATGCAAGTTAAGCATCGAAGTCAAATTTAAAAAATTTGTAGTACTACTAGTTACTTCAGGATCGCGCTACTGTGCTATAGTCTATTAACAAAAATTCTAAGCAATATAGTGATTTATTGCGCGTGAAAGATTTTTTAGGGGTAAATTGTATAAATAACAGTACACGTGTCTCAGTCTTTCTTGAACTGTTTAAATTCTCCTCGCGTCGCGTTATTTGCGAAACATAAAGTACACTATGGCATCCAATATAGGATATTAAAAATAGCAGAGAAATTGTGTTTATGAAATGCGCTATTGTTTGATCAGAAACCGATGTCTTTTACGTTAGTCAACTGCGTGTCTTAGACTGTAAGGGGAGAAGGTTTATTAGAAGCATGCACGTGGTAAATATTCCACAGGTTCTTATTCTGCTCTGTTTCCAGAGCCCCTCGTGGTCCGCGGATAAAAGCGATCGCGAGATCTCGCCGTGTCGCGGGGTCACGTGACTCCGCGCTCAGACAGTTATTTTTTTAGGCATGATGGCGCCAAACAGCAGTATCCACATTAATGTAAATATAATATCGATTGGGTGCACCGCGCGAGGAAGAAAGCCATCGGGTGTCCTTACGGAGGCTATTTGAGGGCGTCGAGTGAGCTCGACAGGAGCCCTCGGCCCACGAAGTGAGTAAAACCGAGCTGGTCGCGGCTGCGACTCGAATTGCTAATGAGGACATCTTGGTTAGGCTGCCGTGACAGAGGCGTACTTGGACTACTGCCATCTCGAAGTTACCGATCGAAGAATAATTCGATCCTTCACGATCAGACATACCGGCTATTATTTGTCACGTGCATCATCGCGCGCGAAATCACCCTCTCTGTCGATAGATCAATAATAAGGCATTTACTGCCTTCCAACCATCTCTATCTTTTTCTCTCTCTTTCGTTCCTGCTCTCTCTTGCGCGCGCGTGCGTGTTCATGTTTGCGTGTGCGTGTCGAACTTGTGCTCGCGTGTTCGTGCCAGGATTGTGTGCGTATACATTCACGTTTCTGCGTACCTGTGTTTTCACGTCGCGTGTGCATATTTACTTACACTCATGTGCATGTGTACTCGAACTTTGCTTGGTGTGTGTTTACATGTGTATACCTGTGTGTCGAGATTGGTGTGCGAGTCGAGCCTGTCGCCATCTATATTGTCAATGTTGTCGGCCAGCAGGAGCACCACCAGCCCAATGGACCCGTGAGCATTTTCGACTCTCCGCCCGATCTTCTTCTAGACGTCTATTCTCGACCGCGAATCTCGACTTCCTCGTGTCGAGTCATCGAAAGTCTTACGGCGATCCTTCACGGTCGAGCCTCGGCGCCGCTCGAGCGTCGCCGCGGAGTAACTCCGTCGCAATGTTTACATGCCACCCGCCACGGCGATCAGTTTCTCGAGGATCATTGTGTTTTACCAACTACTCAGGCCCTTATTACGTTACGGGGAAACGATTTCGTTCCAATTCTAACTCTTCCTGCTGGACTGCCCCATTTATAACCTCTCCGCGGCGGCCATCGAGGATCAACGGCCGCAGACCCCCTGCAATACAATCGGTCTATACCATCAGTCCTTTTGTCCGATTTTTATGCTCTCAAACGTGTCTGCGTTATTAGAATTATGATATAAAGTTCTTAGTGTGTGCTAATTCGTAGAATTGTGAATTTGTGTTATCCAATAGTTATCATTTCAAGTGCTACCTTTATAGATTCTGTTTGCGAACGAATGCTTTGGGTCTTGCGCTTGTGATCTCTGTTCAATAGCAGTTGTTTACATACATTTTATCCTTCTCTTGTGTACAATAATATGTTTCCAATTAGATTATGAATACTATGCAGTGTGCATCATCTGAAATATCATTGAATAACTGGAGACCACATTTTTTTCTACGCAGTTAATGTTGTGTACTACTCTTGTGTTTACGTATTACATTTGGTAGATTTATTATTTCTTCTTTCGAATACTTGTTCAATGGTTGTTAATTTCAGTCTATTTATTACAGTATATTAATTGTTTGGTTTATACACGGTTCTGTTTTCATTTTGAATTGATGTGCTCCAATTGTTATGTCTAAGCATGGATACTTTACTTTATGTAATATTTTTTTCTAAACCATACAATAATTTTCAAAAGATAATCAATTTTATATAATAAATTATTAATAGTGTCAAAACTAAGTTGATAATTATTTGGAGAATTTTAAAGAAACTTTTCTTTCTTTCTTTCTTTTTTTTTTTTTTTTTTTCTGTTTAAATAGTAACTGTAACCGTGCCTTAATGTTACAGCTCCAAGAGGAATCCGCTTTCTAGATAATAAATACATGGACGACTATGTAGTGAGTAATTAAACCAGCATTCATGAAAAAATTATTTTTAATTACTCGTTCTCCATTTACAAACAAAACATTTTAGGGTGTGCGCGGCTCACCTGCACGTGCCACGTACCGCTAGCTCACTTGGTATAGTAGAATGGCACAGCGAGGCAAACGAATAAATAGAAACGACAATGATTTGGCGTCTTGCCCAGGCGCAATCAAAAGGCGCAAATGTAGGCTGGGTCCAGCGACGGGCTCGTCGTCGCTGGCAGCTACCATGGGGCCCTCAGAAGAGGAGGAGACGATGGCGTCGTCCAGTCAAGGAGGGGCATCCTGGACCCCCAGACCTCTTAGTGACATCAAAATCTCTAGTATATATAATCGCTCCTCTGCTGAGGCTCCTGCAGAATTATTTCGTAAGGATTTGATCAGCGCAATGAAATTACCTGACAGTGAGCCATTAAGTCCCAATGAATATTGGGTCATTACTGATCAATGGAAGCAAGAATGGGAGAGAGGTGTTCAAGTACCTGTTAACCCAGACTCTCTTCCTGAACCAACAGTCACTATGACTCAAGCAACACCCATAAAGCAGCACAGTGAATTTAAACTGTAAGTCTTACAAATTAATTTTCTTTTTCTAAAATACGTTTAAATACAAATGATTTTGTGAAATTCAAGATATAATTTATTATGTCAATTATAAGTTGCCAATCTATATTACTGTTAAATGTGCTATCATAGTCCCCACATTTTACGTACGTTACTGAGAGAATAGAAGTAGCTATACATATGAGTATGAAAGCATATTTTTGCATAATATAAGAAATGCCACAAAACTGATTACTGTAGTTTGAGAAACTATCTTTAATGTTCTCAATAAGTACTAATATATCAAGAATAATTTGGAAATATAGTTGCTTCATTTAATCGAAAAATATAAAACCATTTTTTCCAGTTATTAACTGGAACTTAAATGTGCGTTAACAGTAACATTGATAAAATAAATAAATAAATAAATACAAGACATTACCTTTGTCTTGATATGGCTGTTAAGTAGTTTTAGTAATTTTATTTTGGTAATAATGTTCTTATAGACCTAAGAAATTCGTTCGGATATCTCGTGATGATTATTTCAACCCTGAAGATCACCATTTAAGCACAACGCCGGCACGAGCAGAAAAAGCTTGTGCTTATGACCTAGATGATACTGATATTGCTTGGTTGGATGTATTAAATGGTGAACGTGCACAGGTATATTTGAAATTCGGTAGTTCTTTTCATGTCAAGATTGTTTATTCCTTGAATGAATCTTGAATTAGTTAAGTGTAGCAAAAGATTTTCATAGTTAACACGAATGATATAATTTCGCAACTAAATAAAAATTAATAATTTCCTAGCAATTGTTTTTATTTTATTAATATTATGTCTTTTTATATATAATGCTACGAAGCTATGGAAGAAATAAAAAATTACCATCTTAATGGATACAAATAACTATAATTACCGAAATTTACATAGTTCACAATCATTAATCCGTAAATAATTGAAATAATATATATTTTTGTAAATTTTGCAAATCCATAAAACATAAGCGTAAATGTATATTTAAGATGTTGCGATTTTATTGCATTAGCATATTACGATTTTAGGCTGGTCAATCACCCATCACAGAATCGCAATTGGAACGTGTAATAGAAGAATTAGAAGTTCGTTGTTGGGAAAGAATACAAACTATTGTAAAGAACGAAGAAGGCCTTGGTATTGAATATGATGAAAATGTGATTTGCGACGTTTGTAGATCTGTAAGTGTTTTTTATTAATTTCGTGCAGTAACGCCAATTGTTCAAAATGCCAATCATTTAATTATCATTTGTAAAATAATTATTTTATTAGCCTGACTCTGAAGAAGGAAATGAAATGGTATTTTGTGATTGTTGTAACATATGTGTGCACCAAGCATGTTATGGAATTACTTCGATACCAGATGGTTCATGGTTATGCAGAACTTGTTCTCTGAGTCAAAGGCCAGATTGTGTTCTTTGTCCTAACAAAGGTGGTGCTATGAAGTGTACTCGTAGTGGCCAAAAATGGGCTCATGTCTCTTGTGCTTTATGGATCCCAGAAGTCAGTATTGGCTGTGTTGAAAGAATGGAACCCATTACTAAAATATCCAGCATTCCGGTACATCTGATATATCAATATGAACATACAATGTAATTTTATTAAAGGCAAATTTAGTTTGAAATTCATATAATGAATCTTTAATTATAGCAAAGTCGATGGGCCCTAATATGCGTGCTGTGTCGGGAAAGGGTCGGTGCTTGCATTCAGTGCAGTATAAAGACGTGTAAGACAGCTTATCACGTAACGTGTGCCTTCAAATATGGTTTGGAGATGAAGGCAATCATTGAAGATGAAATGGCTGATGATGGAGTAAAATTAAGGGTATTAGTCAATAAAGAATTACTTTGAATATGGTAGAATGAATGAAATACTTTTTAATAATGTAAGCACAGAAGAAAAATAGAATCTGCCTGCTAAAATTATACAAAATAATAACATTAAAAAAAATTTTAATTACATACGCAGAATATGTTAATTATAATTTAAAAATGTAATTTATATTTTTTTAAGTAATTCAAAATAAAAATGTGTGAATATTTTGTTTACAGTCCTATTGCCAGAAGCATAGTAGAACAAATACTAAAGATAAAGTTCAAGGCACTGGGAGTAGTATAGGGAGTGGAGCCGATAAAGCAGGATCAGATTCCGAAGACGCGGAGTCTAGGAGGCGCAAGAGAAAAGATATGACTTCTGAGGAGAAAAATCAAGCACGTGCTGCGAAGTAGGTTCATTACATTATTTATTAAATCTTTTGCTAAATCGTTTACGCTTGTATTTAAAGTATATCCTATGAATAAAATGCATTTTTTTTATTAGGTTACAGGAAATTGAAGCAGAATTCGATAAACACGTGAGTTTAAAGGATATTGCTTCGCAGCAGTTGGACGTGGACTCTGATGGTATTGTCTACATTTACAATTATTGGAAACTCAAAAGAAGAGTAAGTGACTTTTAAAAACTTGTTAATGATAACCAATCTTACGTTATACAATTGATGTCTAATTACTATTATTTTACATCTATTTTTGAGATCGTTCCGATCCATTTGCTTTCTATTTTGTTTTCATTTCAATCATTTTTTTTTTAAATGAAGTATATTTAATTTTATTTATTTGATTTTATAGGCCGGCCATAATAAACCGCTGTTAGCACCGCGTTGTGGCGAACTTTCGGGTAGTGGATCGCGTAACCAAGGACAAGCAGCAGATCTTGAAAAGATGAGGACGTTCGTGCAATTGCGCCAAGACCTAGAGAGAGTTCGAAACCTGTGCTATATGGTCGGCAGAAGAGAAAAACTCTGTCGATCTTTCTTGAGATTACGAGAGCAAACTTTTCACAAGCAAGCTTTGGTAATGTCCGGCCCACCTCTACCACCGACTGCGGCCGCCGCTGTAATGGAAGCCAATCATGGACCTTCGATTTATGATCGTTTATATTCTCATCCTGATTCGGAGGATCACACGCACGACTTTGACACGATCGTTGCCAGAATCGCTGGTATAGATTCTCCGACTAACGACGAGAAAACTCAGCAACAACAGCAGCAGCAACAGCAACAGGACTTCAATGGTGCCTCTAGTAAAAAATTGTACTTCAACGGCTCCGTCCGAAGGAAGAACCTCTATGGCAGTGATGTGTCATCTGTCAGTAGCAGTGAAACGGACGCGACGAAGGCGAAAACATCGGAAAAGTCGAAGAATTTGAAGCTTGAGAGTGAATCGAGTACAGAAGAGGAAACGAACGTTGCGTCGAAAACCAAGTTATCTCAAAGAAAGACGAAAAAGACTGCTCAAACGACGGATAAATTGCATTCGACGCTTAGGGAAAACAGTGAGAACGAGAAACTTGTGAATAGTAGATCGCATACGTTAGAACATATGGAAAAAGAATTAGGAAGTGCTTCTGGCAGTGAAAGTGACGAACTATTAACGTTAAGCAGTGAAGCTACGAAGCATCTTACTGCTTCGGCCATTTACTCAGATACAGATTCGGATTCACAAGAACACGCGTCCCACTCTGCGGTGTTAATTACTAAAGCAGCTGTCAAGGAGTTTTCCGCGGCAAATTTGTCGAAAAATTCGCAGAAAAGCTTTAGTAAAGAATCCAGACATTCAGAGTCAGTATATCACAATACAGGATCGAAGAATAAAGAGAATCAAAGTAAAGCTAGTGCTAAAAAGAAAGAATACATACCTTCTGCTTTGATTGTGCCGCAAAGGCAAGCTGCGAAAAAGGCTTCCGAAATCATGCAACGTACACAACAGAGCAAGAAAGACAATTCAGCGCCTGAAACCGCGCCAGAAATATTGAAGTCTCCCGTTGAAGAACTTCCGAAGTGTTCCTCTTCGAAGCAAACAAAAGAGAAAAGTCCTAACAAAAAGCAGAGGGAAAACAAACAATCGAAAGAGATTAAAAATAACGATGTCTACGATTTCGATAAAGAATTCGGCGATGGAACAGAGATTTTGGCGTATGTGCCGCAGAGACAAGCTGCGAAGAAGGCCGCGGAACATATAAAAAGTGGTATGGGTACTAAAACTACACAGCCAACCGAACAGGAAGCACTTGACGGAAGGTCGAAAAAGGAATCGCCGGAGACTGGAAAAAGGAAAGAGTCTAGAAAGGATGATTCATCCAGGAAAGAAGAACTTTCATCGCGAAAAGAGGAAACATCATCCTCGTCGTCGTCATCTTCATCCTCTTCCTCATCCTCTTCGTCTTCGTCCTCCTCTTCATCCTCCTCTTCTTCGTCCTCTCAAAAAGAAGAGCTTTCGTCCAGGAAAGAAGATCTCGTTTCGAAGAAGGAAGAATCATCTGCCTCCAGAAAGGAAGAAATTCTGGCAAAGGATAATCGTGCAAGAAGATCTAGAAAACCGAGCGAACGGAAGTCGGTACTTTCGAGTAATAGTGACAGTAGTAGCAGTAGTAACAGCTGTAGCAGCTCCTCGGAAAGTAGCAGCGATTCCGAAAACCCGGAGCGTAGGAAATTCTCAGACGAGTTGGTGGATGGTTCTTCGTCTTCTACTTCTTCGGAAAGTGACACTGGCAATAGAACGAAAAGCAAAACGACCACGGCAACCACGTCTACGGTACACAGGAAACAACAGCTGAGTAAAACGTCACCAGAACAACAGGAAGCTGAAAGAAAACCAATCTCAGGGCGGAAACTCAAGAAGCTGCCCGAGAAGAAGCTTAAAACTTCCGACGGGCGGCGGGGACCTGAGTTTCAGCCGCCTATTGAGAGAGAGGAACCTCGTAGAACCTCCAAAGAACAACAGCAACAATCACAACAACAGGAGGCAACTGTCAAGAAGCAGGATCAAAGAGACAGCAACAAGAAACAACCAGCATCAGCAGTCATCACAGCAACAAGAACCGAGACTGATGAGGATCTGCTCGTTGGGCCTGGAGATCATGATGGGTCAAGAAGTGTTTCTGGGTCCAGACCTACCAAAAAGTCGGGTCAAGTTGGTAAGCAACAATTTTTGCTTCGAAAAGAAGAGAAAAAGACCAAATCTGAAGGTAGGAAGCGAAAACCGAACGAATCAGCTGCGAAGGATGAAAAGACCGGGAAAGAGACGATTAAGAAACCGGAGAAACGGTTGAACGACAAACAACCTGTTAAGGAAATAGAAAAGACAGACGAGGAAGACAGCAAAAAGGACGAGCAGAAGCTGATCGAACAAGAAAAGGTTAACGAACTGATAATGGAAAGCTCTGCGAAGAACGAGGAGAAAAAGGTTAAAAAGATTGGAGGTAAAGATGTGATCAATACCTTGGAGGAAGAGATGAAGCAGCGTAGAGCGGAAAGAGACAGCCCGAAAAAGTCGCTGAGGGGATTAGATAAATTGTTGGAGAAACGTGAACACCACGATAAGATGTCCAGGAATAAAAACTTGGAAGTGAAGGTGGAAAAAGTTGTTTGTGACGACGAAAAGGAAGAAAAGGAGTCTTTAGATGAGAGGCAGCGGATGAAAGATGCTGTAAAGAACGAGGATCGCAAAAATCATATTAATGAAAGTGATATTACCATCGAGAAGCCAAAATTGGAAGAACGAGTGGAAGAGGAGTCGATAAAGAAGGATATTGCTGAGGTACCGCAAATTGAGAAAGTTACAGTCGAAAGGAAAAAGACAGAGAGAAATATTGGAAAGATTTTGGAACACACCATCGAGCAACAGAACGTTGAACAGCATAGTATGGAACCGCAAAGCGTTCCTGTAGAGGATAATGTTCAGAAACGTAATAACGAGGAGGACAATATGAAATCTATTTCGGAGAGAGTTGAAAATTCAGAAAGGGAGCAGCATCAGAAACGACGAAAGTCTGCAAACCGGTCCATCTTTTCTCCACAACATGGTAAAGATGCGAGCGTTTCGGAATTATTTGACTTCGATCAGGATATGCTAACCGCAGAGATAGTGAACGAAGATGGATTCGGTGTATCAAGAGATGCAGAAGAACGGGGCGTTCCATTGAGTTTCTCGTTCAACAACGAATTGTGGTTTAAGGAAGATTCGAAGGAAGACAGTGCTAGGGAAACGTTGCATCTTGTCGAGAAATTACGAATGGAACTCTCGAAGAAATCAAATTCTAGTCAGTTCGAATTAGAGGCAGTACCTGTAGACGGCGAAATCAAAAAAGAGGAACCACCGATAGAGAAGGCAACATTCGAACAGCAGCAGCAGTTACAACAGCAACAGCAGCAACCGCAACAATCACAACCGCCACAACTTCATCAGCAACAGCAGCAGCTGATTCAGCAACCAGAGAAAGAGACGAAAATTCTTGAGCCTACAATAGAGCCAGTTCTGAATGTCAAGAGCATTGAAATTCCTGTAGACGAGATAGCTACCAGCGATGCCCGACCTAGCAGCTGTAAGAGCACGATAGAGGAGAAGAGGAAAACTTGTTACTCGAGTGGTAACGATAGATACGCGGCCTACGAGGAAGATCGAGAAGCAAACAAAGTAAGCTTGGTGGAGCGATCGAAACTTGATCGAGCAGAAACTGACGAGAGATGGGTTCCACCGAGTATCAACAGCTTCGAACCTAGCGACGTGCAACATTTGAATGCTTTGATGGAGACGCAGAATCATCGATACGGCAATCATCAGTTTCCTAATGAATCTATTCCGGAAAACGAGTCTATTTCACGTGCTCATTTAAACGTATCCAGTATACAAGAACAATATCTTTTACCACAATCACATTCAATGCTTCACAGCCAGCAAGAGCCACAACACGAAAGAACTATGTTGGATCAGCAGATACCCGAGGAAAATCCTATGGAAATGGTAAACAGACAGTTCCTTGGATTGCCATCATCGGAGGATGATCAGGCAGCCGAGATAATGGACAGGGTGCTCGAGAAGGAGGACGACGTTGTTAGGCAGCAAGAATACGATCAAAATTCCCCGTACAATGACATGAATGGTCGACCAGACACCAGATGGGCGGAAAGTCAAGTTTTGCCTTCTCGTAGGTCCACATCTTCTTCGATCACTTCCGCCTCCTCCGCTGAGGATCATTCCATTCCACCGTACAAGAACGTAGCGGGCATTCCGTTTACACCTTGTTCTATGGAAGCAACGTATTATGCGGACTCGAGTTACGGTACAGGCCCAGTCAGTCTATTTCCGCCGCAGTCTTGCGCAGCACCGTTGCCTTACCCTTCTCCAGGACCGGCCCTTTTTCCGCCAGCATTCGGAGCAGCTTTCCCAGGAGCTCAGTCGTTGTTGCCGCACGTAAAACCACTAGAGGACTCGTTGAATTTACAAGCCTCACCGTGTACCGCAGCGTTCACGTCTTCTTCGCACAACATGGCGCTTACCGCGGCTATGGTTTCGCCTACTAAAATAGTCACACCGCCACCACCACCACCGCCACCGCCTCCACAAGTTACCGTTCCACCCACGGAACCCATAGAAAGGGCGCAACAGCAATTGCAAACGCAGGTAGCCGACTCGCCCTCCTTGCCAATGAATTTCTTGAATACCGTAGCTCCAGAGAGTCATACCAGTGATATCGTCGTCGAGAACCTCCAAGAACCGATGACAGACGGTAAGAGCCAGCACTCTGGAAAGAAGTCACCATCCAAACCTACCAGAACCTCTGCTCGCGTCACGTCGCTGCAAGGGAAGTCTCCGGGAAAGTCACCGAGACAGGAAGCTCAAAAGAGTGTGCCTGGAGCTCGAGGTCGTGGCAGAGGGGCCAAGAATTCAGCGCAACACTCCGGTTACAGAGGACGTGGTCGTGGACGGGGCAGAGGACGAGGTAGGAGCGGGCAAAATTCAAGTCTTGCGTTGGTTTCCGGCGCTGGAGTTGGCCAACACGACGACTCCATTCAAAATAAGCTGGTCGGTACGGTATACGATTTCGATTCCGACGAAGACTCAACCAGCGAGGCGAACATCGCTGATCTGCGCACTATGAGAGAGAGGAAGAAGTCGACGGACGCTGCAGCGGCTGGTGTCGAGAGGAGAGACTCCACGGTTGTTGTTTCTGGGGAGAGCATCCAGTCGAGACTTTCCAGTCCTGGAGGTACCAGAAAGTATCTAGAGGATAGGAGGCTCTCTTGCTCCCCGGGTCACGATGACTCCACTGTCGTGGAAAGTCAGTTAAACGCTGGACAAAGCTTCGATACCGTCCTACCGCTTATCCCCGGTCCCGTCGACATGAGGACGTACAATTCCACCCTGGACGCATCAAGTTCTTCCACATTGCACGGCCAGACGTATGAAAATCACTTCCTACGCACCTTCACGGGTGTTTCCGCGAGCGATCCCGCTCTACCGGATATCGAGGAGGATATCGAAAAGGAGCTAAGTTCCGCGTTGATAGACAAGCAGGGGCAAGAAGACTGCTCGAAGCCGAGCTTCGATGTGAGCATCGACGCCTCGTCGTCTGGCTTCGTGGACGCCAATAAGGTCTCCTTGACAGACTCGAGGAACCAGCTGAAAGTCAAGATCAAAGGTCCTTTCCTGGACGCGAACTATGTTCCTGCCTCGTCGGTGCCGCCCCTTGCTCAACAGGCGCCAGTAATAATCGCTCCGGCCGCTACCAGTGCTTCCGTCGCTTCCGGAACCTCGAACCTCAGGCGAATGAGAAAGAAGGAATTGCTCAGACAGTACTGTTCTCAGGATATGAACATGGACGAGCCGGGTTGTGGTAACTTGGCTACATCCGCGCCGATCATCATGCCACCGATCAATCGCACAGTGATAACAATACCGAAAGCGGTTGCCTCGATGACCAGCATACCCACCAGAGAGGACTATAAAGCGGTGGTTGATGCGAACACGGAGAAGAAGAGAAGGAAAGAGAGACCCGCCGGTTTCATGGATGTCAACGAGGAAGAAAGAAGGCGGGGTAGTGCTACCAACGGTGCTAGCTCCAGTAACGCAACGATCGGTAATGCGGATCGTAGGAGAGGAAGGCAAAGCAGCGGTGGTAGGTCGACGACTACTACCACCGCTACCACCACCACGAATAACGGTCCGCCCAAGCTGAAGATCAAGATCGGCAGCAGTATAATCGGCGGCCAGGAGAGCGGCCAGGACGATAGGACGAGAATCAGACCGCCTAAGAAACGGTTGAGCAGTATTCCTAGCAGTACACCGAGTATCGAGGAATTGAAAAGGGAAAGCATGAAGTTCAGGCGTATGATCATGGCCGGTTTCGATAACGACGAGAAGATAAGGGGGAAAAGTAAGAAGGACAAGAACGGTAAACGAAAGAAACGTCAGTCGAGTAGAAAAGAAGCTAGGGTAAGGATCCTCGAGGGTGGTGCTGCACCACCGAAATTAATTATTAGGCTGGGCAAAGGCAATGACTATCCAGACGAACTACCGATCTTGCTCACGGAGGAGGAGGAAGAGGAGGAAGAGGAACGACATCCGACTGACAGCAGAGTAGGTCCTCCGCCTCCGGAACCGGCCAAGGATGAGCCCGTTTATCCAGCAGTGGCTGCCAATATGGAGGAGAAACAACCTACCGATCCTGATACCGGCGGTAGTGCGCCTAGAAACGTTCGTTCGGCGAAGGTCACGCCGATTAGATTAAAATTGACACGTTGCCAGGAGGGGTATGAGCTGAAGGGCTCGCCTGTCCATGGCGAGGAGTCCAGTTTAACGACGGAGAAGCCGCGAAGTCCTGAAGTTTCGAACGAGGAGACGAGAAATCCACCGGTGAAAGGCCAAGAGGAGGAATCTTCCAGGGAAGAGGAGGAGGAGGAAGATGAAGAGAACAATAGTTCCGTGCAAAGAGACTCCTCCGCGTGTCCAGCCGCGACAAGTATACCGCAAGGATGCCAAGTTAGGTGATAATTAATGATACTCGTGGAGTAACGGAGCAGAGGACACAAAAAACACACATAGACACAGATATATACGGTGCTCGTACGATTTTTACGGTCAGATAGAGAAAACGGACTCGAACACACGCTTGCAGTTGCTAACTGTGAAGGCACGTTGCCGTAATAAGGTGAAAAATTGTTCCGCCGTTACCGCCATACGGTCCAAGAATATCGAGGTACTGCATATATTCTTACAAGACAATTTTTATCATATTTGTTGCAGCGTATCGTTGACTTAGTGGGAAATCTGAGGGAAAAGACAAAGGACGTTCGATGTCGTACGAAACTTACGGCTCTTGGTAGATGCTTTAAATCAGGCCAAACATTATTTTTTCTCTCTCTCTCTCTCTCTCTCTCTCTTATAAATAATACTAAACTAAACGTTTTACTTTAACTAAAGTAGGTCAAAATAATAATCAAATCATTGGTGATCAAAAATTTTTGTTTTTCCAGATAATTCCGTATAGGTTCGAGATTATCAATAGGAAGTTAATATTGAGTAAGAGCATACATGGTTGATAAATAACGGAGTACAAATTTTGTCAACTGTTCCCACTAAGCCTATGATATGATACAGATTTTGATACGGCATTTTACGATTTCGTTCAAGATTTTACAAAGTTGTACGTAAGAATTCTTTGCATTACGCTGTTGATATTATTTATAGACCACGTTTCTTTTTATTTTATTATTACTCTTATCATTATTATTATTATTATTATTATTATTATTATTATTATTATTATTATTATTATTATTATTATTATTATTATTATTATTATACTTATTATTATTATTATTATTATTATTATTATTATTATTATTATTATTATTATTATTATTATTTTATACATATATACAGCGATTATTCTTTGTTCATATTATTAACGAATTTCTTTATGAACTTCACCTTCTCACGGCAACAGAAACACAAAACAAAAGCGCTCATATCGGCGTGAAGAATAAGGTGGTCGCGACTTCTGAAATATACTCGTTTTGGACTCGCTTCAGCGGACGTTCTCCGACATTAAACGAGAAGAACCTATGCTCCTCGAGAAACGATAGAAATAATCTGGTTTCATTCTTGAACACAATACTCGAGAGACGAAAACGGGCGTGCCATTTCGCGGCGGTGATGAGATGTCTATGTTTTTCCTTGAAAGAAAAGAAAAAGAACGAAAGAGCGGATTGAAGAACAGTCGAGGCCGTCGACGAAGCTCTTCGCAGAGTCTGCTATGAATTCAACACAAAAAACCGATATGTTGTAGAAAAGAAGACAGTTTGTTTCGTCTAGAAAAGTTGAAGTATGCGTGCGTGTCTGATTGTGAAAATGTGTTGCATTGTATGTATACGTGGAGTAGAACGAGACTAACGAGAAACGAGAGACGATCGAGAAAAAAAAACAACAAATGGACGAAAAAATTCTTGAGACTACTTCGTATACGGCCTCGTCATCATCTTCGCAGTAAGAACTAGTTAATTGTACATACTTGTAATCTACGATTGTATCTAGCGTTAAGTTGAAGAGGAAGTATGTGTGCGCGTCGAGAGGACGAGCGAGTATGCAAGGGAAAGAGTGTGAACGAAAGAGAATGAGTGTAGGCGCGTGAGAAGCTGCATGAGAGATTTTGTAATCAGTGCGAAGCTTACGTGATGGCTGTGTTTTACCACGCGGTCCGATCTTCCAGGCAAATTAATCCTGGGCCGCGCAGAAACGTTCGGTATCCCCCTATACACGCTGGATCGCTCGAGTGTCCCCTTCCCCTCCCTTAAACGAGGCCGTCGTTTGACATTACGGTAGACAAATAGTATATAAAAAATACAAGTAAACAAATAGTAAGGATTCGGGCGGAAAAATCCGAAAAAAAAATGTAATTTACCGAGTTATAGACGAGGACAATCCTGCTGCGCAGCAGCAGCTTCTTCTTCGATGAATTAGATCAATTAATCGTATAGTCTGTCGCAATAATTCAAATTATCCAGAATTACGCAGTCGTTTCTTATGAAGAGGTCACAGAATATATCATTTCTTTCTTTCATCAAAGCAAATTCGTAAGAACTGTCTATACGCATTTCTCATCATTTTTACGATTCATTTGATATTATACATATATATAAATATATATACATATATAACATCTTAATGTCAGGATGTCTATATATATATATATATATATATATATATATATATATATATATATATATATATATTAAAGTATATTTTACACCAAGTACAATGTTAATAATTTATTCTTTATTTAGTGTAAATAAGTTCTATACAGAATGAAAGTATGTTTTTTTATACGGTAGTCTAGTTTATACAATACAATAATTAATTCATTCTCGCTCCCTCTCTGTGGTTTTTACGTTTTTACTTTGACACACTAAGCAATCTCATGCCTTCGTCCAATTCTGGGAATACGAACTATCGCTTACGAGATGACTGCGTAATTTGGCGATAAGAAAGACACATCCGATTGTGGATATTCGTTACAAAGGGCTATATGATGAATAGTAATCGAAAATAATCGTCCATATCCATATTCGAAGTGCGTTGTGCGTTGAAAAACCTTTGTCCTCGTTGGACCTACGCCGTGGCGTCAATGAAAGAGGAAGAATCCTCCTCCTTGCGCGGAGAAAACGTAACTTCTGCTTCCCTCCTTCGCTCTCTGACGAAGGTAGACGTAATTTCTTCGCTCGGAATCCGGGATACAGAATTTCTCTGCGCGGACCGGTATACTTTGACACTAGATCCAGTCAATCGAAGCTCCTTTACGTCCGTATTTCTGTACTTATTGCTCTTTTCAAACGCAAAGATTATTTTCATTCAACTTTAATCTAAAATCGTATCAAAACCGAGTATCGTATGCAACGTGCCAGAGTACAATGATAGCACGTGATAGCACAGAGAAAAAAGATTGCTGCTTCTTCAGATAATTTCATTCTTTTCTTCCGTTTTTTTTTTTTTTTAACCGTTTCTTTCTATATTTACGTGCATATAGAAGGTATTAATATTAATCAATTTAGAAATATCGTGTCCGATGTACAAGAGATTCCTGAGCTAACAGTACGATGATTTTTAATGCTTTTTAATCGTTATTTATGAAGTATTTTTTTCTTTTTAAATGATTGACAAACAATATCTAACATACGCTGTGCTTGTACAATGTTGTAACCGTATACGAGAATTTTGTACGATTTTTGATACGATTTTGTATAACTAAGCGGGGCGTTTGTAAAAGAATTAACAAGAAAAAGGAGAAGAAGGAAAGAAACGTTGTCTGAACGTTTTCAAATAATTCGTGACTCGCGTGTCACTTTTAAATCTTGTTGCCTACTATTTAACGATTTTAGGAGCGGTTTCATTTAATGAGACCGCCTTCGTAACGATGGAAATGTGATCCATGGAAACGTGCAAACGCGGAATGTTTTATAAATGTTTTTCATTTTTTTTTTTTTTTAATGTAATAATATCGATTTTGAACAACCAATGACAGCTTTTCATGTTGTTCCATTCATAAAAAGATTTTGGTCTAATTAACGTTAATTACCAAAATAAATTATATGGAAAATAACGGTGCAATATGCTATACCTAGATTCTGTATGTTCGACTACCTCTTGTTCACGAATCATTTTTCAAAGATAGCTACAGAAACATTTTAAACTCTCTTACTTTTAGCTCAAAAATCTCTTGACTTAAAAGTACAACATAGCAATGATATTTCATTTTATAATTTCTACTAAAAAAGATTGGGTATATACATATACATATGTATATATATACATGTATATATATATATATAGTGATCATGTAGATTGTTCTATTAATCAAAAGCTGTCACGAAGCAGAAGTACACGATTATCTCGCTCAAAGATGACGATTTTTTTTGTTTTCAAGTTTTGATATGTATATTTTTTGTTATTTGTGTATGATTGATTTTACGTAAGATATATATATAGAGAGAGGGAGAGAAAGAGAGAGAGAGAGAAATTACAACTAAGGTAATGGAACAAGGAGAGATTTGAAGAAAGAGAAATACAACTTTAATGAATTTGTAAATAATCTATAATCGCAATCATCAAAACGGCTTCGATCGTCATTTTAAATCGTTTAAAAGTTAATCGAATCGACTGGTTCTAGGATCGAACAAATGATGTTAATATATATATTAAATTAGAATTCTGAATTCTAAGAGGAGAGATAACGTTATACACCCTGGAAGCCGGAGAATGAAAAACTCGTCGGCGATAAGCGGAGCCTTAGCGAAGCCTATTACGTTGTACAGAGAGGAGGAGAGCTAAACGGAATCGTTTAATTTCGAATCGTTTCTTACTTACGGCTAAGCATAGAAAGAAAAAAAATCCGATAACGATGAATTTCTCATAATTCGTTGTACGTGTCCACATAGAGATTGAAAGATGCGGACGCTTACAACGACCCAGAATACATACGTGCATATATAAATATATAAATATATAAATAGTTTTATTATATTGCAAAGTGAAATAATACAATATTTAGCTACTGTATATAATGTAAAAGAAAAGCTGGTCTTGTAAGATATGGATTAAGGTGTTTTAATGTGCACATAGCCGCGTCATTGTCAATAATCATATTATTACGATTAATAATAATTACAGTTTTTTAAAAAAAGAAACGAACATTGTTGAATTTAATCCTACTTGATCCTCGATAACTCTTGGAGCTCTTGACACTTTTATTCAACACATTGGAAGTGTATTACAATCGTTTGTTTTCCCTGAAATTTTGAATGTATCGCCAAAAGCAATATTAATATATATTTATTGCACGTGGCGCCATCTCTGCGAAAATTGCTCAAACTAGTCGCACACTGTTACCGACAGCGAAGTAAACCTCTGAATGACTGGTGGCGTCATCTCTTCACAGAGTGCTCAAACTGGTCGCACATGATTACCGACAGCGAAGTGAACTACTGACTGACTGGTGGCGCCATCTCTCGCAGTAGTGCTGAACTAAATAAATAAATTCAATTTATTTAAAATTTGTAACGTGCGCGATATTTTATAGGATTAGTTAGCATTATAGTTTGAAAAAAGAGGATAATATAGATCGCATCCTACTAAAAAGCACAGTTTATTTCAGCAGAGTAGCAAGTGATCATACTGCAATGCATTCACGAATCATCTAGTATCTAAATACATTTCCCTTCGGTAAAAATAAAAAATTGTAAGTTTTCACATGTTAGAACACATTAGTAATACATGTAATATTTCGATAAATTAATGTTTTCATGTTTAACATGCATTCTCTTTACTTTAATATATGCTTTTATTAATCCATTAAATGAGCTTGTTCCAGATCTACCATTTTAGGAAGAAGACACACAACAATTAAATAAATTTAGTATGGGATACTTCATATATTTATAATGAATACCTGGATTTAATTGAATAGTTAATCATTAAAGAAATTAGAGGTTTTTCGATAAATAAAAAGCAAATATGAAACAATTTAATATTTTTTTTTATTGATGACGGTGGGTTTCAATAAACTAAGTTTGCGACAGAGTACATTGATTCGACTAAACTAAAGTTTAAAACTTGACATAAATTGAAACTATCGCTCCCATGTTAAGTTCTGTTATTCAACAATATTTATGTACACAAAATTATATTAATTCTGGGGATTAAGATACGAAACACGTTAATTGTAATATATTTAATTAACTGATCAAAGTTAACGTGGCGTTAAATTAATGAATCATTCGACTTCTTGAGTCCACATGATATGACTCCTTCCTTCTCAAGGCATTATTAAAAAAATATCCGTTATACTCCTAATCGTTATTATTTATATCATTTTTATATTTAATATTCTTAAGCTAATATCACAATGGCTCGAGACAGTCAAGACTTCCAATATTTGTGCACATATTCTTGCGTTATATTAGTTTGCCGGTTTGCATAGCTGTCTTCAGAAACTTGTATTTCTATTATTTAGTAAGTGAATTAATTTGTATGCTATATAAATCTGAAAAATGTCTATTTCTATGTATGAAAAATCCCTAAAATCGCACGAGCATTGGTTCTTAATCCTCTAATGGACATACAAATTACATGTAAAAATTTATACTACTTTATACTACAAATCGTGTAAAGCACACGTTTGTTTAACTCATGTTTAAACAAAAAAGCTGCAATCGTTTTACATCGCAATTGTATTTACAAATAATATATTTTAAGTATAGTTGTAAAAAGCGAAAACAGTGCCATTATTAAATTAACTGAAAGGTAGTCAGTCCCTCTCTGATTATTCTTCCAAAAAAACAAATAAAATTCTCTATTCATGTTCTTGAAATAATTAATCGTATTCATAAAGGCACTGCCTCATTTAATACAGTTTATAAAATACGGCTAAGTACAATTTTCGTTAACTTTTCACTAACACTTTGCATAATCGATGAATATATTATTAAAAGTATTCGTGTAATAAAAAGACTAAAATTTTATGTGTATGTGCAAATCATTGGATTTGAAATCAATTTTATTTTTTATTATCGTATATGAAAAACATTGCCTTATTAGAAAAATGTACAAATATGCAAATACTAAATTCATTAAGTGTCAGTGTTATTAAAAAGGTTCTGCATACATTACAATTTCATTTGTGTGAAGTTCAAATTGAAACGTAAACACTGATACGGATCATTTTAATTAGCTACATATATGCCTTTCCCAACTCTTTCCTGACATTTGTATGAAAGTAGCTTTTCACTTGTCGAATGGCATTTCTCAAAAAAAGCAAAAGTTGAAATTGCGAAACGAAACTTCAAGTTATGTTCCCTGAACAAGATGGGTATTTTTCTTCGCGTCATTCCAGGTACAAAACATATTCTCAACAATCTAATATAAACACTATCATATGTCACCTCAGTTTTGCTGACATTATTGTATAGAAATTCAGGATTCGTAAGGAATACTCTTCTATTTGCATTTTTAAACAGTATATATATATATATATATATATGTATATATATATGTATCAATAACAGTTTGAAATATTTTGCAAAAATAATTGTATAACAATTTAGTCATTATTGCGTTCTAAATATTGGGAATGATGTGTACAGGTTGCGATTACAATAAATATTTTATACATAAATATCCAGTGTTTGGTATATATCATAAAATTTGGAGAAATGTAAAAAGTGTATCAACAAAACATAAAATTTTGTTGAATTATTACACTGTTTCCGCTTGCTACTGAAACCTGTCTTATGTAACAATTAATTAATTGTATATTTAAACATAAAAAAATAATATTATCGATGTGCTTCATAATAATGGAAGTACTTTGTAGCAGTGTTTATCATGAATTGCTATGACAATCTCAAGTGTTTATACGTACAGTCTATCAATATTCTTATCCTAAGATTTTTCAGGCAATATATCCTGGCATACACGCGTTTAGTGTAATGCTACAATATGAATACAGTCGCACGTTTCAGAATAAACATTATCAAATAACGTTTCGAATTTTTACAATTACTCTTAAACGTTTTTAAGAATCATTTGAAGGTTAATAATGTACACTTTCTTTATTACTAGCATAAAAGATGTTGTTAGGGTGAATCTAAAAGAAAAGCCCGTGCTCGTTCCGTCATCTTTCGCACGCGTCCTCTGCTGCTTATGCTAATGCGCGGTAGGTTTTCTGGTTCTGGACTTTCATCACTTTCCTCCGCGTAATATCTACGTTTTATTTTACGTCGATTTCTAACTGGAACCGTATTGCTCTCGTCACTCTCGTCATTGTAACGAGGTCGTTTTCCAGTTCTCCTCGAATTTTGTACAGTTTCCTGACTTTGTGCCTCTCTTGTTCCACGAATTCTTCTTTGAGATCTTGACGATACGAAGCCCTTATCCGATTCTTCGCTATCCGAATCTTGGTTATTAATTTCATGTTGAGATTGTTCTTCGTCGTCTTCTTGTTCTTCTTCTTCTGCCTCCTCTTCCTCGCTCTGACTTTCAATATTTTGCCTTTTACCTTTTGCCGTTCGTCTTAATCTATCCTCCTGTTCCGGCGTAGACGCTAACTTTCGCGATCTTGTTCTACTTCTATTGATAACTTCCTCTTCGCTTTCTTCGTCCGATACATCGTTCGCAGTAAATGGTTCATCGTCCTCACCGTCCGTTTTCGTATTTTCATAAAAGTTTAACTTCGACTTTGATTTTACTTGCTTATTGTTTCTGTTATTTTTCGCACGATTTTTTCGACTTTGTTTTCCACGTCCGCTGGGTGTATATACTTCGCCAGAATCACTATCAGCACTGACACTTGGTACCGCTTTTCTTGCCCGTGTCCTTCTTACAGGTACACTACCACTACTTTCACTATCTGTAGAAACTTCCGAGTCACTGGCCTCACTTTCACTTTCTTTCGGTTTTTTCGGTACCGTAGATCTAGAAATTCGAAGTTTTAGCGTAGGTCGCGTTGCAGCAGCAGATCGTTTTGCATGTCCATTTGTCATACGTGATGGTCCTGTCAATAAAACAAATGGCAAACATTAATTATATTTCTTTTATTAAATAAACATGTACTTATTTCAAAAATGATAGTATACACAGAAATAAATAAATAGTTGTTTTCTTATTTGAAAATGTAATATATGAAACGTCCATTATTTGTAGTTGAAATATCTGCATATGTAAAATGTGACAAAGTAATAATAAAAATTTCCAATGTAACTTAAAGTTGGAGATACACAAAATAAAAAAGATTAACTAATGTTAAAACAATATGCTTTTAATTATAATATGCTTTTTCTTTCTGACTGACTTAAAAATACAAATGGTGCAAACCTGGTGCAAACACGTTAGCATTCGTTTTCTCTATTTCATCTACGTCGTCATCTTCGCTATTCATATCATCATCATCATCATCAGAACAAACACGTTTCGATTTTGAAGGTCCTACATATAATTTGAATTTGTTAAAATTTGCTTCTAATTTATTATATTAAAAATTACACATTAACACGACGAAAACATACCGGTGCCATTTGTTAAACGAACTTTACCACCTCTTCTGCCTTTCCCTTTCGTATTCTTTGCATTATTATTGCGTCTCCTTGCAGATTTCCAATTTGATATAATTTTTCGCATATGCTCCTCAAACATGGCTGATAATCTTATCGTCATTGAATATATCTACAATAAAAATAGTATTATACAATTTTCTGTAATATTTTTTTGTTCCTTGTGCAGTATAATAAATATGATATACCCTTGATCGTTTATTAGTGTTATAATTCTTGCTATTCGTAAATATTAACCGCATATCTTTGGCAAATTCTAAAGGAGTTTCATAATTTCCTCCTAATAAATCCTCTTTCACTGTACGTAAATCCATTGGCGTATCTATGATCTGATGATAATCTGGATGTTCTAATCTATCAACTGGTTCTCTGTAAAACATTAAATAAGAAAATAGCATAATTCAGATGGATTTTTAGTACATCAATTAATATTAATTTATAGTCAATCGACTGAACTGCATTAAAATAACTTTCCCATAAATACAAACTGTAAATTCGAAAGATTTATAACTATGAAAACTGTGTAATGTCGGGTCATCAAAGTGATCTCCGATTGTACTAAAATTAATTTATTTTACCTGAAAGGAATGGAATCTTCACACTGCCATAATGTTTCTAATAATTGACGGCACATTATTTTCCAATCAGTCGATATTTCTTGCGAACGTAGATTTCTGCTTGAAGTTGCTTTTTGAGTACTAGTTGAAGGTTTGTCCTTTGCATCTTCTACATCAACCTCTGATTCAGAAGAATGGTATGTGTCAACTAATTGATGATAAAGAGCTGGTACATCCAATTCTGTAGTGTCTCTGCGTAATAAATTGTAAATAATCTATTTTTTAAATTTATCCGTCCACGAGATGTATTAAAAATTATTAATCAAGGGCAGTTGTAAATAACAATGCAATTGATAATGCTACGATTTATGTTTCTCACCTAACACCAAAGAAAGATTAAAAAAAAAACACCACCGGACCTTATGTATTCAAATAATATAACAAATTTACAAATAAACTAAATCTTACTTTATAATACGTAGACATAGATCGGTAACTATTCTCGCATGCTTCACTATTTGACTGTGTGACTCGTTAAATTGTTCCGCATTCGTTGCCAAGTATCTAACATCGAACTGTGCAGATGTTATTCTTCGGTAAAAATGATTCTCGAAACGAGCTTTTATAGTTGTCAGATCAATAGGATATTCCACAAAAAACGCATATGTAGGATATGCATTGAGATCAACAGGTGCCATAAATGGTTCAGCGATTGCAAGACTCATCACTTGATCTAATCCACGTATAATTCTACGACACGTTGCTTCTCTATCTCCCATTGGCCATTCCTCCTGATGAGGTTGATATAATATTGTTTGTATCTCTTCCGGAAGGACGGGAACTGCACCTCCAAGTTCTGCAGGCAGTCCTGCATAATGAATTTAAGCACATTTTATAGTGTTTACGCGATTAATAACGAACGCTTATTGCAGAATAAGGTTTTATAATACTTTTCTAAATCTCTTTGAGTAGTATCTTCAAACGATATGAACAGATTGATTGTCAAAAATTAATTGATGAAAATTTTAAACGTACTATTTTCATCAATTGGTTCGAGATCCCAAGGACTCATTCTCTCATATTCGCCATTATCCCATCTGACGCGAAAGCACATAAAAAAAGATTCTGGAAAATCCTCGTCTAAAGGTTCCATAGATTGTATTTGACCTATCCACCATCCATCATCGATCATGCAACGAAATCGATCTCCTTCAGACCAACTACGTGCTAATGCTGTGTCAAATGTTTGACGTAAAACTAAGAAGTCCAACACATCAGCCATATCGTGATACTTTATAGTGAAATTTTCTCCTGTTAATCTACCATCTTCGTCCATTAGTGCCAATTTTAAACAACATAATCGAGGTGGACGTATTTCGTATTTAATGCCTACAACTTTTACAAATTCCTGAGCCTGTGAAAGTATTATGTAGTGTTTTTTTTTTTTTTCTTAACAACCAGTATTAAAATCAAAATATTTATCAACTAATTTATAATTAAAATATTTACCCTTATATTGACTTTATTCCACGGTTCACATCGTGGGCCAAGTTCATACACTTTTTTATTTTTTACAGCGTCTAAGTAGAATTGGTGGCCTTGTCGAAAGTATACTATTTCATCGCCCATTTGTGGATAATAAGGAGCTTTCCTTGGTATTACTTCCGTCAACCATTCTGAAGGTCTAAAAACTTCTGGGATATCATCGATGCCAGTAGGAAGCGGCATGTCCTTCAAATAAAAACAATGTATTTCGAAAGTTAAAACAAAAATGCTTGTGCAAAGAACGTTTCATTACCTTCTTTTTAGGACGTATGTTCCGTTTTTTATCTGCATCACTCGGTGGTGTAAGTGATCGCTTTTTTACAGGTTTACGCTTACTTCGCTTTGGTGGTTCCAAGCTTAAACCGTGATCGGCGATCCAATCTGAATATTCAGTGCTAGAATCTGATGTTGAACTATCAGAACACAAATCTTCTTCATGAGCAGTAGAGTCATTACTATTGCTACTAGCAGAACTTGCTGTTGTTCCTACATTATCAGGATTCTAGAACCAAATGCATGATTATTAAATATCAATTACGTTTCGTTAATTTTAATGAAATCTCTGTAAAAATACCTCGAAATCCTCATCTTCTTGTTCCTCACCACGCGTAGCTCTAGTTCTATATCCATGTCTAGTTGTTCTGTTGCGTTTCCGATTGGCTATTCGATTACTTATATTACCTTCAGTATTGGCAGTATTTGATACGGGTTGTGGCCTTTTACGCATCTCCCGTTTTAAATTCTCAAGTTCCATTTCTGCTGTTGCATGCCTATAAATATTACAGCATATTTATTTTCTTATGAACTTGAATTATTCATAAACATATAAAAAGAAAAAGAGTAAAGTTAATGAACTAATTTGTAATATAATTATATGAAACGTACAAAGCTTTAACTTGTGTTTCCCTAACAGCTGGATTCATGGGTCGAGCAAGAATAGGTTTATTCCAAGGTGTAGTATTATCCCTTTGCCAATTACCACTACTTTGTCGTACACCTTCAACATCTCCAGCTCTTCTCAAACCAGATCTACTCCCGCGAGGACTAGCCATTTGACGAACTGGTTGTTCTGCTGCATTTTCTTCTCTTTCATCAGCTGCACTTTCCCCATCGATATTAATATTTTGTCTTTGTGCAAGCGCTTCGATTAATTGATCAATATTGGACCGTGGTTCCTGAGATGGAAGACCCTCTATAACTTCTTGCATTCCTATAAAATGTATATAAAATTTTAGCCTCAAAAGATGTCATATACAGATTTTACATAATACCATAAGCAGAAATGAAAAAACTTGTGTACCTCCAGCGCCTACTGCAATATTTGGTACCAATTGTTCTCCTCTACAATTTTCTCTCCCAGGTACCAATCTTTGTAGTGCTGGTGGATAAGGATTTCCGTCAACGTCAACTAAAAATGGTGGAGGCATCAAGTGAGGCGCAGTTTGCGTTTGTTCATCCAAAACATAATTATTTGCATCTCGTATTAAAGGTCTATAATCCGTATGGAAAAATAATTCTTTAGGTACCTGCATAAAAACAAAATATAGAATGAATAACATATTTACAAATATAATATGCGAGATTAAAGAGAAAACCAACAAGATACAAATATTATTAAACTTACTATTTTAAGTTTTTCAACACCTGATCCAAACCCATATAATAAAAGATGACCGTGAGAATCTGTCGCTGCCAACATTGTTCCGTCTGGAGACCATTTTGCATCAAAAACAGCACCGTTACCCTGTCCTTCAATAAAATTTTGAAAACATGCTATTGGTTCTGTATTTAAAACATCCCAAATTATAAGTTGCCCATCGTGCCCAGCACTTAATATAACACGAGGGTCTACTGGGTGGGATTCTAACACAAAGACCTCATCTTTATGTCCACGTAGTATTTTCACCAATTCACCTGATTTCGCATTCCATACTTTGAGTGAACTATCATTTACAGCTGTAATTACCCATTCATCGCTTACATCCCAACTAACCATAGTCACCTTAGCTTTTTTATTAGAATCTTCTTCGGTTTCTGATTCTCTAGAAATTACGAAAAAAAATGAT
This sequence comes from Xylocopa sonorina, assembly GCF_050948175.1. NCBI lineage: Eukaryota > Metazoa > Arthropoda > Insecta > Hymenoptera > Apidae > Xylocopa > Xylocopa sonorina. Next base: position 4,891,925 of record NC_135197.1, on the reverse strand, counting down.
ATGTAGTTATTGGTATTATCTCTAAATAAACATTTGACAAGCACCTCATAGACATATAACATTTCAATTACCCAGGAAGTTTGGTAGTCATTAATAAACGTTTGTACATCCATTGTTGCTGTTCAAAATGCCAAACGTTTGCAGTACCATCTTTAGAACCAGATATAAATTTTAAACCATTATGTGCCCATTGAATACTATCAACTGTATCAGAATGTGCTTCTACTTCTAAAACTCTACATGGACCTTCATCTCCTAACATTGCATATACTCTAACATGATGATCTGCTGAGCCTGCTGCCATAAATGCTCCACCAGGACTAAATGAAGCACATATCATTTGGGCTTGACCAGGTCGCATTTTTTCATGGTATTGGATTGGTTTTGGTCTGAAAAAGAAGGAAAAAAAATTCATTTTCATAACAGATACAAAAATGGAACATTTTATTTTAAATTTAACTTACTGAAAAATTGCTCTCTCATTGCTCTTTTTTGTATGAGACCAAAAAGCAACAGATCCATCAGTACTTGTAGATACTAAATAGTATACACCATGACAAGATATGGGACAAAAATTTACAGAGGTAATCATACCAGAATGTCCAGATAAAACTGCAACCTGAAAAAATGATTAAGATTTATAAATTAACATCACATTATCATATAGAATGTTGTAGGTTACTTATCAACTTACAGGAGACATAGTTTGAAAACACCAAACTCTCAGTATTCGATCTAAACTACCGGCAGCAAGTAAAGTATTATCAAAATTTACAGCGATATCCATAATTTCAGCAGAAGCTCCTCGAAAAGTTGCTAATAATCGTCCATCAATAGAGCTCCATACTTTAACAAGTAAATCATCTGCACCTGTTATTATATATTTCCCAGTACGATCAAAAAGAACACAATATACTGCAGATAAATGTCCTAACGTGTGTCTATACAATTGCATTTTATTATAAAACTTTGTTGGTATTGCCTCTCTTCGAGTTAGAGGTCCTGAATTTTCCCGTCCCTGAAGTACATGTACTATATAACAGAGAAATAGTATGATAGTAAGAGGAACAAAAATTATTTATGAAAAGATCGAAGAACAAATAGTTAACATACCTATGTTAGGCACTGATAAACTATAAGGTGAATCCAAAAATGGTTTTCCACCTAGTCTGCCAGAATATGAAGTAATGCCATGAACTTGATGTTTGACATCTGCGTAACGGATTTGATGTATTTATAAAAAAAAAACTGAATACTTTCAATAACCAGTCAAACGTTTTCATTTTTCTAAATTAATTGTATTTTACCTTCGTGTGTACGTAACAAAGATTGTCTGCCAGCTCCCAAAAGAGATATTGCCCCTGGTACACATGGAGGTACGTCTTTTTCCAATACTGGACCAATTCTGGCACATATTTGTAATAAGTGATTTGATCCAATGTGAGAATACTTCTTTTCCTAAAATATTATAATTTATGTTTTCTCTTTGTACTTCACTGGTGTACTTTCTACTGTAAATAATGGCACGATGTGTATTTAAAAATACCAGAATATTTTTTAGTCATTGATATATTTAAAAAGGGAATGGAAATAATATCTTCAATTAAATTTTGCTATATATCTGAGATTCGTGGTAATAATTGAAATTTAAGTAATCTAAAGTAGTTCCTATTTGTAACCAATGAGAGGATAAACAAGCGAACACAACCAATCCGAAAAGGCCAGTCATCACGTATGATAGTAGCTTCTATAAATAAGGTCCGAGTATGAGATATATACATTGATCACTACGCGCAAGATGGCTGAAAGTTAATGCTTATTGGTTGAACGCAGCATGGTGGGGGAATCTTGTGCAACAGCCACATAGAACCATAGCGGAGAAGGGTTGAGGAGTGGGACAGAAAAGGGGTAGGAACCTATTAGGGGTACTTCATATATTGGCATTTGGCGATTAACATGAGACGCAACCAAAACAAAATCTATGATAACATTATCCGGAAAAATACGTTATGTTATCGTATATGATAGATTTTTATACACGAAATAAGAATTTCTCTTGAAATATTAATTTTACTTACCAACTCTTCAAATGTTTGATTATGAACATGCCCTTCCCAATCTGTCCTTTGCGGCAAAACCTATGAAAAAATAAAAAATCCTAAAAATAAGTCGATCAATTGATCGATCGTACGCGAGATAAAATTGTGCCAATTTGTCGAACATCAAGGTCGCCGACCTTGAAATTCTAATGTTTTGACAAGCAGAAACCACGTGCAAACCATGTGGAGCCGATGGGTATGTATAGTGTCACCCCGGCAAAACGTCAACTCAGACCAATCGTCTTACCTTAGCTCGCTCCAATTCACGCTTCAACACCTAAAACGTACATCTCTCGTCATGATATTATCATGGAATTTCACAGTTTTTAATTTGAGAATACTTACGTCCGCGGCTTCGCGACAAGGTCCCGCCGCTAAGAATTTGGCAATTAGGAAGTACAGCTCTGTAAGAAAGAACGCTGCTTAGGAACGAACCGCACGCCTCGCTTCGTTGCGGATGGTAAGGGCGCTTATCGCTCCCATTCTTTACCTGGTGCTATTGCAGTCTCATTCTTCGACACGCTGCCCTCCATTTCGCCTGACCAATCGTTTATTATTCACTCACAGACAAAGAGAAACATTTGCTTTTTAGGGTCATAGCGCGGCAGTAACCATTTCAGATTTCATTTTCTCTCTCGCGAGGTCTCGACCGCGAGACGCACACGCACGCTCACCTCCTCAACGGAAAGTAGTCCCCCCCTTCCCGATTGTCGACACAACGTACCGTATTATTCAGGGACGTAACTTGTGCTTAAAAACCCTGTATAATTTTATCTCGAATCATATTTATTTCCAAACCGAGACGCACAGCATATTAAGTTTTGTTACATTTCAATTCAGAATAAACTCAGACAACTAATTTTCACATTACTGTTACACATTTTAACGGCAAACTATTAAGAGTTTACATTATATACGATAAAATATATTTGTGAACGTCATCTGTACCATCTAACGCGGTTTATTTGAAATTAAAAATACAGTGATGGAAAATCGTAGTTGCAAGAAATGTGAAAGAAGTCGACAATTTAGTTTTAAACGTCGCATAAACTGAAACAGGTTATAAAATAAAGTTTGCCGTACTTGTATCTGTTATATAATGATAAATATCATTGAATTATAATTAAAGTAATTCTATTAAGGAGGCGTAAGGAATAATTACTACAAAAGTTACGTTTATGGTTACATAGGGCTATTCAAGTTGAACTATATGAGTTAAGACTTTCAAAATTGTTATTAATTAAATAATATAGTAATATCTTTATAGAATATTCTATTATAATTTGAATAATTTGCTACTTTGAAATGAAATAACAATGTAACTTTCCAATTTCTGCTATATAAAAATTTTAATAATGTTAGCATTTATTTTGTAATATGGTATAACACAAATTTTCATGCATTATGATATTAAATTCTGTTTATATATTTCATAAATAAGTACTAAAGAACTAATGATATTATTATTTTACATTATTTTATATATTTAAATATACTTACATATACTTATGAGGGGAATAAAAACATAATGAGCATTTTTCACAAAACCTAAAACTTCAAGATGGACGCTAGGTAACTCGAATAAACTCGAAATATCGATGTGTAACGATATACACATGTATGACAGCTACATACATGTAGCCGTACGTATCCCCTGTACATGTATGCGACATCACGTATGTAACCTCTCAAAAGTTTTCAGAATTCTAAAAAAATTATTAATGAAAGAATATAAATCTTATTAATATATAGTTCGAATAAATAAAGGCTGTTACGTAATAAACTGATATAATTTTTAGAGATAATAAAAATATGTTTTAAAATTTTAGTAAGGTTAAATGCCGACGTGTCGGTAGGACAATGAATTTAATAGCTTTTTTACGTAGAATATGACGTGTCTTAAGGTACTATTTTATATCGTTACTAAAGATTAATGTTAAATCATGGGAAATTTATGCTATGCCATTTTAAATTATAATATCTATACAAATTAAATAGTAATAAAAAAATTAGAGTAAATATTTCTAATTAATTTAAAATATCATATGTAAGATATATACAAAGATAATATGAAGTAGTTGGATGAAATTTATTAAAATATATAGAAATTACCTTTTAATATACATTGCATATATTTAATATTTATAGTTCCAAACAATTTAATTCGTACCGTAAAAACACGGTTTTTAATTATTTGTATATAATGTCATGGATAAGAGACAGTACTTTAAACTGGTTTCAACTTTTGGCTATAAAGATTTTAAAAACCGGTCATATTCCTAATCATGTAGCATTTATAATGGATGGTAACAGACGTTATGCAAGTAAAAATGGAATAGGAAAAATAGAAGGACATACAAAGGGGTATTGTACTAATTAAAAGTATATTACACCGCTGTTCAATTTTATGTATTTTATACACTATATACATATAAATTGTAACATTTCAGATTTGACAAATTTGCAGAAACTTTACAATGGTGTAGAGATCTTGGTATAAAAGAAGTAACATTTTATGCATTTAGCATTGAAAACTTCAAAAGAAAGGAAGAAGAAGTAAATGGACTTCTAAATCTTGCAGAGCAAAAATTTCAAAGACTATTAGGTGAAAAGTATGTTAGATCTAATTTAAAATTATGAAGTTATATAATTTATTTGATATGTATTCAAATTATATTATGTAACAAATATATTTGTGCAGAGATAAAATGCGAGAACATGGATTGTGTGTGCGTGTAATTGGTAATTGGTCATTATTACCTGAAAGTATAAAAGAATTAATGGCAGAAACTATGATTTTCACTAAAGAACATGACAAAGGGTTTCTTAATATTGCATTTGCTTACACATGTAAGTATGTTAAAAAAGACTATGAATTAAGAAATTAAGTTTTTCTTATGGCTGTAAAAATTGTATGTAATTTAAGTAAAATTGATATTTATAGTTTTTTTTATGTATAACATAATTTTGCTTATACATAATATGTTTTAGCAAGAGATGAAATTACACATGCTATTAAAGATGTAATTGAAGGTGTTCAGAGTGGTGACATTCTTTCAGAAGATATTGATGAAAATGTGATTTCTAATTGTTTGTACACTAATAATTCACCAAATCCTGATTTATTAATTCGTACTTCTGGAGAAGTTAGGTTTAGTGATTTCCTTACGTGGCAAGTAAGTTAATGAATTAATCCATTCTTTTGTCTGTTTTTTCAATACATCATTACATAACTAATTTCAGATATCAAATACGTGTATTTATTTTACGAAAGTATTATGGCCTGAATTTAATCTATGGGATTTTCTTAATGCGATATTTTATTATCAAAGGTGCTATTCTGATATGCAGAAGACAATGAAAATACAAAACATGAAATCAATAATGCAGAATAGTAGACAATCAATGTATATAGACAAATTGAATCATAAAAGACAAATTGCGCTTGAAAGAATATATGTATCAAACATTTAAATAATATGGATATGAAATGCATATACAGAATGTTAAAACCAATTACAGGTATTTAACAAACTTTGATTTTTTTGTTATACATGTCTATGTATAAATATTTTTTTTACACAAACAATATGTATATACTTTTTTACTTATTTGTTTATAATGAAAGATGTATTATATATACATGTAACATAAACATAACATATAAATTGTTGAAAAATATGAAAGAAAGATAGAAATGTTGTGCACATACATACATAAATTCAGTTTCACTTTCTTAATTTTATTCTTTCGTTTACAAAGGTATGTACGAAATATACTTATAAATATATTTAATTATATAAATAAGTATATTTCGTACATATACATATACTTATAAAATTTCTAATTAAGATATTTTCCTGAAACATCTCTTACATCAGATTTGCTGCAGTACATTAAACATAATATTTGACTTATCTTAAATAGTTTTTCACTCTTTAAATACATTATTTTCTTACATTCTATTTAATAGTCTTTTATTTTAAGAATATATCTTTATACTTTAAAATATTAAAAATCAAAATCTTCGAAAATATAAAATGTATATTTACTTTTTAAACAAACATAACATATATCACATAAATATGATCAGGCACATGAATATTATTATAATTCTTCTGAAATGGAAACATACAAAGGTACATATTATTGCATTTAGATGCTTATATACTGTGTAAGCACTCATAATTACTTTAAAAGCATGAAAATAAATAATGTATAGCATATACAATAAGTTGGATATTTATAAATACGTGATACATTTGTATTATAGAAATAGTAATTAAAAGATACTTATATTTTGAAACTTTTAAATAAATAAAGACTGATTTTAAAAGCTAACAAATAATGTAATGTTGAACTTAATACAATGTTAACTTATTTTTGTTTACATAAATATCATTTGTTTAAAATCTGATTAAAATAAGGTCATTGGACAAAAATAAAATTTTGTCAGTTGTTATTTAGAATTATAAGGTGGATGACGTCTAGCAGATGGTTGTCTTTGTCGTGCTAAAAAAGACTGTCCCTGACCTGAACTTAAAGCTGCAAGCCGTTGATCTATCGCTTCTCTATGACAATTCAAACCTAAACGATAGAATGCAGATATCATTAATTTTTCTTCCATTTCTTTAATTAATTTGGACTCCTTTAAAGACCGTTCCATGTCTTCCATAATTTTACGTTGCTCTAAAATTTGATTCCTTAAGACAGCTACTTCATTAGGAGACGAATTATTTTGTTTAGGATCTAAACTTCTTATAACATTTTTTGCTTTCTCTACATATTTTGCATAACGTTGTTCGAGTGCAGCATTTTCATATTCTCGGCGAGTTAATTTATCTTGTAGAGTAAATGCTTTTTGCTTTTGTGTTTGCAATGCATTTTCTCGTTCTTCAACTTGTAAAATCAAACGTTCTTTTTCTGCTTGTACTTTTCTTAATTCATCTTGTAATTGTGTAATTTTTTGTCCTAAATTGATATTATCAGTTTTATTGTCTCCATTCGATTGACTACCTAATGCTTCTTCCAACCTGTTTTCTAATTCAATTATTTTTTGATTAGCTTTACGATTTTTACCTCTGAGTATATTCAATCTTTCCTCTGAATCTTCCAATAATGCTTGAACTCTCGGTAATTTATCTTCATTACCCTTCTTATTGAGTTTTAACATTTTATTTTCATGTTGTAAACACAATAATTTTTCTTTAATTTCAAGAGGAATCATTTCTGTGTTTGCAACAGTACTATCAGTAGAGGGTTTTGCAATATTTTCAGCTGCTTGCAACTGTGTACATTTCAATTCCTCATTTGTTTCCTTCAAGGCATCTCTTTCTACAATTAATCTATCTCTTTCCCTTTGTAAAGTACTTACTTTTGCTTCCATTTTCTTCCCTTCAAATTCAAGTTTATCACATTTATTTGTTTGTTCATCTAATTTATGATGAGCCTCAGCAAGTTGTTGTTTGCATACTTCTAAATGATTACGCAGCATTGCAGTTCGTTTTGATTCCTCTTCATAATCTATTTTAGACTGTAGGTATTCTAAATTCTTATCTTCTAATATTTTAACTTGCCTTCTTAAGTCACTCAGGTCTTCCATTTTCTTTTTATACGACTCTATTGTCTGTTCATATTTTGTCACTTTATCAGCAGTTTCTTTTAACGCATCAATTTCATCCTTAAGATGATTAGCCTCATCCGCTGCTTTTTGTAAATCTTCTTGTCTGGATTGTAATTCTAATACTTCTTTTTCTAATAATTCTACTTTTAATCTATAATCATCCCTAGATGTTTCTACTTTAAACAATTCATCTTTCAATGCTTCCACTTGCTTTCTAAGGCCAGAATACTTTAAAATAGAACCAGTTTCTTCAGGATTCTCAAATTCATCCAATCTTTCTTGAAGCTTCTTATTTTCTGTTACCAATGCTGCTTTTTCCTCTTGTAAAAGCGAAAGTTGTTGATCAAGTTCATGACATTTCTGAGCCAGCTGTTCTTTCATGTCAACAGCTACTTGAAGTTCAGCCAATAATCTCTGCTGAGTTCCATCAGCTACATCCAAAGACTCAAAATTAAGGCTGGTGCCTAAACTTAATCTTGGTCCATGCATATTGCTCTCTAACTCCTGAATACTTTGCATAATTGCTTGTTGCACTGTTTCCTCCATTCCCATGATTCTTGTAATGTATTGCTGTTTCTGATTGCAATTAACAGCACATCCAAGGATTAACTGTAATAAACGGCGTAGTTCATGATTGTCACAGTGTTCGCCGATTCTAGTTGCATCAGGTTTAACATAGCCTGATAATTGTTGATTCAAGCATTCAATGTAATACTCCATTATAGCCTCGATTATCTTTTTAAGATTGCTAACTTTCAATCGCCAGTTAGAACTGACATCGGTTTTTATTTTTGCTCTCCAAGCAGCAGTAAACCATTCAGGAGCGATCTGAGCTAAGACATCTGCCAAAGCAACACCGTCACTTATATCCTCTACTGTCGAATGAGGAACTTGAAGATCGAATGTATCTAACCATTTAATTAAGTTATTTAATTGCTGATCATCCATTGTTATTTTTAATTAAAAACGTATCGATTCAATCCTAAAAATATCTATATACGTTCTATCACATGTAACAATACTATGAAAATAATTTTGAGGCTAGGAAAAATGTTCTACCATTTTAGCACAGTTTATTAATGTCACCTATTAATTCGTTTTCAACACTGATGTTTAAAAAATCTTATAGAAATGTTTGACATTCCTTTTGGCAGGACAAAAGTAGTACAAATACAAGGCTATACTTCGTTATAGAGTTACTTTCCCCCTTGGTTAGTTTTATTGTGAAATTACGTATACTGTAATTTAGCTTTGAGATAAAATATGTTGGTAGACATTATTCACTATGTTTATTTGAACCATTGTTACCAATCGTCCATGTTGTACCATTTAGAAGCATCAAGAATTTTTTTATTCAGTTACATTACAAAAAATAAAAACATTTAAGAGAAGTTATTAAAATGACATATGCGTGAATGAAAATCTGATTATGTGTGTAAAACTGTTTCCTATATTAGTATACATCAGTCATTATAAAAAGCGAAATGTGTGAGATCACATTTCACTGAATACAAATACTTTACATATTTGTAAAGAGGTTTGTATATCAATTTTAGAATAAACAAGATTTCTTAGTAGTATTCTTTCTCATATAATCTAACTACGGATATAAAACTTAAATATAAAAATATTATTATTTGCATCGTGTGGCATAATTTAATGAAATGATAAATATATTTGTTTTTCCTTCTATATTCTATACATTGTATCGGTATCACTAGTTCCATATAAGAACTATTAACACAACTATGACAACTGAAACGAAAGATAATCTAATATGTATACATGAAAAGAAAAATAATCCACGTGCAATATTTTATAAAAAGCCTGTTAAAAAAGACAATTACAACTTGGATGTAGATAACATTGATACTTCTCAAGAAATACGTCGTAGGCGATTGCTGCAATTTCAAAAGAAGTATGTTTGTCATGCGTACATTCATTTATTACATTTAAATAGAAATTGTTACGTTGATAATAACATATATTGACAGATGTAGAGACATAACATTTAATGTTGGGAGAGGGATATTAGAAGAAGCATTTAATTCTGAAGAAGTTGAATGTGAGGAAGAATTGGAACCAGACGAAACCAATGAGAAGAAATACTATTCATCTAAACGATGTAAACAATATGCAAATCAATTAATGATGTCTGAATGGATGCTGGAAGTACCTCAAGATCTTTTAGAAAAATGGATTATAGTTCCTTGTCCTCAAGGAAAAAGAACTTTAGTAGTTGCATGTAAAGTATGTTTAGGAAAAAATATTTTCGAATAAAGGAAAAAGTTTTTCTCATTTATCTATAATATTTTCTTGTAGGGTGCAACTCAAGCATATAACAAACGGGGAAAATGGCTTGGTAAATTCCATTCAGCATTACCCGGTGGAAATCCATCTGAATATAAAAGTAATTGTACAATTATTGATTGTTTGTGGATGAAACAACAGAAGACATACTATATTTTAGATGTAATTGCATGGTCTAATCAATCTTTGATGAACTGTGACGTAAGAATTTTTACACTGAAATGCTACATTATTATCTGTACCATATACTGGAATTTTTATTGAAAATTAAAGAAAATTATTTATTTCAGACTGAGTTTAGATTTTTCTGGTTGAAATCAAAATTGCAAGAAATTGTAGAATTACAGGAAAGGAATACATACAAAAATAGTTATCCTATGTTACCTTTACCAAATATCAGTTGTGATACTGATATAAGTTTAGCACTAGCAAATCTTACTGACTTATATCCATTAGATGGTTTACTATTTTATCATAGGAACGGACAATACACTAAAGGTCGTACACCACTTGTAACATGGTTAAAACCTTTCATGTTGCCTGAAGTACTTGGTATTTACATATCTCCGCCGCTCGATGAACAACCCGACGGATATACAGATTTTGTACATTATATACTTAATAGTAAAACTAAAAAAAGAAAGGAAAAATCAGAAAGTCAAGTAAGTTTAACAACATTTTTTAAACATGTGGTAAATAAAAACTTAAGTTTATTCATTTTTATTTATAGATGGATATTGCAGATGAGAATTCTTAAAATTTTATTTTATTTTATTTTATCCATATAAACGAACTTCTTAAGGGAGTGAATTACAACTGAGAATGAGAATCTTATTTTTTATGTTTATAACTAACATATTGAACAGGTTAATTGATAATAGTATTTGAATTTTAATAATAATAATAATAATTTATATGACCTGCGATATTAAAGAAATGGCATCAAATTAAAAAAAAATATATATATATACCTAACATAAGTACCTAACATAAAGTTAGTAAATTATTGAAAATTATCCGAATTATTTTACAAGTATTAAATTTGATGTTATATCGTGTGACATGCATAGAGGCATTTCCATTGAAATGTGTTTTATTCCAACTGTACACACATTATACAGATTATATTGCAGTTGAAGAGTAAAACATTAAAATAAAAGTAAAACTGTATTATATATATTAAGAAAATTTTATATTAAATTCTGATATTGTGATAAAAAGAATATGTAGTGTGTTGCTTACGATTTATAATAAACGTATAGCTCTGATGTCAACTATAATAGAAATTATTATACGCATAATAAATTAGACAGTTATTGTTAGTGACAGTAATTAGACATATTGTTGTCACAATTAGTAAATAGCTGTAATTGTTGTCATTGTTAGTATCATAGTTATAAAGGTTACGTAGATTATTAAACTTTGATCATATTATATCCTATCAATTCTCTCATAACAGATGCTTCCAGAAACTGTATTTCCATCTATGATACGTGATCCTTTGTCACGAACTACACGAACGTACGTGTATTATGATTTTATTTGAATCATTTGAATTTCTCTAATTTTTAATATAAAATAAAGATTTACTTTGTTTTCAATGGTATCCTATACTATTTATATTGCTAATTTTTAGTACATAACTATATCATTCCATGTGGCTTTTCTACAGTTACGCCTCTCACGGTTTTTAAGAGTATTATTAACGGGACATCACAAATAATCAAGGAACGTCGGAACATCTTTCTATTACGTAGAGATTATACGGTACTTCGTGTAGAAGTTGCCGCCACGCGATTAATTAAAGCGAAAGAAATGAAATCAAACTTTTATGCGTGTGTTGCGCGTATGTGTTTAATCACGGTGAGAAATTGAACATCAGTGTGTGTTTATGTCATCTCCCGCGCAAAAACATTGAGTTTAACAAACATTTACTATTTTATTTTGTTTAACAGTAGATAAGAATTTAACTTCTGAATGTTCGTTATTAAAAAGTTATGGGGACAATAGAAATCACATTTCCATTCGGTGGACCGGCAGGAAAAATATTAAAATGGAGAGTTCGAATGGATACGATGGTTTCAGCGGGCAGAGTGCTGTTTTTGTATCAGAATGTCTCTTCTGGAACAGAGGATGGCAAAGGCCCCGAGAAAAAATACCGGGTCACACGATTTGGTCGTGTTACAAAACTTTTAGCGAAAGAAGGAGATATTGTACAACCTGGGTATACAATCTTCTTAACCTTACATTTACATCATTCATTGAATGAACAGTATATTATATAAATAATTTTCTAGTACAAAAGTATTGATTAAGAGAACGATTGTTTTCTCCTTAAGAACATTATTTCTAGATATTTTTATTTTCAAGCTTGCATAAGTGTATGCAATGTTACAGACAAGTGATAATGACATTAGAGGGATGTAAACATCCGACAGTGATGAAAGATTTGTGCGCTGAATGCGGTGTAGATTTAAGAGTTGAGGGAATTGGGAAAGAAGATGAAAGTACAAAAGTATCACAGGCTAGCGTACCGATGGTACATAGTGTGCCAGAATTGAAAGTATGCCCAGAATTGGCTGAAAAAATTGGAAAGGAAGATGAGCAACGACTTTTAAGTGATCGCAAGTTAGCATTACTCGTGGATCTTGATCAAACAATTGTTCACACAACAAATGATAATGTTCTTCCAAATATGAAGGTACACGTATACATCTGGTATTAACCAAGACATTAATTATAAATGAAATATATGCTTTTTAGGATGTTTATCATTACCAACTTTACGGACCAAATTCTCCATGGTATCATACCCGTTTAAGGCCTAATACTAAGCACTTTCTTTTGGAAATGAGTCGTTTATATGAATTGCATATATGTACATTTGGAGCAAGAAACTACGCGCACACTGTAGCATCATTATTAGATAAAGATGGAACTCTATTTTCTCACAGAATACTTTCTAGAGATGAATGTTTCGATCCTGCATCAAAAACAGCTAACCTTAAGTATGACTACAAAAAGATTTTACTTTAAATAAATTTAATTCATATTATAAACCAGATATCTTATAAAGTTTCTTGATGTAGGGCTCTTTTTCCTTGTGGAGATGATCTGGTGTGCATTATAGATGATAGAGAGGATGTGTGGCAAGGATGTGGAAATTTGGTTCAAGTTAAACCTTATCACTTTTTTCGTCACACAGGCGATATACATGCGCCACCTGGATTAGGAAAGAATGATGTGTTAGTTTTACCTGAATTACAAAATACAAACGAGTTTTGTAGCAATGATAATCCAAATGGGTCAGACAAAAATGGTGCACCCGAATTACTAAACGAAGAAAATGAAACTAATGATAATTCTAAAAAAGAGATACAGGAAACAACTGAAAATAAAGAAAATGAATGTGACTCTACAGAAAAAAATGATCAGAACACTAAGAATGATATTACTAATAATTTTGATTTGAATCCTGATTCTAATAATGAAAACAGTGACAGTATAACATTAGAGGAAGCGAAAGAAAGTTTATCACCAACTGAATTAGTACAAGATACTAAAAGTGGAGATAAAAATGCTGATGAAAATAATGTTATAGATGAGGATGATGATGACTACTTATTATATTTAGAAGATATTCTTCGGAGAATACATGCAGAATTTTATGCTACCATAGATAAAGGATTAGAACGTAAACCATTGAGAGATATTATTCCGCGAGTACGGTCACAAGTATTAAAAGGAGTGTGCTTAACTTTTAGTGGATTAATCCCTACTCACCAAAAACTCCATCAAAGTCGAGCTTATAAAGTTGCTAGAGCATTTGGAGCAGAAGTGGCACAAGTGATATATTAGTTTTTTTTACTATGTTATTTATTTTTCAGACACTTATTTCTAAGATATTGTGTTTTAGGATTTGTCAGATAAAACTACGCATTTAGTTGCTATCAGACCTGGTACAGCTAAGGCTAATGCGGCAAAAAAGAATCCAAATATAAAAATTGTAAATCCAGACTGGCTTTGGACTTGTGCAGAGCGTTGGGAACACGTTGATGAGCGTTTGTTTCCGCTCACTGCTAAGGTATAGGTACAATATAAAAAAAATGATCTACGCTATGGACAATAATAGTGAATAATAAAATATTAATTGTAGTCATTTGTTCTGTATGAAGTAAATGTTTACTTTCAGCCGCGTGCCTCTAGAATACCACCTCCACATTGTAGTAGTCCAGAACGTATAGAAGAGCCAGAAAAAAACACAGAAGATAGTTTTGCTCATAGTATAAATCCACTAATGTCACTTACACCAGAAGAAATAGAAATTATGGATAAAGAAGTTGAGGAAGATATGGATGATCAAGAATTAGAACCACCAGTTTTTGATGTCGAGGATGTAGACGATACAGATGAATGTAATAGGAAAATTCGTCACAGAGATTCTGATTCCGATGATTCTACAAATCACGATCGTACGTATAATATATATCTTTGTTTACATCATTAACATACTAATGCAAATATATTCAGGCGATACTTAATTTAACGAAGATCAAGAAATTACTAATAAAAACGTACTGAGATCTTATAGGTAAATAAACCGATATGCATAAAATACTGTTTCTTTCCTATATTCAATTAGTGTATTTTAAATCGTAAAAAAATATGAAAAAACATCTTTTTCTAATTATTCTTTATTTGGCTTAAGTTCATTTGAAGCAGTAAATTCTGTCCGATTATTACTTGAATTTTTAATAGGGTGTAACATAAATGAACCAATAAGAAAAAAACAGAAAGTTTTTAATGGAAGTTCTGAAGATAATAGTTCATCAAGTGGAAGGGATGATACTTTGGACGATGATGATGATGATCCCGTAACACGTTTTAGAAGAGGGGAAGATTTGCCCGATGATTTAGACTTAGGTGATAATTCACAAGATTCAATTGAAGATCTTGAAATAATGGACAATGAGGATGATCGCGAATGGAATGAAATGGGAGCTGCACTTGAAAGAGAATTTCTTTCTGAATGATTTACTAAAAAATTGCATGCTGTTTTTATGAGTTAATCAAATTCTCAAATTATTTGTAAATTTCGAACTGATTAATTTTAATAATTGTTGAAAATATTTAATACAACGCGTTTGTAGAAATCTGTAATTGGAGTAGTTTAATGCAATTTTATATAAAAAGTTTAAGATAACATATAAGTTTAATGAAGAAAAATACAAATTATCGTTTTGTATTTAATTATCAAACTTAATGTAATACACGAAAAACGTACATGAGATCAAGCTCACGTTTTAAATAAATTATAATTATAGAAATAGTCATTTTATTACTTTTAAACAAGGTGCTGATTGTACATTAATACGTGTAAATATTAAATATATAAAGTGCTTCATTTATATTTAAGAATTTATTTCCTGAAAACCATGCTTTAAATTGAAACATGATGGATCATAAATTTAACAAATCATAGTATACTACTATTTCTCTAAATATAACATTATTTATTAATTTTCAAATTTTTATATTTATAAGTTATGCTGGGTCTACAGTGTATGGGTCATTAACATTTGGATCATCGTTATACCTAACATGAGTTCTTTTGCTTGTAAAATCTCGTATGTTCTCCATGCTCCCTCGCTTTGGTCTTTCATTATATCTGAATGTAGATTCTAATGTACCAAAAAGTTCTGCATCCTCTTCCAGATACTCTCTGATTGAAGATAAAGTATAAAATTGTAATATAAAACAAATTAATGAAAGGGAAAAGTCGAATATTTACAAAGCATTAAGAATATATACCTGTATTTTCCTGCAACAACTTTTTTACCAGTTATAGGGTCTGTAATATCACCCAGTGGGTAAATAACATCAACAACCTATAAATGCATAAAAGAGTAAAAACTTTAGTAAAAATATCAGCAAAATATAAACTGTATATTTTCATAGTATACATGCCTTATGAGTGATGACACGTGTTAACTTTTCTGGTAAATTTTGTATCAACACCGTATCACCTGTTTTACAACGCTTCTCCGGATCGGAGGCATAAACAAATTCAAATTTTCTGAAATACTGTAATGTGATAAATGAGTACATAACCTCAACTTAATCATGGAAAATAGATTAAATTTACGTACCATTGAAATGTATTCATCGAAATCTAATTTACGAATACGTATTCTAGCAGCATTTTGTTTAGGGGATGGTACGCATACACCTAATAAATAAGTCAGCGCCTGTTTTGTTGCAGCAGTCTTTGCCATCTTTGTTGTACGTGAGCACTTGCAGCGCTTATAACCGTCTACTGTGTTTGGTAATCTCACTAATGAAAATGATATAGTGAAGATAATTTGCGGGCAATTTAATTTGTAATAACCTTATTTAAGTATTTTTTTAATTTTCCTACCTCAGAAAGTTTACGATTATATTCATAATTTACCAAATATTTATTTTAAAATTTATACGTTAGTTTTAATTAAATTGATTTAATTGCATCGATAGACAGAAGAATCATTATATTATAACTATTTGTATCGTATAAAACATAAGGTTTATTGTAATTTATGGTATATTACATTACTTTTATTGTAATTTTGTGTATATTTTACTAGTTTTATTGTAATTTTTTGTATATTTCCGGCTTTAGAGGTAAGAGGGAGAAAGATATATATGAAAGCTATAAGAAAGAGTGAGACAGATGTTAACGACCTTACTCTGGAACCCCTATCGCCATCTCTGTGAAAAGTGCTCAAACTGGTCGCACACAATTATCGACAGCGAAGTAAACTACTGAAGAACTACTAACGCCATCTCTACGGAAAGTACTAAAACTAATTTTCGACTAGTTTCAGCGCTTCTCCGAGAGATGGAGTTAGTTTTTCAGTAGTTTACTTCGCTGTCGATAACGCTGTGCGACTAGTTTGAGCACTTTTCACAGAGATGGCGATAGGGGTTCCAGAGTAAGGTCGTTAACATCTGTCTCACTCTTTCTTATAGCTTTCATATATATCTTTCTCCCTCTTACCTCTAAAGCCGGAAATATACAAAAAATTACTATAAAACTAGGAGAATATACACAAAATTGCAATAAAACTATTGAAATATACATTCCGACAACACAACTTGGTCACAGTAAGAGCATTGTGGTATCATTTGCGTCGCGTGACATTATATATTTACTACATATTGTGTAATTTTACTGCTGTAATTTTAATATCATTTAATAATATTTAATATCATTTTACATTTTACTATATATCATTTTATGTATATATATGGCTTTCAGTAATTATAATTGTCTTACAACAGCCAATTTGTCTGTAAATACCCAATATGTTAAACATATGCTGAAATCTGACAGTTTTAATTTATGCGAGAATGCAGTTTCCCATAGTAACATCACAGTACTCTTACTGTGACAAAGTTGTGTTTTCGAAGAAGTATTTTTATATATTTTGAGTATTAAACAGATTCACTATCATTAGTTTCAGCATCCAGAGAATACTCCAGGGACCACGGAGCTTTAATAATAATTAATCTCCAACTACTAACAGCGCAACTCTGGTTTTCGATAATGGGGCACTTAATTACGAGCTTCCTTAATTAATAACATCGTATATACTGAATGCAGTCTGCAGAAAGAGTTATTAAGAACGTAAAAGCACAGCATTCCTCTTTCACTTTGTCTTATAAAATTTGATAAATGAACATGTAACAATACGTACATTTGTCTTTTGATCTGCACGTTTGCGCATGATTTTATTACTTTCGTTGCAGATCCGCTATTGTCGAGATTACGCCAAGAAAAATTATACAGAGACAGAAAAAAAGCTGGCGAGACAGGAAAAAGGAGCCGAGCCGATAGCAGACAAGCGTTCTTTGAGCAAACACTTGAAATCAGACCGTTGCTGGAGGCTGTGGACAATTGGTTAGAAAGAAATATCAACAGATATCGCGGAAGGATTCACGAGAGATGAATGAACGAAAGACAAGCATGGTGGAAAAAAGATCATGAGCGGACAGGCCTTGAATCAAAGACCTGATATTTCGAAACGTATTACTTTTATCCTTTATTCGTTCTTTCGGTTGTATGCATCACGCGAGTATGTGTAGGGTATATGCCTCTGGCATCCCTGGGTCGTGTTGTTATTGCGGCATGTAAAGGAACAGGGGAATTCACGGGTGATCGCTCCGATGTGTGAATCGACGGCGACCAAGCCGTCAGTCAACCAGGAAATTCCATTGTCGGCGAAAAAATCGAGACAACTACGGATCGGTTGTAGCTGTTGCCTCTGTTACAATGCATCTTGCTCCTGTAAGTCCACCCTTTTTCCGAGCCAACAGTTTGTAGTGTGTAAATCGATGAAAAAAGAAAAGAAACTCGAGAATTCAAAACCCTAAAAGACGATACTGGTGGTAAATATTTATAATGATATTAATAATGTCATCGGTTTACGTGTACACTTATCGACACTGTGTGTAATCACAGTGTCAGTTTTCCAGGTGTGACCTCGTCTTTCTATCAATTCCAATTTTTTTCGATGTGCACGTGTCTGCATTTACATATAAATATGATCGCCCCTCGCGATCTCATCGGTGGCAACATTGAACGGCTACATGTGCGAACAGAATGCATAAATTAAACTCGTTCAGCTATCTGCCATTGTCTGTGTAGACGGTTTGCATGAAGTGTACAGAGAAAAACGGTTGCGTTATTATTTTATTCTGAAACGTAAAAGAATTTGTTTCAACCGGGTACGTAGCAAAAATACCTGATTTGTTTTTCATAAACAGATTACACGCGAGATTAATATCCTTTTAGGTGGTGGCACCCTACGCGTTGCGCCTTTATTCGATGATTTTTCACGCGTACAGATTCGCGTGTAAACATATCGTAAGGGGCATTTTGTGGAAAGCGCAGCTGCGGCGAAGGGTGAGATGCAGTATGTTTACGCATGTAATCGTTCCTGATTTATATGTGTTGAAAAGGGAAACAGGGGTTAGGTACAGTGTCCCACTTTCAAACTCGACGAATTAATCATCGAAAATAACAATAAGCCCTCATTTTTTATTCTTCTTCCTTTTTGCATCTTCGATTTTTTTTGTCATCCACTTAACATAATACAAACTTGCGTGCGTAGTGGGAAAATTCTTGAATATCGAATATGGTGTATCCGTTTATTGGATAATCCAGCGTCAGTCAAAAGTTAACAATTTTTCTAAACACTTTTACTTTCGACGCGACTGTTGTTCTCTTCGTTCCGCATGAAATGACGTTGAACGGTTCTCTTCCGGGGAGAGCGTTAGCAGGACATAAAGAGATTTTATAGAACGCACATGATCTCCATGGAATTTAATGGTGTTGACGCACGTGAAACAAAATGTCACGGGACATTACACACTCTTCCGGTTCATCCAGCCGATAGCTTTCTTCGCGTACGAACCTTTTTCTTTTTCCGCTTCCCTCCTCTCATTTCCCTCCATCCCAGTCTGTCTTCTGAACGCGGTTACTGGCCTTTGAAATCTATTTTCATTGTATCTAATAGCTTTTGATGCCAGGGCTCAATGCGACGATGTACATCGAGTGCATCGTTCGGTTATTGCGGTGCATTGATTTCTGAAAGGCTGGCTACGTTAGTCTGTGTACAGTCTATACAGTACCGTCCGCAAAAGTCGTCATCGATGTTATCCATTTTCCAAATTGCGAGACAAAATAAAGCGACTGCGTGCCCTGTGAAACATCCGTTCCTTTCCATTTCTTTATCTGCTCAATATGCACTAATTATTTACCCTAGAAAATTCTTCATGGCCACCAATATTCCGAGATCGTACACTTGCGAGGTATCAAAAACAATTTTGATACATTTTCTTCATTCTTCAGACTTCTGTCGTACGTTTTTATATAAAAGATCTGCTCGTGGGTGTTTAAATTTGAACGAAGCTCCCGCTCGAGTGATCGATCGATGTAAACAGATGGCGCGACGAACGATGCGCGTAGTCGCAATCCATACGGTGCGCGAACTCGCAATCGATACGGTGCGGCGGCTCGCAATCGATATATCGAATGATCGTGATTCAGTACGTGGTTTCATGGCTCGAGATGGTTTGAATTATTTTCATTGTTTTCATATGAAAACGAATAAGTAACTTGTTAATAAGAGAGTCTTAATCATCGGTATCAGAAGTAAAAAAGTGCCCGTGGCTGAACTGCCAACAGAATGTGCATTTATTATCCAGTACATGCTTTGAGAATTCGGGGTATCGGCGTGGCGGATGTTTTAAGGGTTATGGCCTAATGTCTTTGGTGAGTTCTAAATGATGTTTTACTTTTAAATAAGTTAAAAAAATGAAAAGAAATTTCGATAAAGAGAAAGGATCGATGAAGTAAATACAGAGGTGTGGGAATAGTCGTAAATCGTCTGTGTTTCATTTTGTGAATTTACGAAACGTTTTACTGTTCAGTCTTGATTTAGTAATCATATGCTTGTTCGTTGTTTCTCTTATTCGTCATTATGGATTGTCATTGGCGTCTACTGTTTAGTGAAGAAGTGGGGGTGAAGAATAGAGAAAGACAATTTGCAAGTGGGTTAAAGATCGAAAACGTGGATGGTAGAAGAGATGCGTCTTCTCACGAAACCGTTGGAATTTCTTCCTTTCGGAATTCCACTTTTCCTCGCTGATTCTCTCTTTCTGGAACCTTTCTCGTGATCCTTGAAAGGAGATATCGCTTAGCCTTTTCCTGTCGGTGTTCTTACCGGAGGCCTTCCCGGTGTTATTTCCGACCTACAAAGGTTTGTCTGTGCCGCGGAGACTAAGGCCGTAGTATCGTCGAAGGATACAAATGCCGGCAGATGTTACTTGGTGAAAAATTTCTGGCTCGACCGTGTTGGGCGAGAGCAATATATCCTTATAGGCAACTCGTCGAACCCGCGGCGGCTGAGTATTTCAAACGTCGCCTTTTCATTTTGCCCGCTACTAGATAGATGCATTTTAACGACGTGATCATTTTACAAGAATACGTCACAACCATCCTTCCGTTTCTATCGTTACCCTCCCTCTGTCTTTGTCCGTTTCTCGATTTTTCTCATTTCTCTTTGCGGGAAAAATCATCCATTTTCGGGGAATATTCGCGCGTAGATCTGACGAATGTTTCAATTTGAAAAGCGATCGCGAACGCCGGATCGGTTCTTTATTGGGGGATTTTTATTTGCACACTGGGGGGGGGGGGAGGGGTGGAACCGGATGAAAATCTTGACCTTAGTCGGAGCAGGTGATATTCTCTCGGCAACGGATATTTATTGCCCTCGGGAGGTAATGTTTTTCGCTAGGCCCGTAAACAGGCCGTAATTTCGCGGATCCGCTTTGACTCTAGATTCTGGAAGAATAATTATTGGGACATGATATTATTGCTGCGCGCAGCCTCGTCTGGTTCTCGAGCAATTTCACGCGGACTTTGACACGTAACATAATTCGTGACGCACACTGTTTTGTAAGCCTTTCCCACTGTCTTTCTTTTATTTGAATATCTGTTTATTTGATACACATATATAATACTGAATGTATTCTTACAAAACATCGTTGTCCAATCGAGTCTCTTAATTAGGAAGAACTCTGTAAAAGTTCCACAATGCCCTTTTTAAATATTCGTATAGCATCTTCGTTTTGTAGTATCAGTACTAGCCAGTTACGCGGCTGGTTATAATCCTGAAACAGCCTGTAGGTACATTATACGCGTGCGGTGGGTAACGAGCGCACAAAGTAAGTGCTTAACACGTTTCACCGTCGCACAAAGGATGCTCGCATCCGACAACTTAAGATGTACTCGTCTCTCGAAGACGTGTCTCCGTTGATTCCACTTTTCGTTCCTTTCTGTGTTTTGTTTCACCGTCGTCTACCGTAACTCGTGTTTCTCAACCACGCGCAAATGTCATTTGCGGACGTGCCTTTGCGCGGCCGCACGTACCACACGTCCGTGCCCCTCTCTCTTCTATACACTTTCGAAAAACGCCTGTGCCTGCACGCGTAGCTGCACGCGTGTGCGTGCCGGGTTGCGCGCGTTTAGGTGCGCGAGGACGTCGACCACACGACGATGTCGACGTCGACGTCGACTACGTGTCTGTTCCCATGGTTACCGTAGACGTGGGGACCAGGGCCGTACGCCTTCAACCCCACCTCGATGATGATGTGCGGAGGATCGAGAGGGGTTCGCCGAGTAAGGGGGCTGGCCGCAGGCGAATTAAGAGTTCGAAAAGCTTCTATCTTCTCCAGCCTTCTTCGGTCCCGTCCGCTCGCTTCTTCCCTCGCTTTTATGCTGCTTTTCTTCTTTATTTATCCTGCCCTAATCACGAGCCTTCGAGTAGCTTTCTCGCGTAGCTTGTCGTCTCTTGGAAAAAAACCTTGATTACGTAATTCCCCTGGTATCCATTTTATTCTAGTCGATGGGATTCTTCGGGGAATCGCGTTCAACCGGCGGGGTTGCGATCACGGGGATGGATCGTGTTTGCTTCCCTAATGATCCGACGATGCGTTATTTATTCGACGTTTTAATTCATCGATTTATCGACGCGAGGCGTGGACCGTTTTTCTATGCGCATATATTGTAATTCAATTTGTGCTTTTTTCGTCGACCTAAATTCAGCTCGAAGTCCCGCGATTAAAGCTCGGCCAGCGTATCGATAAGAAGGCACCGTTATCGTTGAAATTCGATGTATCATCCGCCAGGACGAACTGTTTAGGCGTTAGGTTGCTCTATGATTGCGTTCTAATTACATTTTCGTAGCCGCACGGCGAGTTCCACAGAATACGTGTAATCAAACGAAATAATGGGGCTGAGGCTGATTATCCTCAGAGGCCCGGGTAGCTTTCGGGGATGGAATCGAGAAGGGATGCAACGACGCGAAACAGGGTGCAAATACGCGAGCCTCGATATTACGTGGTGCGCGTGTTGATTGGCATGCGGAACGCTTTTATTCAGCGTCTGTTGATGATATTATTGTTGTTAAAGAGTAGCAATTTGGACAGCTCGATGACTCTTAAATTACTTACGAGCGTGCCAATCTGGCAGGGACACGCCACGATAACGAATCGTCATTACATCGCTTTTTACCGCCCTCTTGTCTATCCGTCACCGTTTTTGCAATCATCGCCTATTGTCCTCGGAACAGGCGGAAATACCGCATACACTTTGCTTTATCGCGAATCGCGTCGCGGTTCATCGAATTTATCCAGCCGGAATCTGTCCGCGCTGCATATCCTTCTCTCACTGTCTCTCACCCTTTTATCTTTGCGAGTAAACAGCAGGTTTACATCGGAAAGCGGCGTGTCGCTTCTTTTTAATATAAATCTGGAAACAAATGTTTAGCAGTGATTTAAGGGTAGCTAGTGCGATATCGGGGACTTAACAGTACTCTGTGGGGGTGAAAGAGGGTCGAACGGGACGAGGGAGCGGGACGAGAACACAGGCAGGGGGATAGAGAAAGAACGCGGTGGTAAGTGTCAGTTCTTTTGTGAGCATATAATACATCATCGATGCGGCGAGGGCTTTTAAGCTGTCTTGAAAATACCAGCCGGCTGTACGAGTTATTAATGTCCCACCTCCTTATAAAGTACTCAATTTTCGTTCTGTACGGAAGAGAAATATTAGTCGTAATACGGGTATACCCGACGCGCAACGAAACGCTGCAGTATATCAAGGCCAGGGTGAAAATTACATCACCGACGAAGATGTTAATATCGGTGAACTTTATCGTCCAGACGACGGAAATAAGGACACGTAGGGGTAGAGGGAGGCGGCACATTGTTTTGACAAAAGGCCGCGCCATCGAACTTTATCGCGCGCATCGCAAAACTACCCCCGACGACGAACGTGGATTCGCGCGCTCCTCTTCCACACGCGTCGGATATCGTAAATCACCGGCTTCGGGGTACCTGTGTAAAGATTAACTCAATCGATTTCGGGCGTATCTTCTTTCATCGGGCGATTATTGAATTCGAGGCGGACCGCTCGGACAATGTCCCTTTATATTAGGTTTCCGCAGAAGTCTCCTCCTCCTCTGCTGTACGTAAAACGGGGAAATTTCATCTTTATCCTTCCTTCTGGATGGTAACCCATTCGCGTTTTGTTATTCGAGGAACTTTACACGCTGCGGTTGCAGTATAGTTTAGCCGAAGGATTAGACTAGATTAGCTTAGAATAAGCCGAAGAAATAGTTTGATAACTTCGACATATAATTGTTCGTGAAAGATTACATAGATTGCCAGGCTTCCCTCAAACTTTGCTAATGTAATCTTGATAGTAGCGTCTTGTTGCCGCAAAATATCTCTACTCAATCGCATACTTCGATTCAAAGTATCCGGATTATTTACCGTATTATACTATCCACGTAAAGTGTACTGTATTTCTTTCGACTATGAAATTTAGCCTCTTACCCGCGTTGCTCCGCATTGTGGTTTCCTAATTTTCTTCTCAGAAGCAGGCATTCTTGCCAACTGGTATTCTTAATTCTTCGTAGACAACGAGGCCGGATCGTGGGTATAACAAGGGGAATAATCGATTGATGAAATTTATACGGTAACCAACAATTTGTCCGATATGTATATCGTAAAATGTGCGACTGTAAAGGCAGTAAGCGGATAGTTTTATTTTCCGTGGGGCGTATCAATGGTCGTACGATTTCTAAGAATTATTCAGAGGCACAATCACGTCAAGTTCATGCCCTCCGCATCTTTGAAGCTTCGTCTGCGGTTTTGTATCGTTACGTATCGTCCTTTCAAACCGATCGTGAATGTTGGAATCACGGAAGAATGGACGAGACATACACTTTAAGCAAACTTTTTATCGTAGGGACTTCTCCTGGCTTCGCATTCGGTTCCCTTTCAAACCTCTCATTCTTCGGGAAGGCTTGTTTATGGCACCCTCTGGATACCGTAAAATGGGAAATAGTTCCCTAGAGGTAGCAGCTGAGTTTTTTCCACGGACGTGATTGGAGTTAAGTTCCTCTGTCTGTTTTCATCGTTTCTTGATCACGTAACAAAAAGCTTCTGTCTTGATTTTCTCTGTCCCTTATTTCGGATCGATCTGAAAGAAACCGTGTAACCTTTAACGGTGCCTTTGTCTTGGCCCTCTTCTCGGTCTATCATCGAAGTTTCATTGAACGCGAGCGAAGACTCTTGTTCCGTTCTCTGTTTCGGGCAGGTAGTCATAATTGCGAACGAACTTGCCTTTACGCGTTTCCTGTCCGTTCTCTTGTTTGTTGTCTTGTACATAGCGTGGCTTGTCGTAAAGAGGACACCTAATTTCGTCCTCCTTCATCGTTAACAATCATTCGAGACAAGTATCTGTACGATGCACGAAAAGCAATAATGGTATTTGGAAAAGTTACTTCTTTTACAAAGTAATTCCTAGAAAGAGAAGCAGAAAGACAAAAATGGCCCGAGTATCGGTTGTAACGAGCATTTCCACCCCTAACAGTTCGAGTTTAATACCACTTAACCTATCCCTCTGGCATTACCATAACAACGTTACGGGGCAGCATTGTTAATACAATTAGACACCCGCATTATTCCCGTTGCTATTGTACAGACAGCCGAAGAGCAGCGATAATAACCCAGGTGCCTGGTTCGAGGTGTTTCCGAGGAGAAAAAAAATAACTGCGATCCCCAGTTTCTCCCCGTTGAAACGTTCTCGTGATACATATCGGGTAGGATCATTGGTAGGAAAGGAACCCCTCGAAGAAACGGGGATCCGCGTACATCTGGAGTTGGTGGTGAGACGGTTGCCTGAATTCAACTGGATTCGACTACGCGCAGAGAGGCGCGAGCGCGCAGCCGACCAGCGGCTGGGGTGGCGATGGTTTCGATAGTGGGGGAGATCTTTGCGGCTTAGGTGGGGAGGGCGGCTCAGGGGAAAACTGGCAGCGCTGGAGCACGCGGGTTGCCGAGAGACAGGGGTCGGATCCGGTAGTAGGGGGTAGGGGTGGTTCTGAATCCCTCGAAACTCCAACGATGCTTCTCTCTCTCGACTCAGTTCCGAAAGCAGAGCCAGAGCCGAGAGTACACTCGAGGCGTGTTCGTATCGCGTACACCGCGTCGAGCTTTTCCATCTGCTCCAATCGTCGTCGCGTTCCGCTCGTGCACACGCGATACTTCCCTGCCTGGGTTCGAGTCTCGATCGCGACGCGTACACGCGACGATCGCGTATAAAGTTCCTTATTTCTGCACATCCCTCGCGGAACGCTGCCTCGAGGGGCGCGAGCAAGGGGATTCGAATACGAAGTTTCGCATCGGGGTACGTCTCGACGCTTGGACCTTTCGATTTGTTTCCATTCTAGCGGCTCGCGCTCGCGGACAGCGAAAACGGAACGAGTGCGACGATGTTTTTCAAAGAAGTTAGAAAAGGGTCACGAATGTGTCTGGGAAGCGGATGGCTGTAAAAGAGTGAACGTGCAGCTGAAACCGCTGGCGTGTGTTGGTCTTTTTTCGAGCAACAAAACGCCGGCTCTCTTTCATTCTCTTTCTCTTTCTCTCACCCCCCTCCCTCGCCCTCTGTCATTCTTCGCCCCTCGCTTTCTCTTTCTTTTTTCCATCTACGTTTTCAGGAATTTCGCCCTTGCCGGTGACAACGAAAGAGCTCGTCGATCGACTTTGTCGGGCACGTGTGTGCGTGGGCGTGATGATATTTGAACTCTCGAACCCGTCAAAAGCTGGGCCCTTTAGCGGCCGTCCCTTTTGTTCCGAGCACACGTACCAGCGACAGGCATCTGGCATTTAATGGAGATGATCGCCGTTTTCCTTTGTCATCGTGGTGAATGGCGTTTATTTAATACCTATCTGACGTCGTGGAACGGCCACGTGTCTCGACTACCTTGCGCCATTTTATATTTATCACCCCTCCTGCACCGTTCTACCCGCGTCGCGGAGTTTGCTTTTCTACCTTCGAGCATTCCACGCGAGACATGATTTTTTTAACACCCTGACACGTGCTATCCGCGCTGATATACATATGTACGCCCGCTGTTTCGTTTCCTCTTTGCACGATGTTAATAGCATGCTAGTGACAATTGAGAACGGAAAATGTTTTGATCCAAGTGGCGACACGAACGTGTGAACACTGTCGGTAATTCGGCGATGACTATTTTCCGTGTGAAACAGTTTTTTTTTTTTCCTCTTTTCCAACGAAAGTTAAATGGACACCTTTTTCCGATGGAAATCGAACTTGTTCGAGTGGTAGAAACGGTATACGAGGGTGTAAAGCATCGGAACAAAGCGGATGCTCGATGCATATGCACAAGGGATTTCGTGTGTTGCCAGCTTGCGGACCAATGATTAGAGGTGGGAAT
Organism: Xylocopa sonorina; assembly: GCF_050948175.1. Lineage (NCBI taxonomy): Eukaryota > Metazoa > Arthropoda > Insecta > Hymenoptera > Apidae > Xylocopa > Xylocopa sonorina. Next base: position 4,864,545 of record NC_135197.1, on the reverse strand, counting down.
AAACCGATAGCAAGATATACGGCTTCCGCGAATGCGTATCACGATCTACTTTCTTTCTTGTATGTCCAAATCTCGTAGAAAATTCCGCGCGGATATCTTTGCTTCTTTTTCCATCCCATGAGCTGATCAACGTCTCGCGTATCGACTAACGGGAGTAACGAATAAATCGCGGCCGATTTATTAACTCGCAAACGTGCAACACGCCCCCCAATTGCCGTCTAAATAGACACGTAACGGGGTGACAGTTCGTATTTTACCAATGTCGGCTGGCCCTTTAATTTCGTCGGGCTAAATCGACGTGCCGGAGGACGCACGCGTTCCCGAGAAAATTTTTAATTAACAACTCTGACCCTTGGAACGTGCGCGGCACATGGTCGAACGTCGAATCGAGGGGACTCGGGCGAATCCACGTTTACGATCAATTTAAAAGGCAATACGTTTTCATGAAACATTCAGATGATTTATGCCCCGTCCTAAATCCGTGATTTGTACGAGTTGCTCGCGACGAGCCGGCTCATTTCGCTGCAAAACGACGATACCGCACCTCCGCTTCTGATCGCGCGTAAATCATCGATCTGGAAGGCGAACGTTAAGTGACTCGTACCCCATTAACCACTTTATGCTCCGAGATTATTTTCTGCTACGCGCGTCCGCAACTTAGCCGCCGACGAAACGTTATCGTCGACGAGCGGAAATTATTTGAAATCGTTCCGATATTTGGCCGCTAATAACGAAGGACGTTCGACGTTATTCAAATATTCGTTCGGCGAAACTTTCCGTCTGTAGCGGGATCCTCTAGTTCTCCAAACTTTGTTCGAACACCAGGGACGATTCGTTAGGGGCGTCAGCCTTCGCGAATAAAATCGGCATCAGATGACCGGGGCGTTTTATCGTATCTAGAATCCGGTACCGGTACTTCGATTTAAGTTACATCAGTTACAACGAGCGCTTTAGTGGCAAACTTTAACAAGTCTGCTCCTTCGACGTTCCGCCCGAGGAGACTCGACTGGTACCCTAAACTCCGATAATTGGCTGGCCACTATGCATTCAATGAAATTACATCGGCTGCTTTCGAGCCGATGTTAAAGAACTCTTGTACAAAGAGAGCTGAACGTTTCGTTCTTCTTCTCCATCGAGCGGATTCACGCTCGATATCCACTGAGCATAACTGACACCGAAAATCGTTTATGTATGATCTGAACTTTGCAAAATATTTCTTATATACTTTCCTATCATCGTAACTCTAATTTCCCCGATGTATCCACGTTTAATTACAATTTTAGTTACTCATAGAGTGGTCAGACTGTCGAAGACGATCGATTTTTCTGAGTCAGAAAATAACAGAGGGTGGGTTTTGGAGTCGGGGGTAGGCAGACAGGGGGTTGACGGAGGGATGATTTGCGGTTTCAACTCGTAACGAGTTGGTAGTTACGATACGTCGGTGTAAAGTATCTTTAACGGGTTTGCAGAATTCCGAAACGATGATCGTATCCGTGACGAGCGTAGATCGGCCACGTTCGGGGACAAATTCGGCATTGGTGCGATGAAGCACGACCGAGTGACGAAGTGATTCAGCCGAGCGTCCGAGTCAGTTTCGTTCTATCGAGGGACACGAGAGCATCGCCGGTTACGATGCGTGTAAAAAGTTGACGTCGCCATGTGACGCGCGAATAATAAACATTCTCGGAATCTGGTGCGACGCTGGGGGTAGTTGCACTGATGCTGGACTACTATAACGATGCGCTCGCCGCACGAGAGTGGACCATTCGCCGCGGATGACAACCGGATGTTTACCAAGTGACAGTGGCATATAGAGGAGAGTTTGAACTGGAAAAGGACCAGTCGTACGTGATCGAATCACGGTGCTTCGGTGAGGATTACTGCGAACGATAGAAATCAGTAGTGATGCCGTGATGGGCTGCTCCTCGGGATCGTACTTCCTGGCTACGCTCCTTGCGGGTGGATTATTCTTCGTCGTCCTGTTCTGCGAAACATCCCACGCGACCAGTGAGTACCGAACATCTGCTTTCTCATTCTCTAGATATTGCTCTAGATATAATAACGGTGGTTTGTCGATCGATTTTATCCAGTAATTCGTCGAGGCATTAGAATACTAATGGGCGATAATTAGTATTTTAGAGTTAAGTAATTGCGTGATTAATTGTTGCTCGCGTGCGATCGCGTTAGTTCATTTAACTCACAGATGAGATTTCACGAGCAGCGTTATCACGTTGACCGGACGGTTCGACCATTCGTCGAACGACAGGCGAACAATTTTACGATTTCTAAATTGATGTAGATCAATATTTCCGCGGGCGTGAAAGTACGCAATAGTTGGGGAAGGTTCGAAGACGAGCTTCATAACAGTCTCACGCGCGGGAGGCAAGTACTATCGGTTTACCATGGAAGCGACTTACTTTATCTCGCTGGGTATTTTCAGTAATAATACTGCCTATTATTATAAAAACTGGACGTAACATTTTCTTCGCTTTGAGACCAAACATCGCCCCGCGATACGGCGATGGGAGCATTCGAGGTACTTTATGTTCTATGTAAGCTTCATTCTACCGTATTTCGAATCTCCTTTCAATCGACGCGTCGATTGCTTTGCGTAATTTTGCGTCTTACCAGCGTTCGACATTGCGCGAACTTGCAAACGCTTCGCTAGAGTTATCGATAAATTCTAGCGAAGCACTCTACGTAAACACGCGTTCAAATTTCTCCTTGAATAACAACAGAAAGTTCCTGGAAGGATACGGATACAAACAAGCGCGTAAAAATACGGTAGTAATACGGTAAGGGAAAGTAGAGGACGTAACGAGGCACAAGGAAACGAAACGTGATGAAATGGCCTGTTTAGCTGGAGTGTACGCGACGCATCGTGAAAAGGCAGGGACGATACAACGGAATATAACCACCTTCCCGCGTGCTGGCTGGCTTGTCGTATCCATGGTGGACCGGTGAGGGTGGAAGAGAGCAAGAGAGGGTTGCAAAGAGAGCGTGAACGGTGCTGTGGTTTGGCTCAAAGGACGTTGAAGCCAGAATGGGACGCAGACGTTGTCACGATGGGTGTGAGATGGCTGATATTCTCTTGTTTCTTCCCTTTTCTTTTTCCTTCCTTTTTTTTTGTCAAGGGTCTTCCTTTTTCTATTTTTTCTTCGTCGTCGTTTTAGTTTTCCTTTTCGTCTGGTTCTTCCTTGCAGACGAGTAATGTTCTTTCAGCGTGCTTGTCCCTGTTCATTTCATCGCACGACAGTTGAGTAAACGCAAAAGGATAGCGTTATAACTATCCCCTTGGTATCACGTTCTGTTCTCTAAACTTTTTACTGCGATTCTGTGTAATTTCAATATCGACGCATTCATTTCGTATTATATTTGTAGTCTTTTTAGGTGAGAGTACGTCGTTTGGAGTCGCTGTCGGCAAAGGTAGTTGGTTCTTTCCGGTTGCCTTCTTGCCGTTTCGTTATAAAAGTTAAATAAACTCGACATATAAAATTTTTATCTGTCTTTCCGCTGTTTTATTAATATCATTTCGCTGTTCGTTTTACTCGCTTTTCTGTTCGCTGTTCGAGCTTTACAAGGAACGTACGCCCCTTCCAAACCCTTTTTCTATCCGTTTCGCGGAAATATACTTTGAGGAGTAGCAGCGAAGTAATAAGGGACGATTAAGTTTCGTATCGTCGTAAATATAATTCTTCCTCTACTTATTAGTACACGCCAAGTTTCTAATTTCATGGACGCGTTCGTAACGCTCGAGGTACGAATTCCATTCTCTTCCGTTTCATCTACGTCCATCCTCTTCGCCGATGCGATGCTTTTAAGGAAGCGTAGATGGTAAATGATGTCACAGTTATTTTCATAATAGGAAATGGCCACATTTACGTCATTTTCCTGCGTGTTCTCTATTATCCGGTACCCGGTCTTTGAGTATTTTTTGAAAAATGGCCCTGGATAGTTCCTTTCCACATCTAGCCCGTTGCCATTTTCCCGAGGTAACACTTTTCCTTTTTCTCTCGCTCGTTTCCTTGTTTTTCGACTTCCTCTCTCTAGAATTTCCTTTATTCTCGACCAGAAGCGTAATAACAATTCTTATTTGCCGGCAAGCCTTGTTTGTCCCCTTTCTTTCGCCTCGCCCCTTTCTCGTGACGATCTTTCGCGCATATTCTGCGGACATTGGATGGAATTCTGAAGGGTACTCGATTCCGCGTTCTTCGTCTAACTTTTTTGGTCACTTTCGACCATTTCACCGTTCGCTATAACAGATGTTTCAATAAAAGTTGGCGAGCCCCTTTTCCCATAGTCGTTACCTGAACGCACCTGTGATCCGCAATTCTCTTGCCTCTTTTCGTTCGGTCCGTTGACTTCTCGCGAGATTGATGACGCCTTACTCAACAACTCGACCGTTCTCTTTCGTCAAGACGAAGAAATCTTTCCACCGTTACAGAAACTCGCGAAACTAAACGGGACAAAGGAAACGTAAAGCAGTCGGGATCATAGGGAAGAAATGAATCCGTCGAAAAAACGATTACGATAACCGGTACCAAGATCCGGGTGCACCAGCGATATATATCGCATCGAGTCGCGGGTGAAAAATGGTCTCACGTAGAAACAATTTCCTGTAAAATATTATAGATCTAATAAACTCTGGAAGCTTTGTCCTCTCAATTTATCGATGCTCGATCCGCGAACGGACTGGCCCGTGTCGCGCAGAGGCAAACATTTTATTCCCGTTCTCGCGACTGATCCAACGAGGGATTAATCAAATTGCGAATTTTTTCCCCCTCGCCTCGTTTCTTTCGCTACGCGACGATCGCGGAGGGCGGACAGTGCGGTCGTCGAATTACGAAATTATCGACCGACACCGGTGCACACTTCACCTTGCCGCGTGTTGTCTGGCATGTTTCGTTTTATTGGCGTTTGCTCGTTTCACCGTGAACAGCGATATTACGCATTAGAGATTACGTGCTCTGGCTGCTATTGCCGGGCTGCCTGTGAACGAACGGACCGCCGATGCGTTCGTTCGTTTGTTCGTTCGTTCGTTTCGCGAAACCATCGAGCTGCGTTCGATCGATACCGATGTGTTGCGCTCCCGTGGAATTATGAGCATCGCCAGCAGCGCCGGGGTTTTATTTGTTTTGAAGATTTATTTCGGAAACCCGCTCGAGTGCATTATACGTATAGCAACGGCATTACGTTGCATCACTCGTATCTTCTGTTTCGCGCGTTTCGCGTTGATCGCGAATGAAACTCGTGATTTCGCACGCGTGCACGCCGCGAGCATTCGGGTTTAATGAGATTTGAATAACGCGAAGAGATGTTACGAATCGTTCGGTCGGTTGAACCGGTGGCGGAAAGATGTTCGGAGTTTTCCTGGGGTTAGTTTCTGAAATTGTTCCGGATAAGCGCGCGGCAATCTCTCTGTTTGTCCCTGTTTTTCTTCGTTAGTATTTGCTCTACCGACTTCGCACCGTGTCAGCGAAACGGTAACGCGATCATCCGAACCCGCGCGACGTTTATAAAATCCGTGCGTGAAATTCCACTGACGAACAACGCTCCGCGACGCTTGCCAGACGGAAACGAGAACGATCACGATGTGTCGCTGCATCAAGATAATTAATATTCATTCGGGTCAATAAGCTGCAAGTCAGTGCCGTAGCCAGCTATCATCGCTCGATTCAACCCTCGTTTCTTTTCCGAACCGCCGTCGATGCTGCGCGATCCGCGTTGCGTGCAAATCACGCTTACACGGAAATTTTGCATGCGCGATCGTTATGCTAATATGTAACGCAGTACATCGAACGTTTTTCAGGCAATTTTATTAGAACTGTTTCTTTGACGGTGAAACTGGTAATATCGTTGAAAACGGTTTGGTACACCATCCACGAGTTTAATTAGCATCAAAATTACGCACGACGGAATCAAACACTTTATTCGAAACTATAATGGCAGACCGTCTAATTAGTACATCGAAATTTTTGTTTACTTATTCGCTAAAAGGATTGGCTACATTTTGGTTTGCGAAAATAACGAGCTTAATACAGTACCTCAAAATTGGAGCTGATATTATTTGTTACATACCTGTCACTGATACTCCCGTTCGCGTATTTAACAGAAACGTTATGTTTATTATGGTTCCTCGCGTTTCCGAATTACTCGACTTTAAATTTTGCTTACAGTCGCGATCTAATGCAAGATAAAAGTTCAGCCACTTTATCAAAACGCAAATCTTGACTCGATGTAGATAATTGAGATGGTTTCGAAAAGACGAGCGAGAAGAATACAAAAAGAATATGAGCGATAGGTAGAGGCAAAACGAAGAAGGGAGAGCAGCGGGATAGATGAGAGAGTGAAATGCCACAGTGACAGATTCCAAGATGCTTCGGAAGAAAGTAACTGTCAAATTGTTGAGATATCTCGGACGCGTAGGATTCCCGTGGGCATATGGTTGAAATTTGAGAATGTCACCGTCGAACAGAGTTTTTCGGGGATTAGGGAAATTCGCGGATTTCAAAGTCACTGTTCGAGAGCGCATAATCGTCTTCGGCGCGCGTGATCGATAATAGAGATATATATCCGGCGAAATAGGAGTACCACCAGTCGAATTTATCCCTGGTCCTCTCCACACATCTTTTTAAATGTGTTTGCGTCAGCGCTGGCAACAGTGGCATTCCCAGACTGCTTGCCGTGCCGATAAAAGCAGTGTATCTTGCGAATGCAAGGGAAAAGTGCCTTTAGACAGCCGGGGGAATTTACCTCGGGGGGATGCGAGTACGATAAGCACTCGAAGGAGACGGGTTGGTGGAACCCGTATTACCAAAGATTTAACAATTTACGTGCTCATTCCTCGCGAACAGAACGTTTCGGAAACGAGAACGAAATCGGAGGATCGCTGATGCGCGTGGAATCGTTATTACGGTATTACTGTCAGAAACGGTTCAAGTTCAACGGGAATCAGAGCAACATTTCGCGTTAACAATGTTAGAGCAACGTTATTTCCGCACGATCGTTGAAAATTTCGGGGGAACGCGTCTGGGTGGTTGTGTCTCTGTTCTCGATCTCGACGGTTTGGTTCGTGAAGTCCACTCTGAAAGCGGTCGACGGTAGTGAAAGAATACGGCGGTGGCAATTTCCTAATTTTTCCCCCCGTTACAGGATCCGGGTTTCTATCGTATTATTAACGACGCTTCCAGCCATCCTCGTATCGAGACCTACTTCGACCTCGCGGTTACAGTCGAAGTCTTCATTGGAAACGACGGCTGATTCGATCATTTATTTTACGCGAGGACTCATTTCTCGTACATTACGCCCCGCCTAAGATTTATGTATTTTCGAGGATAGAACTGTACTATCTGCTTTATGACTCGGCAGATGAGCGGAATGGCTTCCCACCCTTGTGCCACCACCACCGTCATCCTCGTCCTATATACGTATTCCCAAGGGAGTCCTTTCTGGCAACGGCCGCCACGTCTCTAAAGCATCGACAACTTTTAATGCTCCCTTTTGATTTCCTGTCCGTTTTCTCACTCTCTCGAACGTTTTCTCGCTGACTCGGAGTTGATGTCCTCCATCCTTTTCTTCGACCCTCACTTTCAACCGATTCACATAGCCCGTTGGTAAATATCGCAGCTAAGAAAAGAGCACGAAGTAACAGAGCGTCGTTTAGTTCGCAGAGAGAGAAGAACCGTTGAGTAAAACCGTGAATAACGATGTTCCCCTGTCTAATAGACCGTCCTCGGTGTGTATCGGAATTTTTCACTTCGGACAAGGTAAAATTTCACCGTAACAATCCCGGCGCACCTCGAAACGAAGGGAATTGATGGAACACGCTCCTATCGTCCTAGTTAGCCAGACGAGACCTGTGCTCGACTCGTCATTTTTGCTGACACTCAAAACCTCCCGGAGCACGGTTCAATTCAGAGAGATGCAGTGATTGATGTAACGATCGTTTTATCTTTGCCTTTTTTGTTGACGCACACGCGCGGGATTTCGAACCTCCGGCGGCTCGTGAACGTAAGGTATACACAGCGGAACGGCAAATCCCGCGGGAACAGTAAACAACTGTGTAGGAATACACAGGAACGGTAAATTACATGGCGAGCCGTTGCGCGGATATTTAGCCCTTTGTACACGTTTCGGGTATTTCAGGAAAACGATTAGCCGTGTTTCAAGATAGGAATATCTATGTTACGCCGTTGAACGCAAAGGATTTACTGGAAACAACGTTACCGGCTATACTTCCCGAGTAATTCTTTTTTAAGGCGAATAAAAATATTCTGGCCCGGTTCTCAGAATATTCTATGTCTGTTGGTAAATTGGATTCCCTTGAATTTGTCGTGCGTAGCAATTTTTCCCGCTCTCATCGCAATAATGGTTTTTCTTTTAATGATTATCGATTAATGTTTTAATAGAGTCGTAGTTATTCTGCAATCGAAAAAGCTTGCCTTTCTCCTTTGTCCATTCGAAATAATTCCATACGTATTTCACTCGAAAATGGAAAAAATCCCTGAACCAGATAAAACCATGAATGACCAAAACAATACCAGCGCAATATCTAAAAATCCATTTCCACGGATGCGCTTCCCAACGGTACATTTAATTGACACTATAAATTCAGTAGTGCAGGTGCCGTAGTTGTCAGCCATCGAGACATGTCGTATCCATGCTAATCTAAAAGCGTCCGCAGAAATGATAAAATCTTCTCGGGGAATGCGCATAAAGGCGTCCTTTAGCCTGTGATTTCCTTAGAATGGCGGATAAGATCTGGCGGGAGGACGTAAAGCTACGCGTGCTAATAAAACAGCCACTTTTCATCCTTTGATCAGCGATTTCGATGAACACGGCCGCGAAAATTCCAGTCAGATTCTGGCCGAAATTCTTGCTCGTCCCTCCCTCTCTCGTTCATCTGGCATTTTTCACGAAGACGCAACGATTCGCGAACGGTCGAACGGTTACGTCGATGCGCATCCGTTCCGCGATAAGCAAGTGCCTCTGTCATCCATATCGTGCCGGGGTTGCAGGTTCCGTAGCATCAAGATAGAAGTAAATATTGGATCGGCGGCGATCGTTTCCCTTCGATCCTTTCCTATCGTGGCAAGGGACAGCTCTATATCTCTCTACCTCCCGTTTTTACATACAATGAAACCGCATCGATTGACCGTTCGCCACGTTCGAATACGGCGGCATTATCTGGCCTTAATTATGGCGCTAGCGCGAATCGATGAAGAGACAAAAGAGGGTGGCAACGGGCGGCGAAGAACAGTCGGGTGAACGTAGCCGGACAGAAACGGACCATCGTATTATCGTTGCATTCACGCTTGGGCAAACTGGTTGAATCGTTTTATGGATAAGCGATGGATACGGGAGAAAATGGTTAGTAACCCACCTTCTCCCTCGCCCCGTTTACTGTCCCCTCGCTCGCTCCACGGTCCTCCCTTTCGGCGACGGAAATTCGTATATTTTGACGTCATCACCACGAATAGTCCCGACTGGTCCATTTGTAAAATGTTCCGCGCTAGAATATTTCCACGGGAATGTTTCGAGGCGAAATCGAATCGGTAACAGCGTTGCGCCATTCCGTCGAAACGATTTAGCGTAGCCGGTTGAAAAGTTTCAGCTTCGATTTGTTTCGCCAAAGTCAAACACTCTGTTTTCCATTGGAAGGTTTTAAAAACTGGCGTATAAAACGCGAGTGTTTTGTTCTTCCTGACTTGTTTGAAAAAAAAAAGAAACATTTTTTTCCACCCTCCCCCTGACGTCCCCCCGCTCTGTTTTACATGCGCGTTTCCTTTTGACTGTTACGATGCAATAACATTCGCGTTATCGCATATTATACCCCACGTGTGTAGTCTGTTTTTCATGACGGGTTACACGCGCGGATGTTAGCGAGCATACAAGCCCGATTCGACGACTCGCTTTTACTTTGTCGTGTCTCCTGCTGCGGGGTTATTGCACGACACAGACAGAAATACACGTAGACGTAAAACCTGATTTAGGCGCCGTATTTAGCGCAAGAACGCGTCGCGAATAACCATGGTGGATACTGTAAGAACGGCGTCTCCTGTCCCCCATCCGGCGATATATTCGCGTTCGCTCAAAGAACCAGAGGAGAGGAACCACTTACGAAAGTGAAAGTAAAACGTCGCCCTCGGGCGTGTCGCGATGCACCGATTGACTGGCTTTCGTTGCCCAGAATGCGCCTAATGGACTGTTTCCGGTAATACGATTGACTTTAATTATGACCCTCGGAGGAAAAAAAAGGAACGACACGCCTTGAGCAGCGAAAGGCTATTAAGTTTAATGGCCGTGCTGGGGAGGACACAATGAGACATTAAAAATGTAATGGGTTACAAAGGCAATTCTCTCTCCTTCCGTCTTCACAGTGCCCGGTTATCTGTTGACGTTTCGGGCTCGCCGATGCGAAACAGGTGGGAATTACATCGATCCGCGCGTCGAGGACGCAGGGATTGATTAAACCCTTTGAACGGTTCAATTTTGAGTTTCGTTCGGCCACGATCATTTGCGTCCATTTTCGAATGGAAGATCGTTTTTAATCTAGCTCTCTATTCGCGTTATTCATCCTGCACTCTGCGCACTCGTTATCGCGTTAACTCGTTATTGCGTCGCGCCCCGTTGTTCCATTTGATCGTGGGTTTTAACACCGCCGTGGGGGTGACGCGGGAGGATGGGATCAATTTTGCATGAAAGTGGGCGAAAAACGTACGTACGTGTTCGCGCTCGCGAACAGGGTATAACTTTCACTGGGTCGGTTTTGCGTCGAGGATTTTCCTTGAGAGGGAAACAAACGTTGCCGGGCGCGTGCACCACCGGCCAGGGCGGGCTGTAACAAATTTCCGGTGTGGAACGTCGACGCATAATGCGCTCGATCCGATGACGTTTGCACAATCGTTTAAATAACACCCACCGCGCATTGCGCGTCGCATACTTGACGATAAATAACATTTGTACCGGCTACCAATTCTCGACGGTCGGCCGTTGACACCGTTTATTTTTGATTAATTGGAAAGCTCGTGTCACCGTCACGTGTTGCCGAACAGCCGAGCTTGCAATGCAATTTGCCCTGACACAGTTCCCGTTTTTTCCTTCCTCTCGGTCTATATACGGTCTCCGCGAGTGCCTTCAATTTTTCTCCCGGTACACGTGACTGAAGTTGCGTTCCCTCGTATACGAGCGTTACATTCCTCTTTCACTTCTGTCTCTTTATCGCTCTACATGTAACCTTTAATTGTATACATTTCACCATCTTCGTTTCTTACTGCTCTATCGTGTCGTTGGGTTATCGCAAAGTAATCTATTTCAGAAACGATTATCCGTCCTTCTATATCTCTAATCCAGGCAAAAAAAAAAAAAAAAGAAGAGACGGTGATTAACTATAATTTCTATCCTTCTAAGCGAAAAGGAACGCGATTATAGAGGGTCGTGCGGTTGAACCGTGATCAGTGAGAAGAGAAGCGACCGTGCAAGTATCCTGCTGTGCTTTGATTGCTTGCCACCGCGTCATGCAGTCGCAGGCATTAAAGATGTGGAGGGTTCCGCTCGGGTGCAGGGGTTCGAGGAATCCAGGGGTTCATGTATCCCAGATGTTCTGAAAGTCCAAGGGTCCCAAGAGATCTATCTCTTGGAGGCTCGGGGAATCGGTGGTTACAATGAGTTACACTATCGTTGATATCCCCAGATTTGGGAGATGATCTAAAGCCCTGACGAGTCCCAAAATCGTCGGTGCCCCTCTGGAAACATGACAGTTGTAAAGTAATCAATCCATCATTCCTGTTCACTACCGCGGTATTTTTGAAAAATTACAATTTCCAGGTAACAATCATTTTACGGCTGGTGTTCTGGGTCGACGTTAGAGAAAGTCGTATTAGATGTTAGGTTTATATCGTAGAATACACGGAGCAGGGTGGCGGCATCGTTTAATTAGAGTACGGACTGCCTATAAATTCGGGATCGTCACTGAAAAGGGAAAATAGGGGAACAATTTCCAGCGAAATTGCTCGTACGCGCCAGTGGATGGTCGCATTTGGAAAGGAATTTATTGGATTGCGGAAAACGGTCGAATCGTTCGTTTCGTCGCGAGGACGTCTGCAAAAGAGACACGCGGCACGGGACGATAGGGTTAGCGTTGCCAGTTAAAGGTATTTATCCTAATTGTAATTGTAGACTTACCGATCGGTCGATCCTCTTTCACTCGTTCCCCCTGTGATTCTCTCTCCCCCGCCACCGCTGTTCCTTTCCTCCCTCTTGTTCTCCTTTCGCCTCTTGTAATCACAGAATCGTTCTGTCGTTTCTACCCGCAACCATCGAGAGGGAAGTAATGAAAGTTTGAGCGTTAAGGAAGTTTGAAATCCGGACGGATCGTTTGTTCAGGGTCTTCCCGCGAATATAGCTTCTTGAACGAGGGATTCGATTGTGCTCGGAATAATTGCATCGCCATTGGTGAAAAGTTTATGGAAATTCAGGATGAGGAGCGGTTTGCGTCACTGGCAAATACGATATTAACGAGACGTAAGCTGATATTGTACGATAAATTGTCGCCGCCGTCGCCGACGTCGTCCTGGTCGTCGTCGTCCGCCCTCGTCGTCTTCGTTGGCAACACTTTGTTGGTGTTGTTCACGTTGCCCTGCCGTTATCGTGTCGTCGAGCCGAGTAATTTGCATTTAGAAAATGCCTGTCCCTCCCTTCTCGCCTCTATCTGCTAACGCTAATTTGATTTCTCCCCTGTAAGCAGCAGTTTTTAACTGACGCTCGTCACGCCGTTCCCGTCGGTCCGGAGGAGCCTTCCGTTTCATCCGATTTCACGTCACGGGGACACGTTTGCAATTACACGGTTCGTTTATACGACGATCGTATCGCGTTGAACGCGAATGCCTTAAATTTACCATAAGCCCGATGCGGAAATTCGCAGAACGTCTCACCCTACGCGTGGTCCCGTTCCCGTTCTTTTCGATCGCGAGCAAATTAGTAGTCAGGTTACGCATAAATCAGCCGTCTACGTCCGCGCTCAGCTGGTAGGTAATTGCCGCGCACCGAACGTTTCGCGATTGATGATATAAATTGGCTCGAGTGTATCGTTTCGCGTGTCATTAATATGAATTGAATCGTAATCGCTATAGTGTGAAAATTAATATTATCTTTGAAGATTGCTAGCGGCTGATTCATCGTAAATTTAAATTACCGACGCATTATACTTGCAGGGTCTTGAACCGTGCCGAGCGGCAGGAAACCTGTTAACGCCGTCATTTTCATAATCGCGAAACGATAGTCGTAAACTCTGGTATTCATTCGTTTCTTCGTGCAGCATCGGCGAGAGAACTGTAGGGCAGGAAATGCATAAACGGCGCGCGTTACACGGCGAGTAGCACGGTCGTAATGTTTCGTTTTAGCTGGTCGGTTAAGATAGAGGTTTGAATCCAGAAATTAATCAGCGCGCTGAACCGACGAGGGGGAAGAAGTTCCCGTGCACAACAGCGCGCGAACGAAGACGGGACCACCCCGGAGCCGTTTTGCATGTTCTTGTTATGCGTGCGCCGTGTGAGTTATGGGAACTCTGTACCGGCATTTCTGCTGCTAATGCAATTTTAATGTATGCTCCCGAATTAATGTCAGGGCAAGTAATGAAACTTTTCGCGGTGCTCGAATATTTTTATTCGAACACGTTCTGCGTTGTTTCATTCACTGTTTCGCTTTATATTTTCTTCGAACGATATTTTCATTTTCTTTTTCTTTTTTTTTTTTTGTGACATTTCGAAAACTTGTTTCGCACAATTCGCAGTATCGCGGCTGTTCGCTAAATTAGAATTGCTCTTCGTTAATTCAGTCGGGAAGAAATCGAGTTCTGACAAACGCACACGCGGAAAATAGTTTCCCGTTTCAATTGATTTACCGTTTTAAATATTTTTCCCCCTCGAAGAGGGCACACAATACGCGATTCGAATTTCGTCTCGCGCGCGTGTATTCGTTCGTTTAACTGAAAGTTCGAAATTAATTTGTTGCGTAGGTGTACGCGCGCGTGTCGGTCGTGTACAAGCAAACATAACCACGTAGAATTCACGAATGGAGATGCGCATTTATACGGTGAAATATTAATTATAAACGATTATAAAGTTTGGCCGAGATAGGTCATAGTTTTCATTTTTACGCGGCGGCTTTTTCCCTCGTTTTTGTTTCATCCGGTTTTAGAAATTGTCCCAGTAATTTGCAGGGGAGCCGAACAAACAAGTGCAAAGTTCTCGTTTTGCGGATGCAGTGGCGGGCAATATTGTCCCACGGAAATGGAGAATTCTCTCGTCGGCCAAGTGATTTGTCGTAATTACGGATTTTCGCTTCCCTCTTTTTTCCCTACCTTTTGTTTTTCCTCTTCCCCGCTGTCCTTTTCTCACCCTTCTATTCCTTTTTTCACCCCCTAGACACGACTTCAACACCGGGATGTAACTCGGTGGTCCAAGAAAACGATGAAAACGACCTGATAACGGACTTATCGAAAAATAATAAGAAATTTTCCACGGTGAACCTCGGTTTGTTGGCTGGACATGCCCCGCGCACTGCTGCGAAAACAAATCCCACCCCTTAATAATCGTGTTTAGTATGTCGTATTACATTCTGAAACATGTAATTTCCAGCGTGCGCATACAATGGATATTGTAAATTCGATATCAGCGATATTGATTAAACAGTAATGTTACTTTAATATCAATTTGATATTATCCGGGGTTTCAATATTAATTTATTTTCGCGTTACTTTGGATAATGCAGTTGATTCGACCTCTTGTTCTGATGGATATTAAAATGCATTCTGAGCGATATTGCTGTTTACCGTTTCGGGTACGAACACCGTGTAGGAACGCTTATGCAATTTGTTAATGATCCCCGAACCGTAACATTGGTTTTAACGCTGCGCGAACTGGATGGGAACCTTGATTCGAAGACTGCGGGATTTTCATTAATTTTTACTACGCGTTTCGATGCATCGAACCGTGCTTATTCGCTTAATGCATCGCTAAGGTGCAGCGTTGAATATTTTAAAGGATTAACTCTTCCGAGTCTTCCCAGCGTCCCTTTCTCTGCTCCTCTTCTTTTCCCTCTCTCCCCCTCTTTTTTTTATCTAAAAAATTCAATCCACCGTACGTTATGGAAAATTTTATTCCAGTGTTATTAAAGCATTTTCAACATTGCGCATCCGTAAAAGAATTACGAGACAGTGTAATAAGGGCCAACAGAGCCTCTAAGGTACAGTAATAACGTGCAAGAGTTCTGTCTCGTGTCTTTCCTTCGGTAGTGGTAGTTAATTGAACTCGTTTCCGTCTCCTCGGAAATTAATTTAAATTTCCTGTATATTACTTCGCCGTCCCGTAGTTTCGTAAAGAGGGATACAAAAATTGGACGAGAAATCCACCGGTAACAAACAGGGAATAATTCAAGGATTACGTCTTGCCACCTGCAATTGCATCGGTAACGGAAAAACGCGAGTACTTACCACCCGAATTCGATATTAAATTCCCAGCCGAACTGGCTGCACCCCTTTATTCCCGATTGCGAAAATACGGGTCGAAACCTCGAAATTTCTATCTCTCACACGCAAAATTCTATTTGACTCGCGGTGCTGCACGTTACCCCCATGACGCAATCGATAACCATCCTCGTGGCGTGACTTCGTGTCGGTCAAATAGCACGTCGAAAGCCAAACGTACGTTGGAATTTTCGGAGCACCCAGTTACATAACGCGCACCGATCGCTTTTGAAATTCTGTTTGTCCAGAATGAGCGGGGAGGAAGATTTGATTTAGGTGGATATCGGCAAGGTAGACGGGGCCGAGGATCTACGATAGTTTAGCAGGGTTGATTAGTTCATCAATCAACGACGGTGTGTTTACTCCTTCGGCGTCCGATCAATTACTGGCTGATCCGCAGGGCGTCGGGTTGCAGGGGACGAACGTCGCTCAATGTTGTTTCGCGTATCCACGGTGCTTCGTAATTTTGAAGCGTCATGAAGTCATTGATGGATCGTCCTCCCCAACTTTCTTTGTTCGCTCCACTTCTCTCTTTCGCCGTCCCGATCTATCTATATCCGGAGTTAATCGTCCAAGTGCATCGCCTTAAGAAATTAGTTTGTCGTCTAACATCGGTGGACGGCGACGATGGTCTGTTCCTTTTCGAACAAGAAGATACTTCCCCTTTTTCTATTCTTCCTCTTTCTCTCTCTCTCTCTCTCTCACTCTCTTCCTTTCCCCCCTCTCTTTCTCTCTCTCTCTCTCGTCGAAGGTAATTTTGTAGTTGGCTTCGAGTTCTCTCGCGAAGTTAAATTGGTCGTTTGTCATTAGTTCCTCGATCGCTGGAACGCTTATACCGATAGACTGGAGAATAGAAAGAAAAAAAGAAGGGAAAAGCCAGGCTTCTCTTCGACGCCAGACGTCGAAGCTTTTTAATTCGCAATCGTTGCGACTCCAAGATGGAACAGAAGTCAACGAGCAATGCAGTTCACGCTTCGAGCGTGTTGGTTGCCGTCTACTTAAAGGGGTAAACAGTCGGGAAATTTTGCCAACGGATTAAAACTCGCTGAAATCGAGCACCGACGATATCTACTGGACTTAGTTGTCTGGGTGTGTCTTCTCTTCTTCGGAGTTCTCTCACGTTTCCATTATTCTAAGACCAACGGGAAAGTTTGAAGTTCGCGTGGGTGGATGGGTTTTCGCTCGAGGAAATAACGAAGAAAAAAGACAAAATAATAGGGCCAACATCTTGGGTTGGATTCATTCTTCTTCCAGCTGCGTTTATTTTTGCAAATCAACATTACAAATTATAAAATTCCCTCTATTTTCGCCGTGACTTCGCTTTTAAATTTCCTTATTTCCCGCGAACATATTTCAAAGTGCATTTACGTTGAATTTATTCCACCGCTGCTATCGAAACTAGGACTTCCATGCTGCTACACTGGTACGATTAATCATCCCCAAGCACGTATTTATGCATACGCATTATACGTGTCGGAGTCATCGCTCCGTGGCACCGCTAATTCGAAGTAATTAATTCTTCCGTTCCAAAATAGTTTCATTTAGCCTGTGAATGTACGAACAGCCGAGTGGTTGACGTTATCTAGAGTAGCCATTTCCCTCGGTGCTTTATCCACGTTCGGGAGTTTCGAGAACGCATCGCGTACTCTTCTGACGCTATTTCAACCCGGAAACTCGATATTTTCTACTTGGTACGTTCGTAACTCCGTTCGCTAACCACGGAAAGGAGGAATCACGATTTGTATCCGTGGAGAAGCATCGAGATCGCGATTGGCCGGTCGCAGAATCTCCATGACTACCGAATAAATCTGTCTCGTGGCACGAGTAATGGTATCCGTAGAATTTCATCTGGAGGGTCCAACGTGCGTCGGATCGCTTGTCCCGGAAATTTCTATATTATTCTTGCCTCTACCGGTCTTTTTTCATTACTCTTTTATTGACACCGTCCACCATCCCTTCATCCCACCGCCTGGTGGTTCGTATTACGCGTTCTAAAGTCCGAGTTATACCAGCGACGCGTACCTCTCGCACCCGTTGAAATGTTTTATTCGCTTGGAGATAATTGCATTTGTCGCCGGAACTTCTTCCCCCGAGGTTATATTTTTATGCAGCTCGGTTAAAATTTCGACCCGTCCCCGAGCATTTGTTTCCTTCGCCGTTGAAATGAAGCTGCTCGGAAACGTGCGCCCGGGACGTGTCTACGAGCGGAACTATGCGCACGAGTGCTTTAAATAACAGACTAAAGCGCGACGAAGAATACGCGGCCGTGTATGCACACGCTGCTACCGATGTATAAAATCCGGCTGTGTGTACATTGCTCAAATTCACACGGCGAAATGTGAAATAATATCTGCTTTATACCTTGTCCGTTGGAAACGCGCGCGCGATTCAAGTTAATAACGTCAAAAGTTTATTGGAGAGTGCGTCGAGGAGTACTGAGAGAGACGTCGTGCTCGAAAGCTGCCTTCGAAGAACGATCGACGAAGCGATCGTTTAAGAACGAAAAAAATCCGATCGATATCTCTGTCGACACCTGTACGTTTCGTAGACTGCACGGTGTCCTTGTTTGCCAGCGTATTGGAGCTAGGGGCGGAAATTAGGCGCGAGAAAATTACTTTGGTATTAAAATTGATAAGTACGTCGTCGGGCGTTAAGGGGTGGCAAAATATTCGGAGTAGTGCGGGTTGGTAATGCAATTTAGAGGCGGCGCCGTCGACTTTTCGTGTTCGCGGTAAAAGTTACCGCGATTCGATGCAAATCGTGGCTCTCGTGTCTTCCAAACATCGCGCCTCTCTTACATAATAATTGCGCTCTTCGATTGTGAATTCCTACCGGGCGATTGCACGAGCAAACATTCCCCTTGGAATAACCGCGACTACGCTGGATAGAATTACTAAATTTGCGGCGAGTACGGGCCGAGGCGTCGATGAATTTGCATTAATGAAATTGTTGATTCACTTTATCGAGTGTCGCTGGGAATTCTTTGCTGTGCGTTACAAGCACCGCGTATAATCCAGGCTGATATATCTGTAAGGTTCTTATAATGCTCATCGATATTTTGTTACACTGAAAGGAGAGAATGTTGAAAGGTAGAAGCTTCATTATCGCCGAGTATAACTCCACGTTTACCGTGTACCGAGTTTTTATTCGACTGAGCGCATGATTTTCCTTCCAGCGGCGCAGATGAATAATTATTAAATGGAACCACTGTGCCGTAATAATATTTTGAATAAATCTCAAACGTCGGAATAATTTCGACCGTAATATGTTCTTTTACCGAGTGATGGCCGGTATTAATCGTACGATTGTTGGAATTATCCACGCAATTTATTTCTCGCGTTCATACAGCCGTTACGTACGTGTGTCTAATTTCAGCATATTGTATGTACGCTGTCGCGTAATTTCTCACGTTCGGCTGTGAATTTTAACGCGCGCTGCTGAAATTTCCGACACGATTCGATTGTCTCGCTCCGAACGTTAATTAGATGACGGTACGGGTCGATTGGTCCTATAAAGACACTACGTTCGGAGTATTTCGATAAGTTAAAAGAAAAAAAAGAATTTTTCATATTTGTCGACAATCGTATTCGGATAATAATCCGATATTGTCGCAGAGAGAATAAGTACACGCGAACGCGCAACGGGACCACGAGGATCTTTAAATTGTGAATTTCCTCGCAATCCTATCAGACGTGTTCTACTCTGCAAAAGTCTTAAGTTTTGCCAATTGAATATTGTAGTACGCACATAGAGTCCTTCCAAATATTTTACTCCTGAGTAGGAAGCAGAATGAAATTAATTATTCTATTTAATAATATCGTACAATATGGTTAAGGTCCATTAGTAGAAATATTCGAAAGAATAGAAGGCGATCACTTAGATGCGTGTCAGTCGGCGAATAAATGGCCGATAATATCGCGGGATTCTATCGTCTCGTTCTTCTTCTTATTTTCAAAATACTTTATTTTGCGCAGCAGATTGTACCTATAGAAATAAATCCGCCTAGTTGAGCAGATAGTTGCTGCGATAACTCACGGCGTCCTCCGCCCATGCCACCGCGGTCGATCCCGCAGCAAGTAGCGCGCGAATCCGTACCGACCCGCACCCTCTGTTGTCGACCCCTCGTCGACGATCTTCCCTCGATTCGAGTCCACCCCGCCAACCCCCTTCGCCTTGGCGTGCACCACTGCCACCGCCAAGCTTATTCTCCGCAGTTCAAATTCTTCTTCCATCCCCAGCCCGTTGGATGCTCGACCTTTCCGACCAACTTACCCTTCTCTCCTGTCTACCGTTCTTCTCGCCATTCTTTCGCTCCTGCGTTCACTTTTCTTGTTTCCCCCGTTACTTCCCAATATTTTTCTCCCACCCACACCCACCCCTCCATAGCTCGATGCCTCTGCTGTCTTGATAGTAGAGATAGATTCGTAAAATTACCGATATTTTTCCTCGCCTTGTGTCCGAGATCGTTGCACATTGATCGTAATCCTTCCGTTCCACGAATCCCCGTATTTATCGTCGATGTCACGGAAAAATATTAACCTCGATGCGTCAATCGTTACCGCGCGGTTCACTTTGGTTTCACTTTTCGCACGGATCGAATGCTTTGTAATTGGTTTACTGACCATCGCGGACGATTATGGTGTAAGGTAGACGCGATAATCGTCCGCCTTCGTCCACGTCATCATAAACGTCTAGCTGTCCCGCGTGGAACAGTTCAGTGGCTGCAGACTACGATGCAGAGAGATCGCTCGTGTGCGGCCTGCTGCTTCTGGTCCTCGATATCCAATTCACTTTGAGCGAACACGCGTCCGCTGTCCCCGGAGAATACATCGAAGTATCCAACGAAGCACGCGAATTTAAGACCCTTCGTTTCGCGGAGTCTGCGTAGTTTCTCCCCTTCGTGCGACGGTCTCACGAAACTTGGGCGCAGTGCAGCGGGTGGCTGGTATAGACGGTCGAATTACGGGTGAAGTCGAGCGAGAATGCCCGACCGCGCGTTGTTTCCAATTCTAAATCGTTCGATGAATTCGAGGAAATCGAGTTAACATTCTAATGATATGGCTGCCGTCGCGTTCATTTGCCGAGCAAATTCAAGCCCACGGAGAGGGCCTAGGACGTCAAGCACGTATTTCTCAAATTCCCTGGATTATGCGAACGGTTGGAGCGGTACGTTTGGTCTTCTCGGATGGGAAGCGCTTTGGGGAATGTATATATAGAACCTAGGAGTCCCTCTCGTGCTCGTAGACGCGTAGAGTGTCGAAGACTGCCGCTACTATTGAGGAAAGTAGATAGAGAGAGAGAGAGAGAGAGAGAGAGAGAGACCGAACGAAACCATTGGAAGTTGGAGAAGGTGCGAAAGAGACGGTACGCAGTATGGTGAACAGTGGGGGTAGAGAGGGATGAATCTAAATTCAAATGAGAAGCGACGTACCAACACGCCAAAGCCAATCTCAGCCGATGTTATAGCCTTCCTTACCACCCTCCGAGGGTTGGTGGCTCAGCGTGCTCTCTCGCTCTCTCACGCTCTGTGCTACCTACGACTCCGTATCAAGCTAACGGTACGTCAATGTCAGTACATCCGAACACGCCTAACGGTCCTGATCCTCTTCCCGGGGATCATAAGAGCCGCTATACCGGGTTGTCTATTACCCGGAAGGAGGATATTTGAATTTGTTGAGGTCGCATTCGATCAGACAAGCTGTTACACACACCGGGGTTATTGTATCGGCGTTCAGAATGGGATTGGTTAACGCTTTTGCCTCCTTCCGCGGGGACCGTGGATTGTAGTTCGGTCCATGGTACTGAATTCGAGTAAACATTGAATTGCGCGGGGGGAATAGGTCGGTATTTTCGAAACAGTGGTCTGATACTTGTCCGCACGGGACGGTAATGGCGCAGGAGCGTTAATTCCACCGACGCTTACTTGGTTAACGAGGAAAAGTGTAGGTACTGCTTTCAACCCGAACAGCAAAATTTCATTCTAGGATGTACGAGGTGAATTCATTCGCGAGACGTGCCGCGTTGTTTTGAAATGCTTAATAACTCCGAAAAGTAGAATTCTTCAATTTTACGTCGTTTCGAAAAGTATGCGAAGGGAAAGAACAGTTTCTGAGAACTTTGCGTCTCAGCACACGCGTCCGTGAAATATATATTTAAACGTATGTTTCATTCGCGATTTATTTCGCAAGAGTAAAAGTAGCGCGCGTTAATTTTGATCCGACTTGAAATTTCGCATTTCACGGCGGTGCGGTATGTCGGAGAGCTGAAGGGTTGACTGAAAAAATCTGTCAAGGGTATAATGCGCTGCACGCGTGAGGGAAAAAAAATTTTTTTTTTTATTCGCTCGCTTGAAGGAAAACGTGGAAACTCTTTTGAAGGAATAACAGTGGCAACAGATAGCGGAGCGGCAGCAGTTTTATGCCGACACGGAACGGCTGTTACACCCCCGTTGTCCTCTTTGACGAAATCTGTATCTAAGTTTCCACCGTGCTCCTATATCCTTTACTAAATTCGAGGCAAACTGCAGCACGGAAATTGGGCGATAAAGCAACAACATATCTTTCGTATTAAACTAGAATACTTTTTTCTAATACATTTAATTGTATGAAATTTGTCGAAGACAGACAAATATTTCTGGAGCACTCTGAATGTAATCGTCTAATAGATATTATAATGGAATACGAGCAATTAGATATTTCGGTTCTCTAAATTAGTAGAGAAGGGCTAAAATCATACGTACTGTCTTCAGACTGTCGTACTTAATGGGTTGCAGCAATTATATACTCGGCAGATTGTGTACTTTATCTTCGGTCTATTGTTCAATTTCAACTGCAGCGCTGGGAAGTTGGAGTTAACTTGGACTGCAATTGTCGATTTTATAAACGCTGAATTTAATACCAACATAATAAACGAAGTGTGTTCTCCACTCGTCCGTTTTGTCGTCTTTGTTAATTGTCCGGCAAAGGGAACACCGTAACTTATACTTGGGTACAATTAATTTAATTGAAAGTCTTGTCGGTTTTACTTTGCACGACGCGTACGAAGTTTTCGCGAGATAAATACGTGGGGCGTTTCTCAAAATTGAAACCGCATCGTAATTTAAAGCAACAGCGTTACAGTCGCGCCGTTAATGAGGGCTAGCACGAACCGATTTTCCAATAAAATAAGAAAAAAAAAGTTCGATTCCTTTTCCACTTGGCTGGGCGCGATGTACGCCACATGCAAGTCTGAAACGCGCACGGAAGTGGAAACGGTAATTTCCTCTTTCGTTTTACGCTTGAACATTTCCCAGGTATGACAACGCTTTAAATCGATCGACGATTCATGCGTGCTCTCTCGTCGAAGTACCACCCAATCGTTTGTGATTTGGTATCCTTCTAACAAAAAGAAAAAGAAAGAAAAAATGCTAGAAGGAATAAAATGTAGGCGTCCAACTAGATATTTGTCAATGGCGCACTCTCTGTCACCCCTTATTGATAAACTTTCGCTGCCCTCTGCAATTTATTACAACGAAATTCTGCACCGTTTTCCCTCGCCGACAAAACCTTCTTTAATCAGATGCCCGAAAGTTTAAATTAAATTCGCTGGTGGCGCGGATGGTCCAATATAAATATCGAATAATTCGTACCAATTTATTGTTCGGTTAATTATTCAGAAGTAGAGAAGACTTTAGATCAAGATGGACGTACTTCGATATATTCTTAATTAACTCGCGGAGTTGACAGGGAGTTGATTCAAAGCGAAGATTCGATGAATAACTAAGCAGCGGCAATAAAAGAAAATCATTCGTTCCATTAATTGAAAATATTCAGCTCGTTCCGTTCAATCCTTTATAATTGAAATACGATGTTTCTTAACCACGATTGGCGGTATAGGGGTCCAGCGAAGATAAAAAACCTTGCACGGTCACCAATCTTGCGGTACTAGCATTTCTAGAGAATAATAGTAGTTCCTTTGCGATGTTTGCTTTATCGAGCAACATACGTTACTTAATTCCACGACGTACGTTAATGTCCCGGAACGAAACTCCCTCCAGAGGCGAGTCTCCTCCAACAAATCTCCGGTTAATTCCGCGAAAGATACACGGAGGACGCGGTGGTTGCTCGTCGCAAAAAAAAAAAAAAAAAAAAAGGGGGAATAGAACGAGCTTATCCAAGGTCGGTCGATCTCGTATCGAATAGAGATCTGCGCGGTCTCGCGGAGCCGGGTCCATTGTGCGTGCGATACGTGTGCAGTTCGTTCGCCGAATGGACAGAGCCGGAACTCAGTCAGCTCCGCGGCTGAATTTTTCTATCTTCCGTCCGGCTTTTGTCCGCGATCTTCGCATCGCAAGGCTATTATAAACTGGAGGCTAGGGGTGGCGGGCTGGCTGAACCGGGTCCACCGCAAACGGATAAAATACGGCTGCACCGACATGGCGCAGGAAGTGGCCTTTCCCTCGGAAAATGGGCTCGCGCGCGGATTTCTAAATTCAACGAGAGCCCACCGCTCAAAACGCCACCCCTTTCGCCCTCCCTGCAGGTCCCCTTCGTCCCCATTTCTCTTCGTTCCTACCCCTTTACCCCTAGTGTGGGTTGCCGTTTTTTAAGTCCCGCTCTCTCTCTCTCTCTCTCTTTTACTCTAGCCTTTTCTCACCCTCTGCGCTTCTCCCGTGAGCTATTCGTGATCCGCTCGGAAGAACCGCGAAAGGAAAAAAAAATATTATGCCGTGGCTCATCCGGTGGCGCGTTTATTCGTCGTGATTATGAGTCAGCTCCGTCCGTTGGTGTGGAGAAAGTTGCACTTGTTCTCGCTGACTGGAAACATAAAGTCTAATATTCGAATTCTTTGTTTTTTTTTCTGCTTTCCGCCTCTGTCACGGTCCAGCCACATTTCACTTTCTCTCGGAGCGTTTTTATCGTTATCGTAAATTGTCTGCCGTTATGATGCAATTTTTTACTTCTGATAAGATGATTTCGTAACATTCTGTTGGTATTTGAAATATCATGTTTGAACACGGCAAATGCACATACTTTTACACTTTAACTACGTGGCGCGAACGGTGAAAAGTTATTCGTCGGTCGGTGCTACATTGATTTTGTTATAATTGACGCGACAAGTGTACCATGCACTGTGTCGTGATTGCGAATAATTCAATTACGTTACTCTGAATTTTCTTCATTAACTCCGCTGGCCCCGGCTGCAGCGTGGTTAAGTGTTTACTCGTTAGCATTTTATTTAGCAAACGCTATTTGCGCAGACAAAGTCCGAACTAAAACTTGATATTCCTTTTTCAAGACGCTTTGCGTTGCCGCCACTCGTTTTAATAATTTTATGAAAATTTCGCACGTTCCATAGAAATTAGCAGATTTATCAAATTTCTTTTGGCGTATGCTTCTCCAGTATATTTCTATGTTAACTTTAACTAGATATTTTCATATGGACATTAAATCTGGCCGAGAAATTCCACAAAATTCTCCTTATTAATAATACGTTTTATCATTTGCTTGAAATAATTTCCAACGTCATGAAATTGCAATCGCGGTTTGTCAAGTTAAAACGTCAAGCTAAGAATTTTTTAAGGAGGTACATTCCGATTAAATTTCGTGATCCACAGAAAATTGTTGCGTCCACTGTATATGGTACTAAAAATTCTGAAGCGCACACCTTATCTGCTACCATATGTACACCCTGAGGAGTTCATCCAGACGATATCTGAACAACGTGTCACGTCTAGGTACATTTCGAAAGGGAAACCAACGGGGGAGGCGGCGGATGCTCGCGTACGGAAAATATGCCTGAGGATGCGAAAACAAATTTGATTTTAAGTCAGAGCACGTGGCTGGCGCGCAACGGTGGATATTAAGCTTTTTAGATTCCTCGCGCGATGTCCGCGTGTATTCGAAACACGGAGGATAGTACACGTCGCATATGAGACGTATAAACTAGGCAGATAGGACAATGAAAACTCTTCTTCTTGTCCGTTGTTTCCTTGTTTCTGCCGGCGATCGCCGCGGCCACTTGGAACACGACATTTCCCCATGTAATGACCGAAGTTACCGTCCCAACAACATGGAAAGGGAGTGCACTGGTCGCGACTATCGTCGTACGGCTGGCTGTGTCCATTTTTACTGTCCTCGACAAGTGCAATCGTCGTGGTTGCATGGGCACACGCGAGGAAACGTTTCCACGCCGATTTCGAGCTTCTACGAGTCCATCGCAGGCACCAAACGACCGACTGACATTGTTCTCAGATAAAACTCGTGACCATATATTACGTCAGCTTTAGGAGATCGGGTAGAAACTGGTACGCGCGGGGATTGGACAATTTTGTGGAATCAGCGTATCGAGAAGCAATCTAAAACGCATCCATCGACGGAAACTTAAGCACGGGCGACGTGGCACCTCGGAGTGTTAACAGCGGCAGTATATGAACGGCATTAACTCGACATCGATGCACTCGACGTCGTCTGTTGTTATACGAGCGTAGCCCGGAACATTTCAGAACGGATCTCCGCTCGTTTCGAGTTTCCGCGTGTCCACTGTAATCTCGCTCGCGCCTGCGAACGGTTCGAAAGCACGTCACTCAGAGTGAAAGAATTCTCTGCCACGGTAGATCTCGCGTTTCCATCGGAATCGAAGGCGTTATCTTTCACCGGATCGTTTGATTTGCATGCATTTGATCCAGGGTATCCCCTGTCGCGCCCAATTTGTCCACGCAACGAGCTACCCGACTTTCGATCGTGGAAATCGAGCAGTTGCGCCCCGCGCCAAAGGCGTGTGCAACGCGGCCAAGCACGGTTTTGGGGTAGGTTATGGCCCAGTGGCTGAAACGCGGAGAACCGTAATATCGTGATACCGGCTGGAGATAGCAATACCGGTTACGAGTACCTGCCCGAAGGCATATTCAGGCATCCGCCTCGTATTACCTGTGTTTACCCATATGTTAATTCCGGCAGCCGCGGCGCAGCCTCGCTCTTGGACGTCTGCTTGTTTCGTTAAGCGTTGATCTACGTTCATGCTGTATTACGCTTATACGCGCGTGACAACCGGTTCCTAGCAGATATTGCTCACCGACGGCACGCATAACAGATGTACCCCAGCGACGATAATGTCAACGATATTAACGGTACAGACACTTCTGTCGGTCGAGTCGATTCCGTCGGATGTCGCGTTACGCCACGGCGCAGGGAGACGTTCCAAGTATTCAGCGTTCATCGGGAAACGACGATCGTGCTCGTGATTTAATTCGATACAAAATGACAGTTACCGTCGTGATTAAACTTCATCGAGAGTGGATGAGTGATAGGCTAGAGCGATTTATTTAATATCGGAAGCAGACAGATTCTTAAACATTCTTCTGGACTTCGAAATTTGATCGATAGAGTTGGAACGCAGTTGCATTTTTGAGGTGTGTTAATAATAAGTACCAGAGTGAAGAACAGTGTAAAAGTTTTCTGGAACTTGTTATCCGTTCTTAACCCTGGCTGGCATTTAAATTTCGTAACATCGTTAGTTGGCTGTGGATAGATTGTTAAAATCGCTGTTGGCTGAGGTTTCTCCCTTCTTAACGACGCATTCTCCCTCTGGGAATGGCCCTGTGTACCTTGTAGTTGAAAATCGGCGTGTTTGTCGAAGTGCCTCTTGACACATCGACTCCGTCTGATGAGGGTGTGGACTCTTAAAAGCACTCCGCGCTTTTACACCCCTTGGAGCACGTAAACGGAAAAACTCGACCCGTAAAAGGTTAATTTAAACCGCTATCTCTGTGCGCGTGCGCGCGGGAGGCTCTTTAAATCGCGGTTTAAATAAACTACCGGATGCAGCGGGGATCGCGACGCCACGTCGTTCTGGTGAAAATAAAAAAAGGTCGCGGGGAATCGGTGTCGGGTCCCGTCGATTGTTCGACCAGCGAAACTTGGAACGAATCGCCACGGGGTCGGAGATTACTGTCAATTCTCGCGAGCGGCAATATGTATCGACAAATAAATCGAGCCGAGTGGAATGTAAAGTGGGGAGAAAGGTCGATTGGTCGGCAGTGAAGGGAAGCGAGCAAACAAGGGGTTGAGAGTGCGAGCGAAGCGCAGCGGGTAACGGTCGGAGGGCGAAGGGTGTTGAGGAAATCGACGTCGGTGGTGTTACTGCGAGCGAGGATAAGTCGTGGCAGGGATAAGGAGTTTTAATGTTGGAAAAGCTGCGACACCGGGAAATACCTTTCAGGGACATTTTCAGTCGGAGGGAACGTCGATTTCAAGATTTATGGATACTATATCGTAACGTCGGCAAGATGTGATTAAATTTCATCGGATCGGGTCGCGCAGCTGGCACGGCCGCCTTTCCCGTGTTACTTTTACAATAACCTCGCCGGGAGTATAGGGATCTAATATCGACTTGACGGAAATGGTACATCCTTCCTGCACGTGTAATTTCATTATGGATACCTGGCTGATCTCCCTCGTATTCGACGGGGAACAGACGCGCCGATTGAATTAACGCCAGTGTTCGTGTTGCATAAACGTCTGATTACAATCGAGAACGAGCCAATTGGAGCAAGTGCCGTCCCGTGTATTAACCAATTCGGTAATTCTCGAATCTAAGGAACACGGTCTTCCTGCCGGTTTCGCAGTGGCCCGCGTCGGGCTGGCTCGCGCGGATATCATCACTGATTTCCCAGAGGTTTTATGTTCCGCGAGCGCATTATACCTTTGGGCCGTTAACAGAAAATGAATACTCGAAGTAAATCGAGGGAAGTCGATTCCGGGTAGAGCGTTTTCGCCCCTTCGAAGACAGATTCCGGGGTAGATAAACGGAACGGAACGGAACGGAACGGAACGGCCGAGGGAAAACGATACGTAGGAAAATGCACCGGTCTTTAAACGGTTCGTAACTGCGCCGCGTGCATTCGGGACCGTGATAGTGTTTTCAGTTACCCCGAAACCTTTCGGATACGATTCCTTCTGGCACTCTTATTCGAGTACCTCGAGGAATTCCCTTTAAACGGAATATTCAAAGCGCAGGATTTTATTGAAAACGATAGAGATTGAAGGGGAGGAGCCGTTTTAAAGTAGAAAAGGGCGTTCAGACATTAATGGAAATTTAAATGCGCACGAATATACAGAATATTTAAACTTCAATGCGATGTTCTAATATTTAAAGCTCGTAATAAATCTCTGTATAGCTTTCATTTCGTTAACCGCGTATATAAAGAGGATATAAAGGTGCGTGAACAGGAGCAACCTGATTAATTATTACGTTCGCTGCGCTTTTCGAATAACTTAAACGGAAGAAATTCAGTTAATCTCGTCTCGGGCTCGCTTCGTGCCCGCGACGCGCGTTGCGCATATCTACGGGATAGGAAATACACGTGTACACCGAAGGTTAATTGCAGTTCCGGTTAACCTGCGCTCACAGTTCCTGAATACGTTTGCCCCAGTCGTTACTCGAAGGCGGTCCGTTAACGACGTACCAGCAACTTGTCGCTCCTGGTGGTTATATTTAGAGGAAGAAATTCGTGGCTCCAACACGGTAACCGCGTGACAAACGAGATATCCCCCGTGTGGAAATGACCCGCGAGTTGGCGAGTCCGCGGGTGGATAGGCGGCAGCCTAAATGGAATATAATCAAGATACACCGTTAGCAGGCCTGTCTGGAATGGCGGGTAAAACGGGTGAGCGCGTGTGTCTGTCTGTCGGCAGTCCAAAGGTGGTCGCGGAATAGTTGGAGGATGAGGGTCGTTCAAACGTTTTCCTCTACTGTTACTTACGGACCATTTACTCGCGATTATATCCACTCCTCTGATCTAACGTTCTCTAGCAAACCTGGAACCTTTATGCTCGAGTCCAGTTTAGCGCCCCGAGAGAATTCCAAGCGGTATAGATATACACGTGTACAGCCCTCAGCTACCCCCCCGCCCCCCTGCACCCTGGTTCGAAAGTAACTTTTGCCACGCGGGCGATCTTTAAGGAAACTTTTTGATCGGCACAAAGTGGTACAGGCACCTGTTAGGGATGTATAGACGTGGAACGATTTCACGTCCCGAACTACGTAACTTTCTGGCCTTTGTTTAACGCCCGTTTAGAAGTTGGCGGACGAATCGACAGGGACCAGCGGGCCGATGTCGGTTTTATGAATTTACGAATTTCAACTTATCTCGCTCGCTGCGTTTCCCCGGTTGTTTTGCTCGAGGGCGAGCTATCGCGCAGAAAAGCTTACCACTTCAAAGGGTAGTTCGTTTTGATAAGTTTCGCCGAACGCGGCTCGATACGCGTGGCAGTGGCTATCTTCGCTCGCCAATGTGTCTGGGCTTCGCAGTTCCTCCGGTGATCGAACTCGCTTTTCCATGCCGCAGCTGAGTTCGTTTCTGATTAAACTGTGAATGCCGGGAATACGTAGGCACCATAGCTCAGCCCGACCCGCGCGGAACTTCTCTGAAATGTGCTTGGCATAGAATCACAAGTACACCCGCGCGTATCTCCCCTCGGGGATAGTTTCGATTCTTTCCGCAAAAGAAAGTACGAGACGGGAACGCGACTGCGATGAAATCGCACGGGGTGTGCACGCGGACCGCTGTTGCTTTCCGAGACAAATTAACCGCTTCTCCGTTTTATCGTACGTTTGGTTACTCCGTGACGGACGTTCTTAACTTTAACGTGTTTCTATAAAATGCACGAAGATACACGAATGCGTTAAAACCTGCAGAGCGCCGTGCCTCTTGAACGTTACGTGCTCGTTTACTCATCCTCGCGTAATTGGTCTCCAATTTTCGAACGAAAATGAAAGAACTGAAAATCTGTTCATCTCCCGATCCATGCGAGTAGGTCACGTTAATGAATCGAAGCGTTTAGCGCGCGATAAAAGTCAATTCCACGGTTCGCAGTTGTGTCGCGGGGAACAGTAGAGCTCCGTTACACGAAGCGGAACGAAAGCCTTGATCTACACATAGCCCCGGGTATATTTCGTATTCACCCAAAGGTATTGCACGAGACAAGCTTAATCCCGAACCGGTTACGACTTCCTAACTTGTGATCCTTCCAGGAGCTCGCGCAGTCGATGGTCGTGCCCGAGTCCAATCCGTAATCCTCGCGCGGCTTGTAGTTTCCGGGACACATTTGCAGGGGTTCTTCTCCTTCGATTCGCCTTTACCTTCCCCTTTATTGTCTTACTCGCCGTTCTCCCGCTCTTATCCCGCTTCCGGTGTTCTCCGCGTTTAAACGGCGCCAGCAGACGGAAGAGAGAAGGAGAAAGCGGGGTGGTAGGGAGAGGGGAAGGTATACAGGCGCGAATTAATACTGCAAACGAGGTAATTGGAGCATAAATTCGCCTTAAACCTCGGAGGACCGAAACCAAAGTGGTCCCTCTTAATTTCTTGGGCTATCCCTCTGCGGCCGGAGTAGCGTTAGCGGATGCGGCTTGCAACAGGGCAACTCGTTAGCAAATACTATTTATGCTGGAATTCGTCCGTGTAATTCTGTTTTCCGTGAGGCCACTGCTGGCAGCCGCCGCGCCGTTGGGAAAAGAAACAAGAAACAAAGCCAACAGAGAGGGGACGGATATAGACGGAGTCTTAAGGAGAGGCGAAATACAGAGATGCTCGTTAAAAGGTCCCTCCGTTTCCTTTCAGCTCTATCGATCGCGCTCGATTCGTTTTATTTCGACGGATCGTTGCGTTCCTTTGCGCCGTTCCTCTAATTCCGACTCCTCCTCGCTCTCGCCATATTAATTGAATCACGAGTTTCATTTTCACGGAACTCGATTCCTCGGTTTTTCGGGATGTATACATCTCTCCCTTTTCTCTTTCACCATTCTACGAATAAAAACGGTAGGAGAATCTGCGTTTCGTCAACGATTGGTCTCGCGATACTTTTCAAACGAACGACGTAATTAACGATGTAATAAATTAAAGGTTTCACATTTCTGCTTTCGTTTTGATAATCGAAATCAAATGGAGTTTAGGAACAGAGAGAGAGAGAAAGCGAGTTAGGATAAATGGGGGTGAAATTATACAGACTAGTTGAAGTTTTACCCTGCGCGTTCGTCCGCCACGCACGCACGAATGCATATCTCGTCGAAATTACAGTTAGCGCCGATTGTACCGCAAGTAGCTCGATGAAAAATTAGTTTAACGTTCGCGAACTGTGTCGATTCGTCGTCAGGTTTGCTATTCAACGCGAGAGCTGCCATTTCATACCGAACAAAATGTCACGCGACGCAACTCGCCTCTACATCGAAGTGATAACATTGGCGGCGCTAGGTCACGAGCGTTCTTTTTGTTCGTCCCCTCCTTCGCTTTGGTTTTTGTTCTTTTCTTTTTTTTTTTTTGCTGCCCCAGCCCCTCTTGCTTTTTAAGAGACGCATTCGTAAACAAAGTGTACGAGTGTAATATCTCGCGCCAAAGGGTGACCCAGTATACTCCTAGTCCTCTTTTACGCTTCTATCATGCCTCCATTCAGCCGTTCCTTTGTATTTGGATTGAAACAACCGAGCCTGTATTGGTACAGAGGCGCCATCGAAAGAAGAGAATGGTAATACAACGCTCCTTTTACGGCTAAATAACATTCTGGATTTTTCGCTCAATTAATTTGCATTGCACGCGGTCGTCTTTGCAATCGCTTAACGTTTTAACCCTTGTACATGCATACATTTTTCTACCAATTGTTTTCTTTGAACATGTCACGTAACAACGAACGTGTCTCTGTCAAAAGTGTTAGCAGAATTGCCCTTCAAAAATTTAATTACCTTGGATTACTTGAAAATATTTAAATTATCTAGTATAACAGCAATCAACGAAGGAGCAATTAAGTAGAGTAAAGATGAGTAGAAATAAAGTGCACACGAAGGTACGAGTGCAGATAATAATACGGCTGTTG
Source organism: Xylocopa sonorina (assembly GCF_050948175.1). Classification (NCBI taxonomy): domain Eukaryota; kingdom Metazoa; phylum Arthropoda; class Insecta; order Hymenoptera; family Apidae; genus Xylocopa; species Xylocopa sonorina. The sequence goes on along the minus strand of NC_135197.1, from coordinate 4,832,178 downwards.
GCTATATTCCCGCGTTCCGCAGCATTGTGGAGCTTTTTGTTCGGCTGTATGCAAAGTACACTAGCCTCGTACACAACCACCACATGCAAACTGCCCGGCTGTTGGCTGGAAAAATTTGCAACATTCATAAAACAGACGCGTGCAAATTTATAAAATTAATACAGATCTCCGTTGAAATATATATATAATGTTGCGCGTTGCTGGATACGTACAACCACAGTGTTTTGTCGTTTAGCGGGTATACGAGGTATCGATCCGAAAACAATGACGACCATTTCGCCGCGTTTTAATTATTATTGATTCAATTTAAAGATGCGCCCTCCCTTATGTTTGTCGTATCGTTTCCACTTAAGCCAAGCACTCTCAAACGTAACGATCTTGCGCAAGCCTTTTATCCGAGACTCTTAGAAACAATTTCTTCGCGATACGTTCCCGAGTACCTTTTAAATGTGAAAACATTTCTCGGCACGGTCTATAACGAAAACTCTCGTTTGCTTGTCCATGACGAGTGGAAAGTTTTTGTATTATTGAGAAGAACGGAGTTATATTACTCTGTAATGCTGGTAATCTACTTATACAAACGGTAGAGAGGAAAATATATAGATCCCGTGGGACTCGAAGGAGAAAGAGGAAGTAGAAAAGTAAAAAAAAAAAGAAAAAAGAAATAAGAGGGAACAGTGCCCCCTTTTCTTTCCCATTTAATTTATCATCAGGTCTGGTAATTACTGCTTGACCGAGCAAGAATTTCTTGCTCGACATGACGTCCTCTGAAGAGATGTTAGAGACGGGAGTGAGAAGCCATTCTTATGCAATCTAAAAGTTTTAATGACGTCGAAGCTCGGAAGATAGCCAATATTCACTCCGGTTCCGTCACTTTTTTTCGCCCAGTTGTTGACTTTTTTCAATATGTGCGTCGGCCTTTCGTTAAAACTTGTTCAACGCTCGCGATGGGCATAACACCCTGAATAAACTGGCGATGAATCGTAAGTGTTCACCTGTGAATTCCACTTGAAACCAGAGAGCGCAGGCGTTAATTAAAGTTGAACCGCGAGTCTCGAAGAATTCCGCGAGCGTGCACTCGTCGGGTGCGTTCAGGTTTATCGATCGAATCCATCGATTGCCGTTTGTTCGACTAAGCACTCGTCCAAAGTTCAAGTCCCGCGCTGTTGGAAAATACTTGCACTCGGGTAAGCGACGAACGTTACATCGTGACGCATTTTTCAAAGTGTATTTTAAATGTCGCGTTGTTTGAAAAACACGATCATTTTGTCGCGTAATTGGGGTGTAAGGATCTACTTTGGCCAGAGGCCACTCGTGGCACGGTTCAGAAATGTGTGTCGCGTGGAAAGACGAGGGAAAAGGCGGCACCGCGGTCCGACGAGAGCGTAGATGAATTTTAGAAACCAAGGACAAATTAACGAAATTAATAATTTGCGCTTATAAAAGGTGGAGCGAGGGGGACAAAGGGCAGTGGCGGGCTACGGCGGGGGTAGAGAAGTGGGTGCTTCAATTTCGCGTACGGGTGCAGGACCGTAGAAGTTATATATAGCTAGCAGCTACCAGGTACCGCGAAAGTTAGAAAAGGAGGAGTGGCTAAGAGGGGAAAGACCTAGTCCGGTACTTTCGAGTACATAAAGCAATTTGCTCTCAAAGTATCTTTTAGTTAATTATTTCGTAATTAGAGGAATGGAGAGGGTTCGTTCTTTCTCCGATGAAACTATTCGAACTATCGACACCAGGTTACCACAGTTACCACCCCTCCCCGTATCGCTCTGTACAACTTATATTTCCATTGATCCTACCTATCGCGTTTAATGCATATTCACGTGCGTATAGAAGAGAGCCTCCCCCCTCTCGGAACCTTTGAACGCGACTTGTTCATTTTGAGACGTCTCGCTTAGGTAAGCCCCCGAAAATCCTTGCTTTCACGCGGATTAGTTGAATGCAAAGGCGGGATTCGCCCAAAGCTGATACGGTGGAACTTAAATTACACACGTGCCCGATTCCGGTCTACGGCTGATTAAATCTTATGCAAGTGGATGCAGATAGACCGTTTTAATTAAAACAGTTTCATCGATGCGCACGGGTCGGGAAAGGGCGTGGAAATGTGTTTTACGAAAACTCCGCGTTCGCCGTGCGCGCGTTGATTGAAAGCTCGTGAGGCGAATCCACGGCGTGGATGGGGTGCTCGGGGGCGGTGGGACGATTTATGTCACGTTTGCCAGCACCTTGTTACCTCGATCGAAACGTGTATTCTTATGTTCGCGGGACTCGCCATTTTCACGCTCCACATTACGCGTCAGATCCGTCGGCGATATACCCGCGTGTGTCGCGTTTCATTTTAATCCCTCCGCCCCCATCGCGATTCTCTTTTCTTCTTCATTTGCGATTCCAAATATATTTCGCGATTCGTGCATAGAATTCCTGGCTATTGTTCGAGCTCCCGGAGCAATATCGCGAATACCGTCTCGGAATACCCAAGCATATCTATAGTCGGTAGTACTTATCGGTAATACTCCTAAATACTTGGGAGATTTCATTCGACCCTCGGATCTGTGATAATAAACTTGGTCCCGCGTCGAGACTAGCCGAGGAGGAGCAACGCGTGTGCATGCTAAACGGGTACGCGCGCATCGAATATTTCGCTGAGCGTGAGTGTGTGTCTCATTCGATAAACGAACACGAAACGAATATGAAACGCTGTTGACCCAGAGCTGCCTTGGGCGCACAGGCGAGGGGCGGGTGCATCGATGCTGGCGTGACCCCTCGAAAGGAATCGTTTAACGTATACCCGTTACACGCGAAACGGAACAAAGGTGGAGCGAGAAATTTGAACGGTTTCAATTAAAACGAAGCTTGCCGGAAGCGTGCAGTGTCTAATAACATTGAAAATCCCTGTTCGGTAGCTTTGTCGGTTTTAACGTTAGCGACAGAGCGTGTAACATCAGGCGCGATATCCAGGACAGGAGCGTGTAGGTAACCAATTCAATAACGGGTGTCTAAACACGAGCCTGTACGACCGCTAATGGTTAGCTTGTGACGTGGCGTACACCGTGCTCTGTCGGTCCAACGTTCGTTTACTCGTCCCGCCCGCTTTCTACACTCTCCATCTTCATCTAACCCCCTCTGTGCATGCCCAGCGAGAGCAACTGGGTTCCTTCGCCGCTCTCATCCGGGTGGAACCCTGTACGGGTTTCTAGAGGCAGAGGCCAATGGATCTGTGCTTTACCACCGGCCAGATAGGTGGTACACGTTAGCTACGTATAACCGAACAGTGTTATGGGCATGTTCTCATGTCAAACCGCAACCTAACGACCTTAGGGGGTTAATGGTGGCGCCTGCCGCTAGCCCCCACTAACCGATCCAGTGATAAATTGCTGTTAATGAAGCCGTTGCACTTCTCTGCCATCATCTGGCCTGCGTGCCCATGGTAACACCGAATCCGCTGCTTGTCCTGTAATTTCAGCCTTCCGTGCGATACGTAACTTCGATTCACGAATCAATTGTTACCGGGCGCTTCCCTGTTGGCTTCCCTGTCCGTGCCACTGCGACCTTTCCGCCGTGGCATTTGCATTCGGCACGCTGCGACAACGGAACCAACCCTGGCCGCGTTCCCAACGCAAGTGCCCTTTCCGGTGCTTCGAGCACACTCGGCCTCACGAGCGTCGTCGACCGTCAAGGGTGGAGGGGAAGTGGTTGGAAGACGCGCGAATTAGACGAGTTCCTTTATTCAATTCTTTTCTTCGCCCTTTTCCTTACCATCTTCCAACCACCTTCGTACCATCTTTTTCTCTTTTCGCCCCTTTTTCCTTCTCTTCTTTGTCTTTCTCCGTTCCTTCCCGTATCTCGTCGCGAACCGCGTCTCCAGGGAGATCGAGCTGAATTTCTCTCCACCCCACATTCCGTGGGTGGTCACTACGTGTTTGGCTACCACGGATAACGGGTATCCTGTGCGGAGTTGGTCCATCCAGTCTCGTACGAGAAGACGGGGATTGGATCCCTGAAAATGTTTGTTGAAAAGAAAGAGCCGGCCACGGTATGCATTTCATTTCGCGTGTATCATATTTTCTCCCTGTCCTCGGCTTCGAAACTCGCGTTGCACGTAGCACGGGGCGGAGGAATCGATCCTTCAGTTTCTACGGCGAGGAAAATCGAGTCTGCAACGAAAACGGTTGAAAATCGTGGGGTCAATCGCGGCAGGGACTTACGCGTTCGAGAGTGATAAATGTATCGATGAAACGCGTGGCAGATGGCGGACGAGTCGAGATGTTCGTGGCGGTGGAATGTCGGTCACCAGCTCGTGTGATCGATACAACCGATCCTTCTGCCCATCTCGCTTGTCCATTTCGCGTTTCCACCGGCGTGCAGGTTGCGCGACCAACTCTCGTTCACCCCATCGCGGCGATGGCACGCTCGATTCTTCAATCCTCCCTTCCGCGCTCCATTGCCGCGGTAACGCGATTTGCATATACGCGAGGCGCTTAAAGACTTCTCAGCGCGACGGTTTTGATTTAGCGCTCTGTCAGTGCTGTTGGGGTCTAGAGTTAGCCCGCACCGAGAGAAGCTTAACGTAGGAAGACGACGGCAACGACCACGAGAGACGAGAGGAGGATGAAGGTGGGATATGTATATACACGCACACGAAGAAATAGCGGGTGGTAGAGGGTGTGACCGAGGGTGAGAAAGAGTAAGAGGCATCGTTCCTCGTCTGCATCCTAATTACCTCATTTTGCCTTGAAACTGCCCGGAATCCGGGATACTCAACCACCCGGCCCACCCCTCGGTCGGGCTCCCAACGTTCGAGCTAGAGCCCATCCTTGCGTCTACAGAGAGGGTGCAATCCCTTCCTTCTATCCTCCTGCTGGTGTTCCCCCCTTCAGCCCTCGTTCTACCGTGCAAGGAGAGAAAGATGGAGTAGGCCGGAGGCGAGAAAAGGCAGGGAAGAGAAAGGGAACGGAGTAGGGAATGGCTTTCATAAATCTCTGTCGTAAAAAGAGGATTTATTTGGGGAGGTGGGCACCTACCCTGATCCCGTTTCCATTGAGGCACATAGCGCGAAACCGAGCGCGGTAAAGTCGTGCGCGGGCTGCCTCGTTAGCTCGGCGATAAAGCGTTTACCCGTCCGCCGATGTCACTTCCGGCAATCACTTAGACCGTGCCTGCCACCGACGTTTTTTCTTTTTTTTTTTCACTCATCTTAAATTCTTCTTTTTTTTTGCCCTCCCTAGTCATCCATCGTGTCGTATCCGTTCGTCCCGCGGAAGAAGGCAGAAAGAGAGGGGGCAGATGTTTCTCGCGGCTCTCGTTTCCCTTGGAATCTCGCGTGTCTCGGTTGTCGGTTGTCGACGACCAGGAAAAGCGCGTCATCGTTGAAAAACGACGGATCTATCCCTCTGCTCTTCGTCTCGGTGTTCTTTTTCCCAGCACCGTTTTTTCCCACCCTTGTCATACGTCCCGCGTTTGACCATCCTCCGAAGATCGACGAACCGGCGGTGAAAATATTACAACCCGCGCCGAGTAACCGTGTACAGTGATATTACACGAGCTATTTGATCAATTTCGAGCCGTGAGTTTCATCCAATTACATTCCTATACGCGATTTTTTCCCTATTTCTCTCTCGAATGTATTTGCAACTGCGCACAGTTATAGATAACACGCGCAATTATATACGACCGGCTTGTTTCCATTATTTACGGAACGTACGGCTAATAAAATCGGGAAAAAACTAACCGCCGCGATTTATACGGACGGATGAAAATATTTTTCGGTAAATCATATGACGCAGCTGCCGCCGGTTATTTTTTTAATATATTTCGCTAGAAGATTCGCCCGCTTCACGTTTTTTCTCCCTTTCCCCCCCTTTTTTTATTTCGTTCCCGTCCGTTTACGGCGGAGTCATTAATATTTTACGTTTAATTGGTTACCCAGGCTGGATGGAATCAAATCCTTCATCGTCCTCTCGCGAATGTTACGAATAGATCCGCTTCATTTCCTTTGCATGTACGATAGATATCCCTGTACCAGAATTCTATTTGCGACATTTCTCCGGTTAATATCACTGGAAAGAGTAGAAAAATAAAAAAAAAGTTGCGGAGAGAGAAAAGGATAGAACGGGTAGAAAAACGCGGGAGAGGAAACGAAATGGAAAAAAAAATATACTTTATCGTTCGTTTTACGCTCTTCATAGTGGCTGAATCCCGCTCGAAATTAACGGCCGATAAAACAAGCGAAACTTAACGGTCGAGCTACGCCGCCGTTTCTCTGCCGTGGGCAAGTATCATTACGCTCGTGGTGCGCAACGCGTACACCTGCGCGCGTTCTCCATTTCCAAATTGACCTACGTGCTTTCGATTTTTCGCCGGCTATCCTCTTTTCACGGATTTTCCGCCGTGTCACTACGCACGACTCGGCTAGACTGTCCTCCGTAGTGGCTGGCGTTCGATCGTTACACACAATCGTGCCTTCCTCTGTTCACCGTTCCATGGGACGATGAAAACGTCGCGCAAACGGAGAACGTTTCGCTCGTTTCATTCACGAGACCTTCCCGCGTAGCTCGCGAGCACCGCTTTTCAAAAGGTAACTCGTTATCGCCCGCCTATCCGCGAGTTTCCGCGCGTTGACGCGAGTAAGATCGATTCATCGAGTTGGTCGGATCGTTTGTTCGCTCGAGAGGCCGGGAATACTCCGTCTACGAAAATTGGCTCCGTTAATCACACGTGAAGTGTCCTCGAATCGTGTAGTCATTAGGAGCGTCGTGTTTTTTATCCCAATCGTTTGAACGTCAATAGTTTCTAGATTAAACCAATAATCTTTTGGAACGAGATGGAACGACTGGATATCAGCAGAGACAGGGCCGCGGGCGTGTCGCTAGGTTGCGACGTACAGAAACAGTAGAAGCGTCGCAACGGCTAAGGGGAGTAGACGATGAGATTCGTCTACGTACAGAAATTGGAAGGTTGCGATCGGATGATAGCCGAAAGGTGCGAGGCACCGGGGAATAAGGCTGCAACAATTTCTCCCGGGAATATCCCGCAAGACTTGGCGTCCTCTTGAGATAAGAGGGCACCTGCCTCCTCGTCAGGGAAACTAGGGGAAATCCCCGCGTAACACTCGGAGACACTGCGAAATAACGTTGATCGGCAACGCTGCTGCGTATTACAGAAATTGGATTTGCCTTGGGTGCAATTCCCCCGGTTTTGCCGTCGAAACGAGACGAGGGAACGCGGCACCCCCTCGCTCTCGAGGAACAACCTTCGGGGGATAGGTTGAACGTTCGACTTTTGCCCTTTGCGAACGAGCAATTTCGCGTATCCGCGATGGCGGAAGTTTTTGTTTTAGTTGGTCGTACGTTATCATCGTCGGACGGAGTTAAAGTAATCTGGATTAAGAAATTTGAACTGCTGGGAAATGTGGTACCGTTCCACCGGGTCAGATAGAAATCGCGGAGGACGTAGTAACCGGAGCCAGTTCGGGAACATCGCCTGTGGCCTCTGTGTAACTTGCGTCGCCAATTGTCGTGAGCTATATCAAAGCTCTTAGTCGCGGGGTTCGAGAGGTTTCTGTAGTTTAACGGGCAACGTCTGTAAATATATGCAGAAAGTTATCTGACAGAGAGGCACTCGCGATTTTGGGAATTGCCACGAGCTAGATTAGAATGTTCCGCGCGAGCGAAGTAATATTCTCCTTCCAGGGTCTTGATGCGGGACGTGGCGCTCGTCATCGACGACACTTTACTTATGCTGGCATTTCACTGGGACTATTATTGGTCTAGTTAAGTGTACGTGCTGCTCTACTTGAAAGCACCAAGCGGTTAGGATGTTACAAAATATGGTTGTTATTGCTACACTAACCAACGTTGATATAAGAAAAGAAAAGAGAGTATAGCGCGAAATATTTGGCGCAAATAGATCGATGCAACGGCAACTGCGTGGAAGGAAGCAAAATCACGATCAATCAAACTGCAGAAATGATTCGATGGGGGTAGTTTCCTCTAACTACGAACGAACGGGCTTGTTCTCGTGAGCACATTCAAAGTCGCGCGGAGCTGGCCGTATGCCAGGCTGGTGCAAGAGTGCCTCCACTTACCAACTTGCATACACGTTCTATACCAGACCCTCTGCACTTTCCACTGACTTTTTGGATCCAGTAGTGAGTTTCATCCTAGTCATCTTCCGGTAACAAGGACTGTTATAAACGTTGTTAGACGACAATTTCGCGAAAACTTGGCCCCGTTTGTAATCAAATTTCTACATTTAATCCTTTCGTGCTCGAAACAGAGTACCATAAAGGAACTCGGGGCTTTTTTGTGGTGGTGGAATTAAAACGAGTTTCATAGAATGCGTTACGGAAACAAGAAGTTTCATTAGTTCTTGTACAACCCTACAGATATTACATACCCTTTAGGCAATTAGGACTAATATTTATTTATTAATACATCAGATATGTGTGTCTGAGTACGGTGGAGAGAACCATCGGAGGCATCTTATTGCGCGATATCCCGTTCCCCTAAAGGGGTAGGAAGCGAACGAAACGTGTAAGAAGTTAGGCGGAAACTACAACGCCGTTATTATCCGGAACAAAAATATTTGGCCCTCTTTTAATTCCATTAAGCGGTCTGCCTCGAGGCTCGGGGTATTTGAATTTCTGGCACTTTTAATTCCATTAGGCGGTGCGCTTTGTAAAACTTCTATTGGCTATTGTACCAAAGGGAATGTTTTATGGCCGTACTTTCTCGATATCGCCAGGCGCAGAGAGTGAGAGAGGGAGCTTGAAAAAGTGGGAGAAAGAGACACATTCTTACAATGGACTTTGTAAAACAGGATTGCTCCGCTTTTTATTATCACTTCACCCGCGAACTGCGATTTTTTTCCCTACCCCAGTTCGTTTTATCGAATCCTATCCCCCTCCGTGGATATCCTCTGTTTCAAGTAAACTTGAAACCCAGTCCCGTTTCGCTTGGTCCAATCCCTCGTTCTCTGTCTATCCGCGCCTCGCCTATTTTCCACCCTTTTTTTTCCTCCGCCGGGTTCCATTGTCCCGCACGTTACGCGCGTCGCCTTTGGACGAAGTCAACAACAGAGAGCACATTCGAGGGGCTGGTTTCACGCACCGGCCTCTGTATTACTGTTGCCACGGCTGCGGCTGTGTACCCGCGCCCATGGTGCCTACAATACGTGTGTTTATAATCTAGCCGGCATCTAGCGTGGCTGTGATACGAGGAACGATCAGCGCCGGCAGTAATTTCGGGGTTGGTCGCAGTCACGAGCCAAAATATCCCGCGGCTCGAAAGCGGCCTTTTTGCGGGCTGCGCAGCGTCGGAGTTATTAGCGGCGAGCGACATTCGTTGTACTTCTTGTTACACTAGCCGTTTCGGTACACGCCGCGGTTGCAGCGTTGGTTTTCCCGAGATTTCGCCGACCGTGCTCGCGCTCTAATTGTTACACCGAGAGGGATGAGGCGACGCGCGGAGCATTTTGGCGATCGCGTCGCTGCGCCGGATAATCGAGATTAACGCACGCTTAACTGGGACGAGGCAGTTTCCGATTCCACCGAACACGCTCGCCGTTTCTATATCTTACAATCGTGACGCCCTCTCGTGAAACACGGACTAAAGATTTTAGACGGGGAACATTTCTTAACTAGATTTCGCTGGACGTTTTTTTTTTAAGATTAACGGCTGAATGTTGATTGCGTGTTGGGCAATGTGGAACAGTAGCTTGGAAATATTTTCTATATTTAATTTGGCTTGCCTTGAACCAGCTGTTCTATCAGAGTCGAAGTCAGATTTTCATGCACGAGAAGTTGTTGTTTCACATGAAACCATAGTGTCGACTGTGATTGCTTCACGTATCCCTGTGCGGTGGGGATCAGAATACACCCACAGTATCCTCTGCTTGTCGTAAGAGGCGACTAAAAGGGGGAAGGAAGGGTTAACGAAGATGCAGTGAAGAGTAACGAATTTTAGTTAAGTAGACGAACAATGTACGCAAAGTTATTAAATGCGAAAAGTGTGCAAAGCACTAGGAACGTGAGGCAATGGGAACGTTTTCCATTGGACAAAATAAGAGTTTAGTGCTCTTCACAAACGCTATCTACTGGCTATAAAAGACTAATTTAAACAAACCGTGTTGTTTCACATGAAACCATAGTGTCGACTATGATATCACGCGAAGCAACAACTTTTCGTGTATGAAAATCTGGCTTCAACCGATAGTCGATACGATCAATACGATTAATCGTTGCACCGATAGAATGAAGGGTTTAGATGGGGTGTTAGCGGTTCCGATAATCCTTGCATGCGGAAACCTGGCTGAAGATTCGAAGTGCTGGTGGCGAAGATCATGTACCCACTCTCAGGTTTCTTTTTCGTTTTCTCGGTGGGCGACAGGTTTGTGCGAGGGTCTGTCGAAGGAAAGAAAGGTGATCCGGGTTCTAACAAAACCAATTTGAGAAATCCCTGTCCACGTAAACCCTATCTTGGGGCTCTCGCCGCCTGCAGGAACACCGCGTTCCGTACGAGGACGGCGGCGGTCGTTAAGTGCAAGGATCACGTACTCCTTTGATAAAGTTCTGAGTCGTTTCTCTCGTTTCGAGGTGGACTCCTGTCCGAAGGAAACTGCGACGCTGCACGTGTACTCACTTACGGAGCGTGCTGGGTTTCGGGCGTGTCTGTCCTTTTCTTTTCTGCCTTGTCCCTTTTCTCTCTCTCCCTCTCTCTTTTTCTAATGTCCGCGTGCTTACGAAGACACATGGAAGCTTACACGGAAAGGACGTTCCAGTTTTTTAGGAGCAAAAAAGGGAGAGTGGCTTTTGAATTTTTTCCAATTTCAATTTATAATTCGATGAATCGAAATCGAGAGGAAGACGAAAGCTTTTGAAACGTTACCAGAGATCAAGTGACACCTCTCCCTTTCGTCCGTGCGAAAATTTCGAGGCGAAATTTATCGCTTGGAAAACTGTAAACGTCAAAGTTCGACGATGAAAATGTCCGCGTTTCAATTTTTTGCACGAAGATGAGGTGCTTCGCCGCGCAGGATAATTTGGCGGTAATAGAGGGGACGCAAAGGTATGAACGTGTGGCGGAAAGTAATAAATTCTGGCGAGATAGGACAGTAAATATCATTCGCTTATAATATCGTGGGCGTTTCCTATCCAATAATTTCATCCGCACTTCTCCCTGTCAGCAGCAGGGTTGCGTGCACCAGTCGGTCCGTTACTCGTCTATGGTATCCATATGTCACTAATCCTTGTTTATGGTTGACCGACTGTTTCATGAATCGTGACTATCTAACTCCCACCGGAAATCTCTGAACGAATTATGCTCGCGAGAGTTCTTTACTCAGGTGGTGGTTGGTATCCTCTTACGAAAACAGGAGTGAAGAGTCGGCGCATGCGAGTTCTTTTCACAGGGTAAAAATCCACTCCAATTTTTAAACGTACCGAAAAAAATAAATAAAAAAAAATAGGAAATTCCTACTGCGCGGTATATCGAATAAAATTCAAAAATATTTCGCAATCCGAACGTTGCAAAAGGGGTGCGGGTAAATTGGTTGAAAAAAAAAATTGGAACACGGATCTACGGGCGGAAAATCCAATTTTTTCCCACTCGTTTACACGAATTTGCAGAATGTTGATCAGCGCGAATAGGAGGGGCGGCGGGGGGCTGCCGTGGTGGCGTAATTGAATGCGTGGAAATGCACTCTCTCCGGGGATGAGTTACATTTGCCGCGCGAATTAACGCGATTACGCGTTCGCAGCTACATCTGTATATGGAATTCCCCGGATGCGTGCATTAATCGTGGTAGTTGTAAGAGTATCCCGGAAATGTTGATTGCTTGGCTGAGTTTCTAATGTTCAGTCAGCACGTCAGTTTGTTCCGCGGGCGCCGCGTCGCGGGCGAACTTCCGGGGGCCGTCGTGCCGGCATTCGGGCATTTGTAAGCGGTTACGCGTGTAAGGGGGCCTCGGCAGCCTTCTTGAAACTTCCGTCGAAGTTGTCGGATCCCACGAAACAAACTGCCTCGGGTTGCTTATTGTGCCGTAAGAAGTTTACGACGTTTAATAAACGAAAATTCGTAGCTCCGTGAAAGAAAACGAACCGCTTGCGTTTCGATGGAAGGCTCTCACGGTTACCGTTGTACAATCAGTTCCGGATACATAGCTCGCAGAGATCTTGGTTACGTTTGCGAATACTACTGGGGTTTGAAGTTGCGGTTACGTGCAACTCAATCGCTATGCTATTACATGTCTTAATACCGTAAAGGATAGTTGGGTCGGATTTAATAGAGTTTACGATCAGTGTTTGTTGAGCATTACTAATGACTATTTAGCTCTGTTTGCCATTATATTTGATGCTGGCAAGTAACATTATTAGCCTATTATGCTCGCGCGAGGTACTTCAGGACGGTACGGCTCGAAAGTGCAACGTTCCGACGTGTTCGTTGCTGTTCTAGCACTCAACGCGAGTTAATACTGGTAATTTAGGCAACCGGTAAACTCTTTCGTTTGAAATCTAATATTAGACGATGGCCGTGCCCCGTTTATGGCTGTATTTATGCATGAGCCGGAACGTTGTAGATTAGTTTAGTAAAATGGCCCGTGAGGAAAAACGCATGAAAGAAATCCCTATTCGAGCCGCTTCCCGGCCATTTGCCACATGGATTTATGGCGATAAGGCACAGGCTTAAAGCGTGACGCGAACACCAAAACGCTCTTGATGGAGAAACGTCCAATACCGGCCGGCTGGTAAGCGCTCGGGAACGAAATTCGATGCTAAACGAAATTCCAGGGCACAAAGGCCACACATGAACGAAACAGGCCTCTGTTCACGGATTATTCCTCGTATATTTTACACGGGAACGATTCGCTCGTCCGCGTAAAATCGCTTCATCAAGCGGTAGAACCAGCTACGAGTCAACTAGGAGCCAACATCGTCGCATTTCTTAAGGCAGCGACGCTTTGGGCCCTGAAACCGCATCTTGAGCGAGGGGACGAGTTTAGATGGAACACTCCGATGGAATTGCATTCCATCTTTCTCCCCAGTTCACGCTGAAACTCGTGTGTCGCAATTAAGGCGCAATTATAATGTATTTTTTAGAGCGTCAGAATTTTAATCAGCGGGAACCGTTTCGACTCGCTGGGCGCCATAGTTTCGTCACGTACCGGAAATGCTTGAAGAAGATGGCGAGACAAGAAAACAGGAGCATAGGAGGAGAAAAAAATCGGGGCCACGGGTGGGCGGGGGTTACGTATTAAAATACAGAAGGTGCATGTACACGGATACAGTCGGAATATCACGTTCAGATAGAAACGGATAACGGTGGGCGAAGGTGCTCGCTTAGCAATTCTGCCACCTTGCTTTGAACTTTGATATTACTTCTGGATAGCGAAACCTATCTTGTATATATGTAAAGGGAACGAAAAAGGAATCTCGACGACTTTCGATTCGGCGTATAGTCGTCGTAGCATCAAGTAACACGTTGCATTCTGTAGCTGTGCTTGAGCGAGATCGGGGAAAATCAATGCGTGGGCGGCGTAAGAAAAGCGGAAATTCGACGAACCTTTTACGGTCGGTTCTTTCGCGCCTTTTATCCAGGATGTAAAACTAGGGGATGCGACGTCATAATCGAGATTTCAAACTTTTAAAACGTCCGGAAAGTTTCGCGAGTGGAGCTTTTAAACCGAGATTTGCGTACCACGGCGAATATTTTGAACACGCGCGAAATAAATTGTATCGATACCCGATCGAACGTTCAGAAACACGGAGAAACAAAGTTGAGCGGGGTCCTTACTTGACACCGCGATGCGGCCGCACCAGCGAGCCAGATCCCAGTCAAGATATTTCAAAAGCTTAAGCGAGACAAGCTGGGCGTATCAGGAGAAATTAAATTTTCCTCCCCCTTTTCCGAGGATCATCTTCTTCCCTCTAACGGCGTCAGCTATCCACGGAGATAACGAAAAGCGACGCTATCCAAGATAATACGGCCGTTTCGAACTAGGAACAGCCGACGATGAATACCGATATTACCACCAGAGTCGCTCGATTTTCTCGCGAACCTCTGCCGAAAGCAGACACATTTTTCCCGCGAACGCCGCAGATAACGATCCAACGATATCACGCCGCTGCCAGAAACGAAATAGAAGCCGTGATACGGTTATTAAGTGGAGTTTCGTCTCCTCGCCCAACGCTCCCTATCGGCTTGCCGCGTTGGCGCCGCTCAACGTCTCGCGTCACGGTTTTCGCGCGAAACTTTCGCGATTTCGATTCCGTAATCGTCGCTTTTCATTCAATTCGACGCTTTACCATAAAACGGCCGAAAGAGCTGCGTCGTATAAAAGTATGTTACGATGGCGTTCCGAAGAGGAAGATATTCGAAAAGTCATCCCCTGACTTTATCGTTGAAAGCGTCGCGAAATTTATTCCCATTAAGAATCGCGCGTGCTTGTCGCCGGCGGAAGATCGCGGACAAAGGATGCTGTGCCGTAAATCGAGGAGGACATCAAACGCGAATTATTGTCAGCGTTCTTGCAACAGGGAGATTGCAAAGTCGTGCACGATCGAGGGCTCGAACAGCGGCACCCTCGAAACTGGGAATCCGTTCGATCGACCGACGTCGTCGTCAGCTGCGGTACGCGAGAACCGACGCGACCTACTTATCAACGTTACATGACACTGATTGTGAACGATCGCTGTTAAGGCTGTCAGAGCGCTCACCGTTTGCCACTTAACGGGTTTCACGGCTACGAGTATCCATTTCTAATTACGCGGCCTTCTAGCGTGGACTCTCTGCCCGGCAGATATCGTTAAATTTTCAACAGCGCGTAAAACTCGGTCGCATATGATCGCATCGAGCTGTCCATCCGCGCGTGGGCGTGTAACAAGTCGCGAGATTTAATCGCGGATGGTATCCAGTTGCCTAGATGGATGTGATTAATAGGAATTCTCATTATACGGGGATTTTCCGCGTCCTACTATGGAGGGACGTGGATCGGAGAACAGAGACGCGTTCAAGTCTGTCGATTGGAAAACAGTGGCGGGTAATAAAGGCAGGCTGTCTACGGGAATCATCATCCGCGTGGACTCAATTAAACGACCGTGGAAGCTCTGCTGTAAGCCGCCTCGATTATCCTTTTTGGATGGATAGCGGTACGGATAATCGGTAAACAGGGATTCTAGATGGTATCGCGATGTCGCCGCGTTTGTGGCTTTACAAGATGATAGAAGAGAGATAGAGAGGGAGAAAGAGAGTAAGGGAGTTGGAAGCGGTGGTAGATTGTCGAGAAGACTCTGTTGGGTGAGGGTAGAAATAAGGGAGCGAAAACGGGAGCTGGTCGAGAAGAGAATCGATGGTGAAATGATACAGAGAACGCTGTGGATTCTGTACTCTTGGCGTCCCAAACGTGCAATATCGAAGATTTCTCATCCTGGACTGGGGTAGCGTAGTCGAGCGAAGAGTAAGAGAGAAAGGGAGAGAGAGAGAGAGAGAGGTATAACGAGACTGGAGGAGGAGGGAAGGTGAGGGAAGAGGAGTTAACGGAAGGTATAGCAGGTATATACGATAGGGCGAGTTTAGGGGTGGCTGGTAGCGTCGAGAGGGTATCAACAGCCGCCGATGTCGGCAACTATATGACGAAGAGGCGGAGGAAGATCCGAGATAAGCACTCGAGACAACCGCAGGAGCCGCGATTTAATATTAACGCGGACAGCGCGCCGCGTCGTGCCTTGCCGCGCCGTGCCGCGCCGCGCCGCGCCGCGCCGCACTCGGCGTTGATTACACTCTATTCTGCCACCTCTCTCGCACCTTTGGTAATCTATACACGGCACCCCCAAGCCGTGTGATGCATACACCGATCCGTATATCAAATGTGTCCGTACCAACGGAAGTGGGAACCACGAGCATACAGAGGGTGCGCGCAACGCGGAAGAGAGACAGCGGGCCCCGATAGCCGGGGCTGCTCTTGAATTTCTGAATTTCGAGCGGTCATTCCGCGCGGACTGGCTTTGAATACGTGTACCTACCCCCGTAATTCATGCACGCGCCGCGCGGGCTACTACGGCCACGATTTCTCTTCTGCGCGTTTGTTTCTGCCCGAGTCGTGTCGGTCCGATGTCTCTCTTGCCCCTTTTCCCCCGTCCCCTTTGTCCGTCGCTTTTATTTTCCTCGTTGCTCCTTCCAGGCAATTGTTGTTTCCGGTTCTCAAGTCGAAATTAATCGGCTCGCTCTCGTCGTGGAACGAGATTGCCCCGGCTAAATGAAAAGCGAAACGCGTTCCACGTAAATTACCATCGTACGAATTTTAATTTTATTTAAATCCGGTTCGAGGGAAACCCGCGGGACGAGTTGGTGCACGCGAAATTGCCCTGCGCGATTAGTCGCCTCTACAGGTGTTCTTATAAGAGAAATAAGAGGACAGGAGCGCGTCGGTTCGGTAGGTTCGATCGCGGTCGGATTAAAAGTCCGATAGAGGAGGAAAGAGGAGGCGAGATGCAGGGCGGTTACAATTCTTTCGATTTAATGAAAGCGGACAGAATATGTATTACCTGTCAGCTTACCAGCGACGGCGGTGCCGCGGACGCATAGGTGCCGTCCCGCGTTTCAACGGGGCGCCAGGGGTACGTCAAAATATTAAGCTTCATCCCTGTGGCGCATCCGGGCACCGGGCGTACGGAACGGCGGGGAGCACAGCTGGTGCATTTGAATGAAAATTGGGAGCTGGAAGAGCGACGGGATCGCGGTTGTCGCGAACGAGGACGGGTCGTGATTAGCACGTCTTTCTGGATTGATACATAGCTGCAGGCAAGAACGTGATCATGTTTGCAATCACCGTAGTCCCGTTGGCAAATTTGAGATAGTCATTGCCACCTGTCGATCGTGCAAATTGTACGGTCGCGCAACAAGCGCGTAACCCGGCGACCGTTCCGCGATAGACACTCGCGATTAAATTTTAATTACACGCCGATTCAGCCACGCGCGTATACTTTCGCGCGGCAAGTCGATTCAATTCCCGCGGAGCCGTCGGTGTTTTCGATGCGGGGACCGCCGATGGGAAACGCGATCGAGAACAATATGTACGATGCGTTGCCGGATTAACGTAGTTTTCGAAATTACAGTCTTTGTTCGCGGAATCAGTCGAGAGCCGCCGAGCCGAGCCGCACGGCCTTTGATGTTCCAATTTGCGAGATTGTACTTTTCCATCGCCTAGGAATAGTAGCATGGAAGTTAGGGCCAGCGAGCAAACTTGGGATCATAAGTTTCGATCAATCGATGGCTCGTCGTATTAACCTCCTATGGACCCGCTCCAACTCACTTGAACTTGCTCCAACTCGCTTGAGCTCTCTGATCCGCTCTGATCACTTTCCAAACGCGTTAAGACGTTAGCCATCTCCCGCTGTGTAACGGTCCTAGAAATGCAAGTTCTTCGGCAATCGTGTAACCGTCCTTTCTTAGAACCAGCGATTAAATTGCCCGCCGGCAACCCTGCGAAGGATCTTCATTTTTATCCCGTTTCGATAGCGATTTCATCGACGAACCGTTGGACGCGCAGCACCGTGTATTACGCAATCAGTCGAGCATTCATTAGTCGTAATATCGCGCGATTCACCGGCGATGCAGCCGGGATTTCGCGGTCTAGGTAAATCCGTACGTTTCCATTTCCGGAACAGCCGTAAACGTCCCGACAAAATCGTAAATTACTTTGTTGCAACCCCGTCGAGGGTGGTTCGAACGGGGGACGCAATGGTTAATCAAAGCAGGAGGGGATTTTTTGCGGGGACGCGTGCCCCGTTGAATCCTGCCCTTAATTAACCGCATTCTTTTGTACGTCCGCCCGTCACGTTTCGACGGCGACTTTGTTAATCAAAGTGTTGATACGTTACAACGCGTGTGTCTGTCTTGTAAATGCAAATTAGACCGTCACAAGGGGCGCACGGTGCGTTCGTCGCATTAATTATTCGCTTTGTTGTTCTCGCCAAGCCCGCGCGCGCGTGTGTGTCCGCGTTGTTCGCCGGTTGAAATCTTTCGAGTGATCGCGGGACCGGAATCATCGTTATCAGATAATTAACAAGTCCACCAATTACAGCGGCGGCCGGGGATGCGTCGCGACACCGCCGCCGAATCTCTCCTCCCACCCTCCTCGAACGCGCCCCGGATCCACGGACAGATGTTTCTATCGGTGAATTAATAAATGATTCAGTAACTTCAGGTTGGCTGGCGCGGCTGAAGTTAAGCAAGGCGTCCGGGACGGAGGCTCTTCCGAGAGATAAATGTTTAATTGAAATTCCATCTTCCGTTCGCCGCTCCTCAAACAGGGACACTTAAAGCATGGAGATATCTCTCCGGTCTCCTCTGCCTGGCGGAAAAGGGTGACTGCGGGGCACGGCGGGGAGAAAGAAGGGTGAAAACTGGCGAGGGAGAGAAAGGTAGGGACCGGTTCCCATTAAGAAGACAGAATTAATCGTACGGATTTCTATATTCGGCTTTTACGCTACTCCTTCTGCGGTTGGGACTCTTTGGAGCCGGTGTCAGACCGAATTTCCCCGACTCGACGGCGAATTATGAAGCGTTACGTTTCAATTATACTAATCGGAATTCCAGACCAGACTCTCTTCCTTCGTTGATTAAATAAGTAACGTGGCTTTTACTCCATGTATTTGTCTTACGTACGAGCTAATTCTTCTCGACGTTCTCCGTAACTTCTCTGGTGTTCGCGTTTTCTTCGCGATCTCCTGCCCTTATTGTTCGACTACTTAGTCGAAGAGAGGGAGATCCAAGTTCTGATCGGGGCGTTTACGCGGGGGTTGTATCGCGGAAAGCGCAAGCAACGGTCGAGAGAATGCATCGCTGTCATTTCCAAACATCTTTTTGTGCCTGGGATGTTCGACCCGGAGGAACTTGCTCGTAACCGAATGGTCCTCGAGACGACGCTCGATGATACTCGTCCTTCCGTCACAGGATCAAAGGAAACTCGCACACGGTGCATCCTCGACGATGCAAGGATTTCTCTCTATCCTCTGGTCCTCTCATCCTCCGAGCACAGTGTTCGTCTCCTTTCTCCTATCCGCCTTGCACGACCGCGCTCTGACCTCCTCTCGTCATCCACCCCTTCGCGCGCGCTCCTTCCGCTATCGAAGAACATCGCCGTGCGGAGGAATGCCTCGACAATGAGAGTAGTCTTAAACGACAGACATTGACATACTGCCGCTGGCTTTCGGCTAAAGGTGGTTCGTCCTCGACTCTGAAACTGGCGGCGGATTAAGGGATGGATACACGTATAGACATTAAACTGTCGGTAGATTTAGAGAGAGAGAGAGAGATGGAGAGAGAGGGAGGAGAGAGACAGGCCGGTGTGAAGGGGATTGAAGGGCGGGTTGGCTGATTAGCATTCTAAATTGAAGCGTTGCGGTCGAGCCGTCGTGGAGCAAGTCCAGTTTGGTCCAGGGTAATTCAGAATAGACCCCTTCTATCGTCAGTTAGAGCCCTGTCTGCGTTTCTCTCACTCCTCTGCCTCGTCTCTGTCTCCCTAATTCCTCTGTTAGCTTCTCTCTCTCTCTCCCTCTCTCTATTCCGCTCTGTGTCTTCCATCCTCCTTCCTTTTCTCACGTACACCGCACACCCCCGCTACGCCTATCATTCTCCCTGGTTAGTTCGGCCTATGCCATACACCACAATAGGTTAGACATTTGCATTAATCGGCTTCGCTCCGTGTAACCATCCTCCCCATTCGATCCTCTCTCTATTCCGCCGACCGGCCGATAATGTCAACCGATGCTCAATTATTTCGGGCTAACCAAGCCCGAGTTTTTCTTCGTCCCACCCTGTCTCGTGGAGTTCCATTGTGCCGACAGGCATTATTTGCACTTGGTCTGCGTGTTAGCTTCCGGGGCGAACGGTCGCGTTTGATAGCCCACGAGGACGATATCGTGGAACCGACGTTACGCTAGCTCCACCTAAAGTGGGTATTTTATGGTGAATGTTGTCGATTTTTACGACTAAGCATCAGCGTCGCGCACCTTCGAATACGATGCGAGCGTTGATCGCATACGGGAGAAACAGCCTAGTCTAATCTTGTCTGTAGCGTTTGCGCTAGGTCATAGTTCGATTAGCAGGGTAACGCGAACGTGTCACTGGAACGTTCCGCCGATTCGAACTTCGATTTGGCAGGGATAACAGGGACTCGATCTACAGGATTCCTCCGCGAGCATAATCGTAACTTTAGACTAACCTGTTTCGACTAATTACTCGCGTTTACGCGGTGTGAAATCGCTTTACCAGCCCCCGTTCCCTCGATAATCGGGTTACACGTATATGCCCCCATTATAACGTCTTATTTTACGAGCGGCAGTCTCCCGATCCGATGCTTTGATACGCGGCGACATCGTGAATTTAGCTAATTTGCATTCAAAATTCGTCCTAGACTGTACAAGCGATCTAATAGGATTTGTTCCTCCGCAACTTTGTCCTACCCCCGTCCTAGACGAATTTTCATGGCGGATTACAATTTACCGTTCGAGCTCATCGCGCGAGACGCTTAATTTCATTTTTAGACTATCGTTCTTTTCTCGTTCTGCGATATCTTCATTTATAATACCATTCGTAACGCCGTGCTACTTTTCCTGCCTCCTTCTGTCGCGTTCATTAGTCTTTAACTTTGTTTAAAGTACACGAAATACATTTAGCCTCGTAGTTAAATACGTTCGACTGTTTGCGACGATAGCTGGCGGAAAGTTCCAAGGGACTCGGTACTTTTAAACTGGTCCAACGATTAGTTAACTCGACGACAGTTACCTCGTTCCAAGGCACATACGTGACACGTAATTCTCTGCAATCTTGAGTACATCCGGCCGAGACGAACGCCGTTATTCTTTTAATGTTCCGTTAACGAGGTCTTTTCGACAGCGATCGAGGGCGCCCCGTTTGTATCGATTCCCAAGACTAACACGGCTAACAAACGACCGACGTTTCTGGCGAGAATAGCGTAAAAACCGTTGCACCCGCACACCTATCCCTCTTTCCGGGGGTTCATTCGTTTTCTCATCCCGTCGCCATTTCCGACGCATTCTCTAGTCACCATGGCGACGCCTGCCGCGGGTGATTATAGTCAGCACCAGCTAAAGCCTCCCTTAATTAACGCCGGCTTAAGCCATTTTCGGTACAACAAGCGGCGGCGCTATTGCGCCACTCTAACCAGAGGACAGCACGTTCTTCTGTGTATCGCGAAATCCGTTATATCCGTTCGTGCTTAATCGACCGTGTATTCTTCTTTTTTTTTTACAACCGCTCAGAAGCATAATTAAAAAAAAAAAAGAATAAAGTTCCGACTATTCATCGTACCGTATGCACTTGTTTCGTTATCACGCGACCAATTCCATTTCCAATCAGAGATCGTTTCGATAAAATCCGAACGAAGTGTACGTTGAAATTTAGCCAGTCAAAAAGCCAGTCTACCGTATCTGCTCATCACCAATCCGCGTCTATAATCACCCGTAGAGACGCGGGTCCGAATTGACTCGCACCATCGCAGGCGTCAGTCCGCTCGCGGTCGACTTCCGTTCGCAACTATCGCGCGCCCTCTCGTCCGCTCGCAACGACGGCTGGCTTGATTAGAGCCGGATGACAGGTCTAGGCGCGAAATTTAATGAAACTGGGTTAACCGGCCCGTTACCCCCGACGGAATCGTATCCAACGAGTTCCGCGGGGGTGGCTAGGCCGCGCTCGCGTCCCCCGGATCGATACCCGGTTGTCTGTAATTCAGATTGAAGGCGGGCAGGTGAAAAACGGCTTATCAGTCCCGCGAGATCGACGTCGCGTATACAAGCGGGTCGGGCGTAATTTCCGGCGTTCACACGCTCCTCAAAATCGGAACCGCATACGTGACAGGGCCCGGACAAAGCCGCGGCTCGTTATCTACGATCGTACTTGCATATGCAGTTTCGCTTGATATAGGGTCGCCGTGAAATATCGTTACGACGCGCCATTATCGCGAATAAGCCCCGTGAATCCGCCGGTGGGAGGCGAGGGTGGATGTTCAGCCTGGTAATCGGGTGGACGCGACGACTTCGTCCCCTGATGGGCCGCGATGCTATCTTCCGGGAGCCCCTTTAACCGGTCGAGGTCCTCCCTCTTGGCCGCTAATCGAGACGTCTTCGAGCTGTGCTTTGCAATGGGCCTGTTGCGATGAATTTCTACATTGGCCTTGTATTTTTTTTTTTTTTAATTTGGAGAGAGAGAGAGAGAGAGAAAGAGACGGTGGAACGAAATGATTTCGCTCGTCTTACGTCGTGGGAGAACAGGCTTTTCGACCGAATATAAATTGCACGGTGGCTATAATGGTGGATTTAATAAAAGTTGCTGGTAATGCAGTTACGTTGGAATCGTAACACGTTGCGCTGGCTTGGTAATACGGATTTCTTTTGTTATTCAATAAGAACGGCGAAAAAGTGGCGCGCAGTAGCTGCGCCGTTATACGCTGGCCGTAAAAGTTTCGCGGCGAACAATGAAACATTTCTATGCTGTTTCTTGCATAGTTTACACCGTATTCCTTTCACGCTGACGAGCCTTTCACCGGGCCAATGTAACGATGAGAAAAAACACAACATTTCAATTGAAACGCACGCCCTATTTCGTAAACGCGTTGCCTGATACGAACAGTCTCAATGGGGTAGGTTTACCGACCTCTATTACTCTAGTTTAATCTCCGTCCGCGGGAACAGAATTTTCGGATTTGTCGTTGCTCGCGGTGGTAAATAGTGTAAGTGCTTAGCGATGTTGAAAGGGGAGAAAGAAGTTGGAGTCGCGTTTCACCGTTTCTGATAAT
Source organism: Xylocopa sonorina (assembly GCF_050948175.1). Lineage (NCBI taxonomy): Eukaryota > Metazoa > Arthropoda > Insecta > Hymenoptera > Apidae > Xylocopa > Xylocopa sonorina. The sequence continues at coordinate 4,809,366 of NC_135197.1, read as the reverse complement.
TAAGACGGGCCGAGGAAGGCCGCGCGTTAAGACGAGGATGACTTAACGAGAAAACTGAATGACTCGACAGCATCTAGAACGAACGTGCTTCAGAAAGGACGGCTTAACGACACCAGCGAAGTATTACGATGAAACGGTTTCCCTCCGTTCCGGTAACTTTGTATAGGTCGCGCCATAACGCGGGGGATGTAACTTTCGAGGCGAAGTTCACGGACAGAATCGCAATAAATTTCGTGGCTGTAGAACAATCGCGAACGGACCAATTATCGTTTATGGTAAATCGATGAAAATTCTATTAATCCCCGCGATCTTCCCCCGGATTTTCGCGTCCCCGCACTTTCTGACGTGCCCAGTAGAGGAGGACCTTGTCTCCCTCCGGTCGCGAAGACACGACGGCCTTAAAGTCTGCACGCGACAATGGCTCCGCAGCGATTTTACGGTGGCCAGCGTATCGATCTCTTCGTCGATAGAAGAGTGCCTGGCTTACGCGTCTGCTTCGTCGTCGATATTTTACGTAACGCGCTTCAATTTAGTGAACTGATTTATCGGCCCGGCGTAGTCCGAGCTTTACATCGATTCACCCTCACCAGCGTGCCAGCTCTACCCTCGTAATAAGCGCGTAAACCTGGAAGCGATTAGCCCTGTTACGCAAGCTATGACGTAACTCGTAACGTAGTAACGTTCTGTTCCAACCCTTTGCCCGCTGGTTCGCCCTTCGCCGCGCCGTTCGCCCATATCGCCCATTCCACCCCTTCAGCACTCTGATCATCTTTCTCTCTCACCTTCGATCTCCGCGCTCGATGGCACGCTTATATTTGCCGTCAAAGTTCAGCTCGCGCCACCAGCGTACCGGCAAAGTAGCAACGGGGCGGGCAACTTCGCGTAAACATATTTAAAGTTTTAAGTGCTCGGTTGACTCGTCCCCGAGTAAGTTACATTTGCCACGCACGAGATGCGCATATCGAATCGCGTTAAACGCGACGCCCTCGCGTTTTTCCTCTTCGGCCCCCAGCTTCGATCGCGGCGCAGACGGCGTTGCCGCGCAGGCGAGTTAATTAAACCGGAGGAAAGAATCGACGCCTGGCGAGAGATCGGTCGTGGCAGTGGCTCCAATTACTAATCGTTAATTAAGAAATTTCCATCCTCTCGCGCTACGCAGAGAAATTAACTGGGAAAGGGTTTCGACGCGCTCCCTTCTGTGATAATAACGATTGCCGCGCGGAGAAGGTGGCGGCCGGCGGCGCGGAGCCTGATGGCTGAGGGCGGCCAGAGGAGAATTGGAGACGCGGCGAATAGGGGAAACGTGCGCGCGTGGTCCCAGCGAAAAGGAGAATTCCTGAACGCGCGCGCTCCTATCGTCAGGAATTTATCAAAGGGCGAACATCGCGAAAACCAACGGCGCGACGAGTCTGCGCTACGCGGACACGCGACGCGGGGACCGCAGGTGGTACGTGCGCCGCGGTATAGACGCGCTGCACTCCTGGGTTATTTGCGTAGGGCAATCAAACCCTCGTGGGAATAAATTTGTAGATCGCGCGGTGAATTAATGTTGAAAACAGCGGTGGCCATCGCGTAGGAATACCAATCTCTTTTTCCCGCCGCTGGAAAATCGATTCGGACCCAATGCTGGAAAATCGAACGGTTGAAAAATTGATAATCGATTTCGATAAAGGGGAATCTATGAATATATACATTTTTTAATTGTCTATTATAAAAAGTACATCTAAAATTGTACTTGTTAATGGTAGCTAAAAAAGAGAAAATAAATCGTATTAGGTCGACGCTGCATCAATTATCCCTTAAGGTTAATGGAAACCCCAAATCATCGATTTAAAGGGATGAATGCCTTGTAAAAACGGATTCCAGATCAGTGCTCCTAATCAACGCTGTAATAACGTCGAATGACACGGTGGGTCCGTTTTTCGTGGAATATAATCCTGATCGAACGGAGATCTCGTTCCCTTGGGATTACACCGTACCGTAATGAACGAAATAAATTACAGTTCGAGTCGAATCCCTGCTACTTAACCGGAACCGCGCGGAAGACCCTGGTCCCGCGATGGAGGACGGTTCCCGGATAATATGGATGGGCCGTGAAATCTGTCGGTGTCGTATTATTGACAAATTTACATTTCTTTACCGGCTGTTCGGGAAGAGAATCAAGGATAGCCGGCGAAGCGGCGTGACGGATGTCGATCATCCATCAGGATCAACCACCCAATCATATTGATGGAGAAATGAATCGCGCTCGCTGCGCCATTGTCGACGGAAATGTGAATTCCCCTTTCAGCTTGTCAGAGACTTTTTGCGCTTGATATATCGTCAACCGGGTGAGCCCCTGGAATGCTCCGGCGGATAAGAAGCCCCGAGAAAAACATAAGTAACGCGATCAACCCCTTTCCAACGATATTTATAGCTGAACGAACGGGGTAGGAATGGTCGTGACTGGCTCGCGTTTTCGAAATCTTCGCCGCTCCAAAATATGGAATGTCGTTCATTGTTTTGTAGTAACCCGTTACCGCTGCGATCTAATCGTCGAATCGGTCGAGAGAAACATTTGCATTCTCTCGTGTTTCTGTTACGAGCGGTGCTTAATCGCTCTCCGGCTGATTGATCTAACCTAATTGCTTCTCGCGTGCTACCGATACCGATCGAAGTCGTTTGTAAAAAAAAGAGAAGAGAAGCTTGGGCCGTACGCGTTCGTTTGAAAGCAGCCACAAATTTTCTTCGATGGTATTCGAGGTCGTATCGATTGGCAGGTTTCACGGTAAAATTGGGGCGCGTGTTCGAGCGGCAAAACCTTAGGATGGATCGCGAAACGTTTGCGTGGCAGGCGTCGTTTTTGCCGCCCTGGGGGAAGAGCCGCGCCTCCTATTTATCGTCGTCGCGGGTCGGCTTTAAAAGCTGGCTAACTCACGACTCGGTAACGGCTACGTGTAACCCGTTGACGACTTAATCTGCACGATCTACTTCTCGCGATGAAGAGGCGCGGCGCGGGGCCGCGTAAGACGCGGCACGACAGCGCGATAATTAAGACGATGGATGGAAGAGGGGCCGTACAATGGACGATATAGTCTCAGCGCGGATAAGAAACCTGCATCGTTTATTAATCGCGACTCGGCTCGAGTACCATCAACGAAGCAAATTCCCGTTGCAGCTGCGCGTGCTACGTTCATTTAACGTAGCGCATTCCGGTGCAACCCGTGCGCTACGCTTTCTCTTTTATCATCGTCGCGTATATATATATATATATATATATATATATATATATATATATATATATATATATGTACGTCGATCGCGGCGTCGAATTCTCTATTCTAGAAATCGGTTAAGCGGCAGAGTCTGGCGGTGGAATCTGGCCGGCACACCCGGGCTGAGATTGATTCCCTATCTAAATACAAATCGAAAATAAGGAATGCAATTCCTTTCGCGGGAGGTTCAGATATCGGGAAAATTGAATCCAGATATTTATGAGGCTCGCGTATGATATCCTAATGTTGCCGGATCTGTTCCCGCTGGATTTTATTGCGGGAAGTTATCGTTGTTATACCATTTTGCGAAAAGGATCGTACTGTTTCTGCGTTTCGAAGGGGCGGAGCAGAAGGCGAGGGGGTGGCGAGTCTAGTTGAAAGCCTTGGCTGAATCAGCGGCGGGCTCGTAGCTAAAATATGATATTCTCGCGGGTTCTCGTTTCGAATGCCGGTCGCGCGGAAATTCACGAGAAATCCGCGGTCCCCCGCATCGATGCGGAGGGGCTCGAAATTTCGATTGTGGTCATCCAACTCGACGTCCAATGCATATCACCTCGGCTATCGTTGATTCGCGATGGACACGCCGGGCCTGTGAGCGTGTTTCACGCGCGGAAAGTGGTTTCGGCCGCGCGTGCACAAACAACGCTGCGCGGCACCATCGCGGGTTTTCATGCGATTGTTTTCAAAATTCCTACCTGGCGAAAGTAGTATGCGTTCGCAGCGACTTCCACGCGATGGAATCCATTGTATGCATCGAGCGGCGCGACCGTGGCGGGTATCGAGCCGTTAAGCATTGTCAAGTTCGATGGAGATACCGATAGAATTTGTACAGAGTACAGCGCGACGAAATTTATTCGCCAAACGAGATTAGTCGACGATACTTTTCACTTTCCACCTATTACGCTCAACGAGGTGTAATAGTTTCACAAAACAGGGTGCGCCAGCTGTAGACTGCACCCCTGCAATTAACGGGTCTCGTTGTAAGTACGGAAAGAGGTCGATGAAACGCGTACAGAATTTCTGCTTCGTGTCATCGATCGAGTAGAATTCCTGACGAACAACATCAAAGATCGTTATCAGAGAAACACGATAGCCCGTGTACGTACGCTTTCCCACTTTTCCCTCTGTGACGCGTACGCGACAGTCGAAAGGGGGTGCAACGCGGTGGAAGTATCGCGCGTGGATTAAGCAAACATATAAAGCAGAATTAATGAGGACTCGTACGTGGCGTGGTATGCCGTGGTGCACTCGTAAGTCGCGCGACTTGAATAATGGATGGGCTGACAAGACAGCTCCGACGATATACCCGACAATAGGCTTTTCCCCCGTTCACCACGATTCACCCTCCGCGTTTCTTCCTTCCTTCCTCTCATCCGTCACGTTTCATCGTGATTCGGAATCTCCTTCCAGGGTATATCGGGGACATCGTGCGCGGCCACGTGAGACCAGACAGGGCAAGGAGAACGGCCGGCATCGCAATAAATAACCGGCTGAAAAACCGCGCGGTATCGCGCGCAGTTCTGAACCGGTACCGAGTAGGCTCGTTGTCGGCGTGTCCGCCGTGTCGTGCCGCGCGTACTTACCCGATGTATCAACCCATCACGGAATGCTGTACGTGTAAATGTGTCGCGTCGAGTATCAACGACCTCGCATCAATCAATTGGAAGCGGTCGGCTGGTTTCGACTCGATGCCGTTCGGTGTTCGCCGAACGTTGCTGGGAAATTTAAGGGATGATTCCAAGGGGTCGGGATTGAAACAGGACGGGAATGAAAGGGTAACGAAATTTTCTGTCGATGGGTTCGTTTCGATTTGGAACGACTTTACAAGCGCGCTAAGTATGCGAGCCGCAGTGGTAAGAGTCAATCGCGAGCACGGCATTCGCGTTCGACCATATAGGATTTTCGTCACGCGTCGCGTTGGCAATGAACTTTTATTATTATCGCGTGCTCTTCGAGTATTTTTCAGCGTCTCTTTCTCTCTCTCTCTTTCTCGATAATAAAACTTTAAACGGAATTTCGTTATTTTCGATTTTCGCTTTATTTTGGACCGCGGAGTCGATCCACGAATTTTCTACGAACGAACGTTTCCTTGGAGGGAAAATAAATAAATTCGACGACGTGCACGCGCAGGTGTATATACGTACACGTGCGCGTACACACGCCCCTTCCGGTTCTCTTCTTTTGCTCGGGGAAGCTGGCAAGGGGAAGCTGTTTCTCGCGAAAATCCGAAGAACAGGAGGAAACGGCGGTTTAGGGGGATAAGCAACCGGATATCGGAAATATCGAATTCCGTAAATTCACCTTAATGGGCATCCCGTGTTCAGGCCTGAAAAGTAGACTGCTGGCGGACGAACAGTCGAGTGGGTAGATGAAGTAACGGATAGTGTCTTGAAGTTATTTAATTAAAGAAGGGGTGTGGGAGAAAGGATAGCGTGGAAGAAAGGCTCTGTGGCGTTGCTGTATCCGGTATACAGTCTACAGAGAAAGAGAGGAGGCGGAGGAAGAAGCAGAAGAAAAAGAAGAAGAAGAGGAAAGTATAGGAACGCTATAATGCTAGACAGCTTCTCGTTTTAGCTAGCTAACCGTAATGATAAATGAGATACGAATCATTAATTAGCGGGCTACCCTTCAACGGTGTCCCGTGATGACTTTTATAACGTTGACGCGTGTCATCTGAAACATTTAGACAGCGTCGCGAACGTATTTCGCCGTGTTGATTGAAATTAATAGTAATTAACTCTTGATTATACGTGATGACGTGGGACGTGTACGAGCGAGTTACGCGCCGCGAGGGAAGCATTAAATTTCCCTGGTGCCACGTTGGTACGATCGCGTAGCCGAGTAAAAATATTAAAGCTCCCAGCGAAAATCTGTAAATAAATGGCCCCGATGAGGGTCCTGGCGCATCGTTTTTGCAATTAAACCCGCGGATAGAGTTCGCGGATCGTTTCTCTTCGTTGCGAGAACTCTTCCATGCTCTTTCTTCCCTTGATTGGAAAACATCAATTGACACGGGACGTTAACCATACAGAGGGAAAGAAAGGTAGGTCGGGATCAAAGGATCGTTGGTCGTTGAAATTTCGAGCCAGATGGTTTTCAATTCATTTATTATCCCTCCGGGGGGAACATCTAGGTTCACCTTGTATATATGTATATATGTCGTACACGTACATCGAATACGTTCAATTACTTCCTTTGTTTTCTTTACTATCGACTGCTTTGATTCCGTTCTTTGTCTTTTCTTTCTGTTCTGGATATTGGCCGCCGTGACAGCGGAGGGAACGGCGAGGAAAATTCTTATCTTAGGCACCGTGGCTCCGCTGGAACCTCTCCAAAAGGTTATAACACAAACAATTTCGGAGAAAACTTTTCTTAAATCACGTACGATATTGCGGGCGCTGCTTTGTTCGCGGCTTCGCTGGTGGGCTATAGACACGGGCGGCACGGGGGGTTGAAACGGGACGGAGGGAAAGAAAAACCACGACGGAAGATAGGTCAAACGAAACGGACACGGCCCCCGTACGTTCCACTTATTCCCCAGAAAATACGATCTAAACGATGCGTGATATTAATCCCTCTTCGATCTTCCCGATCCCCACACCCCTCTCTCTCTCTCTCGCCACGTTCCATCGTCCCCGTTTTCTTCTATACCCACACGTATGCGTTCGCGGACGTTGCATCGAGCGCAAAAATTCTTTATCATCCGCGTACCAGATTTCCTGTCCAAACGGAACCATCGCTGATGAATACACCGTCGATCAAAGATTGATACTGGGAAAAGGGCAAATCGTGAGGAGAAAAAAAATGCTCGTCTATACGGAATAACTCGTGTGGCGCGTATGCGCGCTCGAGGACGCACACGTCGATGTCTGAGACAGAGAGAAAGAATAGGCGACTGGTATCGAATTTTGCGGGAGATCCACCGATATCAAAATCGCCGCTTGAAATGTTCCGCACGTGTTCACCGAGACTGGAAGAATCCCGAAGGAAGCTGTCTCGTTGCGTCCTCGCCCCGCCTTATCACGTGCATGCGATCGATCCAGTTCGTCTTCGGGTTTCCCTCATTTATATTCCGCTCGTCCGACACAGCTTTCGACTCGCCCAGCCGGGGGAAAGGAGGCTACGGGTAATCCTGTTGCAGCGATAAAGTTTCGCGTAACGATTTGACGTTCGCTTTGTAAGTACACCTGTCGCGGTACCGTAACCGCGTCTACCTACCCTCGAAGCGGCTGCGGGGGCGAGGATGGAACGCGCTCGCCAGCCCATTCGCGGTGCTGTTTTTCCGCGTTCGATCGCGTAACCCAGTTATCGTCGTTACAGAATCGAGACTAGTCGACTCTGCCCTTCTTTTGCACCCCCCGGCGCAAGTTCCGCTCGCTGGACCAGGATTCGCTTCGCTTTTTGCCCCCGACGAGCCGTGCTTGTCGATGCGTTTTGTCGAGATCGGGAACATGTTGCGGAGAGATTGATTATTCGAATACCGGGCGGACGTGACTCACAGCACGTCGCTGCATGGATTCGTGTTAATCCGCGGTATTTTTTTCTAGATTAGTTACGATCTGACGGTCTCTAACGATCCGTAACAATGATTTCTCTCTTTCTCTTTTATTTGAAATATAAACACAGCTTATAACTCGAGTACAATTCGACGCTATCTACATAGAACAGAAGGTATCGTTATGATGTGTAGCTTTTACTGCTTTGTCCGTACATTTTGTAGCGTTCCACGTATATGAGTTTCACACGAACATACACAGACCACTGCAGTCTAATCAGTATCCGTCGAATTTAAACGAAACAATTTCCACGGAGGACACCGCGACGATCGTCGCCCTTCATTTACTCGGAACGATCCCTCGCCGGAAATTCGCCACTGAACCCAGCGAACGGAAACCATCGCCAGCTGACGCTATGAATTGTTCTTTAGGACGGGCCGGAGTTGTTACGACGAGATTTGGGCTGCGCAACCCGCATGGAAGGCGAGCCGTACGTGTATCGAGGGATTAAATTTTCGCTTAACGATTTAGTATCGCGCGCAATGCACACTCGGACAGTTCCAAATTCCGGGTGTCCTGGGATGCTTATGAAAAGCCCGCGCGCTCCTGCATACTCATTAGCATCGATATCCATGGTCGTGCTTCGTTTCAAGCGTCGATTTCATTTTTTATACGAGCCTCGTTTCCTTCGAAATAGCTCGTGAATTTTATTTCACTCGCGATTGCCTTCGTTAATTCGAAGATGAGCAAGTTTGGACCAATTAACGAATGTCATGACACTGTCAAACATATTGCCTTCGCACTTCACTGCCACGCAACTCTATTTGCAGGCGATCTGCAAGGTTTCACAAAGTGTTTTTGAAAAAAGAAATTTCCTTATTCGTTTCAAGCTGAATTACGAATAATTGGCAGGCGCGTAACTGATCGCGATGGAACAGTGGATATTGAAAAAAGTTACGCAACGAAGTCAGATCCGATCGATATCGAACGCAGGGATTCAAGTCCGTTCTCCCGTTGCGTAACATATTCCATCTGTTACGAGGATTCGTGCAGTAGAATGGACTCCGCAGTAACTTGTGTCTGCCGCAGATGTTTTTCTTCCAAGCCAGATCCCGCGTCGCGAGCCTGACAGTACCGCGTTAACCCGTGTTTACCCCACGTGCTGTACCACGGGCGAAATTTCTTTTTTCGTACAACGGCACGCAGAATCAAACGAGGAGGGAGCGGTCGTTGGCCACTAAGGAGTTTACCAAGCAAACCAACCCTTCGTCGCGTCAGCGCGATTAGCTCGAACGAGTTCCTTCGATCTGTACGTCTTCGTTCCCGCGACGGGGGGTAGTTTCACCCTCGCCGCTCGTTTCCTGGTCGTTTCGCCCGGTCGTTCTGTCGCCCTCCTTTTTTTTTTAATTCCTTGCATCGCCTCTCGTTCGGTTCCATTTCGCGTGACAGTTAACTCCGCGCTGGCCAGTGTGTACAGGTGTGTTCATTCGTGTTGCTTCTGGCCAAGTCGATTCGGCCAGGCTATCGTCACGCTCGGGGAAACACCCCCGCGTACGCGTCACGGGAATTTCGAATGAATTTTCGTATATCCGGGGACACACGCGAGCCATCGCGCGTGAACCAGTGTGCACGAGGATGGTGTTGCCAGCGTTTGTTGTCCGGGTCACGTGGAACGTACGCGAAATTGCTGAACACAGCCGGCGGACGATCGTTACTTTCCGCGCGGCTACGTAAAACACGGCTGCTTTGCACGACGCCGCCTCGTAACGGTCCCGGATACTGGGCGTTAAAAAATACTTGGAGCTCGCCGAGGAGGTTCGCGCGCGGTGAAAACGATCGGTTCGCCGCTTCGCGTGGACGTAATTTAGAAAATTGTTTCCGTTGGACGGTCCCTGGCCCGTGGAGGGTTGATTACGCGGCACGGATGCAACGGTTAAGCGAGCCTTTGCTTTGTAGGGTTGTTTGACGTTTCATAGGCGGTAGGGCGGCGCGATGGTTAAGCGAGTTTTCAGGGTGCAAATTGCATTCATTGTTTACCGTGAAGATTGTTTCATGCGTCGCAGACGAGATAGTTAAGTGCGCTTTCACTCTGCCACGGTCGTGTAAAGGTTGTTTTGTTCGCTCCACATCGTAAAGGATCGTTTGTCGGCTAGTGCACAATGGTTAGGCGAGTTTTCGCTGCGAGGTTTATCGATAAACACGATGGTTATGGTCAGTCTCTCCGTGTACGCGCTTGTATCGTAGAAATCGACGAGTGTATAACGGCTAATAATTTTCTGCACTCGCTCGCCATCGTTTCAGTGATGGCCCTTGGTATTTTTGATTTACTTTACTTGTATTATTCATCGAGAGCATTGTTGCGGCACGGAATTGCTTCCTTGGCGATAAATTCAAGTTTTTGCCTTCGTCGATACCGATATAGTGATAAATCGGTGGCGGGTATCCTAGACTCTGCCCGGGGGTGATAATGGTAGATACGGGGTGACGAATGGCGTCGCGCTCGAAGGGAACTTTCAATTATCGTGTCGGAGAATTAGAAAATTGAAACGTTGGACGCCGTTACGTATCGAATTCGAACGAGGCGATAAAATAAGCCGTCCGGTTGGGATGGTCGGGTGATTCAGTTCCCACGAACGACTGATTACCCAACTTGGCATGGAATTAATTTCACCGCGAACGGTACGTCGTTTAACCGTCTCGTACTATTTACTCTCTGGCCCTGCCGTTTGAACGATATTTTAAAAAAAGATCGCGGTTGGTTTATAATGTTATTACACGCCGTGGGAGGAGAATTGATTTTACGACAATGTAAACAGGTCAGCATCGGGGCGGCGCTGCGTTTGACGTTGTTCGCGAACATAGAAATCTCGCCGATGCAAGATAAATAATCGCGAAAGTTCAAACGTTTGCGCGAATGTTGTCTCTAGGTCGAATCGAATAACAGACAGAATGAGATATTAATTCTCTCTCAGGCTGCGTTTTTCGATATCGTTCCCCTTTGACACCGGTGCACGCCTGACTCGATCTCGTTCATCGAGCATTCCGTTGCAGCCGAACGTTAAATCCGAAGGGGATTGTGTTCCCCTTTTTTTACCCGTTCCTGCTCGCGAGCTGCGTCAAATGGCGAACCGAGCTCCGCGTACGACGTTGCAGACACCGTGACACTTTTAGACACACGCAGACCCAGTTTCTGCTGGCACGGAATTTTATTATTAATAACGGAATAACAGTTCACGGAACGAATGATTAATTCGCGTACACGTATCGGTGGTTGGCATGAAAAAGTTATTTCGTTGACGACATTCGCGGAAAGGCAGGGTTCTCGCAATAAACACAGCGCGTTGGATGAACGCTGTGTCCACCAGGCTCGATAAATAATCGTTAACTCGAATGAATTGTTTCGTTGAAAAGATTTTACCGGATGGTGGCTCGGAGCAAGCACCAGCGAACCACCCGCGCCGTCGTCCTCCGTCGGCGATAAATAATTATTACGTAAGCGAACAAGCTCGTTATCTAGATAGCAGCCGCGTGAAGAGACTGCTCGAACAATTATCTTAGATAAACATTTGCCATAAATTATTCGAATAATGGCCAGCTCCGAAGCCACTCGTAACGTCGTCATTAAATGCAACGAGGTAAAAGAACCAAGGGGATAACGGAGGGCGTGTAGCATCGCATAGAAACGATCCATTTAGATAATCTATACACACATACGCGCGCGTCGCTACGTGTGCGGGGTCTGTGCCAACAGCTTGCAGCAATCGCTTCATTTTTTCCTTTTCCACGTCTTTTTTCTTTTGCTTTTCCACGCTTTTCCATTCGCTCTCACCTCTCACCTCCTATCGTCCTTTTCGTAGCTGCATTTTCGAAAGGGGAGTGCCGCCTCGTGTATGCATATATACGCGTATTACAATAAAAATAGTCCCGTGGATGTTTCCGGGATTCACTCAACGGGCAGAACTGGGAGAAAATCGGTCGCGCTGTAAATTACAGTCGATTCGATACCGCCCCTCTTTTTCTATCTTCCCGCGCGTCGACTCGCAAATTCGCGAACGATCGCGGTTAAACAAATTTGTCGTGAAACGGATTACACTGTAATTACAACCGAAACACACTTAACTAGCGGCGACTGTTTAAACGGATCGATCCATTGTTTCGTTCTCTGTTCCCTCTTTTATTTTTTTTAATGGTCCCCGATATTGCTTCCATATGCATCGATCCGTTTCGCAGAGATACGGTCTTACGAAATGATTGCAAATTTCCTGTCACACTCGACGAATTAAGAGTGATAGCAGGAATTGGAACGCGTCGCGCGCGATGTTTGCAGCCGATGAATAGATTATTTCTGTAATGGTTGATGTAATTAGGCGATCGTTTACGCAAACTACCCTTCATCTCTCTTGACATTAGAGATGCAAGATCTCTATTACGGACGAACCAGTTTCTATTTAAAATCCAGAGTGTTATACAAATATATATATATATATACTGCAAATTATTGCAATTAGTCTAAACAAGTTCCTAACGCTCCATTCAACTAGAAATATTATTTCCAACGGAATTCAACTTCTAATACGCAACGAACGGATACCCATTCCTTCTATATACACGCTAATAACGTTATAAACGATATTCGAGGGAAAATAATGTTTTCCTTGGTAGATGGTAGTGTTTAAAGAAGGAAGGAAAAATAGAGGGTATCGGGGATGAAACTAGCTGAAGCGAACGTTGGGTCGTTGGTAAGGGTTGCTCCCGGTCGTTCGTCCTAGAGCAAAGACGAGGTTAAGTTAGGTGTGATCTCTTATCGCCGGCGTGGAGTAGCGAGTCTACCCACGTCCCTCTTATCTTTCTCGGTTCCCGGTTCCATCCCTGTTGAACTTACAACCCGACCCATACATACGTGCGATACATATTGTCGTTCGGATCTAAGAAGCTGCCAGCGAGCTTGCACTCGGCCATAGAACCGGCAACCATCGACTGTCCTCGTATATGCCCCTCGATGGTGAGGGTTGGACCGTTCTCCCTTGCCAGTTCCGCTATCGAATAGCCGGCTTTTATGACTTCTCCGGGGCCGCGCCATTCGCCGAGCAACCCCGTTAAGGGTCTCACGTAAAGACACTGCTTTATTATATAACAATAACTTTGCGATTACTCCGTCGCTGCTTGTCGCTTTCGCGATGAATACTCTCCGCTCGATCGTCCTTACGCGCGATACTATGTAAGAGTCGTTCGCCGTTGAAACGATCGGTTATGTCGCGCGTATGAAAGGACTCGAGCCACTCTTGAGATTTGTGCCGCGATATATGAAACGCGAGACGTTATCCGGGTGAATTTTAACGCGCGTTTCACTGGCTTCGCTTCAGTGCTGGTCTCAGGCTCGCGCTTCTTTCATGGATCTCTCGAGTAATTTTCTAATAGCCAATAGACTCTACAAGTTTCTTTCTTCCCACGATCGTATCGATGCGCGCAATCGCAACGAAAGGAACGCGCCGCAGCAATAATTCACCGAGCGTAATTAACGTTTCCCATCTCCGTTAGAAGTGAATGACGCGAACGCAACAACGACAAACAGCAACAATGTAGGTTGGTCCACTTGCCGCTGACGTCGACGAATCCCCGGTAATCGGAAGCCAGAATGGAGGGCAGGTCCTCGTCAAAGTGGCTGGGATTTAACGCGCGATAATGACCATAGCTTGGAATGTAATTTCGCCAAGTGTTCCATTTTGCAATCGGGATAACGGTTGCAGGTAACGCTTATTCTCCCCTCTGATGGTCCCACGGGTTTCCTTTCGTCCGGGAATTCGAGAATTTATGACCGCGCTCGTTAATCTATCCCGGCCGCTGAACTTCTGACGAGCCTTCGTCGCTACTGTAAGCAGAATTAAGAGCCAGTGAAATTCCTACGGTCCTCCCTCTCCCTTCGTCGTCGCAAAAAGAATATTCGCGTTACCAGCTCGCTTCGTTACACAAACTGCCAGGCGGAAGGCCGTGCTCGGTTTTTCGCGATCCGCCATGCGAAGTGGCAGGAAGGGGCGGAGTGTCGGTGAGGGTTGAAAATGTGCGCGCGATCCCTGAACCAGGATACGGTTTCTATACCACTTCGAAAAACTCAGTCAGCCGGACGAGCCGAGAAGCGAAAGTTTTCGAACTCTCGATGCGTTCGAGTGCCGTGGAGGCAACGAACGAGATTGAAATACCCCTCGTTTCTGTCTCCTATTCCCAAACCCGGAACCACGTCCCTCCATCTTTTTCTCCGTTTCTTATTCTTCTTCTTCTTCCGCTTCTTCCTCTTTCTCGCGACTCTTGGCGAATGTCTTTCTTCCGTCCCGCCGCTTTCTTTCGTCTCACCGGCCTCGCTCGTTGGACTCGCGCCGCTTTTATCCCGAGCCCGTGCACGAGGCTCCACGTTCGATTTGTAATTCAGCGAGTCGCGAGGGCCGCTGGCACGCGGAGTGTAGAGTTGACGTTGCGTTCGGAAAGTACCGTAGATAAAGTTTGAATGCGAAAGTTACGGGCCCGCTTATACAGCCGAAGCGGCGAAGGTCGTCGAGGGGGATGCTCGGGGGTGGCGCGAAGGAGATATAAGAACGGGGCGCGTGATGGGGATCTGGCTTCGATAGGGGGCTGTAAGTACGTTAACTTTGCCGTTTATGTTCGACGAACGAGAAACACCGGGGATTCCAGTGAGAAAAGTCAGCTGGAGCAGCTAGCGCCTCTTCCGCCCTCCCACTTGAACGCGAGTTCTTTTACGATTTTCTTCTGGACGAGTTTCAAACGCGGATTTTGGTCGTTACATATCGTATACCGGTAAAAGACGTTAAGTCAACGTGTAGCTATGGTTTCTCAGAAATTCTGTATCAAACTTTTGCCCAGCCACGCCGAGGGAACGGATACTTTTATCTCTTCGTATACTGTTACTCGAAATTATGCGCCCAATCATTGGGAATAATTATCGAACGTTGAGTTTCACGTTTGGAATCGAACTGTTTTTTGTATTACAAAATTCGTTCATGGAATAACCTATCATTCGACGTGATATACAGTGGCATATGACGTGGAAGAATGTGTCCTTCGTTTGAAGATATCGTCAAATCTGTCTGCGATATTTCTACAGAAGGAAATCTCGTATTTCCTTCTGTAGCTTGATGGTCCTGTCAGAGATACCATCGTTGTCGTTTTATCGTTCTATTACATATTTTCTTTAATTTATTCGATGACTGCTATTATTTAATAAATGTTCGAACGGATCATCCATAAATTCCATCTGACTATAGCCAACACATTTGGAAACGTCTGGCAACTGTACCAATCCAGACGAGAGCTCGCGCGCCTCACTTTCTTCTCCCCTATCGCACGCCGCCCTTCCTTCCGCAGGCTGTCAGATGCCAAAGTGAAAATTCCTCGGCTCAAAAATAGCGGATGATTCGCGACCGTGTCATAAACCTAGCCAAGTGTAAGCTCTAGCGTCTTCTGTCCCATAAATCCGTTCATATTCCTTCTCCAGTTATTCCGTTGAAACTGCATTCGCAAAATATTACTTTTTCCCCCCCTCGTCGTTCGTCGCCCTTTATTCCTGGGAAAATTCGCGCAAGCGTGCCGAAAGAGCCCGTCGATTCGTCTCGCCGTTCCAGTTTCCAGCGGCGAGTCGCGAACAACCGGCTAACTCGGGGCAATTTTCATCCGCGAGGAACGTCGAGGCGCAAGGGCGATCCGGTTCTCGCCCGTGAACCGCTGTTAATTATTTAAAAAACGAGACTCATTAAAATACGCGGCCGCTTCAGCTTACAGGCGAGGATTCATCGATCCAGAGGGGCTCGCCTCGAGTGGCTGCCACGGGCGGGCAAGTTTCGCGGTAATTTTCGAATATTTCTGGAAATTAATTTCCCCGTCGGGGTAGGGGGAAAGCGAGGCAGGCACAAGGGGGTGAGACTCGCGAGGTGTTCGCTGCTGCGTTCGAAAGTTCTTCACGCGTCCTCCGTTTATCGCGTAATCCACTCGCGAGAACAGATTTATTTCCGCCGTTTCGAGCGTACGGTGTGCAATTACGTTCCGGACTAACGAGGGGACGCTTTTTGTTTCAGGGTTGCGGCAACGGTCTGGTCCCACTGATACACCAAGGACTGGCGGTGAGTTTCGCTCGATCGTTCGCAAATAGCACAATAACTTTTACACCGCTCTTTGAATACGATAAAAATTGCCAACGGCCACGAATTGATTTCTCGCCCTAGAAAAACGTACCGCGTCGCGAACAGCAACGATTCGAGGGCAGTCGAAAAATGTAGGCAGTCTGGTCCATGGCACGTTTCACGGAGCCTGGTAGGGTGACGTTGGGCGGGGGGTTTAGGTGAACGGGGCAATAATTCGATTGCCCGTAAACGAGTAATCAAAGTTGAATTCGAAACGGAAAATTGGGACGCGGCGTGCCTTTAAACGGATTCATAGCACGCTGGAAGAGCCGTGGCGCCGGTTTAAACGTTAATTTTCCGAATAATATCCATGGTCCGTTCGCGCTCGTTGCACGGCGCTCATTAGCGTAATTGACGTAAGCCTCTCGATTAACGAGGGCATTTTGTAGCTGGCCGAGACACGGAAAAATGAACGGACCGCCGATAAATTCCCGGCAGAGGGATGCCAGTGAAATAAAGATGTTAAAGCACGACTGTCAGCCTCATAAATCGTTGACTCGTTTCCCTGGGACCGATACTTTTAACGGCGCTCGGATACAGCCAGCCAGCTGTGCGTCGTGTAACGAAATTTCCTATGGTTTACGATTCTCTAAATTCGACGTTTCAACCCCCGTTCTCTCGTGCTTCTGTCCCTCCATTGATTCTCGAGAAACGTGCTAAACAACGCGCACTACGTGCGATAGCCGGGCGGTATTTCCGCGCGCATTCGAAACACCGACCGACGGATCGCACGAAAGTATTCGCTCGGCACGAATGAAAACGAAGACAATTGCTTTTTTTTTCTTTTCTCACGCGAGAACGATCCGACGTTGCACGAGTGTGTCCACGCATACGCGACGAGCAACGAGGCGCGAAAAATTCGCCCTCTGTGCGCGTGTGTATCGCGAATTTCGAGCATTATATTCCTATCGGGGCATTGTTGCGAATATAGGTCGCGTGTATTTTCGACGGTAAATGCTTTACTCGAATTGAATTTTATCGTAGGTTTCAATATAAAAAGAATGTTGAGAGTCGACGGGCGAGT
Organism: Xylocopa sonorina; assembly: GCF_050948175.1. NCBI lineage: Eukaryota > Metazoa > Arthropoda > Insecta > Hymenoptera > Apidae > Xylocopa > Xylocopa sonorina. The sequence continues at coordinate 4,792,406 of NC_135197.1, read as the reverse complement.
TTCAATAAAAAAGGAACTCTGTTCTGCCTCGACTAATATTAAGCGATAAAATGGAGTTTTATTAGCGAAGAAAGAAAAAAAATTCGCTAATTTTTAAGCTTCGAGAATTCGAAATCAAATACACGTTATCGCGCGAATTGAAATGTTCCCCGACCAGCGTCGAACTCGACCAGCGTATCGAGCAAGCAGCTGTTTCGATCCGTTTTTCCTGGGCAAATTTTCGCCAGGAACGGATCACGAAATAATGTATTCCGTTAGACGCAGTTGCGGTAAAGTCTTTGACCGGCGATACGGCGGTGATTTTCATCGTGAAAGTTCGCCGCTGGCTACCGCGCGAGTCATTCGCGAATTCTTTCTCTTCCGTGTTCACGGAAAGCCGAGGAAGAACGGACGGTGAATTCGAACGTCGACTTTCATCCCCTTGAATTCGTGGCCATCGAGGAGGATCGTACTAATTGAAGATTCCATCCGAGGGAGGGTAGAAAGGCGTAGAAACACAGAGACAGCTGGAAGAGGTTTAATGGGGAGGCAACGAAAGTTCGATCCGGTCCGTCGATGGGCGGCTCCAGCGGTGTCGATGAAAATAAATCTCTGTGTACAGAGAACCGCAAGTCCAGGGGAACTTGCTCCTGTGTGCTGACGTGACAATCTCCCGTACGTAATTCGTCGGATACCCTCTAAATTTGGGGCAGAGGAAGTTTCGCGTTACAAACGGAAGCGTAAATTAGCTGCGATGATCGACGTTGAATCGTGGCTTATATACACTTCGATCTGAATTCAGGATGCGTTTTCGCGTACATAATCGGTGCTTATATCGCAGTGCGAACTATGCAAAAATATTTACGAAAAACTGTCGAAATGGTAGTGATCGGTGGATGAAATAGGAGCTACACCGGCCAATCGTCGAAATCGAGCGGGGAAAACACGGTGAACGATGAAACTCTACCCCAAAACGGCGACGATGGTGTAGCAAGCGTTGACGGCGGGCATTCAAAAGTTGTTATTTACCGTAAAACTGAACGGGACGAGGAGCTACAGGCTTCCGTTTAATTATGAACCAGACGATGGTAACGCAGGATTGCTCGAAGTATTTTTGCAGGCACCAGTTGGTATTTATTTATCCGGCCGCGGAGGGTGGGCCAGCGAGCTAAGCTAGTTAGCAGTTTTTCGTTCGAGATGATCTGTGTATACGTACTTGTCAAAGAAAGAAGATCAACAATGAGACCCGGATGCCAGCGCTCTCGTTCGTAGCGCAGTAAACACTGGCTCGAGTTTGAAACTGGTCCCCGGAGCGCGGCCACCAACCCTCGGTAGAATCGTCGTCCATGCACAGACGCGTGAAACAGCGCCAAGCTAATCCGCTCGCGACATCCAGCTAGCAATTAAACTCGAATGATACCCGCTCGCGCGGCGAAAGTTTAAATTATCTTTTCACGCGCTCGAGACGGTCCCGTCTGTTCCGATGCCGCGGCGTATCGGGGCCAGCTTTCATCTTCGCGACGCTTATGGCGCGCGGCTCCACCGTTCTTCCTCGTTATACGAATTTCGCGCAGCTGTTGACACGAGAGAACCGAACGTCGTTCGAAACTGCACGGTCACAAAGAGCGGAGGGGCGGAGAAAATGAAATAGCGAGGATCGGGAGAGCGGAAACCCCGGATGCATCCGTAGGGGTGGTTAACGTTTGAATTTGACGCTCGTATCTAATTCTGTTTAGCGCGTTGATCGAGACTCGCGGACCTGGCGTGTCGTACGGGAAAGTTTAAATTATCCTGTCCGCCGAGAGGAAGCATCCGCGCCCCGTCTCCCCTCTGGAGAAACGACGCGGATTGGTCGAGACTGATTAGTTGGCCGGTACCCCGGCTCGTTTTATCCACTCTTCCCAACTGTCCTCTTTTCCACGATTTGCTAACTATCGCCGTTTCCACGGGCCAGGTGTTGCGATCACCACTTCCATTTCGAGTGGCTAACCGAAAACAGCGAATAGCCTGGCGAAGAAGGGTGGACGGGGGGTGGGTCGTTATACTCGGGTCCAATCTTCGGTTCACCCTCGAACGTCCTCTTACTACCGTCCCGGTTCGCTCTTCGAGCTCTCCTTTTCTTTTACAGTTTACAGATTTACTTTTACTCGATGGACTTTGTTCCCTAACCTTCCACCCCTGCAGTCTTACCGCGGTCCCCGGTTTTACCCGCTATTGGTTGGCATCCACTGTTTAATCAGACTCCTCTTGATGAACCGGTTGCGTCTGCTCCTGGAGATCTGTATCAATTTCCGTAATGAGTCCCTTCGAGGCAGAGAACTGCTTTATAGATATTCTCGGCGAATGGCCTGCGGGGACAATGCGTTCAGTTTAATTAATTCGACGCGCGAGACCGCGCAGACCTCCCCTACCTCTTCATCCACCCGTCGTTCTCACCTTCTCCCTTGCGTGCTGTCTTTGGTATCGCGTCGCTCGCCCGCCTAGAATAGTTCGGTTATTTATTGAATCGTTTCCCGCTGTGATTCATTAATTTCGGGGCACGGCGCGATCACGAGCGCTGGATGCGAGTCGTCTCGCGGGTGTTTATTTTTACCATATATACACGCAGTCAGCGGTGAATTTGTTCGACTGTCATTGCATAGAGGAACAGGATATCTCGGAAATGGCAAGAAAATTGCATTCGCATCGGAAGGCACGTCATAATGTATACGCGATCGACTCGCGGCACTCGCGGGCCGTGGCACCTTTTAACGTCAGCTCGAAAAACCGTCCACGATTGAAATCGGTGGCGGGGATGATAGTGAACGGCACGGAGCGAAAACGAAACGAAATGGAAACGAATTTAACTGTTCGCTCGGGGTGTTGGTTGACTGTTGACGCCAGCGGCTACTACGATTTCTCGTCTCTTAAAACGGGGCTAAAGGCCAGAGTAGAGAAGTAGCGACGCGAACTCATTAGCTCGTGTCGTTGTATCAACGATCGGGAATAGAAGCTGACAACGGTGTCCGCGGTGTTCCTGTCCGCTCGAGAGATGCGACGCGGCGCGAATCATGGAATATCATCGACGGAGCAAGGCGACGGAGGAGGAAGTCGGCTGCGCCGGAAGCTAGGGACGGGGGTGAGTGACGCGCGTCGAAAGAATCCGGTGAAATACGGTAAGGAGGTCGGGAAGTTGGGAACTCGCTCCTTGGCGAGAGACGCTGCCCCGTTTTACGTTGACTCGCGCTCGAGCGGCGAGCATTGTCGGCAACAGATGCAGAGAAGCGACATTCTGTCGAGTTTCTGCGATTCGATTTGAATCTCGTAATACCGAAGTTTCCAGAGTTCGCGGAAGTCGGGGGATAATTACGGCGCTCTGTTGCTCGCGTGGGTGCTCGCTTTTTGAGCGAGATGGTCGTAGCTCTGCGACCGGCGGAATCTTTTTCACCCGTCAGAGATGAAGATACGTAACGCTGCTGGCGAACGTGCTAACTCTGGAGTTCTACGTTTCACGTGTTTTGTACACTGGTTGCTCTTTACGAGTCCAGTTGAAACGTACACGTAAAAAGTAATTGCAAACGCTCTCGTAGCTCTCGAGTGAGAACCACTTGTCTGACCATATTCACTCGATTCGACTTAAACAGATGCGTCACTTCGTTTTGCATCGTTCAAACGTTTCAATTCTTCGGTTGTTCACGGTTACGTGTTTCTCATCGACGACAAAAGTTGCGATCGAGTGGTAACCGGAAGGTAACAGCGAATCGCGCGATTAATATTCTTCGTTTCCCGTTGAAGCTCCGGTAACGCCGTCGATGGCCAAGGGCTAATGCAGCCTCGCGCTATTTAATATCCCCGAGGAGAAGTATACAGCCGGCGTACCGTAAGGGCAAAACTCAATTAACAAAGTGGCTCGTCATCTTCTCCCAGAGCTCGGGACTAAATCCGTTTAATACACTTATCTTTGTTGCCGCAGCAACAGAAAGCATTTGAAATCCGTTTAATATACTTATCTTTGTTTCTGCAGCTACGGGAAAGCGTTTCTGCTTTTAACGTGTATTAACTTACACGGGAAAGCGAAAGCACGGCTATATACGAAGCGCTGTTTCCGTGTAATCTTATTAGCGCCACGAAATTAAGTGCGCAAGTCTTTTCGTATATACTTTCCCCCATCCGGCCCACCCCCGCGACCCCAACCAGTTTTTTCCAAGTGTGCCCGCCGGACACGTAGGTACTTCGCGCTCCGTGTTTCATCGTTCCTCCCTTTTCCCTCGCCCGCTCTGCTCCGCTCTCGCTCGTGCGAGTAATTTCTGTTACGTCCGCGACGAGCTTATAAACTCTATAAACTCGCGCGATGGATTGGAATTAACCGTTTCACGAGCGAGTTTATCGGGGTTCGTTCTTGTTCCACCCTTGATTCGATAATCTTACCGACACACGTATAACGCGCGAGCATTCCCGGAACATTTCGCTGGTAATAACGTCTATCGTTTATCAAGTGCACGAAAATTGCCAACAGGAGCCGGGGGATCATCGATATTTCCGGCGAGCACAGTCAGACGTGCATCGCGCGTACGATTTCACGGTACACACGAAAGTGGACCGTGGTCCAGGAACACGCGGAAGCTCAAATATCAACAGAGGGGGTGCAAGCCGCGCGGTGGACGAGGATTGGGAAAGGGAGAAATGAAATGTACGATGGTAACGAAAAACCGGCGAATAATTACGCGCCACGATCGGAAACGCCGCCACCGCTCGGCGACGGGTGTTAATTTCATGACGAGAGATCTAATTTGTTCGCGTCAATTTACCACGCTCGAGCATTTCTCTGTGTTTACATTAATTCACGTAAAATGGCATCCGCCGGTACCGTTGGCAGTTTCTACCAGCGGCGCGCGCGCCCGTCAAGCATTAAGCTCCTCGACGCGCAAGTGCACCCTCGCGCGGACGAAAAAGAACCTCATCGAAAGGGTGTCTATTTCACGCCTACTTTATTTCACGCCGCGTCGCGTTCGGATCCATTCTACGACGCTCGCGAAGGAATCGCGGTGTGCCATTTTCAAAGACATCGCCGGAGAGAAGAGCTCGCGTGTCGATCGAACAACTTCTTTGTGCCCGGAAGTGGGTTCTTTTCCGCGGTTCGCCAGCCACGCGCGCTTCGAGACGAACGAAACCGAGTGGATCGCACTTTGGATGAGAATTCGATCGTCGTTCGCTTCTACAGTGGAAAGACGAGGTTCGCGTTGCGTCCGTTCCCTGCTCGACTTTATTAACAAAGGGCATTCGCTGGCGAATCGATGAAAAGTGTCAGCGAATGCTCACGTTGAAGGGGTGGAAAATCGTCCAACTACTTAGAACAAGGTTAGCGACATTTCGCCGAGCACCAGCGACGTGTCCCATCGATTTTTGCTTTTACAACCAAAGAAGACCAAACTGGAAACAAGTTTGAACTATCGCCTGCTGACGCGGGCCGTTCATGTCGATCGTAGTCGAGATGAATTCCCTCGTTCACGGAGCGACATGACAGACTTGTAGCCACGAATACGTATTGTACGACTTGACCCAGCGTCGAACGGAATAAACTTATCTTGATTGAAGTCGGAAGAAACTTCCGGATCTCGTCGACTCGTAAAACCCGATACCTCGAAGTCCTCGGCTGTAAAGCGCTCCGCCTCGACGAGGCAACCGAGAACGGCGCCTGGTTTAAAGTTTGCATAAACGACACCGACGTTCGTCAATTTTCCATCGGCCGCATCGACCCGATCGAGCTTCCTTCCGCGGGACAAATCGAGCGCGCCCTCCTCCATTACACCGTTTGATCCGCGAACCCGAGAAGACTCTTCGAGTGTCTCCCAGCCGATGAAGTATTACCCCCGAGATAGAAAGTAACGCGATCCCTCGAACCGTTACCTCCATTAGGCGGAGAACTCGCGCCGTGGAACGCGTTCGTTCTGCCAGCAGTGATACACGTCGCGCGATAATTTCTCTCGCTCTTCCCAACCCCTCGAAACCTACCCCTCTCCCCACGTTCGATGCCTCTTCTTCTCCCTTTTTCACGGCTCTATCTACGACGCCTGCACGTGTCACGGAATTATTTCACCGGCGCAGTCACACTCTGCATTCGGATACAGATAACGCGGCGTTCTGGTCGGACAGTTCTAGAGGCAGCCAGAGAAGAATTATCACCGATGACAGCCACGGGGAACACGTAGCCGGAGGGACGAAATGGGCTACGGAGCGCGAGCTCCAGCCCTCTCGCCTCGACGGACAGTCGGAGCTCGCACTCCCCGCTAATGGAGACAATTTATTATTTTCAACTTTCCGACCGGCCGATTCGCTTTTCAACAGCCAACGCTCTCTCCTCTTCCCGTTCCTTCGTCTGTGAAGCTGTTATGGGAGATGAATCGCGCCGCCCGAATCCGCCAGGCGCATCGCCAGCAACGGTTATTGGGGGGTTGAAATGGCAGAGGAGAGGGTAGGCGGAGCTGATTAACTTTTACATTTCCATGGATTGATTGCGCGCGGCTGCCGGGGTTGATTCGACGAAATTGAAAATAAACCGAACGATGCGGATTATTATTTGAATTTTTCTGTTTTTTTTTTTTTTTTGGCGAAAAGATGAGCTCGTACGTGGCGGGATAATATAATTCGGATAGGTTAGACGCGTATGGTATCTCGTTGCCCGATCGAGACTCCTTCGCACGGATAGCATTCTGTGAGCGATGATACTATTATCAGTGCTCTTAAAGCGGAAGGTTTTTCTGTTTCTATTGTACAGAGCTGGGCGAAGTTAAGGGTGGGAAGTTTTAAAAAGCCGGGGATGGAAATGAATTAGATAGGAATCTATTATGTACGTAACGATCCTCACTTCATTATCTACATCGTTTTATTTCCGAAAGAGAAATCTGCCAGGGGAGAGATTATCGGGAAAAAGCTATTACTCGTCAGAAAAATAGCCCCGGTATTCTATTAAGATAACAGTTCTTTTCAACATTGTTACTTTGTTATTCCACTGCTACCTTTTCCCGTTATAAAAAGGCGGTTCTCCTTTTGTGCCGCTGCGAACAACCGACTTTTCTTTCCCATTCCGAAAGGAATAATTTTCAGTTTAACCGTGGAACAAAAGTACGCGCGGGCACCAAGTTAGAAAGCGCAGGAGTCGACGATCCGCCAGGGAAACCATCGAGCAATTTTCAGACAGCACGAATTCGGATGGGAGTCGCAGCGAAATACGAGGATATTTAAATTCGATCAAAATTTCATTAAGCGGTAACAGATGCGTGCGATTTTACTTACGCGTTCCCGATTACGATCTCGCGTGTTATTCCTGGCTCTGGCACGCGCGCGCGACCCTTGAATTTTTCCACGATGGTGCTCGAACACCTGGTACATCGCCACGGCGGAAATAATCCCCAGCGCGGCGTTCAGAAGTTCCGTTATTATCTTGATTATGCAAACAGATTCTAATTGTCGCTTGTAGCAGCCGGGCCGGTCGCCGGTTACACGGCGGCCCGTTGTACGAGTGGCGTTGAATTACCGAAACGTCCAACTTTAAGCACCCTGGCCATCGCCCTCCGCACGTTCGCGTGTTTGCGTTCGTGTGACGTAATAACAGACCGCGTACAGATAGAGCGCGACCCGGGGAAGGAATTACTGCGCTGCGTGTCGCAATTCCAAATGGCTGGAATAACGCAAAGGCGGTCTTGAATACGGGGGACAGGAGCGGCGCGAGCGTCGGGCTAATTGGCTGCGGGGCTAAATTGGGCCAACGCTTTTACGCGGCCCCCGCGACTCTCCATCGGCCACGAACTTCCCGCAGTTCGATTATAACTGTTGTTGGCCTGAAAACACGCGATTCGTTCGAGACGAGGTGCACGAAGTGTCGTCGGTCCTGCTCGTTTTTCAGGAGCAAGTGGAAATTAAGATGGTAATGTTATAGTTGTTAATTGCGCGTGTTCCGCTCGGCTAAATGGAATGAAAATATTACGTTCAACTACGTGTAATTGCCGGTACCCGTAGATCATTCTGAACAGCTGTTACGCGCTTTCGTTCTCGGCTGTTATTAACCGCGGACACGTATTTTCTGCAGTTGACGCGACCGGGTGAAGTCGAAAAATCATATTTAGCTGATCGTGTAATTTCCAGCCCGATGGATTTCCAGCGGCCGATACCGCGTCGCCCAATTTCAATTTCACTCTCGTTATCGATCAGCCGGCCCCGCAGTGAGAGTACCTACGGCTCGGCTGTACATCACACGGAATTAAAAGTTCTCGATTCGTAACTGGAATGCGTAACAACTCTGCGCTGGCCCGCGCCCCACGTACCCGTCTGATAATTCGTATTCCTCACGGTGTGTCCGTTCCGCAGCGTCAATCTCAGCGAGGAGTCTCTTTTTCTGTTCTCGCTGGAAACTCACCCTCGTCGCATTGATAATGCGAATACTTTCTCGTCACCACGGGAAATAAGATCGCCGAGAGGCATCAAGTTCGCGCAGAAAAATTTCCAAACTCTAATTAGATAATCTTGAGTGCTGAGGAATAATTCGAGGGCTACGTGGACGCGACGACTTAGACGCAGGTCGAAAATGAAGCGTCCGTCCCCTTTTAATTTTACGCGATACTTGAACGTGTCGCGAGCCTATCTCTGACAAAGGGAAGACAGCCAACGAGTAAGCAGCAAAGGCAAAGGAAACGGCAGGGGTGGAACGGTGGTAAGCGGAGCTAGGGAACGGCACGGGGGTGGAACGGTAGACGACTTTGGCATTTATCCCCTGTCCCGCGGCTAAAATTGAACGCGCACGAAATTTCTGGGATGAGGACCGCGACACCTCGAGGGTAAAAGGGGGGATCGGCGGCGGGACGTCCGCGGGGTGAAATAAGGAAGAAAAGAAGGTAATTGGTCGGGATAGGGGGCGTTCTCATTGCCGGTTTTCAAGCAATTCTAGACAAAGGCTTTCGGCCACCCTCGAGCCCGCGTGCCTCTGTAATCCTCGCTTCTTACGAAGAAGTATGTTCTTTTTGGTTAGCCCGCAGCTCCGCGTATTCGAAAAGAAATTTTTGTTCGCCGCGCTGCCTTGGCAAAAGGCAAACGGCGAGTTCCGTTTCTCGATGGAAAACAAGTGGTCTCTTAACGTTTCTTAACCTGTAGAATTTCGCAAATTTTCTAACACTATCCGAACTTGTCAACGATGAGAACCGAAACGTAACCAATATATCGCGTTATAACATGACACATAAAGAATACGTGTTACATGTTCATTCGAGAAGCGTTTTCGCTGACTTCGCTGTCCTTGCTCTGAAGGGCTTTCGCAAACATTGTTAAAATTCTACAAGGTTAGGCTCGTTTCAAGGCTCCGCGGTTTTAACATTCAAAGAGCTATCGATGTTCGATGATCTTTTTGTGACGCGATCTCGTTCTTGCATGCCGCGCGCGGGAAACAGTCGACACATGTGGGTTAGGAGGTCGAGGATTTCCCGATGAACATTTCGAGGGCGCTTTAAGGTTTCGAAGAGGAGGACAGTATCGACTAACGAACTATATATAGGGGATAGATAACATTCCGTTATTTCGAACCGACAGCAGAATTATGAACGTTCATACTAGGCCAATCGATGCGATAGAGACTGTCCATAATTATGCGAAATGATTTAGATGTTTCAGCTGGATGTAATATTTCATTGTGACGTATTAGAATACGAACATGGTTAAATATTAATTCGTTCTCTCGTTTCTTTCGCTGGAACTTCACCAGCTGTGAATCGCGTTGAACAAGCATGAAATTCACAGCTGGTTATTACGTCAATTCTCGTTTCGCGTTTCCTTCACAGTCGATGAAGAGGCCCGGTTGTCATCGAGCTATCTGGCCAGAACTATTTTGATCGACGATCGACGATTTATTCGATTTAATCGACTGGTAATCGCTTCGAGATCCCCCTCAAACAGTTACGCAATCGTCATTGTCCGTGGGATCCAATTAAGGGTACAGTCGATCGTGGAACGCGGCGCGATTCATAATTGAGCCAGCGCGCTACGGTCGCGCGAGAAGTCAGCTGTGAGCCTGTCGAGTTTCAGTTTCGAAATTCAACCGAAACTCGGCCAGCACGGCTGTAAATCAGTAAAGAGCGCCGTGGCGGCCCGTTTGCGATGGATCCGGAGTGCGAACCGCCGCGGAATCTGGCCGAAGTTGGACGCTTCAGGACCACCGACTACCGTACACGGGATTAATGTTGAATCATCTCTCGAGCGGAAGTCGAGTCGCGTGTTTCATGGGAAAGGTGGAAGGTAAACGATTACATTTTTCGTTAAATCTATAGGCATTCCGTTCCAGTTCCTGCTCGTCGATTCTGTGCACTCTAGAGAAATTATTTTCTGTTAGAGAAATTATTTTCTTCGGTTCTGTGTCGTTAAGTTGAGGCGCATAATTAGCGGCGCTAGAACAACAACGAAGACGATAATTGAAACGGTATTCGTTACCATTCACGGGTGACTTTCGAAAACACTCGCCTCCGCTTCCACTTGACATCGTTCCACTTCGGCTGGGATAGTTTTAACGAGAGTTGTTTCGGGATTACTTTAGTAATTACGCGGAAATTGTACCACAACCGCTGGCCATAACAGTCGCGTTAAAAAGCGGGCCGCGTGTTTGTTCATAACTTTTTCCGCTCCCCCCCTATAATTAATCGCTTACCGCATTAATAATTAGAAAGATTCAACACGGTTGCTTACGCGCTGTACCGTTAACTGTTCTCTCTTTTTTTTTTAATCTTCGTTTCGTTTCGCTCTCTACCTTTCTGTTAGACGTTTACCGTGCTTTGTCTCGTCGAAAAGCGCAAATTACAACGGGAGCCCGTACAACGACGACGCGTGATTAATATTCCGTATTGTACGGCACGGTAATTCTAATTATTTATTGACGAGATTGTCGCAAATTACTCGGCCCATGGACAATCATCAAACGAGCGACGTGACGATTACAAACGCGTTCGGATTATTCTCTCGAAGATTATTACGCTGTCATTGTATAATTTCATAATAATTACATTATGATATTCAAACGCATGTTGATGTGCGTCACGAATGATCGGGCGCGATATTAAAATTGAAGCCGCGCCACGAGCTGCTGTTAGAATCTCCCTCCTGCCGGGTTATTATTTATTAATCCCTCCGGTTCTAATTGATTGAATCGTAATCAATGCGTTCCATTCTGCCCCGAAACATTACTATGATTACTGAGAATAATATATTATGTGGAGATCGTTTTACTTTCTATCTCTTGTGTGATGCTTAACGATTCCTGGTGAATAAAACGGGAACAAAAGGGGGTGACCAAGGTCGGAGGTGGCCAGAGACAATTTTTTTCCATCTCGCGTCTTTTTCGAGCGATAAATGTGGACGGGCATCCGGCCACGTCGTGGGTTCACCGCGAAAGAAAACGAATCCGCGGCGTTTAACCGAAAGTATGTCTTCCCGCCTGGGTGGTCGCGCCTTCATCTGGAAATTGTGCTGTCCGTTCGGTTCGCCAAACGTTTGAGCGCGCGAGCGAGCGTCCAAAGCTCACCCCGAGCGTAATTTCATAAGCTCAAGTTAAATTAATCTGGTTGTCCGGGAAAGTTCTTGGCAACGTCACATTATAAACGATGGCGTTGGATTAATAGGAAACACGTCGCCATTCTCCCGTTGAAAATTTGCCAATCGCGAACGCGCGCGAACTTAAGCTCTCGCGCCTGCACACGCCGGATACGGTATTGTGTTACGAAAATTGCGAACACTTGGCTATTTTGCCTTGTGATACGACACCGTGCCGCTCGTTGCCCGCTGCCACCGGAAACTAGATTGAACGTGATAGCCGCGCGGTTTGCTTCTAGTCTAGCGCTAAACAAATTTCGCTCTGGTCAACTAATTTTCCGACACCGCGAAGGCTTTTCACCGTCCGTTTGTTTCCGTTTAACAGGGAAATTCCAATTTCCCCGAGTATATTTTCATAAATTTCCTTGCAGTTAATGGAATATTGAATGGATCGGCGGATAGAAGTACAGCGCGTCGAAGTTTTCTCCGACTAGTGAAATTAGTCCGTGGATTGTCAGACACGCGAATTCTATCCGGTCCACTGGAGCAAGTTGAATGTGAACAACTAGAGTCGTCTCCAGACAAAGCAAGCGTTCTATGACGCGAGTAGAACGCGATTGTATCAGACTGCAGGATGCAACTTCTTGTCGAGCACGTAGAATGGGTCGACGCTTGGTCAGACTTATATACCTAGGTTCTCATAAGACCGTCTGTAATTAGCGGTTCACACGGACTGTTCAAAATAGAATATTTCATTTCGACGACTCAGATTCGCTCTACCTCGAAGACTGCATCATCGTCGTTTGTAACTGGCAGTTACGTAGTGCATTATGCGTCGCTCGCACAAAAGGCTATACTGCACCGGTAGAATAATTTCACGGTGTGGTTATCGCGAGATGTGCCGTCTCTGCTGAACATCGACTCTTAGGGTAGCCTCGCCTGTGTCTTACAGTCGCATCTCTTACAGTCGCATCGAAACCAAAGGCGGTAGTTCACCCACTGACAGCAGTAGCAGACTGCCTCGTCTCGAGGAGAGTTCGGAGCCACCAAGTCGACGTTGGTTAAGGGGAAGTTGCTGTGCTTCCCAAGCACAGTCGAATCTCTGCTCTCTTCTGCTCTATTTCTAACTCAAGCTTGTTGTCCCCTCTCTCTCTCTCTCTCTCTCTTTCTCTGTCCCTTTTTCCATCGTGTTTCCTCGTTCTTCGTCCACATTCTCCTCCCGTCTATCATCGCCCTTGTCTGTTTGTCCCTTTCCTCGCGCGGTATCTCCGCCCGACGCTCGCCAGCCAAACGACGATCTCTCAGACTTGGTGGTTGTTCTCCTCGTGTTTCTCCTTGCACTAACCACCGCGAACTAAAGTACTAGAAACTACAAGTTATAATTACGTCGCAAGATAACTCGTACGGTCGATATGCTCGTGTAAGTGGCCACGTACAAGGAACCAGAAGTGTTGTCGCACAGGGTGGATGGTCGTAAGTCGTTCCGAGGGTGGTGCCGTTAAAGTTCGATGTCGTTGGCGGTAGATAATACTCGTATCGGACTATTAATTATTGGCGCGAATGTATCGATCCGATATATAAGCACCGCGGCGAACTTTATGGCGCGCGTATAAAACCAAAAGAACGATATTTTTTGAACGGGACGTCAGAAGGATTAACGTTCAACGTTCGCCTGATATCCCCGCAACGATCAATCTGATCTGGATACACTAAATTGCCTATCATCCGATAATATTTAGCGGCACAACAAGTTTAGCGCGCTCTAGAAACGAAACATAAAACTCTATTAAAAAGCGGCCGATTGGAAAATACGAGGAGGGGCGTGTGCGAGCGTTTTTAGTAGCCACCGCGCGTAACTCATTGGTCATCGATTTTTCGCTCCCACGAACGCGTCTGACCGCGAGGATTCCTTTGACGCCGCGGCGCCGTATTTCGTGGCGTAATGGAGTCGTCGCGCGGCCCTCGAGCGTCCGTCGCCAGGGCGAACGTGAAAGAAACACGCGCAGGAATGTCGAACGTCGGTCGCGTAACCCATCGTCCATCCACGACGACTTCCCCTCGTGTTATAAAGTTCGCGAGACGTTGGAGCGCGGCGCGAGCGGCCTCGCAGGAAGCCGTGGAACGATCGTTGTTCGGACGCCGTTCAGGATTCCTCTTTGTGTCGCGTATGGTCGATTCCACCGAGCGCACGCCACGGGACGCTCCAACGGACGTTTCCTCCGCGCACGTGTCGCTCCATGTGAGCTATGCGAGTGAAGGGGAGCGCATCCGTACTGTGGAATCCATGGATTAGACGTAGAACGCTCGAGGACGCCGTAAAGGGGGTGGCCGTTTCCTGGTTCACGTTAACCGTTGCGTGACAGTTCTCGTATTCTAATCGTGGGGCGGAGTGGATAGAGGCGCGTGTCGCGTGATGGAAAAAAGGAACAGATACCTGTTACTTCGATTGGATACGTGGTTGGAATTTCAATTAATCACTGGTGTTAGTTCGTGGAGTTTGTCTCCAAATGTTATATAAATTGGAGAACGAACGCGAGGAACAGCTAGAATTAGGTCGTCGTCATTTGTTCATCCACTGTTCATATATTAAGGTGGTAGGTAGGTGTTGGAAGCTAGAAATGCTGAGTTTGGTTCAACCTGAAAGCCGAAAATGAGGGAGAATGAGGATTTATGTGAATTTCTCCCGTGTCCACGGTTTTTTCCCCTGGCATTTCCAGAAAATGTTTCGTCCGTCTGTGTCTTTTTTTGCCGTTTTATCTCCTCCTACCTGCATATTTCCTAGGAGTTATTCGTCATGATATTTGCGTTATTGCGAGTTCGACGCGTCCAATACCATCAGAGGAGTAATGCGATTCGGTGCAGTTCGTCTGGATTACATTTGACGTTCCTTCGCGGTGCGATGCTATTTTTACTGATTACCAGGGCAGCGCAACACGTTTCTTCTTTTATCTATCATTCCGAATAATATTTTCGCGGCACGGGGTCCTTCACGCGCGCTTGTCTATCCCCGTCCATTTCCTCTGTCTCTATTTCGACGTTTTCGAAGCACCCCGAACGTTTTTGCCCGTATCGCAGTCCCATCGACGAACGTTCGACTCGTCTTTTTCCCTCAGATCGGATTAAACGACTACTCGAGTTAGTCGCGGGACACGTCCCCGCCTAGAAATATATCGCGTCTGACATTTTCCTGTTGTACGAGCAACACCAGCCATTTGAGGATCGCGTTGGTAATTCGTAACGATGCGTTTCAGCCTCACGCGTCTATCTCCCGGCTCATCCCGTTTCGTACGGTTCGCTCGTTATTCTCGTTTCGTACAAAATGGCCGTTTTATGCGTCGCGAGCAGGAATATCGTACGGTTCGTATGCAAACGTGTATTTATTATGTTCAGGCGATGTGCGCAGGTATTCGCATTTTTTCTCTCTCTCCCTTTTCGTTCGCCTACTTCTCTTCGTTCGATATTTCGTTGGGATTTCCCGCGAAATCGACAAATTCGCGTGCATTTAAATTTTAGATGTTCGCGTACCGTTCCAGAAAATGTTCTCGATGAATTCGGCGCGCCATCGAAGGAACCGCCGCCACCCCTTCTCGGATCGGATAGAAATATTCCTCAGACGGAAGTAGAATTTTTCTGCATCCTATTCCCTCCTCGTTGTTCCCAACCGTTGCGCCCCTCGATCATTATTTAATTCCGCGCGTCGTACGTTCGATGCTCTAAACAACGGCCGCTAATGTTTTATGAAAGCATCGTTTCCCCGTTTCGTCGGTGTTTTTCGGGATTCGCGGCGCATGTTCGCATTATGCGCGTTACACGTGTCGGGACTTCATAATGGCCAGTAAACTTTCCGAAGCTCGCCTAGACGCAGGAGCTTCAGCTGGTTTGTGGAACACACTGTTACGTGATACCACAATACATTTTAACTATATATACTCAGCTACATGTGCTTCTATGCATTCGATTCGTGTACCATGCATACATTAATGCAGCGCGCGTATTCAGCCTGCATTACGCCAGAGAGAAAATGAGAGAGGGAGAAAAGAGAGAGAGAGAGAGAGAGAGAGAGAGAGAGAGAAAGTTGCTTATAAAAGTAGAAAAAAAAAGAAACGGGACACGAATTGTATTATTCGCGAATGTTTATTTGTTCTTCGCAGCAGGATGTATCTGATGCTTTGAATATAAAATTCATTGGAAGGCGAGGAACGAGCGTTTCTGTATGAAACATTTTGTATGCGCATTTCATATTCGCGTATAAAATTATTCAAATTGTAATTTCTGAAAATCAGAGTTATCGCGGCGAAAGCTTTTTCGGGTTTGCGCTATTATCTCGTAGAAAAATCGATGAACCCTCGTTCCTCGCAGGATACCGAATCGCAATTCCGACTCGTCATGCTTCGAGGAATTGGCTTTATTGTTGCCCGAAAAAGAGAGAAAGGGGACGAAACGAGATCTCGCGGCGTGAAAATATTTTTCGCCGCTCGACGACACCCATCTGTCGTCACGGAAGACAGAATCGCGCGGAGACGCATGTACGAATTTGCATCCTCGAAGGGAGGAGAGAGATTGCCCACGGTCCCATTGAGTTTCTGTTTTTATCGACGAGGGGAATATTGGCATCGGTGCAGGTCTTCTCCCTTTAGAGCCCTTCTGGCAAAGAGCGTCGTGGGACCGATATACGATGACAAAGAAGGAGAGGAATGGCAGAAAGGGTGGGGCAACCCTTGAAGCTTGGTCGAAAGGATCAAAGTTCGACGGGCAGAAACAAACAGTCACGCTGCGAGACAGGATCTAGAGATAGTCTACGGTGGAGAATACAAGGTGTTCAGCTAATTCTGCCCCGAAAAATTCACCACGAATATATTAAGATTCATGGAATACCGTCTTGTTAAAATTCATGACACGGAAAAGTCTTGCATATTACATGGAAGATTTCACGTTCCTGCTAAAAAGGATAAGTAGGATTTTTATTTGGACATTTTTTGCGGAACTAGACAATTTTTGCCGTTCAAACGAGAATGAACTGCTCTTCGAAGCAATTTTTCTAGCGGACGATGACACAAGAGGTTATAAATGAACGTTATATCAGGTTTCTCGAGATGTCTGACCATAGACGGACCTTGTCTCCTTACTAATTCTATTATCATTCTTTTTCCTGCCTTTGCTTTCACTCCCGTTACAGTATTTTAGATAGATGCCTTCGACATGATATTATCCACAGAAAATGCACAAAATTTATTAACAATTTTTCACTAAAAAAAATCCACTGAACAATTCGTATTTAAGAAAGTCTATTCTTTCTCTCGTGCAATAGAGAATTAATTGGAATAACACGAGACACCCGCTATATACACGCGAGGTTTCAGATGTGCGTACACACGTATGAATCCGGGATGTCTCGACACCGGTACGGCTTGTTGCTCGAGGGATCGAAGACGTCCGTGCTGCGTATAAAAAGCAAGAAAACTCGAGGGGGTGGGACTGGGGTGTACAGGGCAACGGTGTGGAGGAAGAAAAGGAAAAGGTCGACGCTCGTGGCATACATATTTTATGGGGCAATCACCGGCAACCCTTATCTACGGTTTGTTCAGTTCTGTCCTTCTGTTTAGCTCTCTCTTTCGCACTTTCTCACCCTCTCGCCGCCGCGAACGGTTCCTGACCGGTTGACCCCTCTGGCCGAGTGCTCTCGAAAGATTTGCGCTATTATTAATAAACGAGGATCCGCCGAGGGACCGATTTAACCTATACGAGTTACTAAATTTTTGCTTCTCTACTCGCCTCGGATCATAATCACCACGCGAAAGGATTTTTTCGCGTTTGTTCTCCCCTTTTATTTCGCTCGCAAGTAATCACGGCGCTCTCTTCGGTTCGAGTAATTATTTTCATAGGAAAAATTAGCAATTCGAACGGAATAATCTCGCGCTACTAATTCAGAGCTCTACCATTTTCCAGAAATCATAACGTTTCGCGGCTCTCACTGTCTCTCTTTCTCGTTGTTTGCTCATCCGCCGCGCGCTTATTCACAACGGCCCGACGTTAATTGCACCTGGACGGTGGTCGTTTTACCGTGCACCTTTGACGCCCGTGGAATCGTACCCTCCCCCGTAATGCTTATTGCCCGGGCAATTGGCTATGACTAGCAAATCGACGCAGTAAAAGTCCAAAAGAAGTTTCTGACCGTTGATGAGCGGCTCTCTCTCCCTCTCCCTCTCTCTAGAGTCGTGGCCATCATAGGTTCTACGACGGCCCTTTGCACATAAGCGCGGGGCGCAGCGTGTCGGCAGGTGGTGACCATGTAAAATGCATGAAAGTCGTGTATGGCGTGTATACGAGTGCTGCCGGCTGGTACAGGGGAACCCTGAATGCGGGAATTAAAACGCAATTTCGCTCACAAAGGGGACAGTTTATGCCAGCCCCTTCTGCCCCTTCGCCATTTACTTTCCCTCTCTCTCTCTCTCTCTCTCTTCATCCCCCATTTACAGCCCCCTTTTTCTCGCCCTCTTCGTTCCTCTTTCTTACAGCCTCTTCTATCCCCCACTTCCTATCGTCGTTCACCAGCAATGGTATCGCCTTGTTTCTTTCCTATCCACTCCCATCCCTGGTCCCGGTATCTACCTATAACACCAACCCCCCAAGCGTCTGCTTAATGAAGCTCACCAGCGACAGCTTTCTTTCTGTCTGGCTGCGCGTTCCGTTTGCGCGTTATGGCGTATTCATACGAGCCCTGTGCGACGTGCAACGAAACATGGAGTCACCATAAACATCTTGCGTTGCGCTCGTTCCGTAAGTTGGAAACTCGTACGACGATGACGAACTGAACATTATACACGTGGGATCCTGGCGCCACGTTGCGTGTTGCTCTGCAGAGTACATTATATGCGTGTGAACGCACCATTAGACACCGCCTGCGAGCATCGCGTTGTTCCATTACGGCGGAATTTCTTCTTCAGTTCTTCTCCTCGGTCTCTGTTTTCCTTCTCCGTCTCTATCTCCGCCGCCGCTGCCCTCGCGTTCTCCAGTTCGTCCCTCTTGGCGTTTTCGTGGCGTTCCGGTAACTTTGGCCGCATTCAACCGACCGGTCGCTCTTTTTTATCGCGCGCCACGCAATCGACCGCTTTCCTTTTCCCTTTTCCTTTTCGCGGCGCTGTTGCTTACCAAAGACTTCCTGTGCTTTGAGGCAGTCCAACGGCCTCCCACCTCGTTTCTATCCACGGCGCTATATCGGTCTCCAGCAGAAACGCGGCTCCCAGGAGAAATATTTCATTTCTTCTCGCCGATCACGGTTCCTCGAACGACTCGCTCGAGTCGTTCGCCTGAATACTTATCGGCCAGGACGCCGAACGAGCAACATTTCAATGCTTCGTAAAATAATTACCGCACTTTGTCGTTCGTTCGTTTGCAACGTAACCGTTTTAAATACGGAAATTGTTTTAATCATTCGCAGAAATTAATATATGTAACACACATGTCACTGGTGCTTCGTAATTATCGAAAATGTACAATTTCTGATTCTGTACGACTTATCGAAACCACCCCCGAACGAGTTCTCGGCGTACACGTGTGTTCGCCGTACTCGGTTTCGATGTTTCTCGTGATATCGCGTATCTTTACAAGGAGCATTCCATTGCAGCTTTTCCGGCGCTGCCGCGAACCCCATTGTCCGAAATTACGGCGAAAAGTAGAATTCGATCTGGCCCCTTTGATCTCGCCCCCCGAAAATAAACACCGCTTATGCGCGCGCCTCTCTACAAATTCAATTCGATTTCGCGCGGAGGGTCGGATAGAGACGTGGAGGACCATCGCTGGGCCAACGGTGCTCAAGGAAAATCGAGTGAGAACAACGCGTGCATGCCTGTTTGCGCGTGTGTGAAGCGGCGGGAAGAGAAAAGGGGCCTCGGGTAGGGTCGCGTGGAAGTGGTCTCGGATGGAAGTAAACTCGGTTAAGGATTCCCGCGTTCTCGCCGGCATCTCAAAAGGGTTGGCACACGAGCCGGTGAACAAGGGCCTCAGACAAGGTGCGCAGCAGGTGAATCGCGGTCGATGCCTCGGCGAGGCGAAGCCGAACCTCCTCGAGATTGTCCCCGTTCAAAGCATAAAACAGGCTCTCGTACGAACGCGGCCGCACAATATCTTGCCGCGATAGCGCCGTCGTATCAGACGCGAATTACTCTTATTTTTTTTGTTTTGTTTCCTATATTCTCGAGCCAGAGCTGAACAGGCTGGATCCGTTTGTCTTCCGTTTTCCCCCTCGCTCGGATTCCTTTGAAATTTATGCGAAAAAATTGTAACCGTCGGCCCCTTGGACGTTATTGCACCGACTGGAGGTAGTACTTTCGAAATATTCCCGTTCTCCGCGGCTACTCCCTCATCCCTCTTACCTCAGTCTCCCGTTTCTTACCGCGTTACTTTACTTTTATTATCCGCGTGTCCCTCGCGCGGTCGTCCCCCGATCCGCCAGCAGCGCGCCTTTTTCTCCTCCACCGCATTCCATTCTTCCGCCCATCCAGGCATCCCCGTGTCCCCGATCTTCCACATCTTTCTCCTCGACACCCACCGCCCCTCTCTCTGCCCTCGTATTTCCCACAGCCAACCCCCTCGACTCATCGTTGACCACCAGCGTGTACACGTACGGAAGTCGCGTACACGCGCGCCACTCGTATCGTACCCTTCCCTGGTGCACATGTAGAGGAAGTAGCGTGGTATCGCGAGACGGGTGCCCGGTAGCGCGAGCGTATCCCCTCGCGCGTATCTTGTAAAAGCATAAGGGGACGTAAATCTCGCGTGGACATAAATTCCTTTATCGCGGCCGTCTTGCAGCGAGAGACCGCCAGCCAAGCTCCCAGCTACATCCTACGTTTCCTCTCGCCGCGGATCTCTATAGATTCCTCGCCGCCCCGACGTCGTGCATTCGACCGGAACCGGCCGTGTTTCGTAAAATTCAACCCTCTCTCTCTCTCTCTCCACCCATACCTCGCAGCGGGGGCCAATAAATACCGGCGACTACGTGGAACGCGATGCTGAACAGTGGACCGAGTCAAGATTTATAATTTTACCAACCATACCCATATCTCGACGACAATGAGAACGATAAGCTGGTAGAATTCTCCGTCGATGCTTTCGATTTTCCTGATTCGACGAGAAATTGGTGACGACGTGTACAGTGATTTCTATGGAACGCTTCTGGACGCCTCATCGTTCATATTTTAACACTCCCACATTCCTTCCTCTCTTCTTTTATTCGATCCAGGCATTCTTAAAAATGCTCCCCCTGGTTCTTGGGTAGCCGTCTATCCTACATTCGTACGATCTTACGAAGTACGTCCAAAGGCTCTTATTTCATACTTCTATCGCTCTGGAATCCAGGCCAAAGGCGTTTATCTCAGGCTGACTCGAATGCTTGTCATTCACGGCGAAAAATTCTGTCCTTTTAGTAATATCGCGAGGTCAAGGCTCCGCGATGAGGGCATTAATAACGAGGAATTAACGAACGAGATAAAATCCACCATTCCCATTTACACGTCCTCATTCTTTTCCTTCTTTTTTTTTTTTACATCATCTTCTTTAACGTCGATGAACGAACGTTTAGCTTGAACGTACGGAACGACACTCGTCGACTGCATTTACAAGCTCGCACGCAACGCCCCCGTTACGTCGACGCTTGGGCGTGAAAATTTTCATCAAACGCGGCGCTTAACGCCGCTGCACGCGGAAACGTATTATGTTTTATATAACGCGTCCGCAAATGGTCATATTCGATTGGGCTAATGGACCGTTTATCGGCGTCCGTTCCATCGACACCGCTCTATAGATTCGCCCCACGTTTCGACGAAGAAAAATCGCGTGCCCACCGAGTCGCAATTGAAACGCGACCGATTGTGACCGTCGAAAATATGGGTTAATATACCGAGGGACGGTTAGTGCCCATCGAAGGGTGGCGTATTATCGAGGAGAGCAATTTTCGAAACTAATTGCGCCCGCTCGACTGCTGTTCGGTATTAACGAACTCGATCGACGCCATTATATTTATGCGTAATTGGGTAAGAGTGGCAATCCCGTCGGTTCAGGGGGTGTTGTTTTTCCACTCGACGACAGAGGCGAGGCTCGCTCGCGGTGCAAAAGCGGCCGCGCGCTTCCGTCCATTGTTTGCAGACATGTGTCCGCAAACGAGTCAATGGATAACCGAGGATTGTTCGCAGACGGTCGACGGAGTTCTGCAGACTGTTCGTAGACAGCCCATTGTCGTCCATTCAAATGGAAGACAAGGGGGTGCAAGACAGTGTCTGCGGGTCGAAGATCACTCCCAGCGCAATATCCGCGAACAATACCGCGTCGTCGTAATGTTTCACTGTCCTCGGTTCGTTTCCAAAAACCAGATAGTCGCGAAGGACGATGAAAACTGGGACGGCGCTTTTAATTGAATCGATTTTCGTGCCCTTCCACTGGCGAGCAACGGAGAAGAAGTAATAAAGGAATTATAGAGTCAATTTTATCGAGCCGGATGGTATTCTAGCTGGCGGAGAATCGTTTCGAGCGTAGTCGCGAATGTAGACGAGCGATTTTACGAAGAAGACCGTTTCAATCGTCGGTCGTTAGTAAGTTAATCGATCAGACAACCGGGTGTAGCGCACCCCCGCGCGCCACTCTCGGCTCGTCCGGCGCCTCTTGTTAATCAACCGCGCGTGGTGGCGCGGTGGCACAAAAGGAGGAAAGAAGTATCGGGTGGAAATAGGGAAAGATAGGCGGCTGGGGATCCACGCGGTGCCAATTAGCAGTCCGCGGACGTCGCTTGAGCGGCAGTCGAGACAACGAGGTAAGAGGAAACCAATTATCCGACAGGGCCCGGGTGGCTGCCCGCCAACGCAGTTGTTTCCTAATTGCATCGACGTTCGGACACGTTGGCACACGTCCTGCTAGAAAAGGCGCGCCCATCCCTTCGCAAAAGGAGACCACGAAATTTCCAACGATCCCGAGTTCTCGCCACCTCTGGCGAACGGTTTCGCGCGCCGATAAGTCGCGCTCAGCACGACCCCCTCGCGTTTTGCGTTAATCACCGACAGCTGCCGAGCAGCGGTAATTACCGCGACGATCGTGGCTTGGAGATTCGTGGGGGGAGAGAGAGAGAGAGATGGAAGAATTGAAATACAACGGGGTGGCGGAGATTCGAGGTGAAGTCGAGAGTTGTTTTCTTTACAATGAAATGCATTTATACGCGTGCCAGGGTGCCAATGATGGAATTCGACGAGTCGCACGTTTGACGATAATTCGATACACTTCTTGGAGTATTTGTGTCGTAGTCGATTTTCGAGCGCGAATTCATTTTGAAACACGAACGGTGTGTAAGAGCGCAACGGAGAACTGTAAATATCGCGCAATAAATACGTTATTGTCAACGGTGCTCCTGCGTCGAGCATTCAAACATTCGAACGGTGGCGTTAAAGTAATTATCCGGTCATAAAATGTCGTGGAACGTTTGCGCTTTTACGCGTCCACGCGTAGAACGGGAATAATTTATTCGCTGGGAATTACGATTAAATGATCTCGCGTCGGACGATATAACAATCCCCGTCGTCGGTGTTGCCCGTTCTTTTCCTTCGCGAAACGGTTACGGTTAATTCAGCACCCCCGGGGATACGTTCGCATTTCTCCAAATTAGAAGAGGTGCTGCAATTGCAGCGATCCACTCACTGCGAGAAGCATTATTTCCCAGGTATTTATATCGTTCTCGAATTTAACAGCGGCCGTTTTTCAAACGTTTTCTCGACGGGCGATTTAAAGCGCGCATTAACCCGGCTTGTAACGCCCTCCTGGCTTCCATGCCACCGGCATCAGTTCCATCAATTAGGTTACTTAAATGTTTGCACGGCGAAAATCCCGATGAAAATTATGAAGGACCGACGGAACAGAGGGGTTGGCGATAGGGAACGGGGCGGGGTGGTGTGGTCCAGCGGAGTGCCGAAGGGCGGCTGACAGAGGGTGGCGGCTGGCGCGCATACGTTACCAAACTCGCATTATCGTCGTGAATCGGCATCTGATAAATTATTAAAAGCTTAAACCGCGGCGGAAGTATAAATTAATTAACGCCGGCATTAATGGATTTAGTTAGTTATTTGAGTAATGCGATAATTGAATGTCGCATACTTCCGGGCAGCATCGCTGGCCGCTGAACATCGCCAGCGTATCAAATCGTTTGTTTGCGCGCGCATTTAAGCCGGTACCGTATCGACGAGATTTCCGTGTATATGAAAAGAGACAAAGCAGGGGTGGAAAAAGCGGAAAGCCGTACGCGCAAACAGAAGGCAACGAGAGATGAAAGACATTTTTTTTTTTTTTATTATCAACGAGGAAAGTTATATCGAAAACGAGCGATCATCCACTCGTTCTGTTAAACAGAAATGATTTTATTTCTACCTGCACGCTCGAGACGCGTACAACTGGCGATATTCCGCGCGTGGGATATATATATATATACGTTTCCTTGGCAAACAATACAGAGGAGATAGGAAAAGAGAAGAAACATGGAGAGGGGTCAAAGGCTACGGCGACAGTACCGGTTGACAATGGCTCGCGTAAAACAGATACGAAGGGAAGCGCAGCGTGTAGGGCGGGGATCTCGTTGATAGAGGACACGCTCGAATTTATGATAGTTCCCCAGCGTAAGAATAAGGGACCGTGCGGGCCTTTACGTTTCCGTTTTACTACCCCTCGCGCAGATTTGCATAACGCGCCATGGCCCTCCGTTCTCCGCCCCAATACCGTTCACCTGACCACCACTACTCTCTCGCCTCGAGGAAAGAGAAGTCGGATCCGAGGGCGAGCTCTCGAAGGGCACGGAAAAGGAGAGACGAAGTCGAGCTGTGCGTGCCTGATCGCATGGCGCGTCGCTACGATCGATGAAACTCGTAATAATGAGATGACTTAGTAAAGAAGTTCATTTGAGGGTGGCTCGTCAACGAGCCGGGAATCCTTAAGGTTCAAAGGAATTTTTTATGGAAAGTTAATTGGGATCGATCGACCGGCGACTTTTGACCTTTCGAGCGTGCACGCCGCCGCAGCCGCTGATTCGCCCGCTCGTTTCGCCGAGGGATAATATTTAATTGGTTCCTGGGTGGCGTCGGCACCACCGTTTTCCATCGCTTTCGCTGCAATCAATTACGGCTCGATCGTACGGCATCCAGTTTTCCGCTGATACACTATATTACATCCGACACTGAACCCACGTTTTATCAGCAGTTCTCCGCCCTTGGATTTTTGCAGCTTCGCTTCCGACTCCATTGACAACGTTTAATGCCGCCGCGCCCTTTGGAGCGCTCTTATTACCAGCTCGCGACTGGTTACGTTAATATCGCGTTCGCCGTTTAATATTCGCCAGGGGACCTTTCGTTTCGACGTTCTTCACTTTTAGCCGTTGATAACTGCGCTTTTTCCGCAGTTACCTAGAACGAGCACTTGTGTGTTTGATAAAATAACGATTAAAATTGAAAAGGGAGTACCTTCGACATCACTTTCCTCTATCGTTCACCTTTTGCCTTTGTATGTTTCACGAGGACTTCGTATTATTCAAAGGAATGCAGATAAAATTAGTGTATTTGTTTTAATTTTTCCTACTAAACTGGCAAAACTGGCAAGTTGAGATGTAATGTTTCCAGAGGTATAATTTCATCTGAAAAATAATTCCAAGTTGATCGATGGCCCTCTGAAATATAAAAACGAGTGCAAATGGTTCTTCTTCAAGTGAATCTGTTCAGTCTGTCGCGACCAATTAACGAAACTTAATAATTTTATTGCTTCGAGAAGGAAGGAACGATGCGGAGGAACGGACGTATAAAATCTTTGCTTACTTCGTCCCCGAGTTGTTTTGATATCGCACCGTGGAGCGGCATCGATCCGACTTTTAATTAGAAGATCACCGAAAGTTCTCAAGAGTAAAGCGACCCTTTCGAACTGTTTTCGTTCCCTCCGCGGATCGGTTCATTGGTTTTAATTTCAGCATTAGCCGCTCTTGGATTCTGACCCGCCTCCCCCATCGCGTTCTTCCTCGTTTCTTCGGCACGGGTTCCGCTCGTACTTTTCTGATTTAGAAATCGACCATCCCGACGGTGTTGCTCGCCCGGCGTCTGTAATTGGATGATTCTGCTTTATTGACAGTGGAATTAACCGTTCGCCGGGGGTGCTTTCCGCTCGAGATGCGCGACGATCTTCTACGGTTTCCGATTTTCCCTGAATCGCTTCATTGCTCTCGCGTGTACACCGTTCCTTTTCCTTTGATGCTCCTCGCCCCAAAACCATCTAATTTCATTCTCGCGTTCGCGACGTTCAACGCGATCGCGAGTTATTAAATTGCGTTTCGAAAGTTCGATCGTAGTTCGCCGTACAAATTAATTTCGTCCCATCAGCACGCCGGCAGGTTTGTTATCGACGCGTTCGACGCGACTTGTCGCGCGGCTTTTAATGAAAAAGAAAACGAGTCGAGTGACCCGATGGATGGCGGAAAATCAGCCCCTGTCGCGAAGGCTGTTCAAAATTATACAACTTTTAATTGGAAGATTCCCGCCGTTCTTCTTTAACGGGGAAATAGGTTGGAAAATTGCAGAACGCTCTCTCGTATAATTAATAACTTTTTCTTTTTACGGATTCGGAGAGTCGCGCGAAGAAACAGGGACGGGGCTGGGAACGGGCAACGAGCGTCGAGTAAATCCAAACGCGTGTAACGATCGGGATTAAATATCTTATAGAAGACACGGGTATCAAGAAACGGACACGAAACATCGTGGAGGGAGGAGAAGTACTCGGAGAAGTTACCACCACGACCTAATGAAAGATGGAAGAATCCAGAAATCAATAGGTGGTACACGGGCTGCGATTCGATAACACGATCGCAGACACTGTCGAAGAGGAGGAACACGGGCTATATGTCAGCGGGAAGGGAAGAAAGCGGTTCGACGTGGTTCCCATCGCGACGCGGGCTCGAAAACATCGGCGAAACTTCCAAGGGGAAGCAATAGTCACGAGTGGGAAGTTCTGAATGTCCACTAACAATCTGTGCCGTTAGAAGAGTGGCCCATCCCCGTCGACCCTCCCGTCGTTTCTTCGCCGCCAGACGACCGCCGTCGTTTCGTTCGGCCGCCACCAGTTTCTGTATCAATTGTTGCCCTCGCCATTGCCACCCCCGCACTGTGTCACGGGTATACTAATTTACAGTCACGTCGCCGACCGATTTTCTCTTCGTCTCCGTCCGTCCCGCCCGTTCCTTCTCTTCCCAGTCTATTACACCGTTGACCCACAAACTTCCTTTCCCATACTCCGCGCTCGCGATGTACGCTCGAGGAAACTTTGATTGCGCGCGACTTTGGGAAAATAGAAACTTCCATCAGATATGGCCGGATATTGCGATATTTGAGCGGTGCCGTTCTCTCGTCGACAAGCTGCCTCCACTCTTTGGTTCACTTCATTGGCGATTCGGCGATTGTTCGCCGGCGGCGGAAAAGTTTTCGCTGTTAAAAAAAAAGAGAGGAAAAAAAAATGAAACCGACGATAACTCGATGCTCGTGACTCGATAGCCGCGATGGAAGGGTTCAATTTGTAAGCATTAAGCTAGTCGAATTTCCTGGATAAATTGGATTTTCAATGGAAATATCAAAGACGGATCTTCATCGGGGAATTTGGTTGCGCGTAATTTGTTTGTTCAGAATTTTATACCCCGCGATATTTTTCGTTCAAATCAGAATTTAAATACATTTTGTTCGAGATTGTTAGAGGAACGGATTTTGGCGCAACGTTTCGTTGGATATCCATTTCCAATGGAATTTTACAGAGTTCGCAGTGTACGAATACCACTGCGTACACAGTAATTCCACGCGAGTGATCCTAAAATTTTAATATCCGTCACACGTGCTATCGCTTAGAATCAACGATCTAATGGACAATAGCGCGAACTACCATCCTCGAATACGTATCTCTATACACTCCCAAGGAATTGCACCGGAGCGGAAGATTTTGCGCGTCTACGAGAGCGTCAGCTTTCGATTGTCTCCGATAGAATGTGTCCTTTGGCACTCCTAAAACTCTAGAATTTCACCGCCTCCTCGATACCGCGCAGCTAAGCAGAGATTGTCGACAACGTCCTGGACCGCAAGAACTCTGGTTCCGCGTCGACTATATCAATTCTGCATCCACTTGTATCTCGTCGCGCGAGTTTCTAATCGCCACGCGATTTCACTCGATCGGGGTCAAACAATCATAGAACCTGAATAGACGCGTCCAACACACACGCTCTCGCTGCGTGAAATGGCTCAGTTTCACATCGAGCGTCCTCCTCCAGTTGAACCCTTTTCGCAGCTCGTTTTTTTCCACGGTTGCGGAGGAATGAGAATTCCGACTTGGTCGCACGAGAAGCGCGCGAGATCGACGGGAATTTAATTAAAGCAACGCCCGTCAAATGGAAAAGGGGGTATTACAAGACGCGTCTGCGTTCGCTCGCGCGCCGGCCACCCTCGTTTCTCGCCTGCTACGTTTTACAAATCGAGGGAATCCGAACCGATCGTCGACTCGATCGAGAAACCCGTTAGCAAAGTTCCTCGCGTTTCGAGCGATACGAGTCTGCGGATATACCAGTGCCAACTTGTTCCTACTTAATTCGCTTTCGATATCCGGAATCAAGCGTTCGAATATTTCAATTTGTAGTAGGTTATTGGGCCATCTGAGAGATTTTAATCTTCTCTATTTGACGTATGAAAGCAAAACGGGAGACAAAGAATGCTTTTAACACTCGTTACGGATACTCAAATGATAAAAGCTGTATCACCCAGCTTCGCGATCCTTACATCTCGCTTCTTTTATTAAAACCGACTGGCGAGCCGGATGTCCAAGTGCTCGAAACTGGAGTGTTCGTAAATCCTGGCGGCGATAGGAGCTCTATTTTCGTAACATCGTCGCGCGTCTTCCGCTCTGCGAGAATACGCGCGATAAAATGTCAACACCGCTCCGCGAGATGAAAATTTGTACGCGAATGCACGTTCGCAGGTTGCTCGCGAACACAAGGCCCGGAAGTGTCGCGCGGAATTTTTTGATCTCCTTTATGCAGCCCCGTTTTCCGATCGCAGCCCGCCGTATTGGATATTTGAGTTTTATTTGACAGCTTATTTGTCGACGCGGCGGAACGTTGTTACGAAAATACGCTTTTGTTCCGCGGCCGTTTTCAGCTGTGCGGTTGGCAACGATCTGCGCTCGTGGAAGCGGAAATTGTTTCTAACCGATAGCTGGTCCGCTGCGCGCAATTGCGAGGATCGAACCGAGATATCTTCTCGTCAGAGATTCCCGTTTCTCTAACAAAATTGTTCTCGTTCTGTCATTTACACGCTTCGAGGCGCGCGGATTTGTTCCTGAAACGATCTCGACAAAACGCATCGTCAAAGTTGCGCGTCGACGCGCAACAGCACGGTTCTCGACGAGCAACAGCTCGCGAGGCAGGGTTCACGATCGAGGTTCGCGAAGTTGTTGAAAGCTCGTCGAAATAACGCGTTTCCACGGATCATCTTCTTTTATCGTCGCGAAATCTATACACGATCCGTTCGTACAATAGGATCGGACGCGATTGCAATTCTTCGCGCTCGAAAACGCGAGGACGGGCCACCGGCTGGTTCCGCGCCGCGTGATTATCGATTGTTTCCCGTCCCGACACCGGGGTGGATCCAGCCGCGGTGAATTACAAGAAATGAGACGCGTTTTTGCAATGCAAATGTTGCATCGGTTGTCCCAACGACTGCGCGGCTCCATTGTTCGATCGCAGCGCTATCAAATATTGGCGCATCGAATCGCATAACGGATTGTTTATATCCGTGTATTGCAGAGCCAACATAAATTAGGATAAATAGCCGTCGAGCGAGTTGCCAGTTGTACCGCAAAGTAGTTGCACGTGTATCAGCCTCGATTCTACACGCCCCCTCCCTGCGTTAATTGCACTGTTTCCCTGCATTATCGCCATGCCGCTGTTCCGTTGCATTATCCGGTTGCAGTTCCCACCGTTCGAGTTCATTTTATCCCGTCTTGGCTGGCCGGCGTGCAACGAGAGAGTGCCTACGATTGATCTCGTTCAAGAATCGATTTTCATTCTAACGCGCTTTACTTAAAGCGGATAGAGGCGATTTATTCGATCACGTCTACCACGACCGGTGGTATTTCGATTTCGTTTATTACTGGAACAGCGTATCGAGAAATTAGGCCGACAGGATAAGAAGCTTCCTTTGAATCCGCGTTGTTGAACGGTGTTTTCGTTGCGTAAAACGCCCCATTTCCCCTGTGCTCGCGGTGAAAACGGTACGTGCTTTTAAGAGGATATATCCGCGGGCATAAATTAAAAAATTTCAATTCGTAGGATTCGTTGCATAATTCAAGCGTGATTTACGGGTAAGTAGACGGAGGATAATTTCCGTGACAAATACCTATTTGCTAAACAACGGTCGCGATAAAATTCTCATTTTCCAAATCCATTTATCTTCAACGAGCGAAATTGTTTCGGTTTTATCTATCTTGGCCCACGTAGAAAGGTTGTTGGTAACCGCGAACGATGGTTAGTTTAATTTAAAAGTTACACGCGGCTATTCCACTCGGAGAGATATAAACGTCAGAATCGCGAAAGTTATAGCGCGGGGAAAGACCGTGGCCGCGCATTCGCGTGGCATTTAATAAGTACGTTAGCGAATGCATTGGAAATTATGGGATAGGAGATACGCTCGATGCCGATCGGGGGCTGGTTCCGGCGAGAGAGGCACGCGCGTAAAGGGAACGACCTTTCTCGCCCTCTTCTCCATCCCCTCGGCCGTTCCAATCGGCCGACTTACGAAACACGACGCGAGCCAAACCAGAAACGCGAATCAACGAATCCTCGATACAAACGCACGAGACGCTTGATTGAAACTTTCAACGATCGTCTTCATTTACCAATCCTTCTTCTTCCTCAATTTCGTTTAATCTTCCATCGAACTGTTTCTAAACGTCACGTCGCCAGAAGTTACGTGCAACGATCCAGCCAGTCATTCACGACCCTATTCCAAGCAATAATTTCAAACTCGACATACACCCAAGAAGGAGCAAATCCTCGACAACGTACCTATTACTCGATCGTGCGTCGATACCACGCGATACAGACTCGTTCTCTAGCCGATATCCCTCGGTTACGTTCGATAACTTCGATCGTCGCTGTTCCCTCGAGACGCTCGATCGCTCGAAGATCTACGAGCCTTTGGATTCGCGCGCTACGCAGACGCTCGCGCACCCTCGTCAAGGGTGTCGGTCACGGTCGTTGGCGCGAGTCGTTCCGCGCAGGTAAGCCCGTCACTGCACCCCGTTTCGTGACGCTCGATCGTGACAACGCGATTCGGCGTTATCCACAGTTAATTCAGGGCAAGTCCGCGTCGTCGGTCGGTAATTGAATCGTCACGCACCGGCGTAGGAGCATCGATTACTCGCGGCGCGAATCGGCGCGCGCGTACCAACCGTATCCGGGCGTCGCGACGCGGCTAAACACCGCGCGGCACGCGCGCTCGCCCCGATATTGCGCGTCGGCCCAGTTACCGTATCGGCGGCCTCTATCAGGGCCTGGCAGCCGTGCTTATTACATTCAATTACGGCCGCGCGGAAATCGGCCTCAGAAATTACGTGTCATCGGGGATGTCGACGTGGACGGCCGCGTTGACAACTGTTTCCGCGATACGGACACGTCCGCTGCCGGCTCGTTCGAGCAGACGGCCACCTAATGCCGCTTCGCGCGATTACACGCTGTCCTGGTGAGGATCGAAACGAGTCGGAATCCAATTTCTGCGTCACTGAAAATCGCTTCGATGTCTGATTCTAGTCCATAAATTTTGTCGAGACCGTCAGACTCTCTTTCGAGGGGTGGCTGGTTTCGACGACGCTTCGATTTGAAAGGAACAGCTGGAATAACGGGCTTCGAGTACAACCAGTATTACCAGGCTGATCTTCAGAGACGTCGTTGTATTTTGCAAACGTACCGCTCGTTGTTGAACCATCGCTGCTTAAAATAACGTCGCGCAGGTAATTCAAGTTTCCACGGAAGTTATTAACTCCTGGCACGTATCAGAACTCGAGAGAATACCCGTGTACAGTCGATCCACGGTTGCACAGGAAGAGTACGAAGAAGTTTAATATTTCGTTGATCACTGTCGAGCCCAGCGAGCGTCGTTTCGAGCGTTCCCGCGTGTCGCCGGAATCAAAAGGCGGATGGAAACGGACTCGCGTCCGTAGAATCGCGCGCGGCCCCTCCGGGCGCGACGCGTAAACTTTAACGATATTACACGATTTTCATTCGCTCGCGCGACAACTCTTACACGGTAAGACGCGATATTACATATTACGAAAGTTACGAGTAATTTCTCCGCACGATACCATCTTTCTTCTTCCCCTCCTCTTCTCTCTCTCTCTCTCTCTCTCTCTCTCTTTGCACGAGCTCACTTTATTGAAAGGATAAAATTCTTATATCGTAGCGATGCGTCGTGATTGCCCGACGTCATTTCATTTTTCCAATAAACCTTTTACGGCCGAGAGCCGCCTCTTTCTCTCTCTCTCTCTCTCTCTCTCTCTCTCTTTCTTCCTCACTTCTCTCACCACCTTTTCGTCTCTTTCTCCCCCTTCGTGCCCCCGTTCGCCTCGCCAGAGTCTCTTGTGCATCGCCGCGTCCCGTCCCGTTCCGCTCGCTCGCATTATGAACGAGAGAACAAATGGGAATAAAGGGGGCGAAAGTGCGAAGGGAAATAGAGAGCGACGGATCGAGAAACGTAGCCGGCGAGCGTACCAGGGAGGAAGGGGTGATCGGAGAATGATAAGCGGATCAGCTGTAATACCGTAGATCTTGTCGCTTCGCTAGTCAGGCTTAAAGGACTCGATTCGTTGACTCGATGACCGACGATAACGTTTCATCCTACGAAACGGTGGATCACTTCCTCGGATGGTTGTTACGGAAAATTCGCAGCGGATATTTAGAACGCTGTCTGATTTATTATGATCGCGTATATACTGAATAATATATCAGAGTCTTACAAAGGACAAGTAATTGCAACGATAAAAATACACGACATTAGCAAAGCTGATTAAGAAGCCGATAAAGTGTAATAAAGTGTATTTTGCAATTAAGGATTACATTATACTTCACTGTAATAGGCTTAACTCGCAACTTACACTATAATACGACGCATTCATCCGCTTAACCCCGTGTCCTCCTCCTTCGAACGCCACCATCTTACAACACTTTATTCCCATTTATTCTCGAACACTTGCTGCACAGAATTTTCCACCACCCGCTTAGATGTCATTATACTAACGGAGAACTTTGTCTCCTTACCGGCAATAAATTTCAGTTACGAACGCAACGTCGCCATATAGCGAGCCGTAATAAATTTCACCCGACGAACGTCCTCCGCGTCGTACCAAGTGGAAAGTCACTTTTATTCCGGACTTATGCGTAAGCCCACGTATCGCGTTCACGATTCGCGTTAACGATCGAACGTCGCGTTCAAACACCATCGAGAGTGACAGGCAGCGAAATAAATCCCCATCTTAGCGCGAGCGACGCGCGTTACTTTCTTCGCGCGTCTAACAACCCCCTGAGCGAGCGTAGCGGCGGGCGAGAGGGCGGTCTGGTTGCCACGGAACAAATTCGTCGGTGAATTACTCGCCTTCCCGAATTCCCGGCCCCGCCGGGCAACGCCGCGATAATTTATTTCCCGTGGAATTCGTTGCATTCTGGCCGGGTGATAAATTAAGAGAGGCTCAATTGTTTCAAGAGAACGATCCTGCGGCTGGCTGGCGGCGGTTTGTCGCGGCCGTTCAAAGGCGGATGCGCTCTCAGCCTCAGTTGAAAGAGCTCGAAACGATCGTCGTTTCTTTCCCCGGCCGGTTGCAAATTCGCTGAACGATTTTATCCGCCGTCGAAAAACGAACGATAAAGATATAACAGTGGAAAGGGGACGAGGGTGGAAAAAAAATGGAAAGAAAGAGGAGAGAACGGAGGAGAAAGAGTCAGGGATTCGAAGGGCTTTTTGCCCGCGTTTCTTTCTTTACGAGCGGATTTCCAGCGGGAATTAAATTCGTTAGTCTGTTTATTCCAACGAACGGATAAATTATTTAAACCGTGGAAGACGAATACGCGTGGCCGCGTTACTTGGTTCAACAAACCGATTCTCGTTCCCCTCGTTACCGTCTCTAATATCCGTGTGCAGCGATTTCTTATTTTGCTCCGCACAGGGAATCGTCCCTTAAAATTTGGTCGATAGACGGCGAAGCACCCTCTGCAATATCTCGCGGTTAGTGGGCGGGACGTGACGAAATATTATAGGGGAGCGTAATGGTCGCGTTATCGGACGTGCTCGCGGGATGCGAACGCCATTCGAGGTACCCGTAACTAATGGAGAGATCCGAAATGGAGGCACGGCGGCAGAGGAACGGACGTTTAATGGGTCGAAAAATTTGCATAACACGCGTTTAATGTATCCTCCTCCTCGCCCGTCCAGGCGATGGAAATATCACCGTAGCCGGGGCGCACGTCAGATCGCGGAATCACGGACACAGGGTCTGCTAATGTCGAGCACCGCGTTGCCATTTTCTTCGTATCCCGTCTAGCGTCACGTGCAAACGTCTACGCTTTTGATAATTGAAGCGGAACGAACGACGCGAGATTCGCGCGACGCGTTGCGTACCGTTCCGCGAGTCATTGGCTCGCAACGGTATCGCAAAGCGGGTCTAAGGCGCGCGAAAATTAGTATCCCCGCCAGCGCGGACCTCGAAATTGCCCTACTCGCTGAACTCGAAATCGCTTTGTAACATTATTTATACATTAATTGCTCCGTTCGCGTGCGCGGAGTCATCGAAGAAGTTATAAGGATAATATCCAATATTATCGCGGAATCCGATATCGTTATTGTGATTTGCTGTATCGAACGTTGCGCGGTTGAAACAAAAGCTGTAGTTTATTGTGTTAACCAATCATTAACCCCCTTTAAATATCGGACCGTGCTCGATTACAAATTATATCGATCCTCGAACGGCGTACACGTAATTGCGGAGGGGCGAATGGAAATTAATTCGGCAGTCGACTTTAAACAATCGTTTCGAGCGTTTCGCACACGATCGCCGCGATAAGACGGGTGGAAAACGCGTGTACGCCTGATACCAACCCCGTTGGACTCGTTCCCATCCATTTCGCTCGTATTACACCACAATTAATAGCCATCCCCTGGCATTAGTCGTTGACAAATTGATCCCAGCCAGAGCGCCCGACCACCCCTTGTCGTTTCGCTCGCGAAACGAAAGACAGCCGGGCGTTTAATCGATCTTTGAGCCGCGCGTTTAAGCGATTATCAGGGTTCTGTAGGTGCACCTGAACCTCTGCCGTGCTTTCTACGCTCCCGATATAAATTGAGAGCAATTAAGTCGTTCGAAGTGATCCATTATGAGTGACGAGCGAGCGGTGGTAAAAGGCGAGAACGAGGATAGCTTCTCTCCGCGTTCTAAGGCGAGCGAAGGGGTGGCGAGAGTAAAGAAAGGAGGTTAAGTAGAAGCGGCGAACAAAGGAGACGGCATAATGGTGCGTGTACGCGTGAACCTGGTACCGCGTTGGGTGTCCCAGCTGAGGCACATTCTATCGTGCGAAACCACAAATCGAAGATATAGAACAACGCGTTCATCCTTTTTTCAGCTTCGATTCTCGTTGAGATTATTCTACTTACGAAACTGTGTCGAGGGTGTAG
Source organism: Xylocopa sonorina (assembly GCF_050948175.1). NCBI lineage: Eukaryota > Metazoa > Arthropoda > Insecta > Hymenoptera > Apidae > Xylocopa > Xylocopa sonorina. The sequence goes on along the minus strand of NC_135197.1, from coordinate 4,757,136 downwards.
AACGGGATTTTTTTTTTAGGTCGAAGCCTGCTTTCTGAATAAATCCAGTTTGAAAATTTGCCGAGTGCGCGTACACTTGAGCCAAGTTTAAATCCGATTTGCTGTTTAGCGAGGCCTTAAGCGAAAAAATCCCCGTCTACGTTTTCGATTTATTTTTGCATACAGAATCATTTCCTGCCTCGCTACACCGCCTTCCCTCCTCTGCTCTGCTCGATAGTTAGCCGCGCTTACACGGCGAGCGATTAAACTCGATTTCCTCGGGAACCAGGCCTCAAAGGGGGAAATAAATTCGTTCTACGCGTTCAATCTACCCGCGCGCGCATAGGCGACCGCGTGTCTGATTCCTGTACGCGATCTAAGGCATCGTGCGTACGCGTTGGTACGCGGGTAGGTCCGCAGGACGACGCGAAGCGGTCAGCCGGACGAGGGACGCCCTCGGTTCGCTCCTTTTGCGAATACTTGAAATCGCGCCGCGTCGTCGTCGTCCGTGGTCGTCGCTGTCCCGCACGGCTCCACAATGGAATTTTCAATATTGTACAGAGGGGTTGCGAGGGGGGTCGTCTTGATTAATGAGACGGCTCGATCCTTCGAGACATTGTTCGTTACCGCATGCGGCGGCCGCGTGCATCACGGCGCCGGCTGTTATATTATATACCACCGATTGGTTTCACGTTGCTGGATCTGACCGCGATGTTGCGGCTAATTGGATTGCTTTGTTGCAACGTCGATCGAAGATGTCGAGCTCCCGTGCAGCGCTCGCCCCGTTTGAACCTTCTATCGGAGCTTCCTTTCGCTCTGAAAAAGGACCACGATCGGAGATAAAAATGCACCGATTGATTGGCGCTGGTAGGATGATGCGACGGCAAAATGTAATAGGGTATAAAAGTGGAAAATACGGTGAACGTTCGCTTTCCGATTCGTTCGCGACGAGCACGCTGGTTTCTATGGCGAGAAAGTAGAATTTGCCGCTCGTTAGTTACGAGTTCGCGGAATTGTCGAACTTGGAAATTTTCCGAGCGTAGGACAAGAACGTGTTACTTAATGGTTTGCCGGAAATCGATGAATCCTGGCAAGAAGGCCAGAAGCTGCTGGGAACTCAGCATCGTTTCAAAGTTCTCCGCGCCGCAGAACACAGAGCAAATACTGTCGCTGCAGGGGTAGGAGAGACGTGGTGCTAAGTGAGGAGAGGAAGGTCGTGATACCTTTGGAAGTCGATGGTCAGTTGGTTAGTTGGCAATCGGTTGTCAATCCGAGGCCGTTAAACGGCAAATGCTATTAGTCTTCGAGGAGTCGCTTCTTACGAGCGTCGAGGCTCGATGGAATTCTCGAGTAATTAATATTTTCGTCGTTTTAACGGGTAAACAGATTCATTGGCAGTTACATGTGTTCGACTAGCCCGTCCCGGTATCGCGTGGTAACTTTAAAGCATACATTTTCCGTGATGCGCTCGACGGCCGGGGTAAAATCGAGTTATCGATTGAATAAATTAGATTTAATAATTTGTATAAGGGGAAGTTCGTTTAGCGGGTTTATTATTACAATTAATTATCCAGCGCAGCGCGGTAACGAAGATGCGGTGTTATTTATTTATGAAATCAGGCGGACAGATAAATTCATCGGGGAACGTATTTGTTAATCATGAAAATTGTATGCTTTGCCATTTGAATGGGCACGCGTGTCATTTTTCGTCGCGTTACAATAAATAATTTTGCAACGCGGGGATACGTGATCGCGTGTATTTTTAAATTTATATCAATCCCCTTCCTCGTTTCGACGTACGCGCGGGACGTCGCATAAATTTTTCAATAAGAATTTAACGCATTAAAAAATTAAACGAAAAATCGTTCAAATAACATTCGACTGGTACGAATCAGAGCAACGGGAGGGGTGGTCAGGTAAACGGGTTAACTTTACGTTACGCCTCATATCCCAAACGTACAGGAGCGATATCTGGTGAAAGCATCCTCCTAAAGTATCCATCCCCTTGTACTCTAACCGGTGAAATTTAATAATTGACCATCGGTAGAAATTCGAATCGTTCAGGAGGAGGGAAGGCCAAAAGAGATTCGCTTAGTAACGCGATAATCCGGAATTCCTTTCGCGATTTCACAGGCGCGCGATCCCACGCGACGCGTTAAAAGAACGAAGCTGGAACGAGCTCCGGAATTTCCTATCCCACCGTCTGCCGTGCCCGAATACCTGCATCACTGAATACTGCCGGCTGGCCAAAGGGGACTTTTCCGCAAGAGAATTCCCCGATACGAATGCCTGCGGGGCGAAACGGCTAGGAAACAGGCTTGCTTGCTTAATACTTAGACGCTGGAATTGCACCAGTCGTTCGAAACCGAGGAGGGAGCGAGGGGAAGAGGGAGAGAACCCGGCTCCTTTGCAACCTGTTACAACGAAAACGAATATTGCTTCATATAAAACGATAAACATCGACGCGCGGTCCTTTTCCTCGCCTGTCTGCTCGAGCACGTTCGTTAAAACATCATTCTCGCTTGTCTCGAGTGGTACACCCGATGAATTCCCTCGAAAGTGGATAAATTCGACAGATTGGAGCTTCCTCCCTCGAGCTCCACGCTGGAAATACCTCGTTTGGTAATATTGTTTCAAAGACTTCCCTTTAGAGATGTCGGAGCTATATCTGACTTCCTCTTCCTGCCCCCCCTCGCGTGCTTTAAATCTGTCGTAATAATTAGCTCGTATCTAGATCGAACTCTCGCGGGGTTTCGTAAGAGCATTCGAGCGTCACGGTTTGACGGTGCTACCGTTCGTTCGTGAGATCGCTGCTGTCTCTCGATAATAACGACGCTACTGTTACGTTTTCCCATGAATCTACTCGGTGATTCCGTTTCGAGAGAAAGCTGGGTCGCGTCGAAGGGACGCGGAATCGAAACGTCTCGACGGAGCTCGCGGTTCCAGCGAAGCAACCCCTTCGATCGAAGATTGGCTAGAGCTGTGGCGAAGTTTACTCGAGAAGAGGGCAGATCTCTAATCTTTTCTCATTTGACTTCCCAACGAAGCGGGGAATCTTGAAAAATCTTTGATACCCCGAGGGACGAAGGCGTCGTTATTTGTTTCACCGTCATTCGGTTGGCTGCCGCGCGAAAGCGGCGTCGCCCACACCCCCTGTAAACAAGAATAATCCGCCCCATCACGGGCAAAGTGGCTCGGCCCATTATACCCACGACGTCATCGATTTCGCGCGGATTCCAGCCGCGTCTCCGCCAACCCCTCCTCGACGGCGACGCCGCATCCGGCCAGGACACTCGCGTGCACGCCGCGAACGATTTAGCCGAAAGATTCACGGATTATCCTGCCGGGGAATAACCGTCGCGCTTAGCATGCAAATGACCGATGAAATCAAACGCGTCGACCCGCGATCTGATTCTTTTTAGCATTCAACGCGACGCCTCCATTCGGCGGGCAATTATGCGGCTGGAAACGGGGTAATTCCGTCCCGGATTTCGCGCACACGTACAGCCAGCGCATCTTATACCGTCCAGTAAAATTGAAATTGTCCCTGATTAAATGGTAATCGATATTTTCCACTGTTTAATTAGTTTCCGATAAAAAAAAAAGCGGGGGAAAGCGTTAGCCTGGAATATCGGAATCGACCGAACCGCTTCCGCTCGTTACTGTTTAAACGATCGCAGTAAATATTCACGGGCTCGTACAACTTTTAGATTTACCATCTCTAAATGCGACGCGATATTCTCGACGAAGTGCTGTTCATTGACACTTTGATAGCCGCGATCGTTATTTATAACCGAAGTGGCGCACACTTCGAGCCAACTAACCAAATTAACGCGCGCTTCTACTTTAACTCTGCTGAAATTGTAACACACCTTACTGCACATGTTCAAGTAATTGTTACCAGCTCGGTCCCGACAAATGTTGGAACTTGTATTATGCATTTCCAACGCGACGTATCACGAGTCGCAGCTATTGAATGGAAGTCTACGCGCGCGCGAGCGTTCCTCTGCTTGCGCGTGTGCGTCGTGTTCTCGATACCTCTTCGTCGTCCCATTAATTTGTCTTCTTTCCGTCGCGAGCGTATACTTGGCATGGCTGTCGTCGTCTTCGTAGCCGTGGCGAAGGTAACGGCGGGCGGTGAGAATCGCACTCCAGCCGTGCTCGTTCCTCGAGGTCGACGGTAGGGAAGCCAGTAGCTTCTGACGTGGCGCGCAAGGATTCGCACTTCAATGAAGGGCATTCGTGCGGAACCGTCGACGACGTAATTAGGTAACTCGCGGGAAAGAGGGCCGCGCGACGACGCCGCGTTTTCGTGAAACGGTTTTTAAGCGTGAAGCGCGACTTTCAGCGTCTCCAGGGGCGCGAGAATGCCTGGGTACGTCTGTCAATGAGACCTGTCGAGGGATGAAAGCGGAGAACAGCCAACTTATGCCGTTTATCTTTTTTCAATCTCGTTTTCTCCTCGACGACGCTGGATTTTCGAAGGTACGCGTTTTTATTCATCGAGTAGATGCAAGAGCACGCGATGAGAGCTGTTTTTTTTATCAGAGTGTCATCGTGTTAATCCGTTATTCTATATCTGCGTGTATGGATTCTCTGATGCAGCCTCGGATAAATAATTAAGCGTACTTAATTGTTCGCCGCGAGAACAACGAGGTTGAATGTAAAATATGAAATTTGAAAAAATTGATGCCGCATGATGGTCGTACGAAACGCCCCGTCATCGATGATAACGAGATTGCACTCTTAAATAAATACTGTTTGCGTGTTTGATGGGATCAACGTTTAATATTACGGGCGGTCTCTCAAAGCGGAGCAGTTTGCGGGCAACGCGTGCCCGGCTGTCTGCTAAATAAATTGAACGAGGAATTAATAAAAAACCCCGGGACCGGTTATCGTGAATAGGGGAAACAGGTTTTGTTTCAATTTAAAATAACATTTGCTCGTCCGTACCTAAAACGACCAGCTATCGCCAATGAATACGAGGAAATTAAACTGCGAGCTCTCACATACACACTAATGAAAAACGGAAAAAGAATTCTGAAAATCCCTGAAGCATTTTCGTATTATCGTAACTTTTGCTCGATTCCCCCGGAAAAATTCGTTTGTCGCGATTAAAAATCGAGTCCAGCCAGGATCGAAGCAACGGATCGAAGTTTGAAAAATCAAACAACTCTCGCGAGTTGAAATCGAAGCAGTGCTCGTTCGTTACCGAACGAGTCGCGAGCGATGTCGAGGAAATATCGCGAGTCGAAAGAGGGGTGGTAGGCTGCGAACGGCGCGAGAGGATCGTGAAGTTTCGAGACGCGGGCGGAATCGATGGCGGAAGCGATGAACGATCGGCAACAATGGGAGTCAATCAGGTGGGCGTATTCACGTGAGTGAATCGGTTCGATTATCCGGTAGGAGGCGATTCATCGGTAGAGGTGGCGCGTCGAAACCGCTTTCGGATTTGGCGCTGCGGCAGCGTGTTTCGTCGAGTGGTTAGGCGCGACGCTTGGCCACGGCCAGGCTGAACTGGAACCGTTGCAACGACGTTACGGTAATAGGGTCCGATTAAGATGCAAATTCGGGACCTCGGCTCTACGCCCGACAATTTAACCCGGTAACCAGGCTAATATTAAATAAAATGCAGGCCGGACCGCCGTCGCCGCCGCGGCGAGGGTTGACGCCGGGGGAAAAGCCAGCGGGAGCCAGCCTTCGGGGCTGCTGCGTCACTTGAAAGCGGCTAATTCTCATTTTGAGAAATTGTTATTAAATTTTCTCCTGCTCCCTGACGTGCCTGTCTGCCGCGCGCGCGTCCTTGTCCCTGCGCCACCGCGCCTCTTCTTCCCGGTTTTCTAGACGCCTTTACTTCGTGACTCTTTGTCCGTCCCTCGAGGGAGCCTGCTTTTTAGACGTTACGTTTATTCGAAGGACGCTAGGTGCGACTGAAAGCGCTTACGCGATTCTCTTTTAAATCGTTCCATCATTTTTTCTGTATATTATTCGAGCATATTACTCGAGCTCGGTACGTAATATTTCCAATCTACCGTTTCTCTTTGACGTCTCTCTCGCTCATTCTTGCTACTCGAGACACCTTTCTCTTGTGACGTCCAATTCGCACCTTTGAGGAAAGCTTCTTTCCGAATGTTGTATTTATTTCAAAGACACCACCAGCTGTGAATGAAGGTTTATATGATTCTCCTTGTATTCGTTGTAAAGTTGCCGCGAGACGCGCGGCGGAACAGGTAAGATCACCAGGAAACCTTTCTAACGCACGTACTTACAAAACCGTTAACTTTACACGATACGCTATTGGAACTTTGTTACTTAACACGGCATTTAACGTCGTACTCCACCAGCAGCGTGTCTTGGCCGTTCCTCCCTTTTCTCTTTCGCGTTCATCGAATTATTTCCGCGGGGCGGGTAACGTTTGCCGTTCAAACGACGGGACGCAATTATTTGAGCTCGCCGAAAGTTAACCACGGCAAATTCTGAAGGCGGCACTCGCCGTGAAAGTTCCGCTCGCTTCGGGCGTTTATTACTCGAAAGTGAGTTAGAGAATGGCCCTCCTTCGCGAAACCACTTGCTATCTTCGCCCCCCAGCTTTCTTTCCCTTCCTCGCCCAACCCTCGCCCGTCATTCTGCGACGCTGATCGTCTTCCCTTTTTTTTTTCTCCCAACGAAATATCGAACGACGAGCGGATTAATTCGATGGCCCGCTAAAAGCTCCCTGAATTTCGTTCGACGACGCCGCGCGGCCACCCTCTCTGCCTTTGTGCCGGCGCCAGATACCGCGCGGTTACTTACAGCTAATGCGGAAGTAATTAAGTTCTACTTTCATTTGCCACTCCGGCAGACTGGTTCGCGCCCGCCAAATTTCAAAGGGACACCGCGGGGGACGCGGACGTGCATTTTTAATCACGCCCCGGTCAAGTGTTTAGCCGGGTGAGCTCGCGAGCACCGGTTGCACCACGTGTGCTCGTTACATTAGGTAATTGGGTCGCTAATCAGCCGAGCGTTGCTCTGTGTCACCTCACTCGGATAGGGGGTGGGCGGAAGTATGCCGAATTCGAGCACCCTGTCGCTCCAGAGGAACCACTCGCTCGTCCTAGTTTCTTCTCGCGCGTACTCGTTTAATATTAGACGAGGCTTTGCGCCATGTGAACGAGAAGTTTCCGCATTTCTTTTTTTTTTTTTTTTACTCGATTTCGTACTCTTCAAAGGCACCGACAGTAATTCCACCCTCTCGTCTAGCTCGAATATTAGTTCCTTTGATTTCAAAGGTAACACTCGATACCACGTCAGAGGGGGGAACCGGCGAGGGCGTATAATTTTCACGGGGGTTCGCAGCGAGAAGCCACGCGGAAGCGTAAGTGGCTCGAGTTTTCGGCCGCTAATCCGGCGTGCGCGTCTTGCAATAAAAGCATAAGCCGGGGGTGCATTGCCAGCGGAATGTCCGACTCCGTGGCGAGGAAAATTCAACCGGGCGAGGGAGGAAGCCGCAGAAAAGTGCAAATTAGATTACACGCGTCTCGAAGCTGGCGCGGAGTCACCTTTCAGCTTCCTCGGCCGCCTCAGACCGCAGAGTTGAAACAAAAGTAGCCAGACTGCTGCGCAACGCTGGAACTCGGGGCTGGAAACGTGAACTAACGCCTATCCAACTTGGCGGACTCGTATATCTTCTTGTTTCTGTTCCCGTGGTTACTGAAATTGATCTCGGAATCGATTCACCCCTGTGGATTACGTTCAGAGCTCCCGATTTATCGTTCCGCTTCGTTTACATAAGAAACACGTGGAATTGTATAAGAGCATTTGATTGGATAAGACTATTGGATGGGTTCGCGACAGACACGTGGCTTTCCATAGGAAAGTAATCATTTTAAAGCGAAATAGACATCTTGATAATGTTTCATCGTCAATTATTCACGATTATATCAGGCGTTTTCACTGTCTATCCAACGATCATCATATCGAAAATCTTCTGTCGAGAATCCACGAGGATTACCAAAGACGCGGTCAGTAACTCGAACAGATTGGGCGTTCAGCAACAATAACACTTTCCAGCGGAAGAACTCGCAATGACGCGATCGTCGCGACAATAGACGCGGGTGGGACCCGGACAAAGGGCCGCGGGGACGCGGAAAAATCGTAATCTCAAGAGCCGCTTACAAGTTTCACCGGCAGTCGTTTGACGAGATCGTAAATACAGGAAGGACCCGGCACGAAGTGGGTCGAGGAGTGGATTCGCGGTCTGACATACGCCGCGGATTTACGAGTCCGTTGCTCGGGTAAACTCCGCGGAAAGTATACCGACGCGCGGAAGACCGAAAGTTCCGCGCGAATGCCAGTTCCCGTCCGCTCTCGAGCGTATCTCCCGGCCAGTTTCCGTGCCGTTCGCCTTTCTACCCCCAGTTTTGCATTTTCTCCTACACCTTTTCCAATTTCTCCCGTGCTTTTAACCGCCCTTCCCTCCTATTACACTTCTGTTACATCACTGAGTATCCGTCGTCTCATTTTTGTCTCCCCAATTTCCTGTCAGACATTGCTCGTCGATCGTTATCCAATGAATTTTGCGAATTCCTCGTCTACGTTGCACAACGAACCGATCGATCGATGGATCGATCAAATAGCTCGATACATATCGCTCACGCTTTCCGTCTCTTTCCGCCACTTCCACAGCCGCCACCCTCCGCCTCGCGGTCTGACGTTCGACTCGCTTCCGGCTCGTCCACGGTCTCCATTGTTCGCGGCGATTTTCACGGTTCAAAGGCGGCGGACGGCCGCGCGATGGTCTGGCAAGTTCGCCGACAAACTTCGACAGCTTTCAAGCAAACGCGGCCGACCGAGGCCGCGCAGTCGACCGCAGCCGGAACGCGACGGTAAGCCGAGTTCACGGGGTGGTTCGCGCAAAAATATCCGGGGCAAAAATGTTGCAGGCCGCGCGCGCACTAGGAGTTTGCTTCCGTGTTCCGATGTAGGGCGAGAAGCAGCGCTGGCTGGACGGCTCGCGAATGGTTGGCTTCTCTCGGTGAGCTGGTGCGGAAGGTCGATGTTCTTCGGATTCCGCGAACTGTCGAGGATGGCGAAGTTCGAGTTGCTCGAATTTTTCCGACGCTTTCCAACTTCGGTCAAAAGCCTGCAAACGCGCTTGATACTTTCGGATGGGCGAAAAAATGAAATACCTTTCGGCGTTACGTTTTTGTTTCACAGTGGTGAGCGAAAAATTGAATTTTCGTCTGTTTTCTGAACAAAGAAATGTAGCTTGACGAAGAAACGCGCGCCTCTGTGAAACTGGAGCTCTCGCGGTAATGACTCTACGTACACCGTGGTTGGAGTACTACTTCGTTCCCAAAATGACTCGACAGAACGTAACCGCGTTACGTGTTCATTCGAAACCTCTTCCGTTTCCATTTTGTCTGTTTTTCGCCGCTCGATAAATATTAAGTCTCCCTTGAAAAATGTTACAATCGTGGACCACCGCAGCATCAACGCCTTTGTCATTTCTGTTCCTGCAAGTTTCCATAACGCAAATGGTATTTGCTACCCTTAAAATCATCTTGCGATTGAAAAATTTCGTTTCAATTTCGCGTCCTTTGACGTGCCTCGTGCGCGTCGTTTCTGAAGCGATACATCGCGCGATCTTTTCGCGAGGGACCCATCAAGCAGTGCACTTTCGAGGGCAGCCCACCTGTAATTTGTTTGCGAGCCGACCATCGCGGCAATTACCTGCCAGAGTGCCGAGGCTTGGTACCTATTTGCGTGGCACTGTTTCCGCGAACGAATGAAAATAAGGTGACGAAGACTCCGTGGAAACTTCTGGGGAACGTTTAAGCCCGACCTGGGTATGCAAAACGAAGATACGCAGAAGGAAGCGTGCCGCGCCGCTCGAGGAATCACGTTTTTTGCAAGTGTAATGCGAGCACCTTGTAGAGTGGATTCGCATCGACGAGTGGACGTTTCGCTCTGGTCTCACGTTTACAGATTGTAAATTTACCAATTTCCCCGTTTCATTACTTAAATCCCTTTCTTGTTATGCAACATTCGTCGTCTCATTTTTCTTTCTTCTTTTTTTTCCTTAAGATTTCTGTTATTGTATCACTATAGATCTGCTGTCGTCGATGATTAAAGTGGTAAAACCGAAACTTTACGAACCGAGTTTCGTTCCTATTTCCGTCGAAATCGTATGGGATTAAAAAATATAATTAAAGGATGGAATGTTGAAAATATTTTTATTAAATATTTAAAACATCAGAAATCCTTCGTTGGAGTATTTGTTTCATAAAATAATATTTTTATTTTAATGGTGACAGAGATACCTGTTATCGTTCGTTCCCCGATTGTATTGTCGCACCGTTACAAGACACAAGTAGTTTCGCGGTGCACTTGTACAATGTTGCAGAACGAAAACATTTTTCCATGACCGCGTACGTAGCGATTCGTGGGTGCCGTTGGAGAGACCGGGAGGAACAATTTCGTTGGAAAACAAACACCGCGGAGGCACGCGTTTTTCGCGGGCTTTTAAAAACTTTTTAAAAGCTCGAAATGGTTGCACAGCCCTCGAAATTTCGCGCAGTTCGCGCCGCTCCAGTTTTTTAATTGCGTTTCGAAAAACGTTCGACCAATCGCAAACAAATTCTGTTTCCCCTCCTGTCTCCCCGCGTAACTCTTTCCCAACATGTTCGCGCCATTGTACCGTTCCCCTCCCTTTGTTTTTAATGCCCTATCCCCACGTGAAGATCAATGTTTCCGGAGAGTGAAAAATAGAAACGGGACCCGGTTACGCGGCGCGATTTCCTCGGCCATTTTGAACGCTGACAAAGAGGCGATACTAAATCCTGAATATAATGTAACAAGGCCAGCTCGAGCGTAGGTGCTCGAACGGTGTCTCGTATAACGACCTCGGCTCCATGGGAAACGCTTCCTGAAGACAGTGAAGAATTACCGTGATGCGAGTACACAAAGCGTCGCTCTGCCGCGACGCTCGATCGTTAAAGTGCTCAAAGCTTTTCGAGCCTCCGTGAGAAAAGAATAGGGGATGAAAAAAGGAAAAACTACGATTCGAGCATTCGTTTTTCGCTATCGATTCTGATCGCATCGCAATCGTCTTTCTAATTTCTAGTACTTCCAAGTCCTTTTTCAGAATTTCTGTAAAAACTTTGGTCGTCGCTACGATCAACTTTAGAGCTGCTCGAATGCGTCGAACAGCTGCGAAACTAATACGAAATTGGAATTTTAAGTAAATACGCGGCGAGCGTTACGTTAAGGGGGCGATCTCAAGGGGTTGAAGTAGCTTCTTGCTAGACGAAAGTTCCTTTAAAGCGTTAGACTATATTTAGCCGAGCAATTGGTGTGATCGAAGAAAAGTTTCCCTAAGTAGACGCTTGAAATGGTTCTACATTGTTCGCAGTCTCGAACGAATTACAGTTTATGTAGGCTATCGTAAAGTGGCAAGGTACGCTTTTACGTAGCGCTGGCACGATACCGTCATTTCATATTTAGAGTCATATCTACAGCCTGTTATAGGTATCATTGAATTAAAGTAAACTTTGGCATAGTTTCTGACCGATTAAAGCTCGCCTGATCTCGTCGCGCGTGTTCGATATCTTCTTTATTTTCAAATTCTGGACTTTTAAAAGGCTCAGATTTTAACGCATCGGTTTTAGTGCCATTTTGTTGTCCGAACGGAACTTTTGGAAGTCAAAAATCCGTCGGTGGGAAAGGTTGAGAGAAGCGAGCGAAGTTTCGAGGCAGAAGTGGTAAAGAAAAGCGAAGGGCCGTCGGTTTACGTGGCTCGCGGAAGAAGCGTGGACAATTTCGCGGCTGTTGGAGGTTTTTTCGAAACTTGAATATCGATCGACGGCTATTAGATTCGCCGCGGTTCGTTGAGCGTGGCCGATCGTTAGAAAGATTTATGTCACGGCCTGGAGATTGATTTACCGCGCGTCCCAGCCCTTTCAGAAGTGGACAAATAAACGTTGCGACAAAACGCGGAGAACTGCGTCCGATTAACGCCCCGCGATGCGTTTCACCTGCCACCGGCGCCCACCCTCGTCACACCCCTTTCATCGACGAGACTGATAGAATCTACGAAAAAATTATAGAGGATCGCTTTTCCGCGGCTTGTCGACCGTTTTTATTTAAAACACCTCCGACGAACGGGCCGAGATACCCGCCGCAGCGAGCATTAGTCATTTCCATTCAGTTGTAAAATGAATTTCTACCTGGAATATTTTACAAAGCGTTATAATTTATTTAACGCGATAACTCATACCTGCGGGGGGGTATAACAGTTATTTATATACAAATGAATTTTATATTTTCGTTGTAAAACTTTGTCTGAACGCGGTTCTCTAAATTTTAAACACCCTCTCTCTCTCTCTCTCTCTCTCTCTCTCTCTCTCTCTATCTATTTATAAGCACTGAAACATTGAGCGAGATGTACATTTCGCTTAACGATTCAGGGGAATATAAATGTATTTGCTATCTTTCAGAGAATTGTCTATTTTTAAAGCACCGTGCGGCGCGGGGGAAACTGAAAACGCGTCAATACGTGCATTGGAAATAAAACCGAAGCGCTGTTGCGACCTAAATCAAAGGGGTGATGTTTAAATTCATCAAGAGATTTCAATTCTCCGCCTATTCATAGAGGTCTCGCGCTCAGGAGAACAAAAAAGGCGCGAAAGTATATGTACGGCTGCGTCGACCAGCGGGTATTTACATATTTATATTTCTCGCACGCACCAAACCGGACGGCTCGTATTTGTTTAATAAATAGATTTTTCCAGCCGTCCGGATCGGCGTTTCTCTCCCTGATATTCAAATCTCGCCCCGGGCGTGCAGGAGGGCGTTGAAATTTCGACGTTACTCGAATATCGAAAAATTGTATCCCGTTTGCGCGCATTTTTCAGCCGATTACACGTGACCGAAAAAAAGAGAGAAAGAAGAAACGGTTTACAATACGGGGACCGGAAACAAAACCGGCCACCCTTACGAGGCCGATTTCTATTTACCGACCGCGACGGGGGATTATGCCCGCGAATTTATCGTCGTCGTATCGCAAATTCCGTTGCGATACGATGGTTGCATCGCGATCAGTGGTCTGGATCTGAATACCTACGCCACCCGTAAAATCCCTGTTGCGCCCGTTTGTTTTGCCACCACGTGCCGCCGGATTCCTATCGGTGGTACACATTTTCGGGGGGTCTCGAATTTTTATTGGGTTTACGTTACGAAGATATTGTCGGGGTCTACACACGAACAGTGAATTTTACATTTACGAGTTTGATCTGGTTAAAAAAAAAAAAAAGAAGGAAAATAGACAAAAATATCGCACGTTCCCGTCGAATAGAACTCATTGAGTTTCGAAAACTGCTCTCGCTAGCGGGTGTATTGATTTTGTTAAAAAAAAAATTCTCGTGAAATGATACCCGCGCGATTGAAACGCGAACAATATACAATAACAAGAACCGACTCACGGGCACTGGTTCGTGAAACAGGCGGTAATTAACGTTCGGCTGATTCGTCGCGGACGATCCTTGGTGTCTGACTCTAAGCGAGGCGCCACTTTACTTCCGTTCACCGTGCGCGGCGATACGCGCTAGGAAATGAAACGGACGACATTAAACAGAGCCGCAGGAACGTGGATGTTTAGCGTTTTCCGATACACATCGGGAACTAGTAGGTGTTATTGCTGTCGGGCAAGAGTCCGGATCGGCTTTTGTTTTCCCTCTTAAAAATGGTTACAACGGGACCGGGGCGATACTCGTTAAGTTCGACGCGGCATCTCGATGCCCATTACGATTCCCCTGGCAATAATGTTTATTACTCGTCGAATAGCCCCGGCTCGTTCGTTCGTTCGTTCGTTCTCGCCGGTTGTTTGCTTAATTTTTCTAATAAACCCGCGGATAGACGGGTCTAGGGTTTACTGTCTGGCCGTTAGCGTCTACCCTGTACAGAGAGGCCGAGATGGGGTCGATACGACCCGCGTATCCCCTCGAGTTACTGTTTCCGGGGGCCACTGGAGAGCGCAACGATGATTTTTCACTCGAATCCGTAGACTACTACCGCGTCCCTCGTAAATACCGCTCGTTCCCCTGTCTGGTTAACGTTTCAACGAACGACGGCTGCTCGTTCCGTCGATGGATCGGCGAGCAGCGGCCGCGACTCGTTCCAGATGCATTTCACTGAAATAATCGATAAATTCGGAGAGTTATCGAATTATCGTTAGAGCGGGTTTGGAAATTTTATGGAACAGCACCGAACTGCAGCTGGGATTATAGTTATTTATTCTACAAACTATAACTGACTTACAGTCAAAAAGTATATTCGATCCCAAGCTATTTTCCACTCCGTCTAAATCTTCTGATCAACCCTGTGTCCCTCTTTTTCGACACGGGCTTTAAATCCCCGCGTTACTTTTTTCTTTCTCGAAGACGTTCCTCAGAGTCAGATGAGAAATTTGTCAAGTAACGCAAGTTCTTTACGAGCGGATTGGCGAAGTTAGAAAATCGAGAGGTGGCCAACAGTAAGTTACATCAGCAGATTGCACCTACATCTTCTCGAGACTTTCTCAACTATCTGGTAATTTACAGACCGCTTCTCTTCTTCACGTGTCGAACGTGGCAAGAGGCAAATCGCTTTGTCAACGCACCCTCTCTCTCGCCGGCTCGCACCCCCGCGACCATCGCGTCCGGGCCCACCCTCCATCGTAATTCACTCGACGTTATGCGATTCGTCGGGCTCGAAGCCGATAACTTTATTTAAAAACCGAGCAGGAGAAATAAAGTGGAAGCGTAAGCTCGTCTCATCGCGTTCCCAGCTTTCTGAATAATGGATGTACCGACGTATCTCGGAATTTTATCGCCGCTCCTCGGGAACCAGGAACCAGACAGACGGCGGAGAGGTCGCGCGAGCAATTTGCAGCCACCAGCAATCGATGACCCGGCGAACGAGTTAACGAACGAGAAGAATCATCGATCAGTCGATCGATCGATCGATCGAGGGTCCAGCCTCGCGATTTCCAGCGTCGCGACGAATTGAATCCGTCGTGTGAGAGTGAGTCTCGCGTCAGGAATCACGCGATTCAACTAGCGCTGCAGAAGTAATTTCTAAAATTTAAACATTCCATTTCAGCGTAACAATAAATACCAGCCGACTGCTGTCAATGGAAGTTTAATTGCATTCAGCGTTTACAATCGACTCGCTTCCGCTAAGGAGGAATAAGAAACACGAGAGCCATTGTAAATTGTCGGAAGTTTCAAAGAGTACGATTGAAAGCGAATAAAAGCCAGCGCAATTTCATAACCCCGCCTCTCTTCAACCGAGTTCAGAATAAAGTTCCGCGATAGTAACGGAGTGCAGTTGACAGTATCGTTTGATGTCGGCGAATTAAGTTGTTTGCGAGTTCCCAGAGCATCGTCCTCGATTACCGCGCGTGCATAGACGTCGTTGAAGCTCGGTGCGCGCGTCGCGTTTGCGTGTCAGAGCCGAACAAAAGGTGACGTTCAATGGTATAATATTCCTATCAATCGCCGTTGCTCTCCTCGGCTATCGATCGATCGGAGCGAGTTTCTCGGGGGGGTGTGCTCGTTCTTCCCACCGTGATTCGCGCGGAAACGGTTCTCATCGTCTGTTGTCGCGAGTAATCGAAGACAATTAAGTAGCAATCGATTATAAACGTGACAATTAGCAACGGATATTCCTGGACGATACAGACGTCCATAGAAAGCCATTTAATTGCGAGCATTTGCTCGCTCCGGTGTAACAATAACGAAAAATTTTCGCGAATAATTCTGAACGCCACTACGCAACATTCGAAGCGCAAAGGAGGGACGTTGCTTCGCCGTAATTAATTTTATTTTCAATCAAGTCTGAATACTTTATTTCCGCGCGACGGAACGGATACAACAATACGGAGGGCGAAACGAACGATATAACAATTCGTCGGGCGTCATTCAAGATTAAAATGTTCCACCTCGTCTTGTTTCACACGGCATTCATTGCGCCCGAGTGAAATTAATATCCCGGGCGCGCACCGGAAGAACGTGTCGCGGGGGCGACGTTCAAATTAAGTGTTCACTAACAAGCTTCGTGTTCACGAGCAACTTCGCGAACGACTGTTTCTTGTAATCACGCCGCGTTATATTTGGATTCCCTTCAGTAAAACTTGAACGTATCGCCCGCGCCGCCGGTTCCTTGGACAGATTTCATTACGGGACGGGTGGTATTCGAATTCTCGTTAAGGGGTTGCAGGGATCCACGCTGTTAATTAAAATCGAAAACTTCGGCCTGGAACGTTTATGTCCAGCAACGCGATCCTCCGCCCATCGTCATTAGCACGTACGCTTCCGTTCCACGGTGAACGCAATTTGACAAAGGTTTTTCGTTAAACGAAGGAAAGTGCACGGTTAACGTCGTTCCATCGGCCGCCGCTAGAACTGGGCGCGTATCGATAAAGTCATTTCAGGAAATTAACTACAGCGGGGGCCGAAGTGCTCGCTTTTAGTTACAAGAATACGGGCAGAACGGTTATTTTCCACGCTCTCAGCCGCCTCTGCCCCCTCTCGACACTGCCCCACGGCCGGGACGTTGATTTACGAGAAAGAATTAGAAACTTGAAACCGAACTTTCCGAAACGCTGTCGGCCGCCGTTGATGGAATGATTTTTAGCGTTTAATCCATCGGTAGCCAGGCAACGCAAGAACACAGGCCCCGAGGAAACTTTTCGAGCAGCCCTCGCCAATTACGCTCCACCTCGTTACATCTTCTTCCCGTTGCCGCGCAACTTTTATTTTCGCATCGGACCCCCTGTCAGCGGCCGGTTAATTGGAAACGCTTCTTGCTGACAATATCCATCCGGCAAATTCGAACCTACTAATCGCACCCTCGCCTCTTCGATCCGTTAAAACACGATTTAATAAATATTGCTTGAAAATGCGTGGAAATTTCTGACCGCTCAGATTTCCCTCGGTGCTCGCCTCGTTCGAATCTCGAGGGAAAATTTCATTTCAAACAGTGTCTTTATTCATTCAATTGGCTCCTTTGATCAATCAGAAAATAGAAGAAAATCAATTTACGCTCCGTGCTACCCGCTACGGCCAAGTAATCAACCACGCTTCGTCAATATTATCTCAACTGACTTCGAATTATAATTTTCATTCCCATTTTTCTTTACCGTCGAATCGAACGCTGTTTACGCGATTCAACTAGATAATCTGACAGCGAGAGTCGTATTCGTCTCGCATTAGATTCCAAGTGGACCATGGTTTTCGCACTACTTTTTTTATTTCCAACCCTCGATCCCGCTAAAATCAAACAAGATCACGGTCGAGGATCTCTTTTCGGTTGATTCAACGGACGTATGTTCACCCAGATGAAGTTCAGATAGCTCTCGTTTACCTTCGCGTACAATTCGACGTTTCATTCCAGCGTGGCTGGTCTTTTTTCCCTACGCCCCTGGTTTTGGGGCGCGCGTTGGTGGCGTTCGCTTGGCCAGAGGAGCGTCGGTTACATTCATAAAATCCGACGGTGGATATCGCCGTTGGCGATAGCGCCGGGAATAATCGCGTAATGGACGTGTCAAGGGCTTAAAAGTGTCCGGCACGATTTACTGCGCGATTCCACCGTGAAAACGTGCGCGGGAATTTTATCTCCGAAAATCAGGCGTGTAACTGCCATAAAATCTCGATTTAAAGACCACCGGAAACGGTTATCACGCGGCTCTGCCTTTTCCTTTCGTCCCTTTTTCTTTTTTCGTGTCCTCCAATTTTTTTTTTCTCTTCACGATCAATTATCGCGCGAACGGATCCCGTCGAAATCGACGCGTTGATGAACGCCCGTCGACGCTCGTCGATTCGAATCGATTACCCACTGGATCGAAACTCGTCGACTGTAACTACGCTTCCTTTTCGTACGCAAATTCCCCGTTCGACCGATCAAAGTTTCCCATCTCGTTGATTCGCGTGAGATATTTATTCGACGTGTTCGAAGTCGACGCGCGCGGGAGGGGCTCCGTTCTTTTTTCCCTCCGTTTTCACGCGAACATATCGAACGCGTGATAAATTTATAGAGTTTCGAGCGATCGTACGCTCGCGCGACGGATAAATGAAATTTATTATCGTTAGAAAAAATTCCTCCCATACGCGGTCCAGGAATACATCGAACCAGACACACCGGACACTCTGAAAGTTCACCTCGAATATCCTGTAAAAAAGAACGTCCGGATACGTCCTGTGCTGGCTAAACTGCACGAATCGCGGTGAAATCTGCGAACGAGATCTACGATTCGTCGCGCGTCGGCTGTTAAATAGGCGAGTCGAAGCGAATCGATCGCAGATTCGAGGAAAGAGAGGCGAAAGGGTAGCGGCAGGGGCAATCGCTCGACAAATAAGTGTCGAAAGGGAGTTGGCGTCCTTCCATAGGCGTTCTAACGAGGCGAGCTCGCGCTGGAGACTCGATCTCGTTATTTCTTGGCGCTACAATTTCCTCGAGGAGCCAGCAGCCGTTAGCAGGGGCCTTCGTTTCGAGCCTCGCTGGCTGGACGGTTTTGTCCATTTTCCGGCTTGTTATTCCGATTGGTAACGAGGAAGAATTTCCTGTGGACGGACCAGAACACAGCGTCTGACAGCGTCGTATGAAATCGTCTCGTGCGTCTCGAAATCAACTTTTCAATTTGTGCAAATATTGGGAAATATGCAATCGACGATTTCTGATGGTCCGAAGGCACGCGAGACGCCCAATTTTCATGACTGCTTCCGCTAAATACTCGCTGGATTCACGGGAGAATCGCTTGAATGCGTTGCAGTGGATAAACAAAGTCACATCCGAGCCTTCTTCTGCTTTGCTGAGATTGTTTTACCAGTTACACGTTCGAGGGAGGGTAGCATCCGTTTTATGGCTGTCTGGTTCGTAAAATCTGGACGGTCAGCGTTTCGAAGGGAAAAGCGATCGTGTTTACTTGTCTCGAGATTCCTTCTCGAATTTGACGAGCAACGCAAAGATTTAGTCGTGTTCGGTTTAGCAGCACGTAAAATTCAATTTTATTCAGCGAGTTAGAGCACACTCGACCGCATATTAACGTTATGGTGATACCGTTAGTCCGCGAATAAGATGGAATTCTTTATTTCATCGTTTTACGATCTGCGGGGCAGATATTACTCTCTCTTTCTCTCTTCCTCTACGGCCTCTACTGAAGGGTCTATCGGCGATCTTACTCGTTCACCGTTCGTTCTTCTTCCAACGGGGTGGCGAGTCGTTCGTCGAGGAAATTCCCTCGGCGACGCTAAATGTGTAAGCGATAAAAGTATTTCTGCCATGGAGAACGCGTCGCCGTTTTATGTACTTTCTGCATTTCCTTAAAGTCTTGCCGGATGCTAGTAAAATTCTTTGTCTTTTTTTCTCACCTTTCTGCAGCTCCCTTTACATCTTCTCTGTTCTTTCTTCAATTTCACCTGCGAAGATCACCTCTGTCTCGATGGTGTGTTCTCAAAACAATTTGATCGCTGGAAGACTTAGAAATTCACAAGCATCGCGGTTCACGAGCTTCTATTGTTAGTTTGGTAATTCTGAACGCTTGCAGCAGATAAAATTGGTATCATGTTGGATGTTTCGAATGAAAAGTTGCTTCAAGATGTGAAGCTTTGAACGATGATTCTTTGGCTTCGACGATCTTCATCTAGAGTACTTAACAGAGGCAAATCTAACCTTTTCTACTCTGCTCATTCTTATGATCAATCCCATGGACTTTAGGCGTTTTTCTCTCGCGCTTGCGGTGTCTTGGATGATACACGTTCAGTCCACCGGAGCGCAGTAATTGTGTAGTCAGAGAAGAGTAATAGGATTCTCGCCATAATTCGCAATGCCAGAAAACTCTGAAAAGAACGAAAGAGCCGGCAACCTGACACGCAATGTTAAATAAATCTGGATTTAAAACACCGTCCCCAGGTGGGCCAGTGAACCCAGTCACGCGGACGCGAATGTAAACGAAGAATGCAAATCGAGGGGCGAAATTTCGCCCGCGGCCAGAGACGATGATCGATTTTCATAGCGGCCGATTTGTACAGGAAGTCAGGTCCTCGCCACGATAACAATTATCGCTAAGTGGCGAACGATGAGAGTGGGTCGAGCGGGAATACGAAACATGGCCCTCGTACGGCCGCTATTAGTGCCTCATTAATAACATCGCTCGCTTGTGGTACCCGGTGATTTAGTGGATCGAACGGCGAGCGTGAACCATCGACGCCGCCCGAAAGAGGGAATAACGAGCGGGAATGATCGCGTCGATCCTTTCACGGGCCTTCGTCCCTCGTGCTGTCGGAAAAATGCTGCTAACGAAGACGTCGAGTGCACTCGAACGAAAGAAACGGGCCGAAAGTAGGAAATCCACTGGCTGTCGGCCGAGTTTCCTGTGCAGAGAATCACGTTCGTTCTCGCGCGAGCCGCCGCTTCTGACCTGGATGCCGTTAGCGAGAGAGGTAGTCGAGTACAGAGGATATCGTAACAACAATCGAACGAACCTCCTCGTTCGCTGCGAAATAATTAAAAAAACACTACTAATCCTCGATCGTGGTGGTTGCCAGAAATCCTCGACCCGCCGCAGGCATCTCGCGCGTCCCAGATTCGATTCGTATCAACCAGACCGTTCGAGGATAAAATTTTTACACACAGTTTTACGTCGCAACTGGGAACCACGCTTGTAAAAACGCGCGGTGTACATCGTCTTCTATTTTATCTCGGCCGTTGAGGCGAAACGGATCGCAGATGTTTCTCCGCGACAGAAAGGAATCGTTTTGCGACTCGAACACGACGAGAGCAGAGTCTGGTCGTCCATTTTGGCACGTTCTCGTCGCATGTTGGTTATGCAAAACGGTCGATGTCGAGCGATAACAATTAGAGATAGCGTGGGATGGAAGACGGGGTTGCAATCGTGCGCCGCTAGCGCGGTCAGCTTCTTTCTCGATCTATGGAGAACGGGCGGGTGGTGATTTCCGGTTTGGCAACGCGCACCGGACCCGGCACATTCCGCGTCCGGCTCTCTCGCCTCTTGGCGGGGCTTCAGAAAACTTGCGGGACCACGTAAGCTCCGCGCTGGGAACTGTATCAATCATTCAATATCTGTGGCTCGAAAACCGGCCGGTGCCTATACGTATGGCCGGCGAGCAGTTTGTTCGAGCGAAGATTTTTCCTGTGGGCACGCGATCGTGGCACGCGGCCAGCCTCGAATTACTCGCGTAACTTTCCGCCGATGGAACGTTGGGGCGGCCCCGCTAAAATTGTCCGGCATGCTTCTCTACTTTTTTTCAATGCAAACGAAACGTTTCGCTCCGTTCACCGTCAGCCCTCGAGATCCAACCGTCGAGGATTACGCGAACGAGCCTTTCAACGAAATCTCGCGATTCGCGGTAGGAGGCTCTCGTTAATCGATCCTTGCCAGAAACCACAGAACTTCGGGAAGCCTACGTGCGTGAGGTTGAATAACAAAACAAATAATTTATTTTAACAGAAAACAAACTCTATACTCGCTCTAGCTCTGGACGCTATGTCGCTCAAGTCTTAACTAACTCTCGAGGACTCCTTTCCCTTGCATTATATCCATTTTCGCCCCCTCATTTCGGTGTCGAAAAGGAAGGGGCACGTTCGCGGAAAACGTCCTTAACCCTCTCGAGGACGCAGAGAAAGTTTGGAGTCAAACATATGTTTAATGTCTCCAGTCCCTTCGCTTCAAGGGTCAACTATTCTCTTCCGCCCTGCGCGAACGCAATTCGAAGTTTGGAACGGAAAAAAAGCCCCGCGTTGGCTACTGAACGGACGAATCTCTACCAGCCGAACACGCGCGGTATCCACCCGCGGTCGTAATCTCCGCGAGGGGATCAGCAATCGTGCCCCGTTCAGCCATCGATCTATCCGTCCACCCCATCGAGCCTGTTTACCACCGTTAACCCTCCAATCGGCGCGCGTGTCCTCTCTGCGCCGCTTGCACAGAGGGGCACTCGATAATGGCGGAGGGTCGAGCGGCGCGTCCGGTAACCGGGCTCGGTTGTCGCGGCGATTTTTACGACGCCGTGAATGGACGACGCCGTCTAGGTACGAGGGTGCTCCAATTTAATTTGCATAGCCCGGGCCGTGTTCCTTCGGTTCCCGCGGTCTCTCGCCCGAAATCTCCGCTCGTTTACGCTGCGACGCGGACCAGCCCTGGTAATCGTACGGATCAGGAGGCGCGCGCGGATCACACACAACGCATTACTGCGTTCCCGCGGAATTAATCAAGCCTATCTATATTAGAAGGCATGCCCTGCGGTCGGATTAGAATCCCGAGCAATCCGCCGGCTCTGGATGGACAACGCCGCTGTTAATGGAACTCCGTGCGGTGAAGGGCTTCGCCGACCCTATGGTTACGTCTATATGTTGTAATATATATATATATGAATATGTATATACATATATGCGCGGATGTATCATATTCGTCGCGCGTCAAAGGAACTCGCCCTCCAGCTACCGCTCGTGTAAGAATATAAGTGGCCCCGTGGAAATGGTAATTCTGGGACGCCTCCCTCGGAGATTTCCAGAGGATTAACAGGGTTAACGCACCCCTTCCGATGTGATCGAGGATTTCCGCTTGTGATGGAGGATCTAATATTTCTTTGGGGGACGTGGAGGGGGTTGATGAATATCGATGCACTTCAATTTCGGTAGGTAACAAATGTTGACACGGGGATGCTTGTATATTTGGAGATTTAAATGACTGAAGCTATTCGCTTGGTAAAAATGTTGCTTCTGTCGCGTTTAGTATGCTGTACTTTATGGAGCTTTTCACTCGTTTGGATTGGAAGCGCCAGTGATTCGATTGCGCGCGTGTTTCGAACGATACGAATCGCGCGCGTCGTCTCGAATGCTTCCTGGTACGCGTGTTTCAATTAAAAATGCGCGTTGGATAATATTAGTCGTATCGCGAGCGTCATTCCTGTCGAGAGATGAATTTATAGCTTCGCGAAGCTTCCTTTCTCTGTCCCCGATACTTAAAGTAACGATATGGTTCCAGAAACGAACCAAGGCGGAACAATCTCGTTCTTAACCCCTGTTCAACGTTCGCATTCGACGCAGATACTTATCACGGCGAGCATAATTGTCCTTATGCAAAATGAGCAAACCGGCAACAGTCATTGCGTGATAAAAACAAAATGTCCGCTCGATGAGATAAGCAGAGAGAGAACAATGGGGTTGCTGGAAGTTCGTAACGTATGGGTAGTACTTAAAAACGAATGTATACTCGGTACTACCTCGATATTTACGATCCTCCGCCGTAATCGTTGCCGTTCGATCGATCGTTACGATCTCCGTAGTTTGCTCTCGCTGGAAAAAATACCGCCGCGCATGAATATACCTCTCGACGTCGCGCTTTCCGATCAGGTTTCGCGTTTCGTTTCCGCGCGATCGAATCATTTTGATTGCACGGAAGTATTAATAAATCCGCGGAGATTTAAAATCCATCCGCTCTTAACTAATCAACTAGAGAGAAATATAAACGCGTCCCGTGCATTACTAATCGAAATCGATCGTCGCTACCCCTGAGTCACGATTTTGTTCCAATACATTTTACCCGCGTTTTATTTTCGACGCTCTTATTATTATATCGTTGCGTGTACTCGCGATAGTAAATAGCCGGGCATAAAACGATAACAGACTTTTAAGACGGATTATAAAGCAGAAAAAGTTGACTCGCGAACGAGATGTACGAGCGGTCGTAAATTTAGTACGCGTTCGGTTAAGAGAGAGAGAGAGAGAGGGGAGCGCGCGGAAAATTAGTGGAAGACACTGGCAGGCAGAGGAGATTGGAATCGACTCGACGTGAAATAAAGTTGAAACTTACGCGGCCGGTTATATGAAGTTTCATTTCCTGGCTCTCGATTATTGGAACGCACAAACGGAAATTCATCCGTTAGATTCGCCCGGCCCGTTCTAGAAGCATTTAAACGAGATGATGAAATGAACCAGCGGATACACGGGTATTTCCTGCGTCGAATATTCTTTTGTCGAAGTTAATGGTTTCCTCTGTATAAATTTAATATCTCGCTGATCATTATATAACGCGGGGAGATAAGGAAAAACTTAACGGCAATTTCAGCCGCGTCGGAGAAATTCGTACCGCGGAATAAATTTACGCTCGCGTCTATTGAAAATCCTTTGCGTTGAACGAATCGGTTACATTCCAGTGAAATTACGCACTCGTCGTAGAAAATTAATCCTCTTGATGGAAATAAAAATCGCGCGGCGATCCTCCATATGTTTCATCCCTCGATAAAAGAAAAAGAGAAAGAAGAAGGTTGAACTAAACGAAGAGAAGAGAGAAGGAGGGATTTTAAAAGAGCATTCCGTATAATCCATGACGGTTGAGGGTCGGCGAGAATTTCGTGTGTTGTTCTTGCCGCGACGGTATTTGCTCGTCGATTCGAGTTAACGAGGGCGTCGCAGTGATTGGAATTACCGGGCAAGGACCGGAACGAATACCGCCCCGTCACTGTTTCCGTAGCAGAGGGTATTACAGAGGGCTTAGTACAGGATGACACCGAGGATAGTAGTAAAGGGTGAAGAGAGATTAGAGGATCGGGACGGGGCGAGTCGCATAGAGGGGGACGGCTGGCGATCGCAGTGATAGAAGGTGTGGCCTGGTGCCGAGAATCACTCCGGCTACCATCAAAGACGTTCGTGCTGCGAATTCCGCGGAAGATAAATTCCCTCAGCGATATCGTAGGTATATATATCCATAATACTCGGTGAATTCTTTCTTCCGTTCCACCCTCCCGCAACCGCCCTTCCTGTGTCTGGCCCGTTCCCTTTCCGGTATCACCTTCTCACCCTCCCCTTTCCGTCTGGCTTTATAGTTCTTATTTCACTGGTAGACGCGCGCCAGAGACTCGGTCTATGATCTTTATCGTTTCATACACAGAGAGCTGACGTTGCATCGTTTCTTCTCGCCCGTTTCCTTTCTTCAACCCACGCGCCCCTCGATTTCACGATCGTAGATCAACCTGTTAGATCATTCCGCGCGTTGCATCGTTCTCTCGCCTCGAAGGAACGTTCGAAGCGTGAAACTTGACCGCTGGAACGAGTATCTACCTACGGGACGATCGAGCAGCTTTCGTCCAGCGCGTTCCATCGCGCGATTTCGTTCAGCGACTCGTTTCGCGAATTTTTGCGGGACCAATGCGTCCGACGAGGCGTCTGTGCAAATTTGAAAACGCGCCTCCGGTGTACACGCGGTAACGCTTGAATAATACAGCCGCAAAATATTTGCGAACGGATGCCGGTGTTGATTGTTACCGTGTCGCATCCGGTATTGGGTGCACGCTCGGTGGATCATTTTTTGCGTCGTCGCCGGGATGACCAGGTTGTACGACGTAAACGGGGAACAGGTTGGCCGCGGTGTGCTCTTTTTATCACGACTATTGTTTGCCAGATTTCCTCGCGTTGTTTGCGCAAGGCGCGTTCCACGAGCCCGTACCTATCCACGATGAAGGTATCCAACGCGAACACACCATCGGCGAATATAAATTCGTCGGTTTTATTGCACGGACGGCGGTGCCTTCCATCCGTTTTGACAGCCTGTTTCCGGTAAACGAATTCGTTCTCAAAGATAAACATCCCAGCTCTCTACGTTTTAATATCGTTCTTCAATTTACCCTCGCGGGTGATCGATCACCCTCGCCTGGTCCCGTTCAATTTCGCGCGTCGAACGATACGAAAGAAAGCGAAAACGCTCTCTTTTATAATGCACGGTTCGATCGATATCTCTTCGACAGAACGAGACGAATCGCGACGATAAATACCGGTCACGTTCAATTATGCCGGGTCCTGTCGCGACCGAGCGCACCCGGAAACAGACGCAATGCGCCCATTAAAACCATTGTACCCCGGCCATCCAGCTGTGCGCTAGCAACGCGTACAATTGTCGCAACAAATTCGCCCCTCCGGGTGCTGGTATCCTCGAACGATTTTCTTTACGGCGCCATTAAGCCCGGAAATAAGTAGCGATTAATAGCGCGACGGAGCGAGATCGTATAGCCGGGGATGACTGCGGAGGGGGTTGGAAGAACTTGCACCCGAACTTTCCACGGTATCACATGCGTTTCGCGAGACTAAGTTTCCCTCTGTTCCTCTGCTCCGCGACCCCCTGAACCCACCCACCAGCTAGCTACGCTAGCTCGTGAAACGTTCGACAAATCTAGTATTTCACCGGGATTAAAGACGAAGTTGCGTTCCCACTCCCCCACCCCGATCCCTCCTTCTCAAATTACCGGAATTCCCCGGGCGAACTCGCATATTTCACGTTTGATGCGCCGCGAACAAAGGAAATCGGGACGCGGAGTTTGGATTCTGTTCTTCGACGCGGGGGGTAAAAGTGCGGGGACGGAGCTGGAGGCGCAGAACGCCGGGGGAGGGTAATAGTAAATCGCGTCCTCAAAGATGTCAGCCGAAGTAGTGCCGCGGAGTTTCGCGAGCGGTGGAAAAGGAGTTTATCCAGTGACACGAGGTGACAAATCCTCTTAACCGCTTTACAACCTCGCGCCGCCGCGACTAGCATGCATATATGCAAACGGTCCCGGCATAAAGACGTCGCACCGCGTCTCTTCGTTTGCTCTTTCGCGTTCACCGCCCCGCGCTACGTGTTTCGACCCGCTTTTCTTCCTTTCCCGCGCGGCCTTTCGCTCGCTTATCGCGCTCGTCGGCGAGCAGCGTGTAACAAAGAGACAGGCGACGCGAGCGACCGTTTCCACCCTCTGTTATCTTCCGTAGTCGCGATTCCGTGGGGCGCGCCGCGAGTTCACCCCGAGCGGTCGCCCCTGTTTCTATCCTCACGGTCGACTCTCCGAGTTCTTAAGGATTTTACGAGGCTGTAACGTTAGACGAGCGCGCACGCGAGGAGGATACCGAGGCTCGGATACGCGGAGCCTGAAAACGTGCGCCGTGCACTATATATCAGCTCGAAACTTTCATATCGCCCAGAATCCTTTTATTTTTTATAATATCGAGCAACCTCGCGCCGCTTCAACCGAGGCCACAACAATTCGCCTGCGTACGCCTGTGTATTCGTGTTCCGATGTTTTTTCGCCCATTAATTACTATAGAATACGGTCTACTCATAAACGAGGAAGTAAGTTCATTAAAATTTGATGTGCGCTAGTTTTTCGAACTATACCGCGGCCTGTATTATAATCGCCGTATAATTAATTCTTGTTGAAAATTGCGGAATGAAGTTTCGGGTACACGTTCGCTAATGCATGATCATTAAGCTCTGCGTTCTGTTAACTTAGATTATCGTGCTACCCGATACTATTTGCGGAATAATTAACGAGTTCATGCATGCGAGAGGAACATTACTTATAAACAATCCGCTTGCGATAACTCAGGAGAGTTATTAGAGCAAGCGTATCTGTCGTCTCTTGATAACAGATTTTAATCGGATGTGTACGAACTAGGCGTAGAGAACAATTTCTTACGCCTCTATATATAAACACTGTCGCGTGACAGGAAAGTGAGCGACGAATTTAATTTAATTAACAGCCTCGAGTAATGGTAAAATGTATTTATTTTGCTGCTTCCAGTCGTGGAATCCATTTTTGCCCAATTGTCCCCCACATATTCGGTTGCACTCTGTGTGTGGGGTGGCGTAACTGGGTTGCAACGGGGGTTGATTAATGAAAGGATCGAGTCTGGCGAACGCAGAGTTTATCGATGTCGCGTTGTCACGACCCAGAATTTATCTCGGCCCTTGGTTCATCCATTACGGATAATTTGTCATCGTGCAACGTTTCGACGACCCGAAAATCGGCCTTGATTTTTCCCACCGTTGATATTCCGATTAACGATACCGTGCGGCACGACTCCGGAATTTATCCCGCGGTCGGTTATCACGACCCGAAATTCAGCGGCACCTCAAATGGGTTTTACCGGCCGAAATTTATCGTCATCGATTTTTACGACCCAGAATTTATCGGCGCCGATTTCCACGACCCGGAATTTATTGGTGTTGATTCTCAGGACGAGCAATTTATCGCCCGACCGGTGGAAATTCAGTCGATATTTATCGATACCACTTTTCCCGATGTGAAGCTCGCGAAAATATGAATACCGCATAATACGAAATTTATCGATACCGATTCCTTCAACGCGATAAGCATCGATCTCCTTTTTTTTTTCACCGCCACGCTGTTTATCGGCTTTGTTCTCCGCGTTCGACGTTTAACGAGATCTATCTCTTACAACGAAAGCATCTCAGCGTGACTTGAAAGAATCGAAACTACGTCAGTCATACAAGAAAATCTGCCGATCTTTCATCGTTTCCATTTCAAGTACCTACCAAGTTTTTACTTCGTCCACTCTCTCTCTCTCTTCTGCTGTATTAGCATACCTTATTTTCGTGCTTTAAATTTTCATGGACGCGTGCATAATGCGTCCATAGTGTTTGACATTACATTGATCCTAATTAACATAAGGGACGCTCTGATTAATGCTATAATTTCCCGATGATCGCGATAACCTATTGTTGACCGAATGCATACATCCATCCAGCCGAGCGTAATACGTCATCGTAACGGGGACAAGCGTGTAACCCTAGGGTGTCCACCCTCGTTTCGTAAAATCTGTTTGCCACCTTCGCGGATGGATACGAACGACGTCGAGCCGCTCTCACTTTCCGTAACGGCGTCGCGTTCAGATACAGATCGCGGTCTGTTGACATCCATTGATCATGGCATGAATAATGAATGGATACACCGGCTGAATTATGCATGCATCAACGTCGAACAACATCCACTCGATGCTGGTGTATATCCGGTCGTGCACATACCGATGGGGTACGTCGATGCATACAGATCGCTGGGATATCGAGCGATCCTGTGGATCCTGCTGCCTGGTTCGCTCCCGCGACACGCTTGTTCTTGAAATCTTCCTTGGTTCGCGTTGTTTATCACGTTTCCAATAAATCAAACGAGCGAAATTTCTTCTTCAATTTGATCGACGCATCGAGAAACAATCGCGTGAGTGGGGACGAGGTGCAATGATTTCAGCTTCTTCGTTGATAGTTTACAACGCAGCCTGGAGAGGATACGTAGACACGGGTCGACAAGCGGTGGCCGTTGTGGAGTCACGGCGGATAGTTATAGGCTATTTGCGGCCTATCGAACTCATAATTAGCTTCCGCCGTGCGGCCTCGCTCGAGCCAAGCTTACGGTTACAGTTTTCGGGAGAATTGACCGAGCGTTGGGAATACCATTTAGTTAAGAAGTGCTTTCGCTTGCGAGTAACGTCGTTTACTCCGAAGCTTCCCTCGAGTTTCAGGGTTGCGTTAGCGTCATTAGATCGTGGAATTTGATTGAATAAAATTTCCGTTCGAGCCGTCAAGTTTATAGGAGAAAAGCCTTATAAGAGGAATTTTCAAGAAGCGCGTTTAACGGCAGAATGGTAAACGAACGAACGTTAGACGTCCCTGTGAAATTAATTCGCGGCTCGTCGAACGTCCCAGCGTCCACAGATCGCTGTCAGAAGGCTCGAAATGACGATTCCATCCCTTATTGTTTCAGGATCGGTGAACGAGGCCGGTGTTTTCACTCTCCGTGGCAGACAGGAGGGCGGACGGCGTGCTAGAAGAACCACGACGAGCACCACCAGCACGACGACGTCCAGCACGACGCTGATTTCTCTGTCGGACGAGGTGGCGCAGCCCGCGGCCCTTTTAGCCCCCGAAGAGGACTTATGGTCTACCAGTTCCTCAGCTACAACCAATGTCGCAGTCTCCTTAGACACAGCTGCCGCCCCTTCGAAGCAGCCCCTCGAACTGGTGGTGAAACCTCACAGCCAGGTCGTTCTGCCGTGCGAGCTCGAGGAAAATTATACGAGTCTGCTGTTACCCGGGGCCAGGTAATTCAAGCTTCTTTATCGGAATGCACGCGAGCGGATCGAACGAAATTCATGGCACTCCGTGCGAAGATGAATTCGCGTTGCTGATTGAGACCTGGGTTCGCTTTATCCGCCTAATTCTCAAACGAATTTTCTGTCGATAGAACAGATATTTTTGCGACAAAATAGCGGTAGTAATTTAATATTTATTTCAACGAGAGTAGATTTTCATTCGTTTAAAAGGGATTCATTCATCTCGCCAAACTTTAACATTCCGCCAACGCTGTAACTCGTACGTCGTCGATGGTAGCGGTCCGCTCGAACCGCAAATACACCATTTACATATTAATTCAAAGTCGCGTTTCGTAGAGATCGCGGAAACGCCGCGATAACAAATCGAGAGTAGTTTCTAACACGGTTTCGGTACGCGTGGCCGTTCTCGACGCAAAGAGGGAAATTCGATTCGTGGCAGCGCGTGGCAAGTAGTCGAAGTTGAGCCGTTGCTCGTGCACCACGAATTCTTGTTGGAACTGATATCCGCAGGACGAATGAATCCACTAATTGGCGCGAATTGTTTCATCAGGAGCTACAGAATACGGCCGGCGACATGGTTGCACGAGGGAAGTCCGGTGGATATGATTACAATCAACACGAGAACGGAGATGAGCGGTACTGGACATAGATACATCGGTGACTCTATCACGGCTGCGTTGCATATAGACAACGTTAGATTGGAAGACGACGGTATATGGGTTTGCACGCTCGAGGACGACCAGGAGAAGGTACTCACCGGCAGACCTGTGAAACTCGTCGTTCTCGGTGAGTAACGATCTCGAGTTACAATAAAGTGTTTATTCGACGAGAATTAAATAAAAGGCACGCGTTACGATGAAAAAAAAGTCTGCGAAAAATTCTCGCCAGTGGAGTATAAGTTATGATATTTAAATGGTGAAACGAATCTCTGTTTAGTTACGTCTGTGAAAATTTGAATTCGAATGAACAAACCGTTAATATCGTAGCATCGATATTAAACGTATGACAATATTATCAAACATTGGTAAATCGAAGGAATTGTGTAACGAGCAAATAGCGGGGGAAATTGAATATCAGAAGTTAGAGCGAATATTGTCCATCGTTGAAAGAGAAATTCTTCAAAGAGAGATTGATAAAAACGTACAGCGGTTCGTGGAAAGATTATAGTAGTTAATAAGATTTCAGAGGGAGATTCGACCGATAAACCAATTAAAGAGTTCATAGAATATCGGTAAATTAAAAATGGACAGCTTTCGATCTGACTCGTTTATATTGAACTTGTCAGACGCGTCTCTTGCCCTCCATGAAATGTAACACGATTTTCTAAAAACGTAACAATTGTATGCATATTAATCCGCGTTGGTTGGACCAGGGACAAGAGCATTACATGCATCCGCGCGTAAACATTTCGCTTCGCCCTTCTTCTTCGCTCGCTCCATCTCTTTCTCCCTTTTCCCCGCTTTTTTCTCAAATACGCTATCTTTTTTGTTCCTTTTTTCCAACGGACGCGTCTGCCGCGCTTGTCTCCGCGGCGAAACGTACACACGTCGAAACAATGCCGCGCGTAGGGGCGAAACAATCATTCGCTGCGCGATGGCGCTTCAACCCTCTCCCGCCACGAATCGCGTTTCAAATGAACCCGCCTGGCACCCTTCCGCGGACCACTTTTTGTTTTTAATATCCGCGCGAAGGACAGGCCTTCCTTTATTTCCCGCTATCCGCTAGACGTCCCATGGACGTACCCCCCTCGGATCTCTGCTCTTTTCAGCCTGACCGTCGCGCGTACCGCCCCGTTTATTTGTCATCCGCTCGTCCTCGTGGCGATGTCTAATTTCACCGGCGTTTGAGCCGCGAACGTGGCGGTCTGACGGCGATTCGTTAAGAAGATTTCAGCCGCAACGACGAGGTTCGAGATTTGTTAATTCAGCTGTTCGATCGCAGCTGCTTTGCTTTCTACCATCGAAAACTCTCGTCTCGGAAGCTCGCGTTTCCAAGTACTGTCAATTGTAGAAATTGTTCGTACCACGCTTCTGAGAGATAGTTATGGGAGATAACATTTCTCAGAGAGGACTCAGAGTTCAACATGGAGCGATACCCACTCCTGTATCGCGATGCTCCACTCCAACAGGCGAAGTCGAATTCTTCCAATCGCCTAGAATTGGTATATTCGAAGCCCCATCAAGCGCAAAGAAGATAACAGTAGAACCACGCGACGTAAGATCAAACGAGAGAAACCCGCTCGTCGAGTTCTAATAACCGGTTCGACGTTCTCCATCGAAATTCCAACGACTCAACCCCTGCGCGGGATGGAAAGGACGCGAAGGGGGATGGAGAACGCCGCTGCTCGAAGTCGTAACGTCGTTCTGTACCTGATAGGGATAAATTTGCTTAGCGCTCTCGGGGTACCTCTCAGCGAATCCGGGTGCGAAAAAAGTTAAGAATGATGCGCGTTTTATGCGGTCGTTCCGCCGGGGCGTTCGTATTTCAGCCGACAAATAGACAGGGGAACGTCGCGGAGATTCGAGGGATCGGACCCGCGTCGCCTCTGTCGAAGGTATTCCGGAACGAATTCGTTTAGATACGCTCGATAACACACCTCTTGTTTTCGCATTCCTCGCGTCGGTTAAGCGGCCGAATCGTAAGGGATGGAGAGCATTGGGTGTCTCGCGGAGCCACTCTTTCTTCGCCTACGCCTCTCGATCTTCCTTGGTTCGGCCACGGGTCCTTGGACACCTGCGCTCGCTCTTCTCTCCCACCTCTCTTTCGTCTCGCGAAGCGGTTCGATTTTTTTTTCACCCTGAAATTCAATTTACCGGCTTGTTCTTCAGCCAGGACGGCCACGAGGCGGGGGTGCGCGCGTTCACGGGGTCGCCTTTCGTGTTGCGGGAACGTCTGATCGTGACAACGGCCAGACCATTGCCGCTTAACGGTATTTGTACCAATCGCAATCTTTCGATCTCCTCGACTCTCTTCTTTTATTCCCGCCCCCGACCCAGCACCCCTCTCTCTGTATCGCTCCTCTCGTTCTTCTTGCATCGCCGCTCGTTTCGTCCGGCCACCGGTCCATAAGGCTGACGAGACTGGTATAAGGTACAGAGAGAAATCTTGTTGTTGGACGCGAACCGTTCGAGGGCATTCCACTGTCCGACCAATATCGGGGCTTTCTCCTTTATCAGGCTAGAACCCGGCCCGATACTACTCGCCCGGGTCGACGGTCAAACTCCATCGTGGAAACCACGCGAACGAAATTCGTGGCATTCCATTCTTGTTCCGCCTCTGTCTAGCTTCTCTCTGTCTCGTTCTCTCTCAATAGGGGAACAACTCGTACAGCGGATATTGTCTTTCTTTTTTCGTCTGGCAGCCATTCGATGCTTTAAGGTTTGCATGATAACGGCTACGATTCGCGTACATTTCGACGGAACAGCTCTTTATAAGTCTGGTAACTTTTTCTTTTCATCCCGGCTCGTTCGATTCTTACCCCTTTTCCACGTTACATTTTTTTTCATTTTTCTACTGGCTTCTCTGCAAGTTTTCGCTAGACACGCTATTGATGATGAAGGGGTGGTTGGATTGGAAAATAAGTATAGCAATATTTTATTTTTTCGCGATACGTTGTCCAAAACAAGAGGATGACTGTTATTGTTTATTAAATATCATCAGAGACGAACTCATATTAAATAAAGATAAGTAATAGACGAGCGCAAGTTAATTTTCCATCCCCAAGGATTACAACGTACAAAGGCTCTTCTCGGTATCTTCATCTAAACGGATCTTAGTTAGCGATTCCTGGGATCTTAATTAACGTCCTAAAGAACTTCTACAATAGAGCATCATTAAGAAGAAAAAAAGTCCGAAGAAAAGGGGAAGAACTCGCATAAATCCGTTTCGAATCGTGGGGGGGAGGGTGAATAAAAATCCCTCGCCGGCGTCCCCCGTCACCTAACCGCGGAGCGGATTAATTAAACGCGGAACTGCGGTGTAACTCGTTAACGAACTTATTAATTTCCCACGTTCATTGTTTCGCCGTTTAGAAGTTTATTACCCGGCGTTGACTGGAGCGCGGCCATTTAGCCGGTCCTCCGGCAGCGTTGAATCTAATTAGGCGGTCCCGAGGCCGTGTCTCGGGGTCGCGCGGCTACGAATTCCGAAAGATAAAAGTATTGTTTCGCTCGTAAACCAAGCGGCGGCGGCGGAGGGCTTCTTTCTCGTTCTGCAGGCCGTTGTTCCAGGGCGCTGCCGCGACAAAAGCTAAAGTTTGCACGGTGGAACGAGCCGCGGGGGTTCCTTTTCTCCCCCTCTCTTTCTGGCTCGCTCATTGTTACCAGCGTTGTCGCCGCTCGAGAGCGGAAGCCGCGGAAGCGCGCGAGCGGAGGAACGGGCCGGTGTCACGGAGACGTTTACACGGTGTATTTATAACAGAGAGTGGGGAAAGTATAGCGCAGTCAGATACTCGGTACCAACCACCGCCTAGGCGTAGCACAATGGTTCGTTGCCGCGCCGCGAATTTTCGGATGCTTCTCTCTCTCTCTTTCTCTCTCTCCCTTGGCCCGGGCCCCGCCATTGTTCCCCGGTTAATCGCGTGCTGTTAGCGTGATTGCGCTTTTTTCTCTTGGCGAGTAGACAGATTATACGACGTAATCCACCAGGTCTATTCTTTCGCGCACTCGCTACAGCCTGGATGGCTGGAAATTAGAGGAGACGACGGGGATGGAGAGCCCCTACTTTGTTCCCGGGGTTAATTCTAATTTTCTTTGCGGGGGATAATGAACTTCCGGTACTGTTTCCGGTTACGATTGCTTCGCCGTCTTCTCAGAGCGCTCCACTTTCTTCGCGCGATTTTCTTGCAAACGGGACCAGGCGACGAGACGAGTCCACTTCGGCCCTTGGTTAATTCTAGATTTCTTTATCTTGATCAAGTCAGTGACTGCTTCATTTCCCTTTTGAATTCGTTTGGGTGTTACGAGTAAGTAGCTACTGCGAAGCATCTTCTAGAAAAAGGTTTAGAATCGAATTGTTCAGAACGATCGAACTTGGTACTGTTAAGATACACGCAGTGGCTGACTTACGACCGACTTGTACTACTGAAATATTTCTTGCCGGCTAATCCACCGGGTCTTTCGCTGCTACGTATCCAGCTACGTGTTTATGGGTTCGTACGAAGCGCAATTCGATGGTATTCTCCCATTAGTCTCACTTTTTTTCAGAATGGTCGACCAGGGTATCGTTCTAGGTCCGGTCAGAAGTAAACGGACGCGAATCGTCGATTAAGGGACGCGTATCAGCGCTTGTACCGACGGGTTTACCTTAATATATCGTCTTGTTCACGGCGCCTTGCGCATACCTGTTCCGGGGTCGTACATGCACTTAGACAATCATAGTTCCGGACCAGTGAGACAAGGGCATTAATGCAGGTGGTGTAAATTAGCGCATCAAAGCCCAGTACTATACTACCACGTCGCCCAGTGATTATTGATGCGAGCCAACCATTGGCCACTAACTACCCATTGATTAGCTGAAGGTTTCCGCGTAATTAATGGAACATTCTCCGGCACCGATGCCCTAGATCGATCGCTCGCAATCGCCCGTCTTCCTGGTGATTTTCCAGATTTTAAGTACCTTCTTTTCGATAGGGTCACTTTTTAACCATAATTAATGGCGCGCGTTATTCCCTCCTCTTTCTTGTATCCTTCGCAGGGAGCAGCGTAGCGTTAGTGTATCGTGCGAATATAAAAGAGAAAATGGAAATTTCAAACTTCGCGCTAGAAAATCCGATGAACGTTTAAAATAATTTTCAGACACCTGTACCAAGCGCTTTATCGAGGACTAGCGTAAAATAACACGTTCGAAGGGCAACGAAGAACGCCTCTAATACAATTGTCAATCATACGTATGGTAGGTAAAAAATAGTGAAAAATTGCTCGTCGCGATACCCGCGGATAACACAAACGGTCCATACATCACTTGAACGACTCGAACGGCGGCCATCGGCGGGACGTAAAACTGGACGCTGGGAACATTAAACGCGGAACCAAAAACCGTCGATTACAAGTCGTTTGAGTGCGAAATCGGGTTTACAACGCGGGCGAACCGGGGTTTGAATGGGGGCGCTCTCGCTCCGCCGGCGGCCGAAGTAATTTAATTTCGTCGGCCGATGATGACCGCAGGAGTCGCCAAACATCGAATGCCGGACGATATGGCGGCTCTGTTTCGTCGCGCGGTCGCGTATCGCGATTCGATCATCGAAAATCGCGCGCTCGCGCTCACGTTCGCGCGCGACGGACGGACGGGGATCGATGGTCCTTGGTTATTAACGCGATGGATTCTGTTTGTGCGGGTCCGGCCGATCGAAAAATCCCGTTTGACGATCGAGTTCGATCTCGAGTACGGTTACACCCGCCGCTTTGCGTTACAGGCGTATTCCTTTGTTCGCAATCGCCTGTAACTTGATTTCGGCGGCTGTTCCCCGTTCGACGAGCGTTCGCGGTATCGAGGGTTGACGGGTCCTTTTAAATGCTGTCGCTGAGAGGCGAGCGAGGGTGCAGTTTGTGAAACGATCCACCGATTCGCAGCGCGAATTAACAGCTCCGCGATCATTTCTGCTATGCATTTATGGAAACGTTTAAGCATGCAAAGAGCGTACAACAACCGTAATATGGAAATATAATATATACAGAACGAAAGTAGAGTACGCGTTATCGTATTTCGAAGACAAAACAAGCCGCACACACCCGGCCAGATGTAATTATCAGAAGACATTAAACGAACAACGCCGAGATTAACGATAAGAGTACAGCGGCATAAAATTGGAATAATACTCGCATTCTCTACGCGTTCAATTTATTCCCCACGCTAGAATATACATAGCGTATAACACGCGTAACGCGCCCGTAAAAACTCCGTCCATAAAACACGCTCGGGAGGACGATTTTATTTCACTCAACGAACGTTCCGTCGACTAAGGAACGTCATAACCATCCCGTCTCTCCTACGGAGGGGTGTGCGGGGCCATCGTAAAAAGAGTCCGTCTGAAAGTTAATTATCGGCCGTCCTTTCAATCAAACCGCGCGACCATGTCTCGATGCCCGATGGTAACAAGAAATTGCCGTTTCGAAATGCCGCGCGCCACCCCCGCGCTCTTCCTGTTACCGTCTCGCTCAGCCCTCCTCGAGTCGCGGTTCGACCGCTCGTCGATCCTGCTTCTGTTTCCTCCTCGACGCACGCCGCCGTCCCGCAGACGTGTGTTGTGTACACCAGCGAAGTCGAGTGCCGAGTCAATAACCCCGTGCTTCCGGACGGCGGTGCACTTGAAGGGCTGCCGTTCGAACCGACAGCTCTCCTGGGCTACACGACGCTATCGTTCCACGGGCATTTAGCGCCGGTCAACGATACACACCCCCTGAAGGAACCGCGTTTCCGCTCGCCATCCGCTTAGATCGCAGCGCAGAGTCTGCTGCGGTGTACCATGACGCTTTTTTCGTCTGAGAAAAAAGTTGCACGTTGGATAATCTCTTCACGAGCGTATGATATTCCATTCGTAGAGCGCGAGTTTGATTGTAGCGATTGTTTT
This sequence comes from Xylocopa sonorina, assembly GCF_050948175.1. NCBI lineage: Eukaryota > Metazoa > Arthropoda > Insecta > Hymenoptera > Apidae > Xylocopa > Xylocopa sonorina. The sequence continues at coordinate 4,719,683 of NC_135197.1, read as the reverse complement.
GTGGGAATTTTACCGGGGAGGGGAATAATTCTTTTGAAATATCTTGTTGAAGTACAATTGTTATTAAGTCTATTGTTAGTCACTTTGTAGTATGAACTTCGTTGTTCATTTTTAACTCTCTCGCTGCTCGATTTCAATTGAACTGATTCGCTACGAAGTATCCCATATATTTCTCATGCATCCGCTCTAAAACGCTGGCGGTCACGTTCACGCTACCCTTATCATTCTCGGTCACAGGATCGTTGTCGCCAGGTCCCGTCACTCGGTTCCAAATGCTCTCCTCTCGCAGCTCGGATTTTCGAACTCGCATGCAATCACTCTATTTATTTCCTTCCGGAATATCTCGTTATTCTACGTTCCTACGCGTGAACAATGGCGCGCGATAAAACCATTCGCACGCTACGATTTCGATTGAGCAATTTGGTAACAGCATAGCGCACGAATTAGGATATTCTAATGAGGAATATTAGCCTTGAGGTGTACGCTGGCGAAAGAGAGTTCACGCGAGTAATAAACGCAGTTTCGCAGTGGAATTAATCCGCAAGCTGATTAAGAAATTTGTCGAACAATCGCCGGTACAGCCGATCGACCTTAACCTCGTTGATTGATATTGCGCGGCAGTTAATTAACTGGTCCCAGGATGCGTATCCTACGATGCAGCATCGCAGCGCGATTAGGATACCGATACACGGACCATTGTTCTGTTTTCTGGCCCGTGAGGAACGCCATAATTAGTTGACTATCTCCGGTCAGTCGTTTCATTGCTTGTTCAGTTGCCGTGCAAATAGCGGCGAAACAATCTCTGGTGTTCTACGCGATTTAATGACGAACCCTGGCCGCAATTCCCGTGATTATAATCTGGGCTATATCAGCGCGGTGTGCAGTACCATTCTACCCAGATACGTTTCACAAGTCCCGTTTCTGTTCGTTTCGCCCTTGCAAGAAAACGATCGCAGATTTTTCGACCCTTCGACGATTTTCAAAGAATTCATGGAACAAACACCACCGATATAATCGCGATATTTTTTAATTTAATTTTCAAGCGTCACGTTAGAGACGTGTTAACAAATGAAGGACCCGGGAATGGAAAATTAATCAAGCATTAATCTTATTCCACGAGCATTCTCCGTTGCAATCGCAGGCGCGCGAGTTGCCGGTAATTTGTGGTCCGCCTCGATGAGGCTGGCTCTGTGTTCGTGGCCGCGATTGTGAATGTCTTGCGAACACGGAGAGACAGGAAACAACAGGGGAACTCCATAACTCTATATTCTATTCTCTCTGGCCCGACATTCAATCACTGCCGGGCCAGAGTTCAAATTCCCAAAGACCCTAATCGAAAATTCAAACCCACCCCCGTGGCAACGACACGTCTAAGCTCCGCTTGCCGCTCGTTACCGTGCACAGTCGCGCTGAATTAAGCGAGCACGCACTTTCCAAGTAGCCTGATAAAAATTTCCCGTCCCCGTCCAGCGTCTCGACAGTGCAGTTATGTTAATTAGAATTTATGCCCCTGAGAAGAAGCGCGCGTAAGTCGCGTTCAATTTTAAACAGGCGAAATGGCCGACGCGTTCGAGCCAACGGAATATCCGGCGACAGGAGGCACGCGCGCGTAGATGGCGAACCCCGCGCGGACGCTGATGCCCGCCCACGGTGATGATGTCCGTTTTATACAGGCGATTTCGTATAATGAAGCACGCCAATTTCCCAGCCCCGTCCCCGGGTATCAGGCTAACCGACCCCCGTGACGAAAGACCCTGCTGGATATCAACTTTTTGCCATAACGTGGCTGCGGTCGGGCGAGAAAGAAGTCGGAACCTCCGCGCGCACAGCCACGCTGTGGCGCACGTGAACACAGCGACGGACGCGGGGTGTCTTTTCGAGAGTCTCCGCGCGGCGGGTGGTGAAATAGGGCCGAGGGGTGAATAGGGAATGGGCCACTGCGATGTTGGTTCGTTGTCGAAACTCATAAAACAGATTCGCCTAACGATAAGGTATTCTCCGGTCGGATTAGGGGGAGCAATCTTCGTCCAGGTGACTTTATATCGCGGCGAAATTACGTTACCCTCGTGTACAGGGGATACGGATGTCTGCTTTTAGCCGCGGTTAGGCGTACGCGTAATTTGGCCGGGGTTACAACGGAGAAATGTATTCGATATACGTTCCCTCGGTCGCGGAATGAATTTGCGTGCCGGTCGTTTTGTCGTTGGACGGTGGAATTGCATCGAGGGACGGGGGATCGTGTTTTTTTTTTTCGTTGGACACGATGCAGGAAGTTTGGAACAAAGTCAATCCGATTCTCTGATTCGTCGGCCTGTTTAGATATCCAATACGGTAAATTTTTATCGGAAATCGAAGCGTGCCCGTTACCGCAGTGGTCGTGTGCGCTAAATTTCGAACTCTTCCCTCTGGCGTAATTAAAATAGCTGGATGCACGTCGGGATATTCAATATTATCCTACCTGTTCCACGGTGTCCATTAACAGCTTTATACCTTCATTATTGCCGCTTATTCGTTTACAGTAACTTATATTATAAATTAAAAAGATTTCCGACAGACAAGGAATAAGACACTTTTGCTGAACTCTACTGATGGTCTTTTTCTGTCACTTGAAACACGAGATGGATCAGTTTCGCTCGCGTTGACGATTGATCAGAATTATTTTAAATAAAATGCAGAAGAACGATACGCGTATACAATCAAATCGAACTCTAACGAGAATTTAATTGAATTCTTTACCAACGTCTGAACTACGAAACGTTCCAACAATTGAATATTAACTCCGCAGAAGGGCGTATGGGCGGGAAGCATCGCGCGAAACAGTTTCAATCAGCCAGCAATTTTTTCCGCGATTGTTCGATGACGGTTAATTAGATTCAACGTCGAATCAAGCACCCCGGCCGATGATCGACGCGCACAAAGGATCGGGAATTCAAGTTTCCCGGGCAGAAATGAAATTCAATTACGCGGGAGCCCGTAAATAAAGTGCACACGACCGGTACCTACCCCCCAACCCCCCTGGTTCCCGTCCATAACTTTTAATCAGAACTTTCCACGGCCGGGAGAGCTATTTTTCCGGGTGAACCGCTAAGTTCCCGTTCAGGCAACGAGCGTGCGGTTTTCATGGAGCGCGGCTAATGAATTTTCTGAAAATTACCCGCCCCAACGTGCCGCGCACGGATTCGCCCCGTCTTCGAGTGGCGAAGATCGCGGGGGGCGGAATTCGACGAGGGTGCTGGAGAACCGACGGTTTGCGCACGCTCGCCGCGAAACGACCTCGATTATACGTTTGAGAACGCGTCCGTGATATGTTCGAAAGGGAGCAGCTGCTCGTCCCTTATTAGCGAATTAAGGAAAGAAACAACGGGGGAAGTAGAGGGGGATGAGAGAAAGTAAAGGTGATCCTAGCCATGGAATACTTCGACGAGGGTGATTGCCAGTTCCGAGGGGCGCGTGCACGCGTGTCGTTTCGCAGTTGTAACCCGAGCCACGTAACGTGGACACGGGGCAATCCAATCGGTGCGGTAAATCACGTTTGACCGCCGAATCGATTGACCAAGAAATTGGAGGCAAGTAAATAATATTACCGGATAATGGAACCGGGCATTCCCCGCGTCCAACGTTCCGCGTTGGTGTTAATTTTCAAGTACCAACGACGCAGACGTCGCCATCGTTCGAAAGGAGACACCGATCCCGCTGGATTATGATATAAATCACGGAATACCTCGACTCCCCTTATCCGCGTCCCTTTCTCGCATCGTTCGCCCCTCTCGTCCATCCTGCACAGGCTACAACGTCATCCCGCTGGACGAGAGAGGCTGGCTGCGGTCGAGCGTCGATTTTTCTTCGACGCCGTACAGCCATCGCGCGTGCTTCATCAATAAGATCGCTCTCAAAGAGATTTGCCAGCGGCGAACGATAGACGAAGAGTGATAAATATAAGGCGCGCGGTACGAAGCGTTGAAAAATTGACACCCGACCGACGGACCCGTGCCAGGCCGATCCGTGAGCCGGGGGGGTTTTTCACCCCCTTTCGTCTTTTTTTCTGTCGTTCACTTGCATGCTGGACCCGTGCTCGGAGATGGGTCAATGTGGTTCGTAAAATGTCGATTTTCTTAGCTTGTTACGTAATCTTCGCTTGGTAAAAAGGTTTGGGGGATCTTTGGAGGCACCATCGAAAGCGTGGTTGAAATGGTACGTGAATGGTCTCGACGATTTCGGGGTAGTTTGTCGAGAATATATGATTTTCATTTCTCGTTCGCCTGGAATTATTTGTGAAAAATAGTCACACGATTTAATTAAATTAGTAGAAAATAATTCCGCACGTTTGATATTTCAAGTTATAATTTTTGGCTCGACATTAATTTGTTTAACTTCGAATGAATTTTAAAACGCGATATAACGATGCATACTTTTCTCGATGTAACCAATGGTACGACTATTTTTTCTATCATGGTCTCTCGAAATCGTTCGTGTAAAAGTATAATTTGTTCTTTCCATAGAATTTCGCTTGTAGATTCTTATCTCACGTTCATCTTCGTAGCAATTAAAATCAATCGCAGCTAATTTATCACGTCACTTCCTCGAGTTGCGAGAATTTGGTTGCGCGCTAGCGACGGTCCTCGTTCAACGACACGATTCTCGGTTTCTTCTCGTCCTCGTTCGCGCACTTCACGGTCTCGCGCTCGTTTTATCGCGCGTACGTGAAAGATTAGCGGATTAGCCACGTGCGAGGCATCGCTGATCAAAGTTTACGGGCGGATCGTTGAACGCGAGCGGTCCCGCTGGCTCCCGCGGGAGGAAACTTCATCTCGTGCTTTCACCCCGGAGGGTAGCAGCGCAATAACCGTGTCTTTTGTAACGGGCCGCGAATCACCGCTTGTTTGATATCTACGCGACGAGCTCCGCTCGCTTTGTCCACCATTTTCCTCCACCTTCTTCCCTCTTCTTCCATATCTCCTTTTCCGCGCGCGGGATGAACGATTCGTTGGCGATTCAATGACTCGCGCGACCCTTAAACGAAGCGTCCGCCTAACGCTGCACGCGAAATTTAGTTAATTCAAAATCGGTCGACGGTTATAATTGATGATTACACGCGAAACTAGGACACGATTGAACAGTGTACGCAAGCCAATCGGGCAATATCGCGTGATATTTACTGACAATGTTTCGTCAAATATTTCACCAGTACATAAAACTCGCGTTTCTATCAAAATAATATCGCGATATTTTAAACGCGCGTCAGTCAATTTGTAAAACGGGAATCCAAATTTGTTTTGGTCCCGGTATTTATTTTACGTGGCATCTGCCGTCGCCACCCCTCCAAACGTTCAGCCCGCGATAAATTGTTCGATAAAAATATTAAATTCCAAATGGTATATCGCGAATTTTGCAGCAGATTCTCGCGTAAACTTAATTAAAAAAAAAAAAAGCAAAACACCAAACGGAGAACCCGCGCGGAAACGAGACACGATACAGTCGAGCAGGCTAGCAGTGATTAACATTCACAGTTCCCCGGAAGGGGTGAAACATCCCGTTCATATCGAGGCTAGCGTCGGCGAGCCGTCCTTGGTAACTTCAAAGAAGCCATCTCTCCTCGAGGAACCGTTGGGCCTTTTGAGTTACAAGTTCTCCCGGGGCGGTGGACTCAAAGAAAGCAATAATTCTTGGAGGATCGGTTCGAATCGCGGCGCGAGAGCACCAAGGGTACGGTACGCGTCTCACGTATTCGTGGCTGAGAGGGTAGGAGAGGGATAAACTCGGACCGTTCGTAGTCGACGTGGGACGAGTCGAGCCGGGGGTGGCAAAGGAAAACCATTTCACGCCCGACTACCCTTCCCTCTCCTTTCCCTCTACCTCTCTCCCTCTCTCTCTCGTCCCACGGTGGGAATAGTCGATCGTTTCGCGTCTCCTTAGCATCTCATCCATCGCTGGTGTCTGGCCGCCTTACCTGGCTGCCTGTTCGCTTGTCGAGTCGGCTGCCAGTCGCTACGTTGCGGCTGGGAAATTTCGTGTTGTTGCTCTAGCGTTCCATCGCTTAAGCCTCCGCCTCGTCCTTCTACTCTATCCATTTCTCCTACGAGCTGGAGAATCTGAGATTTCCTGAAGGGTATACTCGTTGCCTGTTGTGCGAACAGCTCCTACGTTGGTGGTAAACGAAAAAAAAAAGAAGAATAACATCTGCACGCGGATCCAGTCGTGGCGCTCGTTGCAAGCGCATCGCTGAAGCGGCTGAAACCTCTCTCGTATGCGAGTTCGACTGGAGTCAGTAGTTTGGTAACTGAATAAGTTACTCCGTAGCGTGCGTTGATGTACGATAGTCGGTTCGTGGCACCAGTACCAGGTCGATTTATCATTTGCAATTTAATGATCGATCGGGCGTCAGAAAGTTCTTCGAGGGGATCTTTGTTACGTTCCCATTACCGCTGGTTAAATCGTGGACAAATTGGCTGCGATACCTCGGATCCGCAGACAGTTCGCCTCATTTCAGATCGCACGGTTGTTACGCTGGTTCGAACCAGCGCAACGCGCGGCCCCTCGGTTTGTTCTCCCGATTAATTCTCGAAACGCGAACGGATTTATCGCGCGCCAGCGGTACCACGCGTGGCGATCAGAAGATTTAAGATGGCGCGCACCCCTCGAGCCTTCGAGAAACTTGGAACTCGTTCCGGCGCGAATTAGCGCGGCCTGGGCCAGCGATAATTTAACGGCCGGCGTAAAACGGGACGGTTCACTCGGGTGCGTGGATTTTTATCGCCAACAACTTATATCGTACGACGCCGACAACCTCCACTTTATAAGAAAAGTAACGTTTCTTTCGGTGCGCGGCGTCCTCGGCGAATATTTGCATTTTAAAAGAATCCTCTCGACTAGCGGGGGTGGCGCGCGGACGGTTGAAAAATTTAAACCTGTCTAGATAGACGTCGAGGCAGCCGCTCTGCCTGGCCTCGCCGTAATTTGTGGTATTCATGGTGAAATATCGACGCGAGAGCGGAATTTTCTCGCGAAATAATTTACGATGCTTGTTGTTTTTCCTGCCTCGATTCATTAATGAATGCTGTATAATCACACGACGAGCTTTCACGCTAGTTAACGATTCGCCCCATTTTCATTCGCGTTTCGATATTATTCCGTAGATTTGATGATGGATAATAATTTTGAATAACGGTACGAAGTGTTACGTAAAGTGTATCGCGATGTGTCCTGTACATTTTAATGTGACACGCGATCGAACGAGAAATTACGTAGAATCTAGAAACTCTTACTCTAAGATGTGTCCCTTTCTCACATTGATTAATTCTACTTCTAAAATCACCTAGCATACGCTGACCTACTCCACTTGCCGCTCGTCCGACCGCGCACTTACTCACTCTACTTACCCTTCGTTCTCTAGGCGCGTCTAATCAGGAATTCGATTAACTTCCGTTCTTTAAATTGCACGGTGCATTAACATACACTAACAGTGGGAATACTTTATGCATATTCGAAGGTTGAACGGATAATAGTCGATGTTTAAAAACATCGCCAGGATGATTTCCATATAAACGAACGTGAAGGGTAGCGACGCGTTTGGATCTAATTTCGCGGCAGCTTTCGGTCGTCGATTCGATTATACTGCTGCTACAGAATTTACGCTGGCGTGTTTTGCCCCCTCCCTCCTCTCTCTCTATTTTCTTTTTCCTTTTCTCTCTCGCTGAACGAGTGGATACTTTCATAATTAAAAGCACTTCACTGCGCGCGGCGCGAGCAGAAATTGCTCGAGACGCGCGAACGTACGCGGCCGCGGCACGGATTTTAAAACGTACGCGGGTTCGTTTCACGAACCCGCACCCTTCGCACTCGGGACGGAGAAAACTACTTTGCGCTAGAGCGTTCCTTTTTACACGGCGTTTCCACGCGTATATAACTTTAGATTCCTGAACTTTACCGCTTCCGCGAGTAGGTACGAGCGCGAACTTGGGGGTGGCCGGGATCAACGAAACGGAAGCGTTTAACCTTTGAAACCGTGGCCCAACAATTAATGCGCTCTTCAGAATTACACGTACAAGGAGCTGGAAATTATTCGTCAACAATTTTTCAACGATTCGCTCGCGTCGTCGCTTCTGAAATGCCAACGGTTCGGAAACGCGAAGCGTCAACTGGTACACGCTTTCGCGTGTAACTAACCGTGCACTTACGTGCAATTACGATCGCACAATAAAAGCAGATGTCGAAGCGAGGTGAAACAGGCTCGCGCAGGGTCAGAGGCCCATTCATCGTACAGGCGAGTAGAACACGCGAGCTGGCGAAAGTAGAATAGACCAGAAACGCGGGGTTGACGCGGCGGAAGTGGAACGGCGTGCGGGCAGGCACGCGGAAAGTAAAATAGGTTTGTGCACGGTCAGGCGACTGGAAAGTGGAGCAGGTCAGCGTTTGGCCAGTAAGTAGTATGGATCGCAGTACAGTCAGCCGAGCGCGCTGACCGGACGTGTTGGCGGAGCGGTTTCGGGTGATGTTGCCTGGCGATTAAATATTTGTCGTCGTCAAACACCGGCGATTCAGCGCCGCGATTAAGTAGAACAAGGATAAAACGTACGATTGAATTATTTTCTACGCGATCCAACGGCCGTGTCCAGCCGCGTTATTTCTATGTTCAGTCGCGCTCGATCGCGGGCGTTCGCGAATTATTGATACGCCGGTAGTTTCCGGATCTCGCCGGGACTTTGTCACGGTGGATCGCGCGACGAGCATTATTTAAGCTGTTTATGCACCGGCGACTTGGAATTGCAGTTTAATACGTAATATCCGTGGCTACATCCTGGGTGAAATATTGAACGCAATAATGTCAGTGTCGCCGGGCATGATAAATTGATTTTAAAGTCTTCGAACGGGACGGGTATGCAAATGATTTCTGACAATAATAACGTCACTCGCGGGCAATCATTCTTGCGGCGCAATATCACCGGGAATCTGGCCGAGGGCTCTTCCGTGTTTTCCCGCGGATTAGAGACCTCCCTCGCGATTTATCGTTATCCTTCCGTCCGAGTACTAAATTCCGTCCAGGAACGAGGAACAAATCCAGTGTGGGTGGCCGCGCGAATGCTTCATTTTTAAGGCAGTTTAAACGCTCTTCCTCCCAAGATTCATCGACGTTCTCCTTTATAACCTGCCGTTAATTTCCATCGCGAGACCAGACCATCTTACTATAATTTCTACGAAGTAACGCGACAAATTATGCCCGACGCGGTGGAAGAAAAATGATCGTAGCGCGCAGAATTCATTTTCCCTTCCGTGTTTGCCCTCGCTCTTTTCGGCGTGGTGCGCGGTCGCACCTGTTGCGGCTTTGTTGCGCACCGCGGAACGCAACGGCGTTATTCCCTTTTCGGCTGGCGAGCGCTGCCCCTGACAGGCTCGCTCGCGAAGTCGCCTGTAAGTGTTCAACGCTTGTCCGGGGACCGTGACGACGTTTCCCGTTTTAATTCGTCCCCTTTAAATTCCGCGGCGCAGCTCGCGCTTTATTCACGAAGTCGCCGCGCTTTTGTTCGCTGACAAAGAGGCGTCGCTCGCGCTCCGTCCCGTCCGCGCGACGAAATCGATTAACGTCAAGTGTCGCGACGTCGTCACTTTCGCCGTCTGCCATGGCTCTCGAAGCATTTTCCGGACACATTCGTCCCACCTACGCGCTATTAACAATTTACTCTATCGAAATTGCTAGACCGTTTAAGCTAAAGCCCCAATGATCCTTCTCAAAGGACCATCGCCGTCGATTCCAATATTTACCTTCTATTCCCTCTATCCCCAAGGGAAGCACAGAAGTAAGCTAGAAAGAGGGCCAGTAAATCGCGCGTCCTCCGCGCGATTCCTCTATTTCGCGGCTTCCTTAAATCCGTCGGAAATCAATTTATGGTTCGACCGTAACGGGACAATTTCTATCGGGTCGAATAACGCCCTTTGGTATTCGAAAAACCGCGTCGACGGTAACGTATGTTAATCGAAACGATTTCCTTTTCGTCGCGGCGGCTGGCGGATAGTAAATTCCGGATCGAAGGGGGGGCAGCCGAAGAGAAACGGTGGGAGATAGGCTGGGAGCCAGAATAAGCAGCATACTTTCGCGGTGGGAGAGCTTGGAGGTGGTCCCGGCTAATCTTTCCGCACCAGATACACCCTGGGACCGGATGAAGTCGATCGAACGCGGTGATGCGTGAGGACTCGCGAATCTTTCCCCACGGGCCGTCCTCAGGCGACGACTCTTGAATCTTACCTGTTTATTGCTAGCCTCGAGCGTGCTGGACGATTATTGCTGGCGACGTCGAAGAAACTTCTCGTATTGATCGATCGACGATTCGTTTCGACGTTTTCGATTTGTAACCCTGGTGGAGAAAGAGGACTGTACGATTCCTTGCTGCTTAGAAATTCACCAATTAACCGTGATGCGGACGATTCGTGTCCGAGTTCCATGGAAATTATAATATCTTTCGAATGGGGGAGGGAAGTTAGTTGAATTCATGTTCTGTGAATTATATAGAGGATTGACGTTGAGGAAACGTTGTGTAATTTCCTTTGCGTGGCATAGGGTATAAGCCAATGAGAGTGGTCGTGCAAGTGGAATAGGACGGTCTTTGAGTTTATAAGTGGCGTAGGGGTCGCGTGTGGTCGGACAAGTAGTATTATAGAGAGAGTCTCCCTGCTGTGTAAGCGATATGGTAGCCTTTTTGGATTAAGTATGGTCGGGCCGTGGGTAGTTTCTGATTAGGAAAGTAATCGTAAATTGCGAACAGTCTCGAACAAGTGGTATAGCCGTCGAACAGGGAAACCAGTAGTATGGACCAATGTATGAAGTAACGAGTCAGAGAGTGGTGTAGACGACTGGACCGAGGCAAGTAGTGTAAAGACAGTAGTAGAACAAGTGTCACGGGAAGCTGTTCGTGGTCAGACAAGTAGAACAGTTTGACAGATAGTTTGGCAAGTTGTACGGAGAGGGAAGTGGTAATAGAATCTTACTTTAAAATATTAAGGAACGTTCCACGTTTCGCAATTTTGCAGATTAATAACTCGCAGGGACGTACATTTCCGTGGAAATTACTTGTTTAAACTTAACTCGGAGAATACCAGCACTCTCTCGCGGCAGGAGTGTCTTCCCTCGATTAAAAGACTTTCAAAAACATCCTTTTTCCCGCATACCGTGGATGGTTCTGAATATTTAACGCTGCCACGAAGTTTTCCTATCAGAAACTCGGAAACATTCTCGAAAGCTCTGTCCCCCCTTTCTCCGTTTTCCACCGCGCAACTTTCGAAAGGCTGTCAAACAATAATTAATCAGCTGGTCTAGCTCGGGGTGTCGTTAAACGCGACGTTATCTCCAGCGTTCATCGCCATTGGCTGATTCATATTTCGAGTCGTAGCTCGACAAGATTTTTCGTCGACCTCGAATCAAACGACGACGACGACGAATCGGGTCGTTAAATCCTCGGTTGTCTCGTAAATACAATTCCGTCGACTGTTTCCAGGATCGGACAATCTCGAGCGAAACGTTCTCGTAGGGTATTTCGAGTCGTAACGAAGTAAGGGTGGATCTCCCTTTGACTTCGAGTTCGAATCACCCGCTACCAGTTTCGCGTCAGGTCCCTTTAATGAATGACAATGAATCTTTCGGACAGCGACGAGCGTGGTAGCGAAAGCTGAACAACACGGGGGCGCAATAAACGCGAACGACACCCCCTTAATACGAGGGACATTACGAGCGTCTCGCTAATGAGAGTCGCGTTGGATAATCACCCTGAACGACGCGACTCTGCGCAGGAAAAATGGCTCGGATGGTATAGAGTCGTAGAAAAAAGTGATCAGCGCCAAGTGGCGAGAGGGGTGGTTTTTGGTCGACAGAGGGGACGTCCCAACGGGATTCGCAGTTGTGCTCTTACTAATTTTCGAAATTAATTTATCGTGAGTTCGAGAGCGAGATATACTGTCGAGAATTACACGCGAGCGTTCGCAGCACGATCCACCAAGGTGAATTTTAGTTAAGTACCTAGTTAGCGGTAGTTTCAATAGTTCTGTCGAGAAATTCGTCAACCCTCTTGTGTTTCGTGTTATCGCAGGAAACTACCGTCGGAGTGTACTTCATTGTTACCGTGTAACTCAATACGAAGTTCTTCTCTGGTATCTTGTTATTATATCTCTCCTCCGTATTATAATTATATTTCCTTATTACGCACTCCGTTGCTGCCGTGCCGCCAAGTAATTCGATTTCATTCCCCGCGCTTCACGTGTTCATAAACATTTTAATTTCTCGCGGGCTTATTTAACGAAGCGAATCTTATCCACCCCCTCTCGGTTTCTCATCGCGGGCCCGCAATCTTTGCCCACCGTTGCAGTTATTAAATTCTATTCGACCGTTATAAAAATTCCAGCGGAACCGCATGCAATTCGCCCACCGTAAAGATCAATGTTTCCTCGTCGCGTTTCCCGTTTTTTCCCTTCTTACTTTCCCTCTCCGCCTCGCGTTCGCCTCCGCTCTCTTACTTTAATACGAGCATTCCTTCTGATATTCGCGGGGAAATCGATCGCCGAAGGAGGTCGGGCCAGGCGATATTGTGAAATTTTACGAACCATAGATATCTGGGGAATTCCTGGTTCGGCCAGACCTGGCGCCATATGTGCGAAACGCGGCCCAGCCACTGTTCCGAAATTGTTTTTAGCGTTATGTTTCTGTATTAACGCGCCCGGTGCGCTTTCTACCCCGGGTTAAACGCGCGCCCCTGCACCTATTATTGGCTCGCGAGTCCGGAAGGGTTCGCCAGGCTTCTTTACAGACACCGTTCACCCTGTACACGTTCCACGCGTGTATCGAACGAAGTAACCAGGCCTGTAACATTCTCGGAATATCCCGCGAACGTGATAACGCAGCCAGGCTGTGTAAAGTCTGGCTTAATATCCGTTTTAAAAAATGTACATTTTAAATATATTCCCAGCGTGGTATTTTTAAAATCGAGGGAATTAACGGCAACGCCGTGAAAGTCGGGGCTCGTGTATAACAACGCGTTACTTTTGTTCGCGAAAGCAATTATCACGTTCAACTGGTATTATAATATCGGCTACTCTGCTTCGTTACGCGCGCGTTTTTATTCGGTCGCGCGCACCCCGTATCACCCCCCGCGATCCCATTAATCCACGGCGATATCAACGATGAACTTCGGGATTGTTTGAAACGTTTCGTAACGCCGAGGGACGGTGCGTTTCGCGGCGAATTAAATCCGCGAAATGGAACGATAATCAAGGAACTTTTATCGACTCGAGCCGCCCGGGCTCACCCACTCGAGCGTATAATCGTCGATCGTTGCCAAGTATTTTATAACCCCGCGCGTTCGCTCGCTTGCCTCCCCGTTGAAATTCCGCGGGAATTGAAATCAAATAGGAATCGTTACCCTCGTAGATCGGTTACGAGAACGCGCCCGCGTCGGATGCAAAGGTTACAGTCGTATAATTCGCTACACGTTTACGATTAAATCCCACTCGAACGACGGGGGTGCGTTACCCACCCCCTCCTGAACGAACCTCCGCGCTCGCCGTGTTTCGAGCACGCGATAACCCCCGCGCATAGCGGTAGATAAAACTGTATTAATTCGGTGACCTGGATCGACGGGACCAGTCCTCGGTTAGACGTTGGTTAAACCACTTTACTTCCACTCTATTACGCGCGGAATCAACGGCGCGTCCGTTTCGAGGCTGAACGACGGATCGAGCGGAGCGGCCTGTTCCGCCTAACGAGCAAAAAGGCGGCTCGTATCCCGTTCGTTAATTCTACTTTGCCGCGATACACTGCCTAGATTCGCCTGGCGTGCTTTTCAACGGGAATTCGCCGACGAGCTACGGGGAAGAAATTTTTTGCCCGCGGACGCAACGCGCAATCGAACCAACCGATTCGTCGGGAACGCGGAGGACTCTCGAGCCGGCCTTCCTCCTTTTTCTCGTTTTTATCGGACGTTTCAACTGGTTTATGTCATTGTTTGCGCGCGTACCGTTGTATCACGGTAGCTGCATCATTTAAGGATATTTCATCTATCGCAGAGGAAGCTGGATAACATCGCGGAGCACTGCTGGCAGATCTTCTTCCTAGGGGGATGATTCCAAGCGAATATAAAACCGTGGAAATATTTACCGTTCTTTGCGCAATTTGTATAATACAAGCGATTTTCAGCAGTACGACGATCGATGGAACGATACGTCCCAATTAATGCGAGCACAACAACGTGGCTTTGTTCCATCGGAACAACAAATGGAGGAAAAAACGGACTATTTTTGTAGCATCGATATTACCCAATATTACACGCGCACGCTGTATTATTCTCAGGACTATTGTAGTCGGCATGAATTATGTACGAACAATGGGAAGTTCGATTATTGTTTTCCTAACGTATGAATCATACAGCGTGGAATAATAAATTAGCGAACGAAAGAGTACGATCGTTTGACGAACATTAGAAATGGCTGATAGAAAACCGCTCAGATCTAACAATAAATAGGGAAGCTGGTCCAGCGGGTCGAAAGTTTCGTTAAAAATTGGCGCGATGCTGATCGAGAAGTTGGAGGAACAAGCGTATGCTCGCGAGGGGGGGTGAATATATTATATAACCAGCGCGGGCGGGGTAGCGTTCTTTTCCCTTCGTATCCTTTCCTCTCCTCGACTCGCGATCGCATTACACGGATCTGGAACCCTTCCAACGGGGCGAGTCCGTGATTTTTCGACTGAAAATTGAGGCGAAAAGTGTATGCAAAGTGCGGGCCTGGATTTTTCTCGGATACCGCCGCGCGCTTTCAAATCGTACGATGCGATCTTCCGGTTCTAGGCCCGATCTATCCTTTTCACGTGGGGAACGGTGAATTAACGGGCACGCTTATTCACCTCGATCGGTAGGAGGGGCGGGCTGGGCAACGTGGCACGAGCGTGGACCGGGAAAGGGTGAAACGAACGAAATTGAGCGATCGAATAGAATTGGAAGATGAAAGGGTGAATGTTCCGGCCCGATGGGGAATATTGGTTAATTAAATATGCACGGTAATGGGAATATTTATTGCATCGATGGAATATTAAACGCGTTATCGTTTATGCCTCTGTTACTGTTGGTACTTGGGAAATATTTAACGTTATTATCGTTGTTATTGATACTACCAAATTGTTTTAATTCATTAGCGATGACTTACTATTTTAGTGAAAATAATTGGATCGAATCGTATTACGTATCGTGCCGGCTGTGAATCGCGCGCGTTTCACGGATTCGACGGCCCGTCGAAATAATGCTACAGCGGGGAATAAAATCGCGCAAATTGCCGCGCCGATAACAAAAGAAATAATGGGAGTAATAGGACCGCGTCAAACGTGGAATTTCAGAGTCCCGCGTCGTTGATTCGCGATAGTAGCGCATCGTGATTACTCGACGATCAGAAGTGAATGGCTGTACGTTCGAGAATTAGAGAAACCACCAGCAGCGATTCAGAAGTCACACGATAGGTATTAATATTCATCGCGATCGGCTCTGTTACGATCCGCGAGAAAATTATCCGCGAAACAATCGAGATCTCGTTATCGTGGACACTTGGTTCGCGATTTTATATTAATTCCTCCGCGGCGTTTCGTTTTCATCGTTCGCGGGGGATTTTAGTAAAAAAATAAAAGAAGGAAAAGTAGAATCGGTGGATAAAATTTCGAGCTGCCCGCGCGGATTTATTGACTGTGATGGGCATACCTTTTTCAGTTCGAATGAAACCCAAAATTTCGGGGTTTCCACCCTTTTCCGTTCTACCCCTCTTCTTCGCCATTCGTACATATCGTGTATTCCGCGGTAATGCGAAAATTCCGATGGAATTGCGGATAGAAAGGACGCGAATGAGAAACAGTGGCAAAGGATCCCTGCGTCTTCTAAATTTTTTGTTGCTCTTTTTAAACGAACCTGTGGACAATGAGAAGCTAGCAGAGAAATTGGAAAATATCGGACACAAACTACGGTCCTCTAAATGTTCCTACTTTTTTCGTGCCCTCCATTTTTTCGCCTACCCTTTCGCGGTAAGTGGTTTCCGCAATTTCTCTTCTATTTTCAGTAAGGTATAGTTCGCTAAGTGCTCGACGAATGGAAGGAGAATAAAAGGCCCATTGAGTGTCTAACATTGATTTTATCCCTTTCAAAATATGTTACCAAGCACCAACGTATAAAGAGTAAATGAGTTCCTGTTTTATTTGTGGCAATTCGGAAAGTCGAGAGAGTTCTCGGTCGAACTGATGTCGCGTTATGGCCGTATCACGGCGATTATCTCGCGAGTAACAGGATTGAAGATTTTCCGTCGCTACGCGTAGACTTTAAGAGAAACGGAAACGGAGAGGCAATTACGGCGAAACGATCTGATTTGAGGAGAGGAAATTGAAGCAGAGGGATGGTAAACGCAAAGCGAAACGGTCCAAGTATCGCGTTAGTATTCCGAGTGAACGTCTATTTTATTACGTGAAATCGGGCCGCGTGTCAGAGATCGCAATTTCGATGGCCCCGAAAAATCTGCACGCGTATTCCTTTTCCATAATCCATTTCGTGGGGCCGGGCCCGTGCGCCGGTTTTTGGCAAGATCCAGGCCACCGGAGGAATTTAATGAACGTGACTCGATCTTATCGGCGGCGAAACGAATCTCTGAAACCCGTTGGAGAATCTCGTTGAAACGCTTGGCACACCCTTAGACTACACAAACACGATCAATTTGGATGGAAAACATGATTCTTATTACCGCCATTCTCTCGCGCCCCTCTCGCTCGCCTTAACTAAGATAAATTTGTATTTCCTCGTCTCTGGTTTCCGCGATGCCGCGTCTGTGGCTCGAGGAACGTGGCACATTGCTCGATGGGACGCTCGTCGCGAATAATAATGCCGCAAAAATCGTTCGCAAACCACTCCCTTATTTTCCACTGAAAATTCCGAACAAATAATCGCTGAAATCTCGAAAGATTCAATTCTTTCCTGTCTCATTAACTCCTCGTACCAGCAATAATTTCTAAACGAAAATCGGGACCATTTAGACGCGAGAATTACCCCCAAATCATCCCCTGTACTTAAATACACTTCTGTCTATGAGATTATTCATCGTTACGGGGTCATAAAACGAGGAACTAACCGAAGGGTTGAATTCGTTACAGAGGCACCCCGTGGGACCTACCTGCTGATAGATGGTCGCAGGTTGGACCCTGGCAACCAGTTTGTACCCGTGAAGGAGGGCTCCGAGTTGACATTGGAGTGCGCCGCCGAGGGCGGTAACCCGCCACCGGATTTAGCATGGGGAATGACTCTGTCTCAGGCCACTTTAGACGGCCCTGAGCAACCGCCGGACAATCTGACCGTGCTACCCTCGACGTCCGGCAGACGCAGCGGGGCTTACCTCAAGGTCCTCAGGGGACACCATAACGCGACGATCGCTTGCGTCGCGCGCCACGTCACCCTCACGATGCCAATGAACGCGAGCATCCTTCTGGACGTGCAATGTGAGTAAAGTTTCCACGTTACATTCGATTGCTTTTCTTCTGGAGAACCGCGGAGTTGAAAATCGTTTATAGAGAAATTTTGAAGAGGGTTTCGGAAATATATCGCGTACGTTTGATGTTTTTCGTTTCGACTGACGCGTCGAGGGAACTGTCTGAGAAATACTGTTTCATATCCCTGTGCGTGGTAGTTGAACCTGAATATATGAATTTTGCGGAATGTTTGCAGCTATTCCGTTATAAACGCGCGTCTCGTAGAATTTAAACAGCAAATTGAACGCTGAGAGGAGGGCTATAACATTCTATCGGGTAGGATCGTCGACGCGAACGCAGTGATAACAGCGGTGTCTCGGTTTAAACCGTCTTCACGTTGCCCCGGAATTATAGTCGTTGTCTCGTCTCGGACTCATCACTTTCGTCCGTCCTGAAACTGTCGTATAATTTCGAGCTTCCCACCGTAAGCCGTCTCGTCGCGTGCTCGCCTCGTCTGGTCTTCGACCTTTTCGCTTTTCCCCGGAAACTCGGAAGACTCGAGGCTCGCGCCACCTACGACTCATAAAACTCCTCGAGTTCCGGCCGGAGAGAATGCCAGGAAATCTTCCGTAGATTCATGAAATAATAGAAAACCATCCTCTCCTTTGGCCAGCGATAAAAAGAATCACCCTTCGTTAACGAGTCAGTCGAAACACGAGCTCGCGTCTCTCGACATCGGTTTGATTCAAACATTTTCCACCGAGAGAGGAACAATTTGGTCAGGAGAAAATAGTAGATAGGAAGTTTTAAACGCAGCCAGTGTTGCGATATCGCGTCGATCCGACAGAGACTCAACCCCTTGATTCGACGAGCACCCTTCCAATTAGGTCACCGCTTCATACTTTCGTTATCGCGGCTCAGTCCCAGTAGTCTCGTCTCGAACGAATTTTCCTATTTATCCACCCACCTCTGCCTCGGTACACATCCTCGTTACGAACGGATCTGAAGCTGGGGACTCGTGATAAAGGGGCGTACGGAGAGGGGGATACGGTGGGAAAGTTACGAGCGTATTATTTAGTTGATGCAGCGTTGAAATTGCCGGTGGCCCATGGTCGAGATCTAATTTCCGTAGACTTCGCAGCCAGCACAATTCCCGTTGAAATATTAGGCAGAAGAAATCGCGATACCGGGGAGCTGGCGAAAAAAGCCACGGCCAGTTCGCGGGGAGCGTTTTAAAAATGGGCTTAATTCAAGTCGAGCGGCTAGGAAGTGTTATAATTCCGCGGATCGTTTTTCCCACCCTCTGGCGTGGTCTCTGCGGTTTATATGGCCGCGTCGGAGGGGTTGGGACTGGGACGGGACCGGCAATTCAGGATTTTCGTGATATTAGAGCGGGGACAGCCGGCTTGGTAAACGACGAGGAAGAAACGCGCGAGTCAAACGTGTCGAAATTAAAGCGGTTATTCAATTTCGTATATACGAGTTCGCTTTTATCCGCGCTTTAAAATCGTTGGAAAATATTGCCAGAGATTAACGCGTCCGTCCGATCGCGGGTGTATATCGAAAGGAAAGAATGTCGAACGCGTTTCGAAATTTAGAAAGATACCTCCAGCGAAGTGAATAATAGACGAATATTCGTGCGAGCGTGTGCAAACAAAAAACGAATGAAAAGCTAATGCAGAAACGTAGGAAGGAACGTAGAATGTTAAGCAATTTCCAAGGATGCGATTTTCCGTGCACGTGGCCGATTTTTCAGATTATTAATCCCTGGCGCAACTCACGCGATATGTCCCAACTGGAGCTGGAAATTCGTCGGCGTTCGTGGTCCGCCTGGTCGTTTATTGTTCGAGTAAATTTTCCGACGCCACCGAAGCTACCGTGGGTTTTGCCGTTTATTGCGATCAAATTAGAGCCGTTGATGCAACCGGGCCGCGGTAGCTAGTTTCTTCCAGCCGTCCCTCGTAAAATCCACCCCGCAACCAGGAAAGAGATTTCGCGTCCCTATCTCGCCGTGAGGGATGAAGAAACCGGGGAGATAACAAAGCCAAGGGAAGTAGGGAGGCAACGTTAACGGCGTCCGTGCTCTAACATCCACCGTGTACGGTTTATTTTCTCTTGGTCAACTTTCTCGCGTAACCCTCTCCTCGGTTGGAGAACCTGCGGGGGGTAGCGCGAGCCGGTTCGAGTTTTCGAAAGTGGTTATACATTCCTCCGGGGAGCTGACTTGTTGTTGCACGTAAAATCACCCGGGTCGTTCAAAGGAATTGAATTTCATACGTTCACCCTCTGCGAAACTTTGGGACGATGATAGGAATTTTATGGAATCGCCGGATTAAATTTTCAGACGGTACAGGATACGTAACGGAAACTCGACTAACTTTCACAGAGTGGAATTATTTTTATATTCCCCGGTTGTCACGTGCCTCCTGAAGTCGACGAAGTCGTGAAGTTCGTTTACGTTTTTTAACAAGGAAACGGATCGAGAGTAATAAGAATATCGATAGCTCAGAAATTTTAATCGCGTTCATTTGTGAATTTCGCGTTCCATTCCATCGTGTTATACTACTGGTTGCGCGAGCTTTTTTCGCGCACTTCATACGCTCGCCGTTTCAACCATTTCGTCATTTCTGGCTCACGTGAAACTTCACCTTTCTCGGAACCCTCTGACCGCAACGAGAACCCATTGTGTCTCGACGTCACTCCGTGCCCTTAATTCTTCTGCGCTTGTTCCACGAACGGTGGGAAGGAAACTGCGGTCAGTTACGAGTTCGTGAAACGGAAACTCGACCGTGGTCGTTCGATTCTTCGCGGGATCAGGAAGAAAAAAAGGAAAAGTGGGAGGGCGGAACAGAAATGGGGATCGTTAGATCCCCATCGAAATCAGTCGTGAGGAATCATCGGCTTTCCTGTTCCCTGGCTCTTTCGAAAATGCCCCTCTCGGGAGTGTCTTGGAACGACGAGTGTCTGTGTACGACGCCACGTGACTCTCGACGAGAAATTACTTCTCCGAGCTGATTTCGTTATCGTTTTACTCGTTGCGCGCTGTTGGGAACAGCTGGAAAGTTCTAATCAACCATAACGCTCCTCCTCGTAAAGGGGAGAGGTTACGATTGCGGGGGTTAAAGCCAGGTAGCCCGCGAACTGTCGATATCCTCTGCGCAGAGTCGTATATTTTAACTGTAAATTACAAAGAGCCAAGTTTCAGGATGTAATTTTGACGTTTGCTCGGCCGAGTACGATCGTCGCGAACTTCTGTACGAGTTTCGCGCAAGATACACAGAGACCACCGCCAGGAGGGGGCGGATGGGAACAGTTATCAGTCCGGTGTTAAATGACTCTAAAAGTTTCGATTTGAGAATTACGGCCGGCAAGACGGGAAGTTTCGCCCGTGTTCCGTTACGAACGACAGCCGAGCGGGATCCTCTTGTATCCACCGAAGAATTGCTCGGGTAACTTCAATCAAACCGTTCCTACAGTTCAACGCTCTTTGAAAAACATTGGCGAAGTTTCCAAACAGGGGAAACAGGGACCGAGTGGAACGCCGGAGGTTCATCTTCGACGTGAAATAAAAACGCGTTCCCGTTCTTCTTTCCCGTCGATCGGTATCTGAAGTGATATTCCATCGAGAGATCGTTTCTTCGAGCTGTTTCAAACTTGCGCGTCTTCTGTTAGCAGATCGTTAATCGCACGCAAAGTGAAGAAGAGTCTCAGAAAAAGTTTCGAGCTATTTAATAAGCTACAATGCCAAAGAGAGGGGTGAATAGTCTACGATCTTCTGGAAGAGATCTGAAGCTTAATTAGGATTTAAGGAATTTGTAGAAAGTTGGTGGATTAGTAGATTGCCTTTTCCTTAATGGAGATTGTTCGCCGCGGGTCTGCAACGTTCGCCTAACCAAAACACTGGAATTCACTGGAATCGCGCAGTCTAACCCTATCCCCGTTAAACTCAACGAAATCGTTGTCATGCGATCGAATTACTTGTCCCGTGCGAGGGAGCTTCTCAAGTTCTTGCGTCATAGAAGAATTAGAAAAATTTACCAGTCGAACTGGTTGTAACGACAGGCTAACGATTCGATGGCGTGATGGCGAACGAAGAGACAGAAGAGAAGATACTACGATGGGGGATGAAAACACCTGACTCGGAATTATTCGATAACTTTTTGTTTCCTCGCGTGGTCCACGGTTCTGCTGCTCGCATCTCGCGAGATTCTCATTACATTTTTCCACGTTACCCCAAGCAACAACGTACGAATCTTTTCTCGTTACAAATATTCCGTTCGAGGGCGAACGAGAAAAAGAAAAGGTGAAAGAGAAGACAGTGATTCACGGACGAGCATTGTTCCAGGACTCTGTCTCGAGCAGGACGCGCGCCGTTGCCTTCCCGTGTCTCATCCGGGCGAATCGTTTCCGGGCAATTGGGGGTAAAAATTCGGGGCGCACGAGGCAGGTATTTTCCGGGCGACGTGAAACGCTCGCAGCGTCAAAGATGATGCGGGCGTGTTCAGCGAACCCGAAGCGTCCCGTGGAAGATGCATATTTTCTGCGCGAACAGCTTCTCCGCACACCTTCGAGATTCCGGAAGGAGATGCGGGTGTTTCCCGAGCGATTTCTTCCGATAGCGAGAACCAACGGCCCTGGTTTCCGCGAGGTGGACCCACGTCTCCTCACCCTCTCCCCGTTCTTCCCGCCGAATTTATATTCGGATGGTACCTGCCGTTTCCCGGTGTCGCTGCCTACACGTATACCTGTATAGAGTACGTATAATGCGGGAAGCGGGAGAAAGAGGGAGGTAGCGATCGAGAGGAACGTCGTCGGATTCGAAACGATCGTCTACAGCCGGGGAGGGGTGAATTTTCCGACAGAACGGACGGCAAAGACATTTTAGAAGGCATTCGATGCCTTTACGACGCACTTCGGAACACGTAACGTGACCCACTTTGTCCATTGTGCTGGCATACCTGCCACGCGCTCGTATCGTGCCACCATTCCCTATTCGTATTATCAGGATCCACCGGATCGGACGGCGAGTGACCTTTCGCTAGCGCCGCCATCCTCGCCTGCACGCCGTTTCCGGTTAATTGCGCGGAGGTTTGCGGTATGTCAGTTTGCTGATTTCACTTAACGATCGCTGGACGCGGAGATTATTCGACGGCGAGTATAAGGGTAGTTACCCTGTGTACTATTGCGTGTTCATTTTGGTGTTGCGATATTAATAATTAATTACTTCTACACTGGTACGGCTAAACGAGTGGGATTATTTTGTATAGTGTAGAGTACAAGAACGTGACTTCCTAGTAACTGGTAATATCGCGCATGATAATGGTGAGAATTTAAAGGGTGAAATCGACCCTTAAATTTGGAGGTATTAAGGACTCACTGTGGTGTTTCGTATGAAAGTAATGCACTGACAGACATAAAAAACGATGAGGACACTTGATAGAACGTTTTTGTTGTACGTAAAAAGTGAAGATCTGTCGATTTGTGCGGGTCTCCAATTGTTCATACTTAAGGGTTTGAAAGAAGAACGTGTGCAGACTTTACTCGAGAGGACGCCAGATCTTCTGTCAAGTGTTTTCACTGTTTATTTTTTTTACGTCTACCAGTGCACTGTTTCCATGTGAATCACCATAACGTATTCTTAATACCCCAAAATTTGAGGCTCTTTTTCACGTTTCAAATATTGACTATTGCCAATAAAAGAAAAAATAGCTGTCGAATATTTTCAACTACTCCACTAGTGTACCAAGTTTCAATAAAATCACCGATTAACACGAAAGGTAGGTTTACTTGTCAGTGAAAAGCGAATCGTTCGCTTTACTGTTTCTCTCGTTGATCGAATTAAAAGAAGCATTAAAATCGAATCGCGGTAAAAAGTGTTTACCGAAGGGAAGATCGCGCCAAAGTGAAATTTCGTGTCAAGCGAAACGAGTCCGACTGGTAACAAAGAGGCAGGTGCAAAAGGAGGGTAGAGAGAATGAAAAAAAAAAGAAAGAAGAGAGGTTGGAGGGTGGGGGTGGAAAATGCCAGTTTTATTGTCCCCCTTTTGTTCCGTCGTTCGTTTAGGAGCGATTCCTCAAAGAAATGAATGAAACTATTGTCCTTGACGATACCGCGATCCTACGACGAGGCTTTGTGCAAATTGGTATCGAGATATTCCTTTTGCCGCCGGTTTACAACATTCTTAGCCCTCTATGCGGCTCTTGAAATGTCGGTATATTAATTGCCACTCGAGGGGTTACTTTGTGCGTTCCCACGGACCAAGTACACCAGACGAATCTCTATTCAAATAAATTCCATTGTTGCGTGCATCGTAAACGCCTATTAAAGAAGCGAAGAGGGGATCGATGTCGGTGAACGAGTCAACTGTTTCCTTTCGAGGTCCTTTGATTTACGGTAGAAGACGGTTTCCCGATATTTACGTGGGCTACTATCGTTAATTCGAGGAACTTAAATTCCTCGTTAAAATAATATTTCAATGCTCCTCGACAGCCTCGAAAAGCAACTACAACGAACGCATAGAAATAACGTGGCAAGGTCAATCTTGAAAAAAATATTGTTTCCAGGAGCACGAACGGATCGTTTATTCATTCCCTCGAGCTTGGTCGATGGAACTCCTCCCGATGTTGTCCTCGCGTTTCCCATCGATAGGATCCGGAAATGGGAAGGGTGAAGTCTCAAAGAGCAGTCCCGCGGGACGTAATGCGAGGCTTAAATTGCGATACAGAGAGGCTCGTCATGATTCCCGTTTATGAAATGCGAGTGCGCGTGGAATGACTTTCTCATCAAAACAGAGATACCTTCATCCTGTACAAGAGCACTCGTGCCCGCTTTCAAACACGTGCGCGCGTTTAATTCCTGCTAAAAGATCTCTCAACTTCCATCCGTCTCTCGCCGTGTCCGTTTCTCTCCCTTCGCCATTTCGCTGCCCTTTTTCCCTTCGCCATAAAATTAGCACTCGCATTTTCACGACGAAGTAATTACTTTCCCCGCGTTCTCCCGAAACTACCACCAACCCCCGCCTTTCATTGTCCTGGAACGCGCGTTACAATCAGCCGCGCCGAAATTTAACGAATTCCTCGTTACACCCCAGCGATCGTCCATACAATTAACACAATTAAACGCGTCTCTCGCACCTTTTATTACCGTATTCTCAATAACGTTTAATGACTAACGTAACCTGCCAGAGGAATTTTAACGAACGTTCCTCGAACAGATTGCTGTCAGCAGATGTCGTGGAATACACAATTCGTCCGTGATTTCGTCTGTAGTAAACTTTCGGAGCTTCTAATAAAAACTTCCACAGAATTTTGGGTTTCTATCTCTTCTTTTCTAATAACGATCGCTCGTAAGTTCGATGGGAAGACTACTTTTGAAAGAGACCATGTAAGCTTCTTATAGATCACTTTTTCCTCACTACGAAGTTCACGAGAGTTTCATTGGTGTTCTGTTTCGAAGAAGCGATTTAATAATACCGTGCGTGCACGCCTTTTTTTCAAGATCTCACGTTCGATTACTCAACGGTCAAAAAATGATATCACCCGTCGGGAACGTGCGAGCCGTTTCTTAAATACACTGAATATCAACAGGTTGTTGATTTCGCTGGCCGCGTTTCGTGGTTATTTAGTTCAGGTTCGTTCAGGTAACCGTTCGCGTGTGTGCATGCCTGCAGATTCGTGGCCGCCTTGCCTATGGCATTGTTTTCGAGCTAGTTGGCAGTCGCGATTTCTGTTCAATAATTAAGGACGCTGCAACCCCCGACGAACTTCGTCCGCGAGGATTTTCAGTGTCTCTGTTTTAATAAAATCTTCCAGTCGACTCCGTAATTTTTCAATTTCGAATCGAACAGTCCCTAGCTAAATTCCATTAGTCGTCAAATGAATCGTATAACCGTAACGATTTCGTACAGTCACGCGATAATGAAACGATCAACGTTTCATTAAAATTAATTGAAGGCAAACATAAATATATCGAATTTATTTTTCCCCCGAATATTTGTTCCGTTTATGTATAACGGAAAAATGTTCAATTTGCACCATCTCTCGTTGCTTTATACGCGAGCGAAATATTTTACACCGGATATCGATAAGATTTAAAAATGCTTGACGCATACATTTTCGTATCGCGAAGACGAGTTCCGTTTGGACGAGGCTGAAGAAGCCCCTCGTGAATTTATTATTCGCGATATTCGAACTATCGATTTCCCACCCTCCCGGCCCCTATTTTCGCCCAAACTGACGCGCACTTCAATTTAAAAAATCCGAAACGCATTCAGCGCGCAAATATACACGTTCTCTCGACGCGGAGCGATTCGTGGGCGTTATCGAACGTCGTGTCGCGGGAGAAAAATCGCGGTGGGACGATTCGAGCCAGGTGACGGTCGCCGATTCGCCGGATAGACGTTTCCGCGGGCAGATCGGAGCGTCGGGAGGGTGGCGCGACGGGTGGTGCATTTAATAAAACCAGCCACGAAATGATAAGCATCGTCTGATGGGATCGAAGCCGCGCTGAGGGGCCCGTTGAAAGCCTAGAAGAGGGATTAGCTGGATTAGTTGGCCGGCTGGGTCTATCTATTCCGTAGCCGGATGAAAGGGATACCTATAATTACGTTCCCCTTACGGTGAGAGGGCGCGAAAAGCCTCGCTATGAATGACGTCGATATCTCTTCTTCTAAAGGGACGAAATTGAACCCGCTGCACGCGCTTTTTCTCTTCCCACACCCCCTGCCAATCCTTTCGACTCCCTCAGCCAGCCCCTCCATCTCGCGCCCTCTCTCTTTCTCGCGTGCACACACCCACCCCCGCTGATTCCTCTCGTTCCTTTTCGAAACGGCTTTTCAACGCCGCTTTCAGCGTCGCGTATACGCGAGCCTGGTTGGTACAGCTTGTTTCATAAGTAAATAGACAATGGGATACGCATCGAGGGAAATGGACGACGGGGTTGCGGATTTTTTTTCTTCGCTACTCGTTTGCGCTTTAAGTTACAATCTTTCAGCGCCTGCTCTTTTTCCGGTTCTTCTCGATATCTTCCTGGTGCCTTCGTGCACGTTGCAACGCCAGAGACGTGGACGATTATAAATCAAGTAACATCGAGGAAACTTGTTTGGCAGTATGCATCCTCGTAAAATCCCTCGTAATTTACCCGCAAAAACAACTTCCCACCGCGTCGTATCTTTTTATAAATTACGGCCAGTATAAAGAATCCACGAGGATCCATAAATCGTACGAAAATTCAAGAGGCGCATCGTACAAGGCCCAGGCTGTACATCCGATATTCCATCTAAAAACAGCGTCCTTAGCCGTTAACCGAATTCAAGGAGAGAGATGTCTCGTGTTCTCTGAAACGAGTGGACTCAGCGGATTCGACGATGGAACGAATTAAAGAGGTTTCGAACAGTTCTTCCTGCTCTCTCTCTCTCTCTCTCTCTCTCTTATTTCTCGATACGAAAGTGGTACGGAAATCTGAAATGGGCTACCTCAGCTCGCTCTGTCCCTCTTCCGCGTCAATTTCACTCGAGCGTGTAGCCAACGATACACGAAAACAAGATAATAATCTATAATTGTGTAAACTGAAGAAACACTTTTAGGAGTTTGTGATTCAAGCGTGAAAAGTTTTTCGCACGGCCCTAAAGTTGCCGTTGAATCGCAGATTCTCGAGGAAAAAGTAAAAGTTAAGAGTAAAGAGGGCGCGGGAGAGGGAGCGAGAGGGTGGAAAAAAGCGGGCCGGTACCAAGAGTCCCTTCGTTCCGAAAATAGCGCACAATGTACTGTTTGATTACATAAGTTTCGAAGACAGTTTAGCAATTTTGGGAAGTTCCTAAGTTCCCCGGGAAAGTTTCGCCATCGAATTTCTAAGTCCTCGCCGGGAAACCCGGCGAAACTGCGGAGTTAAGTAAGAAATAAAGACGAGGCATCCAGCAGGAATGAAGCAACGTTGCGCGGAATAAACCAAAGGCTTAATTAAAAGTGGCTGCGGTTCATTTAATCGTTCCACTTTCAATTATAAAACGCTAAAACGTTAATCCTCTACCGCGGCGCTGCTCGAGGAGAAGCGCGCCGAGCCGAAAACCTGAATCGAATTTCCGCGAACAGCTCTCCCGGAAACCAACCCTTGAAACAACGTGTCGATACGACGCTGCACTCGTTCGTTAGAAACGAATAATCGCGTCCTCGAGGTTCGCTTCCGTGACGCACTCGAATACACTCCGCCTCTTCGTGCGAGTCTCGAGATCGTCGAAGAACTTCGTCGAACGTCGACCTCAACACCCGCCCTTCCGCTCGCACGTTCAAGTTCACGCCGGATCCTCGACATTTATCATCATCACTTTCCCTCGATTCGTCGACTCGAACGACTCGAGACGCCCCAGCCAACGTAACGACGTTATCATCGCGTTTAAGTGAGAGTCTCCGGTTCCCACCCCCGATAGCGTCGTGGGACGCGTCTCTGTCACGCTTCGTCTCCTTAAGCCCCGATACGGACCCTCGCGCATCAGCTGGGGCCAGCCAACCCTCACCTTATCTCCAAGTTCTTTCGCCGTCCTCTTCGCGCGAGCTATCGCCCATTCACGTTCTACTTAGGAGTGCTCCTCGATCAATCATATTCAAATTGAACGCACGAGGCTCACGAGGATCCGCGTGAATGACGCGAGTCTCTCGCGAGCGTGTTCTGTCCTTGCTCGTTCGAACGGAACACGGGTGCGCCAAGGGGATTCGAATTACTCCGCGAACGGAAGCCCAGCGATTTTCATCCCTTACGCGCGGTTACGTGTTACTTATCATCGTATGTTCTTTCCAAAGAAATCGAAGACAGCACAGGTGGCGAGGATAGCGGGAAGCTTAATTCGCAGGTTCAAAAATCGAATTCACCTCGCTGATAACACCTTCGCAGTGAACGCCTGCAGAGTTCCGCGTTCCAGTCGGACGTTTCCAAATTCGATATTTCTAACCGCGGAATCTTCAGCCAGAGGAAGCATAAAGTAACTGACAATTTCCATTTCGATCTGTTCTCGAACTGTTCCCCTCGATTCGTGCAATTTCTCAATTGAGTCTTCGTCCGCAACCTAGTTCTGGATTGTCGCGTGAAGCACGCGAGGCGACCGTCTAACCCCCGTGCCCTCCGTCGGTATCGCAATTAACGTTCGTCGTCGTTGTCGTCCGCGGAGCATCGCCGCGGAACAGCAATGTGACACGGAATATTAGCGAAACTGCAGCAACTGTTTTCCATGCACCGAGGACGTCTTACGGGCGGAAGTTCCGCGACAATACTCTTTGTTGTCCCCGGGTCGTTTCTACGGAGGTACGTCGGACGTTCGAGAGTACATGAAACGATCCGGGCGAGATACGGAATTCAGATTATAACTCGGGACGTTAAAGGCTATTTTCCGCCGAGATCCGACCAGCGCCGCTTAACAATGGGCCCGGGAATAATGGAGCGAGAATAACAGGTGCTTTCGCGTACCTTCGTGTGAACGTTCCTCGAATGTGTCTTGCAACAGTGCGGATGGTACTCGCGAAGCGGTTCTCCAAAACTTTAATGCAGATGTTAATACATACGATCGAGTTCGAGTTACTTTTCCTCTGCGAATTTATTTACTGTTGTTCGACGAATGGGATATCACTCGTCTATCTCTGACAGAATTTTTAATTCGTTGCTCGGAGAATAACGTGGCGATTTCTTATTAAACGTAAAGTTAGTAGTGTTACTAAAAGTTGGCAAAATGTTAGAAGCTCGCGTAACAGTCGTTCCATTTGGGAACGTTGTTCATATTTGCGCGATATTTTATGTGAAAAAGTCGGTAATCGCTTTTCAGTAATGTTGCTAGAATTTTGATTAACGCTGAGAGAAGAATGAGACAAAATTCCTCAAAAAGAAGCAGCATGTTCAAGTAGAAACACGCTGGGAGGAATGGTGGCGGTATTACGTGGCCAGTGTTGGTAACAGTTGGCCCTAAACTGTTCAAACAGCTTACGGAATTAATCGTGGGAGCATAAGCTGTTTGTAAGTGTTCCAGAAATTAGAAGAGGATAGTACGTTGATGCGCAAGGGAAGAGTGAAAATGGAAAAAGTATTGTATGGATAGGATAGGTCAGGTTGTAGAGAAGAGGTCGTGGAATAACAGTAAGGTTCAGTTGGTGGGATCAGTTTGTTGTATTCCGGTTGTATGGCTATGAGCCGGTTTATTCTACTTGGCTGACTGCGCGGGTCGCGGTCTTCTTGTTTCACTGGCCGAGCACCGAGTCCAACGTCTGATCGAACACGATGCTGCTCTACTTGATTGATTGTAAATCCTTGTATTCTACTTTACGCTCGACCGACGAGGCACGGTTAGATTCTGCTCGCTCTAATAAATGCTGTGCGATCTCACGTATTTATAGTATCGATCTTTCAAATCGCATCCTATCTTCTTCTACTTCTCTTATACTCTTACTTGTTGATTTCGATTCCTCGTTTTGTCACTCCACGCTGGATAATATTCTCGATCTTCCATCGAGCGATTCCAAAGGATTCAAGAGATTTCCAATCACGGCTTCCGATTCGTCTCGTTTCGAGCCCTTGGCGGAAAAACCAACTTCCGATCCCGGTTCCATTCCACGCATCGGGAATCCCTTTCCCCGCGAGCGCCCCTCGTAACCGTCGTTGCTCGTCTGCAAGAACGGGCGCCCCTATAACGAACCATTGTGAGAACGCGTTACACCCGCGACGAGGCTCGAATCGACGCAGTCAAAGAACCGATAACGAGAAGGTTAGGCGCAAAACTACTGGC
The DNA here is from genome assembly GCF_050948175.1 of Xylocopa sonorina. NCBI lineage: Eukaryota > Metazoa > Arthropoda > Insecta > Hymenoptera > Apidae > Xylocopa > Xylocopa sonorina. The sequence goes on along the minus strand of NC_135197.1, from coordinate 4,689,465 downwards.
ATCGAAGAAAGGATATTTGAACAATCCGGCCGTTTAAGCCGAAACCTACCTCTTCCATCCGGCGTAATTCTTCGACGAGTCTCGTTACAAACGAGCCACCCCGACGACACGTCCCGATTCGCGCGACAGACAAAGCTGCCACCGCCTCCTGCGTGACCCTCCTTTCCATCCTTTTCCATTCCGCTCTGTTCGAATCGAATCGACTCGAATCGACCTCGAATCGACTCGAGTCCCCCTATCGTCGTAGAGTTTCGGCTGAAGGGGGCGCGTCTAACGAGGCTAATCAGCCGCAAGGACGTCAATGATTTTCACTAGGCAGTAATTTAACTAATTGTCGTAGGTTGGATGAAGGGGTGGGGGTGGACGGATGTCGGTTACGAACTGACGAAACCACGGACGGCCGTCGTTGAATTACGAAACGAGCCTCGTTACTGTCGTTAACGATCCGCTTTCATCCGTCCGCGTGACGAGTTCCCATAAACGTGACCCACCCGGAAGGAACTTCAGCCGCCAGCACGGGGGCGTGCAGCATCGATCAGGAACAGCGGAAGCTTGGTTGCGGTGCGCTTTCTATTATCGACGATGCCTCGACGAACCTTGGCCGCCTCCTAGCGTCTCTCCTCCCTCTCTCTCTCTCTCTCTCTCTCTCTTGCTCTCTCTCTCTCTCTAACCCTGTCACCCTTACGTCTCTGCGACGTTTCGCAATCGCAGACTACGTCTGCGGCGGCCGTGCATGAGTTTCCCGATCACGTCACCCGTAACCCGAAACTTGACTGGCTTCGCACCACTACGTGCCTTTTCCACGGGCACCAGGGCCACGTCGTACTTGTAATTGATTTACAGGCACCGCGATCGGCCGAGGAACGCCGCGAGTTTACGTGAGAAGGGGCTCTGGAACTAACCGGGCTGGCATCTTCCGTAGTTCCATTTAGGTAGACGCTCGAAGCCCTCCTCGACGTTCCCTCAGACCCTTCGTTTGCGCGATTGACGAGGAGGCATTTGCGATTCGTGGCCGGGGTGAACTCCTTGGGGGCAGTTTGCGGTCTGAATTAGATTCGCCGATGGTATGCTTGGGAGCGACTCGAAATTTCGTCGTTTTCCGGTAGAACGTATTCTCGCACTGCGAGTTCCTCCTCGATCGAGCTGTTCGATTACGCGAACGCATCGATCCGCGTCCCTCAATCAACAGGGGTGCGAATCAGGGCTGCGCGTTTCGTCGTCGTCGAAACGAAGGTGTCCGTCGGAACGAAGTTCGCCAGGCTCATTAAAGTCACTCCGTATTAATAAGTGGCAGCGAGCGCTCTCGAAACCGAACGAGGTCAGTCCGGAATCGAACAAGGGGAACGCAGCTTTCGATAAAGAGCCTTCCGCAGAGATTCATCGGGAATATTCATTCTATTCGATTCCCAATTTGATATCCTTTCATACCAAGGTATATATCCTCAATTACCCTCAATTTCCACCGATTTTACCGACAAAGGAGCCCGCTAAACACACAGTTCGCGGCACCCATCATCGGTTCGCCGTCGTCGATTCAAAAATGCCCGCAAGAATGGAGGCATTTATACGTAGTCGTCGGACGGGTTTCAACGGGAATAATAGAATCCCGCGTAACGGACCGTCTCGTAAAATTGGAAAGGAGCCCCCGGTATGCATGGCCCATTTCCCTGTCTGCCCTTCGTTACTCTCTCTCTCTCTTTTTCTCCTCATCCCTTCCTCTCTCTCTCTCATTCTATCGTTATACAGTCGACGAGAGTGCGGGATTCTCGATACGACCTATATTTCACGGCGTCACGACGCCCGCGTGCACCCGCGCTCGACACGTCGCGTCTGAGCGGCAAAAATTTCGCCGCCATCCCGACGGTATCGAACGATTTCACGGTTCGACAAGGCGTTGCGCAGAAATTCCTTTCGCGCCCCTTTCCTCTCACACCCCTTCGCTGCGCTCTTCCCCGCGTCTCTCCTCCGGAGAACGACGAAGGCTGCGAAAGGTCAGAGAACGCTACGTACGTCCCTCAAAAGCACAGAAGTTCCGCACCTCATCAATCCTTAAATCGGAAACGAAGTCGACTATTTTGTCGACCTATTTGGAGACGGTCCCACCGTCTTCGTATGCTACACCCCGCCACGTTCGACGAATCACGTCTCGATTCTCGACTTGGCCAAGGCTCCTTCCCGCTCAGAAACGTCGCGGAACGGTTATTGGGATGGGGGTGGTTGGGGGGTGGTCGCGAGCAGGGGGTTGGAAAAAGCTGCGGAGACGGTTTGGACGGTTGCCGCGCTCGTGAGATATTCGCAGAATGGAACGCGAAGTTACGTTACCCTTGGATAAAGGGGGATTAGCGAGAGTTGTCTCCGCGCCAAAAGAGGCCAATACGCGTTGCATCCTCGAACCGACCCGATCCTCCGTCGCCTTTTACCCGTTCCCTCCTACGTTTTTTGTTTCCTCCGCTCTTGCTTCTTCTTCTCTTTAACCTCCTCCTCTATCCACTACCCCTTTTTTCTGCGCTTTCGCTTAACCCCACCGACGCCGAGCTTTCATCCGCTCTCTGGATGCTTTTGTTTCTCCGCTGTAACTACTGGCAGCCGATTAAGCGACTCGGGCTGTTGCTCGACGGAGAAGTGCTATTAATAATGAGAATACTCGCCGATGGGTTGATGGATTAATTAGAACCTAGCTCTCGACGTTGTACAAGACGGGATAGGAAATTTGAATGTTCGATAATCTTGTTATTTATATTTAAAAATTGTAATACGAGTCTCTCGCGTGACGCGCTCGGATTTCTAAGCTCAGATACGGGCTTCGAAACTCGAGGTTGAAAAATTTCCATCGCGAAGATGCACGAACCGTTGAATACCGTCCAAAATGGTAGAAAAATCGCGTCGCGGATGGCTCAAGTGCCGTGCCGTCTTTCTTACCGGATCTCCTTACGGTTTCGCGCGTCCTCCAGCTTGGCAGCTGTTCGCGGTTCGCCGGTAGCCTCGTAAAAATCGCGGGGAGACGTACGGAGCGAACAGCGACGGAAACCAGGGGGAAAAATACCGTCGATCGAGGACCTGGTAACTGTATAAGATCTATTTCATGGAATCGTAAACGTTTCCTGCGATGAATACCGCCGGCACTTAACCCGGGGTAATGCAGTCAGCTGCCACTTCGGTTCTTCCTTTCCCGAACAAGTTAACTTCCGGACTTGAAGCGTCTCTCGTGAGATCCTCACTTTGACTATCAGCAAAGAGGATATCTCAGTCGGCATCTCCGGATTAAATGGAAGGGAAGATTGGCCATGGGATCCGACGGATGAAATGAATTTTCAATGGAGGCCAAGATCGAAGATCCTAAGCGAGAATAAGGATGAGAAACAGAGAGAGAGGGAGAGAGAGCGAGCGAGAGAGTTGGAAGCGGAACAAGTCGGGTGAATCGGAAGAGACTAAGAGAGAGAGAGAGAGAGAGAGAGGAGTCGAGTATGCTAAGGTAATCCCGCTCCCGTTGAGACTTTTTCTTACCCTCTTTCCTCTTCGAGGTGATCCGACTTTCGTGATAAAATTAACAGAATTAATTTAGATTTCTGTGGTTCCCTTCCGTTTCCTCATTGGAATCCTACACTTCCGTAGAAGAAATTGTACACTTCTCGATATGTCCTAGATACGAATATGGGATTCTCGCGCGGTACGGTGGAGAGGTTTTAAATGTACGAGGAGGATATTGTATTTATAATGAACTGTATTGCACCGTTTATTAACCGGGTTATAACGCGGTGGTAACGCTTGGCAGACAGTCAGGTTCTAGTACAAGGTTTACCACTTATTAACTGCAATATACTACAGACCGCGCTACAACAGACTACTAGCTGCTAGTTTAATAACTTCGACACACTTAACCGTCGTAACTGGTTTTATCGCGTTACTCTGTAAACAAATTTGGCAAACTTGGTAGCAAACCTACCCGCCATTAAATGCGATTTTACCAATTACGTAATTCTTCACGATTAACCAACGGTTCAAAAATTTGTGTCGCACTGGGTGACACCTACTATCACTAGAAAACAAGTAACAGAGGAGACTTAAAAACACTATCGCGGCGGTTTAAAGTCATAAAGCAAAACCTTCGAAATCCCGCCACAAATCCACCAAAAAAAAAAAAAAATCGCGCCCAAAACCGTTCACCGCCATCGTCCTATCGCTGATCCACCGTATTTCCAAGATGGACGATCGCAAGGATTTTCCCGAACGCGTAACTATGCAACGCGATTACCGCGCGGAATACTTTGCATGTAAATTGCCCCGGAATATGTTCTCGCGCGAGCTTTATAAACGAACGTTCCGTCACGACGGCGAGAGCGGGACGCGAAATGGCGACGTCGGGGGTGAGAAGCGGCGGGAAGAAAGGGCGAAGCGCGGAGTGCGAAGGCCGGAAGAGGACACGAGGCACGGTAATAGGACGTAACGTTAGTCGTCGGCGGAATGTTTTTGTTGCTGGCAGTTAACCGCGGGCAATGAGGCAACAAACAACACCGCGAGCCTTTCTCCGCCACACCTTCGCCCGTGGAATCGCACGCTGGCCTCAGCCTCCCTTCCTTTTTTTTCTTTTTCTTTTTGTTGCCTTCCACCAGCATCAGCGTCCCTCCCCCGCTTCCCTTTCGTTGCTTCCTCCTTTCTCTTTTTACTCCACTCTCTCACACCCTCGTTCCTCCCTGACCGCTCGTAACACGCGCCGATGGTCGCTTTCTCGCGCGTCCACGGCTCGATCCTGCTGACACATTATTTACATGCCACGACGTAACTTTACTCGATGGTAAATAAGGGCGGCGCGATGTCTTGAACTTTGAATCAAAATGAAATTCCAAGCAACAGTGTGTGTATGTGTGTGTGTGTACGCGCGCACGGAAATGCGAAACGAGGCGAGCTGGCTGCTAAGAGCCGAACGCTACCACCGGGATACGTAGTAAGGGAGGCCCCCACGAGGAAATATTGTAGCGAGGGATGAAAGAGGGGACAGAGATGGGGAATCGCGTAGTGGGTAGCAATCGAGCGAAAAATTGGGTTGTATAAACATCTTCTTCCGTTCCTGTATTCATCCCGCTCCTTTCCCGAGCTGCCCTTCGCGGTGTACCTGAGCTCTTTATTTCGCTCTCCCATCCGCTGTTCCCGGGTTTCTCTCGCGTTCCAACCTCGGGAAAACGATATTCTTCCATTTGCGTTACGCGGCTTTCATTCGTACCACCGGGTGTATTCGGGCACATTTCCTTTCCGTTTCGTTCCCCGCGGAGATTGTTTCTTTGATCCGGGCGCCTGGATCGTTGGAAATTACCACTCGTTCGCCTCCATTTTAATTTTCAGCTTCTAAAGGCAAAAATCAACTCTCTCTCTCTCTCTTTCTCTCTCCATGCAATGAGATTTGTCGCTTTGCACGTTGCTCGCGGAATTCGTTTACACGATTCGCGTGTTTCCCCGTCGAGGTGCGCGGAGCAAATATTAAAACAAACGAAACGCGGGAGGCGAGCCCCGATTAAAGGCGAAAGAAAGGATAATTCTAACGAACTCGCCCCAAAATTTATTTCTCTGTTCCAACTTTGCAGATTAATTGAAATGCAAATACCCCTCCTGTGTCGGTGCGCAACCGAAGCCAAGAACCAACGCGAGTATCAAGCCACCCTCCTTTTCCATAGAAACGCCTCGCGCACCGTACCAAGTCTTCCTTCCCTCGAAGACACCCCTCCGTATATATATAAGTTCCCTGTAAACTAACTTCGCTCTTCGAGGGGCGCGCAGCGCCGCCCGCGCGCTTCGCGAACCGAAGGGGTTAGCCGGCTCTACGGTTTTGCAGGAAACCTCGTCCTGAAATTTCCCTCGACAAGAACGCGAACCGGGAAACGCGGAATCATTGCCGCTCTGCCGTCCAGCTGCGCGTACTTTCAATTACCATAGAGGCGAATAACAATTTCCCGGTTTATTTACACCGGACCCGTCATTTTTGACGCGTTATTATCGGAATTCGATAACTAATATCTTCTCTCCCGTAGCCGCGTGGAACAAAGATAGAGGGTAATGATTAAAAAAACAAAAAAAAAGGGGAAACCCGGGGAAAAAAGAGAGGAGGGAAAAAGCGGAGGGTTCTCTAACGAAGCGGTTGCATGAAGGCTTGGGAATAAAAAAAAAACCAGGTTATAGAGAGAGAGTGAATTCTGGGATGAAGCGTATGAAACATTTCCGGTTATTGAAGCACGCACGCGCGTTCCATCGAGCCCGAGGCAGCGTGCGTTTTAATAATTATTTGTATCGCGCGTGATGCTCATTATAGGTGAAATTCTCTGGTTTCACGTGTGCTCTTTCGTAGCTTCCACGTTTGGCCATCGCGGATGCGCTCCGTCGAATCCCATTTTTTATCCTCGTCTCCGTTTTCCAGCATCGTACGGGAAACTAAAACTGTAAGCTCCTTCCTGCAGCACGGAAGCCGAGCTTTGCTGCTCACCTCCTTTTTTCGTTCTCCGGCAATCAGGCGGAGCGGCTGGTAAGCGCAAAGTAAACCAGAACGTTCGCCGGCCCTCGACAAGTCCGTCCTGAAACGATTAAAGAATAATGATTAAGGAATAACGTTCTCTCAGACCGGTCGTTAAGGGTTCAACTGAGAACGTACCGATGGTGATAGAATTTTTTACGAAAAGGGTAACAACGTACGAACGTCTCAGTGCGTTCGCCTGCAAATTGAAATCCTCGCGATGCGGTAGCCATTACCACTCGCGCGCGAGCCAATGGTGCTGCATCTTTTTCTCGAGACGAATTTTCGAGAGAATTAATTCCCTGAGGAAGAAACCATTTGCGCCGCGATATTTTATCATATTTCATCGGGAGTAGCTGCAAAAAGGGAACCGTCTCGGAATTTTCGTAATAAAGGATCGGTCGTTGAATTCGTTACGAGCAAAAATGCAGGCCGGATTGTTGCGTTTATGCCCATCGCAAAAAGCCTCTCCTCTCCGTTGCCTTTTATCCCGGCCGAGGCGCAGAAAAAGGGGGACGTTGTTTCAATGACGGTCCACGGGTGCAGTTCGAGGGTGGCGCAGGGAAAAATGGGGACACGAGTGCGCCTCGTCAACACGTAATCCCCTACGGGATATCCCGACGCGGTGGCACGCGTTAATTTACTCGGAACGACCCTCTAAAATTTCAGCCCCCCCCCCCCCCCCTCCTCTCTCGCCATTGTTTCCTCTCGTCTGATCGGCGCCCATCGAGATTTAAGATCACCGGCTCATCGAGTTTTCCGACGAATTAACCCCGTTTCGTTCGCGCGCGACGAGGGACGCGAACCGTGGGGGTTCTTGGCCCACGAGGGGTGCGAAGTTTGCCGGCGGATAACGCAGACGGCGGCTAGTTGGGAGAAAGGCACCGTGTAACCGCGTGATTAAACGCGATCGGCTGGCGAGCTAATCGAATTTCTCCGTTGTAACGTTAACTCATGAAGAATAACGTGTTCTGTGATACTTGACGAGGTAAACGCGGCGACGTTCCTCGGCTGGATGCGTGTAATTATCGATTCCTGTAAACGCAGACGTGGACGCGGAACGAGATTCTGTTTCAGGGGTGGTCGAGAATTTAGAACGACGCGATTTTCGATCTTTGTTCATACGTAGACCGCGTCCTCTAATTTAAATAATTGCTCGATGGGGTAGACGAGGACGGCGTTATTCGGTTAGATACGTGTAATTATCGATTGTTTTAAATACAGACGTGGACGTGGAATGGGATTCTGTTTCAGGGATGATTCAGAATTTAGATACGATTTTCGATCTTTGTTCGTATGTAGACTAAGTTGTTTAATTTAAATAATCGCGAGTCGAGGACTCCTCTTATAATTTTGCTATCACGAAGATGTAGGAAAGAACGGATAATTGCATAGTGATATCGAGAGATCGTAGCCCGATTCCGTAGCCAAGGGAGAGCGTCCCCTTACTTTTCGTAGGTAAGACTGCATTTTTATTTCTGTCACGTGTCGACTCTGCGCCATGCAAAAAGTCTTTGACATCGCTAACGGGCGAAATTTAGTATTAGTATTCCAAAGCGGTGCCGTCGAAGACGAGGGGGGTCTGTGATCGTCGAAAAGGAACTTTCCAACCCCTCCGCGGTATAGTCTCGCATTACAAGATTCTCGTTTTCAGCTTGGTCCAGTTTGAAAATCGACCGGATCGAATCGACTATGACTTTTATCTCCTCAAATGTACAGATCGCGATTCAACGCAACGACAGCGAAGCGAGAAGAATTTTCAAACATTAATTAAATCCATTTATACGAATGTATGCGGAGTTATCTCCCCCGCGGAGATAAATTTAATTCAGTTATTACGAAAAATAATTTTTTTTCAATGTGTCAACTTCGCTTAAAAATCTCGCAGCACGTGGCGTGTATTTTTTCGAAATTTCACTCCGGCACGACAATGATTTTCAACGATCGCGCTGTCTTTTATCGTCCGCGCATGGCGGACGCCGCCTCGTCGTTGCAGAAACGCCGAGTACGAAGGCTTGCGAATCCCGCTTAGCGGATTTCCACGGTCGCCACGGGGATTAGACTCGCATAATTCCACGAGACGTCCAGAAAACCATTAGGAATCGGACGCCTTCCCATGCGATCCGGTCTCCGAGAATACAGAGGACAGTTTCATTTTATACGGGGGTATTATTTACCCCCGTTCAGAGTTTTATTCGTCGAAGCTGTTCCACATCGAAAACGAAACGAGAGATATCCGTTTTCAACGGAACCTGGCTCGCGCTATATACATCCAAGACTCGGAACAAATTCTCCCATTTTTCGCGAAGCTATTTTCAAACGCTACTCCTGTTTACACCTACAGTTAGAAGAAATCGAAAATGTATCTAAAAATCAATCGTCGAGACGAATATCTTGGGCTTCGCGAGTTTCTTAGACGCCTCGCGACAGCAAATACAAATTATTTCCTCGGAACGTTGAATTGCACGAAATCCTTCGCGGATCCGATGGCTTGCGCCATCGTTGGGATAAAAAAATTTCAATCTTCCGGCGTGCACTCACCGAATTTCCCCAAATCCACCCGGTTAGAGGCAACCAATCGAAACCTTCAATTTATCTCGATCGTTATCCCCACTCGAGCGACACGATCCGAATCGAAACGAAAGGAAGGAGACAATAGCCGCGGGGGTGCAGGTATCTCTCACGCGACGAATTTATAGCGAAAACAGGAACGGTGAACGGATGGTCCTCATTGAAACCCACGTCCTCGCTCCGGTTCCCGAGTTTCTCCAACCATCCATAAGACAGGTAAACATCGCAGACGGAGTCATATGCGCGGCGGATGGAAGGAGCCTCGAACATTGTCTATGCCTCGGCATCCCCGTGCCCCTCTGTATGCGTGGGCTGGCTGGTGCACGTGTATGGTAATGCGGAGGCCTTTGCGGCGTTAACGACGAACGCGTCCCGTATTAATCTGAATTTCAAATTTTCCCGCCGCGGCATCTTCGCGCGTGGAATCGCTGACGAGCTGAAGGCGGTGTGCACCCTCTTGTCGCTCGAATTGGCGAGAACGTTCGAAGCGCCGGTCGACGCTTGCCTCTCGATGTGATACGACCATTTTCCGGTACCATTTACGCGACCCGGACGCACGACTCTGCAAAGTGGAGGCTAATTGAGGAACAACTTTGCTGGGTGTTTCATTTGGGGTCGTGGATATTTTAATGGTTATACTGGGAGTGGTATATAGTCGAGTTACGAAATTACTCGCGTCTATACGTAACAGCATCGTGGCATCAGAGATACGCTCGCGTTTCTAGCTGGTCGGATATCAGTTTGATAAATATAACTCTAGAGTTGCTCGAAATAAAGTAGAGTAAGGAGTTAGTAGCTTGGTAGCTTGGTAATAATTTGTGTCCCAGTGGATGTAGGTCCGCCACGTCGTTACAACGTTCTTTGACCGTCTTATCCAGTGGACGCTATTCGAAACCGCTAAGAGAGACCAGATTTCGGCCGTAATTTCGCAAGTACCAGAGGGTAGCGCAACGGGGGAAACACTGGACACGATGTCTGGGCAGCGTCCAATTTCCCGGGATCCTTTCTCGCGGTTACAACCGATGTAAATCGTCGCGTCGGCCCTGAATCGGGGGCGGTCACCACGAGTTACGATACGGGGTTACTTTCTCGTCGAGTCTTTCGATGTCGTCGCCTCGGATCGCCGCTCGTTCGCAACAATGCCGACGCGTAACGATGAACTTAACGGACGACCACCGAGAACAACTTGGTGTTCCTCGGTCGTTACGCGCGCACAGCCGCCATCTTCGCTTTGGTTTACGTCCTGCCCTTTTACGACTTCTTCTCCTTTCAGAGGGAGAAGCTTCAGGCGGTGATTTGTCCGCGGATCGCTCAATTCGAACGGTTAGATGGACGTAAAAACGCGGCTAGCAAAAATTGCTTTGGATTTCGAGTGTCGTTGCGAAGTGCCGTCAATTGTTCTATCGTTTCGAGGAAGTCAATTTTGTTTATTTTACATGCAATATTATCTTTGATATTATTTATGAGACGCTTGTCGAGTTATTCTTACATTTTCGAAATTGGGAGGGAAATAATGGACGAAGAACAGAGAGGCGAGAGCGATTTAAAAACAGCGAAGATCGAAACGGTTTGACTCGGTTGATGGAGGGAAATTGGCTTGGTAATGTTCAATTTTCGTTGTTTAAAGCCACTCTTTGTAAGGACGTTGGGCTGGGGTGGTTAATGCTGCATCGTAAGTCCGGGATTACGATGGGACGGGGTTAAAGTGAAAACATTCGCGCGGGACGCGACAGGTCGCGGCTCTCGGACACAATCGCGTCTGGACGCCATATCGTTCCGCGCTTTTGTCCCGGAAACCGCGACGCGCGGCTTTGCGTCTCCGCTCTTGCCATCCTCGAATTGTTCGAAAATTTCTGGCTCTTGTCCACGCCTTAGGACAACCCTCAACTCCGAGCGAAGATCGCGCTGCTTCGCTTTTGTTTAATAACCGAGTGAAATCGTAACAATTACAGAAATCTTCGCTGGTGCTTCGTGAAATATCGCATTGCTCTGCGCGACATAGAAACGGCCATGGTAATCGTGAATTAAGAAATTTCTCGCTGGCGTTCCTAATGTTTAATCCTCGAGGGTTTTAGACACCCCCTTTAGCAGCCTTTGCTCTTAGAATTTCTTTAGTTCTCGCAGCAGAAATAAATTTATGATCCCACCAGGTTAGCGGACGGTGTAGATTCAAGGATTTGCACTTTCTCCTCTATTGTTCGAATTTCGTTTTAGCTTTTCGTTCCCTTTTTAATTTGCTCTCTGCTGCAAGCTAATGCCTGCAAGAACCTACGCGCTTTCTAAGCTTATTGTGTGCTATGCTCTTTGTTCGAGACTCACGAAACTTCCCTCGTGCGTCACTCGAGGGTACACTTAGTACCTGAGAGTGACCTTCGTTCTGGGGATGGCATCTTTAGCTCTACGTTTATTCGAATTTTAACGAATAGTTTTTTACCAGCCATCAATTTAGTAACCAGACATTCGAGTAGTATCCAACACCTGATATTCAATTTGGAAATGTCTAAAGTTCAATGCGGAACTTTCAATAGTCTTTGAGGAAACGTTCGAGTTGTCTGTAAAGGAGGTTTGATATTTGAGGCCACCGTTTTATTCGAGTTTCCAGTTTGACGGTACTAAAAGAGAGCATTTCTCGTCCGCAGTCTTGCCGAAAGGTTAAATGAGGTGTATAATTAAGCGCGGATCGGCGGTAAATATTTTAGCGGGGATGGTAAATGTTTCTTGAACAATGTCCAGGGATGTCTGGAAAGGAGGAAAATTCGCTACTTAAGGAATTTGCTTGATAGTACTGGACACTTCCACCTCGCATAGTTAATTACCTAGATTTATAAACCCGATGGCACTGGAAGGACCCGGATACTAAAAGTTTCGCGACTCTTTTGTCGTTGCTCGGGAGCACCGGCGGTTAGCGTCGTTAAAAAAGGTGATTTAAGAGGCCGCTTAATCAAACACGGGCAAACAAATCTACAGGCTTTTCTCGATCTACGCGGAGCATAGATAAAGAACGGGGACTATTGCGCAATTTCGTAGTCAACTTCTTAATTAACTCGTATTTACCCCTCGAATTAATCCGTGCAAAATGTATCCATTCATTTCCTCTCTAGAATACTCTGAAACCGAATTCCTCTTCTACGCTCGCATATAAAAATTACTATTTCCGTTCTGTAATTATTATTCTGTCACATTTACAGAACTGAAAATTTTACCTCGTGCATTTCGTTTCATCACACCTATTAACATCATTGTAAGTTTAAAAAACAAGGTACAATAATCATATCGATCGATTATTTATTTAGACTAGTGCCGTATCGGTCTCAATCTCTTCTTACCACTTATCTGGTCGTATTCTGTATCAGTTTCGCCGTTTCTCTCCGCTCTCGTATGTATCCTTTTCCCATCAGTTGACGTCGAGCCGTCGCATCGCGTTCCCTCGCTTTCTCCCGCTTTTTTCATCGACCATCCGGCCTCTTCCGCCGCATTCACCCCCGTTTCACCGGTCCAAGCCTCCTGCCTGACCATCTGAACCAGCAGTTGCGTAATTTTCAACGCCAGGAAGAGCTGGCGTACGCGCAAAATGAACGTCCGTCCCCCAATGCGGACGACACTTCGTTAAAGCAACGCGCTGACGATTTTCTTTTCTGACCCGTGTCTCTCGTCGCTTGCCACCCTGCCACTCGCTCGCACGTCCGCGCCTGTCCTCCTCCGACCTCCAACCAGCCCGTTCGGAAATTAAAACGACGTAAGCACGCCCGAGGCGTCCTGTCCGAGCATGTTTCGTCACGGAGTCTCTGGAAGAACTTGCTCGCCGCGCTTTGACTTCCCGCTGCCTCGTGTTTTCTCCTCTCTTTCCACCTGTTTCTTTTCAATCAACATCGCCGGCCGATTAATTGCATCGTAAAAGAGCTACGCGTGTTTTATCGTTATTCCGACTGTTCAAAAAGGTTTCCTGTAAGAGGCTCGACGGGTGGTCAGCCCCGTCTGCTCACCTTTAATGGAACATTTTCAAAAACGAACAAAGATTGCTGCGTCTGTAGAAAATGTAATATTTTTCTCTCGCTGATGTATTTAATTAATCAACCGAGACTCGCTATATATACTGGTTAAAGGAGCTCGAGATCAGAGTAGTTTCATCATCTGTCCAACTGAAACGTTGTAATTGTATTTCTCGCGCGACAATTGTAGAGTCGCGAAGGGAGAGTATCAAAGGAGACGGTTTCTTTTATTGAAACGATCGAGGAAAGAAAAAAATCGCTGTCCTCGGATTATCGAAATTCCCTTGGCCGACAATTTTATTTCCTGCGAAAGCACACGCTCGGTAAACGTTACCCGGTTCCCGGAAGTTATATTGGGACGGCGGCTGCAAAAAGAGGTTCGCGGCTATTTGATGAGATTTAACTGTGAAAGTCCGACAGCGTTGTTCCTTTTTAAATGCAATTTGTTTTAAGGAAAGAAGTCCGGAACTATCAGCGGTTTTTAGCACTCCTACCAATAGCACCCCGACCGTCTACAGACATAAGCACCTGCTCTTCTTCCGACTGTTCCTTGCGCAAGGGTCTGCTCAAAGAAAAAGAAGAAAAAAGGAAGAACCAGCCATTTTCAGGCTCGCAATTTTCACGATTTCTCGCTTATCTTTTAACGAAACTATGGGATAGGAATCGTTGCATAGAAATACGATGCACTATTTTGCAACTGTGAACTAAAAGCTGAATAAACCGTGAAATCTCCTTAAATTCGCCCGTTAAATTTCTTACACTGCGACGAGGCTCTTTAACGTCTGCTCCAGTGCTATGTCCGATCGCCAATCTTTCTCTGTGGACGCTGAAACTCCACCGGCGGCGCGCCTTTGGTATCGTGGGAATCGATCGCAGCCCTCGGTGAAAACATCGCGGCGCGGACGCCCGAGGGATACGGTTGAAAAGGAGCGGCAGTTGCTGGATGGAAAATTCTCATAAAGCTTCATAAATATTTCAAGGATTCGCATAAACGAGCAATTAGGCTGAATTAGGGGTCCCCGAGGTAATATTGCTTTTCACCCGGCGATCCTCCTCGGAGGATTAATCGTTTCTCGATAGTCTTATATCCCCGTTGGCCTAAGCCAGCAGATTTGAACCTTTTCGCCGCTAGACGCTCGCTCTCTGCGCCGTCTTTTCTCTTTTCTCTCTCACCCTTTTTACCCTCTCTCACCAATTTTCTCGCGTCCTCGACGCCATGAATTATACACACCGCGGTCTACATCTTTTGATCGTTGCTGTCGCGAAACACCGCGTTCACCCGGTGTTTCCCCCCGTGTCTCTGTGTACACGTGTGCATCTCTGTCTCGATTCGACTGAATTACGCCTTCTCGGGGCCACGAGCCGACGAGCCGGTTAATTATCGCGACGTTTCGAGGAGCTATTTCCACGGCAACCCGGCTGCGCACCGAGTGGAGGACCCGTGTGATCGTGACAAGCCCGTTCGCTGATTATACCGTGACAATCTCGCAAATCACGCGGGGCATTCGCCGCCTCGCGAAACCCGCCACGAGCGCGGATATTATCTTCTAATTAGACCGCGATTTGCTTTGTGCCAATTACTTTGCACACCCTACCTGTATCCACTCCAGCCCCGGTATCATCCCTCTCCCCGCTGTTTACCCTGCTAGAGCCCCACTTGATGGCTTCCCCTTCTGCTTACCTCTTTTACACGCTTCGACTCGTTCCCGTCCCCCACGGTTTTCATTACCCTCTTCCGCTTTATTCTTACCCCTCGCGCGGTCCTCCACCGTCCGTTTCCGTTCCGCCGTTCCGTTACGTTTCCCTTTCGCCAGGCGCGCCTAAAAATTCCATCTCTCCGCGGCAAATTCTATTCCTCCCGTCCTTTATCTTCCCGGTATCCGCGTGCCTGCCCCCATTATACAATATTTCGCGTTCCATTATTCGCTTCAAATTGCGTTTCTTCTGTCCAGTAAGTACCAGACCTTTCTCCCGGGCGCATTCCCCGGTTCGCGTTCACCCTCGCGTCCCGGCAAAGGGCGCAGCCGGGCCGCCTTTAATCCAAACTCGCCTCGTCCCATTTGAATAACACGGTTACACGCGCGAAACTCCGCGTTGAATTATGCCCCAGCCGGCCGGACACGCGGCCCGCCCGAAACCGAAAGTAAGTTGCGAATTTATGAAATACCGCCGCCCTCCATTCAAGGCGGCCATGGTGCAGAGAAAGGGAGAACGAGAGAGAGAGAGAGAGAGAGAGAGAGGGGCAGACGAGCGTATAATACCGGCAGCGCCGTGGAACGGCTACGGCACCGACGAGACACTCCCGCGCGGCGACAGCAACCCCCGCGGTACTGATGAACGCTGCATTCAGCCTGTATAACTTGTCTATTGAGGTCGTTTAATGAAAATTGTCACGGGCCCGCCGAATCCACGCGGTGAATGCAGATGCGGCGCGCGGCCCGGCCGCGGGTATGTGTGCGCGGCTTGTTATCGGGTGTCTGCCGCTGCCGCTGACAGGAATGGAGAAACCGCGCGCGAAATCTTGCCACCCTTTTCCTTCCGTGACGCTCGTTTGCGGGGGAACGGCGATGAAGTTGGCTACGCCGTGGGAAATTGGTATACGCCGTGCGATTGTGGCTGTCGGTGAATTTTAAACGTACGAGGAACGCGCGAGGAAATGAATGGCGCGAGTAGCGGCGATCGTTACGTATCGCGAGGGTGGAATGTACGACGCGATTGTTATAGATTGGATAGAACAACGGGTTCTTTTTTAGCATCGTTTTTGAAATTGGACCAGTAGCGGCTGATCGAGCGTTGATTGATGCTACTGGCTTTATTATTTTCCGCGTCGATGGTCTGTTTTGTTTTAGTTGATTGCAGATGTCCTTCTGGAAAAGAAGTTCTGTATTCGTAGCTTGGTTTTTGGATCTCAGGATAGATATAGCTTCTTGACAAACGGCGGGGAAGCTTGGTTTTGCGGTTGACTATTACTACTGATCACTAGCGCGAAGCAAGTGGTTTCCTGCTGGTGTCTAACCGCAGGCTGCCCGCTGGAACTACTTACTACTTACCACTAACTGAAAAATATGGTCCCGCCGTTTACCTTGAAATTGATAATATCTACAAAATATACACGGTGAACGAACACGGGGTATCTCGTTCTCTGTTTACTTAATTTCTCGCGCCTGACCACATACTGGCTACCATCGCTTACTCGCGGGTTAGATTAGAAACGTACTCTTGCACCGCCGCTTTAAAATCACTATTATTTCTACGGTAATAAGGAACAGAGAACGAGCGGAATACCTCCGTTTAACTTGTTTGTTCTTTTTTTAACTCCTGACCGCACACTGTCCACCACCACTTATTGCGACTTGGAAACGCATTCCTGCCATTTACTTTCGAGTTACTATTATCCCCAAGTTACACACGCGATAACAGCGAGCAGGGAATGTCGGGAATATCTGGTTCAACATTTTTATCATTCCTCCGGTCTGACCAGGGACTGTCCGGTACTACCTTTTTCCTCGTAGCTGGAAGCGTGTCCTTATTTCACGGAGCTCTCGTAAAACGAGCTAAGTATCCAGTTGAAACGTGTCCTTCTACGTTCGTACCGGCACTATGATTCGCTAATACAAGGCGTGCTTGCACACGTAACTTGATTTACCATTAAACGTGGCGTAAGCATTGCTAGATCGTGCGAACGTCCGGAACGGAGATGCAATACCCTATAGATTTCAGTGTTACCGGGCGCTTGAGCAAGATTAATAGCAGCTTTATGAAGCTTCCTAGATACTTGGTAATTAGGTAGAAACAGGAGAATGCTTAGCCAGGTAGCAAGGCTACCACGGTTCCCGAGAGAGTAACTACCAAGTTCAAACCGAGAAACTGCATGAACTTCCAATTACAATTTACTACGCCGTCCAAGTCACTTACGTTTGCTGGATCGGCGATTCGAACGCATCCCTCCTCGCCCTCCATCCAAGTTCATATATTCCTCGCTCTATCGCGTTCACCATCGATTTCTCGTCCCTTCTGCTGATCTCATATCTACTTGCGCCTTGTGCAACACAAGTATCACCTGTTCTCTTTATATCTGCTTAACTCAAATAAAAGGTAACGGTGATGTACATTTTCTTGCGTGAACAATGATCGACTCGAACTACTGGAGACGATACACCTTTTTTGAAGTTTAAAAGAGAAGGAATTTTAATGTCAAAAAATGTCGAGATCTTAAATAATATTCTCGATCGTATAATGAAATGGATCGGTTAAATTTTTAATTATCGCGACTTCGCGTCACGTTGCTGTAAAATACAGGGAGCTGCGTCGTAGCCCTGGCAGCCGTAAAACAACCTTCGAAATAACTCGGTCCGCGCGTATGTTCTATTAATTCCTGGCCAGCCATCGCGTGTCCGCGCGGAATGAGTCGTTCGAAATAAATTTCCATGCACGCCGGGCAAAGTGCCGGTCCACGTGGCGGCCGTCCTGCGTTGGTAACAATCGTCGTCGAGCGTCGAGCGTTTCAGGGACTTAGCTTTCCGGGACGGTGGACGGCGATCCAATAAACTAGAACTTAAACTTGGTTACGAGGCGGACGCTGCGTGCTGTCGCCGTAATACTCGCGCCACGGGGAACCACGGGAACGCGTACCTCCTGCGAGATCACACGGCGGATACGCCGACACTTAATTACGCTCTTGTTGCTCGAGGTATCGGCGGAAAACGTGCTAGATACCGTAACGAAACAATGGACGATTCGCATGGAAATATTAGAGATGGCGACGCGCGATACACCCCGCGGTTCCTCGCGGTTCTAACGATTACAGTTACACTCGTGGCACTCGGCGGAGAAGCGTTATAAATGAAAATTCTTTATCATTTTGTTGTTAATAAAATACCAAATGCGCGATACTCGAATTGAAACCATTTAACGACGCGTTGCGATACTTTTGCACTTCCATTTTCGTAAAATATCGAACTCTTGAATTTTACGCGGTAACCAGGGCGCATAAGTAGAATATAAATCGTCGTAAGTGAGATAAATGCGATGGATATTTCACGCACTACCGGTACCTAGCCGGGCCAATTTTTTTAATATCGTTCGCGCGGGATGCGCATTCACGTTGCAAGGAACTTGCAACGTATCGATGGAAGAAGAAACCGAGGTGGTCGTTTTCCATGGTTCAGAGTTTAATAGCCCGTTGCAAACATATTTGGAAGGGAAGTAATTCGGTTTTTTTCGGCGCGGGATGATCGCAATTTTTCAGTAATACGGTCTGTACCATTTTTTTCACTCGATTCTGCACGATCCGCCCTTGCACACCGGATCGCATATCTCGCTGAAACAAATCCAACGGCGCGTGGTGATTACCAAGTGTTAACTAGCTGATTCACTCGCCGTTTGATTGATCGATATCGTTGTCAATAGAGCTCAGCTATACTGGAAAACATTGCTTTCCGTTCTATTAGCTCGGTTATGACAGACGCAACCGCTGATTTTTAAAAATGTTGCACATCACTGCGCAAAAATTTGTATATTGTTCCAAAAATGAGTTAGACGCGACATCAGTGTCAACTGGCCATTTAATTCCCGCGACAACCGTGCGACCTTTCAACCGATCAGGCGTTTAATCGATGAAAAAAATCATTTACCAAACGGATCACGATTTTTCTCGGACAAACGAGTTTTTACGATAGTTTCCATCGGGTAACGCGTGCCTTCTGCGCTTACCCACGGTGAATGTGTGTCAGTCAAATATTTGCACTTGCCTATTGTTTCGTTAATAGCGAAATCGTATCGTGGTGTGAGAGCGGTCGCTTAATGATTCACGACGATCAAAGCCGTCTATTCCGTCGCATTGTGCCGCGTTCGTTTATCGCCAATCGAACGAATCTCGTTTTTTCCGATTCGTACAACGCGATTACAATTACTGGATACTCGCGGATAAAGAATTCTAATTATGTTTTCGAACTCATCCAATTTTCCGGCAGACTTCGATACCAATTTCTGCATCGTTAAATCCTAACGCTGTCTACTTCACCGATTGATTCGCGTCTACTGATCGCGAACCGAATTTTTTTGTTTAATAACACAGCGCAATTAATCGAACACAGATTGCTTTATCGACATCCGTCGAAAGAGAATTCAGAATCAACGAAGCAAAATTACATCAATTAAAGCGAAACCGCCAGCCACCATCTCGAGCTTTAACCACCAACAAGCAGGGAAGGAGGATCCAAAAACCCGAAACAATAGCACCGTCTAAATTACCGTGCGCGCACTGATTACAAAACGATAGTAAATCCCAGCCACGGAAGCAGCCACGCTGGTCGTATCATAAAACACAAGGCAGTAACCAGCAAGAACAACAACGGTCACGCTCGATCCGTTTCGATCCGCTTATCTCCTCTCCGCCTCCTCCTATTATTTCCTCCCGTCACCCTTTCTTCTCTTTTCATTTTTTATCCTCTCCCTCGATCCAAAATTCCAGGCCAGAGAAGCATCCCTTTGACCGCGGCACACGCTGGCAACAGTTATCTCGCGATACAAATTACAGACTGGGCTTGATGCAGTCGCAGTCGAACTGGTACGTCGGCTCTTTTTCACGCGCCTCCATGCAACTCTGCCAGTTGGGCGACTGGTGGCAGAAGAGCCCCTTTTTCTGCTGGCTGGTGTATGTATAGGTTTGTTTAACGGCCCGTACAAGGTTTACGAGCGCCACGGAAGCCGCGGCAACGACGGGAAAAATTTCTCTGAAGACGCCCTCTTTCCAACGCCTCCGCTTCACCCTTTGGCGATGGCGCGCGATCGACGACGCGGTGGAAAGGGGGCGAGAATCTGCTGTCGTTTTCGTCTTACGTTAATTCATGACCGGCGTAAAGGGAATTACACACGGGCGCGGGGAAATGGAGCAGGAATTTCGCGTCGAACGAGTCCCGGACGTGCGATTTATCGGGCACAGAGCAAACGAGAGCGACGAGGGGAGGCGCGTAAAAGCGAACGGGGTGTTTGTACAGTTGGCGCGTTAAAGGTACGCGATGGAGCTTTGACGGTCCACGATTCTGGCTTAATGAAAAATTATATTTGTCTCTTGTATTTGTTCTCGGTACTGTCAGTAAGGCTAGTCTAATTTTTACGTATCCGTGGGAGAGATTTAAATGTACAGAAACAATTAAAAGAACGTGAAACGTATGGTATATTTTATACTTATTGGTGAACCACAAATACGTACTATTTCGCAAGATGCTCTGACCATCAAGAATATCGTAACCTTCGTGGAACATTGAATAGGATGTCCCTTGGCAACACAAGGAATTAAACTCCCAAAGAGCTGTCTGCAATCATTGGTACAAGCTCGAGTCCTCCAGTTCTTCTCGAACCCCTCGTCGGACACTTTAAAAACCGCCCAGGACGTACAATCGTCTCTACGTACACGCGCCCCTCTCCCTGCGCGTGTCTGGTGAACCTGTCTGAAACAGACAGACTGGTAGTTTGCGGAGGCGCTTTAAAGTTCTCATTAAGCGATCGAGGTCTGTGGGACACTTCTGTGTCTCATTGTTTGCTTTGTTCGGTGTTTACGCCACTGCGCCGGGGTTACACAGCGTCGGCGTCGGCGTTCGCGTCGAGAGTGCAGGGGCAAACAGAGGAAGGGAGAAAGACAGAGGGCCTCTCTTCGAAAGCAACCGGAAAGAGGGACGAGGAGGACGAGGAACGACAAGCGCGACGCAGACGGACGCGGCGGCTCGCGAGCGAGGGAGAAAGAAAGGGTGAGACAGCCAGGTGAAAGGAGAACGCGAGGGGTGGCTTTCATTAAGCTCGCATTGTCTCAGCACCGCACTATTATAGCCGAGTGAATAACTCGGAGCCATCCGGTAGTCGAAGCGAGGAAAAGCCTCTCGCTTCTTTTTTCACCACCCCCTCCCAGTTGCGAGCCCTCTCCCTCGCGCTTTCTCCACGCGTTCTCTTCCTCGCCCGCGTTCTCCAACGAAGAAAGCTCTCCTCAGCCGATCCGTCTCCATTCCGCTCGCAACCGGTTTCCTCCGCAGCAGCCAACCACCGCCTTCTTCCCTTCCAAAACCACCAATTTATTTCGCGACCTCGACACCTCCCGACACCCTCCCGCCGCCTCGCGTCGCCGCGCCCCTGAAATATTAACGAACCGAACGACCCGATGCGACGCGCGACGAAACGCACGGAACGGCGCCAGGGGTAGCTCTGCTTCCGCGCGAGAAGGCGCCAGCCTGCACCCCGTTGCGCGCGAGACCCATCGTCATCAATCCGACCGAGGGTTGGAGAGGAAAAAAAGGACAACGGGATGGAAATTGGAGAGGGGAGAGATGACGGAACCGTGGCTGGGTGTTGTTTTTAACGAGTACGCGCGACCCGTGGATCGTAAAATCTTCACTGTCCTATGCTGTTCGTTAATTAATCGCGGCCTCGAAACGCGCCAGCTCCGATCCTCGAACGCTTTCGATTCTATCACGCGTATCGTGTGTGCTGGTGTACGTACGGTACCCATGAAAAATCCTGCATTATCCACGAGGAGTATGCTTTAAAATCAAATTTACAACATTTCGAACGACCTATCGTCGCTCTTAATTTTCTTTCCTTCTCTGCATTAAATAAAAAATTCCTTAGGTATTCCATAGCTTTTAGATCAAAGCTTTGTGCATCCTACAATTTTCTATAAATTTGGGATTCATAGGTAACAGACGTAAGTGGCTGATAAGAATGTAATAATAATTCTTTCCCAAAAATTAATTTGATAGTCAATCACAAGAAATCAGAAAATTGGTACCAATTGTGGAGGACTTTTGCAGAGCACTGTAAACGCGTCGTCGTGCGTACAAATCTGCGCTTGTGTGGACACGCGTGCACACATTGGTGCGTTCAGTACGTTCCGCGTACGGCCCGATTCTGTCACCTAGTTCGAGGTCGGTCGTTAATGACGCGGAAGGAACGCTAGTGCCGCGGCAGGGACACGAGGGGGTGGCGAACGGGGTGGCTCGTTCGTCAGAGGCGCAGTTCCGTTTTGCCGATTAGTAGGTTTGATGTCCGTGCCGCGGCAAAGCCGGCCCGTTTCCTCCTCGTTTCAATTGTTACGGAATCGCGCCATTTTTGCCTTCGTTTCGCGCGATGGCCGTTCTTTCTCTCTTTCACCTTCCGACTTTTTGTGGGCTTTTATCAACGTGACCAGTTGGAGGCGTCAAACCAGCGCGATAGCGGCTGTGCAGGAGATAATTGGGGTTGAATCGAGGGCGTGGTGGTAATAGTCACTTGCTACGCGGAATTGTTGGCTCTAACTTGAAACTTTTATCACTCTTTATATTGGCCTCCTCCCTTTGTCACGCTCGCGACTGTTCTCTTCTTCTTTCGTGGACTATACGAAGATATTTGCAGCAGTGTTCGAAGCTAAATGCTGGCCAAAGTTTTTCCGTTCGTAGCCGCGTATTAGCAGCCGTAACTCGAGAGATCTTTGCAACGCGGTTTACCCTTAATTGACTTCCTGGCCCGTGTTCCCGTAAAGGAAACTAAGTTGAATTTACTCCTGCAGGGTGAGACACATTTCAAATCCTGTGCCTTAAGCCTACGTTCCACGCCGGCCAATACGAAATTTCGCGATACCTCATTACTATGCAATTTGTGTTAAGCCACTAAGCTCTGGTCTTATCGAGCGGACCCGCCGTTCCAGTTTCGCCGTGCAGTTTAATAAACAACAATAGAGACACCGCCCACTGTGAAAATATGTACACCCTATAAAAGAATCGAAGATATTGCGACTCGAGTCTTTTTCTGGCTCGAGGACTAGATACTTTGAGCAACCTCGTTGAATTCAAACTCAGCGCGCCATTAACGAAATTGGCAATATTAATTGATCATCTTGTACGCTCGACTTCGTTGATCGATCTGTTCGATCAACGGTTGTACTTTATTTTGACAGAAATAATTACAGCTGTTTCTCCAACGAAAGCGATTTATCGCGTTTCTTTCTTATTTTTTACCGAGGACACGCGATCGACGCGTGACTATTGATACCAGGATTGACAGTAATTGCTTAATACCTGTTTCAGATACTCCGTCGTTCGCGATAACGCGTTTACCTGGTTTTGGAATTCCGATCGTCGAGGGGATGTCCGTCAGCTTGAAATGCGAGGTGTACAGCAATCCGGCGAGCACGCCGATCTGGCAACGGGGTAAGTGACAACGATGACGAAGGATTCGATGTTTCGTTGCCTGCATACCACACGCGCGGAAACCGACGGAAAATGTAGAAAAAAAAAAAAAAACGAGAACAGCGGGAGGACGAGCATCGGTATTTCGCAATGAAGTTTCGCTGTAACGCGGGAAAACTGGGGACGGAATCAGGAGCGAATGAACTGTGAGGGATTTGAAAAAAATATACATTTTTCGTTCCCCATTCGAGGAAAATTGTACAGTAAAATATTAGTCCGTCGACAAAAATGCGAGACGAAGGATTAAAAGAACGGGATACCTCGAGAGTACAACTCGACGTTGGATCCGCTCGCGTTCCCTTTTCGTCCCTCTGCCGTTCCTGTTCCGAGAGAAATCCTCATCGCACGCAAACGGCGCCTGTTTGATAGTCATTATTCGCGCATTAAAACAAACAGCCCCCCGAGGAGCATAAAAATATCGTATTTTCATTTTCCACCCCTAGACAAAATTATCTCCACCCCCTATCACCCGCAGAGCGTTTCCACTTGCTCTCAACGTCGAGGCTATTAGTCTCTTGGCAGTCATCAGCAAACAAAACGATAAATCGTGTAATCACATTAGTCTATAACAGCGGGCCAGTCAGAGGAGAGCTGTCGCGCGAGCGGAGTCGAGTCAGGACGATAAATAATCCCACCCTATCCTCGACGAGCGAATCCCCTCGTCGGAGATAAGCATTCGCGGCAGATTATTATCTTTCGACGTGCGCGGACTAAGCCTAGCCGGCATCTTTTTTCTACCGCGTTTCTAATCCAGCGTGCTGTGAATGCCTCGTCAAGATTAAAAATTGTACGCCTCATACGCCACCCTTGCACCCCTCCGCTTCTTCGTCGTCAGCTACGAGCGTCCTCCTCTTCTTCTCTCGCTTCCTTTTCCTCCCTCCTTTCACTTTCTTCTTCCTTTTCTTCCATCCCACCTCCTCCCACTTTCTCGTAGGAATCAATGGGACTCCATTGAGATTTCGCTTCCCAAGCGTTCCAGCGACTTATTCTCGATAATTGGAAATCTCCTTGTACGAACGTCGAACGTCGTTGGTTCGCTCGAATTCGCTCGTCGCGTTTTTTTCCCTCGCCAACCGACGTAATCGATAGCTCGACGGTGAAGTGGTCGGCTCCCTTCCGGAGGAAACGAACTTTCCGATCGGAAGGGCACGGAATGAAAAGAACGGAGTGCAGGAGAACGAGAGACGCGGAGAAAGTCTCGAAGAGATACATTCTACCCTTTCTCGCGGGCTTTTCTGGGATACGTAAGAAATTTTATTTCCACTGTTCCAATGTGGCTGGGAAATACGTCGCACTCTTCGTCCTAGACTCTTAATTAAAACTACGTCTTCGACTAGTCTCCACTTCGTCCGCTATATGCGCTTCCAAGGATCCAATACTCGTTGAGGCTTGTATCGATGCAATTTGCATGCGATACATCCGATACATGTCTCGAGACGAACTTCAACCCATGCTTAGCTGTTTCCGTTCTCAATATCCATCTCGCTGCTTTCAAGTGGTCGTCCGACGATTCGAGAGGCTGATAGTACACGTTGAGATCCACCTGTCTCGTGTATCGCGATGCAACGTTGCGACATTGCACTCGATTCTGTCAAGTAAGTTGGTTATCAGTCGAATCTGCGTTCGCACGCAACTGGGACAAGGCAACACTTTCGATCAGCTGATAAACGGACGACCACCAACGAACAGTCGAAGGAACGTCGATCGATAGATGGAAATCGAAGGATATCGAGAAAGATCGGCGAATGGAAAAGTTGTCGTGCCCCGTCTCTTAAATTCTATTCGCTGGGACAGGGACGGGGACAAAGAATTATTCCCAGCCGGTTGGATTCATTAGCAGCCTCTTGTACTTTGTCAAAGCTCGCCGACGGTAGACTGGCCCACGGCTTGATAAATATTTAAAGCCTCCTATAATTCCCCTTTTAGTCTGCGCAGACACTGCGCCCCCTTTCCCCGTGCCTTTGAGTTCCTTCGGGATTCCTTCAATTCCGATGCACCCCGTGGATGTAACAACATTTCACTTTGAGGCTGGAGCGGCGGGGGCCGCGATGAGCTGGGGGTAGGAAGGTTTAAAGCGAAGCTCCCAGAACGATTTTAGACGGGGCGGATAAAACTTGCGAGCGGAAGGTTAGCTGGTTACTTTGCCGCGCGAGTAAAGCGGAAGTGTTTGTCGAGCTTTTTGTCAAGATTTCGTAATGGACTCTAGGAGTGGAGAATGCGTTGTACTTTAAAAGATTTCCGCGCGGACGCGCGAGATTCTCCCGTCGGGCAAAGAGTTTGCGAAAAATGGAAATTAACAATTACCGCGAATAGATTAGCTTGTAGCAACGTGGCGCGATGACGACGAACGTCGACGACAGGATGCAGAATAGAAGAGTGCGAGTAAAACAGAAGAATTTTCAGACCACGCGAGCTCGCCATTCAAAAACGAAGATAGACACGCGTATGCATATTCCCTACGAGATTCACCTTCGAAAGCGTTTCGAAAAGCTTCTGTTAAGAATGCTCGCGCCGAAACCGCCTTCGAACGATAGGAATATCGAATCTGAAATCCATCCATGGACGTCATTAAAACTTACCGAAAGCCAAGTCATTAAAAGTTAACCGAAGTCATCAAAACTTGTCCGAAATCGGGGGAACCAGCGTGTTCTCCGTTCGAAGCGTTCAGCCAAGAGCAAGCGTTAACCGAGACACGACGCTGTGCACCATCGTTGTGTCACCAGCGCGAAACGTGCCCAGGTACGCGTGTAGGGGGTGCACGTGCAGGCTGTACGTAATGGCCGCGACGCAAGATCGTTACGCGTTCCATCGTGGGAATTAACGTTTGTTTTAATGGCTGTACTTTTCCCTACCGAGTCGACGCGTGGAACGGCGTTACGCAACGCGTCCAGCCAGGTTCGTTCTCTCCCGAGCGTGATGCACGAGAGAGTAACGCGTTAGTCTCGATAGCCGCGCGGTACTATCGGTGATAACGATTCGACTGGGTCGCATGATTTGCAAGTTGATTGCTCGGTTCTGCGCCGGGAATGGGTGATACGGGGAGCCACTAGTTTCACCGTGGAAATAACGCGGCGGCGTTCCTTCGATTCCCCTGCGCGACTCGCAATTTATTCAGCCGTTTCGCTCGAACGATGAAAACAAGTGGAACGCGCCGCGAGGAACGTTCGCGGCTAAGTAGAGGTATTTAACGCGAGTCGAGGAGATCTCTTTGAAGGTGCTCGTCGTTCGGGGTGCCTCTTGTTAGTTCGTCCAGTTGCGAAAGTGGATTCGATGATAAAGTTTCCTCGAGTCTCGCGGCAGCTTTTTTCCGCGACGAACGTTGTCTCCCGTCCGGAGTGTGCATTTGTTCTCGTTAAGCAGATCCTTTAATGTAATTAGAAACTGGCTGGAACTGTATGCGGAATTAAGCACGCTTCTTTGAAACCGTGCCTGGGCATTCGAGTGAGAAACTTCTGCCCTGGGTATCAAACTTCGTCCGGAGTCTAATCCCTCGAATTCGTTGCATCGTTCGATGACCGATTTAAAGCCTCGAGCGAAATCATTCGTCTAGTTACGTTTTCCATCCGAAACACGTTCAATTGTACTTTTGGAAGTTCACCGGTAATGTTCGAAATTTTTAAAAAATTCCGCGATACTACGATGATGCTATATTTCAAATCCGAAATATAATTTTCCGTAGCAAATCCCTCAAAGAGAGCACACTCAAAGATCCACAATGCCCTCTTGTAATCTCTTTTAAATCCTGAAAAAATCTGAAAAATAATTATTCCGTTGGATCCCTCAAAGCGAGCGAAATCCATAACCACCGCGATACCGTTCCGTAATCTCTCCAGCGGCGAGAGAATCGAACAAATTTCCAATCACATATCGCGTAGCAAAAATGATTGTCCGCAGTTCTTTTACCATTCAGAAGTGTCCCTTTCATACGCGCGACGCGCAAGAAACCGAGCAATCTCCCCTGGCTGGAAAAACTTTTCGTACCTGGACCAGAAAATTCGATACCGCGCCCCTTTTATCCATCCGCGTTCCGCGTAACGGTTAGCGAAGACTTTTTACCTGTGGTCCACCGGAAATCACGGATAGGATTTACAGACGAAGCCTCGAGGATCGGGAACGGTGTTGCTTTTTGCTGCGGCGCCGATAGAAGAGCTTCACCGCGGTATAATTTCCTTTATTCGTCGTCAATCAGAGGGACTGGGACCAGGAACGAGGCGAGGGGTGGTTCGTGGGGAGGAGAGGCAGAGGATTTTCGCGGCGAGGGTTCTCGCGGTACCACGGTAGACCACTTTCTTGATTAGAGTGGCCGGTTTAAACCGGCGAACCCATTACATTCGTTAAACGCAGCTCAGTCGTGGCAAGTTTTTATGGAACCGTAGCTTTTTCCGAATTCGCGGATCGAACCGTGGCCCTTTCGAACCACCGACGGAAGTAACCATCCGAGTTACGATCGTGCCGGTGTTTAATCTCGTTGCGAGCCTCGTGACGCTGGAAGTAATAGGGCAATAGCGAGCGGGATGCTTAAATATTTAGACAACGGTCCATTGAACGTGCGAAACATCGGGGATTCGTTGGTAGAATTCGAGTTTCGATTTCGTAACGTCGAAACGATTTTTCTCCCTGTTACAAGCGATATTCAGACACGAGTTCGTGTTTTCGATTATGCACAGGTCGCACGGAATACATGCGCCAAAGTAAGCGTGTAATTGTACACGGTGATAGATAGTAGGCTTTAATTACTGTCATTAGGTTTCGTTCAAAGAAGCGACGCTTAGGTTTATCAGCTTTAATGAAGCATCGCACCATGAGATACAGTCGAGTCGCGGAACGATGATTAAGAACCTGCGGTGCACACTAAAATCAATAACTAATTTTATGGCCAATATTCGTGATTATGTGTATCCGATGAGAGCTAGTTATACGCGTGTTAGGTGGCACGTACCGTAAAATCAGTATAACTATAAAATCGTGCAATTTCGTTCCAAAATCGTACAGCCTCGATAAATTTAATTAAACAAAAAAAAGAAATCTGTTCATTTTTATCGTTACCAGATCCAAGTGTACGTTGTGCACGGTGTTTCGTTTAAATCTCACGCGATTAACTCTGATTTCCGTTCGCCAAGTAACGCTTCGACGTCAGCAATGATAACGGAAGCGTAATCCCGATAATTCAGAGTCGACAGCCGCGGGAACGACGACAACGGTTTCGCTTCACCCTCTGTCCGCGAAGATTTCGAAGGCCGCGAGGTGGAAAAGGGCGATGAAATTTATCGGCGGCCAAGTTAATCGTACGAGCCTCGTTAGCCCCGTTATTGAGTTACACAAAACGCTAAGAGCAGCTGCGCCCGTCACTTTCCGCCGCGATCAGCGCTAGGTGAGAGTGATAAGAAATATGATGAACGACCCCGTTACCGGCGAACGGTTGACGCGGAGGATTATTGTTCAACGGCACATCCGAAACGGAAGAATCCACGAGACCGTAACAAATTGCCCGCGAAAAATATCTTGCGTCGTTCCATCACGTTTGACAGATATCTCGTTCACTCTCTCTTTCTCTCTCCCTTTTTTTTCTTCTCCCTCTCTGTCATTTTACAATGAACCGCGAATTATCGTCTGAATGAAAATGCATACGCGATTCGTGGCTGTCGCTGAACAAAGAACAATAAGAATTGCTCGCAATCGAAGTTGCAACTCCTTCGCTATTCATCCGTTTCGATTCCAGAATGTTGTTCCCCTTTGCGGATGAATGATGAAAATTCGAAATTGACCGCGCAGAAGATATCCGGTCTACTTCCTCAGCGCTCTCACAGTTCTGGCGTAACGGGAACGACGTAGCCTTCCGTTTGGGAACTTAATTTAGTCGAGGCATGTAAATGTACGATACGATACGGGCAACGAAAATAAGAAAATCTAACCAAATTATGAACAGCTTTCGAAACTAGGTTATCGCTCGCGAACCAGTTCTCAGGGAATATCGGATACAGCTGAGACCGCGGTAAATTAATATTTTCGAATTTTCTCCTACGGAAATTCTGTTACTACTATCCCTTCGACGTTCAGAACTTCCTGAGAACGTTTTAAAGTAACCCTCGTATACTCGTATCACCACGTCCAGTCTTGAACTGTCAACGTTAATTCCTTTCGAGCTCGCGATTAAAATCAGAGAAACAACCAGAGAACAATTGTTCCACGTTTAATTACCAACGTCTGATCGTGTAACACGAGCGTCGCGAATGAATCTACCCGGGTAATTCCTCTTTCATCGCGTTATGGGGTGGACAGAGGGTGAGAGTCTCGTCTCGAGGCGAGATTGTCCAGGAAATTGGCCGGCAAGTCTCGTCGGCGAGGGAAAAATCGACGACTCGCGGTCGAAGTAATGACGGATGGCAACGTTCGATAGATCGCGCCCTCCTTTTCGGTCGCGACGATGTCCGCGGCTGGTACGAACGCCCAGTTATCCCATTAAATATTCAATTATTTCTGCCTTCCATCGGCGACGTACCGAATTCCGGCACCGGGCGTCAGCGTGCAGCGTCGGTCCAACGGGCGACGGGAGGGGCGCGTTCAGAACAGGGGGAACAGATGAAAGAGAAAGAGCTTGATCCCTATTCATAGACTCAATCGAGTGATTTCGAATAAATCCTTCCAGCGTTCCGCGAAATCCGCCGCAATTAAAATACTTTAATATCCTTTGGAGCACGTACTCGCTCCGGGCGAAGTCTCCTACCAACCGCATCCTTTCAACCCCTCGGCTCGTCTTGCTTTGCTTTTGGCCCACGCGTTCCAACCCCCGCCACTTTCGCTCCCCATGGATTCCCCAATTTCTTTTTTCCCTTTCTTCCTTTTTTCCCCTCTCTCCTTCTCGTTTTCTTCCCTTTTTCTTTTTTTATTTCTCTCTCTTCTTTTGGAACCGGTGCTCCCTCTTATTAAACGAGTCCCAATCCAGACGCCCGGAGGTATCGAGGCAGCACGTTCGTTTTCCTTCAAAGACCCCTTTATCACCGCGAAACTCCGACAGATATTTTGACCATTCGTCTTCGAGCGATATATATCATAGCGAGGAGTCGGGCAACTGCAGTTTTTCCTCGCGACGGACCGTGTAATATTACCGCCGCTCGGCAGCGGTTCAACTACCCTCTTTGATAGTTCTGCGAGGCCGGTTTGCCCCGTTCCTTCCCCGCGTTTTTGCTCCTCTCTCCATCCGCTACTTCACGTTTCTTTATTATTTTTTTCCCGTCTTTTTTTTCGGACGCTATAAATCTAGCGGAAGTTCGATCTCCGTTAAGCTGGAAGTAATTGAGGACCGCGCGGTGCTCCGTTAGAGGGAAGATTGGCGCAGAAATATCGTTCGAGTCGATATGCAACGCACAGAGGGTGCACGAGTCCGTCAGAGAAACCGTGCGCCGTTCAAAGTACGCTGTACAGCGTAACGCAGCTACAATTGCTGAACCGAGCCGCAATCAACCCTTACACCGCGTACGCGACCCTTCCACGCTCCATTCACAAGTCGCGCCCAATTTTGCGACCACTTACCGCCCACTCAGCCAGCAACGTGCTTCATCTCGAATTCAATTTATTGATAAATATCTATAACCCGCGTTATCCCGTCGCCGTTCGCTGAATTTCACAGTGGAATCGCAGCGCCCCCGTTCGTGCCTTGAATAATCAGGCGTAATCATCGGTGACGCTCGACGTTGCCTGTGTAAAGACTTATCGTCGAAGCTCGAAAGAAAAAGCGTTCGGTTACCCCTTTTTCTATCCCTCCTCTTTCTCTCTTTCTCTCCGTCCAACCCTCTCCCACCATCGACGACGCGATCGATATGTAATGATCGCTATAAAGTGCGCCGGTTTAAGGGCGAGGATATTCTAAATGAAAAGGAGGATAAATTTATCACGGCCACGTCGAACGATTTATCACGACGATACATTCGAGGTACGGACGTTCCGGCGAACGTACGAGGGCGTCAGCTGCGGGAAACCGCTCCGGGGGAAGTAGATCCCCATCCGATCATTGTTCATACGTAGCTAGCATATAATGCGACGCCAGCCGGAGTCAAATCTATGTATAGACGCGCCACATATATTCGCCGTATATCTATCGCACGTAATCCCACATTCTGGGTTTTTCTCGCTGGACCCCACCCGCGAACCTCGTTGACGGATTCGAAATGGTTCCTACCCCTTCTCGCGAGAGGAAGAGGCGAGAGGTATTTGATACAGCGGTGTGTTTACTTGGGGCGAGGTTAGGGGATGAAACACACTCGAATCTCGTGCGAGGGGAGTTGATGTCCGTGCTTTATTCAGATTTGTTTAATATAGTTTTGCTTTCCTTGACTACGAGCTTTTGAGACGCAATACAGAATGTTGGGGTCCTGCAAAGTATCGCCGTGACACGATCATTTATTTCTACATATTTTTTGAACATCAGAAGAAACAGATGGCTCGAAGGGTCGTTTCGTCGCTCGGTTCGTTCGTTTTAATTACTCGCGTCTCCTTTCGCGTGAAATTTGCCCAACGCTGGTAAACATTGTAAGAAAATGCCACTTACGATCGTCAAGTTTTTCACTTAACTCTGTCCTCTAATTAACGCGCTCGGAACGATGAGGACGGGAAACACTTTTTTTAAGGAACAATTATACGCGTTGTTCGCGAACGGTTCGTTTCGCGATTGCACTTTTACTTTTTATTCGAAGGGTGGGGGGCAGAGAAATGCAATTTGCGTTGGTTCCTCTTGGCAATTGTTCTAGCTTAGACAGGGATATCTCGTTTTATAAAGCGAGTAAAGTGAAATTACTCAACGGTGCTCGTTCGAGCCGTAAAAAATCTTATTCCCGTTTTATTTTACTTAACTCCCACCATTGCGCACCACCGCTCGAACCTTATTTCCACTTCATTTTACTCCAGCGGACCTAAGAATCCTAATTTTTTTATCCTCCGACCATCCTGGGAATCTTAATTGCATTTAACCGGGAAACAAGTCGAGCAATCGATCCACGAATCTTATCCTCGCACACAGCAACGTGACTCGAAGTACACCGCAGAAACTCAGTTATCCGAACATCTATTATCTAAACACACTACAATCGAATAACCAAGTTACCGCTCTCGTTCATTCCACAAGAGGCACGAAGATAAAACCTGGATCGCTAACAAATTAGATCCACCACGAATCACATCATCCCCGTACAGAATTCCAATCCGACACCACTCGCCAAGAACCAATACCAGTGTCACCCCACGAATCGCGTCGCCCATATAAAACTAATTCCGATCCCACACCACCGATCGCGTCGCCACCATAAAACTAATTACGATCCCACAGCCCCTGATCGCCGTGGCCACACAAAACTAATCCCAACCGGGCGTTGAAAATTAGCAACAAACCCCACGCGTCACCGAACAGCCGTCAACCCCTATACGCGACGCTCCAGGCACCCTAACCCTTCCTCGGTGGCTCAGTTTCGAGCACGGTTCGTTTGTTCCTCGGCCAAATAGCCGGAATCCCGCATACCCCATACCGGAAATGTCGTGCTTCTCGGGCCAAGTCACGGGCTCCTCTTATTTCATACAAAATAGCACGACATCTTGCCCACTCTACCCGCTTATAGGATCCCGTTAACACAATCGAGCGTGTTTTGGCAACGCCACGAGCTCGCTGTTTAGCGGGATGATAGGCTCCACGATCCATCCCCTGAAAGTACACCACCAGTTTCATCCCTCTCGAAGGCCGTTATGCTGGCGTGCAGGAAAGTTTCGTCGCGAAACTTCCTCGACGAAGGTGGTGGATACACGCAAGCACGTTTTTCTCTCCTGCCTTCGCGACTTCTTTCTCTTCAGCTTCTCTCCTTCTCTTCGATTCTCGTCCCTTTGTCGCACACGTTGGCGAACATTGGTACCATCGTCCTTCCCATTTTCATCCCTCTGCTGGTCGACATTGTTCCACATTGGAAACACAGCTCGAAGGATCGTCGAAGGATCCGACAGGCTGCGTGGAATCCTGGTTCTCATCAAATCGCATTGAGAAGGGCCTGGATAGAATAACGATCCAACGAAACGCCTAGGATGAAAGTTTCGCGAACGACTCCGCGGAAACGGATACCGCGGCATTCATCCTGCTGTTTTCCTTTTCCTCCCCGTTTTTTCCTCGTTCTTTTTTCTTCGTAGTTA
The DNA here is from genome assembly GCF_050948175.1 of Xylocopa sonorina. Taxonomy (NCBI): domain Eukaryota; kingdom Metazoa; phylum Arthropoda; class Insecta; order Hymenoptera; family Apidae; genus Xylocopa; species Xylocopa sonorina. Next base: position 4,656,031 of record NC_135197.1, on the reverse strand, counting down.
TTCCGTTTGCTTGTTCGCTCGTTTGGGTAAACCGAGCCGCGATGAATTTTTTCGACGTGCTTTTATTTGTTTCTTACCTTCCACTGTGGTCAAAGCACGACGAAGGGGTTGCTGCTGGCGAAATTATCCGATCGCGTGCGATAATTTGATTAACGAGAACACGATCGATAAGAAAACTGATCGCTCGTTGAACTATTATACATCGACACGAGAAGTTCATCGATTCATGGAAATCCAGATCGAGTGCAAAAATTCTACGAGATGCTTGTCACGTGTCGCGTCTCCAGCGACAAAGGGCACGACTGTTCAACAACGTCTTCCGTTCCAAGCAGCAAAATTACGCGAGGCAGCACATATTACCCGCGACTTACATCCCAAGTACACCGAAGCACCGCGAAATTACCAACTTCCCTCAGGTTGCGTATCAACTACCGAAGTTACGCCAGACTACCTGTTCATTACTTAAACCCGAACTCTCTAACCGGCAACCACTCACCCGCCGCGTTTCTAGTCGTTGGCGCGTAATCCCGCGGGCAACGGGGACTTCTCGATGGACAACACAGAGCGCGGCTGGCGTCGCGCCAGCCTCGATCGCGCTATTCGAGCGACGCCGGTTAATCGGCATCCGCCGCGCTGGATCGCCAGGCGACTCTCCGCCGGACGACGCGATGTTTCCGCCGTGTTAATTCCCGCACAGTGGGTACCAGCCTCTCCGTTTGTGTTTCAGACAATGGACCGCCCGTCGAGCAGAGCGACGACGGATGGCTGAACTTCACAAAAATCAGCCGCGCCGAAAGCGGCTGGTACAAATGTTACACGAGGCACATGCTCGGCATATTCTCCAGCCTCGGTTATTTCCTCAACGTGCGCTGTGAGTATTTTCCCCAATTTTTCCTACATTGTTCGCACGCCAGTCAAAAATTCGCCAACGATGGATCCCTCTCGATGGTCGGACGAGAGCTGAAACCGCGAGTAGAAAACCGCGGGTATCGACGTACACAACGAACGGTATTGTCGAGGATCCGTGGTAATTATCAGCTGCAAATTAAAAATGAAAACTAGCACGGTACGACGAGGTATGACGAATACACGAAGCTTTGAATTGCTGACGGTTTGATTTTTCTTGCAAATTTTAAATCCTCTTTCAACCGATCGCACGTGGTCGGGATTTAAATGTAAAGTTAACCGTGGAGTAGAACCGCGGTGCAGAAGCAGCCGCGGATTATCCGTTTAATCCTTTCATTGGTACGATATTGATTGAAACAAGGACGTTAAAATGTCGAGCTAAACACACGGTAAAAAATCTATCGGTGTCCATCGTCGGCGAACGGATTTATCGAGCCGCCGTCCGACGGCCCCGTTTTATTCTAGAACAGCGGGAGCGTTCGAAAAGTGGAGTAAGTAGAACGGCCCTGCACGGGCCGATAAAGGGTACGCTGATATTAGAAATTAATGGAAATCGCGTAGCCGTGTTGCGCGGCTGTTTGAGTTATGAGAGCGATTCAATCGGGTGTTACGTTCATCGATGCGATCCGGCGAGTCTTCGAAATGCGATATATTTACGTCATCGGTGATGATTTATGTTATTAAATTTCTGTGTAAAACGTGTTTCAAATTCGCTCGGGGATTTTGACGGAAAATCCATTATCAGGATCGTACGCATTGTTGTTCTTGACAATACAATTTATCGATCGATATTACTATTCTATGAGCCTCTCAATGGCACAAGATAAACATCCTTGCCTACTGCTTTGTGAACTACAGACTTGTAGATTATTAGTCGAATTCTATCGACGAAGAACAGTCGGTCGTACTAATTCGTCTTCAGTAAAACGACCGTACTATTTGCGATATTTTATTTATTAACATGTAGATTAAGTTTAAGACGGTATAATTGTAAAAATTAGAATATGGATGCAACGAGAATCACCAGGAAAAAACATTCCATCCGTAAGGGAGGAGAACCCGGTCCGACAACCCTCGACGTATTCCCCAGGAAACAAAAACGGCCATTAATCGCTGGTCGAGCATCGAAAAGAGTATTGTCTAGCTCAGTGGCGGGGAGACATTCCCGCTAATTCGGAATGCAAGGGGGGTCGTCGTCGTCGCAGCCGATAACCGGAAACCACAGTCATTTGTCAAGTGCGGAAACCGCCGAGCCAAACGGAAATTATCCGTGCCCTGTCGTGAAAATTTGCAAATTTCCTACCCTCGACCCGGGCCCCTTGGTTCCTTCCAGCTTGCCATTATAACCGATGCCAGTGAAACAGGGAGGAAGACAGAGTGAGAGAGAGAAAGAGAGAGAGAGAGAGAGAGGGCGAGAGAGTGGGGTGAAAGGATGCACCGTCGCCCTCGAACCTTCGAGTTTCCACCTTGTCCCACCCTCCTCTTCAACTACGGCTTCCGTTTGCGCCGTTGGACGACGGGATTCTGGATACGGGTTTCCGAGCACCTAATCTCTACGCAATTTAGATGGCTCGAGAGCACCTATAAACCAACCATCCACCGTAAGGAATTATCGATTATAGCACCGCAGCGTCCCGTTCGAATCTCCCGGCAGGATTACTTAACCGTGGATAACGTCTAAGGTGCGAGTTTCAAATGGTACTAATTTCGCGCAGTCGTAGATAACTGTACGTTTTTAATAGATAACAGAATAGCGTGATTTCTGAAAGAAATAAGGTAGAGGTGGAACGATATCGCATAAGGAACTTATCGATCAGAAGTTTCGTTTGTATGATGTCGAACATGGCATGTGGAAAGATCGAGGTCAGCAAAGGGGTTGATGGGGTGCTTTCTAAAGTTTGCGGTTAATTAGTAGTTCAGTTGGCCGATCTGTTGGCAATCAGTCGTCAAATGGTATTACAGCAATCAAGCTTCGAACAATCAATATCCAAAGTACTTACACTTCCGGTAGATTAATGCACAATCAGATCGAAGCTGTACGACTTCAAAGACGAACAATCGTTGATAACCGTATCCTGATTAATTCTGGAGACTTCCTACGCGACTTCGAGGACGAGAGGCGTTTAGAAAATCGTGATCGATCAAAACGATCAGAAAGAACGCGAAATTTTTCGATCGAGAGAAGCGAGGAGCATCGATGTATCGTTCCTCGACGAGGGCTCCTCCATTTTTATATTTTTCTACGATGGATCGGATGGGTGAGTCGGTTCAGCGCGCACGGGATCACGACGCATGGATCGCATTGATGCGATGAAACGCGGCAGAATTGCCCGCATCAAGGATCAAAGCGCGTGTCAGTCTGGATTTTTGGCGATAGATCAAATTCGTAGATAACGAGAATCGCTATTTAAAAAAAAAGAAGAGAGAGAGAGAAAAAAGAAGATGATCCCACTCTCCCAAAACGAGCACACGCGCGAGGCTAACGAAGAAAAAGTGGAAACTCTTCCCCTCGCCCCTCTCGACGTTCCGGCTGTTTGTTATAGCGTCACGACTGTGTTTGCTGTAAAATTCCGAACAAACTACAAGACAAACGAGGTATACCCAGCGAGCCGACCTGTGCCTCTATGCGGAGGGGTGTAAAAGCCTGCTATCGTCGCGTCCACCACTTTGATCCCTTTGTTTTGTTATAGGATGAGCCAAAGGATCAGCTTGCTAACTCAAAGGACTGCTCTCTTTCTCTATCCCCTTCAACTGCCTCCGCCGCGTGACGCCACGTTGCCCCTCCGCAGCCTACCCTTCTTTCGCCTCCTCCTTTTGCACCATTTCCCACTTTCTATCCCTCGAACGAATTCCACCCTATCTGTACGTCGCTCTAATTCTCCGCTCGGCGAGGAGGCAACCCTGGCCACGACATCGCCAACCCCGTCGACACCCTTTCCCCTCGTAATTGTGGACACAGCGTTAGCTCGAGGGCAAACGATAGCGGGCGTATAATTCTCGTAGGTGGAATTGGGAAAGTAAGGGCGCCCTCCGCGGACACGTATGTGGGTATATATGAGCGCGTCGCACGGTTCGTTCCTTTTTCTCGAAAAGGGCGGACAGGGTGGAAGGAGAAAGATTTTCCACGTGGCCACGGCGTACGTGGCTAGGCCACTTCCATCCCGAACTTTATCCTTGGTACGTGCGTGCGATTCTTGATGCGCTGCCAACACACCCCGTTGGTTGGTACCGATGACAACGGCCGATCGGATCTTCGGATCGCTTTAAGATACCCGTAGGATACGGACGCGCGCCGCGTGCTCGAGAACTGTGAGCACGTGATCGCGTGTTACACGACCGGGACCCAAAAATTGAAATTTCTAATTTCCTTTATGCTGGCCCGGATATTCCAAGGGGTGGGACGCGAAAATCAGTTCTATCGTAGCTGCGAGATGTTTTAAAATGAGCCCTGATAACTTCGAGGTAGAAATCGCGACGAAATATCTTCTACGCCAGGCAGGCACCAGAGTAATAAACATATTAGTTCTATTAAAAATTCTTCGTGTATTTTAAAAAATCGATGGAGAACTCAGGTGTCTCTACCATTAGCTTCGAAAGACTCGACGGATCGAAAAGTAACCGCGTTACCACTTGTACGTAACAATGTATTTGACAAAGATTACCAAACCCCCAGTTATTTTTTCTATACCTTCCTATTTTTATACTCCCATTGTACTCTATTTCCACTGTGATGATCGCAACGTTCGCTTTATTGTCACCGTACAGATGAATCAGGCATGGAGACGGAGGCGGAAGCGTTGAACGGCGAGGCTACCAATTCTAGGAAGATAGAGGTTCAAATCGGAGGCGCAGTTACGTTGGAGTGCGACGGCGGTTGCTGGGGACACGGTCCTGGAATGGATCCAGTCGGTGGACCGGGTCCACTCACCCTGAGCCGGGTCGTTTACCAGGAAGCCGGCGAGTATCGATGCGTCGCACCTGACAGGAAAATGCAAGAGACCTGGCGTGCACAGCTGCCTTATCACATCAAGGTCACGGGTAAGTGTGGCTCTATTCGTCCATTCGAACATGCGCTCTTCGTTTTTAATCAAATTCTCAAGATCGACGCGTACGACGTTCGATTAGGGGCAACTGCGCCTCGCGTGACGGATCAATGATTGACCTGTACTACTTGCGCGGGCAATAATAGGATTATTCTACTGGTTCTGTAAAGAAAATCTAAGTTCTGTCTTTATTGAGAGTATGGGGGTTTGTTCTACTTTCTTGCTTGCTAATATTTGATCTTTTCTTTCTATTATTTAATTAAATAATTTAATATATAAGATATTGCCAATTAAGAACTCTTTCTCGTTCAATGGTCGGTGTTCTTTACGTTCAATTAAAGGAGGCCTGATATCGAGCTTGAATAACATGAAACTATCGATAATCAATATAGATAAGGGGGTTAATTTACCGGGAATACGGCTAATTGAAAGCTTATCGTCATTAGTCACTATCATGAAGGTAACCCTCTTTCGTACCGCCTCAAAGGAATTATCCAATTTTCTTCAATAATTGCTCGCGTGCAACCATCGAAGAGCTTCTAATTGCACGACTTATGAACTCACTTTAGATAAATTACGTTTAATCCCGGCCAGACTGTGTCCGCTAATTTCAACGATCACTTCCTTTGCTGGTCATTTTTCGCGCGCGACCAAGCCTACCACAATTTCCCAGATAATCTCGTTCGCTTATTTGTAAAGTTCCCCTTGCTGTAACGTTAGCCGGCAACGGCGTCGAGAAACAGTTTAAAGATCGCGAAACAGTTTACAGAGACAAATTATTTGTCGCACCGCCGTATGTAAATAGCCACTTGAACGACCACTGTAAATGGCCATCGTGTAACTAACCAGCGGCCTCCTCTAAATTGCTTACGTTCATTAAGCATTTTACGGCGCACACGCGAGCGTTACATATCTCTCGCGTATTCAAGAACAAACGTACACGTGAGCCGAGCGGGGAAAAAACGAGAACGTGGAATTAGAATTTCCCACCGCGCGTACTCCGACCCTTTCATTTTCTTCTCCCGTCCTTTTTGCTCCGCTGTAACGTTATTATCATCTTTCACGATGCCGCAACTGGCTTTTTCTCTTCCACTATCCACGGCGATGTATCACGTGTAACGCTTGGAAGCGAAAAACGTATTCTCTTCCCCGGTGTACAATGCGCGATGAGTTTGTTATTTCGTGAACGCATCGTTGGGCCTCGGATAGAGGAACACCTTCAGCTATCGCATAAACGCAGTCTTTTTTATGAAACGTATCGATGAACACGTGTCGTTAAACGCTACAGCTCGTTGTCTAGACAGGTGTTTCGAGGGGAAAAAATTAATTAAATCAAGAGACGGCGTTCTCATTGCCGCGCTGTAACGAACTCAGACGGTGGACGGCGAACGAAATTGAACATTCAGGAACCGATCGTTAACGTTGATGGTCGTCAAATCGAATTATCTTGTTTCCGCTACCGCCCTGTCGTCAAATTTATCGGATCGTAATTCAAGGTTACGTGGATCTTATCGCTACGGAGATAGGATTCACAGAATTAGTAGAAAGCCATCTTTTATGCGGACATTGTGGATCTCTGAATCGATATAACGAAATAACTCCAAAGATACTCAAACTTCTGGAATACAGTACTGGCAAATTCCAAGCATACTGTAATCGCGATCAGGATGAACAAAGTAAAAAGAAACTCGAAGCCAACGCCTTAACTAAAATTTCACTCTCTTTCGTCTTCAACGTCCGACGCTACACTACTTCGCCCGTTCGCCATTTGTTTCTCATTCACGCGAGGCTCGTCGAACGCGTCGCTTACCTACTCCCTTACAATATCTAATCCACAAAGCAAACATCCCACAAAATTGCGAACATTCAAGCGAATCCTCGATCCGAGTATACGTCGAGAAAATTTCGAAATCTCCAAACACGTGCAGTCTGGAGGCCAGAGGAGCTGGAGAAGACCTGAGAATTTAAATAAATCCAAAGATCAACGTCCGGACCCTTCTCCGCCCGGTTCCTCCGCGTATCCCCGCGACGGTGTCTTATTTGGGGAAGCGAGAAAGTGTTCGACTGTGCGAGGAGGGTTGAACGAAGAAGAAGCCGAGTCAAGGGTAACGGCAGGGTGTAGCTGTCGCCATGGGACGTCTGTTTGATCTGCGGAACACACTTGTACACAGACGCGGGTCCGTCGTCCCTTGACGAGGACGCGGAAAACAAGTTTATGACGCGGAATGGGAATTGGTGCGTCGTAAAGGTTGCCACGGCACGCACTCGCGAGCTATCGAAATGATCACCGAGTCCGTTTTGATGGCGAGAGGAGGTTCGTATCCTCGCCGTCGAGTATGCATTCGAAATTGCGGAGCGCGCGATGGTTTCATGGTTTTAACTTCGTCAAACGATTCGGGGCTGTTTGCGTTATATCGTCGGTTTACGCTTCGCCGGTTACCGGGCGTTTGAAGTTTTATTATTTACGCTGGCTACGGGAGAACTGGATTTTAAAGATATTTTTATTCCAAGGGACAAGAAAAGAACCGTTTCCCGTGTACCTCTCCGCCCGTTTACCTCGTACTCGAGGCGTACCGTTAATTTTAATGGCTTTTAAGAGCTTACTATAATATCAGTACGAAGATGCAGGGGGAGGAATATCTCCTTACGTTATCCCGGGGAAACAGTAACGATAACGATTAGGAACTCGATATTAAAATGGCTCGTAACGTTCGCGACGCGTACGCGATGCGAACGCTTCGCTGCGTCCTCTCGAAAACTTGCTGCGTTCCCCTAATTGCGTTAACGCATCGCCCCTGGCGTAGTCTGGCGTTTACGATCACCATAAACGAAACGCGGCGCGGCGCGTAATAGATGCAACAGCCGTAAGTTCGTCCAACGCGAACACACGAATTACGATTCGAGCCTCGTGTGCTCGAGGAGCACGATAATCCCGCCTTAATAAGACTGTTCCTCGCGACGCCTTGTCCGGGGTGGCTACGAAGCCGCGAACGATAACGACGCGGGATTATAAGAGCGCAGAACGAGCGGATGTCGTCGACAGGAGGGGTTGTTAGGGGGCAAGAAAGTTTGCGAGCGTTTCGCGCGCTTCCTCGCTCCACTTCTCGGCTCGAACTTGAAACAGAAGGCGGTTCGAAACGAGAACCGATCGTTTGTCCCTTCTGACGGATCGTGGAGGGTCAAAGTCTAGTTCTATTGGGGTGGGCAGGATGAAGGGTGGTAAAATGGCGGCTGATAACCGAGGCATTAGAATCCAGCTGAAAACTAAATCGCACGCTAATGGAATTGACTATTATAAGTTTGTGTGCGGAGGCTTTGAGCGTGCCGATCCGCTAAGAGAGTTGAAACCGGTTGCTTTTGGTAATGGATATCTCCCCCTCTGACCAAATATCCTCCGTCGATGCTTCTGATTGCCTTGCCCTTCTGCCAGTAGTTAATTAAGGGGATCTTTTAAGGGTCGACCGAACGATTTTCGTGTTTGGTGGTTGGCAATCCCATTGTGCATCCGGAAACGATCCTTGCTTGATCGTGGTAAGAGATTTCCGTTGTACGAAGAGCGTGGAATTTCTTCTGTTTGCGACGATCGAACATTTCATTCTCCCTGCTGTCAAAGTGCGTGAAAATCTTGAAAACTCTAAAAATCGACAAATTTTTTATCGCGATAATCGTCCATATTTTTCGATATCTTTAAAAAGTTTCGATATCTTGTGCATACATAGAGTATAAAGCCGTCGTTGAGAGTATCATACGATCCAGTAATCCGATCGGATATAGTTTTAATACCGCTGACAAATCACGTCCCATGCGTTATTCCTGTTCACATTGCTTACACGCGGATGATAAATGCAGATTCCCCTTTCTCGAAGCCGCAATCGGGTGGCCTCTCCTCGTCCCACGGCCCCTGGAAGCCCTTGGTTGCCATCCAGCCCGAGGCAATCGCTGAAGCAATCTCGACTTCTTATTGATTGCAGCTCAGGCAACTCGTGCGTGTAAGGGGCTCAGCCAGTCGAACGGTATCCACGGGATTTTAAAATCGTTTCCCTGGATTGAACAAGGGGACGCGACGGAAATCATCCCGCTCGTGAATTGTCTCGATCTATGCGCGCCCCTCGCTACCTCCACCCCCGTCGCTCGCATCCTGTCGCGAATTAGAAAATCAGCCAGGTTTAATCCTTTCTTGAAAATTATCGATTTGCCGTGCGAACGTCGAGGAAATCCCTATTCACGGAACGTAATCTTGTCGGATCAGTTATTTTTGGATTTTATTTATTCGTAGATTCGAATTTAAAAAGGAGAATGTATAGAACCTTCGCTGTGGAATTATAAACGAAGGATTTTCAAAATTTCTTCCCATAGCTCCCTGAAATATTATGCTTCGATTTCTATGCTATGCTATACTGCTTTGATTGTTTGTCGAACTTGATTATATACACTTTAGTGTTACACAGAGAATCGACTGTTTAAGTTATCGCGTTTCGTGAGATATTTTTCTTTTAGGAATCTTGGGCGTCCGTACGCGTGGAACGAACCTTGGACGGTCGAGGTGCACCCCCTCGATTGGGTGCGCGCTTGGGGTCCAGAGATTCGCTTCCATAAATATTAAAGTCAATATTTCTCGACGACGTTCGACGTATCTCTCGAATGCCCGCGGTTCCCAGAGTCAGTCGCTCGTGGAAAATCGCGTTTTCCTTCCGTCGTTTCAAAAAATGTCGCCGAGCACATTTTTCGAAATTCGTTACACATCGTGGGAGAAAAATTCACCGCTTTCCTAACCGACGTTCATGCGCGTATCTCGTATCGATTCGTAACATTAGCGCGCGAAATTCCATTTAAAAATGGCACGATGTTTTATACGAGCAATAAATAGAAAAGAGTCGCACTTCGGCAGTTTTTTCAGGGTAAAGAACGGGGGAAGAAATTCAGCGATTAACAGTTGAGAAAGCTCTCCCGCGGGACCGTTTCTCGCTGTACATTTCCAGGGGAAACACGTGCGAAGTGTCCGCGGATGCAGAGTGGCTCGAATGGACGAGGGAAAGTTTCAAGTCGGACCGAATTGTGGCCGCGATAAAATTACATTATGCTCGACGATTCTTACGCCGGTTGCCCGAGGGAAGCTGCCGCGACACACTCGCGACAATTTCCTCGAAACGAAATTACGGACCACCGCGACCGTGCGAGCCGCGCTCTACCAGTTTTACACGGTTGCGGCCATTTATCATTAGCCGGCCAAGGTTTCCCGGAATTAAAATCTTTGTAAAAGCGGGGAACAAGAAGGCGAGAGAGGAAGGGAGAAACGAAGGGTGGCGAGGGTGAGAGAGGCGAGGATTGCAGCGAGACGTTTTCGTCGCGACCCAACCCCATCCCGCGCCTGAAAGATTAAACAACCTGTTGTTAATTAAGGTTCTTGGGAAATTTGCAGCTGAACGGTTCTCGCGAGTAATTCGGGGGAAATTAGTAACCCGTCGTTGATTAAATCAAGTTAGACACTTGCTGATTTATGGACGCCCGCTCTTGCAACCTGAAATGAAACGCGAAACGGACGCAGCGTTTTCAAAAACAGCTGCGATCACCAACGAATTGTACTCGTCGCGATTTAGCGGACCATTTGTCTCTTGAAATTTCATACGATACATTTTCAGGAAAGGTTTCTCGTTGCTGTATACATTCCATCCTTCCCCTAGCGTAATTGTTGTAAATAACTTTGTTTTTTAGTGGTCCAAAAAGGTCTAGCGAATCTAGTTGAGCCATCTGTACAGCAATTAAGGAAAATAAATTAGACTATCTCAGCCAGAGTTTTTCCCAAGAATACTAAGCTTTGCTTAAAAAAGTGGAAAACGCGCTGCTGGAGAATTCAGCCGTTTTATACGATTCGAAAGAACTGAAAAATTAACAAATGAACATTGTTAGTTGAAGTGAACAATTGGGACGTTTGAAAATGTTGTAGCTAGCAGCATTTAACACGAAACACTTGTACCGTCCGGGTATCTAACGTTAATTGTTCGTTACATAGAATAACACGAAATGACGAGGACACTCCGACAATTCCCTAGTCAAAATCGGCCAGTCCTGTTGTTGCATCGCGCTCGTATCAAACTACCGCTATTTATGTTAACTCTGCACTCGTGCTAGTTAAATTAGGTGACGTTCCCCGACCGCTTTTCGCGACGCGCCATTATTCCACGAGAGACAATTTGAACCTAATTCGTCTAAAATTGATTCCGCCTGTCCCATGGGAATACTACTTTAATATTTACCTGGCACCTCGACGCTCGAATAAGATACGTTTCTAGTCGAAGAAATATTAATTCTGATCGTAATCCAAACGACTGACATTTGCAAATGTTACGACGAGCAAAAACGATCCAACATTTCCAGCTGTACAGTCAGAGAATTGTTTGAAACGTTTCGATTCAAGGCGTTTAACGCGCATAATTTAACGCGAGCACGTTTCGCCAGTCAGACGCTGGGAATGTAAACGTGTTCGAATACTTTCGCGGGTGGTTTCGGTCGTAGATTCGCAAGGTATCTCGCGAGATAACTAGATCGCTTAGCTCGACAACCGGGGGTTATTTCTTCGGTTACGTACGGCTCGTTAAGCGTTCGTTAAATGTTCACGCTGCGCCGATCCGAGGGTGTGCGCCCCGTTTTTCGTTACCTTTTCACCGGGCCGCAAGCTTATTTAAGCGCCGCCACGAGAACTTGTATAATAACCAAGGCAAAGTACCATACACCGCTCCGTAAGTGGCTTTTACCAAGGATTATCTTGCTTCACCTGGATTCAGCCAGGTCGCTGCTTAGACGCGACACAGGATAGCGTGTTTCATCCCCTGCTCGAACTCTCTCTTCACCCTCCTCCTATTTATTCGTAACAATTTCGTCGATACACTCAGCGATACGTTATCCCTCCCGCAACTTCGTTCTTTCGTCGTTTACATTTACATACCCTCCATCTTGACTTAATAATCCTCTCAGAGTGAAGCAAAAGTTGCCACACCTTTGAGCGTCCACGTTCGCGTGTGTACATCTCGCTTTAAACGAAACGAAGAGATCCACTTGGTATTCCTTGACGCAGCCCGTGTAAAGTCCTTTTCTCACCTGGCAAACGAGGCGACGAGCAACCGCCTCTACCCTCGTCCCACAGAGACAGCTAAATATTTTTTACGCCGTTCGTGCCCCGCGCGCGCGCACCCCCGCTCGTCGTCTTCTTACGCCGTTGAAAAGGTTACGGTTTTGCACGGTGGGTCGAATCAACGGGTCATTTACAAGGGAAACGTGTCGGAGTGGCTGGGAACAAAGAGCTGATTATGAGATCAAAGGCGCAGGAAGGAAGAAAGGGGTAGGTAGCGCGGTGGTTCTAACCCCCGTGAAAAGGCGCGGCTCCTCCCGTCTCGTCGACGCCGATAGCTCACGGCGTGTTGTACATTTTTCAACGAGCCCAAGTTTCGGTTGCGCAGCCACATCCCCGTTTTTCCGTGCGCCGCGCGCGGAAATTAACCAGCCACCCCTTTGTGCCTCGTTCCGCGGCTGCAGCCACCCCCTTCGCGACCGCGCGTGCCGCGCGTTGTGATTAAAGGAAGCCGGATCTCGCGGCGCTCCTTCGTCCCGACGAGTTTCTTCTGTTACTCTTTATTCCTCGATCCGCAAATTATGGCCCGCTGAATGGAAATCAGAGCCAGCGGCCGCCTGCCGTCGCTCGTTTCCGCTGGAAAATTCGCTGATGAGGAGGGAATAAGTCTCGACGGTACTTCCTACGGTCGGGGAAAATGAACCAGAGATACTTCGGAGAAACGTAGCCGGATCTCGCGGCTAATAAAGTTTTTATTGTACCGTAGTTTCTTTTCTTTTGTTTTTGCTTTTTTATATTTAATTGGGACAAGTGGATTCGTAAGTTTCATGGATTATTGAGATGCAGATCGAGGATTGGTTTAGCGTTCCTCTTCGAATTGAACGATTACCTTTAAGGAAGTAATTTCATGGGGAAATTCAGCGCGCAGTCCATTAGAACAGAATCCGCTGACTGTTATAGGTTGTATTAAATTGAATCGATTTTAGTATTTCGGCAAATTATAATTCATACATTATGCGAAGCTAAATCTGTAGTAGTTCCGTGCCTTTATCCACTCAATCAAAATTTCGCCAGTGTAATTCCAGCGATAATTAACTCAGGATACACTATATTTAACGGCTAATCAAATTACACGGTTCAACTGCTACTCCTTCCACAAGACATAATCAGTTAACAGTAATACTGGAAATAAATTCAATATCTGAAACGCTCCTTAATTTAATAGTACGAAACCTGTTATCAAGTTCTACAATTCAACCTATATACGTATCGGTAGATACCTTGTCCGTTTCAAAATTGTTGAAATCCTTCCATAAGAATGTTACAATTATTTTCATTAATCCTCGTTCCATTAAAAGTCGAACAACCCTCCAAGCAAGTAGAACAGAAATGAGATAAACCGTTAGCCACAAATTATTTAAAAATTAATAACAACATCTGGAATTGTAAACGCAAATGACAGCTATAGACGTCCATCAATTTGTAGAAAAGTTTCTTAAAAAAAAATATAACAATTTCACTCCATAAGCTTTAAATGTCTATTGAACTCTCCACCAATGCACTAATTAAAAAAAAATTTACCTCCGTCATCCGTGATCGAATTCAGGATGAATCTGAACGCGTTAAATTACGCGACTGGCAACAGTCAGCGTGCAGAACGGTTCTTAGCGTGTCATAATCGAACGCGCGAAGGGTGACGGTGCCCAAAGTGTCGCGATTCCGGTGGTTGCCGATGGAATCCCGTCCGCGCGTACACGCGCGCCACATATTCCGTGGAAACCGTCAGGAAGCCTCTCAACAATTTTCCCCGCGGCGGTCCCGGGCTTCTCGTCGATTGTTGCGGCAAGTTTCCTTACGGTGTTTCCGCGCGAACGATTGCACACTCACGGCGGCGACGATTGCGCGCCGCGGATTCGGAAAACGTCACGCAATTGTGACGCTGGAACGGAACCAGTCGAAGCCACCGCGAGATGCGTGGGAGGCGGCTCTCCCCGCGGGGAATCCATTGAACAGATTTTAGATTTGTGGCCCTCGAGGAATGTAACGAAACGGTGTGTAGACACTTTGCCAAGCCGATCGCGTTCGACGATTGCGAGAGGAATCGCTGTTTCCGTCGAACAAAATTGCACTTTACCAAATAGTTACATCCTGTTCTGTTCTCTTTTGCTGTTTTTTTTTTTATTTACGTAGTTAGAAATTAGCATTATATTTTCTCATATTTTGGTAAGCTTCGCATCGAGAGAGAATTCGATTGTATTCGACATCAAAAGGACACTATTCAAAAACCATATGTTTTCGTCCCCAACCGATTTTGTTTAAACTTTGCATATTTATAGATCTATATGTGTCTCATCAATTGCCAGAGTCTCTATTTGTCGGGCCATTTTTTTTTGCTCTAATTTCTATACTAAAAGATGCGCCAGGAAACGGTCTTTAAAATGCCGTTGGAATTTTTGATCTAGCTGGACGGGAAGGTACTTCTTTTTTAGTTTGAAATTTCAAAAACACCTCGATGGGGGGTATTGGATGATTTTCGGAAAAATTTAGGGTAATTATTTTCTCTAATTTCTATCCTAAAAGGTGCGCCAGGGAACGCTCTTTAAAATGATAGAGACTCTAGATAGTGTGATAGAGACTCTGGCCGTTGATGAGACACATATAGATCTACAAATATGCAAAGTTTAAACAAAATCGGTTGGGGGCGAAAACATATGGTTTTTAAATAGGGTCCTTATACGTGATACTATCTCGTACCTGAAATTTTTATGCAATTTTTGGTTTAACGGTTTAAACTTCCATGCTTTTTATTTCCCTGTTTTATACGCACGCTCTCGTTCTCTCCACTTACAATAAAAATCGTATAGACCGCTAGCCTCCCCGTTGAGAACAGGTATTCTCTGCGTCGAAACGAGATGCTCTCTAGTTTTCTCTCTCTCTCTCTCTCTCTGCAGTCAGAATGTTCAGGCACACGGTAGCCACTGTAAAATTCCCTCGTTCTCTATAAAAATTGCCTTCTAACGGGGCTGGTTCTGAAAAACACGAGCACACGCTCCACTACCTGGGGGACTCGGTTTTTCTCTCCACCCCCCCAAGCCCTGGTATTGCCCTCCCGTCGACCTATCGTCTGCCGCCCCCAGAACGGTGGATCGTCGATACGTATGTTCCTACTGTTCCTCTGTTTCGCAAATATGACCCTCCTTTTCGTGCTCCCGCTGATTTTACTTTATCGTCTTCCCATATATAATCTCCTTTCTTTATTCCTCGTTTTACCATCTCGCTAATCGATTGCAGGAATACTTGTTCGCTTTTTCCTGTGCCCCGCGCACTCTATAATGAGATTTAAAATTGGTCGAGCGTAAAAACGCCTACGTACGTTCGATCGTGTGAATAATCTAATTAAAAATAAATAGCAGTAAGAGGATAGAACGTAAAGTACGAGGTACGATTGCGCTTGGGAAAGAAGTACGCTTGATAAGCCGTTACGAGTGACTCCAGGACACACTTGTCATCTTTGTCAGAGTCTTCGCGATCGCATCGAAGCTTTCGAGCAACCGACAGAAGAAGCTCGGCACTTGATATCAGACAGTGTCGCGGGGGCGGGCAGAAAAAACAAGATTGAATAGCTGTCGATGGAACTTTTCTTCTGGCCCCGTTACACGTACACGCGGGCCGCGTATCTCGCAGCGGCGATTCGATGATGAACGACTCGGCTCTGTCAGCGTCGCGTTAGACAATGCAAAAACCTGGGGACCGCAAGGATCAATTGCCCTGTCGTAATGGCAATAGGCGGTCCGTTCTTCCAGCGAGCTCGACGACGTTCGAGAATTACATCGCCCGGCTCTATCGAACCACGACCTAGCTAAGTGGAGCGGAAAGACTTTGGTGGATATCGTCGAAAGGCGACGTCGATTTCACGTTGATTGAAAAGTGAGTGGATGGCGTTATCGTGAAAGAAGTGATTCTGGTCAGAAACACAGTTACACTCTACTCTGCACGATATAATTCCCCGAGTGAATTTCATTAATCAAGGACAATATTACTTGTAGCTAACTAAACACTTCGTCACACGTGCATTAATTCTAACTAAGGTTGCACGTTAACCCACAAAACAGAATGGCTACCCAACAACTCCAACCCCGTGTGTGCAGCGCGAGAACTTTCGAGTGTTCGACCTCCATAATCCAACCCCGCCGCACAGACGCGCGCGTATTGGCAACTATTTTAAACTGCCTGTTAATTAATCGAAAGTTAACAATCGTTCGATCGAGTTCGCGAGGGTCGATCCAATCGCGAGGAGCTCGTCAGCTAGATGTTTCTGAAAGCGGGAGGAGGGAGAAAAAAAAAGGAACGGAGACCAGGGAAACGATGGGGCCAAGCCGGGCGAGAGAACAAACAGTTAACCTATTTAACGAGCGGCGCAACAATAAATAGCGGCTGCTCGAACGGGAGAACGCAAATACAGCCGGAAAATTGAAGGCAAATACATTTTTAACTCGGCTTGCAACTTTCGTTACGGTTCGCGGCAAGGTGTTTCCACATTTTTTTTCCTTTTTCTCGCGATTGCACCCCGAAGAGCTATAAGGGGTCACGCCGTCTTCATCCCCCTCTTTCATCCGCCGCGGATAGAAGAGGAGGAATAAAATTCAACCAGCGCGATGATCGACCCTCGAAATATTGTTAACACGTCCGCTGCGCATTGCACCGTTTCACAATTTCGTTCGGCTTAAATATTTACGGAACCCGCTGATTGGCGTTACCATTCGCTCCGTTTTCTTTTCGACAAACATACTGCGCACGTTGCCGCGATATATACGCGTCCGTAAATATTTCGCGTCCAAGTATCCTTCGACAGGTACCAGCAGCGAGTGTACTGAAAACTGCAGTCGCGCTTCGATCGTTGATCACCCAGGTGTACAGCCATTTAATCGTGAATATTCCTGAGGAACGCTCGACGAATGGCAGATTTAATCATTCAACGGCCTAAAGGGATGAAGGGGCGGAATATAGGGGAGCTTTCGGAGTCAATGACTCTCTGTAGTGTCTTCGATCTCCCTTGTGACTGGATTTCTGTCAGTCGGGATTACCCTTTTTGTCATTCCTGTCACGTGTGTCTTTCTTTCACCCGTACCACGTTCTCCGCCATCAACCCCTCCGTTCCTCTCGCGTTTTTCACTCGACAGAGATATTTAAAAAAGGGAGGAGAAGGCGATGGAAAGGTTCTCCTCTGGCGTTCGCGCAAACGTTCGATTGATTTCCAACCGTCTCGTTCCAATTCGTTCCGCGAAATAATTAAGCCTTCTCGTGGTCGACGAAAAGAGAATTGTCTCGTTTAAGTTAGCTACGAGAACAAAAAAGGTAACGTTTCTCGGTGTCTGCCATCGCGCGCGAGAAGGTAATTAATTTTTCCACTAAAATATGGACAGTCGACCGCCGACCGATTGTGGGGCGCGCGTGTACTACATTGGCAAGCAGATTCAACACCGGTAATGATCACGGTGGCAATTTAATAGCCGTGTAATTAACATGCGGAGCGCATTCAGAGTGCGTCCCACCGTTAATGAACGGAATTGAGGGGGATTAAACAAAATTCGAGCGAATTATTGCGTCTTTTGCGGGCGTCGATCGAGAACGCCATCGATCTCCTCGACGATGATGGTAAACCGTTTACGAGACGGTACAGAACCATGAAATCCATTCCTTGAAGAGGAGATCCGATTAAATGACGCGAAAGAATTGTTGCGAGCGAAATTGAAATCGGCAATAACTATTACCGTTGTACAGTCGAGGCTGCGATTAATTAAACACTTTACCCTTTCACACGCAAACGGCATTTCGATCGCAATCGCAGAAAATCGCCCCCAGTATTTTATCCAGGGAACGTAACCGCTCTCAGAGCGAATGGAAGAGGACAAACATTCGTCCTCGGTATCGTGACAGCCGGCCAGAATGGATTTTTACCTTTTACGCGCGCGAAAAAAAAGAGAGAAAGAAAAAAAATGAGAGAGAAACTGCGGAAAGCTCAGGCACAATATTTACGAAGACACTTCGGGCCTCGATTCGCGCGAATTTCGCATTCACGTTGAACTCTCCTAAAATATAACGATTTTCGGGGACAACGGCGGCAGAAAGGAATTCGCTTTCGGCGTTACGTCGATTGGGCGCATTTTTTCCGGTTTTTACGAGGGACACCGAAAGGCAGGTGCACCGTATATTTACGGGAATATTTTCGCTCGAGCTTCACGGAGTTTTGCCCTTCGCACCTCGGCCAGCTCGGAGCGTAACAATTTTTGAAGCGATAGCGAGCGGAAAAAATTGATTCTCCTCGTCGCGCGCCCACCGTTACGTCCCATTTCGAGCGCTCTCCGTCAAACGTTGAAAACGCGCTGCTTACTACCACCAAATCATTGCTCCCGGAAATAGAAAGTGCAATTTAATCGCGAGGAACCTTTCTAAAATTGACACACCGGTCCGTTACTATCTTCAGCCGTTCTACTTAGCCTCAGATTTTAAGTGACTCGACTCCGAATTTTCGATGGAGTGAAATTTCAAGAAAAAAATCCCCGCCAACGCGGACCGCTCTCCACTCTTTTCATCTCGTCGCTCATCAAAATGCAGCCTCGGGTACGAGCAAATCTCCATCCCGAGACAATTTTTAAATCTACGTCCAGAAAGACAGGGAAATCCATCGTGGAAGTCGCTCGCGATGCCTCGACGGGCCCTCTCTCTCTCTCTCTCTCTCTCTCTCTCTCTCTCTCTCTCTCTCTCTCACCCTCGCCTTTTCTCGTTCCCCCCGCCATCTCTCCCGCGGCGTTCTTCCCACGGTTCTTGTCAAGACGCCAGGGCTCAGGACGGAATATCATAAAAGCGCTATTAGCGAATCTGACGCGATCTGCTATGCAGATTAATCGTATTCCCTGACCCGGCTTGTACCAACCAAGCTGAAGAATATCGCCAGGGGATATTAGGTATGCACGGCGCGACGCTCTGACCATAAATCAATTTGTATCCTGGCCGTAATGTGTTCATAATTCATGCTTAGCCTAACACGGCTATACGTAAGCGGTGAAAAATTAACGCGTCGAAAATAACCGGCCGCTATCTCACCGCTGTTATCGATGGGCCTGGTTCCGGATTCCTCCCTCGTTTCGATGATATTCCAAGCGGTTCCCCTCTCTTCTTGCTCGTCGAGGTTTTCGTCGTGCGTGGACAAATTGCGTCGACTCTAGCTTTCCTCTTCACCTCTGCCACCGTGAAATTGTTCGCGATTCTCCTTGGCGTGGACTCGTCGCCTTTAACTTTGAGTTTCACGAAACTACGATCTCGTGCGTAGATATCGTTTATGCACAGCACAATTTCACGCACTTTATGTATTTGGATGCACTCGCGTCTCCCGTGAGATTAAAGAAAAGAAGATTTATTCTATTTATCTGAAACACGGTCCACGAACGTCTACGATCCACCTCTGTCGGATTCCTCCTCGAGACTGACCACTGTAAACGGTGAGCAACTACGTCTCGTTCGAAATATCGTTCTCGAACACTACAGAAGCCTGCTGTTAAGGACATAAACGTAAACAGTCGTCGGTCGCGTTCACCGCGATACTATAACATTAGCGATGTGATAACGATGTTCGCGGTGGTCGTTTTATGATTGAATTATGTAGGTATCGCCGGTAGAGCCTAGCAAATTTATACGTGTATATAATTTTACTAATGAAAGGGAGGTTGGAAATTGATACCGTTAGCTATTAACGGGAGTGACGCATTGGTTGCATTAAAAGCATCCAAATGGTCTGTGCGACTTTTGGAAAATTGATACGTCTGCACGGCGAAAGTATAGCTCGGTGAAATCATATATTTTTCCCAATTTACTTGGGGACAGGAGTTAAGTCATAAATTACTTCGTTGTTTAATATTAATGCACCGAACCCGTATAAATTTCCATTTTAATGCTTTTACAACGTTTGTAACGCACGCGTAACACAGTTTTATATTAATTATTGCATATCGAATATATCACAGCAAATATTTAAAGGGACGGTGATATATCGCCGCCTGTTTCCAAGATACTCGAACGCTGAATTATTAAAAAAACATCCTCCTCCGCGCGGAGGATTTTCGAAAATTGGAAACTTCCGAAACGGAAGTTCCGTTCGCGCGAAACACGATCGTTGTCCCCCCTCTCGCGAACCTTCGACTCGTCCTACGTCGATCCGTCCACCGAATTAACCCATCGCGGATCTGGGAAAATACAATTTATCATTTTCCAAGGCGATTGTTTCGATATCATCCGATTATTCAAATAGCCGACTCCAATCGGGTTCCTGGCGCTAGCCTTCGTCCGGATGTTAATCCCTGCTTTGCACGTGATTGGTTTTATCGCCCATCGACGGCGGAGCAGAGATGGCCGCGTCGAGCTTGCGCCCGTCCGATAGCCGGATGTAAGATGGAACCTCGTGTTACCACCCCTGTTATGAGAGCACACACCGGACGAGCTAGACCGGTCTGTTATTTCGATTCCTGCCGGCGGTTGGCACAGCCGAAATTAACAGCAAATCGTGACGGACATCTGTTACACGCTCGCTGCGAATAATCCTCTTCGAACGCGTTCGCGTGCTTCCACGAGCTTCCGAACGAGAGCTTGGCCAGTTTGCGTTTACCTGTTACGAATTATCTGGTGGACCAGCCTTCTCGCGATTATCTTTCACGCGAGATTCCAACTGTTCTGGTAACCAATTTTGTGGATGCTTATAGTGTTTCTGCTTTGTAACGTTACTGCTTAGAAAATAGACACTATGTTTTACTCGTGTCGATAATTCTTTCTTGCATGCTGATCAAGTACGTAACGTCCAACTCGGAATCGTTACTGTAAATGTATGATTTAATTCGACGTATATAACTAGCGCTAAACTCTGCGCTGTGTTTTGTGGATGTCGAATATAACCAGCACCAACCCTTCTGCTGAGTTTAGTGGATGTCAGCTAGAACCAGCGCTGGTCGTAAGAGAGTTAAAGTGTCACTTGGTGATTATTCAGAATGAAGATTGTAGAGAGTGACAAGGCTTCAGATAAGTCTTCTCGATAAGAAACTGTTAGAGGTGTCGAAGGAAGCAACGATTAACTGGTGGATAATATCGAGACACGGGGGTGCGTAACCGGCTCCTTTTCCCCGTGCGGACTCGGAGGGACGCCGGCTGGTCATCGTTCCGTGTCGATTGCACGGTAAATTTCGTTTCGGACGGGGGAGCGCCATTAATCTCCAGGCGCGACACCGATTCCCGTGGGCCGAAACGCCGTGTTCCCGCAGTGCACGGACGCGTCGTTTTCCGCGGTGACGCCTTTGTTTTCGCCTGGACTCGCTCGTTTCCGCGAATTCGAAGAAACGCGACAGTTCCGCGTGTCCGCTTCCTCCGGCTTGTACGACGAATGCCGCGGAAATTGTCGCGATCTTTCTTCGTCTACCCTCTCTGGTTAACCATCGACAAACTTTTTGCGAAACTAGAACCATTTTTCCTACGTCTCCTCCATCAGTCGACTGTCCTTAGAATCGCGAGTGCGATTATTACATTCTCCGTCGCGAAAGAACTGAGCTCGCCTGGGTACACGTAGTCGACGGGGTTGAAGGTTTCATTAGGTTCGCAGAAGGCTCTTTAACACCCATTGTTTAAGTGGACGGAAAAAGGAGGTCGTAGCGTCGACTGTTTTTGTATAATTAACTCTTTCGTCGAGTGGTACTGGAAAGAAGTTCGGGCACGCTGTTAAACATAAAAGTGTATGCCTACCCTTCTGGATTACCCGCTAAATGTTTGCTGGACAATTAAAAGTCGCGGTGCTGTTCAAACGATACCGATCCTCACATCGTCTTAACATATCTCCTCGTTCTATTTTATTATATTAGTCTCAAACTGTTAAAACGCAGTCGATACGAAATTCGACTGGGCAATGGAAGAAATATGCAGAGTTAAACGCACGATTCTACAATAACACGTGTAGAGAGGCTTCCCTGTACACAACCGGTGTCGTACGTACGCGCCATACATTTGCGACAGGCAACATTAGCTTATCTTCCCGTTGGACTCGTCGCGTACGTCCTCCCAGCAGCCATTCGACACGGTTTATCGTCCGGTACGTGGGAAGAAGCTGTGCTCCCGTCGAAAATAGCGGCGAGCACGATGCGGGAGGGGTGCAACCGCCGCGATGCGACGCGGCAACAACGACGCCGTTCGAAGCGTCGCGGAGTGTCACACGAACCGTGGCGAATTCGTCCGGGTGGCATAAACTCGCAATCAATGCGGCCGAAGACGTTCGTATGCAAACACCAAAGTCCCCGGTAAGCCGGCTACTCTCCACGATTCGAGCGTTCGGGCGTGTTCATGGCAGGAACGACGACGACGACGACGACGACGACGACGACGACGACGAGGACGAAGACGACGACGACTACGAGCGACGACCATCCGCGCGCGTGAGTTCGACTTGCTGAATAAGCAAATATTTGCATCGCGGCGCACACACGGATCGCCTTCGTTGCGAGTGCATAGAGAAAGAGAGAGAGAGATAGATAGAGAAATAGAGAGAGAGAGAGAGAGAGAGAAAGGGAGCGAGTTTACTTTCCAGATTCGCGTGTACACGCGCGCAGACAGCTTACCCCCGGGGGGTAAATCGGATTATAAACGGATGCATGGTCCGGCGAGCCGATTGCCACAACCTCTTCTGCCCAGTCCCTTCTACGCGCTCTATAAAGCGGAGAGAGAGCAGACGGTAGTCCCGTGTCTATCAATTAAGACCCGATCCGCTGGCCGGTTCCGTGGCTTGGTTAATTTTCTGCAATTATTCCTTCGCTTTACCCGTGGCCTCATCCATATTTATCTGTTTATAGTCGTTCGGAGCCGCCACGGCGTGGAGAATGTAATTTGTCGGACGGGGATCGATCCTGACGAGCCGATGGGTGAAATTGGTATCGGCGGACCGATGGGCGAAAAGAGGGTGACTACGCGAGCTGAACGAGTCGTATCCCTCTGCCATCGTTTAAAACGATCGTTTTATACGAATCGATTGTTCCGTGAAAGTTCGACGAACGCGATTCGAATTCGCTGCGCGTAGAATTCGCCGCGATGTAATCGTCGCGGTTCCTCGAGGTTCCAACCTTCCAACGACGCGTCGCATCGAGACGCAGCTTCTCCAGGAACGAGCTACGACGCGTCCATAAGCATAATGAAATTCGCACGCCAGTCATCCATCAATTTCAGCCTGGCCAGCCGTCAGAACGTCGAAGACGCGCGGATAACACCGGAAGCGGAGGCGTCGCGGCGTTGTCGCACGCGCGCGCGAAAGATTCCCGTCGTTTAGCGGCGCCGACAAGCGCCGATCAAATATTGACTGCCGCCGTATAACGTTTCCCTCCGCGATAGATCGGTTCGTTTCGTTAATCCCGCGGAAAAAAATCTTCGTCAACGCGCGGAGGCGTGGGTACGCGCGATCGATCGATCGTCGGTACCCACTTGGCGAACGGTGTCTGCACGCGCGTCGATCGATCCCCTCCGACAGTGACGTTCGGCTTTTCCGCGCTGACGAGTCGAGAGTACATCGAGCAATTACTGTAACGACTTTCTCATTGATCGAGCAAAGGGTGGAGATGTTTAACAAGCGTGGGGGCAGGAAGGGCGCAGTCGCTTCCGTCGTTCCTCGTGCAGAGAAGAGTTCGAATGAAAGACTGTGCCATTGGGTTTAAAGTTCCCTTTATCGTTAGAAAATTCAGAAACTAATATTTCCAATCGCGCATATAATTGTCTCAATTAGAGGGTGACAAGCTGAAAGGTTTCTACGCGAGCACTGCACTCAGACATACTTTTGGTTAACAATTTCATTGGACATTTAGAAAACTTTTTCAACAGGAATCCCCGGATAATTTCGAACGGAAATAAAGTATCCGCTCCGATGTTGTATAACAGTTTATGTCGAGACGCGAAAGGATCGAAATAGAGAAAAATTCGAGATAAAATGCGAGTATCGCTAGCTGCCGCGCCACGTTCCTACACACGAGTCACGTTTCTATTTCCCGGGCGTTGTTTTTGTCCAGACGCTGAATATCGCAAAACAGTCGACTTCCGCGAGAAGTAAAGTACGTGGCACCGAGAAAGGTTTGCGGTCTCGCGTGGTGACCGAATTGTAACCGGGAACTTTCTCGACAAGAGCGATCTCAGAAATAAGAAACAATCGTGCTTGTTAAGTGTATCCCCAGCCTTCGAGAAGGAACCGCCCTTACATCTTTAAACGCGACGATATCGTTTCAAGGATACGAGAGTAATTCCAAAGCCCCCTGAGAGGAATATCATCGAAATCGTGATACCCATCTTCGTGAAACTTTCAATTCTTCGCGAGATACAAACTCGCTTGGAATAGTTCTATGAATGAATTAATCCTAACGCGAAGGGATCGAAGAAATTGGTAAAATTCGTTTCGTTCGATTCCACGCCAACCATTGCGATACTTCTATCTGTACTGACATCAATATCGACTGTTGACTCGACAAGCTTGTTTTCGAAAAGTGGTACGAACGCACGCAGAGAGAAAGCGTCGTAAACCAGAGCACGAGTCCGTCGTTTAACCAAGTGGCGCTTAAGGATTCGTTGCTTTACGTCCGCGGTGGATCCGTTCGCAATAGAATCCCGTGCGATCCGCGGGTATAGAGTGTAACCGGGTAATAAGTCGTAAAAATTCGAAGCGTAACGGTGGTATGCAAACGCGTGAAAAAATTACGACGCGGCGTAAACTGTCGCGATAACAAGTTGAGGGTGGTTGTTCGGTTCGAGGGACGCTGGCGGACGAATAGAGAGCATCGTCTTCTCGGACGGATGAGCGCTCTCGATCTTTAAAGCTCGTTGAAGGAAAAGCATCGCTTCCGCGGTTGAACGTTGAACGTCTCGCGTCCGCGTAAACTCGACGGCGTGCCCAGAGGATCGCGCTTCGCGGCTGCCCGGATTGTTGTTTCGATCGTGCTTTTGACGAGCGATGCGTTCGTTTGTTTTATGCCGTTCCTCCTTTCTTACTCGGTTTATAGGCGACTCGGTTATATTTCGACGTTTCCGCGTTTCGCGCTCCCCCGAGGTTTTATATTAATCCTCGCGGTGTAACCGATGTTTTCGTTCGAACCACCCTGCGCGTCGACAGAGGAGAGCGATAATATGTAAAAGTATTTACACATATACAGCAACGATCCAACGACAAAATTCTAAACTTAACTTAACTTAAACTATAGCTTAACCAATTACACAAATCGCAATCCAATTGAAAGTTTCAAAGTCCTGAAAGGAAGTTGGAAAATTTCGACTAAATTGCAGATGACTTAAATCTACGCGCGTAGTCCTTAGCTTGGTACCGTTTTCGAGTGAGCAATCTCTCGAAAACGTTACCAAGGGCCCAGGTCCACCACGTGGAGGTGACTACGCAGGGACCCATCTCTAGAACCCTAATCCACCTCCACCTACATATAAATTATCAATTTTTCCATCTAGATTTAACGTCCGACACACTGTGTCAAGCTCGAAAGATTAAAAGAAGAATGATTCTCAAAATGATCGACAAAGTGTCGATAAACCGTACGTTCCTCTCGACCGGACACCAACCCTCGAACACGCTCGATTCTTGAACGCTCGGCAAAATCGCCAAGAGGCGCGATCGTCTCATTTTTACGTGTCTAATCTTGGCCAACGTCCTCGCAGGGGGCCAGACACGTCCCACGGCGAGCGCGTTATTCTTCCGCGGCATTTCTCGCCTCCGACACGCGCGTACCCCGCTTTATGAAACATCCTGTGTACGCTCGCGTACACGCCACGCCCGCTCACGTGCGCGCGCGGATATAGCAGCGGAGAACGCCGCGTCGGGGACAAAGAACCCCGGCTATTTTCCATGCGAGGCAGGTAAGAGGGTCGAGGAGGAGACGGTTAACCCCTGGATCCAGTATAAAAGACCCCGCGACGGTATGCGCATCCTTCCTGCAGCCGTGTGTGCACGGAAACACGGACGGCGCGGACGGGGTGAGCCAGGATCGCGCGACACCCCCGGTTACCAGGGTGGGTAGCGTACGTGTGAGGGTCTCGCCGGTTATATACGGTCCCAGGGTCAAAGGTGAACCACTGGCCAGTTAGATATATTGCGCGGGTGTTGAGTTTCAACGGCGTCGTTCAGATAACGGTAATCTCAGAGGCCTCCGGCGGCGGAGCACGTCCATGCCGCATCCGGAGGAATTGAAAGACCCTTACCCAACGGGAGAAATCGTCGCGGAGAAGCTGCCGGACCGTGCTCGGTGGATATACCCTTTCCTTTTGATCACTTTCATCTTTCTTCTTTCCGTGCAGTGCTCCCTCTCATTGCTCGGTGCCGCTTCCTCGCTTCGTTTCCAAGTGGGTCCACTGTCCTCTGGGACGTCGTTTGTTGTTCAGCAGGGCTGAAAAATGGATTCAGATGAAATATCGCGAGCGTTAACTAAGATATTATCAGCCGAAATTGGATGCGTTTACTATCCAGTTATGGTAACCTGCGCCAAGCCAATCGAACGGATCGCGTATTTCGGATTAATCTGATAACTCCAAGGTCTTTTTCACGCTCGCAAATTCGTGGGCCCTACCCACGCGATATCGTATTATGGTTTCACCGCGACGCTTTTAACCGTCGCGTCGATTTGAATGTTATCCGATTTATCTGGATTCCACAGCTTTGACACCGTTGTTTTATTCCGCTGGAAAAAAAAAAGGGAGCTGGATCACCCGTAACTGGCCGCACCCCATCGAACGTCCAACCGGCGTACATGATAAAATAAATTTCCTTTTTTTTTTTTTGTTCCTGGCCAAACCTCCAATGGACAAACAGCGCGACCATTTCAAAAATAAACTCGAGGATATTCCCCGCGGAACACCGGGTGTCGCCGTATTCGAATTTCGAGTTCGCAAAAGAGTGGCGCCGCAGCGTTCAAATTTTCCATTCCCGTCGAAATTCCGATATCTGGCCGCGGATCGAGTCGACTCGATATTTTATTCGATATTTTATCCGAAATTTCGTTGTAACTCCGCGCACGGTATGTCGCGTAACTCCGCTTAGTCGCGAAAGACTCGAAGATCGACTTGAAAATCTTCGAACCCAACGGCCACCGAAATGGCCCAGCCGCGGTTCAACGATTACGCCGGACGATAACGATAATCTCGAACCCCGAAACCTAATCCTAATAACTTCAAGTTTTAACGAGCGGATAGACCACGAAGTGGCGAGCCGGTAACAACGATAGCAGGGAGCAATTAACCGGTACAAGTTTGATAAAACGACGAGAAAGATAGGAAGAAGGGCGAAGAGGAAGCATTACGAACCACTCGACGAGGCAAACTGACAATCGCGAGGAAGAGAGAGGGGGGTGGCAGGCTTCAGACCTGTCAAAAACCACGTCACGTATCCTCGTTTTGAAACAATGACTTTCCAACGTCTCCCAGTCGCTGGGGAAAGGATCAGATATCGTCAGTATGTGACGTGTGCGGGTGTGGAGGGGGATGTATTTATTTGGCAAGCTCGCGGGCAGCCCTTAAGGGTTGCTTTTATTGCCAACCGCTCTCCCGTTTTATTTCTCCTACGTGCCGCGAAACCGGGCTCCGGATAGGGTCTTGAAAGAAGAAAGAGGCATTTCCCTCGGACTCCATCTTTGCCCGGCTCGGATAGGTAGTAAAACCGTAGTGAGATATCGTGTTCGCGATCGGCGTGTTCGTCGCCGGATAAAGTCCGGGTTGTCGATACATTTATTACTCCGTGGACGTATCCGCGACGGCGTAAATAAAATCTGAAGCGTCGTGCAATCTCGAGTCCTTCTTATTCGTGCATTACTTCGATACATCTCGTTTTCGAAAGATTACAGCGGACGTGCTTGTCGGTAGACGCACCGCGAGGATCCTAACCTCTTTAAGGGGCTCGAGCGAAGCTGTGCGCAGAGATTTCCTCGCAAACTCGTAGATTTCGAGTCGAGGCGGTGAGTTAAGTTGGAAAACTCGACGAACAATTATTTTTCGATGTCCTCAAGTTTCGTGGGACGAACAGCTCACGCATGCTTTCGCTGGGTGTTTCACTCCTACAAGGAGAAGAGGTTTGGGTCCTCGCACGATACATCGCGATCTCGATACGAGATCGTACGATACCCGCCTCGAATACCAATGTTCAAATATTAATTCGAGTAACTCGAGCACCAGCGACGCGAAGGACGCCGAGGTTACGATCCTCGGCCACTCGAAATTCGAGCGAGTACCGCGTGTATCGAAATCAGCGCGGAGACAGCAGGCGCGCGGCAAGGACCGATCCGCTGATTTCCGGTTCCATTATAATAGAAAGAGTGACGGTTATCGATCACCCGCGCAATTGTCAGCGTCGAATCGGTTCTGCTCTTCATTGTCGGCGGGACAAAAGGCCAGAAACGATTCACGGACGGACAAATGTCGGCAATAGCGGACACGAAAATCGTGACTTTCTGCTTCCGGGGCTGCTTTTTTTTCCGGACCAGCGACAAACAACCGTCACCGACGCCTGTACCGAGCAAATCCGACGAGACACGCGACTTCCCCCGATGTACACGCCGATCGATCCTGCGCGTCCTATTGTTGAGATATTGAATTTCTTTTTTTTCCCTCTTCTCCTTTTTTTTTACACCCCCTCCCCGGCCGATTACGCCGCCGATTCGACCGGCGGACTCTGTTATATCCGAGCGCGGCTACCTCCGCATCGCGAGTCCCTTTAACCGTTGTCACCGTGGCTCGAGTACCATGGTCAATGGACACCGGGCATTTAATGTCTCTCGCTGGATCGAAAGGATCGGCGGCATTTTTTCAGTTCGCTGAATGCCGGGAACGATGCCAATCAATTCATTCGTGCATTCGATCCGTTCGTCTTTGAACGGAAAAAAATGATGGAATGGATATAAAGTGCAACGCGACGGGCCCGAAAAATAGCCCGGCGGAAAATCTAAATGAACGACGGGGATCGTGCGGCTAACTGAATCTATTCGCGCGGCCTGCTTCGATCAGTCGAAATGTGAAACGTTTCCTGCTCAAAATCGCGTACATTTGATACAGAAGTCCGTGTGAAACAGTGTCGAGAGAATGGTATCGTGTCTTACATCCTTGAGCAAGCTCGCATTGCAATGGCGTATTAAAAAGCTCGTTTAACTTCGAAGAACGTGGCACCCGAAATTCGACGAAAAATTCTAAAAAAAACCTCAGTTTCTGTTCCCAAATTCTGAACACGCTTAATTACAGTTAGTTATGCAAAACGGCGAGGATATCGCGGGAGCAGCGAAGGTCAGAAAAGCCCTAATTGCATCGTGTCGCGCGACTATGAGGCAAAGATACCTTGAACGGCTTAGTAGCCACGAATACAGCGCCCGTATCAAGAAGAAGAACGGGAAGAACAGCTGGAAAGGGACGAATACCAAGATAGAACCGGTTTGGCCTCGATCTTTAGGCGGAGGTAATGCTTATTATTTACCAAACGTCGTGAGAGGAGAATCTCGGTCGACGCTTGCAACGCGTTCCTTCTGGCTGGCTGCGTTCGCTAAAGGGCCCGCATTTGAAAAGATACATCTAGCCTGACGCTGGCAAAGACTTGGTTAAACATCACCAGGGGTTCCTCATAGTATCGCCGCGTCCTAGCTGTTTCTTGCACTTTAAATTAGCCACCCTACACCTTTGTGCGGCGGCGCGGAGACTCGCGCGCGGATAAACTCGGCTAGGAAAGAGTGTCAACGATACGAACTTCCAAAGTGTCGTTAAGATGTATTTTAAGGCACGAGGAACTAGCGTGCCGTGAAATTATGACTGCGTCTGTGGTTAAAACACAGCGGAAGGGAGCTAAATATCACGCAGTGGTGAACAGTTTGGATATGCAGGATCACGCGTTGCTCTGACTAATGGGAAGCATAATTAAATGCGTTTATAAAACGTATTAACTTCACATATTTCGAGTGCCATCGATTGGAAAGACGCGAGCTTCGATGATACGATCAGCGAAGCAATAATAGCCGCGTCTGTTTTACTCCTCTCGAACATCCGTTAAAAATTCATTTGGTCAGTTTATCGCGAAAAAGAGTTCACACTCGCGTACGTAGCCTATCTACGAGCGTGCAGCGCGCATTAATTGTGAACCAATTTCACGTGCGAACCGCGTTGCGCGACTTTCCGCGTCAGGATGAAAATTCGGTGGCCTTGTTTTTCGCGCGGGCAGATACAACACGTTCGCAGCATATTTATTTCGCTGGTGAACGCGCGTCTGCTTACCCGGCAAGAAGGATACGGAAGTGGTCCCAACGGTGCACGAAGGCACGAGCCGCATCCGGGATGCGTTTTTCGCGCGGCTCGTTTCTTCACGGTCGAAACGAAGTTCCTTCGAATCCCTCCCGTCGCGGAGCCAGGCAAAAATCCTCGTGCTCCCTGCTTCCTCCTCCCAACCGTGGCGTAGCAACGAGGTCGCGCGAGAGAAGTAGACGCTACGAAAACGTTGGTACCGCTTTTCGCGGTCGCTGAACCGTGCACGCGATCCGTATCATTTGTCAGACTGAATGCGGCGCTGCTACCAACCGACGAATCACGATCACGTAATCACGCGTGTAACCAACTTTAATCTCTCGCGGCGTTTCTCCGGCAACAACATGCTGCCCTACCATATTTTATCCATCGGATGTCTTGCGATAATTCTTCGTCACTTCCATTATTCATCGAGCGAATTTGCGCGACTGGCCAGCTTTGATTTTGAATTCGCTTAGGCAAACACGCGTTTGTACTCGTCCGACGGGAAACGATGCCACTAAACACCGCCACTTCTCGTTGGCGGGCTAAGTTATGCGTTTGTGAGGTCCAGTCGGTATTTGCGCGTACTATGCATACTTCATGTATCCGCGCAGCCGTGCTTCTGATAATCTTGATCGTGCTCTGTCTGACGCCAACTGTTCGGCTAGAAGCACTTCTATAACACTCCTAATTACGACCCGTCTGACCAGGCGCTTCCTATACCACTTGCGTAGGCGTGCACTTCAACGATTCGCCGGACTGAACACTGGCCTGTTCCGACGGTGTAATCAGTGATTGACCTGTTCTACTTGCTCAAACAGACTGCTTGTTCGGCTTGTTCTACTTTTGCGATGGAAACGTTGCCCGTACACTACTTGGCTGATGATCAGTAACTGATATATTGCGCTCCGCCGCCCGTATATCTGGTTTCACTATTTGTCTGATCAATCCTCTGGTTGCACTACTCGTTTGTTAACAGCTAGCTGGTAACAGCCGAGCGTTTTCTATTTTTCGTTTCGAGTAACTAAATATAAAAGCTTCTCGATCGATTACACTTTAATTCAGCGGCTGTGGCAACGGTATTTCCCGATTCTGAGGTGTTGCAAAGAATATCGCGGGTCGAGCGCGGTTTCGTTTTCCGGACAGACCAGATTCCTTCTGTTTTCTTTTCCAATTAAACATTCACGAGCGGCGGTCGGTCGTTGCAATTTTGAGCGCGCGAAAATCTCCTTCAGCTACGATTTTCACCGATCGAAACCGGAATTTTCAGACCGACAACGGTGCGAACCGTTGAATAATACACAGCCAGGGGTGAATTATGTAGCAACGATTTTTGCCCGCGTCTTCCTCGACCGCGGAGCAGCTGAATATAATAACACGTGAGAATGTTTTTTTAACACCGCGTCACGATTTTAAACAGCACGCGTGTAATTCCATTCGTCGGGATAGAGAGAGCGAAGGGAGATGAAAAACGTTCGCCAGGTCGGAAAATAAACTTCTCGCTTTGCAACGCCGGCCAAACGAGCCGTGCCTGTTTCTGGTCGGCGGGCCAATTTTTCCAGTTTGTTTGCACAATCACGGCTCTTGTTATAACGTAAGAATATTTTTTTCTCCCGGTACATTTCGTTGTTTCAAGATCGCCTAATGAAAACGAACGTAAAAATGCAGCTTTCGTCCTTCCTTCTACAAGATTAAGTCTAATGAATGCAGAATTTGTGGCCAAAAAGGAAAATTGTGAAACGTACAAGGGACGGTGTGCAGAGTTGCATAGTCGGACGGCGTTAATGGAACAACATGCTTGGTCGCGAATTCGTAATGTCGTCCAATTTACAAAATGCCTGAAGAGCAGGCTGTTTTTCAAAAAATATATCGTACATTACGAGCGAACTGGTAACAAATCGTGTCAGAGGATCCATCGAGTAGAAAGCTAAGCGGAACAAATATTTGGCAATTCAGTTTCACAAATTTTCCAATATAATTCACGAAACGCGAGCGTCATAAAAAAGGCAAAAAAAAAAAAAAAATAAACGGGAAAAGTATTGAAAAATTTCCAATATCACTCGAAACTAGACACGAAGAAACTAAAGCGGACCGGTCCTGATATTTAATATCTCGCGAACTCGTCGTGCCGCAGACAAAGGGGTGCGCGGTCTCGAGTGCGGCGCAATATGAACGCAACGGGCACGTGCAAACCCCGCAAATTTCAGCGGCGTCACGCACCCAAGTCACATCCTCGGGAGCCAACATCATAGAGAGCGGGTACGATCCTATCGTCGCGAGTACGCCACGCGTGTTACACGTGCGTAAACACCGGCATAAGGAAACCGGACGGCAATCTTCGCGTGCCGGGCATCCATTAACGATCATCCACGCTGTTCCCCTTTCCTGCGGCGCGTAGTTAAACACGCGGCCCCGGTCAAAGGCGTCATCTGTAATTGGACCGTTTTCCGTGCTGGTGGCCAGAGTGCCACTAACTCCGGGCGGTTTCACCTCTCCAGGCATCCTCGAGCCACCCCCTCGATCTCGTCCGCCACCCCCGCTTACGGGCGTGTGTTCCTCGATATCGATCGGTGTGCCCCGGCTACCGCCGCTCGGACGTTGCTCACGATGCCCTCCTCGGACCTTTTGGCATACTTGACATTACCAGGCTCAATAGTCCATGATCTAGGTTACTCGCTCGGATAATACACGTAACGCTGGACGATTCGTCGAGCGGGCTCGTAACGTTTAGTTAAACAGAGGCGGGACAGGTTCCGATATTGCCGCAGGATAAATACTAGGAAAGCTGTACGGAGACGACGCGGTTTAATAAGAAACAGGCTAGCGGTCGTGGTACCAACGTGGCATAATTGAAGGACAAGGACCGTGGAATTGTTCCGTGGGAAAAATCGAGCCGATACCGCGAGCGTTTCGCTGTTTGTTTCGTTATTCATCCCTCCCCTTTTTCGCCGGGGATAATCGGATTAATTTGTAATCTCGATTCCTACGGCGTTTCGTTGTTCCGTTGGGGTTGTCCCCGTTGGAAGGAGCGCGGCGCTTCCGCGCGCCTCGCAAATATTCTGCGACTGGCAGGATTTTTTCTGTTTTTTTTTCATCGAGTGGCCGATCCTGGGGTGATTATTCAGAGCGAAAATTGCGATTGATCAATGTTCGTTGGAATATTAAACAGTTTTTTTTTTTATTGAACGTTGCAATGGAGTTTTCACAGACTCGATTTAAAAGCGAGGGGATTATCTCGGTGAAGAGTGGCGAGAAATTATTTGGCCATCGAATGGTTAAAATATTTATTTGAAAAATATTCGCGGGACGATCTTTCGCGTGAGAATTGAACGAACATGAAAATGAATCGTTATCAGACTCTGGTCTTTGACCCTAGATCAGAATTTCGATTTAGAACAAGAAGTTTGTACGTATCAATGGCTCGCGTCGTCTCCAAGAATAACTCGCCCTGGTGATTGTCACGGCATCGGATATGTCCCCGAGCGAACGTGCGTAGAGCATCGAGGATAATACCGCAGTTGGGCCAGACATCCATGGGATTGCCTAAATAACCCGAGTTACTGCTTAATAATCCGCGCGGTGACTGCTTAACGCGCGCATTCAAGTAGTCCGTGCAGCCTGTTCGGATGGTTGTTCCGTTAACATCCGGCTGGTGGGGTGATCGTGAAACGGAGATGAGCATGTACGAGGTGTCAAACGCACGACGTCGTTCCCCTAAACACTTATGTCACGAGTTCGCGACCTGTATTTGACCATTTGCGAAATTACAGCTAACAGACGTGACAGCCGAACCGTGGTATCCGCGACTAATCGATAACACGCGGGATACAGTGCGATACGGGACTCGTTCCGACATCATTTTCATGCTCGTTGGCTCGTCGCATCACTAACTCACTGGTAACATCGACAACGCGATATATACTCCTTAAGACTCATTCTATGACAAACATCTTGGCGATGGTTCCCAAATTCTATCTCTTCTGGCCTCCTGTACCCACTAGCATCTGCCCTTCGTCTGTCTGCTAACTTTTGTACCTCAGTTTAACCACCCCCAACCGTATAAATACTAAGTAGTTTTCGCGATAAGTTCAGATCACTCTAATCACTACTAACATGTAGAAACCTTTAAAGGTTTCCAAGTTGTACTTGATTCGCTCGAGTCTGGAATCCAACAGTTCGATCGTCGTGGAACATCGATTGTCATTCGATGTCGACCATTAGGGAGGAATGCTGAAGAATATAGAAGTGCATACCGGATATTAACCCTATCGAGCGTAAGCTAAACGCTGTCGATCTCTGCTTAAAAGAAGAGAAACAGGCAGATCTCTGTTTCCAGCCCAAAATTGTTCAACGATGAAAAAAAAAAAGGGAGTATCGACGAAACGGCGCGTCGAATCCTCGAACAGAGGGAGGCAATAAAACCGTAAACCAGTCGCGGCTGCGTTCCGTCGAATAATTTCGCGATTTTTACCCCGAACAATAGCCCGTCGATTGCCAACGGACGATATGTAAATTACGACGCGTGTTTAATATTTATCCGCGGCGGAGGCCCGCAGGCCCCGATAAATATACCAATTATTGTTCCTATAAATGTCACCAGCAGCGCAACAGATTATCAGCCGCACGCTTATCCGTCGAATTATTCCCGACATCCTCCCTCCGCTAACGTCTCGTTATTTTCGCGACATTTACATGGTACGCGTCACGCACGAAAAAAAGAAGAGAAAAGAAGAGAGAGAGAGCTGACGTTGATTAAAAAAAACCGACTCACCAACCGTCTCCGTGTACCTCCGCGAGCAGAGCGAGGCCAGCTCCGACCTGTTACAGTTATTGGCCCCCAGGCAGTCGTTAGACACCCCATTGATTTCAGCCGGATAGGTGTGCGCGCGTGAGTGGCTGCTCTATTACCACGACGGTCATCCAGATTGCTGGTGGGTCGGAGTTGGTGCAATGAAAAATACGCGGTCGTAAATCAGCCTGGTAATCGGATACGTGGCAAGGTGGGCCAATTGCGTGCCACTGCGGTCATCGTGTTCTTGTTGAAGGGTGGTTTGATGGGTCCAATTGAGTGGTGAAACGGGAGTTTCGATGTTACCAGGGATCACGGTTCTTTTTTAATGCCTTGCGTCGTATTTTTGGGACCACTGTAGTTTCGTTAACTAGTAGAACTCGATTAATTACTTGAGATCGTGCGTCTATTTATGCAGTATCGCGGAAATGAAATACAAAGTGTAGACATTTGGGGTCTGGTTTATGGTTTTGTTGGCTCTTCTTCAATGAGTAACATAGACCAGATCGAAGTGTACGTGGAAAACGACGCAAGAGGGCACGCTTGCCCTTAACCCCATTCTCGAAAGCAATGAACGTTCAGTTTCAGAACGTTCAAGTAAATAAGATTCTCCACGAATCCAGAAAACGTTTCCAGCATACGTTTAAGATATTGTAAGTACGATTTAAACCACCTATTACAAAAATTTGGCAAGAAAAGGGTCAATAACAATTTAGAAAATACCATTCGATTATCTTCATAAGTCGAGTGTTCCAGACAGCCTTCCTCGTGTATCAAACTTTCGATTAACTCGAAACGAAACGGCTATTTTTGCTAGCAACGTGTTACAACGGGTCGAGCAGCACGCCGATTTACTTGTCTCTCGCCGGCTGTTCCGCAAAGTTAGTTGTCGTTGAAATTCTTCAAACTTCAATTACAGAGGGTTAGCGGAGGCGGGCGAGAGCGGGGGGTGCGCGCTCGCCCAGGGAGGGTGGCATTCCTCGCGGAAGTTCATCGTCTTCGAAGAAAGAGTATCGCGATGACAGACCCGAGAGGGTCGGGACGTGCCGCTCGATCGGGACGGGGTTCACGCAAAGTGACGTCGGCGACTTCGTTCCTTTGCGAAACTTTGCCGTGCTTCGCGCGACGGCGCAACCCTTCTGCCAGTGACACTTTGATAAGGCCTTACTCGTCGATTACGCTCGATGATGTCGCTCCGTTCGCTCGACCTCCAAGCCGTTCATCGTTCATCGCCTCGTTTCTCCGGAGTTTCTCGTGGACGACGTTACACGTTCGATAATTGGCTCGCTGCGACTCGTCGAGAAAAGAGTTGCACGTTATCCGAAATTAATTACGCGAAATAAGTAGAGCGAGTCCCTTTGATATACTTCGAGTCGCGTTTCTTTGAGAACGGTATGCTTTCTCCTCAAAGTTACCCCACGCGAGTCTTATTATGGTGTTAACGTTGCTCAGTTGCGTCAAATACAGAGAACAAGATTGTCCGTAAGTCCAGAGAGTATGAAGAGTACAAAATCTACGTCTGAGTGGTTAACTCCCTCGAAGACACCCCCTCGTGTCTCTCGTCTTGTAGTTTTACCGTTCACTGAAGGAAGAGGGGAAAAAGAAACTCGCTGAGATTTTCGTTCGTCGATATCGACTCGCTAATAACGCCGACAAGCTAGCTAGAGTGCCCAGTCCGCCTCATCGTGTCGCATTGTACGCGAAGGATTGTATTCGCGGTGGTTTAATGCGGCCAGCCTCCGCGTGCTGTTTTCCCCGTCTCGAATGGCTCATCTGCGTGCGGAAAATTTGATCAGCGTTGCGATTCGATATTTCTCTCCCTCTGCACGCTCGTTTCCAACCACCCGCCACCCCTCTGTTGCTCTTTATCCGACTGTCCATTACACCGCGGCGCGACGCGCGGAGATCGAACCTGGGGAATTCGGAATTTCGAGCGGTGGCTGGAAGAATACATCTCGCTGGAATATCGACAGAAACCGTGTCGGCCGTGGAATTAAGCCTCGAAATACACGATCACCGTCGATATTCACCGTTCGATATTGTCATTCGCCGGTCGATTAGACCGCGAGTTTAATTCGTGTCCGATTTCAGGATTATCCGCGTTCCGGGCGGGAATAAAAATATAGTTTACTCGCGAAGATCGCGACGGAAGAACGTTGTACCCGTCTCTGAAGGGTAAATAAAAACTGCCGTTGTTAGGCGAAGACAATTACCGGTAGATGAAAGTTCCAAAGAGAGCAACAAGAGAGGAGGATAATTAAAATGTATTCCAGGCTCGTTCTGGTGATTATTGGTGCTTGAAATCCTTATCCGAGACGTCCTTTTCACGTGAATGGCTAGTCTGAAGGACCGTCTCCTCCATTGGTGGCTTTCGAATGGCTACTGGAGACCGCGGGGCGGAAATGAAAGGCGCTCGGTTTGACAAAAATGAATCGTCGCGACCGAAAGAAGGACGGTACAGCGGCTGTCGTAAATAAGTTTCTACTTGATAGATAGTTGCTCGCTACGGAAACTGAAGTCAGCTACGTTTCGACAATGACAAGCGAGAGAGGTGCTCTCCGATACGGCTCGTAACTGAACCCCCGTAATTCGTGCGAACGTTTCGACGAGCGTCTCTCAATTGCGATACCGTTGAAAGAGAAAACTCGAAAAAAAAAAAAGAACGGCCAGAACAGAGGAATTAAAGAGCCGCGGCGAAACAGGTCGCGTAACCACGGAATACAAATGACGAGCTGGCGGGTGAGGTGCCAGCGCAGAAAATGAAACGTCAGACTCTTCCAGGGACAATTTCTCCACGTCCGAACCGGTCGACACGTTTGACAGTAATCTCAGCGAGCTTCCCGCGGTTCTTTCCCCGCTTCGCCTCTAGCCTCTTAGCTTCGCCTCACGATGTGACCAATCACGAACAAATCCTGTTTCCCGTGCGGAGAACCTGACTTGGTTGAATTACTCGATTCATTCCTTGTCGATCGACCGCGGAATTGAAGTATGACAAAGGTGAGAATTCCCCGAATTCTTTCGATTAATACCAGATACGGTTACAGTGATATTCGAGATCAGTAAAATAGACGCAACCGTTGTAACTTGTAATTAATCAAAACGACGATAAAGATACGAGAGGCCTTGGAAACATGCCTGTGATCACAATTCTCTTTTACAGAAACTCGATAAAAGCGTGGAAACATCGTGCCGCAACTAATCAGCTGTTTTCTCGTCCGTAATTTTATTTCACAGAATTATACGAACCCGTGTGTGCTCGCGTTATCTTCGAAAAGTAAATAGCCGCGTGTGAGAGATTCAGCGGGGTGTAAACCACGCGACAGGAACGGTGGTCGGCGGTAGAAGGAAAAAAAGGGCTCGCCGACTAATTCGTAAAAATTCGTTCAACCTCTGTTTTTCTTCGCGTTCCCACCGCGTTCATCCCACTGTAAATTGATCTTGCGACACGCTCGTTCATTTTCGTTCCCGCCAGTGCGGCCAAGGGTGGCGCGCGGGGGCTGACTTCCCGTGCCTCTGG
This sequence comes from Xylocopa sonorina, assembly GCF_050948175.1. Classification (NCBI taxonomy): domain Eukaryota; kingdom Metazoa; phylum Arthropoda; class Insecta; order Hymenoptera; family Apidae; genus Xylocopa; species Xylocopa sonorina. Next base: position 4,617,404 of record NC_135197.1, on the reverse strand, counting down.
TTTCCGTTTCCTGACGGGAGCCTAGTTCCGTTCTACGATGCCCAGCCGTACGTGCGAATAAACAATGCCCGTGTAGCCGTCGCGAATAATATCGACAACTGCATATCAACGCGGCGTTAACGAAACCGAGGAAGTCGGAGGAAAAACAGCGGGACGCGGATGAAATTGTCCGCGCGACAATGGAAATTATACGCATTACACGCTTCTATTGGAAACGGGGCGCGTTTTATATTAAAAGTTCCAGTTGTCAGTACCAAATTTTTTTTCCAGGGAAGTAATAACAATTCAATGGAGCGGCGCGGCCATACTTTTTACGCGTTTCACCGGCAGTAAGCTAAAATCATTTGTTATAAAGCTTTACTAATGTCGCGAGGTACATTTTTAAAATATATTCCAATCTGCAGCTGTAATTACGTATCAAAAAATGAAATCGCCGCGGAGTTTTCCAGTTCGGATATTTTAAAATGAAACCCAGTTTCACCGCCGGACACGGTAAAGCTACCCGTTGTACTTAATATAATTAATTAATGGGAGCACGTTTAACGAAATACAATGGCGTACAATATTTTTGACACCGGCGCTGTACGCGCAAAGTTTAAATACAACAAAGAGTGTTCAAGCGAACTGATCAACACGACATGGCACAAAAACCCGGAACCAATATTTCACAGCTACGTTTACATTGTTCTCCTGTTCCCCCGGGAGATTTAAATATTTGCCGATATTTCTCGATTTTAACAGCCAGACCATTGAACAGCCGCGAAACAAAGCCTAGGAGAATCGCGATTACAAAATCGAACACCAGCGAGATTTCAGTGTTTTGTCGTCCGCGCGTCCTATAATCTTCGATCGTCAACCCCTTCGAACAGGGGGTAACTCGAGCTCGAAATCGTCGCGGTGCAACCACGTTCGTCGCGAATTCATTTGGCGATCTGATCACTCGAATGCCGAGGATGCGAAGTTCAGGATCCCCGCCTCGATCCTTGCCAATCACCACCACTCGATACCCGTTTCCTTCCTTCCTTTCTCGATGCACCCCTCGCGGCTCGCCCCTCGGTACGTACACGTATCCAGGCCATATTTTAGCCGCGGCCCCAGTCGATTTACATTTCGTATGCATGCGACGTGTTATATGGTGTGCGAGGGGTTTGAAAAGGGGGCCAGGGAGACGGTTGACGGAAGACGAAATCGAGAAGGGTGGCAGAGGATACGTAGACAGAATGCCAGCGTGGAAAGAGGGTGGATCCAGGGGACGTTGGAGTTTCGTGTATGGAGTTTGGCCTTGCCGTTTCACGCTGCATTCAAATTGTATTTTCCTTTCGGAATAAGTTTCTTTCCCAGCCATTCTAGTTCCTCACTGGATTATTTTCGCCACGACGTTGGATTTTTATTCATCTTCGTTTCTTTCATCGACTCGAATTGACGCGGTGCACTTCGAAAGGGGTGGACTTGAACTGTACTCGTTAATCGTCGTATAATACGATATCAGCGTTCGAGGCGTAGGAAGTAATTGCGTAATTGCTGTCATTTTTCGAACGCTACTCTCGAGTTCTCTGTCCTACGATCGACACACGGCGGATGTATGGTAGAGCGTGACCGTTCTGTCCGAACGAGGACTCGACAGAAAGAAAGAAGCCGCAACGACCACGAGTGCCAACGCGATTATTGTTCATCGACTGTGAACGCTCGATAGAGGGTGGCCGTGGCAAAAAACGCCTGTGACGAGACGTCGATGTGACAGCGGGTGGAACGAGTAAAAAACGCCGCTATAGGAATACGAGAAACGATCGCGCGGCACTTTTTTCCGGTTTTTTTCGTCGCGGACCGCGAACGCGCTGAATCAACGATGATCGCGAAACATCGACAAGAAACTAATGACAGGGACCGTCCGTTCAAGGGGTGGGCTGAGTAATAGTGGCTGCCTCCGAACGCGTCGTTTCTTTCGGTGTCATCGTTTCTCGAGGCGCGTTCGAAAGACTGCACGGTTCAGCGAAAGGGGTTGTTGGAATACAGGCTAATAGTGACTGGGTTAATCCTCGCCATTCTTCTGGGGAATGGTATCACGACCGCCGATAGGAGGGGTGAAGGGCGGGCAGGATTAATGCTGTTTTACGACTACCAATTTCCTGTCGAGCCATCAAAACAGGGGCTGGAAAAATCGACCTGATTTCGAAGAAATTTCTATGGATGGAATTAATTTTCTATGCGATTTTTATTCAGATTAGCGTATCCTGTATTCATTCGAAATATTTGTCTAGCAAACACGTAGCGGAACGATGGTGAAAATGAGGTCCTGCATTCGCTGTCTCGAGAACAAATTCATCAAACTTTCAGCCAGTAATTATCAGTGTATAATTGCATGATCGAATAATCTCGTGTCATAGATTGTTAAGTTGATGACACAATATTATAATATTGCTTTCAACACGGTAGCCGCCATAGGCTCTTGGAACGATACGAAATAATCGATTATTAAATAATATAATTGACAAGTATTGATATATCACTGTATAATGTTCGCGTGAAACGTTTCAAACACGGCATACATGATTAAAGCATAATTTATGAGTTTACCTATAAAATGATCCGATATTATCGCCTGGCGAGAACGCTATGAAAATTCTGAAAACCTCAAATTAACCCATTAATAAAGAGGAAATAGAGGAAAACTTCTCGAGTAGATCAAACAAGAGATTTCGAAAAGACCACGCTATTGATCTACGCGTATCATTATTCTCTAATCTTCGTTCAAATTGGCAATTTCATCCAACTTCTTGAAAGCCCATCTAGAGCCACAAACACCCAACACTAATAGGGATTCCACTCCAGTCTTTGAAGTCTATTTCTCGAACCGAAATTTTCAGGTCACTACAGAATCCCTCAAAGGCGCGCCATTATCCACACATCCTGCATCGCCCCTCGCCGTGCCGGTTTTTATTCACGCGTGCTGCCTAAAGCTGTTCATTAAAGCGTCGCCGCCGCGCGGTAATTTCCGCGCCACGGTCTTAGGCTTATCAATTTTCTCTTCCATCAGGCGAGTAAGGAACAGCCGCGTCTATGATTCGCAGCTGCCGCCAAAGGCGAAGCCGCCACCCACCCTCTCGATATAATTCCCGCGAAGAGAAAAAAGCGACGGGAGACTGAGATGAGATACGAGGTCCTCCGAGATACCCGTACGATTCAATATCCCGCGGATAATTCACATATCTCATGGAAAATATCGAGGCCCGTCTCGCCTCGGTATTTCTACCCCCTATCCGCGCTGAAATTACACCTAAATATTCGCGCCCCTCTCGCCGCGGCGTAATCCGCGCCCCTCGTAACGAACGCGGTCGTTCCGCGATTTCAATCGCTTTGACACGCGTAAATCACGCTTCAGACGCGCTCGCGCGTCGTTCCGTCTGCTTTATGGTCCATCGAGCGATGTTTAAGGGTTGGATTATCGCGCTTAATGTGTACACCATCGTGGAAATCTTTGGTCGACTTCTCAACCCAAAACTGTAAACTGGAACTTGTTCGATGTCAACAAAATTCGATGACTTCGGAAGAATGGAAAATTGAATTTCCACGGAGGCGTGCGCCAATACGCCATCAGGTGTTCGAGAACCTTCGCGTCTGTTCGAAAACGGCACGGAACTGGACGACACTTCCACCGACAACGGGAATACGAGGGCGGGGTGTACCAACCAGGATCGAACAGAGGAGCCAGGGAAGAACATTAACCCGGACGCGACAATATTTCTCGGCGCACGTCCGGGACCGTAGTTCCGTCGGCGGCCGGAAAACTGCATCGGACAGCGCGGGCCGGCTGCTCCCGCAATCAGACTTTCTTATTTAAAGTTGGACGCGCGTGTGCATTTCGCGATAACGGCCGGAAGTTTCGCGCGTGCCTCGTGTGTCACGTCGTCATTGTGCCTCGATGCCGCCTGTAAGCCAGCCCGCGTTTCATTAAAACTTACCGTGGCCCCCGCGAGGGTGGAAACGCCAGGCGACGGAAATCCAACGGAACGTTACGTACGACGCTGGTGCCCGTTTCAAAGGTGTCGCTCGGCTGGTGCTTTCCAACTGCGCACGGATTCGTTTGATTCCGCGCGGAGAATTAACCAGGGTCCCTTTAACTCGACGGGAGATTTCATTCGACTTAGTCGCGGTAGAATGAAGCTCGCGATCACGAACGCGAAAAACTTCGAACGCGAGAAATTGGCGAGACTTTTTTGGGAGGGGTTGAGGGAATTAACGCCGATCGATGATTTGTAATTCACGCACGGGGCGTGAAGCGAGAGTCTCCCGAAGGAAAGGGGAACAGAGACGAGATGGAAACGGTGGGAAATGAAAAACGTAATTACAAGGAGATCGTGTTATTAATTATCAGACGATAGCGGGTGTCGCTGGCTGGTAAGCGAGCCCGTTTTAATTCACTCACCCGCAGCTGCTTAATTAACAGCCGTACCATCAGATCAACCAGAAACTTCGTCGACAAATTGCCGCTTCTTACGCCCCAGAAACTGCACCGTCTAGGTGATAGAACGGTACCTGTCAAAGGGAACACTCCGTGAGACGCTGATGCGCTCCAATATTCCCCTGTAGGAGAGATATTATATCCGGAGATGATGGCAGATGATTTTGTAGAGTAATTTCGCAGCTATATTATTGCATCGATACCTTCGATTATTAATTAGTGGAGTATCGTAGTAATGAAAAAGTATCGACGAGGAATGGAAACCAAACGCGACAAATGGTTGACCATCTGCTATGTAGCCGATATTTTAAAAGTGTGGCGGAAAATAAAAACTTTTCTTTAACCCACGATCTGTACGATACGAACAGTTGCTTGTTCCACGTGAAACGATCGAGACTAAGTTCTAACCAATTCTTAGTTTTAAAGAACGGTCGACTGCGACTAGCGCGGCAACGTTTCCGCGATAAATTCGCTTATCGATTTTTAATTCTCGAAACAAATAAAAGCAGACAGAATCATGATTAACGTCGCGTAACGAATACAGATCGGGGCTCAGAATCGGGTTGAATCCGAAGCCCCGATATCGCCGATACGCCGGGGTAGTCTCGTAAAAATTCGCGTAACATCGTCACCCTGGAGCTATAATCGTATTTCGTGGATGATAATTCAGCGACCGCAACGATCGGATAAAACGTGAAATAATTTTCAATGCGCCCCGCTGTTCCACGCTGACAATTACCGTAAAGGGGACGATTCCGTAGCGAAACGTTCCTCCACCATCATGCAAATTTTAATATTACTTTTCCTCGCATCGAAACGGGATTATATTGCCAGCTTTAAATGATTACGAAACATTCAGGCACGACTCTCAGACATTTTGCATTAGATTATAATACAGCATTGAATAAATATTAATACCTAATAGACTCATCAACGTTCCATTACATAATCTCGTACAATCTTGACTACCCCATCAAGACGCCCAACCTAATTTATCTGACGAGAAATATACATTAGTTGCAAGAAAAAAAAAAAGAAGAAACGTTAGAATTACCGCTAAGTTCGACGTAATTCCCCTCTATTTACAGTGTCCGTTATGTTCGGTCTGTTGGACATCGCCTTGGTCCGTTAACCAAACGTCGAATACCCGAACGTCCCCGCAACAACGTATTAACGTTCCTCCGCGATAAACGTTCCCCAACCCCAGAGACGAATGGAATCCCGGAAGAAATATTTGTGGCATTCCAATAATTCGTCTTAGCCGGCCCCACCTGTATCTTCCTCGCATCCTCCCCCTCTCTTTCTCTCTTTCTCACCACGAAACTGCCCGAAGAAAGTTGAACGCGATACCCGGAAGAACGACATATCGCCCTCGGGGACCTGTTTCCTACCCTTCGTCCGTCTCTGTCCAGCGAAATCTTTATCCCCCGAGCTCGATACTAGAGCTGATCGAATCGGATCGCGTCGAACCGGTCCTACGTATCGCGTTCTAATAAAACTAAAACCGAGAGGGATACGTGGCGACGCTGCTTCTGCCATTTCTTGCGCCCCGCCGGAAGGTAGCGACAAGCTGACGGTTACTGGCGAACGGAAGCGACGTCGAATTAATACACATGCCGGCAGTCGAAGAATTTAATCACGAATTCAATTGCCGTATAAATAGTACCGTTTAATTCGCGCACGGTCGTTTAACCATGTTTAATTTACTCGGATAATTAACGGGCGTAATTGTATCAGCGATATTTGAGCGTAAATAAATCATCGATGGCGTGCCACGTTTCGAGTACGGGGAATCCCTTGAGATGCAGCCGATGAATGCGGGTAGAAAGGTTTTCGATAGCGAAAAATTGAAATAGATCAATGTTACATGACGCACTGAGTGTATGGTGAATCTTTTATGCCATTTCGAGGCGCGATAGAACGCGCGTGGCAACGATTATTAGCTCTCGCGACGAGCGTACAGCGAGCCAGAGGTTTTCGAATGTTTCATTCCTGTTGTAAACGTTCGTTTGAGGATTAAATACCAGAATTCCATGTATTGGATGACGATATAACCAGATACGGGATAGAGTTACAGTAGAAACGATAGGGTACACGATCGTTTAATACAGGTCGAACTGTTCGCTGCCTTCGTCCCGTCCTTCCCTGCGCGCTGGTGTCATTTAGTCGACATTTTGTACATAAGCGTTTACCCTCGAACGATGCTTGGAAATGAATATTTGAAGTGGCAGGGATGAATTTCCGGCCAGTGAAACAGAATTTTGAGCAGCAATTTCAGCCTTCGACCCGCCACGCGAATTTCCCCTGAATAGGGGGTGAAGCCTTGAAAATTCCTGGCTCCGCAGTATCCGCCACGCGGGATATCCCTTCCACCTCTTTCGAATCACCCCGTAATTGGCTTTATTAACCGAGCCCTCGCCCACCATAGCCTCCACCTCGCTTCACCATATCCAATTTCAATTATCGTTTTAACATTACGTAATTCCTTGGGCTTGATGCAATTTTGAAGCGTTCCTGTACCTTCTCGGCAAACGTCGGATCCCTTCGTCTCTGCGAACGATGGAATTCTGATTGAGAGGCGGCGAGTCAGCGAAATCTTCGGAAGAATAGCTGCGTTTCAGATTACGGGGTGCTTAAAACGATTCGAAAGTAATCTATTTAATTTAAATCCCCGCTCTCGCACGTGCTCTCTCGCAGAGCATCGAGGAAGAAACGAAACGTTGTAGTAAGAGAAAAAAAACAAGGAACGACACTCTGCAACCCCTATTTTCGTATTAACTCTCTCTCTCTCTCTCTCTAGCGATCGAATTTTATACCTCGAACAAGAGATCGCTAAATACACGCGTATCAACGCGATTCTTGCTACTCCGCAGTTCAATTCCCTTGACATAATATATCGAATCGAGGGGCGGAACCAAGCGAGTCGTACATCCCGCGTCTCGAGCCAGCATATGCGTTTCTCATTGGCCCTAGCCAGGCCAGCTGACCGAGCACGTCGAGGATATAAAAATTCGATCGGACGATAAGCAGGCAACGAGCCGTGGCCTTATTCGACTTCAAATTGCGAGATAAATCTCGGAGACGCTCGTTAATTCGGCCGGTAATCGCGCGGCATGGAATTTTACGGGGCACCCATCCCTCGCACCCCACTCTCGCGCCCGCGTCTTCGTCTTCTTTCCATTTTAACAATGTCCCCCCCTTGCTCTCCCCGCGCAGTGAAATTCTTGGCCCTTTTCTCGCATCAACATTCCTGGCGCCCCTTGAATTTACGTCGGTTCATTAAAGCGCCGCGCCCACTCATATATACCCCGTGTGAACGTTAAAGAAGGACTAGAGGACTAAGAGAAAATTATCTTTAAACCGCATTAGCGTCCTATACGTACGCGTTAAGATCGTTCTGTAAGAGTGTTGGTACTACGTCAACGGAAGTAGCATTTCGAAAGAGCTTTCATTTTGGAATGAGAATTTTCTCTTCGATTTCATTGAGATCATTTCGAATGCAAAAAGATCCAAAAACATTCCTCTCCAGTGAAGATATGAATTCTATACATTCGTGTATACATTTCGTTTGTTCTAAAGTATAAATTACGCGTTGGCCCGGTTTAATAGTACCATCCGATTGATCCAACGAGTTCGAGGACCAAATAAACAGCTCGAATAACAATTTCATTTAACATTTCGATCGAACGATTATTTACGCTCCTCGTTGCGTAACTTTGCTGTGTTTATTATCGAACCACAGTGGATCGCGTAGTTTTGTTTCACCGCCCCTGTTCGCGCGCCCTTCGTACCCTTTCGAAGCCCCCGTCTAGGTTAATATGTCCGAAGGACCGTGACGGCGGTCGAGACTTCTCTCGATTGATTTCTGGTGGATTTTCAACGCCGCTGAAAACCGAGGCAGGGGAAACGAGGTCAGATTTTCGCGACGGCGATGGAGTTAAAAAGTTCTCCAGCCACCACCACCGTTCCAGCCGCCCCACCCGCTTTCCTCTCATCCCCCAGCATCGTCCCCTGTCTCTGTTCCTTTCTTTCTGACGGCTTAGTCAGCCTTCTGGCGGTTTATTTCCGTGGAATCGGCTTTTGTAGCTTTCGACAATGTGGGGCGCTACCGAAAATGGGACAGGAAATGCGGTTAAGGCTTCTTCCAGAGGCACTGCGGGCACTTCGTGTCTTCGCCGCGACGCCTACGCCTTTCATCTTTCTTCTCGCATTGTGAGCCAAGCCGGAGAGACGACGCTCCGATTGCCACGCGCACACCCGCCCGACTCTGCACACTAATCGACCCTTTTTCGCGAAAGCAACTCGGATTCCTGAACCCTTCGTTAATCGATAGAATTTGACCCGCCATATCTCGATCTCTTTTACCTGAAAATTTTAGAGATTAAATATTTCGCGCGTAAATTATTCAACCTTCGTTTTTTCGATCGTTTCGAGGTTGAGAAAATATTGCGAACCGACGTGGATATGATTAATTCGCGATCGTCAATATTTGTTCGATCTCTGGAAATTAGAGAAACACTGATCATGACGAAGTAACGGTTGGTATAATATCAAAGAAAAACTTTGATTCATTGGGTTAGTCAATCCAGAGCGTGTTCAATTATACGATATTATTTCAGGATCTGATTATTACCAAATATTATGCTACGTTTCACATGCTTCTCGATATATTAATTTTCGTTGAAATTCAAACATTTAGTCCAATACCGTGCCGCTCTCCCGTTTCCCATATTTTTCGGCTACATCCTAACGAAGAGAAATGATTTCGACCGAATTTTAATCCAAACACTGTCTTTTCAGCATTGCTCAATTATTATATACTTCGAACACGTCGTATATACTCGTGTATTTATATTTCTCCATTCCTTTTTTTTCATTCGCGAACGTCCGCGTAAAAGTTTTAATTACGCGATAATAAAGAAAACGGGAGGAAGCTAATACGCAACGAAGAGACTCGACGCGGGTATCTTGAAGGTTAAATATTTAATTAAGTATAAAACCAGCGAGGAAAATCCATCTTTGAACCGCGTCGTTCCCGTTTGAGACACTCGAGCACATATTAAACGTACGCTAAAATTAGAATCTCATTCATAACGGGGTGGCACAGCAGCAGCGCGTGAAAATTACACGTACGACCTTACGTCTCTCACAGTTTCCGCGCAATAAATTCCAGAAGCGATTAAACGCGATCTTGAACGCGACGAGTCCGTAAATAGATCTCGAAAATTAGTCCCGGGAAGCGCGATTCCTCCCGCCACGAGAAAGGGGTAGTTTCTTTCGATCCACCGCGAGTATCGTTCCTTGTTAAGCGCGAGTCTCTCCCCCCTCGCAGTTCGAAACTCGACCGACTGGCGAGCTCTCGATTAATCGCCGTTGCGAAGCGAGAAAAAAAAAAGAAAAAAAACAAATAGGGAGGAAGACGAAGGGTAGAAGGTGGAAACAAGAAACAAAGGTTGCAATAGAGGGTGAAAAAGGGGTAGAGGGGCAAAGCAACGGCGCGGAAGAAAGAGACCGCGTACTTTCGTAAATGTACGAGGTAACAACCGGTGGAAAGCGGACGGAAGTGGAATTGATAGCGGCGCAACCGAGGGGAAAGAAACGTTCTCCGCGCCGCGGGGACACTTCCGGCTGTCGACGGTGAGGTGATCCTGGCGACGCTTGGAGGACTCAGGTGGTCGAATGTCGAACAATGCGCGAATTTTGCGGGACGATCTCGCGACGTGGTGAATGAAAATATTCTTGCGACGATAAGAAGACGATTGTAATTATTGGAGGACTTTGAACGAGAAGACGAAGAAGAAAGAGATTCGTTTGATCAATGGGGTGAGAATAATGGGCGAAGAGAAGGTGGCACTCTCTTCTATATTCTTGTAATTTTATATACGCGAAGTGCATCGTCATGTTTATTTCTGTTCATACGAAAACGGCAGTAAAATACTTTCCAACGACGTCAATTCCCTAAATTGTACGTGGATGTTCCCATGGTCGCGTGAGTTTTTCGCGCGATATAATAAACGCCAACGGCTCCGCAGAGTTCACCCCCTTTTTATTAATATTCCACGTGCACAGGACGCTAAGGCGCGCGTGGTTGGTCGGCTCAGACGAAACGGGTCGCTTTTAAACGGGGAGACCGCAACCCGAGCAAACTTGTCCCGACGGTAAAACTGCAAATTAACCCTTTTCTCCGCGAAAAGTTACTCACCGCGAAGTAAGTTCGCCCTTTGCCGCGGGTACGCGTGCATATCGTTTTCGGTGGCGAAAGAAAAACGAGAACGCGAAAGCCGTCGAGCCGGGCGATACCGGTGTTGCTGTTAACTTAGGACAAATTGGAATCTCGAGGGGCCAGCCAGCCCCCAATTTGTCTTCCCGCTCGTCTACCACGTACCCCTGCGTTTACCCGGAAGAATGACCAGCTGGTCATTGCTCGATCGTTCCGGGACAAACGAGACTTTACGATCAGCTTCCTCCTGCTCCTTTCGGGACGATAAAATATGGGAATTCTTTTAGACGCGAAGGGAACAAGGAAATTTGCAAAGCTTAGAGTATTCTCGTGATATTTCATCACTTGAAATATACAGCGCTATGGAGAAACTGATTCGACGTTCTGAAAGAGATTTTTCACTTAACGCTTTCGATCATGATGTTCTTGTATAAAGATATACTAAACGAATGCTTGGTGTGCGTAAATTTGGTAAATTTTATTGGTTGCTTAGCAGAGTCATTGTTTTTGTTTTCGAGAATAGATAATTCGCGATCGAAAGGATTGAACAAAGATAAATGGAAGACCATTGAGCGTGTTTATATTTGACCTAAGAGTCAGAGTGGATACTCTCAGATTTTTCAAAGAGAAAAGACATACTTTGTTAGTCGCGCAATAAAGTAATAGTTCAATTATAAAAATGGGATATTCCTTATTTATATCCCATTTTCAATATCATCGCGCTCACGTCGAACAGGCTTACATTACTCGCACAATATTCTGACACGATACCCCTCGAATAATTAATAGTAAATTTTCTATAATTATTCATAGACGCTTTTAAGCTTGCTGAATATCCAAGCGGTAGAAATGCGAACGGTAATACAATATGAATGAACGCGCTGCTCCGACGAAACGATCAGCTTTCGAAAAATGGGATACGTAGTTGGCTCGCGTAAAAAGTTCACTCTGTTCGCGACACGAGCCGCGTCGTTTTTCTAAAACTTCCCCCGGCTGCTAAAGGAATCTGTAAATGAAATTCGTCGCGCGAACTAACGAAATTTGGTGGATCTCGCCTCGAAATCCCGCCGCCAAATTCCTCAAAGTGTATCGTAATCCAATCTGTTTGGCCCAGTTTCGCGGGGACGCCCGCCACGGAATACGCTCGAAAAGGCGTACAATTGAATAGCGGGTTGCGAAGGGGTGGGCGGCTGGAAAAAGGGTGGCGCGGCTGTAGACAGAGCCGTCTGGATCCCTCTGCTAAAGGTGCAAGTGTTTTAATGAATATCGAGAACAATGCGGGGATAACTGCGGTCTATGCCACCGCCTTGAAACAATGGCGTCGCCCTGTGAACATTATCGCGCGTTTTGAATGGCCGTTGATTCTTATCGCGTTTGGGCACATGTAACCAAGTGAATCCTTGCGCGGATAATGTCAGAACTTTCCTGGATATATCGTTTCTCCCGCAGGAGCAATCGCGAACCCGTTACACCCGTTCAACCGCCTTCTGGCTCGGCCTTATCCACCGCGGAACTAACGCGTTTCGACACGGAAGATCGTTCATATTTGTCTCTCTCTCTCTCTCTCTCTCTCTCTCTCTCTCTCGAGTTCAAACGAAAAAAGAGGAGACGAACGATTGCTCCTCGGTGAGAATTACATTCCTCTCCCGAGGAAAACGGATCACGCGACTCGTTCCGACGATACAGGTGGAGCTGACCCCGTTCTCGAAGGATGGAATTAAGGTTTCCATTCATATCGTACTGAATTCGAATGCAAATTTATTTCCGCTGGAAACTTTCAGATTTAAACGGAGCTCGAAACCGAGAAAATACAGATCTGAATAGCGGGATGGCGTTGGCTAGCTCCCGCCCGTTTGTATTTGCGATTGATTAATAGCGAAACTTACCCGTCGATCTCTCGATACGGTTATTTATGTAAATAATACGACATTTACATTAATGCCACGTTTTATCGTATATCACGAAGAAGAACGGGCGGTCCATAAAGCGCGGAGAATATCCCGGTTAATCCAGAACGATATAAACCATTGAATAAATACGCGAACGAAAACACTTGTCTCCAAACAATTAAAAGGAAAGAACGACGTTTTTAGAACCTACGTTTCGATTCGAAAAAACCGCCTATGGGTGGAAATTTACATTAGTTCGCTGGTGCAATTTTTCTACGATATGAAAGAAGATACAAGAATCGAAAGCGAACTGACAGCAAGAAATGATAGCGCGCTGATCGATAAACGAGACGAGAGGTGAGTCTCGAACTTGGTCAAAGAAACGATTAAAAATAAACCTCGACTCAACGGCACTTCTGACGAAATATTCGATCCTGAATCGAGGCTCGCAGAGGCGGATTTTGGCCGGCGAACGGGAGCAAATGTTACGAAATTACGCTGGTCAAAGACGCATCCCTATTATGGTACAAACCAAGTGGAAGCGAGCAGTGGAGTGCACTTACGCGCCTGATCCCGAGATTGGAAATTAATCGATTAATTAGCAAGCTGTTACACGGGCTGGCCGAGCCGGCGCAGAAGTAATTCGCTTCATCCTCTGTCCGCTCGCTCGTGCGTCCGTCCGTCCGTCCGATCGCTCGGCCCTATCGCCGGCAATTTCACGCACAGATTGCTTTTGAATCGAATAGTGTTTTCGAAAGTGGAACGTGTCGGTGCAGCGTCAGACGCTTGTCCAGCCGAAACGTTCGACGTCCTGCGCTTTTTCTACCGAACAGCCTGGCTAGTAGTGCGAGTCGATGTACGCTTGGACGAGCGATCAAAATAAAAAAAAAACAGCAGGCAGTTAGAAAAGAAATTTCCCTGGGTTACGTACGAGTTACATCGTGGTCTCGAGCGGTCGATGCGCACGCTTACACGCGGCCATTTTCGTTGGCTCGATTGCGCGGACCGGTCGTTTGGCGCGCAAAAATTTTTGACGAAACCGGTTATCGCTACGACGCGATCTTTTTCTACTTCGTAATACCAGTTGCTAATGAGAGAGGCGTCCCTGCAGGCTGCGCAAAAACTGTTTAATTAGCGGTAATGTTTTTTGACTGGGGTGGCGGGCGCTCTGGTGTGGGCGCAGAGGTCTAATTTAAAAATTACATTATTACGTGTATGCACGGACAATTAATCAGGGAATATTTAATGGCGAGCCACGGGTGGGAAAAAATGCGATGCAATTTGCAAAATTACCGGTAATAATATGAAACGGGGACAGGGATTTTATCGCGCCCCATCCCCCTCGCTGCGAACGAGGGGAATCGTTGCACGAATTACGGGCGAGTAATTAAACGCGCGATTCTTCAATCGATACGGTCGAACGCGTTCCACTACCAGAAACGGCCTTCAAATTAGACTCTGGAAACAGCGCGAGCAGTGTAACCGGTTAAAAAATCGGCTACCCTTCGAGCTTTAAAAGCTCTGACGCCCCGCTGGAATATTCACGCAGGATGTTCCGTGTCAAGATTCTTTATTATGAAAATAAAAGAACACATGGACTCTATGACCATTTTGTCTCGATTCTTAATTCGTTACGAGGAAAGTCCTACGAATTATAAAATTTACCAACGTTACATAATATCAAGACTGTTTTAATGCGATTCTATACTCGTAAAGTCCAGCATCGAGTGCAAGAGAAAAGCGCACCCGATCTGCTCCCACGGCGAACTCCGACGATTCTAACAGCACGCGACTCGGCGACCTGAAATAAATAAAACAGACGGTCGTTAGCCCCGTTGAAAGTAGAGAAATCGGCGGGTGCGGACGCGGTACGGCGGGCTGGGAAGTTTCCGAAGGCGCGGATCGAAGTACCGATGGAACAAAGTACGCGGATCGTCGGCTGGGTGGGATTCGTTACCGTGACGGTGGGGGGTAGTTCTTGTCGAAACTTTTTCCGCGACGCAGCCAGAAATGAATCACCGTGGCCCGTCGCAGCCATTGCCCCACGGCTCATTTAACATGCTAAGAGGTACTTTTCGGGGACGCGGCTGCTTGCGGAAGTCGTGTCCCGGACGCGGATTTCGACCGGGCGAGGATTTTTATCCGTGTTCCTTGCAGCGAAGAACGCGACGACGCACCCTTTTGCCACCCTCTCGCGTGTGCCCGCATTTCTTCGCGTCTGCTGTCTCGTCCCGTTTTCCTTGCCACTGCTCGTTAATCGACCGATAATTAGCCGAGGAGAGAACGGCGATTTTTACGCGACACGTGTCGCTGAACCATCGCGAATAATTTTCAACCCCCTCTGCAACGGACGCACGTGTACAATGGATTTTTGTTTCATGCAAATGTTTCGCTCTCGCCACGGATAATTGAGCGAGCGTCGCTTTACGGGATGGCCTTCGTGTCGCCCTTTCGAGGGCCTGTTTCCAGAGCACGCCTGTTGGACTGGGATGATTTCCCGCCGTTTAAGGTCGTTGAACTCGGTGGATGTGCCCGGGTGTACCAGATGCTTATGCAAATTCGTACTTTCGAAAGTGTAATTAAAAAAAGAATGATGTCCAAATGGGAATTCGTTTTATCATTTAAATATTAGAACGTATTCTCTGATTAACTTGTACACTTTTGCATATCGTATCGCGTACTCTCTACTATTCTTTAACGTTTAAATTTGTCATATATATGCATCGCGGTTGCTCAGCTTACTGGTTGCGTGGAAACTTCACACGAGAACAACAGTTTCGAGTTAGAGGGACAACCAAGGACTACTCGTGCGGTGGTTAAAGGTTAACGATATTAATAAAATCATTCGCTATCTAAAAACGATCCCAAGATCGTCGCGCGAGTCTAGAAACGTATCGTCCGTTTCGCACGGGACTCCTAAATACTAAACGACACCGTTTGCGGTCGAGGCAGACGGGCGGAAAATGTGTCCAACGACTTCGTACCTAATTCACGAACCCCGTGTGATAAAAAGGCTTCCACGGCCCCCTTTCAATTTATTCCTCATAGACTCGGTTATTCACGACCGAGGGAAGTTTAAATTATAATTAGAACACGGAGGATACCCGGTTTTCTTCACATTCTTAATAACGCTTTGCATAATGCATAGAGTCGCATGTGTGTCACGTGCGGCAAACCGTATAAAAAATTCAACGAAACGACCGGCAGTTTCTCCGAGCTTCTTTTTACGTACCGCCTGTTCGCGTATTTCGCC
The DNA here is from genome assembly GCF_050948175.1 of Xylocopa sonorina. Classification (NCBI taxonomy): domain Eukaryota; kingdom Metazoa; phylum Arthropoda; class Insecta; order Hymenoptera; family Apidae; genus Xylocopa; species Xylocopa sonorina. Next base: position 4,601,583 of record NC_135197.1, on the reverse strand, counting down.
CAAGAACATCCAGCGGGACATTGGGGAGGAGGAAATGCGGGGGTGGCCGGTGGCGAACGGTTTTATTTCAGATTTCGAGATGAACGTTAACAACGAGAAGTTGGAGACGGGCGGTGGAAAAGGTGAGGGAAATTTTACGCGCCGGCACCGCGGTTCCATTTACATTTCCGCGAAACACGTTCGAGTTTGCTGCGTTAATTGTATTTCGGACTGAAGTGCACCGCGCGGAAATTAGGTCTGATCCCGTTCGCGGGCGGCGTTTTGCGATTCGCCGTCGTTGATTTCATTAATCGTTTCAATTAAAATTAATGGCGGAATTAAGCCAGCTTTGTTCCGTCATCCGGAACTTCAAGTTCGGATACTATTAGCTGGTTACGTCGTTTGTATAATTGGACACGTTGGCGAACGAGCCCGAATAGTGGCTGTGAAACGAACGCACCACCGTGCGCGAATAATTAAAAGGATGGACGCAGCAATTTTTACACGAACTGCGATTCTCTCATTTTTTTCTTTTTCAATTACGCAATCGCTCGATTATTAACCGCCAAACACTTTATGCAAAGAGGTCTCGGAAGCGCCTAACCGACACGGCAATCGAACCCCGAATTATTCGACCCATTTTGGCGGCACTCGAGCAAAAACCAACGGCATGTTTGGACAGCTTTCAGCATCAAATTCGCGAACCGCAACCAGCAAGCCCTCGATACAGAAACTAACTTTCCACCCCTGGTTTCATTAAAACCAATTATGCGATTCAGTCAAAGGACCAATGCTCGCTGTTTAAAACCATCAACCCCTACCTGCAACCCCCTGACAACCATATTCATGATCGAGTACGTTGAGATTAAAAAAAAAAAACAAAAGAGGAATGAGAATAAAATGAAGGGAAGGAAGAGAAGAAAAAAAATGGAAAACCGAGTCGACCCTGACTCAGACGGTTTCCCGGTGTATCGAACGCGAAACGCGGGGTTATTGAAACGGCACAGGTGGCACAGGAGTTTGACGGGAGGGAAAGAAGACGGGTATAGACAGACGGACGGACCGCGGTGCTTTCACCCTAGCCGCAGAAACAAGAGACGCAGCCAAGGTATTCCAGTAATTTCAGTCGTAGGAATATTCATGAGCAGCCACGGCCGAGTGTACTGTTCCGCTTCTATTCACCGTTGCAGATGGGCCAGCCAGGGTCAGAAAGCTTGCTTTACGAAGCAGGAAATCCATGCAGATGAGAACGGCTAAAAGGTGCGGAACGAAGGGGGGTTAGGAAGGGGGCGACCAGTGGTACGGGGACAGAGAGGACAGGTGGGATGGCTGCGGTGGCGTTAGAATGGCTGAAACAGCGAAAGGGACAGATTCGTCGCGGCTAACCGGCCGGCAGCCACGCTTCAATTAGCCAAAGTGCAGCAACAAAGCTGCTGATACGACATCGAGTACCAAGCCACGGGTTCTACTGTCTCTCGTTCGTCTCCCGGCCCGATAAGACATTGTGAATGGAAATAGAAACGCGCGCGACGAACCGGAAGTTTGCTCTTTTCGGGAGGGTTGTCGATTTTCAGTAGCCAAATACTCTAGCCCAGAGGGTTTGTTCGCGCGTTGATCAATACAGGAACTCCCTCTCTCTCTAGTAATAATTATTGATAAAGCAATTCGAATTCTTCGATGCCTCCAGTGACGTATATATTTCGAAAGGGCCAAATTTTCGGGCTGTATCTCGGAAATCAGAATCCCATCGAGCGTCTAAAATCGCGAGTCTACGTCCACCGCGTAGATTCATCGTCGCTGTCCATCTATTCGTCCATTCGTCTTTCCATCTGTCGACGAAACAGAACGCTATAGCCTGCGACCACATTGTCGCGCTACCAAGTCTAGTTGTCCAGGAATCGGCGATGCTCGTGGGAACGAGTAAATGAAACGCGTCGCAAGCGCCACCGCCGAATTGACGCGAGGAAACCTCAGCGAGGTTACCATCCGACTGTTCTCGAAAACATGAGTAAAAAGAGGGCCTAAAATAATAATAGAAAAAGAAAGAACAGACAAGTAATTTCAGATGGAACACCAATCCTTTCCCTAACAATACAATCGACTACATGATAAACTGACCTATGAAAACCGGATTCAGTGACACAATGCATCGAAGCACAACTAAGTTCCGTATAGAACGTTCGAGCGCTCATTTTAATAACTCTCTCGCGCGAAGTATCGATTCTCTGGTAATTCACCGGCCAGCAGGAATCAATTTATTTAAACACCCGCTAACCGATCACGCGATAATTTCGTCAGCCGCGTGGAGCGTAATGAAAAGTATCCATAATTCAAATTTCTGCTGATACATACTCTGGACCTATTTAAAACGAATAGAGTCCTATTATCACGGTGGAACGTGCCAGTCATGGCCAGCCGTTTCATTCGATCACCTTAACGAGGTTCCACTCAAGGTGGAGGACTCGACGACGCGCCAAACGCAAGGCGACGACAACATAATTAAACAGGAATTACGGTAGATTACGTCATTTAGGTGGGAGCCGCGATATTTTCGCAGTTAACAAGACAGAAAGCTCTGTGCAAGCTCCGCAGAGACTGCGATGGGTGGTCGGAGGGCTGGACGGTGGGTTGGGTCGCGGCTACCGGAACCGAAGGGTGGATTTATGGCCGACAAAAGAAGCGTGTACACGAGCGGGCCACGGGCGAAGGGTTAACCGAGTTGTTTGCGAATTTTTGTTCCAGGACGGCCCATGGTTCACCCGCCTAGTCAAACAGTGACGGCGAAAGAGGGCGAACAGCTGAGCATTGTCATCGAGTTCTGCGCGGTGCCGAGATACGACAGAGTGCTCTGGATGTCCGAGGAAAATGTGTATGTGCCTGGCGCCCCGGCCAGGGACGGTGTTCAGGCACTCGCTATTGAGGTACGTTTCTCCTTCCCTCTCAATTTATCCAAGCTTTTTCGTTCTCATATATATATATATTTTTTATATATAAATACAGAGAAAAAGTGAAATTTCATGATAAAATGTTCGTAAAAATTACTTTTACCCTAATTGACATTTTTCCAAATACCCTCGCATTCAACGGGAAGGCACGTTGCACTCGACGAACCGATAAAGCCAACAGTACCTCGTCGCTTTGTTTCGACCAACGATGACTGATTTTACACGCTCTGAATATCTCGATTCGCGTCCAAGAATGCAAGGGGGTCCCGTAACGACAGCCGCGGAGGATGGTTGGAGCGGGGAACAGGGTCAACGAAGTCGCATCCGGTCCGGGTGCAATTTAACTTTGAAAACGGCCGGGTCCCGGCTACCAGGCAATTTCTGCGCTCCAAGAACAACAACGAGAACGCCTGGCAGCAAGAATAACAAGGACCCCGTAGCCTCGGGGACGGGAATTATACTTTTTATCACGAACGACGAACGGGACCGGCTGTATCGTGATTTCTTCTCGCTGGGACGGCTACGAGACGGAGGACGGAAGGCGAAACGCTTGTTGCGCAGCGCGGAGATGCGAGAGGACCAGAAATGAAACGCGATTCTGGATTCATACGTGACGCAGACGGCTTACTTCATTTCCGTCCAACGTTTGCACCCAGTTCCCTCTATTCCTTTTGCATTCGCCGTCCATTTCTTTTTTTCTCCCCTTTTATTTCCTACCGACAGTCAGAGTCGCTATCCAGGGCCTCTGGATAGTCTCACAAAAGACGGATTAACCGTTTTTCCGAGGAATCAGGAATAACGATGAAACCCGTGGAACTGGGAACAGAGATAGAGCGAGGACGGAAAATGGTGGAGGGACAGAGAGAGGAGAAGAATCCGGCATAGCTTTAGAGGGATTTGCTAATACACCTGTGCTACGTTTGTTTTTATTAGCTCTTAATCCCCTTTGTTCCGCGCGGGAACGTTCTTAATTCGTTCGGCGAAAAACCGATTGTACTTGTTAATTTCGCCGTCGATCTTCCCGTTCCCCTCTCGTGACGTTCGTTACTTTTATCGGCGAAATTGTGGAGTTCATCAGAAGGGATCACTCGGACAACGGAGAAAGGGAAAGCAAACGGGACAGCGTTCCCGTTTAAACCATTTACAGTCCCAGTAACATAGACGGGGTATTCATTTCTATCTCGCATGAAGCGCCGTCAGAGATATTTTTCTCTTCGAAGATGACCCTTTGAAGAATAAAGCGTAACACTTTTACCGATATTTAAACATTGGATCCTCAATGGAACGAGCACGAATTAGACGTCGTCATTTTTAATGCGCACACGCGCAACAGATGAGACAATTAAATTTCCGAAAAATATTGCAGTTAGTACTCGCTGATCAACTTTTTCCATTCGAGCGAATTATACGCGAACGAGTCACCGGGTAGCTTATTAATTATTTTCATCGCGAAAGTTCGCCACCGAAATAGTTGCTATCCGGTATCGGCGCAGTCTGCGCGGGCATTCGAAACAGAATCTGGGTCAAAATAACTACGCTCACCGCAACACGTGCACCCGATCCGAGGTATCGCCATACCCCCTGGCACAGCCCCGTTCGTCGACCAGCAGGGGGATAACTCCCGTCGAGGAGTTGCAATTCCACGAATTAATTACCCGCTACTACAGTCCCGGATAACAAGGGATACAGGGAACTGGCCAGAGGCGGAGAGACAACGGATTCACCTACCAACTGCTATCAATCGTGCTCTCGTCGAATGCCACGTGAATCTCGCTTTGCATCTTCGCGAGGGGATGAAACGTGAATTTTTCGACGAAATCTCTAGGAGGATCGAGGTGCTCGCCAGGAACAAAGGTACGAAGTGCGTCGCGACGTCTCGACGTGTTTGCACGATCGACAATCGAAGGTGCCAGGGCGAGGCGAAGCAAGCACAACACCCGTGACGCAACATCGCGAACAGTCGAACACTGTTTGTACACCAGACGACGGGAAAAGAAGATTTCGACGATGGCGCGGGGGCACAAGGGCTGCTCTAGCCTCGCTTTGTTCTCTGGTTCGATCGTTCAAACCGTTTGCAGTGTACTCGTTTCGAAAGTGAAAATGAAAAATAAAAAAAAATGCTCGAATGGAGTTTTCTATTGATTTGGGATTATGACGGTTGCTTCGTGGGTAGGTTTGGATTTCTCTTACTAACTTAGGACCGGGATTTCAATCCATTATCCGGTTAATTATTCCCAATATCTAGACGGATTGGTTTAATTCAACACATATTTCGAACTAACTACCAGTAACGCTGTAAATGAAATAATTTATTCATCGAAGAATATTACGCGTTCGCGACGAATATCGTCATATTCACATGGATTAACCATCCATCGATTCTCCTTTGTTAATTGCGAATCCGTCGTCCAAATGGAATTCTCGATTGCGAGGCGACCTGATTACCAAATTGACAGTAACACCAAGTCAGAGTCGTTCTAACGATCGAACATTTTAACCGGTCGCGAGCGACTGAAACTTAAAGAGGGAAGAGGCAGCGATATAAATCACGCGAGACTCGACGAGGAACGACACGGGTGGAGAACTAAGGGAGGAAAAACGGTAACAAGGAGCGCGGCGATGAAAAAGACCGGTGAATGGAAAACAGAAGGGGGCTTCGCGAGAGCAGCCGGTGAGTCTGAGAAACTCCGAGGCGGCGAGGGTGGAACGCGAAGTTAAATGGAGCAAGAAACGGTGACTGCTTGCACGCGAAAAATTCGCGGGGCTACGAACGACGTCTGCCTCGAATCGTGGGACGAGAGGGTATTATCGGGACAGGCTGGAATCGGATTCAATTACGTAAATGTATCTTCCTCTTTCTCTTGGGGGATTACTTTACGAAACGAGAGAGGGCTGTCGAATTGCTCGAGGAATTATTATCGAGCGCGTGTGCGCCCGCGCAATTATTCGTCTCGAAAGTTCATTTCGAAGCCGCCATATTTCCCACCGATCGCTCGGGTATTGATATAGCGCGCCGTCGCGTACAAATTGCGACAAAGTTTCCCTTTCGAGTTCGTTCGATCCCCTCTCGCCTCCCGCCGTTCTTGTTAATTATACGCGCGCGAAGATAATCAGAGCAATTAACGTGGCTGAATAATGCAAGAGAATCGTTTAACCAGCGCGACAGTCGCGCCGCGCAATGCACAGGTAATGAAACTGCGCGATAACTGACGCGAGGTGAATTTAACAAAGCGCGTCCTTTTTTTCCTCGCAAATTGCAATTGACATCCAGCCCGAGTCGTATAACGATGTCGTTCGTCCGCGCTCCGACGTTCCCCGCGTCTTTATCAATTATACCATCGGCCGTCGCGAGCCCCGATTCCATCGCAGACGGAAAAACTAAGAAGAGAGACCTAAGCGTGAGCCAGAGGAAGAGGAACGGTTCGATGAAAAAGAGGAACTGCAGGCGATAAAACTTCCGGATGGGAGTGGAGGGGGTGGAGTGGAAAAAGTGGACGGGAATCAGAGATGATACGGGCAATTGAGGCGAGAATACGCCGCGATGTGGCAAGTTTTCAGTCTCTCTTGGAAGTTGCGCGCGAAACTTTCGTCGCGAGGAGCTAAGCAGAATCGCGACAGATAAGAAAGACACCCACCTCCTGCACCCCCGCGGATCGACGTTATCGAGTCGCGAGTTAATGAGCCCGTTACGATAAAAACGGGCCAGCCCTGGGCGGTAGATCGAAGTGCTTCGAAATTGCCGCTCGAATATCACATTCCGCCATTGGGAAAAGTGATCCGGTCTTACTTTAATTCGCAATCGTCTTTACCCTCGTACCTCTCTCGCTCAGAGATTTCATTTCATCTGAAATAATTTAAAATTCACCGACGCGGATACAATTTATAACGGGGCGATCGAGGAAGAATTTCATTTGATATTAAATTAACAACTCCGCCGACGCGACCTTCGAATCATTGCCGACCCGGTCACGTTCTTCTGCCGTTAAAAAAAACTTGCTACTTTCGAGAGAGCGTAAAAAAAGTTCACGCCTCATTTTCCTGGGAACGAGGAAACTTCTCGAAAAAATAAGGGTACATTGAGATCGAGCAAATTTCCAAGCCCGTAGCCTGGCTGGGTAAACAAGTAAATTCTTAAACTAATCTCCCTTAACCCCTTAAACGATATCATCCCTGTTAAAGCAATATAGCCCGCGCACACGCGACCGTAAAAGACCTCAAACTTTACCTTCAAACCCTTACAATCTCCATAACAAAGTGAAACGAACATAGATCCGTCGAAAAAAATATATACGAACCCGTTCGAAACCACCCTTGACCCACCTATCAGCTCTATTAAACACTCCTCCCCGCTAACTTCCCAAAGTGCAACAACAACCGCTCGAAACTCTTCCTCTAAATTATCCACCTTAACCTGGTACACCCATCGATCCATTTAAATCCCGTCCCGCTCGCCGGTGACGAACACTCGGCCAGACCACACCCTCGCCCCGTAACACTGGCGTCGAATTCATTAACGACTCACGTCCCTCGCTGTTTGCCTTTCAGGAGAACGACACGGACTCCTGTTACAGAACGGTCCTCAGTTTCGACACGATCCAATGGTCCCACGCCGGTGAATGGTTGCTGCTGGTGCGCTCGTCGGAGGGTATCGCGGACGCTTCCGTTCTGTTGAACGTGACGCGCGCCTCCGAGTACAGCCACGCTCACTTCCGCTCGGCGAGCGTCACCTATCTGTCGCTGTGTCTGGCGTTGGTCATCATCCAGGAGAACCGTCGCTGAGACGCCCAGTTCGTCTGACGTCGACGAACGTCGCTGAGACACTGCCCTCGAGTGACAACGACGAACGTCGGTTCATCGAACGCGCGGCGGATCGTGAGCCGGATGGACGAGAGCGTCCTTTCGCGGCTCGAGGTAGCGAGTAATAGGGGGAAGGAACAGGTCAGAGAGGGTGTTCCGTCAGTATTTCCGCGGTTTCGACGTTTGTAAATATAAGATTTATATATATATATAAATATACGTGAATCAAGTACACCGGATAAGAAGAGAACGTTTCGCGTATACACGTTGCGTGCGCGCATAAAACCGACTCGTGGGCGAGAACTCGACGACCACGCGACGAAAGGGTACCCCCTGTTCGTTGTGTATCGAGAGAGGCGGCCGCGCTTAAACGAGAAAGCCTTTTATCGACGCTGTCGTTGCCGATGAACGATCCAGAGCTTCCGACGACGACGATAATCCGGCCTCGACGTTCCTTAATCACGGATCCCGTTGCTAGATTCTCCTTTTTCTTTTACCCGCCCCGTATTCTCGTCGCGCCCTCTTTTTTCGGGGCTACTCTTGTCATAGGGTTTTCTCGAAGATAAACGACGATGAGGATTGATGGATCGAATCGAGGTAACGACTGTGTGCACTATTTTTCCACCCCCTCCTCGACTGGTTGAAAACAGCGGACACAGGGGAGAGAAAAGAAGAGATCGCCGTACCGGACACTGAAATAGCTTAGATGTTTTAAAGCGCGGGAGAAGTTCGAAACCCCCGAGTCTACGATTGGTGTCCGCGCCCGGGACGTAGCCGATGCCCTTCCTGCGGCCGTAAACGGCGGCGAACGGCTGTAACTTTGTAAAGTAGATCGCGGCCAGAGGTTCGACCACCGCGGTCGCTTACGTGTACGTACGTTCCCACGCTGCGACAAACGGTGCACGTAAATACACGACGGGATTACGCGTTACGCGGGGCACGTGTAAATATTTGTATAGATTACTTGTAAGGAAACCGAGCGGCATGCGTGGCGACCACGAGGCGAGGAAGAAGAAAAAAGGGCGAAGAACGAGAAGGGTGCGAGCGTTGACCAGGAAACCGATATCCTTTTCCATTCGAGGAAATCGCGACGCGCGGACAACTGAACTGTCTTCTTTAAACGAAATGTAATCCTATCCGTTGATTTTTGCTCGTCTCGTTTTCGGATATTTCGAGTTTCGTTCGACTCTCACTTTCCGAGCGCTGGTCTGCTCTGAGTCGTCGGTCTGATCTATTTCACCCGGTGGTTTTATTTGCAGTTTCGCTAGTCCACGTGTGTCCTCGAATGTCAGTTGAGAACGTTGGTCAGAGCATTCGAATTGAAGAAGGCAGCGAGAGGAGTGTAGAGTTGTTTAGAGAACGGAAGGAGGAACGATCTGCGTACGGCGAAGGGATGCGAACCGAAGGGATGGGGATTGAAACGCGAGGAGAGTGAAAAGAGGCAAAAAATATTCCGAAAAATAAAATAGGAGCATTAAGGGAAAAAGAAAAAAAAAACAAAAACAAAAGGTACATTGTTGTATATTACTTTAGGTAAGTAGTATTAAAGAAGAACTAGCGTGTATATAGTGATTGTAAATGCATAGGCTATCGTCCACCGAGGGCTATGCATGACGAATTATACAGTGACGCTGTTAGAGATATATTTATTATTCGTTGATATATTTTTATAAAGTTTTATTTAGCCATAAGTTCTCGTTCGCCTTCCCCCTTGGATATATCGTGTACCGATCGATGGTTAGTTTTCAATTGCGTGAACTATAATGGCGACGATGTCGATTTCTGTTCAGACGAAATATAACCAACGAAGATCGTAACAATAAATAAAGTAAAACGAGCTAAAACTGCCCCCACGATCCCCAACGAACGTCTCGAATTAAACGTTTCACAGTGCGACTGTATCGTAATAGAACGAAGAGGAATGAAACAAAAAGAAGAAAAAGAAGAAAAGGACGTAAGCGTGCGTAAAACATCGTTGCCCTCTATCCACGATTGCTACGTGAATGATGAAAATGTAGCGTCTCGTTTCGATCGTACCAGTTCCTTCGCGCGGAAGAATAAAAAGCGAGATGCAAAGAGAACGATATTGTTGCGTGCATTTTTTTGTATAAGCGCAGTGGTTCCTAATTTTTCCAGCGCTCGCCGACGAGCGACGCGTCGAAAGCTTCGTTCATCCCGTTCACGCCTAAACCGCGCGGAAGTCGGCAACATTAACACTTTGTAAATGTGAGAACTGAATTACCCGACGTTCCATCAGTTTGTCCGTTCTCGGTACGTTTGTTCCCACCCCGTTGCAGCCCCTCAACCCCCGGACAGAAAAAAACGGAGAACGTTCCCCAGGTAGCCCTTCTTTCAGTTTCCGTTTTATCGAATCGCTTAGGTGTTATAAATAAGCAACGTGTTGTAATCGTTGTACCCCATGACGCCTAAAAGTCCAATAAATGATATTTACAATATCTACAGCGATCTTATTATTCCGCCAGTATCACGCGCGCTCGATTCCTGAAACCATCTGACTTCAAAGCTCACCCCATGTTTAACCGCGAGATTTACCTTATGATCGAACTGACAGCTAATTTTGAGAAACGTCTTCAGTGCTTTCTACCATCCGGATACCAAGAATTATATGGTAAGCGACTTAACATATATTTTGCGATTTCTAATTCTCACTCTTGTCTCAACAGCTTCATCGTGGCGTAAATTTAATCACTTTCTACAATTGAAACTAAGAACTTTTGTATAAAGTATAAAATAAGTATTAAATATAGACTAAAATTCGCAGAACGTAGTTGTTTCCTTCTTTCGACGTACGCCTGCGAGGATCTGCTGAAAAGAACTGGGAATGAGCAGATGGAAATTCGATGCGCGGGCACGATCGTGCTAATAGAAAAGAAACCTCGAGGAAACTGTAGTTGCGCAAGCGACGCGTATTTCGTTTGTTAAACAGAACAAGGCTTCAGCGAGGTGAAGCAGTAGGAAGGAACCAATGTCGGAAATTCTCGCCGTCCGTCTGCTTCTTTCGCCCCGTGAAATAAGTGACGGCATTCGCCTCGTGAAATATACACGAAGCAGCTTTCCACCCTCGCGTGCTCGCGAAATATAAACATTTTCGAGAGCGTACGGAAGCCGAGAAAGCGCAGCGCACAACAGGTGTAGGAAGAAAACCTAACTTGTCGTTGCGTTATGTTTGTAGTTGAATTAATTACTCTTCACAAGACGAAGGAAAGGGGTTTGGTACTTGGTTCCGTACGCATTCGTTTCTTCCACGCGGGTGAAAGAATAGCAAAAAAAAAGTTATAGAATAGATATAGAGATTCGAGGTAAAAAAAAAAAAGGAAATCCGAACAATCGCGGCTTATTCTGCTGACTGTTCCGCAGTCGTCCGTAAATTTCATTTTGGCAATCGACGTCCGTCGAGGAAGGCAGCCGGGAAAGTGGTCGCGTAAAAACCGAAAGATTCGATATTTTCTTAAGGGATTGAAATCTCAGCCGGGTGAAATTATGTTCAGGACTTTCGATGTTGAATCAGCGCGTTTCCGAGCCCGCTCCAGCTTTAATCTCAGCCTGGCTACGGTAGCAAGCCGATCCTCCTAATACATAATGGATCCCCAAGGCCTAAGGGTGAAGGTTCGTCCAATCGGATTAATGGCGTCGGCAGCACTCTTCCCGGCTAAATAATGCTACCGGGATTCGATGCATGCCGGCCCCTCCGTGGCCTGTTACTCCTTCGAGTACACACGGATCGGTACCGTTTGTCGTACACGTACAAACCATCCGGCAATATCCTGAATTGCTCGTGATCGACCATCTTCCTGGTCGCCTGCGCAACAACCGCCCTTACGTACGCTTGTGCATCACGGACGAATCGCGCGGTATGAAAATGTATTTCATTCATGTTCAGATAGAACCAAGTACTTAGAGGAAAACAATGAACGCGCGACAAATGTAAATTGGACGCTTTTAAATCCCAGTTTAAATCCCCCGTGAATGAAAATTGTATTCCCGATACGCGTAAAACACTTGTACCCGGCCGCTTTTATCACGGACGCTGTTGTTCGAACAAGAGAAACTCGTTTCCGCCACCTCGTTCCCGGCTCCGTCCCGTTATTATCACCGACGAAAAAGAATAGAAGACAGTTCAACGAGATAGGGGATGGAATGCCCAGGAGACGCCTCCACGGATCCGAAAACAAGTAACTACCTATTTTCGTAACGATATTACTAACATTTATCTCGAGTGCTGCCGGTTCGCAGTTTCGCGGGGAAATCAAGTTCATCCACGGCAGACAATTAACAAGGGCCAGGATCTTCCGCTCACCTATTTCACGGGAAACGCGCGGGGGGGTTGGAGAGGAGGATCGGGCGAGCAGAGTCGAATAACGCCTACGCGGAGCCAGTAAATTACTCTTAACTTCTCCAAGGGTAAAAATTACGGAGTTGTAAGGCCAGAAACCTGGAGCAGGGCTTAAAATGGCCAACCCCCGCGCCACCCTCCTACGCCCACCCTCATCCCAGACCCGTGAGGAACCATAATTCTCGCGCTATCTACACAGAAATTGCTCCTTGCCGGCACTCGAGGCTCGCGGGAATCGCTCCCCGTTTATTTATTTTCTCGCATCCTACGGGACGCGGCCATCAGAGGAATCGGCGGAAGATAGAGCTACGAAGGACACGAGATCCCACTCGGAAACGAGGAAACGACACTAGTGAAGTAGATCTCGCAAGAAACAGTTCGCTTTCGTTTCAATTCGATTGATTAATTTCAGTTTCGGTTAGGGCGGTTTCAATGTTTGTTATTTAGAAAAGAAATAAAATAGTGACAGTAACCAGCGAGTCGATGATCTTCTGAATCTATGTAACTGCAGTCGTTGAATTAACATTCGCTCGATGTGCGTAGAATAAAAGGTAAGTCTGACAAATCTGTTTATAATTAACGTCTTGAGGTGAAGCATTTTTCATCTCGTAATCCTTCAAGTACGACTCGACATACCAGAGAAGTTATTACGATTCCCCCCAGAGAGGGAGATTTTAATCGAAGAAAGTTCGTGAGTTATGATATCGCGGGATGAAGGATGCTTCGTTTAGAAACGTTCCTAAGAAGAGCGTTTATAAATTTGCTAATGAGAGATCGCGACGCTAACTAAGAGAAATGAGGCTAACCGCGATATTTGCAAAACGGAGTACCCTTGAAGAGGAAAAGAAAAAGGAAACGAAAAACTTTAGGGGTTATCTTTATCCGATTTTACCATCTCTAATGATCGTTGAACCTATTGAGCCGCCAACCGAGGTTTTTTTCATCAAGGATGCTATCTGATCAGATATTATTAAATGATAAATTACAGATTAATTCAGTTTGCGAATGATTAATTGAATGGAATAATCAACCAAATGAATTGAAATAATCAATTAATTTTGAAACGGAGACAGGCCAATTAATCTCCCCCAGTCGAAACGTTCAACATTATAGGAAATAACAAATTACACTCCAAGTTTCTCTCTTCCGTGATCACTAAAATTCTTTACGAAGGAAAAGAGCTCCAACCACTTTTAATCGTCGAATCTATTAAAGTAATAGGAGAGCGCGTGTAATTGTGGTTCGAATTCGCGCTATTTTCCACTCGAACCATTTACAAAAGACTTCAATTACCCAAAGTTTCCCCATCAGACTACTCGACTAATTTCACAAACCACCCTCAGAACACCACAAACACCTCGCGAATAAACCAACACCCCTAATTGAATTTAGAATCACGCGTTTCGCCCGCGCGTCGCGCTCAGTACTTCGTTCGCCAGCCATCGCGGTGCGTTCTCCATTATGTCCGCGCGGAGAACCTTTTTTTCTACGATTCGAGCGACCTCGCGCGGACTCTTTCAGGGATTCCTCGAGCGTTCACGTCTCGCAAACTGCTCGTTTCCTGACCCGTTACGATTACAAACGTTTCATTAGCCCTCCTCCACTTCTGGAGGAAACCAGAACGACCATCCCCTCTAATCAAGGAAATCTCTATTCATCGCGCACCGGCGGCCATCGAGCGGCCGGTTTCCAGTCCGCGCGTAACACGGCCGTCCTCGTGAAAGCTCAAGAATGCCCGCTGAAATTCACGAAGGGGGTAAAGAGAAAAAAGAAAAAAACGAGCGCCCCGGTAAAGGAGAGAAAAAACGGATTCTAGATTGCCAGGGATCGCTCTTTAAATGCTAATTCGTCCATTTCCCTAGCTTGTCTCGTGAAATACGCGAAGGGTCCCCCCTTGTTCTAACGTTTCCTCGGATGGAATTAGCTTCTACTTAGAGGCGGGACTGGGAGGTGACAGGGTAGCGGAAGTGGGACCGTGTCGCGGGGGATGTCGAGTTATACCCGGAGACGTAGGTACGGGTAAGTTGCGAGCGTTAAAACGCGGAAACTTTAGCAATTTGCTCGGACAATTCGAGGAGATTGATTTCTTCCCGAGGCAAAGGGTGACTGCGGGTCGTCTTTAGGGACCGTTCGGGAAAACGGCAAATAAGGGGTCGGTTTTTCCGTTCCATTTTCACTCGACGGTGTTTGCAAGCGAACTACGCGTGACTAAAGCGCGACAGAGGGTTTAACGTAAATTAGTTTGGTCAAGAGGGGTGTGGCGAACGTATTAATGTTATTAGTATCGTAACAGTAGGGTTATTAGGGGAATGCGAATGAGGAGACTCTAATGATCGCGAGCGATAGAGCGTGCGTACTCGTCGTGTCACGTAAAAATGTTATCGTTTCCTAGATCTTCTCGAGAACGCAAACAATGAATCCACCATTCCATCGAGCTTTTATCTTTCGAAAGAGAAAAGAATAAACTAATTCCGCGAACAATTTCGAAGCGGAGTTAAGGCGAAAGTGTCAGCGCCAGGTCGGCGTGTAATCTACCAGCGGAGAGAGCTCGTAGCCCCTATTACTCGTGAATACACGGGTCGTCGGGCAAAATTGGTGGAAACGATCGTAATGGAAGACATGCATACGCGTGGAAAGGCTGAACGAGCGGACGATCCAACTGGAGAAAGAGGGACGAGTCCAGCGGACGGGGGAAGGGAAAAAACGCGAACGGACAACCAGAAAAAAAAAGAATCGAACGCAATGAAAAAAAAGGATAAATAAAGAGTGGAAAAAAGCGAAGGAAACGAGCAACGAAAAAAAAAAAGGGTACGGGGATGAAAATGGTGGAAGAACGACGCGTGCGTCGTTCCTCTGTCCTCGAAGCCGTAGCGATGTTCGTTTAATTTCGACTCGATTTGCCAGCGTGGAAAAGGCAAACCCAGCGCAGAAACGAAAAAAATCTGGACGTTGGTGAATGAACGCGTGCCGCGTGTTGGTGCTTTATTCAGCCGCTATAAACGTCATGGTCGAGCGATGACGGCAACTAAACCACGCAACTATTACCTCCGATATGGCCGCGTGTCGCCGTTTGAAAGGGTGGCCCCCGCGATCGCAATTTACCCGCCGGAAAAGCGACGATTTTCGACGTTTCCGTGTTCGATAGGGACGGAAGTGGTTAGAAATTTCTCGCGTCGCGAATACCTTCGATTCGAGGAATTGTAAAATCGCGTAACTGGTTGTTTGTAATAGTAAGGGGGAGGATGAAGAGTTGCACCAGAAATGGATGTATATTTTTCATGAAACTGCGTGCACAGGTATCCCCCCCTCAACGATAACAAAGAACGTTCTAACTGGGCGAACCGTTTCTTTTTCTTTTCCTTTTTTTTTTTTTTTACTCCAACTTGATCTTAAATTCAGAGGGCGAAACGATTCCTCGGAGATTGAAAAATTCTTCTTCCCTTAGCTTCATAAATTTTAAACATCTTATGGATAAAATACATCTTTGAGGAAATTCATATTAGAGAGCGGATCCATTGAACCTTCAAATTTTCCTGCTACACCGTACCTATCTTTGAGCGTAGAATATTCAAGCGATATCAATAGATCTGACCCCTTAGATCCGTCGGTCGCATACGGCAGATACGTTTCATAGCTTCGGGTCTAATAACATAACTCACCGAGGGCAACATCGATTCCGGATACTTGGATAATGCGCCCTGGTAAGAAGAATCAATCGCTGGGCGAGGGTGTATCCAATCCGACCTCTCGATTGACTACGACCGTGCCTACGATTCGTACAGATCAGCTTCTGTATCCGTCGAAGAGATCTTTGGAACAAGCCTCCCCTCGTGTCTCATAAACGGTACAAATATAATATATATCGACAGAATAGAAATTACTGGCGATAAATTGGAGATTAATTCACGAAATAGACGCGAACGTATTTTATATGAAACTAGCGATAAGAAGAACAAAAATTCGCGGCGATGGCGAACCGTTGACTTGTTTATTTGTTCCTCGTTAAAGTTACCCGGCAAAGTTCCCCGGCTCCTTTCAATATAACCGATATCACGTAACCCGAGCGAGACCACTTCGACACTTGGACGCGTTCGACGAGCGAACAATGAAGCGGCGCACAAAGAGACTTCCCGTTCGAATTGACGGAATGGCACGATTCGAGGGAGAGCAACGGGCGTGAATGAATTCCTTTCGAGTCCCGTGCCAGCGAGATAGTCGCACGCCATCGACGACCGATGCGGACGATGGCTGCTGGGATTCTTCGCCCGTCGAACTCTAATGGACGTGTCGCGAGACACGTCGCGGCCGGCCGCGAAAGTGAAAGCCGAAGGTGAATTCGAACGTGAAAGAGGAATCGCGAGGAAGGACGCTCGCAGGTATGCATATTATTCATATCGTTGACCCTGTCCGGCCGTACGAATGGAAACGTCAAGAATCCGAGGATTCGCTCGGCTTCGTCGAGGACTTGTAATTTATCGACTGGCAAAAGTTCGCGCGGTGATAAAACGCCGGGATGAATACGTTCTGCCGTGGTGTGTCGCGGGTTTCAGAGGTTTTTGCTACCGCGAGTTCCGAGTTTCGGATGTCTCTGTGGGGAACGCGTGCGGAGTGCGACGGCACGGCTTGCTGTTTTGCCTCGCGACAAGAGCAAACACGATCCACGCGATTTCGTAATTACTTCGTGTCAAAGACGAACGCTCGCACGTTGAATTTGTATCGTTCGTATATTTCCGATCGATCCAGTCGTTCGAAAGACGTCGTGTAATCGTGGACAGAGGAGACGAGGGGCGTGTAAAATTGGTCGATCGAGCAGACAGTCCCACGGTCTCCGTGTGCCATTGGCTTTGACGGTGATAACGCGGCGCAGACAAGAGATAATGCGAGCACCTTTCCAGGGCAGGAGGACTAGGTCGTGTTTAAACCGGGTTGCCAGTACAACGCATCCGAACTCGTAATCACTCCGATGCAGCAATGTCACGTTATCGTTCGTATGCGACGATTCGTCACCAGCCGCGGCGTCGCATGGGACATTTCGCGCACGTGACATTGCAATTCATTTCACGAAGAACCCTGCCAATACGACTGACGTCTTGCACGTGTACACCTACGCTCGCTCTACGATAACGCAGAACCGATCGTTACGCGTCGTGTTGCTTTCAACTTTCGATGTTGCCACTCTGCAATTTTTTTTTGCAATATCTACAATGCTAGCAGGACAAAAGAAATTGAAAGGGAATCCAACAGAAACGTATCTTCGTGAAGTTTCAAATTCCATCGAGAATTCTGAAACGAGCAAAGAGGAATACGAGGACGCAAAATCAGTTTCTAAAACTCCCTGAAACGCACGATCGGTCGTAAACAAGTGTGAACAGTTCGGCGTGAGAATAAAACTCGCGTGAAAATTCGAAGCGATTTAATGAAATCCGCGAGCGGCTAGGAATAGAACGACGCGGATCCCACAGGCGACAATCGAATTATTTATTAAATGGATTCTATTGTTAATGGTATCACGAAGGAGAGCTGGCGCGCTGTCTCATCGCGAACCATGGCGCGTCACGCGCGAACTTCACCGGGAGATAATGCGAACTTATAATTAAATAGTAATACGTTTTCGATTCGCGCGAGATGCCTTTCCATTGGAACGAGAGTTCATTATTCTAGCTAAATTATATCTCGCTCAAAGAATTATCATACAAACAAGGCCTCCTGGCAAGCGCAAACGTATTGGCAACCATCGTCCGTGAGGAGCGATGGCCGTAGATAGTAGATAAAGACACTTCCAGTCAGACAGCCGCGCTGTAGACGGAGCCTCTACGCATTTCTACTAATGAGGCCAATGGAGCCAGAATTATTGCTGTTTGTGTATCTTCGCTATCAGAACCATGAAACTAAAATTATTCACGGCCATATAAAAGCAAGACCAACCGCACAACCGCGAGGACATTCACGAACGGTTACCAAACTCGTGTCATTGGCACCTAAAAGAGTATTCAGAGTCGTCGAAATCGTATCAGTGGACCTCAGACTCGTCCAAAGTTGAAGGGCATTACCAAGGTTTATATATTCGTATGTAATTCGACATTGACAAACGGTTAACCGTAAACAAAAAAATAAACCAAAATTCAATAACAGGCAGACACATTTCCCATACCTTTTCATCGACTAATCTATCAGAGTGTATCATCCTCTAATTCACAGCCCATCGAATTTACTTAATGTCAGAAATAATTCCATAAGACAGATTTCTAATACAGAAAGCCTAATTTACCTTGCAATTTGAAGATTATTAAAACTTTATTATACAAGTCTACCTATTCGTCCAACGTTAACTCTGCGCGCGAAGTGAGCGTTCCATGAAAGTCCTCTTTCGCGTACAATTCTTTAGTCACGCGTCAACAATCTCCATTGAAGAGCAGATTCTGATACATCGGAAGCATCGTCGCAGTATCATTTCTACAGTCAGCCTCGACGCAACTCGATTTCCTTCCCCTTGAATCGACCGGTTGATTGGCTGGCTGGACAAGTTTCACTCGCCACCTCGTACACCGAAATCAATTCGATTCGCAACATTCTGTTCGCCGCCATTAATAGTCCGCAGTCGAGGCTCGCGGTCCTTTCGTCGTCTACAATTCGATTCCCGCCGGGAGTTCCGGAACACGACGACGTTTTCCCGCAGTTTCGACCGGAACAGCCGTCGGTCCAGGAGTCTCTCCCGGCTGGGCGTGTGTCGCGGTAACGGAATTAAACAACCTCCGAGAGAAAGTGAAATTCCGATCGTACGGCTCGAAAAACAGACGCGAACACGCGGAGAATTTCACTGCCTCGATCGTTTCGAGGTCTTGTTTCGAAGTGCACGATGGAGATTGCGACGAAAAGTGGACGAATTGAAATAGAATAAACGGAGAACTAGATTTTAACGAAAGAAAATGTCTCGGTTATCCTCGCGGAAAGTGACGATTTCAATGAGATGAAAGATCGAGGAACACGCGCAGCTCGTCGGTCGAAAACGATCCCCAAACAAAAAACTTTCCGTGGAATAAATGATTAAACGGAAGATCGTAACTCGTGGACGGTGAAGGCCGGCTGCTATCTCAAGTGCACCGAACTGAATTTCGTTTTCGTCGACCTCGCGATGTCAGTGACTCGCCGTCTAGAGAGCAGGGCCTTCGACCTCACCACGTGTACGGACGAGCGAGCAATGCCACGAGCTAAAATTACAACCTCTCAAATATTTAGCCGGCCTTCTGTTATTTAACACTGAACGACGAACCACCTTGCCACGCGGACACGTAAGCGCGATACGAACTCGAATATGATTCACAACTCCTCTAAAAAACACGATTCCAAACCATGGAATCCATCGACGCTCTTTCTGTCACAACAAACTTCACAAATCTTTCGAACAATAATTAGGAGAATAAATCACGCTTCCTGAACTTGCAACTCAATTTACTGCAAGGATGAAGAAAAACTTGAGCAAACAATCTCCTCGAACCCACATTCGAATCATTAGCAACGATCGCGGCAAAGCGAGAGCAATTAGACCGAAGACAAAGAAGAAGACCGGAAGAGGATGCATACGGGTGTGGGCGAGGGGATGTGGCGTAGCGAATCGAGCGCGAAGAAGGGGTGCCCGTTATCGGTTCCGCGTCCGTGGGGAACGTGCCGCGGAGTGCGATCTCCTCGCGGCTAAAAGCGAGCTTAACCCGGTTAAAGCCAGCTGCAGGAATATTTCGCGTGGCACCAGTCGTCGAGCGCTGGTAGAACTCTCGAACGGTCTGGCTGTCGGCGAAGGCGAGGCCCCGGGCTGGGAGCGGCGGTGTCGCTCGTCGGAAGAGGTACGTGACGTTTCCGCCGTTGGCAAGAGCGAGGCGGATCGCGCCGCGAGCGCAGACAAAGAGTAGGTCAAGTTCAGAGGAACGTGGATGGAGTAACAGTCGAGTGACTCTCGCTTTCATATTCCCCGTGGCGTACCGACTGCCGTATGCACGTGTGCATGCGTGACCGCACACGCAACGAAGGCTGCCCACCGGCTGGCTGTCAAGGACCAGGAAACGACCAGGGGTTGCGAGTAGCATCCTTAGATTTTCGAATGAAAATTTGGCCTTCTAATTTTTCTCTTTTGTTTGTCCAACGAGAATTTTTCGTTAAAGAATAGAATGCTGAATATAAACGATGAAAGAAGCCTATTGATTTGAGAGATTTTCTGTCGAGTGTCTTCGCAATGTGCGTACAGTTTTTGTAGCGTCAGGACATCCTTCGAAGAATAAAGACTTTCGTTGCAACAGGATACCATCGAGGTTTTATTTCACGCAGCCGTTTCTATCGTATATTTTGGCGATTTTTCAGGGGTTGGTTTATAGAATGAACGAAGATGAATGGGAGTGTACAGTCTTAGGGTTGTATTTTTGAAAGTTCTTATCTCCTTTAGAGCAATACGAAGTTGAGATTTGTTCAGACCGTTCTGGACTAATCGAGCTGTTATCTTGACCTCGCACAAAAAGGAAAAGGTACCGTCGATAGATATTGGCAGTCTCATTTGAGTCACTGCGTGACTCACCGAATTAAAGTTGTCATAAACGACAGAGTAATTCTAAAGGAGCATAATTTACAAATTTCTCTTATCGCGACGGTTCATTTACTTAATCCGTGGAATCCCCCAAAGGAGCAATAAATAAAAGATAGACGGCCCATTAAAACCGATACCCAGGGCCAAGAGGAATGGAACTTTAAAATTCATTTTATCTCCTCTAATCTAGCCGAAAATCCTCGTAATTCAGAGCCAGGCGAAAAATCTACCCGCGATTAATCGCGAAACGAAACCCGATCAAAACGTTCGTACGGTAATTGCTTTCGCGGTTCTATCTTCCGGAACAGTAATACGCGTTATCGTTTGTACGAGGGTGACAAGAAACGGCCCCCAATTTTGCCTGGGTCTAATGACGAGATTGTATCTGCTAATGTTGCATCGTTCTACAGCGAAACACACGTGGTCAACAGCATCCCTGTTCCCCGATTATCCTGACCACCTGTCACAGTGATTATTCGTAGGCACATAATCCGATTGCCGTTTGTCGACGATAACAACGTCGTGGAGAATGTATGCGTGTACGAAATGCGATTACCCGCCACGAACAGCTTTAATTTCGGCGTCGTTACTGCGTACGTTAGGACGGGATAATTCTGCAGTCGCGTCGCTGGAACGGAAGCCGCGTTTTTCCTCGAAAAATGGCAGGGACGAAAAGAACGGAATACTGATGGCGTCCGAATTCTCATTCGGAACGGAGGGGCGCGTAATTGGATAGTTTCCTCCGAAAATAAGCGCAGATTATGAGAAAGACTATTGCATAATGAGATTGCACGGAATAACAAGTCCCGCGCTGTTTCGAGCTGAACGCATTCGCAGCGGCAAATTAGGAGGGGAATGAAGAAAACGTAGAATACGGTGCAGAAAAATGTGTGCAACGTTTAACGTTACAACAATTACACCGTGCGTTTTCCAATTAGCGTCAGAAATAAAATCTCGTACCTCATTCGTGTATAACACGACTTAATGTAACCCGCGCGAATGGACGTAGAAAACTTGACAATCCAAACCAGAGAATCGATCGATGATTTTTTTCAATCCACAAACACCTGCAGGCCATTCGTATCTAACAAAAGAAAAGTGCGTAGCTGGGCCTTGGCGGGTGACAAAATCATAAACTCGTGATCGATGCGTATCTCTATCCCTTGGCCCTTGACCGAGCAGCCGCGCGAGAGGCGTATTAAGTGCGAAGGAATCGCCTTGAGAGCGGCATCGGGGCCTGGCACTCGCATTATCATCGAGCTTCCTATCGGATAGGAGACGGCCGCGGGCCCACGGATGTTCTCCGCTCAGTGTCACCGGCACGGAGCGTGTGACGCGCGAAAGGGCGGTGGTGGGCGAGACAAAGATGCAATCGTAACGGACCAACGTATAAAGAAGCCCCGGTGCCCGATCACTGCGACACTTTATCATTGTTCACCGACGAAACGCTCGACGAAACCGGAACAGGCATGGTACCGCGCGCCGTTTCCGCTGTGCTTCTTTCTCTCCTGTCTCTCCTCGCCGTTGTCGAGCCGGTCTTCAGCTACAACAATTGTAAGTAACAACAATTCACTGTGTCGATGCCGCGTTGCTGTCCAACATTTCGCGTGCTCGCGTCCTCCTCGCTTCCTGGTACCATTTTCGAGTAATCGCTTCGGGTCGCGCAATTATTCCGCTTGCCATCGAAAGTAACCGAGCGCAGTTCAAACGCCGGACTTTTTAACGGAATTAGAGAGCATTAAATAAGAAACGGAAGCGAGTCGAAGCGCAGGGAGGAGCGAGCGGGCTTCCTGCAGGACGCAGGAAGTTAATAAACGGGATTTAGTGGCTGGCATTACCATATCGACTTTCTCGGTTACATATTCACTCGGTGACCGAGAAACGCCGTTCGACATCATAATCCGTAAGAGTAAATCATTTTGAACGAGAAAGAGCAAAAAAAGAAAAGGGGATGCGGGGCGGAATCAAAGAAGATAGAATTCAAATCTGGGAAGAGAGAGAATCCATTTGAATCCGTTCGTTCCATTTCTGCACGCGGTGTTCGTACTTTTATCGCCATTGTATCGCGCAGCCATGGATTGTTCGAAGTCGAGGCGGTCGTGGAAATTGCAATTGATTTCATCAGACGGCATATCGGGACATCAAAAACGACGGGCTGTATTCTATAAGCCCGTATCGATCCCAGCCAGATATTTATTAAACGTAACAATTTTCCGCGACATTAGTCCCCCGTCGATAATCTATGCGCGAGCGAAAGGGCAGGACAGCGTGAATTGCAGTTACGCGAAATGACAGGCTTAACATAGGGGGGCGGGGGTGATTTTCGGAGTCATTCATTACCGAACGAACGCGAGGATAACGCAGCCGCCCCGTTGCGACCGGCCACGCGCGATTGCACCTTAAAACGAATCCGAATCGAATTTAAATCCATCCGCCTTGAAATATCGTCGCGATCGACTGTTCCGGAAGACGTGGATTCTCGTAATCGCGAGCATCCATATCGTGGATATCATTCTGGCAAACAGTAACCGCACCGTTCGCCTGGCGAACAATTATACTTCCGACCAGTCTCCGTTCAACCTATATTCGAGTCGCGAAAACAGCGAATCCCAAACGATCAGAACGTCCGAAACGAATATATGGTAATTTATAATCTACCATACGATCGAAACGATTCTATAGCGCGCGAGGCGTACAATTTCCTACATTCGAACTAACAGCATAATAAACGTGTCGCGATGGAACTCTGTTCGAATAATGGAACGATCACTGGTTCTAATATCCTAACTTATATATTTGCGAAAGAGAAAATCCACGAGACGGTGTTCATTTCGTTAAAGTTGCAACCGCGAGAAACACGAACGGGGCGCTGTTGTTTCAGGGGGTTGAAAATTTCACGGTCGAGGAAGTGAAGGAACGAGGGGTCGCGCGTGGAAATTTTTGGACGCTTGTCCACGGATCGCGTACACGGAAGAGACGGGCGGAATAGCGAAATAGGCGCGTAACCTAGCCGAAGGACGACGGACTTAGGAAGTGTACGGCCTCGAGCAGCTCGACGACGCGAAAATTTGGACGGCGGGGCAACGGCATCCGAACGACCGTGCCCGTACGCTGAGGTTCTTAACCCGGCGAAGGTTGTGCCTGGCCAACGCCAGCAGAAATTCAATTACCGCCGTACGGGCCAACAATTTCGGGTGTTTCTCGCAACGACAACGCGTCAAGTTTGCGCGTTCGACGCGAACGGCCAGGGACAAATTAATGGGACGCACGCACGGGGTGGTAATCACGTTAATGGCCACGCGTAATCGCCGATAAATTAGCGAAACGAAAGTTACGTCGGCTTTCGGGTCGACGCGATCGATCGTACGATGATGAAACGCAACGGTCGTAACTGATTAACCACCCCGTTACGAAGTCCCGTGGATCTTTTCCGAGTATTTCGTGGAAATTAATCTCGAGCGATCGCGAATGGTAATTAGAAGACGCGTGTGATTAATGGGAACCGTGGCGCGCTTTGACCGCGAGATATCGAGTTGAAAATTGCTCCAACTCGTTGCCGTCGCTCGTTATCTTATCGGTACGGGGAATCGACTTCCGTTAGTATGTAACCTCGCCTGGTTGAAGCAATGGAAGAGAATTTGTGTACGCGCGGAGTATTCCTCAAGTAAACCAGCTAAGTTTCAGAACTCGTTTCATCTGGTAATGAAACACGGTACGAATGGATCGTTCGATAGCGGTTTCACCCTCTTCTGAAACTGATCGTTCGATCCTTTAAAATCGAAACGATTTTCTGATGAATAAACAAGGAGTTAAAAATTTCCGATTTTTCGATTATACGTTGCTAATGAGGCTAATCGTGCGTGTTTAAAAAGCACGTTGAAAAGGTAACAGCCTCGAATTCTCGTATCGAAACGACACGATCCATCGCGAGATAGAATGACGGGCAGAATTGATTGGAATAGCCGCAACTTGCGCGATTCGAAATTCCCGGGATTCTCTCTGCGCGCGGAACGGAAATATTATTAGCAAAATATTTCCATTGCGATTACCTAAATCATTTTCATAACCACCAGGTTATAATGTCGACCTGTATCGAGTGGCATGATAAATTAATTATCAAGATAAATTGCCATCGATCTAGACAGGCTCAATTAATCCTATACGGTCCCATATCTCATGCGCCGCGACATTCGTGTTTTGTACTACTGAATTTCACGCCCGACCGGGCAACGCGTCCCGCGGATCCCATGAAAATTACACGCGTCGCCGATAAAAATATTCCGAGCGATTAAAATAGCGGTTGCAACGTGACGGGTTGTAATCGGGTCCCTTAAACGGACGTTTTTCATCCCTTTCTTCCCCACCTGCCCGCTGTTTTTTTTTTTTTTTATTTTCGCGACTGATTTTCATCCGCGCGAATTCATCGTCATGATCCGCGTCGTTTACGTTCGCGAACACGTCCCTGCGTTTCCGCGGCGCAAACGAGTGTGAAGCGAAACGCGTAATAGACAGAAAGCAAATAAAATGGTAAATGGAAGAATTGTTGACACGGTTAATGCTCCCCGCAGACACCGTAAACAGGTGCTACGGAAACGTGGAAACACGTTCTGCTAATTACGGCAACCTATTATTAAATCTAAATTTTTTCGGGTTAAAATATTTGCGACGCCGCGCGGGCGAACGCGAAGTGATAAAAAGGCATATACGCGTTTAATTAAAGAGAATTTCCTACCTTGCGCCAATTTGTTTCAATAAAAACAATTTTCATCGTAATTTCATTTACAATCTGTTTCCACGTTCTACGCGTGCCTCGGCCAATCGACGGCAGCTCACGCGTGCTTTAATAATAATAAAAAAAAAAACAAAAAACATATCTAAAATAAAATAAAAAATAGCAATAAAAACAAGAGATAGGTAGACTTTTTAATTATCCATCGATAATATCTACAACCGTAACTCGGCGATACCATAGTATTCTATTACTTTTTAGAGGGCACAATGGCTGACGTTCTGTTTAATTAGCTCTATCCACCGAACGCGTTCCAGACACAATAGAGCCACCTGTCCGGCCCACCCATTGAACCCCGTCCGCCACGGCATCAGCAACAGATTAAATCGACATAAAGCCACCACCGTGAAGGGAATACCGGGGGAAGAAAACGGGAACCGAGGGCTCCCTTTTCTTCGCGCCGCTCGAACCCAGCACCCGGTCCCGGGCTCTTCGAGCCGTTAAAATAACCCCATCCGCTGCCACCTGCAGGCAGCCGGGACCCGCACAAAAGACTCCCGAAAAAAGAATCTCCAATCTGTCCGTCCGTCTATCCACGGGCAAAAAAAAAAGCCGTAGCCGCGGTCGTGAGCGGGATCAGGCTGGGCGGATGGCCGAGGAATAGGGTAAACGAGCGAAAGGGGAAGTCGCCGATGGCGCGAGCGAAGGCATCAGCATATTATCATGGGCCATGTTCAGTCTGCTTTTGACATATCTATTACGCGTTTCCGAATAGCGGTGACTTCGAATTCTATGCCTGTTCTGTCCGACTCCCTTCTTCCACCGTCCACCCCCCCCCAGAGCCCTGTCACTTCGTTCTCTCCGTCTTCTTCCCGCTCGGTTACAGCCGACATCGTAGCGCTGAGAAGAGGCGAGAAGAGAGGAGGAAGAGCCGCGACGGGGATGGCGAACGGAAGTAGAGAATAGGGTTGGAAACTGCGGGGTCGCGCGGAGGAATAGACGGGGGGATGGTGGGTCCCGAAACCAGAGTGGGTGGGATCGGTGGTGCGGACGTAGAGGTCCAATTAATCAGCCGAGGCGTGAAACGAGAGGGGAAACGAGATGGCGGACGGATTCGGCGGAGGGCCAGGGGTATGTCGCAGGGATTGCGGTGACAGATCCGGCCGGTATCTATCCCTATCTGCTCGGGGCATTAAATTCGCGCGATGCCAGTACCGGGGTGCCCGTCAGCGGGCTGGTTCCTCTTGAATCGGTTAACATTCCGTTGTACGCGCTGCTTCAGCTTTCAATTAAACGGTTGCACATCACCAGCTGGACGTGTCTCGTCCGCGGTTTTACCGGCCAACCCGGCTTTAGGCCAGACAAACGGATTTAAAGACGTTGACCGTTTTACTGGACGAATGGAGGGATGGTGGGATCGGCTGCGTGCAAGTTTCTATTGAAACCTTGGCTCCGTGGCTTTCTCGCGCGATGGCAATAATTTAGGGGTGGTTTAGGTCTTAAGACTGTTGTTTACCGGAGGCCAGCGATTCCTCTTGCGGATACTGCCGTGTCTTACGAAATTAGTCAACAGGTTTAAGAACGGATCGGGCCAAGCAAGTTTCGAATCCCCGCGAAAGGGGTAATTTCGGAAACACGCGATAGCCTGGCGATATTTCGAGCTGTGAACGACTCGAAGTGATCCGAATTTCTCGTTATTTTCGCCATTTTCTCTCGTACTGATAGACAATCCGCTTGCACGATGGCTATTCGTAACGAGAGTTGGAACAAGTAGCGTTAGCGTAACGTGGCTGCGTGCATCGCGTGCGAGTTCGATTAATGAAAAAACCGAGGGAACCTGGAGCGAGGGTCCACCGTTGGTCGCAACTTTCCGAAACCATTTCCCGTTTAATTGTACATTGTTCCCGCAATTCCGTTTAATTACGACGAAGATGAGCTCCAGCCCTTTTAATCCCTTTTCCTAATTCTATACACGCTTCTGTACGCGCTTGGGTGCAAACAAAAGTGGAACGCCGAAATGGGGAGAGAATATTTCGTTCTGTCTCTGAATTAGAAAAGCAATTTTCAAAAATAATCCAGAAGTATAGTGAAAATACCGTTGATAATTAATTAATTTAAAAGAGCGTTCCATTTTCTTCCATCCTCTTCTTCTTTTTGTTTTGCACCCGAGTACGTTTCTTTGCTTACTGGCTGTTAACGAAGGAATACGATGTTTGCGATAACAGTCGCTGACGTCCCATGCGGCCAAGGAGACATTGGTACACGCACGGCCAGGCTGGTGGGAGGACAGAACGCGATACCACACGAATTCCCTTGGATGGTCAGCATCAGCCGAAAGGGAGGACACTTTTGCGGCGGGACCATTCTTAATTCAAGATTCGTCCTGACCGCAGCGCACTGCCTCTGCTCGTAAGTAAACTCCACGTTTCTCTTCCAACCGCGTACACGCTATTTTATCGAGCATCGAGGGGTTTAACGAACGACTGGCCATCGTTTCGACAACGATCGATCGAAATTACGACGTTGATGAAAGAAATCGGGAATCACGTTCCCGATCGACGCGTGAATCAAATTTAAAGACGGAACAAACACGTGTAACACGCTCGATTCCACTGTGCCGACGCGAACGAAATCCACGATAAATGACGAAACGCTCGGTTCGCGTTTCTGTGTCTATAAGTAAACGAGATTCGTTTTACATAAATTATACGGGAGTCCATACGGCATCCGATAGGATGAATATTGTAACGAGAGCGGAATGAACATCGTTCTTTACGGAATACAATCTCGCTGGGTATCAAACAGTAAACAAGAACGGTTCGAACATTCCGTGACCAACGCCAGCCAGCGTAACGCCAATCGAGCCGATCTGTCTATCAGAAATGCAGAATAAACTACAATCGAGAACGAACCGTCTGTCCAAATTAAAATGTTACTCTTTTAGGCACTGAATTACTAGCGGATCCCTTTCAGTTATAAAACTATCCAATATTTTATATCGTCCGATGTTCCCCTCGACTGCCGCCTCGATAACTTATAAATTCAAAATAAACCGGCCCGTCCAATCCATACGGAAGCGCAGTTCGCGAGAAATATCAAAAAAAAAGAACGGCGCATCTAAATTTCAAAGCATTACAGAGACTGGGCGGTGGGTAACGTTAATATCGATCGATCGAATAGTTTATACCTCCGCTCTTGTACAATAACGCTGGTGTACACGTTCGATCGCAATCAATATGCAGGTGGCCGTCGAAAATGTGCTCGTGCCAGAGAACCGGACTGTTTCTTCGTGGAAAGCTGCCCATTGTTCCCCGTAATCGAATTTACGCGCGCGACACAGGATGACAGGGGGTTGGTTAGGGTGCGAGGCGGTCGGCTACAGTGAACAGATCTTACCATAACGATACTCGCGACTGTTTTACGCGTGCCAAAAATTGTCTAACCCTCTCGATGACGTTCGTGAAATGTCAACGAAATCAACCATCTTGCTCGACCAACATCGATGCCATTATTCTGATCGAATCTGGACGATCAAACGGCCGCGATTCGACGCGACGCGGTTAAACATCGTCATGCAAATGCGTTACGAATACATTTCCCTTCGAGTGTAATAAAAAAATATGGGCTCGCACGTATCGCGGCTGATATCGTTCGAGTAAATGGAAAAAATTTGGAAAACCGCTCGGAGATTCGTGGACCATGGAATTTTCAATATACGTATCGCGGTTCATAATTAGTAATTAACTGATTTAAATGTAAATTATAATTCCGCGAGTATCATTCGATTGTATGCTAATTAGAACGGTGTGCGAAACTACAATCGTTGGACAGGTTTTGATTTTAAACAAGTTATGACGCGATATGAAATGGATGCGGGAATTGTTAGAAATAATTGGGTAATCGTCGGAAATTCTGTTGGAAATCTGTAGAACGAAATCGGATGATGAATTGGGGAACGTTGCGCGATGTTAAGATTGTCAAGATCACTAGGAAATTATTTTTTTTAACGTCTCGCTCCGTTCTCTAATTTAAGAGGTAGTAAATACCACATCAAATTTATCGATCTGAAGCGGCTGCGCTGCTTCGGTTTTCGCTGTGCTGTAAAGATGGAGGAAGAAAGAAGGAAGGAAAAGAGAGGGGAAGAACGTTTCGTCCTGGGCCTGCTAGTGGACTCATCAGTAAGGCTACCTAGCAGGCCCTGCCTTAGACGCTAGGATATTAGGGACAGTTCAGAACTTCTATATATTGGAAACGATGGGTCATCGGGTACTTTCAGGAAAGTGTAAATGGTGCTGTCCCTCTAGTGGCGAGTGCCGCCA
Source organism: Xylocopa sonorina (assembly GCF_050948175.1). Classification (NCBI taxonomy): domain Eukaryota; kingdom Metazoa; phylum Arthropoda; class Insecta; order Hymenoptera; family Apidae; genus Xylocopa; species Xylocopa sonorina. The sequence continues at coordinate 4,571,891 of NC_135197.1, read as the reverse complement.
CAGATCCTTAAGAACGAAGTTAACTCCACGAGTACCGGCTTCGATGAAATTGGCCGAAACGATTATAAGGTAAAAAGCTTCGAGCTTGAACCAACTTTTCATTACGTCGACGAAAGTAACGATCTTTCGGTAATTTCAACTGAGTCCTCGCGGATAATTGTTCACGCGTAAATTGGCATTTCCCTAGCGCGATACGGAGACAAAACGGAGAAGTAACGTAGCCAAGGAACAGCCGAGTGGTGCAATTTTTTTAAGAACCGCGGCACCTCAAAAAGCTTCGCAAGTGACTGCGTCGTAATCCAGTTAATCCATTCGCGCAATCTATGCGAATGTATGCCGGGTTTAAAAACGTAGAAATCCTCGTGTTGCTCGGGACGGCGATTACGGTCCCGTCGTTTGCAAAAATCATCACGCTCGCCGGAGGGATAAAAAGTTTAATGCACGCGTCTCTGGAAATTACGGAACGTATGAAAACTGAAAAAAAAAGAGAAACAGAAAAATAGTGGAATGACGAAATTCTGGAATGACGTGACACTAATTTCCATTGAGTCACTTCCGCGTATAATATTCCTCGTACAAACCGGCACAACTGACGGGAGGATGTTCTTTTTCTCTTTTCTCGTAAAAGATGAAATTCAGCGATTCAGTTCTTTCTTCTTTGACGACGATGTTTTAACTGATTCTTCGATTTAAAAAATTCTTTCATAGAATTGAATACTAATTACGAACAATCACGTGAACCAAGTCAAATATAACAAATTAACTTCTTATATAATTGGAAGTTACCATTTAACCAAATATCGAATTGACGATAATTTATTTATCAAAAAGTGTCATGTCATTGCTGTCTGCTTTAATATCACCCTACCGTATCCGCAAATGACAGAATTAATCCTGGATCAGATAAATTTCGTAAAAAAAAAAGAATGCGATCAAAAAACGTGGTTGCCAACGAATGCGGATGAAAAAAGAGCGAGAATGGAGAAAGATTTCATACCAGTGGATTTTACGGATGCGAACAAAATGGTGAAACATCGAGCATCGTTATCAGAACAAACGCGTCCCTTGTCGTCTGGCTTCGCGATTATCGTGCCGCCGAATGAACGATCAATCACTTCATTAAAATTATACAAAACGACAGGCCGCCGCTTCGTTGTCTCGGCTTGGCTTTGCGCTGGTACACGCGGCAGCACACGCGGAACACCGGGTATCGATGTTAATTGGAGCGACGATTACATTCGAAATGAAACCTCGAGCGTGTGTTTTCCCGGGACGGAACGGCTCGAGTGAAAACGCGGGGTGCGTTGTGTCAAGCTAAAAACTACACCGTGCAGCTATTTGCCCGTACAAACAACCGGAAACGAATAAAGTCAAGTGGAGGCGCCTTTTATTAAATTCCAGGTGAGAAACACCCAGAACGGGGTGGTCGAGGGTGGACGCGCGAATTAATTCCGCGCGACGGTATAACACAACATTTTTATTGTTTACGAACAATTAACGGAAATCAGCGGGGGATGATAATATCGGCCGGGGGTAAAAGTGCGCCTGCAGACACCAGGTGCCATTTTTGTCGAGTAATTAATTGACTGTTTCCGTAAACGGAATTATTTACACGATCGGCTCGAATCGGTCTCGTTATCATCGACGACTCTTCAACGATATCCACGGAATTCACTGCAATTAATTATGCGACCAGCCATCGACCGTGTCGGCCCTTTGTTTGCCCGCCGCGTATAATTTATTCGATTTACATTTTACGAATCGTCGTTGCGCCCGGGAAAATATTCATGGCTATTCGATAAGAATGCATTACGGAATTTTGAGTACGTCCAATGAATAAATAACCAAGGGGATGTTTATGCGGGCTAGTTAAACGTTAAATTTCAAAGCGTTAGGGCGCTAACGGGAAACGCAGAAAATTTGTTCCACGCTATAACGACGCGCAAAAGAGCCTTCCCCCGAACGGTACACGCGCACCGATAATAACTGGCTACAAGTAATTGGAAACAATAACAGAAGCGAGCAACTGTGAATCAATTTAATCCGCGTTTCGGAGTAGTGGTATTAAAAAAAAAAGGAAAATAAAAAAATAAAAACGGGGTGGAAAAAGAGGATACGGTGATTCGATTTAAAAGTAATTTCCTCCCCTTCCGTTTTAAGAGAATCACATTCGAAGCGTCATAACAGGATCCTGGGAACTCTTCCAATCACCGAGAGGAATGGAGGAGCGATGGGGAGGGGAGATTCAAAAAATATTCTTTTTTTCCGCGCCGATAGGACGCGGAGATTTATGCGGGACACTGTCGGTGCTGGTGTAATTAAACGTCGAGACAACGGTGTTGCTCGATGAAACGTGTAGACGTTCTCTGTCCCTGTCTTCGTCTGGTGTAGACTGGGGACCGAGAGAAACGCGGGGAAAGAGAGACAAGAGAGAGAGAGAGAGAAAGAGAGAGAAAGAGGGACAGGCGAACGGGTGGTGGAATGGTCGAGAGGGGACGAGGGGGTTGAAACTGGACAGGGTAGCCGTAGAGAGAATCCAACGAAGCTTCGGCGTTGTAAACCATGATTGCGTGTAGATTACAGACCACTCGGTAATTGCTAGCGGCCATGCAAAACGCATGACAAAATGTTGCCAGTGTAGCGCGTGCTCGTGAAAATATACCCGAGCCACGGGCATTGTCCGCGTTTTCTTTATCGTTCACGGAAACGGCCGGAATAAATTTCGTTAATGCGGTTCTACGCGCGAAACAGAATTGTTCGTTAAACTATCGCGCGGAAAAATCAGGAAGAGGATGACAGAGGAGATAATACAGCGTAGACCGAAAGATAGAGGATGTACCGGGAATTATGAAACTGTCCGTCGTTAATTCTGCATCGTACAGGCAATCTTCCAATCAGTCGACGGTTAAGACTCGACGAAACCGTTTGGCACAGTCAACACTGCTGCTACCACTTTCTGCGAGTCCTACAATGTCGAGCATTGGTCGGACGCAGCGACTCGGGTGCGTGGAGACGCTACCCTCCAAAGGACCCATACAGGAATCGACTCTAAAGGTCTTTCAACCTGCGGTATCCCCCCTGCGCTTTTAACAAATCCCTCACCACTCTCACGTTACCATTTCTTATCAACTCCATCGTTCACATCACACTTATTCCCACCCTGCATCGACCATCGTCCCATCGAAACGATCTCCACGTCGGTGGCACGATTTAAACAAAGACAGCGATCCCGTTCGCCGAGTACAGGTGTTTACAAACGGATTAACGGTGCGATTAATGGACGCGTTCCCAATTAAAAAGGTCACTCCAGTCCCCTGTACCAGTGGGCGCGGCCCAGCGTTTAGCCAGCGGTGCATTTTAATTGGAAGGGGTGCGACGATAACGACAGGGATTAACCGCTCGGGGATGATGCATCCGTGGTGAGTCGTATAATCCGCAACGGGTGCCGGAACAATGAAACTGCCACGACGATGATGGAAGGGTCCATTAAGAACGGGACGCCTTTGTAAGAAGAGGCCGAACCTTGAAACTTGGAAAAGCGGCTCGAGTGTGATTGTACCTTCAGCGGGAGCCGGTGGATTCGAGGCGGCGGTGAAACTAGGACGAAACATCCCCCCTGCCAGCCCCTCTCTCCTCGTATTCAGAGCGGAGCGCGGGGTTCTCTCTCTCTCTGGAAGCTGCCATAATTTCGTTAGTTATTCGGGTGCCGCGTCGCCGATTAATTAAGCGAAACCGCCGCGTTTCGAGACTGGTTCCTACGCCCGCGCCGACGTCGACGGCAACGCCGGGGTGTCGGTATAATGGAGCAAAAATCCCCGTTAAATAATTGCAGGCGAAGAGCGGGGGGTGGCGAGATGGGGCTGTTCCGTTTGCACGCTCCGCGGATACTTAGGGAATGAAGAAACGGAAAGAAGCGACGACGGAGGAGGAGGAGGAGGCTGGTACGGTACACGCGCAACGGCGATCCTCTTCCGGTATAGTTCTTAGCTGGCTCGTTCCTCGTTCACTTAACCTACACGATGATTACTTGCCGGCGTCGCCGTCGGACTTTGACTGCTCGCGGGCCGAAAACGGGCGAGCCTGGCGAGCTATTTGTCCTACTTGGCCTACATGTATCCGTAATGCGCGCAAAGTGGAAGTTATAACTTCGCTGGTTTTTCGGCCGAGCGTTCCCGCGATGGCTCGCGATGCGAGGATCTGCGGGATGAAGGATCGAACGCGTTGCACTTGAATCACTGCCCCTTGATCAATCTTTTACACCTCGATGGAGGAACGCTGAGAATGTGCCGCGACGAAGTCGTAAACGTCAGGTTCAAAGACAAATTCGTGTAACCGTTCCCGTTTTTCTGCGTCGCAGGTCCACGTCTGTAATTCCGACTGGTCAATTGCGTATCAGCCTGGGCGAGTACAATCTGAAGGGGCCGGAAGTGCCCGCGTCGAAAGAAGAGAGGGTCTCGAACGCCATCCTGCACCCGGGCCACCAGTGCGGGAAATACATGGACGATATTGCCCTCCTGGAGCTCGCGAGGCCGATCGCTTGGTCGGAGAGCGTGAAACCCGCCTGTTTACCTGTGGCCACAGGGAAACCAGGGTACAGCGCCTTCGGCGGTGAGCTAGCCAAGGCAGCGGGTTGGGGTTGGTTCGGCGAAGACACATCCAAATGTAAGTAAATAATTCCCCCTCGCGCACCCGTACCACTTCCTTCTGCCCGTTAATTTGCCCCGAAGCCCTGCGAGAGTCGTCGATGTTAATTACTCGGCGTTTCGTCGGACTAATGGGACGATAGAAAATCGTGGCCGGATAACTTGGCGAGTAAATCGACCGGCGTCGTTGCAAAAGGAATTTTCGAACGATCTGCACCGTCGATGCGTCGAGTGCGATTAAAAGGAGCTAAGGCAGCTCGCGACATTATTACAGTCCGTTTATTCTCGTTAACGACACTGCAGGGTTTGGGGGAGTTAGAGGGGTGCGCTGCGCGAATACCCCGTCAACAGCTTCCCTCTGCGATCGCGTCTCACAAAAGTTTTCATTGGCGATTCGCGAATCAAAGGGAGCAAGGTTAGCGCACCGATCGGACTTTGACCAAAAGACGCCTTCGAAATCAAATTTCTGCTCGACTTGAGAGTTTCCACGGTTTACAAGCTTTCCTGAACGAACGCAAAGAATCTACCCTCGATGGCCCTTAACGTTCTCCACCGTTACCAACGTTTCGCTTATTATACGATTCGCGAAATATTCCAGCAAAATGTTTCCCTCGCTCCTCGACGCTGAACAAAGTACAATCTCGTTCGCGATTTGAATATCGTCCCGGTTAGATCTCATCGCTTAACGTTGATCGACAATTCTGATTGGGCGAAAAGTCTGTTCGTAACCGACGACCGCTGGCGTTAAACCCCTGTGTCGCTTTGTCTTTCAGATAAACGAGCGGACGTGTTGCAGAAAGTGGAGGTTCGCGTGATCGAGAACAACGTGTGCCGCGAGTGGTACGCCAGCCAGGGCAGGTTGACTCGCGTCGAGCAGAAGCAAATGTGCGCCGGCTACGAAGAAGGCGGCCGGGACTCTTGCTGGGTAAGTGAGAATCCTCTGGGCGCCCCGTTTCATCCCCCTTTCGATACGTCCCGCGTGTATCGATCTTCTTCCCGTTTATGCGCGGCTAGTTAGACACCGCGGTCCCGTGTCACTCGTTCGTATATACGAAATTCACGCCCTGTCGAACAACCGCGGCACGAATTTCAATAAATATCCGGCAGCTCGTGTAGATGCGTACGCGCGTTGAATTAACAGCCAGAGATTGGTCCGGGCTCTTCCGAATCGTTCGACCACAAAACACCCGGAGGGGACGAAAAAAAAAAAAAGAGGGAAACATGGCCAGTAGGGAGTGAAAACCATCGAAAAATATGTTGACAAAATATTGCGGTCTGGTATAACGTAATTATCGGAACTGCGAGGGGGAAAAAAAAAAGAAGAGTACGTGCCGATGTTTCCAACTCGATACGTTTTATCGTGAATTTACGATTTCCTGTCGGAATCGTTTGACGATTGTCTTCTATACGGATGAATAGATTCAGGTGGCCTCGAACGTCTACGTTTAGATTGCTGCGGTTTTTGGGTAAATAATATGATTGAAATGATAAGTGCTACAAGAATGCAAATGTTAGAAATAAAATTGCATTAAGAATAAAATAAGTACGATAAATGAGTAGAGCTCGAAGAACTGAGGGTAGTATTTTTTTTCAGGCTGATAGCGGCGGACCTCTGATGGTCGGAAGTCAGCCTGGCGGTAACGTACTGGTCGTAGGGGTAGTCTCGTCTGGAGTAGGATGCGCTCGACCACGACTTCCGGGTGTGTACACCAGAGTCTCGGAGTACATACCCTGGATCACGCAGCATGTGAGACGGTGAAGCGAAATTCTGTGTTTTGTAAAACTTTCGAAGTTAGAAACCAATTCTCGAAACAGTTTTGTGTGCTCGAAGTTCTCGCGTTATATCGAAAACTTTCTGAAAAAGATAAATTTATCAAAGACCAAGGAGCTGTAAAGCGCAAGACGCGTATTTTACTGATAACGCGAGATGTGATAAAAACGATCATTGGTAGGACATTCAAAAGAGCATCGTCGTAATTAAATGTAAATAATTTATAAAATATTGTTTCTATCTAGTCAATATCCGCCGGCAGTATTGTAAATTATTAATATATCGTAAATGTATTTATGTAAAAAATATATAATTTAATATGAATTCGTTTATTTAATATATTATTATACATTCTATGAGTTATATTCTTCTTGCTTTTCTCGGTCTCGGAGGATTCCACGACACCCTAGTGTCGTCTGTAATAGAAACAACGTTTAATCCCGACAACTGTATACCTTTTATGGCACCCTGTAAAAATATGGAGATGATGATCCGTTTACATGGAACAATAAATTTGTTTCATTAATATTTACCATTCTACCAGGTCCAATGCCTTGTATTCTCAACCTGACTGTTTTAGCCCAATTTTTAATAATACGCTGAAAAAATATAGCAAGTATTACAGGGAATACATGAAAAGTTACAAGAATTGAAACCTAATATAAAGCAAAAAAGTCCCCTCACTGTTCCAAATACATATGCAGCTTGTTGTGCCGCGATATTGGTACCCTTCTTTGTATTTTTAAAACCTTCAATACCAGCCGAATGTAAAGAGATTAATAATCCTATAAAAAAATTACCAAGCTCATAAGAAACTTACAAGGACGATAGTATCGTGATATGACAATTTGAGTTAAAACTTTCCTTTAAAGTCGGTAATCGACAATATTGTATTATTACGAGTTGACTTTACATTAAGAATGTGCAATTGATCGAAAGGTATGCCATTAAACAGCTCACAAGGTGTAGATGCATCGGGGAAAGGAGCAGTCCTAAAATCAATAAATTCTGCATAAATATCAGTTTAGCAAATATACATCGCGCGAACCTGTACAATGAATGAAACATTTGCACAGAACGAAACAGTATAAGACGAAATTAAATACTTACTTCTGGACTATAGTTCTAATTTCCGTTGTATGCTCTCCATCCATAACTAAGTCCTTTCCCAGGGCTTTTCCCCTTACTTTAGAAGATCCAACGCGAAATTCCCTCATAACATTTGAGGTTATGTGAATACCTCTAACTTCAGTAAACGTTAAACATGGTAATATCGCGAGCCTTCCATTAGATGAAAAAACACTTCTCGTCAGTGGACCAGCCACTAATCGCAAAGTGGACGAAATCATTGTTTTCTATGCAAAATAAATTACACGACAAAAGAAAACGATACTATATAGGAGCACATAATAGGATGACGAATAGAACCACCTACAGCTCATTCGAGGGAACTCGTATTACTGACATAAATTCATCAGTACGAGCAAAGGTTGGTTAGTTACCGACAGGGATACCGTGCAAACGGTACAATAAAACTTGTACCTTTATACACGATCGGTATTTCAGAACACGAGACACAATATCCTGCAAAATGACTGATCTACGGTACGCCTCGTCTATTTTCAGCCATGGAATTAGCTATTATTAATAACCGATAATCCGAACAATTTTAATAGAGCAATTATACAGAGCTTCCCTGCGATTGGTAAGGAACTAATAAATATCTACGATAACAACAAATGATAATAATGCCAATCACCGCATCGTTTGAAATTATGCAAATCAGTCATCGGTCTAAATACTCCCGATTAAAGAATTATAAAATATAAAACACTGTTAGAGATCATTTTATTTATCGATAAAATAAGACGAAATAGACCAGACGATGAATGCAAACGGATGGAGAGAGCGTACACATCCTGTTAATTAACGAAGTATTAACAATCGCTCCGGAACTATGTCCCTATTAACAAATTCTACGTCGGCCATGTATATTTAATGTCCATTAACGAGGGATGAAATTCAGCGAATTAAATTGGCCTGAATCGGGTGGAAAAGTGATTGTCTGCCCGCAATCTGGACCATTTACAGGTAAACGCGTTGGTCAGGTAAATTTTTCCAATTACAGATTTTAGCGAATGGAAACGGAACGGACGCGACCGCGATAAAATCATCTCATTATCCCGGCGCGTGGTTGCTATTCTCGGCTGGGCACGGGATTCGTCTATCATCAGGCATCCTGCACGTCAAATTTATTGAAATTGTATATCGCGGCCGCCGCGCTATCCATTCTATGCGTTCCAATGCTGAATACGTTAGTGGCACCCAACCCCCGACACCCACCGCAGAATTCGCGTATATGGGCGCGGTTCTATTTTATTAACATCGCGCCGCGGAGAACCCGAAATATTATATTGGATATCAATGAGGCGGAATTACATATTAACCGTCATTAAGTTCCCGCGGATTACACGTTCACGCTTCCCTCGCGAGACACTTCCGGCTTACACGCATCCTGTGTATGTAATAACACACGAATAATACGGCCACTATGCGCCGTGTTGCATAAATAATCAGCGTCGAATTTCATCCTCCTGAAGTAGACCAGGATTCGTTCTCGAGTGGTCGATTTCTTACGGAAGACCATGCACAGGTAGCCACGAAATTCTCCACCCCCTGTTCGTCTCGAAACGAAGACACACCGCTACCCTTTCGAACGACTTCGAGAGCTTCTCTGCAGTTCTCTCGAGATAGTAGAACGAGCGCTTGTCACGCTTCTACTGTATACACGATAAGAGATCAAGCATTCTGAAAAACATGTTCGAAGGATACGCGGGAATTAAAAGTGATGATAAAATAGCGGGGATTACGAATAACCGCGGCACCGTTTGAAGTAAACCAAAAGTTCCATCCAAAAGAGCCAGCCCCTTTCTTTCACCTCGTTTCCATGCCGTTCTTTACAGAAGTTTCGCAGAGACCAAGTAAACTTGCTCATATACACCCCTGAAAGCGGCAGGATACGTATTCTTCCTCTTTGTTCGCGGCGTCCCGCAAGAACAATGTCCTGGCCGAAAACTGGATCACAGGTGGCTTTGTTTATTTAACGCAACCTGCCGCGGGGCGGTTCTCGTCTAAAAATTATCCGCCGTTCAATTACAGTCCTCCATTTACGAGGGTGTCGCCGTGTGATATCGAGCGAGTCACCCAGAAACAACATCCCCGAACGTTAATGCCTCTGTCGAGCGATGAATTTTTTACAGGCCACTTTCCACGTGGCACAGACTGCTTCGTCGGATCTATCATCGTGCCAGATGGCTCAATTTCGACTCGAGCCGATGCCCAACCCTGACTCTGACAAAGTGGCGACGATACGAGGATCGACGCGTCTGGATTTCGATGAAGGATCATCGCGAGAATTAACCATTACCCCTGTCGCGTTTCATCGAGCGGATAGAGCAAATTCTGATGTCGATCCTAGGACACTGTACCCCCGTCGATCGCTGCGTTGCGTGCCATTCTTCCCTCTTACCTTGCACATCTCGCGACGACCGGAAATAAACAATTCGATGGCCAAAAATAATCGATTCCACAAACGACAATTCTGAGCATCTCTTTAAATGAAAGAACGTCATTGTATCTCCTTTACTTCGTCGAAATAATTGATAGCAGACGAAATACAGATTAAACTTTTCGCGATAAAAGCGATGATCACACGGGGACAAGTTGTACATTCGAGAGTATCTCTTAACGATTCGTAATTAGTCGTTTGGTCCGAATCGAAGGGCGCCTCGCGTGAGACGTGTTTGAAATTGAAGCGTCGGCAAATAATTGCGTCGTTACGAGAAATCCATAATCATCATCGTTAATTCCTCACGGGGATATAGAATATCGCAAAATATCTGTTACAGTTAAATCCCCGTCTAACAAAAGGCTCGAGAACATTTTTCCCCGGGAGAACGGAAAGCACTTCATTCAGCGTTTTCGACTTATCTACGCGCGATGAATCATCCCTTTCGATCATGCCACGAATCACGTCCCGTTCTATATATTTCAGGAGCGCATTTACCGCGATCGATTAAATGGCAAAAATGGTGTCAACTATTTTTGCCGCGAGAATGCGAAAATACCTCGCGAACCGGAGTCTGAATAATGAAACGAACGCTCAGAAACGCGCTCCTTAAGCCATCGAGGAAAACAAAAAGAAAAAAACAACAAACGAACTGTTTACAACCCCGTCGATATATGTCTGCATATAGACCAGTCGTTCGATGACCAATTATGATCAAAGAATAAAACTCAGGGGTCGAAGTTGAAATAGAAAACCGAAAGCAAACCACGAGAACCACTCTCGAGCACGGAAAGCAACCAGGAATATTTTATTTATCGACGTACGCTGCTCGTTCGATCGCGCGGCAGGATCAGAGCGAAACAATTTACAGACGGTCCTCGCAACCGTCCAGGGACTTTCGTCGACGCCCGCTGTCACGTCTAGTCCTCCTACCTACGTACGTAACTATCGCTGAAACCAATACGATTCACTTTACACTTAACAAATTAACGGCGTCGAATCACTGCTTTGCGGTAGGGTTTCTACACGGAATTTCGAGATAGTAGGTTACGCAAGCTCAGCACGAGGTAACTCGTCTCCTCCCGTCTTCGAGCGAGCAGCTAACCCTGCCACTCTTATTCTATTCACAAGTGTGCGCGAATTAATTACGAGACTCTCTTGTTTGTGTCGGTTATTAAACGAACTTCGTCGCAAGACCATTACTGAATTACAGCCGGTGTCTGAAGCGGGGCTGCACGCGGCTCGATGCGCCTCGCGCGCGAGGCAAAATCGAAGATGCGTCCGTAAACAGCGGGTTCACCCACTTTTCCCTTTTCCCTTCCCCAGCTCGCCCTTCGTCTCGCCTTTTTATTCCGTCCAACCACTCGATGTTAATATATGCGAAAAGTCTGAGGGCGATCGATCGATCCGTGCCAGCGTTTCGCTTCATCTGTCTTCGACTCGCCTTCCTACAGAGATAGTGCCCCTCGCGTCTCTGAGTGTGTTTGCACGCGATTTACGAGTTAAAAGGGACCGAGGAAGATTTGTTTCCCTGGAATCAGCGATACTGTACGGCGATACAGTTTTATACGCGCGGGGTGTTACTCGATTGATGGTATAATACACAGTCCTGTCCGTACTCCGATCTAACGAACATGGCGAAAAACTGCACTCTGTTCGGTGAAGAATTATTTTCCATTAATGTCAAACTTTAAAGTAGCCGCAGCATGCGCCACGCCGCCTGCGAGCTTACTGAAAAACGGCACCTCGTACGAAAGTACCCCTTTAAATTAATTATATCGCCTGACACTCTCGTGTATTTAAAAAGGATGGAATCGTTTTTAGAAATTCGGCTAATTAAAAGCCGGCGAAACGTTCAAACAGATCAGAGCGTATATCTCTCTTAAATCTCACCCCAGAACACGGTAACACCGCGTGGCATTAATTTTCTCCCGCGCAAGCATACGAAAATGAAGCTTAAAGCGTTATTAAACGTCTCTTCGACAAGTTGGACGTTAAACTGGTTGAGCCTGGCCCGCGGTTCGGGTTGACCGTTCGTTTTGAAATCATTTGCAATTAAAAGCGAACGCGAGCCCCGATGGCACCGCGGACTCGTTAATGTAGACGCGTTCTCGCTCGATTTACCCACGTATCCCACACCAACGGCCAGCGTTACCTGACCTGATTCCACTTTTCGAATGTTTCTTTTAAATCTTCGTCTGCGCGCACCACGGATGATGGTTCGCGCGTCTATTTGCCGGTTCTAACGAACCCGCGGCAAGGAGACAGCCATACCAGCCGTCGTCGCCTTGCTCTCGCTCGTCCGGGGCGTTTCGAATAGTTATCGACGCGTGCGAATTTAAAAGACATTCAAGTTCCGCTGAAATCGAGTTTCGCGACGCCTGTTCGTTCGTCCGTTAAATTTCGCGCCGCGACGAATTTCGCGGAATGGCACACGCGGATGAACACACGCGCGCGCGCGCGCGCGATATATCGAGTCCGAACGAAGTTATACGAATATTAATGGCGGTCCCGGAACTTCCGTTCTCACCTTTTTCCCTCCACGCCGCCTCTGCTTTGTTTGTTCATTTTCTCGTCGAATTGTTCGGCCGCGTTGTAAAAAGACATCGGAAAAAACCGGAGAGATTGACGTTTCATTTCTCGCGGGCAGCCCAATTTTTGCGTGCATTTCAATTTTCAAGGAGCACGCGGCGGCCGCGCGTCCACGCATCATTCGTGTCGACGCGCGATCGATGCATTTCCATTCTAATGGGAACAAAAGAATCGCTGCGTGGGTGTTGGACAAATTGGAACACCACCGCGGACGTACGCGTCGCGTTCGAGCCTCGATTCCGTCGTACCCCCAATTTTATTCGCCACTCGGTTATTATTAAAACCGCGGTAGGATATTAAATTAATCGATCGATCGAAATTCCTGCTTCCTCTGCGAGCGCTCGAGGAGGGGAGAAACAGGGTTTCAATGGTTGATTTCGATCGCGTTTAAAGCCGATTCGGTTCTGAATTGTAAGAAACGGTTACGTTGACCACCGGTGGACGAATCATCGATACGGTTCCCGTTTCAGGAGCGCGGACTATTATTCTCCGTAGAAATGATACACGCCAACCCCCTCGATTCTTACTCTAATCATTTGTCCAACGTCCCTCTTCTTGTAATTTTTGCTCCGTCTCTCCTTGCTCTTTTCACCCTGAAATTTGCATCCTACATAAGCTGGCTACTGCGGAACAGGGACGAAAGGGATGGAAAAGGTGGTGGGGGTGGAGGTGGGCATACATGCCTTTCAAGTACGAAACTCTCGTTAGAGAGTTCGACGAATGGATCAGAACTCTGAAACGAAAGCTGAGTTATGAACCGATCGAGGATCCCCCACCCCTTGCCCTTATTATTCATTCAGTATTGGTACATATCTGCACGCTGCCTGAGCTTGAATATTTGATAGAAACCATTGGCCGTGTCGGCGCTTCTCCTGGCATGATACGAGATCGGGATGCGCGTTGACGATCGGTCGAATCGTAAAATCGATGAGAAACCGTCCGAGGCGGCTTGACTCGCCGGAGGGAGATATACCTGGGGCCACGATTTGTTGCGACAGAATTTCCTTTTTCGCTGGTTCCAACTCGACTGCTACCTGGCCGGAGATCGGTCATCTTAATCAACGAACGATTTTTGCGGATTGCGGAAATGAAATCGACCCGATTGAAACCTCCAAGTCGAACATTGTACGAGTTGTCAGAGGGCTCGACGACTTCCGTTTCGTTTTACGATCGAGTCGTTCGTCGACTGGCCACCATCTGCAGATACAAAACCGGACGGCTTAACGAATATCTTTCGCGTGCGATCAATTTGGAAAGAAACTTGCAGCGTGTAACCGGTGCGTTCGAGAGCACCGATTAAAACGTTACGCTCGAAGGTAGTTCGAAAATCGAAGTTCTGACTGCGTTGAATCTTACAAGCTTCCGAAGTTTCCACCCGTTTTGCCATTTATCGCTGTTTTTTAGGAGTTTGTTTGGAAATCGGGTGAATCGCAGATGTCGCGTATCAATGCTTTCATTCACGACCTCTCCATTCAAAAATAGGCGGTCGAAACTCTGAAGGGATTAAACGAATTATCGAAAATCGTTGGAAGGGATCGAGGATCTCCCTTCGCACCTCTTCAGTGTATCTCTTTTCATCTGTCGTCATTATGCGTCATCTAGCGAATCCTCGTTAGAACGTCGAACCGAAACTTCAACCCGTTTCTCTCCCCTCCCACGGATCTATCCGCTTCCCCGGTCCAGATTCAGCCCGAGAGATTTTCAATCGTAGCGGACATTCCATCATCCTCAAACGCGTCCACGACCAACGGGTCTGCAGGTGTGGACATCGACTATGAGTAAAACGGTTACTCCTCTCCTCCAACCTCATTGTTCTATTCTTTTCCACCCTTTCCCTCCCTCTCTCTCTCTCTCTCTCTCTCTCTCTCTCTCTCTCACTCTACCACCCTACGTAGTTCCGTTCGCCTGGCAGCCCCCCTCTTCTCCTCTCTTTCTCGCATCGAAAGTGGACACATGCTTGGCCCTAGTCATCGTCCCTACGAATTCCAGGGATCAATGCGTCGGTGCACCAAAACGCCTGCGCCACCCCCTTGAACCCCACCACACCCACACACCGTTTAGCCGAGCAGCAGCACCAGCACCAGCACCACCAGCACCAGCAGCAGCAGCAGCAGCAGGCAGCAGCAGCAGCAGCAGCAGCAGCACCATCAGCAGCAGCGCAGCAGCGACAACGGTGGCGACGACGAAGACGACGACGACGGCGGCGTCGGCGGCGGCGGCGGTGGTAGCAGCAGTGGTGGTGGTGGTGCTGGTGGTGGTGGTAGTGCCGGTGGTGGTGGCGGTAATGGTGGTGGTGGTAGTAGTAGTGGTGGTAATAGTGGCGGCAGCACGAACAACCTCACCAATACAACCCCTCCGAGCGATATAGCCAGCCCTCACGATATACGTAAAGTACGTAGACCCCAGGGTTGCTGGTGTCCAAGTGCTGGTGCATAAGACCGCCTGGTGGTGCCGCCGGTGTTCTCTCCCTTGGTCGTGTATGCCACTCTGAGAAAATCCACTCCTCCGCGGCACAGAGCAGAGGCAACCGGAGACCCTCCACCATCTCTCGTGTTTCGCCCCTACTATTTCCTACCCCCTCGGAGTCCCACCACTCTTCACCGAACAGAGTACATCCACCGCGTCCCTTTTCTATCCCCCTTCGAACGGTCTCTCCTACACCGGACGAGAACGAGAACGAGAGAGAGAGAGAGAGAGAGAGAGGAAGAGAAGGCTCCCCTCTCTTTCGATGTGCGCGGTACCCGAGCCTCGGAAATTCTGAAAGCGGTTCGCGCCTGTGCGACTCGCGCGGGGGTGGCAAGGGACCGAAAATCGAGGTGAAAGGAAACTCCGCGGATCCGGCCTAAGGGTCTCTCCTAGGGCTGGTGCGTATATCGGTTCTAGCTACAATTTTTGAGACGTGTTTCGCTTGAAATAAAAAAGAGAGTCGAAAGGCGAAGAGTAAAAGGAGGTAGAGAGAGAAAAAGAGAAAGAGAGAGAGAGAGAGAGAGAGAGAAAAAGAGAGAGAGAAGGGGAGAAGGAAAAAGTCGGTGAGGATAAAACAATAACAGCAGATTCATCGGACGTATTCGCCGTTAAGTAATATACGCGTCGCGTTGCCGCGTCTTTGGCCCCATTACGCGTCCGAGTTACGCGTAAACACATACACGGATACGCGCATAACCGCGTTCGTCGTTGACAAGTCGGTGTACGAGCGCAGTGACTGATCGCGATACATCCGGATTTGCATATCGCCCGTGGCCGACGCGGTCTTTTTCCCTCGTTCCCGTTTATCGAAGTTCGCCCGTGCGGTTGACCCGAGTGCGATAGAAAGGCTCTCCCGCAACGCTCGACAACGAACAACGAACCGAGGATACCCGTACGAGAAAGAGAGAGAGGACATTTGCACGAGACCTCCGATACCCCGACGACGTCGGACGACTCGACGACTCGGCGGACTCGGTTCGATCGCGGTGGTGGTGGTTTCTTCCTCGCGTGACACACTTTTGCCGTCAGAGAAGAGAAACTCTCTCCTTGCCAGGCCTGACACGAACGAGGGAACGCTCGACGGACCTGTACACCGCTAATATCTGTCCAGTGCAAGGGAAATCCCCGTTCAATCGTCAGTGATAGTTCGCCCTGTGTGCCGTGAGTGTGCAGACGTGATCAGTGATCGTTCGCAGGAGAGGAATAGTTGTTGGTGTTGTCCCGAGACTGGCGGAAGGGAACCCTTGCTCGTTCCGTTCGCGTTTCTGACCAGTCTGAAGGTAGGAACGAATATACGAAATCCCTCGAGGGATATCCCGTACCTACACGTATACACGTATACCACCATCGAGTGACTAGCGGAGTCGTGATTGTTCAGTGCGTTCGTCGTGGTATTTACGAACATCTCGAGAGGATTTTCGATTAGAGGCCAGGTGGATCGCGAGTATCGAATACGGGGGTATCATGTATCCCCGATTGCAGCCCTCCTTTGAGGGTTAAATCTACCGATTTCGCGTCTCGCCGTCACCGCTTCGTCCTGCGCTGCTGTGTAATTGTGCCGCTCTGGAACTAGACCGATCTACGTCTCCTCGAGGGCTCCCGATTTCGGCGCAAAGGAGCTGGTCCCATTGAGGACTAACCGTGTACCACATCCCCGCGCTGAAAGTGAGTCTTACGCTACGATGCTTCGCCACGTCTTTCACCTCGCCCAGTTGCTACCTGAATTTCCATTCCGCGTACTCTTAAGCCGTCCGTACGGCGAAACGGGACTCCCTCTCGGCCCTCCCTCGCAATTTCTTTTTCTCTTTCACCGTCCTTTTAAACCATCTTATATATTCCGCTCTATAATTCTGCATGATGAGCCAATCGAGAGCGAGCAGTTACTTCTGGATAACAAAGCTTGCCATTTAACGACGTCGAAGCTCGATAATCCGGCAATCGTGAATTTATTAAAATTTAATGAACCGTCCTCGTAAGATATCGCACAGCCTTGCCTTACTTTTTCCTCGTTCGTTCTTTTCTCCTTTTTTTTTCATTTTTCTTTCCCCTCCTTTTTTTCGTTCCTTTTCTAATTTCCTCGGGCCAAGAACGAGATAACGGGACATGGTTAATGGCATTTTAGAGTAAGACAAAGGCAATCCAATTTATCCGTCACTTTGTCGAAGACTAAAATCCCGGAGGAAGTTCAACCGTGTCGACTGGTTTACAACGAATTCAATCACCAAAGCGAAACCCTATTTCGTACTACGCTCGTGTGTTGACGAATGATAATACGTTTATCCGCACACCCCCACGACGCACCGGTCGGACTTTCGCAATCCTACCGCCTTTTCTCCGTTCAATTATCCGTAAGCGTACCGATTAAAATCGCAACCTTTCATGAATCTGCTGTTTGTGGCCACTGCGAAACAGCCGCTGAAAATACAGGTACACGAAAGATAGCTTAACATTTCTTTTGCTACCGTTAAACGTGGACAATTGAAGCGATATTTGGATATCGAAGGGAATGCTCAAAGTGGTTCGCTGTATTTAAATATTTGAATCGAAAACAAAATAGGATTATAAGCTACAGTTAATTACAGAATTACAACACGAGGGTTTTTCAGAAGCATTAAACAATCCAGGAAAATTAACGAGCGCAGAGTAAAATAAACACCGTAACGCAGTTTACCAAGATAAAATCCCGCGAAGGCCCTTCAAAGTAACCCCCGGAAAAACCCACTCGAAAATCGTACAACGTCGAACTGGATGCAAATTTCCCCTCTCCTGCTAATTAACTTTCTCCGCCGCCACATCCCCTCACCGCTCGCGATATTATTCATTTCGCACGCGTTAATTACACATAATTTTCTGAATGCAAATGCCCGCGGAATCGGCGAATACGTGCAGTCGCGATCCGGCTAGGTAGACAGAGAGCCGACGCTCATTGAATTCCGCTTCGTCCCTTGACTTTCGTCTTCGAGCATGTTCAACAACTCGTTATTTATGCTGATTCCGTTAGACCTACGAGGATCAGTCGGGAAAAGAGTTCCTTTAAGCCGTAAAGGTATCGAGAAAATCGACGTACCGCCGCGAAGGGTCTCCGCTGCCTCGAGAGAGGCACAAGATCGTGCATTCGATCTTCTAATTCGATAATCCGCGTCTTTTGCGACGCGAGCGACGAATTTCTGAATATTACCCTCGAGATACGTTCCCGTTGCCTCATGAACGGAAGGTATCCGCCAAAACTAGGGTGGCTGTTCGAGGAATATCAATTCGAAACGGTGACGGTGCGGAACTTTTATCGCGAGACCTTCCCACTGGACAATGCGTGCATTCATACGTACGTATTTCACGCGGTGACACTATTTAAACGTATTTTCCACCGTGTCACCTAAGCCAGTACAAAGAAAGTTCTCGCGGACGGCTACGTCAAGCTTACAAGGATCGGAGACAAACAATTTCCAATCGATTCGTATCGCAGCGGCGCTATTTTTTGCACGAAGTATCCTCCGAAGCTTAAGAGCGTGTAAGAAGTGCAAAGGAGATCAGGGAACGGAAAAAGAAGAAATCTCAACCGGTCGATAGAGCACTTAACCCGTTTCGCGTTTAACGCATTTAATCAATTAATCGGAGAGCGCAGTATCGGTAACAATCGCGTAAGGATCGCGCAAGAAATTCAAGAAGAAGATCGAGAAGGGCTGCGACAAATGTTTGCTCGATTCTGTTGCGAAAACGCTGTGCGACAACGGCGTACGGATTCGGGTCAATGTCGTTCGTGTTCAGTAAAACGTATAAAGTTCCTCGAGTCGTCTCAGAGCGAGAGTATCGAAATTTTTCGGCGGTGAACCGAGCCGATCCGCCGGAAGGCTCGTTTACGAGGCGCAATTATAAAACAGCCCCGGACGCTCAAGGCCGACGGACGGCCATAAATTCACACTCTACGAGCCGGCTAGTAAAGCCTTCTCCTCAGCATGCGAGGTGCCATTGATCACGGTAGATAGGTAACTCGCGTGGCCAAAGGGGGTTCGAGGTTTCGTTCGTTCAGCGCAGTTACGTTAATTTCCAAGAGGCGTCCCAGTTCCTCCGCGAGTTGGCTCGCTCGCGCTTGCCCTTCCAGCCGCAGCGAATGCCGTCAGGAAATTACGGGACGTCGTTTGTGTTGTGTTGACAAGCGATCCTTCTCTTTGTTACGGCACCCCTTTTTTTCTTCTTTTTTTTTTAACACTACCCCCCATATGTCTGTGGATCTCTCCCGACACCAGGTTTCATTCCCGCTCCCGTGTCATTAGTCTTCGTAGCAGAGCATCCCTCTCGTTCTCCCCTTCTAACGCTCTACCCCTTTTTCTTTTCCCCCCTCTCTCTCTCTCTCTCTCTCTGGTATCCAACCCCGTCCTTTCCCTATCTGTGCCTTCATCTATCTAGATCCTGGTTGGCGAGGAATCCAGATTGAAAGCGAATCGGATATTTATTAATACGACTGCGACGATAGGCGCCAGGGCAGGATGGAGGTCTTAATCGGCCTCGACCACCCCAAGCGTGGTGAATTCGAAAGCCCATGGGGGAGCGAGGATAGGCCGCGATAACGCCGTCGGCGTGCGTACATACATACCTAGCTACCCGCGGTCGAGGGTGTTCACTGCTCGAAGCTACGAAAGGGATTAAGAACTTATAACACTCCATGGCGGCACTTTTGCCGGCCTCTACCAGGGTAAACACACCTCCCCGTGGATCATCGGAACGCTCCCGGGGTGAATTAAATTCGCCGTCTGCGATTCGACGCGCGGGGTGAATTGGGATCTTGTACCGTGGCTACGGGGGGGCCACCTGATCGTAGAATAGTTCTGTCTGCCGGGGAATTAACCTCCTGCGCTATTCGCGTCGCTTGTTATCTGCTTCCAAAGTGGGAACGACATGGAGTGCACGTGAATTTGCCGTTTACAATAAGCGAACGACATGGTAACATTATATTCTAGCGTAAAATCGGTAGCGTTCTTGCACGGAATTGCGTTTGTTGTTCAATTTTATTTGTTTCACTGCTGTACATTAAATCGCGATCAAGTTGGTACGATAATGGTATCGGTTCGGAGTTGTTTCGTACGAATTGGTTACAAGTTTCGGCCAGTTAATCACCAGCGCAAGAGGTTAAAGGCGTCTCGATGGGCGATTTTGTACGAGCGATAAGTTCCATAGATCGCGCGATTGTTGGTTGCCAACTGGCTGCAATCATGGCGGGTGGAAATGAATAAAATAAGGAGACAGATGGAAAAGCGTTTAACCGCGTGTCTAGACGAAACTGATTCGATTGAAATCATTTTCGTACTCGATCGCAGTGGATCTTGCAGATCGTTGCAGAAATTTTGAAGAAATCACGATGTTTTAGTTAATATTGCAGCAAAAGGGTGTCTGAAATATCTACTCTGGAAATTCGTTCTAAAATGAAACGTTTAAATTTACGAACGCCCGGATATTCGTGAAATTTGGAACGAGAGAAAAGAGTAGGAACAGTCGAAGTGATTTAACGGGATAAGCTCCTGAAAAATGCTTATACGTGCGATGACCTGTTCAATAGTGGTTCGAAATTCAAAAGGTCGACATTCCTCTGAAGAAAAATTGAAATCAACAGCGACCACCTATTATTGTAATGGATACAGGACGAGTGGAGGCAGCAAGATTTTTCATCGTCCTTTTTATCTTCGCTCGCGATTACCTTTTTTTTTTTCATAGAAACGGGAAGTGAAAAATGTGAAGCTCGGCTGGCATTTTGACGGGTCGATGGAAAAAAAAAGGAAGTGACGAACAACAAGATAAATCAGTTTGTAAAAAAGAAAAAAAAGAAAAAGCACCGGAAGGAAATTTCTACGGCAAATGAACTTTAAACGTATTACTGGTTCACCGTCGAATATCGCATCGAGAAGTTCAGCAAATAACAATGAGCACAGAATTTCCCCGACGGGGTGTAACTGTGCGCGTGTGAATTTGCGTGTGTACGCGTGCGCACGCGCGTATCTTCTATAATTAATGATTTTTTTTATACCCTTGCCAGGTATTCCAATTTCTTTTTCATCCCTCTCGCCGCCCTTCCTCCGTCTGTTTCTTTTTACTCCCCTATTTCAATGATACCGTGCATTTCACGACGAAAACTTTTATAACACCGAAGCAACGAGTTTCTATCAAACAAATTGAGTGTTATTAAAAGGTAAACGTAATCACCACGGGATAAAAGCATCGATGCTTTTCTTACCCCTCGCCTCATTCTTTTTGCCTCCTCTCCGAGCTTGCGAGGGACGAGTCCGTTTATGTAACAATTCATTGTTACCGGAAGACACGCCACGATGTAAATGGCAAAACAGATATCCACCAAGATAAACAGGACTTCATTGATCCGTGCGAGTACAGTGCCAATGAACTTTACTCTGAATCGTTTAATGATATTCCCAGGCCATTACAGGCAATCATTGCAAGAGTCGAGCGTGAAATTTACAAGGTTTCATTAGGGCAGCCGGAACTCGCTGTACATACAACACCAGACCACTAATAATCAAATTAACCGAACCGTTTTAAATTCCCTAATACACGACGTGCTCTCGAAAATTGCACGCTTTCACATGGTTTAATAGACACTCGGCTGCGTTCGTACATCAATTTTGTTTCATCATCGTTAACGGTAGCGGCCGGAGGAAAGGGCCGCCGAGGGGACCGCAAATTATTTGCGTCCCTCGTTTAATGTCTGTTCGAGATTTAAAAAAAAAGTGAAAGAGAGAGAGAGAGAGAAAAGAAAAAACGAAAGACCGTACTAAACCGGCCAGAATGTGCTTTGAATAACTTTTCAGCCGTAACAGCCTCGTTACCGGGGAGTTGAATAAATACTATAGCCTGTGTGCATTAATCCGAGAGGTACTCGAAACCTTTTGTTACGCCGTATCAGTGGAAACCGCTCATTACAACATTATAACGTTATTAACTCACGCACTTTTGCGGTGACTCGCGTCACAGAACCCCGACGAAACCCTACGAGTTCGCTCTCGATCGAGCACGTATCGGCTAAACAGTTTATTCAACTGAAATCGAAAACCAAAAGGAAAGCGCCTCGCGAAAACAGAAACAGGAAAGAAGCTTTATTTAACTTCGTCGAGCGGATCTCGAGACATTTTCGATACAGATGTGCTCCTTAGAGAAAGTTTCTACCATCGCGCAGAAATCCCAGCATCCGAATCCGCAGATCGATGCGTCGTTCCTCCCGAAATTAGAAACCCGTTATCAAGCTCGATTATACCGCATTGATATTTTAAATCGCGATCGATCTAGAAATCCCGGACATTCCTTTCACCCGAGTTTGAACGCCATCGATCACGGCTACTGTAATATTCGGACCATACTAGCAGCCGTCTACGAACTCTTCGTCCACTATCGACATCGCATCGGCAAAGGAAATCAGCTAGAGCCAACGGGGCGGCTGGTCTAATGACCACCAGGCCAGCCGATTCCGGTCGAGCGCGAAGAAAGTTCCGCGTTTCCGGCGAACAATGCGATCCACCACCCTCGCGGTGGTTCCCGTTTTCTGGCTGGCTGGCGTTACCGCCGCGTGATCGATCCCACTCGTCACGATCCCCGGTTGGCGTAATGAAATTTATCAGGTCGATCGTGGTCAGAAACGTTGCATGTCAGCGACACCGGGCTCGGACGGGTAACGAAGGGCGCGGCGCGGTCTGCGTGAGACCATTAACCGAGAATTTCACGATACGCTTCATTGCACTAATCCAATTTAATTAGAACGGCTCGGATAATAAGCCTGTAACGACACACTTTGCTCATTAATAACGATCAGACCTCCTACAGCCCCTAGGCCACGGGGTTCGCACGCCCGACGAGAGCCATCCGACGTTTTATCGTTCATCGTCTGTCTTCCTTATCGCGCGTATCTCTCGTCGACGCGACGTACACTCGCGGATTACGTAATCCGGCACGAATCTTTGCCTTTTTTTTTTCACCACCCGGATTCCCCGGGATCGCGCGACGAAGCCTCTGCGACCTACCCGTGGATTGGGAATTACACAACGGTCGAGATTGTGCGAGGTGTCTTAAAAATTCTGCCCCGATCGGGATGGAGACGACGGTGCGATGGAACTGGCAGAGACTCGTCTCTCTTCGTGTCTTAACTATTAATTATCTGGAAACAGATTAATTCACTCGTCGTAACGAGAATGGAGTACGTACTTCTTGTCTGTTGAACGCGCGTCAGAGATTTCGTAATTTATCGATCCGCGCTTTCGAGACACCCTGTGCGGAACGGCTGAGAGCAATCGCGATGGGACGAGAACCGCGAGGTATTTAAAATTCTCTCCTTTTTGGTTCCATTTTATTAATCACCAGGCTCGACGCATCCTCAAAGAGGTCTTGAAATACCGTGTCTACAAAGATCAAATAACGTCGACGGGGGGTTGAAGAATGCCGGTCGCGTGGGTGTCCCCGCTTCATCAGGAATCTGAGGACGCGCGGATAAAACGCGCACGGGGATCGGCTTCCTCGTGGTTTTAAAACGCATTAGCAGAGTACACGTATGTTGTATCAAATTCTACGGGAATCTCGACACGCCGCGGGGATATCGTTACACAACGGGCACACGCGTATCGATTTCGTCGAGTATTTAAGAACGAATCGACGCAACGAAAAGATGATAACGCGGGTATTACAAAAACGTGAATTTCATTCAAAGTTTCGAAATTCAATGTCGTTCGACTTACCTTCCCCCTCCCGAGAAGCTTATATTCAGAGTCCGCGGATAGTTTTCAAGCGACAGCTATGATTAATGAAGGTGACGATCCAAGAGGATAAAATTCGGTTTCAAGAGTACTTTGCGAGATGGTTTAACTACATGTACCGTTCTTTTTCGTTGAAGTACGCTCGTCTATACAGCTGTCTATCAATTTCTCATCTTCCTCGTGTCCTGACTATCAACTATCTGGGAACAGATTAATTCATTTGTCGTAACGGGAATAGGAAAGTCCCATTTTTATTTCGAGCGATCAAAACTGCCAGCTAGAACGATTAAGCTAACGATTGAATCGTTAACCATCCCGGAAACGATGGAAACCGACAGAAAAATGATATCCGAACCGCGCGAGCAAATATTAAATGTTGACGAAATCGCAGCATTTTTCAGACGCTCGATTTTAATCGCGTTTCACGCGGACCGCGTCGGGCAAAACACAATATGCTTATTATTTGAAAACATTTGAAAGAAGTGTCGATTCGTTCGCGCAAGCAAATGACAATTTCATTTAAACATTGCGAGCAAACACACGCACGAAACAACGCGACCCCCCTCTTGAATAAACAAGAGCATTCGCGCGCGAGCCGATGAATCCGCAAAAACTGACGCTAAAAAATAATCCCCGACAACCACTACACGGTCGTTCGCTTCTTCCATTGAACGAATTTTTAATTACTCGACGAATTGGCACAATACCGGGAGCTTTTTTCTTTCAGAAAACAGGGACTGGCTGGCAGGAAACCGGCGCGCAACGAGCCAGGTTTTAGGGTCGTAGCCTAGAGAGATCGGCGAAAAAGAGGCTCACGGTCGATTTCTCTTCGGTGCATAATGTCTGGTATTAATTTAATGTGTAGTAATTACAGCGCGCGCGAGTTTGTGCGCGTGCTCTCGATACGCGCGCCCCCTCCTCCGCGGACACCCTGTATCCTTTGTGCAATAAGCATCGCGCGGTATCGGTTTTGAATTTCTGTTCTATGATAACCAACGCGAATAATAACCAGACCGCGATTCCGTGCGGTAACGATTGATAGTATAATTTTAATACTGGAATGAATACTCGGGAAAACCGGCGTATCCCGTATTTCATTCCGAAGTGTCTCGCGGCGAGGCAGAAGTGTGTTTCCCTACGGTTCGCCGGAGCCACGAAATAGCTCGTCGTCGCCGATTTACACGGGGATCGGAAATCAACTGGCTGTGAACGTAACCAGACGGATCGCGTTTCTATCCGGTTGTGCCCGACTTTGGGACCCGACCACCATTTTCTGCCGCCCGTTACGGAGCCATGGTGCACGGTGGAATCCTCCAAGATGGAATCGAGAAACGAACTTGCCGGGAATTATCCGTGTCACTGAATTTAACGACGTTCGCGAACAGCATTCGATGCGACTGAGAATTCTTAGTTGGCAATCATTGCCACCGGCGGGACTGTGTTTGGGAGTAACTGTTGCAGGCTCTGTGATCGCGTTGATAATCCCGAATTATTAATATCGAGCACGCAAACTGACCATTTCAACAATTTCGTACGTTTTTCGTCCGCGAGCACATTTGTCTGCGCCATTCAGAGATCGCGTTTAATGCGCAGGTACGCTCGGTATCTTTGTGCTCGCCGGTTGAGGTTGACAGGGAAAAGTGGAGGGTTATTTTAACAACGGAGAGGAGAAAAAAATAGGCACGGCGAGCTGTTACCTCGTGAGAGGAGAACGAATAAAAACTGAGCTGAACGTCTGGAAAACGCGTGGACTTAAAAAAGAGAACCGACGTATATGGCGCAAAACGAAATCACGTAAAAGGTTTCTTCCGCGAACAGTACTGAATTAGAGACAGCCAGACAGAGACGGGCAAAGTATAATCGACGACGTAGCAATCCTGTGCAACGGAGGAGAAGAAAGTAAGAAGCTACCGGGGAACGAGATCGTTACGTTGCCCCGAAAATAAGCATGACTCGCAAGTCAGAGTCCACCCACCAGCGGGACAGAATAAGACGAGGGATACAACAAAGAGCTGATGTTTCTCGCACGATTCATCAGAGGTCAAGCGAAAAGAAGACGACCGCGACGCGTTGGGCGCTAGAGCTTAACCTCTTCTTCGCAGCCATTCCGGAACTTTATTTCCCTGAGGATCGCTCCACCAGAGTTTATCGCTGGCGGTAACGTTGTACCTCCGTTTTATACCGCGATCTCTCCTCTTCCTACCCCCAACCTGTTCACGCGCGCCTTCTTCTCGTTCTTACCTCTTATTCCGTTATTTCTACCGTCCGCATTAATTCTCCGAGTCGGACCCGCGTCGCCCCTCCGTCGATCGTCCGCGGATCCCGCGTCCGTCTCCGTCGACTTCCGTTCGGACGGCAATCAGGATTTCGGAATATCAAATGCTGTTTGCTTAGGATAAAAGACCGGGTGTGGGATCCGGCTGGCAGCTTCTTCGATTTCTTGGTTTCACCCTCCGCCGTCTGGCCAACCCCGTGGGTCCCCTCGTTCCTAGGGGGATGATTCGACCACCTGGCGTAATCAAGAGTCACCTTATTG
This sequence comes from Xylocopa sonorina, assembly GCF_050948175.1. Classification (NCBI taxonomy): domain Eukaryota; kingdom Metazoa; phylum Arthropoda; class Insecta; order Hymenoptera; family Apidae; genus Xylocopa; species Xylocopa sonorina. The sequence goes on along the minus strand of NC_135197.1, from coordinate 4,545,574 downwards.
GCCGTTCGTGGCATAGTTTCACGGGGCGAGGACCACCTTCCGCGAGTGGCATTAACGCGGCTCGAAAACGCGAAACACTTCGGGATAACCTACTTTGGGAACAACGTGGACCTGGCTCTGTAGTTTTGAACCAGTCGCAACTTCCTACCACTCCACCGCCACCGTCCATCCTCTCCACGCCACACCAGCCCCCCGCCGACCCCCAGCACACCCGCCCCGTAGGGCATTCGTTACACCAATTTCCCGTTGTATCGCCGGCTAATTGCACGAAATTAAGAGGCCCTGTTTATCGAGTGCCGCCCGGCTAATTTATCGCCGTTGCCGCGAATTTCGTGCCGTGATACCGCCGCAACTGCGGATTATTACTACAATAGAAGCTACTTATGAGTTGACATCGTTTGATTCCAAGAATTAGAGGGTATTGCGGCAATAGGGAATGGTAAAGTGGATTTTACGCGACTAGTAATACAGATTAGCGGCACTGTGCTGGGTCAATAATGGCGACTGTACCGTAGATACACGCGATAAACCGGAAAACGGATTCTTACACCGCTTGCATTCGACTTCTACGAATTGTTTTGCCCAAAGTTTAGCTCCAATAAATCATTATCTTCTACGCTGGTTCTACTTTCGCGTTCGTTTAAAACCAAACGCTTCAGTGTTCGTTAAATACAGACCGTTCATCGTCAAACGAATCAGTTCCCGGCGAGAACGAAGCGAAACGGCCGGAGGGTACAGGCGGAAAATCACGTGGGAAATCGTGATATCTTAGAGGCGACTGATGAAGATCCCAAGCTCTGGTCGGATCAGAATTGCAAAAGGAGACGTCTGGGATTAAAAGAGTGTTTCTTTGTTCCAATCCGGAGGCTGGCCCGGCGTCGACCAGGGCGGAATACGTGCTGCTTATGAATTTAAAGATACGTGCGATTCGTGTTCCGCGCGGAATGAACGCCGGTGGTGTACAGAGACAGGGGTTTGGCAGCCGTATTATTGCGACCGGGTACCTTATTTTAGACCCGTATTCGCTCGTCGACGGGGTTCTCATTTTTCGCGAAAGGGAAGAAAAGTTTCGACGGCCGGGCGAAATACACCGGGTCTGCTTATGAATTCACGGAGAAAGATAACTTAAAGAGCGACCGTTCCGCGAGAGAAACGAAAGAGCAAGGGGATCAAATATTTAGAGCCGCGCGGCGTCTTAGGCGTAAGATACGAGATTTAAAAGTTTTAGGGGCCACTTTTAGAAGCGGTTGCCCGCCGGCACCCTCTATCTACGGATGGCTGTTCCGCGATACGGCTGCTTCTCGAGTTAGTGACGTTCGTCCAGGACCCCCTGTCTATATATCTACACCTCTCTACAAACCGGCCGGTTACGCGAGCTTATCATAAGATGTTGGACGAACTTCTCTAACAGCGGGAATAAAGGCTTCCAGAACGTTTTGTGCTGCGATCGTCGCTTAATTTGTTCGTTCGATCTGATACGGAGGGATAATTAGCGGGAAGTTCGCGGGATTCTCTGTGTACCCTCCTGTTAATGTCGATTCTGTGGTAATCTCGGGAGATTATCATTTTTTTTAATTAATTCCACGATACCACGCAAAGATTCATCGCGCGAAGCTTCGTCCGGAGATACGTCGACCCTGCGAGGGGAAACTTGTTACAACGGACGAGGGCGCGAATAATTTCGCGAGTGCACCAGCAGCTTAAAAGTCGCCGACTCTTTAATACAGTGCCATTACGATACCCGCTTCGCTTTGCAGTTCACACGTCGCAGGCCAATTTTCTCAAGTCCCCTGTCTCAAGGTTTGCTCTCAGCTGACCTTCTTCCCAAACGCGTGTTACCGACACGTCCCTCAGAGGCATGCATCCGCTCGAAAACTAAGAGTTTTGAGACACGGTTGCGAAACAGCACGTTTCGAGACAGTCCTTTTCCACGATCTAACTCGATCAAAGCAGTTCTAAGCAGATCTAAGTGATTAAAGCAGCAATTAGAAATTATACGACCGTAATTCGATCGAGCACATCTATCCATAATTTAATCACAACTACCTCGTCAAATGTGGACATTGTACCATCATTTACCATTAATAATAACTATTTAACCAGGGAATAATTTCAATGATAAATCTCATCTACAGCTTCCACACTCTGTACACGGTTATCGTCACGATTGACGTCTCGTTAAAGTTTTTCAAATAACGTTGTCCAGAGGTTGCTCATTTTTATCGAATTCACATTAAAACGCGTCCCAAAAATATAGCAACCCGACGGTATAGTTCAACCTCGGATAACAGAACGCGAGACTCCTCATCGCCGGCTCTATTCCCAACTGACTTTACGGTTAATTGGCAACTCTCAACTAATTAACAGCTGACCTCTACCTCTTTCGCGCTGTATTACCCTTATTATCTCGCGCTAAAGAGTCGAGTTTTAGCGACACATTCGCTACCGCCCGCCGCTATTCGCGATCGATCGAAATTTCTCTCAGACACATCCGGAAGAAGACGCTCGACCACGTCCCCCTCGGATGCCTAAGCGATCGCGCACGACCCATTCGTCCACTTTTCCTTTAATTTCCAACGCGGGAAACCGGATCGCTCGCCAGGATTGTTAACGCTTTTACCGGAAGAGTGTCACAGATATTTATGCCTTCGACGTGGCGGAAAATGTGCGAGACGCATCAGCGTTAAATGCGACGCGGCTCTGCGGCGAACGACGTAATACCGAATCATTACCGGCCCTGGAAGATAGTGCAACTTGAAACCGAGGGAAGAATAAAAACGTGGAAGGAAAAGGGTAGGAGCGAGCGCCGGGTGTGAGTTTGCGGGCGCAGCCAGAGAGGTAGCTCAGACACTTCGTGGCGAGGAGTGGTACGGTTGAGAAATGGAACGAGTCCCGAAACTGCCAGCCACCGGGAACACCTTATGGAATTCCATGAACGGGGGCCCTGCAAATGCGATACTTGCGAGCTGCCACCGGGAAATATTGACCGAGCCGCGGCGCGAAATGCGTTGCGCCCGGTGAGATATTGTCTTCGTTAACCAACAGGAGACAATGAACACCACAATTTACGAGATTAAATGAAAAGTTTCGAAACGTCGAAATTGCTTCGGAAATAAATGCTATCGGGGCGCGTGGGGTCGTCATAAACGGGCATGTTTTACAACCCGCGGAGACGCGTATTTGGTAAATTTTACAGCAACACGGTTCAGCGCGTCGTCCCGGCGATGATATTTGCGGTACTCTCCCAGATGTACCCATTTGATAACTGACTACGCGACGAGACCGAGAATTACGCGGCACAGTAAGTTTTTTTTTATTAGATTTCGCGTCTATTTACATCGTCGTATCGTTCTGACGATGTTTACGGCAATAGTAATCGTACGAACGTCACTGAGGCTTTTCTATCTTTGCAGAGTTCAGGGAGAAACGTAACTAATAATAGCCGATGTTAAAGGTGAACTCGAAGCCGAGCTCACACGAGCAAAGCTCCTCTCGTCGTTCGAGACAATCGATAAAACCCGATCCAACAAACTGTCGTCGGTACGGTTTTTCTTCCGCCACTGTCACGTACACTTAGGTATATACCGAGGTTTTCGCCCATACCACCGAGTCACCAGTCTACTCCGCAACTCCGACACTAACAGGGGGTGACGAACAGGATAAATTGCACCGTCGCCTTATAATCGGTTCATTCGCGCAGGGTACTTCGGAAAGTCGGTATAAACCTCTTAAAGCACGAGCCTGCGACATTCGACCACCGTAACGTTTATTCGTGAATAATTATCTGGGCAAATACATCATCGACGAAAGGAAAATACAACGGGTTAACGTTAACCGCGCTAATTCAACAGCTATTAAAAAATGGTAAATGCGAAGTGGAACATCTCTAAATTGTTCTATGCAGGAAAAAGTTATGTTTCTTTTCTCTTTTTTACCCAACGAAGTAAAAAGAACGATCCTCGAGGGACACGAAGCTTCCACGACCCGACATTACGAGTGTATGCCCTGTCCTTACGGAAGAATTAACCCAACGTTTCGCAAGCATTGCAAACTAGCTGCACGAGGGGCTACATGACAGGCTAATATCGCGTTACGGTGCGTCGTTGGGATACTTTCGTAAAGACGCGGTCTAAGCCTTGAAGGATCAACCACTCCAGTCGCAAAAACGTTTATTCTCGGTCCTTTATCTTGCGCGGAAACTGTCGCTGATAGGAACAAATGTAGGGTACACACTCGATGCACTCAGAAGCGTATATACCCGGGCCTATAACGGTCGCGCGCCACCGAAATCATCGTTTCCACCCTCTAATCCAGCATTAACGGTGGGTGACGAACCGTATAAATTATACCGCCGTCTCATAATCGATTCATTCGGCTAAGGTACTCGAGAACCGGTCTTAACTGTTCCGACCGCGAGGAAGTTTATTCTTCGGTCTTTATCTTGCCCAGAAACTGTCGTCGGACGGTCGTTGGTTAACGGAAAGCCAGCGAGGGGTGAATCGCCCCTTCGGGCTGTTTCCAGTGTGCAATCGTGTGTAAAAATAAAATACCGCCGCTGCCGTCTGAGCGAGAAAGGGAGGCGAAACGAGAAACGTTACGAGAGAGGCCGGCCTGCGTTCGCTTTACACGTGCAATTTAAAAGAATATAATTGGATCCCATTAGCTGGCAATCACGTTAGACGCGCGTTGCAACGGGATATTAAACAAGTTTTCGCCTGTTCCCACGGGCTCGGGTTCGACCGCAATTTTACGAGCCCAAATCAAAACCGAGGCGCTCGAAAACGATGGTGGCGGTTCCGGGGGTGTATAAATAGCCAGGTCACGTATCACACGGAATGCACTGGCGGTTGGGTTAGATAGAAGATTGCGGACACGAAATAAGACAATTGTTATTGTTTCGCCTTTACCGCATCGCATGTAAACGCGAGAAGGGAAAGGCACGACGAGTAGGGATTAAGTAAAACGAAGGAAGCATACGGGGGTAGGCGTAAAGGAGGAAGAGAAATTAATGACAGGGGTGCAAAAGGTGGGGCTGGTAATCACCTTAATTACTGGTCCTGAGCTTAATGTGCCATAACTGGAATCCTTGTATTTCAATGAAACAGAGTGGTTGCTACTTTCTTCCGCTGTTCATCTTTAAGAATTTTTCGAACATCTTAAGCCGTTCTCAATCGTTTCCTCGCATTCGTACTGCCACCCCTCCAATACGCACGAGGATGCACACGCAGCAGATGCAAATCATTCTCACCCAAAAGATCCACGTGCATCGCACGAAACATGCCTATAATAATTGCGGGGGAATGCGTGAATATCTTCCTTAAAGAGACATTACGGATTCGCACCTGCCGCTCTGTACACCATCATCCAAAAAGGTTACTCACTCCCGCAATACCATCAAGAGTGATCACACGATCAGAGGGGGAGCATAGATCTTACTCATCCCTGCACCCTGTTTCGCCGTCCCCCATACAAATGTGCCGAAATGGAGGCGAGACATGCGGGCGAAGGAAAGAAAGAGAGAGAGAGAAAGAGAGTGAGAGGGAGAGAGAAAGAAGGTAGGAGAATAGGTAACCAGCTTGGCGTCCTCCGACTTATCGCACGGCTTTCTGGGATCGTACAAAATGCACTCGACCCAATTCAAAAGCGGGGAAGAAAGAGAAAATGGAAGTGAAGAGAAAAAGAACGATGACCGAGGATGAGGCGCGGGGCCAGGGGCAGGGAGGTAGGGTGCTTCCTATGGCCAGGAAAGGGAAAAGCAGTTTGCCAGGGAGCATCGAAGCTGGCTAAAAAGGCGTTAGGGAAGCCCGTCACGTTCTGGCCAGCGTGAAAAGCGTCCCTGTAAAGGAAAAGAAAACGAGGGAAAAGCGGCCCTCGTTAGCCGTTCTGTTATTATTTCGATTCTGGGTCGATCGTCCGATCGGCACGAAAGGAACCACCCGTTAAGTGCAGATCGGTACACGACGTGTCGTTAACCATTCATTTGTTCGTCAACGAATCTCGTTGCTTCTGAATAAATTTCGCTGCACGCTCGAGTTATTTGCAATTTATTTTAATAAGCAAAAGATGAGCCGAGTGGATTTAACAATTACGATTAATTAACGCTTCTACCGTCTTCTTTCTTCCCTACCCTTTTTTGTATTCGAACGACGCACGGTACACATTAAAGCACATCCAGTCGTTATTGATTCGACGTTCATTCTCCCCGAATCGGTTCATTACCGTCTAGTGTACGTTAAAATTTAATAGGGAAGCGGAACTCTGTAATTTGCTAATGAACGAAATACGATCTACTTGCCTCGAAAGAAAGATTGTCTAATAACGCGAATTATTCTTCGTAGGAACGACGATAAAATTTGCTGAAATTTTTATACAGAGGGTTAAAGGGGTGCGAGGGAGACTCGACTCTTTTCGTTTGAAACGTGCGTTGAAAAAGTTAAAATATTATGAATGTTTATAGGCGCTCTGTTGTACGAGATAAATCCTTCAGAAAATTTCGCGCTACTTCTGACAGCTGTTTGTTATCGCGAACGCGCTTAATTCGGTGGCTGCGGAAATCCTCCGGCAATGTTTCATAATCACCGTGTGTGCTGTTGAACGTAAAAACGCGAAACCACTTATCACGCGATTATTCTCGATCTTGCGAAATTCCTTAAATCTCGAACAAATTTCATCGGCAAACAATCGTCGAGGTTATTCTTATCGAAGTTTCATTTTCGATGACTCCTCACCAATTCCCATCAGCGTCCATTGTCCCAGCCTCAGGCGTCAAACTAGGATATTACCATTAACGAGGATGAAATTTATTTAGAAGCTAATCTAGTCTCACAGACTCATCGTTTCGGTCAAGATAACTCGTGTGATTTATTAAATAGACGCGGCACACCGGAGGAAACTGACAATATGATTATAAGCTTTATACAGTTCGCGCAGGCGACGTTGGACGCGTTTTAGCGGGGCATAAATCAGTTCGCGTTGTCGACGCGTGTAACACGCACGGGAGGAACGAGAGAATATCACCACGTGCCAATGGGGTGGTTGTATCCGGTGAACTCTCTGCTGCCACGAAGTAATCAGGTTTATCTCGTGGTTGCACACAGAGACAGGTACTAGTTGGTGACCGCTAGCACGTTGTGTCGTTTAGGAACGACAGTCCGTTGCCAAGTGCGGTAACACTGCCACAGGCGGCTGTCGGCCATTGATATTCATGTTCGAACTGAAATTAACCGGTGCCCGAACTTTTCGTTCGATCATTAATAAAATAACGTTTTCCCTGACAGCTGCGTAGATTGGAAAGAAGTAGAATCCTAATTTTCCACATGTGGAAATCGAGAAACAGGATCTGTTCAACTATGATAAGTTGAAATTCACAGTGAACGGAAATTATTCATAATTTTTCAATAATAAAACTGGAAATATTCAAAATCTTCCCTGACCCGGCGACTGAAATATAACACAATTTTCAATTAAACAAATTTGATTGAAAACAATTTATCGTACGTATAAATGATCCAATTTGTTCGCTGGAAATCTGTTTGAATGGATATTTCAATAATACAGTTGGTTGTATTTTTACACTAATCATGCCTAATTAATCTTCGTGCATTTTAACCTATAATGTAATTTTGTTATACAAAAATCGCAGGATTGTACAGCGAGTGGAACTAAAAATGATGAAAACGTTCTAATATTTAATTTACGCGATTAACGAGCCTCGGCGGGATATTAGTATCCGGTTTCAGAGCCATCCAATATTTCTCATGATATTAACCTCGTTCTTAGCCAGAATAAGATAACAGATTCGATTAACTGTACACCGGATCACACGATTGATTTCAATTGCATACAATGCACGAATCATCAATGTTCCAGTGCATTTTTTACCAGCATCCATTCATATCAGTTCTAATCCAATTTAGAGCGCTGAATATTATCTAACTTTTTGTAATAACCCGAGTACATCATCCATAACAGATGCATTACACGAGATGTATACAGAATTCTCTCGCAAAATTAGCCCACTATTGATTATCGGACGAGGAACGCTTAATCAAGCCTAAGTACATACCCCAATCGTATGCTCAAGAATTCCACTTTACGACGTCTCCCCGTAATAAACCAGCGCTCGACCCACGAATTACGTCGACCACGAAAAATTACAATAAATAATTCCATGGAAAATTGCCTGATCAGCTCTTGCACGGATCGCTGAACGACAACGGCGAACGCAAAAGTAGAAATTATCGAAACGCGTCAGACATCGTCGAGCGCGGGCACAAGTAGTAACTAGGAGGATTGAAACAGCCGAGGTCCGTCGCGCGGAATAACGAAGATGCTTAAAAGCAACACCTATAAATCTCCATTACTCCGTATGCGATAGCCGGGAGAAACAGTAAGTCAATATTCCTTTCATATCGTTAATGCGAAAATGACGGGCTTATATACGAGCCCGCTTATTCACCAAGGATTCCGCTCCGCCACCCTCTTTCGCCGGGTCCAATCGTCTCCTCCCTCCACCCCCGTGGGGTCCAGGTTATTTCTTATTTCTTTCACCAGCCGGAAAAGCACCGTTATTCATTAGTTTCTTTCCTCTCTCCCGGTTTTAATAATATTCCGCGTTTCCTTTGTTCATCTATCAATTTCCTCGGCTATCTTTGTTCCTCCTGTCCCACGAATCCGTGGAGCACGCGATTTCTTGCGAACGATACACGCTAACGAAACGTTTCTATCTCGCCCCGGACGTTTCTCACTCCTCCGCCCGATGAAATATAACGCGAGCGTTCCTAAACCGTCCGCGCACGGTTGTCGATCTCTCTGCCACGGTCTCTTTTCTCATCCGGTTAAAGGATCCAACAGCCCCCGGGAAGCTTCTTGTTTTCCGTCGCGGTAAACTTCAATCAACGATACTCGGCCCCGCGTACGAAACGATTTGCGGAGTCAGATAAACGTCCCGCGAACAATGCCCGTCGTAAATCACGTCCTTCCGAATATATTGATGCACTCGATGCCGCCGGATGAGAAAGTGGATGAAAGTGGATCAACCGCGAGCTTTTCAGAAACGTTCTCTTCGCTCTTGATTCACCGTCCGCTTTTCAGCTCCCTCCGCTGCTTATCCGCGTCTATCCTGTCCCAGTCTTCCTTTCTCTTTCTCCCCAACCCCCGTCCCCTCGCCCCCTGACTCTTCCCGGGTTCGACTCGATTAATCCACTTCTCCGCGTCCTCCTCCTTCCCTCGACCACGGCCCCTCTGTCACTCGATCGTTTTCGAAAGCACGTCACTCTTTTCGGCGCGATGCGTCCACGAGTTTCCCCGATGCGTTAATTACCCCTCTATTATGGATGAAACAGAACGCGCCGGATAGTCGAGAGTGGACGCGCGCGCGTCCCCGTCCACGCGAAATCTGATCTAGCAGAGGGAGGGTAGCGGCGCGCCGACGAGGGACAGAAGAGGGTGCGAAGGGTGCGGGATATCGATGGAAAACAATTAATATCCGTCGATCCGACGGCGTACAGGGTGTACACACGGCTGATCGTATACAGTGCTCGATACGACGGGCGCAAATGTGTCTGCAAACACTTGAGCCCTGCATAAATACGCATGATTCGTGACCAACTGTAAATTCGTATCTTAACGAGGCTGGAATATCCATCCGGCTCGGTTGAAAATGGAAATTCCGTTCGACCACTCATCGAGCACTGCATTTCCCCGCAAAAATGCTAGCTTCCTCTTGGATAATTATTGTCCACGGTGAAAATGGAAATCTTGCGCGCGTTGTTAGGGCGAGGGAATGCGCGTGCACGCGAGGTGTTACAGGGGAGTATTAAAATGAACGGCAGGAAGAAACAATTGCTTGGTTGTGTGCGCGTAGAAATTTCTAGGAGACGGTGAGAGGCTTTGCAAGTTTCTGGAATGAACTTTGTAGAAACTATCGTAAGTTGTGTTAAGTGTCTACCGAACGTGTCGTCAAGTAAATGGAATGAAGACACGGGATATTCGATAACCGGTAATGAAAAATTTAGGGGATAATTTAGGGGATAAATTACAGATTAATTAGGGGATAATTTTACAGATCGAAATAAAATCAGCGCAAACACGTTTAACAAACCATTAGAGTTTTTAAAAAGAAAACTTGAAACGCTATTTCGATGTTATCGACTCTTTGTTTCATTCTCGTCTATAAAATCATCGGACCGCGTCGATACAATTGTTATTTAATTACTCCGGTTCTAATTTTATTAGTTGCGAGTTTTGGTGTTTTTTAAACGCGTAACGAGATCAACCCGACTAACGAACGCTCTATTCCATTTATTAAAAGAGTATCCCATGTCGGAAGTTCTATAGGCATTTGCGTGCGACTGTCTGTTCCACGGACGTCCATTCTGCGGACGTCTGTTTTGTGAATGAGCACAAACATCTACTCTTTTCAAGCGTACGTGCGCATCGTGTGCCGAAGATAATGAACGCGCGACGTGTTCGAAACAATGTCCTCGCGTACAGTCGACACGCACGCGCTAGATCTCGACGCAGCTTTTTCCGCCCTCGGTTCGCGAACTTTTCTTTCTTTCACATTTTTTTTCCTCTGTTTTAAATAAAACTCCACCGCGAGACATCTGCTCGAATAATGCAAGACGTATCGAGTCGATCTAGCAATTGAACGGGACGAGAAAAGAAACGGAACGCGACGTCATCTAACCGAGGAAATGAATCCTTTATGCGAAACTTTAAACCGTGTATAGAACCCTATCGATAATTGACGGATCGTGAACAAAAATGGAACGACCGATTTTCAGCCCTGACATCGAGCGACGTAAATTAAATTCGATTCCGCACGCGCGTTGAACTCTCGAAACGCCATGAAACAAACTCCAGTAATTAATATTAAACTCGTTGCGCGACCAATCGGTGTATCGTCGATTACTACCACCATCCCACCCCCCACACCCGCCTATCAATTAAATACTGGCGGCATTTTAAGCGGAATCGGCGTACGATGCTGTCGCTAACCGCCCCTACTAGCTCACCCTCACCTACACTGGAACAGTGTCCGCTCTGGAAACGGCCGCGTTAACCGTTTCCGGTAATCATACCCCCTTCGATGCCTCGTGAATCGCTCGCGCGAGTTTATCGTGCCGCAAAAATAGTTCCCAGAGTATCGACCACGCCTTCCTCCCGGCTAATAATCGAACGAGATCATATTCTTCGTGTTCATTCGCGTGCCTCGCGACACGAGACGTGCAGGGGGTGTATACGTATATATACGGTGACGCGAGATTGAATTTATCCGGGAAATCATTCAATACGGGAAAGGTGTTTCTCTCAGGGAAAAATCTGTCCCGTATTCCGGCTGAAATATTATTACACGGCTCATGTACACGAAACTCGGGGACGTCACGTATAATTGAGTTTCTAATCTCCGGCTATTAATCCTACTCTACCGGAAGGCATGTAGCTGAAATCGGCCGGTTGACGGAAATAAATCACCGACGCTACATCACGATCAACTGCTCCCTATAATTTTGCCCTCTCACTTATCGTACGTCTCAATATCGAGACCCTGCGCATAAAACACTTAACTTCGTCCCTCTCTCTCTCTCTCTCGACTGTATTCTCTGCTGGCATGCGAGAAAAAATCCGCAGGGGATAGCCGATCGTTAACTTGCTGGGACACGATAGAGACCCAGGAAGAAAGTACCTAATAATTTCTAATTATTAGCATTCTATTCTCGATTCTGTTTTATATATTTATAAAATGTTGACCGTCAATCGATTAATTACTGCAATTACTGGCAACCCATGACATTCGCTATTTTCAGAACGGCAAACGGCAATAAAAAGGAAATTATATATTTTAAAGCTGCTGAGCCGTAGTACCCTTAAGTCGTGTGCCATAATTACGATCGAACTTTCCTCAAGGTAATTCCGTGCGATCGCGTGATCGCATGCAAGATTAAAAAATTCAATTCGAAAAAGTTAAATTCCCTGTCTGCGGGAACAGATTTCCACCGGATGCTGAACGGGAAAAAGTGAACGTATCGACGGGCGAACGATCCGGAATTTCAGATGGGCCAGGCGACAACACCGAAACTCGGCATTCAACGTTTGAACAATCAAACGAAAGGCGTATCGCGGGCAAAGCGGGCAACGCAGTTTCAAGTGATATTTTACAGAGGAGAAACCTGCACAAGGGCGTTTCATGACGGTTTCACGTTTTGCGAACCACTGCTTGTACATGTTACGCCGGTGACTATTAATCACAGACACGAATCGAGGTGCGATACGCACAAGCGTCATTCAAGCTTTCAACCGATTTTCACTTCGATGAATATCGCTTTGGACACCCCGCTATTCGGTGTTTCCTGACGTTCGCCAATCAGAGGACCGGATCGAAAATATTGATACGTTATAGCTTATCCAAATTTGACCGAGTTCCAATTTAAATCGGACATAATAACCTTCGCACGATTAAAAGTTCGTTGTCCCGATCGCGTAACAAATTCGATACTCACCCGTTATCGGTGGCGTTGCGCTTTATTAAACGCCGGCTCTTAATGCGAGGTAGACGATACTCGAGCAATATTTACCCGATGCACACTTCTGCTGTGACGAAAATGAACCCTGGAGAAATTTCCAGAGGAAAGGATGATCCCAGCGGTAAATTAAGATAATCCAACATCCCAGGTAACGGGGAAACTCTGCAGACAAAATGAAAACAACGAAAAGAGTGAGTCTCAACAGTTTAAAAAGGCAGCTCAAAAATGCAAGGAAAGTAATACCAGCAATAAAAAAGGAGAGCGCAAGGGGTTGTGCGGCAGTAAAAGGAAAATAGCGCGAGGACGCCGAAAAAAAAAAGTTTCGCTAATAGTAAAAAGTGCAAGGGCGACGAAAAGGGTGCCCAATAACATAAAAATAGCGCAAGGACGTCGAAAAAGTATTCTCAGCAGTACAGAAACAACATGGGGATTCCAAAAAAATAAAAAGAAATATCGATAGCCTATACAAGAACCAGTGTCATAAAAAAACGAAAGAGACTAAAGAGATAAGTAAGGCTTACATGATCGAAGAAGATATAGTATATCTAATTCTGAGTAACGAGTTGCGTGCAACTTCTGCAGTTTAGAAATCTTATTACCAAACAATTAAGCAACATCGACCATTTATGTAAAAATATATTCCTTATATAACCGCCACGAACATATAAGTATAAAATTCCAGCGAACTTTACGCGAGAATGCTTACGAAATAATTAAATTACTTAATTATCTAACAGACGTTCCCGACGCCTGTTTTTTTTTTTTTTTTTTTTTAACAAATCTACATTACGCGCGTTCTAAGTGAAACACAGGATACGGCTAACGTATTGCCGTTTAATAATTTCGGTAATTCGCCTGTTGTGGTAGACGCGTCACGAACAATAAGCACCCCATTGACGCCAGAACGTGGTACACGCATCATCATAGAACAATGCTTGTTTACCTGCATACGTAACTAATCTAACAGTCGGTCTTATCGCAGCTCGATTAAATTTGCATTAATCCTTCTCTCGTTCCCATTCTTGCAGACGACATAAATTAAACTCTTTTATGACCCCCTGGGTTTTTCCCCGCTTCCCGTTTCTCTGTTTCACAGAGAATCACCGAACGCACGAACGGCACCACGAATAGTAAACCATTCGCTCCTTTGTTCCTTAATCGTTCGTCGTGTCGTCGAACCGCCGCCAATCCCGGATGGATGACAAAATTATGCTAATTAATAATCAACGACGATTCCGCCCCGGCCGGAATCGAGTTTCTCCGAATGATGCAGATTCGTATCCCGTTCGACGTGGCTGCCGTGGCGTTACCAGCGTAATTAAAAGCGCCGAGCGGCTCGATTAACCGGGCTTTTATTAATTTCACCGAACGGCGTTTTAACGATCATCCCCTCGCCTATCTATCAGCCATTACGGACACTCGGTGAAAACGACGCACGCGCGCGCGCGCGCCTCACCTATCCACCTGCTGATACACACGGGCAAGACAATACGTACAGCTGTTTATCTGTAATTAGTGTAATGGCCGTGTCGTTTCGAAGGGATGATAGCGATAGCCCTCCAACTGAGCGGAGCCAACCAACGTCGACCATTTAGGCGATTCCATTGCGGAGATGAGAGCATCGATAGACGAACGATGCGCAAACTATCGGCTGTGCTCGAAATTCCATGTCAAAGGCGATTCATTTCGTGTTACACCGGTACACCGGCTACCCCTAACGCTCTCTCGTTAGATACATACCCGCTGGCTACTTATTGCAAGCGACCAGCAGAGAGTTCGTTCTTACTTAGTAATTACCACGGATAATCACGTTACGGGGCGGAAAGGGGTTGAAACGCGTACCTCTTGGCGGGCATTACAAATATTACACCGCGAAAGAAACTTCGAGTTGCTTATTCGAACATCAAGAAGTATAAGAAAAGCTCAAGTTCTTCAGGGTTCAATTGAAGATTATTTGCATTTAATCTCGAGTGAGTTTTCTTGAAAATGGCCCATGACGGTCGAGTTCCCCCGCGGTATCTTGCTGGTCGCTGCGAAATATAAATTACAAGGCGAACATTTGTCGCGATAAGGCTGGAAAGTAACAAATGGTGTAATTGCGTAAGTTTTTGGACGTGCACGATGCACTTGAACGGAAAGGCGACTGCGAAGATCTACTACAAATAGAACTCGGACAGTTTTATCTAGAAATTTCTGCCTTTACGTCGTAGCGAATAAAAATGAAAGGAAGATAGCACGGCGGCGACAGAGCCATAAATAAAATCGAAATCGTCCCCAGCGTGATTCACGGGGAACGATCAAATTCTTTGACCCTACCCCCCAATGGCATAAACACATTTCAGCTACCCGGCAAAGGCCCAGCCTAGTATTCCGGGTTTCACGTTCAGACTATAGCCATATTGCTATTCCTTTTCGCAGCGTGCTTCAAACACCTGAGTTCAAAGCAGCTACTTTGCAATAGTTCAACCCTGACGCCCGTACCTTTCGCCAGCCGCCATCGCGCACACACTTTGTATATTCGATTGGTTTCGCACACCATCGACGTTTACAACAAACTTGCAAACTGAACGACAAGATATCCCCGGTGTACGCGAATATTCTACGCGATCTGCTTTCAGCTCGTTCGATCCATATAAAATGTATCGCGCGGACGTTTGTGAGTATCGATTTGAAAAATATTCGGTTTAACCCCTACCACGGGTGATGCGGTGTCCGGCATAAATGGTCGACCATTTTTAATTAACTCTTAACTCTTAACTGAAAAGTGACCAGGTAGAAGCGCAGAGGTTCGCGTATTAACATAGATATTATATTTCTCCAAGCTTTACTTCTAGCAGTCTACTTAAAAGAGCACTTGTATCGTTGACCTGAAACGGCACAGAGTTCGCGTGGCCCGTTGCGTGAAATCAATACCACAGGCGCACGCAAGTGTTCGCCTCTTCCCTTTTTTCACTTTTTTCCCCGGATTCTCAGCAATTCTCACAACTTTGCTTACGACTGCCCGCCCCCATATTCGAGAATAACATTAAATTAAATACACAGAACCTAACGGGGGCATTAGCCATTATTATCAACGCGATCGATCGGGGATCGCTGCGAATGGGGAAAGTATAAAGGGAGAATCGCGCCTCTCCTTTCGACCGTGCGTCAAGTAACTACATTCGATTTACACGCTTGAATACATCCTCGTTATTCGCGACGATTTAATCGTTCCACTGTCCTTTAAGCGTGTATGTCCGGTAAGTAAGAACAATTACGGTACAGTATTATTATTTGCAGGCTGCATAAATATGCCATGATTTCTACTGTTAATAACGACGCGAGACGAATAACGCTGAACACATTATGCAGCGTTATTGATTCCAACTTAAATTATTCCTTTCATTCCTGATCCCAGCGATCTTCCATTAAGCGAGATTCCAAAATGCATTTATACCATCAATTATATATCTAAACCCATTTGAAACTTTCCGTCCGCTCTACATGTCGAAGAAACCATCAGAGCCGCATCCGCATTAAACTTTTCGTACGCTCATAATTTAGAAAGAAAACAGACAACTGCTGAAACAACGCGAGCGTGCTCCATATTCGAGAACGTTTCACTAATTCGTTAGCTTTCGGTGTGGAAATGTTCGAAATCGACGGCCATCGGCAATTGCGGGCGAAACTTGCGCCGGGATTTTCACAAGAGACATCGGTCACGGTGTCTGTAAACAGGGCAGAACACACAGAAAACCAGAGGAACTGTGACCGTAAAGAGAAAGAGAGAGAGAAAGAGAGAGAGAGAGAGAGAGAAGAAGGGAACAAGGGAAACTTGCCGTGGACTAGCTGCGAAAATACTCGGATTTATCCAACGACCAGAGCATATCAAACTGTAAAGCAAACTCCTTTGTGTTTTCGGTATAATCGCGAAAGTTTCGTTTCAATGGACTCGGTGAAAAAAAACGCAACCAAGGCTCTATCTCTGTCCGCATGCCCGCCACCGCGATATCGTCCCTTTTTTTCTCCCTTTTTTTTCGCGCGAATCTTTTCAATCGGTCGCAACGTTCGGAACCGATCGCACCTCTGTTCCACGTTCCCTATTTTTCCGCGTGCTAGTACGAGCCGAACGCGAGGGAGAAACGAGCAGAGGCAGTATCACGGAATGGACGGTAACCCCTAGACAAGCTACACGATATCATAATTCACCTGCACTTTTGCCGACGATACCAACCGAAAAAATCGCCGGCACACCTGCGTTTGGCATCGGCGGCAATACATTCCCGGCTCCGCCATTCTCCGTGTTTATGAATGCACGCGAGTGTTCGTGCGCCACCCCCTGCGGAGGGTGCGCTGTTCGAACGGTGGCAAACGCAGATGCGCCCTCCCCAGCTCTCGCAGACAACACGGCCCGTGACGATGTTTGATCGATCCTGCCCATTGAGTAGGAAAGAGTTGCGTGACACCAAGTGTCCGACGCGATGTTCGCGGCCCGGATCGGACGGAACGGCCGACTTTAACGCGACTGTTAAGCCTTCAACCTGTTCCGGGCGTTTAATCGAGAGAAACCCGTTCCGGCTGTCGGACGATCCAGCGGCAAGAATAATGGGGAACGATTTCAGCGTAGTCTCTAAGTCGCGAATTGGGGTAGTTCTGGCCGAGTAGAGGGGTGGAAGAATTCGTGGATTCGGTCTGGTACGGTTAATTGGTAAAAGCTGGGAGATGTTTGGGTGTGCCATTTGGCGATTGGAAGTTTGAGGGTAGGGCGGCTAGGTGATTTAATGTTGAAGTTCAGTGTCAACGTTCCCCGGGTGGCTCGCGTCGAAAATTTCACCGATTCTAATTATTTCATTTTACACGAAATTGAAGTTAGAGGCAGTCTCGATTAAAAGCCACGCGAGCAAAAAATAATTAATTAACTGGAACTCTTTATGCGTTCTATGTAAACTCCGAGTAGAGCATCTTTTTACGATCCTTTAGTTATTTAATAAAAAGGAATGAAAGAAGTTAAAGTTGTTTCAGCTTTAATTAGAATCCAGTTTTCTCTCTTTGGAATTACTCAAATTATTCCAATTATTAGAAAGAGACGGCACGAAATAAATGTATAAAGGTTGGAGTAAATCTGATGTTCTCAGAAATCACGAAAACAGTTCGGACCGTGGCAAAGAACGATTTCTCGTCGGCACGCTTAATAAGCTTCTTCGACTCAAGAGAGAATTTACCTGGCGTTACTTCTGGTAACCAGTGTGCTATTCGATAACGCGCAAATTCGATATCGTTGGACCCGTTTCGTTGATAAACGGGAAAATTTATAGATACCTCGGTTATGTTACGTGGAAATAGGTAAACGGAATGGCTTCCGGTTTTGAATACGCGCAACTGGAAAAACGGTATCACGTGTTATGGAAAACGCTAGATTCTACCGTCCCGCATTTTTCAACTTGTCAAATAATTTTGTTCCAATTTCTATTTTTGTCTTTGCTCTATTTTAGTTTTGTTAAATACGAGGATGTTGCGTGTTTCTAGCTTTCAAATTCTTACGTTTCTCGTTTTAATTGCTAGCATTTTATTCGATTCATTACTCAGCTCCACTTTTTCCAACTTTTCCATTTTTTTTTCTTTTCTTCTTACTATCCGTTATAAATTTTTCAACCCAAGAGTTTAAAAGGTTGCAATTTATTATGGTCATCCCTGTTCTATCATGCATATAAGTAACTTTTTCCTCATGCAACTCCGGTTATAAAACTGGTTTACGACACAGTCTGTTCTATAATATATTCTTGCATATTGCGCTTTTCAAACAGTCAGCTGGTTCAGCTTCCGTACATTAGCATGCTCAATTAATCCCTGTGTCCTCCTTGGGACTGCATAATCCAAAATAATCTTCGTTTACTTACACCGGAAATTTATATAGAAAATTTATTAGAGAATTTCCCAGTCGTCGTTCCCAACACCCCCCACCCCCTACCCGCTATTGGATCTTCATTTTTATTCCCGAAAGCAGCCCCTGAATATTCAACAGCTCTCTATGAATAACACCGAATAAATGAAAATCATTTCCATCAGCAGCGAACCGAAAAACTGGCAACTGTGGACTTGAATTCGTGTTCCAAAAAAAACAAAAAAGAAAAGAACGCAGCTGCAGCGAGAAATGGAATAATTACGGAAGATCTAAACGCAAAAGTCGGAAAGGGATTTTGTACGCCCTCCCCTCTGGGAACAGGTGAAATTAATACGAGCGTAATTGCTCGCAACCGTCGACTACAGTATCTTTGGCCCGTAATCGGTGCGAGATTACGGGAATGCTCGATATGCTAATGAGACGATAACCTCAAAGTACGGAATCGTTGCAAGCGGCGAGCGACGCACCCCTTCTATCGGGCGTCGATACGTCGCAGAGCAAATAGCAATCCACTAATGTCCGAACAATGTGTACAATGTGCATAGATAATTCGCGGCATGAGACGCGGCGAGCGTGCACAGGCCGGATCGGTAATGACATCAATCACTTGTTATAACCAATCAGCCGTACGTTTCGTTATCCTAAACCGATCCCGTCCCCGTTCCCCAGCCAGATTCCCGTTTAATACGAAACGCGCGGCGCTACGGCTCGCTACCAGCGAGCGTTATGTCCCCCGTGGAAACAGTTTTCCAGGAAATTGCATCGAAATACGAGAGAGGCACCCTCGAAGAAACCCCCGCGCCGCTCGGTCTTACTTCCGTTTCTTCTATGATTCTCGACACTCCGGGGCCGTCATTTCCGCGGGCCGTCGCAATTTCAACCCCGGCGCGTTCACGTCCCGAGCCGAAACTTGTTTGTTTCCCCGTGTTTGTTGCGTCTTCGTGAATCCATTCCCAACGAGCCATTATTTGCGACGCAGCATCCACTTTTGTCAACTTAACGGCGGACTTTATCCGCCCCCCAGGACTCCTGGCTCCAACGGCGCAACGGACGCCTCTTCCTTTATCAGCCACGAGATAACCATTCCGCGAACGAAGATATTAAATTTCTTGCGGCGTCCAAACGGTTTTTAGAAATAGGTCAGTGGACCACGCTCGTGGCGGGGGATAACGAGACCGAGGAAGTGAATTTGGATAGAGGGTGGTTCGGTAATGCTTTTGGAAAATTGGGGGATTGTTAGCAGATTTTATTCGAAGACGTTCAACGGTGGTGGATACCTTGACGGATCTCGTGCCTTGGATGGAAATCGTTCGCGTACCTGAAACAGAAACGATTCCATTAATGTTATTATAATACATCGAGGTAACGTTGATTTTACAGAATAAAAAGTTACATCCTCGTATATGATGGGAACAAATTTGAAAACCGTGTACGTATTTAGCTCGAGTAAAACTTGCTCGAACAATTTTGTTGAGACATAACCCGGCCAGCGGTGTGTTTATTTTTAATCAGTCGTGAAATTTCGGGAACGGTGCAGGAAATTAATGGTGCGCCTCGAGCCGCAAGGATGATTCAAAACTGGGCAACAGGATCCGATTAACAATTCAAAGTTTTGGGGAGCGTTCGCGTGTCTCCGGCCGTAGCCGGTTCGCCGTGTATATGGGAATTAACGCACGTTCATTGAATTATTCAGTAGCCCGCGTCGACGCCTGGAATCCTACTGGAGAGCAAGTGCCTGCAGCACTCCGACTTTTTAATCACGTCGGATCGTTTGGAATGCGATTCGAAAGCGGATGCCTTTTGTGCGGTACATAGTCGATGCAAATTGTAAGCCACGCGAATGCTCTATCCGCCGCAAGATAACATTAACGTTCGCCCCTTGCGTTTTCAACCCTTGTCGGTATTTTCTTTCTTTTCTTTTTTTCTTTCAGAATTAGATGAAAATTTCATTCGTACACTTTCGCCTCCTTTCGCCTTCCTTGTTGTAAGAGTGAATGGAATCGTTTAAAACACAAAGAGTGACAATGCGTCGTCAACAAATCGAATTTTACGCCGTTAAAATACAAACGAGCCGTTTGATCGTACACGACGCGCAGGAATGTTCGCGGGACGAATGCTTCCTTTCGCGTGATTTATTTTCCAGCCAGGCCGAAACGAGATTGGGAAAGCGGATTTTATTAACGACCACCGGTATATACGTGAATACGCGGCCGTGAAATGCATCATGTCCTGGCGATGATCGTCCAATCGTATATCAAACGTGTAAGCCACGGACGCGTTCAGGAAGTCGTATTAACGCCGGGGGAGAGGGTTGATTGTGGAGGAAACATCGCGTTGAACGTTAATGCAATTTACAAGAGCCGCAAACGATCGGTCGGCCTGGAACGGGACCGTTTAATTCGTTAAATATTTAAGGGACGATTGGACATATCGCGCAATCTTCTCTTCTCGCGTCGTCGACCAACAGTGAGGGAGTTGCATTTTTTATGACCACCCGCGAATCCCAATAACTACAGGCCGGTTAATTATCAACGTTCGAGTAACGTTTCAGCCTAATGAAAAGCACAACGACGCAATGAAAACGACTACTCCAGCGTGCTGCCGCGAGTACGCCGCAAATGAACCATAATCGGGCAGAAGGCAACGCCACCCGCCCTCTCATCTCGACAGCCACTACTGTGATGATACGCGCGTTAACGACCCGGAGGTTTAACAAGTTCGCCGTGGAAATTAATACAAACGCGGGGGAATTTTTAAACGAAATCATTCAGCCACTGATTCCAACCGTTTTCAGTCCATAAACGGCTCAAGTATTCCGACAGGAGCGGAGAGGATGGATAGAGAGAGAAGCCAAGAATGGTGAACGTACACCCTGGCGGAGGCGCACACGTACATCGTAACGACGCACTGCGCTCGAACGAAACGGTCGTCGGCTGCGAGCGAAACGTCGATCGCATTTTAATCTGAAGAGAAAATCGTGACGCTAGAGCCCAAGTGCGCCGGGGAGCGTGTAACTAGTTTGCAGTACGCATTTGTTAAATCCAATCAGAGCTCACGGTGCCAAGTGAACCACGATTCGTTTCGTTCGCGTCACAATGCGCCCCGTCGCCGTGGCGTTCTCCACCAGGGTCTGTTGCCTCCGCGAACCCTCCAACTTCATCCCTCTCTCACGCTTGTGCACGGCCCCTTATCCACCCTCGTCTTCGTCCCCTTCGTCGTCGCTCGCGCTCTCCTTCTTTTTGTCCAACGTCCCACGAAATCGTACAGGAAACAAGCGTAGGTACGAACGAAATATTCGATTAACCAGATAAAGGTAGCACGAACCGCAATAAGTCCTCCGGAGCGTGTACAGCCGAGGGATGAGGCGGGGAACAATGAAACGCGATACAGGGGAGAGATAAGAATGAAATTGCGTTATGGCCGGTCGAGCTGCGGTTTTCGATTCGATGCGTTTTATCACTTCCCGCTGGACACCCAGCTACAATTTGTCCTGACTCCCGTGTCCCGAGACTGGAATCGGACGGGCGCACAAAGGGTGCATCTTCGACCGACAAACAAAGAGGTTTCTTTTTCTCGCTGCTGCTTCCACCGTCCCTCGCGCCGTTCCCTTCTTCCACGTCGAAATTCAAGTAACGCGGTACATCCGTGTAACGACGGCGATCAGTAACACTTGACACGACTGCACCACGGAAAATGGTACCGCGATTTTTACGCGCTCGCCTTCGCGAGCAACATTTTTAGGGCGCTCGTTGATTTTGAATGGAACTCTAGTATTTGCGTTGGATCGGGAATTTTTCGGATTGTATTTATTTTTCATCGGAATTCCTCGCGCGTTATGCAAACGTTCCATCATATTTTCCAACAATCGTTCGACTTTCGAACTCGAAATTAATTGATCCTGGAGATATGAACTTCGAGGAAGGACGTTCGTGTACATCAGGATAGAAATAAGCACGGCGAGCCACTACTGGCTGCGGATCGATTTGAATTGCAAATAGACGATTCCGGAGGAGTTTTCGAAAATTTCGATTGGCACGTTCAGCAAGGTTTGATCGAGATGTTTAACGAGGAATGAAATTTTCGTTCCGATACGTTTCCATCGAGGCTGAAAGGCGTGTTGCGCGTACGTCACGAGCCGGTACGTTTATAAAGCGTCGCTTAGCAGATATATCCTTCTCTGGAGTACAATTGAAATTCTGTCGGTTCTAGTAGAGCAGATCAATAGACGACGATCCACGTAAACCGGTATCGTATATTGGTGTTGATGCTTAAGCGTACGCTGTGCGAGGCGTATGTTCGTATTACCTATGTTGTGCTATCGCGTAAACCGATAACGTGTGCGTAATGCGCTGTGAAAATGGAAAAAATGAATGCCCCATCACGGACCGAAAGTTCTGCAATTCCGTTCTTCTTATGGAGATTGATCGACTCTCTGCACGATATATTTCATCGAAATCGTTGCTATATTCTTTCTTCACTTTGTACATCCCCCGAGATACATACAATCCTTCACTGTACCACTTCCACGCGATTATTTCCCGATGCGTTGCTACCTTACAAATTATTTTCATCATTTGTTATTACTAACTTCTCCACGCTACTTTCCCTCGTAATTGACGTCACTTCCAGTTTGCGAATCGTCCAGATTTTAAATGGAAAAACTCCTTGCGAGTCGTTCATCGCTCGAACACGCATGCGCACCCTCCAATGCATATACGCACAAAGGGTACAAACCCTTTGTTAAATTTGGTCGGTCCGCAATCAATCGATGATCCGCCAATTACCAGTTCCCGTCTTAATTGGCAAACACGGTTGAAACGAACGAGGGTATGCACGGATCGCGAGTCTTCCTCGTATCCTCTTTTCGAATCCCATTTACATTTCGACAAGCCGTAGGATACGTCAAAACGACGGTTCCATATAACTAGCGGCTAAATTTAACACGCGGACGGCTCGACGTTGAAAGTAAGATGTAAAAACAAATTAATTCTTCATTGAACGCTCTGCCGCTTTAGTTTGGAAATGGTGCTACACATCGACGCGACGTATTAATGATTGAAAAACCGTGGCGTTTGACATCCGTGTCGAGCGAAAAAACGGAATACGTTAAACTGGTATCTTCGTTTGATCTTACCACTTGTTGGCGGCATAAATATTTATATTATCGCGCCGGCCGTTGGAACTGCAACTTTTTTAGATGTAAATACGAGGCGGCGAGCTTTTTTCCGTGCCGTCGCATCAAGAAGTTCGCAACGAGTGAGAACTCGAAGGGGACAGCCGGAGGGTGGTGGGACTCTAATTCTAACTTCAGCGCCGTTTATAATTCAGTTTTACAAGCGTAACGCGAATCCTCATTACGACCGGTAACCTCCGCGTACTGCGCGTTATATCTATGGAAATGTGCGTATTCCTTCTCCCCGTCGCTGTTCGTTCTTTGCATAATAAAATACCATGTGGCCGCTACCCGCGAAACGTTTCCTCTTTTGCGTTGCCTCGCGGAAAATATGTAGATACCATCTTCCTCCCGCATCCAGTTACACCGGCGACCGAGTAACGAATACAGTTGTAATCTGTGCCACGTATCCCCCGTGCCTCCTCGTTCGCAAATCTTTTTGCTCTTACGCTTTTAACTTTTTCTGTCCGCCGCGGTTTTTCAAGCAGCGCGTGAAACGCGCCTGGAAAGAAATCGCTGAAACTGAAGCTTCGATGTGAGCTTTTTCGTACGCACAGATTTTACTTTCAACTTTACGCGTAATCCCTTTAACTCTTCTTGTCGCGAGGCGTACGCGGACCGTGCGCGAAAACGCGACTGGATTACGTTACTGCGTGATTAAATCCCGAACACGGTGAACAGTTTTGTTCCGTTTAAGCCAGCGACCCTTAAACAGCCGGTCGTGCACTGAAATCAGCCGAACATATCCCGAATAGCCAGGATTGAAGAAGCGCTCGTGCACCGTTCCGCATAAAATAGTCATGGAATTCTGAATTTCAAAATTGCAGACCTTCTATTATTCATGCGGGTTTAAGAAAAACCAACGAAATAAATAGATACATGCGCGGTTGGTTGGTTGCGCGGCAAACAGACGCGTCTCGACTCTTCCAATAATATTTCCATCGTCGATATTCGATAAAGAGCGCGTAAACAATGACGGTGAACGTACAGAAAATCCGCTGGAGAAGCTCGGAAATTCTATTTGAAAAATTGATCAATCCTTGACAACAAATCAACCGGCGCTCAGCGTTTCACGTAGTCTAAGGAGCATCCAGAAAGCTTTAAAGCTTTTGACTGTAGGAAAGGACACTCTCGCGTCGTTTCCTGGCGGTTTCCAGTCTGGTTTATATTCCGTATGAGAACTTCACGCAAGAAACATACAAATACAGTAATCCTCGGAGCGAAGGTATCGTATTTATGCCTGGGCGTACACGTAGAAAGTATTTTACGGTGCAATTCGAGTCTACCACGACCGTCTAGGTGTCCGACGTGAATGAAAAAGCGTTGACGCATTACCTGTGGGAAATACCCGGGCATAATTCAAAAATGTTTTTGCCCGACCACGGGCTGCCATCGAGTTACCTGCATTACACGACACACCACGGCAAAATCCGTTCTGATTCCCGTTCTGATTCCTCCACTTCCGTTCCGCCCCCACCCTCCTACTGTCCGCCTCGTCGACAGAATTTAATAAAGCGTGGAACTTCACAACGGCGCGATTCATTTTTCGTCGTGTTATTAGCGGCACGGAAATACGGCCGATCGCTCGCAGAACGGGGTTGTTCCTCCCTCCGAGATTCGAGCAGCAACAACAACGACAACAACCGCTGCACCGACGGGAATGGGGAGAAAAGCAACACCGCGAACGAGATTATTAACGTGGGTAACGCTAGGTAGGCTGGCGATAAGGTGGTTAAACGAGCGACGAACGAGCACTTATAATTAAATATCCGTGTCGCTTAACATTAATTAGAATGTTAAAAAGTTCCTTTTGCGAGCGTGCGCCGCGTTTTCAAGTCAATTAGAACATTTTCGAGCGGCCGGTAACGAGGCTCGCCCTCGCGCGCGCGCTAAGAGCGATGGCAGACAGGTCCGCAGCCTGGCGAAATGTAAATCTATTAAAAAAGTGATTTCCCGCGAACAAACGTTTATCCATCGAGACGAGGGAAGGAGAGGAGTGCGAGGCGGGGAAAGAGAACGGAAAGGGGTGAAAAAAAACCGGGGCGAGGGAGAAGAGGGAAAAGTGCGACGCGACTGTCCGCGGCGAAGGACGGTCCCCATTGAAATTCAAAGTCTCCCCGTATAATCGAAATAATGACGTAGTTAAACCTTTTGTCGGGAATTCATTCTTTTTCTCCCGTCGCGCTGGGAGCCTTTCGCCGCGACCCTGCCGTCGAATTAATCACTCCCATGGTAAACGGAGTCATCGGGCGAAAGTAATCGGGCGGCGCTTCTCTTCTCGTCGATCGGGAGCCAAGATTCGATTCTCGCTCCCAGGTACGAATACCTTTTCAGTGGGAATATATTTATCTACCATCGGGGGATTATTACGTAGTAGATAGCGCATAGAAATGTGTAAGGAGTTCCGAAGTGAAGTGAGAGAGATTCAGATTCGAGATTCGCGTAACTCGGGGGTGAATAACTGGAGGAGGTTCAAACAATGGGACACGAAAATCCTCGGGCTCGAAAGAAATGCAGAAGTTACATCCGTGCCATAAATCTAGCCCGGCGCCGTTCTTGGTATAAATACACCGGTGCGCTCGGTTGAATAAAATACGGTGAAATTACCTATCCGTTACGAGCGATAAATTTCTTACGCAACCAATTAAGGATTAAAATTGTTTACTCGCGGCGGGATATTTGTCCCTCTTGAAAAAGAGAAAAGGTGGACCGGGACGTCGAAGGTGATTCATTGGCCTCTCCACGCGGAAGAAAGGGGTGAAACCGGCAGCGACGGTATCCGCAAATTAACCCGAATTGAAAAATAAACGTCCCAACGTCGGAAGAACGCGCGGCGACGTTTCAAATTAAGGAAGAAACACTTCGAGTCTACGACGGACTATTTTCTGCCCGCATAATGCGCCCTTCAATGGGCAAGCTGCTTTTCTACTCCTCGGCTTAAAAATATCTCCTTTATACGACAGCGCATCCATACATACGGCCCCGTCCGAACAAAAGAGTTCCACCCCCCGCAGAAGTTGACGTCTTAGAAAGGGGAGACTCGTCACGGAACTCTCTAATGGCCGAGATTTTTGCGGTCCCCGGGATATTGCTTTAAGTAGAAAGTTGGTGAACATCCGTTCCCTGACAACTGGCAACCATCGCGGCCACGGAAAATAAGAACCTTGCCGGCTAACGAATATCGGATAACCATCGTTCTATATACAGAATGAGAAACGATTAACCCTTCGCGCTACCAATTATTCCGTCGCCGACGACACCCTACCATTTAAACTTGTTTGAAATTCACTGCAAAGGGCAGTTCCTCGACTGCCACTTGCAAACAACTACTCAAACTTTGTTGTAATTTACGTTTATGGAACTTGTATCTTTTTCCCTTTCTTTATTCACCGATGTCGTGTCAGAGAATTTTCTGTGACAGTTGACAAGGGACACGCCCACTGTGGAACCCTTGTAAATTTTTAACATCCTTCTTGTACGTCAATTATAATTATCCTCGAATCAACATCGATTCTTCTGGTTGACATATAACGTATACACGTATATATACGGGAATAATCTGCACGACACGTCTCGAGCCTAGTTAATACGATCGATGACGAGGGATATACATGGGCGCATGAAACCCGACGACGTTAAAGCGTTTAGACATCGCAATTGCTACCTGTCCGGCTTGTTAGAAAAGTTTCCCCGAGCTAAGTTCCTTAACACTAATACAGGAGAAGTTCGCGGTAATTTTGACGCGGACCAACGACACTCTAATTAAGAGAGGGGTTATTATAAATAAAGCTGTACATCAAGTGACTTCAACTTTCTACCTAGAATACTTATCGAGATGCCAATTAAGAGACAGAGAGGTGATCAATAAATAATAAAGTGGAAATAAAGTGTACCTCCTCCGCTACGTTTTTCACGACACGGATCGCGCATCGTCGCTTAATCGATCTGGACAGAATGAGACACTTATCTTCCAACAACCCTCGATGTGTCGACAGCCATGCGAAATGCAAACGTTCCGCCTTGTATCAAACGCGAATCGATAGGTAGAGACACTAATACGCGCACTGATATCGCGAACCTATCTTTTGTTCTTACTTCGTTTCCTTTATCAACGATGACAATGATACGTGGAAGTACTCTCACTGTAATGTCAAAAATTTGTTACTAAAAAAGAAAAAAAGAAAAGAACATTGTCTTTGTCGCCTCTTAATTGACGCGATCTATCGTTTCGAAATACCGTGTATATCGGGAGAAGTATGCGACGAACATTTCCGTGCAAAACTCGATTAACTTAATATGTATAGAAACAACAGACAGTGTGTATTTGCAGAATAAATTCGCGATTCCGAAATCGTACACGGTGGCGCGGGATTATTAAATTGACTGTAAATTAGAATTGGTATTGATATTGAAATAGCGTTGATTTAGTTTCGCCCATTGGTTCTGATACAGTGCCGGCCGCATTATTATAAAATCATTCTGTTTCACTTCCGGCAAAATATGTACACGCGAAGCGACACTGTTTGAGGCCCACTTAATGAATGTACATTCAATTAACGGAAAGTGTATTTAAACGAAAAGAGCCGGGCGTGTTTTCGCTTGTACCTCGCAAATTGGTATAACCCTTAAGTAATGGACATTCGGGAAACTGTCAACGCGCTCAAACTTTCACGCAGATCTCCCTGTTACGTCTTGCTCGACAATTTCAACTCAAATATGATATCAAACTACACTCGAGTCGAAAACCGACGACAACAAATTACGAAGTATTAATTCGAATTTGCTAAAAAAAAAAAAGAAATGGGAAAATATTTGATAGCATCCACATGTATAGTTATTAATTCGAACAAATAATTGGAATGGTTCTCGATGGAAAGAAAATCGAACCGAAAAAAATGAAGCGGATAGCAAAAGCGGATATTCGACCTTCGTTCTAGCGTCGAATACCAATATGATTTAAAATACTGCAGTAATAAACAATTGGTTCGGAATGTACGGTTGAACGGACGACATCGGTGTCACGCGAGCAGCTGACGTATGGGCAACAACCACTGGCACCGAGGGGTCGTTTCCCAACGAAATTACTCCATGTTTTACTAATCCACACGGTGGTAGCTACTTTCTGGTCACGTATTCGAAAGGAAACGCGGCGTCTAGCTGGGAAACGGGAGGAGAACGAGAGGGAAAGACAGATATCTACGTGGTCGAGACACCCTCGAGAATAATGGAACACTGATAGATCGCGACGGCACGGCCCATTCACTTTTTCTGCAATCTTTCTTAGCGAATCGCTAGCCGGATCCGGTAATCATTCGTTCCGGACACAGCTGATCCTAAAATTGGTTTCTTATGTGCCGCGCCGTTCGTCATCGTAAGAAACGAGCCCTCGGTGAACAGAAAGGATTCGGCCAGGCTGCGAAAACGATAGGACGTTACTATTGAAAAACGTCATATTTCCGAGTCGAAGAACGGCCACACGAACCATTTCCAGTCGTCTGTTCACGAGAACTTTTTCTATTTTTCTCAATATAAGCTAGTTGAATTCTTAATATAGAAATGGTAAAATAATCGCGCGAGAATTGGAAAGGAAGATCGATTTCTCGCCAAGTGAAATAATAAATTAAATTTTCCCTCGACAATATTAACCTGCGATGCACGTGGAAATATTTTTAGCTCTAACTCCAAGTTGCAATTTATTTTTATTCGCCTGCTCCCTGAACGCGAGTAACAACGTATGCACAATTGCCTCGCGAACAAGGAGAGACACGGATCACGTTGGGCGGAAAACGTGAAACAAGAGAATTAGGCGCGACAGGCTCGTACCACGGAAGCAAATGATAGAATACCTGGCGAGCAAAAAGAAAAAAAGAAAAAGAAAAACGGAACGCGACATTTCTATCGTCTGAACTTGAAAGTTGATACAATAGGGTGCCAGAGGCGTTACAGCAGGCCTCCCTCTTTCTCCTCTTTCACTTGTCCCCGGCAAAAGAAGCTCTGCTCGAAGCTTTGCTTAACCCCGTCGGAAGTAATCAACAGCCGTGTAAAGAAGTGAAATGGAAAGTGTAGGCCGGGAAAGTGTGTCTACTGTGAGCGAACTTACACCACGACGGCACCGCTCAGGGTACCTCCTCCTAGTTTCGAGGCGACTGTTTATGCAGATTCCTCGGACGTAATAATCCCGACTGCTTGATGGTGTGTGCGAGATCAGCCGTGAGGTCGACCGTGTATATGCCACGGAGCAGCTGCCTCAAAACTGCGTCGTTACGTATTCCTTTGAGCAAGAAACTGTAAATTTATTGAAAGTATTCGTTTACCTCCGGACGCTGCATATTCAACGGGGCGATCTCGCTGGTTTCGTTTTATGCTACGCAGTTTCCGGGACTCTTTACAGCCTGGTCTTCGCGACATCTTTGCTGGGTAGTAATTTTCAGAAAGATATTTCTTGCTCGTCAATAGCCGATGCTCTCTGTTAGTTTCGAACAAACAACAAGTGCCAGTCCCTCCGTGGGTATTTGGGTTACCACCCTTATCGCTGCGGCTTGACTAGTTTACTGGGCTACTTTGGTAGCCTCGTAGGTACATTAAAGTCCTAAGTAAATTCGTCAAGTATCAGCTACAATTGTTGAAACCTAAAGTCTTATTCCTCGCGTGCTACATCTCCTACAATCTTGACTCACGCATAATTCTTTCATCGGCAATATCCATCGAACCTCCGTCGATTCGTATTTCTATCAACCCCCTTGTTCTAATACTGCGAACAGGTGGATATCGGACGTCCCGCAAAAATACCGTGCACGGACGAACCGTTGGAAGTAAATTACTCTCTGTCAAATTGAGCCACTCCGTTCGCTGACAATTGTTTTTAAAAACGATTAGGGGTCGCCAGCTATCCAAAGCACGGAATGAGTAGCCAAATGGACCGGTTGCCAAGATAAACCATTCACGAGCGGGTCGTGGTTCATTTATCTCTCTTCGCGGACGTCATCGATTCGCCGTCAGCCCGACGTGAAATCGCCACCGCCATACGCTACGATGCAATCCCTTAATCCATTCTTAAAACCCTGGTCGTATTCTGCCCTCGTATCTCACTCGTCGCGTCAAGAGTTCCATAACCTCGACCAGCGGGACGTCTGTCACGGGTAGGTGACGTTAACAAAACGCAATTCGCCAAGAATTATACGAGCGTATTTTCCATTCGTCGTGTCGCGTATACGAACCGAGGACGGGCGTTTCTTATGCGAGAGGGTATCGCAGGTCGTTGCAGCGTTACCATTCCGCAAAGAATAGCAACGGACGACAAACCGTGCCGGTCGATCGGGTTCGCTCACGCGGCAATCCTCAATGAGACTTTCTCATAGATCTTCGTACGAGCGTACGAACGTGATCTTTATCGATGGCAGCAGCGGGGCCAACAATATTGCCCGTATAGCTATCTCAATGATAAATCGTGACAGAACGATACGTGCCTTCGATGCGAGATCTCAGAACGGGCATGGTCAGCCGGCTGTCGGAACAAGTTATCAAAAGCAACGGGACGAGGGAAGGTGGAACGCGAAGCGAAGAGACAAGAAGAGCCGAAGTGAAGGGTAGGAGATGGAGAAAGAGGGGGAGAGAAAGAGAGAAAGAGAGGAAGAGGCAAAGGATGGACCAGTTATTGCCAAGGATCTCTATCGAACAATTCCATCCCGAAGGGCAATTCAGCTACAAGGTTGGCGTCTCTTGTACAGATCTCCTACAGGTTCTCCTCTCGTCCGTTTTTGCGCCTAGCGAAGCCGAGTGTCCACCGGAACCGAAACAGGGGGGAAATACAGACCGGACGTGTCCGTATCGTCCTTTTCGGGACACCGCCGCCGACTAATTCGACGTCCCTTTCTTTTTGATAAGGTCAACCGTGCTTCGTGCGAATCCTTTCTTCCGCGGGACGTTGACAAGAAATAGGTTAATTGTCCGGCCTCGACAACCGCTGTCATCGTCCACGGGAAATGTACCTTTTTATCCGGCAAAATACTGTCGACTAACCTTTAAGTCAGAGGGAGACAGAAAGAGAGTGAGAGAGGGGAGACGTGGACGCTGTACTTTCACGTGGTTGTGCTTGGTAATACAGACGTGCAGATTAATTAAGAGAAAGTCGAGGAGTGACCACTATAATTAACGACAAAACGAAGAACGTATATATTATATACATTCTGTTCGTAGACAAAAATGCTGACACAATGAAACAGACATTTCCGCCGACAGCGACAATTATCGTTGGTAGCGACAAAAGGGAGGCAACGCCAACTAAATGGAGAGCAGAAAAATATTCCTTTTTCTAATTAAGAATAATCCATTCTCATCAAAGAGAAGGAAATGCCGGAGACTCGAGCAGGGACGCGCGGTGATAGTCCACCGGGACGACCACAGCCCAGCATCTTCCCTGGACTGTTCGAGTATTATCATTCCGCAAGTTTCTATGCAGGCCTCATAATGAAGTATTCGCCTACTCGTAATCCTCGTTCTATTTCCTGCTACGCTATTCTCTTCGACCTGTCTTGACCAGATACCGTCGCAACAATGCACGGAAACGACGAAGGAACCGCAGTCGGGCTAATCCTATTTGTCTTGTAAAAAAAGTAGGCTATATACACTTTCTTTACATTTACGAGCCATAATTAATACAACATGCACATACACGTTGGTCAATTAGCAATGATAAAAATAATAAAAAATCTAGTGCTTCTTCGTGAAAAATGACACAACTAAACTCTTTAATCCCTCCGCTACGGACGTCAGCATACTGTCGACACACGTAACTCGTTTTAACTGAAGCATATAGTGAGCTTCTATGAAATAATTTACTACCTGTAACGAAATAATCTTTTTTCGTTTCCTACTATTGCATGGTATTGTTAGTCCTCGATCTCCTTTTTCCACTTTCCTTTACATTTTGTAATGAAATTCATGAAACCTTGTTAGCGATCTCTGTTCATGAAGTTCCCCTTTCATGTCGCGCTAGGTCGACAGATGTTTTTGTTCTCTGGCTTCGTAGCGGAAGGGTTAAAAAGGAATTAAATTTTTCTTCGATTGTAACACCAATGCTCACCAATGCTCACCATTGCACTGACAAATGGTGATACATGCAATCGTCAAATCACGTAAAATTGTTTAATTTCGCACGCCAACAAACTTGCAATAAACTAAATGCTATAATACAAAGAATATCTGACTCACAGCAGTATCTCTTAATCAGTCTTTCAGCTGTGACAACTGGACCGTGTACTATGACCTGGTTCCGGCTAACACGATGTTTGACAGCCGTGCAAACGTGTTGCAAAATCAGAAAAATTAAAATGCTAGTACTTCCATTAATTGTTTGACCGTTTCATCCTCCTGCATTAACGTTCTTCCTTTAAGGATAGAATGTAAGACATATTTTAAAACGTCTAACAAAATCTGTCATAATATTACAAATTTCATTACGTATACCGTATAATAGTATATGGATGCATAGAAAAATGAAAGTTCGATATCCACTGATAATAAAAATCCCATAATCAATGCGATAAGTAGCAAGAATCGCGTATGGCCGAGCGCAGACGTCCGCGTCCGACTTATGGTAGACTCTTACTACTGGCGAACCTTCAAACTCGTTTTCCTCGAAAACGAAAACTCAAACGCAAAATTGTTATTCTTCATTTTCGTTTTATTTTAGCTGCTAGAATCGGCCCTTAAATTTTCAATCAAAAATGTCCAACATCCGTGCACAAACGTTTACGTTCAAACAAGAGTTCTATCGAACGATTGTACAAAAGTCGTGCGAAAACAATTATAAACACACGAAAATAACACATCGACTATTTTCTGGCGTGTCTGAGCATACTGTACAGTTGCTCATTAAACTGGAGACGAACCTTTGCTCAACGTTCGAGCTGGAGATCGTTGTTGAACGAGCGGTCCGGCGTGGACTCGCGCCGCACTATAGAGATATACTCGAGGTCGAGAAATGAGAAACGAAAGCCACTTCTGCTATCACTTTACCAAAGATCTACCTTAACCGTCGTTGAACAGTTCCAACACTCGCGTCGCCCTATTACCGACCAGCCAACTCTTTCGTTATCTCCTCGGGCTTCTCTCGAGTGTCGAGTGTCGCAAATACCGCGCAGCAAGTAGTCTTTCGCAGGGTAATCGTTCACGACGATCCAATCGGGGTAACCGTGTCGCCGCCGTTGAAAAATTGAACGTGTCAGTCCCTCAAGCCTCCTCGATTGCCGTTTTAACACCGCCGGTTCCGCGCGTTTATCGTTCACAATTATGGCTCGTTCACCTCGTGAAATTTGTATCCGTAGCGATAAAACGATAATGGAAAAACTGTGATCGAAGTCTTGCCTTGGTCGGACAGAATTATTCAATTGACAAATACGTGTACTCCTTTTAAAGATAACTAAAAACTATTCTAACATTTTCATTTTTTTTTCAGAAAAAAATACAGTCTTCAATTTATGGTTTCAAAGTATAAAAAAGTAATATCTCGATATACGAACACTTTCACTCTCAACGTCCCAAGCAGATAATAATAACGATAATAATAATATCACTCAACGGAGTATACGACATAACAGAATAACAAGACGTATAAAAAAAAGAAAAGATGACGTTCATCGAGTTTCTTAATTTAATCAATCTCGTGACTATATTATCGACCATATTTTTATATGATTTTCAATCATGTTTAACTTAGAATCTCTGTAAAAAAAATACAGAACAGATGGGAGAACAGGCTCACTCCAGACATCGAATTCGATCAATGAAGGTAGTTCCAAGGTGCCTGCAGTCGGCCAAAAAATATGCAGCACGTATTTGCATACGTACAATCGTCCCTGATGTTGGCCGTAAAATTTCAATTTTCTCGTATCGCGATATCTGGGATAGACTAGGCGTGGGCCGTGACCATTTAGCCGTATCGGTCCTCGCGTGTGCATGCACTCGATGTATGGTGTAGCAAATATTTCAGAAAGTTGATATTCATGCAAAAACTTAGGGAAACGTAACAATCGCGAAATCGATAAATCACCGGGGAATAATCCTTTAACATCGAGCGAATCTCGTTACTTCGAAACACCGACGCGCCACGTTTGACGAAGGACGAACGGGATTAAAACGCCGGCCGAATGTTCGATTCGCGAAAATCGGAGCGATCATCGGCCCCCGTAGCTGATACGTAAATCGTGTCGATTTATAAGAAATTCGATTTTTGATTCGATAACCGCTATGTCCGGCCCGTCAAACTAGATCTAGTGTTCGTGACCGAGGCACGATTCCATTCGACGATAAAAAAAGGACTTTACCGAAAACAGCGGTTTTATCATGTACATGTATCTATCCGATGGTCGTTCCCCTCGTTTCTAGAATAAATACACCGAAATGGCATCGGCCCCGGAATTTCCTCGATCCTCGACAGTATCGCCAGCTCGCTATACTTCCGTACCCTAATTAAAAAGCAATTTCACCTGATCGAAATATATCACGTACACGTACGTAATATCGATACACGAAAACTGTTTCTCCTCGGTTTCCGCCCGTTCCCAAATCGGCTTTTGTACGATCGTGGTGCGCGTACTAGGTACAGAGAATAAAAAGATAATTTCAAAAAACGGCAGCCCCTAAGGAACTCATAGAAACGAAAACTACATTATCCCCACTCGATCCTTTTTGTATTTTATGAGCGTTCGCCGATCGTACGTAAGCAAACGACACGTTACAATCGATGCTGGGACCAGAAACGATACACCCTCCGCATTGATTACACGATCCGCGACAGGATCTGCGCGCCGTTGAACGTAACTCGTCCATGAATACCGAGGATTGGAGGGTAAATTCGAATACGTGGAATCGAAAACGGTGGTGGATCGGGGATCGATCGAGGAACGAATCGGTTTGCACGTAAAGGCGGGCATAGGTATCGCGTTCCTCGCTTTTATTCTGGAGGCAACGCGTGGGATGTTGGCCAAGATATCGCGTATCCGCGACGTTCGTGTAACGGACCGTTTCGGAACCGGAAGTATCGCGCAAGATCCCGCGATACGAACGTTCGTGCGAGGAACGCTCAATCATTCGCTCGATCCCATCGAGCTTTCGGTTGAAAGCAACAAATTATCTTGTTACTGGCCCTGTGTTCGTTGATAATTACTACCCGCCGTGCGAAATAGCAACCCCTTCGTTTAAGACTTTCGAGGGGAACGTTAAAAAATTAATGCAAACTAGACGATCCGAAAATAGACGATTTGATTAATTCCAACAAAAATATATACCACGTGTATAATTCTCTGATTATTTTGAGCAATATACCAACCGAGATTGCATAGAAGGACGTAATCCTTGCAATGAGAGTAACGCATTCACTGCGGCTCGTTTGTACAATGAACAATATCTGAATAGCTACATCGCGATAGACGCGTAACTCAAATTCTATCTAAATGTTGCTTTTCGAATGTTGCGTAATCAACCAGACGCGCTCCAATTTGAAGGGATATACAGCGAATTTTTGATTAAGCTTAATATCGTGGCTTCAAATGAACATATTTGCTTCCCTTTTGTAATCGAACCGCTGCCGACAAACTGCGGACGTTTATGCATTTATGAGCAAAATGTAAACGCACAAGATGTAATAAAATACACGATAAACAATATAAAATATGGAAATGTACGAAATAAATTCGCGATTATTAAAAGATAAAACAAATCTACTTGCGTTTATAATACCGTCTGCCCGCCCAAACATTTCCACTCGAACCGTCGACGAATTTTTGTTTAAAGATTAGCGCGTTCGAACACGCGTTTACCGCGTATTTTCACAATTTTTCCGGCCCGTCGCAGCAATAATCCCCCAATATTGCGCGGCACGAAATTATTAGCGGGAATACGGCCAGCCGCTTCTTCCTCGCAGCCACAAAACACGAAATGTTCCGTCGCGTCGAAGCGAATAATTAACGCGGGGACGACATTCCATAGCGAGTCATTGTGCTGGAATAAAGTCGTTTGCGCGTATCCGCCACCTTACCCCCCGAAACTGTTAGTGTGTTTCGCCTCAATTAAAAATAATGAGGCCCGCGGCCACCGGACTACCAATTTCGACGGAACGCTCCGCGTTTACGACGGGCGAGACGAAGGAAAAAGTTCTCTCGCGGTCATAAACAGACCTGGGAAGAGGGAGAAGTTTAGTAGAAGCTACCCCGGAACCCTTCCGCCCCTGCGGAAGGCCGACGTTGACGAATGACATCGAAGGGTTATCGACATTCGTCCGGATGTCTGAGAGGTCACGTATGACGAGTCACGTCCTCGATGAAATAGAGATATTATCATGCGTTGGATAATCGTGACGCGAACCATCGACGTAGTAGCACCGGTCCTCGTTAATGACTACCATCCAGCCAGACCCTGATCATTTCGATCTAGATTCGCGTACGACCGTTCTATAACCGCTGGGTCATGCAAAACCCATTCCGCCCATGGCAGAATATTTTGCCAGTCGTGATAGCGCGCCACCCTGTTTAACCCTGGACGACCCGCGATTTTTCCTCTGAAATATGCCGCGTGACTGCGTTCCGTAAGATACTGGTTAAATGCTCGAGGAGGTACGTGTTTCGTCCAACCTGAAAAATTACAACTGCACGTTTTGCGCAGCGAGGAACCACAGAGTTTGCGAGTCGTCCAGGTTTGCAAGAAGTTCCAGACGACCGCGTAGCCACCGATCGCGACCGACGAATCGAACGATACACGCGACGAAGTTTCAGCGACGAGCCATTTCGCGGCGGTTCGAGTCGAATTGCTCTTAAGTTAATTGAGAGCACTAAGAACGAAATTGTTGTATAAGTTTGCGCAGCCACTCGGCCTAGCAAACAAAGCGGACAATTGCCCTTAGGCGAGCGGTCGTACGTGCTCGGTCCGGGGCTCGGCGTTGTCCGAACGAACAGCTGCGGAACAACAAGTGAAACGAGGAGAAACGAGGTGGCGCAGAAGGGAATCGAACGGCCGGGAATAAAGAAAAGGAAGAAAAGAGGCGAATTTCCACCGGCAATCTGTTTTTGATCCCAACGTGAGCATGCATTCACGGCCTGTTTCCATTTCGTGGCGCACGCACTGGTGCAACGACACGCGCACACTGGAAACGTGGAATACGTACATGTACATTGGCAATGGCACTTAACATGCGAAGTCACGCGCGATAGAACCGCTGTTTCACCGACAGGGCCGCCTCGACCAGTGTTCGCCGCCGTTCCAGCCTTTTCGCGAACGCGAAATGCGCTTCGGACTTAAAGATTCAGGCAAACGCGTCTACACTACAAAGCGTGTTCCTCGAGGAACAGCCTAGCTATGATCGTATATACCCACCTAACCATCTCATCATCGAGATTTCGTATTTTCATATCCATTCCATTAATGAACGTAATACGTCGTAACGGCTGGATTCGGTTCGTGTTTCCGCCCAAAAGCCTGTCACGCCCCCAGACTTCGCAAACTTTCCCCAATGTTCGCCAGGGAGTAACGGGAACACGAAAACGATCAGTTTCAGGCTGGCTGGTGGGGTTAATGCAACATTTCCGGACAGGAAGGATCAAAACTGGCGGCTAATTCCGGCCAGTTCCATATTCGCGTAGCACACGCCGCAAGAAACACAGCTCGCACTTTAATTCTACCCGGTGTGGCTCAACCCCGGCCTGTACACCAGACCCCTAATCTTACCCGATTCCATGCATACGTAAGAAGCATCGGCAGACGCCGCATGCAAGCGGCACGCTAACCCTTTACGACTGCTCCCTGCAGACCCATTTATCGATCGAATGTGCCAAAGGAAAGGTTTCCATTAACCGCGCGTATCGCCCGTGTACGTACGTGCCGTACAACTGTTTCATCAGCGGTGCATTTACCGCGCGTACGACCGCTCCCGGTTCTGGTCTATTGTAACTAGCCAATTGCCATCCGGGAGGATCGCAGGCAAAGGTGGACCAGCTACTTATACGAAGACGTGCATCGACTAACCTGGCTTGCGTCAACGCGCATTATATTGGCAACGAATCAATAATACCTACGCATACGCGCTACGTACCGTTTTACGTGTATGTTCCGCTTATCTACGTGTATGCGCGCGTATTTCTATACGTGCACGTGTATATATATATATGTATATCTGTATATATACATAGATATATCCTATTTCTATCGCGACGTTGATCTGATATCGCATCGCATCTACACGGAAATTTATGCAAAGCAGCGCCGCTTGAATGGGAGCCCTTGCGAGGGCGGAGCGGCGAATGAACCTGATTCCGTGACCCAGCCATCGCCGGGAAACAATAAATCTCGAATAACGATTGGCAACAGAGAGGAGAATCCTGGCCCGGAGTATCCCGTGCCGTTTTTGAAGATAGATATACCAGCCGGCCAGTGGGACTTGGAGCGAACCGGAATCGTAAAGCGGAGGAGCGCATTTGTATCCTGTCCTGGCGTTCCACCTGCATTTTTTAATCCCACGCCTGCACAAATACGCCCAAACAAGACGTTATACGCGCGCGTTTTACTTCTGATTGTTTGTTGCATATTCAGGATTGATCGTTTCGAAAATCATTCCGCGCATCCCTCTGTGACGGATATATGATACGACTAAACCAAGCGAACGGATTTCAATGGAAATAACACGAATGGATGTGGCGTAATGAAAATTCGTACGTGTTTATCTTTGCGTTTTTCATCGGCTTATGGGGTGGATCGCGGGGTATCCAGAGGAACGGTGGATCGCGCCGATCGCATTTTTTATGTAATTATGCGACACGCGAGTATTTGTCTTGATGCACTAAATCGCGAGCGGTAGAAATTATTAGATAACCGCGTTAAATAAAATGACGCCGCTGCCGGATAAATGCAAATTCAGTTTATCTGTAATGGCTGGCTGCGTTCTTTAGTTCGGCTCGGTAGCTCGTTTTCTCAAATAACAATTTTACCATCGTCCCGCGTTAAATCACACCGTATCGCTGATTTAATCACGAAAAGAGCGTTCCCTTTCGACCCAATATTTGCCGAAATTATTACGACTATGCAATTCGGATGCTCACTCCCCTTCCCTCCTGCTCCGTCACTTGTTCCCAACTATTTTACAATTTTTAACAGGGAAATCATTATAGGCGAACGTATATGCGTGCAGTAAACATGTCCCTGTGAAAATATTTTACCATTTTATACCCGCATGCATACGCGTCCGGTGAATAAAAATAAATACCCGGCCATTTTGGTCCCGTTAAAACGTTCCACCCTCATTTCTACTTGTTTCCCCCATTTACCTCGCCGCTCCTTGACCACTCAAACTTTACGTCCGTATCGCGCGAAATTACGATGGCAACGCGTAAAAATTCGAACAATAGACTTTTATAGCGTAATCTGGACCGTGGAGCGGAGTTCGGTTAGGGTGGATAGATAAAAGGAAGGAAGGGACGACAAAAAAAAGAAGAGAAAAAGAAAGGAAAGAAAGGAGAGAAACACACACGATTAAACGTTAATGCGAACGATTCTTTCTGCGATAAAGGCGGCACGTTTACTCGATTTATCACAACCTATTTGCATTTCGTCCCGTTTTATTAGCCGTAAAACGGTTGTTGCTGTGCGCATCGGGCGAACGGAACTTTAACAGGCCAATTAACGCGACTGCCGGCGATCGACCGCAAGAAATAAGTGTGCGCTTCTATTTCCGCCACGTAAATTGTTTAATCAGCACGTGCATTGACAAATAATGACGTGTTATCCAACAGCGGCAGCACCGCGACCATCGAGGGATTAATCTCTTCGTTACCGGTCGTACGTAACGCTGAAAAGTGAGTAAATGCGACCGGGATTGGGAGATGAAACGTGTGTAAGCCTTTTCGTTTCTCTAATACTGGCCAAACGAGAGGTATAAAGAACATATAGGGAACACGCATATGGGTAAATGTCATAAACAAATGTGAACGGAAATGATGCGTGTATTTTATTTAGACCGTATTCCATTTGCTTGATACAGGCGCATCCGTGGGGAGCGCAAAAGGGAAAATGATGTTCATTTTATTTGAAGAACGCCGCACATTGTTTCAGTACAATCTGTATAAATTGCAACGTGGAGGAACGAACAAAAGCTGCTTTTTAACACTCTTCTAACGCGCAAGTCTGAAAATCAACGAAGGCCAGACTGAAAATGAACAGAGCCGTATCAAAAGGATTCGTGGCCCTTTAATATGCAAATCGTTGAAAAGCAGCGCACACCGTGTGGCGCATCGGATCTCTTCTTCGACCCTTTCAAGAATGCCATACGAAACGAAGGCAATTTGTTATAAATCGGACACAAATTCTTTCGCCCCTCAAATGCTTGCGAAACGCGTGGTAACAGAGTCGAAAATAAGGAAAAAGACAAAGGAGATATATCCACCAATACTACACTAAATCAGTTAACAACAGTCGAGTAAAAGAGAATGAAGATTCAAGCATAACGTATACCTTTCCCTTTCCATCCTAACTAATTTTGTAAAAGTAAAACTACCAAACCACGTGTTCTTTATCGAACGCGTCTGACATAACGTACGCAACAAATGGATTAGTTTAGAAACCAGATTAGCCATATCTTCCCCGCGAAATATTGTTCTAACCGTCTAGACCGTTTTCATTTTATAAACGAAAATCCAACGTTCCTTTTTCCAGGAGGACTCGAAACCTCGCAAGGATGCGGGACCGGCTATCGTGGTACATGGTCTTTCTGATCCTGCCGACAATTCTCCTGGCCAGGTCGCTCGATAAAGGTAAATAATTTTCTCGGAACATTTAACCTGCCCCGTTCTCCGCGTCCCCGTCGTATTTCCAGGCTCTGGATATAAGATCTTTTGTACTTCTTGGCATCCGTTTTACCCGATCCAATTTTGGCTCTCCCCCGTTTAATTTCAACGAAAGCTTCGAGCTTCGAATACAATTTAGTTGGATGATTTAATTAATGACCAGAGCTGATTCACGTGATACCGTATATAGTTACTCCCGGTTGGTCTGGGTGGTGAGAAAAGAAAAAAAATGAC
This sequence comes from Xylocopa sonorina, assembly GCF_050948175.1. NCBI lineage: Eukaryota > Metazoa > Arthropoda > Insecta > Hymenoptera > Apidae > Xylocopa > Xylocopa sonorina. The sequence goes on along the minus strand of NC_135197.1, from coordinate 4,503,934 downwards.
AACTTTCTTTTTAGTAATCGAGAACGACAGAAGTTGCGCGTTATGGCGGAAGTTCTAAAACAGGAACGCAAAGTGTAGGAGATTATCAATAGCACGAATAGATAGAAAACGTATTAAGTAACTTGTATAATTCGCTGGCTGTTGGATAAAGTGTTTAGCGAAACTTGGTTGCTCGGAATTACGCTTGGTATCGGATCCTAGAATCGGTGTGTCATACTGATTCCCGAGGCGATCCTGTGTATCCGATAGTGCACGCGGTACCTGCGCATTTGTAATCCGCTCGTGTAAGAAGTCAAGTACGCCGGGCGGACTTTAATGCTATTAAGTATGCATTAGATAAAGCCTCCGCCTTGATGCGCAATAAATAGAGGCCGGTTCCGAGCGACAAAAGGAGACGCGCTGGCTCCGCCGGGAGAAGAGAGCAACGGGAGAAATGGAGGGAAAAAAATATGCCTAAAAGCACGCTAACCTCGCGAAAAATCTTCTCTAGTGTGCACTTGCTACACACTCAAAAGCGGTTGTGAATTGGGAATACTTAAAGAGGAAAGAAAAGAACACAACCCTGCCCAACTAACTGGTCGAAGCAAAGTAGGAGCACCTTTCCCTCGTAGACCCAGCTTCTTGTCTCGTTGTATAAGGTTTCGCATTGTCTCGCGGAAACAAAAGGCAGGTAGCTTATGCCCTGCATTCAAAAGCTCGCAAAGTTCAGTCTCAAGTGCTTGTCTTTTGCCTAGACCCCTCCGTCGCTTCCTTCTACCAGCCACCCCCGTTCCTTCCTGTCGCCTGCCTCTCTCCGTTTCTCAATTTTCTCTCTTTCCATTTACGGATTTCTATATTCAACAAGCCAGCTTTCCGTACTCCACCGATTTCCCTCATTCTTCGGCATTCCCTTTACCAGAGGACCACGGTTACTTTCCAATTGCCTCGAGCTTGTCATCCCCACTAGCCATCCGCAACCCCCGTTACGCGTTAAACTTCCTTGACCGCGTTTCTTTCGGTTAACGTCCGCTTCCTTTCATGTCGGTTAACTTAATTAATTAATACGGAGCTAATGGAACAATTACGATGCATTCTCGAGGTGAAAGGATTGTTTCGCTCTTAAACGTAACGCGCAACGCGATTTTAAATCTAATCATCTCGAAGTTCTGACTTCGACGCACAGTGTCCGTACCCGATAAGAAACAATTTCAAGCGATACTCTCGAATCGCTTCGGACTGCAAGAAACAATAACAGTCGAGCGACTTTCGAATCTAAATCGCCAATCCATTTCCCTTCCTAACGACACCCAAAAGTTTCCCACTTTGATGCTTAGTTTCTAAGGGATAACAAGTTCCTGGAACAGCGATAACTCTAAACAACTCGGCCCACGTCGTCAAAACAAATCAGATACCGTGGAACCTAAACGATCAAATGAACCAGTCGAAAGAGATCTGATTTCAAACGCCATTTCACTTCGCCCATCGATCCCTTACCTTTTCTTACGGGCTACAACGTATCCGTTCGCGAACCTCATCCCCGCAAATTACCACTGCGAATTCAATAGCCATCCGAGAGCTAAGACCGCTGAATACCTTTCAAAGAGGCCGTTCACCGTTGGAATATTTCCAAAAGAAAGAAAAAAACGTTCCAGATCGACGCGTCCCGTACAGCATACCGTCGGATTGGAAGACGCTCTGGTTCAGCAACCTGGACGAGCTGCAGAGAGTGAACGAGGCGAACGACAACAACACCGTATCGAACGTCACGGCGCAGCTGGGTGGTACAGCGTTTCTGCATTGCAAAGTTCGGAATCTGGCAGACAGAACGGTGTCCGACGCCGAGGTGAGTGACCGTTACCTGCCCTCGATCGCTGTTTTAACCAAAAGAACGTGGAACCATCGTTCGAGACCGATTCAGTTTGTAGCAAGAAACCTGATCGACGAACGTGCCATCTGTCCCGCAGATATCCTGGATACGACGACGTGACTTCCACGTCCTGACCAGCTCGACGTTCACGTACACGAACGACGAACGGTTTCAAGTTTTGCATCCCGAGGGCTCGGACGACTGGACCCTTCAGATCAAGTATGTTCAGGACAGAGACAACGGGACCTACGAGTGTCAGGTAATAACGCGACTAATTGTCCTCCACGGGAATCGCTTTAATCAGCCCCTCTGAAATTATTAACGCCGGTTTACACTGCGCGATTCCTGTCGTACCTCCGCGGAGAACGCCGCGAAGGGTTCGCCAGCGCTGAGACGGCGTCTCGTTGTTGTCGAGCGCTGGCAACCCTCGGAACGAATCGATTTTAATGAGACTAGGCGGTGAAATTCGCGTGAGCAAACAAGCAACCTGTTTACGTAAATTTATCGTCCCTAGAATGTTGCTTCAAATATGTACGTCCCTTTATTATATTACACGAAACAGACAATTCTATTAGGTCCGAATGTCTGCGTCGAATGAACGGCCCTCGATTTTTGATATAATTGTTTATCCGAACTTCCCGTTGAATATTGCAATGCGTGCGATGTTGTACGAGGTATTTTCCGTTGCAGGTCTCAAGGAGTACAGGGATACTATCACACTTCGTCAAATTAAACATAGTTACACCAGAAGCATTTATATTAGGGAGCGGCGAGCATCACGTCGACGTAGGATCTATTATAAATCTCGTATGCATAATAGAGAAGGTAAGACTTCGTATTAATCGCGTTTAATAAATCGCCGTGGAATAAATATTTCACTCGGCAGCACTGGGAAACGATTAATGCAGACCTGTTCAATTTTTCACCGGCCGTACGAATCCCCGTCGTTCGAAACACACTTCCGCGTGGCCCGTAACTGCGCGTTCCCGTTGGCGCTGGCCTCGAACGGTGTCGCTGTAAATCGGCTGGAGGGATTCGTTTCGAATAATGAACACGGTCGCGTTCACATTTTTTATATCAGTTCCATTGATACGAGCGAGAATAACCGCGCTGCTCATATGCACGGCACGGCCGTGAATAAAGTGCACGCGATGCTGTCCATCCGCTTAACGAAGGTATACACATAGAAACGCGGAGCTTGCAGTTCGTGGGAACATTGAATGTACCTTGGGTACGAGCGTGGAATGGAAAAACCTCTAGCGAAATAGGCGCAGCTTAGTCGCGAATACAAGAGTGGAAGTGCATTAAAACGGCATCGCCGACCGCCGCTGCAAACTCGACACTATTGGGAAACGAAAATAAAGTGTGACGTTTTTTTTTCTCTCTCTCTCTCTCTCTCCATCTCGCCTAACCGTGCACGCGTATAATAACCGGTCCGCGGACAAAACGGGGACGTGTCTTAAACGTTCGAATCGCGCGGAGAGCTAGTACATTGATCTGCAACGTCCGGATTCGCCCCTCGTTTAACGAAGATACCAGGGAAATGCATTTAAGAAATTCTTTCGCGCTAAATTGATGGTATTAACGCGAAAGCGATATGGCTTCTGAGGGAAGCACCCTATAAGAAGATACGGTATTCATAAGTACGTTATATACCGCGGTAAGACAAACTTGGGTACGTTGACGTTGCAGGAATAGTGCTGAGACGCTATTAACACGTTGATATTTGGACCCTATAATCGATTTGTTGTGATAATGAATTAACGATAAGGTGTTAACGATAATGCGAGCTACCGTGGCAAGACAATGGATTAAACCACTGCGAGTCCATTCGAGACTAAGAAAGACGGTACGCAACGTTTGCATCAAACATTGAAGCATGTGAAAATTGTCGAATCGAGGAATGACTTTGTCTCGAACGGTTCGAGCAGTGGAAAAGGCGTCCACTAACGTTCCGCGATGTTCGCTACAAGTGGCTGACGTCGAAGTTCTATTTCGCTACGTGCGCCTCGCAATAGAAATATCTTTCGAGTCGGACGCGCATCGAAAAGCATCCCCTTTTCGTTTGGTCCGTGAGAACGCCACAGCCGGGCCAAAAAAATGTCTATCAGACACGGCCAGGCAAAAACTCGTGCCACACATTCGTCGTATTGACAACGATCAATCGTTTCGGCAATTATTCCGGCTAGACTTAATTACGCTAGGTGGCGACGAAATTGCCGTCCACGCATCGAGAATCAATACAGTGTCCGCAGAATGCATTAAAATGACATTTTAATTATCGCCAAACCGGAACAGTATAGAGTAGGGTTCATTGAAATTTTTAAGTTTCCACTTGTGCTGGTAGAAATGATTTTTATCGCTATATTAGCCTTCGTGAAAATACTGCCAATTATTTACATTTACTTATCTTCTTTAATTTAAGAGTAGCACGGATCGCGATATCTTTCTTGTCCCGACAATTATTCATCGGTTAATATTTATTTTTCACCGTTTCAGAGTCCAACACCGCCGCAATATGTTTTCTGGTATCACAATAATCGAATGATAAATTACGATATTACGCGGGGCAGCGTAACCGTACAAACCGATCCCAGCTCGACTCAAAGTCGACTAACGATTCACCAAGCGGTCGAATCGGACACGGGCAATTATACGTGCAGCGCCTCAAATACCAAGCCGGCATCTATCTATGTCTTTGTCACAGAAGGTACTTTCAGAGAATAATCCCTCGTATAATATATTAAACGAAACAAAAGCTTTTGTTCTGAATCCATTGCCATTATTTTCCAATGAAATTTTATCCCGATAAAAATTATAGAGGATATAAAAAACAATATATATATATATATATATATATATATATATATATATATATATATATATATATATTGTATATATATCACGACGTTCGCACGATTTACTAATTGCAATACTTTCGAACGTGTTTCAGGTGACAAAATGGCAGCCATACAGCGCCGCAAGACGTCGGCTGCGGCGAAAAATTTCTGTGAATTGCTAGTACTAATTGTCACCGTTGCGATAGAGGTCCTTTTAACGCGATAAGCGTTTCTCTTCGATATGTCCATAAATTATTATACCGTTACTTCCGTTTGTGATAGATAGGCTACTATTCTGCGATTTTAACCCTCTATTCACTCCTCCTTCTTTCCCTTTGAAATGCTGGACACATCGTCATACAATGCGATCTTTTGTTTCTCTCTGTATTCCTTTAGGTCCTTCCTGCTTTTTTTACCTCGACACGTTTCTACTCTTATCGCCATCGTCTTAATTCGAAATTTTACTTCTTTCTTTCTCGCCACGATCAATTAAGTCGCGTTCGAACAATCGTTACGTCTTATTGCCTTTTTTCTGGTATAATCGCTCTTTCCGTATCGTCGCCGAGATTGCCGCCGGCTGAATTCTTTCGATATACGAGATTTTCATGGTAGATCGCGTTCCGTGTGTCCGCATCATTGACGTGCGACTAAACTGATAAAGATACTTGCGGGTAATTGCAATCTCTCTCTCTCTCTCTCTCTCTTTCTTTCTCTCTCTTTCTCTCTCTCTCTCTTTCTATGACACACACACACTTTCTCTCCCCTTCATGTTCGCTCCATCCCTCACGCCCAATTTCTAATTACGTCTGTTTCCTTCAGCAGAGGTATATAAGATAATTTTAATTAACGGGAATTCGAACGTTTCGGAAAATGGAATTTTCCGCGACAAAGGAGCGAAGCGTGACCAAAGTCACGCGGTACACGCGCCGGATAGAAGGCACTGTCTTAGTTAATCCTTCAAGGAACGAATAAAGTGCAATAACACTTAAGTACATATTATAAATAGAATCTTATCGTTGGCGTATCGTAGTACCACTCTCTATCTAAGTTAATTATAAACTTGTTTTCGACGTGAGACTTTCATTATTAAACTTACATAAAAACCAAAGCTGTGATCGTGTCAGTTTTTATATAGCGGTGAACTTTTTCACAGATTCGATTAATTTAACGCCGCTTAGCGCGTTCGGATCGTTTTCTGGAAAATGAACAGGGGAAATTAAAAGAGAGAACCGGCGGCGCGTCGCGTATCTCGGTAAAAGTTAATTAATCGTAACATTCCTCGAAAGCAATACGAACTCTCCGCGTCGCATCGGTTTAGCCTCGTCCCCCGTCTAAAGCGTTACGATAGGTTTCCGGTTCCGTTCGACGGCCACGAGCGACCACCCCGCGCCGTGGCAAGTTCTCCACAAATTTTGGCCCACTTTCGTTCGAACGAACGACCATGAGTTACGGGAACGGAGACGAGCGTGCGTGAATCGAAAGTTTCATATCGACGGCGTTACTCAATAATCACCTGGTATTTGCGGTACTTTACATCTCAGCAAACTACCCTCGGCCCTTCCGCTTCATTTCTCGCAACCGTTCTAATAATTAATCACCACTCGAAACATTTCATTCCCATTTTATTCGCCGCGAATCCGGCGTACATATCGTTTCGTAGCCTCGTACACGCAAGACGTGTATTTGCGTGATCGATAGACCGTGAGGTGCATTGCTCGTGTTCTCCTCTACGATTATCGTGTACGATCTTCGGTATATGCGTGTACGTTATTAACTTGACACGATAAACATCATACGATTCTTTCGTTAATACAATCGATAGGGAAAATTTTCATTCGACATGTTTTATTGACAATTAAATATTAAATGCGGACATGCGTGCGTTTGTTTGATTAACGTGATAACTGAGATTAAAGGGAAGTAGAAGCAAAAAATCGTGCTGAGATTTTAAAACTATATTAATACGATAACGCAAATAGACATCTGTACCCATCAGCGAAAAAATCAGTGTTTTTCCCTTCCATGCAAACACACCGTACGTTATCGTTGAACGAATGATCGTAACGTTTTATACCACTTTCTGTTTTACACAGGCCGAGGGTAAAAACAGAGAGATCGTTACGAACGACGAGACTCCAAATTTTTTCACACGAATCACCGTCAACTTTCAACCTCTTCCAGTAGGAACTGTTGTACATTTATCAACGACGTTTCGTCTGCATTTGGCAGTTATTTTTGAAAACAGCACAAGAACGACGTTACGTGGTCAATAAAAATAGAAAATTAACAAATTTACATATCGTGATCAATGAAACCCTGCCGCTGTTCCGAGGGGTGAAGGGAAGAAGGAATTCGTTTTATAAATTCAGCGAGGAAATCATATGGGATAACGTTTGCGTTGACTGACGAACTTAAATGCGGACGAAAAGTTACAATTGGGATCAAACGACGAGTATCATACCTAGAAATGTAACCCGAATGTTCGACAAAATCCCGGGCAAATGAGAAACTGTCGTACTGTTTGACATAGCAGGTCATCCGGGCTGAACGTTCCATAAATTTCGATTTTACATCTGTTCGAACGAATCTGAGTACCACATAGCTAGAAACTCTGAGCATATATATATATATATAGAAATATCCATAACGAAGTTTCATAATACAGGTAACGATTCACGTGAATAAGGATCGCGTGCGTGTCGCGTGACAACGTTATCGATTGAATACAGAAACGTGGACGATGTGTGTGAACGAAACTTAACAACAAGAGAGGAAAGCATAATAAAAAAAGCGAGGACGCCACGAACGTAAATCGATCGATTCATTCACTCGCTACCCTACCTTCGCGTTGTAAATCCATCGTCCGAGAATCGTTTACAGAAATACTTTCCTCGAGGAACTCTTTATCTCCTTATCGTTTAATATGAAACACCAGAACCATCATCCAACCATCTACCCCCGACCCAACCTTCACAAACATTTTTGTCGCGTAACATTAAAATGTAAAAGAGACCTAAGAATCGGACGATCGTAAACTGTTTAATAAATCTGATCATAATTTATGAAGCTAAGTTAAATTAAGCAACGGAAACGATATCGTAGGGGTGGTTAAGTATCCGAGCGTTCTTCGGTACGATTTTCGTCAGAATCATTTAGAGGATAAAAGAATATCCAAGTGCAAGAGAAAGAGAGAGAAGAAATCAGTGATCCTCTTTCGAGATAGGAGCAACAAGTTTAATAGGAACGTAAGATCGGTAGATGAATAACTGATAAGACTTTAACGCTCGAAATAACTCGAGTGACGTTTCTCGCGTTCTGCGTGTACATCTCGGGACATCGATGCATATATCTGCCATAGAAAATCTCTGTGTACCCTCCCCCGTGTCACAACGTATACATCATCGACGATTTGTAACTTACGTTTGTTGTGTACAAAAGAAAAAAAAGGAAACAAACAAAATCGACACGTTATCGATTTGATTTCGATAAACCAATTTTTTAATTGTATAGGTGATTGCGTAGCGATAAACGTAGATACACACCACACACAGACACACATACACAGAAAAACATACGGTGAATGAAAAGAAAGAGAAGACAAGTATGTTTGGTGCGTTGTTTAACGTTCACCCGCCTTTTTACGAACTTTTGTGCCGTTTTACTTTGAAAATTTATTCGCAAATCCGTTGGAGAAACCGAATTTTAATAAAATCCACAATATAAAATAATATCGACTCTTTGGTGTCTGTATTATGCTCTGCCGAATTTTCATAAACCGCCAATCGATAGAGAACTGGAGGAAGAACGGGGAAAACTGGAAACGGAAAACCGTTAGAACGAAAGACGATGGAGTATGCAACAGATAAATAATAAAAGTAAATCTCTGAACCACGTAGCAATTGTCTTCGTTAAGGTTTTCGATGACAATATCTTTTAGTTCCGTAACAAATCACCGAGGTCTGCACGTGCGTGTACGTGCGTGCGTGGTTGCATGCGTGTAATATAAGTCTGATTATTATAAAAGACCAACTATTTCGTCCTAATTATAAAACAAAATACAGCTCGTTTGTAGATGGTTCACGATCGAAAGAAAAAAAAAAAAACAAAGAATTTACGTGTATAAGCGGAACACATTACGTATATATACACATATACAAATATATTATAAAATGTGAGAAAAAGTACCGAATGTGAAGAGAACAAATTAGACGAGAAGTTGATTGTCGGTCGATAAGTTTATCATCAAAATTTATTTATACGCCAAGAATACGATCTGTAAGAGACGATACATATTGGATAATTAGACCAGTATGTACCGGTTGTTGCTTCTCGTATAATTGATCATCGCAATAAGCGTCTGTGGTAAACTGTCTTATTAGAATCAGTTGAAAAGAAGAGACTTCGTGATATACGTTGAAATCGTACTTACGAAACAGTTCTACTCAATGGTATCGAACCAAGTAAAGCCAATCAATAAAACTTGTAACAAAGCGTACCTTCTTTATGAAGGGATCCTCTCGATCGTTCATAAATCAATACCAAAGACAATGCAAGTCTTTCTGATGGCTTTACTTCCCTTTGATGTTCACCGCCAAGCAAAAAAAAAAAAAAGAAAAAAACGAAAAGAGAAAAAAAACAATTCCTCGATATTCAGTGACTGTGTCCTTGTGATGTGACGAAACACCAAAGGTGAGTTTGTTCAAGAAAAATCTCAACGAATTTCAATAAAGTTGCAGAGTCCTTAGCCGATGCATTCTGTGATGTTTATTGGCGTAGGAGTTCTTCATTTTATCAGAGATCCTGGATCCTTTTAACGCTACATAATGTATTCTAGCTCGATTCGCGATGATCATTTTTATTCTTAAAAGAAACGAGAGCTATTCGATAACGACACTGATTAACTTTTTATTATACTTCCTGGACATTTCGAAGGCCGAATGATAAAATATAATAAGTAGAGATTCTGTGTTTAAGTCATACAATTGTCATTGCGCATCGCGAACACCCTGCTACTTCAGCACGAAGTAATACCTTATATTTATAGCTATTCTTATTATCTAATATAAACAGGTCATCCATGTCGACTCGGACTTTTCGTCCGACATGTTTCAGTGACCAGAGATACTTAAAAACATTACTCACTGACAGATGCTGCGAATAAGCGAAGGAAGACGCCAAGGTTACTCCGAAAGAGGAAGCTATCTGAGAAGCCATCATTGAAATACCATGGGATCCACGAGGTAAATCTGAAACGCTATTGAAAGAAAACTTAGAATATTATACGAGTACATATAAAAATCTAACGTGCATATATACGTTACAATAAATTTATTATCAAATCTTTACAGTCGTAATGACGTCGCACTTAACAATTGCATTCGCTCCACATTTCAAACTTGCAAATTAACTAACAATCTTTAACGAAACAGAAAAACCAAACACTTGGAATACATGCACAAAAATAAAAACAAATACAGTACAATTGTGTACTAAGAAAATTCAAATTATTCTTCAAAAGTACGTAATAAAATCTACCCAAACAACACAGCAAATCATATAACATTTCAAAATTTTCTTGTAATTTATTGTATATTTTAGTAGTTTTATTGTACTTTATTCTATATTTCCCGCTTTAGAAGTAAGCGAGAGAAAGATATATAAGAAAGCTATAAGAAAAAGTGAGACAGAGAAAGTTTCAGTACTTTCCGTAGTGATGGCGCTAGTAGTTCTTCAGTAGTTTACTTCGCTGTCGATAATTATGTGCGAACAGTTTGAGCACTTTTTACAAAGATGGCACCATGGGTTCTAGAGTAAGGAGGTAATATCTGTCTCACTCTTTCTTATAGCTTTCTTATATATCTTTCTCTCTCTTCCCTCTAAAGCGGGAAATATACAAAAAATTGAAATAAAACTACTGAGGTATACAAGAAAATAGAATAAAATTACTAAAGTATACTGTAAATTATAATAAAACTACTGAAATATACAAGAAATTACAATACGTGCTTGAGGATTCTTAATTCTAAGCTTCGTGAGTTTACTTCGCATCAATTTTTTATTCGCACGCCGAATTCGTTTTTTATGTAGTTTTCGGTATCCATCGAGATTTCGCAACCCTAGTCGATTGGTACGCCTTACAAAATCTTATGTATATATAGCAGAGACCATTCACTCAATGAATTTTTTTATCATCCTTACATAAGAATCTAAAGAAACTCTTTGAATTTATAACACTTCCAACATAATGGAAAATCCTTCTGTGCTACATACATTATTAATACTTATTATGACATTTGAAACCACGAAGTGCAAAAAGACCTAGCCTGATTTAATAAATAACACACATAAAATAAAGGTTACTACTCATGAATATATCCATTGTATATCCATGGTGCCACTATGTTCATTAAATAAATTCTACGTAATTATAACCAGTCACACGTGCCGATTTGGACTTTTCGTCTTACGACATGATTGAGTGACCAAAGAAACTTAAAGGGATGCGACTCACCGACGTCTGGAGGAAGTAATCGAGGATGCTGCTGTCTGGAAAACTGCTGCTGCTGCCTTAGTGAAATCATCGAAGATGCCTGAAGAAAGTCATATTATGAATTAAAATTCATGTTACCACACAATCAATCAATTAAGAAAAAATATTAAGAAATGTTGCTTACCTCTAGAACATCATGAACGTTGTCGTCTACTACGTAGAACTATAATACTATTGCCATTTATACGAAGCAAACACTGACTCTACTCTTCCGCGTATGATTATTATAAAAAAAATATAATTAAAATTAGAGCAGCTGTGCTCTAAGAAATATTTAAAACTATCGCTACAAGCACTGACTCTACCGACCGCATTGCGCGCGGTCACCAAAATTTTCTGGAAGAAAACATTGTTAGTAGGGGAACAAAGGGTGTAAATAAAAACAACACACATTTTACTTTTATATTATTCTTCATCTTTTCCTAATCGAGCGTCTATCAAAGAAAATATTACTTTTTCTAAATTATTCAGCTATGTAAATATATATGTATATAACAGATTATGCATAAATGAAATAGATTATAAAATTTGAATATATTTTACAATATATTCAAATATTATAAACTATTTATGAACACATAAAAATATAACACGACTGATCTATAAAAATTCTACTGTGATTATTTGTTATACACTACGAATTATATATCAAATATATCAATTATATATCATTATACAGTATGAATTATATATCAAATGTTAACAAATAATCAATAAATATGTTAACGAATAATGCTAACAAGTAATCAATAAAAAAGATACATAAATTTATACCATATGTTCCTCTTGTCACCTCTTTTAGATATCAATGCAATATTACTCGTCATATCCATTGTATGTAAAATGTAACTCATTAAGAACCTGTAACAAAAGAAAACGAAACAATTTAAATAAATGCACAAAAGTAAAATTAGTTACGACGAGATTTTATATTAACTAAGACCATAAACAATACAAAAAGAAAAAGCAAAGAGAAAACTTAAAGATGTATTTATATCTATAATAATAATGTTGAATAAATATTTAATCAAATATGCAGTGATTAAACAAAGTTAATAATACAATAAAAGTATTAATAGAATTACAATTCAAAATACTACGCAATCGACAAGCAAGCATGAGAACGTACCTCGAAAAGTGTTATCGGCAGCAGAGGACGACACATCTTACTATCAATAAAGGACGACGCGAACTGACTGCCGGTGCCACTCTCCGCAAGCCCCGGAAGCAACCGAACGAGCGCGAAAACATTCGAACGGGGCCGAAGACGCTCGAACGTAGTTTTACAACTACGCTTCCACATTTCAGTCCATAGCCTTGGTATTTTGCTATCTGCTTTAACTGTAAACAAATCAGCCAATTAAAAGTACCAACTGTTGTACTATGATACACATTTTCCTAGAAGAAATACGGAGAAATGTAAGTTAAAATATTCCTTCCTTGCGATAGTTAAATTTTGTCTCGAAAGAAAGAGATTTATTGGAATAATTTCGTTCTTACGACAAGAATTCGAGAATTTCAGTATATAATGTAATGCAATATTCGCAATTAACAACATTTAGTTAATATTTCTTCCTTCCAATAGTTAAATTTTACCTCGAAAGAGATTTATTGCAATGAATTCCTTTCTACGACAAGAATTTAAGTATTTCAGTATATAATGTAGTGCAATTAACATTGTATAGATAATAAAATAATATGTAGAGCGTAATATTATATATGTTATACGTGTTCTACACGTGGATATATATTTATAGGACACTACAAATTTCTCTGTGCAAATTATCTAGGGCAATGTATACCATAACACAATAGTGCGTACTTTTCTCAGAAAAATACTCACGAGAATTTTCCTAGAACTCGTATTTTCGAATCTCTTGTAGTAGATTTTCAATTAGCTGATTTGTTTACAGTTGAAGCAGATAGCGAAATACCAAGGCCACAGAATGAAACGTAGAAGCGTAGTTGGAAAGCTACGTTCGAGCGCCTTCGGCCTCGTTCGAACGTCTTCGCGCTCGTTCGGTCGCTTCCGGAGCATGCGATGAGCGGCACTGGCAGTCAGTTCGCGTCGTCCTCTACTGGTGGTAAGACGTATGTCGTTCGCTGCTGTCGATATAACTTTTCGAGGCACGTTTCTTCATTCCAGGTACGTTCGTACGCTTGCTTATCAACTGCGTAGTATTCTCACTTATAATTCTATTATTCTTTTATTATATAATTCTAATTCTATAATTATATAATTCTATTATACTTTATATTACTAACTTTATTTAACCATTACATACACGATTAACTATTTATTCAACATTATCATTATAAATATGGATTTATCTTTGAATTTTCTTCTTACTTTTCTTTTTATTATGCGTTTTATTGTTCATAGTTGTCCATAAACTCTGTTTGAATTTTGAAAATATGATTTATAAACTTGTTTTTTAATATAACTAATTTTACCTTTGTATATTTATCCTAATTGTTTTGTTTTGTTCTGTTACAGATTTTTAAACAGTTATGTCTTTCAAGGAATGGATATAATGAGCAACGAACGTTATTATTATTATTGAAAGAGGTATGGTTCAAAGACTGTAAGAACTTGATGCGAACGTATGGTATAAATTTATATTACCTTATTATTGATAATATGGTAACATTTGGTTATGAACATTTGAAGTATGTAACAAGTAATGAGTTATTTGTTTAATAATCATTCTCACAAGCAATTTTAATTATTTATAGCATATAATATAGCTCACTAATTAAGAATATTGAATATGCTTTAAATTGTGATACCAAATAATCATAATTGATTTTTTATAGATCAATCACGAATTCTTAATGTGTTCATAAATAATTTATAATATTTGGATATATTTTTTAATATATTCAAACTTTCTAATCTATTTTATTCACATATACATATATTTTTGCATAGTTGAATAATTTAAAAGAAAAGTAATATTTTTTTGAACAAACGCTCGATCAGGAAAAGATGAAGAATAATACGACAGTAAATTGTGTGTTGTCTTTATTTCCCCTTGTTCCCCCACTAACAATGTTTTTCTTCCAGAATATTTTGGTGACCGCGCGCAATGCGGTCGGTAGAGTCAGTGTTTGTTACGATAAATAGTTTTAATATTTTTGGAGCACAGCTGCTCAAATTATAATTAAATTTCTTTTGTAATGTTTATACGCGAAAAAGTAGAGTCAGTGTTTACTTCGTATAAATGGCAATAGTATTATAATCTTTTATTTATTTTTTTTATTTCCAATTTTTTTTAATAATTTGCTGCCTCGGTATTAGAGTCAAATTGCTGTCTACCTAAAGGATCTAGCTGTGCTACAAAAGCCAAAAATGTACGTATCTTTCGTACTTTATTTATAATTCCAAATTTGTTAAACTTCTAATCTTTTTAATTATTAAATTAACATAATTGTGGTTAATTTATTGTAAGCAATCACAAAATTAATCACAATGAAGTAAATTAATAATTGAAAATATTAACAAGTACTTTAAAAGCCAAATTATAATAATATGGTTTCTGTTTAAGATTTTTAGCTATTTCTACGATGGATTCATCGACCACATCTACCCTGATGACAACGTTCATGATATCCTCTTAGAGGTAAACAACATTTCTTAATATTTTTTCTTAACTGATTCATTGTGTGGTAATATTCAGATGTTCTCTTCTCATGCAAATTCCGTTATATAAAAAGTCTCTTCCGTCGAGGATCTTCAGTCTCGTTATTTATCATTTTTTCTTTGACGAAGGAAAATATGGAATGTTTAAATTTTGTAAGATACACACTCTATCGTTATACTTCTTATACTTCTTACACTTGTTACACTTCTCACACTTGTTGCACTTTTTACATTTGTAACGTACACGAAAACACTTCGCTACGATGTTTTTCGCTATGATGTTTCTTCGCTATGATGCATTTTCACTTAACTTCACTTCTCCGCTACGATGTATTTTCCCTATGATGCATTTTCACTTCCCTTCACTTCACTTCTTCGCTATGATGCATCTCTCGGTGCAATCTTCTTTGTAGAGCTGTAAGTTCTTCCCTGTAGTTTCTAGGGAAAGATTGTGGTATTAAGGTGGGGGGGGGGGGGGGGGGGGGGAGCAGGGAGCAAACGAGGTTCCAGGCCTGAAACAGTTCAGGCTTAGGGACGCCGGGTTAATCGGGAGCAGGGTTGAGTCGCCAAAGGGTCGCAAAGCGTAGGCTGGGGATCACAGCTATGGGCAGGTATAATTTATTGTATATTTTAGTAATTTTTTTGTATTTTCTTGTATATCTCACTAGTTTCATTTCAATTTCCCACATTATAGGTAAGAGAGAGAAAGATGCTGTAAAAAAGAGTGAGACAGATAATAGTGACGCTACTCTAGAACTGCTGACGTCATCTCTGTGAAAAGTGCTCAAACTGGTCACGCGTGATTACCGACAGCTAAGTGCACTAAATGCTAGTTTCAACTCTTTTGCGAGAGATGGTGCCACTAGTCGGTCGGTAGTTCACTTCGCTGTCGGTAACGATGTGCGACCAGTTTGAGCAGTTTTTACAGAGATGGCGCCACGAGCGGAAAAAGGAAAATGTATAATTGAAAATAAACTCTAAAATGGAATTTTTCTATAATTTTAATAGACGAACTAGTTGCGGTTTTTATAGTACAAAAATAAGATACAAATTTTTCAAAAAATAATCAGAGATTATTTATTTATAAAAATCAAAATTTGTACAAATAGTTACAAAAATCCTTTTGTAATTTGTAAGAATGTATGGGCCAGCTACAACTTCGGTACTAAATATCTGAAAAATACATATATAAATTACAAGAAGTAATATTTATAATATTAATACTTTGTAAATTTATACTTTATACTTTATTTGTACATTTAAAATTACGTTTCTCTTTCTTTAATGGGATAAATATTATATGGCATAATGTATGTTTAGAATCATTACAAATGCGAGTACAACAATTTTAAATCCCGAGGTATACTGTATCTCATCTCTGCTGACAAATGGACGAATGGATCCGTGGTATTTTCAAAATTTTCAAATCCTTTCAATCTATTAACATAAAATGAGATAAAGTATGGAAAAATTACAGTATGGATAATATACAATAAATAATAAATTAGTTTTTATTGTAAAATTTATACTGACCGTATGATAAAATGTTTGGGCTCCTGCAATGTTGATTGTTTAACCTTACGTTTACATAAATTAAATATTTCTGGCAATACTACATCACGAAAGTCGCCTATTTCGACAGAATCACTATGTTCAGAAGCTTTGTGGAATTTTTGTAAAATTAAGGAACGCATTGCTGGAGTATCTATCCATACAACACGGCATTCTTTATGAAGCATTTCAGCAAACCAATCTGAAGCACCAATTTTAGCTACATAATTCCACTCGGTTCCACTATACCAATCGTGTACCTGTAATATGTATAAAGAACATGTGCATGAATCCATACAGAAATGCACATTGTATTAATAGTGTACACATGCAAACATGTATATTTTCAAATCTTATTTTATTCTAAGTTATAATTTAAAAAACACTATTATATATATGTAATAATATCTTTTAAATTAGACAGTATTGTAAATAACTTACAACACACTGGCAAACCTGACTGAGTATTTCACGAAACTCTGTCATTAATTCCATAAACGATTCAGAACCTTTTGGATACAATAATACAATATCTGTATTTCGAATGCCAGTATCTTCACATTTTGCTTTTTTTTTATTGCCTTGTACATTATGATGTACATAAATGTATATAATGCAGATGAAAAACATAACTCCGACCAGAGTAAGTAATACTGATAATGTAACAATAACAATATTCTGATAAACATATATGTTATTATTGTTGGAGTTATAACTTTCGATTCTGTTATCAGTCTTATCAAAACAGCCTAAAAAGGGAATTAAAACATTACAGTTTTAAAAAGTAACAATTGAATGTAAGCTACAAAACTTAAAAAGCCATATTATTACTTTAAATTTAAACTAAATATATTAACTATCTTACTCACGGATATACCAAAAACAATATTCGACAGGTGGTTTCCATAAAGTGGATTCTTTACATCTCGCATCGGCTAAAGATATTGTGGTACAATAATTCATACCCAATGGAATTTCAGTTTCTAGTGATAGCAAATCTGAGTATGATCTATGCTTTACATAATAATTAAGTAATGATTTTTAAGTATATAAGTAATACAATACAGTAAAAAATTATCAAATATTAATCTCACCATAGGTGCAGTAAAATTATGGATGTCTCTTATATAGTCGTCCTAAACATAATATTTAAAGTTTTAAAAACAATATGGCTGATGTTGTCAAACGTATGCACTTTTGAACAAAATATTACCAATAAATATATAATATAAGAACATTACCAGCAAATAAAATGTTTTATGGGGGGCAGTGATACCATCAAACTGTGTTATTTGTATGTAGCAGGCATCATGATCCATTTTCTTGAATACTATTGTCACAGCTTTAACTATAGGTACCGTAAAATTTGTCCAAATTTTCACTTTCTTTTCACTGTATAATTTAAATGAAATTTTAATGTCTTAATCTTCAAATAAATTGTAAAAGAAATATTAAATAATTAAGATTACTTTCTTAATAAATATTTTGTATATACAAAACAACCATAATATAAACTTACTTATTTCCATTATCTACAAGATCATAATGACAATCAAAAGATGGTTTTATGATTTCTGTTCGTTTGTAATTAGTTCTAAAGTATTTATTATGTTTCATTGTATGTACATACTCAATGTCTTTACTAGTTTGGAGTTGAACAGCATAGCATGCTGTAAATATGTATGGAATAAGTATTTCAGATGTTTTCTAAAAATTGAACACATGTAGTACATCCAATCTTGTAAAGGAAAATTAATTTTTTAAATATTAGTTTTAAAAAATGATTACTTTATATTGTTTGTTATCAGAAATATAACATATTGTACTCCTAGTATGTACTTCTGGTACAGATATATCATTGGAAAATTCATAATTCATACACATTGTCTCATTAATCAACTCATTAGCATATAAAAATAAATTATATTTACATGCATTTGTTGGAGGTTTAAGATTGATTTGTAGAATAGCTGTGAAACAAAATAATGATAAAAATAATTTCATTATACAGTACAAATGAATTTCAATAAATTTCATGCACATATGTTCAAGAGGGAGATTATTATTTTAACATATACTTTGAATTTATTAGCATTGCATTTTTTAATGGTACTTTTTAAATAATATTTATGTATATATTATATGCTACCCTTTACCAGGTAATTCAGAATTGTTCTTATGTTCTATTACTAGGAAGTCAATGTCACTAGGGATATCCTTAATTGTACATGATTTTATAAGTGAAGTACTTCTTGTGGACAATTCACAGCCATCAGCATCACATACATACTGTAGAAATAATAATTCATTTAAAATCGGCACATCTCAGAATAATTTGAATAAGAGAAAACAAATAAAGCTGTACGTTTAGCACAACACATTGTAACGTTAGCGGCGAGTGTATAATAAAAAAGGAAAGTAAACGGCAAATTAATGAGCATTTGTATTTTTAATTTTTGTCAAAAATTTAATACTTACATCACATTCAGCATCGAATGAAAAACATGAACTTACAAATATAAACAAAAGCACAATTGTTATATAACCTACAAGCATAGTTAAACTATAGACAACCTACAGTTTCACAAAAACTTAACCGAGTTACACTTTAACAGAATACGATAATTTTATATTTAAGCATTTAAATTTCCCACAACTTTTTTATGTTTGTTCGCAGCAACAGCTGAAGAGAATGTTCGTAATTGGAGAAAGTTGACATGAATAGTTTATGACCGTTAAGATTTACCTCGATAATAGGTTTTTATTTCAACAGACGAGATATTCAATGTCACGTTTAGCTGTGTGTGACAAAATGTATAAATGGAATAGTTAAAGATTCTTAAAAATATAATGAGACTGCGTATACGCACGCGCGTCTCTTCACAGCGCGTGTTTTTGAATTCAATCGATAATGATTATTAGCCTTTTGAGTTCTGAATACTCCTGGCTGAAACGGTTCGTAGCGACGGGGCGCGGCTATTGCTCACCGTCGCTGGGGACGGAATATTATTTTGCCACACTGAAGTGACTATTCAGGACGCAAACAATAATAAATTATAGTGATTCTTTTGCAGAAGGTTAAATAATTAAAGACTGTTATTTTTGAGCATTAAAATTATGTATTATAAACATTAACAATTTAAAACTTTAAATTTTACAATTAACTAAAAAACTTAATTTGATATTTACAACAGGAATTAATAATTTTGAAATCTAATTGGTTAGAGTGGGACGTAAAATGAGATTTACGTTTCGAAAATTCCCGGGGATTTTTATGACCCTAATATTGCTCAACCGCTATCTAAGGAAGGCAACTTACTAAGGAGTGCCCCTGTATTGATTTTACACGAAAATGACTGCATATAGATTGCAAAAATCGACAAACGCATATATGCGTCCATAGAGCTCTAAGGGTTAAGATATAATATAGTCACTCTCTCTTTCTCTCTATATATATGTATATATATGTATATACACGTAAAGAGTAGGACCTAAGTCAATATAATGAATATTTATACAATAATATTTATAATCAAATAAGATGTATAGATATAAATAATATTTATGATCATGATGATTATGATGATATTTATATTTATAAAACAAGGTCATTTTCAAATTTTATTGACATATAAACTATTACATTTGTTTTTATTACTTAATAATGCGAATTAATATTATATAAATATAAAAGACGGACAAACAAATAATGTGCAAACGAGTTAAATACATATTTAACTCCGAGATATGTATGCTTTTTAGGCGACTAATTATGTATAAATTATAGATATACGAGCTTGCGTATTTGACAACGCAGTTGTCTCAAAATTATATACATTAAAATTTATAGTTCCTAAGATACTTTGTAATAAATATTAGGTAATTAAAATTTTATATGTAAAATATAAAAATTATATTTTCATCGTTCTTAATATAAAGCATTATATGCATTATACGACATAATGATATTTGCATGAAAGAGTTACAACTCAAAGAAATAAAAAATATATTTCAATCGTATACTTTGCAGTTGTGTTTTATGATAACTTTTTAGAATAAACTCTTGTAGATCTTACAGAATGTATGAAGTGACCAAAAAACAAATTGTTGCAAACAAAATTATCTGTATCTTTCACAGCCTGTCTTATTGCAAACTTTTTTTAAATTTTTTTCTTTTTTTTTAAACAGCGTATCGTATCGTATATATACTATACTGGGCAAACAAAAGTGTTATGTATTATTACGCATAGGATACAGTATGATGAATATGTGTTTAATAAAATTTTGCACGCTACGGTATAAATGATGGAAAACGAGAGAATGTAATACTAATAGAAGAAATCTGCTGAGCGTTAACTGCTTTCTAAAACTGGATTGAAGACTAATTTACGTAGTTTAAATCGCTCGGCGAAACATTATTTACTTAATACAGGTATACAAGAAACTTAAATAGGTAAACACGTCTCTCGTCAGACTTTAAAACTCTTCTTTTCGAAATAAATCTGTTAATATAGACTAGCAGTATAAACCGTTTCCTTGATTCTCGATCACATATTTTTCTAAATACTGTACAGCTTTTTCACTTAAACCAAGATTAAGTAAGTCTTTCTGAAATTGTTCGATCGTTCCAGCGCCAGCTATATAACCATTTAATTTAGCGGCTAAAGGTGAATTTCGAAGAACTTCATCGCTGTTAAGGCCGGTAGTTTCGATTAACCATGGATGATTTCGAAGTCGATATTTCTGATGATAACTAAAAAAATCAAAAGAAAATTAAACATTTTAGAGTACTAAAAGCCACTTGTACAAATACATTGATCTTTTAAAAACAGATCGAAGTAAAGGCACCAATTGCATAGTTAGTCTAATAACATCCAATTTACGATAAGTGGTGCAGTATCAGCAATTGTTAGTATTTATGTAACAGTGATTTATAAGAAGAAATACACGCGTCAATCTAGATTAACTTTTTCTGTAAATTCTTTTTTATGATACATTATACTTACTCTTCTGCCGCGTAAAACTTTTCAAATTTTCTAATCTCAGTGAGAACTAAATCTGTACGTTTGCGTTGTTGTTGCTCGCGGGATTTTTCAGCTAGCGATTTCTGTTCTTCATCATGATATAAAATCAACGACATGTACTGAAATCAACAACAAACACGATCAGTTTCAAATAATGAACGAAAGGACCCAATAAATTAGTGTAATAAAAACCAATTATAATTACTTGTCTCTTGATTTTCGTAGTGAGACCGTACTCGTGATTCTGCCAAAATAAATCAAGCAGTTGCGAATACGATATTATATTTGGATTATACTCAATATCAACAACTTCCGTATGATCGCCTCTATAATGTGTATAATAAACAACAATGAGTAAATTATAAATAAAATTGGAAATAGCTGACCTAAAAAAAAATATATAAATAACGAAGTAAAAATAGAAATACGCACATGTTTCTATAAGTTGGCGATTCCTTTTGTCCACCGGCATATCCAACGTAAGTCCTAATTACACCAGGTAATACACCAAAGAGGCAATCCCCAGCCCAAAAACATCCCATGCCGAATGTTGCGCGTTTCGCTTGGATTTCTTCCAATTGTCCGGGCATCTTGTTCGACTATTGTTATTAACACGTGTCGTATTACAGATGAGCGCATGGAAAGAAACAAAACACTTGATAGAGTTACAGATGAATGATTTATTGATATTCTAGATGAAACTAAATAAAACAGTTTATTAAAGGAATGCACAAGGTACGGGTAACAATCATACGATCCACGTGTCGTGGAGATATTGCTTTCATCTGATCTGATAAAGAAACATGAAACCTGTTAAATAACAGTCACGTGGAAAATGACTAAAAATGGCGTAATAATAGTTGTTTTTATTACCCAATATTTTGTTAAACAATCGTATTGTTGTAGATCTAGAGACAAAGTAACAATTTTCTATTCCTTAATTTTTTTCAATAACAGATTAATGAATTTGATATAGTAGAAGCATTTTTACAGTTACAATTTTAATAGTAAAACAATTTAAACAAACATTTTAGTATTGACCTTCGCTAAGGATTTATTTACTATTTAATTTAAAAAATTATCTTGACATCATTTATTGACCTTATATTCTTGTACCTTTTACGAAACTCGTTGTGCTGAAGGAACAGGTCTGTTGCATGTACAAAAGAAGCACAATGGAATATACAGGGCAAACCGTATAGCTTCATCACCGTGATCGTTTCTGTTTTAATGGTTTTTAATATCTTATTTTTTTATTAATGACACCTTTTTTACAGCTGAATATTCGTTTAAATTTTTATAAACATTTTTTGTTTATGAACAATGCAGAAGTACAAGTATTTTTATATTTACTAATTGTTTTGGTACTTCAGAATTAAATATATAAAACAGTAGTTCAAACGTTACTGATCAATCTTTCAAGATACTTAAAATACCATTCAATAACTTCAATGCACTTGAACAAGAAATGTCTACCTAATTTAATCACTCCAATACACTGCATAACATGCAATTGAAAATATATTACCACTTATTGTCTTGAATAATTTTCAAGACTCTTCAAATATTTTTATTAATTTTCTTTGTTACTGGAAGAATATTGTACAAACATTATCTACGTGTTTATTAAATGAATTTTGAAATTTTTTTTCGACTGAAATCTGTGTACTTAGATTTTACTTCTGAAATAAATGATGTACATTTCACGAAAGTAATCTAGATGATTTAGTTTTATATATATGTATGTATGTATACATAAGACGCTGGAATAAAAGATTTGTAATACAAGTTTCGAACGTTAGTTATCAGACAAGAAGAATTAAGGCCAAAACGTTATCCTTTCTGACAAAGTACTTTTAATTTAAAAAAAATTAATTTATTCTTTTAAAACAATGAATATACTATTTTAATGAATATTAGTAAGTAATGATATAACAGCATTAAATGAAAAATGTGATGAATCAATTTAAAATGGTAATAAAAGTGTAATTTACCTTAATCTAGAACAAGAGAGGGGGAAAGAGAAAGAGAGGGGAAGAAGCCTCAAGAAAAGTATCCAAGAAACAAAAATTTAACGACAGCTTCACTTGAATTGAAACAAAATCACATCAGTGTCCAAAGGAACACAAAGAACTACCGCGTGCTACAAGCAACACTACTTTTTATCTATGATATCCCCTCTTCTTTTCATTTCCCTACTCTGCAGCATGAATTACCACCACTCTTCTTTTAAATCGTATCTTTTGTTTCATTCTCAATACGTTTCAATCCTCAATTTAATTTACTGATCTGCTGCTTTAGTATTTCTATTTGCGCCTTTCATTATCGGCGCTATGTATAATCCTACTATTTCGTAGAGAAAACCGTGCTTGCAACACCACCAAGTATCCTTTAACGGTAAATGTTTATATTCGTACTTGCCACGACTTATTGAAATTTAAATTTTTTAATATTGCTGCAAATTACTTTCCGTTCGCCCATCTCCAACCATTCATAAATGGTTTAACAAAATATCGGCAAACATTTCTTAATTAATCAACTTGTTCTGTCAACTTCATCTTAAAAGCAAACGTGCGTAATCTAAAAGACTGATTAAAAGAATGTGGCTAAAAATATCGATATTAACCTCTCCCGTAAAAGACACTGTGTCATTAATTGATGTCAAATCTGGTTGGATATAGGGTACGATGATTGTCAATTTAAACGGAGTTCGATAATTCTTCGCGTAAGTTGCATCAGAAAATTGAAGCCACATGTGTCCATTAAATTAGATAACAATTGCTGGACCGGCTGATGTAATCATCATTCTACATCGATTGTATATGGAGGTTACTACCATGTCTTTTACTTCCTGTCTATTTAATCTCTTACATATTGTGTATAATGTAGTTTATTAATTGGCAAATTTTTATTCTAAAACGGCAGTATTAAGAAATTTGACATTTTTATTTAGAACGTGAAACACGCGTAATCACAACTACTCCGTAGTAATCGAACAATTAAATCTACTGGTATAATAAATCTATCCAAAAACAACCTATTTAATAAATAGAGTAGTGCAATGTGGTGAGGACGTACCAAATAGTGACAGTTGATTATAATTACACTTCTGCGTAGCAAGAGGGTTAAGTTTGGTATCACCATCTTTGATAGGAATGCTTCTTATTAACAAGTGTTCTGAAATAAGAATTATTCATTCATCAATATCTACCATGTCATTTTATTGACATTAAAAAAAAAAATATTTTGAACAATCAAAGAAATCGATTTAAAAATTCAGTAAATCTAATGACAGTAAAATAAGAAAAACAATCTACTTATATTCTATTTATTTATTTTAATTTGTATTTTTCGTTGTGCTAGATCTTCGTTTAAAACTTGACTGCGTGATTATTGCGTTCAAAAATAGAAAATACTGGACGAGTTTTTAAATATTTTTAAAATTAATATATAATTTATTATATTATTAATTAAGATATAATTGAAGACTTGTTGTTTTTAAAATCACACTTTATTGTGTATTGAATTGTGATGTATTTTAAATAATAAAACACAAGTGCCATTTATATATATATATGTATATAATTATAGTTGATAGATTTACACCTAAAGGTATGAGAAAGAGAGAGAGAGAGAGAGAGCATATTTTTCTTATATATAAGACAATAAAAATAATATCTTATACAAAAAAATATTGTTTGTTTTATGTAAATACAAATGTAAAATTCAATATCCATTTATAAAACTTGTTACCAAGTATTATTCTTGTAAATAGAATTAACATATTAATGGACAATTTTCTATACATATATCAATCTTATTATTTTCATTGATGTTAATAAAATGTATTGTACCTATTCTATTTTCAAGCTATTAATACCCATTCAAGTCTTATTGAAGTAAATGTGCAAAGACATTTAACAAAGATTTATAGGATTTGAAATCAAAATTGATCAAGTGTCATATAATTCATCATATATTCTTAAGAAAAAAAACATAGGATATATATACTACTGTAGAATAACGGCACACATCAAAATTTACAAATAAAAATATTCTTAGAAATATGTATATCTAAATGAATATAAAAAATATTATTTGTAACTAACATTCTTATAAAAAACACGAGACATATTTTATACGATATCATACATAGTGGTCGCAAAAACGCGTTTCTTTGCTCAATATACAATTCAATAATTATTGTTCGAAATATACATTATTTTTATGCAGTAATAAATAAAATTCTGTACATATTAAAAATTTAATTATAAATTCAGTTAAAATTATCTCTTAGAGGTAACGCAGTTACTTAAATATTCGTTTAAGTACAACACCTGTTAGGAATCTAGATACAGAATCTCGAATTTCGAATTCGCGAGCGTATCATCCGAATAAGAACTATACATTCTAATAAGAACTATATGTATACGTGAAGAGTTCACAGAATTATGGAAGGAAAAATGTTTCAGAAAATAGTTTCACGATATATTACAAAATACTTAAAAATCAAAATCAGAACATACTATAGTTTGTAGGTTCCAAAATAAATCTCTTTTGTTTGTTTCACAATGAATCTCGTTGCTTGTTCAACAATTATCTACGATCTGCTACGGAATGGATTCTCATAAGTACATCTTGACAAAGAATAAATGAAATGAAATGAATTTTAAAGGAAAGTGATGAAGAAAAAAGAAAATAGTTACATGACGGTGCAGCAACTTTTTTCAGAATGATTATCGCCAACAATGTCGCTAGTATTTCCGGTGAATCGTTGAAAATCTCCGCCGGTGTTGAGTTCAGAATTGGAGGTAGGCGATACAGGAATACCATTTCCATTTGCATCTATCGATCCAGTAGATATATGCCGATTTTGTGCCCTTTGTTTCTTCAAATCCGACAATGATTTGATAAAAACTACCGAGACGTGTATGTTGATGTTGCCGTTGGTGTCGCCATCCGATGAGTAGATCGGCTGTTGATTACCGATCGGTGAGTCGGACCCTGTCACTATCGAGGCAAACATGTAAATCCAACACTACTTCTCTTCCTTGTAGTTCACACGAAATTTGCTTTCCTTCCCTCACATTTCATTCCATCTCATTCGTCATTCCATTTTGTGTTACCCTCCACCTATTTCCCTTTCTTATACACTGAAATGGCACTTCAAAACAAACTTAACTAGTATAGAAACTAGCAGCCATGCGCTAAGCGGCCCATGCTTTAGCGATAAGCATTAAAAACATTGCACAATGGCGCGTCAGAAACATGTTCTCTATACTCTATGCTTTTCTGCACAAATACCTTCTCCTTTGTCTCTTATTTTTTCTTAAGATCATTACCACTTATTATTATTTGTTTCCAAATTTGTTCATTTTGAGCGAAAGAAGGAAGTTTCAAGTATTCTATTACTTTCTTATAGCCCCGATAAAAAGATGGATTATGTTACTTCTACCCATTACTTTGATGCATTGCAAACTAAATTTTCAAATACAACAACAAGTTAAGTGTGTGTACATACATTCTCATAAAAATCTGTACAACAAGGAACAAAAAAATTTAGTTTACAATTTAACATTTTGTACATAATGACTTGCATATAAAAATATATAAATACATATACACATAAAGCAAACAGTTGAATTCTCTGGAACACTAAAAATCACTTACTTCACATTTTCCTAGAAACATGACTATATCTTACTTTTAGTTGTGTCATTGTCCAAGCATACTTCTCTATACAATAAATTAATACCATCTCAAATCAATCATTTTTTAGAATATTACTTTTAACTTGGGTTGAAAGTAATAAAATTTATTAAGACATAACAGTAAACAATATAAACATTTCAATAATATTATCACAAATTAAGCTATTTTTTATCATCCTTACAATAATAGTCAATCAAATCTATTTATCTGTAGTTTAAAAATATGGTTTATATATATATATGTAAATTTAAAAAACTACTATTACGCAATAACATTAAAAATGAGAAAATTCATTAGGTTTAAAATTATATAACATTTTGTTCTTAAAATGAAACAAGTATAATATGCTTAATGATCGATTTGATAAAAAGTTATCAAGATGATCGATTTGATGTGGAATCTGTAATAGAAACCTATTAGCAATGTAGTAACATGAAACGATTCGATGTCGTGACACAACTGACCTCGTAACGACTTTATCGTTTAGCGATAAAACTAAAAGACAGAAAGACACAGTGCGCGAGTATATAACTAACATCGAATGAATACGGTTGGTCATTACCACCATTTAACAAGTATGTGAAAAAGTTCTATGTCTATCTTTTTTTAATATTCATTTTTTCAACTGAATTAATTTATAGTATAAATATAGAATATTTGCACAAAACTAAAATTCATATATTTTTTAAACAAAATATTAAACTGAACATTAACTAAAAATAATGAATAAAAAAGTGCTTTATTATCACAATGGAATTAATAAGGTATAAGAACACAGCTTATTTTAAAAGTATGTACATCTATAAATAGCAATAATTGTTGTACTATTTACTGTATTTTGTATAGTGTTACAGTATAAATAAATAAAAAAAACAATAGAACTTTTCCACAAATTAATACACATATTCAAGCAAATCGAGATATGTTTAATATTTAATGTTTAATGTTTTTCAATAATTTAATTTTATCAACAGTTTTTCTATGATATGTAGTAAGTATACAAGAGAGTAAGTGTTCATTGAATATTGATTATTGATGCGTCACAATACAGACTCAAGCCTAGCTAATTTGATGAAATGTTGAATATTGATATTGTCGTTAACAAATGAAGCTATGTTTATATAAGTAATCCTGCGAAAAATCTGTTATATTAAAAGTACATGACAGGGTTATCTTGATTCTACTTGTATACATAGAGAATATTAAATTTCTTGTGTATTATAGATGTGCGTTTAAGCTCAGAACATTCTAAATTATATGAAATATAAAAACAGTATTACAAGAATTTCATTTCTATCCGTTAAACTTATTATAATGTCTTTTCCCATATAACAACCAACAAGCTTTGCCAAGTGCTAACATATGATTCGCAAAAAAGTACTAAAAAGAAAGCCAATGCGATTTAGCCTTTGCTATAAAAAGTTTGATTTAAAGGAATGTTTTGACACAAGAAAGATATTTTTAGGGAAACATATTATGTCTGCATAGCACATATAAAAATAATTCAACTGTATGAGAGAAGATTTTGAAATGTATAATAATATAAGAAGTTAAAAAATGATACAATGCTGTATTGAGAAGTACGTTTAAAGAAACAAGAAAGTGACATAGAAAACTGACCTCGCAATTATTCAGGAGCACGACGCAGTAGTAACAGAAAAAAGAAAGAACTGATAAATGATTAATTCTTAATATCTTTCTTAAAACAACTTATAATAAAAGTTACTGTATCAACTTTCTACACTACCATAATGATGAACGGTCGTCGCAGCTTTCAACTGCAAGTCTTTAATTTACTTCCTCTTAGTTGAACAAAATGATTTGTGAATTATTTAACAAAAAAAGATGCTTTTTTAGACATAAGAAGCGCATGATAAATATGGTATCGCAATTATTATGATATGGTTACCAAGGTCGAGTTATGCGACCAAACGCACAATTTAAATGGACATGACACGTGACATTTTTTTTTCCATAATCTTATGCATGAAACTACTATTTACCAGAGGATTCTACTTAACCACAACCAGTGCGAGTTTAACATGTTTTGGAATATACCTGATTCTTTGTCGACATCTTCATGCAGGAAGGATTCATTGTCCTTCCCTTCAGGTGCTTTACGTACAGCGGTTGGTGGTGCACTAGAATCTGTCTCGCTATTTGTATTGTCTCGGACATTAGCTTCATTTTCTGACTGTGGAACATTCGTAGTGGACCCGCCAACGTATGTCTAAACATGCAATTTGTTTTGTTATCGAATCCCATCGTTTCTTACACAGCTAGGAAAAAATTAATTATTTTTTCTTTCTTTACCTGTTGCGCTTGTAATCTAAGACGAGCTTCTTCTTGAGCATCTTTTTTCGTAGTTAAAACTTTATCTCTTATTGAAGTCCTTCTAACGCTCTGAGTACGTGTATTTATACTTTGAGATCTGCGCACTCGCCTTCCTTGTGCTTCTCGTAATCGTTTACTTTCTTGTTCTGTCTTAAGTTCTACTATTCTTTCCCTAATTTCCGGATCCTCACAAATATCTATAAAATTCGATTCAACCTTTGGTTAATGGTGATAAAGAGTTGCAATATCAAAAATTGTATTGACCAAATTTTTTACCAGCCGGAGTTTCATCGTGTTTATTCTTTGCGTTTAAATCCGCTCCATTTTGTACTAGTAACTCAAGAACTTCTAACTAAAATAAATGTAAAAGATAATCGTTGAGATAAGTCAAGCGTATCTAATTAATGTAATATAATTTAGTTCTTACATGTCCCCAACATGCAGCTGCATGAACTGGTTGCCATTTATCATTGTCTTCGACATCAGTTGAAACATGTTGATCTAAAAGAAACTCAACTACCCTTAAATAACCATTTGCAGCTGCAATGTGAAGCTAAAATTCAATCAAAAGAAAGGAAAGAGATGATGTAATAAGAATTAGTGAATATTTTTTAAAAAGCAAAAAATTTAATAAATGTGGCGTACATACAGGTGTAGCACCTTGATGATCTTTATATTCCAGATCACCACCTGCAGAAGCTATATTTTGTAAATCTCTTAGCATTTGAACTTCTATTGAAGCTCTAGTTTCATCTATTAATTCCTGAGTAACACCTCGTCTTGCCATTTCCCCTGCGATTATAAAAATGAAAAATATCACTTCTTTGAATTTCCTACTTATTTTGCATTATTTAAAGCCATTTAAAAATATTATGAAGATTTTTTACCTTCAATACAATCTAATGTTTTTTCATCCTCACAAATATCATAAGGCATATTACCATCAGCATTAACAGCTAATAAATTGGCACCTCTAGCAATGAGGTTTTTAACTAAATGTAAGTGGCCACAGGTAGCAGCAGCATGTAATGGCGTCCATTTCTCACTATCCTCTGCATTAACATTCGCCTCAAATTCAATTAACAATTTCATCATTTCTTCATTATCATCTATACAACATTGGTGTAAAGCTGTTAGTCCATCTTCGTTTGTTGAATCTGGGTTCACACCTTTCTTCAAAAGTCGTCTCACTAAAACATATGCTACTTCTTAATATGCTGACTCATATACTGAGTTATACAAAGTATGGTGGTAAATAATAATTATGTAAAATTTATATTATGTTACCTTCGTCAATATCATTTCTGGCTGCTGCTTCCAAAAGCATTACACTGTCACTAAAATATATGTGACGCTTATTACTTGTATGTCTGGTTTGATGTCGCATCCACTCTTTCTCACGTTGACGCCATACTTTTAATTGTTGAAGTCTTCTATGTCGGGCCAAATGTAATCTTTCTTGAGTTGTTAACCTTTCTACATGTACCATTTCTGCCACTAAGTCGGAATGTTCCATGGCTATGTGTTTATAATTTTTACAGCTGTATTTACCTACTCGAAGGAGATAAATTATATTTTCTTTTATATTCATTATTTAAAATTACGGTCTATTGATATTTTTTATATACTGTATAAATGACAGAAGAAGACTCTCGAAAGGAATACTATGGTAAAAAGAGATTTCGATGATAACCGGATTACCTTTGCACTTACAAAGCCATGAATGTACTTCAAGATATTTTAAAATTTTGTGACAAACATTAGACATCATTCTGACATAATATCAAGTTTTGCTCTTTCAGATTCGAAAACCTGCATGAAATTAGCCACTTTTTCATTGGATATTTGATTGTGAATGATATCATACTTTTATCCAAAACTCTCTCATATTTATCAAGATACTTAGGCAAGCAAACATACATTATTTACACAAATGTCTCAAAATGCTTATTTCAATTACCATACAGGCAGTAACAATAAGTTAATATTGGTTTATAATTTTTGTTATTATACTTGATAATTTTGAAAGAGTTGCTTTAATAGAGATTTCTTTTTAACTAAATTTTATACTTTCTATAATGGTACGAAATGATAAAAATAATATAACGCAAAGTTAAAATAGAACTACAATGGTCTTTCATATAAAATATATTTTTCAATAACAGTTGAAAGTAACAGTTTGTACAAAAATTAACACATAAGAATTAAAAAAAGCTATATGATATTGTAATTAACACACTTATCATAAAATAAAAACATACAATTTAGTTTCTATCATATTGTATGCGTGATGTAATATTACATTTCCATAATGAGCTACACAATTAAGAAGTTTCAACAGATAAAAAAAAACAACATATGCAAACATATTGTATTAGACGACATCGTTTTCTCGTACTTTATTTTTCATCTCTTATCTCGACGTATGGACAAAGTAGCAGAAATCTCACGTAAAAGACGAATGTAATAAGCGAGATAAGAGAATGGAGTAAAGAAGGGACAGAAAATAAAGTGCTAACGATGAATAAAATATCGGTAGAAGTGAATTAGAAACGGAAGTGCAGATACGTTTTCCATTTCGTGATTGTAACACGAGAGTTAATACAAGTGAAAGAAATCTGTTCTAGGACTGGGGGGTGTCAAATCGCGATATCTACTCACATCGGCAAGTGATTGCTCGTTCGTTCACTTATTCGTTCGCGATCCAATGGAATGCGGAAGTTTGCTTGTTCGTTCGTTCGTTCGTTCATTCGTTCGTCTTTTTTTTTCTTTTTCGTTGACTCGGAAAACAGGAGAGATGAAGACGGAAAATTTTAGTCGTGCCGAGCTGAACTAAGTGGAGTTGAAACTCGCGAGTACTATGTAGCGGAGAGAGAAAGTCACCGCGGTGATCGACGAAAACGCAACATAATTCGTAAGGTTTCTCCAATGCAACGTATTCACTGAATAAAAGTTGAGCCAAAGAGATCGAATAGATCCCTTCCGTTTAATTTCCCGACAATCACGTCGCATTCGATCTCGTCGCGGCGCCGTGCACGCGAGGAAACGCGTACCTGTCAGTCGCCATTTTTAAACTACCTGTAGAAAATCATTCGCGCGTTGCCCTTCACCGCGCGCTAACTTTGTCTTTCTTCAGATTACTCTTATAGGCTCAACCAGTCTCTATATACGCGCACAAACTTTATCTCTTTCTTTCTTACATACGCGCGCTTTTCTATGTATTATTAGCACAGGTAATAAAACTTAATATGCTTTACATCTCTCCTTTAGAATTCAAATATTGCTGCTAATTTACATCACTGCGATCTCAACCTAATTTTTCGGATATAATAACGCTAATTGATCGAGTTATTGGATTTTGAAAATGCATGTATCTTAACAATTCACTAGTACAATTTTTACCTGGTTGATTATGTAAGCCTATCTACAATTTAGCAGAATTGAAGAAAGATTCTCTTGTGATTGACATGAACATATATTTCATTCGCTTTGGTCATTTTCCTTTTAATTTGAAATTTATATATTTGTCGAATAGAGAAAGATTAGAAATTGAATAATTATTACAATATAAAGAAGAATCTTTTTGTACGCTATACTTCGCTTATATAATTATAGCTGTAAATATGCAGAAATATTTTTATTATTTGCTTTCTAATAACTAGTTTAATATTCCCGCCACAAAAATCGACCTACACTTATCACGTATAAAGTATAGTATGTACATATCATTTGCGATACTGAAAGTATCAGTTCCACATCGGTAAGGTGGAAAGTAATACAGAGCTGACAACGAGGATTTGAATTACTTCATACACGGAATATTTCGATATAATTTTAGCGTCCATAATGAGACGTGAATTATTGACGGATTCTTCTTCATTGTCGTCAAGTGAAAGTGAATCTTTCTCGACATCATGTATCAAAGGGAAAAAGCAAGAAGGGAAAATCCAATTAGCTGTAACGAGTGGATTTTTTGCAACTATTGGAAGTCTATTTGGTAAACTTGCTGGAAGTGTTGAAGTAGATTTCGTCGTAAGTATACAATTTATTTTTATTCTTTGCGTAACGATTTAATGATCGTAAAATTGCAATTTATATTCTAATGTTTCCGTGCAATACTAATTCTTTAATTTCCAACAAGTTTGGATTGTTGCTCAAAGGAATGCTTTTAATACTAATGGTAACGAGTAATACTGTGGGCTGTACATTTTTTGTAAAAGCATTAAATGCTAGCGGATCTTCTTTACCGTGTACAATAGCTAGCGCCGCCACTAATTACATATGTTCGGTAATTTATTCTTCTAGCGATATATATTAAGGCAAGAACACAAGAAGGGAACGAATGTATATTTAGATTTTTATTTTTATTTAAAGGCTCTTGCTGGTTTCTTAATTTTTAACGAATCAACGTCACTTAGTTGGTGGTGTGGTATATCTTTCGTTATTTTGGGCTTATTGCTCATTTGCCGTACTCCAACCAAAGATGATTCTATGCTTACCTCGAACAAGTCGAAGGACGACTAATTTTAAAAAATAATTTAGCAATCTTCTTCCAGGATTATACTGTCTTTATATCTATACTGTCTCAATAATTTATACTGCTATAGCAGTGTTACATTATACATTCTATGCTATTTTAATTTGTATTAAATCTGAATAAATGAACAATCGTACTGATAGACAATAAGTGTAAGAAGTTCATTAGGAAAATTTTAAGATTCCTTTTTTTACTTTTGCTTTGCCTCAATGTTTCCTTGTTAAGCATATGTATTTTAAATCTTCAAACACATCATGTATCAAATTTAAATTAGTAGTGCAGAAATTGATGAGAGACATAAATATTTTTTAAATAAGTAGTATCAATACAAATTTTATATATAACCTCACTTTTTATAGTAATCTTTTTATCTTTGACAACGTTTAATTATAAGTACGAAAATATAACGTCTAATTACGTATGTATTTGTGGAAATTTAGTTTTTGTTAATTATTTATCGTACAATGCTCGTAAGTGTACATAATTCATGCAGTACGGTTAGAATTTAAGCGAGCATGCGAAAATGAATAAAGATACTTATCGTCTTTGGGTTTTATTTTTCTCTTCTCCGTCCAGACGAAAGTAATGAGAAATACGAAAAGAACGACAGAGAAACCGGCAAGGGAAAAGACCTAAAGTGCACTTGTTTTAGAGGAGAGAAGTGGGTCTTCGTGCCTGTAATAGCACTGGATAAAGAACGCGAGGAAAAAAAAGAATAGAAGATTCTTCCGCCCTATTTCCCTACTACATATGGACTATACAAATACATTTTTTACTGAAGTGACTCCAATATCCTATTTGAGGTTTCAACAATATTTTCACTCTTCGTTCATACATCGATAGGATTACTTACAAGGATCCATTATCGCAAATGCGTAGGCACGGTTTACATCAAAATTTCGCAATTCATGCCGTCTACGATAAACTAAAATACAAATACGTATCTTGCTGCGTTTAATGGTAAGTACATAAAGCTATCTCTACATTCGAGAGTTATTTATTTCATTATCAAACAAATCATTAAACAAATTAATAAAAATGCAAGCATTCATTTACCCTGACTGTACCCGCGCAAATATGTGTGTATGTACGTTAACATAAGTTAGTAACGAAGCATCTACTAGTTCAGAGTTACTAGCACTTCGTTACATATGTATGTATCCTAGTGTAGGTAAATGTGCGTGTGTGTGGTACTGAGCTGTCCACAAAGTTTCAGTCGACCAGGTTTACAATTTGTGGAGCAGGGTCGTGGTTCATAGGTGTATCATGCAGCTGAGAAGGAGGGTATTAGAAGGAGAACGCGAAAAAAGAGCAAGAGGATGGCTTTATCGAGCGGCGGCTGCGCCGCAGTGTTATTCTCTAGACTGCCGCCTGCTGGTTAGCAGTCATCTTCAGGAAATGAGTATATGATAGTCCCCTTATTTTCTACCCCTTTTTTTGTATAACATATTTTTTACTACTATTACTAACACATTTGCATGTCGATAAATAACTATCCACAGTCGTCTGTACTATTTAGCGTACAACTTTGAACGGTAAATCTCGGCAAATTTGTATACTACCCATCTGGCGTTCAAACTACTTACTGGGACACTTGACTCGTGTAATAGCACTTCTCGGTAGATTTCTGCTCATTATTCAAATCAGTAACGCAACACCTTTTTACTTTTGTCAAATTTCTAATATACTGACCATCGCATCAACCATCTATCACTGTACATTCTGCAATCATTGATCACTCGACGTTCTCGTGAGACTGGTCAAATATTTAGTAAACAGTTAAATGTTCAATCGTTTAGCAGTTTAAAATGATCTATTTCGAATGGTTTTAGACATGTCTAGTCCCGTTACCCTTACCGTGATAGGCCTTCCGTTATTCAACGAAATCTACTGTCCCATACACGCGCCTTATTTCCCTCCCTCTCTCTCTCTTTATCTCCCCACCACTCCGCTCGGTTCTCCCTCCCGATGGCAGGTGCCCCTAGATTCTGGCAACGCTTCTCGCAACTGAGGCAGCGGGACAGTTTTCATACGGCGCACCTTCCTGCCAATCGAGTCGAATACCGAATAGTCCGGATTTGCGAGCCTGTGCATTACGCGGTTCGCGTATCTGTCTGCTGGATCGAATTGTTTCACCGCTTCTCTGTTTATTGCGTGCGCGTAAACAACCGTGTCGATCAGCAAAGGTGCCTTTATGTGAAAGTGTCGACAGGTAGAGTGGATTACGGCAACCCGTACGATCAATTGGTCGTCGTATAAAAAAAGAAAAAGGAAAACAATACTTCACGCTCATCGCACCGCATTTCTCGTGCTGCTTCCTGTTTCCCTTAGTTTTCTCTTTTCTCTCGTTCGATCATAATGAGGTGCCTTTGATTCAATAGCAAATCGTAACATGCAGGGAATCAATTAATGCGGAAACCGCGATTCACGGAACGGCAAACAAAGAACAGCTCGTATAAAGTAAATGGTAGGGAAATTTTAATTGATTCATCTCTCATGGGTCTTATGCGGTAGTTCCGAGGCGTGTTGAAAGCACCGAACGTGCATAAATACAGTAATTCTTACCACTTTCTAATGCACGATATGCTAAGTTTATGCTTTTCCCTGGTTTTTGTTTTGCACGACACTTCGTTAAAGTATCATAATTGAAGTGATTAACGCTATTGCTTGCTCGTGGAGTAATTAATTCGATACCGCCTAAAGGCTTCTTAATTTGATCGCGGCGATAAAACTAAAGCTTGCAATTAAAAGTAACGATGCAGATTTATTTCCAAAATTTTTAACATCTGGAAAAGATTATTTAATCTATTCAATTATAAACGCAATATTCAACTACCTTGAATATTATTATTTGATGTGTTTCTCTCTTTCTCTCTCTCTCTTTCTCTTTGTCCCTTTCTTTCTCTTCCATTTACATGAATTTTGATTTTTGAATGCAATTAAAATCATGCTTCCTTTGCAATAATTAGTGTTGATATAAGAAAGTCATGTTCATTTCATATAATGAAACGTTCAGTTCCACTTAGTACATAAACGCTGATTGTTATTTAATATTTACGAAACGATGAAATTTATCGTATCAACGACATGCCACTATTGTAAAGCATTTAGACCTAAAACGCGATCATTTAGGTCATCGCGATGAAAAGTCGCGCGTACTTGTTTCGCTCACGATTTTATTTCGTCAATCCGTTTGCTTTTGATTTTTACGTGAATTATTGTCCCGTTGAATTTGACTTTTGCTAGGATCAGCACACGCAAGACCAGCTTCGATTTTCTATTTGGCTGCTTTCCAACTAATACGGTAAAACCAAAGACGCGAAAACTTTTTAATTTATCGCCGTAGGGAAAATAACGATTGTGCCCGTTAGCCCGCATTTCATTCTCCCTACAGAGGCCTACCCTTTCTAAAGATGCATCGTGCATTTAAATTGTCAGGCAAAATCGGCCAGAAAATATAGATTTCACTCGGCCGACTAAATGAAACAAAGGCTCTTCTTTAAATTGCTCCGTTTCCCTTGCGAATGATAACTTGATCGTTTGCAACGAGTTTCCTTTTGTCTTGCCTTTTTTTTATTATACCCTTGCCACCCCATTAAAGCGTCGCGATCACGATAGAAATATACAATTACGATTATTCGACTAAATTCAAACAATACCTATATTTCATTTACTCAACTCAAATTTATATCGTTCTCTGATATTAATTTTTCATGAGCATAATACGCGGAAACGTTACCTCATCAACCGTTGTTAAAATCACGAAGTCACGATCGCTGGAAATAATACACTCTCGAATCCTTTCTAGCACGGGGTAGTGGAATAAACGCTTTGTAAATTGCTCGTCTAGATAGGTCCCGATGGAAAAAAACAGAAGTATAGAAACGCACATGCTATGACACACTTGAAAAAGAATTTCGCGGCTATCTGTTTGATCAAGATTTATGGCACAAAGCGTTTCATTTTTTTCCTTTTATTCGGTCTCTGCGTTTTCGTTTAAATAATGAACAGGAATGCGAGCAGAAGATAAAGATGTAGAGTAACGGATTTTTTTTATTACACGACAGTGTTTGCATAATTAGAAACCTCAATAGTGTATTTTCATAGCTTTTTATAATCATCCGAAGTGGTGCTGTAACATGTATGGAACGTTATTAAATAAAATCGAAGGCAAGAAACAGGCTAGTGACATCTAAAACAAGGGAGAGAAGAAAAAAATAGATGAGAAAGACGGTGGTTTACGAATCTGAGTGCATCTTTCGTGAAATGTGTATCGCAAGTAGGAACATGTTGTCTCAAGTATACCGTATTCTAAGAATCACGATCGACGACTCCGAAGGTTTCAATTAGGCGTCGTAATCAAGTAAATCAGAACTCGTAACTGCATCGACAATCCATCTTCAATAATGATGCTGAAGGAGGGACGCGATGGTGGCTTCGAACGAAACTGTTGTCCAACAATAAGATCATCGGGGAGCGAGCTTGAGAGACGAAAGATAAGGGAAGATCGTCGAATCGTCTTAAACGTGTCGGCCGATTAAACTGATAGATACTTTTATCGTAAATCTACGATTTTCTGCCTGTGACTCGAGGGAATTTCGCGTGCAATAACGTAAACTGGCACCATGGGGAATGGCATGAATAAGGTGAGAAGGAACATTATAATGAAATCTTATTAAAACTCTCTACCGTTTTAATTGTCCGGGAAGGAAAGTAAAATAGCGGGATGAAAAGAAAGTCGGAACGAGAGGGAAAATACGTTCGCGACATGCAAGAGTAATTTGGTAAAGCGTAATTATGTTAATTGTTCGAAGGTAAAACTGGTGCTCGATTTCGTTGTTTAACGTTGCTTGTCATGTGCATTATTTGCGTAGAACATGCTAACGATACACGTGCTTCTACATTTTATTTCCTCGGTTGATATCCGTGCATATTGTAAGATCGCCGCATCGCTGTCGCTAATTTTATCTGTCCTAGATACTGAAATTTCAGAGACATCGTTCCTCTCGTATTCTACATGCGACACTTAAAATACTTTCTTTCCACGCTGGTATGTTCAACTACGATAGACGGTAGTTGTTATATTAGTGAACTAGTTTGATCGTTTATCGAAAACTTGTGAAAGTAATCGCCAGATCGACGGGTCTAACACTTATTGTCAGGAGGCGTCCGTACGGTGCATAATATCGGCCGGAGATACACATCGAGATTTCGGTCGATGGTCCCGATGAAAAGTTAAGAGCTCTACCTTTGTTCCCGTGTTCGATTAGAGACAGCACCTCACTTAAGAATACGGGATCGATTAAATGATTACCACGGGACTCACCTGGCCGTACGCGTTTGAGTGATCATTCACGAAGATGAATGATTAACAGTGAAGCACCTGCATCAAAAAGCTGTTCTATCGATTTTTTTTCAATGCTATCTCAGCGTTCGCACGTATTTCAAGTGCCGCTCGACTTTTTTCCTCTCTCTCTTTCTCTTCACGCTAATTGCAATAGAAGAAGCACCAACTCGATGGTAAACGCGAAACGAACGTTCCCGCGTCAGTTTCAAGCGTCGCTCGTTATGAATCTAACGATTCTGAAAATGAATGCGATTCGCGCGGAATAAACTTTAAATGCTAATTAAATCCTAATTATTTAGAGAGAGAATACCACTTGCGTGTTACCTATCGGTAGCCAGGCTCCATGTACATTTTATGTCGGCAGGTTCTTCCCGGTCTTTACATCGGGAATTACCATGATAGTAAGGACTCTGACCAATTGGAACGGTTCGAAATCACCCATATTCTGGCGATTCACGATACTGCACGACGATTGCATTCCGTGAGTATGCGAAAATATTAAACTCTCTCTTGCGTCAACCGATAACGAACTACGCAAACTAGTATAACATGTTATTTCTAGGATAAACATTATTTGTGTATATTGGCGTCGGATAGTCCAGATCAGAATTTATCACAGTATTTCTCCTTGTGCAATGATTTCATTCACGCTGCACGCCTACGCGGTGGGAACGTGCTGATACACTGGTGCGTAATGATCTTGATTCGCGTCCAGCTCTTTTGATATTTAAATCTTCCTCTTAAGAAAAAGAGATGCGAAGTGTTTAATTTAAAACGATTATCATCTCAACAGCGTTTATCGGACCGATATTCGGTTTCAGCTTAGCCGGTATGTCGAGAAGCGTCACAGTAGCAGTGGCCTATATTATGAGTACCACCAATCTTTCATGGAAGGAGGCACTTAAAGTTGTCAGAGTAGGCCGTTCCATTGCCAATCCAAATGTCGGTTTTCAGCAACAGCTGAAAGATTTCGAGTCCACCCGATTGCACGAGGTATTCAAATTGATGTTTAAAGGGACAAACTTTTTCGAAAGATATTGCATCGCACGGTAGATCTTCGATAGATATTCGATCATGAGTTTTTTGTTTTTTTCTTTTTTCGAGCAAAAAGGGACTTGATTGTTTATTAATTAAAAGAAATAGCTTGGATAGTTCGAATTGGTTTGATTTATGCAGGAGCGACGTAGATTGAAGGAACGATTCCCAAGCTTGGCACTCGCGGAATCCGATGCAGAAGAGTGCCGTACTACTTTAAGAAATTACGAAACCATGGCACTGGCACGAGAAGTGTGCGAGGGGAAATGTGCCATGGGCCGTCCTTGTCCGACTGGGCTATGTAGGCAACCTTCCAAAAGGTTTGTTAGTTTTTTCTGCTATCCCGACCAACTTGAGCCTCTTTGTAAATGTCAGATAATACGCATCGCGGTTGATCTTTCGTTTCTTCTTCCACGGTATTTGAACGATTTGTAAATAAAACGAAAGTAGGAGATGGCGACTGGTAATTCGTTACGTTTGGCATTCCTTTGTGCGTACAGGAGCCCAAGGAGAAAACCATCTACAGGTAGCACAAGCAACCTGAGCTCTGGTAGAACTCCACCGCAGACACCGAGATTGTTACCATCCGCACCGCCTTCACCTGCTATGCACAGATCAACCAGTGTGCTCTCAACATCGAGACCAAGAAGCGGCCCTGCTGGCTTGCATTACTATACAGGAGGATCCGCGCCACCTTCAAGGTATGCTCGAGTAGGGAGCATTTTTTATTTAAGATACATGAACAATTCCCTTGTTTTCCCGACGTCACATCTTCCAGGGCGGTGTCGAGAGTCGATCTGTCGTCGGCAGTGGCTTGCAGCAGTAGCAGCACGAGTTTAACGTCGGTGGGTAGATCGGGACTATCTAGTAGCAATTGGAGATTAGCGGCTGGATCGGCGCCGAACACACCAAGACCAACACCACCGGTTTCACCGCAACGTTGGCCAAGACGAGCCTCTACTCGACCAACACCACCTTTGCCAATATCCCCGGAAACTCCATCGACGACGACGTAGCGTTTGAGGAATTATG
Organism: Xylocopa sonorina; assembly: GCF_050948175.1. Taxonomy (NCBI): domain Eukaryota; kingdom Metazoa; phylum Arthropoda; class Insecta; order Hymenoptera; family Apidae; genus Xylocopa; species Xylocopa sonorina. The sequence goes on along the minus strand of NC_135197.1, from coordinate 4,462,483 downwards.
CTTCGTTCTCGACTTTGCCCGAGTAACCACGACCCCGATTTGCTCAGCGAGCATGTTCTTGCCTACCAGTCATTGCTGATGCCCGACGATGCGTGTGCTACCGTATCAGCAGAAGCTCGATATTTCGTTGCGATTGTGTTGCGTGATAGAAAGGGAAAACAGCGCAATGCATGCTGAGAATAATGCCCGAGAGATTTTCGGTAACAAGGCAAGCTATATTTTAAGCTTTCCGGATCAACGCCCGATCGCAGTAATTTCCTTCTAAACGAGTCTTTCAGCGAGCTGCACCGCCACGAAGATGCAAAGATATTTTGGATAACGTTGTAACGCGGAGCGTATACGAATCACATCGTTTCTACACTTATCTAGTTGACCACAGCGAAGGGACTAACGCGAAAAGTTTTATTATACAAATAATTCACGGTCGTAAGTTCAGGAACGCGTGCGTATCGATTGCAATAAAAGAATTAGCAAGGTAAAAGCTATGCCAGTTAATACGTACATAGGGAAACGCTTGTAACGTTGCATTAGCAATTTAATTGAACGTTACACACGGAACCGCACAAGATATTACTTTTCTTTCGACCGTTCAAAGCGAACGTGTGAAATAGAAATCGGATGCGAGCGTTGCCGACGTTCGATCGGCAATTATCTCGTAACGTGGTTGTTTGCATGGAAATGAATCGCGTTTCGAATATTTAAAACGCTGACACGAATGTTAACCGACCTGATGATGATTTCGAAGGCGCGTGATAGCGATCACCGACAATCTTGCGTATGATTCTAGAACTCTTGTTAATTAACGTTTTTTTTAAAGCGTACGATAAAAATTATTTACGAATGAACGACAAAGCTACGAAGAATAACCGATCAATCGAACTGTCCAAGCGGATTCTTCCTTTAAATCACTTAGAAAGAAAATGTTACTCGTAGAAATATCTCGATTACTTTCCCAAGAGTATCGTTACTATTCAAGAAATTAAACCGTAGAATTCGCTGTTAGAGGTACAGAAAATCATTGCATCGCTGACGGAAATGCATGGTGTTTGTTGCGCTAGTTACTTAATCTCGTTAGCAAATTATTATGTTAATTGATCATTATACCGGTTGTCCATATTGTTTCCAATTAGTTTATCTGTCGATCAACTGGAACAGCTTACGAGTTTTGGTACAATGCATTTTCGATTCGTGTTGAATGCCACGAATCGTTCTTAAATCATTATTTCCCTTCGTCGAATCGAAGTACGATCTTCGCAATGTTTCCTGTTTTTGCGTTTAAAAGTTTGTAGAGATGTAACAATCGTAGCTAGTATAGTTTCGAGAAAGCATAAAGAAACGAATTATCGCTAAAGTTAAAAAGAAACATTCTCGTTTGCTTGATTGAAAAACGAGAAAAAACGAAAAGAACGCGAGCCGTTGTTCCTCGAATCGTTCTGTTAAGTTTGTTCGTAACCGTCCATTGCAGTTGTTGGATTTGTAGCGAAAGCCACGCTGTTTAGCGCAAGTTGTTGATCCAAAAACAAAGCATATACATATATACGCGCATTACACATATATTTAAAAAGGGTGCGATTATGAAAGTATTTTATGCACATGAACCGCAATCAGGTTGAGCCACCTACAGACACAGCAGTCGTTCACCGAACAACAGCATGTTAACACTTGAACTTTTTCATTATTTCGTCGCACAACTTTATTATCCGGTTGCACACTCAGTTTTAAATGCGTCGCGCAACAATTTTCTAAGATAACGAACAGATATGACGATTACCATGTCACGGGTGTCTCGTTTTCAGATGGTTTCTGCGTGTGCATAAAATTACGCTTCCACGTTGCACACCTTGTATGCATATACACTTTGTAGGCATACGTTGTTGCAAACGGATTTCAGAAAATTTTATAACTTGTTGGCAATTGGTGATTATTATGCGACTATGTCGTAGATTAGGTAGAGACGTTGTTACCTTTTCGTGCGCCGACGTACGATTCGCGCGACGAGTGAGATGAAAAAAAAAGAAGAAATGAATTCGCGAGCAGAACTTTGATATCATCCCTCCTATCACTGAAGCATATTTTTTTGCGATCCACTATAATAGAAACATTTATTTTTCTAGGATCATTGGATTTATCATAGGACTAAAACAGAAGAATCAATTTTAGAAGGTAGATACAAAGTGCGCAGTTAAAGGAATATCTATAAGAAGCGCTCTTTTCACTCATATTATTATATAGCGTTATTCAATCCAGATAATGATCCTAACGATTTCGCTCGGTAAATTGGAAGGAGTATTTTGAGCCAAGTTGTTGAGATCATTTTCTTAATATAAATTGCACTCCTTTGAGAGGAATCTGTTCGTCAGAGCCTGTACAAACTGATGAAATGGTAAAAATTATATCGACCGCTTATTTCGCTGCATCTATATGCGCACTTATCAATTAATATCGTTAATTGTTGCGGTAGATAGAACGAGCAATAACGTAGACAATTGTAATGATTTTAAAGCATCATTTAGTAATCGAGATTAATTTTGTCAACCTCGATGAGACCAGTTATCGTTTCTATCAGTTCAAAGGAGTACGAATATGATAATGTTTTAAAAATTCATGAAATATTTTTTATAAAATTGTTTTCAAGATTTTGCTCGATAATCGACATATCGCTGTTACATTAATTAAATATACATACAAGTACACACAATGCTTGACCATTTAAATACGAAGAATTTGTAGATAAAGAAATTCTTCATCACGAAACGCATAAAATTATGTCAAGCTCAACATCCTTTTATTTTAAGGTTTTTATTTCCACGTGCAACGATATACTTTAGTACAATTCCAACAGACAGTGAACAATTCCGCATGTTCATATTCTTTATTCGATGTTTGTGCTGTATACAATTTTCGGTTGTGACTGCGGAAACAGTAGAATACGTAAAAAAGGCAAATGAAAGAAGAAAATGAAAACACTTTTAAATTGGAGAACAACAGAACTTAACTACACTTAAAAGGATAACTTTTGAAAACAATTTAAGTCGCAGTTTTTTTTTTTAAATATTCAGTACATAATAATGACGACGAAAATCAGGGATCAAATATAAAATATTATATATTATTTTTTTAAATGTACACGATAAAAGAAAACCCGAGGAAACAAAATAATATAAGAATGATGAAAATATGTTTCTGTTTTAAATTTCTACGTTTTTATTTACATTTATTTTTCTGAAAAAAAGTTTATGATAATCAAACTTGTTTTCTAGCGACTTATGCTTTCAAAGTTATCTAGGCTTTTATTATACGTGGTATTAATAACTTTCGGGATTTTGTTATTAAAAGATATATAACATTTTTTTGAAATTCATGGTGTCTAATATTTTTATATTTTCCCTACAAAACAGCAAGAATTTCTTTTAAAAATAATGTATTTTTGTTCCATTGAATGCAAAAATGAAAATTTGGTTTGGAAAATTTTGATATAATTAATCAAAATATATAGCCCTCTTCTTAAATTACCATTGCGGTATATGTATTTTTTGCTATCAAAATGAATGATACAGTATCAAAATGGAAAGTGTTATAGTTTCATAACATTTATAACTAAAAATGTGACTTCATTTTGTTTGATAACAATAAATAGACATCAGATGGCGGGACGTGTGAATACTTTTTAAACGTGGGAGTTTCCCATTTAGAAGAATGGAATGTATATGCATACATCTGATTAGCGAAGGATAAGCGACAGAAAAGGAAATACCTAATAAATCGTGTTTATTACGGTTAATTGTATTTATAAGTTTGCGGTATCAAAATGTAAAGAGTCTACAATTATTTAGTGATAATTAAAATAGAGAAAAGCAATGGATGAAAAAGGAATTTAACCTGTTACTCGAGAACAGTGTGTGACACTTTGTAAGGTCGTTGTCAATTAATGATGGGGGTTGTTTGAAGGGTTAGCCAGTACTTGAGAACAGTAAGCACAATGATAAATTTGTTTGTAATAATGCGCGATAAATATTATTTCATGGAATGAGTTCTTCTCCTATTTCGGTATCTCTCTGCGTTATTCGCGTCGAGATTGTTGACGAGGATTCCGAAGAATCGAATGGTAATTATTTTACGTGCATTTTATATTAAAACAATAATTTTCATCTGTTTCTTAATAACTTTTATTATATTTACTTTTATAACGAATAGCTTCAAGTGATCCTTCTGTTTACGAATCCTTTCGAGGTTATGTCACTTGTCACAACAATGTTATATTATTACATTTTAGTGTGAAACTTATGTAATTTTAAAAATCAAATAGTTGTTCGCACACAAATAATAATAGAATTTTTTTAACAAGTAGATTTTAATCTACATAGTTGCGTATGTACAAGTGTGCGTACAATTTATACAATATTGACCATTGTTGCACATTTTTTCTTTAAAAAATACTTATCATATTAGATTAAAACTCTTCAATTTCGAATTTCGATTAAAATTTTTCAAAGACAGTCTCAAATAGTTAACACGTACAGATTACTAAAGAAATACATTAAGAGTACAAAGAAGATCATACCTTGTTTGTATCATGATTAATTCACAGTGGATTTCGTAATCCAGGCGCAATGGCTGCCAAGATGAGGGGTTACAGAGAACCGAGCAAGATAAACATGGAAAATTGCACAAACCTTACAGAGAAGCAAGACTCTTCGCTTCCTTCCCAAGGAACTAGTAAATCTAGCTCTACTTCTAGAGCTAACTCTGAGGAAAATACCTATGATGATTCTGAGATAGCTGGTGCAAGCGCTTGTGCGTGTGATCAAATAAATTTTATCTCTGGAAATCCATTTGTTGAAGTAACTAAAGGAATCATACACTTGTACAAGGAAAAGTATGCATTGCACTCTAATCATTAAATTAAATGATTTAAATGATAAATTTCACAATGCCTATAGCAATAATTAATGACATTAATAACTTCCAGCAAATTGACAGATATACATCATGCAGCAGAACGTACCCAAACAATCTGCATTTTATCAGTACCAGCTACAATGACCTGTCACGATCTGTTAAGGTTCACAGCGCCTTGTCATCAAGATGTTCGACACTTTAGAATACTTAGAGATGGCAGTCCTAATCAATACATGGCATTAATTACCTTCAAATCTGCTGTATTATAATGGATTCAATCTGTTTTTATATCTATTGATGACACACTATTATAATATAAAATTTCATATAATATTTCAGAGTGCAGCTACAGAATTTTATGGTTCTTTTAATGGCACTCCATATAATTCCTTTGAACCAGATATTATATGCCACATGGTGTTTGTATACAGTGTTGAAGTGACCTATAATGCAATGCCTTTATCTGGGCATACAGAATTACCACTTTGCCCAGTTTGTTTAGAGAGAATGGATGAAAGTGTAGATGGGATTTTAACAATTTTGTGCAATCATACATTTCATGCAAGTTGTCTAGCTAAATGGGGCGACACTTCTTGCCCAGTTTGTAGATACGCTCAAACACCAGAATCCTTTGCGGATAGTTACTGTATGGAATGCAGTATGTAAATATTTTTTTCGACACTGAAGAGTATAAAAAATAAAAGTAACAAGAATAAAAATAATGTAAATATTTTTTCCAGACACTGGAGAGAGCAACGATGCTCTATGGATCTGTTTAATATGTGGACATATAGGTTGTTCACGATATCATCAGGGTCATGCTTTTCAGCACTATCGCGAGACGCATCATTGTTATGCTATGCAACTAGGGAATAACAGAGTTTGGGATTATGTTGGGGATAATTTTGTTCACCGATTATTGCAAAATAAAGATGGAAAAATGGTTGAAGGTGGTCCTACAGCAACCAAGGCTGAGGGTGCTGCAATGGAGGAAAAAGTGGATTCCGTTCAGCTGGAATTCACGTATCTTTTAACGTCGCAGCTAGAAACTCAAAGGCAGTATTTTGAGGATAAATTAGCGCGATTAGAACAACATTCTATGTTGCAAACTACAGAACTTAGAGAAAAGTTGGGTCAAGTATCAGAGGAAAATGCCAAGGTTAAGGTAAATGTTCTTTAACACATACCTCTTTGCAAAATAAAGAAAGCGAATTCACTGTCTTATTATATAATTCAGGAACAATTAGCAACATTAAGTCGAGAAAAACAAAATGTGGACAAACGATTGCAACAAGTTAGTAATAAATTAGTACAAGTACAGGCAGAACTAACTGAAGAAAAAGAACTGAGAAAGGCATTAGAATTAAATCAAGCTTCTTGGCAAGATAAGTATAAAACCTTGCAAGATGAAATGACCGAATATCAGAAAACAAAGCAGACGGAAGTCACTAACTTAAAAGAACAGGTTCAAGATTTAATGTTTTATCTTGACGCTCAGAATAAAGTTGAAAATTCAGAATTAAGAGAAGAAATCGCGTCAGGACGTATAGTGATCCCGGAAACCTCTAATTCTGCTAAGAAAAACACCCGACCATCTAAATCTCGTAAAAAACGTTGATGTTCACCGATGTTCTGTATAAAGAAAATTAAGTTTTCGATCGTGTCTAAATATTAGAAATTGATTTTGTACCATGTTTTTAATTGTCAAAATAAAGATCTGAATTTTTTATTGATTTTAAACAGTAGGAATCTTGAAATATAACAATGTAGAAACGATGATCAAAGCTATAAAGACCGTTGAAGTTTAATATAATTTTCGAATGAATTTAAATAAATATAAATTTTCAAAAACATATCTTTTATAATATTTGATAAGCTTCAATGTTGATTTTCTTTTTTTAGGCATAAAATGAATACCTCTTCAATAAAATTTATGCTATAGATATATACACGAAATTTGCAAAATCTATAATACCTGTAAAAGAGAGAGATATATAGAAAAATATTTGTTCATATTTATTATTTTTCCCCAGCGCGATATTTGAACTAAATTATAAAAATAATAAATTTTTATTTCGTTGACTCAACTATAACAGAATCAATCCGATGGTACCACTGTTCAGTAAATTATAACGTTTTACATAACGCGCAACAATGAATACTGTAGTTCTTTATCAATATTTTCTATATGTAAGAAATACTTTTGAGATGAATGTAATTCCACAAATATAAAATATATTAAATCCTAGAAGAAACAGTATATAAAAACAATAAAATTTTATACATAGGTTGCACATTTTCAGATTTAAAATTGATGAACTTGTATGAACAATTGAAAATTCTATTTCACACTATATATGTAGTGTATTAAAGTTGTTATTCAGTTTTATCAATAAATATTCTAATAATTATAGTATTAATTACTAAGTGTACTTTAAATTGCGTTATATCTACTAATTCATGAAACAATTAAATAATCAGGTAATACATACTAATATGTATATATGTACATTTAATATCATTTTCTTAAAACTAATCTCTTAATTATTTCATAAAATGGAAAGTAAATTATAGATTTTTTTTGTCTTTTTAATCAATAACACATTTATCCCAAACATTTTTGTTGAATTTGCAGTTCTCTTTCATATTTTTTACATTTTTCACACTTAACTTATCAATTTCTTTTTCTTTCTTTTTTATATTATATCCTCCGTTCACAATTAAGGAAAAGATACAATATTGGTAGTAATAAAAATACAAAGAAAAACTTATTTAAAAAAGTACCTCAATACATAATTTTTATTAAGGTATACACATGTTGCTGATTTATAGTTTCATTTTATGATAATAATTATTCTATTTTTTATTTTCATAAGAGTACGAATCGTTTTTAGACAATTAATAATTGCCAACACAATTCGTTGGCCCAGTTATAAAACAAAACTGATATACATATTTACATTATCTACAACCGCATTCAATTAGAATGCATATGTTTAACTAAACGATTGCACATTTGGACTTCGATGTTGGTCATGCATGCAATAAGTTTTACTTAATGATAATCGAAGAATTGTTGTATTCGACTATTAGCGAAATACCACGATTTCTCTTCCTGTTCTGAGAAGAAAAACGACCATTACACGTTATGAATTCTAAAAAGTAGTTTTTTAAATAACTATTAACAAGTAGAAACTCAAACTATAATATGGAAACAGTGTAATTATCTTAAAAAATTTGCATGCAATTTTGTTTAAATTTACAATAACGATTTGTGAAAACTTAGTTTCGTAACAATAACATGTTCCTCGTACAGCTCAACGCAATTTGAATACACGTAACATATTCGTGCTCCCTTATTCATACTGCTCTCGTGGATTCAAATGATATATGACTGGTCAAATATTTTAATATAAAATAATTAACTATTAAGCAATTTGTCATTACCGCTACATCAAATATTTCAAATAATCGTACAGACGATTGTACATTAGACTTAAAAATCTTGTTAATTACTTAAAACATTACATATATTTAATATATTACATATATGTCTGAGAGCAATATGAGGAACCAACATCGATCAGTCTTGGAATTACGATTAGCAATAAAAATTATTATATATTTTGCAAAATATATAAATATAAAAGAATAATAACTAAGATCCGTAACTACCTTGCGATAATTAATAATGCGCTAAATTATTTGTAGGGTCTTATGCGTTATAAATTAAACGCAAATAAATGTGGACCTTGTTCCTTCTTACATTCAATACCATTGCATAAAATAGCAATATGCGTAATTTGTGTAAAAGAGTTATTGTAAAAAATTTCGTACAACGGTCAACACATAAAAAGTGCTTAATGATTTCGTAATATTGATCAGTTAGTTAGTTATTATCTAATAGTTAATTAGTGTAAGTTGGCAAAAAGCATTTCATCGTATAGTCTTCCTTTATGGAAGTTATCCAAATCTTCAGACAATATGTACCAGTTAATATTTGTTAAAAATTTCTTATTATCTTAAGTAGTTACAGTCTCGAGTCATTGTATTTAGCAGACTATATGACGAAAATTTACGAAGTGCAACATACAATGCACAATGTACAATAAAACGTAAAATCGTCTTTTTTGTTTGTAATCAAGACAAATTAAACTTCATTTATTCTGCTAGAATACCGTCTAATAACGCCCAGCAGTTAATTCAAGTTTAAAATGTCTGCATTAATATATACCTAAGAAAATAATAATAGAAACGAACGAGATTTTTAAAAGAGTAAACAGCGTAATATATATGGATATATTACTTTCTTTTCGTCACTTTGTTTTCTGTTAAATGATTTTCGTTAGTTTTTAAACAAAGGTAAAATGTTTGAACAAGTAAAGGAATAAGAGATAACAGGTCAATCATTTTAAAATATCGGTACCGGATAAAATCGAATAAGAAATCCCGTTCGTTCTTTAATTTTCGGTATTTACAGGTTCTCGAGCATGATGAATTCTGACGTGCTTATTATGATTGGATTTCGTTCCGCTAGACTTTCCACAAATATGACATGTATATGGTCTGGCACCTGAATGTACTCTCAAGTGTTCCTTTAGATAATACGATCTATGAAAAGTTTTGTTGCAAACATCGCACGTATATGCCTTGTTCTCCTCGTGTTCTTTGACGTGCCTTAAACAATTATACTTTCGTATGAACTGTGCCCCGCAATAGTTACAGGTATAAGGGCGTACGTTCCTGTGGGAATTCATATGAGCAGTATAATCACTGTGCCGATAAAACGCGCCACTACACTGATTACACTTGAAAGGTTTGGTGCTACGGGCAGCGTGAGTCCATTTGTGCAATTGTAAGTTCCACTTAGTACTAAATGCTTTAGAGCAAACTTGACATTCATATGGTCTCTCACCGTTATGAACTCGCATATGTACCGCTAAGGAAGATCGCAAATAAATACACTTACATACGGGACATTCGACATTCTCGCTCTCTCTTTGAGCATCTGGAACGAATCTTTTGTTGTGAGCTCGGCGCATGTGTCTGGTCAGGCTGGCCATGTGAATAAATCTTTCGTTACAGTATGTACACGCTTTCGGTTTCTCATCGTGTGTTTCTTTATGCCAAGCCAATTTTTTTTTCGTATGAAAAACTTCACCACAATGACATATGTAATCTTTCAATTTCTTTTTTATATTCAGATGATGTCTGTTCTTGTGCTGAGTCAGATTTGAATACCTACGAAATGTTTCATTGCACAGATTACATTTAACGGGCGCGTTCCCAGTATGGCCATTAGTATGCTCATCCAATTTCTGTTTCGTTAAAAATGCTTTATCGCAAACGGTACATGGAAATGGTTTTATTCCTAAGTGTCGTTTCATGTGTAATTTGAAATTTTGTTTCCTATAAAAATACTTTCCACACTGGCTACATTCTAACGGGTGTATTTTTAAATGAGCATTGAATAAGAGAACCGAAGGAAATTCTTCATGGCATATCTGGCACTTGGTGCTCTCGCGAATTCGTTTCGATGGTTCCGTAATATGTACTCTTCTATGATGTAGTTGTAATGATTTTTCGCAGCTAAATCTTTGATTGCAAAGCGTGCAAATCACTTCGATATTTGACGGAATAACTAGCGTCTCGATTTTTTGATCCGTTTCTATTTTCGTAGTTACTTCTGATGATTGTGGTGGTTGAAGTTGATGCAACAATGGTTGTTGATGATAGACTTGTTGAACGTGTAAACCTGGTACAAAAATATCTTCAAACACATTCATACGGCCATCTAATAACTTAATATCCTTTACTTCTGGTTGATCTGTAGATTCTCTACTACTGCTCGGTCCAGCCTCTTTGTGCGTAGTAGTACTGTGTACCCGGCGTTCCTTCGGACAATCAAATATTTCGGGGCAATGATAACATTTGAACGTTCTTTTCGTAGGAGTTTTTCTATCTCGATCTAAAAATAAACTTGACGTAAAATGCGTAGCTAAAGATCTGCTATCTAATAGTGGGCCTCCAATTTCATTGTCCGACCCGTCAGATTCTTCCCAACTTTCACGAGCCATCAAGTCATAAGAGGTTGACATCCGCGATGACTCTTGACCAGCATACAACTAAATACATGAAAACATAAATAAATATTAGTTTAGCAGCAAGAGAAACAAATACTGTATCGAATTTTTAAAATTAAATTGTATGGAAATTACTTTTCACACTTTTAAACTTCAATATAATACCTAGTAGAAGATTTATGTATTTTACAAACTTATTCATTTCTTATCTGTATGTAAAAGTTATGTATATATATATATGTACCTGCCAAGCGGATTGTTCTGTACATCCATTGCTCTCTTGTTCTGACAGTTCACCTCTAGGAGGCATAGTCTCATCGGCTCTCATGTTAATGCTTTTAACTTCTTCATCCACACCTATTCCACCTTCACTACTTGCCATAGATTGCTGGCTGATTCCGCTAACAGCTTTTTGCGAAGAATCACTTATGAATGTACTAGGAACTAAGATTTGAAGTCCGTCAAATTCAAACACATTCATTGGACCTGCATGGGCATCTTCATTCAAACTAAGAAATTCCACCGATTGCTTTTGTATAATCGATTTAGATGAATGAAAACTCTTTAAATCAGAACTACTTGCAATGTCACTAGATTCTGACAAATTCACATGACTATTACTTTTACTCTGTATATTATATGATTCGTCCATCGATGTTGATTGATGAGAATGTTGCGAGTGAATTGGAGGAAATGAACTTATATGTTCAGTAATTCCAGACTGATATGCTGAATTTGTTTCTATTTTCTTCTCAGTTTCACACAAGGAAAATTCTGATTGATCAGCTTTTACATCTTGTTCAACCACAGAACAATCAATAGGATCTTTTTCTAGAGATGCATCTATTCCTAAATTGCTTTCTTCGTCATGAGTTATACCATTAGCATCCATATGACAAAATGAGTGCACAGAGGCAGGGGAACATGGCTTACTGAGATCCTTTCTGACCCTTAATACAGAAATACCACTGCTTGTGGATAATGGAGTATGCGATCTAACATTATCTGCACTCTCACCATATTTAACAAAAGGAGTATACGGGCTAGATATTTCTTCTATCTCCATATCTGCTTCATCAAAATTATCCTCCGCTTCATTCTTTTCATCTTCGTCATCTTCATCTTCTTGCAGCGTGTTTGCATCAAAACCAATTGGATAAGGATTAAGATTTTCATTTGAACCGAATTCAGAACGAACAGAGTAAGTTCTAGAAGGTTTTCTTTGTACAATAGGCGATGCAGGGGCAGATAAACTATTTTTGTAACGATATGAAAGACAAGAACTCTTATTTTTATCATTATCTACATTAGTTTCCGAAACCTGACTAACTTTTACTTCTTCTATACCAAGTCTACAACTGTTTTCATGCTCACTGGGATTATTAGCAGTGATATCATGAATTACACTCTCCGATCTCTGAGGTGATCTCAGAGGACTTCTCTTTGTATCTTCACTTTTCCTATTATCATCCACAAAATTGCATTCCTTTTGTGATGTATTGTTAAATTCATTCTTCATGATAGCAATTAAAAGATGCTCTAATTGTTCTACTTCAGGTCGAACCGGTTCCTTTGTTGCATTCTCTAAAGGCGATTCTGCTGAGGTACCTTCATTTTCCCTTATTTCTTCTCTGCGAGGAACTTTTTCATTAGTTGCTTCTTCTGTCCTAGTTTCTGTTATTATTGGTGTTATTTCGGGCACAATAACTTCATTGTTATCATCATCATCTTTATATCTGTGCACATATTCTGGTATGATGTCTGATGATTCATAATGAACAGGCTTACATTGAACATTTGTAGTAAGAACACGCAAAGAGTCTCCATCGTCGATATCCGGCAGTACGCTCTCAACTTTATCGTCTGTAGTATCGTCGACGTTACAAGTCATTGTTAATGATCTTGGAATGCTATCATATTCGTTTTGTGTAGTATGCTGCTCTGATGTACTTGAACTACGGGGTTCTTCCTCCTCCTGCTCTATTGTAATTGTACTAGTTTCACTTTCATTTTGCTGCATAGAATTATGTTCATTTAATGACGGTGGAGAAACTGGAAGGTTGATGTCTGGTAGCACTTGTTCAGGTTCCTGTTCCGATTCAGGTAAAATTTCAGGTAAAATCTGTTTTGGCTCGGAATTATTTACAGGTACAGCAATGGCAGTCCTACAGCTTGTTTCACCAGCCATAGTTACCACAGGCCTTACTCTGGCTGTATTTGGTATGGCCGTGACAGGTGAAATCATTTGAACAGTCGGTATTTGTTGCTGCTGGTACATACCGTACGGATTATACAGCATTTGCATCATTTGATTAGCTTGCGGAGCCATTGCATATTGCGGTATCATCATAGTGCCATTATTTACAAATTGTTGATAACTAAATGAAGCAAACTGAGGTGGCATCACGGTACCGATTGGTGGACACTCGAAAATAGGTCCTATAGGATACGGAGATTGAGCGGATAGATGAGTATTCTGTGCAACTTGAGGCGTAGTTTGAGGTGATTGTACAGCTGGAGATGCCGGATGCGCTGATGGTGACAACTGAGTTTGTTGCAATTGCGAAGAATTACTACTGGCTTTAATAAGAGCTTCAATGACTTGCTCCTTCGGATGAGTGTCCAAATGTCTTTGTAAGCTGATACCCTCGCGTAAATAGAGGGTACATACTGGACAAGCCACTGCATTCCCAGGTGCTCCATTATTTGTCGCATCCATTGTTGTGTCCGAGGTATCTTGCTTACACATTTAATTTTTCCAACTATTACATTGAACACAACCAATACAATTAAATTCTTCTTAAAATATCCACAGTGCAGTAGTAACACCACTTTTTTTTTTTATAATTGACGTCCTTACTGTTACTGCCGTTGTCGGTTTCGTTTTATTCGTAGCAAGTATCGTCTTGCTCGTTGCCGGTGCCTTCGTCGTCGCGGTTGTGATCGTGGTTGCCGCCGCCGCCGCCGTCGTTGTCGTCGTCGTCACCGCCGTTGCTGTCTCTGTCGCTGTCGTCGTCGTCGTCGTCGTCACCGTCGTCGCCGTCGCCACCGCCGTCGTCGTCGTCGTCGCCGCCGTCACCGTCGTTGTCCTCGTTACCGTCGCCGTCGTCGTCGTCGTCCTCGTCGTCACCGCCGCCACCGCCGTCACCGTTATCGTTGTCGTCGTCGCCGTTTTGGTCGCCGTCGTGATGGTCGTTAAGATCGTAGTAGATGTAGTCGTTGTAACCCGTAATTTGACTAATATCATTAACACATATCGTTGATGGCTGGCTGCATTTTCGGCTTTATCAGGCATGCAAGCTGATCAGAGCACGACATATGTACAGCCGACACGTTGCACCAGGCAGGGCCCCAAAAATATCGACGTTCATGGCTACCTGGTTCGTGTGTGCGATGGAGCCAGCAAGGCAGTCGCGGACAAATCAATATCCTATTAAATCGCCAGCCTCCCCTGCTCTTATTAAATTACACCTGCACTGTGCACACACGCTCGAAATGGAGCACTTCCCTCGAACCTGGGTAGAACAACTCTTTTTAAGAGCCTTTTGTTTCTCATTCGATTATCGAAACGGCATGTTTTTCGCCCGATTCCAGCCTAAAAACACAACAGAAAACAGTGACGAGTGGTATTCCACCTTAGAATGAGAACAACAAGAAGTGTTACTACGAATGTAGCGCCCCCTTGTACACTGTTATATTAGCCATAATCTTCTAGATCTACCGATTATAAGATAATCGTTTTCCACTTTGCCGACTGTTTTAAACAATTTTAATGCATTAGATTACACAGACGACCGTGATTATATTTTAAGAAATACCTCTATCGTATATTATTGCACTTATATGTAATTACATTGTTTACTCGACTTATTTCCTTTCTTCAAAATTTATATTCTTCTACATAAAAGTTGTTCCAAGGTTTTTCCTATTCTGCTTTGGTTTTCAAATTTGTTTCTTTTTCTATCTTCATTTTTTAAATCTATCGCGAGGAATGAAGTGTTTCTGTAACATTTAATAGCTCATCTTTACATAATTTTTCCATAATAACCTACTCACTACACTTATTTATCTATGGTTTGGATTAAGCATGCGCATCATATAGGTATACGTAATGTGAACAGAATCTTTTTGTGTAATCACGCGTTGGTTGTGTTGTAGATCATAGATCTTATATAGCTACACTGTTGCTATATAATATTTGTATTTGCATACATATGCAATTCTGTCAATATGTAAAATAATATACGTCAAAGTTAAAAGGTTTACCTCCTTGTAAATTTAAATTGTTAATTGAAATATTATGTATTATTTAAATAAATTTTATTATGTTTCTATCTCTTGAAGAATACAAATTACAATACTATATCAATTTACATGGAATTGTTTCAAGGATTATTTCAGTATTGAAGCATACATAATAAATGTTTAATATTATAATTTAAATAATGTAATTAAAGTGTAAATTTGTATAATTATACAAAGCAAGAACAATGAATAGCCAAGGAAGAAAGTATCTTTTTTGGTTTGCTCAAGAACATATTGATTTCCGTGCAGCGGTAATTCTTTATTTAATTCTTATTCCCCTCTTTTACAATAAAATTTTTAATATAATTATTCTTTTTAGGAAATGGAATCTATCCTTAGCATGTTTGGTATAAATACCTACGCTTATCCTAAATTCAAAAAACATGTAAGATAGTATAATTACTGTATCGTTTTTTATAATTTAATACCATCATTTGTATTTATAAATAATTTGTATGCGTATGTATCACAGCCTTATTGGATAGTTAACTTACCATCAGAGAGTATAGCGCATGATATTTCAAGCCGAGCAGTCTGTGTTAGATTTTGTATAGAGTTGTGGGCCAATAGTAAAAAACTAGAAGATTTACATAATAAATTGAGGGCTTATCCAATTGCAGAGATAAAAAAATATAGCAATCCGCAGAAATCCTTTAAAGTAATAGTTGAAACATTTTGCAAGCATTTCTCACAACGGGAAAAGGTAAACAAAATCGAGGTAAGTACATGTAAATTAGATTAGCTGTGTCAAACCAATTTTACAGTAAAAATAATGCGCAATAAAGTCTTTTAGTTATTTACCATTGGAAGGACCAGTAAGATTAAATAATCCAGACACAACATTATTTTACATTGAATTTTATGGATTAAATCCTAATAACATTCCTGAAGAACCTTATGAATTGTTTTTTGGTAGATGGGTAGGTATTATTGTATATCATAGTGCTACGTTAATCCATTGTATGATATATGCTATGTTGCATATTACATTTTTTAGATTACAAGTGGGCAAAGAGATTTAATACAAAAGTTATCGCTAAAAACTAGGAAATTTATAGGTAATACGTCTATGGATCCTCAATTGTCATTAATAATGGCAAACCAGGCTCAAGTTCAAAAAGGAGATATAGTTCTTGATCCATTTGTTGGTACTGGATCTCTATTAGTTGCCGCTTCTCATTTTGGGGGTTATACATTAGGAACAGATATAGATTTTTTAATGCTCCATGGACGTACACGACCTAGTAGAATATCACAAAAGGTTGCTTCTTTACTTAACTACTGCTTCTAACTAACTTCTTGACTAAATTGTTAACATTATTATTAGGTTAGAGAAAAAGATGAAAGCATTGCCACAAATATGAGACAGTATGGAAAAAGTTCATATTATATTGATGTTGTGGTATCAGACTTTTCTTATCCTTTATGGCGTTCCGATATGTGTATAGATGCTATAATTACAGACCGTGAGTATAATTTTTCTTTATTATTTTATAATGTTTACTGCAAATAATTCAGTTTTTTTTAATAATTGTAGCTCCTTATGGTATAAGAGAAGCAACAGAAAGAATAGGTACAACTAAACCAAATCCAGTGATTGAAGAACATCAAGCATCATCTCACATACCATCTAAAATTGGTTATGATTTAACACAAATGTACAAAGATTTATTAAACTTCTCAGCTCAGCACCTTAAAATAAATGGCAAATTAGTATGCTGGTTTCCTTTATTCAGGTAAATGCCATTATTTTAGCAATGTTTTAAATATATAATTTTTATAAAGAAAAACGATTACTTTTTATTTTCCAGAGATCAATATTCAGAGGATCAGTTACCATCACATCCATATTTAGAATTGATAGCTAATTCGGAACAAGTACTTAGTAATTATACTAGTCGCAGGTTACTAACTTATAAAAAAGTAAAAGATCCAAAGGTGTGTATGATTAAATATGTTGTGCAACTGATTAATAAAAATATTATAAAAATAATTTGTTTGAATTTCTATATCTTTCCTTCCAGGAATCAGACGAATTGATTTCTACGAGTATAGTCGATTTTCGGGAAAAATATTTTGCGTTACGTAACGAAAGCCGAAGGGAAAAACGAATGAAGAAAGCTGTAGAAAAAGCAAAGGAAAGACAGCTTTGGGAACAGAATAATAAAGAAAATACAAAAAGATGACTCTGTAATTATTTTATGTGTAACAAACATTTATTTTCCTCCAAATTTAGGAATATGGTTTTTGTTAAACTGTTACTTTTTATAATGACATAATTAAATAATTACACATAACACGTGCAGAATTGTACAATAAATTTGATAATAAGAAAAATTTTAAACTGATAATAAAAATATTTTTGAAAATTTTAAGTAATCACTAGAATAGTTATGGAATACTTTTCTTCTAATAACGTATTTTTGATACAAATTTTCCAAAAGAAGCAAACTTTTTAGTTGATTATCAAAATTGTTTAATTGGTAAATAATGTTTTGCTGTGTTTTGGACAGTAAATATTCGTCAATGTATTTATAAATTTACTTCACCCACTAAAAGATACTTACGTCAAAAGTTTTTAATTAAATAATAAATTATATATACGTATATAGATTGTAAGGAGTGAACATTTACATATGTTACAGTACTTAACATGTATATAGATATAAATTTGTATACTTAAACTTCGAGTTGCAATTGTCCTAGTAATCCTTCCAGTGCTTTAATATTTTCGTTTGAAACTTTTGATTCATATTGTTTTTCAATTTGATTAGCTGCCCACTCGCTTAATTTTATTGCATCTTTCTTTTTAGCAGAAGGACATTTAGGTGATGTAGCAATGTTATTTGTTGCCTGTACAGAAATAAATTGGCAATGATACTTTGATGCTGCAGAGTAATGTTTTATGAAAAGTTGTAATCCTTACCAATAATAAACCATACAAGGCTCTGATATTATTTGGATTCAATCTTGCAGCTTGACAAAAATATGCTTTTGCTAATTCCATGTTTTCAAATCCACCCTAAATACATGTAAATATTTCAGTGAAATTCAAACTTCAGATAGTAATTTCAATGAGATTACCTGAGAATATTTTATTTCCGCATATCTCTGATAAATTAGATGACTATGTGGATTATGCAGTATGAGTTCTTCCATACAGAATGCAGCCTTAGAGTATTCTTGTTCTTGTAAATACAAATCACATAATTCATGCCATGCTTCTTGATCGCTCATGAATCTATAGTAGGTGAAAGACATTATCCACTGTTAATACACCAGGTGATAATTTTAAGATATCAAAATTATATCTAGATACTTACTTCTTCAAATATTCTGTAAGTTCTTTAATAGCATCTGGTATTCGGCCTTTTGCTTTCAATATAGCTATACGTCTTTTTCTTGGTGCTGCATTGGTTTCATCTCTTTTTATGATAGAATCCAAAACTTCCAATGCTTCATCATACCTACAAATATGTTTTATGTGTGTACGTTCTCTCTTTTATACAATATAAACTGTATGCATATGTTTCAATAATTACATTTCTAATGCTTCCAGGTGCATAGCATGGTATTTGTGGACTCTCAAGCTGCTAGGAAATTCCCTTTTTAGTATTTTAATGCAATATTCTGCTAAAGAAGGTCGATAACAATCCAATGCAGCTATGCAGACTTGTTCCAAAACCAGATATTCTGCGTAAAAGTTATATGCAGAGAAAGCGTTACAAAAGATACTTGATGCGCAATAATTGGTAATATAAAATCGTATTATCATACTTTCATTGCCAAGTTGATCAATTTTTCCCATTAATTTAGACTCCCATAGATCTACTACATCTTTACTTCGTCGTTCGCTATCCTCTCTCCATGTTCTAAATAAGTCCCTTATTTCTGCGCGTAAAAAAGTTTGTTCAATAAATTTCACTTAAGGAATTAGAAACAACTAAAATATACTTTTAATTAGCTTACCTTTCCAAGATAGTTTATCATATTGCCCAGTCATTTTTTGTTAGATCTTGAAGAAAGTAATAAATATAAAACATTTGGACAGTAGATTTGTATATGTGTATGTCCATAGAATATATTTAACTGATATATATGTACAAAATAGTTGAAGTCATACAGTAATGACTTGTAATACAAGGTGAACATAAAAAGGTTAACCAAGTAACTATGTGTTGAAAGAATTGTTCATAAAAGAATTATTATATATTATACATTATTATACCATTAATTTGAACATAATACAGTTACATTTAATTTAAAAATTTGCTAACGTTATTACTTAATCTTTATTATAACCTAAATAACTGAAGAAACAGATATTAACGTACACACGTTAAATTAAAGTATACATGCAAAAAAACATTGAAATGAATTTAAAACTATTAAAAGAAACATATATTTATGAGTAAACATAATGGTTATTAATTATAATACGCTTTAAAATAACTTTGAGTGTAACATATAATTGTACGTACCAGACAATCTTAGGGCCTGAAATATTACAAGTATATGTGCTTGAAATTTATGGAAAAATAATTAAAAAATTTTAAATAAACTTATGTCAAATTATTGATTGAAATGAAGATACACGTAATCGCAATTAGTCTCGATTATGTAGATAGTTAGGTTACATAGACTGAAAGAAAACTGTTCTAACAGGGATCGGAAACTGTAGATAATTAATTATTCATTGATAAATCTCAAATATATCATTTTTCGAAGTTATAAGTAAGAAAATAAGCAAGAAATATGAAAAACAATATCTATTTCATAATGTGTTACCAAAATATAAACTTTCATTATTATTTTCATCATATTCAAAAAGTGATTAGCATATAGGTTGATGAGTTTGAGAATATTCAGAAAGTTATCTCGTAGTACATGTAATAAGTCCTAATAATGTTCAACAAATATGTTGTGCTGTGATTAATATTTTTCAGCTGTACATTTTTCTCTGTGAAATTTAAAGTGAGTTTTTTATATATTATTATTTAGTAGGCACGTTATTATACTTGTTTTTTTAACAGAGATCTAATGACGAATGTTATTTACATGTCTGGTAAGTGTGTCAGAAAAGTATTTTCAAATCTGTTAAAAATTGATTTTATCTTTACTGTTCTTTATGTATCGCGATTGCATTTT
This sequence comes from Xylocopa sonorina, assembly GCF_050948175.1. Classification (NCBI taxonomy): domain Eukaryota; kingdom Metazoa; phylum Arthropoda; class Insecta; order Hymenoptera; family Apidae; genus Xylocopa; species Xylocopa sonorina. The sequence goes on along the minus strand of NC_135197.1, from coordinate 4,442,048 downwards.
AATTCTTTTTCCTCACAGCTGATTTGGCAACATGTGTATACCTTTAAGTATACTATATTTTAATATATTATGATTCTAATTTACAAATGCGTGTCATGCATATACACACCAGCGTGAAACTTTCAACTGCGGTGATTATTTCCGAAGGGTATAATATATACAAGTAGAAGGAAAATAATTTCGTTTGAATGTATAAGAATAGCTCCCGGACTATAGAATTTAGATCGTTATCGGTTTAATTCTTATAGTTGTGTACTATAAAACATAGAACGTGTCAGAAACGCCTGGACGCCATGATGGTAGGTGGAACCTGTTATCGCTTGTCCACCGATCTCCTCCTTCCTAACGAATTTAATACCGGTGCAATAAGTTTTGCTCTATTGTAGGCATCCTTCAGACAGTTTTTAATTAAATAAAATGTTTCAGGACGGCATATGTGATACTGCCGACATTTTAAATAACATTCCCCCTAAGAAGGTAGATAAATTCATTTTTTTTTTTAATTTTCTTTTATTTTCGTTAAACGAAATTACGTTTAGTTGTAATCGAACTTTTCTGTATCCAACATTGTTATTCGTCATTCACGATTTTATAATTTTAACTGTAGAATTTATATTTACAGATAATACATGCCGACAATGTAGATCTTTCTGACAAGTCGTTACAAGTGGATATCTCAGATGCTCTTAGTGAAAAAGATAAAGTTAAATTTACCGTACATACAACAACTACATTACCCGAGTTTCAAAAGCCAGACAATTTAGTTGTAAGGCAACATGAGGAATTTGTATGGTTACACGATCGATTTGAAGAAAACGACGAATATGCTGGTTATATTGTATGTATATTTCCCATTTTATTCTCGTGTTTAACATTTAATCGTAATCTCCGATAATGGACAGGATAAATGTGTATCTCTAGATTCCTCCTTGTCCACCACGACCAGATTTCGATGCTTCTCGTGAAAAGTTGCAAAAACTTGGAGAGGGTGAGGGTAACATGACACGTGAGGAATTTAATAAGATGAAACAAGAATTGGAGGCGTAAGTTGTACAGAAACATTTAAATGCACTAAAGGTATTAATGAATGAAAAAACATATTGATATTTTTGCAGTGAATATTTAGCAACATTTAAAAAAACTGTCGCTATGCACGAAATGTTTTTAACTAGATTAGCACATCATCCAGTTTTCCGTAATGATCATAATTTAAGAGTGTTTTTGGAATACGATCAAGATCTTTGTGTGAGAGGTAAAAGTTTTATTAATTCGTTATAAAAAGTTCTCTATCTCTCTTTAGAATTGGTTATATTGTTTGTGTAATGAATAAGATGTAAGTGAATAATTGCTTGTTTATTTTTCAGGAAAAAATAAGATGGAAATGTTTGGTGGTTTAGTAAAATCATTTTCTACCACTACAGATGAATATTACTTATCAGCAACTGTGAAAGATGTAAATGACTTTTTCGATCAAGAAATGTCATTTTTGCACACTTATCATCATAATTTAAAAGAAGCAACGACTCGCGCAGATCGACAAACGGCTAAACATAAAGATGTAGCAGATTCCTATATTAAAATTTCTACAAATCTCTTGCAATTAGCTACAACTGATACCGGTAAATTGGAGAGATTTTTAACAAAAATCGCAGAAATGTTTGAGAAATTAAGGGTAAGGCTTGTGAATTTACCTTACTATGTTTATTTATTCATATTATTTATATTTGTAATGTTATAATGTAATAGAAAGTAGAGGGACGAGTAGCATCTGATGAAGATTTAAAATTATCAGACACTCTACGTTACTACATGAGGGATACGGCTGCTGCTAAACGGCTTTTGTTCAGAAGATTGAAAGCTTTACATGCATATGAATCTGCAAATCGTGCTCTCGAAAAAGCACGTGCTAAAAACAAGGATGTTCACGCTGTAAGTATATTCCTTCACATATGTTAATACTAAGCATAAAATTTAGAATGTAACAAATGATTACATGTACATGCCCTAACTATAATAGATGTAATATATGTACATATATACTATGCAATGTCCAATTGGTATCTAATTAAAAATTTAATTTTTCTTGCTCATCAAGGCAGTGGAAGTTGCTGAGGTGTGTTTTTCTCGACTTGTATGTTTGCCTGCTTGTTATAGTATATAATAATTTTATATGTCATTTTTGGTTAATAAACTTATCGGTCCTAATATTGAACATTTAAAATACTTTACTTGCATAGTGCTTAAATTATCTAGGGTTCTTAAAACTACATAGGAATATTACTATAACATAGTAGCTACTTGTAGCTTAGTAGCTACAAGTGGTTATTGAAGAAGAAACAATTGATTGATATTAATAAATATGTTTAAAATTGTTGTTTAATAAAACATGCATAAAGTACATGTGCATGAATTTTATTTTTTAAAAGAAATATCTAAAAATTAATGATAAAAGAAATAAGAAAAGCAACTAATGCCAAAAAATTATGAAAAATAGGAAGAGTGTTTTCATTTTATTTTTGTATAATATATATTTGATACAAAAGAAGTTTTCATATTGTAAGGAATATTGTTAGATATTAATAGTATTGTACATGTATGGAATTTAAAATTATTTTTCGTTTTGTTACTTTAGGCTGAACAAGCTCAAACAGAAGCCTGTGAAAAATTCGAACAGATGTCAGAGAAAGGAAAGGAAGGTGAGTAATAGTTTTAATTTGTTTCTAATTTATTTAATAAATAATTGTAATAAATTAAGTTATGCTTGGATTTGTATTGCAGAACTAATGGATTTTAAAACAAGGAGGGTAACTGCTTTTAGAAAAAACTTAGTTGAATTAGCAGAACTTGAAATAAAACATGCAAAAGTAAGTATGTTGTTATTTTTTAGCGTGCTTCTTATATAACTGGTCAGAAAAATTTTATTTTATTTTTCAGGCACATGCGGAATTGCTCAAGAAATGTTTAACGGTCTTGCGAGAAGAGTGATTCAGTTTTATAATTCTCGTTGCGAAGGTTACCGTGTAATCTACACAAAGATAACAATCTATTTAAAATTATAATAATGTAATGGTACTGTAAAATATATATTTTTTGTTATCTAGATTTATATTATCAGAAAAAAGAGAATCGTATTAACTGCAAAAGGACTCCATAAAATTGAAATTCGCGTTGTTTAATATTTTTAGCTTATACAAATTAAATGTATGTTGTAATTGTTTACGTTTAAAAAGCGGATGAGTTCTTTTAATATAATTTTTTAACGAAATACTTCTTATTTTCTCAATATATATAATAAAAATGTTGGCATTTAGCGAGTTCTTTTGTAGCTTTATATTAATGTATTGTAAACAAACAAGATTTTTTCAATTCTACATGTAAGTAAATATGTATAAGGCGTTTTTTAACATGTGCTACAGTCAGGAAATAAGAGATTCGTGATGTGAAAATGAAATAACTTAAAACTTCGTGTATATATATTTTTGAAAAAAGTAATTGCAAGAAATTGGAAATTGTATAAAACTAATTATTAAAGATAATAAAGAATGTGAATATCTAAGAAATACTAAAACGCTCATGTACATAAGAAATGTTGGAAAAGTAAAATACTGCAATGCAGTGTATCGCAATTATATTGATGTTAAATGTTTTAATTATATTATTAATCATTGAGAATATTAACTGTGGTAAAATATGAAGATATCAAGAATTGTATTTTTATTTAAAGAATCTTTTATTTCGACGATTTATCACATTTTATGAAACTTCCTATGTACAACGATTCCACGTATACAAAGGTAATGAACAAATCATCTGAAAAAAAGTACTTGAGTAATTCTGTTGCAATTAAAAGTTGGAAAATATGCAAACACAAGAAATTTGTAATGATACAAAAATATATATTATTTTATATCGTCTTCTTCCTCAATAAGTTCTATACAAATTACAAGATCATTATATATATATAGATTAGCATACGTATGTAAACTTTTAAGATTTTTACATATAGATTAGGACGTTGTATACTGTTAAATCAATTTACAATATTTTGTTTGTTCAATAAATTCCAATTATAAAATCACAAGTATAAAGGGACCTTAGGATTAGGTATATAATTATACACGATCTGATCCTGCGCATTTACTAAAATAGTTACTCCAGTCCCTCTCTTTTTCTTTGAATAAAAATAATTGAAAAGATTTTTATATTGCATAAACATAAATTCATAGAAATCAAGTTTCACGTTAACTTTTAAATCATCAAATAAAGTTTCTTTCAATACAATTCCTTTTTATATTGTTTCTTTCGAGGAAAATTTAGTAACGACTTATATTTAATGGACAATATATTTCATATATTGTATTTTTTATCGTAAGTCAAATATTCATAAGTCAATGATGTGTTTGAAAATTAAAGATTATATTTATACCACGTTTATTATATTGTATTTGTTATTACTAATATTTTTATTAATGGTAATTGTTAACAAACATGTATACAAATATTAAAGTAATACGTAAAATAAATAATTATTGATTCGATGAATCATTTATATCTCCCGCTTTAGAGGTAAGAGAGAGAAAGATGCTATAAAAAAGAGTGAGACAGATGATGGTGATCCTCCTGTAGAACCTCTGGCGCCATCTCTGTGAAAAGTGCTCAAACTGGTCGCACATAATTATCGACAGCGAAGTAAACTACTGAAGAACTACTAGCGCCATCTCTGCGGAGAGTACTGAAACTAATTCCCGACTAGTTCTAGCACTTCTCCGAGAGATGGCGCTAGTTCTTCAGTAGTTTACTTCGCTGTCGATAACGCTGTGCGACCAGTTTGAGCACTTTTCACAGAGATGGCGCCAGGGGTTCTTGAGGAGGGTGGGTAATATCTGTCTCACTTTGTCTTATAGCTTTCTTATATATATCCTTCTCTCTCTTACTTCTAAAGCGGGAAATATACAAGAAATTACAATAAAACTAGTAAGTTTAAATTGCAGTTTTCTGAAAAACTGATTATATCATTCGGAAGCTTAATGAAGAAAGAACTTTTTGTCAAATTTGCTGCCCTTCACGTTTAAAATAATTACTTAAATAGAAGATACAAGTTTTCATAATTTATAAGTCTTGCCTCCTGAGATAAGTTTAAATTTTTATTACTACATCTGTTTTCCAGTTTTAGGGTAGAATAGGGACTATTTTAATAGAAAATTTATTGCACTTTTAATATTGTTTGTAATTTTCTGGTAGGACTTACGGTTTGAAAGATGCAATCAATAATATGAATGGAACTGCTGTTTCTCTAAAAAATACAAAAATCCCAATTTTCTTTGCCATTTTTGCAAATTGGACCTAGGTTTATATGAACTTTTTTATTGCTTTTGAGTTGTGAATTACCCTGTATATAATACATAAAATAATTACATATAAATACCAAAATTGATTACAACAAACGTTTCTTCATTGATGTTGTGTAGTCTGTTTTATAACATTCAATAGTGCTTTTCTGTCAGCTTCATTTTCTATACCAATCTCAATTAAATCTTGGTTGGTGAGAGTCATAAACAAGTCAAAATCCACCTAAAATAAATTGTACAAGAGTAATAAAATTTAAGAAGTAATAAAATACAACATATTGAAGAGGAAAAATATTTACGTTAACAATACATATTAAAAAAAAGTAAATTATTAATTTTATTACTAGCTAAATTAATCAATATTATATTGCTTGAAATTTAAAATATAATTGTAATATATTTACTTCTTGTTCTAGAAATATGGCCGTGTGTTGACTTAGTCCAAAACTTTTCAACAAAACAAACAATTTCATTTCTTCTGAATTTAAAATCATTCCCTTTGGAGGTGTTTTATAACGTGGTGGTGTTGGAGTACTGTCTCCAAATACATTTTCGTCGTTTATATGTGAAGGTACATTTGGTGAACGTAATGGACTAAAGTCAGGCACGTATCCAATAGTAGTATTGAGGTTTTCTTCTTCTTCTTCTTCTTCTACACTTTGAATGTTTAAATCTGGTGGACGAATAGATTGCAATCTTTAAAAAGAAAAAGACACAGTTTTAGTAGATTTTAACGTAATGTTACTATTACTTTAAATTTTTATTTAATAATATTGCTAAAATACATATTCGACTAATTAGCATTTGATTTTCTCTATTTTCTGCAAAATAATGAGAACTGAATGTTCATCATTTCTCTCTCTGGCTCTTTAAACAATTTAATGTATTATATTATATTATTTACCTTTGCAAAGGTTGCTGAGCTGAACTATTCTGATTTTTTGGGTATGTGACAAGTTTTGTTTGATTTTGAATCACTCGTTTCTTTTCTGCATCATGTGTTATATTAAAGTCGATTTTATTAATGTTTTCATTTTGTGTAAAATATATATTTGGACTAGTAGGTAGTATTTCATTAAAAGCACAACTTAATGTTGGTGAAATTAAACTATGTTGGGCAGCATTTAGTTGGTTTGTGGTTAAGTCTAATGTACATGGTTTTAGGAAATTTTGAAAATTTGTCACGAAATTGTTGTTACAGTCGTCAATATTAGATTCTAACTTATCAGTTTCCACAAGAATATTATCTGAATTATCATTCCAATAATCTTCTATATCAAGATGTTTTGCTAAATTTTTTATTTCGGGTACTATCGATTGTTTTATCATAATATCAGTGTAGTCATCTATTAAAAAATTGATTACGAAAAAAAGCTAATACAAATGACTCATTATGCGTAATTATTTGTTAATCAACTTTGTACAAAACATAATGCCTTACTGTTCTTAGAAATATCAAATCCTAACTCTATTAAATGAAAAAATAAATTTTTATCATTTTTCATAGCAGCAATACAAAGCGGCGTAATATTATCATTCATAGAATTTAGTGATGCTGATGGACATGCTTTGTGTACAATTTCAAACATATCTTTATTTATTGCAGCTGCTAATCCAATTACCGACATACCTGCGAATGAACAGATATGAGAATTTTTAGTTCTGTAATTTTTCTATTCTTATTCAGAATTACTTCTCTTGTCGAACGTATGAAAATTTCCTAATACGTTTACCTAGATAAGTTGATTCATTTACGTTGGCATTTTTTCCTAGAAGATATTTCACCGTTTCGATGTGTCTGTTACGAATTGCTAACATCAACGGTGTCCAACCAAATTTATTTTTTTTATCGATTAATCGACAGGCATCTGGTTTTTGTAAAATTTCCTTTATAATATCAAGACAACCATTCGCTGCGCTAATATGTAACAAATTCTCGCCAAAGCTGTTTACGGTATTTAGCGAGTACTCTAAAAATCAGTAACGAAATGTAGAAATACGACGTTTAACGTAACGATCATATTAATACCTTTACTTCGTAGCGCTTTAATAACTTCTATTTGCACACTTTTGATGACGCTGCTATTTATTTGCAATGTATCACTACCTTCCTTAAACATTATTAATATGATTATACTCTCTCAAATCAATTAACGTCGACTGTATTAAAACATTGTACCTTTAATACCTTGTTCCATGATCGATCGAATTAAGCATTGCAAATGACCTACGGATAGTTTTTCTATTTCGTTTTATTTGTTTGTAAACTTGTACTAATTGAATTTAGTCTTCATCGAGGAACGAACGATTCAATCGTGTAGTGCGAAGAGTATTTCTAAATAATGCGTCAAGATCAAGCCTTTAACGTAGTTATGCTCGAAAATCGTGCTTACACCGTGAAGGAAAGCGTTCGATCTCGTTGCGCTTTTGATAATTTCCGCCAAAGCTCTCCCTCGAGTTCATTAGACGTGTCTTCCTCGATGGTAATGTGGTGGCAGCACAATCTCGTAAAATGTGACGTGCACGATAATTTCTGACAGTATTTGAATTTCATTTTTTAAATTGCACGTATATCCGGCCCGTAGGAGGCAATTATTTGGTAAAAGTACGGGCGCAGAGCCGTAACTCTTGTTCCTATAACGTGCTAACAACGAATTGAACGCAGTTTGTTGTAACACAACGTGCAATTTATAGCGATAAACTTTAACTCAACGTGAGTAGTCCTTTATTACATTGTGGCTGGATTCCCTTAATCCCTTTGTGTCTCGTATCAGAATAAGTACTCACTCGCTACTCAGTTAAGCCGCAGTCGTCTGGTTTTCTTTCATATTTCGATTCTTTTCCGTGGCGCAAGGTTTTGTTATATATAGGTTAACTTTCAGACGACGCCGTGATCATATTTTTAGGGGTGGGGGTACTAATTAAGAGAATGTGGACAGGGGAGACGAGTATACGTATCGTTACCGTTAGTGGTCAATTCTCTCGAATCCTTATTAACTTCGTTTCTACACGTTGCTGTATCACGTAATCGCGTGTACGTTTGATTCCTGTTACTTTCTTTGTCAAACACTATGATATGTTCAGTATCATAACAATATGGAGACACTGATTTGTTATTGCTGCATATAGTATAAAGATATTTTATAATATCCCGTGGGAGCTTTGTTTCATCTGTATATAATTTGTTGTTTAGAATGGGAAGCAGCGGCCAACTGTACAGCCTCTCCTGGGGAGAATTTAGTTCATCGTTGGCATCTGCTGTGCAGTTATTAAGAGGTCACGGAGATTTGGTCGATGTTACGCTAGCTGCTGGTGGACGCATTTTTCCTGCACATAAGATAGTCCTATGTGCAGCTAGTCCATTTTTATTAGATTTGCTAAAGGTTTTCATATTTCTTTTCCTAGTACATTTGAAAGGCTTGTGTGCGATAAAATTTGTTTTGAAAATCTTGCAGTCTGAGAAAACTATAGACTGATTTTATAGTTGAGAAAAATGTGCATTTATATCATATCATTTAGTATTATATTCGGCAGTATCTTTGAATGTTTCCTGGTATGCGATCTAGAATTTTGTAACGTTTCAATCGTTTCATATTTCCGTTTTCTATGAACAGAGCACACCATGCCAGCATCCGGTAGTTATGCTAGCTGGCATAGGAGCAGATGATTTGGAATCGTTATTGGAGTTTGTGTATCGTGGTGAAGTGAGTGTGGAACCTTCGCAACTACCTTCACTGCTTCAAGCTGCTCACTGCCTTTGCATTCATGGATTAACACCACCTACTATAATGACTGAAGTATGCAGTTTTTTACATTTCATTCTTATTTATACAGTATGTTATAATTGGGTAGAAGGTTACTTTGGATGTAAAGCATTGAGAGTAACTTTTTATTCCTGTACTACCCGTTTTAAAACTCATTCAAAAATCTTAATTAATTGTTTTACTTATTTAGAATGGGGAGGAGGTACCCATGTCAGCAATACCAACAGCAAACGAAGCTATATCGAAAGAAACAATTAGCCCGTATTTTCCCCTTAAACGAAGAAAGAAAAGGAGAAAATCTTCCTCGTCCTCAGGGAAATGGCCTCGCAATGCTAGCACTGCTGATAATGAAAATAGGCCTGCAGATGGAAGTGATAATAGTCGGTCAGCTAATTATGATCATAAAGATGAAGATAATACAGAACACGGTGATGATACAGGTAAGAGATATTCAGTAGTACGCATAGCAATACATTTTATAATCATTGTACTTGTTAAACTTGTCGAAAATACATATTTAAATCTTAATTTTGCATTTAAATATTTATTTTATTAATAAGAAATATTATTCTATTATTACTTGATCTAGATTTAATCTGGATTTTCAGTTTGTTTATTTATTTTTATATTGCACATTAAACTGAGTTGATCATTACATTGTTACATATATTTAATGATCAGTTTGGTAAGCAAAATGTAAACAACAATGGATACGCGATACCACTTGTGTTCTGTGTCCGCTATATATTATTTTCGTCACTTAACAATGTGTTCTTGGAGTATGATCCATAAATGTTTAAAGTATCTTCCAAGTTTTTGCATATTTAGAACGGACACAAGCACAACCATCAATCGGGTTGAACTGCGTCTATAATCGATCGTATCGTACTGTTACTCATCAATTCAGAGATTTCAGATGCGTAAAACAAATCAGTTCAGCCCTGCATGGTAATATTGTGTTTGTGTCTGTTAGCAGCGAACGATCGGTTGGAATATTCGAATCACCGGAGTTGTCACTCGCCACGTGCTCAAGAAGCGCAGCCGGTATCTACGGAAAATTCCCAAGCAACGCCGCATCAGGATCAAATATCGGACAATGAAACGCATCTTCACACTTTAATGCCAATGCAGCCATACTCTCCGCTACATATACCGCAATTCCCCGGTCCTCTAAACATGGGTTTCCCTCCTGGTATACCGCTACCGTTAGTCAGTCAGGGTACAACCGCTGGAACGGCCTCCTGTGGACTTACTGGCAATATGAACTTGTCGAAAATACGCGGCGCATCCGACTGTCCGGGCGTTTGTCCACTCTGCGGCGCGACGTTACGACAGGCGAGAAATTTACGTAGACACCTGTTATCATCTTGCAAATATCGATTTTCTAGTAATCCGGTTCAGAGTTCCCCAGCAGACGCTATGATGCTAGACATAAAGCCCGAGGTCGAGTTGTCCACTTACAGTGAACAGTCTTTGACATACGGAACTGACAGTGGTAGTAGTACCTGTGAGCAAATTATTTGTAAGCCCAGTCCGCTTCCCTCGCCAACGTCGCACGGGTCGAACGTTGTTTCGTCCCAGAGCAACGTACCGTCGCCTACTATCGCTAGATGAATGTATAGGAAAAGATTGAATAAATGGGCTCGACGCGAACAGAATCGTTCGATTCTGTTATTGTGATTCAGAGATTACTTTGTTTTGTATCTGCTGATTCATTGTACGTTACAAATTTAAACTAGCGACGAATTTTTTTTATTGTTTTTTTTATTCATCGTTTCAGCGTACTTATAAAAATTTATGTTAATACTACTTGTTTGTGTTGTTTAAGGGAAACATGGACTGACATTGTATTGTAAAGTTTGTCAGGATGTATTGATTGTTACATCTCATTTGTATAGTTTATCTCATACTACTATTTTGATTCGGCAATCGAGTTTCTTCTTTATCGATTCAGGTCGAAGTTAATTTGAGAGAAATTTAGAAATGTTTAAAATTCATTTGAAGAGTTACAGAACTCTTCCTTATTAGTAAGTTAAGAGCAGTATCTTTAGGGTTAAAAGGGATAGCAGTCGGATGACAAAAATTAGGTATAGCGCGAGTGGTGGTAAGAGTATCGCAAAATGTGAATTTTCGATAACTTTCAAACGTTCACTTATTCAATAACTATGTATGATCAGTTTTATATAAACTTATTGAATTATAAATTTATCCTCGTAGCCTATTTTTTCTCAGTTTCTTCTTTTCTTCTTTTTGCCAATAAAATATCGGATTAGTATTTTAACATCACATGTACGCGTAAGTAGAATTTGGAATTCTGTCGATTATACATATATATATGTATACATGCTTTAAGAATGTGACATTAATGACAATATTAAAGTGTAAATACGAACCGAATTGTTTCTTTTTACGAGCATACAAAAAAATTTTCGTATCTTGTCATTACTGTCGCGAAAGGAGGTATCGTTAATTGGCGGACTTATTCATTTTTACGATTTTAGCTATTGGCATGCATTTCATTTAGAATATCAATAAATTTGTAGGTGTAAAAATCGACGTCCTCTGAATTATGTTAACGGTATACCTAACTAACAAATAAGTAATAAAGTCGCTCAACGTGGTAGAAATGGTTTACTTTATTATAGAATTTATACTTTTAAATAAAAAGTCTCCATATAGGCCATAGCTCTTCGAGTTGCTTTTGCATATATTCTTCGTACGTCATCTATTTTGTACGTAATCATTTTTATTTATAATTATTAATTAACATTTATGGAATCGCAATTCGATTTTATGCCTATCACAGATCTAGATACAAGTTGGTGGAAGGTGTTTTAGACATTATTCTAAGCTACTCCTCTCCCTTTCAAATTTTGAATATACCATTATATACAAACTGTAATAAAAACAATTTTTCGAAAGTTTCTACTCCTCGCCAATATCTTAACTTTTTTCTTCAAATAAAATGCACTCTCTGCAAATCTTTGACTACCACCAGTACAACACAGAACGTTATTTCAGAATAGTTTAAGCATAGTTCCGCCAAGTATGCATCTAGGTCCGCGCTAAGCATTATCGTTTTAGCGACAAGAGAATCAGAACGATAAATATGTAGAATGTCCGTTCAGGGCGGAAGTTCGCCCGATTACACCCTCGTAATCATTCTTCCTCGACGTGTCTTTGGATGTGTACAGACTTGATGGAATTACTTCTAGGAGACGGATTGTCGAAAACACGGGGCATGTCCGATCAGCCAACGTCTTGTCCACTTTGCGGAGCGATTTTGCGACAGTCGCGAAATTTGAGGAGGCATTTAGAGCTTCTACATTTCGGGGCTGGTAGCAATAATAAATGCGGTCTCCACGCGAGACACCGGAGAACCGATAGGAGTAGCGATCTCGTACGATCTACGCTGGCATCGATTTGTTCGCCGCATATGACCAGAACCGATTACTCAAGAGCCGTAGAGGGCACGGATCTGTCGACGTTAACGTCTTTGTCCATTGCCTCAACGGTCAGTCCCGGTGCATCAAGTGTCGGCCTCGCAGGTGAATGCTTTGCAGCCTCAGCTAGAAAGGACGAGGATCGATCGATACAATTGTACTTCCGAAAGTTGATCGATGATGAGTAATCGAAATTATATGTACGCGTGTACGTATTATAATTTATGTTTTAATCAGAGTACTGAATGTATGTGCAATTAAGCAAAGGTATAGTTTGGCGTTTTATATTGAAGGAAAGAAAGAAGTATTATTGTATCGATCTTCCTGTGGTATTAAATTTTCTGTAACTGTAGGATGTTTATTTACTATTAATTTACTGTATCAGTTATGTGTATAGCGAGAACTAATTAGGGATTACAATGAAGCATTTGTACATTTTAATTTATTTCTCACTAAGTCTCACGAAATTGTAAGTTAGTTTTTAGTTACTGTATTGCGAATGTAATTCGACAAGCAGAAAAAAGTACAAGCGTTTATGTTAAACAAATTATTAATCATATATTTTTTTTTATTTCTTTTGTAGCGTTACATTTTCATTTCGAGTGTTATACAACGGTCAGCTATTCAATTGATTTTGCGTTAATTTCTTTCAATAACGATTAAAAGAATAGTAAAGTTCGATCGATATGTTCGAAAGACCGTCAGTAAAGAAGTACGCAGGTAAAGCGAGAAGAACTTTCACAAGTTTTTATAGTTTGTTCTTGTAACTTTGTAAACAGGAAGTTTAATAGGACTAGGTGCACTGGGAGTCGGTGATCAAAGTGCAAGCTCAGCCCTGGTCACCGCGTCAAGCTCGAGCACAGCTTCTATCACCTCTGCCAACAACGGGGTCTACTCGTCGGACGGTAGTGCCAGTATGCTAAATTGTTTGTTACCGTCACTATCATCTTTGCCTTCTCTGTCCTCTCCGCACGACGTGTTTCGACACGGAGAAATGTTGCGAGCTGGTATCGCATACCATGACTCATCGAGGCAGCACATCAAGCAATCACAGCGCACGGACGACGCATAATTTGTTTCAGTGAATTAATCCATCATTTCATTTCCTTAATTAATTGTTGAAATTGAAGACTGTATTATTATAAAGAACGATCGTCTTCTATCACGTCGTATAGTATTTAACAACTGGAATATTCGGAGGACGAGTTAACGTGCTTTCAAACTGTATATTTTGATACGTGCATGTATAATTTATGAACTGTTTTCTGATTTAAAAAGGTGCAGATAGTTGAAGGTATCGCTAAAAAACGAGATTGAGCTGTAATCAGCGACTCTGGCTTTACTGGTCTTACTACTGTGTGCCGCGGCTGTTTAATGCGGCACAGTTCTACTTAAACAAGTAGATCAGCTGTTACTAGTCCACCGCTTCGTCGCGCGTTCTTTTAATGAAATCAGTAGAATCAGACGCACTCCTCTCGCGTGGACAGACTTCCGTGTTTGCTATCCGGGGACAGTAGAGTTGCATGATACGAAAGTTGGAAGCTTATCCTTTCTAGATTCTTGTGACGAATGTCATTTATTTGCCAGAATTAATTATATCCGTCCACTTTGAAATAAATGTAATCCTTCGTTTGTTTAAATATGTAATATGATACTTGTCATCCATTTACATGTATCACTGAATAATCTCTGAACCAAGGATAATACACGTAAAGCGTTTTAAGTAAACGGTGAATGAATTAAGAATTGCGAATAACTTTTACGACGGAGAGGATTATATTAAAATATGAAAAATGCATCGAACGTAAAAATAAAGGCTATAAGTGTAAAAAATGATTTTCTTCTATCCTTGTTGGATATTTCGTTGAAAGTTGATGCGAGACAAGTAGACACGATTTTATTAAAGAATTCTTTATTAATATTTACATTCATATTGAAATTTCAAATATAAATATAACAGGTTTATTCAATAATTATTTACCTATATCAAAATATTTTATCTAAAATTGAAAACCGATACAAATCTGCATAAAACTAGTATGACACTTCACAATATTTCATTTATCTTTCGAGTGTACAACCAACAGGTATAATTTTACAAACAGAAGCGTATCGACAATTTAAATATTTGATGTACGACGTATAGAAATAAAAAAAAATCAAATTGTGTGCCGTCAGATTCTCATGCAATACCTCGATCTCAGAATAAACGTATATGAACGAATTTCTATTCGATTAACTTCGCCTATTTGGCTACATTATTATCTTAAATTAATAATTGCGAATATTTGTGGTAACTAAGATGAATGTTCCTATAATTTTATGTTAACGTTAGCGAAATACAGTGCCTGCTCTGGGTGTTAATTATAACGACACCTGCCTGCGGTACATCGTGCGATTTAAGTACTAATGCTAATACTGGCAACGTTCGTTCAACAATAATAAATACGAGGATTTTGTATGTTAAATTATTAAACGAGATCCTCAGAACTCAAAAAAACCATTAAACCCACCTTCCATGAACTTATATTATTGAATTAAATTGACGGAGAGAAATGTTACGAATAAAATGTTGCGTGACATGAATTAACATCGCAGAAATCGAGCGATTAATTTTCACAGAGTTGATCGGGCTGGCTTTCGAGAGGCTTCAATAACAAAATTACAAAATAAAAATTATCCATTGTATAGACACGTATAAAAATATATTATACACTTTCAAAATAAAATTTATTCAGGAACGACGCCTTATGGAATGGAATTCCGATTTGCGCAAACGAACAAAGTCTCGTGCGATCGTTGGGATTGCTCGATCTCGAACGTTACGGAACGACTTATTTTGTAGAAGCGACTTGTATGTAAATTTGTATGCAAATCCATCCTGCGACTATACGTTCACGTGGATCAACAATGGCAGTGAAATGCTTTTAACGTGCTCGTGTATTACAAACAAATATCTAACTGCGTCTCCTCTTTATGTAACAAGGTATAATCACGAAAAAACCTCCGTTCATGCTTCCTCTCTTTTCTTTTCATTTAGTTCTACCGACACTATCGAAGCGACTCGTATCATTCAGACGATGAGATTCATTTCCTCCGAATGATGATCCGTACGCCCTATAACGAATGGCCAATTCCTTCTGGAAATCCTCTCCAATTCTCCTTGCAGGAGATTCAAAAGGTCGTCCAGATATCGCAGCTCGTGAACGTCCTGTCGCAGCTTGGCCGTGCTGGACGAGATATCGGCCATTTTCTGTTCATCACACTGGAAAATTAAAAGACAAGAATGTTCTGTGGATGAATTTAGCGTAGAAAATTGCTGGATTCAATATTCTCAAATTCGAAGGTAAAGATGTATAATATATTTGTACTATTACAAGCATTTTAAAAGTTCAAACTCTTTCTTTTCTATTTTTCAGATGACTTCGTCTGCGGCAAAACTTTTAGCTTAAACGGCGTAACTTTAAAAATTAGTACCTGGAAACTTTTGCGGAGATCAGATATGTCTCTATAAATATCCTTGCTGTTGGCTTGGAGTTTTTGTACTTTGTTACGTAGATGCTTGACTAAGTATTCTGGCTTTTCCAGGTCTCCGGGCACGTTCGAGTCGGTTTCGATAGCCAGGGCCAGCCTGGTCAGTTGATCATGCGATGACGTACTGTCACAAAAACGATCCTCTTCGAGAAGAATCGCTGCTTTCTCAGGATTCGTGTCGAGCACCCCGAGTATCGATACCACCTCGTTGATGTCGGGACATCGTTCCTATGAAACAAAACATAACATTGGAGTAACAAAAAATTATCTCATTTTTATTAATGCCAGCTAAACGAGTTAAACCAGAAAATTAAAAAAAAAAACAAAGCGACAGAAAGAGAAACACTTGTTTTCTTCATAGATTCGCTTTTAACGTTTACTCAAAGCTTTCACTACATTCGTACACATTTGTTCACCAATCGTTTAATCAAATTTTAACGAAGTTTCACCAGGACACTTTGATTCACCAATTTGACATCACTATTTGGTCGATTCAACCAGCTTGACACGAAATCTGAACCTCTCGTCTGCTATGTATACTGATAATTAAAAGAATCGAAACCTGTGTGGTGTTTAGCTTGTAATTGGTGGTCGCCAGTTCGTCGCAGAGGCAGAGAGGAGCGTTTTGCTGGTCGCTGTGCGTGTCCGAGCTCCAGTCATTACTCTGGATACCGGAAGTGTCCTCTAACGAGGAGCTGCGTGTCCCCATTTTCTCGCAGTCCTCCCATGCGACGTTCAACCTTTCGTAACTGGATCTCTTGCCGATCAAGTCAGGCGTTCGCGAGCCGTTCGGTTTATCACGATCGCATGCGTTCAGAGTGTCGCCGCTTGCCGGCACGTTTTCGTCGCTTCTCGGCGCATCGTCGTCGTGGCAGACCCGTCTCGAATTTTTCCAGTGATACGAACCGACCATTGGCTCCGCTATCTCCTTCGATCTAGGCTCCAGCAGGACTTTCAGCTCCGTTACATCTGATGAAAGGTACAATGATCATTCTGTTATAAGGAATTCTCAATTCGATTCACTCTAAGAGAATCTAACTAATTTTATATAATCCTTCGCTTCATCGTTATTTCTATCCGCGTCTATTCTAAGATAAATATTATTAAATTTAGATGGTGTAAGAAATGCACAGCCGAATTACTGTTTTCATTAATCATGTCTACCATAGACAAATCTCGTCTAAGTATTGAAAAATTTAACGCTCAAGCTTTGTTAATTACACGAATGCAGTTATAATCAATAGAAATCTTGAACCGCATCGAAGTAATTCGAAGGTCTAATCGGAAGTGCACGCGTGCCATCACGACATGCGATTCCTGCGTATCGCGGAGCATCGCAGGGCAAGTTTAACACGCACAGAAACGAAAGTACGTTTAATGAGCATGAGGCGAGTCGATTTCACATATCGGTAGACCGCGGAACTTTACTAGGTCAGACACAATGGCCGGGTTAGATTCAAGTTAGCTGACAGACAGCCTCGCGCGGAGACAAGTTTGCGATCCGCGTATTGCAGGTTCCGCGTGTGTCGAAATGCCATACACACACACACAAGGCCAATCTCTTTTCGTCTTCTCGAACGACCGACTACCCACCAACTTGCTTCGAGTCGATAAGATAGTTCAATCGCCGCCGGCAGTTAAGGGTCTTCGCCGAGTCTTCGTTTTCTGGCACGAGCTTCGCCTGAGAGATGGATAAGTACCGTGGTGATGGGGCTAATATTCGGTACTCCTGAGACCTGACCAGCCTTTCCGGTGTGTAACAGACGCCATGCGATGCGTGCGACTTCGGTTTCAGATCGTTCGCGTATCTCTTCGTGCCTTCCGCTGGAAACGGCGTCAGTTCCTGTAATTTCAACCATCTCTGAAATCTCTGATTAGTGTTTCTTCTTTCATCGCAGAAAATTAAATCGTAACTTTGGTCTTTCTATTTGGTAAGAGAGTTTAAAGTCACAGAACCTTTTGAGAGACAATTTGGATCTGCTTACCGATTCCTTTCTAAGTGCATCTTGTTCTATGAGGTTCACGTCCAAATCCTCGTGAATTAAAGATGTCAGCTCTATTTTCTCGCCGTTATCGTTCGATTCCTGTTTGAATTCCTGTGCGAGGAAGTAGTTCTCGCTGTCATCCGAGTCGATGCAGGAGAGCATCGATTCGGACGACTCTAAAGACTGGCAGTCTTTGCTCCGAGCGGATCTTGACGTCTTTAAATCGTCCTCATCGTTTAACCACCATCCGAACTCATCTTGCTTCAGTAATCCGCTGAACTTTGCCGCGTCGCTGTTGTTTCTCCCTTTCAGGCAGAACATCGTGGACAAATTTGACGACGCCACTTTTCTCCACTGATTTTCGAATTCCGTCGAAGTGCGACGGGTTAAATTAAATCTGAAATGAAAGAAATAGGAATGAAAGTCGACTGGGAATTTTTCGATTGCACTTTCAGCGAGATCTGACACAGTTGAACGTAGTTTCAACTTAGTTTTCATAAAATAAGTTGCAAACGAAACGCGACACTTTTTCAAATATTATTTCTCTTTTGAAGGATCAGAAATGATGTTTCACGACGCTGATCATACAGAATTGCATCAAAACGATTCCGTTTCCATTTCACGTTCCCTGCCCTCGACATTACCCAGGAATTACTGTGCGTTCATCTGTAACGCGGTGCCATTGTCACACGATTATATTATTTACATATCGTTAAAGACCCCCATTCAACTTTTCACTCTCAACAACTACTCGCTCGACTCTCTCCGAACGCGAAATTTACGCTTCGTTGTAATTTTTACCAAAGCCCTCGACGCGCTTCACGGATTTCTACTAATAATTTCGATTCACCATTTCTATAGTGTTAATTTATGCGACTTTCACGTGACGAATCACGGTACAAACTCCTCCGGTTAATTTCCATTTGTCATTTCGACGTGTGTCGTGCAACCTAACCGGATACGTGACCGAGTAAAATGCCACTTTAGAGCCAAACTAAATCGAGTCTGTTTTTAGCTGTTACGATCTTCGCGTCGCTAAAACCATTACCCATTGAGCGAAAGAAATTAATGGACTCTAAATTAAAAGCCGGAGAATCGATGCAATGACCGCTACCATTATCTAAAGCGTAACGAACTCTGCACTTTGCCTCTTCTGTCGTTAATAATCCACGTGCGCAATAAATGAACGAAATAAAATTAAGAGATACGTTCGTCACACGTGTTACGCGCAGATCCAACCGAAAATAAATACAAACGAATTATCTCTTACAAATCTATTACAAAGTACAATGCCGAGAAAAAAACTTCCGGTACGACTGGAATATTCAGCGCGCTATCATTCACGCATTTTACATTGTTCGCCTTTCTATTTTAATCGGAAAGGAATGCCTGATACCAGACACTTTATCAATTATACCACAACAACGATTCCGCAGCTATTAAAGCCTCCAGAGGAATAACGTAATAAATCCCTCGAATAAAAAAAGAATAGAAAATCACGAACGTACGAATTATAAAAATAATCGATCGTTTACAGAAAAATCGTGCGATCGCCGATCCACGATACGGTATCCGGGTCACTCTACCTCCAAGGCATGTGCACATACACACACCCACACACACACACACATACACAAAGGAAAAGAAACAACCGTCCTTTCCTCACCATTTCGAACGTTATTTCACCGATAAACCGTGCGCGACACTGGCACCGGACCGGGAAAAATAATAAAGCCACGAGTCGGAAACAAGAGGGTCGCGTATCTCGGGCGAAGGGTGCACGAGGGAATCCAGCAGCGGTTAAGCTATTATACGTACACTTGCTCGGCTTCTGTACGGGCAATGGGGACGTGACGAAGGCTTGTCGTGTATCCGAGAGCGTTTAAAACCAACGATAATCGACCGATCGACGAACGCGGTACGCGTGGATCCGCGTCGAATCGACGTCCGTCGTTCCTCAGCAGTTCCTCCGCTATCGAGGACGCGGAGCTTGGTTCCGGTCCGTGGCGCGAGAATAAGGGTCGTTTCGCGACTCTTCTTCCCTCGCGTGACACGACGCGTCAGTTTGGAGGCGTTACGAAGCGCCGTTGCACTTCAACTGTCTCTGCGAGCCGATTTCCTTGACCACCAGTCGCCATGGGGACGCTAATTTAATAACCGGACGCCACGGCTCCTTTCCGGCGCGTACGTTTCATCGTCGGCTCGTTCAGTGCCGTTCTAGAGCGACCTGCTGTCGATTACCGTCGCGTGCCCTTTGAATTTCGCTGAATTTCGCTGGTCCCGGGATTGATTCGCCGAGGACGGTGATTAGATTCGTCGTAGAAGCGGACAGCACGGCGAGGATGAGATTTGTACACGTGTCGCGGTTAGTTTGCATTTGTGTGGACTCTTGGATGGATCGTTGTGCGGTGAATCTGTGGCAGCGGTGAATGGGAAGTATGTACGCGTGTGTTTCGAAGAACAGTCGAGAGACTAATTATCTTGTGGCAATTTGTGGCTATTTAACGTGAGAGTTTTAATTAAAGTCTAAATTGGGAAAGTGTTCGTTGCTCGAAAGTAGTTTTTTGGTACACCATTATCTGTTATTGGGTATACGTTATCTTTAGGTCAAGTAGTCACGAAATTTGGAGTTGCTTGAGAAAGATCTTGTTTATTTCATATTAACAATCGTGCAATAAGGACAGATACCCAAAAACGAAACAGATATTTCTTACGTATAACACACGGATTAATTCTCACCTAGATTTCTCCATTATTTCCTTCGACAAGTATTAAATATGGGTTAGAACGTCGTCCGATGTGTCGAAGCACTGTTTCCAAACACAACTATACGATTAGTTTCGCTTCACGCCGCTGACACTCGCTTATCACTGTCGACTTTATTCAGATTACACGTTGGCGTGTTACATTAAGTTACTCGCGCAAATATGCGCGTAATGTTATTTCGTTACGACGAGAGAGAAATGGACGCAATTAGATCGAGGAACAGAGTTACGATCACCTCGACGAAATTTCATCGTCTTCGGGACGAAATACGCGTGCAAACACTAAATCTCGTTCAGCTCCGCGACCGAGCACGCACTGACCCGTGCCACATTTTTCCCCCCGGTTATAACACGGTTCGCCTAGTGATGAATGCCTCTGTTTGTTTTCGATATGGCCTAAATAAATATTGCGATAGCCGGCAATCAATTCTTACTGATGCACCCGGTGACGTATTTGCGGGATCGCGTTCTCTCTCGATAACCCGATGACCCACGACACTCACGGTATTTGCTATACATATTTCTTGCGAACAAATGAACGAAACCAGTGGTAATTCGAATCTGGCAGATACCAGAGCAAACAGAGGCTATCCTTATCGGAGGAATTGTTTTGTAAACACCCGAAATCTATCGTATTCGCGTCGGTTTCGAATATTTTTGAATGCGGTGCTTCTGATGGTGGTGAACGATAAGACCGTCTATCGAATGGGATGAATAATTTTGGGACAAGAGTTTGAGAAGTTTCGATGGTTCGGATAAGGTACAAATGTTAAAATTATCTTCGTAATGATCGAGATATACTCACGTTATGACAGTTCTGTGTGAATCTCATAGTCTTGTAAATACAAATAAAGAAATGAGTCATAATTGGGGGACCGTTTTAGTCTTCAAGTATTACGAAAGGGTATTACGTTTTGCATATTTTATATATTTTTTCATGTTATGCGCATTCTGTGTACTGTTCTGCATATTTAAATTTTTCATGAATTCATAAGTAGGTACTCGCAGTGCGGTAACGTGTTATGGCACGATTATGCATTGTATCATTTTACTTAAGACGTAATTGCGTTTAATTACTGTTCAATTTTATTACTTGTAGCACTCTCCAATGGATTGGATATTTTAATAGTATAGTTAGAAGAAATATCGTGTACTAGTACATGTAATTATTTGTGAAGAAGATAATTCACTTCTCTTAACATAAATGTTGTAGTATAATATTACTTTCGAAAATAGATCCAACGGAAGTGAATTGATCAAGTCATCCAAGTTTGTAGATAATGTTTGCATGTTGTATCAAATTACAATGTCATTAAATCGTTGATATTACACTTTGAATTTTCAATTATTGTAATGAATATACACCAGATGCTCAAAGAACAATAGTTGATACTAATATAGTGAAAGAAGGTTTGAATATAATTTCACGCGACAGTCAAAAAGCAATTTCAGGTTTATTATTATTATCATCAAAACAATTAGATTTCGTATTCATCGTTGCCATTCATTAATTCACATTTGAATTAATTTCTCATTAATCGTTCCACAAATAAATGGTTAAGTTTTAAATAAACTGCATTCGGATATTAAACCGCCATGTTATTTTTAGCATTTAAACCAACAACGAATGGAATTTGTTAATAACGCTTGCACGAAATATTTGCACAGATCTTGATGCGCTATAACTTCGTTTCATATTTTTGGACGAAAATAACATTTTTTCCCAGCGTGCGTTATTTTTGCCGGCGTGATTATATTGGTCGCAATCGAATAGTGCAAAATTGTGATGCGTGGTCAATTATTAGAGGTGAATAAATCACGTGTCGATCGTATCGCGAATGTTATGAGGTACATTTAATGAAACGACAGGTTGTAAAATTTTCAGGTGACACGAAATTTTGTAACAAAATGCAACCGATTAAAGGTATTTATGATAAGTACTGTCGTGAACACTGCTTTAGCTGTACGAGTTTCATCGCACTTAATCTTTTTCTATCGTACTCAAATCTTTCATTCATTTCTATTTTATTCACAGCTAGTTAAAGACGAGCTAATTAATTATTCTGATAATGCCATTTAACTGTCATCAGTCGCACATTCTGTCACTACATGTATATCGCATGCTCGCTCTATTCGTTACCACGCAAGAACAATTTTATTTCACGAACATTGTCCTAAATCGCCGCGTCGTATTAAAATACACTCTTTTCTCTTCGAAATGGAGAACGAATTAGTCAAATGCACGTTTCCGTGTCGCAGATAAGTCGAAAAGTCACTGAAATACGGCGGTGGAACATGGTAGACGCAAAAGCCGCGCCATTGCGCGAAATGGATGAACTGCAAGTGATAACGCGGCTGAGGCAGATTGTCTTTCTGATTTTGCTATTTTCTATTAGTCAGCCTGTGGTCTAGGGGTACGATTCTCCACCGTAGATTCAACATATCGATAGAAGTGGGTATTCGAGACTACATGCTGATTTTCATTTTTTCAGGAGGATTTTTTCGGTCAAAGGTTGACCTGTTTCGGTGGCGGTGCCGCTCCGCTAAAAAGTTGAATTTTAATTCGCTTTTTAATAGGAATATTCATGAGCGTGACGTCAAGGGGCCTTGATCAGGTGTAAAAATGAAGTACATCAGCGATAACGTTATCGATACGGTCACTGCAATCAGATATAACGGGTGATTTCATGAGATTTCTGCGAGCGATTACTTCCTCTTTCATATTAGTCACCGTGTAGGAAATGGTGCGTTTCGGTCTGCTTAAGTGCACTAATTAGACACTATTTAAATATATTAATTTGACAGTAGACAAAAGTTGGAACGAAACTTAATAAAGTGTACAAAAGTGAACGTAATTAGGTTGAGGATTGATTGAAAAATTAATGCCTTTAGTGATCGTAACCGTATTAAAATTTTTGCCTTTCCTTTGACTATTATTCGACGAATTTATTTTGCACGTTACGTATATTTTATTTTCACGATCATCTTATAAATAAATGACCTTCATATTGAACGATGATTGGCTGACCTTGTCTTGTCGATGATCCGAATGATTATCTGTTAAACGATAACTCGAATTAAAGCTATCGGGATTCATGCACAGCCGCGTGATCGCGAGATTGCATTTCGCGGTTCGCAATAATAAACGCCATGTGTTATTGTTTGGTGCAACCTGAAATTTAATAGCAGGATGTAATTACTTATGTAAGGGAATCATTGTCATCTGAATCATCTTTGCCAAGAAGATCATAATACCGATGCTAGTTTTCCTCTCGATTTATTAAATTGATTTGTCTGAATTGAAGAAAAAGAAAGTTTCGACTCTTACAAAAAAATTGCAACATACAAATATAGTGTATTTTCTAGAAAAATAATGTAAAAGGTGTTCAGAAGAGTTTGAACAGATATTAACAAAGTTCTATAATATTTATACGAATCGTACGTTATAGTAATACGTGCTTCTGAATACTCTAGTGAGTTTTAACTTATTGAACTTAAAGTTTGGAAGTGTGAAAAAACTACAAGAAAGTTTTCGAATAACCGTTTCCAGGTTTCTTACTTTATGAAAATATTCCCTTTGCAACAGACTGCACGAATTGCTGCCTTTTTGCAGGGGCCATGAATTCCAATTAATGATATTCCACTTTATATGGGGGTGGACCGCACTTTTTTTAACATTTTATCTGTTTTCTCGCTACTTTATGCGAGTAGCTAAACTTTCTTCGCAAAATTGTATAAAACAAGAACAGAATGTGGTTTTAATGAAAGTTATGTTGCTTCCATGCTTCCTTATCATGTGCGTATTAAAGTGATCAGAAGTTCTTAATATTTCTCCTTTCATTTTGCGAATTTTCGTAGTTCCAACCACTGTAAAAAATTGCTAACAACACGTATGATATTTCTTCAAGTGGTTTAATCAAACGAAAGTATGAAATGAATCGAAAAAATCGTGAAGACTATGACAGAATTAGAAACAGATTGTGCTTATTCATTCTATTTGGTCGATTTTATATTATTTAAATTTATGCAAAGTGTGGGTGCAGCATTGATTAACGCACAAAAATTAAATGAATCGCAAGATATCATCCAGCGCATCGTGAGTTCGCTGTAACAATTTTCAAGCGGCGTTAAAGAAGAAAACTAGGCTAAGTGTACTACGAAGAATATTTTAATGCGAACTGCGAATAGTAACGAACTAAGGTTTCGTAATTAAAATAATTTAAGGCTTAATTATGTATTCATAATACTTGTATGTGGACTATTCATGCTCATTAGTACTGGATATTTCTGTTTCATACACGTTATATGCAAGTTTTGTGTGCGATAAGAGATATTTTTAATTTTTATAAAATACGCGATATGCGACGACTGGAAATTTATTTTATATGTTTGCATTAGAAATTCAATGATCCTTATCATACATTTAGAGGAATGAATTGAATAAGATTAATACATCACTGGATTCAATGTTAAATTAATGCAATTAAATAATAATCTACGTATCATACCTGTAATCTGGAATTCCATTAGAACTCTTGAATTTTTAAAAAACTCTTCTCATACAACTGCAAAGTAGTTGCTTAAAACTTGCCGCCATTTTAACCTTTGAAAAATTCCACGCGCAAGTTAAGATTAAGTTGAAATAAAATCGAACCACGCATGATAACGAAATAAATATTAATCGCTATAATATCCTTGTTATTTTCAGCAGATTTCCCAGTAAATCGCGCCAAGGAGACATAGATGTATCCCGAAAGGAGAACGAAGCTAAATCAATCTGTAACGACCGCGCTCATTAAAAGTTCGATGCGAGTCCACTATTGGGTCACGTGACTGGCGCGCAATCGATATATCGAAACGCTGATCGAATGCGATTAGGCGACGCGGCGACACGCGAACGGTGAAAATGTCACGGGGACATCGGCGATCGAGGAAGTTTCGAACGCGCGACGAAGAAATCGCTCTGCGAGGAGCGCATTTCCGGGTCCTTAGAGCGCATGTACACAAACATGGCGTCATCGTGGAGGACGGCGGCGGGCGTACGCCAGTATACGAGTGTACGTGGGGTTTGGCGGGGTTTGTCGGATCGATAGCGCGCATGAGAGTGCGCGAACACCTACGTCGGTGATCGTCGCGACCTGGCCGCCACCGGTGAGTCGAGTATCCGGCGAGTATTCCCCGATGTCAATAGCGTACGTGCGTCCGAGTGACGAGCACCGGGACCGGTAGCTCGTCGACGGGAACCGAGGTCGTTCGTGTGTGCCTATTTCGCGCGTACCCCCCCTTTATTCGAAACGCCGCTCTGTTCCCCGTATTTCGATCGTGCTCTAACTAAAGAGCCGACCACCTGGACCTGTCCACCGCGAGTGACTCTGATGAGTAAGGTTATGTTCACGGTGGTTACGCGACGCAGTTCCGCGGCAGCCGGTATGGAAACCCGTTGAGGAGCGGAGTGATATGTCCGTGATGTCACGAGGCTCGCCCTGGTGCTGGGACGCACCAGGGACGAGGAAGTCCATGCTTTTTCTAACCATCGCCATCCTGTTCGGCTTGTTGTCGCGAGGCGTCGTCGGCGAGAAGAGTAAAAAATGTGAGTAAATGACACCACGTTGTCCGTTCATTTTTCTCGTGCTTTTTATCTTATCGTTTGTTTTCTATTTTCGTCGTCGACGATCTGTTTTTGGTGGAACACACGAGTGGGTGGGATTGATGTTGTGTTAGGAGCGAAATGTGGTTTGAATGTTTCGTGTCATGCGCCCCGGAAGTCGCCTCCTGAAGTTGTTGCGATTTATCGAAAACTTTCGTCGCGTTTTTTTTGAATGACAGAATGGTTGTTTGTGTGTATGCATTGTTGTTGGTCTTCCTTTTTTAGATGTTGTTTTCTGTAACGATGCTTGTACGACGATTATGTTAGGGAGTGCGATGTAAATTGGATTTTTCTCGTTGGTTAACTTGTTAAAGAGTGTTTCTCCGTTAATAGGTCATCCTGTGTTGTGTCGAATTCAATTCGTTGGGTAAACATAGTCCACTTCACTCTAGGATATAACCATTTCGAGACATTATTCGGTAATTAATGCAAACAATACGCTTATCTTGGAAAGTTTGAATTAGAAAGTTGCGGAATACTCTCATAGGCGCAGTCAAGGAAAAGAAGTTAAATTGCTCTCGAACTTTAATTAAAGTAGTGTAATTGACGGGGTATGTTGAATTTCTTTTCCTTTCGTTAGCGTGTTATCCGATTTCGTGAAGTATGTATACATACTTTTATTTTCCTTGAGATTAATCGTTTCGAAATCTCGATAAATGACTTTACTCGACATTTTAGTATATTTGTTGATCATTTCAGTAGTTCTGATTTCTATCCTTAAAACCATGTGGCATGGAATTAGTCACTAATTGCGATATGCGTTTCTACATAAAATTATATATGCAGATCATTATATAGTACTCTAAACGAGATTAAAACAATTATGATCACATGGAACATCACGTAGACGTGATGTCAGAAGAAAAAAATTTGTTTCTAAAGAATCGTAAAACGAATTTTACTGTGTATTGTATCGAATAAAGGGTTGGCTGAAAGTGGGTTTTCAGTTTAAAAGAACTCTCTCTCTCTCTCTTTCTTTGACTTCTTCATTGAACTGGTTGCGTGCAGCGTATATCGATCAGTCGCACGTTCGTTCAGTCGTTACTACGTTGCTTTACGACCGTGCAACCATTGTAATTGCTGAAACTTGCTGTTACGTTGCTTCACGAACGTTAACATCGTAGAATTTTAATTTTTAACTTCTGCGTTGGTATACGTTACGGTTTGTAATCGTTCGACTGTGTCCGGGGTAATTGAAATTCAAAGTTTTATTAATGAGAACCTCGTCGTTAGAGAGAGATCGCTATCTTCCGGTATCTCGCCGGAGAAATACTAATTCGTTAATGTCATTACGCTGTAGAAAGAAATGTGATTAAACGCGATGAAAGAGGAAGCGTGCAAGAAGAATGCAATTTAGTGGCTGTCTCTAATGCGAGCCTTGAATATTAATGTTGCATAAGCGCTACCCAAAGTTGCACTTTACTTCTTTACAGAACAGTTAGTGCTTACTTTACATGCATTTAGTCGACATAGTTGCTGGTAAAATTTCATGCTAATTTCGGGTTTCTTAAGTATTTGATACCTTGATACATTATGCAAAATAAATTGGTGCTACTTTGGACGTTGATCGTTATAATAATAGTTTTTATTTAAGTTAATGTCTCTCTTTACATTATTTTTACATTTTGTTTCATCGCTATGGAATTATTAATATCACCTTAACGATACCAAAATTACTACATAAAAATAATCGTAAAGATATCGTTAATATTATACTGACGAAAAATTAGTTTTCGAGTATACTTACAGGTTGAAAATTACTTATTTTATTCACCTCCCGTTATCAACTGTTCAATCGTTTGTTGGGCGTACTGTACGCATATATATCACTCAGTATTTCTCCCCTTTATTCCAGTTGTTTTGTTAATTTCTACCCTTACCTCGAGGATTTCCTTTTTCCGGATGGTAATAAACTTTCGTCTGCTTCCTCCGGCTCTCCTTACATATTTCATGTGCTCATAAAGCATCTCCGTCCACCGAAATCCAACGTGGAGCTTATCATTCTCGTCCCCCGTGGTTGAAATGAAACGCACGGAAAAAACCGACAAATAAAATTGTCCGTTCAATAATGAAACGTCCTTAGAACGAGTTGTTTATTAACCAGGCAGCGCGAGGCTTTAGAAACATTTAGACTCGCGATCTCGCGTTTCACACAGTTCCATCGTTTCCATACTTTTCGGTCACTGTTTTTTAATCCCACCAGGTTCCATTCGTATTGAATTTTTCACTCTGCTCCGGTCCAGTTTCGTTCGTAAATCGTAACGCGTTTTATTCTCTGCGAATTCGCGGCGGAACAAAGCACACCGCGTGCGTTAGGTACCAATTAAAGTTTCGAGGAAACAATAACGATGCGTCCACCTTTCGAGGACACGATACATTGTTTTCGGGACTGGTACGCGGAGCGTTGTTGTAATTGATGAGTCGAGGATTGAAACGTTGCTGTGCGTGTGGTCTTCCAGTTTTTCGTTATCCAAAACAGGCGTCGTTGCAAACGAAAGACCAAAGAATTAATCGTTTGCTCCATATTCGATTTATCGGCGAATTAATGCCTCACATTTCTTCGAATCTGTGCAAGGGATTTAAATGAGATGCTTGAAAAATAAATGCAAAACGATAAATTTATGATATAATTAAAAGATAGCAATTTATTGCTTCTTTAATGGAAGAAATAGGTAATACGAACGGCGTTTTGCTATTCACCTTATTGCAAGCCTCTGTTCATTCATGGTAATGTATTGTATCGATTGTACCATGTTTGAAGCATCCCATTTAAAATATATTGAAGCACTCTGAAACGTTGAACCGAATGCAAAGCATCCCAGGATCGTAGGTACGCAAGTACTTATTTACTCGGTTAATAGGATTTATAAAAATGAGAATAATTCATTCCATCGTTTAATTCGAACCGTTTTGCAAATATGAGGGTATCCTTTTATATCGGAGCAAAATGAGGGCACAACAAATTCTGTTCAGCAGAAGAGACGCTTATCATTCTTTCTTTTTACCTATAAATACAGAACTGTTTTATTAATAGAATTTCTGCAAAGTGCGACTCATTTGAATGTTTAATTCGGAGTAGGTCGACTCTCGTCGACGATGGTAAAAGATTTTTTGCAGCGAATAAGTAAATATGCATGCTGGGAAAGTCCCTCTCATCACTAGACTATGCAAATGCAATTATATTTATGTATAATACGGATTATCGTGATGAGATATGCATCGTGAATATAGAAATTAATCAAACTTGCATTTTGTTTGAGACATCGACATTTCTATAAGACTTGTATTGTACCTGACTGAAACTGTAGAATATTGTACCCCAAAGTTGAGATGAGAAAGGCCATTTAAGCCATTCGTTTACTGTAAAAAGTAAAATTTTTGGCTGAATCGAAGTAAAACCAAACGTTTCGTTTGCATAAACATTCGCAGTCTATAGATCACGATCCATCGGGTTTCCCTGGTTCCGAGACCACCTTTGGACCGAGGGATACGTTCTCCGAGCAGAAAGGAAAACTTCGTCCGCCCCTCGTATATTTTCGGAGACGGTGGCGTGAAATTATAGCGGCGCCGTTACAGGCCTCGGTAAACGAGCGAGCTGTCATGCGAAAATTGCTGTAATCACGGCAAAGTTACCGGAACAACGTTAATTGTTTGCTCCAGCGGCAGCGAGAAGATTACCGCGTTGCCACGGCCAGTACACGGCGAACGTGACACGGGCCGATAAACGAAGCTAATTACGACAGTCAAATTAGCTCCGGCCGAACAGCGGTGGCCGCACTGATTTCGCGGTCATCTGTGATCGATCAATGTCCATGTGCCATCGATCGAATCGTGCGCCTATCATAATTACTAATACACCTCGTTATCGGCTCTTATGAAGGATCGCAGTTTTCTCCGCATCGTCGAGCAAATGTTGCTCTCGAAATCTAACCGCAGTTTCGCTTCAAATTCTGCAGCGATACTTTTGGATATCGTTTAACTGGACGATACAGAGTTATCCATATTGTTTTTTTTTGGTCCAGGCAGTCTTAGAGTTGGAAATAATCAGAATTCTTAAGTAAGGGATGAAAACAGTTGCACGTTTTCTTAGAATTATCAATCGCGCGAACTTTTCCGTCCATATGTTCTGGAGCACCCTGTAATTCTGACCTCTCAGAACTAGTTTTACTTATTAGGAGAGCTACGTTCACTGCTGTGAGCGCATACGAGCCATACGTGGCGATCATTCGTAAGATCGATCGAGAAGCACGATACAATAGATTCTTTCAGTAGTACTCCCTTAAATTACACCCACTCCGGCAGTGTAGCACGTCGCCAAGGTGATAGCAGATAGAAATTTTCGCATCTGAATGGAATCACTTTTTTCCGACGAAAAATGATGATGAGCTCTATGCAGTTCTCGGTATCTCGAAGGTAGATCGTAGGAAAGGCTTTCGCCTCGGCTGAAAGAACTCGATCAGCTTTGATCGGTGGACGTTCAGTCTAAGGCGTAGCTTTTTTGCGCGGCAGCTCTCACCCATGCGGCACCGATTTTCCCGCTGCCCGTATAGATTTTCACCTTTGTAGAAAGTGTCGCGTACTCAACGGCGAAGCCACTGCTTTTCTCTTCGTACGAAGTACACTTGCTCCATATTTGCGCCGGGCCTTCAAGTGTCCATCCTTCTGTCTTGCGTCTACCTGCTCCTGAATTTCTGCTTGCTCGAGTGGCATAAGTCCGAGCGTGGTCCACCCTCGCCGAAAGTGGTTTTCCTTATCGGTGAGCAGCATCGAGAATGAAATTTATACGTTGCCTCGCGTGCGAAACTTGTTTCAGTACAATTTTTCCAGCGTCTGTAAATTTTACATTACATTTCTCGTCTGATTTTGAGTATTTTTAATATCTCTCCAAGGAAAATTTCGACGATATCTTGATCGCTGAATTGTATCGCGTCAAGCTCTCGATTCATTCTTGATATGATAAGTGTCGCGTAAAGCCAAAGCAGGCTTTTAAACTCGGCTCGAGATTAAACTACCTATCGCGAGGCCGCCTTTAAGCTCGGCTTAGACTTTAAGCTTTCGCAGAGTACCCCTAGGTAAATAGTTTTGATTGATAATGGACTAGGAGAAACATCGTAATGGATTGAGTATAAAGGTGGAACTAGCCACTCTCAAGTTTGCGCTTGCTATAATACAGAAGTGATGTAATGGGATTATTAGGTTGTCATTGTTGGGCTATATTCGCCGAGGGAGCAGTTGAGTCAAGTTGTGCGACTGAAATTTAGTAAATCAGATACACAACGGTACGATATTTTGATTCAATTTTGACTAATTTGATCAAATGATATGCGTCGACGATCCATCGCACAAATTGATACAATTGTACACTCAATATCGAAAGGGTAAACTTTGTCTTAAGTATAAATTATAGCAAGCACATTGAATCGTGCAAGAATGAATTATTATAGTCCTGTCAGAGATTTTCAATTTTTACGGAATTTCTCCTACCTTTCCGCAAACCGCGATCTAATTTATCCCCGACCTAATCCATTCCATCTTCAGCAATCGCCCCGTCTCTCAGAAATTACAGCGGCGTCCTCGGTGATTGATAAAATTTTAAGATCCCGGTCCCGAAATTCGCTCGATTGAAAAATGTTCCAGGCAATAAAGTCCCCGACGTCGTTTTTTTTCGTTTCTCCTTTTTTTTTCTCTCGAACGCGGACGATTTCTCTTTCGCGCTGCGAACATCGGTGCCAGAGCCGCGTACTCCTGTTTCTTGCGTCCCTCCTTCTCTCTTCCTTTCCTCGTGCTCACCCTCGCCCTTCCGCGGCTACCCTTGTCACTGTCTGGCGGCTTGATTTCTTGCTAAACTCCGCCGGCAAGAAACTTCGCATCCGGGAAGGAGCGACTCGCTCTTTCCCCATTTACTTATCCCCGGGGATAGCCGCGGCGGTACGGACTGTGCATCACTGGCCCGAGAACGGTCCTTCGACTTGGCAAAATTCCACTCAATTTCCGTGGGATCCACGTGCGACCGACAGACCGCGAAATTCCACGTAAGATGATGGTCGTTGAATTATGAGCGATCGCCGTTGTCGCCTTTCTTGTTCAATCGAGTTGTCACACACGGAACGTCCGTTCGAGAGTTCACGTTCTGCACCGCACTCGCTATCGATTACTCGATCCGCCACGCGATCGAACGTTTCCCTTTTTTCGTCGCGTCGTCAGTTGTTTAATTGGGAAATTTAGGAACGTCGAGTATGCGCAGCGTTGCGTCGAGTATGCACTTTGACGTGGACAATTTATTTCTTCGTTCTACCTTGCCCTTCTTCGTATGACTTTGCGTGTAACGTATGCACTGGATTATCCCTCGTCTTTTCCTCGTTTAAGCGGTTTCCCTTGCGTTTCTTTTTACACTTTTCTGCTTCTATAAATGGCACTGATTTGTGTGTCACTGGTAAAACGTGAAACGCGCTTGAAAGTTTCCTAATATCAGGTTATATTGAAAATCGATTACTGCGACCGATGGAAAGCGTTTCATATCGATCTATACGTTAGATAGTAGGTTGAAAGAATGCGGGGAGAGAAGAATGCCACGAAAACGTCCTGTATTTAATTTAGACGGTTCGAGTGAAAGAGGCGAAGGAACGTTCATCGAATACAACACGAAAACTTACGTGAACAGCGATAAATGGGCTCTTGCGAAGTGTACAGGTGGCAACGAGTACGTTTCCCTCCGGTGGAACACTTTTCCCGCACTGAGAGAAACGGGACGGGGTCCCCGGTGCGCGGTGTCGAAGGGAAAGCAACGCGTAACACGACAGCCGACGATTCCCCAGAAGTTCCCGTCCCGTGATGGATTTAAGCTCACCGTGGTCCGCACCCGACAAATTGAAAGCCACCTCAAGCTGTAACTCGCCGCGACGCCTTCCAATCGTTATATCGAAACGCGGAGCGCGGGAATTACTGGAAGCGGCGGCCGATTCCGAGCTGCACGCCGCCGGGTGCCTTACCTGTCGCCTTTCTCGGTTTCCTCTCTTTGCGCGGCAGCCACCTCAATTACCCGAGGCTTGTTCGTATCGGTAACTTCGAGACGGGCCAATCTGCCTCAGCGAGTCAATCGAGAGCCGCCGACTCTCTTGGTATCTCTGACGGAACGTTTGGTTCTTCGAGGGAGGCTTCCACCCTTTCCGGTTAACGAGGCGTAGCGGTGGGTGTACGACGAACGATCGATGAGAAATCGTGGAAGATCGTTATTTTTCGTCAATGAAACAATGTGAGATGAATACCAGAATTGTGCGTAGAGAGTTACTAATTTTCTTGATTTACTAACGAATGATCGACACTCTTCGAAGAGTTCTTCGATGGAAGGGAATTGAAATAGATCTTTGTATAAGTAGGTTTTGTATTGGAAGTGTCTGGCTAATGAAAGTGTCTCAATTCGTTGTGCTTACTTAGTTTTAATACAATCGTAATCCGAGCTTTGTGTCTAAGTTGATTCATAGTCCGATGACAATACTGGGTGGAATAATATCGGGGAAGATTGTCGGGGTATCCGTCGTGGAAAGAAGTAGAAAGGAATAATCTTTACGCATTAAACCATTCGTTTCCCCTTTGGTTTTCTGTTTCTCGTTTATATGCAACCGACGCACCGGTGCATTGTAAGCTTGCGGTGAGGTTATTCTCCCCCCTGGGGCGATACAGCTACTTGCGAGGGAAATATACTTACGATTTTGTAATATATCTTCCACCCCATCCGTAAACATCAAACCACGTTTTACGCGTTTTTTGCTGACTACGAATATCAATGCTTGCAGTATCTACGTGGATGCAATACGTCCAGCTGATATAATCCGGCTATGCGCGATTGTAAAACGTCGCGTAAAAATTTTATGCGAATTATTGGTTCCGCTTCTTTTTTTTCCACGAAAGCACGGGTAATGATATTTGTGGACGTGGTTTTACAAGTTGTATCATTACGAAGGATGATGTTTAAAGAGGAAAGATGCTCGTGCGTGTTATTTATTTTTTAAAGGACCAACGCTTGGTGCGCTTTATCAAATTTTAATTTAAATACTTGGGGTTGGAATTCCTCACGACGTTGTGTGTACACACATTCCTGGCATAGATGCGTGTGAATGCCCCGGGTGGGTTACGCAATTCGCATCTCCCTGACCTAGTATACCGGTACACAAGCGTAGCAAATATTAAAGGAATTCGTCCTCTTGTACTTACCAGATGTTTTACATTTTCTGGCTTCGTCACCTTCTGATTTTATCTTTGTTCTCTTGATTTTGCGAAATTCATAAGGTCACGTTCCTTCAAATTATTTCCCCTTGTATAGGAATGGAAAAGTTACTTGCGGTGTGCTAAATATTTTAATGTACACCACTAACAGATGCGTTTAATTAGATTTTCTGAGCGACTTTAATTATGAAATGAATACAGAACGCTGCAAGTAACATCGACTTTGTCGTTATCACGCGTTTACGGTACATCGAAAGTTCAGGCATCAGAATGATTCAGATGGTGCTTTCTAGGCAACCTAGTCCTTTTACGGGCGGTATAACTTTCAACTCGGAACTCGTTAGTGAATGTAACGAGTCGTTAAACGTATCGTTGTTGACTTTTAGCTGAATCTCCACTCCGTCGCGTCCATTTGATTTACTAACCCAAATCGTATCTTTCTTCCTTTCCCCTGAACGCGATAAAATAGCAAACAAATCACCGAGGCTCACGAGTGCGTCTCTCTCAACGAATTTATATCAGATCGCGAAGCGTCTACTTATCGTTTTAGAATATTCCGTACATAAGCCGTAAAATAAATTTTGTAGGCGACGCACATCTCCCGGAATGACTCGCTACTTAAACGTTGAGCCTCTTTACCCACGGTTTGTCACGGAAGGAACGAGATCGACAGATTCCTCGCAGGCGAGCCCTGAATAAATCACGGCCGCTTACTCATCCGCGCGAACATCTCCGAAAAATGTATCGACGTCGTTACTAAGCAAGTATTTACTTCGTTTCATTCACGTTTCATCCGGTATTCATAGAAAGCCCTGGCTCTGACGTTCGCTGCGCGCGGCGCAAAGAGAGCGAAGAAGAAGAAGAACGTCATCTTCAACAGGCGGCAGAAAGTTAAGAGGATCGAAGGGGAAGGGCTTGAAGTTGGGCGAGGTTGGAAATTGAGACTGCATCTATCATCCTGGAGCCACCTCAAAGAAACCGAGACGTCTCGGTCGAAGGAGGTAGCCCGGCTAAGGTAAATGTTGTCTCACCTCGCCCACTGGGCGTACGAGGGCAGTGCAAACAGATCCTACGGTCATATTTAACGTTTCCTTGAGCCAGCAGGACCGAGCACTCGCCAGGACCAGCACCTGCGAACCGGAAAATTTCGTGCGCGATTTTATCTTCTTCTTTTTTCGCGACGATAAAACCCTCGCTAAATAGCATCACTTCGATGCGTTGCCAGCTCGTTACTATCCTTCGATCGGACTATCGATCACTGCCTGTGACGGTCTGTACGCTAGCGATGGAAACTTTGGAATTATTTAAAGGGCTAAGCCGATGTCGCGCGGATTTGCCGCGCATGCATTTCACGTTCGTTCGGAATTCACTGTTTCGCCTTCTATCGTCGAAGATAAGAAAACGGGGGAACATTCATTTTACATAGGGGGTGGTAAAGGTAAAACTGGCGTTTCGAGTAAAAAGGACTGTTGCGCGCTGTATCTTAATATCCAACGTTGGTCGAGCCTCATTCTCGGCCACCGTTATCCACCCAGCCGGGCGTTTCGTATCACCGTTTAAGCAGTAATATCTAGAAATACACAAAAGCGAGTTACGGAGTTATCGATTTCTCTTTCTTCATTTGCGTGCTCCCGCCGTCTGTGCTTTTGTCTTTTTGAGCTGTTTGTCCTTTTCGAACCTTCCGGCAATTCGGAACAGTGCGCGTCAGAAGCAGACCCTTTCATCCGTGCCGTGGGTATTATCGCGCACGCCATCTGCACCTACAACCCTTTCCCGCTGGTTTGTACCCACTCACCCTTCCTCTCTCTCTCTCTCTCTCTCTCTCTCTCTCTCTCTCTTTCTCTCTATCTCTCTCTCCCTACCTCTCTCTCTCTCTTTCTCTCTCTATCTATCTATCTCTATCTCTATCTCTATTTCTCTCTCGCACCCTCTTTCTGTCGTGCGCGCGCGAGTATCCCCGACCATTCCACCCACACGTTTCCGCTTTTCCGGTGCAACCCTTCTTCCAACGCACCCCTTTTTCCCCGCGCATCGCGCGTGCACTCGAAACGATGTTGCCTCGTGCACCGAGCAGCACGTTCAATAGATATCAAATGATCAATGAGACACTCGTCGAAAATATACGCGAAAAATACACCCCTTCGAATTCGTGCTCCACCATAGACGCAGCTTGCCGTCTGTGAAATATTGAATAATGAGGCAGGTACAAAGGATGATACGGGAATAATTTAGTCAGCCCTTAGCGCACGGAAATATTTGTACCGTGGATATCGGGTCAATTGTGTGTCACGATAGTATTTTTTTAACGCGTCCGTTCACCGAGAGGATTATCGAATTCTTCGCTCTTCGATCGTTGTTTGTAGGACGTGAGAGTTATTTCTATGTTTCATCGAAATATCTGTGTACGTTGATCTGGCTTTGAAATTTCGATACGAATCTTCGTGGACGAGCAGAAGTTTTATCGGTTCGCTTGCGCGAGGAGTAAAGTCTCGCAATCGCATTCTTCTTTACAGCCTTGCTGGAATTTACGGTCGGCTTTACTACGGTGCATTTAACTTCGTACGAGTTTTCATTATCTCTAGTTGACGAGAAGTGAAATTTGCAACTTCTAGTTGGAGCATAACGTTCGTCGATGTTTCTACGATTTTTAGCTCAATTATCTAGCGCGGAATTTTGTGAGTGGCTTCGAGATCGCGGCTAAATGCGCGGCGGTGCTAACAAGATGCGGAGGAACAAATCGAATAACTGTAATGCTGTTTACCGAAATGGCGGGATCGAGGGGCGAGGTAAAGAGGTCTATAGGAGAATTCATTCTACTGGAATGCGGCCGTACGATCTTGCTATATCCTGTCGAGCGATAAATTCAATATGTCTTCCCCGATACCCCTTGAGAACCAGCCATCGGTACGTGAAAGATACGCCACCGCTGACATGCATCAAACATTTATCTGTGTGTATGTGCACGCGGCTGTACGCTTTCTCTATCTGCACGTTCCATTGTCTTGAATTTAAAGAGCTTCTCATCTTTTAAGAGTACCCAAAGAACTTTTTTCCCATATTTTCGGATAGTTTGAAGATTGGTCCTGTGCGCGTGTCTGTAACTTTGAGCTAGGAATAATTTTATTAAAAAAACGAGCAGTTTAAATGTATAAATTATTAATGTAACAGATATTGCGTTGTTAAATAATTGTAATCGTTGATGGAAAATCAAGTTGGTGCGCATTCTCATTAGGATATCGAAAGTCTGGTTGCTTTAAATTTCGTACAGATAGTTTTAAATGTATTTTTCATTTAATTAATAAAATTTAACACTCTAGTTCGTAGATACATCGTGAATGTCAGTTCGGTAAAATTTGTTTACTTTATTTATTAAAAATAATAGAAATTGATCATACATCTTCTTGTACTAAAAATTTTATTTTATACATAGAAGAATAAAAAAATAAATAAATTTAAGGAATATATTGGAAACAGTAGATGACGACTGGATGGTTACAAACGAAAAGTTCGAACATTCAATGGGTCGATGGATACGTAAGCTAGGTATCTGGCTACGACCACGAAGAGCCCGTGTTCGATCCTCTCTCGGAGTTTCTCTCTAGCACCGATTCCTCGGTTTTATATATCGACGAAAGATGTTAGTTTTATTCCTATATACACCGTATGTGTTTCGTTTTATGAACCCACAGGTAAGCTCCATACACGTGTAATCAATCATGTGTATTGGCGTTCCCAAACTGTGGAGATAAATGAGCTGGACAAAATGCTATGTTTGTAGAATACCGTAATTCTAGGAACACGCAATCCAGCTACAATTTTTTTTTTTACTTAAATCGCACTACATTCTTCAGGTTCGTAGCCTGTACACCAATAAAATCTATCCTCGTGACTCTGTTCTCAAATTAGGAACCTGCAAACAGTTACATTATACGCGTTCGCATCTTCTCTCCAATATATTCCCTAGTCGTATCACATTTTTATTTCGATTCAACGAGTAAATACAGATCTATTCGAAAGGAAACAGCGGGGAATCGTAAATTGTAAAATAACAAACTACACGATGCGCGCGTACAGAGAGCGATCAATTTTAACCCAGCTGTTGGCCGAACGAAAGCCAACTTGAAAGTAAATTTATATTTTTATTCAAGTAATTGCATACCCGATCTTGAAAACAGCTGGACTCCTTCTCACGTCCCGGCTTCTCCAACCGCGATCCCTCCCGTTCAATCAAAACGTGTTTATCGTTTCGCGAGATTGAATAAACTATTTTTCCTGCTCCCGTATAAATTACTCGTTTCCCATCGGGCCCGGCTGTTAGTCCAGCCCGATACGCTTGCCGCACGCCTACTCGCGGAATAAGGCAATTAATGTTTGAAGCAGTCCGTAGTCGCTCGGAATGAAACAGGATTACCCGGCAATTGTGCCCCAGCTACAAACACGTTTCTCCTCTATCAGCATGGGCCGCTTTCGGCGGTGAAAACCCGCGCCTTCGCCTTTCCATTACCCTCTGGCTTTCCTCTGTGAACCTTAGAAATGTGCGTAATTAAGACACTCGAATGGTTGCTCGCTCGAGAGACACTCTGGTGCACGGTCACTGGGACTCCATCCGTGCACGCGTGCACCTCGCGCAGCCAAGTTTTTCGTCCCGCAACAAACGCACGCCGTAGGATTTTCCCCTGCTAACACAATTAATTGCCGGGAGGACGGTTTAATTGCATGAGAATTACACAGGGAACCGTGCACAGCCGCGCGTTGATCTCATTTTTTTGGGGCGAAAAACGCGTCGAGTATTATTCGTGCCAGTTTGCAAATGTTTCCTTGTATTGAGTGTGGAATTTGTATTAAGATATGTTATGGAAGATTCTTGAATTAATTCGTACGTAGGAAGAGGTCGAATAGCGAAAGTGAAAAGGCACTCTGCGTACCGCGAATAATTTTAGGGGCACTTAATTCGCCTTAATGGTACCGCGGTGGTCATTTAAATCCCTGACAATTTTGCACGCGTAACGCGGATGCAATATAAATAAAATCTCGTCGAATGTCGTGTGCGGTGACTAAAATAGAACAATTTCGTTGCGAAACGCCCGAAAACAGATTGCACGAGTACATACGCGAATATGTGTATATATGTGTGTGCGAGTGGATAGAAGCTTCAGCTCTCGGCTCTTGCCGCATCTTTTCTAGTTGCCTTTTTCCCGAGCGCACTTCTCGCCGTCTGTATTTGCAAACTTTACTCGGTTGTTCCACTGGGAATTGAAGTTGCGCGGGGGGTACACGGTTCCACCGAAAACGTTGTAAGTTATGGCCGCGGAAATCGTTTAGTAATACGCGTTACATAAATTTGAGGTAAACCTGTGCGATGGCAGAAACTCGGTAACAACATGAATACCGGATTTACGGCACGCTGCAATTTTCAGGGTGAATAGGGCGGTGCGTTACGCTTTCGACGAACTTCACCGATATCCCTTGCTGAACTTCACTCCATTTACGAGAATAATTGGTTCGATTTCGAGGATTATATCGTTAATCTTGCTTAGAACAGGCGCGTTCGCGGTATGTATATGTATATTTTTTTTTTTTCGAATGTGCGATACGCGTTTGTCCGGGAACGGGGTCATCCCATAAATTTGTCAGATTTTATTAGTTCTGTCTTTGCTATTTTTACGATGCGACCTGCTCGAATGACAATACCTACGAACCAGCTATGCCAAGCGTAATTTACGATTGCTTTCTTTCTGGAAGCGATAGTGCCATAGACACGAGACTATCGAAATTGTTTTTGTGGATCATGAAAATGGTAAAAATATAAATCTTCGACATTTAAAGCGTGGATATGTTCAAACCTCGGTAGTATTTCTCATATAGTTCTGTGGAACCAGACTTGTTTTCATTTTCGTTATTATTAATTATGACGATAATTATATCATGTCCTTGGCAGACACTTCTATATCTTACAGCATATTATTTAAACAAAAAAAGAACACCAAAAAGAATCCATTACACCCTGAACAGCGAATGATTTTCTCACCAAAGTCGTCAATTCCTCATTCACCAAACCTCTCTCTCTCCCACGAAATTCTGGTACAATAAAATGTCTTCAGTCTAAGCGACGATCATGGCGACACGTGGTCACCGGTGAGAAACGTCGTGATATCTCCACGAATTGGCCAGGGGACCCGCGAGAATTTTCCTACGGGGGCGATAAGTTGTAATAATCGGTTGTTCGGCGGAAGGTGACGGCGGGGCGCAGACCGTGGTCGGTTATAGAACATCGCCGGTGTAATAACCTCCGTGGCCCAGATACGGGAGAAAAATCGAAGTCGTCGAGAGACATATTGGATGCTTCGAAGACACTCCCGTTTCGCCTGTTTTTTTGTCCCACTTCTTACGGGCGGTGTGCTCGATCCCGATATCCAAATATCACTTCTTTCGGGACGTACCGCGGCGACGGTGCCGTGCCGGGATCGATACGATTCGAGGCTGCATAATCTCTCGCGCGACAATGCACCCTTTCTACGTCGGGGCTGCTCGAACAAGCCCGGATAACGCGGAAAAACCTGCTGTCCCCCGCGTCGTTCTCCAATCTATTTCGTCCCGCTTCCGGGACGGAATAAACAGCGAGCAGAATCGGCGTCTACCGATGCGAGCTTTTCTGATATGCCTTGCGTTCGTGATCATTTAAAGGACGTTCGGACGAATTGTTCGTGAACGAATTAATAAATTTGGATAATCGAGTCGATGAAGAGGACTGGAAGGCGCCTATGATAACAAGTAGCTTAATGTGTTTGAATAGTACGAGGGCAAAATATGTCAGGAATGCACGTTATCTATAACATTATTTAATCTCTGTACAATCAAAATTGTTCAATCAATTGTACAATGTAGGTTGCGAAGAATAGATCTTTATCTTCCACTCGATGTAGTAGAATCGAGTTTTTAGACGGTGCGATTAAATGCTGTACAAATTGCGGAATCCACTGTTTATATTATATATGCAGTAGCATTATCTCTGTTCAGTGTTTAATTTGTAGTAAGAATTTCTTGTCAAGTATCGATGATTTGTTTGTACGATAAAGACGTTTGATTAGTCCAGATTTGATCGATCGATGTTTACGCATTCTTCTTACTCGTAACAAAAATTCTCCGGTACAATCGTTAAACTCGCCTCCGCACGTTTACACGCTACATTTTCTTGCCGCGCGTTCTCGCTTATCCGCGCGAATTAAAAAAAGGACGGATGAAACTCGACAGGATGGAACAGCAGAGGAAATTTGTGGAGCCGGAAGAAAACGAACCGATAGGAATCATCATTGGCCCCCAGATTCACCCTTATCGATTCCTCGACGCTTCGATACACTCGAATTCGCGTTCCGATTCCGGCGAACTTTTTACAGCTCCATCCTATCGGTGCTCGTGTACCTGTTTACACCGTGCACAACTACAACCTGGGTAAGGTTAGCGTCGTTTTGTTTCACCGTGCACGATTAGTCGCGGGCCCCAAACCCCGTTGTCTGCGACTTGCATTCATTGGGTTTATCGGATCGCGAACCCGGTGTATCCGCGCGTTTAAATTAGCGTTACACAATAATTTACCCGGGCCGAGAGCTCCCGCTCATTCCCGCGCCGCCTCCTCGTTAATTCTTTACGTATTTTATTTATCCGGATCGCGCTCGCCGCGTTTATCCGGGATTACCCGCGCCGTTTGTCCACGCCGCGTGCTCCATTCCTGGCCCCTGCCTTCCGATCCGCGGCTACCCGCGGGAAATAGAATATACGAATTTCATACGGGGGCGATCGCGCCCACGCAGTTATTGTTTACTGTCCCAATTAAATTTTCCCGATGGTACGATTTCTACGTTTCGCTCGAACGTCGCAGAGATCGGGCGTTGCTCGAATATGAAATGAGACCTGCTTAAGCGAACTTCGACAAAATGATTACTAAGCAAAAACGTATTGATATTTTGTAAAGATAATAATTAATAT
Organism: Xylocopa sonorina; assembly: GCF_050948175.1. Lineage (NCBI taxonomy): Eukaryota > Metazoa > Arthropoda > Insecta > Hymenoptera > Apidae > Xylocopa > Xylocopa sonorina. The sequence goes on along the minus strand of NC_135197.1, from coordinate 4,399,356 downwards.
TGTCGTTGACATTTTTGAGTAGAGGAAGAGTAGTTAAGTCTAGTAATCTAAATTATTAGTAATCATACGTGGATTTTAAACGAATGCTTGTTGGTTTTCTGCATTCGTTATTCGGTTCACAGGTATGGAAAAATTCATTGGCCCGTTCGGACCGAGTACCTTCTGCAGTAGCTAGTTTTAGGTTCATCCGTGGTCGATGGGGTTTAATTAAGGCACCAGAATTCCCGCAGAACTCGCCGGTTTTTCCCCACATTACCCGTGAGATTCAATTCGCACTTCCGCCCGTGCAGAGTTGCCTTGCTTTTTCGGCCCTCTTTTTACGACGGAAGCCCGCGTGGTCATTAAAAACTGCTGCGGTTGTCATTTGAAAGGTTTGTCTGTCCGCGATCGCCGGAGCTAGAGGGAGGATAACGGATGGATAAATGAATTAGGGATCGAATGAATAATCTTCAGGTTACCGACACGAAAGTATGTACAAAGAGTACACCTATACTCTAGCTGTGCACCACTTACGTTCACGGTCTCATTTTGTTCACCCTCCTCCACCCTTCTACATTCCTCTCACCGTCTCTTGTATCCTTAATCATCCTTCCTTCTTTATCCTTCGTTTTTGTTTTTACTTACTCCTCCTTCCGCATCAACGAACCACTCCGGAATAAGTCGGTGGGGGGACCATTGTCTGAAAAGTTCCATTCAATCCTAAACTCAGTTGAAGCCACAAAAGCTTCCTTATCGGAATTAACGCGCGGAAATGAAAGTTTCGCCGGTGGAATCAATGCTTTGCAAATATTGCATTATGTTACTTTGCTCTAGCTATTCTTGGACAGTTTTTGGTGGATGGTTTTGTATGTAAAACATGGCCAACCATTCGTTAATTAAAGTTATACTTTATTTTTTATATTATACTTGGTTTAATCATAAAGAGCTCGCGATGTTAGCCAGGCTGAGTTGGTTATTAATTTTACAGCGAAAATTATACGATGTAATAAATACTTTTAGTATTATGCGACATGTAGAACAGGCTTCTATAGCCACTCTCCATCCATTTTGTTTTCCTCCGCCACCCTTGGCTGCGTAAAATGACTCGTAAAAACTGCCCGTAAAAGGTGGGACGCGGTTGATGAACTCGATAGGTGCGAAGACCATTCCCCCTCGTCGAAGTACGCGTTCTGTTGACGAATGCTTGGACGAGTATATTAATACCACGGTGCTTTTACGGGCCATAAGTTCCTCGACGTGTCTTCAGAGCGAAGATGAAGGATAGTTATTCGGATAGTTTCTCTACTTCCATAGTTTCATCCTCGGTGGAACACGTTGCCGTTAACTAAGTATTCCCAGGAAACTTTGAACGGCGCTTTCGTGTTAATGTACAGTTAGGTAATTAAATCACGTATCACGATGAAAATTTTCAGCTATCACCGATCTCGCAATGTAGAATTACAGCACGCCTTATCTCTATACCCTTCTATTAGATAATTCCGCGCGAGGTACCAGTCCGCTGAATTTTATGACCCCCACAACATCTGCGCTTCCACTGATCGTGAGTTATACACTTGGGTTAGTATGTTTGCCACCTTTAAGTCGGATAATCATTTTGATTTACAGCCCACTTAAGACTTGCTCAATCTTAAATTATATATCGAGCCCTCTCTCGGATTTATTACTTTTCAAAGTATTCATTTTTATACTATTAGTGGTTAACTATAATATTATAGCCAGACCCATTACCCTGCGATGTACTATAATTAAATTTCTCAATTACTCGACAATTTTTATTTAAACTATAATGTTTATCTTGACTCGAGATTCGAATTTATTACAACTTTTTCCTCGTTACGTAGAATTCTCGTTTACTCAGCAGGCAGTCGGAATTAATTTTGATAAACAGGTGAACCAGGACAGCGGTGACGTGCTCGTTTCCTGAATGTGGCATCTGCGGATTGTGGTTTATGCAAGGATGCGTACCTAGGAATTTCCAGTATACATACACGCGTTTACCACTCACATGGTGTAATTCGTAATCTATTTTGATTATAACCTATGTAATTATGAAATTCGCAAATTTTTTATAATTCGAATAATTCGTGCTCTGTTGCATACAGGCATGCGTGTGCATCGTTTTTCCCAGCCGTCTTCAGCTTCAATCTCGCAACGCGAAACATTCAATCCACGCTCGCCCACGCCTTCAATTCTTTCCACCCTTCTTCGACCTTCACCCTTTGTACCGAACAGCCACTTCTGGCACAATATATCCTCCCTTTGCCATCTCGACTATCCTCAAAGGCCATTCTTCTTACGTTAGGGTTAAGCAACTACGCTGCTTCAGCTTCGTCGTTAGTACTCGAAATGTCATCTTGTTACGTTCGTTACGAACGTTGCATTCGTTCTCCATATCGATACGAGAGGAAATACGTAAAACGTAAAGTTATGCTAAATGCAAAACTGACTTTGTAACTTAAATAATTCTCAATTGATATCGATTTAAAATTAATGATTAGAGGAAAGAGTATAAAAATGATCGGACGAGTAATATATCATCAGTACTCTATTATTCCGTAAACAGAATTCCCTCGAATTGTTTCCCGACATTTCCTGACCCTCTCTAATTTTCGTCTCCCCGATCACCCGGGCAATAAAAAAGGAATACGTATCGCGCATAAATTTCGAACCCTCCGTCGTTTAATTCTCGTTCACGGGCGAATTAAAGCGAGGCCCGTTGGGTGTTCGGTTGTCTTTCGGTTCGCGACCGGTTCCCTGCGGGGTAGGATTTTCAGCTGGCTTAGACTCGATTATTGCGGGAATATATCGATAGTAAAGAGGGGGCGGTCTGTTGGGTTAACCTGATCGGTATATTGCTCCTGCGGGATACTCGCTCGGGTCAATCGACGTATGTACCGTGTCTAAAAGCACAATACCACTTCTCCCGGCTTTTCGCCTCCATGCCTCTCTCTCTTACCTTCATTTTTCTACCCCTACGCCGCCTCCACGTCCGCGGCTTCGGGGTTTAGCAACACCTCTCCCGGTGGTGGCCGCCGCGCCAACTTTTCGCACGATTCCACTTTGTTGAACCGTTTCTACGAATTAAGCTTTATATATTTGATCTTCGTCCATTACTCCCCCAGTTTCGCCGCACGGGTAGGTTATGGTTCGTTGATGAGATATCGCCCTCGAAGAGTGATGGAACTTGCTGCGATACTGATGGTTTAGTAGTTTATTTGTTAGGTTGCGGGATTGCTTGGTATTTGCACGTGTGTTCCGATTAATCGCGTTCGGATAAATAAACTAATTTGAAGTGATCGCGAAGTTATTTATCACACGATGAAGATTTTTCTTATTCTATGCACAGTTAGGAGTGCAGTATATCTAGATATCCTTATGTCTAGTATACAGTTTATCTATGTATTTACAGAGTGTCTAACTGAGTGTCTATGTAGCTAAGAGTGACTGTGTAACTAAGAGTATCTGGCTAAGACTGTATCTAATTAACCAAGTGACTAACTAAGAATGCGTAAAAACTAGTGGATACATCTCTTAAATAGATTATTCTAAGGTTACGGGGTGACCAAACTGACGAATGAGGGAATGTTTTACCCTTATGTAAGTCTAATCAGCCTAGGGATGAAACGCCCACCCAAAATCCTCCTAAGGTGAGGGAGTAGTCCGAGGGATAATTCTGCATTCGCTTAGTGTTGTGCCGATGTTTTGGGTTTATGACACGTCAATTACCAGTGAGTACAGAAACGCGCAAGTTTACTCATGTGCCTTAACTTCTGGCTTGCAAGACAGGGAATAAAATAACGATGTGCTGTTGAAATGATGGAAATTCTCAAAAGTGGTACAGTCGAGTATTCGTATTGTAAATCTGCAGTATTACTGGAGACGTGGGCCCTAATGTTATTCGTAATTCGTAATTAATGATAGCAATTGGCGTGTGAATTAATTGAAGTCGAAATTGATCTATCCTCGTTTCCATTTTTGAAATCGTTACTAATATTCGTATTGTACGCGCTGGACATTAATTACCCACGAACACGGTAGATGATAAAGCGTGAAAGAAGGAACGTCTCCCTCTCAGAACGGAAAAGTAAGCGGCTAAATTATACCGGAAGATACACGCTTCAGAAAGTCAGTAACACTCAGCAGCGGGGAAATAAAGTGGCGCTTTTGAGGGTGGTAAAAGATCGATACGTACCGGCAATATGTGCCGACACTTTGTTGGTACTACTCGGGGGCGAAGTGGCGTCACGAATTGGCGGGAAAGTGGTAGAAACCGATTTATCGTGCTTCGAAACGTCAGTGCATTAAGTAATATCCTGAAGAGATTTATAGCTGCAGGTGCACCGGCTCGGTTCCGCGAGGGGTTGCGTCTCTGGGGTAACAACTCTGCATCTCCGCCTCCGTCTTACCCCAGGAAATAAAGTTCCTATTCAGGAGATGAACCGAGGAAATCTCGGGAACTTTTCCTTATCGCGTGCCGCTCCCTGGAAAGCAGGATTCGTTTCGAGCTATCCTTACTTCTGACACGCATATATTATGAAACGCGTGAAATCAAATCTTCTCATCCCTCCTCGTCCCGATTTTCTACATGTTTCCCGATAATTTTTCCATTTCCTTCGTCTGCCCTCCGCGAAGAAACCCTTTTTTTTATGGCGACCGTACATGAGATACGTTGACGTGAGTGGATTGATATCGATACAGTAATAATGGAAATAATAAATATCCATTAAAAATATATATGAATTTGTTAGAGAGTATTGTGTTAGCGGTGTCAGATTGTCATCGTTAATTTTTAATATCGTGTCCAACAAAAGCATGGATTGGAACGTGATCTGTGCAATGTTTTAAATACACGGTAGAAATGTGATACTTTTTTTTAAGCTACACCTCGAATGGAAACATTAATATACGAATCCTGATCAAACATTTGAGGCTCTCGCGGCGCGAAATTATACAATTCTGATAAAGTATCATGCGTATCGTTTGAACTGTGATCTGCAGTGTGCACTTGCGAAACATCGTAATACTTTATTCAAAAAATAGAGAATCACCCAAGAACTTCGACGGTGATAAATTAATCCTGATGTAATAAACATCGACACTCGGTATTTCAAATTTGGTACGGATGTCGATAAATTGAAATTGTCAGTGTCCTCGCAGCGAGGACGAAGAACGTGCCGTGAGAATCGGGAATTTCGTCCCCGTGCATGATTCGAACCTTCTCACGTCACATGGAAAAGTTGCGGAAGTGGCTAAATTTGCCGGTGACCTGGTATCCGTTCCTTTTACGCATACGTAAGTATATCCAAGTTCCTTGGCACGAGGATCACTCTTTCACCGTGTCCCAGTGCGAGAAGCTCGCGGAGTTAAAAACGTTGCGAATAGTTTAACGAGATCGGTAACAGTCGCATCGAGACCTGGCATTAGGATAATACGATAACTCTTGATACTGGCAAAGTTAGAAAACGTCGAACCGTCGACGCTGTTCAAATGTATGTATGTCGTACCCTGCACTTTAGTATTCACATTACTTTTCTTTCTTCGATCCAACGTGTGTATTTACACTCCAAGAATAGAATAATATAAAATTTGCACAGTTTTTCCGAATTAATAGTACATCGAATAGATAATTATACATTAGACCAAGTAATTATTTTATGATAGACTTTTATCCAAATTTATTATCTTTATTTTTAAAAACTGTAATGTAATTAACAGTTCGCCGAAGCAGCCTGGTGGTAAGACAATGAACTTGCTTACGATGGTTTAATTCGTTTACTGGGAAGAAGTAATTAAATTCGCGGGATAAAAAATTTCCCCCTTCGTCTTCCTCTTCTTCTTCTTCTTCCTCCTTGCGCCGTTTCCCCCGTTCTTCGCGATCTTCGCGGGTTCCCATGAAATTATGTTGTTAGCCGTTGTAACGCAAGGAGTATATTTCACTTTTTTATCGTCGAAAGTACGGAGGTTTTGTTGCTCGCAAGTGTCCCGTCAATTAATGGCAGAGGTGGAATTTTTAACGTTTCCTGCGTCGCAACGTTTCCCAGCTACCTTAAGATGTCTGCTTTCCCTTTCTTTTAACGACGGGCGAAGGTAGGGTTGCTAAACAATGGAATAAATTATGAATCATGTGATATCGTGCATACACAATTTATAATGAATTTGTACAGATGTTGTATTTCATAGAGAAACAATATAATTATTCGACGCTATATAAAAAGCTTTTAGCCTTGTAACGTTTATATGAATTAATAGCACTGGGAAATTCCAGGCGTTTCTCGTTGAGAGCATGAGAAGAACACTTCTCCCGTGCAATTGGACACACGAACCTCTCTCACCTAATATCTTAACATAATTCAAATATCATCGCGTATACACGCCAGTCACACAGGATTAATTTACCGCGTGACGTGTACATTATTGTAATCTACACTGCAGCAGCTTCATTGTCACAGTAATACGGTCACGTCAACACCCTGTCTCAACCCTGTTCCTTTACACTCCACCCTCCTCTACCCTCGCCACCTAGCTCGCGACGTCCTATAATACTCTTCCGGCTGCGACTTCGTTACTCGCGAGCACTACGGCTCAATTTGTAAAAATGTGTCGTTACCATTGCAAAGTTCCGAATGGAAAATCAATACTGCAATACATTGACTATGATTGCACAAAATGTGATCGTTACAGACATTGTGGCTCCAAGGAACAATATTACTAGCCAAAAAAAAAATGAATCAATCGTTACGCATTAATTTTATCATCACGTGTCATAGGAATGGTGCGACTTTCAGATTGGAATCGACGCGACACAGATACACGATACTGATACGAATTAATCCCTGCATGTTAATCCTTAAATGGTCAGAATTGCCATCGCGGTTAAGTCATTCGAGCGTATTAGTCCAGCGTAGCAATAACACAAAGAATACACCGTGTATGTTCCGTTTCGAGCCGATTCGAGGTCGTACCGACCGATTCGAAGGACCTCCAAGATAGCGACCAACCACGCGGACATTCGAATCCAGAGAATGACGGAGGTTGACCTGGACGAGGCACAGTCGCGACGAGACCATGCCAAGCTGCGAAACAATTCCTATCAGAGGGCTGCGCCGAGTCAGCGGTAAAACGCGGGCCGCCCGAGGGGTTTCGAATGAGAACGGGGGGATGAAAGGAGACCTTCAGGAGTTCGACAGTCCGCTACCGGGCGGTAGCCAGAGTTATGATCCCACAATATCCTCCTATGATTGGATCCTCGCAACTTTCTTCACCTTTTCGGCCTTTTTTCCCCCCTCTCTTACACGGCGCACCCCTCGTCACCTTTTTTTTTCGTTCTTCTCCCTCTTTCTCCCTTTCTTCGAGGTTCCTCGAGTCCTGACGCGAATGCCTCCTTACCATCCACTTCACGTCCAACCTTCCAGCGATGACGTTTCCTCTCTGTTCTCCTTTCTTCGTCCACCTTTTTTTTCCCCCTCCTAACCTTTTTCTTCCTTTCTTTTTTTCGCCTCGCGCGCTCTGATCCTGGTTCGTTTCCGTGGAAAGTTCGCGAGCGGCCACAAGCACCGCGGGCTTCCTGGTTCTTGCATAAATCCGGCGTATCGCGGCCACGGTAACTCCTGCTCGTTTTTGTAATCTTGTATACGCGAGGAGAGCATATTCTCCCGGCCAGCCGGCTGAAAGTTGCTAAAGTAGATTCGCGGCGATTTAGGGTCGCCTCGAATGGGCTACGGAGAAGAATCTCATCGGCCGCGCGGAACCTCGTTATATCGTGCGAGCATTTCTCAACGGCTTATCCCCGTGTTTACCTTCGAGGGAAGAGATTCGAGAGAATGGTCAATTTTTTTTTTCCTGTTCACCGATCGCCCGCACCGAAATCCATTTTCTGCCACGTACGCCGTCCAATAACGCGCGACTGATCTCTCGCGATTATATTCCGTTGGATCTAATCGTTCGTTCCCTCGATTTTCTCTCCGTCCCCATTTCGTATTCTTCGAGTCGAAGGCGGCCTGGAAATTCGCTCCCCCGTCGTCTAATTCCCAAATTTCCTCGAGACTAATAACTTCCGATAATTGATCGAAGCTCATCGGAGAATAACGCGATGCGTGAATAGCTCGATGATTGTGTTCGATCGAGGCAGCGTTTGCGTCCTTCGCAAGGGAGCTGCGCCTCGCCCTTTCGAACAGCGCCGGCATATGGAGTAGAAAATTAAACAAAAAACCATCGTGATCCCTTTCAACGAGAGGCAATCACGAAGGCTTAGACCGACGGCTCGGTCGCTCATAACTGGTCCGGGTCTAAGGACCAGGCAGCTGGCCTGCGAATTCCTTTTCATCGAGGATTTAATATCACCCTATAGACACCGAATTCTCTTATTCCATTCGGAACTTCTTCGTCAACTTCTCCCAACAAGTCGCCACTTTGTTCGTTCTTAATATTCCCTCCAATCGATTCTGTCCATTGTACTTTCCTCGTCGATTTTACTGATCGAATTAGAGGGTAAATCGAGAAACATTTGCGAACAGTGAAAAAAGGATGGCACAATTAAGCCAATGATTTAATAACGAAAATTGGAGAGAATCAAGTTTTACGGTTAAAAACTATATATTAGAAGGTAAATTTCTTTGTTTTGTTTTTAACCGTCGAATAAATTATGACAAAATGTTTCGGAGTTATCGTTAAAAGTTTCTGAAATTAAGCGAACGCTCTTCTCTAATTGCTAGATTTTATCACCCTCTAACGCTTCTACACTTCTCTCGAGCACTGTTTCTCTCAAAACTGAATATGACGCAAAGAAACTTCCTCGCGTAACGACCAGTATCCCCGGAAATCACCGTTCTCCCCCCAGGATGCATAAAAGCTTTAAATTCCAGGAGGAATTTGTTACGAGAGTTGGTTAACAACCGGACTGGTTATCACGTTTTCCACTAAAATCGTCGCTTCGTGATTCATAAAACATTTTATGGCTGAAACCGTTCAAGGAGCCGATCGAATCGATCGCCTTTGTACGTTCCGGTATTTAAATAACAAACTTTCTTCCATCGCGCCTCTGCAGGTCCTCTCGCAAGCTGAATGGAAAGTTAAATTGCCCAGAGAGGAGCCACGTCGAACCTTAACTCTTTATACCGTTACGTGCCTCAGCTAGAAGTTACACGCCCGTGCATTCTCTTAATTTTACGTCATTTAATTGCTTTTACGGGAACGACAATTGTTAGCGCCTAATTTATGGATTATTCTGGTTCTAGAAAAACTAAAACTTTAGATAAAATCTTTCACTCAATTCTGAGCGCAGAACGAATCAAGGAAATAACAGAACACTTTGCGTGTCTCAATAAATCCAGCCAAGAAATAGTGCATTTTCATGCAGCTCGTTGCGTATGCAGAATGGCCGGGGACTTTTAGCAGGAGCTCGATCCGGGCCGCGGCACGTGCTCTCCGTACTGGTGCTGGTAAATCCGTTTGCCGCGTGTGGGCTCGTAAAATCGCGGCTTTTCCCCTCGTAAACGTCCCCGCGGAAAGCGATCTCTTCCCGTGGCAGTCGAAAAAATCGGTGTCGGAAGGGTTAACAGCTATTAGTGTACACTTTCACGTGCCTGGCTGGCGTCAGCCATACGCGTTCTTCAACCCCCTACAGCAACGTCTATATACACCCTCGACGAAAACGTATTAGTACATTTTTATCGAACCTTTATCATAGATCTTTTTTTATTATGTACGTACACGTGTTTTTTTAATAAAATGAATTACTTTTTATGTTGCTTCACGATACCTGCATTAATTTAGCGTAGAATTTTTTTTCTTCATGTTTGTCGGGACATATTCTGTTTTTAAATATATGTTTATGGAAATAGAGTTTCGAATTATTAATGCGTGCGATAGTAACATTATCACCGTGATTATCGCGAAACGTGTGCGCGTGCCAACGCGCGGTATCGTCTGGCCACAGTATTGAACGTGACACGACTATGTTGTAATTGTACCGCGGACGATGAAGCAACTCCGGGGGATGATGTATCGGGGGATGTTTTTCGCGGGAGGCGAGTGGAGCTCGCAGAGAGAGAGTAATTCGAGTCTCTACGAAGAGAAGCAGCGGCTGAAAAAAAAGAGAGAAAAGCAGGGGGAAGTTGAAGCGTCGGGGCACGGGAAACACGAGAGAGAAGCGGAACGCCAAGGGTACGGTATAGGAATAACGTTCATGGTGTTTGCGAGGGTAGGTGGTTCTGATATCTTAATGCTGGTAAGTGTAACGTTATATTTCCCTGCGAGGTATATAACGCGCGCACGGGTGACTCCTGCGCGTTCCCGTCCGTTGCTTTATAAATGTGGAAAAAGGGATTTCCTCCTCGGTATTTTTATTGTTGTTCGTGTCGTGAATGGGCAAGGAAAGGAAGAGGTTGGTCCGTGGGCTAGTGGAATCGAGTGTTTGCCCTGAAAACATCCCCGAGTTCTGTTTTTGATCCTTTAAAAGTTTAGGACCGTTTATCCTCTTTCCTCCACCCTGTAAAAAGAACAGTTTGTACTCTCGTTCTTTAAGTAAATTGAACGCCATGGTTTCCGGTACATTTACCTCCTTTTGTCGGCAATGTAAACGTTTCATTGAAAGAGCTGAATCGAACGGTGACTTTATATGGTGGTTCGATATCGTATGCTTTTTAACAGCCTCGAGTGCTCTTCTGAAACTTGGCGGCTTGGGTTCAGCGAATTGGAATGTAAAAGAAAATCGCTCGACTAATTCAGTTTCAAATCTAATATAACTCGAGCAGTGTAATTTAACTTTTTCACGTTTGTCTCGAAACCGGGAAGCTTACCGAGGGATGCGATAACGTAATTGACAAGCGATGGGGATGTCGAAGGTGCCACGTTAATTACAACGTGAACGCTTTTACTTCCCGACCGAGTTACCTATGCTATGACCGAACTGGCAATTACGCGGCAATTGTTGAGATAAGAAAGATCGTACCGTGGGAAAGCAGAGTGCGGGCTCGTTAATCAAAATTGCCTCGCGGCGCGTCCGCCATTATTCGCGGGGGGGAGTGGGTGTGCGACACCGGATGTAACTGACGCGCGGAGTAAGGTCTCCGTTTCCCGGATCGAAACGAAATTACATTATACCCGGTCTGTTACAAGGCCTGTCACCGCGCGATTATGCGGCCTTTCTACCTCGCCGCCTCTCCCTCTTCGTCTTGCCCCGAGCCTGGCGCAAATTCGACGCCGAGACCCTGCGCTTCTACACCGTTCTGTTTCAGACAGCTCGGTGCGTGTATTAATCACCCCGTCGAAAGTATGACGTTCGTCCCGATCGCGTTCAGCCCGCCCGTTTAATACCCGCCACGAGTTATCGGGGAGTATGTCCGACTGTTATCAGCATCCCCTCGCAGTCGCCTTTAACCAGCTTCCGGTCAGTCTCACACTCTTTTGTTTTGGGTTTTTAAAGACGTGGTTTAATAATCTTTAACGAGATACATTTTTCAGGTAACTGTGGCCACTTGAATCGATGCGCTTTGGGGAATCTTGAGTAGGAAGAATGGTAATAAGAGAGACAGCCGAGATCGCTCTTATTTAAATGCATCGTACGCGTCGGAAGTTAGAATATTGAAATTAAACCCGTACCGTGCGTCGCTTGGCGCTCGTTTATGGAGCCAAGTTAATGGAATAACTTCGATAAGAAGATTAGAGGAGATTCGTAGGACAAGGAAGAAGTAGAAGAAAGTCTGTCGACGATGCTTTCTTCTTCCATTGGTAGAATCTTTATTCCAATTGCTTCTTATAGACTGACCATTTGAAAATCTGTGATAGGTACGTCAAAAATAAAGAGACATTTACGAAGAATTGACGTGTGTTAACAATACGGTTTTCGAATAGGTTTTTTTAACAGCGTACATAAAGGGTTCATCCGGAACACCGTGCCATTTTCCTTGAAGAGCCAGCCGGCGTAATACCCTCCTGGGAAAGAGGACTGCGCATCCACTGGAAGGCGACGGTTTCCCGGGTGCCCAGCCCTATAGACGTAAACGAAAAGTATGCACGCGATACAGGCTCTTATCGAATTTTTTATCAAGATGCCCCGGCTCCCCGGTGGCCCGAGTGAATTCGGGAGAAACGTAGTTACATAGATCACTGTGACTGGATTTTCTCTCGCGGGAGTACGTCCCGTATCGTTGGGCGTGGCGTCGTGAATTCCGGTGCAGGATGTGCATAATGCATGCCTGATACGTGCCGGTGTTATGATATTTTTCATGACAGAGCCGGGGAAACGACGTTACTCGGCACGTGCATTGAAACCCTCGACGGATCACTCCGCCTCGAGGTTCCATCCGCTGCCTCTGATCCTCTTCCCCCGGCTCCGCTTTGGATTTCGCTCGATAGTTAAAAGGTTTTGCTGGACCTTGCCTGCGGAGGCCAGCCGAGCTCGTGGATATCTTGCACGCGGACGTTTGAACTTCCTGACTCGGCCGTGGAAAAGTCACGAGCCGTAATGACACGGGAATATGGAGATTCGATTCCTGTCGGAGTTCTGTGCCTTTCGTGCCCTTCGTTTTTGCCATGGACACGCGGCTGGCGCTGCTTTATTCTTTACGCGTCTGTAATCTGTGACCAGTGGATGTAGGGTTGCTTTAATGTTACGAACGAATATTCGAAAAAATTCGTAAGTGAAAGCAATTATACGCTTGGCTGCATTTACGGTTGTACCTTCGTCAGATAAAAATTCAGAAAATAGGGCACCAAGGTGTATCTCGTTTATTTTCCGTTCCTTCGACTTAATATTGGTAAATTCCAAACTGTGCCCTCGTGTTTGTACAGAGCAACACACTGTAATCCGATTTAGCGTGCAGCTCCATGAACTTCAAAGCAAACACAACTGAAATTCTAATTGGAGTTACCGTTTAATACCTTTGTAAGCTAACCAGTGGAAGCAGTAGTACTATCGTTCTAAACTGCCCATTAGGAAGGCTGCAAGTTCGCCGGGCGAGAGCACGCAACGAACACGCTTTCTTATATCCCTTGGAAGGGATGAAAAAACCTGGAAACACTTTCCGCAAATAACTTCCACCATTAGTAACGACTTATACCATTCTGAAAACCATTGTACCCAGTACTTCTATCAAATACTTCGTTGTAGCGAAAGGTGCCTCTGGCCAGATATATTTCTTCAACGTTACAAGACAACATTATGACAGCGAAATTTCTACGTGACACCAAACGTTCATTTACTTCTCGTATGGTATCTTATTGCACGTGTAATACGAAATGCCAAGTCGAGTCCGAGCCACGTACAAATTCCGGCTAAGAAGCAGCCTCGAATCGGCGTTAATCGCCGCGACCGGACGATTCCTACTGGCCGTTCAATTTGATTCGGATCGGCCGCAACCGGCACAGATATCACGATATCCCCTTGTACGAGGAATTCACGCCTGCGGTGGTCCGACCTGGAATGCCACCGACTAATTATCGATTATCCATCGCGACCGGCTGGATCTGCGGCCCGAGCCAGGTGTAATCCTCCTGGCGTCCGGCCACCAGCTATCGACCTACCTATCGACCGTCGGATCCTTTATCCGTCGAATGGAAATCACTTCCGCTTCTGTTCGCTACCACTCAGTCCTCTGCCCTTTCACCATGCTGGTTACCGATTCACGAACGCGAACGCGCGCGCGCGCGCACGCCTGTTTCCGGCTGAATTGCACGCCGCTGGAAAACTGTCCCCTTGGGAGAACTGTAAATCGTGATCGTTGCGAACCGGTTCTTGATTGCGCGCCGTTTACCAGCCCTGTTTAACGAGCCCACCTCTGCGCGCGAGCGAATGCGTGGATTTAGCTGCTTTAATGCTTCATGCCTGATTTGCTTGGGATGATTGAGACGCTCTAGCGGCGATACGGTCGAGGATGAAATGAATTTCTGCCGTTGTTCGAGGAAGAGCTTGGTGGTTGAGAAATTGTACTGGAAGTGTCAGGTTTGATCATCGTTGATCGTCAATCCATTAATGGTGCAACAGTTTGATGATTGAAGAGGGAAGGAATTAAACGATGCTTCAGTGAAATGTTATCTTCGTTCTGATATTAAATTATCGAGTCGTTTAAAGATACGATCGAAGGAATCAGATTTGCTTGCTGGCCAAGATTTTTCCTCGAAACACCGTTCGTGTTTAAGCTTCACACGTTCCCTCCGAACGATTCGCCAAAGTTTGCACGCGAAACGTTTGAGACGTATTCGCGGCTGCGGGAGCCCGCATTTCGTCCGTTCCTTAACTTCCGCGGCCGGATCCTCTTTCATCCCCGAGGGATTCATTAGCAAAAGAGAGTTGCATCGCGACCGCCGCCGGTTGCGTACGTTGGCCAGGACGCAGGAAAAGGTGGGAGCTGCGAGAAGGGGTTGCTAAACGTTCGATCAGGCCTAATCGAAGCTTGTGGGCACGCGTACGTCCTGGTTACCAAGTCCATTCTCCGCCATCGCTTCGCGCATGCAGATTGAGGATATCGGAGATGCCATTATACTTGATCGTTCTAAGGGCAGTTTTTAGTTGGACCATGCGAATAATCTGTACACGTGGATCTGTATGTCGTTGAATATAAAATAGTAGTAGATTCTTTCTTTCCACTTGGTGTTAGAGGTGTCTATTACAAGTTCAATTTCTAATAACATTACGTGAAATATTTAATTTCGAGAGATTTGATATTTGATTACTAATATAAGATATCTCTTTTTGGTTTCAGGTGAGTCTACTATCTTTCAAGTATATTTAAGTTGCGTTGTAACAAGTAAGTACAACGATATAAATATCCACCACTTGATTAATAACTTTCAGTGTTTGAAAATTTGCATGTTGCTGGATGGTATACGTTCACGAAAGAAATTCTCACACGTTACGACCATTGCTCTAGCAGTAAATATATATATCTAACTAGCACACATGCTTTACTCTGATTTTCGCAATCTTTGATGTGTCGAATGATTTACTTAAAATAATTTACATAGATACAACAGAGAGGGATCGATCGACGTCGTTCGATGATAAATATTTCCCTTCCCGAGTTGCAATTAATGCGCCACCTCAGCCAGTAAAAACTTTCGACGCGTCAGTTTCCTCTGATCTGACGAGAGCGGTGTTGGCTGGAAAAAAAAGCCGGCTGCAGCGTGTCCAGCCACGGCTTTTTTTCCTTTCGCGTTTAAGTTGCCGTTAAACAGGGTTTGCACCTTCGTTAGGGTTTTACAAAGAACGCGGGATTGCAATTGACGCCTTCGCCCCCTCTGAAAGGCCGAGGCGTCGCCGCTCAAAGGGCCGTTTTTGGACCGGCAAACTAGCCTGGCCACAATTTACATTAAAGTGGCCAATTATCCGGGGCGTGCAACAAAAAACGTGCCGGGAAATTGCAAAATTTCTGGGAACTGGGTCAAGTGTTTTTTAAGTTCAAGAGCGTTCAACGGTGGGGTGAGAACCGGTGGCGAACGATGAGGGAAGAGTTAGAAAAAGAGGAATGGAATTATTTGCCTCCACAATATTTAATCTGCCGATCGACTTTCTGTTTAAATTAAAAACGCTCTTCTACAAATACAGTTAACACATTTCAATCTTCGCACCACGCCTTTTGATACAAGTGATAACATCACACTAAAGTAAATTCGCTGATTAATCATTTAAAAAGATTACTTCAACAATCTCTACGTACACGACAAATAGAGATGATTTAATTTCTCTTTCGTTCAGATCCATTTGACTCGATTCGAGGTTTAATTCATACAATTCCTCTGCAATTGGTGCTGTGCAATACGTAAGGTGCGAGATGGCTCCTTCCTCGTGGCCTATTAAAGTTCTACGCAAAATCACAGTAGCATCCTTCCGCGAGTGGGATCATTAACAAACGACCAGCGAAACGAGCCACGCGGCCGCGTCTCTGGCTCCGTGCGCAACTTCCACGTGTTATCACAAACGAGCAGCTATGCACGTCGAGGAACGTCGCGGCACCGGATCCCAGCGTGCTCGCGAGGCACTTCCGGCGACGGCGATACCGCGTTAAATCGGCGAGTCTCTGTCCATAAATCGCGGGAAAGTTCTCCAAGTTGCGAGTCCGCGCTGAATAACGCCGCAGTTGAACGGACGGTATAAAACGGTCTCGTAACCGCGATCGCAGCCCTGGCATCTGGCATCGCCAGTGGTTGCCATCCGTCCGTCTATCAGGAGTTTCGCATCGGATAATTATTTCGCGTAATCGGAGTTAAGGGAATTTCGTACTTGTTAGTTGCGCCGCTACCGGTTCTATTTGCCAGGTTCCGATTCGCGCGAACCGCCTGTCTGTTTGCGATGAGCAGCTCCGCACAATTCGCAAATTTCTCAGCGTTAACCGCGGTTTATTGTTTGTGTTTAAAGGAGAAGCTATCGTGATTGGGAAGTTTAAGTTTGATTCAAGCTACCACTTTGTTAAGGGCGCCATTGCCGCAATAGTTTATTATTAGAATTGCATTTGAATTGATTTGTATTTCGATTTAAATACTTTGTGTAGTTCAATGGTGATATAGAAACATTTAATATTTTCTTTTCTAAGAAATGTAATGTTTTCAAAATTAATTATGTCTATAGATAAAATCATTATGTACACAAAAGTGGGCCAGAAATGTGTTAATTGCAATTGTGTTACTGTTCAAACGCGATCTGCTGTTACTGCTCGCTACTTTATAAGTACGTTCTATCTTAGTTGGAGACTACGACAAGCTGTTTTTAATGATAGTCAAACGGTGGACGAAAGTTTCCAGTCGCGGAACGTATTCGCCTCATAAACGTTAACCGGTTAATTAGGAATTTTAATTCTTTCCCGGTTGCCAAGTTTCCGGAGTTCCACTTTAAATTATTAAAATCGATTAAAGGTGTAATGCGCAAAGTTTAGAGTAGCATTAAAAGAGGTATTGACGTTAGTTCGCCGAGTACCCGTCGTAACGCCGGGACACTTCATTTTACAGCTCCCGCTTTACTGGCCCCAATGTTCTTGTCCGCTTTACGTTTAGGGAAAAAAGCGTTACGGTTGATCACGGACTTTTTATTTCGCCCTCGCCGGATGATAGTTGATAGACGCGAAACGAACACGTAGGAACTTTATCATGGACCGCTGCACAATGCAACGACGTTTATGCCCCCCGTTCTTCAATTGCGTAGCGCGCTATAACCAATCCCCTACGTGTCTGCCTCGCAACAATCCACAATGACGCGCAATGAAAGAAAACTATCATCGATCCTTGCGAAAGGCTAGCGCACGTATCAGTATCAATACACCCTTGGGCATCAGCTTCTTTATCAAGAGATATTGAGAATGCACGTCCTTCATCCAGTTTAAATAACGGAAACAGGATAACGCGACGAGTTCTAGAAATCGTGGATGTAATGCTTGAAGAATTACATAGTTTTCTATTACTGATCACTGAAACACTGTCCCATGGCCGATGACCCTTCGTCACGTTGCTACGAGACACACGTAAAGCAATAAGGGTGTTCTCGAGGAATCTGGCCGCGGATCTTCCCAGATGAACCCCTTGACACTTATCCCAGAACCTCAGAAGGAACCACGCTCGTGAAGAAAATAGAGAAAATCTTTAACATAGTGGTAACGATAAATAAGATAAGATTGAAACGATATTAATAGGTGTGCGAGTTCCAAGATTGAATGGAGAAGGTTGAAGTGTAACGGAGGGGTCTGTTCAGGTCGCGTTTCACCCAGCGCAGGGGAGGAATCACTGGCCACGTTTCCGAGGCGCGTTCGCCAGGTACGCCATTAATTCTCGTGGTCGAGATCAGGCCGCGTTTCGCGCGGGTCACGCGATGCGGATCCTGTCTCCGGGAAGCGGAGGAAACATTTACGACAGACGGAAAATCAACGGTACCCCGTCATGTCTGCCGGAGGTATGTTAGCGTCGGGCGATAAACGCCGTGCTGAAAATAGACCGGCGCTGATTTCCGCGGCGGACGAAGATTGATCAAGATCAGTTGCAGCGTGCCAGAGGAAAAAAAAAGGGGTTCACTCGTTTGTTACGAGGGTGGGGGAGGGCGGAGAGGGCCGTCGAGTGACACGGTCGATGTAAAAACGAATGACGGAGGGTGATAAATGCGAACGTTTGACTAGCGTGGGCGAGAGCCTATCGTTGGTTCAGATTAAATTTGTCCGGGTGCTTGTGTCGCTCGAGAGCGTACAGTAGATTGGACGTAATTTAAGAGGAGCGTAGAAATGATTAAGATCGCGTGAAAGCACCAGTTGTCCATTCGATTCGTTTCGAATAGAAATATTACGAACGATCTCTGTATACTTCGCTCGGTTGCTCTCTGGCTGAGAGCGAATTCTCTTCCTGGCAACGCAACACGCGTTCGTTTCATCGCCGTTTCTGCGCTCGTTGCAGGCACGTCCTTCTGGAACGACATCGAAACTGCCGCGGCAGAAATATTGCGAAAGAATGGAGGTCAAACGTGGTTGCGATGGCGTTCCAGCGTTTTGTTTTTTTCTGGACCCGAGAAGAGGCCAGACACGGGGCTATATCCGGGATTAGTCGTCCCGATAAATCGCGTATCGGAACGGGGCGAACTGCGATTTGGGTTCCGGCTTAGCGACGAAAACCGCGATAATGCGCAAAACGACCAGGGAAATTCTGATTGGCCGTTTTTCTGATCGAGTCGCGCACCGGTTGAATCCCTCTGTCCCGTGTCCGCGGCGAGGATGATCGATACGCGCGCGTCGAACAGAGAAACAGCTCGAGTACTTATACGCAGCGGAAAAATAGAGATTTCGTATTTTGTTTGCGTGATACGAGCAACTGGCGACGGGATAGTTGTGTTTTATCGCGGGAAGAGTGTTTCGACTCGACGCTCGCGTACCGGGTTCCGCGAATATTGAAAATAAATCGAACGGCTGTACAGATATACGAATTTCTCGATTGCTTTATCGTTAACCGAATTTTTTCGTCGACTACCTCTCGTCCTTATCTTTTTCACCTTTATTTTAGGAAATAATTTTTGAACGATCGAAGATTTCGATATATATTATTCGAGAGACAGCGATGTTCGGAAAGGGGATGAAAAATTAATAAAACGACGACTGTGAAGTAGCCTAGAATACACCAGTTGCAGTATTCAGTACTCGCACCTCCATTTTCTAAACGTAAATATCCAATGCTATGCATTATACAGCGGAGGAGAGAGAGAGGTATAGACGTAACAATCACGCATATAGTGCAAAGCACAAATCAACGGCCTAAATTATACGAACAAACCAATCTAACTACATGAATTTACAAACGTTACCGTAAGCAAACATTAAATCGGTCAACCCTATGAAATTCATTATATAATCCCTATACACACACTGTTGTGCACATTTGCACAAGCTAGAGTTCCACGCATGGAACGAATATCTATCGTTATCTCCATCCTTAGACATTATATTTATATTCGCACAATTTTCAAGACCAACTCGTCGCACATTCGACGCTTTAATTACGATTACGTTGATACAACCCTCGATAATTAAAACTCCTATAGAAATCGTAGCACTCGCTCAGCCCCGCGTCTTGTTAAAAATCAAAATCCATTCAAGCCTGAGAGCGCAGCGCGGAACAAGCGGCAGAAACTTGGTTGCCGTAGACAGGCCTGGTGCACTATTTATGCACCGGGGTGTATCACGGCTAGACACAGAGAATGACGCGGCTCGAGCGCGGGAGCACGTATACGCGGCGAAGGCCGTACGTATGCGGCGCACTTCCGGCCAGGAACTACCCTCGCCGTTTCCGGACGATGCATCATTGGAGCCTGATAAAGTTTGCGAGTCGGCGAAACTCGCGGCTCGTAACTGGAAACCGAGGCGCGGGTTTAGGCGAAACAAAAAGGACACGACCGCTATCTGCTCCGGGGGTTGGACGAAAATTTCCCACCCCTTTCGCAACCTTGCCCCCCGCCGCATCCGGCGACGCCGCGACACGATTTATGGATAATTTTCACCGCTATATCATCCGCCGGATCGAGAGCATTGTTTTTTTCGTTTTTTCTCGCAGACGTCGCTCGCGCCGTGGAACTTTCCGCGCGATGAATATCGATGCCCGCGCGTGGCGTTTCCTAGTGCCGCGTCGCTTCGAGCGATGCTCGGAACCGGGCGAGATTTGGCGAGCTACGAGGGTACGCCGTGGATATCAATTGCTAGGGATTAGTCGCGTTTTTGTCGACCCGCGATAGAGTACGAGAAACGAGGCAAGGGTTGTTATGCAAACTCGTGTTTTTGTAAGTACAATTCTAAGGGAATGCAATCTACCTTTCGTACGGTTTTTAAAGACTGTTTGTTAAAAATTCTTGTCTTTATTGAAGGCATAGATAAATATAAAACAAGAGCGATCGAGAAGCGGTGTACAGCGTGCTCCAACTTTTCTGTACGAAAAAACACGGGCAACGCAGGGAAGTAAACTTTTGGTAAATTAACTAGCAGGGGAATCGTGGTCGAAAGTTGTCGAATGAAATGTCTCAAGGCTTGGGCATCGGTCGTTCGTCCGTCTGGATGGACGAACAGAAAGCGGGTGCTCCAACGGGACTCCGACGAAACGAAAATTCGCGTTGCCTGGACCCTGGTACCGGAGGAAATAGAATAGAAAAGAGGGATTTCGAGGGAAAATGAGCGAAAAAGGAACAAAGACAGCTCGTTACACGGTTGGACTGGTTCTCGTAAACAGGAACCACGGGGCGCAGGGTGGTTTTGGTCTCTTTAAGGCTGTTGCTCATTTACCAGCACGGTATATGGATCGTAATTACAGTTCCGCTGTACAATTGCCACAATGCATCGGTATCTCACAATTAAAGTTGTCCATAAAATGAAACGTTGAAATATACGTTCTACACGGATCATCCTGCATCGAGTCTTGAGTTTCGCGAAGATCAGAACAGATCGAGTTGATTCGCGTTTAATCGTAGTCGTGTTCAGTCGAAAGGACACGCGTCGTTAAGCAAGGACGACAGGCTTTAAACACTCTTTTAGCGAGTAACGAACGAGGTTCGGAGCAGGCTGAAAGACGAACGCTGCAGTCACACCTGGCTCGGTGGTCTGATCGATAACCCTAAGTAGTCGGCCCTTAGAGGAGGAGAGGGACAGGGGAAGAGATATAGAGGGTGGGTTCCTTGACTAACGATCGTTTCTCGTGACGGGGCGCGATACAAGGACGCGCGAAAGAGCTGGACGCGAAATGGAGGAGAAGAAGCAGAAGGGCCTGAGCTCTGAGAGCGACAGAGAGTGAAATAGAGAGAGTGAGAGAGAGTGAGAGGGGCAGGGAGAATTACTGGAGGCTAGACAGGGAGGAGAAAGGGTTCCCCGACCGGCGAGATTGGATAATTAGCAAAACAGCGGAACTCGGTCGTTAGTGGCTCCTTCCTGCCATGTCCCTCTGTCGTCTGCAGACTGCCGATGATTGAGCACAATACGCGGCTGATTTTAGTCCCCTGTCCTTTTGCCCGATGTTTTCGCTCCTTTGTGCGCTTCTCCCAGTTCGTTTGTCATATGCGGACCTGTTCAACGCTGTAGACTATTACGTTTGTAATTTGTCGTCGTTCTAAAGAGCCGACCGGTGAATTTCGAGTTCAGAGAGTGGATTAGCGTGTTGCTTCTGGCTCTGGTTTCGAGTCGATTGAATATTTGAACAACTTGAACGCATACAACGATAAAGATGATACGTACAAATAACGGTTAGTTTTTAATATCCAATAAACATCATACAAATATCTCTCAATGAAATATTTGAGAAACGATTGAAAAATATTTAACGTTTCTCCTCATTGTTGCGACAATGTAAGAAACTCCTGATGCAGATCGAATCGAACAAAAAAATTAACGCATAATCCATCTACTCGTAGTTGATACAGCCATCGAATTCTACAGTTATGTAGCGACGAAACGAACTGCCCAAGCGGAAAGCAATGCGCTTTTATCGAGCAAACATTTACCCGTGCCATTAATGCGCTTAGAGCTGCTCGCGAAGGACAACTCGGAACCCAGCTGTGAGGGAAAAATCGGCAAGGACTGCAGTCGACGAGTGCATTCCTGCCGGCAGCACAAAGGGACTCTCGGAACGTTAGGAAACTGCCGCGCTGCTGCCCGTATGAATGGCCCGAGAATAATTCCGAAATGAACCATTAAACATTAAAGGGACACTTTAAAGCACGTGAATCGCCCGCCGCCGGTAATATCCCCGAAAATTTAAATTCAAATTAAAGTTCGCGGGACGCGCGCAATAAGCGAGTAGCCGAGAGGGTGGGAACGGCTGGAATCTAATTGCATATTCTTCTCGTAACATAAAATTAGATATATTATTCCTACTGTTCGTTGCAGAAATATCGAATCTCTGTACTCTACGCGTGTTCGTTTCTATGTATTTCATCGATTCGTCGCGGTGACCAACGTAGCCTAATTCTGTTCGCTTTCCGAGTGCCGTTTACATTCGAGCCTTTAATTCTTGTCCGCTGTTTCGCATTCCTCTCTTTTTACACGACCTAGATTTTCATCTTTTTCGTTCTTTGTAGAAATGTTTTGTTGCAGAGATCGTGCAAATCGTTTCGAGTTTTTAACTGAATTAATCCCAATATTTTTCATTTATTTTCGGAAGTTATACGTTAGTTCCTCGATCATGGCTTTCGATTAATCACGATACTTCGTTCGAAGCCACCTCTAGTCCAACGATTACGACTGCGTAAACGGTCAGTTTGTAGGAAGGGTTAAAGGATTAGTGGAGAGAAGAACGACACGCGAAAGGGGTGGCTACACTTGACCAGCCTTTTCCTTGTAGTTCCCTGTAAAAAAAATAGTAAGAGTAAATCGCCCCTAGTTCCTATCTTCATGGTGACAGTGATTTTATGGACACCGTGTATTTTGCAAGAGCTCCCTGGTTGCGGATATTTGACACGTGTAGGTGGTTTCTAGGAATGCGAAATATTTGTTGGATTCGGAGAGCCGGACGATATGATTAAAATAGCAATTAAGTGGATTGCTGTGCTGTATAACGTGGAACGTTCCGTGGGTAATAGTACAACTTGAATTTTAATGTTTGGATACATTTTAAGTTCATTATGGCCGCAGTGCGGATGTTTTAATTAAATTCTGTAAGCTGTACGAATATGGCTAGCGAATTCTGTTTTTGAATTTAATTTAAAAACGGAATTTGCTAGCTGTACTATCTCTGTCCCCGCTTGATATCGTTTAATCAAAATTACATAGTAATCTTATAGTGCAATTAGAAACAAATAAAGCAAACCACTAGAGAATATCTATAAATATTTGATTCAAAGAAGAAATGGTATTTCGGTATATCATGTACTATGATACAAAAAACTTTATTCAAAAATCATATGCTTTCACCTTCAATGAATTTCTTTAAAACTTTGCATGTTTGTAGACCAATATATGGACCATCAATTTCCAGCATAATGCGTAATTTTTTCGCAGACCTCCAAATAATGGTGGAGAAGATGTACAAAGTACACATTTAGCGAAGCATTTTAAAGATTATAATAATATATTTATTTCTCAAAAATGGATATTTTATACCACTTAAATTCGTTCGTTAATTTCTTGATTTTGAAAAAGACACAGTTCTCGGAAACAAAAGTGAACCCACTCGCTCGACGATCGAAGAGAGTGGCCAATGCGAGTCGAAACAAAGGTCTGGTTAAGCGCGGTGGCGGAGCTCGGCTCGAGGGCGGAACGAAAAAGCATTTCTATACGCGGTTAACAATCTACGCGCGGGATCATATCGCGAAGGCGGTATGGATGGTATTTCGAATGCAAACCAGGTTCCCGTGCTCCAGTTCGTAAGGGCTATTGCGATTCCGGATGCGCCGCGACCCGGCTGATTTCAGATCCCCGTCGGATCGATGGCGCGGGCAGGAATGGCGCGAACGAGATATTAATTTGCAGCATTCGAGCGTCCTACCATTCTAGTGGCCTAGACTTAATTATTCTGCCAATCTGTCTGCATATTGGACCGGGCGAAGACGAGGATTCGACGATACGTAATTATCGGGGATTGTTCACGGTGGTGTGCCGCCGTAACGTTAATTGCTAACGCGCCACCATGCCAAGATGTTGATTGAACATTTCTGTCCCAACGGTCTTCCAAGTTTTCCTATTCGACCGAATCTATGCCCTCGTGGAAGACTTTTCAGGGGATATCATCCATTTCGCGTCTGACCACTTCAAGTGGTAGGTCAAAGTTATGGTTCGAACGCGTGGGTCTACTTGAATCGAAGGTTTGGGTTCAAATTATGGGATTTCATAGAAATACAGAGTACCACCGTAATGACTTAATATAAATAGTATAAATTGTCAGACATTTGTATTCCATTCATTTTCTGGGTAAACGTATTTTCTTCATAAAAACAGAAATGTAATTTCTTTTGCACCGATATTGGTAAATTATATTTTAATTTCGAGCGAATGAGAAAGGCGAAATGGAAAAGTGCTTTGACCATCAGAATGAATTAATTCCGGTAATTTTACTTTGTCGTTGCTTTATTCCCATCGAATTCTACCGATTATTTCTGTCATAATATAATCTCAAAGGTAGCGATTATAATTTCAAACGTTAATAACAAATCCGCGACTACAAAGCTGTCCTTGCTAATTTCAACATTAATGACAATTGAACGCTGTAAACGAGTGTCAATTTCACCGTTACCATTGTCGAAATTTTAGTCAGAAAATGGTAATATTAGATATTATATATTCGATATAAACTTAATAACGTATTAACAGTAAACATTCGGCAGACATTGAATTTCCATGAACTGGTCACACATATCTAACGATATTAAATACTTTTTACGTACTAATTTAAAAACAGTCCAATTAGTTGCTTCTTCTGTCGAAACACGACTCTATCTTCTATTCATGCCAAATGGTTCCTGCTTAATTTCAGTCATTTCGCTACCAACAGTCTCCGCCTCTTCGATTTCCATTCATACATGCACAATAACGTTAATTATTGACTCGTAAAATACTCGCAGAAACGCGAAACCATATTTCACCGTTCCAGAAAACGACTCCAATCACATTTTCCGTTCGTCTTCAATTAATTAACCTGACGGAAACGTAGCTAGGAACCGGCGCAGTTCCTCCGCGTCTCTCCTCGGGCACCGCAGTGGATATTGGGCGAGGTCGAGGGTGCGCGGAGAGTTTTCCGGTGCGGGGTGCGTCGGTTTTCGGGGTTCTACGATGGACCGTAATGCCGTACCCGGTCGTTACTAGAAATCACCGTTTGTCGTTGGTTTCCTGCAATCCTGTTCATCGTGTAAACGCGTAACACGCTCGATTAATCCATCCCCGTACCGCGTCCTGTTAACAACGTTGACGCTGCGGTCGTCACGATTTGTCGATCCCGTAATCGAATAATTCCAATCGCGATGCACTTCGTAGTCCCGCGCGGACCCTGTCCACGCCCATTTCGACCTTTCTTCCCTCGTTTATTTACCGACATACGTGCGCCCACGTTAGGTGCTTCCGCGCACGTTGCGCAAAGTAATGGGAACGTGCATCGTGGCCGATTTTTTTTTATCCAAATAATAGAGCCGTGAGTAAGCGCGCGGACGATAAATCGAGGGGAGGTTATTTTATCAGCAGAGATCGTTGAAAATTTATTCTGTTCCTGTTCGAAACGATGCTCGAATATTTCGTGTTTCACGTGGCTTGATGCGAGTAACGCGGATACACTAATGTGTAATATCGGTAGTAGTATTCGAAGCAATAAAAACTGTTGGAACACGGGAAGTGTATGAGGAACGGGGCACAGTGTTGGAGATCAATCTCAGGCGAAAATCGTCTGTCAGTCTCTCCGTTCGGCATAGCGAATAGATAGCCCGGGGGTGGGAACGACGGCTGATGTCAGCAAGCGAGCGTTTCGTCTTTATTTGGACGGTTTGACGGTCAGATCGAAGTGAAATTGAACGACGTCAGCTACATGGGCTGGCGGATTTCAAGTTTGAAGAAGCCCCTCCAGACCACTTGCGCTGGCCGTCCTTCTTCTGGTACTTCTGAAACAATTTAAGTACCGTTCCACGGAGCCCGTCCGAGAGTTCCTTGACTGTCGAATCTAGAGTGCAAATAGACATCTCGAAAAGTTTGCGAGCGTCGCCTCCGGAGCGAGTAACCCGAAAAAGTAAAATCAGTGAGAGCGTCTTCGATTAACCGTTGATAAATTATTAAACGCGGCTGCCTCCACGACGATCGAGTTTACCGTGGGAATCTTGCTGTTCGCGACGGTTCTCTGGCAAACTATGACCATCCAATTACGTGACTTTTCAAAGATTTTCTCTTCGATTAATATATTATCGCGATATCAAAATATATCAGGTAGTATAAATTTGAAAATGTTAACATTAATAAATGTTAACATTAATTGTAACGTTTGTATTCCACCAACGTAAATTGCAACATTTTCTGCCTCGGTTGGAAAGTTCAAATTACCGCCGCCGTCGTTTTTCATTTCCCGAATGTTCAACTTCTCCCTTTGGAAAAAAAACCGCGGCCGTACTAAGAGCGCTATTCCGAAATAAATTCATTGCGAGTAACTTTCGCGGGTAACTGGATTATTTCGAGTAGCATCTGGACGCGCCAGCCCCATTTCCACTGTTGTGCTCCGCTGCAACGTAATACCATTATCTATGGTACGCGATAAAAATTCAACCTCCCCTATATTTTTTTCACCCGGTCAACATTGCTTCCGTTAATTCCACCAATTTCATCGTTAACAGACGGAATTCCGCGGCAAGGCTGGCCGTGCTTCCGGCTGGCGATTGCAAAAAAAAAAAAAATTTCGAGCGAATCGTTTCGAAGCGGATCCGTCGATTCCGCGGCGCCGCGTATCTCCCGCCAATTACGATCACGCGTCTAACAAACAAATCCCTGTTTCCTCCGCGCGACGCTAACGCGGTGAAACGGCGCGGAGGAAAATAGCCGCGATGCGGTAACGCTTAATTAAAACACGGTCAGCTTTCGAAAAATCGAATCCCACCGATGCGCACCGTGCCGGGTTCACGAGCGTCGCGTCGCCTCGTAAAGTACTCTGATCGGTTGCAAACGGGTCGGTTTGCGCGGCTGAAACTATGTACAGAGGTAGTATTTTCAAACAGCTGTCTGACTGAGGAAAATTTACACGCGAAGTGTATACATTTTTTGATTCATGCTCGTTTCCAATCTTTTCCCTTCTATTTGACGTTTAATTTTTTTTTCACCGTTTTCTAGATCGTTCATATCATACGCGTCAGCGGTTTTTGCACTGTTCTCGTGGATAATTGAGCTGTGGACGGGTATAAATATTCGTTTCTACAAATCTAATTAAGGAAATGTAAGTTAAATGCTGCTTTGGTGCACGCGCAGAATTTCGTAACGCGCGTTGCGTTATAAATATTTGATATACCTCTGGAAATGTTGCGTACCTGTTTCATTCGGACATAAATGCATCAACGTCCGTAGTTCATTAATCATCGCGCAAGCGAGATGCGCGTTTTTCATATTTTTTCTATGATCCCGACTTCGAGTTTAATCTAACATTATGCTAGGAATTCTTAAAATAAATTTCTAAATATATTCTCGAATTTAGAAATTCGTAGGTAACCCAATGAATTAAACGGCGAAAGGGACTGATTAAAACTGCAGATTTCTCGCGGTCAAATTACCGCGTCCCGAAACGCTATTGCAACCCTCCTGCGTTAACAGAACTCTGGTTTCCATCTCCGCGTGTTTTTTCTTTTTTTTTGTATTTTCTTTTTTTCTCGAATTTCCACGGAGCAACGCGCGTCGAGCCAGGAAACGAGGCGTTCTCGCTCTCGGTGTAATTTGTCGCATAATCGTACCCGATGTACAAATCCCATCCCTCCGACGCCCTTTTCCATCCTCTCCGCGCGCGACCGCGCGGGCTGTATATTAATTACGCGCTCTTCCGAACACGGCCGACTAGACACGCTCTCGGCTGGTATTTTCGGCGAAATCGTAAAACAGCGCCAGCGCGCAACAATGGCCCTGATTTATTTCTGTAATTTAACTAACCCGCCAAACCGGCGTCCGCCCTCGCCGCTCGTTTCACGAGCCATCGAATTCGCCCTTTTTCTCTGTTTTTTTTTTTTTTTTTTTGCTGAGCCTGCCCGCCCGTTCTTAACCGTTCTGCCGCGAGTCGCGCCTTCGCGAAGTCGAAACGCGGCTGAATATTAAAGCCTGGTCGCGAATTAAAAGTGTATTTTATAGCCGGCTGGTCGGAGCGTCGCGCGTGAAACGGCGAAATTGCCACCCTCGAATATGAACGGCCGCTCCCTTCGCTTGGAACACCAGCGTAAGATTTCGACGCATCGCTAGAGCTGAGTTTGGTATGATGTTTGTTTTGCTGCTGTGCAAACGTGTGTATTTTATATGGGTCCATCCAGGGTGTTCTGAAGAGATTTCTGGGACTGTTAGATCTTTAGTAAGACTTGTAAGGGTTGAACACCACTGTGGGAGTTTATTGCGGGGATCGATGGCTGGTTTCGCGAAGGATTTCAGTGATTTTAATTGTGATCTCCTTTTGAAGACTATTGGATACTTGTCTTTAATAAAATTATGAAAGAATTGCAGAATCTTTTTAATCGACGGTACGTATAGGTCTGAGCAAAGTCGAGCGCTGTTTTATTCTATGGGACCCGGACGAGAGTACATATTTTTCTTCTACCGTGTAACGTCCACTTATCTCAAATAGTTACTTACCGTCCGACTACTTACGTCGTGCGACGCGCGAGAGTTACGGGATTGTTGCAAAGACTAATATTGAATGAACGTTAGAGTGGCAGCTAAGTGATGGATTATTAACGGCGGCGGAAGTTGAGCAGCAAATGTTTAACCCTTCAAACACACCCTTTGCAAACGGAGCGTTTTATGAAAATAACTCTGTATAATTTTAATTACACGTAACGCGAGAATTCGCGGTTATTATTCGTCCGTGTTTAATGTTGATCAGTTGCACGATAAAATATCCTTCCAAGTCGACATAAAACTTTCGCACGGATAAACTCGATATCGTAAAAATAACATAAATTCTTCAGAAAGCAATTCCAGTGCTCAGCAGATTTGCGTAACGCAACGTTTGCATAATATTTCCATCGAAAAGAAAGCATTAATTTCGTGGAAGCATCGCAAGGGTTCAGGCTAGCCTTCACAGACAGCAATTTACGATGGCTTTTTTTTCCGGTCGTCTGCAATTAGTCGTTGATACGACTGGCTGGAGGACGAAGGCGCGACCCTTGAGGACGTCCTTCGTGTCCCCGTCGAGGATCGAATTATCTGCTTAATGGCTGGTAATTGCCGCGGAGCTGCACTTACCGCAGCTGCTAGTCGCGCTTGCACTAGCCGCGATTCGAACCCTCCTGGACGGACCACCGCTCTTCTATCGCGTCGTTAGGCTGGTTTAACGAAATTTTCGAACCCCCTCGCCTCTCGAACTTCCGGCGTACCACTCTTTTATATCACGATTATCTTCTTCCGTATTTCTACGTGAAACAGTGAACTATTCCATTCTCTAGAATTCCATTTCGTGGAACTGTTAGATTGGTGGATACGAAATCTGAGGATAAGGAATTTTCTTTAACGAACCAGTTTTATAGAATCAAATGGTCAAGTTTTGGTTCCAAGTTTCAGGAGTATTTTTGAAAAAATCTAATGTGTAACGATCGTTATAGTTAATTACGTTAACGTAAGTTTGTCCAGAAGTTTAATCTGTAATAATTGTTTATCGAGTATGATCCAGAGCCAAACGTTTCGTACCCTGAACAGTCAGGATTTGGCCAGGTCGATGGTGGTAGCTGCACGCGTATTCAATCTCCTGCAGACACGGGAGCACGGAGCGTTTGTGTTCGTTAATTCCACGGTGGTGCGATTCGTTCGTTAATCTCGACCGCCTTTTCCAGGTTCAGTTCACTGGCTCACGGTATAGGACAATAACGCGGTTGATTGTAATAGAGCCTCGGGTGCTCGTATTAGACGTTCATTGTTCCGCAGAAGCGGCTTCCCAATTCGCTTCTTCTCCTCCTTCACCTTGTTTCAACTTAACGCCGATGCATGTTTCTTTTAAGAACCCCGAGCTGCTTCCACAGTATTGTTACAGCGTCTCTGGTGACGAGGCAGCAACGCGCGATGCAAATTGTCAGAATTTTCAATTCGAAAGGCGAACTTTATCTTGGATCGTTGCTTAGGATTCTTAGACACTTATACGCTTAAAACCTACTTATATTTATAGAACAAATTGAGACGATTCGCGCATGGTTATTTCACTTTGAGTCATATTCATCTGCATCAAAGTAGTAAAAAAGAAAAAGAAATAAATTACACGAGGAAATGCACAATGCAATGGAAATGTAATGAAAAATTAGAAAAATCTACATCGATACACTGTAATAGTCGTGGTAACTTTAGTATTAACCAGTTAAGTGCGTTCGACGTGTATACTCGTCGGACCAAATCTCTACTGCGGTGCGTTTGACGTGTATACTCCACGTGTAAAATAAAAAAATTACCATTCACTATAAAAACTCGAAATCTCAATAAAATGTAATAAGAATATTATTTGGTGACATGTTTCTTTTATATACACAGCTTGAAATTTTGCAAACTACTTTCTTATTTTTCTTGTTCACTCTTGCTATCTTGGATTTTCCTTGTTTATGTATTTTATTATTTTTTGACAATTTTCAAGCCTTTAGTAAGAATAACGTATTCAGAAACGAATTGTCAGTTTTTTTGACGAAGAAAAATGTAATCCTTCCTCGTTTTTCGTAAAATGTATAATAGTACCATTTGCCCTGCGTTCGACGTGTATACACGTCGCTGCTTGTTCTTAATTCCGCAGCCTGTGGTGATCTTTTGAAACTAAATTCCACAGTTAACTGGTTAAATATAAAATTCCTATTTGGTCCCAATCATCGTTACCCACGCCAAGAAAACCGCAGCATCCTACCTGCCTTTTTTATTCACCGCGTACCCTCGCACCCTCTGCAGCGTTCACCGATAATCCATTGTACGAGACCGCGCCCGATGAATCGCGTTTCACGCCCGTATATTCGCAGCCCTCCTCCACGGCTAGGGCGAAAGAGGATACTTATCAAGACAGCGCGATGGTACACGGGAAGGAAGAGGAAGCGGAGGCATCGCTGCAGCCTGTTGACCCGTATTCGCCCGGTTCTTAAACGGAATCTCCGGTTCCGTCGAGCTGCCAGCCCTCGCGGGCCTCGAACTTGATTTCACGCCCTTCTTATCGACCATTTCGACTCCTCTGAATGTCGTATGCGCCCACGGATCGCATAGTTCGAATGCTACGCTCCTGCGAAGGCGACGATTTTGCGAATTCGACTAACGTTCTTTCTCCATGTTTTTGCTTCGTCAAATGAGAAACCATCGTCGCGATTGGACGTCTATTCGTATCGAAAAATCGTCTTTCCTAATATTTTTAGCGTTTATCTAAATTGTCTTAGGTTTGTCGCATAGTGTATAGTCTTGTACTACTTAAAATCGTTTACTTGTACTACTGAATGCACCCGTTTAAACGTGACTCGATAAAAAATGTGTTGTGTGTGTTTTGGAATGGACAAATGTGTAATGACACAGCGATGTAATTAGTAATCACGTAGAGCAGAGACGCGAGACGGAAAAGGAGTTTTTGAACGTCCGCTTCGAGCAGCCTTGACCTTTCTTGGAAGCCCGCCACCAGTGGAATTAAAAGTCACGCGGTTCCGTGCTCTCGAAACGACGTTTCCGGCGGAACTAATTGAAACGAAGTTCGTTGAACGTCGCCCGCGATAAACGCGCGGAGCATTTCCATATTCCAAAGAGCTAAGTGGCTGTTCCGCGATGAGTGTTCTCGGTGCGCGTTCTGTTTGCACGCTTCTCCTTCGAGGTGAACGCGAGGTGAACGCGGCTGTTTGATTGTTCGCAGCCACGGCTAATTGATTTCGTTGCATCGCAGTTGCCGATTATTCAATTATCTTTTTTTACCTTTTTTTTTTTTAACGAACGTTTATAAAATACAGCCTCGTCGGTCTGTTCGAGGCTGTATATTGTTCTGGGAAATTGTTATACGCGTGCTGAGTCGCGTGCGATGAATAAATGGAAATATGTTGGCTCGTTTTTGAAATATTTTCGACGACGGTGATCGATTCGAGAATTTTTTGCTTTTAAATTGATAAACTTTGCTTCGCAGAGATGTGTAATTGAATATCTCAGGGAAAATGTGTAGAGATATAATAATTGTTGGTGAATGATGTTTGAAATTTGAATATCGATGCTCGAATCGTTCATAGTGTACGCGTGACAAGGCACAGATATATTTGGTAATGGTACGTAATAAGGTAACTGCGACCGTAGTTGGAGAAATATTCAATAATCATTATGTCATCCATTATCAATTGTTCCGTGATTGTCTCGCCAAAGGATACGCGGTTCGATAATTACCTTAGTCGATGCGTGTATTTTCGCGTTCAGTTTCATTACGTACAGGCGATGTTCATTGGTCTGACATAATATTACAAATCCCTTCGTTAAATTCTACTGAACGTTCGAAAGCTGAAACGTCTGCTTCGATTGCCCGGACTATTGCGATATCGTTTATCAAAGTCGTACTATAAAACATCGTGTTCGTGTACAAATTGATTTATCAACGGGATTTTATTATTTAATGGCCGATATCTCCGAGTAAATTTTGCAGAATAAATGCATCTTCTTATCAGGAATGTTGCGGCTGTATTGCTTAATAAACCTTCGCTGGTTATTTCGATTCCACAATGCTGTTCTTAGTTTCAAGTATTATTATACCGCAACATTTAGATTTTGCACAATCTTCGACATTCTTGAGGTATCAAACGTGCTTGAAGTTCCTGCAGTTTGAAATTAGATTCCTTTCAGGACTCCTGTTCTTGGTATTGCTATTATCAGTATTATTATCGAAGGCTTGCGGCGTGCAGGATATATTCGCTTGTTCTTCGGCTGTATAAAGCAATATAAACTCCAAATTTTTATAACCGTGCGTAGAAATAATAAATACAGGTTGAAATTTAATTTTCGAAAGCTCGAACGTGTATTGTTTAATTCACGAATCAATGTTTATTTAAATCTCGGATATTGATTAAAATCAAGGTTTGCAAGGGCCAGGTTGACAACTGGGGATTTAGTTGATTCGAATATTTGATTTAGTAATTAATTTGCTGTGGTGGGGTGTATATAAATCTTTAAATTATTCGGCTAGGCACGATTAATCCCGAAATAATTAGTGATTCAGAATTCATGGCACTCTCGAAATTCTAGCGGATGTTAATGTTCCATCGTTTACAATTATAATATATTCCATTAATATTTCTCTAACCCGTTCAGATCTGACGCACATTATAATGTACACTGGCTTAGGACTTTAATATATAACTTGGAATATTAAAATTGTGAGTACAACTATATGTACGTCCTAATTATAATTATATTTTTTTGATAAAAAGTAGTATAATACCTTAATCTGTTTGATTTTATTCGAAGCACACGACATCATTTGTTTTAAGCAAACATTTCTTTGCTTTTGGAAAATCATCAGGTCTGAAGGGGTTAAATTCATCTAGTGGTGGATAAGGGATGAGATAGTGTAAAGAATGCGATATTATGGATCGACGACTTCTGTTTACACTTACAACGATTAGTCTCGACGAGAAATTCGTCAAAGGTGGTTGGTAGATGTTCTTCGTATCAAACAAAATCTTTTTCCTTTCAATGCAAATTCCTCTAATAGTTAGAATAAAGCTCGGTAAGTAGAGAAACGTTAACGTCAATTTACTATGCTAATTGTATGGGTTTACTGGATAGCACACGGATTTCAATTTAAGGAGATCGAAATTCTATCGTAAACAATCACGAACGGATTCGCTCGTGAAACATTCATTAAATCGAAACGGGCGGCCATTCCGTAAGCGTGCGGGCACGCTTTACAATCTTGCATGTAACAGTTCCACAAAGTGCCTTTAAGCGTTTCCATTACCCGGCTGTATTCAATCCAGCCCAATTCTCAAAGCGCATTTATCAAATAAGTGTTACGTGCACTTTGTGCGACCCCCGCGGAGGGATGGAATATCGAATCGAACCAGAAATCAGCGGAACGTAACGCTCCCTTTCAGCGTTCCACGAAAATAAGATTCTTACACGGTCACTTCACCGGGAGTAGCATTCTGCAACGGAATTTTCCAGCCCAGAACGCGAGGCATGTTATTTATTCGAGTTACGAATTTCCGCGTTTCGATCCGTTGGACCAGCGGTTCGCGATGTTTAACGACCGTCGTTTTCCACTTCAAAGAAGCAGATTCTATTAATTTTTAGTACCGCTCGGGAAAGGCAAGCGGAGCTATCAAAATTTCTACTTTTCCTTCGTGGATCGGTCGCGCGAGAGGCATTACCAAATCCATCGTTAAACGGGAACGGTTCGAAATGCACCGGGAACTGCGAAACGCCATTGAAACTCCGGGAACTCGAAACTATCCCGCAAACCGGTAAGAACGAAGCGCACCGTCCGATTCGAGACCCGCAAAGAGTTAACCGTGAAAGGAAAAACAGTTGTTCAACTCAACCACCGTTCTTTCGAGGCACCTCCACCGGTGGTTCCCTGTAATCCTTTAACTTTGTTCACGGGAATCCTCTTCCCGCCGCTTGCACTCCACGCGTTTCATTGGATTAGGTCTTTGTACACCAATGCGAGATTACCGACGTGCAAGTTTTCTGAATTTCCCTCGACAGGCGCTTCTTGCACCGTGCAGTCGAACGGAATGCTCATCCATTTCGCTGCTGTCTCGCGTTAGACCCATGAAAAATACGCCACTTGTCATCGCGTATGTTATCAGAAAAGTAATCTCTACGTCTCCACGGTACCAGTCCTTTAAACAAACTTAACAATTCTTTACAATTCAAAATAACGATAAGAAATTTTGGGAAATTTTCATCGCGTCGATAGTTAAAACGCTTCTCTCCAAGTGGCGTGTCTGAAAAGGCAAAAGTATGGCTGACAAGTATTCTATTGAGCCCTGTCTCTCCAGGTATACCTCATTACAACCCCTTGCGAAACGACTGCCATTCAGAGGGGGTTTTTGTTGCGCTCAACGTTTCCAATATACCTCGCGTGGTTTGCTCTACACGCGTGTGTATATAAAGGGACGGAGAGAGAGAGAGAGTGATCGTGGGAGGTCGAGAGAGCGGCGCGTGTCTCGTTTCCAACGAGGTCTCACGGAACCATTGGCGGTCGTGGCGAACCGACAATCTCATCTCCGCAGGAACACACTGCTCTCCTCCTCTGCACACAGGAGCCTCGAGCTCCTTAATTAACGTCTCTAACAACGTTGCACGTCCTTGCAGCGTGACTGGCTCGGTTACTGGAGCGTACACGAGCCAAGACTTTGGATATATATCGAGTGTGTTCGAGCGTTGTTGCGCGGGGTTGCGGCCCGCGAAACCACCCTTAAAACCTTTCGTCACGGGCTCGCTCGTTCGCCAGGCAATCTTCCCGCCTGGCGGAGGCGTCGTCGCGTCGCGCGCGTTGCACCCCCTCGTCCTTTTTCTCGCGCCCTTGCTCCGCCATCCCGTCCTCGTGCTGTTTGTGGACGAAACTTTTGTATGGCGAGCAAACTTGCGGGCTAGCGACGGCTCTGTCGGGGGTTCGTCGATGCTCGGATCGCGCCGTGGCAAACTGCGAGATTGAATTTTAGTTCCGTCGATTTGGCGGATTGAACGGCGATGGTTTATTGGAAACGATTCTGGGCAATCGTTAAGTCGTATTTTTTTGCCGGATCGTTGAATTGTTTAATACGCGGACGCGTGGCTATAATTGAGTTATGAATTCGGAACAGAAAAATCGAAGCGGCGGAATCGTATCGAAGGGTGGCACTGTTTGCTCGTCGGATGGTATCGCGTTTGTACGAATTAACAAAAACTGCCGTCGCGGCTGCACGGCTCGCGTCATAAACCGAATTTATTGCCCCGCGACTGGGGTCTCGCGTGCGTCGTAAAGAAAAATTCTATGCATTCGCAATGAATGACCGTGATACAGAGTAATAACCGTGTTCTATCATCTCTCTTCTCTCTGTCGCGAGCGTCGTTCGAGTTGTTCCCGGAAATTGAAAGGATGTACCGTTGATCAACACCGAACGCGTTCTTTTTTTTTTTTGTTCCTTCTCGAATAGGATCCATTCCGTCAAATTGTCACGCGAGCGATTCTACAAAAGTGAATCGTTCTGTTTCCGTCGAGTCGAGCATTAATTATAACGTCGAACTAGAAAATTTCCAGGAAACGTAGTCGATCAGTTGGACGTCCGAACGTTGCGATTCCTCTCGTGCATAAATGTCGAACGTTGCTTCCGCTATTTAAATGGCTACGTGTATCGATTATTATTAAGAAAGGGAGCAGCCAGAAGCGTTTGGTCGTCGAAATGTATTATATTTCCGGTCGGATTGCGCGAACGTTAAATAGCCGGTTGCCAGTGGAATATGTAATAT
The DNA here is from genome assembly GCF_050948175.1 of Xylocopa sonorina. Lineage (NCBI taxonomy): Eukaryota > Metazoa > Arthropoda > Insecta > Hymenoptera > Apidae > Xylocopa > Xylocopa sonorina. The sequence goes on along the minus strand of NC_135197.1, from coordinate 4,362,850 downwards.
TAGTCAGACGCGAAATTAGTCAGGCGAACAGTTACAGCGCACCGCATTATTCAAACGGGCGGCGCGCACAGTTCGCATTGCGAATTTCCCAGTGATTAAAACGATCGGCGACGGTGTGCGGCGCGTTGCTCGCTTTTTGGAAATTATTAACGAGGAAATTTGGCAGGAAAAACCTTGGCCGAGCGACACGTACGGAACCCCGGTCAATAATTTAACATCGCCTGGCTACGCCGCGTCGCATAATTCAGATAATCTGACGCGATTATTCATCGTTCCCTGAATCTTCCATCGTTGTTTCGTGTAATTCCTCTCTCCCTTTTCCTTCTCTCTATTTTCAGTACATCTCCCCCTGTTGCCTCTACTTTTCCATACCCATATTTTCAATTCTCCTCGTCGAATTTTATTCTTTCGTATTTGTTTCGCGTTAGAGCTTTCGCCTCGCGTCTATTTCCGACTCCCTTTTAGCTTTTAAACGTGTTTCATCTCTTTTTAAATTTTCATTTTACTCTGTGTATATATTCTATCATTTTGCTAACATTTTTATTGTACCGTTTTTCTCTTCAAATATTTATTCGACAATTTTTTTATATACCGGCTCGTGCGTCGAAGTTAGACAATCAACGTTTGCAAATAGAATTCGAAGTGTCCACGTACGACTAATCGTTTTCAACGCGAATGTTGTATAATGTTACGAAACAAAATGGCACGGCTAATGTTCCACGTCCACTGTTCTCCCAGTAAGGTTTATCGGTTCTGTTTCCCGTTACTTCTTTCGGCTGCATTCTTTTTCTCTTCCTCCTTCTTACGAGATTCTAAAAACTTCTCGCTTTTCCCTCGCGCCATTTCTTCTCCGAATCTCTACAGTCGAATTCTCCCGAAGCATTCCACTTTCCTCTTATCCTACCACGGAGGAGTTCTGTATTTCTTTTACCTTTTCACCGTGTTGCACCTTTCTTACGTCAATTTTTCTTCCCCCTGTTCCACATCGCGATTGATTCTTTTTCTTCTTCCGGACGCCTCCTCCTCCACCTTCACATTCTTCTTTGTTTGTCTTACATCAGCCCACTGTTCTCATTTTTCTTCGCCGCTCTGGCCCAGCGTTATGTAATGCCTGATGCATTACGCGGACCATGCATCACCGAGTGCCTCTCGTTGCACATATTCAAAAGTGCATTCGATCATGCCGCGTAGTTCTATTTACGGTGGAACACGATTACGCGATACGAAATGTTCGAACCAACGTACGCTGTATTACTTTTACGTATACGTGTGGTAAAATAATGGGAATTCAAATTGGAAGACACTCTTTCGTTTAATTCGATACGGCTTGTATCGCATACGGGTAGAAGAAAATTAAATTTGTTTCATATACTTTTTACTATATATTTGAAGGCTTGGAAGAACGTTTGCACGCATTGAAAAGTGAGGACACTCAATAGAAATCTGAAGTCCTCTCGCGTAAAAGGAATAACGCAAAGTCTGCGCGTGTCTTTCTTTCAGATACAAACTTTCTATTACCTAACACAAAAGAGAAAAGAAATAATCCAATAATTTACAATAACAATTTTCCTTCACACGCGACATGCTAAACAATTAATTCGTTCCAACAGTTAGAGTTTGTACGCTTTGAAAAGTGAGGACACTCAATAGAAATCTCGAGTCCTCTCGCGTAAAAGGAATAACGCAAAGTCTGCGCGTGTCTTTCTTTCAGATACAAATTTTCTATTACCTAACACAAAAGAGAAAAGAAATAATCCAACAACTTACAATAACAATTTTCCTTGACACGCGACATGTTTAAAAATTAATTCGCTCTAACAGTTAGAGAAACATTTAGAGACCTCTAAAGACGCTCCGTTTGAACGAGAAACCTTCTGAAGTCCTCTCGCGTAAAAGGAATAACGCAAAGTCTGCGCGTGTCTTTCCTTCAGATACAAATTTTCTATTACCTAATAGAAAAGAGAAGAGAAATAATCCAACAATTTATAATAACAATTTTCCTTCACACGCGACATGCTAAACAATTAATTCGCTCTAACAGTTAGAGAAACATTTCAAGGACCTCTAAAGACGCACCGTTTGAACGAGAAACCTGCTTCCAACTCGCAATCTGTTCGCATAGAGGGGAAACCGATCGGGGAGACGAGCCGAAATTGCAGCACGCGGCCGTCAAGCTTATTCCTTGGGAGCAACGGAACGATCTCCGGCCACTTTCCTCCCCCGAAGCGACTGGAGAAAGAAGAGAGCAGCACAGCGTTTCAAAATGCCTCGTAACACTGCGTATGGCAGGCGTCCGCGTGTGCTCCTCTCGAAGGCGAATTTCTCTATGATAAAATCCAGGGTGGAACGCGACGGTGGTTGCAGCCTCGCCATGGGAGCGGCAGCCCGCCTGGAAAACGCGATCCGCTCTGGAAAAATCCCTCTCTCTCTCTCTCTCTCTCCCTGGAAAATTTCCGCTACCAGCTTGTGAATTTTTCCAACGGGGTTCTGGCTTCTCGAGCGACTTGTTCGCGAAATCGGGATCGAGAGATGTTATATTTTATTTCGTTCTTTTCTCTCTCTTTTTTTCTTTTTTTTTTTTTTTGATTTTTCGCGTTACAAAGCCTCGAGATCCCTGTGTTGGCTGGTTGATCGTTATCGATCGCTAGACATTTTAAGCCAGTTTTAATGAGTTCTCCTCGTTCCAGTGCTACCTTATTGTTTCGCGATTATTTCGCGCTTTTACGTAGGCGTATGTTAAGTGTTACGCGTACAGTTGGGAATGTAAAGCGTTGTTACTGTAAATGTCTGATTCGTACATGTTCAGTGAAGCTTTGTTGCCTGTGGAGGTAAACAATTTTCATGCTATTTTTTTTATTGATTCGAAAAATAGAGTATGTAGTGCGTTATTTTGTTCTCCGTGCAACCATTCAACTGTTTTCGACACACTCGATTCTTTATTTTGAACGTCAGTTATTCAGGTCAATAGTTCAATTGATTGAAATTCCAAGACATATTAGTGAACATCTATCGACGACGAAATTAAAAATAACTATTGGATATCGTAGGCAGATGAACGATTGAATATATATATTTAATTATCTGATAGATTTATAAATGGATTAATAGTAAATGGAACAGTATATTTTTCTTAAATAAATCAGCAGAAGAGTTTAAGCTGACGCAAGAAATAATCTCTCGAATCGTCGAATAATCACTCGAATCACTATCCCGTGTCAGCGTTTATTCAACTATCCGAATGTTGAATAGGAAATACAGAAATTGTACATCGCGTAGCACGCGGGAATGAAACGAAAGTATTCGCTAGCTGAGAATTATTCAACCAAAATTGGCCCGCGTTAGTATTCGCAAATTAGAGAAGCTCCGGACGGTTGCTCATCGTTTTTTTGGTTATTACTTTCCCAGCAAGTTCGAGCGGTGCAGCGCGAAAAAATATTCGATACTTCCGCATTCACGTACGAATAATTCATAACACCGGCCAGATCGAAGGGGATTTCAAATTTCCCGCTCAACTATTTTACATTTACACCGCAAACCACCGGATTGTTTGCAATTTTCAATACTCGCCCGCCGTTGTACACCGCTGTGGCCACGATTGTTTCCCAATTCCCGTCCAAGCAGGAGAACTTAGCAGTCTTCCAAGTAAACGTTCGCAGCGTCGAATTTCACGGAGCGATCGCGACGTTGTGGCTAAAAAACGATACGTTTCCAACGAGATGATACAGTTTCATCGCGCTCCCTTTCCCCCGTCCTCTTTCTTTTTTAATAGTTTATTCTTAACTCGATTGAAAGCACGGTGAAACGCGCGGCGTGGAAGTATAAAGTTTACCATAGTCGTTAGAACATCTCTAAGGCGATTATGAAACTATTTCGAAGCGAAAAACTTTCGGAAAAATCCCTCTCGACGTTCGTGGAGAGGGCTTGCAAAAATTCTGCTTTATGCTGGTATTAAAAATGAAGCTGTCGTTCGAGATACAGACAGTTTTTTCGCGCAACTCAAACGCTTCGGATAAAGAGGCGTATCGCGTGGATGCACCGGCTTACGGATAAACCGTACGATTTATTTAACAAGATTTTATTTCACGATCTCCTTACCCCTTGGTGGGATTCATATTTTTTTTTATCATTCAACGTAGCTTCTGTTTAATTTCTTTTCGACGAACATCACTTCGTTCGAGTATTTTTTCTAAAATTATTCGTCGAATGACCGCGTTATCCGTGCGGGAGTTAGAAATAAATCAATCCTCGAGATGGTTGTCAGTTTTCAGTCGTCAATGAAACATCAAGCCCTCCGGAAGCAATCAGACTTCCAATCAGAGTTAGTCAATATCTGAAGCACTCTGGCTTCGTTCAGTCTACTGAACAATTAGGTTGAAGTTACAGCTCCCAGAGACAAACAATTGTTTCTCGATTAATAATTGGTAATTGATTCTCCTGCAATTAAAAGGGCGCTGTGCTTGCAAATAGTTCGTTACATATCTTATTTCTATTTAACGTAGAGGGTGAAACATATTTCTGCTCGAGCTCCATTCTGTACAAACGTCCACAGTCTAATAATCGAATTCCCATTTAACCAATTAGATTGCGATTACTCGTTCGCCTTTAATAAAAGTAACGAGAAATCCTCCACGCTTGTGACGAGAAATTACCTGGATATCCGAACGTCGCGATGTAATTCCGTGGTCTACGTCGCGACTAAAAAAACCTAAATTAAACGCACAGGGGGATGGAGACGCGAGGGTGGTCGAAAAAGTTTGGAGCGCTCTCGCTTGGAATATCTCCTTGGATTCCAGCCTCGACGAGAATTGGACCAACAGGCATCAACGGACTTATTAAAGAGACACGCGAGTACCTCCTCCGGGGAATTAGAGAAATTAGACGCTCGAGTTAACGAGACGGCCGTCCCGTCAATTTAATTAATGGCTACCGTAAATAACTATAAGCGCGTCATTTTAAAGCGTTGACAAATACCAAGAGAGAGAGAGAGAGAGAGAGAGAGAGAGAGAGTGTTAATCTAGCAGCTAACCCAAGCAACGTAACTCCATTGTCCTAGTCGCGAATAAAAAAATGTAAGGGTGCGCGAGGAGATGAAACTGGCGACGTTCCGGAGCGGTCGACTGGCCGAAAAAGTTTTGTCTCCAACCCTCGCTCGGAATATCTCCTTCGACTCCAACCCCTCGACGAGAATAGGAGCAATAAGGGAAGATCGTTGAACCCGTTCCAAAAGTCCGCCGCCTACCGATTTTTTGTTTCCCCGAGCGGCCAACGTTAGATTTTCAATTATCGTCTGCATATTCGCTCGATTGCGAGCCAGCGATCGTGGACACGATCGTATCGCCGCGTTTGGCTAAGAATGGAGTTATACGCGGGGCGGAAAAAGTTCTTGCGCGAACCTAAACGAATGCTGGGAAAACACAAGTCTGGTAGGCGAGGCTCGTAATTTCTCTGATTGTGTTCCGTGAAAATTCTGACGAATATCAACGGGATTCCTCGCGGCGAGAAGCCTCTCGCTGCTGCCATGTCGCTCCTCCTCGACGGGTTCTTTTCAGTGTTTGACTCGAGAGTTCGCGGCTGGCTGTTCTTTTCCTTTTTATGGGACATCCGCTGATGCCGCGGCGGCGTTTTATGGCCGCCGCTGTTCCCACGTTCTTGTTTATCTCTTGGTTTGTTTTACGCGGTGTTTGAAGACGTTCTTTCCCTTGGCTCGATTTGGATTTGCCGGATGTTTAGCTCGAATTGACTGCAGCCATTTCAGGGTACGTTGCGTTCTAGCTGGTTTAGATTCAGCTGTGCGAGTATCGTTTTTATAGCGAGCGAACTTTTGGCTTGGGTCAGGTTGAATGTATCTGGTCGAGTTAATTTCTTTCAGATAATTTCGTTGAAACGAATATAGTTGCAGGTGACTTGGAGAGTTCGCGAAGTGAACAGTTAGGAGTTTTATGATCCCTGTGCGATGGGGATCAGAATACACCCACAGTATCCTTTGCTTGTCGTAAGAGGCGACTAAAAGGAGGAAGAAAGGGTTAACGAAGATGTAGAGAAGAGTGACGAATTTTAGTTAAGAAGAAGAACAATGTATGCAAAGATATTAAATGCGAAAAGTATGTAAGTTGGGATGCGTAGAAAAGAAGAAAAAGATAGAAACGCTTTCCGTTTGGCAAAATAAGAGCGTAACGCTCTTCACAAACGCCATCTGCTGACTATAGAAGACTAATTTGTAACACCAGTAAGGAATAATAAACTGAGACTTCTGTACGAATCGAAAAGCTAAACATAGCAAAGTGTCACTATAAACCGTATTATCCTTACTTGAGAAATCAAGGGGTTTGTAATTAACTGCTAAATATTCCTGAAACAGTTTAAATTTTTCAACTATTACATTTCTCAATGGTAACAATAGTTAACAGTACGATGTTAACTTTCGTCGAGAAATACGCCAAGAAGACTTGCAAATTTTTTTACGAATAACAGTCGAGACGATAGCAGAAAGTGTCTCAATTATAACGCTTTTTGTTTCATCCAGATATCTCAAACGGTTTCGAAGATACAGCCGTTTGAATATCGAGCGGCCCGAACGGAGTTTATGAATGGCGGGCCGCCATCTTGGAACCGCCGTGACCCAGTTCTTTTCCTGGAAATGCGTACGCTAAATAGTAATAGTAAAATAACCCTTTACTTCCGCTATTTGTCACTGACCAGCGCACAGCTGATCCGCTTGGGGTAGGTTATGAATGAATGTGCGAGCGAGACTTCCGAGTGCGCGACAAGGACGACAATAGGAAACTATTAGAAATTACGTCAGTCTTTACACGACGATATCTCGGGAACGGGAAGAGATATCGACGTGAAACGAAAACCGTTTTACAAAGGAAGGTTCTACGCTTCTAACAAGCCCAATTTGATTAAGAAATAATTCGAAACGTAGGAACAGTGGTTCTCGAAAATTTCGTCGAATTCAATTCATATTATTGGGATGTTTCAAGATGTGTTAAGGGAGAAACGTGTAGTTTCAGGTAAATATATTTTATAATAATTGTATTGGTTGTTATTGACGGTGAATAAGAGCGTCTGAAGAGACAACGGAATCGTGGGGAATTGTTAGATTCTTGGCGGAGCACAAAGACGAGGAAAGAATGGTACGGATCGAACGAAGGGCCATCTTCATCACGGGAAACATCACTTTGAAGTTGCATCGTTCATTTCACTTTATACGCCGGCTGAAATCGGGATAAACGATAAATCTGCCTTGGCTTTCGAGTTTCTCCGTATTTTATACCTTTGTCACAATATTCCATTCTCTTCTTCGAACGGTGGAAATCAACTGGAAGGATTACTTTGCCCTCGAGTTCCTCTATTCCTCCCGCTCGAACTTCGATTCGTTCATTTCCCTGGGAATAAATCCTCGCGTTTCCATGGGCATTCATAAAACCCTGGAAGACGGATTTTCGTTAAAAGAAAACGGGGATCTCTGTCTGTCGAAGTAAATTATACGATAGAAATGACATCGAACGGCGGACGAGGTTTATCCTTTAAGAAACGACCACCGCGGCTCGACTTATGACCTCGATCTTTAACCAAATCTCGCGGAACGGTACACGAGTACACGTTCGAGACACTGGAATGTTTCCATGAAAATCTGTACGAAATTTATACGTAAAATTCCGTGGTTCGATAATCACGCCAAAAAAAAAAAAAAAAAGGGAAGAAAGCAAGAGAAAAACTGGAAGAGTAAACGAAGGACGGAAACAATGAAGCGTTTCCTTGGAGAAAATTACGAGAACGAACGCTCTTTTCCACCGGTGTCTGTTTCGCGCTGAAAGAGTTTCCGTCGGATCCGACGGACCGTCTTGCATGTAATTTCAAACCGAAAACGGCGAAGTAGACGTCGACGCGGTACGTCAACGACGGAGAAACGAGGACAAAGGCGTCGCGACTGTACGCGGCGTACCGTTCGCCAGCGTTGGCGTCCGTGAGCCAGACAGATTTTAGGGCGTGCAAAGAATCGACCCGTCCCTAGGCGGATGTCGATTATTTTATGCGAGAACGACGGAAATTTATTCCGGGGCTTTCGTCGCGATCAGATACGTGGCCTCGAAATATTGATGGGCCGCCATCGCGTTCAGGCTCGTTCATCTGAACGCGTGTTACGTTGGTTTATTAAACCGCCGCTGTCGAGACTGTCTTTCACGTACTATTACCCTTCTGTTAATATTAATAACACGTCTTGGTAATTCATTAGTAGAGGATATTTAAATACGGTCTGACGCTTTTACTTTAAGATTTTTCGTCAAGTCTGATGAAAAGTAACAACTTCCAGCTTTCATTTATTTCGTAACTGAAAACGACTCAGTACTTCTAGACTAGTTTATATCTACATATTCATGTACTATTTGAATTATTTTCCAACCGCTATATACTTTGGAAATGTGACGTGGCGAATTAAAGAGACCATGGTCTAACAATAACAAGAACAAAATAATTTATTTTAATAAGAAAAATATGACAAGAGAAAGACTAACTAGTGTATATTCGCGAACGTGTGTAATGCTTGTACGTTAGTTAAAAACCGTTCGAAAACTAAGAGAAGACTTCTTCCTCTCACTTTCGTTCTTAATCTCACCCCCTAAATTCAACGACAAGAAGAATAGAGAAATTTCTGTTTACTGTCTTCTCGTTTCGATGGTTGACTACATATTTTCTCTCTGCACCACGCGAATACTAATTTGTTGCAAGAATAGCAACAGTATCGCTCCAAAAAGGATGTATGCACATTGCAGTAGACGCGAGGATAGAAGGAATTTATTGGTCCTCTTAAAAGCGCCTCGACATCGTTTCGTTCTACGAAGAGGATTCTTGGCGGGGTCGGAAGAGGCAGATCGGGGTCTGTATCCAGGTGGATGAATGGTCGGCGAGATAAAATCGGTGGATTAAAACGTCGTTGCCCGTTGCAGTCGATCGCAATCAGTAACGACGCGGCGGCTCTGTTCGACGCCGCGGCGAACAGGCCTCCGCATCGTCGCCCGTGGAAAGTGGAGTATCGAGAGGCGAAACGGGCACGTTCCGCAGGCCGAGGATCGTGTCGATTGCGAATTCGAGCGTCGAACACTCGTAACTAACGATCCAGGACGGGATAAACGCCGTTAAAGCGCGCGTTCCACGACTTTATTATCCGATCCCTTAGATACGAGCCTGGAAATCCGGCGTTAACGACTCCTCGAATAGATACGGCCGAGTTACGTGCCACTCGAGAGAGAATCAGAGAGAGAGAGAGAGAGAGAGAGAGAGAGAGAGAGAGAGAGGGAGAGAAGAGTGTTCTACGTGGGTGGAAAAACGTCGACGGGAATATTTTGGGCGAATCGAATGCGTTTCCAAAGTGTGACACCGCTTCAGAGAGCGAGGGATGAACGTTCGAGGCGGATATATGCGACGATCTGTTAAGTTTCCATTTCTGGATGAGATACAGCGCGGGGAAGGAAGGAGTGCACGGTTCAAACTCTAAATGTGAGTGTACGAATACGCGAATCGAGCGCTGGCACTGGTTCCGTATTAAGAGGTCGCGTAAAAATGGACCTGTAGCTAAATGTGTTGGTACAACTCGATTTTGTTTGGATAAAATTAGAGGTAGAATGAAATTTTTATAGTGCGAGTATAAAACACAGTGGCTTCCATTTGGAAATTTAGAATTTCACGGGGTATACTGCTTTCTCGAATAGCCGAAACTTCACTCGTAAACCGAACGAGCGTGTGTAGCTCGCTCTAGTATTAATAGAGTTTCAAGTTTAACGCGCGGGATAGGAGAGAAGTCACTTGCAGAGTTGCTTTTTTTATATCTGTGCCAGTTGTACAAATAATGACGCGTCTAATTGCTATGAAAGGAGATTCGTTACCTGACAATTGAACAGTTTCGCCGTGGAACGGGAAAATGCCACGCAGGTGCAAAGTGGTCTTTTCGCCACCGGGTTCTTTAAAGACGCGTTACGAATTAGTGTCAGAGGCAAGAACAATCTATGTTCGGAGCAATTCACCCACTTCCTTTCTTCCTCGACGCTGATGAAAAGGACAAGGGATGAAAAGAATCGGGTAAACGCGCCATTCACTCGCGCATCCCTTTCATTCACGAACGGAGAAATAATTACCGATTTCGCGATCACCCAGGATTTTTCGATTCATGGTGGAAAGGAGGCCGCGAGAGTAAAGGGGTGAATCGCTTGGCGTTCTCGCGTTAGATCGCCGCGAGACTTGATTTTTGGATGGCCGGTTGTCGCATAATAAAGCAGCGACGCCGCGTTGCGGACGGTTTTATGCAAAAATATGCTGAATCCTCGCTAAAATGTTACGGAAACTTTCGGTCCAACGTCCCGCGATGCGGATCCGCCCTTCGAAAATTGGAATAATCACGAAACTTTCCGGATGAAACGAAATTTCTTGCGAATTTTCATTCGGTCGCCTGTTAAAAATTTCCTGGTAGAATAGAGAAATTCTGGAAAAAATTTCGTGCACAGCGCTTTTTAATCTTTCGAGTCCTGAGTTGCGAAAATTTTAATGTTATACAAATTAAAAATTTTATTGATTATATGCAGCGAACGATGCAAGTAAACGAGTACGCAGCGCAATACTTTATTGATATCGAGAAACTACGAACTAATTTACGGGAGAACAATTAAAAATTCTATCATGGTAAAAGGAAATAATAATATGTAAAAGTATTTATACATGTACATTGCTCTAGCGGCGATCCACGGCGAATTCCTAAATTTAACTAAGTATACAATTAGCAATCCAATAGAAAATTTCAAAGTCCTGAAAAGGACTTGGAAAATTTCTACTGAATTACAAATGACTTAAATCTACGCACGTAGTCCTTAGCTTGATACCGTTTTCGAGAGGGCAATCTCTCGAAAACGTTACCAAGGACCCAGGTCCACCCCGTGGAGGTGACTACGCAGGGACCCATCCCTAGACCCTAATCCCATCCACCCTCCATTGCATCCATGTGTTCTCGGTACAGAAGGTACCAAGGACTGACTCTACTTGTGAACTTAAAACCGGAATCCACAATACATTCTCTAAAATCTAATAGATTTTAGAAATTGCAGTATGGACTTTTGCGAAAGGGATGACGAGAAATGCCATTGCCTTATCCAAAGTGAAATTTCTAAAATGACTACGAACACTTCAGAAAAATTCAAGTGTTTCGCAAAAGGGAGTACGGTACGATATTCTATGTGACTCAAATGGATCTTAGTAAAAATGGGAACAAAATTGAGATAAACTGAAGTTAAGAAAAGAAACTAAGTTGAAGCAAAGATACATAAAATTCGCGACGCGACCAAAACGAACAAGTACCAATAAACCTGCGTTACATTTTCGCGTGAGCATTCTATCCCGATGGTTCAACACTAGTCACTAGGTGAACCATACCCGACGCGAATCGCGAACAAGTTATGCCACGTCTTACGTCGAAACAGTTGATACCACGCTCTCCCCAATGGTGAATGCGGGTACCATCGAGATCTCAGCGAGACTTAGCATTAGGACGCATTGCCCACCGACAAGAACGAACTTCGTAGACCGCCCCAAGTCGTCTTACAGCAGGTCCGAAGACCCCAGCGACACGGGGTAGGAGCTACTCGGAACGAACCGCGATGAGCGCGTCCACTGTGCTAAGCCTATACCCAAGTCGAGTACCCAACGGGCGTACCAATCGACAAGGGCTGCGAAATCTCAATGGGCACCGAAAACCACATCAGTTTGATTGAGTATCGACTATTTCGTTGCGTGACGATGGAAGACGAAATCTCGAACGAATAGAAAAGAAAAGAAAAGCTACGTGAAGCGATTTCACGCAGCACAAAATTAGAATGCTCAAGGGAGTATGTAACGCATGTTTATCGGTACTGACTACACGCGATTATTGAAATGATTATTTCTCACTTTGGGTAAAAAAATGGATTTCTTTACAATTTTCTTACAATTGAGTTACAATTAAATTACTTAAATCTAAGTGCTTAGAACTAAGGACGCACGCATCCCACGGCGATCCAACGGTAATCCAGCTGTGATCCAGCATCGAATGTAGAAATTGAAGTGAAGAAGGAAGGAAATGGATTTCGAATCATCGAATGTCGAGAACAACTTCAGAGAAAATACGATCAATTTTAAGATTCTCTTAATGGCTTTCCTCGATTATAATTTCAGACAATCTGTTCATGTGAAACAGTTGGCAAGAATTTTGAGAAAGGTGAAACTCTAACGCTGTATTCACCAGAAATACCATTTTCTTATTTGCAAATATAAAGTGAATAATGATACAGCTTTACGATAACAGAAGAAACTTAGAAACGCAGAAATTAAAATGAAGTAGAGATTAAGTCGATTTCCAGTCATCAAGCAATTCTCTGTCGAGAACAAACATCACAGAGAGATAGAAATTACTACAGATTATGCAGGATTATTTTAAACGTCCATTCCAATTCCGACCAATGGTGTTTATAAAAAAATAATGAAAATAATACCCACTGAACTGATTAACGTCGACCATAATTATGCTCGATTGAGATAAATTAGGGAAGTCAGGATAGAAGGGATTCAGGTTACACAGTTATAAAATTGTATTATGCGAATGTACAGATATGTTCATTAAAATTAACTTAAATTATTTGCAATCCAATTTAAAGATTCAAAGTCCTGAAAAGGACTTGAGAGATTTAAATTGTACTGCAAAAGACTCGATACTAAGAGTATCACTGATTAAATTATTCTAATCTACTACAAAGTTAATGAAATAATAGTTGGAATGAAATATGTATAATGTATAATATATAATGTATATAATAATAGTTGGAATAATGAAATAAATAAATGAAATAATGATAGTAAGTCTATGTAATCTTTATACAAGACAAAAGTTGTAAATCGTAATCTTTTAATTAATTCTGGTACTTTTAGTATCGAGTTTACAACTATACTTATATCTACGTGCGTAGTCCTTAGCTTGATACCGTTTTCGAGAGACCGGTCTTTCGAAAACGTTACCAAGGGCCCAGGCCCACCCCGTGGAGGTGACTACGCAAGGACCCAACTTTACTCGACTTTTTTCTGATATTCACAATTATTAAAAATGAGATGTACTCACTAATATTGCACGATGATCCATCTAATTCCACGTTGAGTACGTTTGCTATTCGATAAAGGTGTCTTCCAACCGAGAGGGTAGTTCGTAAAGACCAGACAGCAGGTAGCGCGCAACCATAAACGATTTCTTCGTTGTGAATTTATTTAGAAAATTTCATTTCAATATTAAAATTAATTAAACTCGATTAATGCCGGAAACAATTTAGAAATATCCGAATAAGCAAGCTATTATTACAGTAATTAAATTCTATTAATAACCGCAAGGTGTAATAAAATTAATAAAATTTAAGTTCGGTGTTGAAACTAATTAAAGTTTTTAAAAATCACAGAAAAATCCGTATAAATTATTTAATATTAATAAATGTTAATAATTCTACGATTAGAATATTGTATTAGTTTATTTAGAGAGGTACTTTAATTATTAGGTAGTGATTAGAGTGAGTAAAACTAGGTAGATCTCGATTAATTGACAGAGTACTGTATGGTAGTTATCGCGACGCGGTAGCACTGCCAAATGACAGCGCATGACTGCACGCGGCTTATGCAGGCCTTCAGTGCGTTCCGCTGATTGCCCACCCCCATCACTGGTACCCCCCACCAAGGAATTTGTCGCAATGGTTCATCAATTATTTATTCCTTTCATATGCAACAGTTAATTAATTTTTATAATATTTCCACACTTGCATATACTCGTATACATATATTCTTCAATAGAATATAATCATACATCAGTTATTACTAATTTTACGCTAGTCTTCAAGCCTTACAATGTTAAATGTTGAATTAAAATTTTTGTTATATTAATCTTCACGTTTCATTCGCTATGCACACTGATAAACGCAATCTTATATTACTGTGTAGTATACTAAAAATATATTTTTATGCGAACTGAGAATGTAGGAAGTTTATGGATTGTGCATGGCTTTTTCAAAACTGTCTTGAATTTCTTCGTTTCTTTATTGTCGTGGAAGTTGTTGGGCTATTTTATAAGGAAGGCGAGAAGAGTGTACAATCATCGAATAATGATATAATAAGATGATAAACAGTTATTTATTGTGAACAATAATGTCCACAATGTAGTTTCTTGTTGGAACCTATTTGGTCATCCAAACGCGATGATTTGGATGGTATCTAAGAAAAGCGAACCGATTTACACGAGAATAGAAAAATTATTTATTAAAAAACGGAGAGGTGTTTCGTTTTGAATTAGGGGCACGCATTTCCGTAGAAATCAATTAATTTATTTAAAAATCGGTGGGATACGTAGAACAATTTTGATACATTGATTACAACAATTTTATTACAATAATGACAGTAATTTGGTAATGTAATAAAAGTGGGAAGGATTAGGAGAATTATTCTTGACAAAATTGGTGAAGTCGTTGAAATTCGCTCCAGAACCATTGAATTTTTGACAAGAACGGAGAAAATACGTGAAATTTCACTATTTTTACTATCGAGAAATAGAAACTTCGCTTGTTTCACGAGATTTTTGTTACCCTCAACTATTTCACGTTTCTCTAATCCCTTCTAATTCCACTCCCTTGGTTCGTGCAACGCAAACGATTCCAAATTTGGACTCAGCTATCCCAAAAACAGTTTGATGCAAATTTTATATGAGATAGTGCCCCTAATACACAAGTTGTTAATTTTGTCCAGCTAGACTTTCCATCCGGCACAGTGCGCGCCGCGGCGATGACTCGTTAATTAATTTGACAGATGGAACGTCTGGCCGAGGGCATCCTTCAGGAAATTACGCGGGTGTTCGCGCTAAGTGTTTTCGTTCCCGCGTTCTGACCGTGTAAGGTGTATTACGTGTGAATTACTGGCGTCAATTTAGGGGACGTGCCGCGCGAAGATGAACGGCGCCCGTAGGAAGGCTGGCTGGATTACGGTTACACGTACCCGGAGAAAGTCACTGCGTATCGTGCAATTTACATGCGCCGCGCGGTCTAATCCAGCTGCTCCTAGGTTTACACTTGATTGAATCATAACCAGCCAAGTGGTTTAGCACCCGGCGGGGGTGCACTTTGCCCTGGGTGCAACAAATTAGCCACCCGTTTGCCTTACGCGCAGCTAACCAGCACCGACCCCGTTCACGGCGACGTATTTTTGGGACCTCGCTGGCAAACGAATTAACGGATTACCCGTCCCAACGACTTCGCGATAAGAGAGTCATCGCGATCACGTATATCACTGCTTAGTCACAGGATCCTAAAACGAATTTACGTGCTTCTTTTAACTCTTAAACAGATCTCGCAATTTTTCCTTTTTTTTTTTTTTAATTTCTAACGCATTTGTGATACCTTTTTCCGTTGGTTTTTCTAGCATTCTTAATTCATTTCTAAAATAATTCCAAGTAGTCGATAAATGGAAATCTTCTGCTTCTTACGAATGAGTCGCGAAAAGATTTGTTTTCAAAGAAAACGTCGATCATCGAGGGTGGAACGCGTACCCCTACGAGTCGCTGTAACTCGTTTCACGTATAGTTAACGATCGTTCCGCGAAGTTTACTAAAAGGAACGTACATAAGCGGGGTTACAATGCACCCGTTCTGAATGGAATTCTGAAACAACCCCCGTGTCTATTTGCACTGGCACGACAGCCCAAGTTAGACTCGTAAAACCGCGACAGGGACGCGTGTTTCATAACCACGTCGCTGTACGCGCGTTTCAACTAGGATACACGGTATCCACGGCGCACTCTTTTTGCCCCCGATTCCGCTCGAGTCGATATAATTGGCAGGATACATTGCTCGTAATCCGTGTGACGTTTTTTCGTACACGCTGCCCCATTTCGGACGCCGTTTCAGAATTTACGACGCGATATTAATCGCCGTCTGCTTCTGTTTTTCTCCGTTCCGTACGCGCACGCTCGCGTATCGTTCTCTGACTAGGCGTTTAAACGAATTCGTGTTCAATTTCTATTTTCACTTCTCTCCTTCACACAGTTGGTACCTGCTCGCTCGTTGAAAATTTAGAAAACGATCGACGAGAAGAAATGATTTTTCCAGTTTCGAAATTTTTCGCGTACGCATGTTCGAATCGAACCATTAGATTCTGATCGATGGTGGTTGCGGAAATAAAAGTGATTCCATGGAATTATTCAAATGCAGCGAGTATTTTTTCGCTCGATGAACCGTCGCAAATGATTCACGACTCGCGTGGCGAATGATGCGTTAACGAACGCGTACCACTCGTTACCGATATAAAACGAACGACCGTCGAGTCGTACAGTTTCGAACAACCGTTTCGAACATTTACTCGTCGACTCGTGTCTGAGGTTTGTTTTAAACGGGCGGAGGATCGCGTGTCAGACGTCAGGACGTTGACGAGACTTTCGTGTTCCCCTATTGCGATGTATACGTGTCGACGTGACAGATGTCCATCCCTTTCGAGAAGAGTCAGTTCGTTTGGGTTGACGGTTTCGAGCACATCGAGGAATAGAACGCTCGAAACGAAGGGACTGACGGGAGGAATTATTTTCTACTTTAGAAAGACATTTATCGTGTTTCTTTCTTTTTTTTTTTAGAGACGAGAGAATTTATAAAAGCGTGAAATTTCGAGGAGAAGAGAAGTTTGAACCAGTAGCGTCGTGTACCAGAGCATTTGAAAATTTCATAGACCTTCCACAAGATTCTCGCCGTCTTTGCAAACATTCGTTATTTTCCGAAGTAAATAGGGCAGAATATCCTTTACTGAAAGTGAACGAACGTTGTTTGAGAAGCAAGAACCGATATGTTCAGAGTAAACACAATTTCCTTTCGATCCAATGGAGACGTTTATCAACTTTTTCTTTTAAATAAAATCACTCGATCTTCCAAAGGTGACTTTCAAATAAATACAACAGCTCTTCGAAGTAATAATTGATAATAAAATAATTGAAAATTCGAGACACTCTAATAAGCTGATCGCAAAACTCGAGGAACGACGAACCTATTTGTGCAGTTGGACATCGAAGATGGCCGCGACGAGACGTACCATTACAAGATAAGGGATCGAAAGTAAGAAAGGAACGACAGAACTTTTCCGCGAGAGCTGATAAAAGTCGATCGAGTCGGGTGGAACAGC
Source organism: Xylocopa sonorina (assembly GCF_050948175.1). Classification (NCBI taxonomy): domain Eukaryota; kingdom Metazoa; phylum Arthropoda; class Insecta; order Hymenoptera; family Apidae; genus Xylocopa; species Xylocopa sonorina. Next base: position 4,345,646 of record NC_135197.1, on the reverse strand, counting down.
GAATTATGCTTTTGCGAGCACAACTTTTTATTCTCGTGCAAGGAGGACGTAAGAGATTGGGTTCCCGTTAATCAGGATTTAAGGGGAAACCTAAGGAGCGTAAAGCGTATTTCACCTGCAGACCAAGAAGAATCCTCGTGTTCGAGGATGACCGACGAATCCATTCTGAAATCCTTCTGTCCATTCTTCCTACTGGATGGATTAAGCCCATTATCCGTCCAATTATTTCCACGGTGAAATATCGCTTCCGTTATCGAATACATCGTTTAATTCGATTTCCGTTGCGTCGATCGACTTTAAGATCAAATATCGGATTGTCGTATCTAGAGTAACCACATGTCGCGGCAGTCAAAATTTAGAAAACACGTTCTTCTATTTCATATCTGTATATGCTAGCTATATCTGTTGAGTTGTTCTGTTTACAATTAATTTCTTTTCGAACAACTCTATTATCAGTTTAGATTAATTTGCCCTGCAAATATCGTCTATTAACGTAACATAGAACCGCGGGATTCGCGAATCCGTAAATACGATGCGTTCTATCCTAAATATCAAATATCTCTAATAATTAGATTTTCCAATACGCGCGGTATTTCGCAGCGTAATCTAAATCCGCAACGGTGTTCCGCTCCATTAATGCCACCGCGTTCCGTCACGATTACACGGGAATAATACATAGAATTCCGCGCGTTTGGTAAATCGCGGCCGCGACACCAATCCATACAGCGGCTCGCGTGTTCCATCCCCCTCGGGAGATGCAGTTTTAAACGGGAGACACGGGTCCCCCTGTTTTCGTTAAACGGCGGCGAAGCTGCGAGGGCACGTTAGACGATCGGAACGCACCCCGCGGCCATTTGTCCACCGTGGGTCGCGCGCAAAGGGGGACGAAGTTGCGAAACGGGAGGATTTTTAATTAAATCGTGCAAACACGGGAAAATTATCGAGCAAACACGATGAAAATAACCATAAAGTTCGAGGGAGAAAGAGAGGGAGAAACGAGGGGGGGTGCGGATGGGATCTGGGAGGGTGGACGAGGACACGCCGCCTTCTTTCTCGCGCCAGTGGCGTTAAATGAAAGTCACGTTTTCCATTTTATACCAATTGTGAGCTGACGGTGGACGTTCGCAATATACGTGTTTGTTTTCCGTTATGCGCGACATACGTAGCAGCTCCGCCTCGGGAATTTCTTTCGGTGTTACGTGTGAACCGGCGAAGGGTATCGCAGCGCGGGCCTCTCGTTGCATCCGAGGAGAGTGTCGCGTGGAAGTTGCACGCGAACCCCTCGCAATTAGCAGAGTTTTAATAATAGTACGGTTCCACGTTGCAAAATATGATTGCATAAATTTTGCTTCGATAAAGATGGCTCTCCTACTGGCCGGGGCCGTAATTGTTCTTGAAATGTTCGAGACTAACTTGCGAAATTGCTGAAGAAATTTCAGCTGCTCGTAACTTTAGAAGCAGAAGTTATCCGGTTTCGAAATGAAAATTAAATATCGTACAACAGAATACTGAAGTCTATCGGTATTATTAATCCGCCGCCTTCGATGGAAACGGTGCACGTGTTAGCGTAATTACGTTCCATTATCCTACTTTATTATCTCTAATTAGACGTGCAATATATACGGTTAATTCGACGCGTAATTGTTCCACTCGTTTCGACGGATATTTTATAAATACCACAATGTGTCCGCGAGATATGAAAATTTGCATGTATATCGAGTCGTAGAGGCATTCGTGCAGGTAGGAGCATGAATTCCGTTTCTCTAGCAAATGTCTGCTTGTCGGAGAGGATGGTTGTACTGCATTTAAGTAGATAGATTCGTGTTCCATCAGATGGCTGTGTCACAGTCTCTCTGTTAATGAGACAAAATTCATGTGCTCCGCTCGTATCGTTTCTCATACACCTTTCGAAACACCTTTCGAAACTTCTTCACCGATACCATAAAAAACAATCGTTTGTCAATTCAATTCTCCTGAAAGCATTATCGTTCCAGCACGAATTTTCTTCGCGTACGACGCTGTAAATTCGAGCGCAGCAGCGTCCCATCGTTTCCCTGCTTTCCCTCACACCGGTGCCGAGCTCCGTTACCGATCAGTCGACGAAATGGCGGGCATCGATCGTTCGTTTTCTATACATCGCCGTTCGGCTCGCGCACGAACGGTTATCGTTCGAAGGCGAGTAACGCGGTCTTAACTGCGAGCCGAAGCGAAAGAGCTCGGGACAAGTGTCGTCGAGGAGGGTGAGTCCCTTTGTACGATCCCGGGAAGAAGTTTGCGATCGAAGAACGTCAATCGAGTCGAGTTGCCGCGCGGAAACTTTCCGAAAGTTTTACGGCCGGCAGGAGAAGCTGCGCGACCACTTGATGCCCGTACCAAAGTGGTTACACACTTTCAGGAAGCTATTATCGAAGAGTCGACGACGTCGTCGAGCGATCCCGAGCCCCGAAACCACGACACGTTTCCCCTTTTCCCACCCGCCTTTACAGCCCCCACTGCCAGCCGTTCTTTATTGTCCTTTTCTCGCGAAATTATTTTTCGATCGATCACTGCTTCGATGCTCTCGCTTTCGAAACAGCCCTTTTCTCTATTCTTCTTGGGGATTCAAAGTTTTCAATTTCTTAGTCGACTGATATCAGTTTCTTAGACGCTGATTTCGTTATTGTATAACGTCGTGGTTAAGTTGAACGGTGGAATAGAATGTATTTGCGTCTGGTATTACGCATTGCGAATTTGTATTTTGTTGTTACAGGATAGATTCTTCACTGTTTTCTTTCTATCTCAAGCTGAGTCCCATTTATTCTTCTGACGCTAAACTTGGAAAACGCGTTCGAACTATCCGCAATAAATCGTCCCCTCTTATCCCCATAAATTCGCGTCGTCCTAAATCCTCCCCGAATGAATCCGATATATGGAAAATGCTCGAGTTATATTGTAATAAAATAAAACAGCGGTAGAAACAGGGCATACGGCGAGACGAGCGTGTTGTTAAATGATACACGCGCGTCCATAAACGGGTGAAACCATTTTACAGGGAACGTACATTCATCGTTGCGTTCGATACATAAATTCCGTGACTCGTTTCCCATATCGTCGTTCGAAAGTCGATTAATTTGAGAGCGAATGGTAAATCGCGAAGCGCGAAACTCCTCGCCAACCCCTTCCAACGGGTTACCATCTTCCTCGTCGTTGGACAGACAATTTCCCTTCTGTATTACGCTTCGTCTTTTTCATCGTGCACGTCGCACGATGTCCGTGTTTTTCGTCAGCGAAACGTGTGCAGGTGACGCGTGTACATTTTCGCAGGGAGACGGGCGAGATGAAAGCGAAGGGTTCAGGGTGCTCGTACGGGGTGGCCAGCTACCCTTAACAAGCGTAATTGGAGCAGGTGGTCCGGCCGTGGCTGCGGTTTCTCTGCATACGTAACTACCCAAAGGTATTCCACCCTCGACCGTCCTTGTTGCCTGTGTACGCTCCACTTTCGCGTCCCTCAGATCATTCGCAGTTTAAACGAACTCGACTATCGCCATTTGCGCCGCGGAATTCGAGCGAACGCGGGGATGAAGTTTCGCGCGCGCGAAATTTCCGTCGACGCGAGCGAGCAGTCGACGACTCCGGATTGTTCGAGAGGTTCTTGCGCCCTGAAAAGGAAATCGAACGTGTCTGAATGGTGGATGTACACGGGGGCCGCGTCTGTATCGTTATTCAAAACGAAAGAAGAACCGCGTTAAAGGCTCGAGCGAAGTCACGCAATATTCATTATGCGGCAATAACGACGTTCAATGGGAATTATAATGGAAAGGACCGTCCGCCGGGTTTGTATCCGACACTATCCGTTTATTAACAAAGTTCAATTCCCTCCGGGTATTCCCTTCCCCTTTTCAGCCGTGATCAAAGCGACCGCGGATTTACGCGGCCGCTACCTTCGATGCTTCAATAATACAAACGGTGCGCGGAGATGCATTATTGAAATTTTCGCGTTACCAAGTTTCGAGGTGAAAGGTTGGATACGAGGAGGAGCTTGAAAAGGAAAGAGCGTCGCGGCCTGCGATATTCAGATCGTAAATGTCGCCAACAGATGGAATGTGATACAGAGAATGATTTTACGTGGTTATTCAATTCTTTTATTTGTCCATAATATTTTATTATACGTGCAAATAATGCAATACAAACTTATGAATAACGATTACGTCTGTGAAACCATAAACTTTTATTATATAAAATAAATCTATGTAGATGGACATTTTCAACGTCTTCAAAGCGTCTGTCCAAGACACAGGCGATTTAAAAGGAAGTAGTTGTGAATTAACGTCTGTGGTACGTTCACGTCTGTCCAGGACTCTGAAATTCTTCCGATATATCGTCGATTCACTTCAATTCATCGTGTACGCGGGTTAATTTCCCCGCAAGACAATCAAACGACCAAACGCAACGATAAAACCCATTGCCGATACGCTCGCGATCGATCCACTCAAACGATGGTAGACCAGCAATGGTCGCGCAAGTTTCTACGAGCATATTTAGCTGCGAGTGACACGTTCCAGTCACGTGTTTTCCCTGGTGGTAGCCGCGTGTGGTGTACACCTGTCCGACAGGTTCGATTGTGCAAAACGCCCGATGGAAACTCCTTAACGCGGGTACACACAGGACAGAAGCAATTAGAGTCGATCGTTGGAAGAGAGGAGAGAGTGAGAGAGAGAGGAATTCGAGGTGAGACTGGCGATTTTGGATTCAACGTGACCCAGAATTCTTCCTCTCTCTTTCGACCTCGATTTCTTTCGATCTTTACTGCGAGAATGGATCGAGTGAACGTGTGAGATGCAGGTGATCGTATGGGTAATTTAGAAATGCACGACGAATGTAAGAAAAAAACCTAGAGAGAAGTTAAGTGTGACTCGAAAATATATTTTGCAAAGGGAGAAGATTCCTGTATTATTCAATTTTTCGTCGATTCAGATCTCTATCGATTTCGATCCCAGTCGAAACGCAAACAGCCACAACGTAAGATCCTGCGAGAGCCCGTAAGGAGACGCTCGCAGAAGGCAGATCGATCCAACCCAACGTAGCAACGTTGTTCCCTGCGCCTCGGTTTTCAATCCGTCTTGTTAACGTACGCATTATACAACTTGCGCGGAACTGTGATTCATCTTGTTAAAATACATCCCGTTGCTTGTTAGAGCACGAGTGCCTATTATTTGGAACATCACACCTAACTGGTTGCACAAAGTTAAAGCTGTCGCGGCAAGTACGTCGACGCGCGATTCAGGGGTCCAATTGAGCATTGCACGAGCGTCTCTCTCGATCTCTATTTTAATCTCTCCCTTTCCCTCTTGATCTCGATCTCAATCTTCCTCGATCTTAATTTTTCCCTCCTCTCTCTCTCTCTCTCTCTCTCTCTCTCCCTCCCTCTCTCTTCTACACTGTCTCATGACGCCAGCAGCGAAAGGGGAGCCCCGCAGACGGCGAGGCTCCGATAATGTCTCGGAAAGTGAGTGGGTAATTTGATTGCACCCTGAGATACCGGAACAGGAAGCTGATGGAGTTTCGGAGCACTTCCTACACTCTGTCAACCGCCCTCTGCCTCTTTCGCGTTCGCTTCTTCTGTTCCACGCCGCCCGTCCGTCCACCCCCTCCCCCTCAGTCTCTGCCAGTCACCGTTAACTTTAAATCAACTCTTCCGCGCTGATAAACGCCCGCGTCGTCTCGTAAAAATCGTTAAACCGCCGTGGTGGAATCGCGCGCGGCGCTTACGCTGCCCGGAAGTATCCCCTTGGATAAGGGAGCGCCGATAAGGGGCTCGTTTGTGGTTTCAGCGGGAATGTTGAACGATCGCGGAGATGTTTATTTTGCGTCTACCGTATGTATCTCTACGTGTATCTCTTCGGGTCTGTTAACTCCACGCGAACGATTCTAAATTGCCGTCTATTGTTTCTGTGTTTCAGGTAAGTCATCGTTACTGAATATTCTACCAGTGGCTGCTATCGAAACCAATCGGGTTATTAGAGCAGGTATAAGTGGGTTGTAATAATATTATCACAATTAACGTTGTTCCAATGGAAATAGTTCGTCGAGTTGTCAAGACGGATCGTTACCAGCATTATTTATCGTCGCAGTCTCTAATCTCGAGCAAAATAATTACACGCTCCTCTGTCTTTGGTCGCGAAAAGCTGCGATTTAAATTTAAATTTAGCCGCGTTCTGAATCTCGCGTTTAAGTTCGCGGCAAATTGAAGCTAACGAAACGTTCTCGCTAGAGAAACCGGAAGAAAAATTAATTAACGCCAGTTGTAGAAAGTATTTCCCTGGTATCGCGTTCGTTCGTTTCGCGCGCGTTACTTCTCGTAAAGGGGCGGCGAAACAAGGAGCAACAAAGACACGGGGAAAAAAGTGGTAGCCGGGAGAAACCGTTGGAAGTTCGAAGAAGAAAAACTGGAGGAAAACACGGACCATCTGCTCGATACAAACGGAGAAACATTTTCTCGATCCTTCTTCGAGTTCTTCTTTTCTTCTCCCTTTTTTCTTCCGTTCTACTCCGTTGCATGCTTTTGACAAATACTAATGCGAATTTCCTTCGCTGATCGCTGATTTCGCCCGATCCACGCTCCGTAAATATTTCGCCGTCGAAGAAGATCCTTCGAAACGACGTAGCCATTGTCTTCCTTCCATTCGGCTCCGTTTCTCCTCGCGACCATCCCTCTAACGATCGACGTCTCTCTGCGTTTGGCCATGTTTCTTCTTTTCCCGCTACGCTCCTTGAACTCGCGGATCCTTGTACGGTTAGATTCGGTGCTCGTTAAAATCGTTCCTCCTAGTTTTGGTGCCTGCTCGCTAATGTTCTGATCCTTCGAGGTAACGAAGGAAACCTTCCGTCTTCTTTGATAGATTTTGCTGTTCGAGCAAAAGTTGCAGTATTCGCAATACGAAATAAATTCGAAGGGATTGGAGAAGATATTTATTGCCGGTATTCAGTTTGTCTTTATGTACACTTTATCCTTTGTAAAATTACAATTGTTTAATACAAGACATAATCATTCGCACTAACTGCAAACTCGACGAAGAAAACTTTAATCTTTCATTAACTATAGATCCTATATTAAAAAACCAAATGAAATAAACGTTATTGCCTCTTGTTTTACGTTTATCATATCCGAATACAATTAATTATTTATCGAATTTTTCTCTGACATGATTATTTAAAAATCACGCAAGATTCACAGAAAAAATTTCTGTTGTATGTCAAACATAAGTCGTATACCTGGTAAAATTTGTCACGTCCAAACAAGAAGTATTCCAAAACAGACATATACAGAGGTACCATCTGTGATTTTTATGTTTAAGAAGACCAGTACTGTTCGTAATTAATTCGAGCGTCGTTTAATTAATTTCCATTCACCAGTTACATAATTTTGCGGCATACTATTTCTGCTAGTTCAATCTCAGCGTCCGAAGAAAGCCGAGTAATTACACATCGAAATGATTCGCGGTAGCAAAGGAAGAGTTGCGAGAGAGAAATCGCGTGGCGTTTGTTTCGCGTAACAGAGATTTTATGTTCAATTATTCTTATCACCGTTGCGGTCGAGGAAGACGAGGGTGGTTCGCGGCCTGGTGTCAGGAACAAATGGCGGCCGGGTTCTAGAGGCTCGTTACAAGTTCGAGTCAGTTAATTTGTTATTTGCGCCCCGTTTCTTTCCGTCTCTCTATTCATGTAAGAGGGAAATTTAATTCATCGCTTCGTAGCCGTGGCCGTTGCTGCGTTTAATGAAAGTCCCGCTTTATTTACCTTTCAGACCTCATACCAGTTCGCGAATCAAATTACCGTTTCATCTTTTGTTCCGTTACAGAGCGCTTCACTTTCTTCTTCGCTCATTCTTTTGTAAATAATGTCAGAGCTTCTTCTTTCCATCTTGATCGACAACATTTTTTAGTTAAACGATCGTTCTTTTATTACACCGCGTCCTCTTTTTAACCACCCCTGGTTTAATCCATTAGACACGAGTCGCGAATCGTTTAGCGTTAAAAATACCAAAAGCGCACGCGTGCGATCGATACCTGGAATAAAAAGCGTAATAAATTTTTCGCCAACTTGGTGAGCACGCAGATTAAAAAGCTCGTTATCAATTTCTTGCAAATTCTCGCCCAGTGCGTAAATTAAGGGCCATAAATAAACGGTTCCACCGGTGAAGGATCGTAAACTTGATAAATGGACAATTTAAAAGATTTAGCGTCATTTCCGCCGGCCTTTATTCATCAGTATTCATGAATATAATAAGGCCGCGCGGATTAAAACTAGATACCGTTCGAAAATATTTCACCCGGCTATATTTAACGACGATCGCGATGATTAATTGTCCGGGTGGATCAAAGTGTCGTAGAACACGGGGTGGAAAGTGTAGACGAAGAATTACGTTCTTTCGCTTTATAAATTTCGTTAGAGAGCGAACGGCGAAGTCAAAGGCGTCTTTGACGGTAACAAGAACCGAGGGGGGAGTGGCGAGCGTTAGTCGCAATTAACAGCTAATAAATCGAAGTTAATGAAGGCGAAATCGTGGGGCGCTCGGAGAAAAGCGTTCCGATGTTCTGTCCTCTCGTATCTTAATGAATCTTGAGGCGGAAAGTATTAGCAGTGGAGAGACTTAATTAGCTTTAACACAACGATGTCCCCTCTGCCGTGAATCGGGTGGTGTACGTAAATTCTGGTAGAGAGGCTGGATTTACCGTTGATTTCTCATTCACCCGGCACTGGATACGAGTGGCGAGTGAAATAAAAAATGCTTTCATACACTTGTTTCTATTAAACATATTTTATAGAATTTTACAAAATTGTGAAAGAGGAACTGGAAAGGATTTCTGCGAGCCGAGTGAATATCTCTAATCAGAGGATTTCGTTTCAATGGCAAAGCGTATTTTAATATCTATTTATCTATTTGTTAGAGGAGATATTTATTTTATACATTCGGATTTTCTTTTATGGTATATTTCGCTTTGCTTCGTTACAACCCATTCAGAGAGCTTCATATTTTAAATCTCGACGCAACACCACTATTTTTCATTCATTTCCAACTTCATAAATAATTAATATATGTGCATTACGTGCACCGTATAAACGGTATTAATAAAACATATGAAATATCTCATTTTACACGGTATTAATAACGAACGTTACATTATTTTTATACCCGATTACTTCATTTGCGCTTACATATTGTATCTCGTGATCAATGGTATTACAAACAGAATTCACCCCTTAAATATCTTTTTCCCGACTGCAGCTGCGTTTTAAAAAGGAATTAATTTAAAATAGAATTTTACTCACCGTCAAGTTGACAGGACTCTATTTTGTATTAATTTCTTTTTAAAACGCAGCTGCAGTTGAGGAAAACAAAATTTCAGGGGACGAGCAAACGCTTCGGAAGAGTCGAAACAACGGTTCACAGAAGGATCGAGGGACTCTCCCAACAATTGGCATCGCGAGATCGTCCATGCACGCGAAAACGTATCAACGAAACAATTAAAACAGTCCAGCGACGCAATTAAACAGGCCGGGAATCATTCCGCAAGGAAGTGGAACTGAAAGCAGAGTTATTAAGGACGGTCGTCGGAAAAAATAATCGCGCCCACTCCCCACCCCCTTAATCGTCGAGAAATAATTAAAACATCTTTCGGCTGGCCGCGAACAAACGGTCGGGTGCCGTTTTAAAATCCGTCCGTTTTAAGCGGAAAATTGGATCACCGTACGCGAGGAATATCGCGAGAGGTGACGAGATTAAGAAATTATCCGGCGGGGGTTGCGAGGGGGCTGCGAGAGTCCGCAGACTTAAATCTCGTTTCAAGAGCGTCGCCGCGAACCAGTCACGGTTCTTCCCGTCCTCGCAGCCGTTTCGCTGTGGTTTAATCTAGCGCCCTGAAGAAATCTTTCCGCTATAATGGGGATGATTTGTACGAATGAGGGAACCTCCCCACCACGTGTCTCGACGGGGTTTCATCGGAGCGTTCGATTAAAATCTCTGGCCCCGTTCGCGTCGCTGAAATTCATCGACGTTCAATAGCGTTGCAATCTTGCTCGAGTCGTTTATTAGAAAATTAAGCAACCGTAGAGAAATTCGCTATCAGATTGATTAAACTGATCGAGGCAGGCGAAGACTGAGAATAGACACGGCGTACATAAATTTTAATCGTTTTCGATTTAGCACGGCGGGTAGAACGCGATGAGCATTAAACATTGATGGCACAATAACGGAGCTGCTAACAGCTTTGAAGCTATGGTTCTCTGCACGCCAGAGGTTAACACCCTTTTTGCCATCAATTTTGAGTACGCGAGGGGCGGAGGGGTGGCGTAAATCTTCCGCGACTCGGTCCTTTCGTGTTGCGAGAAAGAACGGAACAGTTGGGAAGCATCGGAAAAGGGTAGCTCGTTTCCGGTGCGCATCTTGCTTGGATAGAAAGAGTTAAGGGAATTCGCCATGCACGTCACTAGTTGGGCATGGAGGTGCGAGTTCAGGAATTACTTCTTTGCACGCTCCACGAGTAATATTTGCCGTGATATTATGAGAAGCCCCGTTTTACGATCCTGTCGTTATTTTTTATTTGGATTTGCAGCGATTACTGAGGAAATTTTATCAGTGGTACCATGTGGTACATTTTTAATTTAAAAGAAGGAAATTTATTATTTGTCTTTGATGGTTTTCGAGAGGCAAAATCAAGTACATTTGCTACCCCTACTTTTGAGGATAATTTTCACTCTTTTAAAATTGTCTTAAAGGAATTAAAAGCGTGTTAAATACTTTTTAAATACGTGATTATCGTCGAATTTCGCTGGCGGTTCGTTCTTAACCCTTTGCGCTCGATGACTTTTTCGGTCAGACGGTGTTGCAACTCGAGACAATTTCGCGCGTAAATGAATTTATATAAGAATTAACATACGAAAGTGTTATATTTGGATATATGATCTGTGTTTACATTTCGAAAAAGATAGTTATCGAAGTTCAAGTTCTATAGTGGTGTTTGGTGTGATATTATACAAAACACTTACCAGGACATTTTGAGTTGCCAGGATTTCTTGGGCCATCGCTGCTAATTCCGGATTCACACCCGATACGTAATTATTGTTTACACTTGCTCTACCACCAATTTAATCATGATCAATTAAAAACTAAACTCGCCTTAAAACTTTCAAACGAGTGGTGCAAAATTTCGCGATACGTGTGCTCGCTACGACCGTCGAAACTGTACTAACGCTAGACACATCGTATTCAGGACTACAGCCGTAGAGGAATTTGACGTCACAATGTCACTTTTCAGCCGAAGACATAAACAGCCTAAGGCATCTATTTACGAACCAATACTTCGCATCTATCAACTGGAGATAACGAAATTCAGCGTAAATACAGCCGCTCCAATTGCCACGCGAAATATTGTGGCGAGTGAGAGTCGCCGTTCGAGCGCAAAGTGTTAAATAATTTCTTCTGTCGCGAATAGAGAAATTATGGTAGAGCAAGCCGATGGTTCTCGTGCAGAAGAACACATGGACGTACGTAAGGGTGTTTCAGTTTGTGTGTAAATGGAATGAGATTGAAAGATCCCTGGGAAGATGAAGGATGAATGGAAAGAAGGATGAAGTTGTTTCGTTGATTACAGCGTACCGAGGGAAATGGGCCTTCAACATGAAATGTGATTTTGAGGATGGAGAATTTCTTGCTTTGTAGTCAGAGATGTAAAGCGATTCTTGGAACTCGCGCGACGCGTTTGGTTCCACGTTCGATAGATCTAAACTACGATTTTACGCGGGAATGAACAATGTAACGAATTCAAAATCCACCGCATTAGAATCCCAATCGTTTCCACGATACAGTCTAATTTTTTTACGTCGTCAACCATCATTAAACCGCGAGAAATTCTCGCGTACGCGTATCGAAATGCCCCGTCGAACGCAAAAAACTGCAGGCGGGAACAATTTCTCTGGTCGAAGGCCGTTAACTCTATCCAGCGCGCAAAAAGCTGAAGCAACTTAATCGAGGCCGATTTAAGCGCGGAAAATCGAGTTCTACGGGTGGAACTACTTTACGTTTCCGTCCGGTTCGACGTGCAACGGACGGGTCTTACCTCCTAACAAAAGGTGCGCTTAACAGGCCGCCATTTAAATAATTGCAAGCTTGCAAAAACCTTGGACGTACACGGGCGGCGTCTTCGCCGTGCGAGCCGCATCGTCGAGGCTTTTACACATGATTAATTCGCCGAGGCTTCTTCTCGCGCGGAGGAATCGCGGTCAATGAACGCCGCGTTGGAATTCGATTTGGCGAAACCACATTGTCACCCTTTGTCGCGTTTGCTTAGGGGTTTTCTCACTCTCGTGGATGTCGTTCGATAGCAATTTAAAGGGGACGTGTGAAACGACGTACGGTGATGCACGGTGATATGGTTCGACTTGAAGTGCTTCGCGAGTAATCTTAGGTGATGAGAATGATCATTCACACGATGCATTATTATATACATTCATATGATAATATTTAAAAGTTGAACCTGTACTTTTGTACGATTTTTGTATAATTAAGAGAGCGTAGAGAGAATGAAGATATTCCACGAATTATTTCTTTTGCGTAATCGTTGCACAATTTTAATAATTATGCCATTGTACGTAATATTCACGTACCTGGCTTTGGTTTACACAAGTAACACACGTCTATCCACGTGTTTATCCAAGCACGAGCGTACACGATGGAACCACAACTAGCTATAACTTAAAATACACAAGTGGTTCCAACTTACAAATTGCACTATTTCATCCCTGAAACGACGATCGATATTTCAATTGATCGGAAACGGCAACAAAATTGCAAAAATTCAAGCACCGTCTCTTGATTCGATTAAAAACGACCAGCGATTGCGATTATCGCTTCTTCCTGGGGCGTAATTCATTTTCCCCGACATTTTCAGCGACGATTCTACGTGCCGTTGGTTTTAATCGATCCCGAAACGCAGGCAGCCACCGGCAGATACGTGTCCCGCGTGTCAAACGGGGGCGGGGACCGCGGAAAAAGTACGTACTCGCGTGTTTCCGCACGCGTCTGCATTTTAATCGCGCGGCCGCGCTCCATATTACGCGCCGCGAGGGGGTAAACAAATTAGCGGTTTGATTTTATGGGAACAGTTCGACGGGGCGGGCTGGAATTCGCGCGCGAAACGAAAGGCACGGGACGCATTCGAAAGTGACAAGTTGTTGATTGAAATTATTTGGCTACAAAGGTAGTTTGCGGAGCGAGAAGTGGCGGGATAGAGAGAGGGAGGAAGTTAGAACGATTCGAACGCTAATAGCTTTGGAAGTTTTGAACGAAATTTGTTTGAGTTGGTAGAATTACAAATTTTAGTTGATTAGAGGGGAGTTCACAAATTTCGGTTGACGCGGGGAAAGTTTAAATGAGACGTGCTAAAGTCGTTAGGCGTACGAGACGAAAGAACTCTCCGCGAACGTATTTTATTAGCCAGATTAACATAGGTTGGTTTAGCTTGTTATTGTTGCCAAGCATAACAAGGCTAATAGTTTTAAGAAATGGCAATTTTTGTGAGAAAAATTCGATCTTTACTGAAAAGAAGCTAAACTTGTCTAGTGTCGAATTTAAATAGTCCAAGGAAGTTGATGCTTGAATACAAACGACGCGCTAAACACCCTCCAACGTTGTCGCACTTACAAAATGAACACGAAGAGAGCGATTTGTATACTGGACCGTTTTAAAAACCGGTTGTCGAAGTAACGCCACCTGAGACTGCCGCTCTGAAACTTACATCGGATTACGGGCGTAAGTTACGAGTTGGGAATTCCATCGTACACTTGTACCGACACGTTGGCCAGGGTCGCGCTCATTTTCCAATTAACGCAGTTCTCAACTTTCAGCCCGTAACTTTCAGGAAATGTAACTCGCCATTGTAACAAATTCAAACGTGATCCGGCTCTCTGTCGCTCAGAAGTTCATGAATAAAATTCCAGTTTTACGTCCCGTTGCCGGCGCCCGTCCCCTCGCTGAACAGCAAATAATGTCGCGAGGAAGAATAAATAGACGAAAAAAATGAGAAAAGCGTCGAAGGAATTGAACGAAGAACCAAGCTTGAATTACATTGTAATATCTCTATCGTGGCTTGTCAACAGTACCTACCTCCAGGGTTGATTTAATCCTTTTCCTAAATTTTACAGCCGCGTAACATTTTTTTCCTGGCTAAAGTTTCCCTATTTCGAATCATCCAATATCAGAATATAAAAAAAATGAAAGGATATTTCGATTGTTGAACAGCGTAATTATACAATTACATTCTTTAGCGTCGCAGACGTCACGCGAAACAAACTCGTGTCGCGGTTTTTTTAAAAGCTCGGTAACAACTCCGGAAGATCGTCTGGCGAACTCATCTAAAACCAATCGGTATCCGTGAATGTTCGCGGGTACACGCGGAGATTAATTAAAAGAGGGTGCGAATGAAGAGGGATGGAAAGAGAGAGAGAGAGAGAGGGGGTGGTTCTTTTTCTCTCCCTCGGTAAAGTACACGTGTTCGGGGTTGGCTTGGGTGACGAAGAATAAAAAAGTAGAAAGCAAGGGGGTGAAATGTACGAGTAGTTCGTGCCCGACTCTTCAGCTGGTCCTCGTCGTTCTACATTTTCCTCTTTGAACTAAATTCTTTGTTAATTATACGGTCGACTGCCTCGTCGTTAAATTCAAGCCTCGAATTGCGACCGGCTTCCACGGACCGTCTGCTCAAATCCCGTTATGGAGACCGACTTTTTATCCGGCTAACGACGAGGGGGAGAGGCGAGAAATTTGCTACTTCGAACGTACCGCCTGTCCTAGTGATCGCCAATTCTACCCTCGTGTTTAGCTCGAGCAATTAAAGCGGCCCTCCCGCTGATTACGTTATCCGATAACGCGATTGCTTCCGTTGCCAAATATTATCAGAGTCAAATGAAAATCTCTTAAGTGCCATTTCACCCATCACAATTTCTTCTAAAACAAAACTGGTGCGCTCGTATATTTATTGCTTTCTCGTGCACCCTTTATTCATCATAATGGACACCACCGTTTAAAACTAATAATTACTCTTCTCGCACGAAAGAAAATTTATTTTGCTCGATGTTAATATCTACAAAAACGATTCTACCCTAGTTTGGTCGATGGAAGTTCTCGCAATGGCGTTCTTTCGAAGGGGTAGCTCGCGATCGTGTTAATCCATCGCCGCGGCGAAGCAAACTGTAGAACCGCAATGTGCGGCCGGCACAGAATCGCCAGATGCGAATGAAATACCGATGACCCGGTGATGAGTCGAAGTTACGGAGGATCGATACCCACCCCCTCCACAATCGGGGCGTAAGAGTATTCTTCGCGCGGCCGGAACAAGTTGGTAAATTAACACGTTGAATTCCCGTACACGTGGGGTGGCTGCGCGGCTGGCTGAACTTCCGATGGAACCGGGAACTGTGTACCGTCCGCAACGAGTTTCCGCGTGGCGAACTTTCTTGCCAACGATCGCCTACGGCTGCGATACCACGGGGGTAGAAAAAACGGGGTACGTGTCGAAAACCAGGGCGAAATCGTGCGGCGATCGATGAACTTTGACGGGAATCTCGCGAGAAAAATTGAACTTCTAACCCTGGATTAATTTTTTTAAAAGACGTATTTCTTTCAGTGTTATCAGGCGATTTTGAATTATTGTTTGATGTTATTCGAGTATATGGTTGTGGTTAAGGAGAGAGATGAGTTAAGAGAGGTAAGCACAGAGTGCACTTGCATTATACGTTGTATAAAATCCTTTTTGGCGGTCATTTCTTTGATAGAGTTGAGATACATATGCAACGAAGCTCGAGATAAATGTCGTATGGTATTATCGGTTGAAAATACCTCGCATTCAATTGTAAGTGACTTAAAAAGTGTGGAAATCACGTTTGCTGAAGCGGCGATATCATTCGTTGGAGGTAGTTCGTGGAAGAAGTTATGGAGCGAGTCCTAATACTCGTACTTCTCCTCGTGTAGACCCGAGAAGTAGTAAAATATGAGGAGATTATTTGGCAATCAAAAGAACAGTCTACTTAAGAGATTCATAAAACGATGCCGGAGAAAAACGAGGGCGAAGGTGTGGAAACGATGTGGAAAGTTCTGAAAAATAGTTATTACCATTTCTGGCTCAATGTTGGGAGCCGTGAAGAAATTTATGGCCGCGGACGCGATTTGTAAATGTCGCTAATGAAAATAATTCCGTACGGAATGGAAAAATGCGACTGAAATAAATTTTGCAATAGCCGGATGCTGAAATTTGAAAAGTTTAAAAGCGAATTTTGATAGTTATTTCGATTCTACAATTTACGCAGAAACGTAAACGAATAGCAACGCAATAGTAACAAATTTAAAATTCAATTATTTCTACGAATATAAATAATTCTTCAAAAATTAAATAACGATGATGTTGTAGAAGAGAAAGGTTAGTCTATAATCATTACTAAAATTAAAAAAGTGTTATAATACATGCGTAACATTGCGTGACGAAGACATTACAGTAGGAAGCTAATACAGGTTTTATTACTTCCACGTAAGGGAAGGTCTGACAGAGAACGACTCGTTCCACTGATGTGGCGTATAAAATCTTTAACGGTCCTGAATAATTAAAACATGAATTTAATCGCACTTCTTTCTCAAACTGAAATAATACCGCCGTTCTCGCGGAACGAGTTCATTACGATATGTAATAAAATGTGGACACAGTTATTGCTGTTTTAACTTTGTACCTTCCGTTCGTCTCTCCGAAAGGAACTTAACTTCAATTCATGTTATTACTTCAAAAAGTGGCAAAATTAAAAGGACGATTAAAAAGGGATATTGGAATAGTACAATAATATAATTTTCGATGCTTCTGCTAATAAAATATTTCTTACAAATAGCTTGCAAGTGATGTCTCTTAGATTGCAAAAATTCGTATTATTAATGCAGGGCACGTTGCGCGGAAATAATTAAAAACCGATAAACCGTTCGGGACAATTAATAGACGTTTAGCGTGACCCGGAAACCGTCTCAAGCCACGCATAATACGATTCATTTAATTATGCAAAACAAAACCAGAACGTGTACGGGACACTCGTATTTTCTTTCCGGCAGCCGTATTAACCCGCCCTCGCAGCGGGCCAACCCGATTAATTGCTTCCACGGTATCTCCTATCAATTGATTCGATATTTCCCCGGGTCTTTCGAGTGTATTATCCGTACCGGATGCTGCACGGTAACCCGGATATTTTTACGGAAATTTATGCGGTTGTATTCATGAATTTATTTCAATTCATTTTGTAACGACGCCCGATAAATTGGGCCGGTTAATCGGTTCGCCCTCCTGGCAGCCGCGGGATCGGCGCACCGTGTGTTTCCATTGATGCAAACGTTCCGATTCATCGGCCTTCGACCCAGAAAAGATCCACGGCCATTTCGTACGGACTTACGGTTGCTCGCGTGGCGGCATCGATGCGCTGCCAGCTTCGTCTTTCGAATCATGCATAGCGATTTCAATAGAATTCTTCGAGTTTGTCGCGAGATCTTGTTGAAATCGTCAATGCGATTGCGGTTGCGATTGCGGTTGAGAATCTTGGATACTTGCTTCTTAACTCGACGGAGTTCAAGTTGGACGGGATTTATAAGTTGCGCGTGTATGCTGATATAAGCTCGTTGCAAGGCCGTGCAGTTTGAAAGTTCCTTTCCAATTTGTGTACGTAATTGTCAGTGGGCGTCAGAAAGTCTAGGAAGCTAGAATTTGGTAGGCAATCAGTCTTACCTCGGAAGGGCGCTCGAGTACCGCGACGACCAGAAAACCTTTCCAGAAGATACTCCCTCGTCCTCCGCTCTGCTTTTCTTTCCGTCACACGAAATCTCCACTAAGGAAGAATCTGTCGTTCTCCGCTGGCTACGTAAGAATCACCCTAATTGGTACGCGCAAATGCTTTCCATCGACTTTCGCCCGCCAAATTAGAGCGCATCGTAAACTTCGTCACCGAACGCCTCCAAGCTACCCCCTCGACACCCGAGGCTCGCCGCGGAGAGCCGTGTTCACCGAGGCCACTCTCGAGATTCAAATTCGCAACTGTTCTTTGAGGCACTTTCCGCGGGAAAGCGCGGCAAGTTTCGCGTCGAACATTTGCAATTCCGCCCGGCTAGGTTACGTGGCCGCTTCCTGTTCCTCCGTAGGAATTTAAAATCCCCCGGACAGCGATGGGGAAGTTTCGAGGAGGGGACGAGCAGAAGTTTGCGCGCGGGCTTTCTCGCCCCCCCTAAAACCCCTTGGCTGTTATACGCGCGGGGTTGACGAGCGGCCAGCGAAGCAGGTTCGCCAGATTTCTGTCGCGAATGAAAAGCGCCGCTGATGGTGGTGACAATTGTCCGGCAAATTGGCCGGACGCGGCTCTTAATTCCTCGCGGCTGAATGCCGTCTGCGCGACGACAGCCGCTTGTTATGTTTAACAACTTAATACGACGCCGGGGATAATGAGCGTAATTGGCGAGCAAGCAATTTTGTCCTGTCTTGCCTTTCGTCGCCGACACGAGCGATCTCGGAACTGGAATTTTTGGGAGAGGCGGAATTTGAGGATTGTTACTAAGCGGCCATTTTGGGGTAACCTTATTTTGGGGTTGGTGACGCGGGGTTCTGAGTGGTTCATTTAATCGTCGACTTGTAATTTCGGGGTTTTCATGTCTTAAAAATAAATTTAGCAAGTACCACGATTGGTGTTGTATTTTTCAGGCTTAATTGTTTGTTGTTAACATTTATGAACGACCATGATAAACGCGTTGCATTTACCGTACACCCAAAAAGAATATTTTGTATCGTTTTACTGTTTGAACGAGGTGGAAGTTGTTGGGCAATTTGTTGAAACGAAATACGAACTTGGTCATTTACTTTTACATGGTTTCAGCGACGCAACGTTCTCCATTTCAAACATTTATTTTGACTTGTACGGTTACACTCTCGAGAACTGTTGCACTGCTAATATAATACTGTGGGATTTATATTGTTTAAGTCTAGCTACATACGTGCTTACTGTAACTAGTTTGTCGTGCGCTATATGTTGGCGCTCTGTATTTTTATATCCCTCTAAATTCTACGAAAATTACACGTGTAGTTAACATAACAAGCCTGACGCAACGTTGAATTCTCGTTTGTTGAAAGTTTGTTTCGAATAAATATCGCTGTATAAACGCTCTGCACAGATTCGCGTATGTACAAACGGTTACAGGTTTGTTTTCAAGTTTTTTTCTTTTTTTCTATATTTGGTCATCGAATTAATTTGCAATCGAAATGGACGGATTTTTAGCGACGAACGTTTATTGATACTACGTGCATTTTTATTAAATGGATTCCATATATTCTCATCCGGCTATAAACACTGAAATTTTATACAATTCTTGACAAGTTGACAATTTAAAAAATAGATTGTTCCCACGCTACGCGTAATAGCTGAAATATTCTATTAAAAGCACCGTCGTCTGTATCACTAAAATCTATACACACATAAAAAAATAATGAAAAAAGTCAAAAGGGAAAGAGAGGAACCAAAAACACATTTCCTCTGAAAATAAAATAATCGTTAGGAAATCCCTACAAATAAAACCGTGCGCTTATCCATTAAAATTGTAACAACTCCATATAAATCTGTTACGCACTTATCCAAGCGCAGAATCGGAATAACAATCACCCGATACGCGATAAAAATAAATTACATTCGTACCCTGAACGATCAACGCTCCTATAAAAAAGAAGACAACGACCATCTTCTCGCGTCTTCTTAGCTCGCCCCTTCGAACGATCTAGAAAAAAAAAAAAGAAAAACTCTGTACCAGCGAACCCACACCGCAAGCTATTATCGTAACAACTAAAGTGCGCGTCATACGCTCGAAATTTCCACGCAGGCGAAGACGTAGCACGCACCGAAAAATCGGTATATCCATGGATGTTCGCATGGTAAAAGAAGGGGCGATAAAAAGGGCGGCCCCCGCGGTATCGAGCCCTTCCGTCGTCGGCCATAAAACGCGAAGACAATCAAGAGGAAGAGCGCGACGATTCCATTTAACGGGCGATACCAGCCAAGGGCCAGGATCGCGCGCAGTGAAATACGCGCTCGCCACGCGGCGTCTCTTTACACCTGCGTGTACACCGCGGTTTCCACCGCGGACACACCCTGTATTACGATACGCGGTCGTAAAAGCAGCCTGTATCTTTTCGCTCATTAACTCGGCCGAACAATGAGCGTGGGTGTCGGCGTAGTACGTCGACGAGAGATCCTTTCAACCCCCGTCCATCCACACCCTTCTAGTGAGTCGCGCGGCGCGTGCGCGTACACCGAGCAGCGAGGCGGTTCGCGCGTAAAATCGGGCCGACCGGTGGCGGTCAGTCGCGCGTAATACGGCGCGGGGTGCGGTTCGTCCTGTATTCGTTCGTTGTCCTCGCTGTGGGCAATCTCTCCTCGAGACACGTCATCGGTCATACACGCTTTCCTTTGTACACACGCTCGTCTCGTGCTGTCTGTTTTTCCTGGAAATCGATCATGGCCGTTGTTCCGCGTACCCGTGCCACGCTTTGACGCGACGCCTCACCTTCCCGATCGTTCCGATGTCCCAGTTCGAAGGCAGTCGTGAATGGTGCGCGTAACGATAACCAGGAGCAGGGATGCGGTTCGCGGGAGGCTGGTGCGTCTTGCTGCTGGCGCTGACAGTGGGCCAGGGCATCCTCGACTACGCGGAGGCGTCCAACGATAACTGTGAGTACACGATTTTTGAAGCACGCCAGGATGTTGGCGTTTGAACGGTCGAGTGTTTCGTGCAGAGGTGCTTTGTGCAGATCTGGGATCGGGTTCGAGGATTTTTCATTGAGCGTTCGGTCGACAAGTGGTCGTGAGAATGACGGGGATGGAGGTTTCTAGCGCGGAGATGTATGGGTCGTTGTAAGGCGTGTATGAGGGGTTGGGGTTCGAGGTGTGGTTTGGTGGATGACTGGAGGATGTAGAACTATGATACTTTAGATGTGACATATATATGTAGAGTTGTGTATGGAATTTAAATAAGAAATCTGTGATGCAACGGGGTGATTGTGGATGTAGCGTCGGATGAGAGTAGAATAGGACAATTGCGTGCGAGGATCAGACGCGTATCTCGCGTCTGTCAGAATTTTTAGTTTAATATGTAATTCTATTAAATTATCGGTATACCAGGTTGTTTAGAATACATGTCTATTGCGTAGACACAGTACGTATTTCGTTTTATGTAGCAGCGTCTCGTTAAGGTTACAGATTGTTTGTATTAAAGATCTATTGCGCGACTTCGAAATATCGTCCTGTTAAATTGTCTAATTTTAATAGTATTCCAATTTGGTCTGAAATATTCGATATATATATTTTGATCAACCTATACAAAGGTTAATAAACAATTAAATTGTATTCACATTTCTAATAACTCTATTGCAGTTCCTATTTCAAGAAAAATGTATTAATTCGTAACAAGAGCTACGAGTTATCGAATATTTCTAAACCATAGGAACGATATAATGGGGATTAATGCGGCAAATTCATTAAAACTCAATAAAGATCACATTATTTTCTGACGATGTCAGTCACATATTGATATCTAATATTGAATTACCATTTAATCAGACCGATTTTCGATAGATCACGCTACCTTTGAAACATATCGTATTTTAATTCACAGTTATATATTATATTCATCCCCCTTTGCTTCGTTTAATTTCGTTATATCCACGACTCATTTACAGAGCGAACTATTATTACGAATGCTAGAATGTAACTACGAATTACATTGTAAACTATTTCTTTCACGTTTGCTACGTTTTATTATTTGTATACGTGGCCTTTCAGCTATTAGTTGTATGCGTAGCCTCTGCTTCTCCTACGTAGATCCGTGTCAGCTACAATAACACGAGTGCACGCACAAAGATAGAAGAATAAACAACAATATTCTTACACCACTCCCGCTCGCAGTAGGTTTTAACGTCAACTTAGGAAAGTTTTTGTCCCAAGCAGATACAAGTGCACGTTCCAAAAGTTTCTCACTCGGTGTAGAGGTCGTATTGCTCTTATAACGTAGCTCGCAGTTTCCTAAACTTGTTGTCCCCGATTCAGAGCGAGTTTAAAACAAGATATCACAATTTTCGTTTCTGTATCTTGGAAAATTTTCATCAAATTGCGTTGGAACTTTCATGTAATTATTTTAGCTGTTTAATGGAGAGTCCACGTTAATTGGCAGCGTACAGCGTTCGCTCATTCGTGTGATTATCGTATTCAGAGGAAGGTTGTGCAAACTATTATCATATACTGTGTATGTTTACTGGTGATACATTTATTGTAATATTATAGATAACGAGTACATATTCGATTAAGTGTCGTGTGCTATTCCATAAATGAATTTGATAAATATGTACTTGCTCTTCATTCTAGAAATCTGCTTATCTACTTGTCGTAATTGGTACCAGTGGTTATGTTTCCTAGCACAGGATTAATATTAATTATCCAATTCATATTGTAATTCTGTTAGTATCAATTATATTTCCTACAGCTGTAAAAAATAAATCGCACGACTAATAACCGACCAACCAATTAATTTGAAATGTAAATACAATCAAAGAGAGAAAGCTCACATTCCTCAACGCATTAGATTTCCTTGAATCCAACGATGGATAAGTTCTCAGTCATTACACTCGACAACAAACGAATTCATTGCAAGCGATCGTCATTTACTATGATCGAATATACTTAAATCTGCCATGTACGCATAATTTCACGAAGGCGTTTTGACCGCGGAAACAGTCATCCTGAGATAGATTAACGGCTGACAAACCAGTGTCCAGGTGAATTTTGCTCGCGTATCGCGTTCGAAATTACGGTATTTCATCGTTGACAAAGCGTTCCAACCATATGTACAGTAGGGGAGAGAGAGAGGGAGAGAGAGAGGGTGAGGGTGGTCCACGCGATCCAATTCTAATGCGATCCATTCAGCAAGATTTACGTTGGCATCCGCGACGAACACGGGGAGAGGGTGAGATATTTGCCAGCCGCATTTACATGCATAATTATCGTGGATCGAAGGTAGCTTGAAATATTCCCTTGGATCGCTCGAATCGGAAGATATCGCGTAGCTTGTGCTCGTTGCCGTTGATAAAAACTGACTTCCCAGTGTTTCCTACGTAATGTATGCGTTTGATAAATATTGCTGGCCAAATGGATAGATAACTGTTGTTTTCCGTGATTTCCTCGTTACTTTTGGATGCCAGCTTCTCCGTGTCTCCAGAATTGTTTAGTCCAATGTTGTCTGCGAGGATTTGCAGGAAACCAAGGAGGGTATGTAGCGAACGATACGCATTGTGGAAGCGTAGTTATGAAGTACGAGGAGTTGATTGGTGTTCGTAGTTTGTTGGGGATAGTTATCGATGTTTTTGAATAGGTTTGTTCGTGAAGTAGGTTAGCAAGCTTTTAAGGAGAATGCGCAGTTCAATTTGGACGATACAGGTCTTAAATCACTTCTGAGAATTCAGTAGATTTAATTAAATAATTGTAAATAATCGTCCGCATATATAGTTGTATGTATCATTACAGTTTTTATCATTAACGCACCCTTCAGAAATGAATTTTATCCATTTTAAATCGCACGTGCGATCGATTTCGAGAATAGCGTGCATTCTCTTACTTTTTAAATGGGTCAATTTTAAACTCGGCACATGAATATTCAGTAAATGTTTATTTAAGCATAATTGCACAATTGCATCATTATTAGGTGCAATTAATTTGGCTGGTATTTTCATATTTCCATATTTTTAACCGATCGTAATTTCTGTTTCAGTAATTGCTACATAAATAATATCATCGCTGTTATTTGCAGCAGGCGACAAAGGATACGTGGATGTATTTTATGTTCGGATGTATTAAATTCGTCAATGTGTGCCCAGGCTATTAACAATTCCGTTATAAAATATTCAACGGGTCTTATGTCAGCAAAGGGATATTGGAAATATCTCGAGAAAACCATTTGCCCTATATTTCGGGAACTGTATTAGTACCGAGACTGTGATTTATTAGGAAATATGTAGGTTAAATTTTATCTGCGAGAAATGGAACGTGGTGCGTCCGACTTGGTACAACTAACAGATAAAAATGTTATACCTCTGTGGAATTTTTAGCGTTTTTATTGACACTTTTTAGTAAAGTAAAGATGTAAATGTACACTTTTCTCTCTGTATTAATGATTTTAGACGCAGAGAGGTCCATGGCGAAGGCGCTGGAGGTCCTAACAGTGCTTGGACTTAAACTATATTTCGACCAAAGAGACACAGATGGGGTCTTTTCTTTACTGATCAGCGAAACACCTTTTAGAGAACACGATCTGTTTTAATTCGCAGGGCATTACTCATCGTATCGCGTGACAAAATTGAAGATCAACTTTATTTTAGAGAACCACTCCACTTTGACAAATACTATACATTATTTATATTTATCCAACTATTACCCTCACCCTATCCACAACGAAGTTAAACCATAGCATCAACGTACCAACAAACCAAATTGTAGCTAAAGACACCCATTGCTCCACTCGACGAAACGCGCAACCGAGAGAAACTTATCGAGAAAGAGACCACCGTTCCGAGCGATCTCGGCGTCGAAGCTCACCGAATCAGATTGCACGGCGCTCTCGAGCGATATCTCGATCGCGATTTCTCGAAGGAAGCAAACCAGCGCCCGCCGCGCCTCGACCCTCAGACCTTAGCGGCGATAACATTGTTTCCCTCGTATTCGCGGTGGCCCTGTAGCCGTGTTAGCAGATAAAATCCACGAGCCGGCGGGCGCGCGAGTCTCTCTCGGCTCGGTCGAAGAGAAGTTTGTTGGCGCGAGCAACGCTCGGCCAAAGTGCTCCTCGCAACTTAATATGATAGCGCTCGGTTGCCGCTCAGACGAGCCGTGCCGCGCTCGAAGAGAGAGAGTAATATTGATCGACGGGCCAAGCAGCGGACTTATGTCGTCCCGAGAGGGTAGCGAGGCGGGTAGGGTGGCGAACGCGAGGGTGAGTCGCGCTCGAGGGTGCCACGACGAGCCGGGGCGAAGAGAAAGAGAGCGAGCGGCAGAGAGGCAGAGGACACCAGGGAGGGGTTGGCGGTTGCCGGAGGGTCGAAGGGCCAACGGGCACGACCATGGCCAAAGGGTGCCCTCTCTTTGTCCTTCCTCTCTCCCTGTCTCCAGTTTTCCTCCTTTTCTCTCGCCCCTCCATTCTGGTTTTCTCTCTTTCTATTTCGCTTCGTCTCTCACCTGGTTTGTTTTGCAGGCGACTTTTCGTGGGACTCGAAGTTCCTTGTAGTCCCAGTCTCAAAGTTCTCTTTTGAATGGCCGTTTCTTCGTACCGCGCGCGGACGTTTTCAGTTTTTTCTATGCCTCCTCGTTTGTCCCGCCCTTGCCACGGCGATTCCATTTTCTTCTCTGGTCGAACTAGCTTTCCTGGGGCAGCATCGTGCGTTAAATGTGTTTGCGTGTTTCAAATTTCACTCGCTACGCTCGATTATCAACGCATACCACGCCGTTTACGATTTTCCGTGTCAGAGAAATTCTCCTCGCGAAAGAATCTTCTCTAGTTTTGCCGGAATCCGAAAGAAATTCAAGCTGTGCATCATTGAGAACCAGCAATCTGTGTTCCAACCCAGTTTCCGCGGTTTCAACTATTTTTCTTTTAAATGCACTTAGATTAAGTTAAGGTAGGTTCAGTTGAGTGAAGTTAGATTAGGCTATCGGAGCAGAGAGCGGCGAGAGGGTAAGGAGAGGTTGGTGGTTGCTGGAGGCTCGAAGTAGTAATACAGAGGCCATGGCCAAAGGGTGTTCCTCTTTTCCTCTCGCATCAATTTTCCTTCTTTTTTCCCCCCTTTCTTTTCATTTCTCTTTTTTCCATGCCCCTCGCACACACGGTTTGCTTTTCACGCGACTTTTCGCGGGACCTGACATTCTTTGCAGCTTCCATCTCAAATTTCCCTCTCCGAGGGACCATTTTTTTTTCGTACGGCGTGCGGTTGATTTCATTTTTTGCCTCTCTCCCTCTCTCTTTTTTTTTATTTCTTTTCGTTACGCGCGCGCGTCCCTCCTCTTTCCGCCTGGCTCTTCCGGTTCTCCGTTCTCGGTCCACTCGCTTGTTCTCCATGTTTCAATGTCTTTTTCCCTGCTGCTCGTTTCCGTTTTATTACCTGGGAACTTTCATCATTTTTATTCGCCTCGTGGAAATTTGATAGTCTCGCAGTCAGGCGGCCGGTTACGCTGGAAGGGTCGAGGATACGCGATTCCCGTCCGGAAAATGCCGCTATCTTTCGTACCTTCTACCGGTTGCAACCGGGAGGCGACTTCCGCGGAGAAGCTTTTTCTCTGCGCGCGAGGATTTACGGGTGTCAAGGAGGAACTGATGCGCGATGTGACTCGTGTACGACGAATAAGAGCAAAAGATCGGTATATATTTTCTGTACATTACAAACTCGATTTTTCTCGCTAAAATAATCATCGACAGTCTTTTTCAACGTAATGTGTTATTCGTGTTTCGCCATAATTAATTGTATAGAACGGAATAGAACGCTTCGAAAACGAATTTCTCGATCGCTCGTCGTTAATGACGAACAAGATGTCAGATTTGATCCTGTACACGCGTATTACAGATACTACGCTTGTTCATTGGTAATGTGAATGGAACGTAGGGAAAAGCTGATTAATAACTGTGATTACTGTTACCAAATTCGTTCGATTGATCGCGCTGCAAGTGCTTTATCGTGCCAATCCTAGGGTGTTTTTGTGGGGTAGTTTGTAACGTGGAAAATCGACATCGATACAATTAAATGACCAGCGAGCAGGATCGTCGATGTCGAGTTAATTTTCTTTTATCATACTGGATATTAAATGGAAATTTAAACAATGAGGAGTGACTATTGTTTGCATATAATAATTATCCCGTATATGTAATTACTGTGACCCAGTACGACGTTCACGATGGTAATTTCAAAATAATCTACTGTCCTCGCTGAGAACGTACTCTAAACGCGGAGCGAAGAATATAATTTTTCGAATAAAAAAAGGTTCTGCCATTGCAACGAAAGAGAATTCCTCTGCTCCTCTGCCGCTTCACGTTTTTTCCAATTCTAGATTCATAATTCTGCCGCTCGACGGGTTAATCTTTTTTAAAGACATTTCAAAAATGGATAACCCGTGAATTACAAAACGTTTGCTGGCCCACTGAATGGAGCGAAGTATAAAGTACAGTTCCATCTCGTAAATGGGGCTGATCGCGTATAACGTCAATTATTTTCTGATGGAATTTATGACGCAACGAAATTTGCGCGAACGAACTATTATAGAACGAGCTTTCGAGAGTGGGGGGCCATGGAAAGCCAGACAGGTTTATATTATTCTGGCAAAGGTTATTGGAACTATCGACGGTATTCAATTAACAATAAAGTACCGATACATCCCTGTGCACGATTAACTAGTTTGCATAATAGATTCAGATAAGCTGAATCTATTGATTCGCTGTTTTACGTTCCTGGTACGATAAATACACTATACGTAGTATCTCCTGTCATTCTTCAGCTCGATATCGACCGATTAAACGATATCGAATCACTATTCAATAGTACGAATGATATTTCACGAGGACGCTGCACTCCCCTTTCCGTCGCCTTCGATTCCCACCCCTCGATAAATTAATAAACTTCAATCCCAGGAACTTCTGTCGAAACCCCTTGCGCTTCGTACAGTCGCGAGCACATTCGATATTTCGCGCTGCACCCCGCGCGATTTATCCGTGCTACAGGTGTTCCAGTAATTTTAGATGCGGTAAGTACACCGGATGCTTCACACGACGCGCACGTTACAGGTGTTTTAGGCACTCTTGGTACCTCGTGGTAATCTCGAGGCTTTACGTTAGGTTAGTAGACGTTCTAAATATTCCAGGCATGTCTTCCACCGACCTAAATATTATGTTTTAAGCTATTCGAGCTAACCCATATAACCGTTCGAGGCATGCGAGCCGCCTTGGCCAACCCCCGACGATTCATTCGTGCGACGCGCCCTCGTCGTTCGTCTCGCCGTGTAATGCACGTGTCTCTCTGCGAAAGCATTCGGGAACGCAGTTGTCTCCAGCGGAAGTCAGCGTTTCTTTCCTGAGGACAGTTTTATCGAGGATCTCGCGCTGAGTTTCTAAGAGCGTTCCCAGGCCACGTTCGAGCGGATCTCGTAGCTGCAAACCACGCCATGCGGAAAACTGTCTCATGGTTGCGCCCTGTCCCGATAGCCCCGAGCAACAACCGGCGAAAACTTTTCAATCGAGTTTCTTCTTCGTAGCCGAACCGCCCTCGCGTCCCTTCTTCGCCCTCTGCCTGCCTCGATCGTTTTTATTCCCGCCCTCGTCCGATCCGAACGAACGCCGCGAACGTCGACTTTCAGCCCGTGAAATTGTCGCGGCACCCGAGTTTTATCGAATTCGCGAATTAATTTACCCCCTTCCGGGCACCCTCTGCAGTTCCCCGCGCCGATTCGCGCGCGTCACGATTCATTTGCTCCGAGCGAGTTGGCTCGTGACGGAGAGGAAGACTCCTCCTGCGTTTGATCGCGTGGAGAACGGCTATGGGAAGAGAAATTAGGAATTGTTTCGAGAGGAAACGAATTGGAGGTGTGTGTGGAATCTTTTATTTGGCTCGATGGGTATCGAATCGCGGCTGTGTGGAGTCTTCTGTTTTTGTTTCGAAGAGGAATTTTTGGTTTCCGCGGCTGGTGTGCTTCTGTTAACGAGATTCTGCGTTCTTCTGAGTAGATACTGTTTCGACGAAGATCGTGTTTTCGTGTTTTAGTATCTCTAAGAGTTACGAGTAATTTTAGTTAAAATGATCAATCTCAAGTGCTTGCGAAACAAATTCTTATTTGCGTTCAATCAAGCATTCAAGTTCCAAAGCATCCATTGTTTAAATATCGAAAAAGTTACGTCGATACGAGTAAAATCGAATGTTGACTTTGTTCGTCAACGATGCGTCATTTTAAGCCACTTGACTCGCACGCAGAGTACCGTGGGAGTACATGTTTTTTTTTTGTTTTTTTTTTCATTCCTCTTATCGCATCGAATTCGGTAGACCGAGGTTAATCGCAGGCGCATCGAGATCGAATTCGAGCTATTATCCCGGCGATGCGCGAATCAATCGGTCGTCAATCGATTGGATAATTCGACCTAGCTTGCCAACAGCCGGGACAGACATCAGGCCCCGATGTCTGGTGCACTCGAGTGGATTTAAAAGTCGATAAAATTGTTTCTTATCAGCGCGAGCGGTTACTAGCAACCGGGACGACAATTGGGTTTACAGGCAATTTTACTCCGTTGGCTGTTCTCTGGAAACTTTCTGAGGCCCTAGAGGAATACAATTAATTTCTTCTTCTTAGATTCTGTGCAAATATTCATGGAGACTCGATCCACCCTTCTTTACATTATATTTTGTACTCTACTTTGGATACTTTTGAACAACATAAATTTACACGAAGAATAACCATATTTATTTCGAACTGTCTATTGGTTCTATCTTGCCTCGAAGGACTTCTCTGATCGATTGATCCTTGCGAAGAAGTCTATCGTCCGGCAGAGCCTTCTTACAATTTTTGTAGTACGATTGGCTAAACCAGTGCTTTGGCATTAGCCAATCGTATGTTTATTTAATGCTGCCTCTTCTTGTGCCCTTATTTGGTACTTCTCCAAGACTCCTTTGGAAATTTCCTTGGATTCATAGAGTCGAAACCTATTACCAAAGCCATCGACTAAGATTTATTACTGACACATCCAGAGAAAGTTAGCTAAGAACGTTTCCACGCAAATGGCTTCATTGGCTCGCCACTTGTAGCGAGAAAGGTCTCTCACTGTGGCTCGTTGCTAGTCGCAGCAATGCTCGGTCTGACCCGTGGATCTTCTGTTCGCAGATCAAATAAGCGACGTGTGCAAGAAGAATTACATGCGGGACGTCTACAGGAAAATAGACGGGGCTGTTCTGATCTCGCAGCTCGAGAAGGACCTCGACTGCATCATCACCTTCCAAACGCATAGCATCCTCCAGCGGTTCATGCTCCGGTTCGACCAGCTGCAATTGGACTGCAACGATCACCTCTACATCTACGATGGCGCGCACGTGATCAGCAGTTACAAGGTAAGTCTTCCCGCGTTCCATCCGAGGGGATTCCGGTTCCACGGGACTTCGTCGATCCGTCACCGCGATACGGAGCCCTGATCTGCATCCAAATTGGTATGCCCAGGCTGGATGTAATATCGCCGCTTAGCCGGGTACCTCCGTCCCGTGGAAACAGTTTTCGGCTCGTGCACACCGACGTTCGCGAGCCAGTTGTGTTTCTCGCTCCTCGTTCAGAATGAATTCCTCGTGATTTCTTGGCGAGCAGGAAATACTTGCGAATGAATCCGGTGGTTGTTCGCGCAGTCGATGTACAGATTAGTGGCGTAAATGATTTAAATTGGTTCAGACCAGATGAAACGTAGGAATTACGCGAAAGCTAGTGTCGTAGGGAATTTTATCATGCATAAATCGAATTTGGGTTTGGGTAGAAAAGATTCTGTTCTGATGCAGAGAATAGCTGTCTTATTACAACGAAAACTTGTAAGACAATACTTGAGTAACGTATAGTCGTAATAAGATTCAAACGAAACATTCATTCTCTGTTAGTCTTGTATAACATTGAAATTCTAGCGAGCTTTCGCGTAAGAAAATAAACATGATATTCAGATCGCTGCGCTGTATGTTCGATGAAGCTGAATCCACGCGTTGAATCGCGAGGAGCGCACAATCCTTCGTCCGTTTCTTCTAAAAGCA
Source organism: Xylocopa sonorina (assembly GCF_050948175.1). NCBI lineage: Eukaryota > Metazoa > Arthropoda > Insecta > Hymenoptera > Apidae > Xylocopa > Xylocopa sonorina. Next base: position 4,314,774 of record NC_135197.1, on the reverse strand, counting down.
GAAGCGATATGAAGACTGGCTCAATTTTTTACCAACGATCATAAATAACCCGAGGAGATAAACGCGATCTTTCTCTCCAGGACGAGACCTTCGAATTTCGTAATCGCCCTCATCGATCAAAAGGCGGAGCGCTAATTGCAGCGGGGGAACCGCGTTATTTTTCCGTGATTACCGTCGAATGACAATGGCTGCCGGTCGATGGGGGGCTGAGTTCCAGTTGTCGCGACCATTTTGATGCGTTCCGTGGTCATTATGAATTCCGAGCATGGCCACTGCCTTCGAGACGCTGGAAACTTGCACCGTTAATCAAGATCCCGCCTCCCGGCGGCGGAAGGCACGCTTCGTTTGCCAGTTCTTCTCCTCCGCCACGATCGACAGGGGAATCGATCTGAAATTATTCGTCGACGCCACTCGGCCGCGTGATTCGAGGAACGGTTGTATAATTCTTCCGCGGATCCGCGCCAGCCGATGTAACTCATTTGTATGGGGCACGTCGACGGATTGATTGTGTCTCAGCTTCCGTGACGTTTGCCTGTGCGTTACATTCGCTGTTTTATCAGTTGCGACACGTGGCGAGTATCCTGCGCGTCTGATCTGCCTGGATCGGGTGCTCCAAGTTCGTTTCATTGTCACGCGTGTTAGAAGTACAGGTAACTGGTTTACAACACGGTGGATGGGTTCCTATAAAATGACGTGTTGCGTGGGAGCTTCTTATATGGGACTCGGAGATAGTATAAAAAAGGAAGTTACGTTTCGAAGAGTCATTGAAAATAAACATTTCTTTTTCATTCCATGTAAGGAACTATCTTTTTATTAAAAATATAAAGGTGTTTATTAGAGAGAAGCTTCGCCACGGATGGCACGTAAACTGTGCATGACACTCTCCACTATGACATCGGAATAGAGTTATAAATGAATAGACTATAATTTATTTATACGTTTTCGTGTAAAGTTACTACAGTTCATTATTCCTTCTCGTTATCACTTTAAGGTAATTTAGTTCTTAAATGTGTTAAGTAAAAATTAATTTATCTAGTGCTGTTGGAGTATAGTGTCGTGCAAAGATTTTCGCAATTTTCTTGTTAGAGCGAAACTTTGTCACAGGTTGCAGTGTTATACGAGAGTCCCTGTAATTTATCGTATCGTGTTAGAGCAAAATCGTGTCGTAGGATGTCGTGCTGTAGAAGAGTTTAGCTGTATACCAAATGCTTCGAATTGTCTTCTATTACAGAGATACAGCGATCGATTTAAGCGCGCTTTATAGTTGTTAATATAGCAATCAGTTTCCAGCTTGAAAAATGAACGCAATGTTCGCGAACGCTGGTTCTTTGCTCCACGAATTCGAAGCCCCATGGAAACGAGATTATGCGTTCGTTGTGCGAGCTGGTCACGCGATATCGTAATTTTTCCGGGATTAAAAAGTTTAGCGGGAGGAATAATTTTAGTTGTATTTTCAAGCTGACCTAGATTTTTAGCAGTTAAACGTTAGGACCTTCGTAGATAACATATTTTACATATTCGTTTCGAGGCAGGTATTTTCTAACGATCGACGATGTCGTTCTCTTCTACAACAATAATCCTCAAATTTACGATGGATTTTTTCAAATATCATTGCTAACCAACCAATTAATTACAGTTTATTGTAACCCTCCTTTCTTATAAACCAGTTTGCCACTTTTAATTTCACTGAATCACAGCCACGCAGATTTGCGCCCCGAAATTACATCACAAATTTCCCTGGCTGCGGCTTATCATCGCGTTGAACGTAAAACTGACAGGCAGTTAAGAGTCTATTTATTAAAAACATCAGAAGCACGGCTGAACGTCCGCGAGCGTTTTCATTCCTGCTCGTAGACATGGTAAATCGTGCGTATTTATTCCCGTGGCCAGGAAATGGGAATAAGGGCGGCTACGTCGCGGATCCCAGAGCGATGGATGGTTGCCGATGGCCTCGTCTACGGCAATTTATGAAAAATAAATGGTAACGACGCTCCTCGTGAAATGTTATATCTTTCCACCCTGAATTACTCGGCCCTGCGCGTCTCGTATCGCGCGTACCTTTCATCCCCTTACGCGTACCTCTGCGCGTCCTTAAACACACGTACATCCGTCTGTCCTCGGCTTTACACGACGAGTAAGCAGACGAATTCGAAGATGTCTCAATTTTTATTTTTTATCCACTTCACTAGTCCATCTTATGTAATATTATCTTCGTTGCATGTTACAATTTCTGGATACAGATGGGTATGGAATTCCCAAAGGATGGAAGATTCGTCAAATACGATCACGATAATGTAATAATGAGGAGACAATTACGTGATTATTAATAATCGATACGCGACAATATGAGGGATTTTAATTTGTTAATAAAAAGGTTGATGAGGAACTCGTAGCTTTGTGATAGTAATATACGCACGTGTAAAGGAAGAAATAATGCGCGTACACGCGTGCAATAACGAATGCGGTAGGAAAGCCTGAGAGCGAACGCAATTTTGCATAATGGCGGTTTAACTTTAATCTTTTTTATGATCTACGTAATGGCCCGTTAAACGCGCCTTTTATTACTGCCTCTGCCCTTTTTCTTATTCGTCCTTGTTTTTTTTTTTAAGCAGGTCGACGCTCTCCCTTGCCATGGTACGCTTTTTGTTTGCGTTTCTCTCTTTTCTCCCGGCGAGAGACACCTTAATTTCTCGCGAGCCACCCCCGAATTCGCTGATTGGATCGAGCGTCGCGCGCTGGAAGAGGATTTCGCTCGAAAACGCTCGGAATGCGGCGCGTAAACGAGAAAGGGGTTACCGTGCGGTAATGCGGCCAATTGGATTTTCGCGATACACCTTTATTTCGGAAAAAGAAACGGGCGAACCGCGCAGTGATTTGTGTAACGCGGCAGAATGTGGGTCGCGCACCGTTTGTTCGGTTTGTTATTTCGAAATTGGACGTTCTTCGGCCACTAACCGCTCGAAATATTCTTTTTCTATTCGTCAACGCGTTCACTCGAAGTTTCGATTGAACTAGAACTTCTGATTGTCACAGTCGTAACGCGAAACACGCAGGTTGTCTTCCCAACATCAGTTTACGATGTCCATTATTCAAATCTTCGCTTGTTCCGCCAATACTCGCGCGTCTTTCGGTGTAGAACAACCTTAAATTGTCCTGGAATTTCCCCCGTGGTTGACAGTCGGTTTAATACACGAGGGAATTATTCTTTCATGGCGCGATCGATCGTCAGAGACTTCCATTTACATCGAGCACCCGGAACTGTGTTGCAAATATTCGCAAAATTTTATCTCATAGCGTGTACGTCGTGTTGGATGATTTTTAATTGTACTGTTTCAATTGTTACGCGTCAAACGAGAACTATATGCTCTTGAGAAAACTCTGATTCGTGGAGAAGAGTGTTACCAACGCTGTGCTAAATTAAATAAAGGAACCACTTGGTCCCTCGTCGTGCAGATCGATCGCGAGATGTCGGAATAAGTCCTGTTTCGGCTCGCGACACTCGCGGCGGAATCGCGCGATGAATTATCGAGAAAAATCGGGGCGAAAATACGAAGGGATGTTTCTCTTAAGGACGCCTGCGCGACGTTCAAGCCACAAAATATCGACTTTTCGTGTGTTCCATCTTTCACAGATAGCGGGGGGGACACGATGAACGTTGGAAAGTGGGCCGCGTGATTATTTCGACGATTTCTAGTCGATCGGCTAACCTATTTACTCGTTATTCTAGGAAAAGGATAATGTCGAACCAACTGAGATCGTTAAGGGGAATTTCGTTGCGAATGTTACTTAAAACTTACGCAAAAATCAGGTACTCGACACAGGAATGATTAATAAGGACATAGAGATATAATTGGTAATATCAAAGAACCAGTAATTATTAACTAAGAGGTATTATACTCAAGAAAAATACTCTGAAAAGTTTTCGACATCGTTTCGTATAATAATACAGATCGTATAACAAGAAATGAACTGATACGATGTTTCATAAAGTGTTTCATGGGTGAGTAATATATCTTCAAGTGGAAACAACGGATTGTATAAGAATACAATTTTTCATGAAATGTTTCACGGGTAAGTAGTAGAGATTCAAGCGGGAACAAGCACAGAAATTGTTGAAATGGACGTCTCACGTGTCGTGACGTGTTTATAGAGACACCGTAGCAGCGCTGGGCACCTCTTACCTAATCATTACTCATTCCAAAGACGAATCAACAAGTCTCCCTCGGATTGCAACCGAGACAGCGCCATTCAGCCTGCTTTCAGAGTCCATCTTCTTGCAATTAACTATACGCGTGTCCAGAACACGTGCACTTGCCCCTCGAATAATGATCCGCGGCACATTGTTGCTGTTTCACCGTACAAAAATGACAATGCGCACGAGCGTAGTTGAATTTATGGTTGCACGCTAACTGCAGCTTCCATGCGTTATATTAACGACGTAGAATAATGATTTAGGGGTGGTTGCGAGGCGTAGACTCCGTTTTTATACTCTGATCGATAGTTCGTTCGAGACGAAAGGTTGACTGTGTAATATAGAAACTTTAGTCGTTAATAACAAATTCGCTAACAATATTAATTAATCACTGAGGGTGTAATTAACTTAATACAGATATTACGGTTTCTTGACACAAATTTTTCTAATTGAATTTATAAGTCGAGTTAATAATTTTTCTACTTTTCATGAAAAGTTTGCATACGACTCGACCAGAGAAATTTTCCTGCAGACGACGCTGCTACGACTGTTTTTACAGCTATGCATCGTTCATCTGTGCGAGCAACGCGATGTTGTTTCATTTCTAATTGTATTTTTAAGAGCTACAATATCAGAGTGTCGATATTAAGAGAAGCTTCTACGTGGTCATTAGATTCATCCCTTTCACGTTGCGAGGGTAACTCCTTTATTATTATGGAAGTTGGGAACTTGTTGGGAGTTGTGTTTGCTATGCGAGATTTATCGGCAATCGGCTGTAAATGGCCGACGATATGTATTATACTCCATGAATAGGGGAGGTTTGGGGTGGTCTCTGGGCGAATCTTGAAATTGACAAGTTTGGCTCCGATGATTACCAGTTTCTCAAGTTTGGGCACGTTTTGGCAGCGAATATTGATACCTCTTCATGGAAGATTTCATTCGAAAGCAATTAAAAATAGAGACCAAAATCCTGGACTATTTTTATGTTTTCTGTCAGGTTCTCGAGTTGACAAATGCAGTTGTTTGTTGCATCAATTTCTTTAATTGCAAACAGTATTTATGGATTTTAATCATTTGTTTTACTCATTCCTCGATTATCGATGAACTTTAAGACGTTACTTCGTATCATCTTTATTAGTTTTTCTTCGTAGGAACAGCGAAATATCGCAATTTCATTAGAACGCGAGGGGGTGCGTTATTAAACGCGTGGGGATTAAATAACCCCGTAAAAATGATCCGCATGGTTTTCTCGTTCTCATCAAAAGTTAATCGCCGCGTATTAAATATGGGATAATCGCATCAAATTCAGCGGAGGCGGGAAGGAGTAATTAAAGTTGTGATTTTCACTTTCTCGCCTGGGGGCTGCGGGAAGTTTCACTCGTAGCGTTATTGGAAATTACTCAAGGAACTCAATAATAACAACTTCCCCCACGTATTAACACGAATCGTGTTTGACTTTTCGGTATCGCGGAAGTTCTTTGTTTCGAGTTTTTCCCTGAAATCTTTGCTCGATGGAATCCGACTTGCCGCGATACGTTTCTTCAATAATTGCAAATCGGTAAAGTACAACAATGGAAAGACTGAGAACGAAACGAGGTAAATTGCAAACTATTCAGAACCACCGCGAGTTATAAATTAATTACACCGCGAGAAATTTCAGATATTTCTAAGAAATTTTTCCGCTGTAGAATTCATTTTTCCCATCATCGTATCTAATAATAAACTGAATTAAAAATGTCTGTATTTTAAAAAAACCAGTTAATGTTTGCAGACAGGATTAATGAAAAATGAAAGAGGTGTTTCGTGCTAATCAATTCCTCTTTTGATTTTATTATACTATATATTCTTCGATTTTGCTTTGTGTCAAATATATTTTTTATCAAACCTTGATATAAAATGGATTAAAAGGATATTGGTACTAAAATCCATTGTTTTCTCGAGTTATCTGTTTCTCCTCTCATTACTCTATGCGTCACGCGTCTCTTCCTCTTTGGATGATCGTACACGACGTCCTTCGCGAGCTGGCTGTCCCACGATTTGTTCAAACTGTCCGTCCTCCCACTCGGGAAAATCTTGACCTAGGGAATCCCCTCTTCGTTATTTTCCACTGTCCATTACCGTCGAAAGTATAAAAGACGAAACGCGGAGGATACGCGTCTACAGTTGACGTTCAGTTTGACGATGGCTAGACACGGTGAATCACGTTCGTTCGTTCAGAGGTGCGTCCTTCTGACGTTCCTCGTCGTCGTGGCAGGACGAGGTGAGCAGTCACTGCTTCGCGATACGCAAATGTGCCGCGTGATTACGAAACGAAATTAGGAGGCTCGAGTATGTAGGAGAAAAAGGATCAGCCTATTACAATTGCCCAGAGATTCGGATCTTTCGCTTGCTGGACGATTACCTTAACCATTTGGCTTTCCAGAGTCAGAACAAACACACGACATACTTGCACGCGACAACACAGAACGCCTACTTTGTGTACAGTAAAAGAAAGATTGTTATTTTAACGTGGAGTCGATTTTAAAGAGACACTGTGTACAATGTTAGAGCTGAAAGAATACCTTTGGACTTTTCAAACTATTTTCTGAGAAACATATTTACACACGAGGCCCACGTATTTTACATTTTTGTAAGATACACTGGAAACTTGGAATAGAATCGAAGTTCGCATTAACTTCTTGTCTCTCGCGTCTGTTAGCCCTACGGATTCTCTCATTATTATGTATTCGATTCCAGTTCTAGTGCGCGCAACGCATACTCGATCGACTTCCAAATTAGTCGCAACGAGTCGACAACCCCAGCAACAAAAGCATTAATTTAAGACCTTGCAAATAGCTGCCATCGAGCACACTTGAATATCAATCACTCCTACTCGAGGCTCATAATTGTATAATTTCAATACACATGTACGTATTACAAACCATACGCAATTCGCCTCACATACATTCCATTTCTCTTTCGACTTCGCAACGTTCCATAAAAAATCTCATCTAATCTCGTCTAAAATTGAAAAGAAACGCAAAAGTTTTGCGACGTGCACGCTTTACGCGTTAGCCAAGACATCGCTCACGCTGATTCCGGCCATGTTTCGTTCCCAAAGAGATCTGCGACAAAACAAAGTGCCCTGGTCCCCTGAAATTTTACGAGGGCCTCGGTTGTACTCCCACTTACAAGAACCCTGGCGATTGTTGCGCGGAGGGATACGACTGCAGTCACCTGAAGAAGTTGTCCAAAGACAAGTGCTATGCGAACGGGCACGAGTACAACGTAGGAGAAGCCCTGAGAGACGAGGACGCGAATGCTTGCGACAAAGCTTGCATCTGTCAATCGTACAACAACGAACCGTAAGTAGACGCTCGTTTCGCTGGCTTCGATCGCGATTTTTAATTCACGTCTCTGACGGAGTTCATCTTCGACAAATTTGTCGTCCACGCGTATCACGATCCTCGAATTCTCGCGTAGCGATGTTTGTCTGAAACGTTGAAACGTTGTTGCCCTGAACAGCGCCAGCTTCATCTGCGCGGCCCTCGATTGCGGAATCATCGCGCCGCGAGCGAACTGTTTCAACCGACACACGCACGACCAATGTTGCCCTGGACCGTATGTTTGCCGTGAGTAAATTGAGTTTGGTGGTGTTCCAATTAGGATAACGTCGCTTGTTAATTGAAGCTTTTTCGCGCGGCAGAGTTTGATGTTGTCAGCGTGTGCTGTTTAAATTAGCTCGATTCGTTCTCGAAGCAATGCTGCGATTAATACGCGCGCGGATCTGTAGAATTTCGATGAACGCTTAGTTACGTGCTTCAGTGGAGGAGGGAGAGAAAAGGGCAACTTGCGAGGTCGATGGCAAAACTTACCAGGATGGGGACTACTTTCAACCAAAGTCTGATCCAGATTTGGACTGCTACTGTATGCCTGGATACAAAGGTATATAGACTCGAGGATCGAATGTATTTGTATACTTTCACTCGATATCCTCGATCATTCTAAACGAATCGATCTCAATCTAATCTTGAAGGATAGTAGAATCAGTTTCTGACTGTTGTCGTGCTCATCAAAGAATCTAGAATTTTGCTAGGTTTTTGAGTGTTCAGAATTTTCTTGCCAAGATTCGATGCTCGATCAGTACGAGAAATGATGGGTCGTGTGAAGAGAATCGTTGTCAGAACGAAACAAATTGTGCGTGTTTAGGTGAAAACGTCGAACCGTTCTGTAAGAAGCCGAATCGTCCCTACTGCTCGCCCCTGTTCCGTAATGCTGGCACCGTACATGACAATTGCGCTCCTGTTTTCTACAGCGGTCAGAGCCCGCAGAAAGATTGCAGCTACGCTTTCAGATGTCGTAAGTGTACAACAGAAACGCCCCGCGAACAAATTGCTCCGTTGTTCCGGGGAAACAATTCCGTTTTCGAGAACCGTGGACAATAAGGTCGACTTGATTTTTTTTCAGAAAACGCGAACGACACTGTCATTCACAATCACGATCACACTAAGTCCGTTTCTGAGGAAGGTACGTGCGAACTATCGTTGCTCGATGTGTATCTCAATCATTACTGGCACTTCTAATAGGCGACTGCTCTTCTTTGCACTCTATCTTTAGCATTAATTCATAAATTTAAGATTGATCGAACTGATATCGCTTAAATCATCGTCTAATCGTTCCATATAAAAACAAGATAACCAATAAGAAATACCAGTCGCTCGCTAATTAAAACATCTTCATCGACTAATTTAGTATTAAGAGATCTCGAGTAACCAAGCTTCTAACCAATTCTGTGGTAAATTTTCTTCACGAAATGGATTAATAATCTCGTGATTTTTCGTTCTGTTCATCTTGTAGAGGATAAGATATGTCGATTTGGTGACATGGTGATGCATCTCGGTGACGAATTGGAGAAAGGGACCAGTTACGAATCGAAGTGCGAGAAATGCGTGTGCGAAGTGCCACCGTTCCCCACGTGTCAACGAATTACGGACAAAGAATGCGGTATCGTTTATGATTTCGGTCCAAACGATCCTGTAGACTCTAGTGCACCTTGAAGAAGACGAGTACGACCAACCTTGATAGCGTTGTAGACGAAACTTTAGTTGTTGAGATATTTTAACCAGGTATTCCTGCACAATTGTTATAGAGATGTTGAATAGAAATGTTGCGTTGCTTTCTTAAACCAGTGATTCATTCTTTATCGTACTCTTCGTTCCTCCGTCGAGTATCTCTCTCCACAAATGAATTCCCTCCATTTACGAACTGCCTTGGGATGTTCCACCGTAAGTTCGATCTCTACCAAACGATACTTACAAAGTAAACTTATCTCGTGTTCAGACATCGAAGTTACCGATACGATTCGAAGTTAATTTATTAAAAGCGTGCCCTTTCGAACCGATTTTCAAGAAGCGTCTTCATCAACGAAAAGAAGTATCAATGTTGCGATCGTTAAATCGTGCAGATATTATGCAACATGCTCGCAGACCTTGAAATTTAACCGTCACTAAAATGACTCTGAATTAAAATCAATATACCAATTAAAACTGTGAAGTTTGAAAGAAACGAGGAACATGGATATTTTCATTGAACGTCGACCATTTTCTCTACCACGTTCTACGATCGATGAATTTTCCTTTCGCCATCCAGCAGCGTGAAGCTTCCTGTCCCATAGTTCACAGATGACGTCGGTGTCCTTCGCGATGTGCCAGTCTAATTTTACACTGACCGGTTTTTCCTATCGCGGATCACTGACCCGGGTAATCCCCGCGTCGTCTCTGCTTCTTTCTTGGCTGGCAGAACGCGTATAAAAGACGACACGCGATCGTGACATTCGAGGGATTCGCGTGCAGAGTTCGCGATGGCTGGGCCCAGTGATCCGCGTTCGTTTCTACGGAGGTGTATCATCGTTTCGACGCTCGTTGTCGCTGTTCACGTGGCTGGTCAAGGTGAGGGATGCTGCTCGTTCGCGGACAGCTACTTTGGGACGTACAAATGTCCTTGGTCGTTAGAAAAAAGTGAACGAGGAAAACGGTTAAGCGTATCGTGTGTTCTTGCAACGCGAGATCGTTTCTGAGAAGTCGTAGACGGGTTGCGATTGATGTTTAACGGGTTTGATATATAATGTGCAGCTAATGCGCGATGAAGCGTGGGTATTTTATACGCGATGCTACTTTGTAGCTGATATAGTGGAAGATTTATATCTGCTTGTCTGACGCTGTTTCCCTCGTTAGAGAATTGCAGGAATATACAATGGTCATAATTATTTTGACTTTTAATTCATCGCGTAGTGTAACGTGCACGATCGTATCGCATCCTGTCTTTATTTCACGCTTTCGCGACTGACGGACGATTTCACGCCAAGTGGATCACTTTCTTATCGATTAGGATCGAAGTGTGTTTCATTTGGTGTAAAAATACCAATTTCGCGAAACGATTTTTCCAAAGATTTGGTATTACACGAACGATCGTGCCACTTATTCTGCTCGTGTTTCATTTTCAAAGAGATCTGCGATAAAGCAAAGTGTCCTGGACCACTGACGTATTACCAGGATCTCGGTTGCACTCCAGTTTACAACAATTCCGGTGATTGTTGCGCGAGGGAATACAATTGCAGTCATCTGAAGGAATTGTCGCAAGACAAGTGCTATGTGAACGGTCACGAATACGACATCGGAGAGCATCTCAGAAGCGAGGATAAGAATCCTTGCGACGTTGGTTGCACTTGCATGTCGATCGATAATAGAACGTAAGTACGTTCGTGTCGCAGATATTAATTCAAATAGATTTCTATTCGATTTACAAGCTAGTATAAAAATTTGCGACGTCAGAACGTAACGTTATATTGCATTTCGTTCGCACAGTGCTAGTTTCATGTGTGCTCTGGTCAATTGTTATCTACCTGGACCGCAACATTGTTTCCATAGATACAATCACGACAACTGTTGTCCAAGCTCGTACGATTGCCGTGAGTAAATTAGTAAATTCTTTATTAAATAAAGAAGAAAGAAAGGGTGGATTCGAGTGAATCGTGTTGCATGTCGATTAGCCAAGGAAGGGGAAAGGGCAACTTGCGAGGTCGATGGCAAAACTTATCTAGACGGTGATTACTTTAGGCCAAAATCTGATCCAGATATAGATTGTTACTGCATGTCTGGATACAAAGGTACAAACACAGAAACGATTATCTTATTTCTGTTACAAAATAATTCTCAACTCGTGTCTGAATTTTATCGAAGTCCTTTTTAAATGGACGATCGACTTTACATCGAAGAAAAAATCGTACGTTTAGGTGAGAACATCGAGCCCTTCTGCAGAAAACCGAAACGTCCTTACTGCTCGCCTCTGTTCAAACACGCTGAGAAAGTTCACAGGAATTGCGCGCCTGTCCCTTACGACAGTCGGATACCACTGAAATATTGCAGCTATAGTTACAGATGCCGTAAGTTTACGGCGGAAATGAAGTAAGTGTAAATCGTTCCTTTCAGTACATTACACGATCGATTTCGTTTTTACAGAAAACGCGAACGACGTTGTCATTCGTAAACGTGACGCCAGTAATATAGTCTTTAAAGAAGGTACGTGTAAAATGAACTTGATAAATCTCCTCTTCGCTATTGGTAACACAATTTCGAACACTCCTTCTAACATTGCTTAGTTACTTTTAACCAGTTAACAGCGGAATATTGTTTCAAAAATCTCTTACGAAGAACGTAATTAAATTAAGCGATGAGTATATACATATCGAGCACAGGGCAGATGTTTTTATTATAAATTTTAAATGAGAATGAATTACATTCTTGTTTGATAAAAAATTGACAATCAACGCGTCAATCGAGCCAAAATAAATTTTTCCATCGTCGTATGTACACGTCGAACGCAGTTGACTGGTTAACATTGCTGCTTATCACTCATTTGAAATTTATTTATTCTGAAACCTTTTGTTCACAGCTGACTCGCTGGTCTCTTTCTTTTTTAATTGACGTGTCTGTTTTTTGTCGATCTTGCAGAGAGTGTGTGCCATTTCGGTGATTTAGTAGTACACATTGGCGAGGAATTGAGCCAAGGAACAGGTATCGATTCCGTGTGCGTGAGATGCGTGTGCGAAGTGCCGCCATTCTTGACGTGCAAACATCTTTCGGATAGCGAGTGCGAATCGGAATGACACGTTTCACTGATTATGTTAACCGTATTACGTAAGCGAAATTTAAATATCGCGGCAGAATTATGCGTAACGACATGCAATTGTAAATAAGTTGTCGTGCGCGGAGTTAGTGAGAATCGTTTGCGATTAAAACCGCACGTGACAAATGATATAATGACAAGGTACTGAGAAGTGGCTTATCGATCGCCAATGAAACAACCATCAATTATGCTAGTATCGTTTTATGCATTCGTACTGGCAGACGCCAAGCTTCTCAGAATCAAGTGTGTAAGAGATTCAACGAGATCTTCGAAAACAGGATTAATCACGTTGCATCAATAGCGATTAACATTTAACGATCGCGTCGTAACGTCGTGTTTCACTTTCTCCGCTCGTGTCCACGTGTGCGTAGATTTCCTACGCGATGTCTGCTCAGCAATCTCATAAAACGGTTCATTATCATATTGAATAACTTGGAGTGACGGAGATCCAAGAAATTCCTAATTTATCCGACTATTTCTTGACTCCTGACGCAGTATAAAGTGACAGAGTGTGAAAGACGTGACATCGGAGGATTCTCGTGCAGAATTCACAATTCGAGGATGACCAAACGCGGTGATCCGGACTTGCTTACACGGACATGTGTCCTTCTAACGATTCTCATCGCCATTCACGTGGCAGGTCGACGAGAAATGAATGAATCGCTCGCAGAAATTTATATTACGATAGACGGTTATTAACGATAAAAAATGACACACGAAACTGTCAAAATACTTGTTATTTCTCTGTTCAGTATAATATTCACGAATACTTGTTTATTCGCATGGTGATAAATTAAAAGTGTCACGTATATGTATTTCCACGAACGGAAAATTCTCTTCAAAGTCAATCTTAGAAATAGTCCTGGAAAATACGCGCTAATCGAGCGCAGCCAATTTAAACAGCTCTCGCGTTCGTTTCAAATCTCCGTCGGTTTCGCGACGCTGAAATTATTTCGACGTCCGACAAATTAGAAGATCCGCTAATTGAACTGTGTCGTGACTCGACACGTGTGACTCGTTTAAAAACGTACATCGTCCAGCGTGATTTTCCGTTTCGAAAACACTCGATGGCTCCATTGCGCAACCATGGGTTTATATCGGACGCGACGTTACCTCGAGGAGATTTTGCGAATCGTTTAACCTCGTCTCTGTCCACTACGTAGCCGTCACTGAACGCTTGTCGGTCCCATTTCTTGCGAGAGAAAAAGTGGCGCAACGAGATTAAAGTTTCGTGCGGATTATTTAAATCGCTAAGACACGAGGCGCTTTAATCGAGGTATTTTCAAACCAGTCCGCCAGTTTCAATCTGTTCTTTCACTGAAGTTAAATAAAAAGAGACTTAGGAATACGCGGTTAAAAAAATATCCTCACAAATCAACTTTCCAATGTCTACTTCGAGAATTCACTTTTGATCCAGTGATATTTCATAGTTCTAAAACTATGCTTTCTCAAGATTCGCCACTGTGTACACCTTTACGAGATGCGTGGCGATAAAACAATGTTTAAAAGGCATAAACGTGTGGGACGAGTATACGAAAAAGTTGGAAGTAACGCAGCGTTATGTAAGGTTAAACTCAAACAAACTTTTACACCATAAAAAATGTTCGTAAGCTCTCTTTCCCCGTGGAGAATTTCCAGTTTGAACCGTATCGAGTCGTTCATCGCGTCGAAAAAGGAGCCATCCGGTGTTCGATGTCGTCGTCGATGATGCGAGGCGACGATAACACCAGCCAGAAAGTTTCCGCGATATCGCTTTCACGGAATTGCGGGACGTAGGAATCTCGCAAGTTCCCCGGGACCGGCGTACGCCCGCTGAGGACGTGTCACCAAAATGGCGGGAGAAGAAGAAGGGCTGTAAGGTAGCGGAAGTTGCCGGCCATCGTTGTCACGTTAAGTCGTTGGAATTTATGTTAGCTGGTACGGGTGTTGCGAGTGTCGGTTCGATTACCAGCGTCGTCGATATATATATATATAGATATATATCAAGAAGCGTCGCAAAATGGCGTCCCAAAGTCTTGCTGTTATCCTCGTTCTTGCTTGTTCAGCACCGTTGTCCACCAGCAACACCGCCGACATTTATTATCCGTGTTCACTGGACCAAGTTCGAGGTGGTTTTCTTGCTGGTTGTTGGACAACTTAGGCTGGCACGCGGAAGTAACTCGCCAGTACTGTCATTATTTATAATAGCTTTCGGAGAGCTACTTTTTTTTAGCGTTTTAGAATCATATTTAGTTCTAAGTATTTTTAAAAATTGAGTGATTTTTAACCCTTTGAGCTCAACGACTTTTTGGGTCCGACGTAGTAGCAACTCTGTGAACAATGTTTTACAAAATATAAAATGATTTTATGTAGGAATTAACTTACAAAAACGTTGTATTTTATACAGTATATTATTATAAAGTATCCTTTTTCTGTATACGCTTTCGGATACGCTATTTATTACTCTGATTTTTCGATTTCTTATATCTAATATTATGTCACTATCTCCATCATTGCTTTCATTTTTATCACTAATTTCTTCGTGCATAAAATCCTGTCCTCAACAGTTCAAAAAAAAAAAAAAAAAAATGAATCCCAGCTCGAACTAATTTCACTTCCAAAATCCATTTCCGTGGGGCTTCGAAATTTCAAATCAGCCAATGAAGAACTCGAGTTGCTGCATAAAACGCCGTGGCGACCGAGAGTTACCTCTCGAGCGCAAAGGGTTAAGCACGCAGAGTCTTTTTAGTCTATAACTACGACGTAACTGGAAGGTAGGCAAGCTCTCTTCTTTTTTCGAACGTCTCAAACGTCGGAAACAATTTTCCAAAGCGGTTCACAAAAGCGCGATGGCTCTCTCCTAGGCGAGACGGCGGAAACGTTACCTTTCGTGCATCTTATCCCTTCATGCATATTTCAGTCCTTTTCCACATAGTGTTCGTATTTTTCCCATTCCTCGTTCGCTCCATTTCCCTTTCTTTTTACCTTTTTTTCCGGCGGCAGCCGAACGAGCGTCGGGACGGAACCTTGGACCCCTTTGCACATCTTATCTGTTTCGAACCTCTTTCGTCTGCGTTATTCGATTTGCTTATTCCTCGTTCTCACGGCTTCGTTGCTCTCTCACCCTCGGCATATTCTTAGTCCTTTTACCATTTACACGGCTGATGGAATTCCACCCCTTATCCCCCGTTAACCGAAGGTGACAATTTTTTCCTCAGACGTTCGAGACTTTACACCCAATCAACCAAGACGTACACATAAATTTCCTTCATTTCTACTCGTTTCGATCGCGTTAGCTTTTCTAAAACGAATCGAGGAACGTTCGCATCGAAGCTTAGAAATCGGATACGATCGACCACGGCGCAAATTATAGCCGTCCCGTTCAATCATCCCTGAAAACTGAAACCAGCGGGCGAAAATAAGAGACAACCGTCGAAAACGGCGGTACAATCGGCGCAAAACAAACCTACAATTAATCGCGAATCGGAACCGGAGAGCGCCATTTAGGCTCGACGAGCCAATCAGCGGGAGCAGTATCGATGATCGATGCGGGTGCTCTCTCGCATTAGCCAGTCGAGTGCCCGCGTTTTCGATACGACGAGCACACGCGTTACCATCCAGTCGTCTTTCGGGTGCAAATTAACCGTGATACGACTGCGGGGGCCAGGATTGAGCCCCGTTGCGCCCGCTCCGTTATCCGTTTCCGGCTGGTCGCGATCCGAACGCGCCGCTCCGACCGATCGATCGTCGCTCGACGTGTTTCTTAGAGCGTTCCGCGCGGTCCTTTGAGCGGAATCGTCGACGTCTGCGGCGAACGCTCGAATCAGGTCGATGTTTCCGCCCGTTCGAGCTATGAATTAACGTCCACGGAGATATAAATGACGGTCCGCGCGGCCGTATATCCCTCCGGGATCTTCCGTGGTCAATAAAGGGAGCCACCCGTCTCTTGTTGAGACAGTGACGCTGTTGGCGGTGGTGATTGGTCGCTGTTGGGATTATTGTCGGACGTGGAATCGAGCGGAGGTTAGGGACAGGCTTCTTCTTAATCGCTCGCCTGTACGGGGATGTTTTTTCTATTCTGCTCGCGCGGCCATGGAATTTTGTCGTACTGTTTTAATCACGATCTATAGTGTTTTGTATTTGTACAATATAATATATATATATAATTAAATGTTCGTTGGTTCTTTTAGGATTGTGGACAAAGAATATGCTTCGTTGGTATAGGTAAATAATGGCACATTTTTTAGTCAATTTTAATTTATATTATATTTGGAAAGCCAAAATTAGAAAATTGATGTGTGAAGTCTTTATTTGTTTCCAAATGCCAATGTTACTTTTTTTTAAAAACCTAAGGTTGAGTGTCTTCGAGGATACGGCTAAGGACGAGTGTATCTTCTTGGGGAAGTTTCCCTCGTTTGTGTGTGGGACGTTTCCCATTCGCATTTGGGTCTGGTCTATGTCATCCGCTCAGGAAGAGCAGACAAAGTCATAAAGCAGACCCCAAACGCTTACAATTAGCTATTGATAAATTAGTTTGGACGATACAAAGTAACCTCCTAGGAAAGCTAATAGAATAGGGTGGTTAGAGGAGCGCGAGTAGGGGTGTATAACCAGCCTCGAAAAGGGATACGAGTGCCTTCTATTATACAAGAGGATTGCATGGTAATACATTCACACTGCCACTGGAAATTTAGTCTTTTCTAATTAAGTTCACCATTAACGTTATCAGAAGCTTGTCGCGTCGTTGTATTAGGAGACATAAATATTGTGAACTTTAATACTTTAAGTGCTGAAAGGGACCAACTGTTCGCAGATAATAGCGCTCGAAATTGACCATTCGTCAAACGTCATGGTCTGATACGATCAACAATAGATGCAACAACAAAGAGGAGTTTTTATTCCGTAAATTATTCCAGGCTACTTTCACGTGAACGTCATCTCTGCTATCCGCGATTATATCCGGGATTATAACCAGCGTCTGGTCGATATTGCGTCTACTTATTACAACAGTTGGGCAGACTGGTAAAACCTGAATTAGACGTTTGTCGATCGTGTTTGGTCGTCAAATCTGGGCTAAAATGATGAAATTTGTAGGCGAACCGAACAGGTCAATTTGTTCGATCACTTTTCCATCGCAATTCTGGGTCGATTCCCGAGGCGGTGATTCAATTAACCCAATTTAATTTAATATAAAAGATAATGCACCATTTTAGACGAGCCCTTAAAAAAAAACAGAACCGCATGCCTCCTGCACGTATCCAGCCTTTCCAATTACACGCCTTTTTAATCAAGTTTTACATTTTACTTCCACATTTTGGTACAAAATTTTGCTAGCTACATTAAACGTGAAGAGTGAAATGAGCGCGATGGTATTGACGTAGACATATGACGTAGACTAAAAGTCCAGCCACGAAAGAGAATAGATTTATATTCATTAAATATGTTGTTCAATGTATTTTATTTTAGTCTCTTATCCTCGTTTTATCCAACGTTAACACGTACTTCAATTTATCTTCACAATTCGCTGCTTTATAGCATGAATACAATGTATCGTAAAATTTTTGGCAGATTAACATATTTGTAACTGTATCGTCGCAAAGTCGAGTAATATTCAATTATTTCTTCACAAGACACGACGATCGCAGCAGAATAACGACAGCTAATGCATAGCGATCGCAAAGAAGAAACGCGTTGCATCATTACGGTACACAGATAATTAATATACAAACTAAAAGAAACACTTATCGTGTGCTCGCTCCATTCACTTCGATACACACACGTACTTATCAATAACTCGGTGCAAGTACGTGTGCCGGAGTTGCAGCTGTCCACTAATTCTCCGCGTGTCCGTACGGTTCCACCCTCGCCGGGTTGGCAGGCCGTGCCCCCTGTTAGAACGAAGATCGGGTCGCGAGATGCAATTATGATAAACCTGAAAGCTTCTTTCGAGAGCTTTTCAACGGTATCGCGGGCTCACAAAAGGGGTGGCCGCCCCTCGGCCCGTTCCGACTCTAGCCGCGTTTTAATCTATATCGCTCTCTATTTCCTGTTCTCTTTATTCCACGGCTGCCACCGGCGGGTGATGAGCTTCCGACTCGCGGCGAACACTCGCGTGAAAAATGCTCGCTCGCCCCCTCCTCTGGTGTCACGACGCGTCTCATCGAGCCGTCGCGGGAGCAGGGTTGAAAATCAACCGGGAATTTTGCGCGGCGGTCACCGATCGATCGAACGGTGATTTCGAGTTGACGGACGTTCTACCAGGGAGCTTGCATCGAGAACGAGAATAATGGGAATAAAAATAATCATTGCTGCGCGAGATAGTTTTCATGGTAGCGCGTCGTTTTATTAATGTCAATCAATTTCGATACCTTGGGAAGTTTCGACGTTCCTCGACGTGAAAGTTACAACTCGCTTCTTCCGCTATTTCCGCGCAGGAGAACGACCCCCATTATTTCCGCGACATTTTTGTTTAAAATAAGGACGAAACGGGTGCTTTCCGGGGCGCGTATATAACAAGCCTTACACGCGCATATGGCGTCGCGTAGCTTACGCTGGAGAAATGCGTCCCCTGGTACCGATCGCTCGACGCTAAAAAATGAAAATTCCTATATCTCAGAAGAAGCTACCGTTTCGCTGTAATCAACTTCTATAAACCAGATACCATAATCTTCGCTTGAAAATCGCGGGAGCGAATAATTCTAACGCGTACTCTAAAATATTAATGCCCAGCGGACGATTGAATACGTGATCCTTTATCCTGACTGCTTAATTAAATTTTTACATCGAACCTCCGCTCCTCGTATATTCAGTGGCACTCTATGCGAGGTTACTCTAAAATAAACGGAACGAAATTAAATATATATATACCCTCCCTCTCATATTTCCATTCGCCTTTGACCAGAGAGCGTTCAGTTCCATTAATCTTTTTCCGCTCGGCAGTCGCGACTGGCGTGACGCGAGGATGCCTCTGAACTTTTAACGCAACGGCATCACGACAACTCGGGTTACTTGAGAATTTTCCTTTCGGCTCGTTCACGAGGGCGAGCGTCCGTTCGCGTGAAATTTAATTTCGTAAATGGCTTCGATTACCACCGGTACGCGACCGTATCACGTCAA
The DNA here is from genome assembly GCF_050948175.1 of Xylocopa sonorina. NCBI lineage: Eukaryota > Metazoa > Arthropoda > Insecta > Hymenoptera > Apidae > Xylocopa > Xylocopa sonorina. The sequence continues at coordinate 4,295,324 of NC_135197.1, read as the reverse complement.
GGCTGTTCGTATCGCGAGCGTTAATAATCGACGAAAAAAAAAAGGGTACGCGTCTCATTACGGTTGCCATCAATTAGCCCACGCTGTTCGTGTAATCTCGTATAATACCTCGTTACACCGTCCGGTCACGAACGAGAAATCGAAGTTCCTCGAGCCAGTGATATTACACTTATTGCTTTTTATCCACCGTGTTATCGGTATTCCATTCGACTCGACGTCTTCTTTTTTTTTTTTTTTTTAACGAGTCTGACGAACGTTTCGTACTTGCTCGTGGAATGTGGCTCGCCTTTTCAACTTAAAATGAAAATTCTTAAGCTATCGGGGCAGTCGGATTCCCGGTGTACACGACGATCGTGACCACGGAATTATTCCGGTCGAACAGTTTTTTTACGGCGGATCGATACAAGGCTGGACACGAATATCGCCGGGGCATTGTTCCGGTTGGAAAATCGATTAAAGCTGTACGCCTGTTTCCCCAAGGAAAGATCTCACGTGACCTACATGCGTCCCGGCGAAAGAAGGATTTCGCTGTTTGCGCGCGCGACAATGCACCCTCGTCCCCGGCAGAGTTCACCCTCCTTTCGAACCTCCTCGAAGCCGGCTTAAGGCGGCATTGTCGTAAGCTCGAGGCTCTTTGGCCCAGCTTTCTCGTGGACGGAAGTAGAGGTAAGGCCTGCCTTGGATGCCTCAATGCCATCGTACAAGGTGTCCTGAAAATCGGCCGCGTATTTTAATTGCAACCCCTAATTTGTTTTAAAAGAAAGCGAGGTGTAGAAGAATAGAAGAGTTGAGCGAGAGGGTAAGAAAATATAAAGAATCGAAGAGAGAAATAATAATTTTGCAAGAGATTAATATTTCTTTTCTTGGTAAATTTTGAAATTGTCAGAAGATAGATCAATATTTGTAGTTTTGATATTAAAAGTGTGAGGTGTTGTTAGTGTTTAGGACGCTTTGTATTTTAGGATGAATTACGTATAATAATTTGTGTGCAAACGAAATGTTAAGGGATGCAGTTTCGATTCGAGTGATCCCCTCGCCTTCTTGATTTCTCGTTCGACGATTCCCGTCGAGGCATGTCTAATTCCTCGGCACCTTTCGCCTCTGACCCCGAACTCTTTCGCCCTCGCCGCGTCTCTCGATTCCTCGTCCTTTGTCCAGTAAGACCCGGAATCGCGTAGACGGGCGCGAACAAACACTTTGTGCGAAGTTTCTCTCGTTTCGAGGCCACGCTCCGGGCATCGTTAGGCTTTGTTCGAACCCTCTAATTAGAGAGATAGATGGAAGAAGATGAAAGAGGAGGCGGCACGCCGACGCGCGTGTCCTTTGATACAACAAGCAGGCAGAGGGTAACTTGGAGATGTTTAGTGACCGACGAATTTGAGGGTTTCTTTTTTCCTTTAAGATGGAGGAAACGAAAGAACGTACAGCTTTGGTGTGATATCTTTGTTAGCGAGTTCGATTCAGATTTATCATTAAGATTCTGTTGTTTCGTTGAGATTGTTGTATATTTTTATATAAACTGCTAGAGATACGTTTAACGTTGAGAAATTATTGAATATAGGAAGCAAAAATATATTTCACCATCTGATTCGAGTAATCGATAGAAGAAGTACAGTAGAAAATATTGAGCGTAATACAGTAACTGGTTTTTTAAGTGGTTTATTAATGCAGCGAATACAGGGCATGTTACTGCATGCAAATTAACTGCTGAATTCTGAAGGTCATCATTGTTCGGATGTATTCAAATCTGGCCTTTACACGGGTTTCCTATGTTAATCATTCTTAAAATCGGAAAGGTACTTGTAAACCTTCGGGATTTAATTAGAATATCGCGTTCTCCTTGACATAAATGTCAGACTTTTTGGGCACAGAAGGTCGAAATCTCACCTGGCGATGTTCGTGTTGATAAAAAACACATGGTATTATTTTATACACGTGTACATGTGACTTTTTATTTCTTTCTCGAATCCGTTATCGATCAGACTTACGTGAGTTTCACATAAAAAGAAGGAGAATTGGCGAGAAGGAATTTTGAAGTTTAAATTCATGATCGCTGAAACCTTAAGAATCCAAATGCAATATAAAAGAGCACACCGAGGAAACAAATAAAAGATAATTAATATTGCAAATAAAATAGATTTCATCCTCAAATAAATTACCGTTTCCTTCTACTAATCAATGGCAAACCACGTGAATGTAAAATGCATCGTGCATCTTCTCGCAAAAGTTTTAACAAGTAATAGACCGTGAACATTTAATCTTCCAGCCATTTGAAGCCACCCACCCCCTCGATCAAGCTAGACCTCAGAACCTTTCAAAGTGAAGACGCGCGATCCATTATCAAAGCTCTTTTTAATTAAAATTTCTCCATACTTCCCGTCCATGCATTAACTTCCCTCGAGCGGAGGGTCCATCTCGGCGAGGACACGGCGAACTTCACTGCGAAATTCGATCGCGGAAGAATCCCGCGGCTTTATAAAATTTTCAAGCCCCACCTTCCTTCGCCCTGGGAACTTGCTGGATAAATAGAATAGCAGCGAACTTCAAAAGGCCGGGGAATAGAGCCGGAGGGCTCGAAACTTTCGGAAAATCGACATTTTCACCGTCAGTCTGACTGTTCGAGATCGGATCGAGTGCGCGAAAGCGGGAAACAATGCGTGTCGAGGAGTCGAGAGGTGTAAATTGGAGAATCGTCGAAGTTTGAACGACAGAAATGAAGGAGGAGGATTTCTTCTCGCTGAACTGGAGGGACCTTAAAGCCTAGTTTCTGCTCGCAACGATCGTTGGCGTTCTTTTTGTTGCACGCGATGCATTCAGGTGAAGAACGACGACTTTGTTGCTCGTACGGATGAGTGAAGTTTTCAAAAGAAATACAGAGACTCGCGCGACTTTTTTCACAGTAGATAGGCTAATTGCAAGTGACGCTATGCTCCGAGAGAAGATAATCTAAAGTTCTATGTGGAACCCATACAATGACAGGAATTATTCCAACCTTCCAGTAACAATAAATGTCTTCTCTTCGATTACTCTTCCTTCACCCAACAGCTTAATAAAATATAATACTTTGCGCGATCGCTTGCGAAACAAAATTCAAAGTTAACGATGGTTGGTAAAAAATCGAATGGAGAACTACGATCTCCATTTTCTCCAGCAAGGACTGGACGCTATACTTCATAAGGGAACGTGTCAATTCAGCTGGCGCCGTATGACTCACGCCACTAATCATGCGCCAGCAGTGTAAAGAGCAGAGTGTACTTTTCGACGCCATTGAACCGGCGTACACCTGGCGCCACTAACCTTTGCATGCGGGAACTCGGCTTAAGAGCCATCGGGAATATCGCTGGCTAGGTAACAATGCAATTAGACGGCATGGCGGAGGCGGGAATGGAAGAAACGATATCGTAACTCGCGACAAAGCTGCTCGTAACATCGAGATCGCTGTCCTGATTGCTGAACGAAAATTTTCGACGGACCTTCGCCGGTGTTCAACGACGGCCTGTTAAGCGTCTCTTGCCGGTGGAAGTGTCGCCGTTTTGTCGAAGTGATTTTGTCGATGGAAATGGCGCACGATGGTATTTAAAAAGTATGAAATTATCATCGTAACGAGGCGCAGGTTTTTAAATGGCGATCATCTGTTTACCATTCTGTTGGTAATCGATGCTCTTCGACTTTACAATTAGTGTTGGAACAGTGACGATAGAATAGCGTGGGATGAGTATTCACTGTGAAGTATGCTTGTTTATGTTATGCCGTGGGTTTTACTGATCAAAGAAGCTAAGAATTGAATTTTTAGTTTTTTAATAAATTTATCATTTGATTTATTTATCGGATAGTTATATAGAAATGAATTAATTAAACAGACAAAAAGCAAAATTCAAGATTACTATTATCTATCTAGCTTACAAATTTTGTATTACAGTTGTTAATGCTTTTAATGTGAATCATACTACAGTTTAGCAAATGTGCATCTTATATAATGCACACTAATTTCCCATTAATTTCATTACCTCATTTTGAATTACAATTTAACAGATTGCTCTGTCAGCGAACAGTATTATCCCCCATCCAACCATTAAAATAATGACTGCGATTAAAATGTCAATATTCATATGCACAATGACGAGGCAACGTGCTTGATGCATCTCATTACATGTGACAATTATACATTATAGTACTTTAATTGTCCAACTGTACTGTAGTCATCATTATCTAAAAAAGAGCACGATAGGCTTAACATTTTGCTGTAAACTCCAACGTACATCTTTCACCTTCGAGTATCATCGAATGAAACGATATCGAAACGAAAGCTCAGTTCTGGTACTACGAGTAATTGAAATCTTACATCGACAGGTAATGTTCTCTACCAATGGTATTAATTAGAAGAATTTTTCAAGTCGCGACGCGCTCTCATCGGCTGGCTCGGCGTGGACATTCAATTTGAAAAATTAATCTTAGGACGAAAGCGGTCGCGCAGAGGCGAGCGATGGAGGAGGGCCGGGGAATACGGAAAATTTAATTTGCTCGCGAAATACTCGAAAGATCTTCGTACGGCGGATTAAACCACGGCAAAGTAGTCAAAGGGCGCTTGAAAGCGGTTAAAGGGGTTCCGCGACATCCTGCTCTCGTGTACGCAGCATCTAATCTCTACGAAAAAACAACACCGCCACCGCGCCAGTCACCGTCTGTTTATTTTTAATTACGATGAAAGCTGTTACGCGTCGCGTCTAAAGAATTTGCCTGGACAGAACCGGATAAATTGATACTAGGATTATGGAAACATTTTCCCAACAAATTGCATCCGGGGCAACCCGTTCGCTCGAGTGGTTACCGATTGCCAGTAGTCCTTCCGATATTGAAGATTCCCAGTCTTGCTTACTCTCGTTGCGTACTTTCTCGAGATTTATATCTCAAACGAATCAGAAGATAAATTCAAATTTTCGAATTTGAACTATTAATAGTTGTTTTTAAACAACAGATCAAATCAAATCGTCGTTTTTATTATTATAAATAAGGGTAATTATTATCACAAGCGCAAGTTTATTCTCAAGCAAAGATCTATTCTTATCCAACAGAAAATGATGCGAGTCGCTGTCACAGCAATTACTTTCGCAGAGACCACCCTGGATCACCCTTCGTCAGATTTCTACCCCTGAAAATTTCGTTTCCCAACGCCGCGCATCGTAGCGAAATTTCACGTCGTCATTAGTCAGAATCAGTCAGCTCGGCGGCGTCCTCGTCGGATTAATCCCGCGGCAAAATAGAGAAATCGTCACCCTTCAATTTCCACGGTTCCCGTGGATTCGGGGGGCACGAAGGGTGGCGCGTTGTGGCGCGCGCTCGACGGTTCGCGCCCCCGCGTGATCGATGACGCTTGTCATCGAAGTTGACAGGTGGCGGCGCAGCGAACACGGGGCGAAATTGCGGGCACATTATTAAACCACCGACAACCGATGCCCGCCTAGGCCCTAATACGCCGGAATGTACAGTTTGTGCCCAGCAAATAGACCATTTAGTTGGGGCGGTGCGCGACTCCCCTGCCTCTGACCGTCGAGGGTGCGGAGCCGCGCGGCTACGATCGCTTTGCAATAACGCAATCGCAAATTGAGTCGATCCCCGCGCCGTGGACAACAACGGTTACAGCCGCGTTTAATCGCGACCGTTGTTTCCGCGTCCTATTGGAACTTGCTTGCACTGCGAATTCGGTTAGGTCTCTCTAATTAGTCTTGCGATCAGGTGCTTCTCGAGAAACGTTCGTCGAGCACGATGCGCTATACGAGCCAGCCGTAGTGTTTGACGATGACAGAAGTTCAATTTTTTTTTTTATATACAGATAATTAAGGGTTTACGTTTGAATCGGTTTTTAAATATTGACAGACGTTCATTAATTTGAGTGATGTTTTTAAAATGGCAAACCTTTCGATGATAATTAATTGTAGACCACCTGAACGGAAACAAGTTTAGCTGAAATTTTTAGGCTTCCCTAGTTTTCCAAATTGAAAGAATAATTTTTCTTCCACTTAGGTTTTGGAAATCATTTTTTAACATATTTTCAGCTAATTTATAATTTCTTCGTGCGTGTTTGTTCTTTTAGGGATTTGTTTGTACCATTGATACGATTTAAAAAGAAAAAGAAACGGTTCATATGTTTAATGTGCTGTAGTTTTTTATTGTTTTTGGTTTTTTTAATACAGTTGGTTCCAAAGCTGGATATAAAATTTAAAATATTAAATGTGATCGCACTTGAAAGTTTGGAGTTGAAATTGTTCGAAAGTTGGTTTAATTAAATTATCAGAGGTATCTAAACTACTTTGGAGAACCCTCAAATTAATGTGTATTTTTAATAATGGTTTTTAAATTGATTTTCTGCATATTTTGCTATCACACATTGTGCCAAAATATATATATTTTATATCGAGCAAACTGCGAGAGTACAGAATTTGAGAAATTCACCTGTAAATAGTTATCTGGTGAAGTATTTTAAATATTCTTCAGACGGCGGGATTAATAGGCAAGAAATTTCGTCGCTACCTCATGGAAGCCCCGTAGCTTCAAAGTTAATTAAGTGTTATATTTTATCGCGAGAACGCGGGACGAAAAAGAAGTTAAATGAGTTCGCTTGTAGTGATCAGCAAACAAGCGCGGCTCGCGCAGGGGCAAAAGTTACTTAAACGGTTCAGAGCCATGATGCTATTACTTTGTAGCTTAAGTTACAAGCCATATGAAGTTTGCTCGCGGCTCTTAAACGTAGTTGCAGCTCGTTCTCAGATTGCTCGACGCTCCTAGGACGCGGCTCGTTTAATTCACTCCTTTCGTCCTTCGAACTTCCCTTAAAATGAATATACCTTCTCCATTCAATAACGCACCTGTATACCTCCGTACTTTTCGCCCCAATTATTCGTACCGTTTACATTTCAGCGTCGCACGATACTAAATACACAAAACTGAATCTGGTAGCGCTAAAAAAAAAAAAAAAATTGTTCATAACGCGAATTCAAAGTTACACCGTCCGGCAGAGAATGAATCGCGCGTGAAACCGGCCGGCAATTAAAATCGACTTTTAATAGAACGGTTCTGGAGGATCGTAGCGTGTTTTCGATTCCCGGTGGATCGGCGTTAAATCGCGTTCGAAGGGGATTGGCACGCGCGGACGATCACCAAGCCGTGGCCGGGATTCTGCGCTCGGCCCGCGACCGAATAAAACACCTTCAGGATCGGGGGCGATAAATTCGTGATACGCGCGGGCAGGCCAGATGCATATTTCCCGCGGAGAACGGCCGGCAATAATTTGAAGTTTTGTCGCGACCGCATTTGTTACAGTCAACCGTACAAACGACGCAATTTGTAACGGGCCCGTTACCGTTACGAAGGCGTCGTTACACGCTGTTTTCGCGTCGTTCCGTGAGATTTAATGAACGAGATGGACGATATAAACTTCGCGCCGACCCCCGACTGGCGCCACCCCCTGCGCGTACCCCTCCACCACCCCTTGTAACGGCAATAACGCGGTCAGAACGATGAAATTAAGCTTATCGATTACGCCTGAATTTAATGCGGCCAGTCCAGAGGACCGTGGCGATAAGCATTGCTGAAATAGCCGGGAGAAACTGTTAACATGATTGCTAACCGATTGTAAATAGCGATGGTACCCGATTACCTCGATTAGTTGGATTAACTCGCGAGACTTAGGGGTTGTTCGAGTAGATTGAACCACTGGGTGCTTTTCTTGCTGCGCTGCACAGCGAGGAACGTAATTGACTGCGAGTAGTTCGCTGGTGGAATGAGCATCGAATAAAAGTATCTGGTTTGGTTATCGTTGATAGCTTTCATTCGCGAGCTTCTTCGAGGCTCAATTTCAGGGCATATATTTCTTTCGTGGTTATTAATTATGCGGCTTGCGTTGCGGAGTAATATCGAAGCGTTTCTCTCGTGACTCGACCGATAAAGATAATGTGCACAGTGTTGGGCGAACAATTATATTAGCATACACAGTTAACACAACGGACCTTATAAACCCTCTATGTTCGTAGTATCCGTAAACGCGGACATTTAACGCTCTTCATCGCGTTTATCGCCGCGTTCAAGCGCCGCTATAAACTAGATTTTAACTATCGAAACATTTTAATGCCCTCCCTTCCACGGTATTATATTTTGCCGAGCATTATTCTTGCGCCACGAAAATTAATTGAAACTATGTCCTGCGTTCGTTGTTCGCGTAGCTTTTAAAATATTCCCCGCGTTTTAATTCATTTTCATTCTGAATCTCTAGGAAATACATATATACTGTTTAATGCTTTGTACATTCGAATGTTCAAGTACAACACAAAGTATTAAAATGACGTAAAGAAATGAAGAAATTCAGCATTTAAACTGGTGCGTTTTATTATTCGAACAATTCAAGTGGAACATTTCTGTAATGAAAAAGAAACTTGTGCGATTCATAATTGAAAAATTTCCCTGTTTCACGGTAAACTAGATTCACGATCACCATCAAAGGGACGAAAGTAAAGTTTCATAGAAAAAATTGTATTATTACGCTTCACGAGCGAGTTATTTTAATTTCACTTTAATCCTACTAAAAGATACAAGCCGCGCGTCGAAGCTGTAAAATACTGGAAATCAATCACATCCGATATTAATATTGTTGCGATTAATTTAAATATTACGATAAATACCTCGACCGTCTGTTGTTTATTGTAACTGTACACCGCTGGAATTTTATTCATCGATTTCGTGGATTAATATCATCGTCACGTACACGGTTCGCCTGCAATATTTATGATATTTAATATGTGGCTTAATAAATTCACTTTCGTCTCTATCGTGCTGTTCGTAATGTCGTTGCTTCCGCGTCCGTGATTACTTTTCAGTCTCGATGTTACAGGTGCGACGTTTATACACGTACGCGTGCAACATTTTTGCCGGATTTAATGTATTTCGTTCGTTTCGGTCGCAGCCCCGTATTCATTCCAGCCAGCGCGCTTGGCAATGAATTTCGTAATATCAGCGCGATATCTGTATCCAGCTCCGTTCTACCGGAAGTTCGCAATAGTTCCACTAATATTGTAGCTCTCAGCCACTCCGAATCAGAGAGATAGTGAGAGCGTTAATTACTTTCGTAATTAGTAACCGCTTCCAGGGACGGTGGCGAAGCTCTCTCCCGCGAAAGAACGAATAAATTCAGCAATATCAGAAGTTTCCTTCGCCGGCTACCGTCTCGTTTCGTATTAACCATTCGATTCTAATCGAAATTTTATCGCGACTTTTGTCTAGCTCGAACGATAGGGGTCAACGTTCATAAACGAGACTTCCTTTTTTTGGAATTCTATTTTAGCTGTCTTTTTTCTATCGTCTCAAGAATTCGGAAGCGAAGCGGACAGCGTTAAGTACGTGTCCCGCGCGAAAGTGTTTTAAGCCGGAAGAAAATGTTAATTCCAGCTCGAGGCGTCCACTATACATACGTATTGCATTTTAAAGTGAAACCCTTCGAAGGAATCGGAAGGTACCGTATCTGGCTGTCGCATCGGGCCAACTTAAATTCTATCTAATTTGAATTCTTCCCTTTGATTTTTCATTTAAATGTAAATTACCGCAACGAGCGGTGAGAAAAATTTGCAAAGGGACGCGGAATTTTCAAACCGTCTTCCCACCGTGGTAATTGAAGGTGCTCCATGTCCGCGGATACGCTGAGCCGAAGAAAATATCTGCTCCTTTTCTCCCTCGCACTCGAGGAACTTGTTGCATAATTAGAAGGTACATTGTGCTCGAGTAAAAACGAATGCTGCGTCTCGGCTCCTTTGCCTCGCTGTGAATCTTGATTAAAACAGCGTAAGTTTGTAAATTACTCGAAAATATTGAGGCGAAATTTCTGCTCTCCCTTGCGTGATTCAAGCACGAAACAGAGGGAAAAGTAAGGAAGTAACGGAACAAAAGCAGTCGCGGACGATTCGCTGAAAGTTTTACGATCCCGCGTAGAACGTTTAACCCGTTTACACGATTCCGGGCGCTGCGAGCATTCGCCGTGGCCGTAGGAATTATTCATGAATAATACCGTAACTTTTGCTTTTAAGATTAAATTTACGTCTGGCCACCTCCCATCTGGCTGGAACACACGCGCGAAAGGTAATCGCTCTTGGCTTTAATATTAAATAGTGCCGCGGACGCGCTTGTATCTTTAAGGGTGGTTTATGCGGCTTCGCGGCAATATTAACCGGGGAAAAATACCAGCTCGCTGGCCAGCGACGATAATTCCAAGCTTTTATGGGCCGTGTGTGTGTGTGTGGTTGTAGAATGCGTCGGGAGAGCGCGGTTTAATAATCTTAGTTCGCTCGGAATCTGGCTTTGAACATTTTTATCAACGAGACACGTGGAAAATTCGGAGGAGGACCGATCGATATATTAAAATAACTGCAGGATAGATATTTCTAGCAAAATTGCAGAGTTCCACTTTTAAAAATACTTGAGACACATCTCTTCGATAGAAATGCAACGTTATTTTTCAAGGATATTTGACTCTGAGACATTTAAAAGATTCAGAAGTTTATCTTCCTGTTTTTTAATTGTAATAAATGAAAATGCAACAAATGAGTATTTTTGAAATTTATGAGTAATCTAAGCTCTATAATGCTCGAATAGTCTCTAGTTCGCTTAAGTAATTATCCCAACGATTACGCGCGAACGAAACGCGCGCAATTGATTCGAAACGAGAAGAAAGGCAGAAATAAATCGAAGCAAAGGGAGTATTGCGAAGTATAAGGAAGTATTCACAGCACTCGTCCCACAACAAATCCCTTGTAGTCCGGATTACAGCGCAAGTCGTAAAAATCCCGATGCAGTATAACGAACACGTTTTCGCGGCAATTTCGCCGTGGAATTCGCGCGGCAATATTTTTATTGCTTTCCACGTTAACAGCGAACACCGCCAACGTTCGAAGGGTAGAAATAAGGGATCTTTATTGGTAGCCTTTACCGCGAAGTGCCTCGAAGTATCACAATTTTCCACTACGCGATGGGCAAGCAGTTAATGTTTCCTTGCGCCTGGAAATTTAGCACCCCCTGATGCGACTGCCACCCCCGATTCTTCACGCGTGACAAGCATATTAATCTGTCGATCGCCATGGATAATATCTCGTACGATTTTTGGTGTACGATTTACGATGATTCGTAATGAAGGAAGTTTTCGCTGTAAAATCGATGCTGAATACAAATTTTCTAACTTAAGGGAGAGTTTAAAGTATTACTTTTTCCTTTTATTTCCTCTACTCAGAATTTGAGACTCGAGATTCATTAATGTTTTATGAGCACTGCAATTTTGTGGTTGTAAGATAAATTAGAAATTATCGCAGCTTACATCTACGCGCAATTTTCGCGGGAACAGTGTTAGAAGGACAATTCGTATTCAACAACGCTAGTTACTATGTAAATCGAGGAATGATACCTGCGTGGGTGTCGCTCGGTTGTCATTTAATATTCTCAATTAAAATTGTTATATCAACGAAAATCCTCTTTGCCGGGACGGCGACGTGACATGGCCGCCTGAATTTTAACGCGTACGTACCCGCACGCAAATTTTAATTATTTCGGTTTGCGGGACACGCGGAGGCGGTCGCTCCCGCGTCTCGAAACGACCTCGCACCAGGGATAATTAAATATGGATTATCCGAGCGCTCGCTGGCGCTAATTGGACCAGAAAGAAGACAGTTATCGCGCGTCGGACGGGATAATATTTCGCGATAATTAAGCCCGTGGAAACAGCGCGCTGCATGATAACGAATGATCTGACAGTCTTCAACGTTCTCGTTTGTCACTGGTTATTGTCATTTTTGTGCGAGGCTAAAAGATCAGAAAATTTGTCTTTGCGATGTTTTAAAACGTTTCCATTTATTAATATTACCACTTTATAGTATAATTATATACATATTTTATATACTCTATTAAATAACAACGCCGTATACAGAAATTGTGTGTCTAATACATAAATTTCCATCTTCCGTTTTGCTTCAGGTGAAACAGAAATAAATATACATAAATTTAAGCAACACTGCCTCTTGGAGCGTCTCTGCGTAGACGCTGAAATACAAATTACACGTTAAAGACAATTATAACGATCAAATCCTATCATATGTTCACAATATCAAAATATACTCTCCATTTCACGATAACAGTATAAAGTAACGTGTTCGTACTTCCGCGTGATACCATATACCCACCATCAGCCCTCGTCACGATCGTTTCAACAGCGAAAGGGTTAACGATATTTTCGCCGGACCAGTCACAGCCCCTTTTTTCCTCGCTTCTTCGGTTTCGCGGCGGGTGTTTCTGGGTCTCCTCGTTAAGTCGTAACACGCAACAAGTGCCCGGGTGGATTACGTCTTGCGGCAAACAAACGAGATCGCCGTGGCAGGATAATTCTTCGTTCGGTTAATTAATTTGCTCGGAGGCTGGGGCGCGAGGCGGCGGCGCACTTGCGCCCCGTCGCGGTTCCACGGGGGGAGGTTGCCTTTTCACGGCGAGGATCGGGTGCGTCGAACGCGCTCGATCGTTCGCCGGATTAATTGCGGCTTTATACCGGCCCCGCGCGATCCTTCTCCCGATTTGTCGAATCGCGTTGGCTTTATCCGCGTCCCCGGGGTGCTCGTGCGTGTATAAATCACTCTTAAACACATATGCACGCGCCGGTTCGCTAAATTGATTTACGCCTCCATCAGTGCGCGTACGATTGAGTTATTTGATTTAGTCTCTCCCCTTTTTTTAAGTAATTAATTGTATCAATATATCGTATAGTATAGTTTGCGTACTTCAATCGTTAATTAATTAATTAGTCAGTGTCTCGTTGGTGGGGATCGAGGCTGATGGAGTAGTGGTAGTATAATATTCGTGGAGCGTAATTTTCCTTGGGAATATGTAGAGTGAAATGGTTGTTTTTATTATCAGGCAATTTATTAGTCAGGCTTCTCTGCTTTCGTAATACCAAGCTGATGAGCTCGCTGTCCGGTACAAATATCGCGCGTCAAAGGCAAAGAACAGAACGTAGAAATAGTTGCCGTAGCCACGGTGTATCTACACATGCTTTATATTGCGGTCGCAAACACGGTCAAAGTAACCTGACCGCCACTAAATCTCCTTTTGTCCTGGCAAAAACCATCCGACCACCCTCCGCAGCCGAAATGAAGTTCCCCAAACATGATTAGCAAAAAGCGGCTGCGTTTCCTCTACCGACCGCCGCTTCGTACGAGCAGCGAAACACGTTTTCCACGTCCTCGTCCACATTTCAAACAACGAAAATAATTGAAACTTCCAGAGGGTGAATTAGGTAACATTCTTGTGAAATTTAGTTTCTTCGGGGTGCGACAACGGTTCGCCGGTCTTTCGCAGGCACGCTGGAACGCAACGAAAATTGTGCGCTACACCGACGAGTAATAAGTAATAATAATAGGATGTAGTGAAAAATGGAACAAATTTTGTAGAAAGATGCTAGATTTGTTCAAACTGAATTTGGTAGAATCGCAATAGCTGCGATGTAACTCCTTCATTGTATAAAGTCTGAAGCTCTTTCTTAATTCCTGTTCACCCGTGGTTGAATTTATGTTACATATAATATGCATATGAAATTAATGATTGTGCTAAATTAATTTAGAAATTGGACAGGCGATACACGAATTCGAATAGATACCTCAATTTATACTGCATGTTACAGATGCACCCAGGTGTCAGCTTCGCCTCTCTATGAACACCAAAAATATCACTTTATATCGAAAAAGACTTAACTTTTTTTATATCGCACGTAAATGTGTCTATGCTCGAAGGACCATCTTTCAATTTCAATTAAAAGTTTCGGCAAGAACATTTCGCAAATTTAATAAATCACTTGCGGAAACAAATTACAGGGAACTTAAATATTTAATACACAAGCCGCTCAGAAGTCAATAAAACGATGATCTACTTGGATCCTGTTAATATTCCTATTACGAAACACGATAAATGTTAAGACGATTGCTCTCAATAGCGCGTACAGCGTTTCAGCGAGCGAAAGATTAATATTTAATCGGTTGATCAGTTGGCAACGTCTGACACGAATGTTTCGCGTGTAAAGAGGCCTCTGATACTGTTCTAACGACCGTAGAACGAGGCGTTGCTCTTCAGCGCGCAGCACGCGCGTAAAGAGAAGACTCTCGTATTCAACGGAGTGGCGTTTCTTTTGTTTTCCAGGCAGACCTGTCCTGCCAGAACACGAAGCAGACTGTGGGCGCGATTTATACCCGCACGAACTTCGTGACACTGAAATACGTCACCGACTCGTGGGGCACCGTCTCGAACGGCTTCCGTCTCGTTATCACCGCCGTCAAGGATCCGAGTGAGTACACCTCTCCATGTGATAATTTCCACGTTCTTTTGTGCCCTCGCCCCTCCATATCAGACGTATGGAAAGTTTTCTCGGCTCGCAGTTTGTCTCGTTCCTATTCGCTATATCTACGAAACCGTATTGGTATCTACTTGCGACGTAATCAAAATTAACACGGTTTCTCGATCGCGTCGAGCGACTTGCCTTTATTTTTCTCTTTCGCCATTATATTTTCTCGATTCACGATTAAATCGTTAGCCATCGTTCCTTTTCGCTGGTCACCATTGAAAGAAGTAACGCGCGCCGCGAATAGTAATATCCTGCAATTTTAAGCCACGTCAGGGAAAGATGTCTGGCCGGGGTGCAGAATGGACCGCGAGGCTTTCGTTTCAAATGACTTTCTGAAAGGAAATTGAACTCGATCTATCTCTCTTCAATACGTGAAAGCTTTTTAAGGGTATGTTCTACTTCGGTTGGCTCGACTTAATGAAGTGCTTAATGCACCGTGATTAACCGAGAGAATGGAACGAAGGAAGAAGAAATATGGTACGAAATACTTCCCACCCCTTCGATAGTAATGGAATACCATCGTTATTACACCGTTCTTGCCAGTTACCATATTGACCCTCCAGCCGCGAGCGATTTTTCTCGTTTCAAAATAAGATAAAATAGATACGGTATGCGATATTGCATATTATACTTATTTCAGTGTTACAAAATAAAATAAAATAGATTCAATGCAGAAATACGTGCTCAAATATTCCAAAAATTACAAATAGGAGTTAAGTTGTTAAAAATGGAGACTTAACTCCTTAAGAGATAACGAAACATAGGTTTTGATCGAGTAATAATGACGATTGCTTCTTTATTAAGCTTCGCCTCTATTATATTAGAAGAATTGAAGCAGAAGGGGTATGCTGAAATAGCGTTGCGTGTGCACTCTACTTGACAGGTCGGTTACTATTGCTGGCGTCTTATTGATTATTGATTAATCGAAAGGTGTCAGGCTTTAGGATGTCGCATCACACCTGCGCCGGCTGCAGGAATAAAGACGTATCTAAAGACGTCATTAGATACATTACTATTAATTATAGACACATATATAAATGCTACAAACTATCAATTGAAGCGAAAAGAGTATTAAACAATAGCTCGCATCAAACTCGCCGCGGTATCAGTTTCGAGGAGTTAAACAAACAGCGAACCGGTCGAAAAGTGGTAATTTCGGTAGCAAAGACAAACTCGAGCGAACAAATAAACCGACAATCATAATTAAACTGGACAAGAATAAATGAAACAGTAAATTAACGACGCTTCCCGTTAACGATCCTCGAATTACCCGGCGACCGTTATTTCGTGCGGTGCGATCTCGATTCTTTCTCTGGCCCTCTTCCGTTTTGCTGGTAATTTTATATTAACACCGACGCCCGTGTCGAAAGATAATACCGTCATCCGTCCGTGCGAAACGCCTCTCCACCCTCGCGTCTGACCAGCGCGGAAACGCTAAGATCGGCCGAAAATACCGCGGAAACTCTGACGCCCCGAAACGGTGGCGATAAATTAAACCCCGGCTCGCAGCACGCGAATTCGCGCCCCCTCCTCGTACACGCTCGAAAACTGCCAGCCGACGCGATAGAGAAAAGAAAACTGCTTGCCACGCTCTGTCTGGCCAACGGATTTTCCTCTTCGTCCACCATTTTCCGCGCTAATCTCCGTCGCGCCCATCCTCCCTTAACCGCGGCTGCGCGCTCGCGTTAACAAGGGTTTAATAAATTGCACGGATGTCCCAGTGAAATTTAGTAGTCACGCTTTTGATTTTCTGTCTCGATGTCTGTTTATGCCTTCTTCTCCTTCGAAAACAAAAACGTGTAAGACGGTTGTTAATGCGTTTGTTCGTTACGAATTTAGGGGATGAAAGCAGCTCCTATTTCTATTTACAAGCGTTCCATTTCGTCTCCTGTTATACACGTTCGAATATATGACGCATCGAACGTTCTGTCCAATTAGTAAGTGACGTCACTCATTCGAACCAACCGTGTTGTCTAAATTATTCGACCAAAGTGAACCGTGTATTTTCGCCTGGAGAAAGATGGGGATCATTAAGCGGCGTGATGCATTCTCGGTTCGTTCTAATCGAAAAATCAATCCGCAGGGAACGGGGCCAGGATCCCACGTAAGCCGTAAGATCGACGATTTTTCACGCGAAGCTTTTCATACGATGCCTATAAAACACTGCATTAACGGAGTAATCCGTCGGACGTCAGACGGGGTCGAGGCGGTTTTCAGTCTTTCGCGGTCCAAGAGTTTCGAGCGAGCGTGTACACACGCCCGCGGAATTCGTTCCGCGGCTAGCAATTCCGCGAAATTATTAACGAGCCTGCGTCGTTAATTTTATTTCCATTCTGCATGGAAACGAGCCGTACCTCGAGGAACATCGGTCGAACTTCGACTGTTTGCTCGCGAGTTTCGCTTGACTTGGAGCTCGGTTGGCTGAAGCTTTTGAAAGCGTGCGCGCCGCGTTATGTCCTGGCGTGGCTCTTTGCCCGGTTGTTGCTTCTTCGTCGATCCATATTCATTTTTCAGAAACGCGTTCGCTTTTGAAATGATTGATGGCGCGCGATGGGCGCTGGGGTTAGGCGCAGCGCGTGGACCTGTCCGCGATGTCTCGTTTCCAAGATAGTCGAAATTGAAATTAAAGATGAAAGGGCGGCGCCTGTTCCTCGTCGGAGAACGGAGGAACTGATAGGCGCTGCTACTGGGTATTGTATGTAAAATGCAACAGCGAGGAATGGTCGAATAGGAAAAATAGGGTGGTATAGTTGGAATGAACGCGTTGCGGGCCAGAGCGATATTGGAGATGTATAAGGGATGATGAATCCCGCGGACGCGTAAATAAAATGTTCCCCAGCATTTCTGATCGAACGTAGCCAGCAAATTTTTATAATTTAAACGTTTGTTGTTCATCGAAAGTTGTTCGATGAAAAAATTCAATTTCTTTAACGAAACGAACGGCATCGAGTCGTAGGTCATTAAGGATATTGCCTGAAACTCAATTTATCTCGCTAACGAATCCATCTACAGTTCGAAGGGGGAACATTACTCAGCCAGCCCATCAGTCCCCACCGCCAACATCATAATTCATCTAAAAAGACTCGGGGCCCATCATCAAACTGAAACTTATCCGCTCTCGAGCCACTCGGCTGTCCCCGCGACGAAACTTTCCGGGCGCCATCTTATATCGCGTTAAAGGGATGATCAGGCCATCGAGGCGCGGCGCTCTCGAAATTGTTAAAGATCGATCGTATCCGGTTCACGGGGGTCTCGTCTTGTTATACGAAATCGGTCGCGTCCGTCGTCTGCGTGCGTCTCTGCCTAACGGATGATCCAGCGTTGGTAAGCGCCATTAAAACCCGACCATCGATCAGAAAAGTAGCGCCTCGAGGAGAGCCGGTTGTGAACAGCTCCAGTCGATAAGATGCAGCGACACGTTCGATAAATTGTCGCTATCCTCGCGGTAGACAAACGACGAATCTTGGTACCGCGAATTTTCTCGACCCTGCGACTATCTAGCTGAAGATGGAAGATCGATACGTTGGAAGAAGCACAGCTTTGTGTGGATAGGCGGTTCCTGGGGTGGATTTATTAAAGTATACGGAAAAAATTGTTTAATTTGTAAGGATGGTCAATCAGTGATACGTATAAGAACACTTTCGTTTGTTTCAGACATTGATGAGAGCATTTCGTTAGAAAATGCAATTGCTCGATTGGACCATAGGTTTTTTCCACGACAGATCGTCGCATAATAACAGTAGAAAATAGCAAGGATCGCGTTGGTTTAGAAACAAAAACACGTATTTAGAACAAAAGCCAATCGCTCGATCGGACCGTGGATTTTTCCACGGCAGAGCGTCGCGTAATAACGATTGAAAATGGGTACGATCGCGTAGGACAGTGCTCCGCAACCTTTCATCTTTCATGGCGTATCAACGTTTTTTCGATAATTCTGCGGCATACCACAAGTAAAAGCTTGCAATAATAAAAAACACGATAAAATAACTGTATGTATATGACTATTTATTTTTAGTTAAATTTTACAGAAAGCTCATCGAATTGTACACCAACGCAAGAACAAAAATATTTAATTATAAATTCCATGTAAAAAATTTTCGGGAAAACCAGCAATACGTCTTCATACATTTGATTATAAACGAGAGACAGGTTTAATAATTACGTCAACGTGCTTCGAAATTTCCAGTGAGACGTCGAAGTTACAAGAGTCAGTGTCTAATAGATTTGTGACACTGACGTCATTTTGATTATTCCATCATCAGCTAAAATACGTGCATATCGATACGAGAAATGATTCTGTTTCAGCTGGATTCGGTAATATAACCGCGTGCCGCGCCCATTCGATGGTTTCTCTACTTAAATCAGTAGACCACTTTTCATCGGTCAGCCACTGGCGCGTGTGTCGGTATCGGGCGGAATCAATGGTCCCGTTTATACATTTTCGAGTGGCATTGGCGTTCATTCTGGTGCGAAAATCCAGCTCGTATAATTCGCAGGGCGCTCTGCAAATGAATACATCAAACGAAACGTCGCCTATTCCCGCTGGCAGGGCACGCATCAAAGTCCCATAGAACGGGACTTTTGTATCAGAATCGCGTCGGATTCGCGAGCTCATAGAGGATCTTAATCCTATCTCGTAGCGCGAGCCGAGGCGTTTCGTCTGGTCTCCGCCTCCATTTTCTAGCCGCCTCTGTCTGCTCGCGATCGTCTTTCTCTACTTCTTCCCTCCTCTCAGCGACGCTCGACGGATTCAATTCTTGGACGCACTTTCAATCTTCCCCGTTCCTGTCGGGACGTCGCGTATCGATTCCCAGCGTTCGTTTCTCCGCTTTCAATATCGCGCGCTCGCGCTGTTCTCGCGTCCTCCCGCTTCTCGTCCTTTGGCGTTCGCACTGCCAAGCGTAAAGGGAAGTGTTCCTGGTGGTTTTTCGACGCGACACTCGCGTTTAGCTTGGACATTTTTGGGCAGAACGTCATCTTCACGACGCTGTCTGCGACTCAGAGTTTGGTTAGTTCGCGTCTTTTAATTGGATAAATCGTTGGTGTATTCGATGCTGTGTCACGAGCCAGAGAAAATCTCGAAAGTAATAGCGGAGTTTTTGGGAAAAGCGAGAATCAATAGTCGGAAAACAATTGATCTTTCTACCTCCTCTGGTCGACTGTTTTATTTCGCTGCCAATCAATCACGGCCAGTTGTCGAATCGATCTCCATTTCTATCAGACAACACGAGTAAATGTATGGCTTTTGTGTTTGACGAGATAAAAGTAAAAGAATCGCGTACGTACCAACGACGAACGTGGAAATAAAAAGACAATCTTTTCGCATAGCATTGTTGGTTCTATTAGTGGTGCAAATTTGAAAAAGTAATCGTCTGTTTTTTTGTTTTACGTGGAAAACGTGTTATGTATCGTCCTGCAGTTAGAAACGTAATCAGACGGTACTTATTATTTAATATTTTAGACGCGAGAGAGTAAATTAGATTTGGACGCAAACTGTAATTAAATATCCCCTTTTAAATATTAAGATAAACGTTTAGGCGATTAAAAAAGGCGTGGCATTAATATCATTTTGATAATTAAAAACGTCCCGCCTTTATTGAAATTGAATCACTGTCAGGTGAAAATCTACGGGGTAATGAGGTCAGATTGCTTGCTCTGTTCAATTATTCTCTCTTGCACCTTCCTCTCCCCGGGGCATATTATAGATTCGTGCAAATATTTGAAATTAAATTTCAGCTGAATTGAATTGTTTGATCGAAAAATATGAACCGAAAAGTGGAGAGCCAACACACGGGTCCGAATATAATCAGACTATGGGAATTTCTGATAACGGAGTAAACCGAAACAAAATTCAATAAAAATAGACCTCGTTGACGAACAATAATCTGCAGAGATAATCAAAATACGATTTTTCCTTTTTGGAATTCGATTTAATCAGAATTTTAATATTTGAACAATTTGTTTCCGTTTTTATTAAATCTGGATAGCCATCGCATAAAATGATGAGAAATATATCTCTTATAATTATTATAAACGGTGCACTATATTTATTTGAGAATTATTCGATCAGAAGTGTAATTGACGTCTGAAGAAGATCTGAAATTCACTTTTTCAGTTTTTATACATTTAACGAACGGAATTCCCGTGCACCGTAAATTGCTCTTAAGTTACAAAACGAGCAATTAATTATCTCGTGAAAGATTCCTTAAATGGATTGTTAATGGACCGCTAAACCCAGGGAGAACCTATTTAAAAGCTTTACAGTTTTTCTCATTTTCGTCTCAGCTTTACAACTTCTTGCGCCGTATTTGATACGAATTAATCATTCCTCTCTGCCTTGTCGTTACAATATAAGGTAAAATAAAATTTCTCTAAAGCTACGATACTTGATGCGAAACCTCTTTCTCGCAGGCAGCAAGAACCAATCTTAACTCTAAAAATAACAAGTTAATTTCACGTGTTGATGTACCGTATAGATTAAAACAAGTATTAAGCGTAACACGCAATTCTCCTGAAACACTTTTTATATCCTCGGACAGAAATGGGTTAGTATTTCATTAACCACTGCCGCAGGGTGGTTGCAACAATTTCGACTGAAAAGGGCAATCAAATTAAACGGGTTTAATGCAAACGTAAGGAGTATTTCGTGCGGAATCGTTGTGCAACGTAATATAATTTTCTTTGCGGCTGAATTATTCAATTTAGGAGAATGCATTTACCCGTTGGTAAAACGAGGAAAAACCAGAAAACGTTGGACGGGCCGTAAAAAGCTGGCGATAGCTTCGGAACACCCGGAGGTACTCCTCGTTCCACGTTCTCCTCGTTTACAGCGTTATCTTCTGGCTTATGTAAATTACTTCATCAGTGATTTACGAAATATCTTCTGTTAGCATCTTGAAAGAAAATTAACCCGCGACCGCATGAAATTGTTGCGAAATTTTCACGAACCCCGCCGGGCCACATGTTACGAATAATCAACGTTTCCCACCTTATAATCTTCCGTACGATAACGTAAACAACATTTGCCTCAGGGCGGGTTAGTGGTTTTTAAAAATCGTGGTTACCGTTGTAAATACCGTAAATTGGCTCCGGGTATAAAAAGACACGCCGCAGAGGGTTGTAAAGAATGATAATATTGAGATAAGTGGCCGAGATTGCATTGATCGTAACGTAGAGGCGTTCTAATTTAATATCTGAATCTTTTTAGTTCCCCACCGTGGGAAATTTATATTCGAGCTCGCCTGGTTCCCTCCTCGCGCGGTAAAATATTATTTCAGGGGACGATGCAAAAAAGAAACTCGAGAGTTAACAAATTCAGCAATTCTAATGTTCTGTAAATTAATTACAAATCGAGAGAACAGAAATTAACTCTGAAAACCAATCGAACAAGCTTCAATTTAGAAGATCGTACAATTTCTCCAGAACTCGTTCAAGGGATATCGACGATACATATTATTACAGCATTAACCACGAACGAATGACCGATACTACAGAAAAAGGGTAGAAACGAACGATCAGCCCTGCGCAATATGTTCGCTGGATGATCTCGCAACAGAAAATAGAACCCTCGGCCAAACATCCGATCGGTGCTCGAGCCGCGGCTACGATGCGAGTTATCGGCGAATGAAATTCTTAGCGCTTCCACGAGACCATCCGGGTAAGCAATTCCGTGCGATCCCTCGAGGATGCATCCGGCCATACTTCATCCGCCATTTTATACCGTATAAACTACACGTTCGACGGTTTCGTCCGCGTTATTCTTTCGTGATCCATTAGAGGGATCCAGGGATCCCTCTATCTCGAACCTCGATCAAATTACAGGCTATCTTTGAATGCCTCGTTGAATCCCGCGTCGCTCTCAGGAACCTGAGAGACGGGAGAAAGAAGCGTCGCGATGGAGGGAGAGGAACGAGACGTTTACCTCTATAATTTCGATACGGCGGACTCGAAGAAGAGAGAGGTTCTAAGGATTCCTTGGGAAACCCTGCGAGCACGCCGCGTGGCTTGCTTCGACTTAATTGACTCGATCCCCCGGGGGATTATCTATGAGTTTCGCTTTCGTAGCCTTAATCCTTTGGTTAGAGCCAATTCGCCTAGGCCCTGTGTCTTGTACACGTCGCTAACGGAGTAGGCGCCCGACTGGCTAATCTCGAAGGGATGTTGCGGAAGACGCGCGAGGAATTAATGATGTTGATGGATGCCGGAGTCTGGGGCATTGAAACGTGGAAGAGCCGTGCTCGTCGGTGGTACGGGCGTGGCATTAACGCGAATCCTAACTTGCCGTGCGATTCGCGTGCTTCGAAAATTATTTACGTTGCTCGAGCTTAAACGTGGCGAGTTTCTTCAGACAAAGATGTAATTTTAGAGTACTGTCGTCGTTCCGCTCGTTCATCCGCGAAAACGTTAACACCCTGGAGAACTCTGGGACGCGGGTTGTTGACCGGCCCCGTCGCTGTGTTATTTATTTAGCGACGTTCCGCTTGACCCACGGCACACAAATTACGATATCAGTAATTCAATTAGGGCCGCCTAAAGTCGAGGAAGATAAATTCCCCGCGCGGATACAGGGCTCTCGATGCCTTTGAAATCCATAATGCTAATGCAATATTAATCCGTCCCGGCGCCGCCTGCGCCCTGCCGCGCCACGGACACGGATCCATTGGGAAATAATTACAATGGAATCCGGCGGTTAGCAGAAAAGGGACGTCGGTACCGGTGCCTGGAACAACGGCGTAATTAATTTTATACCCGCGCATTATCTGTCTATTGTGGCCTGTAATGGGATTGTCTACAAACGGCGCAATGTGTGCACTTGAGCGGCCGCACGGTCGATTAATTGGACTTTGCCTGGGCGCACCAGGCTCCTGTTCCCTATATGGGAACGTCTTCAGCCCTCCGCGGTACCGTCCCTCGTGTTTGACTCCGCGTCACGCTGCATAACGCGCACCCACCCCCTCAGTCAGCGAGCCGTTCGTGCTCCTTCGGGTCTTAATCCCGTGTAATTCGCTCGAGTGTTTGTCCCTTGCACGAGTTCAGATGTGAAACGTCCCAGTAGTTTTAAATTCCATACTGCTAAGGATACGATTGGCTTTTAGTTTTCTACTAATTTCGAACGAACGTGTTTACTATTAATGTTGCGGTTAGCTAATTGGATATTGGTTCTCCGTATCTTCTCTACATTTCTAATTTATTTTCCGTACCAAATCGGAATATCTAGCTTCGATCGATATACTGATTCGCGAGTTACTCAAATACCACCTGTACTCCCGTAGATCTCTAAACTCGATTTCCTCGAACGCGAAACGCCTCGAACGAGAAATCTGACAGCATATAAATTTGCTAGCTACGTATTTTTCCGGCTAGATTCTCCGCCTCTCGAGTCGTACCATCTGTTCATGTATCGTACGTGTAATAAGCTGACGATCTCGTTCGATTACACGTCCCCTTGTCTTAACATAGGAATGACACGAACGTCGCCTGGGGCCAGCTGTTTGCGAAAGAAATACCGAGCCGTTCTCCTCGTTGGTGGTTATATTATATAAGAAATTCGATATCCCCAGCCGTAAAAGAACGAGTATCATTTTGTGCCCTCGGATGAGTCGACGTTACCGTACCCTGGTTTTAACGATGGGGACGATTTAACGATCGTGAAACGAACGGTTCATTTGCGAAAGGACAGGACGTGTTCGTGCGACGCGTCGGTTAAAAGAACGGATCGAGCACATCGGGAGTGGTTGGAATAAAGAAACAGAAAGCACGATCGCATGATCGAGCGTCGTTTCGGCCAATTCCTCATTTGCTTTCGCGAGCCAAGGGGAACGCTCGATTTAAGATCGTGACGCCGTGAAAGGACGCGATACCTGTCGATGACAAGCCGCGACAGAGTTCAATCCCGCCTTTCCTCCCAGTAAATTGAACTTTTCAGCCGTGCCCCTCTCTCTTTCTTTCCCTTCTTTGACTTCCGTCTATCGAAGGTGCGCGTTCGAGTCATTTTGTCTTGGGGGACGAGCCACGTCAGTGCTCAGCCAGCTTGATTGTAATCGATTCGATTTTCCTCTCCCATCATGCGTTAAATGAGAGTAAAACGGTGTTTTTTTCAGTGAGGACGTTGTTGGTTCGACGTCAGTTCTGCTCGAGCAGTATTTATTATTTATTTAACAGTTTATAAAGTAACGATGTAAGAACTTCTACTTAACGAAAGAGGATTATTTTAAATGCACCGTCGATCGATAATAATTAAAATCCACTGGCCTTACTGTCGAACGCTTGCTAAAGTCATCGAACTCGATGTTCCATCCATATTGAAAGCGTCGAGGTGTTGTAAGCTGGACAAGAAGTTCGTTTGTAAAAATAACGCGATTCACGCGCATCAGCGTTGGTTCAGGG
The DNA here is from genome assembly GCF_050948175.1 of Xylocopa sonorina. Taxonomy (NCBI): domain Eukaryota; kingdom Metazoa; phylum Arthropoda; class Insecta; order Hymenoptera; family Apidae; genus Xylocopa; species Xylocopa sonorina. The sequence goes on along the minus strand of NC_135197.1, from coordinate 4,270,531 downwards.
TTAAACCGGAAGCCGATGGAACGAGGCGCGGTGATTCGATTAGCACGTCGACGTACCGAAACGCGGTTCTGCACACGCAACGTTTGTCTTAAATCGTTGGACGACGCGATGCACCCTCGTTCGATGAGCGCGCGCAACCCTTCCTTCCGCCAGAGCGTCGACTGGCGGTAGCCTAATGGCCTCCCAGCTAGGGAAAGAAACGCGTGCAACGAGACCGTGTTCGCGACGGTCTCCGTTGAAAAATGTCGGATGTTAACGTTAAAACCTGATGCGACGTGTTTCTTTCCGTTTTAATTTATTAGCAGTAATGATACGTTCAGCAAAACAAAGGTAATGGACGAACGGTTGTTGCTGTGCGAGTGATATATGAAATGCGAGACGTGGAAATATGTGCTCGGTTTGTACAATAGATAGAAAGATTGTGACGGGAAGAGTCGCGTGTAATTTTTAAAAGTCTCCGTTGTTGGCTTTAATTGAATATTCTCGACCGTAGTCACATCAGAAGCTTTGAAATCATTTCCTCTAATTATTTCAGCCGAATTTTACTGTTTCAATATCGCGTTAAATCGCTGATATTCTTGTTCGACTTTTATATCGAATATACAGCACGCTTAACCCTTTGTTTTACAACTGTAAGTCACATTTGTGATATAATTGTAACAAAATTTGGAACTTCAGTTGTGCTCAACCATTCATTTTATATCAATGGATGTTAACTGACACACTGACCTACATTATAATTCCACGAATAGTTTGGCAAATATTTGATAAAAAAAAAATGACACGCGAACCGCGAACCGGGTCCAGCGAACGAAACGGCGATATCCGCCGCCTCTGTGCCGCTCCATCCCTCCAGCTAGCATCCCCTTTGCGCGAATGCGCATTGTTCAACGGTGCACGGTCCCGTGCACACGCTTCACGAGGCGATGATGCGGCCGTCCTCGCCGCGGAATTAGGCTGAGGGAGCCGTGGGACGATAATTTCCATAGGGATGCATCGCATACGTATCCATCAAGTCGGCACTGTGGCGCAACCTTTGTGTTGCCCTCTGGTCTCAGGGCCACCCTGGTGGCCGTGCAACAACGCTTGCCGACGCACAGTCTGCGCGCGTCAGAATTCCTCGAACGCGCGGACACGAGGTTTGCCCCCGTCGCGAGCAACTAATGCGTTTATGCATTTGCTCGACGCTTCCGGTGAACGGGAGGTAATAGCTGCGTGTGCGCGCGCGATATGGGCGACGGCCCTCGAGAGAGAGGGTAGCCGGACACGCGTCCGTGCGCCTTGCGATTCGTGTAAACGTCAGGGTTCTGATGTACGAGGCACGCTGATGAATGGTTGTTCGCGAGGATTCGCCCAGCGTCTTGCTTCCGATGGGCGCTTTTGGGAATCCCTCGATTCGACGCTGTTGCCTCGCGTCTCGCTCGCGTGGTTGGCAGCGGGTTGGGGACATTTTTTAATGGAACGGCTGTAGCTTTTAACGCGTCGATGAAAAATTGACGAGAGTGCGTAACAGGTTTTTAATAACACTTTTATTTATACTGTTTTGACGGTGACTTGTTATCGCGGTCCGGTGGCGTCCTTTTGTGACGCAGACGTGCTTCATGAACGCGCTACGAATCATGCAGAAATAACGAACACGACGCGGGCATTAACGCTCGCGGTGTCCATTGTTAGTCGATTTTGCAATTCGGGAACACGTCACGCCATGCTTCGGCTGGCGCTCACCGCCGAAATGGATTTTATGCGCCGAAACGCGCCATGTTGCGTCGTTTGAAAGTTAACAACCGTGGCTTCCGCGGCGATTGTCCCGTCGATCCTTATTTGTTCACGTTGCGTGCTCGCATTTGTTTTTTTTTTTTTTTTACGTCCCCCTTGAATCGTCGCGTCGTCACGTTGTTATTAAAAAGAATTTCAGCGTGCTCGTTGAATTTGTATGCTATTTGCGCTAAATAAAGCGAGTACGAGATCAAGTTTCTACGAGTTTAACGTGCGCGAGGCGAGAGAATTTGATTCAGTTAATTTCTGACGAAATTCGAAAGCGTTTCACGTTCGCGGAGGAATCGTTTTCTCGGGACGAAATTTCGTTTCGCGAAATTTCGCGCGGAAATGACGAACGACGGTCGATGAGCGAAACAGAGGGATCCTAGTGAAAGGAACAGCGAGCGAACGACGAGGAGCCGGATGAGCGCATAGTTGGCGTGCCTCGGAAAATGCGAATTGTTGAATTCGTACGACAATAAGCTATGTTTGTTGGTGTTCCGAAATAATTCGAAGAACGCGCGGAACCCAGCGTGCTCGACATTCCACGCTAACGCGACAAAGGTCAACCTTTTTTACGAAATCGTACACGCTCTCTGCAGGCCTGTGAAAATGCAGGCGCGAACCAATGAATCACTCGTAAATTTCGGCTGAAATATAATAAGGACACGAACAACGAGATCAACGATTTCTCGTTATTCAATCATTAAATGCGAGCAAATTCGTCGCGAGTGATTTCTGGTTTTCGAATGGGTTTCAAGGGAATGCAAAATGGACTCCAGTCGCACGGAATATGAGCCACTGTTTTAGATGAAACTCGGGGCTGAATAGATTTCGGATGTGCATGTGAAACGTGAACCAGAAGGGCGTGCGTGATACGACGGGAATATCGTGGAAACGAAGAGCGAGTTTAGTCGAGTTTGCCGTGCAGTTGCGCAAAGTCGAGATTAGAAAACGCGTCTGAATTATTTTTCGAGTTCTCTGATCTCTAACTGCGACTGTTACTGAAAATAACATACTACATGCTTCTTTCTAAAAATAATTATTTTTATAACCTAATTATAATTCCATTTTTAAGACATTGAAATTTGCGAAAGTTACACAAAGAACGCTTCGATTCTCGTTGACCCTGTTCAGAGCGGAGTCTTCCCTTAATTCGACTCGAATATTCCACGGATGAAGGACGGAGGGTAGGTTGGGATGGTCGGGAGAACGCGGCTGCGTTCTTTCATTACGGCGCGTTGTTCTTTTGTCGGGTAGAATCGGAGCCAGACGAGGGATTCTGACGGCTCGTTGTCCGGGAAACTTGCGAGCACGAATCGGCGAAGCGGGAAATTGGGACACGTTGCTGGACGCGGTGCGGCCTCGCAGATTGCGCGTCCCTCGGCGTGAACCAGCGCGCTCTCGTCCGTCCGAATTTGCGACCTGTTATTTTGAAAAACCGACAACGATCAGCTCGCAAATTGCTGCCCGGCGGAAATTCGCCCTCGCGAGCGTTTAGACGATTTTTAAATGATTACCTTCGCGATTCGGCGACAGGGCGCGTCGTAAACCGTACGCGGGGCTAACGAACCGAACGGAAATCCGTGGAGAACAAAAATTCGAAGCTGCCGTTTAAAAGTCGAAGTTAATTAAAAACTGCAACAGTCGTTCGAAGCGCGGCGAGCGTTCGCGAGCGAACAAATTTCGTAATTAATCGCGGCGTGTATCATCGAGCGAGCAATCGAATTCGCGCGGGAGTGGGCGCGCGAACGAATTAATGTACAAAAGGAAGAGAACGGCTGGTGTAAACATAGCGGGCGGAATCGGAGCAACGGTGTTATTTGTTGGAATTTCGTAGGTTAAAATGGATCGTTAAAGCGTGACGCGGAATTGAAATCGCGGCGCGCGCTTTAAAACGAGCGTGTTTTACAACGTTGCCGATGACCCTTTTAATCCGTGGGATAAATACGCGGCGAATGCACCCTTTAAACGATGCTCGCCAGTGTGTATAACGGCAGTATAGAAACGGGAGCATCGATTCCCAGTATAAAATTCGCTGGTTACAATATCACCGAAAATTACGCGGTTCGCCTATATTTATGCGAACAATATTTCGTCGTTACGAGCCCCATTGATGCATCGCGTCCGTTTCGCCGTCGTGGCCGCTTATTGAATATGAAAACAGTCGTGTGTGTGTGAGTGTGTAAACCTGTGCGAATTACTGTTCTCACTCGATACGACGCACATTACACGCGTCGTTAAATATCAAAATGTCCACGCGATGAGTTATTGTCTTCGATCGAAGGCGGTGTCAGCTGATCGGTTGTCGCGTTCAACTTCGTTACGATCTTTCCAATTGTTGCTGATTGATTTTGATTCGCGATCAGTGCACTCGAGTAATTTCGATTTCTGCGTTTTTAACACTTGAGAAAGCTTCCTTTCTCAAAATTTCATTATTTTATGGGTAAAAATACGCAATGTAGGTAAATGAAAATGTATGGTAGTTGTGGTATTTAATTAAGAAGAGTGTGCGTTCATTTAACGCGACTGTGGCTAGTAAAAAATTGAGAAACGTGGTTAAAACGACGTTAATAAATTACAGAATATTTAGTTCTGTTACACCGTATGTACAGAGCATCAGAGTAACGCGAACGGTATTTGAAAAATAGAAACGTGATTTTTCTGGTGCAAAGGGCATATTTCACGGGCTGAATTTCGAAACGAATATTTTCAGCCATTTCCCATATCGTGCACGAGGTACTTCCCAAATAAAAAAAAAGGAGGGCCGTATCGCATTTGTTTTAACTGTAAGCTGTCCAACTGTCGAGGAAACGAGCGCAAACCAGGAATAACGTCTCCTGGGAGCATAATTTTGAACGGTCACGTTGAAATTCGCCGCCCTTCCACTCGGCAATATTTTATAATCTGCGACAGCGTGGATCTGATCAACGATACGTCAGGAACATTCGACACCATGACGGTTGTGAAAAAGCTGGTGAGCAACGACTATAAAGTAGATGCGTAACGAGAACTATCACGATAGACTATTAAACAATTAATAAAATACGTAATGTTTTGTTAATAGCAAGCATACCAGATATTATCGATGCGAATTGTTGTTCGCTTAACCAGAAAACTCTGAGAGGCGTCTCGCAGCAATTTGTACGAATTGCTACGTGTAAAAATCATCATCCCCTTAATTATCCTCCGCCGTGTCAGAATTATTATACATGGCGTGCCATTATGCAAGCGGTTCCGCCGTTCCTCGTCGTCGGTTCATAATGCGGGGAATATAGCCGGACGCGAGCAGGTGCAATGGCAAAAGTCACCTCTCCATTTAGAAGCCGTATGATGTGCGATTAATTAATTAAATTAGCTTAAGCGCGGTGCGAGTCTCGGGGTGGATCCGTGCCCGAAAACACGCGGAGAGGATTCTAAGGGCTTCTCGTGTGTCGTTCATCTTTACACGCGACACAGTTCCTTAATTTTACCTCGTTTCGAAAATGTTACAAGATCGATCCTGCAATATTAGCTGATCGTGCAAAATTTCAATATAAAAATTTCAATAGAAATAAAATTTACGAGGTTGCTTAATATCTGTTACCTTGAGGACGATTCGAAAGGTATAAAAATTTCCTCGTCGAGTCCACGAATTATTTGTGCCCCTTTAAACGAAGCTATCGATTATGATTGTCGGCGGGCATTAATTCTCGGAGCAACGTTCAATCAGCCGACTTGCATTCGCGTTCCGGGTAGCTTTCACTGTCTGATAATGTATTTCGATGTTACTCGGCCAAGAGGTTTAACCGCAATACAGCTATGTACCGACCGACGGGATTATAATTAAATCCAGCAATCGGATTTGCAGACGATAAATCAATGAATGCGGAATGCCCGTGGTATGTCCGATGTTCATATACAATGAATGGAGCACTCGAAACGGATCGTTTTACAAGAAACAGGAGGATCACAAGCGACCTATTAGGCTCAACTCTATTTCAACTCTAAATACTCTGTCTCATCGTCTTCCAATGTAAATTCATATTTTTCTAGTCTCAACCAAATCAATATTTCTTAATCATCCGTTCAAATTTCCTTTAAATACACAAGCATCGTCTAATCACAACAATGACGAACTAAAAAATTCATTAGTCCACGATGTTCTCGTTAAACGACTCTCTGTCCGTGAAAAATATATTTTCGAGGTTTAAATGAGATCACAGGGTGAGATTTCAGCGTGCCTCGCACCGTACGTGCCCCGTCATTAATTAATCATCGAGGCGATCGAGCGTAGCCGCTGATCCCGCGAAAGAAGCCGACGTTTCAATCGCAGCCAGATCGAGCCAGAGAGGCCTCTCTCCCGGGCGGACAGGAAATGAATAAAACATAGGATATTAGTCAGCGATCGATTCGCGGGTAGATTATACCGTTTCAGAGCGTTTCCCTCGGGGGTAATCGGAATGTTCGCGGCGTAAGAACGTCGACTCGCGACGCGGCCCGTTACCAGCCATTAGGTTCGCGGTTGGATACTCTAATCGACGCGGAATCAACACGAACGACAAGGGGGTTGGCGTCTGCAGCGGCGCTGCTTAACTTCGCCCCCCTGATCGGCTGATAATTAAACGGGCCGCGAGTCGGTGGCTCCAGGTGCAATTTGCCGGACACACCGGATAAAATTAACGGCAGTCGTTAAGCGAACTGGACCGTGGCTGAGTTTCGGGCAAGTTGGGTTTATTTCAAGCCTGGCCAAGTGGTTTTCAAGTGGGGTCGTTTCGATTAACGTGACTCGAGTAATAGCCGATAATTAGAACATTCGCCGGACAGCACGCGTTTGCGAGAGTTTTGTTATTATCGCAAGTGTCGAGGTGTGTAAACTTTGATTTGTTGTTACGATTCTATTGGTATCGTGGATTGTAACGATTTGGAACGATTCTCGTGGCGAAGGAACTCGGGTGAATTAATCGCTCGTCGTTCGAACGGATAATGGCTGGTACTTTGAGACGCGAGGGTGGATGCGAGAGGGGAGTTGGAACGATTTCTTCGCGAAAAGAAAGCTATCGATAATGTAGCAAATGGCAGTATTCAATTCTGTTTGTAATGTTCCTGGCGTGTAGTAGAATAGTGGTCATCGTGGGCGATATTTTATCGCTATGATAAACCCTTTGTGCCGCCAGTGGAATCGCGATATTGACACTGAAGATGAATCACCCGATCTCCTCTCTTTTCTCAGCGTTACGATGATACCGCCCTTTCATGCTTTAGCTTGGATGCACTTTATATTTTGACTTTCCTTTATGCTTGGATCAGCAGGAAGGCGTCGTATGTCATCCTTTGCTTTGTCCTTGAGATTACACCCTTTCAAGACGATACGAGAGAAATTGGATGGACGAAATTAAAGTACAGAGAGGAGAGACAGCTTAGATTACGGAATATTTAAATAATCCTCTGATCCGAGTCACGTATTAAATACATTACAAGTTCGTTATTTGTATTATTTTAACAAAGCATCGCATATTTTATCGTACATGCGAAAGCATATGCACGTGAAACTGTTTGAATTTGCACGAGAAAGATATCGCTTTGTAATTTGAAAAAGCAGACGTGCCAAAAACGGGCGCTCCGTATCGAAACTCGTTCGTGCTCCCGCATATGACTTTTATGAACGAGTTCAGTTCGGTAATTACAGTTCTAAAACAAGCTGGATAATGTCCAAGAAACGTACATACGTAGCGATCCACGGATCGTGGAACGCAAAATCGGGGCCTGGTATCCGTCTAATTTATTTACACAATTTACGAGGTTCGAAACTCAAACCCTGCCGGACTTTTAAGTGGGGTAGTTCCGGAGTCCATAATACCCCATAGAAAGTCAACGAGCCCCCAGCGAGTCTTCGTTGGTCGAATCGCAATCGCAGTGAAATATGGTCCTGCTGAAAACTCCATTCACGTCCAAAGTTGGAGAATTCCGATCGATGGAAAATATACGCCAGGTTTTCGTTAATTCCCATCAAAGTCAGCAGATATTTATCCGTATAGTAGAAAGTAGACTTACTCTTCGTTCGCGTCGTGTACTACAGTCGACTCTCCTATAACGCGATTAATTCGTGCTGCGTTATATGAAAACCGTGCTATAAGAAACTCAGAAGTAAGTAAAATATAAATCAGTTTGAGTCGTTTTGCGTTGTATGAAAATTGCATTCTCAGAGCAGCATGTTATGAAGCAAAACTGTCGCAATTTTAGCTAGGCGTTCTATGGAAATAGTGTTACAAGAGTAGAGGATAATATGAGGATTGACTGTATTCCTTGTTTTATAAGAGAAATAAAATATTATTCCTATTCTTCGAGTACTGTTCCCATCGCCTCTATTTTATTATCCACCGCTGCAAATTGATTCGAATGGAAAAAGCTCAGCCACGAAAGCCGCCTAATTAACAGTGAAGCGATCTAACGTACACACTCGCGCTTTTCCCAAAGTGCTTTCAGCGCGTCGCGGGGAGCCATTATAGAGCAAAGCGCTGTAAAAAGTTGGATAGTGCAGGCCGGGATCGATTGCTCGCACGAGCGACGAATAATTGACGCGGCAAGTTAAACAGAGGGAACTGTAGAAACGCCGAAAGTGCGATTGCCAGCACGCGAGCATTCGTTTCACGTTCGTGACGAAAGTATTTGCTTATCTTCCGCCGGGAAAGTGACGCGATCCTGCCAATAAAAACGCGTTACTAATGGAAACCTGATGAGAATTTCAAACGGTATAATCCTCATTTTCTTTTCGTTCGAATTTTACAGATCGAACAGCGTTATCCAATATACGTCTGCTTTTTGCCTGATTGTCTGTACACGAGATGTTCCACAAAATATTGAACGTTGCAAGAAAATATGATGACACTTTTACGTATAAACTAAGATAGCATTGAAGCCAGGAATTCTTTGCAACAGCGCGACACAAAATGATATTAATCTGAAACGTAATTAAGAAAAGCTGAAAGTCTCGAGACGTCTCGAAGCAGCAGCGATTGGAAAAGTCGAGAGATATCTCCCCTTCACGCACGACGCTTCCCGTCCAGACGGTAGTCTAGAATTCTGAAAAATGGCCCGACAAACGAACTACCAGCGGGGTCCATTTTTTCGAGGATCACGCTCGCGGTAATTGCCTCTCGCGACAGATAAATTCGTTCCGTCGAACGGGTGGGTATATCGCGCAAGATTTGTAGAGGAGCATTCGTCCCTTTTTAATCACGATGAAACAGCGCACCCTGCGTCCTATCGGCGTCGAACGGCGTCGAATCTCTGGGCGAGCGAAGGGGTCGAGATAAAGGCGAAAAGAATTTCAACTATTAAATTATAGAAAATTACGCTCCGCGCGGACGTCGCGACGTCGGTCTACGGTTTTTCATCGAGCGAGCCGTTACTCCCGCGCCGATCCTTTAACCCTCCGTTTCTCCCTTTATTACCTTCGATTCCGGACCGCCCACCCCTTTCTGCCCCGCTCCCAGGAGTTATAATTGCGAGCTGGAAGCAGAGGAATCCTTAGCCCGCCCCACCTAGCTACCCTATACCATCCGTTCCTTCGATGACTACTTTGTTATGATCGGCTGAAGTTATAGCTACCATTTCGATCGAGAATAATTGGCCACCGTGTATTCTCCGTTCTACCTGGGCTTCCTCGAGGCGCCCTGTCGAAGGGTAAATTCATTTTCTTGCCACCCTCCGTGAAATCGATGGTGGTGGACAATTTTGTTTGTTCCTGCGATCATTATTGTTGTCTCGTGAGTTAGTTCTCGTAAGTTGGTTAACGTATTACCGGACGTTTGATTGCGATTTGCGGAAATGTGCAATTAAATACACCTCGAAGTAGAGTGAAATAATTTCGAGACGGTATAAAAGAGATCACGGGAAGTGAATATCGAAACGAAAACGAATATCCAGTTCGACAACAATCAATCACCGGCATCATCGCGTTGCTAATTAAAACAGTGGCCGCGGCAAAGTAATTATTCAAATCGCGCGTTAATATTAACGTCCGGCCGCGATACTCTCGTTAATATTAACGCGTCGAAACTAATTATAACGGGTCACGTCGCGGCGATCAATTCGTTTCCCCCCCGATCGCGTTAGATCGGCAGAAACGTAACAGGAAACGAAAACCAGGGGGGGGGGGGGGGGCACACCACCACAAGACAGACGTTTAATATCAAAATGCGAGGCCGCATAATTAATCGATCCGCGGCGGCAGCCACCTCTGCTAGATGTTTCGCCGGAATTCGTTCTTTATTGATCGATCGCGTGCGTCGCTGGGCTAATGATCCGTTGTAATTCGCCTAATTAATTCTAATTTGCCGACGGTGTGGGTGGCTAGCTCTACGCAACGTTTCCATTTACGTGTAATCGCGTCCCGCGCCTCGACGAGCAGAGGCGTCGATTCCGCATTGTCCGCCATTAACGATCGTCGCGAATACATTTACACGAGTCCTTTTTTTGGCGATCACGGCGGAGTTCGACGGAATCGAGATTAAATATTTTAGCGGACAGTGCGTTTTGGCGATTGTCGACGTTGAGGATAATTATTCAGACAGAAATACGAAAGATACTTTTTGCGCAACGAAAAATAGATAGACAATACGCGACAAGGTTCTCCTGTACGTTTCGCAACATATTTTGATTGAAATCCCCAACTATGGAACGAATCGAAGCCATGAAAATTGAAAAAGTAATACCCTCGGAACGCACCTCGATTTATCTCGCCCCGATACGTTTCATTTTTCATCCAGCCGTCGGGGATGTTTTTAACCGTGACCATTTTCTTGATTTCCAGAGCACACCTGCAAGGATTTCCGGTGCAGCCAGAACGAATTCTGCATCGAGACGGCCCTCCTTTGTGACGGCGTGAATCACTGCGGCGACGGCTCCGACGAGGCTACCTCCACCCTCTGTGCCAGTAAGTTCTAATTACCGCCGATTCATTTTGGGGACTCGACCAAACCCCGCGGATGCTGGCTGATGGTGGGAACCGGCGAAGGGCGAGGTCTTTTCATATTTCATCAATCGATTTGCAATCGAACCGCAACGGCAACATCGGTTGCTCGAATTCTTGTCCGAATTGCCATTTAATTTCCGCCCCTCTAGCGTTCTTAATTATTGTCTCGCTCTCCCTCTGTCTGTACGAAAATATTTTATCGTCGCATTCGAATTCTCTCGTTCGAATGACGGCGGAAAAAAACGATTTAAACGGACGCTTTTAAATCGAACACCCGTATTGGCATATTGTTACGTGGATTATTATTAATTAAGCGATCATACGTTCCAATCGCTTGTGCGCGAAGAAGCTTTCGGATAGAGCGAAATATAGGAAAGCGATAAAAGTGCAAATAATTGGGGTTGGCGGTCGTTTCACCTGGCGAGGAGTATTTTAATTAATATCTCGGTCGATTCCTTTGCGCGGGAACTTTATTTTATACCGGACGCTTTCGGTCATGGCTCGCGTTTGAAGCGGCCGATTCGAGCCGGCTGAAATTAACGCTACGGTTGCCCGCTTCTCTGTTCACGGACATTAAACGACTTCGCGCGAAAGTTAATTACTTTGTCATGTTTACTAATTATTATGGCAGCCAGTTTCACCCAAATACGTAGCACCGCTTGTGGCGTTTCCAGGTCAGCCTCTTAACGTAGATGCACGTCAAACAATTACGAATAATTATCTTAATTCGAACGCTGGAACGAGAGATCGACGAATTTAAGCTAAATGGCTTCCGTCTGTGTTCGCGTCGTTTATTAGCAATATCGATGGAATAGCTCGCGCGGAAATAACAATTATTAATTCGCAACAGCAGAACGTAGCAGAAATCCAAGATTGAAATCCGAATCGGTAGGAAACTGTGTAATATACTTTTAGATGCAACATCGGATGCTACGGTTAATTTAAAAATTGCTTTATAAACAATTAATAAACGTACCAATTATGTAGGCCACTCGGATGCATTATTTAGCGCGAATAAAATTTATAATTGGTGCACGATTAATATGTTCGTTGAAATAATCGTATCGATTGTAAATTCGAAATAATTTTGTTAATCGTTTGATGAGAATCTCGTACTAATCGTACTTAATTCGAAATGAAAATCGCATCCTTTTAAATTCATGGTAGTTATAATAAATATAGCAGATTCATTTTGTCGAATGCTCGGCTATAGAGAAACCAGAGAACCCAAGCGCCTTCGAGTGGTGTACACCCCCTTATCGTTTTCACGACGTAATGGCGTGTCGCCCGATCCCTAATGATAAAAAGTACACGCGGCCGCCCTCTATCGATCTCCCGATTCAAGGAAAACGCGTGCACGTCTCATTGTCAGAGGGTGGTTTTTTGTGCCGGCTCTGTACGCCGGGGCACGGTGTACAACGCCCGGGGGAATTAATTCTCCTCCATTGTCAGCTGATCCGACAGTTCGCCGCAAGATGAACCGTCATTGCCACTTTAATCGGGTGGGAAGAAAGGCAAAGCGTCTCCGGCGCGACGCGAATGGCCACTTTGGTGGCGGACGTGTCGCGTGTGAATTGAAACGAACGACGAATTGATGGGTAGGAACGTCGCAGTGCTTTTTCTCTTTCTCTCTCCGATTTGTTTAAATGTTCCAGCGATTCCTTTCAGCCTCGTCTTTCCGTTTTACAGACGTTAATAAAAACAGCATTCCTATTTAAGCGCGATACGAATTCCTGTCGCTAATTGGCTCAATTATGATCATTGTTACAGAACCTTGTGTCATGGCTGAGAATATGGTTTCATATAGTGCGTCTTGGGTGACAAGAGTAAGACCACCCTGTGTTGTATTTGCCAATATATTCGTTCTTTATAAATTTGATTAAAATGCATCTGATTGCAGGGTTCTCTAATTAATTTTTCCGTTTACGTGTTCCAGATTCCGAGGCAACGACTATCCTGGGCATGCAAACGATCTGGTTCGCGATGGTGCTCGTTTTTCTGATCCTGAGCGTGGCGTGCCTGGTCACGTTTGCGGTCCTCTGTTACTGTAGGCAACGCGCAGCAACCCCGAGGCACCTTCAGCACGTGCACAACGCACAGACGCATCCTCCAGTCGGCTTCCCATGTGAGTCGCAAAATGCACACTCGTTCGCGTGTCTCCACGGTCCATTCGCCATCTTGTGTCTTGTGTCTTGTGCTTGGCCGTTGCTCGGTCCACGTCCGCACTTGGCCGGACCATCAGGCAGTTCGATGGCCCCTTTCGATTTCACTTCTCGTTTTCCTTTTTTCCCTTCTTCTTTCTCTTTTTTTTTCTCAACTGTCGATCAAATTTTGCGCTTCTCACAAGCTACTCGAAGTCATCCAGAAACGCTGGAGCGAACCGAAGGGCGATTCAATAAGCATCAGAAGCGAAAGTGCGAGTAGCGAAAGGCAGGCTTCCGCGTATTTCATTTTGGGCGAATAAGAAGTTTATAGGGTAATGGGAGATAAGTCCAAGGGTAACTCGTGCATAGATTTGGTTATTTTAAAGAAAAATTTTTGCTCTAGATTCAAAGAATTGTAGTATTATCAATATAAAGTCGAAGACTTTATCCTCTTCGCTGTTTGTTTAGTCACAATTATTATTTATCATAAAATTCATGTCGTATAGATAGAAAAAGCTTTCAATTTTTATGGTTAGTTGAATCTAATCTGTGGTAAAAGGGAAAATCGATACGTGCGCGTTCATATCCGATAACACACGCGTGCATCGGTTTAATCTGTGACTTATCGTCGGTTGATGAGAATTACGTTTCATTAGCTTCTAAGACACGCGTCGAGACAAGTCGATCCGACTAGCTAAGGACGCAGAGCCGCGTTTGTGGTGGCTTACACCCACTGTTTAGCTCGACTCGATGAACACGACGCAGAAGTACCGCGCACGGTTTTAACAGCAGCGTCGCATACTGATTCATCAAAACGGCAACTAATTAGTTTAGTGCTCTGGATTAATTCGACGGGAACGCAAGGTTAAACTCAATGAAAGCGCCTGTATGAAAGCTGCTCGCAATTCACAAGGTGTACACGGTTTTTTTCGATGAAAGAACTAAATCAGTGGAATCAGGGCGAAGTATTATGCACACGTGTTTCACTCGAGGCAGATACTATGCGATACGGCTATTATATCTTTTCTCAATCATTTCGAGAGTTTAAGGCTGCGTTAATCAAGGTATTCCTCGTAAAGAAATTCATTATGAAAGCTCTCGTGCTCGTATGGAGGCACGAACAGTCACAGATGTCTGACCAATAAGGCACGATCTACTTACGGAAGTAGACACGGTTAGTTTCAATCGAACGATCGCCCAATCGCGTTTCTACATATCGATTTCACAATTTTCAAGTAAACTCCATTACGCGAACTTCGAAATGAAAAAGTTTCCATTTACTTATTTCCAATTAACTTGAGTCAGCATCGCGCGAGCGTCGAGCGATACACGGTTTCCAATTTGTACGTCGAATCAGCTTGAGCTGGTCTAATTATGTTACAAAAGTTAATCAATTTGCGCTTCCGGGAACTACGCGGTCCCACGGATCCTGTATAAGTTTTCCTGGTAGTTTCAGTTACATTTCCTTGTCTACCCTAATTGTTTCTTACTCGGCTGCGCTTCTGAAGTCGTAGTGTGCTTTAGAGTTTAGTGTAACAGAGTTGGTAATGCACTGGAGAAATTGGCGCACCTGTGGCAACACTACGCAGCATTTAATAATAGGTTCCCTTACGCTGATTATACAGGGCCGTAATTTGCGTGCGTATTAGATTCGGCTCTACCCTGTTGCGGTTCGTTGTTACTTTGAAGCGAGGCGCCACGGCCCCAGCCGACGGGGCCGCCCTTGATGGATTACTTTCCGAACTGGAATCAATTTAAACTACTTCTGGGATTTATCTCAATTTTAATGGGAACTGTTCGCTCCAGCCCCCAGAGAGGAAACGATCTCTGGCTTCCGCGTCCTGTTTCGAAAGTCCTCCCCGTTCACAAATGGAGGGATCCGGATATACATCGAGAATTAAAATAAGATAGAGGGATGCCAAAAGTCGAATCAATTAAATCTTTCGCCAGCGTATTTCGAACTACGAAACTTTCCTTGTCGCTCTTCAGCGTTGTCCCGTAACGGCGACGCTCGAGATTCGATTAAAATCAGAAATTGTCAGCCCGGAAGTCTGACGATCGCGCGCGCGTACGCGAATACAGTTCGGCTGGAGGCAGATCCGCGGCCATAAATTCATTACCCGCGGCTCGGGGGTTAGATTAAAACTACGGTACACAGAAAACATCAGATTCAATAACTAAACGATAAATTATATCGCAATCCAACGGGAGAGCAATTGAAGTCGAAAAAGGGAGAGGG
This sequence comes from Xylocopa sonorina, assembly GCF_050948175.1. Lineage (NCBI taxonomy): Eukaryota > Metazoa > Arthropoda > Insecta > Hymenoptera > Apidae > Xylocopa > Xylocopa sonorina. The sequence goes on along the minus strand of NC_135197.1, from coordinate 4,255,434 downwards.
AGAGGGCCAGACTCATCTCGACGTAGAATAAATCTCTTCCTGGCCCGGTAAAAGGTGTAATTTAAGGGGTACGAGGTTGAATTCTCCATTTACTTTGACTACGAATCGGCGGAGGCATGTATTTCACTTGGCCAGCACAGAGAAGAGCGAACCGCCAACGGTCCGCCGAAATTTATTCTTACCCTCGCGTGTAAATACAAACCAAACGAATCTCCGACCCGGTGAATATGTTTTTTACACAGGCGATCATAAATTAGATCGCTCGTTTCCTTCCAGCGTTGAATTAAATCGTTTCTCTTCACCTCGAGTCCGCATCGTCGTAATTCTTTCTCATTAAGCCTTTCATCGAACGCGTGAACATTGTTCGCGTTGGTGACGCGCGAGAATTCAATGGCGTCTGGAAAGTGTACTCGCTCGGTTTGATTTATTTCCACCAGCGAAAAGGACGTTAGCGACGACGACACAATGTTCTTCGCCCGTGGAAAGCTGGCTTTAACCTCCTCGCGAGGTTCGAAGCTGAAATTTATTATTTCCCGTGTTTCCTTTGAACGGAAATTACAAGCGGCGAGAAAAGCGCCGCGCCATCGAGTAATGTGTTACGCTGGGGACATTTTACGGCCCCCCGTGTAAAATGGCCGACGATAGGTGTCTAATAGATTCCCAATGCAACAGAGCGTTCTTTACCTCGGCCGCCGGTGAAATACTAGGCGGATAATGCTGGCGAATAAAACCAGCAGAATCACTTCTCAAATTTATGTCGCGCGACTCTGTATTATTCCTGGCACTGATAATGTGGAACAGGTGGAAAATTGCGAGAGATAGCCAGGTAACAAACGTTGCTGGAAGCCTCTGGTTTTTATGTTGTCCAATGGTGTCTCGCTCGCGAGGGAATTGTAAGACTCTTTGATCGACGATCAGATTGCGGAGTAGCTTGGATCGTTGTTACACTGGTGGGATAGTTGGGACGTGGTTAAGTAATCACCACACAGAGTTTGTTTTTCGCTTTTTTATTTGGATCGTTTTCGAGCTCGTGCTCTTGGTTCGCGTCGTCGTCGTCGTCAATTGTATTTTTTTCTACTTATATTCCCACCACGTAGGGTTCTTTTCAGTCTGCGTGATAGGGGTTTCTTTTGGCCTACGTAATTTCCATCGTCTCTCTTCCATAATTATTGGAAAATCTCATGGCCAGCTTGGCGTCGTTTGTTTATAATATCCGCCATGCCTTAAGTGTCGCACGTAGGACTAAGTACCCCAGCTGAAACTTTTCTAGGTGCGAAATGACAACGATCTCGATTGGAGTTCGTCGTTGTCAAGTGGCGATGGGTGCCACACACTATTAACGATATTAAATTAAATCGTACATGTGCGTGTATTTACTAGTACGTTAAGTCAGTGAGAAATAATAAAAAATGATCGAAATATGAAATTGGCACTTGGTATCGGAGAAATAAAGATTCTATCGAATCTCATAAAAATTGAACGACACAGAGGAGAGTAATTCGCCAGTCGGGGATTTCGCGACGATAATTTCGAGTTTTCGTCGAATTCGACCGCGTCGCGCAGATTTCCCGGTGTAAACGCGCGAATTCACCGATTTTCGAGAACCGTGATGATCCACTTAAACCGTCCGGGCCCGATTATCATAATGCGGCCGAAAAGCGATATCCGCGCGCGCGTTACGCAAGAAACGATATCATACGATTTCATTGCGCTGTATAATATTCTATCCGGATAACGGGCAGATGCGTTCCCGAGTTTTATGGAATATCGAACGGCGCGAATCTCTGTTCAACGCCGTTCTCCTATAATGTTTCGTCCGCCGGGATTGTTCTCATGAAAATCGCCGCGTTCAATTTCATCGTCGCTTCCGACGATACGCAATTTAAGATGATCGCGAGCGTTCCGTGTTTTATCGCGTTTCCACGGCTGCCTCGCTGCTATCGTCGCGATTTCAAGGGATAATACAACGGACAGAGATTTGCCTTCACTCGCGAACACTATCGAAATTCTGAATGCGAGCGAGATTGAAGAACTCCAGGGTACCTTGTCCCGAATTTATTTCGAATTTATCCTGTTTCACAAATCCAATAGTTTTTATTTGCTGCTTTGAGGGTTTATGTGTGGGTACTCCTTCGTTAAGAAATTTATTTTCAAATTTTACTTTACGGTTCGTGCAGGCGAATAATTATACGACGAGACGAGTTACGTCAAATTGTATAATATCGCGAAGAATAAATGATACGCGATTATATTGGTAATTCCTAATTGCCATATTTACATATGTGGATAAAACCATCATTATAAGAGCGGGAACTGCCTGATGGGTAATAAATGTTTCCGCATTCGTTGTACCTTTGCTAATTTGATTTTAATTACACCCGACACGATAAAGCGCACATTGAAATATGTTTATCGCCGCTTATTATTTGTCGTTTACTTCGCTACTGCACAATCTGTTACACTTTTTTTACTTTTCGAACACGCTTCAAGCACACGTTCATTAAGAAACCCTCTGTGTATGTCACAAAATTACCACGGATCAGTATATTCGTGCTAATTTTCTTCTACACAGATTGCAATTGTTATGCAGTTTCCCAAAGGCTGCGTCACTCTTTCATCGATGTATCAGTGTGTATGTTAAACGTGAAGTATTCCATTACTTAATGCATCTATGTTTTCCTAACCAACATCTAAAATCACGCTCAATCATCAACCAATCTGAATCGAAACGTACACGCTTCGTGCACGAAGCTCTGTCCAACGTGAACGCCAATACTCCAACTGTTTTGCCTCTTTTTTAATCAAAATCACAATCGACTAAAACTGTAAACATGGAATACGTACGCGTAGGTGTTTCGCGAAAGCAAATAGCCGGTGGTTATCGGCGTAAACAACGGCACGTGTAATATCCAGAAGGGGTTGACGTTACGCTCGAGCCAGCGGACGACGAGTTTTAACCCGTTGGCAAATTAATTGCCGCGCGCTGTAATGCATATCCGCGGCTAGTTTAACGTATGATCGACCGCGAATTCATTTTTCACCCGTGCGACGCGCGCGGCGTATCGCGACTGCAAATATTAACCGTGCGATATCGTATCGGTAGTAGCGCGCAAACGGCATCGATTCGAAGATCGAAGCCCCTTTGACGAACCGTTACGACCGCGTGTCTACCTGGGGACGCGCGAAACCCGGTGACGGATGCACGCGCCACGACAGGGAGACTAATTATCGGTTTTAATCGACAGGCTTTTGCCCGCGTGTCGAGAGATTTATTAGTTTAATCGAACTTATTGAGCCGAGCGAAATAAAACTCTTTCTGATTGTGATTTACGCCGTGGATTCTCGCGCGAGCGATTTATTCGACGACGCAGGGGGTGGTTTAAATGGCGCGGATGTCGTACTTAGCGCGCGAATCGCGTTTACACGCGGCTTTTGGGGACGATCGATAGCAAGTGAAATCGCGACGAACGGACTCCATCGCCTTTCAGGCTCCTCGTTCTATCGGGGATCCGGTTATCTCGATCGGTTAAGTCGAGCAAATTAAAAAATGACGCGGATGAAGCGAAGGCGCGGGGGTGGAAAAGGGGTGAGTTTGCAGTTTTCATTAAACGAGCGATCGCTATGCTCGTCCGCCCGACTGCGCTCGGTTTTGCGATATCGTTAACCCTTCTGCTGTTTCGATCCTTTTCGAAACCGTCCCCTCTGAGCGAGGCGGTCGCCTCGCGCATCACAATATTCGCCCGCGGGAGCAAACGACCGAGTCAGCGAACTGAAAATTCCTTGATAACTCCGCGGGTTAACTTGCATGCGGCGTGCTGGCATTTCGCGGATAGTTGCGACGCGATTAGTTAACGAACGGCGGTCGTGGATAGTTTTGATGGGCGAGGAGCGACGGGGCGATGGGAAGAGATAGGGGGCGGCGATGAAACGCGTCAAGTTCTCGTGGAAAGTTTGATAAAAGGTAGTATCGATTCGACTGCTGGAATCTGGGTTAACTAGAATTATTCAGCCCTGAAGTGGATCCTCTAGATTTGCATTTCGTGTGCAATGCTCTTTATGAATCGTCGGACGCGTATTGTTGTTATTAAATTGATTATTCCGAGGTCGTAGCGAGGGATTACACCGGCGATTAAAACGATTGTATCTCATAATTGTTAAGCAGAATTTTATTAGATAGTTTGTATGATTTACGAATAATTGTCGATGGCGGCGGGAGTAGTCGTTGTTTATCGATTGTCAGCGATATTAACGCATTAAAAGCGGAAAGTTTAAACAACGGGGCAACAGCGAGTTTCACATCATCCCTTGAGGAAGTTAAGGAATCAGGGACGGAAGTTTCGCGGTGAACAAACTTTTTCATTCCGCCGGAGAAATATTAAAAAGGTCGAAGGGAATGGAAAACCGTCGTTCCCCGCCGTTTCTTTCCCATTGTTTTAGTTCGAATCGTTATCGTTTGGTTTAAGTAAGAAAACTTGGAAAATGGGCGGAACTTGTTAGAAAAGTTTCGTTTTGTAAAACGGCGCAAAGAGCCCGGGAATAGTCGAAATAGCGGAGAAACTGGGCGAATAAAAGTTGGCAAACAAACACCGGGAGAAAGTGTACCGTGGCGAATACGTGCTTAATTAATTCGCCCCGACTGCTCTTAATGAAGCTGGTTTTATTTAATGAAACAAATACGCGGATCGTTTAAACTGGCGGAACGATTCTTTCGTTATCAAAGAATCGAGAACAGCCGATTGCTTTCAACATTTTCGTCGCCATTACCAGTTTACCGTGTAATCAAGATCTAATTGTGCAATTACAAATTATTTAGCTAGATACAGTATCTCATTTACTATCTGCTTTGGGTTTAGTTTCTAACACACTTCGATACAGACCACAAATTCCTACATCGACGCGTAAAATATTTTCCATTAATGACTATCGAAAGAAAACATCGCAATCTAAAGTTCCCCGGATTCCTACGCGAGGTTCTTCAACTTCGACCAAAGTACACCGCCTAACTTTCCACTACCATTCCACTTGCCCAGTTGGCATCGTTCCAGTTGAACCACACACGACATCTATCGTCTAACATCGTTATCACGACGATGTACACGGAACGTTCCGGATACCCGTTAAAAAAGATTCCATAGTTCGCTCAAGTCCCAAGACGCTCGAGCGCACGCCTAAAAGAGAGTCCACTTCCTTGTTGCGTGCGTGCACGGAGCCTGTGTATCATTGAACTTCCCGGTTCGCGTATCGATCTGTGGCCAGTCGTTCCTTCGTCGAGAGGACTGGGGGCGGTCGTGGGCGCACGTAACGAAGAAAACGTTCGGCGGAGATTAAAAGACAGGCACAGGCCACGAGCCTTAATTTCCGTCCCGCGAATAATTCAGCCTACAGTTGGCCTGGCACCGCCGCGCGGATAGTAGCTGAGACACTATCCGCATCGGGAGACGCTAATAAATCCTGCAATAACCCCGTTGCCCGTTATCAAACCGCCGCGCTCCATTAAATCGGGACGTTACAGGGGCAACCCCTTCTCGAGCCACCCCCTCGCGCGCCCCATGGCCGAACGGTTCCGCCACGGTTCCACTCGTATTTCTCTCTGTCTTCTCTCGCAGCGCTTCTTCGCCCTGGCCAGCTTCGATCCGTGCGATTGGCAGCTGAGAAACGCGAGGAAAATGTAAATAACCCTTCGGCTGGCTTTTAAAATGAAATGTAAATGGACCGCGCCCGAGGAGGCCACGGAATACGAGTAATTGTCTTGGGACGAGGGAGAGCGGAATTATGTCGCGCATCGATCGACCTTCGCAGCGATGTATTTATTTCGATGCTAGTCGCGTTGATAAGAATTTGATTGTATTTGTCGCTTGTGCACGTTGGGATTTTTCGTAACTGAAGCGAAGTGCTTCAGTGTGCTGTAGAAATGGAAGAGGAAAGAAGGAAGGAAAAGAGGGGAAGAACGTTTCGTCCTGGGCCTGCTAGTGGACTCATCAGTAAGACTATCTAGCAGACCCTGCCTTAGACGCTGGGATATCAGGGACAGGTCAGAACTGATATATATTGGAATGGATAGGTCATCGGGTACTTTTAGGAAACTATAAATGATGCTGTCCCTCTAATGGCGAATGTCGAAACGCCGCCACGATTTGTTTAATCGTACAGTGGATTGGTGAGAATTGTATTCGAAATTTACTTTGGTTCAGATGTAAATTAAATTCGTGCGATTGTATTATAAAAATATGTTGTTGTTGTAGAAAGTGGATGTTTCTTGGGAAGGATTAGGTCAGAGTAATCAAGAGATTCGGAAGCGTTGCTGAACGACGTCGTTTCGTCGTCGTGCTCTCTTTTACGGTGTTCACGCGAGCAAATAAATCGGCCTGGTAATGGCCGGGTTAACGGATCGCGTTCCTGTTTGTTTATCAGCCGTTTGGTGGTCGCTCGAGATCTCGTGGACCGGAGCACGGTAGAATTTACAGAGACGTCCGTGCTGTGTTCCCAGCTTAACCTAAATTTTTCGGTATCGCTCGAAAAGCCCGCCACCGCCGCTATCAATGATATTGTTTCGGAAAACAGAGCGGAGAATTAAAAATCCGGACGACTTCCGCGCTGGAAAGATTGACCTTAATTCCGTTTCTACGGGAAATATTCTTCTCTTGAACGAAATAAAAAAAAAAAGAAGAAAAAAGTGCACGTTTCAGTGCGCATTAATATTCGTTGCACTTAAAATCTTCCGCGTCGAGTGGTAACCAAAATGGAGCTGATGGCCAGAAACTATGCGCTGCAAATTAGAACAACTATACTGTCCTCTTTCTTGAATCACTTACTTCTGTATTGTGAAGATGAATAAGTGATTTGGAGATGCGCGATGAGTGTAAGAAAAGAGAAACGAGAAAGAGAAAATTTTAAATTTCATATAAACTCTCGACTGCTGTAACTTTGAACTTGACTGTGTAACTTTTAACTCGAACTCGTAAAGTAAATATCTATTACTTCAACAGTCGTAGCAGCCATTTGTTCCGAGTACAAAAAGGAGAAGTGGGCAGCAATGAGTTAAAAGCACTATTTCTATAATATCTTTACCTACTCGTCCATTGAAACACTCGCGATGCTTAGTTAAACGAAGAAAAAAGGTAGCCAGACGAAAGTGTCGATGCCCATCGCTCGGGGACCGCTCGACAAATCCCTCAAACGCAATATCACCGTCGTTCCCATCAGGCTCGCGAGACCATTATCCCACGATCCACCGACGGGGCGCAAACGAGCGCTCTAACGGCCGTTTCGTCCGCAGAATCGGCCAATCGATGACCCGTCGCTTCTAAACGGATTGCGTGTAATTATCCGGCCGATAATCGCGCCGCATTACGCCTTATTACAAGAGAGATCGCGAACGGCCGCCGGCGCAATTTGTTCGCGGTCGTACCGCGATAACCAGCCGGTCAACGAGCTTTGATTTAGAACCCAAGGGGTGAGAACGGGGTGCGTTGTCCGCGGCCGCGTAAACGCGTCCCCGCCGCTCGATGCCGGCAAACGGCTCGCACTTTTCTACCCCGTTCGCCGGCGTTGTTTCCGGTGAACGAGCGGACCAACCCTCCGCGTCGAGGGCGACACGTGCGGTCTCGCGCGCGCTCTGTCCTGCCGCTGAACCGTGAACGCGTTTATTCGCCGGATGACCCGGCACTTTCCCGTTTTCGACCTATTTCGAACCATTTCGTCGGATACCGCGTTCCACGGACCCGTTTCGCGAACGAAACGTTTGTTAGAATGTTGTACAGGGGTGACACGACGGAGCGGTGGCTGTTCTGTGATGGACGTACGGGTGCTGGTGATTGAGCAGGTTTCGAGAACGATCGAGAGAATTATCGGGGAATGGTTAATCTTTCCTGGGACATTTACGTGTGTATACGTGTAGGAATAGGTTGTTTGAGAGAAATAATTCACGTGTTCAATAGTATATATGAATATAGTTTATTAAATTAATAGTTACTATTATCTATTTGTTTATCACCAGTCGTTTTGTACTTTCTCGTTGTTCGTTTCTAACTGAACTCATTCGTTTCTCGGATTCACCCTGTTCTCCATGCATTCCTCACGTATCCATTCCTCGAACGCTCGTGGTTACGTCTATGCCACATTTACCATTTCAAGTCACATAATTTTATCGATAGGTTCTATCACTCGGTTCCAAATACTCTTCTTTAGCACCTGAACATCTTGAACTCAATCGTACGCAGTCACTCTATTTATTTACTTCCAAACCTTCGTGTTATTCTAAGTTTCCAAGTATACCCAGTCGCACTCAATAAAACCATGCACACTCTACGTACGTGAACGTTTAGTTTTTGTGTAAATTGAAATTATTATTAACGGGCGGATGGAAATAAGAATGAATAGAGAATGATTGAAAAAGTAATACAGTGAGTCGTATTCGAATTGTTTTCCCTATTTCTGTCATGTCGATCTCCATTTGGTTGCAGCTCAATTTAATTAACAATTCGTTCGTTCCCTGTGGCGGAGCTAGTAACGAAATTTGATGCTCGTGGAGTAGCATCGCTGGTAGACGTAGGAACGCGAAACTCAATTCATATTTAATTTCGCCGCTGTAGCAAACATTGTGTTATTTGATTGCTCTTCCTGTTTGACGCGAACCACTTGCTTGCGTTAGACCAGCACGTCTAGTTCCACTTCGTACTGTCATGTAACTCGATTCACTCGTAGAACAGCTACAATTTACTCTCAATTAGAGACAATAAAGGGAGAATGTGTTGACTTCTATTATTATCCAACACTTCCCTAAAAATGTTCGACTACGACTTCGTTCTAAGAAAGCGTCGACTATTTCCAATTCTGGTACTCTTTTCTCGTGAATAAGACAATCAAAAGATCATTTTCTTCACTTGCTTTCATCGATTTCAATTGAAAATACTTTTAGGACACGAATTCGTACGAATATCTGAAAGAACAACATTGCAAAGCACCGATTTGCAACAGTGCTTGAGTGTTTGAGTCGTGTGAAAACGTCATGTTGAATGATTGGCCAATTATCGACGTTTAATTGCGAGAATAATGCGTGGCAAATTAATTCGAAGGCTCTTCCATCAATGATCGTTTCGTTGAATGTAACATGGCGAACGAGCATCGCTGACTAATTGGCAATTTAACATTTTACATATTTGTAACGAGGGATCCCTCGCAACGGAGGAATTTTCGGTGATGCATTGGACGTTGCTCGACTTGTACAGAGAGAATTGCGAAGTATAATAGAATTGCAGAGTATTAGTGGGACCTCTGTAGCTTGATATTTGCGACGTTCACTTGGGAAAACGGGATTGTGGTTTCGCCCTCGTCATCGTCCGCTTTGACAGAGATGAAACAGCGTACGTAACGAAACAGAGAAATTAATTTTACACCGATCCCTGTGTCACATATTTCCCGCTATTCAATTTTATCGTGACAAAATAAGCTGCGCGAACGCGAAATGAGACGCGTGATAATGCAGTCCACATATTTTCAGAGTTGTTTGTTAACGAAAATTGAAAAGCTATGAGAAACGATAAATGCAATTCTCTTTGCGCGCGATGTCTGAATCGCAGCTGCATAGAAACACTCGATAGTGACGATAAAAAAATTGTAAATGACTTAAAAAGCTCGAAAAGTTACCAAACTATGCTTTTTCCCGTATAAATGTGAATAATAGAGTGACATGTTCCACGTGAAACGAAAAAGTACACTTTTTCATTCGCCTGGGCATCCGAGAAGCTTTTTTTTCTGAAACACAATGGCAGAAGAATTTTTTCAGAGCTCGACGCTTTAACAAGTTAATCCTTTCTAGGTCACTGCTTTATCGGGAAATGCATTATCCGTTTCATCTCGATGTTGCACAAACGTCCCGATCCCTTCTGCGAGACTCGACCGATCGACGCTCGCGACTACGCTGTCCCGCTACCTATCCGTATAGATTTAAATCGTAGAAACCTGTATCCGAATCTTAAATACAATTGTACACGCTCGCGAACGATAATCGCCTTTTACTGCGATCCGATAAATTCTTAAGCCTTCGTAAAATTGAAAGCTTGTCCTTCGATCCTCTGCTCCGTAAATTGTCGCGTCCAAACGTCAGCTAATCCCGACTTTACGCCGCTGTATTACTTCTATCCAGCTTATTTTCCCTCGTCACGTTTCGTGTACATTTACGCGTGCCACGCGTTCTTAATCAATCTCAATTATTTTTGTAATACATTTTTTCTTCAGTTCACACACACACATACACACACTCGAACTAATTTTAACACGCGACAATCTCGCAGCCTTTCGCTGCACCTCGTCCATTAAACAGTTCCATGACGCAACATTAAAGTCACCGGGACGCAGTTTATCACAATTAATTACCCGGCTGGAACTCGCCGTACTACACAGCATCTCGTTTATTTCCATTTTTATTGCGGCTTGGCGCACGAGAGGGTTCGCCCCAAGGCGTACTGTTATTACATCGACGCGTTTATCGTGTAAATCAGCTCCCTATTATTCCTCCTCTGGTACCAATCACCGGACTGGTTCGATTCTCTCTTCGATCGAGAGCTCTCGAGCCGTGGTCTCGATCCAACTCGTCGCTTCTGACAGCGATCGGATCGATGACTCATAATTGGGACGCTTATCGTCAGAACGTTTTTCGAGACGAGCGTAAAAGTGTTTTTTGACACGATTCGTATTCGTCGTACGTCCGGCGCGAAAGTTCGCCTACCCAAGTCGCATACCAAACGGAAGTTTCACCTTCTGGCGGCGGAAGTGACGGCGGAACTTTCACGGCCACTTCCGAAACAAATATTTTCTAGGCATATTCCTTTTTGTCGCGCGTCACTTTCGCGTTGTTTTGTCGCCTGATCATCGTAACTGGCTAATTAGCGGATTTCTCGATAGAGTAAATGTGTCATTTGTCAATCAACCGATGCAGTCGCATGTATCCAGCATCTATTTGACGCGCAATGATTTAACGAGATAAAGTAAGAAGCATTTATGATCGAGAAATATCCGACTTGAATAAATTGATCTTGTTCTTTGTATATTTATCGAATGATCACATATGTTTCCCTCAAATAGTGACACATAATTGATGATCGGAATGACATTAATAAGTGCAAAAAATGAAACTGAAGATATCACGTTTAATTAAGTTATTGGTATTATCGTCTTAATTAAATCGGATTTTTAATACCGTTTCTATTAACATCTTTATGGAACGTAACAAGATTCAATCTCGTATCGAACGGCGGTGCATACATGCTTTGTTTCGTTTCATTGTTAAGGCAGTTCCTTTAATCACAGCCATTGTGAGTTTATGGTTACGAAACAAGTGTCACACATGCATGGAAATGTTTTGCAAACGTCCACTTGTATCCGTTATTCATTCACGAAAGCATATATTCACATGTCGAACTATGATTTGCAAACATTAATCATCTCATATTTTGATGAAACGATCAGTCTTTATCTTCGAGATGTTTCTTAACGCAAGACACAAACATACTTATCTCTCCACTCGTAATCAGTTAATCTGATCATGCTACTTTGCGTAATCGTATCAGTCATCTCTTCTGCGCATTTCCTTCCAGCCTCTATCCTCCTAATCGATACATAAATTTCCATATCCATCAAGCTGCCATTTCCGATAGGAGTCTAAAAGTGACCCGCGTCCCAAAGCGACTTGGCAGGGAAACACGTGAAGCGCATTTAGAAGCTAACGAACCGCGTTGAAACAGATTTACGCATTAAGCAGCGCCTCACAAATCGAGGACACCACCGTCATGCGCGTGCATTGAAAAAAGCTCTGAAAACACCGACATAGAAGAATCCAAAAACGGAGCAAACTCGACGAACAGTGATCGCGAAATCCCCGCCGCTGTGCAACCCCCCGTTTCAGCCACTCGAACAATAACCACGCGTCACCCTCGGAAATCGCACGCGAGTGTCACAGAGGTGTCATCATCGATTTCCGCCAGCCGCGCTCCACTTTCCATCGAGCGCGTGCGCGGCTACCCGCGTATCGACGGACCCGCAGCTCGTTCGCGCCGAACCTTCCGGCGCGCCGCGACGCCGTGGCCGATTCCTGTTCGCTCGAGAGATAATCCTTCGATTCAACGAAGATCGTTTTGTCTCCGTAATCGTTCTTCCCACCGATCGATCCACGTGAGTCAGCCTCGACTAGAAGCGACTCAGCTTTTATTAGAAGAACGCGAGTGCTCCGGATTCATCGTCTGTTCGACCTTCCGCCGGTAGCAGCCGCGATCGATCGGCAGTGGCGCGTTCGTCGAGCATACGTCGCGTGCATACGTCAGAGCGCGCTAATCAGACTGGTCGCGTCTGGTGTGCCCCTCTTTAGGGATTCCAAGCTCGTCTAGTCGACGCTACGTGCTGCTCGAGTGCGAAGTTTCCCTCGCTACTAACCGTTGCATCGATTCTACGCTGGTTCCGTCGCGGCAGTCGAGCGAAATCGGCCCTAACGGCAGCAGCAGCCTTCGGTTGTTTGGATTGGAGGGTCGCTGGACCAGCCAGCGGACAGTACCGGTATGGAGCATCCAACGGCTTGGAGAGCGTTTCGCGCTTGTGTCCTCGTTCTCTCGACGATGGGATCCACGATTACCGCTCAGATGGAGCCGTTCGTCATCAGCAACGCGATAGACCAGGGCCTCACGAAGGACTACTTCATAGGACCTTGCCTGGTGAACACGAATAAAACCTGTCCCGACAGCGAGGTGACGTTCTTCCTGTACACGCAGAGGAACCCTGAATTCGGGAAGCAGATACTAGTCGACGATACCAGTTCGAATCTAGAGGAGATCAACTTCGAACCCTCGAATCCTACGAAGATCGTGATACACGGTTACGACTCTGACATGCAGCTGTCTTACTTGGTGGACGTTCGCAGGGAATACCTAAAGAGCTACGACTATAATATAATAGCCGTCGATTGGCATCGTTTAGCCACGGCACCGTGTTACCCGATCGTAGTGAGCAACATCCCACACGTGGGCGACTGTTTAGCCCAGTTGGTCGAGAGGCTGAGAGACTTTGGCGCGGAGGACATCCACATGATCGGGTTCAGCCTAGGCGCCCATGTGCCTGCGTTCTCCGCGAATGTCCTCAGGCCGTACAAAGTGCCTCGTATCACTGGTTTGGACCCAGCACTGCCGTTGTTCGTCACCGTGGACAAGGACCAGAAGCTGGACTCAGGCGACGCCGTGTTCGTCGACGTGTTCCACACTAACGCGTTCATCCAGGGCAAAGTGGAGATGAGCGGGCATATAGACTTCTACATGAACGGTGGAATCAACCAGCCAGGCTGCTGGGAGAATAAGAGGCCGTTCGAGTGCGACCATCACAGATCTGTGATGTATTTTGCCGAGTCGATCAACTCGAAGGCGGGCTTCTGGGGCTGGCCATGCGGGGGATTCGCGTTGTACCTGCTGGGCCTGTGTCCACCGCGTCATCCGGCTGTATTGGCTGGCGACAGAGTGGACAGGACACAGAGGGGGTTCCATTTGGTGAAAACAAACGCGCACAGGCCGTACGCGATGGGCAATTTCAGCGTGAACCGGTTAGACATGTAAGGCCAGGGTCGCGTTAATCGTCGCGAGATACGGCTCTCCTGATAAAGCTGAGGATATACGACGCGGAGCTTGCGGATACGATCCGACCTGGCTGATTGCGGGACGAAACGGGAACACGCGCGCACGGGTCGAGGAGGATCGCGCGGTGGTAACCGAGCGCAGCCTCGTGTTCCTCTGGTGAAATGTTGCGGAACGGAGTTTTCGCTGAAAAACACGGTGCCAGTGTCAAGGTCAGGGGAGCTCGGTGCACCTGGCGCGCTGCTAATCGATACTCCGTGTTCGACGCGGAAAAAGAAGCGGCGCTGAACTGGGGACAGCTGCACGCATGTTTTTCGACGGCTGTTTTTTCGCCTTTTTATAAGGATTATATAATTGTTTTAATAAGACCGTTTCGTCGTGTTTGTAGATAAGTGGCTTGCAATTAGAGACTTGGTAAAGATCGTGTCGGCATTCTTACGTAAACTTTTAACACAGTATAACAAGCCTTATAGATCTCTATACCTACGTATAACCTTTGTGCTTAATAGAGTAACGAGCAAAAATTGGTCGAACAAGTGACAAAGAAGGTGCAGAAGGACATAAAGTAACTTAAGATCCTCAATTATTTATTGTCTCATAAATTATTGCGTCTATCGTACCAATTTTTATCTAGTGATATCGATACACATTCTCGCTAATTTAATTATAGAAGTCATTACAATTTCATCGTGTACACTGTTTTGAATATCTAATCACCTCGCGATATTAAGTGCATTTAGTGGCGAGATTATTATCATTAGTGCATTGAATACGTTTAGATATCATCTAGACGTACAAGGCTATTTATTTACTAATTGTAATATCTACAGCGAATTTGTACAAAGTGAACTTTTTAGTTGTATCGTGTAGTCGGTGATATCCTTAATGTAATGGTATAAAATCCTACATTTCATGATACATATTTAGGAGGAGACAAGTTCCAATACTTTTTACACAATACGTAACTTGTATAACAATATTTTATACCCATGTTAAAATAAAATTACTGGATTTACCGAAAGTGCATTAGCCACGGCTAGTCTTCCATTAATTTCGAGGGTTCACCGTTTATTAAATATTGACCGCTCTAAATGGAATTTACCACTTGAACCGTGGCACGGTGCAAAGACCTGAGGTGATCTTTCGATTCGGAAGCCCTTGCGTATGATCCTGTTAGTTTCTTTGAAGTCGACTTTAAGACGAAAGGATCCGTCATGCTCTAGAAGTCGACGCTGAAACGAATCGCGGGTCAAAGGCTTCGATTAATCTTATCGTACCGCTCATTGGCGTTAAATTTTATCGTATTACAGGGACGGTATTGAGTTTAGCAATATCTCCAGGTATTCTCGTTTTATATACGCGACGAGTGAACGGTGTAAAATAAAATTTGTCAGAAGATTGCTCGTTAGAAGTTGATATTGTCCTAAAACAATTAAAAATTGAATTTGTATCATTTCTTTGGCTCTCTTTTTTGGCACATCGCTCTTGATTTCGAGCAAACAGTGAAACAATTTCAATTAGAACTACCTCGCAGCCATTTTATTGGAAGTTTTTAATCTTCCTCGCATTTGCACAAATCAAACAATTTAATTCATTCTATTAAAACATTCAAATTGGATCATCAGCAATTCGAATATTAAACGAATGAGGAAGCACGTTTTGGCAGTTTGGATTGTATCCAAACAATTCGTTAGCAACTAACGAGGCTCTCGTTAGCTGGCACGTGATGCCAAAGTCTGTGGGATCGCGGAAAAAAGGATCAGAATTGCAGTTAATTCGTGAAAAATGTGACGCAACGGACGGTAACCTGTGCAATTGAATTTACAGTTCAAATGTAATTAGAAAATTGGAATCTTCTTTTCAAATTTTTCCTCGATACTAAACTACTAGGTCGATTTAATCGATGACTCTGGGAGAGATAAGTCTATTTTTTCTTTTAAATTGAAATAATCGTCAAATGACACAAGTATACATATTCGTTTTCTATCAGAATATTTTCTGAGCTACTCTGTTCGACGACATACTTTAAACCGCGCAAAATCCACGTATCGAGATATTTTCGAACGCACTCTTTTCCGAAATACGCGATTCGTTACATCGAGGACATCGCCGCGATGAAAACGTTCGCGGATTCATAAAATGCTGTGTTTTAAATTCAAAATTCCCGCCACGCCAGACGAAATACGACAAGCACATCTGGGTTAAAAACAGCGCGGAACAAGCATGGATTAATATTAAAAGGCTCATGCTCGCGTGTAAATGGCTGGTAGAAATGTAATATTTTCCACGTGCGATTGCATCGCGACGCGTTCAAACGGATGGAAACGCCGGTCTGACTTGAAGCGTGGAATTCGCGGTACCGGAAGGCCACTGAAAAAGCAACAACGCGGTTGACTATATAGAAAATGCAGGCAACGCGGTAGAAAGCAAGCATCGAGTGAAATTTCTGGTGTTCTAACGATGCTGGTATATTTACATCTTTGATCCTTCCGCGTGCTTGTTCTATGGTAAAAATAAATTATAATATTAAATAAATAAATAAAATTATATTATAAATTAATAAATTATGTTTCCATCTTTTTGATAGTTACAAATTACTTTGACAGAAATTTACCAGGCACTGCTTTGACAAGAACGTAATTACGTTGATTGATAAAAATGCGAAAATTCCGATAAGAATCATATGTTCGCAGAAATAAATATGCCTGAATTTTTCTAAACTGTTTATTGCTTCAATCTTGCCACGAGGTACTCCTTCACTCGACTAAGATTTATTACTAACATATTTACAGAAAGTTAGCTAAGGACCTTTCCTCACGAATAACTTTATCAGCGCGCATACCATAAATCGTGCTAGTTGCTTGTAGAGAAAAAGCTCTCCTATTGTACCTCGTTGCTAGCCTCTGAGCAAATAATTAAAGTAGCACAATGTAGATTTCGATTCGTTCGTTGCTATTTCTATTCTGTACTGTTGATAATTAACTGTTATTATCTTCTTATCGCGAATAAAACAATATAACATACCATTTAAACGAAATAAAGAAGTGACCGTACAATGTTTGAGAATCTCTCGACTACAACGGTCTCTTCATACCGTGCAACTCTGCGAAACGTGTATTATTCCTATCTCTAGAAGTAACAGACGTGACCTACTAAAAATCATTGTAAAATGCATTAACATGAAGAATAATATGGTCTGATATTTTATCTGGTATCAGTATCGCGTACAGTATCAGTATCAGCGTTCGCATGAAGAATAACGGAGAAACAAGGTTGCAAAACATTCAGATAAAATAATTAAAGTGGAGGAACGGTGGTTGAAGAGCGCAGTAGGAAGAAAAAAATGTTTCGACGTTCATCGTCAAGGTAGATGGTCTAATGTTGCACGCGGTGTGTGCCACTAATGCAACACTTTCGGATCCCTTTTTGTTCCGTTGGTAACGCCACACGTAACACGGTTCGCTGGTCACGCGATGCAAAATAAGCGTACTTCTGGTCCATTTAAATGAATGCAAGATTAGGAGGTCGAGAAACGTGACGCAACGGTGTGTCACGTGAGCGTTGCACATTGTGTACCGCGGCTGTAAGCCCGGGTATTTAATTTTTTAAAAGGGGCAAAGCGCGATGCGTTTCCCATCCGTTCCGAGCGTGGACTAAAAATATTTTAAAGCGCTTATGCTACCATTTCCGGGCGCAATATCTCTCTCTCGGGAGGTTCGCGACGAGAATTATTAGTTTAATTATTGCGCGGTGCTTCCCTCAAAGAAATTTGTTTCGAAAATAAACCTGACCCCTGCAACGTGGTACTTTATTAAAATTTATTCAATTTGTACGTGTTACGCGCTGGTTTCCTCGGATTTTCACGAGCCAGGACGCCTCTCTGGACTACGCGAATAACGCCGCTCGCGTCATAGATTCAACAGAATCGAAGGCAAAATGAACAGTTTAAATTGATATTCAATTCGCGCGTACCAATCGCAATTTAAGCGTGTGCTCACTTTGCTTTCAACTATGTTGAATCAATCGCGTTGCTGAACCATAGTGAACGCGTAAATTCACCTTAACGACCGTGGGTGCGCTCGGAAATGTTCGTATCGCCAGGGATTTCCGTAATTCTCTTGACGCGTTCAAACGAAACTTTCCATACGCAAACTAATAAGAAGTATCTTTCAACGTCGAACAGATAACTTCATCGTAGAACCACAAATTCAATCAGTATCATCTCTATTAATCTTTCACGTACAATTATATAAATCTAAATTCTGTTACCAATTTCATAACACACCTTTACACGAATTTTAAAAACCACAACCAGCGTTTCAATAATTGTATCCTACGTCTGCGCGTTCGATTTTTATCCATCTCGAAATTAAATTTAGTTACAACAAACACTCGTAAAAAAACGATCGAGTTAAAACAAATACATTTCATACGATCCCTCTTTCTTTTTTAGAACAGAAAATCTCAGTGATAGGAGCATCCGCGTGCAACATCCCTTGAAACAAACCCAATCATCCCCCTTTCGCGTACCGCTGCATGGTATTCCACTTGCTAACGATCGCCAATTAATTTTCTCGACTTCGCGACCGGCTCGTTGCCGACGCGAGAACAGCCACGGGGACAAGACGGTTATTTTCTGGTTGGTCGCGCGCGAGGACGTAATCCGCGAGGCGATAGTTATGAAAATTGAATGGAGTAACGAGGAGGAAGTGTAAAGCGTGCGATATCTACACGCGCGTGTATACAGATTCGTCTATCGAGCTGGCAATCGGATAATGAGCGTTTCGCCGTTAATGAGCTTACTCGTAATTGCGCGACGGTCCAGCCGCCGCTCCAAATAATTGTTATTCGCAGTACGTACACACGCGGACAATAACGATAATCGATCGCGCGCCACTGCCTCCGACGGCGATTGTTTCGCGTGAAATTTATTTATCGGTACGCGATGTCCATGGTTAATTAACACATGACAGCCTAAGAGCAAGGCAGACCCTGTGAAATTACGGTAATCGGTTCGATAAACGATCCATCCATCGTGAAACTCGAGCGGGTACCGATTAACGAAGGCTCTGACTTCGATGCGAATCACGGACCTACTTTTTTTTATTATTTTTCAATTGAATTGGGTAATCATTTAAAACGGAAGTGGTTATCGATGTTCCTTCAATATTTACCGTTTCTTGCGTTAATTGTGTATAAAAGGGATGAATTCACCAGGCTGTGTTTCTTGAGCAATAATATCGCGGCAAACACGACTTAATTACACCGAGATTGCAAGCGTTCTGGTATTTTAAAGCGTAAATATTTGTCGATTACAGCGATACGTGCAACGTTATGCTTACTTGTTGAAATATTAGCTTCGTATCTGGGAGAATTATACTGGTACACTCGCGCTATTTCAACAGAGGTATGATGAGTCGAGCAACTGTTACTATATTGGCGTACACCTTGCGGAATATAACCAGCCAATTAACTATCATTCGAAATTATATTTGTTTAGAACGAGCTCTCGTAGAATATCTATGACAAATACTATTATATACGTGTGCACGTCGTTAAAAATATCACCTTTTTTCACTTGTCCCTTTATGAATACCAAAAATATGAATTTATTTTGAGAAAAAATAATTCCTTTCTTTTGCACATAAATGTGTCCATACTCGAAGGACCATCCGCAATAGTGGAACGGAATAAACTCAGTGTTCTGATGTTGACTAGAAGCTTTTTACTTTAAATCAATTATCCATTTCACCTGTCTACTGCTTCAACTGAATCTTACTACAATTTTTTGCTTTCTGGTCCCCAAATTCTAATACTCCTCTAGAAGCCACTTAGTCGTCTCATTCAGTACTGCTGGTACACTTGTAGAGAAGGGATGACAAAGCTCTTGATTCCAAGAGCGGTGACAACTGTCTGTTCGACCCTTGTGAAGCGACCGTTTGCTGGTCCCAAACATTTGGTGACTGGAAGCTCACTGAACACTTCAAATTTAACAGGTTAATTTCTGTTGAGAATCAAGAAACCTACTAAAGTAAAAAACAGGAAATAGTCGCGTATCATCCAAGAATGCTACGCAGATGCCACGTTTAAAACTCTACGTTCTCCAACAGATAGCATTTACCCGCGAGTCAGTCATAAATTTGACTATCGCGATCTCTGAGCAAATAGTAAAGAAGTTATCGTGAAAAACAAGGTGTGGCTCACCAGGTTTCATGCTCCTCACGGCAAAATTTGGTGTATCGACCGCGAAGTAGGGCTGCTCTTCACGCGCGCCCTTATCGCGAAGCCGCATCCCTCAACTTCGAGGGCCTCGAGCAACCCCGCGCGTTCTGGCTACGCGTTCCCGCGAGTCGTCGAATTCTAAGGGAGAATTAAACGAGCACGTCCGCCGTTCGCGGAACTTGAGAGAACGCCTGGGCTTAGCGGGGCCACCCCCAACGCGTTATGCGAACGCGTTGTATTTCACGTCTGGCCTCAGACAGTTTATCCCGGCTAATAATCCCCGGGCCCGTCCCGTTTTCCTTTCAACCCCCGCCGTTTAACCGGTCGGTGGCATATTTTTTCATTTTCGTCTACCAACGCCGGCACAAAGTCGCCTTTAGCCGTGGAATCGCGTGGATAACGAAGGGAGAATAAAAATATGCGAAACCGGAGCAAAGGATCCTGTCGAGTCTCGCTGCCTGAGATCTTCTCGTTATAGTATCCCCATATCTCGTTATAATTATCAAAAAGATTTATAAGATACCATCGTGGACTACTTGGAACCATGAAAAAGAGATACAGTTATTTGAGAAGTATCTTCAATTGAAATAAACTATTATTATTTATAGGATATGAGTGTTATGAAATTTCAGAAATAGAGGGTTGTAAAGCAAAACGGAACACATCGTAAGGAGAGACTTTCGATGGAAATAAGCAATGGCAATGCAGAGGCGAGCATATTTTTGCGCGTTAAATCAGTTTTCGTATTTCGAACAGGAGAACGCGGGGAGGGGCGGAAAATACGAGGAAAAAGTGCACCCCGTTGAAGAAGCAGTGCAATGAAACTCTCGTCGATCATCGACTCTCGATGGCGTATTCATACGAGGCAACCAGGCGAACTGTTACAACGGAACCGGTCTATTGAAATAAAAATCGAGGGCCGAGGGAAACGCGAAAGTAATTAGTTCTCCGTGTCACCGCGTCCCCGTGCGAATCGATACTCTGTATTTCGAGGACGGCCGCTAAATTTACTCGGTCAACTTGGCTCTAGCTGCACCTGCCCCGCGTGTCGAATCACGACCCGTTTTACCGCCACCCTCACCCCCTTTTGTATCCTGACATGGGGGTGCATCGAAAGAGTTTCGTTTCGAACATAATTTATTCGCGAAGACTGACTCGCAGAGCGCATAAAAATCGTAAAATCGTCCATTTTTAGCGACTAGGGAAATCTTCTCAAGAGAAATCGTTTCAACCGGTCAGAGGCGAAATAAAAATACTTTTGTGGTGAATTTATTCGCATAATTAGCGATACGTAAATTCATGGAAACGAAAACAGCGCAACGTAATGTCTCTGAATAAAGAGAAGATGTCCAGACGAATTTCAATGCTCGGTGAATTTCGTTTGAATAAGCAACTAGGAAGTCGCGAATTTTTAATTACAAACCTGGAACAGGATTCGAAGACAACGACGCCGGATGTCTCTGAAATTCGTTAATTTTAGATCGCGAGTGGAAATATAATTCCGCGAAGGAAAATGCAATTTTGTTACAAAATAAGGGAGAAATATATGAAAAATGTATATCACAGAGTATATTGTGTTCGTATATCGCTTAACGTGTCATTTAAATGTAATCGACTAACTAAAGACGAAATAATGAAAATGCAAACGATACTACCCGAGAGACACCCTAGTATTAACGAAACGTGCCAGAAAATCCCCGCGCCTTTATTCAACGCCCTTTCCACTACAGCATGAAAGCGCGAAGCAAATAATCTCGTTCGCGTCTGGCGAAATGAACATTTTCTACAAACGAAGTTCGCCTAAGTTTAACGTTGTTTACGTTAACACGTTGTAAGCGTTTTGCCAACGCTGCGCGCTTGTACTTACCTTTTTTTTTTTTAATGGCTTCCTTCCGGCAAACGAGGACGTGCACTTAGTTTGTCGATAACACTCCATTCCGGGGGTTAGGTTCCCGTGTCAATAGCAACCACCGCGCGGTATAATCTGGGATAAATCTAAAATAGTTTTAAGCTTATCGATTTCACCGATGTCTCAATTTCCTAAGGAAAGCCGTGAGAGCTTGTAAGCTTCAGTTACAAATTGAACAAAATCGAACTGCTTACGTTTAGTACACAGATGCCCCAATTCGAGCGGAAGAACTCTATCGATTTTCAGATCGAAGTGGTGCAGAATATTTTTAAACCTTTACATATTAATGCGCGTTACTTCGAGTAGAACTGTGTACGTGTAAAAGGGAGAGGATGGGACTCATCGGTAAGGCTACCAAAATGGCGCAGTCGCGTCTTAAACGCGAGGATGCGAAGGACGGGGTCAGACATTCTATTATATGGAAACAGAGGCGGAAATGAGTGTTATCGGGAAACTGTTGTTTGTGAGAACCTTGCTGTCCTCTAGTGACAAGCGTAGAAGGATCGTCACGCTTTCAAGAATATACAAATAGACTACAGCATCCACAAATTGAATTTGTCAGTATCTCAAAGAAAAATCTACTCCAGAATCTATCGTATACTAATATTCATATCGAAAGTAAATAATAATACGTACCAGTGCGAGGATATTACTTCGCGAAGTTTGCTTTTCAACGTCGGTAAACCGACGCTCTTCGCCTCCCGGAAACCTCAGAAATTCGATTCGACTGACGAAGTACGAACGCGGAAGTCTTACGTCCGCCGTCTGAAATCACGTTTCGACGGATGGAACCTTGAGGGGCGATGGTTCGCACGGAGCAGACCGCGGGACGCCCGCCATAAAAATGGCACACACACCCCGGCGGGTACCGACTAAACAAAAGCGACGAACGCCGCGGACATGACGAGCGGCTGCTTGAAAGTTGTATGGACTCGCGAACGCGGGTTGGTCGTCTTCCTCGTCACGTTCGGCACGTATATCCGGCTGGCGAGGCGTTCCCCACCGAGCGGGTCCGAAAATCGTGGCACGTTAAACGCATTCTTGTCGGGGCGCTTTTTGCCGCCGTTGAGTTACGCCTCGACCTGAATTCCGACGTGTCCGTAACGAAATTTAAACGAGACGACGGCAAACGTTCCACGCGCACGCGACGAGCTAATGTCGAGTGGGACTCGTGAGAACTCGCGCGACCAGAAGACAAACGTAAGCGTAGAGACGATTGGATTAGATCTTGTTCATTAAGATTCATTAAAAACGCAATTTTTCGATCGATCTGGGAGGAATGCAACGGTACGATGAGAATGGGGGATAGAAAATTGTTTTTTTTCGAACCGAAATCGGTAGAGATGCAGTTGCTATGGCGGGACTGATGTGTTTTACGGAATTCCAGTGCAACAGATGTACGGATCGAACGGAGCGAGCGCAGGCCTGCCAGTGGGTATGACCACGTTGAAGGGAACCACGGGCATGCTGGGACCCTTGGGGACCTACGGCTCGGCCCTCGGACCGGGGGTAACGGGTGCCACGACCCTGCCGCGGCCGGGAAACTGGCTGCGCCCTGCGGGCCTCAGGCACGGGCACAGCGCGGCCCGGGTCCGCCTCTACTGCCAGGCAAAGTGAGGAGCCACGGTTCCGACAGGTAATTTATTACTAAACACGTCCTTGCGTTTCGCTGTTCGTGCGATATATCATAGAGTAGAGGGCATTTGTACGAGAGATAACTCGAACGATGAATTCATTTTCCAGCGACATCTCCTCCAGCCAAAAAGACGAATGGTTTGTGTAGGTGAGTTGATCGAACTGTTTTTTTTTTTTTGTTCTTCATAAGTAGTTTTAGTTTTAGTTTTAGGGATTTAGAGATGTGTGAAATTCGAATCGTACTGCCTTTTCAATCGTTCATGAAATATCATGTAATTCAGGTAAATCAAGTTTGAAATTTGTATGGAAGACAGAGTTTGAAATCCTCCGGTATTTAATCTTCGTTTAATGCAAACGTTAATAAAGCGGAGCGATAAAAGTGTCAACCGAATGACTCCGGGTCCCGATCCTCCATTTGTTTTACACTATTCGATTGTGAAAATTCCCTGGCTATGATGGCAAAAAAAGGTACCATTCTTTCATTCCATATCTTTCGTAGGCATTCAAACCTTATCATTTATATGGTTTTATTCTATCGGTTGAAAATTCCGGATCAGCACGAAAGGGTTTTTTAAACAAACCACCCTCCATCCAATCCTCCAAAAAAAAAGGCAGTACGAACTGAAAAAATGGTTGAAGGGTTCCACGCTATGACGCTGTAAATGTGAAACTGTTGAAAACTAAAATAATAACATTAGCATCGCGAGTACTTTTGTACGTAATTCGATCATTCTATTTTCTCGTATCTTCACCTGTCCTTATCCAACGTTACACAAAAATCTCTGAAACTTCCAATTCTCCGCAACACACCAAACAACACAGCAATATTAACTAATAAAAAGTTTCACGTTTAATATCATTAATATTACCAATGTTCCAATCGTGTCAACCCAAAAATCGAATCAATCATCTACCACTTCGAAGACATAATTCACCCCAACTAGATTCTCCTAACACTCAGCCTACCATTCACCACCCCAAACAACAATCACGCAGCGCCACCATCCCCCAGACTCCCCAGAAAATAGTACGTTTCATAACTACGAAACGTTTGCGGTTTCGAACCCTTCAATTTCCGCGATTGTCCATGTGCGATATACAGATCTGTTGATTGTTACCGCGGACAGAGGCAGGCCTGGACCAGAGCCCGCAGGGTGAACCCGGTGGCGGTGGTGCCCTCACCGCCCCCTCCCCCCATCATCCCCCATGGGGACGTGACGACGCTCAGCGTCGCTTCGTTCCTATTCACATCGGTCGCGTGTTACCGGCGCGAACATCTTGGCGTGCCACGCAACACCCCAACGAAACACCACCCTTTCACCTCCACCACGAGCGGACCGGCGAGCTTTCCGCCTCGATCAGCGGAGCGAGCGACGAGGGAGCGAGACGGCGCTCAGCGGCGACGCTGATGGCTCGCCAGACGACGAAGACGCGAGTCGAGTCTCGATGCGCTCGTAAAGGGTCCTGGATCGAGCTCGCATCCTCTGGTTCGCCTGATCTTCGGGCGCGCGCTTGGCTCGCGTTCGAGCGGGAACGTTCGCCCGAACGGCGGGACGAATGGGGCGGATTGGCTGGCGTTGACGCGAAGCGAGGCGTGGACACGTGATCCGACGGATAATTGGACAAAAAATTTCGTTGCAGCGCGAACATGTGTGTTTGTGTGTGTTGTGTGTATGGGTTGGGTACGCGTGTGTATTTGCTGGAGAGAACGGGACGAACTGAGAGATTGATAGGGTGAGAGTTAGAGAGAAAGAGAGAGGGTGTATGAGAGAGAGAGTGAGACTGAGGAAGGGGGAAAGAGTCATTGGTGCACGCACAGCCAGGGAATTACCGGAGATTCGTTCTCGCGGTACACGTGTGCGCAATGATTTGTTCTTTTTTTTTTCTTTTTTAATATATTGCATAGAGAGTTGCTCGTTGGGTTATGTAATCTAGTCACGTGAATAGCCGGGTGCTTCCCCGGTACCGATTTTGCGGAAACTGCTTCCCGGTGGCACGTGTCTGTTGTTCGATGAAATCCTGGAACTTTGTGATAGGCGTGATTAGATCTCGATTTATCGGACGCGTTGTATAATTGAGTTTACTTTGGTACTGATCTTAGGACACGGATGTTCGTTATTCATACGTGTGACGGATGTCGTGGCAACAGTGAAGTTTAATGTAATTTGTAATTTCGCGAACGTTTACGTTAAAAGAATATCGAATAACGTTCGTGATCCTGGGTTAATCTCTTAACCGAGGTAGAGCAGTTTAACTCGTTACCTAAATGACCAATACCAATTCGATTACCTTAATCTTACCTTAATTTACATGGGATTCCCCAGCGCTTTTTCAACGCTGGTTAGATCCCCATTTTTTATTTCTAATCGACAGACTTCATTTAATCAACAAGTTAATTCTCGGAAGCCCAGTAGTTTCATCCTAGAAACAAAACGAAGAATATTCACGTCACACGTCTGAGAATCGTCAAAGAGATTAATCCTTCCACTGTTAATCAATTCAATACTTATTCACCACACAAAAACCAATCTACGATTCCATAGTACAACCTATTAACTCTATGACGTGTAATAATTCGACAGATGAAACCACTGCGATCCAAAGGAATTAAATAAAACCTACCCCATCTAATCCTCCCCCAAAAACTTGCGCAGGACGAAAATCGATGTCTTATCTTCCCATTTCTCGACGTAACAAATGTTCCCGTCACGAAACAGACCAACAAGATCCGTCGCCAGCAATTGATCAACGTCGATTCCGGAAAGGGGGCGAAACCCACCCCTGCGGCCGCGTCTCCCGTCTGCGACCGCGAATTGACGCGGGCCGCGTGCAAAGGGTGAATTTACATCGGTAATATTGATCGTGCCGAAAGCCGGAGAGGAAGGTTCCACGGGAAATCGTTACCGGCGGGACCCGCGCGCGTCTTCGAGCGGGCTGCGTCTGCGGCGAGCACCCGCGTCCGCGAGTTCCGCGCGGCGAAGAGGAGTCGCGGACGCGGATCGTCGCGACGAGTCACGGACACGTAGGGGGAAGATTGATGGGACGATGTTCTGTACGCTGGCGTTTCACTCCGCTCGAATAGGGAAGAGTGGGACGAGGGAAATGGGCGACGTAAACGGGGAAAAGTGAATAAGAAACTGACGACCGGGAAGGTAATTATCGCTTAAGATTTATCGTTTTTTTGCCGCGTTTGCTCTCGAACGTCGTTATTCATATTCTCAACGTCGTCATTAGTAGGTCTTTTCTGCTGCTTTTGTTCTGCTTCTTTTTTTTTCGCGATATGTCCGTTTATCGAACAACGTTGGTTCCTATGATATTTTCTGTTGATTCATATGACGAATGATAGCGTAGGAGTCGAGGTGGATTTTACGGATGAACGATCGCGACATGACCACCCTCTCGGCATTCTCGCGCGGTGTGAATCGCAGAGGAATTGTAGTGAACGATAAAGGCAGATGCGACACGCGAATTGATAAACGACACAGATAGCAGAGGGTGTGTGGAGGAGTATCGCGACACTTTTTAAAGGGCTTCTAGGGAATCTGTAGTGTGAAACTGGAATGTAGAAAATCGAGTCAATCGTTAAATATATTATATCAAGTAACGATATAGATTATCGTCTCTTTGTAACGTGATTTCTCGACGAATAATAACTTTACTTCATTAACGAGGATAACAGAATTTTAAAAATTATATTCTCTTGAATAGAGAGGGTTTGAGGAGAACAGTTAAAATTGCATTTGTTCTTCGTTGAAATGAATGGAGCGCTTTTCTGGGAAGCAGCATGCTTCATCTGATAACCATCCCCTATAGAATTAGCTGAATCATTATGGTGAAAAATTGCAAAGTGAAACTTTTAAATCGATTATCTAGTTACAATTTTTATTTCACCACGTCGAAGCTTCATTGCAATAAGTCGCTAGATTCATCTGATCTAATACTACTTTTTGCAACGCCCATCACATAATTATTAATTTAAAAGAGAGAGTAGATCTCCGTACGCGAATGATTGAAGTAACTATCGCTATACTATTCATTTGACACAATTTTTTTCTGAAAATACTTAAAAAAAGGGACTATCGCGAAGGTTTTAAGCATAGCAGTTATTCGTAGATGAAGATACACGATATCATCGATCGAACCTCTGTTTCATATCACGATAACGACGACAATTTCTCCAAATTCCTCAAGTTATTGCACAAATGTAAATTAACCGCACAAAATTTTTGTACAACGATCCAACAACCACAGAATTGGAAAAGGATACGCCAAAGACTATTAAAAGAAGTATTCTCTAATTTCTACTCTTCTGGGTGTAAATTGTGTACACAGAAATTGCATTCTGACGTTCCGCCAGCATTGCAATTAACTTTTTCAGGGGTGAAATTCCCAGCTGACGCGACTTACACCCGGAATCCTCGAGTAGTAAAAACTGTACAGTACACTCGGTCCATGAAGAGCTGCAAAAATTCTTAATTCCATACGGTTCGATGCCGACAGCCAAACACCTGCTTGTGCGGTATACAATTTCGTTGAGCGTATTTCTTCAGTTACTTTTACGTTGTACGAGTCAAATAGAGATTTTTTCACTGCCTTTTACAGGGACAATAAATAACGTGTCTACCGCGTCACATTTCGTGGCTGGTTCAGTTAACTCTGGAGAACAGTGGAACGGAGTGAAACGCAAGCGTCGAAGATCGAGTACTCGCGTACGTGTAACATACTTGTATCTACTACTAGCCGTTCAGCTTTGTGCCGTCTCCATAGATTACAAATATAAAGAATACGTATTATAGCTATAGAAGTTCTAGTCGCGTGAGGGACAAGTGGTAGCCGGATGAACGCGAGAGAGCGTGTAGAGAAAGGGGTGGATGTGCACGGATGCGTCTGTACGTGTGCCTCTGTGTGGACGCGAGAAAGTGACTATACATATAAATAATACCAGAGAGATTTTAACTATCGACATTATCATGAAAATCCATATCACGGAAGAGTAAATAGATCACCGATCAATGGGATCGTCGATTTGCGCGTTGACGCGATCAGCAGCGTCGATCAGAAATGAATTGAACTTGGTCGAACGAGGTGCCCTCGCAGGCTGTTCGTCGCGGTGAAACTTGTCGAGTTATCGTTCGAGTGTATTTAAGTAATTGAATCGTTTAGACTTTTCCTTTTCACTAAACATATCAACTGCAGTCTGGTGTAATCAGTGACTCGAAAATCAGAACGAATCGAAACGTTCCAATATTTTTCTATGTAATTTGACGAATAAATATTCGCGACGAGTTTCGTTTTACCAGTTGAGAGCTCGACACGATCGCGATGGACAGCGTCGACGAGGCAGAGGCGACGAAGAAGAGGCATTCGCACTGTTTCTCGTAAATTGATCCTCGCGGACCTAATCTTAGCTACTTTCTCACTTGTACGCTTAAAACGGGATGCACGCCGGTGGCTGGAGCGCGCGAAACGCTGCCGATCGCCAGGAAACGGGAGGGAATTGACCACGAAACGATACCAAAGATAAAGCGCGACGATGAGGCGGTGCGTGCAGCGGGGGTGAGAGTTGCGAAATTGTAAGAGAGCGAGGGAAAAAGTGACAGAGAATGAGAGAATGAATGTCGAGCAGGGAGACGTGGGCGGATGAAGCCGGAAGCCGTTCGCGGCGGGCTGACGGCCGCCATTAGGCTAAACGAGTAGGTAAGAAGTTCCGATTAGTTTGGATTCGGACACACGGAAGCTAGCTAAAACTGCCATGAAGGAAATTACGTTGAGGAATGGACGCGAGTGATACTTGGTCGAAAGTCGACCACTTCCCTGGTGCATTACTTGCATCGAGCAATTAAGAAGAGTATATCATGCGATATTTTCACCGCTCTGTCATCCGTAACTATCAGTTCTCCAAGATGGACGAACGATTCATGGAAACCCTTTTCCTTTTTATATTCATAACTGTATCAGAAGCAAGCAATAAGGTCTTATTTATGTAGTCGATCGAAGAACACATATCTGAGACGAACATATCAGAAATTGACGGTAGTTTGTACTGCGATTGATCAGACTTAAGGAACCTTGTGCGACACGAACATCCAGTTTGCGTTACAGTTATCGATTGTCGAAATGTATTCTGATAATTGAAGAAAAAATTTGTTATTTGATGTGCAAGCTAAATTCTAAGGCAAATTTAGTTATTGTATGGAAATTGGAAAACTGATTGAAATTCTTTTAAGAAACAAATTTCATAGTAGATGGTATTGAGCTATTGAAATGTGACAGGGAAGTGATCCAGTTCCGCATATAAACATGTCATTTTAAGTCCGTGCTTAAAGCAGAAGGATCTGTACTTCGAAATCTTTTTTAAGCATTTCCTCTTGACGGGAGATGCCCGATTAACGCGTCGATCGAGTTTATCGTCGTTTTATCAATTCGAGATGATAAGCAAGACATTTCGTCGCGGGGTTAACGAAAGAAGTAATATTTAAATGAATTGAAAGACTTCGAGTTTCTTAACAGAGTGTCAATCATTCGGATATTCCCAACGAAGGGCTATATTTTCACAAAAATTCCTAAATAGAGAATTCACAGCAAATCTACTCATTCCTTGTAGTATACTTAACAGTCTCGCAAATTCAGAGAAAAATTCGTTACTACGAATTTCGTAATAATTATGTCGTAAAGAGTTTCAGAGCCTCAGACTATTATTCAATGTGATTACTATCGTCTATTACCCAATAGAATCATTTCCTGTACTAGGATCGTGTACCATCTTGTATCACAAGGCATTAAGTATGACTTATCCTGGAATAAATGAATGGCTGTTAAATCAAACATGTTTAAGAATAATATCCGCTTTGTAATAAAAACGTACAGAAATTGCCATAATTTTATTGTACAGGAAGAGTTCGAGAATGATTTAAATACTTTATCGTGAAATATCTCGCATTCTTAATTTTAATAGAGGCTGTTAAAAATACTGGAATGCTACCAGTTGCTTCAATTATAAATGTATCGACAGTTGCTGTGAATTCGAGGTTTGAGAATTTTTCTAACATTCATCCGAATGTACCCTTCGACTTAGATTAGACCAATTTTCTCACGTATTCTGTCCTTGCTATTTATTCGCTATGCGATTGCTTTCGTTTTGAATATTTATCTAGGGTCGAGTTAGGCGAATGCATCGCTGAAAAAATGTTCATTTTAACATTTTTAATACACAAATTTTCAATCGTTATAAGTTCAATTAACAATGCGATTTAAAAATGATTATAATTTAATAACTGATTGAAAAGAAATTTACTGAGACACGTGCATTCGCTTAACCAGATGTATGCGTAGAAAAGACTGTGCGTCTGTAACGAATATTCAATACTAGAGAAATTTCTAAACTATAAAAAGTAAGGAGAACGTTAAAAGTCTTTAGGATAAATTGGTTGCCGCGAATCTAGATAACTTGTTATCGTATGATAATCTAACATGTCTTAGACGATTTAAGAAGGGCAAGAGGCATAAACGTCGATCCGTGAAATCTATCGACGGCCCTTGTAGCGAATCACTTATTAATTGCTGCGGGTGCGACCCTGGTAAAGAGTTTCTTTAAAGTTCCGGATGAACGTGTAGTCGTAGGAAACCGTGGGCAAATTTTGGGCCAGAAAGTACGCGACGCTGATATCGTTTCGTTTGATCGAGTATCAATCGTAATTAGATAATATTAGACAAATTGATGTGAAAATTTCAACAAATTTAAATCGCGCGCTATAAACTCGCGGTGTATGACGGGAATCGATTGGTAATTTATCGACAGGACCAAACGTCGTGTTGATTCGAGAGTTCGCGTCTTTTTATCGATCTTGGTACGCGAACAGAATGAAGATCTGTTCGCGTACGGTGAAATATCTTCTAGGTAAAGAGTAAAATTGTTCCGATCGATCGGAATCGAGTGAATGGTGTCCGAAGCTTGCCGGTAAAAGTGGTTTCTGTAAATTTCGCTTAGTGAGCTGGTGACGAATCCTAATATGTCGGTTGTTGGTTAAGCAACAAAAGTCTGTAAATTGAAATTCATCTTTTATTCATGGAAAAGTGCCGCGCGTGCTGTTTTAAATAGTTGCTTTCTTGCGGACGAAGAAGAATCGTTTAACGACGAACCCTGCTGCACTCGACTATCAATACACACCGTTTCAATTAACATTCATCTAACGATAAACAATTGGAAGTTCTTGTCTCGAATTCATAAAACGAATTAAGCGCGTGCTTTGAAGAATGTCGCGTATTGAAAACGAGCTTGCGAGACGAATTGCAGAAACCTTTTTCCATGTGTTTGATCCTCGAGTGACATGATGCAAAGGCGTTCGTGAAAATGTTTGTATTTGCGTCAACTTGGTGTGAAGTATATGCGTTAACGAAAATTTCTCTTGCGTTTCACGTAACGATAGTACCTCGTGCTATGGATTATCGTTTCTTAACGATTCTTCGCGTCCCCTTTCGTGGTTTCTCGTGGAGGAACGAACGATTATCGATTAACCCTTCGACTACAACAAGCAGACTTTGAGACGCAACAGTCGCACTATATGCTAGGAATTTTCGTTAGGCGTGCATTTCCGTGGAACTGTATTCAAATAATCAAAACGCTGAAATGATATTTTTTAATTTCATTGTATTCTACATTGTTGCATGGCAATCTTTCTAAGCGCCTTTAGCACCTTCAGTGTCGCGAGCATAAGTTTTCCAAGCGCTTAGAGTATCGCAACCGCAAGTTTTCCAAGCGCTTAGAGTATCGCAAGCGTAAGTTTTCCAAGCGTCCATAATACTTCAAGCGCAAGTTTTCGAACAGTAGTAGTCCAAGGGTTAAACAAGAGGAATGATTTGCCGCCATTTTTGTCGCGAAAAGATATTGTTCGTCGGATCCTCGAACAAGATGGAAGATTGTTGTTAATGAGAAACTGGTATGCGTGATTGAAACGAATAACGGTATTGCACTCAGAGTGGAGTAAAAGGGAGCACTTTGACGAGTTGGGGTAACGTCTAACATTCATTTCTTTAAGGGGAAAATATAAGCGGACAATAATGATCCATCGTTTACGAGCGATTATATTTATGCGGAAAAGAATCTTCATCAGGAATCAAGATCATCCACGGTTTACAAAACGTTTCACTCGTGCCATCATTGTATTTATAACACTATCGAATTTACAAAACGATTCCTATCGAAAGGATCGTCACTTTCACTCATTCTCACGGTTCATTTGCGAGCTGAATCCATATAGTCGAAGGGAAGAGAGCCGACACGAACATACTTGTTGAAAATATATTAGGATACTAGCGAGAACAGAATTTTACGTTCGCGAAACTCAATTGCAACGGCGGACCCGATCAATGTACGTCTTTCTAGTTATAAATGTTCCACGATGTCTAACACGAAATCCTCGCGACGCTACCATTTTTAAATGTAATCGAGCGAAACTATCTCGTGTTTGTGAGCGTTTACCCTTTTATCGTAAAAATCACTCATTAACAACGAGCAGACTTTCGGCTGCTGTTACAGTACCGATCATCCCGACTCCGGAAGTGGCGGCGCGGAGTCTGCGTTTCGAATAAAAAAACCATCACTTCGTCGACCATCTAGAGAACTATTCACCGCCATCCGCGTCACTGTTCGCGATTCATTCAACATTTGTACTTAATAACCGGTTGTTCCATGTTCGAACGCTGACCGAACGCGATGTATCGAGTTACGTATATACAGTCACGCGGGCGTAGCAGACCAGATCGTCTCGTTTCGACGACGCTGTTCAAAAGATCGACCGCGAACGAGACGGGAGACGAATGCGAAGGAACGTTACCGATCTTCCTCGATGAACGATAGCCGTCGACGATCGCGCGTACGAGACGGGAACGGTGTTCGCGTTCACAGCATCTTGTGGAGCACGACCTAAATACTATAAGTAACGGGAAACAATACAATAATTTTTCATACTGTTTTTACTTTTTACTACTATGATTACGTGCGACTGTATAATGTTACTCCTACCAATTGTACTATATATCGATCTGCCAGTGGGTGTACGATTCCAGCGCACCTCGAGAAAGAGAGCGTCCATGGGGTGTCGAAAACGGTTTCTGCATCCGTGCGCGGTTGCAGACGATTCGCTAACGTTACGATGCACCATTGCACGCGAGGGGTGGTGGATCGCGAACTGCCCCGTGCGCACGTGGCGTCTGTTGTGTGCCTGCCGATGTAAAGTTCAAAGCGGAACGGTGTAGAGAGAACGAGCCATTGAGAACGAGACTGCGTGCGTGCGAACGTTCAAAGCGATTCGCGATGGACGTGGAACGACTGAGAGAAGCGATCAAGCGTGTATCAGTTGTCGATCGAGCGAGGAACGGAGTCGATCGTGTTCTAGCACGGACGTCCGTTTCCGGCTCGATCGTAGGTCAGTTTCGAACAGGAAATATTCGAGAGAGGAGGAGAGGAAGACGTTTTCGTCTCGCAGCAGCGTTCGACGGACGTTTATCCTTAGAAAATGCGAACCTCGATTCTGTTCACGATTTTCGAACGTCCACCCTGCTGGCTGAGACGAGAGAGATCGCTTCCGCGCGAAGAAAAATGGATTCCTCTCGAGGGAACCAAAAGTCGCCACCCTGCAACGCGTAAAAAGCTTTCAGTGTATAAAATCGTTTGATAAGTTAGACACGGGAGATCCGTTGGCGCGAGAAAAACCGAGGATTCTCCTCGCTGCAATTTGTCCACGTTTTACGAGCCTCGAGTCGTGCGCGACAACGATCGATCGCGAGAGCTCGCGGAACGGGTAGCTGTAATTCAATTGAGTCGTCTTCTAGAAACCTTCGGTCGTTCATTGAAATCGATTTACATATCTCCCTCCCCGAACACACTGCGTACATATCAAAAAATGACGTTTTCATCGAGATGTGCCGCGTTCGTACAAATTAGAAATAGCGCCGCCGTGAACACGTCCGAGCGTAACGTCGAGAGAGAGAGAGAGAGAGAGAAAGAGAGAGAGAAACTCGATGGTTAACACGAGGAAAGCGAGAATCTTGAGAGATACGGAACCGCCAAACGACACGCGAGAGTTCAACCATCGAACGTTTCATCCGACGTCGGCGACGTCACTGCCGAACGAAAGCGTCTGCACGCGAACGTAGATCCCGAGTACAACTCAACGGAAACGCAGAACGTCGTATCGATCGATCGTAATGTTCCACGCGCTGTTCGAGACGCTCCGTCGTAGATCGTAAGCGCGCGCGTGTTGCAACGATTAATATCCAAACGCCATATCAATACATACTTGTCTACGCGTAATCACGTGTAACGAGGACTTAAAGAACGATCAGACCACGGGATGAGAGTGACGCGACGCTCGCGTTTTGAGATTATTTTGTCGATCGCCGATCGCGTATCCTCGACGAGGAGCGGGGCGCCTCTTCGCTCTTCACTCGACGAGACGGACGCGACAACGGTTTCGCTCGTCGCTCCCTCAACGAGATGTAAGAGGAGGATCGAGCGTGAATACGGTGTAACGTTTGCTGCAAGAGGGAGAGAGACTTGGGGTGGGCGCATCGTATGTTTAAACGTTAAACAGGAAGCAATAGACGGCTCCTTGATACGCGTGATCACGGTCGGGATTTGTCAAGGCGATTCGATAGTCATAGCAATTATTGTATAACGATAGTAATACTATATGTCAGATCGATCACGCGATCGAGCAGCCAAGGCGATTAAGAGCGAACTGGGTACTTTGAACCGCTTGGTAATTTCAGTGCTAAAGGAAAAAAAAATGAAAAAACAACAAAGATCACTAATTATATCCATAAATATCCTATATACCTAAAACCAAAAAAAAAAAGATAACCAAAGCATTGTAACCTTCTAGAGGCAAAGAAGAAATAGAGAAATACCTAATCTTGTATGGTTTAGTTCGACCACTGATTTGTCCGTGTGTGTTCGTTATTGAAATATGTTTCTTTAATAAAAAAATGCTTAAAAATCTAAATGCAACTATTCATTGTTCATCTGTGCCATTATGATTGTCACAGAAGAATTACATTTAATGCGATCACTGAGAGTGACGCTCTTTTTGCATGTGTAGTGAAATTAGATCTTCGAACGGTGAAAAGAGCTTGTAATAATTAAGTACATTGAAGATAACTTAAATTGTGATGCGTACCCCTTAGCATGATATCGTCGGAAAGACCGATCCCTTGAAAGCGTAACGCGTGGTTATACCCGACGCTAAAGTTACATGAACGTCTCTGAGTGATTACTTCCGGGAGTAACTTTCCTTCATCAAAATTCTTGAAAAGGTTTCATCTCGTAGATGATATTTGAACTTCTCCGCCTACGACTCGATGTTACCACCAGAACAGCGAGACCGCGTGCTCGCGAAAAGCACGGAGTTTTGATTGCGTTTTTGGACTGCAGTTTCCAACTTCGAATTGGTCTACGCGAAATTCCACATTTGCATGACTAACTTCTAAGTTCCAGATATAAGTTCGCTACTTGAAGGATAATTTATATTTTCATTGCACGCGTACGGCAATCAGACTTCAGTTCAAATTGCTTATTACCATCGAATAATAATTTTAACGATTCATCTGGAAACTCATAGTAAAAGTTTAACGAGACTTCGCACTCGATCGAATCTTTCTTGGCCACTAATACGTACTGCTCGACAGTTACTCGCTCAAACGATGATCCCCGTCCATTGTCATTGCGATTTAAATTTTTTAGAACCGCGTAATATGCTCCCAGTCGTGGCGCGCGCGCGATGATGGAGCGCATCTCTTGCGGCGAGTCGAGTACGAGCTGCTTTTGTGCCAGGTTGGCTAATTAATTCCACGTTGTGCTAATTTGCGACGATAACGGTACGCGCGGCCAGTATCGCGTAATTAGCACCGGAAGACAAAGAAACAGACGGAGGGATGCCGGGGTAAGTGAAACACAGCGGGACGTTATAAAATCCGTATACTTGCGTACTTCCTACATTTACAGATATCTATGCGTCGATAAATACAGACAAGATACTGTTGTGATAAAAGGAAGACTATTTTCTACGGTCGGTTATTATTTTTTATTGTTGGTGGGTTCTACAACGTGGATGAGGATTTTCACCTGCGTATCCAGGTACGCTCTCGTACAACTCAACACGATAGATTCGTGGTATCGCGGTTATTTAGATAAATAAATGTGTTTCTTTCATCTATTACTCGAATAAATAGTCTTCACACTGTTGTATGTATTAAGTGCAACTCGAGCGGTCAGTCATAAATTTGCGAATAAATATATTATTCGGTAGGTTTGTTTATTAAAATATTAGTTTTTCTCTTCTCTCTTACACGACACTCTTTAGGAGGAAAATATGATAGAAATTGAAATCATAGTATTCTTAGAATTAATGAAATAGTTTCTATAATGTGGTATGTAAGGTATGTGAAGCTTTGGTTTAAATTTCAGTTAACTATGTATATATATAGGTTTTCACTACACATATTATAAAACAATAGCTGTAGTTTCACGTAGTGTATTCCGAATAATACAAACATTCACATATTTTATGCATATCGCGAGCGTATATCGTTACTCGTCTCTAAACCGTCAGATACGATTCGTGAGGATGATGTCGCACACTTGGAATAAATTAAGTAGATATGATATCGATGCGAGTCGCGTTTTTTTTAAATAAATCACAGTGATCCTGGTGTTGATCACAACCGAAGGGTATTCGTTTTAATGTTCGTTCCCGGATATTCACGTCCTCGATGTGTCTTTCTTCCAATTACCCGGAGCTGGCAACTTCCGATTGCTACGGTCCATGGTGGTTCTACTTTTGAAGCATTTTCGACACGTCAGTCGCCAGAACGCAAGCCTGAAGTCGGCTGAGTAGAAGGCGTAGATGAATGGATTTATAGCCGAGTTGATCCATCCTAAAATTTAAAAAATTAAATTAACTTAAAGCAAGATTAAGAGATATGATAACGAGAAGTAAGAATGGCAACAATAGAACATTCGCAGTTCAATAATAAAACGTTTACAGTAAGAATAGAATTAATTCTGGACTTTATTATTGAGCATTACTACTGATGCGTGAATATAATCGCTTGATAAATGACAGACATCTTTTTTTTATTGCATAAAAATATTTATACGTCTTCTAGTACACCAATATTTTTAGAAAATCTGTAAAAACATACTAAAAAAAAAAAATATATATTGTTTAACAAAGTATTTCGTAGGTACCAGTAGATTTCAGTAGTAATGGTCAACCATTTCGTCGACTTTCACTGAATCGTACCAGAATTAATCTTTCACTGCAAATAACTCAGCAAATAATCACATCGGGTCAAAAGATGTCTCAACATTACCTAATTCACTCGCTTATCGATGCTCAATCGTTAAAAACGCACATCCTCTTTCATACACGATATTATAATTATATAATCCAATTAGCTCGATAACCGTTCTCCCTTTAGTTCCAATCAATCATGCGATAACGCGATTATCGCGAGTCACGATAATTACGCGATTATTCCACATCGTTTGATCGGTTCGTTGACGAAAATCGATGAATTATAAAACGACAGTCCGTGACACGGGCCAACGCCAAGAGCAGCTTTGATTATCGCGGCGAAGCACCGACGACGCTTACCCAGCCAAGTTAACGCTGGCATCAGGATATCTGGCGGGTCCACAGGCACGAAAGGGGTGGCCAAGTAGAGGATGAAAAACGGTAACCAACACGCTACGAACCCGCCTACGACCACCGCCAAAGTGCCAGCGGTTTTTGTCTCCCTAGCCACTCTGTTGATGCTGCTCTGCTGATGGCTGCGGACGATCCCGGACTTTTTCCTCGAGCTTGGGGGCTCCGCGTCGTCCGAGGCCCTGTCGCAGGTCACAGTGCTGGTCACGCATTCTGTTCTTCGTACCCTGATGCTTTTTGCTCGTTCGATCTGCGGGCAATTCGTGTCGGATAGAATGGGAGTTCGTAAGCTGAGAAAAGAGCGAGCGATTCGTTGAACTGAGAACATGTCGTAGTTTGTTTTATTATTATTATTTTTTTTTTTTTTGATTGATGGCCATTTCTTGACCATTGTAATTTCTAATTTAATTAGTTGAAATATCGAATTTGAAATGATTTATAAATATTTATATACAGGTTTTATGAAAGTAAATAAGACGTAAGAGTTTTGATACTCCTCTCAGGGGTAATGTCGAGTACGTCTGTACTCCTCTGTATTCACGAGTTTCGCATTACCCAGTGGAAAATCTGTCGAACGCCGTCGCTCTAACAGGTTTGTAAGCATTAGTATCAATAGATTCAAATTGCGAATCGATATCTCATTTACACGCGCCCGTCGGTCTTCTCGAGAGAGCTGAACCGCCGCGTTTGCTCCGTTCCTCTAACCAGAGCGTTTTTCGACGTGCTCTAACACTTTTCGAGACCCAACATTCTATCTTAAATGGCACTAATTACATTCCTTCGGACAGAGAAATTACTTAAACCATTCTTCCTCTTAAAATTACATAATCGATACAGTTATCAATAAATTGAATAATAAAACAAACGTGACGACAGATCATAGAATAAGAAAGAAGACTAAGATCGTCAACTTCGAATCCAATCGAGAAACGTAAAGGAATCGCGGTTTGAAAGACGCGCTTACCAAGACGTTCCGACGCGGTTGAACGTTCTCGCTCTCGGTCGCTTCGAGGTTTCTGTGCCGACTGGCAATCACGCAGGATATCCTCCCGTAAACGTAAAGCATCACCAGCAGCGGCAGAAAGAAGGAGCCCATTGCTGAGAATATCACGTACGAGGAGTCCATGTTGTACGAGCATTTTTTACTGTCGCGATTCGTTGCACGTGGAAAGCATCCGAGGAGCGGCGGGCTGGTGATAGCGCCAGCCAATACCCATACAGCGACGATCATCAGGCCGGCCAATCTTTTGCTCCGCCGTCGACGGCTGTATATCAGTGGTTGAGTTACGGCTAGGTATCTTGAATGAAAATTAACATCATTTGCGAGGCACTAAGGAACATCGTTTCTTCGGCTCTCGACCGATCTGATATTTTTAAAGCAGCTAAACATACATTTGTAGGTATTTTGTTCAAAGCAAGGGGAATTAGTGGTTTGATGGTGACTAGGTTTATGATGCGAATGTGACCCATAAAGGGGCTGAAAAACTGAGTCTGAGTGAAACGGTCATAAACCTGGTCACCGCAGTGAAAGCAAGAAAATTCCTATCGCGAGGTGAAGACCCTGATGAGGAAGGGGAGGATATGAGATAAGAAAAGGAATGTAGACTGAAGGTAGAATCAAATTTGAACAGGGATTTGAAAAGTAAGAAGTCATGTAATGATTGAGGCTGAGACTGTGTCTTCTTTTAAACTGTTCAACCCAAATTATACATTTCTTCCAAATATTCTAACACTTGTCTCTTTTAGGAATCCACGCGACTGTCCATCGTGAGTAGCATCGATGCATATATTGGTTCATCAAACAATTAAGAAGAAACAAGAATCATAGTTTCGAGCAAGCAGGAATTTTAAAAATCGCTATAGATTTTATTCAATTCTTATGTAAAATTTCTTTCAATTGTTCTAATTTCTATTTCTCCCTTGTAGGTCTGCAGGAGTGGTCATCAGGAGTGGCATCGATGCACATGCCACTACGCCAAGAAACAAAAATCACAGCTCCAAGCAATCAACAATACTTAAATTTGCTAAACATTTTATTCGACTCTTATCTAAAATTCTTTTAAATTATTCTAATCTCTATTTCTCCCTTGTAGTTGTCCGCAGGAGTGGTCATCAGGAGTGGCATCGATGCATATGCCACTACGCCAAGAAACAAAAATCACAGCTCCAAGCAATCAGCAATTTTTAAATCTGCTAAACATACTATCTGACTCTTATCTAAGGTTTCTTTCAAATGGTCCAGTGGCCTGGGCTCTTATCTAAAATTTCTATTCCTACCCCATAGGTAGGTCATACGATTAGGTCATCAGTGGCATCGATGCGTACTCGCACGCTGATTCGTCGAAGAATTTCTAATTTGCATCGACGCGACTACGTCTAAACGGGTTAAGTATGGATCGATACGAAACGACGGCAACGTGATCGGCCAGTCAATTTGTACCGCGCGGTCGTGTTTCCGGGAAAGTCCTGTGGAAACTTTGAACGACTCCCGTTCGACGACGAACG
Source organism: Xylocopa sonorina (assembly GCF_050948175.1). Taxonomy (NCBI): domain Eukaryota; kingdom Metazoa; phylum Arthropoda; class Insecta; order Hymenoptera; family Apidae; genus Xylocopa; species Xylocopa sonorina. The sequence goes on along the minus strand of NC_135197.1, from coordinate 4,214,851 downwards.
TGGATCTCCGCGTCGCCGTTAAACCGGGTTAGTAGCCCACCCCTGAATATCGCCGACAGCCTCTGCCGTCGGTGACGGCCACTCTATTCGCGTGCGGTAAAAAAATGTTCGCGGCGGTAATCTCGTTTTCGCCGTTTTACGTGCGACGTGTCGCTGAACGCGTCGAGTTACTCACCTGTCTATGGATATGGCGCATAACGATAGAATGCTGGCAGTACAGAGAAGAACGTCGAGGGAGACCCACGAGTCGCAGAGTACCTCGCCCAACTCCCAGGTACCACCTGTGAGCTTCGTCAAATTCGTTTTATTAGACAGACTCGTTTGAAGTTTCGCGCCCCGCGCGTGGCTGCGGGAAAAAGGGTGGCGTTTTCAGAGCGTGCCATCGCGAAACAGGGTGAAGACTTTCGTTAGCGTTGCGTCCAAACGCGTGCACAGATATCGAAGCTTGGTCTCGTTTTTTAATTTCTAAATGGATGGAGGTGTTCCACGACTGATACAATTGAGCTTAACGGATTGAGGGTAGGTAGGTGAGGGAGTTAGACGGTTTTTAATTTTTCATTATTAAAGGTGTCGAATGTAGTGTTGAGGGGTGGAAAGAATTTCTGCTATTTATCGACGAGGAGGAATTTTTACTCTATATTGTCTCTATATATTTATTATAAAATCTTGCATATTTAATTGTTTGCAAGTGTCCACGCGTAGAGATTTAAGATAAACAGTAAACGATATAATAATATTTATTACTTTGATTCTTCGCGTTTCTTAATAAGTTATTTGACACGAAGAAGCCGTGGAACGTTCCTAATGCTTACATTTTAATTTTCAACGAGATGAACTATTATGCAATATTATGCTAATTCATTTTTTGCTAATTATCAAGTTTAATAACGAACCGTTTCAAGCAGTCTTGTACGAATTTCGTATTCATGGAACGTAATTTACTGCTCATCGAATTTGCTCATTAAGTAACAGAGATTAATGATTAAGCGATTATTAATTACACGGGAGGGAATTTACGATGCAAGAAGGCAGATTAGCGAGATTGTTTTCTGGGAAACACGGAACTGTCCTCTTCTCTTCTCCGATAGTCGACCACGAATTGATATTATTGAAGATTTTCCGACAGCTTATACGCAATTTATCGAGGCAATTTCTCTTTCGATAGATAACTGGAAGTGTACCCAAACATCAGTGCCCGTGAGAAAGATTAACGACCGGCTGTTAAACACTCGTTATCGCGTTCAATTTTTTTTTCTCATTCAACGTGCCTATCTGTTTTCTCCTTTTATCCCCGATATTCTTGCCAATACACTTTCATTATCTAGAAATCGATTTTACTTAAAATATTCTTTTCCTTTTTTTCATTCATTTGCGATCTTTTCATATTTACTTCGCTAATAAAAGACTGTATCGCGCTCGCGTTCGTCTATAGCACTCAGATTAATGCTTTATGTCACGCACCACTATTCAAATCGTAGTACTTTTCATCTTACTTATCCTTTGTAACGCGCAACGCAAAGAAAACGGGAGAAAAGGGAAATGTGGAGCATCGTGTCTACCTGTATTCCTTTTCTGTACGCGGGCTACGTATGTGCGAGTGCATTATGCGCGGATGGCTTGTCTTTTGCCGCGTTCAACCTACTCCGTGTTCTCTAATGCTTTATCCTATTATACGCGAGAATTTACGATGCCTCGAAACGGTGGGCTGACTTTAATTCCCTGACAACCTTTCAATCATCGTTTCGAGAGCTTTTGGCGACAAGAGTTATTGAAACGTGTAATGTTTTTGTGTGTTGCCAATTTGCATTTGAAAAGCTATGCGCGTCCATGTGTTTGAGAAATTAAATGAAGGTTGTATGTATTGAATTTTTTAATGACAATATGTGGCATCTGTAAAGAAGAGCTTTCATACCATGTCGATTCTGGCACTGTATCTGCAAAATAATTTCCCAAATGAATCTTGTAATCACAGAACTAAAGGAATCGACACAACTACCGCGTTCTTTTGTATTTGAATTCACTTGAAAGAAGCAGAGCCAGCTTTTGAAGATGAAGATGGTTTTTCTTTTACTTTGTTCGCGCATTCCACGTTCTGTTTACCTCGACTCACAAAAGCTCAGAAATGTGAAGCATGTTACAAGGAAAAGGATCGAGAGTTGGCACGGAACAGAATTTATCATAAAACGAAAATAATTATTCTATTAAAGTAAAATTTAGCGAATCTTTTTCACAGTTCTCTATAAATATCACAAACGTTACACTGATTATCTTTAATGACTGTATCGTGTTTAATCTACTTCGAAGTCGACAATGTTCAATTACTATTTAAGAACCTTCGTTCATTAATTTAATAATGAAAAATAATAAAGATTCTCTGTTATTTTTTTTTTAGTTCAATTCCGGATAATTGCGCAAGACTTTAATTCGTTTGACGAAGGGTAGGTTGCATATAAATTACTGTTAGCTCAGAAGGGTACTTTCGCGTTTGTCGGCGACGCTTGTTATTTCCAGTGCTATTTCTTATTACGACTGCTACGGTTTAGATTCAGAGAGCAACTTGTGACCAACTCACGCGTTCCTCCAAGGTGTCGTGTCACTTTGTTATTTGAGTTCGCTGAGTAACCGTGAAACCGGGAATTAAATTATTCCACGCTCTCTTCGAGACCAACATGCCTCGAATACTAACCACAGATTCGCCGTGGTGTACATTTCGATGCTGTAAATTAGATACGCCAGCATTTACACGGGTACATTATTTGTTCAGCAAAGTTCATACTGAGATCAATCATCGCATCACGAATATTATTTTTCATGGAATTAATTAACATTTATAAAAGTTACGTTTCTATCGTATCATTCTATTCTCTAATACTGTACGTCTTTTAACTTTAAATTATTGAATGAGAAATATAATTCGTACTATTCGAATTTATTGGTAGATGTCAATTGTACGAACAAGATTGAGGAGAAGAGGCCATTGAGAGAAATATTCCATTCTCTCATAATCCCTCGGATATTTTCTATTATCCCTTACTATCAAAGCACTCCAGCATGTAATCATCGTGAAGTAAGAAAAAGTAATCGTTCCTATTGAAAAGCGTCGGTATTAAGAATCGTCTCCGCAGGATTTGGTTGATCGGATATTTGATTGATTCACCGTATCGAGGAGCGTTCATTATGAACCAACTCAGCTTCAATCTATATGCAAAATTCTTCCTCGCTGCTCGAGGAGAACGAAGGATCAATGTTGGCATTTGTCGCGCAAACTTTAAAGCTGAATAGCCAATATGTCTAGAAATTAAATTGTACATTCGCATGTCGAATACGCGGACTGTAAACCTTTAGAATTATCGAAACAGCTGCTTAATCATTCGAAGACATGGTCCTGTTCGCTTAAAATTTCAAAATGTATTATGTAAATGTAACGTGTAACGTGTTCTGTGCGTCGAATTATTTTTCACGGTACCGCCTTATCACTGAGAAAGAGAGAGGAACTATAACGTGTGTGATCACGTACGAGGCATTGACCATATATAACTGCAATTTTTTCGACTTTTATAGCTAATATCTTCCCCTAATGTTCCCGCTGGCACGATCTCGTGAAATCTTAAATTGTCGATTTATGTAACGATAAAAGGATCCCTGCACGCGAACAGCTTGAACTTTTCTGTGGGAACAGTCGCGAAATGTTGGACGTCCGACGTTCATTGCCCTATCGTTGACTCGTACTACTTAATCTCGCGAGTTCTTCGATTTCTGTCACTGTGCTTTAGACAAATTTATTTCTCCATCGATACTAATCAACTGTAGACTTCACTGATTAATATTACTTCACGCAAATTTATATTTGTATTGTTTATTATAAATATATTTTTTAATTTATGTTTACGCAAAGTTTTTCCATTTCTCTGGGCACACTTGTAATTATCATTTATTTCGTTATTTCTACATATTTTGAAATACTCTTGTATACCTGCAATAATACTGCTGGTGGCATCACGGCCAGGCCAACTAACAAATCCGCTGCGGCCAAACTGGACACGAAACAATTAGTAACGGATCGTAGACGTCTAGTTGTTATCACAGCGGCAATTACTAGAGTGTTGCCCACCTGCAATGCAATAGAAAACGGACACTTTATTGGGTGGGATCTACTAAAGAATGTTTGATTAACATTTGGCTAGCACTTAATTGCCCCATAAGTGCGCAATGGACATGCAAGCGCTACAACTTTGCACGATTTCGCTAAATTGTTAAAAATTATTCCAACAAAAATGTTCCACGCAAAACTTTCGAGTATCTCAGCGACCCTAGGAACCCTTCTGGAATTTAAAATACCAACAGAAAGAAGGCATGGAAGGTTAAATTCCGGGTAAATCACATTCTTTCCAGAATCTTAGTCTCTCCTATTAACCTTAACAATCTGAAGCATTATAAAACTGTGAAACTCCTTTAAAATCTGTGCAACCAAGAAAAAACTTGTTAAATAATATTCACTCGCGTTTCGTGCAATATTTTTTACTCATCAGAGAAGAAATCGACACGACAGTTAATCACCAGTAACTCAACACAGCTAAGAAGTACATAAGCCTCCAAATTTACACTTCTGGCATTAATAAATCAGAAAAGAAATTATTTCAATCGACTAAGACATCAGAGAGAAAGAAGCAACACTCGAAACTCTTCTGGCCGCAGGGAAGATTACTCTGAACTATTCCCACCGACAACACAGATCGCAGAACCAATCCATCTGATCAACCCCGTCGTCTATCACTGAACGGCCTCGAGCGATGCTTCCTTCGTCGAAACCAGCCCTGCTGATTGTTGCTTACGATAGTGACGATGATCAACGTGGTGAACAGCCCCGCCAAAACGAGATCGGTCCAATTGGGCAGGTAGTATTCCGTCTGCGTATCTCGACCGTCCGTCGACACCGTGCGGTTCCATTGATAAACGTCCCCATAGTAATTGCCCGTTTGATTCGCCATGGCGCTTTACCGCCGGTCCATTGACGATGCGTTCTGCTTAGCAATTGGCGCATTTCCGTGCATCATACGGCCACCTGCAAGACAACATTTCCGGGTTGATAAGAAGACCATCAAAACGGAGACCACGAGTAGAGGCACGATACTTTCTTCACGAAAGAATACCAAAAACCGCTTCCGTCAGATTTCATCGACGAAACGATTCGTCCTTTGTCGAGATTGCGGTTGGGGATGAAAAGAACAGTACACGTTCGACGGAAACGTCTGAGAAGCTGCACTTAGACGTTTTACCGATCCTTTTGTATCGAGGGTGAGATTGTATCGATGGACATCGCGATAGGAAGAAATGCGTGTGATTAATCTTCTACGTTTTATTTATTTATTTTTTTCTTCTTTTTGCTTTAGAAGTGAAATAGTTTTACGTTGGTCTTCTGCCATTTCATGGTACCTTTCTCGACTGAGCTATTCTATAGATAGACGAACGAATTGACATTTTAACTGTGAAAGTACAGCGATTTGACTTCTGTCGGTCCCAATGCGGCTGGATAATGCCTCATGTATTCAAAGAACGAAATCTATAAATCGATATCAATTAACCAGCTCGCTACAAAAGCGTTCAACAAGTGGATCTCCATTGTTCGAAAAACTAATGATTACTCTGGTGCCATTCGCAGTTGTCACGGTACGAACGCTGTATGTATTTCAAAGACGAGAAGCATTCAGTTTCGACCGTCGAGCAACCGCGTAACGTGCACATCGGTTAAATCGCACGTACTTTACGCCTTCGTCTAGCCGCGTTACACGAACGCGAGATTCGTCTCTCTGTATCTTCATTCATATTCATGCAGCGTGGCGAGCGTAGACGGGCGAACGAATTTTAGCGACAACAAATTTGAGTCTATAAGCCCTTGACTCTGATCTGCGAGTCAATATCCGGATGTCATACGCGAAATTAATACGATGGATCGGTGGAATAAAATTAAATTAAGCCAACAGGATGTCATTTTATCCTTTTCACTGGCGAACATAGTGCTCTTGAACCAGGCTAACTTATTTGAACAGTTTCTATTTAGTCGTCCAGGTAGAATCGAATGATTTAAAGGAACAGATATGAAGCAATTCGTTAGAAATAAGAGTAGCATGTTATACACAAGTTAAACGACTCTCGAGATAAAGCTTTGGATAGCGTTTCGAGTAATTCGCTCGAAGGAATCATCTCGCGCTCGTGTTGCACGTTTCAATCCCACTGGCACGGAATTAATCGCGAGAGCGGTACGTTCATATTAATTCCTCAGCGTGTTCGATGATTTATTCGAATTTTAATTACGTTCTACGATGCTGTACCCTCGTATGATATTTATGCAGCCAGCCTTACTTGTAACCAAGTATTCGAGTTATTAAAGGCTAGATTTGTGTTCAATTGGAGTATCGTTGATTCGTTATCGGATTTTGAGTCACTCGCGCGTAATGTGATCGGCGTTAAATTATTTTATCGGAAGGGAGGCGATCGAATGATTTTCATCCGCCAGTTCGAGAACGTTACTTCCTTGCGAAACGGTAGAAATTAATGCGTTAATTATACGAAAATCCATTCACGTTTTCCACACGTGGAAGTTTTTATATTTCACGAAGGATTCAAATCAACCGGGATCTAATGGAATTGGCACGTTCGAAACGTGCGCGACATTAATTGTATTTTACATCAATTCACGTTCCATGAAAATATCGAACGTTTACGTTTGATATGTGGAATATAAATGGCTACGCGTATCTATGGGAATAAATTTCCCATCGTTACCGCCGAGGACGAAATAAAATTTCCATCGCGATTGTTATTGACGCGCGCATCGACTGTTAAACGCGATTCGTGACGTTTATGCAAATCTATCTTTTCTTAATGGTAACGCTGATTGTCGTCAATCAGTTATGTAAATAGAGGAAAGGGAACGGAGTAGAAATTAATTCGAAACATCCGTGCTCCTTCTTCTTAATGTATTCTTATTTCGCTTAATTAAATCTCTGATGGGCATCGTTATTCCGATTTTCCAGCGGAGAAATACCATTTCGTTTATTCGTGATGGTTCATTGGAATCAGTTTATTTCAAACGTGCTCATGCGAATCCATTCGAATAATTCACTAAAAATGTAGAAACAAGTTTGACTTAGAGGCGTTACAAAAATTAATCTATCTTCGAAAAATGTGAAACATAATTACATTATTTCTTACATATTGGAATCTTAGGATCGTCTGTAGCAGAGATTCCCAAAACTTTTATCCTGTGACTATCCTATCGATCTTTTCTGTTGTGAGTAGACCTCCTCCTTTCTTAATTTTAATTTTTCAACTACATAAATTTTGTATGTGTTTGGTAGAATTTACTGTAGTGTGAAAAATTTAAAAATAGAAAGATATGTCGAGTTTATATATTGACACTTACTAATTAAAATGACGGAAAATGCAAATCTAGTAATATGTTCACATAAAGTACAATAAATAAACAACAAAATCCATGCTTTTAATGAGAGGAATGAGCTTGATGCTTTGATAACAAAATTTCAATATTTGGCTTCAATTTACTCGTGTTTAACCATAAATCTCTTCCACAAATACTAATGGCTTGTTTATTAACAATTTCTAATTTGGATTATTAATTAACAAAATAATAGGATTCAATAATTAGTATTCAAATTACATATGAAGATGTAAATAATATACGTAAATAAGCTCCACTTTCGTAGGCCATCGCTACATTTCAGACACCCCAAATTCTTTTTTTTCATTGACAATAGACCACTTGTAGGTCGATGTAAACCACTTTGGGATCGACTGGTCTATAACAACACTTTCAATCTCCTTCAAGATCGCGAAAATGCGATAGAAAATTATTACTGACCTGCTTGAAAGCATTTTCTGGAGTTTGATGAAAGAATTGCGCTAAATTCTCTGCCTGAGGCTATTAAAAGTCGCATCGCGGAGACAAAGTGGCAATTAACGCGACTGGAGAGCGTTACTTTGCTCGCGATTAATAACACCTGCGGAAAACATCGAGGTACCAAGAATGCAGCAAGATTTCCGCTCAGCGTGGATCTCGATGGTGTTGCGATAACTTCGGCAAAAAGTCACGCGAACTCGACAGGGTGAAATAGTTTTCGCGTGGTTTCCTTAGATTAGGGCAAAATTCGGCGACACTGAGTGGATCTCGCGGGTCGAACGGGTGGCGAATGTTGGTCGTGGCTTGCAATTAAAATTACCACCCCATGGGCGAGCATAGTTCCACGAAGTGGAGTATATTGGTAACTTCGACACTCTTAAGAACGAAACTTAGCTGATCTTATAAGCGAGACACGACTCGAGGTATGCAGACCAAATAATTGCACTACAAACTTTCCAACAGTGCGCCGTGAAAGCAATAAAGATACGGAAAAAAGATCATCACGAGTTTAATCGTGGGCGGTCATCAACGCTTGGCCACGAAAACACGAGTTAACTCGTGATCGGTCAGCAATGTGTTAACACTGTTAGCACACGAATGAACTTACTGATTCTTATTAGATCGTTCACCTCGCGATGTAAATCGAAGTAGGGGGTAGTTTTTCTGTGAGGATCAGTGCACGTGTGAAATGTGCAATCCTTTAGTTGGTTTCGAGATTGCTAATGAAAGAAGCGAATTTGTCGTTTGCCAAGTAGAGCTCCGTTTATCTGAGTTTGCACGAGAACAAACTGCTCGCGTAACTGCTTAAGTTCATGTAACAGCAGTTGAGTGATTCTATCCACTATGACTTCTCACGAAGTAACGATCCAGAGTAGATTAGGTAAGAGGAGTTTAGTTAACTGAACGTGTACTAAAATCTCGCTTCGTTGAATGGAATTCCACTTGTGTTATTTAATGAATTAATCGGTGATAAAGATATTTCAAGTTCACTGGTTTTTTGTACCGTAAATCCGGGTTTGCAGATGAAGTTGGTAAATCAATTTCCAGTAATTGCGAAGTACAGCGTGATCAGTGATCTGAAAACTTTCGAGTCGATTGCGTTTAGAGATAGACACGCGTTTAATGAATATATGAATATTTCCTTGTTATTTGTTCTTCAGCGTTCCATAGACAAACTATTTTCTACGCTCGAACGCTAATGCAGTCGAAGTAACGCGTTATTCTCTACGACAAGGGTTCTCAACCTTGTACCCACTGGCGCACATGTGCCATTTGTGCCATTTACATACGCGAAATGTTGAAATAATGAAAAAAATTAAATTTTTAAAGTAAAAAAAAAGAGAGAAGTTATGTTATTTTTTAAAATCTAGCTAATGAGAAATTCGCTAAACTGACTACATTGACTATGCTTATTATAATCAAGCCTCCATCGTCGTCTTTGATGCATTAGTAGAGTATGGTATTAATTCTCACCGCGTGCTGTTGCAATCCGATTGCGCCCTCCACTATTTTTTGCAATCTCGACTGCACTCGCGCCACAAAAAATTGAGAACCCCTGCTCTACGACATGGATACATTATCGTATGCAATGGAACTTGCACATTATTCGAGACCCACATATATCCTCGCGCCACGTTCAAGAAAGATACTCTTCGCGATGCGAAGTATCCGCAAATCATTTCGTAACTCATAGATCACGCATTTTTTTACGAGACAATGCTTACACCGACCAATCTCGTCGATGAAAATTATGCGTTTGATATTTTCAGCGCTGACGAAAATATTTTTTGGTATACGATCGATCGTGGAAAGCTTCTTTTCACTTTTTAAGAGTGTTTGATGCAATTTGGACTGGAGCAGACGGGTACACGAGGTGTTAAGCATCGTATCGAAATGTCTGTATGAGCTGGCCAATCGATAGGTGGCAATAAATAAATCTCAACGATACAGTGAATAAAGACAACGATTTCACTCGACGAGTGACCCATTTTCTAGAGTCTGAGGGCGTGAGCTGTCCGTGTGACGCGTTCAAGGGTTGAAGCGATCGTATACGTAATTTTCGTAGTGTAATAGTGTCTTTTACGTGGTCCAATTATTGCATCGATTGCCAACGGTTCCGCACTTCGCGCGAAGCCAGCTTATTGATTTTCGATAATACGTCTTACTCTTTGTCGAAGATATTAGCAGGACTTTGAGTTATATCTTTCCATTCTTACACGTGGACGCGAATAAAATGTGTCCTCGAACACTTCAGAGATGTTGATTCAATGCTGCCAATGAACAACGAACTTAAAATTGTTGCGCTAACGATGTATTTTAAATAAATTGCTAGTTAAATAAGGGAGCCAGTTAAGTAATTCGAACAAAAACCTATCCGTGTTCCGGTGCCATTTTATACCGGGAAACAGGGTTACGAAAAAGATAAATGGTATTTACATCCTTTCTCTTTTGCTCGTAACTTATCCTCCAGAATGCGTTTAAGTCGGGACGAAAACAACATAAATCTAACGCGGTAGATTTAGGTGCCGTTTGTTACGTGTTTCCGATGCATTAAGATCTGTATTTCTCATCAGCGTGAAACAATCTGGGTCACCACAAGTATCGGTATCGATAAAAATGTAAACGTAATCATCTACAACCGTTTCATTTAATAACTAATTGCATTTGACCTAATTTAAATTAAATTTACGGATTAAAATTGATAAAATGATTGAATTAGAAATGCATCGCAACAAGCTACGTATACGTGTCACGAGGCGTACCAAAATTAGGGGACTCGCAGTACTAATGTGTAATATCTAAGAGATAACTGCGAGGGATCTTCCTGCTGCTGATGGTGGGACTTTAAGCCTGCAACGGCATAAATTTCTGCTCGTAATAAAGCTGGAGACATCTGCGGAGAATAATTTGTAGCCTAGCGCGAGACCATCCTGCATTCATCTTCATTTTAACCCTTTTCCTATTTCGATGTGAATAATTTACATCGAAACGAAGGATAAAAGAATATCAGACACGAAAAAGAGAATTATTCTGAAGCTATTACTCAAAAGCGTTTTCCGCGTTGTTAATTTTATATGAAAGATCGTCTAGTTTAATTTCGAAACCATTTTATTTGTCGTTAATCATCGGAACCGGTCAATTCGAAGCTGATATTGTTTCGTCGATGGTTCGCGTTTCGCTGAAACACTTTCAGGATTTTATTTCCTCCTTCTTCAACAGCGACGATTGTGCTCGAATTTATTTAACAAGCAATTCAGATCGTTCCCCTTTTTAGACGGCCGCGCAGATATTCGGTCCCGTTCGCGTACACAAAACGGCGCTCACTTCAATGTAAATAACGTAGATTTGCGATGCGAAGCCGTGATTTGAATTCAACCACTCACGGTGTAGCCGCCGAGTGGTCTAGGAAACGGTGCTCTAACGAAACGGTTTAATTAATTTCACTCGACGACACGAATATGTGGAGAAAAATCAAGCCGATCCGGCTCGTGATCTCTGCTGAATAATGTAAAACAAACAACAAACAAGCGAAATACAGGCGAGATTATTATTAAAAATACATTACTGCGAGCAATAAAAATTCCAATCTACATAAAGGATTTGCTGTTAAAAAATAATCGCTACTAGCGTCACATGTACGTGACGCCTTGATGTTCTTTTCTAAACCCAACGCCAAAAATAAGTAACAGCTGTTCGTTACTAGCTTATGATAATTGTTAATACCAAATCGTGTCATAAAAAATGTTATAAAATAATAAAATAGATACAGGATGTAATTGGTCTACCAGTTTATGGCTTTTCTCTCGATACTCTGATAGTAAAAGGGTTAAAGTAAGTAAATATAAGACGGTAGAAATTAAGAGATGCATCATTTGCATCCACATTGGAACGTTCGTACAGAATATACGCGTGTGAAAAATAAAAGCGAGGGTTACACAATGTTACGCGAGAGGAGCAAATTATTGCCCGTCATATTTTCCCGTCAACTAAAACAAATCGAACGGAGCACTTACGTTCGGCCTTTACATCAACCAGAATGCCTCGAACGTGTCGTTTTCCAATCTTTACGAGCCTTTTCCCGTCCGGCGCGCCGCTGGAAAAGGACAGGGGACGCGGGACCGAAATGGCGGCGCGGTAAAAAGCGTGAACCACTGCGGCGTGAACGCGTTTCCGTGTCATTATGCAGCGAGCGGCGTTATCACGGCGAGTTTTACGCTCGCGATACCGCGTTCGACGAAATTTACCTAGCCTGGGTAGTGTGCGTCTTAAAGACGAAAACGCTTTCCTCGACGTCACTTAATTTCACGCGGCGGCATTACGAGAGACGATTCCGCGGGCCGCGTTATATCGCAATACAGCGTTACGAGCGTGTTCGACAATGGAGAAACCGAGAGGGAAGCGTCGAGGGGTAGCGTAATCCCTCGAAACAATTTATGGCCGCACTCGAGGCTGAAAGTTTCCAGCTATTGAAAGACTGGTTTATCAGCGAGGCTAACGTAATCTATTCGGTTCATGTATCCCCATTGTCTTTCAGAGAATTGCTGAAATCCTGGACAAATACGTAACCCTGAAACACCGCATTGGGTTATGTCAAATCAGTTTATTCGATAGATTTCTTATTTTTTTTTTTTTGTACATTGTATCCGAAGCATTGAGAATTCTGCGGTAATCTTATCTACATAATTACTCAGTCTATCGATTAGAAGTGTGGTATTTAAAAATTAGAGGTATAAGCGAATGGAGGCTTTAGATTAGATTAATGCGTGATAGAGTCGAATGTCTGGTTTAGTGTTAGTCTTAGAGGAGTAATGTGAGTAATGGGAGGAATGATAATTTAGTTATAAAAAAGAAACCGTGCAAAATGTAGGTGAAAGAAAAGAGGATTAGTACTTTTAGGGCCCATCTGTTCGCAGCTGCGACGATTGGGACGATGACTAAGTTTATGATGCGGACGTGACCTATAAAGGGACTGCAAAAACTGAATCCGAGTGAAGCAGTCACCATAAACCTGACCACTGTAGCGAAAACAGGGAAATTTCCGTCGCTGCGGTGAAAATACTGGGAAAGGAGAATAAGAGGCGACTATTTTCGAAAAGTACTCAATTGGCGGAGGAAAAAAACGCCTACAGACTTGAAAAAGAATATAAACTAAAGGCGCGAAAAGGTAAAATCAAATTAGAACAGAGATTTGAAAAGTAAGAAGTCGTGCAACGATCGAGAGGACATTAGAATAGAGCACCTTTTAATTAGCAACTATGCCTTCTTTAAAACTACCATTTTGGTCACCCTGTATGATACATTACTGAACTGAATTGAGAACACCCAACGAGGGCACCCTTTAGCGGGCGTTTCTTTATAATACAAGAGTTAATCGAGCAAATGAATGCTTTTTTGGATCTCAGTTCTCGCGTCCAGAATTTTGCATTTAAATCATTAAACGTGTAATTCTGCGTGATCTCAGAGATGATGACTTTCTGTTGACGATCACTTTTGCTGTAAAAGAGGAGGAAAGAGGGAGAGAGAGAGAGTCCTGACGCGGCGTTGCACCATTAAAGGGGAAACAGTCTCGAAAGAATACATGGCATGGTCGAATTCATCTCCGAGAAGTTTCCCTTTGACTTTATGGTTCCAAGTCAAGTGGTTGTTGAGAGTTTCTGGCTCGGAGCTATCGTAGGTTCGTTTCGGCGTTGTATCGTCGAGGCGAAGCCACAGAAACGGAAGGAATGAAAGAGAGGCGGATTTAACGGAGGTAACCAATTGTTAGGTCGCGATTTCATTCAAAGATTTTATTCAAAGTATCTGAAGTGTCTATACAGAGTGGACCACATCAAACTGGTTTTTTTTTCGATGAGTTCCCCCGCCGGAAATTGTTGAAAGCGTGCACGGATAAATTCTTTTTCAACGATTCACGCGAGGATTAAGCAGAGAAGCTTTTATCTCAAGAGTACGATGACTTTCGTCAGCAAACTCAGATAAGTCTTTTAAAATTGAATAACGTACGTCCAAATAATTTTTTCAAACACTTTTTTTTAAGAAAGAAATTTACGAATAGCTATTTAAGAAGCAGGTACATTTACTACAGTAACACGAAACTGTTTTCAGGCCTGGGAAATCTACATCGCCGCAAACGTCAGAAAATTCGTAGTCGCAAAAAAGGAGTAACACGCCACGAATCTTTTTCCAAGCCAGCTTCGTCCTGGCGACCTACAGAATCGGCCAGCGCGACGCGACCTTCGCTCTCTTTCTTTCTTTTTTATCCCACGATCGATCTTCGGACGTTAATTGTACAGCACGGCTATCTTGCAAAGTATCACTGTTCCTCTGTATCGATGAACGAGAGCCGATACATTCACGCCTACTTCAACCAAAAAATGTTTCTAAGGTAAAGTATCCTTTCCATCAAAGATTTAGAAAAATCTTCTTCTAAGTAATACAAATAATGTGTGCAGCATACGAAAATGCAAATTTTGTAACGAAGCAAGCCTTTCAGATTCCTTTACGTACATTTGCACGAGGCAAATCGATAGGACGTTAATTTTTCGCTGTCATTAATACCATAACGAAGAAGACAAACATCTGTCGTTGGTTCATCGCACAGAAAATCGACTGAATACATCCCTTGGGACTGTAAAGTCCACATACGCTCTCGTGCTTCGTTATCGTGTCGCTGAACGAATTAATATCGAACGATAAATTAATCATTGTTCCTTTGAAATTCATCAAACGAGGTTTTATAATCAAGATGTCTTCTCGTGTTTGCTTAACTAATTTTTCATTGGACACTCAATTGGAAAAATGATGATTTGCATTTAGAAACACTAATAAACGTCTACACAGATGATTGATATTTTAACGAGATGATTACGTTTATCCTAATAGCGTTTCGCAAGTAGCGATGGTTTACGACTATGCAGTTCTGCGAGTTAGTAGCTAGATAACGACGCAATCAATTATCTCGCGAATTCGAAACAAGCCCCATTCTAATTAGGAAGTTAACGTCCCTTTTCTGTGTTCGTGCGAAACTAGTGCACGATAATTAACTTGTCGATAGTAAAAGACGTGGCTAATTCATTCATTGATATTGAAAAGATTTATATTAATTTAATACCACGAATATTATTTAAAAGTTTAATATCTTTTTCAATATATCACACGAACAATTTCTACCTTAAAATTATGTAAAAATAAATCTGCATTTTATTCGCGGCGCCCCCATTACGCATAAAAGCTGACGGGGCGCGAAAAATGCAGAAGTTCATAACAACTACGACGGTTTCTATTCAAGGGTTAATGGTAAAGTTTTGTTCGAGCTGTAATCAAACCGCAACAAGTTCAAAATTCGCAAGTTACAAGAATTCCAGCTCGACTGTGTGAGTTAGAAGAATATTCTTTTCTTTCGCGGCTAATGTATCGCAACACAGAAATTCTATTCCCCCTCGCAGTTTTCTTCCAGGGGAACCTGGCACATAAGTGAAAGCTTCGCAGAAAAAAAAAAGAAATAAATACTTATCGAACGCGTTCTTATTTTACCAGTGTCAATTTTCGAAATATATTTTAACTAATTATTTAAATCGATAATAACATTAACTGTAAAACCAGACGTACGAAATTAATTTCGTGGCGCCATAATCCTTCTCGATTTAATCATTGAACGTAGCAACGAATCGGATAATACTTTCGAGATCGCGGATATTCACCGGAAGTTCGTTTTGAAATGTTTCAGCGCGAAGAAAAATATGTATTTTATGAAAATAGTTAATGGAATAGCTAAAATTCCAGTCGAACTGTTTGAGAACGGTTAATGGAACGTTAAATCTCACTGGGATGAAATAGTGCCGGAAATTTAAGGTTCCATTTACGAGCTGGGAAAAAGGACGCGAACTTTCCAGACTACCTAATATATGCGACACGTAGACGTATTGCGAGCCCTTAATTTAGAAATCAGCGAATCACGAACCCTACTCCTGGCCTAATTTTCGGCTTTCCCACGAGTTTATAATACATCGATCGCCATTAAGAGGGAACTCCGTTCGCTTCAGCTTCCAATTAGACTTCGCGATCTTTCCGCCTCTGGCTAATCGCTATTAATTACGACGCTTTTCATAAAGATAACACTTGCATCGTCCAACTAATCCGAGCGATAAACTTTCATAAATACAGCAACGTTCGTGAAAGGGCCCGGATTACACGTCTGCTTTACTTTGGTAATTACAATCCCTTTCATTAGAGTGTTTATTAGAGTGTTTCGAAAATATGTTTCACACGAACCGCTCACGAATTAATGGATTAAATCGTTTTCCTCAAAAGAAGCCACATTTATAAGAAACACCCTTGAAATTTATACCGCAGGAATTTCTTCATATTTTTCACAAAAATTCTGTACGAATAATTCTTCTCCCTCGGATTAGAAATCACCCAGATTTATGATATAATTTCCTACAAACATTTTCCAAATTTATACCACCGAATTTTCTCGTGTTTCCCACGAAAATCTCGTACGAATAATTCTTATCTCTACCTAGAAATTCCTCTTCTTTCGTTTCACAAAACCGCCACTTTGCTGGTGTTTTGCTTTGGTTCACCCACCCGTAGGTTAATTCTTAGCTGTTGCAGCGTCGAAACGATACGTAACAAGGGGTTGCAGAGAATCCCTCTCGAACGCGCGGAGAAAACAAGCAATCGATGGACAGTAGCCGTTCGAAAATGTATAATTGTCGTGTATAATTCGAACAAGACGATTTCTACCGATGATCTCCAAAGTCGTACGAGCGTAAACACGCGTTCGAACCAAAACAGGGGCGAGTAAGTAGTCGCTCGCGGGCGGTCTTGAGAAACGGTCGTGTTGTTCGGTGCTTTCGATCGACCACGAGCAGTGATAGAGATATTCCTGTCCGCGGTCGTAAATAATCACTGGCCTGTACCAGGGAATGGTTTACGACGTATAAAACACGGCTCGCGGAACTGCGCTGGATGAACGCGCTTCTGTGGCGTAAGACGAACGAGCGTGGGTGAAACTTTCGCCCTGCCTGGGGAAAAAGCCAGGGAAACACGGGAAAGGATACTCGTGTCGCGCAATCGAATAGATTGCAAGCCGATCATACGACGTAAGTTTGGAAATTCTTTTGACATTCTTCCCTGGCGAGTTAGCTTCATCAAATGTGACGAGAAGTTGCAAAAATTGTTGGAGAATTGCTTAACAATCGTGTTTACGGTTTTCGTGTGTTCATTTTCGTTGCGGATATTGCGTTCTGTTTGTTTTATAATTGTTTTATGTGTTCTGGAACTATCATCGGACCGTGAATAGTTTTGTACACAGAAAAATATCCTCTCGAATGCGTGAGCCGAGCTTTTAATCTTTCAAGTCCATTGTACGCTAGGAAATATTGATTTTTGCCTGGTGTGTTTCGCGTGCCTCTGTGGAGTCTGTGAAGTACACCAAAACACACAGCTGAAGAATGACCGGGACTGCGAAATATTGAAATGAACAACAATTAGTTTTACTTGTTTCATCTGAAAGTACTAACTTTATTTCACTGGCGTGAACCGTAGACTTTGAACATTTTGCATGGGAACGAACGCAAACGAGAAGTTACTTCCCCCGCGTAAACGGTTGTACAACTTCTCTGTTCGTTGGGAATTTGTTTGTCGAGCTCCTGCCAATCTGTGTCTTTGAGCGCCGTTGAGATTGCCATCTGAAAGTACACACCTTTGAGTGTTTTCATAAACCTTCCGTAGACTTTGTTAGTTAAGGATAAACTGGGGATGTAAAATGAGACCGTAAATTGATTCCTCCTGCGAGTGATCCGTCGCGTCTTAAACGCGTTCCTTTAACGGCATCGCGAATTCAGAACGCGATGGTACACGTAATCTGACTTAAAATGATAGAAACCGAACGAAACTGCGAACAATTTCCTTCGTGCGACCCGTTAGGAAATGGTAAACGTATCGAACGTTAAAATTGCCCACTCACTGAAGAAACTGCCGTAATTCTTAGGTCTCGAATTCAGCATTACATCGATTGAATCGCAGACTTCGAACGGCGCTGAATTCTCGAAGGAAATCGGTAAGCAGGAATTTACCGCCGCCATTATGAAAATTGTTACGTAAATTCGGGATAAGAAAAAGAACTTTGGACGTCGTCGATAGGCGCGTTCGATCAACCGTCGGTTTATTGGGTTTCCAGATTTTGCTTTCTACGTAAAATGAATTATTCAAGTTGTCGCGCGTAAAAGTTTTGACGATCAACGTGGCAACTCGGTATGGTTCTTTGCTGCGACTCAATTGTGAGGAAAGATTTATTTAAAATTAATCTCTACGGTCAATCATTTTTGGCTATAAATATAATTTACGAGTAATTGAAAGTGTCTCTAAGAAACGATATTAAAAATGTTTACATCCTCGTTAACTGTTCATATATCGATCTGCAAGAATGTCATGATTGCTGCACCCCACATTCAATCTTAAATAAATCAAATATCCATCGTTAATTCTTGAATTAACGTAAAATTAAATATTATCCAATTTTCGTTCCATGTTCTCGTCTTATCAGCGTGTTACGTGCTTCAGTCTTTACATTCAATTTTCTGGAAAACCTTCTGAAACGTTCATCTCGCAACGAAATACGTCAGCTCATAGGGGTGTATATATGCGCCTAGTTCATGGACGAAGTTATACCATTTCATTTTTACACGATGCTTCCTCTACAATGGTACTTTGGGTAGTAAAAATTAGCTGGATAGGATCCAGCGGCAGTTGTTTCCCCGTCGTAAGATATTATTCCTCCACTCTGCGTCACGATACATGTTTCTTATTCGCAACGAGTTATACGTACCTACTATGCTCCACATCATAGTTTCTGGAGCTACGTTAAATTGCTTCCGACAGAGAAACACGGATATATTAATATACCACCACATTTCGCAAGTTCTAAATGAAACTCTCGATCTCCCGCGTCTTTTTCCGTGAAACGTATCAACGAATCAGTGTCGCGGGAACCGATTTGTTCGACGCTCGCTGCTCCTCTCGTTGCCCATTGTCTAATAACGAATGACAATTCACTAAAGTTTCAACGGCAAGCGCTATTGACGTTCAAGTTGTTAGTCCAGTAACGAACAGAGTACAGTTAACGTTTAGCGCCAGAGTTGGGGTTAATTAGTCAGAGAAGCCGTGCAATCTGTTTCGAATGCGCGCGAATTTACATAAAGCAACAATTGTAGCTCGTCGTTCCTCGAAAGCGTCGAAAGCACTCGCGCCTTTTAAATAGATCTATAATTAATTGCGCGCTGAACACGTTGAACGATCGATGCCAATCGTTGCTGCGAAATTGATAAGCTCGCGGGACCAAGAGTCAGTTTGGCTCATAAAATAACGATCGTTCGTTCTTCTTTCGCACTTCGTATTTATTATACGAACGGAAAGCTGACAATGACGCGAGGCTAGTGGAAGTTCCGGAATATTTTCACAGTGGAATGTGTCGTTGTCTGGCGTAACCAGTCGCAACGATCGTCCCTCCATTTGTAACACGGTTGTACGTGGAGACGCGAATGCAATGTCTCATCCGGCGATACTTGCGCTACGCGCTGACTCGAGTCGTTCGTGGCGATTGTTAACAAGTTGACAGCCTTAGAAGCGTTAAATTTGCCAGAGGCGTTACAGAACGTAGTTGCTGCGTGCGCGCGTTTCGATTTCGAACGGCCGTTTCGAATCACAAGCCGGGAAACACTTGGGGGGTTTCTGCTCACTTTCTACGGCTCTCCAAGCCGCTTAGCCGGAAGTTCGTGCGGGGGCGGCGGTTGGTATCGACTCGTTCAACCATTTTGGATTTCGGAACCAGTGTAACGTTGTTCGACGAATTTTCACTCGCGATTTTCAGAGAATTCTGTGCAACGTAAGCGTGAGATTGTTTCGTGCGTTACTGGAAACAGAAGAGTGGTGAAGAGATCATTTTTTAGTGGTGATGGTAGCGGATGAATTGAAAAGTTAAATTTATTATCAAAGACAGCACACCGTTGATCTTTTTAAATTAAACTCGATTTTTAACCGAACTCTAAATTTTATGATAGATATCTGTTTTACATAATAAATGTGAAATGTTCGTCACGATTTTTTTCTAAGTTAAAACTAAATATAGATTTATTTTGCATCCATGTAAAGTAACGTGGGATTCTACTACAGTTACTTAAGGAATATGTATCTGCTTAAAATACAAGATGTCATTATTTTTCTCCAGTCCAAAGAAATCTGGGAACCCCTTCCTCGTTAAGAAAATTAAAGAAGTTGAGACTATTTTCTTTTCTTAATAACGAGGCCCCTATCTTATCTTCAAGAGTATTCTTCATTCTACTAATTGTCTTTAGAGTCACCAGGGATCACAGCCACGCATAATGCCTCTTAAGAAACGTTGAAAATCATTAGACCGTGCACAATGAAGTCAAGAAACCGCGGAGAGTCACTCCAAAAATTGTAAACGCGTCGATCGTGCGGAAAATCCTTGGAATATTTTAATTTTCAGAACTTTTTGCTATAATTTAAATATTTTATTGAAAAATATTAACAATCACTAAAATACAATCAAATTTGTTCGTCAAAGGTCCTTGATTTAAAAGTTCAAACGTAGAACTTATGCAAAATAGTGTCCGCACGAGTCTTCCTGATGTCCGTGCACAGTTAATTTATTCTTATAGCGATAAACCACGAAAGTGAAGCATTTTAAGCTTCCGACGACGTCGTTACGTGCCTCGATTAAGTCAAGGATGCAATAATCTTCTCCGGAAACAATTTGGTAGTAGTCGTGCCAAGGGTCGGCCATTTTGGAGGCCTCCGGCACGTGTGTATGCACGTTCGAGCATTCGATTTTCAGTGAACTCCAACCGTAGCAAATTCTAATACGATCTCCCGGCTTCGTTTGAATATTGTCCCCATCTATAAAGAATATTTGATAGCCTAGAAGGAAATAAACTCACCGGGTGCTAAATTCGGTCGAAGAACTCCCCGCAAAGGTAACGCGGATATTTTTATCGCTGAAATCGAATTTCCCTCGCGCTCGACTCCCTCGATCGAATTGTTCCGTCAATTTCAACTCCGATCCATAAATGCAATTTTCTGGGGTGAAAATATTTTACGCGTAAATGAAAACCATTCGACTTCGAAACGCCAGCTAACGTTTAATTAGCCGGGAAGAGAAACGAAACGCTGTCCCTCTCGATTCGCTTTGTGATTCACGCGGAACAATAAAAGAAATCACTCCCTTTCAGTCGCAAACAAAAGAGGCGCTGTACATTGTCGCGAAAAAGTAATGCGAGGCGGGAAACTCGCTTCTTCGAAAACGGGTCTTTGTCCCGGGTTGATACGTCGCGGAGATATCGCTGTTTAAAGCTAAGCGTAATTTCCAACAGTTTGCCCCTCCTTTTCTTCTCGTTGACATCGCGCAGCTCCCTAAACTCTCAGATACATCGATGCTACGTGCGCCACGTGCGTATTTTCCAGGACGAACGTGGACATATGGGTCGCCATTCTCTTGGGCATTTCAGGACCATCCGCCATACGACGCATCCGGAATCATCGCGCTTTCAAGTGGCACATCTCGAGGATCGGTCGGGCCATCTTCGAACGAAAGATATTCTCCCCTTTGCTCTCTTCCTTTGATTTTCCCGGAGCATCCTTTGCCCTATTTCACCAGTGAAATCCACTTTTGACGTATCGCGATTCTCCTTGCGGATAAACCCGAGAGTTCGTACGCTTTCAAACAAGTTTACGTAGCATTCGGGACGAGAAAGACGCGACTCGATGCGTGTTTAAAGTCCTGATTGTGTTACTCGTTTCGTACGGAACGCTGCCCTCCGCCTGTCGTACACGATTGTACACGCGTTCGCTTCTAAAAAGATTTCATTGCTCGCGTTCTCTACAACCCGCCGCAATGATTTCAGTGGATCTTTCAATTTTTGTTACGCTTAAATTCATTTGGTAAATCTGGCGAAAATTCTGTCTCGAACGAAGTTCACTCTGATACGTACGTCGCATGTAGGAGACAGTGGCTGGCAAGACTAAAGAAAGCGTGGATTTGACATCGAAATATTTCAGAAATATCTCGAAGAATGTACTTGACATTTCGAGCGTTCTATTCGCGCGTGTGAAGACCGTTAAAATAGAGGATTATTTAAACATTCGTGCGCCGCGAAGGAAATCGGTTCTCCGCGATCGATGCGCCGCTAAATCGGGTTCATTTGTGACATTGTATTCGGCGGTTGCTCGAAAATAGGATGACTCAATTATCAACTTTTTGTTCAACCCAGTACGTTTTCTTGACGCGGCACCTTTCACATCGCACCATTCATTTCCAGAGAAAATATTCTTCTTCGTGATCGAATTGATTCTTCTGCGATAACGAGAACGTTTCCAGTTTATTTCTGTGTGAAATAGAAAACGCGACATTGGGATCATGCATAAAGATTTTTTTTGCGCACACATGGTGGGTTTTAATAAAAATCGAGCAACGCATCTGTGTATTATTAAAACGTAGATTTGCTGGCTTTTCTTTCTCCAAAATGTAACTGGTGTGAGAGTATATTAAATATGAGACCATATTTTTCGGCAAAGTAGACACGTTTGATCATAATTCACGGTTTTCTTAGCTTTTTCGCTCACCTGCAGGCAGGATGCCAGTTAAAATGCCAGAAAAATGGAGTTACTCGCGTATGCATGGAGGAATTAAACAACTGAACATCTGTCATCCAACGGGAACGTAGTTCCTTTACTGCGTACGATTTTGAATCGTAGAATGATATCATCCTCCTACTTTATGGCGTCGTAACTGTTCGTTCCCTTATTTCTTCCTAATTTGAATTTAATTATCCATCTCTGTGCATCGCGTCTTAATCGAGACTAATTTTGATTAAGATCCTTATGATATTAATTTCTGCAAAATGATTATTGCTGAAAACATGAAAGTTTTATATTTCTCATTAAATTATCTTATTTTCGTCCACGCAAAAGTAATACATAGCAAATAAATTAGATACACGTTACAAAAATATTGTAAAGTTGCATTTTATTTAAGGAGTACCACAGAAAAATAAATAAATGGATATATTTAAAAGTAACAACTATGGAGATAGAACGTCCTATAAATTTACGTTACAAATCGCAATTTTGAAAGCTTCAAGTGCAAAAGAAGCTTTAAACGGAAATTCTTTTACTAGAATTCGACTCCACCACTTAAATCGTTCATTATCGTGACAAAAAATGGCCACACGGGGCATCTATCCACGTAATATACCAACTTCTAATCAGTCGAAAGGCTAAGGTTCAATTAAATCAGAGCTGGAAACGTTATCTGACTTCGTGCAAGTGTAATCCGATTTTCTATTTTCATCGCGGACCTCGGGATTACTTATGCAAGCTCTGGACCGATGTTGCTACGATGAAATCGATCGCGTACGACTGAGAACAATAGGGACCGGGTTACAATACTGGTATTCCAAGAACATAGGTATTTTTTACCTAAGAACCTACGAACTCTTCTGAAAATATCAATTTCCCAACGAGAAACGGCTAAAGGTACATCTTTAATCCCGAATGCATCTTATTCACGATGTACAGTTTACCGCGCAGACGGAGGGTTGATCGAAACGATATTATTACCCAGGGGAGCATCGCGAGCACGCAACATTATGCTGACGAAGGGAAAGTTAGAGGATCGCAATTTTCATTCGCATTTATTAGACCGAGCGATATGAAAATGCAAATGGACACGCGAGAACGTCCCTCACAGCTGATTCCCCAAGGATTCCCTTGGAATTTACCTTTCCGCGGGACATTTATAGGATGCAATTTCCGGCAAAGCCTGCAATTTTTCCGCGACTCAGACTGTGCCCCCGTTGCCGGTAGCTTAATACGCGTGGAAGATTATTACCAAATGAATTTAGCATTCCTCGTTAAACGGTTTAGCCCGGTCGACACCCGGCACCGGGTCTGAAGGGTGGCGGATATCACCCTCGCTCGTTATTAGTTTTCGAACGTTCGATCTGGCCTATATAACGGAAGGATAGGGACGTCGGTTCAGAAAGTACCGAGCAGGTTAATAAATCGAACATTTAACGATCGCTGGTATTTTAAGGGCCGTGAAATTCTATCTACGTGGGAGTCCAAGATGGTCCTGGCGATCCTGCCTGTCGGTGGACGATGGCGGCGGGACCTGTCTTTATTCTTGAAATGCGATTTCTTCCCTCGAATTCTTTCCTCCTGTCCTCGCGTTTCCTCGTTCGTCTCGTCTTCTTTAATTAAATCGCTCACAGTGACGCGATGGGTTAAAAACGCGCATTGGTCCCCGATGGAACGAAACAGCGAAAGAGGTATAAATCACAGGAGGCAGGGGAAACGAATGAACTCGATCCTGGAAATTGATAAATACGCGTTCGTACACGTCGCTGGCTGTTACACTGGATAATCGAACCGGTCGCTGTGTAACAGCCACGCTCGCATATTGGAACCAGAGGGCTGTTTTCGTGCAAATCGCGTCGTTCGTGCGCGGATTTTGTTCATTTTTCAGAGAATTTTTCAGAGAACTGCGAACAATTCGTGAATATTTCTTAGTAATTTTATTTATGCATAAATACGTCTTATGTTTGGGGATTCTAGAACCATTGATAGAGATATCGAGGTATTTGTAATATAGTTTCAAGGGTGACGCGCGATAAACTGCGAACCCAAGCGTACACGACACAGCCGCGAACACTTTTTACCCAGTAGATATCTCGTGTTACGTTTTTTCGTTTTTATGTCGAAAATAACACCGGCTTCTTTTTTACAACAACCTCCACAGGTTTTCCTACCCCTACACTCGACTTCACGCGTCCATATTTTATCGTGATCGTACAGCAGCTGCGCGAAATGTTCGATGCAGCTAAACAATTTGATCTACATTTTTCTGCACCCATACATTCTCACGTCGTCGCGTGTTCACTTTTTTTAGATAGAATTTAATAATTCCTCGAAAGAAATACGTACCGTATACCGAAAAAAAGCGTCGATGAATACTGCGAAATAAAACAGCGAGATCGAGCGAACCCATACGTAGTCGAGAAGTCGTTCGACAGTCGTACCGCACCGGGTGTGTCATAAATCGCAAATGCAACGAACGAGATGGCGAACGATAAGAAATTCGCCAGCACCGCGTGCACTAGACGCCAGTTTCGAAATTGTCCTCGATGCATAGTTAAACACTTGAAGGGATAACCCGCCCCCGGTGGATTCTCGTTCCGACGAAACGAGGAGCTGTCGCTTCTCGACGTGTCATGCACACTCCCCACATACGGGGGGGACAAAAGGACGAAAAAAGCGGGAACGATGCACGGGGTTCGCCGCAGATTCCCCGATCTCATCCGCGCGACGCCCACGGTGGCTGGTGAAACAACGGAATCGATAAACGATGCATAAAATTCGACAGAAACGACGAGGCGAACGCGGAGATACCGAATACGGTCGCGCTCTGCGATCCTCCCCCGCACGAGGGATCTGAAATCGCAAATCCTCCAGTTCTGGAGCAGCGGCAGGGAGATCGAGGATCATCGATCGCGGCGATGGACGAGAACGGAGCAACCCTATGTGTTGGGCTAAATAGATTTATTTGAAATCTATTTGAAGCGAAACGGATAGCGTGTGCACGTACACGAGCGCTCTGCTGTCTAATAGTTCGGATACATTCGTCGAAGGGAAATATTTTTCAATTTTTACTATCGCTGGAACGGAAATTCTTCGTTTTATGAATATAAAAATGTTGAAGTAACGTTCGTAATAATTGAAATATCTTCTTTTTGGGAAACAGATGCTGACCAAGAACGATAAAGTAATCGTGTTTCAGATGCTTTCGTGCCTTCTGTTTGGATACAATTGATCGTTACGTACTATATTCAAATTTGCGTTTAATAACATATTTTCTCATACATTCTCTCCAACAATTTCGATATACCGCTAGATAACTCGCGGATTAAATATACTGTGGAACGTCGACGTTTCGTTCTCAAGGGACGGTACCAAGATTGTAAACTAAGCTCGCACACTTTCGCGGCCATCAGCCATAAATCTACGACGCCCCCGACTGGGGATGATTGAAATATTGCTGCGAAAATATCGGCTTCAGGGGGAAGTTAAAGCCGTCAAACGCGCGAACGCGGTAAATTTCATCCCTCTGCGCTGCGAGGTTGTTCTGCACGAGCAACAGTACTGTCCGGATGGCAGCGTTTCATTAGAATATCGTTGAACCGGGCACGAGCGTTAGTTATTGCACCCCAAAGGACCCAACAATCTCGGAATGGGTAACATTAACCGGACAGGACAAGGGACTGGGAATGTTCCACGGCAGGAGACGGTTACATAATTCAATGAACCGTGATTAGATGTAAAATTTCTCGCTTGCAAACCCTATTTAATTAACCTATATAATCATTCAATTTATATATTAAGTCTGATTAAATATTAATATTTTCTTTATTTATAAGTCTTCTGAAATTTTTCTTCTTCTTTTTCTCTATGAGGGTGGAATCATAAAATAGTAAAACAGATCTGGAATTTGGACCAGGATACTGAGAGAAACGTATGGAGAGCTTATAGGAAATTTTATTCGAAGATAAACTCCAGGTGAACAGGGATGTGCTTATAAGTTCGAATGGTATTCTAGTTAAGTGACCTCTCTTTCGTTTTTGGGGAGAAATATTGACGGGAACACCTTAGGACGGAAGTAACTTACTGGGCACTTCCCTAATTGCAATCGCTAAAACTTAATTCCCTGAAGATAAGGGAAGATAAGCAAATGTTACAGCCCTTATCGAAGTGTCTTCGAACAATATCGATTCTTGATAAAATAGTCGACATTCTAAGAATATCCACTCTAAACTTAGCGTTCTCCATTATTGTTCTGTTTGAGAAACATTACAAAAATACTAGCAATTTGTACATAAAATACTATAAAAAACTTTGAGGCTTAATCCATTTAATTGTCAATACTATGAAAGTTTAAAGATAAATAAAAAGATATCTCTTATGGGATTAGCAATATTTACCACTAATTGAATACTTTCTCTGTTAACACATACCCTGATAAAAGTATAGCTTCGTAAACTAACAATAAGAGACTGTACTTTTATCAGCATTTTCTGTTTCCCGATATCAGCGGATGAAAAGATTCGATAATCTTTTCTCCGTACGACAAATCGATAAATCTGGAGGGAAATCTTATCGCGTTCATCCAGTCTTATTGTTATTAAACGTATCGTAGGTAATACTGTATACTCGTTACGCAGCTGACTAATCCTGAACACGTTAAACATCCGATTCCCAGTCGTGGTATGGCATTAGACGTAGCCTTTGTTGGCTGCTATCTGTACTTGTAGCGAAACTTCCGACAACCAACTTTGTCGTTGCGTCGTATCGAAGTAGGTATCATTATTGAACCCTGCCGCTAATAACCTCCAACTTCTGACCACGAAACTGCAATTCATACTTTCCGCGACTACCGTGTGCGAATTAACACTTTCTGCATTCGAGGAAGAGCGAATATTTTAGCGCATAGATATCCTTACGCGTCTTAATTTTCCAAATATTGCACCCTATTTGAAACACAAACATCGCATAGATCCAAAAAGCTATCGATGTTCACATTTAAATCATTTTAGTAGAGATGTTTCTGAATGTCTGTTTTTATTAAAGAAGATAATGATTTTATACGCTTCGCTAACACAAATACGAGATACGATGGTCCAATAAGAAAGGATGACAGCAAATCGAGACACTTGGAATTCAATGGCTCCGCGACGCATACGTATTAGTGAGGCGAGTAGATCCATAATCATTGCTCGCGTTTGAATAACGTCCAATAGCATGGGACAATGAATATATTACCACGTGTGTGATATTAGTTAATCAATTGTAACTCGTAGTAGTATAGAATTGTAATCGGCGAATGCACGTATTTTTTCATTACTGGGACGCCAAACGCAGAAGGGTACAATTTCGTTCTTTGTTAACGAAATCCAATTGGTTTGCCGATCGCGTATTTAATTACGACGAGGTATAATTAAAATCGAACGTTTCATTGTTCCAAATTGTACGGAGATGACGAATAATTCTAACGATTGGGGATGCGATAGTTTAAATGAAAGACGAGACGCTAATCGCTATCGATTTCGTTCATCGAGTTGCATCCAGCGGTAAAAAACAGAAGAAGACTGATCTGGAAAATTGGTTATAATGCGATTAACGCGGTGTACGTCGCCAGGAATTAGGTTAAAATGTAAATCACCCATCCGTTGCATTGCTATTCGATGTTTTATCCCGACGGTGTGCAACGTTCCGCCGGCGAATTGAATCTAGAATTAAACTGATGCGTATATTACTTCGTATGTTAATTATACATGCAGCTGTAAGCCGAAAATGTAGATTGGAACTCCGCGCACACCGCGATCGCAAATAATTATTTATTGCCACGTTGAAGCATTAATCGTTCGTCTAAAATCTACGTGCGGGAATGTGTTGAAACATCCATTTTTAAATGTCTTGCGAACGTCTACTATTGAATCTCATCGTAGAACTCTATCAAAACACATCTATCGAACTGCTTATCGATTAATATCAATCTCTAGTTGCACTAAATTAAATGGCTAAGCTCTGAACCATTAATTAGGTAATTAAGTGATTGAACTGAGTCCATTCGGAATATTAAATGGAAAATACTTTTTCGAGTAGGAACAAGATAGCGTTCGAACGTTATAGTTATCAATTTGATTACAGATTAATGTTAATATAAATTAGTACAACTTTAGAATAACGTAAAAATTTTTCATCTCCATTAGATTTCAGGAAGGAGCCTCGGACAATTTTTACCGCTGACAATGGAAGTAATTGTTTCGCAAGGAAATGGAACCTTTTGTATTCTACTTTATACTGCGGTCCGATACACATTTCCCATCCGGCAGGAAGCATAAAAGGATAAATAGAAATATAACTAGTACTACAAATTGCTCGGGGGGCTCCGGATAAAAATGTCCACCGTGTGCTATAAAACGAGAAGTATTGGCACATATTCCGATCCGTTACTCCGGGTTCCTCCTTTTATAACACGGATAACACGAGAATCCGACGTGACCGATAGGGAACCCTTTTAAATAGAAAGTAAATCGATTACTTCCTCGAACAATATTTTTCTGTATCACGAATAAATTTGCACGAAGATGCTCGACGTATCTTTCTGCATCCTCAACCATTTGGGACGACGTTAATTATCTGTTGGCGCAATATCTGGGCACGTGCGTTTAGTACATTGAATTTGGCAGGGATTCGAGAGGAGATGTGGATTTCGCGTATGAAAAAACCACAAGTCTACCTCGTGAGAAAGATTTTGCAATTATTGAATTGAATCTCGACGCGAAAGAAATAGATCGTATGTTAACATTTTGATGAGGCGCCCAGGTCACGCGCCAGCTTCGATTTCCCTGCTAGGAATTTGATAAAAATTCAAACCGTCGCGCGCGCAAAGTAAAATTACCATATTCTGAAAATTATATACCGCGTGAAAAAAAAAAAGAGAACGAACGATACGGTTCGCCGATGCATTTTTATGCGAGGGTAAATAAAAGCGGACGATCGAGGCTTGTGATACGCAAACGTGACTACCGGCGATATCTTGGATTAGAAATCTGCGCGCACTTTTCGGTTCCCCCCGCGTGTGTATTTATGGACGATGGAACTTCCAATTCTGGTTGGGATTTACGGAACCGAAGTCACTTCCTGCTTCTTAATAGAAATCGATGCATCGTAAATCCGCGCGAGCACCGAAGTTAGTTCGAAATTTGAAGCTACGAGTTGATTTCGCAACCGAATTATGCTTCCGTAATGTATGTCGGTGGCGCAGCGTGTGATCGTAGTCATTACACGAAAGAATAATGTATCTCCATTTCAAGTAAAGCAGATATTCGAGCAATTGTCGATATTATACACTGCCAGACTATTGTTTCGTTCTTAGATTTTTAAAGCAATCGTTACAGAAACTTGCGAGAATGGACTAAAAAAATGTATAACTTTAAATGTAACTATTAAATACATTTACATGGATCGGTTAGAACGACACTGCACGTGGTTCCAAAGAAGCGTATCACACGAAAACAACAGCAATCGCGATGGTAAACTTTATCCAACAAGAATCAAGCGAAGGAAACGGAAAGCATCGATCTTGGTCCTGTGTAGTTGGCAAGGGAGCAGTAATCGCCAACGTAATTGGTCACACTGCATGAAGCTGCGTTTACATGCATCGTTGGCAAATGACGTCGCGCTAGACATCACGGATACGCGCGAAACACCAAGGAAATACCAGAGAAATTACAAGCCTCTGAATTGTCTGACGCTTCCACCCTCTGGTCCTCTTCCACTGTGTTATACTATTGTAAATGCAGCACTATATAACTCGACAATCTATTAAAACGAAATTTTAGCGACTCTTCGACTGTCTGAATTTAAAATGTCAGACTTTGATCAACTTAACTGCAGGGATGCATCGTTACAACGCGAAGAACTGTGGATGTTTGCTGTCCAATAGCGAAAATCTAATAGCGTACGGTGGACTTCTATTGTTCAAACGGTTATGCAAACTTGTGCTAACTAAACTGAGACAAACTATTGTAGAGTAAAACTTCAGTGCCCGTTCCTGGCCCCATGTTATCTGAATCTGGCCCGTGCGGCGCACGGCTAACGCGTACGAGTTTGTATCTCGATTGTCGTGCCGAACGTCGAAACTAAATTCACATCCTGTGTGAAAGTGAAAAATTACTATTGCTCGAAGCGCGAGTTTGAACGTTACGAATTATCATGTTCTGTGGGGACTATCGTATACAAATGATAAATAAAGTAGATATCTACGGTGAAAAAAAAAGAACAATACGTTTCCTCTCTACGATCGCTATGCATCAACTGCCATTATTCAACTGCGATCATGATGACGCGGTCACACCTCCATTAATTTACCAAAAACTCTTACAATATCAATCTGTCACGAAAGTAGAATATCGTCGTCCTGTATCACGAACGATCGAAACTCGTGCATTTTATATGAAAAGCTCACGACAAGCTTTGTGTTGTGTGATCAGCCCAACAAATGAGCGGTACGAGGACGTTCGATATGTACAGCACGTGTGTACAAGTGGAGAAAAAGCCAGGTATATGTACTGCTCTTATTATACGAACGAATGAACATTAATAGAAGAGAGAGATAAACCACTGATATTATCGGAAGGATCCAGTTATCCGAATCGAGATTGATTCATCAATACGTGAATGGGGTGTTCCACCCTGCGGCTCGCAATGGCGCACAAACGAGCAACAACGAAGCAAGAATAAGCCACGCTCCACAATTAGAAGCCTCGTTCTAATGGGAACGAAATTTATTTCACTCTGTCCTGGAACATCTTCTGCGAAACATTTGGTACGTACGCGTTAGGGAAGAATCTCGACGAGGAAACGAGGCTAGTCGCTGGCTCGCGAGGGGGAGCTAATGGCGGAGATGCATCTTCCGCTCTGCGGGGGATTACGCGTGAGCCAGGGAAATGTTGCGTTCCGGTCTGGTGGATGCGTGAAGAACAAATTGGAATTGTAAACAGTGGCTGGTCGTGATGCGGAGCAACTGGTTATTGTGATTCATGGAACGTCCAGCGTCAACTGCGCGGCGCAGGTGGATTTAATCTTCGTTTTAATGCGACCCGTGTCCTGCTACGTAAAAAGAGCGCATCCAGGAATTCAACTTCGTGCATCGCGCTCACTAACGATATTCCAGACAATTGCGGTTAGTGAATAGGACCTCCGCGATGAAAACTCTTTTCTGTTTTGACACACGGTGGTTACTGAAAAATTCAAGTGGTGGAGAGTGATATCATAACACGTATATCGAGGCAAATTGTATATTAATTCACAAGATCGGAGAAGTTGGTCGTGTTTAAGTCAAAACCACGCCAGGACAATTATTAACTCGAGCAATTTCATCTTGAATCGATCATAATATGATTAAAACTCGTGAGCGAATAAAGTAATTCTTTCAGTGGCATTTGCAAGCAATTATCAACAGTAAACAGAAACATTCGAATTGTGTGCCGTTGGAATTGTGCTGCATCTTTCAGGTAATCCGAAACAGCTGATTAAACCAGTCCCTTATCAACCAGTGGATGTTAAAGCAAACGCGAGTACATTGCGATAGAGCTTGCATAATTTCCGTTAATGCGCTGTTTGGTTTGGGCCACGCATTACCCCCAGACGTCTATGGCTGTGGTTACGAGTGGGAAAACGAGTTCCAGCGATTTCCCACTACGGAGTCAGCGTTTTCCAGCGACTCGAATTAATTTCTGAATTTTTAACCTCTCCTGGGGGCAAGGAAGTAGGTCTGATTGCTAACGGGGTAGTTGCAAACGCTGAACTTGTATTGTTGTATCGCTGTACGGGACGGTCGAAAGTTTTTAACGCGAGATTCAAAAGCTATCCTTCGTTCTTACGACGATAAGAGAGAATAACAGCGTGAATATTTTTAAATAAAATATATAGAATATTTTTGAGAAAAGCAGTACCAGTGACGGCAATTTGATATGTTCGTAATTAGTTATCATAAGTTTTCGTCGAGCTCTCGAGATCCATTGATGAGATTTTCCATGACCCAAAGTCGATGTAATTTAATTATATTTTGCAGAAGTTTTTCTAAGTTTGATTACAGCCATTGGATAAAATAGCATACAAAACTTGAAATTTGGAAAATATTAGTTCTGATATATATACCAATATTTTTGATCGCGTTGGCAAGTATTTAACGCGTTCAGTTTCTGTTTTCATCACGAAGTACAGCATATTTGTGAGCCCGTTTTTGGCACTTTGAAAATTATGCTGTTTGCACGTATCGACGCATTTCAATGCGTCGAAGGGGAACGATTAATTGTTCCGATCCTGTCGAAAGCTGTCGTTTAAATAATACAGCTACGTTTAATGGGGAACAATCGATGAGAACGTGATATCCGATGTTTTTTGCGTTATTTAAATTTTCATTCGCGCCGTGGCTAAGCATCTGTGATACAATTTCGAGCTTTCCATTATGTACGCTCTCATGAATTTTAATAAACACTATTTTTGGTTGGACGCGCGTCCAGATAGATTTGTGGCGGTTATTGGAAAATTTGAATGTGATCCTAGATAAAGAGGATCTCTATCAAAATTTCATTTATATCATCGTGGCGGACTTTCTCGCGGGCGAGTATTAAATTCTCCTGAAATAGTGAAATTTCAGTGTTGTTATAGTGGAAGTGAAATAAATCGATACAAAATTGGCGAAAATCGGGTCACGGATGAAACTATACCGTAGCAACTCTGCGTTTTGCATGCATGCATCCATTATTTGAAGGGCATAGATCAGTACGAGGAAAACGAAAGGATTCCCGCTGCGATTATCAGCTGATTTTTCGAGCATCAGTCGGCTATTAAAATCAGCATACTTCTGCTAAATATTTTTTGAAATGAACAATGGAAATTAATTAATCCAAAAGTAATGCCCAATTTAGTTTAGGTTGATTATTCGCTTTAAAATAAAATTAATAAAACTTGTGTTTATCAATAAACTCTAACGGGATCCGCTAATTCTATAAAAGCACGCGTGCCTTAATGTGACCGTATAAATTTGCATTTCTAAAAGCTGGGAAACGAGGTGTGCACTTGAGGAAAAAGTCATTTAAGAGTGATCCTTTCAAGCCAAAACGTACAAAAAAGTTCATTTTAGTAGTACACGAAACAATTATACTTGTCATTGTAGTTTCCAATGCGAATTTCAAGATTCAAGGCGAATATGAAATTTCATTCGAACAAACTATTATTCTCGAAGCTGATGAAGAAAAATACGGTGACGAGAAAAAGTAACGCGAAGAAACGAGCTGGAAGTTTTTCAAATTAGTGAGCGATAACGTGACTATTATTCCTTCAATTTTATCGAAGAAAACCAATGACGGAAAACGTGACATATTTTCCTGAAATAGAAAGAAAATACCAGTAACTACGGCTAACTAATGACAGAACAGATGACATGCTTCCTCGAGCGAAAAATTCTACGGTTAGCATACGACGGAAAAAGTGACGTACTTTCCTCAAGAAAGAAACCTAATAAGATGACACGTCCTCCTCAGAAAAAGCCAGCCATTCTTCTTCATTTTTTTGAATCACGTGAAAAATTTCTATATCCTAGTACTTTTATCTTTTCATTAATCAGCAGGACAAAATTCCTACGGTGTGCTATTTTCGAAATCGGCGAGGACTCTTTATCTATTACCTATGCGTAGTATTCGGTCGGTTTGGAATCGCATTCAGCTCGATTGCATTGTGAACTGACATCCACATGCTTGTGCGCTGATGGCTGCATTCAAGGGAGTTATGTGGATAACGCAATCATGATTTGAAGATGTATATAGACTGATTTTCGACCGCCGCGTGGGCATAACTGGCCCAGGGGTTACAGTCGAATTACGATCGTTCTCCCATCGACCGTTTTATTTAAAAATAAAAAAAAGTTCCGATTTTATTTACCCGTCGCTCTATCAAACTATAAAGCGTAAACCGTGTAAAACGGCTGTTCATCCCTCGAACACGTTTTATCCTGTCCTCATAAAAGTTAAATTGAATTCGCTGTTTGAGAAGCATGATTTTTGATCGACGCGTAAAATTAAAATATAAACTCCGTCGCGTCGTTTTTCTTCGCACGCGTTTTATAACCCCGCTTTTACGAAAGTTAAATCGCGTTCGAAATCGTTAACCGTTATCGCGCTGAATAAACGCGGAAAATTGTGGGAAGCATTTTAGGAGAAGTGATTGTGATGTAATTAAATACACAGACTGCGAGAAGTGGATAATATCGTTCTGGTTACCTCGTTGTATACTGTTGAACTTTAATTTAGTTTTTTATACACTACAAGCATAGGTAAACACGTTCTAAAAATTTTAAGCACCAGCTTCTTTAAGGATTCTACGAGCTCGCGGGTGTTCGCGAATCTCATCAGTTTTCAAGGAGAAACACGATGTTATGATGTAAATTAATTTCGTTCTGAGGTCAGTTCACGCACAAATTAACGTTTAAGTCTGACCAAAGCCCGTGTGAAGTTTCCAGTGGCTTTATTTTATCTTTCCCTTCCTGTTTCCCCTTCATCCCTTTTTATTTTCTTTTTATTCATTTCTAATATTATATTTTCCAGCTTACACTCTTTTAATTCACAGTGACTTTAATTACATAAA
Organism: Xylocopa sonorina; assembly: GCF_050948175.1. NCBI lineage: Eukaryota > Metazoa > Arthropoda > Insecta > Hymenoptera > Apidae > Xylocopa > Xylocopa sonorina. The sequence continues at coordinate 4,179,648 of NC_135197.1, read as the reverse complement.
TATAAGAAACACGAAAAAGATAGTTTAAACAGTGAAAATTAAGAGATACCGAATTTAAATGACTGCTGCTATAGTTTGTTCATAATTCATCGCTCTTTTTAACGTCTTGTTTTAACGTGCAACTGTAATAAATCATTTTAAATGTATAGAATGATAGTATAGGTATATGTTTATTTCCACAAAGGTGTGTAAAATACAAAATAATAGTGTACTGAAATTTATGAACACTTTACTCGGTTCTACAAAGAATGTTATTTAATATTCTGCTATTCTGCCATGACAAAACATTCGTAAAACTTTTTACGACCCTCTCCACATTTTTATGGCACAATATTGCAAATTTCTCGCATGGCTAAAACTTTATTGACAAACCACAACCATCGAAAAGTTACCAGCCGTAAAATTGACGAGTTTTTGCATTCCAGTAAACTACTCGAGAGAACACGAGGAAATAAGCACACCTGAATTTCAGACGAAATTTTGGACGAACTCCTGTATTTTTCATGGATTCGCACAAACCTGCTGCATAAAGAGCACAGAATTACAATCGTCATAGCGTCTACGCTCTGGTGAATTCATAGTCGATTAAAAGTTTCCCCTAATGAAACATTTAAAACCTTTTAACGGGATAAATAAATAAATCATTGGGACAGTACAACATGTCGATCTGAAATCCGTAATGCAACGAAAGAATCACGTTTGCAGCATAAAATCCGCTTGCTGTGGTAACCTTAACCGCTTCACGGGGCGATTATACATAATTTACGTGCGATAAATATTTTATAGTCGCGTGGTTACGCTCATTCTCCAAGTTCTCAATATATATACCCCCACGAGATACTCTCACGAGAAGATTCTTCTGTCTCTTCTAATTACCACTGCTCGCAGGACCGAAAAATGAAACCGAAAATCGAGTTTCACGCGTGTCCAACCCATCCAAAAATTAGTTTTTCGTGTCGTTGCCTTTCTCTCCCTTTTTTTTTTAAATTGGTTGCGCAACTTAACGCCCAGTGAACATTTGCATGTAACGTTTTCGCGTCTCGCTGGAATGGACTTGTAACTCCGTTAGCGATTTGATCTCGATGGACTGATAACCGAATACAAACCACGATTTGAACGATAACTTCGAAGCGTTCCATGGATTCGCGGACTGTAGACGAATTTTCAGATTCTAGAAACATGTTAAGAAGTCTGTCAAATGAACAATCTTTCGCAACGTTTAATATCGTAGTTAAGTCCTCCATCAATTGAAAGAAGTTCGCTGGAAAAGCATTCCTGGCTCGTAGCACGCTGTTAATACCGCACCCCTTATACCTCGCTTTACTATGCAGCATAAAACAGGAACTTACCATTCTGGATTATCACCCTCTCGTCCTAAAGTGTCTTCTGCTCTGCAAGCATTACCCCAAATCCGAAGAGAAATGCAAACCGTTCCCTGAAAGCTTCTCCTCAAGACGGTGCATCTGTACACGTAAACATTCGTCAAATTGTACTTGCAGTTAAGTGCGTTTAATCAAGTGTCGATCGCGAACAGACTCTACGTGGCTCCTTCTAAAAGTTCTAATTAATACCACCGTTAAAACGAATCGCTCGAACGGTGAGATTACGATAAAGGTTACGTTCAACGACAACTACAATGGCCGTACGATGGATGCGCTAACAATGCGCCCTCGGGAAACGGTAATATTCCCAGATTAAAACGATAGCAACGAGGTTCCGCATACGAACTGATCAATTTCCATAAAGCGATTCTTCTCTCTCTCCAACTGAGGACACGACGTATGGCACACGCAAAGAGGTCAAGTGGAGACTCGAGCATACGGTAATATCGATACAGGCATTACTCAAAAGGATAAACCGTGCTCGTTACAACAAAAAGTAGAACTGCGCGATCGAAATGACACTCGAGAATGATTAGCGTTGTTTACCTTAAGTGAAAGACATTTTCCAATCGAATGATCAACATCGTCGCCGCTTTCACGATCTGCGTATGAAAGCTCTAAACTTACCCTGGAGAATGCAAGTATCGACGGAACGTCGATCCGTACACCAGCGTCATAACCAGAAGAGAACTGGAGAAAGTGCAGTATCAACACATGGTAGAGGCATTGTATGTAGGTCAGTGTATTCTAGTATACGAGCATGATAAATCAGCCATATGTGGCACAGTAACAAGAAATTGAACAACCACGTTCCATTTTGTGTAACAGAAAAAAATAGATTTAAAAAAAATGCAGTTCTTCTGTTACAACGTCCACGTGTCGATAAACTCATCAATTTCTTCAACACGAGAGATGGTAATTACGTTCAATAAAAAGTATCCATCTCTATGATGCTCTATGAAGGTTTTACACTTTTATGCATCGCCACTGCTCGACCATTATTTGCGATTTAAAAAACGCGCCACGTGAAATGACCGAAAGTTTGCAGATCTTGCCATAACCATGAGTTACGTACTCGATGAAGATCGCTGGAAGCTTAATGGACACGCGATGCTGCCACGAAACATAAATTAAGATCGTATTCTTTGCAGCAACTGTAGGTATGCTGAATTGAGGGTCGTAATTTCAAATAATCGAATTGGATTCGTCATCCTGCAGCAAACGAGATCGAAATAGGAAATATAATATTTGTAAGACCCAAGAACATACTTTCTATCGATCCCTAATTTATGCGACGCGTGCGTGCGTACAAGTTTCGATCCTGATTGCAAACAACGTTGGACGGCTGAACCGTTTTAAAACCGAGGAGTCGAGGAGTGAATTTAATTGGAAAACGCGTCGGGGGAATTTTCCACATCCGAGACCACGCGTTCCTGTTACATCGATTCGAGGCACGTTGCACCAGCGCGCAGCAAACGGAAAAGTTTCCGCGAGGCAGGGCTCGCACAGTCGAACGTGGAATTACACGTCAATAAACCGAGAGCATTCCCGACTAAACAGCGTCAATCGCTCGGATGGAAGAGAATCGCGGTTCAACCTTTAGTCGCCGTCGGACAACATGGAAATCGTTTTGCATCTTTCGTCTCGAGAACGGTGGGGTTGGAACGCAAAGGACGTCTAACCGGTGAGGATTCGCAACAGCCTCGGGGCTCCGCACACGTGGAACAGACGGTATCTACCGTGCGTGTACGAGCATTTACTTTAGAAATGCCTCCAGTGCATACTTGGGAACGTTTTGCTTCGGAACGACTTATTTTTACATTTTCAGTCACGTTTTTTCCGCATTTCAGGGGAATTCGTTCCGTTCGGAAATTCTTTCAGGAATATTTCGAAGTACGATGGTATCTCGGTGTACGAGCTTAATTCCTTCCTGATGTTTGAACTTATACCGAATAGGATGTATACCAAATCAACTTTTTGCCAAAGAATTTAGAAGATTAATTTGTTCTCGTGCAAAAAAAAACTTCTGTTAATAATATACCTACATTAATAACGTATTTAATACGTCAAATATAAATGTAACCTAATGATTGATTCTAAATTAACAAACCAAGTGGAATAAACTTCACTGTTTCCTGTTTTGCGGTTACATATTGTTATATATCCTTGTTTATACGATCAATCAGTTAATAATACATCAACTCCGAATGTAATTGATTATTAATCGAATTTCTTCTCTGGGATAATTATTTAAAAATAACGCAAATAGACGCGAAAAATTTATGTCGCACACTGGACAGAAGTCGTACCGAGTATTTGTCACGTCCAAAGAGGACCTATTGCGAATTGGACGTATTCCAAAGTACATGTATACCGAGGTACCACTGTATATTGCATCCCTTAACGTTACTTTTTTATGTAATGGGAGCCGCTGTCTCCTTCGTTAAATTAATAACGATAGAGATATGATGTAGACCGGACTGTATGTACATGTCGTACATCATTTGATTCCAACTTCATTCTGCAAATCTCCTTTTTGCTCTCGATTTTTTTTTTCTCTTGGCTATTGACGCTCCAAAGGACGTCAATTGGCCCTTTTGCCAACCTATCTTTATACTTGCAATGGTGTTATCTGAATAAAGCAGAAGGATTAGATTTTCGTTCGATAGAAAGTTGACAATTATACTAGCTAATTGCACCAAGACGAAGTCTCGAGTTGTCGTGTGTAAACGTCGAACTCAGTTAACTTTATGTTAGGATTGAGTAACAGAGTATCTTATTTGAGACATTCGAAATAATTTCTATATCGACGTCGGATTTAACGATTGTTTTTCCACAAATTTTCAAGTGGAATTCCGAGGGTGCACGGGACGGGAAAATAGCAGCCATGGCTCGCATTACTGCGGAAATCCGTGGCCTCGGGAATACGCGACTTTAAAGGACAGGCGCGGTTCGAACAAGCGGGCGCACCGTGAACGCTCGAATCATCCGCGAATATCTGTCGGCCATGAGATTTACCGTTCGAGGCTGTCTCGTTTTTCGCGTCGCAGGGCTGCCTGAAATTGCACGGAGGCGTGTTGGAAACAATGCCAGGAAAATTCGCCGCGTTATCCGGATTCCTGGTTAACGGGCGAGTCATACTTTCGCGTTTGAATAATCAATCAAATCGAGAATGAGTAATCAGCCGCATAATGGTAAGAACGGCGTCGCGTGATTGAAAGAGTTCGTATTTGAGCAGGGAGCACACGCCTATCCCTAGTTATGTCGGATCGATGGAGATTGGTCTATTGATTGGTGCCATTCGTGGTAATGATTCGTAATATCACAACGCAGTCGTGAATTTAAATGAAACGAAATATTCCTTGCCTTGATACGAGCAATTTTAATCCTACACTACTTTGGGAATGTAACGTGGTGAATTAAATAATAGATCGTGGTTTAACAATAACGAAATAATTTATTTTAATTGCAAGATATAACAGGAAGAACAACTAGCTGTTATAATCGTGGACGTGTGTAATTCTGGTGCGCTAAATGTAAAAGCTATCTGAAAACACAGAGAGGAATTTTCTCTTTCCCTTCCGTTCTTAACGTCATCCCCTAAATTCGACGAGAAAAGAGGAAAATTCCTAGGAAACGTCTTTCTTAATCTTCGAGGATAAAGAGAAAATTGGCAGCACGAAACGTTTGTTTATTGTCTCCAGTCTCATCGCTTCGAGGGTTAATTGCATACTTCCGCTCTGCGCCAGAGGGTGTAACGCGACTACAGTCGTCGCCATACTACTTGTACTATCTTTAATAAATTACAGCGTTTTGGCCTCGATGCATATGCTATCTTGGCGTTATTTATTAGAAGTTGTTGCCAATTTGTAAATACTCCTTAGTATTTAGTTTAGTTCGAAGCAGCAATAACTTTTTGACACCATGTTACTTGTAGTTTTTCCGGTTGTTAGAGCTTTAACTTCCTCCCTTTGTCGAACTAGCTGATTTCTCAGTTTTTCGGAGCAAAGTGCAGAGTTGACTTGAAACTTCAAGCGTCAAGTGTACAATAAATAGTTACAAAGATTCGGGACATAGTCCTGTTCTTTCTATATAAGAAATGTGATTCTTCGTCTTGGAACGTTTAGTTCAGTCGACACATTGCTGTGCAAAATCAGCCATCTCGAACCATCGATTTTACAAGCTGATAGCTATGAATAAAACCTAACATATAGATTCGAAATTTGTAAGGAAAAATCTGTGCTTTTCGTTTCTTAAGAGTTTCTAAATTTTATTAACTTCTCGTGTAAACATTTACGAGCGCAATGAATTTACTTTTACGCTTTGCTCTTTATTTTCCATTCTCTCGATCGAAGTAATGAAAAATAAAGAGTAAAGCGTAAAAGTAAATTCATTGCACTCGTGCGTGTGTACGAACAACCCCACGGCGGTTTGATTCGTTTCACTTATGCGTGCAAGGCGAATCGGTTGCGTAATTAAGCTCGTAACCCACAGGAATCGTAGTTTTCGTGTAAAGCACTTGAGTTTCGACAAAAATTCCACTCGAACGAGGAGGGAGAAGTAATTTGGCGGTGAATCGGAAAAGCATTTGGCATGAAGAAGCGTAAATTGAGGACACATCATTAATTTCCCCCCGTATGCGGGCAATTTTCTGTGGCCTCTTTTTCTTATTACAGCAACTTTCCTGATAAACCTTAAATTATTACAAAAGATGATTGTCACACTCTATCGAGGCTATGTTTTACAAATTACCCGAGGAGAGTCGTGAAGCTTTTAAAAAAGGATCGCGCGACCGCATTATCACGTTATAAAATTCTATGAATGATGCAGAGGCCAGAGAATTAAAAGGAGTCCCTAAAAATATGAACGTTCCCATTCTCTCAATGGACGTTTGAAAAGTTTAGTGGGGTCAGCTTCGGCTATTTAAAGTATTTAACACTTTATCGATTAAACTTTGGTAACATACTTTGTCCGAAGTAAGCGGAATTTGCTAAGCGAGAATAATTTTCCTTCTGTTAAAATAGTAAACGGTCGAAACGAAGTTAATTGAACCAGTAATCGGCAGAATAAATGTTTAAAGAAATTCCACTTGGTGGAGCGAAACTTGAAAGGTTTCAGACACAAATGCTTTCAGAGCCGTTTTAATACCTTCCGTTCTTTATACAACTGTGCCATTGTCTTTTTTTCCCTCTCTCTCTCTCTCTCTCGTTCTCACGATACCTATTTTCCAGCCTATTAAAATTAAATCAATAACGCAAGGATTCACGTGAAATTCGACTTGATATGCACCCCAAAACATAAAGTTTTCTGGTAATACATGCATAATTAAATATTAATCGTTAATCATTTATTTGATTAAAGCATCGAGAGCAAAATTGTCGAATATCAATCGAAGTACTCGGCCATTAATCCGCAGAATACGATTTAATACCGACATCTCGTTGAATAAGTATAGAATCCATCACACATCTGCGCGTACAACCGTATCGCGATGAATTATCGTCATCGCGGCATCGACGCATTTAACCCCCCAACAGTAACCCTGGTCCCCGTCGACAAACGATCCGGGTGGAATCAGGACGTTAAAATTAGTTATTTCCTTGCCCCGGCTAAATTATACAACGATTTCTTCGTTCAGGCCTTAAATAGAATAATATCCGATGAAAGGATTCTATTTGTACTTTCCAAGTGGCTATGTTTCGCTCTGACGTCCCTGGTCCGTGATCAAGCATTCATGCGCTTTCAATTGAAACGATGCGACTATAAAATTGGCCGGGACCACTGTTGGTCGTAGCTCTGATCGCAGCAGAATTTGAAGCAGGAATACGTTCCCTTAAAATAGGGACAATTTCGAACTGTCGAATGAAATGTTTGCAGTTTTTCTTAAATTATCGATCGGTGCGATCATCGTTTTTGTCCCGATAATCGGTTTGTCGACGGTATCGTGTACCTACGCGGTTGTAAATCACGTTTCTAATGACGAGGCGCGTGCATCACCCTTTTAAAGCTTCCACGCGGCGTAACTAGGAACCGCGATTTATCACCATCGTCGCGATCGTTACGTTTTAAGTTCACGGACGCGCCAACGTGCCGCGATAACTCCCCTCGAATACTTGGGGAATTTATGCTTGGCAAAGCACCGCGCGGCTTGTGTGAAGGGTGGAATATTAATTCCAATCTGGAATGCAAAGTATTGCAATTCGTGTCGAATTGCGAATCAGGTCGCGGGTCGTTATTGTGCATTTATTCGCGATGTCTTCAAGATAAATCTCCGAAATCTGCTCTTTTCAACGCGCGATCGAATGAATTGTAAATATTGTAACACAATAGCAAATTTCAGGTAAAACATTTTAAACAATAGAGGGCTGTTGGCAACGAGATTGAAAAATGTGTCGAAGTGCAAAGTGTTAGAGATATACGCTCAACACTCTTGTAAATTTAAACACATATGTTATATAAAACTATGATAGCAAATGTATTCATTCCAAGTTCAATATTTCTTCACATCTAACACAATCATCCCTCTAAACAATTGCAAAGAGCGAGCGATAAATCGTTCCACGTTAAACAGGAATCCAGTCGATCGGCGAAGCAATCAGTTAAGAAGTCGCCGCGTCTCCAAGCTGCGATGGAACTCAGACCAAGAATTTCGATACGAACAGCAGGGAGCCTCGTTAATTACGGGCGATTAGTCGACGTTAATTGGATTGTCGTTTATTTACGGCTACCTGAACGCGGACGAGGAACGCGTCCAGGAATCGAACGTCGTCGTTTAGTGGAAAACCGTGGTGGAGGGACGCTGACCGCGCTGAGCGATATTAACGAGCCGTGTATTTCCACAAGACGCCAATGCACGATATGCAAACGTCACTGTTGCAACGAAACGAAGAGAAAATTTCAAAATCTAAACAGTTTGGTTAGCTTTTTGCATGTTGACCAAGCTGACACAGCTATGGAATAACCACGTACGCTACGGTTAGTTTTTAAGGTTGATACTGCGTTTAGTTTGGCAAACGCGTCGTCTTCGAATGGTTCTACTCCCCGATGACGAGGACTCTGTACAATTTTTAAAAAGCCTTTTTGCATGTTAGAATTCGAAAACTGAATGGGAACACGCGTAATTATTGGAGTGTATCTCGATCATGAATTATTAAGTTAATCGTTTGAACTCGACGCGTTCTTGGATATTAGCAATAAAAATTATTACTCACATCTGCCGGCAATAGAAAATTTCCATTTTAATAATAAACTTGAGGGAAGGCAATTTTCTGATAAAGTTGCGGTGGAATAAGTTTAATCTGTAATCGCTAATCAATTCCAATGTCCCCTCGAAGGGGACATCCGAGTGATACTAGACTTGCGATGCCTCCTCAGAGGGAGCATCCAAGTAATGTGCTAGACTTGCGATGTCCTCTCAGAGGGAACATCCGAGTGCAAAGAGTTGAACATTGTCAGAGTTGCTACTTTTTCTATAGCGAATGTAGATTTCAAGAGCACCGTGGTTTTTACGGCTAATACAACTGCAAGTGAAACGCTGTTTCGTTTTAAACAGCTCAATGAACGGTACTTACGTTTCTGCGTCTCTCTGCTAAGGGATGTACCATCTTTATCTCAGGAAGCGTGGAGTAGCACAAGAGAAAATCGTATTACGATTTACTCGACTCGGAAGAACGCTTAAATATTTTCTCAGATAACAGCGAAGGAAGTCACCGCCTTACGCGTGAAAATTCGTTGCAATGGAATAGCCATTTTTCTGAAAGCTGAACAGAATCGTTTCTTATTCATCCTGGGAACCATTATTCGTGATAACATTCGCGGAATACGCTTTAGAGATAACTGAAGGATGCATTCCTCTCGTGCAAACATCTTTGTCGGTCGTCTTTCAAAAATGCTTGTACGAAGCGTTTATATCGAATCATTCCAAAATTTGTTGCGAAACTGGACAACCTGTTCCTCCTTTTTACTTCCTCGATCTAACACACAGAGAAACTGCTTAACAATTTATTTAATTATGCAGAGGAAAGGCACCCGAAGTAATGAAGATATATAGTTGCGCGAAATAAAAACAGGGGCGCGTAATTTTATGCGAGGGCGGATTATGTTAAACTAATCCGTCGCCGTGTAATCAGAGGGCAGGGAGATAAAAGAACGGGGTAATTCGTCTGGTTCTAGTTAATGCCGTTCACTAATTTCACGCAACGAGTAGCACACACGCTTCGTACACGTCCTGTGTAATAAATTGAAGGCTTTCGGGGCAGTATGTCACAAATTAGAATGGACGTGAGAACCAACTAAAGAGACCTGGAGTCATCACTTAACTCCTCCTCTCGCTCCTTCAGGACTGTTGATATAGAGTAGCAATTCTTATATTAAAGATAAGGACAAAAGGGTAACTATAAACCTACACTGAAGATCGATGATATACAGTAACAATATGCGTTGCCATCAAACTAGAAAAATTTACAGAGGTGGAGTTAATCTAGCTTTTGAGCGACGCGTATAAATTTTAAAGAGATTTGAAGTATATTATCCTTTAATTTACCGTTTTGGATTTTGCAAATCCCCATCGAATTTGCCTACGAGAGAACAAAAACAAATCGTATATTAAAGTGACTGTAATGTATTTAAAAACAATTCATAATTCATAGGGGAGAATGCAAATACTGTGCATACTGCAAGTGAAACATAAATATGAAGCGAGTCATTTAATGGAAGACAGTGAAAATCTGAATTCAATCGTAAAACGTCTAAAACTTTCCTCTCTCTTCATTTCTCATGGAATATCCACGCGTTTCTGGATTCCTACATAAAATTTCTACATTTAACTAAAATATCAAAACCTCTGGAAGCTAAATAATCAGCGGAGCTTATATTTATTCATACCGCGCTGGCAGCTCTCCTGTAAAAGTACCTGGATCCGGGCATAAGGACACGGCATAAAAATCTAAATCGTATCGCGCTACATGTTGCATTCATTTTGCTTATGTATAAAACATTTTACGCGGATATGAAAAACGCCTCCCTTTTAATTGAAATTTATCAAACACGAAGTGAAATTAAACCGTGTACAAAAAAAGAAGGAAATATTTTGAAACGTAAATAACTTTATTGATTATTAAAATACTTATTAATTCGTTCGTTACCAGCTCTCACATATGTGTGACACATCGATTTGTCATCATATGTGACAGATATTTTTAGTTAATTTGTACAGACAAATTGAAACGCGTTGTATTTTCAATAGAATTAAGTTTTAAAAAAGTACTTGATTTGCAATAATATTAGATTATTTGGACAACCAATTGGACTGTGTTGACAAATGTTTTAAAATTTATCATACAAGATAATATATACATAATATATAAATATACTTAGCTTTGAAAAATTGTATTTATTTAGTTTTTGTATTCGAATCCTATACAGTTCCTTCTAGTGTAATATTAGATTATTATTTACTAAAAGGGCTGTGGTGGACATTTTTCCAATGAGACCTTGGTAACGAACGAGTAAACCAAAGTGGAAGCATTATACAAAATTGTTTTCAAGCACGATACATTCCAAACGAAATGTTTCCAGATGCGCACAATATGGACGCTACAAAATTGTACTCGCGATTAAGTAAACATCGAACGCGCGCGTATAAACAGAGAGTACATAAACTTTAATTACCAGAGACAATATAAAATGTCAGATGGCTATTTTCCATTAGCTCAGCGAAATAAAAGAACAGATTGCATTTGTTCGAGTGGATGGTTGGCCAGCTGCCGATACAATCTTCATTCGTAGAATATCGAGAGCGCAGGGCGGTCAAAGGAAAAGGAACGGCCCACGGTGGAGGTTTCAAAGAGACCGGTATATTCGGCTATTTTCCTTTTCCTTCGTCCATTCGAGTAGTTGGGAAGAAATGGACGAGGCACGGAAAGTGGTCAGCGAGTGTTCCATTCGCGTGGACGTTTCGCGAGGCTACCTGGCAACCGTTTCGCAGACGATATCGATGGGTTATTTCCTGGGAGCCTTTTGTGCCATTTTCTACCGGAGGTAACGCGGTTAACGGATCCGTATCTTCAACGTGGTACAATAAATACCGGCGTAATGCATTTCTGATAGCGACCAGCGAAGCGTCCCAAAGCGTCCTCTGATCAAACACCTTCGCTCTGGAACGCTTTGAATCGGTCGAGGTGTAATTACTGTCATCAAATTTGACAGGATCTGACGAACAATGCCAGCGATAATTAGAAAATTGTAGCAATTCCGCTTTTTATTACGTTTTATACGGATAATGCCACGTGTGACATATATATTTTGAAAAGAATTAATATTAATTCGTGGTGATAAAATTGACTTGGCAGATTTAAGCGAAGAACAGAAATACACAGTGGAATAAATTTACAAGAGAATAGCTAATTACACGGTGACTTGCAATTAGCATCATTCACTTCATGTCGTTCTCTGACATTCCTAACATCTTGTAATATATACAACACACGTTCATAAACTACAAAGTTCCATTGCGCGTCGTCTTAATTGATCAGGACAACTGCTGATTGCTCAGCCTTCGAATTTCACCCTCGCGTCCACGAATCTTGAATTCATACGACGTATACTACGAACGGAGTATAATATATCGCGGTAGTAAATATCCCACCCTTCCCCACTTGACATCGCCCATCGTGCCACGAAAGGGTGGCTGCCACTTCCACTTCAGGAATTTATGCTAATTTTTTTCGAAAATTTATTGCGGGTGACGTAATGAAATCGTACAGGTTGGCACAAGGGTGGTGTGTTCGAAGATGAATAATCTCGAAATAAAAAAAAAAGGGAAGGCAAAATAATTCTTTTCCACTGAAAGCTTGTAATCGAAAGAACGACGTTAAACGCAAGCATTGTATATCTTCGGAATTGTTTAACGAGTCTTTTGTACCATTTGCAGGGATGATTAAACGCTTGCCAATTCTTCCAGTTGAATTACGATCAATTACCTCCGACAACCACCCGCGAGCGGAAGTTTCAACGCGACGCGAGCGCAGTTTTTCCGATCTGGCCGCAAAATATTTACCCACCCCAAAACAGTGACGACTTCGGTTCCATATGGCCTGAGTGAGACATTACCGACAAAACCGGTGCATAGAAAATATATACGGTTTCTGCGGGAGCATTAGACCTGGTAAATTACCCGCAACGAGCAATAACTTCCGGCGACCACGCGTAACAGCCATAAAAACGACCGGGGGTGGAACGGTGGTTTCCGCCGCGAATGAGATTTGTGAAATAACACGCAGAGACCTTCGCTGTCGATCGTTCCCCTCTACGTGATCTAAAATATTGCTTTAACGAATTTTAAGTAATTGTTTTCAGTGATCATTAATAAAAGAACGTGCACGAGTTAAGAATTGTCATAGAATCGATGAACGATAGAAAGAGCAGATATTATGAAGAAGAATTTCGCGTCACATTAGTTGAAAATACTTTTGTAATTATAGTATTAGTGGAATTTAGCTTTTTAACCGTATTTAACAATTAAAAAACAATTTTTTTTCTATATTTGCACTTGAAGGGATATTATTATTTATTGTAACAAATTTTTTGTAATTACTCTACTCAAGAAAGAGTTAAATCTGTGAAAGTAATTTCTGCTGACAAAGGAAATACGAACACATGATTTAAGCGAATTTTACTACAGAACTTTTGGACCCTTTCATTTTAATGTAAATTTACTTCATTTTAAAGTCGTTAAAATTGAAATATTGACGGAAAAGTAATTACTGGCTATGATGCACTCGATAATCGTGCAGTGTAAATTGTGGAAAGGAACAGTAGCTCGCGTAAATTATCATTGCAATATTGTCCACGCTTGCGGGTATCGAAAATTACTATTCGCTACATTAAGTAGTATTAATAGCCCCTCATTTATCTCCACATTAACACGACCATCCCTGATAAATTAGACACGCACAAGTAACCAAATATATATGAACATTACAAAAAGTAAACTGTCTGAACATTTGAGAATTTGACGGGTAGTTGCTATTTTTTCGATTCGAACTATTCTTGCTGGAAAATTTCCTCGTAAAAAATATCCTAGTTTTCCTCGAAACTGCGCTCCGCTCGTTCCTCGTTTAGCATACCCTACAGGAGAATCTCATTCTTGTTTCTTGTTGCATCCCGCTTCCTGTCCCCTAGCAGTCACTCTAGTTTTTTACCTCATTTTTATTGCTAATTACAAACGAGCTGTTTCAGGATTTGGGTCATCCACTTAGCTTCTGCTTGTTAGGACAGAGACGAAGATGCACCATCAGATTCTCGCGGAATTCATCCATTTCCTTCCGCCCCCTCACATTCGTGCATTCCGTTGCGCTGTTTCTAATTACAATTATTCGATCAAAAATACAACTTATAGATTTTTTCAAAATTCTTTGAACGATTCTCCGAACGATTCGTTATTCATTTATTTTTAATTGATATAATATTCGATTGTGCGTTATTTTCAAAGCCATAAGACTTTTTAACGTGCTTCTCCAAATAGAAAAATAATAAATGGAAACTCAAAATCCAAAATTTCAAGCCCAAAAGATATACTTTACTCAGAGGAATATCTTTAATCGTGAAATCAGCGTGATCCAATTTCGACGCGTCGGTTCCATTGTTTTATTTCCAATCACACACGCCTCTCCATTCTTCTCGTTTGATCAAAATTATTCTGGATTCTTAGAAACAGTATATAATCCGTCGATGAAAGGATTTTCAGAGGGAGACTCACAATATACGAGCTCACGAAGAACAGACCGGTGGTATCGTAAGGGTTGAATTAGTCGCGTTTCGAGTGTGGTTCAGAGGGCACAGTGGCGCAGATGTCCGTTCCAGAGACGCGGACGCACCTTCCCGTGCTATCTGGGATTCCGTGGGCGAGCAATTCAACTTTACGACCACCTGGTGCGAATTTCGAAGATACGCGATATAACTGGACTATATACTTTTCGATAAAACGCAGGGGAGTCAAACAACTCTCTGAGCCTTTGTGTAACCTGTTATAAAGAGTGCTGTTGGACACGAAACATTTATCTGTTTCATCTCTCTATGACTGTATTTTGTTTACTTATGATAGGAAGATCGTAATTTGCCATAGTTTTTTATTTTAGATTTTAGGTGAATAAAATTGAGAAATAATGTAGTATGAATGATCTTTAAAATAGTACGATGATACGTGGAGGATAAATTTAGAGGACTTAAACGTGAAGTATAATTTAAAAGTGACAGGATGAAACGAAATGTTGGTAAATGTAGAAGTCCTTTGACTCTGTCTGTATATATGGATGTTACATTTGTGCCAATGCGACTCTTTGGTTAGTTTCCGCTGAAAATAATTCGTGCTGGATGTAATCTTGCATCTCGCAGAGAGAATCCTTTTTTAATCCGGATAAATTTAAAAAGTTAGATTATGTTTGCAGAAAGTTAAATAAAAATAGAGCCTGCTTAATTCTGCTTGTACACGAAAATATTATAATTAAAGCACTGGGACTGCTTGATTAGTTTGCAGGAAATACGTTGTCCCCAATTAGTTTGCGCTTTGTAAGAGAGAAGTCTTTTCGTTTTTTAATCTAAATAAATCTGTTGTTTATACATCGCAGTGTGACGTTTTTTAATTTCGAAATAATAACGAGGCAGAGGCTCGTTTAAACGAATAGAACGAATTTGTTTGCGACTCCGCTCCGGAATTTACTTTATTACTCGGTTACCGTGTGCCAGCAGCTAAATCATAAATGTAGATAAACCTAATGGCTGAGCGCGTGTCTCGTAAAATATATTTTTAATGATGCACGAGGATATTAACAGCGGTTTCATGGTCACCAGTTTTCCATAATAATTTCCTTCACTTTTTACCAACTAATCTTTTTGATCATATTAAAAAACTCTTTGACATCGTACCAACATAATTATACTCCCGTTTCTTTCGGCAAAGTCTCGCAATTTTTTATAAAAACTAACTTTCAACATGAAATTGAGATAGGAAACTGTGATTACAATAACAACTCTTCCATATTCATGAAAAATATTTAAGACGTTCCATTCGCAAAAGAGGGAACTTAATTGAGTCTCGAAGAAATTATTATTAGCATTTTCTTACGTCTCATGCTTCCATTAGTCACAAACAGCGTTAATATAATATTCACAACTTCCGAACTACGGTGCGTTGTACGTCGAAAGTTCGTTTATATTTAGAAAAGCTTCAAAATGTAGGCCACGACCTATCTAGTCTCTCTGTTTGGATATAATCGAAAGAACACGAAGTGCAAACGCGGTTCTCCCATTTTTTGCGCGATCTCGAATCGAATCTGCTATTGCCCCCTTCTCTTTTTCGGCGAGAAAAGAATATTTTTCGTACAGCTTTAAAACGTTTTATTCGGTATTCGCGGAGATACCGTGCTCCTTCGACGCGAACAGATATTTCCAATCAAAACCAGCACTTTTGGAGCAGATATAATTCTACCGTGGAAGTCGGATCGATTTTCTGTGTACGTTGCATTCACTTACCACTGGCGGAACAGACGTACGGCCAGTCGTAAACCCGATGTAAAACGTTAGTCAGTTCCAATATCCCAGTGCTACTTGAGACGAGGGAAACTTATTGCCATATGGGACACCAGTTTTAGGGTCAAGATCCCAAAAATATATCTCGATGCGGTGAGATTGATTATTTTCACAATCTCGAATAAAATTTATTTCATCTTCTGGCAGATAGCATGTTTGAATACTTGAGAGCGTATGTGTTTGTTTGATAATTGAATTTATGAGCCGCATTACATATCTTTTAGTTCAGTGATACCCAACATTTTTCTCTAGCACGGAATATCTACACGAGTTAATATGAAACGCGTAAGCTCGTCATCGGTTATTTTATTAGAAACGAGCAAGATTAATTTTTACTTTTACGTTGCAATATATGAAATAACCCAACATCGTGTTTATAAAAATTGTACGACTTTAATTCCTTTTATATTCGAACGTTTGAACACAGCTGTACGATTTCCAACTAAATCTATGAAACGCTTATGAAGTACTTAAGGAACACCAGTTGGGAACCACTGTTTCAGTGGCTATTGAAAATCTTGTAGAGACTCAGGAAAGTTTGAAGCTTCAGAAAATCAAGAACCAGTAGCAGCTAATAATTCACTGGCACGTAAAGTGAATACTTTAGTCATTACCGCTTGTTTCACGGATGTTCGTTTACTAATTTACATTACAAAATAACGCTATAATTATTCCACTGAAAAATAGCATTTATAATTAAACAAGAATCAATAGCAAGTATACAAGGATGAATAAAAAAAGTTCATAGTCCAGAGCTCTCCCACAGCTTGTCTGACCATGATCTCGCGCGGTTTAATCTACTTACACGGTCGTCGCGAAGCAACGAGACCGTTCAGCGATCCTTCATGCCTGGCCCGCGAACTTTTCAATTCACCCTCGTATAAATATTCACGAGCGATGGTGCGCCTAAATAAGTGCGGCGATAAATAACACTCGTGAAACAGAACGTTACCTTTCATCGCGAAAACCTCCACGCTGCCGTGCTCTTCCACGAGCTCGCAAAATTCTCAGCACACCGTTCGACTTTCATCTCCTTCCCTGGCACGTTCGCGTGCGTCGTTCGTCTCCATCGTTTCTTTTTTTTTTTTCACTGTACCGAATCGAAACGGCAGCTGTGAGAAAATCGCGCGCGTACGAGCATATTATTCGCGATTCGAACGCGAATTTAAGAGCGATCGTATTGCTGGCCGGTTAAACAGAGGCGAAAGAAGCTGGTCTCGTATCCTGACCGTAGTTACGAAGCGACTAGACGCGAAGGCTGCGCGAGAGCACGTAACGGACATTATCGCTTTGCCAAATCCTCGCTAGTCACGTATCCTCTACGAGGCGACAGATAATGCAGCGGACTAAGAATCCTAGCGGGAGTCCCGGTTTCAATGACGCCTCCAATCCGCGTTGGTAACGCTGCGCGGTGCTGCGAGCCGACGATCTACGATTCCGCGACTGAACGTTCATCTGCCACGCGATTTTTTCCCCAGACTGAAGTCGAGCTTTGTGGAAACAGATGCGCCGCTGCGTCGAGCGAATCCGTTGTTTATTTTTAGGAAGTCTGAATGTGAAATTGGCGAACGAATAGCTTCCTGTGATTACGCAAGCGTTGCATAGATCGAAGTTGAGACTGTGAGTATGAGTGAGTATGTGTGTGCGAAAGAGTACGTTCGAATGGCTATTGAGAGTTTGGCGAAACAGACGTACTCATTTTTTTGCATTGGTACTGGAGGAAGCGAGATCTCGTTGTGAAAACAGTAAGAATTTGTTTATTCTTTACATTGGCATGGACTATGTTCAAATTAATATATTTGTTCTCAGAATTACCGACATTTGCTGCGCTCTAATTTTAAATTGATTTATTATAGAAATTTTGAGATTTATTTGAAGTTAGTACGAGTTATACGCGCACTGATTTGTCTTAAATCTTCTGTTAAGAGTAATTCATTATTAGTTTTTCCTTAAGCTGTGACATATATATGTTTGTTAATAGGAGTATCTGAACACGTAACACGTGCTATCACCCGCGAAATGGTCGAAAGTCACGTATTTTCTGGAAAGAATAGATAATACGGTAGATAAACAGAGAATTACCGAGAATTTAATTCTGATAACTTTTACAGCGGTACTAAAATGCATTAGCAATGAGATTTTTAACGTATGATTCTACCACATCTAAAAATACCAGAGAAGCTAAATAAATTTATCTACGTTTCCCAGATTACATTTTTTAATTTCATATCTATTTCTTTCGAAAATAATTGCAGTCCTTCGGTGGAATATTTCACCCTTAACGCTATCCAGTTGCATCGTGGCATAATAATGCAGATTAAAGGTTAAACCAATCCCAGTTTCTGAATGAAGTAACTGGTATTGGTACCAGGGGTGTAATTCCCTAACATGTTTAATTCGGGGCATTATACATGTCCGAGAAAATTTATCAGCGAAACAAACTTATCCTCCAGATGAGAACTCCGATGTACATGTAGATTAAATTTGAAATTAAATGGAATTTCGAAACAACAATTTCGAACGTAACTACGGGAAATGCTAATCGCGGACAGAGCGGAGAAGACGATCGTTACATTCTTCGATTTTCTAAATACGAAACGTTTTATGCGATTCGCGCAAACGATCTCGAGAATTATCGTCGAGAAAGCAGCGCGGATGATACATCTTTTGAATTGACCTGTAAATACCTGACCTTCTCGGAAAGTTGCTTTCAATGTGCTAAGGCAGCTTTTCAAGACATCAAACTGACTCTTAACTTAGCACTCTCCCCCGCGTCTTACCAGTTCCAGCTAGATCGAAGCGTTCTTATGAATGTAGGATCCTTGGCATTCTACGGAACAATAGAAAAATGCTGATTGGAAGCTATAATTTGAGCATTCTGTATGCTTGTTACATTATTGAAACAGACGAAGCAATATTTAAATTGCATTCAGCTAATGATCTACAATGTTTAATCAAATTTCAATACAGGAGTTAACATATAAAGTAACATAAAAGATGCTGTATGAAACTTGATTATCTTCTTAGAAACAGAGATTCAAGTAAAAGTAAGATACGTATGTTTTAACATAAGTTCGCATTATTTAATTCTCTTCTTGATAACGCTACGTAAATTTGATAGCAGTTGATACGTTATTCGAAAGCCAGCTAGACTTAGTATCCCGATTAAAAGCAGCAAGTAGTATAGGTAAGCAACTGTACTGACATTAGTGCTCGTTTCGAGTTTAAGCAGCATTAAATAACAAGCAGTATTAAGTAACACGGTTTGAAGTTCTTTTAATTAGCGTGCAGTTTTCAATGAATTACTCTGCATCGTTCGTATAACACAGCCCCGTATAAGTAGTATAGGTAAGTGGCTGCGCAGACGTTAATACCCACTTCGACTTTACGCGGTATTAGCTAGAACATATGAAGATTAAAATACCTTGAATTAGCACGAAGCTCTCGAGAATTAATTAAATCACAACGTTGCATAAATGTTATACATTCACGTACAAATTTATACATAAAACAGTGTAATGAATACAAAATGTATAAGCTTGCTTAACCCATTGCAGCAAACAACGGCTATAACCGTCCAGTTTTTGGCCATACGCAGTGGAATTACGATTATGGTCACTTTCATTAAACTCTCAACTGTTGTAATCCTCTTTTGTTTATAGCAACAATTTTCTGGCCAACTCGTAAAGCAAATGCCGACTATAGCCTTCGCGATGGCCATAGCCATCGTTTGTTTTGATTGAAAAAAAGAAAAGTATGCAATGAGTTGATCCAATGAATTTGACAAACAAGCAGATGAAAATTTACAAAGAATGAGGACAAGATTTTGGTTTCGTAAGATCTCTGGTACAACGTGAGAGTATTTGCAAAACGTGAATAGGATTTTGTTGCGAATACGAAATGCGATTCGAGTCAAATTTCTTCTGATCCGCGATAATGTTATTGAAGTTACAGTATTTATGTATTATATGTAAAATGACTGATCTTTGTCAAGTAGTACAAATATACGTAGATACATGCATAGTGAACGATTCTGGTGGAAGTATCCAACAGCGTTATCTAAGCACACTGGTGTAGCTTTCGTATCGTGGTATGTTTCCAGAACGGAGCTTCTTATTTCAAACGTATACGATATCCTCTGTAGAACTGCATCCAGTGTACTACACTTCTAACATAAAATCGTTTGAAATATTATGCGTGCTGTTCCCATCTGTACGTGGAATTTTCAAAACTGAACGAGCGAGCAAAACGTAACGGAAAAATATAGAACGAAACGTGCTTATCGTTAGCTCCATCGATGTTCAACGTCATCCGAAACTTTCAGAACATTAAATGTAACTGGGAAAAAAGGAATGCCGCGAAATGAAAGGGCTAAAGCGGAAGTGGTCTTAGAGAATCGGGATATCGGAAAACCAGAAATATACATTATTGAAAAATGGTAATACGTGGGAATTGGAATGCTAGAAAATGAAAATGCTGGTGAACGCTGGCGCGATGAAAGGTATGAAAGTTTAAAAACATTGGGGACCAAGAAAATTGGAACCCCATGGAAAGATGGAGCATAGAATTGTTGAAATAATGAAAACTCGTAGACTACTGTTGCGCAAATATTCAATTAATATATCGGACCATAATTTGTTACTCTTCATACTTAAAGAAGTTACTACGAACCAACGATTTTTAGACGCAAGAGTATGGTTGCTGTTACTAAATTAATCATCAGTGAATAGTCGTACATTTAATAAAGTATGCAGCTGTTAAAGTAGTATTATCCTTTTCAAATCAGACACGAAAGAAGCAAGGTTTTACGAGGGATTTACACTGCTAAGGAAACCTCCGCGAACCACGTTCTGGCAATGCCGAAAAACCGTGCCGGTAGTATCCTCGTAAGCGATAAAAAGTAGAGTAGGATTTGCGCGTCAATCAAACAGGCTTCCGCCGCTATCGTGGCCAGCAATCGCGTAGAATTGTGAGCGTTTCGATCTAGCCAGGAAATCCAAAAGACGCGTTAAAATTTCCGATATCCACGGAACCACATTCCGAACGATATTTTCCCTTTTTTTACACGCGAAGAATTTATTTACACTGCGTGCATTTTACCGATAAAAATCGTGCTTGAAAAAATTGGAACAAATTATTCTTTCCCGACGTTTCAAGTACAAACGAAGAATTTACTCAGCCTTTACAGAAAAAATGTTTATCGCTATATAAACACAAATTTGTGCAGTCATAATTGGCATCGCAATGAGACGTCAAATGGCAATTTCAAGCAATACAACGAAAGTGGTATTGCAATATCGTTACATAAAACGATACCTTTCAATAAAACTGCAATGATATTCGAGACTTCCTCCGCGATGTGCAATAACGTCGCATATTTGATTACGCAGCACACGTTTGAAAGGAACTTAGGGGATCGCGTCGGAAGTTGTGTCTTCGAAACTTCCATGCGGAAATAGCCGCGGCGAGGGATTGGAAGGATCGAGAATTGGTAGAAACGGTAAGAAGTATGCCAATAGAAATATTTCTGACGTTTCATCGTTATCATTCCGTCGATTCCCGGATGGCCTTTGATTTCTCCTTGACCTGAACGGTCGAGTCGGTCAACGTCGCAAAAATTTCTACCCTTCGAATCCGCTACGGTTTCCTGCAAGCGCGTCGAACGAGCTGCGCGTATTTCGCGCTGTGTACCAATCCTCAACTTGCCGACCTCACGTCTCAAATAAAGAAGTCTGATCAACTTTTCTCGCAGAGCGTAGCCTATAGTTCGAAGGCAATATCAATATCGCGATGTTTGATCGGCTTCTCCTGTTTCCTTAACGCAGTTTGTCCCGACGTCCTGAATATTTCCTCGCTATTTAACTTCGATTTGGCGAGGCTTCGCGACGCTCTCATGGCGGACCAATAGCGTACGATGGAATCGTGCGACGAATAAAAATTGTATGAATTTTAACGAATAATGAGATATTATTTTAATGAAATTATATGTATGAAAAGTGCAGGGAAAATGTACAATAATTATAAAATGAATCTGGCAATTTTCTCTGTACGCTTGATTCTTTCTGTATTTTTTGAGGCTGATGAAGATCCTCGTTGCTAAGGAGCAACGGAAATAACGTGTACGTTCGCTCGAAGCGATTAATTATGAGGAATTTCTGCAGTTCGCGAAATAAACGAGCCCAGTCGAGAGGGGATCCAACGGGGGCACGAGGGGCGCTTTAAACCGCGCTTTGTTCGACATCAGAAGACAAAGCTGAATCAAATTTCAAGCGTAACTGGTCGAAATCGTTTCCGAACGACGCGCTGTCTGTTCCTTTGTACAGGCACGATGGAATTTTATGCAGTGCGGACCGCAAACTTTTATCCAGCCGATCGACGCCTGTCCATTTACGGTGCAGTTCATTAGAAGAATGACAATTTCGAGCCAATCGAACATATTCTCGATCGTGTGGAACGTTCGTGCCAACGCGAGACGGACAAATGTTCTGTAAATAAGCTTCTCGCGATTACAATTTCTAGCGAAGGCGTTGCGTTCACTGCAGGATCAATCGGGTATAATTTCAATTGCTCGACCCCCTTATTTCCCTCGTGATATGAATTTCTCAGGATCGTCAGGGATGATATCAAAATAATATCATCACTTTCTCGGCAGAAATTATTCCTGGAACATCGCCAAATTAAACTTGGCGGACGTCCACGAGTCGCGGGGATCGTAATGTTCTAACCGAGACCAATCGCGAAAAATATTAATGTTTAGTCCGCGAGCCTGAAACAGTGCATAAAAATAAGAAAGGATGATGTAAAGTTTCTCGTGTTCCCCTTCGAATACTTAATTAAACACACTGCTTTAAAAAAATCGGAAAGGAATTCATCGTAAAACGAAATCGTATAACGTGGTGAATTGTTAAAAGCGATGGAATGCTTTTATAACAATCTCGCCGCAATGAATTCGAAATCTACACGTACGGTTCCGTGACATGTTTTCTGTTCATTCTTGGGAACGTATCAGCTTTAACGAGCACCATTATGCGTACGGGAAATGAGAACAGCACGGATTAAACGCGAAATACTAGTAAGAATCAAAACATGCTCGTAGGCGAGTATACCACCCTAAATAATCGACCTTTCGACGGGAACAAAAGTGGGTTCGGTGAATCAGTAGTGCAGTGATGGAACAATATACATCTTCTCCATTGCTTATTGTTGGAACAATGTCTCGTTAACCGCGACACGACAACGGGTTCGCAATACGTATTGTGTCGTACTTAGGTTTCCTTCGAGTCGTTAAACGTATTACCGTTCTACGTGTTTCAGCATTGTTTTCCTCGTAATCTCCCACACGTTGCAACCTGATTATTGCAAGACGGAAACGTGGTCGGGGCGATTCGAATCTCAGTCGCCAGCTCGATGCAACCGATAAGAGAATTCTGAAACCGTTCGCGTAACAATCGCGACAGAAATGAAACAAACAATTTACGAGCATGCGCACACGGATCGATGATATCAGAGAGTGATAAACTACCGCTGAACTGCATCCAACTTGTTCGAACCACCTTCGCAGCTTAATAACGCGCGAGGAAAGGCGCAAACGAATCTCTATGCCTTCGAACACGGTGTGAAGCTAAAGTAAAAGCACTTGTTCGGTTTAAAGCTAATCAGATTCTGCGAAGAAACTTGTCGAACGTAATTTAAAGTTTAGATGTAAGTCAGGGACGTAAAAGTGCAATCGCATTATCTACTGCTTCGACTTCCTATGAAAGTTCTCCAGACGTTTTTTAAATCATGAACGCGTCTTCGACAAAAATTTGTATCGATTCGTAGCTGTTCAGAGTATCGATAGGAAATTAAATGTAAATTCATCTTTCTTTATCTCACGTGCATTCGCTCGGAGATGATATCAGAAACACGTCGATATTTTCTTTGAAACTAAACTACACTCGACGAGCACCTGGTTCGCGAATGATATCGAAAAACTTCCGCGTACTAAGAACGTTATCTCAACTATCTTACGTGTTCGATTTATACCTTAAGGTTATTATTTCTTCGACTATACGTGGACGGTACTTCAAAGGAATAAAACCCTCTTAAACCAAGATCGAACGGGAACCGCGTTATCCTCCGTAATATTTCATCGACACGCGATTAATATATTTCCTTCTGCACAGCCATCGTTCGACTGCGCGTGACAACCGTTGTCGCCGGATTTCCTCCAATATTCACATTCGTAACGACGTCTCGCGCGTTCAAAACAGAACTATCAATCAACTGCGCGAAAGTGCATAACAGAAAGTTCGATCGATTCCATAAAAGTCGGATAGCCACGCGGCAGGGAAAACATCCGATAAACACTCGCGGATTGCAACTTGCTCGCCATAATGCGGGACACTTGACATTTCCTTGGAACTGGGACGAAATCAAAGTAAGAGACCGCGGCTCAGTCAAATAAAAGGACAGCCGGAAGTGGCCAAGTCACGGCGGGGCAATATTTCACGGGCTAGACAGCCAGCATTCGGCTCTGTCACGCCCGTTTAATTATTTCTTACCAGACTATTTCGCTGGATGGCTCGCACCGTGACAACCGGGGTGTTATTATATCCTCTATAAAACCCTCGTGTCTCTTTCTGAACTCTGTCGTTGGATCGAGGCGGATGAATCGCACTTTTGGATGACTCGCTAGGAAATATTGATACACCCTGTGCCATGACTTCTTATCTTCTTGGTTCGCTAATAATTGATTTGATTTATTTACTATTCAGTGAAACATGGTAGGATTCTGCAATTGGCCTTAAAAATAAATTTTTTATTATAACGTGTACCTTGAAAAATATTAAGCGCTTCTGGTACGATTTAATCGTGAAACATTGTACACGAAATAATCATAAAAAGAAAACATATTTCATTTTATAATTCGTACATATTGTTAATAGAAATTATATTTTTGATTTGGATAGAACTGTAATTCATTGTGGGATATCTGGCTGGTTAACAAAATTTGGCTACGAGTTGTAGCTAGTAGTTTTAAGATAAGCAATAGATGATAATGATCTGTGATAGATACACAAATAATATTGACAGATTCAATACACTAGAAATATTGAAATAAGTTAATCATTATGCACATTCAACGATAACTTTAGTCTCGTGACGAGTGTGCCTCGTCATTACGCGGTAAGGCACGAAAAACCAATGACAAAGTATGCTCATCATTTTAACGCAAAAGCTTGAACGAAAATACGGAATGTGGTTAAATGACAAATGAAAGTACAAACAAGGAAGGCAGAAGAGATTTAGTGGAACGAACAGTAAAATTTTTGCAAAGTTCGAGAAGCATCGATAAAAGCCGCATGACGGAGAGCGGATACTGCATTAAACGTAAAGTGTAATCAGGTATTACGAATTCCGTACTCGAAAGGAGTTCCCAAGATTGAGACACGTCCCTGAAGTGGGAAAGGATGTTAGCGGATTAGAAAAAGTGGGACAGACGAACCGCTACTTGAACCGGCTCACACGGGGAACGGAGAAAACGATGATAATTGCGTTAGATAGTTGGTGGTTGCTGGCGTGCCAAGCATTACTTTGACCAGCACCTCGCAAGCAGTAGTAAAATTGTTATCCCGGAGTTTCCACACGATTAGGCCACGATTAGAGAAATTACTTTCCCACGGTCCTCCCTTTTATTTGTTGCGAATTTTAGCAGCGCCAGGCTTAATCTTCTTCTGGACGCAACATAATTACCTACAATTATTCTCAATTAACGCTATTCACATAATTTGTTACGTAAATTCAGCCCTCGTGACGCTATCTTGTTCTAACCCTTTTGTGCTATTCGAACGAAACGTGTACAGAAATTGCTAAGGACGGTGCGAGCGAAGCGACTATCGTTTGTCACGATTTAAGTAGTACAATCTACGCTTGGGCAGACGAAGTATCTTTTTCGCGTAGCACTGACAAAATTTAGTCAATTCTGTACTCATTGGATGTTTCGCTAAGAAACTGTTCAATCAACGTTAACTGCAAGTCAAATCGAGGTGTATATCATGTGTACAGGTAGTAATCGATGGTACATAAAGACGGATGGTCCTCCTCGCAAACAGAACTAAATAGACTGCAACGTCCACTGTACGATCGTAACGATATACCGTTCATATATTACATTTACGTCCATGACGTCTTTTCATCTGATCGATATCATTAAAAAGTGTTTGTGGAGCAGCGGTACGATCCAATTTATACCATTCCAGTTCCCAATTCAAGCAGAAACTGGAGAGCCTGAATAAACAGTAGTCCACATTAAATTCGGACCGCTGAATTCATTATTTCACTGTCACTTTTCGCTAATTTCCGCTCGGTTTCCCGTCTCCTTTAGATGTAATCTTGAATAATTTGAAAGTATATTACCCGCAGACGGTGCGATCGCTGGGAAGACTGTGGAAGAGACAAAGGGAGATAAATCGATTCATCCCTCAATCCCAAGTACAAATGATAAAGCCGCGCCACGGTTTCCTTTGTATCCGTGGGCTTAAAGCAACTACCAACGCCTACCGGTTCGACTAGCTATAATTTGTTTAGTTGCCAATCGTGTCTGACAATACCGCCCGCGATCTCATTCGATGGGTTCAGTCGGTTCGACTTGCCAAGGTGTTTGCGACGCTCTCTTACAATCACTGCTGCGTATCATTCGACGAATTTAAACAGAATTTCATTCTCCCGTTCCAAAACTTAATTTTCAAGAACATCTGTTACATTCGTTCGCTCTTAAAGCCATCATTACATGACCAAATGGAATGGAATGAAATTTTCTCAAATTAATAGATTAAGAGAATAGATTTGTCAACTGTACAATTTTATTTGCGTTAATGCTTGTCAAGTTTACGTATATTTTAGAGTGGAACATTTGATTCCATTCGATTTGGTCAAGTAGCGATGGATTTAAGGGCGAACGAATGTAATGAATTGAACTGAGTAAAATTTGACTCTGTCGCCCTAATTCTCCGATCCCGGTTTTCTGGCAACACGATTTATCGCTGGAGTAGAAAGACGCGATTCTTTAATCGTCGACGAAACAGCCACTCGAGAGGGAGCTTTGCCGGCAAGGTCTCAGCCGGACCTACAGGAATAAAGGTGGCTCGGAGGTGAGTAACGACGATGGGATTAAATTGCGAGGAAACAAAGCGAAACGGTGGAATACGCCGTTAAAGGTGGAGTTCGGACGAGTTGGTGCATTCACGGGGTTTACTGAAAACGGGCCGGTTGAATTTTGCACGATTCGGCGAATGGTAATAAATTCTCGCTGATTCTTCCGCTGTCACGGACGAATATCATGCCCAGCCACATTTTGATCCCATTCGTCGCAATTTGTCGATTCCATTCTAACCGAGATGTTTATTACGCCCACCTTGGCGAAGTGACGCGCACTCGTTGAAATTGATTAAGGAATTATCAAGTGTTTCACCAAAGTAACGAAATTTGACGAAGTGAAGAAAATTTCGAGCAAATTGAAACACAGTATCGTTTACATACTTAGCATTCGCGATGTTCAATAATATCATTTATTGAAAGATGGATGTACTTAAACGTGTTTCATGTAATATACGAGAAGTAAAAATTGATTGTGGCACTTGCAGCAATTAAAATATGTTTTCTTAAAAGATTTCAATGAAGATGGAAACTGCACACCTGTACAGAATCGTTCTCACATGTAGGATTGATAGAATATTATCGGAATTCAGTCACGTACTATTCGTCCTAGCATTTAAATGAGATTAACGGTTTACACGTCCCTCGTGTTTTTTCTCTCGTAAGAATTCAGTGTTACAACACTCTAATTAACGCTATAATTAAATGATGCATTCCGACGAAACATTAATTTAATAATGTTACGTAAAATTCGTAAACTATTATTTGTACAAATATTAATTCCTGTCAAGTAGCGTCTATATCCTTTTTACATTTCTCAACGAATGGACGAAGCCATTTGACCAAATTAATATCGAAATAGCAGTGCATTTTCCGACTGGAATTCCAGGTCAATAATCAACAAAAATTACGAACACACTCGTAGCATCCGAGAGTATTATTCCACGTTCGATACTCTGGTTCTGTATCATTGGAGCGCGTAATTAAAGATTCTCGTATGCGAGATCGATGCAAGATTTTGCTCGAATAATCGCGCAACGATACCGCATTAACGCGCTAAATTGCTCTTCATGCGTTCTACCTAATCGACATTGGAACTTATCGGACCGTTTCATGAAACATTCAAGCATTGCTTTCGAAATTTACAATCATGAACGCAATCGTACAGGATATCGATCACAAGGACCTTCTAACGTTATCGATACTCAGCATTGCAATTACTCGAGGGTTTATCAACTGTTCGATACGGACTCATTGTCATTCGTAACGTACATCTAACAATCCCCAATGAAACATTTATTTCCTGAACTAAATTTTCCGTAACTTACAACAGAGATAGATAGAAAAGTTAAATGACAGCTTGATCGATATAAATTATCTCGATTTATAATAAGTCTACGTCGAAACTTTCCAATCTAGTACCAATGCTGTATCAAAACCGTTCGTCGCGAGAACATACTTTCATATCAGCCCGCAATCTCCGCGAGTTCGCGATTGCGTTAAGTGAAATAAGATTGCGATTGGAAAAGTTCAGCAAACGAAGTTAAACGAGCAGCTAATTTGTCCCGATAAAGGACAGCGCTAAATCGCGTCCTAATAAAAAAACGCAGAGAGAAAAGCAGGAGCAGCGAGAAGCAGAGGGAAGCTACTCAGTCCCAATAATTGTTAGTTAAACAGCTTTTCCTGGGAGCAGATTCGAGGCGCAACTTCCGTGTCACGTCGCCCGCGGAGTTACGGTTGTTTCGCGGAAACTTCCAAGAAAATAGGGAGGAAGTTGTTCGCACGCGTGCACATCGGCCGCGTTGAATGTCTCAGCGAAACGTGATTATCACACGCTCTTTTTAAAACGCGGTTAATATCACTCGCGGAAAGTTCCGCGTCGCTGTTAACGCGACTTATAATCATTTCTGTCGACGAACCGCGAGATTTCTGCGCGTTACAGCAAAGGAAAATACAGACGAGAGCAAAGGAGGAGGGACGAAGAAAAAGATAGGAAAAGTATAACCGAGGATCCTTTAATCTTTCGTGAATCTCCTTCCTGGTCCCCAGCAATAAGTATTCATGGCGGATTTAACGAGGCAATTCGAAGTGTCGTTCTCTGGCGCCACGCCAGTGGCACTTGCGTGGAATCGCGTTGATAAAGGAAATCCAGCCGTTATCAAGACGTAGTAATGTCATCGAACGGCGAACACTTTCTCCTAGCGCGATCGCGCCATCGACGTTGAGGACCGTTTCCGGTGCACGGCGTTCGCCTCTGCTGGCGAACCGTTTTTCGACGAATAAGACGAGCGATCCTCGTCGTTACTAACGATACGCGGTAATAGGCGAAATCCTGCGACATCGCGAGTTTTTTCTCGTCTGGTATTGTACCTAGGAAACGTAATCCTTTGGGTCGCTGTTGAACCTCGATGCATTCGCGTTCCGATCGTGCGTTTCCGTTCGCGGGAAATTCCACGTTTTGAAGTCGAAAGGAACGATTTATCTGCGCGTTTATTTAAAAGGACTTTTAATTATCGATTCGTACGTCTTTGTTTGAGACCTGTTAACAATGCGCATATTATTTGATGGAATTAACTCGCCGTTCCAATGTTTCATCGATTCTATCGACATGTTTGAAATATTTCGGCGAGACCTCGCGGATTTGTGCAAATGAGCATCGAATACGAACTGCACGCGAGATATTAATGCTAATTATGCGCGATACGACTCATTTGTAATATAAATCTTATGCACGTTTCAAATATCGGAATACTTGGCATTGCTGAAACATGTATCGTAATAAAAATAATGTAAAGCAGGTATTCTGTACACAAATTATTGACCAGTTTTATAATATCTCTCTATGGTTGTTTTAACGCAATCACCATGAGATCGCGATTATTCTTTTCTTGTAAGAAATAATTTTTCTGGCTCGTCTTCGTCGTTCAAATTCATTTCGCAAGCGAAAAGTAATATTCTAGGATCGATATGATAAAGAAAATCTCGTTTATCACAGAGCGATACGCGCTTCCATTTGCCCATTTGTCGAGCAATAAAGTGGCTACCATTAATTTCATCGGGAACAGAATGATCCGTCGATAGCGTGACGTATCAAAGCCAAACACGAAGCTTGAAACAGACATCTGACTAAATACGGAAACAGCGAAGAATAGCCTGACGCGTCACGCAACTCCCACGTTATTTTCCAGACGTAAATCAGAAAGTTTCATCAATTAACTGTGTAAGTGATTTCGTTATGCCAGCTGCTGTTCCACGCTGGAGAACCGAAGCGAACATCTGCAGAACATCCAGGCGAAACGAACGCGCTCAAAATTATATCGCACCTGGAAGAGCAGAAATGAACGCTTTCTGAGCTACGATTTCGTTACTGGAATGCGTTCAAATGTCGTCGTTGCTTATTAAAATTTCTACGAGAATCGCGCGGACCGAATAGAAACCTTAAACAACAAAAAGCTATTAAAAAAGATCGAAATTATTAACCATTGTTCGAGCATAAATTTCTTATAAGATGTTTTCGCAAACGTGATATAATTGAACGAAACATAATTTTTACGTAAAATTAAATAAAACACCGAGTAACACTTCCTCGTACAAAATATTTTCAGGAGTACCCAGTTTATAAATATGTCATAATTTGGTTCGTGAATTTATCGGACGCTTCGCTACGTACAGATTTAATGCGATCTACAGTGATGCAACAAGTTTCAACATATTTATTTTATTAACTCGGGAATTATTCAAAACATCCATCGCGCGTTGTCTCGCACGTTTTACGTAATGAACTGAAGAGCTGTAAACGAACGATAGTGTATTCAGATCGTTCACCATTCATTATTTGAAGCATTCGTTTGTAGTATTTGTTAGAACTCTCTTAAAAACGATTCTACGTATCGTTTGCACGCCTGACAAACAAATACTTTTACGAATTTAATTTTCTCGAAGGCAGCATTTCGTTTCAAAAGAATTTACTTCTACGTTTTCTCATTTTTTCACTCTGTAAGATCGCGACACGATGTCAGAAGCTGCCTGTGCGACCAAATCCGACAGCACCGCGATGAGCGTCCTCTCACACTTCCTGATACATTCGTCAATGGCTCGCAAGGGGTTAAAACGTATCGATCGCGGATTTACTAGAGCTCGCTCGAGGTGACTGTTGTCGAGCTGTGTACCGCGGACTCCCGACAAAGGTGCCGACATAATACACCATCAGGGGCCGACTTTTTATCCCCAAAGTGGCAGCGGCCCTGTACAAACGGGCCGTGTGCCATGCAACGAAATCCGCGTTCTTGAACATTCATTCTCCCCGAAGTGGAGCGCACATCCATCTCCGTGCTTGGCGTGAGAAAGTAAAAAAGCCAGCCTCCCTTTGATCTTATTCACGAATTCCTTCGTTCGACCGTAGCCTCGCACCTACGTACCTAATTTGCGCCCCTCCGTCTCACCGCGTTCCCAAACCTCGTCGACGGCTCTGTGATTCCTCGCGCGTACACCTGAGCATCGTAGACGCCTCGTTTCCCAGACGAACCTTTCAATCTCGGGGGGCCCTCGGTCACACGCGAACAGCTTGCGACTGGGAACTTCCGTTCGCCAATCCCTTAACGGATCTACGCGTCCGATATCGTCCAAGCGATTACATCGCTCACCATTTCTCTTCTCTCAATCTCCTCTTTCACGATCGACAATTTTATACTCCTCGTACAATCAAAATCGTGTTCACGCGAATCGAAAACTTTCGCTACATTCTCACGTTCGCGACGCTTCCTGCGAGCGTCCTCTCGAAACGTATCGATTTTAATTACCGCATCGTTCGACGTGTCACAATTTTTAAAAAAACCGAACGATCACACACTGGACAAGGAATTTCAGTTTTACTTCACCGTGAATGGACGCGATATTTCAGTGTTACAGGATCCGTGGTAGTCCTTTTTCTTCAGGACCACGGTCACATCGGAGTACATCAACAAGTCCGAATGGTCGCACGCAGGGGGTAGGTTTACCATCCCCTTCGAGGGAGGCGAGCGGTCACGCTGCAGCCGTGTTCTCGGCACGGCGATCGCGCGCGTACTGAAAATCCCAGTAACCACCCCCATCGACCCTCTCCCTCGAACCGCCCCCTGAGTCCTAATACAGACCTCGAACGTGGACGTGTTCGCGCGCTACCGCCCGCCTGTGCGAGCTACGCGGCAGGAACAGTTGCGCGTCCGCGTTCGAGCGGCTTCAAGTCGCGCGGAATTGTCCGCTTATCGTGCGACGAGTCGCCGTTCCGAGGGATAATAGCCGACGGGTGCCGGACGCGTGATTATTATATACGTCCAATTCGATGGATCCCGACCTGGACACCTTTTGAAACGACGCGGAGGGGCCGCGAGGGTGGCTCGTGGCACAGCCATTTTCTATGGCTCGCGGTTACTGGCTGCTGGCTCCACGTCTCGCATATAGATGCGCTTCCGTGAATTAAATACTGCGAGCGTCGCGGAAAGCAATTGTTATTGAGATGTACAATAGACGCGGAATGGCACGCGGCCGATTGTTTCCGAGGACGAGGGCTTTTTTTTATGGGCACAGCGGAGAATCTCGGTTATTCGAATTTATACGTGGCACGTGGCGTTGTTCGGGTAATTCGATGTTTTAGATAATTGAATAACTGTGTCCTCGTGTGACGGAAAATTGTTCCCCTCCGTTTCGAGATGTATCCCCAGCCATTGAATTATAGTACAACTTTTTTAATTTAATTTCATCGAATCGATCGCGCTGCTACTTTGAAAACGTTTCCTCGCTTTTTAGAAAGTGTACCATCAGTTTATTTATATTCGCATGCAAATTGAAGATGCAATCGGTTGAAGAGAAATAAACGAGGGGCTATACGGACCGATTACATTTTTACACGTATCGTTTATTAAGGATGTGTATGCGATATGAATATTTAATGTTTGTACTTATGGTCGTTCGATATGAGCAATTAAACGTACAGATATTACGTGCAGGTATGTATAATTACACCTCCAAAGATTCGAGCTTGAAAATTTGACAGCCAAGTAACGAACGCAAGTTAACCGAACGAAAGCGGTCTAATCATGAACAGCTTCCAGTAACCTCTTCCGGTTTCGAGTGTAATAACACTGCAAAAATGACAGTAAAATTCACTGATATATATTCAGTTTGCATGTTATCGTAAAAAGTCGAAGGGTTCGATCTTCTCGAAATTTCATACATTTGAAGACTGTTGGGAAACGGAGAAAAGTTTCGTGGATGTTTCCAGCTCCTCGAGGAAGTTTCAAACGTCTTCGATTCGGTGGAACTTAAGCGAAACTTTCGAGACGCTTTTAATGGATCGAGGGATCCTTTCCTCATTGCTTCGCCGATGATTAGTCTTTCGATCGGAATGATCTTCTGCAGCGCGAAACTACCCCAAACGAGAATCGATGAGATTCCGTTCGATTTGTATTGATGAGAAAACTGTCGTTCCTTTGATTTTTCCCTGATTTCTCTTCTGTCGAGCTCGTTTCAGGGATTCGGGTTAATTCGACGATGGTTCTCGATCGTATAATTTATTTTCGATACGTTCCGCGATATCACTTCGTTATGCAATTGTGCATGAATTTTCATGGAGACATGCATTGTGATCTCATTCCATTCGCCGTTTTATTAATTTATTTTATTAATCATAGAATTTCGTGCCCTTTTGTACTGGTTTTTTTCTGGAGGAATTCGTTTAAAATTCTCTCGGTTAATTGACGTGGAACGTGGAATTAAAAAAAATTATATTCGTGTAGTGGATATAATCAGAAATAAAAAACGACCACTGTCAAAGTGCATTGTTCTGCAGTGGGCTCGACAATCGATGTGCGATTTCATTTATTTGCTGATGGATCGAATATTCATGCACGAATATTCGAAGCTCAATTTCACACTCGATCTCTACAAACTCAATTCCATTGCCATCAACAATGCCTTGATAATCATATATGTTTCGATCATTTCTTTCTCTGGTTTCCGTTGACTTTTTGCATGATATTTTCATTCTTAGAAATTAAATCTCCACAATGTTTGAGTGTACATTTCGTTCCATTAGATCAAAGAAAATAGACAATCTAATAAATTATTATCAGTAGAAGAGATATAACGTTAAATTATCGTGGTTTAACTGATATCTGACAAAACTCATTCATTAAATTATTAGAAAATGACTAACGTATCTAATAAGAAGTGTTCGCATGCTAGGTCCCTTCTGTGGTCTTATTGTATTATCTAATCTTATTTTCACAGTGAGACTGACAGTGTGAAGAGGTAAAGAGGCTCACAGATAGCAACGTGTCACATAAATGCAATGGATGTTATATCAATCTTTTTAAAGGTGTGGCAATGACATTATTTACTTGAAATACCTCCGTTATCTTGAAAGATATGGAACAATTCTATTTCCAAAAGTAGTACAATACCGAACAAATTACAACAGGATGGGAATAAGTAGTTTGTAAGTGGACTGTCACCTTTGCTTCATTAAATAAACTTCTATGTAATTTTTATTTCTAATTTAACTCAATGGAAATTAAAATACTGCACGAAGAATTATCGCGACACACGATGAGGAAAAGGAATAAAACAAGAGCATGCTACATTTTTCTAGCCCAACACATTCATTGTATACTTAAAATAAATTGTAAAAACACTACAAAAGAAAGATAAGAAACGAAACTCTTGGTGACAGCAAAGCGCAAACCATAAAATTTTCATTTTGTAAACTGTAGGAACAAGTAGAGATGTATTAACGATAGTAGATTTCTAATAAAAGTTACAAATTACTGAACACAGAAAACGAACAGAGTGAAAGGTAAACTGAGAAATGCTTAAATTCAATATAATATAATTATATTACATACGTTAACAATGAAATATCGTATAAACAGTGGATCGTAAGAATTCATTCGCTACGTTGAAGGACTTTCTGACGATTGTCCAGTAACCAATATTTCTTCAGTAGTCAATATTTCTTCAGTAGCCGGTGTTTCTTCTTGTGCCACAGTCGTGGCCACTTCGCAATTAACATTTTCAGGCCAATCGCAGACGTTCAGTTCGGGGTTGAAGTGAAGTCCCTCGCTGCAGTTCAACAGCCACGCTTTGCCCTCGTTGCACGAATAATAAGATCCGCAGTCATCGGGATTTGGAAGTAGGATGACATCTACGCTGTTATGTGGCGGGCATTTAGGTTCGCTGGCGAGGACGAAGGCGACCGAAATTACGGCGAATGCAACCACCAATAGTCCTGAACAAATGATCGTACGATCTTAATTAATATTCACTTCGAAACCTGCTATATGCTACATCACTTTTGCACGAAACAACAAATCTTGCGAAGACTGTTCTCATGTATTTTTAACGTGTTCATGATATTTCCAGAGAAGCTAAAAATAGGCAATTAAATTCTATTGTTAAGTGGCAAGTTCTTTAATATTTAGTTGTATTCATTGACAAGATGTTCCTGTAAAACCGTTTTATTTTCTAATTCGAAACAAAAGAGTGGACAAAATTTATAGAAATATAAATAAATTATGTAAATGAAGTTTAAACGAGAGAAGGTAACGTGACAATTGTAGCTGTACGTTGATATAGATATGAGTTTACCTTTCATGTTGGTTGTGTGAAAGAAAAATACTGAGGTTCACGAAGCACTGTTTACCACGATCCTCTGACTGTGACTTCTTTTTAACTGACCGACTTCTTTCTTTATATATTCTCTGTCTACTTTTTAACGGCTATCACGATGCAGTCGCTTATCCAGCTTAGTAACTCACGATAAGTCTTATTTCGACGAACGGTATCGAACGTTGTTATTACAGTTTATTTTCCTGGCAGTGTGAAAATTGCCAGATTAACATCGTTTTAGTGTAATACCAACGCAAATAGAGAAGTAAAACCTATCATTCTGTGAAATCTAATAATCTAATAGTAAACGTTAGACACGGGAATTCTTTTCTCCGATATCGATGCATTTAACGTGATAAACTTCTCGGAAAATAATTTAATTGTTCTCAGGTGATAGAACATTGTAGGAAACTCTATGTACAGAAAGTAAATATCCTATTCCACATTTTCATAAAGTAGGAACGTTGTCATTACCCTCAAATAGTAATCCATTATTGGGGACGGGTGTGTGAAATAAAAGCTCGATGGTATTCTATTTTTGTAAAAGTCTTTATTGTTAAGACTTCGAAGGATGTTCATACGTTTCGAGAATTCTATGAACAATGAGAACATTGGACGGAAAATCTGGAGTCCTCTGGTTTGAAAAATGACGACGCAAAGTCTGCACGTGTCTTTCTATCAAGTCCTGTGGTATAAACTATTGGAGGATCACTCGAAACGATAGGTTTCCTTCACTGTTTATATCCAGAATTCTCTTTTTAACTCGAGATTCGTTTTTGTTTCTACGTCGACGTGTCGAAAATAGCCTAACATCCATCGCAAAGAAATGTCCCAGTAAAAGATGCAACAGCAATATAAACATCATTCAGCAACATGTCATTTATTTAGATGTACTTGTAAGAAATCGTTTCACGACACATTTCATTCGACATCTAACGAGGATTTCGTGTATAAATTTAATTAGCGTTTCCCCTTTACGGCACCGCAAGCTATCTGGCCAATTACCCTAACACAAACGCATGACGCGACCGTCCGCTGACATATAATCTACTCAGTCAAGTAGATGTAACCACTTCCTATCAGACGGCTGCGCGACGCGTTCGTGTCCGTAAGGCCAGCGCTAAGAGCTCGTTTCTGTCTATATTGCGGCTTGTAAATCCACTCCAATGTGTGTTCAAAGCAAGAATTGTCTATAATTACATAGTCGTTCGTACATACTGTCATTATCCGACTACAATCTGAAGTAAAAAAGTTTCAACGGTGTCAACAAGATTTCGAAACAAGTTTCTTCCTTCATTTACTGTTTTAGTGGAGTCATCTGTAATTATTTAGTAATTATAACAAATTTCACGGTTATGTAACTGTATTTGTAAGGAATATATGTATAGCGATCGAAGTGTGTCATATACATCTTTTTACGCCCTCTCTCTTTTGGGGCCTTGCCTAATCTTTTCGTTGCGGGGCAATCTTAACGTAGATGCATTTAGATTAAACAAGTATCAGATATATTCTGCTCTACCAACGTTACGATAAATGCAAAATTTATTAAGTGACTAAAGTCACCATCAGTGCACAGCGAGCGACTTAAGAAGGCATTATGGTACGAACCTTCGAGTTGAGCGCAAGTCAAATAAAGTATTCTAGCACGTCCATTGCTTACCCATCAATTCAATTTAAATCTATTCTGCCAATTTCTTTTATATTTGTCAACAGTTAGAACAAATTTCTTTTCGTCGCAATTAATTTATTAGAATACAAACTTTTTTTTTGCATAATTTCTGTGCGACGCAGAAACCATCAGACTCACCCTCTGTACAGTAGAGGAAGTAGAGGAAGAGTTAAAATTAAAAGGGGATTAAATCACAACCGGTTGATTAAAATTGGGGAGCGACCTCGATCCGACATTTTTACGTTACGCGATTTTCGGCACTCTTTCCCGTTTTTTTTTTTTTGCTACGAACAGAAGTTTCACTTCTAGTTGCAATTTTGTTGCAATCGTTGAACGTAATCTACCCTTCAAAGAGCCAACGGATAAAGCGGCAGTTCGAATGAAACGCAAGTCGATTGCGATAGGTAATGCTATTAACAATCGCAGCTGCGTATATAACGAACAACCTTTATTTTTTAACAGCGTCGGAAAAATGAGCAATCAGTCCCCTTCTGTTCCCTCGTCCTTTGTTCCTTTACGCGTTGTTCTTAATTAATAAACGCGCGTAGAAACAATCTGATCAGCATCTGTGAAGACGTTTGGGTAGAGATTGTTTTTTACTGATTACTTACTTTGCCCAATCGGGACTTTTAACGTGTATGCAATTCGAAACAATAGGTGTAAGAAAATTTTGTAGTTATTGTCTTGAAAAATACTTTAGAAATTTTATTTTTTTTCTGTACGATTTTTGTTGCAAAACATTTACCGCGTAAAGCAATACCTCTTTGTTAATCTTGAGTAAAGGAGAACAAAATGCAGTCGTTTTACATTCGCTCTTAAAAATGTCCAAAGCAGTTTTCAGTCTCCATGGACGCTTTTACGCGTCCCTGCAAAAATGTATGCATCTATATACGTGTACACACGTTGCATACTCTTGAATACTATCACACTTTGCGAACACAACAGCGAAACGTACTTACAATTAGAGATTTCTTTGAAGATTTGCTAAAAGGTCTGTTAATGAAATTTAACTTTTCCTACGGAAACATTCGTTATTTTTATGTAACCGTGAAATTTCTATATGTTTTAGTCAATCAGTTTTCAGTCTGTTAAATATTCGTCATACATTTAGTACCTTGGTAAAATGAAAGCTAATCAACTTGTTGTGAAACGTATTGTAATCATTTCTGAATCACACTCGTACGTAATATTTTCATTACGAAATGTATTGAGATATCTCGAACGTTTCTAGAAAACATTTCAAATAATGATAAAGATAGAGTTCAACGATAAATTTTACCGAGGAAAGTAAGCATACGACTAGAACGGTTCATTAATTCGTTTATTAATTCTAAAAAATGGAACAGAAATACTTGCTACCCGATATAACTGAGTGAGTGAAGTCATTTCACAGGTAGCTGCAATCACAATGATAAATTAGCAACATTTATCAATACTTCACGAACCGCGTAAAGAAAGCGTTCAGAATTTCCTTTAAAAGATTCTCCTGAAACGTACTTAAATCACAATTATCAACAATTACATATTAATTTGAGATTTTCCAGTTATACGTTTCATTCATCCACACTACTGGCTTTAATGCAAACATTCGTAAGATGTGGAAAGTACTGTCATAAGTACTGTCTTATCAAGTTTCATATTTATGTAACCACGAAAACAGAAAGTTGATTTCATCCGGAAAAGCTACTTCGTTCTCGTTTCTTTCTCAGATAATACAATTCAAAGTCAGAGGTGCATTTTTTTTTTACAACTGATTTTACTTGCAAGCGTCTACCTCAACTTCTCCTCGCGTTATTTTTCAGGACTTCAGAATAACTTATTCTAACTAACGTAAGCCAAAGAGGATACCTTGTTACCAAACCTTGTTTCGTGTCCGTTTTCCTCAGCATCCCCTTTCCTTGCGCGCACTCTCCTCTTGCTCTTCGGTAATTTTGTCCTTTCACTATCCTTTTATTCGGACCCCATCTTCGCTTCAACGCTATTCTGTTCAAGTTTTATCATCTCTTCCGCTTCGTCGCCTTTTGTGATTAAACGCACGATGTGTCTTTCAATGTAATTCACAATCTGATATTGAACTACTTGTATTAATGATTCGCTCAGAAGTTACTTTGACTTCAATTTGTAGGGGATAATATGAAAAAGGAAAGGATATTGTCAGGTGAGTTGGTTGGGCTCAGGGATTCGGAGAAAGGCACTTCAAAGGTAGTACACAGTGTTCTTCTATAAATTCTATATACCTAAGGCTACAGTTATACTCTACTTTCTTCAATATCCTTTTTGAATCTGAATCTCTTCTCCTTTCGCCTACGCTTTTAACTAGATAGTAGGCGTTGACCTTCCTGGCCAATTAGGTGCTTCCAGAAAACGCCTACTCCCTTATCCTCTTATGCTCTCACCCCTTGACGAGAATTTCCCGGCTCTCTGACGATAACCAGGTTTTATGAAGTACTTGCTTCATCCGGACCCCGTCTGGGTCCTTTTCCATCCCAATCGACGCGGCTGCAGAACATGTGGGCCCTAAAACCCCTCATTTCTCTCTTTTTGTTTACAAATTTATACTTTACATATTTGTAAAAGCTGAATGGAGATTGAAGCGAAGAAACGATAAAATCGCGTATCGCGTGTTAACTAGTCAGAAATGAGGAGTATTTATTGATCGGCCGATGCGATGTTTAAGCGAATTCGAATCTATGAAGCGGCTTTAGGATGATTTACAACCATCGGCTAAACCATTGCCGAAGGTTTGCGATACACCAGGCTAATTACATTTGCGTCAAACAGAAACGCGCGTGGGCTAGCACAAACTGCAACATTTCTCATCGCACGCCATGTATGTTTACGTATGAACCGTGGTATCATCACTGTATAGCTCAACAGTACTATATTTTTAATTTGTCATTGTCGGTGTAATCGAAAGACCAAAGATGGTGGTGGGGATGGGCAATTGTTTTGGCTCGGGAGCCAATTCGTGGAACACTTTTTATTGAAGTTGGAAATTTATATATTTACTGTTGCAAAGACAAATTTGAAATTTTTCTGACTGTCTTGGCGAGCAACAAAAAGTTTTTGGTGTCTCGCTATTTGCCTATTCCTGAAATAGGGGAAATTACAAAGAACAATTTGTTCATAATTCCTCCTACATAATTTTACAGAGGTAGAAGTATTAAGGGATGTTTACGAGTGCGAGCCTGACTGTAGTTGATTGACTGGTTGTTATAACTGATGTATTTGGGCGATCGGAAAAACTATAATCGATTTACTGCAAGCGGAGTTCTTTGGCACGGTGAGGGTTAAGGTCGTGTAAAGAAAGTAACACCAAGAGTAACACCCGCTCTCCCGGCTTGTATGCTGCTGCAACACAATCCTGGTATGTGGTGGGTTTTCAGGGGTTATATGCCATTGCAAAAAAATCAAAGTGAAAGAGCCCGACTCCTGGAGAACACGTACCTCCTCGACTATATTTCTCTCGATTGGTTTTGATATCTGAAGGAGTGCGTTTGTAGGAATGTGATAATGTATCTGTTCTGCTGTGAACGTTCGCGTTTGAAGCTGAAGTTCAACTGATTTCTGTGTCACGGAAAAGAAGAGGACCCGAGATTCGGAGAGTGTCTCTTCACCCAATTGGTCCGTGCGCAAACCAATTAGGGGATAGACACAACAACATCGACCTATTCCGTGCATCTCGAATGCATTCCGTATAGGGTAGAATGCATCGGTGAAAGGAGAAAGTGAGGGAGCCATGAGGTATAATCTTTGCTAGTTGTAAGTCCTAAGACCCGACATGGTTAATGTTGCAACTTGCAATCCTAGGGGACTCCTTTTAAGGATTCAGTTTTGGGAATAGAAAGAGGTAATAGGGAATCGAGGTTGCGTGATTGAGGTTTTATGATCTTAGTCATTGGCAGTGAAGAAATAAAATATACTAAAGAATATAACTGTATGAAAGGAAAACAGGGAGACTCAAGGAATACTCCAAGTCCCGTGGTGTGCCACGGAACAATAATTGCCTTTTAATCGAATTTGCACGTATTTTAACTTAGTTTATCTATAAATATTTCATTGAATTTGAAATACATTATATTTATTTGAAGTACACATAACGAAATATAATATTTTGTACATACTATTTGTTTTATATATTTCATATTAGTAACGTTCAATTTTCCTATAAAAATTTATACATAAAAAGTTACAAAATATAAAATATTCTTTATACCTATACGTGATATTTTATGTACATAAATAGTATATTATAGTATTTTAGTGCAATTATAAATTTATTTAATAGTATATACACTACGCAACAAACGAGTTCTTCGTATCGGTGTCGTTCATAAGGGCATCAACCCCAAAAGTAAATCTGTCGCTCGCTTTTGCAGAACTCTTTTTTGATCCTTCCTTTTCTTTACGATTTAATAGTCTTTGAGTAAGAGGAACATAAGATTCGTTTATATTGGCAAATTCGTCAACGGTTTCGTCGCGAACTGAATGATTTATTTCACTTTCGTTCGACTCTATTTGATCAACTGTTACCAAATTTTCGACAACATTTTGACGCAAATTTTCTTTATCTTCGGATGTTTTTATATCTTCTTCGACATTAAGTTGAAAACTTTTTTTACCACAAATGCCGTCGATTATTAATGACATATTTAAGTCGCTGTTATCGCAATCGCTAATAAAATCATCCGGTGAAAGTTCGTGAAACATTCTGTCCAATGTATTGTTCAATTTCGAATCGATATTTTCCAATCGTAACACTTTATCGAACTGAGGACCCTGTTTCATTTTATTTTTGCCCCTTTGACCTTCTCGTGGGCCATTTAACATTTTCGATCTTTTCGGTGTGATACTCATTCTCTCGAAAGATTCCTCCAATGATATAGGATGATTTTTAGAAACAAACTCGTCGATCTTTCTATTGTTCAACGGTACCTTGTCATTCTTCTTTTGACGTCTCTTCTCTGTTTTACGTTTCTCAGTATCTTCAGCACCCGCGTCGTTTGTTGCTTTCTTTTTGGGCTTTCGCTTCTTCGCATTCTTTGCATCTTCAAATGCCTCAATCAACTCTGGATAACATTTACTTACGGCGTCTTGCGATTCGATACTCGTCAACTCGGACAGAATATCTGCATCGTTATCATTATCTTCATTCTCTAACGCTAAATATTCTTTCAGCCTTTCCACTGTAGGATGATCAGTTTCCCAAATAACTTCGTAACTCGCAACAGATCTAATATTTCGAACCTTTTTTATTGCTTTCGGCACGAATAAATCAGGTATCGTTAACCGAGTATCGATAGAAATATTTGGTAAATGTTCGAGTTGCCAACGTGTTACTACGGGAAATATCTTTTCGAATGCATACTGCGGTTCCCAAGATAAATGTCGCTCCATGAATTCCTACCCAATTAATTGATCATTTATAAGTACGAGTGCGACTTAGAGTGACTCAAAAGGGGCAGCATAACACAAAAACTTACTATAAATTTATTCATTTGCGGTTGCCTCCACTGAATATCTAATTTCGTAGGCACTGGATCTTTTCTAATGAGAAATTCATCTATTAATTCTTGACTCGGAAAATCTTCTACGAGAAGCGCCTTCTTTCGTAACGCAATTTCATTTAATATTAATGCTCTCTCTTCTCTGAGAAAATGTACCACAACAGATATTACTATAATTGCTATTAATATTATATACTTATGTATGTTAATTGCGTAATATTGTAAAATGTACCTAAAAGAATCATTACATTTGGTCACTGTACCACAATCTATGCATCCAGATTTTGAATGCTTTTGTACTTTTCCACTATGACCGCAAGATGAACACAAATTAGGATTCGTTAATTCTGTTTCCTTTAGATTCAATGTATTGTCTGTTTTCCAATTTATGATACTGATATAAGAACATAATATATAAATCACACTCCTACATGATGACTACAAAACAAAAGCCTAATAATATAGTTTATACTTTGTACCGGTCAAGGATATCTTCATCTGTAGCAATTTTGAAAAGTTTCATAGCTGCTTCCTTGCCAACCCCATTTAGCCCTTCGTCATAATCACAGCCACATAGTAAAGCTAATGCTATCATTTTATTTCTACCCAGATTCAGTATCCTCTCTATCTTTTCTAAACTGTATTCATCCACAGCGCCACCTGTACCCCCCCGATTTCCTTGAGCGCTTGCACAAAAATTTCTATAAACTACTTTTGCTCCGTACAGAAAGCAATCACTATCTTGGCTTATGCATCCATCAACTAGCTACAAAAATATTTTTTTATTTATATACTGTTTTTACTGTTGTAGTCAAACATACAAGAGGAAACGAAAGAGAGGATCCCAAATTAGACCCACTTATTCATATTGGCATGTGCAACTTAAAGATAAATAATTATATCTTTTAAAAGAATATAG
Organism: Xylocopa sonorina; assembly: GCF_050948175.1. Taxonomy (NCBI): domain Eukaryota; kingdom Metazoa; phylum Arthropoda; class Insecta; order Hymenoptera; family Apidae; genus Xylocopa; species Xylocopa sonorina. The sequence continues at coordinate 4,135,806 of NC_135197.1, read as the reverse complement.
TACCACGTCATCGGCTTCCAAGTGATAAATCAAAAGATATCTGTAAAAGTATGATATTACCCCATCTTCATTTAAATAGGCACACATTGCTTCTGCTTCTCCGTGTCCTTGCACGCATGCTAAGCCCATGTAGAGAAGCATTTCCTTGCATTCGTTCAGAATTCTATTAAACTGTGATCTTCCCCCTTTACGAGCAGTTTTTCTCTCCCGAAATCTGCTACGAATATTGTTCCTTTTCGCTATCGTATTGTGCTTGAGCGTGGGTGCTTTTCCTTCCAGCACGAACACCGGTGATATGCCTTGCATCAGGAGGAATGCTGTACGAAAATACAGATTCCTATAAGAATTATTCAATTTTTATTTACTCGACTCGAAAGAACAGCCAACAAATACAAACGTCGAAATGGTACGAACCTGAGATACATTTTCGGCTGAACGGAATGATCAGCAACCGTTTGGCTATCCACGACCCAACAACTTAAATCGATAGCTATAGTCTTTCCTTGGAGCTCAAACATAGGTCTCCTCTCGCACAGGGGCGATAAAATGTTCCAAAGATCTTTCACACCCATTCTTAACGCTTCAAATTGAAGCTCGTAAACAGTATTCTTCCGTTTCAAGCGTTATCCGTTAAGTTCTGCATCGTGCCACACATGGAAACCATAAGTCCCTATACATCGGAAGTGGACACGTGAAACTATGAATGGGAAGTTCGCGGTCATTGGATAATTTTTACGCGCATTCATACATACTTACGTACTAGAGTACGAAACACGTACGTTTTTACTACATTATGAATGGGAGCTTTCATTGATAAATCGGCATACGTTGTATTTAATAAAAATATCGCAGATATTATAATGTGGAATTGTTTTTAACTCGATACAAGTGATTGACAGTTATGAAATTAATTTTATGTTATAAAATTTTAAAATAATTAAGAAATTATATATATGCATATATATTATTTATCATAAAATATTAAAAATATATGAAATACTTTTGTGAAGTAATATAAAATGATAATGACTATATTAATATTTTGTAAAGCAATAGATCATTAATTATGAATGGAATCCAGTAGAAATCAAAATTGGAATTTGAGGATTTAGATAACAATAATAATAAATTTAATGCCATGATTTTCTTTGAACGAGTTTCGCATTTCTCATGGATGTACGTGTACATATATGCTTATAATATTTTAAATCACACAACCGCACTTCGACTGCTAGGAAATAAATCGATATCATCCACAACAGATTTTTGTTACTTCATAAAAAATTGATAAAAGCAATTATCTCTGATCAATGTACGTGTTATAACAAAACGCTTCAGATTGGAAGATTCCTGTATTATTTTCAATAAATTTTTGATAAGAAAAGATAAATGTGTCATTTACCGTTTTAGTACACGGTCATGCTAAAATAATTACTGTCCAAGGGAAAATAATTATATTTACATGCACCGCAATAATTCAATACTCTTACTAAGAGCATTGAATTATTACCAATTTGTAAATTTATTTTATTTCTCTCACTTTTATTTCTTTTCATAATTATCTCATTTCCATCGCGTTTACAATTATAATCTGGTAATGATTTCTTCCGCATATAATAAGTATTAGTTTAATTGATACTACCTCTCACTCATTCCATCGTTTCTCTTGCTAGAAGTCATAAATTCTTTTTAACTATTTTTTTTTTTTAATATATTGATATTTGCTTCTTCTAAAATGAAAACTGCTTTTCACGGAGCTTGAATACTTTCGTTGTATTACAAGTATTGTTCGTCGATATAGGAAAAAGAAGGAAACAGAGGAGTATATCAAGCAACAAAGTAATGCAAGATAAATATCTCGCACGTCATTCATTTTTTATTGTATAGTGTACGACTAACTTTATACTATTCCATTGACAAATATATTATGGACATGCGCGCACCTTGCATCAAAATCATATTGCTGATAATAATCAACAATTAGTACTATTGCGCTTCCTAGCGCATAAAACATTTTATCGTTAGATTTATCACAACATACTAAGATTGATAACCGTTAGCATTGATAGTTTATTAAAAAATTTATAACAAGTACATATATAAGGCACAGAACTACCGCAAAGGATACAAACGAGTGATAGATATTCAGGAGGGAATAAAGTAATAGACAGTTACATTGACACATTTGGGAATTCAATCCATAGAACTTCTGATTTCCTTGACGAGGATGAAGCGTAAGTCAACATTTGTAATCATTTGGAAACGTTTCAGATGGTTTTCTTAATAATATTTAAGAGCTTTCAAAATGATAAACAGATACAACTTTTATTTCTTATAATTCGGATATATACGTATCGCTTTAAGCTAAGCTATTTTTACGATCGATTTCATGTATATACATTAAAGAATATCCATAATTATTCGAAAATGCGGATCAAATCACTCCATAACATTAGTCGCAGTGAGCTAAAAGAAATTTGCGTACTTCAAATTTAACGCAACTTAACAGGATATATATTGTAACACCAATGAAGATCGAATGATTTTTCAGCATCAATTGTGGTGGCACTTGCCGCTGTACTGGTGGTCTCCGTTTCCGCCAGTGATCCACCTCGATGTCCGGACTTCGATGGAGACGATTTGGTTCTACTTCCAAATCCAGATGACTGCACAAAGTATTATGTTTGCAACGATGGTCATCCAATTGCAATGAATTGCAGCGAAGGACTTATCTTTGATACCAAAAGAAAAGTGTGCACCTGGGGGAATGTAAAAACATGTACAGTTCGACCAGACAACAAACCTTCCACCGCAGGAAGTCCTACGTCCACAGAAGCAACTATTGAGTTGTCCACACCAGACATACCCCGTGTTGCATCCGAGGCCGGAGTCCAGTGTCCACCCCATAACGGAGTAGATGTTACGCTGCTTCCAAATCCGAACGACTGTACGACATTCTACTACTGCGAGGAAGGCGTACCGATCTTAACGAAATGCAGTGCAGGACTTACCTTCAATCCTGTTCGCAAAGTATGCGAGTGGGGAAATTCGCAATGTGCAAATCGTCCTGCAGACTCATCTGCTTCACCACCAACAACTCGTTCACCATCCACATCTCTGCAAACAGAACCATCAAATACTCCAAGACCGGCCCAAAATCAAGTCCACTGCCCGGCACATAACAGAGGTCAAGTCATTCTACTGCCAAACGAGAACGACTGCACGTCGTTCTACTCTTGCAACGAGGGTACGCCAATTTTGATGAAGTGCGGTGAAGGACTCGTCTTCAATCCTCAAGAACAAGCGTGCGATTGGGGAGATGTGCAATGCAGAAATCGCCCTACAGCAGCACCTCGTCCTCCACCACCACCCTCACCTTCGCAACCAGAATCATCAAGTACTCCAAGATCAGCCCAAGGTCAAGTCCACTGCCCGGAACATAACAGAGGTCAAGTCATTCTACTGCCAAACGAGAACGACTGCACGTCGTTCTACTCTTGCAACGAGGGTACGCCAATTTTGATGAAATGCGGTGAAGGACTCGTCTTCAATCCTCAAGAACAAGCGTGCGATTGGGGAGATGTGCAATGCAGAAATCGCCCTACAGCAGCACCTCGTCCACCACCACCACCCTCAGCTTCGCAACCAGAATCATCAAGTGCTCTAAGACCGGCCCAAAATCAAGTCCACTGCCCGGCACATAACAGAGGTCAAGTCATTCTACTGCCAAACGAGAACGACTGCACGTCGTTCTACTCTTGCAACGAGGGTACGCCAATTTTGATGAAGTGCGGTGAAGGACTCGTCTTCAATCCTCAAGAACAAGCGTGCGATTGGGGAGATGTGCAATGCAGAAATCGCCCTACAGCAGCACCTCGTCCTCCACCACCACCCTCACCTTCGAAACCAGAATCATCAAGTACTCCAAGATCAGCCCAAGGTCAAGTCCACTGCCCGGCACATAACAGAGGTCAAGTCATTCTACTGCCAAACGAGAACGACTGCACGTCGTTCTACTCTTGCAACGAGGGTACGCCAATTTTGATGAAATGCGGTGAAGGACTCGTCTTCAATCCTCAAGAACAAGCGTGCGATTGGGGAGATGTGCAATGCAGAAATCGCCCTACAGCAGCACCTCGTCCTCCACCACCACCCTCACCTTCGAAACCAGAATCATCGAGTACTCCAAGATCAGCCCAAGGTCAAGTCCACTGTCCGGAACATAACAGAGGTCAAGTCATTCTACTGCCAAACGAGAACGACTGCACGTCGTTCTACTCTTGCAACGAGGGTACGCCAATTTTGATGAAATGCGGTGAAGGACTCGTCTTCAATCCCCAAGAACAAGTGTGCGATTGGGGAGATGTGCAATGCAGAAATCGCCCTACAGCAGCACCTCGTCCTCCACCACCACCCTCATCTCTACCAACATCCACTCCTCTACCACCCTCATCTCTACCAACATCCACTCCTCTACCAACATCCACTCCTCTACCAACATCCTCTCTACCAACATCCACTCCTCTACCAACATCACCTTCGTTACCTCCACTAACAGAACCATCAAGTACTCCAAGACCGGCCCAAGATCAAGTCAAATGTCCGGCACATAACAGAGGTCGAATCATTCTCCTGCCAAACGAGAACGATTGCAGGTCGTTCTACTTTTGCGTCGAGGGTAGGCCCATTTTGTTAAAATGCATTGCAGGACTCACCTTCGATCCTGACAGAAAAGTGTGCACTTTGAGAAATGTGCGATGCAGAAATCGCTTTGCAGCAGCAATTCCTTCTGCATTACCTTCCACCACACCACCTCCCTCCGCAGGACCTTCAACACCGCAACCAGAAACTACTCCAGGACCATCTGAAGTTCTACCTAAATGTCCACCTCATAATGGACCTGATGTCACTCTCCTTCCAAATCCAGATGACCCAACAACATTCTACTCCTGCGATGAAGGAGTACCAATTTTAATGCACTGCGGTGATGGACTTATCTTTGATCCCACACATAGAGTATGCGAGTACAGCGCAGTAGGAGGGTATAAACATGATGCAGAATCATCTCGACCTACAAGACCACCTCACTCTACTCCTTCACACGATCACGATCATCATCATCATCATCATAATCATACAAGAACTTCCACGGCGGCATCAACCACTTCTACAGCAGCCAGTTCTATAGGAACTGCAGGGCTATAGAGATCCAGGAATTTCAACGAAACTATCGCCTTGTATATAAACGAAATTAATACTTCGAGAACCATTAAGCCTGAAATTTACAAGGTACAAGATTATAAAAACTAATAAAAACAAATGTAATCTAATTCGATACAGCGATTGTTGGTTGCAAGTGAAAATGTAAAGTAACGTATGTAAATATAAATAATAAATACTACATATTCTGCAATTTTAATAAAGGAAAAGCTTTTAAACCTCTATTGTATATCATCATATTATATATCATTTTTATATTTCCCGCTTTAGAGGTAAGCGAGAGAAAGATATATAAGAAAGCTATAAGAAAGAGTGAGACAGATGATATCGTCACTACTCCAGAACCCGTAACGCCGTCTCTGTGAGAAGTGCTCAAACTGGTCGCATATCATTATCGACAGCGAAGTAAATTACTGAAGAACTACTGGCGCCTATTATCTTAATGTATTTATTATAAGAAGCATTATAACAAATGTTAGTAAATCTAGTATCACGTTAAATGGATAAAGCACTATTTCAACTATTCCGTGCAGAATCGGTAATATCGGTAGCGGCACTAAAATGGTACAGGGATTCTAGAGCATCGAATTTTGGTGACACGTTTCTTGCATTTACTAGAATGAAACCAAAAGTGTAGATCCCTACTCTTATTAGATATAACCGCTTAGCGCAGCATTTTGTCTGCGGACTACGAAGTTCCGGTACAAGCATGTTGCCGTGTCTAGTGATATAATTCCACTAGCTTGTAGAAGACTGCGCGCGACCTCTACTTTTATCGCAGACGTGGCGATTCAAGTCCAATGTTCGTAGTCTATGGTAGATTGGCAGTGTTTTGCAATTCGTAGTTTAGTAATCTTTGGATGGCAGTGTTTTCGAGCCGCGTGGTGCCAACGTCACTGTAAACATGAGCGGTGCATCACGTAAAGTGAAAAATCCATTGTTATCAGCGGCTGGTGAAGGGTTTCCGTTCGAAAATTACGCCGAGAATGCACTTTTGGTGCCTATTACGCCTGCCACACCTGCGGTACTCCGCGATGGTGAGTCTGTTAACGAAACACCTGGGTGGGGCTTTCGCAGGCTCATATTTTCACAATCTTGTTGACACGTGACAATGTGTATGGATGACATTTATCGCGAAACTAATCGATATCGCATACGTTTCCATGTTCGTTTTATTTATTTACACTCGCACTGTTATACGAGTCATACATAACCATCATTCTGGCAAACATCTGTGCATGCGTATATTGTTTCTGTCGAATGCGAATCACTGATCTTCCACTTGTGCTCCAGTCTAATTATTTTATTATTGTACTTAATCCACCTGTGTATGTTACAAAATAAATGTAACCGCTTATCAAACCCTTGGCACTTCCTACAAAACATAAGTCTGTGTTGTGTTTAATCTTGTGTGCCGCTATATACAGTGCAGCATATAATTGTAAAATAAAAAGACATCTTTGTTCTCTTGATTCTATCAAGTTAAAAGTCTGTGCACTATTAAAAAATACGTATCGAACGAAACGTAGGCAACTTATAATTATACATATTGTTTTACAATCTGTTTCAATTACTCGTTTCCTCTTTAAGCATTTTAAATAAAATTACTGCAATTGTACGTAGGAACATAACACGAAAAATGATCAACAGTAATTTGTGTGTACTAGGTATTTAGGAGAACGATTTCGCCATAGAAATATAAATGTGTAGAGGCAGTTGTTCCACGAGAACTGGCTCCATTTATAACTCTAGATGGCACTAGATAGAGCGACTTTCTATTGGACGCCCACTGTCGCGCGTTTATTCAAAATGTATTCCATATAAATGCAACTAAATTGTGACCATTAATGGATACAACAAAAATTGGACGTACATCATACATTATGTTTACAATAAAGCGTTAAAAATTAGTCCTTTCTGATTGCGCAGGGGGTCTAGATCCATATCGTTGCGTATAAGGTAAATCGTGACTCTTTCTTCGTCGTACGCAGTATGCGATTAAAATAACGACCAAAACAATTAATAACAATACGAACAACGTTCCCACAGTGATAGTCGCGATTTCTGCTTCTGATAAATTGTTCCATGCTAAAACAAATCACATTTATTAAAGAAAAGAAAAGTAGGAAGAGCATCAAATGATCTAATCACGTAACAATTACCTGTGACATCTATTGTTACGCTGTTGTAATTATCCAGTAAATCAATTGCCGTAATTTTGACCGTCTTATCGCAACAGGTAGCAGAGTAATAAAATGTTAGAGGACTTCGTGTGCCACTAATAAACTCCGTGCGCGGGTAAATATTGTTCGTCGATGTAATGACACGTTTTAAACCTGCAAAATTTGATCACGATACCATATGGATGTACTTTGGGGCGCAAATGAACGCGGTTTCATTGCTACCAGAATGGCAGCAAACTTATTGGGGATTGTAGCCTTTTAAAAATCTCAACTCGAATACCTGAATCGTAGTCCTGAATCTTAATGTCGACGCTCCAACTGGACTTATAGCATTGATCTTTAGCCAACTTCCCAGCGCAATTGTTGTTGAACGAATATTCGACCGTTGGTTTCACATCGTCGGTTAACTGAGCATCGAAACCATTAACAAAAGTTATAACAAAATTGAACGCGAGTAATATGAAAAGGTATATATATATTTATTTATTTGTATTGGTAAAGATATTTGTATCGACACAAATGATATTCAGCGACGAAAGACTTCGATTATTGATTAATAAACTTGAAGATCAATGAAATTACATCGCGATTGTTAGAATCTGGTTAGTCGTCTTCCTAATTTGGATATCTCGCTGCGATTACCTTCGAAAGTGATCCTTGTACGTACAGGTAGACAGATTTTTCCTTAATTTCCGTACCCAAAATGAATAACGTGACTGTGTTAGCCGTGTCTGGTGCAGCATTTTTGGGTACAATCAAATCGATCGCCACGTTGCTCATTTGTCCGGGATAGATCCATGCGCTGCACGTGGTGCATAAATAATGAGTAAATTATGAATAAATTGTTATTGGATCATAAGTATTCGACTACAGTAATTTCGTGACTTACGACGAGAAAATAATTCAGAATAATGTTTATATACATTCTCGTCCGTAAGTATCCGTAGATACTGTACTTATGGATTACAATCATTTATCTGTTTCTAAATAAAAGTAATTTTTATTGAATATGTAGTTATAGTAGGGGATATACAGAGCATATTAAATATGATAAAATCTTGTGATAGTCTCGCGACAACATTTTGTAACGTTTATTTCTTAATTACTCCCCAAATTGATTTTAACATCATCCATAATTGTTTTCTCATACGTAGCTAACAATGAAAAATCAGCAATACAAGCTATTAATTTTGATTTATACATGTCTGCCGTAATTATACTGTTTATTTTGATAAATAAAGCCGTAAGTCGACGAGTGACTGTAATCGAATAAAATATGAACACTTTTGTGATCGCATCAGCAGCTCACTATTGCGGTTGAACATTGTACACACTGAAAGGTGTACTCTTTACTCTGAACGCGTATCTGACTGGCAGAACGCAATTGTTCAATACATCGAACACTACTCTGTGGATCGTTCCCGGTGTGACCAGCAAATTGCTGTCCCTGTTCACTTCAATTAACATCTTTTTCTCCTCGACGTTCTGATTCACGTAGCTTAGCATCTCTTCGGAGAATTGTCGATCGTCCAGAGTTTCGATCATTCTCGTCGATATATTAATGGTCTTATGCGTCGACGCGTCGATCTCAACATCGAAATTCTCGATCGATCCTGTCGGCGATTTCGTGCGATGCCTTCCTTGCTCCTGAATACAGAAAATTGGGCGACGAATGGAGCATCTTCGATGTTCGATTCGTTATACAACGCGTAATCTTTCTCTATGCAAACGTATCATTTTATACAAGCAGAATTGTTCAGAAGTGTTCAGAATTTGTATAAAAGAATCAGTGGTGTTACGCATGATTGTCATTATCATCGATTCGTTGTTAATTGACGTTATAGCGCGCACGAGATATAACGATTATAGCATGCATTAAAACGGAGTAATAACTTTGATCAACACGTGCAAATATACTCGATTAGTATTTGCTTTTGATTAGTTGTAGTATAGTCTATGATCCATGACCCATGAAGGACTTTGTACACGTGGTATTCGTGCGAGAAGGATATTTTCAAAGGCTAAAATGGAAGGAACGAATTAAGAGCAATAAAATCGTGCTAATCTTGCAGGAGAACTGGTTGAAAAATCTGTCTGGTATCTGTGCACCAATGGCAATTAATTAATTCTAGTAGCTAAAGTCCATGTGACTCATGGACTTCTCTCGATTCACATGGTACTTTTTATACGTTCTCTTTTCAATTTAAATAAAATGCTAATTCTTTTAAAATTTTTTTTAAAACGATCTTTGATACAACAACTACTACTATTCTACTGTTCTATTTTATGCATACTCATAGTAAGTGAAATAATATGGAATTTGAACGTTGGATTTTAAAATGTATGCGCAAACGTGAAAAATAGTTTCCGCAAAATTTGTGCTACAAGTCATTGATATTAATTTTCGAACTGTGCTTTATGCCCTGGGAAATGTCGATATTCACGAAAACAAAGATTTTTCAGACATTCTGTTTTCTTCACAAACGAAGAGAAGAATAGAAGAGATGAAAGTACTCTGTTTAAACGTTTGAAGGTTCGGTTGGCGATCAAGAGTAACAAATAAGCGTAATTTCAGACAAGTATTGTGCAATTAAAAGTTATTACGTACAGTACAGTATGCGTTTTCTACGTCTTACGTCTGATGTCAGACTTAAGTATGTTTTAATGTTTCATTGTAATCATTGACTCATGCTTGTCTCACTTACGAGTTAAAGGAACGTAATATCGTTTCGCATATAATTAGTTGCATTAAATCTTTATTTTCGAAGGGCTGAAAGTGAAGCACACGCGTTCATTTCCGAGGTATCTCTATCTTTTCAGTAAACTCCTGTTCACGTTTTTATGTGAATTCATTTCCAATTGGCGAGTGTGAAATTAATTTGTATAGATAGCGCAGCTTTTATGTTAATGACTTTTATAAGGATCGCAGTACTAATTTGATTAATATTGTCAGAAATTTCATTTTCTTACCTCTGCCAATGACACCTTTCCAAACGATTTTTCATTGGAAACGTTCGTTGAAATTGATACAGTTTTATTGGCAGTAGTGAAGGTAATATATTCAACGAAGTTGACAGGCACAACTTCAGTATTAGACGAGACGATTGATGACTTTTCTTCTTTCACTCGGTTATCTCCCTCTGTGTCTTTCGAGTGACGTTTGAATGGCTTTTCACGAATTAACTCGATGTTCTCCGCTAACTCAGCAGTGGCTGGTGCATCCAAATTTTGTTGCTCAATTGCAATTACCTCAGAATCGTTCTGAAAAGATTCGTACATCATTATGTGCCCGTGTAAATCTATTGTTTATTATTTATTATTTAACGTTTTATTTAACGAAGATGCGTTATATAGAAGAATCGAGTCTGAATATTCGATTTTTGCATTACCTTTGCGTCATCGTTATACATTTTGTCACCTAATGCCACATTGTCCTTTATTTGAATGTTCGAATAGTATTTTGCAATTGCCTCGTCGTTGGAGTTTTCTGGAAGAAAACATTTTCTAGCGAGCATGAATATATTCTTCACTCGATATTTTGAAACGGTTATTTAATTATCTCTTTTATCTGATAAACTTTTATTATTAATTATCTCTTATCTAATAAACTCTGTGGGAGTTCAATCATTTGTATTGGCAATCAATCAAGCATAAAATTCATTTGTCAGAGGTAAGTATGTATGTTGAAATTTGTGTTATTGTAAAGTAAACATTCACTATGACGAACTCGTAACTATTATATATACTATATCTGTGTAGTAAACGATTTGAACAACGTAGTAAAATTGAATAATAAAAATTGTGATATCGTGATTTTTACGGCAGCGTTGCAAGCTGCGACCGTTCTAATTTTTTCAAACAATTATCGCGTTGATTTGGAGAGTATGCATTTTTAGTTGCCTATCTAATCGCGCAAACAGTTCGGCCAGTGTAAATATTTTCTTCACATTATTGTCATTGACCTTTTTCGTCATTGGGAATGTTAAACAATCACGTCAATGATTGTAATATGTGTCGACTAAAATTATACTAGAGATAACATATAGAGATACATGGCGAATATAGTGCGTAAAGAAGCAGAAATGTCTAATGAACGGTTTTCAACCGCGCAACAATGTGAGCACGTCTAGAGTTGAACATTTAAAATACACTGCCAATTAGGACATTAAAAGTGACGCGCTATTTTTACACCATTTCTTTCTCAGTTGCACTATGCACGAATTGGAACTATCGAATTGCCAATTGTAAATCTCGTTTCTGTAATGATTAATTAATTGATAGTCACTCGCACCTCAGCTAGATGCTTATTCGTACACGATTATATTGGTATACAAAAACCAGTTGATTCCCTTCAACGACTGAAGGAAATGAGATATATCTTGGACAGCAGAATTAATGTTGTTAATGCACCGTTAATGCCATGAATCTTAGCCAACGAGCATAAGCTGAACGGTATAATATGCTCGACGCCAACAGGTTGACACGTTGATCACGTAGACGAGCACAAAATCGGATGCAAAATGCACGGTCAAGATACATGTCTCGTTAATAATAGAGCACTGCATGTACGGTCCGCCTTATGAACAACGAGCGTGGATTCGTCTTTGCCAGAAAGTGTGTAGTTTCGCATGTGCATCTAAAAGTGAACGCGCGCTGCTCGTTTTAGTTGAGTTAATGTGATTGAACATATGTAATTGAGATGAAAGGTGTACGAATGACATACAAGCTTTAATTTTCTTGCTATACCCCATTTACGCGTCGTTTAGCAAAATTCAATACTGATTCTCAGTAAAATGCACAATTTGCTTTACCCTCGATTCTGTTAGACAAATCGTATTGTTCAAGTAAATCGAACAACGTGAATTCGCCTTGAAGTGTCCGCTAGGCAAAATTAAAAGTCGATGTACATCGTTCGCTTTTAAGCTTGAATTGTATCAATTTCCCTTAAAACTAATCAGAGTCGAGGCAAAGTGTTCGAGCGCGTTTCTACCGTTTAATTCTGTGTCGAATCGTCGAAATCAACCCCCTCGCTCGATCAGAGCGAACAACCGTGCGGTCTCGCCTCGACTCTTCCTAGTTCCGTATCATTTTCGCTCTTGATTGTGCGAGATTCGCAGAAACGATGCAAAAGCAGCGCGAAGAAAAACTCGCGAATCTCTCTCTGCTCTCTTCCGGTATTCCGCGTGCGTCAGCCAAACGCACGAGCCGCCGACCAAAGGGCAGTTAGCTCGTCGGCGTCTATTGCACAACCGTTCGTATCTGCGAGCCAGAAAGCCAGCGGCTCGCTTGGCAGTTGTCAGATGGACGAGGCGTCGCGAGCAACTCTCGGACGTGACAGAACCGTGGAAACGTGCGCGACCTCGCTGTTGCTCGTTGACAGCTCGCGATCCAGTTCTAATCCCCGTCGAACGATGTCACACGTCGTGGTCTACTATCGCCAACCCGTGGCGTAGGCCCCAGAAGTTCCTCTTTAGGTAAGCCCTCGACGATCGTCTCTAATCACCGCACGTTTTATGTAATTGCAGATAGGTCGTTGCGTTTTCGATGATTGATGAGATTTATCTCGTTTAAATATTGACAGTGTACTCGCACAGCGATCTAGATAAGGATTTACATACGAATCTCTGAATTTTAGTGCCAATTCTTTTCTTGTACGATGATACATCAAGATCTTTGTTACGTTGGAAAAATTGAGAATTGTTCTTCTGTAGATTAGCACGGAATTTTTTTTGTACTTAGTAATCAGATGGATAAGCTGTGTAATCAGGCTTCGATTATATTTTGCACAATTTTTTTCTTGTACAAAGATATTGCAACGGAAGTTCGCCAGCATTGAAGTCCACTTGTAAATATGCATATAACTTCGGAAAGAATATTTTCAATGAAAGTTCAGAGATCGCTGTGCATAAGTAGTTTTTTTTTTGAACCACTGTATTTGCTAGTTGATTTTTAATCATTCGTAACGACGAGTTCACTCGTTTCCTCGTCCTCGTAATTCATCTTCAAGGCTAGCTTTACACTAGTTGTACAGCAGTTGGTTCAGTGTAACACCTTTGAAGATGGTTTTGACGTCTCAACCGATTTGTTATTGACTTTGTTTATTACACAAGGGCGTGTGTTGGTGGTAGATACATTCGATTCTCTATAAACGATTGTCGATACACGTCGGATGCATGAATTGTTCCGTATTGTAAACAGCCTCGTTATTATTCGCTCGTCGATGATGACGTTACGCCTACTGTTCGTGGAAAGTATTGCATAATTCACGTTCCGCTTTTTTAGTTTAATATCTATCGAAGAGATACGTTTTTATGCACCGCCCGCTGGGTGTGTGTATTTATATATATTTATTCTTTCATAATCGAAAATTTTCCGTTTAGAACACGCGATACGGTTACATTGATCATTTGTTATTGCGCTGATCGTAATTTATTAACCTTTCTCGAGCAATGAGTGGTTCATTATCTAAATGACGGAGCAGATTTTTCATGGTTTTTATGGCAATTTATAACGAATTTAATTGATCGATTGCGTCCTCTCCTTTCTACATTTATCGGAAGAAGCCGGAAGTTTTCTTTACGGATAACTCTGAGTCTACAGCGTCTTCGTTATTGACAATCTGCAATTGTAAACGTGTTATTGTTACACTTTCGAAACACTTGTTGTTCACGGTTTAGTACGCTGTTATCTAACTTTAATTGCTGCCTTTTCCGTAACGTTACATGAACTTCTTACTTTAAATTCTGTTCATCTTTCTCTTCGCATGTAATTCCATTTTTCCAGCTAAGAAAAGTATTACATTTCTCTTTCGTAAAACAGAAAACATTCACAATTTTATAATAAGACTCCACTCGACACTATTGACAAACTCCTCTGTTTTCATCGAGACGATATCTCCGTTCTCTCCGTCATATCTTTTTATAGGGAAGGAAAAAAGCTGTGTCACGAGTCACGAAATATTTTTCATTAATTTGTTCGCTTCCACGAACATTGAAGAGCGATAAAAGAAATATCATTAAAGAATCAAAATATGCAAATGTACATCGCAACGATGAAACAAAATTAGCATTGACGCATCTTCGTATGGTCCTAAACAGGATCCTCCTGTTACAAGCCACTAAATCCATCAAGTCTTTCGTTCGGTCGATCGCAACAATTTTTCATTAAAAAAAATCACAGGTAAAGAAACAAATACGATTATATAATCCACAGCAAGGAAAAGCAGTTCTTTTATAACATAAATTGTAAATAGGAATTGTACTCACCCTTCAGCCATGGATCAGGAAAGAACAACTTCCTCGCATCGTTCACCCCAACGAAAGCCTCCACGAAGAGGCGATATTTCGAATCGTCCTCCCCTAAGAGCTTCATCCTCCACTCGCCAGATGGAGCGTTTCGCGTGTCGATTCTCACCCCGTCCGCGGCACCCTTGCGCACCCAAGACATCGCAGTTCCGTGGCTGGGCGCTGTTGCGTCTGTTAAGTAGAATAAGCCGATCTACATCGCGCTGTCCTCGCGAGCACCTCGCACGTCCAGACTCGATCATCGTGTGAAAAAAATTCGCGAAACATGCGAGGAACACGACTTCGTCCAACGATTTCGTTCACGAGCATTCTCGTCGCGTTGGAACGTGTGCGCGCGTGATACAGCCAACGGATTGGCGCACCAGAGGGGTGGCTCGGCTCCTCGTTTGATGTAAGACGGCCGTTTGGGGTTGGTGCAATGCAACGAAAGCGGACGGAATCCTCCGAGACGACGAGGCGGTCGATAGACCATGAATGGTAGGGTGTTACGAAGGTTGATCGCGAACTCGCGAGAAATAAGGGGATGAAACGTTGGTCCGTAGATTTCGAGACCAGTTCTTCATGCGGTGAACGGGTGGATTGGTCTCATTTTCTTTTTGTGGAGACTTTTTGCGTTACTTTTGTGTTTCTGGGTAACGAAATGATTTAGGGTAAGTATATTTGGAGATTTGACAGAGTAGGACTTTTGATGATAGACCTTTAATATTGTAGATTTTTCTATATAACTTTCGCTTGTAAAATTTCATTGTTGTTACATTTTTCTCGAAATGAATTGCAATATCGTTTCCATTTGATCGAAGGAATTCCGCGAAGTTATTAATTATTTATATCGTCGTGTCAATGTTTCTGATGGTTTAGGTCGATCAAATGTTTTATTCTCGTCACGACTGTTTTTTTCTCGCTTCGCGTTTGTATGAAACGTTTCATGTACATACAAATGATGATTAGTTATGAATAAGTGCAATCAATCGTGCAATTAATTAAGGAACTCATGTAAAAGTTCATGGTTTTATAACGACAGGGTATACTATTCAGTCTATACATAATTGCAAGCAGAGTATAATAATTACAAAGTTAAAGTTGTTCGTTACTGTTCATAGATGCATAGGGTATAGTAAAGTGGATTAACTAACTTGTTTATTAATTTACACAGTGAACTCGATAAAAAACTGACTATTTAGTTAAATTTTTACGAAATTGTTCAGAAATATTCTATTATTCTGAAAGTACATAGAACATTTTCTTTATGAAAAAGTTGACAAGTATTTTCAAGCTCATCTCTCTGCTCGCAGACTTACTATTCATGGACAAGCATATTAATTCATTGAGACAGCAACGATACAAGTTTCCCTTACAATTATAGCTCGCGCATCACATTTCATTGCCGCAACCGATATTAATTATGTTTCACGCGAAATGGATGCGCTTGTAACCGGACAATGAACACGGACGTGAAATTTGTCAAGTGCTATTAATTCATGCACAAGCCTACGTATCGGGCGTCGGAAATTATTTTTAGCTTAGAACACACGTAGTATTAAAACACGTGGCTCGAGGTGTAATATTCGTACGTAAACCAATTTACTTCCCGTCGATCAATTAATTTAATATTATTTCGACCCACGAATCGCTTTCAGCCAAACGATTTTAAAAGATTCGATCAAATTTTAAAGGGAAACTTACCTACGGGCATCTGAAGTAACACGCTCGAGACGTTCCCATCGATGTCTATGATGATTCGATGGACAGTGTTGTTCACTGTGAATTTCGTTTGCGTTTGTTTGCTCAAGTTGTATTTCTCTGCTATTTTTATCTGCAGAAAGAGAAATACGTCAAGCTTGTCGAATTCAACCAGTTCGCACATGGTTTAGTTGTAAAAAAGGATATTTGTTATAGTTACAGGAATTTTTAGATCAGAGTTGGTGGATTTGTTGAACACGTTCTCATTCTCTTTGCTGTTCTCCATGTTTGAGTGGAATCTTTTTCTCGCGTAGCCAGTGGTGGTTTCTACATCAACGATGTTACAATCCAGGTCAAGGTAAATCTAAAAGTGTACGAAGATCAAGAATGTGTAATGCTCAGACGATAATGCAGGTCGCGTTCAATTCTGTACCTGACAGTTTTGGGGGTTGATATTCGTAGTTCGTGGATTCGACGGTTCTGCGTCTCCTAGTAATTGGGGATGATTTTTTTCTGGATGACCTGACATGTACAATTAATTGTTATACCAATTAGTAGCTACTAATAAACATAAAGTATCATATACACAATCTTTTACCCGTGACATCGACGCCATTAGCTGTCCAAAAGAGATTAATGTACTGAAAGTTATCCCCGTTTTGGTCGACGCTCTTCTCGATGCAGTACCTTTATAACAAATTGCAAGTTTCACTGTAATTTTCTCCGTTGCAGATCTTGACAAATTATAAGCATAACCAATTTTTCAGACAGTCCATATATATCATTCAAGAAAACTTGATCACGTTAACATTCCCAACTATCTCACCTAGAACATTTGTCCGTAGAAAAGAGCACGATTCCCTCATCACTGAGGTCACTAAATTTCCTAAAGAAATTCGCGTTCACTGGACGCTGGTAATCACCCCATTCTTCTCTGAGTTCCACATTCACGGGTTGCCTCAACAGCTTCCAGCTTTCCCTCCAATCATCGCTCGTAGGACTCCCGTCTGACGCAGCCACGAAAACGATCGTACACTTAATCCACGCGAGGCAACGAATCAAGCAAACGAACCAAAAGCACAGCAGTCCTTTCATGATGCCCTCGCGTACGCTTTGAGACACTTCTCGTTCGAAGACTGGTCGTAAAAATGAGGCAGCCGCTTATAAGGTTCCGGGGCGTAGCCGTTTACAAAAGGGTGAGGTGTCCGTCAATTACGGCGGACGATAACGGCGAATGGAAAAGTAAATCTAGGTGGAAACACGCGGGCCGCGTTGCACAATCGCAGGTGTTTGATGAACAGGATGCGAGACGGTGGTATAGAAATCGGTAACGCGAGAGCTGACAGGATGTCGGCGCCAATAGCCAGCCGGTAAGAAAAGATACAGACCACCCACTTGCCTTCGTCGTCGGGGCTTACACTTCATTGTATCCTGTTCAATATTTACTGTTTTGTGAATAATCCAGCCGAGGTTCCGGGCTATTCAGCCGTCGCGGGATCGTGGATAGTTTCGCGCCTAGAGGTGTTGTAACCGCTAAGTTGGGATTCACCTTGCTCTGCTCTTTTACGTGTTTCAGATAGCAGATTTTCAGGAACTTCGGTCGTTTGCTTCGTTGTTCGAGTTATTTTAAGAAATGAGGCACCATAGTGAGTAATGAAAGTATTGGGATGTATGGCTCGATTAATTTCTTCCTTTATTTCTTGTGGATTTATTTCAAATTATTATTTACGTTGGTACACGTGCAGTTTATGTTCAATAAATTGTAAGGTGTCGGATTTCTGTACGATGGATTGTTTAATATCGCTGAGGAGTTTATCGAACGTTAAATGTAGAGGAGAGCCTCTTCTGATGCGTTATTATTCGATATAATTTTAGTACAAGGACGTTTGTGTAAAGTAACATTTTTTCTTCACTGTAAATAATAGAGATTAGGTAGCTTTTATAATATTTTTTTTTTAAATAGTTGATTTAATATCAAAGCTTCCTTCGACTCGTATTCGTTACGTTCCCATTTACAAATAAATTCTTCAAGAAGAATTCCATAACATCATTGCATTTCAACGAACCGTACGAAATTTTCCATTGTTTTCAGATGCTGAATTGGACAACTTCGTAGGACAGGTACCACCTGCCAATTCGCATAACCCAGCTGGACCAGCGACTGCGTCTGACAGTGAATTCACGCCCATATCTCTGATCTCCGAGGAAGCCAAGGCTTCAACGAGCCATTTGACAAAGCAACAAGGCTATCTCACCTCGATTCTATCCTCATTGCCGAATTTGTCTTTGTCGTCGATCACTGGCGACTCCTCGGGTTTCCAGACAAATCAAGGCTTTGAGAAAGTAGCCAGCGTACAAAGTACGAATCCTTATGTGCCTTCACACGACGGTCGCGATTCATTGAGGGACACCTCGCCACCTGTAGTCGCCAATTTCCACGATCCTCGACGCGCGAATTTCTCAGCACCCTCCGAGGTTAACCCCGGAAGTGCCGCGGGTTTGACGGCTCCGCCTCAGTCGGCTGCGCCGCCAGCACCACCCTCGTCTAACAACGGTAAATTATACAAGATTTCTATAAAGATGAAACCACTTCATTGAAATATTTTTTAATCGAAATTGATGTAGTTTTTTTTAATTTTATTATATATCGAGTTCGAATGCAACTTTGCATCTTGAATAATATTTATGTTAGTTGTCGCAGAGAATGACATATTTAGACGATCTTTTTTGTCCTTGTACAACCTTCTACTTTGACAAGTAGATCCTATCAAGTAATGCGTACTTTTTCATTTCCTTTCAGGACACGTTTCATATCGCCTCGGCAACCAGAGACGCCTGAAGTACGCGCCGCCGCCTGACATAACATCCAACACGTCCAAGCCATATTCAACCCCCGTAACTCAACCGCTGTTAACACCGCAAACTGTCATCGCACCACCGACTATATTCAATCCGAACGAATCTGTTACCTCGACTCCAAGTTTCCAGCCTGTCGAGGCGTTGATCTCTACGAATTCACCATCGGTGCAACGTTCCACGCCGGAGTACTTATCCCAGACGAATTCTCTGCAAGAATCCTTCAGGTCTAGTCCAACGGGAGTGGCGACAGGAGTTCCTTACGGTTCCACCGGCACTTCGCGAAGCGTCACACCGCAGAGTCAAAATCCAAGTAACGAGGGGGGTATCCCTATACCTGAGAGGCCAAACATCTCTCTGTCCTGTCGACCGATTTCTTCGCAGCTGCAGGAACCGATCACCCCGCAGAACACTCCTGCTGTCGGTTCTTACTTCGGTTTCGACGCGTACGCGGGTCAACGTGATTTCCCACCTAAGACGATCAATCTAGAAAAAGAAGTAGTTGTAGCAAAGACTTACCCGAATCAGACGAATTCGCTGTCGCCGATTTTAAAAAGCGCGGTGAAAGACAACGCCGAAACGAAACCCACTGTGACCTTCGCCCCGGTTTCCGCGGTTCAAGTCTCGGAGAAGTTGGAGCATCTGCTCGCGGAGCGAAAGGAGGAGTCTCCGGATCTGTCCAGCGACACACCACCGAAAGCTGATGAAATCGCAACAGATAGCCAAACCGTTGCAACTTCCGACGATGTAACATTGAATAGTACTGTGGAAAAGAACGTTTCGTTGGAGCCTGACGTGTTAAACGCGTTTGTTAAACAAGAACCATCAGAGTCAACGCAATCGACGATCGTTTCTGAGGAAGTGGGCGCAACGCGTGATAAGCTCGAGGCATCGCAAAGTCATGGTGTTACAAGCAACGTGCAAGCATCACAATATTATCCAACGCAGTCCTTTGCTTCGAGCGTCAACTTCTTCGCGGCGAAACCGACAGAGCAGAGATCGAGTCTGAACTACCCTCTCGCAACCGCGCCCTCGATGCCCAGCGCCTTGCTTGATCCTCCTCAAAGTTTCCCTCAGCCTGTAAGCGCGTTCTTCGACGTCTCGTCGAGCACTAGTTCGTTCCCGCAGTTTCAGTACAAAGAGAGCACCGCGAAGGCGTCCGTGGACGTAGTCTCGTCGAAGAACGAATTGCAGCAAGTGCCGTTGGGCAGCACGATCAGTGCAAGTTTCGCTGGTCCCGCGTCCAATTCACCGTGGGACGATAGTCGAACCCAGGAGGCTGTGAACGCAGAATGTAACCCGCCGCCACCACCGCTGTTCTTCGATCCCGCGCAATTTCAAAACGAGGTGCCCAAACAGCCGAGCCATCCGCTGTACCAGCCGTACGTTCCCCCCGCGGCGAACACCGCCACGAGTCAGCATTATTTCGCTGGTACCACGCAAACGCACGATCTAACGAGTGGACTCGGCATCGAGTTTCTTAATACGACGCCTGTGATGACAACAGTCCCCGAACCGACTGGTTCGGCTACTTTAAGTCCTGTTCAGATGTCTGTTAATCCGCCGGTTGGACGCGCCAACGCGGACACCGTGCCTCCTAGTTTGCAGAATTTGGTAAGACGCGCTGCTGACATTTCTGTACGATGCTTCGAGAGTTTCTATTCCTTTACTTCTCCAGGCAAATTTAGAGTGTTTTGCCCTGAATGCCAAGCTTTCGTTTTAAGTTTACATTCAATCTGTGACGAATCTCAAACAATTTAAACTTATAACGCGAAGTACGAGATATCTCGTAGTTGACGGTTTTAGTGTGAACTTTAACAATTTATCTCAAACTCAAAATAATCTTCTATACGTAGATCATTTCGTAATCAATTTCAGGCCGCTGGTCCCACAGACAAACGCATGCAGTACAGAGAGGTGTACCACCATTGGTTCTATCGCAAGAAAGTGGAGCACAAAGTGTTATGGCTACCGTTCTCTATGCAAGACAGCTTACAGCTGGAGGAGGTTCACAATTCGACTGAAATCACTCCTGAAACGACGGTCGCGACCGATGGCGGTCGTTACGACGTCGACATTCTACGACGCGAAAGGTCGCCCGTTTATTGGAGCGGCGAACCGACGGAAGTGAGACGGTGCTCGTGGTTCTTCAAGGGACCCACCGAGTCGAGATACGTCCCTTACGACGAAAGCACTGCCGCTAAACTCGAGGAAGAGTACAAACAAGCGTGTCTCGTGAACAACTGGAATCGCAGGATCGACCTGAGCAATGGCGAATACATTATCTTTCACAGTGCCACGGTTCAACACCATTACTTGCCACCGGTTTTGCCGGAAATGGGAACGGCCTGGGGCAACAGCTCGGTAAATCATCCCTTTAATTTAATCATCGGAAGAGATGTTAAACAAAATGATTGTTAACTTGCATGAAATCACGAGGACGGTTTAATTTCTACTGAATTTATTTTTTATCAGATCCGAATGCACTGTCAAATTTTTTGTTCCGCAGAATATGCATTTCTGTATGCAATGTGAATTTCGTGTACTTACGTTGCGTATGTAGGTTATTTTTTTTGTTGGATTGTTTTAAATTATAGTTTTGCTAGAAGCATTAAATCGCAATTTGTACAGGGTTCAGAGGACAGTGCATATTTACAGGGTGCTGGTAGCAAGCCCAGGTTGATTAAAAGGGGCCTTGATGAGTTCCATATCGAAGACGGCGAGCCTGAGAAAGTGGATCATCTGCTATTCGTTGTTCATGGCATTGGGAGCGTTTGCGACCTGAAATTCCGCTCCGTGGAAGAAGTTGGTACGTGATAAAGTATTTTTATGCATATAAACTGTATGCTAATGCTCTTATCTTAAAACGAGCTTTAAGTGACACGAAGCATTATGACACGATGTTCGATCTTATATAAATCGTAACTCCTAATCTTAATCTCATTTGTTCAATTAAATAAGCTCAAACGAGATAGTCTAGAATATGATAGATAAATATGATTTGCGTTAACTCGTAGTTATTTATTTACAGTTGATGAGTTCCGAAGTATATCGTTGCAATTAGTCCAATCGCATTATCGAACAGCCAGCGAGCAAAGGATCGTGAACAGGATAGAAGTATTGCCGATTTCGTGGCACGCGTCGCTTCACTCGGAGGACACTGGGATCGATAAGAAGTTACAGGCAATTACGCTGGAGAGTATACCGAAATTACGACATATCATAAACGGCACGCTGCTCGACATACTTTTCTATACTAGTCCCGTGTATTGCCAAACGATCATGGCAGCGGTTGGAAACGAATTGAACAGGCTGTACTCTCTGTTCAAAGAGAGGAATCCAGATTTCAACGGTGGAATTTATCTGGGCGGCCATTCGTTGGGTAGCTTGATTTTGTTTGACCTTCTATGCCATCAGAAGCCGGAGAACAAGCCGAATGGAGATCAGGCTGATTCCAACGAGGAACAAGTAAGTGGAAGAGTAATATTTTCATAGGAATTATTATGTACGTATTATATATCGCAATGAATCAGTAATTGTGTTATTTATCGTTAATTAATATTCTTGTATCTAGAAACAAGAAATAATAAGTACCATATTAAATACTACGCACTAAATTTTCATTAGAATAATGCTCATAAAATTCTCAATTAACATTAATTTAGCTGGTAACACGTATCCGTTTCTGCTCGAAAACAGGAAGAAACCAGCCCTTCAAAACCGACTGAACGCATACTGAAGCGTCGCCACAGTAAAAAAATTAGCTACGTAATAGGCGCTGCCGGGACAGGCCAGCCTTATATACACTATCCGCAGATACAGTTTCACCCACGTGCCTTTTTCGCTTTCGGTAGCCCTATCGGTATGTTCGTGACAATTCGAGGCATCGATATGCTCGGCGAAGACTTTGAACTGCCGACGTGCCCCGCTTTCTTCAACATATTCCATCCGTTCGACCCTGTGGCGTACAGAGTCGAGGCGCTTATAAACCCAGACGCCCCTAAATATCGACCAAAGTTGATACCACACCACAAAGGACGTAAACGAATGCATTTGGGTAAGCGTTTATTCGTTACCTTCTTTTTTTCTACTATCACAAGCTCTCGTTTAAGTATTCGTATCGCGCTGTTCATTAAAATCGAAACGAATTTCGCAACTTTATCGTGCGCGTTACAGAATTGAAAGATACAATGGCGCGCGTGGGCGCGGATCTGAAGCAGAGGTTGCTCGATTCGGTAAAGAACACGTGGAACTCCGTCTACCAATTGGCAGTGTTCCACAGACCGGATAGTAACACTCTCGAGCGCGAAATTGATAAAGTAGTGGAAGAGCAATTGCAACAAACACCGGTTCCGGAGCCGCAAGCCAACGACGACGGCGGGGCAGAGTTGAAAGTCGGCAAATTGAACGGCGGACGGAGGATAGATTACGTTCTCCAGGAGGCTCCGTTCGAATACATCAACGAGTACATTTTCGCGCTGACGAGCCACGTCTGTTACTGGTTAGTGCAATTTTTATTCTACTTACAATTTGTTACGTCCACCATACTGTCACGAGTGAATTGGTACTTCCATTGTATAAGAAGCATGGATGATCTCTTCAATTAAACAATTAAACAAATAACTATACTTCCTATATATATAATATACATAAATAACGCACGGATCAAATTGAATTGCGAAATTTCAAATCCAGAAGTGCTTCACTTGAGATTTCAAAACAACTTTTGAATTTTTTTGGATACTTTACGGACGATCACGTCCATAAACCTAGTCATGGTCCCAATCGACGTGACAAAATCAAATACGCGGGCCTTAAAACCCCTAAGTCTTTTTTCTTCGCCTACATTATATATTACAATCACATCAAAAGATCTATGAAATTTGTTATTTCTATTTAGGGAGTCCGAAGATACAATACTGTTGGTCTTGAAGGAGATATACAGTTCCGCTGGCATCCAAACGGACGCCCAACATCCACAACAAACGTTAACGATAGAACGAGCGCCACCCTCGCCGTCTATAATCCCACTGTCCACTAGATGCGACGACAAAGCATCCTCGGTGCCTGTTTTAGGAATGGACCCAACCGTTCCCATATCGGAGAAGCTAGTCGGTCCACCGCCCAAGACTGGGTTCGTTAAGAAGTCATGATCGAAAATGAATCGATCAAGCTTCCTCGAAAAGTGTCACAATGTCGGGCGAGACGGTTACGAGGTTCAGAATCTTATTATCGCTACCGATCAGGTTGATGCGGGCGTTGTACCTGACGAGAACGCGAGTTACACACTCTACGAACACTGAGAATCAAATTTTCCCTGTTCCCCAAGAGAGTCACTCTAGATTATCATCGAATTCGCTGTTAGCGTTCGGAAGTATCGCTCGAATTGATTGTTCCTCCGCGTGTTCTCGATTCGTTCAAGGTTCTTGCGGTATTTCGGCCTACGCGGCGAATGTTCAAGCACCCAATCGCCGACAAATCGCATCGCATCTCGCAAAAAAAGGAACGATAACATATATGATCAAAGGATTTAGTTGTTAAGTGGGACGTGGAAGTGATACGTACAAGGTTCAGTCTCTGATTTAATTAAATTAGTATTCACGTCACCTGTTTTCGGTAAGTTTAATGCCTATTACGACGTTTATTTAAAATTTAAGATATATTAAGGTGTGCGGCAAACGGGCAAGCGAACGAACCTGAGAGTTTGTAATACGAAAGGTAGTTAAGCAGATTAATGGTATTGTTTATTGTAAATATATGGTTTATAAATGAATAGAAATTAAATATAGGATATATAAATTTTTTCAAAGCACACTTGCATCGTGAGAGTCGAACTCCGCGTTCTCATTCGTGCAAGAATTTTAATAAAATAACGTATTCTTTTACTCGGCGGAGGTTTCGCAGTCTTTGAACCTTCCCTCTTCCCGATTTTAATTTTCTTACATTCCGCATAACATACATACCTTAGTCCACATTTCAAGTCGACTCCACAGGAGGGAAAATATAAATTTTTAAAAATCGTTACGCTTAGACACGTTTAGTCCGTTTCAGCGAACGCAAACCTGGTAAATGCGAACCTGAAACCCTCGTGCAACGAGAACGACCCTCGCCCCTTTCGCGAAAATCTTGTCACAGCGCTTCTAATCGTCGCACGAATCTTCCATGTTCCCTGGAAACTTCGTCCCGCGGGATCATCGAATGGCGTCAGCTTATCGCGCGAGCAGTCCTCGGTTCGGCTGACATAAAAAAAAAGAAAAAAAATAAAAGAAAAGGGTGGTTTGGCACATGCACGGGTATCACGAAACGCTAATTAATTGCGGCGCAAGTTCGCCGGGGCTCCGTCGCGGGGGCTGCTTTGCATTTTGCGTGCAGGCCCTCGTAAAACTACATGCCTGTCAGCCCGGGCGAATTTCAAGATGATTTATCGCCCCGGCAGAAGCAAGTTTTTCACGATATTTCGTGGCTTTCGCGGAGGCTCTGAAAGACGCGGGGCCAATGCCTTCGCGCATGCAACTGCTTACTTACACGGGGTACCGCTGTTCCTTTTACGCGGCTCGACGCCGCTAATCGGCTCGCGTTCCGTGTCTCTCCCATCTCGGCTCAGCCCGTGGCACAAATGCACACACCCTTTTCTCACCTCCAGGCTCTCGTCCGCTGAATTTTCCTCGCGGACTTCGCGTGAAACCCTTCCAAGCCGGTGAAACCTTAATTACTCGCGCGGCTATGCGCATACGTACGTACCTGCGCTGACAAAAGTGTACGTTGCTGGATTCTCAGTAAGAGCGACTAGATTTAATTTTTATTACTGCGACTTGCGTAATTATCGTTTTGGATTTTGACCATTTGCAGTCAGCTTCTTTCTTAGCAACAGAAAATTTCCATTTCAATGGAAAACTTCTTTTTAGATTTACTGAAGCAGTTTAACCTTCTTAATTACTGAGCAATGCTCATGTCCCTTTGGAAAGGACATCCGAGCGCAAGGGTTTCATTTTTCTAGTACATATGGAGGGTAATTGAATTAAGATTTATTCCCTGGTCGTGCACGCTTCTTTACGACTTTACAACATAAAATTTTAACGCACCAGCCAGTATAACTTTCCTCTTCGGCATGCAGAAGCGAACGTATCGGAAGACAGACGTTTATGCCCCCAGCTGTTGTAGCAGAAACTGAAGTAGGGGTAAGATTTTACAACTAGGCTCAGCGAGAATGATTTATACGTTGGAAAAATACAATGACGTTTACGATATCTAGTCGAGAATTATTTATGGCAGCCTCTTATGTCGAGGTGTGCTTCATCCCCCGCTCCTATTCTTACTTCCTCTTCCTTGGAGATTTCTAGCTATCAGTATCGTGCTTGAAATGGAGTCTCAATTTGTATTGTTGCACGAAGCAAATTTAATTAGCCTGAATTTTTGTACTGTTCTTTCTATCAGTTTATTCTTTTTCTCAGTTACATATGTTATGGAAGAAGGCAAATAGTAAGATAAGAGCCGGACGATTTTAGTTCTTGTCCGTACACGTTGTTGACCCACTTGTATTTGCCGTTATAAAGAGTTACAGATAGCATTATTACACAGATAAAAAGATTATTTCATTGCGTGTCCTATCTGGCAAAGTGGAGAGTAACTTTATCTTTAACGTCAATGACATTCACCACCTACCGCTCTCTATTCTTGCCACGGACATTCTAGAGCAACTAAATACTGTCTTCCTCACCTCAATCGTCTTCAGTAACATTCCTGTAACGTCTGACAAAAATAAACCGAATCTATTATCGATTAGGGAATTTTCTCAATTACACCAGATCCGCGTATACTCAAAAAAGAGTTCAGACAAAGTAACAGCACGTTTTTCGATGGTAATGGTCCATATCTCGAAAGCTCATCTGCTCCTGGTGCATCGATATTAATAATTCTTGGTGCACTCTGAAATTTTGGATTTTTGCCTGCGTCCATTTTCTGACCCACCGCGCCGGATCAGGCACGCGTCTTTCCTGGCACCGGTCCATTTGTCGCTATTTTCTGGAATCGTACACCGCTCCCGGCTTTTCTTTATCAACATTTGGCGATCAAATTCGAGTTTCGAATTAATCTTCGGCTTTTGGCCACCGCGGCCATTTATGACCGCCTTAACGTGGAACAGTATTTGCTGGAATAACGTGCTGACACTGATAACAGGCCCATGAAATTGCCCCTCCTCTTGTATTTCCCGATATAGTTCTCTGCGTTCGGGTTTTTTTTTATTGCTGCTCGTGTTCCATTCGCTCTATCAACGCACAAGTAGAAATTCAATGAGTTTCTTTGGTGCCTTTTTTGTTCAATGATCACTCATTTCATTAGAATACGTACTAACGATAAAATAATTAAATATACAGTTTTCTAGGACGTTTTGCGATGCAATAGGCATGACTCTGTGAATTTTTCACGTAACTGGATTACGTTCTACAGACTGTGAGGTAACATGATAATAATTTACTGGAACGACCATTTTGTAAGTGAGTAATTGACCTCTTCCCTATTCATGTCGCTTCTTTTTATATTAAAGGAACCTAACATGGCGCAACTAATGCGCTACAATTATATGACAACCACAGGTATTACATTTACGTAAATTCCACCACGCGATACTCGAATACTACCATGCAAGTCAAATAATAAGCGTTTTATCCAAATTGCATTGAAATGATCAATTTGAAATGTCTCGATACGAACAAATACTCATCGAGTTCTGCACTTTTAGTACTTAATTTGTTTCATCGTGTTGCACAAAGAATGGAATAAAAGTACTCGCAAAATTGCGACAAACTTTCCACTAAATCCTCCTATTTTTAACGCGCGTCGATCTCTCGCTGAAAGAAGTTGCCATCGAGGGAAACGCGAGGCAACGAGCCGTGGCAACGCGAATCGTTTCGTTCCGCGAGTCCCGTTCTGTCTTAATCCCGCGAAAATCTTCTGGGACCACGGTTTTCCTCGCCGTAACGTTCTCAGAACCGCGGCCACGAAGCGCGTGCGAGCATCGCGCGCGAATGAAAGAGGGACAGGTCGTCTTGAGGGGTAGCCGCGAGAAACAGCGGCCGCCCCAGGAACCTCGACGGGGGTGGTTTCCGCGCTTGTTCTCCTTGATTCTCGTCGCATTTCGCGCGTACGCTTTTATTTCCTCCACCACCGCCATTTTTCATCTCCTCGCCCTCGTTATATATTATTTCCTTTCCATACCGGTGGATTTGCATGAGATGTGCGCGCTTCTTCTCAAGCGCGACTTAACGCATGTGACATCATCCACCTTCGCGTGCGCATCGCGAGTACCTCCTCCTCCACCGTCGCCCTACCGTTTTCACTTCCTTTCTAGTCCGCCACATCGTTCGAATGCGTCGAATACAACGTTGAACCACTTTCCCGCTGATGCAACCCTTGCTTTTACCTTAAACGAAGAATTCAGCGTGGTTGCGCGGAATTCCTCGATGGAGATACATCGTGGCTGCCAGCGGAAAAGTTCTGTCCGATGTTTTCAGTTTATTTTAATCCGTAAAAATCACCCTCTCTCGGATCGTACAATGTTGGAAACGGGTGCGTGAAATAAAAGTCTCTTTGTATTCTTCAAAGCAAATTATTCTTTAATCTAGACACGGAAGGATGTCTGTACGCTTCGAGGGGTATACGAACAGCGAGGACACTCGATGGAAAATCTAGGGTCCTTCTTGTTCGTGTTTCTCTTGCAGGCTCTTAGATATAAACAGTTGGAGGTTCGCTCGAATCAATTTCTTTCACCGTTCATTTCCAGGATTCTATTTTTTAATACAATATTCATTTTTGCTTTTATGTTGACGTGTTAAAATAATTCAACATACCATACAACTACTGTGGGGTTTGAAACTAGTGTCCTGGCCGTTAAGGGGATGCCGGTCATGGCGTTGTCGAGTGACACAATGCAGGCCTATTTGCCTGCATTTTTCCAAAAAAGGCCAAAGTAGTCTTGCTGCTAGTTTTTAAGACATGAATGGGAGGGAGAGAGAGAGAGAGAGAAAGAAGGAAGACGAAGATGATGGTGAATGGTTTGACAAGTAGTATAAAATAGGAGACGTAGCGTAAAGTATAGAATAAAAAATCGCAACGAATTGTGCGTTTAAGGGTAGTAAAAAACAGCGTGTATCTGAATATACACAAGTTAGTCAGCTTAGTTATAGGTTCTATAATAAATATAAAACTTCCAATCCCAATCTACCACCGTATTCTTTATTGGGATAATTTGACTGATGCAATCATGGCGTCGGTGGTAGTATTAAAATAAATGGAACAAGGGCGGCGCGGAATCTGGCGAGCCGTTAAATCCAACCCTTACCACGACCATTCATACGGCATCGTTTACAAACTCTCATGCACATATATGGGTTATTAAAATCGTTATTCAGTAGGGTACTTGCGACACAGTTTCCGCCGCATTGTCGTCGCCCGTGTCGCTATCGCTCTCGACGGTTAATGCGTATCAATATTTTATGCATTTCGCATAAGCAGCGCAGCAGGTATTTGCGTTTATTAGCTATAAACGGGCCGCAGGTGGGGCCCACCCCCTGGCAGGATTTACGGGCTCGCGTTCTTCGGATGAAGATGCGCCTCTAGATGGAACGTAGTTTTGTGCATCGTGGTCGCGATCTTACGGAAAATCGTCGAGGACGTGGACCGTCCCTGTGTTGGTTTCGATACGACCGTACGAGACGGAACGAGCACCCTTCTTTCCGTTCCTCTTGAGATATAAAAACAAAAGTGTATTTCCTTTACGTTCGTACCGCGGTATAACAAGTAGACTGAGAATATTTATTTATAGAAATTGATATTTTAACCTTTTCGCTCTCTTGGCTATATATATGGAGATTCAGCTTTTTTATTAGTATTAACGCTCAGCGACACAAATGTGGACGTTATAGCTTTTTGTGTATTTGTATTGCTTTCCTCATTATTTTTTGCTGCTTCAATTCCTATCGATATAAAATGGATAAATCGTAATAGAACAAAAAATTAAGTAATTTTTTCTTTCAGTATAAAAACTCATCCCTAAAGAAGTTCACACGATACGTTTGTTATAGTAATTTAAACAGGTTTGCGGATTAATCAATATTTTCTTGCGATAGGATAATGTATCGGGAGTAATTGTAAAAAGTTTGCGAAAAAGCTGCTCCGTTGCAATGCGTCGTTACGATATACATACGCTGGGAAGAATAAAGAATTCCGCTTTCGGGAAATCGTAACACAATATACACGCGATACACCGTTCGAGCGCGAACAGTTCCATCAAAAATGCTTGTCATAAAGAATCATGGCTCGCGATAAATCGCTATACCTATAAACGAGTACAATGAATTTTCGTTGATTTATACAAGGAGTTTTTCAGCTCGTAACAATAGAGTGGGTCTTGCAACTACAGGAAGACGCATCGCGTTCCTGTGTTATTCACCTTTCATCTTGTCCGCGTAGCATATATCTTTTGTGCAACGCAAGGCGCAACGATGCGTTCGTAGACATTGTGACGTTACTTTTTTGTTTCGGGTATGAACAGTGCAATTAAAAATATGTAGCGTTTCCGTACAGATACTCTTGTTTTACGGTTTTTACGCTGTAAAATTCTGAAAATCCTTTTCCCAATCGTCGCAGCACTTATTGAAGACAGTCATCGCATATTTACTTTTACCATTTCTTGCACTAACATGTATTATTATATCGTTTCAGTTACTATAGTCTGCATTATACCTGCTATTTTATTACGCGCACAATTTCTTGTTAAATGCAGGATTTGCAAAAGGGGCTCGTGACTGATAATAATCGAAAATACATGGCGCGCGGTCGAATGATGGAGCGCACGCGATATGAAAGATAGGGCAGAAAATTTCGAGAATGCCTTTCGGCGTGTTAACATCACGGCTGGTGAAATTGAAATATTTAACGAAATTTTCGAATATTCCCGTACTTCCGGGTACTCGGCTACGTCGTATTACATGCTGGATTCAAGGATGGCATCCGTGACACGCTAAATACGCGGGATTGCAATTAAACAGACGTCGCACGTATTCGCGTCGTGGCGCAAAGTCCGTTCGTGATTCAAATTAATAGAATATCGTGTCGGTGCTTCAAAGCGCACACCTTGCCCTGCTTAAAGCTATGCAGCGTTTCGGCGGAACGATTTCACGGATAATTGAAGAATAATTAAGAATTCTTTGATCACCTGTAATAGCAATTTTGCGCGCGACTTGATTTTATTAAAATTCTGAATAATTGATAAGATCAAGGTGAACAAGGGGATATCAGTAAAATTGTACGGGATAAATATTTGACAACGTTTCACGCAGTACATCAACAAATATTTTTGATCCTACCAATATAAATTAGTAAAGTATTCTTTCGAGAATAGAAAATCCAGGCGTATTTCTTTAAATTAATTGCCCAAATTCTTTCTTCAAACTTTTTCTTGTCCAATATATATACGCACACGTATTGTTTCGTTTCTGTATTATATTTTTATTCGTTTTATTTTTGCTCCCTGTTTCTTTTCACTTTTTATCTGTTCCTCCCCCCTTTGTATTTTATTATTTCAATTTCGGTATTTCAATTTTCTCTAATTGTGTATTTCCCCTGCCCACCTCTTTCCATTTCTTTCCTCCCCTACACTCCTTTTATTTCCATTGCACTTTCATATTTCTCGGCAACCAGTAAACGCTGTAACAGCGCAACACCAGAAAACATTTCTATTGCACGGGCTGAATTACATTATGGTTATAATTTCATCAGCGATTAAACGAAAGGAACGTGTTGTTCGATCCTCCTGCGTTTAATAACTTCGAAACATGTGTCGAAACATTTGATGCCTCTGAAGTTTATTGGACTTATAATTTCCCAATTGGACGAGATAGACTCGCTCTTGTACAGCTGTTCGATTTTAGCACGCACTAATGTAAGCATTTTCTATTTAAAGACAGAGTTTCTACGGATATCTCTAGTCACATCGCAATGGATACGAATGGCAAATGTTTAAATTATCCTTTTAAAGAAACTGGCAACTGTTCTTGCGTTCTGCTATGACCCACAGGCTGAGTCATGGATCAACCGAGTGGTGCAATGCATTACTCATGCCTTGGATCATCGATCTCGAACGTGTTTAATATATAACAGATGTGGTTCTATTTTAAATACTGGCATACAAACGGCAAAATTCTATTTTCATTTAAAATTTAAATCACGACGAAAGAAGTATTTATCGTTCTAATGTTGCTGGCAAAGATTTGAACGGGGCCAAGTGGAGGGGACGAATTTATGATTTTTATTGTTGAAATAAAAAAATGTTAACAGGGGCAGAACGGCCATAACATTGGTCGTTGCTCGGAATTTCACTCGTCGTGAATTCTCGGCGTATAATTGTGTTTATTTCGCGATGGTTACGCGGTGCTCACGATAGAACGCGTGGCATACAAACGACGTTGAATCGTCGTTAAACAGACGTCGCACGTATCCGTGTCGCGGTGCAAAGTCCGACCGTAATTCGAATTAATAGAAACGGCAGCCGCCTTAAAATTAAAAGCGCCGAGCGCGGCTGGAAAAACATGGCACGTTCGAGCCCGTGATTCTGTAGCCGTGCGACGGAACGAAATTTCGTCAGGTTAATAAGACGTGAATTAATGCGCCGTTCTTGAATTGGAAAAGCTTGGAACAGCCAACCTTTGCCTCTTAACCGATGAATAATACAAAGTTACGCATTACTTCTTGCCTTCAAATACGTCCTTCACGTTTTTGCATTTGCAATCGCAGAATATTGAAAATCATTGCTTAAATTTTTGCTACAATAATTCAATCTGGTGTGTCATATTATTTCATAATAATTATTACAAATAAATGTTGCAAAATATTATAACAGCATCGATTTGCAATGCAACAAACAGTTTCTCTACCTCGCTCTCAAATTTCCCTCTTCGTTCTTCCCTCTTTCCCCGACAATTCTCTGTTCTCGCCTTTCTGCTCTGGAATTCCAAGTAAGAATTTGCTTTCGTAATTCTCCGAGTAACATCTTGTCGAAACATTTATCCCGTTGCGAAACACCCGCCGGCGGAAGTACCGCGCGCCAAGCTACGTAACGTTCGCCCCGCCATTTTTCGAGCTGCGAACGCAACCAGGATCCATCCGTTGGTCCACGGCACTTGTATCGAGAGATCGAACGGAGATAGACGAGATACGCGGGTGGAACCGAAAGAGGAACACGGAAATCTAACCGCGGAATGCAAAGCAGGTGAAAGCGGTCCGCGGTTCATTGTTAATTCTGATTTAAGAGAATACGTCCCGATGTTCCTGCGAATGTCTGCTGAACGAAGTACAGGAGCACTCTCCTCCGATCGGACGTTCTCACGGGATGGTTCTCAGCGACGTTCGCCTATTCACCGCGCGATATCGCGGGGTTAGAACCGAGCAATCAGATTTCTGGATTTCGACGAGTCGGTTGAGAATCAGCGGCGTGATTTTGGCAAATCTCCAACAAGATGAGGCCCGTCCCTTGGTTGCACGCGTTGCTCGAAGGGCGACGACAACCGTGGATCCGCCGTGATTTGACAGCGCGAAAGAAGCAACTGGAAACTGCCGCGAGATAGTACTTCCACCAGGGGAAGTTTCTTTTCCCTTTCTGTCACTAGAGAGTTCGAACTTCGCGTAACGCGATCGAAGATCTTTGCTTTCTTGCTCCTCTTGTTTTTATCGTACGCTCATTGACTGGTAGAAACTAAGCTTTTTCCTTACACTTAACTTCATTACTTTGCATATCTATTTGGTTTGCATGATACACTATTTCTAGACGAAACAAATTACGATTAGAGCACGTATTCTGCGCCTGCTCATCAATTCCTCAAGAGCGCGCATATTATCAGAAAATTCCAAGGTGTCACGATATCATTGGTCCCTACTTAACGCCGCGGATTCTGTTCGTTCTTCTCGACTCGGATGCTGCGAAATATCCCTTGGGAACACTGGAAGCATCCACGCAGCGAGATTAGGGTCGCGCAAGCCGGTCGATCTAATCGACGGCAAGGTGTATCCGCGGAATGCACGGATTTTCAGCTGTACAATTATTCCGGTAATTAACGTTACCCGGTCGTAAGTGTAGCGCGGGGCTTGAAAGGGTCGGGCCCAGCGGAGTTTATTACAAAGATATACGAGCCCCACACCAGCCGCCCCTCGGACGCGTTTTCCGCGCACGGACACGCCATCGGTGCCCGCCTCGAGCATTCGAGCTATTCCCACGGATGATACATGCCCCGAAAACTATATCGGCCGCTTGTAAAACGCGATAAGTTATCGGGGAAACGGCACGATTAACGCGCGCGTCACGGCTTTATTCTGGACGGAAAAATCCATCCTCCCCAGCCGGACGGAGAGTTATTCGACGCGTTTAATTGATCAAAATTTAGTCGCCCCCGCTAGTTCGTTTCATTCCCTTGGCGCGCTCTTTGTTTTCGCAATTACAATCGATCGTATCCGAAGAATATCGCAATTATTACAGCGGCAAATTAATAATTACAGTTTACTCTATAGTAGAATTCGTTAACACGGTCAACAGCCATTTTCAACGCCCTTTACCTTACTACACCTAACAAAGCAATTTCAAATACAAGTTTAACCGTAGCAATAGTAACAAATAACAAGCTGTTACTTTCCTACAATTCCTGTTTCTTTTTTATTCCCATATTCGTGTTTCGTAACAACAGTTAATAACTCGAAAGGCCTCTCTCGCACAGAACGTTCATTCGCTCGCGTCTGAACAGCAATAAAAGATCGAAGGGAGGGAAAGCGGAAAGTGGCTCGTCACCGTAGGCTCGTTACCTAGCAAAGAAGTCGTGGCCGACATCCAGAGGCGCGGTTGAAACGTTTTGTATCGGTATTCCCGTGCCAAAGACTCGCGGATCCGTCGTAGACGACGGGTTGGTTGGCTCGGGACGGGGCGTCGTTACGAGTCGATCAGAGGTGAGACCGCGTTGGGACGGGCTGGCGCGGTATATAAAAAGGATCGAAGAGCTGTTAGTGGGATAGGGCGCGGGGGATGAGCGAGTCAGGTTTAGCGGTCGTCGGAGCGGCTGCTGAACAATAAAACGATAAATCAGAGGAACGGAAAAATAAGGGGCTAAAATAGAAAAAGCTTGTAGAGTAGATTTGGAGACCGGCCAGGGGAACAGTGGCAGTCACTGGGTGACTCTGTGGCCTCTGCGGCTCCCCCTTTCCTGCCCTCCAGCCACCCTGGTTTCTTCCACTTCCTTTGCTCTTCTTACACCTACCTAATGCCGTTCCGCGCGCTACTTTCGCCTCTGTTCCTTTCTTTCTGCTTCCACGGCCCACCCACCCCCGACCCCTTTTATACGTTGACGCTCGTCCCTGCTTTTTTTCCTTGTCGCTGTCCCAACAACCCTTTCCTCGTGCCTGCCGCCAACTTGGTCTACGTGCACAATGCGGCGGTTTGAATTTCAATCCTGGCATTTTTTAATGCTGCGAAAATTTGAAAGCGACTCGAGGACGATTCGACGCTCGAAACTCTGGTCGTACTTGGGTTTTTAGAGTCGAGTGGATTTTGTTGCGTGTTATTCAATCGAACGACACGTGGAATCTCTTCTGCAATCATTTCTATGTGAGAAGCAGGTTCTAGTATGACTGCGCGTGTTTGTTTTTATATACTCGAGGCGATTCCGAGTGTCTCGGAGGCTGTTAATATTAGTAGCGTTTGCGACTGAAGATTGCGAAGCATCAAAGTGACTCCTTTTTTTTTCTGTATGTGTCGTATTTTATTACTTCGTACCCCTTTTTTTCATTCGTCCGTTTTTTATTGTTCCCCGTCTACCAACGGAACTGCCCTCCCTCCGTTTGAAACGGTTATGAGACGAGACGCTCGGAAGCGCGGTCGCACTTTGAGGATTCTTTCTCTTTGCACGGTCCTCGTCCGTTTAATCGTTTCGTTTATGCCATCCGAGGATCTCTTTTGTTTGGATACCTTTGAAAACGACGGATACATATTCTAACGTGTTCGTAACTGGAGGAAGCTTAATTAAATGCTCGGGATAATTATGTTTATCCGCGGCGAATTTTGGAAGCGGCAATTGTGAATAATAAGGACGACGGATTTGAAGCAATTAAATGCTCGGTCGTTAAACGTCACCCGAATTGTGGCGAGGATGCTAAGAAACATTATTTCGAAGCAATAATAACTTGCACGTCCACATTTCTATATTTTTTAAATATCACTGCATATGAAATGACAATTTTTAATTAAGAGCTGAATATTCAGTAATTACCATTTCTGTTTAATACCGGAATGATCGATATAATTATCCATTTCTGTTACTAATTCGACGATCCAAGCTGCGAAAAAATTTCATAAAATATTCACATGCAGGCTCTTTCAATTAGCTCGAGGCACTGGCAGAAATGAAAAAAAATGATCGAACGCCAAGCTGAAACGTAAGAATGGATTCGAATGAATTAAACTGGTTTCGGATCGTTACTCGCCCTCGTCTCGTTCGACCTTTAATGAAATCTCCATATTCGACTAGCATAAAACAGAATGGCGCCTGTACACATACACTCATTATCCCCCTCTCGTGCACACACGTTATTATAACGCATTATCGCCAACTCTAAATCGGTGGAACTCTGTCAAGTTAATTACCGATGAAATTCTTTTGTTACCGAAATCACGTTAAACAAGAGGTTCATTTGAAATTCTATCGCGGCCGGCTACAACGCGGATAATAAAATACAATAATGAGAAGTTTGTTAAACGAATTCGGAGCGCGTGCGGCGATCG
Source organism: Xylocopa sonorina (assembly GCF_050948175.1). Taxonomy (NCBI): domain Eukaryota; kingdom Metazoa; phylum Arthropoda; class Insecta; order Hymenoptera; family Apidae; genus Xylocopa; species Xylocopa sonorina. Next base: position 4,098,748 of record NC_135197.1, on the reverse strand, counting down.
GCTGAAATCAGAGCGTCCCCTTTTTTTCCCCCGCGCTCAAACGCAACCCCGCGGGTTAAATTGCAAAGGTCCACCGTTATATTTTTCATTTAATCCGCCTGCTAATGTAACAACGAAGTTAATAACGATGTTCCATTCCATTACAGGGACCGAATACAATTTTCGTCGCTGCCCGTTTCCCGTTAGTAATTAGTAGATTAATTAGAGCGATCGCCAAATAGTGGCGTTCGGGATACGATATAAATTCGGAAGTATAACACGCAATTATATTCCGCTGGTAGAGGGTTAATCAAGCATACAACGGTGGAAACGTGTCAATTACGCGGACGCTCTGTCACCGCGTGTGCCATTCGAGTTTCGTTAATTAACTGGAAAAAATGTCCATTCCTATCGAAATGCGAAGTGCGCTGGCGAACCGACTGTTTCAATTTCATTTCCTCGGAGGAATGCAGATTCGTTCGTTTCATTCGACGAACGTTATTTCTTCGTTTAAAGGTCTGGTAATTACGAAACTTTGTTCCCTTACATTCGTTTCTCCGCGATGTTTTTATATACGATTAGATGCAATTAAATTATTGTCGTATCGTTAATATTAAAGCTATTCGTGTTTTTTTTTTAACTGTTAAGCTCCCGTTCCTCGTATTTTCTCCGTCATTGTGAACGATTAATGCAAATTTTATCGCCAGATACCGCGAGCACGTATCTCGATGCAATAACTCGGCGTGTCGCTGTCGCCTGCAAGCTGCGCGTCCTGACGCGATTAGAATTAATTAATTGCCCACCGTTGATTTTTAATAACATTTGTCAAGAAAGCGTACATGAAGGAGTTTGTTGGATCGTTTCAAACATAGCAGTAACAAAAGTGAACAGTAAAAGAAATCGATTCGAGCGGGTCTCCAACTGTTTACGTCTAAAGACCTGAAAAAAAATATACGCGGACTTTGCATCTTCATTCTTCTTAAGCGCGAGTATCCCAGATTTTCTGTCTGTTTGTATAGCGTCGAGACATTCTTAGAAGCCTAAATATTAAAGACTCTCGTTGCAACAGGATACCATCGAGGTTTTATTCCAACAGGAATAACTATCGCATAATAAAGCACACGTATAATTGATAATTAATAAATTTGCGATAAATAAGTATAATCTACGATCGAAATAAATTTATAATGAACTTCTTTTAACTAGAATACAGTCTTAATAGTTTAACTCTGCATTGTTTCATTTATCTGCGTAATAATAAATGCAAAATGATAATTAAAATACCAGTGTTCTATGTTTCACACGTTCGATCAGAATGTAATAAAAAAAACAAGCGTAGCAGTGTAACCTGCTATACTAAATAATGCCGGAGTAAGCGAGCAGGAAATCGAATGAGACGCGAAAAAGGAGGCCAGAAAGAAAGTTGTGAGGCTAACGTTCGAGAGTCAAGTTTGGGACATCGACTTTCTTCTTCACCAAACAGGTTCCGCTTCTGTCCAAGTACGTTCGAGCCTCGAGGAGTCGATGTTACAAGGAAATCGATGCGCTGTTCACTGCTCTTGAATTTGAAAATGAAATTTTCTTTATAAAGTATTCCGCAGGAACGAATGAAAAAAATTGAAACGATCAAAGAAAGTTGGCAAATAAATCATTATTTTATAATCACTTGATACTCGACGCGGTACACACGTTCCAATTACACATTTTACAATTAGATTTTGCTTCGCGATTCGATAGGAGCGTGAAGAAAGTATTTTCCCTGGACCATTAATATTTAACAGCAATCTTCTATTCATAACGCGATTCGGAGAAACGATTCGGAAATCATTAATTATGTACCTCAGATAACGTTCAGATCGTGTCGCATTGTTTTCTTGGGTAATGCGTGTGAAATACTCCAGTTAATTTGCTGCGAGGAGAAGCAATTAATCGAATGTTCCTGACGTACGTGTAGTGCGATTACATTTTTTAACGCGCATTAGAAAGTGTTGCTTTCATTGAGGTGGCAATTAAGAGTTATCATTGCGACACATAATTGTAGAAACGGTGCAAGAAGTGGTTAATTAAATCGAGCGATTGATGTAAGAATCTGGTGGAGTTTCACGGTTGTATATTTCGCTAAAATCTTGAAAAACCATCGTCGAAATTTGCTCCACTTTCTGGACTTTCACTCGGCGTTGACACTCGACTTTTTGGCTAAGTTTTTCGCGACGAATGACTTTCTCCGCGAAACCGTGCCCGTTTAAAATGTTAATCGGCAGAAGTCTCAGATGAATTTCGTTAAATACGTTCGAAGTTACAGTTAATTATACGCAAACGTTCGCAAAAGGTTATTATTGAAAAATTACCATTTCACGCGGTCTCCCCATTTTACGCGTAGGCGTGTAATCCAACGGGTACCCATCGCACACTCAGAAATTAATGAAAAATATTAATTAGATTTTTAATGAGAAATTAATATGCAACGAAACAACGTCAAAGTTGTTAAATACGGGGGACGCCCAACACTATACTTTAATCTGCCGTAGAAGGCATCAAAGTGTAACAACTTTCGATCTCGTTACTATTGAATGCGGCTCTTGATCGCGTCCGTGAAATTACATTCTGCATGGCATGCCATTAAGGTGTAACGTTCCGCGGAAGTACAACTTATTTACCTGATCGTTCTCCATTTTTAGACCCTATGCGATTCCAATCTCCTTTATAAGGAGAGATATATAAGGGAGATAAAAAAGACGAAGAAACTTATAAAAAATTGTAAGAAACGACAGATTGAACGTACGTACGACAAGTGTATCGCATGGTTCGTTTCAAACTTTTCAAGCAACGTTCGGACACAACTTTGTTACGTGTGTTTCGACTTCTGGACGCGGAGTAATATGAAAAATTGTAACCAGTTGAATTTCCAAACAATCGACGTTCATCGTTATTGAATGAAAGCACCGTGGAAAGTAACGCGTACGTAAAGAAAAAAAAAAGAAAGAAAGACAACAATGGAAATGGAAACATACCCGATTCCGACCACGAAATCCAAACTGACCGAAACGGTCGCCGAGCAAAAATTGTATGAAACTTTTATTAACGAAAACTCGCCGGGCCAACCGGCACTCAAATTCGTTTCGCGTGTAAAAATATATCCGCGACTTGGATAAAATTCGATTTAACTTCACCGACGCGCGGCGGTCGAATGAAAACTTTTTGCAGAAATTGAACCGCTTTGCTCACCGAGCTGATGAAAATACGCACGCGAAACTAATTTACAAATAAAGGAACAATAAATTTCCACATTAAATCCAACTGTCTGTTCGATTATGCTTAGATATTTCAACTAACACGAGGCTCTGCTTAAAATAATCACAACAAACTCTTTGATTAAATTATTAATCACCTACACTCCGCCTCGACATATGAGCCGTAATACATCCTATTGCAAGCTATTACTCCATCTTAGCATAAGAACCGTAATACGCCCTATTGCAAGCTATTATACATTACTGAAACTAAATCGTACGCAAAAATTGCGAATCGATTCGCAAGGACAGGGGACGCGTGCTCGAAAATCGGGACGCGTTAAGGGTGGATCCATCTAAACGGGGATCTTTCGATTTAAAGTCGTTCGCAAAGGTCGAGGCGCGCGAAATGGGTGCATGGGTCCTGATAGGATACACGATACGGGCGCGTAGTTTCGCCTGGTGCGACGCGAGGCCGGGCTTCAGGTTCCCAGAGGAAAGGGGGGACACGAGTCGACATCGAGGAGGGCCTTTTCGCTTTTCCTGGAATTTTATCTGTCTACCAGAAGGGCTGCGCCTGTGCTCGCCGTGTTTCGAAGGGCTTTGGTAGGGGTTGCTGTAATACCTCGCCAGGACCAAGATAAGACAAGACGCGGGGCGGGGGAACGGGTGGAGAGCAGGGAGAGGAGAGTTCGTCCGTCACTGCAGCGAAATTCCGTCCGCAATCTCTGAAGGAATCTTTGGTATCCCAGCAGCCGGCGGGTTCGCGCAACCCTCGTGGGTGGTGCAGGTTTATTCCTCTCTTAGCTGGCAGCCCTCGTGAACTTGGTGAAAGAGGCGCGCGGGCGCGCGAACAAGCGGCGAGCGCGAAAAGGCCAGCTCCGCCGTGTTTGGCGGATGGACAGGAAAGTAAGAAGAGAACGAACGAATGAACGAACGAACGGGCCTCGATGTGTTTCTGGTTGCCACCAAAGTAGAAACGGTGGAGGGAAGACGGAGGTAGGGAATGCCGATTGATAGAGCAATAGTTTCATTTTACGACGAGAAAACGAAGCAGACGAAGCTGGGAACAGCAGAGGGAATTCTTTTCCTCGGTTGTTGCTTATGTCCTCCTTTTTTCTTTGTTACCTTCTTCTCGGTTTCACCATTTCTCTCTGTTTCTCTCTGTCCCTCTCGCACGCTCGTCAGGCTCTCGCGTTCCTCCGTTCATCCTCGCGTTCACCAGATACACCTCTCTCTCCGTTTCGTCGGGTGGTATCCGTCCGCGATCCGACCAGTTGCCTTCCGCGGGACATCTCCTCGTTCTTGACTGACGCGGAAATTAAACGAGCGACCTACATTGCCGAAAATCTGACGTTTAATAAAGAACGATACGATACCCTTCAGGAAGGTACTGGCGCTGGTTGGATTTGAATTAATTCGCCAGGGCTATCGCCCTCCCCGTTACGACCGCGATAAGGGGTGCATACGATACGGACGAGGTTGTGTTCAAGAAAATTAGTTGCGCCTGGTTCGTGACTGTTCGCACTGCGAACTTGTGGCTGTTCCTTTGTTTCCATTTAATGGATTGAAACTCTGCCCGTTGCGAGGAGAGAAGCACTTTTTTCTTGCTTTTTTTTCTTTAAGCGCCCAGCGTGTTTTGTTTTTCGAGGAGGGGATGATAAGGGAGGCACGCGAAGAGGTTGCTGAGATTCTAGATTAGAGGATTTGTGGGAGATTGACGGAGAATAGATACATCTCTGTGTCGCAGGCTTCTCTTGTTTCTTGTTTGCGTTTCACGCGAGAAATCGCGGACTCTTCGCCAGAGTACATTTCTTTGGCAATTCTCAGTTTTGGTTTATTGTCGCAAGAAGTTCATCGTTTGCGAAGTCATGAAAATATCAGGTATTGATTTAATGGCCGAAGTTAAAGTGTTTATGACCGCGATAATCGTTGGTCGTAGTTTTTTTTAGGTATGCAGTTTTTCTGTTACTTTGGAAAATTAAAAAAAATTATTACGATTATAAATGGAAAGAACGAATGTTTCTTCTAATCCTAGGTTTGTTTATAAAATGCATCCACTTAACGGAGTGAAAAGGTAACAATCTCTGGTTTGAGTACTTGTAAAACAGAAATTAGAAAAAGAACAATCTGCTATTAGCGTTTCATTTATCTCCGAATATTCAAATTATTGATCCGGAAATAAGCATCAAAATGTATATGATCGTTCTAAATCTGCAATTCAAATTGATCTATACACTTCAGATTCCGTTTATACGTTTCCATGATTCAACAATTTCATCGCGTATCATAAATTTCGAATTAACGCGCAGAAAATATTAATTACTTTCCGATTTCTTTTCTGTAATCCGTTTACGAATGAAATATTCATCTCCAGTTAAATCGAACTCTTTATCACCTCAATTTCCAAGTACCGCGTCGATTAAATATTGCAATCAAACGAACCACACCGTCGCTGTTAATTCGAACGAATAAAAGTCATTAATCCACAGACCGAATACTACGCGATAAACAATGCAAGGTTGCAATTAACATGCGTGAATTATTTTCACGCAAACTCGCCGGATTTATCGCATAATTTTCTCGTTTTGAACAAACATCAATCCCATGCGTCGTTACATTCATGACTCGATGAAACGTGAAACACGGGTTGCATATTTAAATCAAGATATTATTCCTTTCAGTGGGATTGTCAGTAACTGTGAAACAAAAAAAAAAAAAATATAAAAAGAGAAAGGAAAATGGTAACTTCCGCGCTTTTGAAACGGCGCGATATAAATTAATGGACCTTACGCGGTAACGAGCAAACTTCCGCGACTGGGGGCTCGTTTTATTTGATTAAATAACTTTAAAAGTCGGTATTGCAAGACGACACAGTTTACAATGCTCTCTTCTGAAATATTCATCAGAAAAAAGAAAGGTGGTCCGCGTGCGCGCGCGCGCAACATCAGCAACACCAGCTTTAGAACTTTCTCACTTGTAGCGTCACTGGACGACCAGTACTCTTTTTTTTATACTTCGAGGGTGCTCACCTGTGACATTCAGATTAATGTGTAATGAACTCTGCTTTCTAAAATTGCACCCTTTCGATTGTGAAACAAGTTTTTGGCTGTGCTACGAGAAAAGGAAATGTACGTTTCATGCAAAAAACAATGAAATAATTTCTGCTGTTTAGTACGCACAACTCGATAACTTTCGCCTCAAAGTTATCGTCAATATTCTACTTTAATCACAAGCAGTTTACTTGTTAAATTTATGGCGACGAATAAATTCCAGGTACAAGAGAGAGTATACAGTTGGTGATTCTTAACTTTCCTTTTCAATTCTAAGGTTAGTCATCTGTTTCAGAGAATTCTGCCTGGGCCAATTCAGTCTGGGCAGAACCATATAGGATTTCGCCAGGCATCGCATTTGTCTTATGAGCTTTTGCCATTAGTGCACGCGTAACTTAATGCATTTCCAAAGTAGTTCTTCTCGGAAACGAAGCTTCGAATGCGATTTCTGTTATTCCAGATTCTAATGTCATTTTAGCTTCCAGAGCCGCTTTTTAAAATTTTCCTCAGAGAAAAGCGTTGTATCGTGTATAAAGTTAAACTTATTATCTCGTTGATCATGAACCATGACGTCACTTGAATTACACCAGCGGCGGAGTTCGCGTAATGGGAAAATTAACTCGTCGTTCATTTTCTCCAGGAATCCGATGGGTCGAAGTGTCTGGTCGTATCCCTAACTCCGCAGACACTTTGCATATCTACCATCTCGGAACTAACAATAAGTCACGCTTGACCCCGATACACACGCTAGAAGAGGGAAGAAAACTGGATCGCTTGGCCACGCGAATATAATTATTGGTTCCCTTCACGGGAGTACATCGTTAATTTCTGTAATTTGAATGCAACATAAACTAGAAATAGCTGTTTTACGTTGGATAACGGTAACTGTTTTACGTCTTCATTTTACAACCCTCCAGCTGGCAGGTGTTTCTCAGATGGCTGTTTCGAATTACCTTTGCGTACTGTTCGTAACTATCAAAGTTACTTCTATCAATAACTTCGCGTCATCGAGAGGGAATAGTTCACTCACCAGATATAAATTTTACCAAATATTTTACAACCAGAATTATTCTATTTTATTAACTATTTTTACTAGTAATTGGAAATCATGACTCCAGAATATTTATAAATATGCTTTGTGGAAATAACATCGAAAAAATATAGAAAGTTAACACAAATTCTTCTTTATTACAACCGTTAACTTTTATTGTATTTGAAAACTAGTTATCATTCACTGATTTCCCATTTTGGACGCATACACCTCCAGACCCCGTTTTCACACGAATTTCACGCGTGTCCCACTTTGCGAAACCGATTCGTTCGTACGTACGAATACCGAAAAGTCGCTTACCATTGTAGAACGAGCCTAAATCAGGGAAACTCTCGATAGCATCGTTTCCAATGGCTGACACTATGCTCGTCTCGTGCAAGTGCGATGCACCGTGGCACGGTTACGAACTACACAGCCGATTATTTTATTTATTTTCACGATGAAGTCTGTTCTTCGCGATAAGATGATTGAATTAGACAGATACTTTGGTCGAACGAGAGATCGAACTCTGTGAGAGAGATCACTTTCTCCGAACGTCGCGTCGACTCTTCGTCATCGTGAAATGCCTTCGACTCCTCTCATCGAGCATCGACACGAAGCAATCAACTCTGTGGTTTGGGAATATCGACTTCGTTGTCTCGCCTTTCTTCGATCCTCCTTTGACGAGGCCGTTTAGAAACGCTGGCTTCATTTTTCTTACACTGCTCCTTTGGTTGCGAATCTGGCGATTCGACAAGAAACTGATGATTGTGTATATCACTCTAACATGCCTGTCTAATAATTTGAAAATGAGAAAGGCAGTGGCAGTATATTACAATAAAGGCTTAAACGTGACGCGTGAAACGCACGTTATACGGAAAAATCGTGTGCTAAGCAATGTGAAACCTGACACAGAAACATAGACTTAAATTATACGATAAGAGAATCGAGTCCAAGAAAGAAAATATTTCCAACTATTGACGTCGAAGGCAGTGTTCTTTTAATCAGAGAATTTATGTGACGTTCCAGGATATCGAAGTGAAATTTCTCGAAGCGAGAAGAACTCGTAGAAAATAAATTCTCCCATTGAGTCGTACGTAAAATTTGTAAGCTGAATCTGCCATCCCATTCCATAATCCATGAAAATAAGCGCGAGACGCGCAGCGAACGGACGCGAAGCGCTTACTCCACTTTCGATGGCCGATTGCTTCAGACCACTCTTGATCACTGTTATCATACCGCTGGCGAACGGCGAATAAGCATAAATAAAATGTCGTTACGTAAACACGGATCGTTGAACCGTGTAGAGCACGGACGTGGCCGCGCATTGGCCTCGTCGTTACGGAAACGCGGACCTGATTTCACGCTTCGTGTCGTCTAAGGGAGGGCAGAGAGGAATCTGGACTGTCTGGTTACGATCGGTTAGGCCTTCGACCACGTGCGACAGCTCGACACCTTGGCCTTTCGCCCTTCCATCTCGTTGCGTAGCCGTGACACTGGCAGATCCCATTCGAATTGAATTGCGGAACTTTGATGAGGACCTGTTCGGTTCCTGATCGATCGAGCCTGATCGTGTGACCGTGGGGATTTGTTGGGGGTTATGATACAACAGAGCAATCAGGCAAATGGCAGAAATAATTGCACGAATTTTAAATAAATGTCTTTATCTGTCGTGAAGGCACGTCTTCTTTTAGCTGTATTGTAAATTTCTACTTAGATTAGGTAATAGAAGTGGTAAAGAAATTTGATAAGATTTGATTTCGAATGATGACGAAGAATGAGCAATCCATTAGTTGATGTGAAATATTTGTGAATGTTTTAAAATGACGAATCAGCTGTTCATCATACCTTCAGATCAATATCTCAGTTGCAAAGAACTATCTATCGATTTCCTAGTTTCTTCTAATTGTCTTTAACTAATAAATATCCTACACGTGTACTAGAAAATGGTGCACGAAACAGCCTTTAACACTTTCGTGGAGCCCATTTCAGTTTACGTTAAACGAAAACTGATTTACATGTCTTGGTATTTTTACGATCTCACGACTTTCACCACCGCGTCGGATTTTCGGTGTATCTTGATGTCCTTGAGCTTTTACTCAAGCGTGACCGAGGTTAAAGTAATTCAGTTGCTTAGCTGGTCGGAGAAAACGAAATAGAGTTGAAAAGTCTCTCTTCGACGGTTGTTTTTGCTAATTTTATTTGTTTTGCTTCAAGATTTTGAATTGAAAAATTTCTCGACAATCTTCCGTACAATCAACGCAGCACTGAATTAAAGAACAAAGGAAAGTTGAATTTTTTCAAATAAGAAACCAAAGTTCCAAGAAAATAGATTCTCTCGACTCGCAATTGCGAGGCTACGCAATTCCCTCGAACGACGAAACTTCTCAATCCCGCTTTTCGCAAGCAATATGTCCAAATTTCATCGACGTCCACCGGAATTGTCTCGCGAAATAACATTTCGTATGATTTTGACAGTGGCGAACGCGAGAAGCGTGGGCGTAGAAATTACAGGAAAGAAGTAGGTGACCTCCGTTCGCAAATCTTGCAAAAATGTCCGGAAATCATATTCAAAAGATATTCGAATGTGGGCCACGAGCGAGCCCCAGGGAGTGTGTCAGAATTCTCGTTTCGTAAGTGAATGGCGTCCTTTCCAATAAGAAAGTGGTCCCGATACGAGGTTCTCGTAGTAACGATTCGATTTTTTGGAAATTGATCGTTACTAAACGAGCCTTGATCGAGTCTACTGTATCGTGGTAAATATTGATCGTACCAATAGAAACGAGACCCACGGCGTTTCGCAAGAAGAACAATGCTATATTTTCCTTGGTTGCATAAATCGTTCGCTAATATTTGCTTCCGGAGTTATCTCTCCTCGTTTGGTGAAATGTCGTAACAGGCAAGCGACAAATGGAAACGAATACCCGTTTAACTCGTAACTTTTCGCAGTGAAACTTTAAAGGTTTCATTCAATTCCCGATTAAATTGCAATTTAATTTTCTGATTCAAGAATAACAGACGTAATTCGTATCTTGCCGACAGGGTCGCCATTGAAATTATTCCAACGCAGAAAATTGCTTGAATACCCTAGAAAAATCATCCCTTAAACGCTGTTTGATTCGTACGAAGACAACCCTTGCAGTGCTATCAGGAAATTAATTCTTCCGGCTGCAGAAACAGCGCGAACATTGAATACTGTTGTTGCAATAATGAACTACAGTTAATTTGTATCACCAGCTGTACTATGTTTATTATTATAGTTATAATTAATCTGGCGAAACGGTTAAATACGTTTGGTTTTCGCAGAATTGGCTACCATAGGTACTTAATTGATTACATACAACCATATTGACTCTATGCCTCTATAATCCGAGAGATTTTGGTGAAACAATGCACATTATCTTCGTAATCCAATGATCCTTAATTACTATTACGAATGGCTGCATAATATCGCATTTCTTCGCCGATAATACGCGAATCGAACGTTTAACTTGAACACTTTGTATTTAATAATATATTCTAATACTTTCAATATACGTTACGCGTGTTTAATATACCTAATGCAAAATTTCTATTTCTCTTTTCGAAACTTCTCTAACGAGATCGAAATTTCATTGGACGTTACTAATTCATTTGGCTCACAGTGGCATACTTACATAATAACGTGGGTACGCTGTGAAACGTAGAGCTGTTAAGGAAATTCCGGTCCTACGTACAAGTTGTTTCTTTATATTATCAAATGTTGACTGTAGACACAGTTATCTCAAATATTTGCAGTGAAAGTGGTATAAACGAAGAGGTTCCTAATTTCTAAACGCCTAATGTCGAAAAGAAGTCTTTTTACTAACAAATTCTTCCCCATCAAACTGATATTTCCTTAATTAGTATTATATTTTTAGGAAACGATATTTACGATATACTTTTTTTAAATGTTAATCGTTGTATTCGATTGAAAAAGTATCGGACAGCTGATACCCCGTCTAAGTGTCTGATCATTTTGTACAATTTACTAACAGTAGAAAAGTACACGGAATGTAATATGAAAAATGGTGATGTTTTCCAACACGGACACTTTCTAATGCCATTTTAAATGATTCCACCTTTCACTGCGGTACATCATAACTTAGTTATCATCTAAACACAGCTGTTCAATAAATTTACTGGTTTCGAATGTCAGTAATCCGCGTTCCTATCTAATTATAGACAAGACATCGAAAAATATAAAAGAGATTTTAAATCAACATCTTCATACGTAATCTAACAATATTTCATTTCTACTTTGTTCAATTTTTTTTACTCTCTTTCTCTCTCTCTCTCTCTCTCTCGAAACATACGAGGCGCGAATAAGTTTCGTAATTGGAAGTAACGAAAGGTTCTCAGGTATTTTCGCGACTTACGTCGTCGCGTGGTGACACGTTTGACGCCTGTGCGTCAGAAAATTCAGGAAGTTGTTGCTCATTCGGAAAGAGAATATCTGAATCGAAAGTCGTGGCCCTGTGCGTCATGCAACAGGGAAATTTCTCTTGACACGTGATTCCACGAATGTACTCTCCGATCAATTGTCCGCGACATTGGTATACAGGCGAGCACGTGCGTCACTTGTTAGCAATTTGTTCCGTTCTCATCCGTAGCACGATCAACGTTTACGCGAAAAGAATGCTAATACCTGCTTCGTGTGCGATTATAGATATCTATGTTGCATGAAGCAAGCATCGAAATAAAATGCGCACGAAGGGGTAAGCGCGTCGAAAATGAGCAAAATGGCGAAAGAGTCATCGTTGGTCTGTCAGTGTGTGCGCGACTGATGAACTTAAATTTAAATTCGACTCGATAAGGAATCTTATATAATTTAGTTTCTCACGAAATTACATCTGCGTTTTATTAATGAAATTAAGTAACTTCTGTTCTACCACCTACTATTTGTCCATCGTAATGTGCTCTTATTAATGGTATTTACAAATAGACGTTCGTTTATGTAACGAACGGAAAGAATTTCTTGCAAACAGTTTCACATGCTTGTGTAACTTCCACTGCTTTTTAGATCTTCGAAATGGCGCGACGATTAGCCACTGAATTGTTAAGTCGTTCTCCGACAAAGTATGCGGTTCTTTCTTCAGATCTTTTCTTGCGAGCTGTTACTGTAGTCGAAAGTTACCGTGTAATATATAAAGTGGATAATACGTGAGATCGATCCTTTCACAATTATATAATTACTTATCTCGTAAATTGTTATCTGTCGTGTAAAATGCATGAGAATCGTTTAGGTGACGCCTTTTAACAAATATCATATAGTAAGGACGTCTAAGTGTTAGCTGAACGTCTTTGAAACGCGTTAATCTGACGATCGAACAGCTGATTCATTCGGCTAAGATGGAAATTTAATTGTCCAGCACGGCTCTAAGATATATAGAGCGCCATTTGTCTCACTTTACGTACGCCTCGCGACAAATTGTAAATTGTATACGGAACGAATTCATTTGGACACATCCGCAGTGGCGTGAATGGAGGTAAAGGTTCCTCGTCCCGAGATAACTGCTCGCCGGTTTCTCGTTTTCCTCTTTTTTCGTTCGTCTATTTTCACTTTATCCTTTTACAGTTTTCCGTTCCTCCGCGACGGGACAATTTCATTTAACACCAATCACAGAGCAACTTGTTAGCTTGATTACTGCTAAGCCTCCTTATTTCACGCCTGCCCTCCTTCCTTCCGCGATATTAGCAACCAATTAAATTGCACTTAAACAAAACACTAAAATACGCTTACACAATATTATCCATATTCAAATATTAAATGTAAGTATTTGTCAATTATATTAACTCTTTATCTTCTATTCAATTCCTTACTTCTTTCACTTGATCAAAATTAAAAAATTCTGTAACTCGATAAAAATTACAAACTTTTCCACTCCTGAAATACGTAAATCTTTATCATCTCTGCGCTAGATCCATGGAATACATTATACTTAACAAAGAAACACTTGAAATCGCAAAGTAGATTCGATGCAACGTGAACATCGCGCAAAGACCAGCTTCCGACACCCAATCTCCACCGAAATCTGTTCCCGTTTGGCGCATTTGTCGCGGGGGGTTAGTCAGATCTGGGGATTAGAATCGGGTTTGGATCTCGGTCAGATCTCGAACTTGGCGCAATCCCCGGGGCTTTATGCGTAACGCGTACACGCAGCCGGGTGGGAAATCGTTTCAATTAATCGCGAACAACGCCGGTCGAAACTGGTGGATCGATCGGCGTCGGTTCTGTACGTGACAGTTTGTTCAGCCGAACCTGGCGCACACGGGGCATTCTTATTCAGAGTGCACGTGGCCCGCGCGCGAGGCTTGAACTTAATTACACCGCGATGAGCATTTAGAGCGCAACAGCGAGAGCATTTGTCTCGCGGCTCGCGGGCGTTGACGACAAATTGCGAATTGCATTCGGAACGAATTCATTTGGCCACGTCCGGAATGGCGAGGGACGGAGGTGAAGGTTTCCCATGCCAAGGCAACGCGACTATCTCTACCTTTCTCTCTCTCTCTCTCTATCTCCATCTCTCTGCCTCCTCGTAACCCTGTTTCCCTTCCTCTCTTCTCTCAGAGCCCTCGTTCGTCGTGTTAACGGCCACGCTGACCATCCACCTTCTCTTTCTTCGCCGTTTCCTTCTCGCGCGACGACCCACGCTCGCAATTGCCAGGCGACCGGATTTTCCGGAGAAAGGAACTACTACTGCCGACGACTGGCTTCGTCCACGAACCGGAACGAATCGTCTCGCGCACGCAGAGACCCAGGCCTCGAGCCTCCTCGCCGCGTAATCGCTCGACGATTTACCGATGCGATATTTACCTTAGGCTATACGCGGACCGGTTGAATATACGGTATTAAGTAACGACGAAAAGCTCGGCTCGTCGAGTGCTGACGCACATGACGCATCAGGATGAGGAGGAAAAAGAAAACGGCTTTGAGGAAATTGCACGGGCGCTCTTTAACGCGTGAGACAAGACGAAACTGTCTCAAGACTGACTTTCACGGTATCACAACAGTCGAGACGAAACAGCCTCGGGACAGATTTGTCCGCGCTGCGACGGCATACCTTACACCCAGTTTAGAAAGTGCACGCTCGATCACGCGCTCGAGCCTCTGATCCCCTTCACCCTGGCTCCTCAACTCGCATCATTTTCTTTTCCTATCTTTCACCAGCCGGATCCTGAGGACTGCGCCTCCTCTCCGGGTCGTTCCTACGGGTCGTTGATCACGCGACACAACGTTGATAGGACGACATATTAATGGGTAAGCACTGGCCACGAGGCTACTGGCGAACGAGGCTTCGAGTGTTCTGAGCGATGGAAGAACGAAGGTACCAGCTGGGAGATCAGATCGACTCTGAACTTGATCTTGACTGATGCCAGGGTTCATCGAGCATTGGTTTTTGACTGTCATTATTCGCAGCGCTCTCATTATTTTTCTGATCAGCTTCTCGCGTTGCGAGTACCTCTGTGTATTTTCGAAACACACGTGTTCGCCAGGAACTGAAGAATTTGCGAGCCTCTCGTGCTACTGTCGAGGATTTATTTCGCTTTTGAATGACGTTCTTTAACGACTTCGATGATTCGTAGAACTGTTAGCTTATTACCAGGTGAATATTAATTTATTGACGATTTTTTGTGAGAATGATTAATGGATGATTGTCCAACATTGGCAAAGTAGGAAGTAATATATGGATTTTTTTCCTGTTTTTTGGATCTTTTTAGCTTGATAGCCGTGACCTTTTCCGATTTGATGCGCAATTTGGATAAATATATATGGAATTAATTGAATTTGTAATGAATTATACAGTTTTGAGTGGCTATCGAATACATGTAATTTATTCAGGGAAGGCGGACATTCAGATTCAAAAATATAAGAACTTTATTTAAATATTTAATATTTTGATTAATTATTATAATTTAACCAGCTGCAAAGACGAGAGATTCAGGCCGGCATTTAATGGTAATTTTAGAAGATGTTTAGTACAGCGGTAGTTGATCCGGTTTTACGTGTCATTACCATCGTGTTCGCATTAATGTCAGGACACGGAAATTATTATTTAGCGAACCATATAAGACTGCATCCTCTTTTTTTTCTACGATATTAGCCACAAATGGGCACGTAACGTCAGCTGGTTCACAATAGCCGGCTATAAAGCATAAGAAGCGCGAAGCAAGTTCATGCGACAAGGACGCTTTCACAAGCCTTTAACGGCTGTTTAATGGGCATTCGGAAGTGCCAGAAGAGTTTAACGTCCTCCTTAATTAATCCGAACAAAATTAGACTATTATTTCAACAACGTCAACGTAAATATCCGTTTCGCTTTAAATGGTCCAACGACAAACTTATAATTAATCGCTAATCGATGGACTTCACGAGAAGTGGAACATTCCATGACAAACATTTTTCGCAATAGAATAATCGTAATTAACAATTATTTCGAGGATTATACGGCTGTTAACTTAGTTGTAGAATAAAAAAGTCATTTTATATTCATTCTTACATAATGATTGTCAACACTTTTATGACCAGCCATTAATATCTCGCAACAGGCAACTATCGCGCGAATACAAGCCATTCAGTGTCCTTACAAATACCCAGAATAATAGCCAGCACGACTTCGATTTTACATTCGAAGAGCCACGACCAATTGTGAACGAGAAGTACACGCTCGCGCGCGTGTCTGCTCAGGATGTAAAGGAATGATACATATGTAGAAACGCTCGAACCAGTCGATGAATCCCACGCTTGGAATTCATTTTCCAGAGAAAGTGCAGGTCGCTCGAGCTGAACTTTGAGGTTCAGGTTGCCCACTAAAATGTTGCTTATTAACAATCATGCATTATGAATGATCACCAGAAGAAACGGAAGAAACGAGATAAAGAAAAGTGCATCTATCTTTTATCTTTTATTTATCCTTTCTGGTACTTGCTGTTAGAGATTTAGTCAGACGGTTTCGCAAAACGCGCGAACAGCTATATGGACAACTTCAATATCAGTTATCCTGTGAACGAGGCGATGTTGACTGTCGAAGAAAGTTTTAAGAGCATTGTTAGAAATGTGAGGGATTTTTAAACGGAACGACCAGCTTTCTTTCAGTTTCCTCGACAAAGGCATTTACTGAAACGTTAAAACGTTCATTGTCGCAATAGTCACCGATAAGTATTGGTACCTGTAGGAAACAGAGGCTCTTTGTGTTCCCAAGTAAGGAGTGATTGCGTTCCGTGTGTTTTTAGCGATAAAGCGCCGGATTGATGGAATGGCCGCTTCCCAGAACATCACTTTCGCTTGCGGAAAGTTCCTTGTTCGGGACAGGGGTAAATATTTCCATACGAAAAACCGCGTGTCTATATAATGTCTTTAAACCATTGTCTAACACGCCTATAAAAAAAGGGTAATTACTCTAAAGTATGTAAACCGTGAACGTTCGTCAAGTTTGCTTGAAAGTTCCGGGAAAATATAGCAAGTTAAATATTTGGAAAACATATAAATTTCTTTAATTTTAACGATTTTTGCACGACGAATAATTTATTATATTATTAATTATATTATTTGAATGACAGTCAAGCGTCAGTACTTTTCGTATTGAAGAACATTTTTCTTTTATTGGAGAAAAACGAAAGAAATTTACGAAATATTGCACGTTGTCGATAAATTCCTTTACGATGACACTTTTTTCATATTTCTATAATGCAAACCATTCGAAACTCTAATTTATCCTCCACTAATAAAAATATTAATCGACTTCCGTCGCTGTTCTCCACATCCTGCTCGCGCATCCGGTGACACCCGGATTTCACCAGGTGACTCACCCGGCCGGTATCGTCTCGGTGAAAACTCGGAGGTTCCGCGTTTAAATTGTAAATTTCGATCCACGCCCGGCTTGGCGCGAGCTCGATCGAGGATTCGACCCAAAACCGCGCAAGAATTCGACGATGTAGCCACTTCCTGACCACTGCCGTGGCGGCTGACGTAGCCCGCTTTCGTTTCGCGAACTGCGTAAGAGTCGTCCACTCAGAGGTGAACACACACGTGAACAGGATGTTGCACTGACGTTAATAATTACTTTTTACGCTGGACAAAATATCGTTAAGCGACATTAACATGTCCCTCAAGGTCATGTTCCTCGAAGTTTCCAGGTCACCGAGATTTCATTCAATTTTTCATTTCGTTCAACGCGAATCCGGCTTCGAATCCTTTTTCTCTTAAGTAGCTTGCTCGCGATGCGGAACGGCAACGAAAGTTTCCCAGTCCAGACTCGTAAACGGAGCAGCAATTTACGGCGTTACGTTTTCATTGCCAGCATCAAGATATTACAGGATGCGTGTATTACGTCCGTGAAATCGTTAAGCTGTTCACGCGTCGAGTGATACCGCGAGATCTGTGACGTTAACCGCTTCCGGTGATCGCTGGACGCGTACTAAAACGGTGGCTTCGAAACGGACGTGTCTTAGATTTCTTCTTTCAGATTGGAACTGTTTCGCTCGACGATCGCTCGTTGAGGTAACGTGGAAGCGAAACCGTGGTAACTGACTTTCTTCGACTACTAAATATTAACGAGCGCGAGCGAATGAATGATAACTTGTGCAAGGGATCGGGAGCTTCTTTTAGAAATCGTTGCGGATCGTGGTTGGCATTTATTTATACTTACTTGTCGATCAGTAATTCAATTTTAGCGACGTTCGACTAAATTCCAGGAAGCCAGCGACTTTACATATTCGACAACAAATAATCGCGTTATTCGAGGCCATTCTAAAAAAAGAACGATGGTTGAGAACTTCCATTGGATGCTAATTTTTTACAAGCGGTTCGAACCTTCTTAAAAAAACCTCTGACATCACAGCGAGGACCGTAAGAAGCGATCATTATTCCAATCAAGCCAGATGTGCCGAGCCACGTCGAAACTCGTAGGCAATAAACGCTAATCGCGGCGGGGAAAGCAGAAAATCAGTAGAACGTCGAATTTAAGTGGTACGAGTCAATGGTACGCGGGGCGGTCATTCGCGCGCGAATCAAATTCGTACCGTCTGAGAAGCTTTCGTTGAATAAAAGTGCCTTAACTGGCGGCTACCTGTGAGTAGAACGAAGTAGACGATGGGCAGAGGGGGCAAACCGAGATGATAAACTCCGGTAAAACACGAACGCTGTAAACTTTCTCCGATAATGGCCGACATCAAACCAATTTCGCGCCCGCGTCATTACCCGATATATTGTTGACGACGATGGGGAGAAAAACGTTGGTACCGCGACGTGGAGTTCAATTTTCACCTGTCGATCTGTCGCATTTCGAAAGAGCGAACAATTTTGTTAAATACGCGGAACATTTTATGTTTCAACGCACAAATTAAAAAGAAGAAAAGAAACGGATATAGCAGGGTGCAGACTATCGTTTGCTTATATCTGTTTGGTGTTCGAAATGAATAAAGAAATGGAGAAATAAAAGTAATATCAATATTTTTTAATTATTTACAAGTTTCGTTTATTCGAAGCGTTCATATTTCATCTCTGTCGCGTGCCGTGGGACATGTCTCACCTGCGAATTGTTAAAGCAGAATGGTCGCGTACACGGCATGCAAGATTCTTTTATATTTGTTTCATTTATGACACGAGCGTAAACGGAAGTGAACTACGAGGCTCGGGGGGGGGGGCACTTGGCGCACCGAATTCTCATTGTTGCATTGTGATGCTTTCGAGTGTCTCGTTACATCGCCCGATTATGGAAGCAGCGATGTTACGAAAACTCCCCTCGTTCCTTTTTACGAGGACGAATTTATGGGAGGGAAATACCTCCAGCGACGTATTTCCTTTTCCCAACGTCACAGTAGGTGCCTCTTGCACTTTACTCGTGGCACGTTGCTCGCGTGCGTGCATCTTCCTGAACATGTCAATTCGTATTCCATTTCGCCATTGCATATTCATTGTGCTTTCTTACCTAAGTCGTTTAATGGCACAATTTCGTACACTTATATCCGAATGCCACGATATCCATCCAACGCTATTTATTAGATTTTCAAGTGAACGAAATTTATTAAACTTGTTCTTGGAAAAAGATAACACAAATTGTTTTAAACTTTTGCAGACGCGAGTAGAACACGTTTACCAGACCATTAAGTATTCAACGCGCAAACTGTACAGTAGCTACAACAATAATTGTTTCGCGGAAACTACCCTTCGATGCAAGATGGTGGCCACAATATAAACACCATTCCCGAGCTTTTACGATTCGAAAATATTCGAGTGGAACGTAGATCGATGATTCAGCGAAATAAAAGGAGGGGACGAAAAAAAATAAAAAAAACCAGCGCAACACAAGTCAACAAGACTTGAACGTCCCAGCTGCCCAGGGGTGGTTCTATGTAAAAATTTCCAGCCGACGAATTTTTCCCCCGTGACAATGGTACTCGAGGTTATTTATCGGGCTTTAAAAGCGGTGACAGTTTACAGATACATTTAACGGAAGCCGCATGTAAAGTTTCATCGTCGGCGGGTCTACTTTTAGAGCGACGTAAACCAAACATTAATTCGGTCCAGCCACTCCTGGGCTAGGTGGATGCGAATTGGACCAGCTGTGCTCATACACCTCTAGCCAGATATTTAGCTCATTTAGCAGTGAGATCAGGTGCGATAAGCCAACAGCTTCTGATAAATGACTCGCCTCGATCGGTATTTACCAGATTTTCCGATATTATAATAATTTCCTCCTAATTAATCTGACTGCACTGCGACCCCCTGTGTATTGATTTAGTAAATTACCTGAGACTGCTAATGAGCGATCGCGCCGGTGTCCCTCCTTGATTGAGCATTGTTCAGCGATTACGTCGGACGATATTTAGTGCGACGCAAAATAGAAATTGGAAAGTTTCAGATGGAATACACGAGGAAAAAATTATACATTTAAAATTGAAAAGATTTATAAAAATATCTTCTACCAACGGAATAAATCTGTATCGTACAAAAATATCTGCTACTCGTTCGAATCCTTGAAATAAAATGAAATTAATGCACGGAGATTATAATTAAAAGGACCATTTAAATTTCAAATTTGAAATATTGAAATTACCATCTTATCTTCGATCTGTGGGATAATTCATTTACGATATACCACTCCAAATTCAGAGATATGGCAAACTGATCAATCCTACCAATTTTCAAGCTAATTTCAACTCGACTTTATTTTACTCCGACTCATTACACGCCATGTTGCGTAATGAAAGAAAATCAGAAGAACAGAACCACGATACCGCTTCAGATCATTATTTATTTGCTCGATATACCTAATAATACCCATCACCAACACCCAATACTGTACTCGCACCGTACACGCAACGTACAGGGAGAAAAAAAGGAATATAGGGTGCGTAACTTTCCAACGTTTTTTCGATCTAACCAGTGCACGGTTCACTGATTTCTCCGGCAGCGTGTCACATGGCCGACCTCGAGGAGACGAAAGAAGAAAGTTCCAGCTGGGCGTGCGAGAGATGCTGCCGCACCTGCGCGCATTCCATTCGACGTGACCCTAAAAATTTTTAACGTCCAACCGTACACGTTCAACTTGACCGTGGAGTTGTCCCCATGCGTTCACCTTGGCCCGATCTCTGCGCGACATAGACGTGGAACGTGTGATTGAACGCGTCTCTGCTTACGAGGGCCTTGAACGTGAAAGGGAACGACGCCGTTGATAATCCTGCGTACGTTCGATGGAAATTTCACGGACGAACCGCGATACTTTTTGCGGCCATCGTCCGCTGATGGTCATCTCCCGAGAAAGTGTTCACCAGTTCACGCTTGACGCTCGATTTGGTTTTAATCGCGCGGATGATTTTCGCGGACGTCCTCGCGAGCCCGTCTAATGGCTTATTCGAATTCTCTGGAGCGATACGCGTGCTACGTATCTGGCGGGAGTAAGGGGCACAGTGAAAGTTTGTAACACGTGTTTTCTGATTCATGGCGGAATACTTACCTCTTTGTAAGTACTCGACGGGCTCGATAATAGGTTTTGGACGATCGTAATGCGGGTTGTGGGATGCGCTGCGTTAATTGTATCGTTCGTTGGCGGTCGATTCGTAGGAAACACGGGCAGCCTGGGGGAAATGTAGTTTATCGAGACGAGAACTTCGAAAACTGATCGGTATTTCGCTGGACGAGTAACGAGAACCAAGGAGGCTGGAATTGTGCAATATTTAATATATCGTCAGCTGATCCTTTAAGTATGTACTTGATTTGGCACCATTTTTTTCAGGGCCCATTAACCATCAGCTTCCTGTTCACGTGTAATTATTATGTGACAACGTAGCGAGCGTCGTGAAATTACATACAGGGTTGCGAGAGGGTTTCGAAATCTAGCTGGAGTTATCGATATTTCGTTAACTACCGAGAAACTTACGTAATACGTCTTGAAGAACATTTGTACTGTCGTTTGCGCCTCGGTCGATGACCCCTTTGGTAGGAAAAAGACGAAACTGGGTACAAACCTGTTACAGTCAACTTTTCTTTCCACTGGTGTGTAGGTAGAAATTCATCAAGTTCAGGATACATTCTACTGGTCGTGTTCTAAATGCTCGTTCAATTTATATAAAATTCAGGAAGCCTGAAAACGAACTAAGTAAATATTTTTCTAGAGCTTTCAACACCTCAGAACATTATAAATACTTCAAACAACAATTTATTGCGTTTATTATCGTTTAAAATTTATCACTAATTGATCGTACCTAATATTCATATTATACTAACGTTATCTTTAACCTTATCATTATTTTATAAGTTCCCCGTTCGTCCATTCTTTTTCTCTTACCTGTGAACATACGTTTGAGCCAAAGTGAATAAATAAACACATAAATTCTACGAAACATTCCGCAAATAAAAATATTAAATCCCGTCCCTTATGTTTCACCTCCACATAGGTGTACATCTATATCTATATACATCTCATCCATAATGTATAACGTCCAATAGTACCCGCCGCTATTCGCAAACAGCGCGCCAACAATTACGCATCAATTTCCGGCGGAATCTTCGTTTCATTTCGAATCCGCGAATCGTTGCCATCCAAATAACACCGGAAACAGAAGAGACGCGGTGGGTTTGGTAAATAAAACTAAAGGGTGAGAGAGAGAGAGAAAGAGAGAGAGAGAGAGGGAGAGAGAGAGGGGGAGGCAGATCGCGATTGGGGAAAAATGGCGAGCTCCTGTCTGTCGTTGGACAATTAATTTCAGCGCGTGTCGCGAACCAGTCGCCCCCGATTGGCTTTTTTTTCCCGCGATGCCACGCAGACTTCCGGGTGAAACAATTTTGTTTCGCGGCTCTTTCGTTATTTCGGGTTTCCGCGCGGCCAGAACACGGCCAGCGGATGCATCGTCGACGGCCCGAGCAAAGGGAGACTCGCGAGGGGCGGCACTTTTGCGCTGAATTATTGATGCCAACGTAATGGACCTCAATAGGGCTGCGCAGATATACACACGCCGCTTCATCCAGCATGCAAGCACCCCCGGAAGCTACGCGTCTCTCTTCCCCTTTTTCTGCACACGTACACGCGCCGTCTTTGGGACGTGCGCGGGATATATCGGGGCTGGATTAATTCGACTCTGCTCCTTGATGCTGAAGATCTCTGTCTAAAGAACCGCGAACAAAAGACCGTGAAAAACTATCGAGGAAGTTGAATAGAATCTTAGCAATTTTTTTATACACGGAGAAGTTGGTATTTAATTAAGTAGATTCTAAATATATTTTTAGAGAATAAAGAGTTACGCATTTTTATTACTTTAAAAGTATTTCCAGTACGGGAAAGGAATTTGAATTTTTGAAAAATTCCAGGCAAAATGTTTCAAGTACAGAAGATATAATATTAATATTATACATTCAAAAAGTATAACATTAATGAAAAATAGTTCTATTTACTTTGCGTAGCGCGGTGATGGTATTACAAATAGATTTATCTAATACTTAGTAAATTTTTGTCTCGCGGACAAGTTCGAAGTACTTGTCGTCCACGTTGTTGAACGCAACTCGACAACGAAGCAGAATTGCTCGAATCGCGTGGAAGTACACCAGCGAGGGAAGTTCGACAAATCCACGGATATATACGTACATTCGGAATTCCGTCGGAGGACCTTCGAAACAGAGCCTTCGAGGAGATGCAGTTGCTCGACTAAGGCAGCATCCATACGGCATTTCCGGGACGTTTATACGTATACACGCGTTTCGTTAATTAAGGAAAGCTACGTTACACCCGACTCGCACAAGCTTTGCACAAGCGGAGAGGAAAGCGAGGAAGACCGCGTTACTCGCGGAGCGTTGTCTGTGTACGTACTTTAAGACGGGACCGGAAGCGGAGTCTCCGTACGCGTAACCGAGCGCGTCTCTTACACCAGTTGAATTTCGCTGGTAGCCAAGGTTCGAAGGTCGGCTGCGAGCATTCGGCTGGGACATCGTAAATCGTTCGTAGCAAGGGACTACACGGTGTTCGGTTTGATTTTGACGCACGAAATACCGGCTACCGTTTGTTCGGATTCAGGCTGTGAAACAGGTCGCGTTTCTATTCCATTGTGCAGTTCGTTGATGTGAGAATTACACTGCCATTGTACCATAATTAACTGCTCCAGCGAGACTTCGGCTGGCTAAGATGTTTCTTAGTTGGTGGCTCGTTGTTAACGTGACACTTGCAACGGATCGTTAAACACCCGGGTATTCAAGCGTTAACCTTTCATGAGTTGAATTCTTATGCGAGTTGAAAGTTGCACACTGATACATATATGTATATATAGATACATCTACGTTTTCGAAGCCTTGGCTTTACATACTTATCACAGCGGAGCACTGTACTTTAGTATACGGGTAACGTCGCCACTTCCGGGAGTGACCCGTTGTTTACTTTTTCGATGAAATTGAAAAACTGTGGTTAACTGTAGTTTTGCGTCTGCATAAATAGATTAGATACTGGTAGAAAGTTTGGGAGATCTCTTTTTCATTTGTTACTTCCTTCTTCCGGTGTCGACTATCAAATGTTTCGTCCTCGTTATATATCGACAAATATTTAATACCTGAAATAGGTCTTTTTTAAATAAACGAACCACTGTAAAGTCTATTCTGACTTACAGTGGAATTCCAAAGAATTACGACAATAATAATACGATACAACAGGGATTGCTGCAATCCATATTTTTTACGTCATAGAACGTATTCATACGCGCATGAATGATTCCTCGGTTTTACGCGACAGCGACGAATAAATACTTTTAGTTGCATTTGATTTATCACGCGTGCAACCTCGCGCGTTGCTCTTACGTAAGAAAGTTGCAACCGAAACGTTTTCCCTGACAAACTGTCAAATTCCAACGCCATCGAGAGATGCTAATCGCGATTCGAATCGACCGGCTCTCGCGTCGAAGGATACCAAAAACGAAACGGTAACCGGAAATCCACGTTTGGTCTCTGTTACGCGACGCCGGTCCAGCAGGAAGCGCAGGGCGCGGGAAAGGTCGTCGATATGATTTTACGCGCTCGCGCGAGATCGAGCATGCATCACCTGGTCCAATACTTCCGAGCGCATCTTTCCTCGCCAAGTCGGAGACAGGGTTAGCCTACTTTCTCTAGAAAGAGAATTTTTAAGCGATGTACGAGGGTCTCCCTCTCCCTGCGTCCTCTCATCCCGAACATCGTCATGACTCTCTTCCTCCCACCCTCCTCCCTTTCTCTCATTCTCATCCTCCCCCTTGGCCCCGCTTTCCCGCCCCCCCTCGAGTTTCACCTTGTCTCTGTTCGTTACCTCTCGACTGTGTTCCCGCTCTCTTTCCCCCTTATCGGCCTGTCGTTTCCTCGATTTACTCGACAAGCACGGCAGAGAATTCCTCGGACTAGTACCCCTCTCGGAGTCTATATAAGCGGAGTGCTCGTACGGGACCCAGCATTTTTTGTGTTAGTAGTGACGGAGTCGCGGGTCCTCCTCCGTCAAAGTGGTTGGCTGTCGGGTTGAAGAGTGTTCAGGATGGTGTGCAAGTCGCGACAGGGTAGATCCGCGTCCGATTGAAGCCGAGGAAACGTCTGTTACCTCTACCGCCACCCCCTACATACCCTTCGCTCTTCCTCATTTTAATTCGCTTTCGCTGGTGCGTCGACAAACGAGGGGCAGAGGAGAAGGAGCACGGGGAACGAGAGACGAGACGCGTGTCGAAAACGTCCTGGGAGTGTCGTTTAATTTGTGTGCAGTGCGACCGGAGTATTGCGCGCGCGTCCAACCATGCTTCGAGGCAAGGTAGGTGTTCGTGTAACCCCGCGTTCGTATCATGGCTCACGCTCGAATGTCGCAGGAGGTGCCGTTTTCGTTTGGTCCTTGTGTTCAGTGCTACGACGGCTCGAGCGATTTTTAGTTAAGTCTCTTTAAGAGACGGCACGACGACTTTTTCGACGGTTGACAAACAGTTCCAAGGTGGTCAAGGTGCTCGCCGGTCCGTGGTCGCGGCACGAACTCGCGGCGTTGTTGCAACTGACCGGAAGGACTCGTCCTGAAAACGGTAGCTCTGTCGTGGCTGCAATTTTCTCTGCGGGCGAACTCTGGAAAAGTCGCTGTTTGCTAATCGTTACTATTCGAGGAATTTCTTGACGATTTGTCGCGGTTGTCAGTTCGATGTTCGTCTTCCAATCGATCGAAATGAACGATAGTTAAAAAGAAAAAAACACGAAATTAATTGCATTCCTTGTTTCTGG
Source organism: Xylocopa sonorina (assembly GCF_050948175.1). Classification (NCBI taxonomy): domain Eukaryota; kingdom Metazoa; phylum Arthropoda; class Insecta; order Hymenoptera; family Apidae; genus Xylocopa; species Xylocopa sonorina. Next base: position 4,072,741 of record NC_135197.1, on the reverse strand, counting down.
TATCGATACACTCGAGACTTGTAAGCGTCCTTCCAGTATTTGGCAGCAACACCAGTTTAACCGAAGTGAGAAAGCGTTTTAGAGGTTGGAACGTTATCGCGTGGATCTTGGTATTTAAATCCCGCGCGGGAAAGGGTCGCGCAAACTACGAAAAATGCTCTACAGTGGCAGGGTCGTATCCATTATCGGTAATTGCACAGCGGCGATATTGGGGCAGAGATTAAATAATTGTAGGTCTCTTATCGGTACTTGACAACCGTCCATCCAGCGTTCTAAGGTGGCCGTTGCGGTGCTATTAATCTTCAGGAGTTACTCTCGCTCTCGACAGATGCCAAGCGTGTCGTATAAATATCCGTCATTAACCGCACATATCATTAGCTAATCGCGTTAAAACGAGCGCGGTGCTTGCACGTTTATTCATTTTTATTGACACGTACAATGAAGAAAAAATGGAAGAAAAAATTAACTGCCTCACTTGGAATTCATTGAACGAGGGAACAGCGGCGAATAAAAGTGAAAATACTGAAAGCATAAATCATCATGAACGCGTAAAACGTGAAAGTAAAAAGAAAATTGTCTTGCCACTGAATTAATCGCGGACAATGTTACAGTTCTTTGGCACGCTGTTGCATCAACGTTCTAAGAATAAGCAAACGCGATGAAAGTGATTATAGCCGTTGCTGTTCAATTAAGTCTGAAAATATAGGAAGCAGCGATTGTGGCACGGCGATGCTGTAATCAGCGAATAATTGCGGGCACGAGGACGATAGCAAACTATTAATGTGTAATCAGTACAAAAAATGTCTACGGAAGTGATGAATTTCAAATTTCAATGTTCCATCGTGTACGATGAGATTCGATGCATTTTGATTAATCTTAACGTTCGAATTATTCGTTGATTTAAAATGTTATCCGATAAAATTCATATTTTTCTACGAAGATGCGCGACTAAATCGGTAGAAAACACACGAAAGTATCGAAGGAAAATACAACATATATATAGCAAACGAATAAAATCAATTAAAACAATAATTACTTGAAACGTAGAAGTTTGATAGAATTAAAGACCTTTTGTACGAACTCAATAGCCGGCGGCTGAAAGGTCCAACCATTTACATTCCCTGCCCTCTTAGTTCCACGTCGTACTCGATTAGCATTTCAAGCAGAACCTTGGACCCGATATTTACATACCAAATAACAATAAAAATTTCGTCACCGTGGAGTCGTGGTGCGAATGGGTTTCGAGATAACTCAACTTCGCCGCTACGTAACTTTATTTTACCGAAGTCTGCAAACACGGGACACCGGCAAACTACTTGTTCTGGCCTGCTTAGCTTAATCACCCTAACTCGCGTTTTGAACGTTCGCTAAAAGCGACGCAATACATAGACCAGCGGGACCTCCCGCAAAGCGATCCAGGTAAACGAATTAGGCCATTTCTGCAGTCCCGTGAAGTATGTAAAACATTCAAACTGAATCACGGATGGAGCTTAAAACGTCATTCAAGATGTCGTGGAGAAATACGTGGTAAATTGCTCGCACACTTGATCCCATTCATGCTCGTTCGTATCGTCGAACGTAGGCTAAGGTAATCGCACGCTTTTGCAATCGGTTGGCTCACCACGCGGCAGCTACAAAACAAAAAAGGCGATACAGCCGCGTGTTCCTCGGAGCGGAAATTGAAGCGTGCAACGATCGCACCGCACTTTCGCGATGCCCGCAATTCTTGGTCGTCGTTCTAAGTTCTCGCTTCGATTGTCACCTTTTTCGCTGCCTAAAAGTCGATCGACTCGCCGCGAAATCGAAAGCGTGCGCGCGTGTACCGTGGATGTAGGAAATGGGGTGCAGAACTGCGCGGGAGCGCGCGTTCAGGGAAACGTCAGTGTCCGCGCGTGGGAGCGATCGAAATAAACATCGAATTTTCCGATACGTGGAATCGTATCGCTGGATAAGAAGTGATGCCTTCCACCGCATTACGTGCACTCTGCCTACGTGGTCGGAATATATGACTATGCATGAAGGAGGTGTTTGACCTAGTCACAATCTGCCTACATCGATGCACTCGCCCGGCTGCCTGTCCTGGCTACAGCCTACGTGTAAACTATTGCACACGCGAGTGCATACAGGTCGCGCCTCAATAAGCGGGCGTATCTTTAGGATCGAATCTGTACCAGGCGAAAATAGCGCGGACAGAAGAGTTACAGTGGATTAGTGGGTACACAAAATTTGTACGCATCAAAACGATTGAAATTCCTAATAATAGTTATATAAAAAATTGGATAATGTGTGATAAGATCAAGCAGAGAAATTAAATAAACGATGAGACCTTTATATATGTAAAGATAAAAAGGATTAGTATAATAGTTGGACAAGTAAAAAATCATTGAAGTAAATAAACAAATGTTGATAAATAATTGAATAATTTCAAAATGAGCTGAAGAATGTTTGTGAAATAAATAGAGTAACTGCAGTAAATAGGACGACGTGGATGTAGTATGAGAGGCGAGCCAGTAGAGCAGGGGGGTTATAGTCAGACAGTGCGTAAGTAAATTCTATTGACGGTTTTTTGTGTTATTTTTGTAATTGTTATGGCAGAGTTTGCAATGCAATTTTCGATCGGAGAGGTGTAACAGGCATTCGCTTTTGATTTCGTTACGTGTTTCGTGTTTTCGCGTTTTCCTCGCAGTTGTAACGTAAACTCGTTTTTTTCCTCCACTTGACCTCGTTTTCTAGCATTTAACCGAGTTTTCGCTGCACACGAATTATGCGTTCGTGTTCATAGCGAATGTTCGAAGTGATTATCTCGTATTTATGTGTAATGTCTTCCATGTTCAATTCTTTATCTTCATAATATATTCTACATGAGTATTATTGCAATAAGAATTAGAGTGACATTAGAAATTATAAAAAATTAAGAAAATGATCTTGCTTGATCCGACATTGAAATTATTACGGTTGCTATAAATTATTTGAAGGATGACTTGGTCCAAATTGTAACAGTTCTTAGAATTTCGCCAGCTACACCACGTGGTTTTGAAAGAAACCATTTAGCATAAATACACATACTCATAACGCGAAAAGAAAGTTACAAGCCCAAACGTTTGTGTGACCTTCTTTCATTATTTATGCGCGCCAAATTCGACTCTGGGGCTAGGTCCACATATTGAGATACACCCTGTATGTGCACGAGACACGCAACCCACTAATCTTGTCCCGAAGTATCCTGACTGCGCTCATCAAGCCAACTGTCGGATTAGAGCCATTTCCTGTTGAACATTAACGACTTTTTGCTGAAACATGCTAACACAGATCTGCCGTCATACTGATAATTTGCACGACGACAATTATGCCGCTGCTTGGCGATGTTACGACGATACGATCAACGAATCGTTATCCTATATGTTTTAAATGGATTTATACTGATACTTTCTCGAAATTTGAAAGCAGACATTTTTACATGAATTCTGTTCGTGAAATTTAAGTGGACTATTCTCTCTGCGAGCTAGATGGCAATAGTAATGGACGATAACACGTACGCTAATACTTGCATAGATTCTGAGTACTAAAATTTATCCTCGCATTAAGATCTAGTGTTATGTAGTAGATGTACATAGAAGATGAATGTTTAGCATAGAAGAGAATAGAGAGATATAAAAGTACCCTCGGAGCTCGTCAATCAATACTATTTTTTTTGACAAATGCCCCCAACTCACGCTATCTGTCGTAACAGCGTAACTTATTACCTGTCGCATAGCTAGATATAAATGGATGTAATTCTTTTTTTTTTACGAAGGACAAGCGGAGAAATACAAGTTTTTTTTCATCCAATTCGTACTATTGTTGGTATAAAAAATACATTCAATCGAAAAAGTAAACACGTCAGGATCAATATTTCTGTAAAAATAATATTTGCGTTAGAAGTTGCTGACTGAAAAAGTTATTCTTTCCTGTTTTATTTTTATTATTATGGTCAACAATTTTAATTCTATTTCCGCAATTACCATTCGAATAGTCAGTGATTTTTATTCAATTTTCCTCAATGTTTGTGATGTTTACCCAGTACCTTCACACAATCAATTAAGCAATGAATTCTTGTAGTTTTATACGTCCCTCTATTTGTTTGCAGAGAAAAAAGCAAATAAATCAAACATTCGCAACAATTTTATAGGTGAAAAAGTCTTGTGACGTAAAGGAACGTATAAAAACAGAAATTTATGAAATGAAAAAGAAAACAGTGTCTACCAGAAACGATTATAAAGTTCGACGATAATTTAAAGAATTATGATTGACGCACGTTGCCTGATAAAGAAAATATACGTTTTGCATAAAACAACTGTTGGGAAGATAAAAATGAAGACACTCGAGACAAGGTTCGCGTTCGAATGCCCCTTCACTGATCACTGTGTATTCTTGCGTTGCGCATTTCTCGGATGCACTTGAGAGAAAGTGCGGCATATTATGTTAACCTTGCGACTCGGTCATTGTGCCACTTAAGAATTCCAAGGATGGCTTCTTGATGACATTTACTGCTTCATACTCGTACGCCGCTTCTTGTACCCTATCTAATATCTTTTATGGAAAACAAACTGGTTGTTACGGTAGAAATAGGATGGAGTGAATAGCTGGAATCGTAAAAGAAGCGTGAAACTTCTTTCAGTCGCTTCTGTCCTCGGCTCGAGGGCGTTACGCTGGGCGAAATGTTCTTATGACGTTCTCACGGGAAAAAGTGTCAGTAATTTTTACTTTCACGCAATAAACATAATAGATTATATAGTTACAGTGGCTAGGCTGGTTCAGCTACTTACGAATATTGCTACCACTATGAATAATGATATTAAACGCGAAATGAATTTTTTTGTATAGAAACGAATTAATTCGTATGTTTGATACTGAAATTTTGACTTTCCATTAATTCTGTGCACTAGTTTGGAATTATTTGGTTCCATTGGCAATCGAGAGAGATACAACCGTAGCTTAAGGTGAAAAAGCAATTTCTTCGAGCACAGTATCTGAGGGCACCTTTATAATTAATACTCTTATTCGCAACCGCATGCGTTTATTAATATCTACGGTGAGTAAGTGCAGGTTCACACAATTTTCCCATGCATCGAGATGACTGGCGCGTTCCGTGCCAACCGAGGTTGTAAACTAGCGTAAAGTCTCCCACGGCCTTCAATACGACGCAGACAATGTGCAAGTCGCGAGTAAAATGCGCACATTACGGTATGAGCTACACTTATGCGCCTTGCGAGCTAATTAGAACACGAGAAGGTGCCGGACTAGTTAGCTAAGTCGTAAATTTAGAGATTTCTGTAATTTTGTGTTCGCTTTCGAGCACGATGGGAAGAGACACAAGCAAGTAGAATAAGACGATATCCAGGTGAATATTGTTTAGCTACCGCTGAAATGTTTAATGAATTGGTCGAACGTGTTCTCTAATAGAGTATAGAACAACGTGTCTGATGATTAATAAAATTCATCATCGACTCGGATACTTATTACAATTACTTACGTGTATTCTCTCCATCTTTATTTCTCAGCCACTTTGCACAGAAGATTAAACGGATCAGTTATATTTACGCTCTAGATAAGCCTTGTTATTTAAACGAAGAACGATACTATTATCATTTAATAATCGATTACTGACTTTTCTAACTCAGTTACGCCACATTAAAGAAACGACAATTACTACTACTAATAATAAAAATACGATAAGAGGCAAGCTAAAGACAAGTTCCATTGCGATTTCAGATGACGGTCATACTGCTCTGTGTCCTACTGATCGGGCATCAGGCTCAGGCAGTGGTTAACAAGTCGCAGTCCCAAGGGAACAAGGAAGAAGGGAAACAGAACGAAGTTAAAGCCGACGAAAGGATAAGTAATTCGTACGGCCCCCCTTCGGACGACTATGGACCCCCAATCGGATCAAATATCAAAGGACCAGCACCAGTTTACGGTCCACCGGAACTAGTAGGTGATCACGGACCCACCCCCGTATACCCACCACCGCCGCCAGACGTCCCGCCGCCACCGCCACCCATCTACGGGCAACCATTGCCTGCATATGGACCGCCGCGTAATATTAAACCGCTCCATGGGCCACCAAAACAAAGTTTCGGCCCGCCCTTGTCTCCTCTGCCCGCGAAGCTCAACTTCGGATCGCTGAAGCCTCATTATGGCCCGCCGAAGCAACAGTTCGCGCCACCTTATTCGTTCCCCTCGTTCAGGCCACCGAAACCGCAGTACGGTCCACCGTTCAAGTTCACCACCTCTCTGTCTAATCAGTACATAAGCGTAGGAGCAGCGAACCACGGGCCAGTTAAACCAGCGCACGGGCCAGCCATACCAGTGTCTCTCGATACCTACGGATTGCCGCCGCAAAAACTGGCCGTTCAGTTTACGTCTCAGTCGAGCGACAATTACGGGCCACCGCCGCCCCCGGTGCTCGCGATAACGCCTGAATCCCAATACGGACCACCGGCTGGCGAGCTCTACAGACCACCGCAGCCAATTCCTCCGCCAGGGGTGCCAGCACCCCCGACGCCGCCGGATATTAAGTACGACGGCTGGCAGCCAATCGCGGGACTGTCCAATCAACACGGACAACTTTCGAGCAATTACGAGCCGCCGTTGGAGGAGCATAAGATTCTGCAGAACTCCCACGCGACTTTGCACATCGGCCAATCCGCGAGCACAGCCGCGGACAATTCGAACGTGCCGAACGACTCGTACGGAGTTCCGATTCATAACCCTGAAGCGCAGGACCTGAAGAGCTCGGTGAATTCCGGTTCGAACGAGAACAAGGGACTGCCGCCGCCACCGCTGCCGGAATACGAACCGTTCCACAACGACAGCCCGCCGAAGAAAGCGGAGACTGGCAAAATTGCACAAGGTCAGGTCAGCTTTCAGTACGAAGTGCCGAAAGTAGAGCCGCTTTCCGTCGTGAAAACAGTCGGATTCGAGTTATTGCCCACCGCTCCGCCGTTGGTCTCGGATCTTACCCTGGGATCGTTGCCCGCCTTGAAACTGCCCGTGCTCGATGCAGGGTCCCACTTGCATTTCGGTAACGGGGACTCGCACGCGTTCCACAATTTTGGTAACGACCTGTCGCTGTCGCAGATATCGGTGAACGCGCTGTCGAGTAGCTACGGGGCACCAGCGAGCGGTTCTTTCGGGAAATTGAATTCCATCGAGACGGGAATACCTTTGCCACCGCCTCCTATACTCGACTCGTACAGCGCGCCACCCCTCTCCTCTTACTCGCCTAATGGTCCGTATCCGGCCGCGGACTCCGGTCGGGCGTCGTCGTTCGCTTCTTTCGGATTGCACGGCAATTCGCTTTTTAAGCAAAACATCCATCACCACCGTCCCCACGGCTCGTTCAGACCGCCGCCGCCCCCAACGGGCTCTTTGATCCCGCCTAGAAATCGCGAGCCGATCAAATTCAAGGAGCTGATTCCCAACGGGCTACTGACTAATCTTAACCGCTATCTGCCACCGGCGAGGCACGTCGAGTTAATTAAATCGGCCAAGAATTTCCCGCCGCCCCTGTCGTTCGAGCAGCAATTACCCACTCTTAACGGTCCGATTGCTTTCAACAAACTACCCACCGCCAGCTTGAACTCGCCGATAGCCGCGCCGAACGCGCACTACGGGACGCCGCTCTCCTTTGGCGACTTTAACACCCCGGCGCCGGTCCTGACGTACGGAGCGCCTAACTTCGGACCCGCTTCCTCCTTCGTCTCCACCTCCACTGGGTTCGGGAACAATTTATACGACAGCATCAGTAACACCATAACCACCACGTACGGCACCCCGGTAGTGAATTTACCGCTGTCGACAGGTGGCGGTCACGACTGCGGTTTCCACCAGTCGGACGGCGGCCTGCAGTACAGCTTCGAGGACACCAGAAGCCACGCGGCGAACGCTGGTTCCCACGGGCCGAGTTTTGGCGCCGCGCTCTCCAGCGATCTGAATCACGACTCGATTCTGAAGCTCGAGTCGCTGTCGAACACGCTCGCCGAGCTGGACGTTACACCGTCTGTGAGTCAGTTGAGCCTGCAGCAGTACGAGCAGCCAAAGGCGAACTTGAAAGACAGCTACGGTAGCCCGATTGGTATCACCTATAGCGCGTCAGAGCACACGGATAACGTCTTGTCCAGTAGCGATCAAAGTCACTCGGCGGAATCGACGAACGTGCTCGCAACTGCTCATGCGGTTCAATCTCAACGAGACGCGTTCTCGTCGAGCGCTCGTTACCAACAAGGAAGTAACGCGGCTAGAGCCGAGGCGTTAACTGCGACCTTGACTGAACAAGGATACGGGCAGGCGAAGAACCTTGCCGCGAACGAGGTGGACGCGAGTCAATTCCTGAATAGCCACGAGGGCAGCGAGGCTCTGTCCCTGGCGAAAGGAGTGACCGCGAACGGTGGTGACGGTTTCGAGATTCAGGGCTCGAAGGGGACGTACACGCTGCAAATTCAGCCTGCTGACGGTGGATTAGGCACGGAGAACTCGGACGGCAGCATCAGACACGATCAGGTACTGTCCAACGGGCTGCTGCAGGATATCCTCGCGGCTATCGAGCAGCCAGACCGTGGACAGATCGAGCTTCAGGGCCAGCCTGAGGCGCAGCAGTTGCAGCACGTCTACAGCGATCTGCCGCAGAACGTGGACGTCCCCAAAGGGCACTACATCACCGTGGAGCAGGGGGCGCGAAGTAAGACCATCGACGAATTAGTCGGCGAGAGTAGCGAGAGGAGCGAAGCTGAGGTGAACAACAACGCGAGAAAGGAGGCGATCGCTCTTTTCTACAACAATCAATACGGGGACTCCTCGAGGAAGGAGATAAGGTCGGTGGGGAAAAACGAGAACTCGCAGGCCGTTTCTTCGTCGGATGGAAAGAACGCTGGCAAGCCGAAGTCCCCTTAAATCATCTCGCTTGTCTAGCAAGTACTTTCGTTGATACGTTTGTTGGTAATGTATGATAATTTATGCAACGAACGGACTTTCGTTCTCCTTTCCATTACCGAGTTCAGGTTGACCGTAACGATGCTCGGCTACGGAACGATCTACGTTTTGAATAACGAACATCGTTTCCCACGGAATTTATTGTTTAAAGTCATTATACGGTAAGGATGTACTCTCTAACTACGATATATTTAACGTCCCATTAGCGGTAGTGTGGTTCAGACGAATTTGGCCCTCTGTAACGCTACGTAACTTTAAAGTTACATACTTTATTTATTTTATTTAATATTAGCATCGATGCTATTTTATTCCATTGGCATACCATGACACTGATTACGACAAACATCAAATTATTTCTAACAATCACTGCGTAGTTCCTAGCATTCGGATTAAAAACTGAGAAACCATATCCAATCGATTATACCTAAATTGTTCGATCGTAAGAACCAAACAAATTTGTTATAGAGGGTTGAATCGCTAAAGTTCGATTGCTCCCATGAAATCAGCATATTTAGATCATTCTCGCGACCTCCGCTGATCATCAACCCTTTGCAAGCGGGTCCTCGGGTCACGTCCCAATTCGAGACGCGTCTGGATCAAGGGGACGTGGTCGTGATTTGCGTAACGTCTTCCCCGAAGCTGGGATGGCGAAAGCGTTAATCGTTTCTCGGCTAATATATTGGCGACTGGTTATCAAGCGGAACGGTCGTTTACTCAAGAAATTCTCAATTCCCGTCCCACGAGGAGGCAGGAATCACGTAACGCCAGGCGTCACCTTTTTCCGTGTACCGGCGGACTTCACGTTCACGGAAGCGGATCTTATCGGTGTTTAATTGCGACACAAGCCGAGGACCCAGAGTGTATACACTCGAGGGTTCTGCTGTTCGGGGGAACGGAGTGTCCCGCGCCCTTTCCACTTGAAAACTCTCCACGCGATGGAGAGGTTTCGTGTGAACGAAAGCAAGTAAAAGCGCCGGAGCGATCCTTTCTCAAGATCGACGGGCAATCGTGTCACGGCCATTCCCGCGAGCCAGCGGATCTTAGATCCGACGCTTTCGGAGTTCTCGATGGACGCCTAAGGTGTATCATTTCTTGTTTCGATCAGTCGAGTCGCTTGAATTCATTTGGTACCACTTCCTCACTGTACACTTATTTCAACATTTCTAAACATTCCTCTACTCTTACATTCTAGTATTTCCTTCGATCGCAGAACATAAAATCGCAGTCAGAAAAAGTCGCTGCGAACTGTTACCATTTTAAGCGTTCGCTATTTCAAGTCGTTAATTACGTGGACTCGAACTAACTTCCAGTGACTTGTACGTCCGCGAACTTCAGCTTCCTCGAATCTGATTCAAGCGACTGGACTAATCTCAAGGAGGTGTAACCTTCGACTCGGATCCTTTCATTAGAAATAGCTGGCCATTGAAGGCGAGAGACGCGAGCATCGAGCAACTTTCATCGTTGTCGTCCAACCGCGTGATCGAACGGCCGCCATTCTCCAGCGCGCTTCCGTGTTCTTTTAACCTTCGCCTAGGTGAAAGTTCAGAACCTCGCTGAACGGCGCCAGCGGTAATGATACCCGGCTCTCGCGGGGACCTTGTCCCGAGTGAAACCCATTGCTCGACTCTGCGGGCGTTCAAACGCGATACACACGGTTTTGCATACCTTTGTCACAATAATAGGTAGATATATGCATACATCTAGTCCGTTGTCTCTCGATGAGATACACCGCTACACCGGTTGTACCCGCGCCACGAGGGGTGGCTGAGTTTTTAGGCGACCCGTCTCGCCCGAGCCGTGCTAATCGCATTGAAAATAGAAACACCGTCGCGTCTGCACCGCGTTTTCGAACCTTACCTGAGATGCTATTAACTCGCACCGGAGACACGTCGTTATTACATACCCCGAATTAGAAACGCGACGCGTCGCTTTGAGATTCGACGCGGTGTTCATTTTTGGATGCTCGTCCGACAAAACATTATATGCAAATGTCGAACTTCGGGTTATCCGTGGTGCACAGTTTTGGTACGTATCGCGAACGCGAGGGGAAAATTCGTTTCTCGACCACAATCGGAAAGTTTGGCGAATTTAAAATTTGTATCTCCGTTAATCGTGGAATGGAACTTTGGCAAATTCAGTTCCACAGTTCAAATGGTCCTTTGTGTATACAAAATTTATCAATTTACAAATTCATTTTCCTTGAATAGTTATCCAGATATTCGACGCGTTACGATTTGCATCCCCTAATCTTGAGAACTATTTTCATACCTCGAAAATCAGTGACCGATATTAGCATTCTCTGAACGATTTTCCTCGTATCGTTCGTAATATCCGTAATACGTGCGACTTAATGTTGCTCGGTAGTCTCATTGGACAGAACCAGCTGCAGACCGTCACCATAAGCGGAACCATTTAGAAGCGCAAGCACCCAAAGACTCCGCGAGTCATCGTTCACGTACAGAGGCAGTAAAACTCGGTATCGCCTGACACGATGACAACCGACGCGATCGCGAAACATAAGCTGACGCATAACCGGCCAGATATGTAGGTAATAAAATGTTAACGCGGGTTCGCATGTGCGGTCATCGGCGCTGGTTAAAACCCCGCCGCGTATCGCGCGCGCGCGCGCGCGCGCGCTTTCGCGCGTCTCGCATTCGGAAGTAATCTTAAACTTCCACTTTTATAGTGCTGCCTGGCGAATGGTTATGCATAACTTGGTGTATTGCGGATACGTAAAATAAGTAGAGCGTATATAAGCTTAAGAGAGATGCTCATTGTTAAGAAATACGCAGTGACGACGCTGCCAAGCCATAAAACACGTCAACTCGCTCCTAACTCGTGTTCACCCCTATGTTCTTCATTCCTCTATCTTTTTTTTTCCTTTCTCTTCATTGATTAATTTATTCCTTCGTACTCGCCGCGTCTCTTGCGCACGGTGCAAAACGTTCGCACGAGACACGCGATCGATGTTGTTGGTTGAACATAGCGCGCGTACGACTGTACTATTTTTATATATACACGTAATTATGTATTATGTATGCGTTTCTGATGCGTTAAGTATGTAAATATACGACTTATTTGTAAACCAGCGGAATTACTTTATTAGCAACCCCCTCAGGTCCTCCTTCTGAGGCGACGCAGAATTTCCTGTGCAATTGCGCGTACGACTACGTTCTGAGGTAATTGACGAGATAGTTATCGGTAATATCCAAACAATCCTATACCTATGTGCTCAGTGGGGATCAATAGATATCGAAATCTCGGATTCTCAGTATCAATTTTCAACATCAGCACCTCGTGAATGGATATCAATCCATGTAGTTTCGTATCGGTAGCTGCAGCAATCAAGGAGTTATCGATACCATGAATGCCAGAATACAGTATCCGGCTATTTACAATACACTTGTAACATCATTCATCCCAGTAGTACCCGTTTAACTGCTGCATCCATTACTTCATACTCGTTTCGCGTAAACTGTTACTTTTCAATCTACTTATATCTCTATCCAGGTGAATGATAAAAACACCCACCAAACGAGGGCTCTAAGAATGGCACCATTCCCTATTAGACCTAACGTAAATCGAGCTGCAGCAATCAAGGAGTTATCGATACCATGAATGTCAGAATACAGTATCCGGCTATTTACAATACACTTGTAACATCATTCATCCCATAGTACCTGTCCAACTGCTGCATCCATTACTTCATACTCGTTTCGCGCTAACTATTACTTTTCAATCTTCTTAAATCTCCATTCAGGTGAGATACAAAAATATCCACCAAACGAGGGCTCTAAGAATGGCACCATTCCCTATTAGACCCAACGTAGATCGAGCTGCGAAGTCTCGAAAGCGTTCGTACTAGGAAAACTAGTGGGTACAGTGTATAAGTACGTCGCGGCTCGCCAGTGGGACGTGCAAACGAAGACGTACGAGAGGAATTAGGCATCCGCCGCTAAGTAGGATTACGGTTATGTAAATGAAGCGCTATCGCGGCGGTGTTAGGATAGCGTGGACAGTTAGCGTGTACCCGTGGCGCAGTTCGAAATCGCTTTCCACCGTCCGTCACCTGGCTCCCTTTCGCTTTTCCACCCGTTTCTTTCCCTCCGCGCACCGGTCCCAGCTCGCACGGTTCTCCTCGTTTCCTCCATTATTCCGTTCTCCGCGTAGCCAGCGGACAATGCGATCATAAGGCTTCCACTGCGAACCGAGACCCGGCTAAACTATGGGAATGTTCGCACGTTTTCGGTTATAAAACCGGGCGCGCACGGGCGACGCGAAGATTTCCGCTCGGTTAATTTGCCCCGGAGACGCGTTAATTGTTCGTTCCGCTGATTTCCAGCGTCTTTCGACGCCGCTCGCTTTTGTTCCGCCGTTTCCAGAGGAGCGCGAGCTTAATGGGGAGTCGTGGACCTTCGTTTCGGATTATTGGATACTATTTTGCATCGGTGCATCGGTTTGCTTAACACTAAATTCGCTAAGAAATTAATATATCTCCTGTGTGACTCGTTTTATAATAATTCTTATTCCTTACTGTTACAGAGTGCAATTAATAATCATAGTCTTGTCTGTATTAGAATTCTACAAACTCTACAAATTGCAAATTTTACAACGAGACATCCGTAGAGAGGCACTAAATTAGATCAGCTCATGCATGAAGTTTTCAAATCATTTATACGCGTCTACGTTGCCTAACTGTACGTACGTAAGTACGCTAACGAATGAATCACGTACTTCATCCCTGCCTTCCGAGTCCTGCCAAACGAACTTCGCTCGTTACCAAGTCGAAACGCTTCTGCCAGTCCGCGGATATTCAAGAATTCGAGTAAGTCGTGCGTCATTCCGTGTCGTTTGCAAGGTAAATCCAGTCCTCCCCCCGTTCCGGAGGCTATGATTGCGCGCCTTAATCCAGCCGCTCGTACGTGTCGTACCCGTCGTTCGTTCTTTCCGTAACATTTCTCGAGCCACGGCTTCCTGTCGCCTCGTTACGCAACAAGGATGCACGCGTGTACCGCGTTCCTAGAAAAGAAACCTCGTAACCTCGTAACCTCGGACAAAGGCTCGCGTGTTTAGTCCTCGCGAAGAATTATAAGCCCCTGCGAGCTGGCCAACCGCCTTGTCGAACGAGGTTAACCCCTGAGAAACGGCAAAACGCCGTGAAGACGTCGAAATGAATTCCACCAGCGAACGAGACGACCCGCGAACCTTGCCGATGGGACCGTAACGACTTCCTTCTCGCGTAGCTTTAATCGAGAGCCGTATCAGCGGGTTGTTCGCCAAGGAACGCCGTTGACGAGACAGGATTGCCAGAGATCTCGAAGGAGGGTTTTCACGGCTAGCCAGGGGGGACGCATGCATTTCTCGCGGAGCATGGAAGTGCTTTATTTCCATAGCGCGTCGGTATTCGTGGCGCACAGACGGGCCATACCGATCTCGCGAGGCGCGTCGTTGCCTCCTGGGTGGTATATACGGGATATAAGACGACTCGACGCGCTGCGAACCAGGAGAAGAGAGGGAGAGTCCCGGGCGTATCGTTCGACTGGGTACGGTTCGCGCAGCCCTGCTCGCCCAAGGCGAAATTGTCTTTCTTTTCGGAACGGCGAATAGTCGCTAAAAGTAAAATCTAAGGAAATAAAATAGCCCCACGGGCTGCCTCCGTTCTCCTAAAACCGCTTCGCCGCTATTTCGCCGCGGGTTCCTTCACGCGCGTACGTGTACGTAGCTTCTGAACGCTCGACGTTAACGCGCGCGTACGCTTCCGAGCGGCGAGCGTCCCTTTCAACGCGTTCGACGCTGAGACGTTTCCGAGAGATGTCTGCCAGCATTTGCATATCCGCGTTAAAAACTCTCTGGTGATTTAATATTGCTAAAGAAATAGCGGAAATCATTTTGTGGTACTTGCTATTCTCGCTACCTGAAGTCGCATATTTTCAGAACGTTAGCAAACCTATTTTTTCTCGACGTTCAAACACGATGTATCTGTTATCCGTGTGCGATGTGTTAAAAGGGGAGTAATTTCTGCCCTCTGAAATTTACCACGTGCCGTTAGCGACTCGGTCGACGCGTTGTTCGATCACCCGGAACGGAATCGTCTCGAGTGTTTCAGTTCAGAGCAAGAAATTGTTCCCGCGGGATCGCGCGAACGGTTTGTAATGCATACCTCTTAAGGCATCTCGAACGTTCCGTTTGTCGAGTTTCTTTTATCTTGTCCTCTCGTTTATGCGCGATTCGTTTCTATTACCATTGCGGGAGACGTCATTGAATTTCTTTTTAATGCCAGCAGAACGTCTGACGATCAGACGTTCACGCGGTATAATCGTATTTCGGGATGGCTAGTTGGCTGATTTAGCGTCTCGATTAGATTCGAGATACACCTGAGCTACTCTGTATTGTGAAATTCACTTAAATTTAAATATCTAATTTAATTAGGCCATGAAGGTGATCGCGACTCGAAATGTATATGTTACATCGCGTAGGAAATGTTGCGATAAGAAGACATTGAATTGTAACTGGTGGATTTAGATCGAAACTGGATGTTTTATTGCATCATTGAAGAAGAACCTACTTTGCTTCACGCTAAGAGGAGAAAGGTAAATGAAGACGTTTACCAAGAAGATCTCCACGACCTCGCAGAGAACGCGTGATCCTCGCGAGAAGATTTTTCAAACGAAAAGATAACTGTCTACATAATTCTCTAATTTCTCTCTATCTAAGCGAGGAGAAACAGTGCCACTACCTCTGACCACGATAACGGAATATGAAATGCGTGCCATTAAATGTAGCCTTATCAAGTTAATTATTATTTTCTGCTAATAAAATGATAGGTTTCGTATATCTAATAATATTCGCGGCATGAGCGTGTATAATCTAGTCTAATATATGTTATACTAATTACACTCTGAAAATGTATAAATGTATGATGATTAAGTGACCTGGTTTAGGTTCTATCTGTACGCTATCATTGTCTGCAATACATAATTTGGGCATCCATTCGCATAATTCTGCCACGTTACTGCATCTCTATCAGAGCTATAACAGTTAGACCAGCTGTAAATGTCACTTGCTAGATGATACCGTAATTAACTGTATAATTGAGAAATATTGGAAATTTAAGGATATGACAACTTTAAATGGACACGTACACAATTTCTCATTAAGTTGGCCGAATTAGCGATACACCATTTCATTTGCATAATTAATTTATCGCCGGACGAGCCGTCACCAATGACAGTCGGGAACGATAATATATCGCTGCTTCGCTCGCGAAAACGAGATCCCATTTATAAGTCTCGTATTTTCGCAGCAATTCTGCAATTTCATTCACGTTTATATTTCAAATTAAACAGGTCCTATTAAACGAAGTAAGAATTCTTTTTAACCATCGATCCGTATTTCCTTTCTAACCAAAGAAGCTTCCATAAACTTGCATCTCACGTGTTGCAATTCAAATTATGTCGAATTATTTCTCATATTGTCTTCTTCAGTTATCTTCCCAGTTTTCGATCCAGAAATATCTTATGAAATATACTACAATATTTACATAATTGTTCTGTTCAAAAAGATCGACAGAACAAGCGCCCAACTTTTCAAGTAAAAAACGCGAGCGCACGAATGGCGTCGATAGAAAAATAGTACCCTCGGAAGCCGCGTCTTGGGAGCAGTGAATAATTTCCAGGGCGAGTAAAAAACCGTGGCAGCCACGGTGGTGCTGCGGCTTTGCGCGGCTTTTCAATACCACGCGGAATCTTTCGTTCCATTTCCGCGCGTTTAGCGGCGCGCGCCACCCTTTGCCGGGGTGCGTACACAATCGTTCCCGGAAGATCGCGGGGATTCATGGACGTCGGCCGGAATATTGTTCCGCTTGATCGATCGACGGTTCAACGGGGTTAATCGGAAAATCTTGGTACAAAATCCGGCCCCAAGGGGGAGAACGACTGCCGCGGGACGGCTGGAGTACACGCTGCGTAACAACCGAAGGGAAAAGATGACAGACGACAACGGCGAACGGAGAGGGAAATAGCCGTGGCGAGGCAGAGAAAGTGACGGTACGAAAAAGGGGGTTGACGTTCGAAATGAAAGCAAAGAGGAGAGAAGAGAGGAGGAAACAAAGAGAGGGAAACGGCGAGAGAGAGAGAGAGGGAGAGAGAGGAGGATAGAACGAGTCTAGAAGGAATTCCATAAAAATCGGTGAAATATGCATAGTACCGCGGAACGTGGAGGAGCGTCGCGACGTCGTCGAGTGTCCCAGGGGAAACGGGAATCCCAGCACGAAGAGGAGAACGAATTGCGAGGAGAAGAAAAAGAACGCGTCGGGAGGAAGAACCTCGGGGTGGCGGCGCGGAAGGGGTGTCGGTGAACGGTGAAGGAAGAAGATGCAGTGCGAGCGACTGAAACGAGGCTGAGAGGTGGAGGATTTCGACGGGCGTGGAGGGGGTTGTGGTAGCGTGCAGATAAAGGAAAGAAGGTCGGAGAGCGAACATTTGGAACGTCTTCTCGAACGAAATCTAATTTCGGTCCCACGGCGAAACTAAGCTATTTTCTCCGCAATATGCACGCGCGCGAACGCCTCGCGCGCGAGTCCTCCGCGCCGGTGTTTTCCACCCTTCGCTGTCTTGTCGGGCCTCTTAGCGCGTGGAAAGCTCCAAGCTTTCGCGCTTTTCGTTCCGCGTGGAACCGGATGCTCGATAATGTTTTCGCTGTCATAATCTGTCGTTTGCTAAACAAGCCATCCGGAAATTGTTCGTTCGAGTACGAAGCGACAGAGGAAAGAATTAGTATCGCTTCTTCGATTCGAAAGGGGTTGAAAGAGATTTTGAAGTGAATCGTTCTATTCTGTTTTAAGGGATGCTTTTCCACTGAACGAAGTTAATTCTTCATTGTATGATTTTTAAATCTCATTTTGTAAAATAGTTTTCCTTGTCACTTCATATTTTTCAGAATTAACTTCCTCGCTCTTTAACGATACAGAAGAACGTAGATAATATGTCTTGTAAATTGTTGTCTCGTACGACAACATTTACGTGTCGTTGAAATATAATTAATTAAATTATGTGATCTTACCTTGCAAGTGTTCTCCATTACTGACGAGCTGATTTACATTTGCTTGAATTGCTGAATCGTAGAAGAACCGTTCCGTTTGTAAGACTCTTGTGTAAGTGGTGCAGGAAACCCAACTTGCGTCCAACCTGTTGTACAGTGCTTACGTAGATAACTCTTAGACAAATATACGAGGCAAACTTTGAACGCGTTTGCATTGCCACACGGTGGCAAGTGCTTAGACGAAACTTCGCGCGAGTTGCAATCACCGATGTTTATCGTTCGAATCAATAGAAAGTGTGACGTGAAACGCAGAACTGTTAAAACTCGAGGATAACTTTGTTTCGTTAGGGTGTATAAAATAAGTCCACTTTAAAAGAAATTTAATGCTGCCAAACGGAGCAGAGGTTGGATACGTTTGAAATATGTCCAATATTTAAAATACACACCTTGAATATTCACGTTTCTATATTTGGCTTGGAGAAAACAGTACCTCGAAGCTCGTAATAAACCAGAAAGAAAGAATTACTTTGGAATACTTTAATTCAATGGAACACGCTCTATATACGTCTACGAACCACCTCGGTCGAAATTCTCCTTGAGACTGACTGCTGTAAGCGATCGTCGAGCTACTGCGTCTCGTTCGAAACATCGTTTTCAAACATTCTAGAAGCATTGCTCGAGGATATGAACATAAACATGAACGTTCGTCAATCTATGGTATCGCGTTCCCTACAGTATTTCGTAGACTAATACTATTAGTATTTCCTTATGTACATTTCTCGGTATCACCAAAGCTGAGACTAGAAAATGTATTTATATTAAGATAATTACTTGCGACATTAAAAGCGTGCATTCATTTACAAGTTCCTTTGGCAGTCACAGAAAAACGCTGTATTATTAATATTTAATATTACCTTAGCGACTTAAGTACTTTGAATCCTGTGTATAAAAACAGGCAAAAGCTCTCTCACGCGACGTAGTAATTATAATAATTATGCGTATCTTTAAAAAAAACACAGCATTCCACGACGCATCATTTTTTAAAATTTATACAGATCGCGCAAACGTAATAAAGTTGCGTATCGAACAACTGCGCCCGCCATTCCATTCCGTTTCAATCCAACCGTCACGATTTGCCTACTTCTGGAGCACGGAGACAAAAGTACGAGGAGATGTCACTCCTGTTACCAGCGACTTTCGAGAAGATCCACCATTGTTTGTTTCCAACGTTGTACCGGTTTCCTATCCCGCTTTTCAGTCAGCAGAGAAAGACAAAAATGGGGGCGCGGGGGAGAACAGAGAGGGGGAGGGAGGAAAAAAAAGGAACAAGCGACAAAAGGTTTCTCGAGGCGTTCGTACGGCAGAGTTTCGAAAGTGCCATCGAGAATCGAGGAAAACGACGGAGGAGCCGCGCCGAAATGGGTAAACCAACCGCCGGCTTCATGCGCTGCTGGCCAGCCAGCTAGCACGAGGATTTCTGCTTCTGCCCTCATAATTAAGCCGGCCTCGGTTTTTGATGGCCACTAAAAATGTCGCAGAGGGTCGAATGGTTAAGGAGTCTCGCCAAGGGATGTCGGCTTTGAGCGGTTTTCCACTGTGGATGGAGGAGGGGACGGGGTGGAAGGGTGGTCCCAGTGGCTCACCCTTCGCCTCGACACAGGCAAGAGAAACGGAGAAGGAGAGAGAGAGAGAGAGAAAGAGAGGCAGAGCGATCGAGGCGAAACGGAGAAGGGGGTGCGAACGATAAAGAAGGAGGAAGAGAAACAGAGAACGACGACGGGAGACACCGGGGAGTCATGGGCGATAAAGAGCGAGAAAGATAGGGAGAAAGAGAGTGGAGGATGGAGAGTGGGAGCGATAAAGGGAGCGAGAGAAGAGAGAAGCCCTTATGTTCTGATATTAGCAATAACTAGTCTCGTAAAGTCGACTGTGCGGCAATCCGAGTCACTTTGCGAACCCTTTATACACTCGCAGGCCTCCTCTGGTTCTCGCGAACCGTGAAGAATGCAACACGCCGCGGCGAGGGGGGAACGGTGGAGGGGGGTATATTACGGACGGGGGGTGGTTTGAAATACTGGCGGAGGCAGTGATTTTAATGCGGGCGGTTCCTTAAATTTCGCGTCGCCTTCCCGTCGACGGTCCCGGGGCCTCGGTTCTCCGCCGTGGAGAGCCAGCATCGCCATCCTTGTGGACGCGGCACGGAGCGCAGGATTAAACTGTACCGAGGTAAACCTGTACCAAGGTTCTCTCCCCGGTGTTAATTCGGTTATGCGGGTTAGAACGTCGAGGGTACCGCCGCCGCTGCAGCCCTTTCCGCCGTGAAACGTTTCGAGCGTTTCAGTTAGCTCCACTGGAAAAGTTGTTCTATACCGTGCTCCGCGAGATACCGCTTAAGGGAGACGCGATAATACGCTGGTCCGAGAGAGCCGTAGTTCAAATGAAAGTATAAAATGATTCGGTTTCACTGGGATAAAAGAACCAACTGCGAACCTTTTACAGATGTCCAGTATTAAATGTAATCTGGACATTGAAAGACAGAAAAGTTTTTTATATCATTCCTATCCGCGAATCAAATTTTTATGGTAAAAATACATTGAACCGTGTAAGCTACGTATTAACTACGATTATTCGTATCGTAAGCTGGAGGTGTAACGGTATATTCGTTAAAATAATGGCACTTGAGTCACAGACACGCGATAATTGTAAGCAAACAGAACAGTTGTAAGTGGTCAACGCGGCATTTAACGAAAACGCGGGTTTTAAATTTACAGGAGTAACGAGCGCGCCGGGTATTTACGTTCCGCAAATTTCGTCCAGTACTTAATCGCGATTACTCGAAAGATTTAGTCGAACTCTCGACCGTTTCCAATAACATTTAATCCTTTCGGTTAGGTAATTAAACAAAAGGTAGAGGGAGGCCGGCGAACAGATCGAAGGTCGCCAGGATGGGAACTTTTTGCCGCGCCGCGCCTCTCTGATTTAATAAGTTCATTACCTAATGAACAGGTGTACGAAGCAGAGCCGCCCACCTTTATCCCCGGCTAGCTTGCTCGCATCGGTCACCCTTCGATAATCAATACTTTTAATTACCGCATTTTTATGAATTCGGCTGTAGTTTAGTTTTAATTGGTTATGAAATCGATGATACCGTCGCCCGTATCCAGACCAATTTTCGCGCCTCTAATTAATACACCGGGAACTAATTTATCGGACGTTATTCGCGAACGCCTCTGCGATGCCGTTTATTGCCTTTGTGCTTCCGACACTCGATTTATCGCTAAGATTTTACGCGCTGAAAACGCTCCCAGCCCGCGGAGCAATTGTTCTTTTCAAGTTTTGCGTCCAACTTGAAAACACAGCCCGCGCCGACAATTTCGTGTAATATCGTCCGTAAACTATTTCCAAGGCATCGCTTTGGGAAGAATTTATTATTACATTCGTCACTGCGTTATGCGATTGCGCGAAAGGAGATCAAGCGGACGTAAAACTATTTTAATAAAACAACTGTTCGTTTTTTCCTTTGAAATTGAATGACTTTCCAAAAAATAACCGTACAAATCATTTCGAAAAGCGTACCAATTTGGTGCGACGTTCTTACAAGCTTATAGCGATTCGAAACACTAAAATTCATTTCCCCTAAAATCGTAATACCGAAGTAACGTCGCTGTTGCGGCGAACGAGCGGGACACGGTGCACACCATCGACCGAACACCCTATCGATCCGCCACTTGGCTCGATTTTCAAAACATTATTCATAAAATAGTTCGACTCGTCGCTAGAGAAGCCCGACCCCGGTTAGGGATGAAATATGTGGGATGGGCGCGAACAATTTAAGCCTTTAATCTCTCGAGACAAAGGAGACGAGAAACGCCGGCCGTGGCTTTAGCTTCCTTCTTTCTGGGTCTTTTTCATTCCTTGCCCGTCCACCCTCCCGTGAATTAGTGGAAAGAGATAACAAAGAAAGAATTAAGATTCGTACACACCGGCGTGGCCGTTCGTAGTCGTCGTCGGCTTAATGTATGCACCGCGGAAACGTTTCTCTCTTTTCTTTCTTTTCTTTTTTTAAGTCGCCGGCTTAGTCCTCATCCCTGCTAATGGCCGCTGAAACTCCCTGGGAATTCCTTACCAGCAGCTCGGGTCAGTCATCCGCGCGGATAACGGCGCGAGCGCGTAGTATACACCGCTTCAATTTATCGGAATAGTTCCTGGAGAGGTTTTCCGCCAACTTTTTGCCGACGTCCTCCAACTCTGTCCCGTCGTTTATGATCGATACGTTTGACGGAACAAGCATGTAGCAATCAAAGGTACGAGGCAGAGACACGGCCACCGGATTTTAATTAAACGAGCCTTTACCGATCGAACCGGGCGGACAAACGCTGGGTAAAGTATGTATTACGAATAGTTTACGGGAGCTATGTGATTATGCGCGCTTCCATTATCAATTTCGTTAAAAAGTTGTTGGATATATTATTACGCGGACAGTTTAATTTGCAATACTGCTACTAGCCAGTTTAATGGAAATCTTTATTCGACCTCTGAAGTGTGGAATTTCTAAATATCAAGCTATCCATAAAGTAATGGAAAAATAAACGAATCGAACGAACTGTCTCCGCTTACGACGCTATGGAAATTAATCTAGTAAACAATATTTCCGAGTGATTTCCATGACTGAATACAGCGAACGTGTCGAAATATTTCGTACTCGCCGCAGAAGCAGCAACGATCTCGCAGCCGCTTTGACGCGTAGCGCGGCGCGCTGTCGTGTCGACGGCCGATCATGCACGGGGATATACTACTAGCCGGAGCGTTAATCGCGCTACAGAGAACGCGAGGATTTTGATTGCTTCGCTTTCGCGTCATGCTCTGGCGAAACGGTTTCTCTCTTCTCCGCGTCGATCTAATCTCGAAGGTGCCATTCCTCCCTCTCTCTCACCCTCTCTCACTCTCACTCGCGCCCTCCATCCTTTCGGTTACCATTCCGTCGTCTCGCTTCCTCTTGCTCGACGCGCGCGGCTGTTCACTCCTTTCTCATTCTACCGCCTCGCGTGTCCCTCTTTCCGGGAAGCGTTAATTAACCCGCGCGAGCCGGCATCAAATAAATTTCGGTTAGAACGTGAGAAGCAACAAATCTGAGTCAGGTGGTGTCAACTACGGCGAATGCAAGCCACCTCTTACTTGAGTTACTTCAGCGCCAGGCTTTTGTGGCTGGTACCGGGTATTATGGCGTGACACCCACACACGCGCGCCCTCGTAGACGCGTACAACCGCGCGGCGAAGGCGTACAGAGCTATACTCGTATACACCCGCGTGTACGCGCGTATATAGTTATGTGTATATAGAAAATGAGAGAGGAACGGAAAGGGTGGTAGGGGCAGGCGAGAAAGAAAGTATTATGCGAGAGAATGAGGGAGTTGATGCGGGAGAGGCTGGGAGACAGGGGCGGAAGAAAAGGGCCTGAAGGGGGTCGTAGCTACCAACAGCGTCACCGCATCTCCCGCGCGTCCTAATTAGAGAAATTTAAATTCATAGCCACCCCATGGCGCTGAACTTACCCCTGGCTCACTCTCCCTCTCTCTTGTTCTTCCGTCAACCCCCTTCACTTTTCGTCTCCTCGCTGGTTTCACCTTCTTTCTCTCTCTCTCCATCGTTACCCCGCGTCCATCGCCCTCTCTCTTTTCACTTCGCCCCTGCCAGTCCTTTCAACCCGCCACCCGCCACCTTCCCTTTCGTACGACCGTCTTTCCGGCTTTTATCCTGCGTCCAAGCCCGAAGCGCGACGCACATTCCTTAACTAAAGCAATTACGAATCGCCTCCCTCGTGACTCGGCCGACTTACGCCGAAAGATAACGTCATTTTCCATCAGCCTTCTTTAGCAGCTCACTGCCTTCTTAGAGGCCCTTTCGTTCCCCGTTTGTCGATCTAACCGCGCGTTTAAGCCTGCGAGAACGTAAACGACCAGACGCCTCTCACGTTGGATAACGATTCGTCGCGTCTCTATGCGATGGAAAATCGAACGAATTAATGATTAGTCTTGATCAGAATCTTTATGTTTTTTTTTTTCTATGTCTTCCCTAAGAGCATAAAGCTTCGCGAGAATGCAGCAGTTTAAGATTCGGTACAATTGTTCGCGACGTTTTAATTATGAAAGGCCAAATCGCATTAGCACCCCCGTGTCGTCTGTATTCCTCATGCATATCTGCAGTGAGTACGTTGAACTGCGCGTAGACTCGCGCGATGTTGAGCGATAGAAGACGATACGATACGTGTACACGGGCACGAGGCTGGGAAAGGAACGTTTAAGTTGGCGAGGCAATAATTCAGACAGCTCCTGATTCTACTTTCCATTACATTTACCTTACGGTTCTACGCTTTAGCGAATTTTATTCTTTATTCCTGGCCGTCACAAGTTGCTAGAACGCGCAGACAAGATATATAGTGAAGAAGACAAATAGTTCGACTTTTAAAGTCAAATACATATTTCATCGTATATGAAATCCGCTTCCAGGAGAGGAGAATATTACAGTATACTGATTTCTCATACACCGGCTACAACAGCTTCGACGAAATAGATACGCGATTGCCGTAATAAACGATAATTTACTGACGAATTGATATCACGATCATTTTTTTTCTGGTCTAATTTCAAAACAACCACCAACGAATAACATCCGTGCAGTTGAGAAAAATGGTCGTGATTTATCTCGCGCCGTTTCGTACGGCTGAGAGACACGATATGTACATTAGCAGCGATATGTAGAGCTCCTATACAATGAGAGCGGCGAGTACACAGAGCAACCTTCCTTTAAGCAGTCGTACAAGGGCTTAAGTTGTCGAATTCCCTGTATCCTTAGTCAATCTACCAGCGATGAATTAACGACGAGAGGTGGGAATAGGGCGAATGAACTGGGTAGTTCGGGACGGAAATTCGTAGGGTAAGCCCCTGGGTGATCTCTAGAGTGGTCACTAATACTCCCTAAGAACGCCTAGTGGAAGCTGTGGAACGTTGTTCCCCATCGGTTCGTACTCTGCCTACCAACACTGAATGCATTCCTTCTTGATTAGGATCCCTTCCAAGGGCCGATTTGCTCGCATTTAGAGACCCGGCTGATTCTATTGGCCAGGCGGTATCAATTGACTACGATCTAAGAACCTCTATTTAATGCCAGCTATTTAAACTTCGCGTCACTTCATCGCGCGAAATAATCAGGATGTCGTTGACGTTGAGCTTTTTTTTTATAATTTTTTGTAGATTTAGTTAAATTACTTTGGTTGAATAAGATTGAATAGTTTTTCGTGATATCTCGATCGAGTGAAAGTAATTAAGGGCGTACGAAGAAATTGAACAGTTAATCTTAACGAAGAGAAAAGTAGGTGACCGTTTATTGTAAGCGAACGCTGACGAAAAGTATTATCGCTCGTCGCTGTTCCATTGAACGTCGCGCGCGGAAAGTCACATGCAATCCAACCATTTCCTGACGAAAGCGAGTCATTTGTATGTCCAAGTTTTTAACTGGAAAGCTCTTTTCGCGGACTGAAATTTTTCAATTTAGTATTCTCTTTCACGGCGTTTCAACGTATCGTGAAAAGTTTGCCTCTGTCCAGGGACATATTTCTGCCCGAGGGTAGCTTTTTGCGAGCGCACCAACTAAAAGCTGGTATAAATCATAGGGTAACTGGACGGTCATTTACAAAGGAGACCTTCGAAGTCTCAGAATTGCCTTGGACCATATAAAGCGAGCAACTTTTGCTGAATTAGCCGAAATCTGATAAACAAAATCTTTTAGATTTCGCACAACGTCGTATGGCATGAAAGTATTCTATTATACGTAATATCAGCACAAATAATCTAGCTTCAAATGCTTTCGCTTATCTCACTTTCATTATCTAAATCAAGAAGTATCATACTGCCTCTTATCGATATATAAAAACTTATATCAATTATGTACGTGATTTGTTTACACGTTTATCCTTTCATTTCAACGTATTAAATACATAATCTCTTAATCCCCGAACGACAAGATATTTACATAACAAATGAAAACGTTGCACGAGATCAAATAAATCTTTCCATATCATACATGCGCGTTAAAAAATGTACACTTTCATAACCAGCTGGAAATTCAACAGATCTGCATCGCACCCAATATTAACCAAGCGTATTAATCCAGGCTCGTTAACGCTGTATCCAATCGCATTCACCCGTCTAGCCAATCAACCATAGTGCCCTTCGATCTCCGCCTTCGTGATCAGTTATCAGTCTGATCAAAGCGCGGCGCGATCTCCTCGCGAATCTCGCTCAAAGGCGAGCATCATACACACGGAAGCATCCACCGCATAGTTCTTCTTCTCCTCGATTATGTAAATCCGTGAGTCTAAGCGAGCACGTACAGTTCAACAGCCGGGGTATTCTTTGTCCAAGCTCGTAAATAGACGCAGCGCACGACACATACTCGAACGGCGTCAGAGGCGCGTGGCACTTCCGGCGAACCGCGACTAGCTGGTACCGGTGTCTGTCTAGGGTTCTCAGGGACGAAGTTTCGAGGGAGCTAGGCGCCAGCATCGTTGCCGCTGGTTAATTTGCATCCCTTAATGAGTCGCTCACGTAACGCCCTTATCTTTACACCCTGCCCCGTGCCCCCTTCCGTAACTCGCCGCCATCCTGCCACCGGGCCACCCTCCTTTCGGATGAAACCAGTCGATCGTCTTTCCTTCTTCCACTGTTTTCTTGTCATTCTGCCTTGTTATTTCTAAGTTGCGCCGCCTCTCCGTCGTTCGTTTCTTTCGGTGGATCGCCCGACTGCGTGACGTCTCTCACCCCTTCGCCGTGGCTGAACCCTCGATCGTTCTTCTCCCCGGAGGGTGGAACAGTTTCTCACCGCGTAAGAACACAGAGCGCTGGCCACGGGCAATAGGCATCCGGTATTCATTCGAGATCGTGCGACGAGGGTGGCTTCGCGTGTCGCTGACTTTTCTTACGTACTCGAGGCGGTTCATTGAATTATTTTTGTCGAGCAAGAGGTCGTTTTGGGTGGTTGTTGGTGGACATCGAGTGGGGTTACTGGGAAACGGAGTTTTTCTTTAGTGTTTGATATATTTATGTTGCCTCTCGCCTTTTCCATGTACGATGCTATTAATTTTAATTCTATTCGTGTTCGTTTTAGACGAGTTTCACGGTTTTACAATAAGCGGAGAAAGTCGAGGTTAAAATGTATATGCGAATCGAAGTGTCTATGAAACGTGTATCTTTAGAGAACAGTCTCAACATTTCAAATAACGTGGAGTTACAAACGGTTCCTGATTTTTATCGCCCTAACAGTGTCGTAGGGAAAACGATCCCTCTCTTTATCGAGCGCCCTTCTCCTCCGCGCAAGAAACAATTTTCTTCTCCCTGATCCCCCTTTCGGCTCACCCTATCTCGACGAATTGGAATCTTGTCGATAGTCAAGACGATTGTCGCGCGTTATAAACGTCAACCCCCGTCGACGAGTTACAGTACAGCGTAAAGGTGTTATGTAAAGCTGATTAATTTGACTTTTTAATTTTGCATGAACCTTTCTCATTCGTTATTTTCTTGAAACCTATCGAAGCAACGCTTTATTATATTATCACGATCACCAGCAGCTCTTTAAATCTCTTTCAACACAGCTCTCCAAAACTCTTACGTCGAAAGATCGCTGGCTACTAGTAAATATCGTCTCCTCGAACTTCTCTCGCAAGGAATGAAAATTCTCAGGGCTAATCAGCGTCGAGTAACTTCTGAAACACGCGGTACGCGGCACCGCGTTGTGCCCAGGTCCTGCTGTAGCAAACAGGCTGCCGCCCTTTTCCTGCCCAGTTATCCTTGGTCGGGTGGCTCGGAAAACGCGACCCGACGCGACGCGACGCATCTGTTGCCAAATTATTTTGCCCACGGGCCCGTGAAAAATTCCCCGCCGCCCCACCCTGACAGCCGCCCACACCCTCACGACTGCTATTATTGTTCCGTTGCGCGTGAGAATCTAGTTATTTGCTCATTTCATTGTTCCTCCGCCGCGGTCCGGCTGGAAAATAGGCGGGCGACGACGGTCTCTCTGCTAACCTGCGCCCCGGGAATGGTCCCTCGAAAGTATCCCGCTGATCGGTCGACATTAAACGGAGGGGCGGCGGGAACTCGCGTATTTCGACGAGCGCCAGGTTAAATGGCCGCGGGATCAAAAGAATATCGAGCGTTGATCGCTTTTCATCGACTTTCATAACGTTCGTCCGTTGGGACGTTGTATGATTGCCTGTTCGCCGCGCGTAGAAATATTTCTGCGCGCGGACGGGGATGCGTTGCGTGTTTCAAACAAAAGGCTTTCAGAGTTCAACCCTTCGTATTCGTTACGTGACTCGAAAGCTGCGCACCTGTCCGTTATTAGTATTTCTTTTCAATCTTATTCGGATCGTTCGTCATTAGATCGCGTTATCGATGTATCGTTTCATCGTGGCAGAATAAAATGGTCCATCTCGCAGCACGCGCTGATACATTTTCATCTTTCGCAAACGAATACTCGTACCATTTCCCTCGAATCGTATCCCAAACAAATGTAAATCATCGGAGAAATCGTCGGATTACCAGACGCTCGTGCAAGACACACTTTGCGCGGTGGAACGAGAGCATAAATCACGGACACTTATTAGCGGAACGACATCGGACCCCGTGCTCGCCTGGCAGTGCTCGCCGTAAACGCGAACGCTCTCCTTACAGGTAAACGCGCGGTGCGAAGCGGCGGGGGCAAAGGTCGTCGAGGCTGGCACAATAAAAAGGAACGGGGTCTGAAATTTTGAGGCTCGAAAAGACACTCACGCGTAATCTCTGCCTAATATGTAAAACGTACGACGGTAATTTCGCGAATTCAGTGAAACATCGGCGATGGCATGGCTCGCGCGGCCATAATCGGCCCGGGGAACGCTTACGTGCCACGGCTACCGAGGCAACATTATGGAAATAGGTCATCCGCGATGCAAATGGAGAAACTCGATGAGCGCGCCTCAGGTTTGCGGAAGCGGGTCGGTTAGGTGCGGCCCCGTGACGTTGCCAGGCGTCGCGTGCAAGGGGGTTAAGCGATTTCAGTAGATCGTTTCATAAGGTTCTCCTGGGCTAAGGACGGATGCTGTTGTCCGATTATTGGGAATTAATGTAAATAGAAGCCTGGCTGGATCGCGTAAGCCCGATTAAGCGACGCACGCGGCAACTCGACGGCCGGAAACTTGACTCACCTCCTGGGCGAAGGTGGAGAGGGTGCACCCGTTCGCAGGCATCCTGCTTAGGAACGCTCGCAAACTCGCCTCTGTGTACCCCTTGTCTCCGTTTCTGCCTGGCGTTCTCTCCGACCTAACCCACGCCATTACGAGCGATCGTGCATCGCATGTAGACGCCCTTCGAACAGTTCTAGTTACACGGTGTATCGGCGGAACATGCCTCGAAGGATCGGAAATGACCCTTCCTTAATGCTTTCTTAGCCTCGTACCACGAACTCGAGTAAATTCCTATTGCGTTGTCCCCGGGATCAGAGCGGTCGTTAACTGCAACGTTCCAAGCGAGCCTCGTGAACGGGATGCTGTTAAAAAGTTTACCGAATGGTGATTTCGTGTGCTGTGTACGAGCGTCCCGTGGCGTTAAACGGGCCATCGTCGAAACGGATGTCGGTTACGTTTAAGGCTTGATATTGCGCGTTGAATTTGTCCTCGAGTACAGTTTCTCATTGATTTTCCAGGATGCCTACGTTCCAAGGGACGCGGACTAATGTTTCGTTGAACGCTGATAGGTCGAATCAGGAACACCAGTGATTCGTTTATCGAATTCGTTGACCAAGTAACTTTCTACGATTCGACCTTGTTCCACGGCTGATGTTACGCTCAAAGAACGCCGTGGCTGCACTGTTGCTAACTGTTGCACGACATGCAGTGCGTCAAAGCGCTTTTCAAGGTAGCACGTACGTTTTCATTTGACGACCTACAATGGAACGAACCTGCATTCGAGGTAACGTTAAATGGCACATTCAATTTTCGGCACAACCGTGTTTCGAGCCGATGATTCGCCTGGAAGTACGCGTTTCTGTTTAAACGGAAATGCGTTGCCCGCGACACAATGACTGGTAGCGAAAATTCTAAATAAAGGCATTCTATTCGTACTAATGTGGAATGTAACTGGAAGTATGCTGTATTACGAAGAAGAACGTATTCGACGTTCCTCAGATGGAGTTCTTTGCCGCGATAATCGAAGCTACGAAATGTATTTCAACTTTGTATGTACCACGGATATTAGACGCTGACGTTATGTTACGAAAATTGATTTCGCGCAATATATCCCAAGAATCTGGTTCATTAATCTGTGTAGTATCTGGTTAGTAATCTGGTCCATTTATTAGGAAGCCGAAACGTCTTTACCACTGCGTCCATATTGTAGCGCGCGTGGAACGAAGAAACGAGCGTTTGAATTGAATAAGGTGTGGGCGGTTTGTAATAGCGAAGATGTAATTGTGAAAATGGGATGCGATTGTGGAGAGCGGTTTGCTAAATATTCTCGAATATTCAATAAACTTTATACGCTAGAAAGTGCGAGCGTGTATGCGAATATCTGGGAAAACAATGGAATACATGGAAATCTAGATGATAAAATCGAGAATGGCCGATGAGTGTATGTATAAAACGATATGCTTGCAAAGCGCTGAGTTAGTTTAAGAAGCGAAACGAACAATGTAATATCTTTAAATAAAATTAGCTTCAAAATCAATTTCAACCATTCTTCGGCAATAAATAATTTCAATTCTGACTGACAAGCACCAAACAATAGTCAGCGACGACAGAAATGACAGCCACCTCCGACAGTTTCCCGCGTCGTTCGCCAGAGCGTTCGCAGGCGGAGGACTAACGAAGGGGATAGATCACGCGTTTAACATACTCCCAGTGAAAGAGCCCCGGTAGAGGCGCGCCGCAGCCAGAAGGTTCTGACCCGTGAAAGTTTCTGAATAGTCGAGCGAAGAGTGAAAGGGTTCGAGCGCGCGATGAAGAGCGTCGGGCGAAGGAGTCCAGGTTTCGGATGTCGGCGGCCCCTGGAGGACGCGGTGCTCTTTGGAACGACTTGGAAAGCGTGATAAATAATATCCCGTGCCCATTGCGCCGAGCCGTGCACGGGAGCAAAGGGGCCCAGTAATTAAATGGAATTATTTAGTGTTATGAAAGGATGCGGTAATAGGAGTAACAGCCGCGATACCGGCCAACCAGGCTACGACGACCCCTCCTTCGGTGTTCTCGAGGATATGGAAAGGGTCTCGCGGTAGGGAAAGGGCGAAACGACGGAATTAACCGGCGTGGGATAAAGAGGGAAAGCGACAAAGGTCGAGCGAGCTTCTCGAGCGGGAAGAAAGGGGTTGGACGGGGGCTGGAACGGTGTGCATGCCGTAAGGGTCGACCGCAATGAATAGTTCATTTCTCTTTGAAACTTTGTTGGAGTACACGCCGGTGATGATTAGCGGAGACGACGGTGAAATTTGCCAAGTGACCGAGAAGGGCGAGGCGCGAGAGTAATTCGCAAACTGGCCTTGAAAATCGGGTAAATACCGCCGAGTTGACGACCTCGGCTGAGACCTCCTTAATATTCCGGATCCCGAGGAGCCGAAGAAATTCCGCTGCTCGTGTTTGCGTGCGTTAAATCCCATTTCACGTGGTTCCTTCGGATTTCCAGTGCTCTGCCTTTCTTTTGTTAGAGTGGAAGACCGATGAAATGGTTTAATCCATCGAAATATTACATTTTTTTTTTTTTCTTATTCGGAGACGTTCCCTTCTATATTCGTTGGGGTGGAAAGTTTGTTTGAAAACGCAGTGTCGACACGTGGAACACGTGTGGTAAACGTCACATCGGCGATGTGCCGCTTTATCAAGTCCCTACTTTATATCGTCCGCGCCAGCGCAGCGGTACATCGCTAGTAGTATCTTCTGCACTGGTCAGCCAATATCTGACATATTGGTAACGGTACTGGTATTCCTTATTTTCTCTTGTTCATTTCAGTCCTTTCCTTTCTGGATGTTACAATACACGTATATATATTATTCTTAATGTTAATAACAAAAAATTTCTTTAAATTTATATTAATTCTATAAGCGTATTTTAATTATCGTTTTAATTCTTTGTGCAAAAGTGATTAATTATAAAGGCACAAAGATATTTGGTACACAAAGTTACACCAAAAAGAAGTCGAAGCAAACTATACTTTGGCAGTTTCTATTATTCTCTTACGCTTACTGCTCGACCTCTGTTCTGCTCGCACGTTTAACGGGCTGAAGTAGCTCGAAAATAATAAAACCCCATATTTCAACGAAACTCCCATCGCTGAAGCAGCTATGCAAATTTCAAGAGGGACCTCTCCCCCACTCAGGATCGTAAGAGCGCACAGATCTGCTACTGACGTTTTTAATTATTCAGTAAAAACCTGAACGTCGATATAGATAGTTCGAGGTACTCGTACCTACATTATGTCACCTTTCAACATTCAGCTCATTAATCACCGCGATTTCTAGCATCGATGGAGAAAAATTTCCATCGCAGAGTTTTTATAAACTGGCTTCTTTTCGAGGTAAGAATTTTCAACATGTATTTTCTATTCGTTCATTTATTTTCTCGCAGATTGTCGGTGCATAGTGTACCGTGCACTTGTGGATGCGACTTCGTGACACACGATCCTTTATAAATATAAGATGACCTGTTAGAGATCTTATGGTACCGCGGTCAGACATTTTTACCACCGTCCGGACTTTTTGCTCGCCAAGGATTGTTCCAGACCAGACGGGTCAATCCAAATTTCCGTGAGGCCTGGTCGTGCTTGGAATGAAGGAAGGTTCTTCTACAATTTTCAAGCAATAACACTGTAGAAACATGTGTGCACTACTACATGATGAATCTACAATTCGGAGGATACTGAAAAATGTTCGGTCGTTAAATGAAAACGTCGATCGAATTGATATGTAATTCCCTATAAGCTATAGTAATTTATAACATATAAGAAAATACAGTTGAAAAATACAAAGCTTTCAAACAATGTGTCGTTTCAAATTTCTCGAAATTACGAAAATTAATGCACAGGAGAATTTGTTTCGATTCTAGATTTTCCACCGACGAGCGTAAAAAATAACGAATAGGAAAAAAGCGAGAAGCGCGCAGTCTGAGCAATGTGTCTCAAGAGGAAAATTAGGGTTCGACTTGTTGTTCGATTAACCATTTTCTCCGACTTCCTGGATCGCCATTCTCTATTTGGTTCCTCGCCCTGTATTGTGGCAATTACCGGCGTGCTGGGAAGCAATGCAGTTAACCAAACAAAAGGCCGTTATAGCCACCCTCGATATCTACACCTCTGCTTCCTGTTCTCGTTTATTTCGTCCCACCCTTTCGTCTCTCCTTTCACCACCGTCAGATATTTCGGTTGATTCTTGTTTTGTACTCTTCAAGAGAATGGTATCAGCGGCCATTGTCTGTGATTACGGCGATTTACTGTAAAAGCCATAAAAGGACAATAAAATCATCCTCTGCATATTCGATGCGGCGTATCTAGATAGCTGTACGTTTGTTCGAGTTTATGGCACGCTCTTTCGACGGTTGATAAGCATGGAACGGAATAACACGAGAGGATTCCAGTCAAAGAGATTGTGTTAAATACGATAAAGGATTTTTTCAAATTATTCCTCGGACATTTATATAGCCGCTTATCAATTAATTACCCCACATGCTCTCTCCCTTGTTCTTCAAGTTACAAGAAATTGAAATCTCACATAGCATTAAAAACTACACGTATATCACAACTGACTTTCTTTCGCAGCAGACGTCTACCAATTCTCGTAAGCCATTGTACCCGCTCGCAGCACCAGCAGGTAACTAATCCGCGTTACATCCCTCAACCGTAACCGGGCGAACTCACAAGGGCCGGCCAATTTCAGTCGGTCGATGGCCTGTTAGCTGACAGGAAATCGGCATCCAGGTTCAAAGAAAAAAGTAAAGAGGAACAAAAAGCGGCATGCGTCGATACGCTATCTCGAAGAACAAAAGCGTGTACGTATACACGACGACGCTAATCTCGTTGCGAACTCTTCAACTATCCCCGAATCGCTCGCGGCGCTCACGAAGATACGCTCGTTAACGGAGCCGAACTCGATCAGCGGAGCGTGGGATCATTCTGAAAAAAGAGCGAGCTAGAGAGAAAGAGAGAAAGAGAGAGAGAGAGAGAGAGAGAGAGAGGGAGAGGCAGCTGGTTGGAGGGAGTTTGGGTAGGAAGAAAACAAAGGAGAGGATCGGTCGAGGCAACGGGGCAGGAAAAACGTTGCAAATTGATTAACCGGCTGATCCGCGGAAATGAAAGCGAACACAGGGCCAGGGAATACAATGGCCGCGGAGGTGGGCACGGATCGCGTATCAAGTGGACTCGAGACACTCGAGGGTTAAATGGATCGGCCCGTATGAAGCCGTGCCGGGGTTACCGCGGCGAGTTGTACGAAGGGAGAGCTCCAGACGCGGCGGTCAAAGCGACGCGACGCCCGCTTATCTCGCTGGTTATTCAATTATGACAATTCGCTGGTAGGAGGGAGTACCTGTACGTTCCATGCACACAGCTCACTTTGTGCCGGTTGCGGAGGCCGTTTCGGAATAAATTCAGCACTCAAGAAGGTCTGCGATTGCCGTATGTGCTGCGCGTGAATCGGTGTGGAAAAGGTGAATGGGGCCTAGTGCGGTGGTTTCGTCCCCGCTGCTTGAGAAAGGACAACACGACGGTGAGCGTCCTTTTTGCGCCACCGTTCTCGCTCTCGCGCGCCCACTCTGACCTCGTCCGTTTCTCCCTCTGTCCAACCCCGCTCCCTCTATCTCTCAATTATTCTCTATTTCGCTCCTCGCCCCCATTTTTCCCTCCGCGCCTTCTCTATTTCCCTGCCTCGCTCTATTTCCCTTGTCTTCCCGTCTTCATCCTCCCCTCTGTTTCTCTCTCTTCCTCCTGGCTTTTCTGCAATCCACGCACATACACGTGGCGCACACAGAGCCGGGCCCTCGATATGCAAAATCGCTGAATACGGCCGTAAAACGCAGGCGGCGTGTACGCCAATATGGCGAGAGCGTGGCCGCCACGCTTTTCTCCCGTTCCTTTTACTACGCGTATCGCCGAGCACAGGGGCTGAATCGAGATATTAACGTTAACGTGCGAGCCTATAATGTTCTGCGAAGCCCTCGCCGCCGCCTCTGTCGCGTTACGGGCCACCAGCGCCCGGTGACCACTTCCGTTTCGTCGACGGCTGCCACTGCCACGACGATCCTACCTAAATTAGAGCAAGCTGCGTATCACTTTTTCTGTTCGATATCCTTCGCTTGACAAATTGTCGTTCGATCGTTCAGGTGTCGCGAGTGGCAGATGAAATTATGCTTGAAAGAAAGAAAAAGTGAATTTCTTTCTGGAGAACAGATCAACCCTGTCAATTTGGACGATTGGGTGGAAGATCGGTGATGATAGTTGAAATCGAAGATTAATTACTTGCAATCGTTTTTTGAGTAGAATCGATTCAAATCAAAAGCTATTAGAATTCTATTGCCTACGAATTAGAGGGGACTCGATTTCGATCAGTGCTAACTTACTTTATCTGTGCCGTTGATAGATCTTCAACGAGATTAAATTCCACTCTTCCAATAATTATGTTCAAATTTATAACAGATTCAGCGCGAAATGTAGATACATTCGATTGTTATAAAATTGGTATCGCGCGTTCTTGGAAGATTCGTTAATAGTACTTGAGCAAGTTCGAACGGTGCGAGTGATCGGAGTTATAAATATTGTTGTAGGTTCGTAAGTGGCGTAATACAATTTAAGAACGATCGAACGTGCAATTGCTCGTCGAAGAAATGCTGTTTGCATTCAACGAGTACGAATAACGAATAGCGTAAACTTTTTCCCCCGAACGACCGAGCCACCCTCGCTCGAGAACGACTCGCGTTGTCTCCAGGAGAGTTTCCAGCCATCGATTCGCATCGCGGACGAATAATTCAAGTGGGAGAGTAGGGACGACTCATTTCTCGAGGTGAACTTAATTTCCGCGTCGTTGCGAACGATCTGCCCTAAAACTCGAAAGAGATCGGCGTTCGCGAATGATCGAATTCAAATTATGGACATCTCGATGAAAGGGGGTTGAGACTGGTTAGGGACCAGATTCTGCTCTTCGATCACCGCTCTTTCCGTCTTACCAATTTCATTTAGATCAATTGAATAACTTCAATTCTCAAACGTTTCGAATGAAGTTACACTTGATTCTTTCAACTCTTCATTAATTCAAAATACATTTGCAACCGTGCGAACTCTTTCTGTTCTTTTGAAGTCGATAAAAGTATCCACTGTGCGCGATAACTGACGTTAAGACCAGAAAAATGATTAGAAATTGGCGTTGATTTAGTTTATCTACTATTCGAAGTCAGGTTCCTCAAGTATAATCGATTGAAAATCACGTAACTTGATTTGCAGAGACCAGGAACCTCGAATTTAAGTTACCCGCGCAAAACGACTCGCAGCCATGAACGTAAAGTAAAGTCACTTGAATTCGAGCAGCGATCTAAACTGAGACTCGAAAGTCGAAAGAGACGATCGAGGATCGTAGAACGATCGAATTGAGATTATGGGCGTCGTGAAGGAAAGCAAATGGGCGGGGGTTGGCGGCTGGTTAGGGGTCAGATTCGGTTCCCTCGATCGGCGCTACCAGACGCGTAACGAAGCGAATTCTTTTCTCGTTACTCGGTACATCTCGTTACGGGCGGCGGGACGCGCGGATGCGCCGTGATTTCCCGCGATCAAGAATTCCTCGCGTGCTTGCGAACAATAAAGTGTGATTAAATTCGAATTTCAAATGCCACGGAGATCTGCCGGGGCGCTTGAAGAAGTTGCCACTCTCTTCTCTCTCTCTCTTCCGCCTTACGCCCGGTTCTTCCATCCGTTCGGATCCCCGTTTGACCGCCGTGCCCGTCGATTCCTTCCCGTTGTAATCGCATTACTCGCCGGCGAATAATTCCGATTAAAACACGGCACGCTGGATTCCGCGCCACGCTCCGGCGAGCCCCGCGTATAATTTCAGATTACGCGTAAATAGTCGATGAGCCTCTAAATTTATCCCCGTTAATTGTTCGAACGAATTGAAAGATCGATAGGTGTCGTTTTAATCGTAAAACCTAAATACATTCCAATATCGGCGTAAACCATTTGTTCGTGCGATTCGTTAAAATTGTTCGCTTCAATTAATCATCTTAATCGGGTATATGTATTTTCAATAAAGCTTGCAATCTGCGATTTCATTTAGGTCCCATTAGGTAATAATATATAAATAAATCGCACTTTATAGACGGTTCGGATAACCACAAGGAAATAATTGCTCGGTAAACAGGTCAATGTCGGATACCATGGCGAATTTAACCGTGACCAAGATAAAGAACCGTTGATAAGACAATGACAGATTAAATTTCCTACACGTGTATTTTACTATCGCTAGATCATTCTGTTTGAAATATACATCTACGTCGCTCATGACCGCACATATTTCCACCACTTAATCACCCGAGGTCATCGAATTATTGAAAACTGAAGGCACGTGGTAATTCCATTAGAGCAGCAATTTATCGCAAACGATCTTAATCGAGGTCGATGGAATAAGGACAACACCTTGCTGAAATTACGTAAATATTTGTGTTATCTTGTGAATACTTCAACTAATATCAGCTAAGTACCGTACGAACTACGGTGTGGGTATTATATAAAAACAGAATTGTGGGGGGGGGGGGGGGGGAATAATTTGGAATTGTATTACGTGATGTAACTCTGGTAAAGTGAAATTCCTTATACAAGAGAAGCATTCACCTTTTACAATTACTTTTTTATATAACTGATACAAAAGAATGCGTTGTTGATTTATTCGCCTCTTATGGCTGTTTCATTACGCATCCTGCATTTGTTAATTCCTCCACAAATATTCGTCGATTTTAGATAAAACAAAATTCATGTTTCACCCAAAATACGATGCCATCTTCTCTTTCAGCTGGAAGCAGCAACCATCTTGTCTGACACTCACTGGGACGCTCCACCAGAAGAATCGAATGGAAGTCGCATCACGGAACCAAAATAGCGCGCCGTTATTCATTAATACCATTTTATTTCTATTTCAAAGATCGCGAGAAATTCAACGAAATCGTTCAGAGTGTACGCGGGTGGTAAAAATATCCGGCGCGCGCGATGGTCGATGGAAAACGCGTGTTAAACTCGCGTTTTATGACATCGAAAAGGATTTCCAGGTCGCGTACAGACCATGAAATCTCAGCTCGCGCCTACGTTCCATCGGGTCCAGGATTGAACGCATTCTATCGCGTCGTTTCATCCGCGAGGCTCTCGCTTCCCACCGACTTTCCTTGAAGCCCGTTCGAAAAAGGGAATCGATATCGTTGCGCGTTGGATCTTATTGCCGTTGCCAAAAGCCACGAGTCACGCGGGCTGCCCGCGGTGCGTCGCGAGAGGGTGCGCGGAAAAGCGAAGGGTGCGTGCCCCCGTTCAGGAGAAACAGAGAGGCGAAACGGGGAACCTGAGGCGAGTCCGTTGTGTGGAAGCGTTGGCACACACGTTTGTACGGTGGGTTTCTCGACAATAGGCATTGTGCACCCGCCATAACCAGGAGCCGAACGCGACAGCACCACGCCAGCATTGTCCGAATGTCAGCCAAAGTTCCTTCTCTCTCTCTCTTGCTCTCGCTCTTTCTCTTTCTCTCTCCTATTAACCCCCATGCCCTCGACCGTTCTCTTTGCTTCACGCATATGTGTACAGTTTCTTAAAAGCTCGCCGTTTCCACTTTCTTTCATTTTTCAGATATTTATATTTATATAGGCGCCCGTAAGTTATGAGTACGAGGACACTCGTAACAGCAGGTCGGCTGGTTATGATGAATATGTACGAATGTATATAATAAATTGAATAAATTAAAGGAAAATGTTTAAGAAATTTTCAGCGACTCTGGATCTGTTCGATATGTCTATCTTGTTCCTCCTCTTCTTCGTTTCTATTTTTTGGGGAGCTCGAATAGATACGGTTTTGTCGAACTTGATAGTGAATTGAGATGAATGATAATTAAATCAACTAATTTAATACTAGAAGCACTCTTTAGTATGCAACCATTGAAATGTCGCGTTAGAAGCTATTGTTAGAACGAGTTGGACTGTCTGCAGCCAATCAATCTGTCCATGTTATAAATATTTAATGTTAATAATATATTAAAAGTGAATGTGTGATTCATCGATGTATTTGTATGAATACTAGCGATACCTTTTTCAATTACGTGGAAACGTCGAATAAAAACATCGTAAACCTATAATTTTATAAATATTTCCGCAAGTAAATCACCGCGTAAGGCCTTGCGAGCAATATCCGGTATTAATTTATCGAGCCGACAGAATTCGTAAGAGATTGAATCGCGAATGTACCGAACAACATTTTATCTGGCAGTAGAGCACAGTGCTAGTAACGCTAATGGAGTTTATCATAGTTTGGTCGATAAGAAAACAGGGCGCGATGTAAGGCCGTACATCGCCGATCTACGCAGACAACGACAATTAATCGGTCGATCGAGTATGTAAAGCGAATCTGAAATTTGGTCAGATAAGTTGAATCCACGGTAATACTCAGATTAGATACTTGGTGCGTTATTTCCTTTAACGAAGACAATATGAACTGTAAGGCAACTGCTTTAATTGGTACAACTACTTAGCTAGAAATTACTATAGCTCATTTAAATTGTTCCGTGCGAAACTAAGGAGTATAGGTCAATCATTAATCGTACCATCCTTTCTTACTTCGTAATGTGTAAAACATTATTCGTTTGCATCGATGAAGTAGTAACACAATTTATATGTTAGCCGTCTCTTGAAAGATTGAAGTGAAGTAAACGTTTCTTGAGAATCGATAACCAGAGACGTGAGTTATGTCATTATTATCGTATCGAACATTGTTACTTCACAATTCACTCTTCGAATTTATTTAATCATTCTGAACCTATAATATATATATACACTCTTTCACCACTGCAATACCTTCTTGAAAGTAATTGTTTACTAATCAATTGTT
Source organism: Xylocopa sonorina (assembly GCF_050948175.1). Taxonomy (NCBI): domain Eukaryota; kingdom Metazoa; phylum Arthropoda; class Insecta; order Hymenoptera; family Apidae; genus Xylocopa; species Xylocopa sonorina. The sequence continues at coordinate 4,032,601 of NC_135197.1, read as the reverse complement.
GCTCTAATCAAATATTAGCTGCACTAATTGGATCGGTCAGGACTTTTCCAGCCTTCTTTTCCACAGCATTTGCAATCCCGTGATCTACATGCACTCCGAAAACCCGCAGTTCCCACACTACTCAGACGATATAGACAAGAACAACTCAAAGGTCAGACACCCGTGCAACTGCAGTACTTCGACTGCAACTTTGAGCTACCTGCGTCTATGGCATGTCCTGATGGCCTCCAGTTCAACGAGGAGAAACAAGTCTGCGACTACAAGTGGCGAGTGAAATGCCATCCTCATCCTAAGTGTCCAAAGAAACGTGGCTACTGAACGGATTTTTAATCATTTTTCCTTAATTTTGAGACAATCGATATAATGATTAGGTTTAATGTTAACAATACTGTACGAATAACTCTGTATATAAACATTCTGACTTGTCACCATTTATGTATATGTTAAGTGATACGCAGAAATTGAGGAAACGAATGTTCTCTAACAATAAAGCTATTTGAAGAGAGAAATGGAAATAAATTACCCTATTTTATATCGCATATGCTTTCCTTTACTATTCCAGCTTTTCTTTCCTTATCCGTTGTTAGGTTCGAGAATGATATTGAATTTGTGATCGAAATCTCTATCAAGATTAAATTGAAGTCTTGTCGGACAGTGGTTGAAAACGTAAAAATAAACTTTTACATTTAGAATATAAATAAAGTTAAATCTATTTTTAATCGATCGATTAATAAGAAGTATGAAACGATTATATAGTATTGCTGTTCTTTCTATACGAGCAATCAAATTTTCTGTGGCGATAATTGTACTGCCGACAATTATGCTTTACACGATGTAACAAAGTAATACAAATTGTCCTGTGGAATTAAATCGTTTTTATTACTTATTTTATTTAATTAAAAATTAAAAACTTAGTTTTTGAGAAACCATTTATATCAACTTATCGAATCTTGTTGATATATCGACGTTATACTTTTGTCTGTTCTAAGAAAAATGAAATGTTTCCGTTGCGTCACGATTTCTCCAATTTTTTCGCTATACTTTGACAATACGAAATAACTGAATGTTCGAACAAATAAGTGGAGGACATTGGATCACCGTTGCATGTCCATAAAAATCTGAAGAACATTCTGCAATGTTCAGTTGTTGATCACTCTGTCGTAATCCTAAAAAAATCAGCTAGTTTATCACGTTAATCAGGTCTTTAAACTCGAAGGACACTTTGTAGAAAAATCGAAGTTCCGCTATCGAAAAGCAATTATATCCATAAATGTTCACCAATTCATTGTACTAATTAGTTGATACAAATATTTCTTTTTATTTTACTCTTCTGCCTTCGTTTGTCCAGCTGTCACCAGCTGTATAAAATTAATTAATGTTAGGTACATACATTCCCTTTTTATTTATTTCAATTAAGGGAGCATAAGGCACACCTCAATTTCATATGAAATGAATCTTCGCACTTTGACTTGTCGCTAGCGCGTGCACAAAGCGAATCATTTGAACAAAAAATTATAAGAATAGAAAAGACAATGGGAATGTATTGCATAAACACCTCCCATGCGAGTAGAATAATATGCAAATCGATGGAATAAAGTTGTATGGAAATTACAATTAAATCTATGACACCCTGCAAGTGACTCTCTTTATTTTCTCTAATAGATGCTCACGTACAGCGTCATTAATATCTCAAGCTCGGTGCGGCGCTCTGAACGAACTGCGCGTTCATGCTGACAAATGCTCTTAAAAGATTTCGCAACATACAAAATTATGAAACTATTTCCGGGAACCGGTTACAAACTGTACGATGGCTCGTGTTCAGTGTCTCGGATTATTTTCTTGAAATAATCGAATTCCAGATTGTATCGATCTCGTAACAAAGGTAACACGTTCCTACACTAATGGCGTATATCGTAGTTCGGTTGATAAGGATATTCGGCGCAAAGTTATTTGGTATGTCACAGATGTACGCCGATAATGGAAATTAATCAGTCGAATGAGTATATAAAGCCATCGAATTGGCGGAGACAAATTAAATTTACAGTATATTACGTAGTGAGAACACTTGGTGTGTATTACCTTCATAAAGTCAAAATGAAAGGTAAGCTAATTGCCTTGGTTGGCGAGAACTACTTCGCGGTTTGAAAGTGGAGGTAGCAACTGATCGAAACTCGTATTACTTGTTTAATTAAACAATGACAAAATTCATAGTTAATCGTTCATTGAACTACTGACGAGTAAAGGGGTTGATTCTTAAGAACTGCTAGGGCAAAGTTGTATCGCTTTCCTTTTTATTTTACTGTCAATATCTAACATGTACTCTGAACGCAAAGAACGTAGAACCGTTCGTTTTCGTTATTAATTATAGAAACATGACACAAACCTTTTAAAATTACTCGAGACAGTGTAAAATTGAAACAATTGCTTCATTCGAAAATAGCCTTCCTTTCTTGATATCACTATTTCTCTCGAAGTTGAGATTGATCTCGTTGAAATATTTATCAAAGAAAAAAAATAAGGATCGAACAGCATACACGAAATTAATTGGTCTGTTATAATATTTTCACCAGCCTTGTTTTTCATCGTATTCGCGGCCTTCGTGGTCTACGTGTACTCCGACAACATATTGAAGCCACAGTGTCCAGACGAAATAAATGACAAAAACATGATGGTTAGACATCCGTGCAACTGCAGTACCTACTTCGTTTGCACCGTGGATCCGCCAATTCCTATGGAGTGCCCTTCAGGCCTCCAGTTCAACCAGGAGAAGCAGGTCTGCGACTTCAAGTGGCGAGTGAAATGCCATCCTCGTCCCGAGTGTCCCCCATACCAAATTTGAGCAGCGAATTTGAGACGAAGCAACACCTCGGGTCAACGTTTGTAACATCGTTCCGATAATTGTGAATTGCAAATCTGTCATTCTTGTCACATTGCACCCTTTAGTTCGATATAAGAGAAATCTATAGGAACTTCAGAACAAAATTTGTTGAAGCAACAGGAAAATCGTATGTTTCGAACCATCGGCACCTGCCAACGAGCACAACGGAGTTTTATCCAACTATTTAACGCTTTTATAATTACACAGAATATTATGTACATGCACAAATAAATACGTTATATTTAAAGATTTACTTCGTATTTACTCTCCTGTGTTTATTCCATGGAAATTTGAATATAGACGTTGATTTCGAGGTGGAGAGAATTCTCTTCGTGTTAAGACGAAGTTCCCTTTATTGTACAAGTGTAAAAAGTGCAAACGAAATAAACATTAAGATTTAGTATATATCCTTTCTTACTTCGTAATGTATACACACTATTCGTTTACATCGATGAAACAGTAACGCAATTTATGTAGCCGTATCATGAAAGAATGAAGTGAAATAAACGTTTTTTGAGTATCGATAACCTGATAAGTGAATTATGCCATTATTATCGTATCTAACATTGTTACTTCACAACTAGCACTTTGAATTTATTTAACCATACTAAAGCTATATCACATGTACATTCTCTCACCACTGCAATACATTTTTAAAAGTAATCGTTTATTAATCAATTGTTGCTTTAATCAAATATTACATGGACTAGTTGGATCGGTTACGACTTTTCCAACTCCCTTTTTCGCTGCATTCGCGATCCTAGTGATCTATAACTTGTGATCGATAACCCTCTGTCGCCACACTGGCCAGACGATGTAGACGAGAACAACTCAAAGGTCAGACACCCGTGCAACTGCAGCACTTACTTCGACTGCAACTTCGAGCCACCTGCGCCTATGGCATGTCCTGGTGGCCTCCAGTTCAATGAGCAGAAACAAGTCTGCAACTACAAGTGGCGAGTGAAATGCGAACCTCATCCTGAGTATCCAAAAAAGCCTGGCTACTGAACGGCTTTTTAATCATTTTTCTCTAAATCTGGGACAATCGATATAATGATTAAGTTTAATCTTAACAATACCACTCGAATAACTCTGTACGTAAATATTCTAACCTGTCGCTATTTATGTATATGTTAAGTGATACGCAGAAATTGAGGTAACGAATGTTCTCTAACAATAAAGCTATTTGAAGAGAGAAATGGAAATAAATTACTCTATTTTACATCGCATATGCCTTCTTTTACTATTTCAGTTTTCCTTTCCTCATCCGTTGTTAGGTTCGAGAATGATATTGAATTTGCGATCGAAATTTCTATCAATATTAAATTGAAGTCTTGTCGGGCAGTGGTAGAGAACGTAAAAATAAACATTTACATTTAGAATATAAATAAAATTAAGTCTGTTCTTAATCGATCGATTAATAAGAAGTATGAAACGATTATTTAGTATTACTGTTCTTTTTATACGAGCAATCAAATTTTCTGTAGCGATAATTGTACTACCAATAACACGTTGTAACAAAGCAATAAAATTTTTCCTGTTGAATTAAATTGTTTGGCAGCGTCTTTTATGCAATCGAATAAAAATTAAAAACTTGGTTTCTGAGAAACCATTTATATCAACTTATCGAATCTTAATCACGTATCGACGTTATATTTCTGTCCGTTTTAAGAAAAATTAAATGTTTTTGTTTCGTCACGGTTTCTCCAACTTTTTCACAATAATTTGACAATACGAAATAACTGAAAGTTCGAACACATAAGAGGAACATTGGATCACCGTTGCATGTTCATAAAAATCTGAAGAACATTCTGCGATCTTCTGTTGTTGCCCACTCTATCTTAATCCTAAGGAAATCAGCTACCAGTTGTAGGCAGAGAAGTGAAAAGGGCGATGAGGAGGTTAGGGCCCACATGTTCGACAGCCGCGTCGAGTGAGACGATGACGGGTTTTATGGTTGGGACTCGACCTGCAGAAAAGTGACCCAGACGGGGTCCGGATAGAATATGAGTACCGTAAAACCTGGTCATCGTCGAAAAGCCGGGAAAGTCTCACCAAGTGGGGAGCACCTTGACGGAAATGTAGGAGTAGGCGTTTTGAGAAGACCTAATTGGTGGAAAACGTCAACGCCTACTGCCTAGAATAACCTTAAAAGCCTAGACACGAGAGGCAATCAAACCAGAGTTTTTGTAATAGAGCTAGAGAAGGTTAAGCGAGCCAAAGCGTTAGAAATTATCTTTTTTGAATTGTCTATCTCCGAATCCCAATGCCCAAGATAGTTCCTCCTACACAGTCTGATTTTAAACTCGATGGACACTTCGTAGAAAAATTGAAGTTTCGTTGTCGAAAAGCAATTACAGCCATAAATGTTCACCAATTCATTATACTAATTAAATGATACAAATATTTCTTTTTATTTTACTTTTCTGCCTTCGTTTGTCCAGCTGTCACCAGCTATATAAAATTAATTAATGTTAGGTATATACATTCCCTTTTTATTTATTTCAATTAAGGGAGCGCACCACAATTTTATATGAAATAGATCTTCGCATTTCAACTTGTCGCTAACGCATGCACAGAGCGAATCACTTAAACAAAAAATTATAAGGATAGAAAAGATAGTGGAAATGCATTGCATAAATATATGGCATGCAAGTAGAATAATATGCAAATTGATGAAATAAAGCTATATGGAAATTACAATTAAATCTATGACACCCTGCAAATGACTCTCTTCATTTTCTCTAATAGATGCTCACGTAAAGCGTTATTAATATCTCAAGCTCGGTGCGGTGCTCTAAACGAACTACAGGTTCATGCTGCCAATGTTCTTAAAAGATTTCGCAACATTCAAAATTATGAAACTATTTCTGAGAACGGGTTATAAACTGTACGAAAGCTCTTGTTTAGTGTCTCGGATTATTTTCTTGAAATAATCGAATTTCAGATTGTATCGATCTCGGAACAAAGGTAACACGCTCCTACATTAATGGCGTATATCGTGGTTGATAAGGATATTCGGCGCAAAGTTATTTTGTATGTCACAGATGTATGCAGATAATGGCAATTAATCAGTCGAATGAGTATATAAAGCCGTCGAATTGGCGCAGACAAATTAAATTTGCAGTATATTACGTAGTGTGAACACTTAGTGTGTACTATATTTGTAAAGACAAAATGAAAGGTAAGCTAATTGTCTTGGTCAGCGAGAAATACTTCGCGGTTTGAAAGTGGAGGTAGCAACAGATCGAAACTCGTATTACTCGTTTAATTAAGCAATGACAAAATTCATAGTTAATCGTTCCTTGTACTACTGACGCGTAGAGAGACGCTGATTCTTAAGAATTGGTAGCGCAGAGTTGCATCGCTATTGGAGCAAATGGAGTAGTTGGATTTTTCTTTCTGTTCTTTTCTTTTTATTTTACTGTCAATATCTATCTTGTACTCTCAACGCAAGGAGCACAGCATCGTACGTTTTCGTTATTAATTATAGAAACATTGCTACCTTTCAAAATGACTCGAGACTTGATTCTTGATATCACTGTTTCTCTCTAACTTGAGATTGATTTCGTTGCAATATTTATCAAAGAAAAAATATAAGGACCGAACATCATACACGAAATTAATTGGTATGTTATAATATTTTCATCAGCCTTGTGTTTCATCATATTCGCGGCCCTCGTGGTCTACGTGTACTCCGACAACGTACTGAGGCCACGGTGTCCAGACGACTTAAACGAGACCAATATGATGGTTAGACATCCATGCAACTGCAGTACCTACTTCGTTTGCACCGTGGATCCGCCAATCCCTATGGAGTGCCCTGCAGGCCTCCAGTTTAACCAGGAGAAGCAGGTCTGCGACTACAAGTGGCGAGTGAAATGCCACCCTCGTCCCGAATGTCCCCTGTCCTAAATTTGAGGAACGAATTTGAGAAGAAGTATCACCCCGGGTCAACGTTTGTAACATCGTTTCGATAATTGTGAATTGGGAATTGCAAATCTGTCATTCTTGCCGTGTAAAGTACAGAATTCGTTAAAACAACAGGAAAATCGTTTCTTTCGGACCATCGGCACATGCCAATGTGTGCAACGTTGATTTAGCCAATTATTTAATGCTTTTATAATTACACGGGATACTATGTACATGCACAAATAAATACATTACATTTAAATATTTACTTCGTATTTACTCTCCTGTGTTTATTCCATGGAAATTTGAACATAGGCGGTAATTTCGAGGTGGAGAGAATTCTCTTCATGTTAAGACGAAGTTCCGTTTATTGTACAAGTGTAAAGAGTGCAGACAAAATAAACATTAAAGTTTAGAATATATCTGGAGCTTACATTGTTCGTAACCGATCACCCGAAAAGAATCCCCAGTCAAATTCTAATCAGCACATCTTCAAATACGCAGTTTCGTTTGTAGCGATAAGAATGGGCGAAAATTTTCCACGGAATAACAAAACATTTATCTTTTATGACGCATACTCTGGATTATAACGTAACAGGTAGAACAAAAGACTATCTACAAATTAATCGCAGGTAAATTCGATCTTAATGGTTAATGTTAATGAGTCATCCAGCCTAAGTGACCATTTTTATAACAGTTCGAAAATGTTTAATGTATACACACATTACAAGTGGCTGCCATAACAACTCCTGTTCCCTGCCGCGTCTCGCGTAAAATCTGAACGAAAATGCCGATCTCGGAACAACGAAATAAAAATATTCGAATCCTTTCTTGCTCGTTCGAACGACACGTTCCTATACACTAGCTTCTGTCCCGGTTTTTCGTCGGATTCGCCGGTACCGTTCGCATAAATCAATTTCGCAGCAGGCGCGTCGCAACTCTCTCTCTCTCTCTTTCCCTCCGTCGCGCAGTCACAGCTATTAATCATAACGAATCGTCCAGAGGGTCGCAACCCGTTTCCAAGCTGAAACTGCACCGGGTCACACCGCGGCACTCATTTATTCGCGCCTGCGAGAGAGTGTAGCCGAGGACTTTACAATTCAATCTGTTTCGCCTGCTCGTCTATATCGGGCCCGTTCGCCTTTTCATGAATAAGTCGGGGCTGTTTCTCCGCGGGCGAGCAGAGGAACGGTTCCCCGATCCGACATTATCGCCGGGCGATCGATGGGAAAACTGGGCGAAACTGGGCTGAGCCAGGTAGAGAAGATGAAGACGCGATCGGGGCGGCTGCGAGACGATGAGGAGCAGATGAAAAGGGGGCTTACAAGAGGACCTTCGAATTCTCCGAGGGATTGGCCGTGTATCGTGTGCAAAACAGGAGGACGACGGTGCGCCAGTCGAGAGGGCGAACGCCGCTGAAGGCGGGCAACGGTGAAAGGGAGACGAGGCGAGAGAGAAAAAGAGATTTCATCAGCAGCAGCGACACTTAAATTCCCTATTTCGTTTCGCGTTCAATGCCGGCTACGGAGTTTGTCGCGTTCCTTGTGTGTACACCAGGCCGAGCTTCCCGTCCGTCAGTTAATGTCGTATTCTCGATGTAAAAAGGAGAACGAGAAAGGCCAGAGGGAGAGACGGGGAAGGAGAACGACGGAAGGAACGACGATGGCGGCCGAACGGATCGAGACTTCTTATCGGTGCGAGTCAGCTACCGGTTACCAGCTTCGTGTACACTCCTTTTCCTTCGAACCGCTCCTTCTCTCGCTCTTTCTCGTCCTTTCTCTCTCCTTCGCGATTTCCCGCGGTCCTTTCGCCGCTCTTCGCCATTACTCGACGAAATGTATCCGGCCTTGAAGCACGGCACGGGAAATGTTAATGGAATCTATTCTGTGTCGAATTGGAAACCGATTGGACACCCCCGTTGTCATAAGCTGTGGAATAACCGTGCTGCGCCTGGGTGTCTCAAACATCCACGGAATTTTCTACTCTAATTCGTTGTTGGTTGACGATCGTCGATCTTCATCGAAACATCTTGTCCAGCATTGGGCGCTTAAACGTTCACGCGAGTTTTGGATCAACAGTATCGTTCTTCGTGTAATTTCCAATAGAGCTACTCGTTGATCAGACTCTTCTGCAGCTGATCGAGAATAGAAAGCGGGGCGCAAAGATGTTCCCTGCGAATCACGCTGACCGCAAACTCCATTCGTCCCGAAAGCCAAACGCGCGCTCGTTCCTTCCATTAAACACCGTCGCTCGCGACGCAACGTGGCGGCACGCCACCTCGTGACGCAGCTTCCCCGTTATTCCGCCTCGCATTTGCATCGCAACGACATGAAAAATGCCTCGCGAGGCGGCCAGGCTCGTTTAATCCCGTTGCTCGTTTCGCCACGCGCTCCAAGTTGTTGCGCCCCCGGTTGTTACCTGCAAATCCTTCCAAGTTCCTCCTCCCCGTTCGCCAGCACCCTCTTTCAACCTCCTCGCGGCCGCTGCTCGCTTTGTTCGCGGTAATACGAACGAGGCTCGAAATGCACGATCGGATGGTTAATTTATGCTGTCTGTCTTGCAGGTACGTTCCGTCAAGCCGGTGGCCGCGACAGGAGGCGAGATCGAATTAATAGCCGGGCATTTTTCCAACGGAGAAACTGCACGAGTAAACGCGTCGAGGAGGAGAAGAAGAAATTGAGGGGGTGAGAAGTAGGGGCGGGTTCGCCGATTATTAAAACGCTGAAATGGCGTGCGAAGGAACAGCGAAGGCCTCAGTTTGCACGAGACAAGCTCACGCTTGACTCGGACTGTACGTGATTGCAGTTTCGTTGCGTGTCTCCTTTGGACTCGAATATTTATTACACGGCTAGTGCGATTCGCATACTGGTAAATTATTGGTTTCTAATCTCTTGGCCACCTCGTTTCTTCTATTCGCCCCATTAATCTATTCGTTAAAGGGATGTTTTTGTCCTGCGTTTTGTGACCGATATGTTACCACGATTCTATGACGCGATGATTATTGGAGTTTTAAATATTATATTAAAAGTGATTCAAATTTTACTGTTTATAACGTGGTTTATCGTAGGTGCTACTGATGAGGTAGATATTTCCACGCGAGTTTAATGTTTAATAAATTAGTGAGCAAATACACGCAAACGAGTAAATAATTGATGATAACTGTTATTATTAGTCTTATGATGTTATGAGTTCATCGAGTTGACACGCATTGCTTGTCCAATTGCACAGTGTAAACGTGCCCAAAATTCTGCTTCGAGTTTCCATTAACACTCGATTATTATTCGATACAATCAACCTGAATACTTCTAAACAATCACGACGCAAGCGTGTATCATTATCGTCTAATTTTACAGCTCGCACAATTCGAAAGCTCGCACTTCTTTCCTGCGAAACTGTGCTCGCCGTAAGAATTCGAATCCGTTGCTTCGAATTCCGCACGCCGCGGTGATTCGCGTGATTCGATCGCGAAATCGTTTCAACGAAACTCTGTCCCCGGAAATCGTATTCATTCTCTAGAGTCCCTCAAACGTAAATCCCTACGTTTGGATTCATCCTAAAAAGTTTGCGGGGAATCGGGTTGTACTTCGCCGCGTAGCGCGGATATTTTTCAAAGAGCGACGAGTGGGGGCGCAGAAGAATGGTCGCGACGACGACGAATCGACGAAAATCTTTCCATCGCCCGGCGAAATTGGGGATGAGGGCGAAGAGGCTGCGATGTAGTCGCTGGTTATTCTCTGGCGTCCCCGAGGAAATCAAATTATCAGCAGAACCGTGGCCAACCGGCGCACGTACTCGTACGATGTAACGAAGAGAGCAGGTGGTTCGCTGATATTGATATCGCTGGTCCCGCTTCTGAGTCCAACGGACACCCCGTAGACGTACCGGACAGTCGTCCACGAAGGGCAATTACTCTACTAAATATTCACCAGTTCATTACGGGCCGAGTTGGACGTTTTACTCCTCCTCTATGCCTACCCGCGTTCTCTTCTCGTCCACTGTTTCTCTGTCCCGTCTTCCTTTCTCCGTCATTCGTCTTTGTTACCTTACTTGGTTATTTCCAAACGCTGAATTCTGCTGATTTTCTATGTTAAATTCATTGAGTCTGCAGGTGTTTATTAGTGATTCTCGGATAGAGAGATTTTATCGTGTTCGATTTTTTGGATACTTGATTACTGATAGAACTCGAGGTCTCGCGGTTCTACGCTGAATGCGTAGAGCGATGGGATTCTGCGAAGTCGTAGTCGAGTAAGCTCTGAGATTGCTGGGATTAAATGTAGACTTACGAAACTACGATATCGGGGATTAGTGTACAACGATGTTCGAAGGAAGGAAATTGTCGAAAATTTGATGCATTGAGTAGCTAGTGGCATGAGTTCTTGCATGGAAATGTCCTCTTTGTTGTGCACTTCTCTATTCTGAATATCGTCAACCGTTTAAGTCTTTCTGGATAAATACAAATTTTCGTCGCTTAGAATCTTTATCAAATGAATTCCAAATTTACATTTAAATCCATGAGCAAGTCGAAAACGTAGTGCGTCCGGTTTTGGTCAAAACTGAAATGCGTATTCTAGCTGTGATCTGAAAGTTGGTGAAACATGACGTATTCGTACCATGTAGCTCCGACATAAAATACGCGAGATAGCAATTTAGATAGTAGGTCATTTGCTTCATCATTTTTCGCAACAGAACAAACTTTCAAATTAGAACCACCACACGTGCTTATTACATTTCCTACGTGATCACAAACGTAGCCTTAACAATTAAGAATGAGCGAACGATTCAATTAAATCGGACATTCCTCGTGTCCCTTCGCGAGATCAAAACGAATACAAACTTTCGAAACACTCGCAATCGAAACGAGCGTGGGAGTACGTTCGATTTCTGATACACATTATCCTTTTTTCTGTGGCGATTGGAGCGTGCAAAGTTCAAACGTGGTCGAACGACAGCGGTTTGTGACAGCGGTTTTTCATTAATTTTTTTATTTTTTCCCTCCCTCATTTTACGGCTTATAAATGCTCCGCTTGACCGAAAACAATTTTCGTCGCGGTGGAGCGAGCTCGAAACCGGCCAGTTTAGAAATGCTCTCAGCGGCGCGGCCACTTCTAGCCGAGCAGCCGGGCAACGCGAGTTTTAATTACTCGCCATTGGACCACCCTCTGGTTTCGGTCACCTAACGCGATGAACTTCGCAAATAACTGAATCCGCGTAATTCTGGACCGTGTTTCGCGCTGCATTACGCTCCTCGACGATCTGCCGGATTTCGAGGATAACCAGTCGATTTGTTTATCCGTTTTCACCGACAAATTCCTCCCGTGAAATCTCAAATTCGACAAGTTCGGCTAATATTCGCGTTTTTCTGTAAATCGCTGCAACGAATCTCTGCTATGCAGTGTCACAGTGCGTTGTTTAATCGTGTTCAGTGTAAGTAGACACAGGTACACTTGATACGTTTGTTCGTTCTGATGTAGAATTCCAGAGCTTGTACATTCTAGCGGCTAATTGCTTCCAGTTGAACGTGACTTTCGAAAACTTTTGCTGTAATTGTTTCAGCTCTGATTATTAGAATTGTTTTCATATGTAACGTAACTACGTTCTGTTTCTTGGTGCTTAGGGAGCTCTGCTGCACCTTGTACCGCTAAATGAATTTCGTCTGCCAAAAAAGTGAACGCTCTTCTGGTTTATCAAGAAACTGCTTCAATTATCTCGAGGAATAAAGCTGCCAACAATACGCGTTATTTGATCGATGAAAAATGTATTTTCTCGGTGCGGAGAAAATTTTGATAACGCCACTTCTTATCCCCAATTGTCGTCAAAGTAAAGATTTATGTAACGTTCCTTATCGTTACTGTCACAACGTTGGTAACGCGTGTAGGAACGTGTGTAAGAATGATCGATCAAGATAAACTCAGGAACGTTCCTCATTCATTCTTAATTCGATTGATATGTACCTGTAAACGAGTACGATATGTACATTGTTTTTTCCTCGAAACTCTAAAATCGTTAACAAGCAATTTTATCAAATACGTATTTTTCATTAACGATTTAAAAGTATTATTAAAAACGCGTCATTTTTATGTATCTGTAGGCGTCACTTTACTCTCGATCAGATTTATTGTCAGACACCATTGTAACGTCAAGTACTTCCTGTGAAACGAAACAAAAAAAGTCCATCAATACGTAAATTTCCTAGTATTCGATATCTACAGTCTAAAACCGACACTTGACGTTCAGATTAGAATGTCTCAGGCTACGCAATTTTTCATAATTGCAATTAATAATCGTGGCGACGCGAGGACTATGCACCGTCATCAGAAATCGTTCACGAGTACGCCACAGCTGACACAGTGCGCGCGCGAGCGTGCGTTGCAAAGGTGAAAAAAGGAGTCGTCCCAGTGATTTTGCCAAACGACGGGAGAAACAAACAAACAAACGAACCGAAACGGAACTCTGACACGTTGCATTTCGCTGAAAGTTCTCGATTTCGGTACAGAGGGAACGACGGCGCAACGGTTATGTATTACTACGCGCAAGGCCAAAGTCGACGATGACACATCGGGGATTGATTTCTGGCATATCGCGTTTTACGTGGATTTTCGAGAGGATCACACGTCAGCTATCCAATTCGACGAGGTCCCCGATTAAAATTCGATCGGTTATCATCGGTATGTCGCGCGATATCCCCGGCAGAGTTTTATGTACGGCGGCGATAACAATCCTCTGGATTATTGAAACCCACGCATCGATTGATCGACAGCCACGATATCAGGAATTGCTCTGTCCTACACTTGCAACCGGGCCTCGACACCGCGTTCGCCGTTTCCCTGCGAGTCCCTCGAAGCCTCCGCCTCGTAGTCATTTGGCTGGCTGAGAATCAATTCGATGAATATGCTGCTTTTTTGTCCACCAGTCGACATTACAATTAGCAACGAATCTCGATGGACTCGTGTCATTTTTCACTTGGACTTTGTCCATAGTTCTCCATCATAATTAAAAAAAAGGAACATTTCTATTTCATTGAAACATGAATTATTTAGATTTGATATCTTACATAATATGTACGTGTTGTTGAGTCATTCGGTGATATCGTAATACTTATTGGAACTAATCAGTTCTTATCGCGACAACCGATAAAGTTTGTCACTAAATCATGTAAAAACAACGGAGATATTGTTCATTCGGAATACAGAAGTGTTTAATATCATTCGAAAGTTGAACATTCTGGAAATGTCAGCATAACCAGTAGTAAATTAAATCTGTACGCGTCATAATCCGTACGACGCGTAAGCTTCGATAATACCTTTTGTCACAGCGTGCGATGACCAAACGGTACCATTTGATAATTTTTATTTCACCGATAAGATTCGATTACGAGCAGAAGGCTGTGCTTCATTATTTTCATGATAAACATCTTAAAAGCATACAGAGCCGATACGTAGAAAATAATTTCAGCATGAAAATGAAAATTGTGAAATATTATTGAGTTTATACGCTCGAGACGGTGACACACTGGTCTTGCTACTGTTTAAGTAAATAGAGACTCTTCAGTCAGACGTCATCAGTCACGCGATTGTATCAGAAAAGTAGCGTAAGTACAAATACCTTTAAATAAACAATCATATTATGCATTAAAAGAAGAAACGTATTCTCATTTTCAAAGGAACACAGATGCATGTACGAGGAAAAAATATTGTCCACTTGAAACTTATATAAAACTTGTTACGTTATTTCCGAGACGAAGCTATCGCCATTTCTGTGCACGACTACAAAGAAGTCAACCGAATAAACAAGGAAGAAGTGCGCGATATATCAAAGAGTATTCCGCAGCTGAGTTACCATTTATCGGAGCGAATTTCACCGGGATCAGAATCGAATGCTCCGGCATCTTCACGTAGCCATTCGTAGAATTCACGTAGAATCCGTGCCTCATAATCCTATCGACGACTTTATGAAGATATCGCGCAGATGCAAAAGAAGAAGGCAGCAGCGTAGCCGGTTGTAAAGGGTAGCTGGGTGAAAAACCGAGTCCTCTCTTTCCGCCTCTATCTCCCCCCCGCGCGAAGTCGATCTGGATTTACGATATTGGTTGCAACACCACCTGAACCCGGAGCCCCGGTCCGACCCTGCTCTAAACCATCTCCAACCGGTTACCTTGCCCCGTAAGCACGTTAGATCGGCTTCCTTTATTTATTTCCACGTCTTGTACTTTCCCTCTCCGCGTCTCGCGCCGCGTCTCACCGACCCCGCGAGTGGACTTGTCGGAATAAGTTACGAGTGTCCTTTATAACATCGTTGCATTACTCATAGACGGAAAATGGTATCCACCGAGCCACGCTAGCGTCAATAAATTCCGAGGATTGCTAGAGCCCCCGTTTTGCCCGCGAAACGGTTAGCCATCCCGTCTCGCGGTTATCGATCGCAACGATTGGACGAGGAGTCTCGCTCGTCAATACTTGCCCGTTCCAATGACGCTGCACGAGCAAATGAACGAGGATAGACAAGTTGCGTGGCAATTGAGGACAGGTGCGTGTTTTATCGATACGACGCGCGAGATTCTCAGGTACAGATGCCAACGCCACGGGCAAGCGTGCGCGCTTCCGCGTCGGCGTACCTCCTCGCAGTGGCTCGCTCGTATTTCTATAACGGGGAAAATTTTCAATGGGTGAATTTATGTACCAGCAGATAGGGAGGACAATATAAATGAGATTTTAAGTATACGTATCGCGGGCTTGTTGTCGTCGGGCGCGTGCGCGACGGCAGGCGCCGCGCTCTCCCTTTTAAGCATATTTTCTATTTTCCACGACGAAAGGGACGCGATAAATAATCGACGCATAAATCTCGTCGCGTGGCACGGACGTATTCGATCGTTTAAAATGAGAGGAGGGCAGCCGCGCTATTATTTTCACAGCGCACACTCAGGCGACGGATTTCCTCGGGAAAATTCACGGCGTGCCTTTCTTTCCGAAACTCGAAAACTTCCACCCCCTCCACCCCCACCCCTGGTCGTTATGAATATTTAACGGTGGAAACGACTTTCCGTTCGCCGATAATCGACTATCAACCACGCGACCGAACTTCCCGCGTCTTCCTTCCTCCTGCCTTATTATTCAGCCGATTTCAATTCGACGCGATCCAATTAATGCTCGATAGAAACGGACTCGAGCGATTTCTGTTCGAGAGATGGTTCCAGACGTTGTATCCTTCGAGAGCTAACCTTTTGTTGCCGATGAGCACGATACAATCTGGAAATTTATGCGAGCAAATATTTTGGGAGCTCAAATAAATGATCGAAGAGCAGGAAATAGAGAGAGGGAAGCGTTGAAACGCGAAAAAGTGCTCGAAAGGGCAAACATTCGCGGCCGCGAAATCGCGAACGACGAACGCCGCGAGCGTACGCGTCGACGCCGGAGAAATGAATAAGTGCGAGCAATTTTTAAATTAAACTCTCTCATTCCGCGTAAAAAAGGGCGGTCGCTGTGGAGAGGGGGATGGGAAATCGGGCGACGGTCGAGAGGCGAGCCGGTGTGAATTTCATTAAAAGTGGTGAACGGCGAACGTGGCCGCCCGCTGCCTCGGTCCACGCTGCGGAATGAATGAATTTATAGTTTTTAATATTTGTTCATTGCCCTGTCCTGTCGACGAGAGGAGCTGCGCACGTGGGAACACCTCCAAGAACCGACGGTGGACGTGAACGCGTTGTTTGCTAAAAGCTATTATCCGACTTGTCGGTTAAGGGTGTGACGCTTCTTAAGGGTGTACGTTGGACCAGCTCCTCGACGTATTCAGAGGATTCTGTGGACGTAAAAAAATGCAATTTGTCGTGCAATATAACTACCGTGTCACGTATGTAACGTGGCGACACATTTGTTGCACATGGAAATATTTTTTGACAATCAAATATAAATTTTAATGATTTTCTTCACTTCATAGCTACGTATGTCTTTTCGTTAAATTATTTACTTGTTCAACGGTGTACTTCGAGCGCTGTGTAGTTTCATTTTTAAGTTTTACATGCGTTCCATGTTTCCTTCTTATCGACGATAGTTTTTCATCCATTTTTCACCCATATTAAATAACCATGCATTCCGCTGGATTAGATCTTGGAACATGTATTATACGTATCGTTTCGGACATCTACTCCATCAGACTATAATATTCTACGTCGTCCTACATCGAAGCCACACACTCGCGTCATATTTTTTCTTAAAAAGCATCGAGTATTCGAAGGATAGAATTTTATACGGTATTGTCGTTACGATTGATTGCTATAAATTTGAACGGTCGATTTCAATGCCTCTCGATCGTTAGAATTATCGAGCACGCGCGAGTATCAGCAACGATCCTGGATCACGGCACGCATTAACGATGATTCCGCGATCAGGCGGCCGAAAGATTTATCTTACGACGTACAATATTGATGGCACTTGAATACGAAAAATATAAAGGCCATTTGCGAGCGTGCTAATACGTTAAATTGTACTCCCGTTAAAAGCGGCCCGAGCCGCGAAAACGTAATGGTTGCTTTCAGTAGCTGCATTTCATATGCGATGTTCAATTGCCAAAAATAATACATAATGTACACGCGTTGCTTCAACACACGACGGTCATAATAAATTAAGAGGCTTTCAGCAGCCGCGCCTATTAGCAGCAACGGGAAAACAAAATGATACGCGAATATAATTCAATACGTATGCAAACCGGGCATATTCCCTGTATTACAGTGCGCGGCCTGGACGTGAAAACATGGAAAATCGCGGGAATGTATCGCATAACACATGCAAACATATTTATGTCACTGTCGCGTTGCAATTTGTTATCCGACACAATGCGCCGTTGGGAGCAAATTGCAGCCACGGCGAGACTCGTGTACCTAAAAATACAGACTCGAATAGATCTAATATCGATGCTTAGTTCGATGATACACTGTACGTAAAAGTAAGATCCGGCAGACTTAATATTCCTTCTACTTTTTCCAGAAACTCTCGATCAAGAAACGTTAAACAAAGGTACAAGTATGTTCGGTTAAAAAATGTTATCAGCAGCGAAATAATATCTCGAACCATTTCGTTAAAACTTTCTTACCCTCTCGTGAAAGCCACAAATACATGGTCGACACTTCACCCGTTCAACGACCGGCCATCGTCAGGAGCGGACGCTGGAACAAGGCTATCGTTCCAGCGATGTCAGGGGTAGCTGATGCAAGGCCAAGTGTTAAAGGACGTTGAGGAGCGACGAAGGGACGGCGGGCTGGAGGGCGCGGAGTGGGTGATTTTCGAGGGCCCAGCAGAGAACGTAGCGTTGGTAATGTCGATGAATAGAGAGGTAATGAATCGTAGTGGACACCAACACGGAAGAGGCGAGGCAATTCTAGGCGTTTGGCTGGCCCTCTTTCCTGAAAAATATATATGTGTACGTATATATACACGTACACATATTAAATGCGCATATATAGACGCCTGTTCCTCTCTTTCTCTTTCCTCGTTCACTGTCCCTTTCTTCCCAACGGAGGACCTCAACCCAGCTAATATCCGTACCACGCGCGATAGCCGCGGTAAGTGAAAATTGAGTACATAGCTATTCATATTAAATCCTCTGAAATCTACCCTCTTATTCAGGCCTATGTTGGCATTCATGTTGGTACCAGACACCGGTAACTGACCACCCATACGACTCTGCGTTCCACGTTCCCAGTATTCTTCTTGTTTCTCTTTATTTATGCCGCCCCTATACTCGGTTACCTGGCGAGCTCCGCGTGTCCGTAAGATATCGCGCCCCGTCCTGCCAGAACCACCACCGGGCAAAATTAAGACTTTGCGCCCCGGATATGGTTAGATATAAAGAACGTATTGCCTTTGGAAGGGGAGTTCGAGGGATTCTCGACTGTATTCTTTAAGGAAAATTTTCTATACCAGACAGTGGTATTCTATCGTTACTCCATCCTAAGAAGAGAGCAAGTCAAATTCTCACTGATGAATTCTCGTCATTGTACAATAGAAACAGTCGCATGGAGCATGGTTCGACAAACTTTCATTTTTATTAATCAAGAAGCCTGAACTTGGTACGCGAATGGATCGCGAGGATCCCATAATCGCGTGAGCGGCTCTCGATCTCTTAGCCTCTCAATTTCTACCGATGTTTGCTTATCCCCGTGCGGATATATTAAAATTTTTCCTTCGTGCGAGCTGGCTACGCGAGGCTGTGTCGTCGGGTGCCGCGCGATCGATCGAATTCGGGATTACGAGTACGAGGGAAATCACTTTGCAACGAGGCGGTCGGAAGAGAAACGCCTCGAGCAACCTTCCAGAAATAACCGAATCATTTAGATTTCGTGGATCCAGGCAATGGCCCGGGGGGTGGCGAGCGCTGGGCGAGGCTGTTGCAAGGGTGGAGGACGGAATGTGGCGTGGATCGAGGAACGAGGGACGATGGTGGTCGCACAGTGGAAAAGGCGGCGACACTTTTATCGATACTGGCGGCCCTGAAGCGGCTACGAACCGGCCTCTTTCGCCGTCTTTACCCTGCCAAGATATACAAACAGCTATGTACATACGTACACAGTTACTGCGGGTGATCGCGACTCTTTGGTGAAGCCGATAGAGAGGATACAAGCAGCCAGCGATCCGCTTTTGAATAATGAAACGCTGGATCGGAATTAAAGCGCAGCATAAAGTGTGTAATAGGTAGACAAGCGCAAGAAATTATGGGGCAGACGCAATGTGTCCAGTGACTCGCAAATGATTTTCTTTTTCTCTTAAGAAAAATTCTATCGTTGATTTGCAATAATTATACGTTTGGTTAACTTCAGATGCATAGATACGAACATTTTATAAACGCGTGTCTGGTTTTTGGGAACTGTAACGAAACGTGACACGTTTACCATGAAACAGAATCAATAAATTTATCACATCTGACCAGTCGTAATTTATGGATCTGATAGTGCTTTCCGTAACAAGCACTACACCGTTTGTGTGTCAAAACGTAGCGAGTTGACAAGCCTGAAACGGAATATCCTTCAGATTAGCGTGGCCATAAAACGGTGAAGTCTGTTTAGCATCAATCATACAGTCGCGTACAACGATAAAAGTAGTAAGCAATAAATCGTGACAGTTGATCGAAGAGATAGAGGGGGTGAAACTCTAAACTAGTTTACGCTCGAAACGGGGAACGAAGCACGCTGTTACGCCACGAGTCAAGGCCTCGCGTTCGTTTCAGCCCCCAATATTTGCGTGTCCTCGAAAGGAAACGAAACCGTCGCCTTCTTTGGAATCAATCGAATTGTTAATTGAAAGCGGGACTCCGATTCATCGACCGCGCGAAAACGAGAGTAAGCGTGCGAGTATCCAGAGGTTCGCAAAGACCAGCGCGCGGCCGCCGCGGACAACGCGCCCCTATTTGCATACTTCAATGGCGGTGGGTTGAATGGCAGACTCGCAAGAGACCCATTTTAGATACAGTCCATAACGCAGCATTCAAACGGCACCGTCGCCGTTTTTCATTACTCCCCTTTGCGCGTTGCATCGGCCTGGCCGTAGCCTGGCGAAAGGTTATGCAGGGCGCGCCGCGCGGAGCATCCGCGGGAGTAACACGCCGTTGTAAAAACCCCATAAAAGCCCGTTTCCTGAGGGGCAATACCGGCCAGGCTCGAGGCTCATATCCGTGGCTTAACCATCATCAGATATTACGTATTTTCATAATATTTTACACCCCGCTGGCGCGCATCGCACAGTCACCGGATACATTGTCGTTCGGGTATCGCCGCGCGGAGATTTTTCATGGGACCCCAGCGATGAATGAGGCGGTGCACACCGGCGGACGACACACTGAATATTCAGATAGTCACCGTTCCCTCCGCCCACCCTCTCGCTACCTGACGCCATCTTTTTTCAGTTTTTTTTTTCATTTTTTCTCTCGAACGATTTTTAAGAATTACACCGGCGCATTGTGTCGACGACGAATGGCGATGAAGAAGCGCGACAGGCGGCTCTCACGCGTGCGTTTAGGCGAATATTTTTGTTTCGTTTAGAGAGAGACTTCAATTTCGCTGTGCCTGTTCTCATTTTCATCAAGCTTCGAGCTACTATCGGCGCTAACGAGCGTCGCAACGCGGCGCGGTATAAAATGG
Organism: Xylocopa sonorina; assembly: GCF_050948175.1. Classification (NCBI taxonomy): domain Eukaryota; kingdom Metazoa; phylum Arthropoda; class Insecta; order Hymenoptera; family Apidae; genus Xylocopa; species Xylocopa sonorina. Next base: position 4,011,689 of record NC_135197.1, on the reverse strand, counting down.
CCGAGTTTACTTTAAAATATGAGACGTTTTGTGCTACCAGCGAGGTTTTTCCTCGAGTTCCGCGTCCGCGGCGGAGGGACGCGCGGTTTTGCATTGAGAGAAATGAAAACAGAGGGGGTTTCATTTATTTATTCGGTTTGTCACTCTTGACGAGACGCTCGCCTCCGCGTCTGTGGCTTTTATTGACACTTGTAGGATGTCCATGCAAAGTGATCTCTGTTTGAGAATCTCTCAATACCGTATTTCCATATAAGCATCCCCAGTCTAACCGCCATCGTTTGTAATATAAAACTCTGGATTCTAAAGAGCTACTAGTCAGATAAAATTTCTATGCGGAACAGATAGCTGTTGCTGCTCTTCATAATACGCGAATGCTATTGAATTATGCAATGATCTGTCTACGGTTACATTTACATTCGCATGTTTAAATATTACAGAGATACTGTTGTTGATACGTGAAATGCAACATTCGTCATGTTTCAGGAGTCGCTTATACTTTCTACTATTTTTTATTAATCATACGATGCACCGCACTTGCTGCGCAAAATGCTACGTGAAAATTCAGGCTTAGTGCTCGAAGCACTTTTCTCTATTTTCTTTGAAACATTAAATGTTTTATATCATAAATAGCAGTCAGTACTCGAACGGAAGTATAATACGTGGAAATGTATTGAAACATTATAGATAGCAAAGTCAAAGTATTTTATCACGATTTAATGGAATCGTACGAATCTCGTGCTGGCGTTATGTTGTAAAATTCGAATTGACTGCGCTCACTGTGTTGCTACACGTTTGTATCCGTACGCTATTTACCTTTGAGGTTCACATTTCAGAACGTAAATAAGTTTACGCGCGGGGGAATTTATTAACTTTACGTCACACATCGGAGCGGCTACATAAAAGCTTACACGATCACCTGCTACACTTTTATCGTTTGCATTAAGGACAGCGTAGAAGCTCTTAACGGCGGCCCGCTTTATGTTATCATGGACGCGTTCAGGCTGCGAGGAAATATTTAATATATAAAAACGCGCACGAAGGCGTATGCAAATTTAATGGAAACACACCTTTCGACCGATTTATAATGGATTAATTCTGTAAATTAATCGACGTCCTTTGGTGGCGGCGTTTAAACGCCGCCGCCAAAGGACGAACAATTTTTCTCGCTGAAATCTATGATAAAAGGTATAATGAATATTAAGGATAACTTAGGAGTAACTAAAGTGGGTACTTGGAGAAAATAAGTCGGGAATAAACTCTCGAGTACTCTGGTTCGGTAGGGATCTTTAACCGTTAATCTTTTGTGCTTTTACGCAACAGAAGTTGAACGTTTACATCTGGTTTGTCAGAGAATTTGAATTTGAACGCAATGCTAGAGGCGACGAAAGTGGAGAAAATGAAACAATTGAACTCGATTTCAAATTAACGTATTCCTTGACAAAGAATTAAAATGATAAATTTTGGACTCATTTTTTTACAGTTAAAGAGGAAGACGATAAGACACATATCGTGGGATCATCTGGTACTCTACACTGTTTTCCATTTGTCCCCTGGGAATAATAACATGGACGCAAAACTAAGTGGCTAGTCGTCTATTTGAATATTCATTGACAACATTAACAACAGCAATACGTCTGCTTTCGTACAAACTGTTATTCATCATAATAATAAACCGGCGCCAGGAATAACGCAACAGAAAATATGACCGCGATCATTTGGCCGGGTTTAATCAGTGCGCTTAATTAGATAACCAATTCGGTTGATTAATCAATTTAATCCGTTGACCTGTTTAGTTCATTAACCGGTTTCGCGAGTTAACCGGTTGAGCCGATTAACCACGTTGGCTAACTTGGACGATACGTTTTAATTAACAAAGTTTTGTGACAGTTTTAGTACAGATAATCCAGCATCGATCCTCCCAGCGATACCAGACCATATTTCACGATATAAACGCTCGCCCCTACGCTGCTTATGCACAACTGACAGACATTAAATTTTGATTGAAGACAGCGCGCATCTTATATTCTACAAGAAACAAACCGCAAGAATCTACCATGGAACCCATCGTTTCACAAATCCTTGCGATTCTCTGATCCTTGAACAAACCGTTCCGCTTTAAACTGTCACGCTCGTCTGCGACTGTTTTACTTACCCTGGCAATGTCAAGCGTGAGATAAAAACCGAACCAGAGGAACCGTGAGAGATCGACGTCGATTCATCGACTTGAAACGAGCTATATAAGGCGCGAGATAGTTCGAGGCGATGGTGGATGGAGATCAAGCCGGCTGGTAGTCATAAACGACGTGAATCGGAAGAAAAACTGCTAAACGAAAATGCCCGCGCCGGAAGATCGGCCTGGCCGATCTAATGGGGAAAAATAATGGATTCTCGGCAGTAAAGATCGGCTGGCCAGATCGGTCGAGTCCGCTCCCACCCTCTTGGCGATCTTACCACCCGCCAGACCAGCGACTCTCGCTCGTCTGGGGAAAATGGTACGTTTCACACCGGCGGAATGAAATCGGGACCTACATTTTGCTAACGCGTGCCACCGTGATAAAACTTCCCGCTCGAGCCCCTCTGATTGGAGATATATTTTTAACCTACGCGATCTCTCTCGCGGGGGTGGCGAACGTGCACGCCGAACTTTCGTCCGGAGAGTTTCCGATTCAATTTACCGCCGCCGTCCTGACGATTCGATTGAGTTGTTTCGCAACGGCCAACGACGGTTGATTGAAACAAATACGAAGAAGTCCCCGTGGGAAGGTGGATATTTTTTTCGAGCCAAGTCGCGGGGTATGACTATTTCATGTTGTTCAAGCTAAACTGTTAACTATCGTGGAACGTAAACGCGAGTATCTTTCGCACGCACTGCGTAACGAATTATAAAAGTACTTCTGAAGTCACTCTTATTGCAAGTCCAAAAAAGTTCACCCTCGAAAGGACGTATTATTAAAACATCAAAGAGAAGCCTTCGCTGCTATGCATCCTCGTGCACGTCGCTGTAATTCAATCCTATCAGCGATTAGCAAATCGCTAAGTGCAGAATAATTTCAGCCTCGCATGATGGTAAAACTGCCGAAAATTGAAAACACGATGAAGATTACCGCGGCGCGGGGCCCGGGTTCCTGTTCCGTTCCGTGAGGGGAAGTACCGAAAATTTCCAAGGCACCGTTCAAATTGTCCGTACGGGATTATCGAGGCTTCCTGCCGGCTAATTGATTGTTCGTAAAATTTTATGCAAAACCCGGCCCGGTGGCGGGCGCATACGGCGAAAATTTACCGTCCCCGAGCACGCCAAGTTTCTTTCTGCGAGCTGCGTGAATTTCTCCAGGGTGCACGTACCGCGCCTTTTAATGACGAACAGTGGACTGTTCGCAGGTACCGCTGCATGTTGTTATCTCGGCAGGGAGGGCTGGAAAGAGAGGGGGTGATGGAAGGACCGGGTTAGACGGGAATAAAAAATCGGGGAAAAATATATACGTATTTAACTGCGGTACACCGGGCGCGCGAAACTTTCTTCTCTGTTCTCGAACCTCCGTGGAATGTTGCATCGCGTGACGCAGTCCGGGACGGAATTTTATTCTGAAATTTTCGTGTCCTCTGAGGTTGCTTTTAAAGCTTGCGGCTTGTGCCCGTATGAAACTCGAACGGGTTTCGCCCGGCCGCGCGCCGCCAACCCCTGTTACGGCTCTATATTTAAAAGCGTTTCCCTTGTGTTATGCATTTCGTATGCTTCGCCGCTCTCTTGTTCCCTACGTTCCGTGTGATTTCGCCGCTGTTTAACTGTTGATCGCAGTTTAAATTCCTGGCGAAGGTATTCGCCGCGTCGTTACCCGCGAACGGGGGGTGGCCCCTGAAGAATTTATGCGAACGGCGATTAATTGTACGCGGTTACCGTTACGGCTCGAATTGGTACACACGGGCGATGTTCGAAACTCTTGGAGATCCGTTTACCATTGCTGTTCGTTTATCCGCGTGTAATTAATATTTTCGAACTTCCGGAAACACAGCCGCGAGCGGCGAACCGCGCGCACGCTGCCCATCCAAGTTGTAAAACGAGCGAGCTCGTAACGGTTTCACCTTTTCTTTTCATTTCGATGTCTACGGGCAACGCTCCTTCGAGCTTCAACTCCCGTACGAATATTTTTCACATCGCGTGGTACCATTCCCGGTCGAGCGAGCGCTAATGTCTCGTACCCGCGACCCTCCTGAAATCACGCTAACGTCGTGCATTCCGGGACGGTACTTTAGCTTATGACACCCCTCTCCCCGTTACCGCGGCGGTAATAACCCGAAACCGGGTTCTCCGTGCGCGTGGAAGAAAAAAGAGGCAGCCGTCCTGTTAAAATGGAATAACACTGAAAATCCCAGGAGGCGGTTGGCAACCGCGAACCGGCAACAAAAGGCACGAACACCGGTCGGAGGGTAGAATTAACGGTGCAACACATGCGTGCATGTTCAATCCCAGCTGGTGCTGGAACCAGCGGCAGCGGCAGTACCATAAGTACACAGGAGGCCGCGATCCGAAGAGGAAGGAGGGTCGTAGAGAAGCGAGGAAATCTAGGCAGGAGAGGATGCCTATAGAGAGTCGAGGCTGGTAGGAGGAGAAGGATGTCAGGGGTTGGAGGGAAACGGTAGTAGCGTGCAGTCTATCAGAGATTAGCGGGTCGATCCATTAGGGAGTGATTTAGCTCGACGGTCCCCGAACGCAACGGTGCCGCACACTATTCACGCAGGGCATCCAGCCCGTGTCGCGTCGGTGCACACACTCGCGAGTTCCTGCCTGGACGCATGTGGGGCATCCGTATCGAAGTAGTCGAGCGCAACAACTATCTCGATCCTTATCGGTGGGCAGCGCTCGTGCGCGGCCAGGAGAAAGGAGAGTCAGCTGAGAAGCGTGGCCAGCGGTTGGCCAGCGGTTACCAGCGAGCATAATCAACCGAAATGAAGTACGCGCGCCCTGGGGCCGCGTTCCTCGAGGACGTACGTGCGTAGCTGCAGCCCCGTTCTCTCGACCACCCTTAACAGCGTTCTCCCAGGATGAATTCCGTGTAGGAGGCGCGTCCGCCCTTTCCTCCCGATCGTTGTACGAGCTGCTCTGGCTGGGACTTAACGGCCAACCGGGAGCGCGAACAGAACGGTGGATGATCGAGGGTGAACGGGTGGAGCGGAGAAGGTTCCCGGCGAAGGTCCCAGGGGCGCGATGCGTCGTGCCTAATTACAATGTCCAGCGCTTCCCTCTGTCCAAATACAAACAGCGGGGCTAATGCGCTGCCGCCGTCAGTGAAATGCAGGCAGCACTGGATCGCACCTTGCAACGCTCTGTCAATATCTGTCGATGTTGTCTCGATCGTCGTTCCACCCCTCGTCGCGTTGACGAAGGACTCGCGGAATATAAAATTGAAAATGTATTTAGCATGCATCGGTTGGGTTACTGATCAGCGAGTAGGATGACACGGGTCATCGATTAACGACGCTGGTCTCGGTTGCTACGAGATTTGTTTCGAGGATGCTGGGGTACTATCGATTAAGTAACAGCTTGACGAATTGTTCGCGAGGAAAGTCGGGTAAATTAGTCGGTGAAGCGGGAAAATTTGATTTCGAGTAGAAGGTGGAGTGTATACGATGACTGGGTGAATCAGTTGGGATTCAGAGGCGGATGATTAGTTATTAAATTGATTTTGGTTAAAACATTGTGGTGGAAATTGAGTGGTATTGTTCTTGTTATTTAAGGAAGAAGAAGTATAGATGTACTAAACGCGTTACTTCATCTGGTTTACGAATTCCTTTACGTTTTATCAAATTAAAAAGGAAATTAAATACGGTTTATTTTAACTTATTAATATCGTGGAAATTTGATACCGTGGAAACGTATATAGCATTGTGCGTACATATTTTTTAACACTATCGCGAATAAATTATAAGTTTCGCTGATTTTATTCTCGTGCAATTATTTTCGCGATAAAGAACAAGCTCATAAACAATTAAACATTTATGATTACTGTTTCGCGTTGTCAAACCGTCTCGCATAGTTGCAGGATGCCAAACGAGCATTTCAAATAGCGATTAAACATGTATACACGCCGTTAGGAAATGCCATTTTCATATTTTGACGAATTTATCTAACGTATGGCGTCAAAGCGACAACCTGTTATATAATTAATGATTTAAAAGCATCCGGCTTTGTATGTGTCGTGCAATTATAGTAATAGCAACAAACAATATTGTTACCAACTAGATACTTGTAACATATTATTTTCTACATTAATCTGGATCATAACGAAATTAATTTATCTCAATTTGTAGGAAAGAGGTCTTTCATATTATGATTTCTAGTAGGCATTCATCCTTATTAACCCTTTGCGATCGACGACTTTTTCGGTTGGACAGCGCTGCAACTCGAGACAACTTCGCGTGTAAATGAATTTATAGAAGAATTAACATACGAAAATGTTATATTTTTAAATATTATCTGTGTTTACATTCTGAAAAAGATAATTATCGAAGATCAAGTTCTATAGTGGTATTTGGTGCGATATTATACAAAACACTCACCAGGGCATTCTGAATTGCCAGGATCTTGTGGGTCCTCGCTGCTACTTCCGGATTCACTGTCTATTACACTAATTTTTCTATTTCTCACACCCGATACACTTGCTCTACCGCCAATTCAATCATGATTAATTCAAAATCAAATTTACCTTAAAATTTGAAAACGAGTGGTGTAAAATTGCGCGACAAATGTGCTCGCTACGATCGTCGAAATTGTACTAACGCTAGACACATCGTATTCAGGACTACAGTCGTAGAGGAATTTGACGTCACAATGTCACTTTCCAACCGAAAACATAAACAGCCTAAGGGACCTATTCACGAACCAATACTTCGCATCTATCAACTGGAGATAACGAAATTCAGTATAAATACAGCTGCTCGAGTTGTCACACGAAACATCGTAGCGAGTGAGAGTCGCCATTCGAGCGCAAAGAGTTAGGTAAGAATCGTAATATTAGATAAGGCTGTAACATCGATGATATATAAAATTTTATTACGTAACCCATTGCACTCTTTAGTCGAATGTAACTCAGTATTAGCAAAGAGAAAAAATGAATTGTTTACAAGTAGTAATCAAGAAACAGTCCTTTGAAATCAACTTTAAATAAAACACTTAGAATAGCAGAGAGTTGTTGGGAAGAAGATTGCAAAATAATTCACAGTGCAAAGGGTTGATCATTGAAACGAAAAGTCTCAATGTTTTAAGAATGCCTGAACGAAGGAAACGATCTAGGGAAGATGGCAAGGGGCGTAATAAAAGAAGGGGATGTAATTTTCTATCGTGTTTTAGCCACGCGCGATAAAGCTGAGCCACGGCATCGCAGCGGGTGGGCCGCGTTTTCGAAATGCAAACCAATTTTCGCCAGCGAGATTAATGGACGGTACGAACGAGCGGCGCTAAATATCACATATTTTCCGGATAATGTGCAACGCTCATAAATAATAACGGGGTTGCCGAGTAGTTTTCACGTAAAAACCGACCACCGTCGAAAGGGATGCTAAATAGCGTTCATTTAAAAATCCCTACCGTCCGCTAAGCGTATCCCAATTTCGCTGGTCGATTTCCAATCTCGCGCGTTTAGAGCTCATAGAAAATCGCCGTGTTTTCAAATCGGCTGGCGTACTTGTTCGACGGGAAACAAGCGAACGACGGACAAAACGCTGATAATTCGCGGTGTGACGACGAGTGGAGCTAGGGCTGGTTGTTTAAAACGAAAACACGACGATATTCAAACAAAAGTTGAAGCACGATAACCGAAACGGGATTGATGGAATGGCATGTAACGTTTACTCGTGCAACGGAAAACTGTTTTTACGGCGTGTTTGTTAATTAACGTCGCGCGACGAGTGAAAAATGCCGGACACTGTGAAACGCGTTGCCTCGGTATGCTGTAAGTGGGAGAGAGGAAAGATAGGGAGAAAATAGAGGGAAAAACGTTGCGTTCTGGGCCTGCTGTAGACTTTTCAGCAAGGCTACCTAGCAGATCCTTCTTTAACCAATTAACTGTGGCGCCTTCGTTTGAGAGTGCGCACTGTTTTATGTCGCCAGAATCGAACCAATGGTCACTAACATATAGCCATGACGAGTATACTCGTCAAATACATTTAACTGGTTAAACATAGAGGATGTTAGAGATAGGTTTGGAAATCGTATATAAGGAAACGGAGAAGGAATTGTGCACTTGTCGGAAACCGTGGGTGTTGCTGTCGCTCTAGTGGCGGGGGTTGGAGGACTGCCACAAATGCAATGAGTTGAAAAAAAAAGTATAAAAGTGCATTAGCGATTACATTCGAAATATTTGTGTCTTGAACGACTCGTTATGATTAATAGCTGTGTCTGTGCGAGGGAGGGAGAGAGAGAGTTGCGACGCGTCTGCTGCGAAATTGATTTACGCGAACGGTACCAGCGAACCCGACGAAAAACCGGGACAGAAGCTAGTGCATAGGAATGTGTCGTTCGAACGAGCAAGAAAGGATTCCAATTCTTTTATTTCGTTGTTCCGAGATCGGCATTTTCGTTCGTATTTTACACGAGAAGTGGCAGAGAGCAGAGCTGTTACAGCAGCCACTTGTGATCTGTGTACATTAATTTAAGTATCGACAATCTTGCATCACAGAAATCGCAAAGTAAAAGAGCACAATTCCACGTGACTCAGCATTTTTGATCGAACACTGAATTTCGCGCACTCGAAAAGTGGAACAATAAAATAACTGGAATCCCTCGCTAAGCTACGCCCAAACATTCAGCTCTCGCTCGAGTTAGAATACATTTCTACATCGCTTGCGACCAGTAAATCAATAAGAGCCCCGGGATTAGATTAAAGGAATTGAAAACTGAGTGGAGCTCATTAGGAAAGTTAGCAGTAATTCTCGATCTCGCGCTAACTCCTCAAATTGGACGTCCGGGCTTCGTCCCGGTGTTCGTTCGACCTGTCGCTGCCCTCTGCGCTACCGTTTCGCGCTAACTGCTTCCAAGACGAGTCACTGAAGCGAAGTACCGACCGCGCGATTCAGACAGTACTCCAAATCGATCGTTCTTCCCCTTTCATTGAATTTTTCACCCATCCAAATTGTACGCACGATTTTCTACAACAGTTTTCATTTTATTTAGACAGGACACCGTGCAAATGCGTTTGGGAGCTACGTGCGACTCCTTCTATGATCACGAGTCGTTCGTCCCTAGCTGAAACAGACATTTTAGTATTTCTACTGTCCACGCGCAGCGGCTATTGAGATTACATAGCTAACGAGGCGAGGAGATGGCCAATTACCGAAAGCAATTACCAGGGAGCAATTAACGTGGAAGTTACAATAAGTAATTAACGCCCTTGCGACTGGCTACTTGTAATTAACTTACGCCCAGCTGCGTTTTTTCATTATTACGTATTTTTCGACGCAAATCTATGGCCGGTTCCTGGCACGGGGCTGCGACTGCGCTCCGCGCTCCTGGCAAATGGAGCCACGGGTTTCAAATTCTTCCCTCTTTCCGACAGCTTCGCCAAACGCATTAGATGTCGTAATGCTTCGATGGCAGGAAGAAACGAACGATTTGAATAATGGTAGTTCGATTTTAATCGAACCTTTGCGAATTATCAAATCGTTTAAGTTTCAAACCAAACAATAGCAACGGCAAAATTTATCGTTATCGCACCGCGTTCCCTTTCTTCTTTCGTCGGTTCTAAAAGACATCCTTTAACATTTCATAGCAGTTTTATCGTTTCTAAAAACAAAGGAAACCTGCAACGATGGGAAATATATCTGCATCTTGTAACAATGGTCCTCGGGCCGTGAATGTTAATAAAATTTACAGCATCCCTTTACCGCTTTTCTCTTGACGCTCACCAAGAGCGATAAAGCGTTATATTACGTTGCTCCGTGATAGACGCAGGGCTGCGGCATTGTTAAAGGGTTGCGGATGAACGTCACATATCATGGACTGCACACGCGTGTCCATATTTATATGAACGCGATATGCATCCCTCCGGTGAATAAGCTTCGCGTGATAAGCTTTACGATGTTCATTCTGGGGGAGCAGTCGCCTTGCCTCGGTAACGATGGAAGACGTTTCATATCGCTAGTTTCATGTTCTAGGCCTTGAAAGGAATCTCTGTTGTTCCCATCGAATTTAAGTCCAAATGAATTATTCAAATTTCTTTTTGTTCCATAATGTATTCGTGAAACGGAACGTGAAATTCCACTTATGAAAACGAACTGTTTAAATTAATAGGAATTTGCAATTGAATTTAAGTTTCAACATCTACAGCGATAATCAATTGAAGGTATAGAGAAAGAAGAACGAGCAGGAAGTACTCGGTACAACCTAGAAACAACAGGATCTCGAATTGTTACAGTCGAGAAGTGATTGCTACGCATTCGTCGAGTTCGCCGACCACGTAGCCGCATCCGTGGCTTTAACAGCCCTCGACCAAAGACTTTTCTTGGGCAAGGTAAGTCCGGAGTTATCTCTCACTTTCCGCGAACGCCTCCTCATCCACCGCAACCGTTTATCTTGATCTCTTATCGAGTTTACAGCTGCTTTATCGTTGCTTCTCGACAGTAGCGTCCCTCCCAATCCACTCGTCGTCGTTTTCCTCTTTTTTTTCCCCGTTTCCCCATCGCTGAGCTGTTTGTTTCAATTCCTTCCCGATACCGGAACGGCGACGCGACACGGCGAGGCGACGGCGCGCAACCGTGCCGTTTCCACATGGTTGGTTAATACCACCGTGGCACGTCATAAGCCGTATGGCGCGACAGAAACCGCGTCGACGCGGGATAGGATAAGTTTGCCCGGATTTCGAGACCTTACCCAGTCCCGCGGCAAAACCCCGCGCGTTCCTTCGGTCCTAGCGCCATCCCAATTCCTCGCGTACGGTTAAAGTTCGCTCGTTGACGGTCACAAGCCGTGTTCGCGGTGCACGTCGTGGGGTTGCGGGTGAATCAGCAGTGGCAACCAGGCAACGGGCGTAGCAGGGTGTATAGTTTAGAAGAGAAGGACAGATCGGATGCCGCGGAGAGAAGTGGCACGGTTCAGGGGGGTGGCGAATACCGTGGTGGTACTCAAGGGGTCTTGGCAGAGGTTGAGAGAAGGTATTGGGATCCAGCTGGAATAGCTAATGCCCGAATATGTCATAGTTTGGTGGGATGCGGTCAGAATTATACATGCTTCGAGATATACGCGCGAGTTACTCCATTCTCCTTCATTGCTCTACTCCGCGCGTACCCACCAGCTGCTTCCTTTCTTCTCTGATTCTTGCCCCGTCCCATTCGCGCAACCCCCGTCGAGTCTACCTGCCCCCGGCACCTATCCTACACGGCCAACACCATCCATCTCCTCCGTCGCTCTCCGCCCGCGCCACCCATCTCGCCCTCTATCGCCATCTCGTTTTGGTTCACGTTGCGAGGCCTCAATTTCGTGTACCACCACCATCAGCCAGCCACCAATTCACCATCCTGCCGCGACGTATATCGCGGACCCGTAACGCGTAGAGTTACTCGGTTAGTTTAGATTCGCTCAAGCAAGTTTTGATGTCGTGCTCGCCTACTCCCCTCAGCCCCTGCCAGCCAACCCTTCTTCTTGAGGGCCCCCACGGTCGAATCTCTGTCAGCCGTGCCTCGTCTACTTCTAGCCACCGAATCTCCTTCGGGAACCTGGCTGCTACCCTCCGCGGCAACCATCCCGCACCGACTACCTCGCAGCCGCCCGCCTTCCGACCGTCTCGCCCCGTTTCGTCTCGCTTCCCGCGTTTCAGACAGCCCCCCTACGCCGGAATATCCGAGTTCGCTACTACCGTCGACACATTACTAATGCCGAACTGGTCGTAATAGATTGGACGCCTGGAACTTGGATACGCCAACTAATGTGCCGGGCCAACCCCTTTCACTCGTCACCTCATCCACCGCATTCGCACCCCGTTCCCGCTCGGATCTCCCGCCCCGGTATTTTAGACGGCGGTGCATTCAGATTGAGCGCATTGTGATTTCATCGTGCGTTTTAAGTAGTTCCATGGATAATTGCGAACATTCAGCGTTGAACAAACGTGATGCAGGGGATAGTATAAATTTGTACAGATATAAAAGCGTTGTTTACATTTTTATACCATGGTTTGAGAAATTCACCGTCCAGTCATATGCCATTGTTAACACTAGAAACGTCATAATCAATTCTCGCGAGTCACTCGAGAAGAGTAGAGGCACAGTGTCGAGTCCAGAAATCGAAGAGGAAAGAAAAGGGATTTGTTACGCGCGAGGTGATGCCTATTCCGCAATGCGGTTCTAAGCGTGCAGCTGAACGGCGCGATCGCTAAGGAAAATGCGCTGGCATTTCGCTATGTAACGAGGGGAATTAACCCCAAGTTTAAGCGCGATACAGCCGCCGACTTTACTTTACTTACCTAGCCGTGTCCCATACCACCGGACCATCTCGGTTCCGACCACCGAGGAAGTGGTTCGCTCACCCCTTTCTGCGCGTTTTCCTCCATTTCTCTCTCTTTCTCTCTCTCTCTCCTTCTTCTCTGTCACTCTCCGTAGTCTCGCCACGACGCGTCGCTCGTTAGTTCGTGGAATTACGCGGAGCGATCGTGCGTCGCGGGTAGCTACAGGGTGAAAGATTATTAATAGGAACAAGAAACAACCCGATCGCGTCGTTTCTCGATTTGCATTCACCACTGTCGTCGTTCCATCGGGACGCGCTTGCCCCCGCCCCTGTTCCGGACATCGTGACAAAGTCAATGGAGGAACAATGCCCAGGGACCGCTGTTGCTTCGTGACAACGTTGTTATCTTGTTACCCTTTATAGGATGCGTCACTTGCCGCGCTGTTTCCGCGTTATTGTCGATGATGACTGATAGCGGGGCCATGAATTACGCGGCGAGCAACCGGGCGTTTGTCTTCCCCCGCTAAGGAGATCGCCTGATACGGGAATCGATCCCTGTTGCATACGAAACAGCCTACGGATTTATCGCCCCGTGATGCGTGCGTGCACCTACGCGTACGTTAGGGTGAAACGCGTGGCCTGCGCGCGCCAATTAGCCTCGTTGTCGGTGGTGCGATCTGGATGTCGTTTTGCGTTCGATCATGTGGCTTAAAGGAACTCTGGCAAGTGATTCGTTTCACTATGATTTCTGCCGCTTCTCGATTTACATTTCCATTGATTATCGAGTTGTTCGTCGAATTTTCATCCCCCTTGAATTTACTTTAATCCCTCTTTTCGAATCCCCCTGAAAATTCGTATTGAATACATGTTTTATTAAATAATTAAATATAGATACGATAACGGGTTCAATAGTTAAAAGGGGGAACAAATATTTGCGATAGTTATTCTACTTGAACGGTGGTGAATGTTAAAAAAAAGGAACATAGTCTAACAGCAATATGTCGGGAGCGTTTATACGTTATTTGCGGAAGAGTACAAATCCACTTAAGATGATTGTACCCGTGTTGTGTACCGTACAAGCACCAGTCTGGAAACGCATATTACTTAACGTAACAGTTCTATTAACCGAATGCTGCGCGAGATGCATCGATAGCTATTCGGCACACTGATAGTACAATGCTACTATTGAAATTAAATGACGGACAGATGGATTGGCAATTCCATTTCCAGGCATTGTGGCGATGGATGCGTTTGATAAGGAAAGCGGAACGTCGACGTGCTCGCAACATTGTGTTTTATGACGTATAAAAATGTTTTTATGCTAAATAAAAGCGGGGGTTACTCCGGCAGGAAAAAGAGCCTGTTTCCAGGCGTAATAAAGAATACAAGCGGACAGAGAAACGAAACATAAAAGGAGAGGTATCCTTAAAATATAAAAAAAAAGTAATATCGCCGTTTCGCAGATCGCAGCAGCTGTGCCTTTTTGCTATTAATCCGTCTCGAATTATAATCAGTTCCAGTTCATCATTCTTCTTCGATTGAAACGAAGTCGTATCTTCGATCCGCAGAGACGAATTGTATTGTAGTTCGCTTTCGAATGTAAACAACGATGAAACAGCAAAGGTAAACAAATACTAACGTTATTTTATTACACAACTGTCGCAAACGATTGGGATACCGTAAGCAAACAACCAACGTGGGTGAGCAACTAATCGGTTAGTCAAATTGCCAGTCGCACGGATAAACACGACCGTGTTGGCGGTTGCTCGTCTGAATTTCTAAACGCCAGCAGATTTGACTGGTACAATTTCTTTGAATAAATCAATGCATCCCAAGCAGATGGTACGCAATCTTTTCAAACGCAGTTTGAAAAACATAACCATTCAAGTAGAAATAATTTCGTGGATGAAAAATTTTCGATTCCACCGTCTTTCAGTGGTTACGCGAAACGTCCAAGTATTCGCCAACTGCAAGGACGAGCGAATCCTCTCGGTGCCCTTTCTCCTCGACTCGCTACGCCGCGAAAGGGTTAAGACACGGGCGACACACTCGTTCGAACTTACTTTCGCATTAATGCGGGGCAACACCGTGAAATTACCTACATCCGAGAGGTATCTCGCGTGGTACCCTCCTTTGTCCGTGTAGCCGCCACAGCCGCGGTCCTCCACGATTTTCAAACCGCCCCGCTGGATCGAATTAACAAACTGCATCCGCCGCTCGAGACGCGTCCCGCCGCTCACTGCTACAGATTGATCGCGCCGAGTTTCCGCCGAGTTTCGAGCGTTAATGCGACTCATCGTTCTTCTTCGTGTCCCGTTCTTAGGAAGAAATTTGTTCTACTCCGCGGCGTCTGCCTCGGATTCCCTCGCCGGGTGATATCCTCCTTTGGTCACGGCGGACGGCTCGCGGCGTCGGCTGCGAAGAACCCTGCTCCTGGTGATGAATTAGTCGTTAATAGAGGTCTTGATTAAAATCGCTCCCGACGTGAGTTTGTTCTGTGTCTTCCCTCGCTCGTTTCGCGCTCTCGTTACGTGTAATGCATTCCTTTTTCGATTGAATCGAGGTAAGACGGACTGTTTTCCATGGGTTTCGTTCTTCAAGCGATTTTTAATTCGATTTTATGCGTGGAAAGAGTAATATTGTGCTTGACGAAGGTGGTAGATTTTTTTGTTTTTTGTGTTATTCGCTCTGTCTACGATTGACGATGTATAATATGAATGCAATTATTTGTAGTAAAATGTAAGGTGTGACTGATTTTATTGCGACTGGGTATGTGTGGAAACGTAAGATGTAATTGTGAATAGTTGAGAATATTGCAAATTGTACGTATAAGAATATGTGTGTGCGTGTATACGAGTGCCTGGAGGAATAAAAGAATGAATGGTAATCCGTACAAAAGAGACGAGAATTTTGACGAAATTTGACGATTATTGTGACTACTATGAAGAGTAATTTAAGAAAAGTAACTGAGTAGAACCTTTGCTACTACTCAGCGATACGATTCTCATTTCCACTTCATTGAACCCTATGATCTCCGTCCTGGCATGATGTAATAAACTTCACGAATCGAAGGCGAAGACAATCCCTCGATCGAGAAACGCGAGACAGGACGTCAGCCTAAACACACGGAACCGTGACGCGTTCGAGACGGGAGGCGCGCGGATCAGAGGGCGGACGCGCCCTGTAACCGCGCGGAAGATACGTCAACGTATGAATATCGGAAAGCAGAAGATACGATTCGCAGAAACGGAAATCAGTTGGGAGCAGCAAGTTACGATTGAGATTTAAGTTATTGACAAGCTACTTTGGCGAACCTCCGGCGAGATCTGCTTGGTTTATCCCGGAGGCCCACTGCCTTTTGATTTCCCCGAGGACCGAACCCTTGAGAAACCATTCTTCTGCCCACAATGACTCCCTGGCCCCGCGGCACTTCATCTCCATTGCGAGGGCACTCGCGTTCGCCACCGCCGGCTACGTGTCACGGCCACCGTGCGACCACTTTCCGCGTTCCTCCAAATTCTCCACACTTTTCGAATAATCGCGGGAACCCATTCAACGCTTGACGCTCCGTTGCTTAACTCTTGTCGCTTCCTGATACGTTGAAGCGTATTCACAGATTCGCATTTCGTATATTTTTTTCTGTTACCTCTTTAATAGCGTCCATCGAATATTGAGACGCGATAATAACTTTTGTCTTAATTGTTCGATTACGTTCACGAAGAAACGTGCCTTCAGTGAGAGACGTCAATGGAAGTTGTACATTTCCGACACGACTATCGCCGATTTCTCGACCCAATCGATACTTGATTCGCTTATGACAGTATAGGAGTGTTTAGCATAATTTGAACACCGTGTTTTTAACTTTAATGTGCAGTATAACTATATTTCTAGCTATTAACACGATTTGAGGTTTACAAGGGTGTAGACTTGTGTAATGTATGGTGTTACTTGTGTTAAGAGCGGAAGACTTGCGAAGGATTACTGATAGATGAGGAAAAACGAAAACTTGAGGTAGCTGTGCGCAGTATTTGGAACAAGCGGATTCATCGATTGATAACTTATAGTGAAGGTGTAAGGGCTGTCGCTATTAATTGTTTGAAAAACTAAAACCGTCTTCAAACTGAACAATAATTTATTTTAATTTTGCTCAAAATAAAACTTAAAGTCATCGTTTTTAGGCTCTCACAGTTAAGAGACATAGAAAATGTCTAGTAATACTCGCGGTAGCATTGATTTCGCGAAATTCACCCCGCACACGAGGCAGCTCGAAGAACTATGCCACCCGCGTCACATCGAGACAACCCATTAAAATACTTGCAACGTGACGATCGTCCGAATCGAACTCGTACGATTCAGCCACGATAGCAATAATAACGACAGTAATAAGATCACGAACCGCAATTGCCGCAATAATGACATTGGGATTGGTACGCCGCTGGACTTGCCTCCCTAATAAAACAGAAGTTGTTGCAATCCCGCCGTTTATGGCCGGATAGCACGCGAGCACTTCGCTTCCTATTGTAAATATTAGCTGGTACTTGTCCCGCGGAGAGATCGGAAAGGTCCTTCCAGCGTTGATCTAGTTACGCGATTATTCGTTACACCGCCGTGCATGCCGTACAGAGCCCGATCGTTTGCTTCTTACTTTCAATCAACTTTTCCACGGCGGTAATTGCAGACGGCGACTGTACGGCACGAAACAGATTCGCGAACAAACGTATGCCAACCTGTTTTCATGGCAGACGTAGACGTCAATGGATTGATCTTGATCGCTGCTTTCGTTTTTTAATTGGACACTGCGTTCTGTATGAATATTTATTGGACTTTGGGAACAATGGCAATTTAATATCATGACGAAACTAGAATATATCTTAGAATATGTGAAGGAATGTTAAGGATACGATTGGTGAAATGTCCTGATAGTTTTTTTTAGAAATTGCAATTACTAAATACGAAGTGAGCATTAGTTTCTTTAATTAAAACGATTGGAACTGTGCAGATCAGTACGCTAAAGGTCTTTCTTGTAGAAGAAAGTTACTAAAAATGCAGTTTTAAGCGGGAAATGGACGCGATCGGTATCCGTGGAGCCTATTTCCTCCTCCTGTTTCCTGTTCTTCCAAACAAGTTCTCTTAACTGTCTCCAAACAGGCAGAAGAAAAAAAAGGAATGAGCAGAAGGAGAAGCAAAAAAAAAAAAGAAAGAGGCCAGGAAAAGGTAGGAAAATGCAAATGAACGGCGTTAAAGTCTTTTCTAACGTGACCGATTTAATTAAAATGCAAACACGCGCGCCAGTCGTCAGTTGGGCCGTTTCGCCGTCGCGAAACTGCTACTCCGTAAGCGAAATAAAAGGACGATCGTTTCTAACGATCGCAAACGATAGCGACCGACACTTTATATTCCATTCGATCCCTATTCGACGAGCGCCCGCCCCGAACCTACGCGTTTGTAAACCTTGCCCCGCGATTCGTCCAATTACTTGACTTCGACTTCAATTACTCGAATTCAGCCGTACCGAAAGCACTTCATTTCAATCGATTTCAAGTATCCTTTCGAGTTTCAAGTCGAAGTTCCCTCAACTGTCCACCATCTTCGAGTACAGTCCAAATTCTGCCTTATCATCCGAGCAGTTGAAACTTTCGAGCGCGTAGCGAACTTCGAATCCGTACGAACTCGAAGAGCCAAACAGCGTCACTCGAGATACTCCCTCCTGGTTGTCCCATAAAAATCGCCACTGTAAAAATCAGAATGCCAACGAGAGTGCACGCGTAGCGCGTCCTCGTTCGCGGTATTCATTTGTAAGTCCGCATCGAACTTGATCCCATTCGCAACCGGCGATGGAACGACCGTGAGATCCAGGCAGGAGAGACGCGAACGAATCGACGGAACGAAACGACGGGCGGCAACGCGAACGGTGGACATTTCGCCCATTTTCCTCGTACCTCCCTCCATCGCTCGACACGTAGTATATTTTATCGCATTACTGGCATTGTTGCATCAGTTCCCCGGCTATACCCCCGGTGGTGACCACTCTCCGCGTGTATCCCACCCCCGTCGGGCAACGCTTTCGCCCGTTCGCTCGTCCGTTCCCCTTTCCCGCTCCGCTCGAACACCATTCCACGAGGATTAAATATTGACTGCGATTCTGATTTATAGTAATTGCCGGAGGGAACAGGGACAGCGAGAAAGAGAGAGAGAGAGAAAGCGTGAGAGAGAGAGAGGTAGAGAGAGGGAGAGAGAAAGAGGGATGGAACGATCGAACCGACGCGCGAGCGGGAAAAGGGGTGGGTGGGTTGGTGGGTAAAAGAGGGCGAACGGACGGGTGTGAGGGACACTGGACTGGTTTTCGGTGGTGGGCGACGAGGGCTGAAGGGGGGCGTCGGAGGTGGAGGAAAGCCATTCCCGTGCCGCTTTCCCTCGCTGACAGATGCATTTGCCAAAGCGTTGCGGACGTTTCTGGCTCGTTCTACGTCGTCACGCGGCTTGTCGTTATTATAGCGCATTTTTATTTAGCGACTGTTACCCGTCCGCCGCCGCGCGAAATTCCTCTGCGATGCTATCGGTCGGAATGATCGAGGAATTTATCTCCGGGCACCTTCGTCCGTGAATAACAGTAAATCAGGCGTCGTACGGTTTTTTTTTCCGGGGGCGCAATCGAGCTTCCTGTTTCGCTGCAACTTTTTACGCCGGACCGACTTTCGTTGTTCTCCGATTTGTCGATCCGCGATTCGGAAATTGTAAATTAATTCTGTAGCTAAATGGGTCGTCAGTTATTATCTTTAATTTCAACCCTTCAACTAGTATCGGAGCCCAAAGGCGCTTAGAAAACTGGCGCTTGTGATACTAAGCACCTAAATTGCAATGTAACAGTGTAGAATACAAAGAAATTAATAATATTCTTGCAATCTTTTGATTATCTGGATATAATTTTTAAAATAGTGCACATCTAACGCAAAGTATTATATGACTGGTGCGTCTCAAAGTGTGCGCGCAGTCAAAGGGTCGAAACGTTACTAGCAGGTATAATATAAACTGTTATTAATACCATTAACAAAGCATTCGCTTACTAAACGAGTCAATGAATTGTACACGAAACGAATAGTAACATCGATTCGCAATCTCACACCGCCGAAAAATGTCCAGCACCCAAACGAACGCTCGTCCCAGAACAGTTTCGTTCAGATTTTCGAGCGATTATTTTTCTGCATATCCGCTCGCGTGCGACTGCAGCGATTAATTATCTGTTAATTGCTACTAATTAAGGGAAATAATGAGATACCGGTATGGTGGAGGCTGGAAGTCGAGTGACCCGACGGGTGGCGTAAAAGGGTAAGCAAACCCAGGTGGAGAAGTATGGGGGGGGGGGGGGGGTGGAGGCAGGAGGAGAAACGGAAACTGGTCACCGGCTACCAGTTGAGGAGGGTGATTTAGTGAGGGAACAGCAGGCGGCGCCCGATTATTTTTGGTTTTAGCCGTGGTGGCCATTATTTTTGGTCTGGCCGCCCGCCGCAACTTGGACTCTGCTCGGCCAGAAATTTAGTGTGACCGAGTTGAAAATCGCGCAAAAAGCACGGCTGCACGGGGCGAAAACTGCGACGTGGACGTGTGACGGACGAACCGTGGATTCACGCGTGACACCGTTCAAAGACGCACTCGACGCGGCACGATTGGCACCCTGCGATTCGTCGAATGGCGTCGGCGCATTTGCTGCCACGTTAGGGATGAAACGCGTGCTATTAAGAACGGTGAATCGTCGCGAACAGGGTTTGAATTATAAGTTGTCTTTGGAAATTCAGTACTTTGGAAATTTGTGCAATTTTATGTTACATTTTTATATTACATATGAAATTAGGAAGGCACTCGGATGTGATTTAGTTTCGAGATTTCAATGTTCGGCTCTATACAGTGGTCAAGAGATATAAATATCGCAATAATTCTCTCTCTCAACGTCCATTCGTGTTTCCCGACCGAACAAGATCCATCATAATTACCATTCTCGCCTAAAGCGTATCTCTTCCGCTTTTTCAGGGTGCGCACCCCGTCAGAAGAAAGGAGATACCCCGAGTAGGGGCGAGCAGGATTACGTTTCGAAGCTGATAACTTATGAAGCTGAATGACAGACGGATATCAGTGCTGTAGAGTAGAAGAGGAGACTTACCGGCAGTTTGAGAAAAATGAAATAAATGATGGAGGTGCTGCCCCTCTGCCTGCTACCCGTTCGGCCCGTCAGACGTTTTTATTAATTCCTCTCAGATACAATTAGTTGGTCTATTCGTCAGACGCGTTTCATTAAGTTCCCCGTCCCACCTTCCTTTTACCAACTCTTTACCCCTTTTCTCGCCTGTCGTCCGCCTTATCCTCCCTTCAGCGGGGCGGAAACGGAACGGGCAACTGCTGCGAAAGAAATTCGCCCCGTTTTCGTAACTTCTGGAGACGATACGAACATGCACCGCGCTCAACGATTAATTTCGTAATGGTTCGAGCCGTCGAAAACGATATTTCTGGTATTATATTATGCAGTTTTGTTTCAGAGACGCGTGAGACGCATGTGCAGAAAATTTTGCGTTGACTCTAAAATTTAATTCTAAAACTCTAACTCTAAACTTTAATTAAGGTTCTGATTAACTTATATCTATTGTTGGAGTATTTTATCATTGCCTTCGAATATATCTTCCATCTATCTCGTATTCTTCTCTTACGCATCGTACATGCTATTATTATTAAACATTTATCACTGTCAAGCCATATTCATTCATAGACTTCTACAAATACACTCTCACCGTTATCGTATAATTAATTGCTTCCAAGATAGTTAAAATTAGACATAACATTTATGGTACTCCATTTGTTAGTAATATTTCAAAACCTCTACCGTACATTCAAAATGTTATTTTTGAAGTTTTACAGTACCCTGTACGAAGTACATAAATTACGACGTAACGTGCAAACAATTACACTTTTCATATGGATCATTAATATCAATTTAACATTGTCGCACGTTTACTACTTTTCCATACGAACAAACATTCAGTACCAACGTGGAACTGGAAAAGTCGTTACTTCTTTTCGTCTCGTTAAGGCACGACGCGGCTATATGAATGGAAATCTATTACGGAAATAATGGACGATTTTCACGATGGGGAACGGTTACGTTTTCGCGAACTTCGGAGATTGCCAGGCATTGGCAAGTGACCGTTTAGCTCGCGGCGCCGGGAATTACATGCACCTCGATTCGTTCGATTTAAATTATCAGGTGCTTCGCGGCTCGGCGAGCAAATTCTATACTACCCGCGCCGGGGGAGTGAGAAGGAAAATATTGAGGCATGGACTAATCGAGGGAAAGAGTAAAAACACGTCTAGTGGAGAGGAGGATAGAGCTAAAACACGGCGAAGGACGGTGCGAGGAGGAGAGCGAAGGGAAAAAAGAGACGAGAAATCGAAGAACAGGGGGAGAGGGAATTTGCGTTGGCTGAAGGGAAAAATTGAGAGCAAAGTAAAGCGAAATAAGAGAAATTCGAAGCTGTCGGCTTTAGAATTTCGATGATTGGAAAATTCAGTGTTTTCCGCTGATCATGGTATCCTGGAGCGTTAACACGTCCTTCTTCTAAATTTGAAAATTTCTATTTCAATCGTTTCAGTGTTTACTATTTTCGCCAATTTTAAAATATTTGAAATTAAATTCGAGCAACAACTGATTACAGAAACTATTGGATAATCATTAAAAAGTTACGTTAAAAAAAACACGATCGTATAGATCGTCTAATCGTGAGCGCAAAATCTACTTCCCTTAAAAAAGAAATAAGCATACGGCCAGATATTTGTCTAGCTCCCACTTATAGTCGAATCGAGTAAAACAATTTCGCAAGTGTATGAATCGTTTTTCCGTTTTCTGAATTCACTTTTGAAAGCGTTCAGTGCCCTCGCCAGAGCGGCCCTCGCGTAGAATCGCGTTGCAGTGGCCAAGTAGTCGACGAGCGTACAGGTCAGACGCGTCGCGCTCCTGAGGAGTGGTAATCCAGCCGTTTGTTCAGCCGTGGACAAAGAGCGGTGCGCAGCGAGCAGTGGAGAACGGAACAAACGGAGAATCGGAGGACGAACGAAACACAGAGACAGTTAGCGAATGAAAGAAAAAAAAGGGGGGAAAAAGCGGGATGCTCGATGGATAAAAAACGAGGAGAGAGAGGATAAAGAACGAGTGCGTCGGGTGAAGTTGGAAACGGAACAGAACCGTGCATCAACACGGTGGAGGAAGAGCAGATGGCCGGCGCGCGTTGTGGAAATGTCTCTAGCGGAAATTAAATAAAAGAGAATCGAATGAACTGTAACCAAAATTGTATTCGCCTGATGGAAAACAAAGAGCTGACTACGGCTGGAGAATGGCCGATGGCGCGAGGAGCAGGATAAAAAGGGACGTGGACTGGCGAAAAGGACGAGAAGAGGAGACGCGTAGTCGCACGAAGGACAAGGTAAAGCGAGGTATCGGCAACGGAACGGAAGATAAAGATACGAAGCCCAGAAAATTGCAGCAAGAGCGAGGGAAAGAAAGTTAAACAGTCGCGGGAAAACGAGAGCAAAGAGAAGTACCGCATGAAAAAGAGTTAAAAGAATAGCGTAGAGGTAAACAAAAAATAAGACGAAGAGTTAGGCGAGACGGAGGGAAAAAAGTGGGCTGCAAAGTCACGCGAAAAGGTTTGCGGAATAGAAGGTAGGTCCGCGAGCAGTGGACCGGAAGTTCGAACGTAGGAAGGACAAAGTGCGATGTACGTCGCGGACGGAGAGGCGAAGGGAGAGGGTTTAAAGAGAGGGAGTTTGAGTCTCGTTTCACGGCCGGCGGGAGGGTGCGGGAAGAAAGTGGCGGGACGCCGGGGGAAATGGAGGAATTGCAGGAGAGGAAGTCGACTGTGGGCCGGGGTGGCGACCGGAGAAATACGTATCCAGTTAGTTTTACACTGTGGCTCCAATTGATTCGAAATCGATTGTCGTTCGAACGATTCTCAATTGATCGATTACGGAGGGTGGCCCGCAAAGAGGGCTAGAGCTCTAGCCCCACGGCACCCTTCGCGCCGTCGAGCCGCGCGCCCGCCGTAGAGAAAGAGACGGAGCGAGAGCGAGAGAGAAAGTTCCGCCTCGAGGAGGACTTACTCTAAGCCAACGCCAATTGCATCCCGTTTTTTACGCTCGCTTGTTTCGACATGCCTTTACGGTCGCCCAATTGTACGGCCCTTCGCCCTTCCAGCCCCGCGATGTTACCTTAATTTTTTCGCCGTCTTGCTCGAATTTCTCCTACCCGATTTTACGCTACCCCTGCCCGTACCTTTCCCCAATTTACGCTGCCGCCCCCGGCTTGTTTGCTCGACGCATTGCGATCACGGTGCATCGATCGGTTATCCTGTACCCTTCGCGATTTTATCGACGTGGTTACGGATTGCTCGATCAAAGGACGCTCGAACAGTGTCGATTGCGAATGCGGGAAAAACGTTTATTTCTTCATCCAGTCTATATTACATTTGCTTATGGTACGATATGAACGTATACTTATTTCCTACAGCGGTAGAAAATATCTTAAGTCGAGTTGAATGAAATTTAATTGCCTTAAATAGCGTTACATTTCCGTTTCACAGTTAATACCTCTGGTTATCAATCAAACGCTCAAACTCATTTCTTTAATGCACCTAGAACGCGCGACGTTTCTCGTATCATTTCCTCCTAACCGGAACATTAATTTTTTTACTCGCGACAGTAACATCGTGCTACATTTTCACATTCACTTACTCCTTCATTCTCTCGCGAAACGTATTACATTTCAGAATTAAATTGCTACGAATGCCTCGTCTGTTCTTCCTCCCGAGAGAAGCGTTGCTAAAATTTTTGCGACATCGCGATGTTAATAAATTGTAACGGCGTCGATACAATTTTTTCGCTCTCTCTCTCTCTCTCTCAATTATGCGCGTGCACTTGTACTTTCGCAAGAGAGGCTTTGAATAATTTTAATTACCATTCCGACGGAATTAAGTATCTCGAAAACATATTTAATCCCCTCTCGGTAGGTTTAGCTGGCAATAAGTCAAGTGAAATCTGAAACCAGAAAATCAATCACTTCCAGTTTACCCCGGTCAATCTACGCCAATCCGCTGTCAACCTTAATCAATTCAATCTTCCTTAGTTTCAACTGATGACAAATAACACTTTCATCGAGTTACAACTTCAATTCGAGCACTACATACCCAAACAGACAGCACATTCATACATTTATCCTTTTTGGACCACGTCTGAAAATTACCAGCATATAAAACGTTAAAATTAGAAAACTGTAATTTTTTTAACTTGTCGACTTCACAACGATTTGATTGTAATTAACACCAGGCGACGACTGGTTGGCTTGAATTTCAGTCGATGCGCTATTATCGGATGTTTATTACAGAGATCGCAACAGGAAGCACAGGTTGGAGCCGCAAGCCGTCCTCGTCATTAAACGCGCACGGCCTGCCCCGTTGCGATCCATGTTAATTAAATCAGTTGACGTGCACATCGGCAGTCGAACGGTGCACGCGGACCAAGCTTCGTGCCCATCGCTGCGTACCGCAAGTTCAAACCTGCCGAAACTTTGTCGCGTCTAGAGATCGACGATTAATTCGTCCTTTGTGACGGTCAAACTGAACCTCTGAACGCTTGAAAACATTTCGCTAACCGGTTATTAATTCGGAATTGTTTGCCAGTGGAATGTTTCCCTCGGATATTTCTGCTTCGACGAAAAAAGGCTGCGCGCGATGATGATTAAAGGCAAACGAGATTCAAAGCTATTTAAACGATTTTTTTAAATATTCGTATACGAATTGATATTCGATAATTGCAAATACTTGAACTGCTCCGATGAACGAGTACGATATCTCGTTGATCTCATTTCGGTAAGGATACTTTGACTACCTCCCTGCGAAATTCAAACACTTTTTTACAGGAAGATTTCATTTCGCGATATCCAAATACCGTAAGAGAAACTGGTCGAGTACGTGGGCATGGCAAATCCTTTCCTTCGGCGTGTAACGTATCGATAATCCTCCACGGTTCAATAATTCAATCGTCCCGAGGAGCGGCCGACACAAATCATTTCCCTTTCCCTTTCGATCCCCCCGATAACTCTGTCAATAATAATCACATTCACGCTCCTCCTCCATTCACCGCGAACAATCTCTCTGGCTGGGTTGAAATCGAGGCTCGTAAAACTGCTCCGCGACGAATCAATTAAGCAGGGGCCGAGGTAGGAGAGTAGGGGCTGCTTAAGGACACCCGTTGGTGGGCCTGGGCGTGGAACACAGTAGTTGAGCAAGGTTTTTCGTTACCATAGTACTACAACTATAGTAAGGAGTAAAATAGTGTAGCTCCTTCAAGATCCAGAACAATATTAATCGGATCTGTGTAGTCTTATTTCAGTTCCTCTATCCTCAAGCAGAGCAGCAGGACTTAAACAATTCGCATGCCTGAACTCTTTACTTTTATTCAAACAACGCATTTAATTAAAATTCGATATGGCGAACTGTAGTTATTGGGCTTAGGATTGGGATGTAGTCTGCAAATAAAATGTTGTTCAAGAGCTGGTCCATGGAATGTATAAGTTTAAGAATCCTCAAGAAGCAGAGTATTGACCAGTCCAGTAGATCGCGTCTTGGAAGCGCGATAGGACGAGGTGGCCTTGAGCAAAGTGAACCGGTGCCGTGCGCTATAGCCCCGCAGTCTTGCAAGACAACACGTAGAGAACAAAGGATAAAAGCGCGGAAAGGGCGCCGGTGGAGTTGGAAGGGGCTCGCTCCGGCCCGGAAATAATGAAAGGGTGTTTATCCAGAATTACGTCCAACCCCCGGTGGTACCCCCATAGTCCATCGTTCGTTCATTCAGACAAATTAGCCCGGCGGCGGCCCTTTGTAGTTTCGCGATTCAAAGCGCGTGTTACTCTTACCAGCGCGTATTCGTGTTGGCAGAGCTCTTCAACACTTCATTTAGACGGGACGCGCTGGTTCACCGAAAGAATATAAAAGGTCTCCCCGCCCTTTCTTTTTTTTCTCTTCTTTTTTCGACAGCCCTCGCTCATCGACGCGGCTCGTGGCTCTCCAGATTTTTGGATTCTTCCTTCTTTATTGTCGCTCCTCTTTTCGTTGACGACTCCACGACATTTCGAAGATCTGTGTCCTAAAAGTAATCGAGAGCTTGATAAGAAAGGAGGTGTGTATATATGTACAACGAAGGGAGGTACTTCCGTTTCGAACATCGTAGGCATGTTGATGATCGTGATGAGATATTTATCGAAGCGTTTGGTCCGATTTAATTAGCATTCGAAAACAGAATGCTTAATATCTATTGCGACGTGAGGTGGAATCGAATTCGACGCACAGTCGGGAACTGCGTTTACCGCTATTAATAATTACTTCTAATCAGTCAAACCAATCACTGTCAAACGGAATCAATAAACTACTTGATTTAATACATAGATAATTATATGATCAGAGTGTTAGCGAGTGTTATCGCGCGTACTACATAAGCATCGAGTTTACTAGGCAATAGTAAATAACTAAATGAATTAACAAACTCGTAAACTAATTTCCAAATGTAGGTAAATAATTGATACCTTTCTCTGCATTTGATTAGCAAAATATGTCATCCGTTTTAAATATTAAACAGGTCACAAAAGCCTCTAAGTTTCATAAAGTTCGACACATAGTGCGAAGTTATAAAAATTATAGTGAATGACTATTCAAAGGATATTGTTAAGGACCGTTGTTGGTCGTAAGCGATGGTCCCAAGCGCGAACGAACCTTCTCCGATCGTCCATCGCGGAAAGTAAAGGATGAACCGTATATTTTCACGTCTGAATTCGGTGTAAAGTGAACTGTAGGGCATTTAGCGGATAATATGAACGCGACAGCTGGAATAAAGTTACTTTATAGCGTCATTTAGTAACAGCTGGCAGCAGTGACAATAGTATTATTTCTGCGCATCTGAAATATGACGCGTATTTAAGGTAATCTCGATAAAGGGAAAAAAGGAACTCCCGACTGCGATGATGTTACTTAAGCACGACGAGTAACTGCTCCGTATAAATTTCTATTCGGGAATTTCACAAGCGTTGCCTTCCTGGCTGATATCTCGCGAAGTTGTTCAGTGATATTCCAGTAAACATCATAAAGCCGCGCATTCAATAAAGCGTTACACGTCGATCCATTAATCACGAGGATTAAAAGGAAATTAATTATATTTGATGCACCTCGAATGGATCGTGATGATAAACGATGGGCAAGAAAGAAGGAGTATAACTCGAAAAATGCGTGAGAACCGAAGAAAAATCAAAGTCAACGCGAAGACGCGATTTAGTTCCTAAAAAGCATTTAAAAGTGTATTATGTAGCTGATAGATATCGTTAAACGTAACGGTGAACGAGTAGAACTCAACAGAAATAAGATCCTCTTTTTGGCGAAACGAATACTTCTGACGGAGGAAGCGGAGAATTAAACATGACCGGAGGAAAGTTCTCTCCAGAACTGTGCAGTTTAAAATTACGACAGGATGAAGTTACAGGTACTCAGGGAAACGTTGAAAAAATTTTCGCTCGACTTTTGACGCAGCTCGACGAGCACCCTGCGCGCACACCTATTCTCAAGAGTGGATTTCTCCTCTAAATAATTCTTTAGAACGAAAACCCTCCTGTTATCGATTTCTGGTATTAATTCAACTTAAGAGCTACTTTGCCAAGAGCGAAAAAGGTTAGAGTATCCTTTTGGCGAGCCACTTCGTCCCCAATAATTTTCGTGGATAATAATAATTCGCGGTTTGACTCGAAAGAAGGTAAAAATCGCTCGCTTCTCGCAACTGCATCTATAGACGCGGATCCTTGAAATTTAGAGCCCTGACATTATCAAAGTTTAAAGAACCTGGAAACCTAAAGAGCTTAAGAAAAGTTAAAAGAATGGCAACTTGGACGAACTTAATTCCAACACAAAAAATTAACATCTTCGATAAAAATGAACTTCATCAGTGGCATATTAAACATATATTCTTCGGAAATGCGAAAAAATTTAAACAGTGATAATCCACTGCTGAGTATCTTAACTCTCGCCACGTCGAGATTCGTTCGGGAAAATAGTCACGGCGGCCTCCGCGGATTCGTCAAGATTAACCTGCGAGGGCTGATTGGAATTCTGTTAGACGCGAATCGACAGCTCGTTTAAAACGAACACGAACCCATCCGGCTGAGACGAGGTGTCTCTCCTCGGCTCGTCTCCATCCACCGTTCGTTGCCACGGCGTGCTCACGACGAGACAGGTTAAATATTCAGTTCCGGCAGGTTAAAGATTCGAGGAGGGTGCGCGCCGATGTCGCCCGCCTCGCGTTACGTCACGTATAAAGGAACACGAAAATCCGTCCTCCGTGAATTACACCGACATCCTGCCCCATCCGTTATCCGAGCCACCCCCGCGTTTCCCGGTAATTAACTATCAATTCGTTGGATCGTTGCTCGGGAGGACCGGTTATATTTTCGACCTGCTTCCGGACGTCTTCCAGCCGCGTCCGCTTTGACCATTTGTTTTAGCGCAGAGTATAGCGCGGTCCTGCATCGTCCACTAACTTATTTCCCCGTGCATCGACAGATATTGGTTGGAATGTCCCTTAAAGCGAGGTGTATTATTTTCGTTCGTCGTACTCGATGCGTGGCGTCGATGAACGTTGCGCTCGTAGACGCGCGGTGTTTTTTAGTATTCCTTTTTTTATACCAAATTTAATATAAACATTATTGCGTTGCGTTCTATTATTCTCACGGAACAACGTCGCATTCCACCGTTCGTCGATGGCAAAATTGAATGTTCGCGAAAATGACGTGTAATCCTTTCATCTTCTAAAGCTTTCAATTCATACGTCGATTTGTCAGCGTGAAAATCAATTCCACCGCCTCTCTCATTTTTCAGGGGCGGGAGGGAGATAAAATAATTTTTTTCTGTTTTCCCTTTGCTAAAAGGAAAAAAGGAACGGGGGATTGTGTAAATATTCGTGGAAATAAAAATCGCATATTTATCTTGGCGAATGGAGAGACGGTTTTTATTATCGACGCGGCGTGATGACGAATTCCATTAAAATGTCGTACACATGTACGCCCCGCCAAAACAAACGATTATTGAATTAATCAGTTAAACGAGGATCATCGATGCCCGCGTTGTGATTCCCGATGATTCGCAGCGGAGCCACGTTTTTTTTTTTCATCGACGCCCGTCTTTATGCGTACACCAGCGACAATTGGCACGCCGGACAGGGCTCGAGCGTTTTAATTTTTAATCTCCATTTAAGGTAATTCCATTAACGGGCTGATTGTATTGGCGCGCTTAGGATTCGAACATTTTCGTTCTCGTGACCCATTACCGGATTCGCATTTAAAACGGCCGGCACGTCGGCACCGTTAAATAAAACAAACGCACACGCGACACGATCCGATTACATTCGGGGTCATAATGGTTTGCAAACCCGAAACGAGCGCGCACTCGTCTGCAATTTTTCATAATATATGCATAAAGATAATTTCAAATTTTATTTCCATTTTGAACCTATGCAAATACGATTTTCCATTAACGTCTCGTCAACTCGATTTAGTTTGTAAATACAATAAGCTAGTAATGATGCAAGAATCTGAAATAACAGTTGAGACAGACATTACGTACTTTATGTATAATTGAATAGAACACGAAATAAATAAATTTTGCAAGCCAGTGAACTGTGGATATTATAATTATTACTGTCGAGAATAAAATGGCCAGCGTTCGTGAAACGTTCGAAGTACCTACGTTCTTTGCAAAGACACGAACAAAGTGAAGATCCAGAAGACGGCAGCCCCCCTTGAACGCACCGAAAAATCTGGATGATTTGTGCGAGGCATCTGCATTTTAATTACTCTGAATAATTCCCCGCATAATCTTAATCCCGCGAACCCGGCGAAGTTGCAGCCAGTTCTTCGCCTGGTCCCCGATCCCCCTTTTCGCTCTCTATTCCGAATTCATGGCGGTCAATTTGACTAATCGTGATTACCGCGGAATTATTATGAGCCGGATGTTAGAATTCAGACGAATCCCGAATTTCCGCCCGAAGTTTCGTCGAGCGTCACCGTAATGAGATTGTAATCGCATTTATGATTTGCGGCTGTGCTCGCGCGCCGCCTTATGGGCGAATGTTCAAAATATCATGTCGTAAATATTAATGCGGGACCGGTCTATGAATATACAGGCCGGTTCACTTAACCGCGTTACCGAAAGTTTTCGGGAGTGTGGGTATTCATGCAGCGACGAAAATGTTTTTCGTAATCATTTTACGACATTGTAACTTTTACAGTAAACGCAGCGAGATGAATTCGCGCGTAAAATTGTATTTGTACGTGCAAGCGTACGCGTAAGTGTGTAAAAGCAATAGAGCGTGCGATGAGAGAGTCGAGTAAGTAGTAACGGATTGTCTTTGCTCAGACGCGCTGTCCGATCGATTCTGCAGAAACTGTGACTTTATATAATCGTTTGCATCGATAGCATTTTGGGTAATAGTTTAGAGCTTGTTTCAAGATTATTAGAATTAATTTTGGTTAATTAAAATTATTATGAGATACGTATAAAATGTTATTATAGTGTAAGAGAATTAAATAGATTTGCGTAAAGTAAAATGATCCTGAAATTCTAACACGTTTAGCAATCTAAGAAAAATTTGATTGTAAAGTTAGTTACTATACAATACAAATTTCGAATATCTGTACACGGTTAGAGGAACGAAACGAGAAATTCGAGCACTGTTTAAATCAACAATATAAATCTGCCTTCACCTTTTTCCTTACGGTTCAACTCTCACGGGCGGCATAACGTTTCTTTCTCCTCCGTTTTTTTCTTTTTTTCTTTTTGTTTATCAACCAGCTGCATTTATCATAGTCGAGAGGATGGATGAGCCCTGAGGGCAGAACCCTAGGCGGCGTCACGTTATTTTTACCCTTGGCTGAATATTTGTCTCTATCCAACGAAGAAAGGGTTGGTAAGCGTATCGCGCGGTAGAAGGGTGTCAGAGCCGCTTATTAAAAAAATCCCCTTTGGTCTTGAACACAGCCCGGGCTTTTGTCCCGTTCGCCTTCTTTCCGTGACAATGCGCAATCATTAAGGCTCTGCCGCGGAAACACCGTTAAGAAAACGATCAAATTGCAAACCCATAAAACTGCAAGGCGCCCAGGCCACGCGGTCGGACGTGCTCGAATCGCTGATGAGGCGATAGAAATAATTCTAACGCCCGGCCGGATGTGTATTACCAGTTACACTAATGTGTTTTTACATCCACGCGGGAATAGCGGCCCGCCGGGAAACGGAATTTATGCTAATCGCAGTGATTTTAAGTTGCGATTTCTATAACTTCCGCGATCCATATGCACGAATTATCATTAAGCCCCGTTTAATAGTTACTGTAATGTATACGATCGTTAAACAGCGGCTGCGGATTTCGGTTTAATTTTCCGTTGCCGGCCTGCTAAATACTGAAACGCGAATTTACAATTAGTTGTTAATGCCCGCTTTGTTCCATAAGAAACGTCCACCACCGTCCGCGACACGCAGATACGGGAAATTGAAACAATGATTAATTTATTGGAATGCCGAAAATCACGGGACACATTTTGCTATCGCAATTAGGCCAGAATTTAAGCCCCGTTCTGCGAATTAAGTGGACACGTTTAACGTATCGATTGAATATTTTTCGAAGGTATAATATATTGGAAATAATTAAGGACACTGAGTTGATATGTATTAGAAATTTTTAAAATTGCAATTAGATATATCAGTAATATTTAAAACAAACAGTACGCTCGTAATTAATTTCACCAGCTTATTATTTTTCTTCAACCTCCTAGGCCTTTATAAATTCCAACTGCACCCAGTAATCCAACGTGCGCTTAATTCTCTCGGGGGAAACTTAAGCCGAAAGATAAACTTAAATAAAGATGTCAGCCTCAAAATTCTTCTTACCAAATGAAACTACTTATCACCTACTCCGCAGAAAAGGGAACTTGGCCCGTAACTTCGCAGACACGGGAAACGTACAACCTTCCACCACGCGCGAGGAATCTCGAACGCCGGTATGCGACTCATTTGCACTGCTATAACACGAGACACAGCTTTACGAAGAACGATCTCTTTTCCCGA
The DNA here is from genome assembly GCF_050948175.1 of Xylocopa sonorina. NCBI lineage: Eukaryota > Metazoa > Arthropoda > Insecta > Hymenoptera > Apidae > Xylocopa > Xylocopa sonorina. The sequence goes on along the minus strand of NC_135197.1, from coordinate 3,979,076 downwards.
TCCGACATCATTTGCGAACCCCCTTGGAATCCCCTAAAACTTTAACCTACCCCTTGCCAGTTTCACAATTCTGACGTTTACTGCCACGAAACGTTCACCGCGAATGGTCTCCTCTTTTAAATCGAAGCCAAACCCCGGACAGAGAATTACTCGGACTAACCCTCGTTCGATCGTGCACGAGGATCGGGGGCAAAAGCGAGGGGTCGAGCAGCAACCCATAAGAACAGCCGCACGGTGGCCAACTGGCTCTCTCGATGCACGGCCAAGTCCAAGAAAGCCATTACTCGAAAGACGACGGGGCTTGCTTAGCCTCGGCTGGTGCTCGCCTCGGTGACCTCGATGGCTTCTCCTCTCGAAGCTTAATCCCGGGAGACCCGGCTGGGCCGTAGCACCGAAAGAAGGGTATGGGGAGACAGGTATAATAGTTGACGGTAGGTGTGTCCCGCGAAGTGGGACCTACCTATTAAGGAACGCGGCGGCGGTGGCGGCGGTGCGGGCGAGGACGCTGTTCGGTCTAAAACTTGTACCCACCTAGACGGCGGAACTTTGTGTGAAATGCGCCTGGAGCACATCCTGCCGCGTCTCCTTCATCCTGTCTTCCATATTAACGCCCGTACCACCCACCGCTGTGTCTTCTATACAGATTCCCTTTCTTCCCACCCCGCGGTGGCACCCGACGAGCTGCCTGTGCACGCGGCGAGAGCTCGCTGCTCGCTAAGAGTCTTGCTCGCGTTTACCTTGCTTCTCGTCGGGACGAGACGCTCGATTTATCGGGTATTTCTAACCAGCTACGTCTGTTAAGTATACGGTGTAGATGGAACGGTTGAAATTTTAGCTGGTTTCTATTTGTTCTTTTTTAAAATTTGTTTGACTTTTGTTTTGGTCTTTCTTTAGAAGTGTTTCTTTGGAAGTGAGTCTGGTATTAAAAGAGGTAAGGTAGATTTGGTGAAGATCTGACGAGGAAAGAGAGGCCTCGTATCGCTGCTTCTGGCAGATGTTCCTTTCCCTGTGAGGCTAACGAGAACAGCGGATACAACGACGCGGAAAACGGCACTTGACGTCGCAACGTCACTCGTGCTCGCCTCGTACGTACCGTGGCAAAGCACCATGACCACGGTTAATTGGATTAAGAAACTGGGAATTCCGAGTGTATTTGGTATGCCGACCGCGGAGGACAGTCGGTTGGACGGCAGCCTAATTTCCGTAGACCGAATACTCGGCGATAGCGGCGGCCGTATCCGGTTGGGCGAGTGATGTTTGCCGAAATCAAGCAATCAGCCCTAGCTCACGCTGGCCCGTGCAAGAGATTATTTCTGGCAAGCGTCCGCAAAAATTAAACTGTCCACTCTTTCTCCACGACAGCTGGTATCCCGTTTCCTCCTCTCTGTCGCGCGTCCCGCACCTGATCCACTCGGTCACTCTATCCCTCTCTCTGCTCAATTGGAGGTAGAGACCAAAGGAGAGTCCACGAGCCACTTTGCTCGACCGAGTTACCCAACAGTTTGTGTCGCTGATGGAATAATGGTCCATTTGGGATGCACGTGCTGTTTCAGTATCCGCCTAAACCCGTCGCGCCGCAGTTCTACCCGCGCGTATTTACATGTTTCGAACAATTAATATTTATGCCCGCCGCATTGCTTCCTCTGCCTCTACGGTGCTCTTTCAACGTCCGCCTCTTCTGACCTACGCGACGGACTTTCACACCGCGGTGAATTCGTTTCGGTTTCACCAGGGTGTTCAAACTTTTGCCAATTTTAAAGCGTTTCGCTAATTCTTTTTGCACCAAATTTGTTCAATAAAAGTATCGGTTAATTTGAACATTATCTGCATTTTGGGGGAACGCTTGCTAGAAAGTTTTGCTAATCTTTTGAAATACTAAAATTGAGAAATAACAGAGCAGTTTCGATTATATCGCAGAGGATCTGGCTGTAACTTTAGATGTCACTAGAATGCAGATGTAGAGAATAGAAAAATACGCTTTGTAGCTCAAAGTAGAGCAACATAGGGTAAAGCACGCTTTACGACGCCGTGTAGCATGTAACACGGTTCCACCGAAACTAAATGCTTCGGGAGAACGAAGTTACCTAGTGTCACGTCATTATGTCATTACACTGTGCTCTGTACACGAATGCTTGTACGAAAATGAACAACGAGTACGCGTTTACCGATTCATCAAGAACAACGAAGAAATACAAGACTGATAGATTAACAGAAATTCGTCAACTCTATCACGGGACAAATCGAACAAGTTGTGTAATGATTAGTATAAAAAAAATCTCCTGTACTTTATAATAATTTTGATGTACAATTAAAATGCGAATAGTAGGGGATGTTTACGAAACTCTCGCGTTGAATGCATGCAACTTCAAGGCGAGGAAAAAGTTCTCAATCTAAAGAGCTCTTCGAGACGAGGGTCGAAGGGTAACTGGCGAATGCTTTGACGCGACTCGCAACATTTCAATGCAAATAAAGGGATCACTCGAGAGCGAAACAACTTGAAAAACGTACATATTCCAACGAGCAGTTTAATTTTCAACGAATTTGGAGAAAAGTGAGAACTAGTCACGAACCACGTGAAACAAGCGCGTCACAGAATTCTCATCCACCTAAATGGCGACTACAAGTAAAACACAGCGTCGCGAGCTTACGCAAGGGAGGCTCGAGCTTGGTTGAATGGGCAACGCTATAAAACAAGGGGCTGGTACCCGCGAGAGGGGGCGAAATTTTCATATTGAAAAAGAGCAGCGTAAGATAGAATCCAGGAGCGTGGCGCGAGCACGGCGGGGCGGCGTTCTTATACGATCCGGTGGCCGTAAATACTTCAGCCCTGACGCGAGCAATATTAGAGGTGCAAAAGCTATACGTACCGGCATCATCCGTCCACTCGACGAGCGCACGCGCCCCTGCAACAACCCGGCTGGATCCACGCCGTCGAGATTTATGTCGCTTACCTCCGCGGGCGTACGGCGCGGAAGGGCGCGAACGTTCGCCGGTGAAAATCATTTACCCGAGCATCGATTTCCTCCGGCGGCGTCCTACGGCGCGCACCTGCCATACGGACTTTAACGATTCATTTGCAACACTCGCCACGGTCATCTCGACGCCGTTCCACCGACGAGGACGGGTCGAACGAAACGGCCGAGACGAGAGCGGGATTCGCGGAACTCCGTAGGTGGCCGTCGTTCCCCTCGAATACGACCGTGCCCGGTTATTAGAGGAACGGGCAACGGGTTTTTACTTCTTCCCGTCCCTTGATTCCTCCTGCTCGACTTCCGTGACCCAAGCGCCATGCAGAAACGGACTCTACGGAGATTTACGGACGGGACTACGGAGACAAGCTGCAGAGATTACTCCGTTCTCTTCCTTCCTTTTTTCTCCCCCCTACTTTCCTCTCGTTTCCTTTTTTCTTCTCCTTTCTTTCTTTTTTTTCTTTTTTTTTTTATTCAGACGGCCACTTTCCACCGTGAATTATCGTCCTTCCAGGCGCGTACCGATTGCGTTTTAAATTCCTCGACAAGGCACACCGGGGCGATCGGAAAGTTCGAGCTACGGAATGACTCGCCCGTTCCCGCGCCGCGTTTCTTCGGGACTTCGTTTTTATGGGACGCGGTCTTTGCGCTGGTTTTACCGCCACTGATTGGAAGTCGTATCGATGCTGTTTAACTGCTCCGGGCTGTGCAAATAAAGACCAGAAACGTTCGTCGATATTTAGACCTCCCGTTTCCGTTTTTCTCTTCCTTTTTTTTAATATGACTGCTGCAGGTGGCGTTATTCGATAGTTTCGATTCGTTGAGGCTTTTAGTTGTTGTCTTAAATCTATTGTTGCATCGAGTGATACATTATCCTGCATTAAATCGACCACAGATATTCACGTCTGAGGGTCTCTATCGTCGCGATTACTAAAAAAGAAATTAAAAAATTATCGTAACGCGTGTAATCACCGCTGCGACACACTCTCGACGAATGTCGGCGCGTTTCGTCGCGCAAAACCGACGCGACGCAGCGTCTCTCCCTCGCGAACATGTTCCACCGTCTGCACCCTTGGCCGTTCGCTTCATTAATTCGCGCTAACGATTTAGTTCGCCTCCTCGGTTAGACGCGAAGAGGCTCGCTGCCCGCTGCCATTAATTATTCATTCGTTAACGGCGTATCCTTCAGCCGGCGGAAATAAATTATGAACAAATAGCGGTACATTTCCACCGTGGCCCTCCGTCTGCGTGACGTCGATAAAGCCTCTTTATCCCGCCGCGCGGGTCCTGTTTTTCCCTGGCTTACGCGCCGCCACTCGACCGTGCGCACCGGTTACCACGGTTAAAACGACAAATCGTATTTACCTTCTACACGGCAAACATCACCGCAGCGGTAAATATCCATTAATTGAAACGCGCTGCGCAAACAGCACGCAAATTGATTCTACAATGGCGAACAATATATTAATATCGACTGGGCTGGGTTGGGGAAGGAAGCTCCGGGCGAACGGTTGTCCTTGTATCGTTCGATTCGTACATTTCAATAGCCAGGAAAGAGTTCGCCCGTCCTTTGGAAGAGTTTTTATAAATAATATACGAAGTCGACGATGGACAGAAGAATCGTTCGTCAGTGTGCGTTAATTGTACTGTACGAAGCTGCAGCGGAGAATCTGTAGCATTTTCTTTGAGTTCTTTTCTGTAGATTCAATTAGTTCGGCGAAGAAAGCGGGTTGGATGTAGTTTCGGAGACAAAATATTTTATTCGATAGAGAATTTAATTGTTGGTTTCTCCGACAACTGTTTTTCTACGTTGTACACGCGGAGGTGCAACGCTGGTGTATTCTTAAATAGAAAAACTTTGTTCGTCGTTTCGCTGTAAAAGCAGACTTTTCTACGGTTTTTGTGAGAAAATTAGTGAATTTTACGTTCTAATCTGCTGAACTGTAGAAGCGAATTGGTACGTTCAAGTCATAGTTTAATTTTCTACGAACAAATTTGATAATGTTCTACGCAGCACTCGAAGATGTTTCGAACAGCGACAATATGAGATTGAAATTGTTCGTTTTATCGAGTACAATTAACTGGTAGCTGGTTTGCAGATACACGATTAATCAGAAAACGAATTGTTACGCAACATTAATTGATATAACGCTATAGATGAGTAACGATACGTCGATAGGCAATTTTGGTCTGACTTTATAGTCCGGAGTAATTTAGAATTCCGCAGTAATATTTTAAATGGTATCTATGACTATGCTTGACGGTACGCGGTTAGTCCACATGGGACATCCCAATACAGGAAGAATAATCAGTTTGTGCTGCGCCATTCGAGCCCGAAGTTATATATTATTGCCAAGATAACGTAGCAATGGAGTGTTTATTTAACCCGTATCGCAATTTAGATCCTGATCAGCCGATAAATCTTATATTGCATATCAATATACGGGGATATCGATATCACTTTCGCGGCTCGACCTACTTTTTTACTATCTCGCAACCGATTTGAGCGCGAAATCCGCAGCGTTCGACCCTGACTCCCCATTGGTATTAACATTGATTTGTTATTTCCACGTCTAACGCAAACATTAACAAACTAAAGCTCTAAATTATTCCAAATAGAAATTATCAATCCGAATTTTCATTCTTTACGCTACGATTCTATCTTGCGAACGATTAAATGCAACTCAGCCACCGCCATTGCGTCGCAGTAATCCTAAAACAGTTCCTTTCGGTCAGCTATCCGAATCCTAAGCTACTCGACCCGTTACACGTGTGTACCGTTAACGAGTGAATTCACGATCCGTGTAACGGCTAGCTATGAATTACAATATCTGGGCGTCGATCAAACGATCGCCGTGGAATCGGTGCCGGTACGGTGCGGTTCGTTTCACGAGTCATTTGTTCGAGGACGAGCGCTTTGTACACCGCAGGATTCGCATAATGCGCGTGGCAGGATGTCGTTTAGGCGAATGGCTCTATTTACCCATCTGCCGTGACAGTGGCAGGGGCCATCATCGTCTCGGTGAAAAACAGAGGAAGCGCGCTCGCCTGCGGAGAACCGAAGGGAAAGCGTCATCGTCGAGGAAAAGAGAGAGAGAGAGAGAGGAGAAACGGAAAGAAGCGGGGAAAATGGAAGAAGAAACGGAATGGATCAACGAGAGATAGGTAGGGTTGGAGGAGAAAAAAATAGACACCCACGAAGAGGTAGTTAACTTGATTAATCGCATATTTATATATCAGCCCACTTAACCGAGCCGGTAGCTTTCTTCTTAAGCCCCGTACCCGCTTCCTCTTAGAGGCCAACCCTTGCGCGCTACTCCGACGTAGAGCTCCGCCTTGTCTTAACGTTGAAATAATGCAGGCGAAATAAGGTCGGCTAAAATGTTTAGAGAACTAAGCGCGGCACCGAGCCTTAAATCACCGTCCGACGACGTCGACTGTCTCCCCTGCTCTTCTTTTTCCCTCCGACCCTATCCTCCTCTCCTCTTCCGTTCTTCTGTCGTTTTTTTCCTCTTCTCCTCCGCAGTTCTTCCCGCATTTTTTCCCTCGCTTTTCTCGTCTCTCACTTTTCGCCTCGTTCCACCATTTTTCCCTTTCGAGCTGCTCGCACTCTCCCCTCCTTTTATTTCCTCGCCCGCCCCGTTTCGCTTCTTTCTCTCTTCACTTTGCATCCCCGCCGCACTTGCCCCCCTTTTTATCTCTCTCCGAGCCTCTTTCAACTCGGACATCCGCCTCATACCACTTTCTGGCTTCTTCCGTGACGAAAGCTCTGAAGTTTTAAAAAGCACGCCGAGCGTGGACCGCCCTGTGGCTGGTTCGTGAGGTATTAGCGGCTGGATACGAAAATTAATTAAGGTCCTTTAGGGGTGGTTCCGCGACGCGGCCATCGCCGACACGGAGCTTCTCGTCTTCCTTGATCGTCTGCCAACGCGTTCGCTGATCGTCGTCTTCGAATTTTAACGGGGTAAAGCTGATAAGCGATCGTCGTTGATTTGGGAAATTATCTTTTCATTCGCAGAGGAACAATTTTATTGTTGCGATTCTAGCAGGTTTTAGTAGGTTTCGTAGACGTTCCGTCATCCGTTTCAACTGACGAATAGTTATTACTGCGACGGGTTGGTCAAAAGCGGGGAGCTGTATGTTAGTGAGAGTGAATTTTGAACGGAATTAGCTTTTATTATAATCCACCCTCGGTGTCATCAATTTTGAATGCATGAAATTGAAACAACAAAGCAGGCACAATATACAAAACTCATGAATCGATATAGGAGCGTCTGTGATTACGGTACGCAATTTTGTTGGCAGGTGAAGTTGGGTAAGAAATATTCAAATAGGCTGTTTAATATTCAACGATAATTTACAAGTAAATTGTAGATTTATTTTACAGTCTTTCATAAGCATTTTTTTTTACACATATATCAATGCATTTAAATTAGTCATTTTTAGTTTGGACCGCTGCCACGGTCATGCATGAATCGGCTAACAAAGGGCAAGGGTGGAGTGCATAATAATTAGAAATTAAATAAATAATTTCTTTGATTGCTACTCATCTAGTACTGAATACATCGCACTGGAAACAAACCAATTTCTACGTATTCCTTGAAACGTCACCGAAGGAAAGTAACAATTGTGATGCACACGCGTGTCGTCCTTCTGACAAACTGTTGCGGTTCGTTGGACAAATTAGTGCGGTTTCGCTGCTAAACCACCTACGGTGCAAGCATGCGCGTAAATTATATCGCAGCGGATGCGACGCGTCACGCACAGGTATCACTGTTATTAATCTATCGAATGTGGAAATTGAAAGTGTTACTGCCAGAAAGTCAAATGATCGCAAATCTAAAGAAATTTCGAAAACATCTGTTTCAGTTAAACACGCTTCAACTAATCTCAGAATTCTGCAAATTACACGATTACAGTAATAACATTTATCAATCCACGCTCTATCTTTTTTAAAAATGTTTTAAACCCTTTCACAGATCACGTGTCAGTATTATTCTATGCCAACACTGTAGCGAAAGTATTTAAAATGAATGCAAAAGAATCACCTGCCACGAAACATTAGAGTAACCTTTCCTCGCCATCTGAGCGACGTACAAGTCGGCGCAACAAAACCGCAACAAAACCGGTCGCAAGCAAGAAAAGTGAGGAGCAGGGTCAGCGGAAGGGGCACGGCGAAAGGGTGAGGAGTTGCGCGACGACAAGGTCGAAGGATACCGCGTGGAATCCTAAACGATTCGTTTGCCATCCGATTCTCCAACCCCGGCCCTTCGTCTGTTCTAGAATCCACGCTAAGCGACGCGTGCCGTGCCGCAATCCGGTCTACCTTCGTCCCCGCGCCTCGCCTCGTGGAATCCCTTTCCCTCGGATATCCCCCAGAGCTCCAAGAAGCACGATGATTCCGTTCGTCTTGAAACGGTCTTCCTAATCTTCTCTGGAATCTCCTTTTCCAGCGCAGTTCCCGCCTTCGCCTCGACACAGAACGGCGAGCCCTGAAAAGGCGGCGCTGCTCCAACCTTCGCCCACCCTCTTCGTTTGTCCGTCACCTCCGTCGTTCGCGGTTTCGTCCCGACGTGTATCGTCCGATTTTGAGGCGCGTCGATAATGTAATCTGTTCGAAAGAGACCCGATGTCCGTTCGACTGGCGAGACCCTCGAAGCGGTGACACTGGCTGGGGCATTGTCGAGGGGATGAAACGCGTGTTTGATCCTCGAAATGCTTCTACGTGTGAGGAATGTGTGGATTTCTGGGCGAATGAATGCCCATTTCGCGAGCTTAGAATGAGCGGGTACTTTTTTTCCGTGATTTACGATTCGTAATGTTGTGTAACGTTTAAAAAGAGTTTCTCAGGCTTTGGTAGTGCGGCTGAATAGTCGAGCATCTCTTTTGCAACGCCCTGTTCTCGAGAGTTACGAAACACAATGATTTCTTTGATGTAGAAATCTTGCCTCGCAATATCGCGGCGGCTCTGCGTGCCTGAAGGTGTAAGAATCTCGTTTCATTCATCTTGGAAACGAGCTTCTTATTCGACAAAGAATTCTACACTGTTCGACGTACGAAGAAATAAAAAAAAAGACAGTATTTTATTTATGAATATTTTGATTCGTGCATTTTTAATTCAGTCGTAAGATGCGTAACAGTATAAAAAATTGATCTTCCAAGTGACACGATTGTTTGAAGTAGCTCGAAGGCAATAAATCGTTTATCAGAAGCTACTTCTCGTATTTTTTTCTCGCAAAGTTTCCGATGCGTATTCTTTCAAAATCGCGCGCTGTAATACACGGAAAACGCATTGTTTGCACGCCGACGTAATATCGACGTTCTATAAATTTTCCGCGAAACGGAACGGTTTTCGAACGGGCGAAAAGTTAGCACGAAGCAAAAGAGTGCCAGGCGGCGCTATGGATTATCGATATTCAGCCGTGGAATGGCCACAATTTCGAATTATTAATTACGCTTCTGTCTCCGTGCCCGGTTAATGGTAATGAATCCCCCGTTCGTGAATTTTGTATATAAATTATGAACGAGCTGGCAATATTCGACGTTGAACGCGGCCGTGTAGCACGTACACACGGGCGTAAAGACTCCGACAAATGCTGTTCAAACAAACGCGCGGTGGCGGCGGGCGCGAACCCCGCTGGGGGCCTGCCGTATAATTTTTGCCCACAAAGAGGATTTCGGTGCTTTGTTTAAAAAAGGACCGTCGAAATTGATTTACGCCGTTGTTTCGCCCGATTTACAATATCGGCGTCGGGGCGGACAAGCGTCCCGGCGATCAAAAATAAATCTATTCGGGGCGGGATCGATCGTGGCCGCCGGACGGTTAATTGGCAATTACATTGAAACAAATTATTCAAGTCGTAACATTTTCGTGGGTCCCCGATGGCTAATATCCGGGTAATGGAACGAGGTGTCTCCGTCTCAGCCGGCTGCGGGAAGGGACGGAGATGGAAGATAGGTCAAAGTAGGGGTGAACAGCCGAAGAAGGAGTGGTCGAGAAGTGTGAAGTTATTCCGACGAAGGGCAATTGATAAGAGGGAACGGAATGATTGAGATATAAATTCATGCCCCGACAAGCTGAGGAATTAATATTTCTAATTCATGGCTCGACCGTTGGGAATTAATTCGACGCAAACAGCCGACGAAAGCGAGCACCGTGGCGAATTAGGGGATGAATCAATTTTCAATTATTTTCCGCCACGTTTGCGTACGTCGGACAATTTCAATACTCTATTTCTACTGTAGACGTTCTACTACTTGTAGATTTTTTCAATACAAATTTAGAGATAGGTATTGTTATAAATATTTACGAATGAAACATTAAATATTGTACTTAATTTAGTGTTTCTTATTTTAAAAGTGCGATGAGAAATATAGATCCTAGCAAGTGGGAACGATGGCGTTCAGTGTACGCTATGTCTGACTACATACGACCCACTATCACTTGATCTACTGGGCGTCAGCGCTTCATTCAACTTACATTTTAATAAATGCAACTACATTCAACAGTTGTTTCCAACAGTTTGAAAACTACAAGCTGAGAACAAATGCTTGGCATACCATATTAAGCTCGTCTACACACGAACCTAATAAAAGGAATTAATTAAAATCTCCATCGTCAACATTTCATCTAGAAATACTTACGTATTACACTTTTTTTTAACCGATACTCATTTCACAGAATTACACCAGCTCGTGCAACCTTTCGAAGGCTCTCTACGGATGAAATCGGTCGGAATTCCAACGCGTAGAAACGGCGTACGACGAGAAGAGAACGAACGCACGTGGCACGAATCCACGGGACTCACGAATCGCGGGGCTCGCTCTTTCGAACGGGAAACGTCACGGAGGCGGCGAAACGAAGCGATTGCCGTGGGTCTACTTGACTTAATTTTCATTCAGAGCATTCCGCGACGGCAGGAATTTCGAGCCATTAAGCACTCGCTATCTTTCGCCCGGGTTCGCCGTGCGTAACGCGAAGGGCGAGCCTATAACCGCGGACTACGCGGTAGTTAGACTACACGCAGTCGAGCCCCGCGTTTTAAACGAGGCTTCCTCCACCGCTGGCTCAGGACGGTCTTCACCCCCTCCTGGTTCGTCCCGCACCCACCCTTGTGTCAGAATTATTCCGTATAATTATATTCGTTTCGGAACGACACCCTCGGGGCTCGAAATTGAAATTGAGCTTTCTTGCGATCGCGGGGAGGAGGACCTTACGACGAGAGACGAAGACGAGCAGACTTCCAGAGGGTGGTTAGAGGGTGCATTCGAGGGAGATGGAACGTGTAAGCGCGCGTGTGGCGGAGACAGAGAAAGAGAGACGGCGGTGTGCCTCGTGTCTACGAGTTGCAGGCTGGCTACGGTTTTCTGTAGCCGCGAGCCAAGCTTCCGTTCTTTGCCCTTGGTTCCTGTTTTTCCGCTTGCCCTGCCCCAAAATCCGCACGTCTTAATCTTCCCTGGAATTTCGCCGCGCTCCCTCCGACTATGCAAAGGACCACGATTGGGGACGGGCTCGTTCGTCACGGTATTCCCGCGCACCAGGAAGCGAGACGTCTACATTATCCCTGGCTCTGCCCGACCCTATCTGTCAATCGGTCGGTTATGCTTTTCTTTGGATCCCCCTCTGTTGATTAGGGTGACACCACCGTCGAGAATACTCATTTCACTATCCCGCGAGACGACTCGTGCTTTGATATTGGGACTTGCTGGCGGTGTCGAGTACTGTTGATTGAAATATTAGCAGGCTTAGTTGCGATTGTTCGTATTCTTCATATTCTTGTATTTGTCGATTCAACGGAGACTAAAGATGTACTTTAAAAATGGATGAGGAATCGTGAATATGTTGAAACAACGCGGTTTAACAAGCTGTAATGCTGCAGGATACCAAGCGCGATTACGTATCGATCAAACTCCTAATTATAATCGTTTATTAACATAATATATTGCGCGAGTATTGCCGCAACGATTTATTTATTATAATATATTAAAGTAGCATTACCGAAACAAATCGCGGTGTAATTATTCATGTCCGTTGATCTAACTGTAGCAGCGATTTATCGTGCAAGCTACTCGTGAATTTGCGGACTAATTACATATTTGTTGTACGTCTACTTGGACGAAGTGGCATTACTGCAGAACCGATATCGTAAAAGTTGTATTGTGAATGAAATCGAATGGAGAGACGTCGCGTATCGGCAAATTATTTTTATTCTGGAAATTTTGTCATTTAAATCGAAAGGGTAACGCATCGACGGCACTTGTCACGGTGCTCTCTTTTCATCTTCACACGAATCAATTTTCACGGGGCAGAATTCAGCGCAGGTTTTTCCATCCGACCGGCAATCGGCCCGTCCCAAATGCAGTTTCCCGCTGATCAGCAGAAATTACCATAGGTAATTTATGTCGGCGTATAAATAACATGTTTACCGTTATAATTTATGCCCGTTGCAACGCATCCTATCGACGCGCGCGGCGTACAAATTTGAGAGTGGTAAGTGATCGAAGCGCGTTCCGCGCCCGTAATCCAAAAAGCCCGTTAGCGTTTTCGATCACGGCGTTTTTGCTCCCCCCCAGCAGCCGTGGCCGATGTGAAATTTGTGTTAATCGAGGCACGCCTTTACGGTGATACGCGTCAACTTTACCCGCTGAAAATTACTGATAAATTACGTCAATTATTAATACGTTTATTCCCTACGAAATTTCAAGATAATAATGTTTCAAATTCCGTTTAAATTTATGCGCGTCAATTTTCAAGAAAGTGGAAAAACCACTTTATTTTTTACAACTTTTCTCTTGTCGTTAACGAATATGATAAGTGCGTTCTGTTCCAAATGTCGAACAAAAGAGGGAATTACTTCACCGGCACGAATACACGTAATCTTATTTCTAATATATCACGACGAGAATAGCATTTAATGCTTTCGTGACAACTATTTTTAGCGTTTGCTTAAATAGTACACGAGCATTATAATTTGACCATTTTGTGCCTCGAACGGCCATGTGGTTTTAAATCATGCAACCAGACGCGTAGGCGCGTAAAGTGCGCTGCTCTAAATTACCCTCGATTCGTGGAGAGGAAAAGGGTAAACGTTGTATCAAAAATTTATTTAACGAACTGCCATCAACTATTATTATCTCGCTAAAACCATGACTCCATTATTGAATCATATTTCTCCCGTTTTTTCGCTCGACCGTTATATTGAATAAATAAAAATATGATTCTTGTAACAAAAAAAAAATGAATGAAATATAAGTTGCAATCAGCTGAATGCTTCCTGTACACATTTTCCGACGAAACTGAAATAGTACAACAGAGTTGGAAAATGATGCAGAAGTTATACACCCATCTTATTCGTACTTCTTCATTACCGCACTACTAATCATTGACCTGTACTACTGGCACGAACCAAGGAGTTCCTAATATTCACACGAACCGTCTTAACAAATGCAAACAAATTTCACCCATTAACAGCTCGCTTTCACAAACTATCAAAATATACATTACACACGACGAACACAAAGCACGACACCGTTATCATGCATGAACGTCAATCCAGAACTTATCGTAACACTTCGTTCCAACTGTAATCACGCGAACTGCGTGGTTCAGAGAGTCAGCTAATACTCAGAGCGGAACGTTGCGCGTTTTACATCGAAAGCTTTTAAGGTCGTTAACGAGACGTCTCTGTTTCGCTCGCTGGTAACAGTTCCCGTCCCGCGTCTCGTCGAGAGTGTTACAGTCAGTTTCAATTTCTGCGTGACTCCACGAGCAGCCGATCGAGTCGACGTCGAGGGCGACGGTCGCGGATGGCGTGCAACGCGCTGCAAGAGCCGCTGGTCGCCGGTTCTGAAATTGCCAGCCTCGCAGCCTGCCGCGAAAATCGCGTCGACTCGCGTTTACGCGCAATCGATGCGCTCGCCTAGCCGCAGCCCGGCGTAACGACAACCGGACGTTGCACGCGCGTGTCCACGGACGAACTCGCGAGAGGAGCAAGACAGAGAACGTGGTACGCGAACGGAAGGAGCGAAGAGGAGAGAAAGAGTGAAAAAGGGCGCTAGGGGGTGAGAGGGAAAGACGGAATAGGGGGTGGAAGGACACGTGAACCGAGCCCTCTGTCACGTACGAGTATGAGTGGGATAGGTCCGTACGATATGCAGCCATTTGCATACATATAGGGTCATTATAAATATACCTATTCCCTATATCCCTGTCTCTCCATCGTCCGGCCCATCAGGAGCAGAGGCGCTCGCAAACTGTCCGATGGCCCCGCTTATCCGTTATTGCGCTCGTCGCCTTCGCAGTCGCCACCTCCGCGGGTTCAGCCTGTTTTCGAGTCTCAGCGGACGTTTCGAGCTTTCGAACGAGCCTTCTCGTTTCCTCTTTTTTTTTTGTTCTTTCTCTTCTTTTCTATCGCAGGGATCGAAACGACTCGTATGCACACCGGTATACGTAGCAGCGGTTCGAACGGTGGGATTAGATGGGAAACGCTAAACGGAATGCTCGCGTCGCGTTGCTGCTAATACTCCCGGGCAAATAGCTTGAGGAGGATCTTTTATAGAGTTGAGATTAGATATTTCATTTCGAGATAAGCCTCGTTTTTGTCGGTGTTGCGCTGGTTTTACTGCCGCCCAGCTGAGAATGCCCCGCTAGTTCCGGTAGTTGCGAAGGTGTGGAATAACAGAGGAAACGGAGAACGGGCGCGATCAAAGGCGAACGGGTGTTAGCGAAATGGGAGGGAAAGCGGACTTCTTTATTCTTGTTTCGGCGTAAGAGTAGATTCCACGGCTTATATAGACGGCGAGGGAGAAATAAAATTTCTTCTTTGAATAGAAAATTATCCACTCGGTGGGTAGAATGTTAGCGACGTAATAATTAGGTATTTCATCCCTTCTCGCGTTGAGACCAGTAGAATGAAATTTTAAAAGCCTATGAATATCGTTATCGTGTTTATTTAACACACAGCACAGTTACCATTGGAAACACCTCGCAACAATTCCCGAAGAACGCGTCCAACGTAGTCACGATCACCACTCGTCAAACCCTGCAACAATTCCAATCAAAGTGTATCCAATGTCAGGATACTCACGGAAGCGGCGAAAGCAACGCGTCAAATATTTACGAGACGTCGATAGACCTTCCTGGTGCGAGTGAGACGGGTGTACGATCGCGGCGGTGAACGAGCAGTTTTCCAGTCTCCAGTGGGAATAAATAAGAATCATTAAAGGGCTTGAATGACATCGCGGAGGCGGCGACGAGCTGAGACGAGCGGCGACGCGCGGCGACAAGTGACGGTAACGACGCGCAGCGTTTCGAGTGACGTGTGAAAGGTTTCTTAATGGCGCGTCTATTTCCACCCGGCGCCTTTTTCGGCGGATGGACCGGGCGTGAAAAATACCCCCGAAGTCGGACGAGGGCCACGATCCTCGAACGTACCGCCAGCCACGTTCTATTAACATATTCCCCAGTAACGAGTGGTGTACTCTTTTCTACGATGCGGGGACGGCGAACAGGGAACAGGCCGCTATAAATGGCACCGCTGATGGGTTTGCGAGGAGCGTCAACGCTCGCGGGCCACGGTTAGGGGTAGGTGCGCATTACAAATGCTAATGGGAAGCGCATAGTAGATGTTCCGCATAGAATACATTACCCGTCTCGTTCCTCAGTCATTAGCCGTGAAAATACGAAATTTACCGGACGCAAAGTGCTCCCCGTGCCTGTCGTGCCTGCTGCTCGCGGTCTGTCCTGCGGGGTAACATCGACGACCCGTCGAAACCCAGAGACGCGGAGCCGTTAAACAGCACCGTGACGTTTTCTTCTGCTTCTCGCGGTTTTATTGCGCGTGGGGTGCGAAAGGAAGGCAGAGGGTAAGACAAGATTGTTGCGTGTGGTAGGCGAGTGGAGTTGTTGCCGTAAAGAGTGGAGGAGGCAGTCGTCATTTAGGGATGAATAATGAAGAGTGTGTGCTGTAAGTAGAGAATAGTTGGAAGTATTGCGGAAATTGGTGAGGGATTAATGTTTTAACGGCGTGTTTGGTATAGGTGCTGTGTTCGTTGACCGATCAGTTATTAGTTTAATAGTTTCGTTGAATATTCTGTTACTGGAAGAATATAGCTAATCGGTGATCAGTAATTGTCAATTGCAATACTATGAATTTTGATAATACGATATAATTTTAGCGGTGCGTGTAATTTAATCCTGGAATTACATTAAATGTCAAACGGCAAATAAAATCAGTATAGAACTCGTTATTCCTTCATTGGTATCACGATTAATACGAGTAAATCGGTCCACTTTCGAAGGTATCAATTTAACAGAGGTGATCGAGGTGGGGCATAATTAATAAATTCGTAGCTTTCCGCCGGCATGATTGAAAATACGAAACGTTCAAATCACAGAGCGTGTATGGGTGCCAGTGAATGGTCGGGCGTCGATGATTGCTTGATGGTCGATTGACGAGAATTCATCGAGGATTTAATTACAGGGATGCGCGTGATTTCTTCCACGACAATAACCGCGAGCAATTTTTAATTAACACACCCGACAAAGTGGACAAAAATGACGGGTGCCGATCGATGCCTCGGCAACCGCAGGCCTTTGGTTATTCCAGCCTCGTAGTCAACTAACGAAGATGGGGCAGAACAAATTAATTTGCTCCGTCGAAAAGTAAAGGATCGTTCCCCTTTTTATTTTACGCTTTGTTCATCGAAACGATTGGAATTAAAAATTTCTAGATACCCTGCAGCTGTGTATAGTTGGAATTGTTAATCTCCTGGCAAGCTTCCTGTTGTTAAAGCAAAAATGATTTCGAATCTATATAAAGGTATTGCAAAGTATCGGGACTGTAAATTGGAATACTATGCCAAAGAAGTCGTACAATATTTCTTTGGTATCCAAAATATAATATACATTTTTGATACAACATTTCGATGTACACTTCTGACTTAGTACAAATTTTAATTGCATAACGAAGCAAGAGCACACACCCTCGCGATTATTTATACCCAGTCCCTGTCCCGTTAAAATGATCGCCTCTCGGTTAAACAAGTAAAAATGGAAACAAGCAACTTTAATCAAGCATTCCGCTCGTTTCCGCGTTATTAACGGAAACCCGTCGAATTGCTATTAACGAGCCATAGATGGTCGATAATTTGTAGGAAATTTATTAGGCGAAAATCATAGGGAGCGGCAAGGAAAGGAAAGGACGAGGAGGAAGGAAAAAAAAAAATTAATAATTAAAAGCCGGTGCGGGTGAAACAATACCGAGAGCAGTAGCACGAACAGCCGTTTCCAAGGCCCGAGCCAGGGCGCTATGCGCGCCCTCGGTCTCCCAAACGTCCGATCTACCCTCTCTTCCACCACCTCGGGGGAACGAAGGAACGAGCCTGGCTCCCACCCGCCAACCAACCCCACTCGCCCCACCAGCCTGACGGGCCACCCCTCCAGTTACCACCGCCGCCGCTGCCGCCGCCGTCGTCGCCACCACCGCGATACATTGCGATACACGGTTCTTGTCTCCACGCTACCTACCTACGTGCAGGTCACAGCGCTCCAACGAATCCATAACTCGGCTACGCACTAGGCCACCGGTGCGGAATCTCACCCCGGTCGTGGAGCGTTTCTACCCGTCTCGTCCATCGTTCCGTCTGCGTCTCGGCCGTCGCCTGGATCATCCCCCCTTCAGCGAAGCCACGCTCGCTCGCCTTCGTCCTCGCGCCGACCGCAACCCCCGGTTGATCGTAAACACAACAAGCGGCAGGACGACGCACGCGTACCAACAGCCACGCTCACGGACCGGTTCGTTTTTGCCCCGTTCGACGCCGCGATCTCGATCCAACGGGATCATTTCCCAACGGGAGGAGGAACCGTTCTTCGACGGGCCGCGAGTGTCGATCCAGCTGGTTTAACCTGTTCGTTCGCGACGATTGTGAATGGTGTTACCGTGCGCGTATACGAGTGTACCATCCGGGTGTACGATACACGGAGGAGAGGAGCCGGTCGGGGCACGTGCGTCCGTCTGAAATCGCGAGATTCCGCCCCGCTGTCCGTCGGCTGGATGTTACGTTCGCTCGAGATCGGTCTCGCGAACCTTCTATCGCTCCTCGCGGAGACGGAATCGATAGACGATTGCACTGTTGTTCCTCGTGCTGAATGCGATAGTTGATAACTCTCGTTAACGATTTGCGCGTCGAGTCGCACACGGTCCCCGGAGCGTGGGTATAATTGTAAGTGGTTAGACGAAATTGGGAAGAGATTAGGCGATCGACGCGTGCAATTGGATGTTGATCGGTGTGCTTCGTGGTTGGATAATCGACGGATCCTCTGTGCGAATCGGGAGAAGAATTATCCTTGATTGGAGTGGTTCAAGTGAAATAACGTCCGCAAGTAGCGAAGACAATACCGCACTGATTTGATCGACAGGATAGTCGCCTACTCTTCCCACTGATCGCTCCTCGTCACCAAGATTCCGTTCGTTTTTACTGCATCGTAAACTCTCCGGACGTATCGTCCTGTCGCCGGTTCTACACCCGTTTAGATCCATCTGTCGACTAGATCATCGTCACGAGGAACTTCACCCGGGAGGAGCCAGTTGAGACGTAAATTAAAAAAACAGCAGCGATACTTGTGATACTTTCGTGAAGTTGCAACCGTTCGATGCGACGCGTGAAAAATACAACGAGCAAATAATCGAAAGATTGCGTGCATAGCGAGCGAAAGAGAAGAGAAGAAGGCTACCGGGTCCCGCGAAAGAGATATCGACGCCCAGAAGAAAGATCCAGCCCGCGACTGATGCGGCAATGCTCCAGAGGAAAGTAGTCGAACTCAAGGTAGTACGAGCCACGTGAAACTGGTCGGTATTTTGCCGGGCCGTGCCGCTCGTAGAGGCTCGAAACCCCCTGGTTTCCCGCGCACAGCACGAGTCGAGCACACACAACCACCCCGACCAACCAACCAACGAGTCTACCCACCGCCACCAGCCCCTACACACAACAACCCAACGAAGCATCCCCCACTCTGAATCGCACAACAGCCTGAGCGGAAGTGCTAGTCAGTCGGCGAGCGACCTTCCAACATTACGGGTTAGGTTCCCTCTTTTTCCACCCGTCGTGTCTTCGTCCTCGTTCAGAGGAACGCGAGGACGTGCTGCCTGATTACGCACGGTACACGAAGGGGAATAAGGACACGATACAAGAGGAGAGAACGTCTCGATAGAGATTATTGGGTTCGTTTCCTTAGAGCGAGAGGCCGCGATCCCTTTTTGCACCTTTCCACGACGCACGAGACGGCGATGACGACGAGCGTCCTCGGTTACTGATACGATACGTCGGTGCGAGGGTACAACGTGCAACGGACGAGGGTCTCGAGAGGTAGCGGGGACTACGAAGATACGATAATGCCATTCTGATCGTTGGTGACACATTGTTCCGTTCGCAAGGTGCGCTGTCGCGGACGTAGTGCGGTTTCGTCAGGATAGAACGTCGCGTACCGGGGCGACAACGTTCGCGCGATACGTTCCCGATCGTTCGACACGCGGGCGTAATATATCTGGTGAAAGCAAGAAGATAGAAACAGTGTTCCTAGTTTGAATCCGCGGACTGGGAAGCGGCATCGTCGACAGTGGAAGTGCTGAGCGAGCGGTACGGGTTTCTACTTTTACAAAGCTGGTTAAAAATACGCCGATTTAACAGGAAACGCTTATTAATAGCCGCGGGCGAACGGTGGTTTTCGACAGGCGCCGGTTACCGCGTGGAAGAAACAAGAGGGCAATCAATTGTGTACTTGTTGAACCGGCAAACCCGGCATCGCGTCTTTAATATTTGATACCGGCTCGCGTCTGTGACTCGTCCCACCGTATTGCACGAGAAACTTTCTGCCACCGATACAGGATTGTTAACGTCGACCAGCGGTAAACTTGTCGCGAAGGAAACGTTAACATTCTCTCTCTCTCTCTTTCTCCCTCTCTCTTTGTCTCTCTATCTCTCTCTCTCTCCCCCTCTCTCTCTCTCACACACCACTTGTATTTGTACCGGCAATACGAGGGATCGAGGACGTGCGAAGCTACTCACAAGTCGGACCACGTGGTTATGAGTGTGCATCGACCACGCCGAGAGTTTTCGACGCCTATCGAGGAAGACAATTAACCAGCGCGTTCCCATACACGAAAAAGACTGACTATAGCGATTTGTACTTATACACCCGCCTCTACCGATTTCTAACTTTGTACAAGAAACGTGTCAACGAAGTTCGAGGATTCGTGCGAGCATATTTATACAACGATAGCCAGCCACATCTGTTAAACGTGCAGGCCCGTACGAAGGGTTCGGTGATTTTGATCGTTCCGTTCGCAAGGACCTCGCCTCGACATTTTAATAACGAGGACAGTAGCCACGAGAGTGAGAAGCATCCGCGGTCGAAGTGAAGCGGCTGAAGAATCTAACGAGCGATCCGACAACGGTCGAAGGAACCTGAACGTGTCGAGGAAGATCAGCGACGATTAAAAGATCGCTCGAAGTCGGTCACCCCGGGTGAAGGTGCAGAGTAGCAAGATCCCGCCCGCAGGAGATTGTGAACTTAAACAGAGCCAGGTGGAAGTGGTCCAGTCCGGGTCAACGATCGGCGTCAGTAGGTCGTATCAGACCCCGCAACAAGGAGGGTGGGTGCAGTGGTGCAGTGGTTGCAGAAGGGCCAGCGAGGTTGGGGTGGCCTCGTCTACAGGCGCCTTAGCACCGAGCGCACCGGGCCCCGGGGCTGCGGTGGTGGGTTGCCTGGTTGGGGTGTACCCGTGTTCTCCCTCCTCCACGGGGCCCAGGGGCCCCCTAACTCATCACCTCCAGGCTATCCCGAGTCAGCAACAACCGATTGGTTGCCGTGCCTGTTGCTGTGTGCATAGCAATCACCAGCCAGCTTCGGTCCAGCTTACCAGTCAGCGGGGCGGCCTATCGCTGAGGGTAGCGAGGGTGGCGTCCACCACCTCCGTCCGAGCCGCCCCCTACGCCCACCCCCAGCACCAGGGGCTGGGGCAGGAGTGCAGGTAATAATAAATTCCTAAACATACATTCGTAGCTTCACTTCGACACGTATAGTACTACTCTACTACTACTACTATCACTACTATCCCTACTACTACTACTACTACTACTACTACTACTACTACTACCAGTACCACTAGCATTACTACTTCTACCTGTACTACTACTACTACTACTACTACTACTACTACTACTATTACTAGTACTACTGCTACTATTACTACTACCACTACCGCTACATCTGCTCCTACTCTGCTCGTCGTCGTCGTCGGCAGTGTTCGAGAGAAAATAATAATAGAAGCAAAAAAAAAAAAAAAAACAAACAAACAAAAGTACAATATAATAAAAAAGAGTACACGTAGTAGCACGTCGAAGTAACAAACACGGTTGATGGAGTAGAAACGAGTTATCCAAAACCAAAAACGCACGAAAAAGGTGTAGGGAGGAGACGGGGGCATTGGGTGGAGGTGGTGCGCACATCCTCGGCAGCCCGATGCTGTTCGTCCCGTTCACGGTGCCCACCTTCCCCGCGACGCATCATCAGACGACCCACTCTGCGCATCAGACGCATCATCAACAGCTGCAGGCCGCTACCCAGAATCCGGTCCAGCAGCCGCAACAGCTCACCCAGCTCAATCAGCTGAGCCACCTGAATCACCAAGGCATTGTACCGGCGACAACCAACCAGCCGACCATACACAGCACCAGCTGTTCGCCGCAGCAACAAGCAACGACACCGAACAAGGTAAAAGAACAATGTCACATCACTTTTTAATGCCCCTCTATTGGACACGTGATTGGGTCCGTACCCAACGCCGCTGCGGCAGCGTCGAGAGAACTTACGCGTACGGGTTTTTCCTCGGGGAACCGTGCCACGAACGCTATTGGGATTTGTAGGTCGTTTCTTCGTTCAAGAAGTGGACGATCGTACAGTTGAATTCTCATTCGAGATCAAATAAACGTTGCTTTATTTGATAACATCCCTTCTGTGGTAAAAATTTCACCGTTCCGGTATATGGCTCGCATTATGGCAGTACCACTTGAAGATGCAGCTGATAAAAATCGCAATCACATTAAATGCGTGTCCAAGGAACGAATTTCCGTGAAATTCCCCTTTTTATGCGCACTGCCGCAATATTTGAGCGGTTGTTGGGAATATGCGTGGACGTTGGAAGTCGCCATGCCTAAACTTCGTGCAAAGTATTTTGTAAAATACTCGTTGTACAGGAATGGTTTCCATTGTGCCGTTGGCATGGCGCCTCGGTGGTTTGATCGTCACGTTACACTAGAAGTTAATTACGGTTTATGAACTGTTTCGATATCACATTTATCACGGTTGTTTACCATTAGTGACAGGTTTAATTACGGCGATATGCTAAAAACGTACCGCACAATGCAGCGAAACGTTCGATGGATTTTCGTTTCGGTGCCCGGCGGAATATCGCACGCAACAATCCTCCAATCCATCATTGCTGATCGTGACAGTTAAAAAATAATGTGCGTGTCTCAATAGTCAGGACAGAGCCGTTTATCATCGAGTTACCAGAATTCCAGTTCGCTGATTTACATATCAGCGATTCAATTCGAGCCATTCAGTTAAACGTAAAATCGGAACTGACCAACTATAAATAAAATAACAATTCACTGCTCGTGTGATCTACTCTGTGCCTACACCGTTGCATTAGCCGAACTTTTCTACGCGCATTTATGGAAAATCTATGAACAATACGTATTTAGACACAAGTTGTGTTCTTATAATCGAAACATTATTCGTATATACCAGAAATTGTACAAAATTATAATTACTGTATTCGTAATTTAATACTCCTATTCAAAAGTTCCGCTACTTCGCACTTAAAACACCCCATAATTCCAATTTCAATGTTTCTTATCATTCACTGTGTTTTCATTAACGAAGTCAATACGAATTTGTTTCATTCTCAAAACATAACAACGTATGCCTCACTACAGACGCTCTTCATATTTGCATCCACATCCATGTACATCGTGTACACTTTATAGTTGTTCGCAAATTTTCCTTTCAAATGCATAAGCATACGCAGACTAAAATTATGACTCGTATACACCGCTTTGGATACTTCTCGTATTTTTTAATACTTCAATTACTCGAATAAGAACGCACAAGAACTCGCAGCTCGGCAATAGCTGACCAGCGCGAACCAATCACAGGACATCAGATCCTGCGTAGCATCGCATGGCCATCTGATCGTTAGCATGATCTCAGTGACGCGTCGCGGCAATATAAAGAACGTAATAACTCTTAATCGATGCCTATCGATGTACGCACACTCATCGTCAACCTCAACGACGACCAGCGTCTCCGCCGTGGCGCTCTTTGTTCTCCCTCAGCGTCCCTCGGTATCGCGCGGAGGAGCGTCGTATCGTTTCCTTCGTTCTTCTCGCCCGCGTTCCCTCGACGCGCTTTTATTATCCTGGCCGGGGTTCAAGTCAATTTTCTTTAGCGAGCCATAACTCGCGGGGTCGCTCTTCGGCTAGCGTCGTCGAGACACGCAGTTAGCGCGGCTCGCTACCGTTGCCAGCCAGCGAGAACTTCCTCTAATTCTTAGAGTCTGCCAGTCCGCGGGTGGCGTCTCTTTCTTCTTCCGCCGCGGCACACCAGAAGCCTCGCGACACTTTGCGCGTTGGCGCCGGCTCATCGATGGCCAGAAACCGGCATTTTACGTTCCGTTGCGAGTTATCAATTATTTAACGGGTCCTGCCCGCGGTGGCCCTCGACAGAGAGCCACGGGTCAATTGATCGCTCCATCTTTGTTCGAGAACCAGGCTAAATTAGGACGAACAAGTACGATCGAGTGTTTTCGCGGGTTGGAAAATTATTTACACGTGGAGTTCTATGGACACGACGGTGTGGAAGGGTTCCCGATGATTTCTAGAGGGAATTCATTATCGTTCCCGGATCTGGGGATCTGTTCCGTTTGAAACGAGGAGAACGATTCGTTCCAAAGGACTGAGGGCTTTATCACTTTGAGAGCATCTTGGTTATCGCGCGCTCCCAAAGGACGCGCCTTTAAACAATCGTAGAAACAAGTTCAAGGTGTTTAGCTTAGCTACAAGTTTCGTGTAACAAACCGATCTTAGAACGCGTCTACCCGTAGACGATATTAATATAAATTGTTTCGTGTATACCCAGGCGTACAGTTTACACGTGTAGCGTACGATACTGTGGTGTGCGTCAGGTATGCGGAGTTACGTGCACCCTGTATGAAGTATCTTCCAAGTATCTAACTCCACATGTAGCAGTAACAATGTAAAACGATTGCTCCCGTAACACCTCTCTTTAATATAAAAATTAGAAACCATCGATTGCTCGATCGAGTACACATCGCGATGACGATACGATGGTGGAGTAATAAAACGGTAATAAACTTATGGCGTAGTAACGAAGCATCGAAATAGTGCAATACATTCGATGAAATAAAATGGGGTCATAAAGATATGGACACGCACAACTTCGATTCTAGTTAGTTCAAATTACTCTCGCAAGTCGTCGAAGTGAACGAAACTTTCGGCTGCGTTTCCCTCCGACCGTACACCAATTGAGCCGGAAACACGGGACCAGCGCCGATTGTCAAGCGTGACTAACGCAAACAGGAGTAAACCTTTAAGACAAGGTGCAGTTTTCGTCCAATAAGGGGGGGGGGGGGATGAGAAGTTTGTAGGTGGGTGCTCCGCGGAAGAATGAAGAAGCGATAAAGAAGAGAGGCGGCGCGAGCAGGAGCGAGGGAATAGCAGAAATTCTAAAGCAAGGGAAATAGCTGGTAGAACGGCGGAGGTCCGCGTGGAAGGAGCAGGAAGACTTTGAGAGTTGTTCGCGTAACTTTATTAATTAAAGGCCGTTAGTCCTTGTTGCTCGATACATCTTATATACCTACCACGATCGTGGTTCTCCCATACAAAGAAGAACGGAAGCGTCTCGTCGTTCTTCATCTGCTCTGTCTTCGACGTTCTTACCCGCGCATATCGATCATCGTCAATGTCCACGACGGTAGTTTCCGATACGATCGTGGCCTCGCGTTATTGCCCCTCGATGGATCCTCCATTATTGTATTTAGCACGGCCACTTCGGATGCCTCCTACATCAGGGCACTGTCGAATCACTTTAAACAAGCTGTAACGATACAACCTTCAACCCAACGGTGTTCCATATCTTTTCATTTAACGATACATATTTAACAATGTCACCAGCTATTTCTTCATTAATCCTTGAATAAAAATTACTCCAATAGCTTGATAATGGGAGGTTCTCCTACGGTATTCACGCGCCTCACGTTCCTCAGAGCTACCGTTCCATCGTAGTCGCGAGGCGAAATTCAAACATAACTCGTAGCTGAAAAAACAGTACCCCGTTCCCTTGCTCTAGACGAGAACGAAGCTGGTGAAAGCCGTGGGCGTCGGTGGCGGCGCGCTCCGTTCGCGACTGCCGCGTGACCGTTGTTCGCGAGCAGTCTCCTAGAGGGGTGGAATTATTGCGGTTCGCCGGCCCGTTACGCGTCCCTTTTCTTCCTGGCCGCGTGCATTCTCTCCGGGGGCGTCTATTAACGTCGTCGCCGGCGAAAAACAGTACGCGAAAAAGTAATTACGACGAGGACCAGGGCCGGGGCCATGTAACCAACGGGAGAGAGGAGAGCGGCGGCCGCGACAAAGGACAACCGGTTAACGCTCGCCATAATTAGGAAATTGCTTCGCGCATGGTAAAAATGTATCGCGGGCGAAGAAAGCGCAGAAGGAACTCATTATGGGGAGCGATGCTTTGGGAGGGGAAGGGGGTGGAAGGAACGGGGTGGCAGAGGCGAGGACGGTCGGGAAGAGGCGAAGAGGTGGTAGAAGGACGACGATGGAAGGAAAGTTGGCTAGGCAGAGGTGGTCGGGGGTGGTTGGGACGGCGGTGGCGAGTGGGACGGGTAGTTGCGTAGCCGTTTTTAAGGGAAAGCGACGCGGAGGTTGCTCACGGTGGAAAGGAGCGAGGCGCGCGAGGGGAAGATCAAAGCACTGGAGATGATTTCATTACGACACGCCACTCGTCTACTACGTTGAAATATCAAAAGAGTGGCGGTGCCTCGTACAAGTACGGCAGTCGTCGGCTCGCGGCACCGGCTCGGGCGCGTGGAAGTTTTCTGCACAATGCTTTTCTTGTCAGGCCCGCGAAGAGAAAGGAAAGCCGGTCGGCTGTCGCGGGAAAGGAGCAGGACGGAGCGAAGGGAGAAACCCGCCGCACCGAAAGTAACCCTCGCCGTTTTGATTCCCGAGCCCTGCGCCTCCTCCACCTTCTTATTTTCCCTTTGCCCCGAGGGGAGGAATATTATTAGCTCAAGCTGCTGCCTATTGTCGAAATAAGTTCAACCGAGATATCAGATAAAGATACGCGAGACTAGCGCATCGGATTCGTCCGGTGCTTGCGGAATCCAGTTCTACGGGACGAGATCGTTCTGTGTCGCTTGGTCCTTCCGATGCATTCGGTGTGACTGCTTGCTCTGTGGTGGATGCTGACAGCGGCGCGAGGTAGAACGTTTATGGGACATCGAGAACCGTGATTTTTAGAGTCGCTCGTATCGTGGTTGTTGCGTATAGTAAATATTTTTTATTAATATTTATTTGTAAAAGGAGACTTGCTAGTTAAATTACAGCGTTGCATCTTGCTTGTCTTGATTCGTCCTCTTTTTGTATATTATTCTCGTTTCCATTAGTATTCGGTATCAATTAAAATTTTGTATAAAATGTTAGTTTGGAATTTATATAGTTTCTAGCAAGATAATAACTTTGATGCAATGAATTTTTAAATCGTAAATCCGAGTAAATCTGTGCAGTCAAGTTTGTTGAAACATTAATCAATTTACCAAAAAGTGGAATAATTCCGGCTTTTTTCCCACCGTTGCACTTTAATCATGAGCAATCAACATCGTAATTACGCAAGTTTAACAACACGTTTCGCTTTTAGTATTTCTGCTTTAGTACCACGTTTCAAGCTTCTTTTCTTAACGATGCTACACAGCTTCCTATTTAGACCACCCCAGTTAAGTAATTTCATTCACGATAATAGCGTTAAGGGCAATCTCAATTATTTTTCTACTTTTACAAAGTAAAAAATGGTATTTGTGAGAACAATATTCTAATGATTGAATTAAAAGCAAGAAGGCACAAGCCTCGCGATAAAATAAAACAAAATTACCGCGTAAAAAGCCTGCCGCATTTTTCGCATTAAGGATTGATTACTCCATTCTAATTTTCGATTATAGTCCAACATCTATTTTCGATCATTCCTTGAAAGAACTATATTTACTATCACAAACTTTGTCAAGTAAAACTATCAAATTGGATAATAATACACAGTTCACAGAATCGCATTGTACATAAATTTTCTGCGAATTTGATAAGAATCTGAAAATTGTGCGTCGTTGTCGTTCGACAAAGTTAACCACGTAATTAAGGGTGCGTTTCGACGCAAATAAGACACACACTCAGGAGCCACGTCCCGAAAAGGCGAGGTTAGAATATTTAATTTAATTATCAGCTGAAATAAACGGAATATAAGAACCTGAATTACATTAAATATTCCGGGCGTGCCGCGTGGAAGACCGGCCGGAAAAATATATATCCCCTCTCGCAGTAATTCCAGCCTTCCACACGGTACGGAGACGTACAGCGGCGGAATCGCGAAGGATTCTGAAGCAAACGTGGAAAGTTGTTACTAACTGGAAATATGATACTCGGGCATTGCCGAGAAGTGTACTATCGCCAGCCACGAACTCTACATATTACTCAACTTTCGAAGTTCCGGCTGTAGCGGTACCAACTGATAGCAGTTTAGAAAATAATCAGCCGAGCTGCGAGAGTTCTCTTCCTTTTTTCTTTTTTTTCTCTCTCTCCTTTTTTTTCGCGTGGGTGTGCGTACGTACGTACGTATGCACGTACGCGCGACTGCGTGACTAATCGCCTCTTCTTGGTGGAGCTCGTTAAACCCTTTGATCGACGAGCAAATTTTTCAGCCCTTCTGCCCTTTTCATATCCCCCCCTAGCCCCGTATTTCCGGCTCCTGTCCTACGCGATCGTTTATCGTTCGCGTCCTCCGCTTCGTCGGTTAACAATGAGCAAACGCGGAGAATTAAGGTGGTCGTTTAACAACGCGGCGCGTGAACAGCATTGGATCGTTGCACGAAGGCGGGATGGAAGACTTCCGGTTTAATCGTGGCTATGAAAGACTGTTGCTTTTTGCTTGTTGCTTTCTAAAGCACAATTTGCGAGCCCCGTAGCAAATTAGAGCATAATCGCGAACTTGTCAATTCACCTTCGTATACACACCATTGTATCAATCGTCCACTTTGAAAATGATATTGAGCTCAGTTTGAGAAATTCGCATACAAGACATTGACTAAGGAAGACACTGATATCGTACACACATGCGATGGACATGGCTTTCAATACAATTACCACGAGGTTCCAATCATTTGAACTCGATCCGAGGCAGCATTCGATGACCCACGAACTGGTCAGTAACTAAAACGAAATCCCCACAAAAAAGCCAGTCGTCGAGTCCCTGTAATGGATGCGATGCGACATAGGCCATAATAAAATTTTACAAATGAGCGTGGACCGAAACGGTGGCTTACCAAGAACGACGAGGGGTGGGGGGATCAGGAACGAAGAAAAAAAAAGGCGGATAGCAAAAGCGAGAACAAAAAAGGACACTCCGAACACAGCTACACGGCGGTGCTATTGTTAGTGTCTGCTCGTCTTCCACCTCCATCATTTCCTCCTCCACCTCTTCCTGCCTGCGTCTCCGGGCACCGTCGTGCTGCACTCGTACCGCAGATACAAACAAACAGCGGGTCATACAGGCGAAGTAACAAATGCCGGACATTTACATTTAGCAGCGAGGGTGGCCTTCTCTCTCCGTCTCTCCTGGCCCCGCCGGTTTTTCCACCCTCTTTCTCCTTAACGCCATTCCCGCGCCGTTCGGCTCGTTTGTTCCTCCGTTACATTCGCTCTCTTTTCGCGTTCCTTCCTCCCCTTCCCGCGGCCGTTCTCGCTTCCTATCCGCTTCTGCTTTTGTTTTTATCCCGCTCTGCCCCCCCCCCCCCGCGCCCCTCATTTCTGTCCCTCGCGGGTCCGCTCGCGTTCGACCAACGAAGCTGCGCGTGTGTGCAGGCCGCATTATGTACCGCGGCGGTTCCGTACAGTCCACAGTTAGCACAGCGTGCCGGCCTTCCTGGCACTTGCAAATTTTCCGCTTTTAAATGTTAATTTCTGTGTAATCGATGGTACTCGCTGGGCCGAGCTGCCAGCGCGCTCCGGCTGATACCCTCCTCCGCCATTTCTGTCCATCGGGGTCTCGCCGTCGTGGAACACACCGGACGCGGTTGCCCTTATTAAGCGACCAATCGATGGAATTAAAAATCCCTCGATGCACTTCGTTACGTAATGAAAATTCATCGAGTACACGTTCACCGATTCTAAGAGCTTTACGATGGATTTTTAGCAATGACGTATTCGTGCTTCATGAACTTGTAAAACTATTTAGCTTGAAGAACAGAATGCGACGGATTTGTCTCGTTCTGATTCTCGTCTTCTAGATTCCGCAGTTGATCTTTAAAATATTTCCCAACAGTGGCCAGTCGGATCGTGTGCATAAATTCTCTGATGCATTATGCACCATAGCTGTTTAATTACATCCATTTCGCTGGTCGTACAGCTCCTGGCGACCACAACAGCACACGCGGACGTATAATTCGGATGATACAATTTTCTGTATAATATTAACAGCCGTATCGTAAACACCCGGCCGAATTGTGACCAGTATCGATAAATATATCTATCGGCAATAATTGCCGCGGTGAAACGAGTATCGCACGGCTGATCTCTCTGTCGTTACGCATTCGCGAGCGCGATGGCGCGGGTTAAGTTCGAATAGCTACTTGCGTAATTGTTAATCGAATCAGCATTATAAGTGGAAACGCGACAGAAAATTGATACGGTACGACGTATGGAATAAGCCGGCGGGTATGCAAAACAGAGTTCTAGCCAACACTGACAGCCGACCTCCGCTCATCCAACGAATTACAGATGCGCGCCACCGTTGGTCTGGTAACTACGAGTGTCCAATTACTTCTTGTTAACCGTCCGATTGTCGTCCATCGCCATGCAGTGATACTTCTATCTCGAAATAAGCCGCGCTGCGGGCCAGTCACCGCCGCCGACATTCTGCTTAATATAATTACAAAGTATCGATCCTATCCGGTACTAGGCGGCGAGGGAGAGTACAGGACGAAGGACTGCTAAACGTTTTAACTAATGTCATTACCCAATCCTGAAACGTGCGTCCCATCCGTTACTCTTGCTGCGCTTCCCTCTCCTCCTTTTTTCTTTCTATTCGTGACCAGAATTTGTACTTCCGGCTCCTGAATCGCGGTAGAAGAGAATCTTATTTGGGATGTTCGCTCGAGCGATAATTGTTGGTTCTAATGCGAGTGTGCATACGCTTGAGCGTGAACATTCAATTTCGTACGAAGAAATAAAAAAAAAACTAGGAAGAAGCACAATCAAATGTTTCTGGACCTTAATTGCACGTGGTTTTTCGCGCGAGAAACTTTCTTCGCGTCGTCGAGGAATTCGTTGCTCCAGTGCAGCATCCATCGATGCACGCAGTCCTTGCAGCCATCGAAACGATCGGACTTCGCTCATCGACATCGCAGTTCGTAAAGCAACGATGGAAGTTGAAAACAAAGTGGCAGTACGAAATAAGGCGGCATAAAGCACGGCGAAGCTGTAGGGGGAGGGAGGCGGTGGTACGAAGGGGTAGCACTCGGGCAACACGCGAGGATAAGAGGGTTGGGTAGAGACGGACGGACTCGTTATGCACGAAACGCATTACTTTTATCTCGAGCAAGCCGAGAGTGGCGCCGAATTGCAATCAATTTTTTGTCTTTCTTTCTCAGCCCCACTCATCGCTCACCCTCCTTCCCATCGGCGTTCTCCTTCGCCACCCTCGGCCGCCGCGCTCTCTCCTTCTCTCTCTCATTTTATCCGCAGTCCACTCAGTTCCATTCCTTTTGGTTCCGTTCTGAACTGATCCGTGCCTGGCCTGGCCTGGCCTGGCCTGGCCTGGCCTCGCCTGGGCCGTGTTTCGTTCGTTCGTTCGCTCATTCGTTCAGGATGGTTGGCTGGCGTTACCCCGTGCAACCGGAATTTGCATCCCGAATCCCACTATTTGCATTTCAATTCCACGAGACTCTCGCCACCGCCGCTGCCACCGCCGCTGCCAAACGGCGGCTACAAACATAAATACGAATTCAAGGGTCCACGAATGGCTGTATCTCGCATAACTTCCCGAACGATTCTGTGTATCCTGATTAGGTCCGGTTACCGCGGACTGTGCCATTTCCTGCTCTACTTACGCGCGCCGCCCGGATTTTCCAGTTTCAGAAACGGAACCGGAATCGAATCGCTTTGTTTTTCATCCCCTTCTCCCCTGGACTCACGTTAAAAGGATGCTGTGAAACATTTGTAACATCGCCTTACGATTTCTATGCGATCTGTAGTTTTCACAACGCGTCGTTGCGACACGGTGAACACATTAATGCTTGCAACTAATTCATACCTGCATTGCATTTGGAACGTGCATGCAAATATGTATTTGCATCTTTGTTTTTTCAATTTGTGGTAGAAATAGAATAGTTACAATGACACGGCTGAAACATGTGCATTAAGAGGGATGATACTCTGAAAGTTTAGCAAAAATTGTACGATCTATAGTATTGTTATATGTAAATATAGCATGTATTTGCTTGTCTTCGTTTACATTTTAGTTAATAAAACATTTCTTCAAAAATTACTCGCTTTCTATGTACAATAAACACATATGTCCACTGTATACGTTTACATACGTCGCTATGTCAATATACACATACGTATGATTGTTATATGCTCAATACATAGCATGTATTACATAGTAATCAATTAATCGTACGCCAATAATCTAAATCACCCTTTCAAAGTGTGATAATTTAATTATTATTACTGCTTATTACGGTATTGTATCAATAATTAAATCAGCAGCTTATTTCTGATCAGCGGTAATTATTTCGCTAAGCAGTCTATTAAACCATACGTGAAAATAACCTTGTTTACGGCATTATGTAATCTTATTAAGGTATTGAATTTGCTCATAAATGTGGCTCGACGTGTCTACATTAATATGACAAATTCTGATAAACCGATTCTCCCAATCATTATATACGATTAGATCAAGTGTCTACATCCTCTGCTCTAGTGTCACAGTATCGTGACGGCCCTTTGACACTCCCAAAGGTGCACATTTCCTTCGACGTTTCTATACATACAATTTCCTGACCTAAGCAACTGAAACAGCGCGCTTATAACGTGGAATTTTGTGGCCACCACCTGGTCTCCACATGAGCAATGCTCTCTCCAAAGATGTAGAAGATTTTAAGGTGCAGTAAGTCTTTCGTATAATAGTGTAATAAGTCCTTAATAGAACAATTTGCGCCAGTTCGAAGCGCACTATTTTGCTTACTGTAGAGTAAGAGAGGAAAGATAGAAGGGCTGCTAGTGGATTTGTAGCGACCTTCTGACACTCGCTACTACAGGAACAACAATACACGCAGATTGCCGAAAGTTCACATTTCCTTCTCCATTTCAATATATACCACTTCTTGATCTGTCCCTAACATCCCCGCGACTAAGGTAGGGCCTGATAGATAGCCCTACTGATGAGTCCACTAGTAGGCCCAGGACGAAACGTCCTTCCACCTTTCCTCTTTCATTCGCAGCAAAACCGAAGCAACGCGCTTCAGACTCATCAATAAAGCTACTTAGCAGACCTTGCCTTGCGCGGGGATGTTAGGAACAAGCTAGGAAATTGTATATATAGAAACGGCGAAGGAAATGTGCACTTTCGAGAAATCATGGGGGTTGCTATCCCTTTCTGATAGCGAGTGTCGCGGGACCGCCACATATTCGTTCGAAATCTGTGTTAATTATTGCTCTCGTAACAATTCACAAGGATCAATCGAATAATAAAGAAGACGACAAATGAATTTTTAACGCCTGTTCTATACCCTCCAAGGATTATACTGTTCATCTTGATGGTGTTACTCAAACTGTCTATTGGCCGGAAAGTTTAATGGACACAATCCTGCTCAGGGTGCAACGAAAAGGAGTGATCTCGATATTACGACGCTACTCTCGTTCTCGTAATACTTTCGCGGAATTTATGTCTTATTTCCGGTCCGGTGCATCACCATCTCGCAGGAAGTTTCGCATTTTGCGAGGGGCATAATCCCCCTTCCGGCTGATCCGAAATTCCGCGCGAACACGCTCTCCTCGCACCCGGTTGGACACAATGGAACAGCGTCCGCTGAAACTGTCGGCCCCGCCGCGGCAAAAACGTTAATGCGACGTCTTCCCCAACGTGTGCGCCTCGAAGTACATCCGGTGATTTATCTACGCTGATACACGATAGTGGCCGCGTACACCGCATCAGTGTAACTAACCCCTTCACTCTGGAGAGCCCCTAAGGCGATGCTCTCTTCGACGCTCACGCTCGGATCGATCACATGTGCAACTCCTCTCCCTCCCTCTCTCTCTCTCTCTCTCTCACTTCATCAACCCGTTCGCGTCCCGTTGCTCTCTCTTTCACGTGCATCAAGTTGGTCGATCATGATCGTCAAAGGGTCGCTCACTCGTAATCAGTCGTGCGAGGGCTCACGCACGTCCTATCGCGACTATCGGGGTCGTTAACCCCCCACCCTCGAGCCGCTTCAACCCTCCGCCGACCGCCGCCTCCTTCACCATCGCCTCCTCGACCTCCTACACCTCTTCCGCCGCCTCCTCTCATCCGCCTTCGCCCAACGGTGCACGATCTCTCTGCAACAACATGCAGACCCCTCGTTCAGAGGCGTTGCCTGTTCTGAAACCCCGTTTCACGGGCAGCTGGATCCCAGGTGAGACGTGAACGGCCGCGCGAGGAAATACAGGGACTCAGCAGGAAGGAAAATAAGGCATCGTATCGTGCGGCAGGTATCCGTGCGCGTCGAATCACCATTCTGGACTTTGAATCATGACGCTTGCCTTCTTCTCGGCTACGTGCCGTAAGCCGCACCCTCCCCTTTTTGATCTTTCAGAACGGTCGTTCATCCGATGCAGCAATGATTAGAAAGGGTGGATCGCAGCGTCCATTACGAGCGTCGAAGGCGCGCGTAACGAAGTATGAATTATTTATATTTATATTTACATAGCCGCGTCTATATCTAAGAACAGATTTTGCATCGCGTTTCGCATTGCTGACTCGTAGTTTCGAATTCGAACAGGCGTTCGTAGAAAACCATCGAATCGTCGGATTTGTAACGAGTCGAAGAATGTGTTTGGATGATAGTATAAAAATTAATAGCTTGCGAAATTGTGGACGGCCAGTTTAGTATATCTTCTGCCGCCTCGAACTAGAGAACCCGTGAATGCTCGTCGGGCTAGAAAGGGACGTTATGGGTGTTGTTAAAATAGGTCAGAGAGTTTCTACGAGCGTGGTATAATTACGATGGCAATCAAAGTTTATCGTAGTTATCGGTCAATAATTAACCACATTATTGCTGGGTCATCAAATTCGGCTATCGCGAGCCATTAATAGCTCGCCAATTTAGGTCTAGCTGCAAATTTTCTGTTATCTGTGTAATATGGAGTTTAATTTGCTATTTGTTTCGTACTATCCCCGTCGGGCGTTTGTTACCGCGTTATTTTCGTGCCTTAATGATAGTTATAAATAGAGATGATTATGTGGAACGGGCGTTTAGCGGGCAGACGCGATACGAAATGGAAAATTGTATGAATAAACGATGACAGAGGACTGGGAACGTAGTTAATACAGTTGGATAGTGGTCGTTGCCTCTATACAATTTTTATTTCACTATTCCACTTTGATAAACAGTCGATGCTACTGTTTTTCCATTCTGCTCCAATTGGTAGCAATAAAATTTCAAAATTTCTGCTCGAAATCAACTGACCACATGGAACACTAATATTGAATATATTCCGTCGAATGTTGCAAAAAGGAAAAAAAATAGTATTTTACTCTTGCGACTTTGTCAGGCGCGTTCGATTTTGTCAAAGGGTTATTTAAGAGCCAACGAATGGAAATACACTGATTGCAGACACAGTCAGTGACGTAACACCTTTTTGTTCTTTATCGAATCGTTGTCAGGATAGAAATTTGACGGGTAAAATGGAAATCGAATGGGAGATAAAACGAGATGAACCGGGCGTAGAATAAAAGATATCGTGCAAAAGCGTTAATGTGAAAGACGAAGGCATTAAAGTTAAAACTGATACTAGGGGAAAAAGTTGAAAGCTCAGTTTTAAAATGTGAACGGGAAGATATTTTTCATTTGAACATTATTTTTCATGTAATTATCTTTGTACAGAGAGTAGGCAAAGAAATAACAGTAAATCGATAAATCAATAGTGAGTACTTTAATTCACGTTTGAACTATAATATCGTTTAAATAACAAATAAGAAAAATTTAGAAAATGAAATGAAATATCTGAGAAAACCTGTCAAGGAACACCCACCTATTATTTACCTTTGAAAGGTGAAAACTTTCTTTGAGAAGAGGTTGGAACTTTTTTATATAATAACGCGCTTCCATCGATACTATAAAAATTACTTCCACAAAACACCTTAAAAAACTTGCAACGTACATCGAGGAAAGAACGGAAGGCGTTTAGCATCGAAAGCATCTCGTGTGTCGAACGCGTAACTGGATTTCGCATACGATAGCATTAGCAATTTCCGGCGGACGTCACTGGTGCATTATCGCGAAGGAGCAGGTGTACACGATCGAAAGAGAATTGCATTCTTGATCGTACGCGTCGATTGAACGCGAAATCCTTGACATATCGGTTACACCGAAATTGGTAGATCAATGATCGCTGTTAATCACGAAGGTTACGCGGCTCTCGTTACTAATCAATGTAATGGAGCACGACGAGCATCTGGCATAACAACGACGATGCCATGGACCACTGTAATTGCTTTGGCTTGTTGCTTATATATGTACATATATAGAATGCGCCACTGGTACCAGAGACACGTTATTATTGTAAACATGGCCACGGCTGTCCGGATTGGGAAACAAAGAGGGTTTGGTCAGAGGGTATCCGTTTCGCCTCCACCTGGTCTCCTTTACGGATCTGCTATCCGCTGGGCGTCTTTGGCCATCTGAATTTGCATTTCATATGTACGGATCGTTCAACACAACGGGATGAAACGAACCAATTGAGCAACGAGCAAAAGGATTACTCTTGCAAGAATTTTTTTATACCACACATACGATTCAGAAAAATTGGAAGAATTTAAAAATAAGCGTTCAAACGTATAATACTGATTAATGTTATGGTTGTATAAAAAATAGTAGTAATTATTTCGATTGCCTTGCAAATTGGCAAGATGGTCACGCCAACTCGTCCCATAGAATTGAAAGAATCTCTCGATTCGTTTCTAGAAGTATACGGAATCCTGTGAACGAGAAATTTGCTCGCGCGAACCCCTAAAAAAGGGTCGTAGGGCGAGAAAAGAACAAACGTATCGCGAGATCTCTCATTGGCTTCCTTCACCTCTGCCCTTTTGCAGCACGAATCGGCGGCGGTGTCATTAAAACCGGAGCAAAGTGAATGGCAAACAGGGATTTGCGCGTGTTTGAAAATATTTAAAACTTCTCCCGGCAAAGTTTAATTAGGACACGTTCCTCTGAAGTTGGCTGAATTATGCTTGTACAGCGCTTAGCAAATATTACAGTGTACAATCCCTTCATAAATATTCCAGAGCCGCGATAAACCGGCATGTAAGCTCCTTCGATCAAACTTAATCCAACGGCGGACCACAAATTACCCCGGCATTAATTAATTCGCACGCACACCCCGTGGAAAAAGAAAAGGTGGCGGCGGCTGGAGAAGGGGTTCGCTCGCCATTAGAGAAACGCACCGTCAATAAAAAGTATTTTAATCGTACGCGTCAAGTCGCGGGAGCCGTGGCGATGTGACGATCGCACGCGATCCACCGCGCGGCTTCGAACGCGAAAGTAGCGATCGTCGAGCGTACGTCGGACAGCGGAGCGTTCGAGCAATCGAGTTTCCTTCGACGCGGCTCGACCGTTCGCGAGTTCACGCGCGACACGGCTACCCTTTGCCAGCGAGATATATTTCCTGGTTTGCGAGAGGATCCGATGTCTCCTACGGGACTGGACTGTAACACACCTGCTTGCTCCCAAGATGGTCCTAACAACAATACCGGCTGGAAACTGGCCCGCCCAAACCCCCTCGCTTCGGATGGCTGGCGTTGCGAGCCGGTAAACTACCCATAGAAACGCTAAACTCGGATAAATCACAGCCAGGCGCTGTGAAGAGAGACTCGGCGCGCGCGTTCATTAAAAAATTGATCCGTCCGTTCGCCATTGAATCGGGCAACGGCGGCCGGGAGCAGCAGCTGGGCTGCGTGACGGGGCGTACGCCATGGGAATTCCATCGAACGCGGCCGTAATTGGAAACTGATTTGTATTCCGAGCTTTAAGATAATCACACGTTGCAATAGGTGCTCACGCGGCAGCTTCTAATTAATTGCCGACCCTCCCCCCTCCCCTCTCTGCGCGCGCGCGTATCATCTGTAATTGTTTATACCATCCTTGCTTTAATTATTAATTAGGGCGGACAGGTCGTCGAGTAAGTATCGTTTAATTGGATACGTCCATGCCTGACGTGATCCACCCCGCGGGTGCGAGTCTTGCAGAATTCTGTGTACTAGAGTAAACCAATTAATAGCCGATGTTGGCTAGGATTTTTGTGAACCAGCTCTCGCCTAACGTGCAGGCGAAACGTGGCTGAATCAGCAGAGAACGGATGTATTTAGGTTATCGCGTAGCCGAACGTGTATCGCGTGTACCACTGTACGTGATACGCGTACTCTGATGCATTTAAGGGAAACTTAGATATTAACGTTAGAGTAGCTCTTTCAATAATTCGTTTCTAAATATTCGAAACGATTTTGATTCTTAATCAGCCACGAAGAGCGCGTATCTCGTTTCTACATGAACTCCGTCATCGGACGACGGACGACGGACGGCAGCGGTGTCGAAATCACACTTTTCCAGGCGTCATTTCAGCAAGTAACCTGCAACAACCCGATAATAGCCAGGCGGAGATCCGAATTTATTCCGTCAGCGCCCAGTTGGCTTTTAGCGTTCAATGATAATAGGATAATCGATGAAACTGTCACCTCTGTACAAGAGGCGCACCGATAGCCGGGATTCTGGTGTATTTCAGCGAGACAAACCGAAGCCACAGTACGCAGCGTTAAATAATTGCTTGGTATCCGTTCGATTCTCGAGGGTGATTCGAATGGCGGGATTGTCGATGGACCGGGGTGAAGCGAGGCTGCTCGAAATGGAAAACCACGAAAAAAAAAGGAAAAAAAATTGAAGCAACAAAGAGACCGTGCAGAGGACCGGTCGGTTGGGCGAGAGAGGCGGCGAAACGGGAAAGAGATCGACGCGGACGTAACTGCGGCGCGATAGAGCGAGAGGGGTCGAAGGGTGGACGGAGCGCGGGCTGGACCGCCGGCGAGATCGGCGATAAACGAATCAACGATCGTCAGCCACAGGCTGACCGCCGACCGCGCCCCGACGCTCAGCGCCAACGAGAAATTGAAAATGGAAATGTTTAATTGCCCGAAAACACGATGCCGCTCTCCACCGCGTCGTTTTATATTTTTCGCCACTTCCACGGTGTCGCCCGCCGCTCACCGTTTGTGTGTTTTACCGAAGGACCCGCTTGTTTATTACGGGGGTTACCGTTTTGCCGCGGCACCCTCGACAGGATCGCGTTCCTCGCCGTTATAATTCCGACACTGTTTGCTTAACGATAAACGTTTCGAGTATACTTCGATAAGGCAAAAATTCCGATACCCGTTTACTTTCGAGGAGAGGCAAATTTGAGTAGGAAATTTCATTCACACCTAAAGCATAATAATCGTAATGTTGGATTATTTCAACGTTTCAACGGAGAAACTATAATGAGCCTTGTGTTAGGAAATAGAATCCAGTATATGAACTGTGAAAGAGATCTATCGGTTCGAGTAGGGTTACTGTTTATGCTTAAGGGCCTGAAAGAAAAACACATCCAGACTTTGCGTTGTCATTTTTTACTTTAAGAGGGAGAACTCCAAATTTTCTATGCAGTGTCCTCGCGTTTAGTCGAGCTTTCAAAGCGAGCAGACGTACTTTCAATCTTTATAAATAAAGTTAAAGAGTAGGAAAGAATATTGGACGGTTTTCATTTATTTTTACCCACAACCGATATGTAATGTTGCTTATAATTTTCTAAAATTTATACGTGTAAATATCGTAGAGACACGCGCGTAGAGACACGGAAGAATCAGTGTTTCCAAATCGCTTCCCCTCGTTCCGATCCAAGAGGGCAGTCATTAATCAATCCCGAGGGCGGCTTAAGTATCCGTTGCGCGTTTTATATCCCGTTCCCGTGCTGCCAATTTCTACAAGTTGAACCGAGAATTTATCCGTTCTATCATTCACGGATAATAGATGGTGAACAGTGGCCCGTTGCATCGTGATAAATAGGATGCAAGGTTGGCCGAGGGGAATCGATCGAAGTCGACAGGTGAGATGGAAGGTATCCCGAGGAATCGCCATAGACACCGGAATGTGACGAAGGCTGGATAAATCCGGAAAATCTTATTATTTCCTTCCGGAAGGACGGAACGGCCTCGAGGAGCGGAGGTACCGGAGGCTGGCGTCGATCCTATCCAACCCCCCGCGCCGTTGGATTTCTCCCTTCGCACTAAAGCGTGCCACGAGTGCCACGTTCCAGCGAATACCATTCGAGTTAATTAACCGCCGCGGGAAAGCTCGTGTTCCCCCGCAGTTTACCTGCGCGTATTTGCATGTAAAAGTCCATATCGCGAAACGCGAGGTCGTTGGAACTTTTCTGTATAGACGGGAAAAGAAATCCGTGGACGGGTGGGCTCGATATCTGGCTCGTTACTTCGAATTAAATTATCGCGCCGGTTCTGCGGTCTGCGGTTACGTGAATTTCGATTCCGTGTCGTTCGTTTGACTACTGTTGCGGATTAGTTTTCAGAGGGAGATGGGTGGCGGTTTTAATCGTAATACGCGCTGGGCATCCAGTTAAGAACGAGACGAGACCGAGAGCGACTGTTCCGCTGGCGTCTTGCGTTTAACAAGACGTCGCGATCGTTTGAATTGCAAAGCGCCACGGCGAACTGGGTGAAACCGGGCGAGATTTTTAAACGCGAATGCTTTTTAGCGGATTCGTTTCAAATTCACACTTAGGGAGCATTGTTCAGGCCAGGGACAGAAACTGACGGCATTATGTTCTTTATCTACAAGTTTACATTCGCAAGGAAGCCGTGTTTTGAAACAGTGTTTGCACAGCCCACGTTGGGCAATGTATGCACGGGTAGCTGAAACGTAGCTTGAAACGTAACGTTACTAGGCACCTTTGTCGAGCCTGGCCTGTGAAGCCTCCCGGTGCCTCGTTATCTTTTTATCTGGTACTCGTCCCGCCCTTCTGGAAAAAGGGGGACGAGGAGGGGAAGAAGGAAGGGACGAGTCAGGCGGGCGCACATGAGACACCCACATTAATTATTTTTCTTCGTCCTTTTATTTTTCCCGGTCTCGCGCGACCCTCACCCGTGCCCGCCATTTTGCGAGACGTCACTGACCGCAGGTACCCGTATAGCTGAAAATGCACCAAGTTTTTTCCCTTGGACGAATCGCTCGGCTTTGTCGAAATATCCAAAAAATTCATCGCCATCCTCTCCGCTTTATATCAAATATTTAAATAACTCGTGCATTTTGCAGTTTAAACGACTGTTAAAATTTTTGCAATTTCAGACAGCATTAAAAGCAACGCTTGCAAGTTTCGTTCACTTTACCGTGGATAATTCAACGAATTTACATTCAACGATCAAACTACTAATCATAATTGACAAACATACGTTTGCTAATAATGTTATCAATAAGGTAATATTCGAAAATCGATGCGAGTGTAACGCGATACGATCGGCAAACACTGGTGGAATTATTTTACGCAACGG
This sequence comes from Xylocopa sonorina, assembly GCF_050948175.1. NCBI lineage: Eukaryota > Metazoa > Arthropoda > Insecta > Hymenoptera > Apidae > Xylocopa > Xylocopa sonorina. Next base: position 3,937,907 of record NC_135197.1, on the reverse strand, counting down.
TGTTTATTACAGCCAAACAAACTAAAACAATTACGTGAAATCACTTCCGCGAGAACGGGGGGGTACGCGAAGAAAATATGAACAGGAACGTTCAACAGCGGCTCCGCGTACTTTGACGGCAAACAATTAACCGTAATCCAATGATTATCCTCGGGCAAGTGGCATAAACGGCAATATCGCGTCGCAAGGTGACCCGCGACAAAGGCGTCTTCGAGTTCGATGGCACCCTCCGCTCGTGCACCCTCCGCGTTCAAGAAGCGCATTCTGCAACGTGTCTTCAATTTTACCTAATAAAATGGAAGCTAGCGCCTTGTTAAGCCACCCTTTGGCGCTTGCTAGTAAATTAATGAGCTCACTGCAACACTACACCGTGCAAACCCTTATACCGTCCCGACCGCCCCTGTGCTCCACGCCGCCGACGCCACCCCGCCGCCCACCCCTCCTTTACCGCCGTTGCCAGTCTACTCGCTCTACTCTCGAAACCAGCATTAAATCATACATCAGCGCACGATGTGGCGGTTGACGGGGAGAAACGGGCCTGGAGAAGAGTAAAACGGGAAACGTTAGCAAACGAAGAGAGAGAGAGAGAAAGAGGAGGAAAGAGGGATGGCAGAAGGGGTGGGTGTCGCGTATCCTAGTAACCATCATTCGGATGAGAAGCCAGAGTTTGATAGAGGTTAGAAGAAACCGTTGCCAGGCAAATATTTTGAGGAAATTGTGATCGTTCCGCGGGGTACGTTCTATCGAATTTATATTCTCGCGTGTAGATAGTAATCCTGATACTATATTGTATTGAAAATTTTGAAAATTTTAGTGCTACCAGCAGAAAGATAACTCGACGCGTCCTCAATAATCTTTCTTCACCCGCGACTCTGAATTATATGATTCGATTCTTGAAAGGAATGTTTGAAATCGATGAAAATTTGGAGAATTGTGCTAGATAATTTATTAACTGGTGACTTTTCTAGTCAGTCGACTGCTTGAGTCTGCGAGAGAAAATTTTGTTTTTACGCTCTTACGACATTGCGATGATTAAGATCGCGAACAACTGAGATCACGGATCATCGATATTTGGTTAATCGAGGTTCCAACAGGAATATGTTATTATTGTAACGCACTGGAAGACGCCAAGACCACGAGTCGTTGTTGTGGAAGTTCATAAACTCGTATGACAACTACGCGATATGATCATTCAGGATTATATGGTACACGGCACGGTGCGTAGCATAGTCGTCTCTTGTAACATGACTCGAGGGTGGAAGTTTGATTATTAGTAGGTTCGTGATAAACGGGTCAGGAAATTCATAGTAAGAACTTTGCTGTTAGTTCGGAACCAATCTGGCCTGTTTCAATCACTTTCGAATTTCACAAGCGAGTGTATAATAAACACTGTTTTCAAGCTATTTTCACGTAGCACGTAATAAACGCGAATACGACACGTCGTATGTTTTCATACTGCTCGCGTATTTGAGATATATTTTAGATAAAACTTATTCCTATTCGTAATGGATGATCGATAAGGAATAACTTTTACAATTCTGCAATTAATTTCCGTTAAATGAAAGTGTACGTACAGCACGGCGTTGCATGAAATAAAAATAAACGAATCGGATGAAATCAATATTCGAAATTAATTGGTTCTGAATAAGAATTATTTATCATTTCGTAACGTATTAAATTGCTGAAGCACATGTCGAGTGTCAACGTTCCCAATGAAACTTCGTTAGGCAATTAAACTAATTATGTGCTGCACTTTAAATTTAATTCATAACTCCACTCCACATTAAATGCGCGCTTAATTCATGAGAACCGAATGTGTAACATTCATCGGCCAGTTACAGCACTCGTATTAATTACTTCTGGCCACTTAGAATTTACAAAAACAATTTGCCGCGCGTTTTCGAATTCATACTCGACGAACCTTGCTTTGTCAGGGTTCGTAATACACACCACTAAACAATTTGCCTCGTTTCCCGTTTCTTCTATTTTTGTAATAGATTTTTTGTAATATATTCGAATAATAATAACTGCGTTCCCATCGTGGAACGATATTGAAATATCGACGTCACGTTCTGCGCGCAACTTTCGTTTAAAACATCGAACAGCGTTAACGCGCATTAAAAATTCAAATCGTATTTCACAGCGAAAATACCGAAAGCATGCTCCGCGGGAAATTTATGTATGAGCAATTTAAAAGAAAAATACAGTAAACCGTTCGGCTGTCGTTTTTATTTAAACAACCCTGCATTAATCATTTTTAATTTTTAAAATCGCCCCGCAAAATATATATCGTTAACAGCGCGTTGTAAAATTTATCGTGACAACAATATTCATTGCTAAGCGTGCTTGCGAGTGTAAACAAGCCAAATAATAATATTCGTCTAGTGTTTGCCAGATTTTATGTATACTCTACTGACAAAAAAAATGTAATTTAATTTTCACGAGCTTTTAAATGCACGTGCATGCGTATAAAATAAAATTGAGTTACATTTACTTTTTTCAAACTGGCACTTTAACAGGGGGAAAGCATTCTATTTGCATGTTTATTATTTAAAAATAAAGATAAATGGAAGTAATTGTTACTGTGTAATAAAAGATCCGCTCGTATGTCGAAATCAACGACAATTCATCCCGAATTTCTACCCCCTCTGCATCGTAATTCCATTTAACTGCGAATGCACGTTGCTCATTGCTTATTGGGATACAGTTTAAGTCGTCTGACGGCCGCTACGCGCAGATTAAGTCTTAAACACGTGGAAATCTAGTCGAGAGCATGCGAGGGGGAAAAAGGGTTAACGCGGTGCCCGGAAGAAGGTCCGAGTGTGGTCAGCTCGTGTAATCCCCCTTTAAAACCGACAAGAATTAACTTCAGCGCATCGCAAATTCGCACCGCATTTTGCGGCTATTATGAATTTAAGCACTCTCTGCTCAGCGGGGTGTAAGGGATTCTGAAATGAACTCGTACGGTCGGGGAGAATGGCCCCAGTCGGATGACAATACGAAACTTTGTTCAACAAATGGATAAAAACAAAAAGTGTAGAAAATAAATGGTAACCTTTAAGGGATAATGGAATTTAAAACAAATTATAAATTTCTTTTTTTTAACTATTCCCTCAATTTATCGTATTTTAAATTAGAAATTATATACTACGAGAAACTGAAATATAAAACGGGACGTTCTTTCCATCACTCAACACATACACATAGAATATATTTAATTGCACTTTATAAATATATCGTGTGCCATTGGTGTACTCTCGATCACGAGAGAAACGAAGGTATCCGGATAAAAAATGGACGACGTTTATTAGGAGGAACAATACGTAAGATCTCTCCGTTTAGTAGACCCCGAGGAAAAGGGCAATGAAGTTATAATATGGTTTTCCGCGAGTCTGATTCTGGCGAGGACAGGCTGGCTCTGCTCTCTTCCGTCTACAGGCCGGAACTGGCCTTCTAACCTCGTTAGCACACCCATCTTTCGTGCCACGAACGAGCGAGGTTCGCCGATTTCATTACCAAAATGCCCCGCCCGGAAGTAATCAATTATTTCGAGTCAACGGCTAGACTCGTGGCCGTGTCTCGCACGCGTGGATCTTTCTATTCCATCGCGTTCCACGTCGTTCATACACACGTACCGTATGAAATCTCGGTCGATAGCACTTAAGGGATTATAGTTTTCGAATTTTTGTCCCACGTTAGATAATGTACTCCGCTCAAAAGTTTCAAGACACATAATGCACTCAGCAAAAGTTAATTACTTTGCGGAGACCACGAACGTTCAGACCAGTGGACGGACTATGTTGAAGGAAAATCACGTGTACAGCGATAGAATTAACTGATATTTGGAAAATTATTCTTTCTTATAGCGAACGCGTGGTTTCGTACAAAATTATTACTCGTCGAATTGATTACAATGAGAGTTTTGTTTCTATAGCCGCGTGAATCATTGGTTGTTGCTATTGTCACTGATACATGACGCGTGCGATTTAATTGTTTATTGGTGTTCCACGATTTCTTTCGTCGTCTGTTATCTTTATTGTTTAATAGCCCTGGAGTCTCTGGCATTGCAAAATAATTTCAGCTTATTTATGGTAGCGTTTAAAAGTTGGAGCATTCAACTGATCGTGACGAGTATTCTTTGGTACGGTAGCTCGACAGCGGCCACCCTACACTCGCAGCCCTTGCGGCATGTCGCTCCGCAAGTTCGCGACGCTTTCGTGACTCGCATGCGAGTTACTAGTTATCGTCGAGATTATATCATCCCCCCCACCTCCCCCCAGTGAACACGGTATGCCATATTGACCGTTCGTTGCTTATTAGTGTCGTTCCTTCATCATCGACCAGGCACGTTACGCGTTTCGAAACAATGCTCGGTTATACGCTGCAATAATTCTGCGGGAAGTTTGGGTAAAGTAGAACATCCTGGCTTTCGAATCACCCAAATTCCTTAATAAGGAATTACTGAACGCCGTTATTAAAAATTCGAGACGTCGAATCATAAAACATGATCCGTATTGCCTTAAGAGAAAAAACAGAAGAACAATCGTTGCTGACGTTCACATTCGTGCGTCGCTGTCATTCATATTCAGCTCGAATTCATTGAAATAAAAAGCTCGCGAGATTTCCATCGCTAATCCCATACAACAACAGTGTCTTCGTTTCAGCGGGGGATTCGTACATCCCACAAGTGGTCCAGCAACGTTCGAACCGTGGCACGCCGACGTGACGCGGCGTCGCAGCCGTGTTCACATCAAATTTAATTATTCCGGAGACGATCACACGCGGTAATTCGCGACGCGCACGGCATTCGTCCCACGCCGCTCCCGCCACCCTCAATTTTCCATTTGCCCCCCAGAATCGGCGTCAAAGCCTATCGTTTGCAGTGTGACGTTCGCGACACCGAGACGTCTCTCCACTCTGCACAGAGACGAGAACTGAGTTTAACGAAATGAAAATGCGCATCTGATTGCTTCCAGATCGATTAGCAATAGCAAAGTGCACACGCTTTCGTTACCATTACCGAACCTAGATCCATCCTCGACGATCAATCTCAGAATATCGCTGTACACTTTCTCCTCCTCCACTCGATACACCTTCCGCGACCCTACACCCACGAAGCCACGAGCAGCCCCTTCTATCTCCCACGGAAATCTGTCAATTAATTAACGAAAATCACGTTGTAACCAAACGAACAAGACGTCGTTCTCGACGCGCGTGTTCCGGTTAGAACCACGGGGATTCGTTCGCGGGCGACCGTCTACCGCTTCATCCCCCGGTTGTAACGCTCACGGCGCAACCCACCCCCTCTAGGTGTGCGGCTGCGAACGTGTTCAGCCTGGCCGCGAATTACCGGATATCTTAATGAGTGCCGTAATTAATACGGACGCCAGATTGGAGGGACGTCGTGCAGGACGCGGAAGGAGCGGTACAGAGAGGGGGTGGGGGCTGGTAGGGCGACCAGATAGCGCTTAAACCGGAACGTACGGGCTTTGTCACGGACGTGTACAAGATAACCGTATATCTGCGCTGTGAAATGCAAACCGAGCCGACGACCACCGTCGGACACCCCGCTGCGCTATCCCGGAATGGGATTGCGGTAGATCGGCGCCGACGAGCCGCTCGTCTACGCGCGACCCTTTCCAACGTACACGACGATACCTATTCGACGGGGCCCCACCACGTTCCACCTTGCCGTTGAATGCTGCCGCGCGTCGTGCACCGCCGGGACACGGCAATTACCCGCCGCGTGATTAGAACGTTAAGAAGTTCCAAGTTCCGGGGGACGTGAATCGGCGAGCCTGGACGGAGGGTGGCTCCGAAAGGTGTTTACGTGGCCAACCGGGACGTTTACGCCGCGAGGAATTTAGTGCCCTTGTGAAATGGGTATCGCCAGAGGAATCGACGTTTATGCTAATATTAATCATTTCAAGGAATCTTGTTTTCTTGCGGCGTGGAGTTCTCGAGAGAATCGTGAGTGTTGTATTTTAATTTGATTCGATAAAAATATACAGTTAGGAACGAAATTACGCTTGAAGAACAAAAAGACCTACTACAGGTTACTTAGACGGAAACTGCAATGGGAATCTGGGGAAATGAATAGGAGCGGGATGAAAAAATAAAGGGGGAAACACTGCTCGACGAAATTAATTTAGCTTGACGGGGAACAAATTCTTGAAAATGCTCGTCGACCGGCTGCTTAAATAGCCGGATATTCATAGATCGTTGCAACGCGAAACGGGGCCGCTGTGGTTCTCGTCGTTTATTTTCCATCGTAATCACTTTCATCGAAAATGCGGCGAGTTGGAGTGCGAAAAGTTTTATGTTGCCCCTAACACGAGGCAATCCAGCCCCGATCCCCGTTGCCTTCCAATGCCGGCCGTCTAATAAATATTAACAAGAACCGCGACGACGAGATGGTAATCCGCAAAAGTTTTTCTTTGCGGATGGACTGCCAAGGAGATGTAACATGGCGCTGCGGGCGAGCGCCGGGGGCGGAGGCACGAGAAAGGGTAGGGAGGCCGCATGGAGTAGTTGAGCAAAGTGAAGAAGGACGCGGAGATAATTCAGACAAGGGGGAGTACAATGAAAATTTGACAATGTAAATTATCCTGTTATTCTTCTTCTTTTATTATCTTGCTTCCGTCTTCACGGTACCTATCCGCGAAACTTGCCGCTGGGAACTTTTCAAACACTATTCCACTCCCGGCTGAGTGAAAAGGAAACTGTTGCCAGCGGTTGTAATATCTGTTGCGCACGCAAAGGGAAAAATTCTCGCAATTAACACGTATCTCGCGAGGATCCGTTCGCTTCGAATGGTTATTTCGATGATACAAGTAATTAGGGGAATTAAGGTCGGGTATAGCGAGCCGCGATAAGATGTGTAACACAAGATTGTAATCAATTCGCCGGATTTTCCTCGTTGCGTAAAGCTTGCGCGATTAGACTTGTAATTTACGTTCGAGAAATTTAGTACACCGTACTAATTTGTAAGTTGTGTAACCTCCCTCAGGGAGGGTTTGTAACGTCATATCCCTAACGGCAAGGTACACAGAGCGAACTTAAGCCGAAAATACACAGTTCACTTTGGTTTAACAATGCCGCTGACAGACATACGTTATAATTTACACCAGTGTAATTTGGCTGAACAAATTAACCGAATTGTGTCATACACCGTTCACTCTGCCTTCAATTTCCTTGAATTTGCGGTTAGCGAGCCCAAGTGACTCGTCGTCTTGGCTTTAAATTGTTGAGAATTGAGAAAAGCCAATGAAAAGAGTCGTAATCCTGTTGAACGACAATGTCTCGATACTGTTTTCTATCGCTTCAAGTTTTTACGAACTAACTCAGCCGCAGTTCTACGCCCGTCACCTCCGTCTTGCCCGACCGGTAGTCGCACGCGGAAATGGAATTTCCTTTGTGGAATTGCGGAAAAATTGATTCGTTTAAAACGGCCATTGTACCCAGCCGGATGTGACAATCGAGGGCCGCTTGGCCCCGGAGTCGGCTGGCCGAAAATCGGTGCTTTCGATACGCGTAGGTCGCTGGGGAAAGAGCAACGCGGGACAGGGCTATTCTAAGGGCTCGAGATTACAAGCCATTGTTCCCGCGCCACCCTTTGTCTCAAGCCTACCCTTCCACGGCCGACCTCGACCACCTTTTTCGCCCCGCCCGCCTATCTCGTCCTTCTTTGTATTTTTAATTCGCAACTTTGTAACCAGCCGCTGCCCCCGCGACAGCCAGCCGCCCCCTCTCGACTCTCTTTCCCTTCCGCCTTCGTCAAAAATCTCGCCTGCCGACCGTCCCTTCTTCTTTCAGCCGACCCTAACCTGCCGTTTTCACCGACCAACCCCTCGGATCCAATCCAATGGCGTTCTCGTCGTCGACCTTCGTCAACGATTATTTCTCCCGAGGAAATCTGGCCCTCGACGGGTTTCGGCCAGGGGATCGTTTTTGCATTTATCCGCCCGCCGGAATAACGTTGATCCGGGAGTTTACATTGGCCGCGAATTTACCGATGTAATTTTAAAGCGATTCCAACCGTGGCTGCGGCGGGGTATCACGTTTCGCGTCTCGTTAAAGGAGGATTGTTAAACCGAGTGGTACCATTGTTTCTCGTTATAATGATAAGCGACCATTATTTGTTAATTAAATGGCACGACGAGGTAACGATAAGAATTTATTCAATAATTTATTTGACAACGATGACGTATTTTCAATTTTCCGCGGTATATCGCGATATTTAATTGGAGATTGGGTTCTACTTAAATATTGTTTAATTAATTCTGAGCTGCGCCGAGGGGTATAAAGATTCTGCGAGCGCGTATAACGATTCAGATATTGTCTCTTGCGAACTGTGAAATGACAACTCAGTTGCGAAGTTGCTGAACGGCAGCTGAAATTATTTTACCGACTGATAAGTTATATTACTGACTTACCTGATAAAAATGTTGAAGTTACGAATAAGCTTTGATAGCGTGCAAGGTATCCAATAATCTTCAGAAGGATCCGCTTCACATGGTTATCCACCCTTTTTATTACAAGGATCCTAACAACCTAGACACACAATTTCGAATTATCTTATTTATACGAACACCGTGGCGCGTTTCAATTTAAATATACTTGTAATCCCGCAACAAGCTTAAATCCCCGCGAAGCAACGACAGCCCCCTCTGCCTTCGACGCGGCGAGAGGTCCGTTTCCGTTGAAACCGAGCTCGCGCGGACGTTGCGAAGGGTGGCAGACAGCGTTGGCCAGAATATCGCGAAATCCGCTGCATAATTATAAGACCATAATACCGAAGGAACGAGTTTACACGGTAGACGGGATTTCTGTAGTTCGCTAAAGAACGGCGAAAACCCATTATAGATAACGAGAGGCAGAAAGAGACAATGTCGCGTGGGTAGGGGATGGCACGAAGTGAAATCGAGGTGCCGGTGTACGAAAGGGTCCGATACGCCTCCTCCAAGGATTTGCGAAACGATTCCCTGCTACGACTTTGAAGTCGTTCACTGCCACGAGAGAGTGTAACAGAGAGACAGAGAGAGAGAGACAGAGGGGACGCAGAGGAGGATAAGAAAAGGGAGAGTCGTCGCTTGCATCTCCCCGGCCATCGCCGCCAGTAAAATGACGTCTCCGAAGGAGGAAAGTAGAGTGGATATCCGGCGTGCTCCGTGCAATTGGAAACTTTTAGTAAATGTAAACCGTTTCGTGCTCGAGTAGATACAATCCGGTGCTAACCCAGTATCCGCTACCCGCGACTCTCTTCAACCCCCTCTCTCAAAGTCTCTCTCGTTTCCTCGCTCGTTTTTTTTCTTACGTATCCACGCGGGACCGGAACGACATCAACCGGCTGCATGTAGAGAATTCGCGTGGGTTCACTGGATCTGGAACTTGCGTTGCTCGCTCGTCGATGAACCTTCCGTTGGTCGGTGAACGCGCGAGGGTGGATCGCGGATACGAGAACGAGAAAGATTTTGTTGAAAAAATAAAAGCAGCAGGAAATGTAAAGTACGACGCTTAGAAATTCGTGGACGGTTGGGGAGAGCGAGGATAGAGGAGAGAGGGAGGAAGAATTGGCGATCGTCTGGGTGCAATTCGCCCCCGCCGCGTTCGCTTGGTCCAGGCCTCGATAGTCCGATTAAAACCGACTCTAAAATCCCGTCTCACCCTGCCGTACCTATTGCGCTCGCTGCTATTCCGTTTTATTGTTCGAGCCACCATATGCATAGCAATAACTATGTCCGCCCCCTCCTATGATACCCGAATCGCTCCGGCGTTTCGCCACGTTTCAACCTTACTTACCCCTCGCCGTTGCTGACTTCATATAACCCTCGAATTTCCATACTTTCCACCGAGACGCCTCGCGGTTTCTTTCGTTTCCCTCGTTCTCGAACCCCTTATTCTCGATCAGTTTACGATTCGCCACTTTTATTTTGTATTCTCGTTCCTCGGATATTTTACATTCTGATTTCTTCCAACGTGGAATCGAAAGTTATCGAACTTTTGGGTTAACTACAGATGAACGTTTTCGTTGCGAGTACCGTAATTTTAGTGTAAATCATATGTACGTGGTTTCAATTAATACTATAATAACATTTATGCGGAATAATATAAACACACAAAGGCATAATTATCCTGTTGATGAACAATGCATTCCTTAATAAACTCTAAAATGTATCAGCCACGTTATGTTAGTATACTAAACGCAAAATATGAAATTGGTTCCCTAATTCGGTCCAAGTTCATTTACTTCAATGTTCTCGTTCCAGACACGCGTCGGTCTTTTTCTTTCCACGAACCAGCGATCAGTTTCCGTTTCGATGGCTTATGCACAACGATCATGCCTAATACTAGTTCATTTATTTCCTTCTTTTTATTTACGGAAACATCCAACTCCCAAATGTATTTAAATGTATCCACTGCGAATATTATTGCCTGATACACAAAACGTGCTCGAGAGTCTTCTCTGTAAGACACTTCTCCGCGATTACAGCATCGCAGTAGTGCAAGGCAGCGAACATTCAGCTGGCGAAAGATCCAACAAATACATCCTCGACCCTGCATCGTGTTCCACGAAACGCGCACTCCGCTTTCTCCTCGAATCGTCTTCGATCGTGCGCGAAGCGCAACAACAAGTAGAGAGGCGGCGGCTCGAGCAGGAAACGTAGATGGCCACGGAACGGTCCCACGGTGCCTCGCACCGCCAACTACCAGCCGCGCTATCGCGGGGCGAAGAAGCCAGATTGAAAGCGATTAAGACCAGGCGGTGGGCGGCAGCCAGCATAGCTGTGCGTGCGTGCAAACGCAGCATAGTAGGTCACAGTGACGTTAAAGGGTTATCAAATAGCCGTGGTGTAAAGCGTTTCGGCGGGAAAGGGCGGCGAGCGATCCCGATCCGCGTCGTATTGGCATACCGATGCTTACAGGGTGGGCCCGTGAACACGTGTACCCGTGCTGCACCGCAGCCTAGCTGTCTGACAGTTTGGCATGCTGCCTTCCGCCGCCATCGGCCGCCGCCTACGCCATCGCCCGGTATCAGGGACGCTGCGTACCGTCCTGTTGTCGTCGTGTCGACACCGTCGACATCGCCGGCACGTTACCACGCGCCTCTGTGTATGTGTATGCACACGCATCGGCGTTTAATGCCGCGGCAAATCGGTCAACCGGTGACACAGAACTAGCTTGGGCGATTGCTGCTGTGCTCGTTGTAAGTATAGCTGGTGGAAGCTGGTGTGTAGAACGGTCGTAAAATCTGATCCGAGTCACGAACCAACTCAGGTTTCGATCGCTATAAAATATCAGGGATCCATTCGATGAGATACATCGAACGTATCGTGGCGCAGCGAGGGGTGAACGCGACGATCGCGTTAATTCCGCGCGTAATGAAATCGCGTTCGAGGTAGAAACGATGAACACTTCCACGTGGTTCGAGCGCGGGCCAGAAGCGAAATCCAACGATCCGGTTTAAGAATTTTCGCGCGCGTGACACCAGGCTTAAACGGCCGACGTGAGAAGGAGGCAGCCGCTCTAGCCGAGATTCGAGAGCCGCGATACTGTCCCGCGGGCGGGGGTTCCTATGGGAAAATTATCCCAACCCCTGGCGACGCCGCTTTCGATATCACAAACCGCATGATATCTCCATAGCGGCGGATCGCGAGGACGATTTCGCCTATTTGCAATAACAGTTCGCCGGGCGAGGAACGAGAGCGCGACGTGTCGACGATCGCCAATGGCGGGGACCGGAAACGCGAGCCGGCGTCCTCAACGGCGGGACGTGATCCGCGGCTCGTACAACCTTTATTTCGCGGCCGAATGGAAATTAGATCGCCGTTTACGTACGAGACGTGTAAATCGATAGCGACCGCCACCCACACGTTGGTTGGATTTAAATAATGCAGCCGCGAGCGCGCGGGCAACAACGCCGCGGTACCAACGCCGGTGGAATTTCGCGAGCCGTTCGCGCGATAAATTCTCGTTCGCGGACGTGGAAAATAGGGTCTCTTTCGGGACGGCGGTAGGTAGCGCGAAAGCGCGGGGTAAGAAGATCGTTGCGGGAGATGGCGGATATTGGGAGAGATTGCCGTATTGGCGGCACGTAAGTGATTTATGTTGCTTTAAAGCGCGCTGACTGTTCCGATAGCGTGCTCGAGTCTGCGTTTCGAGTGGCTCGCGGATGTTTATGGAAATTCGTATGTTTGTAAACGCAGCTGAAGAAATGGAACGCCTGCGAGCCATGATGTTCCGGCTTCTTTTAAATCCGTGATGCTCGAGCTTTCTATAAACGATTATTTTTATTCTATAATCTTCTAAATGAATACGATGAACCTTATGAATCATGATCAGAAGGTTACGGATTTTAATATCGAGCGACATCGGAATTTCTTCGGAGCTCCCGACGAAACATATTTACGAAGAACACCGGGAGCAATTAAAGTCCACCGTTCCCGTAAATTAACAAGTTTAGAAAACTCCTGAACGAGATGAAACTCGCGAAAGCCTCGGCATAAATTTCACAATTAGACAACATAATCGCGTTTAAACGAGCGATATCCGAACGGGAGCCACGAAGACATTTATTCACCGGGGCACTACGCTTAATTTGTCGGCGAAGAAGAAACGGGCTAATTGGATTACACCGTTGCGCTCGGGGCAGCGTTTTTATGACATTCGGCCGGGATGAAGAATGCAAAAGGGAACGATGTACGTAGCTACGTCGGTCGAAGTAAAAACGAGGGTGGAAAAGGAAGCCTAGGGGTGTGGGAGAGGGGCGGACGAGAAGTAAATCCAGCGTAGCGTGCCACCACCGACATCCCCGGAGCTACATGGCCCGTGGTGGTCAACGTACCATAACATTATATCTATCCTGTGTCTAGTCTATAGCCACTATTTCTTTCGGACATGTGACTGGAAACCACCCCTTAGGTATCACCGCCAGCGCAAGGGCGATGTGTGCTCGACTTAGCCTGATCTTATTTTCCTCCCCGAGACACAACGGTAATTTCATACATGAAATCATATTTCCGAAGTCTCCCGACGTCGCGGGACGCCCTGGCGTCCGTCTCGACTATTTTTTTCTCTTTCCACCCCCGCCCGATGGACAGCGTGGCTTTCACGTTTGGAATCGTTTCAAGTAACAATCACCGGGACGACGTAACGAGAATAATTATTTACGTGGAATTGAGTGAACAATAGGTAAACTATGATTGCGTTTTGATACAAAATAAAATGTTCCAGTTGAACAATTTTTAGGAGTACCGATTACGTGTAAATTGTATAAAGTATCTTACGCGATTCTGCGATCTTGTCAACGGCAAAGGAACACTGTTTCGTCTTGAATCGTTTGCCTCGTACCTCCGTTTGTACGAGTTAACGTTGATTATTTCTGCTCGAAGACGGACGGAAAGTGAAACGGGAGCAACGCGAGCGGATCCCGGCTCTCCAGCTTCGTTTCCAACAATTATACTTACGCTCGTCGTTTTTTCGATCCCCCGTTGGGGGCTCGAACGACATCGCGATTGTGCAGACGTCTCGTTTCGTCTCAGGGGCGAGGTATTTTTGTTCGACGGGTGTGCACAGCGGCGGCCGTAGACAGGTAAAGCGGAAGCGTAGCAGAAGTACCTGAGAAAGTGGAGGATTTGCGTAACCGGAGAGCGAGAAAGAGAGCAGGCAGAGCTTATCAAGAGCTTTAAGTTTTGCTCACAGAAGCAGCGGAGCACGGGTAGCGCGGTCTCTCGCTTAATCCCGTATTGTAAACTAGGCAACATACAACGGGCAAGTTTTCTACCTTGTGCCACTCATCTTCTATACTTGTTATTTCCTTTCCCTGCACCTCGAGCGCTCCGCCACCCGCTATCTCTCTCCGCGAGGGTGAAAGACAACACGGGTTAATCTATCCTCTGGGAATAACTCGAAACATCGAACAAAAGCTTCCGTTCTTTCACCATTTCCACCTCTGTCTCCTCTCCTCTCGCCACGGTCGCTCTTTGAACGTCGCTCAACTATGTCGCGCATAATCTTAACCCTTTGCGCAATCAACAATTTGTCCGCTTTTTGAAAGCCGTTTTTATTTCACGTTGCGTAAGTGTTTCGGTGAAATTCACTTGGGTTTTGGCGGGGAGATGCGAGGTATGAAAACGCGAGCTAACTTTGCGCGACGCGTGATCCTTGGTTGCAAAACGGGAATGCTTGTTTCTCAATTTGACGTAATTTTGGTGAGATGGACCCTGTGTTACGAGAAGTAACGCACATGATTGTTTTAAGGAGCCAAATAATTTTATACTGCTTCCTTGTACTGCTTTGTTCGAATTTTTGCATCGTGTCATGCCTCACAACATTGTGTTATACAAGAAAAATGCTCTTGTTCGATTTGCAGCAAAAATGGAACAAGAAATGTGGTGAATGGAGTCTCGAAACAAGATTTTTACGAAATTCTTATCATTCAGACATCGCAATAAAATGAATGTAAAACTGTGAATACGAGGTCCGATTTCCTGAACGTCAAATGGAGGAAAATGACAGGGCACTAAAGCGTAGACACACTTTTTGAGGATAAAATTGCGAATTTCAACGCACAAGCGAGTTGTATTCGTCTCCTTTCTTGAGTGCCACTTTACAAATGATTCAATTTACTGTGAATTTCGTCTTAATTGAACTCAAAGCTTGTCATTAATTTCGCGAACGCCTTTATCGCGTTGCGAACCCGTGAACTAGTAAATTACTACTGTAAGAAGAATAATTTACGAAATAATTGTACACTCCCGAGGTCGGTAATTATTAACAGTAAAACCACTTTGGAAAATAAGTTATTTCGCTGAATTAATAACTGCAGTGGCAAGAAATTTCTTTCATCCAAGCACAGTATTAAAAATAAGCTAATCTTATTACATTTTCCATTCACTGGAGTTAGTAAAAGAAGCAGTACAAAAATCAAACTAATTTATCTTCATTTCACTGTACCGCTTGTGCTAGTCGATTGCATTATTTAAAGACCAAACGAAGTTAGTGATTACACTCCTTTTCAAGCGATAGTCCTCCATTTTGAACGAACCCTTAAATTTTCGAGGTCCCGTTAAATCACGACTTCGCGACTTCGCATTCCGTCCACGTGTCGCGTTTCACGTAGTTTCGCGTAAAGCTAGCCGCGCGTATATTCGTCAGCGCGAGATGCGAGCACACGCGAATCGTTTCAATTCCGTGTGGTACATAAATTGCCAGGCAAAGTATCAGCCCTCTCCACCGCAGTCACTCTGCTTTCATACTTGAGCGGGATCCTCAGCGATCCCAGTTAAATGGTCCGTTCTGTAAGAGAGCTCACTTGTGGCATGTTAAGCGTACGCCTGTTGGATTTCTTGCTTATCGCGCAATAAATGTATACAACTCGAAAAAAGGCCGGCTTACCTCCCCTATGGATAGCGGTGATGGAAGGAGATGAGCGGCCAGGTAGATGCTCGCCGCTCTGCCGCCGCTACTTTCATACATTTATTTATGAACCGCTATGAATAAATGGATGCTGGCCCTCCTGCCGGGGCTTAGTGTTTCAGAAAGCTGATATCGTGTTGTTCTTACACGGCCGTGCCGAATATAATGGTTGTTCGGGGAGTACCTTGTCAAATCGATTAGCTCATTTCTCGGTGTCTGCTTCCATTGCATCGTGTTTTCGACAACGCCTCCACAAACGGGATGAAAGAACGTAATAATTACGTGAGAACTTCAAACGAATTGAAGCCAGAGAATCATCTTACGAAAATCGTAACGGAACCATATATATCCCTCGACGCATTAATCGATCGAGATGGTCCGCAGTTATTTATCCGCGACGCGGCACGTCGTTAAGTGGGCGATAGCCTTCGCCCTCTCTGGGATCCGAGGGGCGGTAGGAAATACGGGGTCAAAGGGGCCGGAAGACACGAAGAATTCGAAGGAACAGCGTTCATCGAAGGAAATTCGCTCGTCGCCGCTTTTCCGGCTCGCCTGCCCTGAAAAACGGTATCCCTCCCGACCCTGCGCCACTTTGAATCGCGCCCACGAACCAGCGTGAAGTTCAGGCGTGTCGGAGCGAAAGAACGATCCCTGTGCGAGCGCGCGGAGGCAGCCGGCTGCTGGGCGAGGGAGACGAGGACGGGCGCAAAGGGCGCGCGGAGGGATGGGCATGTAATTAACGAGTATTCTCAATAAGACGGGACGAGGGGAGGGTGAGAGGGGTCGAAGAGCCGAAGGAGAAAGCTCTGGGCTCCGAACGCCTCGCGCGTTCACCTGTTAAATAAAATACATTTAAATGCCAGCGGCACGTTGCCGCGCGTGAGAACTATTGACTCCTAGCCCCTGCTGCCTCTAACCACCCCTTCGACCCCCTGTTTCGTTCAGCCCCGCGTAGCCTTATACGAGGCAGCTTAATGAGCGTCGCTCGCGTCTCGTTGGAAACCATCCTGCTTCTAGATCTTCCTTTTATTTAGGCTCTCTCCACTAGCTTCTCCCTTTTTCTTCCTCTCTCTACCTCCCTTCCGTTCTCCAACTTTCTTCCACCCTTTCGTTGCACCATCTTCGTTGCTCCCCGTTTCTGTCGAAATGTAACGACGGAAGCGGGACGTTCCGCGGAAAGGTGTCGTTGAAAAATGCATAAACGTTCGAGGAAACGGGGACGAAGCCCGGTGTTATTAATAGCTGCGGTAAGTCATGTTCTGGCGACTGTTTGCTAAGCTGGCTCGTTGTATCAACAGGTATCGAGGATACGGGCTCGATTCGATGGGCTTTGTACCTCGCAAGAGGCTGCCGAGAGTTTGTCGATATTGTCGAATCGTTTGATGAAAGTACGCGCAGCGAGTCTCGATGGAAAGTTTTTAAAACGTGGAAAATAGCTGCTGTTTCTCCGCGTTTTTATGCGACGCTACGAAATATCCGTGTATATATTGTGAATATTTGAACGTCGATTACGTCCAAGTTGGAAGACAACGAAGCTGATCGTCTCGTCTTCGCGATAAAGTAAACGAGCGGACAGAAGCAGCATCTCGAACCGACACAGCCAATCAGCATTACAATCACGTAACACCTTCGCTCGAGTTGGAGTGTCATCGACGTGGCCTCTCCTCCTGGTCAGCGGTCATCTTATTTTCTTTCGTTTTATTTGATTTATCCTCTATCTCCGGGTTCCATTTACGACAGACCACCGCGCCGCCGTCAACGTCATCGTAGAGCAGTTGTTCTCTACGGTTCGTTCCATTTCGTTTCGCCCCGTTCACCATCGGGAGCTTCTACTCATTCCGCGTCGCCATCTGGAAAATGGATATTATTATACCGGATGCGCTCCCCGTGCCCTGCGGATACATCCGATAAATATCAACAGCGAAGTGCCCCCACGGCCATACCGCAGACAGACGCGGTCGCCTTTTATGCGATGGCAGATTCCGAGCTCGTAAAGACGCGTCTATGGGCCACGCTAATGTAATGAACACGTGATATCGCGAGGAAGCTAATGCGATGTTAATGATCTACCGTCCTACGGATTGCTTGATAATTGCTTTCTGTTTAATTCGATTAGAGGATGGATGCTTTGCTTCGCTCTGTGTTCGCGTTTCGTTTCACTGATTTTTTTTAACACTGATTTGTAAGGAGTTTCTGATCAATTTCAAGTTAAACATTTTTGCTCTATACGATTTGTTGTTGTCGTTCTTTAAATGTTACACTGGTACGCGATTAATATTGTTTAAGTCGTAAAGATCGTCCAAGTATTTTTCATGTTGCAATGCGAGGATGAAAATTGCATTCGATTTGCGATTAAAAGGGTAGACAACTGTTTACGAAATTACAAATATAAATGCCAATCGAGTAGCTATCACTGCGATATTTGTAGTTGCAGATAGAACTCTGTTGGCGTTTAATGCCTACTGGATATGTGGTGGAGAAAACGTGCGACTTGGTGAAATCGGGAACTGAAACTTCATTTCAATCAGTCGGTGGCGAGTAATAAAAGCTGTTGATAGAGAAAGGGATATAATATACGGAAAGTGAGCTTTACTTTAAGAGAAAAATGTTCGTCGTACGGTCGACAGTAAAACGTAATAAGTTGGCGTATCGTAAATATAGACAACCCTTCATAAACTGAAATGAGAATCGTCAGGATTTATATTCATGCCGCGATTGAACTTTCTCAGGGTATTACTTTCATGATTTTGCGGGATTAGCTTTCGGAATATTGGCTGCTCAATTCTTCCAAATCGACGGTAGGAAAGTATTAAACAAGTTCACTGTACTCTTATTGTTAACCAATCAACTTTTCAATTCGAAATTATGGAATCATGACAAATACGTTGCACTGAAACGTTGATTCAATTAAAAGTAAGATTAATGAATATAATAACAAAAAAAATTGATTTTTAGAACTCAATTACGAACGCGCGAGAAGCAAATCTTTGTATCATCCGTGATTCATAATTTCACGAACACAACTGAAAGAATGGAACGCACGCAGAAGCTTCTTTCGCCCTCTAAATATTAGAATACTACCTCATAAGCCTTACTCGTACATGTCCACTTTACTTCGGATATTTTGCATGTTTTTGCATATTATGTGCACTCTACTTTTTTGCATATTTAAATTTCCCATGAATGCGTAAACATCCGCAGTCTGCTCTAACAAGGACGCGAGATCATCCGAGCTTTACATAACAAATAGAGATTCAAATAAACGCGCTGAACATATTTTATAAAAAAAAAACAGCATCAAAAAAAAAAAAAAACATAAGAATTGAAGAAGATAAGGAAGTTCCAAGCAGTCGAAAAGCTTCTCGTCGCCCGATTATGATCAACGTCGCGAAACAGTCTGTGTGTATAGAAAACGAGTTTGAGCCAGCGCCAAAGGGGATGAGCGAGCCGACAACCCTTTACATTTTAATTACGCCCGTCTTAAAAGCCAATAAAGTCCTCGGTAGAATAGCGACGTTCGTCAGGCTGGCTCAACCTCGGCGCACCATGGCGATACCATGGATCCGGTATTGCACGAGCGATGGCCTCCTACGAGGGTGACGCTGAGAACCATCGCGGAGGCCAGCCGTCTGCCTCTCAGACATCTTCGAGCAAAGCTTATCCGTCCATTTAGCTTCTCGTGCACACACGCATCGCCCCGCACAATATCCCTTTATCAGTGATACGCTCCGTTTCTGAGCCTCCTTTCGCGCTCTCCTCCATTCCCAGCTTTCGTATTCAAAAGGTGAAGTTTTTACGCCCAGGACGCTCGTGTCTGTCACCCCCTTTGCGACAAAGTTGCCGCCCTGGGATATTCGAGAGTTGTCGAGCGGAACCATAGTTCGATTGCTGGTTCTGATCGTCGGCCAGTGTTGGAAGAAATCGTTTACGTGTATTTGTTTTACGCGTACACACTACTTGATTTCTGAGAGATACTACTGAATACTGTTTGAGGGCTGAGATATATAGTTTTATACTACTTAACCCTTTGAGCTCGATCACTTTTTCGGTTGAGCGGTGCTGAAACTCGAGAATTCAAGTTCTGTAGTTGCATTTGGTGTAATAATTTACAAAACACTTACCAAGGCATTCTGAATTGCCAGAATCTTGTGGGTCATTGCTGCCACTTCCGGATTCACTGTCTATTACTTTAATTTTTCTATTTCTCACACCCGATACTACATCATTATCATCGTCACTATTTACACTTGCTCTACCGCCAATTTTATCGTGGATAAATAAGTTTCTGATCAGATCAAAATCAAACTCGCGTTAAAACTTTCAAACGAGTGGCGCAAAACGTCGCGATACGCGTGCTCGCTACGATCGTCGAAGCTGTACTAACGCTAGACAGGTATTCAATGTCAAGATCACGGTCGTAGAGGAATTTTATCTTAATCCCCATTTGACATCACAATGTCACTTTCCAACCGGAAATATAAACAGCCTAAGCGACCTGTTCCCAAACCAATACTTCGCTTCTATCAACTGGAGATAACGAAATTCAGCATAAACAGAGACTGTCGCCTCTCGTGTTGCCACGCGAAACATCCTGGCGAGTGAGAGTCGCCATTTGAACGCAAAAGGTTAAACAAATATGAAAATGTGACGTTGTATATCAACAAGCGATAAAATTATTTTGTATGCACTATGACGTATGTAAATGAAAAAATTAGTGAATTATAAGTCAAAACTTGTTTTGTCTGTACGCGATTAATCTTGCATGGAATTGCTTTGATCAATTTCGTGTCGTTGTGTGACAGAGATACGTATGGAGATCTTTACATTTGCGGATCCTAAGTATTTTATTCCCGAAATCCTACAACTCCCATCGAACGGTGTTCCGCGGGTACGTAATCAGCGAACATTGTTCGCGTTTAATAAATTAGGCCAGCGAGCATCGGTGGTATAATTGGTCGTTTCTCGCGCGGTACACGTTCAAGGTTCGCTTTGATGACAGCGCGTTTCAGAATCGACACCTCAGGGTTTCTCATCGAACTAAGTTTCATTGTCGGTGACGTATGCTTCCCCGTTTAGGAGGACAAGTTTCGGAGATGGCTTCCTCGAGAGCCAGCGGCACGAAACTCCCGCGGCGCAAAGTCTGGCTCCGAGTTAGATTAAGCCGTGGCCAGTAAGCCACCTTCAGAAATTGCTCGTTGCCCTTCGGATTTCATTAGCGTTCCAGGCGAATCTCATATTCCGCAAAGTGCTTTTCCAGAAATTTGCGGTCCCGCGGACCTCTAACTCGCGCAGAATGAGAGCCGTTTCTTTCCGCCCGCGACTGTTCCGTGACGAAGGGGAAAAAAAATTGTCATTTTTTTAATCGAACGTCCCAGCATTGAAACGCGTCTCCAATCAAGTTAATGTTCTTTCAGCCGCTTCTGATCGAACGTAGCGAGTGGAAATTCAATTTCTGAGAAATGCTACTGAAATGTTTCGAACTGATTTTCTTTTACTCTCTTTACGAGTTTAACAGGCACAAAGTAAGTACCGCACGAATCTATTAAGTCCTCTGCGGTTTAATAATATATTTTACGGTTCGATGGAAACGAAACCGATTACCAGCGATTCGGTTGGCATTTTCGATTGAACGCGATGCTATAATTAAAAAGAAAGGAAACACGCGTAATAATATGAAAAACGTAAGGAATGGTACAACTAATTTTACGTTCGACTATGCCCAATTAAATTTCGGTAATTAAGCGAATGGCGAAAAGTTATTAGCGATCGTAAAAACAAAGTGAAGCTTAAAACGCAACCGTGCATGAGATACCTTAAATATCGTACGATGAAATTAAACCGAATTTCATAAACAATTTATGAAACAATAAAATTTAAACGCTTCGCCAATAGGAAATATGTATATATTACGGAGCGATGTTAAAATTTCGTGCACAC
Source organism: Xylocopa sonorina (assembly GCF_050948175.1). NCBI lineage: Eukaryota > Metazoa > Arthropoda > Insecta > Hymenoptera > Apidae > Xylocopa > Xylocopa sonorina. The sequence goes on along the minus strand of NC_135197.1, from coordinate 3,916,553 downwards.
TTCCAAGCGAATTGGATAATAAACAGAAACGTTCGTTTCGTGTTTCTCATTATCCGTACGGAAAATAGGCTGTTAAGTCCGAGCTAATAATTTCGAATGTCACGCGAGCTTCCGTTTAGCAACGGAATTCTTGTAACACCGTTCCACAACGAGATCCCCGTAACACCCTCGTCGAGTAGGAAGATGAGAAACATCAAACGTTTAAAGACCTTTGATGTTCAATTGCCTGTCAGGCATGAATGCTATTGGACGAGAGCGTCCCTTCGAGTTGAGCGCGAATTTCGTCGATCAGGGCACGATTAATAGCACCAAATTGGAGGCGCCTACGTTTTGTGCAATAGGACAAGTCGCTCGGATGATACGTGCGGGAAACGTGGTGCTTTCAAAGCGTTTCGTGGATGTTTAAATCGCCTATCCGCTTCGTTAACCCTCCATGGTTCATAAATGATTTTCATTACGTTCTGGTAATACGCTATTTAACTATTACGCCTGTATTGTATCAAAATGTGTACCTGTTACTGAAAGTAACAGTGCAAACGGCATTACGATTGGCATTAATTTCGTATCTTTGAATAATTATTCGATCCGTTAACTATTTGAGTTGAGTTTGATCACCGAATTGCGATCGATCAGAATTATTTGTAGTAAAATAAAAATGACAGAGCAAGCTGCTTCATTATGAAGCTCGATCCTTCATTATGAATGTGTGTATCGAATTTATCTTCCTTTGAAACATCGCTAAGTTCATGAATGCTGACGTTCTCACGCACACAGTGCTGCGCCGCGGAGAATCCGATTATCGAAAATCGGGCTTCGGAAACCGAGGAAGCGGAAATATAGCAAAATTAGCTGCTTACCGGGTCTCCTCGTCTCCTCCCCCGTTCCAACAATTCCTATCCATAGTACGAATTACGTGCTTCCCTCTGTATCAACGTTAAAATCAAAATTACTGTCTTCAAATAAGAGAAATCCCGCAAATATTATTCGTCAACTATGATGAATCTCTTAGAAAAAGTAAACGCCTGCTCGAGTTATACATATTTCGTAAAAATAACTCCACATTCTGCGATTCTTTTTCTACTGAACCTTATTCTCTCTCCCTCTATAATTTAGAAAGGGTTAATTCGAAGAGCCACAGCCAATAACGAGCGACACGGAACAGTATCGAAATCTGTTCACGATCTCGTCCCTACGGTTAATTTCGCGAAGTCGAGCGCCGCGCTGTACCCGCGGAAGACTGCTCGGTTAAAGGGGGTGGTCTCGCGAGCGACGACAGGACAGAATTACCATTGTCGGTAAATGGATTAGCCGGACAGATATTACGAGCGTAGGGGCTCTTTGATGAGCGCCAGTTCGTTTATCGTTAATTTACAATGGTACCTCGCGCCCCTACCTCTTTCGCCCAGAACGCCCTCCGACACATCGGAGTGCCAACCCAACCCGCTCAACCGGTCCCTACCCCCCTCTGAATCGCGCGCGGAATATAACCGGAAATCCCACCGCCCTGCCCTACCCCCTCCCCTTTCCGTCGGCTTGGCCACCAATTATTGCATTGGTAATCGATTGGATTATCAAAGTTTTGATAACGCATCGAGCTCTTCCGGCCGCGCGGCTCGCCACCCCCTCCGACCATCGGCCACCCTACATCCTATCACTCCCCCGGTCTACCTCCACACCCTTGGTTACCATCCCACCGTGCTCCACGCCATAGCAAATTATTTGCTCCGACGAAGCATGAATTCCAACCGTAATTACATTTCGCCTGATATTCAATTAGAACTACCGGCTCAACCGGCGCGGCTATCAGGCACGGGGAAAAAACGAACGGCCGATTGAAAGCAGTCAGGTAAAGGAAACCATACGCGAGCGTCGCTGGGTGTCATCCTACTGGCGGAAAGCGGGGTATTCGATCGTCGAGACTGGAGATTCGAGGGTCCGCGATCGTCGTCACCGTTTACGGTTTGTAACAGCTTCTTTCGCGACACAGGTTAGCGGGATCTTTGGAGATGCTGAGATCGTGACTGGTCTGGTCAGATCAGGATGGTTAACGGCTTTTCTCGAGACATTAGATTGCGGAATCTCGTCCGGAAGTTGAGGAATCGTGATCTGAATATCGTGAATAGTAGTAGCATAAAATTGCATTCACTTGTGTTGTGTAAAATTGTTTATTTGACGAGAGGTTGAAGAATGTTGTAATTAGAAATTTAATTTATATGCGTTTTGTTTCTATTCGCACCTACAAGTGCGAGGGATGAGTGTATTTACACTAATCGACGCGTATCGATTTTATTACAATTGAAGGAAGCACTAGTATAGTTTTCGATTACGTTTCACCACTTATCTTTATGTGGAGCAATGAAAGCTTGCAAAGAAAAGGATTACCTTTCTGTACAGTTCATCTTCTTTTTCATTCCTTTAACTCACGTAACCTTCCGTGATAACACATGATATAGAGCGTGCTTGAATTTGAGGATCTCGCGTGTGTACGGCGAGCGTCAGCAAACAATGGTGGTTTTATTTCAATATCTCAGGTGCCTTTCATCGCGAAACCGTTTTCTACTAAAATTGCCTGGAAGATAAACTAAGCCTCGACCAAGTTGAAAATACTGAAACATTTCTTTGCCCTACGTTTACTGTACAATTCGAAGCTAAAAATTCATGGCATTTAGCGATAAAAAAAAAAGTTTCCACCTTCCTTATTCCACATTGAACCAATTTCACCATGGCCTTTGAAGGAATTGCAGCGATTCGAGTCCTTCTAATTAAAGAAAAAAGGGAAAAAGAGAATATCAGGCACGCGCGGGGTCCGCTGAATTTATAAGGGTTGCTAGACTCCGAAGGAAAAGTCCGGTCGTTCAGTGCGCTCGCTTTGTTCGAAACCAATCGATGTTCCACGGGCAACAGAACTGCGATACCACAAATTGTCGTATCGCTAGCGCGCGCCTACTCTAAAACCAACCGGCAGCTCTATAAAATAATCGATCACCCCACGCCACCCCCGCGGGGCCGCGGTTCGGAATGACTCCCTGCGAAGAGCTCGGAACGATAGGCGTAACGAAATTGTGGCCGAGCGGCGCTGTAACGGCGGATAAGTAACAGGCGGTGTCATCAATAAATATCACGTGCCGCGTAGTTCTATCTTGGCGCTAAGTTGATCACTTCCGGTAAAGATCGCAGCGTGTCGCAACGCGGCAACCATAAATCCTGTATCCAGGACGACGGGCATCTGGTTCCACGACCGTTTTTCACCAGACACGGAGTATCCCGTACGTGTACACGCGGGCCGCACTTCGTGGACAGATTACCGTGGCGCTAGGCGGCAGTCACACGCCACGGGTGCCTCCCGTGGGAGTTTAATTTGCAGTAATGGGCGCATCCTCGCACGAGCGAAAGATTAAAAGCACCCACCGCCACGGCGGAGGCCACCCACATGCCCGCCGCCACCCCTCGCTCGCCCTCGTCAGCCGCACCATCTTCCCGACTCGCCGACCAAATGGCTGTTCGCCCCCGTGGCCCGTCAGAAAGGAACCAGTTCAGATACCATTTAGCGCTTTCTACGCTTTAACCTCGCCGTTTCTCCCGCCTCTCCTTATTCCTCCGCGAGCCAGCCTGCTCTCGTTTCTCTCTTGATTAAATGCGAAATTCCACTCAGTTCTTTCGCGTTCATCAGTTCGAGTTTCAACCCCCTTCGTGCCTCTGCCTTTTCCTTGCCTGGTCTCTTCTTATTCTTCGACAAGGAGTTATCCTCCGTGCAGACACGTACACATCCCTCTGCTCGACGATTCCCGCTCCGTTCACGTAGCTGCGCCAACCCCTGTTCTTCGAGCGTTCCTACCGGGGCTGGGACTGGGGGATGCGCGGCTACGCGGATATTGCCCCGCGTTACGGCCGCGAAAGGCGTTTACATCGCGCGGATATTTGTTTAACGCTAATTGGAAAATGCTTCGGCCTCCTCGCTCTTCTCGCGCTTCGTCTGCCGCTCTCTCGCGTTCCGAGTGCGGTAACTGGTTAACTGAAAGTGCTGCGCGTACACCTATGCCCGCCGCCTCGCGGCTCTCTCCTGTCGCGCTCGTTTCGCTGATTCGCTTCGATTTTTCGTCTTCCGTGCTGTGGTTCGACATCCTGTCGGGTTTCTTCGTTGCTCGCTTAGACGAAGTTGATGATGATCAAACGTGTTGAACGTTCGAGCGGATTGAACTTACTACGCTGCATTGTAATTGATCATTATTTATTGTAGACGATTACTTTATTTGTAAAGTTGTAGAGTTGTAAAGTTGAAAACTACAATTCCATTTGAGATGTAAAAATATTTAAAAATGATATACAACACATGACTTTACTTATTTTCGCTATACTATAAATTATTCTACCCATCTAGTGTAAGATAGTAGTAGAATACTGTTACTAATCTGGTCTGACTAGTAATTGACTTGTGTCACTTGAAGCGGAAGAAACATTGAACGTCGATACTGGAGCATTATACGTTATTCATTTTGCAAGCTAAGATACTCCTGCTATGCAGTTGGAACAGTTCATTCAATATAATTATGTCGCTGAGATTCTATTCCGAAAATAGTGATCGCCTTCTCGCGATTACTTAATAATACTCCTCTATCTTACTATCTGTTATTAATTCGATTATATCATAATTTTCCTAAGGAGACTAAACAATTCAATCTTTATACATCATCAAATTCATAACATTTTAACGATTCATTTATCCATATACTAGATCTATAGACTAGAAATAAATAGTACCAATATCACTGAATTTGTTCGCGCATCGAAATCAACGAGCAAACTATATAATCGTGCAATACAGTATCTACGATATATCTGTATTTAAATAATGGAATTTCAACACTCCCTAGATTTTCTCCGACGCGAGATTCCAAACAATATTCAGGGACTATAATTCAGCGCGCGGCAACATTTCACCGTCGCGACGGTAGCCCCCGACGAAACTTGAATCGCCTCGGTATCGATAGTAATATTCTTGGTGAAAAACGAGTCTCGCCGAAGAACAAGCCGTAGCTGGCGGTTTCATTTTTTATCTCTGTTATCGAGCCGCGGCTCTCTCGTAACGGCAATGATTTGTAATCTGCCCTTTCCAATCACGCCACCCAGCCCCGGCTCTCCAAAGATACCGTATCGCGGTGGCCGGGCTCGTCAATGAGAAGATAGAAAAAGCGTAGAGAGAAAAGCGTTCCTTTATGCGCCGCGGAGCTGTGTTCCGCGGTGTTCACTGATGCGGCTGCAAAATGGTGGTTTCGCTTCCATGCTTTTGACGTACGATGATTCATCGTTCCCGTGCCATTTGTCTCAATGCAGTCTCATTTCCCGACGTCTCGCGAGACGCCAATTCCAATTGCGAGATGCATCCGAGCCCTTTGAGACGGGCAAAAGTGAGCCAAGTATGCGTGCGCATGCTTCCTCCCCGTCCTTTGTTCATCCACGGTCGTCAAAACAGATCGAAATTAAGCCGTCTATCGGGAATACGACGAGATCGACGCGTTGTTTCTAAAGCGAATCATTTTTCTTCCCGTCGATTAATTTCAACATTCCTCGACTTCCACTCCGTCCTATTCTCATTCAAATAGGCGTATCCAAGTATTCAGCCTCGATATTACGATCTACAATTACGAACGACGTACGATGTGTGTATATATAGGCAATGGTTGTTGCGAAAAATTTGGCAGCTCTCAAGTTCCAAGTTAACCGCTCTAGAATGAAGAGCCATTTGCCCTCCTCGTAACGCGTTAAATTACGAGCCGAGCGTTACGCGGGTTTAATTATTAATTCACAGCCATCCGTGAAAATCGTGGCTGAGATAGGAGGGTTAAATGCTGTAAATATTACAACGGGACGGTGAAAGAGAGGGAAGAAAGAGAGAGATTTCATGGGAAACAATCGAGATTCACTTCCTTCGTCCGGGGTTCATACGTGTCGGTGGGTGGGATACGGACTTTACCGGAACCGAGGCGAAATCTTCGTCTGCGGGATAAATTACAGTACGGCGTAGTAAAGTGTACTAACCAGAGACTAAAGAGAATTATATACCACGACGGGCGCGGTACACTTTACTGGGTCGTTATTGCGCGTTCCTCTCCTCCGGTTTTGTTGCCCGAGCAGCTCGCGCACTTAAACGCACAGCGGTAAACAAAACGTAAATGCGGCGGCCGCGTTCCGCGGGATTTTGTTAATTCGAATACTCATTTTTACCGGCGCCGCTGGCTCCTCGTTCCCTCGAACGCGCCCGCCCCGGAGGATCGCGCTTTAGTGCACGTTAAACAAATTGTCGTTCGAATGCTTTGAAAGGAAATTACCGTCACGTTTATTCCGAAACAATTCCGCGTCGCTCCTCGCGGAACGGGATAATCTACAAAGGGGAGCAATTTCATAACGCAGATATAAATAAACGACGCGGTCAAAGTGCAGCTAATTAAATATGCCAAGTAAACTTTTGTCACTGGCTGAAGGAAGCTCGCGACTATTCCGTTCCAATAACGTGTTCGATCACTTTTCCGCGAAATGTTCCGCTCCCAATTACGTCAGAGCATTCTAATTGTTACGCGAATGAGATATAAAATTATTGAAAAATACATTCAGCTAATTGAAGACACAAAGGTAATTGAGGTAAATATTCATTTCTGTTGTATTATCACTCGAACAATGAGTTTCATGATTCGAACGACTAATCACGTTTAATCGGTGTAATTAGCTGAACAGGTTGCGTTACATTATCGACAAGTCAATTATGCATTCAATAGGCAAGCGAATTTCGCTATCGTCGCAATTATTTTCTATGCTAATCGTTGTTTATTTAAAAGAGCCTCGAGAGCTGTCCCCTACGATTCCACTGTGCAGGTGTCAATTTAAAGTGATCCGCGCGTGGAACAAGCAAACCCTAATGACGATGACACGGTTGAAATGAACTCCGAAGGAATCACCTTTTATAGCGGGTTGGGCATCACAAACGGCCGCGTATAACCACCGCTGGTCACTGTCAATTTGTTTGCGCTTATTCTCGAACGGGGGATGACGCCGGTCCAACGACGAGTGCACACGAACAACGAGCCCATTTAATCGAGTGATTTATTCAGGACATGATCATTAATAGAAGAACATTACTCTCGCGTCAGGAATCAATAGACGGCCGGCTGAAACCCGGCTGTACAGCGGGGATGGCGGCCCGACAAAGAGGAGTTCGACGAGAGAAAGGATAGGAGGAGGGTTTCGGTCGAAAAAGAGAGGGAACGCGGCGATTGAAGGTAGAAAGAGGGAACGAGATCGAAACGGGAGAACGGCGACGAACAGGAGAGCGAAACGGTGGAATCGCGCGGAGAGAGGAGAGGAGAGAGCGCGGGAAATCGGTGTGCGTTTCTGCGAAACACAACCGCCGTCCACCCACCCTTCCTTGTTTCGCCCTTTATCTCTCGTAACTTTTTGCTCTACCCTATCCCATTCCCCTCTGTACCTCTCCATCTCTCTCTCTTCCCCTCTCTCTCTCTCTCTCTTTCTCTCTCTTTCTCTCTGTGTACGTGTATACGCGCCGCGTCTCTGGTAGCCGCATCTCGTCTCGCGTAAACGCTAAACGACTCAACTAAATCATGGGGACAAAACCGAAACAAACCGAAATAAATTGCACAGGTAATGCATTCAGGCTGCAAATGATTATTCCAGATCCGTCGGGTTCAGCCTGCCTGCGGTTCTCCGCAAACCGCCGTGCTTGCCGTTCACCGGCTACACCCTTCACTCCACCCGCTAAACCGCCTCCCGCTGTTCTCCACCACGCAGCCTCGCGTGTCCATTTCTACGCGCGGAACTGTCTCTCCCCGGCCACCCTATTTGATCTCGTCGCGCGGAACATAATTAGCTCCGTGACAAGCCGCTTGGGTATTCGATGCTGCGGGATATCTGACCGTGGTGCAATTTTTCGCGCCAGAATTTGTCACCTGGCTGCTTCCCGGTCGGGAGTAGATGAAATCGTAATGTACGCGGATATATATACGCGAACACCATTGAAATCTTGGTGCTTGGAGAAGCGGTACGCTACTGTGAACCACGTGGAAGCGAAGCTGAATGAATCTAAATCAACATTCTCCAATTTCAATCGGCAACTGTCGAAGACACGTTAGACACGTAGAACGTTGTTGACTTCTATAATAGCGATTTTCTTCGTCGTTAAATCGCTTTCGTGAAATCGAGAGTGTTCGAGGACGTCGCGGGTATCCCACGCGAGAATTCGACCCACGTAATTTCCCACTGAACCCGGGTATTCTCGATCAAACAGCGGCGCCTCGCGACGAGGTGTCACAGGGGGTAATACGACTTGTCAGCCTATATTGGCTTGTAACACATATTGTTACGAGCGGGGCGGCCTCTTAAGGCGGGCGTTATACATCCGGGGGACGCGCACATACCGCAACGAAGAGAGACATGTGACAGCCGGGCTCGGTGCAGCGACAAGATTAAGGAGCAGGGTATTTACCTCGACAAGGTGACAGGTTCTGGGACGGAGTCGAAGTAACGGGACAGCTCTGCGTGAAGATTTATGATTGTTACGCTGCAGGGCACCGAGTGGTGGAATGTAATAGTCAGACCGTTGCCTCCCCGTAGGGACCAGAGGCGACACACGGTCCAAGCGGACGAGGGTTAGTCCGCAGCTTCGAAGGTTGCCGTAACACGGGTCTAATAGCTCGTTTGATCCGCTCCTGTTCCACGCAGCCGGCTGCTCTCTCGCCTCGCGCCTCTCGCTCCCCATCTTGTTTTATCACTGCTTCACTCCACCCGGTCGTTGCAGATCCTCCCCGGTCATAAGAAACGTCGTTAAAGGAACCAGGTCCTGTCGATGGGCCGCCTATTATGATTGTTGACGCGGTTTCCGCCGGCCCTGGACTAATTCAATCACGCGTTTCGTTGATTGGACGTTCTGCTTTCGAATTGATGCTTCGGGATTTTTTACATTAACACGTTCGCGTCAGGCTATTTGTCACAAACTTTTTATATAAATCGGGATACTTTAGTGATCCTTGTGTATTGAAACTGCGATAATTAGTTTTGTAATTAATGTATTTTATTGAATAACGAGAATTCTCGGTGTCCAATGCGAATGTGTTATTATAAATGATACTGTCTTAGTAAACTTCATTGGTGGATCCTGTTTTGTGTATTTGATACCGACAGGGTTGATAGTGAATGAAATTCTTATTATAAGTTCGTCGCAAAGCTTCTTAAATTCAAAGACTTACTGATCGATAGGAGAGCGTTCTATATTTTACCAATTACATCGATAATTAGTATCGATGCTAATGAACTTCGGTGTCAGTTGCGTACACGACTGAAAGCAGATTTAATCGATACGCAAGAAGCATAGAACCAACTATTTCGTGAACGCATACCACTTGCCAGATCTATCACGACTACGAGTATATTACAGGAACATCGGTAACAACTAGAAAGAGGCGGAGTAACGGATAAGTGACGTCGAAGGATCGAAACGGAAAATAAACGTCCGACAGTGGTGCGGGGTAGGCTCTTCCTTTATCCGAGGCAATTCATTCTTCCGAGACGGGCAAATGTTGAAACGCAGTAACGCCTAATAATGTAAACTCCAGATAAATGAATGGGTGAAGGTAAGACCCTTGTCGTCCTCCGGGCGACGGGCGGACGGTTCGACTCGCGGGGGGTTGGTTCGCGGAAGAGCGTCAGCCGAAGTCGTGAAGGGAGAGCCCGCCGAATCGTGGCAAAGGAAAGGAAACGAGAGTGAAACAGAGAGAGAGAGAGAGAGAGAGAGAGAGAGAGAGGAGGCGAGCCACAGGCGGCCTGGTATGGGGAATAAGAGGATGGTCCTTAAAAGTTCGAGAAGAGCGGCTCTCTACTGGCGGCAGCCAGCGCGGGAGTTGTTATCTAATTTTACTCTCAACGCTTCTTCGATTTATTCGCTAACTTCTCGGCGCATTACAATATGCTGCTAACGGAGGCCGGATCGTCCTCCGCGTCCGTCCTGATCCAGCTTTCACCCTCTTCCGCTCGCCACCCTATCTCTTAGTCGGTGTTCGACTAAGAACTCCTCCGGAGCCCTGGCTATATACATACTTGCACACCGCCCTCCCCACCGTTTTCGTTTGATTTCGCCAAACACTTTCTTGTTTCCTCGTGACGAGCTGATCAACTGTTTCTTTAACCTCTTCAACGCTTTGATTTCGCCGCGATATTCTTACGCGGGGGTGCGTTTGACATTATTAATATTGGGATAGAGTTGGTCGTTAGACTTTCAGCTAATTTTACGTGCTCTCTAAGGTGTACCTATTAATAAAACATTTCATTCTTTCTTTATAGTCGATCATAAATTAATAAGTTTTGAGTGGAAACTTAAGATCTCTTAGTTTTGTTGCAGAGTAGAAATACAAGAATATCGCTCATTTAAAAAAGTAAGAGCTATTGTAGTAAATCAGTGGAAAGTTAATTCATTCTCCTATCATTATGGCTCGTAGTACATATTAGCTTCGTTCCTCCGTGTCCCACAAACTGAAATCGTAAACGGTAACGCAATCGTATGTGCACGCATGCTCGAAACGTTTCCGTCGACGTTGCCCGGAAGTTGAAGTAAGTTGCGCAAACTTTCGCGTAGTTGATCACGAGTGAAGTGGCCCCGTTTGTGATCCCGCGGCCGCATACCGAACGTAACGGCGGCAACATTCTTGAAAGCTGCTCGTTTGAGAGCGTTTAACTGGAAGAGAGACAGATAGAAAGGCGGAGGGGTGAGCTGTGAACAATACCGGAAGAACTGTAGACCGATCGGGTCCTCAAAGGGCAAGAAAAGCCCGGCTCGCCGCACACAATCGGTCTTTGCATCGGATACAATTGTCCGACTTGTTCCACGGACGGCCGCGTCTTTTCGACTCCACGCCGGTGGAATCGCGCTTGTAAACTATTTTAATTACGGCTTTGTTACCGTCCAGTCTCGCCGGAACTTCCACGAGGAACCGAACTATCCCGAAATTTTTTACCGCCTCCCTAGTTTGCTCCAAGAGCGGAACGAACTTTCAGGGACCTCGATAGACGACCAAACGAGAAAGAAACTCTTTGACGTGGGTGAGGACATGATCGAACGCGAAGAAAAATCGAGAACTATGCTGTTTCAAGAGTGGACAGAATCATTTTGATCATCGCGTCGATTTAATAAGAAATTAAAGGTTTAAAACATTTCCGTGTTTACAACTCTCATCTTTATAAAACGATGTCCACTCTTCTCGCTAATTTCACTTTCTTCTTTAAATTCTCTGGCAGATATTCTATACAACTGGATACCTTAAATCGCCAAACAAAAAGCTATGACATGACGCCAGTACCACGTACATCACTATACAAAGCACGAAAGCCGATCCCACAAATCAAAGCCCGTTCGACCACGGACATACTTCACGTGCCGTTCGAAACCGAGGAGCACGCAGAATTTCGAAAATTTACACAGTTCCATCGCGCCTTCCTAAACTGTGCTGCGAACTTGGCGAACTTGCGGCAGAGCGAGAAATAAAGGGTGCGAGGGGGCGAGAAGTGGCGTCACTGCGAATCTGAGAGTGGCCAGCGGGAAAACGTGCCACGTGGGAAACGCGAATTTATTCGGGAACGATGGACGGGTCGGGCGTAGACGAAATCGAAATGGGTGGGATAGGTGGGCGCCGGTAACCGTTTGAAATTTTCAGGAAAATTACAACCGAAATTCTTCCACACTCCACGGTTACACGCGTAACGTTCATCGAGTTCACTCCAGCGCGGAGGGTTGTTACACTTGATCAAAGCCGACGTGTACAGTTACGTGCATTCGATCCCTCGCCCCCGTTCCCGCCTCTTACCACCCCCGTGCGCAGTTCCGCGCCTCTGTCGTACGAGCGCGCTTCACCCGCGCTATTTGCATATTACCGGCGTGCGGCGTGCCGGCAACAGGCCATCGAAATACCGCCCGCCGCTCCTTCACCCTCTGCCCTTTACGCGACTGTTACCCCCTTCCGGCCCTCTATCGCCGGCCAAACGAGAGAAAACGCCGTTCCTCCTGTTCTCTCCGACAAAAATTTCAATACACCGCACCCAGCCCCGCTCTACTTCGCCGCGCGCCGCTCGTCATATAATGCAATCGCGAAATTGTGGAACACGGTTCTGAAATATGATCGAAACGCATTTTAGAGCCGCCTGGCTCGGGTGCGCGCAGAAATACGCGAGCGTGTCGTGGAAATTTAACCTTTCAAGGATCAATGTCGCCTTAATGCAGTAAAGGGACGAAGGTAACGTTTACCCGAATTGTTGAATCACATCTGACTGATTTATGTAACTTATGAAACTTTCTGGTGCATAAATTAACGTAGAACGTACACCTTCGAAAGTAAATGCAAGCCTAAGGTTTGGTAAAAGCAAACTACACCACGGTACTTCTTCAAACATCCCTCTCATGTTCGCATTTTTCATTCAATTGTACTTTATCGTGCGACGTTACTCGCACAAATAAGTAGTTCAAAAATTATATTCCACCAACAATGAACATTGTAAAACCCAGGCGTGAACAAGAAAGATTTCTGTCCCATCATTTGGAAGAATATAACGAGCAACCATACGTGTTAAAAATAATTGCTCAACAATTCAAAGAATGTCGTTGCTTCAGCTCTACATATTCCACTGTTCGGTACAAGAATCTTTCCAGTCCACCTCGGTCGTAATCTCAAATAACTCTGTCCAATTCTACACGTATCGAACGAAACAATAATCTCGTATCGTGTAATACCTAAAGCATCGAATCCCTGTTCGGCATTCAAGTCACGATCCCTCGCGAGCGAAACAGCGACAAACGAATCCGTCCGTCGTGGACGAGTCAGTGCCGCGTCCTTCATCGATACAAAACTTTAACCGTTCCCATAATCAAATATCGCAAACTTGATCCCCCGTTCCACCGTCGAACCCGTCCTCCTTTTATTTCTTTCCCCCTGTTTCCAGCGCTCAGCTCGAACGAAGCTGTACTCGTTTGTGACGAGCCCTGTCCGACCCGTTGCCATCCACGCCGCAGGCTCTACGACGCCCGACGCTCTGTGGGAGGGGCGCGGGATGAAGTTTCGAAGTTAAAAATTGTTTAAATTGTCGGTTAACAGTTAGCCGCCGGGGCTAATGAAACGTGGAGCCACGGCTATCAAGTCCCGGCTACACCCACCGCCTTTAACGGTGTGCACCAGCCCTCTGACCTCGTCGGTCGATGTATACGCGAACACACGGACCGTGGCGGGAACTTTGCAATCACTTTCCGACCGTGGACGTGCCGTGAAGATAGTTTCGTCCTCGCCTATCCCGCGCTTCTCCTTGTTTTTTTACTCACGAAACTGCGCGTAAACCATTCTTTCAATTTGGTAGCTGTTCGTGCGATACTTAATTGTTGTACGTTAAATCGAAAGAAACGAGGGGATTTTAATTTTGTCTGTAGAAAATTGATTATTTCTGGGGGATCGAGTCGGTGGTAAGTTTGAGAGGGTTTACGGTACTCGTCGCGATTGAACGAATCGGAAGAACAAGGAATTGGAAGGATGCGTAGGTAGGTATGTGCATCGTACGTGGCACGCAGGAGAGTGTATACGCGTGTATAGGGAGGAGCGAGCCACTCTCGGGAATCGAGTCACGAATACCGCGTTGAAACAACCGGAGCGTCCCTAGGCATCCTGGAATCCGGGATTCGCGGATAATCCTACCACGCTTCGATCTTGGCGCGATGTTAAACGGCGCTGCAGAGAAAGAAAGCAGTTGCCGAGCTGAATAGATAGAGACAAAGCGTCGGGACGTACGGGGACGATGTAAGTCATGGGGACGTTATTCTGGGTACTCATTCGGCAAAAAGGCATTTTTAAGAGTGAAACGTGGTACGAGGCTTTATATGTTACAGTTCGACTTCTTTGTGTCGGTATTTTCATGTCTTAGTTGTAATGTGTATGAATGTCTGACGAAGCGTGACTCGTACTACTGAAATCTAATAATCAGTAGAAGTAGTCAGTTGTTTGGGAGCCATTGACGGCTAACATCTATTTTCATGCTATTTTTTAGAGTCCTTCGTATACCACTTTACGTGAAAGATTGTTTTAGAGTGTTTTATAGTTGTTATTGCTACAGGATTTAAACTGTAAAGCTAAATATTACTATGAATTCTAATTTCTTAATATTATTTTATATTCTCTGTGCATTAAAAAATAGTATTTTATCTTCTCTCTATGTATTTAAAATCGTCTGTCTAAGTTTACAGCTTACTAAAATTTCTACTGTCCGCGAACGTGTTAATAATTATTTACAAGAGCAACGTAACGGTTAATTAAATAGTAATATTTAATTATTACTATTATTTCTATTTCCTGGAACGAATACCGGGCTCTAAATCGTGTAATCGTACAGACCCAGACGGTTGTACAATTTCGTTCAATTATTAAACGTAACAAAATTACAGTCCCTGAACTTTAATGCGCAGCACATGTTCAGCTTCCACCCTAACTTATAAATCATACCGGAACCCCGGAGTTTTTAACCTTTTCTTCGCATTCCATAATGAGCGAGGGGAAGTAGGAAGCGAATCATAAAACATGACCCTACAATTAACCGATTCCTTGATTACCCATTCCGTTTTCGAGTCGGTAGGTCTTATTTTCAGCCAGAAGCTAATTTACTCCTCATTAACCGTTAATGTTATCAAATAATCGATCCGTTTCGCGAAAAGTTCAGCGGTCTCTTAATTATTTTACAGCAGCAGCTCACTTCGAATAACTTTAACTATACACGGAAGCAGTATCATATATTAAACAAATTCACAGTATCACTAATTAATATTACTATTGGTTCTCAAAATATAACAACTATTAACGTACAACAAATTCATTGCAATATACCGCTACAAGAACGACTAAAATAAATCCAGTTAAACATTTATTGTCAATTCTAAATATCTGAAACCACGAACCACCCCGAAACCACCCCAACACAAAAAGTATTCAACGTACGAACAAAAAAATCCTCCTCGAACGCAACTGAAGAACCAAAATTCCTTTCGTCAAACTGCTCACAGCGGTTCTGCCAATAACCGGTGACACTCATCGGCCACATTTCCCTCAACGTCTTCCGCGTAATCGGCTGAAACACGGTAATGCCGGCTGACGAACGTTTGAGGCGCGGCACCGGGCTCGCCCCGGCGGAAGAGTAATATTGTCACGAATATTACGGAGGCAGTGGAAACACACGTTCCCTGTCTCGATGGTCACGATCGCTCGAGTGTTTAGTCTAGTGTCCCCGTCTGTTGTGACAATCCATCCGCGCGCAAGCACAAAGACAGGCACGCACGATCGCGCGTACACACGATCGTAGATGATGGGACTGGAGCACGTAGCGGCCGGGGCCACCGCGACGCGGAATCGGCCCTCGCATCCCTCGCACGGCTCGTGTGTGGGTGGACGGAAGCGACGCCGGTTGCGAGAGTTAGGAGAGGAGACGTACACAGCAGGAGAGGCGACGTGCGTGTTCGGGATTACGGCGATCAATGCGGTAAGCCCTGTTTGTTTTGCGCTGGACCCAACCCACACCCGTGCAAACATCCATCGCCACGTTGTTCCGAAATCAGCCATCTGTAGATTTCATTCATCGTTATGGCTCTCCGTTTGCTACGGAGGCGGGAGCGAGTCGGGCGACGTTGTCTGGCTGGCTGGGAGTCCTCCTTTTTCCAACGGAAGGCTTTGCGACACGTGGACGTGGAGCCACCGCGAGGGGTCTGTGCTTTCGTTTCTCGTAGGTAGGGGCGACTCGATTACGAGGAGCGTGTCGAGGGTGGAAATTTTAGTACCTTTGGCTGTGAATTTTTCCAAGTATATAATTTTCCAATTAACGATACGCGTCCAATACGTTGATCGTCGTAGAGGGGAAGTAAAGATGCGTTAGTTTTTTGGGAAACCTACGTGGGTGAGGTAGAGTAATGTTCGTTCAGAATAATATAAGAAAATAATTTATTTTAACAAATAATAAATAACAAATTTTGTATAGATCAAAGTATGGACGCTATGCTGCTCGAAACGTAACTACTAACTAACTAACTCCTAAGGGCTCGCTTCTCTCACATTATATCTGTTTTTCGCCCTTTCATTTCGGTGTCGAAAAGGAGAGGGCACGTTCGCAGAAAACGTCCTTAACCCTCGAAGATGAAGAGAAAGTTTGGAGTCAAGCATATGTTTAATGTCTCCAGTCTCTTCGTTTCGAGGGTTAAGTATTTTCTTCCACCCTGCGCCACGGGGTGCAAAGACGACTACGGTGGTCGCCACACTTTGATTAATTAAATTGAATTCGAGGAAAACAATCGACGCTTCTGTTTCGCGGAATATAATAAAATAGCGTCGTGCAGCCCATCGTCGGATAATTCGATCCCATTCTTCGAAGCTCTGAACGACAGCGGTCGGGTTTATGGAGTCGAATTCATCGGGCATCCGGATATTTAGAGTCGAACGGTAAAGCTGAAATCGATAGAGCGATTATATATCAACGAACGCACTCACGGTGTCTGGGCGTTCGGAAATGGGGCGCCATTGAAATTATAATTACACGTAATTCAGATCGAGGGACGTGGGGGCGCGTTTTGATTTTTCAATTTCGCCAGCGCGTCCGTCAAGCACCGTTGCATTCCGCACGATAGCCCGACCGAACCGAGCTTCCTCGTCAACCGACTACACACGAGCGTGCTCCCAACGCCCACGCGTGTATCCCACCGGTGCTAATGGAAAATCATGGAAGAAGTAAAACGCGAACTCGTTTCGTCTCGTTTGCCGTTTCAGCGCGCCATGTCGGCAGCCGGAAAAATGTTCGAACTCCAAAAGTTTGATCTTGACTCGAAATTATTATATTTATTGAACTATAATCGCGTTATTTGGTACTGAAATATGTTAAGTAAATGTACTATTATCGTATAATTAATGGAGCAATCTGTCGTTATTTTATTCTGACTGTAGTAGTAGATCGCTCTATACTAAAGAGGGATTACATTTCGTCCAATTTTAGTTTCTAGGAAACTTTGAGATGATTCTTTAACCTCGAAATGTAAGTTGCACTTGACTCGGATACAATTAAACGGAAAAATTGTATCGAGCAATTATTGCACGGAAAGTAAGTAGGTCTATTCTAAAGCGACAGAACGCAACGTACGCTCGTTGCATGTACTTCAGTAGATTAAGGTAAAGCATTAGTCAGCCGTGCAGCGAACTAGCTATGTGAATTCGAGCGCGCACTTCAATCGTGACCTGAATTACCAACCGAAAAATAACACAGACCGAACTAGAGTATCTTTGCTGTACACGTACACTAACTAGATAGTAACAACTCTTTCGAGAAAATTCTTTATCTCAGCCAGAAACGTACGTATTTCCTGTCTGAACGCGGATACTCAACGTCGAATACTCCACTCATTGATCCTCCACATTTCTGTAACCAGAATATCTACGATCGTACGTAGTTCCCGTGAAACTAACTCGCGGTTACGTTTCTCAACTCGTAATCGAACTCGAGAGCGAGATTACGTCGCCCACGGTCCGCGGATATTAAAAGTCGAAGCCAGAACGGTACGCGAAGCACGAAAATGCTTTGGCGTGGACCGGAAGTCGCCCGTATCGACGAGCCTGGTCCCGGTTACGGTCACCTCCGCGCCGCCTTTTATTCTCATCGTATCGTTGACTTTTATAGGGAAAGTTTCGCGCGACCGCGCGTGGGAGCCAGCCCAAGCCTGTAACTGCGACAGCCAGTGACAGACGCGAGCGAAGCCAAGTGGACCAAGATCGAGTGGTATCGGGGTGGATGCGGGGGCGCGGTTTGGCTGGCGAAAGAAATCTGGCGAATACGACGGGAACGTTTACGGGAGATTGGACTTTGCAAAGAAACCTTAGCTCGTCTTGTGCCCCGCGTTTCCTTACGGTCCCGTCCGACTGTCCGGTTGTTTCATCGCAACGGGGTTACGATTCAGCCGTGTCTGCGTCTATAGATGGGTGTACGCGGAGCGGAGCTGCTCTCGTTACCATGTATCGACTCGAAATCGTATCACTCGAATTCCGTACGTGACCACATACGTGTACCCGACAAGGTGATCCTGCAGAAATAGGCTACCTATTTCCTCCCGGTACGTACGGGGGAATATCGTGGATAATGTATGGGCGATTTGAAGGGGAAGACGCGACGTACCGTTGAATTTGTTCCCGCTTATCAGCGTTACCTCCAAGTTATCGCGGGTTTCTACGTGGCTTTGCAGCGCAGGTATATACGATTCTAGTGTAATTGGTTAAAATAGTATATGTTTAAGAAATGTGCGTAGAAATTGTTTTGGCACACAGAGTTGTAGACACGCGTAAATAGGACAGTGAACGATTCAGAGTAACGAATTGAGTCTCGCTGATCTAAGTAAATTTCTTTTTATTTAACACCCTATAAATCATCGAGGAATAAATAAACCGGCTGGATCGCGTTCGTGCGTACATTAACCACTCTCTAATCCACTTCTGAGACATATGATTAACGCCAAAACGGCTCCGTAATGACAGCCAACTATCCACACGGGGCATTAACCGACAAACGAGACTAATTACGCGTAACAGCATTCATCAAGGCGTTGATTCCCCAAATTAAACCCAGCCGTGCCCAGGCCCGTCCATGAATGAGCTATTCCCGCGTGTATACCTGCCATGTTTAGAATTAAGTCTAGACGGTGTATACTTGATACCCGTGGGGGGGATGCAAAAAAAAAAAAATAGGGGGAGAGGGGAAAGGAAACGGCGCCTCTCGTGGAGGAGCTTCCAGTCACTTCCCTTTGCCGTTTCGAAAACGGAACGCGAGGTTAAATCATGAGGGCGTCCAATGGACCGGAAGGGTGGAAGGGAGAACGAGAAAGAGAAGCGCGATCCCCATCCAGCCATCGTCTCAACCACTCGACCCTACTTATTTCAATAGCTTCTCTCTCTTGCCTCTCGTTTGAATAAACTACGTCTACTGCACGCGTGTACCCTTTCGCGGGCAGACGTCAGGGCCGGTGTGTGCGTTCGCGTACAAAATTCGCGCGCTCGAAAGCGGGGAGGGGAAAAAGGGAAGCAGAAAAACGGAATAGCGCCAATGTCTCTCTTGGCACGAGTTCCTTGTTACGCGGCACCGATACTCCATCATGGGGCGCGTCAGCCGGAACAACAGCGCGAGCTTTCGCGCAGTTTACATTTGTTATGAACTGGCGGTGTAGGTAGCGGGCCGGGCGCGCGCGCGACCGGCATGAAAAATCGAACGTTTTAATTTCTCTGCCCGCGGTTGATTACCGTGGCGCGGGCGCGAGCCACGCCGCGGATATACGCGGTAAACGGCCGCCCCGACGCTTTATGAATGGCGTTCCTGATAACGTTTGCGGTTAAAACTGAAATAATACCTACGCGGGCCACCGCTATTGTTTCGCGAAGTTTCGCGATCGCGACCGTCGATACCGGGGAATGGACACGGGGAATAAAAACGATAAACTTGGTAAAAATCGCGAGCGACGCCTTCGTTATTAATCGACGCCCGTGCGAGCCGCGTCTCGTTTTGATGACGAGCCCAGAGGCCGCGGTATAAATCATGCTCGAGGCCCTGGAAGCTCATTGAGCGCAGCGTTCTACGTTTACCAGAGATTTTTCATCCTTGTCTCAGGTGTCATCTACATGGATATACCCACGTATCAGAAAGAGTTCTTTCAATCCATCTTCCTCGCTAACTACTTCGATCTAATGATGTAATAAATTTTACTCCCGCTGGAAATAGTCCGACAAGCTACGTCGGAGTTTCCTTTTTCAATTCTTCTTTCCGAGAGAAATGGAGGGAATATTAAGAATTTTATCAGCCGTGTACAACGTGCTTAAAAGAAAAAAATTCAAACAAACAAGCACGTAAGTCATCAGCCACGACGTATCGCGTAAAAAGAGGCTCGTTTCCAAGCGCTGGGAACAGAGAAACCAACAACAATACGTCCGCTTTACGGAGTGCATTTTCGTAACCTCAGCAGTCTATATTTCGCGATGCCTCCCATCTCCGGCAGCCTTTCTTTCCCTCCCGCGAATATGCCTGTTCGTCGACGACCGTGTGCCGGGTATTAGTCGACCGGAATTGGGGTGCGAAATTCTCGAAGTCTGGCTCTGAAGTATTTATGAAGGTGTACCCACCTTTCGTGCTTCTCATTCTTCGTCATCACTACCCCATCCCTCGCACCCTTGTTTCGCGCTCGTTCTTTTTCCCTCGACCGTTTTTCATCTCCGCCGTCTCCCTCCCGTCTTTTTCCTCCCGCCTTCCCTCGTGCGCTCCCGCGCCCTCGCTCCGTCCGACTGTTCGCCCTCTTCTTCCTACCAGCCGGCACCCTCTTTTATCTGGCCGCCGTTAGGTATACACCTACCTCCAGCCATCTGCTCGTATCGCGAAAAACCAAGAGAGTTAATCCGGGGTCTCCATCCGCGGGACTCGCGCAAAAAACCGGAGCAAGGTGCGCACCCCCTTTCTTCCGACGACTCTGCACCGTACGAGCAGTCAGGGTGGTTGCACGGGTCGCAGCACTGGGCTCGCGGCTAATCTCTATCCGATATCTTTGGTTCGCGGTCGCTCTGATCGATGAAAGCGGCGCGATCGCGTTCAGCTGCTGTTAACGTTATCCACGTCGTACCGAAAACATCGACGCGGGGTTTGTCGGGTGTGGGGATGATTGCGCCCGGAGGCAGGGCGATCGAGTTCCACTGGCGAAGACGAAGACGATGGAGAGAGAAGGATCGCGCTCGCGGTCGGGGAATAAACGTAATGCACGTCAGCGTGTAAGTGGCGGTCGTAGCCTGGTAGGCATTTTTAATGGCCGTGCTCGGCTCGTTAATAATTCTATAGGATTATGCGTTCAACGACACCCTGAAATCGGATTAGCGGGATCGTGTTTTTCTCCCGTACGCGCGGGCTTAATCGCGTCGTTCTTCATTCTTCGCGTTGTTATTCGCCAGGCTAATCCTGTACGCGTTAACGACGTGACTTCTTTCGGTGTACCATCCCGCGCGAGCCCCTGTAATTCTTCCGGTGCTCGTGCAATATGTACCTGTAGAGGTTCCTCGCGTAAATATCGCACCCCTCTTCAACTGCTCGCGTCCGTTCGTGTCGCTACGTTTAACTATATTAAAAAAATAATTTCTAGGACAAACGACACGATACGTGCTTGTTTAACATAAATAGAATTCGTTCTTGTGATCCCTCCACCAGGAAAGATATACGCGAAATTGCAATTAAATGACGTAACACTCAAGGATAGGAAAGATATCCGGCACAATGGTTGTTCCCGATAGCGTGTGTACGCGCGATGGATGAAAGGGATGACAAGAACAGAGACGGGAGTGGAAACAGGCGAAAAGGGAGGAAGAATGAAAGGAGGAATACAGGCCAGTAGCCATCTCTCAAACTTACGTAGCTGCACATCCGGTGTATATTTTGCTGGATGTTTTCATATACACTGATGTGAACGGGGGAAGGGGAAAGAAGAGGCCGCACTCCGTCGCTGTAAAACAGAGCATTATTATCCTTCTAGTCCATTACCCAGGACACTACGGGGGCCGGGAAACCGGCTGGAAGAGGACGCTGTACAGCAAAAACCAAAAACCCGGGCAACTACGGGCAAGGGCCATTGACTCCGACACTACCGCCTTTCAACCTTCGACGTGATTTATCTCCGGATTCCTAGTTTTCGACTTCCATCTCTCGTTCGGATGCTTCGATCGCTGCGCCCGCCCTTCTCGCCCCTTCTGTTTCGTTATGCCCGCGTCTCGGTTCTTCCTGCGATTTTAATATCTCCCACAGCGTTCTGTCGATAACGAATCCATACGTTACGTGTGTTAAACGCCTGTTCGCCAATGAACCATGCCTCTTAGACGATTTATCTGCGTTTCGTGCAGGATAGCGAACCCAGGGAGCTTCCATTTTATTTTATTAACGATGGAAGATCCTGAACGCGTGTCCGAGTAATTTGGATAACGATGAAACTTGACGACGTTTGTTATAAATTTGTAATTTTTATATAAGTGACACGAAGTGACTCAAGCGACTGTTGTTTAATGGCAGTCGAGTCGAAATGTGTTAATGAATTTTTCGAACGGCTGTCGTTTGTCGTGTTTTGAATTAAACGTGAAAATTAATTCAATTAAATCGATAGCCTGTTTTCCGCGTTATTGCTACAGTGTTGGCAGGTGAATATTACTAATAACGGGCGTAAACGTGTATTCCGTTAATATCTAGGAGATTTTTACTTACAGCGGACGAATTAAAACGGTATTTCATCATAAATCAATAAAGAGCGCTTCGTTTGCATAACATTTTCGCTAATACCTCTGCGTAATTTACATCGGTGATCGATTACGCCGCGGTGCTAAGAACGCGTTTGTGTGCGTTTCATTAATAAATCACAAGTGGCGGAAATTTTTGCATGCAAGGCAACGACGTAAATTAAAAATAAATACGCAATCAAGGTGGGCGTAATGTCTGTTGCATGGAACTAATGAGGACGGCCGTTCATTTACATTGAATCAATAATCAAGAAATTATATCTGCATACAAATGTTCACACATGTGACGCTGTTATTTTTGTGAGATCGCCGCAAAAACGCGCAGGGGCGCGCGAGCGTGCAGCTTAAAACGAATTTCATGGATTGAATTTAGAAGCGTTTTAACCTTCTGAACTTTGCCTTCATATAACATTTTATACGCGACTCGGGAAATTTTTAATCGAAAATTCTAATTCGCCAATTTTATTACTTTTATCTTTCATGCTTATGCGGATTTTATATGTATGGTATTACCAGTAATTTTAATTAATAATTATATATCCCAAATAAAGAGAAAAAATAATTAAAAATTTTAACGTAATGGCTAATAGACAGCATTTTAAGATTAATTCTGAAATATTTCATTTAAATCGTCTATTTTGACATGTCTCGTCAAGAACGTTAAACAACCAACGCTGGATCGTCAGATATTTCGCTACAAATACCTAAAAGGTTAATTAAAAACTGTTAACCTTTAAAGAATGGAATAGTGCAAATCTTCTATTTACTTAAAATCGTAGTCAATTAAATCTATCAACTTCTACCCAACAACCTTTAAAACCCCGACGATTACGAAAGGGTTAAACAGTGAAATTCAACGAGCATCGGGACGACGCCGTTAAATCTCCGCGAAAGTTTACCACACTCTGACAACTGCTTCGAAAATCCTCGAAAAAACCATTTCCCCTTTTACCTTGATCCCATCAAGCCGAAATACCTACGAGCTACACCCGCGCTCGCTCTACCGTGGAAACTTTTCCCGGCTCCCGCGGCACACGTATCCATCGCTGAAATATCTCGAAAAGTCTACCCTCCGGCAGCCGGGCAACATAATATCAGTCTCGCCAGAATCTAAGCATATTTAAGCCACCGTTGGAGGAAGAAATATATAGGAACGCTCGACGAGAGGGTGGTAGGGTTGACGGTGAAACGCGGGGACGGGGTGGGTCGGGCGAGCGGATGGAAGTGCAGGGGTGACTGCATACCCACTTTTTTATACAGCCGCGTCGAGAAAGGTTATGAACACGAAGTTAGAGGCATATGAATAAAGTGGCCAAGTTTTTGCCGCTCTATATCACTGGGTAATATTCGCGGGTCGGTTTAAAGCATTATACCTATATATACATATGTATACATACATATATATATATACGTATATGTACGGTACGGTTGATGTAACCGGCTAATGCTCCAAGTTCTTTCTTCGCGGCGCGGCAGGAACATTTGATCGCGTTTGAGTAATTACGTACCGGCAGGCGATGAGTGACGCCGGTTTTGGCTGGGTCTAACTTCTTTCGTTTTCGACGGTAGTCTCGAATCCGTGTATTTTTCCCTCTCGCGGCTAATGGCGGTGAAATTCGACCTTTCAGACGTGTGTACGCGAACGGTACGTAGCAAAGTTTTCTTGCCGGTTTTGCGTGCCGGTTACCACGCTTCGAACCGCGAGCGGGTATAGGCCAGTGAAATTGCGGGAAAATAGAGCGGCGAGGGGGGCGCGACGCGAACAAGTTTTGGCAGTTTCAAGGCGATAGGGTGCTCCCGCTTCGAATATTCTTTGCGATAATTGATCACCCGCGATAAGACAGTTTGTTGCGAACGGTGAACTTATATTCATCGTTCATCCTTCTGGATACTTTAAGGGGTAAGTTTTAAGTTTTCGGAACTTCCGCTTCGAGGGGGCGCTCTGAATTTCCCGTGTACATTGTTCTTGGGTAACAACGGTAGTTTCAATGATACATAAAATAAAAAGTTGCGAAAATTCTGTAATGCTTGCCCATTAAAATTCACGCAGCTCTGTGAA
This sequence comes from Xylocopa sonorina, assembly GCF_050948175.1. NCBI lineage: Eukaryota > Metazoa > Arthropoda > Insecta > Hymenoptera > Apidae > Xylocopa > Xylocopa sonorina. Next base: position 3,892,145 of record NC_135197.1, on the reverse strand, counting down.
ACGCTGTTCACGAAATGTTATATCCAACATTCAAACCAGCTCCCGTGGAAACTACAACGGGCCACATACTGGAACGATAATTCCATAAACTCGAAGAACCGAAACGTCGACTAATGTTGGCAGAAATCGAAAGAGCTATCGCGCCACGGTTCACCACGGGGCGAACCGAGTGAAATCCGGGTGAATTAGAGTGGTCCTAATTAAACCAGCGATAAAGTCGTGCAAAGAAGGATTCCGGTGTTTGTCCCCGCGGGAGGCGGTTAACTGCGCGGTGGGACGCGTACGCGTGGGTGGACATACATTACAGGGCCCCGTACGAATGATTCGATTCGACGCGCAATTAATCAGATTGCGATTTGCGTAGGTACACGCGCGCGTCCCACGGGGGTGTCCTCGCTTCGCGTACCCTCGCATCCGCGGGCAAACAACGCTGGCGCGGCTGGCTTCGCGTTCGCGCCAGCTAGACGTGGCCCCTGTTCGCCGCGTCCTCCGCGTCCTCGCAGCGACCTCTTTCTCCCCTTTGCAGCCACTTCCTCCCGGTTCCGCCGTTTTATTATTCGCGAAGCCTAATCAAGAAGAGTAAACGCGGCGAGCGAGAAACGCGCAGGAAGCTGTTCAACTCGGGGGATCGAAAGAAGCGGAGGACAGAGACACGCGATAGCGGGAGGGCCTTGCGCTATATAGGGGTGAGCTAGAAACGAATCGATGCATTACCCAGAACAGTCGTTCAGTCGTTGACTGAGAATGAAGAAAAAGACGAGGAGCAGGGTGGGAGAGAGAGAGGGAGAGCAATGAATTGACACTTGGACGAAGACGGATGAAGAGAGCCAGATTGAAGGCAGGGGATTGCCGGGGGGTGGAGAGAATCGATAAAAAGAAAACGCGAGAGGAACGAATGCTTATGTATAACTCGCGCCGGTATTGCGCGTGTACGGTCGGTGTTTTAAGCGTGTACCAGCGACCGGGAAAAAGGTAAAAAGGAATGCTCCCGGTGGATGGAGGAGCGGCGGAAAGCTGCGGCGAGGGACGAAGAAAAATGGCAGGGTACACCGTCCCGGTATATGGTAGGGTAGTTAGCCAATCGCGCTGCACTGCTACACCGGATGAATATCAATGAGGGAAAAGCCACCCATCGCGTTTTACAATTTTCTTCCGCTTGTGTCTGAGGAATAGAGGACACGCCGGAAACACGGCCAGAGAAAGAGAGGAAGAGAGAGAGAGAGAGAGGCGAGCCGCGCCACGATCGTTTGTTTACGCAAGGGCTGATTGAAAACGCGGTCTCATCGCGCAATCCGGTTAGGGACTTACATGGAACTTGAAGGCAAAATCGTCGGGAGATTTCTTTATTACGCCTGGGAATAACGGCACGTGGGGCCTCGATAATTTATATTTGCCGGGGTAATTCGATGAAAGGCACTGATCAGTTCAAGTGCGTGATTCGATGGCAGAACTGTCGACGATTGAAATAGTATTTTCGTTCTAAAGATATGGAAATTAATGGCGGTGGAGTGAATACTATAACGTAACGGAAACACACATTCATCTTTACCTCTTTACGATTCACAGTGGTAGGTAGTAATACGTTTCCTGTTTGCATTCGTATCGCCTTGGCGTGTTACAATATATTATTTTTATAATAATTCTATAGTCCGGGTTTTAATCATTGAACATCGAGAGATAATATGATACATGTTTTAAACGGATATCCATTGTATCAAATTTGTGGGATCGGTCGATAACCTTTAATATTTCTCGTCGAATATAAAGTTCAAACACATTACCCCTATCCGTCCATGGAAAAACCCGTCTACGGCAACGTGTTTGTTAACTAAAATAGGAAAGGTTGCGCGTGATACCAGCGTGGCCGTCTCGTTTGTTAACGAAGTCATTTGTATAAAATACAACGCGAAATTCCTCGCGCGGAGGCCATTCATCGGAGTTCGATATGAAACAGAATTGAATATGACGGTGAGTTTTTGCACGTGCGTGACTCCTCATTTCATTAAAATTCGCTCGATGAAACCAGCGCTGTTTTACGTACGTAGAAACAAAATAGCCAGATTAATAGCTGTCGCTGCATTGTTGCGCGCTGAAAGAGGCAACCAAGCCAACAAAAAAAAGAGGGATATAAAAAAATAAAAGAGAAGGATGGAACCTGGCGGGGATAAAAGCAGAGGGAGCAAAACGTACAGTCCGATGCGAAACATCGACGATAACCAGCGTACGTGCTCTGTTGTCTAACGAAATCTTATCTTTATTGTTTCCTGTACTGCATTTGCGCTCCAGTTTCTTAGACATTTGCGAATTGGTCGGGAGCGCCATTTTAGCGCGAGTTTATTAACCCCGACAGATATCTCACGCCCTTTGTATCTTTGATTGCGATATCGTAGAAAATACAAACAATTCTACATGTACGTAGAAAAGTGTTATTAGAGAAAGCAACTGCGTTCCTGAAACAATTGAATAATTAATATCATTATTTTCAAGCTGATGATTTGAAATATAAAAATTCCAAATACTTTTTAACTTAAATGCTACCGATCAATGTGGTTCAAGTAATATTTATCGTTCTAATTCTAGCAACTTTTCCAATACTATTCGCGAGGTGTCTCTTCGCATTAGAAAGGTTATATTCGGGAAAAACGTTGAAAAAGATATCTGATATCGCTCCAAATTCAAGACACGATAGAAAAGAGGATTAACTGTTATTTACCTCCCCGTGAAATATAATACAGGCCAGCATGTATCGACATCCAATACGCTACAAACCAGAAAACTGTTAAATGAATATTTTGTGTACGAACGCCATGGTGGAAAAACAGTTTGGACACATTTTTCGCTTTCCACAAAAGAGCTGAAAACGTTTTTTGGAGATGGAAGGGCTTCCCATTGACTCTGAGGCTATCAAAACCGTGTTTGGCTTTCGGATAAATTACATTACGCAACCAGAGCAGAAATAACGCAAGCTGGCATGCGTTATTTGCATTTTCGCGGGAGTAAAAAACTGTCGCGCTCGGTAGCATGGAGTTCCATTTAGTCGGTGAAGTTGAAGAGGCATTGCACTTTTGCTTGTTTCTACTACTGAACTTCAGTAGCGTGACTGCGGCCATTTCTGACTTTGTCGATTCAATTACATCTTTTTTTTTTTACGCTGAACACTTGTTGAAAGGACCGCCATAAACGGGGGTGGGGGCGAAATATTTTCTGTACGACACGGCGCAGCTATTGCCAAACAGGCGGAGGAGCTCGATGCAAATTTAAACAGGCGATTCTGCTTCCTATTTTTTTTTTCTTTTCGAAAAACGATGAAGATTAAATGCGCGCGTAAATGTACAGGTTGATTCCATTAATCTTTCGCTTACTCTATTTTAGTTTCTACGCTACAGCTTCTCTCCCTTGGAGGTGCTTATTTTCAAAGGAACTAACGGATGGGAGAGTTAAGAGGAAGCTGAAAGGTGAACGAAGAGTAATAGATGGCTGAACGGAGAATATGCTATAAAGAGATTGAGAAAATGAAAAATGATGCTAAACGGGAAAAACAGACGAACGGGAATTGAAAGATAAGCGACTCGATGTTCGAGGGATCGCTGGTTGATTGCAATAATCTTTTGGCGTCTCGATGTAAATTGGAACACTTGCAATTATTTGCTCATCACAACAACACTACCTCACCTACTCTTTGTCATGTTTGTGTTTAATAAATTCTAAACAAATCGAAATAGAATCTACACAATAATAAGAATAAAATTGTGACTAGTTCAACATAAATGCTAAAATTTTGTTAACTATTTATAATATCAGACAACCGTAAGTAATTAATCAAGCAACCACAAAGCGATTACTCGATAATTGTTTACTGACTGCCGATGCGTTGAATGGACCTATACTTCTGACACTTATTAAATGTAATCCTTGAAAACGCTCCTCGCCGTTTTATTATTTAAAACGCGATACGACAACGCGTCACGCGTCTAGTCGGAATAGCGTGCCGCTATCATTATGTGCACTTACTGGCTAAATCTGCGGCGCATTAAATGAATTTACGCTACAGCAGAGTCCTTGCAATTGCGTACACATAGATGGCATTACAAGAACCCCCCCGGTTGTGCGCTCTCTCAATGAAGTACTGTTGCATAAGCGGCACTCGTGCTCCTTTCCCAACGCGAAATGTTGTATTACACGTGTTCGCGAACGGGAGCTGAATAAATCTCGAGCCTCTGTTAGTTTTATTTCTATTGACACGGTAAATACACTCGCGAACGATAGGACGTCGTTTATTCCGATTTTTGCCTCGCCTTGTTTCGACGGCTGTTTGTAAAAAGTATCGCGTTCAAAGGCGCGAGATACTTAGTCCGCCATTGTTTATTACGTGTTAGCGACATTGGTCCACCGTGTCGACGGTTTATTGCGGATAGCAAATTGTTTCTAATCCTATTCATTAAATTCTGATCAAATACTTCGTTAGAGAGAACATGAAATACCGCAGAAGAAATATATGAATTCCAGGATATCATAGGTTTTTCAAACTGAATTTCTGCCTTTCGTATCTCAGCAAAGTAGAAAGAGCATTAAAGATAGGAAAAATAAATGTAGCAGAATCATATGTCTCAAGTGAGTACTTATTGAGATATTCGTTACGTTAGTTTTACTTCGGATGGTTCGAATAATTGACCAATACTACTTGCAGAGATATATCATGATTATTTGACAAACGACACAGATGCACTTCTTAGGGCCTACAGATATTCTAGGAATATGAACAGGTTAGACAGGATATATAAAACTGTGAATGTGCTATTTATTGAAGCAATTAGATGGCAGTTTCAGTAGTATAGGTCAACGATTTAAGTGTTTCTAAATAAAACTTCAAATACAATATCTTAATAAGTTTGAAATGTATTTTAATGCTTATTTACTTTGCTTTTAATGTTTTAATGTCCAAAGAAACATAGGATTTTTTATTAAAAAATTCAAAAGAAAACTAACTGACTAAGAATCAGTACGCAACACGATTTTAGTTCACCTTTCGCGACGATAATGCATACCATTGGAATAAAAAAAGCTATAGAAACATCAGATCAAATTCCTTAATCTCTCCCTTGGGAAAGTATGAAACTGCCTGTCTGAGAGGGAAGGCGATGAATCGCATTATTGCGAAAAGCCAGATCACGTCGATTTATTTCAACAGATCGAAGCGGAAGACTGGAATTATTACACGAAACGTTTACCATAATCGAAAATCCGATATACAACATATCATATTTATATATCTGTAATACAACGCTTTCGATTTTTATTTACCTAATTAATAAAATAGATTAAATTTAGTGGAAACAACATTGTTGCTACTAACAAGTTACCAAAATTAATTAACAAGATACACACGACGTTCCACTAATTTCAATAACGTAGCATTTTAACGAACCTAATCATCCTTAAGCAACATCGCTGCCTTTCTATTCAACATTAAGCGAAACCCATCCTGCTACGCAGCCAGATCGCCATCACCTACATAGTATCGATTTTATCTGACCAAAACCCCAGCCAAGATCCCAGCCGCCTCCGGAATCGATTAACCCGAGATCGTTCTCTGTATCGTTACCGATTTCACGGTCGTCCCATTTCCGTTGGTTCGACGCGATACAGAGCGCAACGAGCGAGTAACCTTCCGAGTCGGCGGAGGAATCGCAAACACGTCTGGAATCAAGCCATAACTTAAAACGAGGAAACCACCGGAGGCAGGCCAGAGGTACAATGAAATAAGATGTGTCGCGAGTGCTTCTTTATCCACGGTGATCCCGCTTCACGGAGCTTATCTTTGCATTTGCGAAGGCGTATGCGAGCACACATGCCCAGCTATTCTTCGCCCGCAAGGAGCAGCCTGCTCGCGCGCGCGCTCATGTGCATGTGCCGGTGCGCGCGCGGATGAAGCACGAAGGGCGGTAAACTAAATCAAAGAATTTCACGGATTTACCGACATGCAATCCCCCAGGTTACCACGAGCGCCACGGTCCCCGCAAGTAACCTCCCGTGGAATATTTCTCGGAACGCGGCAGTTCTCTCTTCCTGCCGGAAGACCGCTTCGCGCGGAAAAAACCTCTCCCCCGGGTATTACCGATCTTTCGACCTCGTTCCTTCGTCGCCTCGTAACTCTCCCGCCGCTTGTTATCGTTCCTTATCTCGGTCAACTTTAAACGGCCGTACACAGGAGTTATCGCGCCTTCCAGTAAACGGTGTTTCACCACCTTTGATCGACGAAGGTGCTGCGAATCGTTACTGCCGCGCGCGGAGAAATTCAACGTTTACGAGTACGCGATGGCGTTGAAATTTTCTGCCGCTCTCCCTCGATACGGAAATATTTTGTCTCGAAATATCGACGATATGAAATAGTAGAAACGAAATGGATTTGACCGAGTAATGTTATATCGAACTAAGTGTTCGCGTGATAGGGACACTTTCTGTGTGTACTTACTGCGATACCTTACCCATATAATTCACCATTTTCACGGGTGAATCACTCGTCGGTTCTTCGTCAACGCGTCCATGCTCCGACCTTTTGACGTTCAATCTAAAAGAGCTGCTTCGATCGCATCCATTTTGTTAATTACGAACGGTTACAATATTATCTGAAACACAGGGGATGTATTTATACATTAGAGTGATTGGACAAAGAAGCGTTCTTGTGAAATTGCCAAGAATGCTGTCAATAACATTTGTTGTTTACCGAAAATCAATACCGCGCTATGTACATGGCTGGTTGCACGTACGAAATCTGCTCCTCCACGGGAAACGCTACTCTAACTCATTGAATTCCTTGATACGTGTGCACGCGGTGAGCACGAGGATTCGGCACGGTGATAATTTATAAAGCGGATATTTTATCGCGTGCGATGCGAGCTTGCGGAGCGATGAATTTTTGATAAAATACCTTAACACGTATCTGTCTGAGTGATAAATGAAATCGTCTTTGAATGCACCGCAATTCCCATGCTACAATTCGTCGCGCCATATTTACGATTGAAACCCACCTAAATAACGATACTTTGCTCGACCAATTTCCGAAGAGAATTTAAAATAAAACACAATAACGTTACGAGATATCTCGTCTGCGACGCAGTCGGATCAATTCGATCGATCGAATCAACGGAGCATTCGCCTGCTACGTGACGAAAAAGACGGCGGAGACCCTCGTGGCACGGGGGCGAGATGCTAAGCCGTAAGGGAGGCAGCGGCGTAATGAAATTTGATAAAGTTATGCCGCGTGGCTTTGTCGTTCCCATAAAGAAATATACGATACGGCGTGGGTGGACGCGGTAAACGAGAGCCGGATCCTGGACGAGAGTGGAGCGGGGAACGACTTCGAGGACTCGCGAGGAGCAGGCAGCATCGCTAGACGACGTCGACGACGAAGACGCGAGGGAGGAAGCGGACCAGCGATTTACGCTTTACGCTCGACGTCCTGGGTGGGAGCAGCTCGACGCTTTATGCGTTTCTCGTTCGCTGGTTCCTCGTTTGCGCCTTTATATCGTCGGCGTGGCATGCGCCGCGAGGCAACCCCGTAAATGCATAACACCTACTGCGCGCCGCATAGTCCTGCGAAACGCCGCGACACCGCGTTGCGCCGCTTCGAAATAAAGTTGTCGTCTTCGGTAGCCGCATCGCGCCGCGGCGCGCTCCTCGTCCTTGTTCTTGTTCTCGTTCCGGTTGCTACGCAATCGTGGATCGATCGACGGTGAAATAACACTCGCCGCGTTTTAGACGCTCTGTTTAATGGCCATTGAAAGTTCCGATGACGGTGACGGTTTCGATGGTCCGTCGGAGAGACGCTCGATCTGCCGACGAATTTCTGCGACGCGTCGCTGATCATCTGAATGACACTGGCCGGTATTGTCCAGAACTTTGGTAATTCGTCAAACATGGATCTTCGATGGAATTTTCGAATACATTTAAGCTGCGTGCCATGAACTAATTGCAGACCATGTTTGAAGGCTAACTGTCTATCATAGCGATGACTTATAATTTGCTCTCTCTGAAGGATCAGATACAGGCTGAGATTTGTGTCGCGGTGCAAGAGACACGTGATGCGTGCATTTTGATTCGATTTACGAGGTGCATTACGCGCATCTCGACGTTACAACTGGTCTCAACATCAGCATTAGTCCCAGTATCGAATTGAAACTGGCGTCGATGATAATACCAGCGTACACGGAGAACAGAGAGAGAGAGAGAGAGAGACGATACCATAAAACGTGGCCAGAGAAGAAGCGAAGACGTGGAAAGCCAACGATGAGGCGGGAAACTAGCAGGGGGCAGGATGGAAAGAATAACAGCAGAGAGTGGAGACTGAGAATAGGAAGGCAAGGAGAATGCCATATACAATTCGTATATACAAACCTCGCGAGACATTTAGGATGCACATCCGGTTGGAAAGACGGCCGACCGTCGACTTCCGGCGCAGCAGGGAGCTGACTTTCGCGTTACTATTGTGTGCCAACTCGCACAAAGATTCTCTCCCTTCCAATCTAGTTGTCTTTTTCTCTCTGTTTCTCTTTCTCTCTCTCTTGCTCTCTCTGTTGCTGTCATTCCCGCAGTCACCACCCCTTTTCCCACGGCGTTGCTTCCGCCCGTTTCTTACGCGAATTTTAGTTCGTCGCCTTTGTAACGCTCGTGTTCATCGACAATTTAATTTCTTCGTAATCTGCGCTTAAACAAAGGAATTCGCATGGAAACTCGCTGGAAAATTGTACCTACGAGTGATTGTGACGTTAAAAGCAATTCAACGTTTCCAGTTTCTACTTACACGTTAAATTGCTGTTCATTGTGTTACACGCTGCTACGTAGCGCTTTATTATAATTAACTGGTACGAAGTTTTTAAAACGAAGCAATAAATTGGTGGTACTTTAATTTGCTATTTGGAACGTCGTTGGATAACCACGTGCCTGTTCTTGCTTGCGACGACAGTTAATGCGTTTGGTATCGCGACTTTCTTATAATTGGGATAAAAATATCTAGGACATAAGTGGACCACACGATATAGAATCCAACTGCGATTACTACTTGTCAGCAACCCAATATTCTATTTCGCAACGTGCCATTTTCTAACCTTGTCTCACATTTTTTTCTACCGCCCAGGAACCTCAAATTTCATGCTACGTCGGAGGCGTCAAGTAACGTGTTGCTACAGTCACCGGTTAATTGCGGCCTATAATTTATTAGCAACTTTTTATCACGGCAATTTTTCATTGAGCGACTTATTATTACTTAGCGGCGCACGATAAATTACCTTCTCGCGCGATAAACTTTCCCTCTCCTCTCCTCCTCTATTTCTCGTTCTCCCTTTCTCGCTGCACACCCCTGCCAACTTGGAAATCTCCACCATCACTTTTACCGTTGAACGAAAAACTCGCGTCAACGATTACGGACGCCGGCAAGCATAGACGGCGGCCATTGTCTCGGGACAAAGGCGAATTAACGCTTCCATTTTAGTAAATTTGATAATCGATTCGGCCGATGATTCGAGCGATGCCTCGCTGAGCGTCCGACTCGCGACCAATTTCTGCGTATTCCCGGATCAATCCGATGGGCAGCCGTATTTTACCCTTCTCCCGAGTTTCAAACCAATTCGCTTCTTCTTCCCTTTCTTCCTCCCTTCTTTGTCAATTAGAATATTGACGATTTATCGCCAGAGATTTTAACAGGCAACGGGTCTCAGTCACCTCTGTCTGATGTTCTTCGACACGTACGGGATGTTCGTCTTCTAATTATACGCAAGATTCTTCCGATTTGAGAAATATTAGAAAAATATTTTTTTGTGGTTAATCCACAGGAGTAACTTGAATTTTCTTAAAGTGCTATCTCGTATATTCGTATGGGAACTAAAAGAATATAAAAATTCAAGTAAATCGATACGAAGCATGACAAATTTAAAATTGCAACGAAAATTTTAGTTTCAGTGATTCCAATTATTGATCATCACTACTGATGCAGAAATATAAACACTCGATAATCGACAAACAGTTTTTCTAATGTCTCACAACTGCTGCAGTGTATCTCCAAACATTAAAAATACACTGGAAAGTACTTGGATCAGTAGTAATAGTCAATAATTGAGGACACTGAAGCTTCAAATAGATATTGCACGCAGCACATCGTAATAGAAGTCACAATTTTCGCCTCGACTCGTTCCCTCCCTTGTTCCCTCTCCTCTTGTTCCACCTCTTTTTTGCCAATTAGAATATTAACGATTTATCGCCGGGGATTTTGGCAGGCATTACGTGACTCGGTCATCCCTGGCTGACGCTGCCCGGCGTATATACGATAAACTTTTTGCTTAAAAAGTCCCTGCCCGTTTAAGATATTCTGGTCTGGTACAGAGCTGGGGCCTGGCTAAAACATTCGGGAATAAGAGACGGGGGTAGACCACTCTCCTGATATCCCCCGGGATGAGACGTTACATTTCTCCGAGCCGAACGCGCCCTTATCTTCCTGCAGTCGCCGCCTATTTTAAAGGACCACCCTGCCCACCGTGTTCCTCGTCTACCGCAACTCCGGGGAACGTAGGCCTTGGTCTTCCTTGTGCCTCCTGTATTTTAAGATATTATAATATGCATGCCGGCGACGCGGAGCTTGAAAATTGTATTTTCCGGCTGAACTCGCTTGGCTCGGGACAAAATATGCAAATCTCGAACGATGCTAGATTTGCAAATCGTTTTGCAAATAACGATGCGTTATAAGTAATTGGGACAAATTTGCAGACAAGGAACTAACTATACATGTGTATATATTTAGAGGATGTATAATATATTGGCACCGATGGAAGCATGAAAATGGAATGACGATAACAGCGCGAACCATCCATTAAGGATATCACTTTTACACCTAACCTAGCAGGTAATGCCATTGCACGGACATTGTTCGACCGTGCATAACGAGGAACAATCGAAACTAATGACAAAGTAAATCAACTCAAACAAAACATCAGTTTCACAACTACTACAATTAATCGCGTCGCCGTCCGATCGCTCCTCGCCGGATATTTCCCAAGTAATTCTAATAACTCCGAGCGGGTGTAGTCGCGCCCGTGGGAACACGTACCCTGACAATCCTCAAACAACCGCAGCCGGTGCGGAAAGGCAAACAGCGAACTCAAACGAATTACTCCAAGTTGCCCGGGCGTATTTAAAATTCCGCCGTCTTACCACCTCGGCTGGCTCGCGCGAACCGCCGTCCAACGAGACACCCCTGCCGCGGGGGGTTGGCGCGAGGGTTACCCGTTCCCAAAGTCCACCGGGAAATTTTTGCGCGAACTCCGTCGTCCCCTGCAAACATACACCGTGTGTCCCGCACTACCAATATTTGGCACATACATATTCCGCTAGGAAGGACCAGGCGGAACAGTTACGAAACGGCTGGCGGTGGAAGGGGCGACGCGCGTGTACGAGGCGGTGGCCACGGGGCCAGGGTCGAGGATTGTAATCGCCAAGGTGTACTTCGTGCTACCCGTCCCTCTCGCCACCCTCCCACGCCTCTTTGGACGGCGGTGTGTAGCTTTCGTGTGGCGATACCGTATCTCGAAGTTCAATGTTTGCTCAGCTTGATTCATACCCCTTGGTCCACTCATCCCTATTATCCTCCGCTCTCCACGCTGCCCCTCCCTCCACCCGCGGGCTTGTCTCCGCTCGCAACTCTCTCGCAAAAGCCTCGACGTCGTCGTCGTCGTCGTCGTCGTCGTCTCCTTTCGCTCTCTTTGCACGTATACATATGCCCGTGTACACAATGAGTTGCCAAGCGGACGCGTGGGCGCAGGGCGGGCTGAGTTTCGGTGATGTCGTTTCGGGGGACGCTGTGTGTTCGAACGTTGTTCAGTGGACGAAGGGATGCGAGGGAATTTTGTGGTTCAGTCTGGTGGAAGTGCTGGACAATTTGAAGTATTGGGTTTTATTATTGTAATGTGTTGGTGGAGTAAGAGTTGGCGCAAACTGATGTATCGATGAAATTAAGGAAGAGGTGTATTTCCTGGTACGAGTGTCTGGATCTTCGAAATGCGAGGGGATGTACGTTTGTGTGATCTGCCATGTGATTGAAAGCCTGTATCAATAGTACAGATCGATAATTCGAATATCTTGTAATACATTGATTTTTAATATTTTAATACAGACAGATTTTAGACTTGTAAAGTGTCTTGTAAATATTTAAATGGAGAGTGTTAAATTAAGTTCGATTAATCTGTAGAAAGTGACATGGAAGACATTCGTTTGGACGTAAAGTGGTAATTATGAGCCGACGATCTCTGAAGTGGCGATCGAGTAGATGAGAATAACAGAACGGGGATTTCCCTTTAAATACCCGTTGCTTCACTCTGACACCTCCCATTTATCGCGCCTCCGCTCCCTGGACTCTTCAGTCATTGATCGTGTTTACATGGCTATTAGGGAATATCCCTTTTCGTTTGTCTGAATTCACTGAAATATTCGATTTACCCGAGCAGGCACTCGAATTAAAGTCAACGAGCAACAGCATAGAAAAGCTCATAATCTGAGGACGCCGTGACATCTGTGAACAGCCATTAAATAGCAATTACTTATAAATCGTCTAAATTAATTGTCATATCAAAGAAAATCTGAATTTTTCATTATCTATCCCTTGATATTTCCAAACTTGTACAGTTCTGAGGAACGTCGAACGTGGTTAAAGTATCGCCAATTATAAATATACCATGGATGCAAAGAAAATACAACTTCTAACACATCAATTATAAATATATCACTTCACAGCTACCTGATACTAATCTTTCAAGAGAACATATTCAATAGTTGTTACTCATCTGTACCACTCAACTTACTTTCAGACGCAAGAAAAAGCGAGTCGATGGCTGCACGCTAATCTAAATTATAGTACAATTTAGCCCGGAGACAGCGCGTAAGCTCGCAGCGTTACGTGACTCCAAACGCAACAAGCTTAGCAACGCATGCCTAATGTCTCGGAAAACGGAGGCCGTACGAACGTTCCATGCACGCGCGTAAGTTCCGGGGCGTAATCCAGCTTCGAATTCCCGGGCAGTCGCGGCGCCCCAAGAGAAGCGTAAATTGCGAAGCGCGCTGGAACAAGAACTTACCGTACAGGGTAATAAGAAAATTTGAGGACGGTGCACGGGGCCATTTGTCATTGTCAGCTTGACCTCGAATGGCGCGGGGCCGGCTGCGGTGTGCTGCGTCGTTGTGTTTCTCTGCTTTTAACAATATTGTACATCACGTGTTCCCGTATTCTCTTTTCACCCTCCTCCCCCGGTTCTTTTGTCGGTCGTTCTGCCCAGGCTCCAGCTACTCGCTCAGTCACTCGAGTCACTCGACGATATGTCTTCATGTTGTAAGAAGCAGCCAGTCACTGACCATCTCTAACGTAACACGAAGGGTCCTCTAACACGAACGCTTTCAGCTCGGAATACGTGTTACGCTAAGCGAACTGTTCGTCAACAATTATTTTGCGTAACTTAATTTGTATGAAATTCTGTTGCAGGTAAGTGTTGGCGAGCGACATTCCGGATTCGCCAAATTGTATGTAATATAAAAAAGTCCTACGTGTTTGTTGTGAATCTAGCTTGAGCTTTACTGTATAAAATATCAGCACGTGATTAATTTATTGCGCATGTTGTTGTAGTCCTATATGATCTTTATTAAACAATTTTTTTATTTCTTCTATAAATGAATTAAATATTAAACATTTTTTCTTAGTCGTGTCAATGGCGTTTTAAAAATTAGAAAGCTTGGAGAAAAATCTCCATTACAGAATATATATGCTACAATGTTATATCTGGGAAATCGAAATTCCAGCGCTGACTGAAATACCCGTTCAGCGCAAAATTAATTTCGCAATCACGCCGGCTATTCACCAGTGTCCATTATCAAGCCCACGTTACGTAACAGATGTTTTCGAGTTACAATAAAGGCAGTGATTCAATTCTGATCTTACATACACCGATCCCATTTGACAACGGCCAGCGCCCGATAATAGAACGTAACCGCGTACAGTGGCAGGATCAGCACGGTAAGGGTGAAAACCAAACCCTTGCGCACCTGCTCGTACCCATGTTCGATTAGCGATGAATTATCCACCATGAAACTCCTTTACTCGTGACTCTACCTGTTGGTTCGTATCACGATCGTTCGCATCATCAGATTGCGATTCAGAAATTCTGCGATTCATTAAACGGTAATTAGTGCGACAGTAGCGATCTGAATGCGTCAATCGCGCGAAACTAAAAATATTCTCGTAGCCGGAAATAGGACGCCTCGTTTGCCATAAACTGAGATGCACTTTTTAAGTTCTTCAATTTACTCGACAGCACGTTGCACTGAAATTACTTTTAATCACTCGTGTCAGCCGCAGCGCTTCGAGCAGCCTCGTAGATCCAATTCATTCTGAATTTACTGTGTCTTGCATTGGACACGTGATCGATGGTTACAAATTCCCTTCGAAAAAAACTAAGCAACGCGTGTACATTATTTTATCGGGGAAAAAAGCCTCCCATCGTTTAAAGTCGTCTACCGTGGAATTGAACTCATTTTTTTCGATCGTTAAACATCGCCCGTATCGACATATAAAAATTACCATTCCACAAAGTAAACAGTGATACATATAAAACCTCTGAAACGTACATATTTACTTTCCACCTTTAAACGTATAAAATATATAATTTGATAGCATTTTCGCTCGATACCTTTCGCAGCCACTGCGCGTACGGAAATACGATCGCGCGTAGTCCTGACAGTCGTCGACGGAGCCGTAACTGCTTCCATAAATGGAGGGAAATGCGCGATAAACACAAGACGGTCAATTACACCGCATAAAGAAACGGTTGTAACGTAACGCATCGGCGTTCAGAAAGCGGGCAGCAGCGTTGGGGTTGGAACGGATATAGGGGAAGGGGACGCGAAATACGTGATGTAGATGTTAAGCTGGTCGGCCCAGGCATCGTGCCGAGGGTTATATCACGGGTGGCTCGTTTATAACACGGCCGGTTATGGAACGGACAATATCTTTATCTTTACGAGGCCCTAATGTTTTTAATTTCACGACGGATTATCGTAAACGAAACAAGCCGTGGGTGGAGCCGGGAACCGGGCCACGGTTAGACGGCTCGTTCTATGCCACTTTGTTAACGGGGTGCACGTAAACCTCGCCTTTATAACGTAACCGCCAGTTAAATATCAACCGTTTCATGATAAACGACGACGACGACGACGACGACGACCAGAACGCAACCAGAAACTTCCTCTTCTTGGCCGTTCCGCGGCGTGGCCTATGCTAATCTGGCCGTGGCCCGGCGTGCACCCCTTCTGTAATTTCGTAAGCGACAAATTGGCCGGCCGGGCGCAACATCGATCGCGCCCCGTGGTCACGCTGACAGAAAACCAGCGGCGTCGGAATTTAGAACGGACAGCCGTCTGGCAGAAGTGCTCGATCATACGGGGCACCGCAAGAAATTTCTTCGCTGCCCGATGACTGGATAACGAGATCGAGGATTACTTGTCGTCGGTAAAAGTGTTCAAAGCATCGACGTTCATTCTCTTTCATATTTTGCTGCACTCGAACCTGCGTTATATATTGACGCGCACTATAGCAGGAATTTTATTCCCTTACAATTATTAATTTCATGTCTGAAGCTATAAATACTAACGTAAGACGGTATTCCAAATGTTTCCGATTTTAAATGAAATTCCCTAGTCCTGAAATAAAATACGAAGGTTCTTGTATCATAATGGACCAGTGAATCCAATTATTTTTAAATGAAGATCGAAACGAATATTAAGTTTCCAATTATTGATTCTGAAAATATCTCGTTCCAGTAGATTCTTATTTTTACCAGCTCGTTCCCTCTTTTTGTTTATCTCTCCTTTTTTTTTGCTTTTATACATATGTATGCGCACGTGGTAGAAAATGAAATCGATTTTTTACCCTATTTGGTGTGAAATAAATTCGCGAGCGCACAGCGTCCTAACTTGCTACGATTTATAACGGCAAGACACATTGCTGCTCTTTTTCTACGCGAGAACATGGTAAATTCTAGGTGGCCAAGTCACACAGCACATGAGCCACTGCAAAAACAAACAAATGGCCGTTTATTATCCTTACTGTACAAAGGCTAGGCTAACGTATCGCCGGCCATACATTCCCGGCCCCAAGTAAACATAGTAGCGCCGTTATGTATAAAACACGTTTTTAAATACTCTAAGCTTTGATTCTAACATTTATCCCGTTCGTTTACTTAGCTTATCCCGTTTGACAGATCGTTCGTTTGAATGGCTTCCAGTTTTAAGAGGATTATTTTCTGTTTATCTAATTATATCATGCTGCGAATTTCGGTCCACACAGATGGAATATCAATAAAATATTTCCATTTATACTCATAATATTTATAAAAATTAATGCATAATAATCACAATTAGAAGGTACAGTCAACACTCCCATAACGCGGTACTTGTATGACACAGTTTTCATACAACGCAGAGCTAAAATTGCGACAGCCCTCCCAATTTTATATACATACTAAACTGTATCTTGTCTTTTACATTTATAACATTTCACTTCATAACCGTGTGCATCACACATTAGTGCTCTGAGAATGCAACTCTCATATAACGCTAAACGAACAGAACTGATTTATATTTCAGTTACTTCTGAGTTTCTTCTAGCACGGTTTACGTGAAACACAGCACGAATTAATGACATTACAGAAGACTTGACTGTAGTACGCGTTTTCTATTTTGGCGCAATTATTTAAAGCACCCCAATTAAGATCTTCCCTCATAACATTAATCTCGAGGGTGGAAAAAAATAAGTAACCACGACAAAAGTAATTATCTCGTATCAAACGCGACAATTCCCCGTCGATCCTGTATCTGAATTAAACAATTCGCGCATGTCTGGGCAAGCCCGGATGACGCAGTAATTCTCTTTGTTAGAAAGCATGACGGGAATTCGAAGAACCTGTCGCGACAAGGCTTGCATATTAAACTTCGCGTTACAGTACCGAAATCGCCGTTAATTGGGTTACCAGCGGAATCACTAGACACGCCTGTCATACTAATTACCGTAAGATTGCTAGGTACGCGTCACGCGACTAGAAGTAATTCTTTAACTGCCAGCAGAGCGCGTTCGGTTTTTACTTTCAGCGTCTCCGCACCCCCTACCGTCCTCTCGCGTAATTTTCACCGTCGGAAATTCTCGGCTGCCTTCTCGCGGCGGAGAACCAGCGGCTAAGCAGATTTCTAAAAACTGCTTCAACCGAGAAGATCCCTCGGACCATTCACGAGCGTCCGTTCCTCTTTCCCGGGGTGAAATTTCAAAACCGACACGGAGAACTGAATTTGTTGTGGCGTTCCGCGAGGTACGCTCGCTTTAAATCGTCCGACGCCTTTATGCCCTTCAGTCAACGGTCAGATAAGCACGGCTCAGCAACCAGAGATTCGGTTGCCTCTCTCTGTACGTGGCACCCGCAGAACCAGCTGGTCCCGTTTCAAACCGGCTTCCATGCCAAATCTCCTTTGCACAGGTGAATAACAAGTTCGCGGCCTCCGCCGCCATCCCACTCGCACGAAATAAGCGTATTGAGATCGTGCCCGCAACTCGTGCACCTCGCAGTTTCTATCGGAGGGTAACGTAAGCCTCTTTTCCGTTCTCTTACACGTGGCGGAGGACACGCGACAATTTCCCGGACTGCTTGCGCGGTTGCGTTTCTTGAAAACGGTGGAGCTGTGCGACGTAGCTTTTGTCGCTCCGTTTCGTTTGGCGTCCGTCTCGACGCGGCGTTTCCGTCCAGAGCCGCGTTTGAAGATCTCCGGGGTGTCTTCAAAGAGGTCCGCGAAATAATCGAGGCAAGGGGATAAAGAATTGTGAGCCACGGTTGTTTCAAACTGGGTCAACTAACGGATCTTTAAATCTGTCTGTCTTCAATGGAAGAACATCGTTATGCTTTACAGGATTGTCTAATTTCGTTTTAAGTAATGATCTCTATGGCGATTTTCTGGAATTATGTTTACCGTCATTTATTTATTTGCTGAGTTGTTCATCGAGCGAAGAACCAAAAAAAATAAATAAATAAGTATTCAGATGTAACAGATCTAAAATGAGTATTTATTGAAGATATTGCTTTAGAAATAGGTTTATATATTCGACTGTTACTACTGAAATCGGTACGATATTTATGATACGGTTATGTAATCACTTTGCAAGCATGTACACATATTTTCTAGTATATTTACAGACATATTGTAAGGACGCTGATATATTAGAAACTATAAGTTGTTCATTAAACGGTTAAATATCTGTATCAGTAGTAAGGGTCAATAATTCGCGCTTTTATGAAGGAAAACTTTATTTCAAGTGCTTTAATGAATATAATCAATGTTCATTATGTACTTACTATGGTGTAACAGTTATTTATTCAGCTATGAATCCTGTTATCATTAATGAAAATATGTATAGAATGTTCCACTGAAAGAGTTCAAGGTAACGCGCGTTAACCTTGAACGATACCTTTCTTCGCGTCGTTGCAAAGTACCGAGAACGTGTTTTACAATTCCCAGGGAGCAGTACGTTAAAACAACCGAGGCTGGTTCTTAATCTTCGCGAGATACTGGCTGAAAGAATGGACGAACGTGGAGGAAAAAGGGAACAAGTGCCGCGGCGCAAGGATTTCGCGAGTAACACTGGCCCAAGGGCAACGGGGAAAGAGAGCGCGAGGGATGGAAGGAGAGGGACGGGGTCGACTACCTCGTGAAATAACAATTCGGTTTCGATCGCGGGGAGTCTGGAAATTTTCATCTCCGCCTGGAAGCGCGAGACGGCTGGTAGGAAAGGGCAGATCTACGCTCGTCGTAGAGTCAGAGTCACGAGGGCGAGAGTGAAAGGCGGAGGAGGATAGATCGAAGGCTGGCTGGCGAAGGTGAGATGAGCCATAGAGGGACGCGAGAGCGGGAAAAGGAGAGCGAAGGGAGCACGGATCGTAGGGGGTGTCGGTGCAGAGGTGGTAAGGAAGAGACCAGGGGATGAAACTGGCGAACGAGAGGAGCGGATCGGGTTGGCTAGCGAGAAGAAGAGAGCGAAGGGTTTAAAATAATAGTAGAACACAGAGGCTGAGTCGGTCGCGCGAGGAGAGTGAGGAGAGGGCTCCGCCCCGCGAAATATGGCGAGCTTCGCCAGGACGTGATTGGGTGACGGGAGGACCTCGAAGCTTGCAAGCCAAGACATTGGTGCCCCCTTTTCGCGTAGCTACCCCCTTTTTAACCACCCTCAGGCGCTCATCGGTACCCTCTTACTACGGTTGAGCCTCTTGCACTTTCTCCCTCGCTTTATCTCGCTCCTATGTCCCTGGCCTTCCGCGCTCCCTCGCGGCTAGGCCCGCTAAAGCATCCTTGCCCATTGTCTCGGCTACGCGAACGATCAACCTTCGATATTCTTTAACACACGTTTATCGCCACGTGCTGCGGTAATTCAGCTGTTCTCCGCTCGAAGGACGCGTAGCTAGCGATCGTTCCACGTGTATGACGAAACATTAAATGGAATCGCAACGTTGCTGCGTTGCACAATTTTTCTGTAGACTTCACAACAATACTCTAACTCTTAGCAACCAAAATAAATCGCTTGACTGCCATTCATTTACTTTTACCAATCTATCTATTTCATTTTCAAAGAATTGCCGACAAAACGACCGTTCGTTGACGCTAAAAAGTATCCTGTCAGTTAAATCGCATCCCCGACGGTGTATCGTTCCTCGCCGTCGTATTAACAGAGTCGCTCGGTCAACTCCAGTATGCTAATCAATCTCATACGCCACGAAACGTCCTTATCGAGTGCTCGTCCCCGGCCGGTTCGATGTCCCCTTTTGTATGCGGAAATCGTACACGCCCGCGAGAGGCGAAATTCGGTTCAGGCCCGAGGTGGTCAGCAGAACGAGTTTCCGGTCTGGAGAACCGATAATCTCGGTTGCGCCGTACCCGGGCATGGAGTTGTCAATCAGGGTTGACGGTGCCCCCCGCTGGAACGTCCTGCCCGTCGACGGATACATACGAGGTCCGGACACGGCACGACATCCGCAGTATTCATGCGATCTATCTGATCGTCTTCCCGTTCACGGCCGCCCCACCGATCAGGCCGGATGCGCGTTGCGCCTCGCCGTTGCATTAGCGACTGTTCCGCTCTATTAGACTGCACCGCCGTTCTGACGCGCGGAGGTAACTTCTATGGTCGCGCAAGGCATGATAAATAGAATTCGGTCGTATTTAGAGACTGCCCGCGCGTTGCGCGTCAAACGAGAAGAACGCCTGATATTCTCGCGTTAATTTTGAGGCCCTCGACAGACGCTGAGTTGAAATTATGCGCGCCAAGTTGGAAACAAATATCGGTTGTATTGTTGGTAGGATCGTGTATCGAAACGAAGTACGCGTGGCGCCTTGGCATGAAGGAATTGTGGGAGATTGATTACAACGCGATGAAAAAGTCTAGACTTTCCAGATGATAATTAAAGTTAATTGGTCCGACTAGGAATGAAATGTTTTTCATTTTATCGTCCGCACGACTCAGAGTCGAATGAAAAATGCTGTACTGGTATGAAATATTTTTTATCAAACTTTTTTTTACCAGTGCAGCGACTGCGACACCAATTTCAACGCAACTTTTAATTTCGACGCTACAATTATCCGTCGCAGATCGAAAACCGCTTCGCAAGACAATGTAAAGTGTTAATTGGGTTGCATTGTTAACGGGCCTCAAATGGCGAGTTAAAACAAAATAATAAACGACGATGAAGCAATAAAAACGGCTCACGGGTCAATTGGCAATTATGTCGGATATACGTATATTCGTTCACTGACCTGTGCCGAGAGTTCATCGTTTCGAAAATGCAACCCCTACAAAACGCGTCGCGCGTACCAATTATTTCTCGTCTTATCGCGTATCAAATTTCAATGAAACGTTCTCGAAAACAAGAACAGAAAAGTATATTTAAACGCGGGGACTTGACAATTTCCGTCGATCAAATTTAAGCGTCCGTCGAATTTCCCACGAACGCATTACCTAATATTTAACAATTTTCCGCAACGTTTCGCACGATACAACTAACTTAACGCGTATGTACACGTTTCTCTGTGCACGTCGAATCGAACGGCATGCGTCTGTAAAATTCCTTTGATGGTACGCGAACGCGCACGATCGAGCAGGCATTTCGCGAGAATCTCGAGCGTGTTCCGCGCGTTTCGCACCCTCCTTTCCCGCGGTCTCGGAAAACCGTGCGGGGGGCGAGCGTGGCTCGAATTAGCGTGAGATTTCGAGGCGGGTTCCCGATGGTAATTGGAAGCGGCCGTTTTTGCCGTTTCGTTTCGCGATCAGAGCGGGTGGGGTTGTTCACCGGTAGAGACGGGTACAGCAGGGGCGATAGGCACTTGTTTGCGGAGGGGTAGCGGATAGATTAATCATCTGTTAAGCTTGGGCAAGACGTGTTCGCGTCGGTGGTTATTCCGGCTTAATCCGGCATGCTCACCCCTTTATAACACCGAGACTTCCCCCCTTCTTTGGTATCATCCCCCGTGACTGTTGCGGAAGAGGCGCAACCCGAGAGCTTCTCGTTGCGACAAGTTACGCCTACTTCGGTGCTGCCGGGATTACGCAATTCCGCAATCTCACGCTTTTGTCTCCTTAATCTTGTTCGGATGGTACGCTGGTTCTTTTTGTTGGACGGTGCCGAGATTACGGATACGGAAATTCCTCCGCGTTGTTTTAATAAATCGCTACCGCCGCGTATAAATCGGGCGAATTTACTCGGATCTATCCGATTTGAATGGAAATATCTCGCGAGTAAGAATAACAGGCGAAACAAAATCGCCAGTGATGCACGGGGAGTAGATTACGAATTTTTTGATAGATTTAATCGGAGACTTTTGTTATTAAATAATGTGTCGCAGGTATAAACTACATTTAATATCGCAGTAGCTGTGAAAACGAATATGCTCGTTCATAATTTTTTCCCGTATCCTGATGCAATTCATATTTCACATGTGTGTCGATGTCCTAATAAATTACTCGATCACAAAAATATATGAAAAACGGATGAAATTGCAATCCAGAACAAAAATTGTAATAAAATCTGTCCTGATCCGCGTATTAAGGGATTTAATTAAATTCCATCGAAAGTTTCGCGAAAATTTCGCGAACACGTTCCAATGCGGATCTATTTCACCGACTACACGTTATATCATTCCACCGTTATCTCAATTTCTAGCAACAGCCCCGTTGAAACGGTAATGTCGCTCCATCAATTTCAATCTACATCTAGATGCAGGTAGAACGTAGACGCGTATTATTTGTCAGAACGCTCCAGTTCAAACAGCTGTTCCGTGCCACCGAAAACTTCCAAACTATAATGACGCGTAAAAGGGCGGTCGAGAAGAAAGCGTCGCGAGGTCCGAGGGGTTGTTAGAAGCTCGCGGATGGGGTTCGCATGGGCAAACCATGACCTAAGCCATGAGCGACTCGGTTCGCGAGACTACTACGCTTCGACCAACCCCTCGCACCCTTATTCTCGCAGTCGAGATTGGCGATTTACGCTATTTCGTGTAATACCCACGACCCGCTCCTCCTCTCCACCCCTCTACGTACGAACTCGCATCGATTTGGCGGTATGAACATGAGTGCCGATCGTATCGCTATAATCGTGATCTCTGAACCAAGTTAGACCGGCTCGCAGGCATGTACGATTTTTTTCCTCACATGGAGATCCGAGATTACGCGGTGCGCTCAGTTTCTAAAATTATATTCTAAATTACTTTGAAATTGTTTGCTGGAGGCCTGGTTCGGACTTCTTTTGCACGGCTATTCGGGACTTGTACCGAGATTCGAGATTAACTTTCGCTTGCGGTTTCCATTTACTGTTGAACTGTACACGAGTAGGTGGGAGAAAACATTTTTTTGTACCGGTGCTAGTTTGACGTCCAAGTTCCCTCGGTTGTTCAGTTAATATTATACGTGAGTGTGTTAGGTGGCACGCATAAAAAATGGTAATATCTTACAATATCCTTGATCTTATTTTCATGTTGTATTAATTTTATGGATTTGCAAAATAAAATAATGAGCAGGTACCTCTAGCTTTGCACGGTATATATTATATACGATATACAAGTTTAATTTGAAATTCGCGAGCGGTTTGGTGAAATGAAATTGTTATAAATTTAATTTATTAGGAGAACAGGTCTGAGCTCGGTATATGGAGAATTCAATTTTCAATATTTATGACTCCCTCTGTGACAGTTCCTCCACTCGGTGATAATTTCTGAATTCTTTAGTTGAAATTCTGCATTCGCCCCACTTTCGCGCACCCCCACCCCACACCCCCGTGCAGCAAACTTTGTTCAATCCCCGCAAAAGTGATAATGTAATCAAAACTCGACGCGGCGAGGTGACAAAATATCCGAATAACTTCTTTGCCGTTAAGTCGAAGCTTCGTGGGAATTATAGAATGATTTGCATATTAAACGGTAATTGCAAATCGGGCGGAACTTGCCGGAAACGAAACGTCCGAGGGGCGTAGCCCGTTGTTCGTGCGTTTTATAGATGAATCGCTTCGACGCCGGGAGACGAAATAATGGCAATCCCGAGGAGAAGATAAAAGCCGAAAAGGGGCAGAGGAAAATTTCATATCGTCGACCCCAACGGCTTTCGCGTAACGTCGTAGACGCGATGCAGGACGCACCTGAGCGCGTCCCTTCCTCGCTCGTTCTCTCCTCTCTGAGTGGTTCAGGAAAAAAAGCTGTCGCTCGAGAAATTTAAGATGCTTTCAAAAAAGCGACGTTCTCGCATAATGAAATACCCATTTATTTATGCTCCCCCCCCCCCTTCTCCCGAAAATGATGCTTTCAAGGACCGTGGTATTTCTACGTAGAAACGTACATTTCGTCGAACATCTTCAACTGAGAGCAAGAAAGGAAGAAGAGCGAGAAAACGTCCACCTTCAGAAAATAATTTGATTTGACACATCTTATAAGAACATCGAGCACGTTTTAATATCGTAATATCAGAATAAAATATAGTCCTGTTTGGATTTAGTTTATTCCACGAACTGACTAGACTTAGGAGTGGCTGACCTAATTTCGTCTGAACTACTCGCGTGTGATTTCGAATGTTAACGTTCTATAGTACAAACTTCTTCATAAACATGAAAAAGAGAGAGAGCGAAACTTACGCTAATTACGTATAAGTAAACATTTACATTGACGAAAGAATGTTTCAAAGGAAATAATTACAAAGTACGCGCGGAGAACGGTTCGAACGCGAAAACGAACAGTTTCAGTAAACTTGGCGAGTTTACCGGGAACATTTCAAAGGAAGCAGTTGTACGCGACGTTGAACGATGTATGCACGTACGCGCGTCCGCGTCGCTCAAACTAAACGTCATATCAATAGGCGAAGCTTTAAACGCATCGAACGCACGTTCCTATGTACATTAACAGCAAAATCAATAAAGCAAAAATCAAGCCCCGGTGTTGATTCTGGTTGCACTGATTTCACCTCGTCGTTAGTCGGCTGTTTCGTACCGCCGGTTCAGCCACCCTTCTTGTTCGTGCCCTCCTCGTCCCCTGCGCATTACACGAGAAAGATGTACGAGGGGAATATCGACAGCCACTGTCCACTGGAAATTGTCCCTGTACCTTTACCAAGGACCGACCAGAGGAAGCCCTATAATTGACCGACGCCCCGTCGATTCAATAAAAAAAATTGCGATGGTGCGCAGTTTTATGAAAAACGGCGTCGCCGTAGATTGGTTCAAATGACAATGCCGCGGAGCATGATCGTTTCAGCATTCCACGGTGGTTAGAATCCACTCGATACGGATTATTTATAGCGCCACCCTCTCGTACTGTAATTTATTCTACAATTCGATCATTCGAACGATCAAACACACTTTTTTAAGTTCCAAGGTGGAAAATTTGCGTTAAACGAGCTTGGATCGTTGAAACTTTGATCGGTTAATCAAATGAACGTTAAATATTTGCGTATGCACAAGTGAACGTATATAACATAGATACTCGTGTTTGTCGTAGTAGTTAAGCTGATTATGAAAATACGAAGTATTTACTTTATGTAAATTCGAATACGTTGCAATGAATTTTGTACCAGCAGTGTTATAATGATTTTCCAATGCAAGGAATACATATAATGAATTGTCGATGATATAATTATCCATCTTCGTAAATATAATTAAATATAATAATTATGATACTGTTTTCCGATATATTGCCTTCAAATATGATGTTTGTATATCGTATTGAAGTTGTGTAAATGGATTGAAAGTAATTACAAATGCACATATTTGATAAACGAAACAAATTGTGAAAATTTCATTAAAATCCTCTGCGACAAAGATTTGCATATTTTAGTATGATATTTGAAAGAGCATTAAAAACTGAACAAATGTGCATTTGGATATAATAAATAAAAAATTAGTATTTACTGAAATATTTATTATGAAAGTTCTAATTCAGAAGTCTCGGATTGTTGATCTATACTATTGAGCTCGATATTAATAATATAATCTTTAGACAAATTATATGTCTATACATTCTAATGTACTTCTAGAGACATTGTAGGTGTGTTGACATAGTAAAAAATGTAACAACACTGATAGAGTGAAGAATATGTACGTCATAAGCGATTAGATACCTAAATCAGTAGTACAAGTCAACGATTCGAACCGTGAGAAATAAAATTCGCATTATAACTATCTCAATAAATATGTACGTTACATGTATTATGTTCCAACAATTATTTACTCAGTTTTATATTCATTTAATCGTCACAAAGAAATATGGGGTGTACAATTTAAAAAAAAAAATTCAAGATGATCCTCCAATAGCATTTTAATACAGAAACGAACACTTGCTACTATTATGTGTTTCATCATTAAACGCATACATTAAACGCAGAAAGTATTTTTTTCGGTTCAACAGTATCTCGTCGATCGGACACCCGCCATCTAATTTATATTTTCGATCAATAAGCTCGTAATAACGAGCGCAAGAATCGATGGAGTTTGTTATCTTTCGTCACGCATGCATCGCGCGGGGTTTACATAGGTACGCGGTCTATAGTGAAAGCGGCTACTTTCTACACGATGAAATGTTAAAGCCAACCGAAGCGTTGGACCCCCATGAATAACAAATGCACAATCTCTAGTCTCTACTGGCACCTTGGCCCCTTACTTGGCGACGGCCTGAGAAGTTTCCCAACCCTCCCACGGCGAACCTGGAAAACTTTTAACTGGATACATTACCTGCTTGACTACCGCCGGCTTTCCTTTTTTATCGCGAGGGAGGCTTTTAAACTCCTACGGTGCCTCGCCGCGGCCCCGCCGTTATTAGAGATTTCATGGTGAAACCGGGGGAAAATATAATGAATAATTGTCGTGACCGTCGCCGTTAGGGCTTTTGTTCCAACGAGGGCCTGTAATTTCTCGATTCCTCCCGATGCTCGATTTGTAAAACGGTCTCGCTGAATTGGGCGGCTCGGGGAACGGCTCGATTCTATTATAAATACGAATAAATTGAGTTTCAAGTTGATCCGTCTGCGTTTAGCAACCGTGTAACACATGCTCGTCATTTTAACTCAATTATATTTAGTGATAAAATAGTGAGAAATCGATTTTACGAAAGAACATCTTACACACGAATATCAGTCGCTACGTTTCTTTACGTATTCTTTATGTATATCTTATGAGAGAGAAGAAAGTTTCGGTTGTAAGAAAACATTGTTACGTGCATTTCGTACGCGTGTCAGATGTAAACGACAGCAGCGTGCTTGTCTCAGGATGACATCGTAATTAGTATGTTAAACAGAACAATTTCATTCTTCCAGGGGCAGGAAAACCAGTTTTCAACTGTTTCTGTAAAACTGTCATTTCTTGTCAGTACTTGGTAACTTTCTTCCGGTGAATCCGTTCATCCCGGTATACTTGTGTCAACTTTTATACAAATGAATAAAATTAGTCCCTTATGGAAGTTAAATTACTTCAAGAAAAGTCTCTTCCGAAAGGGAGGGAATTTACAATATGTAAGTACAACAGCGTCATTTTACTCGCGTTTAATCTCGCATTTAGAAGCTGTAATTTTCCACGCGCCACACAGTACCGAATCACGCGGTACATATTTCTTATCGAGCAGTAAAATACTTAACGCGTTAAGGAATGCCCAAGGGATCCACATTTCGCTCGTACCTGTCATTTTTCCAACTCGTGTAATTTGCTCGAGGAATTAATAGCGCGAAAAAGGAAATCCGGTAGCTTCCTCTTCCTGGCGCGTTCTCCGATAATTAATTCACTTCTTTCCCACCGTCAGCATCCCCCTCCTAACTCGCGTTGCCTATTAATTCCGAAATAGTATCGCCGTACAAACAACGTTATTGCCTTCCGTTTAAACAAAGATCCGCTCGCGAGGTTGATTCTTGGTCCCGAAGGTTTTCGAAGGCCGGTTACGCGACTCGCATAATCCCATCCGGCTAGAGGGCGTTAATGCGCGGCTTTAATCAGCACTGGAGGCTATTATAGTCTACGCTGGGAATGTATTTATCGCGACGAGGAGGCTAGAAGAGGGCTGGCGAAAGATTATATTTTTATGTACCGAGGCAAATGAATCTTCCTGATTATGAGTCGCGCGATCCTACCTGGGCCGACCGTGGCTTCGCTCTTGGTCCCGCTTCGACTCCGCCTAACCCCCTCCTACCTTCATCTAAGAACTCGTGCAAATATTGGTTTTGTCTAGTGGCCCTGCGATTTGCATAATTAAATCTCGACGGAGAAAGTGGGAGGGGGTTTGGTGCCGGTGTGGCAAAACGAGAGAGAGAGAGAGGGAGAGAGGACGAAAGGAGGGTGAACCAGAGGATGAGGGGCGGCGAGACGGGGTAGCTGGAGCAAAACTCGTGACCGGTCGGTGGATGCGAAAATAGGAATAATTAAAACTCGGCCAGCTTATTTACCGGGGCTCCCCGAGTACCAGCCAGGCCCCGCGCGCCACGGAGATTTATTAAGGGCCGCTGACTGTATACACACCGCGCGCGACGAGAACTGCACGGTTTTTCTAAGCGATCAGATTAATGAGGCTATTACGGATCTCGCGGAATGAGAGATTTAGCGGGTGCATCCTCGCAGAATAAGTCGTACATCGCGCGTGGTTAATGAAAATTTATCGACGCACCAGGCTGCGTAATTCGGGTATCAAGAGCCTCGAGAGGGAAACGCTGCGAGGGTGGCGAACTGGTTCGATGTGTGCGCGTTGCTTCCAAACTTTCGACGACGTTAATCCTATGCAATTTTGCGGATCTGCGACACCGTTGCTTCTACAGAAATATTTTACAGCGATTTCCTATGCTCGTAGGGGAGGGAAATCAGTTGCTTTTTCCCAATCGATTACGGTTACAAATATATTTCGTGCTTCTGGCGTGTAATATTGCACGAAACTGATGGGAACCGGGTAGATATTTTTAAAAAATATTCTCGAATGCAGCAAAATATAGAATTTTTACGAATACATTCACTCTGCAATATTTTCCTAATTTTTTTCAGGTTCCGCGTATCTGGTAAAAATAAGTTTTCTTATCCACGTGTTTGTTTAACGGAACCAAACGGTATGCGTATCTTTCTGGTACACGTAACATCAAGTTTAGTCGCGCACGGTTATTTACATCGGCCCGGCTTGCATCGATAATATTTGTACCGAGAATTTTCAGCACAAACGGAACGGGATGCAATTTTCTGAATGCGTGAAAATATTTTCCGGTCCGGCACAGAGTTCGTAGCCTAGGGGCAGATGCAGAAAAAAGGTTGCAAGCAAAAAATGAAAGCTTCGGCTGCCTGTGCAGAAATTCTTTTTAAAACGTTTCTCGTGCGGCCCTTTGAAAGAAAGTGACCCACCCTTAATCCTATTACGATACAAATCCTATTAGAATCTACTGGTTAATTCCCTTTTTGCGCAAGTAATGTTTGCAACGTAACGATGTTTGCATTTGATCATAAGAATATTACGCGGAACGTTACGAGTATTGGTAAAAACGTACGTTGTCCGGTTTTTAAATTTCCCCGAAATTTTCCTCCCTCTGTTTTTTAATGGTCTGACATTTAAAAACAACCATATTTGCTATTATACGGATATAGTTTACGATTTTAGATAGCACGAATTTAGTCTCCAACGAAAATAATAATTTTTATACTCCAAACCGTAAAAATACTTATCTTATTACACCTTTTAACCTACTATTTGTAACTGTTGCAAGAGAACTTGTAACTTTCGAGTAGAACTTAAGAGGCTTATATTTTCTCCGTAATAATTCCGATTTATACGCTGCAGAAGAATGGCGGCTTTGCACGAATTGGGCCAGAAGAATTAAAAGTTACTTGCGCTACGTATCTGTAAAAGTGCGTGTAAAGATTTCGACTTTTGCGCAGAACAGAACGCGAACAATCCCTTCAATTCTACATACGTACACTTCTAACAAAAATGATGAAAATCCCGCAAACTATAAATGATAGTCGCTAGAACGCTGACTAAACTTTCAGCAAACTATTACGTCCAGATGTTCGCATCCACTCTGGAAACTTGGAACATCAAAAGCAAACATTGATCTTGGCGTCCGCAGAATGCACATAAATATCAAACGTTCCACGCTAATCGAATTAATGTCTAACAAGCTGGCGTTAATCCGCCGCGACGTCAAACCGAGCAGAGGGAAGTTCAAAAATTGATACTTCATTGAACGCTCGAGAGCCCGCGCACTCGAACTCTCGACGAGTTAATTATCGATTTAACAGGTAACGGTGCACGAGATTTCAAAGAAAATGGATCACACGAAACGACCGTGGGACGGGCACGTGTGCGAGAGTGCGTGTTCAGGGACCGGACGAGTTTCACGGAACAGCCAGTCTCTTTTCCAGGCCGTTTCAGACCATTATGGTAAATGGCGCATTAATGTTGCAGCTTGATCAGAGATAGACAAGCAAGCGGTCGCTTAACGCGTCGTACCGTGTATCCGCGCGACGCTCGCCGGCGTCTATTACATTAAATATTTCTTGGCCTCTCGCTTCGGCGGACTTTGTTTCCGGACGAAAATATTTGCTCGATGCAGCGATCTGTGCAGCTCGCGAAGCATCGAACGGAACACTTGGAACGTCGTTGAGCATACATTCACACTTGATCATTTCGCGAATACTTGTAACCTAGTATTTCAAATCAGATCGCACTTAAATATCTACGTTAATTAACAAAAAGTTTAACCATTAGATATTCTTCTTTTCTCGCGAATAAATTTTACTGTAAAATTACGCAAAATTGATCCACGAATTAAGATTTGTCGAGGAACTGTTTTACCAACGAAAGAATTAGTATACGCGTGCGACACTCTTTGCAGAAGTAGGCGCAACACCTTAGAATCGCATTAGCGCACCGCGGGCCCACATTTTCAGCGACTAATCGGCCGTGAAACAGCCGCGGAACGGTTACGATTCAATTGAATCACGGGGAGACTCGGCCAATTGCAAATGAGTTAGTAGACGGCGAAGAACGAACGGGTTCAGCCGTTGCATCGCTGGGAACGTTATGCATCCGCTAACATTATTCTCTTTCGTAACTCACGGCTGGATTTGCCCGCGGCGGCCGCTTGCCGCGCGGCGGAAAATTTATTGCCGACTACCTATCCGGCTGGTAGGCGCATAAGAACCGCGAAGCGGCGTGTAATTAGCAGCCTAGGAATCTCGCCACTTTACGCCGTCTACGGATCTTAATTGCGCTCGCACGTGCCACGGACGAGCATTATTTTTCTGTAATTATATAGGAATAGCGGGCGGTTGTATCGTCTGAAACTCGACGGTTCTCGCATCGGCCGTGCTAAAAGCTCGCTGCTTCGGGCCCATTTAACGCTTCGAACTACTTGGAAACGTTCCCTCCTTCGCGTTTGACGACCAAGTTGATGCGTTCCCGACAGATTACATTTTATCGCAACTAGGAACAATATCACTTTCCGCGGCGCTGGATTAAAAATATCGTTGCGATCAGACGTTCCTTGGTCATTTAAAAAAATTAATTACTAATAACTGTTTAAATTGCAACTACCGTAGCAATTGGTAAGACGTCTGCTTCGTGACAGTTCTCACTATTAATCCTTATCGTATCTTCGCCTGTATTAATTGGTCATGGTACTACATATACTCGGTGCTCATAACAATATTTAATATAAAATAGCTAATGAACAACTTGATGTCCATTATTTAATTATAGTATTATTACTCTACGAAAAGTAAACATCCACTTTTACGTCAACGTAGAAACACAAATGAATCTTGCATTAGGAAATAAAATCCTGGATATAAGCAGTGAAATGAACCTATCGGTTCAAGTAGGTCTCTATCCGTTTATATCTGAGGGCCTGAAAGACAAACACGTGCAAACTTTGCATCACCATTTTTCTTAAGCGAAAGGACACCAAATTTTCTGTCGAGTATCCTAATTGTTCATATAGTTCTCGTAGCGTACAGTCATCCTTCTGAGTCTAAGAGTGAAGAATTTCGCTTTGAGGAATATTAAGAAACTTTTATTTCGCGCGTCCGTTTCCGACACACTCAACGTCTGACACCGTTGTTAAATCAGCGCAACGTAATAGCGAATTGACTAGAACGGGAAATGAATTTCCATCGTGTGTAGAGGGGGAACCGGGTACGCGAAAATATTGCGTGAGCACGCGTGTGCGTGACATTTCACTCGCAAATGCCTGGCACTTTAAACGACGCGTAGGAGGTTTGTAAAACAACGGAGGGATTAAACACTTGACTGAGAGCATCATTCCGGCGGGTGGGAGGCACGATGAGTGATGATACACGCTTCCCTAAAATTGCTAGCCGAAGAGAGGGACAGCCGAGCATCGGGCCGCGTTCCCCCCACGGGTTTTGCGGATGATAGATATTGTGAATGACGCTGAGAGCGAGCAGTAATTGTTACATCGCATGTCTGATCGCGAAAACTGTGGGACGGGGAAGTAGAAGAGAAGTGAATCGCCTAGGATTGATTTATTGCCGGTGAAGTGCATGTAAAACGCACTTCGACCACCTTCTGCGTTCTACACGCGAACGATGCTCGATATCTATCATTATTTTATACGCTTGATTGCGACGCGACGCTTCACGTCGGAACTGCGTTGCGTTATTTTGAAGGTCCTGCAACATCTGATTTACTGACATTTCTCATTTGAAAAAAAGAGGTTTCGATCTACGCTGACATAAACGCGTTGCGTATTAAATCGAATATCAAATCGTCGGATAGGGTAATTTGTAGAATTTTATGAAGAATATTTATTTAAGCATGGAGGAGGATGAGGATCAGTATCGTCTAAAAATGTAACACTTTCGTGGAGGACGCCTTGGTAATTGGACGTCGACGTTGGCTGTCCCTTGAATATTTCGGAAATCGATGGACAGGTGTAGGGGGAGGGGAGAGGGGTGCGCGTCGTTTTATTTGTAAATGCGAAAGGACCACGAGCTCGGTCGCCAGGAGCAGAGAACAGGTCTCGTTAGTTACATTAAGGCGTACATGTGCGCGTGATTGCGATACGATATATCTCGTCCATGCCGATGGTTAACGATAATTGGAAACATCCCTTGGCCATCGCCGTATCGATTTTACCGGCACGATTGAGGAAATGGGCGTGGGAAGAGTTAAGGACTAAAATTATCCTTTCGGTCGTTCCTTGGCCCATTGTCATTTCCATCGCCTGCCCGCCTAAGACTTTTCTGTAATTGCCAATTACGCTAACTGCGGATTACGGATGTCGAGTGGACTAGTCGAATTAAACAGTTCCGTCGGCTGCGCGTATTAACACCGCCGCGTACCGCTCTGTGTACATTGTTGAAATTGGACACTGGCAAATTGCTGCGCTGTAAATGACGATCGTCCGTGGATTTTCATTCTCCGATGATTCGACTTATTTGCAAGATTAAATTCGAAATTATACCCCGCCTGTAAATCGTAATAATCACAGGAGGTGGATTCAGGCATGGCGCGATATTTTAATGACACCTGAATGCTACGGTAGACCGTATCTGTAGCTATTTCGTAAAAAAAGTAAAATGCAATTTAACTGATTGATTAAGAGTGACGTCGAACGATGATATTTACTGATATCGAAGAGAGTAAATGCAACTTACAATATTTTCTATAAATTTATTGTATTCACACCTTCTATAAATATTTAATATTATAAGTATTTATTTAAATACTTGCGATAGAAATGTCTGCATAAATCGAGACGATCCATCTGCTATATCTATTTTTCCGTTCATACGAGTCAACTATCGGATTCTATAAATCATCCTACGCTAATAGGAAATAATCCGGTCGCAATAACTACGGGGTTAACGAGTTGAAATAGTTGAAACGGGTATACGGAAAACGAGAGCGCCGTTACCACCGTCAATTCAATCGAAATCTGTCCGATAAGCAGAGTCCCTCGCTGTGTACACGTGCGTGCGTATCAATACTTAATTCCCTCAAAGCAAGCAAATTGTTCGTCGCATGCGAGCATAACTTCTAAACAGCCGGTAAAACTCCGGCGAAATCGCATTGTAACTGCTAATTCGTGCTAATTCCGAGGGAAAATAGAGGAACGAGGTAGTTCATTTTATCATCGATTCGACGTCTAACTTTTCCAACGCCGGCAACTCCTACCTACTATATTCCATTAATTTTCCCCTCTCGATGGTACATTTACGCGAACGTCTATTGGGTTGCGCTCATTAGGTCTATGCATCGAGCTGGCTCAAGAGTTAGCAAACTCGCAAACTCTTTTCAAACGATGGAACGAAAATACCCTCGCCAATTTTCCCACAACAATTGTTTTCATTTCGAGGAGACAAAAATACATGGCCAATAAATGGATGATACGAGGGAGCAGAATTTTTTCCAAGTGCCAACGATTCTCAACTTTTCAATTGCGCGCTAAATATGCCGGTGATCGTTATCCCCATTTCTCGCCAACCCGTGACATCGATCGCGGCGTGTCCCGACTGGAAAAAGCTGAACGAAGCGAACCTCGATTATTCCCACTCCCCTCTCTCCCCGTCGCCATTTCTCTCTACTCTTTTTTACAATAAGATCATCGAGACAAAATTCTTTCCATTTCGGGTGACTCGCTCGGAGAGCGTTTACGCGAGGATTTAATAGGCGCGCGCGAAAAGGGTGAATTTGGAAGGTCGGAGGATGGATACCACAGGGGAACAGTGAGGTTAGATTAAACTCGTGTAGGAACGGCGCCTCCCGGGATGGCCGGAGCTTAAACAGTTTTAATCTATGCCTAGGAACCTCACGTGAAAACAAATCGCGGCCTTATCACCACCTGTGAGGTAGATAACAACTTTTCCCTCCGTCACCCTCTGCCCCCACGCTCCCGCATCACCCGTTCCTCTTTTATTCCTTGATTTTCCTCCCGCGTATCACCCTGGTCTCTCCAAACCCCGATGCTCCCTGCAGACCCCTTTCTTTCCGACTCATTTACGCCTGTCTCTCTCGTCTCTGTGCTCGCTTCTATACACCCTCGCCCCTTGAATTCCGCCTCTTTTCGTGTTTCCATTCTCTCTCTGGCCCTCTCTGGCTCTCTCGCTCCGCCGTTACCCACCCAGCGCAACTTTCTTTCTCCCTTTCTCCTCGATTCTATCTTTTGTTTCCGGCCTCCCTTGACCTCTCCCGTCCTGCCTCCCTCTCGTCCCGAGTCCCTTTCGCCTACGTGTTCTGTCCTCGCCTCTCGGTTGCTGCTCGCATCAACTACGAACGAGCGGCCATACGGATGCGCCGATTAAACTTTCGAAAACTGTTCGCATGAATAGCCGAAGCGGTTCCCGCACACATGTGCCGCCGCTGAGTACTGACAATTAACACGCTGGAAATAGAGAAACGCCCGGGCCCGGCCGGCAGCGACGGGTTTCCTTTTCGCGACGCATCCGCGCGCGGACGACAGAGAAGGGGGACGCGCGTAGGTGGTGCAGCCGCCCTTCGCTCGACGAAATAGGATTCTAGGACGACTCGATGCAACTATCGTACCGCGCAAGCCACCAAGGCGGCTTTCATGGAACGAAACTTACCGAGTTTGTTGTTTCACGGAGGACCGCCGTATACAGATTGATTCCGTCGCGCGGTTCCGCGTTGTTCTCGTTAAACTTTCGTAGATACCTAGTTGCTCGGTAATTGTGGGGAATTGTGTCCTGAGTCGCGGCAAGCATTCGCCTGGAACAAGGAGAATTTATATTTTTTGTCATTATTGGCAAGTTTACTCGTGTAGCGGTCGCAGTTCATAATTTCTGTGACCATTGTATCGTCATTCTCTGCTGCAGTGAATCACCTGATTGTACGTCGTAAATAAATACAAAGTACAAACGTGCTATTAATACGTTCGATCGAACGTTTCAATTCGTACACGATAAGCTCATTTCACCCTTTTCACCCCTCTCCGAGCCAAACAACCGTCGTCCCCTTTCCTTAGCCTTAACAACGCATAGAAGTGTAATCACAGTTGCAGTCACAAGACCTTCTAACATGGCTTCAATCAAGGGGAACGCAATCATCGTTGTTGTTGATAGCCTGTAATATTCTGCATTCTGCAACGTCACCCATAAAACCTTCCAACGTCGTACACGACCGTCCGTGTAACAGACGACCGAGATGTTTCGCGTGATCACTGACCACAAGGAATATTCTTCTCCTTTTTTTTACGATATTGGACGCTGTTCTGTTACGTACTCCTTGAAATGGACCATAAAGTGGCATAGAAACTGAGGCCTTAATAAAACGGCGACCCCCATAGTCTCCCGTCATACGTGATTTTCCTTTACCACCATCCCCTGACCCCTCCCGAAACTGTGTTGGGAATATTGGCGCGAGTGATGAAAGAAGAAGCCGTATGATCCTCGTCTGTGCTTGCGAGAAATTCAGTGGAAGCCTGACAGCACATTGGCCGTGCGAATGACACCGTTCAGTGGTTTTACGTGCCCAAATATTTGCTCTGCGTATCCGTTCGATATTTAAACGACGTTAATTGTAAACACTCCACTCGGCTCTTTAACTTTAATTCACGCATTTAAACGAAGGGAAACGATCCTTTAATTATTGTGAGACGCGTCCACGGCACAAAAGCCGATGAAACACTCAAGAGAATTTGAATGAACCCTCGAGTTGATAATTAAAAATGCTCTCTCATTCCGAAGCGATTCTCAATGAAGGCTTCTTCTCGCCTCTGATTCGAGTTTTTGAACAGACTCAGCGTTTCTCCGCTTGCTCTTTCGCATAAACAGCTTATTAAAGAAGATCCGGCAATAAAGAGTCCACCGACCACCCCGATATCCTTCGATGGACCGTTGAAACCCCCTCCTTTCATCGAGACAGTATCTTCCGCAGTGTACCACGGTAACCGAAGCGCGGCAACTTATTCGCGCGGCAGCCCAGCCGGATCAGCCAATAAATCGAGGCCGAAAGAGGAAATTCATTAACCCACAACGATAAATAACCGGGCACGTTGCCACGAATGGCTCTCGCGAAACAATAGTTATAGTATATTTATGCAAAGTTTCCAGGTGCTCAGGTGGACCGTGGGTGGTTCGTCGAGGGGGTGAGTTCGGGGCGACCGAGGACGACGGACGAGGTGGAAAGGTAGAATGGGTGCCATTGTGTTTCCATCGTGCTATTATAAAGCTCAGACTCTTCCTTGGGGTATACAGAGTATACTTTCACCCTCTTCTCCCCTCTCTTTTCCCTTACGTTCTGCTCATCCTTTCTTTCTTCTTTCTTCCACGACCCCGCGAGGCTATGTTACTACAGCGACGCTTGTGCGTACGTACGATGGGGTAGAATTGAAATAAAGAGTGGAAGACGCGGATGAGACAAGAATCGAGGTAAGGAGAGAATCACTGGGTGGGAAAAGCCGCGACGAATTTTGAAATAAAATGCCAATGCAATGGGAGAGGGTGAAAGGGTTAATCGAACGACAATGAGTAATGCAACGATTCCACTTACGTGGGACGGTAAAACGAGGTCTGGAGCGGGTGTGTTTGCGTAAAAATATCCGACGTACGCTTTATCGCGGCCAGGAAGATTTAAAGCGCAACGAATCGATTCCGCTTGGAAAAATGTTTCCCGTGAAATATGGTTCCCTGTGAAAAGAAGGGTTGAAGCGATATTATATTTGAGACGCGCGTGAACCAATAACATTCATTACCGTCCAAACTCAGCTGTTTCTTTAACTTTGTATCGCGAATGTATTAAATAATTTCAGAGTATACGTGATTGGACAATTAGCAAATACTGTCGTCATTAACGTCTTCGTAATGTAATACATAAAATACGATTAAAATATAATGTCCAATATAATTGAAGCGCTCGTTTTACGCGACATCCGAGCATGAAACGGAAACGGAGCAAAATATCTCGAAGGAAACAGTACTAAAATAGACGAACCGACCATTATAACCGCGTCCCGCGTTTCACTGCCAAGCAACATGAATAATTTAAGCTGCGCCGAAAGAAACTGGCGGGCACACAAAGACAGCGCGAGTATCAAGGTTCAGAGACTGGACTTAGCCGAGGGCGCGGATCGGGAAAGGGGGTAGCGAAGCGACGACGAGGTTGTACGGTAGGACGATTTCATTCGCGAGCAAAATGGTGTCCGGTGGAGAAACTCCAAAGTGTTCGTGCAAGAACCGCACCGATCCGCTCTGCCAGTGTCAAGTTTCCAAATTTCCGGCCGTTACAAGGTATACGTCGGGAGAAGTGCGCCAGCAGTGCAAAGAGAGGGACGGCGAGTCAAGAGCAAAAGGGGGCAAGTTTCTGTTTGACTCCGGACTCCCCAGCCCTTTCTCACTTTTACCATCTTCCTTCCCTCGATTCTCTTCTCGTTTCCCCTTTCTTCGTCATTGTACGAGA
The DNA here is from genome assembly GCF_050948175.1 of Xylocopa sonorina. Taxonomy (NCBI): domain Eukaryota; kingdom Metazoa; phylum Arthropoda; class Insecta; order Hymenoptera; family Apidae; genus Xylocopa; species Xylocopa sonorina. Next base: position 3,854,162 of record NC_135197.1, on the reverse strand, counting down.
ATATCACCGTCCCTCCCTTTCCTCTTCTCTGGTGGTATCATCCATCTTTCTCCGTTGCGCGTTATCTTCTTCCGTCTTTGTTTCTACATGCGCATCAATCATGCCCTCTTCGTCTTCCCTTGTCTTTCTTGTCCTCGCGACTAGGAGCTGTTTCAGCTGACGCATTCGCCCTTCGCGATCCCAACAGGGTGTTAACGGTCCACTTCGACTTTGGATCCACGGGAAATTAGCCGAAACTCCCTTAGGACAAGCGCCAGCTCGGGACGAGATTTCTTCTGTACACATCGCGCTTCCTTCGAGTAACTGGAGATCGGGGCGGAACGAGTGTAGATAAGGCTTTCATTTAGCTTGGTTCAAATTCTGCGACGAACAGGATTTTGGGAACGTAACCGAGCAGTCAGTCACGTGGAAATGTTCTTAATGTCTAGGTGGAACTTTATTGTTCGGAGGAGAGAAGATGTATATTTTGAAATTTCATTCTAACGTTATTGGAATCATTCCAGTGTTTCGTACGTGTTTAATGGAAATCAGATTAATTTACAAATTACTGTTCGTTAATGGCTAAATAAATTACAAATCGAGAGAGTAGATGTTCGATGCGTTGTCTTGGAAATTCTCAATCGCATAAAGCTTTGCAGAACTTTGGAATACCTTAAATATTATTCAAATCTTCCAAGTATTGGAAACCTTAAAAGTTTCGAAGACTTCGGAAGTTCTTACGAAGTCTTAAAAGTCACGAGGGCTCTTGAAACTTGATACAAAATTGAAATTTTTACGTGTGTCTATACTGTTCGCGTTGCATATGTTTTTGTACGAGCCAGAGTTCACTTTTGTATACTTTTTGTAAATAATAAATTGGCCCAAAAATTTGTCTGCATATAAATTCATCTAACGCAACACAGTTCATTTAATGCATTAACCGTTGACTTGTACTACTTGTACTTTCTCACCAAGAGAGAAAGAACTAAATATCGAGTAGAGGAAATGGAATTATAAATTTTGTATACATATATAAATGAAAGTTAATGGTTTGATATAATTGATTCTACTGTAATTACAAATAATCTCTGTGTATTTATATTATATAATAAAAATTTCGTTTCGAAATTAATTGCCCTGTTAAAAGTTTCTAAACGAACAGTTATTTTGCTTTCCATTTATATTTAGAAGTGTGGATAACTTGGGCCGATGAAAATTATGAAACTTGAAAATATTATCTGAGCGTTAAAACTTTTAAAGTTGGCGAAACTTACGAGTTTCGAAACTTCGAAAACTGCCCAACTTTTAATTACGAACTATTGACAGCTGCGGAACGTTCAGTTACTTTGATCCCACGTTATTCCCGAAATTAGGAACGTACATCGAATATACCGTAAGAGATTAATAAAGTAAATAAATAAAATATAAACCGGTACATAAATTTATTATTTTCCACCGTAGCAAGCCCATATCGTATTGATAGAATAACAGAGCGTAAGACGATACGGATCCTGGAAATATGGAAACCACATTTCCGGTTTAAGACGATGCTTCAAGTAAGAATAGAAGGGTCTGTGAACTCCCCGCGGAATCCTGGCACGAGATACTGCCGTTGCAGCTGAACACAATATATTGTGTCCTACGTGCCAAAGCACTTAAATCAGAATTACTTCCAGCAAATTAATAATGTAAACGCCGTGAATCGTGAAAGTCATTTGTCACGTATCGATTAAATTCCAATGCTATTCCAATTTTTTGGAAACTATCTTCTCAACTATTTATTAAATTTTGCAACCTATAAAATAACAATTGAATTGTCTTATTAAGATATATAAATAATCTACTTCCTTTTGCTACTCTGCAATAACAATAACACTCCAACCTCTGATGTAAAGAATTTAAACAAATTTCCGTTAACATTCATTCGCACAAAAGAAGAAAACTCCGCAATCACGTTTAACAAAACGCGATGGCTCACAGTATCAAACCAAATTCCGTTTCGACTGCCTAGAGCAACGCTCCTCGGGGACAAAAGTTTTCAGATCGAAACACAAAGCGCGACAGGGAAATAATAGAAAAGACGAGAGGAGGAAGCGTTCAGGAAATGCCATTTCAAGCTACGCCTGGCACAATACCTTCGAAGATACTACGAATCCGGCGTTGCTCGATTTTTTTCGCTCAGATTCACCTCCCTCCCCCATTCTTTCGCGTCCCTTTGCACACAACCGAGGCGACGGTTTCGCTATCCGAGACTCGGTCAAGATTAGAAGGGACAGAGGGGAAGATTAAGCGGCGCGGGACTCGCTTGGTGATCTGGAACAGGTGAAAATACACTCGAACGAGGAATGCTCGCGGTATCGTTGCTCCTATCATCCCGCTGTCGCCTCGCATCAGCGCGGCGGGTTCGTACGCGTGTACGTGGCAATTTACAGACGTACGTACACGCGCGTGAGCGACGCTATCTAAATCGGAATCTGGAAATCAATGTCTCGTCGCCGTTCAAAGGGTTCCGCGCGCCACGCTCCGCCGAGGATGAACCGGCTCTCGGATCTCTTGGAACATCGAAATTAAAAGTGCGTCTTTTGGGACCACCGTGTGGATTCCCTTTGAGCGTTAACGTTACGCCAACCGACTGGCGGGCACGGGATTTCCGTGATAGTTTCGTTTACAATTTTCTATTCGCTCGTTTCACGGCGATTCGATCGCTCTTTTTCCTTGATGTCTGGAATTTTATTAAAAATATAATATAATATAGTCGTGATTTTGCTGATTTTGGATTCGTGACGAAAGTACGAAGCTTCCAGTTTTTTGATTCTCATATATCTTCGCGAGAATAACTTGATACTTGTTTAATTTGAGAAACTGTATAAAAGAAGATTTGTGGATTGATAATTGTTATTTATTTTAGTGGAATAAGGGAGATTTGAAACGCTATTTTATTCTTTTCAATCTTCCGATCTTTCAATTTTGTTAGTTCCATTTATTTCCACGGAAATCGCGTTCCATTTCGAACGAAATCCCAGACGTCGAGGGAAAAAAGTGATCAATTTGGCGTGGAATGCCCCTATTACGTGTTCCTCGCTCGGTCGATGCGTCCTATTGAACCTCCCCGGTTTAACCGCAAAGTTTCCGAAACTTTTTAATAATAATACGTGCACTTGCCGTGATTGATTGCTCGATAGAACAGTTTCAGTGATTTACCGCCAAGATGCGCGTAACTTTGTTAGTTCACCGGTAATTAGCGAGTCGAGCTCGGGAAAGGAGATAAAAGGTTCTTCATACTTGACGATTGTTCGCAATTAGTACCATAAGCGTAAAGGAAACAGAATTGCATCGATTTTTTGCTATTTGCTATTTTGCTTTATCAACTGTTTATAATGTTTCCACTAATCAATATCAACTTCTTACCAAGTTTTAAGTATCATCATCGAATCTGCCAGAGACGCGGTTCTCATTTCACCAATTTCTCTAACCACCCTGAAGAAAACAATCTCTCGTCGATCGAGCACACAGTCAAAAATACATTCCATTCCCCTCTCGCGTCCGACAAGACCTGAAACACACGCGCCTTAACCTAACGCGTCAAATTTACATATCTTCGTATCCCCAGAGCGGAGCCGCGCGCGGCAGCGTTTCGACGTCCGATACAAATCCCTTAAACGCCGCCGTTACCTTTATCCCTGGCCGTAAAATTTTACTCGGAACGATGCGATCGAAGCCACGGACACGAGAAAATCCGGCATCAACTAACAATCGTACGTAGCAGAAAAATCGGCGGCGCGTACGATAAGAAGGGGTGAGGCACCCCAGAGCACCGGGTCCGCGAATGGCGCACGATCTCGCGCCGTTTCCCAGCGTGGTTTTTGGCGAGCGGCGCGGGTGTAGTCGGAAGTTAAAGGGGATATGACCGTGGAACATAATGAATATATTTGCATATCGGAGCCGTTACCGAACCGTTACTGGTACAAGGTATATACACCGGGAGTACAAGTCTGTCCGACTGCCAAATATGCATGCATCTCGCCCGGGGGTCAAACCGTCCGCAACGCTTCAAACCAAGCGGCTATGCATATAACGCTCGGAAGAGAGAATTGTCGATTAGTTTGCAAACTAGGGACGTGGCATTCCGTGGCGCGCGCGTCCACGTCGCGTCCGTCTATCCAGCCGAGCGTGGAATTTCGCGCTTAGCTCTGTCGTGCGCCCACCCGGTCAAGCAACCGGTTCCCCGATGTATGTGGGTCAGGCTGCGCGACCGCGTGTGTGCACGCGTCCGAAATAAAAACACGGTCCCGACGTGCACGTATTGCTCACTGGAAATGGAACGCGCGTTCCGTGCACACGAAGCAGTTGCACCGTCCATGGAGGAGAGGTTATTTTCGAACGAGGCTTCAAGCTTTGACACGTGAACGCTTGCGAAGTAGGCGACGCTGGGCGCGCCGCGCGCCGCTCGCGTTCGCGCGTGCGAGACGAACGAGGCGAATGCGGGATTTATGGAAATTACGGGGACGATTAAGCTCCGCGTTTAACTAACGACGATGCCTGTTTTGTTGCCTTGTTCTTCGTCGGCTCGCTTTTATCGTTGTTCCACTGTTTACAGGGATCTTAAATGTCCGCGTTACGTCGCGATCGAACGAGTTACCAGAGGGTGTTAATAGCCAGTAATGTTGCACCTAATCGCGTACGAGGCAGCTGTTACGTAACTGTTATATCAGTGTAGAATTATCTGTGCGTTGTGCCATCAAGCTTCCGAATGTCATCGTGGAACAAGTAGTACGAGTAAAGTAAGGCTTCGACGTGTAAGAACGGATGAATTTTTACAATTGAAAGTTGTACCAATAAGTTTAGTACAAGGAATTATTTATGATTCTTATAGAAATGACTAAGGTATATCGCACTTGTCTGAAAGTTTGACATGCATACTACCAGTCACAATTTCAAAACCATTCCCTTAATAAAAATGTTTTGTTCCTCTTCTGAATTTCGAATAATATGCACGCATGACAGATCCCTTTCAGAAAATTAAGTAGTCGATCAAATTAATTCATGATTGAAAGCTTTTAATATATCTCCACGAGAATTTTACCGTTTTCAAGCGCTCTGTCTTTTGTACGTACTGGTACAATAGCACGAGCGACGTGCATGCAATAATCCTATTGAAGCAGTACGTACTGCCATACGTAAGATATTTTTAATTCTCAAACGTTTCTGAAATTTGAAGTTTTAATTCAAATCACTATTGAAAGGGATAAATGGTATATAAAAGTGTATATCAAACATTTCAGACATTAACAGGACAATATAAAAGAAATAAGATCCTTCTATAAAAATTAAATTAGGATAGACAAGATTCAGCAGAAATTCTACATCGCTATCGAAAGTGTCACGCATGGTCGTCGCTTTATCAAGTAGCTACGAATGCAACGTTACCACGCGGAAATCATCAGCGTTTTATTAACTCGACACCCGGCGCAATTTTCCTTTCACCCCTTACCTTAACCAAGGGTGATACTCGCCAAGGGTAACGCCGCACGGAGCGTCGACGATATTCACAATGGACGTGTCTAGCGTTAGGTAATGGGTAACGGAGCCCTTTCGGACTTTAAAAGTTCGATAATTGCCGAGGACACGTCTGCCGGTAAAATCGGGCCGACCGCAGCCTTTGTGGTCTAGTCCCTTCTCGTTCTTCGTTCTCGGCTCTCCCATTCTCTCGTTGACGGCCCTCGGTCGCCTGTAAAAGTCAGCATATTTCAGCTTCCCGCGAGCCTCGTCTCGCCGAGGTTGACCGAGAATCGTGGAACGGGCGAGAGAGACGGTGAAAGGGAGACGGGGATAATGAAAGGAAAAACGAGGAAACCGAACGGGGTGGAGGAGAATGTGACGCAGCGAGACAGGCCAAGAGCAATGAAGCGATTCGGTGGACGCAGACAGCGCGGTCGACGCGGGGCGCAAAAGAGCCCGTGCATGGAAAAACTTCCAAGAGGGGAAAATGGAGATTTAGGCCGCGGTCACACGAGCGTTGGACGCAGACGATCAACGACATCTTTCACGGGCATTATTGTCGCAATTGCATCCACGATCGTTTCATTATTTATTGCTGACAGACCATATCAACTTCCGTTTATAAAGCACTAGGGACACATGAAAGACACAAAAGAAGAAGATATTTGATTCATCATTCAATCAAGTTCCTTTTCATTCGATTTTGGACTCGAAAATTACCCTTTAAAGTTACTTTCAGACGTCGCTAAATATTCAGTAAATACAAATGTCGACAAGAGAAACACCGTTCTATTATAAATGGAAAAAGCAATGTTCACTGTCGATTGCTATTCTTAAATACAACGTTCACGAAATGTGTCGTCGATCATCGTTACTTGAACGCAAAGACACGTGTGACCACGGCCTAATGTAGACAAAAAAGAATTCGCTCCACGGAAATTCGGGGCCCGCGAGTTCGATTGCCGTTTACCGAGCAGGATCGGAGAAACAAACGAAAACCGCTGTCGGTGCGATTCATCCAGCGGAGGGTGAAACAGGGGTTGAATGGCAACCGGTGGCGCGGCACCGCCAAGCGAAATTAAAACTCTAATTCGACCGGACAATATCCAATTACGAGGACTCGCATGGATATTAATTTTCTAGCTTTTATTCCTATTTATCTTGCTCGGACGTGTACGCGATTTGCAGCGCCGGGTGATATTTGATCAGTGCTGAAATTTGACGCAGCGATTCCGATATTAACCCTCTATAACTGGAATTTTATTTGCCCGCGAGAAGAAACGTCATACCTGATTGCAATTTGTCGCATTAATGAGAAAACTGCAAGTCGAGCGTTGTCACATATAGATTTTGTTCATATCATTACGAAGGTACAGTGATATAAAAAATATAGTAATCAAGGGGTGATTAAAAAATTTAGAATAAAGTGGAGTTTTCCAGTCGCGATGTTTTACAAAAAATCAGAAAAAATGATAAATTCTTTGAAAATTATATTCATTTCTAATTCAAAGCTTCCTTTATCAGGCATACGTGAAGGATATAGATTGAAGGAAAGGATCTTTTGCGGTGGATTTCCAACGATCCTTTCCGTCAGAAACGTTAAGTCAGGATATTTTCCTTTGACAAAACGCGCCTTCATTGGCCCCTTATTCGTGACTGTTCGTCTATGAAATGCCTTCAATCGAATCAACGTGCAATCACCTAAATTCCTCGAGAATTTAATCAGAACGTGAGCTCTCTGTCCGCCGAGCGTTCCATCGCTCTCTCTTTCTCTCCCCTTTGCTCTCTTTTCGTCTTTCACCCTGGCTGCCGGTCCGTCTCTCTTTCTTCCTCCGCTAGTTTGCGGACAATAATTCTGCCGCGCGTGTTGGTTCTCTGGTCACGCGCGTGGACTTCCAGTGGCTTCTTACAAGTTCAACGGACAAGTTTGGCTCTTTCGTCTTTCGATATTTAGGTTTCAGCCCTTGCAGACCGTAAAAAACTACCGTCTACTCCTACGTATCGGACATTTTACGCTCCCCAGTTTTACGTCCCCAGTTTGTTCCAGTTTCTTAGAAAACAATGGCGAAAATGAATAGCTCGATTCAATGTGTTTCCCGATTGCCATTCGAAATTCGTCGCTATTCATCTCTCCTTCGCGCCAACGGCTAAGAGATTACGAGCGCCCGGAGAAATTCATTTAAAAAATGGTATCGCAATTATTTTCGCACGCTCTCGCGTGTCTGCACGCCGTGGAATTCAAGCGACATCTGTCGAAGTAATTGAAAAACCGTTTATCCGCGAAATCGATGAAATAAACGTGCGAATAACTGGAGGGGAAAAAAATATGTCGTTTAATCGAGGCGGTTTTAAATACCACGCGAAATAAAATTGTCCACGGAATGGTACGTGTTTTTGCAAAATGTGTTTTCGAAAAATGTTCCGAATCGAGGGGTAAACACTAGAACAGAATCAATCGCATTCGAGGCAACGCTCGAAACCTGGTTTCCGCCGCAGCTGTTGAAACATTCGCGAACTTGAAAGCAAATACAAGCCGACGGTGGTGCACGATTCGAATGGTCCTGAAGGATCGAGTGTTAAAGTGGTAAATAAGTATCGATGTCTACACGATTGTATATATGTATCTGCTGCATCTTTTAGTCGCTCGTCTTGTATTTTCCCTTTGCACCTTTTATTGATTTCGTTCGCTTTATAAATTTCGTGAAAACGTTGCTTTCACCAATACTCGTGACATGTAAGTATTAGTTAGAGACGTCGGAAAACTTTTCTACACGAAGACAGTCAAATGTTGCAAAAACAGTTGAAAGTACGTTTAATAATGACTTTAAAAACTTTCATTGACTTTATCTCATTTAAATGTCAGTTGAAAGTTTAACGCCGCTTACTCAGCTTAAGTGATACGCATTCAAGTTCACACTAATGTACATGAATGTTAATTTAAGCGATATAAATAGCAGTTGTATATATTATAAATTATTCCAAAGACACGATCAGAGCGAGAAATTAAAATAATTGCATAATTCTTTCGGAATCTCTTCAATTTAATATTTTAATATTCATAATTAAACTGCACGATGTCCCCTCTCTATTTCCCGTGAAATTAAATCTCTTACAGCTCTTTTATACTTCTTTCGCTGGGACATATATTAAAGTAATTACAGTGGATATCTCGCATAACTATAATCTCCAGTCGCAATCGTTCAGGACTCTTTATACTTAATCCAGCACAAAACTGTGCAAAAATTGTAACACGTAAACTCTGTAAACGGATCATTTTCTACTTGCCATAAATATATCACCCGATCTGAGATAGCATCAACGATACTTCGTAACAAGATTCCGTACCATAACATTGCCCCAACATAAATCTACCTTTCTTAGTTAAACTGAACGTCAGTAGTGAACAAAAACAAGGGAATTGTAGCTACAAACAATAGAATTCTGGTGCTGCGTTCGACGGTCGCGTTAACGCGACAGCCTCGGTGTACGTGTCCCTTCGATTCCGTAGATTCGATCAATTTTACAAAAAAAAGAGGCAGAAGCGGTAGGTGTCGGGCCACTCGGGGAAAAGAGATGTAGATGCAGGCAAATAAAGCTGTAGCAAAAAAGAGAGCGCGACGGAAGAAAGAAGGAGAGAGGGCGAGAGGGGGGTTGCTCGATGGGCAATAGGAGGGTTGGGGGCTTGGGTGGAGGAACCGAGGGAGACGCGCTTGTTTTGGAATAAACAGATAGCACCGATCGCGGTCTGAATACCAAATAGTTCATGGTTCGCTTTTCCACGGGAACACGGAAAATGTTATCCCTCTCTTATGGCTGGCTTCCGAACGTATTCGTGCAGCGACGCGTATACGTCGTCGTAACACCAGTACCAGAAGGCTCGGGCGCGGCACGAGCGGAACGAGCGTAGATATCTATCCGCCACTTTTCTCTATTGCAAGAGACAAGGGACACTAAAAGTTAACCCCCGCCGAACGGGGCCCACCACCCTTCTGGCAATCTATAGGTAAGATATCCGGCTCGATGTACAAGCGAAAACTGCATTCCAAGTTCCTGCTCCCCCATCAGGGAGCGTCCCTTCTCTACCTCCGCTTCGTACGCTTCTTTCCCGCTGCCTGTTTTCTTTATACCACGGCCATCCCTGCACCCGTACCTTTCCGCGTCGTTTCCACGACGGTTCTCCTCTTTCTTGCGTTCATTTCCTTGAGACCAGCCTCTACCCCTCCGCTATATCGCCCTCGCGTTTCGTGTGTGTATACCTGCTGGCTGGTTGGTACCATTGGGCGCAGAGCCGGAGGGGTGGGTGCAGCGAGGGGCATCGGTGTCGCGAAGATACGAGAAGTCACTTTTCGTGGACTCTCGCATGCCACGCTCCCCCAGGGGCCCCAGGGTTGTTACAACTTTTCCCTCGGTCTGCGAGGAAATATAAAAATGCACCTGAGACCTCGATAACGCGCGGCCGTGATAGGAGGAATAAGAGGGAGCCGTAGGGACGCCGTGGGGCGGTCCGTCCCGCGTTCTCCAACGCGTCAGATCGTAACTGCATCGTTAATAAAGTTCGTACGGGTGCGAGTTTTATAGATTTTGATTTACGCGCCGCCTCCGGATGTTCTGCCACGTCATAATGGGGCAATTTCAAGTTGAACGGTATAAAGCGGCTGCGTTTTATCAAACGCCCGTCTATTTTGTATCGCAAGCTGGAATCAAATTTCTCGTTCCCTTAGAGAGAGGGAGAGAACCGTTCAACGTGACTAGTCATGTACACATATATACCCTTGCGAGCTTATGAATTAAAGGATTGCACATATAATTGCAATTCTTGGTTTCCTTGAAAAACAACTAAACTTGAATTGTTTAAATAAAATATTCTATATTTTATAATATAAAATATAGATATAAATATAGAAATATAGATAAAAATCATGTCTACAAACATTAACGTACATTAGAGCTAAAATGAATATATATCGAGATATTCTTAGTGATAGTTTTATTTCAAACGGTACGAATTATTGACTTATACTACTGACGCAGTATCTCATCGTTTAACAACTATGTTGATATACATTTTTTACTGTACCGTCATACTCTACAGACATATTAAAGAAACATTCCTCTATTTAAAAATGTTTAAATGTCATTTGCGAAACCATTAGATGCTAGAGCCAGTAGTATAAGTCAATAATTCAGACCTTTTGCAGCAAAACTTTCTTCTTAAGTATCTCTGTAAGTACTAACTTTAGACCTATTATGTTGTAATATTTATCTATTCGATTTTCGATGTTCTTTCAATTACCACAAACAAATATACGATCATCAAAATATTTGATATCTTCATACATTGTTAAATGCAAATTTGGCTTTCATGACTTTCTGCTATTCTGTTGAGGAATTATGTACCCAGTTAGAGGTGAAGCTTCATAAGCGTCGAAACATTAGTTCATCGTTCGAGAAAGCGAGAAACACAGATTATCCACGAATAAATTGAATACTTCGTAACAGACCAGAGCGAGATACGATACTTGATATCGCGGATATCGCCCGGCGACTATCACTTCGCTCTGTTCGCCCGATTTTCGACGTCCCGCGAGACAAGCTTTATTATTCGCAAACAGCGTACTGTTCCGGCTTCCTAATTTGCAATAATTCTAAATTATCCCATTCCGTAGCCGGAGACAGGCGAAAGACGGAAACGTAGCAAAAGAAGAGAGAAAGAAAAATGCTCACGGAGAACGGGTCTTTTTATTACCCTATTAATCCCAACTAGCGCCTTATTTTTAAATTAACATTTTTATCTCCCGAGAAAACAAGCTTCTCTCCCGTCTTCCACTCGTCCATCCCGTCCTCTCGTTCAGAACCCTCGTCCCTCGCCCTGCCCTTTGTCTTCCCGCGATCCTCTTTCGCTCCCTCTCCCCCACCCTTACGCTCTCCGTTCTCCATCCGCTGGAAACCTCATTTTACCATCTTTATCTCCAACAGCTCACATAAAACACAGGATTATGGGGCTGAATTCTATTATCGTGGGCAGCTAGCGAATCGGAACCGGTAAAAGAGCAGCTTTCAAAGTATCATTAAGTATGCCTGGGAAGCTCGCGTCTCCGGGCTTCGTTCGCCTTTGATACACGAGAAAACAACGGCTCCACGGATTTCTTTCTGTTTTACGGCCCAAAAATGTAAATTCGATGCACAGACAATAGTGTGCACATGCATAACGCATCTAGGCACTAGGGGATTCGCATAGTCGGAGGGAATTAACGAGGAAACGAACTTTCTAATGTATAAAGCAAACGAACCGTGCATCGCGACATTTTGCGATATACAGTGGGTATTTGGCACAAAATTTTCCGTCTAGATCGATGTATGCAGGAAGAGAAAATGTACAAGTCGTTGTGTCCATTAATTATGAATATTATTTGTTCTTTGTGGAAAATAATTCGTTTCACTTCTTCCTGTACGAACACAGATATACACGAGGAAGGGTGCGAGCATGCGATGCTAGTTCTCATCGCGTTTCAAACGTTTTAAGCGGTGTCGCTGTTTTTTTAACTGTTTATTATATCCAGGCCATTGTTAATGAAGACGTAAAGCCTCGTTTTAATAGCGTTTCACGCGAATTTACGTTGTAGGGCGCAAGTTTCGCGAACGTTGAATCAGTTTATGCGAACGAGCAACCTCCTTTTGTGAGTAATGGTACTTGAGCTAAGTTTAAGTTTAGTGCCTTAACAATGAGATTCAAAGAGACTCTTAAAGCCGATGAGTAATAAAAGAGAGAAGCAGATAATACTGAAGAAACCCGGATGATCATTCTCCCGCGTAAAGTGTCTTATTTTTATAGAATAATAAAGGCGGTAGATTTTCTTAAACGTTCGGCGACTCTTAAAAAAGAACGGTCGACTTTGTGTTTCGCCATTACTTCCTGGTGAAACCTGTAGCGTAAACACGAAACGTACAAACTTTCTCTATGAATCAACGTTTAATGTTCACCATCTATGTATTGTATATATATCTTCCACCAACTATTATATTTTATTCTCACGGTATTAAATTTTTGTAATCATGCAAGAGTAGATATTATTCACGTTCAACAAACAGACGAGTACGACATGACAACATGCCAAACGAATGTCTACTACATCTCGACGATCAGCTCTTCCTATTTATTCGAGCTGATAATGTACGATCGTGACACGCGTATTCTCAAACCGTCCCTTCAAAGCGCGTCTACGTATGCGCAAGAGTTATGAATATCTGCTGGCACAAGTTTAAAAGGTTAAGTCGTGAAATCGGCACGTCGAATTGAATTTTTTCCACGCGGTAGCTCTCGCGAAGGGGACGCTCGAATCGAGCGAGAAAGTATCGCTGCTTCCATCACAGAGAAAGAAGCAATTTTCCACGGTCCCGTCGCGCACTTCGGATATCCGCGTGTCGATACGCGTGCTCGATTCTCAACTACAGGGCCGAGGATCCACGTCCTCTGTAATTTCGACGAATTTTCTTCCGCCACGGGGCATTAGGAAACGCAACGCTTTCGCAAGGAAGATCACACGCAACGCGAGACGAACGAAAACGCGCGTACATAAGAAACAAGTCCGCGCGAGTCGTTCACTCTTATCACTGAGAATGCTCCTAGGAATCTAAGATCTTCCCCAGGAGATTATCTAGCGAACGAGCCAAGTTTCAGCCGCTTTAATATATGACAGTAGCGTGAAATAGGCGGTGCTAATGCTATCAGCTATTGACACAGCCGACAGACCGGCCTGGGGTTGAGGTTCCCTGCGCTGTTACCTTCGAGGGGTTGACTACTATAACTGAATTGATTCTAGATAGTCCCAGACAAATCCCCGACGCCCTTGCCCATCCGTACAGTGTTATTCTTACACAGTGGCGCCGAAAAGCTGCCATAGAATTCATTTCGACTCTCGTCTTCTTCAAACATAATATCTCGCCCTGTGCAAACGTGTCCGCTCGGCCGGAGGAAGAATATTCATTTGCGAATGCGAGCTCGATCCCGTCGGAATCGGTCGAACCTCTGTTTTTCTTGCTTTCCGTTTTGTTTCGTTAGATCGGGAACGAACGAGTCACCGTTGGCTCGATAACAGGAGAGCGGCGCTTGATTAGAAATTTATTTTTCTCGGTTCTGCGATATTAAACTTGAACAGAAACGTATCGACATTGTTCGTTATTTAGGTTGAGTTAGACGGGTGGACGGAGGAAGGTTATTCTCGAGAATTACGCCATTGGCTTGCGGTTTGACCTCGAAATATAGCCAAGCGAAGAATGGTCAGGACCACGTCACGTGTGTAGGCGTGTACGCTCTTCCAAGTGTTGATATTACACTGTTCCCTCGAATACCTTCGCGAAGGTATATTTCATTTTTTATTATATCTATGATACTCTTATAATTCCGTCCGAAATCATCCTTGGGGAAATAAATGAGATCCTGACAAGTATTAGATATAACATTGGTGTAAAAATATAGATTCTCGCGAGGGATGTTCCCAGGGAAATGGTTATTTCGAAATATTATACAACAGGATTGTCAGATAAAGGTTTCTTTCGTTTATCGATTGTTTAATAGCAATGTATATGCAGAAATCAATTTTGGGAACTGAAATTCAAATAATAGGAAACTTTTGTTACCCAGTCCTTCAACAGATCAACCGAAACTTTATTCAGAAAAATTGCAACAAGTTAATCCTAATCCTTCCTGACGCAATCCCAATTCGACTTTTATCGTAGATATTCAATCGAATGAAAAGGATTTGTTAAAAGTTTCGTCTCGAAATTAAAAAGGGATTACAATCGGTAGCACTAAGAAAAGTTTGGCAACTGCACACTGCGAATGGAAATCCGTGAAACTTCGAAGAACAATTTCTTCTAATAAGACTCTTCGCTACTCCAACGAATAATTACGGTAATTCTGATCGAAGTCAAATAGAAACGATCGAACAACCAATATTACATACACGAAACCGCGACAGAGTGAAACATACGCGTCACTTAAAGCACCACAATAAACGAAACCGTTAATAAAAGTAAAAAACCAACGCGTGAACGGTGAAGGAGAAAAAAGTTAGACCAAAGCAGTCGTAGCCACAACGTTTGAAACACCTTGAACGCGGCAGCATCCTGATCGAACCGACTGTGTGGGTCCCGGTAAATATTGACGGTGCATAATCGAACGTGTCAATGGCAGTTGGGGGGTGGGTGAAAATGTTCAGGCACGAACATAAACGGGAAGAAAGAAAAGAGAGGGTGAACATACGAAATTATACGAGAGGGAAGAGAGTGGTATGTGTGTGTGTGTGTGGAGGCAAAACAGAGGAAAGGTTCGAGGGGGTGCAGAGGGGCCGGAGGAACCCAAGGGTGGAGGTACAGAGCGAACGAGGGTAAGGGTGTGCAGGTGGATTAAATTTGCGCGAGTATGTCGTACACCATGAATATGGAGGACCTCGTTACTATACGTACCATTCTAGCGTATAGTATACTTGCAGTATGCACATACTAGAGACAAGAGACGCCGGCGTGTCCCTTCTTTCTGGCTGTCCCTGTCCCGCTTTCATATCACCCGCGTTGGCTCTCTCAGTCATGCAAATACATACACGCATACATATTTCGTCTCTCCGGGCCTCTCTTCCCTCCCACACCAAGCCGCTGTTGGTTTTATCGTTTAACACGGAGTTACCGTAAATTTCGCCGGGAGAATCCTAGCCCGGCTGATAGTTAGCTCGGTCGAATGTTAATCCTAATGCTACGACCACGAGAATGTATCGTCGTATCTCAAGGCAGAAGCCACCACCTTCGCTCGTTCCGTGTCTTGGATCTTCTCGCAGCGAGATTTGTTGTCTTGTTCTGAACATTGTTTGCGTAACAGATACGATACCCCAAGTATAATAGATCCTTCGAACAGATCGTTCGATAAATTCCATTCCATCCTGTTTCCGTCTATGCCTTTTGATGCACAGATGCGTGGACGACGTGAAAGTTGTTCATCGATTGTTCAATGCTGTTGCGTGTCTCATATTTTTTCATAGGTCATTCTAATATTTTTATTGCTAATAACTTGTGATGACTTGTAATAAATAACTTAGGATAAACTTACAATAACTTGTAGTAAAGGGTTGCTACATCTATTTGTATTTAAAATGTATCTTCTCGTGTGTACTTGACAGTGTCAGCTATTACAGCTACGAAATTCAATTATTTTAAAAGAATACTTACCGAGCTTTATTCTTTGGCGCTGTCAAAGAGTTACGAAGAGCAAAGCTAACCAGTGAAGGAAAAAATTGTAACGTAAAAATTTCCAAATGGCCGTTCACGTCATAAAAGTCGAGATCCTTTCATTCGTTTTAAACGAATCACACATTTTTTTTCGCTGCATTTTAGAGAAGATCAAACGACCGTAGTAATATCAAACAAAACCGGCTTTTATCGATATTTAATTTAAAAAACATGCTTGAAACGTGTCGAGAGACAATTTTCGCGTACAACTGTTTCGGACATGGAACGCGTTCGCGCGATTGAAAAAATTGTATCGCTTAATGGGTTTCGTTTTTTAGATTTTACGTGCTAACTATTCAGGTGTACAAACATACCAACAAATATATCACTCGTGTATGCTGCCATCGTATTTTGCATTGATCTCTGAACAAGAGAATCGATCGCAATCGACGTGCAACGATATGAACGTTTTACTTCAATTTCGCTACAATATTTTTCAACAGACAATCAGAAATATCTAAAACACCAAATCCAGATTCTCTGTAACTACGAATTATATATATACATATTGAAGTAAATAATAATTTCATTTAGAATTCTATTTGAATCGCATGCACCAAAAGCATTTCGCCGCGTCCAAGTAACTTCTTGCAAGCTATCAGTGTCGCGCAGGGCAATATCGTTACTTGACTCGAGGGTGAAGTTCGCGGCGTTTCGATCTCGCCATTAGAAGGATAATTTCTTCCCGGGTAGGGTGTTCAGCCGTTGGCGATGCGAGCGAAACGATCGGTCGAACGAGACCAAGCCGGACTAAATAGGTGGGATGGAGTTTAATTTCGTCAACTGGCGAGGTACGAAAGAGTCGTTTAACTAGTAACAGGCTGAGGCGCGAGCGACGGGGGAAGTGGGAGAGGACGGTGAGAAGGAAATTCGCGGGCTACCAAGAGACACGGCAAAAGGGTGGAGGATTTGAATGGGAAAGAGGGATGGCGCGAGAAACGCGGTGCAGAGGCTTGGATGGCAGCGGTAACAATTTGCTGGGCATGTTGAGATGATCCTAAAGTTGGCCCGAGGCGAGCCAATAATTGCAAACAATTATCGTACATCTCGAGCTGGCTTCGCACCGCTCCGCTAGGTCTACTCACGGGGCTACGCTGGGAAAACAATTGTCCCCACGGCGCCATAAGACAGCTTCTATCTCCGCCTGGCAATAGCTCCACCGAGTTTAGGTAAATGATGATAGTTGCCAGGGAAATTTACTGGCGTAATTTTTCGAAAGCTCCGGACCCTTTTCTTTTCGTCTTCCATCCCACGGGCTCACCCTCCGCCTCTCGCTTCAGCCCTCTCTCACTTTCTCTCACTCCCTATCCCTCTCTATCGGTCGCTGGTAGCAGGGTAAATGATTTCAAAGTAAATTGCTGTGTGGAGAAGGTTAGACCCGGCTCCGCCTCCCCTGGCAATCTAGCCTTTGATTCTTTCAACGTGAAACACGTCCCCACAGTTAAGATACAACGCACGATCCATCTGAACATCGGCGAAACGAAATACGGTGAGCATTTCGAGTAGCTCTCGAAGAAACGAACGCGGAGATCTTATCCTAGGTACAGGGTTGAAATAACACCGACCTGATGTAAAGCTAACAAAGCTGCGGGCACGATGTCGGCTCCGCTGTCGAACGTTCCTCTGTTTTCTCGTTTTTCCCGGCTTTTTAGATTGTTCGCCGCCTTCCTACCGTTTCAGTGCACCATCAAATATTGCTCGCACTTTTTCAACCGGAAACCTTCCATCGATGTAGCACTTTTTATTGGAGGATACCCGAGCAATAATGGCCGCGAACGAAAGCGTTGTTGCTCTAGTATCGATTATGCAAAGGGACCCCCTTTCATACTGTACGCCTTAATTTCATTTTTCCTCGCGTTTTGCAATTCCGCAAAATTGCGGGCTTCCCGTTCTTTTCATTCGTACCGATCGATCGATCGATCGTATTTTCCACTTTAAGTAATCGTATCGCTACGTCACGTTTAGGATGGAAAATGAAAATAAGAAATAGTCTATGCAACGACACGAATTATCAGTGAACGCAGATATCGAATTTAAAAAACAGATGAATTCTTTAATGAATGGATGAGTCTGATGTAATTTATTACCGAATTCTTGTATGATTCTATATAGACTACAACAATTTTTACAACAACTTTGCATTCGTCTTTCTTTATCTCAAACGAGGAAAACGATGTTTAGATATTATTCCTGATAAATTTGGTGCGATAGATCCCGACAGGTCCTTTTTGCTCCTTTTCTTCTGAACGCTCTGATACTTTGATGCCACTGAATAATGCACAAAACACTTTAAAGCACCTACTTGGCAAAATTGATCGCACTGTTCCCCGTAGTTCACTTATTCCTTTTGATAAATCCGCAGACTTTTTGCCGAGGATTTTACGGCTGTTCGAGACCGATATGAGCGGATCTCTCTTTTTCTAATCCCGTTTCCGTTCCCCCTTTCGCGTGTCCCGACCGTGTCTGTCGTCACTCTTTCTGTCTGTCCCGCTAACGGCGGGGACACGCGGTAGCAAATAACGCGTGATTGATTTCGCAAAAACCATACCCTCGAATAGGATCGACGGTGGTCGGTACAAATTGAAAAATAAGTTACACGTGTCCGCTCAAACGTTCCCGCCTACACCCGTCTATTTCCTCGTGTCGAGAGTTCGAGAATGGGAGCCTCGTGGCGTGTTCTATCTATCGCAACGCAGGAACCAACACGAAGAAATATTGATTTTTATACGTATAACGGGCTGGGGATGTGTCTGATTGTTATTCAAGGAGCAAAGAATTGATGCTTGGTGATTAGAATCAATTCTGAACTCTAATAAACTAAAGAAAAACCAGAAGACTTTAACTATGAGGTAAAGGATACAAGTTAAATAATTGTAGATGGTAAAAAATCGTAACCTTTTAAATACGAGTATTTATTAACCCCTAATGCATTTTGGCACGCATGTAACGCATTATGCAATCACCAATATTTTTCTCTCACTTATTTTAAATAAATGCTCCCTTAGAATGCGAAACGAAAACCTTCCCCATTTTTTTAGATTTATTGCAACATGCATTCTTTTCCCAACGCTGCCATTTTGATCATAACTCTACACCCCCTCTGACTTGATTAAATCGATAAAAACTATGGGAACGCGCGTACGTACATTTATTACAAGAACGTACGCTGTACGTTCTATCGAGGTAAATTAATTCTTATTGTGTTACTTGTTACGCGATCCCCCGCTGTTTTGCATTCGACACGACAACTACTCGCTTTCGTACACATCGAACTTTCCGTTAAAGTAAATAAATTTCCTATGCGATTCGTGCGCCGCAGTTGAAGCGTAATGCTTCAGATTTCACTGAGAAATTTAAACCGGACTTGAGTACACTTCGCTTACTTTATGTAAGCGCAGCGCATGTATGTATATGTATTCATCATTCGTTATTACACAATAATAGGCAGTACCTGAAGCCACCTACTATCTCTGTTATCGATTTCCCATTTACTTCTCCACGCTAGGTATAATGATATAATTTTTTGTTCCAATTCCTTTGCGATGCGTTTCATTATACCTTTGTCAGTTTTTTAAAAATATAGTATGACATTAGTATCTGAAGTTACCGTGGAAGGTATTAATTCAACGAAATGCACAATAGGATGAAGTTCAATAGAAGATCGAATAATCTTTTATTGTTACTGGTCACGTTAAATTAAGCTATGAGAAAAAAAAGAGAGAGAAGAAGAGAAAGAGCTTACTTTATTACAACATTTTTATTATTTAAATTATGTATTAGAAGAGTTGGAATCTCTAGTTAGTCTAGGTCATTGTTCAAGTCCCAGCGTTGACGTTTGTACGTGAAAAAAGTGTTAAATAATGATAGAAGTTAGCATAATTTATTGTCCTGCTAAAGGGAGTATTTACAGGGAACAATCGATTAATTATTCGTGGCACCTTCGTATTAAATTTCCTTACATAATTAGCTGTTTACTTAAACTCTAAAAAGTGTCGTTAAACCGTTCCGTCGTATCTGCTTAAAGAAAACCAGGGATCACAATATATCGCGCTCTAGTCTACCAGCGAAGAAGCGGGCAATTAATTAATTATAAATAACGAGCAACGGCGTTTAGCTCGCCAAGAGACTGGTCTCTTCAAGATCGAGTAATTTCATAGGATGACGAGTACCTTTCCTTGCCAATTAATGGATGATTAATTGCCAGGATGACACTATAGATTTTACCGCAGCCTCCTCCTCTGTGTTATTACAAGCCACTCTTTACCCACGCTGATGTTTTCACGAGATAATATATTCAACCTCTGACGTATCGAAAATGCTAATTACTAAATCTGCTGTACCTGGCAAACAATCTTAAACAGTTCCCGCGCGTCTTTCTCTTTTGTCCATGTTGCGTATACGAATGGAATTTCTGACAGGGACGTAACTTCCGGCGTTGCCTGAGGACTGAAAACTTCTAACAAGATACGCGAAATTAAAATAACACTGAAATTTAATCAGATGTAATATTGAGAATAGTAAAATTTCTCAAAATTTAATCATTGAAATTGAAATATTCGAATCCACGCGCGGCAATACCATCGATTTAACGTATTCGAGCATCTTCAACTTTCCAGTAGAAGGGATGCAATTTTTGCTCGACACACGATATCGAAATCCTTTCGTTCCGCGGTGTCGCTATCCCAAGAATTCGATTGTTAAAGCGCGGCGTTACGCGCACGAACCGTGCCGGTGTGCATGACCACGGCGGTTCACCTCCGCGATTCGTTCGTTTCCGGTGATTGCGCAGTGATTGCGACGTCACTCACAAAATCAGTCGGTCCGGGCTCGGCAAATTAACGCAATTTCCAAAACAAACGGGCTTTACCTACGCCACGCGCTTAGAGTGTGCTCGACACATATCGCGTGTACGCCACACGCGGGTGTATACACACACGGTTTAATTGCGAGCACCGCTGCGAACACCACTCGTTTATTACATCCGGAAAAACAGGAAGAAAGTCACAGCGGAATCTGGCGTGCGTTGTTTCGGCGAACGACAGAGCGTTTTCTCTAATCTTACGCAACTGACTGTTTCAGTGACGTGAACTGACCTAGAAGTTCGAACGTTCGATGGAAAAAGGGGAGAACGGTGTCGCGCTGTGAAAAATGGTACCAACCGGAGATGCAAGGACGACTTGAAAAGACTGAATTCTAATTTCTAGAAATAGAAACGTGTCTCGTGCGAATTTAAATAATTATCAAGTAGACTTTTCTTAATTGTTGTTAATTATTTCTGGATTATTATTTAATTATTATTTTCATCTTTTCACTGGAGTATCGTCACGCATTATTCAATTTATATTTCACGTTTCGATGAGCATATTTGCATTTCAGAAACTTCAAAGCTTCGACAGCACAAGTAATTCGATGTTCGATATTTCAAGATATACAATATTGTTTTATAAAACTCGAGCTCGTATTTGTGCTCGCGAATATTTCCTTTTAAAGTGAAGTATCATTTTTTTTTTCGACGGTACGCTGTTAGCCACTTTAAATTGCGGGCCTCACACTTTTGCCCGACCACCCCAATACCCTACCCCTCGAATCCACCGCCCGAGGCTTTCCTACCCTACATTTCAATCAGTGCTCTTGACAGGCCCTCCTTCAACTTGA
Source organism: Xylocopa sonorina (assembly GCF_050948175.1). NCBI lineage: Eukaryota > Metazoa > Arthropoda > Insecta > Hymenoptera > Apidae > Xylocopa > Xylocopa sonorina. The sequence continues at coordinate 3,832,751 of NC_135197.1, read as the reverse complement.
TGTAAGAACCACTTTTCCTCTTGGCAAATTAATTGCCAAATTAACCGTGAGAAATTAATCTTCGCCTAATCGAAACTGAGCGTAACGTAAAACTTCCGAGCAACCGTGGTATACGAATTTTTTAAATCGCGGTTATCGTGTAATCAGTTGTGTATGACCGCGTGTTGTTCGTCGTTTTCAATTATCATTGTTAAGCACGCGAGAAAGCTGGGGGGTAGAACTTCTTGGAAGAGACGCGTGATATAAATATTCGAAGGCTTTGCGATAACCAAAATACGAGGCAAACACGCCTGAGGTGGTCGCGTCCAGTTCGCGGAAATAGCAAATATTATTGCACGTCAGTTGACGTCACCGGACATGTCGCACCAAAAATATTGCAAAATATCGAGGTTATTTCAATTTCTTGTTAAAATATAGAACGACTGAACGTGTCCCAAAATTAACAGGTAGTTAAGTTATTTAAGGAAATTATTAATAATTCTGTCTTAATCTATTGTACTTACATCTTAGTATTATCAGCAAATTATCGTGTCGAAACATCCAACGCTTATATTACATACAAATTATATACGATGAATATCACTTGTCACGTATTCTTTATTATGAAAATCAGAAAGGGGATAATAATAATTTATTCAGACGCTTACCTGTGTTTTACAGTGAATGAAATATTATTGAATGTCCATGAAAGTTTCATATTTCATCCATTATTGCTTTCCAATCGCAATATCCATGGCCTGTGTCAAATTGTTCATGCTTTCGTTACACACTTGCAATAGTAGTAATAATCTATAAAGAACAAAATGAAACAGAAACAAACATTAATCCAAGAAAATCCAACGGTAAATACAATACAGGAACAAAACAAATTACATTAAAGTCATACAAATCGTATAATATTGTTACGTCAATAATTATTACATATTCAACATCAATTTAATTTATTACGATAAAATAGTAGTCAATAAATGATTACAAGGATGTATATTAATGAAACGAAATTATAACAATATGACATACCTGTAAAAATCAATGAGATGGCAGTAGAAATGCTGCGCAGTCGATAAGCAAGGTGACGTCTCGTGACACAAGCAACACGTCTAATCAACACGTCGTTCGACAACGTACTAACGTCCCGCGTAACCGAACTCAACCTTCCCCACTACTCCTAAATCATTCGTGTAACTTCGTATGACAAATCGTACATTTACGTTTTCCTTTTAATTTAATGAAATTTGCGTCCATTTTAACATAATATTTCGTAATATTACACTCTTTCTATATATTTAAAGTCATATGTGTATTTATAATTATAATGATACGTTTAATAGCAATTAATAGTAATGTATTTTCAGTATATAACAGAACAATTATTTTACATTATTATATACATATTGCTTTATTTTTACTTAATATTATAAATATATTATTTTTAATTGTATTATTTTAAAACCATACATGAATGTATTATTAATAATAATATATTTAGTAGTAGTTAATGGTAATGTATTTTCAGTATAGAACAAAACTATCATTTTATATTATTATATACCTATTGTTATTCTTTATATTATTACCTTATACTTAACATTGTATAAAGCAACAGTTGTTTCACCTATCAAATAGTTAGGAATTTATTTTCTTCGACAACGATAACGAATATCAGAGGAACTCCTCAGAAAAGGAATCGGTATTTATACCAGAAGCAACGATCTGATCTCGTCCAGAAGATTTAATTGCGTTACTGCACTTTATGTATGTTACATGAGCAACGTGCCTGATCAACATGGCATTCGACAACGTTGAAAGGTTCTCGAATTCAAGTTCAACAAAATTGGATAAATCATTTTCTAGAATAATTTTTATGCAATGCACAACACACTGGAATATTACGTGTTCATAAGAAAAATAAGACAAATGGATACACTGTTTTGAAGATGGACGAGATACTAAGCATCTCCACCCTTACAACTTTCCAAGTTATAGGAGTATTCTATCAATAAATTCATCGATGAAACAAATTCTAAATTTTCGCTTTTACGTTTATCTCTCTTCTCATCGCGCGATGTCGTCTGCGCAAGAAAGAACGAATCTACTAAATAAATGGAGCACAATGTGCGCGGAAGAGCGCGGTGCTCGAACTCAAAAAGCAAATCGAAGAATCGCTGCGCGTCTGGATGCTGGATGAATAGGGACAGAGAGAGAAACGGGGGCGGAAGAAGAGAGCGAGGGTGGTCTTCCTAGGTTAAGCTAGACAGGAAATAGTCGAAAGAAAGGGAGGAACAAAGAAACAACGAAACTCCGCGGGTCACTCGTCCGACTTTGCGAAATAAAAACTCGCTTTACGGGCAGCTTTTATTGCAGCCTTGACGTTTCTTTTGTATCCCTTTCGTAGCGCGCTACAGTGCCTTTCAATCGGTTCAACGAATACATAGTTTACCAATGGCCTCCACGGGAATACCGCGCTTCCCTTTTTCCTCGCGATTGTCTGTCCTCTTATTTTCAGCCCGCGCTACGTCTGTCTTTATACCTGACCGCCGGTTCCCCTTTTTTTTATTTCGCGAATCGGTGTGTTTCACGGCGGTTCTTGAACGAAACCAACCCCCCGCGACTCTTTGATTCACCAAGCTTTCTTAATCCGTCGCACGGAAGTAACTCGAATTCGAGAACCGTTTGAAGCAATTAAATCCCCTGGAAGCGATCAGATCGCTGCTTCTGGGGTAAATACCGACTTGTTTTCTGAGGAGCTCTTCTCGTACTCGTTATCGTTGTCGAAAGAAATAAATTCTTAACTATTTGATAGGTGAAACAACTGTTGCTTTATGCAATGTTAAGTATAAGGTAATAATGTAAAGAATAATAATATGTATATAATAATGAAATATACTTGTTTTATTAGATACTGAAAATATATTACTATTAATTGCTATTAAACATATCATTATAATTACTAAATACACATATGACTTTAAATATATGCCAAGAATATAATATTAGGGAATATTATGTTAAAATGGGCGCAAATTTCATTAAATTAAAAGGAAAACGTAAATGTACGATTTGTCATACGAAGTTATACGAATGATTTAGTGGGGAAGGTTAAGTTCGGGTACGCGGGACATTAGTACGTTGTCGAACGACGTGTTGATTAGACGTGTTGCTTGTGTCGCGAGACGTCACCTTGCTTATCGACTGTGTAGCATTTCGACTGCTATCCCATTGATTTTTACAGGTGTGTGTTATACTGTTACAACTGTGTTCCATTAATATATATTCTCATAATCATTTATTGATTACTATTTTATCGTAATATAATTACTGACGTAACAATATGATATGGTTTGTGTGATTGTAATGTAATGTGTTAAACTCTGGAAAATTATTCCGAATTCGAATCACCATGCATAGCTGCAAAGTTACTGCGACAATGCTACGATTGAGCATTTCCTAGCTTATACGTGAACGATTATTGAAAGTTATAATAATGACGTCGCTTCCGGGTTTGTGCGAAGTTTCCGTAACAACGATTAGCGAAAGTTCGAGCAAGAACAGCGTCGCGACGCCTCCTCGGGCATCGTGCTGGCGGAATCAACGATAAAGACGATTATTGACTTATTCCGCTGAATGCCTGACAGGTCGTGATCATAGGTAATGCTTTTGACGTGCAAATACGATGCGAAGTTACGCTGAATTGTCTCGAGACGAACTATTTATTGTTCCACTGTGCATACAATACCAGCGCTGCGAATTGAAGCCTCTCCCTGTTAAGCTTCATTCATAAACAGCTCACTATTGTATTTTTCGTACAAGTATCGTTTTCCAAAATGCGCAAAATCGAAAAAATATTGTAAATCAGCTTCTAGTTATTAACTGCCCGTTGCTTCAGTGTTGAACGTAATTAACATTTTCACTTCAGACCACGAGGGAATTTAACTCCGAATATTCGCGAAGCGTAGAAAATTGTATGACAAACCTTGCAACCCGATCTCATTTTTACCTCCTCGTTTCCATTTCCACGTGGCTCGTCCAGAGTGCCGTCACGAAGTCCATCCACATCCTACGACGCACTCCACGGACGTACGCATCGCTGTTTTGTGAAACAGAAATACTTGGACAATGTAGCGTATACATCTTCGACGAAACTTAACACCCGATTCCTCTTCAGTTCTCGACCGTCCTACCCCACTGTGCTCGCCGCGAAATCTCTCAAATCCTTCGACAATGATACCCGTTTACGATCGTTCGGCTGCTGAATAATTTTTGTAAATTGGCCCCATATGTATGAAAGTCCAACCCTCTCGAATTCACAACTAGAGGGTTGAAGCTCGAACGCTTATACATTTTTCCCCTTCCTTTTTTTCCTGCTCAAGGCCACCGTTTCTACACCCGTCCCCAGGAGTCGTCTCGGTTCACGGTCTCGCTTCTTCTCGCTGTCTACCCCACACGGGGGTGCTCTAACCTCACCTCGCGCACGCCATTTCAGGAGCGGAATTTTAAAACCGCCCCGCAGAAATAAAACAGCTTTATGGCCACCGTAAGCTCCGGAGCGGCTGGTTGCTTTCCAAAAATATAATGTCTTCACGGTGTGTCCGCTTCTCGATATACGCCCGCCTGTCACGTTTACGATGCATCCCGGGTATTAACGTAATATTTTCCTTATAGCCCCGAAGATTGGATGCGTACAACTGGAATTAAAGGATTCCGTTTTATTTCATCCAGAAATTGTTTACTTTAACACGGGTAATACGTTTTTACGAGGATTTTGTTTTTTACGATTGAACTGCCTACTCGATCATAAGCTGTTGTTAATAATTCGTACAGAGCAAGGGTTAACACATTGCACGTGGCTTTGATATTTCCACGTTTTTGAACGTGCAGTAGACAAATCCAATTTTTTTCGCATGCTAGTTAACTCGATAATTTCAGAATATTATTGTTTATCATATAACTGAGATCACAGTCCCTCGCCTCCAACGTTTGATTTTTCTGGACTGCGGATCACAGTCTCCAGCTTGCAATGCATTGGAAAGGTTGGAATGAATCGAGCGAATGAGAATGACTGGACATATTGAATTTCCACGATTCGATCGAATTTTTGGAATGTTTAAGTGGCGTTGAATATGAGAACTCATGCGAATAAACATAAGTTATTCACCCCAGGCGAGCACGGCTCTATCGCCTCGTTGATATCCTTGCGCAAACACGAAGACACGCGATACCGTATGACCGGGAAAGCGCGCCGGAAATGGGAATACCTTGTGACGCTTCCTTCTGAATTTCGATGATGCTTTCTATCATCATATACTATCTACAGGAATCGTTCCACGAGACAAATAGACGAAAATATATGTCGAATGAAAATGGGAACAGCTATGATTCCCTTCTACCCGTATAAATGTATCCGTTGAAATAAATGTGTCGAGTAGCTACGTGCATGCAAAGCTTCGAACTGCGAACGTTACGTTTCACATTTCACATTTGAACGAAAGTCATCCATGCTTTTTCATCCAGTTCTACATAATTTCCTCTCGAACGAAACATTGACCGATTTATTATAGAGACAACATAAAATGATTTAATTTCATAGAAAATTCTTTTCGCAAGTACAGAAAACGAAATCAATTCCTATTTAAATTTCATTTCTCCAGTTCTGTTTATGAAAACATAAACTTGTCAAATGTCTACAGTTCACTCGACGCTATTCCCCGTTATCACCTGACTGATGGCGAACGCTCACACGTACGTAGGTTCGATACGTGTTGCGGTGGTGTCTTAAAACTCGTAATGGTTGATGCAACAGTACGGTCAGAATTGATGGCCACTTTATGGTTAGATTTTAAACAAAATACGAAACCCGTAAAGCGATGGTCGTTAAGCACGCTTGGCATCCTACGTCCACAGACCGCTCACCCTTCGCGCCTCTCCATTCGATCCTTCTGGTCATCCTGCGGTGAACGAACGATCCGATACCAGGCCGACCCTTAAAAGCCCACTCCATCAAAAGGGTAGCTTTTATACCTTCTATATTTACGAGGGATGTTTCTTCTTCCGCCGCCGGCTTCCTCGCGATAAGAGTTACAGTCTCTGCTATATCGACCTGTCTTCTACCTGCGACCGCCCGGGTCTCTCGTGAAATCGAAAAGAATTCGTGGACCCGCAGCGTATTGTGCCTCGTGGATCTTTAATACTCGGACAACCGCCAAGAAATACGATGGAATCATCGTTTGTCATTGTAATTATTCTTTCATCGAGTAGTGAATTCATTTTAATCAAAGTCACACTAAAAACGGTGCACATCCACGAGCCAGCATTTATCGAAACAATCAGAGCACTACGAACACGATGAAGAGGTACAATCCAGTGTTTCTTGGGCTACTTCTATCTCTGGCCGCTTTCGCATAAACTGGTTTCGCATACTTGAATACAATTGCGGCGCGAGAAACAGAAAGGCTCTGTTATCGCTAACAGTGCCGTGAACATGGACAACAGTAAACGGAGCGAGAGTAAATATTTGCAACTAACGGGCGAATACTTCGTACATACCGTCATAAAACATGCACGGACGAGTGAATTGCAGCGTGTTCGGGAGAGCGTTAGAAAATCATGCTGGAATTTCGCCGTGTCTACAATAAGCGAATCTATTAACTAATGAAACCCCGGTTTCTATGGCGCTTAAGTAAACAACGAACACTAATTTATTTCCATCGCCACTTGCCAATTTAACCAAGATAGAAATAATAGAAGTACGCACGAGTAATTTGAACACCTTTGTACGTGGTTAAGTTTATCTTTGCGTGCAGTGATTCGTTCGATTTGTAGACATTACAATCATATAAAATATCCTGAAAATACGAACGTCCATCGATGTCACGGTAGACTGTGAAAAAATCAGGCACATCATTCTGTCGCGTTTCTCTTAATTACGATCAATCTCGAAAGTAACGTACGACGTTTCATAAATACTATTTTAAAGGTAATAACTATTAATTCGTAGAGAAAGGCAGCGATAGCAAAAGTCGTAGGAATTATTGCTTTTCACGAAGATTTATTTCATACGTCCTGCCCATTCCTCCGCCAGAAATCATTCTCTGTATCGCCTCATAAATCCCGTGCTCCAACCTGTATTTAAACAAAATATCGTCCATCGTTCGGTAGCCGTATCAAAAGAAGAATCGCGGTGTTTCGCACGTGGGTTCCTCGAATGGTATCAAACTCGATACGCGGGGCCATAAATTTTTTTCCTCTCTCTTCTTTCTCGCATGGTTAGCTCGTTCGCGCTCATTGACTGCATGATTATGCAGTGAACTCGTGCCGGTTCGAAGGTCCGCATATTTTTATGCGCACCGCCGGTCGCTCCCGGTCGGAGACGCCGTGAAGGGTGGTCTGCATAAAGAAGGGAAAAGAAAAAGTGCTCGAAAAATATATCCGCCGCGCGCACACGTACGTATATACGCGTGCAGACTCGCGCGAGTACCACGCGAGACACGCAGTTGTGTATTACCTTCGTTACCCGCATTAACATAACCGTCGAAGCAGAAAGCTGGCGAGCGAGCGAGCGGGGCGTTCGCTCGTGCCGCGCCAAGAATCGATCGCGGCACGAAATATGCAAACCAAATTGCATTACACCGCTCTGAGCTTTGATCGCGATCCACGATCTCTCTCGCTCGCTCTCCCCGTCGAGCACTTAATAATAAAATAGTGCGCAAACATCAGGTGTACGAGCGCGTGTTCGCATGCCCCCGCGTCGAGTCGTCGCGTTGCGTCTGTTAAGTCGAAAGAGAGACACGAGGATAGTCTTCGATATGCTTTACTCGTGATGGTCGTTACTCGTATTTCCCTTGGCAAACTGAAAACGAAACGTAATATTCTTTGGCGAGCTGTGATCTAGAACATTTATGCGTATACAGCTTGGAGAAGCAAAAAGAGCTACAAGAAAGTTATTTATACGTTACTTGTCAATTGTTTCGTGACCTGATTCTGAACGCGGAGATCAATCACGTCGAACGTACGCGAAGCGATCTATGAAACCTACACACGATACACAAAAATATGCAAACACGTGCGTTGCAAGATACGCGTTACAGAACCCCGTAATCTTACAAAATCATTATTCACGCGAGCATCTTCCAACAGTGCACGAAATGAATAACGCTACCGCAGATTTCCGCGGTGATTGGTTCTGTAAAATGTGTTAGCGGTATCGAAGGTGCAATAAAATAAAAAAAAAGAAAAAAAAGAAAAATGAAAATCATGAAGCGAGCATGTGTGGGTGGAAATAACGTAAAAGCCTAATGTTGCATGAACGCGATAAGCCGCGTCACCTGCGGCGTGTACACATCGCGTCGAAAGGGGTGCATGCGCCGATCGCTGTAGCGGTCCGCTCTGTATCAAGGGGCCACCATTCATCCGGTCGTTGTAAATAAATAACAACCGATAGATAGGAGGGGCGATGCACGAAGGAACAGTGGAAGTTCGGTTGGTCGGAAGCAGGGTTGGAGCTGCGACGGCGATGGGTTCGAGGATGGCGGTGGGCAACGGGGCAAGGGCGACTCTCGAGACGTAGGAAATGGTCGTTTCGTCTACAGGACAGAGGGGAAGCGGCACGCATTTCTCTCCGGAAGCCCGACGACAAATCGCTTTGACGTGGCTGTCGGTCGGAAAATTTCGCTCCTTCTGAGGTTACCGCTCTGGGAACACGCGATCGCTCATTGCACGCCGCGCCAGATTTCTGTCACGTCCATTTGTTCAGAGGCTGCCCGGAGGGCTCTCCAGGGCGGATCAGGACCCGTTCGAGCGCGCATCGACGTCGTTTCGATGTGTTTACTGTTTAAACGAATTAATACCGGCACAGTTTACGGGTTATTAATTCGCGGTCGACGCGTTTAATTTAGTAGCGTCCCGCGGGAACGGGAATTGGTTAGACCCGTTACGGAACGCCGCGGTAGATAACGAAGAAACAATCGGGGTGAAACGGTGGTTAAACTGCATTAGAATGCGAGTTCTGCGGGCTCTTCGACGAGTTAGAAAGAGGATTCAATGTTTCACGTAGAAAATTTGAAACGATGGAAATACGGGGGACATTCGATGGTATAATATATTGAAACTGTACTGCGATACGTGTATTATTCATAGTTAAGTAAATGAAAGAGCACGAGCATTTGTATACTGTACAAACAGTCAGTTACCGAAACGGAATATCGTGGCAGTGGAGTACTCGCTTTAAAATATGCTTATCGTATACAGGTTACCCTTATTAGCGAAGTTGATTTTTACTGCCTGGCCTGTTTGTCTCTGAACGCGGACAAATTTTTCAGAGGCCCCGCAACTCTTCCAAAGTCATCTGATTCGGTTCTTTTTCCGCCGGATTATTCCGCGGATTTGCATGAAAATGAAATTTTCATAGATGGGTGAAATTAATGAATTTTAATAAGGGACTCTGTCCCTCGCGCCCGCTCGTCCTTTTTCTCCTGTTCACCGTATCGTCGTCACCCCATTATCGTCAGATAAATTAAATGCGCTGACGCTGCCAAAAAGTACTTCGATTTTTGCTTCACTTATTTTCCCGCCACCCTTTAAGATTACTTACGTTGTTATATCCTCCCCGACCTCGCCGTTCCTTCTCCTGTTTCTTCCATTCCACTTTTCTTCTTTCCGACTCGTTCAGTTCATTTAAGATTCATCAGGCCGCTGAACAGAACGGAGTGCTGACATTTGTATGCGAACGATATCGACGTCTTGTTGGGATATGGGCGCGAGTGAAAATGATTGAATAGGTAGCAATAAATATTCTATAAGCTACCGTTAATAGTCGATCGATCAGTCCGTTAGCAGTAACTCAATAGTTTGCGCAACTTTGCTATCTGCCTTCGAAGAACTTATTCTCCTTTCATCAATTATTTAACTGACTTCTTAATCGCGTTCCGACTATTATTACTCGATCTCATTACTTATTATTCTATCTCACAAATAGAACAGCGTAATGCATATAATTCATTCGAAGAAAAATTATTCAACTAAAACAAAAATTCCAAATTCATTTCCAGCATTGAAATTTCTCGGTTCAATGCGGGGGAATAGTTACCGTAGAAGTTGTAGAATCAATCCCTGCCATCGCAACGTGTAAAGCCTGCCTCGTATATCCCGAGAGGTGGCTTCCAATGATCTAATCACGAGTAATCTGTTTCCAGGTAAGACGTTCCGGAGACCGTATAAATCGTCGACTCACGATGACTTCCGACGATCCAAGGCAGCAAGGTAGGCGCCGCGTTATTCTATAAATATCTTAGACTATCCCGGGGCTCAATCTGACCCTTCTCAATTCGTCAACGAACCGACGAAGTCGCTCGCCGCATCCCCTGCCTCCTCTTGGCCCGATGAATAGGGTGATGTATAAGGGGATCCTGTCGAGAAAGAGAGCGAGAAGGGGCGAGGGCGTAAAGAAGGATGGGCCCGCGAGCCAAGGATAGGGAGTCGGCTTGGCGTAGGAGGAGGAAAGGAGAGGTGAGAGAGGGCGCGAGAGCGGGAGCGAGAGTTTATAAGTTGGTAATTTGAGGCACGGGGCACGTACGCGGATCCAGATCTTTGCGGCGCCGAAATAAATCAGCCACCTACGACCCGTGCTCCTTTTCCTTCGTCTCCGCCGCGACTTCCTCTATACCGACCCCTAACTCTCCTTTTCTTTCGCGTTCAGCCGCGCCGTTCTACACCAAACGACCCCAACCCGGCGTTCGCGCAAGCCCGCGGTTATTTATTCGAGAATTACCGTCGCTTATAATAAGCCCCTCTTTATTCCGCCGCGGCCTGGCAGCCGTGGCACTCACGGCGGAACAGATTTTCCAGTGATTTAATGGAGCCTGCGTGAAAATACAGACCGTACACACGGCCCTTTGCCCCCTTTGCCGTCGCTGGAAAAAAAAAGCGATTACGGTCGGATATATCGATCCTGCGCCTGGATGGATCTCCTACGGGTTGCTCCTCGTTTTGTTACTTAGCAAACGTTGCCTCGTTTAAACTAGGCGGAGTCTCCTATCCCCGAGCGTGTCGTTCATCTATCCGCTGAAAAACTACCGAGAAACGAGATTCCAAATTTTTCATTCTCCTTTTTTAGCTTTGAAATCGAAGTTCAGAGGTGAGATCGTTGGTTTTCGTTTAGTTGAGATCGACGAGTGAAAAATTGTACTCGGTTTACGTCGGTTTGATATTCGAAAGCGAGCTATAATGAAGTTTCAAGAATTCGAGAGTAACGATGTATCCATGTGAATTGGTTACATTATTTTTGGAGCTTTGAAGAAATGGTTGAATAGAGAAGTTACGAATTAATTAATGTAAATAGTTTTTAATCAATCATAGATACTACGCAGTGGAAAATTGAAATGGATTAAGTTGCAGATAATTAATTAGATTATAGATGTGTAGAAATAATGCTTGAACAAGCTTTTAATCAATTGATCGGTGCTATACCTGTAGTCGTATTTAATAATGTTATACTTGTTCACTGTGTTCTCCGTACTGGGGTCTGGACGAGTATGAGTAAATATAGGAAACTATCTCTGATAGGAACGAAGGTTACTGTGCGCGCGCAGTGGAACCCACCCTCTGGAGGTGTGGTCATTCCATTCCCTCTCTATCAAATGTTTATAGAATTTTCGCGTAATCAAAAAGTCTACCAGTTGAAAGACTGTCATAGCGTAAATCGAAAACACGTCAGTGTAGAATTCGAAATATATTTGTAGATTCCCTTTTCGAATTAAGAAAGCCAGATATCACTTTTACAAGTCTTCGAAACGAGATCCCAGTTTTAATCTTCTCGTGGGGCGGAACGGAATACGTTGATTAGGGTATACGTAATATAAGGATTATTAAACACGTACCATTTTTATTACGCGCACAATACGAAGAAAGAATTATTTTTGAAAAATACATCCATGCAAAAGATCCGCGCACATTGAACGAAAGAATCGGAGAACAACGAACGGATCAAGCATCGACAGTGATGACGAAGTACGAAACGTCAAAGTGGAATAGAAACGCGGCGGATTGAAGGGCAGAGAGACAGAACGGACAACACTTTTGCCGGTATCGCGGCGGACGTACGTGATCGCGCATTGAATCTCATTGGTGATAGCCGCGAGTGGCGGGTAATATATCCAGTGCAGTCAAGCCCCTTCCTTCTACACCCCCAGGCCCTCACCCACCCCCTCCCGTAACATCGAACCCCGTCCCACGCAATCCAACCGTCCAGTGTCCCCGGTGTGCGGCCATTGTGCGGAGCTTTGTTCGAACGGTGACGGGGTCACATTAATCTGTCTCTCACCCCTCTCAGCATACCACGTACGTTATACGATGCGCACCGACATACTCCCCATAGGTGCACCCTATCATTCCCCTTTACAGTCCCGTCAGCCCGCGCCGTGAAAAGTCGATCGATCCAGAGCGATCCACCGATCGATTGATACCCGTTGTGTGATGGGCAGCCATTTTATATGGCCAGTCAATCTCTAATTTAAGGTGCACCGCTCTATGAGCAGGTCTATCTTTACTCTGTTCCCAGACACTTTTCTCTTTCGCACGCGACTTCATACTTCTCTTCTAGATACGAGAAAATGGAGAAAAAATTAAAATTGGTTCCAGATAAAGGTATTCGATGCGCGCTACGTAATGTTTAGGGTACTCTTAATCTTGATCTAGGAGCGGGAGGAGTTATATCATCGGTTCTAGCTGATACCTTAAGCAACTACCGCGAACACAGGAGGGTCAGTTTCCGGTTATGGCTCTCACGGGATCCCATTGTCCATTCTCCGGTTTCAACGCTCTCAGGATTCGCGATTTTGCCTTTGGCGCACAAACGCGCCCCTCTTCCTGGGGGACGCCTACATTTCGCGCGAGTAACAATGAAAGCATTGATTTGACAGCGATTCGATGGTGGTGCTCGAGGACACGTACTTAGCCAGAGCGGTTTCTTCGTTATTTTATTGGTTTTATGGGTTCGAGAAGTACGGGTACCATAATGTATATGTTACTAAATTGAATATAATATTATTTCATTCAAATAGTTTCACGTTTGATTGATATTGTTCGTGCATGTGGAACGATATTTAGGGTTTTTATTGTAAACCTGAACAGAGCCGGTCTAGTACAGTTTTGCTATAGATTTTGAATGATAACAATTATGTAGCCTTTCACGCCATACAGAATTTACTCTTTCGAAGAAGTTATCCTATGATTACAATTTAAGTTTCGAGCAACTATACGTAAAGTAAAGTTTGAGACTTCGATGCATGTAGACACTGCAAAGTGGAACACAGAGGACATCGCGTAAAGACGATGTAAAACTTTCATGCGATTTTTACTACGCACATAATATTAACGGATATTGAGTAATTCAAATGATTTTGAATGATTAAAACCTCAGTTCTATTTACATAGAAATCAAAGTTCGCGCAATATTTTATTAACACGAATATGAATCAAAGTGAACAGTCATAGACAACTTTATGAATTCTATACAGTTTAAATAAGCTAAGTAATTTATTTGGTACATGTGTATACTTTCACAAGAAAAATAAAAATTTCAGAAATTTATCTATTTGGTTCAAATTTAACATGCATGAAAATAGAAATATAGTAACATTAGTTGGAATGTTTATGAGTTAATTCAAGGAAATTATTTTAAGCACAAAACCGTTTAAACATTCAACACGTTCTCTACAACTATTTATGCGTCTTCAATTCCAGAAAAAATCTTGTCCGCATAATTCCCCAGATCTTTACAGAAAAAGTAGACAAAGCATCAATTTTACCCCCTTCTAAATTTTGTTTACTACAAAAGTGTAATAAATTTATCTCCGACCACGCATCGAACGGCTATAAATGAACGTCCTAACAGTAAACAGGTTGCTATCTCAAAACGGTGCATAACTCCATCGCGTACACGTACTTCTCGTACTCGTGAATGAACCGAATTCGTGAATGAGTGTAACTATGTAAAGAAGCCATCGATATAGGCCACTACGTCTTAGCAGCTACAAACACTTGGTCAGCACGTTCGTATCGGTGGTGGAGAATCGAAACGGAACACTTACTAGTTGGTCGGAAATGACGTCTGTTAACGGTTAAAGTGTACGTGTTGCGAATAGAGTCGAAAGAGTCACCCCGTCGCGACGAAATGATTCGCTGGCTGTTACATTGTTTCAAGGCTCGATACAGGGTTGATAGAAGGGGGTGCGTGCGCATTCCTATTTCGAGTTTCGAGACTTTAGTCGTTGTATCGTAGCTGTATCGATTCACCCCCACCGGCTGTTCGGTACCGATGGTGGGGAAACAGGCAGTTAACCCATTCTGCACGAGGCGAATTATATTTTTTTAAATCCAAGAGTAGCTTTGTAATTGCAAATGAACATTGAGGATTTCTTATTTCTCGTGAAGATTTCGATAATCGTTTATTGACTGCGCTCGCCAGTTTTCAGAGTTTAAATATAATTTTTTACTAACGAAAATTGTAACAAATAGCGGTAAAGAAATAATTCCTAACATTTTAATCGATACGAAATGTATTATTGCATTTTCTTAGTGATATTGAGTAACGTAGAATATTTTCAATCTACTCTTTCTTAGCTGCTTGCTTTCATAATTTATGTTACGTTTAAGAGTAAAATTTCATATAAATATGAAAAATCACATTTAAAATGTACATTTATATAATTTAAAAAAATATGCATGATATCTCGTTTACAAGAAATTCGACGATCGTTCCGTTCGCTGAAGTTTAAGTTTCGACGAGTGTAACATGGGCTTGTACAGTGCACCCCCACTTCGTTCCTCGGCACCCCCACCGTGACCACCGTAAAATCACCCCTAAAACCCCTCTGACGAAGGAATAACATTCGTAGTTCGAGATACGTCCGCGGGATGACGCCAGCATTCGCTTTTTCACGGTGGAATCCGGCGTCGCGACGCCCCTACGTTGATAAGGTGGAGAACGTTCGGGGGTGGTTGGTAAGTTTCGAAGTTTTCGCGCGGTCTCGCCCTCCGCTATCCGGCGGTGAATCTTTGGAAAGATTGAACGCGGGGGCAGAGAAGGAGAGAGAGAGAGAGAGAGAGAGAGAGAGAAAAAGAGGACGACAGCAAGGGGTGAGCGTAGAGGACACATGGAGAGGGTGGCATGCGTACAGTTGCGGAGCGACAGAAAAAGAGAGTGCCAGGAAGGGAAGGAGGGTAGGCGAGAAAAAGTAATCCTCACGCTACGTACGGTAGTACAGTAATTTTCAGAGCAGTCGTGCTCGGCTTGCTTGCAGGCAGGGTAAGCGTGACTGGAGGCGATACCATCGAGAGATCCCGTCGAGCGGATAAGCAGCCGCCAGCTAGGCCGTTTTATTTTCTAGTTTAAAATGTAAAATAACGGGAATTTCGCAAATTACAGCGGCGTGCGTTATTTGTACAAAGTAATGCGGCGAGCGTGCACCCTGTCCCTTCTTTCCGTCTTCTTTCGCTCTTTCGGTCCTCGCGGCCCACCTCCGCTCCGCCCGGCGAGTCCTAACGTTTCGCTTTCGGAATTCCTGCCGGCCGGGGCACGCTATCATTATTTTTAGGAGTGGAATTAATGCGCCGGCTCGGATTCTAGTACGAGTCAGCACGGAAACGGAACGGTTCTTACGACGCGGGTAGAAGTTCGCCAAATTACGACCCAATCTTCTCGTTTTCGGTCATGCGAATAAATCATGCTTCATTTACGCGAGCTTATCCGGCTGGCCGATCTGTATGTACGAAAAAATGTCTCGCGCGGGGTTTCTTCTCTAGCACGGCGAGTCTGCCGTTACTTTCCACGCAATCCATATCCACGAGCGGCGACGAAGTCGTGATTTAAGGGCCATCGCCACGGTGTTTGCGGTTCGAAATGATCTACGGTGCCACGAAGTAAATAATTCCGAAATTAACGGCCGTGGTTAGATGCAACGTTAGGCAAGCGTAAGGTTTTAAAGGAGAATTTAATATCAGAGTAACCAGATCTGACTTCATCGTGGGTCTCCTGGATCGGTTTACAGCCTTTTGATAACGGGACACCGCGAAACTATTGCACCCCTAACTGCTCTTCCCTGGCATCATATCGTGTCATTGCATACGCTTCAAGTTCAACGCAGGTAAAATCGATGCGATGCCTTTAAAACGAACCGACACCGGCCGTTTTATGTTTAATTGATCGATGTTCGGTACTTGTGTTTTATTGATCGATGTTCGGTACTTGTGAAAATTGTTTGGAGAAGAGTACCATGTTTTTTTTTACAATCCACTTTGGCACGATGTATTTCGTTGATCAATAAGTAATTGAAGCATTCCTGATTTATGTTCAATTTTTATTTATGAAAAATGTAGAGAAAATGCAACGAATGTTGTGTTCCGCGTAAATGGAATTCAAATTCCTGTGTCATTGAATAACTCGTTTAATCCTGGGTTATTTTGAAGTATTTTCTCCAATACCATTCAAAACTGTCAATTTGTATGTACTATTGAAAACTGTTACAGTTTCAGGGTATAATTTTAAGTGTGTAATGTGAAGTTTGAATATCCATTGACCACTACTACTTAGAATCACTGAATCTCTTTACATTTGAAGTGTACTCTCTAAAGAATTATTTCATTACGATAAACAAATTTTTATATAAATATCATAAATTCAGATAGCCCAGAATAAAAGGGTATTCATGTTATTACGAAAGGTTCTATAATTAATATCTATCTGCTAACGTTTACACAAAAAGTGATGGAAATATCGATACGAGATACGTCTGTGAATGACTGCCTATTTCCCCTTCGTGCCTCGATTTTACCTCATTCTCTGACTGTACAATTCATGTTTCAACATCTACCGTAATATGCATAGTCGTTTCAATACCGAACGAAGTCCATCATTTCGACACGTTGGTTGTGTTAAAAACGCGTGGTGCGAAAATGCGGGAAAAAAAAGAACGTTTCTTACCTTTACACGTGTCCCATTGAACGTCAACGACTTTCACCGGTTTGGTTAGCTGGTATCAAAATCAATACCAGCGGAAGACCGTGGGCTCCGTGAAAATAAACATCAATAGCGGTGGCTGCGCAGCCTAACTCGCAAAATATCGACGGCGTTGTGTAATTTTTCACAAAGGGCCCCCTCAAACATTTCCGTCTCGTCGACAGCGACTGGCCAGCGGGTGTTTACGGTGCGCCACCGGTCTCAAAATGCACTCGACGTGCAGCTCTATGACAATCAAAGCCCGTGGACAGGGTCGAGCTGACGGTAGCTTGGGAAATTCAGGTCCGCGGAATATTTTACGCGTTTTCCTCCCTCCTCCGTTCGTCGCGCGTGCGATAGAGCATCGGTCACGCCGCGTAAGGGACCGATGACGTGCGTTCGCGAAACGTGGAACCGTGCGAACGTTCAATTGGCAAACTCACGAGATGTTGGGCGAACCTGCGCGAAGCACGCGATACGCTGTCCCCGGTGTTTCGCCTGGAGAACCAGTTAGAGGAACGACGAGGACTGCTCGCGTTCCTATTTGCAATGATACGGTTCATTTTTCAAGGGTCTGCGTGTTACGTATAGATTTGTCAACAGTTGGATATTACGTTTGATGTTATCGCCTACGTATTTCTGTATGTCTACATATACTCCCGTGACGGTCCTCCAACACTCTAGAGGGGTGGCAATCTTAACGCACACAATTTAGTTTCCCGAAAGTACTCGTTTCCGCCTCCGTTTCCATGTAATAGAATTTCCAATCTGTCTCTAACATCCGCGCGTCTAACGCGCGACTCCGCCATTTTGGTAGCCTCACTGCTGAGTTCACTAGTAGGCTCAGAATGAAACGTCCTTCTGGATCTTTTTCTGTCGCGTCTTACCACGCGGAAGCATTCAAATGCTGCTGCGCAAACTATTATTCTTTGGTCTTCACTCTTACCCTTCGAAACTACTAGAAACATCGCAAGATTGGTTCGAATTTAACGATGGGTATATTTCTAAACGTCAAAATTGTACAGAATTTTACCTACGAAATTTTAACAATTTTACATACAAAAATTGAGGAATGAATTAACTTTATAACCTTGTCAACACTTGTAGAATGAATTTTAAACCGATTGGAAAATCGAAGGAATCTTTATTTCTAAGCAGATTCACTGTTCACGCACCAGAGAGACGATGTCCTGTTCAGAAACGGTCGAGTTTCGTTCATTCCTTCAGCCGTTCCGTCTCGTTATCACTTTTCGCGACCGTCAGAACAATTTCACGCATTCGATTCAGCACTCCCGAACCCTTTCGCCGATATCGATTGCGAGGAGACACTCGAGCACCATTCCTTTCCGTTAAAGCTAGTTCCTTAATCGGATTAACGTACAAATATTCGTTGGCTCGGTAGGGGTGACAAAGAGCGCGTCGGGCGCTTTCCACCGCCTCGCGACGATGCAATTTCGCGCCACGGTTCCGCTTCCGCGTATTAAACCCGCAACCAAGGCGTTCCGCCGCGGCGAATTATTGCGAACGAGATATTGCGGGAAGAATCGCGGCGCATCACGTTACCATCTAAATAAGATTCCGAAGAATAGAATAGTTCGGCGGGGGTTGTCACGTTTGTGCGTTGGTGTTCGCGTTGACACGGACAACCGTGTGTGTCGCAAAACGTGGCTGAAAGAGAGGGAGAGAGAGAGAGAGGAAGGCGTAAACGAGAGACGTTATATCATGATTTTTATTGGAGATTCGAGGCAACGCTCACGCGACGCATGATATCACTCTGATAATCTCATATTCGTCATATTCTCGTCACGCTACCGCGGTACGATTTAAACGGCTTCTAGAGGACAGTATCTTGGCTTATCGTGGAATAACTCTGGAACATTGTTGATTTAAACGCGTGGAACGAAAATGTTTAACGAAATACCACGGTGAGAAACACGGGGAGATTTATTTGTACGATTATTAGGGCATATGTACGTATGTTTGCGATGTTGGTTCGTCTGGGAACAGCCAGCTCGGGTATTTTGATCTACGAGACAAACGTGAATTTTAAAACGGATTTCAGAATTGCTGAACAGTGTGGACGGATGTTCTCACGTATACATTAGAATTAAATCTTTTTCATCGTCTTCTAAGTATCTTGCATACGCTACCACCGAACGTGATTTTACAATAATGTCACTACTGTACCAGAGTTCCTCTTAGCCGATGTTTTATTAACTTAATCCGATTAAAAAATTCAACGCTGGAAATACTCATCCCGTGCATACTTTATCGCCGTGTACAGGAAAGTAACACGAATATATAAACTGTCTGCAACATTTTACGATCTAAATGATATACATAAATTTAACATTCCTTCACTTGTAACAGCAGTTTTATCGTAAACACGTAATGAAATATTTATACTCGAACAAGCCTGCGAAATCCCTTCAGATAGGTGCTCTTTTGGTCGACGAATATTTTCTGGAATTAATAGAATGAGATCTAGATTTTTAACGCGAACGAATTCTCGATATTTGACGGCAGTGATGTTTATCGCTTCATTGTCTAATTTTAATTCGCGCCTGAACGTGTTTAAAATGTTGTTTTACGTGCATATGTTACTCGCGGCGCAGTGATACTTCGGTGAAATTTAGTGGCGGATCGTGCATGCGCAAAGTCCCGCGCGGCAAGGTGATATTATTTTTTCGCCCCGCTCGCCACACATGCGAATCAACCATCTGACCCACGTATACGACGGAATTTTCGGGAATTGTCGCCGGAGAAAAAGGAGCACGTACGCGGCTTTAATGGCCCCCAACAAGAAGGAAATGCTCTTTTTGCGGAACGTTTCCACGGGACAGCAGATATGAGGCAGATAAATCTGGCACGGTGGTGTTTAACGCACGCCGCAAAGATGGATCGCGAACTAACGTTTCCGTGGCACGTACGAAAAGCATTACGAAGTATTTAGATTCTAAATGCTATCATGCACGTGCTTTATATATAAACAAGTAATGTAAAAGAATATTTGGTACTCGCTATAGTTATAGAAACGAGTGCGCGTAATCATTTCGCAGTGAACCACGTTGAACAAAATTAGAATCTTCTAATAAAGTAAAGACGAGTAAATTCTGTACGTGTAGATTCAATTAAATTTATTCCCATTGATACTAAATTTCTCAATAGAATTTAACTCGCGTTGATATTACAAACTAGAGCTTAAAGGGTTAAACATTGATTATCGCGCCAGAACTACGTTTATCTCTCGTATAATCGATAGAAAACGGATCTAATTCCGAAGAGCAAGACTATGGGACCGTAAACGATCCGTCTGTATAAGGAAATGGATAAATGATGGCGGTTACGTCACGGCAGAGGGCCGACTTCGTCACGTTAGCCGGAACGGATGTAACGCCAGCGCGATAGGGATGGAATATAGTAGGGTTACATAGCTATTTGCCGAGGGCAAGAAACGACGAGATGGAGAAGGATATGAGAGCTTAACTTTGCCTCCTTATTTCCCAACAGACTTGCTTGCTCTGCCCTCTGCCCTCGCCCACCTCGCGAACATTCCTCTTCTTGCATCCCGACCATGGTCTCTAACGCGCCCGCTCGCGCAGCCCATCGTGCTCTATGATTTACAACCAGCGATGCTCATCTTGTAAACAGAGACGCTCGCGAGTCACCCTTTCTACGCCGCATCGCCGCGTTCCTTCCCTTCCTTCCGACCTCGTGCCTCGCGAAATTCATCCTGGCTCGTTTTCGCGCTATGCTAAACGCCCGCGGAAGGGTCTGGCTTCGCGACAGACGAAGGGATCGTTCAACGTTGGATCTTTGAGTCTCTCGTCGCATCGTTGAGATCTCGTCGCGTTCGCCTTGTCAAAAAAAGTATTTCAATTGTTAATCGAATTGCTGACATATGCTTCTGACATGCCTCAAAAATAAACAATTGATACCAGAGAATCACGTATTTCTTAATGCCATCGACGCAACGCGTCGTTCTCTGTAAAATACCCGATCGATTTACGGTTCACCCTGCGTATTCTCCAAACGTCACCGGAACGAGGTAACAATGCGCGTCGCGCGTGTGCAAGTCGATACGATTCGCAACAACCGAACAATCTTTCCGATAACAATTATTAATTATCCCAGCGCGTGGTTGCGCGCACGAATCCCGCTTATTTATTTATCGAAGAATTTCATTAGAACCATTTGGGGGCGCAATCAATTACGCCCCGATAGGGTAATATTCTGTAATTAGTGAGCACGCGTAGGGTGGTCAACGAAGTTAGCTAAACAGATAACTTTAATTGGTGGGCGTTACTTCCTCGCGAATTATCTCGTCGATGAATTCGTTAATATTTATGCGTACAGGCGAAAAAAAGAAATGGTACGTTGTCTTTACCACGCTATCGACGGGAACGTCGAAACTAACAGTCCGCTTCGATGCAACAGCGTCGCTAATGCATTCCGTGCGATTAAACAGGCGTATCTGCGTAGAAAAAGATTTAACATTTAAATGTATGCATTGCCTCCGCCACGGCGAAAGGCGCTCGACGGAAAAGTAGTATTTTAGTTGAGAGCACATAGGGCGCCACGCCACTAGTTGCTAAGTGCAAATAGTCAGCGACGGGGGCGGGCTCGGAGGTCCCAGACTTATTTCACGGTAGAACGAAGGCAGGATACTTCGGGACGGTGGGAATTCCAAATTCAGATCTGGGAATTCTTCCCGCGAATCCATTGCCGAGTGACCTCCACCTTCGTCCCTCCCTTAAACCCTCCGTGTTGTCAAGTGCGCGTTTAAACGTCGCCCGCCATCTGTCCGTCCGCGGTTCTAATGAATACAAATCGTGTTTGAAGTCCAGCCTGGCTGCAAATTAAACTGTTCAGTTATTCCATAAATAGTTCGTTCAATTCGTTTCACACCAGGAATGTTTCATTCACCGTGGGCGATGCAGCAAGTGCGGCGCCACGGCCGTTTCAGCGCGAACGGTAAATTTAGTTCCCCGCTGGCCAGTTATTTGGATTCCATCGTCTTCCTATTGACAGAAATAATATTGTTGTTCGTTATAATGCTATTTAGAACTGTTGTTAATTGCGACGAGCATCGCGCTTCCGTCGTCTCCGCGTTCCGATCTTTTGTCCGTGTCGCTTTTTAAATAACTATCTCTGCGCAGTGAATCTTTCATGGTACTAAAATTGTTATCGAGAGGAGGTCATTGGCTTGTCGTATTTGAAGAATATTTAAAATATCAAGCTTAATGCAATTTTACAAGTACGTCTTCTATATGTTGCTAATTAGCAACGTTGTGACTTGAGTATTAAAAGAATGCTGTTGATCGTTTGATGTTGGTTTCAAGCATAAATTGGACCACTAAGCACGCGCGTTAAATAAAATTGGTGATTCACGGTATTTGAAATTGAGAACGGGTGAAAACATCAGGCACGACAGGATACAGTCGAAGGGCTGCACGATCGCTCGATCCACCAGTTATAGGAAAGCCTTGACTGGTCGACAAAGCGTAACTGCACTCTCAAAAGGATGCCTCCGGTGCGCGTATAATACCTGGACACATCCACGCGGCACGTGTATGCACCCACCACACTCGCCCCGCTCGAGCGGATCGATTCCTCCTGCCACTTCTCTCGTTCGTCTATTCTTTTTTCGTCCAATTATATTTTTCACACGCCTCATCTCTATCGGCGCGCCGATAATAATTATCCGCTCGCAGGTCTGGGCAACGTATCGCTGGAACAACCAAAGGCAATATCAATTCCAGCCGTGAATACGCCGTAGGAATGGAATAACGCAATATTCTTCGAACATCCTCCGCGGCTTCCAGAACAGAATATTTAGAACGTTGCAAAATTAATTCTCGTTCGTAATTGTACGCTACGAATTGCGTTCTCATCCCCAACATTCTGTACGACGATAATCCGTCGCAACTAATTTTTGTGTCGCGTACAATTTCACGAAGGGATTTCAATTTTATCTGTTACAGAAAATTCGTGTAGCTGATCGATTTTACTTGTAACGGAGTTGAAGTAAATTGGAGTTGTAGTAACTCGCGAATTTGATGTATTAAGAAATGAAACATTAAATCGCAATGATTCGTAAGAAGCATCGCGCCAAACACTCCCTCGAAATCTTTTAATGAACAAGCTCGCGTCCGTCGGCATGCAATTTTAATTACTCGTGGTCTGAAATAATTGAGAGCGCTCTGTAATCGCATGACATACTCCGACCGTGCGTTCCACTTGTCTCAGGCTTGTAATTGATTCACAGAACAAGCAGATGATACAAGGAACAAAAGAGGAACTAATCGATCACACCGGCCGGACATTTAATCCACCATTTTAGAACAGCACGACAGCTATGCTCGTTTCTCATTGCCGTTTTGCAGAGCGGCTGGCAAAAAGTTTATAGTCCTGCACTAAACTAACGTACATGCGCGCAGTGTCGAGGGTGCAGGTTCGAAACGTGGTTTTACCTCCTGCGATATTTAAAAACAGCCAAAAGTATGATACACGCTATCTCCGCGATCTTTCGATGCAATCTTCATCGATGTATACATATAATCTAGGAATAATACAAATAAATAAAAACACTCGATCAACGCGCGATAACTCGAACGAACAATTCCAGCAATACCAGACGCGATTCCTGTCTAATTAAAATAATTCGATCTTTAATCGACACGGGACAGCCTTCTCAATTATCCCTCCAACTAATCCAAGGGTCGCGTGATTCGACGCAACTTTTCATTCATCAATTTCAGTCGTTCCAATGCGTATCATACGATGCATTTATCAACCCCGAAAAGTTACCGAACAAGTTATCGTCCGATCGAGCGTCGGGACGTGTGACGTGACGCAATTAGTTTTTGACCCTCGATATGCATCGTCTGGATGCCGCGGACGAAGACGAAAGAAAAGAGAAACGAATCGATCTAAATAGCCGACAGCGGGACGTTTAATCTACCATTTTAGCCCGGTACGACAGGTCCGCTCGTTTCTCAATGCCATTTTGCAGACAGTGACAAAAACTTTATAGCGCGGCGCTAAACCATGGCACGTAGATGCAAAGGTGAGGGTGGTAGGTGCGAACGAAGGAGATTACATTCGCGGGTGAAACGCGGCGCACCCCACGGGCTAGAGACATTTTCCCGTTTATTTAGAAAGTTGGATATCAATGGACGGAGCACCGCGTAATTCCACATCGCGGTTGTTTTCTTGTTTCAACCCCCCCATTTCCCATACAAAGATACGAGGAGATATTCATTTGTTAGAGATACTTGCTGGCGCTCGACTGCTTTCCATGACTATTTCAAAAATTAGATATGCATCAGATAATTGTAGGGGAAAGCAAAAAAAATGGAGGAAGGATGCTTCAATAGAATTTTTATATATTTTGGGAAACAAATGATAAATACTTTTGCTAAATAATAGTATAGAAATTATGTGCTGATAAAATATTGTCCATCAGGAAATAAAAAGAAATTGTGAATAATGCACTGTTTAATAATATAAAGTCTAAGAATGAAACATTCGTAAACATTTTAATACGGATATGAAATAAGAACATTTGCATCTGCAAAATTATGTGAGATATATATTAAATAATTATTACTCCTTTGCCTGATCATCAGTTCGAAAGATGCAATTTTATATTTCACTCTTTAACAATAAAGATTTACAATAAAATGTTTGCCCAGACTAAAAGTACAGTGTATTTCCGAAACACTTGAACGCGCGACTCGCCATAATCTCGATCGTATATCCGAAACGATCGATGCCGTTGCCTCGTGCTATAAATTTCAATTCCATTCTCATAAAGCTTTAACTCACTTCACACTCGGCGATCATAAATATTTGTGTACCAAAAGGAAGGCGACTAAATAGATTTCGCCGTGCGGCTAAGACGCGTAGCCAAAGCCAGAAAAGTCGGCCAACGGAAATCCCAAGGAACCGCGTCGATTTAGAAGTTATCGTTGATTCGGCGAAATAAAAGAAACAGTTTCGACGGCCGTCGAAACTTTTCATTCGCCATAAGACCCTATACGTAACAGGCTGCCGCTTTCGCGCGATATAAACGTGGCGCACGATACACCGATACCTTGATATACAGGGTGTTCTGCTACAGGTGGACGTGTAGAACGGTGGTGATTCTGCGGGCAGAACTAGGGTACAAATCAATAGTAACAAACTGCGATTAAAGCTTTCCTTTTTCGTAAAAGATTATTGCGAAAATTCGTTGAATAAAATTCTGTCAGTAGTATGAGTCAACGATAGCGCTGACGCGAAGTTGTTACCGCGCAACCATTGACTTTCATCACTTAATCATCTATTATTATGTAGAAATAATTTCAAAATTTGAAATTGAGGTACTTGTTACATTACAATTTTGAAATAAGCGTTATCAAATGCATTACGAGCCTTCAACTAGAAAGCATGCTCTCTTTCCTCACTAGATATTCAGATATCCTACAAAAGATGTTCTTATTTATTAAAATATCAAAACGTTAAATTATTATGCATCCTCAGAACTTATTTACGTTCCTTCTGATAACTGAAATGATTTCGAGCCGTCAGTTATCGTCGAATGTCTGCATGTACCACTCGTTCATTCAGACATCCCCTCGAGCCACACGCAAGTCATGCATCTATCATCAATCATACAAAAGAAAACTAGCTAATTGTCTCTGACGATCCTAAAAATACGCTCTCCTTAACAAGTGCATGTATAATACGCAGATTTTTCAAACCGTTCGCCTTGAGAACGACACCTTTCGAACGTAATTTTATCATTTCCGATTTTTATCCTACTTTAGTTTCAAGACCCTCATCCCTTGCATTTATGCCCACCTGTAGCCGAACACCCTGTATATATTTTCCTGGCTAGCTGCCGTTAGTCCCGAGGCAGCGATACTCGGACGAACGAACGAACCAACGAGCGGAGGGCGTTAAACGGAACCATTACCCCAACCCGGCCGCCATTATTGCTCATTTATCGGTGAAAGCCCGGTAAAACTATTGGCCATAGGCTCGCCGTGACACGGCGTTCTCTCTCCACTCGTTCTTTTTAACAGTTCCTGGCTATCGCCGTTAAAAGAACATCTTTCTTTCTTCCACTTCCGCAACGTCGCCTCTTTCGCGCCACGCCGATAATTACGTAATTGCGTATTGCCACCTTTCTTCGTAGCCGTTTCATTACATAAACACCTCGTATACAGTGACAAGGAGAAATGGTGATTCTTACGAGGGCTCAGAAACCTGTGTTTCTCTATAGCGTTCAATTCTTTAATCATTATACGAGATATTAACCATTACAACAAAAGTCAACGCGGATTATGTTTCAACAGGTAGTTTACAAACATTATCGAACCTAATGTTTTGATGATTATTCAATTTGATCGATTTGATATACGATTGCGTAATACTGAACGTTCATATTGTGCTATTGATTGTGCAAATAGTTAGAGAATATCATGATGTCAATATTACGGGCAGTTGCGTTACGCACAGCGCATTGTATAATTCATAGTGGTCTGCGCGTTGGGAAGATGTTAAGTAATATCGTAATTATTATCAGTTAACAATAGTGTTTCGAAATAAAATTAATCCAGGCCTGTAGTCGGTAGACGTGGTCAAAGCGGAGACGTTTCAATCGCGTCGGATTAAATCCGCGGGATTCAATTTACCCGGAGAACCCGGATAGATGTACATAATTATTTTGAAAACGGTGGAACGGTGGGAACCTTTAACGGGAAGAAATTGCGGTACAACTTTCCCTATAAAACGGTCGGTGTTTTCCTTCTCTTTTTCCCCGCCGGCCGTAAATGGGTTTTCGAGTTTCGTTTGAGGAGTTTCGAGTGTTCGAGAGGTGACGCGATTTCCTCGTTCGGTGCCTTTCAGAGCCATTCAAACGCAACCTGTAGCACCAAAACCGATTTCACGATCGGAACTTTCGAAAGTTCGCACTTGTAAGCACGGCCAAACGGGATTACAGGAGTTCACCAGTATTTCCGTTTTGCGAATACGACAGAGGCTGTGTAACGCCGGGATTGCGTGTTACGCTCGACACGCCGCGATGAACGGTCGGATACGCGTAAACTTGCCCCTACCATTCTACCCTCTCTTTCATTGGGCACACCCTTGCGTGGACAATGTCTCTGACAATTGAACTTTCGTTAACGAGTGCGCCCAACGCTGTCCGTTAATGCGAAAAAATATCATTCTGCACCCCGAAATACGTTAATCCTCGTGCATTTCGATCAAGATTTGTATTGCGCGACGAATTTGTGATAAAATATGCCCCTGAGTTTTGGTTGATATTTAATCAAGACGAAACGCCATAGTAGAGTAGTTATTTGTAGGTTTTAGGTTTTTAAAAATACGAGAAATCGCCTTGAACAACAATTCTATTTAGATTAGATTTTTAGCTAGGATTTATGGTCGGCCGTTAGATGTTCCCTCCTTTGAGCAATAGAATTTTATAACCGCATAGTTTTGCGGTGAAACATTAATTACTTTTATAACCTCTCGGCAGCGGTGTACGGGGTGTAGTGAATTTTAAATACATTCTCGAATCGTAAAGCACTTTTACCGTTAGCCATAAACATTTACGTAAGATACGTTAAAGTTTAGCGTCTGTACATACGTGTCTATATATTTTGTACCTGACTCGAATTACTGTGTGGACAGGTACACGATATATCACTGAACGTAGCATATAGATACGTCTCGTATGTACAGGCCGTGGTTAATGTACTGTGTGAACATTATGCCTATACATATATCGTTCTAGGTTGCATAGTGCAGCCAGTCTAAAGCAATGCTCATGGATATTTATTTAGTAATAAACGTCGGCTGAACTTTTGCGCGTCACGGTACCAGTTGAAACTGTTCACGTTTAATCGAGCAATTAAATGAAATCGTTAAATTACCTGCGAAATCGGTACAAGTCGATACGTTGCTCAAGCGGTTTTATTTAGAACCACCGAATCGCTTGTCGTTTCGCATCGTGTATAAAGTTTTCTTTAAAAAAAAATTTCAAATAATTTTCAAATAATAATAACAGACGACACATCTTAACTAGTCGCGTGAAATAACGCTTGGTACGTTCGATGCGCGAGAAAAATCGCGCTTCGTACTAATAAAGATCGTTGGCGAAGCGGCTCGTTCGTAATCTGAACGTGTGGAGCTGCTTTTTTACGTTCTCGATGGAGAATCGCGCGCAATTGTAGACGTCGATACCATTAAGCGAGACAAGAAGTGACAATCCCGTCGGCGATCATCCGAGTTCGTCGGACAATGAATCGCGGATCACCGTGATTGGATATCGACACCCTGGGGAACGCGGCACCTGTCAGATGCATAAGTCACACGGTACCTCTGACAACGTTAATAGATGCAACCTCCTTGCAGTCACGTCATTCGAAAATTAATTACAGTTGGCCGCGGGGTCGTAAAGAACAAGGACTGAATAATTAACGTAACCGTTGCATCGCGCCCCGAGCTAATTATAGGCCCCTCCTTTTCTATTCGCCTGATTAGCATATTCGTTAATTATCGGGCCTACGTACCGGTGTGTACATACTTACATAGGGAGCCTGACGCTCGTGAGCTTGCGTGCGCTAATATTTGCCCGGTCGTGCGTGTCGCTGATCGTACGAGTATGTTAGTATATTTGTGCCAGGCTACAATCTCCCTCAAGATGGCGTAAACTACCGCATAGCTAAGTTCTCTCGTTTATACGGGGGATGGCAATATCGTGCGATGTTTCGAGTCATTTTTTTCCAATTTTATTACGACTATTTAATTACGCCCTGCGTCGTGTAATTTGGTTACACGGTCAGCGAGAAATCGTTTCCGGTACCAGTGGAAATCTGTTTTATCAGAACGCAGATCGTTCGAAAGGCTCGTTCAATTCCTCCAAATCAGAGTTTTTTCATATAAAAATGGAACTGGCGAATTATTTGAGCGCGCCACACTCGGATACTTTCTCTGTTCGGTTTTCACCGACGAGCGCACGTTTACTAGGCCAGAAGAGCTAATTTTTAACGATTTCGCTCGTTAAGCCGCTCCTACTCACGAGTCGCATAAAAAATACTCGCGACCGAACTGAACGCGGCCGATGAATATTAATACGAGCGTTAATTCACATATTTCGTCATTAAAATTGTAATGCTCGCTGCCCGGTGTCGTAACAACTGCACGGGCGTATAAAATTGAACGCGCGACCGCTGGCTCGCATTACATGTAGATGCGCGAGATATTAATTTCCGGACGTGTAGACACGATGAATCCATTAAAGAATTTTTCTTTTTTTTTTTTTTTTTTCATTTTACCCACGGTCGATACTTTTCGATTAACTTCACGTGAAATGGAAGCCCCGGGGCCAGCTAATGGTTTCTCCCTCTGCCGCGGCATAAACTCGCGGGGAGGGGAAAAAAAGGGGGAAAAAAAAGAAGGAAAAAAACGTACGCGATGGCTAACTTGCAGTGACTGCTCGAATATGGGCTCTCGTCGGAGTGCCCGGGGAAAAATTAGGGTCCAGCATGGACAGCGTAGCGGACGATTAGTCGGGGTGTAATTGCGCGTAAATAAAACGTAGCTTCTTTCTGGTTAACCGATCTCCTAGCCAATCTTCCGGCTTGTCTTGCTTATCAGCCGCGATAAAAACCCGCTGGGTTAATTTTCTCGGCATCTTTTTTTGCAACACCGTGTCCCGCTTGCGGGTTAAATGGATGGCGTTTTTTTTGCTTATTTCGCTAATTTCTTGCGCATCTTCTTGTAGTGGTAAACATATATCGAAGTAACGTTAAAGAAATTTCATTCGATGCAAACGAATGATCTCGTTTAATGGTACTTAAGGAATACGAGTAAAAGTCTCGCTGTTTTTGAAATAGAAAAATTTCTACCTAAATATAGTCGATTTCATAGAGTCAAATGACTAGTTCTTTAATTCAGAATAGTAAGATTCGTTCATTTCTCCCTTCGTTGTCCTTAATATTCGGTATATTTAACTGTTAGAATCATCATCCCTTACAATTCTGTACGAAAGTAGTCGGACGCGAAACCGAAATTCTGTCTTTGAAACATTTATCCGCGTTCCAGAGTTTCCGGCAGTCCCTCGCTATACGAATATATAAACTCATTATTCCGTCTCTATTTTCCACATGACGCGTCTGCCACGCGTTGTACACTATTACGAGGAGGAGCAGGGTGGCGGGCAAAAAATTGTCATCCATCCGTGTATCTGTCGTTCTATTAATATCCGAAACTGCGTTTATTCTCATTACAAGGGGGTTGGGTGCATTTGTCACGGTCGTGATACTGGCACTAGACTAGCGGCGCGCGACGCGTGTGTAACTTCTGTCATTATTCCGAGATTTACGGACGACTCGTTCGCAAAGTGATCTGTGGCGTATTTGCGTGAAAAACAACGCGTCGAATAAAACCACCGGCACCCGGCGGACAGCTACTCGTTCGCGAATGCTAACAAATTCGATTGTCCGGCTAATGGAAATGCATGCGAGTTTTAACAATATACTGTTTAACGTTAATGCCACGTTAACAACGGCGTGAGGATAATTCACCGGTGACAAACAAAAGCAGGTTCCGCCGGCGGTATCCGCGATCTCCATTCGTCCGGGTAATGATTATCGGAGATATTTAATTACTCAACAGATTCGAGGCGGAGACTAATGTGCAACATGGCCGGCTCGTGTGACGTACACGATATCGCGATGCATTCATCTTGTATTTATGCTGAATGGATCGTCCGGTTGGGACTGGGTCGCGCGACGCCAGAGGAACGGCACACACGTACACAGTGTTTCCGGTTCGAGCGCGTTCAGCCAACGTTGTGTTTCTGCACAGTTGGAGAGGAAGAGTGAAGACATTCTCGTATAGCGGTGATGTTTCTGTAACAGATTCTCACAAAGGAACCGGAGAATCGATAATAATATCAAGTCGATAGAGATATTGAAAATTAATTGGCAACGCGATTCGCGGCGATCGATACGTTTGACACGATTCGAATGATAATGCGGTTTTAATTAGTCCTTTAAATTCGTCCGCGGTTTTTCTATTAGTTTTTACATTTGCATAACACAATTTCGAACGGGAGCCGAGGGAAAGGCGAGTGTGGTTTTAGAGAGCGACGCGGCAATTGCGTAGGACCGGGATGTAATTCCAATTTCACGCAGTAATCAGGCGCGACGAGTAATTGCTTTAATCCTGTCGATAATTTGTTCGTATAATTAGTTCGAGTGTTGCCGTAGCTTTGAGCCTGGATCGATCAACTTTTCACTGCCTCTTCCCATCGGACGTCCTGTGCAATCGACGTCCGTCAGAGACAGTTCTTTATCAACGTCGCGCGACCCGCCCGTCGGTCTGACTAGTTTTGACGTTTACTACTTCGGATCACCGTCACACGACTCATTCTCCAGGACGTCCATCGTGCAAGGGTCAATGCTAAGCATTCTTAGTTTGTTTCTCCATTTCTGAAACAACCAAATTGATTTATATTCAGCTTAACAGCGTCGTCTTAATTATTGTTATTTATAATCTAGTGTACGAGTGATAGAGTAGCTAATTACATTATTTGACACGTCGACGCAAATGACGTCTATAGCCGTCAGATCCTTGGCGATATGTAGGCTAATGACTGCTATAGTCGACGTGCATATTTTAATCAATAAAAAAAGAACAGCGTTAGTACGAGGTGTACTAACATATATACTGATTGAGTAACACATCTAGAAAAAAAGTGATAGCATGCCAGACAGCGTATTAGTTGTTTTTTTGAGCAAGAGACGATTATAGCTGTCGAAAGTTTTTTGAGAAAAACTGTGGCGAAATGTGATAATTTTCACTTCCAAACATACAATTTACACCCGATTTCATCTGGCAGTCATGAACAATCGAAAAAAAAGTGTTTCTGAAGGCGATTGTAAAGTCAAAAATGTGCGTCAACGTGTTAAGTAACTCAGATTATCATTTCTCGTAACTGATGATAGTCTACTTTCATTTTTATATTAGAGAGATATAAAAAAGCAATTGGAGAATCGTTCTTTTTCAATGGAATGTTTAATCCTGATAATTATATGAGAATTCTGATTCAGATATAGGATTCCTTTTAAATTCTCTGCACAGAAACGAAGAAAAGGTATCAATAACGATGTCGAAGTAATATGAGATATCGAAATAGAAAAGGATGCGAAGAAGAATATGGAAGTTCTGCACGTTCGGCTTAAATTGTACAAAGCAACCGTGGAAGCTGATGTATCTATAAATTCTGGCGCCAGTAATACGCGTCACTTTCAGATACGATATAACTACAACCTTCTGATTTCAGAGTTAAATCGTAAGCTCGTACATCATAGTCGCGTTCCGTCCTCCTCCCGCCTATTCTCCGTCTCTTCTTCGGAAGGGTTCCTGTCCGATAATTCTCTCGCTGACAGCGATTAACGAAGTTGCGCTCGAAATCCTTTTCCCTTCGAGAAACACGAATCACGATCCTATCTATGAAACAACGTTATTTACAGCGTGTATACATATATATGTAACTAATATCAACTTGCTATAAATCCCGAGCTTGGAAGAAGTTATACCTGTGACCGCTTGGATACCACCTTCCCTTTGATAATTAAAGATCTTTAATCTGTGGGCGAGTTACGGTTGCGAACTTTTGATGCGTGTTAAGCGTATTTCACAGTTCTGACGATTTTTCATATTTCTATACAATATCGTGTACATATAATTATTTTATTCGACGCGATTTTGAAAATATTTGGTTGTCGATGTTAAGTTTCAGTTAGAAACTTTCTTCGTAGCCAGTGGAGGGGCGATAAAATAAAAGGCAGCCAGCAAGTGACGTAGTTAAGTTGTTGGCGAACGGAAAAGAACAAAAGATTCGCGTTTACGACGTACGATGGTGGGTCATTTGTTTCTACTTATGTTTTGTCCGCAACGAGTATCTCAGAGTGTAACACAATCGTTACGTGGAACGTGTTGATACCGAAACTGCTTCATTAACATTATATCGTTGCGTGGCGGTTATGGCTGTTTTAACGATCGACTTACGCCTAATACATATCAGTTACGTCGACTTTAATGCCGCGGCCAACGACTTATTTCGTCGCAACGAGCTAACGAGTTCGGAAACGATTATTTCGCGAAACCGACAAGTAGGTTAAGTCGAGAACAATTATTTCTCAGGGACGACACCGCCATTAAAAACGGGTCGCGATATTTCGCACGGAAATTATTTTGGCAAACTGCATTTTTTTCGCCCACTTCCGTCTCAACCCTTTTTATTCATCAGTTCGCGCCACTGGCGCGGTCGAAGGTATTTCAATTTGCGTGGAGAAATTATTTCGCGTTATCCAATTTGGAGAATAAAGAATTTCGACCCGTGACATAACGCAAAACCAGCGTTAGTCTGGTGGAACGTAATGCGAACGCGTTGTAACAAAATATATTACGATGTAAATATAAATTTACTTATATTTTAGCGCGATGTTAATCTTATTAGCATTCTAATGAACGCGTTTTATTTCGCAAAATGTTTGCCCACTATGGAACCTTTATTCATAATTATACAATAAACAAATTAAATTAACGATCTTGCATAATTAAAACGTGTCCAGCATTACACTCAATGCTAAAGAAGTTGCATCATAATGAAAGTATAAGCCCCCAAGGGCTTGAAGCTCATTTAATGAAATTCATACGTTATTATCATCGGCGGTACAGATTGTTGCATGTAATTTTAATTCTGGTTAACGACGATCGATACGAATTGTATACACATTTCTGCTTCTCTTTCGTACAGTAGTACGCGTAAATATATTCTTTGTATATTGTATGCTGAATGCAGAAAATGAATAGTTGAGTAGAGTCAAAGGATATTAGTGTTGTCATTAATGTAAAGGTGGTAGAGATATTTTAACCCCTTTATTATCATTTACGCAACTTCTCCTAGAACTCCTCTTACTGAAGTTTCGCTTTATTAATTAATTATCAAGTAAAACACCAGTAAAGTTAGTAATCCCTTGAAAATTTTAGTACATTACACGTGGATGCATTTTACGCAAAGCATGAAATTCTAATTCCGCAAAATGGAAGGCAGCAAAAGCAGCAACGCAGTTATCACTCGGGGCTATCGAGTAAAAGCGGTAACCCTTTGGCAAAAATGGTAATACGGCTGGATATTCAACATTGTAAAACAGTTTAAACATCCAATTAATAAAGACAACTATATACCTTAACCCTCGTAAATCTACATACCATAAAAAGACAATCTAAGTGTGGCACTGAAGTCGTAAGAAAATAGACGTTGAGCGTTATTTAAAATCAGGGGAGGCGGACAAAGTCTCCCTCTCGCAACCGCGATTACACCCTCCACTTTATTTTCCATAAGACATCGCATCACGGAATAAAGAATACACGGCACGCGAGGCGATAACCCGGCTCTTCCATTCACCCCAATTCCCTCGCATCAATCTAAAATATGATAGCCAACGGAAGCACCGTGACGGCCGCGATCAAAGTCGATCCGGCTGAAAACCTCGCCACCTTCAGCATCCAGCTGAGCTCCCGTTACCCTCGCACCCTCGCGCATTCCCGTCCGCGCCAGGAACGTCCGTGCGATCGTTCATGGCCGCGTCTCAACCCCTGCCGCGCACATATTTGTTTCTTCCCCGCGAGTCTTTCACCGCGGACACGGCCCTACGGAATTATTAATCAAATCAAGCAATAAGCGGCGCCGCGTATAAATAACGATAACAGCCGAGGGCTCGTTACCCAGCGAGAACAGTGCTCGCGCACGATCCCGTCGTGGTTCCACTCCCGTTTCCGCTCGCCCAACCCCCGCCGCGCGCGTCCCATTTCTCCGCGTTCTCTCGTGGTCGGTCCCAGCCGACGCGATATCACCGGTTGTAGGCGCTACGGCCGCGGTGATTTGTCGCAGCCGGATATGAGAGCGGCGAATGCCCCTTTCGGACGCAATATTATTTTAAACGATGATATAGGAGGGGCGCGTGGTGCCGCAGAAACCGCGCGCGCGTCTCCCAGCGTTTCTCCACGTACAGGGCGTTACGCGCGAAATGAAAATCGGCGCACGTGTACGTACGTGGGTTGGTCGCGCTCCGTCCGTTCGTACCAACCACGCGTGGGTGCGCACGGCTCGGCGAACCACGCCAAATCGGGCCACGCTCCACGCTCCTGTAGCTTTTGCGGCTCGCGCCACGCTGAATTCCGGCCGCGTTCGCTTCCAACGAGGATCGGGCCGCTTCGAACCGCGGCTGCCATCGCCAGACCGAGACGCGACGATTTTTATGAAACTTCGCGGACGGATAGGGTATCGAGAAACACTGGACACGCGGATTTCTGATGTTCTCGCGCATTCTATGGAGCGACGCATCCTTTTCAATTGTTTTTCTTACGTTTCGACAAAAATTCATTCAATTCCTGCTAGTGTTGTTTTACAAAAGTTTGTTAAGTGCATCTCGGGCGTTGAGATCTTTGGTTAATCTTGGATCCAATTTTGAAACGTCCCATGAGGGTCAGCTGTGCTATGACGCAAGTTAATTGCTTGTAATTAGCGAACATGTGCAGGTTATCAATAGTTGAGCATTGACAAACTGCAGAGTACGAACGTGGGGTTTAGTTCTGGATATTGATCGTGCATCGTGATTTAGTAAAAATTGTGTTATTAATAAAGTTCAGTAATCTGATTTAATTGCGAAATAAGCATAAGCGTATAATTAATTATCTGTCTTAACATGCGACTACGTCACGTATATACGGTGCACAGTAGTTAATACGTATCCGGTGGATGGTTCAATGAAAGGTCGTGAGTGACACGAAACGATACACAGTTAGCTACCGGTGCATATACAAGTTTCTTTTGATCCAGTCAACGTTGCGTCGAATTCTGACCGCGTTCACTGAAACGAGAGTCACAGTGTCCTGTTTTCCCTTCGAATTTGAATTCCATCGACGGAAAGTTCGATTACAAAGCATGCCTCCCGCACCGTTTCCAGCCGACCCCCTTCTACTTACCCTGTGACTTTCCTAGCAACGACAGCACCGATAGGGCAAGTGGAATAAGTCAGTAATGCACGAGCCAACACAATTTCTTCTCCTTTCGCGCGAGCCAAAAACTGCGAATCGTGGTCACGGGGAAGATAAGTGGATGTCAAATTGATTTTCAATCTTTAGTTATATTTAGGAAGAGATCGTAGTATACTGAACGAGAGATCGTGACCTAACAACGAACAATGATTTATTTAACAATGAAATATAACGATGCGAAAACAGACTGTGATACCAACATGGACGTGGGTCATGTAAGGAGGCTGGTAGAGACTGTGCTCTCGCTTTCACTCTTCGCTTCGAGGGTATTATCAGATAATTAATATACTAATTCAATTGCAAGCAACATATTAAAAGTGATTGTATGCTACTTGCTTTCGATATTATCGCATTTCTTGTTAATCATACATACATCTGTCGCCAATGAGAGTTAAATATGAAACACAGTAATCCGGGAAAGCAAAAAAAAAAAAATGAATCTATTCTGATACTCCAAGTGTTGCCATAAATTCGCGTCGACAAAATTAGGGACGAGTTCGAAAACGCTCGCGTTTACTTAGTGCAACGTCTGATGCGGCCTCCGAGGAGGTTCCACTGACATGCTAGCAGCATCTTTTCTGAACTATCGCCGCGTTCGAAATTATCGGGTTGGCAGCAATTCAACAGAAATGTATTAT
The DNA here is from genome assembly GCF_050948175.1 of Xylocopa sonorina. Classification (NCBI taxonomy): domain Eukaryota; kingdom Metazoa; phylum Arthropoda; class Insecta; order Hymenoptera; family Apidae; genus Xylocopa; species Xylocopa sonorina. Next base: position 3,795,998 of record NC_135197.1, on the reverse strand, counting down.
TAAGAGGCTGCGCTTGGCTGGCTACCAGGAGCGCAATTTCCAAAAAGAGAAGTCCGCCGGTGCTTCCGGCGCTGGAGCTTCCTTCAAGGACTCCGCTAGGTTTTAATAGCCTCGTAGGAACAAGCGATGGTAATCGTGGATCGAATTTGAATAAGTGACACACGTTCGATTAGACGCATTCTTTCCTTGTGCAAGATTCATCGGGTCGTTACTTCCCGATTTTTGGTGTGATTTGTAACCAATTCTACCGAACCCACCGAAGCTTCCTGGTTTTAATAAATACTCTTCTGGTAGTATGATTTCTATCCTTAAGCACACTTGTCCTCGAGTAGTTTGTATCGACCATTATAAAAGATTTAAGTACTTAAAGCGGCAGTCGAAGATAGAGATTCCTTCCTCTTCGTAGTTGACTGAACGCAATTAATCTTTTGTTATAATCAGTCCTTTCTATGGATAAAAATTGATGCCTACCCGTAGAGATTATAAATATATAAAAGTTTAATTAATTATTCAGCAATTAAATAAATCCAAGACCTTTGAAAAAGAACAGAAAACTTTTAATTCACCAAAAGTGAGAGATAACCGTATGTTCGCGTTTAAACTAATTTCCAACGAATAAAAATACTTGGCCAGATCGCTTCTCGTAATTAAATTGTAAAGATAGCAGGAGGGCAACGAAAATAGAATAATACACGCTCGCATTACGGTATTCATCAGTGCTTAATAACCGCGGTAAATAAAACATTAAGAACGATGTTGCTGGTGAAAAATAAAGAACGAAGGAAGGAGAGATCCAGGGCAAATTTAACGAATAAAACGTACTCGCGGAAAACGCTTCCCTTCTCTGAAAACGGCCTCTGTTGGCGCATACACACACATACACGTTGAACTTACACGTAGAGGGACACACCGCTGGGAGAGCTATACATTAAATTGCATCCCTGTTCACCAACAAACTGCCCCAAACTGGCTGGCCGCCGACCGGAAGTTTTAACCGGAAGCAGCCAGATGAACGCTGCGCGCGTGACTTACCTCGAATCACGCCAAATTGACTTTCTATCTAGCCACGCCGCGGGTCTGACGTATCTTCTGCAACAAGAATATCGCTAAGCCAGAGGGAAAGACTGGCTGGATGAGAGGGACAGACAACAGTGTACGTTGTATCGCGGCCGTACGTGACGAAACCCGAGGGTGCGCTTTAATAAGGGAACGTGATTTCCGATACGAGCACCCCGAGAAACATATGATGCTCTGTTGTTTGCGGTGTCCCGCGGTGGATCATCTCGGATTATTAATTCCTTAGCTATTAAGCAGCGTGCGCGATCGAAGGCGACGAGCACGCGAATCCATCTGCAACAGCGACTCTTAACAAGCGAACTGTGTGTTACACGGATTTCTGGATAGCTGATGTTTAAGAGGTGATTTTAATACATTTAGATACATCGCACATGTACGGTCTCCTTGTACGTAATATAATTATCGCGAGGAAATCTCTTAATACCTCTTTTTCCCTTTACACGCGGTATGCGCATGTTATTCAATTTACAGCGAGCTCGAATTAACTCTGTTGCTGGTGCAGATTAATACAATGCAAAAGAGTTTCGAGGTAACGCGTGTGCATACTAATTAACTGCTTCGGGGTGTGTGTTACATGGGGGAAGGTTGAATGGAAGATATCCCGAGACTGATTACAATTTCAGTGTTCCGTTAAGCAGACGCGTACGGCTAGAGGCTTCTGTTATTGATAAAACGTTAGTTCATTAATTCTTAGGTAATTTTATGCGATGAAATCGTCTAGGATACAATGTACCGTGTAATGGTTCTTTTGAAAAACGAATAATCGTAGTCGCTTAACCGTTTCATAATGTAGTAAAACGTACTGAAATATTATGTATTTCATTTTTCTTTCGTTGATAATCGAAGGTAATTTTAAAGACGTCACTATTTCCTGGCATTACATTTAACATACACAGTATCAAATTTTTATCACGAAATGGGAGGTGCCGTTAGAAAACAGGAAATTTAATAAACTCGATTCTCTGACTATGCATGCGCATGGCGAGATACACACAATCGTGTAATACTACCAGGCACAGTAGAACTCCGCTGATTGAAACGAAATTTTCGCGAATGCTCGATGAACTGAATCTCCTGCCGGACTGTTATTACCTGATCTACTGTAGAGCGTTGCGAACTGATGTAGTTATGCATGTATAAACTGCATGTCTCCCGACGCAACGGTTCCAGATGAACGAAGTTCTACGCTCTGTCCTATAACTTATAATTAAATTGTCTGCTTTGTACGATATGAATAATGAAGCGGAAGTATTTCGATATTGAAACGGAGGGATATGGAATTCTGTGAAAGAAAAGGAGCAAGATTTTTTAATAACCGTAAAATTAGATATTTCTCGTTCATAGAAGTTGTGTTACACATCGCAGTATGAAACAAAGCACGCTAGTACACAAGGAATTAAGAGTGGAACTCGAAATTAAATTCGAATCCTCGCTACGACTTTCACCACCGTACGTATACATTTTATTAATTACAAATCGCAGCGTTGATAACACGGCATGCACGTGCGCAACATTCGGAATGGTTCTAATCATGGTAAAAGGTCCCACGGGATTATAATCGTCCGCGTTTCTTTAACGCGCGCCGTTAAAGGGGGTGAAAAAGGAGGAGAGGCAGTTCAAAGGGCGTCACTTTGCGTTTTACCCCGCTTTATATTCGCTACTTCGCTACGTGATGTATTTACAACGCTTAGCTTCTTACTCCCACGATTGTGCCCGTGATATCGCGAGCACGATGTACTTAACGAAACAAGAAAAAGCGGTTTACCGTCACCGCCGCTGCGACTTTTTACCGCCCCTCTCTCTGTCTTGTTCCCATTGGACACCGCGTTTCTTCGTCCCCTATTTTTCGAGGCCACGTTTTCAGCGCCCCCGGTGTGGCTTCCGGCATTATGCGGAGTAACGAAATTAAGCCGTGCGTACTCGAATACGAGCGGTTCTGAACTACCCGCAAGGCACTTCCACGCGGAGCATATATGCACGGACAACGTTCTCGAAACAGTAGTTTCGGTTTTTCCCCGGCGCGCGTATAAAATAAATTTCACGTGCTACGTGCGCTGAGGTCCCGGTGAAAGAGTCTCCAATTTTTGGGGATAAAATATACGTCGAGCACGAAGGGGAAAGACAACGCGCGTTTCTATCGTTTCGTACCTTCGTTCGTTTCAAACCGCGCGAACGTAATGTTTGTAGGAGTATAAACCAGCATCCATCATTGAGTACGCGAAACGATTGATACACTTGCGACGTTTTTGTTACCCGATACTGCTGGTACGCGCGTCTATCGCCTCGAAGAAATCGAGTCAGCTGAAATCGTGCTTGCGTATTTAAATAACGTATAAGATTAACGCGACGTTAAATTTCAAATTGTACGATTACGCGGTGAATAATCTCGCAATATTGAAAACGAGGCGCGCGTATAACGGAGAGAAGATTTCGCGATGAAACAAAATTAATACGCCAAAAGTGTAATTAATATGTAAATCAGGCTGGTATTTATACCGCATTGTTTGTTCTAGAACGGGATTAAGAGATATTCATTTGTCCGAACTGATTGATGATTAAGTAGAAACAAGATAGCATCGGCCGTCTGGATTTCGCAGGCATCGAGAAAATAACGAGGGAGACCGAAACATTATCGTCGTAGCGAGGAGAGTTGCTCGGAGAACCGACGTAGGCGGGACGCGAGGGGGGTGAATCGTTAATTTGCCTCGCAAATGAGCCCGGGCAGGGCTAATTATTATCCGTAATGCAAACAGGGGCGCGTTTTTATTCGACGGCCGCTAAACATCGATTGATAGCCGACGTACGCGACGCGTGTTTGTACTTATGAGAACGAGCCGGGCAGTCGGGTGTGCACGCGGACGGGATAGGCAGGTATCCGCATTTTGTACATCACCCGGCGCGTATTGGCGTATGCAAAGCTTCCAATGTTTGACTAGCCGGAAGCTTTTGATTTATACGCGCGTCCAATAAAATACAGGCTTAACTTTAATGCCTCGTATCCGGCTGCACGCGCGCTCACACCGTACGTACGCGCGCGTATTTACGTCCCTCGTGTGCGCATCGTCGTGCACCCCTCGTACACGAGATCGTCCCGGGTACGTACGAACACCCAGCCAGAACAAACGGATATAGAGGTAGGCAATCTACGTAGACAGACTGCTGCCCGTCCGTGGAGCTAGCAACTTCCCGGGCGCGCACAATATAGAACTGCCATCGCCGATACTGTTTACCAAGTTTACGGACCCTGGCTTCGATACGTACGCGTGAAAAATGACCCTCGTAATCGGGATACCGGCTGCTTTCGAAGCGACCCTTCGATCGCTTTCCACGCGATGCGATCCGTCAATAGGACACGTCGGGAAATATAACGATATTGCGTTTAACGGGCGCAGATATTGCCAACCCCCGCGCGTTCTTTCCCTCGCGGGTGTGTGCGTGCGCGAGGCAGTATTGACAAATACGTCCTGTTACGGGAATAAGATAATGGAATTTCAAGTAGCAACGGAACAACGGGAAGGAATTGCTCGATTATCTCTTGTTACCTTACCGTTACGTTATTTGTTTAGCGGTTCGGATAAAATGGAACGTGGAATCTTGGGTTGTCAACTGTGTGGTCTTTGCACTCTCTGGTAAATGTGGTTCGTGGATTACTACCTTTGTCGCGTGTACAACTGGACGCACGCTAGTTATATCGTTTTTAATAATTGTTGACGCCAAATGTCTAACTTTTGTTTTTTGGTACTTGCTATTATGATGGGGTTTATTATTTATGATAGTCTCGTGTCGATGTGTTAATTCGCGTCGTGCAACATTTCTTCAACTCGCGCGCTTGAAACTTTCATCAGTTTCCTTGCAAGGCGGTATCGTGACTGAAGTAAATTATATCATTAAACAAACGGCTCTCCCGTTAATTGTATATCACTTTCACGGAAAGCTACACTTCGTCGTACATTATTTAACGGTGTATATTAAGGCTGTGTAACTACACTATTTAATTACTTGAAGCTGAGAACCCTTGCTAGTTTTAGTACGTACGAATAATTTAATTTCTGACTCTCTGACTTTAATTTCTCTCTCGGAACTTATAACATATTTCAGCAGTACGTGCTTCTAATAGCACAATTAACATACGTGCATCTTGAACGTACATATTCTTAATATTGTGGAGTGTTAACTGTTTTCTGTAATTAATTTTCCTGTCAAACGACAGGATACAATGACGTTTCTTTATTTTAATATTAAGAATTGCGAAAAAAAAGGGATAAATTACTTTTGACTGAATAGTCAAAGATTGGCGTGCATGGAGAAAAGTTAGAGAGTATATAGTGTGATTATTTTAAAGCAAGAGTACGTGCTGCTTCAATAAATAACGTTTTTAGTCCAATATCCCACACTCTTAACGTTAAACATCGTTCACTCGAAGCTCTAGCGAAAGCTCGAGAATTGTTACGAGAAACTTACCGATTTTCATTTCTCACCACATCCGCACCATGCGTTTAACCTCGAGCATTCAGAAGGTCCGCGTATCACAATCGTTTCCATCACGAGGGTGTTTGAAAAGGGGGCTTGCCGAAGGAAAGAATACGCGCGCGTTGATAAAACCGCGGGTTGACTAACTTGAAATATGTTTGCCGCGAAATAAACGTGAAATATTCCCGCGGCCGGGCAATACAAAATACAGAAACAAAGCGGAATTAATTATACGGTTGCAGTTGAACGCCGTTTCCGGTTGTTCCCGAAACCGAAAACAGAAAGAAGGCAACGAGCCGCGGAATGCCCGCGCGTACCCGTGGAAACAGTTGAAAAATTAATTGAAAATTTCCGCGGCGGTTGCGCCGGAATAAACAGGGGAAATGTAACGCGGATGGCGATACGTATGCAACGGCCGCGCTCGTCCAACGGGAGAGAAGAAAAAGGCTGTTTCGATTTTGCGGCTAACGATTCGATGGAAGGTTTTGATTTTCGTCAGGTACGTACGTCCGACGGGGGTGGCCGAATTCGTTCGGGAGAACCGATTGATTTCCGGGCTTAGGCAGGCACGTGAGTTAAATACGTATCGGGCTTTGCCTCTAGCACTCTTAACATTGCCTGGCCCACCTCGATTTTTTTCTTTTTTTTCTTTTTTTCATTCGATCAATTTCGACTAACGATCTTCCGCCCCTTGCCAGGGGAACCAGCGTCTCGCGAGGATCCTTGACAGAGGAGCACCGTGTTCCACCAGCTGCTAATCTTCCGCTCGTTCATTAATTGCCAATCCGTGCTCGATTTTGTTCTCTGCTTTTGTTACACCAACGAGAGGTTCGTTGGTGACCACGTTGGACATCGATTCTGTTCGTTCGAATGGGAAATATTTAATGCGCGAGTTGCGGAATTGAATAATGTGGTACGTAAGTATTTTTCGTGGCTGTTGGAGATTTAATACGCACGATTGTTACGTTTTCTTTGGACGATCTTAGTTAAGATAGGTAGTTCGAGGATGATTGCGGTTGGCACGGTTTAGTACGAGAAAAGTTGCCGCACTACGTCATAAGCGCAAATTGTACCGTATAAAAACGGATGTTCTCGAAGTTTACGCTTCAGAATTTCTCATCAGAATGTATGCTCCCCTTAGTTACGCGGAACTCATTCCTCTTCATACGGAAGATGGTGAAACTTTCGGCGAAGACGCAATGTTTGTTTAGTTAGCTCGTAATTACCCGTGCCGGAACAGTGCAAAATATGCTCCCTTCTGAGAGAACATTTTCTAACGCGAACGCACACAGATTTCCACTCTGTTGTACACGGTTGAAAGGAAGAATTTCGAGCAACGACCTGATCAAACGACGCGACGATATCTTCGCTTTCGTTCGTCGTCACAGTACATAATTACAAATTTATAAATGAAAGTCAAACACAAACGATAAGCGAAATAATATTTTTCGTTCTCGCGAAACAGATGCTGAATGAAATTTAATTTCTGAAAATCTGTCACGACGTACATATTAATGCGCAGAGCATTACTTCTCGCGAAAATCGATAGCAATTTACGACGCGTAAGCAGATGTCACGTTCGCGTACGAAACGTCCGGTGTCCACGGTATTGTCGGTGAAAACAGTAATTAAACGGGAATGGCAGTCGTTCGGAATTATTCTCATCTCGTTTCGCCTTTGTCGGAATACGAACGCGTTGTCGTTCGAAAGTCCGTTCTAATCGCTGCGGAAACTTGTCGAATATCGTCCAAACGAGGGGTCCTCTGGTGGAACTTTTTTCGCGCAGGGGCTGTGTCTTACGTGCAGCTAAAATAATTGATCCTAATGGAGCCGAGTGTAAGCAGGTGCCGCGAGAGCCAATTAAACGACGGAACTTGCTCCAAGTCTTACGGCGAGATTCTGAAATTCTAAAACGAGCAACTTCCCCCGTTTAATGGAATCTATGGACAAGTCAGAGAATACACCGGGGGGTATCTTATTATCTCGCGTCGGCGATCTGTTCCTCTTTAGAACGTTTTCCTTCTTATATAGGTTATTATTTCTATGGTCGATGGTAGGCGGTGCTGGCGATGCCTCTGGCTAAAATCGTCTCATACACGGCATCTCGTTATCTCATACAACGTGTCTCATTATAATTTTCCCAGGAAATTACCCTGCGAAATGTTCGTTACCGGAAAACATGCCACAAACGAATACTCACTGTTAGTCCCTTTCTAGACGGAACATCGAACGATCGGCGAGATTCTGTTCCGTAGACAATTAGATCTTTGAGACCAGCTTCGTTTTTCTATAATTAAATTGCGCTACGTTTCCTCTTATACATTTCAAATACGTGCACCAAAGTTATAAAATTTCTTTATATAATAAAAATCATTTTATGATGACTCTTAAGGAGAACAGCCAGTCGTGACAGTAGTGGAACTTTAGTTTCGCCTCGCGTTAAATCTGTATACGTACATATCGAGGATCGAGCGACTTATGGACGAAAGTATGCGCGTCCCGTGTGACACAGATTTATCTAACGCGAGACGCGTAGCTCCTGTAGGATACGAGGGTCCGCAGTACCCATAAAGTAAACAGGAACAGTTCGAAATAACAGTTCCAAGGTATTTCAGCGGGACGAGCGAGGCAGGGGTGGTAGGTTCAAGTCGGGAATCAAGGCGGAGGACTAACTTACAAGGTCGGCGCTCGTGTATCTCCTTAACGAGAAGAGGAGACTCCGGCGAGGGTAGAGAACTCCGCGCCAAAGTACAACTCGTTGAGAAGCGCAGATTAAAATGAAACATTCTCGAAAACTCTCCTCCGCGTGTTTGCCTCGCCGAATGTTTAATCGTTTCGCGAGTTCGTATTGTCTTGTTAGAGTCAGCGTTTCAGGACGTTGCTTCCCTCGAAGAATTAAAGCCGATTTATTAGCCGGAGTTACTTCGCAGGTTAACGTTACGCTGTGATAAACGGGATTTGTACCAGCCAATTTAGATTTGCATCGCTTCCATTTCGCTCGAGTTGCTCTCGCTTATGATGCGCCCAAGTATTTCCACGACTCTGTTCCGATCGTTCGTCGTTGCGGGTCTGCGCGCGAATTTCTGAAACTCCCGCGATTTGTCATCGCGCGATCGTCGAGTGGTGAGAGTCCGCGGGACCCTCGAAGAAAAGAACAGGACGAACATTCTCTGAGATACCGTGCTCGCAGTCGCAATCGGCTATCGGCTAAATTCTAGTCACGAATCGTCGTTCCGTTCATTTGTAAATATCGTTATTTTTCCGTCGGTTGATGGTATGCAAACAGACGGCGGGCGGGTATCTAATTAGCAGGTTGGAAAATTTAAGGAAATGAAAAGACAACAGAATCTTGAAAGATCCGTGTTCCGTATTCGGAATTAACCTGGCACACTCCGCGCCTCTTTAAATCCAATTAAATGAAACGTCCGCCTAATTGTTTTGCGTCCCACCTCGCATACACATTCCCCCGTGGGAATGTGGAAATTTCGATGCGCCAGAAAGTGCAACAGAATGATTATTTTATACGCACGATGTGTACGTATCTCGTTTCAAATCGAACGACTCATCTAATTGATTCGAACGAAAACAAGTAGAACGATTTCTAAATGACGAGACGAAGAGGAACGGCGGTCATCTGATACGCGAATCTTTCCAACAGCCTGGACGATATTCATTAATGAATATTTAAGCGAGATGAAGGTTGTTGAACTTTCTTATACGCAGTTAATATGCGTAGATTACCGGTGAATGCACGAACGATCGATATGTGTGCCCTGCATACATGTCTTAGCCCCGTGTAAATATACCTGCAATACATATGTGATGTTTATATACTTGTCACATGAAATGTACACGCGTGAGCACTTGGCGAACCTCAGCCGTACACACGCAAACAAGCACACAGATTCCATGCGATATTAACAATGCAACGTGTGCCGCGATCACGCGCAGAATGTATGAACTGCGATTTAACAACTGCCAGAAAGGTTATCCCGTCCTATCGGAGGAATCGCTTTAGTTATTTCCGGTTAAACGGTACCGGTATGTAGACGTCCACCGCGACGTCACGGGCCCCTCGAATACCACGTCGCTGGACTCGCTGTCAGGTGATAGCTGAAATGGGGACGTAAGTGAAAAAGGAACGATTATGAGAGGGTGGAAACGTTCGAGGAATGCAAAGTAGCGCTACTTAAATCTTGAAAACACATTCATGCGTGAACAATGATGGAGTATGTGTTTTATTTCAATGTAAAGTCTAAGGAATCGAACAAATAGCAAAGGGTAAAGTGTAAACCTCTTTCACTTCATATGCATTACAAGCTTTTCTTTTTTTCGAATAGCAATTTTTTCAGTAATTGATTAGATCAAACAAGACTTCAATCATCGATTTATAGAACATCTAGGTACCTAGTACGAGTACCGTGAGAAGTAGAGTTAAATCGGGCCTCTGAATTAAACGTAGGCATAATTTTTCAAATTTTTCGAAAAGCACATCCCTTTACTCCGTTTCTCTTCGTTATCGTATTCTGTACGGACGAAATCTCGACACTCAAGGATTTATAGGGCTGGAAGATTGCAGAGGCTTGGGCGACGCGGGTATTCGTGAATATTCATAAAGAAAGAAGGAGAGTATAATGGGTGGAAAACCGGGAGGCACGGTGGCAAGTTCGCGGCCGTGATCGAATGAAACTTGAAAGTCAACAGATCTGTCACTGATTCATAATGCGCTTGATTAGAAACAATGACCGCGACTGACAGGGCCCACCAGCTCGAAAAGAAATATGACCGGGCTCAATATAGATCTCAGAACGCGGAAAAGGTTGACGGGAAGAATTACACGTCTCTCCTTCGTCTAGACGTTCAATTAAATACCTCGTTTCATCAATCCTCGACAGCAGGGACGTAAATTGAAACGGAGCACCGAGAAACGGAATTTCTCTAAAGGGAAGCTCAATTCTTTCCACGATCGATCGTTGTCTGAAGATGAGTCAAGTGAATTAACGTGTCGTAACGTTACGCGTATGACTTACGAGCTGGGTGATTTTGTAAATTCTTATCTTAAAATTATTGTTCGTTATTGTTAGAGAAGATTGGAGACGAGTGGATAAGATGAGAAATCACAGGAATGATTGACGTTTCAGTTATAACGCCAGGTACGTGCTTCTGCATATTTCACGCTTCTAATTTTCTCGGGGAATACAGTGGCATTATAAATTCCGCTATGAACGCAAAAAGCACGCTTGAAATAACATTAACGACTGTTGCGCGGGGAAAAAAAGAATTGTTTGCGCGAGATAAACAATACGTAGTCAGCGCGGATTACTCGACGTTTTTCAAACGCTGATACCGTACGGCCATCGAACTTTTATCATAATACTTGTCAGATAAAAATTCATTTGTCTTTATCAACGTATTTAAACTTTTAGTACGTTTCGTTAAAGTTTCTCCGTCACAGTTAGTTTCAAAAATAACTTCCCCTATAACAGTAATCGTTTGTAATCTACTAAGAATGTTCTTTTTTTCCTTTCTGCAATTTTAATTATTCCATAATTATAATTCACGTTTAGTCTTCGAACGTTACGATGAAACATTGATTGCCTGATAATAACGACAGTTCCATTCCCTTCTCTCGAACGTATTCGACCGCAACGCTTCTGTTAGCGTAGCAGTGCAGAGTTGTACCATAAATCAGACTTTTGCCTGAGCGTGAGAATAGCCCGACAGCCGAAGACTTGGCGTGATTTACTCTTATTAAAGCGTTACTTGTATACTTATTGGTATATTCCGGTCATTACTTGAAATCGTTCGTCGAGACACGTCTGAAAACTTGGAAGGTTTTTAATTTGCTGGCCGTCACAAGCGGCTTACGGTTGGCGAAGTCATAGACACTGACTACTGAACTTTTACGCCACGCGCAACTCCGCCCTGCTAGCGTTCGGTGCGTTGTAAAATTTTCTGGAACAGTATATAAAGAATAGCTGAAACGACAATACTTTCCGTTAAAACAATTTTAATATAAATTTCAGTACGATTAAAATCGAACAGCTGTAAAATAGCGATTCTGAACGGAGAAGAGCTCGACTGAAACGAGTACCCGCGCGTGCATTGAATTTCGTTTCGTGTAAATAATAGAAATTATCGATTTATTACGGCCTCGGTTAATGCAGCTAATGGAAAATATACGGAAACTCGTAAATTTGAAATTAATATGTGGCCTGAGCCTGTTTCAATAACCTAAAATACGGATTGAAAATTGATGTTCTCGCGATTATGGTGGTCATTCGTTAATAGACGTCAAAATCGCTGTTACAGTTGATAACATATTCTCGTACCGCTGCATAAAGTATATTATGTAAATGGCAGCGGCTCTCGTGTGTACAGATAACAACATTATTAACCAGCGCTGTTATCAACTTCGGTAATAGCGTACGGCCTACAACAATGCTTTGCTGGTAACCACTGCATTGTGCGAAAACATGGATATACACATTAGGTGTGAACAAAGACAGAGCCACGAGTAAATGAAAGTATAACGAATAGGTACAGGGCACCAGAGGGAACGTTACAATTAAATAAACTCATTACAAGTACATTAATTTTTGAATATACCTCAGTTGATACGAAAGAATCCAAAATTCGTTAAAAAATTTAATCAAATCAACCGTTAATCTTTACATTACATAAATTAATATCATTTTCTGTTTCTAAAGTATTATTTCTTTTCATTGTATTCGTTTTTGTTCTCAATATTTACTTCACGCACCTCATCACTACATTTAGCAATCAATCGATACTAAATTTCCACTAATCAGAGTACACGTAGGAAGTATGCGTGTCACGTAACAGGTTTCATTGACAATCCACTGATCTTCCTAACGTGTGTCAAATAAATTTCAAAGCCTATGGCATGAAGTGCTTCCCGTATTGTTGCTTGCTGATTATTTATCTCTCGTTCCATTACATCACTATAAATTATCTTTAAAAGAATCATCTAAAAATCGTTCAAATCAGTCACTACGCTATAAACATTATAAAGTACAACGTACAAAATCACAAATCTTATAGACATTAATTTTTCCCAAACATAAGAATGTTTATTTTCGAGAAAGGAAATTCGCGTGTATCCAACCTAAAATACAAGATCAGCAAAAGCACACGTACATTCGAGGATTGGAATTATTGGCTATGAACGCAAGTAACCACAAAGGAGGCTGTCGAAAGACAAACAAGCTTCTGTAAACTCGCCGGATAGGAACAGAAAACAATACGATATTTTTATAAAGGTCGCGCAGTTATTCCGAGTCGGGGACTAAAAAAATAATCCGATTATTATAAATCGCCCTGTAGATTGTAAAGTTACGGTTCCGTCCGCGCGTGTACCCACAGATGTTCTATATATAAAATGAGCATATCGCTGCCGGGGTTGCGGAGGAAACATCAAACGGATATACCGGCAAACGCCGCGTCAGTCATACGCGGTGAATCCGATATTTTATTTTATTCTAGTAGCCTTCTGATCCGTCATTTTTCTTTAACGTCCCTTCCTTGGCCCCTATCAACCCCTCGAGGCTTAAGTCCTGCCATTCGTTTCGCTTACCTACGTCCAACGGAAACGCGCCAAGCCGTTCCTCCTTTACGTTTTATACTCTGCTCCGTCAAAATCGACAACCGATCGCCGTGTTTTTATTGTCCCTTCGATCTGGCCGCGAATACAAAGGAGATTTCATTTCAAAAAAGGGATATTCTTGCGGTACGGCTGAGAAGTATTTACTGCTGAGAGCTCCTCGGTCTGAGCTACTAATGCGGCAAGGAAACAGAAGGTTGTTGTCCAATTCAATTGAACAGAAAATGTTTTTTTTCAGCTGGATCAATGGAAGCTTATTTAAGGGAATTATATTGTTAACTTTAAATTCGTCTAAATGTAATGGAATAGACTTTCCAAAGTACAAGTAGCGTCCAGATTTGACGTAATATTAGGTCTGATTTTATTATCGATTTTCAGGTTGCATATGCTTGCGACAACCCTGGCGACGTTGATTCCTTTTCTTCGTTATTGAATAAAATTGCGAAACATAATAGCAATTCACTGATACGCGTTCATTAACTATGGATTAAAAGTCTCCATTAACGTTTTTATTGTTACGAGCATGTATTAAGACACAGAGAATGACGCATACTAGCGAAAGAACCAATACGAGGACTAATTAAACGTTTTCACATCGAATCGCTCCTTACTAAGATAAACGAATGTAAAGTGCGCAACGAGATCAAACATCGTATCGCGCTACGCCTTTATTTATCGTTAAAATTACAATTCTTAACGCAGACTTTACCAAAGAGTTCACTTAATTTTAAACTGCGATCAAATGTTCTGGCGTTAAATTAGTTAAACACTCGATACGGATATTGAATTACGGCATTGGTTTTTGCAGATCGGAGGTAATATAGAATTGCAAATAAAATGACTGGCTGGTATCCCTGTGTTTGAATCATTGGAGAACTTTAGCTTGGAAAAACTCATATGTTTTAATGCCATGCTCGAGAAGAATAAAAATAATTTCTCTCTTGTAGAACAATTCTCGCAGTGTCGTTCTCGAGTCGTCGCGATTGCACGGAATTCATTATAATACATATTGAACAAAACAAAATGGTACAGTTGTCAAAGGTACAATTTCTGAGACAATTTTGCGATGTTGGTATCTAGCAATATTGTTCTGAAATTATTTACGGCGCACAAAAAGTTCCGCCAGCAGAATAGATGCAATTTTTATGTAAAATTGTAAACGTAAATTTGATCGTGCAATACCTTCATTGCAGCATCAGAGTAGTCGCTTATGGACGCATGCTCATGGGTGAAATTATTACCAATAAATCATCACGATACCGCGGCCGTACTCTTATTGTTTGTGCACCCGCAAGCTGCAGCGATTGAGAAATGAATTGTTGTTCAATAGTGCAAAACGCAAGGAAAAAACGACACCAGCTGCCACTCGTCGATGATTTATGCCCCGATAAATTATTTCTCCCCCTTGAACATAAACAGTACGCGGCTGTTCGACGTGATAACGTTTGACGTACCGGCGCTGTTGCTTTACGAGGATGTTACTTAAAGAATCGAGAACGTATTACATCGAATGGTATAAATCAGCGTTCAGTAAACATTGCTCACTCTTCCTGTATAAATCACGAATATATAGAAGAAAAAAAGAAAAGTATAGAAATCTACATAAAAAAAAAGAAAAAAATAGAAACCTACATAAACGTCTGTATTATCCAAGCTTATATATCACTGAATGATATCAGGTTCCTTTCGAAGCACTGTTAATATCTTTATATCGCGAGGAGATGTGGCTCGTTATTCTAGAAGATCGGTCCAGTGCAATCTGCATCCATTTCGGGCCATCAAGCGTGCCCTTGCCGGGCGAAGCGGAAGCGGCAGGAAAAAAGCGCGGCGAGGAAGCTCGCGTCGGTATTCGAGAAAGTATTAGAAACGCGAGGGATATCAACCTCTAGCGTGCGAGCGGGCTTTGATCGTCCACGAGTCATTCGGATGCGAATTGCTCGGAACTACGTAATTTCGCGAGAGATCGGAACCTTCCAAGTAGTATATGCCCGGGACTTCGTCTCTGTCCCGCGCGACTGGCCGTCCCGTTAACCGTGCGCCCCTACCACTGCCGCATCCCCTTGGCTCCCATTTAACTCCCCCGTGGCCTGCGTATTTGCGCAACTTTTTAAATTTCCGGTCGCGGATTGCCTCCGCGGCTCCGCGCAATCCGGACCCCTCGTTTTCTTTTTTCCTCTCCCTCTCTCTTTCTCTGTTTTTTCACATGGAACAATAAAGCGGACGCGCGCGCGAGCGCGCGCTGTTTCCACGCGATACGATACGACGCGATACAATACGATACGATGGAACATGACGCGATACGATACGCTATACGAGCCTTCGACACCGCGCGTCTACCCGGATGTCCATTTCTCATCGCGAATTAGCGAAAATTTCTCGCTCGCGTTTCTCTGATCACCGATACGCCGCGATATCACCGCGTCCCGCCTATACTTGACTCATCGACTGTAACGTTTTTTGCTCGTCAAATTGCTGTTTGCGCTTCTACCTTGCGCTGACGTTCCTCGCTTTGTCGATGTAGACTCTGTATTTGCCGAGATTTATTTGAGCCTCTGCGCGGATCTGATTACAAGAGCAGCAAAGCTTTTGCAGTAATTTGAAAAAGGAGTAGATCGAAGAAAGGGAATAGAAAAGTAGACAAAAATGACGATCTGTTTTCTTTTTAACGCCAAATGGAAACAGGAATCGTATAGAATCAGAATATAAATGTTGTCCTCCAATTTCAGCGCGTTGCTGTTAGCACACAGAAATAACAGGATTTTTCTAAAACTGAAAATTCCCCGTTTGAAATGTTCTCTTCACATATACTTTACGAAGCTTTTCAACATCGTAGGCATACTTAAAGTTCGTCAACTTCCTTTTCGAAACGTCTCATCGTAAATCATTTCTTTGCGAAGTCAAAACACAGACACGAGACGCTGGTTCGCATAGCAATATTCCGCAACGTGCTTTCATCTCAGCAATGGATAATTTCGCGCACTCCCGTAGCCAAGCTCATCAACCGGTCAAATAATACAAAAATCTTCAGCTTACGCCGCTAATACCGTGCAACCGGCAAAGGGAATTCTTTCTGCGCGACTACGCGCGTCTTCCATGGGAAGTCAGTCTTATTCCGCATTCAGCCGGTCGCATTTGCGCGGGTCGAGTAACCGGGAAGAGGAAAAACCGGCAAGGAAGAGAATTCTGAAAATAATTTCGTGGCCGCGAAAAACACGGCGAGCCGGGAACGTTAAAGGCAAACCGTGAAGCCAGTGGAAGCCAGGGGATGCTTTCTCTCCGCGGCTTGGCTTCAGCATCGCGCCTCGCGCACGGGGTTTTACAATCGTGTACTATGCTAATCCCGAAACATTACGCCCGGTATAAAACACAAAACTCACTCACTCATTTGCCGTCTTCCTCGGTTCCTCACCGACTGGTCGACCATTATCGCGCCTTCTACCCCTTTCGTGCCCGCAATACGAATGGCGCGAGAATCTTCCACCTCTCGGTCAGGAAAATCTCCAAAAATTCCTTTGCGCGCCTCCTCTTTTCGCGTATGATAAAATAGTTTGTTTCTTCCACTGCTCTCCATGGAACCGCTCTCAACAAACGGAATTAATTATGAATATCGTTAAATGTAAATGACGAACAACTGTCTGTGACATCGACGGTTCCGTTATTGTGAAATGGAGAATTTTATAGGAAACATCGACGAATTATTTATGGCAACTGGAGTAGTTTGCTGCAAAAAATGGCACTTATCCCAGTCCAAGCTTTACTACATAAAATGGCACTTATCCCAGTCGAAGCTTTATCAAACGAAGATGCTTTTTTGCGCTACGCGGGAAAGAGGACTATGCTCGCCTGAAAATTTAAGCAGGCGTAGTATCAGAATGTAGAGTGGGACCTTTATACGCGCCATACGATTCGTATTAACTTAAATACCTTTTAGGTAAAACGGTTCTTTCGATGGTACTCGTACGATGTTATTCGCGACAGCTGAGCGTGACTGACAAAAGCCACTTTGGCTCTACTTAAAATCTGCTCCGATCATTATTCTTCCGAGCAATTTTCATTTCCATCCCCCGCTTCGGGGATCCCTTTGTGCCACAAATTTCGCGAATACTTAAAATCGTTCTCTCGCGTAGCGATCGCGGAGAAAAATGATCGCAGAAAACAGACATTAATTCGAGACACGCCTCGCGTCGTGGCACGCGTGCACCGACTTTACGACTCGTGTTACTTTGAGTTATTACAAGCCCACGCCCCTCCTAACGAAATTCATTAACCGCATTACTGAACGCGATTAATCACCAAAGCAGCCAACGCGCGTAATCGCTCTAATCTTCTACCGGGCGATTAATAAATTGTTCAGTTTTACATGACGCCGGTGCTCGCGTGACTCTTCGTTTCCGGCGATGCGCGTCGGGTTCGAGGCCGGCGAAAAACATCGACGAGGCAGCCGACAAGCGGGTTGGTGTCAGTTATTATAATTTCATTTCGGTAATTGTACGGTTCACGCACGCGCGTCCCAAAATTAATTAAATTAATGCAAGTATGTGGCGAGCGTTACTTTACATTCCGGTCGCGGTACGTGCGCGAGGTTTCCCAGCCCGTGGATAACCGGCTAGATAAGTACGTAAGAGTGAGGCTACGGTGTGCTAATTGGGTTAAGTGCCCTACCGGGCGATGCGGGCAACAAATAAGAACATTATAAAGCCCAAATGGACTGGATGGAACAACTGTCCTCGCGCGCGTCGCGCTGTGCTTTTTGGTTTCGTCCGACACGGTTTACACGCTTTTTGTTCATGCAACCGCGATAAACGCCTGGCCATGGGTGCCAGGAATTCTGTTGCTTCCGTTCTCGCCGTACTTGATACTCCGAAGGTATTTCTGCGGCCACGTCACGTGAGAATATGCTGATGTTTTTGCTACCGCGTTTAATTGAATGGATCTCTTTAATGTTTTGCGAATGGACAGAAACTAGTGTAATTCGTTATCGAAACGATATAAGGTTGTCTCGTACAGCGTGTTAATTGATGCGTAAAAGAAAGTATGCACTTTGCGGTACAGAAGTGTTGCATTCGTTGTGTAATCTTTTTTTTTATATTTTTCTAATACGAGATGATAGATGCTTTTATATATTGTTATCTTGATGTTGCTTTAGAGATTTGTATTCGATAGAGGCGTATAGTTTCGAAAAATAATCCATTCCCATCACGCTAATTGTATTCGTCGTGTAGATTTCGTATAGATTTTTTTTTATATTTTTCAAATACGAGATGATAAATGCTTTTATATATTGTTATCTTGATGTTGCTTTAGAGATTTGTATTCGATAGAGGCGAACAGTTTCGAAGGATAATCCATTCCCATCACCCTAATTGCACTCGTCGTGTAGATTTAAAACTGTACGAAATAAATTTGCAAGCATTACGTCGCCCCCATCTTTATCGATTTAAGCGAAGCTCGAGTCCTTAATGGAAAGCCTGATAAAAATCGCGTTAAGTTAAAGCGGAATTTGCTCCGACTTAATCGGTAGCACAAGAAAGGAAGGGAAGAGTGGATTGAGATAATAGGCAGTAGTTTCAGCATACTCGCTACATCCTATCGCCACATCCTAACAATCAGTTCGTTTTAATGGGAATTTCACCAGTTCTCGTACGTAGCAAAAGTAAATATATTTGCAAAGGAAATGTAACGAACAGTTGATTACGTGCACGAAACGCGCGAATACGATGACAATTTCTTATGGTTGAAAATATATAGCGGCATGAAAAATTTCCACGGGAAAAGTACAGTTTGCCATCGACGATACGCACGTAAATTCTGTAATACGTACATACGTGTACGTTACTTACAGTCGCATAAATTTCCATACAACGATGTTTGTACAGCTTGCGTAGTCGAGAAAAACCGCGATAATTTCAAGTGGCTGGGTTACACCCTTAGGGTGTTAACTGCGATAAATAGTAAAAAGCAGCTTATTACTCTGAACAGGTACAGATTGCCACTGATTATGGGAGCAGGTGTGGTATTACGATGGAACTTATATGCACGTCTGTCATTGTACGATGATTTACGTAAAAATAATTTATGAGCCTCCACGTTCTATAACTTATTTCACTATAATTCTATTGGCTTGGGGGGCGATATTTTTCCCATTATCACGTATCGCGAAATACATTAGGTACAGTTAACATATGCGTATAGAAGTTGCATACGCCTGGCCATAACCTGATCGTTCTACTTCGAATTACGATTCTATTTCCGAAGAGATACGTCTGACTATAACATGACCATGCTACTTTCACTACTTCGTTCCAATTTTGTGTCTTCTATTTTCGTTTGACACAGTTGCGTGTCAAGTACTTTACATACCAATCAAACAATTAATTAAAATGACAATTGACCAATGTCAATAACTGCTAATAATAATTTATTAGCGTAAAATTTTGGTTTTATTCACCATCAAGGGCTGGAAAATAGAAACTTTTCCACGCAACGTTTACACCATTTTCATCGCAACGTCGGATTAGATAACGAATTGATTCGCGGTTATTACTCCCTAGAAATGCATGATTTAAGCGCGACTGTACCTACGAGTACGCTCCGTGCCTTTAAATAATACATGCTCGCCTGCACGTCTCTTTTCCCCCCACCCTTCTTTTTTTTTCATTTAGAAACGTTTATCACGCGGGAGGTAACACCGCGGCGTGTACACGAGGGCTTAGTTAAGAGCGGCATATTCTCGCCCGTATCACGTGCAACGATTAAAACATTCCCGATAAAGCGGCGTTTAAATGGGAAAATTATACTTCTTGTCGGCGCAATTTGCAATATTCCCTGAGTCTGGCCTATATAACGTTGACGCGTTTAATAATAGGACGTCGTTTTACCATTACTTCCTCAACGGAAGAGCCAATCGGTGGCCGTCGAAGGTGCATGCCGCGGTAGAATTCAGAATGTGTATTAATATAATTCCTTAAAAATAGACGAGAGTATTGTGCGCTACGTTGAAGACCAAAATCGTTATCCTAGCTGCACCAAGCTGTGTATGTACTGGAAATGTCTGGCAACACGATGAACTCGTGGTATTAACAGCTTCTGACGACGGGGATGAAAGCATCGGCGTTTTAGATCTTCTAATGGCGAGTCACGAGATCTCAAACAGTTCTGTCGTAGATGAATTACTGACTTTCCTCGAGCTGCTCGTCCAACTTTTTAAAGAGACGAAGAGACTGGTATGCCCCAGATTTATTCGCTGTCAGTTGTTAAGAAATACTTCATCTCTAGAAATTCCAAATGAAACGCCTCGAAAATGTAGCAAGTATTTCGAGTATGTACATTTTTATTTTTATGTAGAATTACGAATGTGTGCCTCTTTTACACTGAACACAATCGAGACTTATTATCCCAAGGTAATTCAAATATAAACAAATATGCAAACACGTACACTTGGAATACCACATTTTACCCATTGAACGCGTATATCCACATCAGCATCAGACTTGACAGTTACATGTTATTACTTAACAACGATAGAACCCATTCGAAACCTCTTAAACCGAACAAACTCCCACATAGTCTCAGCCAAAATGCAAATCACGCACAAAATGCAACTACGACTGCTCTCGTACATTCGATCGTAAAAAGTTAAAACGCGATCGGGGACCCTTTTCCACTGCGTGCGAAATGCACTCGCCTGCTCGTAAAACCCGAACCAAACCGAGGTCGAGTGAATTTGGCAAAATAACGTTTCGCGAAGTTAAGACGTCCTGGTATCAACGGTGGAAATAGGTGGAGAACGATAGGGTAGCTCCTTGACTTAGTCCCACTCTCTCTCTCCCTCTCTCTCCCTCTCTTTCTAAGATATATGAAATCGTACACCTCGACTGGTTACCTTAATGCGACTCGTCTGCGACTGGAATCGTTTCTGAGAGACGAGTGCCAACTGCTATTAGAAGTTTGATTCGAAACGCTGGGCGGATCCTCCGACCTGTCGCATTATACGTGTTATTATACCTCCACTCGAGCTTCTTTAAATGTTCCGAAGTTCTCCGTAGTAATTTTCCAACGATGGCTCGCCGAGAATTCTCCGTCATCCGATAGGTCGGGGGAAAAAGGATCGTTTCGGGGCGGTCGGAGGGTGGGCGGCGCTCGATGCGATGCTGATACGTTTGATAGGAATAATTCAATTCTCGTAGCCCATCTTCCAGGACATTTCTATGCAAAACGAGTCTTGGCAGAGAGATCTTCATCCTCGATTATGAATTAACGTCTGGAACGAACCGTTTCGAAGTACTCCTGTTCGATGCACGGCAAAACAAAGGAATCGAAACACGGGAATAGAGTCTTTGTGCATGAGTGGTGGTGTTCTTGGGTACTTTTCGCGAGCTCCGTACCCGCTTATGGTTCGAGAGATGCTGATTTTCGTGCGCACTGGTTTAGGAAAACATTTCGATTCGTACGTTCGCGAATTGTTATTCGTCAAATTCTTCTGTCGGTAGCAACAATTGAACGTTGCAATAATTACGAGTTCCGAAAACGTGAATGGTTAAAAGTAATGCGAATAAAACTAGGAATGAAAATTTTAAGAGCACTTCGTATCTTCGTATTTTGCGAGCATCATCCATAAAACGTATGGTAATGTTAGGTTGCCGAACTAAATACGCGAACAGCAAAGAATGTTACGTATTCATAGTTATGAATACGAACGTTTAGTCGAACGAGCAGAAAGTAAATTTTCCGAACGATAAAATAAACATTCCAAGCAGAGTGAGTTAACAATGCTCGCTTCAATATCAACTTTAAATTATTTATTATTATTATTATACTAGTAGACTGCAACGCAAACATCGGGATAGTCCGTGGAATAGTTTCTACATTGTTCCAACGGAAGAAAATATATTCACAACTTTCTACTTTTAATGAATCCTGCGATGAATCGATATAAAATTTTACTTCAGTCCCGATTACCCTTAATACTCGTACATATAAACAAATTTCAAATGAACAGAGGTCCACTTACATCTAAATTAAAAAGGGAAAAAGGAAGAACTTATAAAATCACAGCTGGCCTGGACGCGCAGGTGAGATGACCGCTCCAGTCCTACCCGTTCCTTTCCAGGCTTAATTGAATTAGCGTGAACGCACTCGACGTAAAGCGAATTAGCCGACGCTAATCGAATACACTTTTATAATTGATTTAAATAATTCGCTCGTCTAAATTAATTGGATCGGGGAACTCGGTTATCCTCAGCGGGTAACGAAGTCCCGATCCGTTTCTTTCGCGACTGACTCCCGAACTACTTGAAACTTTCGTGTCCACGGGTCATACGGGAGAACGGACCTCGCCCCGCGTTACTTTTATAGCATATTTAACGAGCGGAAGAAACGGCGGCGGGCTCGCGCGCCATCCTTAACCCCCGAGTGGAAAGTTTCCTTCGATGACCGCGGGCACGTGCGCGGAATTTGATTAGCCGTTGATTTTAGAAACTAGAAAACCCGTGCCACGACGGTTTATTAGCGTCGTTTGGCCCGCGACACTGTCCCGGCTGCTCTTTCATTAGAAATTAATGACCGGACCCGCCGCCGGCCTGCGCGTCCTCCCCGCGCGGCCCCGCGCGGCGACGAAATTTAGAAGGCCACGGCAAAAGTTCCCCGCGTCGTTGAATAAAATATACGCCGGGACGTAGCCGGTGCCCCGCGCACGAATTGCCGGTGAATCAAAATTAAGCTGCCCGCGGCCTCGCCCCGCTCTGCTCCTGGGAAGGGATCAACTGCGACAGCGAGGAGGAATTAAGGGCGACAGGGGGAAATAACTGGCCGGAGATTAGGCCAAAGGGACGAATAGAATTCCGGAATTGTCGATTAGGTCTGGGAGTAGCCGTTCTTCTTCGCAAGGTGGATCGAGGTCGTGTCATGGCCGAATTTCTTTTCCGTGTTGGGAGATCCGCCATTGTCTTCGCTCGTTCCGAATCTTCTGCCTCTTGGGACGCGAATTAAGTACCGATGAGATGCTTCTTCATGAATCGATCGATGCTCTGGTTTCCTACGAAGATGATGTAAAATTACGATTAACATTATTCGTGACGATTGAATTAATTAATTTTGTTAGAACGAGAAATAGATTTGGGACGAAGATGTTCGTTCCTCGATATCGTTTGAGTAACATTCACGGATGTCTAGTTGGACATTGTTAATATTTTGCGAAGCACAGTAATAAAAACGACCGGATGGAGTGAAATATTCAGGGACGAAAACCTCTGCGAGCGTTTTAACAATTGCTTTTATCCATTTTCTGGCAATTTCCTGCGATTTCGCCTCGTGCGCCTTTCCTCGGATTTCTTTTCAAAATGGCGAGTAAATTGCGGACGAAGCTCAGAGCGCATAAAAGAAGAAACAGCGGAAAAACGAGGAGGCCGTGCGGTCTGCTGGTAAAACAAGAAGCGCGAGGAATTTGGCATGCCCGGGGGTGGGTGGTGGCGAGGGTGGCAGAAGAATGTCCAAAGCGCAGGCAAGATTACACAGGGCATTCGCTCGGCTGCTTGTTTACTCGCCAGTACCTTACATTATTGACAAGCTTGATTATCTTAAGCATACTTTGCGGTGTCGGAAGCTAAAATCTCACCCCCAGGAGGAAACGGCCGGGCTTGCCTCGAGCCAGTAGGACTGCTAATATATTTATTAAGAACCTCCGGTAGAACCTACTAGCTACCAACTCGCAACGAATCCTCAATTCCCTCCCACCCTTTCCCCCGCCCTCTGCTTCGTCTATTCTTTTCCCTTCGCGCACTTAAACCGATATCAACCCCCGCCGTTCCCTCGGGTGAAACATCGTCCACCGTAGCGTTATAGATATTACGAGCGCTCGAATTGTTATTGCCATTGAACACCGGCGGGTCGAATATCCGATACGAACTGCAGCTTTAGGAGGTTAGCACATTTCTAGCTGGCCACGTAAAAATACATCCTTGTCACACCGCGTTCTCGTCCCGTGCTTCCTTTTTGATACAATCGCGATCATCTCGCGAATGTTTCCAATGTCCTCTGTCGCGTATTGTAAACTGTTCGTTACTTTATGAACGATGTTTCCGATACGGTACAGTAACATTTGAAGGAATACATATTACAATTTTAAAAATAAAATTAAAACCTCATTGGCTTCTTATAATGGCCAGTTTGTTCTAACGAGCCTCAATGTTGCCAGAAGAAAATGATAAACTTTGTAAATTCTCTAGAAAAACTATTCAAAAGAAATTGTGGGTCAATGCACGACACGATTCACGCAATGTACCTCTTGACGGCTGTCAGCTGTACATCATCGTCGTTGCCCGCGTCCAAGCGGGGAAGACCGATTGGTCGAGGCAGTTACTCGATGCGTCGCGGGCACGTGAAGTGGTGCACACGACACCGGCGCTAAGGGGTGGTGGGTCGGCTCGCCTGCCTGCTGGTTCTCGTGCAGGCGAAATCTTCGACGACGGGGAAAAACCTGGCTGGTATTGTGACCCAAATTGCGCGAGGGCCTTCGTGCCTTGCCAGGCTACGTTGCGGAGGAATCCACGGCCGCGAGGGTGAAGGAGGGTGGAACGTCGGTGGCGAAGAACGAGCGTGGACAGGGGGTGGAGGGTCGCGTAACGGGGACAGGTGAGGAGCGAGACTTAGACAGAGAGGGAGAACGAGCTTTCGCGAAAGCTTTGGCTAGCTCCGCCCCTCGCCAATGGCAAGGCGCAAGGGTTCGCTTGTCTTCCGACGCGCTGGCCAATATCAAACTAGCCCGGACGCGCAGCCTCCAAGGTGGACCAATCGGGGGGGTG
The DNA here is from genome assembly GCF_050948175.1 of Xylocopa sonorina. Classification (NCBI taxonomy): domain Eukaryota; kingdom Metazoa; phylum Arthropoda; class Insecta; order Hymenoptera; family Apidae; genus Xylocopa; species Xylocopa sonorina. The sequence continues at coordinate 3,771,029 of NC_135197.1, read as the reverse complement.
CCGCGGAAAAACGCGCTTTCGCGCTGCCACGCTGCCAGCCAAAACTTCCGGGCGATGCGCCGCGGGAACAGCCGTGCGAGCCTCGGCTCTCGACGCGCGTTAAAAGGCCTTTGTTCCTGTTGCACGTGCACGCTGCTTCTTGTTTCCCTTTTCCGATCGATCCGGCCATCCGCGGCCGGCCTGTCGCGCCCCTTTCCTCGCGCTCCACACCCCCTCGCCCCTACGCGTTTTTATTTTCATCCACCGTCTCTCCATTCTGGGCCAGCTTCCGCTTGCTTTTTCCTCGTCTCTTTGATAACCGACGATGAACTCGTCGGCACGAGTGAATGGAAATAATACAGCGTGGCGAGCGAGCGCGCGCGACGATCGCCTTTGCTCGTTTCACGCACCGATTTCTCTACGCGCACCCTTTTCTTCAGACTGCTATTTTAAAGGCGACGATCGCCACTGCGATTGGTATCGTATTGTAGTTACTATCTGCTTTCTCGTTTAAAGAAAATGTTGGTTGATATCTCTTTGTTATATGTTATTTTCTTTCTCTAAAGTTCCAAGTTAGACTTAATATTGTACAGAGCGCAATAATATTAATGAAAATGAATCTCCTGTTTGAGTTTAACATTTATGCTTTAGGAGAAATGGAATTCTACTCGCGATTTTATCAAAAATAAATTTATACCTTCTTTCTGAACGGTATAGTCTACGTTGGGTCTCCTTATAGTTTATTTTAAAACTATCTCCACGACAAATACGACCTGCGCGGTACCCAATGTTTGACTTCCGACCAATATTCAATTTCGTACGTTAGCCACGTTCAATTCTTTTCAGAACGAGTTTCTGATCAACGAACGTTATTCAGTCGACGGCGCCCTTAAGAGGATAGAGAGTCTCCCGGATGTCGAAGTAACGATTGAAAGATGTATTGCTATCGATCGGGCCGGACGGCGAGGGTAGGGAATTAATTTTTTGAACTGTCACGCAAGAGCGAACCGGCAAATTACTTTTCATCGATGGACAAAACGAACGCTCTTGATACACGTTACAAAATTCGCTTCACAGATGGAATACTTTCAGGAAATAACCGACCGTCGCCCCGTGGCTCCTTTTTGCCTCGACGAGTTTTCCGTAACTCTGATTACAGAGCGAGGCATCCAATTTCATGGGGCGTTATTTATGTTTGTTTCTTTTATGAGTGATTTCATTTGCGGAAGACGCGTTACAGAAGAGTAAGCAAACGCACCCGCGGACCCATACCGTGGGCCCCGTCGCGCGAATTAACATTTCAACCCGCCCGCCCGGAACAAATATTTTAGCACCGCGAACATTTTAAATTCTCCATAACATCGAAACGTTCCTTGAGAACCACCATTTAAATGTGGAGAGTATGGACCCCTTGCGTATTAAAATCTTTATTCTGGTAGCTACACGTTAACGTTCGATCGAGAATGTTCAGTTTCTTTAGCAGTTTAAGCAGTTTTCCGTGGCTCGAAGGGTTAATGACCAAATATTTATGGACAACGGTGGGAATATTTTTATCTTTACGACTGAGCCAGTTCAGAAATTGAATTATGCGAAAGGAATTTTTGTTCAACATTACCCGTTATTATTCCTCTTCGTACGGGCATCACACTTTGATTATCGACGTAATTAATAGCACGTACGTTTTACCGTATTCAAGTTCACTCGCTACAAAGCAATTTCTGCATTAATTTGTAAAATTTCAATCGTGCGAACCAGAGACGAATCATACGTACAGATTCAATTACACTTTTGCGCTGCTTGTGTCCACGTTGGAGAAAGGAAACATTTTTTAAGCAACGAAGCATGATTAAATAAAAGTATTCCATATTTTAACGGTACAATAAAGTACACCGCGACTCTCGTCCCGATAAAGCACACAATCTCACGGCTTTGTGGCGGATGTTCCTTTTGCGAATAAAGCGGCTAATATTCTTGCGTTTCACGAACGCAAACGACGTAAAGCGCAAGGGATTAAGAACAAGCAATTCCTGGTTAAACGTTTCTGTCCTGTAGTCGTTTCATAGGAGACAAAAGCGCAAAGGATTGAAAAGAAATTCGATTGTTCACGTTCCGCATACACTCGATAGATTACAACCAATAGACTGCGCGATGTGTTTTATTTTAATTTTCAGTCGGCGTGATTATCGTTTCGATCCATTCGCGCGCGAAATCACGACCACTGTGCCGTTCGAACAACAACGGGGAACGTTATCACCGCGTACATAAAATATTTCTTCTTCGCCACGTACCCTTTGGCATCTGTCGTCTCTGGCTGGCTCGCGTTTACCGAAGGCAAAGGAACGCGGAACCACTAGAAAAACTTATAGACACAGAGCAGGAGTAGCTTCGGGGTTAGAGGGCGCGTGTTCGAGACAGCAGACGACGGTAGGGACAAACGAAAGTACTGGCAAGGAGTCCGAGCGGCGGACAATGTTCCCTCTAGTGGAAGATGTATGTGCGCGGTCAGACGTCTCGAAGTAACGTCGACGATTACCGCCTCTTTTCCCTCTTTTGTCCCGTGGATCCCTTTTCGTTTCAATTTCACGATTCCCTCGCAAGTCGTGGCGCTCCTCGCTTCTATACAGATCGCTTCTGGTTGACGTTCGATCGGTATGGCGATCTTCAAAGGCGTACGATCCTCGAAAGGAGTCGTTAAAAGTTTCCCATGAATACATGGATGTTTCTTTCGATAATGATAAATATAAAAGATATTCAATTTAAACAACAATCGTTATAATAATAATTTTTGAAGCTGTGATGTAGGATATTCACTTCTGGTACCATTCACTGTTCTTGAAGCAACGTGTCGAAGATCACAGGTGCGATCTGCACTTAAGAGGACGCGCACGGAAGCGAAGAACGCGAGAGGAACGAAGAAAAGCAGAACAAGATACGCAACTCATATGCAGCTATCTTTATTGCTAGTATAAGCCGTATAAATTGATAGTCCACACTGTTTCACCGGATTCGCCGAGTCGGCGCTATTTAATGCAGCACCCCTTCTCGCATACTGTCGCAATAATGTTCGAGGCATCGTAAAAACGATATCTTTCATAAACTCCAACGAAGGTACCGCCGATTGACGACTTTTATACAAGCAATGCGCACGGCTGACATAATGCTGGCAGGAATTTGAAAAATTCCAACGGTCCCCGCGCTCGATTTTCCATGAAACACCGATACTAAACGGCTGGCCGAGATTTTTATTTTCATCGCGTTTCGGTAAAGTGTTCCGATCGGGATGTAAATTTACGAGGGTCTTAAATTCAATTTTCTTTTTTTTTTTTTTTGCCCACGCGCAACGATCGCAACACACACGCGGGCACGGCCGCGTCCGATCGTTTTATCTACTTCACCGTGAACTATGCATATGCATAGCCGTTGCACTCGACTTCGAACATTTTTCAATGCTGCTTCTCTAACCCACCGATAATATTTCAAACGCGCGGCAAGAGATTAGATAGCGGATGGTTTTCCTTGGTAATTAGTTTGTTTCGAATCGGGTCGGCGAGGAGCGAGCGTCGTGGCAGTCTGAGTCAAATAATTTCGCAGCTCGGTGTAAACAGAAGCAAGTTTAACGAGGACTGATAAAATTCTTGCCTCCAGACGGTTTAATTTTGGCTAACGAGAAGGTTATACGCGCATGAGGAAATGAGTAATGAAAATGTATATGCTTTGTACGCGTATATTCATACTATCTGTCCCTTATATTATAAGTTTATAGATTTTAATAAAAAGAGCGGGGCTAAAAAATTCTTACCCGGCAAAGTAATCTTCGTTGCTTATACAAATTCTGTGTCTCGTATTAAATACAAAATTTATATCCCCCGTGCCTGGTTCGTTGTTATTAAAATTTAATACGCGTCTTTACTGCCGCGATACATTCTTAACACCGTGTTTGGAAGAATTCGGACACGAATGTCAAGAAATGCGTGTCGTTAACAACTTCGACTAGACAAGCTTCGACTGGATAAAAGCTCGAGCAAATGGTCTCACGTGAATCACGTTGCGACGAGTACTTTCAACGTTTTCAACTTCCAACGAGGGTGTAACAAATATTAAAAATTGCCAGGTGGAAAACGACTGGATTCGCCTGGATACGAACGGAAGAAGCAAGACAAGTCACATATTCCAAGACCGCTCTCATAAGTCTGACAAATATTATCCGGCGTAGGGTTCCTCCGTCTGGTGCCTTTGTCTGGGTAGCAGCGTGCATAGAAAGCGTTATCCTGGTTTTCGGTGTAAAAGAAACGGCTCGGTATCATGATGCAGAGTGCATGGCGGAAAAGTATCCCCGGCGAGGAACGAGCGTGGAAGTCTTCATGTTTCGTTGAAATCTCTTATTAAAACAGGACAACGGGATAAGGAGGACGAGGCACGCGAAAGTACGAGGCCGCAGGAATAAGGTGAATAGGAGGAAGCGCCGGGGACGTGGTCTAGGTGATGCGGAAGTACGACGTGTTTTTATCATTTAATTTCGCAGACAAAGACCAGGGTGCGGGGCTCTCGTTCGCGGAGGTCAAAACCTAAAAGGAAGCTGCCGTTCCTTCCCGGGACATTATCTTCTTCATTTGCCTCCTCTAGTTAAGAAACATCCCGTGGGATTAGAGATAGACTTCTTTTGTTTCGAGCACAAAGAGCTTGCTCCGGCTCGGATTATCGGGTAGTTCTTTCCACGTTCTTTGTGCTGCTAGCTACGAAGGATTTAGTTGAATTTCCTAAATAAATAGCCATGCAAATGCCCCCTGATAATTAATGGGGACGGGGCTTCTTGCTTCGATTATTAGGATTCGCAATTTGCGCGACGGGGAAATTTCAGCTCGTTAAATCTTGTAATATATCGTTTCAATTATTAACTAGTTATTTAGCGTTTTAATTAAATGCTTCCATACCTGCGAATAGATTGAACAATTATTCCACTTAATGAAAACTACATTAAATACTTCATTAAATTATTCTGTTCACAAAATTGCGAAGATTGCAAAGTATTACATCGCATACGGTAATAATGGTCCCAAAAATTTTTCGCGATAGACCGAAATCAAATTTACATTCTCAGGAAAAGATTGCACCCACGTTGAAACCGCTTCGTATAATAAAATCTCCTGTATCACTCCGGTGTGCGAACGCGGCTTCTCCCCTGGCGAGTTTACATGTAAAGGAACTCCAGCTATATATTTCCCGCGACACGGGGGGTAACCGTAACGTTCGAAATTTTGTTGAAACGCGAAACACGTCCAAACGTGGCCAATTTCTACGTTTGAACCATTAGAACGAATGTTCTTGCACTTTCCAACGTGTTTTATTATCCTCCACGCGCGACCGCCCTTCGCGAGGGTAGCCGCGATCGTCCTATCGAATTATCCATCCGTGAGAAAACGCGACGGACAGTCTTTCGAAACTGCGAAAGGACACGAGCTTTAATCCGTAACTCCGTAAGAGTCTTTTTTCGAAACGGCGCTTCACGGCTGCTGTCATTCGCACACGCGTACTCGGCGGGGCAGGTTATACTGAAAGTTTTATGAAAAATGGTGGAGGGCCAGAGGGATTCAGAGGGAATAGCGGAAGAAGAAAGAACGCGGGGGTTACGAGAAGGAAAGGGGTAGGTAGGAGAACGCGAGAGGGCGGCTAGAAAAGGGACAGCAGGCGGCGGGGGTGTCGGGCGTGGAGGGATGGATCGGCAGAGCCTCCTCTGGTTTCTCGCGGATTGCTAGAGAGCGAGATTGACGTGAATATCCGCTCTCTGCTCAATAAAACACGCGAAACAAAAAGCCATCGTAAAACATCGGTTTAAACTTTCATGCGAGTCTGCCCAGATGCTTCCCTTGCTTTTCTTCCCTGCCGCCGCATCTCCTATCCTCTCAGCAACGCTCCCAGCACCCACCCGTAGACTTTGCCATGGAAATTTTTCCGCCGGGAAGAATGGTCGGGCCTAGAACAGCCGCAGAGGCTACACTTTGTGCCCGTGGAACGTTCTACGGAAGCATTAAACGGGAATGTACGAGACCGTGGCACGTGTTGGACGAAGTAAAGTTATTATAGGAAATCGTATCTTCGCAGAACGAAACGCGGGTTATTGACTGACTTCTGATGCATCGTGGTGTTCGACCGGATCGTGCGGAAGGTACTTCTGATGTTTTTACGAGCCCTTGGTATCTCGCTTGTCTGCGATATACGGAACTTGCATTCTGTCGGAATAATTTTAAGTTGTTCTACTGAATTCGCTGAAAAGATCAAGAGCTTCTACACCTGATCAAAAATTCCGATCAAGTGTATCGTATCATTCTAGTTGTTATCTAACTGACGTCATTTAATATTTTTTAATGTAGTCTAGTTAGTTTTCAATTGTTAAGTTAACAAAAATTTGAATAGATTCTAAATATGAATTAAAATCATCGAAAGTTAAATGAACAAACTCGCGGATACGTAGAGTTGGTATCAAAGTCTCGATGTGTTGGCCCGATTAATTTTCGAATCAATTCCTTGACAACATCATATACCTGTCTCATATGGAAAGAAAGTAATGTGGTTAGATCGAATGAATCGTATAAAAGCTATTTTCGACGCGTTGCGCGTTGATGGCTCTCCGCTTGTCACTGAGAATCGCAATCTGGTTAAAGAAATTTGAAATCGTTCTACCAGATTTGCGGGGAATCGTTTGATCAAGTTTATCGCATTATAGATCGCGTTTCAATATATATCCTTCTTTGCAGAGAAATTAATAGGTTATTTTATGGATCAATACCATTCGTTTCGCTCGTCTTTATCGCGAAACAGCGAATTGCTTTTCGTCGAATCGTCGTGATTAAAAATTCTTGTACTCTTCGAAATATGTCTCGATTCTGAAATCATGAAATCGCTGACGCAAGCGCAGTCTATAACAGAGTAATCTGGGAGAAGCGCGAGGGGCAGAGGAGAAAGATTTTCATGGACTTCGCGGGGAAAAACGCGTCGACACTTTGCGCTTGCCTTCGAACTGAAAGAATGTAATTACCCGAAGGATCAAAGTCAGAGAAACAACGTCCGTGACCCGTACGCGTCGGCCTCCCGCTCTTCTCAGCGACTGCCGTTCGTTCCTTTCGTCGTCGCCTTTCGACGCGGAATTTAAATATCGACGGAAGTATTCACCGTTTGACTTCGGTAGCTCCAGTATTCGCCACCTTTCCTACTCGGTGCTGCCAGTCAAAGAAAGACAACTCGACGCCAAAGCACCCTTTCCTCTCGTCGCCGTTGAGCGACGATGGGGGCGAGCAGAAAGGGAAAACAGACGGTCCACAGAAACAAAGGAAGTTATCTACCGTCAGAGTCCTCGACGTTTCCTGTTGGCTTCCTGCTTTAAACGACTGTCAACTCTTTCGGGAGCAGTTGTACAATTTTTCCGCCAACCCAATTGCCTCGCGATTGTTGTGCGCTTCTGTGTACGAAAAACTGCCACCACCGGTGTCAATTTACCCGGAAGCTTGACGATTTTTAAATAATCGCCAAATTTTCACGATGTTCTTACACCAGTGAGATGTAAACGCATACGATGCAACTACTGCTTTCTAAGCAAATCAACAGTCACCTCAAACAAGTTTCGAATCTTCAAAAATAATACTCCCACTGTACTGGCACTAACTGAGGACGAGATATAAACGCGCATTAACCAGTCTACTTATGACAGCTTTCAGCAGAGACGTTTCAAGAGCCATTCGAGGCGCGCCCGAATGCGCGCCGCGTCTGAAACTTCTGTTTTTTAAATCAAGACGGGAACGGGGTAGTTTCGCGTCGCGCATAATGCGCCTCGCAATTAAACCGTGACCCGCGTTTTATTATGCGAAATAATCAGGGTAACAAGTTTAACGCGCCCTGGGGATCCGCGGAGTAGTCACGCGGATAACGTCGACGAAAGCTTAATGTCTCTTAACGGCGTCGCAATACGGTTATTAACCATCCGGCTTTATAACCGTACGTTCGAGTGCATTTATATTCGTTCGTCCGTATTGTGCTCGCGCAATTATGCCTCGTATTGGTGGCGTATAATTCCGCATGGGAACGCGGTGGCCTCCGATAAAATTCATATCGATCACAGGATGCCTCCGTCGAGAGTTGAAGCTTGCCTCGCGCTCGAAGCTTCGTGAACGATACGTGCGAAGGGATTAAGAATCCGTTAAGTTCAATTGGACGCGACATCGAAAGAACTAGGAACGGCACTTTGCTCGACAAACTACTTTGTCCGTTTCCTGGACATTACCTTCCCTTAAATTGTTGTTATTTCCTGGCACCCCTCGTTGGTTCTATTTCACTCTTACTCTTGCGGTAAATCAGCTCTCAAACTTTTCCATTAATTTTGTTTCGTGGAACGCTAGAAGTGTCTGTTGTATCAATCGAATGTAGGATTGATGCATTAATTTTAGATGATTAGATAATTTGGTAAATTGATAAATTTCTGCGCAAGTGCACGCTGTTTTTGTAGAAGAGAAAATAAATTCATTTATAAATGAAAATATGGAGTAAGGTACCAAGGAAGTATGTCAAGTTTTACTTTTGTAATGATACTTTGGCTCTGACGATTTCCTTTTCCCTCTGATATTCCTTATCCATTTGTAGCTGACCAACGCGATGAAACATTGATGCAGGTTGTGCGATAAAATATGTAACAAAGAGCAGCCCGTTGGTTGAATCTTGTAAACGCCACAAACGCAACAGCGTGCCTCGCGTTCAATCGGATTCTGCTTTCAGGATTTCCCTCAACTATTTATAGCTATTCAACCCTTCAGTTATTTATACCCATTTGCCATTCTTCACCGCCTGGTATTTAACGGGACAACGATCGATTTCAATCTCGTCCCGATGATACGTCGCAACGAGACCCGAATAGGTCTCGATGCGGCAAGTCACACGCGATACGATCCTTCTCTTGATTAGTTCGCCGCGGTGATAACAATCGTTCTTAAATACAAGCGGTATTGCCTCGTTACGTACAGGTCATCCCCACCGTTGCCTTTCCCCGTCGCGATTGTAAAAGACGAAGCACGCGATAGCTGCGACTATAAATTTCGATCGATATATCGACATCTCGTGGCTCGAAACGACGCGAATGCTGCGAGTGAACGTTCTCGTGAACGTTGAAAAAAAGTGATGAAATGGTTGGTCGAAGATGTTGAACAAATAATTATGAAGCGCGCTGCTTAGCATAGAACTATGTACATGTAAGAAGCCTGCTAGTGAACTCATCAGCAAGGCTACCAAAATGGCGGAGTCGCGCCAGACTCGCGAGACATTAGGGATAGATCGAAAAGTCTACTATATGGAAACCATGTTATCTATATTAAGGTTGCTGTCTCTTTAGCGACGAATATTGAAGGAACGCCGCAATTATAAAAAATTAATCGTATTTATACACTCGTGCACGTACTCGTGCACCACATTTGATGTAGTTAGCTAGGAGTAAACTCGTTCACAAGGGCGCAACAAGGTGTAGACGCACTTGTCGGTCGACAAGAGAAAGAAGAGGCAGGGGCCACGCGTTTAGAATGCTTCGAGAGATGAGGAGCCACTTGAAGGGGGACGCATTCCGTAGGGCTGGTGCTTACGAGAAGAGGCTCGTAGCTAAAGCGCGCCCGAGCTTTCTCACTTAACCTTAGCGCACGGATACGTGGCTCCCGCGAGGAATGCGTGCAGCATCGCTCGTCGCCCGTCTCCGCTGTGGCCGAACTGCGTTTCACGCGGCTCACCGACGGCGATGCTGCCGCTGAAAAATTCTCAGTCGAAGAAAGAACGACCCCACTTCAGATCCTCCGTACACGCGTCCGCGTACACAACCGGCCGCATTCTCTTAGCCCGTTCCCCGTTTTTCAGCCACCCTCGCCAGCCTTTTGTCACCCGGTCTCGTTTTACTCCCTTTTGAGCTACACGAGCTAACTGTTGCGCGTCTCTTTTGTAATTAAATCTGCTGGAAACAACGTCGCGTTTTCAACCGGCCGGCTCGCCATTCACCTGCGTTCGACGATCTTCCTTCTCGCCACTCTTCGCTCTTGGCTTTTCCACTCGGAGAGCCGAATCGAGCAATCGATCGCGAGGAAGTCGTTAAAAAATCTGATGGACTGTTTTCAAACAGACAGCTGACAATTGTATTCTGTTTGTAGTTGTGCGCACCCCTTAAGAGAATGGAGCTGTCGCAGAGATTGAAAATGATCGAAATTATCGTTATTTAGTTTGAGAATTCGTAGCTTCGATTTTCTTTACAGTGCTTCGCAGCGAGCAAATGAAGATTTAGAGGGTTGGTCCACTTCTCTGCTCGTGCTTTTGTTCTAAATTCACGAGCACCACGATCGTTTTTGTTTTTGCGCGCGTCCTTTTTGGCGGCCTCCGCGTATTTCCAAATTTTGGACATAGTGTATCGACGCGGTCTGATCGGGAGAACGATTGAGGAACAATTTACATAAACCAGTTTCTTTACTTGTGATTTACTTTTTAGGTCAACCCCATTTCGGCCGCATCATTTTACGGTGGAACATTGTACCGAATAGAATATTCAAATTCCACAATTGGTTCATCCAGTCGACCCTCTCGCCCTCTCTCCCCTTTTTTTTTTGCTTTGAATTTCGTTTTTCGTTACAAATTTTCTTTTTCATCTTCGTTTTTCATAAGAGAAAAATTCTCGTTCCTGGCACGAGACCTACGCCATTCTATTTAGCCACTTACTTTGTAACAATATGGAATTTTAAATAGCCGCAGAGTTAAATTTTCCCGTAACACGTAGAATACCACGGGCTTAAACGTAGAGCGAAGAAAAAGAAGAAAAAAGTACTTGCTGCCATTCTGTAGTAAATTAAAAAATTTATTCTATTCATTAATTTTAACCCTCGAAATGATACCAATGCGATCACTTGTAAGTAGATACAGCCAGGCAGTTTGCCTGATTGGCCAGCGGACACAAAAAGTCCAGACAGTGTCCGACTGAACGGCGGCTGTAGCTTAACCCACTTGCAAGTAGTCAAGTCAACGTATAGCGCGACAACTGTCTCCGACGCATATTCCAAACGTTTTTCTACTTATGCACACCGTACAAATTAAAAGATACAATTAATCTCGTTCTTTCTTACCAAGATTCTAATACCTTGCAAGCTCCTCTTAGAAATAAAGTCACTATATGCCTCACGGTTGGCTGCATCGTTGTCATTTTCCAACAGCAATCATACTGGATCCTATTATATATTCGAATGCAAGGTTGTATATAGATAGATGTTCAACGTGCGTACGATAGTCCGGCGGAAACGATTTATGAGGATCGATGCTATATTATTAAAGCGATGGTTGATACGAGGCACATGGGATGCATATTTGGCGGCGACCCGGCTTGTGTATCCGTAAGAAGTGGCTTTCGACCCTTCGAGCGGATTCTGTAACCCATTGGAGAAACAAGGAGGCGATAATTCACGATTCCCTTTGTTCGAACAATACGATCGACTCTACGAAACTGGAAATAAAACAAATACTGTAAATTATTATTTAATTAGCACTTCGTCAAATTGAAATGTATGCTGTTCACTGTACTTTCGACAAACTCTAGGACTTTGTATGAAATGCAAGTAACGTTCGTCAATTCTTGCATTTTATTTCGAACCGTGCATCTCCATTAATACACAGCTACAGTGTACTATACCCACGAAATCTGAGCCAAAAATGGCCCCTGGCGAATTCCCCTCGCAGAATATATTCGCTTCGTCAACGGGCACTCCGCCCCCGCTAATTTTGCGCGTCCTCTGCCGGTGACCGAAAATCGGGGACAGTAAAAATGCAAAACGCGAATCTGCACACGCAAATAGCGTGACCGCGAGCGTAAATTCCTGCAGCGTTGCGCCTCCGCAGGCTCGAGGATCGTTGAAGTGAATCTCGCCGCCACTCTTCGGACAGCTCGATCGACCGGACCAAAACGACCGTTCGACGGCTCCTGATTTTCTTTGTCCGAGCACGGTTGATAAAGCACGTCGTCCGCGGACGAAGGAACAAACCGAGGCCACTTCGCCGCTCGTCGCCGCGCTGGGTTACGACGGCTCGACCGGATGGCGAGCGCGGTTCTGCACGCCGCCGGTGATACATAATAAGATACGAGCAGGGGGCATGCGGCACGATCGTATATCATCGGCCACCGCGGTGCGGCCAAGTATTCCGCCGGTACTGGGTGCACCACGTGGGTGCCGCCACCAAGCTTGGCAGTCGAGTAATTCTGATGAAATTCTCGTACGATAATGTTACAGAACGATCGTACAATACATTTTTCAATGATTACATAAAAAGTTTGTATGATTTTTTTTATATGATGTAGGAATGTTCGAGGGTTTGGTCGTCAAGATGAGGAGAGGGCAGTTTAAAGAAGACTGTTTCTGCTTAAAGTTTATTTCATGCTAACACTCCTCTGATAGTCATACACTTTTTACTTTTTTTTATGTAATTCTAGCGTTTTGTATATACAGTTTTTGGGTTGATGACGAGTTGATAGACGTTTCCTTCTTCTGCCAATTAGGCGTTTTCTAAAAACACTCGCTTTCTACTCTCTCTCTCTTTCTAAGCAGGGTGTTATCACCTTGTGACAGGTGACAAGGTTTATGGTGACTATTTTACTTGGACTCAGTTCTTTCGCTTTATGGAAGCTCGCGTCTGCATCGTAAACCTAGTAATGGTTAAAATCGATGCGGCTATCGAACATGTGGGCCTTAACACCCTCAAGTCCTTTCTTTACACCTACAGTGACAACGTTAATATGTAACAATGTTTGCTTTAAAATTCGCTACGTCGATATACCAATAATAACGTAATGGTAATTTTTTTCTCACTCGGGTAGCGAAAAGAAAAACTGCAGTAAAAAGCAATTCCGTTAATTGCGAAAGATTCCCCGTCGATTTGAAAGCAGTAACGGTGCAGAATTCCCCGTCAGCAAAGTAATTCGAGCGGGAAGACACAGAAACGGTCGTTCCCAAAGGAAATTCCCTTTGTTTAGACGCGGTGGCCAATGTGTTAAAGGTTTTGAGAACTCGTAGACTGCTAACGCTTTCTTTTCCTTCCACTTTTCTCGTTCTCGTTCGCCGGGAATCGCTTAAACTGCTGCCTCGTGTGCGCTCGCACACGGGCATACTCGTACACGTACGCGCACACGTGTACCGGTTGCCTGGGATTTCGAACCAGTTTTCCCAACTTTTTGAACAAGAATGGAAAGTTGCACGGTGTACGCAAGCGACGGGTAAATGGTTTGGTCAATGAATAAATAGTGGAACCCGGGAAAAGTTGACGCAAGGAAACATTTTCCCTTTTTCCCCCCTCCCTCTCCTTTTTTCTCCGCGCGCAGTGCAAACTGTCGGGAATTGTATCGAGGTTAGACACTGAATCGATCGTAATTGCATGAAACGGTATAAAATTGGTTTTAAGAGCGGGGCGTAGAAAGTTTTAAACGATACGCCGATCGTAAAAGAGTGACGGAAACTGTTTAATAGATTCCTCGAGGTAACAGTGGTCATGCATTGTGTCTATCTTTCAACTAATCACCAACGTGAAATGGAAGGGTAGTTTCTAAAATTGGACAGAGTTCGTCGAATGTTGCAAACTTTTCTTTGTTCTTTCTTTTTTTTTCTTTAATCAAGGTCGCATTCGATACGCTATGTAATTGCTGGTCGATTAAATAATTTCATATCGCGTTTCGTGATACATTTACGAACGAAATTCAATATATCGGGTAAAAGTTGTACATATATTCGAGGAACGACGTACGCGGTTTCTTTAGAGCTCAAGCTCAATACTCCGCAAAAATTTATATGACGCATTAAACTATGGAACGCTTTATTGATGCAGTAAAATGTATTATGAGGAAGGATCGTTCGTGCTTAGTTAGCAGAAATTTTTTTATGCCGTAGTCAATAACTCACTGACTTAGAATAATATAGGTCAGCAGCTTGAAACAGAAAGGCCTCTATCATTTGCAACTGGTCTATCTTAAGAATCAAGGAGAAAAATTGCGAAATTTATGTACCCGTGCCTTGTACACAGCTGGAATTGGCGAATGAAAGAAATCACCCAGCCATTCTCACGCGATATACAAATACTTGAAACTCGGTCTTTATTAGCATAACAAATACAATTAGAAGTGGCAGGTGAAATGGTACAGTCTGATTCTCCCGGTCTAACTTTTACTTAAAATACATGTACCACCGTTGCCTATGTAAATTTTAATGGCAACAACAATTTGCATTTAGCGTAATATCAATTTTAATACTAGTCCGCAACAATTTTTTCCTCTAAGGAAAATTTATTCATCTGTTTCGCGCTAATGTAGCGTTGTTTTAACCATTTGTGAGTTGTTTAAAAAGATTAATAATTCATTTAGAAAGAAAATATAGATATAATTTAAATTTCTAATATATCCTGGAACAAATTCTAATGCAACGTGCTATGAAAATTAATGGCACACTGCTTCATCCCTAAGATAGAGAAATACGAATATAATTCTCTAATAATTATGAACACAACACCACCAATAGCACGTCAAAATTAATATTTCGCAAATTTCCAGTAAAAGAAAGTGCACTATAAATTTTGTTATTGATAACTTTTACAAAACGTACTAACACGTCAACGGCTACTCGAAAATCAAAATTAAATGACGAATTATTACGTCAATGGGTCCTCGATAATGACAATTGAATTGCTACGTCAACGACTACAAAATTTTCAACTTAAAAGACACACTAACACGTCATCAGCCAGCAACGTGTTAAATATTTTCTATTTCTCTATCCGTTCTCGTCTGCGATACGGAGTAGTAAAAACTTCCGTTTTCACAATTTCTTTTCAGCAAGAAAAACCGAACAGCCCCGATTCCTCGTACAGATTGAACGTAACCGTAGTCAGGCGGTAATCTATGAGAAAATCGGTGGGAAGTATCGTCACGAGGGCGCAGCGCAGATAGCCAAGGAAAGTGGGTGGTTGCACGGCATCGCGAGGAAAGTAACCCCGGTGTCTCGTAAATTCCTTAGGATAGCATTTACGTGACTTATTACCGCGGCAGGCGAGAAACGTCGGTGCTGCGGCGACTAATGGCGCCATGTGGTTGGGAAATAAGAAGACACAAGTAAGAAAACGTGGAACCGAGCGAGGGTGCGCGCCGGGGGGACGCGCGCTGTCGACCAGGCCCGTAATGCCGGACGACAACGAACGAAGCGGCCTCCCTTCGTCATGTGAAAGTCCGAGACGACCGTGCGCCATTAAATGTACTTATATAAGATAGCAGCCGATGGCCAGGCTGGCCGCGTATCAATCACGGTAATAGGACAATAAATATCTGACCGACAGCCGGCCAGTTAAGGTCAAAAGTGCACCGGTTTGCAATTTCTGCCCGACTTCCTGCCGCGGTCCCCGTCTGCCCACTAACTCAACCCTTCTCGCCACCGCAATATGCGATCGGTTACCTATCGACTGCCTAAGTCCCGCATTAAACTGCCACGCCGGGGACCACGCCGTTTCTACGATCGAGGGCGCGATGCACTTTACGGGGTGTTCGCTGCCCGTCCGCACTCGGTTGGCCAACGAGAACTCGGGTACGTGGGATCTCTTGTGAGATTATTTTCATGCTCTCTCGTAACAGGCTATATGGTTTAGGGGGGGAGCTTTCGTTTTATATCGTGTGAATATCGTGAGATTCGAGTAATTCAGGCTGCTTGTTCGCGAGTGTTGCCATTTCGAGAGGGTGACGCGATGAATTAAGTAAGTGTCGCGGTTTAACGATAACGAAATAATTTATTTCGACGACTAGGTGTAAAGAAGAAAAGAACTAGATAATGTATGATAGCGAATGTGTGTACTGCAGGTGTGTTAGGCGAAAACTATCGGAAAACTAACTTTCGCTTTTTAATTTCACCCCCTGAACATGAAAGATTGTCTTCTGTTTCTTTGCCTCGAGGGTTAAGTTCGCATTTTCACCCTGCGCCACAGGGTACGACACGACCAACGATAGTCGCCACACCATTGTCCACGTCGAAAGGCAATTTTCCGAACGCGAGCGGATCGGTACACGCGGCATAAATAGAACGAGGTGGTCCCGCATTAACTTGGAAAAACTATGGCGTATAAACTTGCCGGTGTGTAAACTATAAAAAAAAAGGGGGTCTGGGCCGGTGGACGACCTCGCAGCCACAGGACTAACTATTAAAAGTTGCAAATTGCTGCAGACACACTGCGGGGGCCCCGACGTTACCGTGGCGGCCGTCCTGGGCACTCCTCCGCGTTCTATCCCCTAACTTACTTTACCAGGCCAGACTTACTCCCTCCCTTACGCAGTCACTCGCTTACTTACTTATTCCTAGCCCTGATATTCCTTATCCCTGCCTCTCTTTCCGCGCTGCAGTTTCCTTCGCGCAACATTACTTGTCCCGTGTACCTTGCCTCCCGCATCTGGTGCAGCCAGTCCACGCGGCAACTCCCGGAAAGAGGTGATGCAGGTAAAGCAGGTAGACCAAAGTTTCGGATAACGGAACAACTCTACGCGCCCGTGCCGCCGTATTATTTCCCCGCATTTATTAAGCGGCGGAACTTTTGAAACGGGCCGCCAGGCGAACGGAAACCAGCCGGCTTGGCCGCGGCGCGATTATGACCCAGCGGCGCTACCCGTATCCGGCCGTTCATCCGATTATCGACTCGTAATAATTTCCAACGGACGGCGAAATGAAATATTCATTCGACGGTATCGACGAGAACCGATATAGAAATATTGCAGTTACCGCTCGGCAGCGTTTATCTTTGCGTCGATAACACTGGTCAACAAATTTCGCGCGGTAATTTGTAGCGTTTCTGATTTTACTTTTTGCATCCGGTCGCGTTCATCGAGGCTGAACGTAGCGGAGCTGCGAGCTATTTTCTTCTAATTTTGGTAGAACCGTAGCTTGTACTATTGCTTTTCTGTTATTGTCGATCTTTATGTTACACTTCGATGAGAATATCGAAATAGTGGCGAATAGAAGAATAAATTTTTGCGTTGCGAAGGGATTTATGCGTCTGTCACCGTTTTTCCAGCTATCTTAACGAAGGAACGCGAAGTATGTAATTAAGATACGGTTTAGGAATTTTCGACATCAAGTTCTCTGCGATGTACTTCCACGTAGAATGCAGTGAGAAGTTGTTCGTTATTTTTCTCTTGTTACAAGAATATGAATTTACAGCGAGCATAAAATACCATTCTCCCTGGCAATGTTTCGTAGAACAGAATGTCATGCTTTTGAATTAATTAAAATCAAAAGTCGCATATTAAAGAAAAAAGAAATGGAAATGGTGAAAAGTGAGGCATTTACGGTATCGTTTTTCCCACCGCAAGAACACTGCGATACTTTTGCGTGAATTCAACACATCCATTTTCTTGGGGCACAATTTACATTTTCTTGTTCTGGTTACGAATGCTTATTGCAACAAACGGCATGCAAAATATTTACAGAACTTTTGCATTAGGGTTAGAGGCAGGAGCTCCGTAATAAAAGGAACTTTTGCGCTTTTTCTTTTATATTCGGTTTGAATCATGCTCGCACGATAATGGTGACACGTCGCTACACTTGTTATAATAAAAATTAATGCGCGTAATGCGTTACTTTTCGTTTCAACCTGTTAGAACACGTGCAACAATCGTTTAAATATTTTGCAAGTTACCCAGAAATATTCCCAACAGTTCACGCAACTATAATATGCATAATTAATTCGTAGTTGAAACTTCAATCGATATTTGCATGTTCCACGCATTCATGCAACAGAAATTGAGAAGAAATAATATCTAATAATGATTATAAATCAATTTTACGAACATTATAAATTTTATGTTGCAACAATATTCAGTTACTACACGAAGATCTACCTTTCGAGCATTGTTCAAACATTAAAATTGTACGCGAAAATGTCAACATGGTCCAATTTTTTCTCGAATAATTAGCACACTTTTCAAATTGATAAAAGTGACTAATTTTGCCTGAATAATCTCAAACTAATGAGAAGTATCAATTAAACGAACCAGCTGTCTTCAAATTCAAGAACTTCCCATTCTCGAACCTTGACTTGAAATTTCTGCTTTCAAGCGACTCACAACAACTACAATCAAGTATAATGAAACAACTATAATCAAGTTCCATTGCAAACGTCAGCCATGTGATATACCCCGATATACGACGCCACGCATCAATCATCGTTCCAACAGTTATTTCTACAGTTTTTTTTAATTGCGAGCCAACATCGCGTTTTAATAGCTAGTGAAGCGAATGAAACGCGCATGATTGCTCGTACGTGTTGCCACAGTAAACAGGATCAACTGCGTTTGTTCCGTTGGTTATTCGCGGTTCTTCATTTCCGTTCGCGAATCTAAATGTACAAACTGTTCCGCAAGTCGCGCGGCATTGCCGATCGAACAAAGTATCTCATCGGCGTAAACGCTTTATCGGACGGAGTATTTTGCCCGCGTACGCGCGTTTCGCTCGCAATTCGGTTCAATTATTGTTTAATTAACACCAGCTCGTGGTTTTATATGGATGTAGCGGCAAAAATTACATCGGCAGATTGGTGATTCCAAAGCGTCATTGGGGTGCTCGTGAAGGTACGTGTGCTTTCCAGAACGAATTGGGTCATCGAGATTAACGATATCGAAGAAATTTGTACTTATTTCCATCGCGCTAAACAACTGCCTCGGGGCCAGTATTATTAATTGTCGAGAAAATACGCGTTGACCTGTAAAGAAAATTCGAAAAAAGCTTCATTACACTTCATGCTTCAAATTACTCTTATATCATTAAGTCAAATCGCATTCAGTCTGCACGTTTATACTCGCGGATGAGAAGAGCAGAGGGCTTTCAGAAGAGAAAATCGTCGCTACGAACAATAACATCTATTACCATATTAATCGAACTTTGATAATAGCCGTCCGTTTAAAAAGGAGGAAAGAATTCATAGCAATTGATAAGAATATCGACGAAGAACCAACCGAATAATAAACTGCCCGTTTAACCAGTACAGAATACCCAGTGCAATAGAAAGATAACAAGTTAAAGCTAAATATATTGCACCTCGATTAAGGCGAACGCGTTAAAGCTTTTACGATGTACACGATTCGTCCAATAATAAATTAGGTTCCAACCCTCGATGGAACACGCGATCGCTGATTAAACGTACGAAAAAGAGTAGCTGCGCGATCGCGCGGACAGGTAAGAAAATGAGAAGTAACGATTCAATATCAGCCTGGTCGCACCGGTTGCGTGTACCGAATTAACGCTACTGATACGGTCAACGACGTATCCGTCCGGTACGGATGACACCATTCTTCCATTAAGTCGGTCTACAATGGCAGCGTATAGCAAGGTTTTACGATATCACTGGTTCGACCGGTAGTCTTACTCCGCCTCGCGTATACATCGCCTTTAATATTCCTCTGGATTAATTACCGGTAGGAATGCCAGTCATAAATTCTAGCCAGTCTATCGCAGGCATGCACTTCGCTTAACGTTAAGGCTTCGAGATCTCGTCTTTCGAGTTGATAGAGAATAATTACCCATGCTTGTTAATAATTTACGCCTGTAACCGGTATTCCCGCGAGTACGTGTAAACGCGTGTAACGTAGGGTCGCGCGCGCGTGCTTGCAAGTGGCTGGAGACTCGCTTTGGTGAACAAGTTAATCGAGCACTTGAGCAGTTTATGTTAAGTGTAATGTAAGCGTGTAATATTTAGGAATTTACTGAAACCAGCTAAGAAGATTGTTGTTCATTGGCGACAGGATTCGAGCTGTCGTTTGTTTGGTGTAAATTGAGGGTAACGAATGACCGATAGACGACTTGAATGTCTAATTTAAGAGAGAACAGTAATATGCTTCATCCCTTTATTGGTTTCGCGCTCTTGCTGTTTATTTTTCGTACATATTTTTGGCGTTTTTAATATTTGCGATGCGTGGTCTGTCCGTGCTAAACAGTGTAGACGTTATTACGCTCAAATGAACCTAGGTTTCTTGAATGTTTCAGGAGATGAAAGTTAACTGGGCCACGTCTCCGGGAAACCAACCAAAACAGGATACCAGCAGTGAGTAATACACAATTTATATTTTTATTCTGCATACAGTTCGTCCTAAGAAGAAAATGTCGCTGGATTGTGATGCTACGTGATTAAATAATATTTTTTAAAATATCGAGAAAGATTAGCGGCGCGTTGCAAAAAAAGCATAACGAAAAGAGAGCATTTAAATTGAAACGTGCTAATATTGCTCATTATTTAAGCTTCGTAATTGTTTGCATCGCGATATTACAGAACAACGGATAACGTTAATAAATTATTACGCGTTACGAAATTATTATTCCAAGAGCTTTCAGAAGGTACTGAATACTTAATTAGCTTTCATATACCGCACGAAAACGCGTAAATTTTACTGGTTCAAAATTGTTTGTGCCGGCTAGCAGAACGTTGGATAAAATTTGACGTTGATGAATCGATCAATAGATAAACCGATTAAATTAAATAAAAAGATTCGATCGATACGCATTAATTAAATGTTTGGATACAACTATCTTCTACTAGAAAGTATATTGCATGGCAAGTACGCAACTGTGTAAGTGTGCTGGTATGTAACTTTAAGATACAATGCCACTTTCGAAGACGAGGCACCTTCTTATTTATTGATTAAACAGCTGAACCGGGGAGCCAACCTGAGGCACAATTGTAACGGAGATAATTTCGTTTTAAGAATTCCATTACGCGAAATAAATATTTGCCCGGCTATAAAATATTTTATCAACCAATTGGCCTATAGCCAGTATAAAGAGGCTCGATTTATCGTGCCTTGTGTGCGTCATGATATTGAATTCATCGAGACACGTTTTGTCGAATGTACGATTCACGTATTCCGATTTTAGTATTATCGTTTCAGCATCAATAATTTATACCACGATTGTACGATGTCCCATCTCATCACTTAACACGATAATACATGTTAAACAATTGTTAGAAATAGGCGTGCATCGAAATCGTTTATCCGCAGTATCAATTATTCTTCAGAACAAAATTTTTGCGACAGAATGCAAAGTAATCACTGTATATGCAAAGCACAGTGGTATTGTCGTACAATATTTCCCAATGACGTCCCTCCATTCGTTTCTACGCTTCATTTTATAACAACAAATATTCGTAGTCGTATAAGAATGCTATTATTTGTTATGAAAACGTTGAAACGAACGTAACGACAGAAAAGTGTCGCGAAAACTCGTCCGATACTTTCAGTAAGAACCGTAAATCAGTCGACAATGTAACCATTTCGGAAGACATGCTTCTTGATTTCTCCTGAACAGTGATTTAAGGCTTCCGTTATCAGCCGGAGTACGGCAGGGCAGGTATTCATGAACAGGGGAAATTACTGGCGCAGAACTTGAAGTAACAGTTACGTGTATTCGTACTATAATTTCTGCGCATAAGGGCTGTCCGGTACAGTGGCGGTTAGGCATTAAACGTACGTCACTTGGTAAGCTCTTTCGCTCTCTGTTTCCCTATCTTCGTAGAACCGCAGACCAGTAAACCGGTCGTAAGTACTTCCTTTCCAGGGATTTTCGTTGTTCGTGCTTAAGGAAAAAAAAAGAGGAAGAAGAAGAGAAATTAAATATGATTCCACGTTATCCGAACGCGCGATATCTTTTGGTAAGAATCGCTTCCGGAAATCGCCATCTGGAGCAACGTTCTACCGTCCCGCGCGTTTCATTAGGCGATAAAAAATTCGAGGATTCGAAAACTGCGACCGCAACTACACCAGCGTTGTACGTACTTGATCCCATCGCTATGTCAGAAGCTTCCGGGTTACCATTGCGCCACCGCGTTCTCCACCCTGCTCTTCCCGAATTCTGTTCAACGCTGATGTCTCGTTTAATTTCCGTGTTTTGTACACGTAGAAAAGATGGGAAAAATTTCATTATACCGCAAGTACTTTCAATTAACCGGAGAAATTTATTATAATTAAATAGACGCCGACATTCCATTTGGCTAATTACGTTTGCCGGGCCCGGTAAAAGTATTTGCTTATCACGGCGGATAATTTGTGCGAGAGCATGTGCTAATAACGTCGAACGACACACGTGTCAACCTCCGTGGGTAGGACGGGGCAAATGTTTAAAAACTGAAATGAATTCTCAAAGTAACTTTGATATTTCAGAACTCGAATGGAAATCGGCGTTTTATATTCGCGAGTATTTTTCCAGCGAATGTAATATCAATTTTGAAACGTATCCCTTATTATGAATAAATACGGAGAGTTTACAGAGCTGAAGAAAATTAGGTTTCACGTTACAAGATCGTTCTAATTTAGTTAACGTTGTACGCATAACTTCCTTTGTGAAAATTGAAAATGCACTTTGATATTGGAGTATATAATAATAAATTAAAATTTACCAGATGAAAGCTAGTTCGCACAAAAATTCAGATAATCCAAGGTATTGATTAAAATTGTGCATCGTACGTTGCGATATCTCTACAATTATTTGACAAGAGTACACCAAAGCTAATCAGAAAAGACAAAATTACTTGCAAATAGAATCTGGCTAAAATGATCGAATTATTAAACATCGCCATCCGATGATCGCATAAATAACTCCGAGCGACAACCCTTGCCTTACCTGTCCTGTCTAGAGTACCTGCGAGGACGCCCAAAGGGTGAACACGTGTGTCTCTCCGCTATTATATATGTACACCGAGCGACGAATGCGTATGCGCGTTTGAAATTCAGTGAGGGGCGGCGGCAATATTTAACTCAGTCTGAAATTCCTCTTTTTATAGACTTGTAAAACCGTGACAGGCACATGGGACCCGGTCCCGCATCCCCTGCCCCGATCCTTCACCCATATCGTTCTCCCGTCTCCATCTCCCTTGTTACCCTCTCCCTCTACGCCGACCGTGCAGCTCGCCCCATCTGAAACGGTTAGACGGTGTTCCAGTATCTCTCGCCGTTCTTCCGACCAGCTTTTCCATTGCCGTCCCGCCAACCATCCTCCCATACTTCTCCGCGATCCTCCTTCGCCCCTGCGCAACCCCCTCGGCGATCACCCCTTTCGTGGCAGCCGCCTGCACCTCCCCGCGGACAAATGCAAAACTAAAACGCGCCACCCCTCTGTTCTCTGTGTAAATATAGCCGTGCGGAACTGCCGCACGGTCGTTGAACGGGGTGAGCACACTTTTTTCCGTATCCACCCCCTACCCCGAAACCACCGTCGTTTTCCACCCGTACGCGATCCCCTCGCCGTCCATGGAGAGAGTAGATAGCTCTGGTACGCCACATCCGAGACGAGGAGGAACACCAAGGCGGCGAAGGCACGCGGTTGTTTCACTTTTTCGTAAGGGGATGTATCTGTACAGGGAAGCACCAATTGTTCCGTACACCTGCGCATCCGACGGCTACGTCGACCGTCGCGTGTCCGCAGAGTCGACCAGGCGTATATTACGCGAGCTGGTCTTATAATTTATTGTTAGAGTTTGTTTGCGAAGCGGTGAATGTGGGTACGTTTGGTATTGCGCTGCGCGAGGAATGGATCTTTGAAGCGATTCGCTGTAAGGCGGTATAGGCGATCGTTTTGGTTTTTTATAATTGGACGATAAAGGTTAATGTTCAGGTTAAAGCGTCTCCGTTTTCGTAATATGTTAATGTTCCTCGGAATAATATTAGCTACTTTTAACACGTTCATTTTCATGTTCGTCTCGCTCAACAGTTTTTTAATTCGCAGGGGAATAAATTTTCAATGTAACATTAAAGAGAGCAGAAACGTACGCGCGCTATTAAAAACTCCTTTATGCCTTCCTCTGAATAGAAAAGTTTTTAACGGCAGGGAAACGCGAGTGGGCTTGAAACGACACAAGAGATTAGAAGTTGTTTCGTAATCGTTATCACACCACGGGAAACTGGAAGCGAGAAATACTGAAGGACCTTCGTCAGGAATCTAGGTAACACGTTGACGCGGACAGATTACTCGTTGACAGATGATACACCCGCGCAAGCTTCGAGCTGTAAATTTTAGAACCACTGCCGTTTACGTACGGACATAATGTATGCTCGGGGAATTCGCCACGCACACGAATATTATCTAAAGTTGATGGTATGCACCACGTATATGGAATGGTAGGACCATGACCGCGAGTCATGAAATGGTAGGACGTAATAAGAGGAGATTTTGGTAGTTACGTTCGAGAAACAAGAAATCTTTCGGACTTTTACGGTCTCAAATGAGACATAAAAGAACAGAAGTTTTATGGAGCTTCGTAACGCGTAATTGGAATTTTTGCTGAGAGCGATGGGATATAAATACGTAAAGTTATTGTCAATAACCACTCGCACAGTTCGATTAGTTCAGAAAATTTGATTAACATTAATATTCACATACATAATATTATTATTTCAATCATTTCTCGTTTCAAATGTATTACCTTCTTACAACCCCTTTAACAACGATACATAGTGTTGCCTCCACTTTTCAAATTCGTTCTCCGTTCGCTATTCAAAATACATACAAATGTATTATTTCACCAGCAAAAGAATCCAATGGACAAGAAATCCTGACGATTCTCTGTGTACGTCGAATTGGAACAGAAACATTTCATCGTACCGCGCGACAAAAACCTGCGAGACACTCCTTAACGTACACCGTCGAAGTACAATATTATTACATCTGTTTGAAAAGACGAACGCCCGGGAGGAAATTCGCCTGAAAAAAGTGGAGAATTTGCGTTCCACTTTCCACGTACGATCACGGTTGCCCGATTGTTACGGAAGAATAAAAAGAGAACGGGACTCGCTACGAGGGTAGTTGCAGAGAATGATGGGCGTGTGGAGGAGGGTGGAACGGAACGAAACGGAGGAAGAGGACGGTAGCGAGAGGGAGAGGAAAAGAAAGCGGATTGAAAGGTCGTGGTGTAGAGCCGGATTGAGCTTGGCTGGTAGACTGCGTAATCGCGCATCGTTTTTCCTGCATTATGAATCGCGCCGGGGGATAATCGTGGCAGTATTTACGGGGCTTTTCGGCACAAAGGGGTTACACTGCGAGTCCCACTACCGTATTCCGTTTATCTCTGGCAAAGCGTTTACCGTTAGACCATAAGCCGCACACCTTTGCTGTTTATATGCATTACTGGAGCTGTTATCATTATTAACAAAACACGAGCTGTCTTTCTCGCGTCTCTCATTTTCAGCCACGCGCCAACCCCCTCGCGTCTCACCTGCTCCGACTCGTCTCGCGCCCTTTTCGTTTCCCGCGGCTTCCAACTTTTCCACGCCTTTGGCCGTTACGCGCGTGCATACGCGTCTTGTCACGCGCTCGCTCGTTCGCGGCTTTTTTTCGCCTCCTCGCTCGTCGCGGCACTTAAATTTAACGACTCACGAAAGAGGAGAAAATTTCGCGAGTCGTGTTTCTTTATTAATGCACGCGTACGCGGGGATGATGTGAAGGTTCGCGCTGCGAAGCGACCTGTCCGCGCTCCTTCTCATCGCGAGCATAAATATTTTTCGCTAATTCGCGTCATTAGTTTTTGCGCTCGTGTAATTTGTATGCTTTTTTCCCTTCTTTATCCTCCGTTTTCTCGTTTCTTCTCTCTCATTTCCCTTCCTTTTTTTCTCTTGTTTCGAGCTTCCTTCTGAAACCGTCACGTTTAATACGGTCGTTTTAAATTAGTTCATGTCGTTTAAATACGACATATAACGAATGTTCTAACTTAATGTTAAAGAAATACATTACTATGTATGTAATCATTAATTCAATAAAGAAAATAGCAAATTGTGACGGCCCTCCGACTCTCGCCACTAGAGGGATAGCACGGCCTACAGTTTCCTGAAAGTACCCGATGACCTATCCTTTCCAATATATAGGAATTCTGACCTGTCCCTAATATCCCAGCGTCTAAGGCAAGGCCTGCTAGGTAGCTTTACTGATGAGTCCACTAGCAGGCCCAGGACGAAACGTTCTTCCCCTCTATTTTCCTTCCTTCTTTCCTCTCCTATTCTGCAGCAAACCGAAGCAAGTCCGCTTCAAACTAAAAATCGAAAATCAATATTTCACCATCAATAATACAATAATCCCCTACGTTACTCATAAAAAAAAAATCGCTCACCAGTAAACGAACTCTGCCTTCAGCGAAATAAATCACAATTTATATACACAACAGTTTTAATCACTGCTGGACAGCGCTTTCGTACTTATCTTTATCAAAATTACTAGCCTTCGAACAAAAATCGGACGTAAGAAAGGACCATTAATCGGATCGACGAATCGGATTCCGTCCGGAGATCCCTCGAGTTGTAAACGCGCGAGAGAGGAGCGCAGGTGTGCAGTGGTATTCGCGTTCAATGGAACACCGGTAGCGTTTAACTGACGACACGACGATCGGCTCGATGGACCGTGGAGGATAGGATCAGGCGCGGCGTACAAGTGCGTCGCGCGTTCTCTTTGTCCTCGACGATGTACCGAAACCGAGGCTCGCGCCCACGTCCCGGTAACGTCCTGGCCGACACCCGTGGTGTATCGTTGCCATCGTCGGACGAAAGCGCTGCGGATGGCATTTGCGGGTAGCGGCACGGCTGACGAGGGAATCGGGTAAACCTCCGCGCGCAGGGTGTACTGCGAGATCGGACCGCGCGCTGGCCTGCCCGTCATATACGTTGCCGTCGGCTAATAGACACGAGGATACGCGCGGCTTTACCCTCCAAGCTTATGCCACTTATCTCTCGAACACCGACGCGCTCGATTTTGTCGCGTCGAGATCCGCCGCCAGAGATTACACCGGCCGCAATTTATCGCCTGAATTTGTTAGTCGAACCTGCCCGCGTCCCGGCTCGTTCATTGTCGAATAGAAAATTTCGCGCGCTACTCGGCTGTGTGTACGCGCGGGGCCGTATCCCATTTTCCCAGCCCAGCACGTCCCGCTCGTTCGCGGTGGCCCGGATTGAACGGCTGTGATTTTTCGACCGACCGAAACCGAGCGTGGCTAACGCTAGATTGGATAGAGACGCCGAAAGCGTCGGGGCAAATATTGTTTTTTAATATTGTCCAAGTGTCAGCCGACTTTCGGCCGGGAAATGAATAACGCGCGACTGCTCGCGACCACGTCCCCGGGAAATGGCAAGCGCGTGGAATTGTCAAGAATTTGCGACTTTTGCAGGTTATACGGTCTCTGCTGTTCAAGGTAGTTGAGAGTAGGATACGTTTGCGGTGGTCGAAGCGTGGAACGTTGACGAGCGTTTTTTTTTTTAATGAGACACCCTGTATATTCACATTCAAAGTGGAAATCGAAAGAGCATTAACAATCGAGCATATAATCGTTCAAGCATAATGGGTCTAAATGCAGCATTCATTGACATACTTACGAAAAACTTTATACTTGAAAAGACTGAAATTATTGACCTATACTACTGACATTGGCTATTTGAAGACGTCGTAGACATTCTGATACACTGGAAATCTTGTCCATGCATGTTTAGATATATTATAAGATCAATCGCAATGTAAACACGTGTATATATAGCTTGTTAAATGATTACTCCTGTGAAACAAATACTTCTGTCAGTAGTAATAGTCAATCATATCTGAATCGTCTCAAATAAAACTTTGATTCTAAATATCTCAAGAAGTATATATTCTTGACCCATCATGCCTTAATACTTAATTACTCAATTTTTAATGCCCTTTCAATATCCGTAAAAAATGTAAAGCTTTCCGCTCAAAAAGTTCAAGGAGCCCTTGAGTTCTTCACGAGAAAGGATATTTTTGCAAAGTTTTTGATTATCGTTACATACAATATAAATAAATATTGTTTCATAAATTTTTGCTATAACGAATATTATCTCAACAAAGTACACCTGTGTGTCATTTAATCCCCGGAGGGGCTGGCTACATTGTTGGTAAAACATTAGAAAGTTCTTAGCGGACGCAGATTACGCCCACGAAAGCCTCGTATAGCGTAACCTCGCGCAATTAGTATATTGCTTATAATACATTCAGCGTACGTGATTACACGTGCAGAAGGAAATCGTCGCGCGGCTCGCGCGTATACGAATGCCCAGGTAATTACAGGTGGGAGAAGACACGAGCAGTGATTATTACGTTTTCCTATCAGCCCGTACGGACGGAACAATCAGATCCCCGTGCAATTTTTATCGTGGCCCGTTACAAAGGAAATCTGCGCGGGAAAAAAATTCGTTATTCTCACGGACTCGGACGGCTTTAAGGATTATCTTCACGTGCGGCCATCGGCGTCCCTCTGATGGAAGGGTACGCGCTTTAATCAAGTTAATGCAACCGCGTGCCACCTCGATGCGCTCGAAATACGCGTCCACACACACGTCCGCCCGATGTGTGCACGTGTCCGTGAACAGCGGCCAGGGTGACTTTTATGAACGTTACACGGTTTGGAAACGGTGCCACCGCGTGCCAACCGGAAGCCCGAACCACGGCTGGCCGCTTCTTACCGGCACGTTTTTCGCAGATTGGTTCGAAGGAAAATGCAATTTTGCCCGCCATTTTTCGACGTTTTCTGGGGAGAGATGTGCTCTGCCCGATTATCGAACTATTACAAATCCCTCAATTTTGACAGATAAAGCGTTTTTTGCACTTTAAAACGCATAAAATGGAATGAAAATAATAATTAATAAATCTCGAGTCAGATTATAGAAAAGAAGTTTAGAAGCAATTATATGCTACAATTCTTCGTTTCAAGCAAACGAGTTAACATCTCGAAATCGTACCTAACGACCGAAAGATAATGAAAGATTAAAAAATACACACACCCACTTTGTCACCATAGTCCAATTAAACGACAATTTTCCAAAGGCTGGGCAAGCTCGTTACAGGCAACAATTTGCGATGCCGCTAACTGGTCCTCGAGATTGAGAAATTGTCCCCGTCCCTGTCGTTAATAAAGAACACGGTGGGAACAAGGAGCGAAACCTCCCGCCGTTGTTGGCCGACGCTTGGCGCGGGTTAAAAAGCGCGGAAGAATTGGCAGGGAAGATGAACAGCGGCCGGACTTGCCCAGTGACCGAGCATTACTATGTTAAGAGTTCTCGTGAGAGAAACCCAGGGGCTGTTGCGCGGTATATCCCCACCGAGGGGAGGCAGCATCCCTCGGATAAGACTGCGATATTGAACGGTGAGAATCACTGCAATCCCCGGTGTGCGATAACTCAGGTAGCGTGAATAAGCTGACCTCTCTTTGCTGGTGCATACCGTCATTTATGCAACAACACGGCGACCCAACTCTTTCTCGCTCGCACGCACACGGGACGCGTACCCGGTACGTGTGTCCTACATGGCCGGCGATTTAACATCCTATCGTTTCACGGTACTCGTTAAACGCGCAGCGGATGCGCGAGCTCCGGTGGTGATGGTGCACGTTCTGATTCCACGCGAACGTTTCTGTCCGCTTTCGCGAATACTCGTCCGCATCGGAACAAGTGCCTCTTTTTTTTTTAGGGGGTAGAGGGAGAGACGCTGCGTTCAGACAGGACGCTGCTCCCCGTCATTTCGCATTTCCGCGTGATGGATTGCGACGAAACTCGATTGTCGCTTCCTCCCGTGTGCTACCGGTTCTGAATTATGCAGTGGGCCCGGTTTAAGTCTACACGCGTTACCTTCTCGATTATTGGAACTGGGGATTATTGTTCCCGTGGATGTTTATTTGACTCGATAGAGATGGACCAATCGAATGTTTCCGTTTCTTGTGTAAAGTAGTGTTCGTAGGAATTTTAATATCGTGGTAGTTTGTTTATTTAGATTTAAGTGGAGGTAGGCATTTCTGTTGTAAAATTGTTACGGATTTTAAGAGCGTTCAACAATGCGTACGAAATGCTTGCATGTGAATGGGTGAAGGACGTATTATATTGCAGTAACATTTATGAGTATTCATGGTTGAACGTTTCGCAATTAATGATTACTCGAAACGGGGTAACAAGAGTACTTTAAAGGCTTCAAAATTTTGAGAGCCATTTCTGGCAAAGAGTTTAATTCGCAGAAGATATTACCTTAAAACAAATTTGGAAATCGACAGCAAACAAGCAAAATTCACGAAAGCTGTTAAAGGGAAGACTTTTCTGAACACTTTTAATTGAATTTGCGCAAAAAGTCAATTGCCACAGTTGAAACTGTGTTTCAAAACCACGATTGGATCGCAGCTAAACTACAGTCGCCATACGCGAACAATAATTAGTAATTAAGCTTTTCTTCGTGTTACAAGCTGTCCACTTCGCCTGACATCAGGTCCAAATGCTTAGTTGCTTCGAGATTCTTCAACTTCACGCGTACTTTGATCGAATGCGATCTCAGCCAGTTTAAAAAGCGTCGAGGGAACGATGCACGCAACTTTTATGAATAAAAACCTTTACCGCGGGGGCTCGACGGTGGGTGCTCGCTGGAAAGAGTGACGATCGCAGAACGAAACACAGCGTTAACGAAGAAATAAATTACGTCAACGCGAGGGGTGTATCTACCTCGTTGGGTAGCCGGCTGAACAAGTAATTTTGTAAATGCGAGAAACTTACCTGGAGAAGCCTTATCCGACCTGAAAGGGAAATTATTTCGACGCCACGACACACGCCGGAGGGAGAAAACGGCGAGAGTGGCGCGGGTAGAGAGCTTGGGAACGATATGAAAAACCAAGTTTACGGCGGTTGTAAAGATTATACCGCAAAGAGTGGCTGACATACGCGGACATATTCCACTTTTTCCTTCCTCTTCTTTTAGTCACTCTTGTTTAATATTTTCATTCTGTTGTAGTTGGTAATGAGTCGCGATTGCAACACATGTTTCGCCTTAACAGATTGGTAGGAATTTACCTGTTGTTTATTACGCGACTGAATTATTCAGCTGTACTTTCTTAGCACTTTGACTGTGGAATAACAGATAAATCGTGGCATGAGCCGTTATCTGCTAAAATGTGTAATGAATTATTCGTTGAACTTGAATAAAGATAATCCAATGTAGGGGAGGATAAATTGGGTTTATCGTTATAATATATATTAACGAATGATAGCAACAAGTTAGTGGAATTGAATCGAAATCGTCAAATTCCGATTAATTTCATTACATATCTATATGCTTTCGTACCATTTTATGTAATAGAAAATAATATGAGCTTTATTTCGTTTTATTTCGAAACAGCGTAAGTGTTAAATTCATCCCGATTTTCCCGATACCTGTGGGAAGCCATCCTCCTTCCATTCAATCGTTCAGTTTTTCCTGAACTTCTATTTCACGAGCGAGTTTGTGCTTGAACAACATACGTTTCCGTGTACGAAATGCTCGAAACTATTCGAGCGTTGTCAAGTGCAATTTGAGCGAGAAAATCCGTTACCGCAAAATGTGGACTTGAATCCGCCGTGGAATCTGCGTGCATATATACAGAATTTTCTAATGTTCCTCCTCGTACTTTGATGCGATCGTTTGAAACATTTGCTGGCGGATTCGAACGCGGCCAGTTTACGATGGCTCGCGCGTTTCAACGGAAACCGCGCAGGAGTTTGAAATAAACTGGTACCGGGCACACCATAAGCCACTCTCCACGTGGCCACCGCCATTTCCGGACGCGAACCTGTGTATTAACGGGACGCGACTGCTTTACGTACCAGAGGTGATGGGAAAGAATTTAACAGAAATTTGCATCGAACTCGCTGCGGCCCAGTAAATATGCAAATTCCACCGAACATCGGGCGTGACTAGTTTTTTGCGGACGCGAGGAGAGGAAAAAAAAAGGGGAACGCGGTTGAAGACGATGAGTATTGTCCGCTGGAAAAATGACGTTACGCGGGACACAGGGTGACGTTCGAAAGCGTTGGAACGGTTTCGATTTGGTAGTTTTTGCTGCATCGATCGTATTTGCAATATGATTGCATGCAAGCTTTATTTTTCGTTTGTAGGGACGAGTAAGAAGTGTTCGGATATCTGAGGGATTCGGAGATAGTGTTTAAAAAATGAAATGGTACAGTCTCTAGATTTAAAGTAAAATAGCTTTACAATATCTTATAATTTCTCATGTCTAACTCTGATCTTTTACTTTTCAATACTTCTTAATGCTTTCCAATCCTAATTAACTCTCATCTCGACAGTTGGTAGGCGTTTTTCGTCCTTACCAATTCCGCATTTGTAGCAAAAAATACCCGCCTTTCGACTTTCCTTTTTCCGAGATGGAGATTCCCTTGCATTCGTTACGATGACACGATTTATCGTGACCACTTCTCTAGATTTGGTTTTTTCGGTCACTGCAGGAGAGGTCACGTCCCCTCATAAATCTCGTCACTATCCCATTCAACGTGGCTGTCAAATATGTGTACCCTAAACTTATAAATCCTCGCCTTTCGCCTACACGTTGTCCCGCAAAAGTAATCAGATCATACTTATATTAGAAATTCGTTTCATATTCTGCCTCTACAAATGAAAAGTAACCACATCGTATAAATATGTACAAATTTCAAACTTTTCTTCTATAATTTCATAACATATTTTTATAGTACTAATTTCCAACCCTCGAACCTGTTTGTGCAAATCGAATATCGAATACAATTACGCGCGTAACGCTTTAGAAGAAGAATTGCAGCTACCGTCGTAAATTCTTCTCCGATAATTGTTGCGCGGTGGAACTTACCAGTAAATCCGATCGAACCGTGAGATTGCGAGGAAATGTGGACTGAAAGTACCTAATATCTCCAATCTCACAAACGCCACCAGTAGTGTGAACTCCGCAAGTATGCAGCTCTCTTGCAGGGCTTCGTTACCGCAAGATCCATTTAACTACATTGTCTTAAGCCACCAGGCAAAGGCACCTGCCAGCGTACTTAACGCGTGTTCCACTCACCAACACTGTCAACATAATTCTTGGCTTATCGTAACTGCTGATCTAGCAGTCACATGTTACACGATACTGCGTCGATGCGCGGTAATTGTCGCCGGAATAAAGTGGTGAGTTACGGGTTGAAGCGATGCAACTGCCGTAGTCTAGGCCAGTTGTCGCTCATTTTCCGGTAATTATACACTAATGAGGCCTCCAAGCTCGACCCGTTTTACCCCCCGCGAAGTACAACTCCGCTGCCTGAGTAAAGAAACAAACGACCAAAGCGACTGAGTTGGATCGCGTTCTCTGATCTCGTCCAAAGTAAAGCGGTCTCGTGTTGCTTTATGAAATCAGCGTGCAAAAATTATTCGTTAAACGTGTTATCCTGTACACTTCGTGTATCCTTTATTTCATATGTTTCCACGTTCGACGGATTAATCGCAAGTCAAGTTGAATGGCAATATTGTTAATCAGATTGTTAAATGGAAGAGTAAGTCGTTATTTTCACTGACTGTAAAGATCACTCTTTTTAACCTCGTTAGATATTTCAGAATGCATTAAATGTTTAAGCGGCGTCTGAAATTACAATGGAAAGTGGATGAATTGGAGCGTATTTTTACGTTCCAGTAATCAAATTTTTTTCCACAATCGGTTGGTTCAATCTAAGATCACCGAGGAACTCGAAGGTATTGATCTTCGCGTGTAGTTTTATTATACCTGTCCACGCTACTATAGCTGAAGGAACTGATAACGCACGCGAGAACTGTTTAGTTCTCGATGCGCGTTAAAAGAATGAACGAAATTGGAATGCGCTCGTATAAATTCCAATAGAGATGATTACAACGCTGTGCAACATCCAGTTTTACGCTATAAACAAGCTTGGCGCGCTGTTGGACAAAATCAACATGCAAATTGAGCCAACGCACTCGTACGTATGCATTGAACTTTTTGCAAATTTTATGCGCCGCAATTAAGTGATTTCGCTAATAAAAACTGGCGACTCCGCGCGGTAATCGATATTCACGTGCCGTCGCGTCGACAGCCACAGTGTACGCGTGTACACGAAGGGAATTTAACGAGGCTGCACGCACGGCGCAAAGGCAGCCGCGAAACCCGATTAACCAAAGATTCAACCCCCGTATGATTAATCGGGACCGCGTCTTGACGCTCTCGCGTTTAATTGATTACACTTCTTCGAGCGATTCTTAATTGATCGCCGTTCGCAAAATGGAGTTGCTCGCTTCGCGGAAATATAAATCACGCGGAAAAGCTATGAGAAACGGGAATTTCAATTCCGTCACGGAAGTAGAAAATATGGATCGTTGAAACATTTTCAAGAATCTGAGGAACGATGATTTGTTAATATTGCTTCTTTCTCTTAGCTATTTTAACGTACATTTATATTAGTGTCAACAATTTCTAACAGAAGTGCGATACGTTGGTTTTCTTTGATTTCATTCAGTTCTAAAGTAACTTCTCCCTTTCTCTCCGTCTCCAATGCGCTCAGTTAAAAGCGAAATTTATTATTATTAAGTCTCAATCCTTCGAGCGTGTTTCGAAGTACCGTTCTCCTTGGAAATTTTCCTAAAAGGAACCAAGTTGTCCCCGACAGCTTTGCTATTCAGCGAAAGACACTCTAGACGACAGTATACATCCATAATCGGCAATGAAAGAGCGCGAGGGCTGTATTTTCATTCCCTATAAACTCCAGGTGGAAATGGGCAGACCGATAATAAAGAGTTTAGGTAGAGCTTGAAGGTGACTTGTGGAGGGCTGTTCGCTGGATGGAGTACGAAATTGCCATGCATGGTAATACGATGTCTTCTTTATTCGCGGGAGTCTACAAAGAAGCACGGGAGCGCGCCCGTGCACCCTCTACTTCACGCGAACGTATCGCTCTAATAACTTAACGTCGAACTTTCCCAAGCTCCCGCCTCGCGAGTTCACTCTCGATTTTGGTAAGCGCGCGAATCGTTCGAAATTTTAACGACGACGCCTGGCTCTCGTATCTCCCGCATCTGATTAGAGGCGCGTAGGTGTAAAAGCGGTAAAAATACTGGGAGAGATTAAGAAACTTCGCAAGCGTAGCGGAGTCTGATATTTCTAACGTTTATAAAGTTTCACGACGCCGTGAGGGCCTGGAAAGTGATAAAGAGTTCCTGTATCGTTAACTCGCTCCTGAAGGACGAGTTACGCTTTTCCCGGGTGGGATACAAAATTAGCCTGCATCAGAATGTACGGCCGCTTTTTCGAGGAAACTATGCACCAGGGTGGATACGTGTAGTTATGGTAGACGCTCGTGGACACAGAAAAAATGTGAAGGGAATAATTGGACCAGGAACATAAGTTTAACGCAACATCACGTTTGATTTTTTGATACGATAGCTTTAAACGAAACTATTTTCACGTATATTTATAGCAGTGAGAAAGAGTGAAGCTCTAGATTTTTGGTATTTATATATACCCGAAGAATGGTATTAAATATGCAGAAGTACAGGAATCCACTTCGAGGAGAAACTGTGTTCCGCGGAAGTTTGAAAGGGCTAAGTAATTACGAAATTTTTAATATAACTTTAATTTAACTTGCGGAGCGCGCTCCTCAAAAATTCCATCTAAGAATAAGAATCCTTGCACCCGCGTTGTGTTTAAAACTTACCAATCATTAATTGGAAATGTTTAAAAATACAAGTAGAAAAGTAGACTACGGTAAATGGCGGTCGAAGAAATTATTAAGCACGCAATCAGTGCTGCGATCGTACACGTGCATCTGATATCGAACGCGTCACATGCAGAGCTCGCGAGCCCAAAGTAAATCCCAGAATGAATCATAACTTCTCTGTAACGAAGAAACAGAATTGCGGCTGTAATTACTGAGAATTGAACATTGATAGAGTCCAATAGAATAAGTTCTCAGACGCTTAACAAATCCCAAGGGCGTCTTCTTCTTAACGCAACTCCGTTCGCAACGAATATTAGCTCGAAGCCATCGTAACCACTGGGAACGTTCTACGAAAAGATGCGGGTACACCACGGGTTATGGGTTGTCGAAAGCTACTATCGGCAACACGGTAAGGCCATCGTATCGCGATATTGGGCAGGTAACCAACGAAAGAGCCCCTGCACGGGAGACCGTTGGGAGCCATTAGATCGTCAAGACCCTTAAATTAGCAACGACGTAACGACGATGGCCGAGCCGGATAGGCGGAAGGAGGACGGCGGAAGTGGCGCAATTTCGCGCACGGACGAATCGAGTGCGCCTCCGCCGCAATGCTGCCGCATGGTTCGATATCGAAAAAATATAAACCCCGCGGATATGCAAATGCGTCCCGGGCCGGCATCCTGTACGCGTTGCTGGTTTTCGGTTCTCGCGGACGACCCGCGATGGCGGCAACTTTTCTCGCGCGGCCGCTGGACGGCTCGAACGAATGGACGCATTTTTCTGGACGCGAGTGCCCCATAACTCGCCCGCCCGCGCGGTAAAAGGTAACGCTCAAGAGCAGAGCCCCGAAACCTATCTCTGCAAATTGCTTGGGCCACGCTGGATACTTTGTTTTTAGAACTTTCCCATGCAACGTCGATACGTATGCATCGGTTTACTTAACGGCCGTGTATTTACAGGGAGATCGCTCTAGAGGCCAGAAATTCTTCACGTACCAGCGTCTGTTAACATTTTCATCGTTATTGTCCAGGCGGATTTGTATGATTTAATCGATCATGATTATCGAGACGATTGTACGATATTACGATTCCAATGACAGAGGAATCAGAACACTTATCGATATCGTTGTACCTCATGGCTAAATAGTTCGTCTCGACTAGCCATATCTCTGGAATTGGTCCCATCGGCAGCGAGCATTAACGTCAGCGGTAATTTACGTAAAGCTGGTTTCATTAGCGCGCAGCAACACTCGTCCGGGGGCGTTCGTTGCGCACCTTTCGACGGCGTTCTCCAAGCGTTTCGTTAGCTAGCCGCTTGTTCGCTCGCCAACGTAAGGCGGTCCTCGTCATGGACCACGGCGCGGCGCAGTAAAGTGTATCTCGTCGACGATAATTACCCGTGCATAGGTCCGCGCAGTGGAAACGGAACGGCGGGAAGTAGAGGGTGGCGGTCGTATTCAGACACGCGTCGCTTCCATATGCCGCCTAACAGCGCGCGTTGCCCCTGGCCGTAGCTTGCCGGGGAGCTCCGTTTATTAAATTCATTTATCTTCCATGAAAATCATGTTTGTAACGCGTACCTCTCTAATTGGACGCATTAAAAATAATTTTCCGCGGGCGCGCGCGTTAACACGCGGCCGCATCCACACTCGCGTACCACCTGCCCGATCGCTCTGCCCTCGGCCAGTCTTACCCTCGTCCGCAACCCTGCGCGTCCATGAGCGCGCGTCAGCCACCGGATGCGTGGACAGGACCGTGTACACGAATGCTGTCCCGCGGCTAATGTATCCTCTCGTCGGGGATCTTCGCGTTTCTCTGCCTCTGCGAGAGAGAACGGCAGAGTACAAGCCACGGCAGCGATTATGCACGCTTAGGCGCCTGTGCGCCGCTCGTCCCGTGTACGTATTTAGATACGTTAGCTACATCCGGATGATACGTATTTATGACGGGACGTGTGCTGGCTGGCTGGATGTGCGCAACTAAATACCGGTGGTTGGGTCGAACGGATTATTTGCATAGCAAATAGCGAGACGCGGCTCTAAGTGGGAACACCAGCCACGTGCGCGACTAATCTCGTCCTTTTGAATTCCTCCATCCGCGTCTGCAGAGGCATCGCTCGTCGTGCGCCGTTCGTCGGCGATGTCAGATGCGAACGAAGAAGCTGCCGTCGGATTCTTTCCGCCGTGACGCAACCACCGTTTGCTCGCACCCACGTTTCGTGGTATTTAAGTATTCCAGACGTGCGTGGGTGCATAGGGTGCTCACTGTGTCAATCTTTGTTAGCGTAATCACTGTTTGCTTTATTTCTTCCTATAAAGGGTGGATTATATCGGGTTCTGACTGACGTTTTTATTTATTGAATCAGGCAGGGAAATAATTGTTTGTGCGGTAGATGATCTGAATATGATTGTGAACAAAGCGTGACACGAGAAGTAGCGCAAAGGGCTGTTTTCTTTGGATTTTTTAAGAACTTGGAGGATATAAAAGAGTACATGTAGCATATGTATCATAGGTGCATCGAAATGTATGGATATTCTCTGTTAAATGTCCCTCACTTTTAGTTTACAATTGTATTTTAAATATGTATAAATTGTATTTTAAATAAAATTGTATTTATGCAGCTGGAACAAATATACATGTTTGACATACATTTCTTTAGTAGGAAATGCAACAGGTTGGTAGATACTTAAAATATGTAACTATAAAGTGCATTTCAAGCAGCACTTGTCGCACCACCAAAGAAACTTTGTTGCACAGCTCTTTAAATAAACTTGCTATTTCACACTTTTTTCTTCACTTTTCTCAATTTATAGTAGATCCAAGTTACTGTTACGAAAAATCATTTCTCGATGATCTGTTCTTCTTTTAATTTCGCCTAGCAATCCTTTTCGAATATGTTTGTAATGATTCGAAGGGTCTAAATCGAACGAAGAATGTTACTCAGCGAAACGCAACGGTGGTTTCAGCTAGAATTTGTTTTCGTGTCTCGAAATTTACAATGAATTATAATGCGTCGGTTTAATGGAATTACGGCATTTTGAAATTTTCCGGTCGCGTCGACAACGTGCGGTGGCTCGGGGAGCAAGCATACAGAGCAAGGGCAAACAAAAATATGCAACGCGGGATGCAGAAATTTGCAACACAGATATAGGCGAAACCTTTTAAAGGCGCGTAGCCTGGCATGGATGGTAAATCGTGAGTGATAACGGGTTACTAATGCACGTCATTTCAAGTGCTCGCGATACGATAGCTTTTAAATAATGTTCGACCGGGAAAATCGTGCCAAATGGTGAATGCGAATTATCGTAACACGCATAGAGTGGACAAAGTGCGAGCAGAAAAGCGCGTAATGGTTATAATTCCCAGCTAAATTCAATTGCAGGTATTACCCCGTCGTTTATGCGATTTTCAATTCTAGGAAGGTTTCTGCGCCGCCACGTGAATCCTGTTGTACTAGAACTTCGCGGAGATGACGCTTAATGAAAAAGGAAGCCATTGAAAATGATGCGTCGGAATAACAAAGTGAAAATATATTTAGCTATTTACAAATTTAGGATATTATTCATTTCACTTTGCTGTTCAATAATTTAATCTCGCTGCCTGTTATGTCCACGCGTACTGTTTTCCTCTATGTCGAGTGCAGATTTAATGATTCATGCGCTGGAGGTATACTCCTGTATTGGTTTAATTCTCCTCATGTGCTATACATGTAGTAAAGTGTAGCTCCAATCCTAACGGTTAATGGAATTATTGAGCTATAACAAAATATTTCGCATCAAACGCAGATTGTACTATTATACTGCGAAACAATAAATCGTACAATGATCAAATGATTTGTATCAAGCGTATAAATAGTACTACACGGTAACGCGGACAGGTATCAGAGATTAATGCACTAATTAATATATTCTTATTTCGATGCACGTGTCATTTGAATAGAGGGGTATTTAACAACGAGCCATAACGCTGTTAATTCTACTTTCATAAAATATTCGGTTGTCAAATTTCATGAAATCAACAATCAAATTTTGTATTTGCTTTTAGTTTACAAAACAATGGTACACGCTGTATGGCAGAATAAAATAATGGTGCTCACCACAAAATAGAGGCAAATGGAATAAAAGGGGCCAAACGGCAATGTTGTATAATAAAATTTTGAGGTAGCGTTGTCTAAAAAAATACAGAAAATCCTAATCAAAATGCATATGTTACAAGTTAGCATCCGATATGCAAGAGCCTCTCTGGTTGGCTTCGTGCGCAACGTTCATATTTGCCTGCGATATGCGAACCTTTTAAGCTCTCTTTGTTCATTGATCGAACTGTATTGCATCTGCAATGAATTTAGTTGTCGGAAAGCCGTTAACACGTGCATATATCTAGACTACCGGCTGCAATAGAATGCG
This sequence comes from Xylocopa sonorina, assembly GCF_050948175.1. Taxonomy (NCBI): domain Eukaryota; kingdom Metazoa; phylum Arthropoda; class Insecta; order Hymenoptera; family Apidae; genus Xylocopa; species Xylocopa sonorina. Next base: position 3,731,136 of record NC_135197.1, on the reverse strand, counting down.
AACCTCGAAGCGAGCGGACTCCCAATGTCCGTCTAATAATACTAACCCACGTCGATCGGTGATTTTATCCGAATCTAATCCGTTGGACAACACTCTAAAATGCTATTAAATTATATCGCTACTCTCGATTTAATTGCTGCGACTAATATTCCTCTACAATACTACAAGACCAATAAAATAAACCGTAAAACAAATTTCAAATATAAAAAAATTGATTATTCCTAGTTCTCCAGGTCTGTAGACAAATTAAATCCACCCTTTCTGGAACCCTGCAAAGCGCACAACGCATTTCAATCCCGTCAACATTCAATCATAAATACTTCTCGTACATCAACCCCTAAAAAAAATAGAAAAACTGGCAGACGTAGAATGTTGCCTAAGGCAGATCAACGTTAGCATTAAAGGATTCGAAGCGTTACGTCTCGCAAAGGAGGAAAAAAGATAGGAGAAAAAGGCAACGACGGAAACGGGATGAGATACGGGTGGAAAAAGTGGAGTAGCTTTTAGCCCGGCTCGTATCGTCCGACTCGAATTTGGCAGATTCTGAAATTCGCCCGAATAGTTTCGGATTTTAATAGGGGGAATAGTGGCCGGCGTATGCGGAGAAATGCCGGCTCGCTCGGCCGGGGTGAAAGGTGGGGCAGAGGGTGAAAAGCAGATGGGCAGGGAAGATATAGACGTGGAAAGACCGAGTGAGACCAAGAGGCGGGAGGAAGTAGATAGGGCCATCCTGACACGGCAGCCGTTTGCGCTCGTCGCACGGTATTTAGAGCTTTAATGCGAGCAGACTGAAATGCAGACCGGACTCGTGTACACGAGGTCGATGGAGTGAGCCGGGTAATGAATAGGGTGTTAGTGAAACACGATGTAACTGCTAACGTTGAAGCGGCCACGCGGCTGTATAACGCGTGGATATCCCGGCTAAAGGATGGCCACGCTTAGCTGCACTTGTATTGTGCCCGGTGACGTCAACACGTATCGCCTAATAGTCGTTTCAACGGAGAAACCGTTCGATTCGTTCTTTTTTTCCCCTCTTTTTTCCCTCCCCTTTTTTCGCTCCTCTCGATTTTACGTGTGTCTGGTGCACGATGCAAAATTGAAAGTAGAATGGGTACGCCGCGGTAGAAACCGGAGAGGCGGACGTGTATGGAGTATAAAATTGGGTAATTGAAACCGAAGCGTTCGATCGGCGTAATTGTACTCTCGGGTGTAAGAAAAGGGACTTTAGCGCCGAAATAAGTTTCGCTGAGAAACTGTTCTCTGTGCATGCGCTACCAATTTAAATATTTTTTATCCGTGGTTTGAAACAACCCCTGTGGGATATACATATCGAAGCTATTGCGATAAGGTTCGTGCAGCAGGATTAATTAATAGTATTATTTTATTCGATCAATCTGTTGATTTGAAAAATACTTGTACAACTATAGCAGCATTAAATGAAGATGAGATTATTCATTCGCGCGTGGTTTGGAAAAGAATTTCATAAATACTGTTCAAAGGGGAGCTTGTGAACGCGCCGATGAAAGGCCCCGCTGTTGCATCGGGGTTAATGGAAAACTTCGCATAACAGTTTCTACGTGTGCCAGTGAAACAACATAAATATAAACCTCGAAAGCTAGGCGGCCATTAAATAACACTGCGTGTATCTGATTGCTCGAAACGCGCGATACCTGAGTGGCTCGGCTGGATGTTTTGTTTCGCGGGCAAAAACCGAAACAAATGGTAATTTTTTTCGCCGGCGTACACGAAACTTTGTTTTTCTTCAGTTATTATTTATCAAGGCATATTTGTGCCGCGGCCCCCGCGCATACGCGATTTTTCTGCCCCTGTGTATTACAAGCGCGCGCAACCCGTAGAACACATTGCTCTTGTCTTATCGCGTATGCACGATGCCTGGGCCTCTGTGGCGTGGCGGTTCTCGACAAAGGCGGTATAAATTATTCAAGAATCGGAGCAGCTCGATGAGCTTATGTAACCGGCTCCCGCGGAATCTCTAAATCCACCAGGAAAGATTATAGTTACACGACCGAACGATCTTGATAATTGCTGGCCACCCTTCCTCGCGATCGTGCACGCGCGGCTGGCTGCTGTCCGAAACTGTTAAATCGACGATTCGCGAGACGAATGCATTTCGAACGAACGTAACTCTGCGAAATTGCAAAAGCTTCGATTCTGCCCACTCGCACACACGCGCATCGTTTTATCCCCGATAGAATACACGGTGAACAACGCGAGGGAAAGTGAGAACTATGGGGTTAAGTTCAAAAAGTTTCCTCAAACGGAACCGAAGACGGTTAGTCTAGTTGAAAGGCGCATGGAAGAAGAAAAACGGCGTTCGTGAAAAGAGGACGCGGGTCGGAAACACCGACGATAGCTTGTCGGCGACGAGGTGGACGGGGTTTCTTGCTTCCGTGGACAGCGGCGGCCGCGGCTGCGATGGGGGTGGGCGAGAAAAATGGAGAACGACTTTTCGAGCGCGAACCCTAGGCACGGAAAAATTTGTCGTGGTTTCTCCTACGCTGGCGTAAAAAGCTATGATAATAGAAGCGTAAAGAGGGTCCGGGGTTATTTCATAATTACAGACTGTACTTAGACGAGCGTGCATTACGCCCGCTACCCTTTTCCCACCCTCTCCCTTTCTCTCCGCCCGCCTGTACGCGCATATATTCGTATTACGGTATTAAGGGCAGTGGCTTGTTCGTAGCTGGGGCGAAATCCGGGGAGCGAAGCACTTTCTTCTATTCTTTTGTGGTGCCTACGTTCCTTTTCACCGGCACCGTTACGCCCATTAGCGGGTTATGGGATTTTTTCTTAATTAAACATACAACGGGGTCTTGTAACGTTATCCGGGCTCCTTTACCGGCGTCGCCACCCCTCCTTACCGTCCCCGCCCAGCTCTTCGTTGTTCCTCAGAACCACCTCGTTTGTTTTTCATTCTTTAATCTGCCGTGATCTTACCGGCCAACGGGAAAACTTCCCTTTCAGTCAGGCGCCTTTAATTAACCTTTAACAACCGGTAAATATTCCTTCTTACAGTCGATGCATATTCAATGGATATTTCGAGCGTGTATTATTGAACGAAATGATTGCAAGGTTCGATCAATATGGAGTAGCGATAATGAGATGTAACGACGTCGAGGAAGATTTTAGAAATCCGTGCTTAGAAATGAAATGGGTATGGCTGGAATTAAAGACGTTAACGTTAGCTTCGCTAATCAAGGAGGAAACTTTGCTTTCACCCAGACACTGTTAATTAACGCTTAACAACCGGGGAATACTTTTTGTGTAATTAGTACAATACACCGAATAGAATTTTTTAACAGCTACCGTGGGCTCAAAGGAACAGTTATCAAGTTTTGTATCTCGCGCAAAAACGGAGAGTTACATGATTACGAACTGAAACGATGTTACAAGAGATTTTCGTGCTGGAAGTCGAGTTTCAGGTTGATTTAAAAACATCAGAGTCGTGCGTTAATCCTTTCATGCTGGGATTCTTCGTTCATCCCAGTAACGAAACCAACGTTGAACAATTTAAACCGATGCTTCCAAGCTTGAGAAGAACGCGGAACATCAGAGACTTCTGAACCTCTCCTCGAATATCCTTGGAATTACCATGTAATTACTCATTATTAGGTCAGTCGACACTGCTTGATGCATAGGGGCAAACAGTGCCTTCGCCGCTATAGATCACGTCAAACGTCACCGCGTGTCACGAACGAGTTCCTCTGACGGTGTAGTCGATCTCTCAAGTTCCTTGATTTGATGTATGCGTATTCCTCTCGACTACCGTTCGCTCTCGCTGCCCCTTTTCCACGTATAATCTCTCACCGTACTTGATGACGTTTGCAGCAGGGGTTGCTTCTACCTCTAGTCGGTGGCCGCAGTTCACCCCTGCGCGCGAGTGTTCCTATAAACGGCTGGTATCGTGTGTACAGACCACGGGGGTAGCGTGTACACTGGGAGGCCGATGCGTACACACGTCCACTCGTATACCAACATCTTGACTGGTTGAACACATCGTATGCACTTTGCGACGATCTCGCGAACCAGTCAAGGATATTCCGCCTCCTCTGCGATACTTCCACCCCTCGCGATCTTTCTCTTTCACTTTCCCTTTGCTTCGACCGACTTACTGGTCCTTGCATCTTCTTCGTCACTTTTTCATCCTTACGGCTCTTCTTCCTCGATTGTTTAGAGGAGAATTGGTCGGCAATATCCATGAGCGTGTAGGAAAGTTTGGAGTAGCTCCGTTGTCCGGTATTCTTCCCAGGAGGTTTGAAATTTCTTCTGCGACGCTGTTGAACGTCCGTTCCTCTTTCGAAGCGTCGAGGTGCTTCTAAGATTACTAAAGGTTACGTTAACGAATATATTTCGTTAGTGATTCGACGTTTTGGGTGCGAATGTTTGGGCTTTCTGTGCAATGAAGTATCCTGCTCTTCGAATTTCTTGAAACAAATCGTAATTAAATTACGAAGGGGTAAAATTCAATGGTTTATAGATCGCTGCTCTCTGTTTGCTACCACCCTGAATACTTGTTAATTTAAAGAGAGACGCGTACCTCGGAAGAGCAAGAATTTTTAATTGTAAAGCTGAGAATAAATTTGAAAAGCCTGAGGTAGACGTTCGATAAGAAGTTCGAGCCACGCTCAGGTGAATATCGATTTTAATTTGCAACTGCAGCATAGTTCATCCTGACCCTAAACGTATCGAATGTCCAGTAACTCACAGACAAGAATGCGCCTCCCCTGGCACAGTTCGCAGTACGGTGTACACGATAGATACCGCAAAGTATAACCATTAATCAAGCAATTTCAATCTTCCGGCCGTCCCGTCTTCGCCACTCCGCAGAATTTCTCGTTGCATCGTTCTTGACCGTTTCGGATAGCTTGATAACTTCCACGGCGTTCCCGTTTTCGCCCCGCGGCCACCAGGCAACGCGATCGCACGGAGGCCAACACTCGTATTAAATCGAATACCAACACTCATTAAACTCGCACCTTTCCCTCGTCACGAGCCACTCGCTCGCTCGATCGATCGACCACGAGAGAGGTTAAAGAGGTTCAAGTACGCTTTGAAAATCGATGCCACCTAGGACGGCAGAGGCTAAACCGGTATGAACGGGGCTCTCCCGCTTATTAAGCGATCCGGTTTTGGAGATTTTCTCCAGGAATTGGAATCGAGCCGCGCCACGAAAGGCAAACTGGCTTATAAATGGGACCGTTAATCAGAGCTCGTGCTGTTATGCCCTTCGATACGATGCGAATCGATGGAGCGGAACGAATTTGTTCATACCGCGGACTGACATGGAAATCGCGCTGATCGTCGGTTCATTTCGAGCTTGGTAATTCGCCTGGTTAATCTGGAAAACGTAAATATTATAAATAGCAGTATTTTCCATACATTTCAAGCAAGCATTTTTCCATCGAGTCGCTTCTCGTACGAAGAAAAATGTTATAATAATCAGATTGATATAGTGGTTATTAATTAGTCAATGGAAAGAATTTATTTGTATGATTCCAATAAATATTCTGACAATAGATATTGTTATTCGCTAGTGCCAGTTTTATAAAATATCGAACAAAAGTATTCGATATTCAGTCTATCAAGGGGCCTGCACGGGTTATCAAGTGTGTTCGATAGGCGTTCGTGGTTGTTCGGCCAAATATCGCTTTGATCATTTCACAACATTAAGCGCGGTATAATTCGACTGGTAATTTAATTCTCCGCTTTGTTGTAGCGCGCATTAATTAACTGACAAATTTATCTCTAATCGCAATACGGTGGTGCCGAGTGTTACGGCTGTTTACAAATTCGCAATACAGAGCGCGAGGCGCGTACACGCGAACGGACCCCGGGTAATGCAATTCTCTAAACGTTATCCCACAGGGCTCGAAATAGATACGTAGCTACTCGAGAAAATTGCTGCAAATGGAAACCAGCAATTGTCTGCTTGACCGTAAGACCATGAAAATGTCTTTCGCGGAAATTTCCAGACGGAATAACCACCGCGATGACGTTTCAATTACCGTTCCGGGCGAACGAATATTCGAGCATCACCATTCCAAACATTTTCTTCAATATTTTCTATTAATATCGAACATTGGAGGAAATTTTTTCGTTTATTCGAAAAGATGAAACGTATCGCGATAGTGTACACGTTCAATTTATTTTGGCCTGCTAAACGAAAAATTGGAGAGAATTAAAACTCTGATGCTAATGGCAAAAAAAAAAGACGAATGACCATGTAACAACTTGCAATTTTTATCTCGGAACTCAGGAAGTTCCAGCACCTTCGAAGGGAAGGAAAAATATAGCACGACACGGATAATCTTGAACTTTAAGGGCAATTCTCTGGACGGATCATTGAGCAATTCAAACAGAGGGACGGAGTTAAAGTGAGCGACGCGAATCTGATGCAAAGTTCTAACTGTCGTCTTGCTCGTTCAAGAGTTACCGCTCCAACTATTTCCCCAGCGCCATAGAAAAATCAAGCACCACCTCGGGTTAATGAGAGACACGCGAGCTGTTCCCAGTCACATTTCTATTTCTTATCTCGCAAGAGAAGGAAAATCAATGTGGCGGTTTATGAGAACGGACCACATAAATTTCGTTCCTTCGTTATCAAATTTTATCGAAGCTCCTCCCTATTCATTTCCCCTCGTACAAGATTTAATGTAAAATCCCTCGAAAGAAACGTTATAAATTTTCCAAAATATCAAAATGGTACTGCTCATCCAAGCCAGACCATTAATCCAGTATCGTAGTTACTAACGAATCGATAAACGTTTGAAATGATCGAGAAAGATCAACGACTGACGCGGATTCCAGAGGAATCGAATTCACGGCTAACTACATTTCACGTGGACAGTCTTATAACGAGCTCGTTGATACGAGGAAAACATCTGCGCGCGATGCAACGACGATTTCTCTCGCTCGTGACGTCCGAAAAGCCTTGACTGACGTCGCAGCGATGTGACAATTATCTTTGACATAAATTTCATTCCGCGACGCCGCCGCCGCGATGCATTTATCTCGCAGCAGGTGTCCACGAATGCGAATCAGGGGGATCCGCTGCGAATCCGTCCGGGTGCCGTTAAAACTGCGCGAATGAGTGATCGCGCGTATCGCGTCGCGCGCGTTTTAAGGACGTCGATACGACACGCGGCCCCGTCGAAAAAATGCTTAGCTCGTTACACCGGTTGTTCGGGCATGACTGATAAGAGATAAGCCTCTTACGCGCGCGTGCCAGCCGGATAATTTACCGTCGTCAAAAAAAAAAGTGCATTTAATCAAACGCGCCGGACGTATCGTTCGCTGCGCTCATTCGCGAGATTCCCATCGATCACCGCCGCGAACCGACTGCGAGGTCTTGCTGGATTTACTTAATTTATTTCTTCCGATTGAACGCACATGCGCTTCGACGCGCGACTCATCGTGCACGCTGAGTGCTCTGAATCGCGTCGCGGTCAGGGATCGAATTATGGAACCGTTAAAACGTTACTGCCGCCATGCGTTTCGATTTCTATCGGTCTCGCGGGTTCTTCTTACCGAAAACGAATTTGTCGAGCGTAAGAGAAATACTTTAGAGAACTATCCTACCGTGCAAGCGTTCCATCTCGTACCAGATTCGACGTTCGAAGCGCTAGATGCCGCGTTATCTCGCGGATAACAATAAAAAGCGAAAAATAACGCCGGTGTGAACGGTCTGCGTAACGCGAGCGAGTGAAATTTAATTGCGTGGAAACTGCAGCGTCGAGCTGTTGCTAGACGCAGGTACGCCACGGGGGTAGAACGGCGGAGGTTGACGCCACGCAACCCTGGCAGTTTCATAGGGGTTTACTTGAGTCAACCGGGCAATTAGCATACGCAGTTACACGTAGCTAGGCGAGAGGGTAAGTAAGAGTGAGAAATAGCGGCAGGGAGGAGCGGGAACGTTTCGTGGGAAGGAGAGATCGCGAAGGAGAGGCTTGCGACGCGTTAGAACGGCGGAAAGGGGCACGCAGCCTGTTTGTTCATTTGTCGCGGGATAATCTCTTCGTACACATCGCATAAAGATGTTACACGCGCCGCTGTCGCCGGCGTTACTTTCTATCCCCGTTTACAACTGTTGCTCGTAAATAAGGAGCGGATATTAATTCGAAAAATCCACAGCTTAGGTGCCTTGACGGGGTGCATCTTGACGGGAATTGTCTCTAACGAGAACATTGTTATTCTTTAAACGCCCTGCTCTCTTCTTTACGCTATTTCATTATGAGATTGGTATTACGAGCGCGCGTTACAATGGACGCGGGATAACGTTCTTTGAAGACGAAACGGTGCGCTTTGCTTCGAGGCGCGATGCGTTTAGCGTGAATATCGAAGAAGCTTTCCAGGCACTAGTATTAGAGATATTCGTTTAGTTGTTTTTAATCGTTCAGGTTTTGAGAAATAATTTTTTCGAAATGAAATACAAAGTGTAATAAAGACTCTGCCTTTCGAAGTGACAGAAATAGAAGAAAAGGGATGATAAGCTAGAGAATATCCAGCAAACCTATGCTTGCTTCAAATGGAAAATATATGATACACTTTTCTTCAACAATATTAATTCAATGAAATAAAAATACGATTCGAGAACAATGAAAATTTGTTCTTTCCCTGTGCTTTGTGCCATAAAATCTGTCTGGTTAAGCGAGCACTTACTGTACAATTCGTTCCGATATAATCCCTCCAACGGTAAACATAAACCAGCACTCGCAAGGCGATAAATATAAAGATTGATATATTATACAAGCGTGCAAGTAAAATTAGCAGAAATTCCGTATGAATTATTATTAAAGCTTAATAAATATTAGTTAAAAAAAAAAAAAATGCTTCCAGCAATTCGTTATGACGCTTGAATACATGTTTAGGCGGAGCAAATAAAATCTTAGTGCGCTCAGCACGGAATGGGGCGACGAAAAAAAAAGAAAGTCAGCGGTAATTAAGTAGTTAAAATTCCTGCGGCAAGATACCCGCGACCACGCCACCATGAATCACGCTTAACATCATCGGAAGGCTCTACAATGAAATTTAAGTAAGTCGTAACGCGCGAGATAGAATTAAGTATTCCGAACACAAAGGAGGCCAGAGTGGTACATGGTTCGATTCAACTTCACGCCACGCGTATACATCGTTATACATCATAGAGCGCGCGGCGCGACGGGCAGGGGGTGAAAAGGGTTGCAGGAACGAGCTAGTCGGCTGGTTGCGTTTCATATTCATTACATCGGTAGCTATTTGTCACAGACTGGTATCGCGCTGAAATACTGGCCGAGATAGCCGAGGTCCCCTGTTGCATTGTTAAAATGTCCCAAGAAAAAAAAAGGGGGAAAAGGAAAAGGAGAGGAGAAAAACTCCGCCTCCCAAGTCGGAGGGTGTGAAGAGAAAAAAGTCCAGCACCGGCCACGTCCTCACGGGCCCTCTCATCGGTCATGTGTCTATTATTGCCGTTCGCTCGAGCCAGACGCCGTCGACCGTGCGAAATGAATTTCAGCTAATAAGAATAACCGCCGGTTCCATCGTCGCGGAATTCCAACGCGCCCGGTTCGTTACCGGCTCGAGCGTGACGACCGAGGGCTCGTTAACGGGGCTTGTAACAGATTTGTTCACGGATGATCGATAACTTTTCATCCTCGCCCCGCCCTCCCGTCCACGCCGTGCGCTCTCAACCGTGGTTTTTGTCCTCGAGACGCGAACGCGGTAAACAGTGAAACGATTTCATCCGCGGTTACGAATTTCGTCGGGTGCATAACGACACGCCCGGCAATTAATCGTCGGGACAAGCGGCGCTCGATCCCGCTAATTGACGCGCTCAGTTTTACTGTCTATCGACAACAGCGCGATTTAATGACCTCGATATCGTTCCCGTTAAAAAGAAATCACGAATGACGCGCGATCAAATTGTTGCGGCGGCTAATCAAGGGCTGCGCTGCAATTGGAACGACGACACTCTGCTCGAATCGATACCCCATCTGATTATTTAATAGCAGTTCCATCGACGGGTTCCTTATTCTTTCTTCTTCTGCTTTTCGTTAAGGTAATTACGGAAAATTAATCGATTGATTTCAGTCAACGCCTCGATAGATTTAATTAGACGTATTTTATATCGATTCATGCATTTTCCGGTACTAACCGGGTTCAACCGGGTAGCACGCAGCGAGTACTACGATTAACTAATCGCAGCTGCTGACGAAATTCCTTTGAAACTCGTTTCACTTCCCTTCCCCAATAGGAGTATAAGAATAACTGATGTTGACACTTTCGAGAGATTAACAAGCTTGATTTATATTCATACATTCATCAATTACATACATATCTAGACCTCACGTGAGTCTAGATATTCTAAGGAGATATTTACATGCACGGAAGGAGGAAAGTATAGGCTTTGGGGCCGTGCATATGCGATCGCGAAACATTCTCTTTAACGTGCGATTGCCAGCCAGTTACTTAGTACATATTTATTTCACGACCAATTTGCATATTCTAATGGTTCGCCAACATATTAAACTAAATTTCTGGGATTCTAATGAACACATATTCTATGCACTACATCGAACATTAAAAATAATTAGTAAAAAAAAGTTTTACTCGATATACCATCCGATCGAAGGAAAAGTTGATTATAAAAATGATTAGACAAATTTCAAACATTTTCATTCTGTGCACAGCCGTCTATTTTCTTTCTATCTTGGTGCTTCGCTGAGTGACGAAGCTTCTTCGCTCTAAAAAAAATACATCTGAAAATACACTTTGGCGTTGCTTACACAACGTTCCGCTGACCTTAAAAGAATCAAACCAAATAACTCTTGAATACTTGCGCCTAACAAAGTTACACGCATTACCTCCAGTACACGCACCGTTTAATTACACTTTAAGTGAACAAAATAATATATTCCAACCATCGCCACGTATAAAGTTCCTCATTGTGCATCTAAGATAAAGAGTAACGTACAGCATACCAGGGGCGCCATTTAAAACCGAGGGGTTAATCTGAACGGTGGCGAGGGTATCGCCGACGATTTTCACGCTCGTAGAAAAGTCGCGCATAAATAAGTCGGGAATCGGGCGAGATCGCGGACGTCGCGTCGAAAACCGCGCGTCGCTCGTAGGGAAGCGAAAGATAAATTCGCGGCACTTTTTTTACGACGTTGGCACGCCACGCGTTAGTTAATAAAACGCGATACAGACGCCTGGCGTCGGCGGGAATCGTGCAAACGCAGATGCACACGCGCGCGATGCATTGTTTCAAGAGGAGGCGGCGGAGGGAGGGACGAAAAGAAAAAGTAGCGAACGGATGGAAAGGAGCGGACCGCGAGACCGAGGGAATAAGTAGAAGCGCGGCGAGGGCGTGAAAGCGCGAGGACGAGGGGGATAGAGAGTCGAGGGAGGTGGGGGAGAAAAAAAAAAATAATTTGGAAAACCGCGAACACACGATGCACTGGTATCTGCAGGGAACCACGCGCACTATGTCACGCGCTCTGGTTTGGGGTGATGGGAAGCGAGGGGTGGCCGCGCGGGAGGGAGCGGCGCGGCTACTCTGGCGGGCGAGTGGGTGTTAAACGCAACATTTTTCAGCAGATAAGTCACGTATGTTTAATTATGTATATTACTGCCTGCGGGGCTGAAAACCAGAGCACGACTGCCGCCATCGCCGCACGCAGCACCCTCTTACCCCCGCGGTTCAACCCCGCGTCTGACCGCCGCGCCGCTCCCTCCGCCGAAAGCGGGGCCGACGCGGAACCCGTTCGCGGCTGTATTTTATTTTAATTATTAATTCCTCGTGTGCGTGCCCCATAGCAATTAGGCGGAGCTGCAGGAATGCCAAATTCCATGCTAGCCGAGACAGTCGAGCGCGCTGTTCCATCACCGCGCACGGTATTGTCCACTTGCCGTGTCGCGGAATCGCGTTACCCGATCCTTATAATCCCCTTTCTACTCCCGAGAATTAAATATGGGCAGGTTGGTTCAATTTAATTGAGAGCCAGGCGAATAATTAGTATTTAATCGTGGGTGTCGCAACCATGTGCTTTATAACACAGTTTTATAAGCACTGTTATAATTACGTGTTAATTACAGATAGTTTTGATGATTTATAGCCTTACTCTTCTTGGATGATCGAAACAATTACTTAGGAAGGTTAAACAAGCGAGATAAGAAAGAAAATTCCTATTTTGGTGAAATTTATTTAGAATCGTGAACGCGAAGGGGAGAGAATGTTCGGTGGTGAGTTAAGTTCACCAAGCGGGTGGACAGATAATATCAGCAGACGTGCCCGCTCGAGGTTTAACCTAGGCTCGATCCGCGTACAAGAAAGAAAGACAGAGAATCGGCGCTTCCACTTGAGCCTGGTTGAAGCGTAATTACTCCGTTGCTCATTAACATTGAAGTATCGCGCGCATAAAAGCCATTTAGCCGCCGTAGTCTATCAACGAGACAGTTTAAAAACTCTGCCGGCAAATTATCGCGATACGTTCTTGTCGGATACGCGTGCTCTATTTTCCACGCTGAAGAAACGCGTACCCCCTGCACTGGCAACGTTGCTCGTTGAGAACTAAACAAATTGATAGCTTCTATTTTATTTATTTTAGTTACTCAACGTATGTACGTTATTATGGTCGAAATTATTGCAGATCTTTATGCAAAAGTTGTTGGATGACACTGAACTTAATGAAACGCGTACGTTCCCCTTTTCATTGCTATTTCAGAAGATTTCAGGTACTTCAACATAATTTTTTTTAATGAAACTATATATTTTTATTATTGCCGGTGTAGAATAGTAGGCATTTCAAGAGGTGTATAATAATGGATGCGAAACATATGCTGTTGGCAGATATCACGTTTGTTTAATGTCACAGTTAAACTACTGCAATGAAATTAATTAAATATGTAAATGAGAAATGTTTTAAATGGCAAGTAGAAATGTAGAAATAATTTTGCAAGATTAATTAAGAGAGATCTTATATGTCAAACACGTAATATTATAAATCCTTTTCATAATGTACATCTCCTAAATCTTTGCCGTCTTTCCGCAGCATATATATTTGAAGCACAGAAATATTTTAATATCTAAAACCCTTTAAATTAAAACGTACTGCTTTTAATTTTGAGAAGATTGGCTATCTTCTTGTATTCGCTGCAAAGAAAAATTATATCTCAACTTGCAGTTGTACATATTTTTAGAATAAAGTCAATACATAAACCATCGGATATTGTTGCTTTGTAACTTACATTATTTAGCATTTTTAAGTCGCACCTAATTGAAAAATTACGACAACAAATTTCATTATTATAAAAATTTTTATTGAAACTGCTCACATCTATTGTATTTTACCGATTCGGTACCAAAAAGTATCAACAAGTTGTTAATATTAAATCCGGATTTGCATGACCGCTGCTAATCACACGATACAAAGCATAATTTCGTCGAAACGGAAATTATTCACGCGTTCCACTGAATTGGTAGGTATCAGCAGGACAGATTTAATCTGATTCGAAAAACAATTCGCGCAACATCGTGCGCCCTACAGAGGGTGAGATACAGGGAGAGGAAGAGAGAGTGAGATGAAGAGAACGCGCGCACGCTCAAGCTTCATTATTAAATAGCGCAGCCGTTCGCGAACTCGTGATTATCAGATTTCCTGGGCTATCTGCCCGACATGAATTGCAGCGAACGCGAAGACCGTATTATTAAGAACTTTCTTCTTCTGTTGCGGCCTTCTGAAGGGTTGAACTTTTCCAGGGGAAAATTTTGGAGAATGGCAATTAGCTTGCCTCAGCTACGGTTCTCGGGATTTCTTTGCACCTGGCCTTAATAACCGACGCAAGGAGAGGGGGATAGGGTAGCAAAAAGTGGGAAAGGGGTGGAGAAAGCAGAGAAGGACAGTACGTAAAATAAAATAATAATCTGACAACAGGCGCGCCATCGTCGACGGCGGCGACACGCTTCGATGGTGCTTTCGGCTGTTGTCTCTCTGCTTTTAATAATTAATATCATTACACACGCTCGAACGGTCAGAAACGAAGCGCCTCACCGTGCACGTTATCTTCGGTAGCCGGCTGTTTATGATTGTTTAGCATGGGTCGTGCGCGGTGGCATAGGTGAATAACACGAGTACGTGCATATGCACGCATCCGAAATTCGCGTGTACCGCCGGCAACGAAACGAGCAGCAGGCAAAAACGATCACCTTTTAAGCTGGTTGGTTTCGTCTCTTCGTGTTTCTATCCGTGGGATATTGGGAATTGCATATTTAACTACCAGCGGTTTGAATATATTTGCATACGCAATGTGGTAGAGGTGTTTAGGATTGTTTCATATGCGAAAATTAAAATGTTTGTTATTAGATGGATAATGCTATCATCGCGATAATCTCGCGAACCCTTTTCTATAATCGAAACTCTGTGTTCAGTTTTACTCATATAAAAACGAGTGATCGCATAATAAAAAGTTAAAGAGTTTCTAAATTTAATGTAGTACACGTTGCTCAAATCAAGAAGCGTCACTTTCTTTCTCATCCGTCCTTACAGATTCCCTTACAAATCACTTATAGATTCATACGCCACATGTCTCCAAAAAAAAATAATATAAACGTTCGCGCTTTTGCAAAATGAATAAATGCGGTTAAACGTTCCGCCATTCCCGTTCGGTATTCGCAAATAAAACCACCGTTACGCGAACAGTAAATGGCGAACCATCAGCCGCGATACCATTTTTTTGTTGTTTTCTCTCTTTTTTTTTACATTCGCGCCGACGGAATGAATTTAAATGAGCGGAATTATTTCGATGCGCAATGTATTTTTGTTTTCACGAATTACAGGGCTTATGTGGGCCGCGTAGCACCCTCGACAGCGAACATTTTTCATAAACCGATCCCCCCTTGCTGTTTCCGTTCCGTGGCGCTCACGTACCGGCCATTCGAATTAATCCTGATTCCCAGGAATCACGAAGTCCTTTTTAAAATTCAGTGATACGCGTTCGTATCGAACGGGTAACGACGGAAACCGGCTCGTGGCCGGCCAGCTCGCCGTTAGCCCTCTTACCGGGGTTAATTTATACCTGATACGACATACGCAATGCGTACGACGCCGCTTTGAAGTAACAACGAGGCCGATGTTGGGAGTCGACCGAGGCACACGAACAGGTGAAACGCAGCCGCTTAATTGTAATTCAAACGCGTTATCGCGAATCGTACGGATTGCCAGAGAGCGTGGAGTAATTAAAAATTTAAATAAAACCCTCGATAAGGGAAATGATCAATCACGAGCGTGTTGTAGTCACCGCGGACCCGGTTCGTCCACCCCGCCGCTGTGACGCGTGCAAACGCGAACCGAGGACTGGTGTATAATCCTATCGCGTATTCCCACGTGCCATGGCATAAATACGGAAAGGCTCGAACGTGAAAGCCTAGTTTTACAACGGCCGCGCGAGGCCTCGTCCGTTTGACGAGTTAATAGCTACAGCTTCGTTCAGAAAGGACGAATAAAAGCCAGCGCACCCAAGCGCCCTGTAATTATGCGGTATATACACTGATAATCGGGAAAGTTCGTCCAATTTATGATTTCCTGCCGGTTACTCGACGACATTAGGGTCGTTCGTCTCGACTCGAACTACTTGCTGATTGTTCTCCATGAGTTCCTTCGTTTCTTGCGATTTATTTGTTTTTTAGTTTCGTCAGGACTTGTTCACGGACGAAACCTGCGGAGACTGTGGACGGCATATAGGCGACTTGTTTGAGAAAATTTTACAGAGTTTTTTAAAGCAGCCACGAACATAGAGTAGAAGACTTTCTACGAACAATCTACGGAACTCCGCGAATTTCCCGCGGTCGAACAGTCCACGGAGTATCCGCAGATTCCACAGACTTTGCGCGCGGAGAAATTGTCCGCGCGCCGACGAGTTTGTAAGTCTGGATACGTCTTTAAAGTAGTGGATAAACGAATTCGAACACAAACCTGTTCCTCCTTGTCTGTCGTCCCGGCGATGTTACGAAAGTTTCGCCCTACAAATTGTCCACTCTTACGACTAACCCCAGCTCCTTACGCTTCGTGTATGTTGAGGACTTAATGTGTGCGTGATGTCGGTTCGGAAAGTTCTCGCATCGCGACAAGTTTCGAGACAAAAGTAGCGCATAATTTTCGTGGAACGTCGTCTAACGTAAAAACGACGTATCTATGTACTTAAAAAAAAAAACTTGTTTCGTCCTTACAATTAATCTTGAAGAACAAAATTTATACTATGAGTAGATTGCACGTGTTTCCACCCTATAGATGTATCGAGATTCTCTCTGTAAAGGATTGAAGCGTGAAGGCACAGAATGAAATAGGTCCGCCGGCAATTCTGTCGTGAAGATATCTCGGCGAGAATCAGAGAAAAAGCGAAGGCATTGACAAGCGGCGGTGGAAAGAAAGCCGAAGAACGATAAGTTATTTCATTCACGGATATCCCATAAAATCACAGTAACCAGAGGTCGGTGTCGCGTATTTAATAATGCAGAGCGCCGGATGTTCCGAGCTTGGCATCGAATCCGTGGAAAGAGACAGACTAAAGGGGTGGAGGAGGGGGAGGGAGTGGTGTGGAGAGAATAAGCGGTAAACGAGAAAGACAGACAGCGAAAGAGAGAGAGAGAGAGAGAGAGAGTGGGTGGTTTGTTGCTGGGGGAGACCAAGTTAAATATTTCACAACGCATTTCCGCCGTTGTGCCCTGGGGGTGGTTAGGGTGGGACCAAAGAGCGGCGGAGGTGGAGGAGGGACAGGAAAATGTATACTACAATTTCGCGCGACAGATTTGCTGGTTGGATGTGGATTTTCAAATGTACAAGTGTTTTCCGGAGATTTCGAGTTTCATAATTGATAAAACGCTGGGAGAGCTTTTGTGGACTGGCTGACGAACGCACTGCTGCGGCAGGATGTATTTGCTGTTCGTGGAACGACGCGTTCGATGTTTTCTTTTTTTTTTTTTTTTCATTTTAAATCAATATTCCTGGAAAATGGTTCCCGATTCCTCAATTTTACTAAAATTACATCGTATTCCGATATTCAGAAGTAATTTAAATATTACACGTGAATGGCTAATAAAATGGTACATTAAGTTAATCTTTATACAGTCTCTATAATTGAATATGACACGACAAACGGTAGACATTTTTCAATCTTACTCGATACTAATTCACGTAGCTTCCACCCCCCTGTAATCAGCCCGTCACTTAGCGTGCTTTCCCAGAAAATATATCAGGCTGCGCAATACTTAGAGCCCTAGAACCACCGACCCTACCGACTATCGTTCGCCGTGCAATCATTAATGTAATGCCCCTTAACCTTACGAACGGTTAGATGGATCGCGTCGGGGGTGCTTTGTTGCGCTATGGCTCGTAATAAACGCGATCCGTTAACCGGCAGTCGCTCACGTGCACGAATAACTTTATAGATCTCGTCGCAAAGCCGTTACAGACTCATCGTTGGTACTTTATATACTCGATCCATACCTCGCACGCTATCCGCTTCGATAGTACGGACCGACGAAAAGGATCAGCATGATCGCACGATTCTTTGCTTCATCCCCCTTCGAACGTGGACATCCTTTACGTGACGCCTGGTTATCTTGTTGGACTACGCGTTTTTGTTTTATTTATTTCATAGTACTCACCCCCTAAGAAAACGCTTTACCTACTTGCAAATAAAATTTAAGGGTATCCATTATTTAATTCGGTATTTTTAATAATATAGAAATTATAATGAAAATATTGATTAATTTAAATTCGCGAAACTGAATAATTTCACGTTTTCTATCATTTTTGTTAATACATTACGTTTCTCTTCTCTTGACTTCCTTCCCTTTTAGTTCGTTTTAAAGTCGATATTGCTGGAATACTTGCGTTCCCCATTTAAATTTCACGTTAAATTCGTTACGACGTCTGGTCATATTTTTAATCCCCTTTCAAGTCCGTTACATTGCCATAATAATGAAAATGATAACGAAGGTAATGCACCTGGCAGGAATGACAGAAAATATTCGCGGTTACTATATTTCCAACTTTCAGAACGACTTCAGCTGTTTAATTTAATACGAGCGGTTTTATGTTAAATTTTACGAGTGCAGTCTCTTAATGATAAACAGAGTTACGTCCAATCTCGTGGCATCAAATTCAACGTTCCCCTCCCTCCGCCACCGCTCGCCCTTCCCGCAACCCCCGCGGCTGTATCGAACTAAACTTCCGAAAGTAATTTAAAATCGCAAACGTAAAATTAAATATTTAATCGTAACTTCTACGCGGGACATGCGATGCTCCCATCGCAACGGACACGTAGCTGGCCAATTTTTCTTCGCTCCCAACCTGGCGAGCGGCGACCGCCGCTGCCCGTTAATTCGTCGCGAAGTTTACGCGACGCGCGTCGCACTTTTCCATTCGAAACGTCAGACGGATCGCAATCAAATTTTCCCGCAGTGAATTACGAAGCGGTTAAATAACGCGGCCGGCGAGCGTATAATTTGATTTATAATCGCCGATTCCGCGCGGCGATTGTAAAAGAGAGATTCATCATAAGCGTTAAGTTACGTTCCACCGTCCCAGTAAATTACGCCCCATCGTGACGCGCCTGTTTCACTTTTGCCGCCGTTCGACCGCGCCGCTCGGCCCTTTCATCGGCCGGTTATCGGTCGTTGTTCATTTGCTTAAACAAACAGCACTCAACTCGCGCGCTTTAATATCGACTAATTAATTCGAATCCGACGGAAGTGGCTTGCTGCACCGCGGCGCACCGGATACGTGGCTATCCTGATGTTCCCGATGATATTAAAAACGCCCACGCCCACTGGTCACTCTTATGACATTACACGGGCGAACTAAACGCGCGACAGAACTTTATTTATTAAAACGAAATTTTCACCAGCGTCCAATTAACTGAACCACTCTGTAACTTTTATACTGTACGACAGAATGAACGATCGTTGACTGTGAGAGTCCATAATTAATATTATGAACGAAAATAGTGACAATTATTTGTACCATTAGTATTGCCCTTCTGTGTATGTACTTCGGACACTTTGTTGTTCACGTTTAGGAAGACGTTATTCAAACTGTTGCGTGCGTATAAAATATTGCTGAACGCGGAATACGCATCGTGGGCGTTAGGACGATGCAGAGGACGAAATTCATTTACATTGTTACGCTATATCATATTCGTATCTTGATATAGCTTTGGTATTATCAAAGTTTACTACGCAATTATGGAATTGAAATGATGTACGATAGAAGTTCCAAAAATGTGACCAGTCAAAGTATCGAGGTATCAACCTATGCAAGGCCTTGTTGCAAATTTTTATATCCACTATTTAAGTAATTTATTATTTCATGTCTACATTTTGAAGACAGTAGTGATAGTAACGAGTCGTGAGATTGTCACAATATATGTAGAAATAAGGATTGAACATAATAAGTAGTAAAAATCAATCATTTCTGAACCCAGTGTACTAATAATTCAAGTCTTTTAGTATCCAATCAATTGTTGTCTATGTATTACCTTTATAAAGTTGAATATATTACTGTCTAATTTCATGTATAATACACGCCAGATATGCAAAATTATGATAATTTCGATAGATATCGACTTCAATAGAAGGGAACGTAATCATAGGAGCAAGAAACTAAACCTTCGACAACTTTCTTCGAATTTCTCCTTAAATATGAGACGGCCGCCATTATACCGTCCATTATTCAAATCGTTGTGTGCGTGTAAAATATTGCGCGACGGGGTATCCGCATAGTGGGCGTCAGAACGAAGGAAAGAACGAAAATCAATTTTCATGGGAGGCTGTTGGTGTCTCCCGCGGCCGGGGCACGTTATTTCGGTATGATCGAAATATACAACTGGCTGGCTTCTTTTCTTCTGGCTGCGGCACAGGTCGCGACGGTCCAACCGGGAGCGATCGATAAATCCCCAGAAAACGAAGAGGTTGGTCATATGAAAAATCTGGAAATCCACTTTGTTATTTATGCGTCCGCTTGCTCGCCAAGATGCAGGGATACTTGTGCATGTGGGACAAGATTATCATTTTTCCTCGGTAGAATCCCGGCGAGGCTGCTATTACTTTTGGAGTTTCCCCCCTTCGGATGTTCCGCCTTCCTTCGACCCGATTCAACGTCGCGAAAGCGAAAAGAACTGCTGCATTCTTTTTAGGCGCTATAACTGCACCGCTGTTTTTACGTTCCCGGCATTCTGAAATTCCTAATAAGCTAAGAAGCAAATTGACAATTCACAACTTTTGCGGGCCTTTACTTTACTCTCTATTTTATTTCAGAGCTTCGTAATTCTTTAACGCAAATATTAGTCCTTTAAATAAAAGATAGTTATCAATTTACACACTACGGACAATATATTTTTAATTTCGCAACTAAATTCATGGGACCAACGTAATTCAGCGGGTTTTTCCCTCCAGTTAACGGCACATCCTGAAAGCCAAAAGAAGACCCCATTAGCGCATCATCCACCAAAAATGAGCCCCCTCGTCCTTCTCCCTCCGACTGAGCCTTCATTTGAAGCCTGTTAATCGTAACGTGAAATTGAATTTTTCATAATAGCTTTGAGAATCTGGTAAACCGCGTGATACACTGTCCGCGGGCTACTTTACGGTAGGAAGTGCCTCCAGAGTGTACGATAGTTCGGGATCAGAGGGGTCGTCGCGCTATTTCCATTAGTCCTGAGCCTCTGGCATTAGCTTTAACCATTAATGAGGCGCGCTAACCCACACACGGCCGGCTACACGCGCGTGGCGGATATGTTTTGTCGCCCGGGTCAGCCTTATGTGACAAGCCAAAACGTACAGTTTATCTCGACCCTCCGCTTGCCCTCCATATTTACCCCAAAGCTGGCCGTATCCTTCCGTCCACGGTTGCTGAATTAACAAGTAATACGCTACACGTATGAATACGCTCGCGCTTATGCGACCTCAGCAGAATCGCGTATACCGGATAACGTTGGCAGGAAATGATTTGCCACGCTAATGCAATCGCGCCCGTGTCCGCGCCCTTCGACTATTATGCCTGCCTGTAAATAGAGGCATCCGGTTCCGATGAAAATCCTGAAAAATTAAACGTCGATTAAACGAGGGATGTATTGCTTGGGTAGAAAGGTACGAAATGTGCAACGTACTTGAGAATTGACTTATTGACACCTGAATGTAACATGGTTTTTAGAAATTAAAGAAATATCGTATCAAGATGGCAATAAAATGTTAATATTTAAATAGAATTCGTGCGGTTTAATATTCAGCTAGCGATACGTTCGAGTGTACTATATTAAGACGGAAACTAATTTGAATAAAACTGAAACCTTTCGTTTCACCATCGTATGAATACCGAATACGTGATTGATATAATGAAGCGAACTATTTTCGCGAAACAAATGTACGATTTTAAATCGGGGCCACCGATTTCAACCATGCGATAATTACTCATTGTCCATGTACTTCGAGATTCTCGATACTTGGAACATTAACTGCACAGTGAGATACTCATAAATTTCGCGTGAATTTGAATTGGTCAATCAGCAAGTGCACTTTTACTGAATAGAAATTTCATTCAACTGGTATATTGGTACAGTGGATATATAATTGAAGCAAAAAAATATTCTATTTATGGACGGTTGAAAATGCCAGTCACAGGTTCAGCTATTGTATAGATCAGAAAGGATAGTCGATAATTAGTGGCATATATCGCTGCTTGCCATTACTAAGCGTAACGCAATGAATAAGCAAATGTTTTCAGTCAGAAACTGTGTTCTTCTAATTCCTCGCGGTAGTAGTTTAATTTATTTTATCCTTATTGTTTCAAGCAAATTGTTTTGGCGAAATTCTTGAGTGCAGCGCTTAACACTTCAGGCTGAATTACAATGCAAAATTCCAGAAAATGTTGCAGTTTCTGTGGTCTCGGTGACTACCGGTGGCCGAAGCGAAGAATTAAAATATGGTCGACAAATATTCATCGAACTAAAGTTTAAAAAAGTTGGAATACATCTCATTGAAAAAAACCCTTGCCTATTGATCTTTCAAAATTTTTTTTTTGGGAAATACGTTCGAGTGCTATGAATTGAAACAAAAAGTTAAAAAACGAAAAGATTTTTCACGTTTTTCCTTTTTCCTTGCTGGCTAACTGCACGGCATAAAAAAACGCGTTACAACTATGAAATTCAAATATTGATGAATGGAATACAAATATACATTCTAGACGTATAAAATCAAATTTAAATATTGTACTATTCAACTGTCTATCGTTGGACCGAGGAAAACTTGTCGTTCGAAATATCGCTGAACTATTTAATAAAAGACACATTAAAACATTATACTCAATCAACTTACTCGTGAATTATAACTAATCAAATATTAGATACGCCGAAATACCAAATTTGAACTAGACAAACAACGAGCGCATTAGAAATCTGCGTACGCAAAATGGTTCAGTTTCGAAACAGTGACGCAGCAAAATCGCAAGGACCGAGGGGGAGCGTCTGTTTAAAAAATGTGGGAATATGCCGCAGAAAATGTCGGTCGACGACCGTCGCTACCCGATCGTTTCCGGCAGTCATTATTCCATCAGATGCGGGAAGGAAAGGGTGAGGGCACAATGGGGGTTATCAAAAAATGGGAAAACGAGAATGATTTTTGTGCGGTTTACGTGGAAATTCGAGCCACGGCCCGGGGGGTTGAAACCTGAGAGTCGATTCGACGGGCACGCTCGCGGGGATCCTTTTTCGAATTCGAATTTATTCGGAAATAACACCGGCCCCGTACGGCGCAAACAATAAGCCCGGGAGCGCTTTGAACGGGCGCTGCGCTACGCGGAAATTCCGCGCACACCGCAGTGCAGGGATGGACGCGCGCGCGTGCACGATGGCGTGCGAGCCGGCGCGTGTGGATATTTCCCGAAATGCGTATCTCTTATTCAAATTGCATGGAAAATTCGGTACGTCCGGCCCGGCACAATTTATGGACAGGCCGCACTTTGCGGCGTGTCACGGCCGCTACCCTGGACCATTGGTAGCTGTAATTGGGATTTATGGATGCGCGCACCCCTTTATGGTGGCCATGGTACCAGCACCATATATACGTGCGCGCGTATACTTGTATTATATATATATAGATACATATATATTTATATACGTGTATACGTATTTGTTTCGGCGCGCGTAAATAAAGTGAATGCCACTGGAGGGAGGGAAATGTGTAAAAAGAGAGGGTGGTAGAGTGAATGATGTAAAGGGAAGCGGAATGCGTAGAGGAGAGAGAGAGAGAGAGATAGATAGATAGATGGGACGAGGAAGGGTAAGGATCGAGGGAAAGAGAAATCGTACACAACGGAGCACTTGCTGTTGCTCCAACTCGAGCTTCCCACGATCGGCATCCATTTTAACCCCACATACGCATTGCGCTGTCAGGCATATAATCGATTTATTGTCTATGATTCCTTGCTTGTTGCTTCCTTTTCTTTTCGCGCGATCACTCCTGCGACGGCAATCATTTAACCGTGAATGTTTATATATTTATAGAAATCTTAAGTATGCGAATGAACGAAAAATGTATGTACCTTGTAAAATACAGAAAAAACGCGTGTCAAATATCGTTTGAAGTATTCGCAACGGTGCGCAAAAGCGCGTATTAACGCGACCAGGGTATATAGCTGATCATCGAGGCATCGGCTGCGAGCATTTCGGTTTCGTTTCTCCGAGCACGGCTGAA
Source organism: Xylocopa sonorina (assembly GCF_050948175.1). Classification (NCBI taxonomy): domain Eukaryota; kingdom Metazoa; phylum Arthropoda; class Insecta; order Hymenoptera; family Apidae; genus Xylocopa; species Xylocopa sonorina. The sequence goes on along the minus strand of NC_135197.1, from coordinate 3,707,393 downwards.
AGGGTACGAAATAACATTGTCCGGGAGCGCGCAGCAATGCCCGTGGGTTATAAAGTTTGCGGTGGCACGGGGCTCGTGTTCGTCTCGCGCGACCCTTCGTACGCTTTCGAGGCATTAGGCTTCCGCCGTTCTGTCCGTGCGGCTCGCCCCGGCACGGGATATAGCTATGTTTGATTTAGCACGGAATGTGGCCTGCGGCTAGTGCCACCCAACCTCTTCCAAATTACGTTTACATAAATGACTAACAGTTACCAACAAGCCGAGGATACAACAAACAAACGGCCGGCTGACCGTAGCAGAGCTACGGCTGGTTTACCGTTGGCCTAAGTAAAAACTCGTTAATTAATTAACCTCTCCCTTTCTGGGCGCCGGCTTTGTGTGGAAGCACACAGAGACGACGCGGAGAAATCGGGCGCTGCCCAACGCGCGGCCGCCAACGAAGGCGCGTTGAGGCACCAGCGTCCTGCTAAACTCCCGGGATGTCCAGGCTCAAGAGGCCGTCGGCATGTTGCGGTAACCTGAGCTGGTGGCTAGAGCTACTACTCTCTCCTCCGCGTCTGAAGTCGTGCCGGTTGTTCCGACGTATATGCACTGCCCCTTCGGCCAATCCTGGGCTGGTTACCCCGCTTTTCATCCCCCCGATATCCTTAAGCCCGCAGTCAGCATATACATTACGGTTCTCTCTCTAAGCAAAACATACCTGCCAGCGTTTGCCCTTAGATTCGACTTTGCCGGTGAGCACCCGTTTCACCGTTGTTACGGGAATTATGCGGTGGACTGTCAAAAGCCGCGCAAACTTCCGCCGCGTCGAGAGTTCGCTGCGAATTGGTATCGCAACGTTACCTGCCGGCGAGTGCGTGGCTCGCCAATGAAATTCAGATCCGTGCACTTAACATTACGAGGTTTGTCTGCTACGTGTGTCCGATCGTGTTTCATCGCCAGATTTAGTTACATCGTTCTTCGCTACTCTTCCTTCCTTTGATTATCGTTTTTCTATATTTTACTTTTTCATATATTTATATTACGACCTATTTTCTATTTTTTCGTGAAGTTTGTAGAAGCATCTTGTGCCGAAAGTATAAAGCAGACGTTGTACAGTTAAATATATTGCAATTAATAAATGTAGTGAAACGGACGTGGATCATGCTTTATAGTTATTGAACGAAAAGAAAATTTCTAAGTAGTATAGGTCGAGCATATCGGTTTTAAGTGTATCATTAGCCTTGTGCTAGAAGCAATTCCGATTTCTTCAATAATCAACCTATTTCTTATCAATTATTTAAAGTTGTAGACTATATTATTTAATTATACGTAAGTTAATTATACTATACGTGTAATTAATTATACTATACGTGTAAAATTAGGAATATCTTCAGAAACGTCGGCTCTACCACGTAACAGCCTCGTATCCTCAGCGAAGTAATTTCTCGACAACCTTTCGAACAAAATTGAACCATGTTTAAAGGTAAACAGGTATTCATGATGGAATATTTTTCTCTCCACCCTTATCACGTGGAACGCCCGGGGATGGTTTCCCCGCAACGTTTACGTTAGCATCATCTGACCGTTTATATTTATCGAAATAACGCGTACCAGGCTACATTATCTTATATGCGTAAAACAATTCTGCCGGGCGATACATTATGCAAATCGTGTAGACTGGGGAATTCCAAATATTTCTCGAATCATACGAGCGGGTTTACGTTGCATCAATTAAGTACAAAAGCCCGTTGAGTAAAATACGCGATGCACCTTCGATACGCTTAAAAAACGGTCGATACACACCCTAGAGGCATGCTCTGACCACGAAACGAACAATAGAAACACTGTGGCTCGTCGTACGGTTGACACGCTGTACAAATAGAACTCATCGTTTGGTCGTACTACTAATACCTGGTCACGCAACTGGACGACAGTCATTTTAGCGTCGAAATACAACGTTCCGTGGGATCGTTTGTACGGTAGCCATTCTGAAATCCACTCAATTTACATTCATAACCATCCCTGAATCCCGTTACGTCAAGCTCGCGTGGTCGTCGTGTCGGCTGTCTTAAATAGGGCTCCGCGTCAAAGGAAAAATTAACACCGGAGAAAAGTGAAAGGAAGCGAAACGGGCTGTTTCGACGTGACGACTGCAGCCCCGTGCTGGAAGCGGATGGTACGAAGGAGAACGGGCACGAGGCGCCGGGGTGCGCCGGGAAGGGGTGGCATTCAACGGAAGACAGAACGAGAGCGAGGGGGAGAGAGAGAAAGAAACGACGTGGTTGTAAAGAGAGCAGAAGAGACGGAGGAGGGTATTCTCTATAACGTGGCTAGCAGTCCGCGTTTGCGTTGACCCTCAAGGCTTTCGAGAAACGAAGCGCGTAATTACACGCCCAAGGGCGAGCGCAGTTCCAAGCAACCCTCTAACTCACTCCCCAACTCCCTTCGCTGAGCGACCCTACTCTCGCGCGTTCTACCGCTGGCCTTTCGCTCCCTATACCCACTCCTCCATATTCCGCGTCGTTCTGAATAAACAATCTGGCGAACTGACGGATGGACGGCCCTCTGTAACCGTATACACGCATATACCGGGTGTTCGACAACCAGAATATTTCTAACTCCACGTGAACTTAAGTTAGACCAAAATTAGGAATTACAGAATTGTAATAAAAGTTTTGTTTCCTAACAAATTCATTTCGAGAATTAACTATGGACATGTGCTTTATAGTAGATTGATAGTCGCGACTCGTTACATGTGATTAGTTAACTGCGAGTAAACAGCCTGAAGAACAAGAGTCGAAGGAAAAGTCAGGATCTTAATTAAGAAGTTTCATATGCATTGAATGCAACCACTTGTATATTTAACTTCTTGTTGGTATAATTATCAAGATTCTATAGCAATAGTCCATTGTCAATGCTATAAGCGATGAAAATCCGATACTACTGCGTGAAATCATCTATGTTGGGTTTATAATAGACTCATACTACTAGATAAACCTTCAATGTTATTTTCCTCGAAAACAAAACCTCAAATTCAATTTTTTTATTTTTCATTTCTGTTTTATTTTGGACTATAGAAACACTCCCCAATTTTTCTATTCCCTATTAGTAACCATAACTGTTGTTAACTAATACATACATACATACTTAACAAACTTCAATGAGTAACCTGTTCTTCTCGCTCTTAAACGACTCCAAAGTGTCAATAAACCGATACTCACGACGTTTGCATCATTATAGTGTAGAATGGCTCCTTAAAGATTCATTCACAGACGAGTGGACAGCCAGTGCTTGCAAAGAATGACGCCGCGGGAATTTTTATCCGCGTTACGGCGCTCGGCGTCGGAGAGAAAGGGGTGAAATTTAGGGAACAAAAAGGGAGAAAACGCGCGTAGTCAGGCGCCGTCGCCGCTACCACCGCGAACACTTCGTAATTTTAGGGTTCCCCGGGAGCTCGCGCGGGATGTTGAACTTGTTGCAGCAGTTTTTAATTATCGGAAGTAACACGCGGTCGAGGCAGCGCGCATACGAGCAGGCATTTTACGGGGCGAAATTGTTGCAGCGTTGCTCATTGTTCCGCCAGCCAGAAAGTAACCCTCCCTGTTCTGTTTTTTATTCACCTAGCCAGTTGCCCCGCCGCGATGCGAAACAGTGTTTCTGGGTAATGAAATTAGGTGGTGCGCCTTTCAGGGTGGAATTGAAGCGGGAAGGGAAGACAGCCACGTCAAATCGTGGCCATGTTTCCTCGTTGAATGTTTCGAATAGTTTCAGCGTCCGAGGAACCTGCCTGTTGGTTGCGAGGCTGCTGTTCATGTCGAAGCAGGCGAATTTGTGTTCGAATTTGTCACGTTGAAGCGGCTGCGCTGCTTCGGTTTGCTGTACTGTAAAGATGGAGGAAGAAAGAAGGAAGGAGAAGAGAGGGGAAGAACGTTTCGTCCTGGGCCTGCTAGTGGACTCATCAGTAAGGCTACCTAGCGGGCCCTGCCTTAGACGCTGGGATATTAGGGACAGTTCAAAACTTCTATATATTGGAAAGGATGTGTCATCGGGTACTTTCAGGAAAGTGTAAACGTTGCTGTCCCTCTAGTGGCGAGTGCCGCCACAACGTTATGTGTCTCGTACGTTACATCGCAGATCATATATGAAATTCTTTTGCTTTTTTATTTAACTGTATAAAATTTAACTAGTTGATACGTATGAATTTCTGGAAGAATTTTGAGTGCCAAGCAAAAATTGAACATTCGTTCGAACCTGATGTTACTTAATTTTTACGTTAACAGAAGCTGCTTGCAACTTTTTAGTCGCTACTTGTTGGTGTTAATCAATTTAACATATTGACAAATAAATAGATGCTAATTAGACATTATTCGGTGAGTAATTCAATTTCTAGATTTTTACGAAATACCCAACATTGGGTAATCGTTATGAAAGAGAGAAACGCGCTGGACGGCAGGGAAGTTGAACTATTTGAAAAAGTCTGTCTACGGTCCGTTCGCTGCTTTTAACAGGTCCTCGATATCCCGTCGTGCTTTGAATAAACAGTTGAATAGACAGAGCCCGGCACGGCCGTATATACGCTCCACTAAAAGTCACCAAGGTGAAAAAACATGGCGTGTACGTAATCGACGATCGTGAAGTGTAACTATAAAAGCTGCAAACAGCCTTTTTTATTTCCATTTCCGTAGTACCACGCATTAACCTGTCAGAAGAATATATAAAATAACGAACGTCGAATGGCGAGAGTTTCAATGTCCCCTGTTCCGTATTGTCGAAACGTTTTAACAAGAGATTATAATGAAAAAGCTGAATGTGCCAACATTTATTTTTATACGATTCACCTGGCTGTATCTTCTGAAATTATACGTGAAGTGTCTCGTTGAACGAGCGTACGTCTCTGCAAGTAGTTACTATCTACGAATTCAGACGTCTGTTGAAATAGGTGTTTCAGTTACGATTATCTTAATAAATGTTCGGTTTTGATCTCTTAGAGTACTTATCTATTTCAGTAGTCTTGTAATTGTTGTAGAAAAAAGTAAGCTTTCTATTTGAAAAACTAGTCTTCAATTTCTATGTAAGGCAACCATTATTTTTTTGTATTTTCTATAAAAACCGTTTGTAGTTTCTACAATTAGCTCTAAAGTCATCTCTAGACGTGAAAGGATAATCGGCGTAGTTTGTGCGCTTGCTTCGTACGTTGAATTTAGTACCAAACTGTTTCAAGAACAACGGGAAATTACGTTACTATGGTCATATCTTAACTGAAGTCCATTGTTCTAAACTGTTCCAGCGTTGTAGAGTCTAAAGGTTACTGTTACTGACATGGTCCAACCACAGACTGCATAAGCAACAGGCGTATAATTATTGTTGCGATGCGAAACAACAGTTAAGTTAAATGAGCTTTGTTTACGTGGTATGTGCGTACGTGTAAATAAATTTGATAGGATCTCTTACGATTTTAATGAAAGCCGTACGCTTTGCGTTACTTTACACAAACATTTTAATTGAAAGTGAGCACGCGTGGCGATGGAAGTGTTTGCCCGTGCAATTCTCTGTTTTCAGATCCTCTTTTTAACGTTAAATTTCGTAGTGAAACGCGTAATTTCGTAAGAATAAAATTTCCGTTTTATCTAAATGAACGCTTTAACCTTTGGATTTCAACTTTCCTGCACGATTACCACGTTAAATTATTTTATCGTACCAACAAACGCGGCGCAATCTGGGAAATAGTTTAATTTCTCGTTCCGCGAAACGCGTAGAAAACATTCGTTTAAGAGCAATGTATCATTTTTGGACTAAAATTATGAATAACTCGGACAAGGTATCTCGGGAACGATTGAAACTTTGCAGTCATTCTTTAAATTTTTCCCGTTAACGTTTCACGTCTACGCAAAATGAACTGCTACGTTAGCAATCTTCAGGGAGCTGAACCGGCCGCAGCTTGAAATTTCTGATACTTCGAGTGATCTCGATGCTTTACATTCCTCGACTTCTTCCTTCTCTCGGTTCCTCTGCACGTCACATATTTCCCATTGTTTCGCGGATAAAGTCACGTTTAACGTTTAAATATTTTTTCAGACGAGAAATCTCTACTTTGATTCATTGTTCTATTTTATTATTCTGCAAATGATAGCCAATCATAATTCTATTTTGCGTTAGCAAACAAATTTTTATAACAAACATCTTTCTATGATTGCCACATCGCTTAATGTAATCCCACTAAATACTGAACCGCATCAATTCTCAGGCTGGTAATTTTTCATCTTACTATTATTTTTCTTATTTTTGAATCGTCTATTTTGAATTTATGATGGTATAACGACACCGTAGCAATCCTAGTCTAAACGAGCTGATACTCGTAACAGCGACGAGGCGGAAACGACCGCGTTGCCTCGTTTTAATACCCGATAAGCTGCTTACTATAGATCCGAAAGGAGATCTCCGATGGTGCTGTATCACGGGCAATATGTTAACCGTTAGGTGCTCGCTTTTATTATCTTCCGTTTATGGCGCGAGAAAATGAAATTTTCCGTGAGACGCCAGCGATTCGTCTTGTGGGATTAAAAAGCCCTTTAATTTCCCTAGCGGGAGCTCCGGACCGATGCCGCGGCTCGCAACCACCCTTTTTCTTCAATAACAAACCCTCCCCGGCATCAACGTTCGAGGAGGCTGGCACGCCAGCTACCCGCGATGCGCACCTCGCTCAGAGCACGTAGATGGCCGCGTTACTTTTTCGAAAGCCAGGCTAATGCGCTCGAATTAAACAGAATCCCCGATGAAGACACACCACCGTGAGCCAGCCAGGCCTGTCCTCTGACATGCTAATCACCGAAACGCCAGCTTCTTTACAAACTTTTTTCCTTCCCCGCTCACGGCTATGAATTATGCACGCGCTACGTCACTGCTCGTTTCTTCGGATCACCGACGGCTCAAATATATATGAGCGACCCGGCTGGCTAGGTGCCTTCTGTAAATTCGTAATTAGAGACCGGCAGCTTTTTTCCCCACCCGACTATCCGCCCCTGTTTGTCAGCTCTTGAATATGTATTTCTTGCGGCGTAAGTGATGTTGGTTCTACCGTATGAAATATCAATTTTCCTTTTGAATAAATACAGACGACCGATTATTCCATTAGGTGTTAACGTAGACGCGAGCGCAACGTTCCATTCATTTACACGTTTATTGTCATTGTCGGTTGGTAAACTTTGTTTTTCTGTTTGTCTCGAGCACGTTTTTCGCCGCCATCGCACCATGCATTTACACGTCAAGCAAATGGTCGTTAATAGCGTGCACTATATTTTCCATTCAACCGAGAGGAGTTTCACGTTTGCGAGATAACTCGCGATTGTCCTCTTTGATACCATCCGACGTCGTTTCATCGAAGTTTCTTGCCGAGGGCATAAAAAGAAACGTCGAATCTTCCGGTCCTCCGACTCCTCAAAGAAAAAGAAAGAAGACAAGGGGTAACAGAATAATTCCGACGGTTCGGTAGGCGAGGTTTTCCGCGTCGATTAGCAACGAGACAACGAAGAGGCTAAGGTTGGGAAACGGGAGCAGCAGGAACACCGACGCCATTCACTACACCCTCTCGGACTTCCCCCGTTAATTAATAAAGTAGCCGCGTAAACTAACAGTTTTACTGCGGAACCGACAAACTTAATACAAGAGAAACAGCTTTTGTTCGTACGCGGCAGTGTAACGAAGTCGCCTGCAGAGGCCAGGCACCGAGGCACCGGCCAGATTACTCGTTGCATACTTAAAACCTTAACAACCGGGCGCTTTGAGAAAATGCTGGACCTTTCGTCGGTACTGCTACCGCTGTGAATCGCGGGCGCGAGCCTCCTCCGCCTGTTCGTCCTACTTCGAAAATTTTTCGTCTTGCCAAACGAAAAGAAAGAAGAGTGAAGTGGAGAAGACAGAGGGGCGGGGGGAGAAATAAAAAGGGAAGCGGGATGGGGAGTGGACGGAAACGAAGGAAAGAGTGTGAGGTATGGACGCGGGTACCGAAGGAGTTCGGTTACTACTTGAATGCGCGCTTTTTACCGATGCACCCGTTACCAGTTTGTAAAGTAGACGTCGAACTCGCTGGGAAGTTCGAGGGGCCACGCTCTTTATTCATGCGTCATTTTAGATTCGTTTGAACGACGCGGACCGATAACCGGGGGAGAAGATGTTTCTTTATTATGTAGAAATTATTGATCCCGTCGCTGTGCGCTTTAAGTGCGCAATAAAATAAAGTTTCGCGTTTAAAGGTAAGGACGAGAGGTGTTCCCCGCGGTCTCGGTTTTAATGAATTCCTGATAGCGAGGCCTCCAGCGTCGAGTGGAAGAGGACGAGGATCATTTCGAAACGGTTTCAGCAGTCGCGGGTCGGATAGATTTTGGTACGTCTGTTTAGTTGAAGTGATAAACTTTTTCGGCTGTTTTATTATTTCTTATTACATTCATATCTAATGGATCTGGTTACATTGTTCTATTGGCGGAAATATTTTATTAAAATTGTTCGCGAGACTTCGAAAGCTGACGTACTCCATTCTTATTGAATACGAGTACCGTTTGCGTTTAATATGGTTCAACGTATAAAATATCGTATGTTTGTTTTATTAGCTTCAATTCAATTATTCTCAATTTCCGTTACGAGATACGTGTAAATGAATTTAAATCAATTTCTACCCAGTATTGATTCTTGATATGCAAATTGCGACGATTTAGTCATTAAATTTCATTTAATTATTGATATAAACATTAATCCTACAGACGGATGTAATTTTACTTTCAAGGTGTAATCAGAGCGTAAATTTTCACGTCGACAAACACGAATCGCACGCACACGTTTAAACACGATAGAAACGGAATGTCGACTAACCGAGAGATGATTGAACACAGTAAGACGCTACAATCGGAATAGCTAATTCGTATGCTGTGTCAAAATGGTAATCCGTGATATTGTCCAATAACATTTTTTACAATTATCTTATAGGAAAATCCGCGTGTATGAACATAAATGAAAAACTTGCTGTTTTAAGTTATACTGAAAGAATAGCACGAGAATAGCACAATAAACTCTGTTTAACTTAAAAGAAAAGAAAAACCAGACGGAAAGAATGAATAGAAGGAAAGAAGTGTTTAACTCGGCCTATTGTCTGGCCGCAGCGGTTAGATTTACGAGCCGACTCGCCGTCCGCTTGCACGGCCAGCACTTACGAGATCTCGCCGCAAGAATGCTGCTACGGCGTCCTTTCCTACCCTCCTAAATATCATTAGGCCGCGTTACGTAGCGGCGGTATCGGCGTGCCAACGAGCGCGCCAAGCTGCTGCTGATGCCACCACCCAGCTTGTTTTTCGGCCCGCTTTCATTACACGTGCCGTGGCTGCTCTCGCGATTAAACCACTGAGTTATGCGCGCGTGCGTTTTTACCCTGGGTCAGCCGTTGCCGTCACTCGGTCATCGCGCCTCTTCTCCCCCGTTTTTTTTACCCTTCTCCTTCTTCTTTTTCCCCGTTTTCCTTTTTTCCGGCTTTTTTTCCTTTTTTTTTTCATTTCACCGCGCACACTATTTATTTTCGTTCCCACGCCACGGGATACCGAAATCCCCGGAAAATACCGTGCGATACGTGCCGCGATGAAATCGAATTTCGCGGCGCGAGCGCCGCTGGTTTAAGGGTGACAGATTTCCCATTGATTCTCCGCTTTCACCGTTGTTTGTCTATTGTTACCGATTTATTCGAGACGGTTAACGAATTTTAAGCAGTACGATGCCCGATCAAGCCGAATTTCGTTACGAGTACCTCTCATTTATTTTATTTTTTCTTGGGCGATATCCGAAGGACCATGTTGTAATTTTTCAATTGAAAATACATTTATACTCAAAAGATTCTGCGAATGGTTCTACAAAAAGTTGAATTACCATAAAAGTAGCGCTTTGTTAAAAAGTAAACGTACCTCTAAATGATAATTAAAATCGAAGGAAACAAAAAAGTATTTATTTATAATTAAATTGTAAATGCATATCCTACGTATATGTATTTAAATCCGTCATTAATAGAAATTTAACTGTTAGTCGAGGAATATATACGTATAATCACGCGTATTAATAAAGAATTGATCCGTAAACTCTTATGACGATCGACCAGCAATTTCCGTGACAACGATAGCCGTGCTCATTGTAACGAGAATACTGTCGTGCTCGGCCGTTACACGCATAAAGCGTGATCGAATTAATAAAATACGGACATATCGAACGATTAATAACACGATTTTATACAGCAAATGGCTATGATCGTTTCGAAATGCAAAAAAAAGGAGACTAATTATTACTTCAATAATAATCTCAGAGCGAGCTGAATCGTTCAGCAGTACTCAATAATTATATCATCCCACGTAGCAATTTGTTAAATGTATTTATCACATAGCTCGATTCTGGGTTGCATAAAGTCGAAGGAATCGACTGCAACACTTTTTAAATTCCAAAGGAAGGTTTTACTTATGAAGTACATGGTATGTAGTCTAGTATGAAGTGTAGAATTCTGACTTATGAATATAAAAACTGGTCTAGCCTGCCAAGCCTGGTGTTTAAGAAATTTTTGTAAGAAGCTTAGCAACGAATAGTTTCATAAGTTGAAGGGAATAGCCATGGACCAAGGATGAAACATAGGTCCAAAGTGGCACAAGGGTTAAGTAATATTTCGAGTATATGTCTGTTTGAGATGAATCGGTATTTACAAAGTATACTGACGATAACTATGACTCATGAAACAGTAAGGTGGCATCCAACACAAAAACTAATCCCAGCGCTAGAGGTTCGAGTCACCCAGCGGAGTCGCAGGTTCGACGGGATGTTCGCGTGTGTACCACCCAATGTACCACCCGATAGCATTATTCATCCCCAGGGCGTGTTTGACCGAGCGTACTCGGACGAGGCGCTCCTCGCAACCGTTCTTGGTTGTTTCGAAAGGTTTCGCCGACCCTCGAACGACGAGCGCGTACTCGCGAACACCGGCTGCCTGCGTTCAATTATTAACCGTTCTTTTGCGGATGAATTATTCGAGAGCAGCGACCGGAGACCGATCGCCTGGAAGAAGTTCGCGCCCTCCCGAAAAACCGCGGCAGGCAGAGCGATACGATAGGATGGAGACGTGGAATACGAATGCAACGGGGGTTGGTTAGTACAGGTGTGTAAAGCGCGATAGGAATCGGCGTTCTGGAGATGAGGCCGTGAGAAAATAGGACTCTCGACGATATTGGCATCGCGGACGCGCGTCGAAAGAGGGCGAGAGGGAAGGAACAGGGGCGGGAGACAGAGGAACGGAAGTATTAAGGAGGGAAATGGAAGAAGGGTGCTCGAGCGGCGAATGGCGCGCGCGGAGTCTGCAGCTGCAGCGAGGCCCGGCAAGAATATTACTCGGAAACTATCGGTAAAATATCGTCGGGAAGAGAATAACAAGGAACGAGCGGGAAAAAAGCACGCAGCAGGTGGGGCAAGTTTTTCGAACGCGGAAAGAAAAATACCGCGGCGGCGTATCGGGGATGGCGAACCAGAGGAGAGGGAGGGATGTGCGCGCGGTGCGCGACGATTGTGGGTTAAGGGTGATGGCGAAGGGGATGCTGCGGGCGGCGGCAGGTTGCGAGGTTGATATACAAGTTTCGACGACGCGTTCTTATTTTCTAAGCAAACACGCGAGCGTACCGGTCGTTCCCTTCGGCTACGGGTTTATTTCGAGGACTCGTATAAGTGCGCGTGCACGAATCGCCGTGCGAGCGAAGGTCGGTATCGCGGCCTGTACGGCTGGCTGGCTGGCTGTTTGTTTGTTCGCGGTAGAATAGGTACGGACCGGCCGCGGGAAAGTTTTTCGCTATTGGAATTCGAAAACGGGTGTATCGAGGGGGGGCCCAATAATGAATTGTCAACAGATAATGCGGAAAAGCGACTTTTCCATTTCGCTATACCCGCAAGTTGTTCCCCTCCCCGTTTGTCCCGCGTACAACTCTTTTAAAACGCCCCTCGGGATCGCGTTCGATGGACTTTTGTCCGGTAACCGCCACGGCCCGCCGCCAGGGAGAGAGAAAGAGAAATACATTTTCACGACTTAGAAAAATATCCCGCTTTTATATCTCGCTCCGTTACGTCCCACTCCTTAATCGTGCTTTTCGTTTCGAAGAAAATAAATCATACCGCTGTTTACGCTGCTTGGTGTGCATTTTTCTCTGTACAATTCAAGGCTGGAAGCACGTGGCCCGAGGTATGATGGGAGCTTTATTTTGTGGATTTTGTAAATGCTTCGCGGATGCTGTGTTCGTGTCGATGGAGTTATAAATAGATTCGTTTCGTATGTCAAAGGACATGGCAATTAGTTGCATGAATATTTATTCCCTCGACCCTTTGAGTGGTGTTAACGGACACACGTGTGCGACGCAAACGTTCAATCCGCGTCTATGAATCCATGCATCACGCATTCGTTGCAATATCGTTACTAAAAAATTCATGATTTTTTTTAGAGAACTGATGAGACTGAATTAAGTTCGGAATTTCTTCACTTTGATCTATATATTTCGCTATTAGAACGAGCTGCATGCTCGTTTCTTTCCTGAGGCCGTTCGAAATGTATATCAGCGGCAATCGATCGAATGGAACTTCTCATCTTCCAAGTGGTTTAGAATTTCAAGAGCAGAAACATACGGGATAATACACTCGGAACTGAAAAGTCATGTTCCAGCTGATATTTTAGAGTGGTATCGAGTGGCGGCACAAATAAAATAGTGCTGTTGAAAAGCCTGCGCAGGAAGTGGTAACACGGAAATGGATAGTAACATCAAGAAAGCCAAAAAGTAACATCCAACGTTGAATTGCCGAATTATTTATTCAATTATATTGTTTCAAGATATACCTTCTCCAATGAAAATGAAATTTTGCACTTTCAACGAGAGTTCGATTGAATTAAAAAATAAAAAGAAGTGGATGAAGGAGAGAATTTGTAGACTATTTGCATACAAGTTATAGCATACTAGAATTTCGAAGGAAAAAGGGTCGGTGATTATTACACGAGAACGTTAGAGAGATCGATGCTTGGTAAGAAGGGTGGCCCGAAATGGGCGTCCCTTAACATTGCAAACGCGATATTCAAATACTCGTGTGAAATGGAATAAATACATTTACAAGTTCTTCTTTCGTAAAAACATCGCAGAGATTCGAGTTTTTCATATCTCAGAATATTTCAGGCGAAGTTAAACATTCAGTTGTATCTACTTTTCGTTTGAAATTTCAAAAATACCAAACTAGGCAATTCGAAACAAAACTTATCTTAGCATACGTTTTCATAACTTATTGAGAAATTTCAGAAATTTGGATAGGATGGACAGGGACATTTGAAGGATGTACAGTGTACATCGCACATTTAACGACAGAAAATACAACCCTGTAACAGGTAGCGAAGGCTTCATGTCACTAACGATGACATACTTTGAGCTTCGAGTATTCACTTATACTTATCTCTGTGTCACTGTATCTGTTACGCTGTAGTTCCAGGAGAAATTAAACGAAAACGCGTATATGAAATGTATCTGCGAGCAATCTTCGTGAAAAGCGTAGCTAACTCACGCAGCTAATGGGAGGTGACGTCACAATGGAAAACGGAGCACGCGTGTTCGTGCATGCGAGATAAAGAAAGGATCAAGGCTGAGGGCTGAGAGTAAAAAGTTGCAAACTGCAACAGCCCGTGACACACAATGGCTTGGAAACAGAGAGGAACTTACGCAGAGATCAGAAATAAACCCCACTGCAGCGCTAGCGGGCGCATTGCGCAAAACCCCCTTGCCCAGTCTCTTCTCTAACTCCCTCTCTCTCTTTCTTTCCCTCTACCCGGTTCTGTCCCCTCCTCGACCTCTCTCTTGCACTTCGCCAGCGGTTACCACTATCGCTCCCTTTCGCCTACTGCACCCCCGTGTCTCTGCGCCCGGCCTGTACCACTTGCACCCCACCACTGTTTACCACGTACGATCAAACCTCTCCCATGCCTCCCGTTTGCCTATTCGAAACCTTCCACTTTCCCTCTCTATCTCTCGGTGTCGCACTTTCATTGGTTTCACCAATTTCACGTCTTCCTTTTTTCCCTTCATTTTTCCCCTATGTATCTTTCTCTCCTTTCTCGACGATTTTGCATTGTACATCTGTGGACTTTCCTCCTTTCGTTCGTGTCATTGTTAAGTACACGTTGTTAAGTATACGTGCACTTTGAGTATTGCACTTGGTGCCGTCTGATAGCTCGAAGTTCCAGCTAATGATATGAGAGCGATTGACTGAATTTAGGTGGATGACTGACTCCAGCACTGAGATGGTTCACTGAATACTGCACCTTAATTTGAATTTAGTTTAGTTAACTAGAGAACTAATTGGTAAAATCTGTCCTCTGTGTTTCGAATACTTCGTCCTGATGTTTTATTCTACGAGTCTTTTAATTTAATACATCGCAGTCTACACTTTGGTCACTCATATCAAGTAGGAAGCACGTTACGTTCGAAACTATAAATAATTGTGGTGCCTGCGTTGTTCCAAACAGTTATTAATGTAAAATCCAGTTCCAACGCAATCGTGAGGATATTAGATGTAGCGTTAAAATATTGAAAGAAAGCGTAGAATGCAGATCCGTCTCTTTGTTTCTTATGAAAATGATATCGAGCACACGACTCTCTCAAGCGTTGACTCCATTAATATAAATTATAATGCTCTCCGGAGATAAACCCTGCTCGAGGTACACATATAAAATAAGGTTTGCCATTAAGAAACCGGGGATTTGCTCTCGTACAGAATGTACTTCACGTATTCTTCGTGCTCATGGGTATTTTGATACCATCCCTCGGTTGGCGTCACGTTTCCACCTTGCAAAAACTCAATTTACACTGAGCGACTTGCAGGTTACTCGATTGTTTCTTTAAACTGCAACAACTATACAAAATCAGATATTCTCGTGGTTTACTATTATATCATATAGGAACGTTACAGAAATTTGAAGCAACAAAGCTGTGTTTCTTGATATTTGCAATTCAATAGAATAATTTTGATCGACTGCATGTTACGATGATATTGCGCGCAGCATTTTGGCTCGTTCCCATTGTAAATTGAACAACCATTTTCCTTCCGCGTGATTCGAAAAAAAGTAGGATCACGCGCAGCAGCTTTCTAGTTACAAAGTGATATCGTAGTTCGTTTAATACAACCTCGTCGCATCCTACGCGTGCGATCACCGTTCGCACTGTAACCGTATACTGTTGTAGTATTTTGATGGAAAATTTACTTTCAGTAACATCGCATCTCTCACAGTGCACGATGACCGGAAATAGAGATGCAAGTTTCACGGCTGACTCTGTTTGCTCCATTTGTTCGACCGCGACACGTGCTGCACTTTCGCAGTGACCAATTTTAAACGAATTTTTAAGTGAACTTTGCTAAAAAATCATTGATGTTGTTCGGCATTTACTAAAGATATACACCATCCACGACACGTACGTATAAATGCTTCCAATAGTTGGCGAAAAAAGAATTACTTGTACGAGACAGAGAACGATCTCCTTGCTTCTGACCATCTTTGACGCGTACTATTGATTGCTACAAATAGAACGAAACTAACAAATTGGTATTTCTACCCAATTCAACTCTTGCGTTCTGCACAATTTTAAAGTTGTTAAAAACAATCCATACAATTTTGTTTACTTCCATTACTATAATTATTGATGTTGGATGGGGATTGGAAGTTTTACGAAATGGTGTCAAACTGCAGATAGATTTAAAATTGTTTATTCTCTATGCTACGTCTTCTACCATGACTTCCTATCTTTCACTGCTCGTAGAACCATTTCCAATCACCCTCGTCCTTATTCTTTTTATCTCTCTCTCTTTCTTTTTGTCATTCATATCTCAAAAACTAACGACACGACTACTTTGGTCCTTTTGGACGAAAGCAGGCAAATAGGCCTGCATCGTGTCACTCGACGACGCTATAAACCCGCTATAAACCACCCTCTTAGACTTTGAACCTCACATTAATGCAAATAAAATTTACACACGTAGCAATACACAGAAATGGTAGCGCAACGAAAGAAATCATTTCTTAGAATTGTCAAACGTAAATAAAAAGGGGGAACACATCGCAGCGAGCGTACGTCCGATTATCTTCCCGCTGAAAATGTAAACGCCCATCGTAAATCGCCGCGATTTCGGCGGGGCATCGGGAATTGGCCGCGCGTTCGTTCCAAAGAGGCAGATACCGCGCGAATAACCGTGCGGCCAAGATTGACCGTCGCAATAATCGCCGAGGCCCGCCGTTTTCAGCTAATTTCACCGCTATCTTCGCCAGTCGATGTATGATCGTCTGCGCGGCGGGCTGGTGTGCGAGCATTCGTTAGCATAAAGGAACCACGGCCAACCCCTGACCCGTATCGCGACATTATCGGCCCTCTGGCGCGGTCGTTAACGCGGTAACTGTAATTGAACTGCTACAGAGACACAGCCAGTGACTCTCATTTCCGTCCGCTACTTTCGCGCCCTTCTAATCCTCTCACGGCTACGCTCCCACGGGCCCGGAGGAATTGCGAATTCGAAGGAACTGTTAGCCAGCGATGTTAGAAGAACGATGGTACTCACCCTTACGACTAATCGAGGGATTAAAGGTGGGGCGAATCGAAGACCAATGAACACGCGCAATTTTCCTTAAATACCTCGAGAATAATCCGCAGTTTGTTTCGGTAACGAGGCACTTACGTGTGTTCATTAATAGAAGTCTGTATCCAATGATGCCAGACAATTTTCCACCTCCGTTTTCCATATTCGTGACGTTGGTCCCTGGACGATCATTTTTACTGAAACTTGACATCATCGAATGAAATCTTGCCTTTTACATTTCACCCCGCTATTAATGCACAGAGTGGCTCGATATTTATGATATAATTGGAAAGAGATCGATTTGTTGTAAAATAAATGAAATGAGAATTGTAGAATAAAGTTTTTGTTCAGGTATCACTGTCCTGGTTCTACATTAGTGATATATTCACTTGGTATGTGCTATAGTTTTCAGGACGTCCATTTATATCAACTATCAAATGTAATTAAACTGAGACAATAGCCGCGTAGACTACGACGATAGTCCGCGTTGCCATTACCGCGTTGCGGGGTGATATAAGATGGAAGCATGCGTTATATCCGGAACAATGGCGGAGATAAAGAAATCGATTTATCAGGAATATTGGGTAGCATAAAGCAAACGATGTAACTCGTAATAATTGATTAAGGGCGCTGATGGAGTTTTTGATGCCGGTGCGGCGAAATGGGTTCCAGATTTATATCTGACGTCGTCTTGAGAAACCAGCGAGCTGAGCAGAATCCGTGAGTATCGTTACACGTTGTTTAAAAGATGCACGAATCTCGTCAATCTTCTCCAAGCGATTCCGTAAACTTAGCTTCGGTAAGTTGGAGTACAGAATTGCATCGTTTCGAATCGTGGAATGCAAAATAAATTTGTGATAGATATGAACACGCACAGCACCTCTCAAACACGTAACTTTCAATGTTGTAAAAGATACATCTGACATTCTACGGTGAAATTTTGCGTTTCGCATATGAAGCGAAGTTGCTTCGATGCTGTAGAATGAAGGAGGAAAGAAGGAAGGAAAAGAGAGGGAAGAACGTTTCGTCCTGGGCCTGCTGGTGGACTCATCAATAAGGCTACCTAGCAGACCCTGCCTTAGACACATATTAGAGGTAGGTAGGGATATTAGAGACAAGTCAGAAGTTATATATATTGGAACAGATAGGTAATTATGTACTATCGTGAAACTATAATTGGTACTGTCCCTCTAGTGACGAAATTCGGGTAGCCGCCACATATACGAATAGAATCTATGAAGAAATAAAATATTATTCTCGAATGAAATTTATTTCTCGCAACAATTAGTAATCTTTTATTAAATTACGACATTGTTAAAAGTTGCGCATTTCAAATTCACAATAGCGAAGGATGAAAACGTGGGACGTCATAGAACCGTGGAAAGTTATTATAGAGGACGCGCTAAGAGAAATGATTCAAGCGGCCCTGCTAGTGATTCGAATGTACAGACAAGCCGAATTTATTGTCCGAAAAATAAAGTACGAACGTGTTCCTATGATTGCGAGGACTTCAGAGATTCATTCGCCGCGAGATAAATTTTAATGCGCGCCCAGCTACGGCGGCAGAATTGTTTATCTCTGCGCAGAAACAGGCGACGGAATATTAAAAAGAAATACAAAGCGATGGCGAATATAGTTGATTCGGATACGCACATTTTTTTTATCCACGCTCCCTCTTAAAAGACTCTGTTTATTTTGAGTATAATTTATAAACACGAACGGGGAATACAAAGCGCCGTGCTGACTACAAAGGTAATACGAATTTCTACTTTGATATGTGAAATTCAGCTTTTTAGGGAGGAATGTTTTCCGTGCGCGAGATGATACATGTTTTTCCGTTTTCGTCTGTAAATAGCGCCAGTTACAATTTCTGATTAAAGCATAATAAGTGGTGGAAATTGCCCTCGCCCGCGTTTCCGCTCTGCCTGTTTCAAAATAACGAAGTTAATTAACGAGAATTTCACGGGAAAAGTCGATTCAATTTTTTATTATCGCCGAAGTTTCGCAAAGTTTGCGGCAAAAAATGACAATCACTGAATAAAACATGTGGAGAATCTTGTAAGTAAGAAGCCTGTAACCTCGCTCTCTTCATTATGAACAAACTTTTCGTAAATGACTTTTAATTAGCTAACACGTGGCGCGTAGCTAATGCATATTAAATTAAGTCTCGCTACTGAAATGAAAGGGATACTAAAAGCACGATAAATAAGTATTAAGACGCGATATGTTTGAAAGAAGTAGGTATCGAGCTGTTCACAGCAAGAGTTTCGTTTCTCGTGGAAATCGTTGACCACTACTACTGATTCCTATTTATAATTTATAATTAAATATATCCAGACTTGAAAAATAACACGAGTACGCGTTTTTCGGCATCAATATCTATAGAATATCTCTACAAGTAGATTAAAAAATATCTATATGTCGTCTATTAAGTGATTGCATAACTGTATCAGTAGTAACAGTCAATAATTGAAATCCACTGAAGCAAAACTTCTACTAATTATTTAATTTAATTATATTTATTAATTTTCGCAAGGAAATATAGGGTGTCCCACATAAAGAAATTAAGATCTTAAATTCGTTATGGAACAAAATATTTTCGAATTATTTTATCATCCATTATCATTCGTTAAAATTCTATCGAATCGTAATTTCAAGATTAGCATCGAAGTCCGAGAAATGCTCAGGAAAGTTTATGTTCATTCAATTAAGACCGCTTTATTGAAGTAAAGAGGGTAATTTCCTTTTAGAAATAAGTTTCCGCTGTCATCTCAATTCTTCTGTTCGAAGGCATAAGTTACAGAGGTAGAGTCCACTACTTTCTCTGTATAACAGGGTCGTGAATTGTTCCTGGAAACAGTGAGAGGTACTCGACAGTTTCTAATTTTTTCCCCAGTACTAACTTTCCAGTCTTTAAGCCGTTCTCGTTTAACCCCTTCACTTAACATCCTTGTACATTATTGCTTACGTTATTCTCTTCCACCTTTACATCTTTCCGCGTAGTTCTTTTCTTTTGCTCGTTATTCAGCTTGTATCTCTTAAACTTTATTACCTAAAATATTCTCTTTACCCTCGCGACTGGAAAAAAGGACGCTCCCTCGACGAGTATGAATTTAAAATTGTATAGTTAAACGCGTTCCGCAGCTGAAATATTTTCCCGTCAGTTACATTGTTGATGAGACTTTCAGCCTGCAATGTTTTTTTTTTTAAATCAAACATTGTACACTTTTCGTATCCATCCGGATATTTTTACGCGACAAATTGACGGATACAATAAAAGTTAAATGATTCGAGTAATGCACAATAGTGGACGTAGCCATAAATAAGTCTAACTACGTTGAATGAAAACTGGTAATAGCTAACTGAACAGAAAAATAACTTTTCACTATATTTGTTGAGAAATATTATCTTGAACCTCGTATTTTCCCCGCTTTGTTGTTCGTTTATTAAACAGAATGCCTTCATTTTTCATAGATATTCGAGCGGATATTTTTTTGAGCACAGTACATATCGGTGTTGCGTGGGGGCCAGCTGATAGCGCGTAAAATAAATAATGAAAACGTAAATATAACATAAAATGTCATTCCGCACGGGCCGCACGAATTCATTGCCCAACGTTTGCTATGTAAATATTGACTGCGCCGGTATAGAAACAGGAATGTTCATTGCCCGGTTACGCCTCGGGTTACTCTCATACTTCCGTTCCGAATGATTCATTTACAGATTTCACCGTAATTTATACCATGCGATCCTATACCGCGGCCCATTCGCCATTTTATGCGATACTAGACACTTCGTTATCGCTGGACTCGTTTTTTCGGATCGAGCAGCAGAATTCGCGCCAAAACGAACGTCCCTATCGCGAGTCTCGCGCGAGAAACAATTAGAAACGTAAAGTGCTGCTCTATAAATTACACCCACGCATTTACATTTTCAACAGCAAAAAAAAAAATATATATATATACACATAAAACATACACTTTAATCCACGTCTTTATATTTCACATATCGTGGAGCCTGGATAAATCGAATCACAGCGAGGTCCGAAATTTATGAAACCAACGCGTCAACCGGCCCTTCGTTTTATTACGAGCAACGTGAAAACCTCGCGAGGAAAGCGTATCCCGTTGCATATGCAGGTGATGCACCGGGCACCAGTGGACTCGACGAAAAACAACGGTCGTCGCTTTTCCATTAATTCACGGTTAACGGCACCCTGCGGAGGGAGCGCGCTGGCGGTAGCGAACGGGGGTGGCGCGGGATGGGGATGTACGGTCGGGCCGTGAAAAGGGCGAGCCCGGAAAAGCCGTGGAAAGGCATCCTTCGCGTACTGGCATACGTTGCAACGTATCCGAGCAGGTATAGGGCGGGCAATATACGTGCTTAATGGTCGCTGGCTCGCGAATAGCTCGAGGAAACTTCTCGAAATATCACTCCGCCGGTCCCTAAACCAACCGACGCAATGGCCGGTATTCCTGTTGGAAGCGGAATAATATCAGCTGTAGGGGTAGCGTAGCAATTTCATTACCGTAACCACCGGGTAGCCAGGCATTCGTGTGCAACCGACAATGCTCCGCGCGTTTATGGAAGGGACAGAGCCTATACGTGAGATTACACGACTGTTCAAGTAGAGCGGGCCGCGTTGTTGTTAATTCACCGGAGAGCCAGAAACTTCGGTTGGCTGTAGGGAACCGCACCGGCGAGCGGACCGTATCGAAGTGCCTCCTGGATGAGCCGACGCGGCAGTAGTGGCTGAGGGGTGGCGGTACGTTCCCGCGTCGTACGTCGACGAGCGCTGTTTCAGGACCCTCCTGGGACGTAGGCCGGTGGGACGCGTGTCCCGATCGGTGAACGATGGACGTTCAAGGATCCGATCGTTCCCGAAAACCCGAGTGCTTCGATCGATTGCACGTTTATTAAAATCCGTACCGACGCAGGTGGATGTATTCAATCGAACGGTACAAAACGCCTTTTTCGCGTGGGACGTTCACGTAGTACGATCGTGGTGCTTTCAACTCTTTCGAGATGCAATAAAAGAAACATCGCCACGCTACATCTGTCGCGTGTAATTACGGATGCTCGAGGCATCAAGTGGCGCCAGTAATTCGTGAACAGGTTAAAACGCGAGCACAATCCCGGGTAATTTTCATTAGGCGCCAGCGAGCGGGGGTGAGATATCCCACGGATCATTTGTAGTAATTTCAGAGAGGCGAGTGAACGTTGAATATAAGAGGGGTGGGGCACGGGACATGGGGACGGTAATGAAAGAAAAGTGCGCGACTTTAATTAGGTTCACCGGGGCCAGGAGCGAGCCCAGAGTTGACAAACTACCTCCATCCACCGGTGTCTTTCTCCGTGTCCCCGTTCCGTTAACTTAAGGGGAGCAGAGTGTTGTTTCCGAGAGCCACCGTGGAATGGCATAACATCGACCCCCATCGTCTTCTAGCGAGGCCTGGCCTCTCTTATTTAGCCGGAACTTTTCTAGGAAGAAAAGGCAGTAAATTGCGTAACGCTACCCCGAAATTGCCAGTTCCTCCGCTTTGTCCCGGCGTTTTCTTTCATCTTTGAACAGAACGCAGCGAACGGCTGGAACGGCGTAAGCGCGATTTCTACGGGTGATTATACCGACGCGGGACGAAAGGCACGAACGCGTAAATATTAATCCGTTCGACGTTGGATCCTCGAATCTCATATATCCGCTTTAAATATTCCAATTCGAGATGGGGCTGACTTTGACGCGATGAAACAACGACGTGTCTTCCACAAAGAGAATTTAGTGGGAGTTCGTTCCTTGGAACGAGATTTCAGTGATTTCCTTCTTAATTGAATCTTCTGACGCAGACGAAGCAATTTCAAAAATTTCGATTAGGTGAAAGAACACATTTATCTATTCCGAATGCAATGGTTTCGCAGTGTCAATTAACAGGCAGCTTAGATCTTCAATGAATGACCAATTTTACAAAATATTTGTCGCTGTTGATCAAATTTCTATCTAAATGACGCGCGGTGGTCAAATTGAAATCATTAATCGAGACCAACGTCGTTTCGAGGTTAACGGTCCACGGACGCGACGTTACATTGAATACACGGTCGAAAAGTGGATCTGAAATGACTATTTAGCAAAGTAACGTTAACAACGGCGGGGGTTGTCAGTTAATCATTGCGGTGGTTCGGTTGGCGCTGCTACAACCGCGCCGGGGCACGATTGTACCATTGACAACGTTGCAAATCGATATTCAAATGCGATACAAGAACGTTAAGGGAACACGCATACGGTGTAAATAATTCGAGCGAGCGGGAAGTGCGCGATCAAATGAGTCCGTATGAATATTAAAGATCCATTGGATTTGCACGCGGATCACTTTTGTAAGCGATGTCTGACATTTCAGTCAAACTGAAATACGCCGCGGCCTGTTGTAAAGATAAGGGGGATGCAAGTCATCGTTCCGCGGCGAGTTAGAAATTTTCATAAATTCATGCCTCCTTGCCCTCCCATTGAACTTTCAGAAGCTTGCGGCTACCAGCTCGAACTATTGACCTCGTTACCGAAACTTTTCAATCAACATTCTCGTTCTTGAAATTTAATATAAGCTAATTATTACCGTGCTCCATAAATCATCGTCAACATCGAGCCATCGTGCGGCTGATTTCGCTACTCGCCCACCAGCGCCCACCCCTGTACTTAACGCTCGAAAGAAGCTGAACTTCTCGCCGAAATAATAAGTGTCCCTTAACTTCGCGTTGAATCGCGAAATAACGCGCGACCCGAAATTCAAGAATGGCGGTGTACACGTCGCGAAATAGTAGAAGTCACCGGGAAACTTGGCCGGAAAGTTGGTGCCCGGATAATTGTTATTATCGCGTAGCCAGCTTAATTAGAAGCATCGGAACGATAGAGGGCGGGGCTGAAGGGGCGGCGGTACGTAGAGTAAATCTTAAGAATTCTCGTGCACGGACTCGGCCAGTCATCGTACACACCGGCTGCCGGAAGCCTGTACACGGGGCCCAGGTATGGAGATATATTTTCAGACTCGGCGAAACTCTCGTTGCAAATCGTGCGGCACGAACTTGGAAAACTTGCTGATGCCCCCTGCCCGCCGACCCCATCCCGCACGGGAGTCTAACTTCGTTAAGACAAACGTTTCGAACGGAGAACTCTCTTTCCCTCTCTCTCTCTCTCTCTCGTTTTGCACGACAAAGCTTGGCCGCGTGACGTCGGTGGGAGCGAGGGTCAACTTGGGTAGTTAGAGAGAGAGAGAGAGGGAGAGAGAGAGAGAGAGGAAGATGGTTAGCGGTACGGAAAGCTCACAAAGAAAGTGGAAAAACTTCGACACTTAAATGTTGAACATCGCTGGGACGGAAGGCCCTCCGGCGATTAATAACATTTATGATGAAAGAGACTCGCCAACATTTTAAGAGAAAATGAATTCTCGTTACGTACGTACTTTTGAAACGGGTTCCCCCTCGGCTCGTTTTTCCTAGCCGTTTCCCTCCTGCCGAGGGACGACGGACGTCACGCTGGGATACGATAAGAACTCGCTTCTATTTATCCTGCGAAATCAATTCTTCGAGTTGTTTTTGTAACGGAATGAAAATATAACGAGACGTTCCGCCGCGATAGATCGTTACACAATGGGAAATTACGTGGCGATCTTCGATCAATTTCGCGGGATAAAAAGGTAGCAGAGATCCATCTCGAGGATGATTTCCGATCGGCGAATGGGGGATACGAGAAAATCAGATCTTAGATTCGAGGACTGTTTATTTTCAATTTTATGAGCGGAACACGCGCGTCTTCGTGGTGTAGCGCGTTGCAAGAATTCGTGCGACCGGAAGCGACAAAACATATGGCGCTCTTTATGAAAATAAATGGCCCGCGACCCTTCATTCTAAATTCAATTCAATTGTTTCGAATAATGCGCTGCTCCGCTTTCATCCGCGAGATTGAGTTAAGCGTTACATAAACCGTGATTGAAATGAAATTGTTTTATAAACGTTGGCAAATTGTCGTTTCGAGGCTCGCTCCAGAGTACAAATTACGCTGAACTCTGTTGTTGCTCTAGCTAACTTCAAGGCACTTTGGAAATACCGTTTAATTAGAATCTTTTAATAGTCCTTTACGGAAGACAATCTGTCCTATTGTAGATAGAAAGCTCTCTTTCTCTCTCTCTCTCTCTCTCTCTCTCTCTCTCTCTCTCACTCTCTTTCTCCCTCTCTTTCTCTCTATCTCTCTCTTAAATACATTACATGAAAAAAAAAATTAAATTTTCATCAAACATAAAACAGTCATTTTACAGCACTCGACGATAATAATCAAACATTGGTCAACTGTGTTTTAATCATTCCAGTGTACAAATTGAATGGCAAATTTATTTAATTAAATGTGTATGTGGCAAACGTATATTACGATCTGTCATTTTGCAACATTTACATGGTAATAATTGTTACATAACGTACTTAGTGGACATGTTTTAATAATATCATTATACAAATTAAACGGTGAATTAATTAAATTAATTCTATACTTATTATTTGCATAAATCGCGTCGACATCTGAAAATGAAATAGCCTCCGCCAACGAATTGCGCAGAGGTTTATATTATAACGCTTAACGATCTGTCAGAGATAAGAAAAAACACGGAATGGAAATATCCGGTTATAGTATCCCGCTTGGCATTCTGCTCCTTTCCTCTTCTCTGACCTGAAAGTCCCCAGGCGTCCCCGGAAAATATTTCATGTTCAGTTAATTAGCGTAAGACAAACAGGCGAAAGTTACGGCTTCAATGCGAGGGCACCGTGCTTCTTTTCTACTTTCCGCCCTCTCTCTTTTACCCCTCATTCACTGTCACTACCAGACAAATAACGGTGGCCAGACATTTAATTTTCCGTTGAGCAATACGTCTCGTATCCAGATGAACTCGCGTTACATCAATATCTGTCACGGATCGATTACAATCGTTTATTATTATTTTATTCGATAAAATAGTTCATCAACTCGTTCCTGAAATCGAAATTGTAGTATACAAGCGTTAAATTATAGTATTTATTGCTGTAGTAGCGAAAATCTGTCGCGGTCTGACATATTGCAAATTGTATCACTGAAATCTTACATTTTTCAGCGTGAAAGCTGTGAAAACAATTCTTGATAAAAATTTTTCATAAAATTACATTGACACGAATTATACAAACACGTGTACAATCTTCAAGCTTATTCCATTTCAATTCTAAACTAAAATTCCGAGTGTCAAGATATTTATATGCAGTAGAAACAGGAAAAACTTGTTATAGAAAATAAATTATAAAAATTAGTCCACGATTTTCCACAGTTTCATACGGCAAATCGATGCTCAATTCTTACGAAACGATTCATATGAAGACGATTACACCATTCGAGCGGGGGATTTATTCAAAATTATACCAGAGCCCCAACCGTAGAGACACAGTGCCGTTAATACGATAGAAACAAACGCTGCCATGGGAATCGTGATTCAGGCTGGAAATGGATCGCCGTCGCGCGTCGTTGATTAACCGATTAACCATCCGACGCTAATAAACCAATAACATTAAATCAGCCGGCGTTTGCGCGGCAATAAAACGAACATCACAGCGGCGCGGGTGATGGCGTAAAGGGTGGTGCGGTGGTGGGAGAGGGTGGTGATTTTCTCAGGGACGGTCCGAAGGAACCGTAAAGGAAATCAAGATGGTCTTGCCGAGGGCAATCTAGCCTGGTTCCAGAGCCGCGATCCCGCGGCAACCGGGTCGAAACTCCTAGTCTAATGTTTCATCTCGGTACGGGCTTGGAAATTACCGCGCGGCGCCCGAAGATGTGATCGCAGCCAAGAGCTATCCGTGCGCTCCATTATCATGCAGATATACACGCGTAACAATTCGGGAAGATGTACCAACGCAGATGTATCCGCCGCCCTCCCAAACCACCCCTCGCGGCCTCGCCACTTTCCTTACTTCTCGCAGCAACCGTTCTGGACCGTAGATTGAGTTCAAAGAGATACGCGATGGTTTGTACAGAGTGAGAGTAGGAGAGAGAGAGATAGAGAATGATACCAGTGAATGGAAGGATGACTAGGTAAATAGATAGACAGATAAAGAGGAGAGGAACAATGGAGAGACAGAGACGAGGAGAAGGTGGCTGGAAGGGATGAAGAGGAAAGCAGAGGGAGCCAGATAAGAGAAATAGAGAAGAAGAGTGACTTATAACCAATGGAATGTAACACGAGCGGGTAACGAACAATGAATAATCATAGAAATGGAAACTCGCGATCAAAGGCCACCGATCGGAGATATTCGGAAAGCGTTCGGAACGAGGATCGAGAGAAAGATGGGATGGGGGTTGAAAGCAACAACGGGCGCGAAGGATCGCGAGGGCGACCGAACGCAATGGCCGGGGAATTCCATAAATAAGTTGATAGAGTTCTATCGGGTGCGCGACGCTCGCGCGGTCACGAATTAGTACGTCAGAGGCAGGGTGTACGCGATTGGGCCGATATCTAGCCGTACAATGGTTAGTAAAGCAAACGTAAAGCCGAATTGCCGACCGCACGAGTACGGTAGACCACAGTAGCATAATAACCGAGAGTAATGCGTGAATTATTGACTGCTTCCTATCTTCCTACCACCGACTCAGCCGCGTCGGAACGCGTGCACGCGCGCCACCGTCCCCGCTCGCGTACACGCGTCCACGCTTTCCGTATTAAATGGTTTCGTACACGTAGATTAGCTGCGTAGCCCGCGAACGCGAGCCGTACGTCACGCACCGCACCGTGGTTCCACGGCTGGTTGCCAGTGTACACGTGTACCAGCGCACGCGGGCCGCGAGCGCAGCGTGTTTTACGCGCGCGTACCGCCGACCTCGCGCGCGTAAAACACGGGAACTGGTCGCAGCGGCGTGAATCGTGTTATCGCGGTCGTTCGGCGAACGGATACGACTGCGAGCTTGCGCGAGGCTAGCTCGGACGAATCGGAAGCTACGACGCGACGCGCGTACCCTACACCTTCGAGAACAACCGGCTGCGACGGGAAAAATTGAATCGCGGAACCTTCGCGCCAGAAATAAGCAATTCCCACGATATTTCTCGCGCGTAATTTCCATACGATCCCGCTTGATATGCAAAACGAAGCCAGCTGGAATTATAATTTTATATCGCTATGCTAGGAATGTTTTATGGCGAGTTCGCGGAAAATCGGTGCGCCGCTGGATATTTCCAATTATTCAGAAGTAGCAGCGAGCGAGGCAGGGGGGATCGCAAGATGGACTCTATTGATACAATATAAGTTAGCACTGGACCATGAGTGCTCGTGCGTACGGGAAATTTAAATATGCAAACAAGCACGGAGCGCGCATAATGTGGCGAAGTGTAGAAAAGATTCGAAGTACGTGTGCGAAGTACGCATTATGATTTCTAAGGAGTGGAGGAAATCTTAGAGTTGCAAAATTTGTAAGACTGTCCGTTTGCATAAACGTGTACGGTCTAATTGCTACAGGTAACACTTTAGGCAGTAGAAGTTGGGTTTACAACATTTACAATTTAGATATTAGCAGGCATGAGAATTCCAGAAATGTAGAATCTAAGCTAACGTCTTGATTCGCGAGTGAAAATTATCTTACATAGTCTGAATGAAAATTTCAACCATTCCACAGGAATATATTTATTAGACAGCTCTCAAAAGAATCGCACGATCACGAAGTTACGATTCCTTAAATTTTTTTGCTTCTAAATTTAAATATTTGAAACTGTTCAACCAACAGCTGAGTACACGTTGAAAGCGTTCTAATAACAAAGCGCGCGTACACATAAGTTGGGGCTGTGCGTGGTGGTGCGCCATAACCCAAATAGAAATCCATAATTTGAAATGACGCAACACAAGATCTATTGAACAGACAAATGCATTTCCAGCGTTGCGAATTTCGACGCTGTCTGACAGGCCTTCGAGGGATTTATTAAATTGTACTTCTCTAAACAAGACCTCTGTTATTTCTACCAATTGGATGTACAGGACGTTCCATACACGCAATTTATAGCATTTAAGAATATAAAATAACGTATTCAAATCCATTTACAACATTTCTGTCAAATCTGATTTTATATTAAGCTTGCACATTAAATTTCAAATTCTAAATTAATATCGTTACGGGATAAACAGGAGTAGTTAATTCCATTTAAATGCTATACACACGTTTGTTACGTTATAGTAATACGATTAATGAGATTCATATTTAATATGTTACTTTAGTAATTACTGATAAATATTTGTATAATATTCTATGGATCAAAATGCACGATGAATGATATGCGTACACGTATGATAAACATTTCTGCTTAATCGTACGGTTAAAATTAGGAAATGCTATAATTGAGATAATGTAAGTTAGAACATAAACATTATTATCAAACTACCTATTATTTTTTGTTTCTTCTATTTTCTTCAGAAGTTAAATTTATATATTGTTTTATTGATATTGTTATTGTTAATGTTATTTATTATTATTTTATCAATTGCTTAGCTAGCATTATTCCGAATAATGTTTAAATACACGCATATTATAATGATTTCGTATATCTCCTTGTTCGAAATAATTCGAGTGTTCGGATTATTGAACATTGATTGAAATTAATGGAAATGCGTTAATCCATCCCAGAGAAGAATAAGCGTTTGAGTTTTACCAGGGATTGCAGTTATATCTGCGTAATTTTAAAATCAACGTCAAGACTTTCTCGCGTTCAAAGTACTTTCATGTAAATTCAAAATTTCCATATCAATAAACGCGGTATTGCTCCTTTCCATACATTATGTGTTGATTCATACGTGTATAATTATCGCAGACATTTTATCAGCGTTCATTTAAATAATTTTGTAATGAAAGGGGGGAATTAAAACAATTTGAACAATTTAAATGTCGGGGCGAAATTAAGATCGCATAATTCAGATAAAGTATACATCAAGGAATTTGTTTAGCTCATTAGCATAATAGAATTTCAATAAACTAACCCCTGTAAAGCGTTTCAGACCGCTTTTACTAGGAAAAAAAACGTAATCTGATCGCCTTAATTAATTCAATCATTAATAAACCAAAATGTTGGTTATTTTTTTCAAACATTTTCTTCCTACACCAATCTACTTTAAAATCATGATTGTAAATTCAAAAATAGAAAAATTTTTAAACGTTTGTCGCCCCTGCTTTTCACATTCGAAAACAATCCTCGGAGTGAAATGATAAATGGAGGAATTCCTTTCGATTAATTGCAAGGAGAAGATGAAAATGCAAATGAATTTTCTATTCACTGCTTCGCTAATAAATCACGGGAAATTCTAAGTGAAGCAAAGTGTAAGTTATGACTCTTAAATACTGCACAACTCCGGCTTATGCAGTATGTATGCGAATAAGGTCGTGCGTCACTTCTGATCTTTCGTTGGAAACTCAGCAACTCGCACGCACGTGAACCAAGTTATCACAGCTACTTAGGAGATGAGCAACTATATCTCGTATTTTCCCCTTGAACATTTTCTGCCGTGGCAAACTTCTGATGAGTATTTACAACGCGAAGAGTCATTTCGCTGGGCAGTAATAAATCCAGGAAGTGCCAAAAATAACTCGTTCGATATTGCGTTCGAGTGAGGAAATTTTTTACTCGCGAACGGAATTCGCGTTTGGTCCGTCTGTTATTTGATAATATGTCTTTCCATACAGGGGACAAATTTATTATTACTACGCTTCGATAAAATTAAACATGCACATGTTGGTTTCTCAGCAAATTTAGTGAATAAATAATTTTAAATTAAATATAGGTAACAAACGTGGGATATAAATATGACAAAGTCGACTTCATTTTAATATAATATGGGACCGAAACATTTCCCTGCGAAATATTGAAAAATGTATAACTTTGAAATTTATGGAAAAAGTCTTCATTAAAATCTCTGCGTCTCATATTCATAATTTCATTTGTCACAAAAAGCCCATTACTTCTACATTAAATTAATTGAAACGCTGAAATGAAGAAACATATGACTAGCACATCCCCGGACAACTGTTAATTATTGTGAATTTAGTTTGCATTACAAAATAGGCGGCACACGATGACAAAGCGCGCGCTCCGCCTGCGGCTTCTCCCTTTAACCCTTCGAGCAGAAAATATAAAAACTTTGTATAAATCCAAACATACACCATCGAAATCATATGTGAACAAATGTAATTCGAAAATAATTCCGTGTTTCATGATCTCTAATGACGAGTATCTCAATTTTTACGACAGAATATTGCAAAATGTACTGCTTTTTACTTCGCTACTTTGAAAATTAAAATCACATATGAATTGTACGAGCACGTGCACTAAGTATATTTTATTTTCTGTGCATTGCTAACTGGCACAGACTAAATGTTACTTGACGTCGATACAAAAAAAATAAGTATCCAAGCTGGTGAATAGTTACAGAAGTCAAACATTACGATTCGCGTTGAAACAGAAAACTTCTAAAGTAATTGTAGAAATAATTATTGTAATCGGGTAACCCAGGATTTTCCGGGACATTTATCGCATAGTTCATTACCCCCATCCATAAGCAAGTTGTCAAATATACCCTCCGCGGAGAGCTCATCGTTTTCCCGGGCGCAACAGAAAAGTGTAATTTAATGGTCGGCCATAAATTCTTATATACATCATCGCGGGTTGTATAGTCACGCGGACATGCTGTCCCGTTAGTCTTGCGCTTGACATATGTGTATGCGCGATAGAGGCATGAACTTCCTATACCCGGGCACGAGGCGGGTTTGCAGCCGATGTCGCCTATCAGCTCGATGGAGGAGTCATCGATCAAACCTAAGCGAGCGTGGTAACGACGGTGGAAACTTGGGAGACAATATCCTGGTTCGAGGTGGATAACTCGTTAAAGGAGCACGCTAATGGGCAGAGCATCTGGCTACTGGGTAATTGGCCAAAGATTCACTGTCTGGCTCCGTTTACTGTTATAGATATGAATTCCACCCTTTGACGCGAGCAAACGAAACGCGCGCGTTGATGTAACAGAGTCCTGCCCCGCTCGCCTGTTGTACAGGGTGTAGCAGAGAACGTTGCCAACGTATACGGGCTTCTTCCGTAATTCTGACGCTTGGAATTTTCATTGCTTGTGAAGAAAATGATGTAGATGATTACTGTTTGATTTGACGTTCGTATATTGCACGACGTGAGGGTAGAACGATTTTTCATGTGAACGAGGCACGCATGTTAAAGATGTGTTTTTAATTAGGATAGTTTTGCAGCAAAAAGTATTGAGTTACTCGTCCTATATAAACCATATTTCAATAGGATTTACACGTTCTATTAAATATCCTTAAAGATTACTTAAAATTTCAATCCCATATTTTAAACATTTGTTGAAAGTACATGTACAAAGAAGATAGTATTCCTGGATTAAAAAACTGTGAATATGTAAATGGCCTACTTCTCGAACTATTAGAATATTCATGGAACTCCTGGAGAAATTGTATTCCGAACAAGGTTCAATTGAAATATTTTTCTTTTCACAAGAACAACGATAAAAAGGTATGGAGTTTCATCACCTTTCGCGAATCTCCGAAATTGAATTAAATGAAATACACTTAAACGTATATAGAGACCAAACTATGCTAACCTCTTCCATGTTTGCAATTTGAAAAGCCCTAAAATATTGCGATACACAGCGAAGAAACTGGACGCACATCTCGTGGCTGACTAGAACCTGTCCCGACTCCTTGCGATACTGACGCACAGCCACTTGGACGTAGCATCTGAGGCGGTCGCGGCACAAGGGAGGGATAACTTGGATGA
Organism: Xylocopa sonorina; assembly: GCF_050948175.1. Taxonomy (NCBI): domain Eukaryota; kingdom Metazoa; phylum Arthropoda; class Insecta; order Hymenoptera; family Apidae; genus Xylocopa; species Xylocopa sonorina. The sequence goes on along the minus strand of NC_135197.1, from coordinate 3,674,943 downwards.
AAAGACGCGGCGGATGGATGTTAGATCCTATCCTCCGGAGGAGACGTGGAACGGGGCTTGTGTTACTCGGGATAGAAAGAGGGAGGATAAGAGGATGAAAGGGAGAAAGAGAGAAGGACAGGGATGGAGTTCAAGCTCTTAATTAGCTACAATTACCGCAACATAGCAATGTCGAGCGAATCGCCCGAGGCTCATCCGGCGTCCTCCCATTTACTTCCATCTGTGTACCGTTACCCCAGCCTCTTCCTTTCCATCTTCCTCGGCGTCCTCGGCGTCTCGCGGAACCTTGCGATTCCCTTCCAACCGGTGCCCCTTTTCGGAACCCCATCTTCAGACTATTCCCCTTAACAGAGCCAATCCGCCAACGAACTTAAACTTACATACGAGAAATGAAATTCGTCGCGGTTATCATCCTCTTTCACCAGTCGATACTTGTGCGCGAAGATTTTTCTCTTCTTTTCTCGATTTCTCAGATTCTGTTCTTTAAATTGGAATCGAGAATTGCGAAGCGCGAAGCAGTGCTGTGAACAGATGCTTTAAAATGATATATAGTGGCTACTGAAAGTGTCGATACAAATTTAGCGTAACCTAATTAATGAGAAACGTGGAAGTAGATATCAGGATATGCCAACTCCTCTTGCGACGATTCTATATAGGAATTAAAAGTTCGTCTCGCCTACTTTCCTCTTTTATCTCTTGATATTCACCGAGTAACTGAGTAACGATTGCGCGTCGAGAATATTTACTTTCATCCCCTTTCACGCGCTCTCTATTCTCCCTATTGAGCTAAAGATGGCAAGGCTACGAAGCGATTGTGATCGTAAGAATAGAGGCGTTGTAGCGTATTTGTGGCGTGGAGTTCCGTTCGCTGTTACCAACACTGCCAGGGCCGTTCGTATCCTCTGTTGTTCGGTATTTTAGTTGGATAATGAGGAATCTTATCCGATATAATGGTCGAACCTACCGTATCGATGTACTACGTAGGAAACTTTTATTGTTCAGCCTGAAAGTTTTCGCCGCTGCGCGGTCGCAAGCCTTGTAGTTTCTCATCCTTTGACGACAGCTGCACTCGCTATCGTTGTTCTCGTGTTTCCCGCGCCACCGTCTATGAACGCATAATTCAATTAACCACAACGAAACGCGCGCAACGGGACGTGAAAATAAGCGGGTTCTTTACGGTGCCTCGTCAAATATGATAATGTCGCGTGAAATCGTTACGGATTCCGTTCGATTCGATCCAGGTTTTAATTCTGGACGTATCGGAGATTAATTATGATCCCGCGTTAATATGTGCCGGGCTGATTTACGATTTCGCGCGGAGAAGTTACGCGGCGGCGCGTCAACGTTCGATATTTATGCGCGCTGCACGTGAAACGGTATGTTTATGGGTTTCTGCGTCGATATTTTATTTCGCTTTGAAATAATCTATAAAATATTTTATCGCTCGTTAGTCAATGGCAGGTTTAAAGTACTCCGTTTTTAATTTGGAACAGTAGTAGTAGTAACGTATTTTAAAATGGCTTAAATAACGATCCGTTCTGCGTCCCCCCTTTTAATTTATGCCATTCTTCGTGTTCGGAATAAAAATATCCGATGTTTGCATTAAAAGCATGACAAATTTGTTTAATAAAACAACAACAACTCCTGCGCTTTGGGAGAAACAGATTGAAACAATTGAATAATTAATCAAGAGGATGATAAGCTTTTTTTTTATTTTATCAAGAATTCAACTGTTCCAAAAAATTGTTTTTACTCAGCACTTTATTTCTACGAAATATTTAGCAAGCAAGAGATTACATTATCTCTTCCAATAATATTCATTTAATCTGTGTCGCGTATTAAAACATAAGGATCGAACAAGTAATTATCTTGAAAGACTACAGAGACGACATCCAGGAATTGATTCACCCCCGGTTGTATTAGAAATAAGTAATAAAATAATGAAATGAACTGATTAACCCTGTTCGCAATCTGATTGCCCTCGATTCTAACTGACTAGAAACTTGATTGGTTTTGGTTCTGAGTAGAAGCTTGATTGCCTTTGGTACGAACCGAACCTGATTGATCACTGATCGCTATCCGATAACTTCTAGCTGATTCCTGGTTGACTACTATCTATTGATTAAGAAATTCCTGTCCTGCTGTATCACACCCTCGATTCCATTGTACTATCAGCATAATTTACATTGACTCGGTACAGTTCAAATACATATATTAATTTCCCCTGTATTTCAATTACAAAAGCCAGCATTAAAATCTGCAAACGAATCAGCCCACCGTTCATTCTCATAATTGTTAGAACAATTTCAGAAATTGCTATATTGCACAATATATACATTCATTTAATTATCGAAACACAATTAAACAGAATCGATCTCAGTTGCACCACGACAAATTGATTTCCAATTCGAGTCCCAATGAAACCTTAATCAAACGTCAAATTTCTTCGAGCAAGCTTTCCAACGACACAAAGAGCGTATTCTCGAGCAGACGGAAAAGCGGCACGTTACGTCGCGACGCGTAGCTTCGTCGAGGGCTGAAGAAAAGAGGCGGACGAGCCCCGAGCAGTGGTAAAAACCGAGCGAAGAAGCGTGTCACGGTGAACATGAAGAGTGGCGGATTGTATTTTGGCAGGACGTTGCCAATGGCACACGGATCGAACGTCGGTCCCGTGTGTACACCGTTCGCCACGTGTGTACCGGTTCCGCGTCTCGGTTTGTCCCCGCCTACCCATCGTGTCGACAACTGCTACGCCCACGATCACAAACGGAATTATTTATGAGTTTGAACATGAGCCAGAGCCTCTCTTCCGCAAGCCACTAAGACGCTCGACGACGGCAGTCGCATTCTCCGAATATCGGAGGGGATAAGACGCGGCGGGACCAACGGTGATCTCGCCACATCCCGGAATTTCATCATGATTCGGCTTAAATTAAAGATGCAGAACGATGCGCGGCGTGCTCGCATTGCGACCACGTTTAGAGGTGGATCCGCGTAAACGTTCCTGCGGTAGCTTTTAGTTAACGCTCCTCTGATGTCTGTTTGTCCGTGCCGGGGAAATTATTGCTACGTGTGCACCCGTCGTTTTGTTTGCACGGCACGGTCGTTTGCTTCGAGCGGCACGACGCCGGGATAAATTCATACAGAGGCTGGAGAACCTGCTGCACCGTGTTCGATTTCGATCGGTTATTGTTACTGACCCCCTTTAGCCTAATTATCCTGACCGATGCGCGAAAACTGGGAGGCATCGATATAGTGTCGTGTTCAAAATTAACTATACGCGCAGCTCCGTTCATTTCGATACATTTTCCAGAACGAAAGAAACATTTGTTGGAATATTGCGATTGAGGAAACGTTAAGTTACTAATGTTAAATATCGTGGAATAGAGTATCGGATCATTTGGTTTGCAAATACTGACTGAGAGGAGGGTCGTCGTACGCGATGGTAGCGTATAATTAAGTGGAAATGAAAAATAATATAATACGATGCGTATTAAAAAGGAATTAGCGTGGAATAAATTTTATGCAGATCTTACGGATCGGTGCGATGCAATCATTGAAATTTCAAAAGCATCGGGCAGCGTATTTAAAGCGGGACCGGTTTTAATTTTTGACAAACAGAATTACCAGTTAACTTCGCATGGGAATTTACAAATCATAAAGCTCGCAATTACGCGCCGCGAGGAGACGCGCACTCGCATCGGTGTGCAAATAAATTTGCAAGTAAATATTCCATTATCCGTCTAACAATTGACCGAGCCTTACATTTAAATAATCGCGCGGCAAATATTTACTCCCAGTTTAATTGTACGGTGTGCCCGGTGTTTTCATTTGGCTACGCCATTACGAAATCGTGCAGGTAAAACTGATGAAGTCCCTCGTATATGGTTATCGATTATTGTTTAAATTAACGACAGCACGGAAATTTCGATGAGAGCAGAATAATATTGATAACCACACCTGTCGACATTTCATTAAACGTGAACTCACGAAACAAGGATTAATCCACGGTATCTGTTACGTATTACGAAAATAAGGTACGCTCTTATAAAAACATTGGCAGTGTGGAATGAACAAGTACGTCATTTAAAATACTGGAATGGCCTTCTTTTTGGTAGATCTATTCAATCCTTTCAAAGTGTATTCTGATCGTCATAAGTACATCAATTAGAAATTAATCTACATTCATTCTTAACTATCGTTTGTTTATTACAGCAATAAGACAACACTAAATCTGCCATTTTCGAGCTATATCGAATGTAAAAAGAACATCCCTCAAGGATTCATAGCATTGCGTAAATGATATCTAGCGAAAAATTACGATTTCCACGTAATGTCCACGATCGTTGGCCATCGTGTTTTAATATATCACGCCGGAAGTGTTTGTTATTTTCAAAATTCCACGACGCGCACGCGATACCTCCCTCGACGTTACCGCGTGTAATCTAATTTTTAAACAAATCGTAGATCCGAGTTCCAACCGTTGCCAGTTCCTATTCCATTCCACGAACGCCAGGTTCGTGCGAGTAGTTTTGTAAATCACGCTAAGTAATGATGGCTAGGGATATTTTCGTTTCTCAGGTCGTGTAACGCGGCGGTTCTTTCCGGAAATGTTACTCGTTAAGCGGATTTCGCCTGGCGGGGTTAAAGGAAGGGAGGAAAAAAATAACGTGCGGCGTGCAATAAAATAGGGACGATTAATTATACGTAAATACATTGCAACGACGCCGGGAATAAACTCGCGTGTTACAGAAGACCATTCTGTTTTACGTATTCCGCTTCGCTTAGTTTAGTAGGACCGGGCCATAAATAAATTGCATTAAATTAAGTTTAAAACCGAGCTCCATTAGCAGTTACATCCGGAAAAATTAATAATTATTTCGATGAACCATTTACGGAGTACCGTGATTGCAATTATACGGTCGTACGGAAAGTTTGTTAGATATTTATAAATAACAGCTCATGTTTTTTGGAAAATCACAAACTGAATCGTGGTTGATAAAAACTTCTTTATTTAAAATGTCCACGTCCCCCTTTTTGCCGACAGACTGCAAATATGATTGTTAAGATTGGAAACACTATTCCTCACGTGTGGATTTTCATTATTTTTTTTAATTTTCAATTTTCCTCTTCAGTTTCCTTTTCAAAAACAGTCAGGCGAACTGTAATTCTGATGGTAGATGAAAGCTGAAATGTTTCTAGAGCCTTTCAAGTAACTCTGATTGTATATTCATATAGTTTTCATTTTTATAATTATTTTATGCGCGTATTCAGGTTTACGTTGCATAAATTAAATAATATATGATTATAAATGTGTAACGACATTGTGCGATTAAATCACTTGAAACTTTGATATGTATTTCGAGTAATTTTGGCATCAAAACACAACATGAAATAAAATCGAAGTGTTCCAAGAACACGAGCGTCCGAAATGTAATTTCGTTCCATTGAATTACAGAGAACGTTTTCCGTAGCTTCTTTCCTTGCCCTGCATCAATGTTACCGAAAACAGGGGTAAAATCCTTTCGGTATTCGAACGGAGGGTAGCATTGCAATCACCCTAGTTCGATCTCCCACCAGCGAGCGGCGCCACTTAATGGATAAGTAGATACAGACAGTATTGGGTCAAACGTACAGCTCTTCACTACGGCATACAAACTATTGGATTTGTTTTGCCAATGTAAATAAAGTCTTCGAACAAATTTTACATGACTTGTATAATTTAAGATCCACATGTTTATTATAATAATTACACGTCTTCGTTTGCAAGCAACGTATTTTTTCCCCTCAATACGATAAATATGGACCAATAGCCTCCAAGTTTAAATAAATCAATATCAAATTTTGAAAAAGTATGGTATTTTACATTTACATGTTTAATCGCATGTATTATTAAAGAAAAGGTGATTTGGCATATTAAACCTTGCAGATGCAAAAATGTAGCTCCCATAGTTATGCGGTTGATTTATTTACTTATTAAAATCGTCAGAAAATCGTAGATGGAAAATTTTTAGTTTGAAATATAAATAATTCGAAAAATGTAGATATTTCGAGTTGAGGGAATATAAAATACAAATAATGCTAATGCTTTGTTTGTTTGAAAGCACAAATTTGCAGAATACATCCATCTATAATATTTAATGGACAAAATTGTATACATACGCGTTGAAAGCAAACATGTAGCTTGTTTAAATATTCGTTAGCTGAAAATAATGAAACACAATGATGAAATTTTATTTCCAGAATTATTCCTCTTGTGTATATTTTACAATTATTGTACGACTACCTCCTAAAACCGATCAAACGTCAGGCCACAGTAGTATAACACAAAATTATAGGTCAAAAGTGCATCTCAAATTCATATTATAATAAAATAATTATATTACAATATACGCAGGTGTCTTCGTTTTCTTTTCGTTTTACGTTACTCCTAAAATTCAACGAATAATAGCACAGAAGAAAGCTTCGAGAAAATAATTCCAATTTTTATTCCCCCATATAAAGTATACTGAAAAATTTTGTACTGTTCCAGTAACCTCCTCAACTAATTTCATTTATTCCGTGTACGCAAACTTTTGTGTGTAAACACCGTATACCAGTGGTTTAAATAAACGCAAAGGAATCCGGCGTATTATCCTAGTATACGATTGTAAGTAAAAACATTTTGCTTCGGGAGGGGCTGTGGACTCCCTTTGAAGGTAAATTTATTCTGGTAACAATACCTTCGGTCGAAAGTTCCTGAAGAATATTGAAGATTCAACGATAAGGTATCTCTCACACAAAGGCAAACAGCTACAGATACTGGGAACAAGTATACTCGGCGCCCTTAAGGGCAAATTGCTCGAGGTTCCGACAGTAGATTTCACCACAGATCTGTGAAACCAGGCTCCTGCTGTCTTTATACACGAAACTTCCGCCACTGGTTCAGAAAATTTTCGCCGGTCCTATCACTTGCGCGGCAAACTTATTAGACTGTATGGTTTATGAGACAGTTGGTGCTTAATTGCTTTCCAAGAGGGTATACATAGATCTTGGTTATCTTTCCATTTGGAGAAAAACTGAGGGTGTTATTTAAATTTACAAAAGAATTAATCGAAATTTGTCTGTGTTAATGGATAACGTGTAACGAGAACGGACACTTTGGAAACGGTTTCTGGTTTTTCGTAGGGCATCCAAGGATATTTCAGGTTTTATCCATGGAATATATGATATTTTTATAGAATTTTATGTTGTATTATTGAAGTGGGTAGATAAGTATTGAATCATACCAAGAAATGTGTCTGCATTTCTAAAAACGTCACTTAGATACCAATATCAGTGGTATAACTCAACGATTCTAACTACTTGAAATAAAGCTTCTATTGTAAATATCTCAGTGAAATCTTATTTCACACATATAACGCCTTAGTGCCTATTAACGCAACATTTATCCCCCTTTGTCTCGTTAATTAATTTATTTTAATTAAACTTCAATTAAGAGCTTGTATCAAAAACTTCGAATTATTTTTTGGAGAGAGTACTGCCCATACGTCGACCAACGATGCAACGTTTTCTCGCAATCTTATTTGTAACATAGCACAGTTTTACAAATATAGTAGACATTTATTGAAAAGGAAAATAACGTGACGATAGCGCATATTTTAATTCCTTTTCTCTGACCGAGACGCTTCGCAAACTATCCTAAAGTAGTGCTCGATAACCATCAGGCATGGAAATAGGGCTGCCAATCGCCGAAAATTCAAACATCTGTAGGACATTCCAAGTGAAGTGAATATTTCCACGACATAATGCGAAGTGTTTGCGCAGCAGATGGCACTAGGCGAATATGTTTCCTTCGAAGTCAAAACGCGCCTGGTAGGCCGAAACTTTCGCGTACAGTTGTATCGATAATCGTCGAAGTATGTTCTGCTTTCATTTGCTACAGTACTGATTATTCCAGATCGATAAAATATAGAAATGATAGTATATAAGAAAGAAAATAACAAATACCTTTGATATGTTTTATACTAAACAATGGATTTAATCAACCTACAATGCTAAATTATTATTAACAAATCAACCACTTTCCATTGCCATTATTTACTACGACATCAAATTACCGCCTATAATAATAGAATGTGGTGCAGCTATAAAATAAACATATTACACATTGAATTTACTGGCCGTATCAATAGCAAACGTAAGTTACTGATGCATTAATTAGCGATTTATTAGGGCATTTACGATTCTCATGATAATAAATCTGTGCAAAACTCGACTAATGTATCAGATTCATTGATGCAATATGATTTAACTACTATGCGATTAAAACTAATCTATAGCTCCGATTCTTAAGTACAGGGTTCTCAACTATCCAGGGTAAGAAAAATCAATGTTGTGAGGTGAGCAACCACCCCCTCTAAGAGCTTAAAAACTAACATGTTAACTCATTTCTTATTACGCACGAATTACAAATCAATATACATTTTAAGATTATCTGTGCAACGATTAAATTCAAAATATATCAATCTTGAACAATCACGAAAAATAAAACCCAATAGCTGTCTTTACGATGTCCATTTGCAAAAAAATCTGTGAAACATCCTCCGCAACAAGACTCTACGAAACATAAAAATCAATTCGATACACGATTCTATCCAACGTCCTCGACGGTGCATTTAAAGCAGCGATTTCGTTCGACGCGATAAAGAGAAATTAAAATAAACACCGACTGGAGATTGATACATCACAGCTACGAGGCCCAGGGAAAATTCAAACAGCCGCGACGACAGTGTTCCGTGCACGGTATTCATCGAAAGAGGTGAGACAGAAAGGAAGAAAGAGAGAAAGAAAGAAAGAAGAGGAGGAAAAACAAAATAGAACGTAAACGAGCGTGAAACGAGGAAAAAAAGAAGGGGGGTGGGGGGTAGAGCGTGAATAATTCGAAAGGACGAGAGCGCAATGGTGCATAGGCGGGCGCGTATCGAGCAACCCTTTCAGCTTGGCGGCGAGCGAGCGACTGCTGGCTCGCGTCTTAACTCGTGCGATTCCGCGGACGCTCGGGAACGCCGGCGCCTCTGGGCGTCGCGACGGCGGGCGTCCAGGGCTGGCAGGCTGGCAGGCAGGCAAAGGCAGGCGTCCCTTCGCGCTCTCCCCGCCAGACGAGTTCCGACTCTACGCTCGGCCGGACGTGACGTAACGCGCACAGCGTGGAGAGCGTAGAGAACCGTCGTCGCCGTTGTTTCAGTCGTCGTCGACGTAGCCGTCGTCGTTCGCCGTTCCTGTACCGGAACCCTCTCTCTCTCACGCCTCACGTACACGCCACGCACACACGGGGACACGTAGACAGGGTAGCGCGCGCGCGTTGCGTTCACACAACCACACACGTTACGTTTTCCCACACTCACCCTCTTTCTGTTCCCGCGACACGGACACCTGGTGCTCGCCGTGCACGCTGTGACTCCTCAGCGGTCCCGCGGACCCAGTGACGTATCCCTGATCGCAGATCGCTCGAGTGACGAACGTAGCTCTCGCGTATCAACGAGCCACGCACGCAGCACCGCGTGCGCTCGACGCACGCTACTGCGTAACAGTGTCTACGTTCGAGGAACGGACAGGGGAACTAGCTACGAGCGAAGTGCAAGTGAGCCAAGCAAGAGGACCGTCGGGGACGAGTGGAAAAAAGGAAACTTCTGTGAGTGAGACGCAGCCGCTTGGAATCGAGAGGGACGAGTTTTGGTGGTAGTTCGTCGCGGGGTAGATCGAGAAAAAAGGAAAGGGGCATCGGGATCACGTGCGACGCTGGTTCGTGCCACGGTGCGCTCGTTTACGTCGCGGTGCATCGAAGTGGCTGCGATCAGAATCGCGAGAACAAATCGCGCGGACAACATACGAACGAGAGAGGGTTTCGTTGTTTTGGTTCGAGATTAAACTCGTGTCGCGATACGTATATATACACACACGTATAACGCGTGGTGGAAGGCAGAACGGGCAACCGGGACGAGAGGCCCGCGAGGAAAGTTTCGGAGGAAGTAAACTCGGGAGAGTAGGGAACGGGATCATCCCCGAGGAGAAGCAAATGTCAAGAGATATCGGGTGGTTGGAGGTGGGTCGCGAGGCGGTGTAAAGTAATGTCGCGGGGGAGAAGAGCAGCCGCGATCCTGGTGTGACGTCGCGATAAATAGATCGCAGATGGTGTAATATGCAGTGACTTCTCGATCCGATCGACGAGAGCCGACAGCGTGCCAGTCAGTTTACCGCGTTGCTGATCGAGTGATGCCACGCACGGGGGACGTAAACGTCACCGATTGATCCACACCGTTAGCTGCGATCGGTGTCATCCCTTCGATCCGCGCGGCGCACGTTTTCAATCACGCGACCGTCCCGCCTGCCCGACGGTTTTGCCACCGCGAGATCGAACGGCGAGCGAGAAGAACAGTAGGCGCCCCGAGTGAGTAAAAGCAGGGTGCGAGCCGCGGTGCGAGCATCGCGGAGAATTCGCTGTGGGTGCCGCGTACGAGCAGCCCTTCTCGGTCACGTGACGGATCGCCGGTTAAAGAGAGTTCGCCACGGCGAAACAGGAACGACGCGAAGATGCTGACTATGTCGACCTTGATGATGCCCACCACGATGACCACCATGACGAATCCCGGCCCTATACCGGCGCACAGCATGCCGCAGAAGATAGAACCGCCTAAGCTGACCGCAGCAGCTACGCTCGCCCATACGGCAACAGCCGGCAACAAATCAGGTACCGCTTTATGTACTACAGATTTATGGCTTCGCACTATCATTCCGGCGAGGCTCTAAGATAAATTTAACCGGTACATTGTGCCGCCCGGTATGCTCCGTTGCTCCCGTCAATCTGTGAACGAAATATATATATATACATGTATATATACACCCGAGTTCAAAAGTATCGGGACCGCTTGCCGTTTTTTCAATGAATCCTTCTTGCACGACGTAGGTTGCAATTGCAACGGACAGATTTTAGTGCCAGATTACGTATATGCGATGGGCGAAGAACGTAACTTGGTCGTTTTAATTATTTCCGTTACCACTCGATGAGTTCAGCCTTTATTCTGTATCTTGGTTTAGAAGGGCTTGTAGACCGATTGTACTGTACCTCTCACGGGCCATTTTTCTGTTCTAAGTTATCACTAGTTTAATTCCGTAATTTTACTTTCCGCTGACACGCTAAATTCTTTGAAGACATTTTTTCGCTATCATAGTTTTTATATTAAGCGAAATAATGTCTTGCACCGCTTGGCCAATTTGTTTATTGGGACTTTCGGAAAGAATTTGAATTTTTCGAGGATTCTTGAAGGAGTTACCTCGCGAAAAGTAGATTGCAATTAGTCTGTAGAAATTTCTAAATTAAAGTAGATGAAGAATGCCCAGAAAAATTATTTTAATGCCTAGTTGTAATGGAAATAATTAACCTGGTCAAATTATGCTGCCTATATTCAGTGTACTCTAACAGTACCAAATTGTACGTAGCAATATTTTAATCAAGAAAAATCATGCATTTTTGTCTAATTTTTGTAGCTGTATAAGAAAATTGAACGAAATTTATGATTTACATTACAACTTTCTTCAAACATTTATGACACATGAACAAGTGTCTTTCAATACTTTTGAACGAGATTGTACATCGCAGAACTTAGAACGGCTTCTCGACTAGTACTCCTTACAGTTTTCTCTTTCTCAAAACCGCTTAAACCCCATCGATCATGTTATTTTATTCGAACGAAAAGAATCGTGCGTTGGTTAACGTTTCAACGTAGAAACCGAAGTAATAATTCTGAATCGCGATTCTCGCTTCGTCGCAACACCATTGTCCATTACTTGTAGCGAACAATTCACAAAGGAATTCGTTGCGACCAGCGATAAATTTGTACCAATTTTTGTTCTTACCGTTCCCTTCAAGTATACTCACGTTCCGTACGATCGCGCAAAACAAGAAGGAAGTGAATTAATTTCGCAGCCTACGAAGTTTCCCAGACGTCATGCTCGCGACACAGCATGAACTTCTGTCGACACGTCGCCGGCAGGCAAAAACCCGCTAAATAAGCCGCCGCGTTCTCTAATCGCCTTTATTTATCTCGATACGCCGCCCTCGCCGCCTCCCTCGCGCCTCGTCGCCTTTATCGCGGCCGAAGGTATCGCACGAAAGGGTTCAGCGATTTTTATTCCGTTTTTATTTCATACATACCATTCTGATACTTTTGCCCGCGAAACTACCGCAATTCTGTGTTCCAATTCCGGCGTCCATAAAAGAAGTGCTAACTTCTTGTACGGGGTGCGCGACGAGGGTGGCGCGGAGGACCCGTGGGTGGAGGGTGGGCAAGGCCGGCTGATCTGGATGTGACCCGCATAGAAATTGGAATATACGCTCTGGCTTTCTAAGATGCTCGCGGAAAGTAATAACGTTGATCGCCCGGGAATTAATTGCTCCCATTACGGGCGTCGACTTTTCTCGATTAGCGTTCGTGACCGCACGTTCCTCGCGCGACTTCCCGTACCCTACCGCGTCGATGGGGATCCAGCCAACGGCCGGCGAAGCAATTATCCGACGGTAATTACCGGCTAATAAACATTTACCGTGTAGCCCCGGCGAAACGTTATAGGTCAATTAAAAATTTATAACTCCGTCGGTCGGCTTGACAAAGCAACGGAAGAAACGGCGACGGGGCGGGAGGGTCGGAACGGAAAAGGGAGGAAAAAAGAGAAAAAAACGAAGAGTTTGGCAGTCGGCCAGGACTTTGTAGTCGCTACTCGAACGACATCCCCTGCCAGAATCTTTCTTCGTCCCGGGCGAAATCCCTCCCGACGTCGGGTGCTTTAACGTTGCGTATCGCCGCGTTCTATCGTGTGTAAGTGGCCTTTATTCCGCGAACCCGGTATCGCTGGTTGCACTCCTCGTTTCGATACGCCACCGCGGGGCTCGTTGCTTCTCCGACCCCGTATTCCGCCACCGACGACGAGACGTTCAATGGCTCGTTGCGGAAAAATGATTTCGTTGGGAATCGCGTATCTCTCGTCCTCCCTCGTCGTTGTTCCCGGGTAAACCGAAACCGTCGAGTGGCCCCGCGTATAGACAGAAGAGGGCCCCATAACCGCGCGTACTTAGCACGTACGAACTGTACCTGGGATTACAATGAGAACGGTTGTTACCAGCATACTGCCGCGGCTGATACGTACCGTTCGCAACGCGTCGCCCTGTCTCGCTACGAAGCCCATCGGCGCGCTCTTATCGGATAGACGGTTTCGAACTTCGAGACGGTCCTTTAGGAAGTTGGAATTCGAAAACCGCTCTCGTAGCCGCTGCGCACTCTCAAGTAGCGCGCCTTGTTCCTCTCTGGTACCTTCCGCCCTTTTTACCCCCGTCCACGCAGCCGCTCCAATTTTACTGTTATCGGTGTAAGTCGAGCACGACAATTTCATCCGCGTGATCGAGGCTAGGCTCTGATTACAAATTGCTCCCGCATTGATTTTCCATCGTCAAATTCGACTCGTCGCTCGCGTTACGTCGATTATTCGGAATTGCTCGTTATACTTCGTTATGGTGTTTTTTTTTTTTTTTTTTAAATTTTCTCTCCTTTTTTTTAAGGAGAGTGATAATTGGCACATCTGTTATACGATAGAAAATCAACGAAGCTTGCTGATGTTTCGTGCTCTATAGTATAGGTTTTTAATGGAAATATTTGTTTATAAAGAGGTAACGGGAATACGCGAATTGAAAGCTTTTATTTTTTGCACGCGAGCGGAATCAATCTATATATGTACGGGCATTTTATCGAAATAATAATTCCATCGTGATAGCACGCAGTCAGTATCGCGCGTATTGCCAGTTACAAGACATTAACTTGTCAATTAGTTCTGATTTTATTAGAAAATTGATCCGAATTTTGACGCTACTGGTTCTACAATAAAAATACACAAAACGAGTCGCTCGTTTGTGTAAATTCCAACGATAACCAAATCAAGACACATTGAATTGACTCGATCATACACAACATTCCAAACAAAACTATATTCATTTATCAGTAATAAACGTAGGTTCTCTTTCAACTGATATCTCTTTTTTTTAATGCAAAGTTAAATTATCGCTGTCACGGAAAGTAATCCTTACGGTTCATCAGTCGCGCAAGATAGGGGTTGGTTCGTACGAACAGATAACGACATCACACAGATCAACGATAACGTCGGATGAACGTGTGATAACGTCACCGTTTTGATCGAAGTCACGCGTCTCAGCACTCGTGGCCGTGAAATCGCTGTAACGAACTCTAAGAAGTCTAACGCTCGGTTAATTTGGTCATGTACGATGTTTCGTTAGTCGAATGGGCGGAAGATATCCGCGAAGCAATTTCCAGCCATTCACTGTCACTGTCGACTGTTATCCAGGATACTTTAGAGTCACTTGAAGATCGTGGCCCGAGAGCAGCTTCGATATTGTTGCAACGGGTAGAGAGAATTATCGTTTACTTGACGTGATATACAGTGAGCGTATAAAAACGGAACCGAGAGGGATCGGGCACTTTGTCGTGGCACGATATATTTGGACCTGGATTTGCAGTAAGAGGATATTCAATGGTTTCCTGTAAATTTACTTTCCTATAAACGCGGGTTTGTTTACGTTTTTGAGAGCAAAGACATTAAACGATCGCTGCGTCCCCGTAATCTTGCAAGATTTACTTGGGCTGGGTTCGACAGGTTTTGTTGGAAATATAGGGGTTGAAATTCTGGTACAGCAGTTTCTCTTGCGAATCGTTTAGGAAGTTGGACAATTCTAAATTGTTAAGAAGCATAAATGTCTTGTTCGCTTACTCTGCTTTTGGTAAAAGCAGAAATAAATGAGCATACCTTAATATTTGCTATCGTAGTACAAAAATAAAGTAGGTTTCTGCCATTATTCATACTGCTACTTAATACTGTTGTTTTTCATTCAGTTCAAGCAACAACGATGACTACGTACTTTAAAAATCATAAATTATTCTTAGAATATTAACTTCAAACATATCCTCTGACTGAGACAATAAATCTTTCAAGTATTATTAAAATATAAGAAAGAAAGTACATATCAAAGCATAACTAAAATATTTCTCGCTAGGTCAAACAAATCGAACGAAAGTCACAAAATAAATAATTGTATTAATAAATTTCAGTCAGTTACGATAAAAAAAAAAAAGATAGGAACAAAATCCAATATCAGCCGTCGCGATAATCTGCAGGGCAAACAGAAGCAATACAATTTGAACGACAGATCGGACACCCGTTACGAACGTTAACGCGTCGTCGTTGATGGTAAAGCGAAACAGCGAGAAGAAAAAAAAGACCGGTGAAAAAAGGGAGGGGACTGAAAAAGAGACAGGAGAAATCGACATAATGCGTGACACGCCGGCATTCGAAAGTGTGTTTATCCACGTATATGTAATCCAGAGCGCGGAATACGTGGAGCTGCCAATAGGGCAATCCGTAGCGGTGCACACTTAGCACGTACTAACTGTAGTTACCGTTACATCGCGGGTGTACGTGTCGTGGGAGCGTAACAAGGGCGCAAGTCCCGGCATCGCGCCACTTCGCCACGTATACTACCTGCGTGGCATGCACGTTAGCTACGCAGGCAACTGGATGTATGGAATTTATCGAAGACCGCCAGACGTCACGGCATTTGGCCCCGTATCGGACTTCTACGTGAATCAATCCCGTTAATTACTTAAGGATTAAACACCGCCCCTCCCGCGTGCTGTCCGACGTCGTCGAAACACGCGTCCGCCTCGTGCCACACTTTTTCCCCACCCTTTTCCACCTCGCTTCTTTTTTTCCGCCCTCCTCGTCGACGCTCGTGCACGTTCGAGCGCTTCGAGGCACACTTATCCGTGCGACGCACGCAACGCACCCCGGATACGTCGAACCACCCTTGGAGCCGGAATTGTTGCCCCCGCGGATGCGTAAAGGGTGCCCGTTTCACGGCCAAACGACTCGTTTGGGATAACGAAGAGATCTTGACGGCACGGAACTACGCCGCTCTGACGAGATGGAACGTTCAATTATTTACAACTGGCGAGGGATGGCCGGGTATCGCGGAGAATGGGGCGCGCGGCGAGGGCGCGCGAGGGTGCCAGCGCGGCTCTGATAAGAAAATTAATTCTGTTTACTGGCGTTTTATAGGGAGAACTAGCGAAAGTGTAAAGGATTCGCCTGCGAAATTATTCCCTTTAGGTGGGTCGGAAATTTCGTTACAGCTCCCGCGTTCCTACGTACAGCTTCAACTTGGGTTTGTTACGCAGGCACGGGAACTTTCCGCGTGCACGATTTTTATTATTCAAAGCGTTCTTTTACGAGACGGCCTGTATTCTGACTGCCTCGATCCGGTCGTTCGTGCGCTGAAATTCGGTCAATCGAGAATTAAATGTTCTCGAAAGATTATCCAATGCATCAAATTTTGTTAAAATTAATTTTGAATGTATTTTGCTCGAATCAATATGGCGTACTCTAATTAAAGCGTATCAACGTATTCTTTTTACAACGTCCAGACGATTTCTCAAATTACCTCCGATGCTCTCAGGTACATAAATCCGCACGTACAGTGACGACACGAGCAAAGAGTAAGTGCTCGTAAACTTGTTTGCCTGCTCGATATACTGTAACAGCGGGGAGCTTCCATTAGTACACGAAATTCGTTTAAACGCAATTAAAGAAGAGATCGTAATTCAGAAATTGAATTGAGGAAAAGGCTGCGAGCTTTTTTCGCCGCGTTCGAGTGGCGGTCATTGCACGCTCGCCACAGAATACGCGTTTTCCGGAAAATATTGGAAAAGTTCGATCGGGAACGAGGGCTTATGCGACACTGTTGAATTTCAACGCTACACTCTGCGAATTTACTTTACGGTTGTAGCGTCTCGTTCACTTGAGCGCAAAGAGTACTTGATAAAAAAAAGATCTCCATCCTGCAAGTGTGCAATATCTGCGTAAGGACGAGGGTATAATCATGGTGTGGCGGCACTCGCCACTAGAGGGACAGCACCATTTACACTTTCCTGAAAGTACCCGATGACCCATCGTTTCCAATATATAGAAGTTCTGAACTGTCCCTAATATCGCAGCGTCTAAGGCAGGGCCTGCTAGGAAGCCTTACTGATGAGTCCACTAGCAGGCCCAGGACGAAACGTTCTTCCCCCCTCTTTTCCTTCCTTCTTTCTTCCTACATCTTTACAGCACAGCAAAAACCGAAGCAGCGCGGCCGCTTCAATGGTATAATGATCGAGGTATAATAATATAAAAAATGATAGTAGACCAAGATAAAATAGCGAAGGGGTAGCAAGAAATAGTGCTGAGAAGCGTAAGCGAAGTCAAAGAACATCGGCCAGGAATGACAACGGATATTATAATTTACCGAATATCATTACTCGGTCTTAAAAGAGCCGCTTGAAATTATCGATCCTCTAAACCCCTTGAAATTTATGAACGAGCCGCATTAACGATCCCGACCAAAGTATCACTATCTATGGCTCTTAAACTCCGCAGCGAGATTAACGAGCAACAAAGTTCGTACCAATCGCTCGAAGAACAGAGAGCTCGAGAAATCCTCGTTCTCCCTTGGTCCCATCGCGATCCATCAACGAGACGGTACACCGTTGCCGAACGCGTTCCTCGCGCGCGTCCCCGGGACGGGGCCGCTTTGAAAAATCTGACGGGTCGCGAGGGGGCGTGGGAACGAAAGCGTACGAACGAACGAACGAACGAACTAGGCGGCAGCAGCAATTTTCGAAGATAGAACAGAAGTCGACAATGGATGCCGCCGATGGGAAAGAGGCCGACGGCGAAAGCGGAGGCGATGGATGGCTTTAGCTTCGGTTTCCTGACGAGGTTACCGAAGTTTCGTCCGCAGATTCAATTTTAGTTGGCGCGCCAGGCCGCGCCACCGCCATCCGCGCCGCTGAATACCACGTAGGTGCCTCGCCGTGGAAGGGGTGGTAACCAGCCAGTCTTTCTATATTCACCGTTTCATCCCCCCAGCTCCAACAGCCACCCAGCCGTCGCCGGTCGCTTGCCAACGGGCTGCTTCGAGGCCACTTTATTCGCCTCCGCGCTTAAATTTTCGCGTTTCCCGCGCCTTCCAAATGATTGCGGCTTGTGCGTCGATCTTTCGCCCCGGTAGTCACCGGGGTGCCGCGAGGATTTATCGCCGCGATTCTTCACCCAGCGCGAGCTCGTTCGTTCGAGCTGTTCGAGAATGTATTTCAGCTCGATCGTTAATTGCGACAGCTACTACTGCACTTGGAGATATATCAATTATTTCGATCACAATATTTTCAACGCGAGGAGTAAACTATATTGTTCGCGTACTTTAGGTTTAAATCAGTTTTATACGCACGCGTATATGAAAAGATTGTAATTTGAACGACTGTTTGGAAAATAGTTGAGCCGTTTTACTTTACATCATTGAACGCTAGTCGCATACGTTCATCCTTACGTTTATTATTAATTCAGATATTTCGCAATGACCGTGTACAATCTATATGTTGGGAAGTAAATAGTGGTGGTCTAAATGATTAAGAAGGTATGGCATTGGCCAGGATGGCAGAGAGAAAAAATGGCCTTGCGGGTTATCACGATGATATCTAAAAATATCGCGGTCGCATACGGCCGAGCTCTATAGCCATAAGTGATTGTCAATACTCGCATGCCGCAAAGGACAATCTTTAGCGTGACTGATGGTACACCGAAATTTTCATAAATTTCAGTAAAATTTTTAATTTACATATGTAACACCAATGAAACTATTCTACATGTTTACTTTTAATCCCTTTCATTTGCATTTCATTCCGCGTAGCGAGGTAAAAATTCCCTCCTCCGCGAGAAGAAAAGTAAATTACGACGAAAGTGAAACGAGGATGCGGATAGAGTTTATAAGAATTTAAATGAGAGAAACGTTGGCGAAGTTCCTGGAGTCATTCCGAGAGACATGACGTTACTATAAGCGCGAAGTAGGTGTGCTCGCAGTAAACCTTTGAATCTTAAAACAATCATAAAACCGTTCCTCCGTAGCTATCACCAACAACGAGCGTTTAAAACGCAACACGCTTCGACGTTGTTTTCGCAATTGCGAAAAACATCGAAAGGGTCCCGAGCAAACACTTTCAAATGTTTTCAATTTGTCCCTACCTATAGGATCCCGTTCTAACAATAGCAAACAAAATGTAAATATCGGCGTAGTATCGCGCGCGCGCGCAAAAAAAAAAAGAAAAAACAAAAAAAGGGCAGCGCAAGAGGAAACAAACCAAAGTAAACAGCATATGACATCGAAACGGGTCCGGATTCGTCGGACCAATCGCAGGAATCGCGACAAATTCACCCTGGCCGGGCGTCGTGGTTGAAAAAGTAAAACCGATTTGCAGCTAATTAACGACATATAGCCGGCGTTTCCGCGAGCGTCGCAAACGAATTGTAATCTCCCTGCAAAATTGATTATCCGAGCGGGTTCCATAGAGACGAGCGGGCGTATACAACCCGCTGTACATACCGTGGGTATGTATGTACCCGGAGTAGTCACTTCGGGAACAACATTTACCGAGCGGCGTAACGACTGATCCGTCTATTCCCAGTGGCAACGAAAACTCGTAAAACGGTACTTGGAAATTCGCTGCGCCAAGTTAAACTTGATGGAGACGAAGGGGTATGGCTAGCACGGTCGGTGCGCCGGTGTTGCAGGCGGTCGTTGCTGGTGTTGCTGCTCGGCCGGTCGTATTGGTCCACCTATAGCGCGGACCCAGAGGACCGGAATGGCTGTGCGGCGGAGAGTGGTATGGAGCGTAGAGCGGCGGGCTGCCTCGTCGTATCCAGGCGAAAACCCGTAGCCACTGGCTGTCGTGGCCGAAGAAGTGACCCGGGAGAGAATGGAAAACCCTGTATAACCGCGGTGAAACGATATTGTTTTGGCTGAGAACGAGCCCTTGGTCGATGCTTAGAGAGCATTTCTCCGGTAAAAACCGAACGGGGTGGACGGTGGAAATATCAAACAGTCGCGCACGTACACATCGAGCTCTCGCAGTCGCTGTTCGAATACGGTGCATATGGCGCAATGCCGGGGCATTCAGCGAGCGGAAAGAAATGAAGGGACAGGGGGACGAGGGTGCGGATATCGTCACGAGACGAAGGACGAGGATGTTCAACGACGGACAGAAATATTCGACGATACCTCGGGATGGGTGGTTGGTACGGTTCGTGGGGATGTTGAGACGGGTGGCGAACCGGGCGACGCCAAGATACGTTACGAGGGAACGAGAAGGCATCGCGGAAGTGGACGACGCGCAAGAATCGTGATCCTCCTCGAGTTCCGCTCTCCGTGGCTCCATGCCTCGATCCGCTTTTACGGGAGCTACGTTTCGTGGATTACACGTGGAAAACCGCATGGATTTGCGTGCAGTTGGCCGGCTGCCTCGACTACCGGGGCAAAATCTGACCCCCTTCTTCGGGGACGGATAAATCTAAAATTTGGCATGAGAAAGACCCTCGACCGTGATAGACGATACGCGAGAAAAAAGTCCCACGGTTCGGACGCGAACGACGACAGACAGTCGATCCTTCTCTCTCGTTTCCGGGGGAAAATACTCCCGGTGAAGAGGGGCGCGCTCGTGAATTCATCGTTTTCTTCGCTTCGATCCCAGATAATGGAACCCTCTCGCGCGCATTGTGGAGTACGATTCTATGGGAACGATGAATCGCATGTTCAAGCACGAAACACTCGAATCCTGTATTCTAATATACCGATCGAATGACCGCGAAACGATCCTGCAAAATTTACTGGGCGTAATATATATATAGAGAGAAGTTTTTCCGAACGTCGAATTCTTTTCGCGCGTTTAGAACGGACGAAGAAAATCAGATAACGACAGACGGCGATCGGTTAGGAAAAATTTTTCAAGGACTAAAAGGTATAACACAATATACATATAAAGCTTGCAGGAATTATTTTCAAAATATTAATAGGTAAATAAAAAAAAATGAAGCTTCCAATCGATCCATTTACATATATGCAAAGACTTTAAGTACAATAGAAATAATTAGATCCTGTAATTTATGGAAAAAATATCTCTCAAATTCTAAAGCTGTGAGCTTCAATGTTGCAAGGCTAAGAGTGCATTAACGTGGTAATCAGATTCTTAACGGTGAGGTCACATAAGGGTTTCTCTTCTGTTTAACTCTGTGAATGGATCGAGTCAAGTGAGAAACGTTGAATAGGAAAAGGCATATTATTCCTCTCACTCTTTTTCATCCTTTACTCTCTCCCTTTTTCCTCCCCTTTATTGTATTTCTTCCTTACTGTCATTGATTTACCTCAACGCGAGCGCAAAAAAAAAAATGAAATTACACAATGTAATAAGAAATTGTCATGAATGAACTTTCGCAATATTGCTTTCACGTGATACCACAATTTTAAATCAACTATCGCGCATTAAATTGTGCAAACGGTCATAAGAAAGAACAACAGTGAAACGTCATTTGAAATCCATTATTTTTCAGTCTGAAAACACGAGCAAAGCCTTCCCGCTGTGTATAAATTTAAATTGAAACTACTCCACGGAAAAAGGCAAACAGTTACCATAGAATTTTCCAATTCTACTTTACATTTCCATACCGAGAATTCTAACTTCGCAGCGTTCGCTATTTACGATCTGCAGCTTCAACAAATCTTGCAGAATTCTACTCGATTTCATCTACCTGTGTCTACGATTTAAAAAGAAAAAACCCTTAATTCATACAAACTGCGATCAAGATAAGAAAATCTCTAAAATCTAAGCTCGTTTTACAAATATCACCATCGTTCTCTTTTTCTTCTTACAAGGATCGTAAAAGAGCAAACACGATAATCGTTAATGCATCCCTTTATCGATTGTGACACAATATCAATAAATAAATGAAGACAAGAAATAACTATAAGTTTCATAAATAGAAATTACAACAAAGTTTGAGAGCTATATTTAATATAATTAGTAAACAAAATTTGCCACAATTAGCAATCGAGCAACCGTTCTTTAAAATAAATTTCAAAAAAAGCACTTTAACCCTTTGCGCTCGATGACTTTTTCGATCGGGTGGCGCAGCAACTCGAGACAATTTCGCGCGTAAATGAATTTATAGAAGAATTAACATACGAAAGTGTTATATATTGATATATTATCTGTGTTTACATTTTGAAAAAGATAATTATCGAAGTTCAAGTTCTGTAGTGGCGTTTGGTGTGATATTTAAACAAAACACTTACCAGAACATTTCGAGTTGCCAGGATCTTGTGGGTCATCGCTGCTACTTCCGGATTCACTGTCTATTACACTAATTTTTCTATTTCTCACACCCGATACGTCATTATTGTTTACACTTGCTCGAAATTAAAAACGAGTGGTGGAAAATTTCGCGATACGTGTGCTCGCTGCGACCGTCGAAACTGTACTAACGCTAGACACATCGTATTCAGAACTACAGTCGTAGAGGAATTTTACGTCACAATGTCACTTTCCAACCGAAGACATAAACAGCCCAGGGGGCTTATTCACGAACCAATACTTCGCATCTATCAACTGGAGATAACGAAATTCAGCGTAAATACAGCCGCTCGAGTTGCCACGCGAAACATCGTGGCGAGTGAGAGTCGCCATTCGAGCGCGAAGGATTAAACAGCAGGAAGTTGTTGGCAACAAAATTGTCGAACAATCGCAATAGCGCAAAGTGTTAAATCTCTATGAATTTGACTCGTCGATGTTCCAGAAGAACCATAACTGTAGATTAAATCGCAGCTTATGTTTTCGTGGGGCTGGCGGTGGCTGCCTTAGCGAGTAGCAAGTGTCAAACCGGTATAGTCTGATGTCAGCTGTTTGGTCGGTTGACTGACTGACTGACGAGGTGGTTGACACGGTACCGGTTGGCTAGCTGACAAGAGCACACCCTCGTACATCTACCTATAAAGTAGCAGCTGTAAGCCGGATACGGAAGTCGTGTCTGTCCCGTGCTGGGTCTGGTTCTCGCGTTTCGAGATGCACAATTTACTGTAAATTGTTTCGTTCAACGAGCCATTAAAAGCAGCCATTAGACAGCGCGACGAACGTAATTACAACGATCATATACTAACGAGGGGTTGATTTATCAGGAATCGCGGTAATACCGTTGAATCCGTGGCATTTTTATCAATTTTTCAAAACAGATACGTGACAGGATTAACGGAAGAGATCGGTGATTGGATAATTACACGTAACGCGGTTGGCACGATTTTATAGATTTTTATTTCGATACCGATCACGTTAATTACCGATGTAGATTATTGGTCTGGCATCCGCGAGACAGGATAACTAATTCGCGCGCGGCACGGGAATTTATCATCGACGATTTGTTCCCTGTTAATTTTATCGCGAATCGGTAAAGATTTGCGTGTGTAATAGGATTCGTTATACTCTACTTAATTGAAAACATTAATTTTAATTATTGCCCGGGTTCATTAAACCGTGCGGCCATTAATCGGCGTGTCAGCCCCGAAAACGTTCGATTCGTAATCGCGTTGTAATCGGAAACAAGCGTTTAATACCGCTCGCAGCGGCGGCCCGAATTGATTCGCCTCTCCGTTCCGTCGAGCTCCGCCAGCCGTCCGTCCCTTCGTCTGAAACTTCGCCCGTCTACATTATTTTCAGACTTTTCAAAGGTTTTATACATAGAACGAATTTCTATTACGGGCTCGAGGATTACTTGTACCGTGAAATTCGCCTTAATCAGATCGTCGCGTGGCGCGGGAGGGTCGTTTGAAAAGACAAGCGGCGAACGTCGTTCTTCTCTCCAGACACGTTGTCCCTACGTTCGAATTTGCGGTCATTAGGCACGTTCACGTGGCCGTTATTTTTTTCTCCTTTTTTTTTTAATGCCTCGTTACCGGCAATACTTTTTCTCTTCTTTGAACAAAATAACCCTTAATAGAAAGGATTCTCTCGGCGGATACATTCGAATCCCCGCACCATCTACGATACGGTTTCCATCGTGGTATTCGAGACTGATTAACGATCGATGAGAAACGTTGCAGTTCAGGGAACTTTCGCTCCACCCCCGCGGTATCGTTTGATATTCTAATATAAAAGTTTCCCCGACCTTTTGCATCAGTCAGCTTATTAGCGGATAAGTGAATACGGCGTGCGATAGATCGCGTCCCGTCGAGTTTGTGTACTTTTTTATCGCGTTAAAGTTCCATCATTTTCCCGGGCAACCGCCTCGGCGCTTATTAACGTAACACCTTCTTTCGGAAACTCGTGTATCGCCGTGGCAGATATCGGGGCTGGAACACGGACGGGATCGCAACAGGCGACGGATATTGCATTCGCTGTGGCAACAGCCAAAGTGGTTGCTCGCATTAAGTGCGTTTCACGCTTGCGGATTTAAGAGAGCAGCCAGAGGTAGGCTGATCAATATGCTAATATTTTGATGCTTCCACTCCGCTTGGCGAATTGAATTACGCTCGACGAACGAAGATAGATGGAGAACGCTAGGAGAGGGCTGATGGAGGAGGGTGGAAGAAGAAAAGGGCAAATGGGATGAGATAGAACAGTTCTGCGTTTGAAGACGGGGTATTACGCAAAATACCGGCTCTAGCCGAGGGCGCATGCTCGTGATCAACGCGAGAACTCGTAAAATGAATTCGTATGCATCATTCTTACTGATATCGCGATGAAACCCGCCACGTTCAACTGGCAAGCCGTGCAGGATGGAGGAACGGTTGTTATTGTGCTATCTTGTTCCCTCGAATCTACCGGTACTCCTTTCAATGCAATTCCACCAACTAATAACTCTCATGCCTTCAATCACTATTATAAATACAGTACTAAGAATGCTTAGCTGTGAAAAAATTAAATCACCATGGAGTCACAATAGTTATTGGTATACACCAACTAAAACAACCGGTATTTAAACGAAACGATGCTTTCAAAGCTTTCCCTCTCTATTCCTCGTTATTGCATCCTGTAGTACTACGAAAGGGGTGAGTTTTCATAACAGCCGCGAATCGCAGTAATTATTAGAGTTAAATACACCAAGAATTAGTCCAACGCGGTAATGTTTATACACATTAAAGCATTAATAATTATCCAACTCGCTGGCTGGGCTTTAAAACATTTCAAATGGCTCCGTGGAATAAAGCCGTCGCTCAACGTACGAGTGTCTTTTATATCGCACGCCTAGAGTCTCCCGCATCGGGAACGCGGCGCACTCTCGTATCACTGAAATTAATAGCAACAAGCTTTTAAGGTCGTTCCGATGGATTTAATAGCGTCGAATTTCCTCGAGTGAAAGCGCCCTTGCATCTTTAACAACGCGTCCCGAATGCGAGGCGGGGTATTTTTTTATTTTTTTCTCCCCCGCGTCCAGGCGAAATGGATGGTTTTTATCTGATCCACGTATTCAGCGTAAATGGGCGACCACGGTCTGTCGAATCCCCGATAGGTTAACGAGGAAAGTTTGTTTGCGTATTTATTACTCTCCCCGGGAAAGGATGCTATCTTAATACTACGTCATGCGGACCCTGCCGCGTGAAACGTAACACTTCACCCTCCTCCTGTACAGCTACAACAATCTCACACCCCTGCCACACTTTTTCGTTACGACTCTATAGAGAAACTTCGTTTAACTCTGCACCCTTATTCCGCCCAGCCACGATCCAAAGGGACGATACTTAAATCCGTCTAGTTCGATAACGAATCGTCATCCCTTCGAAGGGTAGCGCGATACGTTCGCAATGTGCGCCAAAGGTGAAAAGTTTGAATTTTATTTTTAAACGCGCTCTGATATTTACTTTTTCCACGGTTCGAATTTAAAGTCCTTCGAGATATCTGCTTGAAGGTCCTGCTACTCGAAGGCCCAGCGACAAAGGGCTCGCGTGCCTCTATTCATAAGAACGAGTTTCGCGTCACCCAGTTATTAGATCGGCTTCCCATGTTCCGAACGTGGTAATAATGTAACTGGATGCCACGGATAATTTCGATAGGAATTTACTTATCGGAAAAGGGCCGCTGGAGCGCGGCGGTAGTTAAGTCGGAGAAAGGGAAAGGAAACCGGAGAAGACGAAGGGACTGAAACGAGGGACGCCGATGGCGTGTCGCCTTCCTATCCAGATATCTTCTGGTTTCTATAAAGTTGCGGAACGACACCCTGAAAGATAATTCTTACTCCAGAAGATTCTGTCACCACTTGTTTCCTTCTTCCCTTCGATTAAGGTTCCCCTCTGGCGTCAGTGACAATTTTTTCAAATTCTTAATGCGCATCTCTACGCAATTTTCCAATTCTCTCTCCTGTTATTATTGCCTTATTACATCTTTGGAATTCTTACTATAAATTCTTCGTTATGGTTATTGTAAATACTTATTTTATTTTGGTATAGTAGATGTAGTTTACCGAGGTTTCTTTATTAGCTTGAAAATTGCCAGATTTCCATTTCACGTACTTTGCATAGTGCATTTTGCATATTCAAACTTCTCCGAATAATTAAAGCAAGCTTTTCTTGGAAACATAAAGAGAGCAACAAACAGATTCAAATATTACAAAGTTAGGAAAGAGGTATGTTTCGCAACAACTTTTAACTTGATAAAATGAACCATGTAATTCTCCCGCGTCGATGTAAATTACGCGAAATTAAAAGCCTTTCAAATCAGTAGGTTCTTTAATCTCGAACACGCAACATATTGTGGATAGACACGTAATCGTCGGCATTCTCGTTTCTCTTTTTCCCTTTTTTTTTTCTTCTCCTTCCCTTCTACCCAATTCCCTCAAACAAGCGAGCGCAAGAATCGGGTAACACGAGCGGAATGGAACAGAATCGACAACGATCAGCGTGGTTTCTCAAGCACAAGTAACGTGCAAGTAATTGGAAATTGCGCCTCGGCAAAAATCGAACCTCGGCGTTTCAGTGTAACGAGGGAGCGTGCACGGTCGGTTCACCGTTGCACGATAAAAAGGCGAGCGGCGCGGTTAAAAAATCATTCCGAGGGGGAACCAAACTGATAATTTCAACTCGGTTGTTTCGCGGCGTTGCGGACCGCCGCGATTCGAACGTGTCATTTCTGTCCACTGGCTCGTACACATTCTACAAAGTGCTTAGCGTAGAACGATCGTCCCCGCCGTTCTACGGCCGCCGATTGGATTTCTAGTTAGATCTCGTTGACCTAATTGGTTACGACCGTACAAGTGTTACATTGTGTCGATTGTCCAACGGACAGTCGAAGGTACTTCCGACCTTCCACCTTATTCTCCTTCCAGGAACTTCATTTTTGCCCATGGAGATTGCGAACCGAGCCAAGCGGAACGTGTCAACATTAATAAGCGTGTGTCTGAGTAATTAAGTTGGGATCTCAGAGATGAGCAGTGCGCAGGTAGCTTGTTATTACTTTGGGTTATCCTCGAAAAGCCACGCGAGTGCCCGCGGAGCCGCAAAGCTGAACCCTTTTTAAAGATCTCGAGCTGTCCACGCGGCGAGGGATTACAGGGCCGTTAGACTCTAAAGTCTCCAGTCGAGGCGATAGGGATCTCGTCTGGGCGAAGGCGTCACCTTCGTCAGGCCACCGTTTATATCTGGGGATCGCTGGGAAAGACCGCGGTCGATTTCGGGAAATCTAAAAATGCCGTCTCGAATTGGGCGCAGCACCGGAGCCGGCGTATACGTGCGACGCGGTGCGATCGTACCGAGTAGATTGCGGGGGCGAGGTCAGGAAGCGAAGCTAATCAGATTTACGAGAAGGGACATATCATGATCGCCTTTGCGACAATTAGTCACCGTCACCCCCTTTCCAGTCGACGCGGGCCCGCGCGGCTGCCCAGTAATGGAAAAGAGGCGAAACCGTCGTAAAAACCGGACTCGAATCGGATATCGCCTAACCCCCTATTGCGAGGCGCCCGTTTTCGAGTTCCAGCGGACGCCACGCCCCAATTTAATACTGATTAACCGGCGACCGCGGCGAGAAACGAAGATTGCCAGGCACAATTCGCGGATACTTTGACACGAGGACGTTAGAGAACAGTTTCGCCGCTACCTCGTTATCGTA
Source organism: Xylocopa sonorina (assembly GCF_050948175.1). Classification (NCBI taxonomy): domain Eukaryota; kingdom Metazoa; phylum Arthropoda; class Insecta; order Hymenoptera; family Apidae; genus Xylocopa; species Xylocopa sonorina. The sequence continues at coordinate 3,646,894 of NC_135197.1, read as the reverse complement.
CGCTGCGACGTGGATGATTCGAGGCGCGAAATCGAGTACGAAGGTCAACGCGCTGGCGGAGAATAAGAATTTCCGTTTTTTGCCGCGGGGAAACAGAAAAGTCTCGGGCGAGGATCGAGGCGTTGTAAGTGACGTTTTCGTTTAAAACTTTCATCCATTCGGCTCCCATTGGTGACAAATCGATTTCCAGGCGTCCCGTATGACTCGCCTCGAGTCAGACAAATACCCACTTTCCATTCGTACCAGTAGATATAGATTTATCGCGTTCCGATAAATATTATCGGAAACAATAGAGAACTAGGGTACGGTGCCTACGTAGATACGTTCGGGATATCGGAACGTATCGGCGTCAAAAGTCTCATAAGCTGGCCACAATTGATCATTCAACGTCGGCTCGCGAGACCACTGTAAATTGCGGTTTAATTGGCTGCGCGCTAAGGGTGGTAATAGGCGTTCCGATCGAATCGTGGGAAAAATAGAGAAAGAAGGGGGGAGAAGAAGGAAAAAAAGAACGACACCGCATTCTCTTTCAATTAACGTCATGCAAAAACGAACGGCGCATTAACAAATCCACCGACTTCAATGGGTAATCATTTTATTTTTCCAAGGGGAAGAAGACCCGGAGCTTTGGCATTTACGCGTGCGCTCGCTGGCAAACCTCTCGGCCGAGCTACCCGCATTTTACGAACCGCCGTTCACCATAGACGGATGAATTCCCATGCGTTTTTGCCCTGACCAACTCGAACGAACGAACCAGCTATCCAGCAGCTCCGGAATGGTGGGCGATGGTCGAAGTGGGAGCAGGGCGGTAGGATAGTGAGCCGGGATCGATGGAGATAATGCCCATTACCCTTAATACGAACTCGCTCTTCTTCCATCTCTTCCTCCCTTCACCTTTAACCCCCCTCGCCGGTCGCCCCTTCGCCAGAGCCATTCCATTCTCGTGGCTCTTCGCAATCTGTAACCGATGCTTTTTATCGTCCCCGCTGACTCGATTCGAGAACTCCGCGTTCCCGTCGTTATCATCATTGATCAAAATTTTCAAATCCCGCGTCGAGCGCGGTGACTCGTATAAAGAGCCTGTTCTCGAGTTGGATCGCATCGCCACGATCGCGCGACGACCGATACGTTTCAACGCCGCGTAGACGATTCTCGTTCTTGAGCTTGTTACACGCGCTTCGACGGGCACTTTAGATCTGTTTACAGGAGCTCGTGTACGAAAGAAGTGTTCTACACGTGATTCCACAGATTTATGCAAATGTGACCTAACGAGTGATCTGTTAAGTTCTTGACAAAGTTTTCAGCGAGATTCATTCTTCTGTGTGGCGAGAAACTTCTTCAAGAAATTTTTTCCAAGCCTCTACTTCATTTAAGACGATTACGCAAAAACAGGAAAAAAAACCCGATGGCGCATCAGTGGAATTTAAAAATGAAAGATCGTTCGTTATCGTGTCATTCCAACACATTGGTTGCTCGCTGCGAGATCGCTCTGAATTGAATCTAATTAATCGATAGGTTGAACCTTAACGAGGCATGAACAACCCCGGTGAAGGAGTGCATATTTTAATTTTAAGCGATGCACTTTGAGCAGTGCGCGCTGGGTCGCCACGAGTCTCGGGGCACGTCCCAACGTTCGATCGGTTAACCGTTGCTTACTTAATGTACATCATTCTGTTTGAACGAATTTACTTTCCCGGCGATCGCATTACGGGGCAATTTTTCGCGAACGCGCGATCACCGGCCCGGAAGAGATTCATTGTTCCGCGGGGTGAGAACGGTAGCTATAGCAGGTGTACCAGCACTTATTTGAAGTGGGAGCCGCAACGAGCTTTCCGTGGAGGGCTACTCTCTTGTGACTCCTCGCGAGACAAGTACTTCGTTACTGATTTAATTGCTTTGCTTACCTTTAGAAAACGCAGCCGGCGCTCTACGGCTGGTAACAAAACAAATCGAGCCTGGATGCTATGTACGTGTAATGTACGCGCGAGTGTATATAAATATATAGACACGGGGTGGGGTATAAGTTGTGTGTAGGCGCGCGAACCTGTTGAGTGTGTTCGCGTTGGTGGTGAGGCGGCTGGTACGTACACGCGCGTAAGTCTGCGAATGAAGTTTCTCGAGGAAATACACGCGAGACACCTGTGTGCTCGCGAGGAATGTAACACGAACACAACGGGGAGCACACGTTCGAACGAGAACCTCGGCTGATAACACCTGTCCGCGCCAGTGCACGCGCGCCTCCAACCCCGTGGAAAAACTTTGGAAAAGGCTGGTGCAATTATACGCGTGTAATCGAAGCGACGGGCCCGCGTTTCGCCGTCGAACATCTGGGACAAATTTTCCCGTCCCCGATCGTCTCTTGATAAAGCGCGGGGTGTTCTCCAACTAAAGTCTTCCTTCGGGAGTGAATGAAAGAAATAAAAGATGTGGAAGAAGGAATTGAATTTTAAAAGAAAACTTTAGTTTAAATACTACTTTAAACTCTTGCCATTGAACGAATGCTCAAGTTCGAGTTTGGTTGCTCTCAAACATTTACTTAAAACCGACCTTCGCTCGTTTATTTTCTTAATTAGAGTTCTATTAATGTTTACTTAATCAATTATACCAGAGGAAACACATTAATTGAAGTGGTTATATTTACGCGATTCGTTTACGGGATTATTTGGTTGATTAAAGTCCAGGCCGAAGCCGTGGATCGTGATGCATAAGGGGCTTGTTACATATTACGGTTACGTTTATGTGTAATGTAGGCACGTACATATGTAAATAGAACATTCTGTGCGGTAAGCTGCAAAGGATGGTCGGACTCATTGGGCTGGAATAATCGCGTTTGAAGTATTAACACGAGTATGTTAATACGTGATTGCCTTTTAATCACTGTGATGCATATATCTATTTTAGGATCCTTGAGACGGTATTGGAAAGACTAATTCGAATTTCGAAACGGGAATTAAGGTTACCATATTTTCATTATACAAACATAATTCAATTGTAAAATTCATCAGCATTAGAACTTATGAAACGAAGATTTAACATCGAATTATTAACGATTAAACGTTACCAAAAAATAATAATTGTAACAGTGAGATAAAAATCTGATAGGTAATATGAATAAAATTTAGACTTTTTTTTGCTAATACGTTCCAGTTTTTCATGTAATAAACTTGATCGAAAAGCATGAATAAGTAAGAAATAATGACGGCACGGAAATTCAACAATTACGTTACACTTTCGGTCTGGCCTGCAAATAAATGAACGTACCAACGCCGTTAATCTGCGGTTTCATAGTCTTTCCAACAATCGTTTGGCAATTAAGTGCACCATAACGGAAGTGATTCTGAAACTTCAGAGATGCTGAACTGATACCGACTCCGGATAACGGATATTAAGGATTGTTTTATAGCCGGACTCCTCTATGGAGCATGTAAATGAGTCGCGCAGCTTAAATCGTTGGCCAGTATCGTAAGAAACAAATTTAAACTTTTCCAAGCGTGGCTTCGTTCGGCTCTACGTTCCTCTTCGAAGATAATTAACATGTGGATAATGTCAATTTTTTACATCCGATGCTTAGAAATTTGGTTTGTTCAAATTTCTTGCTACAATAACATCTTCAGACGAATACTAGTGGCAATGCAGTCCCAAAATTTGTACAAACATGCTGTATGACTTGTCTTTGATGCAACGAACAAGTTTCATTACGAATTTTACAGTTTACCATATTTCTATTATTTTCAATGTTTCTCTGTTCTAAAATCTTTTATCATCCTAAATGAATCTTGTCATCTAAAAATACACGATTAAATTTAATTTCAATTTTGTTCAATCGATCGTAGCGTTCAACTAAAGTGAACCACTGCGTTTTCACCCTTATTTCACCCACAACTTCCGCCTTTCGTTTTTCCGTGAACGTAGATTCACGTTTTCGCTCGTCCCAGTGTCGTTCTTCGGGTGTCAAAGGGTTCGTTGCCACAGAATAAATGCGTATTTCGATCTTACGTCTAAATTGCACCCGTGGATTACGTTATCAACTGGTTGCCGGTGTGCATTAAAATTAGCGGCGTAACGTAGTCGAGTGACATGCTACGGAGTAACAATATCTGTCGCGGGAGTACATGTGTTTGTACTCGACTGTGGTATTCGTTTACGTTCTGACAATTTCAAACTAGCGTTTATAACGTCTCCAGTTCCGATTAATCCTTTAGTCATCGTACAGAGTATCACGCGCTTATTAAAACTAAGGATCTTATAGATAATCTGCCAAAAATGTGTAACCATGTTCAACCCTTTCCTAGCGCATCGTGGTCTGTCTACCAGAGCCTCGATACTAGCACCAATATCGTGGGATAATTGGAACAAGAACGTAGTTTATTAAACGTAAGAAGATTATGTAATGAAGCTGCTTTTCGTACATGCCAATCTTCAAATTCTTTGATGAGCAAAAGAACTTCGTCCTCTTTTTTCTCATAATTTTTAATATTAAAACAAAGCAGCGTCGTGCGACAAGAAAGCTTAAATCTACGTTCACACCTAACAGCAATTTAAACTAAAGTTTAATACTTTGCGATATTGACTTTCGTCACTCAAACTTCTTCAATTTATTCTAAATTCAACATTCACAGCAAAATCTTCCGTATGATTTAAACATACGGATGTCACTACCCTGACAGATGTCGATATAACATTTAAGTGCTGTAATAAAAAGCAGTGCATCAATCGGGGGTTACATTAAGATTCTGAGCGATTGCAGAGTTCGGTTATTTGATGCACCAGATTCTTGACGTCTCCACTTTTATTTTACTACATTACTCATGACCTGGTCGCGTTGCTTACGCCAGAAACTAAACTGCGAGCATAGTTAAACTTAGTGGTCAACGTATATAGATCCGTAGAATCTAGAACTCTAACCATACTAGGTCACACCTATATTCCTCCACTCACTTTCATACTTTTCGACATAACCGTCACGTCACACCGTCGCATTTTTGCGTCACCATCGCGGTTCAGTTCGTTTAACGAGAGCGTTTAAGTGTCGTTTACAACGTGTTTATGAACGTACAGTTAACATAGCGCAACATTTTTTTCAACAATAGGGAACACGAGCCATTCGGATAGATATCGTGAACCGCTGTCTCTCATTTTGTTATCTTTAAATTAACCACATAATTGCATCGCGGTTCACGTTTCTCTATGAAGACGAAACAACGATCGCTCGCGTACGCTCGCATACGCCCGCACGGAACGATACGGAAGACCTCAAAACGCGGCGCTCTCCGCACAACAATAGAACGAATAAACTAATTAGCGAACGCACACACGGCCGTCTACGAAAGTGCAACGCTGTCGGTTGTTTTGCAATGCAACGGCTATTACTCTTGTTTGCTCTTTCATGCGTTCACGCCTACTGTTGCGTCCATCTACGGGCACCGCAATTGCAGGACGGTGCTGGCGACATTTCCATTTTCAATTAATCCTCTGATGACCGCGTAAAATATTTTCCCAATTGAAAATTAGATATTCCGATTGTTATCTTTCTCGCGCGCGACCGCGTCGGCTGCTGACGATCGTCTGTCTAGTTCGTTGCAATTTTGCCGCCAGTGCACCGCAATCATTCAGAGTCACTGTTACAATATATTCACTTTAGAAAGAGAGAGAAAGTTTCTTCTAATCGCGTTTACAAAATTTTACTATTATAATTAGATCCACGCGATGAAAGATAAGCGTAAGACTGTATATATTTATTCTTTTATTTTATAAATAAAGAGCTTAAATTTCATTTGATCAGCAAATTTCCACGAACGTTGATTGCAATCTTGACTCGCTAATAAACCATTTAATAACGTGGTCCGTGGCATTCATAATACGGGATATAAGTCCGATTTACGGTGCGTTTACAAAATCAACCCCTCCGCACGGCGGTAGTTCGCTACCCTGTAACAATGTTTCTGGCAGTCCCGGTTCGTTTGCTCGCGCCATTGCACGGCCATACCTGGTCCCCATTAATCCGCGTTCCCAGTGATTTTCAAGCGGCGGCAATGTCATCTCCATTTTCAATTAATCCTTCGATGACAACGATGAAATATTCCGCCGCTCGGGGTTTACCCAATTTTCCATGGTTACCATCGAACGGTGGCCGCGAGCGGGACTCCTCGAAAAAGTTTATGAAAAGTACATCGGAAAGTTTGAAGAATAGATTTAACTTTCCTAATGGAATTCGAATTCATTTGCATAATTCGTTATTTTATCCGTCCATTCGTCCCCTTTTTGCACCTTATCGAACAGATTTGGAGCGGTGCTTCACCACCGGTGAACCAATACCGGGAGATTTACGCTCTGATCGCATTCAGGGGTGCCGGGAGCCTTCACGGCTTCCTCGGCCCATGAAATATTACGATCCATTTATGTTTGCTCGGTCAAATTACTTTGCTTTCGTAATGCGTGTTACGGTTTCCCATTTTTACCCGTATCTGTTCCCGCGTTAACAGCGAAACCTGGCATATACGATTTCACGCGGCCATCTGTATCATTAATTAGACTCGTTCCTTTAACAGTGATTTCTGCGTCGGGTGTTTTACAAAGTTGTTCGAAAACCTGGCACATTTCCATTCCTTTGACACGAGTAGACTCTTGGGAATATATTTTAATTCAGAGTGGTTCTAGATTTTTAGTCCATTTCAAGAAGTGTGTTGAAGAATATTTCGTATATCGGACGACTTAGTATTAGCTGATTAATATAAACAGTGCTGAGATAGCTAGATGCAAATACCAGCAGGATCGTTAATTGAACAGTCGAAAATTCGACACGCGTATTCGATTAACGAGGTGCTCATAAGGTGCGCGTTTAATTACAAAAGCAGCGTCCCGCAGCGAATTAATCGTTAATTCCCCAGCCGAGTCGCATTAATGTGTCATTTATAAGCAAATTCGCGAAATCGTTATTCATCGCGCGACCGGCGTTTCGGCGATCTTTTCCGCGCGGCGTTTCTTGCTAAGTTAACAGAACGTCCGGAGCCAAACAGAAAGAGTAATTAACAACGTACACGCAATTAACTACTTTCAATATTACCCGAGGAAAGAATAGCCGCTCGTTCTCCGATTGAAACCTAACAACGCCGGGGAATTAAATATTCAACCGCAATCCACGGTCTGTTTGGAACATTAGTGTTATGATACGGTCAAATGACTTGATGGCAATAACGATCGATGCATATCCCGTTCACCGTGCATGATTATCTGTCGTTCTGCATTAATACGCGCGCAGATCGTTCTCGATACAGCGCGTATCCACGAGTTTCGTACGGCGGTTAATACGCGTATGAAATATTTGAAAACAGTTCGTTTATATGCTAAACCGATTGCCCACGAAGTAAGAATTCATTTTGCGAAAGGAACAATATGAAAACACGTGTAGATATAAAGTTTCGATGGAAAGCAACTTGCAAATTACTGGGCAATTTCGTGTAATAAATTTCGCGTGAAATTTTGTTAACATCTTTCTATTTTTATCGTCCCATTTGGCTATCGTTCGGCTATCGTGCAAATAGTGTTAGACAACGAATACGAGATGATTGGAAAGGATTCTGGTTGTACAAATCTGACCTAATTACCAAACTGATCGTGTGTAACGAACGCATATTTTATAACGTATTCGACCATTTTCTATGAATAGATGTCTACGGTTTACGTAAACTGGTAATTAATAGGAAGCCTGAAAAGTTTAAATACTAGGTACGAACGTTTCGTTATTCAAGACACGTCTCAAGTAAAGCCGGAGAGTCACATTAATTAACCACAACCGATATTCGAAGGAAAGCTGAAAGAGGAGCGCACAAATACACTCCGTATGCGCACGAGTCTTTAATATTATCGCTAATTAAGTATTCAGGTTACACGCAGGATACGACTCATTGTCAGAAATTGTATATTGACGATGAAAACACTGGCGATAAGAATATTCACCTGTACTGATTAGCATAAGAGAATGATAAATAACGTGTATTTTACACGCTTCGAGATTTTCACATGTTGTATACCCCTTACAAATTAAAATTTTGCATAAGCGCAAGAACACATGAATCTACAATGATCAATTGCAACATTTCCAGATTCACAAAGAACGATTATTTCCACTTCATATGAAACGAACCAGACTTTCACGCATATATCGTATCGTCTGTCAATATTCGCTGGAAATGGATACATGAAATAAAAATTTCTTTGTATTCTTGGAAGAAAATTATTTTTTATTCTAAAATTCAGAAGAATATCTGTACGTTTCGAGATCTGTACGAACCATGAGGACACTCGACAGAAAATCTAAAGACCTATCGCTTAAAAAGAAAATGGTAACGCAAAGTCTGCACGTGTCTTTCCTTCAAACCTTTAGTTCCTCTCACTGTTCCTATACAGAATTCAATTTCCTAACGACAAGATTCATTTTTGAATTACGTTGACTTGTCGAAACGATCCACTAATAATTGCACACAAGTACACAAACCACGTGTACATCAAGATGCCAATGAACGATACACAAAGCACCAAAGAACCAACAAATAACGTAAGATAGTAGTAAGAAAGTAAATCAGTTGACGCAGGAGGCAGCCCGCGACAACGCGAATTAAACATTCAACTCTCACCCCTGGACAGGGGTGGACGCGCCATATTAGCGTTCTAACGTGGCGGTCAAATGTTACGCGACGGAAACGGCAACGTGCACCGCGCACTGGCCATGGGCTCACGTTCGCCAGCGCAGATGCGAGAGCGTGTGTACGTGGCATTGTGTCGACTGTTAAGCATTTGATACGGCCGCCTTCCTGTCGCGCGTCCATTGTCGTCGTCCCGTCCGCGACGTAACCGAGCCAGCAGGCTTCACGGTGTACGTGAATCACCAAGCGATACGATATGACGATGCTCGCCACTCCGCGACAGCGTTTCCCAAACTAATTTACCCGGCTGCACGCTTTCTATTATATAGCCGCTAGAGTCCTCGAAGGCAGGGGACGCTCGAAATCCGCGGCGCCGCCATTTCGTTTCATCGAATTCCGTGGCCACCGTTGATGGACGTTCCCAACGGCGCGAACGTTCGCTCGTTCGAACGTGCGTGAATTAAGTGAACAGAATTAACGCGGCAATTGTTCAGAGCTATCGCTGCTTGGTTTCGCTCGGTAGGATTTCATCTGGTTTGCTGGTTTTAATAAAGTGATACGTCGCTTCGGGTTCACGCTTTTTCTGAAACGTTCTCGCCAGGCAAAATTAAGGATGGCTGCTTGCATCGCGTTATTGGAATGTCGAATTCATGCGTCTTATTCAGATTTTGCTGTTGAGAAAGGAAGAATGGTCGTGAAATTCGCACAAGGTTGCGTAGTGGAGTACGTCTAGTTTGCTGGTTTCAGTCTCTTATATGCAATTCTAGATACTGTTATCGGTAACGATACATTAAATATTCGTTAGAATGTGTTTACGATAAGTAAATTGTGTCCCCACCTAAGTACTTAGAAGCTTATGTAATCGTTACCTTTAGTAACTTATGTCGAGCTGTGAACTTCGTGACAGAAGTAAACTATTGCGAGTTATGATGAAAAGCTACTGTTCCCTTCGAGTGCCTGAAAACAATGCAATTATCTGCGAACGACTGGCCATTCTGTGGTAAAAATCGCGACAATACTTTCGTTTCACTGGAAGCATTATTGACGCTAAAACTATTGGATAAAATTGTATTCGTCCAGCAGAATTGATTTATACCATTGTAGAGGAAGGTTGTGGTGCAGAATGGCAGCTATATAATTTAATAAATGTATAGCTGAATTTAAATGTGTTGTGTTTCGATTTTCCTCTAAAATCGGCACGAATTTTCCGAACAATTCAATAGTTTCGACGCGTTCTCGGTCAAATATATTAATATGATATACGATCGACAAAAATACTCTCCAAATGGTAAACACTGCCGTATATATGTCCACCAGTTTGACGTAGTCGGTATTTACACACACCTGTACGTATATACACACAACGCACAATGTCAACCACTGTCGTATGCTTTACAGCAACGCGAGAATGTGTTTGCACACGGTTCTTCTTTAAGGTCGGTGGTCGAACGCTCTTCAGTCCAGCTTCGGCCGCCTTAGCAATGGCTACGTTATTCGGACATTTCTCGCGGCACCGTTTCCGTGGCGCGAGTGCTACACTTTCTCATCCACCGCAGTGTAACCTTCACGGTTCGCGTCGATAGATAATCGATTGATTTCAGTGATAACATTACACGCCTTGCCGCGTCCCTTCTCGACGACACGCGCGCGTATACTCCTCTATCGGAGCCGATAATCGATCGCTTCAAGATCCTTCGAAAATAATAAAATTGTGCAAGTGCGACGAGAAGTGTGCGGATGTATCATCCGAGTGAAATGTGAGCGTCGCGTGGATTCGTCGAATCAGCTGATTTTCATAACGCGTCGTAATCTTCTCTGAATCAAACGCAATAGATGAGCGTTCACCTGAGAAGCTGAGAATGGTGTTAGCGCAGAAAGTGAAAAATTTCTGTTACTTCGTGGAATATCTGGAAGTATTCCTCTTTAATGGTAATTCGTGACGAGAAATTTTTGGTTTTGCATAAACCTTGGCCACTGACGGTCACGGTAAACGTATCGCTGTTAAACGTCCGTCGTGTCGCGACCACGCCGTTCGTTCGTGATACAAATTGACTGGTACAGGGTTATAGGTTGATTTCATTCGCTATAGACGTACAATTCGCAATACCATTTCGATTTTTGCCGCCGCTCCACGCCGGAATATTAATCTTCGTACGTCGCGCGGTTTTTATGTTGTTGCAATTTGACGTGAAAAGCATTGTAGTTTTCTTCGGGAATTTCTTTTGGCTCGCTCTCTTACGGTACGTTAACCGCTCTTTCAGCAGCGTCGGGGGATCGATGTTTTTAACCGAATTCTTTGCAACCGCGTATCGCTCGCTCGGGAAACCCACGCGTTTACTATTCAACGGTATCGCCGGGCATTAATATAAGAACGAACAATACCGCGGGTTTTAATTCTTCGGGAAGAATGATGAACGCCGGTGGGACAATCAAAATACGCGTATAACGAAATCTGAGCGGGAATGAATTTAACGGTTGACGCGTGAAATAACTGGGAACATAGAGCGCACAAAGGAATGATGTATGTGACGGCATTATGAAAATTGAATGACTTGGAAGAAATTCATTTTGACAACGCGACTCTTCTTTTTTTCCCTTTTTTTAAAAAAAAAAAAAAAAACGTAATTCTTAACCGCGCTTTTGTTACGTTTCATCGTGCGCGATAAAAAGGGCGCGTACTAGATATGTCGCCGCTAACAAAATGATGGAATCTCTTTCGTTTCCACAAAAAGGCATTTCGAAATTATTACTCGTAATCTCTGTCGTACTAATTTGAACGTAGCGCATAACAATTCCTAAAAATATGCTAATTGAGTAAACTAGTGTTTACATAAATTCTATTGTATTAGATGTGCGTTACAATAGTATGACGAGTAGTATATCTATTGGTAATTACATTGCACACACGATATCTACTTTATTAATATTAACGTGAATTAATCGCGCGCGCGTACGTATGCGTGTGTACGTGTATGAACAAGTGCGCGGTTGAACAATATGTATGCAAATATTTCGTCTCACTTGTTGCATTTTTGATGACGCATTCACTTCGGTGCCGTATCCGAGCTCCTTTCACGGTTCACACCGTTCGCGGCTCGAAATGGCATGTAATCGATTCCGGTGATAATTATACGCGTCGATAGTTGGAGCATGACCACGTGACGTTCATTGTTTCTCAGCGTGATGATTTCTGACGGCGGTGGCCGATAACATCGGGCAGGGACGCGGGGAGGGTGCTGAGCGCAGGGCGTACAAGGGAGGAACATAGTGTGAAATGCAATCGGACAATGAGACTGTCAATTATTGAAAACGCGATCGAGACCGATGGAACAGAGGCAAAAGCCTCCGTGGTATTCGTTTCGCGTTGGAAAACAAATTTCACTTGCTAGTTCCGAGTTACGTCGTTTCCAAACGATGTCCGCTACGAGCGTGATTTACTTTTCGCGTCCGAATGTAGCGTGCTTCTTTGGAACAGCGTAAATCAATTCCGAAATGCAAAATTTCAATTACAAATTATTTTGTTTAACCGTAGAGTTCGAAGGTATTTCAGTGTCTCGCGGTTTCAAATTTTAATCAACTCAGACTATATAAAACGTGCATATACTTACAGAAACAGCAAACCGCACTCTTCTTCCGCATCTCCCCCTCTCGTCACTCGGTTGGTTTTAATTGGAATCAGAATTGCACGAAAGCTCCCCCGCGTCTAGTACACACACTGCACGCAGAGAAACAAAAGGACGCGCGACAAACTAACGGCGTAACAGTTTCGCGGAAAGTTTCCACGAACGATCGCGATCGTCCACTAGTGGAACGAGCGCAAAGAAAAGGCGGGAGAGTCGGGTCCGTTCGCGTTTTCTCGAGACTTTTAAGTTCATTTCCCCGAAACTACGAAAACCGTTTAAAGTACGAAAACCCTAAAACCATCGAACCGTAAAGGAACGACGGCGTAATCAAATGGAGACCACGTAAGCGGTCGGCGATCGTTTTTATCTATCCGAGTTTGCGGCATGCAATCAACGAGGCGCCCGTTGACTCGTGACGCTTCCGTTCCAGGCTTCCGGCCCGTGGAACCGCACCGTTTCCGTTCGACCGGCCCATCCCACCGATCCGACCGGTTCGCCGTCGCCGTATATCGTGGGGCTCCGTGTCCGAGGAGCACTATCGAAATCAGTGCCAGCGTCTCGTCACCGTGAAACACCCGAACGTCATACTCTCTCTCGATTCGACCCCGTGGCCACCCCCTACCGCCGCCACGCCCCACGCGCACCCCCGGGGGATAATTGAGTCGAGTGATTTTCGTTGTTGTTGCCGCGGAGGCAACGAGGCGCCCCGTCTGCCTCGTTCTCCGTCGATCGAGGATCGAACGCGTCTAATGTACGTGCCAGAAACGAGGTTACGCGCGATTTTCGGGCCAATCTACGCGCACCAGACGATCTGGCTGCCTCCGAAATTGATCAGCTAACAAGTCCTCGGGAATCGTGCGCGACGTTCAATTAGTGCTGGTGTAGAAAATCTCTGTACGTGCGCGCTGCGGACGATTGTTGTGTGTGCAGTGACCCGTCCCGTTTTCGTTGCCTCGCGCGATCCTTTTTGTGCGAATGGATGCGAAACGATAGGGAGGAAGCGTCGCGTCTGTATCGGGGACCGTCTTCGGGCTCGACGATTCCCGATCGTTTAATAAGCCTCTTTCAAGTTATTCATCGATGAAAGTTCTTCTCGAAGGGTTGGAAGTTGAGACGGCCGAGGGAAATGCATTATTCCACGGTGGCCACGATTTTTATCGCGAAACTTTCGATTGACGGGCAGATACTTTCTCTATTCTTTGAATGAATCGTGTACCGATCTTAATCGGTCTCTCGGCTAAATCGACTGCTGCTGAAAGGCGTAATGCTGGGTATTATCGGTGTTATTGAAAACCGTGTAATGGCGCCGATTATCTTTTTAAGGGATGTCAATTTTGCGTGCCTTCGTTCGACATAATTTATGGATACCAATTACAAGTAGAGCATTATTTGTAGGAAGAAAATGTCGCGACACATTTGGGATGGAGATTTATAAAAATTGAACTGCAACGAACGGTGACGAACTTGTAAATAATATTAACAACAATGGGAACAAAGTTACACCCTCTTAACTACCAATAATCGATACTATTTTTCATTCATACTCGCATCATAAAGCGCACGAAAGAAAGGACGCTGAATGCAAATGCGAATAATAAGTCCGATTTTATCTAATCCCCGTTTACCCGATGCACGGGAGCGCGAAGAAAAGGCAGAAACCGACAATAGGATCTCGCGGAACCGTGAGATACGATAATAGAACATCAACGACAGCGTCGTCGCGTTTTCGAAGTAATTCGAATCGATTCTCAAGCGACGCACGCCGTCCACCGTTTCGATAATAGCGACATTAGAAACAGGCCGTTATTCCCCACTCGAATCGTGCCGGCTGATATTTCGCGTTCCTCCAGTTGGATGACCGCGCGACGCTGGAGCAGCACCCACGCGCTCGCAGGGATAGCCGTACGGCAAACACAAGCGTTATGCGCGTTTCTCCAGTGTTAGCCGAGCGCACGAGGGAAGCGAGCAGCCGGTTGTATCGTTGAATGTACACCCAAAGTTTCGAACACACGATGGCTCGTCGGTGCTCTAATCTGGCCGGAGGTCAAGCTGGATAATCAGTGTCGATCATCACCGTGCGGGGAAAGTAGTAATCCAGCTGAACCGACGCCGGAACCACACGAGAGCTGACACCCCCAGCCTGGATACATGTGCGTGTGTGCGCGCGCGTCGCGGCACGTTGGACGCGAAAATGTCGGTGGTTCCGGGTAAGAATAAATTGAAAATGGGCAGTGCGGGCCGATACTACAGCGCCTATCTCATCTACGACGTGGCGAACTCTTGCCTGGCCGCGTTGCACGCCAAGATGCCTTCTCCGGTTGTCGTCACGCGAACCAACCCTCCGTCTCCTGTACACGTCCAGAACCCCCGTAAGTTTTTCTTCGCTTTGTTTTCTATTTTCCGCGCCCCAACTCTGCAACGTATCCCCCTCGAGCTCTATCGGCGAGCTGCTTCGCGTCTCGGCGGTTGGCCGATCGTTACCCATTTTAGAGCGCTCTGCTGTTGCGCTGCGATTATTAGCGGAATCGCATCGGAACGATACGCTAGCGCCACTGACTGGTCGCTCCGAGATAAAGAACGGGTTGTTTCGTTTCGTGTTATGACAACGGCTTAAGATAGAGTTTGCGTCTTGCTTTCCTGTTCGATCGGGCAAGACTGATGCAAGGCACGGGGAACGATAATATTTGCGAAGTTGATCCTGTGAAAGCACGAGCGGGAGTTTGTTTTTCTGAGCTTATTCAAAAAATTGCAACAATATTGGATACATCGTATAACGTTGGTAAATAA
Source organism: Xylocopa sonorina (assembly GCF_050948175.1). NCBI lineage: Eukaryota > Metazoa > Arthropoda > Insecta > Hymenoptera > Apidae > Xylocopa > Xylocopa sonorina. The sequence continues at coordinate 3,631,842 of NC_135197.1, read as the reverse complement.
TAAATAATTATAGCAAACACGACTGTTTTATCGTGCCGTTAGTTTTCTTTTTATCGCGTTAATCTTTCCAACCTTTACCATAAACATTCAGGGCAATATCTATAAGATTAAAAATTTAAATATACGTTCTCCAGTGTTTACGAAGACTAGTGGAACGCTGTAGTAAAGGCTAATGCGCGTCACTTCTTTATAGCACTATAACCGCAGGCTGTATCAGGACGTAGCTTCCTGTATGGATGGACTATCAAATACAGAGGAAGGAGTGATAAGAGTATAACAAGTTAGATACGAGAAATAAGCGATACTATGCATGTAGGTCAATTTGAAATTTAAATACTAGGTTGTCGCAATGATTGACTCTAATTTTATAAGTATAGTAATTTTAATAAAGCTAAGAGCAAGAAAGTAGGAGAAAGTGACTGAATTTTGTCTTTCGCTTTTTTAATCGTTACAACAAATACTTAGACGTCACGAGACATTCAATTCTTCATTATAATTAATTAGAGAAATTAATATCTATCTTAAATTACAACTTTATAACAGTACCAAAATATTATTACATTTATCGCGAATTCACGTTCCATCCGATATTCGTTCCTTCCATGTTATATTCAACATTTCTGAAGCGCATCCTCTATAGAAAAGCTCCCTAACAATAACTACCCTCGTTCCAAGTAAAGTAACCTTATCTTCAACCAGTTAACCGCTGATTAATTAAATTTAATCAAACGTAATAATATACTTGTTGGAGATCTCACGAAACCTTCTGGAAAGGGTATCTTCCCCGGCAATTCTTTCGCAAGTTAGCTGGCTGCTCTCGACGGGCATCTCCCTTTTGTTCCGTGGCCGGCGGCGCGAGGTAAAGAGGTAAGAAGGCATAGGTGCCGGTTCAGGAAAGGGTGGAAACACCCTATGAGACGGGATAGCGTGTCTGTTTTGATTTATAAGAATTCGCCACGAACCCCTAACCTACCTTCCTAAGTCTGGCCTCACCCCGTTCCCTCTTCTAGATCGAGCTAGATCAACCCCCTCTACCACCACCCCCCTAGCCGTTGCACCTATCTCGCGCGTGAATAATAGGCAGGTGCCCAACTACCCGTCTTTCCGTTAACCTCGCCTCGTCCTTCACGCCTTCTTCTTCTTTTTCTTTATCCTCCCTCTTTTGCCACTGTCTCCCGCGACGATGCACCGATCATTCTTCTCCGCGGACGACGGACGAGCCTCGCTTCGTTGTCGGTCAACTAAACTATCTATCAACCGGGCTTCTCTGCGTACGAACACCGCCGTAAAGTATTACGGAACCGCGAATGATTTTCTTTGCCGCGGCCACGCGCACTGTTGCTTGGGCTGCGCGCGATGCATTGTTGCAACGAAATTATTGCACGCGAGAAACGGTGGTAAGGTACGAACAGTCGATGCATTCTAATAGAGATGAGTTCAGTTTTATTTAAGATTCGAGAGTTTCAAACATTTGTAATATTAGTAACAGTATTCAATTCTTGAACCATAGTGAATAAGTAGATGTATGCTTCTCGCGAATTAAATTTTTGGTCGTAACAATTTTTGAAGAAAGATGAAGCCCATAAATACAATTTGATATTATTTAATAAGATATTGGTTCCAATAAAATTAAACAAAAGCCATATATTGTTCGCGTCGTATAGTTATAATCAAATATTCGAACCTCACTTACTGTCACTGTTCACCTGAATCAGACTATAACTGTGTGCATAAGTGAAAGAATAAAGCTTTACAGAAAATTAAACACGCTTACGTCACGTTGGAATAACAAAGGGTCCCATTTATATTCTATTAACCATTAAATATAGTTTTCCTAGTGGATTTTACTTATGGTATTGTTTAACAATCCTATTCATTCGTATTCGTATGCGCAGAGGATATTTCTAGTTTACCATTCACGTATCAATTTATGAATTCAGTTATACAACTATTTTCATCTCTTCATTACTCGTTCTTGCAAACATACCACGGCTCTTTATATTCATCAAAAATATCCTGAAAGTTCTTTATATAGACGCACTTGTATTCATAAGGTAGGAATTGCAAGGCTGAACGTTGCGTCCACTTCTACTTAGGTCTCCACCACGCGCTGCAAGTAACGCTTTGGAATACATCGAGCTGTATCCCTCGCAATAGAAAATATCAAAACTGTGCGATTTTGTTTGTTTAAACGAAATTTTAATTACATACCAATTGTTTATATTTCTATCATCTTTTCCAAGACCCATCGCAAACGTATCGATGTCATATCCCGCGATAAAGGGAGTGTTTCAGATCGATATTCCAAGCATACCAAGAGCACTATTTGAATTTCAAGAAGAGCAAAGATTAGATTTGTCGGTGCAAAGAATCTTCTCTCTTTTCCTTTGTACGTCGGCCTTGTTCTCTCCGCTCGTATATCTGGTGATCGTGTATCGACCGTCTCTCCCGTGGGCAAAGGACGAGCTTGATCTCGTCATTGGTCAACGGGACAATCTATCAACCTGTTTGTGCCTGAACAAGAACCGCTACAAAACATTAGCGAGTCACGAAAGATTTTGCATTGGCGTTTCGCAAGAGTGTACATATATCTGGAGACGTATCATCAATCTTTTTACTTTAATGCGCGCCAGTCAGACTATCTCTCTGTTATGGCTCAGTTGGAACCTGTTATTCGGGAGACGGGTCGTGTTAATTCGTGGGTATCGTCGTGATCGTACCGTTTCACTTTCGTTCGCGTCGCAATTGCACATTTCCGAGTGACAAATTCGAGACGTGCAATTTTTCACAGTACAAGAAGCGTCAGGTTGGGAATTCTTCGTCGCCGAGGAAGGAAATTGGAAAGCAACGGAACGTTATAGTTTAATCTTTTCACATCTATTTCACGGTAGAAATGTCTATGCGTGGGTTTTCGGGTTCTTTGAAAGTCCAACTTGCATTTCCCTCCCTCGCAATAGGGAACAATATATATGCACTTTATTTCCGCCTAGCGAAAGCATTCGAATTGCATTGAACGCGTATCGAAACGCGTTGGAAGCATGTCACGACAGAAGATTTCTTTCTAATATTATTGATACGTACAAGGTAATTGTTTAGTATGTAATCTAGTTTAATACAACTACGAAAGTTCTAATAGTAGGAATTTCATACAGAATTAAATAATCAAACACATGTAGGATCATCTTTTGGCCTTCTTCTGTAATCGCTAACAACTAACATCAGAAACAATCGGCGATGATAAAAAAAAAGCATTTGCAGCCATTCCACAATGGATAAATACCGTTATTGGTCTTCGGTGACAAGCAATGAAAAGTCTAGAAACTTTTTCGATATACACTTGTCGACCTACTTGTTCTCTGAATAAGAGCTTTCATGGTGACGTACTGCAGTCGCATAATGCAGCTGTCTTAGTCTACACAATTACTGATGCTTTTTAAAAAAAAAGGAGAACTACTTGCTCCTTCTAACAGTAACGCATTAAAATGTCTGCGCTGTTAAAAGAATGCGCGATGATAAAATCTTTTAGCAATACTTTAAATAGAAATTAAAAATAATTTTTACCGCTCTCCCTGATGAGAGGGTGCTGCACACGTGGTCAGTTAAATTGTAGAATTTATTTTACGAAATTACTTTCCTTATTATTACAACCTATTCATTAACTAAGAATACTTGAAACGTAAAAAAGTTAGGTAGAAATTTAACAGAGGAGATTTCGTCCGTTTCACGCTCCACGCATCTCCGAATTCACGGTGAATTAATTTCACCTTTCAGCGTAACATTGTAAATTGTTTCATTCGTACAGCACGAAAGCGATTACCTCTGAAAAGTTTCAATTTGCTGTCTGGAGTATGTGAAAAAACCTCAAGTCTCCGTTCCTCTCATCCGAGAATACATTTAAATGTAGGGGTTATTTTATTTTTACCGACGAAATTATTCTCCGTTTTAAAAACAGAAAAATGTACATAATCGAATTCAATAGAGTCCACGACCCTCCTGTTTCAAACACAATTCAACAGAGATTATAGACTAAAATCATACGAGAGAACCCGTTTAATACTTGCTGCGATCGTGCGTTGGCAAAAAAAGGGGGCCTTTTCAACCACACGTTGAAAGCAGCGGGCAATCGTGGCAAAGTAATAGAGGCGAAACATCGTACGCTCTCCATACCGAGGACGCTGATGTCGTTCCAACGAAATCGAGAGAAAAGTGACGCATCGCGGGATTCAGTAATGAAGCTGAAAAACTTTGAACGCACTCGAAACGGCTACCGGTGCGCAGTAAAGCGAATTAATATGTTCTCGTTATTAGCGGACGTGTTCCGACGCAACTCGTAAAAATTTTAATCCGCCAGTTAAGCCGTGATTGAAAGTTCTATCAGGGACGAGGATTGCGCTTTGAGCACGTGAAAATCGTACGGGTCGCGGCGGCTCATAAACGGCGAAACAATTCCTCGAGCTGTGTCGAGTGCGTGTACGTGGACGGGGCGGTCTGCACGGTGGCGAAATACGCGTGGTATAACCAGCTTTCGTGCGCGTTAAAATTTAGATAAAATCAGCAGCTTTTATGGTTGGTAGATTTTTTCGTCGATCCGGCCGGTGTAAATGCGATGGTGGTTATACGAAACGCGCCGCGCACGCCGGGGATAAATAAAGAATTAATAACAGAAAATGCCTCTCGCTGGGAACGGCCGCGTGCGTGCGCGCGAGATCTTAATTTAAACGAACGGTAAATTCCCGATTGCGCGGGAATCCGATATTACGTAGAATCGGGTCCTTAGCCGGTTCGTAACGGCGGCTCGAATTATTGCCTTTATCTTAATTAAAACGGAAAGAGGTCCGTGAGCCGTGCGGCCCGCTCGTAAAGCGTCTTGCTTTGATTGCAGAAACAATACCTTCCTAACCTCGCTGCATAATCCATCTATCGCTTTCCTAGTATATATATATATCTCTCTCACCATTGCGTTTTCCTCTCTTACGTGTTTTATAAAATCTTCCATACAACATTTTAATCCTTTTTTAAAGTTTGTCTCGTTGCTTTCAATTGTCACCTCTGGTTCACTGCAGAATCATAGATGAAGCGTTTCGATTTATTTGTTATTGTATTAAACTATAATTCGCGACAATATTCTACATTATTCGTCGATCGTTTACGCTTCTCGCGTACTCTCAATAACGCGGCAAAAACGATCTGATTATTTCTCAGAGATCAGAAGCGACGCGCGGTTTTTATTGGTCGATCGCCACCCTCGGACATAAAACAATCGCGCGAGAAAGCGGGGAAATAAAAGATTCGAACGGAAATATGTTATCGTCCGCGGTAGGTTATGTAGGTGCCAGGTCTCAACGGTAATCGCGTACTCGATATTTCGCGCGATCGTATTATCAAGTACCCTCGGCGGGTTTCGATTTTCATTATAAATCAGCCGGGGCCGTTCAATTTCCTTCGACGAGGGGGGGATAGAGGGGGATGAAAAATATGGAAATGCAAAGTATTCATTATTGAAGTTTCAATATCCACCTGCTAAAGTGTTGCACTTTGTTCGAGCCAGTCTCTCGATTTAATCGCGCCCCGAGCTGTACATTTTAAAATAACAATCCAATTCCGGGGCCACGAAAATTTTATACCCATACTCTCAGATATTTGTGGGGTCAGGCTGGTATTACTCCCTGGGGCGCGCCGCGGCGCGGTCCTCCCCTACGTGAAATTGTTTCGCGCGAACCGTTCGCGAGAAATACAACAGTCACTCCCGAAAAATCGGCCCGTTACTCTAACGATAAGATAAAGGTGGACGGGCTCGCAATAACTTCCTTCCGTTATTGCGTCTCGCGTACGAACGCTCGCGAACGCGCTCGACGAACGCGCGGCGATTATCTCCGTGGTGAACTATCAGGAAGCGTTGCTGGCGAACCTCGAATACATTTCGACCAGTTGGATTTCCCAGGATTCCTCCATTTCGGCAAAAATGGATATTTCAGCCTCGAAAAGTGTCGGTCCGGATATTATCAAACGCGGGCGCGCTGTAATCAAATTCGCGTTTTATTCTCTGAACCAGAGGGAAGTCACGTTCGCATCACAAAGACCATCCACGTAACAGGTCATCTTGCACGCGTCGGAGTTAGTGATTCGGTTTCGATCGATACGCTCGGTAAATTTCTCGGGCTGGTATCGAAATTTCGTGACGTAACGACGCCCCGTTGGGTACCCTGTGTGTGTAACGGCGTACGGAAAGCACCGAGCCGAAATGTATTCACAGCGTGGCCGCACATGTCCGACGTATCGTTGCGAAAGCCTGTGCCGCTGTTTGTGCCCGTCGTAGGCTCCCAGTCAAACGTGGCCCGCTTATAAGCTTCCTCCTTGGCATACGGGAAAGCGGGACGCGGCGTGCGGAGGAGGAGAGGCTATCCGTTCGCAACAGTAACGAGAAGTCGATGCTCGTTTCTCAACGAATGGAGCTCCGCTTTGATATAATGGCGGATCGTAACGGCGGTTTTATGAGATGAAAAATTAAGCCCCTAACTGGTCGCGTCCGGCAGGCGCGGGGTTCTGCGTTCCAATCCCTCAAAAATTGGCCTCGAAGACGGTGACTCCGAAAAACCGGTCGTGTATCGGGCCAGAAAATCAATATCGTTCAGAGATGTTCTATCTAGCGTAAGCAACGGAACGTTTCAGCATGCCAAGTGGAATGTTACGTCCCGCGTATTGATTGACGCCGGGAAAATAGGAACTGTACGAAATTCGGCTCGGTTATTGGGGGACCCACGGACTATTCAATTACGGGAATTTCGTAGTTCGCTGCGCGAGCGAGCTCGCATACCACCGCCATGGTTTTATGTAACTATTATTGCACCTGTTCGTTCGACTGTTCCGCGGCTGTTTGCGTGGAAACGTTTGCCGTTTGTGCGATCGCACGGCGAGCCCCGTGCGTTAAACGCCTCTAAATTTAATAAGCCCGCCCGAGAAATAGGCTCCCGACGAAATCTCTCGAGGAACTGTGATTAACCGGATTTTTTTTTTTTTTTTAGTGCCGGTGGTATTAAGGTCGCGGTTAATACCACTGTATAGGTTAAGCCTTTATGCACCTCTAATTTCCCTCGAATTTCCATTACTTACAGTCGTTGGAAAATTCCTTGCGCCACGATCTTCCCGCTTTTATCGAAAATGTTTGTTCCTTAATTAACCAACGGAACGTCCGCATATTTTCAATTTTCGTTTAACATCCGCGGCTCGAATCTGCCTATTGATAAAGCGACAGTCCAACCCGCGAAACATCCGCGGATAAACAATTTTCATTCGCGGATTACCTTTGATCCCATCTGCGTTCGAGTTCGAACGGGACGAACGGAAGAGGGGACGGGTATTTTCCATTATAAAATAACGCAACGCTCTCGCAAGAAGTTAATCTTATTTCTGGTACAACTTTCCTCGCGGCCAGACGTATTCACGGCGAACACGCGCGCATAAAAATACCGGGTTCCCAGCAGGCAGCTTAGCAATGTACTCACATGGATTAAGCGGAACCTTTTTACATTATCCGACTACCGTCAGAAACATCCGTCGTTCCTTTTTTCCCCCTTTTTTGTTTCGCCCCCGCCTCTGATCCAACATCCACCTCCACCCTTTCCGTCATTTCACGTTAACCCTCCCCCAGCGACGGTACACAGCGCGTTCATCCCTTCTTTACCGCGGTCTGAGCGTCTTATGGTCCGCTGCGTCTTGCAGATTCGTTTCCACGGCTTAGCCGTCCCCGGCCGGGTACGCCGGCCTGTCGCTTAATTACCACCCGTTTAAGGTCTTAATTGTTAATTTAGCGCGTTACGTTATTCTTCGCGGCGCTCGTTAAAGGTGAAAACGCGGCTCGGTTACGTCGCCAGGCGGGGAAATGAGATTTCTCTCGAGAACCGCGGGAACGGAAACGGGAAAAACAAGGACGGCCGGGCCGGACGGGGAAAAATGGTGGAGGAGCGTACTTTAACGCGACTATGCCGTTAATGGAACGTTGTAAAATGTATACGAGAGAGTGGTGTAAGAGCGGCGAGGTCGGGGAGACGCGGGGTGGCCCGACGGTGGGAAGCGAGAGAAGTATAGCTGTGGTTCTACGATAAGAATGGTCGTGAGATAACAAGTTTACTGCCAGATGTTAACAAGTGTCGCGTTTCGAGTACTTTTGGCGAATAGCCTCGGCTGTCGCCCGAAAACGCGCGGTAACCCGCGAAAAGTGGCGTCAATGAGAGAAAATACTTAACGCACGGTGCCAAGAAGAAGCGATCGCCCTCCTTGACGAGTTCTAACTCTTGATCGAGGGAGCTTCCGTTTCCTCGATGGTATATCAAAACGAAGTGCAAACTGCGAGCATAAATTCGTCTCGCTGTCGAACGAAATTCTGTGCAAGTATTTTTCAATTAAAATCTTCATCCAATTATTCTAATACTTTAATATGTGAATAATCATACCGTAACGTTTGCAGTACGATTATTCATATATTAAAGTATTAGAATAATTGGATGAAGATTTACACTTTAAACTGTAAACTCAGTTTACAGTGCAAACTAATGAGACTAATGATTGTCCTTAGAATCTCACAAAACATACAGTTCATTCTAACTTTGCATACAAAGGAAACAGTTTAAGACAAGCTGAAACATGGAAAATAATTGAATACTATGTTCTGGCTAAGAAGTACAGACTCATCCAGAGCTCAATTCCTTGCCTTATTAATTATTTGACCTTAAAGGCACACCTCTTGAATCGGTGCGCAATAGAGCATAACTTTTGCTAGCCACAGGCTATCGAATTTTCTCGCACGATTTGCCAGAGATTTGATATACGTGTCTCAAAGAGTAATTCACGTTCCTACCTGTGACTGCGCGTCGGTGGTCAAGGTCCCCATTCTCGTTAGGCCAGGCGGTGGTATTTTCCCTATATATTTCAGGGTCGTGCGAAAAGTGGAAGCCCTCTTATGCTGTCTCCTTCTCCATCGCGTCCCTTCGCCGATGGTTCTACCCTCCTCGGTCTCTTCCCATTGCGAAACCCACACGAGAATATTTTGGTCACGTAGCAGCCATCGTTCTCTCTCAAATGCCGGAGCTTCCAAGCTCCGCGCTCAGTGCACCTTACTGAGTGATATTTTGCCATTTAATCCTCTCTCTCCCTTGGTGTCCAACGCTGCTCCAGGCCCCCCTTCTCTCTTCCTCCGCGCACGGTCTCCGTAATTTCCCGGGAAAGACACCCTCGACTGTTATCCATGGCCTGCTAACACGTCCTCCGCCGTGTCACCACTAACTCTCAGCGCCACGATCTTATAGACAGATCTGGCAGTTCCGTGGGGGGAGAGCCGGGTGCACGTAGAAGAGAGCGTAATCCAAGCGAAGCCAATATGGCGTCCGACGAGCTAAGGCGTATTACCTATTTGTCACGCTTTTATAGAAAATTTCAACTCGATATCTGCCACACTTTGTCAGTCGAACAAAATCAATTACTTGGACAGATAATTTTTAGTAACGCGATCTCAAGTTTCTGATGCTTTCTTCGCTGTGTCTTGCTGGCTTGATTCGAGTGACGGTTGCCGAATCAAGATCTACGGAACTGTCTCCACGCTTCCGCTCGACAGGGTATCCACCTTGCCCTTCCGTGAGGTTGGAAAGGTACATTGGTCCCGTAGCAGGGCATCGAACTCCCAATCCTCCCCTCGAATCCCGACGGCGTAACAACGGCTTGTTCTGCGGGTTACACGAATGACCCAACGACGATTTTTCTTCCCTGGATTCTGTCCTTTCCCTCGATCTCTTCTCGTTCACCCTTTTTCTCTTCGCTCCATCTCTCTCATCATCTCCTCTATCTTCCTCTATCTCTCTGTCTCTCTCTCTCTCTCTCTCTCTCTCTCTCTACCCTCGTGCATTCGACTCTCCGGTCTTTCTGCCTCTTTCTTTCCGCCGTTTCCTTTCGTTCTACTTTCCTGCTCTCATCTTGCCAGGCGTGTTCTCTTTCTTCCACCATTGTTGTCTACCTCCATTGTCATTCGTCGCACGAGCGGCTCGGCCGATAGCGCGAAACGGATTAACCCGTCTTTGTCGATGATACCAAGAAAGAACGGGGCCCTCTTCTTCGTCCATCGGAGCTGTGCAATTAACGTCAAACGCCCTCTCGTACGTTCGGCTCCCTTTTATGCTTTTGAATCGAAGACGGCCGAATTAGAGGTTCGCCTGGATATAATTTCGGAGTTATTAACGTTGATGGCGATGTTGAATTTGTGATATCGGGCCGGGCGTAATTTCAAGTTTATCTCATCCGGGGTAGAGATCTGGATCGGGACGGGGTGGACGTGTCGCCGCCGGTTCTTCGTTGTGTTTAACGTTTTAACAGATAGGAGCGAGACAGCTTTATTGAAAGCGTCGACAAGAGGAGCGGACTTGAATTATTCCCCTGGCTATTTGTTCATGGCAACGTTGGATTTAGTGCTCGGATTCTCATGAATCTTCTCATTATTTCTATAAAATTAATGCTACTGACCATTCAAAAATATTTGAACAGCTGTCATTTTAATCACGAAAGAGATCCCACCCCTACCCCCTCCGCCCCTGAAATTGTCATCTCGGCTCGAAATGAAATGATCCAATCCGTTAGATGTAGCGAAAGGTAACAAGTTTTCAACACAATAACGTTTGCGTTACACGCGAGTAAATACGAGCGTTTCGTTGAATAATAATTAGCATTGCAGTTCGCAATCAGAATTTATTCCGTCGCCAGGGGAACGTTTGCAATATTTTAACCGTCGCAAAAACGTAGCGCTCCGACGAAGGTATGATTGAAACACAAAGGGATTTAAAATGCCCACAGGTTGAAGCATAATTATATCGCGCGCACAGTATCAGGGAAAAGAATCCGCGTAGACGCGTAAAGCGATAAATGCGGCACGAAATTATCAATTACTCGCGGGTGAAATTCCGTTGCTGCCCGCCAGCCTTTGTCAGCGTTAATTTATGCTCAAAAACACATCGCGTCCGTTTTTAAACGGGACATTAATCGGCTGAAAGAAGGAAACTAGCGGTATTTGTTTCGATTGAGACGCATTTATAATATCGATACGAGAAATCTCCATTCTTTGAACAAAATATTCTAGACGCATGGCAATTCGATCGCATCGAAATTCATTTCGTAACGAACACGAACTGTTAACCCTCTTTTAGAATTCAATTTTTCCGAATACACCCTCTGCGAAGTGCAAGCGTCTGAAATTTCCAGAATGTTTTTCCATTCGCAAAAAAATCTTCAACTATATCCGCTTCTACTTAGAAACTAATAGCGGGATTTATAAACGGTGATAAAACAATAGGTCGCGACCATGGATCGCTAACACCGGCGAGGAATTCTCGGCTCGCGTTGTTACCCGAAACGCGTTAAGCCTTGGAGAAAATTAAAGAGAGCTTCCGTGGAAATTACGAGGGACACGTAAACCAGGCCATTCCGGGTTACGTCAAAATTGCACACCGTTTGGAACGAGTGGTATCGGGGTAAATGTTTATGCTCAGACAGTTTCAATTTGGTAGCCGCGACGGAATCTCCGTGTGAACCTTAATGCGATCCTTCTTCGACACCGCCGTCGGGGGTCCGTTAAATCGAAATTAAGACCCGAAATGAGGCGCGAGCTTTGACGAAACTCGAATTACCAGCGAAGCGAAGTCGATCGTTCGGTTTGATGTTACCTCGAGTAAAACTGAGCAACGTGTCGTTTATGAAGTAAATATTCGAGAATTTCTCGTTCGCTCTCTTGCTCAAATTGTTACTATTTCAGTTCCTTAATTAACTTCCTGAAAAAAAAAAGAAAAATATTATTTCTCGTCACGAGTCCATCTTGCTCTAATTTGCGTCACGATTTTCTCTGCGACGTGTACATTTGATACGTGCTCGGCGCTCGTAGCGAAGATACGAGGAAGAAAAGTTTCGAGGGATAGGGGAAGGGAGCGAGATAGAAGTTCCTTCGTTATGCAGCAGGTTTAAGTCTAGATTATGACAAAAAGAAATAGAGATCAGCAGCGTGGATAAAGATAGTTAAACAGGTTTTACTGACAATGGAGGCAGCGTAAGTAGGTCAGAGAATAATGGTAAGGTGGAGTAATGGTCTTGTTAAGTGAAACTGCAGGATGTAAGCATGCATTTCCGTTTGCGAGGGCCGTTTGGTCTCATCTCGATTGCGCTCCGATATAGGTTGGACATATTTCGCGTATTTTATATCGAGCACCTAAAAGCCGTCGAATCGGTAACCCAACCCGCTTTAACCAACTTCAGAAAGACACAAACGGCTGCGGAATTTTAAAACCAAAACCAGATACGCGTCGCTCGTCAGAACTGATACCCGCCTTATACTTGGAGCCAGCCAGTCGCTCTTTAAATTCTATATTAGCCGGTGCCGCTATAGAAACGAGAAAGGAACAGGCTGACGATCGTGCCACGTCCACCCTACCTATAATCCAGAACTTTGCTCCTTTTATTTCGCCGAGATAGATAAACGGCGTTTCGTGTCTCTTGGAATAACCGTCCGCGATACTGCGGCATGAAATTGGACGACACTGTCACAAGAATCGCATTAGTCGTCGGCCCGTAGCGTGCTGGAAAGTGCACACACAAGCTAATTACAGGACGACACGAATGCCTCTAATTACTTTTATTCCAATTCCAACGAAATTTGTTGGAGCGGGAATCCCCCGGTGGCCGTGTGTACACACGGATTCCACGCTGCGTATATAGAACGAGCGCACACATAGGCCCTAGGTGTGGAAATAGCCACGGTCGTGATCGTGTCTACGCGCGACGCGCGTCTACCATCCCCCTTGACGCGTCGGTGTATAAATGCGCGGGGGCTGTTTGCACGCGCGCGTCTCTCGTTGCTGCGCTCGGCACTGCCGGATCGCTATTAAAATCCGCGATCGAGGATAATCCGCAAATTGACCGAAATCTCGATGACAAAGCGTCGGTAGTCCCGGTCAGCGGTTTCACAGGTTCGCGAGGGGACCGCGATACACGCCCGTGTACACGGCGCGGCCGCTCGAGGCTCGATGGACGAAATAAAGGTCGATTTCCATCGATCGCCAGCGAGAGAGGGCTGGCCCGTGCGGAGGGTGGTTGGCTCTATCTGATTTCACCTCGGCGGGCTCATTCGCGCTCTTCGACCGTGCGAAACCGTTTATTCTTTCGCTACACGCGCGCCACGCTTTTTCGATAATGATTTTTCGCTGTTGTTTGGGAAATTGACGCTTGTTTTCACTTGGACGCGCTGAGCGCGATACTTTCATGGCCCCGCTGGGACGATGTCGCGTCGAGGGATCTCTAGTGCCTCCTTAGTTTCATTAATTATTCCTCTAATGAAATATGTTATTTTTTGTACGCGCGACATTTATATTGATCATTTAGATGTGAAGTAAATGAATATTATCAGGAGCTTCTGCACATCTGAATCAGTAGATAACAGTTTAATGGAATTGTAGCGACTAGCGACGGGGTACAGTAGAAGATCTTCCGCTACAAACATTTACCACGGTTTATGGGATGCAATTGAATTATTTTTGTGATACCATTTTAAGCTTTTAACATTTTGTTCAGCATGATACAACGAACTTTTCCCAATGACCTCAGTAACAGATGCGGACGCCATAAATCGAAGATTTTCGAACCATTACCGAAATTTCGCCCACATACGATTATCAAAGAAAGAATTAAATTTGAAAAAATTGAACGACAACGTTACCAGGTTTTGCACGATTGAACGTAAAATAGTTCGTGTACCGTCGTAATAATTAAAGCAACGTGCTTCGAGCAGTAACCACTCAATGAGGCGAACGAAACTGTGATGCAAAGTAGCCTGTCATAATGAACGCAGAATATTAATCAGCACTTAAGCGTTGAGAGTGGCAACTGGTATGGAGAAACGAGGAAAGAAAAGCTTCTTAAGAAAGGTTAATTCGTTAATTCATAGCGGTGCCAATTAAATTTTTATAGTATCGCGAGGCTTTCAACGTCTGCAATATGGATTTGACAAATATTGATTAAACCTGATACACGTTCTTCGATACAGTATCGAAGAGTTGTACAAAATGCATTGGAAACTGTGAAAATGACAGTGAAAATATTAATTCAATCGAATGGTAATTCCTCCAGTTATTACAGAACAAATGTCAGTATATATAACCAAAGTATTCGTGCTAATCCTTCTAGATGTTATTTCTTAGAAAATCAGTAAAGTTACGTTGAAGCATTCGCGTGTACGCCTGGGTACACTTTTATCTTTCAAGGATACAGCAAAAACAATTAATATTAATCCAGAGATCGCTGTTTTAAAAAAATCACCGGCTGATAAAGGAAACCAGAGCCATTACTTACCAGATACGCTGATATGAAAAGTGGAAAGCAGAGAAACACCTGAACTGCGTTAGTCCGCGGTCAAAGATATACAACTTACTGTTTCGCGATTTCATCACTCGAAATCGTCACATTGTTCAATGTGTCCAGCGGATTTTGAAGCTGGCGGGCGTCCAGCGCGACGAGTGAGTTAACGACGGGGGAACGAAATTTCATAGCATTTGGAATTATTAGAAGGCGCGGAGCACCGCGCGGCTATCGATCGCGCGTTTTATCCAGCGTATCCTGTTATTCCTTTTGCCGCGCAGTTAAACGCCAGAACGAGGGATCTAGATTTCTGATGGCACCGCGATAGAACCGCGCGCATGAACATTCACGGTTGGAAATCGTGTAGTCGAAGCGAAATCGATATTTCACTTCATTTCGCCCCATTATTCTTTCTTTCGCCGGCAATTAGACGTTTAGAGATTTTTCGTTGAAAGATTAAGGCGTGAATTCCGCGCGACGCGGTCGCCGCTTCGGCAATGGTAAACACCGCGGCTGTATTGTTCCCTCGTCGGCGCAAATATCATTAATATCAATAATAACGCCGCTCGTTAGTCAGTAATTCTAGCTTGTCAATTTGTAATTTGACGGATCCGGGGCAAGCGAAATTATGCATGTTCCGCAGGCTTTCATCGAATCAGTGAATCATTCAACGTGTGTTGGCTTTCCGACTCTCGTTGAAGAGTTCTAACGTTTCCACAGATTTTTAATGAAACCTTTTCATAGACCCTCGAGACGTTACAATATCGATATTACGCTTTATTTTAATTCCACCAAAAATATCGTTATTAAATAGAGTAGAATTGTAAGATAATGCGATTAACGTTAAGTTCGATGAGAAAATTTGATGCACTAAAGAAACAGCTGTCTATCGGTCGTTCGAGAATGCTTAGAAAGGGCTGCGCGGATAAAGGACTCGATCTGCTCTAACTTGTACCAATTATAAGTTGCGAACTGCAAACGGTCACAACTTAGAAACTCTCCGTTATACCACGTTCCACTTGATTAAGGGCCGTCTATTATACCGCGAAGAATAGCGCTGCGCGTCGTTCTCCTTTTTCCAAAAATTTTTACTGAAAACTCGTAACGAACGAAATTAGATTTCACCCAGTTTTCATCGTGCTAACGAGTAACGAATCTTATGTCGCTGACAATACCTTGAATGAAACCATTCTACCTCGCACTGTTCCCACCCGTTATTGTGCGGTGATTCGTGTATGAATCAATTTTTTGAAACCAGGTTAATTATCGGACTGCCCTTTACTTTAATATTAATGACAAATCGTAAGAGGAAACGTCTCGTTGGATGAGAAATTGTTGAAACTCCAAGAGAAGTGTGTGAAGAGAAAGCCAATAAAATATAAATCAGACAGAGAAATAAATGTTATCAACAGATTAGTAAGGTATGAAAATAAGCATGAAATATTTCATACAATTTCTTGTTAAGAAAGATGCAAAAGTATTTGACTTTTGCATTTCACGGTTCAAATTTCCTCTCGCTGCGACATTTCAGTTTCTGGTCTCCGTTGGTCTTCTGGTTTGAGTGCTTCAGTTCGACGACAGAAGTCGTTCACCTTTTTGAAGCCACGGAGGATAACTTAAACGAAACTGCGGTATTCATAGAACACTGGAGAAACTGATGTCCGCGGAAAATTGCTTTACTCTTCAGGGACGACAATCTCATCCGACTTGCTGATACGCGATCTAGTCGTCCTCGCGGATCGACGGTATCAATCTATTTTTACTATTAGATAATTCAACGTCACGACTTGGGCATCCGTCTCGAGGAGAGGTCTCTTCGAATAGAGTGTCGGTTCCAAATGACGATTCCATTCCACTCAGCCATTACTTCGGATACCCTCCAAGCAAATTTCCATCAATCTGCCGAGGTTTTAATGAACGCGATAATAAAATAATAAGAAGATCGAACGTCCGCGTGAAAATATCGCGAAGAAATAAACTCTTATTAATAACTCGAACGAAGCGAATTAATACGACGCGCTTGAGAATTCGTGGCGCATTGATCTCGCAACGACGTCACATTTGACAACTCATTACCGTAACTGGTGTTCAAGTTTAAATTAACAACACGACAGGCCGCGGAGGTTAACGACGTTAAATTTCACATGACCAAGCCGCTTGTAATTTCATTACGAATCCTTTGTCTTCCTAATAGAATGAATTCCTTCCACGTAGCCGGCATATAATCTTGTAACGCGAGAACACGGTTCGCCAGCCACAAATCATTTTAACCAATAATTCAGTCGCCGGCGAAATTATCGATGAACCGGGCTGGCTCGAAGGACGTCGAAGAAAAATGCGAGCGGAGGCCCACGGTTCGCGCGCCACGTCCACGGTTGGAGAGATCGGCCCTCGCCCGTCCGGGGAAGTTTTTGCAAGTCTGCGTAAGTCTACTTTGGCCCCGGTCAAAGGGAAAAGCACGCGCGCTTGCCTCTACAGTTTTTCATCACGAGTTCAAAGGAGATATTATAGATAGCACGGAGAGAGAATGAAGATACTCTATTCCTCTCGTTGCCCGCCGCGCGGCGTTACATCGCCTTCATCCGGCGAACTTTCTTCTTTTCCGCTGGATGCCGAGCAAAGAGGCTCGAAAAGAACGCGAAACCGTAAAGCTCGGCCGTCTAACTGGCTTACAGGCCTGATAATTCGAGCCTGGCTAACCTCGTAACAAACCCGTAACTACTCGATCCATAAATCGGCGAGACGGCGGCAAAACGCGCGGGTCGAACGAGAAGTTGAGAGTAATAGATAGCAAGGGGGCTAGATCTCCCGCGGAATACCAAATGAGCGCGAATAGAAGGCCTCTCCGAGTCACATGTTCCACTACCCAAGTGTTTCAACTCTCGACCTTTAATATTCCTCTAACCTACCCCCATCCGCGATCCTTCCTGCTTCCTTTCTTCTCTGATTCGCCCACCACTCGTTCTACGGAATCGTCCCACTGTGCCAGCGTGCTTCGTCTTATTCTTCTTCTTCTTCTTCTTCTTATTCTTCTTATTCTTCTTCTACTTTTTCTTTTTCTCCCTCTACTTCTTCCTTCGTTTCTCCTTCTTTCTCTATAGGGTGGCGCGGCAAAGTCTTTCCACCAATATTCTCAGACTACCCAATTTTACGTGAGACCTGCTAGGAATAACTGAATTCGATTCGTTCGAGTGGCCGAAAGTGGCAACGGGAGAAAGCGCGGGATCGTTACGACCCTATTGATTCTTTTTCCTGGATACGTTCGACGATCGTTTCGCGTGATTTCAAATAGGCATAAGGCCGCGTTCAAGGCCTCCGTGAAACAGAGTTATCTGTGTAATTTATAGGGACGTGTCGGCTGGAATCTTTCTTCGGAACGTCCGATCTACCGGCTGATTTTTTTGGGGAATTAAATGAAAATTATGGCACTTCCTATACCGTCGTTTTATACGGCTATTGTACATTTTCAGAGAAAAGAGAATGTTAATTATTGGAAATTAATTGGACCTCTGTTGTCGAGGGACTGTTACGTGCGAATAAATTAACGAGCGTGTCAAGGTGTTCGTACGAAATTGTACGGCTCATTTTTTACTGCTTTCCGTGCACCAACGGCAGGGTTATATCGCAAGCAAAATGGTTGCAATCGTGAAGAGCACCGAGTCGTGTCTAGCACGACGTTCACAGTTTTGCAAACATATAGGAGCGAGCACGCGACCCTTTTTTTTTACGACTTCCAGAAACGAGTACGTCGAAACACCTTACGTAGAAAACGCCAATTAATTTACGACGCAAACGAAACTGATGTTTGCGTTAAAGTTCCTAAAATTCGTTCGTTAAAAGCGGAAAGTTAAATTAAAAACTCGAAGTCGGCGGTTCAGTCTCTCAGCATATGCGGCCAGTATTTGCTTTTATATTTTATTCCGCGCGCCTCGCGCACTCCGTGTTGCTCTCGCGTCTCGTGTATATTAACATTTCTGTTCCTTTGGAGAAAATCATATCGTTGGTCGTAATTGAATATAAAATCAGTCGCTGACGGCCCGCGTTCGAACACACCGAGGAGTCGTTCATCCGCGCGTTTCGACCATTGTTTCGCGCCGCGTCGTTGCTCGGGTGTTATTTACCAGAAGCAATCGACGAGATTTCTTTTCCAGCTCGAGGAGATAAAAGCTTATCGAGCTCGCGGAGACAGTTTCGGTGGAACGTTAAGAACTTGGGAACTAATAGCCGCGGTGGTTTAACGGAAGGGCCAAATAAACGAACAAAGTCGCGAAAACTTTCGAACGGTTGTCAAAGTTCCCTGCGAACTCATCCGGTGAACAGGGTACGTTATGTCTAATTGAGGGACAGGAAGTAACGATTGCGGTGGGTAACCTTGAACTCGACGCGATCTCTTCTTTCTCGTTTTCCTCTCTGTCGCAGCGGTGAGAATTTCGATTCAAAGCTATCCTGGTTAAAATTAGAAAATCTATTCTATTGCCTCAGAATAATTAAACAAATTTTACAAACCATTCTACGTACATATAATAAACTCTGAAAATGATAGAAAATACAAAAGACACCAGTACGATGTGTCACTCTTCGAAAGGAAGGTAACGGGCTGAGAAAAAGTGCGGGCGACGCATAAAATATTCATTCGGCAGCGCAATAAAGTAGCATGTGTCAAAGGGTTGAAAGTACTGGCCCAGTTATACCCGCGACGTCGAGTCTGTCGATAGTGAACCACGATTGTGACCGCGTGGACGTTGATTACGACAACGAAGCGAAGTTAGATCGCGCGGCGTGACAGAGGCGCTGCCAAATAAAAACCAGCTTCGCTCCTGGCGCGTCGGTGGTTAACACGTACACCAACGAGGGGGGTGGTGGTTCACACGTTCACAAAGAGGGCGGGCATCGGCGGACGCATTCGACGCACCGGATGTGCTCGGTGTGCCCGTTTCATAAATTCTCGTTCCCGTAATTTGACTCAGTGCATTTCATCCCCTTTATTACATCGTTGGTCCAGAAGCACCGCCGCCGTAGATTCGTGAAATTTTTCCTGACATAATGACTTTCCGCGAAATACGTCGTTCCCGGCGAATGCCACGAGAATTGCGCGGTGACAGCGCGGCCGAACAAAGCGGCGAAACTATTATATTTTGTGTTTCGCGCAACGAATGCCGGTGGCCTATAAAACTGCTGGAATTCGCGATCCCGGTTTTATAGCGCTTCAAGGCGATCGAATATTTTCGATCCTTTGTCGGCCACGGAGTTTCAGGCATAATTGCGATTTCGGAATTCACCGCGATCGTTTCCATTAATTCCCGATTTTTATAACTCGTAAATATTGTTTCTTCTCACTCCTTCAAATACAATGTATTTTTAACCGCGTTATTTTCATACTTCGGTATCGAGATATTTTTGTTTTCGATACTCCAGATTTTACTGTTTCGTGAAATGCTAAAAGTTCTATATATCTTCCTGGGATACATTTCAAGTGAGGACAAGTAAGTTTCTCTTAGAAAGTTTCAAGACATTCTGAATGATCTGAAATTATTTATGTATACATATTTTATTTTTACAGAATATTAGCGGGGTAAACAGAATATTGCGAATTTTCACGCGAAACGAAACGTAGTTATTTTTTCTCCTCCTCTAAAAAAGAAACAGAAAATTTTCCATCCCTCTGCTATTATATATTTAATTATTCCAAAAGAAGGGATGATTTTAACGGCAGTTGGAAAATACAGGGGAAAAATAAAACTTAATTTTACGCCATTTGTTCGGGGACGGTAGGGGGTGCGGTAGGAAGCAGAAAGGGTTGGGCGTGGAGGGAGCAAAAGTGTCGTACAGACCATCAGGCGACGCATTGGACGCACCAGTCGTACTCGCGTAGCCGTTTCATAAATTCTCGTTTGTGTAATTTGACTCACTACATTTTCAGCCCCCTTTATTACATCGTCCGCGCAGAAGTCGCGGTCGCACAGATTCGCGGTAAATTTTCCGCGAGGCAATGACTTCCGACAAATAACGCCGTATTTTCTGGTTACAACAAAAACCAAACAACCGCTGACAGCCGTTCAAGCCACGCCTCGTACGATACACTTCATTCCGGATTTATTCGGCTGTGATTCAACGACAGATTACGTCCGACAATTCCGTTAATAGGGGATGAAATCAAGGGACGGAGTTAATTTCAATGCGAAGAACACTTCGTTGATTTATAACAAGCGATGTATTTGCAAATGCACGGGAAGATGCTTGGATTACGCGGGTCGAATTGCTCGGGAACGTGCTTATAAGTCTTTCGAAGTTTGAGGTCATCGAAATCCATAAAAGTAATACTCGATAATCCTTCCGGGAAAACGATAAGCGCATACAGGAAAAAAGAAGTCGGGAATGTCTGAGTTAAAGCGCTCATGAAAAGTTCGAATCTACTTGGCGAATGTTCGATCATACTTCAAAATACTACTTACATTTTTCCGTTCAGGGCCATCTCGTTCATGTCCGAGTCTACTTAAAAGTATTGGACCCGTTCTGCGAAGCGTTCGCGAGCTGTTCGGGACTTCGTTCAGATTCGAACTTACCAACCGCAAATATACTCGATTCTACCTCTGGGAACGGCCCATTTTTCTTCGATCAGCTACCAGAGTGGAACAGATTCCGCGTTTACTAATCCGAAAACAATGCAATAATGAAACCCAAATATTTTTAAGCTCCGTTATCGGCGGTAAGTCAACACGTGTGCACTGTTACGCGCTCGGAGATGAGCGCAACGTGCATAGTAAATGGATCGACCAATATTTGCGGGCTTTTGGCAAACAATCAAACAAACAGACGGAACCTGTACGCCATGTTCGAACTAAATGTTAGTTAGCGCAAGTCAGGTGTGTGTTATTTCCATTAGTAGCGGCCGTGATTGTGTGGCTGTAACGTGCGCCATCCCTTGTTAGACTCTGAGTACACACTGCCCCCGATGTATACTTAAGGTTCAGAACATTTATATGTGTGTACAGACGATGTGTGCGCGACTTCAGCCCGCGCGACGAGTTCCTCGACGCTCTTTTGCGCCGCCTAATTGTAAATGTCTCCAAATATCGTTGACCCCATTTACGTTTCCGGGGCAAACGCGTTGACCAGCCCTGCGAGGTTAGTTCCTCGGCGCTCGTACATCACCGCGCCGTGAAAACCGTACGCCGTACCAAGGGCTGGGCCTCGGAAAACTTGGTCATGCGAGTAATACGCCGTCTTGCTCGTGATAAAATCATGAATGTGCAAATTCACTTTTACACTCCTGAAGAACCGAGCTGCCTGTATTTTTTTACCCCCTAACTACACGCCACTTCAATGGAACCGAGTTTCCTAGTCCGACGTAAGTTCAAAGTTGAAGTTACGTTCTGCTCGAGAAATATCCAACACACTCGAGATCCACGAGGGCGTAAATAGAGTCGTATCTCTTCTCTGATCGACGATTCGAATTAATAACAGAAGTAAAACCTTCTTGAGCCACGCGAATCATTTACGCCAACTCGAACAGGCACCGCTGAAACCCTAAAACGTGATCCACGGAAAGACGTATCACCCTCGACCCCCGCGATTATCTCTCCAATTAATTACCGGACCGCATAATTTCATAAGACTCATAAACATGCTCGTGGTACGTGATTGATTCGTGTCAGCGGCGTCATTCGCGGACGAGTCACGGACCACGCACCGTTGGTGCTCGAACATCAATCACTCGTCGCTCTGCAAGATTCAGAACGGAGCACGCGCGCGCGCGCGCGCACGTATGCGAAAAAATACCACGGTGGGCAACGATACGTATATTACGCGGCCGGACAGTTGACGAGTTAATCTCGGTAACGCGGGGACACGCGCGTTCTTCCGAAACGAGTTCACCTTTTCCCGGTCCACCTCCCCTCCAGAAACGAAAAAAAAAACAAAAACGAAAAAAGAATAGAAGCGATACGAACACCAGTGGCCGAATACCGTAATTCAACCGTGGTACGTAGTATTTTCCTTCGACGCGGTGAAATCCATCGGACAGATTGAATCGTTGCGGACAAAACCGGGCGCGCGTTCGTATAGGTATAGCCGGCGTCTACCTGGTAGCGACTTTGATAAAGTTACCGGCCGTCGTCGGAGAATAGGGCGCATGCACGCTGCGGGGTTTGGTGTGACGAAGGGAGGAGTTAGGGAAGCGCCACCGGTGGCAAATGTCCTTCGCGCGAGAAAGTTTATACCGTGGCGATGCAGCCACGCGGCGGATGGATTTTCAGCACAATACCGCCGCAGGAAAGTCAGAAACCGGACGGAGAGAGAGAGAGAGAGAGAGAGAGAGAGAGAGAGAGAGAGAGAGAGAGAGAGAGAGAGAGAGAGAGAGAGAGAGAGAGAGAGGGATGAAATGTGGGCGGAGAGAAAGAGAGCGATGGTGAGGAAAAAAGGCGAGAGACGACCGCGGCCGCTGGTCCCCGTTTTACGTATTTACAGGGAGGGTATACACTCACGCGTACAAGCCGCATAACTCACCGTCTGGTGACCCATATCCAACTAATTTTCAGATAATTAATATTTCAGTCGCGGCTTTGTTACGCGCGAGTTAATTTCGATTTGGCCACGTTTCAGTTTCCTGCAGTCCTCTGCTACCGCCCATTCCATGCCGCGTGAACCGCCCACCCTCCCGCGTTACCACTTTTACCCTCGCGTCCTCTCCCGCCCTCCCATTCTCGCCCTCTCCCTCTTTCCACCGTCTGATCGTCTTTCTCTCGCCTCCACCACGTTGCGAGACCGACCCTATCCTCGTGGACAGTCTCTCTTTCTAATTCTGGCTCGCCTCCCTCTAGCGGACTACCCTTTCACCTCGGTTGAGCCGTTTCACGTGAAAAGCGCCGACCAGCCAACCGTGCGCATTCGTACGCGAAGTGCGTGCATAATTTATTTTCACCGTGCTTTACCTTCGCGTATCCGCCGCTGAAACGAACGACCTGGAACCGTCGCCCGGGGCCAAACGATTTCAAATTCACCTATCGGAATTGCGTGTCACTTGTTGTGCTTTCGTTACGGCACCGCGATGAGGAACGAATAACAATTCGCGTCTTACCGAGCACGGGGGCCGGATTTATCGCGGTGTTCGATCACTGAATTGTTGCGTTCCGCCCCGGTGCCTGCTACCGAAATACGAATTAGGAGATCGTAACTAGACTGCCGATGGATGGATTTCACGACCTCTGGCTACTTTGTTTGAGGGGCTCGATACATTTGCTCGGAGTAAAACCGATTGCTTCGTTAGGACTTGTCGAAGGAACTGTGTATACCTTATTTGTGGCTCGATGATACTTGCACCCTTTGCACTTGACTCCTTTCCGGTCGGTAGCAATAGAGACTATTACCAGTAATATAGTATAAAGCAATAGAGACAATTGCTAACGTCTATCAGCAATATTCTATCAGAAAATTTCTCAAAAAGTTACGGTGGAATAAGTTTGACACTTCTGACGCCCTCTCAGAGGAGATATCCAAGTATAAAGGGTTAAATTGGCAAGGTTTTATGAAATGATGCACGTGGAAATATTGATTTGCAAACTAAATTGATTAAATACCAGCGGTTTGTTTATTTTACAATGTAATATGCACTTCGCGTGTTTTCAATTACTCACTTTGGTAAACAGTTACTTCCTGTAACAAAAACGACTACTTTTGATCATTTATTTCCATATTTCAGGGATACTCCACCGATACGCATTTGTCATAATCGGTAATTTACATATCTTAAGCAATTTACATGTTAAGCAAAGCGTAACTTTGCGCTTTCCATTTCTGAGGCAGTACATTTCTTTTCATAAGAACTAATAGAAAAAATTAGATTTTTTATTTTACGAAGTAAAATATTGCGCGTGCGAGTAGTGCAATTAATGTTGCGCTAAATGACACTTTGCGAGTTGAAAAAAAATGGAGGAAATCCATTAACTCATGTTACTTGCGTATACGCACACGTTAAAAACATACTGCTTACCAGTAATCGTACAACGAGCAACATTTCCATGCATTATTCCACGCGCAATGGCCAGGTGAAACATTAATTGTGCATCGGCTACAACATCGAACCGATATGCGAATGGTATATTTATACTCCAACCAATATTTTGGCTCGATTAATTGAGACACATGTTGAACCGCTACAAATCAACTCATTAACGTTTCATGATATCGCGTAGATTGCTCGCGGTAAAGCAGCTTGCGTAGATTCAGCCGATTTAAACGCGTTTACAGCCCTATTTCACCTTTATTGAAAAATCGTGCATAAAATTCAATGGAAATCGGAAAAACAGATTGAAAGTGTGCAAAGTATCCTGTGCGTACGATTAAATTAATGCGATCATTTTTGTCTTAATACTTGGTACTTCTGTTCTTCAAAATGTTAGAAATCTCTATCACCTCTAACAAGTAAAATAATATATTAATTTTATACTCAAATTACTCAGAAATTATTCGCACTTGATAAACTCTCTATTTCGAAAGATATTTTTCATTTACTAAAGGAACCAGAAGGAACGAGAGAAGTCGTGCATATTTTGCAAATAAATGGTTTGATACATTTCAATTTTACCAGTAAAACTGAGCGGTACGAATAATAATAGAACGAGTCCACGGTTTTTTAATGAAACGGAAGCCACGTTTGCCTTAGCAAAATATTCAGAGAATAGATCGCCACAAGTGAGACTGTACTCGTTGGGGGTTGATGGTTCAGGATTGGATTGGGAGTCTTCGCGTCACCAGGAAATGGCGACCGTTTCCTCTTCGTGGCCCACCCACCGCTCCTCTTCCCGCTGAGGGTTTAACTATGCAGTGTCTCTCAATCTATCGCAATACTTTCCTCTCTAAATGAGGAGTAATGTTGCCAGCTTCGAAAAGAAATCTCTTCGATGGTTTCCCCCTTTTCCTTAAAATATTTCTCCCTGACCCATAAATTTCTCCTGTAAAGTAACCTAACCATTTATATTGTCCTCCTGCTTCTACGAGAATAACAGTTTTAAAACGACGCATTTCTGTAATTTACAAAGGATTCGATTAAACAGCACTGTAAATAAAATTTAAAATATATATGTATGCCTTATAAATCACATCGGATACACGAATTCTTCTATCGAAAGTATCGAATAGCGTATTTCGGTTAAGTCACAATTACGAAACGGTTACGCGCGATGATACACGTTCATTGGCGTGGAAAACAAACAATTAATTCTTCTCTGAACCATCGCGATAAATAAAGGGAATAATCACGGTTCCAACCGATCGGTTAATTAAAATGATAACGAGGCACGTACACGCGTCATTCAGCGAGACATCCCTAAAATATATATATATACATTTGAAAAAAAATGTACTCTTTCTACCCCATCGGTGCAGAGAAAAAGCGATCCCATGAGGTCAAATAATGCAACTTTACCCGGCGATGTAGAACGGTTTTCTGGTACGACGATGCCGAGCAGCTCGGTAGAAAATGGAAAGCAGCAGCGGAGAGGCTGTAAAACATACAAATCCCCGGAAACAGACGTGCGCACATGTCATCCAGCCAGTACGTAGAATTGAACGTGCATGCACGGGCACACTGTATCCATGGTTTAGATATTGGCTTCCGCCGGCCGAGCCAGCCCGATATCGCGCATATCGACTCGCAGTTTCTCAGATCATTACACCCTGGCCGAGGCTCGCCAGCTCGAAGGACGGATTTCCCGTTAAATCATGCAACGACCGCCGCCGCCGCCCATCGCCGCGTTATTCCCTTTCTGATTTTTCCGTGTCGCCGCACGGTCACGCCGCAGGTGCCGGGCAAAGGAAAGCGGCGGGTAAAAAAGGGGGGTTGGAAACGGGGCGAGCCAAGCCCCGGGTCTGACTGTACGTGTCGGTGAATTTAAACGTCTGCTTAAGCCGCTTCCCTGCATTCGGATCATCGTGCCGGTCGTACAAACCCGCGCGGCCACGCTCGTCGGTGTTCCCGGTTGGCCGACGTCTGCGTGCACGCCGGCGAGCGTGCTCGCATTGTTTTTCGATTCGTGTGTACAGATGGCCTGCAATAGCTGGAATCGATTGCAGTTTCGCCTCGTACGAAGGAACCGTGCCACCCCCTGTTCAGGGTTAGACAGCGTCCTGGGAACTTTTACGCGTTCACGCGGGACGCATCGCCAATGCGAGATCGGGTTTGTCCTGTTATATTTGTTTCTTCCCGGGACGCCATCAAAATGTAATGCAGAGTTGCGATCAGAGCGGAAATTTTACGCCGCGACGGTTTTTACTATCGTTTTCTGTGAGAACGGTTAGATTTATTTGAAATTAAAGACGAAATAGGTAATTGAGGAACTCGGATATGTGATTGGAGGAAATGATAGATGTTGTCGGTGGAAATTCGTTGTTGCTGTACGTATGAGTGTCGAGTTTAGAACTCGAGTTGTTGCTGACTTATTTGCGATAAATGTCGATACGATAACGTCGACCAATTTAGAAAATGAATAATTAATTCCTCGTCGAAACTTCACGATAAACGTGGACAACGATCGCGGTTCCGTGGTCAATCAATTAAAATGATTTATGACGAACACGTGCGTCGCCCATAAACTGAGTCGTCGGGGGTTAAAATAAAATTTAGTGCTCACACACGGCTGTTTCGAAGGAAATTTCAGCGAACGCAAGAGTTGCTACGACTAACCTGCAATTTAAATTACCCACTAATTTTACACTAAAATGAAATAATCGCATCTAATCAAATTTTCTCTCACAAAGATGACCAAGATGCCTCGTTCTGCACGGAAACCGACGAGTGATCTCAGGAATGGATCCCGATATCACTTCGTCACGAATTTCTACCGTTTAACCAAGACGCCACCGCTGAAAATGTAATTAAGTATCTCGTTGCGAAGTCAGAGTTCCCAGCGACAAGGAAAATATTCCGTTGTATCGATTTCCCTGAACCGGCATGCAAACAGTCACGAAGTACAGAGATGGGGGGGGGGGGGGTCGTTCTATTTTAATTCCCTCCGCTTCTCCGCGGGCATTGTTTCTCGCGGATGCTATAAAACACAACTTCGGGGCTTTCATTGAAACATATCACCGATTGTGGTAAAAGGAGACTCCGGGCTCGGTAGTCGTTACCGCGAAAGAAACGGGCGGGAAGGGAGACGGGTCGAGCCGGGGGGAGTAAGATTGGATTCCGCGTTCGGCTCGAATACGTACTGGTTAGAAGAAAATCGTGAGCCACCGTTCCGTCTTACTCAGCAGACATCTCGAGCGCTCGGTTCGAGGAGGATACGTTTGTAGGTATCACCGTGGCAGGGTTGCGAGGGTAGTAGCTGGGTATTATCAAGAAAGGAGACCGATCGAAACCTTTCGAATCGAATTTTGAAGAAACGGTCGAACTGCCTTCCGAACGGGCCGAAGATCGTGCGCCATGACAAACACTGGACGAGGCGGGGAATAACGCTCGAGTCTTCTCGCGAAATCTCTACGCGAGAGGAGTTCGAGCTCTTCTTCGTTTAAAAATCAATGAAAAACGAGGCTTTGTATCGTCGCAGGAGAAAGTGGCAAAGGAAGAGGAGAATAATGAAAGAGAGCTATGGTGTATAGAAATTTCGCACAAAGAAGGGACCGAGGGATGTACAGAGGGAATATTCCTCGCGGGGGTGGAAGTATGAAAATGAGTATTACCGTAAAAATTCCGTTTGAAGGAAGTTTATAGAAACGGGCAAAGTGACTCTTCGATCGAGGGCCGTGCAAACACGAAGTGCAAAGATTCCGCGCGGCATGGCAGAGCGAGAGAAGAAGAGCCGAGGCGCATCGTTGGTTAGACAAGAAGATCGAAATAGAGGGTGGGCGAGCAGACAGAGGAGAAGCGGAGCTATCAGTGTCTCGGGAGCAATATCGTAATTAACCATAGTCGATGAATGCGAAATCCCAGGGCCGAGCAGCGGCGAGAGATCGAGAGCAAAGATCGACCAGTCGTGAAAGTAGGAAGAAGGGGCGGAAGGAAGGAACGTTCGACGGGCCGGTGATAGAAGGGGCGAGAGGTTAGGCAGGTAAGGCGAGGGCGAGGTAAGGCAAGGAAGGGAAGGACTTGAGTTTGCACAAATCAGGCTAACTTAGCTTTAGCGCCGATTCCAGAAGAGCACACCGCGCGCGTCTGGAACAGCCAATACCCGTCCTGTACGAGGGGTGTGCTGCCTGCGGAGACTGACTTTGCTGGCTGCCGCGCGGCTCGCTCGCTCGCTCGCTCTCCTCGCTGGTCCCCAATAAGCCGAAAGATCGGAGCAAATATTGGCGGCCGCGCAAAAGTAGGGCGGGGGATTGCGAGAACGACGACGGACGCAAAAAAACGTCGCTGGTAAGATAAGGAAAAAAGTTAGGGGCGGTGGGAGTGGGGCCCCGAATCGCTTAGCTCGTATTACGAGCAACGAAGAACAGGCGGTAAGAAGGTCGGGATCGGTGGAAAAAGGGCGGGACCGAAGAAGAAGATGGGATGTCGGTGACGAGAAAGAAGTTGAGGCAGCCCTGAAGGAAACCACCGAGATGGCTGGCGCTGGAGGCCTCTCCTGGGATGAGGGGAGGCCGGAAAAAGAGAAAGGACTGGTGCCCGGTTCCGGGGCAAGAAAGAACCGAAACGGGACGGCGAACCGGGAGCAGAAGAAATAGAGATCGAAAACGGACGAGAGCTGCAGCGAGGCGGACAAACGGGTAGGCAGGGGCGAAGGCGTCGAGTGCGCTTATTTGTCTTGACACGAATTTATTTTCCCGTCCGAGGAAACTCGGGATGACGCGGGCATCCCTTGCGACCGTCCCATGGGATAGTTATTCCACTTTGTTATGTCAGTGGGTGACGCGGTGACGAAGAGTACCTATCAACTGGATCCCGACACTGGACGAGTCTCAATCTTACCCTATTGTTTTACGACCGCGAGTCATACTCGTGGCTGACGTGGATTATGGTCCAACTGAAATAAAAACATACTCTGATCGCGATGAAATCTAGTTTCCACGCTGGTTTTAAAACGTTTATTCGATCTACCAGTGATCGAGCTGTACGATAAGTCGGACTAATCAAGAATTCGCGTAATTACTCGCGAATATTCGTCAGTGGAATTATTTCACGTGTCTGGATAATAAATATCCAGCTCTAAAAATAGTATTTATTATCGGATTATTTATTCTACCGTTTTTCCGAAATTTCACATGCTATGAAATATGAGACTTCTTCATTTCCACATTTATACGATATCATTTGTAGAGCGGATAAATAGGATCGCGTCATTTTTTATATTATAACGGGAGAGATGAACTGTCTTTGACAAAAGTAGCACTATTTCAAACCAACTACGTAGAGATAACCTCCTCCTTCCTCGCGGCATTCACGTGCCGGCAATATTTCCCTGACGACGAAAACGAGCATTTTAGTTTTTCGAATGACGCAAGATAACTCGCGTTTCCCGTCGCGATATCGAAACTCCCGATTATTCACCGATAGTTAACGTATCGATGGTTAAAATAACAAGTCGCGGTCGTACAATATCATTTCTCATCATTCTCTTCCGCAAGATTTCGCGTCAGGCAAGCACGGGGAACGGGTATGGGTGCAAACACTCACTCGAGTCACGCCTAGCGTACAACGTTTAAACGATCTCGCCGCGAACAAATATAAGATCCAAACCAGGTCAGATTGTCAACAAACACGGGGCATCCGCTATAATCGTGACGTTCGCTCGACTGGATCAACCGCAGTACGCTTATGTTAGCCACGGTCTCGGTTCGAATGCCAGGAAAGCGGGAGTCCATCGTTTTACATCGATCGAACGAGGGAGGCTCGTCTGGATTCGATAGAGTATAATCCAGGATGCCCCGCAGTGTCGGCTTAATTAAAGCTCTCGCGCTCGTGACTCCTCTCTCTCTCCCTCTCTCTGGCTGGGCCTGGACACGTGAATTCGTGGGGCGGCGGCGGCGGTGGGCGCGCGGTTTCTCTCGTCGACGAGTACAAGGTGAAACGAGAGCGGTACGTTATACGCGGGGGTTGAATTGAGTCTGGTTAGAAGATGGCACGGAAGTAACTAACTCTGCTCGCAACGACGCGGCATGAAACGAGGGAACGTGGCAGCCCGGGAGACCCGCCGGGACGGGTTGAAGATCGAGGGAACAAGGCACGATGGAACAGAGCGAACGAGCGAAGAAGGTCTCCCGCTCGGATGGAATATGTGGGACCATCTAGCATGCGGCTCACGTGCCTCTAACTGCCACGGTGTGTCTGTTCTCCGCCCTGGCGAGCATCGCGAGCTATACTTTAGCCAGCCAGCCAGCCAGCCAGGCTACGTTAACCTACGAACGGCCGATCGCACGGACGCCTATACGTACCGCCAGCCGTCCTTCAAGGCTATCCTTCGCGTACTTCATCTATCGGGCATCTCCACCCTTTCCTGGGAGAACCGTCTGTCTAACAACTGGGCCGGTAAACACGCGACGAGCCAGGAATCCGAAAACCAACCGAGAACTCGAGCGGCCCGTGCTGGTTTCTCTGGTATAGATAAAAGTCGCATTTAAGACGGGATACGGAACCGGAGTGCGGCTTAATCCTTCAATTAAATCTTTGTTGTACTTTCAGATGCGGTTCCGTGTAGTTCGTGACGGAATTGACGGTCCCCCGTGCTGCGAGTTTCACGGCCGCGAATCGAACGGTGTTGCGATTCTTCTTGGAACTCGTTACAGCCACATTGCTGATTAATAATTGCGGCCTTTTAATATACGCTAATTCTTTCGTTGATATTTATATATTTAATAATTGAAAGCTTTTCGTTCGGATTCGATAAATCATTCGTCGGGTTCATTTCGGTTATTCTCGACTTTTGGCAAGTTTTTTCTTTGTTTTTTAGTTGAGTGTGTAATACTAAAGTAGATATTCATTTTGCACGGAATATATATTCAATCAATTTCCCTTCGGCCACCGCCTTTAATAGAATTACCCGGGTGACCAGTATTTTCGACGATTAATTGCACGAAAGTTTAATCGTGCGGTGATGCAAAGTAGTTTGAAAGTAATTATACCGGTACACCTTTCCGATAATACCTCGTTAAGTAGAAAAACTTTACCCCGGGATGTGTCTCGTTATTTCTGGCTGAGAAACGATTCCCGTCCCAGCTTGAGCGGCACAGTCGCCTGGCCGCTACTTTTACCCTGCCCCGATACTTTGCGGAAGCGAGGCGTGCGTGAACTCGAGCGCCGAGGAGAGAGAAAAAGTTCGCAATTATCATATTCAACGGTGCGTGCATAGATATGCATCGGCGGTATATTAAACAATGACATTTTTTCAACCAATTACTATGTTAATTATGAGATCTACGGATGGCGTACGAGTCACGGAGACTCTAAGCGAACCTACGGAAAAAGGGCTGACCTGTTTTCAGATTTTATGAATCCGACTGAAGGATTTGTGCCTCGACTTGCGTAATTCCTATGCGTACCCCTGAAAAAGGGGATTTAAACCGCCGTCTTACGACATCTCGTTTCGCGTAGCCCCGGCTGGCTCGTTTTAATTGTAACAAGCGGGTTCCGTCAGACCAATTGCGCGAACTCACAAACGTCTCGCACGAGAAAACAGAGTGCGCGCTGATTCTTTTCAAGCCGCAAGATTTTTATGTTCCTGCCGGTGCAATACTGTTTTCCTCACGAGAGTATACGTTTCCTTTGGTTATTACGTTAAGCAGTTACTTCGACAATGTTATCAGTTATTCGAACGAAATTGTACACGGGGAACGTGCTCAACAGGTAATAAATAATGTCCGTGATAAAGTGAAGCTTATACAGCGGAATAATTATCAGTGATT
Source organism: Xylocopa sonorina (assembly GCF_050948175.1). Lineage (NCBI taxonomy): Eukaryota > Metazoa > Arthropoda > Insecta > Hymenoptera > Apidae > Xylocopa > Xylocopa sonorina. Next base: position 3,599,637 of record NC_135197.1, on the reverse strand, counting down.
ATGCAAATTGTTGGGCAAAGAGAAGAAGACGTAAAACGTTCGCATGAAAGTAGCTGTAAAATATTTACACGGGTTTGCAATTATTCTATTTTCTCGAAATTGTTTGTGTTCTATTTATCTGTTATATATTAAATATTAATTATAATTTTAACGAAAATACTCGTTTAGACGGGAACGTTTTAGCGGTGAAGAGAATGAAATTTTCATCTTTTTTTTATGAAGCTGTCGACTCTTCACCTTTACAGCTGGGTACAAACAATTTGCATACTCGAAAGGTTGGTTAGAAAAACGATGAGAGTCCACTCTTTGTTGTCTATAAAAAAACGCAAAACGGAGTTTTGTATCTCTTGCAAACATTACTTCTAGCCAGTAGCCATCATTTTTATGGTAATTTTGAAAGACTAATATTCTTCGGTGCTATTTATCTTTGAGTTATGAATGATAATACTATATTCTGACTAACTCTTTCTACCTTTACGTTCCTTATTTTCTGATAGTTTAAAAATCAATTTCAAATGTTCGAACATCTTGCGTATATCCACGTTAATATGTCACTTATCAATAATTATTAAAGTAGTATTAATACAACTACTTAGTAACCATTCGCGAAGTTTAAATTTACCAGACGAGTCGCTTAAAGCTGAGAACACTTAGAGCTTGAAATATTTAACGCATCGAAAAATATTTCATGCAAAAATAAGAAGATCGCAATTTGTCGTAAACGCATAATATCGAATTAAAATATACTCGTAATTAAATCACCCCGCACAAAGTTTCAAGGGGGCTGAACACGTTCGACGGGGTGTAATTGCACCCCGTTTAAAGATCACTCTGTGGAGCGTGTTTACCGCGTACGTCGGATTCATCGGAAGATAATCAGTCGGCGGAATCGTCGCGGTTGAAATCACGATAAGAGGAAGCCCCGCAAAGTACACCAGAGTCTTATAACGCTTGCATTGATCGGCCCACCCAGCCTACCGCCAGGTTTACAGGGAAATCGCATTAAGTTTAGCCGCGACGCGATTCATAATTCCATTATTAACCCCCGTGAAAGCGGGACGGCGATGGATCGCTTTGTTCGCTCTTGTTCCTAACGCCTCGCCTCAGATTCGTTCAGTTACTCGAACTCAAATCGTTTCTGAATCGAAATAACGCGGAGCCACGAAAATGATTCTGATTCGAAATATCTTCAAACTTGAAATTGGATCACTCGAACACGCAGAAATCGACTAATCTAAATGAGGCTTACGTTCGAATCAAGAGTCATCAGATATAGGCGAGGAAAAGAAGCACGAAAGGCTGCAGCTGGGAAGCCGATAGATCGCAAAATCCTCGTTAACTTCCGTATTCCTCTCGCACGCCTGTAAAGGGTTTAACTCGGCCCGGTGAATTATAATTTCGCCCCGACATGGAAGGTTTTATGGTTAATCAATTACCGTAATAAAGCATCGAGACGTTGAATCGACGGCGCAGGGGGACGCGAGGAGCGACAAGGATACAGAGTGGAAAATCGATAGAGGAGACAAACCTTTCTTTTTATCGTTAAGCCTAGATTCGCAATGTCGGCTGCTGGGTGACCCCGTTACCTCTAAAACGTGCCTTTTAGAGGCAGAGGTAAAATATCCAAACGGAATGGTATCTACTTTCGAGCTTATCATTTTTCCCTCGTCCTCATGTTTGTGCCATTTATTTTGCATAATTATTGTTACTCTATCCTTTAAATCGTCAGGTTATTGCGGACATATTAATATTCTAGATTAACGAACACTTGTGCATCAAATGTTCATTTATAGCCACGAAGAGAACAATTTGAGTAAAACGTTTAATAACTGCAGTGTCAATAATATCGTATAAAAAAAACCGTGTTCCGCTGAGGTACCAATTGCGTACTAACATTTGTTCCCTTCTTGTTTGATTAATAGTCAATATTTATTTTGTTATATGTTCTGGCAAATAACTGCTAGATGTTTGAACGAATAATTGCACACCACAGAAAAAATATGTACGCCACTACGCGAACGGATAAAATACAGAGGGTAATGATTTCGTATTACGCGATTATAACGTCCTCGATGTCGTTTCGTCCGTTTCATGCATCCAATCGCGACATGCAAAAGTTGTGTTATTTAGAGCCCAGTTTCACCGTTCCAGTAAATACTCGAACGATGTCCGGGCGAAACAGACTGGCCGAATTGTACGTACGAATAAATTTTTAAGTACTCGTACAGCGTAGGGTACACGTCGTGAAAGGTAACGTTTTAATTTTTCGAGTAAATTTTTTACTCGCGATTTGAATATTTTAAACGGCACGTACGCAGCGCTTGAAAATTTTCGCCCCCGGGCTCCGGCGGGAAACGCGGACCCGTTGAGGCGGACGGAAGGACGGCGGAGGGGGGGAAATTAACAGAATGGAATGGAACATCAAATTCGCGGTAATACAGTAAGTATACGTTGCGTGTTCCTCTCTGAAATTTCGCTTCTCGTTGCCAGCCGCTCTGACAGAAAATGAATTTCAAACATTTCCACGGTTTATATTACTCAACAATTTCGGCGGGCCATGGCCTACCCTCCCCCTACCCTCCCTTGGTTAAGTCAACGCCGAGCGCATTTATATTTGTCAGGACATCGCGAAACGGACATCCACATCGCAGGGCCGTTCACCGGGCCACGGGAATTCTGGGCGGTGAACGCCGTTTCGAAAGCGTGCCACGTGAAACGCTCGTTCATCGCGTGGCTGATGCGCGCGTAAGCTCGCGGAAGCGCGGAAAAGCGTGTATACAGGGAACTCTGTAAATGAAGGCACCAGGTAGGCGAACGGTGGTATACGTAACCGCTTTGCCTGCCTTCCACGCTTCTTTTCTCCTTCTGCTCTTTTGTCTTTTTTTTCGTCCACCTCTCCACTTGCTTCTCCCCGCTCACTCTCTCTCTCTCTCTCTCTCTCTCTCTCCCTACCCAGTTCTCTCTGTTCCTTTCCGTCTCTCCTTAGTAAATCCATCAATTTGAAATGCAGACAGGAAGCTGGCTTGACTGGCAGAAGGGTGAAAGCGGCAACCGCTGTAGCAAAAGAAGAGATAGGGGAGGGTTAACGCGATGGTAGCAGGTAGGAAAGAAGGGTAGGAGGGCACCAGCAGGCATCCGGGCAACCAGGCAGGCAAGTCTTCGCTATAGAATGCATTGAATCGCACCGAAATAAAAACAGCCTTTTGAATGTTTTATATACAAGACTGCACCCGACCACAGTTCCACCCCTCTTTTTCTGCCGCCCACGTGCGCAATCCCCTTTGCGTTATCAAACTCCCCAACCTTATACCGGCGAGGCTTCCGTCTACCTCGAACTCCGCTCGTTACCCTACTCTCTCGCCCTCGGCCACCCCAGCAGCCCCCATCGCCACCCTTCCGCCGCCACCCTTCGCCCCGTCCGGCCGTCCGCCACCGCGAGCCTCGCCCGCCGCCACCCACAGTGTGCCCTCTTTTCCATTCGTTCCTTTGCGCCGCCGTTCATTTTTTTCCGCGAATGCACGCTTTGCAACAGTGCATCGTGCCAGATTGAGCACACTTGTGCGTGCTTTTAGAGCCCCGGCACTGAAAGAAAAAGGAACGCCGGATCGTTTGAAATGTTTATAGGCCTCCCTTTCGCGATCCTCCACCTTTCTCGCACCGCGGCCGCGCCGCGCCGCGCCGCTCCGAACGATGCGCCAGCTCGCAAATTAATTGACAATGCGCCGCGAACGAAACAACATTTCCGCCGCGCGATCCACCGCCCCATCTTTCATCGCCGCGGAGTTACGAGATTAGAGATTTCCGCGTTCACGCCTCGAAGGTTCTCTAACTCTTTCGGAGGAATTCCGCACCTGAAAACGGCCTTGCTCTAGATTCGCTGGGAAGTTGCGCGGATAAATATCGCCGCCTCTTGCTGCCATTTCGTTCGCTTGTTTCAGGTTCAAACGATGTTGTAATGATAATTGCGTGTTTCAAGGATTTCTTCTGGGCACAGCCTTTTTCGTGTATTCGATAATGAATTTGATTATGATTCCTCTGTGGTTTACTCTCGAGCGATAATTATAATGGAACTTCCGTCGGGCACTGCGCATTACATTGGACATTCTGCCATAATAAATCATTCAACGGTGCAACGTTGCGTTACGTCAATTCTGATTAAAGTGGCTTAAATGAAAAGGAGTCGGCCGGCCGTTCGTTACGTTTCAAAGTGAATTGCCAGATTTATTTTTACTTCATTTCAAACACTTTGAAAGGGGTTAACGAAAACCCCCGTGACTTCATTTATTCCGCCGAATTTTTCCATTGAACCGAGCTAACGAGCAATTAACCCCGGCTAAAGGATGGAACAAAAAAAGCATAAGCACGCGCAAGTTAATCCGCCGTCAAGCGCGATTCGTAACGAAGCCGTCATTTATGGCCGAAACGAGTTCGCCGGTTGAAAAGTCCGGAAACATTGACCGCGTTAATCTTCCACCACGAACAAGCACATCCATTTCCGGCCTTCTCATCTCGTCGGACGGCAATGCGAAATTCCTTCAAGACGCTAATGGAAGGCGGTCGAAGGGAAAAAAAGAAAAATATCGCGCGGAAAGCCCAGCTCACGGATCGGGTCTTTTAATTGCTCTGTACGCTCGCGGTGGGCCGATATGAAAGCGGTTGGGCCACTTGAAGACTGTAAATACCCCTCCGTCCCAGCGCTGTGAAACTAAGGGCCGAGGCACGAGGAAGCCGGGGAGATAGGTTATGTACACTGACAGAACCAATGGCGCAAACGTTTAAACTTGCATTATTTACTTTAAATTTCATTCACCACCGCTGGAGGTAGTTCCCTTTCTCGCTGTTTACACCAGCTACACGAGCAGGTGCCTCTGTCCTATTCCCTTTATCCCTGCGCCCTTTACCATAAACGTCCTCGGTCCCTTATTCTCGCGCTCCAGCCAGTTACGTCGCATCCCCTCGCACCGGTCGGCCCGTGGAAAGTTCCACATTGTGCAGTTTGTCAGGAACCTTCGTAGATTAGGTTGGCAGGTGCACCAGCAACCACGGCAACGCGGGTTAGCTCGGCATACGATTAATGGAAAACGACATAAGCTCTACTGATTCCGGCGCACCAGCTGCTAATGACCATGAACACAAGTCACAAAGCTGTGAAACGTTCGTTTCACTCATTAGCGACGCAACTATACAGGGGCTAGGGATCCTCGCGCGTTACAGAGGTAGAGAGGATTCGAAACTACCCGAAGACGAAATTTTGCGACGATTTATTCGACGATTGCGCAAACACCGTTTCGAAAAGTGACGACCAGGAAATAACGTCGACTTCGTTACGTTCGTTCTAATGGCTTTTGAACGCATCCATTGCCTTGGATGCGTCAGCATACCTGCCATTTAAGCCGGTGGAGGCTCCGTTTAATTGTAATCAATTTATTTTGAATTTTTCTATACATTTAATGCGATAATTACTTCCACTTAATTGTACATTTAATATCAAGGGTGCGGTATGTTCTTCAAATAAAACTTCACAAGAGTTTATTTCGCGATCATATATGCAAACTTAATATTTTGTTGAAATTTTCTGAATTCTCTGTGAAATTACTAACCAATTACTGCTGCGCTAATGATAAGTAACGAAGAGTCATGAACCATCGAGTATCGTAGTGCGAATAAAAAGCTCACGATTTTCAGTCCGTCCAGTAGGCTAAATTTTCAACACCCCTTAATTATCCAATAATTAGTGCGAAGTATCGTGCGGGACTCGAATGTTAATTTCACCAGTCCTTTATCTACGACGAATCAATAGCGCCTGAATCACCTCGAATTTACTCAATTGAAACGCCACCGTCTCCGCCGCGTTCTCAATTAAAATATTATCCGATTTATATCAAACTGATACGTATTAACCAACGAACGAGATTACTTCACCCGTTTCGTTCCACAAAAATAATTTAACGTATCACTGTTGTGAGAAAGCTGACGAACATTCACACGTATCCAAAAAAATGATTGGTTTCATGCGTTTTTCCAGATAAATACGAATTTTGTACAGAGTTTGCGCTACGGTTTTTACTGGCAACGAGGCTCAATTATTTCGCTTTTCATCATTAGCGTGACGTCATATTTGATCCACAGTTTCGAGCATATTTTCAAGAACGAGGATTCTCAATTTTCGCTCGAAACGAGTGAAAGTAAAGTACGAAATTAAGTCGTGCCGGTTAGATTGCCCTGACGCTAAGTACTACTTGCCAACGAGCCTTCGCTGTCTCATCACCCACGCGAATATTGAAATATTAGTACTCGAGGCTTTGTGGACTTAACCTATTCGCGGACAACTGGAAATTTTCGAGAGCTCTTGAAAACGTACTTGCAGTTATCCGCGTCACTTGTAGAATAGTCGCTGCGTGGTACCTTAGCTTTTTTTCAAAAACTATTATTTACACAGCCACGGTCGTCCCGCGTTCAATGTACATAATAAACATAGTAATTTGAATTGAATTTTCGATGGTGTAGGATATTTATTAATTGGAAACAAGTTCTTTACAACTGACACGTTATGATAAAAACGGACGATGAACAACTGACTGGTCGTTTTAAAACGAACACTGTCGCTTACATTCTAAAATATTCCGTACATAATATTTGAAACTTAAATTATTGATTGACTGAAAGAAAGATAATTTCACTCCATCCTTTAATGGCAATACAATTTTGATGGTAACTCGATAATTACAGGCGCTTTACCCACCAAAGGGTTAAGCAGGTTTCAGAAATGCTTTCCAGTATCTCGAATATCCAGCCTAATTCAATCCGAACAATGGAGCAATCAAAATTGGCCGAACAAGAGAGGCCTTCGTGAAACGAGTTTGATCTCATTGTTCCACACGCTCGAAAATAAAAAATGAAGCATCGGTCTTCCCCTAATACGAACGTGCATGCAGCTCGAACACTAGATTCACCAGCCTCGCAGCGGAGTACATAATAGTGCGTATCACTGAAAACGCGAGCGTTATAGGAAGGGCATTCACTGGCATACAACACAATACGGCATGCTAGCCAATTATAGATATCCCACGGTCAAACTTCTGACGCTTATGTAACTAGTTCGACGTTACTCGACACATGTAACGTTACGACGGCGCCATTAACAAGAATGTATACAACGACGACGTCGATAGACGGTGATTTTGCGTGCCGTCGTTCGAGGAAAGTGAAACTTCGAGCTTACAATTTCGTAACACTTGGACCATGGTGCGATTGAGGGTAGAAAATTCGCGAAACAACTTTGCGATGCATTAATTAGAAGTGAACGATCCAGTATATGTAAACCATTTCGCAGCAAAGGACAGCGAGTCATCGATCTCGAACAACATGATCGATACACTCGAAGTAACGCAACAATAAAAGCGTCATACAACGATATCGCTCGATTGGCAAACTTGAGTGGTTTACTTGAACGAAGCCAAAAGTTTCGCTCGTCCCCTTCGTGCCGGTGTGGCGTTCCCGTCAACGGACCTACCCTTGTTCCTTGGCGTTCGCGCCTTACTGCCGCCGGTGGTTAGTTTTCGGATATGGGTAATAGTAATTCGTTTCAGTTTCGGCGCGCTAGCCCGGTGGGGTGGGTTCTTAAATCATCGGATAATTACTTTGGTAATTAATTACAACTCTGTTGGGCCGTGGACCCGCCGCCAGCCCCGCGCGGCAGTAGTAAAGTAAGGGGTAGAGAAGCGTGCTCCACTAATAAACGAGCCGTCGACGCGCCCCCTCGCCCTTCTCGCCCGACGGTTCACCGTCCAACCCACTTTCCATTATTCTTCCTATTATAAATCACTCATCAACTTTTTTTCGCTCCTGCCCCACCCTCCATTGCCCGTATTCCTACCGCTACCCGGTTCGCCCGCAAGAAGAGGAAAGCTGCGCCCGGTGTCGCTCAAAAATCCACGCTCGCCTCTCTCTCTCTCTCTCTCTCTTCTTTTTCTTTCTTTTCCTCTGTCACGGACGAGGAAAGGAAACGGTCGTTTTTCCGTTGCCACCGCAATAATTATACCGTTCAATCGACCAAATGGGATTGCCCGGTCTTCTTTTTAGATTCGACGCCGTCCCGAGAAGTAATGTTTCAGTGTTTAATTAAATTCGAAACACTTTCTGTTCGTCGTTGTTTCACGCTAAATTCCGTGGCGAATAAATGGTAAATCATTCTTTCGATGCGCGTTGGAATAGCTGTTCTAGATTCACTCGGGGGTAAACGAAGGGTAACTAGAGAAGCAAAATCGGGGTACGCGATTAGGAATAACTGGGACCAGTAAACCTTGGCGACTAATCATTTCTACGCGTTATCTTTTCATGCGCCGCGCACTTTAGCCAGATTTATAGACCTACTCGACGTTATTTGACTGCCGGGTCATACACCCCGGCAACGTTGACCAGGCTGCCCATCGGAGATGTTGGCAGGGTTATAAACAGCTCACCTGCGCCACTCTAGCAGCGCCGTCCATAAATCTAAACGGTCGGCCACGTCTGATGAGTGAAATATGATCTGTAAGAGGAATCGTCCGGATCTGTCAATCGGACGTGCCCCCCTCCCCGTGATCGCAAAATTCGTTCACTCGCGAAACGGTAACCGGTTCGCGAAAAAATGAAACGAAACGAAAAAAAAAGACGAGCCATTAGCCATGGGTTTCGAGCGAGCGAATTTACTCAGCGAAATTAGCCGGAGCTATCCCAGCTGCGGGGGCATTCTCGTTGCGCCATTCCGCTCGCGAAATACTTTCATACGGGCACGAAAAGAGCCGAGGCAATTCATTAAGGGTAGCAAGAAAACGGTGGACTCTTTAATCAGTCACCAGGGGTATCCCATCGAGCTGATACGATCCGGGCCGTTTGCGAAGTCTTATTCACCGCAACGCAACGCGGCGCAGCGCTAAGGCACACCCCAGCGCGATGGCGCGTAGCTCGACGACGGTGGCGCGAGTGCCAGGGGAAGTTCTTTGGTAGATCATGACAACTTAGAGTCAAGCGCGCCGGGATAGAACGGGCGGCGGCGGGGAGGGATGTTTATAAGATACGACTCAATCCAGGAAGTTGCGGAGATGTCTGGATGCGGAAACTAACGTTCGCATAAGTTCCTGGGACGGTCGTCCATTAGTTAATTGTAGTTTCCGGATCAGTATTCTGGCAGGCATCGCGTGTTTCCACGGTGGATTGCTAAAGCGAGAACGGCTTAAGAGCGCGCGCCCGCCGCCTCAGGAAGTGGGAGTGTAGAACGGGATCGCGTACGTACACAGAGGGTGGGCTGGCTGGGTGACGTCGTACGGGGTCTAAGGGTAAGGGAGTTTGACAAACCCAACGGCGGTAGGTACCTAGCCTGCTGATCAATGCAAGCAATCAGTCTTGTTCCGCCTGCCTCGACATGACAGCGTACCCATCTTCCGAATACCCGGCCCCGCTCTTTGTTCTCAATTTCACCCTCCTCTTATCGGTAAGCCAACCGGTACCCCGCCCACCCCCTGTAGCCCGCCGCCCCTCTCCCCGTCCACCCCCTTTTCGACCGTTACGCAAACTTTTCTGATCGTTCCAGTTATCGGGTTTTGGAGGGAGAAAAGTGTCCGAGTCTCGCGCGAAAACTCCTCTCTCCTGTCTGCTGTTATCGCCCCTCGAAAGAATTACGCGATCGCGTGTACGTGGGTATCAAAAGGAGAGTAACGCCGATTTATTTTATCGAAGATTGTCACGGCCTGCAACGGGTAACGTTCAAGTCTAAGCGATGCTTCGTGTTTCCCGTTGTAAACAATTTATTGTTGCCGATTCGCGCGGATCGGTGCGTTTGAATATTCATATTTGGATCGCGTTCGACGGGAAAGGGATCGGTCCTAAAAACTACAAAATTCGAGATACGAGAATGATCGTATTTTCGTCGAATAAGAATTAACGGATTTGATGACGTTGTTCTCTTGAATAATCGCGATCGATGCGATCGTTCTCATTGTTTTCAATTAAATTCCTATACGCGGATTCGCACCGTTGGATCCGCAAAAATATTCCATCCCGCACGTATCCACCGTATCGAGAAACAATCACGTACACGCATACAGATATTTCTGTAAACGCCGCGAAATCCGCTGGCTTAAGGTTCGAGGGGAGGTGGTATGGGTTAAAGGTGGCAGTGCCACGATCGTACGTACGAAAAAGGTCGTCACCCTTGAAATACCGGGAAACACACCCCTCGCCGTGACGCGCGAACCAGCGAAGCAACAATGATTTCCCATCCGCGACGGATAAATTGTTAATCGATTTATCCGAGCACAACGTCGAATAGACGAGCAGCGAAATTCGAAGTCCGTTCGCCGTCGATCGGGTGCGGTCTGGTTTCGAGTACGAGACGCGTGTCGGAGTACTCACGCCAACGGGGATAGCGCTCTCTTCAAGGTGATAATGTTGCAAATTTATATTCCGAAGGCGATCGAGCAAAGCTGCTGAATGTGCACTCTTGGCCGCGACTGGCCTGCCCTTCCCAGAACGCCACTCCCATCCCACCCTTAAACCACTTCCGCCGGGTCTTTTTCCCTCCGTTCTACCGCTGCTCCTTCTCGACTTTCCTACCTTTTGTGGACGTCACACCGTTCGACGGCACTCGAGCCTCTTGCGTCAATCACCAATTGACAATCAATTTTTCATACTACTCCTGTTTCATCCCCCCTCTCCCCCTTCCATCCAAGTTCCGCGTCGATCTTCCTCCTTTCAACCGCCAATGGAACTAGTGAATCGGCGATAACTTCGGAGACAACTTCGTTTCCACGGTGAAATTCAATTGAATTTGTAACGCGGATGTCTCTCTTTCTTTCACCGAGATTAATCACCGTCCGCGAGTGAAACGTTATTTCGAGCGAGATGATACTTTTGTCTCGATGGATTTGGTACCCGACGTCGTTTCAGGGATACAGTTCGCGATGGGGTGGTAGAGTATAGATCGCGAGCGTGTAACGTTACGAATACTTCGATTGCACTTTCAACAAGTTAGGAGAAATGTGTTTCATAAGAATTTCAGGAAAATTTCGTCCCTGAGAAAATTTCTACGGACAGATATAAAATTCCAATTTATTATACGGTCTTTTAATAGGGATTTCAAATTACACGCTCGCTGACCAACTTTTCCAAACGTTTTGTAAATGCGATTTATAAAATTGCCATTTGAATTTTCAATTTAAATGACGGTGTAATTGCGAGCGTTTTTCGAATGTACTCGCAGCGTCACGTGAAAATTAATAATTTTTCCTTTTTTGGATGGTATAAAACGGTACGCCCGTCGAGTGTGTCCGACTTCTTTAACGTGTTAGCCGATAACGGGAAACGTTTGTTTTTCTTCCCTTTTTTTTTTTGTTTTTTTAATCATATTTTCACAGTAAAGACCAGATTTTCAGCGACAAATTTAATAAACCGCTTTTATCTACGCCACGAATGCTTTGCGGTGTTCGGGTTTAAATGAAATATTCACTTCGGATCTGATCGCGAAATCCGGGGTCCGCGTAATTCGCCATGGGAAACGTTTAATCGCTTGTTCGATTACGACCAGGTATTCCGTATAAATATTGGCATTATTTAGAAAACACGAGTAATTAATAAAAACGTTATAAAATGTTTTAATCGCGTCGACGAGAGCACTTGAAATTGTTATCTAATATTTTTAAACGCGATACACTCAACAAATATGTCGGAAAATATTAATCATTTTAAATGGTTTATCGATATCGCTTTGATATCTGTTTAACGCGATAAATTAATGTTTTCGGTTGGATATACGTCTGGTCGTGTACAGCGACGAGTGTTCTTTTAGTTAAAACGAGGCCATCAACGTAATGGACATTTAATCACGCGAACGCGCGGTAAAATTTTCTTCCCGGGAAGTGTCGTAAATGTGTCGTAATTAGGAAACTTCGAATTGGTTTTCGGTCATCTCGCTGCATCGCGTAGAAGATTTAGAAACGACGCGGCGCGGATAACAGCGTGGACGGCAACTTTTCTTCCTAATGTTATTCCATTAACATAGACGTCCTCTACAAACGGAATCGAATCCCGTTCCTTTATACTTTAAACTATCCTTGCATTCGTAATCGCACGCAATTTCGAAATCCAAATACATCAGTTTTCCATTCGCGTTGCTTCCCTCGTATCTTGAAGCGTAAAACGCTATTTCCTTGAAATTTCTATTAACCAAGAGAAACGTACGATACGCGCGACGGGGCCATTTTTATTTTCCGAAATAAATGACAATTATTAAAACGCACAAAGAGGAATATCGAACGTAACGATAATTCAGAACGAAGGTACAATCACAACGGCGTTCTCCATTTACCGCGTATCTACGTACGACGTATTTAAACGCAATTTCTGTCCCATCTTCCTTCCGTTCTATTTGCACGCTATTTAAGCCAACCCCCCCGGCGACATGCGCGGCGCAAAAAGGCTCCCTTTCCAATGCTCACAGTAGACGTCGATGTATCCGCACGACGACGTCCCGCTAAGCGGCGCCCGCAAAAGCTGTCGTCGGTGGTTTCCAGGAGTTTTTACACCGGGCTAGATCGATAGGAACGCCTGGACGAGTGTCGAAGAGGCGATCGGGAGAACGGGCGCTAGGTGGGAGTTGGATAGTTGACGGGGCAGGTTGGGGGTTGAATAGGTTGAGAAGTGGTGGACGCCACTTTGTGCTGCATCGACATGAATTTGTATCCCTCCGAACCTGGTCACCGTTCTCACTTTTCTTTCTCCCGCTGCTGTATATTCCATTCGACACGATGCCCCTCCATTTCTCCTCCTCTTTCTTCCGCCGCCTTTACCAGGCCACGCTCCCGCTGGATCATACCCCCTTTTTCCCCTCGAAACGATTCCAGTTCGTACCAACTTGTCGACATGTAAAAATATATCACGTTTCCCGGGAGCTGGTGCTGTTGTCGGTGTCTTAGCGATGGGATCGGGTATATAGCAAGTGGATTCGAATCAGATTAGAGGCTTTGAACGATTCATGAATATTTCAAAGGAGAGATATAATACTTTTAAGTAATGTAGTAAACATGGACGAGAGACAGGTTCGAGCTTTTTATGAATACTTTGAACACCGGTCTTAATGTTTATCTGCTTATATTTTTTGTTTCAAAACTTTATTTTTGCTCGAAAGAAAACTTAACGCTATACACTCTGCGCCGTTTCCGCATTTACGATATTCAACTGACACGAAACACTTCTCTCCTTTTTAATTAATGAAGTTACTTTTATGTTGAAATAGAAGAGTTGGATTTACAAGTATACTTCGTCGAATTTGATCCCATCTCGAACGACTGTACATAAATTAAAACCCCAGGGCAGTATCAAATATTAAGAGAATTTCTTTCCTTCGAAATCAAATAAAATATGTCATCGATTCGGCAGTTGTCTTCTTACATCGAATTTGGACAACTAGTCTTAGGGTTAGGAGAAGATTAGTGCTTTCAGCGTTTCAATATCTATTGGAGAGAAACCGCGTTCCTTACGTGCCAATATTGGATCGGTCGGTCGAGGAATGGGGGACAAGTACGTATGCCTGTGTGCGTAGCGGTGATTGCTTTAAGTAGTAAAATCCGCGTTAAGCCGCCGTCTGGCTTAACGCGTAACTTGCTTTACCTTCGTTCCGTTAACTTTCTATTAATCTCGATTGTGATTTGGTGAACGTTGGATAAATACATACACACTTCGCGCTATTGTCCTTAAAGATGATACATTGCAATAACATTTAATAATAGTACCAAGCAGTACAAGCCATTCTCACTCGAGGGAACATCAAAGATCTTTAAGAAACGACAGAACAGACTACGTTCTTTCCGCAAAGTAGCGAATCCGATATGACTATGTATTAAAATGAGAAAATAACAAGGTATTTAATAATCAAGCGAACCGATAAATATTTCAGGACTCGATCGGAGGAGGAAGTCTTTTCCTCGGAATTCAGCGAAACTGGTAAACCGACGTAATTCCCAAGAAACATCCGTTCTTGTTAACAGACACCGGCGCGAATCAGCAAGTACGATCAGTTTTACAATTCGATCGGGCGGGCTTTCGCTTAACGATATTCATATCACGGGAAAGTGCTTGCGGCGCAAAAAGCCGACTGCGACGTGACACTCGCTGAACCCTGTAATCGCGATCCTCTTTTCGATCATCGTAAAAAGAGCATTTCCCCTTTCTGCCTCCTCTATCACTTCCCCTGAACTCCTCCAACTGACAGCCTTCCGCCTACCATCGGTTAAACCCGACCCAAGGGTGGCCACGCAGTGGTCGATACTCAACATCGGCTCGGTCACTCGCAAACATTTGCTATGTAATTGACCAGATTTCGCTCGAGTAAAGGATCAAAGTTAACACTAAAGTTAATACTTTACACGTGTATATATAGGCGATGTTTACATCGCCCACTTATTAGGCTGGACAGCTCCTCGGAGCTCAGTCGAAAGCCATTCTGATGGCAAATAAGGCTGCATGTTCAATTACTCGAGGATTACCGAACGAAGTGGGTTCCACCCGATCCATCGATGTTTTAATCCGTCCGCTGCTTAAAACTGTTCGTATTCGCTCTGCAAAACTGGGTAAACGCTATTTCCTGATAGTTCACGTTATAAAGACTTGACCACGTAACTTCTCTTCGAAATCTTATTATCAAATAAACACCACATACGATAAAAATCCGACGCGACTCAGAAATTAACGAAACTGACACTACACATTATCACATCCAACGTTAAATATCTTTCGTAACGTTGAGCAAAAATTATCCAATCAACCCCGCGGAAACTAGATTCGACCAACGTAGGAGAGCACGTCCGTTTCGCGAAAAGGATTATATCCCGTCCACGGAATGGCAATAAACCGTCAGGTCCGCAGAGGACACGTATCAACCGACGAAATAAAAGCAAAAGGACGATAAAGCCGAGCTGACGCGTATTTGACGCCAGGTACGACTCGAAAATTAATATCTCGCCGTCCGAATATCTTCCGGCGGGCGTAGCTGGCAGCGGCCAACGAGATCAGCCTCGTTCGCGGCGAACTTTCTCTATTAAAGCCGGGCGTAAATATGTACCACGGTTAATCACGTTCCCAGGGAAGTTTCGCCGGTAACGACAACCCGTTCTATCGGTTTGTCACTCGTCGACGACGGCGACCATCGCTTGGCCCGTCGGCTGATGCCTCGCAAGCCCTGCTACACCCGATGGATGGGAACGGTATCCATAATGTGGCGAGCTTAGCACGATCGCCGCGCACCAGGATCGTCCCCGGTACAATCGGGCAGATTGAGGCTTAGAGGAACGGCAAACAGCATCAATTTGGCATTGCGCCACCACGCACGCTGATGGATACACGATAGGTGTGTACACATCCCATCGGCGCGTGCACGGATCCTTACGCACACCCACTTCAGACGCCCGCGCGGCACGGACCATTTAATTAAGCCGATTCGAGGTCCGCTCGCGTTCCCCGTGCTCACGGCGACGTGTAACGGGAGGCTCGTGACGTGGTTTCATTGATACTTGAACACTTGGACGTGGAACATTTTCATTAGCCTCGCGTCGACCCTTTTCTACGGTTACAATCTCTGACAGTGGCGGAAAAGGTGGTTTTTGTTAGGTAGAATTGTTTGTTGCTGGATAGGGCAAAAGTAGGCGAGCCAAGGATTTTGATCTAGGATTAGTGGTGCCATTATTTTGTATCTAACGATGGTTCCTTTATTATCCCCTGTGCAGAGGGTGAGTTTAATCTGTTCGTTTTGGATAATTAAAAATAGCTTAATTTAACTTTAACTTGATAATAGAATCGTTTAATCTTTCGCTAGCGACTGCAAAGTTATCGAACAGAGTACCATATACGTAATAAGATATGTCGTATTCGTTTTTTTCGTTCCTCGTCGTAACTACCATAATTTACTTTAAGAGCATTATTTAGAGCCAGCGTTCCCGTTGTGCTATTTACCCGCACAATAGAGCAATTATGAGACCGAAAATGTGGGCCACCGGCAATAATGGCAAAGGAGCCCCGCTCGTGATCGATAACGCGTTTCAGGAAATGTGCAAACGAAATTTAGTAGTATCAGCGGCAATTTGTATCCGATGCTATTGTGCATACGTGTTGTACATTGACTGGGACGGAGCTCGAACTAGGCATTAACTAACGGTGCGACATTACCGAACTACTTAATTAAATCGCTACCGCGTATGAATGCGCCGTTGCAGGGGGACAAACGTCGACGCCTACGCGTAACGTATCCCCGATTGATCGGATGGCCTCCATTGTTTCAAGGTGTTCCGTGATTCATGACGGTCTTACCAGGACGCGACGGTGCGCGTCGTCGTTTTCAAGCGGAATAAAAACACTTTTAAACGCGGACGCGTCGATGTTTCGCGTTATTTAAAAGAACCGAGGGGGTTGAAATCGCGGCGAGGAGAGAATACGTACTTTGAAAAAATGGATTTCACGATTTATTACGCGTTTCTGGAGGGAAATAGAACGATAAAGCAATTTATCCGGTTCACGGTTCATTGTTTCCTGTCTTCGCAATTATACGTGTTTAACTGAATTGGCGATCGGTCATTTCTGACAACGCGCTGTATCGCGCTTACGGAAATTCATGGCTAAAATTGAATACTCGTAATGGAAATTCGCAGATTACTCTTGCCCCGCGCGTATGGATCACGCGTTCTAACTATATAGCGCAGGGTATGTACACAATACGAAACTGGCATTAGTCAAACGTAGCTTCAAATGCGTTTAGAGCTATTCCATTAAATAGATTCTATACAAACGTTACCAAATAGAACTAAATAGAGTCACGATCATCTGGGTAGTGTTTCATGATTACATTAATATCCAACAATCATTGTTTGTTATCGTTATCCAGAAACAATACGGAAACCGATGACAGAATCAATACCATTAGAGTGACTTTCTGTACAAATTAAGCGTTGCGTCGAATTTACTCTTACAACTCATTCGAAAGTGAAGATAGCAGTAAATGAAATGCAGGAAACAAAAATCAGGAAGTCTTTTATATCGTATGACGAATATTAACGCCGTACGTACAGCTCGCAGGAAATTGCACAGGAAATTACGTCTTTCCTGTGGATACATCCCGAACGATGTAAACGACACTATTTCTCTCTGCTCAGTTGATAGTTAATCCTTTGAAACTATACACGCGAATAACGTATTTTTACCACGAGTATTTGCAATAAATTACTCAGTCTCTTATTGCCCAAATATTATACGTAACAGATAACTTATTCCTAAGCGACAGACACGAGTCGCGCTTAATCGACTCGTGACATAACAGGGACGCGTAACGAAGGATTTATTTTTACAACACAATCTGCTTAAAATATATGGTATATAAATTACACGCCTCGAGCAGGCCGCTTTCATCGATTCGATTCTTACGTCAGACGTCCTATAAGGATTATTAGCAAAAGAAAAAGAAAGGAGCGGTAACAAAGAGAGAAGAAATGCCGATGGCATCGCGAAGGCACTTTTGCCTACGTAACTATCGGCATCCGTCTTCGCGATTAGATGCGGTTCCGTGATAGACGGCAGCCAGCAATGAACATGATCGGCGAAGGACCGCCTCCAGAATATCGAGGAAAATCGGAGGATGAACGTAGCAACGGCAATTCCGGCGTTATCTACGCTCGTCTAGGGACAATGCATCATGCATCGCGTTGCCGTTGCGCGGCCGCGTCGTAGGAGCCACCGCCTGCCAGTATACCATCGGCCATAGCGCGGTTTGAGCTATGCATTGGCCAATATGTCGATCATCCCCTAAATCACGACGATTTACAGTTGAACCCGACCGCGCTATCGATGCCGTGGCTCGACGTCTATATCTAACCTGCGCTCTTTCGTTTGTCACTGCGCTGACGAAATAGAAATCGTCGCGTGAGGAAATGGCCAACATCGTCCCCTCGCTTCGTCCCCTTTGCCACGACGCGATCGAGCAACAGTTCGCGCGTGTTTCGTCTCGTTAACGAGAAAGTGGGAACGGAGTGGCGATTGTTAGCATCGAAGAAACGAAAGGGTAATCAAGCTGGCTACGTTTAAACGGCGAGGCTTTCGTAGTGTTTCGTGCACGCGTTCTACAATTTTCGAGAGGCCAGGAATCCATCGAAAGTGATTTGTATCGGACCCCCCGACTGGAGGAACAATACGGCGAGCCGCGCGATAAATCACCGAAATATTTTAGTATTTGTCAATGATTTATCGAACGAGCCGATCGTAAAATCGTCGGTTCGCGGGGGAGAATTATTTGGCCGTTCGCGTGGCGCGAAAATGGAAGCGCGTCACGCGATCCATTCTCGTTTTAAAAATCGCGGCTGGTCGGTAGATCGATGGTGATCGGATCGACAATCGGGCGCGGATGAACCGTTCGCGTCCAATAATTGAAATTTGTTGATCCCCTGTAACAAAATCGGAAATTCCCTCGCCAGGAGCTGATTACACGGCCGCGCCCATTTCCATGGGCAGAGACAATTTTTCGTCCCAGAAACAAGCGTTCGCAGCAGCGTTCCACGCGAGGTACGTTCTTGCC
Source organism: Xylocopa sonorina (assembly GCF_050948175.1). NCBI lineage: Eukaryota > Metazoa > Arthropoda > Insecta > Hymenoptera > Apidae > Xylocopa > Xylocopa sonorina. The sequence continues at coordinate 3,581,051 of NC_135197.1, read as the reverse complement.
GGCAGAACGATCAATTTATCACAAAGTGCTTCCATTATGCGTTCCACAATACACTTTCGATTCCGTGGCATTGTTATGGACGGGCCAGAACGAATCGTGGGACCAGCCACCGGTGGCTGAATGCGTCGTGAAAAGGCGCCCTCCATTCCAAACAAGCAGGTTAATTGAAGTAGCGCATCAATCGTTAATTCGTTCCGAAACGTCATTAATTAAGAAGTTGATTATCGTTCGTCACGATCTCGCACGTGGCGAGTTATCAGGTTCCTCCTGTTATTTACCATTTTCTTGCCAGTGTTTTACACCGGATGGCTGGTCAATTGTAATCAAATCGATAAGTAAAGGGTATCATGGAAATTTTTCTTTTAATAGGTGAACACTTCCATACGAGTTCGATAACGTTTTCCTTTAAGACATTTAATATAAAGAAACACGGAGAAATATCTAAGATAACGAGTAACGCTGAAGCGACGAACATCACGATTCATTTTCCTTGATAAGCCTCGCAGTATCCACGGCGATATCCAATATCGCTCGTAGAGAAATTCTATCGGCAGAAACCATTGACTAAGTGTCCCAACGGGAGTCAATCCGGTTCAGGCCCCGCAGAAAAATCGGATAACTGTTTATCACCGGCCGCGAGAAGTCGAACAAGAATCACGATGAGAAAATGGAAGCGTGGGATCGCTGGTGAATACAAATGTGAGAATTAAGCGCTGATTGGCAGCAATTTGTTCGATTTTCCGCGTTCGTATATGTGTGTGTATGTGATTGGTTATTTAAATTTTAAATCGGTTCTCCAGATCCTATCTCGATCTGGTTCGGAATATATCGCGAGAAAAGTGATCTTTCAAAAGTGAATTATTGACGTTCGATTTATTTGCAAAGAGGTTGTATCTTGTTTCTAAAACAATGATCTTAATCATTTATAATTTGAATTGCAGGACTGTCACGTCAATTAGATCACTGTATTAATGGCCATCTAGAAGAAGTAGAGCCAGTGATCATAATAAAACTCTGACATTATTTTAAATCGGTGTAGTAATTACTATTACGGAATCGGTGTCGGCACTCTTTTAACTTGACAAATGACGCACTAAGTAGGTCACCGACGCATCGGCACGTATGTGTGCACAGTGTCATCGTTTAATTTCATTAGGATACGGCGGAAATCCATTTAGAAAATTGTGCGTGTCAGAAAACAGGGGTAATGCACAGAGACGAGCGTGGATGACAAACACATCTTATCGCGAAACACGCAATGATAACCGTAATTCAGTCGGACCATAATTAGTATAGATAATAAACGTGTGCTGCGTAATCATGCATATATCGTCGGCAATGGGGCTCTAAAAATAGCCTTTGTTCGTGCGAAAATGATCTAAATGATAAAACTTCTAACGCGATACGATATATGCTTTCACCGTTTTTCGCGTATCAGTAAAACTTCCATATTAATTTTATTCGAGGGCGTGACTCGCCTTTCAGTTTCTGGTTAATACCTTGCCTGATGACATTGTCGAACGTATTAAAAATTGTATATTAGCATTGGACATGCATGGATGCAATTATATACTAAATAATACTTAACTTTGTAGGAATGTTATCCTGGAGAAATAATTTCCACGTCCACTAATATATATGAATATTTCATTAAATTAACAGTCGCTATTATTTATCTATTTATCACTAGTTGATCTGCACTCTCTCGCTGCTCCTAACTGAACTCGTTCGCTCCGAAGGTTCACCTTGTTCCCCATGCATCCATTCTTTAAACGCTCACGGTCACCTCCACGCCAGCCTTATCATTTTCAGTCATATAACTCTGTCACCAGGTTCTGTCGTTCAGTTTTAAACACTCTTGCTTCGCACCTCGACTTCTCAAATCCGATCGCAAGCAGTCACTCTATTTATTTCCTTCTAAACATCATATCGCCCTAAGTTTCCACGCATGGCCAGTCCCACGCAATAAAACCATTCACACTCTACAATTTCTTCCATCCTTCACTCTTAATCAATTTCCTAGACTAATATATAAAATAAATACGACCTAGATGCGTCCTCATACCCATCTGAGGCCGAATAACTAGCAAGCATTCATTGAACTCGATACAAACATCTCTTATACGAAGAAAAGTGGCCCAAAGAAAAAAATTTCTAAAAGAATAATTCATTTTAAACAAACTTTTCATTTCCCTGGCCCTATCAATGCCTCTAACCTTACACTCCCCCTGCATTTCTTAGATTTTACCAACTACTGGCTGCGTTTTCTTAAGTCTCACATTTCGGTTGAAACACAATTCTCAATCTTCTATATATTAACCCCTCGACGAGCATTGTTTAAAAAAATTCTTTGCGATTATAAAGTCGTACACACCGAAAAGAAACAGGTCAGAGGGACACAGGGGATGGTCGCGTGTCAGCTGCGTGGTGACCTATATACCCCGTCGTGGAACGTAAGCCGAACTCGCAGGCTTATGGGTAGCACGTGTGCACCGATGCACCGGGAGGTCTGGAAGCGACCAACCAGACCGAGATTCAATTCTCTTCACCCCGCTAGGTTTTCGCCGCGCGGAGAATTAATAGAGGTCCCTCCTCTGGTACCGGTGGCCTCCATCCACCCCCCCGTTTGTAGCGCGACTTGCTCCTACGACGACGGCGTGCGTGGCAGGACCGACCGAGCCCGCCTTTAAATCAACGTTTCACCGTCGCCACTGCGAAATTAAGGAAATCCCTGATCTACGAGCCGTCCGCGTTTCGATTCTTGATCTATGGCGCCGCGCGCGGACTTTTGTCCGCCCTTACTCGCATTGTCCTGCTTCAATGGGTCCGATCTCCATCCCCTGCCGCTCGCGGATGGAATCGCGCGCGGAATCCATTCTTGCCCTCCCCTACCGCGTATAGAAACGTCTCGTACGTTCCAGCCGCGTTCGTATTATACCAATCGTGCCGATATCGTGCCCGCGACCAAGAAAGTCCGCGATGAAATTGCCAGTTTATCTTGCGAACTGACTGCCACGCTGCGCTGCCCCGATGCGCTGTATATCAACGGAGATTTGTATACGCTCGATTGTGGTCCGGGCCAATGCTGCCCGGTCGAATAGTAAAAAGTTGAAACGCGATGGAATCCACTCGTCTCCTGTGTTTTTTTTTTCTTTTTTTTCTTCTCGTTCTTTTTACAACGCAGTTTTTAAACGTAAGAAAACTGGCGATCGGTCGAGATTTATTTTCAATCGAACGGCGAACAGCGAACAATGCGAAGAGGCTCTTAGCTCGGTGCCGTCATAAACGTTGCATACGTGTACATAAGCATCGTACGCAGCCGTTATCGTAACGTGACTACAGTAGCCTTATTTCAGAAGCGTGTTCGCGCTTTTCGTCGGCGATATCCAGCGATCGTAACGATCAGCGAGATAATAATGACGTTTATGCTCGACGCCGACGTTGCCATCGCTGCAGCGAACGTCGATGACGGTGACAGTAATAAAGCCGTGCCACAATTCCGTCCTCGAACGAGAATCATTGCGCTGTCGTATAGGTTGGGGTGTAAAATGTTGGCAAATGGAAATAAAGGCTTCGCGGTAATAATAGACGATCACCGTTCCTGCTACTTTATTGAAAATCCTGTTGTCCTTTTAAGCGATGGTATGATTGAACTATGAATTTTTAACTAAGCTATGAATTTAAGTATTCAAAAAATTAACAATTTACAGTGCATGGAATATTAAAAAAAAATACTGAAATATAAATATAAAGCGAAGTACTTGTTAGAATATTTAAAAACTGAAACAAATATCTGTTGGAATTTTACTCTTTCGATTGTATTCATAAAACTTTAAATTCACGTAAAAATAATCAAGTCTATTCAGTTATAATATTTGCATGAACGGTAGTAACAACCGAAGTAACGTTCGAGTCATGGAATATCCACTACTCTGGCGAGAATAAATTGAATGCGAATCATTTTATTAAGTCATGTTGCGGTGAAAATGTTGCAGACCAGGTATATATAGAGTAAAATGCGAGGCGAAAAATATTTCCAGTGTCCACTTTATTGTGGCGCTGCGCGCTTCCGCTTTGGACGTTACCCTCTATCTCTGCATATTACGCGCGTTCCGTCCTTTTCTTGCGCGAAAATGTCAAATGTTTCATAAACGCATAAACATCATCCGCCGTTTAGTCGGGACTTTTTGACGTGGTCGTCGAATTTTTTCTGACCAGGTGACTGTGAAACGTCAACGGACCCGTTCAAGTCTTGCTTCCGCCGCGATACTTTTTCCACCCGCGCGGCTAGTGGCGTGTTTAAAACTGCCTCTGGAAAGTGGCGTTCCACTGTTTTTATCGCGATGTAAAAGCCCGGAGAGTACCATCGTGCCTCGCAACGACGGTTAAATTAAAAATGTATCGCCGATGCGATGAACACGGTGCTTTCGAATTTATCAAAATTGAAACTTCGATTCGGTCGGGCAAATGGAAAAACTGAAGAGGCATCATTTCGAGTTAGCCGATTTCCTACGCTTAAAAATGGTTGTTTGTGTTGTAACGTTTAACTGAATTAATTAATACGAGAAATATCAAACAAAAACATGAATAGCTGGAAAGCGCGTGGTATTAAAAATTCTTGAAAATCGCAGGATATATTGGAAAAGTAAAATGTCCGTTATACGAATCAATCGCATTTGAGGCTAATGTCGACGGTAAATATTTCTACGAGCAGATAGCTAATAGAAAATTCAATATCGTCCCGGTGCGGTTCTATATCCACCTTAGCGCTGGCCTCTTCGTATAAATGTGACAATAAATAGTCACGGAACACCAAATAGTGCGGCAGGGATCGTTGAAAACGCACGCCGCTGTATTTTATCTCCACCGTCTACGTTCCTCCATTTATTCCCGTGTCGACATGACTGAAGCATATCAGAAAATGATATAAACACGAACACGGCAAACCTGCTGGAGTAGAAGCTGCCACGTTTCCAGTAATAATTTAGTGGGTATATTGTCTAGAAACTCCCCAGTGGCTGGAAATCTTGTAAAGAATGTTCAAGTGCGATCATTTGTACACCGAAATGATTTATGCACGTTCGCCGGACGGGAACGTTTTGCGCATCAATAACGAAAAACGGAACAACCCTTGGCAATTTGTAAACAACGATCGAAACAAATTCGCTCTGTAAACTGTACCCACTGCTTTCAACCCTTTTAATCTCGTTCAAAATTCTCACCCGCCACTTCTATTTCTATTTTAAATCACGAAAGATGCATCGAACCTAGAGGACACGAACCGTTCACAGACTCGAATGTAAGTCAAGAAGATCGACGAAAGAAAAAAAGAAATAGAAAATGAGGAAAAGCAGCAATCTTTCGAACAATCAGAGGATATCAACGATCTCGCAGTACGAAGCTGGGAACGAAGCCATCCTCGGAATAAACTTTTGTCAATTTCCTGCTGATTTCCTAATAGTCCCGAAGATCCCGTCGCGATGCGATGGTGTCGGCAGCTGAACGCGGGAGCGGGTAAGATGACGAGAAGGCTCGGACTAATTCACGAGAATGGGCCGCTGTGTGTGCCCACCGGAACCTCCGACCGGTGAAGATAGACCATCAAACCGATTGTAATCAGACCACCCTCCGTTCCCAGCGTTCTTGCGAGCGCACACGCGTACACGGACAGACACCTACGTCCTCTCTCTCCACTGGCTCCGGCCGGAATATCCCGGGTTCGTGGGTAACTGACACTCTCCCGTGCCTGGGACCTCCTATAGCTGTAACTCGATTTTCGACTACTCATCTTGACCCAGTCGTCCCCGAATAACCCGCGGGAGGTGATGAAATGAGTAAAAGATAGCGGCGGGGTAGCAGAAGGAACAAAGGCGGAAGGAGATTGCCGAGGAGAGAATGTTTACCGAGCCGACTTTCCATTTACGTTCCAGCCGCCGTTCGAGCAAGAACGAAAGATTGTCTCGATGCCGTCCGTTTTGTCTTATCACGTATGCAGATCGATAGCCAATTTAGCCGCGGAAGAGGTTCGTTCTCTCGCTCTCACCCTCTTTCTCTCTCGCGCGCGCTCCCTCTCGTTACGAAACAACGAGAATCGAATCGAGCTAACCAACCGGATGATCGAGTCGCCTCTTTTGATCGAGTTTGAAATTCGTGTGTTCAACTGCCACGGTCGCGGCAAAGGCACCCTCCGCGGACAGGCGGCGCCGGTGTGGCTGCGGCTCGCAGAGGGTTGGAAAAGGAAAAAAAATGCAAATAGGGTCAACAAACCGGGCGCGTCAATAGTAGAAACGGGGAGGGGGGGAGACGTACCTTAAAACTGTGGAGCAAAGTGGAGCAATTAGGGATAGAGTAAACGAACCAGATTTCGCGGCGGCGAAATGCATATTCAGCGAACTCCCGGGGAACAACCGGGACGCTGTACTAAATCGACGGTTTTACTGCGTCTTTCCTGCTTGCCGGGGCAAATATTATTTATTGCCTTAGAAAATTTCCATAACTTCACATTAAAGATTCCCATAACTCCGTCGAACGGGCGTGGGAGGCCACCCCCTGATCTGGTCTGAGTCAGCGCTGAGCACGGCCGCGCTTAATACGCGTGTATCTACTTGCGGCGTGTCGCTGTTAGGTACGTACGCGCCGTTTAGCCGGCAGTCACATTGCAGCCCCCCGGGCTAGCGCAAATTATCGTCGACTGTCGTCAACCGACCGACAAAATAATGTTTGCGCTTGCGTTGCCAGCAGCGAGACTAGCAACCACAAACAGAGCAGTCTTTGCATCTTTGTGTGCGTTCAATTCGCGACGCGCGTCTGAAATTTCTCTGCTCACGGATCGATAGTTTCAGTTTTTCCACTTCTCGCTTTAAAAATAAACTAAAAATTCGGTTGATATATTTGGGAATGAAATAGATATTTTTGAGGTATTTCTAGATTGACATGAAAATGGTACAGTCAACCCTCTTATAACACTCTATAAGAAACTCAGAAGTAAGTATAGATAAATTCGATTCGTTCTGCGTTATACTAAAATTGCATTCGCGAAGCACCAAGTTGTGATGCATACGGTTGTAAAATGAATTTTTAAATACAAAATATGAGATATAGTTTAATACACATATAAAGTTAGGAGAGCTGTCGCAATTTTAGCACAGCGTTTTATTAGAACCGTATTATAAGATTGTCGAGTTATAGGAGGGATGACTGTATAAGCATTGTTATACGAATAGTGAAAATTTAAATTGGCGATTACGGATGGCTAACGATAGTTCAACGTGACTGCTGCTTCGTTCCAACTTCTACCCGAATTTCGTTCCCGATAACGTATTCATGTTCACGGGACATCGCATACGGCCTCGATTATTTGTATCGCCGGTTACCAGGGGCCGTTTAACGGCCATTGTCACCTAATTTAATATCGAGCGTTGTCGATTAATTTCATTCGTCGCCGCAACTCGCGCGATCACATTTCTGTTGTAACGCCGCGATACGAGCGGCGAGCTTATTTGAAAATCAATTTTACATTCCCCCGATGTTGGTAAATTTAAGTGGAGAAACGTGTTTGTCTAGGATATTAATTGTTCGTTCGCAGCGGTGTTTCGATTAACCGAGAGCCGGATATATTCGAAACGCGAGCGAGCGCCTTTTCACCTCCCGGTACAACGCTTTATTTACTCGGCTTTTTTATGATGTTTATCGTCGGATCTCAATTTACTCGAGTAAGCTTATTCATTGCTTTTTCGGTTGTGTAAACATAACCAGAACCGACTGCTTGTTTTACTTGCCCCAAATTGAAGAATTATTCCTATACGATTTCGCCGTTCACTGAATATTTCCGGTTCTTATTTTCGATGTAAAGTTTACGTTTTTTGCCTAAGTAGAATAGAAATTAAGAATGACAGTTATTGAAACGCGTAAGTTGCGGAAAAAGTGCGTTCTTTTAATACAATCTTCACAGTAATGTTCATCGCGTTCGATACGCTTCTAATAACTTTACTATAATACCAACGAAAGTTCCCAGCTATACAGTTTAACCAACTGAAATTTATTTATTTCTAAAAACATCTTACTTGAAAAAATGATTTCTGATCCGATTTTAAATATTAGCAGCGGTAGTTGGAGTTTGCTTAACAAATAACCGCGACCCCGTAAGGAAAACAGCCCGCGAGCCTTAATGAAACGATATTTTTACACGGCGCAATCTCAACCGTTGACTTCCCGCCGGCGATTTTGGTTCCAATTGAATTTTCCAGCCGTAATAGCGTTCCCGTCGCGGGGTTGCATAACAAAGCGAGACCGCCGCGGCCGCGTTATTAGAATACACAGGATATTATCTAATGTATCTAGCGGGACTAGCCACGCTAAATTACTCGTGCAATTTTAATCGGAACAATGAGAGCGTGCCTACTCCCGCGTCCAATTTCGCTCCCCGCGCGTCCGCCGCTCGGGCGACTCCGCGACGCGAAGACTGCGTCGCATATTTAAACGCAGGGCTAAACAATGGCGCGCTTCTGATTTTCTAATTTAAAATTATTCGCCAGCTGCCGGGGCTCGCCTGTATCCGGCGTAAATTAATTTCGGCTATCGCGAGTTGTCGCGCGGATTTATCGAGCCGCAAATTTATGCGATTTTGCGCGCATCGAGGACGAAGCGAAGGATGTACAGGTTGTTCTCATCGAATAAATTGTTGCCAAGTAATTACGGAGAAATTTTCCGATTATCTTCTGCAATTGGATCGGCAATCGGATTCAATTTTGTCACTGTTTACCACGAATTTAGCGAAATGTACATTAACGTTATCGTGTGATATTGGATTGATTTTTATACCGTTTGATTATTATTAGATACAATCTTTTGCGATTCTTCGCAATTCGAGTATAAAATAGAATTGAACGTTAGTATTTTATTGCTAGTGTTTAGATAATACTCTTTTTTTTAGAATGTATTCTAACGTTTGAACGTATATCTTTTCCAGAACACTACCACATATTCGTAGGAGATCTGAGCCCGGAGATCGAGACGCAAACCTTGAGGGAAGCCTTCGCTCCTTTCGGCGAAATCTCGTAAGTCCTCTTAATCTCGCTCATTAAAGACGACTTACCGTCCTCTTCGTGGTGTACGAGTGATAATGCAGCGATATAATGTGAACGGTGATCTTTCGCGCATGCAACGTTAATTAACCGTATTGCGGTTCAGAAACGTTTGCATTCTCCACGTTGCCTTATCATCTGCGACACGAAAAATTCGCGCAACTTTATTCTCGAACTCGAATTTCTTACGACGCTACCGTTTCGCGAAACATTTATCTAACGAACGCGATACGATTCGAATGTTAATCGTATGTAATTAATGTCGTTTTGAATATTGCACAGGGAAAAGGAAAAAGCGATGGCGATATGCCCGGCTCGTATGCAGCCCCCGGATACATAAAAGGAATAAAATCGCGCAAGCTTCGATGTCACGTATATTTTTAATTTATTATTGCTACGTGAGATACTCTTTTTCCGCGCGCACGCACGTGGCTATTTAAATATTCACCGCGTTTTCATTCGTGAAATCGCATTTCCCAAAGTGTGTATTTTATTATCGCTCCTCTGTGAAACGTATTTCGTCGCGACGCGAGGATTCCGTGCCTGAATCGTAAATGGCATTAACCGTTTGCCCGATGTTTTAACATCGAAATGGCAGACGCATATTAAATGGAACTCGCGCATAAAAACGCTCATCGAGGGTGAGGGGGTGCGGCTGTGTCACGATTTTCTGTTATCGAATGAAATCCCGCGGTCGAGCACTCGACGACGAGCCGCGTTGCTCGATATTTTCAACACGGTTCTGCAATTTTTCTATTTCTCTGATATGTACACTCTTAGATTCATAAAATGGATCCGGAGTCATTAATCAATTGGCAAGGGCGTAGAAAAATTCGATACAAATCCGATAGACCGAACGAGAACCAATAAGAAACGAAACATACAGTAAAATAACTAGAACTAGGTTTGAAAGAGAACTACAAAAAACAAATAGAAAAAAAGAAGCTGGTTACCTCTAGTAATGCATCTATATCTCTATATACACGTACTCGAGTGTTCGGTCGTTGAACGTGGTTTTTCATACGCGCGGTGTCTACGAAACGTCAAAAGCAGAGTAACGAAAAAGTGGAAGAAGAAAAAAGGTAAATAAAAAAAAGTATCCCCGAACAGCGATGGTTGTTTAAACCCTGACATTTGCTGGTACTCTTAATCTCCGAAAATCCCCGGCGTATACCCGGGGAAAGCATTCGTTTGACAGAAAAATCCACCGGCAAGTTCCAAGATCGCGTACTTCGATCCGGAACCCCGGAACTTAGGGGTGACGTTCGCGTTTCGACGGGCGAAACAGCTGAAAGTAGTGGGTAGGTGCAGTTCGCGTCGCTTGGCGCAAGGAGACGGCAGAAAAATGGGGCCCTCCGGAAAAATCGATTCAAACTCTCTCCACCGAGTACCTAAGCCGCGCTTTAAAAAGCTAGTGAAAAATTGCCAGCGGTTTCCCTCTTTTATTTTGTTTTCCCGCGTCGCCCCGTGCCACCCGCCTCTCGCAACCCCATCCACCGCCAAACCGCCACCGTACGACCCCCACCACCGCCGCGACCGCCTTGCCCTCTTTCTATGCACCCTCCGCGACTTCTCCTTTTTCTCTGCGCCCCGTCGCCAGGCTCTTCCTTGACCGGCCTGCGCTAGAAACGCTTTTCTTCTTATTGCGTTCGCTGGTGTGTGCTACGAACACCTCAAATTAATTGCGCGCCTTAGCCGTTGGGAATTTTGCGAACCTCGATATATTTTCTGGGAACGATACCTTTCTAATACGATTAGAATCCATCCGCACCCTTTACCCTGAGAGAGAATTTATCACCCCGCGATTCGTGGAAGTAATTGAAATTTAGTCGGTGGTACGGGCAAGAGTTCGCGAACGCTGTGGAAAATCGCGCGCCTCGTCGACCGTTTACGTAGCGGTATTTGTATATTGGGTTAATTAATAGTGTCATTAATGGACTTTCCGTGAGTGTTAATTTCAGCAATTTGCACGAGTTAAATTCTATCAATTTAATTGAGCGCGGTAATTGAGTTTCGAACTTGTTGGACATTCCGCTGTTTTTAGACCTCCTTCATCTATTTATAGTTTATTTCTGGAACCTCGAAATCCCATTTCGCTGCGAAAGTATCCCAATTGTATGTTAATTGATCGATTTCAAGAATAGATAATTACAGAAATTCGGTACCTCCGCTTCGATCATTTTTTAATTGAATTATTCAGTGCAATTTACTTCGAAGCGAACATCAGCGAAGAATATTTTATTTAGCGGAAACATTTTTATTTGTTCACAGATTAATCGTTATAATTTTCCGGACGAATCAACGATACGTTTGATACAGTACAGACAAATAGCCCGTCCAGTACAGACATATTTCACTTACACCAACTCCTCCTAAACTTCTCTTTCCGGACTAAAAACTCTCTAATTACTCTTAAGAACTCTCGTACCCCTGCAGACTCGCATATGAACCCCAACTGCAACAAACAAGTAACACCTGTTTGTCAGCCACCATTAACTCCCAAACACCACGCTGGGGTTACATTAACTCAGATCCTTTGGAAAATTCTTTTTTTTTCTCCAAGCACCGTCAAAGTACACTACAAGTTTCAGTATTATTCTCATACACAGTATGCATTTTTGTTTCCCCGTCACCTACAATATTAATTGAATGAAGCATTCAAAAATGGCTGCGTTGGACGTCGAAAATGAACGATAAAAAATGCGCTAGTTAAAATCTAACGATGCGCATTGCCCGATGTTTGGTTCTATCCTCGAAGCTTCCACTTTTCAAACGTCACGGTTACGGCTCGGTGAAGAACTTCGGCTGGTACAATGGCTGACAATGACATTCGGGGTTTTCGCCTCGACGGTGGTTCCCTCAGATTTTTCCCCGCTTGTTTACGTACGTCACGTTAAAAGGTACACACGCGAAGCCGTGGAGCGAGCGCGGGCAAATAAGCGCGCGAACGTGACCGGAAAATGGATTGTAACGAGGGATCGCGGGCCATAGTGGACAGGATTGTAAATTAGAGGCGGAAAGTTTGCGAAAAGAATGAAGCGGCGAAAGTACGGAAACGGGGAATGAGAATAACCGTTGGGGGACGTCGCTTCGTCGTTCACCGTTACGTATCGCACGATCGAATGCCATTTTACGCTCGTTCTACGGTTGGTACCATTGCGAAAATTAGCGACGGTGTGTCCAATTAATATTGTCACGCTGCCAAGAAAGTTATATCTCTGTTTACGCGACAATACTTGCTGTTGCCACGATAGCAAGTTAAACACTCGCGCAACGCCTTCCACTTGTTATTCGATTAAATAAAACCGATTCCACATAATTACTTTGCATCAATACCGTCCAAGATTAATGCGTGTATGTAGAATGTGTCATCATAAAAGAATTAAATAATCCTATGTTCTTTCGTTTCCAATTTTATAAGCAAAATAACATCCCCTTAAAGGCTATGGGCGTCTAAGTACGTTCGAGCGTCGATATAGAAGTTAGGAGAAATAAAACCGCAGCAGTCCGGTATAGATGCACAGGAAGATTAACGTTGAAAGAAAAGCGTGCAGTTAAACCGCCTTTCAATTACCAGGTACACGTATATACCCATTAGGATCGAGAGCTGCCGCTATAGAGGCGTAGGGCGGCGATAGAGCCGGGAGCTCGATATTTCCTCCACGGACCGTGTACTTTGAGCAATCCGGTACAGCGTTAGGTCGTTAATATCGCAGCTTGATCTCAGCCGGAGAACCAAAGCTCGCTTTTGGGTTTAAATGGCGGCTAAGTAAGCTCTGCGCACCCTACTCTCTCGCTCTTCACTCTTAACCACCCTTCGCCGTAACGCGCGCCGACTAATACGTATAACTGCGCCTTGCGGTTACCACCGCCACCTATTCGTAGACAAATACTAAAAGCAGACATTTCGAATATCACTTTTTTTCACTCTCGTCCGCACTTTTGGCTCGGCTGTCGCGGTAAGCTGTAAACGTGCAGGCGCTGTGACATTCTGCGGACGTTTCAAGAAACGTCTGTCCCGGATAGTTCAGATATTCGTCAATCGTAATGAACTCGCACAGTCTGTGAAGAGTCTGCACGTTCTCGACTCATTTCCCTCGTGGGATACTTGTTTGCACACAGAAAAATCTTCCAATTACAAAGTTACATATTCTAAATTCTATCATTTTTAGGATCGCACTGTGTAACATTTTATCAAATTATACTATGACCATTCGTCGTTCCTATTTCACTTGTCCAAGCGATAAACCAGCGGTCAGCCGTCGGTTTTCCTCTCATGAGCGAAGGGGAACGTGGCTAGACCGAGTTAACTTACAATACACCTAGGCGTCGTTAACGTCAGCCACTCTTACGTTACTCTCAGCTTCCTTCTAGCCGATAGCTGGCTGGCACCGTTTTAGTTCGCGAAGTCTGCCAGGTAGATAACACGTACGTACGTGTTACGCGGGAAAACAGACAGCGCGGCAAGGAACGCGTGACGTCGATAGGAGTCTCGCGAGGTCGTCGAAAGTATAACGAGCAGCGGTCGACGTGTCCCTCGGCGGCAAGCTACACGTTGCCCTCTGCGAGATTTCGTTATTAATATTTAACTGCGCCGGAAAGATTAAAAAGTTTCAGGAATTTTAATATAGCCACCCTCGGGGAGTCGTTTCCGTACGGAGGCCGTTGCCAGATGCATACAGCTGGGTTTGCCCGCGGTGCCGCGAGCTAATCTACGTGCGCGCCACCACCGTGGCGAACGTTCGCGGGGGCGACGCGCTGCTAAATGGCGACGTGACTGTCTGGATGCTGATGTCTCGCTTTAGAATAAAAAATTATGAATAAGAAAGTGCATGCACGTTGGATTGTTTCAATATGTCGACGTAGAAACAAAACTGAATCTCGAGTTGAAAAATAGAATCTCGGATATAAACTGTGAACGGAACTTATCGGTTCGAGCGAGCCTCCGACTGTTTATACCTATTTTAGTTTATGAAAGAAAAGCAAGTGCAAACTTTGCCTCGTCCTTTTCTTAGGCCTCCACGTCTAAGAATAAAGAATTCTGTTTTGAAGAGTTCTAGAAAACTTTTACTCTCAACAATGCACTTCATTTTGTTTTATCATAGATCCGTAGCTACCTGAACTCTACGTTGCATCGCAGTTGCTTTAATAGCTGGCTAGTCGAGGGTGCAAAAGTAAAGCTCCATCTTGGAAATCCATGCTTTTTTACAACATGCACAGAAGCGGCTCGCAAGTATTTGAGAATCAATCAGCGCAGAATTTTAACGATCCTCGTTATCAATCTCGCAACAGCCGCGTTGTTGGACTGGTTCAACCACCATCGATGGACGGATTCGCGGTGTAGGTTGCTCGTCGTTCGTTAACGCTCGATTGAACGCGAAGCCCCCTTACCCAGGCCGCGAGTATATCGTCGCGAAAGTTCTCGAGCCGATCGCAAGGTCGAATCAGACATCCGGCTACCGAAGTTATCCCCCGGTGGTATCGGGACCGTACATTACTGGCTGTTGTCGAAAATGCACGGTCTGTTTCGATGCGTCGCCGCTGTCGTTACGAACCGGTAGTTTCTGATGAAACTTTTCCTTTGATGCCCGTTTTATTGCCATTTGCATCCAACTTGCTCGCCCCGGCCACCGTTGGTAATGTTTGCCCGTGCTCATTCATCGCGGGCTAGTTGTTGTTGATAAGGTAATAATGTTTCTTCGCTGCGAAGAAGCGCAGGGTTGTTAAATCTTGGGTAGATACTGTGCGCGACTGAAATTCTGGGAGCTTGCTCCTGGGCTGGATTATGTTGATCGATAAATTCATTCGGACGATAAGCTTCAACCCCCTAGAACTGAAACGTTGTCATAACCTTGCTTATGGACGAAACAAGTGCAATTGATTTCACTTCTTTTTCGAACTTGAAATTCAGAAATTAATGACTGTCAGGTACGTCCTTGTTGATGTTAGTGTTGAGCTGTGTCGATAGTATAATACGTCAAAGTCAGGATTTGAGGTCTGTCAATATCAATCCGTCAATGTCGATGCGATATTAGTTTCGATTATTTAATTATAGAATCTAGTTACAGTTGATTATTCCTGACACGGACAGTTAAGTTGATAAATCTGTACAATTTTAAGCAGTTTAAATTAGTGTTCACCCCTTCACCCTTCCTCTCTCTTCCTCTCTCCTGGCAGGGTCGAGCTTATTGCTCGAAATCTAATCGCCAGTAGAAGCAAACATTTGATTTCCGCGCGATTATCCTAGCCATGTAACTGATTTCCCATTACGGCTTTGTACAATCATTTAGCTATTAATAATCGATTAAATAACTAACAAAGGACTCGTGTTTGCCCTTAAATTGTAATTACCTGGATCATGATATCAAGGGAGAGCAAAAATTTATCCCTTGTGCTAATGTCGCTAATTAACTGCTACAGATATTTCATTAGCTCCGTATCATTTATATTATTTCAAAAATCTGACCGTCCACGCTTGACATTTAAATTCTAAAATAGTTGATTCAATTTTTCGCGCGTCACAACACCCGGAAGGAATTAAAGATCCAAATCCCTCTGTAAATAATGTTTCAATACCATCCCCTATTCTTCGAATCTCTTTCTTCAGCCATTTCTTTCTCGAACTTGAAACACTTCCTCCCTTCGCATTCCCCTCCTCCCTCTTTTTTTTTCTTTTTTTACATCGAACCACTCCCGGCGACAGCAGCGAAATTTATGCATGTACGACGATGGAATAATATTTTTATTCTCCTATCGACCCTCGGCGCGCTCCAGAAATAACACGGTAGTAACGCGGGAAACGCTTTTCAAATGTTCTCCTTAAAATCGCACCGAATACAGCTGCTATTTCTTGGCAGAGGCATAAAGAAAGTGGGCTGGCGGGGGTGGACGTGAAGTGGCGGCGGTACCACTGCGAACAGATAGGGAAAAAGCGAGGGTGGGAGGGGGGAGAAAAAGAAAAAAATGGTAGTACGACTGCTTCACTTCGCAGATCGTCGTCGTTGCAGAAGGGCGTGTAAAGAGGTGACAGAGCTACGCGACGAGGGGCACCCGGCGGGGGTGGGCGGAACGGAAGAAGGAAAGGGCGGTTGGGAAAAGTTGACAACCTCCAAAAGTTTCGACACCCCGTAGAGAAAGCTACGGCTCGATTAGTTTGCAAACGACCGTACTTTTGCTCAAGATCTTTATCCGTAAAAGTACGAACAACTTTGTTGGGTGCTATCGGCTAGATAGAGCTAAGGGATACGACTGGTTCAATTGTAATGTCCGGACATAATAATTCAGCTTTCACTGTCTCCTTGTATTATTCTTTTTTCTCCGCGCTCATTCCACCGTTCTCTCATTTCCTTCTTTCTTTCTCCTTCTTTTTTTTTCTTCTTTTTTTTTTTGGTACCTCACTCCTCGGTCTTTTTCTTATTCTCCAATCGTGGCGCACAATTGATGAGCAGCGTCCGTGATAGGTTCACCGATCGAAGTTTTTTAATTGCACCGATACAGCCTGGACTTTTTCAATCCTCGTGACTGTCGACGAGTATATGTTTTATCGTTTTAATTGAGCTATTTTACCGCCATTGTCCGGCGGACGATCGCTTCGGGGCTGAATCACTTTTTCCAGACTTAGTTGCATTATGCAGCCGCGGTGGTGGAAATAACACGCGATGCGAATTATATTCGATTTGCTAAAATTCGACTGTGTTGATAACCCCGTGTTCGATGGTACAGTGGTAGTATTGTTACTGACAGAGTTCAGTCGGTGTTCATTCAATTTGGCGCGGTCTATCCCGACGCGATTAATAGGATTTCCAATTATATGTAGCATTGAAAACGTTATCACTAAATAATTATACCTGTTGTTTCTAATACAATTTAAATTATACAAAAGATTAACAAACCTTGGAAAAACAGTAGGCAAACATTTTTAATAAAATATTCGTTTGTTTAACGGGAGCTTAATTTGTTTAGAATTATAACGAGCTGCCAAATTGTCGTCTGCTATTAAAAACAATCCGATATTAATGGTGCTAATGATCCCTGAAATTCGGTATCCCCTGTAAAACTCTAAACTCTTACTCTGTCCTCTAAATTTCCTATAATTTCCCTTGAAATCCGATGGCCCCAGTTTTCTTCGTTTGCCAGTGCACATGTCAGCCCCTGTACGGGAACCAAACCCTAAAGTGGACGAAGGATCAAAGCAAAATCCAACGAAATAGCTTACCCCACCGGATATCGAGTTTCGAGGGTGGAAGAGAATTATTACTTACGGAGCTCCCGCTTGCCGCGTACTTACTTACCCTCTTATTGGCTATCCCAAGGCATTCCAGTATTTCTCATACCGACCGAACTGCTATTTACTTGTCAACACATTTTATTCCGTTCCGTGAAATAATACCAATCTTAAACAATAACTGCTATTATAAATCGTGTCTTACGAGCACGTTTCAATTTTTCACTTATTGAAAAATTGTGTATAAACATAACTCGAGAGATTACGATTTCTGTGTTTGATAATTGCAATGATTTTCTATGAATTCAGTGTATTCCACTTGTTTTCAATTGATAAGAAATTGTTGAAATATTGTCTAAATTAGTATTTTTATGAATCAAGTTACGCACACAACGTGGTGCTCTTCAAAATTAATGAAGAATAATCATTCTAAAGAGTGAACAGAAAAAACAACTAAACGAGACAGATAATCGCGTAATTAGCTATGAAATTTGAACAAATTGTCTAATATTTCGCGAGCAGATTATTTCAGGCGTGCAGCAATGTTTGTAGGTCCACGCAGATCTGTACACTCCTCGGAGTGTTGCGAATGTGCGGTCACTTGATTTATTGCCCCTTAAGATTATCACTCCTTCTCGTACCAAGAGCTATCCACCGTCTTCACCCTCGAACCGGCTGGCTCTTAGAGCTTCTGCTACTTCTCTCGGTGGTTTGAGACTTCCTGCCACGGTTTGCGAAGTGAATCTACGGTCCAGAGTTCTGGTTAGGGGGTTGAAATTCATAGATCAGTCACAATCCGACGAGGATACTACGCGATGCTCTATTCGACCGATTACGCGAATACTTTTCCACTCGACCGTGAAATTCACTTTTCAATTGCGCGTGTCAATCTCAAAACTTCGATCTACGATACGAAACAAACGTATAGACGGATCACCGCGCGTTACACGAAGATGGGTCCATTAAAAGCTCTGCCCAGAAGCCTACGCCGCGAAATAACAAATAACCACGGTCAGCACAATTAATATCCAGCCAACCCCGGCAGCAGGAACGGGAACGGTGATCCCATTTTTCTCGTAACGTTCATGGAACGGCATATGTTGAGCCGCAACGCTGCCTCGTCGCCGCGTAAGGGGTAATAGAGGGCGGTCGTAGAGGGTGATATTCCGTGAAATGATTCAAGGAAGTCGGCGAATAATGCGCCTCGGTGGTTCGGCGGTAGGCACTTAAAATCCGGAGACTGGAGTCCTTTGCCTCCGGTCTCTGAACGTCCGGGGGATTCCGCCGCCCCCTACCAAAAGATCCCTGGCGCTGCTGGAGGAAAGAGGGCGAGGGGTTTATACTAGTAATAGTAGCCGGTCGCCAGCGCCCGAATCTACCGAACGAGCGGTGCACTCGGACTTGAGACGTTGTCAGGGTTTAAATCTTGCCTCTCTTGCCTCCCAGCGCCCTGCATCACCGCCCAACCCTGGCTTCGGTACGAGGCGGCCACCCCGCGTTGCTCTCTGCTTCTACTTCTCTACCCCACGGCCGTCTCTCGACAAACTGACCCCGTAAACTTAGCCCCACCCCGGCTATCTCTTCAACCCTCTACACCCCGTGCAGTGCCGCACGGCCTCCCTCTTTCTTCCTCCACCTTGGTCTCCGCGGGCCGTCCTGCTCGCTCTTCTCGTCCACCCTCTCGTCTGTCCTCCCTGTCAGCCCCCCGCGCGCGCTGCCGCTGTCTCGTTCCGACCGACGCCGCTAAGCCACGACCACCGCCGCCTCGTTCCCTCGGCAAATAGTCAAAGAGAATTCGGTCCAACGAAGCAGTGACATAGTTATGACCGGCTTTAACGTACCTACGTGCCGCATTCGTAATTGTCTCGTTTGTCCCGCGTAGGTGCTCCCAAGTTTATCGCCGGGACCGGCATACTACGCGTTGGGATAGGTTGATAAGCGAAGACTAAGTATTCGCCCGGGGTAGGCTCGCGTGCGTACTCAGCCATGCGTCCTGCGCCTTCGCTCGGGTAATTGACACGTCTCTTCCTCCTGGAGCTGCGTTAACGGTTACGTCTAGTTTACGAGTAACGTCGCGCGAACGAGACGTCGAATCGTCGTCGTTTCGTAGCGATGCTCGCGGAACTCTCGTCGAACGACGCGGTGAAATTGTTCGCCGTTCGAATTCTGAACAGCTCGCCGCGATCGTTCGTTGTTTTGATATCGTATCGAGGTTGAACGTACCGTAATCCGTTCTCGTAGGTATTTTATAGAATTCGTGGAACGTGAGCACACGTTATTCGCTATGTGCGACGGGTGGACTGTTCCGGTAGGAAGTTTTCAGGATGTTTGACGGCGGGCGAACTGGCCAGGCATGTCTGAGGTAGGGTTTGGTAGGTAGGTCAACGAGTATGAAATTTCAATGAGGCAGCTACTCTCCGTCACCACGGAAGAATCCCTCGGCGCGCGTATACTCCGCCGGGGCTGAAATTATGCTTAGAGTCTGAAATATCGAGCGACCGGGGAAGGGCGTACGAGTTTTACTAGCGGCGGAAGAGAAACAGAGACGGGGCGGTAAAAGGAAAAATGGAGGACAGAAAGATCTGGTGAGAGAGGCCGCATCGTGCATTCTCTTTGTAAACCCCGCTAAGGATCTCCGGCTACTCCTTGCCCCGTGCAGATACTAAGAGGTAGATAGGACCGTGGAGCATCCAAAAACAGCCCACGTACGAGTCCCGCTTTGAAGCTCGATATCTTGTTTGCCAGAAGTCGAACCCCGGCGAAATCAATGTTACGCGCAATTCTTGTCTCGAAGCTTTTAGTTTTACTATTTCCTCTCTCCCGTTTCCTCTTCCCTCGTTCTTCCCTCCCCCCCACCCCCCTTAAACCATCTAATTTGTTTCCCGTTCACGAAACCCCGCTGAACGGACGCATTAAATTGCATTTTTAGAGGCGCTCGCGATATAACTCTCTCTATTTTTTGTAGCGCCTCTAGCACGACTTCTTGCACTAATCTACTGGGATTAGTGCTCGTATTCGTGGATCCAAGTATTTTGCAGAGGAATAAGTTTCAAAGAACACGCTAATTTTCAGTGCGGTTTTCTTCTATTGGAATACAATTTCTTTTTACCTGCAATGATATTCATAAGAAAGAAATCTACCAAAAATCGACTCTCTTCACGTCAATCTCGTTCCGAACAATGCAGTCTTGTACGCGTGCCCATGGGGTCGACGAAACTTAACGCGGGAGTAGGCTGAACAGTTGAGGAGGGAAATTTGAAGTTGCGACGGACAATGAGTGCTTAATTAATAATGGAGGAACGTAGAAAAGCCGGGACGGGCGGACAAAGCCGAAAATTAGGAATAGAGTGGGGGAACAGGGGCACTTCGCTCGTCAAGTTAGAAAAGTGCACGCTTATAACGCAAACTCTTCCGCGAGGTAGGCTTCCCGTGCACTTTCTTCCCTTCTATCCCTCTTCTCCGTTTCACCTGGCCGCGCTGCACCTTGCCGGTTCCGCTTGCAACCCTTCCGCGACTTCCTCTCCAGTTCCTGCGGCCTCTCTTGCTCCAGGTGTATGTTATTCCTGACTTTTACCGTAGCACCGTTCGCGTAGCTACGGTTAGACAGCGTAGAGAAGAATACAGTAGAGAAAGTTGGAATAAGAAGGTCGAGGAAGATGGTATTCTACCACGTCGGGGTCGTCTACCACGTCGAGACTCTTCGCCCCGCCATTCCGTGCCTCGAGAGGGTAGGAAGCGAGGGAAAGAAGCGACCTCGAAGTGGAAGCGTGTCGACGCTCGGTCCGGGCACTTGTTGTCCGACTAAAACATTCAGGCCACTCGACAGGCACAATGATATGTGTCCGCCCTTTTCTCTAGCTCGGGCTCCTTTGGCTCCCAGTCTAGCGGGGATAGCCCCAATGGTTACCAACGCTCCTCGAGCTACTTCCAATTCGGCTCAGTTTGCCGAATTCAGGATATCCTACGACCCGGAAAAGCATTGAGTTCGTTGCCGCGGGTCCTTCGTATGTACATTTCGAAACTTCCGCCGTGTCTATCCACGGTGTTAGCGTATTTATTAGAGATGGGACCAAGTCCAATATGTACCCACGGATCCCAGTCAATTCTCAATACAAAAGTTTCGCTTCGCGGGATTGGTATGACTGCCGCCAATGAAAAGTGACGCTCGGTTTTATGTCTTTCGAGAGCGCTCGGATCGCGCGAAACTGGTTTTCAATTTCGGGGCGAGCGCTCGCAGTTTCGTTCGAATTCGTCAAATCATTCGTGAAAAGTAGCCAGAAACGGTTTGCACTTGTCGGGTTCAGATTCGATTCCATTCGAAAGAATCGCTGGTCTGGTTTTCGAAATGTTTGCTATCCGTATTCGAGCAGTTGTTCGGTAAAATTTGAGTCTGTCCGTAAAGTGTACTTGAACCCATCGCTAGTATTTATACAGGCGACAGGATGAATCGCGCCAGTTGCGTCCGCGGTTTGCGCATTACTGGCAGATGCAATCAGGAACAGTTCACTAATTCCAGTCGACGTATCGGCAGCGATTTGTTGGATCCCGGAACTTGGTAATCAGCATCGTTTCCATGAGTAACGTCGTTCGATCGGTCGTAATCTCGTTCGGTCGCATTGTGCGCTGCTTCGAGCGGTTCTTTATCCGCCGAGGGTGAGGACCGATTTCTTCTCCTCACGGTCGATCGGTTATAGGAATTGACGAGACCCAGCGCCGAGCACCGCGAAAAATTGATGCAGTTTATAAACACGCCAGAATGGATTATGCGAACGGTGAACGGCTCGACGAGGCTCTCCAACGTGGGCTGTTATTTATCGAAGGGTGACTGTACGATGGGGTGGCTGTGCGATCGAACGTATAACGAGATTCGCCCTGTACCGAATGTCTGAAATTAATTGAACGATTTACCCGAGTAATTCCGTCTTCCGTATCATCTCGAATTTGAAAATTGCCTGGCAATTTCAAAGAAGCGTACGATGTTCCAGGGTTGAAAAAATTCGCGGATACACGAGTGGAGGCGGTTGCTATCGCTGGAACGCGCGTAACGCGCGTCGTTCCGCGATACATCCGCGAAAGGAGGCCGTGCAATAAACAGATGATCCGTCGATATACATACTTTCAATCGTAATTACAACGTAGAACGGGGGCGAAAGAAAGGGGGCGGTAGGGCGAGCCAGCCGAAGCCAAGCAGGACGCGATGTTCAATTGGCAACTTTTTTCATTAGTGCATCGAAACCGAAGCGAAAACGGAACGAAGGGAAGCGAGGCTAGGCTAGGCTGGGCTAGGCTAGGCTAGGCGCGCGGCTCGCCGCGTCCGTGGCTCGTCGAGAAAGAAGTACGCAGAGGTACGGACGGCACCGGGGGGCTCTTGCTCGGACGTTAGCGGCGGTGCTTGGCCAGCTGGCTCGGACAAAGAGGGACCGCGGAAAGGGATGCGGAATGAGCGCACGAGCCCAGAGAAACAGATAAAGGCTGCCGGACGGCGGGTCGGGTATTCACGATCGGGCGCAACACGTAAAACGATGCAGCCCCAGAAACGGCGGCCTTTCTATGAAAGTGCCTTTCCCCGCTTCACCAATAACGCACACCTACCCCCGTTGCAACTGTAGCGAGGCAGGAACGGGCAGCAGCTACGGGAGGACTGGTGCACGGTAGATCGAGCGGCTACCAGCAAAGGGACAGAGAGAAACCCCTGTGCAGGGGTGACTGGAGCCGGCTGTGTGCACGTCCACTGCTCGAGACGAGATGGAAGGAGGAACGAGCGACGGGAGGGGTGGTCGAGCCACGGGTGAGAGCTCTTTGAATACAACCGCGATTCGTGTCGGTTCGTTGGTCGACCGAGGCTAGCTCGAGGGGCCGGCGCGGGGCAAAGGGACGGAATTGGTACGAATATTTAAATGCCGAAGGGATCTGAAAAGACTCTTCTTGGATCTGGTTCCTGCCTCACCTCCTGTCCACTACGAAGAGACTCGAACGTAGAGCGATTGCAACTAGAACCACGAAAAAATCAGTTGAGATAAGGAGGTCGAGGATCTGGTAAGGGATCGAGATGGGTGAGGGTAGAACGTGGGGGGTGGAAGAGGAACGTGTGTACATTTCGTGAATGAGTCTGCGGACGCGAGTGTCTGCGGTCAAAGCCGCGGAAGAAGCCAGGATATTAAGGACAGACCTATTCGCGTGAACTTCTACGAGTTCCGTGATTCCCGTCGAGAATGGTCCGCGAATTTTTTTTCCACAGAATATTCCACTCACTTCGCTGCTTCATGGTCAATTTCCTACCCTCGACGTGGACAAACGTTACATTGAGAGAGCAAAGTGGGCGTAATAAGTCGGCTGATGGTTCACGGGGTATTTGACGTCGGGACGATGAAGCGAGGAGCCTCTGATAATTTTCAGGAGAACTTTGAAGTTTCGACGGAAAACCTTTAAACGTTGAATTTGTATATTCGTATCAATTTAGACGGAAGGATGTATCACCAGTGTATTTTATCGGAATCATTCTCGTTTCGATGAATTGATCAAGTTATTCTTCATTAACGTTCCGAGGATCAAACTTTCTCCACAAGTTGCCGCAAGTTTCAGAATCTAAAATCCATTGTGATTTACAGCACGAACGCGTGATTAAGCGGCGTGCAGATTTATCGAGGAAGCTTAACGTTCCTCGAGTCATTTTTAATTTAATTCGAGGGAAAGTTTCTGACAAAATAACCCATTAATTGCTACAGCCACTTTAGTCACCTCGTATATTTATTAACGGCTGAAGAACGTTCATTTGCATCAGCATACATTAAAATTAAACTCCAAAACGTATGATTAGCGTAAAGGAATAATTCATCATGCACCTATCTTGATTCTGCAACGGTAGTGAAATATGTCTCGTTCCAGTTTTAAACTGGCACTTTCGTTTCACTCGACATCATCGTATTTCCTAATCGTATCTTCAAAGTTCATTATCGTTCTGTTATCAACGATCGATAAATACGAGCATGTAGCGTTGTTGGACATGAAATTGTGCAATGTTTGTTAATCCACTTTCTGCCTCTACAACGCGAACGACGTTGAAGTATTTTTTACCGAAGCGTTCAGCTTAGGTTTTTTTAAACGCCCTGAAATCGATTAAAAATCGATATAGCCTCTAGAGCGCCATTCATTCGGCGTGTTGTTTAACCATAACGCCCCTATAATTCCCTAGAGCTCCATAGAAATGTGCTTTATTATCGGGAAAGTGTTGCGGGAGCCGTGTGTGCTGTTGATAATATGACGGAGGAACGGTTTGCAAACGTTATAGAATCGATGGTTATTTTTCAGAGTACGTAGCTTTGTTAATACAGCTATCTCGTTATTAATACCCACCGTTGTTCAACTACTCCGAATAATTAAGTTACAGGATCGATACTCGCGCTTTGTTTTCACCAGCTCTCGCCGAGACAAAACACCTATCTACGTTCCTCGGTGGAATTTATACATTCAATTAATTTCGATGCTATTTGAAGCTCCGATAAAACGTCTGTACAAATATTTGAGCCAGATTGTTTTTTTTTCACATCGACTAATAATACAATTTATAACTATCCTATGGCGTTCGAAACTATTTAACATTTAATTACACGACTTTTTTTCTGTAGGAATTTTTTAATATTCAACTTCAAGATGAAAAGACTCCTGTTTCAATAGAAACAAAAATTTTGAAGAACATTTAATTATACAAATTTGTATTATGATAAATTATGTCGCGCGTGTTTACACATTTTAATACGTAATACATTTAAGTGCATCCAATCAGTAAAACAATTATGTGTCATCATCATCGTTAGTGTGGGCGTACACGTAATTCTCCTGAAATGATTGAATATTATTTATTTAACAGGAGAGAAATTAAAGTATACTCCCTTTACAAGTTAATGAAACATATTGATAAACCTCCTATCATTTACATGGTACACGTAATTAACAGAAGTACTTAGCCTCGAAACTTTGGATTTCATTTTAACCCCTCAAAATGAATTGGGATAATAAAAAAAAATTACATCATACACACCTATACGTGTTCCACATATTTCCAAAACTTTCATTATATCTTAAATTTTCAATTTCGACACCTTCCCTTGTTAATCATCCCCTAAAATCTAAATCAAAGAATCGCCAGGCGCGCACGAGCCCCTGAACTCCAACAAATTCTCCAAAGGGAAGATTCATTTAAAAAATAAAAAAAATGAGTCCTCTATTTGCGTGCAGACGTATGATTCAGAAGACACACGGCGATGCCGCATGAATAACCAGACGCGCATCGAGACTGTCCGTCTTTTCAGGGCGGGTCGGGTAAGATCAGGGTGCGCCATTAGAAGGGTAAAGCGGGCAGAAGGGTCGAGGTTGATATAAACTCATATTTTGGTCACTCCGTCGAGCTTTAATAAAGAAGGGCTCCCTCTCGGCAGGACGCAGCCCGATGAGAGTCGGTGTACCGTGAATCGTGCCCGCTATATAGTCGCCCCCCGTTACCTGTCAGCGAACTCCAACGTTGCACATCCCTTTGGTGTATGCGCGTGGAAGTACGGCCGCGTACGTGCGCGACACATAAAACTGTGGCACGAGCGAGCTAGCGGCCAGGACGGTGATGCGGAGGCGGATAGGATAAGGTAAAGAAAGAACCTGGGTCGAGAGAGGATACAGAGCGTGGCGCGGTGACGAGGCGCGATGGTACCAGCCGGAGGGTGGAAGTCATAACCGTTGGATGGCTCACGGGCCAAGAGAAGGCTCGCGAGACCGTCGCTATATTAGTTTACACAGTTTGAAAAATCTCGTCACCGCCGTGTCACAACTCGTCGCGACGAGTGTGTCAGTTCCTCGTTGCGTAAGACACAGGATCGTGTAACGACATTGGATAACGGAAAACGATCGAAATTAGAAGTGATCCGGCTATTTTGAGACACTCTGGATCTCGTCGCGTCGCGTCGTCGCTCGTCAACTAGTCCTCCTCCCACGCCCTTCTCCGTCCCAACCCAACGGGGTTCTTTTTGCTCGAACTCTTGCCTGCCTCCGTAGCCATCCAGCGGTACGCTTCAGCCTATACTGTTATTTGCATACGGCCCGCATGAATATGGATGCGGACGCGGTGTGGATACTCGTCGGGCAGCGTTGCGCGGCGAAATTTCGGGTTGGGTCTTCATCGGAATTTCGGGTCGTAAACGTTCCTACGTATTATACGCGGCGCGGGTACGTGGATCGCGCGGTGGGTTGTGACACCCTCGGCCGTGCACCACCGGAAGGACGCGGCGCCACGCCGCGTTTAACAACCCCCATCCTCCCTACCGCGCTTTCTTTCATCGTTCAGTTGCGATTACTGCAACTTTCATGCAACGGATGGCCGATAATTGAAGGCACACCGCGCTCTATAGACGTCGTGAATGATGCATGCCGTGGAACGCGGACGTTCCCGCGTAAAAGAAACACTGGTAGCGTCGTTGTTGCCTCTCGTTTAATCGTTTGGATATCAACGCGACTCAATTTCGTGATTGTTACTCGGTTATTTTTCTTTCTCTCCAATGTCTTATTCGTGCATAAATTGAGAAACATTGATGGATATTTTATTATAATACGTATCGAATTTATATCGAATCCGATCTTATCGGAAAAGCAACGTGGAATACATAAATTTGTTCCAGTTACGGTTGATAATGTAATATTCTGGTACTGTGTATTTTGGGTGTAGAAAAATGTACGACCTGTCAGGGAGACGTCATTTAAAGCCACCAGAATAACACTGACCAGATTTTTTCAGGAATTCACTAGATGAATAATCAGCTATTATTTTATTTTTACAC
Organism: Xylocopa sonorina; assembly: GCF_050948175.1. Classification (NCBI taxonomy): domain Eukaryota; kingdom Metazoa; phylum Arthropoda; class Insecta; order Hymenoptera; family Apidae; genus Xylocopa; species Xylocopa sonorina. The sequence goes on along the minus strand of NC_135197.1, from coordinate 3,553,923 downwards.
GTTATAAATATGTTTCACGTTCAACGCACGAAGCTTCGTAATTCATAAACTTACACGATTCATAGGTTCGACGAAACAGAATCGCTGCAACGAGCAACGAAACAACTGGTCACCGTAAAACTCTCCCGGTCCGTAAGTGGTAAAGGAAATCCCCAGGAATTTTGAACGGCGTTAATCGGCGTGCCACGAAACGCAACTTGTTATTCATACGCGACGTAATTGGGAACGTTGAAGGAATTATAAGATTATCTCCGGCTCGGTGCCGTTTAACGTACGATATATACATCTGGGAACGCATTCCTCCGGGTATGTAGGTACATGCCGCATACATATGCATTCGCAGTCGCTTATATCTCGATGTCGTTTCGATATCATCGTACCAGCGAATGCACGGGCATACACGCGCGTCTACGCGAACGCTCGCGGAGAGTTTCGTTCGCGATCGTGCATTCTGTTACGAAATATTGGCTGTATACGATGCGTACACTCGAATACGCGCGTGCAATTTTTATTCTATTTGTTCGTACGTGGAAATGTTTAGGGGTTGGGCGGAAGTTTGCTCGGAAGGGATTGTCCTTCGAATCGCGGTGGAAAGAATGGCCGTAGGGGTGAAAGGGGCGGGGGCGGAGCGATATACGCGGCACGATCGAACGCGAGTTACGTGACTGTGGCCGCTAGATTACTTCGCGAGTGTGTAATGCCGGCTGCTAAAGTCTGAATCGGCCGCATAAATAAGGGAATCTACGCTGATTCATAATTCATTCTCGCTTAGGTCGTCAGAGATATAACAGCGATTTCACTCGGTAGCGCAAGCGGCACCGGGCAAAAGAAACGGCGCTCGGCAAATAATACATTCGACGCGGTTCACGCGCGATCGTCCACCGTGAATGGGACGCGAATCGGTTTAATCGCTCGTTGGAACAATTTTGCTGGCTTGCGCGAAGAAAAAAGATCGTAATTAAGTTCGCACTTCTATTTTTCTCTCCACAAATGTTACGATGTGTGACAGAAATTTTTCAGATCGTTTCTTTGCGTTTTTATTGCAGACATTAAAAGTCCAGAGATATACATTTAATATGTACTATTTCGACCGAATTGTAGAAATTAATAATTGCCAAGTCGTAGATCACATAAACGGTGACAAACAAATGAAAGAAATTTTAAATATTAGCCTTTGGATATATAATTTCTCCAGGCATATGGAAGCTGCGTTACACAGACTTAATTACGCTGTTAAATACTTGTTACACGTCACTTTCGCATTCAGAAACTCGTTAAAATGTAAAACCGGGGGCGGCGTTATGAGAAAGGTGGTTAAAACGGCGATAATTTAAGTGGCTCACTGGACATCGACGAGGAAGACGTAGACGTAACCGTTAATGAACTTTTGCAGAACATTTCTCCGCGTCTGAGGCGCCTGGAAATGTGCGGAAAAATGTTTATCAATCCCGTTGTGCAAAACGAGCCGAATTGCACGAAATATATCGCGTGCAAAACGTCCTCGAGTCGGCGATAACGAGGCGTTAAGCTTCATCAAAATTAATGCGAGGCAAGAGATCGTGGCTCTCTCGTTAAGTCTTCTCATTAAAAATAATTTGACATTAATAAGACCAACTTCTATAAATAAAACCGTGTTCTGAGCAAATGCAGCCTGAAGTACAATTGAAGTTACAAATTTCTGAAGACACCGTTCTGTTTACGTGGTGGACAACATTTTTGTAGCAATCCGAACGACAAAATAAAATCTCACTTTAACCAACGAGATAATTAGTTAACGCAGAAGATGCTTTGTTTCCGCGTCTTTAATCGCATTTATAAAAATACAAATTTCCGTAAAGAATTGCGCGGAACAATTGACATTTTAGGTGATAAATCTTACGCTTGACAGTATTTTCCTACTAAACCTTTTAAGTAGCACGTATTGTCGTAATTATATTTAGATAAGCGCGTAATACGTTAAATTTAATTAAAGCAGAATACACACGGTAAGCAACAGAATTAATTTAAACGTTCGTTCAGCTTTAATTGTTTGGGCGTATCTATGCTTCGTAGACAAACTCCAAGCGGCTCTTCCGCGAGGCGCATAAACAGGTAGCCGTATATAAAATTAGATAAAACAGTAGCTTGATGAGATAGTATTCGCTTAATAAGTCATAGCTAACCGAGCCGAGAAGGGACGAGGTATATCCATCCCTTCTCGTGATGAAAATAAATCTCACGCGTGAATTAAATACACCGTGGAAAGGGTGAAAATGAAAAAGGGGGAAAAAGAGTGACAGATTAATTTATTCTGCTCTCGTAGGAATTAAACATGCCGTACATATACCGGGCGCCACTCATATATGGCCTCGGGCGATATATTTTTATAAATAGAAAATCCATTAATTCATTACACTGACGTGTATTTGAAACAAACTTCCAGAGGAATATAGAGCGCGCCGCCATTTTCAAGATTCGAATAATGATGTAGCGTTCGACAATAATTTCATCGGCGGAATGTTTCTAAAAATATGTGTGCACTGCTCGTCAAATTTATGGCGCATTTAATATGCGTCCCTCGATGGAAATCGACACAGTGACAGCAAGCGAACATTTTTTATGCACGCTGATCTTTCGAATAATACTTGCTTCTACCGTTTAGTTTCTGTAGATAAATAAGAAGATATATCTTTTGTTGTAATATACATTGTATGATATTCTATAATCTATTAACTAATGTCGAAATTATTTCATTCCATGCTTCAAAAGATAATAGCAACAATGAGAGCATTAAGAGTCCTTTTCGCGTATAAAATCAAGTTTATAGTAACTTTAATACACTGGTGATAATATGATTATCCAATTACACAGTGGATATGAAAACTAGTATGTAGCATGGTATAAGAAATGTTGGCACGTACCCATGTTTCGCAATATTTTGGAAGCGATTTTGTATTACCGGATTCCGCGTTTCGTTTCACTAAATTTGTAGAGTCACACGGAAGTGCTGTCAGACGATAAAAAACTTAATATAATTACGTAAATGCTTAACCAAGTGTAGTGTTCCAAATACTTTTTAGAACCGCTGCAGTTAAGTAGCTACACCGTCACTGGTGTATAAAAACTGATGCTCGTTTCGATTTCCCAGCGAAGGCACCCTTTCTCAGAAATGGCACTTGAAAGATCCGCGTTCGAGGCTCCGTTGAAACGCGTACGAGGCCCCATTAGAGAAACAAAACCCATCTATCTATGCCAATATCTATCGCCAAGCACGTTTATCATTCATCTACCAGAAGCCAATGTGGAACGATGCGTTTGTTTGCCTGCAACTGCACGATGCAACCGCGCGAGAGAAGCAGCTTTTAATTATATTTAATGAGATACAGACACCTGTAGTCATCGTTGGAGACGCGATGAAACGAGAATCATGCGATGCAGTTATTGACACGGTTTGGACAAATGGCAATTAGCGTACACACATGTATCCCCCGCTAAGTGTGAATTTGCTGGACGAAGCAACATTAGCGCGATCGATCACCGTTAAGCGTATTACACGTGCATTCAGGGCTAAATATATCCACGCTTTCATCCCATAATATGAATGCGTAAAGTATTACTTCGATAGTTGATAACTTTATAGCGAATAAAAAAAAAAATAAATAATTAATAAGGGAGAATATGGTAGCCTGTGGTTATTAACTATTAGCTGAAACATACCCTTGAGTCCATAATTACGAATTAACGCGTATAGGTTTCATTTTTACTCTACTTTATTCAAATTCCATCGCGTAATTACTTATTGTTACATTACTCTGTGAGGAAGTATTAATGAACAGAAAACTACGGGGAAATAAAATTTCTAATAGAAGCGTTTTTCGAAAAAAAATCGCGTTGATAGAAGCAAACTGAGTTGGTAAAACTATTTGAACTTTTCGTCTATATTAACAACTGTTACACGCTAACAAAAGCTGTTTTCCAATATGACGATGATGGTATGAATACGTGTTGTGGCTGGGTTTTCACAATTCGTGAAATGCGGATAAAAGTCGCCATCTCGATACATAGATGTATGCTGTAAGCACGAGCCAAACTTCTGAAACTTCTTGAGCACATATTGCGCGAACCTGCAACGTGCTTTCGTGGGAAATGGCTGTTCATCAACGATAAGACGTGTGAGCACAGTACGTAACACATGGAACAGTTCTGAATGAATATGTCCTAGATCTTTGAAATTAGCGCAAATTTCATCGATGGCCAGTGAATCCTATTCATTGTCCTCTTTTCTAATTCTCCTAAATCTATCTCTACTTATGCGCTGGAAAATAAAATCACCACGTGCCCTCAAATACACTTATCTTTTGCATCATAATTTTATATGTACAGGATCACAACTCGAAATAGAAATATTAATTTATCAGCGAATCTATATTCCAATTTAGACGTCTTTGAAAAAAACAGCAACAGAGATTTCTCCAAACCCCACGCGCAGGAATCACAAGTCTGCATCGCGAGTTCTAATCAACCTACATCACCGCAAACCCTCGCATCACTTTTAGCCTCGGTCGCTGATTCCATTCCGTTGCACTCCTCAATCTAATTCACTCGATTCGAATGGACCGACCGAGCGAAAAGCGCAAAAAGACGCGGAGGTGGTAAGCTCGCGTAACACAGCTATCCGAGGCAACATTAAATCATTACGAGATAAACGTTTTCATTCCGTTTAAAGGGTGCGGAGGCCCGCTCGAACGCAACGAAGGAATCAGGAGCAACGGGAATTTATAGTCTCGCGGCAGTTACGCTTAACAAGGTGACCATCGTGATTGCGATCGCGAAACGCTCGGTTATCCCGTTCCCAACCCACCCCCGCGAATCGTTCTTTCTCGCCACGGGGTATCGACATATAGCCGAGGCGTCCGATACCCATGTAACAATTAGAATTGCGGGTGAGTTTGGGGTTGACCGCGACAAAGCGTGCACCAGCGAAGTATCGAGCCGTGTATTTCACGGTCCCACCCTCGCCCTCGCCTCGCTCAGCCCCGTTTGGTACCCCCTTCTGTCCCGCGCCCGGCTCCTCTGCTATTCAGTCGCACACGCGCGACTAACCAGCCACACCTACGCGCGCACGCCTCGCAACGGTGAGCACAGGCACGATTGCAAGGGACCGAACCGGTTCCCCATACCCCCAGCTACCCCCTGCTCTTTCCAGAACAGACAGTTTGCACAGCCACGGTTATATCTATGCTACGTCGATCGTCCGTTTCAGGCTGATCTACACCCGAACGCGTACATACCCACCTCGAAACCAATACCGATCCCGGTGCCGGAACGAGCCCCGTTCTCTGCCCGGGGAACAGATTGGCCGCCGCTCTGTTCCCGCCGTTACGAATACACGAAAACACTCGGACGGTTTTCGGGATCGAAGGATCTACGAGCAGGGCAAACGGCACGCCGAACGCGCCGCTGTTGATTGAACCATTCCGACTGGAGTCACGCCTCTTGAACCTTTGATAAAAACCAGCGAAAGGGTTCGGTTTGCGCCGTTTAAGGGAAGTCGTGGTTTCAACGCGCGGTCTTTTTCCTTTTTTATTTCTTTTTTTTTTTTTTTGGTTGCATTGCCACGTAGCTTTTAATTCTGTCAAGTTTTCCAGCTGTGGCGAAACCCTTCGTCGAAGCTGCGCGCGATGGAAAGAGTATACGAGAGCGTACGGGGTTGAAACGGTTTCATTTTCGAACGTGTCCTTTTTTTATTGGTTTGAGGATTTAATGTCGACTTTGTGTTGGGACTGACGTTGGATGGTTCGTGTTTTTTGCTAATGGCGTTGCATACAACTGATGAGGTTTACTATTTCTAGCCTCTTTAAAGTAACAATTCCGTAGGGTATTAAAATACGGATACATAAATTTTGGGGTATATCGAGGCGACGAAGATCCGTGAACATATACCGGCGATGCGAATCATCGGATGTTATATGGTAATCGCGAAGGGTGGTTAAAGTCTAAAGTGAATTTTGGAAAGAACGCCGATTCCTCGAGTACGATTTCCATACGCCTCCTTTGACCCGTGGCAACGGTATAAATTGGCGGTCGACGCAAGCCGGGCGTATATCAAAAATTACCCCATGCACAGGCGACTACACGGAGAGGCGCGCGCACGTACACACGTGAAAGCGCTCTGCATGAAACCGCACTCCGCGCCACTTAACTTATAACCCATTCCAGCAGGACGCTCCATTTGCCAACGTTTCTTCCAGAGCAGTCGGCATTGATTTTTGATAAGTCAATCGCTTCGTTCCCCGTTCCATCGAGTCCGTGCTATTTCTCACAATGGAATATTCTTACTCGCACTCTGCGATCCTGAGGCACCGTGCAGCGATGGGATCACGTACACGGATTGCCAGTACCTTTGAATCTGAGCGGGGAACTTTCGACATTTGATAAATATTTCGAAAAAGAGGAGCGATACTTTTTAGTTAATTCGAGTCTGGATGGGACAGGTTGGAAAGTTTTTTTTTTTGACGCTTGAAAATACTTGTTAAAATTCAACTGTTTCAGTGGTATGTTATTTGAAGATATTCTCTGGATTATTCGTGTCGTAATTTTACTGTGAAAACTCACGAACCAAGTTAATTGTATCGTGAAGTTTCATTATTAATATACTAGTGAACAGATGCTTGATGAATTTTCAAAGCCGTCGTCCTTGTTGTTCTCAAAATTGAAAATTATTTCAGCTTGTATAATAGAACAGCTTCTTAAAATGTCTCACAAGAATAATTGAACATCCTGTGTACTCTACTTGAATTCTATTACGAATCGATGCTTCCTGTTTCCTCGATAAAGATTTCGAATATCTTTCTTCCGTTTGATATACACTGATCCCGCTCTTACCTATAAGTATATTTTCAAACCCCACGGGTATCCATCTTGGGACACGAAATTGGCTCATATAATCCGAGCGCCTACTTTGCAAACACATCACGAGGGCGCATTAAACCAGACATCGCCTCTAACTACAAATCGAGTGTCAAAGGGAAATGACGGATAGCGAATAGCAGCTACGTTATCCACCGATTTGTAACAGATCCGTCAGAAATTATTTCCCTACTTCGATTCCCCAGCCGCGCGTCGGCTAACGACATGCAGGCGCTACAAGTTCCACGAGCAACGAGTTTTCGGTGGCAGATTTAGTAACGGCGTTCGAACGAACGCGAATCTCCAGAGAGCAAAGCCACCATTCGTAGCCTCTCGCGACCCTCGATTCTGGTTTGTTTCAATAAACCGTACCTATCGTCTGTTAAGAGTTACCCTCTTGCCTTTGCGCTCCTGGCTACCATAGACGCCATCCACCCTTGGCAGCGTTTCCAATCTTCCTCGCGACATTTATGCCTCTCCGGAACGAATAGTTGGGGCGTCGTGTAAACACATGCTTGATTTGCCAAAAAAAAAGAGGGCCCTTGGCCTCGTTCGCGATATTACAGGGCCGGGAGATTTACTTTGGCCGAAGGGTGAAGCCTCCTTGCCTCCGGGATTTTCGTCCCCAAAAAGGCCTTCGCCTCTTCGATGAACATCAATTTTTCGAACGTACCGTGTGTTCCACACGCATGTGAATGAGATTTGTGAATTCTATCTACCTTTTGAATTAATCCTTTGTGTGTTATATACCCGTACATAGATTTGCGAGCAACCATTCGATGTGTAGTTCTAGTGTTGTTCGATGGAAGACAAATCTCGGTGCTGGAAATAAATTTGTATTCAGAGAAATGTCTCTAAGTAATAAATAAATGTTTATTCTCTCACGGTTTCACTTTGCAATTTAATCTTCAGATAATTTCAGACAAAATCGATATACCTCTACTATCGAGAGGAAAATGTTATTCGATCAAACTGCCTCTGCTTGTTGGAATAACTGAACGGTATATAACGCTGAAATGGTTAACGATTTCAAACCACGTGTCGTCGTCTGACGATAAAACTTGCAACACGAGGAGAACCTTATTCGATAAACACGACAGTAACGAATCTCGAATAGAGCACCCTGAATTAAACTTCGATCGTATTGCGACAAGAACGAGAGCCGCCGAAAATTCCATATCCCCTTTATTGATTCTCGCTTATAATGGAATTCAATCCGTACCGCTGCCATCGCAATTCACCGGACGCACGAGCGTCAGAGGAGCTCGACGAAGAATAGCAGAAATCTTAATCTTTCGGAGATCCTCGCAAAGGAAAAGAAAAAAAAAGGAAAACAAGAGAAAAAAAAATAGGGAGGGAAAAAAAAGAGAAGAAAGGGGAGAGCCCGCGGACTCTTCTCCTTCCCCCTCGCGCTGCTTGATCCCTCTGGAGGACTCGTATAAAAGAGGATGAATCGTTTGGTGGGGCTCCATTTTTCCTGGCTGACTCGGATTAAAAATCTATTATTTATGCACTGCCTGTGTCTCACCAACGTTCCCCGGCTACGGCCGAATTCCTCCCTAAATTGTTCAACGGCGCACGGTTCTGTTTACAGTTACCCTCGTTTGGGTACGGCCGCGCGTTAGCGTGTCTTCGTCGCATAAAAAACTAAGCAGCTTCTTAAGTCACGATATGGTCGGAAGTCCTGCACGTCCGGCCAAAAGAAGTTCACGCTTTCGTTAATGTTAACACCCCGGCCGGGCGAGCCGTTACGGCTTGGCTCGAAACACACGAACGTTTAACGAGGAACGGCCGTGAAGCGTTCGAATCGAGTTAGGAAACAGACATTGTTAATACTCCACGAAGAGGAGGGGTGTTTGTCGTTGGAACCGGCGAAAACGAGATCGCTGATACCACCTATCCTATTACGGTTCTCCACGGTCTACTTCGACGCGTTGCGGGCAATTATTAATTGCAACGTTCAACCGTGTATTAATTGAATTAATACGCAATAGCTGAAAGACTACACACTGCATATATGAAATTTTTTTTTTTCTATATTCGTTAACCTTTTCTGTGTCGATTGCATTTATTAATTGGAATTTTGAAATATCCATTTCTGAAATTATTAAACACCAATGGACGGTACAAAAGCAACGGAAATCCGGGGGGAAAGTAATTTTCACGCGTCCGTTCGATAATCGAAGAAATAGTTGAAGGGTGAACGAAGTTATAGGGTCGATGTACCGGCACAAGTCTCCGATCTTAGCGAGTAATAGAGCGCAATATCGCGAGCGTGAAGCGCTTTCAAGGCTTTGAAGCGCGAGGGTGGCAGCTTGGTCACCGACACCGGACCCAGGCTATTGGCCTTTACCGATGCCTGTATCACCGGGGCTAAGAGTTTGTAACCTCCCCCGGAGTTATCAACTCCGCGGAGTACGGTTGAGAAACTTGACGAACCCAGCGCACAGGTTACCACGCTCTATGTAGGTTGAAGTGTAAATCAGCCTCGAACGGAGTGACGCTTTCCATCCACCGTCCCCCCCTACCTTCTATCTTCGTATCATGCTCGATCTCCTCAGTCTCCTCGACTCTCTTGCATCCCCTATCGACTCATACCCGGCGCGCATCCCCTTTGTCCCCCTGCGGCTTCCTTCTGCCAACTATTTCGACGATGTCGAAACAACCTGACGAAATTCCCTCCCTTATCCCCGAGCCCGAGCCCCGATCTCGCCACCAGCCATGCCTCTCGTTCGTCCCCTCTTATACCTTCGTCGAACCATGATAGCACTCAAGTAACCGGTTCCAGCTCGCGTTGAGACAGGAACAATGGCGGTCGAGGAGCGACGTAGAAAGAAAATAATGGGGGCGACGGAAGAACCGGCGCGAGAGAGAAAAATAAAGGGAGGCCGGAACGAGCGAGCCAGGGATGGAAGGAGTCGAGAGGGCGGGGGTGAGAGAGAGAGAGAGCGGGAGGACGAATGCACCAGGGTGGATAGAACTAGCCGTGCTCACCCCAACACCAGGGCCGTGGCCCTCCGCGGTTCGAATGAGTTCCGCTCTTCTTCCTTCCGGTCGACAAATTGAAATCGTCAGACCGGGAAAACTCCACCGAAATCCACGTTCGTGAGGAAGGCGCCAGGCGGCAAGAGTGGAAGAAGAATCGGGTGAACGGGCGAGGAATACAGGAGGAAGACACGAACGCAAACAGCGAGAGGATCGGTGGATGGAACGAGAGGGCGAACGATGAAAGGGGTAGAGAGCTAGAAGGCAAGCTGGACGGCAGAGACAAAGGGACGAGGAAAGAAGGACGGGGATGAATTCCGCTGATCGAGACGGAGACAGACTCGTTCTACGAGAGGGAGATGAGAGAGAGAGAGAGAGAGAGAGAGATGGAGAGATTGTGTGCGTACCTGGTTCCAGCGTGCCTCGTAACCAACGACGTAGCCTTACAGGACAATATTTCACCCAGTAATTATCTTAGCGTGCAACGCGATAGTGCGAGGCGGCTGTCGGTATTAATGCCCACTGATAATGTACCAATACTGTCCTAATGTCCCGTGCCGGGAGACTTGAGTAATAGACAGCTCGAATGCACTGTACAATGCACCGACCATTCCTAAGATATTCAACAGAGTGGATTACGACCTTCTATTAGCGGTGGGCTGCGGTCATTCTACCCTTCGATTGATGACGGGGAACGTACACGCTCGTTAGATTTTCGATTGGCTTTCCCGTGATAGACGATACGACTAATTAGCAAACCGTTTGCGTCTACCGGATTAAGCTTAAGGGTTTATTAACGTCTTCGTTCCCTTTGACGCGAGGATGCTGTCGAAGGCAGAACAATACAGAAAACCCTATCGAATGAAATAGTTGAACGGAATACTTGAAAAATTTTGTAGAAAAAAACGATTGTGTCAAAATTACAACTGTTACAAGTGCGACGAAAGTTTTACTTTTTCTATTCTCTTGGTCCTCCTGAAAATCTTCGACTGTCGGAGTTTGTTCGATTGAAACTTCAACTTGAAGCAGAGTACTGAAATTTTACTCTTCCTTTTGAATTCTTTCGTTAAATCGTATTCGAAGCTTTCGTTACAATAGCTCGGTTTTAATGAGAAAATGACGCTCTGTTCGTTTAAATTCTTTACTTATTTGTAACGCATCCAACGATTCGCGCGTGTCCTCTTTTAATTTGAAATTCAGCGACACGGTTTTGATATTCATGACAGGAATGGTTCGATTCGAAGGGAAAGTAATAAAATTCGCAAAAATGTTATAGCTCATAAAAGTCACGCGGGAATAGCGGCGAAGTTACGTATTTACGATTCCCTTATTGCATACCCCGAATAAACTTGAAATGTATATCGATAAATATATGCCATTTCGTTTGATGCAAACGTTGAAATTTTCACGGTTTTATTATAATTAATTTTTGTGGAAATATTAGATGTACGACCTATCTACCAAAACATTTTAATAACGGCCTGACAACGCGTTACTTGACCCGCGTTACAAAATAAATCATTCATAATTGTTGTTAATATATTACATTATATTAACAAATACAAAAGATAGTGATCCACGCGAATAAAAAAACTCCCCGTGCTACAAGAACGTTGTCAAGCATCCTGGTTTTTGCTAAACAAAAGTTGAATCCGTTCGGGGTTGAAATTTCATACATGGAAAAACAACGGTTTATAATCAGGAAATTGCGATACTTCATCAAACTAATGGCGAGTCTCGCCCAAACGAATGAGCGTGTTTAATGGACATGCATAAAGTAGATTTAATAATGCGGTTGCTCATTTATCAGCGTAATGACGACGAAAGAAATTTAATGCGGAAATCGCAAGTATTTTTAACAACCAGTCCAACGGATCTCCATTGTTATGTATTACCTTTATGATTAGCTAGCATCGTTCAAACTTATTTAACAAACGCACCTCGACAATCGAGAATAGTCAAATTTATATTAACAACGAAAGCTCAATTCTTGCATCGAGATATTGGACAATTTTTAAGTATCCATTTCTTCGAGCATGACGATTGGGCGAAGAGGTTGTGAAAAAAAAATTAAATACGAAGTCAAGCACTTCAAATTATAAATTCTCTTTAATCCAGAGTTTTTAAAATGCCAACAAAGAACAGAGCGTCTGTCATAGACGTAAGTGTAGACGCGGAAAAGGACGATACCCCGTCGCATAATGGGAATCATTACGGATGTCTCAATTAGCAGCAATGTTGATTCGAATAATTATGAACAGTAGCGGGTAGGTTCGCACGTGAATGGCCACTTTTCGCAAAGTCAAAGCGTCTTTCTGCGCCGGCGGTTCGTCGCGGAAATGATATTTGAGCGGCGTTCATAAGGCACAAAGCTAACGAGAACGCAATTGGCGCTCTCGCGCGCGCTTGCACCCTTATAAGTACACTGCATACGAGGCACGCGAGAGTTGTGAATGATGAAGTAGAGAAAGGAGAAAGGAGAATGGGCAAGGGAAGTTGCGGGTAGGTGAGAGAGAACGAACAGCTCGCACCGTCGCGTAAATCTGAACTGGCGGAGGGGGTGCTGGCCACGGCTTGTACGCGGGTTGTCCGTGGCCAAACAATGTCTGTCCGAAACAGCCGCGATTTCTCTTATCGCGCATTCAAACGCTAAATAATGGCGCAACTTCTCCTTGGTCAACACCGACAACTCGGCTAGCCGCTCGGCCGACCAGTATGCGACCACCACTATTGCAGACCCCATGAACAGTGAGCAGAATTTCATGCCCGTTCATCCCGTTCCGCCCTCACCCGCCGACACCAACGTTTTCCTCATTGGTACGTGAAACTTGGTGTACACGATTGGTCGAACCGCGGAAAATTTTACGCTACTCACCCGACTGACGCGTTACACCAATGCCTGTGACCAACCCCTAACAAGACGCGAGCTTCATCCGTCAGAATTTTCTGCAGATCCGGAGGAAAGTCTGTTCGATTTTAATACCCGAACGCGTTAACCTTCGAGCACAGGAAATAGAAGCATAAAATAGTGACCTTTGGAGTGGACGTTTCGAGCAAAACAGAGCTGACTTTATTGCCAGTTTTATATTGTCATTTTAATTAAGCATATGGTAACCATACGTTCATAATAATATCTAGAAGCTGTTACTTTCGGGTCAAGGTTTTGATGTTATTCTTTTGCTACGTAAATTTATGAGACGTTCACATTTCTACTTTCGAATTCTTAGTGTCATTGCTTTATTGTTCAAATCAAGGCGATTCTTGGATTTATTACTTAGTTAAATCACGCGGAGTTCCCATATACATCATCTAAGGGTGCACTCAGTACCTACGGATAAACAATAGTTCGGAGACAGTCAGTTTTCCATTTCTTCTGTTCTTTTCACATTCAATCAATTTTGATGTCCGTTTCCCTCACCAAAATTCGTAATATTGCAGTAGACGAATCCGCTCGTTCTAGCAGAGTAAGGCGCACCCATCAAACGTTTCGTGTTTGATGGGAAACCACGCAGTAGATTAGAATTCAACGAACAACATAAGTACACACATTGTATTTGATATGACTCAGCTATCTCTTTATTAAATTAACTTTATTAAATTAGGAAAGCATCGTTCACGGCCAGCGTCAGCAACGAGCACGATACGCGACGTTATAAAGTGAATTTTCTGATGACACATGGAACACCCTGTATATAACGCGGCAGTGATAAAGCGGTCAATCATAAGGCAGTCGACAGCTTATGATAGGGCTGCTTTCTGAATGAACTCGTTCGCGTTTCATGAGAAAAACTCATAGTCCTTAATTGGCCGGCGGATTCGAGCATGCGAAACAATGTAACGTGCACGGCCGCGATACAGGTGAGCGGGAGCGTTCGAATGTGTAATTTTGCAATTACATTCAATTTTAGATAACGAAAAATTAGAACCGGTGAAAAGGATATTGCGATCTTTTTCCTGGTTATCTGGCGCTGACTAATCTGACCTCCAATTACTGCTAACTCGAACGGAAAAATTATGAGAAGCATGGAATTAGTGTGCCACGCTGCACACTGTTCGCAAGCTCGTACAAAGTTCGACACGAGAAACGTGTACTCTCGACGATGATATCAAAACTATTTCAGACTATTTTCAGTAGAAATGGAAAACGACTTTCGCGTATCGTACGATTAAAATCAACGTCCTTTCATACGTGTCACGGAAACGATTAATTGAACGCAAAGGTTACAACAGCCGAAATAATGGAATTACACCGCGATTGTTTACGCGAACAATAAAGCATTACGATGAACTTGTAACCAGTGTAATGTCTGTACCGCGATGTGTAACACAGTTTGGTCTACATTGCCCTATTGAATGCGATCAAGTTAGTTACCACTACAAGCGTTTCGGGACAATTGCCTTTTCGAACTTAATCGTCTAGTGAGAAGTGTTTCATTTGTTTCATTCACAAAAACCCATTCATTATTGCATCAGAGTGTTGTGCTTTCTAATCGAATCACTCGTTCTTTGCATTTATGAAAAAAGGAATGATTGTTATTAAATTGTTCATGAATGTTATTAAAATGCATACACGTTTTCTGAGAATGCATAACAGCTTCATAAATATGTACGCGTTCGTATATACAATGTAGGTAGAGCGTTTGTCGAGCGATTGTTAAGATGTCTGTTTCAGTAGTACAAGTCAATAATTCAGATTATCTCAGCTGAAACGCTGAATGAAATATCTTAACAGGTATTCACTTTACATCAAGTACATCTTAATATTTATTTACTTAGTGTCTGCCGTTCTTTTCATTTCCAGAAAGATATGTAGAGTGTCTGGTTAAAAAATTCTCAAAAGAAATCTTGAATTTACTACTTTTGAAATGTTTATCATCATCATATGTTATGTCCCCACTTTTGGTTCGTAACTTTTCCTTTTATACAATTCTCTCTATTACATTTCTTCTTTTTGAAGGTTCAACTGTTTTTACAATACTTTCACAAATTATCGTTTTAAAAGCAACGCTATCGAGCGTGAATAGCAGACGGTTCGTGCAGTAAATAACATTAGTGCGAGTGAATATAATAATTCGCGACGCATGCGAGAACACGGTGCGCAGATTCAACGGGAGAAGTCATTTTCACATCATATAATATCAAGCTATAGAACAGTAATCAGAGAGGTAGGCACGGAAAGTGAGACAGTGATAGGTAGTGATAGTGGTTAGCGGACATCCGTTGAACACATATTTGGTCAGGGATCAGAGAGAATAATCCCGGGGATTACCCCTGGTTTTCACCTCCAATCGTACCCCCATCATTGCCTACGTTCGAACCGTCCGCTCATCCGATTGGAATATCGACCACGGATTTAAACGCCTTTCTGTCGAATTTCCAAATCTGCGGATCGACTTTGGTCTCCGCTCAAACACCGGCCACGGTGCAATAAGTACCAGTACTTTCGCACGTGCAAATATTATGAACAACCACCGAACGTGACAATGCCCGTGCCTCTATCCGATAATTTCTATTTGATTGAAGTCCCTAATAATGAAATATTGGTCGGTGCGATGAAGTTCTGCCGAAAAGGGTGTTTCGAAATTGTTTCGAGCCTAAAATACACGTCAATTTATTCGTTAACACGTGTACGCAATCAGTCGATCGAACGTTAAACAATTCTAGTCTCGATGAATACGAAAGCAAGTATTTTATTCGCTTCGCTAAGAAATTTCTTTAATTTATATTATGTCTGCGCAAATCAGTTTATTCGTTCCTCGATGTCATGGTCGCTAAATTTTCACGAAAAAAATAAATAAAAGTGGAACAGCCCGGTAAAAGCCAGCGGCCAAAATCTATGAGCATTTACATTGTTTACCTCGTTAAAAAGACCGAAGCTAGAATCAGTGTTCCGTCTACTAGCAAACTGTACTCTTCCAGTTTGAAACAAGTCGAGTATTCTACAAGTGCTCCGCCGCATTCTACCAGCAGGCCGGCGATATTCTTCACCGCTGCCCCGTCAAGAACAAGAAATACTTTCCAACTCGTCACGAAGTTTTCCCACAGCTGCAACTGTTAACTCTTTACAAAAATATAGAGCGAGCCGCGTAATTGGGCCGAGCCGCATCTTTTATTTGGCCGTGGGCAAGAGAAAAGGACCCGAATGCCAGGACAAAGTTTATTTTTCTTTGACCTTATCTTCCTTTCTAAACGCGGTCACAAAGAGACCCGTTCTCTTCTCCCCTCTTTCAAACTGTACCAGTTTCCGTTCACTCGAATTGATTCCCAAAGAAAATCTCTCGCGATACGTTCGACAGGGAAAAGAACGTAAAATTTGCAAAATAGACGAACACATTTTGTACGATCTTTTGTTAAACGAAACAAAGTCACTCGATGACACGAAACGAAGAAAAAACGCGATACGAAAGACAGACATGGAGAAAAGGGAGAGATAAACAGGAAGATATCGTGCACGAATATAAGTGTAATCAATTCCCTGATCCCCGGGGAGACCACGAGGCAACGGAACGAGGCACCGCGACAGACGAACGTTGGCTGGGGTACGACGATAAAACGAGAAGAGTCGTTCGGAGGGTGGGAAACCCTGGACGAAGGCACCGGCGAAAAGGACGTGGTTCGAGACAGAACGCTGGGACCGATGATCACGACACCGTGCCGGCGACGATCAATCGAGCGACGTCGTTTAATTCGTAAAGAGTACGATTTGAAGGGCTGCTAAAGCCACCGTCGGGTACCACCGTCTTTCGATGCTTTGATCGTGGAAAATGGCCGGTAGCCGGACCGGTTAGCCGGATCGGTAAAGAAGGGGCGGCGGGACCCTCCGGCTCGGTGAGGGAGAACAGGGCAGGAAGGTCGAGTTGCACGATGCACGCTATAGAGAGAGGAAAAGACCCGGGTCGATACCTGTTGATACTTCGTTCAAATAAAAGTCAACTTGTACGGTGAGTGGTTTAAAAGTCGCACACACATACAGGGACACATTGACGGACGCGACACACGGCCGTATCGAGGCTCTCACGTACACGGCTCGGTGGCCAGGCTGACGTGGTGTTTCCTACCGACGTCCTCTTTCGCGGAGTTTCTTCTAGGACGGCGGTATAACTCGAGAGGACGAGGAAGAGCGGAGGGTAGTCAAAAAAGAGGATGACTCTCGAGTACACGGGGAAGTTGAGGGAACTTTCGTGGATACTGCCGGTGGGAACGTCTGTTCCTTCTGGCGTTTTATTATTTTAACGCTTCCGATACGAGAGCCGCGGCCTTTTTCCCTCCCCGTCCCGCTCGGCTGCGCGGTTTTGTTTTTCAAATGGAGACCCTTGTCGCGATCACGGCACTCGTCGACGTGGGCAAACGCCCCGATTACGCTGTTGTACCTTCGAATCGAGTTACTGGCCGTTGCTACCGATCTGGAGTTTCGACTTTTTTTCTTTTTTTTTTTATTCGATGGAATGGAACTTTTGTATCGGAGTTGATTTGCATATAAAGTAAATTAAAATATATGTGCAACGTATGGATGTATTTCAAGTAAAAAGTGGGGTCCAGGATTTGTAATAATAGTTTTATCGTGAATTCTTGCGTTTCTCTGTTTCAGTGGTTATTATTCAAGTTGGACGGTATGAAAGACGCAACGTATACCGTTAAAAACGGGATTCCACAATTTTCTTGTAAACTCTGTCATCCTGTAGTTATTATTAGAGCAGGGGAAATTTAATTTTCATCAAAATAAATTCTTATCGCGTTACATTAATATAATATCATTGTCACGTTGTTTTACAAAACGTTAATTAATACATTAGAAAGGCTGAACAATGAATTCCGGCACAACAAAGCATCGCAGCTTTGATTTTCAGCTGCGAATAAGGTATCCCCCATCGAATTTCTAATTAACTGTACGAAGTTTGTTCGCTTTGAAATACACCCGGCGGACTTAATACCGAAGAAATTCATAAGAAGCTTTAACTTGATCCACTTCCCCGGCTTTTATTTCTTTGAGTAAAGGATTGACTCAACCAGCAGGTTTAAAGTTAAATACTTTACATTTCTTTTAATAACATCCTCCTTCGTAAAATTTACTTATCTCAATTTATCGCTGCCACGCAAACTCTCGTCAGTCCCGTTTTTCTTTTTTTTCTTTTTCCTCCAACCCCCGCGAACTGAACCGCTCGGAGGAAGAGCGGAGGAGGAAGAGTCGAGGCAAGGAAAGCGTAGCTCCGATTAAGTCAACCGAACGAAATTCGTATTCGATATTCTTTGATCGCCTCCCGTGATAGAGATCTAGGGCTTGCCTTTGGTCACGGATGGATATAGAACCGTGCTGATATACGAAGAATTAAAATGCAACCAACCTTCTTCCCCTCCCCCTCCTGCCCCCGTGTCCGTCCTCCGCTATTATTTTCTACGGCATTCACCATCTTGGATATTAAAACTGCAAAACAATCGCGATGCCGAGATGAATAGACTGCGTTCAAGCAACGGACTTGATGGTCCGGACATTTTAGAATACATGAACTCTCTCACAACCGAAAAGTCGTTAGTCCCGTGGAAGGCGCGCCTTACGAGAATCGTGTCTCGCGGAGAGAGAAAAAAGAAAAAAAAAGAAGAAAGGAAAGGCGATATTAATTTTGACGGAGTATGACGAATAGTCGCCGTGTGTTCGTCGCTCGGAAATTCCAAGGGAAAATGGTGCCTCGGATACTTTCAACGCGAGAGGGAAGCGAAGTTGAATATAATAAATTCGAATTTGAATTTGATACATTTTCCCATGGAAATACTCGGTTTCATGATCATGCCTTTTTATCATAGTTCTCGAAGAATATTCGTTTATTTGAAATGAAATTTTTTTTACGTGGAAAGGTTGATATAATCGATGGACTTTTTGAATAATTCGATCGGCAATCTGTGTGACTGGTTTGTGACAAAAATATGAACCAATTAACTACAGGCTTGCAGCGTAGACTACTCTTAGGAATATTTGCAGTAAGCATACAATGTGAGTACGTGCGCTTTCCAAGTTCCACGATTAATTAAGATTAGTTTCAAAATACTAGCTCAAGCAAATGTCATCCATTCTGCTAATAAATTATTACTTTATTCAGAGAATACGAAGATACGTACGAACGGAGTATCACTTAACGCAATTAATTATTCCAGCACAGTTCTACACTTCAAGCCCTACGATTTAAAACTTTTCGTGTAGCACGGTAGTTTAACCGTTAAAGAAATTACAGCGATAACGTATCGATCATTCCAATTTCAAGCCCACGGTAGTATACCGCGAGAAACGAGACCCTTGAAGGGAATAGCTTTCGTTCAGAAACGTTCGCGACGGTTCGCGGAGATTTTTGGCAGAAAAGTCCAAATAAATTCCGCGTGTAACAAACGCGGAAAACAAACCGAGCCGACAAACATCGCAAAACGTGAATACATATGTCTCGATTTTGATGGCGAACGTTGAAACGCGGGGCCATTGTAACTTTCGAAATTTCAGGGCATACGGTCCAAGTGCGATGGTAGATATCTTATCGATCGGTGATGTATGGAAGTTTGACATGGAAATTTTACCGCATACTTTGAACGATAATGATTGAAGTTTCGTTAAAACTTTTGCACGCGGAAAAATTTGTTGGTCGGACTGACTGCCGTTGATCTACCGTTCGAAAATGTAAATCCCCCATTGTTTGGAAGCGCCCTGTCCGACCGGGAAGGGAAAGAAAAATTTCAATTGTTTGCGGACTGTTGCATTTGAATTTCACCGGGACGTATAGCGGAAAAAATATCAAATTCGTAAGATATCTCATTATTTTTGTGAAAAGATTCATTTATATATTGAATAAGCTTCGTTTAAAAATTTGGTAGAAAAGTCTGTTTCAGTATCGTAAAAATTTATACTGCACTCCACATGTGAACGTTGTTCGTTCAAAATGTCTAAAAATTTGTTTAAGTTACCTTGGATAGAACTATGGATCTACAATAATTCAACATTCGTTCTCCCATTTCTTTAAAAAACCCACTATAGGATGACATCTCGATTACAAACCACAGACATAGATTAATCGAACAACATCCAATCGAAACCCAACGCGAAATCATTAAACACACGTCGAGTCGCGGAAACACCTTTACACGAGGCATCGTAAAACTCTTGCGAGATCCGTTCGAAGTATCTCAACGAACGCGCCGGAAGTCAAAGCATTATCCATCAGCGCAACGACATGAAACTGTTTCACCGCGCAAAGAAAAAAGAAAGCCCGTGGAACCGTCCAATGGATGAATACGGAGCACAATGTCGTTGGCTTCGTTTCCAATGTTGGAATGTGACATAATAAAGAGACAGTTTGTTCCACGATGGATATCGACGCTCGACAATCGCGGAAGACGCGTGCGAAGAGTAATCTCGATGGAGAGGAACGGTTCGGCTGTGGTCCCGGATCGAGAGGGGGCGGCGGCATTCAGCCGGTTCGCGGCATCCTCATTAAAAATAATCAATATTACAATATTAACAAATGCCCCTCGCGGCCTCGGCAATTGCCCGTCACCGTCGTCGTCGTCGTCGTCGCGGCTTCGCCATTCCCATTTTCCTCGTTCACCTCTTAAAAATCAATACACCCGGCCAGCCGGCACACACCGCATCGTCGGAATTATAGAAGGCATTTTTAAATGCGCCACGTCAGCTCCCAGATGGGTACCCGCGAGCGCGTACAATATTATTTGTTTGGCGACTGTACTTTTTAAATGAACGAACCGCCGCCGAGCCGTGCCCGGAAAATATGGAATAACTGGTCGCGAACGAGCGCGGGAAACAGCACGGCGATACGAATTGAAACGTTCGCCTCTTTTCCCCCTTTTTTTTTCGAGTTTTACCGCCGCTATTAGGTTTCGCCGTGGCTCGAGGAATCGTTTGAACGGTGCGACTTTTGAACGGGGAAATATATTCGAATAAATAAGGGAACGCATTATGGTACGCCCCGATGCGACGTTAAGAAATCGTCGTGGCCGCGTAATATTTTTGCAGATTTTTCAATTGCTATTTGAACCGCAGGTTGTTGCGAGGCTCGCGGAGAAACCGTATTGAAATAACAGTCGAGCTGTAGTCGCGGATTTAAGGTAACAAAACGAAGATGGATCGCAATCCTGCTATCATTGCTACCTAATGCAAATATATACGCGTTCGCGAGGCAAATTTTACGAAGGCTCTCGACTCTTACGGACTGTTGATCCGTCTTGGAACGTTGAACGGTGGAATATATCGTGGAAATAAAACGGCTGGATAGCTGCGCGCGGTTTTATCGCCGCGATGGCGGCGCATTATGCGTTCAATTATATCGACGGTTATACGTCGGAAAAAATTCACGGATTCGACGGGAGGGGGGGTTGCACGGAAATCCAATTTCCTACCGCGGCCGGGAATCTCGGCGTCCGTTGCAATCGTTTCCTAAAATGTACTTTACGCTGGTCGTAAAAAAAATGGAAGCGGAAAATTTTCATCCCTTCGGCGAACTTTCCGATTCGATCGTCGTACTCTCGCGGATCCACTTAACCGAGGCCAGCTGAGTTGCAGGTGAAATTCCGAGTTGAACAAAACAGAATCGAACCATTCGGAACGGATCTCCGCTCGAGAAAGCCTTCGTTAGCGACTCTTAATTACTCCCGGCTGGTCAAAGTCCACAATTTCTTCTCATCCTTTTCTAAAACGCGCGTAAAATGCCCCCGGATAAATCGTAAACTAATATCTCCAAACATTTCTAAAAAACGTACGATCCAAGAACGAATCACGACCGGAAACAATAACCCAAAGCCGTCACTCCGAGAATATCCCCGTCGTCTCGCGTCGATTTAAGCCTGGTCGGCAATTAATAAAAGCTTGCATCGGCTGGCTCATTAATCGTTATTAGCCTGGTCCCTCGGAGGGTGGTCCTCGCGGCGGTTACAGCGCCGTCTATTTCGAGTGGGAATTGTCCGTCCGTGTGACTGGTGGGAAATAAAAAGGAATCGCGCATAAATTAATTCGCTGACTCGGTCGAGGACGGTCCGCGCGCGGTCGGACGAGAGGAGTCGCGTTAACCGGCGAGGGCCAAGCGAAGAAGGAAGGAAGGAAGGAAGGAAGGAAAGGGGTAGAGAGCTGACGCGGCCGGTGAAGCGGGCGGAGTTGGCTCGTTCGTCGCGAGAGGAGGGTCGGTTTCGTCGGTGGTAGGTTGGACGTCGAAAACGGTTCCAGCTCCGAGTGGAAAGAGGCGCGGCGGCGGTGCCGGGAGCGAATCTGGTGGGTTGGCGGCAGGCCATAAACCTTTCCCCGCGTAATCTGGATAGCTTTATAGATTTCTAATAAAATAACGCATTAAATCAGCCGCGGCCCGACTGATTGGCCCGCCGTGGTAACCGTGGGATCGGGCTCTACACCGGAGTGACGCGCACCTATTGCAATCGAACCGACATTTATTATTCCGGGCGAACGGCCACTAAATGTTAGATGATCCGCAGCGCAAACAGAGTGGGCGCGTGTAAAGTGCAGACCGCGTACCCGGCAAGAATCAAGAGTTTTCCGAGTTTGCTTTAACTGCCCCGCGCCGCCACGGTCCTCCGAGAGATCGGTCGGCGATCATTTTTTTTTACGTCTCGAAAACCGCTGCATTCGCTCGCTGCTCGTTGGCTCGTGTGTCGGGTCAATTATTGTGCGGTGTATTAAGTAAATTGGATGCGCTAAACGGGCACGGATAATATCGATGAAACTGGATAATTTATAGGACGGCTTATATTTCGTAGAAATAGTCTAAAATTCGTGATTCCCAGTCGTATTACGAACAGGACCAAGGTGAATTTTTTTTCAGTTGTAATTGAACTAACTACGTCGCAGCCTTTCTAATTGTGCGTTCTTTCGTGTCATGAACGGTGGCGGGTTATTCGTGACAAACATCGTCCTTGAGATTTCTCTAAATTGATATATATACTTTTACGTACGTAAATTGCTTTGTTTTGCTCGGGACACGTAGCTCTCTCGTTATCGGAAGGTTTTATTGTAAAATCTCATGTAAGCGAAATCTAGTCTCAACTTTTTCGATTATCTGCAACGAATTTTGTTAAATTAACGAAAGAACGGAGAACGATATTTTATTTCGGTAGAAAATAATTTTCAACTTCAGCATCGAAGATCGACGCTGTTACAACCCTGCGCGCTGATATCGCAAAACGCTATGTACGCTCGCGAAATCATGCGCATTCGAATCCTGTTTTCGCATATGTATCGCGTACGTTGCATTCCATGCGGGATATTCACTTTGAATGATGTAAAGGCAGGAAGTGAATTCTCCAATGAACAGCTAAACCAGGATGCATGTAGTATAAACTTCATTGGTTTAGGATTATGTTGTTTCCAATACGCATCAGTTGAACAACGTTTCGGTGATCGTTTCGAAACTTTAATCTGGTACAATTTGCATAGCACTGACACCGCATCGCTCAGTTTCGAGCACGGGAAATTAACGAACGTTAACCTGCACGTTGTTTCGCTTGTTTACGAGAATCATATCGGTTCCTGTAATATTTCTAAACGGATTTCCGGTTAAATTAATCACTCCTACCTACGTTCGACGCGCGCGCATTTTTCCAACGTAACAACCAGACAAACGCAGCGAAATTAATTAAATAAATTGGCCATACGGACGAAAGTCTAATTATAACTAAATTCAGACCAGCAACTCAACTTAAAAATTTCCACCATGCGCGTTCGTGTACAGAATACCGTCCGATGCTTTGAGAGTTTTTATATATTTAATTACGAAACCCACCTATCTCCGCTGTGCTGTTAATGCCCAAGTAAAATGTATTCGTTCCCAAGTATACGTAATTAATAAACAAAGTTACGCTTAATCTGTGAATGAAATGTACAAGTCTGGGTAAACTTTTTAAAATTCTAGTTCTCTCTCGCGCGTATACATGTTCGCGTCGTTTGCAAAAATTTGGTAACATGCATACAATAAACAGAAGTATTAAAATTTGTTAACCATCGATCCATGTTTCATACTCGCGAGGGTATATAAGGCTAGACGAGCATTAATCATAATTCATGACACGATAATTATGTCACTATCGCTCGCTACTATAAGAAAACAATTCTATTGTTAACATGCTCGTACTTAGCAATGAAATTATTCAGTTCTCTCGCGAGACTCAAAGTGTTATACACGATTATCGCGTTATCTACGCTCGATACTATTGTTAAACAGCATAAAGAAATTATTTTATCTTCCGTTGTACAACTGTGAATACTCGCGATACCATTTGGTTGACGGCAGAAGGAACATCGAAACACGCGTGCAGGTTCGCGCGGCTGTTTACAGATTACAGGAAGAGGCAGGTCGTCAAATAGAAAGCGAATAAGGCGGGTCGCGCGGCTGGCCGATCGAGCGGAATAAATTCTTGTATCAAGATTCGAATAAATGCATTCGAAGCCGCGAGCAAACTTCCATCGCGCGGGGGATGCGTGCCTCACCAATACCACCGCTTGTATCCGCCCGTTTCCTCGTTGTATCTTACTCGGCGAGTCCTCCAAGCCAGCCGCGTTCCTCTCGCTGGATCTCGAATAAAATATCCTCGAGGAATTTCGAGCGAGCGTACACCGCACACGCCGGGAGTTTTCCGCAAACGCGCGCCCGCTGAAACGTCGACCAATACTCCGCGGAGTCCGCGTTGGTATTCGATGCATTTTGGTAAGCACTTGGACGAGATCCGTGATTCGCACTCGCTGGCCACTCGAAATCGCACGCGTGTTGTTCGACACGAATTATTTCGATGAACGTGTACTCGTTGTAGTAATTACTTTTTAACATTGCTGACGATGAGGCGTTCAGAATTAAAGATAAAATAAATTTACTCTTAGAGTTTTACGGGTCGCGTAAGAACTTTTTTAGAGCAAACTTAACCACGCTTCGAGACTCGTTTCGATGTAAGTGAAGAATTAGAAATTTCTATCGATATTTTTCTGATATCCTCAATGTTCGCCACAGCGCCGTAGATTTGATAAGAAACGCTCAAAACGGTAGCTTTCTATCGCGAGTACGGGAATTCCGGGAAACAAATTGATCCTAAATCAAGTGTCACGTGAAATGCAAACGTGTCACAAGAAGATTAAAACGATTGTACGGCTGAGAACGTGGAGGGCTATTTTTCAGGGTGAAATTTACGTAAGAATCTTTAGATAACCATCTCCGGCGAGATTTACTAGCCCCTTATGCTGAATTTGTTAGGCGCACGAGGAAATGCATATACCGCGCGTTCCGAATCCGCCGATCGATCTGATCCCGATGTTGGCCAACGGGATTTTGAAATTTGTAAAACGAACAAATAGAAAGTTTCGAGCACTTTTATTCTGCAAATATTTGTAAGGCTTTGAAACTTTTTCCGCTTCATAGAGTCGGACCAGCCTTTTTACTTTCGTGCTTCAATTGATTTCCTTTCCTGCCGTGCCTTCTTTAGGGAACTCGCCAAACTCTCCTTCAAAAAGGACGCAGAGATTTGCAATTTCGCTCGATATGTTCCCCTATTGCTAAATGATTTATTAAGCTAGAATAAAATCGTTTCTTAATCTCGTCGTTCCGTTTATATCACCAAAACATCGTCATAAGCTGGTAATTAACTACCAATCAGCAGTTATTTAACTCGATCTCCTCGATACGTACAAAATGCTGAACCAGTGTCTTATATATTTATTCTAATTTTGTAAGAAAATACTCAAATATAATGACGACAAGCGAAACAGATGACCCTACAAGCAAAAATATCGAAATTACATTGGAAACTGTATTCAAAGAAGATGATTCCGGAAACCTGTCGAGTAGACGCGCGCAGTAGTAAAAACCAATAGCAAGTGCGACGCGGCTGTTCTCTCTACCCGCGTAGAATTTCTGTCACGCATCGCATTGCCAACAAGATTCCAGCTTTACCATTCACATATATAGTACATTTTCATAATCGTTCTTAAACATTTCTTAACATTTCTCTATCGATGCTTGTCAAATATCTAGGATTAAAATTTTTTACTCTTCTTCCCAACATTCGATTTAACCAGTTAACTGCGGAATTTAGTTTTAGAAATTGCCTACAAAGCACGTAATTAAAATCGAGCAATGACGAAAACACGCGTCGAGCGCAGAGAAATACTCCTATTATACGTTTCACGAAAAAAGTAAAACGAGGAAGGCTTTTACATTTTTATTTGACAAGAAATTCATAATTATGCTCGCCAATCGCAACAAAATAAAGTTTTGGTTCGACGTGTATACACGTCGGACGCAGTTAACTGGTTAAACAAAGAACAACGTTGCGAATGAAGTCGGAACGAGTTTGATGTGGTACCAAAAGAAACGTTCGTCGCGTTATCAGAGAGTCCAGTTGCCTAGCTCTTTATCTTTAAGTCATTTCCACTTGTCAATGTCGGGAAAGATTCTCGATTCACCCGGACGCGTTCTCGCTCGATCTAGCACAATTTCAGTTGACGTAACTTCAAAGCCGTTTAATCCTCTTAACGAAGCCATACAGAGGGACAAGCTACACGGTCTCTCTGCCACTCTCTCTCTCTCTCTCTCTCTCTCTCTCTCTCTCTCTTCTTCCGCCATTGCGCTCAGCATCTTAACCCTTCGTTATTTTGGCTCCTACCGAAGTTAACCTCAAGAAAGGAGATTGTAAGTTCCGCGTGTATGGACCATCAACCGCACCTCGATAGATGCAAACTTTCTCGAACTATGGCCGATTCGCTGTTAACTCCGGCTGGGAACTTGTTTTACCCGCCTAGAAAGCCAGTGTAACGTCTTCGAAGAAATAACGAGCTTCGTCTTCCGGCTAACTGATAAAAGTTGAAACCGGAGCCAATGCGTAACTTTCGCCGGCAAGGATCTCCATTCCGTAGTTATGGACGTCAAGGCGTTGAATTCCAGTTACGCAACATCGGCAATTGTTCCGCTAATTGCTGTTTTATCGATATTTCGTTAGTTCGGTTTACCAACATGGATTCGTACGTACTCGTTTCGGAAATGATACGAATCAAATTGTAAACGTTACAGCGCGACGAAGATGTGGCGACCACCGTAGTCGCCTTTGCACCCCGTGGCGCAGGGCGGAAGAAAATACTTAACCCTCGAAGCGAAGAGACTGGAGACATTAAACATATGCTTAACTCTAAACCTTCTCTTCGTCTTCGAGGGTTAAGGAACGTTAAGGGCGAACGTGTCCCCTCTTTTTCGACACCCTCATGACATGAGAAAGCGAAAAACAGATATAATGCGAGGGAAAGGAGTCCTCGAGAGTTAGTTAGTAGTTGCGTTGCGAGCAGCATAGCGTCGAGACCTTGATTTGTTATTTATTACTTGTTAAAATAAATTATTTTGTTACGTATTTCCGAACGAACATCACTCTACCTCGCCCACGTAGATTTCCCAAAAAGAGTTCGATTCCGTTAACGTAATCGTTTGCAACGTCGACGTCGAGAAACGCGATACCCAGGCGGAATATTTATGATAGTTATTCGAGCGACGCAAATAAGTGACGCCGATAAAAAGCCTCGGTGTCATTATCAGGCTTCCCGTAAATTATAATTTCGGCGGCGCACGTACACACACGGTGACGAGGGGGAAATTCGTTTTAGTCGCGTGGCCGCAATGTTGCCGGGGCAAAAACACAAAGCAAATTACAATACACGCGTGACGGAATAAAAACGTGGAGTAATGTATGCTAACAATATTCGTCGAACGTGCAACACGGCGAGATCGGGAAAAAATGTAACAACGCGCGTTCGTTATCACGGTTAAACCGATGGGACGGGGAAAAAAGTAAAGTCCTCTAGGTGAGAGGGATATTATAATAGAACGCGTTTCAACCTTGCCATATGCTTCTTCGTACCGCGATCGTCATCGTCCAATACCATTCTATATTCGCACAACCTCGACGATTCTATACGAATCGAAATGACAAAAACTAAATACTCTGTTAACATTCCATTAATCAAATTCGAATACATTAAATTTGCTATCTATTCGATAGCATTTCGCGCGACAACAAACGCTTCTTGCAACAAAAATTAAATCTGAATCCTGATTGAAAGACGTCTCCAGATGACACTTATCGTATTTCCGTCGCAATCCAAAAATATAGACTAGGAAAATTAAAGAAACAAAAGTAGGAGACAGTGCCGTATGAAAATTCGATCTAAATATCCTGCGTAATTTTCGTTGCACGGTACGTTGTCACGTAAATTTGCCACGTAAATTGTACCACGACCAGTTAGCGACTAAATAAATGAAGAACTAAATAAAAGAGCGCAAGGTATTCGCAGTTTCGGTAATTAGATCGTTTTATCGGCGAACGCAAGAACGTTGCTGAACATCCAGCCCCCCCATCTTGACGTAATCCAACAGGCGCCGTTCAAAAGTCATAAAACAGCGATGCAATTACCAGGAGAAAATCGGGAAACGGTCGAAAATGGAAGCGGCGCGTAGCGCGGCTGGGGTGCGGAAGGTGAGGGCGCGGGTGGGTACGGCGGCTGATAGGACCGGGATGGAATAGAGATTCTTTCCATGCCTCAAAACAGAAGTACTACACCGGCTAATAGCCTCGTTCGAGTGCTGCTGCGAGCGCTACCGGGCGTATATACGTCACCCGTTGATAGCGATACGTTCGTAAAACGAGCGTCAGTAAAACCCATCACTAACTCACATGACACACATCCGTGCGGCGATCTCAGTTTTTTCGGCTCTGTTCTCGCGCGTCGCTGATAAAATACGAGCGAACTGAAAGGGTAAATGGTGTTCAAACGAAATCGGGTTCGCCGCTTTTGTTTGCGTCATCGTTGCGCTTTAAAACATCTTTCACGGCTCGATCAACGTACGTCGATCGAGTGCAGAGATACGCAGAAATTCCGTTATTAATTAATCTACCACGGATAATTCAGATTTTCATATATCATTTCATCTGTTGCTAACACTTTTCGTTTTTCCGCGGTGTATAGTTTGTACGGTGCACGCGCAACGCCAACGAAACGCGAGCAAAACTTCATCGACTTCTTCGTTCGTTGTTGCTCCCAACTGCTCATTAATTATCGGTTTCTGATTTAAACAGTGATATAGTTTACCGTGTTTTTGGCTCGGCAAATACGGCGTTGGTTTTGCACACCGTAAAGCTTACGTTATAAATTAATAAGTTTGCCAGAACAACGATGCATTTCATTAATTTTATACCGCGCAAAAATTCGCTAAGGAGACCTTGCGCT
Source organism: Xylocopa sonorina (assembly GCF_050948175.1). Classification (NCBI taxonomy): domain Eukaryota; kingdom Metazoa; phylum Arthropoda; class Insecta; order Hymenoptera; family Apidae; genus Xylocopa; species Xylocopa sonorina. The sequence goes on along the minus strand of NC_135197.1, from coordinate 3,524,801 downwards.
TCCCGTTACGTTGGATAATAATTTCAGCGAACGAATAAATATTTCACGTCTTTCCAAATAAATAAAGTTAAATTGTCCATTTTCAAAGAATCGAATTTACGCGATGCACTTTATCCGTGAAATTCACGGGAACGATTCCCTGAAATTAAACACGGCGTACCGGAAATGAGATTTATTCGTAACGCGCTCTCAAGGAATTCGGGGAACGATAATTGTCGCCTAAACAACAGCATGGATTCCATTATGCGTGAAGAATGTACAAGAGGCGACGGAAATACGGGACCGGAAGCTTAGACGCGATGAAATGCGAGACCGTAAAAAATTACAAGCTGTTTGTATCCCGGTTAGATCGCGTTGCTTTTTAAAATTCTACTCTAATTAATTTGCCCATTCATTTGTCCGTGTTATTCCGATTTTCTCTGCCGTCCGTATTCTCGCGCGAAAAGCTTTCCTTCTCCAACTGGAGGACAAAAGAGCTGGTTGCGTTGACCAGTGTATCGCGATGTAACACCATGCGTGTGATACACACGCATACATCGCCCTCCTCACCTGTTTTCGAGGGACATTTTTCAACGAAGCAGAATAAGGAAAGAAGAATATAATAAAAGATATATTACTGTGAGCAAAAATATGACAGTCGAAATAATTTCAATCAAATTATAAGGAAAACGATCAAGCTCCAATAATGAAATTATACATTGATGCGACGAGTAAAATGTTGTTCTATTTTACAATACTGGTTAATGACTAATAAGTAAATTGGAATACTAACTAGATCAATTTTAAATGAAGACCAATAACAGATGCAGAAAGAAGAAGTTGATTACGAACGAAGACGGCTGACCAAGCAGCGCGCCTGGCTGAATCTACTTACGATTAACTGAATCGCTGCGCGCTGCAATCTTCGTCGGAGTCTATGTCCACAATGTTCGAGTTTCAGTAAATTCAAAAAATGGATACCAAAGTGAAAAGATCACGGAATACGTGGGCATATTTTCTCTACAACTTTTCTACAGGAAAAATCACTTTACAGGGACGACGAAGAATTAATTCAAGAAAAACAGAATCTCCTCTACCTTGGTAATCGCTGACACGGTTCTCCTCGAGTGGAAAGGGTAGAATTTGTCCCTTTCGAGGGGCGAGGGGTAAAAATACGGTAAATGTTTCCTCAGCTCATCGAACGGCAATAATTCACCGGTAAGCCCGGGCGGTACTCGAGGAACGACAATGCGAGTCGCGTCGTATCGTAAACATTACACGCGTATCACGCACCGGTGCAGAGAAGGCGCATAAATTCCCGATACTTGGCTTGCCGCCCGAACGAATTCGGCGCCGACGAAGTTCGGAAAATAGCGCGAGCCATAATCAGCAGCGCGTTATCGTCCGCCACGGTTTACGGATTCGGGACCGGCGGTTACCCTTTGTGCCGGGTGCCCGCGCACGGACAGTCCGCCGGCAATAAATATGTTATTAAAATTACCATAATCCCGCGTCCCACGGCGGGGTAAAACAGCGCATTTTGCAGTTAATTTTCCAGTTATCTAGGTAATAATCTCGGCACCGGCCTCTGGACCCGGTTAACCCTTTGGTTATAGAGGTGAGCCAGGCGAGAACGGGGGATGGGCGCGATAGGGGCGAAAGGTAAATCGGTGAGCAGGGATAAAAAGGGGCTTTATAATGGTCGACGCCGCGTTTCTACAATGCCATTCGCGTCACGTTATTGACTGCAAGTCGAGTATCGTTCAACGTTTTATTGTTTTCGCGTTAATTTCATTATACGCCAGACTTTATTAACGGCCATCCATTTGCACGTTCGATCGCGTACGACGGCGCCGCGGTATTCCCGTTCCATATGCACGCGTGCGCCGCTCGAATAAAAATTAAAATCGAACCGCCAAGTCGCGGTGCAATTCGAGTTCGATATCGAATTCATCGAATTCGAGAACTTCTTGGTGTTTACGAGTGATTTCGACACGGTTTAAATTGGTCGGACGACTAACTTTTTTTTGGTTTTATTAGTCGAAAGCGGTGAGCAAGCTTGCGATAATCGGTACCGGTTTGTCACGGTCTCGCGATCGAAAGCGATTTCAAAGTGCTCGGAAAGTCAAATTTAAGAAGGCGTAAGAAGTAAATTATGCCGCGCAAAGCTCCGGTGTTGTACTTGCGCCCAAAGTAAATAGGATAATTACAGTTACCGAGAAGTTAAATAAGACGAACCTACTGTAGAGGGTTGCACAGTAATTATGTAGCAATGTATTATCCTACTAGCGCAACCCTCAGTTACAAGCCTATTTCTTGCTCCCGCTACTTCGAAATGACGATTACACACCGTCTTATTGAATTAAACGTTCAGTTAATTCCCCTTAATTACAAACTCCTTTCTCGTGATAAATTGACAACAATAAAATATCCAAAAAATGTTAACGCGTCTGATAAAATACAAGTAGTTTCGCTTCAGAAGCTTCTCGAATGCGAGCGATTAATATCAATTGATAAAACAATATCCTACTCCCGACTGATAACAGCGACACTTACGCTTAATACTCCAAAGTGTCGAAACTGTCTGTCTGAAAGAGTGCAATCACGTTCCCCACCCACACGTTCTCGCGCAATTATTCAAACTTTACTCAACAGAATTCGTAGCACTCGAACATACACGGTTTCGCGCGTAGAGGAATCTCAAGTAATCCACGTTAGCTGATTTCAGTCACGCGTGCGCCACGGCCGAAATTATTCGCATCACGATCCGGCAAATTTCATAAGCACCATAAATCAACCCCCGCCTCTGATTTCGCTCGACTATTTCGATCCCGCGGCTCGACGGAGTCCAAATCCTGACGAATTAAGCGGAAAGCTATGACTCGCGACGAGCGCGGAAAAAAGAAAAAACGACAGAAATCGATGCGACTTGGTCGTGTACAGGGTGTCTCGCCTCAAATAGGTCACCCAAATATCTCAATTCGTCAACTGCGACGAAACGGACGAAACGTCTCGCGCGCAATTTCCGCGGCACCAAAAGAAGCATGCACCCACTGCGAGGAATATATTCCTATCTCATCGGATCTTTCTCTTCGAGCCATTCGAAATGACGATATACGTGAAAATTCATTTGAATCCGTTCGTTAGGACGTCTGAAAGTAACCCCTATTGTATAGAATAATATAGTAATACGAGTAGTCTAAGAGTCGCGCAATACCCACGGCATTGTGTTCCAGACCAAACACTCTGTATACCGTACGGAGCATTAATAAGCGGTTTAGAACGACGAGAATACGTGCGATCGTACGCGAACGTTTCCACGACGACCAGTTTCATTTACCGCGATTTCGAAATCGAGGCCCACTCTAGAGTCATCGAGAGTCCCCGGGTAGCACTGGGAACACACGACTGTGTCTCAACGCCATCCACCCGTTCGCGAAGCCAGCCAACGAGGCAACGAGGAACCGTGGGGGCCAACCTATCCCACCGACAATTAGTTCGCGCGCTCGGCATTGAGTGCACTTAGTGAAAAGTAAGCAAACTTCCACCCCCCAGCCGCGCCCCCGCCGCGCGCCCTTTCGTTTTCATCCGATACCGGAATAGTTTCTACCGACAGCACGATAACTCCGACGTCTACCTCTACGTTGGCTTGTTTCAAGGGCTACCGAGATATCGAACATACCCGCTCTCTTTTTCTCTTTCTACGTCCGCGTCGCTTTCCACCGCGTTCGCCCGCGTACTCGTCGACTGGTGCTCGGTATATGTTCACCAATTTGCGTGTTATTCGCTGGTGTCGCGTGCTCGATGCTTCTGCTGATCCATCGACGAGCTGTACATCTCCGTTCAAAAGTTTCCGACCTGCTTACGATTTTACTATGCGAACCATTACGAATTAGGAAATATTAATCGTTATCGTGTACCTTTTGTCTTTGAGAAATGCATCAATTTTGTTGGAAATATTGTTATTTAAGTCGAAAGAGTTGCAAGGAACTTGATTATGAATTTCGATAACTCCTGTCGCTTCTATAGTAGACGATCTTCCACACAGAAAATATGGAACAAATATTTTTTCAAAGGCACATTCCTCCAAAGTTTCTCATTGAAATGTCAATTGTCAATTAACACGCAAAAAAAAATACAATTTCACAGTTGAAAAAAGACTGTCACGCGATACAATATCGCGATTAAAAAGGGAGTGATCGCAATTGATACGACCACTGGTCAATTATCTAAATAAATCGCTTTGATGGAAACGTGCAGCGCGGAACAGCACAGTGTCGCGAAAAGGTACAGGCGCGCAAGACGGGTGACGATAACGATCGAGCCGAACAAGCAGAGTGACACCCAGCCCGAGTGATTAGCGGGTAGATTGATGAAGCTCGAGCAGCGAGCATTCATATCTCGCGGCTCCGCCAGCCCCGTGGAACGGTTTCCCTCTTCCGAAAGTGATACCCTCCGCCGTCTGGTTCCGTTCGATTCTTACCTGCGCTCGACGATAAGGAGACGAGAATCCCGCGGCGCAAAAATTTTCACGCTGACGCGTCCCTTCCTTTTTATTATCGGTAATTAATGAGTTCGAGTACGATGACTGGGGCGAGAAAAACCAGCTCTGTAGCGCCTGGATTGCCGTCGTGGTGGGTGAAAAAGCATCGGGGGTTATGACGGTCAACGCATACGAAAGTTTCGCGGGTTTAGAGAAGCAGGCTGATAAAAAGGGGAGAAGATTTTGTTGGTTCTTGTCACCTGGTATTCATGGACGCGTCGCTTTTTCGGGGGGCGAAGAAATCCCGTATCCGATCGGCGAGTTTTCGTTATCCGAGCGTAAAAGAGTTTTTGGACGATACAAGTGACCTAATTGTTGCGATCCATTTAATACGCGTCGCGACCAGCAGCCTTTAAATAATACGTTGGCCGTCGAAAGTGTAGACGAAAAGAATCTGACACGAACGAATGAATTATCTTATATTTTTAATAGGTATTCTAGGTGTGCGCGTCACGCGCGCTTGATACATTGCGCAACATTTCATGCATCTTGCGTATAGGAACGCGAAGACACGTGACAGTGCAGAAGCAAAAAACAAGCGAAATCAGCATGAATCATTGGTGAAGGTTCACAAAAATGGCGTGAAACAGTTTCTCGACAGCGGAGGAGGGTTTTCGCGGTCCGTTCCGGATCGAAACGCCAGCAATAAATAAAACTCGCCGCGGGTAGCGCGACAGCCCGGCAGAATAAAGACTCGCCCGAATTGATTGGACGAAAGACAAGCCAAGCTTCCGTACGAGCGGAAGCGGCCGTCTACGAGGTGGAATTTGAATGATCGCCGTCAGGACGCGCTTCTATTCTGACGTCCATCGCGCGTTCATCCAGCTAGCTGGCAATAAATCCAAACTAATTCTTTATCCTATCTGGTCCTTTGTCGGCCAGGCGACGGAGCTTCCGGCCATTGTCGTGGCTATATCATCCGACCGTAGAGTGTCGGCGAACGTGTTCGGAGGGTGGACACGGAGGGGTGGTAGAGGACGTAGCAACGCGGGGACAACCCTCGATGGAAGTTGAATTAAATTTCGAGATTTATCGCGTCAATAACCGTGCATTAATTTACGATTTTTAGCGGTGAAAACGTAAATCCACGAGGTCGCGACGATTGTTTCGTTCCGTTTGGATGTGCAAAGAGAGAGAGAAAGAGAGAACGGACGACGAGCAGCAGAATAGGAACGAAAAGAGGAAACGAAAGGGGACCGATCGGTATGCGCAAAGGGGTGAGACGTGACACGTCGATGGGGTAGAACGGGGAGAAAGGTAGTCGGTCGGAAGGGTGGAGGGTGGATTGAAACGCGCAATGAGAACGCGGAGCGAGGGGCGCCGGAGGGGTGGTTCTCGCGGCTGCTATATCGAATGCCGAAGAACGAAGGGTGGGAGGGCCGAAGTGTGGGCAACGACATATGCGACTGGCGTGCTCTACATCTAACTTATATTGACTATTACTCATGCTCGTATACTGTGACATTCGCCAGGCATTCACTGAAAAGTCCCCGGGAAACAATGCCGCGATTCGGACCGCTCGAAACGAACCGCTCCGTTTGTTCTGTTATTTAGAAGAAATGCTTGATAAGTTGCGCGGCCACTCTCGGTGTTTTTACGCGACACCCGCGAGCAAAATTGATTCCAACGATGTTTTGCATTCGCGCGAGTAATAAGTACGTAGACCAATCTGGGCTTCGAATTTTCGATAATCATAGTAACTTGGGAATGAAATATTAGACTTTGGAATTTCATTAGGGAAATTAATCGGGATGTAATAACCGAAATGATTTGACAGAGAGACGTCTAATACTATTTACTTCTGGGCTGGCAGAGTGGGCTAAAAATGGATGCCGCGCTCTCTTTCATTATTACGTGAAAACGAGGACCATTAAGGGCTGATTAAATACTGACTCCGACGTTGAAAAGCAATTTAAGCGAGTATAAGTATTTAGAGCGGCGCAGAGAGAAAGTAAATGGCATAACTCCGGTGGAAGGCCGGGTTTACAGTTCACCGCAACTTTGTTTGGCTTCTTGCGCAACACAGCAGTTTTTGGCGAAAATTTACTCCGAACTGCTGCTTATTCGGTCTCGCCGTACTTGACCTTCTTAATTCGGTTTATTGCACCGCGTTATGCTTGGCGAGAATAGCATAAAATGAAATTAAGGGAGGCTCACACGCTACGGTATACACGCGTACAATTATCTTCCATTCCATTAGAGATTAAAGTTCGGGTCTTGACACGAAATAGAGCTTATTTGATGAATTACGCGCCCCTAAAGTACTTGGAAATCTCGTTTCGGAGCAACGCTTCATTTTTGAATCCATCTTAGCTGTTCGAACTAATTTCTCAACTCTCTCGAGTTCATTTTCTACTTTTCGAAGATCGAAATATCATTCGTTTCTTCCGATTCTTTGATTAGTGTTAATTGTCACCGATTCAAGTAGATACGTGTACTCGCTAGTTATTTCGTTCTATCGCGTTCGAATTTTATCTACCGGTCGCTTTAAACGATTAGTTGCTCCAGCAACTGAAGAAATTGCTGCGAAACAAGTAAAACTGAAAAGGCTGCATATAACAGAGACAAGGAAAATAAACGGGAACGGTAAACTGACGTACTGCTGCTCCCTGAATCACGTAATCTTGCTTACCTTCACTTTCATCTCTTTTTACGGCTCTCTGTCCTTTCGCAGAGCAGTCTTTCAGCCCTTCTTCGTTTTGACTCTTATTCCCTTTACCAATTCCTCTTCTCTTTTTCATTCCCCCGCGTTCCTCGGATCCTGATATCCACTGCTGCCTTTCACGATTTCATTCAGTCGCGTTATGGAAAATGTTCTTTGCCAAACCTAACGGCTTGCTTTTACCTCTCCGATGTAAAGGCTGCGTCATTTTTAATTTGTATTCACCGAACGGTGCTAATTAGATTGTTTGTTATATACATTTAAAAACGTGTTGCTTTATGTACTTAAATATGCAATTATACACAAAGTTGCGGGGTAACGTTTATTACTATTTATTTGGTTTTTAACTCCGAGCATTTCGGTGCACATCTTTTCGAGCGAATCGATTTCCTCCGATCCTTTGAATGTATTTACAACGAAAATGATAGTTCTCTGATAATACGTATTCATTCCACGCTCCACGCTCGCAGTTCTTTTATTTAACCAACGTTATTATCTTCCCTCCCTTGCTGCGCATTTTCTTGCAATATCGCGTGAAATATGAGGACGGGAGGAAGCAATTAGCAACATTCGCTTCTGCCTGAAATTTTCTTGCTACGAGATCTCCAACGAAAGTGTGAATAAAATGAATCGCTGGTACGCGCGAATAGAAGTGTAAAAAGTGCATTATATCCCTTAAATTCTTCGGCCCCTTTGCTAAAGGTTCATTCACCAGGTTACTGGCATTCCTTTTTATTGCTGTTATTACATTTAGCGCCTTCTTAAATGGACTTAAAGCGCGTTATTGCTGGTATTTTAAATCGCATTCGTGCAGCCAAGGAAACAGAAAAAAAAATCCGAGGCTTGGATTTAACGCTGCGCCTTCTATTCTTCGTGATTTCGTAGAGAACATATTTCGAAGAATAACCGAACTTCGATCAAAAATTATGCATACCGTGGTACAAAATTTATTGTCCTTAAATGCGCTTATAAATGTTATCCGTAGCAGCGACACGATTTACAAAAAACTTAAATATCAAACAAATCCATTACTTCTTCTCGTATCTTTGATTTCGAGCGATATTGAAAATATTTCACTAACGTCCAATATAATTTCCCCGTATCGAGCACACATTTCGTGCGCGATATTGAAAAAATAAAACCGAGCAAAGTGAAATACGGAATATTACCGCATCTACTTCGCTCGCGTTCAATCTATATCCGATTATTAATTCTTTCGATACGCGGACAGAATTAAAAAAAACAACATATATATAAAAACACACGCATATGTATTTCTAAATCAAGAATTAATAGAAACTGTGATTCCCAATCTGATAAAACGCAGGATTTCAATTTCTACAAAAATACCGGATTAAAAATATTAATGATTCGTCGAGTGAATCTAAATTGTAGATAAATCAAAACGCAAATCGCACGGTATGGGAGAGGGGGGAGTATCATCGAAAATATTCATGTTTCATAAATTTATAGGGAACATTATCCACGAAATACGTGATAAATATCGATGTATCTTCGTATTGATAACCAGATCGAGGTACGCGCACCACCCGTAGCGTGGATGCCCGTAAAAGCTAGACCTCTCGGTGTCGGTATTCTCCGGTATTCCCCGGTGGTAGCAAATTTAAACGGAAGGCAGGAAACGGGACGAGAAATTAGGCGGAGCCATAACCGGGAATTTTATTCGAACCGCATGCCAGACTCCATCGGCCGAAAGAATATTTTATTTTAAATCGCGATAGAGAGGGTGGAGAGAGACAGAGAGAGAGAGAGAGAGAGAGAGAGAGAGAGAGAGGAGAAGGGAAGCAGCAGCAACCCCGTTGCCTCCGAGTATTCCTAATTTCGTCTAACAGGCATCGCTGGAATCTTAATTATGAGGAAGAATTTGGAGGCATCCGGCCGACTGGGTTCGAACTCGCTCGACAATGTTGTTGGCAGCAGCCTTCCGAGGGTTAACGCGGACAGCTTCGAAATTCGTAGCCGCGGGAAATAAATTAAACAATCGATCGGTAGAAAAGGTGACAGTGTGAAAATAGTATGCGATAAGAAACGATTAGAGAGCTGTAAATGTGGATTTGCAAGCGATAATTGTCACAAACAGTCGGATCAAGTAATATGGATATTAACGATTGAACGATTTAATAGTGCTAATGAGGGTGTTGGAAATTTGTCGATATTTTTAGAACCTCCATTCTGTCTGAGCCAGACAGACCATTCGTGAGAGTATTATTAAATCGTGATCATAGACAACATGGATTTTATTTCGGGAAATTTTGAAAAACCGTTACGTCTACGCCAATTGATGGGTGAAAGAAGTGGGCCGTAATTAAGGTCTCGTTAAGTTTGAAGAAGAACTGTAATACTCTCGCTCCTCTGGTGAAAGATAAAATAGAATGATGTAGAATTGCCAAATGTCACAAAATTTCGATTTATTATGTCGAAAGGAAACACCAAAAGAGATGAAACGAATTGCTCGATTCAATGTAACTTTTATTATATTATCTACCACTAATAAATACTCGTTTAATTAAGTTTTTATATTCTTTCTTCAAACTGTATTAAATTTGACACAATCCACTGTAATTTATATTATTATAATTTAGCCTAAAAAAGAAAACGCTTAAAATTGTTAACCACAAACGTACAGCCCTTACAATTTAAAAGGAAGGATGAAACGTTATTTTCATTCCACTATCGCAATGTTACTATTAAAGATTCAATTAAAATTTCGAAAGATGAAAGGCTGACTATGGAGATGAACCTTTGAAAGAAAGAAATTTTTCTCTCCCTTTATCGCGAGCAACTTTCAAGCATCCCTGTCGGGCTTTTGTACCAAGAATTCGTACCTAACAAATGAATTTGTTTATGTTGCAGAGATTGCAGAGTCGTGAGAGATCCGCAAACGCTTAAATCCAAGGGATATGGGTTCGTTTCCTTTGTTAAAAAGGCGGTAAGTTACAAACAAAATTAATTCTCTCTTCTGTTACACGGCGCGACGTAATTTCCGAAAATGAGTAGTACCAAACAGACATTGTGGCTAAGATAATGGTTTCTATTCAAAGTGAGCCTTAGCTGCAACGAGAGCTTATTTTCTTCGTTCTTTTTTTTCCAGCAAATTATCTACGCTCGAAATATATCGATAAATCAATCGCACGAACAACGAAAATTTTAATTATCATCGACGAACAGTTTCATTACCGTTCACGACGAAAATCTTTTCGAAATGCTGCAATTAAAATCATCTCCATTGCTTACTGGAAAACTTTTCCATTAAAGTAATCGATCACGCTTCGCATAGCATCGCTTAATTCCACTACAACTGCTTCCTACTCTACTCTCCTTAGCTGATATGTTAAAGTATTTTACGTTTCGTATATTTTTTTATCGATTCAAAGATGAAAGATAGAACGCCTAGCGTCTGTCTAATTTATTTATGTCTCGCGAATAGTTCCGCTACCTTTACTGGATTTCCATGAAAAACGTTAATTAGACGAATGATGCCTAGCTATTGTGTGCCCTGTGAAAAATCATTAAACAAGAGTTGTGCAATTGGACTACATAAGGCAATCCGTTTGAAGAACCGCGTTACGATCCCCTCTATTCGGAACACAGTTATATCACGCAATACAAAACGTAACGTCGAAAGTTTTAATCCAATTACATCCGCAAAACGGAACGGCTTTCAACTCCTGTAATTAACAGGAAAACGCAATGCGTTTAATTACGCCAATAACGGTTTATTTCATGCGCGATGAAATGCAGCGGAAGCCATTGGGTGCAATGGAAATGTACAAGGGATCCCACCGGCGGCAATTCACATTCGTAAGATGAAAACGATTCCCCGTCGCTGGTGAACTGCCTCGTACTTAATCAAAATGTTTATTCGCGCCTCGTGAACGCGAAAGTTCGCCAAGGGGTGAAAAGTTCCGCGAGGATAGCATATTTCAGTCGCGAGTTTACACGCGCCCTATAACCTACGACGACGTAATTATACGGAAACGAACGATCGGCGACACCGTTCGTATCGGTCTTTGGCCAATTGCAATTCACGCCGCGACGTTCAGGAAGAAAATGAAACGATTTAAAAATAGCTATCGAAGCGAACGTCCATTCCCAGACAGCTTTTTGACGCCTCTCGGGGTTCAGTATAGAATTTTTGAAAATGATGAGAGACACAATAGAAAACTCGTATCATTAAATACTTATTATAAGTAAGTGGAGCAATATTGAAACAAACATCTAAGTTTAACTCTTAACTTTCCTTGGCTACTTTTTTCCGATTCCTTGCTCCTGGCAGAAAAGTTTACTGCACAAAATGAAGTAATCAAATTTGACCGAAACTTCTGCGTAGCATGTTTTATTCAACGACCTGCTTATTGAATCATCTAAAATTACAACGTAATTCGCGTTTCGCTAATAAAGAGTGAAGCAAGAGATTCGTTCGAATCTGTCATCGGTATCGCGATCTGTATCCCCAAAAATCGTAGTAATCTCGTCGATCCGCGCGTTCTCAGCGACTGCGACAACCACAACTCCCCAGGTTCGCGCGACAATTTTAAAACAGCCACGCTACGTGACCGGTCTCCAAGCACGACCCCCTCAGTCTCACCCAACAATTCCGAAACAAGATATCCCCGTTGATTAAATAACGAGGAGGAGCGCGGACGCGTGACGCTTTACAATATCATTTTTCGAAAGCTTGGGCGTAGAACGTCGGGACTTTCGGCTCGTGACCCGCGAAAATCCGGGGCGTAAATCACGGCGAAGTTAGACGTACGACTGCGAGTAAAAGAAGCCTTTCGCCCGTTTATGGCGGGGTTATTCGTCGGGGCGGCTGCCCCGAAGGTACGGACGCTCTCGTTTCCCCTCTGTTTTAATGTTCTATCGATCTGGACCACCGCGCCGGCACCTGCCTCACACCCACGGTATTACTATTGCCGAAGTATAAATTTCCCGGGTGTCTCCGTTAACCTCGAGGAACACGCGAAAATTTCACCGTTCTCCCACCCGCCGGCAACGGCACTCGGGTGAACCCTCCTTCGACCCCATATCGCCACTATATCCTTCGACCGCCGGATACACGTACCTAAATCGCGGGCCCTGATCATCGGCCGCCCCGACGCCCACCGCTCACCCTCTTAAGATGTACGAGGAAACGCGAATTCCCGGGATTCTCGTTTCGCCGCGACCTCGACTACTTGTTACTCGTGGATCGCTGCGTTTAATGAGCACCGAACCGTGTAACACGCATTCGAGTTCGGTGAGCAGCGTTGACGAGAGTGCTTGCCAGCCTGGCACGAATTTTTCGGCCGATGCGCGAAGAATGAAACTCGCGGCGACGAAATAAGAAGCGTTCGCCGCTTGTGAGGGAAGTTGTCGTTGGTCGGTCGGTAAGCGGGTATAATTTTCGAGTGCGTTGATCGAGGGGCTGATTTGAATTCGAGGGAAACGCATGGAGCGAGTAATCCCGAGTTCGTCGCGCAAGTATCGGTAGTTGATCGTCGGTTGATATTAATTCGCTCTGTATGATCGTGGTAATTTGCGGAACGTCGTTAAATAATTCTCATTGAGAATTCCTGCCACGTTGTTCCAACTTTTACGGCCCCGCCGCCGCGATCGATAAATTGAACGTTATTACTTTTTGCGCGGCGAGACACGTCGCTACCTTAATAATAATTCTAACGGCAACGATTAATGACACGAAATTAAAGTCCAACTTGGAGCGGTTACGTTTCCATTACGTCAATTAGGGGGACATATTTTGTGCTTCCACTTGAGAAATTAACGGCCCGGAGATTAATGGGAAACGGAAACTTATTTTATGCTTCATAATGTCGGAGAGTGAAAAAATTTACCGCTCGAGTGTTGACCCGCTTCGATGTGCAATTAATGGAAAATCTAATTACACATTTTGCAACGAATATATTTTCTACGCGTACATTTTTTTTTTAGATATTTCGAGAAAAATTCTCGAACGTTCGGAATCTTCTTACGTACGATGGCGGACAAGTTTACGTAGGAATCGAAAACGTCGAGCAACGAAGGTATATTACATGAGCGCCGCTTACAAAATTCGTTTCGACGCTACAAGCCAGCTACCCAAAGATTCGCCGTGAGACGAGCGATAAGACGAAGGGATCGATAAATCCGTCGGCAATAAATCAAAAAATCGGGGGTAGAAAAAAAAAAGAGACGCCTTCATAACGTTCCCCCGATAAAATCCCAGCTGGAATAAGGTCGGAAGTGTACCAGTAGGGGATATACGGAAGGAGGGGCAAAAAATTCATTTCATATTCTTAATTTCCACGTGGCTGTTGATTCCAAAATTTCCCGGCATCGACATAATATTCCCATAAAATATCCGATCGATGCACCCTCGGTTGGTGTTCGAAACGCGGCCACTCGATCGATGAGCGAAACCCGACGTTGGAGGACGAAAAAAGGGGGCGAAAGGAGAAGAAAAAAAAGAAAAAAGAAAAAAGGAAAATCGGACGGCCACGCTCGGTCGTCCCCGCGAAAAGTGGCGTCTGCACGGTTCGCTCGGGCCACGTAATCCGACGCCGCGTGCCATATGGATGCCATGACTTAGTAATGGGTGTATAGCGGGTGGGTGTCGCGCGGCGGAGTCACGGATACGGCCTATAGGCCCGTACAGTCTTTGACCGTGCAAGCAATTCGATTCGATATGTGCTTAGACAGCTCGAACTAGGCAGGTACCGGCGTACGAGGTCGGTAGGGCGGCGTGTGTGTCGTATAAACTGGTCCGATCACGGAAAGTGGAAAGGAAAGGGGGTCGGGTAGGCGAAGGTGGGCTCAGCCGTGGCTGCTCGTCCACGGGGTTAGGAATCGGGGGCTAGGTGACGGCGAAGTTATCGACCGTACAGTTTAGAATCGGCTGTTAGAGGCGAGCATTCGGTCTGCCTGTCTATATCTAGGCTAACCGTACGCGAACCCATGGCGTCATATCGGGAATGGAAATTCGAATCGGAAATACTTTATCCCGCACGGAGGGAGCCGAGGGTTGGGCAACGATGTCGCGGGATAAGGAGCCACTACGAAGAGCAGAGAGGTTTGGTTGAAGATGACGGTGATGCCGATGGGGTATGATGCTAAGTTCCTTGGCGTAGACGAGAAAGAGAGAGAGAGAGAGCCGTACGGAAGGTAACGGTTGGGGAAACGAGGCAAAAGGCGGACCCAAGAGTCCTCGAAGTGGCGCAAATGGCGGTAAGAGGGGGAGGGGGGCCAGGATGCAGGAGGCAGGAGGTAAGGGAAACACCCCCGTCTTCGTACGCTACTCTCGAAGAGCTTTTCGAACAGTCAACCTTTTGGGATAGAGAGGAGATTCCTCGCGACGGAGGAATATTTTTAGGTTTCCTATCCGTCCTTCCTCGCATCAGCCGTCCGACTGCCACCGGCACGCTGTCACGGACGCCCGCGTTTACGTTGGATTCGCCCGGCTGTGTGCGCCCCAACCGATGTCGTCCTCTCTGTTATTCCACCATCCATTTCACCGCCACGGCCGCCTTACTACCGAATAACGGCTCCCACACCTTGCCTCTTCCCGCCTCTCCTTTTCCCAGCCACCACGGTTCCCCCTTATTTTTCATACGGATCCCGTAATGGACTTATGGATAGACGGATGCGAGTGGCTGTTTTGTTACCCTCCCGCAGGGCAAACTGCATCCCCCAGTATAGCGGCGCTAGTGCTATCGGCACGCGACACAGTCTAGCGGCTGTTCCCTCTCGAGGAGGACGAGTTTGTACGTTCGCTCGAGAATTGAACGGCGAAATGGTGACGGGCGGGGCGAGGGGTGTCGGGGATTTCTGGCTCGCTGTGAAACGTAACGTGGATTTCGAGGAATCAGGGGAAAATACGGTGTAGATCGGGTAGGATTTCGTGCCGCGTATTATGTTGACCAGCTTCGAGAAATGTTTCACGCGAAACGAGCCACTAGATCGCTCTAAGTTTCGAACACCTTTTGCGATATATTTCACGTAACTTGATCGGTATTGCAGTTGCAAATAGTGGATGTTATAATTGTCATTAGAACGACTATCTCATGCGTAACATCCTGATTTACTTGGACAGACACTTTATGGTCTGTGCTCCATCTTCTTACGGTATAATAAAATAATAGAAAGTTTAATAATTGCATTACGTGTTACACGATTTACGATACAAAATTCCTCAAATCGTATCGGACAACCTGCTCGAATCTCTCCAATAGCAAACAACGAAAGGGTTAAACGTAGCAATTCAGCTAAAATACTCACTGCACTTAGTTTACGCTATGAATTTGAATGCACGTAAACAGCCATAGCATTTCAAAACAGATCAATTCCATTCGATATGAAGACATGTGTGCCGAAACAACACAAATCTTCATACGGGAGTAGTTATATATCTACAAGTGTCTGCAGTACAGTAGCATCGAAACGCTATCGATAGGAATAAGAACAAAAATATGAATTTAGAATACGGGACAATCGTCATACGATAACCCATTTCCAGCAATTCGACGCATAGATGCGCGGGTACATTTAGCGTAAGTAATATATAGGCGCATACGTATTTATTATGCCTGTACCAGCCGGAGTGCCGTAATAGACCACTTTTCTCAATCCACTCGAGCTATGCTTCTCAAACCAGAGCAGTAGTAAATAAAAGTTACGGCCACCATCTTGTGTACTGCGAGTTACGGCCCCTAGCTGTTGGTCGTAACGTTCCACCTTTTTGTTTATTCCACTTCCCGATCTCTTTTTTAACGCGGGATAACACATCTGGGTACTTCGTGACTTCTCTTTTATACGCCGTCCTACCATTCGGTACACATTCGAGCGGAACGTAATCGCCGAGGTATCATAATGCGTATTTACTACGCGCATGTGATAAAATAGGCTACAAACTGGCGCGACACTTCCATTCGTAACGCGGGACGGATGTAATTATTGAATTTAGCGACGTCAAAAGTGAGAACGAACGACTGATAAATAATTGAACTTAACTTTGAATCGCGTTCGCTTCGCGAACACTCGCCTGGAACGATCGTATGCAGTAGCGAGAGCTATTATCGCTGCTTCCCAATCTGACTTTAAGCACCGTCTATAGCGAGATTCTCCAGTTTCGAGATACAATTTTGCTTGTACCGTTTCAGGAAGCGGAAAGTGCCATCGGTGCCATGAATGGACAATGGCTCGGCAGCAGGAGTATTCGAACGAATTGGGCGACTCGCAAACCTCCTGCACCAAAATCCGAAGGTGAGTACCGACATACATCTGCCTCTTTCAGATCTTTATTGTACACAACAGTGGTGCATGATTGCCGTTCCAATAAACGAATCACATAATCGAGGATAGTGGAGAGAATAGGTACCCGTACATCTCGGATAGCCGATACATGCCGATTCAGAAACAGGAAAGACGATATCGTAGACAAGTATCCCTCCCTTTCGACGACCATGACACGTATAGGAGTAAAGATGTCATTACCAACGTGCGAAAATAAAGTATTGATTCTATATTCAGAAAATCTATGTTCCGATTATGGAACAAATCAAGTAGAGTTTCACGTTCAATGCAACAACATAAAATTTTGTGCTTATTCTTCATCTATGTATTCAGATTCCACCCTATCGTAATTGTCTTTCAGTAAGGAACACACTTCAATGAACACGTTCAACGATAAATTCATTTAAGACAATAATGCATGAAATTTCTTTCTACAAACCTCATGAAATGTTTTTTGCAAAGTTGAACGATATTTTAATTAATCACTTGTTACGATTTGCCTAGAATGATAGAATGAAATGATCCAACAAGTCTGGAGAACAAAATAATGTTACTACTGCACGAATGTAAGGGTTGTGTCAAAATAATGACAAAGAATAAATGTGCATCCAGAGCATCCCTCTGGATGCACAGCCATTAGTAGCCGCCCTCATCTATGACAATTAGTCGGGTCTCTTCGACGCCTCGCCTCTTCCTTCGGGCGTGATGCCCAATACTTAAACCACCTCGAAGCTTAAATCTATGCGCGATCTTTCTTGAACGAAAACCAAAAAATGACTCGTTGAACCGAGAATATAAATCGCAGAAGCTGACGAGCAAGGATTACGAGAAGCATCGTGTGCCACGATTTTCTAAATTCTAACGGTGGTGAAAAAAAAAATCAAGAAAAATGTATAGCTAGGCGAGGGAAATTAAATATCGCGGGTCAGACTTTCACGATCGTAGAATTTTCGTCGACGCAGGCAGAATTCGATTAGGTCCAGCCGGCTGGTCCGACAGAGAAGCCTTTTTCGCTCAAAACGATTTCACCACGAACGATTGCTCCGCAAAGGTGGCGGTGTGACGCTCGGGTCCATTCGAGTGTTTGTTAATCGATACCGCGACACGGTTTTCGAGGGCATTTTTTCTTCCGCGGAACGAGAGAAAGGGAGAGTCACGATGAACGGGAACACCCGGCCAGTCCTAAATGGCATAACCGCGTCCATT
Source organism: Xylocopa sonorina (assembly GCF_050948175.1). Classification (NCBI taxonomy): domain Eukaryota; kingdom Metazoa; phylum Arthropoda; class Insecta; order Hymenoptera; family Apidae; genus Xylocopa; species Xylocopa sonorina. The sequence continues at coordinate 3,507,123 of NC_135197.1, read as the reverse complement.
TTCATTTTTCACGCCGTCGTTGCACGCCATCCTGTTCAACCCTTTGGCGCACAGTAGTTTTAAAATGGTTCTCGTGAAATGCAGTCAAACCTTACCATTTCTATTCCACAAACGGAATAATATCGAGTTAAAATATAACACTTTATGTGTGAAAAGCGTTTCAGAAGTTATCTTAAAGAAATATATAACTTTCGAGGAACACCAAGCTAAACGTTAGTAAAGGTCATTTATTATTACCGTTCCTAACGCACGCTTGTACAAAAAGAACAAAATTAGAGAAAAATGGAAATCCCATGAATAACATTGGCAGACGCTGAAATTCCATAGCAATTAAGCAATAAACGTAAATAGCAGAATTAACAAACGCATCACTTACATCGCACTTACATCATCCACCGTTTCAACTCCTCGATCGGTTCGAAGCGCGCGCGCACAAGGGGTTAACACGGTACTTAGAATCCTCGCAAGTTTCTTGCGCGAAACGATAAAGCTCTTTTTTACCGCGTTCTAATCTAAAAATGGTGATGACCGGTTCCCGTGGCAAAGAGACCTCGATTCCGCGAATCACCGTGGCCGGTCGGTGGGGAATGTGGGTCAACGGGCGATTTACACGTTCAGCGTTGCCCTAATCGTCATTAGCCTGATAATTAGCACCGTTAAAGGCGGTAGGAGCCCCGACGAAAGTATAAAGCTCCGAGCCCCGGGATAGTAAGAATCCAATTGAAGTTATGAACTAAACGCATAATGAGCTCGGAGGTAGCACTCCGAGACCCGAGTAAGTATTATTATATTATCATAAGCGGCTCTTCGTCGTCGACCCAGGGACTCCATCGTCCGGCATGACAGCCACCCCCCATCGCCCCCGGCTGGGACTAACTAATTTCATTCCGCAAGTCTTTAATTAGTATTCGTCGCGGGCCGTCCAAACTTTTTCACTAGACGAGCTACGGCTCGCGAAACTCGTCCTACCGAGACCGTTCACCCGTATTTGCATAGGCCAAATTCACGGGGAACGCTTTCTTGCCGGCCACCTTCGAGCGTTTAATATTCTTGGTCAGGAGGCGCCTCTAAATTTCGCATCAGGAAAAATGATTATTCGCTAATGAAATTTCGCCCCCCTCGCGCGTTCCATATAACGCACGCAGGCCAACCCGGGAAGCCTCTCAGCTCTCTGTCTCGCCACCCTACTTTCCGCTTAACGAGTATCAACGCCGCGTCAGGCGCGTATAACTGTCGACCGTGAGTATTCGGATACTTTGATCGATTTTTAGTAACCAGTGTCACTGGGGTGTGAATACAGTTTGTCGTTAAAAGGACCGTTTTCATTCGATTTGTAATTTAGACGTGAACTACATATAAATGTAATACACGTGGTAGTTCCATTAAATGATTACCACCCCTTAAACACGAATCGAGACGCTTCCTTCTTCACTTAATTTAACTTTATTCCTTTATTGCGTCCTTGAAATGCAATGGTCTCATTTCACCGATAAAAATTTCTTGTTTTAAGCACCAGAATCAAAAATCCCCTTTATAAATGGCCTCAACAGCGAAAAGCGCGACGCGTTCTTATCGTAAAGCTTCTCAATTACCTCTACCCGACGCCATCAATTTTAATATTAATGCTGGTTTAAGAACGTTCGAGGAATCGAGTCGTAGGCTGCTCAGCCGTTTAAAATGTCCGCTAAAGTGTATACAACCCTCGCTTTTAACAGCAGACAGAAATAATTTAGGAGCCGTTGTAACGACGCCCGTTTTAGTATGCGCTATTCGAGACAGGAATAAAACGAAAGCACAAACGCGATTCTATTCAATCCGCATTCGCGAAAATCGTTTACCTCTTTTACTCTCGATGGAGACGTTATAGCCGTTATTTCGAGCGTATGGGGTGCAGTATTAAAAATTGTAATTAACTTCTCAAATTATCTTGATAATATCGCGGGAATTATTTTTATGTAAATCCTATATGGGGCAGTAATGGTGATCCGAATATTGAATTAGGACTTCAGCAGATACTCTGCACAGTGAATTGTGAAAATTAAAGATTACAGCAGTAGAAAATTGCTGATCGTTAATCGTAAGCTCTTTATAAATTATCATTAACGAATAATTGGGATTCTTCCCTTGGAAACATTATTCTGCTCTTCAAAATCAGAGTCGTACAATTTAATTCTGGTACGTGTATCACCACGTATGCATACGAAGGTTGCATCAGAGTAGTTCTTTCAGTAATGTCGGAAAACAGTCTGCGGATAGTTTCTAATTTTCGGAAATATTTGCAGCGTATTCGTCGTCCTTGCTACAATTATCGCCAGCGGAATCTGAAAAAACGTAGAGCCCCGAAATATGGGGCCAAGGTCGGCCGTAGCTGGGAGCGCCATGTCGTTTCAACCGAAAGCATTTGAAATCTTGTTGGCGATCTTTCGGGTTCCAACAAAACTCTTAAGGTCCGTGCGAGCAACTTGGCACTGGCGAAAGAACTTCTTGCATAATGTCAATGACCAATCATTTTCACGCGATATGGTTATACTCCAGTTTCCGTCTGCTTCCTTTACTGCTGACGATTTTTATTGACTGCATTGTTGCAAGCAAAAATGTCGCTGGTACGTAATACCGTTCCAGCATTGACACCGATGCGTTCAGATTGCGATGCGGAATCGCGCGAGTAAACACGATTAAACCGGGAAATTTGTCCAGTCGATCGCGAACTCGAAGACATCTTCGTCGAGACATTCTTGCTCACTTTTTCATATTGATTTAGTTCCAGCAGCGTCGGTTTTCTTCTGCGTGGAACGCCATTTCTCACTTCTCCCAACGTCTCTTATCGCGAGGCACATTTATTCATTTATCGAGCCGTACTTTTCTCTCTGAGAGTGAAAAAGTTTAACGCGTGACCGGCATGAGGACATTCAAAATTATCTAATCTGGTTCGTATCTGATTCGACCATAATTTCCATTCGCTCCGTCCAAAACCGCCATCTAACAAATTCCATCTAGAAACACTTCGTCACAACGTTTAGTGAACATTCAAATGAAACTGTATAAATCGCTCTGCGATGATAAACCGAATAACGTACAAAAAAAAAATTGTGTAATAATATCAGAATGTTATATAACAGTAGAAACGATCTACTGGCAGGTCGCGAGCGTAATTAATATTAATATTCGTGGAATATTTTGTTCGTTTGATCAATGGCACTTTCGCAACGGGAACGCTGGCAAACGGTAACAGAAAATAACGCAAGACGCAGCCTTTTGTAAATCGTCGCTGCGTTATTCATGCGTGAAACAGTCGTCGTTAATAGGCTTGATTAAATTACACGGTAATTGAGAGCAATGGTCGTTGACGTTTCAACGGTGCACGGTCATTAATCGTATTAATTAAAACTTATCAATAAACGAACGGTAGAACGAACGGTAGAACGAACGGAACGTCGAGGCCTTTTACAGAAACGGCTCTCGCTGGGCAGGTTCGGTTTATATGCAATTTATTATTTATCCGTGATCCTATTCGGAGACGTCGCCAGCTTAAGGCTCGTTACTCCGTAACAATAAGAATACTCGAGACAGTAAATAGTCCCAATATAATGCATGCGCTCGAATGGCGTACTTGAATTGCGAGGTGGGTGCTTTTAATGGAACAGCCCCTCCGCCCAGACAATACGAAATTACGTCCCCGTGGCTTGTACGCGAAGAATTTCACGTTTTTCTGATGGGGAAAGAAAAGGCGAACGAGGAACGCAACGATACGAATGGAAGGTTATTCCGCGATGCCACGTGAATTTCAAGGTAATTGCTTACTGTGCTCCGCGAACGAACCGAGGCACGTGAAAACGCTCGCGACCATTTGTTCAATGGAGTCATAATTTCATAGCATATGGTAACGTTTCTTAGAAATTAAACAGCATTTTCATCGGAAAATTTCCTCCGTTCTCGATCGTTTAATTCCATGGAAAATTCCGTGATCGAAGTCTCGAAGCTGATGAAAAATTATTTCTCAATGAAAGACTGTTGAAAACGGATGCGTCAAGTAAAACCTCGATGGTATCCTATTGCAAAGAGTTTTGATTATACAGGTTTCTAGAGATACCTCGACGCTACGAAAGCTGTAAGAACACCGAGGACAGTCGACAGAAAATCTGGAGTCTTCTCGCTTCGAAAAATGACGAAGCAAAGTCTGCATGTGCTTTTCTTTCAGACCCTCTACATTTATAAACAATTATCTTATAAACAATTGGTAGCCCACTCGAATCGATAGGTCTTTTTCACCATTTACATGCATAATTCTATTTCTTAACACAAGATGTGACACGTTGAAACAATCCAACAGAAAATACACACGTACGCACGTGTGTATTCGACGAATCAAACGAGTAAAGAGCGATGAAGCGAAATCAGTGATAAAAATCGAGTTTAAACTCAACCTGGTCTCGCAGCAAGCATCGAGTGATCAATTTCAATCGCGATGGCCGGGCAATCAATTAATATGAACGACTGGATCGCAAAAAGTTCCGCTGGGAGGGGCGGGGAGGGTGGATAAATCGAGACGTCTCCCGAAAGTTTTCGCAGCGAAGTTTCGCAAACGAGTCCGGTAATTTGCACGCGAGGGAAAGAAGCGCGATACCTTGAGAAATATCCAGCGCGGAGACGCATCGGACGCGTTCAGGAAAAACAGAAGAAGTCCCGGAGCGCAAGTTTATCGACTATCGTTTTGCCCGGGTGAACTGCGCGCGGGAGCCCGCACGACTCCCGTACTTTTCTGCTCCCTCGCTACGGGGCCGAAGAGAATTCCACCGATTGCGGCAGCCCTCATCTACAAATCCAAAATACGACGCGGCATAACCACCGCTCATCTGCATACCTTCGTGTAATAGGAAGACGTTCCCGGGACCGCGTTTACCCTCGCATTATGCATACCGCGACGAAATCGCTGCTAAGAACTTCTCCGAGCAAATACGGAAACGCGTTCAGAAGGGAAAGAGTTAATATCGACACGTGATTACGGTGAGATTGCATTAAATCCATTACAGCTTGCGCATCTTGCGGTTTATTCAACGGTTGCACCGTGCAAACTTGCGAGTCTGTTAATACACAAAATGCTTGTGTAAACTTTTAATCTCCATTCAAGCTTTTTTAACAAACAATTCGTATCGAGCTTAAGTTTTCTACTGAAAAGCGTCGATTATAGAGATACACTGTTTTTTAAGTGTCACTTAAATCAGCTCGTCACGGATGTGTACTTGCGTGAGAGGTTCAATAAACTCGGTTAATGATACCGTCTACAGGCGCGTGTATCGAGCAGTACGCGATAAGAATACAGATAAGGGAATCGTAACGAGGAATTCTCGGTCGCAATGATACTGAAAAGAAACGAGGAAGGAGTTTGAGGACAGCATGGTCGGCGCAAACCAGCGTTTAATCTAAGAGAGTCCCGAAGTTCGTCAGCAACTGGGTCAATATTTGATGGCCCCTGCAATTAGATAATTTTGCGGTCAGGCAAAAATACGATCGCTGGCGTGTGAAAGAGACCAAGTTGAGCTTCGGTTAATGTCGAAAGTTTGTATCGCCGTCGACTCTGAATCGTTCGTAACCAAACCATGACTGCTGTCGATTTCGCATCGTTACTCTTTAAAAGAATCAACGGCCGCTCTTTCGTTTCTCGACTTTTAATCTCCCAAACGAAACTTATCACCGAGATATAAAGTTGAGGCTTGTCGTGTCGCATTAAAAGCTTTGGCGAGTAAGGAACGCTCGAAGACTTCCTTTAAATAAAACGCTCTATACAGCTTATTTGTTTCTCGATTACTTTCGCGATCATTACCGCCGCCTGCAATTTGATAGTTACGTATATCTTTAAATTTTGAATAGTTTTTATACAACGCGTAATTACAGCTTTTCGAATTAATAACGATGTAACGAACGTAAAATAATTCGTGCATAGCATATTCGAAAAACGACGCTACAGTGCTTTAATTATAATTAAATATCCGTGTTTAATTATTTCGGTGATTCTTGTACAGTCATAATGGGTATAATGATTAAAAGTCTGCATAATTTAACGATCGCAGCAACCTGAATTTGAAAGAAAACTTCACAGCCGAGTTAAATCGAACAGAAAGAATTAGAGTGCAATGTGTAATATACCGAATTGTAATTTATATTCCATTACGCCTGCCATTATACGGTACGACGTACCATAAATATATTAAATCTTGAAATTCCGGATAATAAATGTTAATTTTCAATTAGATACGAAATACGAAATAAAGGAGAGCCAGCCACGCGAAATGAACAGCCGCATGAAATTTGTTCCATTACAATTAATACGCATTACTAATATAATATTCATCGCCCCGAGTACTTTTCAACAAAAAGCAATTACGTGGCTCTGTAATATCCCGAAACTCGAATAATGCCGGATTAGGATGCTAAGTGCATTTGACAAATCGATATACTCGACACGGCGAGCTATAATAGCGTAATAATAGAATACACGATATCATCAACCATATCAAACACAATTAAGTTAATAATTATTTCAGCCGTACCATCACGATGTAGCGTTCCGGATGTCTACGTGACATTACAATAACTAGGAACCGGTCTGCACTTTGTGTACTGATAATAACTATAAGTCGCTAAGAATATAACAGAAATAGAAAAATGAATTATCATACAAGACCCAATTTATCTATCAACCTATACGAGCTTAGAAATATAAATTTTACGATATACCATAGATGGAGCTGAGAAAATTCTCGCGAATAGACCACCATCGAACGACGGAATCGTGGCCAGAAAAATTGATCGGGGTGGACGAAAAATTGGCTGCTATATAAGAAAGGAAGACGCAAAGGCATTACGAAAGGGGAGCAGAAAGAACAGTAGCGTCGTAAACGAACGGGGGAGGGGAAAAAGGAACCAATGAATTTCATCTTTATAGGCCGTAAATAACAACACATAATTAACCTGCCTTCGTTCGACTCGTAGTCCGTTCCGTCAGCAAATCGCGTGGCCGGTCGTACGGTTACCCAGCCAGGGGTGGACGGTCTATAAAATCCCGGCTGTAAACCTTCCATACACGGAACTATCCAAGGAAATTAACTCCAATTCATCTGACCAATTTTCCCCGGCCGTGCACGGCTAATAATGCGTGGAACCTGGCGTAGACGTACACACGCGAATGGATTTGCGAACGCAGGCTTAACGCAACATTAACGCACCGGAAGAGCCAGTCCATCAACGGTGACGTAGAGCCGACGTGGCGGCATTGAATAAACGGGGACGGTCCGTTTCCCGGTAGGGTTAAGTGTCGAGCCGTGTTGGAAATTGGCGGCATGCTTCCCGGCACTAAAGTGCGCAAGAGCTCGCGCGTGTACAAGCCAAGGCATACGTCTCGACGACGAACTCCCCCCCGTTGCCGTGGTATCGTGTGCGTGCGACCGACTCGTAGGTAACCGTGCCATCGTTAAAGGGAACGAGACACCAGGATCCATCGCCCCCTTCGTACCGTCCTTCATCCTTCTGATTTCCCTCGAACCGCGCGCTCCTCCCTTTAAATCGTCGAATTAAATCCACCCGCGCTTTTCGTGCCACGGTTAAATTATCGCGATGCCGGAGAGAGAGGCGCGCGCGCGCGCGCTCGCACTTCTCGAACCAATTCTTCTCGAGGCACTCGTTGGGACTAATGGCATTTGGCGAAATGATCACGGGACAGGACTAATAATAAATTAAATAAGGGGAACGGAAAACGGTTAAATGGACCGTTGCTTTCGCCGTTCGCCCCGGCAATCTTTTCTCCTCGCCCGGTCCGCGCGCGGAATCTGTATTTACGCGGGCGAACTCTCTTTTATCACAGTCGAAACTTCAACACGATACTATGCATCGAGCTTCTATTACAAGGCAGTTGTCGACGCTTTTCTCACGATCGACGCCGGAACCGAGTTCGGACGGAATCCGAGAAGTTGGTGACTACTTAGAAAGTGCTCGAGTACGCTCAATATTAAATTACGCACCGTTCTTGAACTTTCCTGCTAAATGGAAACTTTGAATATTTAGTCCCGCTAAGAATATTTGGTTAGTACCGTACTTGGTACACGTTGGAACCAACTTCGTCAAAAATTCTACTTTTTTTATAATAGACGAAATGTCTTCTAATCTTTCGCAGGGAAAACGCATCAACCCCTCTTCGTCGAGAAGTGAAATATTTACAAACGCGAGTGTATGATCGCAAATAATCGTAGAATCGAAGCTCACGCGGTAATAAGAAAAGAATCCTCACCTTTAAAATCGTTTTTATTTCCCGTCAATGCGCGTTACCCTCGTTGAGACATCGTCGTTTATATCGAAGCGTAATTTCAATCGTTCCATTATCCCTTTCTCGCTCGCACAATCGAACCCACCCACTCGCACGTCCTAGCTGACCTATCCCAAGCTTGACACCTGTGCGACGATCATTGAGAGAAGCTGAGTCAGCGGGTTCTTCTTTTTTCTTCTCTTTTTTTTCTCACTATTGCCACCCTCGCGCTACGTGTGTATTTCTAGGAAGAAAAAAAGTGGGTCACGGCGTTTCCAAGAATTTCAGTCGCCATTCAGCATCCCTTACATTTTAAACGCTACACTTTGAAGTCGTACATCTCGGGAACCGATAGAGATATCAACTTGAAGCGAATTGTGTCTTCGAGCGAATGCTCTTCTTTTGTCCTCCAAGTGGATTTACTTTGGAAATTTCCCGGTTCTTCCTACGGGCAATTTACTTTACAAAGCTAACGTTGAATTGTTGATACGTCGGAGGATGTTTCGATTTCGATCAATTATCGTTACTTTATCAATTAGAGAAGCTCCTCAGGTGGATGTCTCTCTGTTTACGTAGCGACTGTTATAACACAAGAACGGAGAAACTTTGCTTTATAAAGCAAACATGAATTTGAACGAGGGAAACGTTTCGAACATTAATTCGATGTAATTAAAATGTAATTAAAAATAATCAAACAATTCGAAGCGATCGCTACTTGGCATTATACATTAACAACATTAGTATGATATTTATCCACCAAATTCTGTCTCTGTCAAAACAGTTTAATTTCGATTGAAATTTCCCAACGGGCTCAACGGGGCCGTCCTTATTATTTGAACACCCCATTTAAAAACCATAATCGACAAGAAAGAAAATAGATCGAATCGTAACTTAAAAAAAGAAAAGAAATCGACACCCACACGGATCAATACCGAAAACACGAGGGAAAAACAGATCGGCTGCGTGTTTACCAGAAAAATGACTTCGACCCCAGGCAACGTTCAAGGCAACGATTCAGTTTAAAGCCACTCCGGCGTCGATACTTCCCTTTGTGCTCGTCGCAGTTAATACCACTCGTCATAATATCGGGGCGGCGCGCGGGGTTTCCGTTCCACGGGAGCGTCGAGACGCGATCTCAAAAGCGCACGCACGCTAAATCGTAAACAACCGGTGATAATTACTTTTATAGCCCAAGGGGCGAGAGCGAAGTGCTCTTTTCTCTAGCTCAACAGGCGCGTTGTACGCCGGGTGTACCTACGGCGAGCGTACATCGGCGGTGGTGCACACGCACGCGGCCGCACACCGACCACCCGGTGGATGAAATACCCGCGGTGCTCGGATGAAACGTCAACAAACGAAACGGCCTACCAACAACAGAGGAGCAAGCGCGGCCCTCCCCGGCCAGAGAAACCCCCGTGCCCTCTTCCCATTGTCCCTCCAGCTTTCCATTCCTCCGTCTCTCTCTTTCACCCTCGCCCCGTTCACTCGCCAACAATTCACCCTCGCTCTGGGGGGTGAGCCGAGGTTTCTGCTTGTTGCGCGGATGGCTGGCCAGTTGGTTGTTTCGACGAGAATTTTTGATTGGTTGCCCGTATCACAACAGCCCGCGGCCAGGCGTACATCGAAACGGCATGAATAGTAAATTGCTCGGAACTGCTACGGAACGGGAAGTCTGCATCCCTTAGGAAATGACCCACGGGCTGCGATCGTTCGCGTGCACGCGTCGAGCCTCTGTCGCCGCGTTTCAGCCAGAGTCGCAAAAATGATCGCTTAAACGGAACCGTTTCGACTTCCACCAGCATCCCCTCTTCGGTGAATCGTGCCCTCGCGACGCGGATACGCGAGAATGATCGGTGTCCTGCGAGGATGGTTCGCGTGCTGGTGTATCACGGCAGAGGCAGCGGCGGGCCAGCGGAATTGACTTCGATAGACCGGTTCGAGCTGGGATTAACCGTCGAGCGCGAGTTACGCGTGGCACAGGACCGTGGCCGGTGTTTGCTCGAAAGACTGCGATGAAATTTCCGCGGGCGCGCTCGCCATAACGCGATTGCCTCGACGCGCTCGCGAACCGTCCGCTCAAAGCGCGTCTGTATCACTTGAAATTTTCCGCCCTCCCCTCGCCACCGATGCCCATTTTCACCGGCGATAAATAAATTCGGGCCGCAAACAAAGCGCTCTAATTTATGGCCGGGCCAATATTTGTTCTGCTCGTTTATACCTCGTTTCGTATAAATTTCACGGCGTATATAAACCAGGGAATCGAAGGATGGAATAATGTATTCATCCGTGCAAACAGTCCGTGTTTGCGGTTTAATTTAAAGAGATATGCTTCTCGACCGAAATCGTCGTGTTTAGAGTGGTTGGACGCGGTAGTTTTCGCTACGAACGGTGAGATACATTTATTTCGACGATAATCACGTTACCACCGTGAAATACTATAAGTGGACTCCTACCGTTTATCTGCTCGCGGGAATTTTAACCGCGCGTAAAAATAGAGGATGCACGCGGTTTGCACGGGTACTGTACGAGCGTAGCGTTCGGAGAAACTTGCGCAAGAATTAGCAATCCAACGTACGCGAGAGGACAAGCCAGCGAGACAGTGGTGCACGCGAAAGTTGCTTAACGATACCAGCCCGTGAAACCGTATCGGGAGCGAGAATTTCAATCTCTCCTCGAAATTGATGAAAATTGGCTCTCAATGATGCCTCGAGCTGGAACGTCAACAGAGGCTCCGATTCAGACTCGCTTAAGACGAGTGCGACTATAGAACCGGTTCGCGAAGCATCGATCTCGCAGCCACCTTGACGAGCATATATTCCAGCGCGAACTTCCCCGCCAAAGTAGCAATCTAACTTATCTCATTAAGATAATACAATAAGGTAGTACAGTTCGCGCGGCCGTACGATCGACAGAAATTGTTAGCCGCAATTTAAACGAATGAGAAGAGCGGAGGCAAACTATTACCGTCGCGCGTCAGATCTTCTCCCGACCCTCTATCTCCCGGTTCGAACCGGGTAGGAAGTTGCAATTCCTTTCTGCTCCAGTATCTCACCGGGTCAGTTTGACTTCCTGACTCGGTAATGCGGCGAGATGTAAAACTTTCGGACGGAATACGAAATCCGCGCGTGATTCGAATTAAGGGAGCCGGGAGGACAGCTCGTTCGTTCCACTAGTTTGACGCGAAGCCAGCCACGGTCTACGGTCGGGGCCGGGCCGGAAAAATGCGACGTTCCCACGGAAAGTTGCTGGGACGCGGAGCGAACGACGTCGCGCCTCGCTGGTGGGTAACTCGCGTTGCCAAATTGAAGAGAATTGGTGGCATTGTTATTTACAATTGCACCAGGGACGAAAGGTGAACGGGACGGGGGTGGGAATAGGGGGTGGTGGGTCGAGCTTAGCCCAGCTTTAAATCCTTGACTGGTTGTTAGCTCTTCCTGTGTGCTTCGAGGCGTCCTTTGCCCAAAGCATGCGCATCCAAAGAGCGTGAAATGCGAAAGGTATCGCGGAAGATAGGAGGAGGCACGCAGGTGCGCCGATCGATAAACCGTTAAAGCAACGGGCACGCTCGATGAAGTTTCATACTCCTCAGCCTCTCGTCGTCCGTCGAATTATATACCGGCGAAGAATGGTTCCTAAATGATTTACGTTTCAGGTACTGCGCGGCGTTATTTCACCGCGCGTCCGTGTTCCGTCCCCGAAAACTTTTGCCAGCTGCTCCCGCGGGCGTAAATCGTCCGCGACCTTTTTCCCTACCGCTCCACTCGTAAAGTCGGTAATTACACGTATAATGGAGTTACCGAAAAAGTAGCTCCTTCCCGAGTATCTCGTGCTTACCGTTATTATTATGGATATTGCAACTTACAATGCAGCTAACAATAAACGATGAACGAGATATTTTAGAAACGCGGACGTGAAAAGTTTCAGTTGGCCCCCGGATGGCATTACGCGCTGAATACGCCGGTGGTTCCTCGCGAATAAATTACGGGCCCGGGACATTCCCTGTTTTATCCGAACCCGTAATTTTGTTATGGCTGAAAACACTTTTTGCCGGCTCTCCGGCGTTCCTCGGCATTCCCCGAGTGTTGCCAGTGACAATATTTTCTCCGTCGGTTCGATCGACTGTGAAATGTGTCCACGGTCGCCTAACGTCGCGTTAAGACGAGTAACATCGAGTTAACTTGAGCAAATTCGCGTCAACGTTTCTCTCCCTTTCTTCCGACGACTTCTGCGATTGCTCGAAATGAACGCGCAGCGGTTTTTCCCAGCGGGAAAGCGCGTCGATCTTTACTAAACAAGAATGTAATGTTAATTCGCGACCACGATGGTCGCGCTATCGATTCCTCGGGAATTGGACTCAGACCGCTGCCAAAATAAATGGCTCGATCCTTATCCACGCCCCGCTATTGATTCCTTCCCGTTCGATGACAGTGAACAATTTACCTCCTTGGAACAAGCTTTCTTGACCGTAGAGATTAAAAATGGGCGTAATATTATAGAAGCATTTGTTCCCGTAACAATCCTCCCCGGCGATAAATTCTTCCTAATTGGTTTATTGATCGGATTCGGACAGTGGCAGCATCCCAAAGTGACCAATTACACGGTAAATTTTCCAGCGGTGGTAGAAACCGTAGGCGGGAGGACGCATTTGGTGACCTCTTTCGAAGGTGGCGATACTTCGAAACCTGACCTGTACAGGTAGTTACCAACGGTCCCCTAGGTATTGTTGGGGAGAAGTGCTTGCGCTAGAGATGTATTTCGCACCAGAGACAATGTATCCCAGCCATGTATCTTCCCGGTACAACCTTCCTGGACTACGGCTAAACAGTGGGTCGTTACAAGATCCATTCGTCCATTAAAACATCCGGCCGGTCCTTTTTTCAAACACCAATTGAAACCCATTCCTCCTCTTATGGTACGTTGAAACGTAGCCCGGTCAGTCGCGGAGCACGGGTAGCAGCGTAAACGGTGGAGATTGAATTAAAGCTTTCCGAAAGAAAGACGCGAGAGCGTGTATTATGTTACACGAGAATTTATGAAATCAGGAAATAATTAAATCAATGAGAGCCGCTTGCAACGAACGAAGCTTCGAACAGCGCGGCGATTACGTCAGGAGTAACGCAAATTTAATTTACTTTTAATGCCACGCGAAATGTCACCAGTGATTTCACGGGGACAAATTATTCTCCCTTATAACCGCGCGCGCTTCATATTTCTCCTGTTCCCCTTACGAAAATTAATTCGATATTACATTACGTCCGCTGGTATTCGTTTCGACGTCCAGCTTCGATACTGGACGCATCGACGAAAATTGCAGACGGAAAGCATGGACACGACTGTAATTCGCGAGAAATTAATTTAACGCGTGGGACAAATATTCGCGGCAATAGTTTACGCGAAACACTTTTATAATCGCTGGAAAAAATCTATTGGAAATTTCTTCATTTCAGAACTGATTAAAGGTAAATTGCATTTCATCGGACGCAGAAACAGCCTTTGATTTAAATTCAACTTTGATTTCCTCGACTCCCCCCTCCCCCGGCAAAGCGAGGTAAAGTTTCGAGACGCCGTTGCACCAGTCGAGTCCCGATTTTCGATTTTTCGGCGGGGAGGGACCGTTCCCTCCTCGGAACCGCCGATTCGATTAGTCGGATGCACGTAGCCGTTAAAAGAAGAATTCGTGGAGAAACGACGGCTCGGCAGCGGTAATCAGTAAGCGGGAGCAAATTGACATTGGCGGGTTAAAATTAGATTCCCGGTGGCGAAGATCGATCGAGTTTGCTCGGGGGGAGACGTGCGCGCACTGCTGTCCGGCTCGATCCCAAAAACTTTGACGATTATACAAATCGTGCCGATAAACCGGCACTCCGTTCGCCCGCAATTTCGCAGCCGGATTTCCGATGTAAATCGGCGCTCGTTTGTCCCCGCGGGGACGTCCACCTACTTCGATTCGACCGATCGGGGTCGTACATCATTTCCAGGGGGTCGCGAACGCACCGCCAGCCGGCCCGCGCGCCCCTTTTTTGCGCCACGGAGAAACCGAGAATTATTATTGCAAATAAGCTCTGATATATCGTCTGGCCGGCTGAGGGAGCCGAAGGAGGAGGAAACGGAAAAATATACCGCGGGAAACAATGTTGAAACGATAAACTTCGTTACTGGCCGCTCGGTTATCGCGAGTCGTTGAGAAACGCTTTAATTTACTGTGCTCGGTTGAGGATGCGCGCGTATGGAAATGTTCGATTCGAAAGTTACGTATCGTTTACGTAAGGCGTGCGATATCGCTCGTGATTTATGTCCAATCGGTGCTTCTAAGCGAGCAATATAATTCTGCACCAGGGTAGGTATTATTATATTAAGTTGCCAATCTATAATTTTAGTTACTTAGTATGGTGATAGCTTTTGATCGATTAGTGTTGTAGAAGGTGCTTTTCGAACATTGCAACTTCTTACCTAATGTACTCTCGTACGTAATAATTGCTGCGTTAATTTCATCACGCTTATTAGGCGATCACTTTGAATTCTGGTTTTGATTTAGAAATTCAATTTCCCTCCAAAGGAAAAGACGCGAGACTGGCTCGCGCTTTATCTGAGAAAATTAAACGATATTTTTCCGTGTCAACTTTTTCATCTTTAACTTTACCGTGTTTTCGAGTACGCATAAAATCATCGTAATTTCGCGAGGGTTTAATCGCGACGCGGAGAGAGTGAGCGATGGTCGCAGGTAGGAAAACGGCGATCGTCGTTAGACGCAACACAGACGCGAATGCCTGCAAAGATGGATAAGCAAAGAGAGAACGAAGGGAAAGAGTCTGGAAGCTGAAAGGTGGAAGTACGTTCGTGGTGGTAACTGGATGGCTGCGGACAGAATCACCGCTACAGCCACGGTAACCCACCCCTATGTCGTCGGTCGAGCAATCACAGCTATCAGCACCTTCGTATTAGAACGAACCTCCCCGCAATAATACGCTTTTCCCGCACGGAATGTCCTTTTTTCGAGTGTTTCCCGGTATCGCTACCTCGGATAAATTACTTTCCCTGGATACAACAACTGGATGAAACTGCGACCGTATGTTCCCGCGATTAGAAGACATTCGCGTCCCGAACGGACGACTTCTCGATAAACGGGGAACGAATTTGTCGCCCCGGCTCGTTTAAACTTGAGCAATCCGGCGAAGTTTGATTATTTAGAAGAGATCGTGAAAGTTCGTTTTTACGCGTGACGGGCGGCCGTTTATTTTTCTCGAATTTATGGAAAAACTGATAATTAGGTCAGCTGCGATTGTAAAAATTTTAAGAGAACTCGGGGCGAATTTAAGACCTCCGACAAATTTAAATTAGTTCCGCGATTACTTTCGACGGTAATGCCCGATATCGCGTACGAGATTGCCTTGTGGAACGTAATATCGTTCTTTTTCGAAAAGCAATTTCTTTTATTACACATACATAGACGTACACACGCGGGTAGATCCATCAAACTTGGAATAGATTCACCGCTCGGACACACCTGCACTTTACACCCCAGGAACTGAAACCACCACCCTCCCACCTTCGACGATCCCTCAACGTTTCACCCAGACAACACAGATTTGACGTACCATTTCCTAGTTAGTTGGTCCTTTAAGGGTGGCGAGTGGCTATAGCGTAAAGGGGGATGAACGTTCGACGAGAGCGGCGACGGTGCCAAGAGCAAGACGCGTCCGTACGAACGAAAGAGAAACGGGCGCGTGTGTAAAACCCCGGCATATAATTAGCCTGGGATACGAAATGAAATTCCTGAGGGTTGCGTCCGGCTGAGAACACAGCGAGCCGGCTCGTGTGGGAGGCTGGTCCGGGTGGAGATGCCGAACGCGTTACCGTAGGGGTCGAGGACGGAAGGGGTGGTTTTGGAGGTGGTGGGCTGCAGCCGGTCGGGGTAAGCGGCGGTGCCTGTAGGGGCTGGCCAGGGGTTGCAGAGATGCGGATCGAAGGTAATATAGGCACATACGCGAAAGGCGAACGAAGGTGCAGAGAGAGGATTGGTTTTCCCGTTTCGATAAAGCGGCGGGAGGCCATTTCGTCGTCGAGTGCGGAACGCTGTTGAACACCCCCGTGGCTCTTTAAGCGTTTGGATCGGTTTCTCTTGCTCTCTCTATCTCCGTTCCTCACGATGCGTCGTCCCGTCTCTGTCCTACCAGCGCCTTCTACCCGTGCCACTTCGCTTTCCTTTTCCTCGTGTATGCCTCTGGGTGCTCACCTTCTCTCGGTGTTATGCATGAAACTTCTCCTCTGTCGCTGTGTGTCTAGAGCACATACACCGGTGTCTGCCTCCTCCTCGAACACGTTTACGGACTTGCGCCTATCAATATTTGACAGTTTAGTGTATACACGTTTCTCCGCATTTCAGTTACGTAATTATGTGTTTATGTGGCTCCTCTTCTTCTTCCACTTCTTCGTCCTTTGCAAATGTTTTTACACGCTCGCCATCCTGTCGGTCTACGTGCGCAACTCGTGAACGAACTCGGCAGAGACGAACACGGCAGATGTAGTAAAAATACTGAGATCATTTGCAGAGATGTGTATTTAAAAACTTCCATCATTGAATATACTATTGGCTGAAAGAACGTAGAAAGATTCGAAATAAATAGCATGCTGCAATCGAATAAAATGTCAGGGGGTTAATTTGTCGAGATTAGGTAATCAGGCTCTCAGTCAATTCCCAATGGAACGAAAGTGGTGGGTTAGAGCTCTATCTACACCTATTAGCGATGCATCCGTTCAGGGACAGTTCCGTGTCACTTCAATGATAATTTCGCGTCGTATGATAGATCGGATAGTTTGGTGATAAATGGATCGACGTGGACACGTTTGCACACAAGAAAACGGTGGTGAACGATGGTTCCGTATTGACGGAACTTTATGGAATCAAACGAACGCGTCACTGATACGTGTCAAATGGATCTTAATTTCTTTGCATCGGCATATCACCGTATTTGTCGTACGATTCGTCGATTTCGACGGACAAAAGAAACGATCGATGTATTAATTCGAATCAGTCGCTGGTAGAAGCAGTAACTAGTGAATTAAAGAGAGAAAGAGAGAGAGAGGGAGAGAGAGAGAGAGAACGGTTCAATACACACAAACACGTATTGGACGCCTTTATCGGGGCCACTAATCTATTAAGGCAAGTCGGAGAAGGGCGAAAGCTCGAATTTATGCCGCGACTACAAATCTTGGCTTGGCCCCGACGCGCAGAGAAGGGAGTTGAAAACCACGTAGAACGGAGAACGCCGGGTACGAAGCAGCGAGGCTAGACCCCGGCTCTACGAGCCTCCTTGAGTTCCAGATTCTACGGTAATCGATTGCTAGACGAAAACACCTCTATTAGAAATCCACAATCGTCTTAGCGGCCCCCCGAGCTCTCGTCGGGCGTGCAAGTAAATCTTGGTTAATGGTCTATGCTTGTAACGCCGCCGGCAGCAACAACAATTAACCTACCTGAAAGAACAAATAACAGCCTCTCCGAAGATAACCGAAACAACTCGAGATACCTATCGAGGGACCAGCCAGCGCATACACTATCCTCGGTTTAACCGCGATATTAAACGCGCGGTGTTAATCGGACGACGAATTCGAAAACTAACCAACCCTGTAACGCTAAAGCGAATCAGCGAGCAAACAAGAATTGGCGGACGTTCGACGCGGCAGTAAACGCTTGCCCCGTGACAATTAATTAACCGAATACCCGCGAGGAAAGTGAGAGACGCGGTCGTACACGCTCGCGATTGAATTACCGTTCCCTCTTTTTACGCCTCGCGCGGCGTCCGGTAACAAAGCCAAAGGTTAAGAGCGGCCATAAATTTTCTCTTCAGGTTCGTTTATCCGCGGTGGAAAATTCTCGCGCGCGTCCTCCCGTATCTTCGAGGCGGCGGGCGAACGACGAGGCGCCGGATAAGATCGCGCCGCGAGGAGGAGAGGCGGTTGGCGTGCGGACGATAATCACGGTAGCGGCCAGCTCGAGTACGAAACAACACTCATAAATAATAGCCGGGGCAACCCTTCCGCGTGCGTTCGGATGCAGCGGCGGGGAGTTCGGTTTCGAGGCGAGGCTCTCCCGCGGAACGAAACCGCCTATCCCGAGATTAGACTAGAAACTTTAACGGCCACGGTTACTCAGCCTTCTTGGTGAAGTACGGTAGGCGTGGTTTAGCCACCTGGTTTATTAATCCTGATATTGTCCCCGCGGGTTGCACGCGTCCGTGTTTATTATCGGTGAACGCTCGGGGGTGTGCAGGTTTCGCGCTCGCGAAGACAGACTGATTTCCAAATTTCGGCTATTAAATGATTGCCTGCTCGCGTCGAGGGTTATTAAATGTGGTCGTTGGTTGGGAAACGTGCGTACACGGAAGTTTCGCCTCGACTTTGGGCGGAGGAATTAGCTACGCGTACCTGAGAAACGAACAGCCTGAGCGATGATTCGTTTGGAGTTGAGGAGAAGAAGAAATTGATAATTATATTTCTATTTTTCAAAGGAGATGTCTGGATTAATATCTAGGGATTGTAGAAAAACTTGGGGCCGCTTCGTGAAACGAAGATATTGTCTTAACGTGAAATTTTTCAACTGGGGGTTGTAACGTTAGTTATAAATTACATTCGACCTCGTAGCACGTTAATGCGCTGCTCTGCTATCCGTAAAACGATGTATCGTGCTATTTATAGTATAATCTGAAGAGATAGAAGGAACTGGCCCGGAAATACTCTGGTTTTTTGTCATTATGAGTGGATCCATTAAATTGTCGTTAGTGCTCGAACAGTGCAAGGATGTACAAACCGCAGTCGCAGTTGTAAGCGAGAAGAATAATGCGAGGAAAAAAAAAGAAGAGGTCCATTCAAAGACGGGGTTCATTTATAGAGGGGAACTCACGATCGAATCAATCTTCCTCTTTATTATTTTTCATATGGTTCTTCTGACCCGAGAGATACGTGCACTTTGAATAGTATTTTAACGCTTCCTGGGTGTAGTAAGTAATAAAATTGTATATATGTGTGTTAAACATATTGTAACATGTTAATTTATAGTTTCAGAGAGGTTTCGTTATAATCCGCAGCTACCAATTAAAAAGAAAAACAAAAATCCTCCCCGCGGACTACAGTTTACCCGGCGCCTTGACGCTGAAATGCTGAAAAACAAGTTTATTATAACATCGAGATTAAAACGCAGAGCACAATTCTTAATTAAATTTATAACTTTAAAATCCACTTAAAATTTGCTTTCCCAAACAACGATTTCAATAAGAGGCTTAAGAACTTTTCCAACTTGCAACTTTTATTCAACAAATTAATTAAATTTTAATAGAGTTTCCCCTGTATTCAACGTTAATTCTTTAATCGGCTAGGATAATCCCGTGTTCCGTCTATTCGTTCGGCATCGGTGAAACATCGTTGCGAGAACACGTAACGTTGAAAGAGCACTCGGGAGAACGGGAACCCTGTTGAAAATATGATCGACGAAGAGCCGCGATCGCGTTAGAACAGTTACGATATACGTTCTATATAGGGCCCGTCGACGCACATCGCTTCTTTTCGTACGTGTCGTTTTAACACGGATATTTTGCAGGAGGGTGATACAGGAGGAGTTAAGGCCAGTAAGCAAAGAAAAGAGAAAGAGAGAAAGATGAGAGAGAGGGAGTGAGGGCTTAGACGAGTGTGTAAGTGTACCAAAACTCAAAGCAAGCTAGCTACGAACGTTATCTAATTTACCCTTTTACTACAAGATATGTTTCGTACTTCTTTTCTTACTTCTTATCTCTTTTTTAATATCATTACTTGTACTTCTTCTAACTTTTCGAATACCTTGATATATTACATTATCTTATCTCTGTTGTATACTTATTATTATTACTATAATTATATTATATACATTCTCTCTTAACTTTCCATTTTTTCACTCTTCGTACTTTCTTCTTATACGTTATTTGCGTGGAGAAAAATATGCAACGGCACCGCCACCCGTTGTCGCAGCCATATGATATTACGATAAACCAACCGGAAGGTGAAGGAGACCAAGGGGTTGATCTGCTGCTCCTGGCGTCGGACGAAATCGTTTCACCGTTGATTTAAAGTAATATCATATCGCTACTATTTTTCTCCGTGTACATACAGCTGTTCTCTCTTTCGTCCTTATTATTATTATTATTATTATTATTATTATTATTATTATTATCATTTTTTTCTTTTTGTCTTGCTGAAAAATCATCGACACTTTTTGCGTAAGATCGTCGCATCGAGAAATATCGCGGTCTCGTTTCCGAGACAGATTCCAATTGCGTTTCAACGTCACGAGCGAGCGAACTGCTGTTTACTATTTAGCTAGAAGTATTGTATCGGATTGGTAGTCTCGTTTTGAACATCCTAATCAGGGTAATGAAAGGAGGACCAGAGCCAGTCGCGAAAGTGTACACGGCACCTTGCAAACGTCAAACGTTTCGAGTCTGTATGCTTTTATGACAGGCTAGACGAGCCTTTATTAACGTATGGTATATCAATAAAGCCTATTGGCGCAGTCTGCAATTTTCTACTCCATTTAACACAAGCGACATCGTTAGATTTTCTTCGAAATATCATCTGTACACGCGAACGAAATGTTTGATCGTATTAGCTGAAAATGACCGCAAAGATAAAAGCGGAACGCACGGTGGAAATATAACGGAAAATAATAAAACCGCAGGCGTACGCGGTAGCAATAACTCTTATTTTGCAATTAGCGCGCTTAACGTAGAAACGCGAGCGCGTCATTCGCGCTATTAAACCAGAAAATTGCATATTGCTACGACGAGGTAAATTTACGAACTTACGTTAATTGGATGATTTTTGTTGATCGTCGCCGGTACTATACGTTTCTAAAGCGACGAGCTCCCTTTTTTTCACCACCCTGCACATGCATATACGCGTGTACACGTGTACCGTCTGCATACGATAGAACGTAGTGTGTGCGTGTACGTGTACGTATTTAGCGAGGTTGTTCGAGTTTCGTTCAGAGTAATTTTCTGTGTCGTAACGTTTTATAATACAACAACGTTTTATAATACAATGTACACATTGGCTTCCGTATGCATGCTCGTCTGTTTACCCTTGTTTGAGAGATATCCCGACACGAGGACATTCGAAATTATGCAACAGAACCACGTGAAACGATAAGCAAAGCCACGGGATAAACGCCGTGAGAAGATGAGCGGGGGAAAATAAACAGTCGCAAGGAGAGAGAGAGAGAGAGAGGGAGAGAAAGAGAGAGACAAAGTAGTTGTATAAATTGAGAAAGGTAAAAGAACGGCCAAGAGAAGAAAAGAATTTACGCTGAATCTTTCTTCACTTTTCTCCCTTCACTTTTAACATTCGCTTTCTCCTTTGGTTTTTCGATACTTACTTTCACACCTTTGCTGTTCTACTAGTTAAGTTTCAGTTGGAAAACGAAAACGTGTGCTTCGCATTAAGTAACAGATAACTAATTAACAATATAAAGTATTTAACGCGACATTTATCAATTTCGCATATCTATCGTACTGTTTCGTGTCCATACGTTGTTTGTCATTTTCTCTTTACACTCGCGTGCACATATCTACGTGCACGTTGTTGCGTGAAATTATGGTTACTGAATCTCGTCTTGAGTGATTCCTAATTTTAATACTATTCCACTCCTAGTGATTAACTTTAGTCTAGTTTTACCTGGTCTTGGTGCTATGTGATGTGCTAGTGTAAAATAATGAAGTAGTTAAATATTACTTTAAATAGGACTCGTGTTGATTTCTCTTTCATTTACATTAAGAAGAAAGGAATTTATTTAACGATTAAGAAAATAATTCTGATAGGTAGACATGTATTCGTATCTTCATATAAATGCATGAATATTTATTATAATTATAATATAAACAGAAGGATAATGTTTCTAGTAAATAGTTATAACTGCGGTCAATTTGTCGCTTTGATTGCAAACTTGCCAGAAGTAGATCCTTTGATATAATAAAATAGAATCGGTGAAAAATGTACGTAACCGTGAATAACGCTACTAGATTCAATGATTCCATAGAGCGGGCCGCGACTCCGTAACGTCTTACGATTTAAATTCGCTGCATTTACCACAGAGGTAATTAAACGCACAAAACGTTGGTCACGAAGATAAGAAAGTATCCACCAACAGCGGTGTTCCGGTTTACGTCTTACATTTATCTCGCCCCCCTGCCCACCGCCAAAAAAGAAATTCATCTATTGCTAGATATAACGACTCCACTTGCCTCCTAATAATCGCGTTCCGCGAGCGTCATTGTCATCGCGAAGTAGAGCCGTTATCACAGACAATGACATAAGCGGTTGTTCAGTACCGCGAAACGGATAACAATTACGGCGCAACGATTGCCAAGCGGCGGTGATACAGCGAGAAGGAGGAGGAGGAGGAGGAAGAGTAAGAAAGACGCGAGGGTAGGAGGTGCGGAACGGGCGCGGCTGAAAAGGGGTGAGGGGTCGACGAGGGGACGAGGGAAAGAGAGCAGAAAGGCAATTTTTATCTTTCCATACCGGTCGATAGAACGCTTTAACAGGCCAGCGGAAAGTTATAAATACAGCGTCAGCCTGGGAACTAATTATTCAAATATCTGTGGACGGCCGGCAGTAAAGAAAGGGGAAGACAGACAGAGGGTGGGCCGATGTCCACTTAAAGGCTGCTAGCATGAATTTACTCCTAAGGAATATTGGCGAGCGAAAAGGGTAGCCAGTGCCAACGAAACTTCAAGTATCTACGTTATTTAAGGGGGTACGAGAGATACGTACATTCGAGTTCCATCGTTGACCACTAGAGATTCCATTCGCCATAAAATGGAGAAAAGTGGAAACTTCCTTCCCCCTGGTAAGAGAGAATGAAAGGAGATATTGCGAAAGTCCAACACATCGTCGTCCCTACCCGTTTTCTCCTTTCTCACTTTCCCGTTCTCCACCCCCACCCTCGCTCGCCACCCGTTTCCTCATCCTTTCCCCTTTCATCCTTTTTTATCGTCCTCCTTTCCGTTCTCCACGCCGGCGTTTCCCTTTTCTATTTGACCTCGGAACTCCGGGACGCTACCAGTTCACAGGAGCTTGCCTCGGTCAAGGGAAAATTTCGAGTTTGCCCCTCGAATCTCTTGTTGATCTTTCATCTGTTCGCTGCTGTATATACCGATCGGAACATCGGGCTGGCCAGCAAGTTGCCGACGGTTCAGCCGAGTGAAAAGTTCTTAGATCCGTGCGATAAATCCAGTTAACCGATCGCCAACTTGTTTTATCAGGCTTTGCTCTTCGAAATATACCTATGGGCGGCAATGGCATAGGAATTCCACTATTTCATTACAAACACTTTCAACAGTGTCTCAAATAATCTTCTTCGTTAAACACCTTACGTTGTTGATGTTATAAAAAAATTTCGCGCAAATATTAAAGAAACACACGCGGTTCGATCATTGATCTAATCCGTCTCGTGCCCTTGGCATTTGCTCCATTGCCGATGCGTAGTTACAGCACAGGCAATAAAGTACCCGAAGCGTAGCAAGGAGTAGATAAAAATATTGTACGATAAGAGTTATATGGATTAAATTGTGGCAGCGTCCACATGCACCTTGCCCTTTTGTGCTAGGCTATAGACCAGTCCCAAATATATATTCAATTCATCTATACCAATTGTCATAGTAACAATAACCCATTCGTTATACAATTTGCTAACATAAAAAAATACAACACCAAGACATTGTTACCAGTGATTATAAAACTGTGCAATGTATCAAAATCCACCCTGCAGTCTCTCTTTACGATCGGAACAGGACCAGCTAGCAAATTGTCGCGTACCGAAGCGAGTAAAAAAGTTCGTAGACCGTTAACCGATCGACAAGTTTCTCGCGGATCAGATAAGAATAAAGTTTCGCAGGGGCAGGGCAAGATCTTTCGCCGTTGCTCGAACGTGTAGAGGTTCGATTTAGCCCGCGCTCCTGTAATCAGCTGCCTAATGAGCCGAGCCGCGGGGGCTACAGGCTCACCCCGTAATGGCGAGCAGGACTACGCCGGCAATGTCCAAGCCACGGCCCATAAATCACGGAACACCTTCGCCGCGACACTGGCGAATCGAGTGGTCCGGTAAATATAGACCTATAGATAGATTTCCTTAAGCGAGATATATATCCCCTTTTGATACTTAGCCAAGCGCGCCCTCCCGCGTCCTCGCAAACGCGGAATATAGGTCACTTATTGAAAGATGCTACCACGGGGGAAATGACGCAGGAAATTTCCCCGTTATGAGGTGTCACTTACTTTCACTATTGAATTTCCATGACTGCTTTTCGAGAATGCCCGGCCTGAAAACTGGCCAAAGGGAAACCCGGCGGACCCGGCGCCGGTGCGGCTTTTATAACGCGGCTACGTGCTGCCAGATATTAGCACGTATTCACGTGTCTTCGCGTGTCCCGGATTATAATTCACGTTTGATTCATTGGTTTTTAAGCGTTATAAAATTATTGAACGAAAAATTGTTAAACTGCCGATCTATGGTAATAAATATTGCTACGAGTGTTAAGTTCAATTAAAAAATATAGTATCTCGTTATTTAAAACGGATGACATGTGAGAAGCATTAGAGTGTAGAATGAAATTGGATCGTATAAAGATTGAATTTAATTGTAGAAATCTAACGAGGATATTGTATATTGTAGCAGCAACGGTATATTGAAAATCACTCGAAACTGGTTAAACGAGCAACGTGATTAAGCACGGATCAAATTTTTGATCGCCAAGCGTTACTCTTGCTACCTCGGGAAGCTTCTCTCGAACGGACTGATCTCATCTCCATGATCTTTTCTTATAAACCTAATTTTCATTCACAAAGTCCTGCCACTGTGAAAGCTTCATCATAGAATGGATCTACAGTAACTCCTGAATTTATCAGCCTACTATCCTTTAGAGCTTCCGTGGCAATTTTTCGAACAGATCATCCGATATGGATTTCGATTTTTCGAACATCCATCCCACGTAGGACGGGCGAAGTATGCCCGATAAGATCGGTTGGCTTTCCTTCCTATTAACTTGGAAATTGCAGCTTCGCGATAAAACGATATAGCCCCCCATTTAATTGATGCTTCTGATTCTGGGGAACACGTAAGAAACTGCATCTCCGATCTATTTAAAAGAGGAGAAGGGATTCACGTAAATTCCTTTCAACTGCGCACGACACTATCTCGGACAGTCATAACGTTCACCCTTCCCAAACTATCGAGTTAACAATTGCTTCTCTAACTGTGCGATTCCACGAAATAAACACGTGCTCCGAGCTAGCTGATCGATGAAAAAGAAAATAAACGGTTAATTTCTCCGCGGTGTCCACGGAACACGATGCCTGAACAATTGCCGTACAGTGAGCATCGATCGCGAGAATATGGCTCGAGGCCTCGTAAAGGGGAAACAATGATTTCACGAACACAAGAGAAAAATCGATGTTATGGTAGAGCTACGTAAGCATTTTAGCGGAAAGAAAATTTTTTTAAAGCGAAACGATAACGCAAGGTTCGAGGGGGGTGGGTGGAGGGTGGCGGGGGCACAACATTCCAAGAATACCGAGAATAACGTTCAGGGTGCAATAAAGAGATAATGCCGAGCTTTCAGAAACGAAGAGAACGTCCCCCTGCGAAGTTCTTAACGGGACGTTCCGACGTCCTGAGAACCTTCTATCCTCGAACGAGGCAATTACAGGCCGTGGTTTACCGGTCGCGTTTACACCCGTAGCCCGGTGCCTTAGTATAGGCTAAGCCCCCGTGCGATCGTAAACTTAGCTAACGGGGTTCAACCTCTTTGGCATTGCCGTTCGATATCTCGAACAGCTAGCCTGCTGCACCGAGTTCCGCGTCGTCAAACCTGTGACCCCTTTACCGGTATCGGCGAAGCTAAGAAGACGGTGTAGGAGTAGGCACGTCGATCACTTTTCTCATGAAAATCAGTTTCAAGAATCGATCTGGATCGAAAGCATCCAGTTTCAATCTCGGT
Source organism: Xylocopa sonorina (assembly GCF_050948175.1). Lineage (NCBI taxonomy): Eukaryota > Metazoa > Arthropoda > Insecta > Hymenoptera > Apidae > Xylocopa > Xylocopa sonorina. The sequence goes on along the minus strand of NC_135197.1, from coordinate 3,480,807 downwards.
TTCAGAAAATATCAACGTGTGGATCTATTGAACACGCGTGAGGTTATTAATGGTTGCGGTAGTGGATAGATTGAAGGTTATATATTTTAATAATGGGTAAAACATTATTATACTTTTAAAAACTTATGGATCAGTAAGAGGGATATGTGCATTATTGCAAAAGAATCGATTTAGGACCGGCTCTCGTAGGAGGAAGTAGAATAGGGAGAGCAGAAACAGACATCTGTCGCATTTAAGTAGTAACGCTCAACGATTTCTCAGACCAAGAGGTGAATTTTCGATTTAGAGATTGAATATTTAAAAATGGAGTTGTTATCGTTAATTTTTGTAGTTATTACTACGAATTGGTTGGGAATAGATTACAATAGTGATATTGCAAAAAATGGAAGAGAAAGATTCAGTACGTTTTTACTAAGTTATGAGATGTAATTTAAATGGACTATTTATAAAATGATATGAGAATTTATGAAATCGAAATATTATTTGAAACACATAAATAACAACGATATCAAACTTATAATATTTATGTTGTTATGTAAAATGTAGCTATCGTCTAACAGCAATTACATAGTCCTTTCGTCGTTGGTTCTTGCATAATATATTACAGGATAATTGTAATTGCGAAACGTATAAATAAAATTTGAAGAACGGAGCAATTAATTATTTCACGAAAAGCAGTCTGTTCTGCAGTACAAATGTTTATAAATATTCACGCACACAGTTTTTCGAAATTAAGCATCGCATGCATATTGTATACCAGTTCAATTTACGATTTTTAATTTCGCACTAAATGACAACACTGTTGCAGAATTACGGTTGTCAAAGCACTGATATAAACAACGCTTCTACAAATGTCCCCGTAGAGTCGATGAAAGATAATGACGCAAAAGAAAATTAACAGCAATATTTGAATTATAATATCGATCCGACTGTAACGGTGTTTGAGTTGCAGTAAAAACTTGAAACATGTAAAAAGCTACCACACTTCTTCGGTGAAAGTACGAGTTTCGAAGAACCTTCGTTAATGCTAAGCTTTGTTTCTAACAAACTAGCCTTTATGGAATACTTTTCCCTTCTTTACGAGTTTCTGTATGAGATAAGTAGAACAGCCTAATTAGAAAAATGTGGCTGTATAAATGAATTCTCTTCTCATTCTCTTCTTTTTAAACATGATACAAAGTTAATAATTATTTACACAGATGCATGTGATCTTAAACATCAATTTTAAAAATAAATATTAATAGCAGTAATATTGTATGAAATCTGCGCGGAATGAATTCTGAACAGAAATTATTCATCTATTAAAACATATGACATTCCCTGATTTGTATTGTTAGAAACTAATTACCATTTATTTCTGGTTTTTACTGTAACAGTTTGTATGTAACATTTCAACTGCGTGTTCCTCGTATATTTTTGTTATTATTACTACAATATTAACAAATAAAATTAATATGGAATTACTTAATTCCTCTCGTGATTCTTTAATCGGCTAATTTGTTTTCAAGTAGGTCGTAGATGCATGTGTTCCATTGAAATATGTCATCACCGTAGAAAATCCCTAATATTAGCCATCCATATCAGAATAGGGGCATACTTCAAAAATGTAAATCACGTTCGTCATTAACTTGAATGTATCAACTCCATGTAATTTTCCATTAAAAAAAAGAAAATAATGGAAATGTTGAAAAATATCCATTATTTAATTATGACCTTAATGAATTAAAATAAAATATGATTCATGTTCTGAGAAGCACATAGAATGAAAAATTCTTAATACTTTGCTAGGTTTCTATCAAGTTGGCCTTCCTACACAAATTACTTAATTGCTCGCATGTTAAGTAATTAATATATTGTTTAACTTGAACAGTATTTCCCACACATCTGACGAAGATTATTAATGATCAAACTATAAACTGACTTGCAAAGATGAAACAGTTAACGATTCTGACTGATTCAACGAAAAGCGAACATACGGTTCACCGTTTAACGATTCTGTAAAAATAGAAACTGGAAATCGAAAAGTGGATATGAGCCTCTTTCTGATAAAATTTCATAATGGCCTTCGCAACTTCACACATAATTTATTTTGGCTTCAACGAAAATTTGCAATTTTCTCCGCACTATTAATCATCGTGGTACAGCAAAGTTCACGAAGGCACATCACAGCAAAGTTCTAACTTAACATCGTAGGACTAGTGAATTTCATGAGAAAATGTAAATTGCAAATTTGGCAATGCTAACGACTTTTTCGATATACCTACACAAAATAATTTTTTTTTCTCATTCCATTTAATTATCTTCTTCGATATTCCGTTTCATTGTCCCAAAAAATCATTTTTCAATTTAGTTGACAAATATTTTAGCGTACAAACAAATTTCAAATAGATAGAAAATTTTTAACAAATATCTGTACATATGTTTACGTTTAATCATTCATTTTTGAAGATGCCAATATACGAAATGTACATAGAATAAGATAAGATATATTTTATTCTGTAAGATTCTATATAGGAGAAAACAAATTTGATATCAATAATTGACATTCCTAATTATTTCTGTTTGCAGCAAACGCGAAACCATTGACTTTCGATGAAGTGTACAACCAAAGCAGTCCGACCAACTGCACAGTGTACTGTGGTGGACTGACCAATGGTCTAACGGAAGAATTGATGCAAAAAACATTCTCACCTTTCGGATCCATTCAAGAAATTCGTGTATTCAAGGACAAGGGTTACGCTTTTATCAGGTAAACCTTTCAAATTTTCTATTCCATTTTAACGTTTCAACTAGACCCTCTACATATGAAACATAATCCTCGAATTAGACTTACTTAAACTTCGAAAGAGTTTAAATGAAAGGAAAATAGCTTTTCGTAAATGTTCCTTCTGTTTCAAAACTGTAGAAGAGAATTCAATTTCCTATAATACAATAATAATGCCACTGTTCTTCCTCGCAACGAACTTGTTCAATGATTTAACAAATTATTTCTGGAAATTGCTGGTCCATCAAATTACACAAAGAGACAGACAAACGCGACGTGTTTTTCTTCTGTGGAAACTTATTAATTTCGAAAGTTTGCACGCACGTAAGTGCACGGGGAGACGATCTCTCGATTCTCGACGTCCCTCAAGACAATGCCGCATAGTTGTCGAAACGTCGCTGCGATATACGTCGCGTGTAATATCTCAGCGAGATGTCACTCTAACTGGAAGTCCCAGAGGTGGTACGCCGCAGTCGGAGATCATCGCGCGGAAGAAAGCGAGCAGAACGGGAGTTAAACTGATCGATTGAAAAAGTTTCGCACATAGACCAGAAGAGAGTTTGGAAAAATGAATTCTTCACGCTCGAGTAGGATTTCCTCTCCACGGACAGCAACTTTTGAAAGTGGCCAGCCTAATTGCTAGACGTATTAAAGACGTGTTGCGAGCGTCACAACCTCGATAAGATATTTTATCTTCGCTTAGATGACGTCCTAAAGATTTCGCGATATTAAAACGTAAAATAGTGGACAGGAAATTTTAGCGAAAGGAGGTACAAGTTTATGGAAAGACATTTAGTAAAACTAGAAAACAACGTGATGCAATTTTCATAACTTCAAATCAAAGTGTTTGCCGAATTAAATGAGGCTGACAATGTTTGTTTTCATTGCAAGAAGATGGCATACAGAATTTGTAGCTAAAATTGTGCATCCAATAAGAGAAAAATATTTTCCAAATGACCGAGACGAGAAGGAAAACGATAAATTTCGCAAGCAACCAACGACACGGGGAGCGTGAAATTTAATTAAGCATACTTAACGTCACTTTAACGCGATTCTGGAAAGTCTCAATTCGGACCAAATGTTTCCTTCTGCCAAATTCCGGTTGGCAAACCGTCTGAAATCGGAAAGCAAGAGGAAGGACGCGTCAGTTTGTTGAAGTTCGCTGAAAGCACTGACAACATCATGATGTCTTTAACCGAACTTTTGGCATCTGACAGGGACGCAATGATGCTTTCAGAATTGATGGCTGATCCCGGAACGCGGCCAAAATCACTCGCGTGTTCTATCGACGCTCGGGAACGTCGATGCGCCACGGTTTAGGAGTAAAATAACCATGACTCCGCGATTTCAGAGACCACGCACCATCCAGGACCTATCTCGTTTGCCTCGAGACAAATTGCGAATATTACGATAAAGAGCCATCGTCCCGTATTTCGCGCGTCATTAGTTCCAGCTTTCCATTCAAATTCCGACGCACCAATAAAAATAATCCCTTCTCTCAGTGGTAATAGTCACTCACAGTTGGATTATTCATTTTTCACTCTCCATCAGTTCGATCGTCATTGTATAATTGCATTTATTTAGCTTTATATCTACATCATTAGCTACTCGATGACATCGAATGCGGCATTAGTAAATGTAGTTCAATTAAAAGCTATTATTCTAGCGGAAGTATGTGCGCGTTTGGTTCTTTCGCGATACAAATTTTAATTGCAAGGCAAAATATTGAAAAATTAAAATAAATACATTTGAATTATTCTATCGATAATAAAAAAAAAGAGGAATCCAACGAAAATGGCTTTCTCCCAAGCAATGCGCAAGTTAAAACTACAATTTACACACTGTACGTAATTTCGTTCACGATATATTTGCAGTGCCCTTCACTGCTTTTCTAATTACTGTTTTCCAATTTACTATTGTTATCGCGACCACTCGATTTTAATAACAGTTGTACCAATCATGTTATCCTCGTGTACGTCTACAAAAATGGTAACTGCTACGTGTTACCGGTACAACAAAAAAAAAGAGAGCGAGAGAGAAAAAAAATAGAAAATAATTTCATCATCGTTCCACTCCAGTTTTAAATGACAATCTAACGAAAAGATCGAAATCATCAATTTACCAGTAATTTACACGTTTCGATAACATTCACGTGCTATTAATACGAATCGATCAAAACGTGCTGATATTTACGAGCAATGGTGTGTACGCGTATATATCTGCGACCCGCTTCCATCGGTGTACCGTAATAGGTTGCCATTTACAAGCTTCGTAATTTTTTCTACTTCCCCGCGCATCGCCATATAAATACACGCACGTACATATATACGGTTACGCGGGGGATACAATACGTGTTCCAATAATTGAATTCTATTGTCGAGAGAAATAGAGGCTATCGAATAACTCGGATGACTCGAAGAATCGCTTCTGATTCACGACTAATGCCTTCGCAGCCAATATTATTCTCCGATCGGTTTCGCTAATCATATTTACCGTCTTTCTCCTCGTCCCCCGTCTCCTTTCGCTCCCTTTGTCGAGCGTACCGCGTCTATCACACACGCATACCGTACCCGCCAGCCAATCGCACCTTCCAAAGTTCACGTGCTACGTTATCGCAATGCAGCCCAGGTATGCATCGTCACGCAATAAACCTGTAAATGTCCGTTTCGCGATTAACCATCATTACGGTTCTACGCGGCGATAATTCGCGCGAGGGATAAACGAGTTGCACGGGAACAACGAAGCTGGAGAAATCGGAGGAGCATTTTTCTCTCCGGACCGTCTGCGCACGATGTATACGCGGAATTGCTCTCTGCTTCTGCTGCTGTAAATTCAACGTCTTCCGAGTGAAATTCATGTTTGTACCATTTGCTGAATTAGCTTCGATATCTGATAGAACAAATTGCCTTTTAACTACGTGCTTTTAAACGGTGAGAATTATCGAAAAGTGAGATAATTGAAACTCGACGCGAACCTTTCTACCACTGAAATTCGCTGGAAGAAAAATTGACGCGGTTCAATTCGGCCGAATCTACCGCGTTATTCAACCAAATTGAACCGGGTATTTCCAGCGCTAGAGCGAACACCCTGTATACCCATCAGTATCTCTTAAAGGCTATCCCGGAGACAGCTGTATAAGTTTCAGCGAGCCAGGTTGGAACAAACTACGTACAGCGAGCCCGTGAGAGGGTAGGTTCGAAACGAGCAATGGCTACAGAAGAAAGGGGCGGAATAAGGGGACGAAAAACTCTTTCCCAGCAGCAGCAGCAGCAGCTTCCCCCTCCCCCCCCCCCTCCTCCCCGCCCCCCTTGACCCGTCGCCACGGTTCGACCTGCAGCAACGTTTCTCGCGCACATTCTATGCTATTCAGCATCATTCTTCTTTCTTCTAGTCCCAACGGTAGCAACCCCTGTTACCCAGCCGGTATCCCTCGGTGTGTCTGCTGCAGTTCCGCCACCCGTGGACAATGTCCGTCGTTCGGATATCTTCCGTCTAATTGCTCTTCCTTCTTCCATTCTTCTATAGTCAGGAACTACGGAAACGAATATCTCGGGATGACGTATGCACTTACTCCCTGGATACACTGTATAGACCGTGACAGTGTTGGCAGGATGTAGGAGAGAGGCGGAGAGAAACGGGAGCGGGGCGGGGGGGAAAAGGAGGGTTGGGGAGTAAGAGAGGGAGAAAGAGATCCTTTCTTCTCGGTGAAAAGAAAGAATCTTATCTACTGCTGGTTATCGGACGGGCTTTAGACTTCGGCGCGAGAACGAGGCGAGATGGCAGAAAAGGGGTCGGTTGCTGACGATGACCATCCTTCGTCGTGCTTGAAGACGTGGATAGAGAGCGAACTTCTGGACGCCGGACCCTATTGTGCAGTCCCGGATCGAGGATGTTAAGAGTGACCTAATCTCCCGATAAATTCGATGATTTTTCGCCGGTCCTTCCGAGCAGCCCGGGTGTCGTATTCGTCAATCGACGGTCGAACTCTCGTGAGATGCTCGGGCGACGAAAATTGATCGAATTTTGTTGGGGGACGTGCTCGGAATTGACAGCCGATAGCTGATATACGTTTTAAAGTAACTGGATACGCGGGCTGGGGCCATTCAAAGTGCTACGATCCGCTATTCGAATACTTTCAATTTCATATGAAATATTAACCCGCCCACCGCCGCGGTGTTTTGCATTTTATTTTTAGTCGCATCTGTTCTGAACACGGTATTTCGTTCGACCGACCGCGCGGAGTATTAAATAATTATAATTGCGATCCGTTGAAAGTTAACGGTGATTCTGATCTTTCTTTGTGTTCTTCGGTTATTGATAAAATTATTAATTCAATATTATTTTACTTTACATCGCGCTGCACTGAAAGGAAATCAAACTGTGCGCATCCATAACTGAAGTATCTCTTGGAGGGTTCTTGTTACAGACGACACATTTTACATTTACAGATCTTCTTTTGAGAAACGATATCTACGTTTCCTTGCTTACTGGTGTATGTTTAAAATAATTGAAAAAAATTAAAATGTATCGCTCAACACAATTCAACGTGCAGCAATCATGATATACGAAGAATGAAATGTAACTCGAAGGATGTCGTACAAACGGAATTATAAACTAAAGGTATAACAAGTATATCCCTCGCAATTACGCCAACGACAAAGATTTCGTTCTAAATGACAAGTTAATTTACCGTGGGATCGTTAGTACAGATTACTCCATTTGAATAATTAAGAACACGCTCCATCATTAACCGGTCGAAATTGTACCGTTGGCTGCAGAAGGAGCCTCGATGTCCAATACTCGCCCAAACATTAATAACCATAAATGAAATATCATTCGGAATAAATGCAACGAAATTCTTAGAGAAAGATCCAATTATTTTTTCCACGCTCCACAAACGGAATACTCCTATCGCAAATTTCATTAAAAGAGAAAAATGGAATGCTCCTTTTCCGCGAAGGCCGGCCCAACAGTCGCGACGTCAGAGAACGCGATCCCATCTCTTTCATTAACGAGAGGAAACCGTATTCGGAATCCTGCAAGGCAGGCATCCGCGCGTAAGATTATCTTTATAATGCCCCTAAAAACGACGTGTTTATGCCCAGCCACGCGGCGTAACGTACCCCGTCCAGCAGCCGGTTACATAGACGACATTTACGAGGACATACCAGCCCCCCGAATCTTGGCCGGATGCCAAATGGCAAGCCTTAACCTCGCCTGGTAATTGAAGGGCCATGATAAATAAAGGGTGTACGCCCGTTGTCGAGTGTTCGGCAACGCGAGATCCGGTCTCCGTAACTGGTCCGCAACCCCTTTGATTTTACGCGTCCGCGCGACGTGTAACAAATAAATGAACCCCCGGCGTCAACCAAGAGAAAGACAAAGCCGACTCGCTACGGGGACGGTGGGCGTAGGGCACGCGGTTAACCCGGTCGTTATCGACCAAAATGATAATATCACACGGCGAGGGGATGGTCGGAGGGAGTGGACCCGGTCGGTGTTTGTTCACATGCTCGATACACTTTGAACGCTCTCCAAACTGTATGAAATTCAAAGTAGCGCGCTACCTGTATACGCGTACCGTGAAACTACGATTTAACATGGAATCTCTAGATAGACGGTATAATCTGGATTCGGCGGGATTCACAATTATCGTGGTTATTCGTGCGCACGGCGGAACTCGCATAGATTAAACTGCAGGAGCCGCTGAGAACGGTACTAGCCGGCAGTTTCGTTAAAGCTACGATAATAAGGTCCCCGTGTAACCGGCGGAAAACAAAAAACCAAAAAAAAAAAAAGAATGTCGGCCGGATCGCGCTGCATATTTTTCCGCCGACTCCTCGCCGAGCTTGTGTGCGCCGCGTGTTTGCAAATTCCATCCGCCCTCGGTGAATACGAGCGGCGGGGCGAGTGCGTGTGAAATGAATTTTTAATGCGCCCACCCCTCCCCCCTCCTTGCTTCTGGAGAATGATGCTTCTTAAAAAAGCACTCAGCCTCATTTTTTCTACGCAGCTGGCTCGTCTTTGACTATTGTAACGACGAGGAATTTATGGCGTCGTTTCAGCGAGGGTACAACGCGTTCCGAGTGTAAGACGTCAGACGGATTCCTTTTTCTCGTGAATTTCGACCTGAAATCGTAAACTTGCCCAAAGCATAACGATAAATGCGTCGCAGAATTTCGAATATATCACCATGGTCGGCAATGAGCAGAAATTAATTCGAAGTGTCGAGGATAAAAAGATACGAACCCTCTCTTCGGCAGATAATTCACGATAACTAAGTTTATTCGGTCCTAAAATCGTCGAACGCGCGGTTGGTCGACAACGGAACGCTGAAGGCTAATCTGAGATTCGTGGCTGTTTGTATTCCAGGTTTTCTACCAAAGAATCGGCGACACACGCTATTGTGGCTGTACACAACACCGACATCAATGGTCAAACGGTGAAATGCAGCTGGGGCAAGGAGAGCGGAGATCCGAACAATGCTCAACAAACTGGACAGGTAAACGTTCGCTCTTTTATTGACCTCTCGCGGAAAGAGAAAGCGATGAAATTCGCGGCACGATTCGGAAATAAAATAAAAATTTGAAACGGCGCTTAAAATAAAATTCTAAATAAAATGTTGAATATCCAGTTTCATCGGTCACGGGGGAAATGTCGATGGTACTTGAGAGCTAAGCAGGAAAAAGTAGCAAAGTTTCACGTAAAAACAGTTCGAAAATATGAAATTGGTCTGATTCGAAATACGTGCGAGTGCTTGCCTTTCGTCGCGATTAAAAATACGATGAAAGCGTAGAATCGTCGATGCGATCTATTTTTATATTAGCATTCGATGAAACGCTAAAAGTTATTTCACAAGCGAAATATTTCATCGAGCTTGTTATACTTTCAGTACGTTCGCGTTCACCCTCTTTATTCCCGCATATTTATTTGAATTTGTTACGATATGTATGTATAAGTACTCTCCATGAAACGCTCTCATTAAGATTCAAATCGAATATATCGTACATTATACGAATTAAATTTTGAACGAAATGGATAACAATACAGTAAAATGTAGATTTGCAAAACTTATTATGAATTGAAACAGGAAACGTCATACGAGCACAAAGTACAAAACATAGAAAGTTAATCCATAAAGTTAAATCCTGTGTAAATGGGATAATAAGAGAAGTAATTGTAACACGAATGATATGAATTTGAGAGGAACGTTTATCGACGAGTTCGTGTTCGAACTACGTTTTAACGCCGCGGTATGTGCCAGAGATCCTAGCAATTAGTACCAAGTCCACTTTGAACTAAAACTGATCGTGAGTTAAGTTTGAATTAGGGATTGAGATATCTTGGCAAATGCATTATCGCATAAGTCTGTTCGATCGTATCGTATATATCTCCTACGTAAGCGTTCCAATTGAAACTAAATAAGAGGGAAATATGATTTCTAGGCGAACGATCTCTTAAATAAATCGCACGATTTCTATTCTCATCATTCGAATTATACCACTAGAGAAAATAACGCAATTCAAATAAATAAAATTCTGGTTAATATGGTCTGATTAATCCAACAAACGCCTAAAGTAAAATTTAACACGTTCCAAAAGATCAAATCCTCCATTTTATCCCTCGCAAGTTTCATCTAAATATCGCATCAAACAATACTCTTAAACATAACTAACAGTCGTTTCTGACTGTTCTCGGCCACCATCGTTAACGACACTATTAACGATTATAAATACAATACCAATACCTCCGAGAGGCAATTTGCCCGTATCAAAGGTAGCGGGAGCACGCGTGTCATTATCCGGGAATAAATCGCGGAAAAAAACAGGCTCCTACGAGGTATTGGAAAAAGGAAATAGTTACGGTATTCGATTGCCAGTTCCATCCGGTGGAGGCTTTGCGTTCGGTGCATGACCGGTTGGTACGAGCCCAGTGAAGGAGTAAAAACGGAAGTAGGAGGAGGGCTGGGACAGGGAATCGGGCAAGATTCCGGTCTATTCACGGGCCTCGCTCTAAAGTGTGTCTGTCGGGTCTCTTAGCAATTAGCGCCGGTAGGACGAGTAAGTACGTCCGATCTGGGAATGGTAGCCGAAGTACCGCCCCCTTCTCCCTCGCGCCCACCCCAGTAGTACTTCCGTCCATCCATCCGCTGCTACTCGGCCCGTGACATCGCTCTAATTGATCCCTATTCCCATAACGCGCTTCTCCCACGAGCACCGGGATATCGCATTACTACGTATATACCTCATCGTGCCACCGTTTCGTACTCGACGCAGTTCGACTGCTTTCGTGTTCGATCCTCCTTCTTAACCCCGGCAAATTAGCCGGCAATCGCCGCTCTGGGCAATCTGGTTCTTCAATTTTCGGCCCGCTGGCTCGTATTTTTATTGCAGACCAAATCTACGCCGATACTATTTGATTGCCAGATAACGCGATAATCGATAGAACAACGAGAGACAGTTTTATGGTCCACGTATTATATAGAATTCGTAAACGAAAATACCGTCAGAATTAGTTTGTTGACTATTTCATGCGTTGATTTTTTCCGCGTTAACACATTCGCCATGGATTATTCTACTTGAGTTACTTAAGTATTTACATAGCATCGATTAAATTAAAAGCATGTAACCCACGCGTTTATGCCAAATCAAAACCTCTATCAAAATAGTCGCGAGTGTGTCGAGACGATTTTCCAAAAAATCGTCTAACAAATGGAGAGCCTCGAGAATCGAAATTCGCAAGACGAAGCGAAGATTCGAAGAACCGCGGCGCATTGGAGCAGAGGTACCGGGGTCCGTTGGCGGCACGGCAATTTAGCGGGACTTACGAGACGTTAGCGGGACCTTTTAGCGAGCAGTATTACCATCCTTAACCCTATCGACATCGTTAAGCATAAAAATCCACGCGATGCCCTGTACTCGTTTCTATTTCATTGATCTCTGTGCTCTTCCAGGCGTTATCGTCGGCGACGTACCCATACTACGCGGCGGCAGCAGCTGCCGCCGCGGCGGCGGCAGGCGTCGCGGGTGTCGGAGGCGTCGGTGGCGTCGGCGGTGCCGGGCAGCTCGGATACTGGTATCCGCCCCAATCTTACCCCACGACAGCGACGCAGATGCAGGCCGGTGGTTTCCTTCAAGGGATGCAGGGATACACTTACGGACAATTCGCCGGATATCAACAGGCGCAGTACATGGGGTAAGCTATTTACTTCCCTGCCAGTGGCCAGAGTAATTCCTTGCGATCGAGGGCGGCCCCGATGGAAGAATGGTAGCGAAGCATTTTTCCAAGAATTCGACGAATTCATCCACCAAAGAGAAACTTTGTTTTACACTAACGCTTCTGGAATTAAAAATTTAGCACCACTGTTCGATTAAATACTGCACAGTGGTTTCAGGAATAAAGTTGACTCGCTATGGTACTTTTTCAACTCAATGTCGCGTGACGTACAGTCATGTCTATTCTCGTGCGATGAATTCTAAAGAGCTTTCAATATCTTTTAACGTTCCGTCGATGCAAAACGGCTAATAATGTATTTAAGATCACGTGAAATTGGCATCGTTAGTAGCAATTTAATTAATCAAACGAATGATAGAAGTTTAAGGAAGAAGAATTGGATTAAGGAGTCATTAATAACACAGAGCGCGCTTTTCTCCTTTTGCGAGCAAGCTCCTCGTTACATCGAATGACTTAAATACCAACGTTCGACTAGAATTGCTCCACTTTTCTTTAACAGTGGTATAAAAGTCGTTAAAATTTATGAATCCACGATCACTATAATTTCGTATAATACCAGGATAAAGAACGAGAACGTTTCTCTTTACACTTGGATAACTTCTTGTAACTTATCTAAGGACAGCGGTAGTAACGTGTGATTTAAACGAGCAATTTTAATATTACTTCAACGCTTTTAAACGGAAAAGTATATTAACCAGTGTAATATGATATGAATGCGATAAAAAGCTTTTATGCCATGTTAGTCGAGATCTGTTTAAATTTCTACAGTAATCCGCTTGTCAGTTCTTGTCTCATCATTGATCTTAATCAATTAGGCGAAGTAGTGGGTAGCTAACACCAGTAAACGTAAACAAAGCTCAGTAGGTCAAGTCGGTTCTTATAACATCCTAACTTGAGGCGATGGCTGAACTTAATGCTCGCCGTTAATGTTCATGACACAATGACTATAAATGACCGATGAAAATATCACATTAGTATACATCATTGAATTTGACCTGGAAATCCGCGACAGATACGTGTGACACCTAAAACAGACCTCAATAATTCTATTTCACAGCTAAATAATTCCACTTTTCTAATAATTCATTGCTAAGAAAAAGGTACAAAATTTTGAAAACTTGTTACATTTTATATCTTCTGTTATCCGTTGTAAACACGTAAATAAAATATACAATTACACAAAATTATTTAATTTTCAACATATAAAATTTAGCTTTTCCACTCTCATTCGAATTGGACACTCGACAGAGCATAAACTTTACAATCCGCTGCTTAGAATTGATGTAATTTCTGTATAAACAGCGCGGGAAGATCATTCTTGTGTCTGTGTCTAGTTGTATTTGTCGCAAGTATCCATTGGCTTCGTTTCTGTTACCTTTTCTCTCACAAAGCGCCATGCTCGATCGTAACGTGCTATTCGAAACGAAACCGTGTAGCTTTGTTGACACGACTTAAGAGACGTCAATCCTTTTGATCGCAGCGAACAAGCGTGGACGAAATTTAACGACACACCACTTGATTTTCTATCTCGATTCGAGCTGGCGAGGTCACCGCGCTTCTCGTTCGTCTTTCAGCAATTTCAATACACCCCGTGGGGAATATTCTGTATTACTGATTTTTATGTACAATCAAAAATGTAAGCCGAATTTACATTACGCCGCGAGCCGTGTAACGTTGAATAACGAATATTGCATACGTAATGTTATAGATTTCGCAGCTACAGCCGATTATATTAGAGCAAGACCTCCGGAAATGATCGCGATAAAACGGTGAATAAATTTAATTGAAAACTTGACGATGTCGTAAAATAGTAAACGCAGCTCGGCTTTAAACTGTAACCTGCGAATGTGTGGAGCACAAAAGAGCGCAACTTTTAAGGATCACATGGTATAAAGGCCTTGGTAATTTCTGGGATAGAATATCTTTCGAAGCTTTTACGACCTATGAAATGACGCCCTTAAAGTGGGTATCCGAATGCGTCTCGAGTATTCTCAGGACTGTAAAGTAGAAATGGTACACGCTCGAAATAAACTAAAGCTCTCAATTGTGCGCGCGTCGTACGGTGAAGGGCTGGAACTGTCATTTTACACTCCCTATGAGATTTAAACGGCACGGAAGGCCAAGGGAACCGAGTCAGACGTATATTACTTTTAAATATTTCCGGGCATTTGTTATCCTGACAAATCGATAGATCTTGAACAGAATACGCAGACGTATTTTAAAATAGACGCCGATAAATATGATAAGATTGCTCTATCTACCTCGAAAAACAGGAAGTAACTTCGTTTTGTTCTTCTGTACAAAATGGCCAATTGATAAGCTACTATCGAACGAATTAATTGTAAAAAATAATCAAAATTAGATGCACGAGAACATTTCGTTACGTGACAGATTTATCCACTCGTGTCTTCAATTATTCGCGCTTTTATCGAGTATTGAGCTTTTCGCGTTGGTGTACATGTATATCGTTTAATTGACGGTACCTAATCGCATCGAGTTCACCTTAATTCCAAATCACCGCGTCGACTCAATACACCTACAAATTTCCATATCCTTTAGCGAATTTAACCACATTCGAATTTCAATTTGCACCAGACTTGCCTCGCGTTTGGTATAGCAAGTACGAGATCAGTTTATTTATGTTCCAAATTACGTCACATGCATTCGACAGTATAATCACGATTAACGCATAACAGAATGTTATAAATCAACAATGCTATAAATCAATTTCATCAGGTTTGAAGTTTTACGAACGTAGAACGTATCGCTGGGACTCACAGATTTGTGAATGTAAAAAATATGAAACCAGGTCGCTGTTATCAAAACATGAATATATTAACCCAGGAAATGTTAGTTTCCGATCGATGAACAAGACATAAAACTTTACCGTAACGTTGGAATTTTATTCGTTAAACTTTTATAGGATGCCTAACCGGTCGGATTATTAAACGAAATAGCGAACGGTATATACAAGGGCGCACTCTTAACGCAGACATCAAATCGAATTTGTGCATTTGCCGATCGCGCAATTTTTAAAGATTACGTCGGCAAGAACGAACGAACGAACGCGGGCGGGGGTTGCTTCCTGGCAAGCAGAATATCTTTCAGCGTTCTTACGATCCGTGAAACGACACCCTTAAAGAGCGCACCCGAATGCTTTCCGAGCATTACCAGGATTGTAAACCAGTAATGTAACACATCCTAGATAACCTAAAGTTTTCAGTCGCGTGCATCATACGATAAACGTTCGAAACCCTCGTGTAACGATACATGCATATATTCATAAATCCGGAATATGCGATTTTATGTTTAAACTGTTCCGCATAGAATATAAAACGTTTCCGTTACGACGCCTCTAAACATCGCTGTAAAATAGTTAATAAATCGTTGAAGGTTTCCAACGAACGTGCGAGCGATTCGAGCGACTGCGATTTTTCCATTAAAATGAAAAATTATCGAGGCCACTGTGCAATTATCAGAGACCAAGAGAAAGATTGTTCCTCGACGCGCGACTGTAAAGAACAAGAGACAAAGGAGCTTTGAAGTGTTCGCGATAATTAAGAAACACTCGAACGCTGTTATTCGTTCGCGCCAACGTTAAATATATAATTTTGTATAAATACAGAATGGGAATGGGTGTCCACGCTGCTGGAACGGCAGCAGGCTGGGGCCAGGGATTACCTGGGGGACCACAGTTACCGCCGCACCATGCCACGACGGTCACGGCACCCCCAGGGGTGCAAGCCGCGCCCCCACCACCACCACCCCCGGCACAAATGATGGCCTACCCGATGCAACAGTTCCAGGTAACCATTACTTTTCTTTCTCTATCTCTTCCCCCCATTACTAACCCCATGCATACTTTGTTACACGTATCCGTCCTTTACTTGAGCTACGTACGTACGCGTACTTGCGTCTCGCTTTTACGTGTCCCTGCATCGAGTGTCGTCCTTTTGATCCATTCGTTGGGAAATCGTCGAGCACGCATTCCAACTGCATCGTTCGAAACGTGCTGGAACAATTGATATATTTCCCGTGCCACGCGAAAGTCTTTTCCTCTCACCCGTTCGAAGAGGGAGGTCTCTTCTTATTTAAATTTCAGACTCTTTCGAAACACTGAAACAGTCTATATCGTCTGAAGAAAGATGATCGTAATTGGCTGCAAATAATATGAAAACTTGACGCGCGTATTCGTTTCGATTCGTTGAATTCAGATAGCTCTAAACGAATGGACCAAATTGCAGTGATACGTGTGCAAATCCCGGTCTTGGCTTTTATGTACAGTTATTTTATTAAGATGATTGAATGATGTTGTTGATTGCGAAAATTTGTGTTACGAGTGGCTTCTGTTATAGGATTTTTGATTCCATTGTGTCGATGATCGTGACAGGTGAAATTCTGTTGCGTTTTTTTATTTCGTTTGCTTCCAATATCGTTGTGTTTCATAATCGATGTCACACCTTCCTACTGTAACCTTTTTTTGCTATTTATTTATTTCGCAGGCTTTTGCGACCAATGCTTGCATGGTTATCGTCATTTAAGGCTTCCCACTACGAATGTTGTCCAATCCAACGTTTCGTCAGTACTGTAATTAACTTCTTCAAGTAATTACAGACAAGAAAATGTTATTTGATCAAATTTTTTAACTAAACGATTAGTATTTATCCTAATTGATAATAACTGTTTTGTAACATAGATACACTTGGAACGTGTAACAAATAATCATGTGCATGTGACAGTTCCAGCGTATCGCTTAATCCCTGAAGAAACTAGTTGCGATGCTGGCGAAATGCCGGGATAATATTCATAGTGGACACAGCTTATAACAGACGGCCTTAAATAGCGATACTATGTTCAGATTTCCCATCAATTATCTTATTATTCATCAGCTGCATTTAATTATGTTTTGCTTCGAACCAATTATGTGACATATGCACTTGTGATCATTTATTCGTGAATGTTACTATAATTAACAATAGCGTAGTGGAATATTAATTTTCCAAACTGATTGTTAATAGAATAATAAACTAGTTTATATTCACGGTGACGAGTTCTGTAATTTTTAATGAAATTAGATACCATATGATGGAGATTACTTTATTTTAAACGTTTCGTGAAGATTGAAAATGCTTATACTGTATTTTCTCTAATTTCAGTATATGTTTGAAGAAATAAGGGAGCCTAACGATACATATTCGAGATGAGCGAATATTAGAGAAAAAGTGTTATAAAACCTATCAAGATCCTGCACAAGCCTAGTGCTTTCAGCGCAGTAAATATTTTTTGTATTTTAATTAATATACACTGCGAGTTCTTTTATTACCATTTAATTAAAAAAGTTTTCTCTATTGTATACATTTTCTGTCTATTAAGCATAGATTTTGGTATAACTATGTTTCTGAAATATGTTTGCATCTAGTAGGAAAACAATTCATTTAATTAAATAATAGAAATTATCATGTAGAACTTTGACATAAAGAATATTAATTTAATGTGAAATACCCTACTGATTTTTGATGATACATAAGTGACTTAAATGCTTCATAATGCTGGATTGTTATAAAAATCATTTATTTTAAGAAACACTAATATTTATTTATTAGCAAATTTTGTCAAAAGAAAAACTAAAACGTCCATGCTAAATGCAAACATCATAGTTATATTATACGTACAACACATTAAGCACTACAATCACCATCATACTTTTTGCATGCCGCTTAAAGTAATGCACGAATACTCGTTGCGATCTAAAAGGCTGAAATACACGCTTGTTCGACTTGATTTGTCTAAAATCGAGTATCTCACCAGATTTTTCAAATTTCATATTGCATATAAACGCAACTGCAAAATGTAGAGAATATAAAGTGCGAATATACGTGAAGCTTCAATACAATTGATTATTAAAATTGTAGATATAAGGTTACAACCGGTGTAGCTAAAAATTTTGTTCGAAATCGGCGAAGACTGAGAGGATTCGATGGCAAAATTGTTATTCGAAGCGTTGGCAACTAGGAGAGATACTCGAAATCATTCGAAGGATTATTTTTATTTACATATTTCGATTCGCAGGCACAGTGATCGCTACCACTATCATCGCACGGCCTGGCTTATCCTTACTTTCAAATATCACTTTGCATCAAGGAAACTGCATCTACGACCTGGCTCAACCTCGTATTCAACCAGAAAAATGTCGTTGGAGAACGTATTTATAGAATGGGTATCATCGTTGCGTATGAAATAGCAACCGAATGGAAGAGACGCAAGAAACAAAACCGAGAGAGCGAACGAAAGTCTCGTTCGAGCGACAGTAGCACCGTCGCTGATATTTCCATTGGTATTGCTCTGAAAATCTAACCGTAGAACAATAGTTAATTGATCGAACACCACCAATTAAATAGTCTGAAAACCAAAAACAGGCAAAAAAAAAAAAAAAATGAAAAGAGAAAACGTTTACACCACACTGATACATTCCTCTGAGCGTTCGTTGTCAATCGAAGCCAAGCAACACAGTTCGTAGGGTGAATATACTACTCTAATCAATTGCTCACACTTTTACAAACGTTAAACAAAAAGAGAGGAAAAGAAAACGATTGAGGTTGAGTCACGGTAAAGGTAGATTCAGATCGACCAGTCTTCGTGTGTTGGAATGTGAGGAATGTGTGCGCGCGAATCAAGGAGAGACAGAGAGACAAGAGATAAAATGATTTTTTTAGAACTAAAAGGGAAGTAAGAGAGAGAAATGAAATGAGAGAGCGTAGCGTAGCGTGTGCGAGTAGAGCGTGAAAGGGTGAGAGGGCGGAGCGAAAGGGTGAAAGTTGTCGAGAATATTTTCTATTATTTTCTTGAAATTCGGACCAAAGACTTAACAAAGCGTTTGTGTGTTCAAATGGTAAAGTGTGTTCTTGGTTGCGGTCCAGCTAGCGGATGAGGACTGGCTGACGCCTAGCCTTCTAGTGTGATGGTAAGCAAGTACACCCCACCGACAGGAACAACAACTTCTACAGCAACAACAGTTACCACCACCACCACCATTATCACCACTACCACAACTACCGACAACAACAACAAAATTTCCGTCACCATCGACGCCACCGCGACAGCAAAAGCAACAAAAATCATGCCGCTTCCGGCTTAAACGAAAACATAAAGCAGAGGGCAGATATTGCCAGGCATAGTTAACGATTTCGCTTTTATTAAACAGAGCAACGGGAAAGGAAAGGCAAAGAGGGATAAGTCTATATAAAAAAAAAACAAAAACAAAAAAAAACGTTTCTTAACGAAAGCAAAAAAAATATTAAAAAAAAGAAAAAAAGAAAACACACACACACACACAATGATAAAGACAAAGAGAAGAGAATACTTCCCAATTTCCCCGAGGAATAAGAAAACAATTTTCACGTCCAATATGTAACCGGCAACCTTTCGCTAGAAGGGAAAGAGTACTAACCGGTATACAAAACCGGTAAGCAAAATCGGAGGTATCCTCTCGTCCAGTCTGTAGGATAACGTAGCGTCTCTCTCGGCTTGAATTAATAGATAGCGTTGCCGTCACGGTAGTGTCAAAAGCTTCAGTAATGAAACACGAATTCCGGGATACGCGGACCACCATGTGATCATCAAAGACAGTTTGTAGCGTAAACAGCCAATATTTTGTGTGCCCGCGCATCGTCCACAAAGGACCGGTCACGGAAGAGGCGAAACGAGTCGACGCGCGTTCAACGAGCTCGTGATTTGCACTTTCCGCCGTTTAATCGAAGCTGAACTCCTTTATCTCGAGAGAAACAGAGAGAACAAGGGCGAGAGAGCGAACGGGAGGGAGAGAAAGCGTGAGAGAATGATTGAGAAAGAACGAGGGGGAGAAAGAAAGGACAGGACGCCGCCAGTTACCGGCCCGTAACCCGGATTCATTATTTTTGTAGTTTTGGGCTTAACAGTGAAAATTAATATGAGTCGAAGACGCGAAAAAACGAGAACAGGGGGGAGAAGTGTGAAAGCATTGCCCTGGAGAGTGCGAAGCGGCAAAAGTAATCGTGGTGTATAAAAAGTGATAAATAAGAGAGATCGATAAACACGTGCACGCTCGTGAAGATTATATATATATATATAAAGTAAATTTAACGAGAGTAAAAAGAAAAAAAATGGTTATATATATATATATATTAAACGAAATTCAACAATTAGCTAGTTAGGTAGGTATGTTATAATAAAAAAAGTTACTTGAGGGCGATTCGAAATTCGGCGGCAAGGCGGAAACAGACCTTCAGAGATTCGACGATTCCGCGTTCCTGTGTGGCGAGCCGTAAAGGGGAAAAAATAATAATAAATAAACAAACAAACAAACAACGTACCTTACGTATACACAACCACTCGACTATCGTGAACCACGGAACTGAATGATCCCACGTGTCTTGATCCATTTTCCGCCACTGCGAGGACTTCATACTTCGGTTATTATATTTATTATCCAGACTCGAGGCCAAAAAGACAAATCATAAGCGAAGTCTTCGCAGACTAGTCGAAGAGCCGTTTTTATTATTCGACTTGATCCTTTTCGACACGGCACTTAGACAGTTGGATATTTTTATAAAAGATCAGCCGTACGGCGCCGATGTAGGCGTCGATCGATGCTGTCGCCGCGTTCGTCTCGTGATTAAAATGAAAATAGTAATAAAGATACAAAAGAAAAAAGAAAAAAACGCATAAAAAAAAAGAAGAAAAGCACTGCGGTTCGGACAACGCGTCATCTGGCGATCGATCGACGCCGATCAATCGCGTCGAGTCTACCGTGGTTTTTAACTTATACCTTAGATTTTTATATAATACGAATACCATAGAACCAAAAAAAAAGAGGGAAATCTCGACTTTAAGACGCTTAAGCAATAAATCATTAAGCTTAGGAAAGAGAAGAAACAAGCCGTTTATCCCTGCGTCTCTCTATTGTAACTCGCTCTCGGCTATTCAGCTTGCGAGCCACGAATTCGTAACAACGAACGGTATATAAATCCGAGAGAAGGTGGGGCCACGACGTGAGTTTTAACGTGAGATCGACGATGAGATAGGAATGAATCGATTACGGTCTGTCCGACGTCCCGAATTTCGACTTGGCCAAATCTAATGAAAAGCAAAAGGATAAGAAAAAAAAAGTGAAAGAGTGGGAGAGGGAGAGAAAGAAAGAGAAGAAGCGAAATCGAAACAAGTGTAAGTAACGAGATAAAGAAACCAAAAAAAAATTAAAAAAAAATTAAAAAAAACGTGTAACGCATGTATGGGATAACGCTCGCGCGTACAAAACGAGAGAATGTCAAAAGAAAGAGAGAGCGTGAGACAGAGAGAACGATAGTGAGCAAACGGGAGAGTCTGCGAGAGCAATGAGAATTATAGCACAAGCGAGAGACGAGAGAAAAGAAATTAAACAATTCGTAGATAGACACATTGCACAAACAGCACGAAAGTTAGATTAGAGATGCGTCGAGTTCCTTCCTCGCGAATGCGTATCCTGTCCTCCGATTGAATCTTTCCAAAGGATTGTCTCTCTCTCTGTGTATTTCCGTCGAGTATCGAGAAACAAATCCCTGAACCCTTTAAACCGTTGCCGGTAGCGTGTCGCGATGAGTCGGCGGAAGCAAATCGTCGGAGGGGGACGCCGGGGGTTGGTTTTACGGACGAAGAAAAAAATGAACGCGGACGACGTCGACGACGGTTTAACAAGTATAACGAGGACGAAAGTAATCCCATCTGATTTGCCTATCTATGATCCCGCTTTAGACCTTCGTAACCCGTCTCTATTCTTACTACACGGTTCGTCTCTTTCGGTTTCAAGCACGATCCGGATCGGCCTCGTATCGCACTTCCTCTACGTCCCGTCGTTCGACTGCTCGAAATCGCCCTTTGATACCCGCTGCCCCACCCTCTTTCAATAATGAAACTGTCTCATCATACGAGCGCGCCGTCGCCGGGTGAAAAATCCTCGTGGGTTTCGTTGCGATACGATGAGACTCATAGGATTTACGACGAGTGAACCGAACACCAGCGGATAGAGAGGAAGCGGAAGAAATAGAAACGTGCAGGAAAAAGACGATGAAAGGGGACGAGCAAGAATAAAGGGAGGAAGAGAGGGGGCCGCGAAAGGGGTGGACGAACTTTGTTATTAATCAAAAAACAGAAAAGAAAAAAGAAAAGAAAGGAACAGACGGATCGTGCTTTAAACGAATCAAAAGTGTTCCCAACGTTTTCGAATCAAAAAACCCGATGATCAAAGAACGATACAGGGACGTTTAGAAGACGATGAAGTTGCAACCGGGACGCGAGAGCATCGAATATTACGAGAGAACGACGAAATCAAACCCAGACCTGGGACAACGTAGCATTTAGGAATAATCGGTAAACATACTAATTTCCCCGAACGATTCGGTACGTAGTACGTGGATATGGATATAAAAGGTGTGCCTTCAGTCCATCTCGCGGACCACAAATATTTCGTGCCATTAATTCCTCGTAAACTAATAATTGTTCTATTCGGCGGGTGAAAACGAGAAAACGTTCCCATGCCAGAAACATATAAACGTAAGTATATAAATTTGCTGGTTACGTGTAATTCGATAATCTCTTAGTGTCTTCCCAGCGCGAAAAGAAACACATCTCGACAGAATTTCAAGTTCGAACGTATTGTAGCAAAGTGTTTGTTGAATATTAAAGTCGTACGACGTTGATTTGTCATCGATATTGTTACATTATTTCACTTGTTGGACACCGGTATATTTGTTAACGCTTATTTTCGAGGAAAAGAGAAGCAAATCGTTCGCCCACTGTTAACATTTCTAGTTCCTAATTAACAATTTATGTCGTTGATACGAAGTCGATGCAATGTTTCCATTTGGTATGTTCGTTCGTATCGATACGTTAATATGAGAAATATACAAGTGAATCAAAAACAAAAAAGCACAAAAAAAGAACAAAAAAACGTTGTACAATGGAGACATTTTTATCGTGTACCTAAAGCATAAGAATTGTGGCCCAAGATATAAAGAAACTAACACCAAACATATTTCACTCTATCTCCGTCGGTTGTTTTATAATTGATAAACACGAGAGACGTAATTACCCGTTTGTAAAACGTTCCACGAGAATACAACGAATTAACGAGAAAATTTCCGTGACGCGTCGTTAACGCGTGCGTACGCGAGCACCATTGGCAATTCGAAACAGTAACGAGTTCCGTTTCACTGTGTATCTAATCGTAGTAAAATGCGCAGCCTAAAGGACACGGGTACCGATCGCGAGGAAGAAACGAAAGAATTATAAATAAATATATACATACATATAAATACAAGAAATATATATTGTATATATATTATATATACGTGAGTACATGCATATATATAATATACATATGTAATCGACGTGCAGCGGCGACGAAAGCTGTTATTTTGAATCGTCGTGAACGAAATGGAAAAAAAGGAGAAAAGAGCGCTGTGCGTGAGATAAGTAGCTTTTAAGCGACGACGTAACAACATAAGTGAAAACAAAATATCGTGTACATTATTAGTTAGGTGAACAAACAAACAAACAAAAAAAATAAAAATATAGGTTATTTTTCTGAAAAGTGGAACGAGCGCGAGGAGGAGGCGGAGGAGGGTGGAACGGCGGCGCGCGAAACGGTTGGCTAAGGGTTGGGATGTACGGCGTAAATCGTAGCGTGAATTTAAGGGAGGCGGGACGCGTAGCGTCGCGTTAAAAAGAAAGTCGATTAAAGGGGGAAAGGAGAAAATCAAATCATACGTCTGGTACACTCTACTCTTACGTCCTCCGGCCGTATGATCGCTCCCCTTGCCGGAAAAGTTCGCTTCTCAGCTCGATTCCACTTTCAAACGGTGAGAAAGAGAGAAAGAGAGCGAAAGGGAGTAAGAGAGATAGAGAGAAAGAAGGGTCCCTCACTCTTTCAAAGAATCAGCGGGGATCCTCGTCCTGTAAAAAGTATTTGAAGAATGGCGCCTTAAGCGTTAAGGCGTGTATAGAATTAACCGATAGTCTCGAGTACGTTGTCTAGGTAATAAAGTGAATGGAGCTAGCCGTGTAAAAGAAAGGAAAGAGGGAAGCGGCGCTGCATCAAAGGGGAAACCAAAAATGTAGTATAAAGTGATAAGTAGATAATTAACGTAATCTAATTAGTAGAAGATAGCACGGGGTTTTGGAAAGTAACCGACACGATGCGAAAGAGATACCGAAGTCGTGGAGACACGTGTATAAAAATTTAGGCAAAACGAACGAAACAAAGAGAGAGAGAGAGAATGATGCGAACAAAAAGAGAGGATGAGAGCGAGAAAGAGAGAAGAGGAGAAAACGAGCGCGCGCAAGAGTGATACGTTTAATATAAAATGGTAAAATCCATTTATGGTACCTAAGTCATGTGCGTAATCGCGCCTAAAAAAAAATTAAATAAAATGGAATACAAAGTGACACGAGTACACCCACACATCTACACGTGAATGTACGTACGCCCGCACAAACACACGTACACGTATGTAAATACACAGAAACAGGCGAAACCACACTGCTACACGACAGCGTACGTATAGAGCGTAGCGGCGAGAAACTTAACAACCCTAGGCGTAGTAATCTAGTCTAGCTTGATGATCGCTAGGTTAACAAATAAGAAGAGAAAAAAAAAACGTTCGCGAACGGAAAAAAAATGAATAGTGCAATAACTATAATCCGCAGGTCACATTCAGAGCACCGTCACACGACACACGTTACTTACACACGTATACACACATGGTACGCGTAAAACACGGGGGTGGCATAAAACACGGAAACAAAGATATGTAAGAAACGAGCTGCGGCTGCTGCCTCCATCCTTCGCCCGTGCTCTCGAGACGCACCTAGAATTCTACACCCCTATAACGTGTCCGATATTTCGCGATTCTCGTCGTTTCAAGAATTTTTACCGTCGTGTCGTTTAAGCTTCAGCAAGCTGGCATACCAGCCGCCTAGCCGTTATCGAATCACGACATTCTCGCGTTACCACGACCTAGTTCAACCCCCCAATTCTTTTTCTTTTTTTTTCGTCCGACCCCTCACCCCTCCATTCTTCTTTCACATTTACTGGCATCTTCGACTTTCTTTCATTACCGCGTATCACGTCTTTGTGACATTCTTTTGTCCTACTTGTCCTTTCTTCCCCCGTTTTGTCTTCTGGGTTTCCTTACGTCCTTCCCAGCCGAACGGCCGAAATTGCTCCACAAATGATTTCCAACACAGAAAGATTCCTCTCGCGGCGACTTTACCAAGTATGATAGCTGACAATCATTCAAGAAACATACATTTAGAGACTTATACGTGTTCCTTTCGTCGAGGACTAAGTAAAAAAAAAAGAAAAAAAGGAGAAAAATGATAAAATGAAACGATTAAACCGAGTTCCAGTATGCTTTCAGCGCGACATCGTACGTGACAGTGGATTAAAGGGGTTTTATCGGCGATCGGCGACGAAGGAAATAGGAAACGCCATCGAGTCCGGTTTTCATCGAACCTGTATCAGCCCATTACACGCGTTTGCTTCTAACTAATATACAACGAAACACTGTTTCAATGCGACGAAAGCGTGACATACGCATAAAAGCACATACAAAACATATCATTGCGTTGTTTAGCGAAACCTGTGACTCCGCGTTAGGAACAGTAGAATATTAAACGACAGATACAACGTTGTTTAGTAGAGATCCAGTGACGTAAGTTACAGTATTCACCGTTTAGGACGACTTTTGTTCTTAATGTGGTAGGAGTTTCTCGTTTGTTCTTTAGTACGATAGAGTTAGACGGTTTAAATCGTACTGGTTGTCCGAATATCTCCTATTGTTTCGTAGAGGTTTCACGTAACTATCAAAATTGAAATTCGTAACATGATTGACGTACACTTTCCTATACAGAGTCCGTAGAAACTATTTCGTTTCTTAGATGATGTAGGAGAATCTTATTTTTACGTAGAATTTATCCTTTCTCGCAATTTATCGACCGTTCCTTCGACCATACGCAGACGAATGGGCTCTGCGTATACCTATCTTACCGTCCTATAAAATAATATTGTTTAAGAGTAGTTACATTTGTTTAAAAATGTTACTCTGACGCGACGCATCGCCGAGGAACACCGCGGCGTACACGGAAGAGTAATTAAACGACCGATTAAACGTTGTACATATTTCAGAGTCGTTCCGCGTACGTAGGAAGAGTCTAGAGGAGTTTACGATATAGGGAAATTATAGATAGCTGCCAGGTATAGATAACTGTACGTTTAGCCGCAGTTGCTGTTTCCATGTAACATCCCGCAGTGGAGTATCTTATCTGTCCTTCGTGTACAAAGACAAGATTTCACGCTTGTACAAATTGAAGACGACTAAACGAACGGATGAACAAAATTATGTATCTATATAGCTGTTTGCGCTTGTCTAATGTTGTACAAAATAACGTCGTATCGGAATAATGAAACAACGGAAGGCAAACGTGGGTGTTTGTGTCGACGTACGAGTGTAACTTGGATGTATCGTCGTTGATAATTTTCGACGACGAGATAGATCGTTCCGCGTAGAACCTGCAGGGAGACACGATGCTTTCGCGAGGGCACGTGAGCGCGCAAGCATTTCTGCTTTTCCTATCGACAACGTGGCTTCCTTTTCGTTTCAATTTCAACGCCAAGAGATAACGTAGGGAAACGGTACAAACGCGGTAAAAGCGATTCGGGTGTTTAAGAGAGGGTCAGATGTACGAAATGGTAAACGCAAACGTAGTTAGTCTCGATGTAACCAGACGTCGTTCGCTTAGATTCGATCGCCACACGCAACGTCATCTCGTCAGTTTGGAAGCTAGCATAAGGGTAGGAAGGCAGCAGTCAAGCCACTTGGAAATACCGATGCAGAGTACCGTAAAAAGAAAAAAAAATTACAGTTTAGCGTAAAAAAAAAACACAAGAATGTTTAAGAAATGATGCACACAGCGAAAGAAAGCAAAAGTAGGAGCCGTAAGCGAGTAGTCACCGAGCATACCTTAAAGTAACATACCTATGTATATGATCATATAAATATATATATTACAACAAAAAAAAGACTACAAAAAACCAACACGCGCATCTATATGTGTATACATACATACATCTATATGTATATGTATATATACACACACGTATAATACAAAAAAAATATGTATATTATATATACATACTAGATATAAATGTGTAAGAGGATAACATTAGCCGACAACTAGAGATTATATCGAGTATAAGCTTAGAATCGT
The DNA here is from genome assembly GCF_050948175.1 of Xylocopa sonorina. Lineage (NCBI taxonomy): Eukaryota > Metazoa > Arthropoda > Insecta > Hymenoptera > Apidae > Xylocopa > Xylocopa sonorina. The sequence goes on along the minus strand of NC_135197.1, from coordinate 3,453,530 downwards.
GAGGAGAAGAGGAATGGGCGGAAATGGAGTCGCGTCGCCGTTTAACGCCGTACTCCGCGATATACTGTGTTAAATACCCCTTAGCTGTAAGAGAACTTAAAAACCATTGAATCGTGTCTCGTGAAAGAAGCAAAGACGAGAAAAAACAGAAAAAAACAAATGTTATGGCTAGCCTGCCGGACCCCCTGAGCCCTCGAAATATGAATAGATACGTTTGTTGCATATAGAGTGATATAGAGGCACGTAACCAAGTTACGAGAGAGCGAAAGGGGAGGAGAAACATAGAGAGAAAGAGATAAAATGCACGACAAAAAAGAAAAAAAAAAGAAACAAAAAACCAAAAAGAACAACGGGTGTGTGTATCAATATTAATCGAATGAGCGAACACATGAACGAAAGAGAATGTGTGCGAGAGAAAGAAAGCGTGAGCGAAAGGAATTTACGCGCCTCGGTGGAAAAAAATACGGGAGGTTCTTCGGAGGGACGAAACGCAAGTTAAATAATTACGATAATTACGATCACGTCCGATTCATACAGAGATTACGACGTTCCTTTATTGTTTCGTAGTTTTTCGTACGACCGACGTGCGCGTCACGGGGTCCATTATTAGTTGACGGACCCCTTCCCACACCCACCCTAACCCGCCGGCGTGGTATGCGGCATATCACTTACGACCGTACGCTAAGGAGTAAGGTGCCTTTTTTCACTTCACATCGTGTGTATGTATTTCGGGGTCAACGCAAAACGAGAACAAACGGAGTAAACCAAAGAAACAAGAGAAACAGGAACAAAAAAGGGGGAGAGAGCGTAGGGTGAGAATCCAACGTAAAATTATGTAATATCACGTAGTAGAAACGGCACGACGGAACTAAAAAAAAAAGGGAGGGGACCGGTGTGACATCCATCCATCATGCGTCGTCCGACATATTTACACGGTCGCGGAGATCCCTTTACGAACTCTTAATTGCGAACCGTTAAATTGTACGAGCAATGATGTAATCTGGGAGATTCGAGATACATTTCCGCGATTCGGTATTTAAATGGCCCGCGGGGTCCCATGGCAGCCTCGTTGCATACACTTAAGCTTAGGAGATATGCAGTCGCCGGACACAGCTCGAGGAACAACAGCCGGGCATAAACGTTGTATAATGTGCGTGTAATTTGTAACAACGTGACAGAGATGATACGCGATATTGTATCGGGTGCGCGTGCGCCCACATAGGCCAACACACACACACACACACACACACACACACACACACATACACGGACACTCATGAGGAGACACGACGAACAGATACATATACACACACGTATACGCGTAAAACATTGGAACACATGTATACAGAGAGGCAGATAGTCACATAGAAAGGGATGACACAAACGAACACTTCACACACACGAATCACAGGTAACATTTACCTAGTAATAGATAGTACACGTGCACGTGCACATAGAGAAAAAAAATTGGAATGGGGTATACCTCCAAAAGACAATTCTCAAAAGAAATAACAATGGAAACGCGAGACGCCCTGGGACGTGCGTGAAAAAAAAACGTGTATGATATTATGTATACATAACATAGCATATAAAGTATATTATAAATAATGATGAATATAAATAAAAAATATATATATATATAAATACTATGAAGAAGTAAACAAAGTATAAATATGAAGGAAGTATATAAACGAGAATATAGGATAAAACACGCTTAGGCTTAAGAGTATAAGATATTATTATGATGATGTATGGTTGGTTTATAATGTAAAATATATTATAGAAAATGTATTTTGTTATTTTTATTCCAGACCCGTCCCAAAAAATGTTCTCGTTATATTCTTGAAAAGTGTCATGTCGTTTCCTATAATTCTTTTAAATCTAAGCACAGACGTTTTTTTGTATTAAATTAATGAAAGTATTATATTGTGTTAATTACTACGTTGAACCAAATAAATATTTATTAAAACCAAATCAAAACTTTACGTATGTGTCACTGTCCAATATATTTAGATAATTTAAAATTTATTAATAATATTCTTTTCCCATTAATTGTTTTTTAATAATATGATGATGATCATATGTGTTTTGTAATGCTTACACAGATTGTTAATGCTTGCAAGTGTTTGTAAAGTACTAACCATCATTTGTACAATCTCGAGAATAAAATTTAGACCTTCAAAATGATATATGATCTAACGTTTATAATTTACGCGTTTAACTATTTATATAAATTTACTACAAAATATCTTAATCTTTCCCCGCCATGAGGAACATAAAGCAAACTGATACACGTGAATGAACGATAAATTATGCCTTTAATCAGCTTCATGATTTTATTTTCTCTGCGTATCTTCATGAACTTTCGTAATCAAGATTTCCACGATGGCCATGAATGTATAATAATATATTACCATTTGATATGAATCTAAAACAGATATGGCTAGCTTATTCGGACACTAAGAATACCGTAGATTACATGCTGATTATGCGAGCGACACGAACAAGTACAATGACTGGAAGATTAACGATACAGCCTATTGTAAGCATAAGTTTCGTCTGACATTATCAAGCATATCATCCTGGAGAGTGGTGCCCATGGTTTACAATTTTCCTTTAACGTATCACGACAATTGAGATCTCTTTCATCAAGTCGTTAATAATAAGACCGGATTACGCAGAGATATGATATCTAAACAGTTAATTTTTATCTTGCAATTAAAATATTTGTATACCTCTTTACTTATTGAAGCGGTCATGAAATATTAAATGCTAACATTTATAAAATAAAAAAATTAATTGAACAATACAATGCCTTCTGATTCTCTATGACTGACTGTTGCCAATTGTTCACCACTAACTGTTCCTGGTTCCCTACCTTCGTTGTCTGTTTCATTACTAACCATCTCTGACACTCTACGCCTACGGCTTGCATCTGATTCTACGCATCTACAGACTGCCTCCTCCTCTACTGCTACTGTCTGTCTCTGATCCTGCATCTACTGTCTGTTTCTTATTCAGTAGCTCTATTGTCTGTATCCGATTTTCTGCATCTACTGATTGTTATCGAGTCCACTCGCTCAGGATTGATATTTAATTACAAACGAAGTTAGTATAAATATAATTACGAATCAAGTGTCAAGTTTCATGGTAACTTTCGCTTACTTATTGCGCGTACAATTAACGGCGTAAATGTGACACAAACGTATCTACTGCTAATGAACACGTATAGAATATTCAGCTGCGCAGACTTTAATCTGCTACCTTCAATTAGCATTGAACTAGTAATTTCTGTACCCAACGTTCCTACATATGAACCCCTATCTCGATTTCACTTTATTGAATTAGCTGGAAAACGTCTGAATGCGTCTGCAACATTCAATGTTGGCAATTAATATGGATTTTCGCATATTAATTGACCACTATAGACTAGCAAGAAGCTTTTTAAAAAATATTTCTAACGCGTAGAAGCATAACGACACTGTGCCAGTAATTTTTCAGGTTAATTATCGTTTAGTAAGTATTATTAAATACATATTCGCACATATGAGAGACGAAGCGTTACGCGCTACAAGGGCACGATGGTACGTTAATTAAAACGAAATCATCCTCCCGCGTTCGTCATTATAATCCTATTTATATAGATACACGAAACATCTGAAACTGCACAGCACGGTTTTACTTTCACCGGCTGTAACGACGTTTTGAAATAGATACGATGCATCTAACCAGTGAATTCGGATCGCGGATGAAGAAACACCCCGGGGTAATTAGTATCGCCAGCGTCGCACCGACGCATCATCGCGAAATTGAAAACGAATGAACAAACCGGTGACCCGTCGCCGTCATAGGAGAATTGTGCCAAGAGACGGGAATATCCACGCGAATCGACTGTCTCGTTGCCGAGTCACTCGTACACAAGCTTGTTTGGCCGTGAACGTACACGGGATGGATATAGGCACGTTTAATTGCGAGATAGGGGTGCGGTGCCCGGTTATGTTAGCGAAACTGACGAGCACACGAACATGACGACCGAGAAAGCTTCTACCCCCAGTTAATTTGTAAAGTGTTATCATTTTTAGAAGTAAGAATTTCATGGAAAATCCTGTTCGATTAATGTCAGTCGAAAATGTTGGAAATTACGTGAAAAATTACGTATTTCTGGATTTTAAAAGTAAATTATACGTATGAAGCTAAATAACAAAATATGAAGTTCTAATCTTGTAACGATATAAAATTATTAAACCACTTTTAAACGATAATTATTTTATCGTAATTATTCATGATCTTAAATAGATTAACTTTAAAAAGATAAAATACTTACAATACATATATAGCATATAGAAAGTATTATAAACGTTTACCATAATCTACACGGCCCACGTCTGAGCAATTTTCTTTGAACGAAAAACCAGTTTACAATTTTATTAGGCACCTTCGACACACAATTAACTCTGACTGACATTTACTTTACATCGCTTGCTTAGATTGTGTAAGCATTACCACGCATTACGAAATCGAGGTAGCATTCAATCATCCTCGTTGACATACTTATTATCGCTTTTGGCGATAATCGCTCAGGAAGTTTTCACCTGTGGAGGAGGTTTGTTATTAGAATGATCTGACTAAGTTCGTAGGATGTTCACTTTTCTCTTTTATTTCTGGAGCGACTGCACTCGTTTCGTTCTCGAGATCAACTGTGTCTTTTCTGGTTCTCTCGTGTGCAGCCGCGTTTGTACAAATTCTTTCCGGTGCATGATTGGCTAAGTCGGTGCTTCGACCTTAGCCAATCATGTATTTGTTTATCTAGGTGCCGCCTCTTCTTGCGCCCTTAGCGCGTTTACTTGGAAGGGCGGCAGCAGGTATAGTGGGGGCATTTTGTTATTTTAACATTTGGCAATGTAGCGGGGTTTCCGCTGGGTCTGGTTCCTCTCACGTCAAGGCTGTAGCCTCTTGACCGTAGGCCTAGACCCTTTTTGGAAACCCTCGATTTATGGAGTCCGCGTGTGTTACTGAGGTCGTCGACTAAGATTTACAACTAACATGTGGAGAAAGTTCGCTAAGGACGTCTTCTCAAAAGTAACTTATTTGTGCGCATACCATAAATCGTTCTAGCTGCTTGTAGCGAAAAAGGTCTTCTATTATACCTCGATGCTAGCCGCTACACACCGTTTAATCAACAAATGAGAAACGAACAATTTCAAACATAATTCCTGCTTATCGAATAAATAACAATCCAGCCCCACAGTCTACATAGGATCTTCGAGAGTGGAAGCTTATCTAGTTCAACCCTCCCTTTCTATCGTTCACTTGATAAAGTTCCTCGAGGTCTCCTTTATCTCCGGAAACGATAACATTTGTACTTCAGTAGCGAGCAAGTTGTACAAAACTGTACGTTACTCATAACGAGGTTCTCGCAAATACAAATTGTTATATGAATATGTACCCATGGGGAAGCAGGTTCACCTATACAGCCAGATAAACAGGTACGTATATGTATATCGAATACCCAGCGGACGACAGAACGTACAAGAGAATAGCGTAGTATAAAGCATAAACTACAATTAGCGGTAATCCGCGTGACACGGGCATGGCACCCTTTGCGCATATTAAAGCATTAGCTGCCGAGTCATACGAGCGAGCCGTACATCATTTCGGGACGTGGCCACGTCTGCCGGTAAAATCGTTAAATTTACGAAGAAACACGACTGACCCGATACGTTCTGACTGAATATTAGTGGGATGGCTAGCGATGCACACACGCTGGTATGCGTGGACAGTGGGCACGGTATAGCGTGCCGGACGCATCGATATTCCCGTCGCACACCACGGAAACGTGCGCTTTTCCAGTAGTCAACGACGAAAAAAGAGAAAAAGGGGTGGAGGTGGAAGAAGGACCAAAAAAAAGCCAGTTACCGGAGATAAATTACAAATGAAATTCGATGGGAAAGCTTTCTCGGTATGCACGTCCCATGGAATGGGACGTAATTGGTAATTTTGGTTTTAATCTTGTCTTGCGTTCGACGAAGGATTAACGACTTTGCGTGGAGCTGCGAAGCTTTCGGATTATCGCATCGATCAGCCTGCAGGAGAAAATTGAAGAGGAAGAACAAGAGGAGCGAATTTGATGGTGCTGATGAAATTGCGTGTACACGAAGTTAATCGCGCGAAACGCATATACGTGATCGTATGGAGAGGTATTAGAGTGTATCATCTGTAGAATTCGTACAGTGGAACGAATATTTAAAAAGAAAAAATCATTTATTATTCAATGTTATTCTGTCCAAGAATTTAACGTATCGAATGCGTGCACTAAAATGGTTTTCCGCTCATAAGAAAAAATTTAATTATTTTGTAATCAGAATAACTTTCTTACAGCCATATTTATATCTTGATGCATTCTAACTATATTTCACTGCAATCAGTAAAACAGGTTTTAAGCTAATCTTTTCAATCATAAAATTTTAACAAGATTTTGTAGTAAACTTAATTGAAAGGTAACTAACTTCAACGCTTAATGAGAAATTAACGAACTTTGAGTGTCATAAATACAGTAATCGATACTTGAAGCGTACAACAGTCTACGCGAAAGATATTTCTATTGATTGCAAAAAACTGCATAGCTTTCGATTGAAGTTGCCAATCCGCTTTATACAGTTCCAGCCAGGTAAGCTTTCTTAAGGCTATTTAAAGGGATTTAATCAATGCATTTCTCTTTGAAGAGAACTCGATTTCTCTGAGTGCTTGTCCACGTTGCGTCCGGAGTTTTTTGCAAAATTCGCGGTCGACAATGGTCCAAAATAACATTTAGGGGTATTCCAATTTCTTCGTTTCAATTAACAGAAAAGTTTAGAGCAACAGCTTCGAATGAAACAAATGTGGTCCCTAGAATTGGCCTCATCGGTCACCAGGGAAGCGTGGAACAGCATAGTTCCCTCTACCATTCTCATTTGCGGTTGTCGGTCCACTGCTACTTCTCTAGCCCCCACAACTATTTTCGTCCCTTACACCTTCATATATTTCTCCCTAACAAGTTTACGTGATACCGTAGGTCTTATTGAACTCGCCTATGGCTTAACATGATTTACAGCTAGCTTTTCTAAAACGTAATACCATCTCATTTATTTTCCAAATGCTACGAGAGATTGGTATTATATTAAGATTGCGGATAAACCGACAGAATGTTCTGATTAGTGCAGTGTTTGAATCATGGATAAATGATTGAATGGAATGTAGAATACATGCATCTATAACTGGAAAAATTTAACGATATTTATGGATTTCCATCATTGGTTTCGTTCGAAGTTACTACCACAGAACTTTACGTATATCTAAATTCTCTCATTACGTACGGATGACCTCTCAGGAATTTCGATCGTACTCCACAGCAACAGATGTTCAGTATTTAAAGAGTTACTTTCAGAAGTTTGCGCAAAACACTTATCTGTTTGAAAAGATTTCATATATGGTAATATAATTACTGCACATCACATTATTACTAATTTCGCAAAGAAACTAGAAGAACTTAATTGCTCTTCAAATACAGATATTTCTTTCTCTTCTTCACCTTTTTTTTAGTAACAAGTATAATATGCACGATTAAATACTTTCTACTGGATTTTTTAATGTCAGTAGATAGTGTTTAGTCTTGTTTTTTATTAAAGAGTGTAATGTTCTTATTTTGTCCAACTATAAACTTTCTTTTCTTATGCAAATTATATTCTAACAATCTTTTTCTTGTGCGCATTTTTTCTTTCCTCTCTCATACTTTTCTCATTGAAGACTCATTCCGTGTATTCTCTTTGCACACATTTAACACTTAATATCTTTGCATACGTTACTCTTTTTTTTAACTAAGTCTTAATTCTTTTTCTTAACTCTTTTCTACATCTTCATTAACCCTTTCTTCCCCCTATTAGTCGCCTCTTACGACAAGCAGGGGATACTGTGGGTGTATTCTAATCCCCACCGCACAGGGATAAGTATTTTGTATGAAAAAGTCTTTTTGAGAATATAAAATGATTGATTGAAAAATGTAAATTAGGTACTACGTCATAGATAGATATCGATAAATATATTAAAAATATTTTAATTTCGTGAAACAAGCCAATTCTGTTCCTTTTAAATTTAAATACCATGCCAACCTATCCAGGGATATTTCTCTGTAGGTATATTTTCTATACAGGGAAATTAATAGAGAAGTTGGCATTACCACTTTGACATGAATCTAGTAAATAACTAAACGAACCTGAATAACAATTACGGTGTTGCAATGTGATGATTTAGAGTATGTTTGCCGATTATTGTTAATTTCAAAACAAATATTGTTCCAAAAGTATATACCATGGCAATTATTTCTGACGCAACTGCATTCTCGGTATTTTTCGGAATACAAAATAATCATTCCTAGAGAGAAGTGTAATTGAAATGCGATACTTAACCTTACAATTTGTAGAGGTTATGTTGTGAAGTAAATGATTTTGTACTAAGTTGACGAATATTTGAAACGCTTAATTCTTTACAACAGACCTAGAAAAAATGTCGTATTTAACGAGAAAAGAAATTGACGAAATGAAACCGCAAATTGAAAAGGCGGTTCACAAGTTTCTTGGTTTCGGGGAACCATCTATTGTCACCACGGCTGTCAATTGTATCACTTCAGGTTATGATAAACGAAAAACTGCAGGTTTGTAATTATTATCAGTGTCAAGTTATAACTGTGTAATATCTAACTGCAGATTTATTATTTCTGTAAAAAATGATTAATGTATTTTTATAATTTTCCGAATTCTGTAGATAAATTGTCTGCTTTATTGGAAGATAAGAAAGCTTCGAAATTAACTGAAAAAATATTTGCAATATATGATGATGCCAAAGCAGCACAAAAAAGTAAAAAACGAAACCATGCGGAAGATAAGGACAAAGACAGAGAGGCGAAAAAACCCAGATATAGGGATGATGAAGTCAAAAATGAAAAGACAACGGAAGCGCAGCTATCTGCGGATAAGGTACCTTATATATGAAGATATGTTTAAAATTGCAAATGTACATATTGTATTAATTACACGTCTATTAATTTTTTACAGATAAGACAAATGATGGCCAATGCGCAAAGAGAAATTGAAGAAAGAAAGAGAGCGCTGAAAGCTATAAAGCAGGAAGAGGTTGCACCGGTGAAACCTCTTCTGAAAGCACGAGAGTCATTACCAACAGTAGGAAGCATGTACAATCAAGGTCTCTTGAGTAAAACAGATTCTGACAAAGCACGAAAAATTGCTGCTTTACAAGCTCAAATTAGAAGTAAACTAAGTTCAGGTTTACTTGGTAATGTCAGCGTTCCTGACAAGCCAACCCCACTAATCTTGGACGAATCTGGCAGAACTGTAGATATAACAGGCAAAGAGGTTCAACTTACACAAGTAGTGCCAACATTGAAAGCTAACATAAGAGCAAAAAAACGCGAAGAATTTAAAGCTCAGCTACAAGAATCGAAAGGTCCGGAAGAAATTCAAGATACACATTTCTTTGATACCAGAATAGGCGTAAAACCAGCGGTGCGTGGCAAACGAACACTAAAATTTCATGAACCTGGAAAATTTCAACAACTAGCAGAAAGAATTCGTATGAAAGCGCAGTTAGAAAAGTTACAGAATGAGATTAGTCAAATTGCCAGAAAAACTGGTATAAGTTCAGCGACTAAGCTGGCACTGATAGCACCAAAAACTGAAGCTCTTAGCGAAGATGTGCCTAACGTAGAATGGTGGGATTCTGTTATATTAACAGGAGGATATCCGAATGAAGATGAAGCTACAACTATTAAAAATTCCACTATCACTAATCTTGTAGAGCATCCTACGCAAATGCGACCTCCAAGTACGTATTTATTTTAAATACATTTACTAGACTATAACATCTGAAATGTCCGTTTGAACGTTTGCTAACTATCATTTTACTTTCTTTTCATATCAGCTGATCCCCTAAAACCAATATATATGCCTGTATTTTTGACGAAAAAAGAACGTAAGAAATTACGTAGGCAAAATAGACGGGAAGCATGGAAGGAAGAGCAAGAAAAAATACGATTAGGTTTGGAACCACCACCGGAACCAAAATTGCGAATCTCGAATCTTATGCGAGTATTAGGCACAGAAGCCGTACATGATCCTACGAAAATAGAAGCTCATGTTCGACAACAAATGGCTAAGAGACTAAAAGCGCACGAAGATGCTAACGCAGCTCGGAGGCTTACTGCCGATCAACGGCGCGAAAAGAAAGCTCGAAAACTTAAAGAAGACACCACACTCGGTGTACATGTAGCTGTTTACAGGTATAGTTAAAAATATATAGATAAATAAATTATTTTTACATTGCACGTGCAAATTTTCAGGAATTTAATGGTCAATTTGACTTCTTAATGGTACATTGTGCCAGTATTCAATAATTGAAGTTATTATATTCGGCTCAATACCGGATACAAAAAAATACCAAATAATTGTGATTTGATAATAATCTATATCGTTATTTTTCAGAATACGCGATCTCTTAAACAACGCCTCGAAGAAATTCAAAGTAGAAACAAATGCGAAACAACTCTATCTTACAGGGTGCGTAATGCTTTTCCGAGACTGCAACGTTGTTGTTGTAGAGGGAGGAGCAAAACAGTTAAGTAAATACAAACGATTAATGATGCATCGGATTAAATGGGAGGAAGACATTGTAAAAGATAATGATGGGAACGATGTACCGAACAAATGCGTTCTTGTGTGGGAAGGTACTAGCAAACAGCGTCATTTCGGAGAGATCAAATTCAAAGTTTGCCCGATCGAGAAAATGGCTCGAGAGCACTTTAAAAAGCACCAAGTTGAACATTACTGGGACTTAGCTTACAGCGGGGCAGTGCTTGATAACACAGATGATATTCATTCTTAAAAGAAGGTACTGTAATATTCGAGCAATAAGTGCGTAACATGTTGATACGGACGCGATCATAGATAATTTCAATACATTTTAAATAATTAATTATTATGAAAGCAAACAAATAGCAGAAAGTGAAAAATGTAAACGATGGCACGTAGAGCGAAAATAAAGTGCTCAAGGCCTCTCTAACGATATACAGTTTTATTTTTAAGTAGTTGTAGAAACCCTGGATCCAAAATATAAATGTTTAATTTACAAAATTAATGTATGGTTTATGAATCGCATGTATCGATATTCACCTCAAGATCACATTTTTTATTAAATCAATCTCATTTGGATAAATTTTATTACTTGCCACTGAGGTAGTAAAAGTGAATACAAAGATGATATATTTGAATCCAACTAGAAAATACCATTATAGATGTACATTTAATACAATTAATCCAAAAATTTATCCTACGTATCAACTTTAGGTGTCTTCTACTGAAGATTTTCAAACTAGATAAGAAATGTGATCCTGTTATTGAATTTCGATGACTACCTTTAGATAATTGGCATTAATTGTTTATTGAAATCTTCCAGACAATTATGCAATTAACCATCACGCAAGTAATTCTACTAAAATCGTTTCATTCTCCAGACTTTGATTTCAGTTCGTCTCCCCACGCGTGACATAAATAATCGCCCGAGACGCGTAATACCTTTATATGCGGATTGCCGCATCAAGATCGTGGGCGTACATACGGACGCATGTAACTGACGCAGTAAATCATTCGCGACATCGCGTCGTCTTCAAGAATCTTAATCTATAGTCAACATTACGGTCAAGCCTGCGAGTGTCAATTAGCATAGCGCAATGGTACCAAGATGGTAGACACCGGAATACGCTACAGAATAGTGGTTCTTAACCCGTGCTCTGCCCCCTCTCCTTCTAGGGATCTGCGATGCCCCCATTGCGCATATACTTCGAATTCAAAAACTCGTTGAAACTTACAAGAAGTTCTTATTTCTGGCAAGATTTTGAAGCGATTCGAATGTTCACGGTATTCGGTAACTTCGAATGGTTTCCGAACCAAGGTTGATACGTGCAGCACTATTCACGTAGAGGATCCTAGATAGGAACGAAGAAGTTTGCGCGAACGCACTCCACTGCAAGCACATGAAACCGGTAAAATTTCCAGACTAGGCCGCATGAAACCATAATAAAAGGAGACTTTCTCTTTACCTGTACGACCTGTATGTAACTTCAGGTTTCCAAATTTGTCTAACGTAATAAAAAACACTTAAAGCGAGGATACGCAAAAGTAACATGTCGAAAAGGGGGCCGCAGCGCGCGAAAGGTTAAGAAACACTGCTATAAAGGAGCACGCAACATGTGTGTACGAAAGTACGAATGCACTTTCGGAGCCTTGAAACTGTACGTCCAACCGCGACTACCGATAAACGTAGTCTATGAAAGGTGAACCTTGGTCTTGTTCATAATACCAATCCGACTGCAGCGACGATGCACTTTTACCGTATCTTTAAGTAAGTGTTATACGTCTGCTCACAGCGTATATTGTTGACACCCTATATTAGCGTGATCCTTACTTGAGGCCCCACTCTTTAAACCGATTGGATGGACGTACTGCGCGAAGTTTTACTTTCGTTCGAGGATCGGTCTCAGTTCAGGTTTGCCCCTTCGTGTCTTGCGCTTAACTGTTGGCGCGGCTCTTGCGAAATTTTACTACGCAAATGAATTTTATCGTGTATTAATATAGATAGGATCAACGGCTACGGTACGGGGACGGTAGTTCTGGAAAAATGTCCGTGTGCGTGAAACAAAGACCGATCAACGGTATATTTGCCTTCCTATCGCGGTGAGTGTTTCCGCTTTCATTTTGCGAGATAACCGAGATCATGACCCTTACGGTACTCTGCGATTTTTCTGGCATTCGAACCGTTACCTCTTCTAAGAACGTAACACGTTTGACGTATTTTAACGTTCAAATACTATCTTGCGGTTTTTCAGTTACATTTTAAATTTAATATATAGAAATCACGAATGGCTATTATCCTTGAAATCTTATCGTTGCAACCTAACGTTCAATTATTATAAATTAAAGTATTCTGTAAAAGGATAAAAATTAACAAAAAAAATGAAAAAAAAAGTGCTAAGATCTTAGTTTCTACTTTATCTGTCAGTCAGTAGATGTGACGATGTGAAAGTTTCATAGTAACACGTGCATTAACAAAACAAACATGTTGGGTAAAATCACTTTATGCAGTGGCCTATTTTTGTGATAAAAAAGACGCAGCACTTCTTTTTGAAAAGTGTTACGAACTAATGCATATTGTGTGTGACTGAGAAATCTTCTACACTATTTTGTCATTTTGCTATAAATTTAATTGTATATTGTAGCACTGTGAAAATAAGACCGTGAGCTTAAAATGATCTTTAATGCGAATTGTAGAATTTTGGTAAATTACTTTTGTTGCGAAGCTGATTAATATTTCGCGGACGTAAATAAACTTTTCGAATAATATTTCGAAAGTTCCTCCTTCCATTTAACAATGTAATAACTGTTACTCTGAGTGTGCAGCAAATTAACATTTGTAAATAGTTTTATTAAGGAAGACTGTAAATGTATGTGCAGAGAAATGTGTATTTTCTATAAAATACAATGTAAAATGGACGTTTAATTAGAAACGTTACTAACCCGAAACTCTTTTCCGTGGAATAAAAGAAAGTTTCTGCAAGGTGTATGTTATGGAGCATGCGTTTCTAAAAGATAATATTCTTAATCACTTGTTTTGTAATCTAATTTTTAAAATTGCATGTATCATCAATGCAATGTATCATTGTATACTGTGCTTGTGCTACTATTTTTTACGTAAAATTGCATTTCACTTAGAAAGGAACAGGTGAAACGAATGCTAAAGCAATCATCAAAAGATCGAGATATAATAAGAATGATTGGAAGAATCAAAACAACTTCCTCCGAATTAATTTTCTATATAGCGGGTAGAGAGTGAAAATTTTTAGAAATCTCTTTTCAGCAATAGCGAATCACGTTCCCAGGTAATGATTTCCATCAATTCATACGAGTACTAATCATGGGAGCAGAGGAGATTACGTAAGAAAATCACAAAAGAACCAGGAAGGAGCTTAAATGTCAAGCAGCTAGTCCTCTTTGGTCTCCACTTAAGGTCGGACGAATTCATTCTGTCTATATATCGCAATCGACATGACCAAAAAGAAATTAATTGCATAACCAATTAAAAAAAATTGCCTCCAGGATGTAAACGGACGATGTAAACGGCATCCGATGAATGAATTTAACGCGATAAATGGAACAACCAATAATAACTAGAACGGAATAAGGCGAAATGCCATCCTCTATACAAGGTCTTCGTGGTTCATTGCAATTCTGCTAATGAATGTTAAAGCAAGTCACGTGAACCATTTCGTATTTGTAGACTCTTCTTTCTACTTTTCATTTCTTCTTTTTTTTTGTTTTGTTGACCAGAAGACTAATTTATGAAGAAATCATGCAAATTCTTTTCGTATCTCGTGACTTTATTTCGTGAAAAGTTACCAATGTAGTTTCACCAGATACACCCCGTTTCATTTGCAATGCGGATGTAGGAACGCCGAGAACTTATAATCCGAAAGCGCCCAACCCTATAATTGTGTTTTTAATGGTTGATCCTATCGCGTCATTGTCAAGTTAGGTAATAAGGTAACCATTGAATTTACATGACAATTATTAGGTAACGTCAAGGTATACTACTGTATGTATAATAGAAGTTAGAGACGATTTCTCACGAGTTCACCTCATGTGGAAGGTGTAACGTTACCCTGGTGTTTTCACCAACTACATGTGTTCTCACAGTGTTAATGCTCAAGGGTTTCATACTGTCCTCAAGTTTCCAATTATTGTCGTGGCTAAATAGACAGTTTCTATACAGTAAAAACGGGAAAATCGTTCTACTTTAAGTAGAAAAAAAACAGTATTTTGTAACACTATTCAGTGGTCACTATAAAATACCGATAAATGTGTACTGTAACAATAACTGTATTCCTTGTAACAAGAAATACGCCATTCCTTTCTGTTCTCACGATCTTGGGAATAAAGTTGTTTCATACAAGCATTATTACTTCCAACTTTATTACAGATAATTGATGACGACCCTTTCTCACAAGATTACTCTTGAAGGAACTAGAATTGCTGGAGGAATTTGCATTTGCTATTGAGCAAGCGTTCTCTGTTCTCACAGAGCTTTACTTCTTTCAAAGGTCTATCGCACTGTGTTATTGGGTTTCCTATATGCGGATATATGGTTTAGTAAAAACTCGCTGACTGTCGTAAGAGCAGCGGGAAAAATGTTCAATTGCACCATTTGCAGCTTTACGCAGGGACAAGCTTATATTTCCTATCTTTAGATTCCGATTCGCAGATTCCTTGCCATATTCGTGCTCGTCGAAAGTACGATACTACCGTCAAACATGTTGGTGGATCTGGGTAGGCGTACAAACATCTCGATGGAGAAATACGATCAAGCGGAACGGGAGATCCTGAACACGCACACGCACTTAAATTACGGCTCACCGTCGTGGTTCCTTGGCGCGTCACACGAAATGACCGAGCACGCCCAGAATCTCTCACGGAAAGCACTACGGATCGAAACGATGGCCGTGATGCTAGTGGAAGCTCTAAACATGTCGTCGAAAGAAGCGACCTCCGTGTTACCGTCCGTAGCCGCCATCAATTGCCCCGGTTCCCCTACGTTTCTGCAAGTGATGGACGCCTGCAAGAGGATCGATCCCCGGTACAGAACGCACAGTGGAAGATGCAACAACGCCGTGCATCCGACTTGGGGTGCGGCTTTAGAAGCTTACGTGCGATTTCTGTCACCCGAATACGTCGACGGGGTCTCATTGCCACGCACGGATTTACCCAGCGCCAGGGACGTTTCTCTGAGAGTGCATTCCGGCGGATCGGACGTTAAACATCCGTACATCATGGCGCTGACCGCGCTCTTTGGACAATTCCTCGTCCACGATCTCGCGCACACACCAAAGATGGTATTACCCGATGGCGCAAAATTGAAATGTTGCGACGTGGAGTACGAACACTTTCATCCGGAATGCTTTCCGATCCGTGCCGATAATCCAGTCGGTTGCATGGAGTATTCGAGATCAGCACCACACCCTGGAAATTCGCTTCAGGTAAACTAGAAATATCGCGTGCGAAACGAATCCCCTCGGAGAGTAATTGCGAAACCGTAAACTATAGTTTCCTTAGATTAGTGTCTGAATTGATCAATGAATTACAAACGATAATCGCACGATAGTTGTACGTTTTCAAGGGATGCAAACGATGTAGAACAAGAAATTTGTCGATTTCGTCCCCTTAAATAAGACAGCTTCGTCGAATAATGCAAAATATCTGACGCGATGCTTGACAAATAGTGCATAAGTATTTTTCGATGTAGGGGTGCAAATTGGGTGCCAGACAGCAGATCAACCAAGCGTCGTCCTACTTGGATCTTTCTCCCCTTTATGGAAGTTCCGAAGACGTAGCGAAAGCTCTGCGATCCGGCAAGGGCGGTTTGCTTAATACGCAAAGGAAGAACCTCCCCATGCCATCGCCGAAGTACGAAAGTTGCAGAAGCGCGAACAAAGCTTTCCCGTGTTTTCTTAGCGGGGATTCGCGGGTAAACGAGAACCCCGGCCTCACTCTAATGCACGTACTTTTTCTACGCGAGCATAACCGAGTCGCAACAGCGCTGGGACAACTGAATCCTCATTGGGACGACGAGAGACTCTACCAGGAAGCAAGAAGGATCGTTATCGCGGAAATGGAGCATATAACTTATAACGAGTTTCTACCCGTTGTTCTCGGTGAAACAACTCTCGACAAGTACGTGTACTTTCTTTCGGTTCATAATTAATTTAACGCATTAACAGGTTTTACTCGTTCGACCAGACGAGAACTATGAAAATTTTCTCCAGTTTTCTTGTTCAACCAATTTGCTGAAGCGGACAACTGTATTTTTTAATTTTAATTTAATTTCCCTATTACGCCGTGTATTACCTCCTTTTCTTGCTATATCTACTACCATAGAAGCATTGAATAATCAGGTAGTTTCTGATTATCAGATTAAAACGAAAAGCAGAAGTCAATTAATCCCAGCTAAATTCTTGCATAATTAAAATATATGCCTGCAGAAAAATTCCTCTGAATGCTATGCATTCTACTTAGCATGTTATTAGCGAACTGGTTTCACCAATAACTCATGAAATATCTTATCAACAAATATACAACTTGGCGATACTTAATAGTGTATATATTATAGGTTCATGAATAATGAGTCATCTTGAAGTATTCTGACGCTATTATACGAGGGTGTATATATTATTCATATACGCACGTACACTCGTGTGTTCACTAAAATTATTTCATGTTACGGTACGTTAATAGATATCAATTACGCTTAACTCACCGAGGCTACTTTCGTGGCTATAATACTCGAACGGATGCGACACTTTCGAACGCTGCCGCGTCTGCTGGACTCTTCTTCATTGCCACGTTGACCCCAAAAACCCTCGACCTAGTTGACTCGCGATCGGCGTTAAAGTCTGGAGAAAGGTCCTTATTATCGGCCTTCTATGCTCCGCAAGAGTTCTATGAAGCTGGTGCTATTGATCGCCTGATCGCAGGTGCTACAGGTCAGTTGAAATTACATGTATAATTTTGACGAGAAATATCCCGAAACAAACGTACGCTACGTGAGGTCAAAAATATCCGAACGTAGTTTCGTTACGAAATTGCAGATGTAATCGTATCTGCAATGTGTATTACATCATGTATGGTAAAGTGTTATGATGAAATTAAATTGGTTATTGAAATCTCCTATGCAATAATATAATTGAGGCATCTGTAGTTGAGAAAGGATATAGTACCATTTTGTTATTTCAAATGATTTTTACCTTCAAATTGTATCATTCCTATATCAAATGAGTTAGATAAAAACAAATTCTTCTCAATTGATAAAAAGAAACTCATGATTAATTTAAATGATATCTAAATAAGCTGCAAGTAACCTTACAGCTACAAGATGACATAAGTGACCAAAGTTTTCGGATATTTTTTAATAGTAGTGTATATTTCATAGGATTTAATTGTTGCTAGGTGTGCGATGGGTAATGGTACCTGGCATAGTAACAAAAAAAAAACAAACGATTAGCAAAGTTTTAATGGATTTCTACTTTTAAAGGGGATTTCATGTTTCGTTAATATTTGTTCCATCGGTTCGAACAAAAGAAATATTTACGATTAGTGGCATTAAAAACTAAAATGTCATTAGTTCAAGTAAATTATTTCACTTAGAGTTATTTGTTGTAAGAATCACATGTGCCGACGTTGCTTTAAATGGCAAAGTTTTTAACGCAACCTTTTGAAGCGTATAGCAGTTACAGAACGTGATAGACTACATTGCGTGAGTCTTACAGATCTTTAGATTCGAAGATTGATAAGTATAAAACCATATAGTAACATTTCTCTGAGGTAATTCATTACGCAAAATCCAGCAAATGTAATCGTAGATTGCGATAAGAAAGGAGAATGAAACCAGTTTAAGAACTTTTGACATTTACCTCATTTTTAAAAAAATGATAGAATAATGTATATGTAGAAATGGAAATTAATAGGTTGATTTATAATATTCTTTCAATATTTATTTATTCTTTTCACTATACGATGTGTAAATGTTTGGAAGAAAAGTGCCTTATTAAAAGTGCACGTGGGATTTAGATACAATTTTCTTAAGTATTGCTACGAACTGCCAACACATTGTCCCATGAGAACTTGGTCTTAATGACGATCTAGGATGCAAGATTTAATTTCCGCGACAGCGGGACATTCTAGGAAGCCTTTGCCACCTGGACTGAACGAAATCCTTTTGGAACGATACTTCCACGATGGGAAAAGCAACGACATCGCAGTGGATTATGCCGCGCAAGTTATACAACAAGGAAGGGATCACGGTCTACCACCTTATGTCAGGTGGCGATCTTTTTGTAATTTACCGCACATTGTCGCATTCGATGATCTTAGAGGAGCAATGACCAAAGATACAATAGAAAGACTTCGAAAAGTCTATAAGTAAGGGAATATAAAATATGTAACAAATATTGAATAATATTCTATTAAAAACTAGATCTTTTGTAATTAATAAAAATTATGTTACTTGCAGGAACGTACAGGATATCGATTTAGTCACAGGATTACTTTCGGAGGCGCCTCTAGCTGATTCTGTCTTGGGACCAACATTTCTCTGCTTGTTGGGCCAAACTTTTCAAAATATCCGTTTCGGTAAGCGATCTCGCAGTTACCCTAGTTGAAAAAAGAAAAATATGAATGTAATGTTGTGCCATGTTTGTCGTTAATTTTACTAATTAAGGTATCTTAAATTTCAAACATTATTCATGTAGGTGATAGGTACTGGTACGAAAATGCAAACAGTCCAGGATCATTTGTATTAAGTCAATTAGAAGAAATTCGAAAGGTAACAATGGCGCAAATCTTATGCTACAACGGTGAAAGACTATATTGGATGCAACCTAGAGCATTTTTGTTGAGAGATCGCTTTTTGTAAGTTGTCATTCATTATACTATCATAAGTTACTATTTATTATTAGTAAAAAAAGAAATATAATAGATAATTTCAATTTTCAGGAACGAAATGATAAATTGTACGATACACACAAACGGATCACCAAATTTTTTACATTGGAAAGAAAAAAATAATTCATAATACCTTTGTTATTTGTCATTGTATATAACAAATACCATTCTAGTTGTTATTAATAGAAAACACTACCGTTTATGTTAATCAATATTGTTCCTTATCACTGAAAAATTAAAACCATAATAATTATAAGATATTTAATGTTATACAAATCACATATTTTTTCATGTTTACTAAAGTTAAGTTATCAAGTTTATCTCACGCGCCATTAACAGTTTAGAAAGAGATTTACTTAATTTTTTACGCCAATCTGTTCTAAAATTATGTTGATAAAATTTATTTACAAATTACGAGCTTAATAGAGGTACAGATCAATATAATATGGATATAAATCGTCAATCTACTAACAATCTGAACGTGACAATCTGAGACTGATTGTTTGCAAGGTATTTGCCTAGATAACACACGGCAAAATGGTATCGACACGGTACCAGCACTGTATTGCCATTTGCGAGAAGTATCAGCAGATTCGTAGCCATCTATGATCGGATTCGTTAGCTAAAATACCGGCACTCGTTATTATAATATACGTTATACTGATACTAAAACATTGAACTAATTATGCTACGGAAACAATAAATGTATAATAAATAATTTAATGTGTAGTAAATTGTATAAATATATTTGATATTATATTTATTATATGTTATTTATTTGATATTATCAAAGATTAAATTAAAGGAAGCTACATAATATCTAACGAATCATAAAAGATTTATCAGAAAATAAATGTAAAAATAATTCTATACAATCATTATGAACAATATTATTTAAAATCTTCTATCATTCTACTACCTATAAAATTGTTTCTAAAAATTACTATTTTAGATCAATTTAAACCAAATAAACTTATGGCAGTCATTAACTACGACTACTTATTACATAATTTTTATTATTCATTACATAATTTTCTGCTGTAACAAGAAAATTAATTTTGTTAACTTGCGACTTTCAAGGGGGTGGGAGGTTGATGATAGTGGGGACGAGTGTATATAAGCAGTGTGAGGGTATGGAGTGTCTTTTGGCCATTTGGACACCGTAGCGAGAAGGTTAGGATGAGGATGGGGTTGGTCACTACTGGTGGCTAGCTGTGGAGGAGCCAAGGGTAGTGGATACTAGTGGATGATTGTGGACGATTGTGAATGATGGTGGATGATGGTGGACGGTGATAACGACTTTGCATGCCAATTGGTGACTGAACAAATTAAACATTTAACTATTCGGTAGTGGAAGAAGAAACAAAAAATATAATGCAATTAGAAGTGCATTATTGGGTCCCTGCGTAGTCACCTCCACGGGGTGGGCCTGGGCCCTTGGTAACGTTTTCGAGTGGCCGGTCTCTCGGAAACGATATCAAGCTAAGGACTACGTGCGTAGATTTAAATAAATTGCAATTCAGTAGAAATTTTCCAAGTCCTTTCCAGGATTTTGAAACTTTCAATTGGATATAATTAGTTATGTTATAGTATAAGTTAAGTTAAGTCTAGGTTCTCGCCGCTGGGTCGCTGCTGGATCGCCGAAAGACTTTAGTTACAAATTGTTTTACTTGATTTATGCGTATGTAATTCTCCTATTCTTTTACTCACCATTATAATAAAATTGTAAAGGAATACATTTTCTTATCTGAAGTGAAAAATAGCCACTTCTCCAATCCGTTACCGTTCATCTATCAAAATAGAACAAACTGTTCTCACGTAAATCGGTTCGCGTTTAGTCAGTGCTGATGAAAATGCATTATGCACTCGTTTGAGCATTCTTATTTTCTACTGCGTGAAATCGCTTCACGTAGTTTCTTTTTTCTTCATTCGCTCGAAATTCCGTCTTCCATTGTCACGCAGTGAGACAGTCGGAACTCAATCAAACTGATGTGGTTTTTCGGAGCCCATCGAGATTTCACAGCCTTGGTCGATTGGTACGCTCGGGTATTCGACCAGAGTATAGGCTTAGCACAGTGGACGCACTCGTGGGTGTTGTCGCGCGCTATCAACAACTCAGTGCCCAAAGGACTAGAACTTGTGATCTGATCAGTAACTATATCAAAACGTAATGTATAAAATATCATAGACCATTAACATTTAAGTTCGAATGAATCATTACCGACGGTTTCGTGTGGAAAATTTATCTACTATAATTAGGTTTACGAAGGTTTATTCTAAATCAATTTAAATAAAACTAACCTATGGCAGCCATTGGCTTCTAATTATTTACTATATAATTCTTAATTGTATCGTATCGATATATGATGCAATTAATAATTATATATTAAATAAATAGAACCCGGGTCTCACCACGTGGAGGTTGCTGCGAACAGAGACCCACCCTAGCCGCGACCCATCCACCCTCCTTTTATAGAAGATATTATTAAACAAAACCTCCTTTCAATGTACATTTACAACAAGTTCGATGTTTGATCCCTATGCAAACGCACAATGGAAGGAGTTTCATAATGAATTTTCACAAGAAAGAATGATTACAAATGGAAGGAAACACAAATACCCTGGCTAGTCAATAATTGATTTTAATTTCAAACCGATCAACCTAACTAGGAAAATCTATCAACTTAAAAGAAGTGATTCCTACCTATCAATAGGTCTGCAAAATGTTTCACCCTACGTATACAAGGATCTAAGAGAACACAGTACATGAAGTACCTTGTATTCGTGAACTGGAAGTGTTTGCAAAAGCAAAGAACAGAAAAGAAGCTCTGAAGCAACGAAGGAAGTATACAATAGAAGATTTTGCGATCGAATTTACAAGATGCGAGACAACGAGATATAAGTGACTACAAACGACGACAGAATTGAAAGCACTGGAACATTTAAAGCAGCACTGGAAACACTGGAACACCTAAAATAAAGCTGGAAACACTGGAATATCTAGAACAGCGATGTACAACATGTAAAATCATAGCACAGATTAATAGATTACGCAAGAAATATATCCAAAAAGAGATACAATACATATAAATATAAAGTAAGTATAATTAAAAATACACGTAATAATAATAATAATAAAATAATAAATAACACAAGGAACGCTGCAATATCTAAAACAGGAATGTACAACAAGCAAAATAGTAACATACAGATTAACAAATTTCACAAAAATATATATCCAAGAACAGAAGCACAGACACACACATTCGCAAATAAAAAATGACATAGAAGAATATAATCGTAATTGAAAATATAGATACCATTTATATAAAAGTAATACTTATTCATATCAATTAGTATTATACATGTTTGATCAAACCTTCATTTTCGGAGCATCATTTAAATATACATAGTACATTATCATACCTCCATGATATAGTTTCGTCTTGATGTTATATTAGTTTAATCAAATGGACGTCGGCTTTGCAAAGCTACAAGCTACAACAAACTTATACAATGGATTAGTAATACTGTACAAAAAATTTGACGAAAAAACAGTATAAATCCGATATAGAAAAACATCATTTTATCGAAATAGCATAATGAAAATCATGTATGTAACATGTAATAAAAATAATACGTTTGGCTATAATGTACATTAGTAATAGAATAAAAATTTTCATTCCATTCTCTCTCTTTTCTAATTACTTTTCGTTCAATTAATTAAATTTCGATTCGCTTGTGAAGAATCGTTTCAAATGTAAAATATTACCAATTTAATAATACTTTTTAAAAGTATCGTTAAACTATACCAAGTTCATTGTACAGGTAACAACATTCTAATATAATTTGCGAGTTTTAATGCTTATGCATTTTCATACACAAAACATATAATGGAACACTTAAATATCAATCAGAAATCAACATTAAATGAAAGGTTGTAAAGACAAGAGAGTATCTATTCATAAAAAATAACTATATTAATTATTTTGTAATATTTTATGACAAACGCTCGATCAGTAGAGATATGAAATAGAGAATTGAAGAGACGAAACCAATTCATCGTCTCTCGTTATTATAGTTATTAAATATTGTAAATGAAGTATTCTTTCTTTCCCGTACCGTCAATTTATTAAACGTGAAACAAAGAATACCACAAAATCAATCGCGGTAAACGTTTCAATATACTTGGAATAATAATTTATTGAAACACAAACTGGAAAAATTAATCGCGACAGCACTCTTCATAATTCGTAACACTAATTCGCGGGGTGTGTCAAGAAAAAGCAATGCGCGAGCAGCCATCTCAGGGCGCTTTACTTAATTCGCAACACTAATTTATACACCCATCATTTAAGTACGCAACACTAATAAAAGAGATTTTTAAACAGTGATCTGCATAAGTGCAATGTCACCACGGTGCAATGTAGCCCTATGACTACTGTGGTGGCTGTATATGCAAGATCACATTTCTACAGCACAAGTAGAAGAATTTATAGATGCGATATCGCATCTTAATGCGACGTAGCTCCTTTGGCTACGGTGGTGATTCTGCACAGGATAACGTTCCCACAGAATAGGTGGAAGGTTTAGGCACTTCATTAATCGCAACACTATCATGAGAAACGCGTTATTAACTATCGCAACACTAAATGGAATTAAAAACTTAACAATTGAAAACTATTATTTGTACAAGAAGCAACAAGATGCGATTACTCGTGATACATGTAAATCGAACATTATAAAATTAATTAAAAACTATTAGTTCACATTAAAATAGCAAATATAATTTAACATTATTCGCGAAACAAATGTTAGCAAATAATAATAATTATATATTCAGCAAACAATCGCGATCTCATAGTTCGCAACGCTAAAAGAACAATCACGATTATCATTTTTACGCAACTCTAATTTAAAACGCGATGTATTAATTAATACGCAACTCTAATAAAGTTCGCGACCTGGATTAGTATGTAACTCTAGTAAAAATCGCGATTTGGATTTATTCGCAACTCTAAATGGAACCGTAATTAATTATTCGCAACGCTACAATTGAAACCGCGGTTTGCCCAGCATTCGATGAGCCAGCATTCTGCTGACTAGATTATACTACTACACAAATATGAGCATAGTGACAAAGTAGTAACAAGCAATGACTTTGCATCGAGAGGGTTGCCTGCCTCTGAATGCATAGTCATTAGTAGTTGCCCTCTTCTCCGGGCCTCTTCGGCATATAGCCTCTTCTTTCTTCGGGCATGAAGCCCAGGACCCTGAAACTTATATCTAAGCTCGAGATTCCCTAATCACAAACCAACAAATGACTCAAAAAATAAATCAAAACATGAAACGAGAGACTTCTAAACACACGCAAGACGAGCAACGGTTTAAAAAATCGTTGTCCGTGCAAACGTGCTAAATCTCGAGCAGAAAACGATCGTTTCGTGCAAATCGCGACCGCGACCGCGGGGCGATTCGAAAAATCGATCGAGTAAAGCCAGTGGCGAACGGCATCCCCCGTTCACGCTAGCTATACCGTCGATCATTCAAATCTAATTTCCTGAAACAGGTTGAACCACGCGAGAAACGCGCCTGCCCGATCGGAGACTGTGGTCAACCTGCCCGGCCCTACCTACTTATTATTAGCAGACAAACATACCAGAAGTAAACTACCTACCTACCTAGCCCTATATTTAAAAATGGCAAAAGATTCACACCAACACATTCATTCACCCCCGAAAATTCTCATTCAAACACTCGGGCGCAAAAATCCTACACTAGAGAGAACGCCCCGGGACGCCTCCGACACCCGAGCTTGGCATACAACCTCGCACACTCTAAGGGTACGTACCAGTGCTGTAATCAGCTGACGAAACTAGCGACCATTGCGTACAACGCCAGTAAAGCGTTTTTATCTACATTTGAATATTTTATGTGAAATTTGAAACGTCGAACAAATCTATATTTTTCATAAAACACGGAAGTTCTATTAGTGATACAAATATTATTGTAATTGGTACTTCTGTCGTGATTCGGAATAAATTTAGTACCATTTGTAAGTAATAGTTAATTGTTTCTATGGAAACGACGCACTTCCACGGCCTAATCACACACACACAACGTAGAAGATACGTCGTGCACGATGCACTAGCACGTCAGCCGCGAAAAAGACATTTCATTAGTTATTATACAATCATCGTGCCCATCGCCTTTTCCCCACCCAAGTAGCACCTGGGCACGTGAATGGGGTCCTGGCAATGAACACGGAAAGGGTTAAATCTGAAAATCCTGATCTAAATTATAATGATTAGCGCTTTATGAAAAGTTATTCATTGATAGTTATTACGCTGCACAGAGTTTTAACAATTTAACAAACGTACTCAACCGCTATAGCCACCAGCGTGGTTGACGCATTTTCGCGTCCGCGAAAATGGTTAACGTGACCAGAATGTCATCGAGTAACATTCCAGACACGGCCTCCCTTGAGACAGGAATTGAGATACGCTCAATTAGCGCGCCGCGAACCCCTAAGCGAGATTCGAAGCTACCAATACCCTTGGTGAGGGTGGCGGGCTCCCCCGTCTGCCCTTCGGAATAGCCGAGGGCCTTACGGACGGGGCAGGGCGCCCGTACTGGGACGTTATAGCGAAAACGAACAAACTAACCAGACACGAAGCTAGAAATGCTCTATGCAGTGGAGTAACTAACTATCAAATATTAAATACTGATTGAGAAATGAGAAAGAAGCTTGACAGTTCATTATAATATTATAATGCATAGAATAGAATTAAGAGCGCGGCGCAACGCGAACAAAGTGAAAGATTTTTCACCCTTAAGAATGATCGACATCCTTTGGGATGTAACCCTTGCTTCGAAGCGCACTCACCCCCCATGAGATCTTAAAAAGGAGCAAAGCAAATCCATAAGAGGTTACTACTACAGCCACCAGTACCAGTTGACGTATTTTCACGTCCGCGAAATGTTTAACGTGACCAGGTGCCTACGATGACACCCAGGCACGACCTCTCCTTGAGGCAGGGATTGGGATACGCCCAATCAGCCGGCAGTGAACCCAGTGCAGTAATCTGAGTACGCAGTCCACCACTACCGATGCCCTCGGTGGGGGTGGCGGACTACCCCGTCTGCCCGTCGGAATAACCGGGGGCCTTACGCAACGGGGCAGAGGCCAATACTGGGACGCTATAGTGGTAACACCACACTACTCGACAATGAACTCAACTTCATTTATTTATTGTCAAGAATAATTAAATTTAAATTCAAAGTTATATTTCAAATTCAAGTTAAATCTTAAATTAAAAGTAAATTTAAAGTTAAAGTTAAACTTTAAATTACAATTAAATTTAAAATCAAAGTTAAATTCGAAATTAAAATTAAATTTAAAATCAATTATTTCATATTCCGTACATTATAATGATAGAAGGAATTGGAAAGTGTCTCTCTCATTGTCTCGAACAATATTCAATTTAACTATAGAATAGTATCTAATTTTATAAGAAATGTACCATTTTCGAGCGATCTCATCATCAAAGCAATCATTCTAAAGTATGAAAATAATATTCAAGTTCAATGCTTTGATTTCAAAATCTACTCGACGCAAAATATCTTCTTGCACATGTAATATGACATAGTTTCGGCAATCAGACTTTAATTACAACGAAAGCTATACTATATATTTGTAATTTATTCCATATATATGATATTTATCATAAATATATATGATTTATTCTATACATTCAATTTGCAATAAATACAAACTCAATAGTTCCTATCATATTGAATCCATTAAATAGTAAATATTATCTATCATTGTATTAATAATGATGCATTTGGTCCACATTATTGCACACTAATTATAATTATTGCAGAAACGAAGTCGGAGGGTATCCGACTTCACCACTATGTACTGCTATGACAAAGCAGTTTTTATATATATTACTTATTTGTCCATAAAATATGTTATTACTACATATACGTAGATGTATATAATTATTAATATTCATAAGAATATTGCACTTTTATATATATTCATATCTAATATAACTATTATAATATTCATACTTATTTATTTAATAATTATCAAGTATTACTACTTATTATATTATGACATTCTAAACCGCGAAGTGCAAGAAGACCTAGCCTGATCTAATAAATAACACACGTAAAATAAATGTTACTACTCATGAATATATATCCATTGTATATCCATGGTCACTATGCTCATCAAATAAATTCTATGTAATTACAACCAGTCACTCGTGCCGATTTGGACCTTTCGTCTTACGACATGATTGAGTGACCAGAGGAACTTGAAAGCATGCGACTCACCGACCGTAGATCGATGATGCTGCTGATGTCTGGAAGAAGTCATCAGAGATGCTTATGATGTCTGGAGGAAGTCATCGGAGATGCTGCTGCCGCTACTTCAATGAAATCGTCGAAGATATGGCAAATGCCTGAGAAAAGTCATATTATGAGTTAAATTTCACGTTACCACACAATGAATCAGTTAAGAAAAAATATTAAGAAATGTTGTTTACCTCTAGGAGGACATCATGAACGTTGTCGTCAGAGTAAAAGTGGTAGATGAATCCATCGTAGAAGTAGCTGAAAATCCTAAACAGAAACCATATTATTATAATTTGGCCTTTTAAAGTTCTTGTTAATATTTTCAATTATTAATTTACTTCATTGCGATTAACTTTGTAATTGCTTACAATAAATTAACAACAATTATGTTAATTTAATAATTGAAATTTTTAAGATTAAAAATTTAACAAATTTGAAATTGTAAGTGAAGTACAAAAGATACTTACATTTTTGGCTTTTAAAGCATAGCTACGTCCTTTAGGTAGACAGCAATGAGACTAATACCGAGGCATCACATATTAAAAAAAAAATTAAGAATAAAAAATATATAAATAAAAGACTATTATACTATTGCCATTTTACGAAACAAACACTGACTCTACTCTTTCGCGTATGATTATTGTCAAAAAAATGAACGTAACTATAATTAGAGCAGTTGTGCTCTAAAAAATACTAAAACTATTTATCGCAACAAACACTGATTCTACCGACCGCATTGCGCGCGGTCACTAAAATTTTCTGAAAGAAAAACATTGTTAGAGGGAGAACAAAGGATAAATAAAAACAACACACAAGTTATTTCCGTATTATTCTTCATCTTTTCCTGATCGAGCGTTTGTTCAATAGAATATTACTTTGTTTTTAAATTATTCAACTATGCAAAAAAAGTGTATGTAAATAAATAAATAAATAAATAAATATATATATATATATATATATATATATATTTATTATAAGGTTTGAATATACTATAAAATATATCCAAATATTATAAACTATTTATGAACACATTAGGAATTCATAATTGATCTATAAAAATTCTATTATAATTATTTGGTATTAGAATTTAAAGCATATTTAATATTCCCAATTAATGAGCTATGCTATATGTTATAAGTATTCTAAATTACTTGCGAGAATAATCATTAAACAAAAAAATCATTACTTGTTACATACATCATGTTCATCATGAATTATATATTAAATATCACCAAATAATCCACGAAAAGGTAATATAAATTTATACATTACGTTGAACGTTCTTACAGTCTTTGGGTCACATGTCATAAAAGACATCATTCACTGTTGTTGTACTATTGATTATGATATTCGTTACTTATTATATTCTGTAAACAACATTCAAATCTGTAACAGAACGAAACAAAACAATTAGAATAAATATACAACGGTAAAATTAGTTATATTAACATTTTATGATAAACGAGTTCGTAAATCATATTTTAAAAGTTCAAACAAAGTCTATGGACTACTACGAACAATGAAACGCATAATGAAAGAAAAAGCAAAAGAAAAATTCAAAGATACATTCATATTTATAATGATAACATTCAATAAATAATTACTGAAGTATGCAATGATTAAACAAAGTTTATAATAGAACAAAAGTGTAATAGAATAGTAATTAAAAATACTACGCAGTCGATAAGCAAGCTTGTGAACGTACCTCGAAAGCAGAAACGTGTCTCGAAAAGTTTTATCGGCAGCAGAGGACGACACGTCTTACCAGCCATAGAGGACGACACGAACTGACTGCTGGTGCGACTCACCGCATGCCCCACAGGCGTCCGAGCGAAACCGAAGACGTCCGAGCGAGGTCGAAGGCGCTCGACGTATTTTCTCAACTACGCTGTTACGTCTATTCCATGGCCTTGGTATTTCGCTACTGCGTCAACTGTAAACAAATCAGCTAATTGAAAATCTACTACAAAAGGCACGTCTCGAAAATACAAGTTCCAGGAAAATTCTCCTGCATATTTTTCTCAGAAATGTACGCACTGTTGTGTTATGATATACATTCCCCTAGATAATTTGTACAGGAAAATTTGTATACATATTTACACATATATTTGTATATGTATCTACGTCTAGAACACATATAACATATATAATATTTCACTCTACATATTGTTTTATTATCTATACGATGTTAATTGCAAATATGATAATACATGTACTGAACGATATTGCAGTATGTACTACAATACTCGAATTATTGTCGTAAAGAAGATTTTATTGCAATAAATCTCTTTCTTTTGAGGCAAAATTCCACTATCGGAAGAAAGGAATATTATTCGAAGAAAAGAATATTATATCTATATGGTGTTAATTGCACATATTGCAGTACATTATGTACTGAAATACTTGAATTCTTGTCGTAAGAACGAAATAATTGCAATAAATCTCTCTTTTTCAAAGCGAAATTCATCTATCGGAAAGAAGGAATATTTCAACTTACATTTCTCCCCATTTCGTTAGAAATTTATATCGCAAATTATCACAACACGTTCTCGAAGCTGTATTTTCACACTTTTTTAATAATTCAACTATTCGAACACGTTTCATCTAACTTAAAAATGTGAAAATTGGGAAAGGACGAAAAAAGACGCTATCGACACGGAAGCTTAGACTAGTCTAAAAGAGCTTTGAAAGATTGAACGTGATTGGTCGAAAATGTCTAATCCATTATGGCTACCATAAGGACTATTGTAAATTAACGAAATAAAATTATTTTTCTTATTCAAAGAAAAATAATCGATTATATAAGAAAATATTATGGTTAGATCAAAATGTAATAATATAGCAAGATTTCAATAATTTTAGCCATTAAAAATGAAATATTACGTACTATAAAATGATATATAGTTTAGCAAGAGCATGGCAGGAGGTGCGAAAAAGATCGTGTGAAGACGAGAAAGAAGAAGTCAACAATTTTGAAGAAGTTGAAACTATTTGGAGGAAACTATTATATAATTCAACAATCATATTTGTCTAAATCATTTTACGAATTGATAATATGTGAAAGAAAAAAACGATTTAAATTATGATAAAATAATAATTGCTCTGTTGAAAAATGTTCATACAATCTGAACATTAAAGCCAGCATAGACTTTCAAATGAAATATACAATATTTAATTATGTTGATGTAATAAAATATTTCTATTTAGAAATATCAAAGCTCTAATTGTTAAAAACTTAATTCAACTTATAATTAGTACGTTTTTATTTCTGTCTATATATTTAATATACAGATATATAATATAATATAATATAATAATTATATTATTACGATTATGTACTTACTTCAGTATAAAGAAAAGAAATGTTAACATTTTCTACGATATCAAAATCTAACCATCGTCAATAGGAAGATATATCTTCCTATTCATGTTTCGAACACATATTACATTTATTGTTATATAAGATATACTTTAATCTCTGCTTTACGATTAATAATAGTAGAAGAATTGACTAAGTCCAGTAACTTGTTATGTTACAATTATAAAGTTTCAATTGTATTATCTGTATTCACATTACCTGCGTTACAATAATACTAACAACTGATCGTGCCTGTTTTAAGGTCCGGAAGTAATGGGGCGTGATATTTTGATACACAACTCTAGTTGTTGAACGACTAGAATTTTTGATTTATAACAAAACGACAGAGACTGCATCCTACTATAATTATACATAATGTAAATTAAAATATGTATAAGTAATTTAGTCGTTTGACCTAAATTGTTTAATAACATATTCTATTGCTGTTTATACTTCTATTATAGTACGGATGTAATATTTGTCTTTCCGTCTTTCTGAGAGGCGCTAAGAAAAACAGCATTCCTTTCTATGAGACGAAGTTCTGTGGTCCTGCTTCTACATACACATGCTCCTTGGTTATCTTGTCACTAATTAAATCGATTGAATGTGGTAACTGCCATAAAACTTCGTCTCATAGATGGAAATGCCGTTTCTCATAGCGTATCTCGAGAGAAGAGAGTAGGATGGATAAGTATCATGTTGGACCATATAGAATATTCGGGACGATTCTCGGGTAACAAAGAGCAGGATGGCTATGCAATACGCTGATTGGCGTATTCGCTGGAAACTGAGTTCTTGTTGGTCAATTTTATTTCGGGTATTGGCCGCCAGAGCAGAAACTCTTCTACTATACGCGTGGTTTGCGCATTACAAGTCTCTGTGAAGGTTGCATCACTACACGTGAAGTTGGGGTCTCCGCGTCTCTTCCTAAGTTTTTCATAAATTATAACGATAAAACGTAGAAAATCACAATGCTGACCGCTGCAAGGTTGTTAACGCGTAGCTGTAGCAATATAACATGCGATATTGCCAGGAAACAACAATTCAGCACAATTCTTAAAAATGTAAGTTCTGATGGCGATTTACGGCACGCCGTTTTCAGTCTCGCTTGCCGAACGTATAGTCGTCGTTTATAGTTTGTACAATATTAATACCGAGCACTATATAACCAAAGATTAAGCATATAATTATGCATTTATATATTTCTTTCGAAATACAATGTATGTCTATATATATTTTTTCATCAATATTTAAGAATTGCCGATTTCGTAGCCGGCACGTGATCAATTTTTAACTTAGGTTTTTTATATATATATTTGTACTGTTTTTGTAAAATAACGTAACATTATTACTATTTATTACGTGCATATTCATTATATGTTGTACATATATATATATATATAGTTAGTATTCACATTCTTTTACAACATTATCATTTATTACTGAGGATTTTTTTAACGTAACATTCAGAATGCATGTGGATAATTCTTTTTCAGGCTGCAGCTCCCACATTCAATATACCCCAACGGTTTACAGATCTGCATCAATACCGACACAAGTAAATGAAAACTGTTATGATTTAATTACTTTTTATACCTTGATCCACAATTAATGATATAATATTAATTATATTTTTGCGTACAATCAATCTGAAATCATATTATTCATCTATTTTCTTAGATCTGATGGTGTTAAGGGTGCTGTGATTGGTATTGATCTTGGAACAACATTTTCATGTGTAGCAGTTATGGAAGGGAAACAAGCTAAAGTAATAGAAAATGCAGAAGGATCACGAACGACTCCTTCTTATGTAGCGTTTACTAAAGGTTGGAGAACTACCTTGACATATAATTATAAAATTTTGCCCTAAGTTACTTTTTCTTCCGCTATTAATGATAATGAAACCATGAATATACGAAGCAGATTCTTCGGCACTAAACCATAATAAAAGAGTTGAAACTGAATGCAGTATATTGATGTCAACTTAAATGTTGATATTTTTCACTAATTTACTTTTCTTTATAGTATAATACAAAGATAATTTATACGTTCAAATGTTAAATTTTAAAATATATTTAATTAGTGATATTGTTCTAAAGTATTCATTCCAACGGAAACAGAATAAAAAGCTTGTTAATTTATAGAAGGAGAACGTTTGGTTGGTATGCCAGCTAAACGCCAAGCAGTTACAAATTCGGCAAACACATTCTATGCTACGAAACGATTAATTGGACGGAAATTTGAAGATCCTGAAGTAAAAAAGGATATGTACGTACTTTATGTACATAACTGAATCATTCAAAAATTAAGTTGATACACTCCACGAATGTTTGATACATTCTATAAAGTTAAATGCTAATCGTATACTTTCGTAATTAATTTAAGACATGTGATGAAAATAGCCTGTAATTTTAGGAAAACTGTTTCTTACAAAATTGTTCGGGCTTCTAATGGAGATGCATGGGTACAAGGAGGCGATGGTAAAATGTATTCCCCTAGTCAAATTGGTGCATTCGTACTCATAAAAATGAAGGAAACGGCAGAGTCATATTTAAGTACATCAGTAAGAAATGCTGTAATTACTGTCCCTGCATATTTTAATGATTCGCAAAGACAAGCTACTAAGGATGCTGGACAGATTGCTGGACTTAATGTGCTTAGAGTAATTAATGAACCAACAGCAGCTGCGCTTGCATATGGCATGGACAAAACAGAAGATAAAATGTAAGAATTTCAATATTATAATGTAAATCTATTTGTTTATGAAGTATATTGCAAAAGCAGATGAAAGCAGAAGAATGATGTTATTATTTTTCGTCTCTTAGAAGTATATTACATGCTGAAAATATTTACTGACTAACTTAGTAATATTTAGATTACAGCAAACAAAAGAAAAACGTATCTTAAACATATAATATATTTTTTTTTTAGTATCGCAGTGTATGATTTAGGAGGTGGTACATTTGATATTTCAATTCTGGAAATTCAAAAAGGAGTCTTTGAAGTTAAATCCACAAATGGCGATACCTTCTTGGGAGGAGAAGACTTTGACAACGCATTGGTTAATTACCTTGTATCAGAATTTAAAAAGGATGTGTGTATATTAAAATCACTTTTACTATTCTCAATTCACTAAATGAATTATGTTGTACATATTACGATATTTAAACATCTTTTCTTTTGTAGCAAGGTATAGATGTGGCTAAGGATGCAATGGCTATGCAACGACTCAAAGAAGCAGCAGAAAAGGCTAAAATTGAATTATCCAGTTCTTTACAAACCGATATAAATTTACCCTACTTAACTATGGATTCCAGTGGACCGAAACATTTGAACCTTAAGCTTTCGAGAAGTAAATTTGAGAACCTTGTTGCAGATTTAATTAAACGTACCATTCAACCGTGTCAAAAAGCACTTTCTGATGCGGAAGTATCAAAGTCTGATATTGGTGAAGTATTATTGGTTGGTGGTATGACCAGAGTGCCTAAAGTACAACAAACTGTGCAAGAAATTTTCGGTCGGCAACCATCGAAAGCAGTAAATCCTGATGAAGCTGTAGCGGTTGGCGCTGCAGTTCAAGGTGGTGTGCTCGCGGGAGATGTAACGGACGTTCTACTTTTGGATGTTACACCTCTATCACTTGGTATTATTATCGTTCATTTACATATTTAATTAAAATTACTGAACTATGATGTTTGCAAGAACTAATCTTCTCTCTGATAAAAATGAAGAACCTAATCTACTGAGTTACGATGATTGATGACATAAATATTTCGATCTTTGAAGTACGCTTAGGAGCAAGTTTGAAATCTTCAGTGATGGTATTTTTTTAGGAATCGAAACATTGGGTGGTGTTTTCACAAGACTAATTTCTCGAAATACAACTATCCCTACCAAGAAAAGTCAAGTATTTTCCACAGCTAGTGACGGTCAAACTCAAGTAGAAATTAAGGTACACCAAGGTGAAAGAGAAATGGCTACCGATAATAAGCTTCTTGGACAATTTACTCTTGTTGGAATTCCACCTGCACCCAGAGGAGTGCCACAAATAGAAGTCACATTCGATATTGACGCCAATGGCATAGTTCATGTATCTGCTAGGGACAAGGGAACCGGAAAAGAACAACAAAGTATGTAAACGCGTATCATTTTTTTTTAACTAATACGCATGCGCTTACTGATATCTCTTCTATTTTAATGTGTGTATATTTATAGATTTAATTTTGTATTTTTATTTTCAGTTGTTATTCAGTCGAGTGGCGGTCTTAGCAAAGATGAAATTGAAAATATGGTGAAAAATGCTGAGCAATATGCCAAGCAAGATAAAGTTAAAAAGGAAAGAGTCGAAGCTGTAAATCAAGCGGAAGGAATTATTCACGATACAGAATCTAAATTACAAGAATTTAAGGCACAGTTACCACAAGACGAAGTAAGTTTATGTACATGTAATATATTACTAGACGATATGTATGTTAATTTAATTAATTCCATATTGTTTAATATTTATTTACAGTGTGATAAACTCAGAGAATTGGTTGCAAAAATGCGAGAAACATTGGCTAAGAAAGATGACGTCGAACCAGAAGAGATCAAAAGACAAACAAACGAATTGCAACAAGCTAGTCTCAAATTATTTGAGACGGCATATAAGAAGGTGCGTGAGTTAATGAATTTTTGAACTGAAAACATTCACATATTTTAATGCAAGTATTTATTTATGAAACTTACGTATAGATGGCCGCCGAACGAGAAGGACAAAGCCAAAGTCAGCAACAGCAGCAACAAGAGGATGGACCTGAAAAGAAAGAAGAGAAGAATTAATTACATTCAAATAAAATACATGATATAAGTTAGAGAAAAAATTAATTGTGTATACACAGTTGTACAATATGGAGTTTTGAGTTTACCTTACTAGCATAAGCGCGTGGTAAACGCCATCCAGTAAGAAATGATGAAATTAGTACAACGTTATTTCCTGTTGGACGACCGCCATCACGCATTTATGTTAATATGACAGAATCAAAACACCCACTTGTATTTATGTTTCATATGTTTATATTATGATATAACCATGTTATTAAAATTTTTTATTCGAAACGCTGAATTTTTAGAACACAATCTCAATATTTTCGCTGTGTTATTTAATAAATTTATTTAAAGTAACATTATATGTAGGTATATATAAGATATCCTCTTATGAAATTGTATAAACTGATTTATTAATTAAGACAAATAGTTATTAATGTTCTACCATTAATTATAATTTCTTGACAATTATACTTACGAGAAATTAATAAATATTGTCTCTGTTTACTATTTCTTAGCACTTTCAAATAATTAAGAGAACTTGGTCACAATACTTTAAAATAGGTTAAGGGAGAACATCGATACTTATAAATTACGGACTATTCAATCAACGTATTCGAACTTTTGTTATATTTTAAATTAAACTTCGTATATATAAGAGTAAAATAAATTTATTTTCTTACGTAGATAAAAATTTCAAACATTTTAGAAATATCAGTTCGAAAGTGTACAAACTGTATAAACAAAGGCAAACTATTAAATAATATAGAAAATGTTTGTAATGTTAATACAATAGTGTACAAAACATCTATACTTTGAAATGTTATTATTTTCTGTAGTTAAATTATGCGATTTTCTAATATGACAATACAGTTAAAGTTTCAAATGTAAAAATATGAAAATAAACTGAAATTTATATGGAACAATTTGAAATACGTTACAGGGTTTTCCTAGTAAAGTTACAATCTCTACATACATCGAGATAAACCATCAATAATTATGTTACAGTTAACAAGTACATAATTTAAGACAAATTTTTACTTACATAAATATAAAAATTATAAAACATTTAAGAATGTAGAAACGATATGATATGAAAGAATTTGAACGTTTCAGCACAAGGTTGTTTTGCTTGACGAGGACATCTATACTATGGTCTGGCAAACAATTTCATCGTCTGACGAATAGAATGGGGGGTTTAACAGGTTTAAAAAGATAAAACTGGAATAGATATCGAGTTGTTGAAATACATTTTATCATTTTTATTGTTTAACGATATTTCGTGAAAATAAAAAATGACGGAGAGCTTCGATGAGGGATCAAACGGCGAAGATAATTCCGAGGAATTATGCTGGGTACTGTATAAGGATCGTGAGGAATGGAGAGACGTGATTCCTGTACCTCAGGAAGACGGTCCCCATCCTATTGTCTCAATCGCTTATTCTGAAAAATGTAAGTATTTTATCCCTTGTTTCTGTCCATTCTGTCACAAAATGGTAACACGATTCTTGCTACTGTCTTATTTCTTGATTATGGAACATAACCTCGTACATTTAACCTCATCTCATTGCATGCAATTAATTAACTTGCAGAGTTAAATAATGAAATAACATTTACGTTAAACATTTTTTACTTCATTGTTATTTGATGATGTTAGAAAGATAATTTATTATCATTATTGTTTCTATTTATACAAAGTTTTTATTATCGTTTCAAGTTAGAGACACGTACGACTACTTCAGAGCTATCCTAAAATCTGGAGAGAAATCAGAGCGTGCGCTAGCTTTAACAGAGGACTGCATCTGGCTTAATCCGGCAAATTATACTGTATGGCAGTACAGAAGAGAAATACTTAAAGCTCTTGGGAAAGAGTTACGAGATGAATTAAAATCCACCAATAAACTAATAGAATGTAATTCAAAAAATTATCAAGTTTGGCATCACAGAAAAGTTATTGTCGAGTGGTTGCAAGATGCCAGTGGTGAATTAGAATTTACGGAAAATATTTTAAAAAAGGATGCAAAGAATTATCATGTGTGGGAACATCGTCAGTGGTGCATAAGAACATTTAAGTCAGTATTATATCTAATTCATTTTTAGAATATCAATATATCTTAGAACTATTAATTTATTTACTAAACATTTCAGTTTGTTTGATAAAGAGTTGGAATATACAGAATACTTATTAGATAATGATATTCGCAACAATTCTGCTTGGAATCAGCGTTACTTTGTAATTAGCAACACAACCAAATTTGAACCAAGCATAATCGACAGAGAAATCGATTATGCTTTGGAGAAAATAGAATTAGTTAAAGGCAACGAAAGCGCATGGAATTACCTTCGAGGGTACTGTTGGTGATCATTTTTTATGCAATTTATGCTTATTCATTTTTCAATGTAATTAACATATAATTTATATATTGTATTCCAGTATTTTGATGCAAGATAGCAATGGTTTGGGGTACAATGAAAAAGTAAGAAGAAAGTGCGAGGAATTGTACCATGCTGGTTGTCGTACCAGTCATTTACTTGCATGTATCATAGATATTTGCCAGGAGAGACCAATCTCAGATGAATCATCAGATTCAATATTTCATATTAATAATGCTCTTAAGGTATTGTATTCCTTTGTTATCTTAATCTAGGTTGTTGCATATGAAATGTGCCATTTTATATTGCTTCAAATTCCTCTGTCCTTAACTAATGAAAGGCAGAATGAACTATTAATCATATTAAACATATCTATCATATCTTGATTAATGAATGTTCTAACAAAGATATGTTAGCTAAGGATTTCATAAACAATTTAGTCATTCATTTGCAACAATTTAATATTTATGATTAAGTAGTATTATTTATAAGTATATTTAACTTTAGCTGTGTAAAGAATTATCTGAGAAACATGATACAATAAGAAGGAGATATTGGGATTTTGTTGGTCAGCAATTATTGGAAAAATTGAAGTCAGAGTCTATAACTATGTAGTTTAACCTACATTTTTATAAGAACCATAAAAACTTAATTAATATATTATAATCTTTATACTTGAAAAAACCTATGTATCATATGGTTGAAATGGCAATGAATTTATCCATATAAAATATATTCATAAAATTTGATATTGCATTTTAGTCAATATTCTTAACTAATAAATCACTTTACAAACAAAAGGTTAACAACTGAAGAAATTTTATAAGATGTATACAAAAAATTCATAGTACTTTATGCAGCATTTTTAAGTGTAATAAAAAAGGTAAATTTAATTGTATAATTATGGATGGGTAAAATAAAATGGTGAAGAGTTTTACAAGGTATACTTCTCCCTGACACTTGTACCTTGTCCTTGGCAGATAAACTGCTGCAATAGAAATAGATAAACCAACGAACATCGACTATCTATTTTACTTGCAAAATAGTTACATTATTTCAGGTATAGCATATGGTAACTAGATTATGGTATTAATTATATCAATATAAAGGTTTTCACGTAACTAAAATAATTATGTACGCAGCGTTTCAAACGACGATTTTACCACTAACATTTTTTTCGTACATCTTAGAAGCAAATTCATTTTAATAAACGTAAACAAATTTCTTCACAAAAGCTTTTTAAATATCAGATCATATCATACGAAGAGCCCATTTGAACGTTCCCTTAGTGTGTATTAAACTTAAAAACAATTCTCTATTTCAATATTTTATATTATAAAAATTAAATATGAGTTATGCCTTTGTTTTATTCCATTTTTAATTTAAAATATTTACTCTGATACATGTGGGCAATAGTTTAAAAGATTAATTATTTTTAAACTAGGAGAAAATAGGAAAAATGTAGGTTTTATTTATGTGAAATTAAGAAGTCGAACACGTCACGTGAAAATTAGGATTAAATATATTATAATTTGATGGAAAATATGTGTCCGCTAAAGTGGCACATATTTTGGTTGATAATTTCATATGTGACTATAATATGTATTGCAATACTAATGACCATCCCTTTAAGGCAGTATTAAATTTTCTAATGAGAAAAGTGAATTTCGTTACAAACAAATGCTGGCAGTGGCCGCAATTCTTAAACCAAAAAGTTATAGGCAAATTTTGTACTAAGTTATGTTTGCAAACATTTGACAACATAAAAGAAACATAATAAATATCCTTATACATAATCAAACGAAGTTATAGATAGTGACTTTTCAGTTACTTTTTTAAGGAAAAATTAATGATATTATGTGTCATTTTAATACATAAATGAAATAAAACTTTATTCGTAAATAATAAGTACTATCTATATTAAGTACTAATAATAAGTACTAAATATAAATAAGTACTAAAAATAGAAAAATAATAATTCATGATCTTCCTTTAACGTTCAGATTTTGATAAATACGTCAGACATTTAAAATCAAAACTCGCCAAGTCCGATTGACTTCGTCGTATGCAAAATAATAGTAACAACAGTGAATTGCACAAAATGAATTGCCAAAAGAAGAAAATGGAATTGGTGGGTATTGATTCCAGCCGCCTTGTGTAATATTGTAAGTTTTTAATAGAATAATCGATATTACACATGACACAAATTTTGTTTTAACGATATGTGTAAACAACAAAGTAACATTACTTTTTTCATTTTTTTAAAGTGCCAAGACACGCGAAAGGATGTATTATTACATATACCGTATCGACCAAAGTTTTCCAGGAACATATATGTTTAACGCGAGAAAAGTAACAATCGATGTTCTCATTTCGATGAAAAAGATTTGTTAGTAGCTTAACAGAATCTCTTTTATGCAACAAAACATGTCTCCGATGCACGATGCTTGTAGACTGGGCATCTTCTCTTTAAGGTTCTCTATCCTAACATTTAACAATCAACATTCAAACGAATAGTCCGATTACATGCTTGTACCGATCGGAAACAAGTCTTCTTCCACGAGAACAAATTGAAAAATATTAAATTCGCCAGCGTATAGATTCTTCTGATCTTCGAAGGGCCAGGTGGTAATAATTTTTATTAGACTTTGCTAATGGTGTTTTATTCGTCTTTTGGATCCGCTACCATAAGGTAGAAATTAAATGGCATCAAATAATGTATTTTAATTTTCTAAAATTCAATTTGAAAGATATAAAAGAATGTAACGTCCACAGAAGTAAAATTTTATTTCTTACGTTTTGGAAGATAATAAAGAGATTCATTTTCACTATTTTCCTCCCTGGCTCTTCATTTAAGCTTTGCTTGATCTAGAATTGAAAGAAGAGAATGCTCGCGCAAAGGAGATCGTTTTCACCGGTACATTAAAGCTACGAGATATATACGTAGTTTTACCACGGATATATTACATATACACTTTGCTTTACACCGAAAATATACCATCATACGAATATTTTTCCCACTCTCTCTCTCTCTCTTTTATTTTTATTTTTTTTCTTTGTTTAAATTCCTCCACATTTAACATGTCGTATAAGTATTTTCTTTTGTAAACTTGCTGTGATTAGCGCACGGTGCCTGAAAACTCGCATGTTGCCTTACAATGAATTTCCAAATAACTGTGGAATACTTTGTCCAATGTACATACACACACGTAAGTTACGTTGAAAGGATGAGTTACACAATTTTACAGAATAGAGCACTTCGAGCGGATCGCTCTTACTTTGTTTTAGTTCGTTTAAATTTTATGACTCGTGAGTAAATTGTTGCGTTGCGGTGAGAAGTATTTAACCCTTCGAATTGTATTTGCATTCCGTACCATTTTATCAGAGATAGTACAGGCGTCCGTTGTACATTTATTTTTAGGTTGAATCTCTCGTATCTCAAATGGACGTAATCTGGACGCCTTGTAGACGGTGAAGATTTTCTAGAAACGTCTTAAGGGCTTAAATTTGAGAGGTCTTTAGGGCATCCATCTTATACTCCCCAAGAATGTTTAAAAGATGTCTGAAAAGCGTTTCCAGGTGTCGCCAGGACGACTATTTCGTGAATCTTTAATGTATCAGAGATGAACGTCTTCAGAGATGTATACAAGGCGCCTGTATGTTGCCCGGAAGACGCATTTAAGACATCCTGTTTTGCAATACACATAAGACGTTCTCGTGCTAACTGTTGTTGTTACTAATCGAAGTTTCGATGTTAGTTCAATTTTTAAGTAACAAGTAGCAGAATCTATTGTTACCATTGAGTCTAACTTCCACTGGTTTTGAAATAAAAAGCATACCAATTGAATTTAGGTGCTGAGAATAGCGAAATCTTTGAAGAAATATTATATTTGTTCGTGTTAAAGATTG
Source organism: Xylocopa sonorina (assembly GCF_050948175.1). Classification (NCBI taxonomy): domain Eukaryota; kingdom Metazoa; phylum Arthropoda; class Insecta; order Hymenoptera; family Apidae; genus Xylocopa; species Xylocopa sonorina. Next base: position 3,411,128 of record NC_135197.1, on the reverse strand, counting down.
TGTTAAAGATTGAAACACCGAGGTATCGAAATCAATTGTACATTCCACAGAGGATCGATAAAACGGAATTTACACGCGAATGAAAGAACATTTCTTCTGGTACGGTTTTTCGTGCGCCGTGTAACACAGTCAGACTACTATTTTTGTTCATTTTGCTTTTAGTCCTCAATTAATATTCTCCTTAATGAATACGTAATCTATACGATTGGACCATCTGTCAGCCAGTACAAGCACAGCCTGACCATAATCTTCCACTGTTTCTATTTAATAGTTCTCCTTAAATATTGATATCGCGTCCGTGAACGGCTCGATGACCCCTTTTGAACGTCTTCTATCGCCCCGGGTCGCCTCTTCATCTTTTTTTCTGTTTTTTTTTTTCTGGGACATCGAGCCGTTTGCACGGATCAATTCCCTTTCAGCTCCTCTGTCCAGCAGTTACGACACTACTAGTCTATTTAGTAGATACCACCGAAAATATTCTCGACAAAGATGCGACTAACTATCGAGAAGGAGATAGATTTCGTATAGAGAAGATAGATCGTTGAATCCTATTCGGATACAATTGTGCCTATACGTTAAAATAGAGGAGATATTACATGCTTTTTGTACCCCTCGCCGATCCCTTTATCGTTTAAAATCGAGCAATCGAGAAAGCTTTCGTTCTACTTGTTACCGTTCAATTTTCGAACGAGCTGATTTCGTTTCACATCGAATTCTCAATGTTTTCCAAAATTGCAACGTATCTTTTGTACCTTGACTTGTTTTGAAAAGGTTTTAAAGCAACGATTAGTCACGTGTGCAGGTCAATATTTTCATCGTATAGTACGATCGCTGTTCCGAGGCTGACCGTTCATTTAATATAATGAAAATCATATTTAATATTCCACATAGATTTTTAAATTGTTCTCTATCATTGCACGTATATTCATATATACATTTTTTTTAATATTCGTCAAGGAATTAATTCAATTAATGGGATATTTCGAAAGTTTCACGAATCAATTCGAAACACGTTAAACACACATATTTCAGAAATATTTAAATCCTTCGAAAACATCTCTGAAAATGTTTAGCAGCAGCTTTGCAGCATAGTTTGCAACGATTCGAAGACCGTTCGCGTAGTTCGAAGATCAAGATCGGAGTGCGATAGACAGTTTTAAATGGTTCTCCGATTCTCGAAGATTGGTGTTGTTCGCGTTAACGAAGACCTTCTATTTTCTCGTCTACTTCCCCGTGTAATTAGCGTAGTATAGAATGAAAATCGTGAAACGCTTGAGCGATGCGTGAAAAAACGACTCCAATCCAGAGATCGTTCCGAATCGGTGCTTTATTGTCTACATCGATGAACAGAAGAAAAACGCCCCCGGTGTTTTCCCTGAATCGCGCTTTTAGAAAATACGAATTCTGGTCCTTAGGAAAAAATGCCAGTAAAATTCTGTATTTGCTAAATTGGCTGGGAAAGGAAGATTTTTACTAGTCGATCGTTTTATTCGTTACGTATAGTAGAACTTCGTTCATACGTTGTTGCAACAATGATTGAATCGTAATTTGAGCGACAAGAAATTGAGTCGATACAATAATTTGCAAGAATAATTATTCTACTTATACCAATAACTCGATAACAGCGAATTTAAATGGAACACGACTAAACGGACATTTTCTATATTACGACCGATATGTAAAATGAAACAGCTCAAGCATAAGTTCTCGAAATTTTTAGACTTGTTTCGAATTCGTATAAATAATTGAAGTGGTAAATCAGAGGTAACACAAATAGAACTCGAACAAATTAAGTTCTACTGTATCGTGTTCTTCGCGTGTATCTACCTTGTACGATGCAAATTTTAACCCCTTTGCGAGCTATTCACGAATGTATATACATATCTGCAGGTGAGAAAAAGTTCAGTTCGAGATCTGTAATGGTGGGTTTCATGATATCAAATTAGAGTTACATAATTCATCTAATCAGCTATTTGTCATATAACTCGATGGTTGGATGAATAAATACGTTTACTTCGATTCCTATCAGAAATTTTAGGCTTTTCAGTTATGTATCGCACAGTTATCACCACATTTCATTTCAGTGTAAAAAATTATCTACTTCGTTTTCTGAGAAAAATTGTCTCGCGCGGTTTGCAAGCATTACAACTATCCTCAATTTCGATTAATGCACAGATATGGCTTGAAATCGTTCAGCCCCTAGCGAGTTATTCAACCCCTGAATTAGTTGTAGTGGTACTTGCGAAGCATCGAGACAATTTCTTTAAAAGGACACGGTTTACATCTGAAAATCTTGATAGTGATATCCGTGAAGTTCTATTTAATGGTATTTGAAGAATTTCTACGAAGAAAGCCGCAAAGGGTTAAAGGTAACAGTTCGCCAATTCAATTTGAAGTCGATACGAGCTCCTTTCTACATAATTCCTCGCGTGAATGCTTCTTACTTTTCGTGCGCGTTACCTCGTTCTCCAGGCATTCTAAGAGACACGTCAAATACGTATACGATAATTTCGGCTAACGACCAATAATGATACAGTAATTGCTGACTATCGGTCAAGTTTCTCTAATCGTAGATACAAGATCTTACAGACGCAAGGCTCTAGACACGTTATAGGTAAGATAAGACAATTCAGTGTTTCTGATAATGTACTTGTGTGTGTATGTGTATGTGCGTGTGTGTGTGCACGTGCATCTGTGCGAACGTATGTGCGTGTTCGTGTGCACTGATTTACGCTTGTTGATTAAGTATAAGATAGAACTAATATAGTATAGTGGAATTCACATATTTATAACTATAATTAGTATTATTATGTTTTTAAGGGTATTTGCTTGAATTATAAAATTGTAAACAGTATTTTGACATCTCTTTTAACAAATTAAATTAAATAACTTTGTCAGAAATTAGTAAAATTGAGACAGAGGTGATGGGAACAAGTTTGCCGATTAAAATAAAAGTAGATGAATGTGATCATGTTGAACGTAAAGAACTATTGATCTCACTAAATATTTTTCATTCTTTAGTGTGAGAAAATATGAATAACGTATTAGAAAAGCAATAGACCCTAGACGCAATCATGTACACCTCTTCATTAAAGAACGAAATTCATAAAAACTTTACTATGGAACAGATAATCAATTAAGAAATTCATACAGATATTTAATCAAGCAAATACCTCTTTTTAAATCATCTGATTATCTAATCATAATTTATTGTTGAAATATTCCGCCGATGAAATTATATAAAATAAAAAATAATAATCACCAAGTTATAAACAGAATGTAAAACTGAAAAATGTAAAAATCCATTATGATATTAGACCTATCGTATTCCCAATCAACGATGTGGACGTGAGATATTTTACGTTCTCTCTGACATTTAGATCTAACATTCGGTTGATGTTGAAAATATCTAGATAACATAATTACATCCGTTTCTTTTGTCCTTTTCTATACTTACATCGGTAACTTCAAAGACATGCGGTAGTGATCGAGTTGATACGAGGCAACGCTTTGACATGCTTGCCTCACTTCTTTATTTTTTTTTTTTTTATACGTAATTCTTATCTTCTAAGTGTAGGCGCTGCTAAAAATCGGAGAAATCTCTATTCCGGTATCTCGTCGTGCCTAGATCTATTCCCGTGTCCTTTCGCTAGTTTCTTCACTTTAAGTATACCTTACTTTCTTTTTTTTTTCATTTATAGCCACTATTTTTATTTTTATACATCGTGCAATTTTTCGTGTTGCTGCTAATAGTACATACATACACTTAAGGAACTCAGAATTGGACCGCATTTTGCAAAGAGGAACCAGTCGGAATGAAACTGAGAGGGAAATGGCTTTAAATTAGCAATTTTTTATTCGATTAAACAAGATTTCCCGGTGGAATGAACAAGTGCTAGTAGATCAATCTTTAAATTTGTCATCGATTCTAAGTATAGTTCAGTACGGTGTTTCGTACCAATTTCTCAAATCTTTCTCGTGCGACCTTACAACTCCACGTTAACGCTAAAACTACCAGAAGTGTCCGAACGATGAATTCTTAATTCTTTTTGAAGATTCCCTTATCTTTTTGTAAAAATATATATAAAGAATGCTTTATAGTTTACTTTGTTTCTTTTCGAACGAATTTGTATACTTTAATCGTTGTAAGTTCCATTATTAAGAACCACAGGCTTAACATAATTTTCCTAGTATAATTATCATTGAATCAAATTCTTACGCGAAATAAAATTTGAAATTTTAACACTTCGTATAGAATAATACGAAATAATTTCCGCAAGTGGATCGCCTCTTCATCGATCATAATTGAAACTTCAGATTGATAAATATTTTTTACATTATACGAAAGGTAAGGAATTCTCGAAACAAATTGGTCCTTTTTTCATCGTGCAATAACACATTCTCAATAAAACAGAATCGTATCCAGAGTTGCCTCCAATTTTGCCAGTTCCTTTCTGCAAAACGGTGTTCAATTTATATAACCGAAGGTTGATTCGAAACAAGCTATGGTTTCGCGACTGCCGGAACATCTTCTGGTAATTCACATACGACGGAAAGGAAAATTTGACAAGCGGCCTCTCGGAATGATTCTACTTTGGTTACAACGTCTTCCTCCTTCCTCTGTTAGGGCGCGTCCAATTCTACGGTAGACTCGAGATATTCGATGCATCGCGCGCGAGCCTCGTCCCGTTCGATTCAATTACCGTTCTTATTTACAGTTAATCAGAAGTAGGCAGTGATGGAAAATGATTAAATATATATTTCGCTCGGGAATCGTCATCGCCCGTCGCGGACGCTTTGGTCCAGTCATCGCAAAACGTTAGTAATTGCAATAAAATTCGGTATCGTGGGTTCCTGATCGAAGATCTTTTTAATGGGAAATCAACAGACTGTTCCCGCGTTTTCTTTCTTCTATTTTGTTCGTTCTTCTCGCTTTTTTTTGTTTTGTTTTTTATTTTTCGTTTTCGTCCTTCATGCTCCTCCCTCATTTCTTCCCCTCTCTTCCCCTTCTATTCGTCGCCTCTGCTTCGTTCTCACTGTTTAGCAGCACGCAGTCTTTACGAGCTAAATTCTTACCACGATTAATAATTTCACTTACCTGTCACAAAAATAAATACTTTTATTATATATCGCTTAATCTACTCGCTTACGTACTAGAAACAACGAGTCCCGCTCAACATGGCCAGCTGCTCTAGCGGGTTTTACGATATCTCTTTTATACTTTCTACATCTCGCGTTTATTATTCTTCTCCCGTGTTTTTTTTTCTCTTGTCCTTCTCAACCTTTCTCGCTATTCGACTCTTTCTTAGTAATTTTTTAGCTTCGTTTAGGCGAGCGCAAAAGTTCTATCGGAGTCGTTCGCGATTGTGCAGCTTCACGTTTTGCAAATTAATGCGATCGAAGAGCATTTATCTGTTTATGGAGTAATGGTAATTGGTTGCAGCTTCTTACTTTCACCTGAAAACTGGAAGTTAGTCATTGTCATTAAGAGATTATTTAATATCGGCACGATAAAAATAATGTATAATAGTCTATTCTAAAATCGCAACAAAACATTCTTTTATTTAATTTATTATAAAGTTTTTCGGATATGCAAGAGGCACATCAAACGGGCTATCCATAAATTATAGGATTAATTAAACGGTGGACAGTGAGAAAAGGTAAATCGAAAATGAAGAATAATATTTTTCGTTCGGAACCTCGCGCTTGAGAAAATGGAGTCTGAAAATTGATGAGTGACGAATTTTTAATCTCGATTTCCTTATAAACGAGGCGTCGAATGACTGAATGGTATTATTTTACGTTTTCAACTTATTTTTGCATGAACTATGATCATGTGTTAGCAGTTCTGGGATACTCTAGAAAATATAAAATAATTAAATGAAGATGCCGAGTAATGATCGCACTCTCCTTAGTATTTAAAATTGATAGAACTTCTGAACTCACCTAATACTTCGACACACTGATCCTCGATTTAATTATCATTAAAAATCGTACTCGAGAATCTACTTCTACCCGTTTTAACCAGCGACGCTCAGTGGTGCACTCCGCGCCGAATACGCGACCTATCTCCGCTCGCTATAATGTCTCGTTGTGCAACTGAAAATCTATCGGTGGCTCGCAGTTGCTTCGAAGTGGACGAATAAAAATGTAGAACCGTTTTATCGTTCGCAAGCGTCCCCAAACGTTAATTAAATTCGTGATCCTCGCGTATCTGCGTAATTAGGAAGTCGAACGTACGCCTCTGTAATCGAATAACGGTGGTATCGAAACGAGGGAACAATAAGAAAGCCTTTTAACGGTAACAAACAAGGGAAAGCAACGATCGTTTCGAGAATACTAATACGCCAGTCAGAAATAGCCTCTTCTGGATCTTGTTGCACTCGAAAACAGCGTTAATCTTCGCGTGAATGGGCTGTTCCAATTAAATATAAATTCCAAACGCGACGTCCCCAACGCGACAAACAATAGCCTTGTGAAAAAATATGGCTGTCGTAGAAAACTAGACTACGTCGTTATCGTAAATCGTTAAGAATTCACGTTACGATATAAAACACGAGTTGAAGTGAAAATGTTGCTTCTTTCTGTACCTTTGTCGAAATGCATCGTTATTTAAAATAAATAACACAGGAATAAATGTAAGTTTTTAAGCCGAGCTCGATTATTCTCACAGAAATCACTTTGTTCGGATCTAGATGTGTATGTGTGCTCCGCGTCTCACCCCTATAGAACTATACTTTGGCACGAACAATGCCACGTACAATTTACGTCGAGTCTCAATGGCACGCTTATTCCTTTACGTTTGGAACTACTTTGCACAAATTTTCTTCTCCTCCCTTTTAAGACGCACTGTGCTACACGAATTACGACCCGTTTCCTTACGTTAAACGCCAACCTCCACGGTATTAAAGTAAGTTTTATTTATCTCGTTCCTCCGTCGTTACGAATACCATATTCCCCTCGCTAACTGCACCCTCCCCCGCTCCTTCTGAATCTTCTGAATCTGCGTATTCGTTCATCGTTCGCAGCTCGCGTTCCATAAAAACGAACTACCCGGAAACAACTCGCGACAGTTTCCGTTTCGTGGCTACTAACAATCATGTAATATCGTTCTTCTGCGTGTTTGGTAGTTATTTATTATTATTATTATTATTAATGTTTTTTTTTTGTTTTTCTTATACTTTGCTTAATCATCTTTCATCTAATCCTCTTCTCGCCTAGCGATATACGCATACTGGTTAACTAGAACTACGAATCTCGAAAGGACAATCTCTATCCTTAGGACCGTTTCGCGCGATCCCCGTTCTAGAGGGTTCTGTTCCCGTGCGGCTACGGCGTTTAAACACCCTCGACAACAGCGACGCTCCGATGCGCCGTTTTTTTTCTCCTATCCGACGCGACTGTATCCTCTCGACCGTGTTTATTTGAACAAGTTACAGGCGAAGAAAAAAAGAAAAGAAAATAAAGGAAAAGGAAGATCTATACGCCGTTTCTCATCGAGACGCTTCGATCCCGGGACTTCGCACACGGTAAAACGCGTCCGTCGCTCGAGATCTTTGCGCATACACCTTGAGGAACGTTAGTTCCCCGTGGTCCAGGAGGTTAGGTACAACGTTGAGCGATTTATCCCCAAATCGACAGAATCTCTTCAGGTCCATGGCGTGTATCGTGGTCGCGCCGGGTGTCAGAAGGCCGTGTCGAGAGCTGCCATGCTCGTCGAGATGTCCGGGTCCGCGCGACACGCCTCTAAAAACTCGGACAACGTTACCACGCCGTCCCTGTTGCCGTCCATCTTCTGCAACAGTCATGAACATTTATGCCCCTTTCGAGTTATTTTTAAAATTGTACATGGTAGAACGATAATCATCGTACCATGTATTATTATTTAACAAGTAATTGATTAACTACTAATTGTATATTAACTGTTATAAATATAGATATTCCCATGTTATAATATTTCTCGTCAGACGTTATGTAGATTTGAACAACCCGCCTGATTGTTCAACTGTTTGTGTAAAGTAATTGTGAAGATTGATCGTTTTATTATGGGACACCCTATATTTCTTTGAGGAAATGACAAGAGCATTCAAAATTAAATAAATAAGTATTAAGATATAAAGGGTCTTAAATGAATATTTATCGAGATATTTGAAATCAAAGTTTTACTTTGGAAGAGTCTAATTATTGACCTTTACTACTGGAGAATACCTGTAATCGTACAACAAACTACGAATATACATTTTTTAGCGTACACTATAATAAACTGCCCTAGTTTTTAAATATATCTACATTCTAAAAGTCAACTAAAAAATGTATGTAGATCATTTACCAAGCGATTAAACGACCATTTCAGTAGTATAAGTCAATAATTCAAACCCTTTACTCATTTCTTCCAATTAATGTGTTCCACTTTCAAATATTACTAAAAGCAATATCTTTTTAAGGAACAATATATACTTTTAGACCACTAAATGTCTACTTTAGTCATAGCAGTATACAATTAGTGCATAACGCTTAACATTGATAATTAAAAATATTTCATTCACGACCGATGCGAATGGAGAACTCTCTAAAATTACATATACGTTTTAATAGCTATAGTCTAATTATTACGCATCAGTGATCGCGTATAATTACAGAAACGTACCCAGACGATATTACGATTCATGAATAGGCATTTAAACCTGGCCTACTACTATCCTTTCATTATCGATGGCTAATTATAGCGAACTCATTCACGTAAATCTGTCGACTCGAATCCCTTTAGACAGATAATATGGTCAAAAGTCGATCATTACTGTTCCTATTATACGCAGTGGTATATGAAAATTTAGCTCGGTGTTGCGCGATGGCGAATCTATCGACGAGAGGCGCGAACTAGAAAATCATCGCTATCTATCGCCCACGCTCGACGGGGGCGAAACTCATAGCGATTCGACGAAGGGAACGGGGATTCATCGGCTTGTTCCGTTGCTCCGGATTAATTGAAATCGCGTTTAACAACAAGCAACAGTCCATCATCGAAGCTGAACAATTCCATTTGCACCAACGATGGTTACCGGATTCCTGTGCAAGATTTCATCGCGATTGACCTGGAGAAATTACAGGATTTCGTGCGTCCATTCGAATTTGATCTCGCGAAGCAAACGCGATTTATTCCTATTTGTTTTTAATAGAATATTATCCTGTATCAATGTTTGCAAGAACGTTTCTCGCACTTCGATGCGTTAATGCGTCTAAAATACACGTTCTTTCGTGGAACGACCTAAAAGTTTCGCTAATTACGAATATCGAGGATTCTGACCGAATGAATTGGAAGTTTCGCGCAAGTAGTAAGTGTTGGGTAGTTTTGGTTGAAAGCAAAGTTCAAACTAGGTACGCTTGTACTCCGCGGTCGGAACGCCGGCACTCATTAGTATTCCAGCAGAGATGGCCGTAGACAAAAGGATTGTATCTGCAAAGGTCGTGTGTAATTCGAGAGCTCTGTTTCGCTAACTAGAGAAATCGAATGCCACAGCATACCAGTTTACTATCAATCGATACCCACGTTTCGTTTAGACAGAATTATTTTTCCTCGGAATGGAGGTGATGAGGGCGCCGTAAACTGTGTTTGTTAATTGGATTCTGGCCTTCGGACATTTATATCGTTTACAAAACAAGATTGCTACCAACAATTCTACCTTATCTTTTTCTTAAATCTTATTCTACTTCCTTGCGTAACTTATTATCATACCATTGTCCTGATGTCAGAGATAAGAAGTACAGTGACTACTACGTATTGTAAAATATAAAACAGATAGGAGATAAAATACGGTAGTCGTCGATATAAAATTTAAACAATTTTTTTCACCGCTATAACTGACCGTTTTATATTTATTCGCGCACCATCAAAGTTGCTCGACCCTGTTTTTAAATATCGAGCGAGCTGCATGTTTGGCTGAGCATAGAGCGCACTCGAAAGTTGGGCAGGTGGTTTTCGAAAACAATGGAATGGATTTCACCCGTGGTCTACGAGTTACATATATGTAAATGTACAGATTGCACGTTTTTAATTAAAATCTGCACGGTATAGCGAACTACATATGTGCGGCGAAGCACGCATCAATTGCATCTGCTTTCTTGCTGATTAATTAGCATCGATTGAACCCACCTTCTCCCGGCGTGTCGTCGCCATCCATTCAACCCGTTTGTCGTGCACAAGAAAAGAGAGAACGCAGCGAAGGGGTGCCAGGTGTCAAAGTTTCAAAACGAATCTCGTTTGCTGATTCGTTATTAAAATCGTCTTTTTATTTCTTAGCATCCCTTTGCACGCGCGTGTGGTCCTCACTGAAGGAACTTGGAGGAGTCGATGAACGATATTGTAAGGTAATTTGCGATGTATCGTATGCAACGAGTTGATTAATTTACGTAGCGCCGTGTATAATGGGAATTACAAAATAATGCTGTTAATGTAGTGCGAGTAATGAATTAAGCTGTGAGATGGAAAAGTGATGCAATTACATCGTCTCTTGTTATATTACTACTAAGACCGAGTTATGGAAATTCGCGGTACGTGATAGAATTTAAATGTTAATTCTAAGTAATTAATATTGTGTGGGAACAGTTAGTGCAGATAGAGAATGAGAAACGGCAGATGTAGAAAGTCGGAGATAGACAGTAGATGTAACCGTGGAAAATTGTACGTTACATCTTTGAATGTAAATTCTGTCATCCTACTTTATGTTCGTGCTTACTTCCGCTATAGATGTAACGAGTGATGTATCTTTTAAAGAAGTTTTAATGAAATGTAAATTTAGTTTTCGCTTTTACGTCAAGTAATACGTATTTAGTATTATAAATACACAACTTGTTGGCATTTTTAGAGTGCACAGATTGCGATTGAAGTTAGGAAATGCATTAATGCATGTAGCGTAAAGTTGAAGCATATTTTATGGAAAGAGAAAAGAAGAGGGGCACGTCTCGTTCATCTTTCGCACAGAGGAGGCAGTTAAATCGTAAACTTTAACGCAACTTCCCAAGGAAAAGCTTGTGTCAGCTTTAATGAACGTGGCTGCTTCTCTGATGTGTTTCATTTTGAAAATTATTTTACAAAAATTCTTCTGTACTGTTTTATCATTGAATTTGAACGTCTTGTCATTTTAAAAGGGACAACGATACTTTACAGCCTGATTTAGGTCTGAAATAAATTCTAATTTTTCGACAACCTTTGACTCAACGTGTATCTGGTTACGTTTCACATTTAATTGCAAATTTTACGCGTATCGATGCAAAGAGAATGATATATCAAATAATGCTGGATCATGACTTTAATAATTTCCTGGAAATACAAATGTCGACGGTAACGTCCCATAACCTCCCTTGTCCCATTTCTTCAAAGTTTCTGTAACGTCTGGAGAATATTACACATTCGAACTTTATTAGATTTCGCGTATCACTGAATTTTACATCCGATTTATTTCGTTATCCATTCATCACTTTAAAAATGTAATCACGAATGTTCCACGTGAAATTAGTATTCGTACTCTACGAACATCGCAGCTGAGATATTCTCGGAGTGGTATTGAATTTTTGTCCGAATTCCGTGTCTCTTTGTCGCCTCTTCTCTTTCATTTGGTCGTATTCTTTCTCAGGTTGTTTGCCTGATAATTAGCACATACCGAGGAAACGAGGGCGTTGGTGTAATGCATTCGTTTTGCGAACAGGGTGGTACGAGGTGCTCGCTAAAAGGTCGTTTAGGTCGCGAAAAAGTCGTTCCCTTCTGCGGTCGTGTCTTTCTTGCAGCCCCTTCGTCGTTGTCCTACATCGATTAATTCGCAGCTGTGTACGCTAACGTTTGCAAAACGACCCCGCCAAGTTATGATAAATGACGACTCGTTGCCACGGTTTCGGAACGTTAGTTGATCCATCTTCCTGGATTAATTTGGGTGAGTCCCGAGAAATATATTTTATCAACATGTGATTTGATTTACCTCTCAGTATTAATTACACGGCAAATAATTACGTATTTCGATTTATTTCTCGTTAATCAAATATATCGAGTATTCAACTCCCTATAAAAAGTGACCAAATTGTATTTAAAGCCTTTATATTTGGATTTTTACTTAAAGTCCTGCGTATACTCGATTTTTTCTAATTTATATTTATTTCATTCGGTTATAAATAAATTTTAGATATTTCAATCGAGTGATTATCTTGTGTCGCGCGCTTTCAACGAAACGTTTTAGCTTCCCATTTGAAGTACGATTTAAAGTTGTCCACGATATTTACGAAGAAGTATATAAGTACAATAGATCATTCGAACACGTTGGACTATAGTGTACTGGTATTGGATACCACCAGAAAGGAGTAATCGATACGAGCGAAATATCAGTCGCTTCGAAGCTTGTATTTCTCTTTTGTATTGTAAAAGGACAAACTTTTAAATTGGCAATTCCGCGTTCCCATCGTCTGCTTATATCTGCGTTTGACGAAAACGCGATAATCTATACCCCTTTGTAGGTCACAAAACGTATAAAAGCACGACGCTAATACGTAGCGACGTTCCCAACGTTCACGTATCGCGGATTTAATGAAAAGTCAACAGCACTATTTAAAGTAGCTAAGAATATGACGTGAACGAAGAAATTACGTACATTTTTTACGCGTTGCCTCTTTTTCCATTTAAAATACATGTACGTAAGAGAAAATTTCTGTAACGAATATCAACACAGTCCTAGGGGAAGTAATTTCAATACTATTTTGTATCTCAATAACGTCAAGCTTAAAATGGTCCGATATTTCCCACTGAAAACGGGGATCTTTGAGAATTTTGGACGGGTACGTTTGAATCGTAGCTACTCTCACAGTTTCCTCGCTATCTGCGCTTCGGGCTTTGTTTGTTGGTCCCCTTGGCTCTTTGTGCATATATGTACGCGCATGCATATGCGAACGCGAAAGCCAGCAACCGTAAACAAGCCGTTTAGCCTTGGATTTCGCGGCAGCTTCGCCAATGCGTCTACGTTACCACCCTTCCTTTCGGTGAAAGTTTAACATTCGTCGTTTGCAAATTTGACCAGGCGAGCGGAGAACGCGGCCGAATACGAAGATTGGGAACAGTCCGCGGGATCGGTTGATTACCCCGCAAATGACCGAAATGTTTTGCCGTCAAACCGTCCTGGTATTTCGTTCGCTCAGTTCGCGCAGTTCAGTGGCGAGCTGGAAAAGTGGGTTAAGTCGAAAAGGGTAATTTTTCAGAGAAGACACAAAGGTAAATAACTCGTCCTCGGCTTTCTTCAAAGCTTCTTACTTCTTTGCATTAATTATAAATGAAAATTAAGCAATTCTCGTTGGTTAAAAATTGAAGATGCGAAAGAAACTTTGCTGGTTCACCGATCCCTTCATGACAGGTGAATGTTATTAATTTCCGTCAAAAGAAAAGCGATCGAATTTACGCGTGACGCAATTTTCCACAAATTTCCTCTCGTTAAATCCTCCTAAAATAGTACCTTTTCCAATAAACGATATGGAGTTATTTTATCAACTCTCAATTTTATCTTTCCGTGTCGGCCCTTTCGGGGGTTGAAACGGGGGGAAACAGTTCGAATCTAATACGCTTTAAGACGGAGGATAACAGGGGCTCGGCTCTGGCGAATCGAAGGTATGAAATGTTCGCACAAATTGTTCCGCTGAAACGAATCCTGTCGCCTTTTATTCGATCTAGGCGAAAGGTAGCAGAGAAACAGAGAGAGAGAGGTAGAGAGAGAACGAGTGGGAAGGACTGGTACGAGTACATCATTTCAGACATTGTCATTCGCGGCTAACAATGTGACAGCCGCTAAAAAGAATGGCTTTTTCTTGCATCATTGTAGTCTACTGGGCCCTTTACCAGAAGCCACTCGTTTTCCTCCGTCAAAGTGAACGAACAAGCTTGTCAAAGACCAGTGGAAACTTTCTGTCTATTGTTAGGTTCTGCGACGAAAGATCATCGAGTAGCTCTTCGATTTTCCACCCGTCGTTACTCGATAGCCCTTCAACGGAACAAACTAATTGACAGTTACACGGGCCAACTTGCTCTGCGTGTATTGTTCACTCGTATCTCTCGCGATAGGAATGATATTCTCCGCGCTCTTTGTAGTACACGCGGGGTATGTTACTCTGCTGCTCAATTATCGTGACAATTCATTTCTCGAAGCAATTGTCCACCTTCTTCTAGTTACACTTACCCACGAAAATTTTATTAGACATTCTCGCATTATTTTGGCGAGATACATTTTTCGATGCGAAACAATCCTAATGCGCGGATGAAATCCACAAGTTATTCTTGTGAGCTTTGTAGGTCGATTTCGTATTGCGTGGGATAGCAGATGTAGAAGGAAGTATCTGGAAAGTAGAACGTAACGTGTAAAGTGGATGCAAGGGATGAACGTAATCACCAGAAAAGGAAAGATGAGAAATGGGAAAGATGGCACGGGAAGCGGGATTTGTGGTACGGAAATATGGGAAATGGTATATTGAATGCGGTCAGAGGGATAGGATACAAGATATGGAATCTGGGATATTGGACACGCGAAGGAGGATATGGAAAGTAGAAAGTAACGTGTCACAGCAATACGTGAGGGATGAACGTATATATCGGAAAGATGTTGTGTAAATTTGTATACGTAATGGTAACGTAGGATATAGGACGTTAAAGGTGGTATACGATGCAAGAGAAAGGATGTATAAAGTGGAGAATGTAAGAGACGCTCGTAACCATCAGGAAATGAAATATGAAGAGTGAGGTGCAAGGGTTGTAAGAATTGTGGCTCTGGAGTCATTGCATGCGTCACACATCCAGTGACGATGTGACGAATGTGACAGGAGTTGCATCATTTTGTCGATTCGATTAATCACGTAATTAATTTTAAAAACGATAACGCAAGAAAATATCCACAAATTAAATAAACATTCTTGTACTTTTGGAATTTTAGATATGTTTAAATCTAGATTTATCTCTATGTTAATGAGTTAGCAATTTATATTTTGGTATAAGTGGTAAAAAATTTACACGTACAATAATGTAGCATTGTAGTTTTAAGAAGGTAATAAAAAGGAAAAGAATCGATGACGAACGAAATCTAAAAGCAACGGACGGGTGGTCGTGTAACCAATGTTTTAAAGAGTTTGTTGGAAGGGAAAAACTTTTTCCAACTATAAGGGAAGGCTTTCCTCACCTAAGGACAGCGTTATTGTACATAATTCATTGTTAGGTTGTACACGTATCTCTTAATCCCAATAAATTTCATTTTGCCATCAATTACTGTAATAATTCCACAATGTTCCAGTTGCGATATTTTCATGTTGTTCTCAGACAGTGCCCATCTGGTGCTTTGCCAGATGGTCCTCCGAGCGAATAATATGCATTCGTTGTTCCTAGCACAGTGGTAACATCACATGGATGGAATTATCGGAGCGCTATGGTAGAAACGGATAAAATTGCGGACTGTGTCCTAC
The DNA here is from genome assembly GCF_050948175.1 of Xylocopa sonorina. Taxonomy (NCBI): domain Eukaryota; kingdom Metazoa; phylum Arthropoda; class Insecta; order Hymenoptera; family Apidae; genus Xylocopa; species Xylocopa sonorina. The sequence continues at coordinate 3,395,657 of NC_135197.1, read as the reverse complement.
ATGTTGCGACAGAGTTCGACGCGATGCCTTCGTGAACATACGACAGCCTTTTAAGAGTATTAAATCACCGCATCGTTGCATAATAAACTCGGATTCATACCTGAAACATACGGTCCACTTTCTCGCGTACACCCTGGTGGTCTAAATTCGGATCAGCAAATTTGCCCATCAGCTCGTATACAGCCGTGACGATGTCCGTCATTTCTTCTCTCGTGATACAACCGTCGCCGTTTATATCGTAAAGCGAGAACGTCCAGCGCAATTTCTCGTCGATGGAACCACGAGACAGTATGCTGAGACCAGTGACGAAGTCCTGCAACATTGGAATAAGATCGGTCATTTTGATACCTGATATGCTATCTAGAATATCGATCACGATGTCGTGGGATAATTTGAATAAAAGCATAGTTTGTTAAATACAGAAGGATTATGTAATGAAGAAGTCACGCTATGCATTCTCACATTACTCACTACCGCTCTAACTACTTTCCATGTACGTTAATCTTCAACTGTTCGTTCTTTCGGTCAAAAGAAATTCATCCCCTTTTTTCTCGTGATTCTTAATATTAAATCTCTTTGATCGACAAGAAACTTTAAATCCACATTTCTCATTTACACCTAACAATAATCTAGACCACCAGCGGGCAACCTATGACACACGAGTTACCAAAATTACCCATTTGAAAATTTCAAGTGATCTATGCGAGTTCTGAAAATAATATATAACGTAATAAATCAAAAAATTAAAAAAACATAAATATAACTGTTTACCTAAACTTTGAGATAATATAAATAATAAAATTTACATCTTGATATATAATAAATTTAAAATCTTGGTAATGATATATTAAATATATTTATTAGCTAAAAAGATACAAAAGAAGAAAAATGAACAATACGTGTCTAGTGACCTGAAATGTCTTCTTAAAACTCATATTTTGATTAATTTTGGCTTACAACGAAAAAAGGTAGTCAACCTTTGACCTAGACTAAAGTTTAACACTCCACAATATTTTATGGAATTGTCCCTTGCCAATTTCTTGCCACGGTGTCGACCAACCCTTTCACGATATATGCTCTTGCTTGCAATAAAAATCCTAGGAAGGACGATCTTAGCAAGTCGTAATAGTTAATGACTTTTGGAATATTTATGTTCAAGCAATTAAACTTCCTTGAGTTAGAAAACTCCATATCCTCCAAATGGCCAGAATGTTAAGTAGAACTTTCTTCGTAAAAGTAACGCTGACCTGTGTGAGGCACTACGAGTGTCAGAGTAGGAGTATCCGCGGGGTAAGGGCGGAGTGAAAAGCCCTTTTTGGCTTTTTGCCTGTTTTTAGTTTTAAGAGTCAATTGTAAGCTGCTTGGCAAGAGCGAAAGGTCTACACGGTTCCAAAAGCTATTTTGTTAAATAGATATACGTTTGTCACGGTGTCGTTCGTTTTTCTTTTTTCCAAACGTGATAAATATGAATAATTTAGAACCGAAGAATTTGTCATTTGCGTCTGCAAAAATTTCAGTGGCAGCAAGATTTAGAAATGATTTCGTTTCTCGCCATCGTTTCTCTTTAGAACATCGCATGACAAGCATCTGCGTGTCGCAATCCTGCTCTCAAGGGGTGAAAATGAACGTGCCCGGAAATATATTTAAGCGACGGATGCTACACCCAGGGGTCTACTTCGCTGAGCTTCATTTTTCTTCACGCGAGAGGATAATTAAAGCTGAATCAAAGGGCGCACGCGAGGTGCTCATTTTAATCGCGCGATAATTGACTGTCCAACGGATAGCGACAGATAATATATAACCTCGTGGGTAATAAACTTTGAGAGCTGGTTTCACGTTGGCAGTTTTCAGTCGATTTTTTCGCTGCACAACAATTGATATTGATTTCAATTTCCCACTGTCACAAGTTTTGCTCGTTGTACTAACAAATAGCATTTCTTTTTTTTTTTATTAGGCGAGGATTTAACGTCCCATCGATTATTAGGTTGTTGGTGAAGGCTTGATAAGCGATGAAGATCGACCTGTATTTCGATCATTTGAATATATATAAATTTTTAAATATTACCTAAAATATTCAAAGAATATAATTATTCTTCGCATATAGTGATGTATAAGAACAGTGCACGAGTTTATGACATATTTTAGGTTCAGTAGTTTATATCTTCTGCAAACGTAGAGCCTGTGTAAAGTTTAATACTTGGTTCTGGGAATTGCTATAGTCAGCCAGTAATACCTTCTTGATTAAATATTTAGGTACAATTTGGAGCGACCTGATTCTCAGTTTCTTTCTGTCCAAATTGTGATATTAGGCACAGCGAATTTGTACAATTTTCATGGATAACGAAACAAATTTAGCTAAAGTCGGTTTCTTTTTTTGAAACGCTTATACGAAATACTCGAAATTAGCTCGCTTAAATATTATAACAACCACATGTAAGTATTACATCCTTTTTCCAAAGTAGGCAATCTCACAAACGTTTCGAAACAATCCGACTAGATTGGAATATACCCGCTCGATCCCATCGCTAGCGTTAACAGGTTGCGATTTGGAGAACGGTTCTCCAGCCGAAAGCGTACGCACGAACAGACACGTTTCCGGGCGGCTCGAGGAGCATAAGACGCGCGTGTTGCGCGTGCAAGTGGATCGCTCGACGATCGAACAGCGAGGGAACTATTTCCAATCGCGATGTAACAATTATTATGGAAATTCCAGCGGAACTTTGAACGGCGGCGGTAGAACCGCCAGGTCTGCAGTAGCTTTCGTCTACGCTCCATTGTGCCGACCGTTCGTGCTTGAATTTACGCCGGAAGAGAATGATTGCAGTGACGCTGCGGCTCCGTTTCCGTGCGCTCTACATGCGCCAGCACGCCGTTTCGAGCATGCTCGCCGAGAAAAGTGAATATTAACGCTACATTGCGTTTTATAATAGACGAAGCACTTCCCGCTTCCAGTGAAGTTTAAATTATGTCAAAAGAGTTCCGTTCGGCATCAAAAGCTCGCCTTCCTTTTCAAAAGAAGTAGCGAGTATTCTGTGACTTCCAGTTTTATGTTCGATACATTTCGTACAATCAGAAGGTTTCGATTGTGTTACTATTCTAATTTAACGTTAAACTTTCGCGATAACTTGATGAAAATCCAGTTTTCAACTGAAATAGGATTGCAAATTCTAATTTAATTAAAACGTTCAACATTTATCTACGTGTAATATTAATAACGTTATCCATTATCTCGTAGAAAAGCATACAACGTCGTACCGTAATAATTTCATATTTTGCGAGTCAGTCGTCTCCATACCGTGCTGCATATGTACATTAGCGACAATTAAGATCTTATCTTCCTAAGGTTCTGATTCTTATCTTTCTAAAAATTACCATTTTATTCCATCTTTTATAGAGAGATAAAGAGTTTCATAGCCCCTTTACTGGGCGACAATTTTCGTCTCGAAACGAATTTGTCCCCTTTAATAAATCATTCTTGTAAAACGGTTTAAAGAGACAAGTGCGGTTACGTGCCGTGATTAGAGGGCCTGGAATGGTTCTTTCTCCCCTCGGGTCGAGGGGATGTCGGATCAGAGCGGACAATGTTAAAAATTGTTTACAACCACGAAGCATGTGTTCGCGTTGGTGTCGTCATCGTATCAAACAGAGGAAATGTAGAACGGGGACAGGGAACGGAGGTTTTGAAAAATGCCACAAGTTTTATATAGGGGACACTATACGGTCAGTCGAAAATTTGATAATACCAGCAAATGCTCGTGTTGCAGCGCGCGGTTAAAGGACGGCAATTTACTTCCCTTGCGAGTGACGCTGAAAATGGAGGGAATAGAGTACGTATTTAAATGCACGCCAAAATCATATTTAAAGAACTGAAGAATGCGAGAGATAGAACGAGAATCGCGAATGTTATATATATTTCACCAGACGGACATTTATAAAAAATACCTGCGAGTCATTATTTCAATTGGTTCTAACTTACGTATTTAAATTATAAGAGATACTAAGTAGCAATCGAATTCTTGGGGTCTTCGTGACCCACTTCTTTCAAGAAAAATACTCGCGACGATAGTGATAGCGGAAAAGGAGAACGCTGACTCGGTGTCTTCCGTTGGTGTGAGAAGAGTTACAGTTATGCCAAAACTGGGGCTTAATCATTGGAAACGTAGAAGTGAGAAATGGTCATAAAACTGTAAGAAATGGCAAGAATCATTGTACTAGAATTGATGGTTAAGCAAGACGTAGGTGTGCTAGAATACTTGTTCTCAACCAAAAGGATCGTACAGTAATACTTTCGTAGACCGTTCATATTAGCCTCGAGGATACCCATCTGAATGCTTAAACAAGAGCCTAGAAAAGGGCCGCAAAAAAACGAACATTTTAAATATTTCTATTTTCTAGTGACGCTAAAAAATATTAGAAGTTTGTATTAAAGCAATTACAAGCCAATCAGGATGCAGTATTTCATAAAATGGTGACAATTTCCGTAATTAATTCCAAAATTAAGTAATATGAATGAACAAATTGTTGTAATAAAGTTATTAAATTTGTATAAACGGTAGAATTGAATAACTATATCGTGGCGAGTGAAGTAAAAGGCTTTGTTTGTACAAAGGGACTGTAACAAGCTTGACGAATGGTGGCGTATCCAGGATGTCGCGTACAATTCCGGTACAAGTTACAAAGCCTGAAATAAATCAGTAACGAGGGCACTTAATCTTACTTACGGCGACTAAAGTTTCGTGGACCTTTCGTTCTGCTTGTTTGCGCGTCGTGCTTAGTTTTACATTTTCCGCTAAGCATTTCAGGTACCCCCAATAAATCTTCAATTAACTAATCCACATCTAAATGGCCGCTGATCGTTAACTCGCAATCTCATCGTTACAATCTGGCGTTTTGGAAGTGTTCATCCCTTTTTCTCGGGTTCGTAGTTCTTCAGTGAATAATCTCGACCGATGCGAGGTAATTTAGATAAGGAAGCACAATATTTCAATGATAACTGTAAGATAAGTAATTTAGATAGCAGTCTTGTCAGAGATCACCTTTAAGTTACATGATATAAGTTAACGCGATTTAAATGGAACAGTTTAAAGCAACACGAAAGTTCACGGCGAAACAAAGTGCGATCGTTACACAGGACACGGCTGTAACGACGGGCACAGACAAGATTTTAATCTCTGGAAATATCATAAACGAGAATCCACGTAATTATCACACATTGTGCAGCGTAAAATGAGATCAGACTCCAATTACGAACAGATTTCGTTCAAATATTGCCAATTATAATCGCGTTGTATTAGTCCTGAAACGTGAAAAATAAAATTTGAATAGAAATTTGTTTCGTCGCTTGAATATCGTAACGCGTGTATCCCACTCGAAATACCTTGAATATTTTTGCATGTTACGCGGTATTACGTATGTCAGTGTATGTTTCCCTCTCTTTTTTGCAAATGTAAATATTCTATGAATGCATAACTGTGATAGTGCATAATAATTTGAGGACATGGACGAGGGTAAAATGTCAGCAGCCCCTATTTCGCTTGCGAATAAACTGCTTTCACACACCAAGACAAACGAAGCAATTTGTCGCGTGCTTTATTTGATGGCGCGGCGTGCTCGAGCTTGCAATAATGGCTTCGACATCTTCCAGCGGACGGGGCGTAATTGAAAACTGCAGAAAGAATTAATAATAACGCAACACGAGCCGCCCCGTGTGCAACGTCACGGCCGAAAGCACTTTCGAGTTCATGTTCACGGGACAAATTGGATTAGCGCACGCTTCAATTATGGCGAATCGAGTTACGACGCCGTTTTTTTCGTTCGAAACCAATCGATGGGGCGGGGTGCACCCTGCTTTGCTTCAGCTGGTTGATGATACTCGATGCTCGAATTACGATTGTTTCGAACATTTGGCATTCAAAGTCTTGCTTATTACCGCTGAAATTAATTATTCTGAAAAAGAATTCGTTTCGAAATGGTATTCCTAAAAATGTGATACCTCAGGATAGAATGGTAGGAGTTAAGAATTTTTGAATTTTAAATTAAAGTTTTATTAAGAGTACTTTTGAAATAACGAGAAAGATTGATTCTCTGGAATTAAATGCTTTTAGCAAGTAATATTTCAAGGACGATTTTTCATTTAAAAAAATAATGAACACTCGCATGGATATCTTTAATATCGGACGTTAATCTCTAATTTGAACGATGCTATTTGGAGAAATGTGTAGGCAAATAACCCGGTGGCGTAAGTAAGCATTATAACGGCGAAGTAGGAATGCCTTGTTCACAGATATAGGGTACGCGTTTACACCAGTCCCAATCGCAAACAGGGACGCTCGCCGGAATAAATAGCGATTGTTGATTTAGGTCTTGGTGATTATGCCAACGGCAATGCACCGTCGAGCACGATTTCGATCGGGTTTAAAGGACGGAATGCATTGAGACGGACGTGTCCGATGCAATTGTGAATATTTCCACGTAATCTATGGCAAACTGTGACTTAAATCCGTTGGACAAACACTAAACTTGTTCCACTTGGGAACACGTACGAAGCGTATTTGTTTTCACTTATACGTCTACATCTAATTATTTTATACGTAAATGTATAATTTTTTATAGATATCTAACTACAGAATTCACTGTAATTATACACAGCATAGATATGACGGTAATTATAACATGTCTGTCCTCCTTTTTAATGAGGATTTTACGTGTACTAATTAAGGCTACTTCTTTTTAGTTTATGAGTGAGATGTGTAAAGCTGCATTGTTGGAAATTAATAACGCGTTCATTTTGTAATTTAAAGATTTTTTAGATATTATTCTGTGTATTTTGCAATACACAAAACTTCACGGATTATCATTTATCATCTATTTATGACGGACGTATGTATGTTGAAGAATAATCATCCCTCTCAATAATTATCTACGGTATTCACGGTTTCTCTGCAATAAATGTGCAAAAATGAGAATAATATAAATGAAAGAAGCGTATTGCACAGAATTTCACGTATATAATTTTATATATTACACGAAATTTTATCGTATGTAACTGAAATCGGACGAATGATTGTCCTGATTACGTGTCACAATTTTATATCTACGTACGATTTAGTTTTAGAAAAAAAGGACTTGTTCCACGTTGTATATGAGCTGATGAGACACTAGTTTTCTGAAGAGAGAAAATTTCCCAACAAAGTGTCCCTAAACAATCTCTATACGTATAATCGAGAAAGCCTTCCCTGCCTCACGGATATCTACTCAGGAACAAGTTAGTTCGTATGTGTGTCTGCATGTTAAAAAATGCGCACACAACATAAATCAGGGCATGGTAACAAGGTTCAGAGTTTCTGAGATAATGCGATTAACCTGAAAATTGGCGAGCATCTTCTTCGCGCGAAGAGGACGGCGAGTCTCGCGTGCGAGGGTAGAAAGAGAGCGGCAAGTGCGAAGATGGAGGAGTCTTGTCGGCGTGACATGAAAATGGCTCTACGGAAAGTATCGCTCCGTAAAGAAGCGGCGGTAATCTTCTCACGTTTGTAGATTTTAGGGTGAGCTTGTAATGCGATTGACCTTGATTCAGGCTCGTGTCGTCTCACAAGTGTTTCTGGAGCAACGATTGCCGACGTTCGAGGCGATACACGCATGCAGTCAACGACTAAGACTGCTTGTTATTCCAGATATTTCCAGAAGAAACTCGCGCTCGATCTTTCTTACATAGATCCTCCAATTTGATGAAAAATTTCTTTCTACTCGTCCGTGTAGAGATTTCGTGTAAATGAATCTCCAACTGTACGTGTGCGAAGATGAAAGGAGGATCGTTAAAACGACGCGACCGAAAGCTGCCACTTGGTGGTGCAAGATTTCCCGCGTATTACGCATAGTTGAGTAACCCAACCGTGCGCGGTCGAGGTGTGCAGAAGGGTGCGCGAGGACATACGAGGCTGCTGTTGTCGCTCGAGAAAAGAAAAAAACGAGTCCTATTTCGTAGTTGACGTACATTGTTCCGCAAACAGGACTGGCAAGGGTGAATCTGATAGAAAGACTTAATTAAACGGGGTCAAAGGAGCCCGTAGAGACTTTATCGCGTTGGGAAGAAAAGAAAGCGAAGGATCTGGAAAGGGTATGTTTGCTGGCGCGGAAAGAGCGAGGCACGGTTAGTGTGTGATCTCGAGGCAGCTCAGCGGGGGTTAATTACACAAAGTACGTTTTCAGCCAGAAGCCACCAGAGATAATTGCGTTACCCCGTAATTATCGCCTGGCGACTTCTTCCGTTTTCTTGTTTCACGATTGACGGAATGGTAGAACGTGGGTGGGCGGCGCGCCTCATATCGATCCGCAAATTAACCGCGAATCAGCGATTGATTGGCCCCGACTATTGATTGGAAAACTTAGTTAGATCTATGCTGCTCGTTATTGCCGTCCTACCTGGCAATTAGCGTTAATCTCCGCCAGATATTTGTTTCAACCATACTCGCCGATTGAACCGTGCGAATTACTAATTGTCCAAGGGTCGTACTGATTAGCATGTTAAATATTAAGGGGACGCGTTCAGACCATCGCTTCGATCATCGACGTACGAACAGCGTTTCACTGTTGATTGTTTAGTTGGTATTTTTGGGGGGACAGATGTAATATTGCAAACTCTTTTTATCTCGTATGTGGTAATTGGATTGAAAGGGGGTTGATTTTTCTTTCGTGGGAAACAGAGCTAGATTTTTCGTCGATCGTCGATAATTCGCTGCTCTTATTTGCACAGCCTTCCAATACGTTTTAATTAATGGTGGTTTCTAGGCAGTGAATTTCATTCGATTTCAAAGCAAATTCTTCGATGTTTCCATTTGATTCGCAATTCATCGATAATCCAAAACGCTTTTATACATCGTTAAACACAATTTTTACTTTCAATATATCCGACTGATTTTTGTACACGTTTTTCGAAATTTTTCAACGCCAGGTCCAAGTTTAATCTTGAACGAAGCACTAAGTAATTAAACTGCACAATTGAAGCGGAAATTAATATGTATTCATACCACACACGTGCACAATTTATTTATGCTACTTGATATTTATTCGTATTTCTCAACTTTATGAATTTTCAACTATGAACTTTAATTGAGCCGTTTTAAATATTTTTTTCATTTTTCGTATCGTATTTTTATTCACAGCTACCTTCTAGCTGCATGATGGTTGGACATTTTAAATGAATAGTATCCAATATGTTTTTAACAGTGTAGTTAGTGTTTATAGTTTCCTCTGAGACAGATGAATGAATAAGATAAGTAGCATATCTAATTTTAAAATAGCGTTATATTTTAATAAGCACTAAGTAGAGTAATATAATAGAGTTCAATACTCACTTCGAAACTGAGAATGCCGCTATGATCCTGGTCTAAGGTGTTGAAAACGTAATGCGCGTACTGGCTAGTATTAGCTGAAAGACGAAACAAAAATGGTAATTTTAGTAATATTTCTTTAATCTTTGTACATTTTTAAAAGTATGTAACAAAACAAATTATTATACATATGTGTCACGCGTGTAGAATATTTTATTTCAATCAACCTTTCTTTATTTCTGTTTGGAAAAATATAATTTTGTATAAATTCTACGATTTCGTAGTAATCTTGCCACTATAATGTTGTATCTAGAAAATACGAGGATATCCTTGATAAACGTTTAAATTTTTTAGATAGCAAGCATTCGATGACGTTCCATTTGGGTCCTGGAATCCTTTTTAAGCTGACTCGAAAGCTGAAACTCAGCTAAGAATCTTCTATCACTCCAGAGGGAATGTTGCAGATTTAAAGCGTAGATTTATCCACGAAATTATTTAACGTAAATGTTGCTTTATTTCTCTCGTGCTATATACGTCTCGTTTGCGATGACTTCGCAAGAGGGGACGGTTATCTTGTCAAGCATGGTAAATTGCCTCGTCATAGATATTTAAGGTGCAGTTTAGATAAGAATTCTTGTTTCGCGAAGCACTCACTTTGGAGGAAATAATGTTACTTTTAACTGGAGGAATATCGAATTTAAATGCTGAGAGATTAGTTAGTAATTCCTTTTTTAGATGGAAATCCATTTAGAACTTCAGTGAAGCAGATTATCCGAAAATTAGCAATATTTTATGGATACTTTTAAATATTTCTGTCCAAGTAGAACGTATTGCTTATTTTAGAAAAGATATATGTCAAACTGCTCTCATGAATTAACTTTATTTTCGACAATTTATTTTGCAAAATGTTGCATCACGAGTTTATTCGAGAAAAATATTTGTAAAGCGATGTCTATAATTCTCGAAAGCTGATAATTACTATAATTAATTATTACATGTACAATTCTTTCGATAGAAAGTCTATAAAATAAAAATGTGACAATTTAAAGGAATTTTCCAAAATAAGTTACTGGTATTTAATAGAGGTTTCATATCGCAGGAGACTTTCTCACATCGTGCAAGGTTAAGGAATGCCAATCTCGTCGTCGACCCTGTTTCTGCTTAAGCAGAAATCTCAGAGGTACCCTTTCAATTCAAATGATTCGTCTAGAAATTAGTACTCGCTCCTTCCAGCGAATTATCACTTTGGGACTCTCGTGCCAGCATAGAGGGGGTAAAGCAGATTAACTCGTCAAAGTTGTCGAGCTTGTACGAAATAGACTCCTAGGGATAATGGGTTTTCTGTTACCCGTTGGTAAAAGTCAGAAGTTAGTCTTGTTTTCTGAGCAGAAAACGGAACTGAATTTAATTTCGAGATAATCAATCGTTCATGCGTTCAATACTTGAAAGCAATTATATGTTTATAAATGTTTATTATTTTTCGACGTTCGTACTTTAGGTGTTGCAAAAATGAACTTCTTCCGAATGTGATATAAACGAATCGTTTGTTTCGAATATTAGATTCTATTTCTCTCGATTATATACCATTGTATTTGTAATCACTTTTATTAAAAATAATTTGCTTTCACTCGGATCCAACCATCTGAATTTAGTATACATTCAATCAAAGTTGAACCTATTTACGTAGGAATTTTGAACGTATCAAGCCGACGATGGTGCGCGAATTTCTACACAGTTTGCCGAGACTCTGCAAACAAACGATATTAAACTAAAAGCAATTATTGAACCAGGTATCTGCAAGATATAGCGATCATAAAATTCATGAATTCCGTTCATGTTCTTACACTGAACGAGTGGACGATCGTTTTTACAAACGCGTATAGACAAAGTATCGTGTACGATTATTGTTGAGGAATTAAAGTTCGTGATAAACAAATCGAGAGCTCCTCATCGTTTTTTAACCGTTTCATTTGTACGTTAGATAAGCTTCGTGAAGATGGTGGAAATTTCTGAAACGTTCCTCGGTGTAACGGGAACTCGACTGCAGGAACGTTTACGTTTGAGGGCAGGGTGGTAATATTTTCACGACGAAAGACTGTCTTGAGACCGAATTCTTCGAGGGCAAACTGAAATGTATATTCTGGCTTCCTTTGGAAATTTTTGTTTGCCTGGCGTAGGTAGAAGTTAGACGAGTTTCAAATTATTAGGTCGATGCTTGAGGTAAAATTAACAGATTTCGTTTAAATATTAACAGACCTTATGAACTTTAAGTAACACTTAATGGATATAAAGATAATTTAATGTATTGCGGATATTTTCGGAATTAACACATTTGTGGAACACGTGCTTGCTAAAATATTCGTATTTCTATTGTAAATTGTACTAATAAAATGTTCTCACACATCCACGATTTAAAAATGTTACATATTTTTAATCTCTATAAAAAATATTCATTCGATCCAATAAATCCGTATTTCGTTCATTCCAAAGAAATTACACAACCACCTTAATACTGTAGCAACGAATATTTTTCCAGTGATGTAAAAATTTTAAGAACAAACTCGAATTCTTGTGGAAGGAATTGGAAGGTTTCATATTGTTTCTCAGCGAATGGAAATAGATATCTATTGAATACTAACAATAACTTTTCTCGCTCGTACTCCATCTGATCTCGCGTGGTCTGTTCTTTAGAACTTCAGAATGAGCTTCCTGTTTACAATGGAAGAAGCTGAAGAAACCGTATTACAAGTTGTATTACACCGTATGAAAACTAGAAATGGAAAGGCTGTTACAATGTGCTGTTGTACATGGACGTTACCGTCCATAATTTTTTATCCACAAACATTTACACGACCTACTTAAATTACAACATATAAAATTATAAATTGGAAGTTAAAACAATTTAAATGAACGTTAAATATTGTCCAACGACTTATCGTCGGAACAAACATCGATAGCATTTAAATAGAATTTATAAAAAACCAGAAATTTATATTTTATTCATGGATGTTATATGTTACACAAATAAATGTTCGAACACGGTCATAAATTTCTACGTTGCATGTAAGCTATGGGATTGAAACGTTGCACTGTGCACACGTACGGTGTTACATTACTTTCTGTGCGAACAAAGGCCATGGTAAAACGGTTTGTTCAGCCAAATGGGTGTTATCGCATTGTCGTTATTCATCTCTTCGACTTTCGACCATCGATCCGAATCCCAGAACGTTCTCTTACCATCGAATGCTTCCTCGGTTAGTTTCGGAAATATAAATTTCATTTCGTTCCATGGGACTCGTTCAAATGTCACGGAAAAGTTTCGTTTATCTTCCCGTGACGCTGCAGGGATTTCGGATAAGTACAAACATGTTTCTCTTTGATAAGAAGTTGGTACATAGACGCTTGCGACCGATCCTGTTTGAGTCTACGTGTTTGTCAACTTTTATAGATTCACGTGTGTATTTTTAATAAATTGTTTAAGTACATATTATGATTTTAGAAGAGGAATAGTGTATTCTTCTCTGTGAGTGCTGTATATAATTTTGAGACGAATCGCAACCAAATTTTTTGTTGTTTAGCGTTACATTTCGTTATCGTAACGAATTCTGAACACGTACCGGTATAATTTTACAAATATATTAGTCAGTAGCTTTTTGTTTTCCACGTATGCTCGAGAACCACGCCGATCTAATTTGCGTAAAAATTACTCCCATACGTTCTATCTGCGTATCAAATTTAGTTGCGTACCAAACGTGTTGCTTTTGTGTTGTAACGAGGCTATCTGAGACTAGAATTTTTATTTATTAGTCATTATTTTACGCGACGTACAAAGAATGTACCATCATTGTTACCTTCGACTATATAATAATAAATTATATCTTTCGACTACATAATAATAAATGGCACGTTTATACGATACTGTAATTATACGCACGACACGTTTAGCGATAACAACAGCAATATTTATTAGTTCTCATCGCATTGTAACACTTCATACGAAGAAATTGTGTACTGTTAAACGCGTTTTGAAATAGCAATGGATTCGTAATGCCCACGAACAGTTTCAATTCTGTTTGACGTTATTATCGCGATTATGCGTGAAACTAATAGCCGACAGCCAATAAATTGCAAGCAATGCTAGGGGTAAAGCTGTTACACGCGAAGCGGTACAGCTGTTGCACACGCAACAGTAAAACATGCACGTATGGAACGGTGAATTTTATTCACTGAACGATTACCGTTGAGAGCAACGAGAAATTGTGCCTTTTACACGAACGACGCCACTTGTCACTAGGCTCGTTGTAATTTCATTGAAATTACGTTAATGCGCAGATTAGTTGATATTATCGGATCGCGTGGGGGCGAGGTGAAAGATTGGAGAACGTGTCTTTCGATGGAAACAGTTTTTCCACGATTTCACGGTTCGTCGCTCGTAAATTCTCCTCCGTTCTTTCTCTTACGTCGAATGGCAAACAAATCGCGATATCGATACGACATTCGACTCGTAGCCGTAAAACCTACCGCGAAGAGAAATTGTCACTGTCAGGAAATCGAGGGTCTTCAATGCATATTTGCTGTTGCGTGCAAAAGTAATTTTATTTGCGTCTATTCTTTGCCAATAAACATCGATCAAATTCAGTGATAATTTCGATAATAACGAAATGTAGTAACGTAAAGGAACGAATTTTCTTCTATTTAAATTTCAAATTCTGCTTGCCTCGCGGAAAAATGCAATTTGTGTCGTCCATTTTCCGTTTCTCTCAACTTGTAACGCGCTGCGTTTTTTCTTCCGTCACTGCTATTTTTATTCTACATACATCAACTGTTTTGTGTAGCAAATTTATAGCTCCAGGGATTTATCAGAGATTTTCTTTTTGCGGACCGTTTTTTGTGCACATCTTACGCGACAGTCACTTTTTGCACAATTTGATTTAAAGGGTAGATTCTCGCGGGATTTACGCGAACACTAAAAGCTAATTGGTGTTGTGACCATTCCAGTAGAGCGTTGCTTATAGAAATTTGTACTTGACACTACGCTTACGTTTAACCTCTTTTTAGGAACCTTCAAGCATAAAATACATACATTGTTTCTTCCAATTCTCTGCATGTACTATGCACGAATAATTACTAACTTGTTAATCTCTAATTTTCTGTTTTCTCATATTCTTAGAGTTGAAAACGTGTCTCACAATTTAACGAATGTTTCTTTATACTTTAGTACACCTTGAGAACTACAATAAGGATAAGAAAAGTTACTGCAGATTCGACAGCTTTGTGTGTCTCGCAGAATCCTGCAACGGACTCGTTAATAATTCGCCGTTTAAATAAAAGGAAAAACACCCTCGTAGCGATCAAAGCACGTCTCTAGAGGTTCGGGTCGTTCATTTTTCAAACACTACAAAAGCATCAATCTGTCGTGTGTACGTAACTGTACAAATTGGTCCAATGCGGAGCGAAACAGGGATACACTGGTACAATCGAATATCCTTCGCGCGGCGGTGAATTTTAAAGTAAGCTTTTCACGAGTTCCGCTGGTGCCTTGAAAAAAGCATAAAAACATTCGGAATCGATAGAGAACTATCCATCGGCGAATATCGATATCGTTTATGCAGGTGGATAAAAGGGAATGCCGAAGCGGGCGCCGATTTTGATGCGAGAGTTTGTTACCATGGTAACTATGCATCTGCGTTCAACGAAATACCATGGGGCTATTTACTCTATTCGATTGTGCTTTGCCTTCTATTTTTCTTTCCCCAGTAGCTACACGCATACATATATGTGTTCTCTATTGTTTATGCTTTTCGAACGAAACTTCGCGTTACCGCGAAACAAAGAGAATTTAAATGTGAATGCATGGGCGGGGGTGCCTCGGATAAACAGAAAGGAATACCGCTCTCACGCTTTTTAAATTCGAACCTATCGTTAAGACGCTCGTCCTTTGTTAGTTTATTGCTAGGCCACGTTCGCTGTTTTCTGCCGCTGAATAAATAAACATGGAATTTGTAGTACCTTGCGTGAAAGTGGTTGTTTTGTTTCGCTGTAATCGCTGGAAAACTGACGAAATAAAAGTAAAAACTTGGGAAAAAAGAAGAGAAGTGAATAATGCAAGAAAAGACTAGCGTCCTTTTCTTTCTTTCTTTCTTTCTTTATATCCTCCAAGTTCAATTTTGAGACCAATATTACTTAGCACATAGTAACTTCGAACTACCGGTGGAGCATACCGAGAGCTATAAAATGGCACCATTATCGAGAAATTTACCAGAAACGGACGCTCAGCTTTTCTCTGTCCGCACCATATTCATTTTATACTTATTATTTTCGTCGAGACTAACTCTTGCGACACATGCTGCACTTAATTCGTTCATAAATCAATTGATATTATTTCAACTGAAGTCGTATATACTCTTCCTGAAGTATTAAAGGTACTTTTGACCTCATACATTTATATAACTTGTCCGTGGTATTAATTTTTACATCTATTTCTTCATTTACCACTGTTTCACTAATTCTAAATTACGCTTAAAAAAGTCAAAAACAGAAGAGAGACAGAACAAGCGAATTTATACGTCTAATCGAACAGATTTCCCTGTATTTGTCGTTAATTAAAATGGCAATAATATTTTTCCCGATATTATACTATAATACACCTACCTCCTTGCGGAAAGAACTGCGAGTAGATGCACTTGAAAGTTTCCTCTCTGACGACTCCCGTGGGACATTCTGCCTTGAAACCACGATATATTCTCTTCAGCTCTGCCTCCGTGAATCTCGTGGCCCGACAAAGACTCGCCAGAGAATCGGGTCTGTATCTTGGTGTCTGTTCCTCCTCGTACTCGGAGTCTGAAAAATGAAAATCAAAGATTTCTCTGTCAACGCATTAAATAACATACATATAATTATACATTTCATCGTAATCGCCATTAAATGCACGTGAGACATTTCACATCGTTAGTAATTTCTATACTTTTGCTACTCTATCCCTCGTTAGGCTACCGTCTGCGCGTCATGTCCGCCATATTGTATAATATACCACTAATTTACTGAACTTGTATCAGCTACAATGCAGAATCACCGCATTGATTTACAGTAGCAGTAGTTACGAAATATAGACTCACCTAAGCTGTCCGAGATATTATCTATATACAGCTACGTCTCTGGCACTACGTCTGACCCCATACGATGCATTACTACTAGTTGCCACAGTAGTAGCGCAGTACTGTAAAGGATCCCAGGGTGATCTCAATGCAAATCAATTGAAATTAATACTTCTCGTGGGTATACACGCTATAAAATATCGGGGATATGTAATTTCCATGTAATTATTATTAATGATACATAAATTTTAATTTAAATGTCGATAATAGCGAGCACGTTTTAACTTGAATTTAGATTCATGTTATATTCGTCGCGTACACGCGCGTGTGTTTTCGCATGGGAACTAAAACCAGCAAGAAGTACATATTTTATCCAACTCTCTCAATCGAACTGTTTATTTAAAGTGCGACTCTGAATTGCTACGTCCATGATAAACGTGTGATACGTGCACGGGGAACCGCAATTTCGCCAAAATAAACTTTGCATAAATTTGAATTCCGTGCTACGGATATATTGCTATTCCATGTGGATCTTACATGCTCGATCGTTGTACTACGAATTTCCTGCAGCTTTCATACCTAAACGTTTCTAAATGTTTCCTCTAATACGTATTGTTTTAGCGTCCATTAAACTGTAGCAGCAGTAGAAGAATAATATATTTCCTTCTCTTCCGGTCATGATCTGCGCATTACTCTATGAAAAGCAAATGAAACATTACATTCGTTGGTAAGCTTCTTTCACGGAGAGTAGAAAATAGTGATACGGCTGTGAAATATATCTTGTTCAAATTGTAAAACAACGACACGAAAGAATGTTGGTGTGTAATTGAAATTCTTATGATGTGCGGAGGATCAGCTGTCATAAAAGGATTTGATTACAGGGATTCTTTACTATCTTTACTATCTTTACGATCCATGTGGATCTATCACGTTGCACGCGTGAGATTTACGATGGTAATACGAGTCCCCTTTCAAGGGTGAGTTATTTCATTTTTCTGCAGTCATACATACACGCATACTCCTCTATTTTATATACTACTTTCTTTTCAATTAATTTTTAATTAATAATTAAAAATAAAAGTAACATATTAGTTCTATTAACTCAACGTGATTCGTATATATTACAATTTACAACAATTGTATGATTGTCAAGGAGAATGATAGGTCGAGCAATCTAAAAGTACGTCTCGTTGTCACAACTAGAACGATATCGAATGATGCAGAAGGAAGACGCTACGAGATATGAAAAATACAGGAGAAGAAGGGTTAGATTTGTCGATATTCGTGTTTCATTCGCGTTTCGAATATTGGAACTTTGCTAGGGATGAGACGCATTCACTGCACAACATATTGTCTTTCCCACAACAATAATCTATCGCAGCCCGCGTTCGTGATCAGAAAGCACATCGGATCCACCTTCTACATCGTGATCAGAAAACGGAGCCATCTAACTCCAGTTTCCACCGACGCGTCTACCAGCCTGAGTATATCAGCCTGTAATGGTGCTAATACGTGTCCCGTATCATGACGCATCTGTTTTTCTTCCAATCATGACGCGTGAAATTCGAAACGCGTGGAACATATTTTTATTTCTAATAATCCAATTACGAACATCTGCATGCAAATTCAGAATTGTATAAATACCCCTGAGAAAGTAGTATTGCTACACTATTTTTTGTTCTACAGTGTAAGTATTGAAACGAGAATATATAGAAAATATTTTTATCGATTATTTTACTATTGATTGCTATGAAAAGTTTTTGTAAAATATGAAATGAAGCCAAATATCGCGAACTGATACTGTGCAATTGAAGTAGATTCCAAAGCGTTGTTCGTGTTTCTGGCCACGTCATCATTCAAGAAACGTCGCTTCTACCGATTTCTCTAAAAGATTCGTCACGCTTCGCACTTCAGCATTCACCCTTTGCTCTTAAACCCATCTGCCAATATATATCTTTTTCAGTTCACGTACACGTAGCAAAGGGCAGAGTTCATTAGTTAAGACGAATGGTTTCTCTGTACCTAGAAGGGGTGGTAACCAATCTACCATCCCTTCGTTATGATTCCACCTTCTTTCAGGCACGTAATATTGCGGAGCTCTTTTAATAACAAGAGTACTTGACAAGAAATCAATTTATTTTTAATACTTTGCTTTGCAGGCTTTTAATTACATTACTAATTAAATAAAAATTAAATAAATAATTATTTATTAAAATATATAATGAATTTAAAGTGGCTAAATTATTATATATATTATTAATATTAATAGTATTATTAATATTAGCAGTTTTTTTCAAGAGGATTGTGGATTTGTTCCTTTTTACAGGAAAATTTTTCACTGTAAATGAACAAACGTTTCATGCGAAATTCTCTGTACACGCGTCAGTACAGTTATAACACTTTCGTTCGAACCGTTTAAAATGACAGGTAATTAACATTCGACCGTCTATATTTCTTGGTGGGCTGCAACAAAGCGATCCGAGCCATGTGCAACCGACACGCGTGGACGATGCACCGATCATGACTAACGTGCGCTCGTACGTTTAAATGAATTTTCCGCGAGTGGCGTGCAACCCATTGTCAGGTTGTTTCGATGCGCGCCGACGTATGCTTTTATTCGTTTCGATTAAACGAGGCGTTGAATTTCAGCCCGGTAAATGGTTTCGAGAATTCAGTTACCTTTCATGCGAACGGGAGGCGATGGCTTGTGAGCAACGCTGAAGAAATTTATTGGAAACTGTTCCTTCGGCCGGAAATACTGACCCATTTTTCATACACCGTTATAACATAATTTTACCTTTATTATAAAATGACTACGCGTTTAAGCGCAATCAATTTTTCAGATGGGTGTTAATATAATCATATTTGCGAGTCAAAATCATATTTCGAAATCAAATCATATTTGCGAGTTAAAGTCGTATTTCGAAATCAAATCATATTTGACGAAGCACTATTTCGCTTATTCTTGTCTGACATGGTCGTCGAAGGGAATGCTGGAAATAAAAATAACTCTACAAACGTATCTCACAGTAATATTTGACGTTCGAATAATCGTCGTAGATCATTTCTGAGATCTTTGTTCCTTTTTTGCGTGCCACCGCGTAATATCTGTTGCCCTTTGCTTTTAAATACGCTGCTCGTAAATCGGCCCGGGGAAACGTAAGATTCAGATGATGCTACGTAACGTTTCTATGAATTTTCATGAAGTGTACTCGTGCGTCTAAGATTATAGTGCTATGATAAGAACGCGTATAACTGTTGCAACGTGCTCTAATTGTTACCAATGTTGACCGCTGGAATTTTAAGCGGAATTTTTGACATATCTATGCCACAATAACTAACAACTACATGCCTTACAAGGTCCCAAACAAATTACTTCTACACATTCTATCTTTATATTTCAACGAGCAACAGAAGCTACCCTGTACAATTTTTCTCTCGAATGAACAATTTTTTCAGTATAGTGGAATATCGTAAAAACTTGTTAAATTTATTCTTGCGATATTAACTGCTCGACCGGAGGTACTGGGATCAAAAATTAAGGAAGAACCGCGTTCTTCTCCATTCTTTCTATCAGACAAATAAGTAGTTCGAGTCACGCGTTTTCAATTGACTCCTATAAGGTTCGCTATCATCGTGGCAACGTCTAAGAGGATTTCCAGGTAGCGAGCTGAATTTTTTATCAATTTTACTCGAGCGACGGTGGGTGGAGCAAAAAACGCGGGCAATGATAGTCACTCAGCGAGGCATCGGGGTAAGAAGGTCGATTGGGGGTAAGTCGAACACAATAACCCTTGAAACACGTAAAACAGTGGCGAACGTGCGTGTAGCCGCACAGGCGGAAGCATGTACGAGCCATGCAACATAGATGGCTGGGTAAAGAACGTGAACAACTCCGACGACCTCTCGCAAGGGAAGCTCTAGAGAGACCTCGCACGTTTCAGGAAAATGTGTTCCAACCACTTCATGACGTACGATTCAAGCATCCGGTGGAGTACGCGATCAGTTGCCGCGGACTTTGCGAAACGTATTTGCATTTTCAAACGTAATCTGCTTAATCCGAGGATGTAACTTTTATTCCACCAACTTGGACGTAGTTCCAGTACAGAGATTTAATACGTTTCGCTGTTTGCTTTTAAACTTCTTCTAATGTAATTCTTTTATTCTTAACTTTTGGATGTTATTTATACGGTTTAGTAGATTTTTATTCAATTTACGGGACTGTTTATAAAACAAAATTAGAAGAAACTGGAAGATATCAATCTTATTTATCTTTTGCTTTGCATAGTAAAAGGTTATATGAATATATTAATATTTTTTATAGCTTTCACTATAGTATCTGCACGCTGCGAAGGTAAATTAATTATTGTTTTGTATTTCATCTCACTTTGTAATTTCGGTTTAATCGCTTTCAGGGGAACAATGGGTTACCGCTCGAGGTATCAAGATAGAAAGCTTTAGTTTGAAAACGGTGTTCCCAAAGTGCCGGCAGATACTAAACCGCATTTTCCGGTTCTCATCAATTTCAAGTTGGTGGTCCATGATCCGTGGCATTAGCGCATGCAACTGAAATATACGACAATCGGAAACCCCGCCCGAGCGCATCGTTAGATCTTTGATGAAAGCTGGCTTAGCTATATCCTGTCGAAACGTTCCGAGCCCCGTACTAAATCCACATAATTCACGCCGCGTTTAAACTTTCGAACAGCGTTAACCGTTCAAAAGTTCGAACTGGGAAAATTTCAAGAACGTTCCGCGTACGGGACGCTGCAAGCGGAGCGTACGGGGAGGACCAAAAAATATCTGACGCGTAGGTTGCAAAGGAAGAAAGACGAAAGCGATAGCCAAGTTTAGACGCTGTAATGAGCGGAGTACGGATCGATACTGGATAGATGAAAGGAAGAGAAATGCAACCCGCGCGGAATCGAGGAAGATGTGTTGCAAGGTACCAGAGAAATATGTGAGGGGATTATAGGAACGGGGAAAACAGATACAGAGTTGACGATGAAATAGGGAAGAGAAGATCTAAAATAAATACTGCGGGTCGTGGCGAGAGGGAAGATCGAGTACGGACCAAATGGAGAGAGAAACGAATCCTGCAAGAGGAATGGACGCAAGCACCGTACATAAAACAAATAATCAGAGTTAACGAAATAAAATCGACATCTGAAATTTCATTTGGGTTCAGATTACGAAATACCATACTCCCCGTTTAACAACTCAAGATGCTGAAATTCCAAAGAAGAAACAGACACCGCGTTACGACATAAACTCATTTGTACATAAGAATTCGTGCGACACATTTGAAATGCAAAAGTGTTCCTTTCCGCGGCAGAACTTGGAAACGGAGCGAAACTCGAGTTATACCTCCGAGTTTACCGGCGTAGACGCGGATGCGTCTACAAAATCAATTCGTCATGCAAGAGACTCGAGCAGGTGCTACGTGTAATACTTTGAACGATAAACTGGCGAAATACCTAGAGCAAACTTGACGCCGGTCCAGGCCTGTCGAACGTAATTGATCAGCCTCCTGTAGAGGGGCCTCGGTGGTCTCTTGGTCGAGGTGCCCTCCTCTTCGTCTCCTGGCTCGCTTTCCAAGGTGCCCGGCGGTGGTCCCACGCCCGTTAGTGTCCCAACCTGGTTCCTCTCGCCAAGGATGTTCACCACCTCTCGTAGCTCAGGCGCTACGCCCTGCAGTCCTGAAGCGTAACTCGCGGGGACGACGCCTGAACCGAATAGGTTCGCGCCGCCCCCGCGACCTCTGCCACGGCCACGGCTCCCTCGACCCCAGGCGGTACCGGTACCTTCGAGATTTTATGCGGGGTTAACGCGTATACGCGAACACGATTCCGGCGGATATCGACGTTCTGCATGGACTCGACTCGGGGTGCACGGTGTATGGGAATACATAAGCGGCGAATCAGGCTCGCGATTTACCTAAAATCAGGCAACTCCGGTTTCCAGCGAAACTTTCGCCGCGTATATAACGCAGTATGTACTGGGAAGTTGAACGCAACTAGGCGACTGTGTTTTGTGTTGTACGTTCTATCATTAGATTAGTGCTGTACTTGTACCTCTCGAAAGCAATTATCGCATTTATAATTATTTTCCATTTTTATAGAATTTCGACGCTTCTCTGGTATAGTCAGGTGTATAACTGCACGATCCCACGACTCTTCCGTTTTTTAAATAACTCTTTTTAACCCTTCCGCTTCTTTAGACCGGGGCAATTTCAGTCGCCCCCAACGGCAGATGCTCACCTCGCAAGCGTGCAAGCGCGAAGGGGTTAATCAACTCGGATCGAATCATTTATCACGCGTCCTTAAACGTCCCCATTATACGTATTAGCGATTCCTCGAGATTTATGGAAAGGTTCACGACAAAATTCTCATTATCAGACTTCGCTATCGAGTCGACGAGCGACGTCTCATAAGTTCCCGGGTGTTCGAGAACACTATCAGAAGGAAAGCTGTACTTTGTGCCCCTGTTACGCGTAGTTACAGTACCGTATTATTACTCTGGCCGGTAGTTTTCTCGGTCCCCTTTGTACGGGTTATTTTCCAGAGTTTATCACACAGTTGGCTCGAAGCTGAAGGGACAGCGTTTACGTTCGAACGTGTATCTTGGTGTCTCGCACGCAACAACGGTCTCGTAACTGGTCCGAGAGAGGCGAGTCTGAGATCGTGCAGTTTCACGGCACCGACGTAACCTCTATCAAAACCTTCGGCTACAGGTATTTACCTAGCCTCCGGTGCGGAACAACGCGGAGATTAGGGGTACACGAGCCCTCGCAGGATATTGGCGTTTCAGATAAATCGCGCGCCGGGATCGCTGGGCGGTGTCGCATGAAAACAGCTGAATTTTTAACGAGAACACGGGACTAGCGTTAAACCGCGGGACTTACGATTAGCTTCAATTTCGGGATCCCGCGAAACCGGCGCTAAAACATTCACGATGATGAAAAAGTTCAATTAGCGAGAATCCGTGGGTTATCGATCGGCACCCTCCGGCTGTTTCACCGTTCCTAGTCGTAGTTTCGAGAGTAATTAAATGTTTTAAACGCTCCCAACGGTTGCGGTAGCTTCGCGTAATAATGCTATTCGTTGCGTTTTACGGTCGATGCTCTTTTTCGTCGTTGCTTACTCGATCGATATTCACGGCGGTAGATATTTGCGAATCCCATGAATGAATCAACGTTTGCACGTGGAGAACGAGGGAGTTGTAACTATGAAAATTGAAGGTTTTTAGTTAATAAGGATCGAACGTGTTCGTATGTTACAAGAGAATCTTGTATAAATCGTGAAAGCACAATGTAAAACTGTATCGTCATTGATAACATATTATTCCAAGTAATCTGTGTCAATCGTATCGTACGGCTAATTTACGAGCGTAATCCACTGCGAGTAATGCATTAGTTTCATTATTCCATCACAAAGATTTATTGTGACGCCTGCTTCAACGGTGCATCCGAAAATCGAGATAAATTTATCGCAACGCTATTCGAGTCGGTGGATACTTGCTCGCGTTACTCAAGAAGCGGCGTAATGAACATAATGAACACACCTGCACACCCGGGCGAGCGACTGGTTTGTAATAAACTCCGAATAATTAGAAACGGTAGTTATAGATACAAATTGCGCGCTCGAACGATAACAACGAGTCGGACACATTCGTACATCGAATAAGCTGTAATTGTATACTGCTAATTAAACGATGATGCGACGATGACGGTAACAGGATCGAAATTAACTTTGGAACGCGAGAATGCATTAGAAGGCATTATTTCTTTAATCGGATAAATTACTCGATGACTTGGCAATTTCTTCTTTGAAATTCTGTCGAATGGAATTGATCGCAAATTATCGACTGTCGGTGTTGAACGAAGATCGAATGATATCTGTGAATGTATATGGTCTGGCTTGATGATTCGAGGTACCGAGCATAGCTATGCGTTTGCTGCGTCTTTGATGACATAAATCCTCTAATCACGATCGGGAGTATTCACCATAAGTGTCAGATATGGACAAGCGGAATGACCAGAATGACCCAGATATCCGGTGACGTGGAATAAGATGTTATGGGTTCCTCTGGAGGCGTGTCGCGTCACTGAATACGACGAGTATTAAACTCATTGTACGATATAACGTATTATGTTCTCCAATTTGGAATTTATTACGGTGGATGCTTCCACGATCTCGTTAAAACTAAATAATCGTTTGTTTCATAATTATCAAACGCGTTATCAAGGATGCGAGAAATTTAATTATATATATTATATTATAACTGTAGGATAACTGTACGGTTTATCTAGTGGATTAGTTTAATAATAATATTAATAGTTTAATTTAATGTCTAATATAAATTAATGTCGTACGATTATTTTGTAAGGAAAGAGAGATATGTAGCCGAATTGTTGAAACAGTGTTCCGACGTATTCCGAATGCATTGACCCATAATTAGGTTACGTTTTATATTGTGCTTTTCCGTATGCCAAGGCTGACCAAAACGGGTCAAATCTACTGAGAGATTGTACGGGGTACTAAGCCTTTGCTAGCGAAGACAAGTCTGATACATTTAACGTGACACGTTAGATAAGATGCAGTCAACTAGGCGCAACGTGTCCCTCCTTATCTACTACGTGCTTCGCTTAACACGATAAGTCTGTGACAACCATGTTAAGCTTTTAAAACTAACATTTTCATTCAAGTTTCACATATTGTTTAGGTAAATACAAGATTTTATCATTTTTGTTTTTCCTCTCTCTGCGATCTCCTGTCAAAATTCGTGACAAGGTAGTGCGAACAATAGTTGTGCCATTCAAATATGTATGAAATGTGACGTATAAAATATTGCATGCGTTATTCGTATCCACCCCTCGTGTATTTCGATCGATATATGGATCCAATGTTCTCGTTTACGTTATCCTAACAATAAGTAAAAGCTTAAAGAACTTAATATCGTGCATACATGTCGCTGCTTGTCCCATGTAATCTCCAGTATTTTTATTAAAATACGTAAAAGGTATATTCTTACATAATACTGCATTCAATCGTTTCGAAATTGGCAAAGCATTTGTGACTATTTTTTTCCATTAGCATAAGAGATGATGTTTTTGCTGGTCGAATAATATCGAGAATGAATTTGCATGAATTTTCAAATGAGAATGAAATTTTATTTTATTTGAACAATAATCTACTAGCGATTTGAACACCTACTGGTAATGTGTTTCTAAAAGAACATATTTTTATACCTTTGGAGCTATTTATTCT
The DNA here is from genome assembly GCF_050948175.1 of Xylocopa sonorina. NCBI lineage: Eukaryota > Metazoa > Arthropoda > Insecta > Hymenoptera > Apidae > Xylocopa > Xylocopa sonorina. Next base: position 3,369,965 of record NC_135197.1, on the reverse strand, counting down.
TAACCTGTACTTTATTCAGTAGTAAGTAGTGCATATGTAATGAAATAATATTTTTGCTTAATAAGTTAATAATGTACCTATTTACATCATGTTCGTGTTATACCTTCTTGGCAAGTAATCAGGCACTCCAGTTTACCGCAGAAAATTGTTCAGCTGTCTTGTTATTACACAGCCCCCTCATTACATATCTTTCAAATATTTGGCAGACTTCTTGATTATATTAAGAGAAGCTTCCAAGTCAGTGAATTCATAAGAAAAATTAATTATCTATATAAATTCCCTCTAAAATTTCTCGATAATAATAAAAGAGTTAACTTGAACACAAAATGAAGTTAAATTATCCCTGCGAGGAAATGAAAAAAACCCGTCGAAGCGATTCATTACATCCGACTGTCAGTTTTCATCTTCGCCTGAAATGAAATTCACCCCTCTCCAGAACGGTAGATTATTGCTCAGATAAAAATTCGTGAGAACAACATTCATTCTTTTCGTCCTGGCGGTGAAGAAGATACCTTGACGCTTTTTATAGGAGGGGAGCCCCACCACAGGGCCACAACCCCCCGCGCTCCCCGCGACAGAGGAGCTGATGGTGGCAAGGCAGGGAGCACCCCGACCGCCACCTCCGCGGCGTTCCAAGTCACGGCGTCTGCACCCACCTCCGCCCCCTCCGCCACCGCCACCCCCGGCGGACAACACCACGACGGGCCCAGGGGTACGTTTACGTGCCCCTTCTCGCGCGGAGCCCCTTTTCTCGGAGGAGGGCCCCGCGATCTCCTGACGCCGTAGTCGCAGGCTTCTTCGAGCCCTGCAAACCAATTCGTTCACGTTCTCCATGTCTCCGTTTCTCTATTTGTTGTTACTTGTGATTCATGATACAGGGGTTCGCGGAAGATATCGATTCTCGACAAAGGACTGAAAATTAGTAACTTCGCACGCGACTTTCGCACATAAATTATAAGTCGTCGCAGTTGTAAATTGAACTTCTCGGTACTATTTCCCTCTGTATCGAGATTAATCGTACGTTACGTATTCGATATCGATCGATCGAGTACATTCGCGGGATGTCAGTGAATTTTCTTGCTTCTCTGTAGTTTACAGCGCGTAGCAACGCGTTCTCTGGACCGATACACTCGAGCTCGGAATTTACGGCAGAACCCCGGCTATTTACGAGGATTGCGATTTAAAACGACTCTTTCTACGCATATCTCTTTTACACCCGCCGAACGCGCAGGGCAAATCTAGTTTTTATCAGCTTGTTTCAAAACAGCCCACTTTATTAAATTTTTGTTTCCACCCTTCTCTCTCCCGTGCTAATATCCACGTACATCTCTATTAAAACTGCCCCCTCGCGTTCCAAATGAAAAATGTCCGCTCGCGAACAGCCTCGCGGAATATTAAATCACGATTCCTCCATGGCGGAACGTGCAGTTAATCTTCAAACGCGTTCGTGTTCCAAAAAACAAGGTTAAAGGTTTCAGCAACTGTCGCGATTTTTCCGCAGTTTCGTTAAAGCTAAAGCGCGATCGAATTCGATCGTTCGTCAAGAGTTAATTGCCAGAATTCCCAACCTGATGCGACTCGAATAAACAGACGACAAACGAAGGGAAGATAATTTGATTTATAGGCAGGTAAGCTTCGGCAGAGCTGGTCGGCGCGCAATTGGTTCGGTAAAAGGTAAAACCGGTCCACTTTTAATTCTCATTACGAACAGAATGGAACTTCCCGTGAAATTAGGACGCGGAGGAAATGGAATTTTTGCGACGCGGCAACGTGCTCACCCTTTCTCGCGCACAACCACGTTGTTTCCTCTCTTCAGAGATGGAGTGCCTAAATTAACCCTTCGGATATTAGCTCCGCTGATCGGGTGCCCGGAACCCACGATGCGTTAATTGATTAGATGCACATGCGTCAATCCCGATCGGAACACGCGGCGTCCCGTTCGCACAGCGCGGTGCTCCTTCGATCCTTTTACGATTTAAGCCGATGCGGAGGGATCCTTAGTGTTGTCATAATGCGCACGCTCGGCGGTTATGAACGGTTAGTGTGTCTTCGCGTGCATTTCGCCTTGTTAGTATCTGAAACCAGCAAAGAGAAGCATGTATGTTAGTTGTGCCAACGAGAAATAATCGAATTATCGATAGTTTATTTAGGTTTAACTTAAACGACGCGACGCTCTTCGTCTACGGAAATAAAAAGTAGAAAAGGATAAGGTAGCACGGCAAGGGTGCACGGCTTTGCGGAGATTAACTTGCGTAAAATACTGCTTTAAGTAGGATGTAGACTGTAAATTTACCGCACTTTGCGGAAGATAAGTAGGGAAACGTGTTAACACAGGTGTCGGCTTGTGGGGGTGTAAATGTACCCTTGTGGTGTCTCGGGTTTCTAAAGGCGGGAAATAGAATTTTAGGGTCATCTGATACCACCTCTATATTTACAATGGCAAATTACGCCACGTTCCTCTGCAAAGACAACTGAATATATTTTAATTACGATAATACTGTTGTATATCTAACAACGACTTAACGTTCCTACTTTATTATCGTTTCATATGGTATACAATATAATATTTAATAAACGCGACAAGTTTCTAGTTGCCTTATACAATTTAATAACGTGTAAAAATCGTTACTCTAATCAGTCGATACGTCCTCGTTAACTCGCGAAGAATAATTGGGTCAAGAATATGGGACGTTCGCTTGACTACGTACGAACGCAACAAATTACAGGAAGACGTAACCACTAATTGGCAGGTTGCAAGACTAACAAGATTCTGCCCGGCGGGATCCTGAATGCATGTTCTTTGCCCGCGATGATGGCGCACGGTTTATGTCCAAACGATAAAGCCGGGGTCAGAGCGCTCGTAAAAGTACCACTAGGGGGGGAGATCTTCGAGATCACTTGGCATAGAGCACCCTGTGCACTGTGCACTTTGTAGCTATACTCTGCCTCTTATTCCCGATTCCGGCTGAGAGCTGGACGGTTGAAGGAGCGAGAGTACAGAACAGGACGGATACCCTATCTTTTAGAGAATTCATCGGGGCGAAATGAAAATCGTGCGGGTGTATCTGGGCCGCAACTGAGCGGTCATCAACAGTAAATAGCTAGCCGACTGTAATATTCGCTCCAGGGGAATCAATTATATTTCCCCAATCGCCGGTATCGATGGAATATATCGGAAGCGGATCCAAAGGTTAAAATACTTGTGTACGTTACCACGTGCACCACCAATGGCTATCGGTTGATGTTGCAATTTTACCGATGAATCGCGTCGATGGAGAAACGAATTTCGTTGATTAAGAAGAATTTTTTATTGTATCATTAACGTTATTTCTGTAATTATATTTTGTACGACGTACAGTGTACGATGTACATTGTATATTGTACTGCTACTATATCTATCTGCTACTATATATTGTATATTGTACATTGTATATTGTACTGTACTTTTATCACGTAATTGATTTGGTTTTTTGTTGAAGATGAAGTCGACAATTACTTCTCTGGTCTTTGTATAACCATGTAAACATTAATAGTAGAAGGAAGAGTTTATAGAACATTATTATGCCATTCTAATGATGTCACGAAACGATACGATCTGAATTTGAAATAAGTTCCACAGGTATTTCGCAATTATTCGAAGAACCACAGCCGATGGTATCGAAATAACTTCAGCTTATCGCGAAACTATTACTCGCATTACAAGCATCCCAGCTACAATTCCCGGCAGCGTTCCCGAACGCGGTGAAGAAGTATCGAAGTGAAAAGAACTCCGGCGAGTTTGCAAGTCCAAGTATTTCCACGAGTTCCGAAGAATTCAGCAAAAAGTGGAAACGGTCGGAGAATACCTGGCCAGAGAAGAGGAATACGAACTGTTCATGAATATTCCATCAAAGGGATTCCAATCATAAATACGAAAGAGACGAGGGGTAGCTCGCAACCCCGGCTGCTTCCGTATCGGCGCGTATACGTTCAAATTTATGTGTGTCAAACGACCGTTTAAATGTTCCATTACAGTTTTCCTCTCATTATCCGCGCGCACGTCGCGTAAACAACGCGCAACGAACAAATAGATAGAACGTTCATTTTTTTATATATATATATATACGTATCATTCGTACATAGCGATTAACAAGTTTGGAACCTGTGAGCAGCGATAAATTTATCAGGAATTTAACGTTCCAATAAATTCTTCGAAACGATAATTAATCATGCTCAACTTGTTTTCACTGTGTTATATCGAGGGAAATATTTTTCATTCGTTTTAGGAAGCAAATAGATATAAATGTTTGGTAACGAGGCCACTGAAACGTATTTTTAGGTATAACGATGGTGGGATGAATGGCTGCAAATATTATCTGAGAGGCTCTGAGGAGAAGTGGTACCAATAGGTGCTCTTGGATGGTATCTCTTGTAGTTCTCTTAAATTGAATGGTTCAAACGCATTGAAGAATTAAACAATATTTCTTGATTCAGACATTTTTAATAATTGTACTGTAACGAAGCGAGGTAAGATATCCGATAAATGTTAGCTACGAAATCGACAATTTTTCGTGGATCTCTGCCAGGCTACGTGACTAAATTCCGTTCTTCGATCTTATTTCCAGCCATCAGAGAACTCGTTAATGATGAAGGTTTGGCACGTAATTACTGCAACTTGTTCAATAAGAAACGAATATCTGCCAATTCTGGTAACATCTTCGACTTCTCATAAACCAATGATACCTGATCCCAAACTTATTGTAGAGTTCGTACACCCATACGAGCAGTAACGTCCATTTTTGGTCGACATTTATAATTTACATTGACCGATTTCTGGATTTGACCGCTACATAAACGTTTAATCGGTCAGCTCGAACGATAAAGATCGTAGAAATTAAAGTGCTGCCAAAAAATTCGATTTTCATAGATGCCCCCGTGCGAGTCGATATTCCATATACAGTGAATTCCAGCGATGGGTGTAGCAACGGCGTCCACGTACGAAATATGTGACCGACCGTGACAGTCTCATGTAAGGTTTATTCTTTTTCCACGAGAACCCATTCCCAACCACTCGAAACGACCATCTCTTCATATTATCAGCTTCCACCCTGAATTTCACTGCACGGCCATCGCGATGGGCCACTTTTCTTTTCTACCAGTCTTCCTCCCGGATTCTCAGATGGTTTCCAATGTAGGTCTCTTCCGATGGTGTTGTCGGCGATCGAGGAAACGATCAAAAAAAAAAAAAAAAGAGGAAAAGGGAGCAGCTGCGGTGATATCGCGAAAAGAGCGAGGACGATAAAGAAAATGGAGGGCAATGAATTTCGGAATGTTGCGCCTGGAGAAAGGAAGTGGCTGTGGTACGACACGATCGTGCGGTCATTGAGCTAGATGTCAAATAAGTATGAAGCAGTAGCCGTACAGCAATGGCGAGAATTTTTTCTTTTTTTCTTGGAAATAATCATAAATGTAATTATATGAACGTATTTAATTTTTCGTTGAAATTCTTTGGCGAATAATTTTATGATCTTCGTATACGGTTTTATGATTGATTGAGCCTGCATATTTAACTCTTTTTTTTTTGTGCAATCATGTAACAATGTCCACAGGATACATTGTAATTGTGTGTAGGTAATTCTTCAAGCTTCCTATATATGTATGCGTAATCACTGAAATCCGCATGTAAATTAATGAACACAGTAAATAATTAGAGTGCGGAGAATACCTTCCTGATTTAATGTTCCGCTTTTGCATTGTAATTATTTATATTCATAGCCATGAATTTTAACAAGATGCAATTTGCCGAGATAATTTCAAGCACGAAGTGAATTACGAAGGTAGATAGCCGAGCGTAGAAGCATCCCTGTTCACATTTCGAAATCGGTACCTATCTTCCGATACTGTTGAAATTCCAGGAAAGAAATGATGTTAACGTGAAAACGATAAAGGCGATATCGACAAATTTTCATTACCAGTTATATTATCATTTAATTTCCGCTTTACGTCAAAATAACTTTATACCAAAATTGTTGCAAAGGAAATAAAATACCCGCTGCAAATATTAATCACAGTTACCTTTACGTCCTCAGATTTTTAAGTCCATAGTTACTGAGAATAACGCAATCCGAAATACACATTTTTCAAATTCTCGCCTCTCTCCAAGACTGTAATCCCCTCCTATGTTATTCGCGTTTCCTCTTTTTTCGTAAGCCGATCTCGTATTACTTCTAGATCCACCAGCCATCCATCTTTTCCCCACGATACCATCGGCTCGAACTGGAGGAATGCGTTATCACGAATATTGCCAGCGATACCAGCACCTCCCCGCCCCCATTACTTATTCACCTCGCAATCGTATCACGGTATCGCTTCGTGCAACCCTCGTGACTCATGTTCTCACTGTAAGTCTGGCTTTAAACTTCCGAGATTTATGTACGCGCCGCGAACGAACTCGACCCTGGACGGGACCAGGGAGTGAACTTGTCGCCGATGGAGGTCGTCCGAACGAAGACACGTCGCACGCCTCCAACAAATCTTCCAATCTGCCGGCAGCCTCTGCAGGAATGTCTCACCGTCGGATAGGCCGTACCGCGGGGTAGCTGCGGGCTATAATTTTCGTCAGAAGGGTGAAGAAGACAGAGATACCGCGCCCGCGTGGACCTTAGACATTTACCCCTCGGCCGATTTACATAACAGATACTTTACGTGCACGTAACTTATATCGTGCTGCATTTCGTCCAACTCGAAGCTGACCGATTTAACGCGCATAAATTAACCAGCCCCTAACGACCGAACGGAATCGTCTTGAGGCGTGCATGCATATGCACGCTGCGGGCTGGGGTTGTTCGCGCGAAACACACTGCGCCACCCCCTCAGGCTAATCGAGTTCGCTCGCGAGGAATCCTCGAGGAATGGGCGCTCCGGCAGCCTTCGAACGTCGCGCGGCGGTGCCAAAATCGTAAAAGTGCGAAGTCGAGAATCGAACTTTTGCTCCCGCTGGATATTTATGCAGTCTCGCATGCGTGTTATGATACTAAATTATTCAACACTTTCAGGGGAGATTTCCTGGTTCAAAATTAAGGGAAAATGCATTCGTTTCGAGAGGATCGTATATGTACGTAAATTATTTTTATTGCAGCGAACGTCTTTGTGACACGACCCGGATTTCACAAATTGTGCATTTTTGCAAGGTATTCTTTAAGTAAGAGGGCAAATGATTCAATTGTTAATACGAAGCGTCGTCCCAGGATGGTGACATTTAATTAAAGATTAATTACTCCAAATACGTTTCAAATTAATTAGATCCACGTTCCGAATCGAGTAGCAAGTTTTAGTTATAATCTCGCGACGCAACGCTCCGCGCAGGAGTGGTTCTTTTTTACCTCGATAATAAAGGAACAATATCAAAATTAAATTCCGTGACCTGAAAACCCCAAATAGCCGGGCGTGAGTGATGAACACCGACTGAGTAACCGCGCTATACTTATCGATCACGTTTTTAAAGTTTCGGACCACAGCGTCGTTCTATATTACCCCTCGCGCGGCGTCATCCCCTATCTGTGCATTATTTACCTTAGAACGCGCGAAATACAGTTAATATATGCGTCACCGCCTAATGCGTTTCGGAATAATAGTATGCAACAGTGTTTGGGTGGTGTTGTAGAGATTAGATCTTCTGGTATGCGAGAAATGGGAGAATCTGACAACGTTCAATTATCACGCGGCAAGATGGACACATTTTCCATCTATTGCGTTTTATCGTTTTAGCGTTTTCCATCCATGTACGCGTTTTATCGTAACAAATATCGAGACATTCGTCGATTCGTGACTCGATACAGATAAAATTGAAATCGATCGTTTCGACAACTCGTGCTCCTCTACAAACACAAATATGTACGATGTAAATTCCATTAGCTACGAGACCGATCAATTGTGCTCTACGGTATCGATCATATTTTATTCGACGATTGAAGGAACTTCCTTCTGACCTATAAATGGGGCTACGAAATGGCGGAAAGTTTTCATTTCATTGGAATCCAATTTACCCTCCGCTGAAATCCAATCGGGCGTTCGGCTTCGAACAGTTCGACGTAAGAGTAGGCAGAATCGACTAGACCAGTTAAAACGCAAGTCGGTGGCGGACGAGTAATCTTTGATATCGGCCTCGGCTTAAAGCGTACGTAGACGTGCAGGCTTTCCTTCGAGGGAATAGTGAATACACAAAGCTGTGCAAAGCTACATAAAGCTTAGCTAAGCTTCTGCATTGTCCTATTGTCCTTTGACGGCCCCTCCACCCGTATGTATGTTACCTTATGGGAAACTCGCTTTCGTCAACTCGCCAACAACCTGTCCACGTACGTTGAACGTTTCCGCGAGTAAACATCAGAGATTGTTCTAAATCGTAATCGCCGTTATGAAGTTGCCGTATGAATTGCACCAGTCGTTTGGAACAGGGGAGATGCTTGTGAAGCTTCGGTTGTTCGGTCTGCTGGTCGTTGTGGGAGTTTTTTAGTCACAGCTTTAACATTTTCACATTTATTTCATATATCGTATCGTCTCGATTTATTAGGATCAAAATAGGAATTTTCCTGCCTACGAGCTAATTTTGATGCTAATGTTACGCAGCAAGGAAGAATTGGATGCGATAGATCCTCGTTGGCACGGTTTATTACATGGTCGTAAAGAAGGTTATTTTTCAGATTAAGATCCCGGCTTTCTGCTCGCATGTATCAGAGTATCCGCATCCTGGCGTAAGAAGCAAGTGTAATCTCGTTAGAGTTTGCAGAAAGTCGATGCAAGATAGTTAAAAGAAATTTTGATTAAGTAAGAAGAAAGGCGCTTGGTAACAATAAACAAGTGTTATTGCATTTTTTGCCGTTTATAAATTGTTATTTGATGTGTTACTTGATTAAATATACATAATGTTTCACGGAAATACATTAAATTTTCTATCGTTTTATTAATTTTTACGAATCCAATTTCACGAAGCGCAGTACAAACGCAATAAGCTAGTTTATCCAAGCAAATCTGCTCAATTGTTCTCGATACGGTTATGTCCCAATGATCATGTGAATTGTGCGATTATTTCATAGATAAAAATACCATTCAGAAGCGATTAAATGTGAACGACGCTAAACCGATGACTAACACTTTTTTTTACGATATATGTTGCGCTTTCGTATTGCAAGTTGAACGTTCCTGTTATCTATTCGTCTGCAGCTTGTGTTTTAATGTGAAACTATTTATGGTATATTTGAAATTGGTTTCTCACCATAAAACTGCAGAAGCAGTAAAAGCTTATTCACCACAGTATGCATATTTAATACCATTTTAACTGGTTCGGATATTTTTATTCCCGACACCGTATGCACGTGAAAATTCGCGTACGTAGCTGTTTAGAGAAGTTTAGAGAGTTTAGAGAATCTGTATGGCCCGAAAATGTACCATGGAACTGATCACTGTGTATTGCCAGGCTGTAGTCGAACAGCGTAACGATAAGGCTATGCTATAGATAATAATTACTGTTGCGTTGGTATTGGAAACCTAATACTGTTGTGCACCAAACGAAATTACGGTCTTGCGAAACTGTGAATTCTTTTGGTGGTTCAATGCAGCGAAAAATATTTTTTAAATCGTTCTACTTCGTATTATTTCAAGCATTTGCATCTGTGAAAGGGAATGCGTTGCAAATATTAATAAAAATTATTGAAGCGCTTTGTAGAGCCGTATATATGTAAAAAAGGAGAGAAGGAAAAGGGAGGGAGGAACGTTTCGACCTGGATCTGCTAGTGAATTCATCACTAGCAGAAGGGGTACCAAAATGGCGGAGTCGCGCTTTAAACGCTGGGATGACAAAGGGATAGGTCAGAAATTCTATTATATGGAAACGGAGGTGATTACTTTCGGGAAACTGTATTGTGTTTGCTTAGGTTGCTGCTCATCCAGTGGCGAGTATTGGAGGACCGCCTCAGTGTTAAGTATAAATGGTACAAATAATTGATTTTATTTAAGATTGTAAAAATTCGAATGATAATTTTACTGCTATTCTATATTAATATTGTTAATATAATGTTGTTAAATATAACATACATGTTGCTTAATACTAATATCAGGATCCGGTCAAGGCTATTTTCCCCCTTGTTCTTTTACTTAGTCGAGTGAAGGGAAAGGTTGCTTTGAGCATTACGTACTCGTCGTCCTGACTTTTAACTACTCTACTGCCGTGTATTATTTATTATAGTTAACATTAATTATATTATGCCCTTCTCTTGTATATTGCTCAGATTAATATATTCTTTCACATATCATATTTGATTTTGAAATATGTTTTACACGTGTTTCTCGTTTAAACTTAGATAGTAGAGGGGAATGATTAATCATGGATGTGGCTGACAAAAATGGCTAGAAGGACACAGTGTAAAAACTGAATCTCGCATGTAAATGTTTGAATAGCGCATATGGAAATAATAGATGAAAGTAAAGAGTTTTTCGGTTTGATTTGCTGGAGCTTTTGCTAGCGAATATAAAGCAGAACGAGAGTATCGCGAATACGAAAACTTCTAGACAGACTACTAAAGAACAGCAGACATCTTCTATGAACACAAACGATGTTGAAGTGGATTTTGCCATAATAATAAAGTCGATTATGTATGCGTTGCATTTACCGACTTTAGTTCACTAAGAAAATCCTTTACTCACATGAATAATTCACGAAACAATTAATTAAAACAAATTAATTCTATAATTCCGTTGGGTGAGTGTAACACATAAACTACTGTAATCTCACTTCGAATGTCCCTTCAATTAATTACAAATTACCTTTTTTCTCTGAAATGGCACTCCTGTTTCCAAAAACAGATGACTGATTATTTCAACATGTCAACGTAGAAATAAAAATGAATCTTGTATTAAGAAGTAGAATTCTGTATATAAACAATAAAAGAAATCTATCGGTTCTAGCGATTCTCTAACTGTTTATTTATACCTAAAGGCTTGAAAGAGAGACATGTGCAGACTTTGTCGTCATTTTCTTTTAAACGGGAAAGGAACCCAAATTTTTCTATCGAGTATTCTTTTAGTTCATAGAGCTCCAGAAGCGTGTAGACATGCTTCCACTCTTCGAATAAAGAATAATTTACTTTGAAGTGTACAAAGAACCTTTTATTTCACGTACCTATTTCCAACAAAAGCAGAAAGAAATGGATTCAATAGAATCTTCAGTAATTCAGAGTTCCTTGGGTGACCGAAGGCGTGACACCGTTTGACATACTATTTGATATCCTATTCCCTTCACGCTATAACTTGATATTGGCCGGTTCACCGCTATTACGCGGTTCGGCTATTAGGGCCTTCGCCCTCGATTATTCTCCGGCCCGTTACAATTTCGATTCCCGTCTCCAACGCCACTATCGATCCTCTCTCAAGCAGGAAACATGGTCACCCGATTACCTGCCCGTCACGGCTCGCGCTTTTCAGACGGCCCCGTTGCACATTAACGACTAACATAAAGAGACAATTTCCTCCGTTGTCCAAGTCTGTATCCCGTGCTTCGCAATGCAGAAGAACTGACGCGCGCCGGATGCTTCTATTCCATTATACCTTCTGCATGACCGACATTTCTACGCGCGGCTGGGAATTTGCGAAGCTCTAAGTGACCCACGTAGACGATCCTTCAGGATATATACGTTTCCTGTGCGTCGTGTTGTATTATATTTCAACGTGTCAGCGTGGAAGCAAAAATGAATCTCGTGTTAAGAAGTAGAATCCTGGGAACGGACAGTGAAAGAAATGGATTCGAGCGGGCCTCTAAATTATGCCAAAGGGCAAAGCGAGAGGACCCCAGATTTTCTGTCGAACTCCTGTATTCTGAAAAACACCGTTGGTTTAGTTGTCGTAGCGAATAGATGTTCCTCCAAGCCTGACTAATAAAGACCCTTTCTTTTAAAACAATACCATCGAGATTTCGTGTCTCGAATTCATTTCTAATAAATCGTATAATACAAGGACGAGAAATTGTGTTGTTTAAATTGCGATTTTATATTGCTATCAATTGTGGAGTTTTAGGGCGGACGAAATATCGTTTATGATTACTGAAATCGTAACGTTTAGTATAAGCAGGTATATATTTCAATGAGAAATGCAGTTTTTTAAATTAAACGAGAATTGAATTTGTGAGCAAGAGAGTATCGATGTAGAAGAGATGCGAAATTGGGATATTTTTTGAAATATTTTTAATTAAAATTTTACTTTGATATAATATAATAAGATGACAAAGGACACGCATAGCTTTCCTAATACATTAAATTCTTTGTACGATGGATATTCGTACACAAGTAAAATTTTTAATTAAACCAAGCTATGCTTCTTTCTTGAACAATCTACATAATTATAATTAATGTTAATACCGTAGTCGGTAAGGAGGTATCAACTTGACCTGAATTAAAAAGAAGATATTGTATACTTATGGCCCATCGAAACTCATTAAATTTAACCTCACTTCTTTCATCATGTAACTGTAAAAGGCTATTGCTTGCAAAATAAATTATTCGGGAAATGTAAATTTGATTGCTTTTCAACCACCCCTATACGTCATTCAAATGTGAATAACAATTGTTCATGATTCAATTTGAACAAGTCGTGTCAATTTAAGAAACAGTGTGACATATATATATTTGTGATGGATCGCGAATCTTTGTTTTATTACAAAACGAAATGAGGGAAGTATTGTACAGATTTCATGGAAACTGTAATAAAGGTGTACGAAACAGCGTCGTAAATCATTACGGTGACAGTTGGCATTTTGTATATATTTTTTTCAACCCATAACCAACTTGATTCATTACATTCTCTTTGGACAAAAATCGTTGCTAAAATAATTATTCTGCAAAAAAATAAAAAAACTGTCAGATAGCGTGAAACCAAAAATTGCGCCCGCGAAGGATAGAGGTACACGAACCAGCACTCTGCATGATGAATAGCCGTACGAGGTATGAGTTAATGTTGCAAGAAATTCCTTCACCAGCCACTGTCCGTGGGGGTTGATAAATATGCTATGCAAAGGCGTCTAACGACAGAAACCACAGCTATTTCCCTTCGTGTGGCTTCCTTCGCAAAAGCTTCAACACTTCTCCTTACTTGCTGCTAAACGATGAAACGTGTTCATTTCGCCCTTAATGCGTTTTCGTTCGAACAATAAAATTCGTGCCCTCGTTTCACTCGTTCAAAGCTTAAATTACCGCTGCTGCTTTTTATCCAAGCTGATTATATAACCTTTTTATCATACGATTTTTTAATTAATCTTTCAAATTGAAATTTTTTCGAGTGCCTGCGCGTTCATGTGTCTGTGCGTACGCATGTAACAGTGGAATTTTGTAAAAATTTATTCGAAATTATGGCAAGGAACCTAATATTGTGGGATAATGAAATTATGCTTCTGTGGTTAATCAGTAATTTAATGAGTTTCTGGATTGAATGTTTTAAAACATTGCGTCAGTTGTTGAGTATAACTTCTTAATTGGTAAAAGTTTGTAAAGAACTATTTATTGATTTTTTAAATTTCTTGTATGTTGTGTTTTAATTTAGGAAGAAACTGTAGACAGTTAATAGCGAAGAGAAGGAATTATAATATTTACATAGCATAATTTAAAACTCGTGAATTTATTTCGAAAGAATGAAAATAATTGAGATAAATCTGAAAATAAAAGGATCGAATGTTCTTGGGTGCATCGCTACGTGAATTTTTCAGCATTAATCGTGTAAGCGCGTTCACAATGTGTGTACTGCGAACCATGATCTTGACTTTAATCGGATCAATCGTTATTTTCACGAGATGGTATCAAGTAGCCCGTAAAATCACGTCGGAACCCGATTATGCGGTAATTAACGTCTGACATAGTTTGAACTAATCGCATTTGTGCCTGAGGGATCATTCAGCTTGATCTTCGTATTTTAATATCTCGTCCCCCATTTTTGAAACCAGCCAAACGGATATTTTATACGAGAAATTTCCCACTTTACCGTGCTTCAGTCATTAAAAAATGATTATGTCCAACTTTCATGGAACCAAAATGCGAGAATCTCCGCGATCACTAATGAGCCGCTCGATATTCTATCTGACCAGTCGGAGGGTTCCATAATTTTCCCATTCAAAATTTGCCATGTTTTCTCCAGCAATTTCGAATAAAAATTTCTACGATTGTTCGACCTAATTTAAAGCTGCGGCTGTCAATAATACAGGTAACGAAATTTGAAAGAAAGTAAACTTAGAACCTGTTGTAACACAGTTGCAATATCTGTAGATGTAATAAGCATGTCAATGCAAGTTTGAGAAAATGAATACTGTGCCTTTCCTAAGCTCTAACTCAGAAATGTGAATTCTCAAAAATTGAGATTCACCACTACCATTTCATTTTACATCGATTACCATTGTAAGCTTACACAACTGACAAAAAGATTAAATTTCTGCAGAATTCGTTCATACTGCCCGATTTAAGCGTTCTAAATATAACGCGCAACAACCGAGGCTATGTTTCTATAAAATATCTTCCAGCAAGGAATGTGAAGGTGGAGTTGCAAGTGGACAGAGTATAAATAATGGAACCGCCGCGTTGTTGCTCGTTGGGCGAAGCTTTGGCAGGATCATAGCCGTGTCTCTTCGCGTTATAGGTCGCGGAGCCATCGGGCAACAGGTAGAATAATGCATTACTTACGTGACTGGTAACCTGCGACCTGGCCATGCCAAAATCGCTGGCTGCGCGTCGTTACCGAACCGTGGCCCTCGTTAAGCCTGCGGCCCTAGCCGTGGAATCGATGCCAACAACGCGATACAAGATAGCCGGTGGAACGATAATGGCGATAGCTACGTTATCATCGCGATAATCGGCTAACCGATTGGGTGCTGGTAATTAAACTCGTGAAGCTACTGCACGCAACACGTGTTCTTTTCTCGAGTGCTCGTTAAAACTGAGCTATTTCCTGTTTCCATTTATTGGAAGCGTGCGTATAGGCAGAGCTGTAAGACTGTTGCGCCAGCGGCACGAACCTGTTAATCGATTAATGCTGGAAATTCGTCGCGTTAATGGACGTAACGCGTGTAAACGGAATAACATTCGAGATAAGCCTGGTAGTTATTTCGAGGTAAAATATGTTAATTTATTTCTGTAAAGAATTCCGTTGGCTTACGAGGGCTAAACCGTATTTAAAATTGTGGGATGTTCTTGCTCCGATCTGTTGCTGAAGTATTACATGTGCGCGCGATAAAGTTATGCAAATTACGCGTCGAGTTAAATTGATTGAAAAGTTTCAACGTTTAAAGTTTAATTTCGAAACTGCCGTTAATAGCGATGCTGCGCAGAGAAGTTTCTAATTGATGAAAACCAGAGCTGTTTAACATTCATATGGAAGAGCAAATAAATGCGGACATTGGAAACAGAAGGATTGTAAACAGAAGCAATCGGTCGCGTCGGTCCGATGCGATAACGGTAAAACGAATTTGCGAGAATAAATCGCCTAGGAAGCTACAATTGTCAGAAGAGTAGTGATAAATGGCGGGGCGAACACTTATCGTTCTAAATAAATATCTGCATCGAAGTCCATTTCCTTCGATGAATATTTATTTTTGATATTGATCGATTTTCTCATCTCGTGACATTTTCAACGCTTCTTGTTTTTTTTTTTTTTTCTTATTATCTTAGCCGACCATTCGAAAATTGATTTATCGAAAACGATTTGCATTTTTATTGTCCGGGGTAATGAATTCTGCCATTACCATTTCGAAATGAAACAGTAATCTCCATTTTTTAGTGGCCGCGGTATAAACGTATAATTGCGAACACCGACTACACGAATGGCAATGGTGTACCAAGGCATTCCCTGAATAGAATCACCGTATTTATAATATTTATAGTCCACGATGTCGAACAAACGAACGCAGTAAAACCCCATTATTCAAACGCATCGGAGGACAGGAAGTTAGCGTAATTGGATCGTTCGTACAATAAAAGTTCTACTCGTCTATCCTCTACCAGCCATAACTTTTTCTACAAATAATCAGAGTTCGCGTAGGAATAATTGGATTTCACTGTGCACTCAAAAGTATTAAGACACATATTTTCGTCATTTACAAGAATTTGTATCACAAGATACGAGTTATTATCGTTAAAAAGTTCACGATAACGCTATTAAATTTCTTAATAAATAATTGCAATTGATTGTGTTTTGAATGCTACACAGTCGCGTGTGCGATATATCGACCAGTTTTTCTGCGTAAAACCAATCAAAGCCAAACAAAGTGAATAGATCAAGAGTTTAGCGTTTTAGCGCGCTGCGTCTGACACGTTTCAGCCAATTGCACTACAATTCAGCTACACATAAACGTATTTTTCTGTTTGTTTCCACCGAAACGAGTGTTATTCCACTTCTCTTTGTTAGCCAGGTTTGTACCGATATCGCGGATTAAAGTATTTAAATACATCGGTGCTTTCACTTTTGTTGCTTGCACTATGACGCCTTTTGTATAAATCTTTCGTAAAAAAAGAAGGAAACTAATTGTTTCAACTGTACAACGTAGTAATTATTTTTTTATCTTCTGTACACTGAAATGTATGCAATATAAAGGCGTTTTGAGTATTTCTTATTTTGTTTGTGACGATATAAATATTCAACAAAAAAAGAGAAATCGGTAATCATTGGATGATTACAAATTGGGCATTACATTTTTGCGTCTACATATTTTTTAGAAATAAGCGCTACAACTGAATCCATCTTCATATTTTCAACACCTGAGTACTCTCATTTCAATTCATACAGTCTTCTTGCTCATCAGTTCGTCCCACTTTTTTGGTGGTTTACAATCGTAGGATGTGAACAGTGTGTGCGTGTATGTATGAGAGGGAGAGAGAACAAGAGAAAAATACAATTTTCCTCGGCTAAGCGAAACAGATCCTACCCCTGTCCCTATTTTTCATTCCCAATCGTAAATGTAAGAAGGTAAGAAAGGTGCTTGAGTTGTATGGCGCATCTGAACTCGTCTCTGAAAAAAATTGGCGTATGGTATTCACAAATTTGGCTACCCCTGAGTTGGACAAATAGATAACATAAAATATACGTATAAATGGAAATTGTATCAGGTTACTGGCAGCTCGAATTCATTAATCAAATCCGTAAAACCAGTAAAAAACAGTGAAAGAAATAATCGATTATTTTGAGAGCACAGAAAAATATAATTAACAAACCTATCTCATTTTTCGATATTTTTATTATTTGAGAAAATTGATTTTATCGAACGGTTATAACGTGTGTACAAACAGTAACAAGTGATTCTGGCCTTATTGGCCTCAGTCGTGCAAATACCTGACGCGACCGTCTAATTGGAAATGGCTCTATCTACTGCGCAACCGTCCTATTGGAAATGTCTTTATCTACTGTGTGGTCGGCCAATTAGATACAGCTGAACCTGCCGCCATCATTTCTCATTGGACCGCCGCTGTCTCTCGTGGTTTGCGTTAGTGAAACTCGAAGGGCCAGAATCACTGCTCGCGTTTGTAAACACATAATCAAACACGAAGCAGATATTCCGAAAGCTTTCGAGACAAAGATATTACTTCTATTAATCGCCTTAATTATACAAGCGTTCGATTCAAACGAAATTGTTAATGGTCGGAATCTTTGTTCACGATGTAGAGTTAGCTTTTTTCCGTTTCAGTGGAGATACACAGCTTAACGAGTAGCACACACGACACTGTACGCGCAGAGAAACTTTTTCATCATTCGTCTCTGATGTAAAAATTTTTTCATCGATGTCGATACTTTAACTAGTTCACGATGATGAAGGCATTAATCGATATCAATCAATTGCAATCGTGACATCTCATTTCATCCCATAGTTTGACGATTTTGTAAGTGAATTTCAATAACTTTATGGCGAAATGGACACTACTTCATTGTAAAAATTATTAAATATAAATATAGAAAATAATAAAATTATTTGGTAAACTAACAATTTTTTATTAATTATAAACGTATAGAGAATTTATTAAATGATTTTTCACAGTACTTAAATCAGCAAGTACGTTCGATTGTTTAAAGTTCCCGAGATAGGTGTCTTCTTTCTGTTGACAATAATTTGCAGCAATTCGAAAAGATGACCGTCATTTCCTATGAATCGAAAAGCTTCCCTAAATTCACGTGTCCCACTTTGGCATCATGCCTGCGGCCAAACGTCTTAAAAGTTGGCTTCCTTCCTTCTTTAAATCGAGCATCATATGTATTCAGCCTTGTATTATGATGAACTGTAGCAGTTCGATGTAAGTAAACAACATGCAACAGCAATCACGTTTGATGACTTATTTTTATATCATTTATTTGCTCGCATGCGACTGAATCAGATCCCATAGCAAAAAACAGAATAATTCTTTCATTCACAGTATTTAAAATAGAGATTCCTCCATAAAAAGTAGAAAATAAAAATGTTATTACTTCATTCAATATACTTAATCAATTCGTTGAATCTGAATGCTGTTTTACATTTTATTTGCATAGCGAATAAAAAGAAAACAAATTTTCTGGGTATATCTCAAACAATCGTATTTTTACAACGCTACTCTCGACTCGTGAATATTTACAATGGCTGACCAAACAAAAGGATTCAGATACCATGTCATTCAAAACAGAAGCGGAATTTACGATGCGATAAAAAAAAAGACAAGCGAGAAGCTGCTCCCATAAGTAATAACAAAATCAGGTGACCCAGTTCGGCATGAAATGTAACCCAGTATCTTAAACTACGATATAGCAATGCTTTCTGAACGTATTCTGGTTCCCACCGATTTCCTTATTTTCGGGTATCATCAGCGCGTCGCTTCAAATTCAAGTTGACGCTCAGCTGGGAAACAAAGGGGGATGAAACTTGTGTGTATGACGCTCGAACCGTGTAGTACGGATCAGGGTGATAAAGGAACTTCGGATCGTAAGAATGCTCGTGGAAACTTTTGGCATTCTCGAGAAAATCAGAGTTCCTAACGAGTGCCGCGCAGTCCACTGTCATTCCCGACAGAATGTAGGTCAAACCGATTGGCACTTTTCCAGCCAACAAGCTGGACTTGTGGACCTACCTTGTTCAAGTGCTGACGATCGTGATTTCCCTTTCGCCAAAGACGTGAGCGTAATACTTTAAATCGCCGTTCACCATTCTTATCGCCGTGCATATGGAAGAACCGCCGACTCTCACCTTTCCGTCCATTGTTCGTTCGACTGTTCCTTCGACTTAAAAAGTAGACATGAAGTATAGAAAGCTTTGGCTCCATCGTCTAATAGATGACTAAAGGTTTTGTCGATTTAATTTTATAAATGGTATAACTCATATTTAAATATTCAAAAATTAATTTATTAAGTCGCTTAATTGACGTGAAGACTGCTGATGAAGACGTGGCAAGTGTCAGAATAAAATGATTTACCGCAATTGATAATCCATGCTCGTGAATTTAATTTATTATTTATATTAAGGGGCGAAAATTGTCGGACTAATAACGAATATGAAAAATACTAAACGCGAACATATAATGAATAGAGGTGCATGTACTGAAAATTGGGTGGATGCCAAAGTTAGATTGCTTTGTAACCATTTTTCATGCCTTTCGGCTTTTAATTTTTCTGCTAAAAGATACGCAGTGTGATCTTTACTGCGGTGTTATATATTCAATGTGACAAACGCGTGCTGATTCACTCGTGAAAGTATCCGTTTCTTCTTGGTTCAATGGCGAATTTAAAAAAGTTGTTTCAATTTTTGCAAAATGTTAAAGTTTGATAGTACACAAAGTTTAAATGCTGCTCAACACTTTCTGTCTGATGACAAATATATGAGCGAGAACTCAAAAATCTTTTACTTCCCGACCCCGCTAAATGGATGCAAATTGTATGGAGGGTTAACTAAGTCGCATGAGTTGATCCCTGTAAATCCCAACCGTAAGATTGCATCTCGGTTAAATTCCAGACGTTTCAAGCTCTACGTGAAATTATCTCGATCAAACGTTAATCTCACTAAATTTTCGTAATTTAATTTACGTAATTTCATCTGCATTTGTAATATTCATTTTTTAAATACTGCATTCGTATATTTATACACAAACAAACTGGTGGTAGAGGGTTCTCCTCTTACGAGACTGTCTAAAATTTCTTGCGCCCCAACGGATCAGCCAAAAAAATATATCAAAACCCTCGCAATGGTTATCGAGGAAACGGTTTTGAAAATTCCATCTGGCACACCTCGTACATTTCAATCGAGCGCACCAAGGCACACCGAAAGTTTCCATTCTAATCTCGGCGGAAGCCAATTTGGACTCGAAATTCTTTTTTCCAAGCACAATGTAATCGCGACCGTCCGCTTGGTATCTGTCACATTCATCAACGAATGACACGGGCCGCCGTTCGACGAATACTTCGCTGGGCCGAACAGAAACGGAAGCCCTGGTAATTTGATGCGCGTGTTGAAAAAAAAAAGGAAAAAAGAAAAAAAAATAGAGCCTCGGGGTACGTGTCGTCCCGCGTGACAGAGAAATTGGGACCGCTTTGATCGAGTGTCGGTGGGCGTGTTGGGTGCACGAAAAAAAAAAAGAGGAACGGAGCCCTTTCGCGCGGGGGTCGCGAACAAAAGGAGAAAGTTGCGGTAAATATCCGTGACAGATAGGCAATTTAAGTTTCACGACGCGGATCCAGATAAGCGTCCACGTTGATAGGGTGGACCAGAATTCATTTGTCAACCTCTACAATACGCTGTCAAAGCGCAAAACGGCCCTACCGGTTACCGTCTCCCGAATTGTCATCATTATGATGAATTACGAGCTTCCATTCTGGTCCTCGCCACCCATTTTTTTATTCCTCGTTGCTTTCTCTTTAGGTCCCCCGGCCTGTTCTCTCATCGCGCTAGTCGCGAGAGACTTCCAAGATTTTTCGTCAACAATTTTCGGGTGCACCGTATGAATATTTATTATTCCACGCCGAAGAATCAACTTTCAAATGAGGCGGCCACGATTTAATGAAAATTCATAGATCCGACGGAGTCGGATATTGGAATATACGATTGAATTTTGCGCGGAAATATTTTTATACAGATCGAAGGGGTAAATATAACCCAGCGTTGAAATAAATGGCTTCATTTTTGGAGTATTTGGATCCGAGCAAGCAACGCCATGTAGTACGATGCAATGCTTCGGTGGATGTTTAATGAAACATAAAACTTTAACGAGTTGTATATAAAATGTTCTCTAATATTGTATAAATAATGAAAGTAATATATCTAGATAGAAATCTACTTTCTAATCAGAAAGTTTCTAAAATGGGAAAATTTGTAATTTCTGCAGCCATTAAATTTACTACCCTTTAAAAAAATCTTATCAGAGTTCATATGACACACTAATAGTAACCCGTATTTAGTAGGGATGCCTCATTTACAGCTCATTTTATGGCTCATTACTTGCGTTCCAGCTGACTGCTTACTAATCAGAGATTTTCTAATTGGTCAGATAAGCAATTAAAAAAGTGGGAAAGGGAGAGAGAAAGAGAGTGACTTATTGATGTCGCTAGGATATATTTTATAGTTTTTATATTTCCAAAAAGAACATAACAGTTATTAAGAATAATAACTATTATAAATAAACAAATGATTAAATACTACATATTTAATCTAACAGACAATTATTTATACTTTTCCAATAAATTCACGCGTAGTTAGACAAAACTTGAACCACGTTCCATGATTACCACATCGATTAATCATCCCCGGCGTGTAATACAAAGCAAAATGAAAAGTCCTCGAAGCTATTTCCCACAGGCACGACAACATTTCCCATAAGCTCGAGAACGCTCCTTGCATCTCCGAGCAATGAAGCTCCCGGGAATTCTCCGACAGAGAAGAAAAAGGGTGCTATCCACCAAGTCGACGGAAGCGCTAGAATAATACCTGTTGTTTCTTTTGGTAGCGGCCTTCGTGCGTTATCCGCCTCTATTTTACTCGAGCGTTGCATTTGGGGGACGCGGCACTTCCTCGATTCGTAAGGATCAATTCAATCTCCCCGATAGCGGCTATGCGAAAAAGAAACTCGCGCGTCCCTCTTTCATCCCTTTCTCCCGCGGGAGACGAGAAGTCTCGCGTGAACACACGGTGACCCCTTTCGCGGGCACAAAGGCCATCGTTGAAACGCACCCGTCGAGAGGGTCCGGCCGGTCGCGCAAAAAAAGTTCCTTACACGCATACGGGCAGGTCAATTACGTTTCACGCCAATTTAAACTCCCCGTGAAAATTCCCACGCAAGCTTTGTTTAATTGCGTACAGCCGCGGCGTGCAAAGGGACCGACGATTTAACTTCCAAACCGACGACTCGTTCGTCACCACGCCTGCTTCGAGCAGTTACGAATTCATTATGGATCGCGATTTAAAGGGTTGCGTGTAATTCTTGACCATTTGCGCTGTTTGGGGACACGTTTCAGAGGAATTTTAATTGGGGTAAGAGGGGAAACAGAAAGATTGTTCTTACTCTTTTGCTTTCAATTGTTTCTGATTTATGCCGGTTTTGAGTTATACGTGTTGGAGCCCTCGAACTTTAAACTGTGTTAACGTTTCATTTTAAGGAGTGTATGGAATTGCAAAATTCCTACGGGGAGTAGAATGTACTGCTTTAAAAAAATAAGAGTTGTAAGAGTACGGTATGTAAATGAATACGTTTGTGGAAAATTTGAATGCTGGTGTTATTTTTGTTTTAAAGTAAAAGATTGTAGTTTGTTCCGTGAAATAAAAGCGAAATTATGTTACAGAGGTAACGTGCCTTTATTTTATGGGTTGACAGCCACTTTTATATATCCAGTTCGAGCTCCATATCATCCATAACGGGAGAAATATGGCTTAAAGTTATCGCCTTACAAGTTAGTATATATCAATATTATTACTTCTGGAAAAAACGGGTCAGATAAAAATTGTATGCTTTGAAACATAACCTGTGATAAATTGGAGGAAATTTTCTTTCCTTAGATTCGTACCAGCGATGCAAAAATGGTTCGCTCCATTTCTTTATGACATACATTTGATTTGTTATATATATTTGCGTTTATTTATTGCGTTATATTATTTTCTGCTAACTAATTTTCGAATAGTCAATTAACATTAAAAATCTTACCCTTCAGATTGTTTATCAGGCTTGACTAATGACAAATTCACCTTGCGCTTCTCCTCCTGGGACATTTAATTTCCTGAATCTTCCTTAAGCTAGGTAACACTACAGACTAATTAAACAATTTTGCGAACAGAAACCGAAACCATTCCACTCGCTCGGAGTCTGTTACAAAAGAGACAAAAATCAGCGATCTAATTAAACTTTCGTTGGTATTAAAATCAAGTCCCCATTGCCATTCAAGTTAAATACAATAGCTTGAAATTTACAATTTTTCAACAACTTTTAGGTAATATTTTTACTGTGGCTTGGTTTGGATTTTGCTAAAATGATTTTGTCTCGAATTGTTCGTCATATTAAAGTTTTCAATATACTGTAACATTCAAGTACGATTATGCAAACGTTGCCCTATACTACATATTTCTCCAGCATTTTTCTATAACGTAATCCAATTTAATAACTTGTCCGTTGGCCACAATTAGATCAGAAGCTTACGGTGCAATCATTACGAGTTTATGTCACTTCGATCAGACATTTTGTCGCGAGCGTTAAAACCGCAAATTGACGTGCAATTGCAGGCACATCACGTACAAAGGAGTGATAAGAGAGGCGTAGCACGGATTTCCAATAAGAGTAATATAAAAGTACGTATTCTTCGATCCAGAAGCTCTCTCTTTCTCTCCCTATAAACCGATTCGCGAAGAAAAATAAACATTCACGCAGAAGTATTCCTGAAAATCTTCCTAAGGAATGTACGTAAACAGAGAATGCATTTCAGATGCATCTTGTAGGGATGCGCTTAACCAGAAAAGGTATGCAAATGCTAGATACAAACAACGTCAAAAGGAATGTTCCGAAATGCTTTCAATGTATCTGGTATTTAGAACAATGGAAACTTCATCATTTTTAACATCTCCTGTTGGTTTGCATCTGCCGCTTCTATTTATATACAGTTGCTCACACAAAGATCTACGTGTGCATTCTTTATATGCTTGATATTTGGGAAAAATCAGGATTTTAGGCATTGAATAAATAATAGAATTCATTTCTTTAAAATGTGTTAAAGAAATGTAAAAAAGAAAATAATAAACATTATGTCCTTTCATTATTGTTAAAGTGACTATAAAAAAGATGGTGTGGGGATGATTGAAGGGAGTATTGGGCGTCCAAGGGATTCGAAGATAGCAGCTAAAAATAAAATGTTAGTTTCTCGAATTGAAAGCATTAGATATGTTTACAAGATGTACAAACACCTCGACTTCTCTCTTTTTCATAGCCATTAGTTCAACGAAGAAAATGAATAATTATTGTATTTCAAAATTAGAATGTTTCAAATTGAAATATCAAATGTGTTTGCACGTCACTTGCAGAGTATAACTCTGACGAAATTTTCGAATATTCATTTTGCTAAATTTTGCTAACAACTGATTTATAGTAGAAATAAGGCTTCTATATAATTTAAATTATACGGTAGAATATAAATTTAACTGTACCAAATTTTTATCAGAATTCAAGCACGTTCATTATCTTCTGCTAATCAACGTCAGGTATAGAAATCGTTTTATAGTCCTTTGTTACTCTCTTATTCAACGTTATATCGTTTTACAGCGTTATTAGCCTCTTATCCAACGTTAATAACAACAAACATAATTATTATAAACAGTAGTTCCCTAAAACTACACGCTTTTGTATTAATAAATACCAATAATATGGATTAAATTTACCGAAACTTTCAAGGACGACTGTTTCAATGTTTCAAATAATTTGTTAAAGAAATTGAGGTTGTTGAAAGAAGGGAACTTTCCCCTGCAAAATGGGTTTTGTTTCGTGTCGATATCTCTTCTCGTTATCGAGATATCGTCACGTAAAGACGCAGGTAATTTCTAATAGTTTTCTATTGTCGTCCTTCTCACGCACTCGGAAGTCTCGCTCGCACATTCTTCACTGACCTATCCCAAGCGGATCAGCTGTTCGCTGGCCAATGACATAACGGGTTTTTTACTATTACTATCTCGCGTACGCATTTCTAGGTAAAGAAGTGGGTCACGGCGATTCCAAGAATTCCGGTCGTCATTCATAACTTCGTGCGTCAAGAGCGGCTAATCTTTAAATGCCTATATCTCCGGAACCATTCGAGATATCGAGACGAAACAAAAAGCGTTATAATCGAGACACATTCTGCTATCATCTCAGCTGTTATTTGTAAGAAAATTTGTAAGCCTTCATAACCTATTTCTCAAAGAACGTTTACGTTACTGTTGGATTATTTCCACATCTCAACGGAGGAACAAAAATGGATCCTGTATTAGGAAATAGAGTCCAGTATATACACTGTGAAATAAATCTATCGGTTCGAGTAGAGTCCCCGGCTGTTTATACATGGGGGCCTGAAAGAAAAACACATGCAGACTTTGCATCCTCAATTTTCTTTAAGAGGGAGAACCCCAAATTTCCTATACGGTGTCTTCACAATTAGTAGAGCCTTCGAAGCGTGCGAACGTTCCATTCAAGCCTTAAAAATAAAGTTAAACAGTTTTTCATTTATTATTACCCATTTCCAATAATTATATTGATAACTATTGCTAGCATTAAGAAGAAATGATTAAAACTTTTTCAGAAATATTTTTGTACAGAGATGATCGAAGAGGTGTTGCGCGTTCAAGGGATTCGGAGATAGCGGTTAAGAATGAAAATGTTAGCTCCGTTCGGTCATAAATCGCGCCACTATACCACTCGACGTAACTGTCGATATGTAGATCCTAAACTCTTAAATATTTATTGCTCGCCTACAATAGAGATCGCCTATTATATCCTCGGTTGACTTGCTCCTCCTATGGTGTGGCTTCCTGATAAATTTACGTCAAGCAATCAGGA
Organism: Xylocopa sonorina; assembly: GCF_050948175.1. NCBI lineage: Eukaryota > Metazoa > Arthropoda > Insecta > Hymenoptera > Apidae > Xylocopa > Xylocopa sonorina. Next base: position 3,343,956 of record NC_135197.1, on the reverse strand, counting down.
TTACGTATCCTATTCTGTTTACGAATTAATACCCCTGATTCTACAATAGTATGTATATACGTATAGTATGCACGTCAATCGGATAGTATTACTGCAGATATGTTTGTTTAATCATTACAGAATACCTCGTTTACAATACTAATTCTACAGCTGCAAGCGGTATATATTTGACTGTAATTATTGAAGTTTAATTGCAAAAGTTATAACTTCGTTACAAAATTGATGTAACGAGAAATGTTTATAGTAAAAAAACTTGTTACTTGTTGTTTAAATTAAATTCCGCAAAAAAGGTATAAAAATTGATGAATATACTACGAATATGTGGATGTCTGATTGATAGCGTATCATGCTAATAGTTTACATGATTTTTCAGCCGTCTATGATGACGCAACAAAAAGTAATCATTAACCAAAATTCATCTATATTAAGTACACAATAAGTAGCCGTAACAAAAATTTCAGAAATTAAATTTTTTTCTAATGTGTTCGAATCATTGACTTCTACTACTGGCATAAGCATCTGATTGTTTAACGAACAGTAAATATATATTTTTTCTATATATTTCCGGTGTTTAAAGGTGTTACAGAGATATTGAATACAGAAAAATGTAGAGATGTCTTTTCTTAAATGATTCGAGGCCTCTGTCAGTAGTAATGGTCAATGATTCGTGCCTCTCAAACGAAACTTTCGCTTTAATCAGTTTTGAACGCATTTTTAATTACTGCCAAGAAATGGAATGTAATCGACAAATACATGTAGCTTGTTTGTATAAAGTATTCACCGTGTTTTGCTCAAGTAAACAGTTCAATATCGACTGATGCAGGTTCCAAATTGAAAAACGGAGTAAATTTCTTTACGTCTACTTCGGTTCATTTTTACCTACGTTACGACTTCGACAGGGGTTGCACGTGCACATATATGTAAGTACACGTGAGAGCTACAAACTGTCCACTTTATGTTTCACTCGTTTCATCAATTTGATATTCTCAGGACGATTGTGCTACATTTCCAGTTTTACTACTAGCTAATCCAATTTCTTGAACATTAAGAGATTTGAAAGCCGAATTGGAAATATATTATGTAACTGTAATACATTCCACTCTGAAGTTTCCAACACTGAGTTTGAAGTAGATTTGATTAGCTTACAGTATTTTTCAAGCATCCATATGAACTGAAACAATCGATTTTACAAATATTGTGTATCATACAGGAAATTTATATACGTACTCTATTAACATGAAGCATAACGATGTATACTAAATCTATACATTTTTAATTTTAATGTTCATGTGAAAGATATAATCCTCGTAATTATTGGAACCTTTCCATTTATGTATGAATTCGAGTAATTTAAAATCGTGAATATTTAACTTCCAATCTTTTCGGTTCATCGTTCGTTCCAATAGGCAGATAGAGAGAGTTTATAATTTAGCCGCAATTAATTCCCAAATAAATTATTTCATTCGTCAATGGTCCGAAATTATCCGATCCCACAGTGTCCCTATAAATAAAATGGAATTTAAATTAGATCCTAGAGAATTTAGATTCAGAATCATCTGAATCACCCCGATGAGTCGATAGAATAGTGTCTAAAGCGAGGGCACATTCCTCAGTTTGTCAATCGAGTACTGATTGCGAAACTACGTTGAAACAAGCTCACGAATTGCACCCCATTCACACGTTGATCGAGTATTACTTCGGAAGTCTGCACGAAATCCGAAGAAACGTGCACCAACGTGATTAACAAGCCAAACCAACGTTCCTGAATTTCAGCAGTTTCCATAACCTGACCTGATCGACGGCCAGCCTACTGGGGAATAGAATCACAACAGGATGGTAGCAACTTTAACGAGAGATGGATAACATTTCGATTGAACGTTTACCAGCACGATCAGTGCGATCCGTTTTCGATCTTTTCAAATAGCTGAAACTACATTCTCATTTGCAAACGCTATTCTTTCATGAAGAGACTTGATTGATGTCAATTTCTCGTACTGTGTAAGCATCACCAACATTTTGTCATCTCATAATCTTAGTTTGTCACCATCGCTCATATGTCATCATACTTTCACTCCTTTTGCTCATGCTGGACTTCTCACCTTTCAACCCTCTTCTCAACCCTCCTATACCGTCATGGATCAAAGTTTAGTTCACCTAAACCTTTAAATATCCCTACTTTATCCATATTTCTCCTTGTAATTTCCGTTTAAAAGAATAAAGTATTGTTTTCCATGAAATGTCAATCCTTAATTACCTTGATCTACGTGCTACCGAGCTACGTGACTACGTGCTACGTGAACCGAGCATCAGAATTTGATCTCACCAAGCTAAAGTTGAAAGGCTTCAAATTTCATCTATCATATAATTTTACTTACTACATTTAAATACAATTATAGTAACAGCCTAATTTCAAATGTAATTGTCACAATGCTTTCACGGTCTACGGTGCGTCCTTAGGTTCCTTCTAGGAGTTCGACAATTAGACGAATAAAAATTTATCGAGGTCCATTATACGTTCGACTTGGCAATTTAACATCCATAAAAAGGCATTTGGCCTGAGAGGTTAACCATGGCAACAGGTGGTACATCCTTATGACCCTTACCCATCCGCGTGGACGTCTTACAGCTTCCTTTTAACCCTTCAGCATCATCCGTATTCACGGATGAGTAGAGCCAGTTGGCGGAAAGGTAAGGGTGTAACAGTCAATTACCGAAGACTTCTGTTATTCTCGACTCCCTCCAGCGGAAACATTAAATCACCATTTTTGGAACCCTCCCGGAATTATTATCCCCCTCCAGATGTTACCAACGTTTCAGTCTCGTACACGCAACAGCGTAACAGCGCTCCAATGTGTGCGTTCAGAGAATTTCAAAATTATTTATTAATCGGTAAACTGTTATTTCCAACGAATTTCTACAGCCATTAACAAACATTAATAACATTCCTCTACGCAGCATCGATTATAAACAAAATGGGGAAAAAATTCAAAAATAGAATAAACTAAGGAATTAATCAGACAGACACGAGCCAAAATATGTCAGCAGCTGAGAGCCTTTCGAACCGATCTTGCCAGCTATTGTTCGATTGATTTCGATGCTTGTCTGGCGTATTTCGTTTGAAAAATTCAGCCGGACCACCGAAATCAGAGTGCAGCCTCTAGCAAAGCGATCCGTGAGCGTAACATCGGCAGACCCATTCGAATATGTGAATAGCTACGTTGATGATCCTTGCCTGCACGTTGACGACGTATTGCCGGAATGTAGGTGGCAATTGCAGCCCCTAAACCAATGTTCCGCGTCAATTTACTCGAGTTACGCCGATATATCCTGTCGTGATAGATGACGCACGACCCGGTCCGTTTCTGTGCCGATTGATACCGCGGCCACTGTACTTGTCCTCTGCCCGCTACTCAATTACATCTCGCTACTTGTCCCATCGATCCAAGTAACGCTGCGCCACGTAGCGATCGCCGCGGTTCACCGGGACAATGGAGCTCCGCGTATATTTGCCGTGCACGTGAAACCGATCCGTGGCTCTTTCCCGCCACGGTCGCATCGCCACCCTTCTCGCTCGTCCCAATTGTTTGCTCGTCACTCGCGATTCCATTTCGTTCAAGTGCGTTTAGAGATTTCGAGTGGCCACAGCCAGGCTAAACCGATGTCCGTTGGACAGACGGATCTCATCCGGAGAAACTATTTCCATTCTTTCGCGGCACGATCGGATCGCCCTTCGAACGGTGCTTCCTCGAGCCGCGTTCGCCCTTGCCAAGAGCGAGGTGATCCAATTCTCCGCCAATGGCGTACAGGATTACCTTCTGCTGCTCGTTCCGACGTTTCTTCTATCGATGTATGCCAGCACTTGATCGGTGGATTTTCAGCGAGAATTGGAGAGGCTTCTTCGAATCGATCCGTTCGATTCATGTGTACGAAATACTCGCTTCTTTTATTTAAATCGAAGGGTTGTAAGCAGTTTGTGAAATAATTGTATTGGCGTTTGGTGGTATGTTGTTTGTAAAATTTTTGTATTATGATAAATAAAAAGATCATGAAGAAAGAAAGGAGTCTACAGTACGATGCACAACTGCGTTGGAATTAATAACCTTGGTAGCACGAAATGAATTATTTGTCAACTCTTATTACCAATAATTTATGACCGAGGGAACACAGATCATTATCAATTAGAATTACTAATGAACGTAATAATTAAAACGGGAACGGCAACGTTACTAATGAATTATTTCTTATTTGTTCCAACGAGTGGTTGGTTGCATTCGAGTTTCCTCGTTAGGTAATAATTTTTAACTCGACCGATCGAGTTAAATATTCATTTTTGCATTCACCCACTCGTTCCATTATTCGTACTGTTACATTTAATTCGATACACCTAATTGTTCGTGTAACGGTAAAACTGTTAATTGAAGTAAAATTGGCTTGAATATTTTTACCGCTGCTTTAATTAATTTCAAATCCAATCTCTCCTTTATTTTTCGCCCGTCAAGTAGCTTCAACCAGTAAATTACGATCTCGCACACCTTCGAGAAATAGCAGAAATGCCTTTCACGAACTGTCGGAACAATTAGGACAACAAAGCGTAGGTTCTTAGCCGGAATTACAAAGCAGACGCAGTTACACGTTGTTAGTATCCGTTTTTCTGGGTTAAGCAAAAATTTAGCGACAAAGGAAAGTTTTGCGTTTGTTTAGCCAAAGGTTTTCAATTCATTCGCGAACAATGTAAGATGAAATACTATTGTTGCACCGAACCACTCGTTCCTCTTTAAAATCTTTAATGCATCTGTCACGTTGAATTTAATCCTACGTTCTCAACGTTACTAACCCCGCGTTTTACGTATACAGTGCCAAACTTCATGTCCAATTTTTATACAGCGATATTGATTAAAATTATATTTTAAATTTCCAATCTTGTCCCGCTATCGGATTTATTTGATAAGAAAAATTGAATTCGGTCAGAGAAATACGTACATCTCTCTCGAATGGCAAGTGTCTTTGTAAAATCCTTTATAGGCAACCAATGCTTGGATAACGAGCTTGTACGGCATGGAAAAAATTGGACGCGAAGTAGGTTCTTGTCGGTGGTGATAAAAGAAGGTCGCATAATTAAACGTTTATTCTCGCAGGGTCGTAAAAAGTCCCGTGAAAATTACGATTTAAATCTCATCTTCCTGGATTCTTAATTAAAAGTTCAAAGCTGGTCCCTTTCGCTTTATCAGCTCCGGCTGGCTAAATCGTTGGTTGCCGGTACAGTTTCATATTTTCCGGTAGTTCCAAAGTGCGCGACACAACTTCTCGAGTAGCCGGCTGCATGCCAAGAGGCTTCACACATTCCGCAGACACGATATTTGCCACGCGGCGGGTAACCACGTTATTACCAGAGGGTTAATACTCCAAGCGTCGACGTTTATAAAACTTTCACCGTTCCAGGTAGCTGCGAAATTTTGCAGCCGAAGAATATTTAAGCCCGTCCATCGTTAAAATTTCGTCCCGTCAAAATTTTCGACGTCCATACCCCCTGCTTATTTAGGGGCCAACGAAGTTCGGCGAGCGTTTCGAACTTACTGCTAAACTTTCCGGACAAGTGAATCTTTTCTATGGCTCTACGGTTCCCTTATAATTTATTCGTATCTCAGAAACGGAACTCTGTTTCTTTTATGTCCGCATTTACGTACCTCTGTTCCGAATTGTTTAATGTTGCAGAAGGTTTCCAAGACTGAGAGTACTTCAGGACGTTCTGAAATTTTCTATAAATATTCGCCTCTTAACGTACCCTTGCGATACTTTACGTATGTTTCGTCGTTTCGTCCCTCGAACAGATATGGATAGCCATCTGAAACTACTCTTTTTTTCGTGTAACTGCTTGGAGGTACGTATAGAAACGCGCGATAAAAATGTTAGTCCTCGTGACGAACCAATGCGGAGTATATTATTCATTGCTTTCCCCTGTTATAAAACTGTTACGTGGTTTTCATAAAAATTGTCGAAAGAACGTGACTTTTCCCCGCTCGGACAGAATTGAAAATCGATAAAGTGAAAGAGTTATCGCAAGTACATAGTCGGAGTGAATTCGATCACCATCAACTGGAATCTGATATTATACGGAATGTTACAGCTGTTTATTTTTAACCTTAGAATAAAGTGTCTTGCGAGTAAATATATTTCTTCAAAGCATTTATAATATGTCAGCTGTTTGGAAGCATCATTTGTTTGCTTGGTTAATGAAGCGTTTGGGAAGAAATTTTTCATGAAATAAAATTGGCTGTCGAAAATACATCTCGAAAAACACCGTGAATAGAACGTGCCTCTAGAATTTACATGTCATACGCGTAACAACGTATGCGTTTATGACAGACACGCCATTAACGTGCTATCGATTTTATACAATACAAAAATACAGCACAACACGTCCGCGATATTTCTCTGTAATTCCTCTATAAATCTCAGAATCATATTTTTTACAAACAAATATTAATTTAAATTTGTAAATAAAGAATTTAATATACTTAATAAAATACTGTATTTTAATGCATTTAGTTTGACTTTAATTAAATAATATTAGTTATTTACTAATTATAGGTTTATTATTTTAGATTTAATCCTAATTTCGGCTTTGAAAATAAGTAATTTTGCGGCGAGCACAGTGGATCTCTTTTCAGTCGACGCATAATGTGATTAATGTCATGAGTTGCCGAAATCCTAGTAGCGATCGCCATCACATTTAGCACACAATTAGTCATAGGTCTATAAATGATCCAAGTTACCGAAAATCGAGCATTGTTCCTATCCGTTCGAGATGACTATTAAATTACATAATGTTTGTTTTAATAGCTGAAGTTTTAGTTTAATAGCTAATAAAATAACTAAACGAAAGTTTCAGAATTTCTGAAAACGATAAAAAAAGAAGAAGAATAGATTTATGTGGTATTTTTCGAGGAAGTTTTCTCACACATCACGTTACATACGCGGATAAAATGACTGCAATCTAGTTTTGTATTGCGTTAACAAAAAACTAGCCGAGGTAGCAGCAAATTATACGCGCACGTATTTAAAGCCGTATTTTCCATACTAATACTTCCATTATCGTGCGTTCGTTCGGAATATAATTTGATGTGGGAGCGCGTTCCCTTCCCCTATAACTTCGATCCCTTATAATATACTACGCGAAGCTAAGCTTTTCATCGCTGAATTACTAAAAGCTTTCCCAGCTTCGCATCAATCCCCTACGATCCCGCGCCGAAAATATCAATCAATTTCGCAAGATTCTAAAAAATAACAATTAACAAGCCCGGCGAAATAAATCGAAAATCCGTGTATCCGATACCAATTGTTACTGTTATTCATTTCGAAACCTCGACTGAACGGCAGGATCGAGTTCAGATCGTACTCTGGATTCGTTGCTTTTGGTCTCTCTTTTCCTTTTTATGGTGTATCATCTCCTTGCCAATTGGACAGAGCGCAAATTAGAGGCAGCCCCTCCCGTATTTGCCCTTTTGAGAGCCGGGCGCGTCGTGTAATTTCGGTGGGAGTTTGTTGTTCCGCGATTTCCGCTCGCGTTCTCACGCGAATACATTACACGGGTGAATAAACGGAGAGCACCCGTCCGTGAGTCTCGCAATTTTGAATTTCCGAGTGATATCGTGCGATGAATATAACATCGGGTCGCGGCGATTGGTCACATATTTTAAAAGTCACTGAACATTGTTCGTTAAAGTACGATAGGAACGCTCGCGTTGACATGTACTGGCTAGCTCGAGCTACATGGATGGCTTAATGCACAAATTCTACCCTTGTTTTTTGTTACATTTATCTTATACGGCTGTGCGAACAATGTTTGATCGTGCTTTTTTTTGATGTTACAGTCCGACGTTTTGTCGTATAAATTTTGTTCGTACCAAAGAAAATGTAATATTTATATGTTTCAGTGTATTTATAATTAAATGATTTGGAGTTAATTACTTTGTTTGTTTCACGAAGTGGTGGTTCCTCAGATTGGTCATCCGACTCATATTATTAATGATTGGCGATCGTTGCGTTGATAATATGAACCATTAATTTATGTTGAAGCTCAATGCTAGGCACATTTCGATTGATTAGATATTTCAAATACTGTTAGAAATAAGACAAAGGTTGTGCACTAGATCAGTGTCGATACATTTCATTAATTAATTGGTAATTGATCACTAATTTGAACAGTGGAATTGAAACTATTCTCTTTAAAGTATCGTATATTGGTTCAGTATAGCTATGTGAATTAATTTCATTGTCGTTTGAAATAATTTTGTTAAAATAATCTACGTTAAAATGCATCAATTTCACAATATTTTAATTAAAACTATTGATTCGAAATTTTAAACGTATATCTACACGTTTGATAGGATTCGTATAGCAGTCGCCTGTATTCCAATAAAAGATATCAGAATTCTTTTCGCGGATAGTATGGATTATGCGATGCCACGGTATATTTACAAAGTTTCGCTTCGCTTTTTCAGTAAATACGAGGCGGAAACTCACTTTAATATTCGTATGAAAATTTTAGAAAGTTCAAGCGCGCGTTAATAATTTCATTTAGAATTTAATTCAACATCGTGAAGCATCGTGGCATGTTTCTGTAGTTGGAAACTACGGTGAAGGAAAAGTAAATAAAAAAAAAAAAAGAAAAAAGAAAAAGAAGAAAATTCTCTTCTGACTTCGCTTAGCGGGCAAGAAATCTAGTTATAAGGTAAAACGAGGCTAAAGTGTTCGAATATCCGACAACATCCGCGAGTGCTCCATCAAAATGTCCATAAAGACGTTTTCCAATTATTCAAAGGGTTAGAACTGTACTCGACGGTCCGCCGGGGCTTTCCAGACTCTTCGAAAGCGCTCGTCACTTTACATTCACGCGTAACTCCAACGAATCACCGGTCAGAGACGTTCCATTGAGGGACATCGTGGACTTTAACGACGAGCAGTTTCAATTAATTTTCAGTATAATGAAAAGCATCCATCACGGGGATATCCGCGTTCCGCGGACCCCTCGGTTCTGTTGGTAACCTCGCAGCACCGCGCGGACTCAATTGGATCGTGCCGCATTCTGTTTGCGCCCGGCTTAGCCGAAAACGAAGTCGTTCCAGCAATTAGAGCGATGTGTTCTCAGGAATTCAGACTCGCGTTCGCCATCCTCGATAACGATCCACGATACGTGCCGCGGTACTTAGCTTTTGGCGCATGTCACGCGTCGGCGGTTGTGGTATAAAATAGTTTCGATGTAGTCGCGTTTCATCGACCGAATGCCAGACAGCGTGTCCACGCTTCGTGCACTTCTCGCGAGTGTTTCCTAATCGTTTAATTACGGCAATAATTACTTGGACATCGCGTTGTACACGTGGTAGTTGTAAATATTATGATATGAATTTTCTGTGACTGAGTGTTGTTGATTCACCACGTCTGCTGGTCGTCAATAAACCTCTGCTTCTACTAACTGTTTCCAGTTGTCCGCCTCTACTGGCTGTTTCTGATCTTACGCATACGTCCGTGAAGTTGTTAGTACTAGAAACTCTATAACTCTAGAAGCACTCACGAGTGTTAGCTTTTCACTCTCTCTCTCTCTCTCTCTCTCTCCCGCTTTCTCTCTGTGGTTTACACGTCACTGCTCCAAAAAGTAACCAGAGAATCATCCAACTAAATTCAAGTTTAAATTCAAATAAATGTGCAAACACTTCAACCGAGAGTTTACTGCCTGACAATGTTTAGAATTCTAAGATACAGTGTTCTCGCTGTCGTAACAAATGCTCTAATCTCAACAACTCATCGTTTGCATAACTTATGTCGCTAAACAAAATATTCTTTTGTCAAACAGATTGCTATTTAAATAACTGCTATTTAAATAATTGCAATTTAAACAATCGTTTATATCGTTCATGTTTACTTGCGTTAGAGTAATGGGAAAGCGTGATTAAAAATATTATTAGAACGGTTTAGATATATTATACAATACGGTTTATTTTAGAATTTAGTGCGAGCGTACCCATTTATCATGGTATTCCCAATGTTACACGGTAGATACACCAATTTATTTCGAAGCCAACTAATGCTTTGAACTGCTCGCGTGATTTGTGTCTACACATCCCCTATAAATAACCAAATGTTCAATACAATCGCTGTTATGACACATTTCGACACACGCTGATACGTATCTGTGATCCCGCGCATCACTTTGTCGATAAATCAATTTAATCGCGCGACAGTTCGTTAGAATTAAATTTGCGGCAAAGTTTTTAGCGGTAACGCGCAGCTTATTCATTAACGTTACGTTAAAGTACGTTAATGCACGCAATTTCTCTCCAAAACTATTTATTACAAACGGTAAAACGTGCCTCCGCAAAATCTCCAGGAGATATTGAAAAATGTAAGAGCGTCCATTGCGATGTTAAAACGTCTGTAATAAGAAAATTCAGTTCAATATTTCCCGCGAGAGTTTTTATGTTACAGCCTATAAATTCTATCTACCATCGCAATCACTTCAGGACAAAGTAATGCTATCGCGGCATATTGAATCTTACAAAGTCGTAAAAAAAATCTTTCGCTGCGAAAAGTATTTACGGTTAAAGTGCAATCAACGCGCTAGAAAGTTTTACAAGAGCGGATAAACGATAAGCGAACGCAATCATAAAAATCGTAATGAATTCGAGTGCAACACTTTATTAATTTCAGGCCAGTGAATTCTTACACAAAGTTTAAGCACGCCGATTAGAATGGCGGTACGTATGACTTTTGAAATTAGAAATCTTACACAAGAAGTTTCACTTTCTTCACGGGTTAAAGTGGCATTAACTTTGTAATTCGTGTTCTGAATAGCTTTAGAATTCATGCTTGCTCTTTTATTCTCTCTTCTTACGACGCGATAAAAAATGCAGTACGTATGTACGACTTTTTGTTCGAGTTCAGTGCCTGTGTAAAAGTATTCTTGCGATTTCACCTGAAAATTAGTAGCACGCTTAACAATGGCATTATTCCATTCAAAAAAATAATATGATGGTTAAAGAGATATCGCGATGTAAAATGTCTAGTTTTACGAAACGCTTTTCAATTTCTATAAATCGCACGTACACAGATCGTTACCACCCCAACGCAAGACAGAAGCCACCATACTGTTCAGCATTTTGAAAGAAGAACTCGAGCGACAATCTCGCGAGTCTGACAGGCTTCAATGTTTCCTCCTTTTTCGTTTCGCTTTCATCCCTTCCCAGGCATCAGGATAGACCGAAGAAAAAACAATCAGGTCCCTTGCGATGTTCAAAGAACTCATTTTCACCGGTTCCACGCCCGCCCAGAGCCGCGTGCTCGTTTGCAAGCCGAGCAAATCAAAGGGATTTCTATTTCGATGGAAACAACTAAATAAAATCCGGGTTCCGCGGCTGAAAAGTGAGGATGAGGCTAAAGCAGACCTCTTTCCCCTTGTGGCGGCTGTTGCGGATTACTCCCGATTTGTTCCCGATGTGTAGCCTGCTGTGATGGAAACGATCTCGATAAATCTCGCGAAATGAAATCCAAACTTCAACGCGGTCCAGACTCGCCGGGGATTTTCGGTGTCCAGCGGAACGAAAGCTCGTGGTTTCTCTGGGAATTGGAAGGGGGCCTAGATTCATCGAAACTTCGCTCTTCCTATACATTTACACGCAACTTCCTATTATTTTGGTACACGATTCCGATCATCCGTACAAATAACGATGCCGCGCTTCGTTAAAAACGCACGATTTATTATATTTCATGCTACCATTGTTATTATTTTTCAGCTGAAAATGCTCGATTAAAGAGTGCGCAGAGAAACCGTGTTTCGACCGACAAATCGATGAAATTAAAAATAGAGCGTTCGTCGATAAACGTCTTCCGTTCCACGCGCTTTCTTTCCGTAACAAAGTGAATTTACACCACCCCCCGCCAGTTACACGAGACTCAGCAGCCTCGGCTGTTAATTTACACGTTTCCTGTTATCACGTAACGCAGTGGGAATAGCCGAGCTTTATTCGTTAGCGGAATATTAAAAGCTCCGCTCGCGTCCGATCGATATTACATCCGTATCCTAGCTTCGTTCTTTTCCCTCCGCGAATTAAAGCCAATAACAGAAGAGAACTCGCAGTTATCCGGCTGCTCATCTTTCTCCGTTAAAAGTTTATTGACCTTGCCAGATTCTATTTTCAGTCTTTTCATTTCCTCGACAAACCGACGTTACTCGCCCCGTTCTCTCTCCTCTTCTCGTTTTTTTCTTTCTCCAACCCCCGACTCTGGCGTCGAACAGCTCTCTCTCTCTCTCTCTCTAACCCGCGCAATTTTTCAACGCGCCTCCTGTTACCGGGGCTCAGTTACGGAGACCCAAGCCTGGCTTTTCATTGCGATACGGGCTCTTCCCCTCGGCCAAACAAATAAGGGTAAAGAACAGAGAGGGATTCGTTCCATTTTCGAACCGATATTCATACATCTTCCGAGGGAACGGGTTGTTCGATGTGTAAATTGTCAAAGGCAATCCACGGGCCAAAGGATTTCCCTTTCTTTAATGGCCTCGACGGGACCGTGGCTCTTGCCGGTCGCACGGAAAGCTGCAGGGCGAAATAATCGTTTCAATTGTAGTAACTTGAGCTCGTTCTCGTGAAAAATGAAAGGGCTCGACGGGAAACAATGGGGACAACGGCTCTCTCGTTCTATGAGTAATACCGTTCAGCCTTTTCCTCGATTCTAATCTACGGTACTGGAATTATACGAAGACGTTATTCTGCCATCTTTAGCTGAAAGTTTCTCATTTCGAACTTCACGCGCGAGAGTACATTTCTTTGGTACTAATAATAAAAGACTACCCTCGCTGGGTAACCTGTTTGATGTTTGAGCGGCCCAATAAATATTTTCAGTGTTGCGTACGTGCGGGTATCTGGATTCAAAGAAGTTTTGGGTCTTATACGTTTACCAACAGTCTAGTCAGTCTCTCCAAAGTTTCGAGAAAATGAAGTGTATATTTAAAAACCAAGCCTTTTGATTGCACCAGTGTATCAATATTAAAACAATAAATGGTTCTCGATCTTGTTCGATTAAGAAATTCGCGCGTCAGTCGAGAATCCTTTTTTACGAGGAAATATTGTAAACGCTTCATTTTATTTTTTTACTGCGCTAGTTTTTTTTTTAAGCAAGACTGCATGTGCGCGTATTTTATCCGATTTTGCGACCAACATTAATCCTTTGCTGCCAACGTATCTCGAGGGATATACAATGTATATTTTGCCCATTATCTTTTTTTTACATGCACGAATCTCCGTTGATCTCCGTTGATTTACTGCCAGCGTTTAAAAAATATGTATTACTTTCACAAATGCTATCAAACTACGCGTCGTTAGTTATTAGGTTCCGTTTCTGTATTCGCGATTAAAGTGCGCGTCATACGTTTGGAGGATTGTCGGGCGAACGTCGATAACTTCGAAGATTTCCAAGGATTAGTAAAGAATTGAATAAATTCTATGAAAGCATTTTTATGCGTCGTCACAAAGATATTTCGACAGCGATATATTTGTAATTTCCATGTATATCGCCTTTGTGTAATGAGCGGGAACCAGGATATTTGGCGAATAATATGTTCTAACTGTTTCCTAACACTGTGACCGTGTAATTCTGTTCGTACACACCCTGTCAAGAAGTTATAGTAGTATATCTCACTTGAAATGCGCAGCGCCAAGTTTTCTCCTTTACATTGTCCTGAAAGTTCTTTGAGTTCAGTTCTGTCTGGCAACAAATTTACTATACGTCATTTGTTATCGAGCAAAGAAACGTCGAGAGCTTAAAGTGCTAATTAAGATTTCGCCGTAGAAAAGGTCGAAAGCCTCTGAAATAGAGGATACTCATCCGCATCGTAAACTTGAAATACTCTTACGTCCTAAACACCAAGGTTTGGTGAGTAATTGAATAAGCTCTATAAAAGCGTTTCTACGAGTCATCACAATGTGATTTTCACAGCGATTGTAATTTCTATGTCCATTATTCTGTGCCACGAAAGTAATAATATTCAAGAATATAATTTACACCGCTGTATTGTAGTTTACTATAACAAGAGTCAAAGAGCAGTGTTCATCTTTTACATACCAGTTGCTTAAATGCCAGCAAACTTCTGGTCTCTGACTCGTCCTTCCAGCTGCTTTTGTGATCCACATCGACGCGAAAAATGGCTGAGAATAAACTTCTTTACGGTCACAAAGGTCGAAGTCGAATTTTCAGACACACTAGCCGGTTGAACCGATCACAAAGGGACGATACGATTTATCTCGGTTGTCGCACCCTTGGCAATGGCTTATCGTCGACAACGCCCGTCCGTGCGCGTGCGATTTTCTGTACAAATACACGGCGAAACCAACGTCTACGTCTCGAAATCTCAGCGACCCGATAAATGTCGCGCGTCTTCGGTATTCCGGAGGACGCGTTCGCGCGACACGGGGATCGGTGTTATCGGCACGCGAGGCGAACCACGACTGACCTGCCTGATACGTGCTACGTAAATCCATGCTTACCTCGATTCACGTATCGGGGTCAAGTTGAAGTACAACAAAAGTGTTTTCTGTTTAGATCCGCTAACGGAAATGTAAACGTGACGTACAAACCCTGCCGGCGTGCTCGTCTTTCCTCGGCGATTTTCGTTCATCCCTCGAAATATATAATCGCCATATTTCTTTTTCTTTTTAAATTTGTACGCATTCCTTTTTCACAGTGTTTTCACATTATTTACGCGCATACGTTGAATATCAATTGCTCGCGTATTTTAATAATAATTGTCGAAGCTAAAAGTAGAATGCAGAAAACGAGAAGAATTTTGGAAAATTGGTTCGTGCGAAATATGATTTGTAATGATTTAATACGATCTTGTTTGCGACGAGTCGAGAACGTTAAAAATAAGGATGATTTATTCGAGTTCTATTGTAACAGAGGACCATTTATATACTTTTCTTGTGGTGTATGGCAGACTTTGGACAATATAACTGGTTATAGATTAACTGAAGAGGACGGCGACACCCCCGAATTCTCCACGTAGTAGTTCGTCTTGTTTCCGACCACTCGACCACCCTCTTGACTCTAGAGTTTAACCTCCAAGATGTTCCATTTTTGCTCAATTACTTTATTCCTTACAAACGCTCCACTTTCTTGCAGACTACTGGTTATTCAAATCGAAAACGAACGTGTCGATTTTAAATCTGACGAATTGGAATTGATATTAATTAATCGAATCGAAATATATTTATTATCGCACGGTGATGATTGAAATTTTAATAGGATGCGTTTTTCGATGCGCCATTTCGTGAATTATTTAGAGACTATTTCGATCGACTCGTCTTTTCAAAATTTCCAGTTTTATGACACGCATATCGTATAAACCGTAGAAAAGAAGAACCATCGTAACTCGATTTTTGTAAGATTGAGATCAAAGCTCGCCAGTGGTGAAAGCTACCTTAGTTACCCGGAATAATTTAAAAGTTCCAGAGAGAATTAAATGGTATTTTCGCGCAATATTTATCAAACGCGACTCTTTTAAGTTACAAAAATAGTTCGCACATTGAAATTAATTAAGAGGACAGCAATTATTTGCTCAACGTCGATTTAGATTAATCGAAAAAGCGGGATATTCTTTTCTATGCTAGTGAAACAAAGTAAATAAAAAAATCTCAACGAACCGTAAATTTTGCACCCTCGTATCCCCAATTAAATAATTGAAACGAAAGCTTTTTCACTAAAACTGCCAACAGAATGCATATTGTTTGGTGTAAAGGAGCAACGTTAAAATATTGTTACTCGTCTAACAATCAGGGCGAACATTTATACTTCCTGTTACGCGGAATAATTTAAAAGTTCCCGAGAGAATTAAATGCTATTTTCGCGCAATATTTATCAAACGCGACTGTTTTAAATTACAAAACAGTAAGCAAGCTTAGTAATGGAGATTATTTCCCATAAAACGCACACACAGAGCTATTTAATGGAGTCCCGGTACAAAGCATTTGAAATTGCAGCATCGCATCGGCAAAGACATTTCTCCCATCTCAGGCTATTTCTAAGAAAGAAGATCGCTTTTTGTGCCGTTGGCAATTTCAAAAGCTTTAGCTGAAACTCCTCGGAAGGAGGTATTGCGCCCACTACGCTGGATATTGTCCCCAGATCAATGAAGTTGTGTCTTCTTGTAACGTGATGCGAAAAACGATGCACGCTTCGTCTTTCAAATGATCAATTTACTTATCGTGTGAACTCGAAAGTAATCTTCCAAACATTTGAATACAAGTAGCTATTGTCAGTAATAAAAAAAAAAAAAAAAATGAGAATCCCTTGCGAAGATAAATGATAAATGAAAAGGAAGTCACTAACACAGAAATTTTTAAATGCATTCTACTAAAAAACACACGACTCGCTTGTAACATCCCTCGTACAGATACACCCTCAATCAGTTATCGTCCATGTTTCGCTACGATATTCGCCACTTCTATAAACGGAGCCGTTTTAAAAGTAAAATCAATCTTTCAAGTAATTACTGGACAATTATGCGAACGGCAGTCTTTAACGTAAACAATTCGGTCCTCTAGCAATCGATAAGAAGTATCTCGATACGTCGACGAAACGCGAGCTTCCGCATCAGCTCGAAAGGTTTCTGAACGGTGAATAGAGCCAGCTGAAAGGACACTCGATAACGAATCGATCGACCCTATCGCTTTGCCGATGATGATTTTATTCATGCCCAATAGCATGGTGACCGGTTAAGTGGTATTCGAAGACACGGGCCGCGGATGAACGCTCTTCAAAGGGACGAACAACCGAAGAAAGGATGGAGGGTAGGAAGAGCAAGTAGCGGCGGATCGCTGACTGGTTGAAAAATTAATGGGTCGAGTGTCGCGGTGGGCTCGATAACGGGTAGAGGGAAAGGTGGCCAGGAGAGGGGCAGCTCGAAAGGGATGAGCTGCCGATGGTTTGGCTCTCGGTTGTCGTTATTGAATGGGTTCGTTTAAATAAATTTCCCTAGCGAGCGGCCAGCCGAGGCATTCGTTATTTTTCACCGAACTGTCCTCGTGAAATGCAGCTCCACGCCACAATCGGATATTGGCGGCTAAGCTACTATTTATCTCCGAACTTCTTCCGTATATCTCACCCTTGCGCTCGACCAACGCGTGAGATTGAGCGATCAATTCACCAACAGCGAAACGCCGCCGCTATCAATTCGCGGCCGTTGAAATAACAAACCCATCTTTCTGTGTATTGTTAAATGACCCGTGCGAAACTTTCAACGACGACGCCCGACGACGCCCGAACGCGTTAATAATTTCTATTGAAAACGGGCGTCTCTGTCGTTTCGTTATTTTCCACGAACGTGGCTCTCGCTTCCGATCGAGCTTACAATCCCGATGTCCATGATATTCGCTTCTCGAGGGAGGGAGAAAAATTCTCAGACAAACAGAAGTAGCCACGAGGTGTTGATCTGGAACACGATCCGATTACATTTTACATTCAATGCATGAACATTCATAATTTATCGAGTTGCACGTTCGTGGTTATAACGTAAGGGGGATGATACGACTTGGTTGCCAAACGTTCGCGTACTAGGCGGTGCATTTGCATTCTACTCGTCCGTATAAACCGCAGGCTCTAATATTTTACCATATCTTAATTCGTGGATGTTTACGACTTCATTGTCATAAAAATGCATGACTTGTCTTTCAGCCGTGGTATAATAAATTTTTGCAACGCTTTACACCATCCTTACACCTCCTTACGATATTATACAACGATGTTAATTGTACATTCAGTCGCGTCTTTGCTTCCTCTCCTTAACCTCGGTGATAAAACTGATTACGTGGAAGCATATGCATGAACCGCGTAGGTACGTACACAGTATGCGTACAGGAGGAAGCATTGTCCTTGGCGGATCTAGTTTTGCCAGCAGCAAAATGTGCGTCCACTGTGTAACAAGTCCCTTGTTTACGCCCCGGATGTGCACACACGAACACCTTTGTTAGCATTCCGCTATAACATTAGCTCTTAATTTAACCGGACAGTAGTTCCAACTTGACGACCCTGACGCGTTAGCAAAATTACGGTAAAAGCGAACCGTCGCTTCCAGCGATCCTTTATCGTTCATTTCGCGAAGGATAACAGCGGTATCTCGTTTTGGCCAGTTTTAATTGTACGTTTCGTTTGACGCTCGAGATCGTTAAAATATTAGTAGAGAAATTTCGATGAAGCGATGCGGAAATTTAGGTTGAATTCGGTGTCCCGCTGTCACGGTTCGAGCAAGAATTTCGCCTTTCACCCGCGACGCGAACCGAGGCGAGTAAGACGATTCGGGGGATTCATCATTTACCGATTAATTTGACGGAAAATTGAGAGAATATTTCAAAAGGTAATATTCATGAAGCGACGATAGGGTAGAAATCGTTTGAATGATCGTTCGAGCATCCAACCGTCGTGTGAAAGAGCTAGTACTATTAAAGTCTCAGGAAGGAAGCGGCGCTTTATCTAGATGGGATATCGATTAACTTTAATGCAAGTGTCTTCAATAATAGCCGAGGAGAAAGATGGAAGCGAGACGCGATTGACTGTTAATGAGGTTAATTGAAACGCGCAAAATCAATCCGATGCGAAAGTTATCGTTCACCTTAACGAACAAGTTCAGCTTTGCGACGCGGGAAACGATAAATAGAACGTCGAGAATTTACCATCGGTTTCTGTATTTGGTAGAAATCCGAAATTTTCCACGAGAAACGATCACAACTGGGACTGTCACGTCAAACCTCGTGGTAAACAGGAAATTTCATTTTGAATATTTTAGACCTTCAAACGCATAGTATGCGAGGCAAAAGCGAAATTATAAGGGTGCGGTGATGCATGAAACTTGTCAGACCATGCCCGGCAGATCCTTAGAGATGCATAGAATTCTTTAATGAAAACGTGGAAACGTTTCTATGCATATAAGAGTGTCCGTGACAAAGACTGGTTACGTGTCATCCGCAGAAACTCCTCGCGTATTCTATCATTTTGCTCCCCCTTTATGAAGCTTTTGTTAAACGATCGGATCAACATAGTAAAACGAGAAGGGCTCTCCTGCTCGTCGCTTACGATCCTGCCGCGTTTGATCATTCCATTTTGTGACAATTTCCTCATTTTCAAATTTTCATCTATTACATAAAACCGTAAATACGTTATTCGTGCATATCAAATGTCTGTTTTAGGATTGTGGAATTTGGGTTATCAAATAAATGGTATTTATCTCAGATAACAGCTTAAATTCCATGTCAGACCAGATACGACACTCCAGAAGCCATCTTCTAATTACACAGTTACGTATCACAGTAAATCCTGAAGAGCTTCTAGCTTCCAGTACCAGATCTACGTAAAAGTGGACGAATTATCCCCATTATTTTGACTCAGTGAAACATGTAACGTAACGTGATAGCTACTCCTTTCTTTCCAGCATTTATATTTATATTTACTTAATTTATAATAAAATTTATATATTTAGCTACTTCTTATCGCAATTCTTTTCTACAATCTCACAATTTATATTTTCGTCATTTTTCTATAACTACGAAAACGCTTCGCGAGCCTAAAAATTCATTCATCGCTAAAACATTAATTATCCATCAGCTCTGAAATGTTCTTTCCTTCCATCAGTCTATCAATCATGCCACATTAACGAGCCAATACACGTCAGCACTGTTGGACGTTCGAAGGCGTTTTAAAATCGCCGTTAATTTTTCCCGCTTTATCCAACGCCCACGATGAATACGCGTACATGGGCGTGTTACAATTAGTGATTTTAACCGGTGGAATCGTCCTGGGCCATCTGGCATAGCACCTGAGGAACAGCCGAGCGTTCCGGATCACCTTGTATCCGAATTGCGCAAGGGTGCCTGAGACAGATCGATCATTCTGGATCGATGGTTTCACGGATCACGTGACGGCTTTCTCATTGTTGTGCGTCGAAGCCAAAAGCTAGGTTGATTGATGATATTGCGCGAGCGCGGGCCAGCGAGACGAGCCGGTAGTTTGCAAGACAATGACCGGTTCTTCTCTTCGGCAACCCCCTCGTGGGCCGTGGCGGACGCCGCGCCGCGAGGGTGGCGCAAAGGCGACGACCTCCGACCCGTTCCCACTCTCATATTCGTTGACAGTTGCATGAATAAAATATGGACGCGACGCTGGGAGCTGCATTAGCGTTCGAGTCGCTACACATTCAACGGCTGTATCCCCTATCTGTTGCCATTTCGCAAACAATTTCCAGCGAGCGCATCGCCGCTCTGCTTGCCGAGCCAACAAACAGGTGCAGTTAAGCGTCGGTCGGAGGCGTATGCAGATATAGAGATGGGGAGAGGCTAATGGTACACCCTCTTTGACGTCCGAAAAAGATTGCGGGAAGCGACAATTGAAGCTGAAATTTCCCTTGCGTCCAGAGACCGGTTTGATTGATGGTAAGTAGAACAAGCAGTGATAAGTCAGACATCGTTCTAGAGCACCGTCGCGTGTGTTAAGGATGTTGTGCGGTATAATGTAAAAAGGACCTCGTTACTCGAATCTATTATTCCATTTTGTTATGGTGTCAGTCGATTCAATATTAATTCTATTATATTTTCCAGATAATAATTAAAACAGGAGTCGAGAATTTTAAATAATCAAGTTGTATACTTGTTTTATGATGGAAAATGTGTAATACTTTGGACATTTACAGTTTTTATTATTTTTTACCTATTAAGAAAGGAAAGATTCAAGTTTTTCACTCGCATTATTAAAATGAACGTTACGAAAATTCCACTGCAGCGTAATTCAACGTCAGCAGATAAAAGTTGAAGTAGCTCCATCTTACTCGGCATAAAAAGTAAGTAAATGAAATTAAAAAGCGATCCATCCTCGAAGTAAATTTGATGGCGTGACTGGCAGATTCGTTATCCCAGTGCACCCTTCACTGTTTTTCGGTTGCTCGATTTTCTTTTTTTCTTTCCTTCTCTTCTTTTTTCCTTTCTTTTTTTTTTTTTTTGAAACGTCTGCGAGGTCTTAGGAGCGCTTTTCTTCCCGTCCGTTTCCCTCGGCCTTTCCAATCCCTCGATCTCCGTGCGCCCGGTCTTATTCCCTACCATTTTGCGCTCGCTCGAGCGCGCCCTAAGTTCGCGTATCTCCAGGATTCCACAACAGCGGTTGGTTATCACATTGACGTTTCTCTAGCATTCCACTTGAAATTCTCTAGTTTCCTATTTCCACGGATACCCATTTCTGTTGAAATGAAAAGGGGGATAGGAGACGAAAGACTGAGCGGAAATACAAATGCTTAGCTTATTTTCCTCCTTCTCGCCACGCTTGTCAGTGAATTATAATTAAACTCGCTTTCCGCTTCTTCCACGAACTTGATGTATACTTTTATTAAAGCATCAACTCATTTTTCAATCATTTCTTTGTACAACTGTTGTCTTAATGAATCTTAATTCAACGAAATCAAAAAGCTTAACAAATTCCACCAACACGCCTAGCCTAAATATTTGCACGCTGTATACACGAAGATTGCTTTAATTCCTTTCGTGTTAGTAAAGACGCGTGGCGGCGGTTTTACCCAAAGTACCGCAAGTTCTTACCACAGTTTCTATCAAAGCTTCATCTTTCTTGCGCATCGCATGATACTTTAAGTAAAACCGCAACCGCGGGAATGAATCAACGCGACCTAGCGTACACAAGCATGCAGCCAACAAAAACATCTAACGAAGGAAAAAATATTAGCACCGTGGACCCGATTATTTAATGGTATATCGTTCGAGGAAAATTTACCAGTAGTACAAGTCTATAATTAACGCCCAACAGTGAGGAAAATAGACTTTACGTGCTTTTATTTATAGATTCTATTTTTAAAGGCACACAAATATCGAATCGAAATGATAATTTGTGAAACTTGTACACGCACGCGTTCCGAGTCTAGTATTTCGTGGTTCGATGCAAAACTGTTACGAAAGACAATTACGTTACTGACAGAGATAGCAATAGCGTACCTATAACACTGCGCGTTAACCTAATTCGCGTTTCCTATTGATATGACTTCATAAAGCATACCGTATTAAGGATCTGGTGTGGTGCCAGCATTTCCCCGTCGTTTAAAAAGTTCTGAATACCGACTCTAAAAGCAAATAGCTACAAATAGGAGTCGGCCCTTTGATCAGATCAAATTTCCAATCTTCCACGAGATTTTAATATTTCTGATAGTTCGATCCGAGTTTAGATAGAAATACGGTTTTTAAGAATCGTTTAAGCGTATTTTGAAATAAGAATCGGACACGCATTCGAACGTCTCCACTTGCCAACATAATTTCCGGTTTCTAACAGCGTTTCAAAATGGAGCTCTAAAAATTTTCCATAGGAAATTGCGTATTTCCCATACGACATACTTAATAACGGCTTGCGAATATTCTCTCGTGGTAACATCGCATCCCTTGTATTAGTTTGAAAAGCGCACGTCAAAACTTGTCAGATATGCCAATAGCAAGATGAACTCACGTTGCTGTTTGACATGATACTTCTGCGCAACGATGCGTGCTCCTTGGAATATATATACACCGTATCGAGTGATTCGTGCACTTCGTATTGGTGAAATGACAGCAAATATTTTCTTTACCCGTTCGATATTAATGTGAAATTGCTAATCAATGTTCGACGTATCGTTCTATTAACTGATTTCAATGTGGATATGTCAATAATCATTTATATGAATATTGAATTTTTATTTCTTCACCTGCTTAATGAAGGTGGTCAAAATTATTTCTTCAACTACTTAACGAAGGTAGTCAAAAGTATTTCTTTAACTTACTTAATGAAGGTAGACAAAACTTATCTTATTCTTCAGATAGAAATAAATGGTAATCAGCTACTCACCTGAAACAGAAAAATGTGAGTAATTAATAAGATATATAATTTTCAGTATATTTAGACTATTATGTCAATAGAATCATTATAATATAGTGTAATGTCAAATATAATATACAAGTGCATAACGTAATATTAATGATAGTATCATAAATTAGACGTCAAATAATTTTATTAAGTTTTTCATTTGAGTGATTGTTACAACGCTGTCATTGCGATCCTAGTTCATGTTTCACGCAGAGCACCCTTATATCTGCCAAATAGCTACATTATCCGCTGGTTTCCGGAATAACCAGCGATCTGAGGACCATAGTTACGACATAAAAGAGCACGTGAATAGGCATGCACGCGTCTGCTTGATATATTTTCTCTCATACAAAACGAGCGTCCCTTCCATTCGACTGTCTGGCACTGATATTCCTTGGAAAAAGGAAACAGCCAAAGAGTACGGTCACATTATAAGGTATTTCTATACGGCCACGATAACAGAATACGGTGATAGGAGTTGGCACAAAAACTAGATGCTTTTATATCACATTCCCTTGAACTAAACATATGTCGATTCGTTCGGAACGTCTAATTATATTTTCAATAGGAGATGAACATCCCTACGAGAAGCTAACGTAACGAATACGGATGAAATTATAGACGATTCGTGTACCATATTGTTATTAGCCACTTGACTTATATTTGAGAGCGACGCGAAGTAAACCGGAAACTGAAATTTCTCGCTGTCCGCTTTTAAGGGATCAAATGAAAAGTTTCTTTGACTGGAAACTTCTGTACGCCACTGCGTTTGCGGGCAAAAGACACAACAAGGCAGACTACTGGTGGCGTTCCGTGCAAGACTGTTTTAATTATTCTCCATAGAATTTGCAAAGTCAGTTGTTGACACTAACATTGTTTTCAAGGCGGTAGGTATGGAATTTGTGAAAGTACGGAACATTAATTGTACCAAACAAGGCTCCTTCATATCAGTCAATCTATCATAACCATTGTATGCAATATTGTAAGACTTACAATAAAATAACTAATAAGTATTCATGTTGTTATTGTAATTTAAAATCGAATGCCATAAGACGAAAATGGTATTAAGTTACACATAAAGGCGTAACGTTGACATTTTTACAATAATTATACCAATAGTTAAAGAATGTAACAACTAAGAGATGTCACGGTCGAAGTTGAGAATGTGAAAAAAGAGAGTTCTGTTACATTTGAAAATTTGCCACGTTTTTGTGTAGACGGAAGATTCAAAGGTACACACGAGAACCAACGTTTTCGCAGAGATATACAACTTAATTAATTCTAAAATGGGCTTTATTCGGCGCGTACAAGCGTAGTACGCAAACAGTAAACCCTGCAGGCGAATTCTATCCTATCAACACGGCAAAACTGAGCCGAGCGTACTTTACGTTCTTCCGCAAATCTATTCCCTCCCTTCGTTCTGCTCGACCTTTCGTTCCCATGCAAGAGTATCACGTGAGAATATTCACGCTGTGAACGTTTCAGCCGAAACGTCGTTCCTTTTTTGCCGGAAATAAATTTTTCTCGAATTTATACGTACATATTTTTCTTGTTCTTCCCCGATATGTTTTTCGACATCCCTTCCGTTCGCGAACGCGTTTCCATCGAGCATGCACGTGACAGTCCCTTCCTACGTTAAATTTGAATTACATAAGGCAACATTTCAATCTTTCATACGTTTTCCATGCACGACACGAAATAAGAAAACGCAATTCTTTTCTGGCGTTAGTCGTAGCATTTAGCATGCATTGTAGTACGTTTTACTTCCTATTGCAATATGTATATAGTTGTTATTTTTCAACGTAAATTCTCTTAGAAGCGGAATAAATTCTAAAAGCAAACGTTGTGACATGAAATATTGAAATTAATGGAATATTACTGATACGATTTCAAAGAGATATTATAATTGCTGCACAATTATAACATACACATTAGTACAGATGAAACACTCGAGTAATATGGTAATTATACAGTTACAAAATGAAATGCGTGAGACAGTTTATTTGCGAACATTGCTTTACGTTTTCGTCTTTGTGCAATCAGAATTATGAAGCGTAGACTTAGTCAAAAAGAATAACATGAGGGTGCACGTACTTCGCAAGTACTTTGTACGTACTTCTCCTTTTAATTTCGAGTTAATTAGCGAACTGTATGGGTACTACTCAGACCTTGCGAGGCTCGTTTAAGCAATTTTATTTACTAGCTTATTTTCACGTTAATCAAGATTGCTACGAAGTGTACTAAATGTCGGTACTGGTTGTAGCAAATAGATTTTCCAGCAACCTGCTCGGAAACGGTCCTCTGATAATACGTTTTCGTCTCGTGCAATTAATTTCCTTTGATAATTGTAATTGAGCGCAACGAACGCAATAAATTAGAGCTGTGTAAACGTTTTATATACTTCCAAGTTGATACTGATATGCCTGCCACGAAGGACCAACCGTGACTCCTGCGAGTCCTTTAAATGTTGAATTTCGACAGCGCACATCTATGATTTAATAGGAATATTACTTTATCATACTCTGATTTCAATTCGAGACATATTTCGCGTCTCGTTCTGAACGTTTTCAATAATTTCCGCCTCGTCGAAATCCTCCCCATTTATCGCGTGCTTTCGCACCCTAATTCCAGTCGTCGACGACGAAAAAAGGGTGCGTTTACGATCAGCCTCGACGAGCAAGGTTAAAAGCGTCGTTTCCGCATGTGGAACCTACGATTAATTAGCAGATTCAACGGGCAAGATTTTAATACCCGTTTCCACGCACGAAGTGTCGTCATAGCGGTAAACGCCATTACAGACCAGAGCCATTATGTTTCCGGCTCGTTGGCTTAGGAACGAAAGTGCGGAATTAGGATCTAAAATCTATTGAAATTCGAAGCATCTCTGCCCACTATCCGCTGGTACGAAGTGTATCCCACGTATTTAACGAGAAACAATTAGCTCGTAATGAGACAACCGTGAAATGCCAATATACTCTCTCTCCCTCTCTCTCTTTCTTTCTTTTTATAAAGATGTATATATACTTTGGTTAGATTTGGTTAGGCAATTTAATCCCTTTTCTTTTCAGTTTTACGAAGTAAAATTACCAAAAACACTCGAATCGTAAACCGCATCCCTAACTTATATGTGTATGCAGAACCAAAGATTTGTTTGCCCGAACAGAATTAGCAGAAATGAATTATCGCGGGAACTACGGTAGGCTATAAAATATGGTCGAAGTTTTAATAACTTTTCCCGCGGAACTCGAGCGATATATTTCAGGTGTGTGCGAAATAATATTTAACTAGAGAATGAACCTGGAAAATCATTTTTAACGAACACACTTGATTAACGTTTACGGTGGCCGTTAATTATTTACAGATAGACCGGCCCGCCATTCGTCACTCACGCTGCGAGCCTTTTAAAAATTCTTCCGCGACCAATTAAAATGAATAGTTACCCGCATAACTCTTGAAATACTTCTGATACCGAGGCCCTTCGCGCATTCAGCCACGCAATTATCCCCGCGGATAAAACGTCGACGTTTATTAGGTGCGCACATGTGCGTCTCCGGCGGGAACGCGCAAAAAAAAGATGGCCGGCGGTCGATAGCCCAAAGAAAACTCGGAGGAAGCTAAACCGACAGGACGCGATTCATTATTGTCGTCCGTTCTTGTCGCTTCGCCAACCAGCCACTTAATTTTCATTCGCGCGTTTTGCCGGCAACGGGGCTATCATAACGCGGGGATATGATAACATTTTTCCACCGCCATCTCCGCCGCGAGCGGTGATGAATGGTCCCGTTCGTCCGATAGTCATCTTACAGCGAGCTAGTTTGTTTCCATCCAGACGCGTCTCAGCCTCGAGACGTTCCCGTCTTCCCGGCTTAAAAAGAGGAGAGAAACGCAAATGCTGGAACGTCCATCAACGTTCTCGCCGCGAACCGCGATTCTTCGGATACTTTCGCCCTTCTTACTCGTTACGTTATTAGCGCGTGCACCAATGTATTTCGCGCAATTATCTTCCGCTTCAACGATGACGAATGGATAACGGTGGATAGCTGTACGCGCGCACGTCCATCCATTATTTTAAATTTCACGATCTTCTTATCTACCGTGCTTTATTATTACCATTTCGCGCACTAATGGCTGCGCCGAAAAGTTCCTTGGGTTTTCTTTTTCTAAGGAAATTTAAAGGCAAGCTTCGCGGAAGCTTTTTTTCACCAACGACCTTCTGCTGTTCGTTACGCGACTTGGTTCCGGAAGGGTTTGTCTCCGCGGGTTTTATACACCTTCGGAATTTCGAATTTCATTCGGTGAGATTTCCTGCGCGAAAATCGTAAAATAAAAATTGGTTCACTGTGTTATTCGTGGTGTTCTCGTTGTATACGTATCTTGTTTTTTTCTAGTTTGCTTTACGTTTTTAGAATTTCAAAGTAGTTCTTCAAAAATGTTGCACTAGTAAAAGTATACGCACCAGCTGATGTATAATTTTAATATTGCAAAATTTCTTTGAATATGAATTTCTTTGAATTAATCGCGGACGAATGCTGCGCCATTACAATTAAATTTACTGCTGTATTAGTTATAGGAGACGCATTTTACAGACGGTTTTATTCCGTACAGCTAAATCGCCTGCGAGAGAATTTTCGTTTCAGATTTTTCCCGTGCAAACGGTCCACTTTAAAGTCGTTAACAGCTTCGACGTACAATTCCTAGAACCCTCGAAAAATCGATCATCAATATATACTGGACAAAACCAATCGTGCTCGTGCTTAAAATATAATCCCTATTCTTTGCTGATTTCTACGTGAACGATTATTTCGTTCTTTTTTTGTCCCTTTTTCTGTGTCACGCATCTACAAAATGGAATAGGTACCAGCAATTCAGTATGTCGAGAGCTTTGTACGTGTACAGATTTTAAAATACTCTACACGATCAACGCTGCTAAATTTTAAATAATTCGTTACGCTGTTACTCGTTTCCAGAAATTATATTACTCGCCAATTTCAAATTGTTTCGATTGAATTTTACTCCTATTTTTGATTCCGTGCTTTCATTATTTAGCGCAGAAATTGTTCTAATGCAACAAAATACAGAAAGTATTGATAAAACTTTTAAATAAATTTTGCAACATTTAAATGTCATATTACCGAAAGTGAAGAATTAAAAGTTTGAACAGAACGGTTGTAATATATTTTTCATTTAAGCTTCGAAAAAATAGCACGTAAGAATACTCGATAAAATCTTGAAAAACATTCCGCCTAAAATAATGACCTTTTAGCGACAGCGAAAAAAAAGAATCAACTGAAATTGTCACTTGAAGAAGATTTGAATTTATCCTGGAAATGAAACGCCTCCGGCGTCATTCGTTAATTCCGAAAATTCACGAACTGGGCGGACGTAAAAGCCAACCCAAATATTCCTATACACGTTCTCTTGATTTTTATTCTCCCGAATTTCCAGGCCGTGCACGCAATTTATGCCGCAGTTACCCTTAAACTGAAGTTTCGTTAATTCAGTTTCCCAATTTTCATTCAGGACGCGCATAAAATTTTACAAAGTATCGTCACTCTTGTACAACTGTGAAGAATATCTTTCACAAATTAAAGCTCGATTAAGTAAGATACAAAAACAAGTTTAACAAATGATAACCCGAAATATTTCTACTTCTGACCTACTTTTAAACGTCCAAATGTATTATTAGTAAGTATCATAAATAATTTCAACGATCCTTATCTCATTTCTCATTAATCAAACCGAATCCAGCCACTCTGATCAGAATAAGTCAAATGCAAATACATTATTCGTGAGCGCCATAAATAATTCGAAAAATCCTTATTCCATTCCTCATTAATCGTCCCGAATCCGGCCACGTCGATTAAAATAAGTCGGCTACAAATCATTGTATCAATCATGTTGCTGAAAATTGTCGTACCGTGAAAATGTGCGTATCGCGCAAATTTGCTATGCAAATTTGACGCAATAAATACTTGAAGCATTGTGCACACCTGCACGCGCACACCGTCGTGCACGGTATTATACCGTGGTCCATGCAAATTAATCGATCTGCAGTTGATCAATCTTGCGTATCGAACGATCGTGTCAATTAAAGAAAATTTATCGTGGATCCGTTGAGCGACGTCGAGGCGACACCTCGGGCGAGCTTAAACTCCCCTTAAACTCGATAAATAGGCTGATCGGTTCGAAAGTCCCGCGAGACTGGTGCTCGATACATACGTTCGTTCTCGTAAATAATTCTGAGCATCCACGGCACGTCACCTATACTGTGCGAAGTTCGGTTTCGCGGTTGAGCTAAGCAGATCGTAGGTGTACCGAGTATTGGCTTTTAAGGGGCGGATATAGTTGTCGAAACGCATGATAATAGGTTCATATTACTGTTTCCATCTGCTTTTTTCTCACGCTGATAGTTAGTTAATTTATTGCACAAGAATTGATATTACATTTTCCAATAGATAGAGAACCAATTATACGTGTAAATTATATTTTGTATAGTCAATTGAATTTGTAATTTTACCATGTTGAATGTAATTTATTTATAATGTAATTTGTTTATTTAAATAATAGTGCTGGCTATGTATTCGTCTCACGTGTATAAGTGCATTTTTCGAAACAGATTTTAGGAATGAAAAAATTAATATATCACATATTTCGCGACGAAATAATGACACTACTGTTTCAGTGAAATGGTTAGTCGAATGCTACATACATTCGTGCACGTATCATATAACACATATACATCAAAAGGAAAATCCTAGTAAGCTGGAAAATAGTAGAGAGGATTTTGTCAGTAGCCAAATAGTTTGCTGCAATATAATCTGTGGTTTATTCGAAAATTTCTAAAATAAAACGCCACAAGTCAACTTTAAAATATTACATGTCGTACCGTTTGAGCTTCCCATGTAACTCTTGTAAACTGTGTACGTAGTACAAAACCTAGGATATCGATATCTATAAGGTCGTATCCTATGATATGTATCTTAGGATATTGTTATCTATAATTAACGAAATGAAATTCGCGAGGAAAATTTGAAGGTACTTTTATTTAAAAATTTATAAAGAATTCGCGTTATTCGGTTCGAAAAGCTTCATAAATAAACGGGAACGCGATTGAATAGCGTCTGATATAAGTAAATCGATGAATTTCAATTAAAATAATCTGTTCGGTTACATTCTTCGTGAGTTGATATTGAAAATTGGGATTTAAAACGTAAAAGGCATGCTGCAAGTGATAATACATAATGCGTTTCAGATAAATGACGCGCCATTGTTTTAAAGCAGTATTTATGGTTTCACATAATTGGAAATATTTTGCGGAAGCGTCTACGCCGTGGAATTAATTTATCATTTGCTGGCTTTAAACAAAAGTAATTCATTTGATCGGTTCAAAGTATGCGCTAACAATTGCTTATGTTGCCAATGCGTTAACTATCGAATTCTAAAAATAATTTAAAAGGAAGAGAATTTATTTGAGACGTATACACGTATACTGTTCAGAATTTTATAAATCGTTTCCTCTAAAATCCTTAAAGAGGCAGGCAAAACCTTTTATTCGCGTCTCGAAGTGCACTGTAATCTTTTACGTGACTTGCATGACACTTTACTCCAGGGAGATGGCTTCCGTATATATGTTTTTTACTTCTACAAATGGAACATTAAATTCATACATTATCAAGCACAAAAAAATAATTCTTATACTCGATGAACACATTTTTATTTTCTAATTACTTCACCCCTACAATTAAAGCTTGCTTGTTAATTTTTTATCGCATCGAGTTCGCAACGACATCAAACATTCAGCTAGCAACCTGTGTATGACATAAGCACACTTTAATCATTAGAAAAGTAAAATCTAATTAAGTAATCTCGTTCGCAGCCAATTAAGTCCGAAATGAGTAAAAACTGTACTTCTCAAACTAAGCACGGTAAACGTTTTTACTCCAACGATTCTACATACACGATTGTACCAAGAGGTAACGTCGCCAGAACGCTGAAGACACTTCGATGAAACCGTTCCTCTTTTCAATCCGTCGCCTCGTAATCGTCGCGTAGAATTTCTATTTACTCCCATTTGCCATTCAACCTAATTCCTTTCGTATACAATTCCGCTTTATGAGCCAGTTAATTGTCTAAGGGTACAGAAGCAGCTTGAAGATCCCCCGTACATTGAACGGCGCACGCACGATTAACGGGCGGGGCATTGCTCGAGAAATGCTTTCATTACGTGTAGGAAGCGCGAGTCGAAAATTGTTGTGGAAGTTCGCGGCGTGGGGAAAATGCGGCCGCGTGATACCTGTATCAAACCACGCGGAATGTCACGTATTTAAGATGCCTAACAGTCTTCGTTCCTAATCTCTTTACGATAGAAGGGCGCGCGCTGATAGCGCGCTACCGGGGCTACGTAAATGCGAGGCATGAATCAATTTAGACCGCGAGTACCTAAGTTCCAGCGCCTATCGGAAGTAATTCGTGGTAATTATGCTAACGTCGATTTAACAACTCTAATAAACATTTATTCAACGAGCAATTCGGCTAACTGCCGTTGGATACTCGTAATCATTGAAATTGATGGTATCGGATTTTATTCCGCGAAATAGCAAATTTCACTTTGACCTGCGATTACGTGCTATCATTGAACGCAAATGCGCATATGGAGAGGCTAATACCGTTCGCACTTTGGTAACTGCAGACAGATCGAGCTTAAACGTGTCCCACTCGAAATTTGATATTTTTAACGTACCCCCTTTATCCCCTTAAGTCCGTCGATTGTTAAGGAAGAATGTCTTGTCTGATTTATGGGACAGTCGGAGATAAATGGTGTTACCAGACACGAGGTTCTTAATTTCATGAGCTAAAGTGAATTGAGTACGCACGGTGGAATTGTTAGTCTTCGTAATTCCCGTTTTTATGGGGATTGATACCAGAAAATTCGTCGCGCGCTAATTAGTGTAACGCTAAAATGTTCATTAATGAACCGTGCAATTTTATTATTAAACGAACACTGGAAATACTTGGATATTGGTATTATAACAAAAATATAGGAGGCGTAGTCATTTATAATTAAATTTAGTTCAATTTAGTACGATAAATACTATTTTTTAATAAATGTGTCAGATGTTACGTACAAAGGTGGGCTTGTAATATAAAATACACATGTTGATGCAACACGCAGCATTGAATAAAATAAACATGCATGTACGTTCGTAAACACAGAGCAAACAATGATTATCTGCCAACAATTTTCGAATTACAACGTATTCTGCGAACGGATGCGCGAAGTGCGTATTTTCACAGTTAATAATCGACTACCCGCTGCTAGCGCAAATAAAACACTTATATTCTAGAAATAATCATTTAACTTGAATCAAGCACGCAGTATGCATTCTGCTAACGACTAGCTGGCAAAAATCGTACATTTATAGCTGAAGTGATGTAATTTATCAATTATGTATCTAAACATATAATTTCAAACGAAACAGTAAAATAGAGTTCTTATCGTTATTAACATTTGAAACCGTTGTACCTTTGCAAAGATTGTACAAGATTTAATAATTATCGTCACGATTTCGTGTATATTATACAATTTTATGTGATCATACCTTGATTAATGTAATCGCAGTAATTTTAGAAAATTCTTTCTATTCCCTGGCACGTTATCGTGACGTCAAATTCTAATTTGTTAGACTTAATCTTGTTTGCGTCATACTATCGATTGTAATCAAGCGCAATGCCAGTGTAAACTCTCTTTATGCTCTGTACGTTCGGTTTAACGAAATATAACGCGGAATTTCTGACGACGAGAGAGCGGAATATAAGATAAAACGCGCGACACGGTTCGCTCGCGTTTATTTTTCCAATTAAAATTAGCACGCGTATTAAACGCCACTTTACAATACCCGAAGTTCCCGTAATTATCCAAATTTTACGGTCAGACGCCGGGCACTCACTCGAAAGCTGCCATCGAACAAGAGTAATTATGCGATCCATCATTATTTCGGCGGAGAGTATCGGGGAATGGCGAGGAATGCTAAAACGCGATGCAATTGATTTATGTGTCAGTCCGAAGTGCTGGCTGAAAAAAAATGCCCCGACTGCCCCAATTCGCTTGGAATCAAGACACGCGACGGTCCATTAGGGATCATGAATGTACAATCCTGTTGCAAAAGACTCTCAATTAAGCTACCTAAGCATATACCATGTTACTTTGCAAATTAATTGAAGAGCAATTGCTTTAACGAATTGAAACGTACTTAATCCCAGAATTATAAATTAAGCTAACAGATTTATTAATATAAAATAACCAATATTTTTCATAATCTTCTTATTCCTTCCCCATGGTGGTAGCTTCATTTAACAGACTAACAAGTAGATTCTAAATATAATATATCCAAAAGTATCGATGTACCAAGAAATTGTTAACTAATTATTTAACAGAAAACGGCGACCGCGAGGTCGATTTAAAAAGTTCGCTTGCAGAGCTTCAGAGACTGACCCATCATTGAGGCATCGCGCGTAAGAGAATTCGCGAGCCCCTAAAGCGTCCGCGTTCGCTCGTATCGCCATGCGGAGGCAACAAATATCGCTCCACGGATTTGGGAAACGTGCGCGGCTGCTGATTTCCATAGTTCGGAATTTCTGCTGATGTTAAACCGAAACATATTTCTCAAGCTTATGAGAAGTTTCGCGTTATCCCGTTGCCCGTGTATCCGCCTATTCCTCCTCCCGACAGCGATTCCTTATCTGCGTAATACCAACCGGAAGGATGCAGGAAACTTGTATCCAGCTGTTTACCTTGCGCAACACCTTCACCGAGAGCAGCCAGCATCCCTCAAACTGGCTATTGCCAACGGCACGCGTGTGCACGTGAAAATTACGTTCGCCATTAGAAAACAATCTGGGAAAAAGGAGAAAAGCTTGCGGACAATGATGACGCTTGGCCACCCACCCCCTGGAGATTTGAAATTTGTTAACGTGGGGGTGTCAGACATGTGTAAAATCTCTAAAAACTCCTAACAGTTCAAAAGTCTGTTATTCCAAGAGTCTTGAAATGTTGAATGAAATTTTTTGAATTACTTTTAGTATACGTGAAAAGTAATTATGATTTATTTAGAAAAATCATAGAGATTAACAATAAGTAAATGGGCATTGTTCAATGGCAATATAGCTCGCGATGTGCAAGTCCTTTACTCTTTCTAGGGAGCGGAAGACTATCTTTTTTTGAAAATATTCTCTGCTATATTCTCTTTCTACCATTACGCGTTCATCGCACGCTCTAACGAATTGCCCGAGAAAGTACTTGGTAAAAGGTACTGGCGTACTATTTCGTCAAACTTTCCCTTTTATGTCCTTCTTACAAAAATAGAAATGAAATCGCATTTCAAATGCTATGCACTTTATGTACAAAAAATTTGTAATTTGAGAGCAGTTTGGGCGTACTGTTTTACGTGACAAATTACAGAATGTTTCTCGTGTTGACCTCCTAACAGAGAATACAAGTTAATATAATTCTCACCGATTAAATAGAAGCTTAATTTACTATTTTACACTTTTGTTTCAGTTATGACTTCTGCTTTCTGAAGAATGTTGGAATGGATGTTAGCCCGCGATCCCTGTGCTCAACGAAGAACAAGATCGTGTACATAGCAAGTGTTCCTCCCTCGTTTCATTTAGCGCTGATTGTACTATTCTTCAACTTATTACACAGTACTAAATTCTTTAACGAAACTATTCTAAACGCTTGTACGTCGCTGCTTCTAAACCCTTCTAGCCCTCGTCAGTAACGTAACAACCACCTGTTTAGCCACTAACGTTGTGCATTTTGGAAACACGCAAGGAATGCCAGTGCTCTGATCATAAGCGAAATGTATGTCACTCGTATATTCTACAATTTTCATTGAAAATACCTTGGGGAAAGAAGGTTAACGAATGGCAGGCAAGCATGGAAGAAATGTAAGAGCGTGAAATTTTCATTGATTCAAGGCAGTGCAAACAAGTCGTCGAGGTGTGTCTCATTGCGAAAGAATCGAAGTACGAAGACAAGATAGGAAAACATTTGGAAATTTATCGTGAACGATGAAAATTCTAAATGCACATCGTTCCTGCGGAATATCGAACAATTCCCTTCGCAGCGTACGTTTTCATTTCTGGAATTCATTGGCAAGTCCGACGTACTGCGCTCAACATACATAAGACGGACTTCGAGTGCTGCCGCGCAGCTACACCTTTTGTATACGAAATCATGTGAAAGATCGCGCGCAATCGATCACGTTTCGAATCACTCGATTGGACGTAGAAAGTAAGGTCAGGAGAAATTCAAATCGACTTACACTTCTACCGATGTGCCGTTTCTACTAGTTACTTCTGGCCCCTCTGGTATTCGAATTAAAAGTATCGCTGAATGATAGTTAAACTGATTCGATCGAATTGTACTATGGAAAATAGAGTTTAATGTTAATTGTAAAAATGGTGCGGGCATTAAAATGCATGTACGTAAAGCAGAAAATTGTTAAATATTGCTATTTGTTTTGTATGTAGAATACAATGGAGCATTATGATTACGAAGCTCGCATGGTTCATCGGCGTCCATATTACACGTATTGCGCAAGCATGTCCAAATTCCGGGTAGCGTAAAGATGAATCGTTCAAATATCTATCGATCTGATCATTCCACAATGGTCCACATGCATGCATACTGCATAATTAGCTCTCTGACATTTCAATACCAGCTCTAACATACTCGCTATTTTTAAGTGTTGCTGATATTTTCAGGTACTCCGTTCCTTTTTTAATTGAAGTGACGAGATCAGTAAAAGTTCACGGAAATTCAATAATCTGCATACACTCGCTTCACGTCACACGTTCTATATAATTCTTTGCGCGGCATTAAGTAGGAAAATAATCAGATACGATTTTCAGGATAGCTGCATGAAGATCAGAAATAGGAAAAATCTAATTAAAGGAAAATAAGCGGAAAAAGTACACGAGAGAAAGGAATAAAAACTCCATTGGTATCCCCAGTTCCTATTTTTCCTTCTTACTTAGCTTATTTTCTTTTCTAAGGCAACTACGAGCTCCGTGTCCTGTTTCCACTGCATCCACTACAATCTCCTTTAACCCTCTATTGCCTTGTGTAATCTTGGAATTTACATATCAGTTAAATCGATTCTCATTACACGTGGTTTCTAATTTAAGAAAAATTGTTAAAATCCTGCGGAGGGAAATAAAAAGTTTTATGAGATGTGCATTGTGTGTATATATATATATATGTTTACTACTATCCAATACGACTTTAAAGTCGCCCACCATCCACCCAGCAGTTTACGATGAAAAACATGTTGAAATCATCGGAATCGGCAAGGAGATGAAAGGTTTGACGTCTTAACGACGGTGTCGATAATTCGTTAGCAATTTGTATACCCACGCTTCTACTGTCGTGCCGTAGGATCAATATCTCGTGTACGATTCTGCTAAGTTTTGTAAATTCCGTAATTGATTTGCCTGACTAATTAATCGGGGCTCGTTTCGGATTCGATCAAATTAATTACGTAGGGAAACTTGAAGAAATTCGGAATTCGTCTCCAGAATACTTAATGTTAAATTTATTTAACCTGTATTGGAAAACATATTCTTAGCGATTATTTTAAAATTATAAAAATATATGCAACCATTTAGTTCGCAATACTTGATATAGAAAATACGTATTTTCCATGTGCATAGTGTAGGAAATGGTAAAATAATTATAATATCATAGAATCGATGGCTAAGCAAAACGTGGACATGCTAGAATTTTTCTTTTCATCTCGAGGGATCGTACAATAATGCTTTCTTAGACCGTTCGTATTAGCCTCGAGGACGTCCCCAACGCTATGGGCCATCCGAATGTTTAGGCAAGGCCCCAGAGAGAGGCAATGCCATAAAAAATGCAATTGGCTCTCTTAGCCTTTCATGTACCCTGCCATCCGATGATTTCTTACAATACTGAATCCAACTAAATATATTAATAACAGACAAGAGTAATAATAACGTTATCAACATTACTGTACAAAACGAATCTCGTGTAGTAGCTTGAGGCTTTTCCATAGTACTTCACGTGTCACGTAAACGTATATATACGCGTCACACGAGGCATTCAATATCGAAGATAAGTATGCAACGTATTGGGGGTGAAGCATTTTTCCACAACATTTTCCTGGGAGAAAGCCCAGAACGATACGATATTAAAGGGAAAGTACGCGTCGCACGGCGGCCCTATTCAGCTAACGATGAATTTATGTGAAAATTCTTCCACGCGTTGTATCAGCCGGCTTATATCTCGCCGCTGTTTCACCGATTAATGATATATCGTCGCGAATTTTCATGCAAATCCGCGATGCCCAGCCGTGAATGGTAACCGGGTCCGGTTCCCAGGTCGAGAATCAATGGGCATTAATTGAAATAGAGGGAAGAAAAGCAGCCGGGGCAAGATCCACGACCGCTGCTGCATTATGCAACGCGACAAAGACTCAGAGAATATTGAGATGGGGTGGTCGGTGTGATAGGCGTATCTCTGGCCGTAGCATTCGGCTCAAAGGCGAGCAGGAAGTGAACGTCGCCGGTTCTTTGGGGATCGTGGGATTCGGTCGTGTCTCCAGGGCGACCACCTTCGATGGACAGTTTTGCCCCCCTTGTTTCTGGAAAACAAGCTCGTAAATACGTCCTGGGAGCTGGCTTTCTGTGGCAACGGTCAATTGACGGTCTTAATATCCTTCTGGGAGCTACGGCAGCGATAATGATATTCTGTTTCGTTTCCACCCTGCCCTTCTAATATGATTTCACCCTGGCAGTTCAACGAATCTTACCTCTGACAAGTATTAGGTCCCTGATCGAATTTAGGCGACTCGCTTCGAACGCTATTCTCGTTCGCCCCGTGCCAACGCGAATATTGCGATCACGATGGCGCTAAGTTTATACCTAACCGAATAAAGATGTTACCATTGTACTAATTTCCGTTAGAATACGCCGAGTTAATCTCGTGGAACCAGCGTCCCGCTAGACGTGCGATTGTCGTTTCGTTTAACTGAATTCGAGATTTGACTGAGGGCTGTCGAACATTTGGTGTAGATGCATGAGAGGTTGCTCAGAGTTAGCGATACTTTGGAATACTCTGATTTTTTTTGGTCAGTTATGAGTCAAGTAATACGACGATTAGCATTGAGGCCACGCAATCGAAGTTATTATATGGACTTTGGTACACACTTGTTAATAATGATGTATTAAAAATTTAATTCGGTATGTTTTGTTGTGTAGAGAATTTATACGAAATAACTGTACTTATTAAACTATTCAGATTTGCACGTAAAGTACACTCGAAGATAAAACCAGTGCAGAGTACACTCAAAAATAATAATTCATTATTGTTTTAATAACGTTGCGCGTTATTACCACTTGTTGAAGGGCAATAAATTCGAACGAAACGACCTACTGATGTTACGTTAATTGGAATCATAATAATAATGGGAGAGATAGAACTAGCAGTGTATATGCAAATCCGGTGGCAATTACATCGAGTAACGATGAAACCACGTAAGTTGGTATCTCGGATAGCAGTAACTCGAACGTTCAAAGTCAATCTGTTTGGCACTTTGTGAGCTTTAGAACCTCTTCCGTAAGTTAAACTGCAACTAAACCGTACCTTTATCATACGATTGCCTCTAAATTAATGAAATGAGCTCGAGCAAGATTTAGATTCTTGTCAGTTGCCTGTGAAATTATTTCCAATAAAATATCGCTGCTTTCTGCCAAATATTATGTCATCGAATGAAACATTCACTGATTTGCGTACTGAATATCAAATTTCTAATGTGATTATCAATATTGCATTTGCGACATTGTAAATTTCATAACTGCACGTTTCTCTCTCGTTTCAATTCTGTTTTGGAAAATAAGTATGAGGTGTATAAGAGGAAAATTAACACAGTTGGAAGACAGAAATTTTGCAGGGAAGGTAAAATAAACTTTTGGCGTACAAACACGCCAGATATTTTTCTACTGTTTTCAGAGGAAATGTTCGTCCGTTGCATTTCTCTTAGATTATTGAAATAATTTCTAAATGAACGATACATGAAAAGAAGACACTCAACTTTCACTTACTTCTAAACTGTTCCCTTCTTCCCTCGTGCAACTTAATAAAAAATCATTGTACCTTTTACTTATAAGAAAAGTAAAAGAGTAAAGTTACGTTACATGTTTCATAGAGCCGCCTACCCCACCATCCCTCACAATTGCTCGTCGTCGTATCAAAAATCAGAACTACCCTCCCACTTGGCCTTTATTTTACGGAAAGAAAGCAGTCCGCCGAGCGAACGATTCATTCGAAGGAGAAAAAACTACGCGTCGAAGGAACTTTTATCAACGTCTATTTAAATCCTAGGAAATTCGTGCTACGGAAACGGAATCGTGTCTCGCTCTGCAACGCTAGTCTCTCGGATAACGATTCTTTCTTCCTTCTAAATTAGAACCACCGTTCGTCGATTGTTCCCACTCCTTTGTTTATATGCGTTCAAGCTACCAGCGGCCAAACAAAAGGCAGCAAACGATGCGTACCGTTATTTCACGAAGGAGGACAAATCTTGCCTTCGAGGAGCTAATTGAGCAGGGGATGCAGAAAGAAAAAAATAATTGGCGATACGCTGGGAGATCGTTCAGCTTTTATAATGAACAATGGTCGAGATAAACGGCACAGGGGAATAGATACGCGCAGTTCGCTTCAACTTTTCCGTGTAAAATGTACACCACGCGCGCGTATTTAACCCTCGCAATTTCCGAATAAGCACGCGGAATTTAATCGAAACTGCGCGTATGGCCGGTTAATGAAAAGCACTTCAGAACGCGGGAATCGATTCAATCTGCAAACGATGTACATAGAACCGGTTTCATTAACGCAAGATTAATGAACTGGCCGGCTTACATAACGTAATTACATCGCGCATCCTGAGGGTAGGGAAAAAGAAAAAAAGGGGGCGTTCCAAATCGAAGTACGTTCTCGCGCGTTTTCGTTGATCACGGTTTGGGTCGCTGTTTTACTTTTATCCGAGCCGAGTGAATTGTAATGGAAGGAAATTTGAAGCAACACGAGAGCCGGGAGTAATTTTCTTCCGCCATCCGCCTTTTGCGAGTTTATAAAGCAAACACGCTGAAACGAGGGTCAACAATGAATGGGACAATGATTGAACTGATTTCACCGCACGAGGAAAGATAATAAGAGCAGGAGGAAGAGTTTAGATGGAGCAGGATGATGATTCGCGAGAGGAAATCAATTTTTGCCGATTTTAATCGTCTCAAGTGAATAATCTGTGTTAAAAATAGTTTGTATATTAAGTGTGTCGCTACTTAGATAAGACGAAAATGTAAACGAGTGACAAACTTCGATTTTAACGACGTTGCATTAGGAGATAAGTTAACTTTGTCAACAGTGTTAACATTTGAACGCGTATAATTAATAGTTATACAGTTAGTTACGAATTACTTAAAGGGAAGTCGATGAACTCGTTACTGGAGTACTCTAATACGTATTTCAACTTCTTGTTGCTCAATAAAGTTCGAGTAGTAAGAAACAGCTACCGTCCGATCAAAATAGTGTACTTAAATAAATGTAATATATAACGTATATTCAAAATGTATCGTACCATTTAAAAGAATCTTCAACGAGGATACAGAAACTGAACGATTATTAAAAAATGTTATCCTTCAAAGTAATTCTAAAAGTCTAAACGAAGACCAGATGAATGAAAAATTAATTAGTGGTTAATCGTGTAACATTCAGTAACTCTATCCAAAGATATCATTAATTTTTACGAGGGCAGACGGATCGCCAAGCGATCAGTCGGTTGCTTTGATCTTGCTATTAAAAATTAAGCTCACGACTACAGAGTTCGCGACCCCATTCCAATTCTCTTTACTAAATATCGATCCGTGTCAAGAGTAAACGGCGAAGATAGCGGTTGCAACGGTATGTCTCGAACGCCGAGCTCGTTCCAAGGGAACCCATCGAAAATCCACCGAGTTGCTAAACTTCCAAACCGCCGCCTCTTTTTAAGGAACTTTCGCGTCCAGCAAATCAGCGAAAACCAAGTGCTTCTTTTGGATCATGTCGATAACGAACAAAGGGTGTTGAGTGGCAGCGAACGAAAGACGAAATGCGTCGAATTTTCAATTTTCTTGAACAGAACGTACAAGGAAAACGTTTCCTGTATATTTGAAACGTAGGAATTTAATTAAATCCAAAATATACGAACAGCTGCCACAAAAATGTCCTTTAATATTTAGAAATATTTGAAACCGCGATAAAAAGGATTGAAATAAATTCGCGTATAAAAGAAACAGAACGCTGCTTGCGTTTCCTCCGTCTGTTATTTATAGCGACATCAGCCGCTTGCGTTCCTGGCGACACAGAAAGCGGTGGAGAAAAAGCTGTACGCACTCGCTGTTTGCTTCGTTAGTTATCAAATATTATGAAACTCGTAAATCAAACGTTTTCATATTCCCTCGTTCCCAATAAACCATCAAGAATCGCAATGCACGTTACGTAAGTATACACGTCTCGTATTTCTTTGCCCCGCTACAATAATATCATCACAGATCCGATACCTGAAAGAGAAACTTTCAATTCCACATTTCAACGATTATTCAAACGTGGACGACCGCACTACGCTAATCGCGTGCCCGTGCTATCCGACAAAGAGGATCTCGTGAACCTTCAAGAAGCAATTACGCCGCCATCAAATCTAATTGACGCCAACGCGGAACTTTTTCAATAATTTCACGCGACAAGCGCGTCGATAATTTCCACTTAAGATTCCCGCGGAACGACGAACGCCCTGGTTCCACCCTGCGCGTCGCGGCGTCGAATGTGGCGCGAGTCGATTCGACCCATCGAACCCTGCTGAAACAGCTGCCACGGGGCTACGGTTCCTCCTCGAAAGTCACTCCCGCGGCTGTCGGAAGAACAGGGGGCGGCGGGTCGCCCCTGGAAATTTTCTTTCCGCGTTGATTCACCGGAATGAAGACTTTGTGCGGGAAAAGTCCACGGGACCAAGTTAGATGAATCAAGCTCCGCCGCTGGGTCCTCTGGAAACCGTTGGGGGTGAGAGCGGTGGAAAGTTGCTAACTTCGCCCGGGAATCCAATATCAGAGACGGACGTTTACAGGATTGGAAAGTAATGTTTGTACGTCGTTCTGTCGGGTAACTTCGAGGGCAAGAATCGCGGCGTTCACCAGCCCTTGTAACCGGAGTCAGACTCGCTTGTTAGTTTCTCTTTTTTCGTCCGAGCCGACGTTTCAACCGGCGCGCACATCGCGACAACGATCCGACCGTTTCGTTACGCGGCGCGCGCGTGATTTTTATTGGAGAGGACAATGGACGCCGAGGTGTGCCTGAAATTGATTTAGAAACGATTCGAATGAACTTTATATTTTTTTTGTTTTTAAGTATTTCTTGTTGAATATGTAGATATATGGATTCGATACTTTGGAAATGGATAGGGATGACATAAGAGACGTATTGATTATGCATTCTACTCGTAAAATCGAGTAACGGGTCTAGTGTGCATTGGTGAAACGGAATAGGAGGTCACGGATTGCTCGGTTCCATAAATGACGAAATATCCCAATTAGTAAATGGATTTTGATCGATAAATACCACTTTGCTTGATCGCAACGATGCAACTCTATCGTATATCTACATATTCCGAATGCTTTAATATTTCTGAAGGAAATTTCGCGCGAAACAGAAATAATAACGACGTACAATTCTCTCCGTAAATATAATTCCCTGCGAACGTGACGATACGCTCTGAAAAAGTTTTTAAACTGTTTGTCACGGTCCGAATTAATTAATTACTAATTTGTTAATTACCTTTGTCCAAGCCACTTGACGATGCGCCCGTAATCATGTCAGCTATTTTAATAACGTGCTTAACGAGCCTGAAAATTTATGTTTTAAACCAACCGCCTTGATAAACGAAGCTGTGCATGTTCGCGACGTCCAAAATGCACTTACTTCGAAAGGTATTATAAATGGGAATACTTTCTCAATTCATAGCTGTTCGAGTGTACTGTAGAAATATTCGAGCGACGAATACTTTCACGTGGTACGATTATTTGTTGCTTTTTGCACGGGTATAGGATTAACAAACGACTGCAAAAATCGTGCAGACAGAGTGGACACACTGGTACGTGCCACTTACTTCTAGAAACGAAATCGCTGGAATCGATGAAGCGATATCTAAATGGAACACGCACACCAAACAACCAATTTCATTCGATTTGTAAATATTCCCTATGATTTACCATATTCCTCGGCAATAAACGTCTCTGTACGAGTTTTCGCGTTCCATAATCTGAATTCAATTCGTTATTCCTGCTGACAGCGCGCGTTTCAGAGAAGTAGCGAGAGGACTCGATAACTTCTTTAATTAATGGTTATTGTACACGTTTCTGCTCGTTTGTTTCCGCTCTTCCCCTCGCAGTGTTTCCTTACTTTCGCTTTGTGGCATTACCTAATTACTCTTGTTATTTTGAATACACCGATGCAGCATTATGTTATTCTACACTAATTAGCGACAAGCGCGCGCGGAAGATCGCCAACGGCGAAACGGAACGAGGTATCGAAGCGACGCAACGCGTGACATGGTTTTTTCATTATCGATATCTTCGCGTTAATTAAAACGTACGTCAGCATTAATATACAAGCTAATTATAAACCATAAACCATGCAGGAACACATTATCAACGATATAGACTGAAGCCTGTCTTTAAATAAACTCGACGTACATACTCCCCATGTTTATACGATTTAAAATTGATGGTATCGATGCAAATCCATTATTCTCCAATGATAGAAGTACACAGCTGGACTAACCCACACAAACAACTAGTAGATCGAAATCACAGGCATTCGAATCGTTCGAGATACGACTTACACTCGATAAACATCTCCGATTCGTCGAAATTGCAACTGAAAAAATCGCGACGCCAAATTAGTCTAGTTTAGCCGAGATCGGTAACAGTGAACGGAGTAATTAATACCTGGAAGGACAGACCGTAGGTGTTCCCAAGGCGCTGTAAATTTCGACGGGCCTTCAGGAATGCTGCTAAACACGAAATTACCAGGGAACTTCACGCAGACGCGTCTCGAGTGATAAAATTAAGATGATCGTGCGACGCGACGCCGGGAGATTTTAATTACGCGACCCTTCAAGATCGCGTCCGAAGGCGGAAGCGAGAAAATCAAAAGAACGGTAATTGAGATTCACCGCGTGCACGGACCTACCCCCATATTTAACCACGCGTCCACATTTCTTCGCGGCCACCACCCCGCGCCAGTATCGGAAACCGTTTTTCTGCTTAATGGCGTTCATCCTTATCTCCGCGCACGATTTTGCGGAAAAACTTTCGACCTATCTTCGACACGATCAACCACAACGACGATATACGATTCCGATCGTTACGCGCCAGCCGGAAATGCTCTTTTCACCGGCCGACTTGATTATAGAATAATGGAAACGACAATTGGAGGGATTCGCTTGGGACTTGGAATTGTTATTGATACCAAGAAGGATTTGTTATCCCCTCCGTGAGCTACGTCCGTGGAAGTGTTTGCTTTCCATCCAGGGAAACAATGGTAGATTTATATTCGA
The DNA here is from genome assembly GCF_050948175.1 of Xylocopa sonorina. Taxonomy (NCBI): domain Eukaryota; kingdom Metazoa; phylum Arthropoda; class Insecta; order Hymenoptera; family Apidae; genus Xylocopa; species Xylocopa sonorina. The sequence goes on along the minus strand of NC_135197.1, from coordinate 3,299,362 downwards.
CGCGAGCGATGGAGCCATGCGATTGCTCGGTAAAGAAAATTATTTCGATTTCAAACACTGTGGTTAACGGAAGATAGGAAATTATAATATGTATGAGATCTATGCGTACGATGAACGGCGGTTAAACAGCTTTCCCGCTTTGTTTTTGAAACATTTATGTATTTACTGTGTACCTAGTAGTTTACTATATTTAAATATTGTATTGTTCGTAATTATAAAATTCAATTCTTAAATTGAAAGGAGATATTAACATAGCGTTGTGCAATTTTGAATGTAGATATAAAGACTATGTATATATGCTACGTAAACTGGTCGTTTCAGTATTTAATAATGCATATTTGTGGTTAACAATAATAATATTAATAATCATAGAGAGAGAGAGAGAGAGAGAGAGAGAGAGAGAGAGAGAGAAAGAGAGAGAGAGAGAGAGGAAGTGAGAGAGAGAGAGAGAGAGGAAGTGAGAGAGAGAGAGAGAGAGTTATATATATATATATATATATATATATATATATATATATATATATATATATATATATATATATATATATATATATAAAACAAACGTATTCGACACTAAAGTCCAACTATCCACGCATTATGGGTGTTGTTCACAACTCCCACGCGTTTATTAATAACCAACCCTTACTGAATGAGCCCCGTGTATGCGATTGAATTTCTTTTTAAAGCACATTATTGCACCAAATTAACTAACATTGGAGAGTAGAGTATCGTCGAACATTGAACTGCGTAATTTGTGTTCACATTTTTGGCACTTGGATCGTTGGTTTTCACTTCCAGAACTATACATGCATGCGTTTCACAAAGTGTACATAGTATGCTAATTACTGTTAAATTGTACGGGTTTCACTTTTACGGAATTCACGTAATCGCGGATTATTGTTGTAATCACGGTTCGAAATCTCCGTTTCGCTTGGTACACCAAATTCGACACACCTCGTGTAATTCGCGAAACATTAACGATAAATCATCTAATCCCGTGCGGGAGATTGATTCGTGCACACGTAAAGTAGGTAAAAAGTTCGCAACTGGATTACGGAGGCACGAAACTTGTTCCTCAACTTCTTCACTACCATAACCCGCGTCCCTTTATTGGATGAACGAAGCTTCGCGTCCTTTCCACGTACGCAACATTAAACACTCCTGGTTACACCCGTTTAATATTCGACAACAATTCCAACAACTCCAGCACGTCGAAATTCCTAAACTTCGCGACGAACGCAACATGCATCTGCAGACGATAAAATTATTTGTGAAATTAAAAGCGTCAGTTGAATTAATTAAGAAAAAAGAGAGAGATAGAGAGAAGAAAAATTCTTATAAAGTAACAAGGACGTATCGCGTAAATCTGTTCGATGTTCAAGCCGGAGAGTTATGCTTTGCGTGAAATAATGTTAAATACCACATTGCGCTCGAGACGGAAAATAGCTTTGGCGTATCCTGGCTTTGATGCGCGTCTCTCTAAATAACGAAGAATATTCGATACGCGCGGGTAAATTCAACGTTTAATGAAATTCAAAGGGGCGGCATTCACCACTGTCTCATGTGATTTCACCTACTTCCTATGGAGCTGACAAGTCGGGGGCTGGTTTTAATGAAAAGCGGCAGGCTGTCGCGTATCCCTGTCCGGCCCGGTTAAAAGGGTGCCGAAGGCAGCGATCGAGCTGACGGTTCAGCTAAAAATTCTATTGTCCGGCTATCTCCGTTTCAGGATTCCCGTGGTGCTCCGTAACGGTGGTTTCGCGGATCCGTAGCAATTACGGGAACAACGCTCGCGGCCGCTGGTAACTTCCAGGGACAAAGGACACCTACCGTGGCTTTCATTAACCAAATGGAGCCGGAGAACGTGGTATCGAATGTGCGGTCGCGATCGACGACGATCCAAAGAAAACGCGAGAACGCCAGGTCGTGAATCAGATAAACGAGGAGCAGCCAGCAGCCTCTACGATCACCACGCACGGGAATTTCAACCCTTAACATCGCGTTCGTCGAACGAGACGGAAGAAAAGGGGAATATTAACGGAAGTAACGATTTTGTCGGGGGAACGTAGAGTCGCCTGGACGAGCGTGGTGAGCGATTTAATGGTAAACGACCCGCCACTGTGCCCTGACGGCGTCGAGCGTTTCGATCGACGTGGCCAGAAGGAAGAGAAAGTTTGAAAGTAAAGAGGGTACTCACCAAGGAGGACCGCGTGTGTCCGCGTGACGTCGAGTACAAAGAAAATGAAATGGGACACGCGACGGCAGGGAAATTTCCAGGCGGCGAGACGCGCGTGGCAGCCACTCGGAGGACTCGAAAGCCGCAAGCGAGAACGGAGAGAAGAAAAGGGAAACGGAAAGTTCGGAATTCTCAACGATGAGAAGTGTGCGCGTGATTGCGTGTCGGGGCGCGGACTGAACGACTGGGAGAGCACGGTCGCCTCTGGTTGTCCCACCCCACGCTCTCCTCAAACCATCCCCCACTCCACCATCCCGCCATGAAGCTCCAAAGCTCCCCACAACCCCACACCCTCGACAGTTCCAGTACCGTTCGTCGTCAGCGCCAACGCCCTTGCGCACTGGGAACGTCTACGAAGCGTGGCCCCGCCGGTCCTTCGCCACTCGACACCTTCTATTCTACCTTGCACCTTCCTTTCTCACTTTCCCCCTTTAATTATTACCCCGCCCCTCCCCAGCCCGTTCAATGGCAAAAAAACGCATTAACCTGAGATAATTGACCGTTAAACGGCGCACAACCAGGCTCTTCTCGGCTCTTGTTTACCTCTCCTCTATGGAGTGCGAACGAAACCGCGTAAGAGGATTGCTCCTTTGCTCCTTAGCTACTGTTTCGCGTTCCGTCGCCTCTTTCCCTTCTCCGCTCGTCTGCTACTGGCTAAGATCGACAAATTTCCATGTTCATCCGAGCTTGCAATTTTTTAACAGCTCCCAGTTTCCATGCGCACGGAATAGTGTCTTGCGATTGTTTTATACCAGAAAATTATAAAACGATTCAAGGACGCTTGTAGTATTTGCAGTATATTTATTGCAAACATGAACCATCAGTTTTACCGGCGTAATCGTGAAACTTCCCCCTTGCTATAAATACTACGTGTTATTTTAAACACTTCGGTTCAACATGTGCTGCGGGTACAAAAGTATTGATAAACTATTGCGTGTGTTTTAACATTTACATACTTGGTTATTATAAAGTTTCAAGTGTTAATAAAGTTGAATAAATCTCAGTCGTATGAAATTTCCTACTGTCTGATAATAATTCCAAGTAATTAACCACGTGAAGTAAAAATTTATTTAAATTAAAAGAATGTTTTCGATCCAACTGTGCCGGAACATTTTTCTGGACCCTAATGCAATTTCATCTCTCCTCCTGCGAGCGTTAACGAAATTGAATCGCTCTAACAGGAATTGGTAATATATTCCTGTCAAACGCCATTCACCGAATTTCCCTATTCAAGAATATACGATAGATATACGTAGATAGCCTTTAGTATAAAAAGTTTCGGGTCTGTGAATTTGTGGAAAGCCCAATTTGAATCTATCCGGACGATCTCTCAGCCCCCGGAGTTTCTAGACACATATATTGCACTTGCTTTCTTCGCCGCGTATCTATCTTTTATCCGGCGTTACATCAACCTTCATCACGGCACGTCACTTTCATTCTCGATCTGGCTCTCATGGATCCTGAACTCCGACGAAGCGTTATAGAGCTGCACGTACCTAACTTGCATGCACAGGCCCCTTTTTCAGCGGCCATTAGCTTCTCTTCTAAGCAGGCAAAAAGTTAAATATTTCAAAGATATGTATTATACATTTATAATTATTATTTTCTTTCGCAAATATTTGTTATTACTTTTATATATGAAATGAAAAGAGTGGAATTTGTAATCTAGAAGTATCATATCTCAAGTACAATTACGAATATTACTTAGCACTCTTTTTGTTCAAACTAATCGTAAGATATAATATTCGAAGAACTTTAACAGCGTATGCGAAGAACGTAATATGCGTACGATCATACCCAAACCAGCCCATTAGCATCACATAAATTTTCGAACGTTCCTCCAACCATCGTTTCGCATTTGGAAATTACTCATAGCTCGAACGTGATTCCGCAATTCTCACAGGCGGAGCTAGTTCAGCGTTTAAGAATGTTTCCCCTCGAATGTTTGATCAAGCCTCGAGATTACTCGAAAGGTCCTATTGGGCCGATGCATCTCGGAGGACAAGCAGAGGATTCGAGTTCCATCCATGCTGGAATTGCCCGCGGTTAGAGTGCTATCAGTGATTTGAAGTTAGCGAAGTGTCGAAAATCGACGAAGAAAATGATAGCCTACGATAAAGATAGAGAGGAGATAGGCCGGAATTCTGCGGTTCGACGAGCAAGAAAGGAGCAGAACGAGTTAAAAGCGTCTCTCGTTACAATCGAAGACCGCGAATAAAACAAACGATACGATTTTAAATAAAATATTCAACGCGTATTAAACGTTACGATCATTACCGATTCGTTTCCCTTTTTCCTTAACGTATAGAAATTGAAATATTGCAATCTTTTTGCAATAAGAATAATTTCAACCACGTTCGTTATTTTAAAATAAAACGAATAATCCAGGCGAACGAAGTTGTTCATCAAATTGAACATTTCAATCGATATCATTAGCAACATTCAATTTATGGCGTGAAGGATTCCACTCAGACTCGATGCTTTCTCGTATCCACTCCGAAACTAACGTTAAGCCAGCTTATCGATACAATTGAACTAGATTTACTATGGGCAGCGAGTCAGTACTCCCAAGGTGATTACCAGATGCGAATTTTAGGCTAGCCGACGTTAATCGCCTTTGCGATAATTCATGTAAAACGAAGGGAAAAATATTTTCTCCCCCGGCATTCCTCGCGATGCAAATGGATATTGAAAACGACAGGTGCGGAGCAGAATTTTAATCTCAACACGTTTTACACATTTAAGAACTTACGCCGCGGCCATAAATTTACTGGAAGACAGACTTTACGTAGATATGAATCGAAATTTGTTACCACTGCCAATTTCATTTTAAACGCTGACAATTTCTCGAGCCGTGTACTTCGTTCGAAGATATTTTTTTCTTCGTGCGATTGATAAGGGTGATGCGAGGCATTTCAGTCTATTCAAATTCGTTCGATTCAATCTAGGGGAAAAGCTATACCATTTTCGTGCGTATTAACATATAAAGAGTCTAAATCTCCTGGCCCTTAGCTGTTTTCCCGATACAAGGGGCTCGCAAGGTGCTTCGTAATGAAAATTGCAAAGAAATATCTACGAAATAGCATCGTTTTTAGTAATCTGTCGTGTTGCAAAATTTAAATTAGAACAGCTCCGTTGTTACTTTAAATCCTGTTTTAAATGTCTTCGTTTGCATAACTCGTTCGAATCTCGTCGCTACGTACAGGGGATATTTAACAACTTCAATTTGCAAAAGTCAATTCTAATTAGTATCGTTTCTACAGCTGCATTACTTTTAGTCGACCAGGTCAAACCAGATTACGTGCGTAGATCCCGTTTTGGTCTTAAAGGGTTGAAACGTAGAGCGAAATAAAATTTTCTGTGCCATTTGAAAGTGCACAGGCATCGCTTGTACGGGGAAAAATCTAAAATTCAGCGAGTTTATCACCCTGCCCGGTCATTTATCATATATCGCTTGATTTAGTAAAATCTCGGTACCGCTGGTTAATTAGAAGCCTCGAAGATTTAGGAGTGCCCATTGAATATTTCATGTGTCAGTTAAACATAATGTAGCTGCGCCGTTAAACTCGTTCAGAAGCATTTACATACATTTCCATACAATCTACTCGCGGGGGACATACTTTTTTTTCATTATCATGTCATTTACTCCCTTAATCAAGGAGATAGGGATCGCGCGATTCCAAGAACAAGTACAACGCCAAAATAAAACTCGAACTGCGATAGTTCGTTAATTTAAAAAGTTCCTAAGCTAATCTACGATAGAATTATGGTACGAGATTTTAGCAAGCGGCAGCAATCCGGCGAACTTCCCCCAAAACATGGTACTTTATTAGGTTTCGTTACCTCTGCGCGAAACACGCGCAGCCTGACTACGAAAAATCCTCCGGCAAGAACAGGTGGACGCGATCGATCAATGATGCTGTGCTGGCACTATAAAAGCCCTTATATAAATAAAGAAACGTCGCGAACAGGTCGGCCACCTCGTGAGATATCCGAAAGACAAAGGCTGATGACTGGCTAGACGTATTGATTCGCTATTCTTAGATCGGTGACGACGTGGATATTTATTTGAAGAAGTAAGCGTCGCTACCTTCGCGATTCTCTCGCATCCGCCTCCCGTCTCCACCGACGCGGAGAGAACAGGTGAGTGCACTCGCGAAGCTGCTTGCGTTTCATTGTACGAGGCGCGCGGACGGTTCACTCGAACGTTGGTGCACGCGTGTGCGTGCGCACGGAAGCGGTGCACTTTGCATCGACGACCCGGTCGAAACAAATTTCAACAAAATGCAGCTGACCCGTTGCTCGACGCCGACCGTTTCGCTCCGCGTCCCAAGCAAATGGTCCAGAACGAATCCGAGGCAATCCAGGCAACGGACACCAAGAGTAATTCGTACTTTCGAGCGTCGAAAGGTCTCTTTAACGATCCGCGCTTGTCTTGCGTGATGACCTGCGGAGAATGTCTGGACATTTGCGACTCGCGCGAAGTCTGAACGCGAGGGGTGGCTTCGCGAGAGTGTACGAGCTTCGTGTTAAAAATGGAGAAACGTTGCGCTCTGCTCGGCTGTTCTATTGTGTTCCGGTTATATCATAACGCGGATGTACCTCTATACGTGCTTGTACATCTTTAATGCGCCGTAAGGGCGCGGAATGCAGCCCCACGCAGGGTGCAGAGGGCCGCGCGTTCTTCTGAACTCGATAAATCTTTTCACCTGCTACGGTTAAACGGGGTGAATGCGTTACGAGTGTAGACAGCGAGGGAGACGAAACGTTTGTTACGGTCTGCGGTTGACTGACATTGTTCAGGCTTGTTCAATTTGCACGAGCTGCGACCGGTGTAACTGAAAACTCGTAGGACCACCTCGTTAAAGAGGAACCCGCTGTGCAACGTTCGCGTCTTTATTAGCGCTCGACACCGAACTCTTTCGGTATCGTCCAGGCATGCACGCTATTTTCTGCGTCAATAATGGAATTTCGAATTGATAATTCGTGATATTGCGACACGCTAGATTCGCGATGGTTGCAGCGTGTTTCGAATAAAAAAGGTGAGCTTGTCAGTGAAGGGATTAAACGACGGATCTATTTGAATATCTAACTACGTGATAACTAGATTTGATGGCTCTCGAATACGTGAAGTTTAGTGCTTCCGTGTAACGATGACTGGTTTGGATCTGACGCGAAGTCAGGTTTAGTTTGGGTAGAGTCGTGTTTTGACAATTAGCCAATCAACGTGTCTAAAGAACAGTGACAAACGAGAAGCTGTACGAATTTTATACAGATTTCCTCCAGACTGTACGAACACCTGGCTGTTAAAAACGGATGTAGCACTTGAAAATTTCTTGTTTATTGCACGCATTTGTATCACTTTAACGAGCAATTTTATCTAAATCTTAGAGCCAGTATGCACTTTTATGTATGCAGGCAGCTAAAAAAAATCCGGAACTCAAAAATAGCTTCTTGTTACGAGCATACCATAAACCATGCCTGCAGAGACGTAATAACGTCAAAATGAGACATGAAAATTCTTGATGTAACGTTGTTCTGGTACAAGTTTGATCGTTGAACACCTAAAAAGGATTTCGCGCATCTTTTTGTCCAACAAATTCCTTTTTCTATGCATGATAAAAAACAGGAATTTATGGCATTCGACTTAATTTAAATTTCATTCTGTTAGAAGCAATTTTCTTTTTGATAATCCGGTCAACGACTAAGTGGAATATTGTTCCGTATAATCCGGAGATCTCATTACTAAATACCGCTGAAAGTTCTTTAAAGTCTAATGATAGTTAATCGAAGCTGCTCCCTATGTTGATACCTTCGCCCAATTAGAAACGTAACAAGCCATAGCCATTCTCTAATTAGTCAAAGAGGATCCGCCAAAGAGAATCTCTTACCGTAGCTACGCTTATTCGTGCGGCCGTGTGGTTAGAAGATTCAATTATTCAATAATTGGGACTAATTATAAGTTTACGTTTGAAGTGTACATTAATAATGTACAAGCTCTCCAACATACATAACCGAGAACGTACGATTATAATTATAAATAAATAAGAATCTCTAAACTCATTTCAAAACCCTGTAAAATGTAAAGATCAAATATTCTCATTTCATATCGAATTAAAATTATTCTAATCCTGTTTTAAAATGTGAAAAACAGAAACATACCTACGAGTGTGTTAAAATATTTGAAAAACAGAACAACTGTTGGACAAGAAGTTTCAGCTAAGAGAAACAGAGATACGTTCTCAGAAACTAGCGGAAGTACTAGACTGGTGATTGTGAAAATCTTTTTCTTGAATAAAGAACAATGGGTTCGATAATCTTGGACAACCGGTTAAGTGTTCCACTGAAACTTCCACGAGGAATAAGGACATTTCCACGGCGGGCTCTTTTAATCATATCTAGGTCAAACAATGGCGAACTTTCGACGTGATGCTCGCTGATCGTAGGAATACTCCCGTGATCCACGAAAATTGTGTTTGCCTTGTATTCCGAGTGAAGCTGAAGTATTGTAATTGAAACTACCATTCAAACGTTTTTGCTTGTCACACAGAATAATTTTAATAACTACAAGTCTCTATACCTCTGTTATAAATTAAGCCTTATTGCAATACTGAATTTGCAATATTTACCAATTCATTCTGTACTTAAATAATTAATAGAAATACCATCTTCGAGATAATTTATTTACGATATGTTTTCTCCCACTTTCCAAGCAACAACAAGTGACTCGAACGTCTACTTACAGGAATGCAATTACAATTTGTGGACGCACTGATGCACCGACAAGAAAAAGGCGCGTTTCATTACATATTCGTCGCGTCTTCAATTATTCGGTCCAGTTCTTGGGGTCGCTCTGTATAGACAATGAATTATTTGCACGTACGAAGTTAAAGAGAGCGCCGGCTAGGAAGTAAATTAGGAAAGCATCTTTGATGAGAAATTCGAAGAATAAATTGCAAAGTAAAGTAATTTAAACCGGTACGAAGTAATTTATCAAGTCGAATGGAACGTAAACTCGGGGGAATAAACGGGGCTGTTTGAGGTTTTCGAACATAACTGTGTCCACGAGAGAAACGTAATTAATAATATAATATTCCCCGCTTAATCGCACGAGCAATATCTTCGCCGATGAAAATATGAAGGCGACATATAAATATCAGTGTTAACCAGAGTCTGATCGTTGCGCACACTGATTAAAAATTAATTTTTAATTATGACGACATAAGTGAAACAGTACTCTAGACACATAATGAAAATCTCTGCCGCCTTCCAGGATAAAAATAGGATGCAGTTCTCGCTTGCACGTTATACGGATATTAAAATAGTGTTTTATAATGCTTCGCTATCGCAATCTCTTCTTCGTGCTTTCGCGTGGCTCTGGCAGGATTAGCAAGATCTTTGTTAATCTAACAAGTGAAACTCAAGGCAACGAAATCCATGCATTAAGATACAGTGCATACTATTCTACTTATTTCTGGTTTGTTACTCACAATATCAACGGAATACAAAAAAATTCAATTTCAATTCTAGCTTCCTTGAACTAATTCTATACACTTCGTTCCCTTCATTTCTTTCGCATGTTTGCTTTTAATTAGTTTAACTCGACTTTTCCCATTCGGTTTTGAATTAACTTGGTATTGGCTTAATGGAATATTTAAATAATGCCTGGGTGTATGTGCGTGCGACATCAGATTGCTAGCAATATTCACTTCGTCGACGAGTTCGCCACTTGCAAACATATCGCGATACCCCTTGTATAATTATCGCTTTAATATTATGTTTAAAGGCGAACAAAAAGAAATATCAGCGGGGACGATGAAAATTGCAATTCAGAATTACTTTCAGACAGTCGATCGCATTAAGGAACGCACTTGACGATAAGATTGCCTTAAAGCAGATGCACTCAGACGTGTCTCTGGCAAAGAGAGAAATCACTCTATATATTTCTTCTTTAGTCGAACCTTGTACGATCCACGGCACACACGTATACAATTGTGCTCCATACGTACTTCCGCAGGGAATAAATGCACCTCGCAGACGAACGGAACCGTGTTTTTTCTTTTCTGATGGAGCCGAGGTAAAATAAATTCTTCGCCAGCGCAACGCATTTATTGCGAAATTTCTGCTTCGAGTTCTACTTAAGCAGATAATTTCCACTTGCGAGCAGCATCAGCTAATTGATAACTCTTCGGTTTTAACGGAACTACGGGAATTTAAAGCATCGATAACGTTAGAAACGGAAAAATGTTGTTGCGTTAATTTGGGTTAATTCCCAAATGAAACAAGACTCGATAGTTATTTTATTCCTATTTGTTCGCAATATATTTGACGAAACAAATTGTCGATCCAATATTGAGGTACACTTGCACCCTCTTAACGTGAATTAGGGCAGCTATAAACAGAACGGCTGTCCAAAATATAAAAATAAATACCTAATATTCTCCGATGCTCCACATATGCAAGACTTGATCAAAATTTCAGCTTATAAATTTCGACGACATTAACAATGGATAACATTGTTGTTAATCATGATGATCTATCTTTTCAACATTTTTACTCCGTGTACGTCGACTGCATTTGTGCGGTTCGACTTTAATGGGACAGCACTCTGAATGTAAAAAGATCCAGGACCATTAATTTTCTAGATAAATGTGCCCACAATCTGTTGTCATTAAGTTCACTCCAACGAATTGGAAGAGGTTCGATAAGCTACAGCTAAATGACATTCCCGCAAGAAGCTACCTGCACTAAAAGTGGTCGTATTTCTATAAGACATCCTTGTGTAGAAGTATTGGAAGTATAAAGGGTATGTATATAAAAAAAATGATCAGATCGATAGATGAACAAAGTCTCGCTTCAGCTTAAAGAACTGATGAAAAATAAATGTTAATTAGACTTATGGTACGATCTACCAGGAATTATGAATATTCCCCAATAAGATCGACAAAAGCTCGCAGGCTTGCTTTGCGTAAGTGAGGTCAAGTAGAGAGCTCCTTTTTAATATACCGAACTAAAGGAGATTACAAGGCCAGGTAGATTATCGTACATCCTTGAAGGATAACGGTCGATATAATATTTCGACTAAAGGAACAGACGTAGTAAAAATAATAGAACGAAGAATAAAAATCAAATTTAAAATCACGTAGGTGTTACTAATAATCGAATGTTATAAAAGCATCTAAATTTCTCATCAAAATTTGTACAATTAACAATCACTCCACGATGTGAAAGCATATCATGTGTAAAAATAGTTATTGTCTCATTAAATCGTTTTTTACTCAGAAATATGTATCAAATCAGCGAGTAATATTATCGATTGACATCTACTGTAGCATTAATTTCGAATTGTCGAATATGTTCGCGTAACATATCATACGAGTGAAATGTAAAAAGTGATTTTTCACTTTCGACCAACAGCGTGCATTTCTTTTGCACGCCAGCGAAACTTTTCATGTCCCTCGGCATCTCAAGAGCATAAAATCTTATCGTTGTATCCTTGCAAGACCATGGCTCGCGAACTGCTTTTTTCCAGCCGCTCCGTTTGCTCATTAGATCCTTCTTACCTTCGGGTCGTACAAGGTGAAAAAAGGGGATCCGTGCTTTTGTACCGGGGAAGGAAGACTTTAAGGAATACCTGGCAGATGAGCTAACTAGTCGCGGGGCTTTAATGAAACCAAGGGAACGGCGTTCAAAAGTCTCGGAATTCAATTTCGATCTTTTATTGCGACTACCAAATTATCATTAAGGAATAGGGGCAGACGATAAAACATCCAGGAATAAATTAATCCCTCTCGTTTCACTGCGCAATAAAATACACGAGTGTAATTCAGGCACTGATTCATTCTATAAATAAAATATCGTGCTGCGTACCATACGTTTTAAAAATGTTAATGATGCAGTAAAATAAAATCCAGTATCTCAACAGATATAACCGGACGACATAAATTTACTGCCATTAAATTAAAATTACAATTTACGCAAATACGTATGGAATAGCTAATCACAATGTTAATGATTGCAAAAATAATTGTAAAATACAGCGGTAGAGTAATACCATTACGATTATTTAAATTACTGATCTTATATCGATCAAGTAATATTTTAACTTCCACGCTAACAAGCTTTTTAATTATCTAGTTTGAAAGATTCCAGGCGAGAGGGTGGCAAAGGTGACTATTAATCATCCGTTCGATGCTGATTTATACGCTTCGGATTACAGTGTCCGGATATTTATAAGCGATTGTATACTCTGAATACCTGCTACAATCATTTCAATAGAATGGCTTCCGATTAGGACGCCTCGCGCGCTCGGTGTTAACACAGACCGAATCGGACAGAACCCACTTGTACATCAAAGTGAACGTCGTGATTGGTCCGTATTTGTCGATAGGGACACGAGAAAATCGTGTCTCGTTCGATGCCCGATCGAACTATATGCTCAAACGAGTAAGCACCCTCGTCAAATAGGGCAAAAGCGCAACCCTTTTGATGAGAATTCTAGGATAAAATTCTCGGCTAATGAGCAACAGATGAACGGTTCCACAGGCGCGATCAAAATATTACCAACACCGTGAAATATCGAGAAATTATTCATGGCGAACGGTCGACATTGACGATCGAGATTGGAATATTGTTGTCAAATGAGGTTCGTCGGTATCGTAAATGGCGCGCGGACCAGCTGACAATCGATGCTCGATGAAGCGCGATTCGGACCGCGTATCGCTGATGTAAAAACGTTGTAAGCAGGTTTCCGGGGTGGCTGGTCCCGGGCTCTTTCCCTGCGTTCGTCGCATTATTCGAAATGCACACACTTCCCCGGCTAAAAGGACCCTTTTCCCCCTGGTGTATCCTGTCCACGTTAGACCGGACACACCATCCCCGATCGAACACCAATCCTGTTGTCCGTCGCGATTCGTATGCTACACGGATTTTCGGGAACACCACGACCGAATGGCTCACGAAAAATAGTCGAGCGTTCTCTAAAAAAGGATTACTATGATTCCGCGCATTACCATACGGTACTGTACAACCGTGCGTCGCGTGCATCGAATAAAATTCCGAACGGTTCGTCTCGTGGCCGTACTTGAAGGATTTTCTGTTAGAACGATCCTGCAGGTCGATAGCCTTTAACCCTTAAGTATGGAGCAGTGTGTGTACTTTTCAATTGCAATCCGTGACGTAAATCGCTACGGTAAATGTTTACGTCTTACATTATTATAGGTGTGATAATTGAACTTTTGCGATGAATTACGCGAGAAATAGTAAACCTTGAAGCGAAGTATTGCCTCTAACGATTCTTCTCGAGAATCACGCTCTATCCCAGTTTTCCAGCGTTGATTATGAATGGCTTGCATCACGAGAACGGAAGATGATAGATGCGTTCACTTTGAACCGCGTCCCAGCGAGCTTGCAAATTTCCTTAGGGTTTTGATACGTATCTATGTATTCCGCAGCGGTTGCTACAGATTGTAATTCGACCCTATCCGGCAACGTCCTGGATTATGTATATGCGATTAAACGATTATTTTACTGGCAATTACAGTCTGAAAGCGAGCAATATCATGTCAGATTGGAACATGCCCGACCGTACTAATAACGGAAGCACCGCATTCTAGATTCGTTTACTCGCCGTCTCTATTTGCCAGGGAATATTTAATTGCATTTAATTGCGCATCCGTTTGCAACGTAACTAAACAGTGCAACTTGCGTGAATTTTCATTATCGTCAAACTTGTACGAAAAATATGAAAAAATTCACAAATCAATCTAAATAAACGATTGAATTCATTTAGAAAATTAGTGCTTTTTTTAAAATTCAAAACAGTTCAACGAAGTTCCGATTATAATTTCATGATCGATGCTCCCTGAAAGCTTCGTTAAAGCATACGTTCTGTATTATCGAAAAACGAAGGCGCTCTATTCACGAATTCACATTTCGGTTACATCAAAACAGGGACAATAATAAGGGAATACTATCGCTTGAATTATTAACTCGTTGTTTCGGACAACCCACGTGTAAGAGGATTTCCTCGGTACGCTTTGAAGCTTATTTACGTCATAAGCGGTCCTCGTAGAAATTCGAAGCAAGGCACGATCGATGAAAGTCCTGAACGGCGCAAATGTGCCAAAGAATGGTACTAACCGGTACAGAGGACGTGTCAGGTATCTGTCTCGGACAGCCACCAGAGTCCTCCGGCTTCTTAGCTATCAACCGTGCTAATTAACTCCTTGTTCCTTCGAATCTCGGCTTCCCTTAACTGTCTGAGAAGATCGTGCACGCTGCAAACGAGAAAAGCGTTACCAGCGAATCAAACAACATGCTAATTGCACATTGCGTAACTTTCAGTCAACAATTTAATTGTAATTTTAGTCTTTCAACCTTGCAACGAGCATCCTCAAGCTATTTTGAAAAATAAACCAAGCGTTCAGAGTTAAGATATAGATATTGCTCCTTAACAGCATACGTTTGATATTACCTTTGTTTAGTTTGGAATATTTAATCATTTTTATTTACTCAGAACGCAATATTATTCAGGTTAAGTAACTTCACAACAATTACATATTGTCAGTGCAATTGAAATCACTTCGTCAAACAAACATACAGCCTCTCCGAGCCACATGCACATCTAAATTGAATTCTCAACTGTGTCTCTGGAATGTATAATACCGGCAGAATTAATTATTTATTCCACGAAATTGGAAATCTACGGAAACTACGGAATCCTTGAAATCAATCGCGTAAAGTTGTTCGAAAGATACAAGATCATTTTAAATACTATTCATTTCCACGTAGATATTTGTAGATTATACGTCGAAAGGAGTTTTATTAGACATGCAATGGTGGCTTTCAGCACGTCCTTTAATTACGACACGCTTGTAACTCCGTCACGTACAAATTATTATTTCATCATTAAATCTTCTTTTATCACCAACCTAAATAAAAACTTTGACACTTCTGCCAATATATTCCTTTACGCTATTGTCACATTCCCGATATGTCGCAATTCTTTAATGGAATATATACTTATAACCGAAACGTGAATCGGCAGAAAAGAGTTTCGTGCCTGCTGACGCGATATAATCGCTCGTGTCAATTTCATATAACACCGTTGTTAACTTTATTTCAACGAAAAGCCATTCGAACTTCCTTACAGGACAAACATACGCATCAGCTAAAAAAGTACGCAGTGTTAAATAATTATTCAAACGATCTGACGAAGAGATTTGTAATTAAAATTTCTTTTTCAACATCACACCATTATCTTTCCCTACTTTGGGATTTATTAAATTCAATGGTCGATTAATTAACCCAGAATAGTGCATCATTGGTAAAAATGATAGGAAACGAACAGAGCAACAGTGCGTCGTTTCCGATCGCATTTTAAAATAGGTTTTTACGGCTCGAAGAAGAAAGTGCGACAAGCGATCCGAATCGTATTACCCCGAATAAACGGGAGATGTCAAGTTCAAGGAAGATCACGAAGTTATTCAAGGGTTGAACCCTCTCCGCTGCCGTGGACGGGCCTCGTTTCTGCACATGTACACCGAATGACTGTCCCCGTTTTTGTGACAGCCGCGAAGATTAATATCTCCGCTGGTGCTATTAATATCGTTAAGTTGAGAAGAGGGTGCTCGCGGGGAGGCTTTAACTTCGTAATTTATCGGACGGACTGTCGGGATCCGCGCTTCTTTTCTGGTTTTCATATTATCATACGAGAGTGGAGGTGAGCTGGAAAGGAAGTCGTTCGAACTTCGAGAAAATTGTCTGCGCGAGCACTGCCGGGAGTATACAGACAGAATAAACGGAGGAAATCTCTTTTTTCTCAAGGCGTCAGTCTATGCGCGTAATATAACCGGAGTAAATAATTTCCCTTATGTACGAATATCCTTTCTCGAGGTAAAAGATATTGGACAGAATTTTTATTCCACACTCGAAAGAGACAAACGATATTATGTTGTTATTAAATAATTTCTTGTGAACGATATATCGAATCAACATATAAATAAAAAATATGTTTTCTCTGTTTTTTATCAGAAGGAAGTCTTTACTAAAAAGTTTTCCTAAAACTTTACGCTATTTACTGAAAATAAATTATACGAATTAAAAATATTCAAAAACTAATTAACCATAGCGTATCACCCACTGTGCAATTTAATCAGTTAAAAATTCGTTACTCGATTAACGATATTAAAAAAGTTTGTTCTCAGGCAAAGTTTTGAAGTTCATTAAAGTAAAAGCCTTAATGATAGAGGCAACTCTAAAAAGACTAACGATTGCTGCCAACGATACTCGTTTAGCAGAGGTTCGGATAGGTATTGAAACCTAGAAGATTGGCTCCGCATAAACTGACGGTAACTGAACTACTTCCAGCACTCGAGCAGGTTGAACGATCATCTGTTACTTCGAGGTAGTGCTGATCACAGAAAAAGAGTTATATGGAACAAACTTGATCACTGACTGGAGAAATAGAGGGTGTCCGTAAATGATTGATACAATCGTCGATAGCTGCGATTATTCTCAATTGTCTTTTGACATTCTACTAAACACTAACTTAACAATATCCTTTTACGTACAAAAGCTTTCCTTCGCAGGAAACGCGATTTTTTGCCAATTTTAAGAGTTTACAGTGTACAAAAGTAGACAATGCAACCACACATCGTCGAGTTTTGTATGTCTTGCTATTTCTTTGTATTTTACCAGCTGAAATGTATCGATCATTCGAGAGACACGCTATATAATGTGAGAAAGAAGAAGGATTACATCTACTTTAAAAACAGACGCCGCACGTCTAACGTTGGTGTTTAAATTGTAGCGCTATACGATATACTATTAAGGAATGATCGTTGTTGTTAAATAATAAAATCTTGTATTATAATGGTATTCAGTTATGCGCCGCTGTGATAACGCTGATGCATCGGTCACAAAAGTATAACGTTTACGACAAAAACGTGATTTTTCGCCGCTACTGCGATTAACCCAATTTCCCGGCTTGCGGCCAGAAAGCAGTCAAAACGGCGATTGAAATTCGAGGTCTCGTCCCGCGCTTTCAGCGCGTTTGACGTATCGAAAATGTATGAGGACGACAGATTTCGAAAGGACGTAAACGAGACGTTTGTGGTCCCGATTTCCCAATTTAAGCGCGCGTGCACCGTTCCTCCGCAGCGTAGCCGCATATCCCATGCAGAAAGCTCATGTGCAGAACGTATGCAAAATTCAGAGCGCCGTGCCATCCAAAAAATCCTTATCGGCATTTTCCTTCCCGCGGCACCAGCCACCACCACCACCTAGTGGATCACCTTGCCAGGAAAAATTATAATATTCCGTCAACCGTTTTATTCCTTTTTAAAAGACAAATTTCGCGAAATCATCGAATCGCCAGGAAATTTTGCAATTGCATTTTCATTTTCTGTGCTCCCGTGCTGTTCTGAAATAAATTTTAACTTAACGTTAACAGACTCCTTTTATAATTTTTATATTATTACTTGTTACTTGAATTATCCATTCTCAGAAACAGCTATAGGAAATAGAAGAAAGAGTTCATCAATTTAATATGCTTGAAGGTACTCAAATAGAATTGTATATTAATTTTAATATATTTTGAGATAGGTTTAGTAGTAAATTTGGTTTCACCAATATCGCTTCAAATGTCTTAGAATATCATATCTTGTTATTACGATTGTACAATTACTAATTTAAATAGATTTTGTTCTATTTCAAAAGAGCAAGGCACTTCCATTTCACTATAATTTAATGCACGCGAGTAATTTTATTAAGAGCCTTGTTAAAAACATTTTTTCGAATAACGAACAATTTGAAAGATAATCGCGAGGGTTGGTGCAGGCACACCCTGTGCATGGCCAAAATGACATGTAAAGAAGATGCAAAGTATACGGAATACAAAACATATTGAAATGTAAATGCATTTTTCCTGTAAGCACAAAACGAAGGGGGATCAGTATCAAGGTAAGTATTTATAAAAGAAGAAAATCGAATTGCATGAAAATTTAAATAGTAAGAAAGGTATACTTGAATGTTTACACCTGTTTCATGATACGGTTGACTATTTCCCGGAATTGTAAAAAAGTACAACGTAAATGCAGTTATCACACTTTTACTCGATGGAAGTTAACTGTATCCCTACATCTTTACTGCCCTTTTTATTTCTTGAAACGGATTCCATGGGCTTTTTATCGAAGTTTTACCATTTATATCTCCAGCGCTGAAAGTGCTTGGTTACGTCCCATATACTTGTACAAAAAACTACACTCATACTCCACTTCTACGATTGGGTGCAATTTTTAATTATACACATGGTGATTTTTAATATCGCAGCTTAAAAGTATGGCAATAGAACAGTAGCTCACAAAGTTGTACAAAAATTTGAAGAATATAATTTAATTTGATTTAAAAGAATTAATAATTGTCTTAAATAAATAGTATAATTCCATACACGCAGACGCGACCTACTGGCGCAGCAGTAAAATAGAGAAACGATGAGCAAGTTCGAGTAAAATTTGGAAAAATATACAATTTGCGTACGTGACTTCCAAGTCACGCAGAATTTCAGGGGGTTAAGCGCAAAAATATCATGGCGCGAGCAAATATATCTCGGTTGAAAAAGGCACGTGACATACGTTGTCCATCGGGCGGTTGTCTTCCCACCGCCTCGTATAACGAGAGATAAACGATCCCCGCAGCAAAACGTCTGATGTTTTTCGCGATGATTTCTACTGTCAAGAAGATGTATCGCCGTGTGTCGTCCTTTACTCAACGGACTAACCAATACATTTCCAACAACCACCGTACACGAGTCGTGCTTTCTTCGAGGTGAGGCAGTAAAGCACGAAGAAGCGAAGCTAATTACATTTTTGTTAGTTCAAGCGAACGTAGTAAAAGTACTTTGGAAGATGAATAAGAAGGTATTATAATTTATTAAAAGCATTAAACAGATGAGGAACAAGAAGCTTTAACTGAAGTTAACTTTGAATTATCTTCTTCAGATCCGATTTTAAATCTCAATCTATGTATAGTCTACAACAGAAGATATTTTAAATCGAAATTGGAAGCTTTCCGAGTAGCTTGTATTTCAATCTTCTGTGTTCCTCTAAGGAATTGAATAAACATGGACAGCTTTTTGCAGGCCTGTAGGAGTCGTAGAGTTAACGCGTTGGTAGCTGTTTACGACGCCAGCATGTCACGTCACATTTCATGTCAAACTGCCGTGAAAAAAGAGCGAACAGTATTTACAATATAAAATAAATTCGCAATGTTACAGAATTATAAAAAATTCAATTTTACGTGAAACGTGTCAGTTTCATCGCTTTAAAATTTGCGGATTTTTCATAGGCAAGCTAAATATTTGTCAGATTTAGTATAAATGAACTGATCCTAAAATATATCTATACCAATGGAAAATTTAATAACTCACCGTGTATTTTCGATAAGATCGAAGTATATCGTTTACGTAGCTCCAGCTTTTATCCGCCCCTAGAATTTTATTTTATATTTCGAAAACGTAAACTTTCCCCATGGAGTTCATTTATATTACTTAGAAGAACGTAAAATACAATTTTAAAAACGTTCTGTGCAGACGCATCGCAGATGTATATTTAATTACAATTGTTATTTGTCACGACTAACAAAACAAAAACAAATTACTAACAGCAAATGTCTCGAAAAAAGACGACAAACGAGTACTATAAAAGTGGGTCAACAAATTTTCTTTCAAAAATTATTTCCACGGAAAACAAAGCGAAAAGTAATGCCTGTGCGAGTGACAGAATTACACGAATAGCTGAACAGAAGGACTAAGCTTCGCTAGCATCTTCGTATGTCGAATATAACGATGAACAATTGGAATATCCCGGAGGGCTGCTTAGATTTCCTGAAAACTCTCTGGGGGCTCGTTTCCCGGATAGAGAGAGGAAAAAATGGAGACTACCCCTTATTATCTGTCCTCTCGCCGTGGCTCCGCTTGGTAGTCAGGGAATATCGATAGCAGGTATCCCGTGGGCTAAACCGTTCGTATATTCGGGAATACGGGGGTGGAGGTTTCTTCAGAGGAGCTAAACGTCGGCCATGGACGTCGAACCTAACGTAAATCATCCATCTGAAGTCGAAAGTACTAATAAGGAGAACAGGCGATACTCTGAAAGGTGTACGAAGAAAGAAACAAAGGGGATGATAACGCAGCAACGTTGGCGTCAGCAAGTATGCCGTGGCCAACGAGGGATGCGAGAGGTTTACTGTTGCTAGGCAACCTGTTGCCACGGGCACCCGCCACACCACCATCGGAGGACCCAGTGGACTGCGTTCTTGCGTACAGGACGAGTGAAATGAAGGGAGGATAAGAGATAAGGTTTGGAATCAGTAGGTCGGTATATCTACTTTTATTCGAGGGTGGCTAACGACTATTCCAATATTTTGCTATTCGTTTCAAATTTTGCACTACTTTTTTTCTGTAAACATGAGACTATTTAGTCGATTCCTTGATATGTTGCAAATATGTAAAGGGTTGAGCATCTTTTGACAGTGAACGTAAGTTGGTTTCCTGTACAATTGTATGACGTTAGATTTTACTTTCTCAGTCTTACTTTCTGATAAGTCTTAAAAGGGAAACGTTAACCCTTTGCGCTCGACGAGTACTTTTTCGGTCGGGCGGCGCTGCAACTCGAGACGATTTAGCGCGTAAATGAATTTATATAAAAATTAACATACGAAAGTGTTATATTTTGACGTATTATCTGTGTTTAAATTTTGAAATATAATTAGTGCAATTCAAGTTCTGTAATTGCGTTTCGTATGATATTTTACGAAACACTTACCAAAGCATTCTGAATTGGCAGAATCTTGTGCGTCATCGCTGCTACTTTCGGATTCACTGTATATTTCTCACACCTGATCACTGTTTACACTTGCTCTACCATCAATTTCATCGCGGATAGATAAGTTTCTGATCAATTCAAAATCAAACTCGCCTTGAAACTTTAAAACTAGTGGTGCAAAACTTCGCGATACGTGTGCTTGCTACGACCGTCGAAACTGTACTAACGCTAGACACATCGTATTCAGGACTACAATCGTAGAGGAATTTTATCTTAATCCCTACTTTACGTTACAATGTCACTTTCCAATCGAAGACATAAACAGCCTAAGGGGCCTATTTCCAAACCAATACGTCGCTTCTATCAACTTGGAGATAACGAAATTCAGCATAAACAGAGACTGTTGTCGCTCGAGTTGCCACGCGAAACATCGTGGCCAGTGAGAGTCATCATTCGAGCGCAAAAGGTTAGTCCTATTCTTCTATATTAGCGCACATATTTTGTAACGTATTACATTTAAGTGATTAACTGGTAATTGTTAGAAGTCATTAATTTTTTTATTTCTTAACGCGAATAGATTTATAAATTATACAACTTGAAATTATTGTTCCATTTACGTATTATATAATTTTGAAATCAGTGATCGCACAATATAAATGTGTAATTAAATTTAATACGATAGAAAATTATAATAACGATACATTTTGTAAAACGATACAAATGTAATACGTCAACTACGTATATGTATATTCAAAGCACACTTTTACTCTCAATTTCACTTTCGATATCATTGCGTATTATTCACCCTCGTATTGCTCGATTGCATGATAACATTAATTCTGCCCACTAAGTGGCTTTATGGAGTCCTATTAAAGGAATATATCTGACTCCAAATATCACGCCATGTGTAACACTTAATAAAACCTCTAATAGCACAATCGACCAAACGTCGTGCAAACTAAAAGCTCGTAAGCAAATTTATTCGTGGTAGCCATTGTGCCACTAAAGCAATATATTATTCTTCACGTAAGTATCCTTAAATCCCATAAAATATGTTACGTTTAGTAATAGTTCTTTAATTCAGTTTTACTGTACCACAGGAATAGTGGAACAAATATACTTTGTTTAAAATTAGAGTACGTTTTCTATAATACCATAAATAGTAAAAAAATATATAAGAATTGTATTTTATAGGCGAGGTAGTGCATTATAAGACGTCATACTTTCTATGTTAAATAAGTGTGCATGTCTGTCTCTAATCACTAAAGTCTAGATGCGTCTACGAAACTCAGTAGCAGAACTCAGTAGTAGAGCTCAATGATATGTCAGCCATAATGTACCATGGATGTATGGAGCTATAATATCTATATGTACGTATGGAAAATAATAATGAAATGATAAAATACTATTTTAATTAAATTCAAGGTAAAATTGTTAAATAATATGATGTTACAAATATTTAATGTGTCATTCACAAAGGTGAATGACATAGGTTCGTGTATTAGTCTTTCTCTCCATGCAATTCTGTAATAATTTGAAAACCAATAATGTGAAAGTGCTCTAAAATTGAATTTAATGATACATATACCAAATTTTATGATTGCCGTTAAAAATTAAATATCAATTTACTACTACTTTGCTGAACGATGATAAAGTATGAAATATTGTACTGAAAGTGCAGCTTCTCATAAAGATATTTAATTAGAAATTGTCTGACAGACATATTGCATAGTTACGACCTATACAGATAGTTTTAAAGGCAACTTCACACAGATTTCGCCTGTCGAAAGTTGTGCCTGAGTTGTGCTACTCCACGAGTAGCGCAAGTAGACTCATACACTTTTGCACCACTGTCGATTACTTGTAGTTTCTACCCACAGCTTCCATTTATGAACTGCTACAGGCGTTTACCGTTTCGTGCTATAGAAATTGCGATTCCAATGAATTATCGATAAACTTAATCTGATACAGAAAATTCTTAATAAATCTGTAACTTACATTCGCATTTACGTACAATTTGTTTATTATTTAACTATTCTGCATATAATAATTTACCTCGTTTTCGAAGAAAAAAGTTACTATACTAAATATAAAATTTTAATTACATTTTCTCTTCGAGCTTATTAAAACTTGCGCTCTGTCTTCCGCTTTGTGAAAGAAAATTTATTAAACAAAGCGAGCAACGGATATTAAAGCGGAAGCCTTTGTGTTTAAGTCACTGTGTTTAAATTATTTTACCAACCGCTTTGTCAAATGCAAAATAGGAATGAAAAATGATACACCTATTAAATATTTTATTTAAATTATACAAACTGGAACGCGCGTAAAAATATAATCGTGTCAACGCGAAGTTGGAGTTGTTTCATCAAAAATTAATGGCTTCAATACTTCCTATATAATGCGATCGCATTATGTGTAAAAATGAGAAGAGAACAACAAATTCCAGGGACGCCTCATAAACCTCAAATTAAACGCAAGGGACCATTCTCCGCGAACTCGTTTCACCCGTTGATTTCGCCGCTCAGCCAATTTGCATTCCAAATTTTTTTACTAAGATATCCCTCCCCTCTGAAACGCTGATAATTCACAAAGATAAAACGCTGGAACATTCCAATTAACTCGCGACCATATTGATAAACGATATCCCAGCGGGAATATTTTTACTCTTCAATTATTTTAAGCAACCAGTATTGAAAAATAGAACAAACCACTTACATGGCAACAAACGAAAATATATTTCATCCTCCGCTTCCAATTATAAGAACTGACGACCAGAGAGGAATAACCTTAATTGTTTCCCAGATTTTCAATAGCCATTACATAACATTTATCTGTCCAGGCTAAAGAAGATAGTACGCTACGATCGTTCACAGTTTTTAAACCAATCGAACGTGTTTCCAGCTTTCGATGACGTTCAATCGAAATGCATGATCGTGGAATAATGTATAAGCCACATGCATAATCTAATCACAGCTTAGTCGACAATGTAGATTATGTATGTACATAACTTATTGTTGTAAGGCCAAGGATTCGAATATGAGAAACGTTTTGATGATTCAACGCACGTGTATGCACATACTATTCTCAATTTTTACGCGTTAATTAATTTCCACGTATTACGACAATTTTTTATATACATTAATAATCATTTCTATAACGTATGATTATTTGTATAACTCTTAGAAGAATTTTACGTTTAAGATGTGTGTCCTATTTCGAAAATACATAAGTTTTGCATGCTCATCAACTGGCACTTCACCCCACGGACAGAGCAATGGGTACGTTAAGTTTGCTCGCGAAGTTATAAATGTCCGTTCCCTATATCTCCCCGGGATCGTGAAACGGCTATACGTACGTCTGACAGAAAGTTTTATCCTCAAGTGTGATACTTTGAAAGTCAACCCCCTGGTGGGCGCGCGATGTCCACACACGGAAATCGGTGTTGATACTGAATTAAGTGTACGTACCTGTTGGAAAAGTCCTTTCCCGGGGATTGTACTCGAGGGTGAAAAAATTACACGATCGCATAAAAGGAACTTTTCAACCTTGCCTTACATTTTCTTATTTTAACCTTTTTTCAATCTTTTTTGTTGCTGCTTCGTTAATATTACGCGCGAGTGGTTGATGCAATTGTTTAAGTAATAATAGACGAAAGATATTTTGATATAGAATAACGCAATATGTAACCTTATGTAATTCGCGTTAATTCGAAGTGGTAGATGCGGGTATTTCGAAGATAACGTTAAATCACGGTTCAGAAACAAGGAGGATTCAGGGACCACAGTTGGTAGAATGTTTAGCAAACAATCAAGGATAGTCAACAATCTCGTCACGTTCGCTTATGGATTTGGATCTGGTTAACCAATTCGATGGACGCGTAACCAGGAACTCGTTCCATCCGGCACGATATGCAGTCGTACGCTGTCCATTACACAGATAAAATTGTATCTCTTGCGGTTATGCGCACGATGTTTCATCAATCTCTTCCATTAATACAGGCTATAACGAGCGTACAACTCGAGCTGGTGTTACATAAAACGTAAAATGTGATGGGTTGTCCGTGTTCATTCTTTCTAGGTCGGAACAAAAAGTATTTAGGGAAGCCATTTTAATCATTGATATTGATAACGCACATTTTCTGGATGTTATGCAATTTTCTAAAATTCGGAATATTTCTGCTTCCAATAATGCCCTTTTTTCAATCGTAAAAAGGTATGTTCGTTGGGTTTCGTATTTCGAAATAAATACTAACGTCACTGCAAAATATTTCAGCCAGCATCACTTCCGTCCGGCGACTCCTACGATTATTCATTACAGTTCCGCGTTTCGTTATTTTGCTTCCAAATTTTTTCGCGAATACCTGGAATATTTACGAATTCCTAGTAAATTTGTTCCCGTTTAATTGTTA
This sequence comes from Xylocopa sonorina, assembly GCF_050948175.1. Taxonomy (NCBI): domain Eukaryota; kingdom Metazoa; phylum Arthropoda; class Insecta; order Hymenoptera; family Apidae; genus Xylocopa; species Xylocopa sonorina. The sequence goes on along the minus strand of NC_135197.1, from coordinate 3,273,894 downwards.
TTTCCCTGCACTCTACTAATTCCTCGCTATAACATTAATCGAAAACAACGTTCAAACAGTCTTTGTTATTAAATTATTTTTTTCCAGGGCTATTGGAGTTTTTAAGTGTTCCACGTAATATTGCGCAGAACTTAATTTCTATGAGTTTCAACATTTCGAGGTGATTCTTTGTAAAGCGGAATTCTGCAAATTAATTCGCTACTCGTGCTGGTTAAACAGAGCGCGGAAAACAGTGGTTGATCTCGAACAAACGAGTACACCGCGAAACGAGTGTACGCAGTGTTCGCGTTGGTTTGGACATTCGTCGGACGCTTCCTTGTCGTCATCAAACACGACTAATTAACCTAACATGAAAGTGAATTATTTTTTTGTGGTGAAATGAATTTTACAAATTCCTTATGTATGATTAATGCATTGTACAAATACGTGAAATATAAATATGTTCCTCTCAGAAAAGTAATCGATGCTGAAAAGAAAATTTTTATAGAAAAAACTGTTATATATCTATGTTCCATCTAGTACAGGAAAGAGAACTAATTACTAATAAACTCTTTTAATTGTTAAATTATCAAAAAGTACAGGAATTCGTTTCTGCAATCTAGAACTTGCGTGCTAGGATTTCTTTCAAACTCCATAACCGATATTCGCGTTAATTTTGTATTTCTTATTTCTAAATTACTTTCGATTTCATGCAAATCATAATAAAACGAATATAAAACAAACATAGCAAACGAAAAAAAAACGCTCGATATTCCCCGAAATACCAATCAATTTTAGAGAACCAAATGGCAGAATGTTAAAGGAGAATATCAATAAACGACACAGTTACTTGTCATTCAGGTTCGCTAGTCCGATCGCGGTACAACTACACACGTATATAAACAAATTCCATTTCCTCGGTTTCAATCAATCAAAATTCGTTATTTGCTTTCCATCAGTTCCAAGTTGCGACTCTCCCCGATTCCTCGAAAAGTTAAAAGCTTCGTAGGAATAAACAGTGAACGCGAGCGCGAGGGATGGGAAGGGGCGTATCGACGCAGGTTCGAACGGGTTGATTGTCAGCCGTCGGTTCCATCGCGCGACGTTCAGATCGCGCATGAAAAGTTTCGCCTGAAAGGGGGACGTAAAAAGGAAACGCGGCGGAGGATATATAATGTTTACCCCGTCGGGGTGAGAACAAAATTTCGTTCGCGACGCGTGCAATAATCGTTCCGGGCAGTCGGGCAGATGCGTCGAAGCACGGTCGAAATTAGAAAAAAGGACCACGGAAAATCGACTTCCATTCGTGCCGCAGATTATTGCGAATAACGTGGCGGTTCCCACGATTTCCCGCGGCCCGATTAAACGACGTTCCGCGACGACGACGTCGTTATCGGCATCCGAATTACCAGGCATAAAGAACGAATGGGGGGGTTTGCAGAGGGGCAAGAAAGACAAATGGCAAGGAGATCAAATATTTTTATGATACCTGCGCTTCTCACGGAATTTTTTTATTGCTACTCGAACGCCCGATTTATGGGTGTAATCATGATGCATTTAAATCTGCGCAGTCTTCAAGTGGTAATTGCAGATAAAAGGATTAGGTTAATAAATATGACAATTTTTTAGGTGCTGAAGAGGAATACCTAGTGTACGTTTTTAACGCTTGATGTCTTCGATTAATTAAAATGGAATTGTTTGAGAGTTCGATAGATTCAGATGTGTAGAAGGAGATAGAAAGGGCGTATAAAAAATATAAAATAAACGAGAACGTAATGATTTTCGTAGCGAAAACTATAATTGTCGTCTTTGAATATTTTATTTGGAATAAATACTGTTCCCATGTAACAAACAGGACTAGAGAAAAGGGCGATGTACGTCTTACAAAGATTTCAGTCAATAAACTGCAAAAGGGTTCAGAATCTCTCAAGCACGAAACAGTCCGTGTACAGGGTAAATATAATCAATGCTTTCACCCTTGAGATGCATCCTTGTAACGACGAGAGCGAAGACAAAAAACAAGTAGCGGTGAGAAAGGAATTATTTAGAACGAGGGTGTGCAAACTGGAAAATCAAACCCGTCTTTCCAGCTGCATTATTAAATAGCAATGTCCTGATGGAAGTTTGCTCCGTACATATTTCACTAGTCCATAAAACTTCATTCCTTGAGAAAGATCGCCACCGAAAAATATCGTTTTATCGCACTTTTTATAGTCGCGAGGCAAGTCGCTGAAATAAAAAATCAGCAAGGAAGTATTAATCAGGTAACTGCCTCGACGGTCTACAACACACAATGCTCTTAAATCGATGATGCGCGTACCACATTGTTAACAGTATCTCGCGTATATTTACGACGAACAACCACATCCGCTTCTCATTTACGATCAGGACATCACCTTTGGGATAAAAGCTCCAATCTTCCTGTACACCTCGGGAAATGCCATGAAACCGCCCCTGTCTTCGAGTGCAACGAGGACCACGTGGGAAACGATTGGTCCAGAGCAGCGCGAGACAAGTATATGGCCATAAAATTGAGTCTACGTCCGCATGCAACGAATGTGTCGAATATAACCAGCAGCCGCGACAGATGCATTATTGGTTCGAGGACGTGGAACCTGACGGGAACTCGATACTGGACACGCACGTACATACCTACCCCTCCCGCTGGTTTCATCTCATTACTTTCGTAATTCGACGTATCTACGATTTCCATACAAATTTTTTCCTCCGGCAATATTGGTAACACGAAGACGCATAAATTGGAGCCCCTGCGAGGGCGGGAAGTGTATGAAATTAATTAAAATTTTTTCGACGCGCTACAGCCAACCGTGATCGAAATTTCTACGTAATTTCATAAATGATTCTCGCGAGATAACTTTGTGGAATTTTATTCCATTCGTTGGGTAATAATTCGACAATCGTGAATTTTAATTAAAATCGAGATTCGGTTTATATCGTTTTATAGCTAAATCATTTGTTATACTTTGATCGAAGCGCGACCTACAGTATAGCTGTTGTAGAAATGTAAATGTCAACGCGAAGGGAATAATTTTCGTGTAATAAACGCTCTTCTCTTTCTCCTGTTATTCCTGCCTTTTTTATTTAACGAGTGTCTCCAGCTGCATCCCCGTCCAATGAAGGGAAAAGAGGGAATGGGACAATTAACAAGGCCTGGAATTATAAAGCAAGGATTGCGGATGACTCGTGCCATCTTACAACAATTGAAAGGGGAGGAACGTTGCGCGGAAGGGAGTAATTACTGCTCTTGTTAAAATTACTGCTGCAAGAGAAAACGTTTAATCGCAAAAGCATCAATGTTCCACTTCCCATTTACGAGATAATCGTTAGTCAAGAGACAATTTACTATTTATTTAGTTTCCTGTTCTTTTAAAAGTTAATGAACGCAAGACAAACGCATTTTACGAAATTAATTATCACTTTGCACGTAAATAATTAAACTCTCATGTATTTGAATGGATATAACGAGTGCTGAGGAACTAAATAAAATTAGTTTGTCAACACTTTTTTTACTCCAAATACAGCGTAGATTTCGAAACGGAAACTGTAAAAATTCTCAACATTAACCTGTCAGCTCTGACGACTGGCAGTTATCTAAATTTCCTTTTCCTCCTTTTCATCCCCATCGCTACGAGTAAATACTAAATTTCGAACGTGCATCGACGCATCGTCGATTTTCCCGATGGCCCTCGTGCTACAATTTTTTGGCAACACGCGAGAGCTAGCGACCATCAACGTGGGATGCGCACGTGAAAATTTCGCAAATGCAGTCAACTTTCGTGGTTTTCGTTTTTCTTCCTTCTTTTTTTTTTTCTTCCATCGCGCTTTTTCCTACGTCAGGGAACAATGACTGGGCGGAAACTACACGGGTACAATCCATTGTAGTCGATTCAACCGACAATTTCCGCAGACGTGGCGCACAATGTCTTTCCACGCATTCGTCGCCTGCGCGTGAGTTTTATTTCTATGGAAGAATCGCTCTCGTGCAACCGATCAAAGTGCGTATAAGCGTTGCGATAAACGACTTCGACAGCGTTCGATACACTTGCACGGCTATACAAAAGCCATCTGTTTCCAAATTGAAAGTAATCGTTTGGTTCAATGCTTTCTTATTCAATCGATGTATCTATAAAAAAAGAAAATGTGACGTGTAATCGTGATTAATTTATTTGTATTCAAAGTGGCATTTTCGCGCATCTTGCCACGCGGCGATAGTTTCGGTTCTTTAAAATATATCGAAACAACAACCGATAGAACTCGTTCCCAACTTCGGAACGTAGCTTTGGACAAGAGGGTTGTGATCGTTATCCAAAGTGGAACAATATGAAACGATGCTTGAAACTTGGCGGAACATTCTGCTCTCACCGGCTAACCGAAATCAGGGCGGTCAGTCGACTTTGATAATAAACCACTTAAGACTTCGGGTGACGTACACCCATATTTAATGGAGATACTACAGGAAGTTTAAGTTTGTTCAGCGGTTCAGTTCATCGTCACACGGAAGAAATAGCGAGAGTGCGGCGCAACGAACTTCCGGAGTCTCGCGAATAAATTCCCAGCGAATTGTCAGGAAACGGGTAACCGAATTAATCTCGATCATCTCTAGAACACGTCGCAGAAAAAGAGAAATATGACTCATCGTTACGAATGTTCGTCGAAAAAAAAAAGGGGGGGGAAAGGTACGTTTCGATCGTTCTCGTTTGTTCTGCAAATTGGAAAGCGTTCGCCGATGGTGTACGAATTTTTGTTTCGCGAGGAAGAAAGAACGAGGCGATAACTTCTTGCCGGAAGTGCATGGCGATCGCGTTGGTGGAGCGCGTAATAAAGTGACGGCACTGACGGCACGGAGGACGTCGGTAACACGGTCGAATTAACATTCTCCAGCTGACACTGCGTTAATTGCGAAAGTTTTCTTGGACGATGAAAGTGATAAAGTGGCCGACCGAAGCCAGGGCCGCGTAAGGGCCGTGCAACACGAAGATCGTTGCCGAGAACGATAGAACTTTTTCACGTTGCGAATAAAAGTGGATCGAGGTTCGGTAGCATAGGACACTGGAGATTAAGGAACGTCTAGGGTACACGCTTTGAAGTATGATAGAGGTCAGTACCTACACCCTGGGGAATGTCTGTAATTTATCTGCCAGCATGTTCTTTCTACTGCCGAAGAAGCTATTTTACTTTTATAGAATTCCCTTCGTGTTCGATAAAAACACCAAGTAACATCGAACATGTTCTGCCCGAGTAAATTATACTTATCCTACAATTATGTATTTCACCATTACCATATCACCATTAAAATAAGATGAAGAATTTTTAAAATTGAACTGCTAATTATCAAAGTATCGATCAGTTGAAGCTGTTATTTTGCGATAAGAAATGTTAATTTGAATTACAACACTGTTTATCAGCGAGGGTTGTACACGGATATTCGTTTAAGCTATGCTGGAAGGTTCGTCACAAGCGTCGAAATACATTTTACTTAATTGACCTAATTGGAAATGGAATTTGCCAGTGGTATATCTACAAAGGTATTATAACTTTGAGATGCTAGTGAAAAATGGTGTTTAAATATGGCGAATGACACGGTGCATTTCAAAGGATGTCTGAATATCATTACCACTCGGGGTGAATTGATTCTCCCGAGGCTTGACTGCTCAACTAAATTTAGTGTAACTGAGGTCAAAGCTCCCCAGAAGAGACGTGCATGAACTACATTCAAAACTTGTTAATCTTTCAAGCCTGGCAACTGTTACCTATATTCGAATGGAACTGCCACATCAAAGATGGCCCGTTTACATTTTTATCGTTTGCTAATGTATTCCTATAACTGTAACTTTAATAAAACGGACCAAAATTGTAAATATATTACATTCAAATAATTTTAAGACAGCTGAGTTGATTAATCGGAACTTGATGTCGTATCAACCATGTTGTAATGAGAATTACGATGATTTCACGCAATTTAAATGTCACTCATCAAATTAACATCTTCCACTGTCGTTAAAAAAAAATAAAAACAGGTCCAATAAACGTCAGGATACAGAATTACAAACTGATTCACGGTTGTCGTGTTGGTTGTTTAGCGATAATTGGATTCAACATCCCAATTTGAACCTTCAAGGAATTTGTGCCCGATCCGAGCCCTTCAGGTTCGTTAATTCCCTTTCAGTTAGTTAAACGTGTATAGTACTTTCGCAAACATATGTATATACAAAATATACACACACTTATACATACAGACACGCGTGGCATTTTGAACAGAGCTGTCTCAGTTGAAAACACTTTTAATGAGTCGATCAATATTCGTACATACAATGAAATCAGCCCCGAACTCTTCAGTTTTAAGCTTACTGAAGATCCATTTGCATACATGGAGCGTTACTTCCATGCTTGTTAACCTCCTTTCTTCGTAGCATGAAATAAGCCAAGAAGATGTACTTCGCGAAGCAATATGCTGAGGGCCATTACATAATGTATTAATATTTTTTGCACCATATAGGTATTGCTTTCAGAATAGGGTTATCCTATAGCGTTATCTTTTTGCAATTCTTCTTTATTAGAATATTTGTGAGATCGTTTGATTCGACGTTTGGGAAATTATTTTAAAAAATCGACCGTATCTTTGAAAGAAAATCAAAGTAACGTACGTATTCCTTAAATGTGACAAAGATAATATCTCTGGTTTTCTGACAGGCGAGAAATATAGTCAAGCTTTCGTCTTAAGGAGCAAAAATTATTTAAATAATAGCGAATAATTATCGAAACGGGAAATTTACCATCTATAACTTTTATAATATATTATATTATCAGAACGTAGTATTTGTGAGAATTTATTTAGTTTCAATATCTGCTGAACACATTTAGGATATACTGCAGTACTTTGTCCTTACAGTTCGCCTTGAAGAGTTGCAAATTGGACCATTTATCCCTTATCGGAAACGCAGTTAATTATCATGATGTCATATAAACTTATCGATTACTCTTACTTAGCCCAAATCGAGGCCGTAGTTACTTAAGATATATCTGTCGAATTGTAGACAAATGTGCTCGTTATAATACGCGTTCGTTCTCTTTAGCGATAGCAGTAATTTGCATAGAACGCCGATATTATTAATTCAGCGAAATCCTCTCAATTTCTTATACTGTATTTTTCCTGAATATTTAATCGTTAAAAACGCTACTAAATTTAATTTCAATGAATACATCAACGTAAAACCGAACCGTGAATATTATTTGCGATAATTACAGTACTTATTAAACCTAATTTCATAAGCAAATACGTATCTATAATATAACTTCACACGTAATAATGTTTGCATAATATGTACAAATTATTCAAAAGCAAATTAGATGCAATTAGATCGTAATGTACTTAACATTTGCTTATTCGATGCAATTATATTCAGTCTTTCTTAATAATCGATATTAACAGCTCTTTATCGTAAAGATTTTCCTTTATCAATAATTGGTAAGATAGAAATCGTATAATAATAATAATAATCGATATTCTTACCTACAGTTGGATACTAAAATAATGCAGATAAGATCACAAATGAATTATAGATTTGTATTCTTCCCTGTTTTTATTTAGACATGTGTCTTACGTGTTTTAACATAAATTATGTGCAGGATAAACTATTAGCAAAGAAAATATGTCGAATAAATCTGTCAGCTAGTATATTTTCATGACCTGAATTCCAATAGAGCGATTTGTTAGAATTTTTAAATTACTCATCACGTTACCAACTAAACGTAGAATCATATAGCAGCGCTCACAAAGTTTCTGGTGTTGGTAACGTCGTGAGTGACACGAAAATGGTAAGTGGATTTTTAAATTCTAAAAGTTTAAACCGCGAAAATGAATTCAATGATAACTTTATTGTACACCACAACTGTGATCCATTCTGTACGTCTATGTTAATACAAATAAAATATAAAAAAAAAAAGAAGGAAGCAATAGAATCCTGAATTCTACTTATGTATTCATCTTCATTGCTTTAGACTCCAATAATATAGACGAATATAATTTTTTCCAAGAAAAAGTATTTACGTATGTTCTATATTAAATATTACATTCTGTATCGTATATTTCTATCTTGATTACGAATTCTGTTAATTAATTAAATGAATCAAATCGTGTCTTACCTTGCATAGAAAAAGAAGAATCATAAAGATAAAGTGCTGTTATTCATGTGAATTGATTGAATTGGTTAAATGAGATTACTTATTTAATCAAACATTTCATTTGCAGTGCAATAAATAACTTACACAAAAAATGGTCCACGTATTCCTTCGAGCTCTTGTACTCTTCATTAACTTCATCTTTAATTTTGCGCCAAACTGGAATAAATGATGATCTAAATAGAATTATTATTGTCTAGTAGCAAATTTAGTGCATTAATTTACCAATTTACTCACCATTTCTGATAAATTTTCCAATATTCGATTTACCAGATATTTTACCATCCATAAGTGGTTTAGACTTTTGTTCCTCGATTGAGTTTACATCCCCCTCCATCCTTAACAGGAATTATCGATTCGTTATCAGACAGTGCATATATTTTAAAAAGATAACGCGCGCATCAAACTAATTTTTAGAACACAATTGATTGTGATTTATATTAAAACCAATAAAAACCGGATATCAATTATATTCCTTTTTCAGCATTTCAATCTTTCCGATTACATAAAACTCTAATTTTAGACGAAACTCACGCAGAATACTCTATGCGTCAATTTTGTTGACACTATTGTTAACATTGTCATATCATTTACGTTCAGAATGAAAAAAATGCTTACTGAAGAAGAAAAAAACACATGGAATCATTATCGATCGGAGAACTCGCTAATCATCCTAAATGTTAAAGTAAATACAAACAACATGCTCAGATTCGTCGCATCCCATTAAAATCTTGCGATTTCCGTAATATATTCTCCATGCCATTTCCGTACAACTCTCTTTATCGATGACACAAATTTTTAAGAAACGAAAAGCATGCATTTCAGACCTTTGCTAAGAATAGTTTTCGTACAGTGTATTCTTATTATTTTAACCTGAGAATTTTCCGTATATCTTCCGCTTCATACGAAACTATTAAGCTAACCATTAAATATTTACATTACAATCTAAATATTTATTTTGCTATCTTGCAAAAGAAACGATTCAAATTACGACAGTAATTTCTCCAACCTGGATGCATTTCTCGTGAACGGGGGGAAGTATGTAAAATAATGCAGCAGAACACGCTTAAACGCGCGAATCAGCACGGCGTGACCAACAAAGTGGCATAATAAATTGTTTCTAATAGAATTTGGATGTATTTCAAGAATGTAATACGAATCGTACACTCGTTTGTAAAATTATCAGCGTCTCGTTTGTGCGCGGCTGACCTAGTTATAACGTGTAACACATACTTATCTCTTGTACATCCTAACTGGTTACATAAACGACATTTTATTGTGCAATATTGTGCAGTCAGGAAGATGCAATACTCTTGTTAATGTTTACGTTCAAATGGAGCTTACACGGCACACGATTAATACGAGCGCGAAGTTTCTTTTGTCGTACAAGATAATAATGTAATGATGATATTAGCAAATACGTGTGTTAAAGCCGCCATGATAAAGTGTTATAAAATTCGTGTGAGTCATTCCGTGCTTCTTATAAACAACTGCTTTATCTATTTGGGAGCAATGTTGATTCATTAAGTCAACAATAGCGTAAAAGACTCCTACAACTTTGGCTCACTAATTTTCCAGGAATGTATTGAGATTCTATTGATAGTATAGATGAGAAATAAAGTAACGAAAAATTGTGTTCGTTCTTTCTTACTAATTTCAAAAGTATGTTCTATAATGAATTTTTAATTCACTCAACGGTACACGTGCACTAATTAAAAGATGTGCTAGTTATCAAGAAACAAATATATAAATGGTTCTCACACGAAGTAAGATAATCTTACAAGGATCTTATAAGGATACTTGATCTTGACAAAATGTGTCTCACATTTACATCGTATTTTATCGACAAAAGTGCAATTTGGTAATTTCACGAGATGTACACGACTTTAATTAAATAATGGGATCACAGTTAGAACATTCTTGTACCATTCGAGATTAGATATAGCGAGAACCACAGAGGGTTGTTGTTGTTTAAAACAATCAGTTGTAAAATTCAATTTGGTGTTATTAACGACTAAGAAATAAACGTGACACGTGAACAAGAAAACTTACGTTTTCAGCACGACTGTCACGCGGTTCCGAGCCGCAGTTCCTTCAAGGACTTCAACGGAATTAATATTTCTCAATCACTCTATTCATCAAAATTGAAATGCAGTGCGCAATTCACATTAAATCAACACCGTTGTTCATCGAATTTTCATCTTACGTATACACTCATCCTTCGATTTACACGACACTCCTCACACGCGGTTTCTGTTTAACACGGTAAATAATCCGTCCGTTTTCGCAGTACCGTTTATACGTGCACTCAGTTTCGCGTGATCTCATTTTACGCTCAAATTTATGAAAATACAATCTCTATACAAAGCTCACTGGTAAATCATTATACGATACAGTCTGTTCGACGACAAAGGCAGCAACTTCGAACCATTTAAAAAAACAATTTACTGTTTTACAATGTAGCACCAATAGCGATAACGAACAACAAGTTTTCATTACCATTGGCACTCGAGATAAATGCTTTCACGCTACGCATGAGCCAGCTTCGTATACGTTTTTCGTGGGTAGTCTTCGTTTACGTAAATTTCAGTGCTGTAGAATAGGAGAAAAGAAGATCCACGTGCGACGAGCAAATCGAGAGATGAGTGTAATTCCAAAAACGAAAGGTACGTCGATGCAAACTCGCGTGTGCTGCAAACTGCGAACAGAAGAACGTCCGAATGCCCGCGAACCGCGAACGCGGCAATGATTCGCGAATGCCAAACTGCAAACTAAAATCTGGGTATCTCTGGTGGTTGTAGGATAACGAAAGGCTATTCGCGGGCCAGTTTGAAGTGGTTGGCTGAATAGCGGGCGGAAGAAGGAACTTTGGCTGGCTGCCAATTCCACCCACGCGATCTTGCTTTTTTCTACGTAAAACAAGTGGATTTTTAGTGCGATCCAGGAATATGCACGCTGTCGATTTTGACAACTGTAGCGTGACTCGGCGAACGGTTTAGGCTCGCGTTAGAACATTGTAATCCGGTTGATGGAAATAGGAAATGGATCGCATACATTATGGAACACCGCAACCTGTTGCTTCATAAATTTCAGGCACTTGGACAACGGACGCTGAAAAAATTATATTTACCTGTTGATCTGCCAAGTTGGCAGCACGCAGTGTCACTTGCTGGTGCCACGAGAGCGGAGAAATATTTATGAAACTTGACCTTCATTTCGATCGCATTGGGACGATGAAACGCATTCATCTTTTTTTTCTAATTTTTTAACAATATAACATGATTTAACAAACAATTAAATTTATCTACGTTCTGTACAAATATCTCCATTCGAAACCCAAATAACAACAAGTGTATTCTCATCGCACCACATTATTCCACATACAATAACTGCAATTTCCTACTCAAAATGGTAGTTCACGCGCTCATCCTAAAACCCACCCTTAAAATGCATACAGTATGCACTCGAATCCGCATCGAAGGATAGACAGGTGCGTGGTAATTGGCGATAGAAGGAGAAATAACGTAAAACGCGATCGAATGGATACGCAAGGGTCAGAGTTAGCCGTAGGAGCGGAACGGTGCGCGCGTCGGGGCATCGAGAGACGCGGAAAAGACACGGGGTGCGTGGAGGCCGCCGGCGACGTGTAACTGTACAGGCCTCGCGGCCCGTGGCCCCTGGTGGCTCCGTTTGACGGAAGACGGCGAATTCCAGATAGTAACTGTCGGCCGTCGGGATGATCGGTTAGCCTAGAAGGAAGGCGTTTAATACCCTTTTAGCTGAAGCGGGCCCGGTCGAGGCGAGTACCGCGCGAGCGTACAAGAAAGCGATGAGGCACAGTTAGCCCGGCCTCTACTAAGAAATTTATACGACGACGGCCACCGAGCAATTGCGACAGCCACCCCGCCGCGAGTTCGTTTATCGGATGCTGCGCTAATTGGACCACCGGCCGATGCCGATGGGCCGTCGCTCGTGATTAAGCGTCCGCGGACGCCGCGGCGTTTTCGCCCATCCCAGCCGCTACACGGCCGATCGCCGTTTCTTTTCGACGGTTCTTACCGCGGCCACGGTGCCCGCTGTAATTCGACAGGCTTCTCCGCCGGGCGAGACGCGAAACGCTTCCTCATCCGGGGAATTTATGGCCGGATTCGTTGAGCATACCTATGGTCGACGGGCGAGCCTCATGGGAATAAGGGATCGTCGCGCGAAACGTACGCCCGCGTTCTTCGCGGCGATCCCTATTGTTGCGTGGACGCCTATTTAGCGGTCAACTGGAATGGAGAAATCTGATTGAACATCAACGAGTTAATGATAGCTTGTACGATCTTAATCCTTAGTCCTACGTCGAGGTGGACTCGATATTTTAATTTATCAAATGAATGGTTAATATGCTTTTGACCGCTTTTGAGAAGATCTTTTGAGTGTAAAGGGTCAATGAGTTACAAACTACAGGTGAGGGATGTTATATATTTCAGCGTTCAGAAACCTAGAATCTTATTGGAAACATCGTTATGTTAGTAAATGATTTTACTATAGCAATTTTCATGTCTAACATTGGTCCTTACAATTTGCCTACTTTATTATGCGAGCTTTGCGATAAATCCTGATTAATGATTAACAGGACCCAGTTCTTAGCGCATCGACAAGTACCACCTTATTCTATTTATTCAAAGGTGCTTGAAAGAATACAGTCAGCCTAGGTGCACCTAGAAATCGAAGCGCATCTGGCCAGAAATTTGGCGCGGAAGCTTTTCGAGCGCCAAATCGTTGCAGAGAGGCAGGAAAGCTGCGACCGCGTGAGTTCGTTCGCATCGTGGTGGTGCGACAGAATAACTGTCCTGCTCGCATTCTATAGAGGAGGCACGAGCACGTCCCACCAGGTGAAATATTATACAGACGTTAGACGGGAAAAATGGGCGTCGTGACGGGCGGCCGTTTGTGTTAGCCCCGTGAGGTAGTTGTAAAATATTTAGGAGTCATCCCGCCCAGTTGCGAGGCTACGGCCAGGCACAATGGGCCCGTGATCTTTTCCATGGGCACTCCACCGTCCCACAATGACGGGCCGTGTTGCTCGAAAGGTTTGTCAGGATCCGAGCTGTCCTCGGGGCCGCGCAAGCTGCCTCTGTTTCTTTCGCTACGCTTCGACTTTCTATATCGCTGTCGAACGGGTAAATGGCTAATTTTAACGTGGCCCCGTGCAACAGAACCAAACGAGACGAGCTCCGCGGCAATGCGTTAACGAGACATCGAGCCCCAAATAGAAACTTCATGTCGCGGTTTGCGTCAAGTTGCGGAGAATGCGACTGCATCGGTGACGCAGCTGGACGCGAGCTGATTTCTGCCGCGAAAATAAATCTGTGCGAATCGTAGGTATGCCACGATGTAAGAATTCTATGCAATGAATTTGTTTCTGCGTAGGGAATCGATCTGTGTCCGGTTGTATCATCGCCACGGTTGTACTTTAGTCGTGCACGCCTTCGAGTTGTTTGTCCATTTATAGTGCGTTGCATCTTCTCGTCCAAGTTGATTTCGTGCTAAAATTTTATTCGATGATATATCTTTATTTCATACAGATCTCTGTCGCTTGTATAGTTACTAAAGTAAATATAAGTCTGTCATATTTGTAGTCGACAATTTGTCTATGGTACAGACTTTATTTCGTACAATTTAATCGAATATTTCAGGAACTGTTCGCATGAGCTGTAAGGAGGAAAGTGCGAAATAATCGCCCAGCAGCTGAAACTTCGAGTACCAGGTGATCCGAATAGTATGGCAAAACGAGCACGTGTTCCATGGTGAACATTGGAGAATTGGTCTCGTGTAGAGACCGCAATTTCGAGCTATTCGAGTGTCCCACCTTTCTGTCTTCCACAGCTGTGGCAGAATTACACGGTTACAAAAAGTTGACACGATCCATTCACGTTTGGAAGTTGACATTGTGCATTCTTTTCACTTCTGAAGCAGTCAGTAAGCAATAAAGAGAACTAAGAAATGTGTTTTGAAAATATATACAATTCGAAATAGACTATGTATAAAATATAAAACAATATTAATATCGATAATCGTTGTCAGAAGGCAACGACTCGCTTGAGATGATAAAAAATCATGCGAATGATTTACAAGTCGGTTGTTATAAGTTCACGAGTACATAGATCGGCGAGGATCGCGAGAAAGGAATGCCGATGCAGGCGGCTACGGTTGACGAGGGCATTAAATAGAGGAAAAGGGGAGCGTCGGGAAGAAGGAGAACTCACATTGTAAATTAATGCCGGGGCTCTTTAGCTAAATTAATTGCGCCAATGGTAATTACACTTAGAACGCGCCGGGTTCGTTCGCATCCTGCTTTAAACGGTGCTCTAGCACTTCTTCTATGAGCGTTTTCTTGCGTTCGCCCATTCGCCTCCTCCCATTTTGTTCCCAAGCCGTCCACGGTGCCTCTCTTGTACGACGGCGAGGGGCCGTGTGCCAACCTGTTCGACGATAGCCACAGCCTCCATTGACTCTCCGTACAAGCGTGAAACACGTGTTCGCACACGCACAAATATAATTAGTTGGACATTTTTGCGGAGACCGAAGCGATACAATGTTCGTCCGCCTCGTTCTTTCACTCCGCGACACGCATACCGCAATTGTATTTGCCGCCGTTGGCACTATTCAAGAGAATCAAACGTGTTCTGGTTTTGTCTACGGTCTCCGGTAGTCCTTAATGCGATCAACCAAGTCCGCGCCGGTTGATACGTCATTCAGCTTTCCCGGAACGAGAAACGTGAAGCTGAATTCGAAATTCGCGCGAAAGATTTCCACCGTCCAAGCCTTTTCTCTGCGGTGCGTTGACCTTCTTTCCTTTCTTTCTTTCTCCTTTCCTTCTTTCCAACTGAGAACACATTTCATTCTTCAAACAGCTTTGTTTACACTCCCTGCGCGAATATGCATCAAAATCTCTATACGACCCAAAATCATCCCCTGTTTAGTTAAAACGTTGCACATAAATATTGCGATACGTCGTCGAGTAATTGATCACGAGCGATAAAAACGAGATCGTAATCTCAAATCGTTATACATTCTTGCATCTGTAGACAGTCGCGAGTAACTGAAATACGGGGCAAATACGACGCCGCCATGTCGATCGTGGCCCCCGTTCGGGTGGAACAAAGTGGTCGCACACGACGATCCCGAACGCTCGTAACAATGCTCATTTTCGCCGGCGAATTACACAAAGTTACAGGAGGAAGGTACACAATGTTCGTCCTGGGAGAAAAGGGAGCCCTGCCAGGCGAGCGAGACGGGCGAGCACAATGAGAAAGAAGTAAAGAGGAAGAAGGAGAAGAGGGTGGGGGGGGGGGGGGGGGTGGACGTATCGAGGCAGGAATAGCGGTAGCAAGAGAGGAGCGAGCCGAAGGAGGACGAGACGAAACTTGACGCGGAGAGTCAGTTTCTCAAGGTGCGCTCCCTGAGAGTATCGGTGGATGCAGGAAGAGGGCAACGCTGCGAAGACAGCGACAAAATGGTAGACGAAGCGAGCGGCGAGGGGGCGGCGGAGGGGACGAGAGGAGGGTCTGTGTAGGTAGAAATACAGGGAAAGAAAGGAGGAAAGAAAGGGAGAAAGAAGGACGAAGAGAAAGAAAGAGGGTCGAGAAGGAAAGGGCGATAGGTTGCTGGCAGAGGAGGGAAGAGGAGGACCGCGTTTGTCGGACATACCTTGGGGCCACCCTGGCGTCTAATTGCGTGTAATGCACTCCCGACTTGCCAGGCCTCGAGTTGCCGCCAGAGAAGAGCCGAGCGAAAAACTCGGGTCGCGCAACGGCAAAACCATGGCGATCGCGAGGACGCGGTGCTATGTCCGGCACGCTCGGACCCACACGACGAAGATGACCGGGACACGAGGTGCTGCTCGACGAGGACGGCGAAGACCACGTTCCCCAGGACGTCGATCTCCACGTGCACGGGAATATCGTGTCTTTTCCGCCTGGCCCATCGGAATGTCACCACCACCTCCTAACTGCTAAAATGAAGACGTGTTCTTTGCCGGGTTCGAACCACCTGAAAATATGATTCTCAACCGCGGACATCGACGCTCGACGTTCGATTAAACAGTTAGCGATTACCTTTTTTCGATTTCAGGTTCGCTCGTAGCCACCGAAATGGCCACGGAAAAATGCGAGGACACCACGCTCGAGGCTAATATCGGCGATCGATGAACGCAGACGGTACAAATGGAGCTACAAACGTAAACGAGACAACATTATTAAACATGTAAACGCTGCTTAGCATGTGGCCGTGCAAGTCACGCCAGCCACTTATCCGAGACAATTTCATCCACTTTCATAGCAGGGCGTTCGTTCTCTCCACAAATCAGCTGTTCTTGAGTCGAAAACCGAGTTTAAAAGGGATCGTTTCGTCTGTGAAAGCCGGCGTCCTTTAATCGCTGGAGATGATCTGCCCGAGGTCTTCCGAAGAACCAGTGGTAAGTCGTCCGGTTCGAGCGAGACAACTGCGACGGCGATCATTTAGCGTAGCTAAGATCTGTCGGTGGAGGTTTTTTGTCGCGACAGCTTATTATGAATAATGATTTATATCTCTGGCCTGGCCAGGGTGTTTCCTCTGCCCCTCTGTGTTCGAGCGGACCGAGCCGCGCCACAGGGTCGAAACGAAGACAGACCTAACGGGGTCGCGACGGTGCGACGGAGACCAGCCGAGGGGTTAATAACGGTCGCGTGTTGTAATACCTGCCATTATCCACAAACCGACCGCCTAACAAGCTACCTGCTAATAATACACGAGACGGCGCGGCACACACGATCACGTGCGTGATCATTTTACTTGGTTCCCCACGAATTTTTGTCATTGCGATACCTAATCACTTTTACGATACCTCGCACTGATCGATACAGAAGGTGATGCAGCGGCGATTAAAACTGGCGGGCAAGAAACGCGGCTCACTGGGTAAGGGATGCGCAATGTACCAAGAGATATCGATACGCGAACGATAGCGAGGGGTACGATACGATCGAGTTCGAGAAATGAGATTATCGTGTCGTACAGAGTAAACTATGAAGCACTTGAGAAATACATCGATAAAGAAATGATATGAAAATAGGGATTTTAATACTGTAATAGGATTTTATTTTAGATTTTTTTTTTTTAATGAAAATTGAACAATGCTACATAAGAATTTATTATATACAATAACAGTGTTGGTGGGTTATATATTAATGAATATATCGTATTTACGGTAAATATAATAACTGAAAGTTATACAGACAATTCCGATACTTCATCTGCGACGTTCCGACATTCGCTGGAGCTGTTCTTCGAATCGACGCTTATTAGAGAAAACGAAGGTAAAGCAAATCAGTTTCGTTGACGTAAGAAAGCGAGTAGGCGGCAGGGTTCGTACAAAAGGTAGCCGGCAAAAGTCAATTAGTAACAGAATAATTGTATCCGCTCGAATGGATCGCAGTTGATCTCTCGTTGCGTCGCCTTCCCTTGCACAACTCGACTACGCCTGCCATCCGCCTTGCGAAAGAATCGGCTGAATAAAGAGAAGAAGGTGGAAAAAGGAACAGCTTTTACGAGTCGCGAAATGACAGGGCGCAAGTAAGATCATCGACTTCCGACTGGCGGTTTTCCGTCGCCCACCGATCCTTTTCTTTCTTACCCTCGAGGATAGAATGGTCCCTTCGCGCGCAATTTGCTACCACTCGTAATTGTCGAAGAAATTTAATTTAGTTAGACAGAAAAATGTGTACCAATGATTTTTGCAAGACATAAAAATCCTTCACAATTAAAAAATTACAAACATACTATAAAACTCGGATCATTTCGTCTGCCACTTAATTACAAATTTTCAACAATGTTGTAAATTAGCAATCGATCTTCAAAATGTCACATTTTATATATCCATTTTACTCAATTTTACGTTAATTGCAAATAAAAATAAATTTACACAAAGTTATATAAGAAACGTGCAAAAAGCATGAGAATAAATATCGCACCTCGAAGTGGGGATTGCAATTCGATACAATCTACAAGAAGTTTTCAAGTTTAAAGAATTCAGCATTAAAAGGGTGGTAATAAGCCAGCTGTCGATCTTTCCCTCCCGATGGAAGAGAAACGCTTCTGGTTGGATGTTTCTCAATGGTCTCGTAGCGAGTACGGGTTGTCTTCATTTATGCGTGTACACGACGGATCCGATTGCTGGTCGGATGCAATTACGGATCGGGGCCGGACCGAGAAAAACGCCCAGTGCATCGCTTGCCAATTACTGGAAGGGAAGGCAAAGGAGGCTCCAATTTGCTGCTAACTTCTCTCGACGAAGGGCGGAAGCGACACGGAAAGGTGTGGCAGCACTTGTCGATCGCGAATCGCACGGAACGCCGTCCGCGAATATGAGATTCTGATCACGTTAGATTTATCAAAAGGCAATTCAGACTGATGATTTCAGATTGCCTAAGTATTCAAATAAATCTTTGTTTAAGAAACGGATACGAATTTTACAAAAAACGTAGCAATTTTTATTTATTTTCTACGCGAATTCAATTGGGGGGTGGAAATCCATCTCTTTTTGTTTTGAGGCATTAAATAACTAATATTAATAATTCTAAATTGATATTACGATAAATTGGTACTATTTCTACACACAAAATTATTGCTTTTTAAAGTAGAAGTAGATTTGACAATTAATTGTATATATTTCACGCAACCAGTTGCTTAAATCAACTCCTTTTTGCACCGCATCGGGGAATAGCTGGTAATAAATTAATTTATTCCTAACAAATAGTTAACTATATAATAAATGGTATGAATAATCAAGTAGCATTGTGCTACGGTGGAAAATAATGCGTATCTTCCGCCATGCATGTACTTGATGGCGCAAAACGGGATCGATCGATAAAACGGCGAAACTGATGCTAAAGATAAACACGCGAAGTGCAAATGTCAGTAATAACGTGTAAATCAATATGAGGAAACACTACGTGCTCTGAACTTCACGCGAGAAGCACTATAATGAAAGTACACCTGGCAAGCCTCTTACAGTTTCACAAGGCACAAACATTTTACAACTTCTCTAATCACGATATTTGTATATCAATTATAGTCAACGTACACACATATATCATAGCATAACAATGATCTGTGTTCAGAATATCGTACTCGCTAAGCACAATCCAGAATCGCACTGTCAACAGTACAGCCACAGCAATCGCTAAAGAAGCCCATCAAAGTCGTACATCTTGAAATAAACTAATGCTATTCACGTGTCGAAACTACAATACTCCCTCCGTAAATATTTCTTGCTAAAACCGTAGAAATTTCAGATAACTTAACAAGAATCACGGAGATCTCAATGTGCGATAGAAGAAAATTTCGGCAAAAGAACCGATAATCGCGCGTCTGCCTCCGATCGAAAGTAGCCCCTTAGCAATTACAATTATTTCCGTACGACACGCTATGTAAGTAGTCGCGGTGATACATTCGTTGGAGCGATTCGCTGGCATACAGATCACTCGTTTCGAGGACGCGGAGTCGTAATGAAAGAACGTGTGGGTGTCGAGCCTCGGGCCAGCGGAGAGTCGAACGGGTAATCGAAAATGCGTTGCGAGTGCCACGCCGGCGGTCTTTGTCGGCGAGCCTGCACGGGCAAATGCAAAAGGCATGAATGCAGCTGAAACGGCACGAGCCTGGCGCGAAAGGCGTACGGTAGAGAGCGACGTCTGCTGACGCAGTCCGGGGCTTCCTCTTTGGCCAGACTTCCTGTCGGAAACGATCGTCGCGATTCTCGCGCGCCAACCGTTCGCTCCGACCTTACGATTACATTCCCGATCGGCTCCAGCGATTGGGATCCAATGCCACCCATTTCGCCTGATTTTCGCGTTACGTACCGAGTATATACGATTCGCGGATAATCCACGATGATCACGAGTAAACATTATATTATTCGTTCGATCGGTTTTCGATGTTTGCGGATTATTCAAAATGCGAATAATCTACTGTGATTATTATAATAATATAATCGTGTCGAGGGATTTAGAAGTTTTATCAAGAATTTCATTCAATCACCTTCGCGCAGAATCGAATTCATGCATGCTATATGCATATAAGGAGCTCATTTGAAATTATAAGCGAATTGCTAATGATTAAACGTATGATCGGAACACTAGTTCGACACACGATTTTTGACTGACGCAATGTATAATAAAAATTGTTTCAGCGCTATTCTTTGAAGTATTTGCGTTCGATATAGTTGTTCGAAGTTAGTCTAGCGAATGTCTTTCATATTGAAGAGGTTATTTCATTCAACCAGACGCACTGTGCTGCTTGAGAACCCAAAATAAAGCGTATAGTAACAAGCGCGTCAATGAATGAATCCCGTGGAATGTCATTGAGAAATATACCGCGCGTAATGTGATATCAATTGCCTCGTCGTTCCGCCTACGCGTTATGCGTTTCGTTTCAATAGTGTCAAGATAACAGCTGATATGTTAAACAAATTAGTGGAATCTCTGTTATGTAAATTGCATTGACGTTTCAACGGCGTAACGAACGTTACGTTTAATAAACATATCGGTGATTCGTGTACGAATACGCGAATTGGTTTCAATTATATGAAACGGTTGATTCTTTCGCCTCCATAGTTTTGGTATTCCGACAATCCGATGTGATGCACGAATCGCTGTAGGTGGTCGAAGATGGAGGTGTGGGAGCCCGTTTCACGATGCCGAAAATCGCGACATCTTCGACACCGCATCGACATCCGGAGGAAGGCGTCTCAGTTGCGCATATTAATTATGCTACTTGTCGATGCTAATTAATTCTCCTAATTAACTAGGCGACGCAGAAGCGCGCCGTTAGCGCCTTTCGTTTATATACCTATAATGTGATACACTGGCTGCTTTTGCATATTTCTTTGCGTCACACCGGCCTCTGATGTCACGGAGCTTTGTTTCGATCGTTATATAAATTGATCGGATCGCGTCGTACACGAGCAATCATCTGGACACGCACACGGTTTTCCATCGAATTTCGAACGAATATTAATTTCGGACTAACGTGTCTCGCGAGGAATTAAATTTCGTCAGGAATCATCGTGCGTTTTTATGTACGATCAATGAGATTTTCTTTTGTCAATCTTGACATTGATAGAACGATGTTTAAACGTATAAATTTATTGAAAACTATTAATTGACGTTGAATTGACGTCGCTTTACTTACAATAATTGATATATTTTTGCTTATTATATGCATTCCACACTTTTTGTACAATTCAATCTCCGCATGTACTTAAATGCATAAACATCCGCAGGCTACTAACAACGTGCATAAAATATGTGGCATGAAATACGTGAGACACATTTGCGTGACTATTTTGCGTCAGAGGGAACCGCAAGGAGGGGTAAGTTCGCGTCCCCTCGACGGCCACTTCCGTCATTCTTTCCACAGTGTCAAAAAACCGAGAAAAATATCTGTATCACGGTCCGTTTCGTCGATGGACGAGATTTTTCCTGAGACTCGCCGTCGTTGAAACGACAAATTGCCCATCTTGTAGTACAAGCCTCCTCCGGCTGGCCGATGGAGTACAAGACTTCTGAATGCAGAGAACGGAGGGCAGAACCATCCCTTCCAACGTTCCGTGGATTCTTGCCGGACAGATTTAGTGGAGGGAGAGACGATCGCCGAGTGGGAAACCGGCGAGTCATCGGAGGGGAAGCGGATTGACTTATGTACGAGTGATTCTTGCACAAGCGGTATTGCAACCGGCGGAAACCTCTCGCAAAAGGATTTACGGGCATTACTTTCATTCTTCCTCTAAAGATTTCGTCCAGCCGGATTTGTAAGGGGTCGTGTGGCTCTCACCGCGAAACACGAACGACAGCTACCTGTTTCCATTTCTGACCGGATTTAATTAACGTGCTGCGAGGCCCTCGCCTCGGCATCTTTAGATGTCGTTTCAATACTGACACTCTTCGGTTAGAGTGACATTTTGAAATCGACATGCTTGGCGTGGCTGTGGTAAAGATATTTCGTAGCTGTTTGTCGGCACTGTCGAATATTTAAACAATTGTGGTTAGTTATTTTGACGTAATAGAATGAGCATGGTATTTCTGTTTATAGCAGCGAAGATAAATTAATTTATATCTTATAAAGGGGTTCGATCTTGAATCTTAATATGTGTCATTTAATATTATGGAACAAACTTTTTTTATATGTAAAATATGTTAAACGATAGAGCTGCATATAAATTGGAATAAAGGGGTGGTTTTACTAACCGGACGATTAAATAGAATAATTGATATATCTATTTACCCATAAAATAATTAAATAATTTTAAAACAAAACAGTAAACACATTGCATGAATTAACATGTATACACAAATAAATAAATTTTAGTTACTAAATATGTTGCAGTTATTGTAGTAGCTAAAGCTTATTTAAAAAATACAACGATGCCTACGACCGCGCGTAATGTAGAGTGGTACCAAAATGGCGCGCACCAAGAGATGCCGTTTAAAATTATACGACGCGTCTGTTTAAACTTATGAATACATTGTGCGAATCAAGTTAGATGAATACAGTGAAATATTAAATTTCGTAAGATGGATGAAGTCGATGGTCAGAGATCTGAAAACTCGAGCACAACATTGAGGTTGTGAGACAGACTACTCACTGACTACCGACAGGGTCGACGCCCGGCGAAGGCCGCTAACGACGCCTAATCTTTTCCAAGAAGTTGTCACAACTCGCCGCTCTTCTGGTATCGAGCCACGTTCAGGATCAACTTAAGCTTCCCGATGTACTGTACTTGGAGTTGTCCGATAGACGGATGTCGGCTATTAACGCTACTTTCGAACGCGACGAATGTGTCGATTTCATTCTTTTCATCGGGGAAAGTATACAAATTTGCAGGAAGGAAAACTTCGTATCCGATATCGACCTAATAATTGATCTGATTACTGCAATTCCAAGGCAAATGTAACTGCTATTTGTAATGTTGTGTGCAGTGGGATGATTATTATTTATTGCTTAACAATCATTACTTCGAGATAATTTACATTATTGTAAAATAGATAATTTATGCAATATTTAATGTTACATAATGTTATGCTGCTTACATATAATTTATGAATACGTATTAATTACATTATGTTCATTTCTCGTCAATGAAATGAGGCAGAAAGCTGTACATAAAAAATTAATTCTACATCCAACTCTAAAAATATTAGAAAAAATAAACAATAGAATTTTAAAAATTCCGTCTAACCATTTAGAAGAAATGTGAGAGTCTGGAACGCGGCAGTAGAAAAAGTAAAAGTATACAGTAAGTGGTACGTAAGTACGTCAGGGTGGCAGTAGAATATGTAATAAGTAGTATGTGACAAGCGAAAGGTGACAATAGAAAAAGTAAGAAGTAGCTCTCATTTATAATACATGGTATGAGATACGAATTAGAATTGATAATTTGTTGAACAATACCATAAATATTGATATAAAATGTTCAAAACAATTTTCTTCTTCGACTATCAACAAAGTCCTTCTTCTCTGCTCCCATCCTAGCGTTCAACTAAACGGCTTCCTTAAGACAGCTATCAAAATATCTACCGATCTCTCGGTTCTTTGTTGCCTCAGATGGGCCGCCATTTTGCCGCGATGTTGCAATAATAATGGCTACCAGTTGCATTTCCAGCATAAGCCAGCGACTGGAAAAATATCGGCTGCGCTCCGAAGGATTCATAGTCCTCCAACGACCGTACTGAGTCTCCGTTTACTCGACACTGTCTTGGAATACATTCAACGCGCAACTTATTACGGCACAGGTTATTACAACTGTAAATGTCCAGACGTTACTCTTCTAATGTTTTTGGATTAATCGTTTGTAGTGGCTCGATATGAATCGAGTCGCGTTGCACAAATGAAATATCCGACACTCTCTCGAGGAAAGGATAATGTAAGCTCGAGCGGTTAGGACAATTTCAAATCAGTCTTGCCAGCATCCTGGTCCAGGTACCGATCTGTCGGAGGCTGATGGGGCGTGGCGCCAGCTGATGCGAGTTCTGCTATTGGCTCGCACCTGTTAAACCATTCACTGCCGCAATTACTCTTTCTACTACACCCATATCGTAGCCTTATCGATCGCCTCGTAATCGAATCGAAAGATCGGATAATACCGGTTTTACCATCACCAAGTGGTTTGAGGAATTTCCATGATACGATAACGTGATACTGAAAACCGTTCGTCTCTTCGAAACGAACACACCTTTTTTATTATCAGAAAATGATAATATATTATTCTTTCCTCCTCTACAAATTTTACTTTTCGATTTTCAATGATTGATAATTGTTGCTGTAGGTGTACGTACGCTCTGCTGTCTTATCTTGGACCTTGACCAAGCATAAGCTATCATGCTTACAACATCGTCGAATTCTCTCATGAATTGAATCCATCCACGTATGTATATATGCGTACGTATAAGTACTCACGATCCCAGTGAAAATACCTGCGCGCAACTGTGTAGAAAGAGCATGATTAAATTAATATCAAGACACGTTCACTTGTTTCAGTTCAACGCTTATTTGACTTTCAAAAGAATTCGTTCCGCGTAACCAGTATGAGAATGAAATCGTGGAAGGCATAACCTGATTCCAGGTAAAATGCCGCCAATTCCGGCAGATCATGAAAATTCAAAGGTATCGCTTCCAGGGAACGAGTTACGAGACAGCCTGGTAGTTTTTCCACGAACCAGCTCAACTGAAAGGATCAATGACAAACCTGCTTTTCAATTATTACAGCAAACTTCAGGAGCGTGAACGAAACGCTTTGAGATATCCGATTGGAATTACTATATAAATAGGGAAACTACCATCTGCGATTGCTATTAGTCGTAGTTTATAATTTACACATGCTGGATGTTCGTTGGACACTTGCGCGTCAGAATCTTCCACATTATGAAAATCGTGATAATGAAATTAGTAAATGCACAATCTATTTTGTAATATAGAATATAATTTTTTTCATCGTATTTGTAAGAGTGTGTATCACTTGTACTACTTGTTATAGTAATACAATAATTATATTGCAGAAAACAGCAAGTAAGTGGTCTTTAAAAACAGTTAGAAATCTGCTCGTTAATTGTTAAGAATAATTTTATTTCGTGCTATGTTTGAGAATGCGCTTCTTGTTTTTATCTACTAACGTGATTGCTTCGATAAGAAGTAACGATACGAACTGTTATCTTCAATATTGAACGTAGATGATTAGACGGTTTAACATCTACGCATTTGATAACCATGCGGGATTTTCCTAAATGAAAAGTTCAAGCAGCGATTCCCAGATACAATCGTTGTAACTACTATTTTTACTACGTTTGTTTGCATAAGTTTGCACGCGTCTAATGTAAATTCTCGCATTAATGTCTATTATGTTTATTCAAGAAAGAATTTTTAACGCCGGACGTTGATTTTCAAGCGTGAAAACATTCAACTAAAATTGCAGTTAAACTGCAGAATCATTACGTTATATCTGAAAGATGTAGCATGTACATTTTTATACAGATATTTATGATAAATAAATTCGAGTAATTTAACTTGAATCAATATGACAGAAGGCATACTTTATTTATCAAACACTGATCAGATTGTGCGTGTCAAAAATATATTTTCAATGCAACATAAACTATTTTCAATTAATCATTGCTATATTGTTTGATTTAAAACTGTTTCATTCATTGCAGCAAAGTGTTGGTGGTAGCCTGGTTGAATCGCCTGCCGGACTATTGTTCCTTAATCTACTGTGCCCGCCACTCCAGCCAGCCAAAGAAGAATCAGTCAAACTATTAGTTATATCACACGAATCGGTCTATATACTCAACAAATTTACTACATCGTGTATTTAATGTGTTCCATTAATTTTTAGTCGATTATATATAAAGTGCGGGAATTATTTTCAGCCACTCCATTCTATCTACGAATTCTTCGGTATTATAGGTTTCTATTAATAAATGGACGCACTGTTTGACGTAACCATTTAATTTTAGATGAACTCGTAGAACTCAGGAAATGTACGAAGGTAAACGATCTATTCGATGATCTGATTTATCAATAGAATCCATTTCTCACTTTTCTTTCACATTTCTTCCGTTAATTATTATCCACGACGTAGAATCGCTGAAAGAAGAATAAAAAAAAACCCATAACATGCCGTGCTAATTAACTCGAAAATTCATGATTAATTTAATTATATACTCTGATTTTAGAAGATATCATCTAGACGAATAAAACGTTCGGTATTAATATTAAGCGCATCTAGATAATTTCTCCAGAGAAAAATGCATCTGTGCGTGATTATCTGCATGTTTTCTTTTTAAGATATCTCTGTGCAATTAAATAGAATATTTGAAGAATCATTTATACTGTACGAGGCAATTTCCTTGATAAATGTTTTTAGCATGGTTAATAAGTAGACAGCGCTTAACGATCGTTATGTAAGTCTCAGCTTCATTTCTACTTGTAATTAATACAAAGATAAGGAATACCAATAATATATTTAATATATATATATATATATATATATATATATATATATATATATATATATATATATGTATTATATATATATATATTAAGTGTATTACGTTTAGAAGAATTATTTTGCGAAAAAAGTATACAATTTAATATACAATTTGTAATATAAATTACATGTGAAAATATTATGTACATATTGTATAATTTATGATTCACAATTTCTAATAATAGCGAATTTGAATATATATTAAGTAAAATATCGTTACCTATGACATTTTAAATGACATTTTAAATGAACACGGGTAACTGTTTCTCGTACATTTTTTTGCATTAATAACAATTTCTATAAGTGGTTTTGACGACGCTATAAATAATAGGCGGAAAAAATCTTAAAATTTTTTGTCATCCGTTGCACTTTGGTTATTTATATATTCAATAGGCGATATTTCACTTATTTTTAACATGCCATCAATTTAAATTATCCAGACACAATAATTCACAATAATTACCTATTAGTTACAATAATTACTTCTGTTCACGGGTTACCGCTAATACCGCAGACACTCCAGCAAATACATTTCACAATTATACAATACATACCTCATTGCGTAAGTATACACATACATATTTCACGTGTTACCAACTTTATACCAAACCTACCTTAATTTGCAAGAAAACAAATCAAACGATGTATCATTTACACACAAAGTTCGCGTACAAAGTTCACCTATGCGTTTCAATAGCGTATGCAATTCTAATTCATCGACTCGTAACAACAATTGAAATGCATGACAAAAATCCTACAAAAACATAAGGGCCACCACCCCAAATGTTCACGGGGGGTGAAAAAAAAAAAAAAAAAACGCTCGAAAGCCACCAATCGACGAACCGACGATCCAAGGGGAAGGGGCCCCGATTTGTTCTAAACGGTTTTCGCCCGCGAAAGGTGCACGCCCGGTTTACAACATAATGCATACGCCCGCGCACTAATTTCAATGCAAATAAAGGTCGCCAACGAGAGAGCGCAGACGCCCCACTCTCACGCGATTCCGAACACGCTCGTAGCCACATATCTACGTAGAGACGCGGAGGAGGCCAACTTATATAGACCGATATGCACGACCGCCTTGTTCATTCCGCGAACTCACACGCCGACGGCTCGTTTCAACCGCCGTTCGCGAGGCCAGCCGCTGTTATCTATTTTCCTGAATTTTCCAGGGTACCGGATACCGGGTGTCGCGATACGCGATATACGGTGGCGCGTATCGGCTTGTCGTTGCTCTCTCCGCGGATATTTGTGAGATAGGACTCGACGCCGATGTGACCGGCCATTTAACCGGCTTAGTGTGTCGTTCGCGCTTCTGGCACCGTTATACCGTCCTTGAAAAGATACCAGCCTCGCGGGAAGCATCTAGACGCCGGCCGAGGTGGAAGCCGCAGTACGCGCGCGATCGTCAGATTCCATTGATCCGATCGGCCGTTGGACCTTTCGTCCAAAGAGAGAGAAGCGCCGGAGGAAGTCGGTTTGGACACGCTCACCAGCTCGCCTGGCCTTCCCTGGATTTCGCCACGACGAATTCCTGCTGCCATCCTCCGCGAACGGAGCACAGGTAAGTTTTAATCTTACACGCGAGATTCTGATAGTCCGTGGAATTGTGAACGTTCGATTATATCATTGCGCGACGAGGCATCGGACTCTTACCATAACCTCTTTTACTTTGGAATTTTCCTGTCTGCTCGAGGGCGGAGAGCGCGTATTAGAGTCGCAAAGTTTGTGTAAATTTGACTGGTAGCACGTGAATTTAATGCTAATCTATAAAATGGAAGATAGGGGAGTACCGTAACGTCGCGATAGCGCCCGTTATTTTTGGGACCGTTCGGTTTTTCAGAAGAGAAATATACCGCGAGTTTATATCTCGTTATAAGTGTAAGAAGTAACGATGAATGGTTCCCTGTAGGCGGATCGCTTTTAAGCCCTGGCTATAATTATTTTCTAGCGTGTTTAGGAACGTGCACGTACCCGGTTCACTCCAAATGAGCACGCAATAGATATTAATAGTCCGTTCCTCGTTATCGAAATTCCTGAACTAGAAAATCGTCGAACATCACGGTTTCATTCTTCGTAGGCAGCAGTCGTGTAATTATTATTTCTACGTGGACAACGTAGTTGCACCGGTGCGATGGTATTATGTAAGAGAAAGTCCTTGACAGCCGTCCGTAAATAACCTGAACTTCCCTCTACGGATGCCGCGTTACGTACCGTAAAATCGAATTTATCAGTTACCTCTATCGAACCAACAACTTCTGCCGCGATAAGCCATTATTCAAATCAACAGACCATCGATCGTCTAATAACACGGTTTTCGTAATACCTCGCCAACAGGTACCGCGTACAGAGTCTCCTGTAACACGTGACGCAAAAGCGCCGCGTCTGTTCGCGCACGAAGGATGCGTAGTTGTGAATACAAACACATTTTATATTCTCAGAATTTAACATCAAAATTGCAATCGCCAGTTTAATACCGAAATTCTGGTACTTGCAACGATTTCGAAGGTGGTCTAAAATTTCCTCGACAGATATACGATTGAAATTCCTCGAATGTAAATCATAGTTAGCGGTGAAGCAAACTCAGATAGACGTGGTTGTAAAATTCGAATGGAGTTTTCTAAGTTATTCTTTGGTATTCTGCAAGTGGCTTCGCGCGTGTTCGCCATTGTCGTCGTGGAGCCATTTATTGTGCTAATAAAAATGGCCTAAATACCGACGATGCAATTAAAAGTACGGCTCTGTTTTTTGCGCCGCTTTTATAATGTTTTTACTGTAAATGCATACGCGTGCTGCATCGTGGAGTGATATTTGTGGATAACAGTTGTGCTGGTGTATATCACAGGTTTCAGAACTATGAAGTTATAGCTTGTGCAATTACCGATCTATGAACAGTTGTGATAAAACCAGCCTGCTGAATAGTGGTTTGACATAAACGGGGCGTTTTTTATCTCTGTAATGATATATATTAAACACAAATTATCCACTTAACTGCTTCACAACAGTTTATGATACAAAGTGTAAAATTCTATTAGAAACTAACATCTTAATATAATGATTACAACTCTCGCTTACACTTCTTCTTATTGTTACAAACATAAGCAGTATAACTTGTGTTAAAATGACACTCACAAACTACTCTTTTAAATCATTGGCCAATATTTTCGCTTTCTAATTAACTTTTTGCCATTAAACTCTGATTACACGCTAATGACTCCATTCGATATTCACTGAATGTTGTCTATTGCATTAACTCGTGATTGTTGTTCAAATTAAGATGTCTTCTATTATATCGGTTAAAAACAATCATTTAAATCTGAGTGTATATCATAAAATAATTCATCAGATTCTTTTAATAAAATGCAAAACATCGTTCACGAAAACTACTTAACGAGGGTGTTTCAGTGTTCCTTTAATACTTCTGCGAGATTATGATGTTTAGTGACGAGGTATATACGTGGATATCCATTGATGACAGAAGCCTTAAATAAGAAAGTTTTCATACGTACACAGCGTTGCGTAATATCGTTACAGAAATGTCAAAGAACCGAGAGAATAGTCTTCAAGTAAGATTCTTTTTACGTGGTATGAAACCTTTTACGTAATGCACACATAACAAACGTCCTCACGTAATACTGATACGGTGTTATTGAACAAATTCTGGAAAAGTAACGTCCTTGCTGCTTTTGTTTCATTGATGAACTTTTATCGCCCAAGCGTTAATTTTACGCTTAAAAACGGAGCAACGCTTCGATTCGATCCACTCGAAGAGATTAACGTAATTAGCTTGGTTTAACGGGCTTAAAACTTCAACGATTATTATATTTTTACAGCCGTAATAAATATTCCAACGAATTATCTCGACGTTCCATCGAAATTGATGCAATCAGCGTGATTGCTAAAATTGGCACAAACTCCTTTGGAGGTCGACGCGAAGACTGAAATCGATAAGTCGTGGTTGACGTAGTTACGCTAGTTGTGTCAGTAGTTAAACTGCACTTTAATCTCAGTTTTAGTACAGCTGAGCAGCGAAAAATACCCTCTCGAATTCGTGCAATATGTAGTTTTGCAACGTGTAGTGTAGTGCAATGTTAGTGGTGAATATTATTATCTACTTCACGTGACAAGTGCATATGATGTATTGATTGCGTTTCTGCGATTTTCTGCTCATTTAAAGAGGTAAGGGAAAGAGCTTTCGAGATATTCGTTGAGCAACTGAACTTAATTGCTTTCAAGAATCCAAATTGTGCGTGGTTTAATGAGTTATAATAATGAAAGTGGATGGTAAAGGAAAAGTAAAATCTGAGGATGTTAGTGAAACGTATGACAGACGTTTCCATTGAAATTGGGGATGAAAGTAAATAGATGCTAGTTTAGGGTGCATATGAAATTGTAAATGTGTATTGTGTGTGTTCTAAACAATCTACAACGATTAATCTTGTATCCTGAACACTCTTAAGAAATTATACAAATTTTACATTTCCACATTGTACACAGCCCATTCACTATTCCACTTCATTCACGATTTAATACTTTTTCCAAAGTGAACACGCGTATCAAGTACTGAAAAATGAAGAAAAATAGACCAGTCCCTTGTCATTCGTTTCCAGTATTTACGTTCTATTTTAGAATTGTGGTTATTGAAAGAACGAAACAATTTGTTTGCCAACAGAATCCAGATAGCTGTGAATATTACGTATATCTCACAGGAAAGAGATAATTGAATGTATTTAATTTTTAAGTTGTACGAACATCTGTAAACACGGAATCATTTAAAGTACACACACGTTAGGTGCACACATAATCCCGTGGTATTTTTTCCACAGTCGATAGAGAAGAATCAGTCAATCGGTAAAGAAGTTCACTATATCTCAAATCCGTGGACTATCATTTATGCTAATATGCCTACCTTCTGACATAGTATTTGAATCACTATTTCTGTGTAGGCGTGCAAGCAGGTTAATCGTTTCTTCTACAGATGTCTCCATACATGCGATTGATCGTCGCGCATCTTTTCACTTTTAAATTCAAATTTTGA
Organism: Xylocopa sonorina; assembly: GCF_050948175.1. Classification (NCBI taxonomy): domain Eukaryota; kingdom Metazoa; phylum Arthropoda; class Insecta; order Hymenoptera; family Apidae; genus Xylocopa; species Xylocopa sonorina. Next base: position 3,242,116 of record NC_135197.1, on the reverse strand, counting down.
ATTATGGAATGAACACGCATGAAAAATCAATTGATATCTGATATCACATTTGCTTAATCATGAACAGTAGAAATCAGTTAAACCAAAAATAATAGCTGTACTGTGAAAATTACAAATGTTAAACAAAATATTGCGTTCGATTAAACAATTTCTGTTTGACTAAATAATAATCTCTATACATACGAATAATTTATATATTTATATTCCTTTTATACTTATAAGCTAATTATGTATAACGTTAACCATTATGTATGTAATAACATATGGCATACAATTCGCGCGTAAAGAATAACGTAGCACGTGCACATAGACCGGAACATTCGGGTATATAAAAAAATAACAGTATACTAAAAAGTACTGGGCGTTTCGCGTTGAAATTCGAACCAGTATTCATATTTTGTTCACGGAGATGTAATGCGAGAAATAAAGGGGGACATTAAGGAAACTAACCATCGCGTAAACTTGTACGACAAGTTTCGTTCACACGACACTGACAACCTTTCATTCAAGTTCAGCGTACATAGAGACAGAAATATCTAGATAGCCCAATAGTCTTTGCGGTTTATTTTTCGATACGAGCAAGCGGATCCTCTGTTCCTTTTTTTTTATTTCACCATAAAGACAAAGTTAGGATAAACATATTCTCGTTTTGTATAAACATCCTTGCCTCGTAATGTTCACGCTGTTATTTTTATCACAACTGAGTTATTACCTACCAACTTATGCTATAAGATATTTAAATTCCGGCTAGTTATGAATTCTACGTTTTTCACGTGTTTCCACCGTCGATTTATCTCGTGACTCATTCTTCGTAATAGTGACTCACATGTGGAACATAATCGTATGGAAGCGTACCATAAATCTGCTTCAACCTAGGCTAATTCGTGAACATTCTTTGCTTCGCGTTCTTGCATCCATTTCTAAAGCAGTTGCAGCACATTTATGAACCGTATTGTAACTTTGTTCACTTTCCATTCCCAGCTTTATTTCTCTCCTCGAATCTATACTGTGACAAAGCGATATAAATTCATAATTACATAACACCGTCGCATTGCAAATACTGACCATACCAACTACGAGAGATATGTGCCGTGTCACTATTTGCATTCTATCAAATGCATCGTACAGTATAATTCTCAACACACGCTTAATCCTTCATATCGTACGATAAGTCACAACTGAACTATTTCCAGTACAACCCGCGCGTTTCTCCCTCCAAAGCGGACCCACACCTACCTCGAACCACACGTATCTCTCGTAGATTTTACCTCGTCCCTCCAAAATCACTACCCCTCATCGCGTTCATCGATTTCAAACGATGAAAATTACATCAGCCGCAAATCTCATCTATCGTTAGAAACCAATAAAAAAAGCCACGTGACCCCCTATTAATCGACCAGCTCGACGATGAGTCAGTCAACTAGATGACAAAGTGAAAAACAGAAGGAGGCAAGCGTTCACCCCCCGTTACTCCGATAATTCGATGGCGACGGTGATCGGGTTTTTGCGAACGGCCAATGAATGATTAATAATTGCTCGACGTAGAGGTTCGAAGGGTAACTTTCTAAAGAGCTGGCTATCGTCGTGGCAAGGGAAAGGGACCGCGGCGAAACGGATCCACGGATACCTGGTAACCACCACGAACACCGTAGCGCCCTCGCGCTAACGTAACGAATCAAGCGGCTGACACTCATGGTCAGCAGGCCAAGGTCAGCGGTCTTTGCCGGCGTAGTCATATGGGAAGACAGGGAGAGAAAAGGAGACGGGTCGGAGCGCGCGGGAGACGGAGTTATGCGGCGCACACAAACGCGGGACACGCGTCGTGTGCACGTATGTGCGATACGGTGGGGCACGGGACTGAAGGGACTGACGGGCGCGCGCAATCGCGGCCTTAAACTTTTCGCACGCACGATTCCTCCGCGTGTCACTGACCACAATGTTGCGCGCCGCACCGCCTCGATACCACCGCGTCGAGCAGCGTCGAGCCGCGTCGAGCCGCGCCAAGCCGGTACGCACGCCGGACGAGCGCGCTCGCCCACGTGTGCGAGCCTGCTCCGCCGCGCTCGTGTCGCGAGTCGATAATGCGCGCTCCGCCTATCAATGATATTCGGCTGATCCTTGCTGCACGCAGCCTTTCCTTCGATCGGAAGTGAGAAACCTGTGTGCTGCGATAGGTCCGCGAGCGTCGTTCAATTTAGAGTTTATTTGGAAAATTCGCTGCCGACTGAGGCCGAAAATCGCTGTCTTGCGATTTATTTGGTACAGAACCGATGGTCTTGGTGGTACCGCGAGGTTTTGCCAGGTTTTTAGTAGAGGATTTGACTTGGACGAGAATCCTGATGTGCGATAGGTTTGCTATGTTGCAGAATCAGGCTTGAATCGAGACGAATTTTGCATTTCGAAATGTCTTTAACTTTAGGCGATAGTGAAAATTTTCCTACGTCACAGGCTAACAAAATATTCCATACGGTATGAGGAAGCTTAATTACGTAAACGGGTGAATAATGCCGTAGGATTACACGTCTGCGTGTTCATCCGTACACGTGAACGTCTGGGAGGAAACTTTCGCGAGCCGACACACGCTCGCCGATGAAAAATCGTACTCGATCGTATATGGAAATTTTTTCTAAACCACGGTAACGGATTAAACGTAGACACTTTGGCGTTGCATTTATTTTATCGTTGAAATAATGCTTCGACGTGAACAATGCAACATTAATGAATAGCAAATCGTGAATCAGTATTCGTACTCATCGTTCAAAGAATATCTATACGTTGTCAGCAAAGTGTCCAAAGTCCAGGCAATATGTGCATTCAGGGACAATAATTTTTAATCCATTATTTTCTATGTTATCTATAATTTGGATTATTATTGAATTTTATGCTTCATTAATAACACAAGTATCGGAGTTACAGGCGCGAATCACCTGTGTGCCACACTGGGTCTATGTTATGAATATTTGTGTATACTTAGTAGTTATATATTCGCGTAAAAGGTATACGTAAATAGAAAAGTTTGTGGAACTAATATACGAAAGATTATTGCTGGTCACTTGACACATTTTTATTGTTTCACATGGTCGTTTGTATAATGAGGAGCATGGAGTTTCACGGCTCTACGATAAGTAGATCAAGCCGCACAAGATCATGGTCAGACAAGCTACGGAAGTATCCACTGTGCGCATAGGCTACAAACTTGAAGATCTATGCTTACAGGAGTATACAATTTAATAGATAGTATTTAAAATTAATATTATTTAATTGGCATTAGAAGCATTGCATGGTACTCTTTCATATTTTCTTACGCTAGTTCAGCACACAGAATCGCAGCAAAATTGTTCCTCGGTATAGCGCGTAAAATAGTAATTACTCCATTCCGAACCAATTAAATTTTATGAACTAATCGTAAAAATACGTTAGTTTTTGCGTCTATATTTTTCCATCGTGCTGATTCGTGCAACGACAAGGATGCTGGCTGCAGACATTTTTCTGACATGAACGAGGGACTTCTCCGTTGGCGAAGGCCAATGTTACCTACAAATTCATAGTACCAAGTACTATGACGTTTCGAAACGTGACTTTGACATCATCGAAATTTCCGCGTGGACAAGGGAAACGTAGATCCGATCGAGAATTCTCAGAGGCGTGTCTCTTCTAGATCAGGATCGGGAGTTACGTGGTTTTCCATTGATAGATGGAGGATACTTCCATGAATTTCCATTCATAGGACACTACATTTTCAGAATGGAATTCTTAGTACGTTACGTGTGAAGATGTAACGGATGCTTGAACAAAAGCCACGCACCTGTTGCCACTATTTATGTTCGAACTATTTTTTCTACATGACCGCATACAAGCAATTAGAAAAATTAAAAATATTCAAATCGTTCGTATCGAAATTTCGAATTATTCCGAGCTATCGACTAATGCGTCGCATCCCTTATTTGGCGACGTTCTTTTTCAACAAATTTATGTTCGATAATTGCTATCACATATAATTAGGAAATGATATTAACTGATTGTTAACTTTCCCTGTAGAATCGAGAACCATCCGTTCGATTGGTTTTAGTATGTGCGAGAAAAGTTCGCTCAGTATGTCAATTTGGAAACCAATGATTCATATTGGCCTTCTTGCGTTGTACTTTCACTCGTTCGCAACTGTCTCCACTTTCTCGTTGGAAGGTATGTTGCAGTGATTCTTCCAAACGGTGTTACTTACAAGAAACGACTCGTGGTGACGTCATGGCATTTTTCTGATGCGCGTCGAAACATTTCACTCGAATCCTGGAGAAAATCTGGAAAATTTACTAACGTCAACGAGTAGCATCTTCTCTCAGGCTATGCAAAGATTTTTAATTCACGTTTAGTTGCAAACGGTGGAAATTTCCAAACAACGTTCCCTTTTTCCTTTAGAATGTTCCGTGGTACGTAAAAATCCCAGTTTCAATCTTAATTCTGGGAAGGGAATCGTCGAGGTAAAAATAGCTTTATTTTTAAAGGTGATTTTAAACTATTATGGAATTTAAGTAGGACAGGTATCAAGTACAAGCGAATATGTTTTCAATAAATTATGGTATTCAAGTTCCAAAGCCACTTAGTTATACATACGTTAAAGGGATCACAGTATTAAACACATCTAAGAACAGTCATAAGATAATATGCATCCAGCATACAAGATTTTATTCAACTCTACACCACTACTTTGATTTTACAACGATCTTTGGATCACTCCTCCGACTATCGTCATAGCTATCATTGAAATGCTGTAGCAGTAACGCAACCAGAAATAAACTATTAATTTTAACAGGAAAAGATTAACTTAATCTCTCTTCATTGTTATGTTTGTGAAAAAGCAGAGGCTGAATGCTAAACGTAAGATACGATCGTGGACTTGGATCGATTTCCGTGGTATTCGTTGGAGGATCTAAAAATCGATCGACCGACCTAACGGTTGGAATTACCGGCGCGATTCGTTGTGCAACCTTTTGACGTCACTGGGTCGTTACACTTGCTCCGCGACTGACTCATACACGTCGCATTGCGAGCCGTGTCCATCGTGCCGTCTTCCATCGCGTTGCAGGAATATCACGGGAAACGCTTCCTGTAGGGTCACTCCACGCGAAATCCGACAGTTTCGCCGAGTCATTCTGAATTTTTATGGCCCCCCCGAGTACGCTGCGATTTTCAGGGACATCTAAACGCGTTCCAAAAGGATCTCCGGAAAATTCCCAATTTTTCCAGCTGTTTCTTTAATAGATTGTGGTCTAAGTCTCTTAAACTGTGGAACTGAAGAGAGTCGGCATTTGGATGATTACTTGTACGCATTGACCGATACTACTTGCTCAGACCGCTGTAAAGTCAACGATTGCAAACATTCAGAAGATCTTGCAAGGTTTAAATATCGTTAGTGGCTATACCTGTTTCTAATAAATTAGAATGATTTGTGTTTCGTTTCAATAGGCACGGCCAATAGCGAATAATTTTGATAATTGCAGCGCTAGTGTCATACTGAAATAAAATTGAAATTGCATACTCACTTTACGTATTAACTTTAAAATTATCATACGTTAAGGAACAATGAATAATATGATAATTCTGATCGCTTGTACCGTCATAGTTGCAAAATAGTTAGTCACTTGGCTTATCTACCTCACATTTTAATTTCAAAATATTTCATTTTACCTTTTCTTATAAAGTTTCAATACAAACACACTCACACTTTATCACGCCATATCTTTACAAAACATCACGGCACGTTAAACTAATATCGATGTAAATGTCTCCTAACATACTCATCGTTATACAATACTTCCAATTACTTACGTCATACGTGATCAATTATATTTGTATGAATCTCAAGTACATTTCTACGCGAAATTATCAGAATGATGCTTGTATTTACAATGAAATGCGAGATACAAAAAGATAAACAATTACGCTGAAAAAACACGCTTACTAATAACACACACGCGACAAACGCGAGATAACTTCAGGAAGAGCGGAGTATTAAGGAAGAGTCAACAAAAGATACGTCAACAAAGTCCATAAGAGGATACAATATCGCATAATTGATCACGAACGTAATGGCGATTACGTTCGTCGTATAATCGTCATTGATACAGCGTGTCTTCCCGCTCGGGTCAGATATTCCGAGATCGATCAAACGAAACGGAAACCGAAGATTGGTGAACGTCCAAGACATAGCGGTCCTTCTCGTCGCCGCTGTTAGAAAAGAGAAAAGGGGTCAGTACCGTGAGATAACGTGCGCCACGACACGAACGCCGTTAACGTAATAATTTATCCAACATATTATTCAACTCTCGTGCGTAGGCGCGCACACCCGTGTAGTCGGACTCGTCTGTGCACGGACGCGCGTTTCGTTCACAGCGAAAAGCACGGGGGATTTACCGTGGCGGACGTTTACTTGCACTTGAGCTGACTGGAAGATTCTCGCAGCACCTGCACTTTGTACGACATTGCACAGTCATACCGGAAAATTATGCATCCACGATAGAGGAAACGTACACTCGAGATATGTGGCATGTTCGGCAGATACTGTCATCGTTTCGAACAAGGTTTATAAATTCACTTTTCGATCATTCTCGCGGTTGACGCGGAACAGCCTTGCGGTTAGTGTCTTCTGATGCATCGGTACTTTTATGCTACCGACAGGCCGCAAAATCCGGTCGATTTCAATGCACGATCGGGTAATGTTTACATTGGTGGGATCTTTTTAGCAGGTGGTTCGTGCTTTTCGTAGGTTGGTCCAGTTTATACTCCTTCCGATGATGCAAGACAGCAATGATTTTATGTATTATTTCATATGAAATACGCATTTTCAAGATACCAATATCGTAATTGCAAGCACTTTATACTTGTTTAAAGCCACGTGTTTGTAGATACAATTTATTTGGACCATATCTGAGTTCTTGTTCCGCTTTATTATCGATTTGCTTAAATTAATATTTAATTATACACATGTACAGCGCAAAGCTTAGATATTGGAGAACCGATAATCGTTGAGCACGTGTGTAATTCGTTTGATATTGCGTTTGACTGAATCGCCGATGGAAATGAGCAATTTCAGTTGCAACAGAATATTCTTCCTCGATTGCATGATTGTTTGCCCATTAAAAGACTTGGAATACATATTCCATTTACGCGTGTATCACACTTGTCTGCGGTAATTTCTTTTCTAAACTTCGCAAACCAGCCGGCTGCGAATCGTAGTTGAATAGTCTCCTATGTATACAAACACTTAACGTGTTGTTACAAATGATTTATTCAAGCCAGTGCAGTAAATGCAACAAGTCGTTAATTCTTCAATAACAACATAAGAATGAAGAATGTAGAGATGTTAACTGTATTTTTAAATCGCGACGACGCTATTAATGTATGCATTTTGTAAATACATTCGATAGACGAAATTACCAGTTTGAATAACACATGAATTTTGTTAAACAATGACTCGTGGTGCCAGAGATGGCTAATGCAATCTGCGCATCGAAGTTTGCAATCATTTGGTATCGTCACGCTGTCGATAAACGCAAAGTGTACCGCAAACGAATAGTCACTGCGAAAGTTATTGCTTCTATAAGAAACGCAAGCATTTGGGTTACCGTATGCGCGACACCTGATGCAACACAGGCAAACGATTTAATAGACGTGGTCCCGATCGAGTCTTCGATTCAACGCGCAAACCATTTTCACGCGGAATCGTTAACGTCGTACAATCAATTTTTCGCATCGAATATGGTCTTATTAAGGATAGGATGTTCCCTGAAGTGAATCTTGGCATATTATTATACACGAGAGACGACAGGTAGCGAGAGGAGGGACCATTTGGGTGCTCGAAACGTGAACATAATAAGCATTCACCTGATGAGCGAAGGTGCACAGTGAAACAGGTCAGAACCTGCACGGACGTGCGTAAGAACGAACGAGAAACCAAACCCGGTATTCCAAAGTAGGTCGATCGTATAGTGAGAGCGTCCTCGTAGGTCGATCATGTAATTCCAAACTTTTGCTCTCCAAAGTGACGTTACTCTTAAATGTAGAATTATGCTGTCATATAAATCAAGCGAAATAATTGCCACAACTAGTTTGTTAACATTGGAAGCATAAATTAATCAAGAAAATCACGTTCGAAATCTGCCTTTTCCACCGGTAATATAATCAGAATTAATTCTCGCCTATCCGGTATGATTCCATGTCTTTCTTTCGTTAGACATTAATTTTCACTGGCGTATCCACGTAAGTAAATGTAATGTAATGTAACGTCCATTTATAAGCCGTAATCGCTTCGTTCAATGGATAATCATACGCGGTACGGTTCAGTTTAAGAGGAAAATGATCTGGTTACTGAGAAACTCTGGTCGACTCCTCGGGGTCGCGTAATGACTCAGCAATCGCGTTGGGGTTTACCTACGGCCTCCTTCGGACCGTGAAACTATTATCCGCGTAAACTCGTCGCTTCTATCCTGAATCGTTTTTGCACTTATTTGATTGTAAACTGGCTCTACGCGTTCCGATCCACGCGTTTCTTCCCGCGCCTCTTAAAAACATGCGCGCAAACAGTAAATACGACCATTACGATTCGAACGATTCAATCCACGAGTGTATTGCCGATCGCCGACTCGCGTCAAGTATCAGAAATGAAATGCATTATGGAAACTGATTGATCCTGGGTCGCGTTTAAGGACTATCCGTAATCGTTCCTAACAGCCGTAATTACAGTTCTCACGCGGCGAACGATAATGTGCGAGGTTTTTTTACTTCGCGTTTTTGTAATCACCAACGCGATCTTTAAACAGCGCGAGCGTAAAACCTCTTCGATAATTGATGAAAACAAGAGACTTTGGGGAATCACGCATACATTTCAGTAACCATTTGCATTCGCCGATGAATTGCTGCAGATGCATTAGGAAAATATATCTCTACAAATCTAATATATACATTGTATTAAACGTATATATTATATTCTAATGTATACATTATATTATAGATAATATACACATTATACTCGTATCTGATCGTACACGAGGCACCCGTCCCTTCCGCTAATGCACCGGATACCGCCATTTCGCCATACGCGAGCGTCCGCGCTTCTTTCTGCGGAGGTGCGTTTCCATGCATCTCGCTAAGCTAGATTAAAACAGTACCCAGACACTCGTAAGCATTAGGCAATTCTTTTAACATTTATTTTCCACAAAAAGCTAATTTCGGGGAACGTGGAGAGAAGAGACGGGGATTTACATATTGCAAGCCTCCTTCGGGCGTATAACACGACCGTGCTCACGTTCGCGGCGGCGTTTATGGTCGTACGAAGAAAAAAAAAGGAAAAAATGATACAGGTATGCTAATTCGCCACGCGAACCAGTAATATTGAAGTCGGAATCGTCACGCGTCACTGACCGGTCCGAAACGGTCCGGCACGGGACCCGTGGATGTTAGAACGGCGATAATTCTCGTTGACACGGGACGTCGTCGCCGAGTGTGAGAATCCCGTCCACGAAATCGTGCCCCACGTCCCTTCGGGGTGAACAGATTCCTGACCCGCGAAAACATCGCGGCTAGGGGTCATTAAATATTCTCGCGACGTAGGCAACGCCGTGCGGGAAAAATCCTTGCGCCTTTTTTCCCCCCAGGTTTTACCTTCAGCCGGAATGACTGTTCGCCCAGAAATTATTGCAACTTCGTATCGGGTATGTTGTAACGTTTTAACGACAGGATGCAACCTCGATCGGGAATCGAAGGTGAGTTTCCTCGAAGGCGAATACCGATCGAACGGAGCTCCGTCGTTTCGTTGTCTCCCTGCGAGACTAATTAGCGTTCATCTGGTCGACCGTTTTCGCGTCTCTTTTCAAATATTACACATCTTGGGAAAATTAAATTGTAGAGATTCGATGGTTTCATTTTGTTCCGCATATTTGACGATAATTCGTTGCGAAATTATTGGCATACCGCGTTACCAGTTTAAACTTCTAGTTTAGGTTGGCGTGTCAATTAAAGTTTTTATTCGCAGTTATATTTAGCAGAGATCATTCTAAACACACTTGAATTGTATTTGTAAAATAGGCAGCGATTTATGTAGCCTGCAAACCTTGTTGCGATCTTTGTGTGCAGAATGTGAAATCATTTGTAGGATTTGTGCTTCACATAAATCATATAACGCGCCAAGAAGTTGTGCCTTAATGCACTTTCAATTTCTAAAATAAATGTAATCGGTATTTGTAACGTTTAGAGTATTATATATTTTTTTTCTTTTGGAGCAACTGTTCGTTCCTTTAAATCGATGAAACTTTCGAATTGCCGTTACGATCGCAGAAGTTGCAGAAGATTGGAGAAATTAGCGTCAGGCTACAGCTCGCACCGAACTAAAATTGTGAAGGACACGAAACGTTTGTAACGGGACCTGATCTTGCGCAATAGCCCGAAACGAGAGCCGATCGTGACTAAACGTATACCAAGCGTGGGTCCAACATGTGAACATTCCTCTCGACTACGGAATTCACTCGCAATGTTTCAGAGCATACCAACCGGAATCCGTTGTATGAATAGCGACGCTCAGCGTTTCGATTTTCGGAACCGATCGCAAACTTCTATGACAATACATTCTCATCTATTACAACTTTATTATCTACAATCGACTTTTGTCTTCTTCTTCGCCTGTGACGTACGATCAAATCCTTAGAAACGTTACTTGCACTAATTGTGGTTATTCCTTTGACGAAATCGTTTGGAGACTTAACGTAATCCAGCTTCGCGTGTTAACGCAAGATCAACAATCTTAGCATAACTGTTGCGTCAAGAACGAATCTACAGTATGGAAGATTCATAAACTTTAAAGTTTATTCTTCTGAAGAACGTTGCGTTGTATATTCTTTTTTAAATAATAAATTCTCGATATAATTTGTAAAAAAAGGTAATCAGGCGCTCTGTTTTAGACATAACAGCTTACGCAATAAGATGCTGTTTCCGTAATTAAGATAATCAATGAACGTTGTGACGAAGCGGAAAGGATATTTAAATTCTTCCACGACGTGATTCATTACGTCTAACATTCATATCTGTCTATCGTCCCACTAGTTCGTGTTAAAGGTAGAAACTGGCCGAAGTATTCCGAAAAGTTGACGAACACTTATACGAAAAAGCGCGACCTCGAAACCGCAACCGTCTGGATTGGAATCCAACCTACTCTCGACGCGATTGAGGTCAGAAAAGCGTTCCTTCCGCGAGTAAGGTTCGTCGATTCCGCAAGACCTTCGGTTTCCGCGTCCGAGACATTGCTCCGAGATGAATGAAGCATTCCCGGAATCGGGCAGCTGGTGAATCAACTATAGAAAGCTCACGGATGCGTCCGTTACGTCTTACGTTCGTGAACCAAACCCGAAAATATTCCGCCGCTACGTGCACGCTTAACCGAAAACCCAATAAGCACATCCGCCGGAAATGCCGAGCATTATTATCTCGGTCGCGAGTACTTTTACGGAAAGAAACCGACTGGTTGTGATACATTTCTGACGGTTACGTCAAACGGTTACGTTATCAGGTAATAAAGTTGGCTAACATAGATTTTCATCGCTTTTCCATGTCTACGAAGGCTGCGAACGAAAATAGAACTCATTGAATGTTGTCATATATCGCGGGGAAGTGAGTTTTGCAAAGTTCAGAGTACTTCTCAATGAGGGCTAAGAAGAGTTAAAACGAGAAGCGTATTTGTCGTTACACGTTACTTTATCTCGAGTTGTTTCTGAGTTTCGCTTGTTGTCAGACCACGCACACTTGTTTTCAGAGGAGTGGCTCTCTGACAGGCGTTTGCGCGTAAAAATTCGAGATTAATGAAGCGGAGTCGCGGTGTTTCTCCGCGAGGCCTTCGTACGTCCGCCGAAGACATTAAGAATGAATAAGGGTGCGCGTGAGCCAGGAACAAAGTATCAATGACACGCAGACGCGTACAGTTTGCTCGCAATCAGAGTTATTGCAATGAGTAGCGAACAGATGGTCGTACGTAAGGTGATATTCATTGAGGAAGAATATTGTGACAGGCCGATACCGTAATGGCCTCGCGGATTAAATGGTTTCCTCTTACGTTTCGATACATCTCTAAACGATAGACAATTAGTAAAATTCTATCAGATCTGAAAAATCGCTTGGCACATTTCTGTTCATATCAATGCTATATTTTATTCAGTCATTCCAATCGTCCACGTCTACGTGATAACATAAAAATCAAAGATACAACGAAAAATGAATTTGTCGTATTTCCTCGACGATTAAAAAACAATTAAAACAGTCTCTGCTGATACGCGAAACATTCAGACAATGGAGGCTAGCTGATTTCTGTACCGTGCTCTCCGATTGATACCACCACGGATGAATGAACGCGGTCATGAATGAACGAACGATACCCGAGGGACGTGTTGACGGTGGCGCAATCGCGCAAGGCCTATTGGCAATCTTATCGGAGGGAACGGCTGGCCATGCGGTCCCCGCGGAGGGGTGAAGGGTGGAGGACAGAAAGCAGGAAGAAAGGCGGGTAGAAGGGAGGGAAAGTGGAAGGAACGTGGGGTAATCTCGAACGGAATGTGTGGCACGATGCCACCGAGGTGGTTCCGCGCACAGGTGCACCACCCTGTGAGAGGGTAACACGATATCGTGCGATCTTTCGATCTTCTTACGAACGCCCGCCATTACGACCGTGAAGGGTGCAGCTAGCGTACCCGATGAATCACCCGCAGGGAATGATCTTCGCGGATACCGATGAGTGTACGGAAGCCAACGTGTGTGCGTGGTCCTCTTGAACCGTTTCAGAGATCGCGCTGCGCGCGATTCGCGGGTTGCTAAGTGAAACTGTCCACGATACGGTGGAATAGAAAAGTTGACTGACACGATAAAAATGTATTAACGGTTTCGTTGCGCAAATTTCATCCATCCCCTCGCCAGGAGACGATACAACACCGCTTCCGATAAATCACGGATTGTGCAAGATGCCTGGAATTGGAAAAATATCAATCACGTCAGCTGTTTAATTATATCGTACCAATTCTGTGTCGCAAGAAAGATTTCGAGCTCGCTTAAGATATTTACATACGTATCGGAAATATATATATATTGTGTTACCACGCGAAGGAGCGCGGTTGTACGAGCGATCGGTACATCGAACGCGCGATTGAATACCAAAACCGGCCGCTCCGAGAAGACCGGGTTTTCTCGGTATGCAGCGTCAGGGAAACGCAAACGATACATGATTTACAAATGCCAGTCGCACGGCTGTCCGAGCCGGAGCACGGGCTGCATGCGCTCTGCTGAAATACTGGGTGATTACTAGGAAACGAGCGCAACAGGTGCCGCGATGTCTACACTGGGAATCTTTTGTAATCTTATCTCGACACCTCAACCCCCGGGCTTCGTGCTCATTTCTTTTAATTGCTGTGCAGAGTGGTTCGCACGACGAAAACCACACACCTGCAACGCGATCTACGTCAAATATCTTTCATTCGTTTTTCGCGAATATCACACGCTAGCGTGGAGTATCCATGTCTATAATCGCAGATGTGGGGACTTTACTCGGTGCGTTTGTACATTGACCATCGAGAGTTCATCTATAGGAAAATGATTCAAAACGTGCAATTAAAGAACAATACCTGCATACTCGAAGGATGACTACCTCATTTTCTCATCCGCGAAGCGTTTATTACCGCAACAGCGAATCCGACACGGAGAGGAACCAGGAAAACGCAGCATAAACATAGGGATGTCCCAGGTCTTTAACGTGTAACGATTATTACATAAAACTTAAAAATATCATAGAGCGTTCGAGACGGATATGATACAACCGGAACGTATTTCACTTTCTTGAAGCGATGCTTTACCGTTCTATCATGTTATGATTATGGTATTATCTTTTATCGTTCCTTTAAATATCAAAAGATTAACTGTTCCTTCTCGTTTTGTGTTACAGAGTGGGCTTAAGGGACGAAGGATTCGCTAAGGACAAGGTAAGTCAAAAATACATACTGTATAATTAATTAACACGCACTTGGTTTAAATTAAAAGATTCGGTGCACAGAAGGCAGTAGGGAAGTCGGTTTTACTCAGATTTTAAGGAAAAGGGAATGTAAATATCTGGTCTGGCGCCACGGCTATTCGCGATCTACATGAAAACCTAACGGTGACTAACATTGCATCTTGTTACCAAATAACGGAACATCCTTTAGGGAAAAATTCAGGGACTGGTTCACAGAAACAAGAGAAACGCACGATGACAAAGCTTTCGTGAAGTTACGTGGTAATTCGAGTACGTGGACTTAGTCATTGCAAGTGGGATAAAAAAATTTTGCACCTACGCGATTCTTGAAACCGAAAGCATTGAACTCGTACACCGAATGACATGCAGAGACAGTACTCGTTGCATGTTAGATGAGTGACTTGGTATTTCCGAACGATGATTCCTCTTTCAAATAGTAGATGCGTATATTTAGTTCAAACGACATCAAATTGGTGTAAACGTGTCCTATTTGTTGTAACTTTAATTTGTCGTTTTTAATCAGATAAAAAATATCGATCATTCGTTTTCAACAGAATACGCGTCAATCGACTACTTGTAGTCACTAATTTGGAAAATTCGAATGTTTTTGAAGCACTCTTTGCGTCTGACAGTGGAATAATTGATCGCAATTGGACCCTCGTGTAGCACGAATTAGTCAGTGCGCACAAACAATTAAGCTACGTTTGTTCTGCGTAAGATTTTCAGTTCATGTCACTGCAATATCAATTTCCCAAAGGCGTCTGTGATTTTCATTCCCAATCTGCTTCGTTCCAACCTCGTTCAGTGTAGCGTCGCTAATATCATTGACGTCAAAGTCTAAGAGAAATCATTTACGTGTCAGCGTCATTTAACGCGGTTGAAGTAACCCTAATATATTCTCGTCGCGATGTTCTTAATGAATTCAGATACTGGGAAAAAAGCAAAAATATCATCGATGCTGCATACATGACGTTTAGCCTCAATTACTACGTGCGTCTGGAATCTTTGACGGCAAGAACAAGACGCGCGCTACGAATCAAGCTGCACGTAACAAAATTGCGCGTTATCCGTTCGTAGAAAAAAATTTCGGATGATTGAAATTCAGATGACTCGAATTCGAGAATTTCGATTACTTTAAACTAAAGCGGTTAAATTTAGTATAGGTCAAATCGCGTGACGCGTGTACATATAAACGTTTCACGTTAATGTAAAATGCTGCAAACGCGATTTGCTTCTTTTCCCCTTTGAGCAAATAATGATAGATGGGATACTTAAAAATTCATTAGTGAAGCTGAATTACGCGGTGTTTACATGCCATTTGAGATCGTATTTTAATTCAAGTAATCGAGAATGTGCGCTCTTGCGATCGTGCTGATTCATTGTATTTTTTTGCATTCATCAACAGTCTAAGTAGGAACAGAATCGCTACTGTTGTTTGTAATTTTTCAATTGCGATACGTAGCCATTCGTGTGCCGATACACGGAGTTTCGTGATTCTCCAGCGATCATCTAAATCGATTCGATTGCGCGAGGGAATCGTGGTCGAACAAGCTACGGAAATGCTCACTTGGGGCGTAAACGTACCAATTCACCCTCTCGTACAAGTTCGTAATCAAAATATCCATGTAATTTGAAATTCAATATATTATGTAAAAACTGAATCGATCGCAATACATTTAACTTCACCGCGATTGCCATTACAACAGACTAACGCTATATAAATCCGCTCCAACTTCTCGATTTGAACTCGTAACGCTTACGTGGTCACGTATCTCCGCGCGTATCTTACAGCAATCTCCTTTTCTCACAAGAACACCTCATGAAGCATTGTAAGAGTAATGTGCTTTTCCAAGTTAAGAATTGGCTATTTTTAGTTCGAGGAAGCCCCTTCGTAGTGACGTACATAATGTAACATCTGCGAGGAAAGAAACATCGTTATACGGAAGCGGACGCGCGATCAAATTAAAAGATGTAGCTCGGAAATTTCTTTCCTGGAATAAATTTTTGAAAATAAGGATATCGTCTAGACAGCACCGAGTTTCATTCCCATTGACCCTTTGTAACAGCGACGGCGGGTCAATGCTGCTTGTTAGACCGCGTGAATAATTATATTCCAACCATTTTTAGATACGATTTATTCCGCGATGCACGAACTGTCGTCTGGAATTTGTGTCTAGCCTATAACAATCTGAATAATCAAATAAATTGATCTTCTTAACCAAATATATTTCCAATATATTTGAATAAATATTGATATTAACATTATATAGGAATAAATATTTTTTAAGAGCAAATCACATATTAATTGTACGATTATATAATCTGAGACATTTATTTTTGTGCTATTTGCTTATCTTTGCTATTGCTAGTTTAATATCTTCATTAAGGAATCAGTTTTATAAACTTTCTAAATATAAAACGACAATTATAGCAGCCGCATATATTTCGAAGACTACACACGTAACCTTCGATAGACGGATATAGATAAAAGTGATCGATAGAACTAATTAACGAGATCAATATCTACCACAAAATCGACTGCAGCTACTTTATTTCTAAAGAAGCGAACTCTGTGACACAATTGGAAAATCCTGGCCAACTCTTTTCCTAGCGCATTGTACTTCTAACACACTCATCAAGAATAGAATCGTTTCTTGCGATCGATCGCGGAGCGATTTGAGATACAGAAGAATGGCTAGTAGGAGTTTCCGTGTGTGTCATTGTGCTCCGGTGATTTCTAGACCACGTTATAAATCCTCCGTATCAAACAGCTATGACTAAAAAAGCATATCGGATCGTACGCGTGTTTTATAGCTGTTCGATATATCCTTTTACACTTTCCTGGCAAGCACCATTAAATTAGCCATAAAAATCACGATCATTCCCAACAACACCTTACACACTACAATATTCACAAAGTGAAATCCTTATTAAAAAAAATCCCATTTCGTCCTGTCTATAAGAACATAAATCTTTGCGTAAACGATCCACAGATGCAACACGACGCAATGAATATCTCCAACCCTCCAAGTTACTTAAAAAAATCGATAGGTGAAAATAATCCGCGACTCTGATAGACGATTATCTTCGAAGCTGTGCATTTTCTCGGTGGAGAACGCGGCAGCCTCGATCGCAGGTGAATGCATGCCAGCCATTGCAAGAGCGAAATGGAGCGGCAGTCGAGTGTTTCGCGGGCATACCAGCTGGATGAGCGGTCGAGGTGGGTGCGGTAGCGAGCGATCGCGATCGCTCGGCCGCGGATCGGCCTTTTGGTGACAGAACGTATCGGCAATTATGCGAAGCCAAGCCCGTCAAGCGGGATGAGCTAACGCTCTAGCAGTCGTCTCGCTGCTCGCTTTCCCTGCTCTTCTCTTCTCTTCTCTTCTCTTCACTTCGCGGCACCGTGGTCAGCCGCTAAAAATAATAGCAGACAGACACGGCCAGACGTACCGAAGGCGAGCGTGAATCAAACCTCGCGGAGGAAGTAGAGGCTCGCTGGCCCGTTCCTTTGCCGCGTTTTCTGCTCCTTCTCGCAGCTTCGACCAACTGCGGCCTGTCCATTCCGATCGCTGGCGCACTTCATCGCTGGACCAACGCGGCCAAACCGACGCGCTACTTGAGATCCGTAAAAATAGCTCGCCACCGAACGATAGGGTGCGCGTATCGTTTCGTTTCGTTTCCTTTCTCTGGTGGCGTTAAAAGAAACGCCACCGCGAGACGGTGTTCGATATTGTTTCGACGTTGTAACGATGCCGTAACACCGATTACATCGAAACGTCCAGCGTTTAATAGTTTATCGCGCGGTATTATTTTCAATTTAATCTTCGTCGGGACAGCTGGCTATTAAAACAAACCTTGCATCATCGTGCATCCGAAACAGCGATTTATTACTACAGTTGATTACGTTAACAGCTTCAGTCATACTCTGATGTAACAACGTTCAATGTCTTTCGATATAATTAAGAAGGATTATTCGCGTTAGTGTGTTGCTCATGGTTTCAACGTTCTCCTTATTAATCGGCGAGATACAGCACATTGTAGACAGCCGACGAAGGACGTAAATATTTAAGAAAAGAAATATATTGAATGATCATTTCTTGTTGGACTCGTGGGATTGTTGTAAACGGTATCGCGTAATGGCCGTGTTGCAAAATATCCGGTCTACCAGTTCCGCTTATCGGTACGTATAAACCACAATTTAAACATCGTACGAACGATCGTGGGGTATCTAAAGTTACATTTTAAGCTCGGACAAATGGACTGTAACAACTGACCGATAAAGCGCGAACCGTTCAAGGACGTGTTTCCGGTTTTCACTGTTCTACCACCTAAAATTAACCGCGCCGATTCGAAACGGCCGCGTCGATCATCGCGCGGTTTTATACCCGTGACACTAGCCGCGCGATATTTACATACAGACACCTCTCTCGATGACTCGTGTGATTCTCTAATCTAACGATTCCACGAAACGTCGCTAGAATTCTTATATTCCGTGATTTAACATCAGATCCATCGATCTGGAGAACGTTACCCATTCTAATCACCGTTGCGTTAAGTAACACCAGAATCGTTCGTTTAGAGACATTTGGAGTCGGCGAGTGTAAGGTCAGTGAATTGTGAGAGTGAAGAGACATTGATACATTCATTACTTTAATCAAATTTGTTTAATTCGTCCATTTATATGGCACACTATCGAGTGATTCTACATGTTACATCGAGTAGACATATTGTAGCTACTAACACACGAATAAACTCGTCGAGAGCATAGTGAAACAGGTTATTGGAAGCATTAAATATTGCAACACGTGTGGAATCGTTTGTATTTCCGTTGTAATTTCTAATTGTAGTTTTTGTCGAATATCTTCGCGAGCATCGGATACGGGGAGGGTAGCCACGCGTCGTCGATATAGAAGGGTGTAGGGGCGCAGAGGGTCGATGTGGTTCGCGAGGAGCGCGATTTTCTGGTGGCAGAGCCCAGCTGATCGGCTCGTGCCGCGAGAAAAGACACGACAGTGCGTGTCAGAGCGTGCGATCGTGCAAACGACATTCACGGTCGGATAACGTACGTCGGGTGAAATGCTCGAACGTGATCGCGACGTGAATGTTCCATGGCGTGGGACTCGTCATCTGAGGATCTACGCTGCAACGTACCGAGGAATGCCGCCTGTGAGTCTCATAAAACAGCGATGATTTCTACCCCAAAATTTCCCAAGCGCGATTAAACGAATACTTTTCGAAGCTGTTAAAATGGGTGAAATATCGATGCTTGATATTTTCGTGGGTGGGAAATAGTAGAAGACTGTTTTAGGTAATCAGCTGTTTGTTGTTTGAGTCCCTACTGATCAGGAATGTCGACAGAGAACGAGTTCTTTAACAAAAAATTTAATAATCGATTCGTTTCTATTTCAATTAAATGCTGCAGATCTAATTGTATTTAATTTAGTTTCTCCTGATGTACCGTGTTTGTAATTTTTGGAGGTAAACAAACAAGATGGCATTCGTTCATACTTATACAGTAAAACCTGTTGTTGTGCCACTTTTTTCGTGCGATTTATTTTTATGCGGTATATGAATCTCAGCAACGTTGACACCAGTTTAATGTTTCCTATCAATGTACATATACGTGTTGTAGACGAACTCTGATTATGTGGTCTCCTTGACGACGATATATCTGGACTTCGCGATGCTTTGTTCATTATGGTACCAAAAAACAAATCAATTGAAATCCTATCTTCAAACGACGAAAGCGATTTTGGACCAATTCGTCACAAGAAGATGCGCGTTTTGGATTATGACGAGTAGCAGCGAACTATTTAATGTAATTTGAAAACTTCTCCATGTATATGTACAATGAAGAATTAAATGTTTTTACAATTTTCCCAAGTATAATTTAATTATTTAATTTGGTTGAAAGCATTCTCTCATCTATTTTGTAAATAATTGATGTGTTTTTAAAGTGCGACTTTTTTTATGAGGTCCCTGCCTGCCGCATAAAAAAAATTTTAGGTAGTATATGGTATAAAGTTGTTTTTTATATGCAAGTATTAGTAAAATTTCCAAATATTTTTTTGTACGATTTCTTTTATGTGGTCCCTATCCACCGCACAAAAACAGGATTTACTGTATACATTTGTATTAAAATTATACTTTGCAGGATTTGTGATAATCCTTTCTGAAAAAAATATAAATGAATCATTGAAATATCAGATTTATTGAAATTCGTTAGCTAATAATATACAAATGTCCTATAATAGCACTTCGGTTTAAGAGGCATATGTACATTGGAAAAAAGGCAGGCACGTTTGTTTAACTTGTACGATACACAGCAATGGAGCAATATTGGTTCCGCCATAAATCATTTCGATCGTTAGCGAATTCGCACTGCAGTCAACAGGTATTTCTCGTGTAATCAATGATGTAGTATTGTTTGACTAGAAATCATGAAAATGGTTTGTATTTGTATTCGTTGGTGAATTTATTACCACTGACAAGTGCTATCTTGTCCTCGTTTCTATTTACTAATTATGAAATGTACCGCGAGTTCAAAACAACATATACAAGACGCATTCATTAATATGTACATCATTATAATATATCGTGAAAACATTCATTACAACACACGATAATACAATAAAACAACGATGTTGTTATACAATAATCCTCCATATAACGTTACTTTTGAATTACTTAACATTTATTTATGAAGCGATGCAAATTAAATTTTTTTAAACATACCTTTAAATCAGACCGGTTTAAAAAAATATATGTATACAATACAAGAATAGCATTGTTATTGTATTTCATTTCAATCTGTAATTCAGATCAGACAAGAATAGAAAATAGGAGAGACCGACAAGACTGGATAGAGAGAAATAGGAAAAATGAAAGCGATAATTAAAAACGGAAGCTGTAAAGCAATATTTCTGCAATGGTGGTCAATTACGATGAAATGTTTAAACACGATTCCAGCAACACGATTCTACTCATTTCCACCGAACTGTCACTGTTACTCTTTTGTTTACCTTCTTTCGCATCGTCGCATGCTCATTGATATGCGCGTGTGTGCCAGTCTCTTCGATTTCCTATCTTCGCAATTCGCCGTGACCGGTGTTATCGCGAAAAATTACCGATCCCCTCGAATGTGAATCAATCCTCGTGACATTTCGTGTCCCACGCCGATCCGTATGGCGAGTAATTTCTCGAAGCGACGCGGAAAACATTCGCTGACACGAACGCGCTGATAAATGAACGTTGATTTCACGGCTCAGAAAATTCTTAAGTCACAGCCGCCTCGATGCTGACCTCTCTCCCTTGCACCGGTAAGCATGTTCCGTTTCTTTCTTCCACCGACACTTCTGAACTGCGCCTCTCTTAAACCGCTATGAAGTCGTAGTGTGAAATTAGATAAACAATAGACGAACGAAACCAGTCCTTCTCGCGAATTCCTTGCAAAGAGAGCAGATTTCAAGTAGGTGAAATAATTGCAAACACAAAACTTCTTCACCTTCTTCTGAACATTTGAATCTTTTGAAAAATTAAACAGATAACGAAATTAAAGTATATTGTAGAATTTTGCGATACAGTACATTAAATACCCTTAAAAAGAAGTATGTCACGACCTAGCACAAGTGCCCAGCTGTGCACGATTAATTAACAGTGACACAAATAAGGATCGACGTCCATCCAAATGCACAGTCGCTTGGGCCGAATCGCACGATCTCAGAAGCAACTGTAATCGCGTGAAATCGTTTATTAACGTCTACTCCCGTACGAAAGTGGATCACTGAAAATCGTACAGCGGCATTGAATCGTTTGTGCGCTGCTGCCCGTGCGCGATCGACCCGCTATCTGTTTCTTTGGGTTTCATGCGGCCGTTATACCCCGGGTATTGAATATTGCGCCAGGCAACGAGAGTGGTTCTGGGTGGTCCTTGTGCGGCCGAAATGTTAAGCAGAAAGGGCAAAACGGACAGCAAGACGGTCACAGTAAAGAGCGAGATAAAGAAAGAGAGAAAACGCGGAGGTCCCTATTGGGTTCTCCGCGTGCCTTTCGTACCCCTGGAATGTGGCCGATGTCTCTATCCGCTTCTTGCAACGGTCGCGATCGCGGGGACCACACGAATCGATAATTGCCTCTTTCGAAAAATTGCTCCCGCCTTTTCCACTTGGGCCACGGTTAAACGCCGTTTTTCTGCCCGATGCGCCTGTACGCGTCCCGAATTCGCCCGCGTAATACGGAGCGCGAAATCGTGACCGGCCGCAGAATCGGCCGTTCGAATGTTGCTCACCCTCTCCGCCATCGGGATGTTCCGGCCCCGGTGGGACCAACGAACTCCGTTCTCGTTACGCGATCAAATTAGTCGGACTTGTAGAACGGCGCACCCTTCGCATCTGCATTTTGCTTCCTCCATTTATTTTTCTATCGCATTCATTTTATTATCTCATTCAGTTCATGCACTGTTTCGCTTGGACTTATGTCATGCGTCTCTCCGTACTCTCATTTCGAAGCTTGAATATTTGATACCAACAGGTCCCTTTCTATTAATGTCTCTGTTTTGACTATCTCGTGGTATGCCAATTAGAAAATTGATTAAGGTAGACTAGACCCGTCGTGTTTCCTTTCCTGCGACCTTCGCGATTGAAAAAGTTATACGATCGAGGCGAACGCACGGACGGTTTTTTGTTTCGCGCCAATTTCCCGTATCGTTTCATAACAGTTCATTAAACCGATGTAATATTTCACTTAACGTTCGACGCTCGAGATGCACGATTCCGACTATTCCCTTTCGTTTCCATCGAAGGGATTATCGGTTATAATGACAGGCATTACGCGATGATGGACGATGACTCGCGTAACAGCGTAATACGAAATTAGGCTAATTTGCATAGCAAACCAGCGAGCGGTTCGAGCAAAAGATGAATTCGTCACGCGCGGCACGGTTACCCAGGCGTGGTACTCTCAGCTTTCGGTAGAAAACGCGGCCATTTCCCGCGAAACAATAATGGCGTTGACTCATTAATCAACCGGCTCGAGCTGCTGCGCTCTCGTTTTTTCGGTTCCGTTCCCTTCCTCCTTTTTTCTCTTTTTTTATTCTCTTTTTTTCTGGCGGTTCAGCGCCACGAGGATACGTGCGTTTTCCGCGTAACATCGACTAGTCACCACTTGACCTCAACGTGGCGCGTATTTGAACCGGAAGCAAAATCCTGCATGCAAATAATCAACGATCTGGATGCTGTCGTCGTGACGCACGCGATTAATTTCTCGCTGCGACGATGACAGATTTGTAAAATACGTTCTTACGTAGTTACTAAGTTTAGTTTCCCGCGGTTCGACTTGGAACATCTTTCGTATCTCTGATTGGACGTGTAAGTTACGTCAGTGGATCGTAGAGAATGCTAGTGCGGCGCGAGTTCGGTGAGGACTTTGCAGCGCGAAAGCAACTTTTCTCAATTTCTGGTTGCTAAATTAGAAACGAACTATAAGTTTCAAGTAAAGTGAGATGTCAATGAGAATAAAAATATCTGATGTTAAAGGTAATCGTCGTTGAGTGATCGACAGGGAAGCGAACGTGGAACGTTGGAGATGGTATTGGCAAAAAGAATCGCCATTAGAATTTCGCAAGCCTCAGAGAACAACCTGGGCAAATATTTTTCGCGCAATTAATCGAACGTGCTTAAAACGGAAGCAAATAATGAAAAGTCAAGCTTCTATATTAGCTTAGTAGTTCTGTGGCGCTGTGTTTGCGCTAATCACGCACTTCTGCGTTTCCTCCGCGATATTCAAATCGCTGCCGCGGCACATCCACGGTTTTCCGTTATCGCCGCGAAAGCCACGATGTTGATGCGATATTGTGCATTATGTATACAGAGAATCACGTGTATGTAGCACGTAACGCCGGATCTCTAACGAACCTACTAAAAAAACTCGTGAGGACGGTCACGTACGGTAACTGGTTGAATTAAAATGCGGCTCCTCGCAGAATGTGTCACTGGCGGTGCTCATACCTGTTTATTAATTAATCATGAAAGATGGTAATAAGCTCCCGAATAACAAACTGATAAACGGTGCCGACAATTACTAATTCAGAACTTTATTTCCTGACAAATACAGTTCCCACACACGCTACGTTTTCTAATCATTTCGTTTTATTTGCTAGATTTCTGTTTGTTCAACAGACATATTTTTATTTGAGTAGTAGACAGGCAAACGGTATTTTATTTTATTTTACGGTTGTTTAATTATGTCATATACATGTCTTATTTTAGTCCGTTCCTCTTGTTTCTGTTAGCTTTTTCTACATTCATTAATTTTTCTCCGCTCATAATTTGCTATACATTACATTACATTATTTACAAACTTATTCTTATTTTGCGTCTTTCGTAACCGTGCACCTTTTCCTCGGTTAAACTTGGACCTTTAATAACCAATTAAGAATTTTTTCCATCTATCCACGTTATCGTCGCAATGCGCACGATGCTGCTATTGCACATTACGTAGACGGAACGTCACGTCGATCAGTCACTGGACATCGCTTCTCTATTTCTTCAATTCGCATTGTCCGACCGCTCGATCCTCAACGCGGATTAATTGGTATGCAAATGCTAAAACAAATACAGCGTAACCGTCCGTCTGTATTGGTGAAAAAAAAAAATCTCCACAACAACAAACAATTCCTCGCGGAAGTTTTTTTTTTCTCTTTTTCTTCCAAATCCACGTGACACGTTCGCCAGACAATAACAAACTTCACGTGATCGATTCCGTCCGTACGATTAAACGAGCCTATACAGAGTCACGTATCGTCGTGTGTCGCGTTCTTATAAAATTATGGCGCGGAAAAGATATCGCGCGAGAGTTCCCCGCCGCGTGCAGGATCTTCTGTACTTGAAATTCTGATCTGAAATGGCGAGGGTCGAGGTAAACCGCCGCTGGCCATGCATTATCGAGGTCGCGCGTGGACGTACCCACGCCACTCGACAAAGGTGTACGTCTATTGAGGATGCTTCGAATTGGCACGCGTACTTCCCCAGCTGATGACCCGTATAATCCTGTAGAAGAGTTAAGTAACAGTAGAAAGCACTGGACGATCGACCGATGCCAGATCCGGCTGAATTGTCGAAACTCTTCCCCTCCTTTCACGCGTAACTGTCCATTTGACGTTCAACCCTTTTACGACACCCCCCAATCGGGGTTAATCGGCGCGGTTTGACCGACCGGATTAGCGCGAAAGGGTTGCTCCCATTGCACCGTAATCGGATAAGACAAGTGTCGTTAATGTACCCGTTATTGAGGCCCCAGCAAAGCCCTGATGTCAAAGTAGTACACGGTGTACAGATTTTTCGGACCTATAACCTGGTAATCGTCGAGCATTCGAGGCTCGATGTTTGTGAAAGTAATGCGAAGTGAAAGGGCTAACGGGGAAAAGAGCGTGTTTCTGTAAATGCACTACTGACGCGTACATCTATTAAATTTTAATAATTACTTTTTGCACATAAAATATTAATAAAATTATATCTACGTTTCTATTTTTAATATCTGTAATTTATATGCGAGGGATTCCGTTTTCAATTGTTCGCTTAGTTGGAGGTATTTCAAGCAAGATAGCGATGGCAATCGAAAGATGTGAAAGTGATCTTCATTTGCCTACAGCAAATAGTTTCTCCACACATTTGGACTTGCACGTTGCTTTGCATGGATGCGATCGTTAATCGAACTAAAAATCTCTTCGCACGTTGCAACTTGAACTCAGAATCTTCCGAGCGAAGTGGCTTCTTCTTTTCGTGGCCCATCACCTTTCATTATCTGATCTGGTCGAATTGGTGTCGGACTGTAGTGGCGCTAGGCAGGATAGCTTATCAGCTCGTTATATAACAGTCTGCATCAATGTATCGGGGTAGCCGTACGTTAGTCATACCCATGGTATTTCTCGAATAGCGTTACTTCTGCACTTGACCGCGAAAATCGAACGTGACGTAGGCGGCGTAGACTTCTGGTTTCGTAGACGCGAAACACTTTCGCAAGTATTGGCAACGAAGGCGCAATCATTACGAAAATCGCAACGTCATTCGCTTAGCTAGTCTCCACCATGATGTCAATGGCAACGAAAGTGGAGGGAAGTTACGGGAAGCGCGGTTAACCTTGATTCGAAATTCTTACCATCTACTTTCAGGATCGGCGTTACTTAATTCCATTTCGTTTTATTTGCGCTTTGTTTTTATTTCGTCGTGTGTCCCCGAGACGTTCGATCTGCTTGTGACGTCACGCCGATGTGCTGAGCACACTTTGCGTTACCTGGAATAATTCGTGGTACCGAAACCTATAAACCGTTACTCCGATTGTTCACGCTCGTAACGTGGTTTCCAAAGTGGGTGTAATGAAAATCGCTTAGTCAGGTGTAAACCCTTTCCCTGCTATTGATCTTCTGCCATAGCATGTAAGTACGTTAATCGGCCGGCTTGTCGGGTAATTTCGATCTGCGTATATTCTGTTTTTATCGAGCAGAGAACAAATTCAGTGAGTCATTAACCATACATTTTTAAGGGTTCTTCTTGAGTTTCGTTAATTTCTGCTTTAGAAATATCGATTGCTTCAATTTTTTCATGAATATTATGTAACTTTTTTTGCGAGTCCCTCAATTAAAATTGATTAATTTCTGTAGGTACATAAAAGCAACGGAAATATTGTACCATCCTCTATGTTAGCTAAATTGTATAAATAATTGACATAGATAAATGAAAGTATTACGTGAAACTTTCTTTCTCTCTCTCGATAGGTGATATATCCTCGCAATAATTTCCTATAAAAATAGTGTAATTATCGCGAACCTGCTCTCCTGCTGATAAGGGGCATGACGCGCTGGTGGTGTAGCAGAAAAATTCTAAGAAAACTGTACTAGAGAAATGTCATCGCCTCTTGATTCACACACCTCCGTTCTACCGAGAAAGGACGTCTGCTTCCGTTCGAAAGTGTAACAACGCCGGACATTAACGATGTAGCAGCTCCAAGTTCCGTACCGATATGATATCGGTTTTACGCAGGATTACGAGCTACAAATAAGGAAATTAAGGAGGCAGCATGTAATCGTTGACTTTAAATGCGAGGAAAAAGAGGACGCGGTCGTAAATTTTAAACGGAGCATAGACGAAGCGATACCAGACGTCCAACGAACGAGCACGCGGCTAATTGATCGACAAATTGAGATCGATCAATAGTAATTGAATTTCGTATGCAAACAGGCGGAAGCAAATGGATCGTCGACTGTTGAGATGATCGATTGTGAATTAACTTGAGGCAGGTCGAATCGAGGAAAAACTTTATTATCAGGAACGTTCGCGGAACGTGCTAATAATAGATAAGCAGAGACATGTAAAACCATGTAAATGAGTCATTGGGTAGTGATAAACCTGCTCCGTTGCGTCTACTTGCGGCAGGAGGAAAGGATATTCCGCTAAAAGAATCGACGTAACTCGCTCATTGTCATTGTCATCTTCATCGAGCGTTCGCTCGACGGTGCTCGTCATTATCACCAATCTCGGTTGCAATTAATCCATGCTGTTGCGGGGACGTCGAGATATCGTGATTATTACTATTATCGTCATCTTCTCTATTATTAGCGTTGCTCGACGTTATGTCTGTACGGCGAGGCGAGCGTGTGCACACCGACAGACGCGTACACGCGTGCCAGCTCGTTCTGACGTGGTCGAAAAGTCACCAGCCGCTTATTAATTGTACGCTCAAGAGGGAACGAGAGGGAGATTACAGACGCGGAGGCTGCTCCTCTTCCTCGCGGATGCTGCGTACAAAATTCAAGACGCCGCGAACGAGCTTCACAGCGGACGATGATTATGCGTTTACTACGATAGATTAAATAACAGAGAGCCCGCCCATGCGTCGTGCGCGGTAATGACGCACATGGCGAACGGGGACGGGATGTCCCCGCGGAAACGTTGCCCGCGGATTTATTCGCAAAAACACATTAAGGCACACGGAGCCGATCGCTCGCGGAGGAAACGAGCCGACTAACGACGCGTCTCCCGACTTGGTAGCGCGGAAAAAGAGCTCGCGTGCCGACGACGGGACTCTCGTGTGCAGCTGCGAGAGGACCGAGGAGCCGCGGCGTACCGCGGCGATACCGGACGAAGCGGGCGTAGAGAGCGATTCTCTCGCGTATCGCGTATCGTGTCCATTCGCGATGAAGTACGAGAGCAGGTATCTTAGACGAAATCGTGGACGAACGTGTTTTTTGGAATCGTGGTCGCGAAGAGGAGGACGCCGAGGGATCCAGTGGCAGATGGTATCGCGGTACACCTGTGACGCGGGCACGGTCGGAGTAGCCGCGAAACGTGCTGGGCGTAGCGGCGGTGCTTCCACGGAGGTGATCGTGAGGCAAAGACGAGATCGTTTGGTTTAGGTGGCCGGCTTCTACGAGGAGGAAAGTGGGGACAAACCGATAGAGGGCGTACAGTGGGAATAGCCGGTCGCTCGCTGGGAGTTATGAATGAGTCGTGGAGTCCACGAGCGTCGGTTGGTGGGGGAGGCGGCAGTGGTGAGCGTGAAGCTCGCCGGGGGAGGGATGGGGGGCGGCAGAGCGTGGCGGAGGCGGAGGAGCAAAAGGAAAAGGAGTACGGAGGAAGAGAAAGAGGAATAGAAAAGGAGCAAGGTGTAACGAGGGAAGAGGGCGAGAGGGATATTTCGAACGGGCGAGAAAAAGAGAAAGGCGGTAGGGATGGCTGGTAGGGGGGGAGGGGGGGTGGGGGTTGTGTGTGGGGGGGGGGGGTTCAGGCATGTAACGAGGGGGAGGGCGTGCGATCAAGAAAGAACGAAGATGCGTAATAGTGGGAGTACTTAGAATTGACTGAAAGCGGGGTAGGGCCACGTGCTCCGGTGGCTTCGCAATCGTATATAGGCACCGGCCGACCGAGTGGCCACTACCATACCACTGATAGTCGTACACTCGGGCCGCACGAGATAAAAGAGGAAAAGAACGGACGCCGAACGGTGAGGTAGAAGGAAAAGAGTAAAGAAAGAAAGAGGAAAGGAGCGCACGAAAGAGAATACAATAGATAGAGAGGAAACGGGCAAGAGAAACGACGACCTACCGACAACCAAGCAAGCCAGACAGACAGAAGTGCACCTTCCACTCCCCTTACGCAGGTTCACTCCTACTATAACGACGAACGAAGAGCCTGCCTCTGCTCACTCGCCTACCTATAGCTGGTTTCTCCTTCTCTGTTTCTATACCTACCTACCTACCTTCTCTGCGCCGTGGTTAACTCGACCAGAGGCGAGAGGTGATACACAGGCGATACACTCAGCCGGACGAGGGCGACGAAGACCTCAGTCACCTCCTGACATTCGGTATGGTACGACCTTACCCCACTGGCGCGCGACTAAGAAGGTATCGCCGAAAGGAGGGTTGAGAACGATCCGTGTCGATCCGAGGCTCGGGAGCAACGAGGACACCCGGTGAAAGGGATAATCACCGGACAAGAGACACGGACCCGGGAAAACTGAGGGGACCGCGATAAACGAAAGAAAAGAAAGGTGTACACTGGTGGTAGCCGCCTCGCTAGCCGCTGAGAAACCGCCACCGCAACGGACCACCCTTAACGGGCCTCTACCTCGACAACCACCTCTCGCCGTTCTTTTTCCTTTTCGCGTTAAACCCCCCCGCCATATCCCCTTAACCACCCCCTCCCCCCACGCACACACCCCCACCCCACCTTCTTCCATCTTCCAGCCTCCCTCTGAGATCAACTCTCGTAACCCCCTTCTCCCCCTCGTATAAGAATCAGTGCGTCGCGTGTGTCGGGACCAGTGCTAAACGGATTGTGATTCTGTGCGGACTGTTTTTCAACTGTTATCAGACTGCCCGGTAGCCAGAGGAGAGGCCAACCAGGGAGAGAGAGTGCGGTGGACGCGTTCCCGTATTATTCCCGTCCCGTTATTCGCTCTTTCGAATATCAATCGTATTTGTATATCGTATCGTACCTCGTCCTCGCGATTCGCATCTATCGGCTACGTAAATAAACGCTCGATGACAGGGTACCACTGACCCGCGCCTTCACGCAGCCAGTACCGTATAGACGTCGGTCCGGAGAGACACGCGAGGATAGATACGTCTCTCGCTTGCTCCTTGGCTGCCACGCGCCACCACCGCGAGTGTGTCTCCGTGCGACGAGAGAGTGATCAAGTGCTATGCGAACATGTCGATCGAGGAGGATACCATGATCGAACGCGATCAACGGATGTCGATGGAGGCCATCCTAGTCCGTGACCAAAGGACCACTTCGCACAGAGTTCTCGACCACCGTAGTACCGTCTCCGGCACCTCGGCCAATTGCCTGCTGACCGGTCCCGCTCCGAACTCCGGCAAGATGACAGCCACCGCGAAACGGTGTAACACCGTTGTCAACGCGAACCAGCGATACGCAACGGTGATCGCGCCCAGAATAGAAAGAAACGATCGCAAGAAGAGACAATTACCATGTGATTCGTGCCTCGTACCTGCTTCTTACGACGATCGAGGGATACGCGCATCCGTCACTGTGACCACGTGGCTGAGTAAGTCCAACTACTCACTACAGAACCCGATGATGTTACAGTACCAACGATTGCCAACAAAACATGCGCGGTAACTGTTGCTTCTTTACCTTCACATTTTTCATCCAAGTGCCATTCGCGTTCAAGAATTCCCATCGGCCGGCGACGTCTACCTAGACGCGGCGATACGGTTTTTCCTTCGTTTGGTTGCGCGCAATGTTTAAGGCGATCCGTTGGAACAGCTGTCAACTCGATCCTCGCTAAGAGGATTTAACCTAGGATTAAATTAACGCAGGTACCGATATTAATCGTTTCACGAGGGCATGTCACCGCCAAGTGATTCGCTAACGTTAACCAAACTTCTGTCCGTCTAAATTCGTGGCTATCGAGAGATCGCACGAATTCAAGATCTTGCAGCGTGCTCCGCGCTGCGGCTTTATCTCGACAGAATGTTTGTTGTCAAAGTAAAAATTGCATCCTTCCGCTCGCAATGAGTTCTCCGAATTGATACATTCGAAGATACGCTCCCCGTTCATTCCTGCGATTATATTTGCATACATTTTTCTCTATAATCCTGTTTGTATCGCTTGCCATGAAATCAGCTAGCCGATGCGCAACAGTTGATACCGTTTCTAAGTTTCCTTTCGTGTACGTCTTAATGGAGAAAGTAAGTCAAAGTGGGAACCCAATCGACGTTAGAAACTTTACCGTTCGTTACTTATTTGAAACGGTCAAATTAACGACCCGCGATGTCTGTATCGATTCTAATTACCGCGGTCCACCGTCTAAATCCCGCGGTCCCGGTCTCGAATCGTCGTATAACGAATTACGCTTAACAGAAAAACGTCTATCGTTATAGGTGTCATTCATTAGCGGTTTACGTCTCTGCTCGTTCGATGTGCAATGTACATCAACACGGTTGATGCTGACTCACGTAAAATCAATGCTTTCTTACGTAATGATCGTTCAGCATCTTTCGCCGGGGCTCCGGCGTTGTCTTCTTCGTTTCGCTCGACGCTTTTACTTTTGTTCGTTCAACTGCGAACGTGTCGAGTTCGCGACGATGAAAGGGACCAACTGCCACTGGCTCGAGTTCGAATTCCGTTCTTGGCTCTCGCGTAATTCATCGCGTTAATTGTGTTCCGACGATCGGAGGAACTGGAGGAATTGTCGCGTGAGAAGGACTTTCACGGCGCGGATCGCTTGTCGCGGCTCGTTCAGATTCTGGACTCTAATTAGGTACCGTTATCCATCGAGAACATTCTTAATGATTAACAGCGACCCGTACGATCGATGGACGTCACAGAACTCGAGTTTCGAGATGAAGGAATCGCGAAAATTGAAGATAACCCACGCGTCCCGCTGAAACTCGAACGTAGCAGGTGTCTCGTAAACGTGATCGTACAATGTTTCCCGCCGATCCTTTGTCCCTATTGGCATTCTCTTTCGCGGTTTGACGTCACTTTAGAACAAGTCGATGAACGACTTGTGACATTAGTCATCCTCCCTGTAACGGTCCTTCTTATCGACTCTCCTCCGTTCGCTCGCTTGCACCAGCGTAATCCACTTGCACGCGGTGTCTCCTCTTGCATTCGTAAAGTTTCTTTGTCGACTCGCCTTAGCCTGGCTTTAAAAATGGAAAACAGATGCGTCCGCTGAACGGCGCGTCTTTGAAGTGAGCGAAATCGGTGA
Source organism: Xylocopa sonorina (assembly GCF_050948175.1). Lineage (NCBI taxonomy): Eukaryota > Metazoa > Arthropoda > Insecta > Hymenoptera > Apidae > Xylocopa > Xylocopa sonorina. The sequence goes on along the minus strand of NC_135197.1, from coordinate 3,209,856 downwards.
AAAATGCGGAGATGAAAGTCGATTCCAGTAGCGCGGTGTGCGCGCGCTCGGCACACCCACCTGTTGAACGCTCGCGAGGCCACGGAGGGTCCCGACCGGTACCGCGCAGGTTTCACAAAATTTCTATGCGTCACGCGGTCCAGTTTTCGCTCGGTATTGGCTCAGCATCGGTGACATCCGGTAGAAAATGGAATAGTTAGTCACAGTTAGTCACTTCCGTCAGGTGTTTGTGCAGATATTGACGTTGTTTGCTCGCGCTATCAATCCACGTAACGTTCGTCGCTGATTTCGAATTAAAGGAAAATCGATCGAAGAAATTAAAGAGGCTCGAGCACCGTCGAAACGAAATCGTCGGGTCGGTCGACGAGGACCAAATCGGCGCATGAATTCGCGGAGCATCGCGCAAAGACGGCGCGTAGACGGTGATGCAAAGTGTGTTGTCAGCCAAGAAGTAGGAAGAATAGACGGAAAAGGGCGTGTAATAAATCGGCGAACGTACGCACTCGCCGCGCATCGCGACCTACCGCAACGCGCTCCGGTCCGGGCATGGACACGATCTGGATGATAAGGGGGTGGCGGGACGGGCGTAATGGGGTATAATTGTCGCGAGCAATGCGAGGACAGTGCGTCATTACCGCATTTTTCACCATCTTCTTGCCGGCCAACAGCAGAGGACCCGAGATGCGCGGTTGCACCGGCTTTGCGCGCCTTACTTTTTTCCACGTAGCCGCGGGTTCTCAGGAATTTCGTTGGAACGCCGAGCGTCGTCGTTGAGGTAGGTCCTAGCTGTACCGTCTACACCACCAGTCCAGGCCACACGGGGCGAAAGTACAAAAGATGCGAGTGACGACCGTTAGATGACCGCCTACCGAATATCCGCGGTAAATCGCGCGGTTCGCCGAACGATTCCTCCGCGACCGATGCTCGCGAACGACCGAATCGTTTTACGTTCGATCTTGGAAACGTTGGTACTTGTAACTTTGTTTGAAGGATCGTATTCGATGTCTTCTAGGGCTTTGCGTTCGCGACGCTCATTGAGAAATGCTATTTTACGCACCACCGTCAAAAGGGGTGGCTTTCTTCTGACACCCAAGTTGTTGGTATACCACTAAATCGGTAAAGATAACAAATTTCCTGTATTTTCCTTTCGAAATTATTCCAGTTTTAAATATCTGTGCACGATGCTCGTGTATCGTTAGGAATCGATTTGCGATTGGTAATTTAATTTAGCGTAAAAAATAAATAAACAAATTGGTAGTCACATTCGATACGAAGCAATGGCTGTGTTCGCGATATGGGTATAGGCTTCTGTACGAAGCAAATCGGATGATGCATTCCAGCTGGCAAGGTTGCACGTTACGAGCCACAGGTGGCTCTTTCGGTTTCTTACAGCTTAAGAATGCGAACTTGCTCGAAAGAGCGCCTATCATCGTAATTCCCCTCTCGGACAAATTTGGCCGGTAGCTGAGGACATATCGTATGGCAATTAACTTTCAGCGGGGCAAAAACGTGGCGCAATTAAAGAAACCGGAGAAAGTACACGATGCGTATACGAGCGACAAGTAAGGAAATATAATCGTAGACGCTGAGATCATTTACCTGGATCATGGGAACTTCTGGTACGATAAAAATACTTGCCGCATTATTGAATAGACGCTTTTTCCAAAGTACACGGGTTCTTTGCGCGTGTTAACGGAAAATCCTGCCCTAACGATATCGTTTCCACGCTGCCGTTAGAATCTAATTGCGGCTTTTATCCGTCTTAATCGTCGTTCCACCGGGTTGTCCGTTTTTTCCCCGTTTCGCGGATGAAATTCGTCGAAACGTGGAAACGTTCGCGCTCCGTTTCGCCGTGTCCGCGTCCCGTACAGTTAGCGGAACTGGACGGAACGTTCTCATAAATTAAGACACTTAATCACCCCCTGGAGGTGGGTCGTTCGACGTCGCGCATCCCAAGCGAAACTGTTCCTCCCCGTTTACTCGTCCTAGGATAGATTTCAGTTGGTGCGCTCGGCGTGTATCGCGTTCGCCAACCGTACGCACCGCGATAGAGCGGCAAAAATTAATCGAAGAGCATGCGCGTCCGCTTATCGTCAGGCTCACGTGGCGATCCGACTGCGTGCGGGCAAATTCACGTGACTTCCATCGAAACTTCCTGCTGGCCGCATATATTCATACGTACGGTGTGTGACTTATCTGTTTTCCGTCGAATTCCGACGCAATCTGTCCCGATTAAATCCGCTGGCGCGTGCCTGACGGTCTCTATCCGCTCGCGCATTTCTGCCCGCCTCGAATTACTCAGAATCTGAACGCGGGCCGCGGTCGCACGGGAATCCGGCTAGGAAGGGATCGGCCATCCGCGCAATTACCCAGCTGGGTAGGAAGAAAAGATAACCACCGTTAGACGGTGCAGAGGACGACGGTGCGCCGTGTGTTTTCATGGTTACTTCGGGGCGCAAACTTCCCCGCGGCAAATTACTCTCTCGCCGAGAGACGCGAAACGCACTTAAGAGCCGCTTATTAATATGCGTTAAGTGTCCGAGGTGTCTCCCTCGGCCTGTCCCCTCCCCCTTCGCCACCACCTTTTTCGCTCCATCTTTCTTTCTCCCGAGCCCGTCCGCTTATCTTCCTCGTTGCGTCCAGCCGAGAACGCGTCCGTCATGCGCGTTGCATCACGCACGTTGCTGCACATTAAAATTAAATTCGTTAGCGCCCGCACAACATACCTACATTTTCTAGTCCTTGACGCGACCGTTACCCGGTGTCCGCGGTTTTTATCCAAATTCGCTAGGCTGACGTCCGAAATCAACGGCGGCGGATCGGTCCGGTTTCGAAACGGCCTCGGTCGCGCCTGTTCGATCGACACTTGGCGACGCTTAGAATTCCATTGATGGAAACCTGTTAGACGCATTCTGGTGTACCCGCGATTGACGGCTGCATGTTAATACCCGGCTTCGTTAGAAATCAAGTACAAGGTGTTCGGTTGGAAACGGGCATGGAAGAACGCGGTGGATGCTCGGGACGAAAAGAGTGGGAATCGTACGGCGGTGGACTGCGGTGGTTATACCATCCACCGAATGCGTATACGCGACTGCTGATGGTTTGTCGTCGTACCGGTGCACGTGATCCCAGGCCCCTCATCAAGGGTCGTAACTCGTGAAATAATGCGACGACGAATTCGCGTGGATGTAATTCGACGAGCGGTGATCCCGAAACTGCCGGATGATCATAAGACGGCCTCGATCGAAATCTACCATTTAGGCGCTTACTATCGACGAGGGGGAGCATCCGGGGTTTTTTCGGGGCGGATGGCGGAGGGCACGGGGGCCGGTGGGGCTTCACGGTTCCGGAAGCTGCACGGTTCTCCTTTCTCTCTCTCCTCTCTCTCACGTCAAATCGCTGATTACACACGCTGACCGCTGCGCTCGTTCTTATCTACCTCTTAATACGCGGACGATTCCGTTAATAACGTACCGCGGCAGTTAGCCGTGAATTGGAAATAAGTGGCAACGGCCAGTCGAAATGCCGCCGCGGCGGTACCGGATCGAAATTTAACCGAACCGCCCCTGTCGACGCTTCGGTTCTACTCGCACGATTCCTGTCTACCGTGCGAGTTACAGATCGCACTAAAAGAGAATGGCCGCGGAACGCGACGCCGCGCAGACCACGACGCGTAAAGTGGCATGCACGATTTCCTCTTCGTGCTGGATTCCAGACGTTTAACCGATTATTAGTTACCCCCTGCGCCTGCAGTTTACGTCCGCCCAAAGACTATTCGACCGGCTCGGCCGTCGTACCGACGATTACTTCTTCGCTGTCAATGCGTTCGATCGAAGGTAGCATCGAGAGGCTCGTCGTCTCGAAAATCAACGCTCGCCTCGCCGCCTCGACTCTCTATTCGCCCTCTCTATATTCCATGTTGTTCATTTCGACGTGTTCAATTTTGCTTCCAGGGTTAGGCAGTCTTCTGGTCACTCTGCTCGTGGTCTCGGTGCACGCCGCTCCGACGATGACTCTCGAGGACAGGCGACTCAGCTCGACCCCGAAATGGGTGAATCCCTGTGGCCTCGCCGCTGAAGACTTCACCGGTGACCTGGACGTGGTGCAGCTGACAGACTCCCAGCTGTTGCGTCAAGTCGTCGTTCAAGCGAAAACGGCCAGCATACACGCGGAGCTTTTTCGCGAGGATTTCGTGAGTACACTTGCCAACCGGATAGAGTTTCTCTTTCGTTTCTCTCTCGTTTCGTCCCCGCGTTCGTCGAGCGATCTCTCGACTATCGCGTTCATCCAACCGGGGATCAATTTTTGGAGGCCGTGATCGTCCGTCTTGGCTCGTCGCGCGATCTAGTCCGCGCGTGGTATCGTCGATCGGAGACGAAGATTAAGTTCATCAATGGTTCAATAATTACCGACGTGACTTCTGGTGGGGATCAGACGGGGAAAGGGGACATCGAGCGGAAGGCAGTTATGGCAGTACTTCCGGTCGTACGGACGTTGATCGTAGAGTCGCACAGACCTTCGAAAGAGATCTCGGACTTACGAATCGTCTTTTGTACCCGCTCGAGAATACGCTGTCCGATTCGATATTTTAGGCTGCCTTGTTCCCGTTCGTAATTCACTTTGTCGTACCGTTTTATTTATGACGCGCGTAGTTTTCGTTAAACGAAGGCGAATTAAATATGTATAATACATGTACGGAGAAATTGAAAGTGAGCCATGCTTGTGCTATAATTGGGAACGAAAACGAAATGTTCGAAATAACTTCTTCAAGTTGTTTGGCTTTCGAATTTATTCGTAAACTATTAGCGCTTACGTGATAATTCTTACAATTATTGCGTTGATTGAAAATGAAAAGAAATATCGTTTATTATAATTAAATTAGATATGGTACTCGTTTAGAGACGTTCAGACCACGAGCCAAATAATTTTCTCATTTCAATTTGAGACACGTATTTGTTTTCATTCGTAGGCAGAAGTTTCAAATATTTCATTCGTTTCGAAAAATAACCTAGCCTCGTTACGTAATTAATCAACGGCGGCTAGGAACTCACGACTCGAATGCTTGAACATAACATTTGCCGCGGAATGGATTGGAAAGTGGTCGCAAAAAAATTACTCCGATTCTCTCGTATTGACAGTTACGCGCCATTTTTATTACTCGTAATTGCACATTGGAAACACATAACGTTATAATCATCGGATATAATACCGCGCGACTCGAACAGAAGAAACACTGTTCGATTTCAGTTCTGCTGGCCGTAACCAAAATGTTCCATCCAACACTTTTCAATCCCAACGACTGCTTAAAAATATCCGTAGCGCCGCGTTCGCTTGCTTTCTCACCGTCCATGGAAAACGGGGAGTAGTCGTGCATGCTTTCCATTTCCAGAGGCGGTCTACCATTTTTGGTTTATCTCCTCGAGATGCGCTAAAATGTTCGACGGAACAATTAAGCCAGGACAGGGGCACCGGTTACATGGCTATCGAACGTCCGTCAGTTCGCGCAGCGGCAGGTAGCCCGTCCGCCATCGTTGTTTTTTGCGAATATCATCAAACGCGTGTAAGCGATCTTGGGGTAAAAAGAAATAGATTCGTGCGACCGTGCACGGAGATCCTTTCGTTTCGAAAGAATCTTCCCAGCCGATCGTGCTTTATTATCTCTAACCAAGGACAATAAATCACGGGCCGGGTTCGGCCTCTCGTTGCTCAAGGTTCCTCTTCTGAAACGATCCGAAAAAAGAGACGTGGAAACCGCAGGATCGAAGGTACGGTTACACACGCGAAACTTTACTCTCGTTTTCTTCTATTTCTTCTCTTTCTTCTCTTTTACCCTGGTTTAAGATAGATTAAGCTCGTCCCCCTTAGTTATGCATCGTGCACACGTGTCGGGAAGACCACGGGGTCCGTGCAAAGTGCGCGGCGTCCGCCAAATCCTTGGACTCACCTGACTCATCCTTGACGGCCGCTTTACGCGCTTCCTGTTCCTCCGTTGCGACAGGACTGCACCGCACAGTCTCAGTTACACTCGGCTCTTTGAGGAACCGTTGTACCTTGCCGATGTCGGTATTCGATACTGCGGTATCGTTGCTAATCCTAGAATAGCGTCGATCGCACGATAATCCTGAAGCGAATCGCGCAAACAGCATTTCTAACGATTTATTATTCGAGAAAGCAGCTCGTTCAGTTATCTTCGTATCATTGAATTTCGTACTCCCTTGGCTGAACTATTCGCGCTCCGAACGACGACGAAGTTTTCATCTCGAAACGGAAAAGTTCGACGGGAGTCCAACCCGCGATCGCGTACGACGAAAGGCCTCATTCTACGCTTATGCTGCCAATATTTGCCTACGCGGAGCGAGTATACGGCCAAGGGAATTAGCATTCATCGCGTGCGAGCATAAAGGGTATTTGTGTGTCTCCCCGTACGTATAGGGCTCGTTCCGCCCTGTGGCCCCGCCAAAGTCACCGTTACATCATCGTTCGACGATACTCGATACCGATGTTTTCTAAGTCAGCGCATAATCCGATATCGTTCCGTTCGCGAGCAGTCTTTCCCTTTCTCTCTGGCCCCCGTTGGGCCCCTTTTCAGGCCTTCCTTTACTCCCCCGTTCACGACACGGTCGTCGAGTCGCGGCGTTTAGGAAGAAACGTGCTCGATCATACGGAATTACCTATTCCTGTTCGCTCGCCGTTGCTCAGCTTTCACGAACCCGTGGTTTCTACGGTAGGGGGTCCTCCGAGGGCGTCCCTGTTGATACCAATTCTTGGCGACGCACTGTCTGCTGGTCCAGTGACGTCACGCTCTGGCTCTCGTTATCGTTGGAACCTCGATGGACGCTTCGCTTCGCAGAGAAAGCGTTGATTTCGTCGAGGATACTTGGAAGCGAGGAAGTGTCGTGAGACTGATTCGCGTGATCCGAGATAAAGCTTCGATCCGCGGGTCCACTGTGTGCGAACCTGTTCCCTTGTATTTGATAATGGCTATTGCTATTTGTTGGCACAACGCACGTTAAATATAAATCTATTCCTGTTTTTTTTTGTATTCGTTTCTTGTAGTCTTATGTTCGTCTAATGTGGTATTTAAAGTAAATAATATTTTTTCCTCCATAATAATTTGATAAGAGAATAACTTAATTAAACAAACTTACGCTGTATTCTTTACAAACTGTTGACTTTTAACGACTTCCGTCTAGCTATCGGAACGATCTCGAATGAAATTACGGAAGAATGTGAAAAATATGTTTAACGACAACGCGGATAATGGAGTGATAAATTTATTCTGAACGCTGTTAGAAAATAATCGTTTCAATTTTCAATATCTCCGAGCGTTGCATTTGAAACGCGAAAGCAAAGTTCCCTGGTAAACATGTGGATTTGTGTGACACGTCCTTGTAAGACGCCCGTGGACAAGTGTGCGTGATTACATATCCGATATTCTCTTCTTCGTAGATAGGAAGTCCGACGTCTACGAGTCGCGTATATGCGCGCCGGTACGTGAAGGAATCGGATAAAATATCGGAAGCGGAGGATTCCAATAAATCAGAATCGGAAGCTGCCCCTCCCCGCCAAGGATGGGGCATCTATACACCACACCGGCACTCCGCCTGCATACTAAAGCGCAGACCGGATATACAACCCGCCAGTGCATTTACTCACCTCGATACATTCAGTACGCACTACGACACGTATTTTCTGCTACTCGGCTGGCTCGGTGTTCATTCAACGATGACATATTTTTCAAATACGCCACCATCATCACCAGTTTCACTTTTACGGTTACCGTCAATACACGGTCGTGTACTACAAATAATTGACATTTCTCTAAATCAGCTCGTTCCACAACTCGCCAGTGAGGGAAGAGTACTGTTATATCTGGCTGCTCGGCATCGAGGCGCGATAATTCATTAATTTTGCTATTTAATTAACATCGCGAAGTCGCGGGTGAGCCTATGCGTACGGAGATCGTTAGTGTTCGAAATGGATCGTTTCCTATACTCTCATTTAAGATGAATCGTCCCCAAATATTTATTATTTAAACAGCCACGCGTGTGCGAGTATAATTTACAGAGACTTAAACCAAGGTACGAGAGTGTTTCCTCAATTTTTGGTTAAATTTCGATTCTAACGAGGATGGCGAGAAAAAAAGTATACCTTAAAAAAAAAGAGGAAAGATAGTTATATGGTATAACTAGAGGCTGTAGTTTCACGTTCGTCCGAGAACAAAGTGAAATTGGTAAATTCGCTGAGGGAATAGGAAGTGGTATTTAATTGAGCGGAAAAGGTGCACCGAAACGGCGGGATTTCCATTCGCGTAAAGGCGTTCTTTTTGTGCCTCGTGGGAGTCGCGGGGCACGGCGAGCCATTCGATCGGTTCGAGGCCGTCGCACCGAAATTTTATAACTTCTAATAAGCGGTGGAGCGGTGAAGCCGCGCTAGAAGAAAGACCGAGAGACTAATTGATTTTGACGGGTCCTCGAGAGTGCCGCGGTGGTAGCGCAGGATAGAGAGAGAGACGATGCCTACTCTCGCCAGCCTACTTCCTGTCAGTTTTCAGCCCGGTTTTACGATTATTCCTGCCTCGGTGTGGCCGAGGAGACTTTTACGAGGCACAAAAGACCCGCGTCTCAGATTTGCTCGCCGCCAGTGGTTGTTAGCGACAATTCCTTTCATTCTTCGCCGTTTCTTCTCCCGTTTCTATCCGTTCTACCGCTAAAACATCGTGGAACGGGCACCGCCACGAGAAACCCACGCGTTTCACCTGACCTGTCGACGTCCGCGACCCGCCGCCTTTTCGAAATCGATCAAACACGACCTTCCACCAGGCCTCTCCGCTTATCTTTCGCGCCTCGAAGGTGAAGGTGCTGCCAACGGTCATCGATAAACTATCGATACTCGCTCGATAGCTATCGGATGTATCGGTAACGTCGTTGAGATAAAACGGAAACGCGCGACCGAACTGGAATGCAACAATGTTCTTCGATAATCTCGTGTGTAGTTTATTTATAAACACGCAGATTGTCATCAGTACAGTTTCTCGCAACAAAGTGATTGTATCATAGACAATTCTCGGAACTGATAGCTTCTTATATCCTTTTAGAGCCTTTACATATTGGACTACTCGAATTTGGTCATGGCATAGATATCATAATGTCTCTTTTACAATAATGCCTCGAGATAAGTCGAATCTATCGACGACATAATAATTAACGGGATCTCTGCTCGACGTGGAAAAGTAATCGGTAATTAACGATCTTCGGCATCGGAGTAAACAAGTAATAAAAGGAGCCGTGGTTTGTTCGGAGCACTCTAATTCGGGTGGGAATGGGAGGGCAGGGAGGTCAATTGAGAAACGAACGTGTAACGATACGTTTTAACGTATTTATTACGGGAACCGTTCGCGTAAAATAATCATAAAATTATTTAATTGGCCATCGGAACCCCGAGCTCATGAGGCCGCCGCGGTTATATCCGAGGGTTCCCCGACAGCCGATGTAATCCGTGCCGGTGATAATGGCGGCTCGTGACGCAATCGGTGCCCGTTCGGTTTTAATCGTCGTGTTTAACGTTTCCAAATACAAAGTCTCTATTTTGAAAGGTGTCCGTATCGTCTTTGGAAGGTTTCGTAACGATTTGGGCGTGGAAAAGGATCGATTACCGATCGGGAAGATCGACGTAGCTCGAGACACGCCACGGGGCTCGGGATGCTGTCTCGTGAGAATCTTCTCCACTACGCATAGAGTTTGCTTCGCCTCTCGTTTCTTCTTTTTTCCTCGAGTTCTACTCAGAAATATTTATTTATTCAAATTAAATCTTAAATCAAAAAAAATCAAAAATTCTTTTAAGGATATCAAACGCTAGGGGTAAACAATTTATGGAGCGAATTGTTCGAGGCAGCCGCGTAGCTCCGAGGAATGTTGTTTGCTGGTCGATGCATTATCGCGGTCTGCGGGTCGTGAGAATAGTATCGCGTGATGATTATTTCCATTCCTGGGCCAGATAAGGGCCTTGATAGCCGCGTTATCGTTCCGCGGGCCAGCTGGTCCGGGATGCGAGGTCGAAGACACGTTCATTGATATAGGTGCTTATGCGAATGCGAAGCTGATCGAGCGATACGTATTTAAAGTAGCCTTTCCGACGCACAAAGTATCGCTGGTGCAATCGTTATTAACGATACATTCTGTCGGTGGGGTTGATTATTTATTTTCCGAGTAAAACGGTCAATACCTCTGTATTCGGCCGTTCAATTAACAGTATACCATGATCGTTCGTAATTCGCTTTGAAATTACCACGAGCATTGTCAAAAAAATTACAAATTAGATTTACTTTTCACTCCCGATTACGACTGACAATTTTCACGCGATCGTTTGCGAAACGAGAAACGAACATAGCCGCGGAACAGCAGTTTCGACGCGTGCCAGCGCGACCTTGCGACCGTGTTAGATCCTTTTATATCGGAACGCGCGGCGCTTGAAGTTTCGCGGAACGCAGCCTCTAATGGAGCATCCCGAATCCGCGGTGACGAGCTGGCGAGGGCACCTCGGTTACCAGCAAGCTCGTTACTCGCCTCGACCCGCTGGTTCGCACCCAGCAGCTAGCCAGTGATTCATAATCGGCTTCGAACGACGGAGGCCTAAGCCAGCGCGGTTCACCGCGTCTGCCCTGGCGCCCGAACCTTCCCAGTAATTTCTGGGTAACGATCCGCAGCATTCGCAAGGCCGTGCCACCTTGGTATTCCCGAAAAGTCAGCGAGCACGGGACAGGCGCGTGCTCCGTTAACCCGGTGACGGGACTCGCGAACGGCTGCCAAGGGTCTTACTCATCCGTCACCGTGGCCTGTCGCGCGTGTTCCCATCGTACCAGGAACGGGGGATATCGGGAGCCTGATCGTGGACGAGCCGCTGTTGCCCGTTTAATCGGTGACTAAACCCGGCAACCTGTTATTCAACCATACTGCTCCCGCAATGAAGGAGTAGAACGCTAAAATTTTCGCGTACAGCCCGGCCAGGCCTCCGCGTCCCGCACACCTCGCAAAATAAAGACATTTAGCGTTTCATGGCCGATCATTGCTACCTTTCACGTGCGAATACGGGTTGTTTGCGCGTATCATAACGATTAGCCTCCCCTTCGAGCGGCCTCCCTTCGTTAGAGAATTTGTTGTGTCCGCCTCGTCTTGCGTGCTGCTTCTCTACGCGCGTATCTTTTCCTCGTTTTCGATCAATTATCGGCTACGCGCATGATGGGGTAGCGAGCGGAGAGAGCCGCGAGTTAAGTTCAATTTGATTCGCTGTGTGCAATTTAGCCGTTCAGTCCCGAACCGGGGTTAATTTGCATAATTTTTCTTTAGGAGAGATAATAAAAAGTTGGGATCACGACGGACGACGAGGTAGTTAGCGTGTAGCTTTATGGGAGGAGGTCCAGTTTGAATCGTTGTGCTTACATTGTGACGTGGAATTACTTTTTGCTTTTTGGGGATGAAACGAGGACGGACTCGAGTCGATTAAATAATTATTGCTCATTTGATACGTTAGTCTGTAAATTTCGATCTCGGTTGAATGTTACTTTAATTACACGTGGAACTTTCTTTTGTGATTTTACAGGCCCAACGAATGTTCAACACCGACGTAGCCGAGCTACAGTCGACATTTAAAGACACCCATTACGATTGGCTTCCTGGGCCGAAGGAAATTCCCAAGCAATTAGGAGAACAATTGGATCAAGAATACCTTGACAGATTAGATGTACGTATGAACAATGGTTACTGGTTTCTTTCCTTCTCCTTGCGAACACCGAAGATGAAAACTGAAAGTAATTCATCGAACGTGTCGCATTAATCTTTACGTGGTTTGCTGTTGTTTGGTATGTGATTAATAGCCGTTAGCGCGCAAACACGAGTCCCGCGAAGCGTCGAAATGAAATATACGGTCACTTTTATGGAAATGATTATGCTAATCATTTTACTGTCGCGTGGCGCATAATTACTCAGCACACTTGACTTTTACGCGAAGGAAAAAAATTCGTATCGTTCGATCTTATCGCGTTATATGGTGCGATTATGCAATATAAGTACAAAGTTTATATTTCATAGCTTTGCATAGGTTAAAAATGATTTGTTTAATTCACAGCTTGATACAGCCCTCATCAATGCGTACGAGTATATGCAGAAGTATGCAGTGGGCCTCGAACAGATAGTTTGGGATCAAGAGGACCTTCAACTCGACTTCCGCACCGAATTTAAGGACACCGACAACAAGCTACGAACGGTTCGTGTACATTTCAATTCTAACTCGTAATCCTCGGTATCCTCTAATCTCAGTTACGATATCTCGTTTCGCGTTCTCTTTGCTCGCGAGATGGAAAGAAAAGATTATTGGACAGCTTTCACAATGGTGGTGTCCGACTCACTGAAACGCTATTAGCCTGATTCACGTAACCCTCGATGGGCGCTGAGAATGGGGAAAGAGAAGAGGGGAAAGGAATGAGAGAAGCGCGTTTCTTCGTCCTGGGACTTGCTGGTGAACTCGTCAGCGAGGCCACCTAGCAGGCCCGAGCCTTAAACGCGGGGATGGTCGAGTCAGGTCAGAACTGTCGGACGAAATCAGAAGCTGAGGGAATCGCTTTTGTGCCGCGAGTGGAAGAGGACCGCCACACTTCCATTGTCGCGAAACGCAATAAAAAAAGAAAAACACAGTTCGGTTTTACGAGTTTCACGTGAAACTACCGCAGCTAAATATTCGAGCCGCGAGGTGAAAAAGTTTATAGGTTTATCGTCCATTTAACCGATCTGGGCCGTTACTTGGTCAAGTCAACTTCCACAGAATGCTCCTGATCTCTCGCGGTAGTGTTCATTTTTTTTTTTATTGATTTAACGTTCAGAGAACGGAGACTCGCATATCTATATACATGTGTATGTGAAAAAGAGATACTGTTAAGGTTGTCCAATCATTTTTTACCGTCGCTTGCTTTCCATTTTTCAATGTCTGTCTGGTTTGATAAATCCAAAGGTGTCTCAATCCTGGAGTGAAACAACTTATCAAAATTGTAGGATATCGCTTGGAATGGTTTTGAATAAATTTAACATGAAAATTGTTCGCGTTTTCGATCACGCACGAAACGTCAATCGTAACGTTAGGAACTGTAAATTTGCAGGTCCTATGCGAGCTGCAAGTGGCACTGGTGGAGCGTCAACTGTCGCCTCGGCCAGACGTGACGCGCGACATCATGAAGTCTGAATTCCGCACAATGTCGTCATCAGAGACGTACAGGAACCTTCGCGACTGGCTAATCTTCCGGGACTACATGAACGGGCTCGAATACGTGGTGCAGGTGTTCGAACATTTACTACGCGGTTTGAACTCCTGAGGATGGCAAGGCGGAAGCCGACGAAGGGCTACCAGGCGACGACTCGGCCATCTCAGGAGATCGGAACAGCCCAGTCTGGATGGCCAGCTCTCATCATGAGGTTGGAGACGTACGCGAGCGACAGGGGAAGAAACCCAGGCGTGCTCTGCCAAGCAAGCCACCGGGTTCCTAACCCGTCTCGGTTCCAGCGAGACGCGTCTCCACGATCGGCAATAGGCCTATCTGTCGGCCGCGGATCGGCCGAGAAGCTGTGTCATCGTTGAAACCGACGGATATCCCGTATTGTCGGAAAATGCGCGCGTGTATCTGGGTCGAGCCTGTTCAATGCTAACCGCAACGGCTTCGACGCGGAGGGTCGACGATAATCGCCACCGAGCATCGTCGATTAACCGTACACCGGCGTTCTCGATACTCGCTAACATTCGTTCCAGTGGGAAAACCGAGGGAAGAGATAAGGAGCAGGAGGCAACGCAGAGTCGTACGATGAGTAGTCCATTGGCTTTCGCCGCCGTAGTTGACGATCGTGTGCGGAACACGTCCAACTTCCCACACGGACGTTCCACGCTGGCACGCGTTCTCTAACGCTTGTTGAAATACGTGTCCAAAGTGTAACGTGCAAGAGATAGTCGTCGGGTAGAAGAAGACAGTGTAACGAAATCAGGAAGATCGGCAGCCAATTTCCGAGCGACTTCTTACCTTTCGTTGAGATTCATCATCGAACAAATTTGTTGTATTCTAGTTTCTTCTTCTTTGTGATTTCTTTCACGTCGTTTGGTACAGCTGCTCCGTTCATCTTCGTTTAATAATACTCTCGCGTCTCTTCAGCCTCACCATTTTACACCATCGTACTTCACCCGCTAAATTATTATTTAACCGAACGTATGCATTTTAATACTTTATCACTGGACTCGGTCCCCTTACTTTTATTTCATTCAACGACAGCCAATTTTACTTAACGAAATCGGTGAAGTATTCGAAACGGAAGGATTCGATCGACGAATTGTATCGTTTATGGGCGACCATCGACGATCGTTTCGTCCCGATCCAACTCCTCTTTCGAATAGTTTTCCCTTTGTGTGAACGGAGTTGGTCTCGCTTGCATCTCGAAGGTTCAATAGCAGCCGTACCAACAAGTGTTGTACTGTGGCGTTTTCCGTCCGGTAAACGTGAAAAGGAACGGAGTAAGACGTGAAAGAAGTTCCGCCTAAAAGGGAGAAAAAAGGATTCAAAGGGAATCCGTCTAAACGAGCTTGTGGTATTATATCCTAAGTATACAAGAAAACACAGTATTCGCGCTTTAACTTAGACCATTTTACGTCGAGCGAGAACGAAAGTAGAGGAAAATTTCAGTGCGCGTAGCTAAGTCGCGTGGTAGAACACGCGATCAAAGGACATGCACGATTGACGTCGTCCAGAGACGTCAAGTTGGAAGAAAGAATAATATTCTCTCGCCGAGCCATCCCCCCCCCCCCCCCTCAGCCCCCCGCCCCTTCCACTCTTAATCCTACATAATAATTTATTGACTAACTGTAATATTATTATATTCGTATTTATTCAGATTATTTATTTTATTTTTGTAAAGATTTTACATGTCCGATTTTAACTGTATTTAAAGTGTCTAGTTGAGCTTAAAATTACCTAGAGTGTAAGAGAGAAAGAGAAATACAGAGGGATATACGAGCCGTTCGTTTGCGCTGAAGCGATTACCTCCGCGAGCACGTCGAGCACGTCGAAAGAAAATCGATGAAATTATAATACAAAGATCGCTGTAATTCGGAGTTAAAATAAAATCGGCAGAAAAATTGGAAACGCGAAGTATATCTTTTTGGGCTGTGAGCGGCTCATATATCGATCGATTAATTATTATTATTATATATTATTATTATTATTAATATTAGTGGAATTTGAATAGTATCGTAGGGGAAGAAGAAGGAAACGCATCGACGCGGCCGACGCCATTTTACGTTACGCGCCGCGCTGCTGCTGCGACTCCCTTCGCTTTTGACGTACCTTTGCGCGGTATGAAAATAGAAATTCGCTAAGGAAACGATCAGCAACGTGTCCGTTCCTCCCGTACATTTCAATTCGTCGCGATAATTTATTCGACCGCGCACAGCGGTACGTATCTCCAATTAATTTTAAAACCATTTTTCCACCCGACGTCTGTCCAATCGATGACGTTTTAGAGAAACCTTTTTTCCTTCTTTTTTCTTTTCCATTTCTTTTCTTCTCATTTTTTTTTACATTTATACACAGCGTGTTCGGCTCTTCCGTTTTCGATTTAGCGGCGTACGAGACTGCCGTAGGCTGAACGAAACGCACTCCTCGACGAACCGAAAGTATCCCGTTTTTATTAATCGCCAACCAATTTTACCTCTTTCAGCTGAACAATTTTAATCACCGATCGAACTCGTTTATTTTCTACTACCGGTGTTCTTTTCATTTGTATAACTTTACCCCTTTTCGATCTTGCACATTTTTTACGAACTTTCGAGTCAAGGAGATGGCGTCGCGTGAAGAAACGCTTCGCGTTCGAAGGCGGTCGACTTCACAGAACTTTTTCTCGTACTTACAATCTGTCGTCCCGCAAGGGGAGAATGACGGGCCGCGTACCGTCGCAATTAAACGATTCCCATGTCATCGGCGGCCTATAAGCTTACCACAAATAGTCGGTACAGCGTGCGTTAAGACAAGCACGCGCGATTATCCGAGTCCACGCACACGCACGTATTATACGAAACGCACTATCGAACTCCATATCATCGTGTCTGTGATATGCATCGTCGAACGTCCCCCTCGCACGATTAATTATTAGCGTCGAATCGAAACTACCTGTCTTTTTCGCCGAAGAAGGAAGGAAGGGAGGAAAAGAGAAGTAAAACGGGAGGATGTACGGGCGAAAGCGCGCGCGACTGTGTGTGTGTTGATGCGAAAGAGAGAGAGAGAGAGGGAGAGAAAGGTCGATTTGTGTGGCAATGTCGATCTCGTGAATCGATCTCGAATCAGCATTTCATTTTATCACTCTACTTTATACAGTTTTTTTTTTATTTAATAGACGGTCTTTTAGTATTTGAAATTATTCGACCATTTTCTAGCGTCTTTTCTCGTCCGTTTTATTTTCTCCTTTTTTTTTCTAAATAAGGAAGACTGCCATTTTAGTTCGATCGCCTCAATTACCGTGGAATTATCGATAAAAGCGGATCAGAAATTTACGAAGAATGCTTACAAACGTTTCGGATGTTTCGATTACAAGCAGCAGCGCAGCCTGTTCCAGCGTCGATCAGCAAAAAAATCCTAGCAATTGTCGATGAAAATTCTGTCCTTTGATGTTCGATATTTTTCTTAAATTCGTCCAAATTCCAATTTCGTGTGAAATCACTGTACGCATACTTGTCATGGCAATCTCTCTTATATTTCGTTACTAGATGTGTGGTTGTAAAAAAAAAAAAAAAAACACGTGGAACGTGCCAAGTGAAATAAATGGTCCAGATCGCACATTGATTTGTTTCGCGTGAAACTCGATGAACCGCGTCGTCTCGTTAGTTCCAACGATCGCAGAAGTCGATTCCGGTGACGCGTTCTACGGGCACATTCTACGTGATCGATACGCGCTATTATACGGCAAATTCTCGTGTAAAGTTTTAATTATCGATTGCTTGGTGTACGTTGATAGATCCGATGATGTAGAAACACTACAAAATACAATTATCAAATATTATGTACGTTGATAGATCAGATGAGATATAGAAACACTACAAAATATAATTATATATGTGAATATGTAATATGTACACGGGCCCATCCCCCAGAACGCCCGCTCTGTTGTATCATATTAAACCAAAGACAGTTCAACAAGGAACATCTTGCGTATCATTTCGCTTCGGCTTTACTCAACTACTATCCGATCCTCCGCAATCAGTTCTCCCTTAATAATTCAGGAACGCGTTCCCCTTTGAGACCTTATTTCGATTCTTACCGAATAAAAATTTGAATACACAGAATAATTGATAAATTAAAAACAAGATACATATAAGCGAAAAGATATGTCGCGTAAATAACAGATAACGAATGATAAAGGATAGAGAGTACGTGAAAAGCGTCGATCGATAAAAGTGAGAAATTGAACAAGATTTTCTGATTATTAAAAAAGCTAACGAAGAATAAATAATGTTGATGGACGCGTTTTAATCGGAGAAGAAGAAACTTTATCCGACGACGCGTTCTTCACTTTCGATTTCCTTGGCATCGTGGTTTCCTTGGCATCGTGGTTTCGCACTTTCGTTTCCTTGGCGCGCGCGTAGTGATCGCCGGTTAAATCCCGCGGCTAAATTTGCCGGTGGTAGAAGAACGACTGGTCGTTTCCCATGATCAATGGCCGGAGTCGTCGTGCGTTCGGTGCTGTCTACGTCTTCGATGTTTGAGAGGAAACGCGTAAGTACATGATCATCGTCCCGGGCACGGCTCTGTTCGAAGCCGCCGTGTTTGCCCATGCTGTTAGCTCGTTGTCATCGCTCTCCCAACTTACCTTCTCATAAGGATTTCCACTTCACTCGTGCTGACCGTCTGTTTAACGATCCCTGCCCCGTCCTCCCTTCTGCGTCCTCGTCCAGGTGGTTTTCTCGAGCGCCGCCAAGGTGTCAATGTTTTGCCTAGCCATTAAGATCGTTAGTCCTCCTTCCTGCATCGTTCCGTATATTTGGTTGGAGAACGATCCCTGACGATCGAATTCTATCGTAATCACTCCGCGGGCAAACCGGTCTGTTTGCCAGTCCCGAATAAGAACGTCGCGCGTGCACACCCTTTGCTAGAATTACACATGTCTCTGCTCTTTCTCGAATAACAGTGTGGACATATTTTTCTTTTTCTTTCTTTTTTCTTTTTTGTTTTTCCTTTGGTATCGTTACTTTCGAGAAGCAGTATCGCTGGTCTCGGTTCCTTCCGCGTCAATGATTTTCACGCGCGATCGTAGGGTTGAAAGGAGATCGCTCCCGATCTTTTTGTTTCGAGCGTAGCGAATCGCGGTAGAGGAGCAACGAAAGGAGGCGAGGCGAGACGAAGAGGAAGAAGAAGAAGAAGAAGAAGAAGTGAAATCGTGCGTTGATACACGGGAACGGCGTGTTTTGAAATATTGTCGGAGGTATAAATATTCATACGTCCCGTTACACAGAGATCACCGGGAAGCCGACAAGCATTTAAGGCTGGTTAACAAGGCGGGAGCGAACAGTGGAATCCGAAAGGTCCGGCGCGTACATACCAGCGGACCCAGTCGGTGAGGACCGAAGAGGATGACGCGCCGGTGTCTTCGCTGATGATGCAGGTAGGGATCGACGATCGGATCTCATGCGGCGAGGTATGAATGAGTCGTGAGAAGAGGGCAAAAAAATCGGTCGGTACCATGAATGGCTGGGAAAACTGCGACGTTCCCGCGGAGGATCCGCTGTCCCTCTTCCTCTTCCCTCACCCACGGCGTTCCCTTTCGTTTCGCCCGATCCTCCGCGACGATCCTTTTGCGCATCGTCCTGGGACCGGCCCCGGAATCGTCTAGCCTCCGTTGCCGGGGGCAAATACTTCGGCTCCTTTCAGCTCGAAAAAAATAGGAGGCCTCGTTGTAATTAGGACAGTACGCCCGCATGGCCTGTTTGGACGCGGTCTCCGCCACCACCTCTCCATTCTCCTTCATCACCCGCTATCTCGGTTCGCCCGTCCTCCTCCACCTGAATCCCCCTTCAACTCGCTCTCTCTTTTCACCTTTCTCCGTCCTCTTCCTCCTTGGCCTTTACTCCGTTCATCAGCCGTCCTTGAATACCCGAAGGCATCCTGCCGCTACATTCCTAGTGACCCTCGAGACAACTTTCAATAACGTTGAGACAAAAGGCTCCCAAAGTTGAGTGGTCCCCGTGCCGGAGCGCCGTCCACGGAACCCTCCTGCGTGCGTGTGCGGACGTAACGTCATCCCGGGACGAGACTATGGGGTTGCTCGACGTTTAAATGGATTCGCCGCGACTCGTTGCCATGCCGATTACACGCCAATTCAAACTTCATTCTGGATCCTGATACGTTTCGTGACAAACGTTTCTCCAGCTTCTTCGGATTCCTCCGCTGTGGAATTGGTCCCGGAAAAACGAACGCGATATACGGTCGTTTTCAACAACCGCTGACCTAGGGGCGGTTCCTTGCTAATAGCCTTCCATCCCTCGCTCTATTACCGCAAACACTGCGCTCTCAAATACCTTGGATTTATTATTATGACGGATCGGTTGGTCAGATCGCCTGCTACAAGCTTTGAATTCACATTTTTCCTCTTCTCCTCAGGCACTGTAAAAACATTGCCTATGCCCAAACGATGCGACCCGTTATCCGAGAGACGAATCGCAGCGGTCAGGTAAGAGTTGCAAAACAAAATCTCCGAAAAACGGTGAAACCTCGATGAGACACGCGGGCTCATTACCGGGGAACCGAGAGGATCACGAGCGAGTCAAGTGTCTCTCTATTTTTCGACACGGATCTAGATAGGAGCGACACGTGAAGCATCAGAGAGGACGCGGTGTTTCTCTCTCGGTCAATGTCGAGATGGTTTCAGAGAAAAGAGGTGCCGTTCGTGGGAACCGTGAGACCGCTTCCGAGAAGCCTGAAGAGCACGTAGACATCGGCCAGCGGGGGAAATAAAAAAAAAAGGAGAGAGAGAGAGAAAGAAAAAGAAAAGGAAGGCGCACGGAGGAGATTGGAACGCGGAGGGACGATCGGCATTATGGAAATTCGGCTGTTCCGCAATATCGGCGGTCCGTCGGCGGTGGGCGCGAACGATGATCGCGCCGCGGTTGGTTTCGGGGCATGATTTTGCCCAGCTGTTCCGGCCGAACGGGATGCATTTTGTCGCGAGATAACGAGCGGCGAGGACGATTCGGGCGCGTGGGTGGGACGGTCGATAACCGGTGAAACACACGAACACTTTTAACGACTAATTGCCGTAGATAGGAGCGCCGGAGGAGCTGGGTGTGGAGCTGGCATATATCGTTGATCGTCCTCGCAAAATGCATGGGAACCAGAGTCATCTGAACGATGCGTGCGTCATCGCCGCCTGTATCCATGTGGATTTCCATAACGATCTTGATCTGTATGTTCAACCTGCTGAGGAACGACGGTCAAGCACGAAAGGTTGACCCGTATTGAAACACCGCGTCTAACGAGGAATGGCCCCGGGTCCATTCCTTCGTCCTGTTGCTCGACGATTTGTAAAACTTCCGACTGTCTTCTGTTTTACATTCTTTCTGCTCCTCTCGGATCTTTCGCCTTGTAATCGTCGACTCTACGAGTTAATTAGGCAATACACGCAGGCTTCGATATCCTTCCCAGAGGATTTTTTACGACTCTTGTTCGAACAGTGCATTAGGGTTGAGAAATCTGACCGACGGTCACCGTGTGTCTTCGATGCGCGATACGAGTTGCAACGGTTATCGAAGGAAGCTCTAGTTTAGAATCGTCGAGATTTCTGGATTGTTGAATTCTGGAAATAATTAGCCGATGACATAACCGGAGTCGCGACGCGAGCTCGCTCGAGGGAAGACAACGTTCCGTCGTGCTTTGGCCATGCATTACGGATCGTTACAGATCTTTGAGGCCCTTATGGGAAGTAGCAGTCGCCGCGGGAAGGCAGTCAGTTTAGTGGCGGTGGCGAAGGTTTAAGGACGTGGTCCGAAGCGGGACGACGAGGTCGCGACATCGTGACCACGGCCAGCCACTGATTTACATATTGTCCACCGGTGAAGCAGCATCGCGGCTCTTTGTTTTGGAATGCCTGCCGAGAGCGAGGAGAGGAGGCCGTTTCCATCCTCCGTTTCCCTTCGGGGCCAGCCGCTCTTTTTCTCTCCGCTACGCCTCGTAATAGCGTCCAGATCCCGACGCCGGTGCTATCCACCGCGCCACCAACGTTGATCTCCCCAAGAACTCAGAGAGAAGGCGTCGGGGTAATGCATTCTCATTTTTCGAACGGCGACACCCCTTCCTGTTGTTCCGTTCGTTCTGTACGAACAAGGACGACGATCGGCAGATTAGAAAATTCTGACCGCGCGCTACGTCGATTCTCACGGATAACGGACGCACGGCGCGCGTGGTATGAAACCTCCGCGGCGATCTTTCTAATTCTAATAGACATTATTTTCGTCGTTTCAGGTTAAAGACCGGATACTCTCGAGAAAAGTCAAGAGCTTGCATAGAGGATTAGTAATTTCGAGTGCTGATGATCGATGGTTAACGAACGTTCGTTCGAATGCGCGTTCGATGCAAATGAAACCGATGCGTCCGTCAGTTCAACGTAATGGTATCGACACGCTGCGTTCCGTGGCATTCTTCCCCAGGCGAGAACCAAGGAACTGGAGAGCCGTGAAGCATCGATTACGGAAAGCATCGGGCAACCCCTGGGCCAGGTGGACGCGCAGAAGGCGCCCAGTGGTAAGAAGAGCTGTAAAACCGATCCCCCGCGGCAGATTAAGGTGTCGCAAAAGCGAGTAACCAAACTACGACGTGCTGCGAATAATAAAAACGGCAGGTTAAGGGTTCTTTGCTGCGGACCATGCTTTTGCTCGGTTTCGCAGGTAAAGCCGCGCGTGCATTGCCTCGCCCGATTTTTCCGACATCCTAAATCAAAGGGGCCCCGGCCCGTTTTTCAGCCAGCAACAATACGGAAACACGAGGCGCCGTTTCCCGTACCGATTCACGCGGCGAAACTGTCAAGGATAACGGACTTGCCACCGACGTGATTTTCTGCTTAATGACGGTATTAACGCGTACAATGTCGTCGACGCGTCTTGTTCGACATTGTCGCCGTGATTTACAGCCGATTATTTACAACCTCGATATTAACTGTAACAGAGAGATTGTTACAGGCGTGTCATCTTATTTTGTCGAAGCATGTTCGAGCATGCGTCGAGTAAAACGTTAACGTTAACTCGAGTTGCAAAATACTCTGGAAGAGAAATGAAAAGTAACACTATGACGAAGCGCGAATAAATTGAAAAACATCAGCCGGATGATAATTCGTAGAAGCGGATCGATAAATAATCCAGTGAGAGCAGCAAGCTAGACGATCAGTTCCCTTTGAGGTGGTCGAGCGGCGGAAATGCTCCTCATAGCTCGATCCGTAGTCAGAGCCGCCGCAGGCGCGAAACGTGGGAGTCCATAATTCGGGGAGCACTTTCTCGAGGGCGACGTAAGTTTCACGGCACGTACGCTCGATGAGTAACAGGCGAAACGTTCGCGAGTTAGGGTTCTCGGCGCGTTGCGAAAACAGGGAACACGTAACAGCGAGGGACGCGTGAGAAGAAGAGAGCGGAAGTGCCGCCGCGAAAACTCGAAGGGCGACGGAGGGCGGAAGGAGTCGAGACGTTAAAACGAATACCGCGCGCGCGCGGTATCGAGGAAAAGGAGGCTTTGGGAGACCGCAAAACCTGCCGTGAATCGAGCATTTCGGGAATCGATGCTGCTGCGGCCAGTATGCCAGACGGTCGTCGTCGTCCCACTTGTTGCCGACCGCAGCCGGGCACGAGGCTCATGCTGATGCCTTGTTAACATCCGCGAAACGACCATCAAGAATCCCAAAGAGCTCGCCGCATTAGAACCGGCCGGCGAGAAGGAAGCTGCTACGGGTGACTGGCTCCCATGTAGATTTGTCAGACGCAATAATATGGTCTACCCTCTCCTCTCTATATGTATATGCCCACTCTCCGGGGGCCGGAGGACGATGTTAAAAGGATTCCTATAACATTATGAGCTGGCGATTTCGAGAGTCGAGTAATGGCGACAGATAGAGAGGAGGTTGTAAACAATTCGATGTTCCTTGTTATTCGGAATCCAGCAACCGGGACGCGGTGAATGATGCTATAAAAGACACCGTGGTGGATCGACCGCGGCGGGGACTTTTATGATCTCCGCGAGTACGAGGTGGTGAAAGTGTAGGACGCGGCTTTAAAGTTATTATCGAATATTCACCGGTGACGCGGAGAAAATTGTTGCGTTCAACGTTTATGGAATTCTCAAATGTCACGTTAGGTATGCGCGAACGGGTATACCTATTCCTCGTTACAAAAATCAATCCAGTATAAAGCGTCAGCCTGGAGAATGGTTTACGCGGTGATCGTTCAATTATTTATGTTTCCCTTCTTTGCGTTACAAAATTGTTATTTATTACTTATACAAAGTATCGAAACTTGAAGCAAACTTGTTACTTTTATAGCCGCGTATTTGCGCGTAATTTTGTACGTAATATAAAATCAGATAACAACCCTATCCCAACGCTGCCACTTGCCAAATGGAACAAAATTAAGTGCAATAGTTACGCTGGCATTGTCGCGCGTCAGAGCGTTCACGAAATCTCCGAGGACAAATCTCGCGTTCCGTGGACAGTTATCCGGTCCGGTTCCGTTTGTGGTATTTCGCTTAGGGGTAGAGAAGACGGCCAGCAGGCGCAAAATATGCAGAGTCGAGGTGAGGAGAGATCTCCGTCGGCGGGATGAAACGGGATCACCCGCACGTGGGAAAGTGCGAGGTTTGACCGTGGGGGGTCCTGGTCCTGTTCTATCCTGTCCCGTCTTCTACCCTCTCTCGTTCTTCCGCCCCCTCCTTCCATCCTTTGCTCGCTCTTTGCTCCCAGAACAGAGCTGTCCCCGCAACGCGGAATCGTATTTCTTTCGGCGGAGCTGTCCGTGGTATAAGCCGGTACGTGGCTCTAGAGTCCCCTCGCAACGGTGTCTGAAGGAACACCGTGAAACCACCGGCCACTCGCCATTTTGTCGCCCATAGACGAGCATGATCGCAAGCAAGGGGCGAGGTGAGACGCGCGCAACTACCGAATAAACGAGCTTCGATTCGGAAGGGCCTGCTCAGAAAATGATACAGCATTTCGCGTTTGATCTTAAGAAATTATGATTCTTGTTTGCAAAGTTTTCTTTTTGAGTGATTCATTTTTCTATCTCTCTGGGCGATGAAATCTTTCGAGTAACTCTTGCATGGATTTTTTAATTCTTTCTCACTACGTAGGAAAACTTTGTAAAAAATAAGAACGAATAACAATTGAATAGAGTAGTATGTAACGAAGTTGCTAGTCAATTTAAGGCTAGTCGCTTGACCACGCGTTTAAGTCTCCGTAACTGTTCCTCCATTGCGTACCTAGCAAAGTAAATCGCGTAGAATTTAAATATTAATAATTTGTATCGTGTTATTGTTTGTTACATTACTCTATATTATTTTTTTTAAACCACTCTGAATACCTTCGTTCTGTTCGTTCCTCACAGAATGTACCTGTTGGGACGCTCGTAGAACTGCCCTCTATTAATGCACGCATATTTGTATCCAGGCATCTCCGATTACCACGAGCGGAGGCTGGTTTCGGGCCCAGGACCACCGGCGGAACACGTAGAAGGATTGCTTTAATTTTTCCGACATTCGTGTCAAATACATCACGGGCCAGGCGATAATATATTAGCGACCCAAAGTCTGCCTACGTCGTTTCTGAAACTCGAACTTGGTTCATCCTTCAAGAATCAGAGAGAGACTGTTAAATTTCTTTAAGCATGACAAAATGTTGGAAGTAAAGATTTTTGCAAGAACTTAAGTGAAATATATCTTATTTTTAAAGGCAAATAATTATTTTCAAATAAAATAGTATCTATTTTAGTGTCTATCTCTTGGTTGGCATTGGCATCAGATCTATTCTTGTTTCTGTGAAAGAATATCTTGCCAACTGAGATGGGGCGCACGACTGTAATGAATCGTTCAAGCAGAAACACTTTCTCGCGCATTACCCGAGAAGGGCGACCTAATAAGCCAGCAGGATAGAAGATTGATTCTATATTTCACGTGGCTGAAGGCGTTGTGTGTATCGAAGGAGTCATCGATTGCAGTGGTTGGGTGGCGAGAGAATCTCGTTTCTCGTTAGTCCCGTGAGAGGGTCGGGCATTATCGTGTCGCTTGAGGAGACGTTCAAAGATCCGAATGTGACGATATCGAACGTGAGTCGCCAACGACGATGCTGATGACCTGCACGGAGGCTCGACTTATGTTTCATATAGACGTCCGCCACCTAGTCGAACCATAACATTTTGACGGTGTCGATAGAAGGTATAAAGAATAATGGTATTCGACAATATCTCACAATTACATAAAAATTATTAATTATTAACGAATATTAAATTTAACACAAATCTCATCAGCTGGTTCTACAATCTAAATATATAAATACACAATGCGCAATCGAAACGTATAAACACAAAGTAGCATACTCTTTGTTACGTCGATTTAAATTCTCGAGTCTCCAAACTTACGCGACACTATTGCGTCGACGGTTGGATGCGTAACAAAAGCTTTAACGACAAATGACGCTGTCCAGAAGAAACGCACACGACACCATGGAGTTCAATGAAAATGACCGGTCTCATTCTTCTCAGTTGTTCGCGTCGCTCGATAAACGTAAACCCTGCTCATTCACGAGCTGCGCGACAATGCTGCTCCTAACTAGCAGATTTCTACGAGTCCACTGTCGGGTATACGATTATCGGCGAGAAATCCCGGCTAACCAACACCGATCGTCTCGTTTTACAGGGGGTGGTTTCTACGCGTACACGTATACCGACACTTACGCGGACGCGTATAGACGCGAACGGTGAAAGGAAGACAGCACGTTGACAGGAAAAAGAGAGGAGCGGAGTCGAGCACGACAACCTGGCGCCACTTTAGGTCCCATCCAAGTTCTTTCTCCGTCGTCCCTGCCTCGCTCCTCGTTCCATCCTCTTTTCCACCGATCTCTCTCACCCCAGGCCCCTCTATCTTGGTACCAAGAGGCCGACAATCCCTTTCGGATTTGGCAACATTCCTTCACACGCTAAATGCGCAACAATAGGCTTGTTTGGGCTATGATTTAGGGGCCGGCTCGACGCTTCGACCGCTCCGAGCCACGGTTATCCCGCTCGTTGTGCCGCACTTTTCGGCTATCATCCATCTTCGATTCACCGGGAAACTGAAGCACCCTCTTTTGTACACCGTGTCTTTCTTACCGCTACACGCCCCCTCTTTCGCGGCCCCAGTTATCGTACGATCTTTTTGTCGGCTCGTTTCACATCGTGGACATGTTGTCGCTACTATTTCATGCGCGCGACACATGTGGGCTAATTTCAATAATTTATAGAATTAATTTGAAATCATTGGGATTTTTTCTTTATTCAAATATTCACAATGCGATAGCATTTGCGATACAATCGAGATATTGTTTGAAAAATTAATAAACGTCGATAGGTTTTTAGTTTACTCGTTGCGTACTTGTTGGATTAAAATATCAAAGCAACGTTAAGAAATAATTGCAGAGAGCAAATGGTAATAATTTTCCATGAAACGAGACGTACATTTAATATCTTGATATCGACTACAACCACTTTGGGCAAGTGTAATGGCGTGAAAATACTCCTGCTACTTGAGTAGTGGCATCAAGTGGCGTCACGCTCCGCCCTCTCGGTTTCACGCTCCTCAAACTTCGCCGATCTGCGAACATAATCTGCGAGCAAATCGGGATTTCACGGACCGGCTGTTGCGGACGCTTCTCAGGAGATCCACGAAGGTCCTCCACCGTTCCACCACCTACCGACACGTTAGAAACGTGGCCAGCGCGAACTGCTGTTCGCATTAGCGCCAATCATTGCATTAAATCATGTCGACACAAGATGAAAACGTTTGCGTTGAAACAATTTCTTTCGCATATCACTGATAGAAACGTATAAACCAAAAAAGCAAAAAAGTGCATAACAAAATATTCAAACTGACAGTGTGTATACATATATCATTCAATCAAATTTAACAAACCATAATTCTACAATTGCATCTTACATTGGTACACCCCAAACAATACTCAAAATGTCCAATATTCAAATTTTAAATGAACGCAGCCCAACAGTTTTAAATTACACAAACTTTCCAACAGAACGTAAAAGAAGAACAATTCGAACGCAAATTGTCCGTAGCCAGTGCTGTGGAAAAATGGCGTTTATTTTCACGAGGGGGATCCGTCGTATTAGAATGACGCGCATTAGCGCAGGAACCGTCGAATGATCGGGGTGAGAAATTGTCGTCGAGGAGCGTGTGAGTGGTGACGGCGCGGTCGTGAGGTTGGCACTCGCGATTTCGTTAGCAAGCAGATCGTATGCCCAGGCACGTCTGGGCCACATAGGCCGTGGAAGAGGCCCATACAACGTAGCAGACCACGATGCAATAACGCGCGTCGCGCGACGTTGGCGACAACGTGCCGGCAAATTGTATGCACGCTCTGGTACATTGTTTGCGAGCGGGCATTCGAGACGGCCAGCCGCGGGGCTGTGCTTCGTCGCGCTTCGACACGATTCCACGGGAACCGCGAGATGGGTAGAAAGTCGCCGCCTCGTGTCTTTACGCGCGTTTCGCGAAATCTTCGAGCATTCCTGCTCGTTCGCGCCACAACTGCTACGAAAATGAATTTCCTTTGCTTCTACTTTTAATTACTGCTGGTTATTTAATCGTAGTACGAATGGCTGATGAAATGGACTTTTTGTTAATTAATATCAGCATCCGTTTATAATCAATCTCATCGTTCGTTTTACGAGGGTGAATTGAAACGTTTATAGCTGCAGCGCTCGATTCCGCAGCTTGTCTGGCTACGATCCTCTTGCGCGGCTTAATCTACTTGCGCGATTGTTCGTCGGTGCACGGCCACGCATTCTACCGTGCGAAACTTGTAAATATCGCAAAGAATGTTTAATTCATGCACGCGAAGTGGCACGATCTTTTGTCCTTAAATTAGGTAAATTGCACGAATGTTCGAAATGTGAAACGCATAGGTATCGTACTGTTCGCTCGCTTTATGCGTGCATTCCTTACAAATTTGAACGGAACAATCGGGCAGTGGAATCAGGTGGCCGGACTGAGCCGGATCGAACGGTGTATTTTCAGGATTGAGTAACATTTGGTAGGAATGCGACAGTGCTGCGTATACAAGATTTCGTACGCGATTAAGGGCGTTCCGCAACGAAAGGCATCCAGAAACAAGCGCGCTGGCCAGGTGATTAAAGGATCGGGACGCGCGTGGTTCGGGCCGTGGAACCGTAGTTTAGAGGTAAAGGGAAAAAAGTCAGTACATCAAAATCGCATCTGGCGAAGGTGAAGGCGAAGGCGGATTGTGGGGCTGCATTGTCGGCCGGTGTGCATTGTAGCCGACGGCTCAAAGTTAAGTGCCGCCAAAGGCAGGGCGGAGGGAAAAAGAGAAGAAAAGAGGGGGAGGGGGCGAGGAGGAAGGTGAGTTTCGGAGTTGTGCGCATTCCCGAGGAACCCGCAGGAACGATCGGTGGATCACTCGAGTACACTTCCTGGGCCCCATTGTCGTTTCAATGCCATTCATCGGCCGCGCCACTGGACCCCACACGGTGATTCCGCCGGGAAGATGGACCCGGTGTATACCTTTCGAGAAACGCGTATACCTACCTGGGATAAGAAGCGGCGCAAAACGCGTGAAAGCAAATGGCACACGAGATCTCCTCTTCTCTTTTTTTTTTCTATTTCTTTTTTTTTTTTTCTCGTCCGACGTCGGAGCTGAGGACCGATCTAATGAACCGCCTTCGGGGGGTTTGCCGAATTTCCAACCGATTTCACGCCGCCTTTCACACGGTCACGCTTCGTAAAACGCCGGGACAGCCGAGTAGAATCGTCCGCTTAGTCTACGCTCTCGACAATTTTCCGGCGTTTAGTTCGTCTTGTAGGTAGCGGCCAAACTGCAACCACGGACCAGCTCAGATAATCATCGACCATCGTCGACGAGACGCTGCAATAAGACGCTTGCGGTCGCATCGAAAGCGCCAATATGATTTTTAGTCAGCAAACTCGGATAGACGATGGTTCGCCGTGTCTACTGCCATACGCGCTCAATTTTCCAACTGTGACGGAGTTATCGTAATTTCGAAACTGATCGGAAAAAGTTCCACCGACGCGATCGCGGACGACGGAACGATCCGTGTCGAGGAACCGCAAACAAGAGGAGCGGACAATTTGGCAGGATTAACAAGGTACAAGAAAGCGAGATCCAACGGAGGATACATAGGCTCCCAATTCCCTGATTCACGACTGTGTCGGGCCCCGTAAAGCCATCAAACCTGGCAAATATTTGGTCTGTAGGAGAGGAGGACAGAAGCGAGAGAGAAAGGCGCGTTGGCGGGGCCCTAAACTCACTATAGGCACGAGACCCTCTTAATGAAATTACAGGGGGAGGGGGAGGGGGTAGGCGCTGCCGGCCAATTAGCGTGAGAATGTCGAGCGGCGGTGGTGTTACGGGGTGTCGGATAGGAGATCCTGCCACGCAGGAACGACGAAGAGGCTCGCCAGGCGACAAGAGGGAGCGAGAGGGGCGTCGATCTACCGAGGCTATCTTCGTCGTTTCGTCAGGACCTACCTGAGTAGCCCCGGGGACTCATCGTCGGGACCAAACACGACGGTTTTCGGGGCCCCGAGAGAGTGCCTTATTCCTCGGTGTTGTATGTGGCTATTGAGTTGTCGGGCCCGCGGGGGACACATACCGAAACCTCGTGAAACACGATCGGACACGGATGCACACGAGCACGCAAACAAACAGAACTATTCTTCTATGGGCAGGAGGGTTGAGGGTGAGGGTAGCCACACCGGTATCCGATTGATCTTTTTCCTCCTCCCTGGCCTTCTCCCCGTTGCCTCCTTTCATTCTAGTCCTCTTTCCACCCTCTCTAAGTGGACACCGCGTGATAATTTAACTCTCGATTTCTCTCGGCCGTATACATACTCACGACCTGTTTGGATTTGTTACGGTGCTCGAATCAATTTACATCGCGCTTTAAGAGAAAGCGTTCCACCCCCGAGGCGGAACGATACTCGAAGTTTTCCCTCGTTCTGTCTCGATTAACCTCTTTCTTGTTGCAATTGATGCTTTCGTCGTTCTGTTCGAGATAACTCTTTCACGCTCCTTTTTCCCTGTGTCGAGCGATCAATTCTCTTAAATAATACACTGTTTCGTAATCGCAATTAAATCTGTTAATTCGACGAGCGCGTTAAAATTGCCAGCATACCGATCAGGCGGGAAAACACCGTAGAAAGGAAGCGGATGGACGATGACGGAGCGGTATGCGGAGGGATGCTGATAACTCCTCGGAGCGTCAAAAGCAGTTAACCCCTAGTAAGAGCGGGGCCACGTTCCATCGCGCTCCGAACGATATCGAGCCTCGTAATCTCGATCCGGTTTAAACCGAAAAAATGTCACGGTCCCCACGGTCGGTGGGATAGGCTAAGGGGCGGGACGTGAAGCTATGCCCGTTCGTTCTCGCGAGGGTGCCGCGGCACTTTCCCACCCTTCACCTAACGGCGGACGCCGCGGCTCGCACCGGAGCCAGGCACAAATGCGTTTACCGCGACAAAAGCTAGCCATTCTGACTCCCACCCTATCCCGTTCGGCTTTCTCGCGCTTTAGTTCGGTTCGCTCCTAAAAGCGGCCACTTTGACTGGTTCCGAGGTCCTGTCTATCTGATCGTTCGAGAGAAGAGAAAAAGAAGAAGAAAAAAAACCGGTAAAATCATGATGTTGTCAGCCCCAGAAGGCGGCTACCCACAAAGCTCCAAGGTGGCCCTTTAGCTAGCGAGGGGCGAGAGGGGGGGTTGGGAGAGGGATTCGGAGTCCGCGCCACGGGGGTCTGGCCAAAGCTAATAGAGAAATCACCCTGGCGCTGATACTTCCCACTATTGGTAACGCCGTTTCGTCCGAGCTGTATACATATACCAATGAGAGAGCCTACCTCCTACGAGCCTCGTAAATCCACGGCTTATACGGTTCGCGTCGAACCAAAGGTGGCATGGCCCCACGGACCCCTCTCGCGCCGTCTTCTTTTTCCCTCCGCCGCCGACACCACGAGTCGACGGCCACTTTTCAATCGACCGTTTCTCGATCGCTGTGGCGAATCGATCGTTTGTCAGATCCAATGCGCAGAATAATCGATGTTGTGATTCGACGAGTTTCGAATCATTTGTTATCGTTCAATTAGCTAGGACGGATACGTTTCGATGCGGCCGCGTCAGTTTGAGTAATTACTCGATGACGCCTGTTACGAAACGTCATCGTGTTCGCGCTACCGCGCGACGCTGATCCGTTCGTCCAGCCTGGTTGAGAGAAAAATTCGGCTTACGAAATTTTCGACTCGATTTCCTTCGAAATTTTCACGGTCCGTTGATTCGAAACGAGGGACAAGTCACACGTTCAGGCGCCGAGAGAGTAACGTATCGTCGGTTTGATGGCGGCTGAGAGCCGTGAAAAATTAAGGGCGTGCGGCGACGTGATTTGTGGCCTGCAAGCAAACTACAAGAGCGGACGTTTGTTGGTTGCCGCCACGCACTGCAGGTCCCTTTACACGCATGTGTACGCCTACCTTGGCGCAGCAGTAAGTGCATCAGTAACAAGAACACTTTACACGAGGGTAATGTGTTGTCAAACACTTGACACCAGAGTGGACACGTGAGTTTCGGTTCAACGCCTTCCAACTTCTGTTGACTTACGTCCTCGCTGTTGTAATTGGTGTTAGGGAAACGATACATTTTTCCAACCTTCGCGATACCAACTATCGACATTTCAATTATAAGTTACGTTTAGGAAAGATCTTCGATGTTCACCGTCAAATTTCTAAACGTTCTAAATTATCGAATTTTCGAGAAACGCGTCAGGCGGAACGAGACTTTTCCCAACAATGTTTGCTAATTTCCACGCGGCTGCCATTCATCACCGTCCTATTGAAGGAGAGGAGGAAGAATTGGAAGGAGAAGAAAACACGAAAGAAAAGGGGACGCGTATAAAACATCTCCGGCGTGGTCGAAAAAAAATATATCATCTCTGGAGAAACGGGTTTCCAGAGGCGAGCTAAAAAAAAGGGCCTAACGTGGGAAAGCAAAGTAGCGAACGTTTCGGAGGCCGCGCGCTCTGCTGGTTTTGATCTCGGTCGAATGAATGAGAGATACGGCGCTTGCCTACGGCTACCAGGACCGTGTTCATTGAGCTCCCACCTCATTCTATTTTCGAGGGTTGAAGAGCACCGGAGGAACGGGCAAAAAGGAGCGAAACGAGGCGCTGGAGGCGGAGGAACGGGATACGACGAGAGGAATCAGCAACAGAAACAGAAGCAGAAGCAGGAGCAGCAACGGCAACAGCAACAGCGAGACACGGGATAAGAAGCGCGGAACGTGGAGGAAAGTGGCGGCGGAGGGACGAGCGAAACCTCGAAGGAGTTGGCTGGTTGGTCGGTCGGTCGGTCGGTCGGTTGGTTGGTCCGTTCGGTCTGGACTGTTTCTGGTGTCGCGTTACCGTGGACTCCACAAAGGATCGCGCAGGATCCTTATCTCAGTATCGCCTAACTTGTTAACATACCTAACCTGCCCGGAGGAGCTCACGGAGGATTCACCCGGCACCTCGGGACAACTCAATTCCACGGCTCCTCCGTCTCACCAACGGGGGACCATTGGCTCCTTTCCTGCTCCTTTCCTGCTCCATCCTCGTCGTTCATTTCGAGCCGCCGTCTCCCTTTCGCCGGCCATCTCTTCCCGCCTCACCTTCACCACCGGCTATTCCCGTTTTTAGTGGTGCTGAGTTAAGATAACGACCTTGTACGCATTTGGACGCTTATGCTCCGTTTATATCGACCGACTCGGGCCTAGATCGGCCATCTGCTAATGCATCGCACGCAAAAGACGAATGGAGAAGGTCCCCCAGACATGAATATTTATCTCTTCCGATTGGAGAAGCACTTTTGCCAAAGGAAAGGTGCCGTGCTTAAATACCGTTCGCCGGCCCCGGCCAAAGTCCCGTATTCGAGGCTTTCACGCGTGTCCAGCTCGTTTCGATATACCGCGACCTTCGATCCTGTCGCCCTGCGATTACGCTGTCTTTCGCCTCTTACGAGCGAGAGAGACAAACAGAGAGGGAGAGAGAGTTGATTAAGGGTTATTTGAATTCATTTAAATGCAATTTGACTAAAGTGCGTCGTGTTTCGTTTCGATCGACTCTTAATCAAATCTCGCATTCCTCGAGGACGAACGTATCCTGTTGGTACTTTAACGAAAATGCAACCGATCCTAACAATTCCTAGCTAGATACCAGATTGCTGAGGATCGCAAAAGTATTTTTGGTAACGAACGCAAAGATGGCGCGTCAAAAACGGTCTCGCTGATAGGATCAGCGTAACGCCACGCGGGAAGGCAAAAACCGGGGAGTACGCGTCTAATTTCGGGCAGGCAGCGGAAGCCCGATCAAATGTCAAACGGAGGCACCGCTGGTGCACGTCTCTGCGACGAAAGAGAAAAGGCAGAGGGGAAAAAGAAAAGAAGAAGCTGGAAAAAAAAGGGAAGAAGATCGCTGACCGCGTAGGACGAAACGCGAGGCAGAGGTAGACAAGACTGATAACGTTCACGAGGAGCAAAGCTCGGTGAGTTTATGCTTGTTAAAATGTCGCCGACGGACAGAACGAGTAAATCATCCTCGGTTTATGCTAATCTCGCTGCCGGCTAGGCACCGCGGTCGATAAATTCCGGAAAAATATGCCCCAATTACCGAAATGACTCATCAAGTAATTGCGCATAAAACAAACCGCCCCGCGGGAGATGACCAAGCAGCGATAACGGGGCTCCCTTTGCATTCGGAGCACACACGGGGCCAAATAAGAACGTAGATAAGGCATACTTTCCCAAGGCGCTCGGGACGATCGACCAGATTTACTGTAACCGTGCCGGAATTTGGGCGAACCCTTGCTTCTGCCTCGCGTATAGCGTTTATTGCACGGTAATGGGATACGTTTTAGAGTAACCCGAATATGGGACCAATTAGCTAAACGAGCTATCGCTTTTTCTCATTATTCTCACGACTCGAATTGCGATGCTAAAATCTATTTAATCTACAGAATTGATCGTGCAATATCAGGTGAACGTACGTACATGCGCATGGTTAATTAGAATTTGTAACAAGTGTTACGCATGCAGATTAATTTCTAGTTGCTTCATCTTTTTTCTCAAGCATAAGATACGACATTGAACTTGAACTCGATACAATTCTGTGGGTAACGATCAACTCCCGTAAAGAATATTTGATATATCTTGTTTGTGTGCGTTGTTTTTAATCCCCTTGATAGCCTTTTGCTTTCAGCATCCTTGTACGTCTGGTTGCATTTATTTAAGGGTGTTCACAATGCAGTAGCTTTGCTAGATTTTTGTTTTAAAAATCTGACGAAATTGGAGAAGAATCTCATGCTTCGATTGGACAAATTTTTGTCTATAATACCGAAGGTTGCATCGATTATACGTAAATATTTGTTTGAAACAAAAAATGTATAAACAATTAAAACTTCGTTATTAAATTTAGTTAACTATTTTATAGTAATAGTACAAAAATGATGGTATGTGTACATAGAACGACGCTGAAATGAAATTCGTATGAAGGTACAAATCTCTCGTTTAACAATTCGTACGCTTGAAAATTGCAACCTACAGGAAAGAGTCTCCACCGTGTCAGTTGGCGAAACTACCTCAATGTCTAATCGGTATCGAAGGTTTCTACGTTAACGTCTTTAAGCTAGCACAAAGTAACCATTTCCACTCAGCAAAAGCGTTTTCCACTCTGAACGATTTCCATTGGATACCTTTTGAACGCCTGGGACAATTCTAACCAAACCAATTCTCACTCTACACACATCCTCCTCGATTATATTCAATCTTGACATATAAATAATCGAAAAATCGCTTGAAATTATCGATCTGGATGGATCAGATCCATGGTACCAATTTTCCACTTTCATCGTTCCATGGCAGTAGTATAAACGCCACTTGTGCGCGACTCGCAGGGACACCCAAAGAGACATATAAAATAAAATTCACGATAGCACAGTAAATTGTTCCAATTGAACGTAAACGTCCAGCGATTGATTGACAGAACGATATTTCACATTTGTTCGCAGGGAGAGACCGCGAGAGATGCACTCAGACGCGACCTGGCACCTCGAAACCGCACCTCGACTTCGAATGGGTAATAAACGAGGCGCGATTCCCAAATCGAGTGATTTAAAATTTCCTAAAAGCAGCGTCGGTCAGTATCGTTAGTTGACTGCGTAATATAATGTATGTACAAAGGGTTGAAGGCTGAAGCAGCGCGGTGCCGAGGGCAGCGCAATGGTGGCAGCTAAATAAATCGTGGGAAAGGCCTGCGGCTGCCTAGAACTTTTATGGCCGATCGTTCGCTGGTGGCTCGCGCTGAGACCCGCGAGGCGGCACCGATTTACCAACTCGCTTCCACGAAAACCGATCGCCTGCTACTTGTTGCGTTTATTCAGCCCATTGCCTTCTGCGACGTTACGGATTGTCAGAGGGGCGTGTCTAACACTGTTCGCTAACGGTGCTCCCTTTTTGCCGAGGCTGTACGCTCGTACGTTTGTACCAAGTTGTTGCCCGTCGGTTCTGAACAATTTTGTAAAGGCAACCGGCGCTGGATTGATAATATTGTCGATGCTGATTGACATTGTTATTAATCTCGCGCGTGGTCGACGCTGAAGAGGAATAGGCGAGAGTCTTGTCGAAGCACATCGATTAATACCATTGATCCCGCGTGGGTCGATTGTAATAGTTACTGCACTGCTTTTTTATTGACATTTCTGTTTTTTTTTCGAAATTTTTAATGTTTGAAAGGTGAGGTGATCGTCGAGGAAGTTGGATCGCATGTAGAATGTAACGTCACAGCAAGGGATGTTCCGAATACCCCGGCAAATGACTGTCTGATCAGAAATGTCTTAACCTACTACTGTCGTCTCTCGTCTCATTGTCTTTTCGTAAAATGCGATCAACGTTACGCAAAATGTCGGTGTCCAGGGACAAATTCTCTCGACTCGACGCGAACTTTCGACTTTCGCGGGGATCAAGGGATCCTAGCGGCTGGAAAAAATGGCTGACGGCGTTTCACTCGAACGCAGCCTCCGAGCGGTGACTTAAACGCCGATTTCAAGTCAAACAAAGTAGAGAACCGAGAGTTTTGCATAACGCGACACGGCCCGTTTTCTTCGAGGTGTCTCGCGGGCTGACACTGCCGGAAGAGCCAACGGAGGAAATCTGGCTCTACTGTACACTCATGAATTTCTCAATCTCTCCGCCGTGGTGGTTTTGAATAATCGAAGAACGCAATTTTCGACCCTTTTCTCGTTGTACTTTCGACGATATTAGAAAAATTAATATTTTAATCTAGGAATATCTAGGATAATGTGTTGTCGAGAATTGAAAACTATTTAAACATTATTTAGTTGCGTACAATTGTTCGTTGAACCAAGAAAATGACGAGTGAATTGTACTTATGCAAAGAGAGTAGGCAGCTCATCGTAAGTTCCTAAACGCGTCAATTCAGAGCCACGGATTTTCTCTTTCGCAGTAGATTTGCACAGTAAAAACGGTATTTAACGTCCGCTACACTGGCGCGTTAAACTGACGTGCGTAAAAAATTTTAATCGGACTATCACGAGTCAGATGCAAATCCATCGTTTTATTCTTCTCTTCTCTCTAGGATTAAAAGATGCGTATGCGTCTGCGCAATATGCGAGCTTCACTTCTGATTACATAAACGCAGCATCCAAATTGCTGATAAAGTATTTCATACGTGCAATAATTCATTGGAGTACCAAATTTTTCAAAATCTCAAGGATTAAACGAACATACAATTCTCTGTTAATTTATGATTCATAATTTATAATTCATTCCTTGTACTTTTAAAATGTAACAACCTCGTGGAGCGGTTGGATGAGATTGAACTTTTCTGCATCACCGTTTCAAACTCATTCGTTCTCAACCGCAGTCCATAACTTGGAACAATACTGAATTCTGTCTCGTTTCACGAGTCGGTCAACAGCCAACTGGAGCGTGATTTTTACGGGCGATAAAAAAATTAGTAGGCGATCCTTTTTCATCGGCTGCGGACAGAATCGGTCGCGCCGCGCTACCTTCCTCAACACCAACCCCCTTTTGCAACGGACAGAAATTCCTTTCTCGTTTTCTCCCCTCCCAGGCGCGGAGTGTTAAATGAATTCTCGGCTCGGTGGCCTCCCAACGATATATTTCACATTTTATGATTTGTAGAATGTTCTCGCCTGGTTTCGGTCGTCTTTTTTAATCACCAGATCAGCCGGCACAAGCTCACACTGTCGTGAACGGAACCGCGCTCCTGGCAGAGCGGCGGTAAAAACTGCTCGAAAACGCGCGACTCGTATTTCTTCCGCTGATATTCATTGGACAATAACAATTCGTAATATAAATTACCAGCGCGAATACATTGTAACCCTCTCGGAATATTTAATAAAGTCGCTGATACAGACAATCAGCGTACGTTGCTTAAAATAATACGACGCGTACAGACGTCTGAACGAGTAACGAGAGTATTCGCTCGATCAGTTCACACTCGACGAGTAAAAAGAACGCGTCAATAAACAGTCCCGTCAAGATGACGCGACATACCGCGAGCTATTCTACTTTCACAAATTCGGACCGATCGGACGATCTATAATAATAAACACGGAAAGGAGAGATCGCGCGTGGAAGAATTACGGTTCAACTTAAAAATAAAAGAATAAACGAAACCTACGTCGAAGACGAATAAGTCACCAAGCAGTTGACTTACTTTCGCGAATTCTAGCAGCAAACTATCAGCCCGTCGAAGAAGCAGCGCGGAGGAGAGAAAGCGCGGGAGTGTAGGTTTACGCGAGTGCCCCGATAGGAGAGGCGAACAAAGGGAGCGCTCACGTCCAATTACATGACGTTCCTTTAATTATGCAGCACCGGTGGACCGGGGCCACGGACAGTTCGTAGGAGGTAACCAACGGGTTTAATTTGGGTCCGAGGAGTTTCGTTGGAGCCCCGCTGCCCGGGGGCGCCATACGTGGGAATATAACCTGGTCCACGGATGGATCGGTATGGGTGGCCGTCTACGCCACGTTCCGCCGTGTCCTTGGTCCTTAGCCCAAGATAGTCGTCCGGTTCTGTCTTCTTTTGCGGTTGCTCGGTCCCGCGGAACCGGGGCTACGGTCTCTCAGCGCAGAAACGAGAGCCACGCCGCCGCGCCAGAATTCCCCTCCGACTCGCCGCTTTCTAATCAGCTCGCCGTTTTTACCGGTTAGCGAATTTCTACCCCCGCGATGCGGCCCGATCGAACGGACGGACCGTGCCGGAAACGCGAGCGCCGCGGTCGAACAATTAGGAACCGATCGAGATGCTTGCCGCTCGTTCCTTTCCCGTCGCGCGCGAAACGTATGCGTTCTTACGCTGTTTCGCGTTGCACGATTTTGCGTTACACCGCCCTGCGAAATTCTTTTAACGCCCGATACGCTCGTCGTTACGTAACCGCGATTTAATTAATCGCGGTGAGATTGTCGGGGAATGTTGCGGAGTTTACGTTCCGGGTAGTGTATGGAATGTCGGTCCGAGGTTGGCTAATTATGGATTGGAAAATAGCTGATCGCAGCAATAAATTGTTTAAAGTATTGGTACGTTTAACTGGGAAATGATTCGCGATACCCACGCGCGAGATATTTATGTTATAGACGAACTTTGGATCATCCTAGTTTTCGGAGTCGTATTATTACGTGCGTTACGATCTGGTGTAATAAAAAGATCGCGCGAGTGGTTGTAAATAATGGTAACGACGAGAGCAACCGACGAGAAGTAAACTTCGATCCCCGATACGAGTATACCTACTCTGGCAGTGAATTTCTTTGCGCGCTGTTGAATCGATGGGAACACCGGAGCGCATCAATGCGCGTTTCACGCACAATGAACGTCGTCCTGGAATTAAAACGGAGGCATAATATCGGCCGCGACGCCGGCTTCTAATATCTCAATGACAATAAAATGAGATTACCATTGTGAAAGTGAAATCGTTCGGAGCGGCGCGACGCGGTAGAGCGCGGCAGAGGAACGTGCACGCGGAACGGGACCGAGAAGGATAGTGCTTCGTAAACAGAGATCAGCGGAGAATCAGCGACCCATTGAACCGGTCGGGTATCTCGCGGCCGTCGAAAATGCCAACGTACGATCGTACGTTTTCGCGGCCGACAATATGCGCGTAATGCTAATCCACCTTCATTGGCTCTGTGCGGGCCGTTTAAAAGAAACGGCGCCTTAACGCCGTTCCTACGACACGGACGGTTTGTCACGCTTCTAACTAAGCCAACAACCACGCGACGAACACGGACGCTGGTTTTATTTCCCCACTGTCGGACCCAGCGTCGTGGTCAGTTTCGAACAGCCGCAGAGAGGACCACGGATCATCGTTTGATCGCGAACACGGCAAACGGACAACGACACGGTCACCTCGCCGGCGAGAAAACTGCGAGCTGATAAATTGTCCGGTGAATCCGGTTGATCCGCTGTAAGCTAGTCGAATTGCATCCTTTCATCAGAGAAA
This sequence comes from Xylocopa sonorina, assembly GCF_050948175.1. Classification (NCBI taxonomy): domain Eukaryota; kingdom Metazoa; phylum Arthropoda; class Insecta; order Hymenoptera; family Apidae; genus Xylocopa; species Xylocopa sonorina. Next base: position 3,170,015 of record NC_135197.1, on the reverse strand, counting down.
TGACGAGGCGAGATGTTAAATCGGTGGGCTGCCCGTTCCAATTTTGGCGCGGCCGGAATAATGGCGGACGGCCCCGCTACGGGAGCCGTGAAAGGGGTGGGCATTGTACCTCCTGTACGGGAGTCACACGCATTGGCTGCAATCCTCGGGGGCCGCAGAGTGGCCCGCATTCCACCAGAGGGTTACTGCCGCGAATTTGAATATCGGTCGATCAGCCGGAGCCGTCCGACGATCTTCCTCGAAAGCGTGCTACCCGTTCAGCAACCTGTGACCCCTTTTGTTCATTCGTGCGATCCATTTTAAACAGGCAACGAGGCATTCTGATGATATTTTCGGGTTGTTCGTTACGTAAACCGTCGCTAACTCTTTCGTTTTATCGTCTCGTTCGATAGACGAGCGAAGAAATTCTCATCGATCCTGAATTTCGCAACGCGCTAATTAGAGGAATGACGAAAGATCGAGGCAAGTTTTATCGAACGTTCGCAATATTTTACGCGAACGCTCTCGCGTTAAAACACGGATTACAGTTTTTAACCGATCCTTGGCGATCGACAACGCTGCAACGCTGTTTACACTTGCACGAGTCAATGTAGCTCTTTATCTTTGAACACCGTTAAGGTAACACCGATAAAGATGTCTGCTGTTTTATTTGCAACTTAATTATCGAACCGGTGAAAACGCGTTAAGCCTCCTGTTTACAAGCGTACGCGGAAACTCGTTTGCGAATGTTTTACAAAGTTTTCTCTGCCCGCCATTTTTTTCTGTCCATTAAAGAAAGCATCGATAGTATCTGTCTCTAGAATTAATTACGAGCGAATTACCAGCAGTACGTTACGCTATCACGGCGAGTGATCGGAACAATTTAAACAGCTTACTTTATGATCGATTAAAGTATTAAATTACCGCTAATTTCGCGTTCGTTTTAATTATGATAATGATTCCCGATGAAGAGATTGTCCACGGTACGTGTCACGGAAGGCTGTGTCGTATTTCACGAGGAAACCGCCGTATCTACTCCAGATTCGAGGTGTGTGAAAACTATATGACAAGTTAATAACCTTCTGACGATCAGATAAGTCGGTGTTTTATCGTATTTCACCGGCGGAGACCTGTTTTCCTCCTACGCTGTTTCCTTATGTTGAACGACAAAGCGAATCCGGCTTTACATATTTTAATGAGAAACTGCAAGATCTGCGGATCGTATATATCTCTTTTTCCTTTTTCTTTTCATAAATACCACTGACTGAGACAGATCGTATTTAAAATGCTTCTTTATGGATTACACGAATGTACGCGCTCAGACAAATAATTGTTAGTTTTGTTCAATTTACATTTAACATTGGCAATATTTATATCTGACAGAGTATCGTTGAACTGTTGTGACAGGTTTAGAAATACACCATGTTTCGCAATTAAAAACGATCGTAGTCGTTATCTAAAAGTGAGTCTTTGTAATTACATGGTACGAAATGAATTTTAAGGCAAAATATGAATTTTAAGGCATTTATCATCCCAATTTTAATCGTATTTTCGCCAAACATTCTTCCAATAATTCACACAAATTGATTTATCGCGAAAAGAACGAGTTCACTTTCGCTCATAAAAATACCCGCTGCACCCCAGCCGATATTCCCGAATCGTATGGTAAATGAGCCAGAACGCGGTTGTAATTAATATTTTATCGGCATTTCCTGTATCGATACCGTCCCGAACGCACAGTCGGAAAATCGGACGCGAAGCCATCGAACTGTAACCGTTCGAACGTAACTTTTTTCTTCTAGAAACAGCGCCGCGGAAGCGTCGAACGCTCCGCTGGGAAAAATAATAAACGAGTTTCAGCTCGCGGATAATTACAATTTACGCGTAACGAGGATGGAATCCCGACGGAAGAAGGAGCTCCCCGTGGAAGCGAAGGGAGGCTGGGACAGTCGGATGCCTACATTGTCCCGCCGGCATCCTAAGATCTACGCCACGGAGGTGTTTACGCGGTTTCTGAGAAGCGCGCTTCGTTTTTGCCACGGCGACCTGTTCCTCCGTCGGTGTCCTCGGATCGAAGACCGTTTCCTCTTGCTTACCTACCGCCTTTACTTCCCTGGCGGTCGCCTTAATGACTGTCCGCTGACAAATAAACCCGAGCAGCTAGTTCCAGATGTTCGCCCTCGACGCAGGGCTGTTGTTTTGCTTGTCCGGATAATTGTCTAGCGGTGGAACCGGGCTCGCGTCCGAACGCGCCACTCTGCGCGTCTTTCGCGAGCCAAGGGTGCCGAGGAAAAAGCAACGAGCGCGCGCGCGCATAATATCCAGTAGGAAGACTGGTATTATCGATCAATGAGAGTTCGTAAAGTGATGTCGTAATGAGATTGTAACTGGTATTTCACTTCTGTAAGTGATTTTAATATGAAACTAATTGTCGAACAGTGGATCAGAGGGTTGATAATTTCATCAGTTCGAGACTGTGGTACCAATTATTAAGACTCTTCCTATTATTCGTATCGTCAGTATTCTTAGCTTTTTCTTTTTTAAAAAATTTGCAAAATTTCATATATTTTCTACAACATGAAAAGAACGACGAGCAAGCCAGCCAGCTAACCAATAAGAACGACCCCAGTGAGCAGAACGAAAACGTGTAATCACCTGACCGAGCGATCTCTCTCAGGTTTGCGGTCGAACGACGCGAGCTCGGTTCGCGCGTGTACGCTAGTCGGCGATCCTGTTCGCGTTACCCGTCGCGAGCATTGCGCGGCAAAGAGTCGAAACCGCAGGGGCCCGGTTTTTCAAAGCCACCGGCATGCGGACGTGAAAGATTAGACAGCGATTCCGCGTCGGAACGCGTGCGCCTCGCGTGGAGGGATTCTGATTCGAGGCAACAGGTCGCCCGGGGAACGTAACGTTTCGCAGGGCGCGGCCATGAAACACCGCGGAAGGGTGAGAAAAGGAGGGACGGGGAGGGACGGGATGGGACGGGACGGGACGGGATGGGACGAGGTGTACGGGAGGCGAACGGCGAACAGGAACGGGGGTCTACGGGAGGCCGTTTTCTCTGCCTCTCTCGCGTGGATCCGAGAACGTTCTAACCGGCGCATTTCGGTATAATTTTCGATGCTGCTCGATCTTTATGCAGATCGGGAGCAAACATCTAGTCGGACCGGCTGATTGGTATTCTCGGAGGCACGCGGCTCATCACTTTCCCCCCCAGATTTATCGTTCAAAATTCGGCCCCGCATTTTTATATTGATAATCACTCGCACGGACGGGGGCGCGCGGGGTTAGGGGGGCAAAGAATGTGGGATGGGTTGCGAGTGCAGTCACGACAGTGACGTCATGCCAGTTATGGTAGCGTATCGTCGAGTGTGGGTAGGCCAGAGGAGGGCTCTACTGCTCTTTCAACTACCTTTCTCTTTGCCCCTCTTTCTCTAGACCTCGCCGCGTCTTCCTCCGTTTCGTTCGATAAACGGTGCATCTGCATGCACAATTTAGTCATCCCGCTAACCGTTCGTTAATTCCTCCTCTTCCTCTTGCTCCTGTTTCTCCCTGCCTATGTGCGTGTTCTACACACCGCACGGCAACGGTTACCGAATCCCTTGCGGAAAAAACGAGGACCACCGAACGATATGCTAAGTTGCGAAACAATTACCCGTATCCCTTACCCGTGGTGCTTCTGTGAATTAATACACCCATTTGTCGCGATTTATGCCGCGTATTATGTCGCCGGACAATTATTTTTTCTTTTTATTTCAATTATTACCTCGTTAACTATATTCCGCGGATACTTCACGCCAATTTGCTGTTTGTTTCTCGGAAGTTAGCCGTTCCGTTCATAGCCGAGTGCGTCGACGAGTTCGTTTCGATATCGAGGCAATGCTCGATCGCGCGCTGCTCTGTTAAAACTAGTCTGAGGCTGTAGAGAATTGGAATAGGAAGTTCATTTCTAGCCAGCCTACTCTCCGGATGCAACACCTTCAACTATCACCTACATGTTTCGATCGGTATATCTAACTCGAGTCTGACGACGAAATGAGAAATGGCGTTGGTGGCTACTTTGCTTCTAACTTGCCTGTAAATAAATTAGACGGCAAAATTTCGAATATTTATGCCGAATATTAATTTATCATTTCGAATGCTAGTCCCGATATTATTTTAATCTCGATCGTGACGTTAAGAAATGCACAATTTGATATTATATAATCTTCACGCGTTCGTGTTCCGCATTTTTCATCAACGTTTCAACTGTCTGTAACGTTTGAGCAATCGCGGTGCGCTAATCGAATTACCTTTATCCCTACAATTCACCGGCCGGAGCGAAATGTCTCGATGTTAATCGGAGTACAGAATTTGTACGTGACCTTTCGATACATTGTTTCCTTTATGGCCTATACTTGTCCATTACTCGTACGATGATATGCAAATTCGATTCTTGCTTACAACAGACTTCACTTAGGGCATTGAAAATAACTGAATAAGCAATTTCCGCCAAAGAAAGAAATTCGTGTTGAATATATACATGAACCGTCGTGTGCTCTTGTATGAAACGACCACGTGTATCTTTTAATGCTCCAGAAAGATATTGCAATTCAATCGATCGCGATATTGTTCTCGAAGTATTTGTTACAAAATGACAGATGAATGCGATTTCGTACAGTCAATGAAATATAAGGATTCGATACTTGATTTAGTTAATGTGCAATCAGATGGTAACGAGATCATCACTTCATTTTCACCATAGGTTGAAAATGTTAATTGGGACCAAAAGTGAGAGACGAAACAAAAGAGTGGTACGAGAAAAAGAAAGCCAGACAACGTATAAAGGTTATTAACACGTGTTTTGAGAGTAAGCAAGGAAAGAAAGACGAAGCGCCCCGAGTTCGTCAACCTGGCACCACGTCAGGTGACTTTTTGTGAACCGCCCACGACAGCCGCGTAGACTTGTAAAAAGAAATAAGAGTAGCTCTTCGATTCGTCATTCTTGCTTACGAGTAAACGTGTTAATTACGCATTGATTTCTTCAATTTTTATGCATACGCCATTACATCATTTTACACCTCTCACTTTTATACGGTTTACGATTAAAATTAATAAAAAGTGACCTTTTTTGGGATTAAATTGTAACTGTTTTTGTGTCTGCAAAGAGAGTAACGGATGACGGAAAAAGGGAGTGGCCTAAGACGATAAAGGTGATGCGATGATGTGACGTTGGAAGATCTAGTGACTAGCAAAGCTGGTGAACGTGACCGAAGCCACGAAAAAGAGGAATTCTGACAATTTGGGTCTTATATGTTTACGTAAACGGAAAAGAATCCGGAGAGAAATTTCTCATTACAGCTACACATTTTTATGAAATTATTAATTCGTACGCATTGTAGATGCGATACTAAAATGTCACGTGGTGTTACAGCGATAAAAATGGTTCTTTGCAATATAATTGTTTAATTTGATTATAATCCTCTATAATATGACTGTTTAATTAGAATTAGAATTTGTATTTATAAGCGTTAAAATTATATTTTTTTTGTCTAAAACTTCTAACAAGTAAATTTAGAAGATGAGTATGTATAATATCGATTCGTACTACTTATTTAAATATTCTAAGCCTGCAGGCTACTATATTATTCCATGCTTCTGTTAATCTGAAGATGATTTTCTTCAATTTCTTGGTATAACCACAACACGTTAGCTACTTTTAGAGAGACTGATTCTCATTTTTTATCCATCATATCGCACAAGGAAAATCTTTCACGTCTGCACAACTATTTACAAGAAAACTAGATCTTTATCTTTCGTAAGAAATATCAAATATTCTCGCTATTGCTTCTATTTCTTCAAAATAATTTATCACCTTCACTATAGTACCTGTCAACATAATTGCAAGGTAGATATTATACAATTTTACATTTCTGTGAATAAAACAATCAAGATTCCTCTTGCAATATTTAAAAAGATCATCGTGCAATAACTAGATGTTAAAAAAAACGATTTTCACGTCTCTTCGATGAAACAATTAAACGGACGAACGAGCAACTATATCTCTTCGTCGAGCGTTTGTTAATCCCCCGTGTAAGGACTGCAAACGCAGAGGGTTACGAAGAATTTCGGTATTCCCCAGTTATGATCGCTATCAAAACTAAGAGACACGTATTATTCCTAGTTTGTTTGATTCCGTGAAGAAGAGCTTGGTACCGCCTTGCGTGACGCAGTTCTCCAAGCTTAACACTTTCCCTGCCGGACAAATTTCTAGACAATTTCCATTCAAGCCTTTACGATTAAATGGCTCTGCTTCTCGTGTATACCTCACGATTTTTACAATAATACAAAGACCATAATCATCAAGAAGGGGGTGTAAAGTACTGAGACATCACACTCTAGAACACATGCTGGCGCGAGGCATGGAAAGTGTTAAGAAGGGTGGTTCCACAGTTGCGAGGTATGATCGCTTCGCTATGAACCTGGCGAATCCGAAGCGGCGCAGAGCCGCGCTCGCGGACCAAATTACGTAGTTAGGGTAAACACGAAAGAACGACCGGTTGTCCGGTTGATAAGGGCAGAACAAGAAGGGTAGGAGAAACCGAGAAGACGGTAAACCGAGCCGATAAGGTATGCAGGTGTCTCGATGCTGATCCACGAGAAGTCTGACGCTGTATACAGTGGCGGCTATATATTACTTATGTAAGTACGTACACTTCGTATCTTGACTTGAGAACTTCGTGTATATGCACATGGAATATGCATAAGTGATTCCGATATTTATTACCAATAAGTTTGTATCTCCTATGTAGATATTTGCAACAGAATAGTTAATTATTCTAAAAGATTAAATACTTTTTAAATATTACACTCTAATCTATCGGTTTTACAGCGAAAGTGCTTGCTATGTTGATGATGTTTTTATCAATATGAATACTTGAGCAGCAGTGCTAAAATAATTAAAATATCAGATACATAGAGCGAATCAGAATCGCTTTTGTAAAAGAATATTTCATCCGATCGTGATCACAGTGATTAATATAGAAAGAGTTATGTGAAATGTGGAAAATAGCCCGTAAAAGATGGTGGCAAGTATGGTTGGTACTTGTACAGGGTTGTAGAACAGCGACAGTCACAACCCCTGCTAATAGACCAATAAAATTGAGCAAAAAACTTAAGTAAAGTTTCGAAAGGTATAACTAATTTTGATATACCTAGTTAATATATAAGCTGGGGACAAATAAAATTGAATTTCGCTAACCATACAAGTATATGACCGCCGCTGTAAGGTGGTAACGTTCTTGGAGCGACAGTTTATCCGACCGATGACATAATCGTGTCACGTCTGAACTATACCACCTGCACGATTGCTATCGCGGCTAATGCATGCGTGGCAAAAGCCGACTCTTTCCAAGTGGTAACTGCGCTGGGAAAAATGGATGCGAGGAATTTGACGCCGAAGGTTCTGCACCCGCTACGTTGCCTCGTTTCCACCACTAACTAGCCGCTGCACACTATCGTTACACGTTAACCCTCATATATCAAGCCGTCTATTTTTTACACGGATCACAAAGAGCTTTTGTACTCGCTTCGTTAACTTTTCTAAAATTTATGTGAAACGATATCTATTTATCTTTACATATATATGTACTTATACGTTTAGGGAGGTATTGAAAGACAGACATACTGAAAAAATTAAAATGATAGATTGGACACTTCAGGTTTAAGAAAATAGAGTAGAGATTCATTGATTTTGCCTCAGCACCTACGAATTTCCACGCTGGGACGACAAGTGGCAGTAGATTAGGTGACAGAGGTCCGTCAGTAGATTCAGACCAGACGTTCGTTGTCCTTACACTAGATTAAGTCTCGATAAGTGATATTCTACAGTAAATTGATTAAATATTTTGTACTTTTATAATACCATACATGGAAGGCTATTTATAACACAGTATTCGATGTCTCCTTCAGTTTTTCCTTATATCATCTTGCGAAAGGGTTGGAAAAATCATTCCATCGAAATATGCTACTTTTCCTTCGCGTTTCTTCTATCACGTCATACGGATTTCAACGCGAAATGTACGGCACAGATTGCGCAGCAAAAACTGCACCGCTTTAATGATATACACGAGAAAGCAATTAGCATATTTTTTGTCCCGTTTGGTACTTGTTCAACTGTCTTGTTTATAATAGCAGGGAGGAGAAAAAAAGGGATACATAGGCGTCGCATTGATTCTAAAAAAATCGGACTCGCACGAAGGCAAGCGCGAGATTCAACGCATACCTTTCCGATTACCGAACTGTCAACGTCCGCTCGTGGGCACGGGAACGCGCGCAATTAGATTTTTTAATTAACACCGTTTATCTCCGACGCTGTAACACAAAGCGGTCGGTGTTGACCATACGTAAACAGCCATTGCACCAGATCTCTGTTTTTGTAGATAAATAACGGCGCGGAAAGGCGTTATATCTGATCTTGCCGCAATTACCAACGGCTGATTCATAACGCGCGGGCGTACAACGCGCGATCGTCCAGCTCGCTTTCAACGACTCGATCAATTTCCGTCCGGTATGAATTTCGTGCCTCTGGACACCTTTATTGTCCCCGTCTTCTTTTCCTGCCCCTTTAACACCCTCGGTCGGCATCAACTCAACCTTTTTACCGATTGCCAGGCCCGGATCGCCTTGAATTTTAGATCCGCGGCTGGATTAAACTTTTGCCAGGACAGGAAATCGCGCTCTGCCGATTCGCTATATTATTAGAGTTCGTTGCTTGTTAGTATTCGTCAATTTATGCGCGCGTCGTGTCACTAACGGCGATGTGTCGAGACTGAGAAACGAACCGATCGAGTTTCAATGAAATTTTTTCATACGCGTATAAAAATCTATCGAACTGCGGTGTAAAATATATTTTCTAGTATGATCCGTTACTTTTTTTCTCCCGCGTAAGGAGTTACTGCTCGAATAGGGTGATAAAATGGACGAAGAAACAAAGATCTTCAATTTTTTTCGTCTGGCCGACGCACATCTTAAATGTTACCGTGCATTCTTTGTCGCACGATATTTTACTGCAAAACACGTTGACTGTCATTTGCATACATAGAAAGTTGAAATAAAGAAACACATTTTATTGCACACTTTGGCTCTTATTACCCCGTATAGCTGTAAACCTATCGGGGCTTTAATTTCATTCAGCAACGATGCATTTTGCAAAACTCTCGATGGCGAAGGTTCCCGCATGTTTACCAGAACGCACAGTAATTTTTGCATTCACAGTGCTCCTAAGAATATTATTGAGCACAGAATTTACTACTTCGACCGTGTGCCCATAAAAGAATGGAACATCTGTTTTATTTCTATTGACAACACTTGCTTCCGTGTGCGTAACAAAGGGGTGAAAATGTTCAATAAAAGATAAATTCTGAGGTACGATTCGATACGAACAGATTTACAACAATTCAGCGTCGCTCTAGCAACTATATTCGAAATAAAATATAGCAGATAGCAATACACGCTGCACGCTACGACCTAACAAGATCAGTTCGCCGTTAGCTAAATTCCCAGAAGCTGAAATTATTATAGCCTGTGAAACCTAAATATGCTAAATCGACGCCGGTTATTAATATTCATTAAACCAGTCAGGGCGTACGGGCCCGACGGGCTAACAAGAGAAGTCATTTAACGGAAGTCGTGAGAAAAGTTGGAGCGCGATCTAATATTAGTTTATCGAGCGCAGTTTCGGGGAACGCGTAAAATTCGTTCGAGCGTGCGTTCCAGCTGATTCATCCCGCAGGGTCTTCTGACGGGCGAAGACCACCGAGTCGAGGATTCCGTGGTGAATCATTGACATTCAATACAGCCGATAATCGCGTTACGATCCGGGCGCGCGATTCCGTCGCGCGTGTTGCCTCCGGGGACTCCCTCTCGGTTAGATCAGGTCTAATTTTACAAGTTATCGGTTTCAGCGCGCCCTGCGTTCCACGTTCCGAGCACCGCCGACTCGTTAAGCAGGCGGACACCTCGCGATGTATCGGTGAATTAGTCCCCCGCTTAAGTGGTTATTACTACGTCTCAATTCAGAAGTCATCGACTGACCGCGGGGCAATTAAATTAGCATCGGCTGCTCTCGACGGTTCGTAACTCCCATTCAGCAGCCGGCTCGTCGTCAGGTGTGTCATTTTTATACCTGCTGAATGGAAACCACCGCTAGATGTCCGCCGGCTAAGCCGTCGACCGTCATTTGCATTAGATCGGCCAATTAAAGGGTGGGACCGAGGCTAGAACGATTTAGCGTTCGAGAATTTTTCCAGAGTTCCCTCGACGTGAAAAAATTGTTTACCAACGGCTTCGTTTTCATTCTTCATTCCTTCTTCCTTGATAAATGTTAAGAAGCACCTTGGAATTTAATGTTCAGATGCATTGAAATTATTGCAGACATGAATTCGAATATGTAAATTTACAGTAGCATAAGTTTTAACAATAAATAATCACGCGTCGACGAACGTCACAACTTTCGCTTTTTTTGGACGTTATAGATCTTCCAGCTGTACAATTAAAATGAAATATCTCGCGTCAATTTGAATTACTAATCTCACTGCTGAAAAATTACGCGTGAAAACAAGTTGGAAAGTGCCGGGGTTTCGTTCGAATGTCGATTTATGAGTCGACATAAATCTAAATTCTGAATCAGCCAGGCGTACGACAAATTTGCTGAAAATAATCCATTACCTTGCTGTAGGTTCGACGGAAATGTTATTAATTATACGATTCTGTAATTTTAATCACCCGTTTGATCGCTGCCCAAATTACTCTCACCAAACGAACCTACCGATTTGTCCAAAGGCGTTATGCTGCCATAAACGCTCGCGCTGTTATCCGCTCGTTTCGCCACCCAATAGTTTCATCGACAATTTTTTATATCGAATGAAAGCCGATTAAACGACCGCCGCGCGAGCACCGGCTGACGCGTATTATTTTCAAATTGATTTCTAATCCCTCTAATCGCGAAAAGGATTTAATGGATGTGTACACGGGTGTTTGGAAGCCTGCGAAGGCTGCGTGGTCGTATGCCGAGATTGACCACCGTAGGAAAGCAGGATTCAGCGTATGTTTACAAGGACTGACGTCATTTGCCTAGGGCGACACGTGTTGCCAGCCTGTCTGGCCGGGTCGTACCACTGCTCGTGATCCTTGATAACGAAAAAAACACCGGGATCCTTTCGAGTCTGCGTGGCGGGCGCCTATACGCGTCGCGACCGCCGCTTTCGGTAATCAACACCCTCTTGTGTGCGGGCGTCTCCTTTTATGCGAGCCAGTCCTCTTTGATGAAGCGATCACGATTATGTCGAATCGAGAAATGATAGGATTCGATGGCGTACGGGTGGAGAAACGTCGAAGGGAATACGGAGGAGCGTAATGGCGGTGAATAAATTCGATGTCGCGTGCGCGCACGCTGAGTCGTGCACGGAACGTCTCATTCTACTTAACTCGCGGTAGAATAGTGTGACGGGCAACAATTTCTGCGCGATTATTGATTATGCTATTTTTCTTTTATTGTTCGCATAGAAGGCACGCGGCTTTTGTTTTCAATTACGTGCGGTATTTAATTTAGAAAGATGCGCTGGCACGACGGCTCGCTGTCTAGTCTGACCCAGAAGTCACGAATCTGATTTGCACAATAGAAATTGATTCGCGCATTAAAGGTTAATGCGTTCGGGATTGTTTTTTAGTTGCACGCGAAAATGCGAAAAGTACAATCTCCTGTTGCTCGTCAGTCATAATCGTTATTATGCGTGCACTTGCCGCGGGGTGTGTTAATGCATGCTTACGCGAGCATTTATTAGTGATTACTTCATTCAGCTGCGCGGGTAATGTATGCACCGTCGTGTAAAGTCAAATTCCGATTATATGACACAGAGAATACCGAGCTGGATCGTCGGTTATATTTCACTGATACCACGAGGGATCATTCGAGTGAAAGGAGTGCTGTCGAAAAGTTCGAATTCTCTGGATATCGAGTTGATACTATCATCCATTAATTGTTTCTATATCCATCGATTGAACGAACTTTAAGAAAGGACTCACGCTTGAATATTGTTAATATTATAATTTCTTTTGCGCCACGAATGTATATATAAATTATAAAGATTCAGAACGGTATTCAAGCGATATCGCGCAATTACGTAATTATATTTCTCACTTCGTTAAAGTACAGACATAAATAGAAGTGAAACTGTTTGCACATCGCGTTGTTAGCGTTTCTGTGGCAGTGAAAATGGGTATGTGCCTGTTATTCATTACCTAGGTATGCATTTACTGCAACCTCGAGTAGACGCTGACCTATCATTGATGTAAATTAATGGGCTTGCTTTGACCATCAGCGAGCTTCACGAACAGTGCCATGTATCTTGCACAGTCTCACTACAATTCTCTAGCAATCATCGAAACACTACCAAATACTGGAAAGACAGTAAACATATTCTCCGATCAATAGAAAATATAATTTCTAATTAAAAATTTGGAACATCCGATTATATCCTCGAGTACTTTAACCGTGTCAATACTACCGTCCAAAGGTACACAATAATTTTCGATACATTGTATAAACGAACATCGCAGTGCAATTAGAAAGTCCCACGGAAGCTGAATCGATTCAATGATAATCAAGCCAAAACAGGAAACCCGTATCGTACAAATTACGGTACGTTAATCAAAATTCGCCGCTCGTGATCGCGTACGGGATAAAGCCAGGATTTCTTTCGCGTAACGTCAAGAAGACATTGTGCTGCCGGTTTTTTCCGAGCGTACCGTTGCTCGCCGCGCGGCTGCGAAGAAGGCTAGGCCTTGTTTAATTACTTTCCGCGTATTAGGACTCGCGGCACGGATAATTCGCGGCTGTAAAAAGTCCGCGAACAAAAATGGAAACCGGTGGACGCGTAGCGGTAATCGCGGCGCGCGGACCGTTCGATTATTATTGCGCGAAATGAGTCCAAGTGAAACCGGCGGGGCTTTTCTTGCCTCCTCGTGCATCTGTGTTCAGCGCTCGCGATCCGGGGACCGAAACGGTCGTCTCACTTATCGTTCCCGATTAACGATCCGTTGCACGTTCGAAATAGTTGCCGGTCCGCGAGCAGAACACCGCCGCTGGATCGAAACTGTACTTTACGATACCGGGATACGTATCCGTCGGATTACAATCCGATTTTCTTCAATAACGACACGCGATCGCCGTGCTTGTGCCAGGCCTTTCTATTATACGCACATTCCATCAGTGATACCCTGGATTTATCTGTAAATTGTTTTACAGCTACGTAATTGCGTCCGCGTATCGCGACTCGATCGTGATTGCTAATGTACGACTGATGCTATCGATAAATTATAATTGGATGTCTGTCCTATTACCCGTGCGTTCGCGTTATTATTTCTTTTTATGTAAATGGTACCTTCGCGACAGGATCGTGATTTACCGTTGAATTGTACAGGAAGATTTATGAATATCGTTACATAATAAACTGACATTTTCAAGCTGTTCGAGGGTATCGTTATAGAAGCGTGTGAAATCTGTTCGGAGATAGTTCTGTTTCGAGTTTGTTAATCGTTATCAGCCGGTGTATTCCTTTCCTGTATTTTTCTTCTGTTCACGATTTGATTGGTCCTGTTCATAAATAAATCAAACGACAACCCCGCGTTTCTTTTTCGATTCCCCTTGTATCGGTGATATTTTCATCGGATGCTTCTAAAAGGAAACGTACATCTTTGAACCGGTGTTTCGAATTCGTTCTTTGTGCTTATAACTGCACCGGTGCAAAGGTATTATTCATGAGTCAGTGATTTCGATGTGTAGGATGCAGCGAGACACGCGCGAAAGGGCAGCGACATAGACTACCAAGATCGAGGCATTCTATAAATGATTCATGAGTAGAAAATGCATTCTTGTTAATTTAATTGCCGATATTGAATTATAAAAGTGAACCATTGACAGTGATGTATTGTGAGCCACGGCGATAACAAAGGAAGCTACATTAAAGGGATTTCAACACCCATTCTGGTATCGATGCGTCATTAAATATTAATTTCCGTATCGGTTCGTATCGAGCCAACCGTTTCCTCCTTTACTTTTACAAAATTTTCAGGGCTATTCTTTCGTATTTTACGTTCACAATTGAGAATTGAATCGTCATCCCAGGACTCGCCTCGAAATTATCAAAAATTGCAATGTTCGATGAGAAAAAAAAAAAAAAAAAAGAAAAAGAAAGAGGAAAGGCGACTCGAACGTGTCGCAAACAAGTAGCTTTCGACATGCAAAGCTGATAAATTCCCCGGCGCGATCGTTCGCGCGGCACGGCTGGCGGGGCTCGTGAAACCTAAATCGCGTTTCCCCGTTGCCAAATTTCCCCGCGGCCTGCGAACAAAACCATTAACAAGCACGGCGTATTTTTCAAGTAGAATGAATCCTCCGCCTACGAACGACGTCGGCCTCCTCCTCCTCCCCCCGGGTCCCGTCCCTCGAACAGTGAAACCGGGTCGTAAGGTACACGTAAGATGCAGTTATCGCGCGCTCGCCCTGAGCATTACCGTCGCGAATTTCGAGCGTAACAACGTATCCGTGCTGCCGCGATATAATTCTCGAAGCGTCGCCGTGGTGCTCGTCGTCGTGGGTCCCGGGGCGTAGTGCGTACACGCGTCCCCGTAATTGCCCGTTCCGGGGGCGTCGCGATATACGTGTCACGGAGCCGCGCGTCTGCTGGTCCCGCACCGCGTTCGCCGCACCGGGCCCCTGGTGCAGCAGGAAGAGAAGAAGGGCCCCCTTTCATTTGTCGTGGAAGTGTTAATGGCCTGACGTAAAACTCGACGACGACAATGCGGAGCGAAGCGACGCGTGGGCGAGCCGAGATATGGGCCAGTCCGCCGCCCAGGACCACGACCTTATGCCGCCGCGGCGTTGCTTGTCTTAATAACGACAAGCGATCGCCTTCCTCGTTACAAGATACTTGCGCCGGCTTATTTCGCCATTAGCTCGGCGCTAACAACGAATTCCGAATTCGAGCGCGTCCACATACGCCGCGCCGGTCCCAATGCCCGCGTGTAATCGTTTCGCATGCAACGGATAATTGTGTCGTCGAAAGAAACGCGCGCGGTTCCTTCCTTACTACCTTCTTTTTTCCCCCGTCTCTTTTGTTCTCCTCTTTGGCCCGTTATTCGCTTTCACTCCGCACCTTGAGCAACTTTCTTTTTTTGCGCACGCGAATTACACGGGTTAATTGCGGGCATCATTAGACGGGATGTACGTCTTAAATGTTGGCTTTGTGGATGGTACACGTTCGGCTGAACGTGTAATGTGTACAATACGACGGAGTATGTTATGAAATTATCGGGTATGAATGGATCGACGAGTTGATTTATGCTTGCCACGTAGTACAATAGCAATATCGTTTTCCGATGGATGCTTACATAAAATAATGGTTTCTAATGAGTAAATGTTTATAGTACATAAACGTTTCTTCGTTTCGTTTCTGAATATTAAACTTTGATCGATTTTGAAAGGAAACAGAGCATACCTGACTCCGTCCGAGCAAAATATTTACTTCACGCTCGGTCGTCGTTTTTCTACCGAACTGGTCGGACCATCCTCTTAAGAAACAGAGAGCCAACTTTCAAGTCGCTGCAACAATTACCGGCGCACTGTATCCCGTACTTTCCATGCGCACAATTCGCTCGCTAATGCGCATCTCGCATTGCCTCCTCGTCCTCCACAAAGCATTACCACGCGCGTCCATAGCGATTCGTTCGACGTGCCAGCCGCGATAAATTTCATGAAAAATGAAAGCAGGTTCCAGGCCCCTCGTTCGATGTCTGCTACCGATATTTGAATCCCGAGTGGCCCTCCCGCTCACTCTTACTTTTCGTCTCCCACCCGAAAACCCGGGACGGTAAGAACCGTGCCGCGGCTGCTGCACGGTTGTACGTTGGCGATTTCCAGCAGGCGACGATAGATCTACGTCCGCCCTCGGTTTCGCGCAGGTTCGAGGACCGGGTTGCTTCTGTCGTTCGCGCGACGGCCCCGCGTTCCTTGATTCGAGTCGCATCACCGCGTTGGGGCTCTCGCAGCGGCAGTGCTCGAGTCAACGATCGACGTCTCCGTAATGGCGGCGGGGTACGCGCGTTGGTGCCGCGTCCGTGCGACGAACGGCAGGCTCATACTACTTGAACGGACAAAACTTTATCCTCCCACGACGAGGAGCACGTGGGCTAGTAGGCCACGTGATTCACCGATCGGCGGACCGCGTCAGGATGCGCATACACCCGATATAAACTCCCGATCGATCGTAAAGTGGAAGGTAACCACGCGTTTTGACGTATGGGGTGGCTTGGCTCGCTACACAGGAATGCGTCTGCGGGCTCGCAATGACGAACATTCGGAGCGTTCGTAAAATATCGCGAAAATATTGTTATTACTGTCGATTCCTGTATTGCAAGGTTTTGATTTAACGTAGCAAGAGTATTTGGATAATGACGCGTACGATATCGCGGAGGAATTGTAAAAAATATCGAGCGCACAGCAGTCATCAACTTTTTCGGACCCTCGGATGCTCTTTTTATAACGTATGCACTTGTTTCAGAGATCTGCTGCGCAGTAACATGTATAAGTTATTATGCAAGCCTTCTAGACCAGAGGTACGCACGCAAAAAAGCTATTGTCAAACGAAATATGTATCAAAACAAATATCATTCCGTTAAGATAAAAATCTGGTCTGAAACGGTCGAGTGGAGTCTACACGTTTCACGTTGAAACACCATCGGGTTGCAATCGTATAATGTAGGAAAAATGAGGCGATCGGGGAGTATGTTTACGCGCAACCAACGCGGTGTCTGCTCCATATGACCTCTCTGTTGCTCGTAAAACCAAGAAAGGATCGTTTAATCGTACATACGATATGACATACGCCGTCCATAAACGATATAACACAAAGTCGATAGAAACGAGCTAGGATCGATTGTGTCCGCGGTCTTTATCCCGAGCCCCGTCGAGCGCGCACCCCCAACCCTCCGCCTTCCAGAGCACTTGGTCGCGTGAGGGACAAAGATTACACCTCGTGGTATATACTGCACACCGCGAAATACCTGGCCGTCTATATTCATACGACTCATAAATGCGGACGACTCACGGGGACGTCTTCTAAGCGTTTTCGATGCGCACCGTCTCGGATTACGCTCGGAAGACCTGCCTCGGGACTTTTGTGCTCACTCTCGTTCGCCAGAATAAGCATCTACTGCCGATTCGGCTGTATAATGATCCGGGGTACACGCACAAAGGATAGGAGTCGCTGCTCGGGACCGCAAACCGAGGATTCCACGTGGGTATACCAGGTGAAGATTGTGTGCGCCCGCTGAGCTACTTGGAGATGGACGTAGCGTCGTCTTTAACATTGTACACGTTCTGTTAGGTGATCATATCGAGGGTATATGTAGTGATACGTGTAAATTTATTATAAGTACATAGAAAGAAAAATTGTAATTAGCCCTTCTATTTAGTGCAATGGCTGCAATGGTGTTAGTATAAAGAATGGAAATAGGTGATGAGAAGTAAGGTTTGCACAATTTCTGCGAATGAGAGAAAACACGTATTCTGATTATTGATTTTGTTTGAACGCAGATTGCACAAAATTAATAATATTTTACAGAAAGTGCATGAAATGATTTTACACCCTTATCACATACAACTAATTTATATAGAATATAGACATTATAAGAACAGTCGCTAGTTCGAAATTGCGGATACAAATGTTTTATCGCTAATAGCATAATTTGTCAGGTTCGTTTAGATATATCCATTAATTTGATTTATTTACAAGCTGTCCGCCACGAGCGTTTCTACACCAAAAAAATGCCAATTCACAGCCTGTCCGATAGCCATGGCATTACGTCACGTATGAAAGAATTGAACGGGCCTCGCGTCATTACCTCGGCCACGTTATTCCGCGTCACGGAATAAGAGTGCAAACTCGTTAAGGACTTTTGTCGCGAATAGAAAAGCCATCGCCGTCGATATTGTTCGCGGTTCTCTCGCCGCGCGTATCTCGTCGTTCTCTCGCATTTGCCACCCGATCCGTTACGCGCAACGACCTCAGTTTCAGCGATTTATCAGCCGCGAGTTGTCGCGCTGGTTTCTGCGAATAGAACAGGAACTAGTTTGAAAGTCCGACGCGATTGGCGTCCCTCGACGCGGGATCCGAAGACGACGCTTTACCACGCGAGGGTTGATTCGCTTAGGGATGATGTAGTGCAATCGTGGTCATAATTGCTCGTACCTCTCGAGGATCTCCTTTACGCGTATTGAATTGCATGGCGGATCCGCACTCGACACGCGTGTACTCGTCGCGTTCGTGTTGTCGACATCGGTGTACGTACGATTTGTCGGGGGCTAAGGGCTGCGCGACACTAAACGGAATGAAATTACGTTACCGCCGTTGCGGGTGGAAACTGGGGTAATCGACGAAGTAAATGTTGCGCGCAATTTGCAGCACTTTGCGAGGCAGAAAATTGCTCTTTTGTTAGTTTCTATCGTTGGGTTCAAATAAAATTAGGCAAATTTATTATAATGTTACATCTAAATGGACATAGGACTTTGGTACTCTATTGAAGTGTATGTATGGCGAAAGGATTTTTGTAATAAGAGAATTAGTTTACGCTGTTACACTGTTTAAATATAACAGAAAGTGTGAAAAGAATTAATTTTCAATAAGTGCGAATACAGCGGTGTTTGCCTGCTGCAAATGGAACTTGTTACCGACATCCTGTCGCCATTTGTGCCGAACGTGTCAATATGTACGGAACGATAGGCTTTTTTCAGGCATTTAACCTAATCGTTACGACATATTTTCGAAAGTGTTCTAAAATCAGATCAGGTTTATAATTATCGAACTGCGGCTTAGATATCTTGCCGTGGCAAACAGCGACCAATTAGGGAGTAGCACGTTCGAACAAGAAAAGACGACTTTGCAAAACAGTTTCATTATGCGCTAGGGACGCAGTCGAGTCGCACGATAAACGCTGCTCCTAACGGCGGGAAATAATTAGTATCGCTGTCAGTGTTCTCAATAAAAAAGGGCAACGCAGTCGTCCATACCAATGAGGAAGGCTGTGTCACAATCCGCACGGCTGAAGCCTAATAGAATCCATTGGGACGTAAACTCACCTGTTACCAAACGTAAGGTACGTGCTACACTAATTTCCCGGGAATTTCTTGCGACTTTTCTAATTGCTCCCGCCGTCAGCGTCACCGTAAAATGCGTGTCACTTGCGTTATTTCTACGTACGCGATCCCTAGAATCGTACCCTTCGCACAGCACGCTTAATAATCGCTTCTACATATTTACGATTAATTGATTTTTTCCGTAACAATATAATTCTATTTCTGCGATACGTTAAAGATAAATTTTTTAAAAAGGATACACGTAAATATATTCACGTGCTAAAAATACCGTTTAAATGATGTTATCTCTATAATCAACCGTTCGTATTTCCGCTAGAAATTAATTCGCGAATAATCATCAGAAGGGCGCGCACGGTCTCGGACAAAAATAACACGCGTCGCGTCCAGGCAGGGACCTGCAGGGGGAAAAAAGAAGGAATAAATCAATTGTCGCTAACTGGTTGGCAAAGCAAACCGATAGCCGGGAGTATTTTGCTTGTGAGTAGGACTTTAAGGAGTCCTCCGGTAGCGTGGGCGTGCAGACGGACGCGAGATGCACCAGTGGGGCGAAGATGAGAACGGATATCGTGAACCGTCGGTTCACCAACAACGGGTTCGCCAAACCGTCGCGCGGATAAGTCCAGACCCGAGAAACGGAACACCTGAGCTTTCGTCCTACCTCTGCCAGGCCCTTCTCTTCTTTGCTCCTTTATCACCGCTACTTCTTCTTCTTCTTCTTCTTCTTCTTCATCTTTTCTCTTCTCTTCCTCCTCCTCTTCTTCTCCTTCTTCTTCTTCTTCTTCTTCTTGAGCCGCCGCTGCCGCTGCGGCTGCCGTTTCTTCCGAGCCACTATCCGACCTCCTTCTCCTCTGCTCTCGCTTCGTCCTCCCGCTTTGGAGAGCGAACCCGCGCGAGGACTGCACTCGCCGAGGAAGGATGGCTTTGCACTAACTCACCCACGTGGGACGCGCATTTCCGAACTCTCTCGTCATCGACCCTTTTAGCTCGAGCCGCCTTCCACTTCGCGAAGCACCTACGAACAAGGTCGTACCCGCCGTCCGAGGATCGACGATCGGATCCTGGAGGGTGCCACCTGGCCCGCCGGCCAAGGTCCGATCAAGGCCCGATCGTTAAAGGAAAACGCATGCGTCATAAGGTACTTTCGCGAATGAAAAGTCCCCCGGTGCTTCGAAGGTTCCCGACGACCGGATAATGCCGTCGCTGTCGAGGTTTTAGGGTGATCCGTCCAATGTCGCTATTTGTCAAGTCAAATCGATCGAACTCTGCTGCTTATCGATTACTTACAAGGGTGTATTAGTGATGTTTGTTTAGCTTCCTAGAAAGCATGCAATTAACGACGATGATGTTGATCAATTCTCGATCAAAGTTGGTCGACTATCCGTGCGGTTCGTACTATGGTGACAACTTCAATTTGGAAGATTAATCCAGACAAACTGATTGATTTATTCTTTTTCTTCTTCAGAGATTTACAGTCCAGATATCAGGAGGCCACACTGTATGAATTGACTTGGCGTTATAACTCAATCGATAAGAGAAACTTTCCCGCCACTGCAGTAATATATGCGTGGTACTTCTCCTAGTGTAAACATAATACTCGAAAGCATATTCCCGGCAAATAAGAACACCGCGAATGGTTGAAGATTTATGGCATTAAATAAGAGGCGCGTAGTCGTTTTATGGTAGTTTGTTTGTTTTGTACCATTCGCGTATCGATTCGAGTAGATAATTGTATTCCTACGAAACTCTTATCGAGCGTAAAATACCTGTCCATAAACCGTCGATACCGATTCAATTTGTGAACTTGCGCGTCCACGCTCCACAATTTTTCCACTGGCCGTTTCGATCGATCTCGAAGGAATTCCAGGACGACTTTCTTCGCTCCATTTCGAAATCATTGTTCATCGGACCCGTGGAGTTTTATAGCGACACGTGTTTCGAGAACATTTTCCAGGGCCCACTAAACGTATTAACGCGGTTTATGACTAAGGAGCCCCTTTTTTTCGGGGCAAACGCGAGAACCGGAGGAAAGAGTTACGAAGGCCGGCAGATTTATTCCCACTTAAGATGTAGACGCTGTGTTCGAGAGGCTCGTAACAGCTCGAGATAGGACTGGCTTCGTCTACCTGCCAACACGAAATTGCTTGTTGACCAAACTGGGCAATAAAAGGAGTCTATTAAAGCGGTGTTGGGGATACGTGAAGTTATCGCGGCCAGGCTAAACGATCGTAATTGTCCGTCGCCTTTAACCCATTTTTTTTTTCGTCTAGCATCTTTCAAAATTTCCCTGCACGTCTGTTCGAAACGAAAACGACGTCTACGATGAAGATTAACGCGAATTTAGAGATTTAGAAAAGGTTTAGAGAGACACGTGTATCGTAATGCCTTTAATACTCAGTGCACTCGCTGTTGTCTGACCGACATCCGGTTCAGTCTGACAGGTGCGAACGGAAGATAGGGACGAATTAACAATGTGTTGCTGCGCGTTTCATTGTGCAGGTCCATCTATGTATGTGGAAAGTCTGTTTAACTGTGTGGTATTCAGTATTAACAATGCAGGTTTCGTTGAATTTCTGAATAAAAATATTTATTTACAGTTATTTCTAAAGTTGATTCGTTTCTTTTGCCTATAATTGCATTCATCGCTTGTGTAACTCATTGAAGATTTGAAAAAAGAAACAGTTACACAAGTAAAATAATCTATTCTATAATTTTCAATGCTTTAAATAGTTTAATAATTTTTACATTGATTTGGTATCTTTTGAGGGGAATATTTATGTACTATTAATGTGAAAAATTTTAATTGTTGCTTAGAATGTTCTCTAAAGAAGAGAGAAAAAGATGTACAGCATAATAAGTTGCGAAAATTCGATGCCACTAGATAACTCGAATGAATATCGGATTAATCGATACGTCGATTAAATTGTTCGGTTATCAGATCGAATTGCTGAACAATAATTGATACATTCAATTCCACTTAAGATAAAACGAGATTGCAACACCTAATTTCCGTACAAATTCGTTTCGTTGCGTTTTGATTTGCTTTTTCCGGTAAATCAAGATCGAGGAAGAAGAAACTGACTACGATTCGTACTATACACGTGCAAAATATCGTTAAATTTAAAAAGGTATCTGGAAAAACCACAACGAGAAACGTTACGTTCGACCTAGAATACCATTCAACTTCCTCCACGTTTAAAGCCAGCGAGAATCCATTTACAAGTAGCGGAAGATCGATAGTGGTACCATTTCCACCCCAAAGAATCGCATTCCGCCACAGTTTTCCGTTCTCCAACGAGATAACCCCGTCGACCCGTTTCTGCCTCTCGAATCCCGTTCGCCATCCCCTTATCGCGATGCCTCGAAGCAAGCTTCATCTGTGAACGTCAAAATTCGCCTACGCGACGCTGCCGCGCGATCGCCGCCCTCAAATCGCACCTACGGTGATTTTCCACGATCGATGACCCAGCCGTCGGTTTCGCGTCTGACTCGAAACCGCGTCCTCCGTGTATCATCCGTTTAATTTCACGTTGTACGCGATATCGTTGCGCGCTGTCTCCAAAGGTCTCTCTCTCCTCTTCGGCTTCCACGCCCGCGGCTACTATCTCGAACGGCGCGCGTCCCGGAACGCGGTGCACGAGGAAAAGGAAGAGCCCCGGCCAAGACGGATAGAGGCTTGTCCTATCGCGTACGCGCGCGAAACAAATGGTACCGGGGGCCGCCTACGTTCCCTTCGGCTCCTCGACGAATTATTCCCTCCGCATTCCCGTTCTACGCCACTGCTCGCACTAATGATATCTCGTCGACCCGTACACACTCGTTACAGCATCGATAATCCTTTACGACGCGTCTGACGGATGAACCATCCATCCGTGGATACCTCGAGAATTTCGTAGCCAGGGTGCAGCTACGACGATCCGCGACGATGACCAAAGGGGTAGGCGCGCGTCGTTGGGAAACGGTTAATCCACGAGACGCCAGGATTTTCGTTTCTCTATTTCTGCTTGGTTGGCGAACGCGGATTTACGAGTGGTCTCGTTCGATGTTGTGACAGAGAAATTGGGGACTGGCTTTCCGTGCGACTAGTAGTAGGAAATTAGAGAGCGAGAGGCTCGAGCTCCTTTCGCGTAGATGTTAGGAACGGTACGATCGTATGAATTGGAGAAATTCGTAATTTAAGCGGATTATTCTCAGAAGCGGGCGATTTTGAGATATCGCAACGTCGCGGACGTTAATACGCGTTCGGTAGGACTTTCGGAATCGGACATTTGGAAATCGGTGCCGCGGCGCGTACAACAGCTGGCGACGCGCACCGAGCGAATGGAAAGAGCAGAATGTATTAAGACGCACGATGAAGTATCAAGTTATGTGACAATCATGGCTGCGTTAAGGTAAGCCCGTATGAAAGCGTGGGACGCGGACAATTTCATGTTCAATCATAAATAATGTGACTCTCGCAAATGATTCTCGCGCGTATGTAGCGTAATGGTGAAGGGGAAGAAATTAGAGAGACGATTCGTGTCAAGAAGAAATCTTTTGCTGGGTGCAGTGGAATATTAATAGACGTCGAACTAACGCGAACGTTTTGTTTTGCTCTTACGTCACAATGAGAGAAAATTATTGTTCATTTAAAAGTGGCAATTAAACGGAATTTATTTACTCCTTACGACAGGATGACTACGAGGATGCGAATGATATACGATATCGATGCCACAATTTAGTCTCTTTAAATGTTAATGAATTTATTATAATCCAATAGTTGCCAGGCAATTTAATCGTGAAATGAATGGAGAGACAAGTTGCAATTTCAATGGATCGAGTGTTCGAGTATTTATAAATCTTTGTAACTAATTGAGCTATCCGCGGGATGATGTCACGTGTTTTTACATTCAGCATAAATCGTAGGCAAGAGTTAAGTGTCTGTTGTAACGTGACAGCCGTACGTTTCTTGATATTATTATACGCTGCACAGCAGTTGATTCTAACTCGTAAAGAAGCTACTCTACTTCGAATCGAAAGGCTGGGGAATAAAGTTCAGTGAATCAAAGCCAGTGGTAAATGTCTCGAATGGCGTAATCGACAAAGTATAATATGGGAGAAATACTAAAACAAGACGTACCTACTTGCTCGTATACGCGAAACCGATATAAATCGAACGATTTACATGATACTGGATTAAGATGTTCTACAATGCATTTAAATAACAGCTTTAACAATACACATCACATTCGCGAACAATCTAGTTCGTGAAAATATAATCGAATCGAATGTATCGCATTTATGTCTGCCCGCTAAAGTTGAGTACTTTATTTAGACTGACATATTTCACGAGTCAAGTGCACTCAAAATTTGCAGAAGATATCGATATTTACCGGTACTAACTTCCCTATCTTATAACATTTAACGGATAAAAGTATGTTGAAGTGATAGTACTTCACGACGAAGACGAAACGTTGTTACCAATTATTATCTACGGACGTATGTTTTTGATATTCGATCACATCGTTGCAGCCAAATAAAATAGTTCTCGCAAATAGCAGTAACAGCTCGGTCGATGGTAATCGAAAGCGGTCGCAGCATTCGCAAATTCGTCGAGTTTTCCGTTCGAAAAGTAGAACGGGTCGTCGATCGGATTTAGAACGGACGGTGAATTACTTAGGCGGACCGTTGGGCGGTTGTCGGAGCAACGGTGCTGGGCCCGGTCGAATTGAGCTCGCAGCGCAGCTCGCAACGCATGGGGCGCGCTGCGAGAAAAAGGGGTCCCCGCGCACAGGTAAGTACGCGTCCGAGAGGGTACGTGTCTATTCGAGCGTGTCACGACGCGTGCATTCACGTGCACGCTAGACAGTTGGTAACGCCCGTGAGATCGCTTATTGGCTGCCAATCTCGCCGGTTTTTGCCCATAAGAGAAATTCGCTCGCGCCGAGGTGTGGTACCAGTTTGTCGGCTAGATTTACGAGGAGGCCGCCTTGAAATTATTGTCGCGCGCTCCGAGCGCGGTCCACGGCTGAGGAGCCGCGAATAATGCGCGCTCGCTCGCTGCAAAAAGGAACACCGATGAGGGACCCGCTCGATTTGGACTCTTTTCCCCGACTCCTCGGTCAACCTGTTCTCATCGGGTGCACCTACCTGCCCCACCCACCCCTCCGACGCCGGAATGAATTCCGGATTTTTTTTCCAGATGGGACAATACTATCGTGATCGAAGGTGGATGCCCGTGGTTCGTGCTATAAATTGCGATATGCAAATTTAATAAGCGCGCGCGTCGAGCATCATCGCCGGACGCTACGTGATCTTCATTGCCCAAGACCATATCCGAACGGTGCACCGCGGTGTCGCGAGCGAGCCACGATCGATTATTTCTCTCCTTCGGGAATGAGCTCGTTTAACGTGATTAGAACTCTTTTCCAGCTTTCCACGTACGAATGGTTCGCAATGTTTAAATTGCTCGCAAATTTTTTAGTCAATCGATGGCACAGATATTGTGAATTCTATTCTCTGTCGCTTTCAATAGTTTTCTTTTTGTTCTGTTTCTTCGAGAGGATATAATTGCCCACTTTTTAGTCTGTATAAAAATAATTTTCAATGCACGGTTAATTGTACTCCACAACTGGAAATCAAAGTTCTCTTCCATCCACATCTTAATAATCATTAATTTAATTGCGAATCTTTTCCGAGTGATGAATTGTCCCGTCTGGGAGAGTCTTTTCGTGGTCTCCTCTCCGAGGAACGATTCGAAGGCTGCTGGGAATTTATCTCGGTTGTAAATGAAACAAGATACACGCTTGGTATATCCGAAGCGTTCCACGATGCAAAAGTAGCAACCGATCTTACATTCTTAATTGCGCTGCTCTACTCAAAAGTACAAGTATATAATTCCCCTGATTACCGTCCGGGACGATTAAAAAAATCTGCTTTTATTTCGCCAAAGCGGACAGTAAATTACACACATAGAAGCAATTATATATTGCAATGAAGTCGCAACGTATCTTTACTCGCGGTCTCGATTACGAAGACGCGATTTTTAATTATATAACCAACGCATGCGAGAACGAGCAAAAGGAACATCCGCGGTTGTTGCCAGGCAAATTGGCGTTACCCACGAGAAAATAAACCCGCGCGGGATGATACCACGGGCTGTATAAAGTAAGGATCAAAGCTGCGCACGCACGTGAAATTTTAACATCGACGACAATTTACTCCTGAAGACGGTCGACTGTAAAATGTCAAAGACAAAAATAGTACAAGTCGCGTCGTGTGCAATGCCTTGGTCCTTCGAGAGGAGCGTCGAGCTTTGAGCGATCCTCTTGAATCACGAACCTAGTTTCCATCGGAAAATCGATTTCGATCGACTTCGATTCTCGCGAGTCCCGGGTTCAAGTAACTCGACCGATCGAGAACGAGACAGAGGGGAAGATTTTTAACCGCGTGTACCCCGGGTTTTATTGTACCTCGTCAGGCAACGAGCGCAGGACGTTTCTTACAACCAGGCTCGCCTCCACCGCGATCCACTCGCGACTCGCTGATAGACGTAATTACATCGTATCGACAGCAGGCGTGACTGACCCGCGCAACGCGCGACGCTTTGTGATTTACGGTTGCGCCGGTTGAATTAAATGCAATTAAGTCGCGGTAAATTACCCGCGCGTCCCCGCCGGAGCGGGTAGATAAATCAGCGTTGCGTTTGTCTTCGCGTGTAATCGCGAGCGGGGGGAGAAAAACGGCCGTGGTGAACGAGGGAGAAAGGCAGAGCGGGACGGATCGGGTCGAGGTGGAAAGAAACGGAGGTGGAACGGGCGATGGGGTAAAGAAACCGTAGATACGGCGGGAATCGTTCGTCGGCCGTCTGCCCTTCGGCGGTGCGCACAATGCGCGTGCAAACCGCGCGGCAACGTGGAATCAGTAGAATGTGGACAGGGCTGACCGGTGATCTCCTGAGAGGGTGTGTACGCGCGTGCTCCAACCCCTCGCAACGCCGCACCCCTCGCCAGCGCATCCAGATAGCAGCCACTTCACGGCAACTGGCTCGTTAATTATAACGAGACCGAACCTATATTTAGATATCGTTTACGGAATCTTAGGGGATCCATTTTTCTTCCTGCCTGTCCGTCCCCGCTCGCGCTCGAAAAACTAATCTGTAACAGCTACTAATTACGTTTCTACGTTTCACCAACTTTACGAGGGGTCAACGTATCTCGATCGCTATTAGAAACGTGTCATTACTCGCTGTACAATTTTTTTTTTTTTTTTCAACTGCACTTGTAACAGCGAATTTAATTAGAGGTGATGATCGAGTAAGTATACGAAGGCTTCTTTGGATAAAATAAAATGATTGGTCAAATTTGTATGTAAGTGTTTCAAAATTATAACGAGAAAAGTGATGATAAATGATAGAAAGTTTGCAATGTTTTCCGCAATTACTCGATGTCTGATTTTTGTCACGCGTGAATACAGAACAAACACTGTGCACGGCGATAATTGCCGCTGCATTCGCGTCTAAACTCGAACCGTCGCGTCTTGTTAAGCGAGGAACGTGAAAGCAACGGACGGTGAAAGTATGAACACGGATGAAATCGTAGTAATATTGGAAACTCGTTAACAGTGGTGACGTCATGGTTAGCAAGTTAATAAGGTCGCGTGGGCACGTCCTGGTAATAAACTGCACGCTTATCCGGGCTCATCCTTTAGGCCTTGCTCGCGTAAGCAGAGCACCTAGTCGCCCGTGCCTTCCCGTGCCGCTGTCCTCTCCTACCGTTCTGTTATATACTTCAGAACCTCGGCCATAATTTACATATCTTTGTATCAATGCTGCTACCTTGCTTCACTGGCGCATACTTTCAGCGACGCGGCTCGAGGAGGACTCGAGGGACCGCGCGCCGCTCTGCAATTTTGTTTAAGAATTGTTACTTCGTACTCCTCGAGAGAATAGTTGCTTCGCTATGCTATTATTATCGAGTGTCGCTTAATTTAGATGGAAAATCGTAAAGAAATAACAAACATATTCCTCGTTGTATTTGGAGCATAAAATGGTGCAATATAAATGTGTGAAACGAAGCTGAACAAGATTATTGTAATTCAAGAACGCGAAATGTATTTTAGGTTCAGAGTAAAGTCTCATTTAGATTCCATTTTTGTTCTTTTGTGCATACAGAGAGGGTTTTATAAATTATTAATTATTATATTTGTTATATTTGTTATATTGTGGATTCCATCCACGTTAAAAGAGATATGTCTTCCCAGCAACAGAGACCCTACCGCTCCGTCGCGTCGTCCCACCTGTTTCACTTAACTGGCAGCGCTCGTTAATTCCACGATCTCTAACGGCGCAATTTAAATTTCTATCGGCGATAAAAAGCATATTCCGGCCGTTGGTATCTCGCGAACTTTATCTTATTAAGGGTTATTCAATTGCGAGCCAACACCGAAGCGCGCCCGTTATTGAATTCTTCCAATCGGCCGTATTCCACCGCTTTACGTGTGGGTGTCGGGCATAAGCCGGCGAACAAAAGTCACGGTAACATCGTAAAGTATATTAGTATATCTGCTTAACCGTACCGATATCTTCTTACTCTATTACACGGCTGATAATCGGCTCGCTATCGGCTTCGCTATTGTCAGTGGTTAAACTTGCACGTTGATTTGCGAAGCGCGCGTAACAATAGCGGATACCGATTTTTCCTTTTATTAACATTGATAGAAATTCAAGCGTCCGGGTAATATTGTACAACATATTCGATACGCAAGATGAGCCGGATAAAACAATTTTACGAAACGTACAATCCGCTCTCTGAAACCGACGCGGATATTCGCCTGATTTTTCTTCTACCAGATAACGTACGAGAGAGATTACTAAAATCGAACCGTGACATTAATATTTGTAAAATTAACGAGAAATTTTGTTTAAAATAAATGGCTCGTTCGACGTTCGTATAGGCAGATATCTATCGATATGTGACTCGTAAGTACTGTATGGTTAATGCACTTGGTTGGCGAATGTGTTGACATCGATCATTCAACAAACGACCGTCGTAGGAAGACGGAAATCATGAATTATTTGTGGGGGAACGATGTAGAAATCTGTACTGTAAATAATAGCTTTCTATTATCCCGAAAAATGTCTTGTTGTGCTACTAAACTTGTTCAAACAACTTTGACAAATCTGTCAATAAAGATATTCAAACTTTAATTTGTACTTATCATGCGATGTATTAAATTCATCGTACATCGAGCCTAATTAACACACTTGACAACCGCGAGGAAATATCGTACGAGAAGGCAAACTCAAGCTATCGCTGCGGCGTTATTTGCATCCGCAAAATCTCAGTCCCACGTCGTTGGAGACGACAAATTATGAATTCAATGACTTTTCTTCACAGCTTTCACCACTCGTACAATTTGCACTTCCGGTACTTTAATGGAGCCTCTTGTTGCACCAGGATCGAAGTTCAAGAGAAATCGCGCGCCATTAATCAAAAGTTCTCTAATCCATTTGCAAGCAAAAGTCCTATAATCTATCTCGAGTGATCTCATTGATAAATTTCATTGCAAACTTTAAGTGCGCTCAACGCGCTATCGCCTGTGCATCCTGCTTGTTCGATTCGCTTAATCGAACGCCAGCAATAAAATATCTTTACGCAGAAGTTATGCCTTCAATTGGGATATGCGCGGTACCTACTTTCTCATAAGCTACCCACGCGCGACACTTTTATTTTCTTTATGTATAGTTCTTGTAAATGGTGACTTATGCTTGCTTCTGGTTATTCAAAATCGTATATACACACGTGAATACACTGAATATTGGAACGAAAATAATGCACAGTATACGCGTATATATATTTTTAACATAATTGTTATTTATAAAAAATTCGACAGATTCGTAATTGCGCAACAGCGTGACAAACGAGTAGGTATTCCTCCTCCAAGTTACGCTTTGATTGATATATCATAATCAAATGATTTATCTTAATTTAAGCATCAACGCGCGCATAAATCTTGGGGAAGTCCTTTGATAAAGTCTCGTAATCGTTGCATAACGGAGGATTTGTGCTTTCCGTACGCATTGCCAGTAATTTGTCGCCATTTCTGCTGATTTCTCGCTTCTTCGTACAGCATAATTTCACTTAAGAGTGACTAATCGCTTTGAGCGCTGTTTCAAAACGGGCAACAGAAAATATGCGGTAATAGTTTCGATGCAATTACAATTAAACGGCTGGAATATTTACACTAATTCACACTCGTTACCGCATCGTGGTTGACTCACGCCGCGCTATTTATTTTGCACGAACGCGCGTAGCGAATGCGAAGACCATAATTCTACGGAACTGATTCACACTATAATTCCAACGTCGGGAATGTATAAAAATTTCATGAATTACCAACCGTTGTTCTCCAGATCTCGTTCAAACATCTTCTAATCATTTAATTAGATGGCTTAAAACAGTGAATGACTGTGCTTCGCAACTGTCGATCTTGGTACAATTTTATCGCGGTCGAGAAAGCAAATATTTCCCCATTCAAGTTTCAAATCTATGTTTACTATTTATATCGTCGTCAAACAGCTAAAACGGGGTGTTAATCGGCTAACAGGAGATGTGCACGTATCTCGCTAATTAGCAGTTCGGCATTAATCCTTCGAATTATCACGGAACAGCTGAGAACAGCGGAGCTATCGAGGAAGCGCCTTTGCTCTGCTGGCGGTTTATTTAAATACGCATTAATATTTAATACTCGGTGTGTCTAAGTGGGAGTTGGCTCTCGACGACCAGCAAGCAGCCCTGTGCAATTATTGGGCGCCCACACCTATGAGAGAGCAGAGCAATACCAATCACGAACAGAATTTAACAAATGATAACGGAAATCGTAACAAGAAAGTGTTATCAGAATTATATCACTTGTACAACACATTTAATATTCGTTCCAATATAAATGAGAGATTAAAAAAAGGAAACATTACAAATTACATCGCCTAAATTTATTTCAATAATTGCATACTTTGTTTTAAATTTGTCCAATTTAATGTTGAAATTTCGAATCGCATAGAAATTCTTTTAGTCAAGTGCTGTGATAAAATATAATTTTATGTACGAGTAAGAGAGAGAAAAATAAAGAAATGACTTTTGAATAGCAATTCGAGGCAAGATCCTCGTAGGTGGAATGATGGAAAGTGTCGATTTCGAAGATAAGACGCGGTGAATCGTTGAATGGAATACTCTTATCTTCGTACCATCAGCGTTCTCGAGCGAAGTCATTACCGTGACTTTTGTATCCGGTGCCCGTAACATTTGTACCAATAAGCGATGAGTAACAGGACGAGCAGGAATCCCCGCGAAATGACGTATCATTATGTGTGTGTGTTTACGTTCGCACGGAGGCTTCGTGAACGCGGAGGACTAAAAAGGAAAGGGCCGAGCGAGAAGAAGGGCGAGTATCGCGTTTTTCGCGGTTTTCTCACGCAGATAATTTCGACGATTAGCGCAAAAAACTGCGGGCCCAGTTGCGGAGAGCGTGAGCACCAGAAAACGAGAGACAGAAATTGTTTTGCCCAGCCGTGTAATTTCCCCGTGCCGCGGCCATCATGTATCATTTGCCGGAATTATAAATTCATTATTTCACAATTATTATAATGTATTTGCGAAAACGTCGATGACTCTGACCGGTTGCTGCTTCGATCTCGGATGGAAATGGTCAGAAACGTACAACCTCTGCTGGCGAAACGAACGCCAGACGCGTTCCAGTATTTTAACTTTAATCCTGCTTTATCCGTGCTACGCCTGACAAGGTGCCCCGTTATCGAATGCAACGTTTAAGAGTCATCAGTCACCAGATTCCACAACGCAGAGTTCACCAGAATCGACGAAAAACTGTTGATAATAAGAAAGATGTCGGAGATTTAAATTGTGATTGATAAGAGAAAGAAAGAGAAAGAGAGCGCGCATGTTTAAACCGTGGCTCAAGTTGAATGAGCACAACGGCATAGACATCGATAAATCAAACTGAAATCGACTATCGATCGATCAAGATCATCGGCGAAGTTAATTCTAATTCTGCGCGTGTGGTTACGAGTCGTATGATCGTTTCGAGGTACGTAGCGGGGCAAGGTAAAACGCGCGCAATTTCACCAAGCCAATCTTTCGTGGACGTTGTATAATTTTGCTAAATGTCCCAGATATCCCACACGAGTTATTACGATCGTAAATCTTCATCTTACACACGAAACATAAAGTTGAAAAGGAATTTCGCGTTGTATACAAGTAAATCGATAACGTTCCGTTAGAACAAACGTCTAAGCACGCGAAGCAATAAAACCAGCATTCACTGCATCAAATGCAACGGATAGCACAAAGTTCAATGATACATCAACATTAACGTCGAGATTTCTATGAACTATAGGAAGAAAAATTGAAAGATATGGTACACCACGCACTGTTTTCAATAAAAACTGTCTTTGAAACAGAAATGACAACCACGCCATTTAACGATTCGAATTCCAACTTTGCGGTCCCTTCGCGAACGACCTGAGGAGAGGCATTTGCAAACACTGGCGAAATCGTTTGCGCCTATCGTCATCGCGTCGTTAAATCAGCGTTTCACCGCGAATTATCGAGTGGCAACGAGGTGGCATCCCACGGAAGGGTCGATCTGTGGTGAGGATCGTGAAGGATCGCCGGTTCGCCGGGACGCGAATTAATTCGTTTCGCGGCGTGAATGCGCGCACGCGTTCCTCGATGCGTTATTAGACTCGTAAAAGCTGTTAAGCGTGCGTTTTACGAATAAAGTCGCGGCGGGACGCGTTACGTGGCTTGGTTTACGAATCGCGGCCGTGAACAGCGGTTTTCAACGGGGATGTTCGCCGTGCCGCTTATTCGGGTGTACGCCGCCGGACTTAATGCGCTTTCTTCGCGACTGTCTTATCACCGTGAAATCCGCTCGGCTGAGAATAACGCTCTTTGTTGCTGTCACGCTAGTTTCCTTTTATTTATCGAACCTATTCGTCACTCGTCTGTGAATTTCGCTCGCGTTTCCACCAATACAACCAATGCAGACGGGGAGATGCGACGTTTCTGGCTGGGATCGGGATTGAAAAGTGGGGGACGCAAGGGATTTGAGGGATATAGGGGGCTGTGAAAAGTATCGGCGCATATCTATATTCTTATTTATGGCGCTTTTTAATCGTAATCTAAATATCGTATTTGCAAAATCGTATCTTTTTAATCGCGCGAATGCCAGTTAGGAAATTTGTACGAAATTAAATGTATAATGTATTTACATTAGATGATACTTGATATAGATAAATATCGCTTAATTTTGGTATGTAATTATTGTGTAAAGAATTTTGACAAAAATACGCCAACACGTGTGTAACGCGTATTTTGTGCGGGTTGCAACGAGCAGTAGAATACAACCGCGTATGTCAGCCCGTTCGTCTATTTCATACGAGCGAACCGTGTTGCAAAGCATGTTGTGTTGCACGTTGCATTACACGCGCGCAGATATTTACAACGTGATTTCTACTCTGATAATCAATCAAATGTAAACATAGGAAAACACTTTAGCTGAAAGTACGCTGTGTACTGTGCAGTTCCGTAGATGTTGCTCTTCGTGTTACTTATTTGATGAAATACGAACGTAGAAGCCTGGCGTCAGTGCCTCGTCACACGATCGAGCTGTGCGTGTATCTACCTGAAGATATGCGACGTGTTTGATCGCCGACTGCGTCGAAACTGGCTACGGTCTCGTCTCGTATCGATAAAAATTTCCGCGAATACGTTTTCCAAACGTAGCGTGCGGAACCGATAAAAATTTTGCAGTCTCACCGCACTGTCACCTGCTGTTGTACATAACGACACACTTTTAGGGCCATCCGTTCGAATTCAGAAAGATAAGTTACCAACGAATGTCATAAATGGAATGCGTCATTCCTCTCGAAAATGGAGTTGTGAGAAACGACTTAAATACTTAATGCCTGCAGTTAATTACATCTGAATCATAATGATACGATCAGAAATGCGTGGTGTCTGTAGATTTTGTGTTTAACGTAATTGAGATTTTCTATATATGTGGCTCGGAACGTTTCATCGTGTTCGTTCGGTGAATCGTGGAAGGAAACCTCTTCTCCGCGACGTGAGAAAATTAGGATCTCGAGGCTCCTCCGCTTATTTAATCTACCCGGCTCATCCTTGCTCCGTGTCACTGCTATAATTCACGGAGGACAGGTTGACACGGGCCGAACCTTACGAATTTGAATATGAAACTTACGACTGTCTACGACTGGAATCTGCATTCATATTGCCTGCAGCAGCGTCGCGACCTCTCCTCGCCAAAGCAAAAGTATCATTGCGACGATAAAATTGTCGTTTGAAAAATTATACGCACGCGTTACTCCTTAAATTGTAAAGCAGGTGGGGAGGGGGAAGGATGTTTGTATTTAAAGCACGTCGAGACGTTGGTGAAAATAGATCGACCGTGAGTCACGATGAAATTCACGTTCAAAGAACGAAATTCCCGACGATTTTCAAAGATTATGCTACGTGGGAGTCGAACGGTTAATCTTTACAGTAAACGAGATGTCCCCACCACTGGCACGGGTTTACTCATCGGAAAATTTCAGTCATCCGTCTGCCTCGTAGACTCGCGCGCGATTAAGTCGCGTACAGCGTCCGATCTAGCCGGATCAAGAGACCCGGAAGTGGAGTCACGACACCGAATTTCCGGTCGATATTCTTCCAATTATGGGAATGCGCGCCGCGTGTGGTCGAGACCTCTTCCGGGAAGATCCGATTCAGTCGCGAGCAAATATTTAAACACGCTCTTGCAAGTTTGCCGTCGCGACGTCATCGTGACGTCGTGCGAACCGTCAATGACGCAAGGACGCTCCCTCGCGTATCCAACCGCTGAATGGTACCTACGTACACACATGCGCCATTCATCCTATCGTGAAAAAATATCTGCGGATCGCAGAGGCGCCGTTGATACCAATTAAACATCGACGATTCGTCATTTTCGTGATTCGCCAGTTTTATGGGAATCGTTGCGATGTAGATGCAGTATGATACGGTATTGTAAATGGTTACGGGGTACGTCGTTCGACGTGTATTCGTTTCTTCAAGATCTTTCTGCGTTTTCGTTTTTATACGTACACTTAGTAAACGTTTGTATAACATTTATAGCCTTTATGGCAGTGTTTTTTTAAGTAGCTTTTAGGTGCTTCCCGACGATCGTTTATAAAAGATATTTTTCTCCAAGAGTTTCTTTCACTTTCGTTTTTACACGTGCTTTTTGTTGGATAAATATTTGTCCAATATTTATAACTTTTACGGCAAGCTGTTGTTTTCTCAAGTCGTTCTTGGTGGCGTCGTATAAAATTTACCGCGCGTGCAATACTTTTAGATACGCGAACGCGCCGATATTTAAGGCACGTGCGCTTAAAAGTTAGACGCGTTACACAAAGGGTTGTAAATTTAAGCGAACGTTCTCGTTGGACGAATGACGAATAACGGTCGCGTTCTAGGGTTGATCTTCCATTATCGACAACCATCCGTCCCTTGCGTTGTAACGGGAAAGCGTAAGACAGTATCAGGCGACCAGCATCTCGAAAAGTAAAGGGTAGCGATGGAATTCGCTGTTGCAACAGCTGGCGGCGTTATTGATTGTCTCATTGCGTTCGTAGATATATCAATTCAGAGTCAATCAGAATTAATCAAAGTTGATAGATGTCAGTATGTCTAAGAATTTGTCTCGTGCACTATTATCGATTCCGAACTGGAAACAATACGTTTCTTTACGGACAGCTGTACATGTCACACACGTGAGAAACATATTAACGTCTTTCTAAAAATATAATTAAACATTTCACGAACAGCACTTCATATTTTACTTATTTACAGACAATCTACGTTTCCCCCGAAAAGAATATCGCTCGTTAATGATTGGTGCGTTGTTCAAACGTATACAATGTACGATAATCGTACGTTTCAATCATGTTCGCGAAGTGTTTCGATCTTCGGCTACTATCCCTCATTGTATCATCAAGATTAGAGTTGAGTAATGGAGCCTATCAATTCGAGAAGACGTTTTGTTAGCCGAGACACATCGTTCTTCTTTTTTGTTTTTTTTTGTTTTTATTTCGTTACAACCAATGGCCGTCGTTATGCGAATCAATATTCGTAGATGATCCGTTATCGCGATGCACGCGGTCGGAAGATCGATGCCGAAGGGTGGGTCGTCGAGCAAGGCCCCGCGTACGGGGTGGGCTCGCGCGCGGTTCTTGGCTAATGGACGTGTCGTCTCGTTATTAATTGCACCCGCTACCGACCTAATTCAGCCACGTAATCGGTGTCTCGGTCAAGTTTTGACTGGTGACGTAGATAATTGCGGCGCAGCCCGCTTAATACCGACCATTAGGCATCGTGGACGTTGAACGGCGTCGGATACCGATGGCATCCGATGTAATCGGTAGGAACGGACCTCGGCTCGTCCCATTCGAGAAAAGACCACCGAGGTTACACAGATAGCGGTCTTTTTATAACCAGAAACAAATTGATCGCTCCTCTCATTTAATCGCACAATGGGGATTTATCTAACGCGTTGACCCAGAAAGGTGAAGAGGCTTCGAAGCTATTACGTAAAATATTCATTCTGCATTTCTTGGTTCAAGTACGCGTATCATTTACAATGCTGCGAGCTAAGAAACGAACGATACGCGACTAAGTTAAGATGCTTACAAGATAAATATTCATATACAATTATCGTATTCTTTTTTTTTTATAATATCTAGATTATATCTGTACTACAATTGATCTAGCTTTTCAAAAGGTCTACAAAACCTTTTTAATTCGTCAGAGGCAGTTTAGCATTTCATATGGTCTAGTTCCATTTTTGTTCGTTTTACGTTCTCCGTGTTTGCGTTTGACTGATATGTAGTTTCATACAGTCGTTTAGGTCTCCCAGAGAGAAACCTTCTATGCGCGACTACTTGAACGCTCGATGATTTATTATTCAAAGATATTGGCTATTTATGAGCCGAGAGTGTCATTACACAAATCAATTTAATCGTCTAAGCGGCTAGACTGGTTTGTAAATATCGTTATAATCAACATTCTGACTCACTTGCAACGCGTTGATAAGTTTGTTCTTCGATTGCACAGCATTGTTCGTTTCGTTTGATTCATTATCGTTTAGTGCTACTGTTATACCACGCTGGACTGCTTGCAACGCATGAGTTACGCACAGTAGCCTTTGAAAAAGTATTCAGGTACGATTACAATTTCCAAGAACGTACGAGAAAATGAAAGGAATAGAATGTTGCACCATGTATGTAAATTTCTCGTTAACTATACGCGGGGTATTTAAATAATTTATTAGTAAAATACAAATATCACCAGCTGCGATCCACAAACGCAAGCAACCGGTACTAACAAATTCCATATTAATTAGATGGTGAATAGTTGAACGCATCGGACGCATTCGAAGGGATCCGCGTCTCGAAACGCGCGATTCGTCCCATAATATAAATGTAAATTACTACTCGAAACGCTATTGGCATTCCGCGCCCTTTCTTCCGGCGGTGCATTAACGAATGCACGCTCTCGCGATCGTAATATCGAGGGACGAAATTGAATCGAGCCGCGATGGAAGCGCGGCACGCATACACTCGCCGCGGCCACGCGGATTTCTTTTATGCGCGTCGTCGCTGCACTCTCGCAACGCTTTTACCCTCCCACTCGGCATCGAACAATTCCCACCTCGGAAGAAAGGCTGAATTCATGAATGGAAACGCGCACGGGGACCCGTCGCGTTACACCTCCGTGCCCGTGCTGCGAAACACGCCGCCCGCGTACGAAAGTTCGCGGAAGAGAAAGTCCACGATGACGATGACATCATCGCTGCCATGGTCATGGTCCCAGCGATCTGGAGCAGAGGTTCGCGGTAAAAATTCGACCGGAACTTTCCGTCGAACCGAGCAATAACCATCTCGTCGACCGCGTACACTTAGAGAATACTTGGAACGACCGCGAAAAAATCGCTGACAGACGTTTTAAACAACGATTTTTAGGATCACCAGCGTGCACTGTATGAGTCGAACGCTATATTACGTCTCTGTGACGTTGCCTTGGCGTCAAACGTGTACGTGCACACATCTTCGACGGTAACTGTTCGTTTCGTTGGAAAGAAACCCGATCAAACTCCTTTATTTGGAACTTTTCATCATTTTTGACACTTCTTTCTACTGTTTAGTCACAATCGCTGTAAAGAATAATTTTTTATCGAGTAAATTTGTAATTTATCTTAGCATCCAAACTCTCGTGCTTCGATGCTCGCGAATTTGACACAATCAAGTAAAGGTATCGTTAAATGGTACACTTTGGTGTGATTTCGTTGCAAATGAATATAATCACACAAAATAAATATTTTCTACACCTACTGTAGCCACGTAACAGAAGCTGCAATTAATGTCATAAATAATCTTTCTCTCGTAATACCGGACGGCTTGTGTCAGCCGGAGCCTACTCGCGTGAAGTTTTATTCGCGCTTATTCAATTCACCCGTACTTCCTCCCATCGATTTTGCAAGTGAAACTGCAAGTAGCGATGCGCCTCTTAATTACGGCTAATAGTCGTGACACCCATATAACGAATGATCACCTCAGCGACGAGCATGAATAACGTAACGTATGTGCCTCAGCCTACCGTACTCCTCCGCACGAGCCTACAAGTCTGCCATTCGAACTTCAATGACTATTCTTTGCCTCCCTCTTCCTCTAGCGACGCGTGCATGTCTCCTCTGAACAATGAGACACCAGAAAAGTGACTGACGTCACTGGTTACGAATCGTACCTTCTATGGGTTTCAAGTTGGGGCGCCCTCTCGCACCTAGCCCACGTCGCCTGCGACCCCGCCGCGGTAGCCGCAAATCAGGAATTACGCCCAAAGAAACCACGTATCGCGGTCTAACCAGATTTACGAGATCGTAAATGTAAACCGTTCCAATCGTTACATTTCATGTTTATGTAACATTCGTACCAGATTCGTCATGAAACACATGATCCGTTAAATTGCCGGGGCTTTCGTGAAATACATCCACCGCTACAAATCTTCGTTAAGTGAAGCCCGATAA
The DNA here is from genome assembly GCF_050948175.1 of Xylocopa sonorina. Lineage (NCBI taxonomy): Eukaryota > Metazoa > Arthropoda > Insecta > Hymenoptera > Apidae > Xylocopa > Xylocopa sonorina. Next base: position 3,130,735 of record NC_135197.1, on the reverse strand, counting down.
CCTCGGTAATGGCTAGATCGGGAATTTATCGTGCCCCTCGATCGCACCGAACGAACTTTCAGGATAGGAAACGCATTGTCGTAACGCATGAGGCTTCCAAGGAAGACTTCAACCGGTGATCGTATGATTTCGTTCGATTTCTATACACCGATTTAAACATAGGTTTCAACTTATTATACTGATACGTATCTACACGTAAAATTTAATACGAGAACTGCTAACTTTATTTTAATTTCTTATATTCGACTGGTTTTCTTATAAAAATCTCGCTTAAGGGTCCTTTACATATTTTATGATAATTTCCACCCCGAATGACTCAAGGAAGAAAGGACACAGAGGATCATAGAAGACGTACCAAGCACAATCGACTTTTTATTGTTATTCTACAAGTTAATTTTGGTTAACTTGTATAGTTATTTTATCGTAAGCAATAAAGATATATTTGTATGCGTAATGAAATTTCTACCACAATTTATACGAACTCTTTCAATACTTTTGTTTTTATGTTAGCAACGAAAAGAGTGGACAAGTGGATATACTCGGCCAATTTAAACGAAGAATCGAACGAAGCGAAGAAAACCAATACTCCAATTACGCGAATGAACCTTCTTACCCTCACGGGGTTGTCCTTCGATATATCCCCATAAACGAACCCGTACCGTGTCATTATTTGCTCTCGAACAAATGGTAATGAGCGCGTATATGTGACTGGATGAAAAAGAAGAAAAAAGAGCAGTCTAATAAACTACAATTATCCGTGCACGTGAATATCGTGCGTAACGATCGTTTTGAAACATTTGTTTACTTCGCCCCGCGCCTTTTTCTCCATTCGACGTCGCCTCGCGGTGGTAGAGCGCAGGTAATAAAGGTTGCTCGTGTAATACGTTCGCAACGATTGGCAGGAAAGGTGTATCGGTCCGGCGAATGCAAACAGCCGATTGGCGAACGCTGTCCACGTTCGAACGGGGAAAAAATCGCAACGGATCTACGAGTCACAGTTATGGCGGCTCGGTAATCCACGGCTCTGTTTCCCCTCATTAGGGAACTGGACGTAGAAGGTAATTGATACTTTCATAAGCTGGCAGCATTCCCACCTGCGAATAGCTCAGTTTTTGCGGCGGTCTCGTTAGAGGTGACAATAAGTAGTTACTCGTTTCCAGGTAGGTACCTGTCCACCAGCCGGCTCTTGCCTGCTCGCAAAACGTCCGGGCTTGAAAGACGCCGTGGCACCACCCTGGAATTATTACGGCAACGTTGTTACGATAGGGGGATACGATTTTTCCTCCCCTCGAGCTCCCGTAAATCTATTCGCCGTTAAGTGGAGCACTTTGCATACTGGACAGTTATGGAGTCACGTTATTAATCGGTAATCCACTCGGACTGAAACGAGTGGCAATGGTACGCGTCCGAGGTGACGAACGCAAACGATGCCTGATTAGCATACCTCACGCTCCTCTGGCCAACATTTCCCATTTCCCTCGCGAGGATTTCTAGCCGGGCTGTTAACGACATTTATCGCGCGATACATAAACAGGGGGAGGCGCCTTCCGTGTTCCAGTTTCTCTCCGTAACGGTTCAAATAAAATCGACACGATCGTGAATGATAAACCATCCCCCTTCTAACCAGATAAACGGAAGTAGGACAAAAATTCTTTCCCGTCCGATCGTATCAATTTCCATCCACTGTATTATATCACGATAACACGAAAATACAGCGACGGTGACGCGTATCGGCGACAGGCGATCGCGCGCGCCGCCATTGCGGTAACCGCTGGTACGAGGGTATAAAGTTCTCCACCGCGGGGCAGGTATCGCGGACAATTAATAACGAGTAAAGACGAGCCGTTCGAATACGGGCATCGATAACTGCCGTTAACGTACGAGCGACTCGATGATTGAGCCTCCTTATCCAAGGTTTAAATCTATGAGTAAGAACGAAGAGCGAGGTATCGTGGATACAGTTACGCTTCGCACTGACTGCGCTCGAGAGCCGCAACAGCTCTCCCGCATCCGACCGGGAACGATCCTATCTAATTATGTAAGTTGCCGGCACCTATACGCGTGTGCGCACCTGAACAGATACGCGGTGGGAGAGGTGCGTGCATGCACGGTACACGACGGAGTTTACAAATTAGCTGTGGTTACGAGATGCGTGTACACGAGCGTCGGCGAAACACTAATCACGGTGATTGCAGGGGAGTGGAAATCGTCGGCGGGATAATATTCCGCGTAATTGGTTCAGCCCCTGTCAACCTGTCTAGCTACCGGACGATGTCTTAACCCGACACACCGTACGGCACGTAAACGTGCGCGATGCACGGATTTTCGCAAGGTATCACCTACCATGTCCGTTCGTGGAATCTATTACGTCCAACGATCGAGAAAACACGCGACCACCGGTGGGTTCGCGGATTCTCACTTCCGCTTCACGCGACTGGAAAAGTGAAAGATCGTTATTAAACGGAACGGTTCACCGTCGACGCGGGGGGTGGGGGGGAGGAACGGGAAAAGAGGGAAGATCGGTTCCAGTTGGATACTGTTTGTCTTCTGGATTGTTGGAAGAACGTGTTTCGTGGAAGAAGTTAGCCGGAACGATACTTTCGCGGAATATCTACGAGTGACGGTTAAAAATAGTTGAACGTAATAGGGGGAAAACCTCCTAACGCGTTGACATTGTCCTTGGTGGGTGAGTGGTAATTGGGGGTTCCTTGAATAGGATGCTCGAACGGTTATCGATAACCATTATTCATGCTCGACGCACTTTTTCCAGGATATTATAGATATTAAAATGGTAGTACGTCTCGGTGGATACCTGGCATTGGCAAATAAGGAAAATCGTTTGAAGGTACGAGCGAGAAAACTGTGAGAAATTTTTAGTTTTCGCGAGAAATATCGATTATTTCCTTCTCTGCCTGCAACAATGTTTCGATGAAATTTATTTAGGTGGAAAAACGTTTGGCTCGTACTTTACTGGTATCGAAGGGGTGACTTCCAGAGATGGGAGACCAGACTATATTACGATTACTCCCAACATCGTGGAAATAAATAAAGATATAGAATTCATAAGAATCCAGTTGTTTACATAAGACACTTAAAACGAGTACTTTACCAATCGATTTTCCTGTAAAATTTTTATCGATTTTCCGCGTACGCTCGTGATATAATACGGCGCGATCGATAATGTACTACGAAATTAACATAAGGCTTTAGATCACGGTACAGCTGGGAAACGTTAAATAAAACACTTCCTCCCGTACGTCACATACCATTAAACTCCAAGTATCGTTTACCGCGAAGTATCGACAAGAACGCGGCGTAATACGTTTTTTAAAAGATGCCCCGGCCAGTCATCAGCGCGTACGCCGCTCTAAAAACGATCATCAGCGAAAAGTGAATCGGCAAAGGTACGGAGCCGCGTACTTTTTGCGGCGTAACGCGTGTGTGTACACGTCGAACGGCAGGCATTCTTTATAAAGACGTCCCGGTTTCACCGCGGAATTCTTTCCTGACAGAGCGGCGCAGGATGTTTCCTGGAACGTGGATCCGCACCTGTCGAGAATACGCCACAATGCCACCGGCAATGTTCGCATCCTCGTGGTGGCGTTCCCTCCCTCGGACATCGGCGAGCAGTCCGCTCCCACGGGAGTCCGCAGAAATGACAGGACTCGAACGGTCTCTCCCGCTCCGCCATAGCAGCCGGATTTGCCTACGAGACCGAAACGGAGAAGGAGGAGGAGGATGAGGAGGAGGAACTTTCCTCGGGATATTAATAAGTTATAGCGGGCCGATCGGTGATTTCTTCTACTTCGTTTCTTTCTCCCCTTTTCTTTTTTCCTCTCTTTTTTCTCGGAAGGCAGATCCGAAAAAGGGGCAACAATGGCCGAATTCGCCGCGGGAGACCGAGGCCCCGAAGATAGACTTTGACAACGCGATCGCCAAGCGTCCCGTATTATGCGTCTATGCCTTCGGGGCCGCAGATCAGATAAGGGATGCGTTTGAGAAACCGACTGACCGACCGAACACACGGCCAACGCGCGTTAGCCTTAGCTTCGCACGTATTTTCTTCTTTGTCTTCCTGCCGCCGGAGCCGCCGACACCGCCCACGGCAATCAACGCGACACGAATCTCGTGAAAACAACCCCTGCGAGAGCTGTGCGCGTACGAGAGGTAGGCGCGTCCAGGGAAATCGAGAGGAAGACGTAGGAAAAGGATTTCGGAGGTTCTAACTAACGGTGCTGACCCCTTCTTTTCGGAGCAAAGGCCAGAAGAAAGGGATCGAGGGTGAAATCGTTCAGTGGATCGACGTGAAGGTATCGGGCTCCGAATCGATGCCATTGTTTTGTCACATTCGGTTTCTCATGGCTACGTTTCCGAGAAATTCACCGCTCGTAACAGTTTAACACCTTTCTCCGAAAGATGCACGCGAGGGCTCATGGCGGACCACGCCGGTGCTGTAAATCACTGAAAACGAGAAAGTTGCGCGGGCTAAATGGGCCGCGTTTTGCGGAGAGTAACCAGTCCCGATTAAATTAAAAATATGATCGATCGTTGTAATCGATTTCTACGCAGACGTGCTCTTCGTTATTAAACATGGAACGTTACTAATCCAAGGTGGATACGAGAACCAATGCATAGAGGTTTCGTTAAAAATAATCGGTACGCTTGACTATAAGGAGAAACAATTGCGTGCTAAGATTGATAGTGCAGCATTTCTATTCGTAACCTTTCATTTCCTCGCGACTCGGTCCTTTCGTACAGGACGCGATACGAACGTATTCGCGTCGCCAACAAGATGACGCCATTTCGTGGTTTCGCGTGATTCAATTTCTGCGGTTAATGCTAGCTAGAGTGCTGATTAAATTAGAACTGGAATTAGATTATTACAATCACGACTGAATAATATCTATGCAGTTAATTAGTAGAAGCCTTTAATTTTATCTTCGAGTGACAAAACATTTACGAATCAAATTTACGCATCACATACAAATTTATCTAGAATTGGCTGATCCAGGCCGCGATCGAACATGAGTTTATTGCGCGTACTCGTCGGATCTTCGCACGCGCGAAACTTGTTTAGATAATTCGACGCGTTTAATTGGCCCGCGAGAAACGCGAGCGCAGGAGAACTGGCCGCGAGACGCGCGCGCACGCGTCTACGTGCGCGCGTGTGTGTGTTATTGGTAAACCGAATGATTTAATTAACTTTCCAACCGGTCTCGATTCGGCTGGATTACCAGCGGGAGACTTTGCGCCCGAAAAGTCCTTGGCCAACGGGCGCTCGAAGAAGGTTGGCCCAGCGACGACAGAGGCCTCGACGGTACCAATAATTTGCGAGGGACCGTCGTTCTCCGGCGTCATGCGTGCGACTGCGCCGGACAACGGGGAGCAAACGACGATTTCACATTCCCAAGATTTATTCTTCTCGCGGCGGGAACACGCAAAGTTCAGTGACGCTTGCGTCACCGGCCCCGCTTCGGAGTGCCGCCGTTAATGTCTCCTTGCTCCGATTTTTGAGCGTAAATAACTACTTGCTCCGGCTAGAACCATTTCAAATGGCAGTAGTAAAATATCTACGCCGTAGGAATGTCTCTGATTTATCGCTGTAGGAGTAATAATTATTGCGTACGTAGATGTAATAACGATCGCCGATACCGGCTTCATTCGTCGGGTATTAATTTACTGTTAACCCCGGGTATGGTTGCATATCGAACGCATAATGGTGCCCGAGCTGGTTTCATCACTGCTTTTTGCACAATGCTCGTCTCACAATAGAACCGCGGATTCAAGCTATGCAAATATGTGCTCGGAGCGTATCTCGATGAGTTTCCTCGTTAAAAAAATCGAGCCGATTACGCAGCTCACTCGTTCAACAGGAAAATTCGCGTTGCTCTGAAACGTTGGTATCCGAGCGACGATGTAATTGATAAAAATGATCGTTTGATGAAGATTCGTCCCAACTTCCGACGGTACGACGTGTATGCAGCTGTCAGACGTTTTCTACGATATCAGACGACGCCGCTTTTATCCTCCCGTTCCATCCAGTCATTACGAAATCGAAGCAGTTTTTATTCGATATAACGTTGGCTATTTATAAATCGTCGTAATATTCCACGTCTAAACACGCACGGAAACAAATACCGCGGCGGGTCATGCACCGCGTGCTGTGCAGTCAGTCACTCTGCAGAAGAGCGTGCTCGTGATATCTGCGGAAGATGACACTCCAAGCTGAGGAGATTGTGATAATCTAAACCCAAACAGATACAGTGTTCCTCGGTATGCATTTGTCTCGAGTCTTTTAATTGAGACTGCCTCCTCGCGACGAATGCTGGATACGTTAAAAACGTCGAGACGTAAATCCATAGAGTATGGAATCTCTGAAAATACGAGAGCAGCTAGTAGCTGCTGCGTCGAGAGGAAACGAGACGGTGTCTCATCCCTTTTTCGTTACTTTAAACGTGCTTCGCAGATATCGTACGCGTTATCGAAGCAGAAACGCTTTTGTTCGACACGCTGCGCCACTTATTTGCATGCCGTCTGTCCCTAAAGAGGCAATGAATAAACAGTTGTCAAAATGAAATACTACACGCGAACAGAAACGCAAAACGGAAACAATCCGGTCCCATTTATAACAAACTCGTCGCCTCCATTGTACCATTTATCGTATCGCTTATTCAGAAACCTTCAAATGCGCCCGCGTAACGACGTTGCGCGTTATCTGCTGAACAATTTCTATCTTTACACGTATGCGCGCATTGTTAAAATCCAGTAGTTCTCCGCGAGATATCTCGCGGAGCGGAGGCTGTTCGATGCTGCTCGGGTACGATTAAGGTGGCGGATACCTTCTAATTAGATGAATCACGTAAGAAGCGGGCCGTGCGCGGTGACTCGGATGTGTCGGCGGAAACGCGAGCAACGTTAACGGGCGCGAAAAAGTTGGGCCCTCGTAGCTGGTAACCGGGATTATCGTGTCGGCGAATTTCCAAGAAAAAGCGCCGGCACGACGTAATCGGTATTAGACCGCGTGCAAGTCACCGCAAGGGAATCTTATTGGCCGAGAGCGGAAGACGCCCACAGCGTGCACGCTTATATATCTATAGTACTCTAGTGCTATGCGGTGTTCATTCATAGTTCCACTCCTGTCTAGTCATTCATTAATCCGATACGGCGAGAGTGTCCTTACAGAGCGTGCGCTGATCACGGCTCTCAATCGTTCGAGTGACCCCCTTCGAGTTCGCGCCTCGCGTTCGCGTTCGCGCCTCTCGTTTCTCTCTCTCTCGTTCCGGCGTCGTCCGTGTAAGTGTATCGACGCGTGTATCGTGTGCGTGTCCTCTCTCTTTATCTCTCTCTCTACGTCTGTGCATGTGTGGGTGCGCGACGTCGTCCTACGAGGCTCGTGAAATCGAGAGGTGTACACCAACTCGCGGACAAGGTGGATTAAACATCGAGCACGGAGAATGCGAATAGGTGAGAGAGAATGACTCACTGTCGTCGGGACACGGTTTCATGCGAACGTTCTAAGAATCGCGAGACGTCCGGCGTCGAGGCACGACGCGTGCCGCTCTCCTCCCGTTTAAAATAGCCGATGCTGCGGGCGAAAAATCGATCGCGGCGCCTTTCACGCTCCTGAAACCTCGATCGCGTCGAACGCCGCCGAGTCGCCCAGCAGCCGCGTCAATTGCTCGCTTGTTCAGAGTCCATCCTCGCGATCGCGTCACGAACCGATCGTTTAAAGAAGATATTCCAGTTGAAGGAATGCCAGCCTGATCGATTTTTCACGTAATTGCCAGGCTCGGCTATTTTTACTTTCCCCTAGACACAGATTCCCACGGCGCAACGCGTACGAGTTACGCGTAGCTACTCGTGAAAGGAGCGCGTCGACGCGTTCACCGAGGGTGCCGCGACCTTTTCTCGTCGTTGACCGCGGGCCCCGAGGGGTGGGTGCCTCGATCCTCGTCCACCGCTCGCCGCATCCAGCCGAGGGTTACTCGCCCGTAGCGAATCGCTCGTGCCTCGAAACGGACCGCTCGCAACGCCCGTCTTTTATCGTTTCTTTCGTCCGCCAGTCGATCCTCGAAAGCGGACGAAAGAAGTGGCGCTTCCTCTACGCTTTTTCTACGTGAAACGAGGAATGCGACGCTCGGATAATCGCTCCGACTTCAACTACGCCAGGGATTTTATAAGAGGAGACTCGCGGCTGGATTTAATTCCCTCTTGCGACTAGGCTGCGGTTTTTCTCGCCGCCGCTATTCCTCCTTCCTCTAGCTTCCTTAATTACTTTCGCGTTTTTATCCAGATTGTAACGCTTTTTTTCAATTTTAACTTCATTTTTATCTCCGATGTTTTATATATAGATACGTCTTACATATTTCTATTCGATGGATGCACCTATCTGTTCCTCGATATGCGGAATATATACGTGACATGTGTATACGTGTACATGTATATCATATAAATCGATATTGTATGTATATAGATGATAAAATATGAACATTATTTCTTGTCGTATAGAATAATCGGTTTAAAGAACAAACATACGTGATGGAAAGTTATCACAAACATGAATCATCTCGAGCGGCGCCGATACACTCTCAACCGGCTACCTGTCGCTATGTCATGTAATAATTTTATCTTTGAGCAAGCTAATTCGAACAATGACATCCTACGAAAACTATTTCCGATCGGAGACAGATACATTTAGATGATCATATTCTAGAAACAATTCTACGGAATTCTTGTTCGTTTTATACAAGTAAAAAGAAGTAAATATGTGTTTGAAATCACGTGATGCTTCAAACAATTGCTGAGAGTAAGTTTCTCAAATAGTTTCAGCAAAAAAATTAGTAAAATGTTCATTATTTTTGTAAGATACTTCGTTCTGGGAAAGTTAAGCATTTAATGAAGAACCTGTTTATTTAGATAACATCTGATCGAAGCAATGTTCGTTTCCTGCAATTAAAATAAAATGCTTTCACCTCTGATTAATTCATATCGATCGAAGCACGAGCTACTTGAACGAAAGCGTATTTATTAATGATTTCTGAATTGTACTACCTTTGATCCAGGAACTACGCGAAACATTGAAGACGCGGTAAACGCGGGAACCGGCAGCCATGACAGAGAGTTTTCTTCGGCCCGTTTGCTCTCTCGTTGTTCGCGAAGCTGACGAAAGAGCGGCCGAAGCAAAACGAGGAACGAGACGCGCAACGGTGCCACGTATTTCCGTTCTAATGACTAGCAAAAACTTGACACCTGTATAGACGCCAATGTCGGAAACAACGACCGTGCCGAGAAATCGAGCGATTTCAGCAGTTAGCCTTGCGTAACGAGAATTTTCCATTTTTCCTGCGGGCGCGCGCCGATTGTTCGAAAAAAGACGCCTGCGCGTTTACCGCGTTATATAATTGAAAATGTGAGAACAGAAACGATAAAACGCCGGGAAACCCCTGCTATGTATTCCTCCACAATGTTGATTCTTATCAGGAAAACTAGTCTCAGCCAATGTCAATGCAACACGATTCGATAGAATGTAATACTATCTGATTACTAGCACCTGGTTTTGTGCGAATACACACCACGACGAAGTAAATTCGTGAAAATTCAAGGTAATACAAATTATTGAGAAAATCGTTGTCAACGATACGCGTCGATATTGTTCGCGAATCTATCATCGATGCGATTTTCGACGATTTAACTTTCGATTTGTTAGGTAATTCGTATCAGGAATTCAGCTTGCGATATTTTTCTATCCAAACACGTGAATAAACATTATACTAACTTCCTTCGTATTTGAATATCTATTTGTAGGTTTAATTGCAGAATAGCGCTATATTGTAATATAGTGTCCATCTTTATTTACTTAAATGAAACAGGCCGTTCTTTTCCTTTCATTTATATAATCTTTATCAAACTTTACGATATTTCTTTGAAACGTTTCACAGGTTTCTACATTATTCATATTCACCCCGCAGACGAGATGAAAAAATGTAGAAACCTTCAATTTACAAGTAATTAAATAGTAAAGAAACAAAAACTGATAAAATACGAATTCGAACGTCGAACGTAGAATATTGGAAGACATTAGAAATTTATTATCGTTAAATTAAAATGACTGTTAGCCGTGGGACGGTGAGGGGAATTTTGCTCGATATTAACGAGACGATTCCCCGACTGAAATGGCTCGTTTTACGGAAGGATCATCCGCGACACGCCGTTAGGCTGGACTACCGGTTAATTAACGACGTGACACCATAATTGGCGCGGCGATTCGGTTCCCTTGGGGATGGATCCTCGCGAGAGGTTCGCATGTCCCGGGGCCTAGGGTTAAGAGAGCGCGCGCGCATCGTTAAATTAAAATCCCGAGGCGACCGGCACCGTCGTCCGGTCTTGCAGTGGGCCACCTTGGCGGTGCCTTCTAATTTGCAACGCATAATATTCGAATAATTTGCACGCGCTAATAGGGCCGAGCGTGGATCCACCAGGAATGCCAGCGACGCCGTGTAATATTAATAATGCTTTATTTCACGACCGAAAGCCTTCCTATATCTAATGTTTGGGAGGAATAAACGGAGCACCTATTGAGTTATTAGAAGTTGCCGGTGTAAGTATAATTATCGCGTACAGTGGCTGAAGTTTCAAATATTCTCTAAATCCGTTGAATGACTCTTGAAACTCTTTTCTGCGTTCTTCTGATACTTTTCCACTGGATTTTTCGGTTAACGTAAACAGAGTAAAAATATGTGATACAACAATGTTAACAATGTCGCAATTGTAAGCTGTCGTCAGAATTAATCTATTGATTTTATAAGAGACAAAAGTCCAGAGATATCTTGAGAACTTAGAATTATACAATATCGAGTAACTGACTGAGCTAATGTTGCAATGAATTTCAGATTAGAGATCCGTGTTCCACGTGATGTACTAATTAAGGTATCTGTTCGTTATACATCGTTACGCGTGTAGAAGAAATTATGAGGAGTGAGTTTGAAAATTCAAGTGTACATACATTTATGGTAAAAGTTCATAAGACGGTGCGACGCGTGACAAAATGCCAAGTATGTGGCGATGGTACTCGCGTTATGGGTTCTTACCATTAGTGTCCGCGTGCACCAAGAGCTTTCAACCTGATTTCTTTCGATAAGAAACGTTCGAACCTAACTTTGTTATTCCCGCCCTTTAAATCGTCCTTAAAAATTTCTAAAATTTTATCCATTAAGGGCTAATTATTTCCAGGAACGAGTACACCGCGTGTATGTAAAATTAGGAAGATAAATGGACGTTGAAAGTTTGATAAACTGTGAGATAGCAGAGCCAAGTGTCTTATAGAAACATGTAGCAGACCGTTTCCGATACAAGTGCTTCACACGGAATCGCTGGTACGATACGTTTTGCCCGCTATCTACACGGCACGTATGACGAGTCACTTGCAGCCACTTGATCAAAGTGTGCGACGCGATACATCTAATCGCGGACATAATATCTTATCAGTGACGTATGGAACGCCGTTTCGTCCCCACTGAATACAATAAAAGTATCGAATGCGTTCATCGCGGCGACTTTTATCATCGCCAGCGAATTCTTATCTAGCGACTCATTATTGTTTGCAAACTTTTGCAGGGCTGCCTTAATAAATTTACTTTTTGATTGCAACGTGGTTGGAGAGAGGTGACGAAATTCTTCAAAATATGCCTATCATTCTTTTTCTTAACGGTTGTATTCTAAAAAAGTATAACGATGTTTAGACAACTTTCTAATTTCTTTCCTTTTGAATTCAAAGCGGAAAATTTGTCAATTAATGGTTATACGAATCAGTCAGATCTGGCTAGAAGTTTGTGAAGCTACAAATTCTACGAATCGATTCATCGAAATTTCTCGTGGTTAATGCATTCTTTGCGCTTTATCTCGCTCTTATTAGTCATCAGCGATAATATCATGCGTAGATGAGACGTTGAATTGAAATATTCGTTTCGCGTTTGTTTTCTGTCTACTTTAACGTCTCGCAATTAGACATCGTGAAATATTCCAAGCGCTCGTAAAGTCTCGAAATGGACCAAAGAAATTGTTACTAACGAAAATGCGTTGAAAATCGGTAACACGACGAACGCCTGAACCGACACGTTATCGAAACATTGCGTCATAATCACAGCGACAACGTCACTTTATATATCTAGTCGTATCGCGTTAGAACCGAGCACGATGGCATCGAACGAACAAATAATCGAGCGACATTTAATTCGTTTCACGTGACACAATTTCGACGTGTTTCAAGCTGATTCATCGCGGCGATCTGAAAAGCGGACCTCGTCCAAACTTCAACTATTCCAAAGTCCCGATCGATCGGACTCCTCCTCGATCGAAGCTTGGCTATCCCGCGGAAGCTAAACGTGCTCTCCTGGCGATCGAACGCTGAAATTGCTCGTATTACAGCACGTGTCGCGAATCGCGAGTAAGCGTGGTTGGCACCCTGAACTAATCGCACGTACTCGAACAGTCGCACGCTCGTGTTACAGGAAAGCTAGATGCAGCCGCGGTGCATACGATGAATTTCGCGAAACCAGTTAAACATTTCCCGCGCGTAATGAAATTCCACCGCGAAACGATCGACGAGGATAACGCGCGCGCGGGAAGAAACGGGGTAAACAATTCGAATGTGGTAATAAGGTACCGGTTAAGGGTTTCGAAAGTCGGTGAAACGGTAAACGCGATCCCGCTGAAGGGGTTAACAGCGTAGGCGTAATGAAATCATCGTAGCTGTTGTCGAGGGATGGGGCCCGCGGAGGTGAGAGGGGGATACGCGTGTAGAGAGAGATGAAGGTACATCGGGGGCGAGGGTGGCGTGCAGCCGCAGGTGGGAGAGGGCAGGGAGGACTGAAAGGTAGCCCCGGAGGAGCAGAACTCGAGCGAGCGAGGGAGGAGGTGGGGTGTCGTAGGAGGTGGTGGCAAGGAGGGAAAGGAGGTGGGACCGTGCGGCGGTGAGCGAGCGTGCAAGAGCGAGAGGGCGAGGTGAAGTAGTGAGTCCGTGAGCCCGAGTGAGTAACTGGGAGTCGCAACCGAGGACCCACTCAGTCACCACGAGATCGGCAAGCCGAATGGTCAACCGCGCCGGTACTCGCGCTCGGAAGTCTGCGCAGAGCAAAAGGGTACGGAACAGGGGCACGCGTTGTTCCCTCGAATGTCAACTAGCACGGTCGGACGCGGACGGAACGCTCGAATCGCACGCAGCCCTCGATTTACCGAGATCGCACGAGGGAGAACTAGCGGGCACGTTCGCACGATGTGGAGATTTCTGGTGCGTTGTTATGTCGCGTTGACATCGATCTGACGCGTCTCTCCTCCCTTGTTTTCTTTTCGTTTCGCCTTTCCCTCGCCTTTTCTTCTCTATTTTTCGTTCGCCACCTTCCCGCGTTTTGTCACACCGCGTTCTCGCGTTCGCCACGAAACGACTCGGCTACTTTCCCGAGGGGGAAAAGGACTCGGTGCCGCGGCGGGACCGGAAGTGCGTGAGTGGATGCGAGCAAGAGGCATCGACGGGAGAAGCCGAAGACTCTCCTGCGGACGGACGAGGAAGAGATGATCCACGAGCTGCTGGTGGCCGGAGCGTTCGCCCTCGCCACACTAAGGCGGTGTGTGTACATTGCTAAATTCTATCCACTTTCTCTCTAGCTTTTACCACTTTCGTATCTTTAAGGAACAAAAAGTTACCGCGTCGTTTTCTTGCCGCGTCCGCGGGGACGGTTTAACGAGCGGTGACGGACCGGCGATAAAGTCGGTCGTGCGAAAATCCGCGATTCAATTATCGACGGGCGAACGACGCTTTTTCGCCGCTCTCGCGAAAGCGCGCACGGTTTTAAAATAGTTTAGCTGGTCGCGCGGATCGCCCGTCCGTTTGTTCGGCTGTATTTTTTCCACCAACCTGTACCTCATTTCCAACGCGAGCATTTCGCGGAATCACTTGCAGGAAAGAACTAACGACAAGGTGCATCCAGCTTCGAGTTTCGCTGTAATGTACATAATGATGCAGTGACACGTGAGGATTTCTCGCGACGTTTCAGCCGCTCTTTCCTTTATTTACGCGTCTCGCGCGCGATTCTAGAAATCTCGCGTGCGAAAAAGAACTGCTTTGGGACTTCGAGACGCCACTTCGGAAGTCGAAATTGCCGAATGAGTCGCGAAAGCATGAGAATGTTCGGTGCGATTATTCGGTACCTTTGTATCGACGATTCGAACGCAATTTTTTTTTATTTTCATTGTGTATTTCACTGACGTTGATTAGGGATATCTCTCGGTTATTGATTAGGAAATAAAAAGTAATCGTACGTGTCAATGATTGACATATTTCGCTGTCACATAAACCAACGACTCGATAATGTTTACCTATGAATTTATGAATAATTCATCGATGAAACGTCCCACGGTAACGTTGATTTAATATTTCTTCCCATTACATTTTCCTCGTTTTTCGTGTTACTCGAGATATAACTTTGTTCTACTTGTTCTAGCGTTTTTCGTTTAATTCCTTACACGTGAAGTAGCCTTTGATCGCAAAACCGAGGACGTCTGGACTTCCTATATCGTAATTATACAAGTCGTATTGATTAAACGCAACTGTTGAATCACTGAATTAAATTGTTATCGTACGCTAATATCTTACATGCTGTAATCACGTTGTACCGACAATTTTCCGATGGAAGGGGAAAGTAATCTCTATGAAATTGTCTGCGGCCTGAAAGATAGTGCTACCCACCTGTTGATAAGGCATTCGCGAATCCGCAGAAAATAATTCTATTTCGCTCGATTCTAACAAAATTGCCCCTTTTTCCGTAAATAAATTAATCATCCCCCCTGTTACTCGATCAAAATCGTCGCTCGATCGAGAATTACAGATTACGCGATCGCGCGATCGTTCATCCGTTCGAACCGAGATTTCGACGTAACTCAAGGAGATCGATTTCGTTTGAAATAATGGAAATGATCGATGGTCGAAAGTTGCGACGTAAAATGAACACGTCGCGACGAGCTTTCGGTACGTTGCGTCATGTATAAACACATTAATGGAAAGATTATCTTGGGAGAGGAGAGTAGGTACCATTTCCTTCGTCGCTCGTAATCTCGAGTTCAGGATACGAACGGAGAACGTAAACGTTATTTTTCACGACGATAACGGCCGGCTCGTCTGTTATTTCGTGCATAACGGGCTGACGTTGCCGCTCTCCTGCGGCTTCGTACGACAGCGGGTCCTATCGGAGCGGACTCGATTAATACCTCATCAATCATTAATAGGTCCTTTACAAGGAAAATTAGTAGACCACAGTGACTAAGTGTCGATCCGAATCAACACACGGGCCGGTTCCCCGTCTGTTTATTTGGCTTCGTGAATGCCGGCTGCGAAAGAAAGATATCGTTCGGTCTATTTCGATCTTTTTCCATCCCTCGATTCCTCTCTCGCACGCACGATTTTTCTTTCCTTTTTTTTCCACCAGGAACGTTTATATTACGGTAACGAGTCGAGAGAGAAAAAAAAAGAAAGCGATATCGGGCAAACTAATCAAATATTTCGAGCGGGGATGGAAAAAGATCTAATTACACGTGTAATTACGTAGTTGTAAATTAACCACTCGGATAGAGCCAATCGTATAATTATCACAGAGACGGAATTCAATCCGACATATAAATCGCCTTGAAAAACATAAATTAACTAGCGCGGGGAACGGGCCCCGAGAAACTGGTCCTTCGCGTTTCAAATAAATCCAAATCAAAATTTTCGTAAAATGATACGGGATCTTGAATTTCGCAAGCAACTTATCCTTCCATCCTCCTTGGGTATATTTGTCCTCGTGGCGGCTGAAAAATTCGTAACTATGAGCGATGCTGATCTTCGCGATATCTCGCGACTCTTCTCGGCCTGGAATTTTCGAGCAATCTCAACCCTGTAATTAAACTATCAGCTTATCGTAGTGATTCATTCTCCCAACCTGCACTCTTTTGGAGCTAGCTATCGATCGATTCCATAAATACACATTGCATTATCCGTTCACCAGTGATATCTGAATTTATTTTAATAACAAAACCGTAAGACGGACCTCGAAGCGTTGAAGAGGGTAGAATTCGACCAATGTTTTCTCATTCTAATTACCATTTACAGTTATCACACCGTGATTATATATTTCCATGATCCGTTCGCAAGTCACAGAAATTTCCATGGGGCAGAGAATCAAAGTGTCCCCAAGACATCGGCTTTCTTTGCTCTCGCGTTTCGTAATTATCTCGTGCCTCGCCCTGTCAGCCGCTGTTCAAACAACGAATCTCCTCGGGCCTTTGGGCACAACAGTCCCACCTCCTCCAGCAGCACCATGGCTGGCCGGGAAAAGGCGCGAGTGAAAACGAGACGCGTACGTTTCCTCGATCGGCGGGCGAGAAGGGTATCGTGAAAAAGTATCGTCCGGTCGGCGTGTCCGCCTCGGTCCGCCGCATCCGCGTGTTCCCGTGGTCGGTGGGCAGGCTACGGTCGCCGATAGAGGCGTGCGCCGTGTTGATCCGGGACACACACCGACTGTTTGCACGGGGTACCATCGCGGACCCTTTTTTCATGTTAGCTCCGAGCCGAGTCACAACACTAGTAAAGTTACAAAAGCCAAAGGCAAACAGATCCGGGGACGGGCCTTAACCGGTTTATCAAACACTCGTGCGCCCCGGAGGTGGTCTCGTACTCGTTGCTGAAAGTGATGAAGACCAAGGGGAGCGAGAAGAGCGAGAGAGAGAGAGAGAGAGAGAGGGGGGAAAGAGCGCGAGATGGATCTCGACGGATGGGACGTCGACGTCGACGGTGTACCTCCTCGTCTTCGCGGAGGTGCACGCGTTCGTAGCACCTTCTCGCCCGTGTTGTACGCGACGGCGACGGGGTGGCAGAGGTTCACTGCCTCTCGATGGCGCACGAGACGAAACCGATCGCCCGCGGAGGTGGAGCGAAACGGACGAAAGAGGAGTCGTTTGACACTTGTTTAAGTGCCGAGGCAAATCTTCTTTTCTTTTGTCAGCCACGTCTGAGCCGCCGTGAAACCGCCACTCTTTCTGGGACCACGATCTGTGCTCATTTCGAGTTTCGCTACTTCGGTGCTCGAGATCGTAATAACTTAGTTCGTTCGTGGGACCGATTTTGTTGTCTTCGATAACATCGACGCTTAAAATGCACAACGGCATCGAATTAGCTATTTTTATAGCTATTATTTGTTTTTCTGTAAAGTAGGAAATTTTAGGAAATTTTAATTATTATCTATTCCCTTTAAATGTTGCATTGGTACAGAATTATTGTATAGTCTCGATTCGTTTCATCTACTCTTGAAGGAAAATGTTTTAACAAGACCGACGACCAGTTTCCAGAACTGTTATGACGATCTAAGTGTCACGAGAAAGCCAGATACCTGAATTCCTCAATGACTTCCGGACATGTATACGCTCTTCGGTCGCGTTGCTCATAGCTTTTTATCGGCCGTGAAAAAGGCAGCCGTAGTGAAAATTCACAAGTCAGGGGTGAAAGTAATAAAGCAATTTCACCAGCTGAAATTATACGGTGCATTCCAATGACCGAAATAGGGTCGCAAGAGAAAACCATTCGAAATTGCACCAATCGCAATTTGTCCTTGCATCGATCCCTTCACTTCCACAGAAAATTGCACGAAACGCCAAAAAATTGTTTTGTACTGTTTTGCCAGTACTTGCGTGGCCTACGTGGGACCGACGCGAGCGTTGAGAATCGAATATTTTCGCGTCTTCGCGTCTGATTTATCGCGAATACTTATAGTTAGAAAAAGAAAAAGATGGGGGCTCGAGGACGGCACGAACGCGTAGTAGGTTGTGGTTTCGGGTTCATCAGGGTTCACCGGACACATTATATGGGACAGATGGGCATTCCACCGTGAAATGAAAATATTATGCCAATCCCCGGACTGTTGAGGGACATTGGGTACATCGAAACGTTACTCTCTGCATAGGATTTTCATTGCAACACTGTTTGCAGTATTAAAAGAATAAAGAATCGACGCACGCTTATATTAGCACAAACCGTTTTCGTGGTGAGTTTCAAAATGTAAATCTTGTACAACTTCTCAAAACGAGAATAAGACAAATTACAAAAGAAGATAAAGACAAATTAACCATCTCAATATATCATTGCATCAAACTCGATATTTAACGATACGTAATGTTACCCCGGGAGATAACAGTATAACACGTAAGAGTACTAGAAATATTCACATAAACCTGTCGCAGCTAGTCGCAGCATATATTTGCAAGTAACCGAGCGGAATTGGTTACGCTGGTTCAAGTCGCAGCGAGAGTTATTTAAGCACTAACCACGATTCTATCTTAAAACGTTGAAATAAATGTTTATGCGATCGGTTTTCTCGATCTAACTACAAACTATTAATCGTCTGTAACGGTTCGACTTCTAACAATTTAAAGCTATCGTTTCTCTACATGTTTCTCGATAAAATAAATTACGCCGCGGCAAAAATCCGAGCGCGACATCGAACTTTTAAAAGATCAAAACCGAACGAACAGCCTCGGTAACGAGCTAATCCGCGAACTCATCGAAACGATAACCGATAACAGGAGAAGAAGAATTCGATACGGTAGCATCAGCGTCGATAGGAAAGACGGACGTTAGGATGCCCGCCACGTACGTACTCAATCACGATCGAACTTCTTGTCCTCCGTTACACGTAATTCCGTTCCCGGCGAAAAACGCTGGCTCTGACGTACGTCATTCGCGAACTCGGACAGCCGTCGGATATACTTTCCGGTTTCCTTCTCATTGTCTATCCCCGTCCCTCTATCCGTGCAGCTCGTTCGATAGCGAGAGGTTTTTTCGTTGCGTCGCGTATAAAATTGCTCAAGACGTGACAAACGGTACGTGTGGTAGGCGGTGAAGCGGACGTGCGTTCGGTTGACAAGATACGCAGGCGTAACGTACACACGTCGCCGGTATGTCATCCGTGCCGTGTCGATTTTGCAGCGGTCGACCACGGTAGTCGGTTTTTCTGTCAATTTGTTAATCGCGCGCTCGGTTACCGGCGTTGCCCCCAGGGGATGACGGAGTAAAACAGACCTGGCAGCGTCTACCCCTCACCCCTCCCATCGCCGTGATAAATTCAGTTTCATGCATTCTCGTCTGGGTTCGCTGACGGGCCCGCCTGTCCGACCGCCGGCTATCGGCCACTGGTGCCGATCTCCTTCGTCGCCGCGATAGATACGTGTACGCGATGTTGAAACAAGGGCGATCTTGAGTCATTGTTTCAAGATTTATGGGCGAATCGATGTTATCGATTCCCTCCGACTTATCAATCGCCGGCCCAGTTGCGACCATTTTGTATTTCGCAAAACGCCGGAACTGCGCCTTCGACTGGAACTTCTGTCACGTTTCGATCTGATCGCCGTGTAAATGAGACATGTTCCAAGTAATAGCGATTCTATGTGACATTAGGTATATAAAGTATGTTTTATTCTGGGGTTTATATTATTATGGTTTCTTTGTATATATGTATTTTTTTTGTTAGTTTGGAATGTCAGGGACGCGTGAAATATATGTAGTTGAAAAAGTACATTCGGTTATGACGCAACACGTGCGATTGCCAGTCTCGTGACGACTGATGTAATAATTGTCGGAATTGTTACTTTCTCCGGAGGGAAATATTTGTTATTGCGAAATCAATTTTTCCTTTTGGTACGATCTTATGTCGTATGTGTCTATATATAAGTTGCGTTGCACTTCAGATATGGTGAAGTCAGCTAGTGTGTACAGGAAACGCAACAAAATTCAATGAACAAGTTCATAAGTGTACGCAATTAACGATATCCGTGTACACTGATACACTTGTAACAAATATCTCAATTTCATAGCTGCAATTACAGTATCGTAAAGTGCTGAAATTTTTTCACTTGACAAGCAAATAAAAGATAAGCAGACAGTCGACGATATAATTTATCAGACATAAAAGCCATCCCGAAATGTGAAATCCTCTTTAAAAGCATGTCTCTATCTCGCTTGGAAGTATTGGAATGAATACGACGGCGACTAAACTGTTGTTATCGAAGAAAAATTTAACAGACGCTAAAAGTTGTCGCATTCGTCTGATACTGC
Source organism: Xylocopa sonorina (assembly GCF_050948175.1). Lineage (NCBI taxonomy): Eukaryota > Metazoa > Arthropoda > Insecta > Hymenoptera > Apidae > Xylocopa > Xylocopa sonorina. Next base: position 3,110,604 of record NC_135197.1, on the reverse strand, counting down.
TGCCATTCATATCTTCGTTCTGCTCCGCTGTAACATTTGCCCACAATTATGGCAAATTTGGCCACCGCGCTTTGGTTGTTATAATTGAGCGTTAACCATGCTCCCTTTATCTCCAACGAGCCGCTAATTGCAAAGGTTCACGAATGCGTTTAGCATCTGTAATTAGTTTTCGTATCTACGGTTTTTGACGTAAATTACGCTACTTTCTTTCGTCATAATATGATATTTATTATTTGGAAAAAAAGTACGATAAGCAGGATTTAATTTTTTACGGCTTGCAACGTTTGCTTTACTCGAGTAATTCACGTTTTTAATGTACCGTGTACGATATGTGTCCTGCACTCTAATTTGGTTTATAACTGTGATGAACACGCAAAGTGAATTTAATAAAAACTAATTGAATATTTAAAAAATTAAATCATGCACTGGTTGCTCCCTATTTCTTATTAAAATTAAACAAGATTCAAGAAAAATTAGACATACTTGACAAAAGCAATAATAGTTGAGTTGATCTCTTACCAATCGACAAAGTAATTCGAATAACACGTCTTAGTTCTCTTCTGTTTCGACCAAAGTTCCTGAAATCGTAGGTAAAGGCATGAAAGTTTGGATTGCGGGTGGCATGGCACACCGCAGAAGTGAGGCAATGTTTAAATTACACGCTACGTAGCAAATCGAGCTTTACGAGGCCTTGGTGAACAGTCTTCCGTTCCACCACCTACGATGCCAATTACAGAGCTCCAAGCGAATCGTGTGCCGTGGAAATGCTCTTACTTCCGCAAACTGGCACCGCGCTTGTAAAACATAACGCGCGTTCATATTTTAAATACCGACACTTTCCGTATCCGCGACCGCGAGTCGGGCTCGCAGAGCGTGCATCATGCATCATAAAACGTGGCCATTTTTTTCCACCCGTTAATTACATACCCACCGAGCATTCATCAAGCTTGACGAAAAATGTGCAACGACATGTATTTATTGGGTTTTCAATTAGAGAAAAATACAAACATGAGATACAACGATCTCGCGACTATCACATTACAGTATGTACGAAAGTAAAAATAATTAAGCAATTTATTACTTGATACGAGTAATTATTGTGACGTCTGCATCTAAATTGTTTCTCTCCCAACATAAATTTAATTACCATAAATATCTCTACTATTTACATATCGGATATCTCATAAAATGAATTGTATATTATCGTACAAGTATTAGCCAGCTTTAGATAACATATTTATTCAAATTCAGCCAATTTATCCACAACACCGCTGAAATTGATCACCTATTGATACCAACTAGTTCTCCACTAAGCAATTCTTCGATAAAACCGTCGGATCCGTCAACTTTACACGCTTCCCAAACGTGTAGCGCGAGCAGGATAGAAATGTATACCGTACGCATCCAATAAACCGTAACGCTCGAACAGTTCTGGGCGATCCTGAAACGAGACCGCTCTAACGCTCCAATTGGAGGTCCACGAACGGATCCGTATAATTGGTCGTAGCTGGAGTTTGACCAAATGGGACCAAGCGGTACCAACGGGTAGGCAACGACGCGCGGCGATAGCCCGGGGTGTGTTGATTCTGTAGCCGGGGCCAATTACGAAACGTGCAATAAGCCAGCGGTCGTACGACCCTCCGAAGACGCGCTGGCATCTCGCGATCTCTTGCCACCTGACGCCATCCATCGTGCGGCTGATTGCTATTCTCTACCTTCGGGGTGCCGCCGCGCAATGACCGATGCGTTCATTCATGTCGAAGTACAGGGTTGCGCTTCAGCTCGCGCCGCGGATCCGCGTCCCGCTGTAATGTGGGAGAAGAATGGATCCGCCGCGATCCTGGCCGCAAAGAGGAACAGCCGGAGCACGCGGCCCGCGTCCTCGCGCCGGGAATACCGGCTGCGAGCCAGCCGGATTCGATCCGATCCGCGAGCGAATCGGTAACCGCACGGCCGACCCGTTTACCATTCTCACGCGGAAAAATGTCCACGCTCCGGTGAGTGGGGCAATTAATGAAGCGTTACGGACAGATCGCGACGCCAGCAATTTTTTCTCCCCTCCTTTTTATCCAACGGCGAATCGTTAACGCGAAAAGCAACTTCTCTTCTCTCTGTTACGATCGAGAGGTGTCCCTTGAGTTATCGCCGATCGTAATGTCGCTTGTACACACATCGAACCGCGAGTCTAGCGGTGTCCAAGTACACGCGCGTGTGTCACCCGTTATATAATAGGCGAACAGTGTCCGCCAGATACCGAGGGATACGACACGTGCGTTTTAATTAACCGTTGCACGCGCCGGTACCGATAAGCCCGGGAAAAGTCTTCTTTTCCCTCGGTTGCGATTTATCTCCCGCTGAAACGCGATTTTTCGCGGACCAGTCGCGAGCCGCGCCACGTCGAACGGGACAGCCGCTCGTGAATTAAAGCAAATCGGTTGATTTTATCTCCGCTAATAAAGCCGGCTTATCTCGCTCCGGTGAAAATTCAATCCCACGGGCAGCCGAGCCACTTTCCTCTGACGGATTTCATTAATTAATCCTGCGGACAGACACCTCGGGCGATAAAAAATGGCCGTCTCGGCTCGGTCGATCGTACCGCCGTGCGTCCTTGACGAAAAAAAGAGTGGCAAGAAACAATGGGTATGTACGCTTCGGGTGGCTCGCTCGGACGTCGATCGTGGGTGGAGCGAGAGCGGGTTCGTGCCTGACCATCGACAACTCTTTGATTCAGTGCGATTGTTGCAAAGTCGGTTCAACGATCGCCGCGACACATCGACGAGCACCGTCGACCGTGTTTCTCCCCCAGCGACGAGGATCGGTCACGTTTACGCGGCCGCTACCACGTGCCCGTCGTCTCGATCGCGTTTCAATTTCTACTCCGCGTAAGGTTATAATGCACCACCGGGTCCCGAGGGGATCCGCGGGCCAGGGCGTCGCGTATCGCATCGGCAACTACTGCGGGGGATCGGTTCTCTCCGCTCACGGTTTATCTGCCGCAGACCCACGCGTGTTTCACCTTTTAAAGCCGAGCAGGGTTTCTCGCCGAGTAGTAAACATTGTGACGTGACTCTCGTTCCAGAGATCGGGTCAGAGCGCTGACCTATTTGTGTATCGACCATTTTATTATAGACGCAACACGTTGCGACCGCCGCGGGTAATTTGTGCAACCCGAGTTGATCGATTATATTTAATTCCGCGTCGTCCGAGTAATTTGCGGCAATGTCCCGGCGAACACACGGTGCGAGCACACGCAACGGAGCGTAGTATGCAAACCGTTTTCTTGTTCTCTCGTTATTTATAACTTGTGGCATCAGTCGCTTCTATAAATTATTAATGCCGCGCCGAGGAGGAAAGAGTCGCTGGATTATTCTGTATCCCTCGTGGTTGAAGATCCGATTTTGAAAAAGCAACGCTTGCTCCGACGAGATAAAATACAAAATGTAACACTCTACAACCGGTATCAACGATATTGTTTATTTTACAACCCGGTACGACTATCTGCCGATAACGAAACCGTGCGAATATTGTTAGCAAATATTCTCACACTCGGTGCGCGTGGTTCGTAGAGAAAAAATTAGCCAGCCTTTATATAGGTGTCTCGTATTTTAATCACCGGTGCAGAGGGGCGCGATGAGCATTAAAAGCAATGACGCGATGACATCTCGTGGCTGAGCCGGCCGACTTTATGACCCCGGGTTCGAGGTCGCTATCGGCTCGCCGCGTTCGACAATGCGTGAAAATCGTAAAGATCCTAAAGGGACGGCCGAGGCGTGGTACGCGTTGTGTATACCCAGTTCCATCTAAGAGCCCCACTGACATCTCTGTATATCCCTGGTGCGCCAGATCCTCGTAAAGGGTCGTATAAGCCGCGGCGCGAAAGTTCGATTTTATGTCCCTACTCGACGATGAGAGACCGCCCGCCGTTAGTCTCGCAAAGGTCTTTGCTTTCTTTAATGCGACGCGGGCTGCGCAATTTTACGGTTTCGCGTTCGAGAATTTCGCTTAATCGGATAACACTGTTGCCTTTTGGAAAGGTGCCGGGCGCCTAAATTGCCACGGGCATACGTCTTCATTTTCATTAACGGAGAACGACGAAGAAGGGTGGAAGACTCCGTCAAAGTCTTGGACCACCTGTTTTTTATCGAGTTTCTGATGGTTGTTGGTTGTATCATCGGAAAATACGGGTACAAACGCGAGCAATGGTTCCGGATCTACCGTTCTCCAATGAGAAGCGACGGTAGTAGATGCAGCCACTCGCGCTTGGTCAGCCGCGCAGTAGATAAAGCTAATTGCAGTAGGGCGCCCGCGTTGGACAATTGTCTCGTTAGTTGGACTTTTGTAGGGCTAGAATTATTCTACTCTTTGGTACTTCCAAATCATTTGTCGGATAAGAAACGAATGTTTAGATGTTGTCTTCGTTGTGCCAGTCACTGGCGGGTTTATCTGTTTCAGCGATTGTTTGAAATAAACAGATACTTCAATTGAATATTGAAAAGTGTAGTTGAGATTATTGAAAACATGTCGAAGGAGAAACGGAAGTTGAAGAGATAAGCCTTTTGAATTGCTGATAGCCAAGTGGCCTTTGAAACGTGAAATTATTGCAGTAAAGAAAGCAAAAGGAACTCGAATCTTCCGTGCATGTAAACACAATTGTATTTCGTAAACCGTCGATATCGCGAGGAAGAGAAAAAAAAAAGAAAGACGATGTTGCAAGTCATTCGATTCATCCAAGTTTCATTCCCGTTGCCCATAGATTATCTCCGATATTGGAAAACGCCGCTCGAGACTGAAAACATATTTAGTCTCGCCATAATACCGTCACCTCGATTAGATTAAGCAAACATCGGAGGCGAGCGTTCCGCCAGGAGATTACAATCGTCACCGGGTTCGGTGTGAATGGGACTTTACGACGACGGTCGTAAAGGCGCGTCGCGAAATCGAACGCGCGACAAACGGCAAATTACCCACGGCCGCGACGAGACGAAACGACCAGCGCTCTGTCCATTGTGCGCGCTGTGCCAGCGCGGGCTTAATGGCCGAACGGAAGTTCAAAAGGGGCAGCGGATTCGCCTCGAAACGGGCCGCGTAAAAAGACGGGTGGCTCCTGCGGGGCCGTTCGCCCACCGGCCGCTGATTCTAACTCGCGAACGCGCAAGGACAAACGTGTCCGAGTGTGAATGAACACAGGCGTGGAAACTGCACCCCCCTTCCTCGCCTCTTTCTCTTGGAATGTTCCAAGAAAGAGTGCGTGCACACTCGTCGCTGAGAACTAGACTGACGGGAATGCGCGCAATGAATAATGCATATTATTGCCCATTAATCACAATCTTTCTTTTATTCTGTTTTATCGCGCCAAACGCGAGGTAATTTCACAATCGTTTGCATAATCTATTTCTCCCGCACGTAATGCCGCGCCGGGAGGATTCATCTGATCGTAAATATTCATAACGTTCCTTCGCGTAAAACCGAGGAAAAGCTAGGGATGACCCCTTCTATCGTTTCTCCTGGAATCTGAGAAAGGAACAACTGCTCATAAATATACTTTTCTTCCGAGAGATCTGAATTCTGTATACATCGATCGAACCATAGACAGACATAAAAGAACGGTTTTAAAGCGTTGATGGGTCGCAGACAATTTGGGGTGGCAACTTTATCTCTTTTTTTTTTGTTTATTCTTAATAAGAGGTAGGAAAGGAACGCGATTACATCGCGATCGCAATTCTCAAATTTTCGTCCGCGATCTTCCTACCTTACTAGCTTCCACAGCACGCGCAACGTCGCGTTCATTAACGATTCCTCGATCCCAACGTGCATTAGCAGAAGCTGGCCGTTCGTGGACGCGCGCAGACGCGCGATTCGAACGTTGGCGTGCGCGCGACGGACGATCTGGCGAAACGCCGAGCCACGCGCAATCTTTCAATGGAAAACGGGGGAGACGGTGCGTCGCGCAATCGTTCGAAAAAGAAAGGGAGGCAGGAGGACGCGATTGTGCACCGTGATACCATCGGCCGCGATTCCCGCACATAGAATCGGCCTCCGCGAGCAGCTTTCTTACGCACGTGTGCGCACGCGTGTGCGGCCTATCGTCGCTCGTGGATCCGAGATAATGTAATCGACGATGACATTGAACGCCGTAGTAGCCGATCGCGTGCATTCCAGCGCTCTGAGCTCTTCCCCCCTGTTCGCCACGATGCGGTCGTGAAACGTCGTTCCCGATCAACTCTTGCACCGATGCCAACGGTAGGTTGTCACCTCTGGATATAAACGATGGATGACGTCAGTATGACATCAGTGATCCATATCGTCGTAATACCGTAAAGCACCTTCGTTGCGCGGAGGTGCGTCTACGTATCGGCGTATCGCTGTGCGCTGTATGGGTGCCTTCCTAGAGATACCGCTGAGAACGCGGAAAGCGCCGAACGAACGCGATGCAACGCGTAACAGGTAGACGAGGCCTAATAAAGAGAAAATAAAAGCGAAGAGAAGAGAGAACGATGGCGAGATCGGTGGAAAGAAAGCAAAGGATCGAGGTTAACGCGCAACCCTGCCAAACTTAAAATCTCCGAGCACCGTGCCGTTTATGGGTGGGGTCGTCCCTCGATGGGGAATATCCAACGCGAGCTGGTCCCACCAGACAAAATGCAAATCCTCGCGCGCCCCGCTAATCTGTCTGGCGCATCCGTGACGTCAGTTTCCATTGGCGGAGACACCGTCCGAGGTTGACCTGGTTTTCCTTGCTCATCGTGAAAACGCGACGATAGGTCACGATGACCAGCAGGAGAATTTCGCGTCTCGAATCTGTCGAATGGAACGAAGAATTTTGGACAGCGAAGAATCGTTCATTCGTGGTACAGGTTAACGAAAATATTAACGAGTGTGCGAGGCGATATCGTATCGTTTCGAGATCGGATGCAAGGTAAAGCTCGACGTCTCTGGGATTATTCCCAACGACCCTTCGCGTGCGTATCGTATTAAATGTTGCGTGCCGCGCATAATCTGGCTCTTTCTACGGTGACCACCGTGTATTCGCGCATAGAACGCGATATTGTTGTCGCGGATGAAGATGCTATATACCTTCGCTTAAAGAACTCGATTTTTGTATACACGCGTTTACGTGCGTTGCGTATGAACGGGGCAATTCCGAGAGGAGGTGTGGAACGGTAGCCGTAGCATACGCGTTGATGAGTCGTTCGATTGATTTCATCGGTATTTGTCGAATTACGTTCTCGCAAGTAAAGGTAGAGGATATCGTCGAGTTACGGTCATCAATCATTGGGATAACTTTAGAATCGAGGCGTGAAACATGTACGATCATGAGGCTGAATAATAGTAATTTAATATAATATTGGTCGTTCTCTCGTAAATTATAATAAGGAGCGTACATGTTGCTTGAAATTCGAAAGAAATTGCAGTTTCGCAACTTTATCAGATCGATCGCGATGTATGGGTGTAACATTAAATGGCAGAAGTGTGCAGTGCGTCGTACCTTAAAATTTATCGATACGTACTAGTCCTTGGAGTAATGTTGGAAACTACTCGCCGTGCGAGAAAAAGCACTCTATGCTTCCACTTTGCAGAACCGAACTCGACATTAATTATCCTTAACAGTGTAGGTTATCATCTTGTAATCATTTTGATATTTAATGTTCACCTCGAACCAGTATCGTTTGCCCTTTTGCGAAGCTGTAGCTCGCGAAAGAAAGTCCATCTCACGTTACAGTTTCGCCTGTTTCGTTTACGAGCGTGCAACAAACATTTCCATATTAATGTCTCCAGTGACGCGTTCGGGTTTTACACGCGATGCGTACGTGTGACCGAGCACATACTTATCTGACCGATCCCGTCGCGTTACTCTGGGGGATACGTGTTACAGGTATATAGGTACGTAAGTACTCTCGAACGCTTTGTATCGGGCAACCCGGTCCCACACTCGCGCCTGGCAATGATATTTTGTTCTTTCTGCCAAGACAATCCGCCTCTCTTTTCGCCCCGACGAGTACTCGCTTCGTCTCGTTTCCTCCCGCGGTCGCTCCGTTCTCCCTTGTTCGAGTCGGTCGAAAGAGGCGAAGGTGGAGGCTAATCACCACGCAATCACCGCTCCCGGTGCGGCCGACTCCGACCCGTTCTCAGAAAGCAGCAACCGCCTTTTGCCGCCCTGGGGCATTCACCACTCCGGTACTGGTGTAGCAAAACCAACAATCTTCATCCCGAGCTCCGCGGGAAAAAAGGTATCCTCTACCCTCCACCCTCTTCTCCGCCTTCTTTTCTCCAAATCACCGGAGGGCCGACCGATCGGCCCGACTACTGGCATCCGGGGAATCCATCGCGAGAATGGCGGCGATTCCACTTTGAGAAACGATCGACAGACCCGGCGAACGTACGTATTAAACAACCGGAGTGAGCAATCTTCCGAACACGACATTGCCCGGAATGCGGATCATTGGGAACCGGGGATGATACAGCCCGGGATAGCACCGTTATTATAACCTGTGAAGATTGCGATCCGAGATTCCGTTCCGATTTTCAAGTACCTGATTGACCCGGGAACGAGGCGTGCCGTTTCATCAGGTCCATCATCGAGCCGCTAAAGCAATCGTTAAGTCCCCCCACCCCAAGCGTCGCAAATGTGATCGGCGAAATGCACGGGCTGTTAACGTAAGAACATCTTAATTTGCAAATTGGCCCGTGAATCCGTAATCGCGTTTCGTCGATCGTGTTCGCGCCGGTGGTACCGGGTGACAGTTACATATGGCTGCTTTTAAATCGTTATCCCTGTGCAACCATGCAAATTGTCCCGATCGAGTCTGAATACCGGGTAATACGTGCACTCTTCGATCTCTCGCCCATAGCTGGCCAGCCATTCTCGTTGATCAACTTCCGAAGTTTCTCGTTATTTATCGCATTCGATCGCGAGAGAGTAGGTTTGAATCAAGTATAAATAATCCGCCGTTGAATCCAAAGTATACGCCACAATATCTCGTATATTCCGCGATTCCGTGCGCGCATTCGTGGTAGCACAATAGAAGCTCGATAGGGAAAGCCATCGAAAAGATTTTGCGCGAGACTTCCGACTGACACGATACTTACGTAAACCACGAGCACGGCTCGCGAAAAACAGAAGGGGGGCGAATGATGGGGAGTAGCGGACGCAAATTGATACAGTTGGGAGCAACGGTCGTTAGAGATGTGTACACAATACGGGGTGCACCTTTAACGGCGGTACACCCACGCGGTGTGTATATCCGAGGATACGACTCGGCTGGGACCAGCGGCGGAGAGCAATTCCGGGAGAACGAAGAGGAGGCGTGAGTTTACGATAAGATACACGGGTGCGACTGTCTCACCCTGGTCGCAAGCGGCAACGGGGCTAATCGAATCGTGACTTATCGTCGAGCTAATGCGAGCCTCTAACGCGAATGCTCGCAGGGGTCACGTTCGTTAGAACTTCACGGTGTACGTTCGAATCGTTCGACGCTTTCGACGATTGACAACAGCGGACGTGTCAATGGGTATTGTCGGGCATATTACACGTTGTCACGATCGCTCGAATCGGTCGTATTGAAAGTCGACTGGGTCGTATTGTCGGTCCCCGATTAGCGAGCACGTACGGTCTCGCGCTTGAGGCCCGCGAGTGAATTATCGACGTTAAACGCGATATCATCGAGCATTCGTTCCAGGGTGGACTTTTCCCTCGTTAACCGCAACACCTTGCGACCCTTCGCGTCGTATATTCATACGATAATAAGAACACGTCGCGAATCCGTGGAACCAGTTACGGTTAACGGTTTTGATTTACGATCGAGACGCGGCGCGGGACGCCGCCGTTTCAATTAATCACTCGCGGTCACAATAGAAGAGTTCGAACGCGATCGAGTCTCTCGGGGTGCGAGATGCGCATCATCGGACGGCACACGTGCGCCCTTGCTGGCCAATGCGCTAAGACGACGTGTGTTCGTTCACGCGTGACTGACGTGCGAATTGCACGAACGATCGTATCGAATCGCCGTGACAGCTCGCGTCCGAACACACGCATCGTTGCTGCGCATGCCCGTACACGCACGCACGGGCAATTAACGCGCGTTAATTACCCCCGCGGTGGTCCGCGAGCGGTCTTTGTCGGCACGGTGAATAGGGCTGTCGATTCTGAATTCGTTTGTATCCTGCACCTTCTATTCTCGGAGAAATCCCGGCCAGCATCCATTCTAATGGATCTCGTCTCGTTCTCGCGTTATCCGCTTGTCCGTTACCTTCGTAATTTCTACCGGTATTTCGTGAAATAATTGAAAAATGCTATAAATTTGCCGACAAATTAGTCTCCAATCATTCCCAAGATTGCTTGAAACAAAATCACTAAGAAGGGGGTAAACTTGCTCCTTGTAAATTATGTTTCTTTATGCCATTACGGAAGTTCGGCTACTACGTTTACCTCGCACGAGAGTTGAAGTTGAAACCTGAATTTCAAGGTTTTTATCCGGTCACGCGACAATCTTCGATTTCCGCGGTCTTATTAAAATCGCGGGACATCGATTATCCGAAATTCGGGGTCGCGAAAGCTTGCTCGCCGTTTCGCCGCTACGGGAGATAAATCAGTTTTAATCGACGCTCCGGTTTACGTTTACACGAAATCGGACGATAATGAAGCCCGGGCGAAATTTATTAACCGGCGGGGATCCGGCCTCGTAAAAAGTTGGAGAGATCCGCACGCCCTCGGGGTGAGTTCGCGGGGCCGTGGAATCGCGAAGGAAGTCGTAAGCTGGGACGTTTAATTGCGCAATAAATCCTGATTCTCCGATTTGCAACCCATTTCCTACTGCGGGGGCGACGATTGGTCGCTGTTAAATTGGCGCGTAGGTGCAATGGTACCTACGTGTATCCATGTAGATACGCCGACTGTGAAAGTCGGAAGAGCCTCGGTTCTCCCTTTTCCTCTTTTTCTATCCTCCGTCCAGCCTCTCTATCGCACCCTCGGGCGTGAAACGCCGCGCGACCTTTCCTCGATCCTGGTCCACGCTCTTTGTTAACCTCCCGCGGCCTCCCGCGGCGGACGATCTTTTCCGCGGCCCGAGATCCGCGATCGATCGGAAAACCGTCCGCGCAATCGTCTCCCATCGAGTCATCTTTATTCGAGGACCAAACGAACCGCTGCTAAAAGCGCGTACGCGTGCATCATCGGTGCAACGCAATCTCCATTACACGAGCCGGCGCGTTGCGTTTCAAAATCGAGCCGATGGACGGCATCGTGACTCGTGAATGACGCGGCGCGTTGCTTGAATTTCAATCGAAATTAAGTCATTTAACTTGCACGCCGACCGTTCGCAGTCGTAAGGCTCGTTCACTCGGACAGCGTATAGCCTCCTTTTCCGAGATGCGAAACCCGACTTCAGAAGCTACTTTAACATCTTCGAGATCTCACTTTTCAGCGCTTGTTTGTGCCAGCTTGCTCCCTATAAATCGCACCTCTATATGAAATACACACACTGCCAAGTGTTTAAGATACACATTTCAATTCGAAGTATAGTGTAGAGAGAGTGTATCAAGTAGAATAAGAGAAACAACAAAATCTACACGCAGGGGTGCGAAACCTTTGTCTGACCTCGGTTTTTATGAATCTGTTGCAGATTCGGTGGCACAGACGATCATCTTGACGAGCCTCGCATTCATCCTGAGTTCGGGCCTGACCACGGTATCAAGCGCACCTGCTTACGGACCCCGTACCGCTGTGTCGAAATCGAACACGATGGAGGAACGATGGTTGCAACCCTGCGGCAACCCGGTCGCGATGCCGTTCAAGAGGATGACACAGAGGCACAGCGTCCACCGTACGCTGAAGAGGGTCCGTACCCAGCTGCGGGTCGCGCAGAACCATTTCAAGATGAATCTGAAGGACGTGAACGAGATATACTCGAAGGTAAACCGTGACGTTCGACCTGACCGCGATACGTAATTAATCGCTGAACCGCGTCGGGGTAAAAGAGAGTGGGCGGCTCTTTCACAGAGGCTCGCACGTGCGCAACCCGCGCCGTTGCTAAAGTCCTACTTTCTGTTCTGCCTGCAATTTGCATTCGTTACGATGTGCCACGCACGAGCGTAATTGCATTTTTCGAGAGACACGGACAGCCGGGGTGCTCGGTATCCTATTCACCGACTGGTCTTCTAGTTAACATTTCGCGCTTGCCGCTCGATGAAATTGCGTTACTCAAGATCGACATAAATCAAGTATCCGTGGAAATCCTATCGTATATCGCTTTGAATTTTTATGCACGCCACGATAGAGTTCTATTTAACTCTGCTACATCGAACGAAGCACTGGAGAGGAAATAATTGAACCAATTTAGAAGAATAGATAAGAATTTTTTGTACCGTTTGTAGGATAATTGAATGAAAGAATATTTTATCTTTATTTCGCAGGTGAAAGAGCTGAAAGGGCAGTACAGATTGTCATGGTTACCAGAGATGGAGTACAAGTGGTACGCCAGGGAGGTTCAGTGTCTCGAAAAAGGGAAGAAAGCCGATCGCGCGCTTCCGCATCTACACAACTCGCTCCAGAAGTTCGCCATCACGTTCCATCACCTCCGAGCTTTCCGCCTGATATCCGACATCAACGCCGACCTCACGATAAACAGGAGAAACAAGATCATTAACCAAATGCACAATGAAATTCTCAAGGTACGAACATATGCGCGCATTCTGAAACGTCAGTGATTACGATTTGAAACGTTAATGTCCAAAAAATTGAATCTACTTTTTCTAATTTTACGTTTGATATTGCAGGTGTTGTGCGAAGTGGAGACAGCCATATTGAATTTGGGGTTGAAGATTCCGACGGGGCACACGGCCAGATTAGTGACGGAAAGCTCGAACTGGGCAAAGGAGGGCGACCTAACTCTGATGTTGATTCAGGATTGGGGCGTGATCAGATTGTATCAGACATTTTTGAAGGCCTGGACGAAAGCCTTCCGCAACGCGACCGAACCTGGGCCGGGCACTTGCGATCTCAACAAGCCGCCCCAAACAGCTAAGAACATTAACAAAGGAACTAGGCCAAAGGGTAAACGGATTCCGAAGATAAAGAAGCAAAAGAGGCCAGTCCGGAAACACACGCTGGACGCTGCCCGGAACAGTTCCTTGCCTCAGGGATCGAAGAGAGGCATTCCAAGGAGGAGATTGGAGGAGAACAAACAGAAGAAGCTTGCAGATATGCGATAGAATTCAGCTTAACAAGGTTTCTCTACATTTTTTACGAGATCTATCGGTTATTTTGTTCGGACGGTTAACAGGCAACCCCTTTGCGACAAGGAACTCTCTACTGTTACGACTGGTACATCTCCATCGCGTTACACTTTTACAAGTATTAATTTAAAAGGCATTTAAGATGGTTGTACAGACAATGCGTAAGTCCTTTAGTTCCTTTAGACATTTCGAGATTCATTCGTTTGTGCGTATTATTATTATTATTATTACTATTATTATTATTATTATTATTTTTTATAACTTCTTTATTTATGCTCTTAGTATGTATGTTCATCATTGTATTGGAAATTATTTGCCTGTCGATCTTCCTCGGAGGAATTTCACTAATTTTCTCTCTTTTTCTTTTCTACGTTCTACGAATTTGTCATTCATACGTATTTCTTATTTATTTTATCGCCACGATCATTCATAGATGCTTAGTATTTTTACAGTCTTGCCAGTTTGTTCCGGTGGTGTAGCCGTTAAGTGTTTCGCGATAGGATTAGACGAGAGCAATAAAATTTTATCGACGAATCGCCCGTTTCGCTTGCGACAGCTGGTGCATTTTGATAGTTCTATAAATGTGTTATTGAAAATCAAGTTTGTATACTAGAGACCAGTATTAAGAAGCGTAGTTCAGAACAGTATTATGTTAAATAACATACTTAAATAACTAGAATAGCGAGTAACACTGATAAAAGAAAGGAAAGAAAGTTCGATGTGCATGGCGTGTTTTCGACCGATCACGGGATGATTGAACGATTAATCAATCATAATTACAGACGGATGCATCTGAATTTGCTAGGCCATATTATACACGTGCGACAGATGGGAACGTAGTAAAACGATTACCCTATCCCAATGTAACCGACACGTGCGAATAGGTGACAAAAGTTAATGCGAAAACGTCGAAATTCCGATTAAAATTGCTATAGATACTTCGCTCTCAGATTAAAAAAGGATAAATTTTTATGTATAATGATCTTGTACTTGTACTTGAAAGGTAAAAAATCGTATCTCCGTTGGAACAAATTTAAATGCGAAGGAAGCTCTTAAATTTCGAATAAGAATATGTCATATTTTCATGAAAATTTCGAACGAGATTTTTGTTATTAATGTTGCATTCCAATTATGTAGAAGCACTTAACGTAGAGATGCTTATCTTGATATTAACAAAAAATGGAGACACGATATTTTACCTCGAAAGTACGGATAGGTACACAAATGTCTGCGGAAATTGTTCACATTCGACTCTTCGCAAATAACGCAACGCGTTTGTATTTAAATGTATAATGATTCGATACTTGATCAATCGTGACCGGTTACGAGCGATTACCGCGCATCGACACGGGACACGAAGTTCTCGAGGGTGTCGCGCTGTAACGGTCATCGATGTTAATCACTGAAGAAGACGATTTGTCGAACTTATTTATTGTAGCTTTAACGTGAGCAGACGAAAGCTTAATGTCGTTTAGCTGTGATATCTCGAGCGTTAGCGGACGTACAGAGTTCCTACGTTTTATACATAGGTGCATTATAAGTGTATTTGTAAGTAACGTACGTTCACGCGTACAATACGTACTTAGATATAATATCGTTAAATCCCATTTTATCTTCATTTCTTCTATTTTTTTTTTTGTTTTTCATTTTTTTTTTCTTTCGCCAGTCCGCAGAATCTCGTCTTGTCGCGAACATGACAATTTTATTTTACCCGATACTTTGCTTTTTACTTGCTTGCGAATGTACCACGAAGGACTTAGCAATAGACAAGAGGAATGGAGCCGTTAAACGGACACAACCCTCTCGTTACCCCGGTTCCGTTCCACTATTTTAGGCCAGACGACGAAAAGATTTCTTCCTTAGGATACGAATAACGAGGGACCAATCATTGCGATTCGTATAAGGGTTGTTCAGTCGCGGCGGAAGTACTGTGTTTTCTTCTTTTATTTGTATTCGCATTAAAGACAATCGATGTTTTTGCATCAAACCGGTACTTAGGTATACATGTACTTTAACGTTAGATATTTTTGTACTTGGCATTCACACGCGATGTGGTGCCGAACCGTTTTTTATACACACACGCATGCATATGCAGACACATACACGCATTCAGACACGCGCACACTTGTGTTAGACATAAGGAATTTACTTGCATTTTATCAAGTATACGTAGTAGGTATATTTATTATGGAGTACACGTAGGCGTGCATAACGTTACGATTTATTTATTATATCACGTTACCATCGCATATATTATTTATTGTCATTTCTGTACTTATGTAATCGTCTCAAATAAATTCGATGTCTTTTTGTATTGAAGAACAGAGGGGCGCGTTTTATTTCCCGCCGTTGGCACCAACAGGTGAGACCTTCGACGATACTCCCGCGTTGGTTATTGCAAATTTTCTGTTTATATATAACAAAGTTTAATAAATTGTATCAGGCTTTTATGAACAGTTTGCGAATTCACCTCCAATCAGCTGACGATCGTTATCCACGTTGACCAGGGTATAATGTGGAGGTGTGTCGCAAGATAATAATGGAACAGGATTGTCGAAGTTGCTTCCGGGTTACTGTTACCCGGAATCCAATGAAATCAATTTAATGAAAAATTAAAATTGCGGAATTTAAAAGTTATCGATGTAATAACATCTTCTTAGTCAAACTAAGTGGGGGATGAACCGCCGTATGATTCACTTAATTATATAGCAATTTTACGAACAATAATTCTCTCAATACTTTTCGTAAGGGCAAGAAGTTGTAAATCCTTTTAAGAAATAATTTTATGTAATTAACAAATTCCAATTTATTAAATTCTGCATCCCCTTTAATCAATATATTTATTAAGCACACGTCCACTTTAATTCGCTTGCAGTCTTTTACGGTCGCTTCAGTATTTAATTCATTTGCAGTGTATAATTTAAAATAATGTTTATATCAAGTTGTTGAAAACATATGGAATAATTTGCAATGTCCTGTTTGGTCGTTACAATGCTTCAAAGTCTTTCCTCAAGTATACGAAATTCATCTTTCGAGCTAAATTTTTATTCGCTAGAGATAAATAATTTGTCTTACGTATACAATTCTTGTTAAGGCCCTTCAGTGTCCTTTATCGACTCGAAAAGTACCCTGGACAACAAGTGTAGTACCAGGAGTACACGAGGGGTGGGAAGGTTGTAGCCAATATTCATTACCCTCTCCACACTCGTGCAAATATTTACACATACTAGTACGTCTCGATAATAATTTTGCAACGTATAATTATCGTCCATTTACTTTCAATTCTGTAACGTACGAACTAAGAAAATCTACGTAGCTTACAATTTCATCAGAAATATTAATGTGTGCGTAAAAACTATTGCTTATTTTACAAATTAAATTAAAGTATATTAAATGCAAGGTATGATTACTCATTGCGAAAAGAAGACGTACTTGCAAATATTTATTATAACCATATGTTAATGTATTTTGTAATGTTAAATAAATTCAAGTAAAACAAGTAATAATCAAATTTCGGAGCGATCAGACACGCGATTGAACGCATCTAATCGATGATCACCAAATAAGGAAGAAGCAATCCGTTCATCCGAATCCTCTCGACGCGTTTGCTTCGAATCGACTCGCTGCGACCTGTGCAAATAAATCGCACGCCCCAGCTGATCGCGAGCGAGCCTCGTACCGATTATTTCCGGTCCAGCAACCTGTTCGGAATTTCTAACAACCGACGTACGCAAGCGACGTCGTTATTTGTTTCCCCAGGATTCGACGTGCGTGATCGTACCCAGAATAACGTACTGCCGCTATTCTAATCTGGCCCGAGATGATCTAATTTTAGTACGGTGAATCCCCCGGCCGTCTAATAATAGCCTGACCATATATGGTACACATCTAACATATTACGTCGGTTCGAGCGTACACGCGATCCGCGCGCGTTACGCGGGCTTCATTCACCAGTTTTTGCCAGCCTGTTCGGTCCAGCCGCTCATTCTCTACCGCGAACGTACGACCCCCTTGACGTCAATTTTTCGTAACGTCTGCTTTCGTACGTAGCATTATTCTCGCACGACCCACACGTACATGGGACTGGCTCTGCCTCCGCGCGATTTTTATTCATTCCTTCATCCGGAAACTATGCTTTTTCATCGAGACAGAGAACGCTCCTCGTCGAACTGCTTCTCGAAATCGCCTCGCTTGACGTCTCGTCTTTGTAAACTTGAGAACGTCCGTTTCGTCGGCTGTCACCCGTCGACCGTTCGATTAGGCAGCGACTTGTCATCGACGAAAAAAGATTCTATTTCTAGAAGGGGAATAATCGTGTAATTAAACGAGGAAACAGGTATCCCTCGTGGATGGCGCTGACGCAAGGAGATATTGACTGGTGGTTTATGAATAACGCGATTATCTAGGTGGTTCTAAGAGGATCGTGATGCCAATTGATGGTGTGATTGTTGACCGAGAATCGAGGATCGTTTTGCTACCACGCTACGTGGTTTTCCCATTTGAATCACAATGCAAACAGAACTGTATTTGCGTCCGTATAGCGCGCGAGGTCCCCCCAAAGGCTTCTGACGGAATTGTATCTACTCCCCGATGCGGTTGCGGCTCGCCGTAAACGTGTAACGACAGGTAACGTCGGTTTCGAAGAATATCGGAACGTCTATAAACGTGGGAATCCGCGAAATCCGTGATGTCTAACCTTATAGGTATTGAACACGTCATCCAGATAAATTTGGATGCGGATATGGTGGTGGTGCTTTCTTGGCGGAAATAAAAAGATTCGAATTAGACAGGCTCGCCTGTGATTCTCGTCGTTTGTAAATCATTTATCGTTTTTCATTCGAATGCATATTAAACGAGCACCTCGACTACGCGTCAACGATCGATATATAAGACTACGATATTTCAAGCGAATGTTACAAATTTTATTCGAAAAAATACCGAGCATTTTGAGAGAGAGCGAATTTTAATATGCGACGAAAGTGGTCGTTACAAATTTCATCGAAGACTCTTTAATCCGAGATGCTGCACAGTTAGAAATGTTCGCGAACCTCGCGAATCCTTTTCTTTAAAAGGTGAGACACATAAGTACAAATTTCTCATGACTTATCCTTAAGTCTATTTAACGATACTACTTATCTGTGGACACTGGTGACTACTATGATACTGGTTTTCGAAAAACTCGCAACGAGCGGTGAAAAACTTAAACAAAACACACGCTGCCACCCAGCCGTTGAACATGCGTACGTAATTCGACTGTTTACACAAGGCCCGATATAAGCTGGAAGCACGAGAGTTTGACAATCTCAGTTCACGATCTCACGCCAATCCTTCGCATCGCTGCGACTCGTTACGCCTCGATCGATCGGACGTTAACGATAATACCGTGGTACACGTCGGTTTTAATCGCACCGGTGAAGCGTCGCGATCCACGAAGGAAACGGTTCGAGTTTATACAAGAGGAATCTGCCCCCCCTTAGGAAAATGTTCCCGTCGCGTTGTTACCTGTTGATCTCGATGCTCGGTGTCGTGTACGCCGCGCCAAAAAGGAGCACCAGATCGGTTGTACCAACCTGGTACTTACCGTGCGGCGAGGAGATAGAAACCGACGTTCCTGTGCTCGTGAACTTCAAAGACGAAGCCAGGACCAGTATAGAGAGCCTGAAGCTTCAGCATCAATTGACCATGAACAACTACTTAAGTCGGGACTACGAGTACCTCTATGAAAGGGTACGGATCGGCGTCCACGAGCACCAGTACATACCGAACTGGATCCCGGGCAAGGAAGCCGTGAATATGGTCAAGAAGGAGCTGATCGATGCGAAACCGCAGACGGTGAGTTTCTCAAATCACGCTCTCTTATCGTTGGTGTTTCTCTTGCGCGCACTACTCTGTAATACGCGATACTTACGATGGTTTACGGTTTTAACCAAATGGAGGAGATGCTTCGGTTAGAAGTTCATCGTTAGTTTTCCTTTTTTACATTTTGCGGGTACGCGTATCGTGAGATATGGTTGCCATACGCGAGGACATTAAATAGAAATGAGTTGAAATAAATTTTGTATATATTATTAAGAAAAGGGGTAGGGTAGAATTAATTAAACGGTTAAATGTTTGTGACGTTTGACAACGGTCCTCGCGATTTTCATTCACAAAGTTATTCGAACTCTAGATTCATGAATTTACACGCGACTGCCTGTGCATAGTTAGACTAGTTATCTGACATTTACATTCATCGTAAATTAGAGGGAAAGTCTAAACTCCGTACAACCTATCTTGACTCTATTTAATGCTACCTGTTATTTGCGAGTGAAATATGCTTGTTCGCGTTGAGGTAACTTTCGTTAAATTATCACTTGCACACTTCTATCCGGCTTTCCAAATGAGATTAACCGATCTGGGAGCCTCTTAAAACCATGCGAAGCTGAAGGAAATCGAAAGATACTGGAACAGGGCAACGATAGTAAACTCGAACGGAGAGGTTCGCTTCAGCGAAGCGCTTGCAAACAGTTCATTGTTAAAACCATCAAACTAGACCAATCGTAAACGCGTCTCGATGCGCTAACAAAAGTATCGATCGAGTTCCGACGCACAGATAAAGAGAAAAGTCCATACATACTCGCGACCTCTGCTAATAAACAATCTCGTTTCTCGTTGAACTTCGCGAGAGACACGCTTTATCTTCTCTCATCTCTTACTCCGAAGAAAAGATCGGGATTCCCCGTGGACGGCGTCGATTTACCGGTGGTTGGCCACCCTCGAGCATAAATATTAATCGGAAGCGGGGTTCGGCTTGGTTCGTGGCGAACGGAAGGTGGGGCGGTCGCAGGTGCGAGAGGGAAAGACCGGCGGCCGCTGCGCGTTTTCATCCGGCGGCCAATTGACCGAGCGGCCGCGGCCCGTTGCAATTAATTAACGCAACGTTAAATAACAAATTTTAATGAGACGGTAATTATTATAAAGTAGCAGGCGAGCAGAATGCCGCGCGCGGCTGTTCGCGGTTTGCGCGCGCAATGCAGGTCCCGGTGTGCGAGCCCGTTCATGTTAGCCGGGTCGAGCGGCCGCGTAATCACGCTTGTCCTCCACCGCGATGCGTGCACGGTGATAACGTGCCCGTGATAACGTCCAGGGTACTTCCCCAGCGTCTGCTCTCTCTCCTCCGTCGCGCTACGCGCCTATTCTGCACCGGCGCATTCCGCGACGCACCGCGAACCCTTTCGAGCACCGCGTTTCTCCCTACTTCTTTATCGTCCCCCACGGGAAAAAAGTCTTGATAATCTGCCGCCGTGGTCTCTTTAATCGAGATGTAGGAGAGCCGATAAGAGCCTGGCAAATCTGTGTACACAGATCGAGGGGAAGTCCACGAATGACACGTTCTGGTTAGAATGTCTTTGTATCGGTTCGAGCGTTCGATCTAGGACGAGATAGTTGCCATTGCGATCCTTCCGGTCGCGTGTCTCGTTCGAGCAAGTGTCGCGATGATATTTTTTAGAGTCCTACGCGAGACGACAGGTGGTTTCTGTTGTCGTTTTCGTCGGCTATGGAAATGTAGCTTCGACGAAGGAAATGGATTCTAGATGCGGTACCGTAATAACGAATATCTTGATTTTGTGCAATGAACGTGATAGTTGTACGATATTAGGATTCAGTCCTGACCGAGTTCGTCTATTTTTCTGTTACAGATCGTTAACTACTTCCCAAAACTGCATCAGGACCTTCAAAAGTTCGCGGTAGCGTTCGAGGAACTGGTGGAGGACGAGACGAACCCGAAAATTTACGAAGCACTGAAGACGACCCAGTCCTACTTGATGATGATGCTGTGCGAAGTGGAGAGCAACATCATGGCCCTGCCACCCATTCGTGTCCTGTCGCGAGTCCCAAGAAGTATCATGAGCGAGATCGAAAGAGAGCCGGTGGACGACACCAGAAGGCTGATTCGTGACTGGGGCGTGCTTCTCAAGTACAGGGATTATCTTCACGCCTGGAGACACGTTTTCAATTATTAAACAGCGCCAGGTGGAGGACGTCTTCGAGAAATCGCGAAAACGACGAGCGAATCGTCGATGACAGCTCGCGACGCGAATTGATGCAAATCGATTGGGAACGCGCGGTGTTCGACGCCTGTTAATCGCCGAGAGAAACAGAGGCGTGTCGCAATATGCATGGATAGATAACAACAGGCAGAGTCGTTTTGTGATAATCGTACGAGATAATCGGTTCGTTGCGAAATTCTGTTCAAACTGCGTCGCGTACATTATTTAATTTATTTATTTGCTAACTTATTTATTGCAATCGTCGAGTGCTAGTATTTATTATTTATTCGTTAGAGTTAGATAAGAGCATTTATTTATTATAGGCCGGTAGTTATTTATTGAAATCAATTGTACCTTTGTCAAACTGCCTCACCGAGGATTAACGTGCAGCCATGATTTTGGAATGCATGTTTTGTGATAAATAACGAGATGTTACATGCTGGGCAGACTATTGTGTGCCTTCTCGAAGTTAGTAACGAATAGATATCGATGAAAGACAATAATTGTAATCGAATTCTTTTCTGCACTGTTCAGTATTATTGAATAGGTATTTATGTAACAGACATTAGGTGTATATAAGTAGATTCTACTTAATAATTTATTAAATAGTTATACATAACACATTTGGTAATAAACGAAGTATAATTTATTTCAAAATAAGATTCTATTCGCTTTTAATACCTGTTGAAAAATCCTTTCAAAAATTGATACCATGCGAATCACTGTACCTAGTTAGCGGGAATATTCGAACGTAAAATGCTGGACTTCCTTACCAGTGAGTGGTTTCATGCCGTTTTTAGTGTCCGATCGTATATATACCGATAGAGCACAGCAGAAGAGTAGGTAGTTGTATTTTCTGTGTAATTGACTAATGGTAACAGCTATCAGTGTCTATGTGCATTTTTGAATATAGAAATTTTTAAACAGAGAACGATGTCAGGTTACATTTGGTTATCAATGAAATTCCAAAATATATTGTACTCTAAAATTAATTTAAAGAAAAATCTCGAAAATTTTTGATAGGTTCCACAACTTCAAATCTATATTCCTGGATTCTATTAGAGCAACATTGTTTGAATGCAAAAAAATTAATATTTGTTACTCTCTAACGCGTAAACAAAAAAAAATTAAGATTTGTTATTCTCTAAAACGTTACAGACAAGGTAGGTGATGGATTTATCATCTAATGGAATTTTATGCTCCATTCTCTGGTATACCGATCGTGTAAAAAATTACAGTATTTGTTACACCTTTTATAATTTAAAACAAAAAGTTTAGGAGTTACATACATTTGAATTATTGCAGTATTATTTTTAAGTAATTATTGCATATTTATTAATATTGATATGAAAGGAACTGAGTTTATCGATTGATGATCAGGTTGTATAAGAAAGTATGAAATACAGCAAAAGAGATTATTTCTATCAAGTATGATATTCAAAAGTATAAATATGCTGTATATGCATCGATAAAGTGTTGTTTGTAATAATGATGAAGGATTTTTCAATCAAAAATCATAACTTTAATTAAATTTTAATCTTTATATACAAAAGATTGATTGATAATGATTAGTATAACAAAATAAAATTAGCTATAAAAATATCGCCAAAAATTAGCTATTTAAAATGAAACAAGTATTCAAAATTTGTACTAAAAAAACGTAATTTGTTACGTGTGGAATTATATTACACATTTTATGAGCGATATATGTAGGTAACATTTTTTATCGAGACACAACAGTTAAACATTAATTATGTTTGGTGAGTCAACCAGTGACGTGATTGCTAATTGTTGATTTGAATCGATTAACCTTCTGTTTACCATGCCTGGGAACGAAGACCCGTTAGATCTGCCATCGTTCGATTTATACGCAATTATTCTACATATCGCCGTATATGTGTCTATAAAATATTGCCAATAGAAAAAGGCTTAAATATCTTATGGAAATTTATTCTTAATTAATGGTTCCTCTTTTCAGTTTCCTTCGGAATTGTTATCGTAAAATTATACTCAATCATGCTAGATTTTCGGTTCCTTGGTAAACTAAGTTTCGTTATCTCGTTCTTTACATGTAAACTTCGAGAATTCCAAGTACGCATTAATCCATTTTAAACAGGATGTCAACCTTCACACTTCTCGTACACCTCTCGCTCGATTAGTAAAATTTGATCAGTATCGACTAACGACGGAGAAGTCATGATATTACGATGATTCGCGTTACTTTCACTAACTCTTTCGATTCGACGTCTCAAGTCGACGTCGTACACACACTGGGAGAAAAGTTTCAATCATCTTGCGCGTTTTAAATTTATTCTAAGAAATACTGAGCCTCTCATATGGTGGGTAATCTACTCAACATAATTTGTACCTTGTATAATACCAATAATAGCGAACACATAACGTTCTTGCAATCGCAGTGCTACTATCCTTCTAATCGCCATACAAATATATTACACGCATTCACTCTCGCACTGATATTCTAAGTACATAATTTTAAACGATCGAGTTTGATGCTAAACAAATTTCCAGGACGTTAGAAACCCAAGTCAGTAAATTGAAACAACTTTCTTCTATTACAAATACACGATGCAACTAATGTAACCTGAGGTCACACGCTGATTACGAAATAGCTACATTTAAAAAAGCAGACATCGAAGAATCTGTTTAAAAAAGTTGCATTTTAACTAAACCAATGAACGCGGCAGAGCGTTTGAAATTTCCAGAGAAAAGGAACATTCGGTTGGCTGTTCCTCGCGATGAAGCCAACAGGATCTGCGGCTTCGTTAATGAATGGTGCATTGCCGTGATTCGAGATCCGGGCGTTATTGACGGAGACCAAAGTGGCGGAGGCACAGGAGTCGCGATTTCGCAGGATCACGAAGACTGTGCCCGATCATGCCAATCGCTGGCATTCAAATGCCAGCCTCTTTGTTTGCCAGTTTCTACGCCGAGGATTATACTTGGCGGATGGTCGTCGGATACAGGAGTGGTATCGTCGCGTGTGGATTAAGCCTGTCGTCCACTTGAGATCCTTGTCCGCGATCGGATCAACGTCGACGTGTTCGCATGCTTACACGCGGTTTAAATATAAATGCGTCCAATTATCTAATAACTGCACGGCGACGGCACTCCTCCGCATTGTCTCGACGAGATTCTCGGCGTACATGAACGTCTCGCTGACCAGCCGGCGATCGTGTGGCGATCGTGAATTTCGAAACGAGCCGAGCGATTGCTCGAACGACTCCCTATTTTCAAACGAGCTACATTGCATTTCAATCTCGACGAGATAGCAAACATCGATCAGGAATAACGATTTATTTAATGTGGAGTTATTTGTAGGGAACGCGTGCGTGCATGTGTTTTTTCGATACGTGTAAGCGAGTAGAAAAAGTATAAGATTGTAGCTACTTTGTCATGGCTAGCTCTCTGCACTTTAGTCGGGCAGAGTATGGGCACATCAGAGTGAAATCACACGGTTCACCTTGGTCGAACAAAACGGTAGATCGAATAAAGCTGAAAGTGAAATGAATAATGTAAATGGTAATTTGCGCAGTTTGTTGAATCAGCCGCCTTGTTTGACCAAATTGAATCGTGTAATTCCAGCGTTAGGTACGTGCAAACAGCATCGATGCATGGGTAATCGAACGCACGGATCCTGACAAGTGGACGACAGGCTTTAGTCGGTTCTCGTGTACCAACCGCGTACTCCTGCGTCTCGTCTAACGCGTCACGTACGGTTCGTATTTAATTAGAGACGGCGCGAGTGGCGTACGGTGCGTCGTGACTTACTGACTTTTATCGCGGCCATTTATACCGAACTCGAATTCTTTGTCAGCCAGCAGCAATTATCCAACGCGATGACTAACAGGAATGCACCGTGAGAAAAAGGAGCAGCTCGAGGAAAAAACCTCGGACGTCGTGCCGGAACTTCGTCCTTCTGATTCATTGATCGATGAAAGCGCAATTCATTTCTAGTACGCGGTGGATGAACAGCGCGCGAAGGTCGATACGTTGATTAGCTATGCAATTAAGAAGCAATAACTGCGGAAGATGGATGAGATTTATGTAAATTGACCGCTGACGATTGCGAGCGATCCGAAACGACCATGACCGTATTTGTAAAATCTGAACCGCTTTGATGTTCATTTCTTTGCTTATTCATTCAAGGTGATCATTGCACTACTCGTGTCATATTTGTTTTATGAAATAAGGACCATACCCTCTGTCTGTAAAACATGACTGGATTAATGGATAACTGCATTAACTGTTCGAAAGTTACAATTTTTAGAAACTGAGAAGAGGTCGTTAATACTTGTCGGAAAGTTTTTCGATGAAAATGCGAAACAGTCAGATAAAAGATATATTTAATCAGAAATGCGCTTGTCATACGCTTTCTCTACTAGCTAAACGCTCGATAATGAACCTATACTTCCTTCGATCTAAATTAAGTTACGATAAAAACAGCAAGGCAAAGCATTCGCTGAAAATTGATTTTTCCAACCCAACGATACATTCTTGCCCATAAAATCATTCCCAGTGCGGAACATACTTTCTTTACCCTATTTCCTTTAAAGGGTAGCTACGTATTATTTCAGGAAGGAATGACCATAACGTATTCCCGCCAGACACTCGTAATTCTAATGCGTTTTCATTCCAGAATCTGACATTAAAAAGTCGAACCTCGGCTACAATTAACAGGAATCCAAGACCGCTGAAAAACATTCTTTACGCGCGCAAGGTAAACCCTTGTTAGAGAGGCCTCTGGCTCGCTCGAGAAGCTTCGAGCGCGGCCATTTTTACGGCACGCCGTGCAGTGTGTCGAGTCCCACATCTAGGTGGAAAAAATTGATAACCAAGGGGCTCTGTACCATTAAAAATCCGTATTAAACCGTTTTCAGAGTAGTTGAATCCGAATTTGGATTCGTTTGCATTGCGCGAATTAAGAGAGTAAAATTAGAAGGGGATAGTGGGATATAAAATAATCGAGGGTAATTGTAAATATTCTCGAATATTGAATATCCTAAACTGTATGCATGAGTATGCGCGTGTATACGAGTTTCTGAAAAAACAAACGAGCAAAAGAGTCGAAAATGTTCGATGAGTGAATGTAAATAACGATGTACGTGTGCAGCACAAGTAGAGTTTAAGAAAAACAACGCAGTAGCATGTTTAATGAAAATTACCTATCAATTCCCACTCAATTACAATTACGTTTGTTTTCAACAAAACCTTACAATCCCATAGACATTGATTTCTTATGTATCCAGTAGTTCGTTAGATACTAGTTCCAGTCTGAAGCAGTTAACTATGGGTACGCAATTGGCAATTATTTAACAAAAATAACCTTTTGTTTTTGTTTGCCTGCGTTTCAAAATTGTTCATAGCAATTATTAACGATTTGATTTTCTTCATTTAACGAGACAGTATCTCGTGAGACATTTGGCAGTTCTAATGCTTCCAAAGTTAATTTAGCGAAGGCTTGATTTGGCATTGTTCGATATTTCTGTATAAATGGATCCGGTCTAATTAACAACATGGTAAGTAAATCTCTATTCGTAAAACCTCGACGCGTCGCGCGAAACTTCTTCTGCATTCAAACGGCCGACGTCGTCGTAACTGTTCCGTGACAGGGTGATATTTCGAGACGTCGAGGCGATCTCGAAGCGATTCTTCGCCGATCGCAAATACGAGAAAGTCGTTCTGGTCCTTAGACGCGTTTACAGCGTTTACAATCGGACGAAAGCGAATGACAGCTGATCGAGAGTGACGCGATTCGTCATACCGACGCGGCTGTCTAGTTTTCTTTTGTTTCGTTCGCGTTACATATGCGAACGGGTCGAGAGCAGACGCGAATACGGCTGGAACCTCGATCGTCCGTGGCAGGCGAGCGCGTGCTTTCGTTTAATGCGTACAACTCGTCGTGCCAGATGATCGTAATTAAATTACGGAGGTAATCAATTACGAACACGCGATGCGGTTACGAGCTTTCGCAGCCCGCTCGTTGGCACGGCGCGCCAGAGTGGGTGTAAATAAGTATCATAATTTATCGGGAGAGACAGGATTATTCTCGAGTAACACTGTGACGAACGGGTACGCGTGAATGTTGAAATTTCAAGAAGATGCCACGATAAATCATCGCTTTCTGCGTTGCGTTCTTGATTAGTGTGCTGGCATCAACGTTCAGATAGTAATTATGATTAGGTTAATTGAAGTGTCTCATTAAACGGCTTAAGTGGTGATTGCTTAAACCGTGAAATAAGTTGCATGGTAGTTCTGATTGCTTTTATGAACGCAGAGAATAGTTATGTTTGAAGTGGATTCGAGTTATGTGTTTGCATGCTCTTTGCATGCAAAGATATTTGAAATTAATTTGTTATTCCATGTGTCTACTCAGGAGCGTGTTTCGACGACGCACAAATAGACACGATATTCTTATTCTCTACAATTAAATCACAATTATTAGAATCTTTTTAAACGTTTCGATTATCACGCGATACGTACGACAGATAACTAAAGTTATTGCACTCTTAGAAGATCTATAATGAGCGCTATGATGGTCTACTGATAAAAAATAAATTTCCCTGTTATTGCATAGTGCAGTTGAGGAATGTTCGATTACTCGCGAGGGAAGGATAAAAGGACCGGTGAAATCGGAAGCCTAAACATCGGATACCACTTATGTCACTGTCCTATTTCGCAACGCGTTACTTTCGTGCCGTAAGTAAGAAAAATGTCCGTCGTGGCTGGTGCTCTGGCGACAGCTTCGGAATCCAGAAATCATGAAAACGAATCCGGTAGCCGCGTCGATCCGAGTTCCGACGCTGAAGATCGCCTATCTTCGTGACTCAGGTGTCCAGGAATCTCAATAAAAGTCCCAACCGTGAGTTTCACTCGGTTATAACCGTCGCCGATTAATTGCATCACTCGGATGTGACAGAGGTTCGACGATCCGAACAATTTCCCCTCGACGGCGAGATTCTCCGCCGCGGATGGTGTTTTACGATCGTTAGAAAGTCCGCGCGGAAGTCGCGGACGACTATTTCGCTGGAGGTATCGAAATAATGGAAGTGCGCGAGCATGTGGGAGACCGAGTTACGTTTCCACTTTACGAGAATAATTAACGAGTTAAGCCAATGAAGCTGTAGCGGACGTTTCTTTAAATGTCCTGGAAACGGAATTTTCTTTGCCAAGTGAAAGTGGCGGAGAAATGTTTTAGATGCGGTAAAAATGAAACGAGCGAGAGAGAGAGAGAGAGAGACCACGCAGACGTACGTGAGATGTGTGTAGATCAAGGATACTTTTTCAATCTCTTATTCGTCCATTTGCTCGTTTATCCTAACTTCAGCTTCGCTTGTTCCTGGTTGAATACATTAAAAAGTAGAAAAGGCATTTTTAATTTATTGCTGGCGTCTTACCAATTATTCGGAGCTAAGCTTTCTAACATTTAATTTGCATAAATCAATTCACTTTTCCTAAACTTTGCGTAGTTTTAGTTATGATAATATGCTGTTTCTAAAACAATAAATCGCTAATCGTTTAATGAAAGTACACGAATACTTCCGATTATAGAAGGCGGACTTTCCGTATCGATATATCAACCATTTTTATGTGGTGCCAGCGAAATACTTGACCAATTAATTGATGAATCCACCAATGACTGGATGAACTCTCCATGCCATTCAGAGGTTGTAAATAACGAATAAAATTCTCGCGTGCGATAAATTAAAAGTCTCGCGCGACGATTACCATCTCTAATTGGAATTCACCAGTGATTTAAGCGCAAGAAAGTTATTTCACCAAAGATCGACGAACTTGCTAATTAAGACAGTTTACGTGCTTCTGAAAATCTATCGCCTGTTGATTATTGCCAGCGTGTTTAACATTTTAATGGCGACGTTCGCGGGTGGTAAAAAGCCTGGTCCTGTCACGGATATTTGCTTCCACGGTTTTTGATCTGTTCTCTTAACACCGGTGTTTCTAAAGGCGCCGCGGTTAAACCACAAACCGAATAACCTAGCGGACCGTAATTTGCTTGCCGGATGATCGAAAGTCCGGCTGGGTACGCAACAAAAGTCGGCGGGAGATTCGGTTTTTCGCCGTTTCGCAACGGAACAGAAGTACGGAACGGGCAGCCGGGAGTACGAGAGCATGAAACGATCGATTTCTGTTCTGATCTGCGTTCGCAGAGGGAGCGCCGGGTGAAAAGGTTTTCATCTAAATGCCGGCACAATCATGCGATCGATGCTCGATACCGTACCAGATTTACACGACGCTCCTATCTTCGCTCCATTCTTCGACTCGTTGGGACGCTGTTGTTCCTAATATTTGCTCGTCGGATAAGACGTTTGTTGTCCTGATATTTACTGCTCACCTTTTAAAACTACATCGTCATTTGCTCCTGGTGTAATAAATTATAATCGAATTCCGGTTTCTACTGCGATGCGAAGCTTAGGAGTCGATGATTATCGCAAATGGATTGGACCAGTGTCGCTATCGATATAACAATACGCTAATAAAATTCAATAATGTATCAGCTGACGCATAAAATGATAGTTAGAAATAGAGGCACGTGCAATTGTTTAATTATTTTGTTTCTCAGAAGGTAGGTTACAATAAATAGTATCGACTGTTCATATTTTATGTTTAATTTTCTGTTATGCAAATAAAATATATTTTCCAAAATATAAATAGCGTGGAAAGACGAAGCGTAGAGTTAATGTCTGCAAGTGGAATAAGACGGCTGATATTCTTACCATCGTCTCGCAGCGTCCAGTGTCGCCATTCTTTTTATTACTCATATTTTAAACATTAATGACATATTTTGTACAAAACTATGGTCGTACACAGCAGTTTCAATAGCAATAGAAGTAATTAAATTTTTTCAATCGGTTTGTACATTCGTCACGTACTTCCTACTTGTCATTTCCCGAGCATCGACCGTTTTTCGCGCGGTTCATGGATTTGTTACACGATCCACATAAGAAGAGCCTAACAGCTGGCACGATTGTCTCGTAATTGACAGGCGATTCACGTACGATCGTTACTCGCGATTCCTCATTATGACCGACGACTCGTTGGCTTATTATCTCGTTAATCGGCCGGGTCTCGACAGTACCGTCTATATAACGTCGCTGGCGACCGTTATATAAAATGTCACGAATGGATAAATCAGCTGCCTTTAAAGAGAAGTGTGCCATTAATCGATAGACTGATCTCGTCTGCTACGCCTCTTGTCCTTTAACTTTAAATTAGGCGGACGACAGGTAAGTTGATGGTATCGAAGAATCGCCTATAAAATTGATTGATAATTTTAGAACAAATATAATATACAATTCATAACGTAATTGTGCAAATTTTTATACTGCAAATATAATTTATTATATCTTCCAATCAGTGTTTATATAATATTTGGAAAATATAATGTGAAAGAAAAATGCGATAGCATATAACAGAGGTACGACAAGTCTAATATTTTCAAATGCTTCATTTGAAGCAGTGTAAATCAACAGTGAATCTATTTCTCGGAACTGAAAGTTCTGCGGAAAGCCATAGTATTCGATGTTCAGAAACGACGCAATACACAAACCGTAAACAATATTTGCTCGGAACGGTGTACGGCACGTGACAACAATCACGCGGATTAACCTGGCACGAGGCGCGATACAAAGGTCGCTCGAGGCGTCTCCCGATCCGGTGGTGATCAGTATCGCATGCCATTCGGCCGCGAGTGCATCACGCGTCGGGGGTGTTAAGGTTCACCTCCGCGAAGGTGAAAGAAAAGAACAGGGAGCGTCCTGGCATTTGGCACGGCGATCGCCAAGAATGCAAGGACACCGCCGCGTTGGTACCAACGTTCCCGTATCCTCTTCGCCTCGTTTCCATTATGATAGAACCATTGTACAAATCACGCGATCGTGCTCGCCCATAAACGGCGAACTTGCAACGACGGTGAAACTAGGAAGCGAGCACGCCGTTTGCACAACACGAGCCGACGTCACCGATGCCTCACCCTCCCACCGTGATTTATTCGCAATAATTTCGTCAATTATACGAGCAGAGATGTAACCAGAAGTGGAAAATGAAGCCATCCGATTTCCCGATTCGCAACGCCACCGCCATTGCGCAACGTGCTGAAACCTCCACTTCGTCCAAGAAATCTGATTACGAGAACAAGGACAGCTGGACGATATCCATCTGTTAAAATTTACAGTGCAATAATTCTCAGTGAAGTGACTAACCATATAAAGTTTGATAAACAATTTTTTTCGTGGTGTTAATTGGATAAAAGGTGACATTAAGGATTAATTATATTTCCATAAACGTAGAACGTTAATTTAACGCTTAATTACGCACTAATTGAGAATTCTTCTGACTGATATTGCTGCACTTCTTTATCGGTGTATCGTTTTCCAAGTTTTATTATCGAGGCTTTACGAGGAGCTGTATGGTAAGTACAATTAAGACATTTAATCATATCGTTCAACGAACGTGCAAATAATTTCATCGGGCGAGATAAAAGTGAGGCGGTACGAAGCGAGTGTAATAATGGACGTCCAATGCTATAACGCAAACAAAACGTAAGGGTAATTACTCGGCTTGCGCAAAAGCTCTTGTCGATGGTAAGAATGATTGCTTTTAGAAAACGTGCCAGTATTTTATGGCTGAGCCGTACACAGATTTTTACCGCGCAACTACTAATTATGCGTTTAACAAGTTGCAAACCGCAACCTCTCGTACCCGCTGTTTCAAAATTTCACGTCTGCTCCTCCTCCATTCCTCGTCATTTACCCCCTGCATCTTGCGATTACTTTCTCGTATTCGGTCTCCCGAGATGTTCTATCGAATTATCACTCTGTCAATCGTCTTTGACTTTCAACGGCATGCGCCGTGATATTCGCGACGTATTTCAGAGATTATTCACGAAACTTGTCGATTCGCTTTTAAAAATCACTCGCGATTTTAATTGCGATGCGTGACCGTAGATTAGTATTTTTCTCCGCGAGTGTTTTCAGGAGTGAAAGTTACTTTAATCCTGCATGATTTTAAGGATGTTTTGAATATTTATATATAAGATTTAGTATTTAAAATTTAAACATATACGAATACTCAATTTAAGAGGAAAAATCGGAGTTTTATATAAATTGAGCACCTTATAGCTATCACAAATTAATAAACAAGGTAAATAATAAACAAGGAAACACGAATCGCAATAATAATATGATACTTTACATAAAAGTTGAGAAAGTTACCGCCAAATTACGCATCGAATACTTCAATCTCTCAATGCTACGGATAATAAAATTGTCGAGGAACCGTCAGATTTCCATCGTTTTTATACGAAATATTTTCCCTCGTTCGCAGTGGAGGACGCGTCCGACGCGCGCAGAGGGTAATTAAGAAAAAAGGTTCGTCGCGTACGTAAATGACGGAACTCGAAGGATCGCGAGGAACGTCGCGGGGACGATTTACGGCCCCGATAACTGGCGCGTACGTCGCCTCGCGTTTAAATTTATCTCGCCGGCGTTGGTAGGCAATGCGAGTGATCGGTGTTTTAATGCAATTCGGTCGTTGCTATGCACGACAGCCTCTCCGGGGGAGACCGACTCTTGCGAAGTTCGCCTGGGAAGAATGCTACGTACGTAGAAATGATTTTAACCGCGGCGTATGAACTGCGATGCACGCGCAGGTGCCTTCGTGAAATGACACCGACGCGCTATTAATGAAACCCCGGTTGCAGTTATACGCTAGAACCGGTAAAGGTAACAACGATGGGAGATGCGCATTGACCTATTCACCAGCGGATCCGCGGTCATGATTTACTGCATTCACGGTGCGGCCCACTGAATCTTCGCGCGGGCTCGTCTCGGATGAAACCTGCTCGCGGTCACGTGAATATCCTGGTAAATTGATAAATCCTAGTGGTTATACCCTCGATTGCGGCAGATTGCACGCGGAAGAATGTGGTTCATCGATACGCTGCAATGTCAGTAGTCACTGGTTATACTAGTTTCTTACTGGGTAGTAACGGGGTCAGAGATCGACCTTCGGGATTTATTTCCAGGGGTCAACTATTCCAATTCAATAGTGAAGTATAATGAAATTAGACTTTTGTCGTTAATCAATAATTTACATCTCATATATTATATACGGAATATTTTGGAATGCGAGTGGGAGTGAATGTGTGGAATAAATGAGTTTTTTGAGGAAATGTTTTAAACCATGGGTGGTCAAACTGCATTTTATATGGTAATTTTTTTCATAGACGAGTTCGGATTGGATGAGTTGGATGATTACAAATGGCGCATTGCATACTTACGCCTACCTATTCTTTTGAAATAGGCGCTATAACTGAATATATTTTCATATTTCCACCTAAGTACTCTCAGTTCAGTCACTGTTCAGTTATTCGTTTTGAGTATAACATCTTAGTTGTAAAGAGCAATCTATTGATTTTTCAGTTTCTTGTAATTTAATATAATTTATAATAATTTTAATGAATAAATATCATGCACTGGTTTTACAAAGTTTGTACTAATGCGTATGTGCATGTACATGTGCATGTGCATCGCGGTTCATACATACGAAGATATGTGCGATTCGATCGATTTACAGTTATTGTGCAGTAATATTAAATAATTAATAGCAATGCTTGTGTTTAAAAGACTTGAAAAAATTTTAATTTTCGTCAACAAATAAAAGTAATGGATATAATCTGATATTATTATATTCATAAATTTTCATCAATTCAACAGATTAATAAGATTATTTTATGTACATTTCATATATTTTATATCGATGATACTCTGGAGAATAATTAACTTGAAAGATATATTCGTACATATAAAATTCGGGGGTGGTTAAGAAATCGACGATTTGTATTAAGTAGTATCGCACTGAATGAATATCGCATGTCAGACAGAATTACAGATTATGTCTGTTATTGTAGATTAGTTACTTTGGATTTCACGGAAACAGATTAATAATGAATCTTTCATGACTAACTTTTTGTCTCATTTTTACGCAGAGGATTATATAGAGACGCCAGGTCAAATACAGCTTCTCGTCGAGTACAACGTATCACTTCACTTTTTTAGTACGTTACGTACATAGTGAAGCATCTTTTTATGGTTATTGTAGTAGTATCATAGCACGCAAGTACACGTATTCGTGCTTTCTGTCATTATAAACGAGCTACACCATTGCATAAGCGTAATAGCTGTACGTTAAATTTATGTTACGTAATGTATGTAAAATAATGACTCGAAACTAGATGCTGACATATTGACTGCATCCTGAATATGAGAAAGTAACGTGATTTTTTGGTACAAAAATACGTGTAAATTATTTTTAATTTCGTGTAAATTATTTGAATGAATGGAAAGATGAGTTTATCGTGTTCAGTTAATGGCGTAGTGTATGAGTAATTTCAAACTAACGCAGATACCTATTATGTAATTAAAATGTAACCGTCTGCCTACTCTAATCATACTTTACCCATTTAACATGATTCTTATGCATAGAGTACACAAGCAACAATTAATTATACTGCATTTATTAATTGAGTATAATTTCTGAACATCTCTATTTGTGATCGAAGAAGGAAGACATGTTTCGTCTAGCTGATTATCTGATACGGATAATCTGCGCCTATTAAATAGTCTTTTTAGTTCCTGGTTGTCATCGTATTCCACTGCAGTATTTTTTACTGGAAAGCAATTACAAGAGCTACTAACAGTAAATCTCTTATTTTAGACTACATTACAGAAACGTAAAAATTCGTTGGGAAATTATATTATATTAAATTAACTTTGTTTTCATATACAATTACTTAACCAGAACTACAAACAATTATAGACGATCTCCTATGTAAAACAAAATTTGTTTTAGATCAGTGGAAATGTCACAACAATTTGCCATGTTATAAAAACCTTTAATACTATCCATAGCCATTTTGGTAGAATTACTTCTCATACAGTGAAAATTGTTGGAATGGCATTTGTATGTTTGTAGACGATTGTTAGTATCACTCTCACAACAGAATTGTTAATTCTGTGCACCACAATTATACACCCAGTACAATATACAGTATTCACTAATGTCTGCGGTTTTAGGTACCCGCAGCAGCATTTTGAGTCTAATCTTCATAGCACAGCACCATATTTGTTAATGTACTTCTCTTGAATCCATGGCAATCGAATATCGCGTTGATGTTACAACCACGAACTTCGACTATGTACTAACCGGTAATTCGGTTATGTAGTTACCACAGTAACTCGTCATTCTTATAGGCGTACCATAACCTCCACTAGGAGTGGGTTAATAGGTTACTCTGTGCCTCGATACCTCGGTTATCCTGCTACGTGAATTAGCTTGCAACATTAATTGTGTGAATTGCATCTGAGTTACGGTTGCAGTTCCTGGTTGACGCTTCTATGTATACTTATACAGCAATTAATAATTCACGTTTTAATTTCTGTTTATTGATCTGAAGATTTGGGAATGTGTCATGCTGTACTAAACAAGAGATTGTGGTTTAACAATGAAAAGAATTTATGACGATAGGATTAAAGCTGGAGGGAGTCGTGCCACGTCGCGTTGTGTCGCGTGGTGAGGATCAACAGCGAACAGTCGAGGATCGAGAGTAACGAATGATCGATGAGAGCATTAGCTGCAATTTTGCATTTTCTTATACATTTATTCAATAAACTCAACCTTACAATCCCACGTTTGTTCAAAAATAAGGTACAACAAAACAGATAGGCTATGATACAATCGCGGATATGGATCGTGTAAGAATACTGAATGGAAATCATGGTAAAACTGTCATTTCACCTCCTGGATTCGGTGATGAAAAGGAGGAGAAAATTTCCAAAACGTCTGTCTTGACCCTCGATGGTGAAGAGAAATTTTAGAGTACGAAGCATTTGTTTATTGTCTCCTGTTTTTTCACTCTGAGGGTTAAGTATTTCCGGTTTACACCATAGGGTTTGACGTAACTGCAGTGGTCGTCGCAGAAGATTATGTGATTGATTGTGTGCGTTCTTCATCCGCGTGAAGTGTAAATATGTAATGAATACAATTAGTAAATGGAATCTCTGTTACAAATGACCATCGCTGAGTATAATATTTTTCATACTTAAAAATTTAGTTTTATGATTTTAGAAAAATTCGAATGTTCTGCGAGGGTCCATTGAGTTGTTAACGAATATAATTAATCCGTGAATTTCTGCTGAACAATCGAGTGGAATATAAAAAATGTAAAATTTTGGCGAAACACTTTTTATTAAGGAAACACGGTTTCCTTTGTGTGTTTGGCTTTTGAATCGAATCGATTAAAGATCGAGAATTGGTAGGACCCCGAAAAGTACCGAATGCTCGGTGATCCCATTATAAATCCGACTCGCTGAAGGCTTTAATAACGGCGCAGGATCTTTTTGTAATAGAAGTGTGGGTAAACAGATAGCTTTCACTTAATACGTAATACGCGTAAGAAGCAATTAAAGCGTTCCGATCTGCCTCTGGTGCAACGTTCCGATCATTTTTATCATTTTCGACACTGTCAAGGTGTAATCGCCCATACAACGGAATGAATGGATTCTAATTACCAGAAAGAGAGCTAACGACTTTCTAGCTCTCGATCACGTATCGTACTCGATATCAACGACTAACGTATCGAAGTCGTAATCTCTATTTTCTTTATGCTTGCTCATTCAACGAGATTAGCGTGCTCTTCGAACTGTAGAACGTTAAATAGAATCATTTTTCTTTCAGCTTCCAGCTTTATCTTTCGTCATTGTCAAATAAAAGTTGCCAAGATAAATGGCGATTGCTACGATGCGATATAATTGGTAGCAAGCTTTTACATTACGTTCGTGAACTTAAGCTTAGATTCGTTCCGCGTAAACGTCGATACTGTTGCTATAATTTCACGTAAAGAAAGAGTTAAGAGCGCGCTGTTTAACGAGACCACCAATTAACCAAGTACCTCCAGGCTGCCTCTGTTCAACTTTGTTGAACAAACGATGTCGCGGACGTAATGTTATGAGAAAATATTAAGAAAGACCGATGGTGAAACTGAACTTTACTACCGTTACAGTATCTGAATCTCGCTACAGTTTCTCAAACGTGTTTTATAACCAGCATTATTACACATTGTAAACTATGCAGAACGCTGTAAATGGAACAATCCATTAAACAGTTATGGTATGCAAACTGATAGGGATTTTAACATTTTACTACTGTTCGAGTGCAATAATTTTTAACTATTTCGTTGCTGTCTACTTCTATAACGCTTAGTTGCGAAACTGAGAATACGAGATCCACTTTTTCTTTCGATGAGAAGTTTTCTCAAGGAAGCACGCTGTTCCTCCAATTTATTCTTTAATTTTTCAGTCAGTTTTACGTGTGAATCTTCTAACTGTTTTGCTCTTTCGATGTTTTAACAGATCACAAGCTATCAATTTTATACAAATATCTTATGCAAGATACATTTGCAAGAAATGGTCCCTGATTAATATACGATTAAAATGATTATAGAGCCTAAATTCGACGCAAATCCACGAAAACGATTCATTTCGCAATTATGAGGAGCATTTACATTGTACACAACAAGTTAATCCCAGCGAGTAATAGTTCGTATAAACATTGGCATTAGAAAGCGTCGTGCAAAGAAGATCGAACGATTGCGGGGTGTTTATGCAAAGTCACGCGACGTTAGAACGATGGAGGATACTCATTGAAGTGGTTCGGTATCCTCCGGCTTAGACGAGACGGCTTTTACTCTCGTTTTCGTGACTACAGAACCCGAGGCGTCTATTATGAAAGATCTGGAACGGAGATGCAGAACGTCGATTGCATTGTTCGACAGAATCTTCTTCCTTGCTCAACTTTGTCCGGATAGTAAATTGTGCTCTATAAGACTTGTTAAAAATTGTCTTAGACGATAAACAATGGCTACGGATAGAACAGTTTCATCGTTAACTTCGTGCGAGAATTTTACACTTCCATATTACTTTCTTCCGTAATTCGAAGCAGTAATTTTCAATGTTTCCTTTTCTCGTTCCGTGTAGATTTATTCCGAAGGTTAGCGATTGGAATTAATTACTGTAATTATTTATTGCGCGATAGGATCCGAACATTAACTTTCGTTATGTGAAATCGGGATCGTTGTACATTTACATTGGCGGAAATCTAATAATGCTTGCTTTTGCGAAGTAGTTTTCAATTTCTGAAGCGAATTGTACCAATTTGATATTTCGTGTTTTACGCAAGACCAAAGGCCAGTGCCTTCGAACTTGTTTCGTAATTAAACCTGGAATAAAACTAGTTAGGACGTGCACTGTGGTGCGATTATAATTAACGATCCGTATCTGAAACGATTAACACGTTACAACTGGCGACAAATTTCTGAAAAGATGTCTTATTATGGAATATCTGAAATCGTTTCGCGGATTAATTAAGCTCGTTTTACGGACACGGTATCTGTTATTTATAGCCCCTAGTTTAGTAAGACCGTAGAGAGAATTTATTACCTTATAAAAAGCTGAATACTTTTGGCACCTGTTGCTGGCAAACGTACATTTAAATATCAAGGTGTACGTCCTTTAACAACTGGATTCTAAAGGCTTCAAAGTGCCTACAACTTGTTAATATTCTATTCATTTCTGTAAGTGTCATTTTTATGTACAAGATACTTTCCTTGTATTTTTATCAACAACACGACGCCTGTCTTACTGATGTACTCGTATAGGACTCATATTCCTATCATTCCAAAGAAATTCTTCAAATAAGAATCCTCCGTAGAGATCATTTTTCGCTACTAGTCATTAATCGATTTAAAAAGAAATTGCAAAATACAATTTAATTGTCAATTAGGGTGGTCAGTCGACTCTACTGGATCAACTGCTACCGTTCTCCATTCTCGACGGACGTTCTCCAACGCGTTTCTAATTAAAACGAAAAATACACCACTAGCGCAACAAAGACTCGTTGTTCGCCAATAATTGGTACCATTTACCCGGTACAATTTCCGTAAGATGAAAGCGGTGCGCGCAGAAACCCCAGTATCGGTGAAATTCCGTGCAAGTGTTCGCATTGTGCCAGCGGCGCGTTGGATCGCAGGATCCAAGTGGAACGGTACCGAAATTCATTAGTGCGCCACGGACGCCGTTTCTCCTATTCGGTAGAACGAAATCGGGGCCTGCATCACACGGAGGATTAATAGGTAAAGTAATGATCGATCACGGTAGGTCGAGCACGCGGTATGCCTGGCTTTGAGAACGGCTGAAACACGGTATATCGATCACAGATCAATCTGCGGGAGACAGTAACGCGTTGGAATTGCTGGTGGTACTGGGCACACCGCGGCGAGTCCCATAAGATTTCCCATTTTTACGGGTAACCGACAAGGTGTCGAGTGCGCGGATCGTTATCGTGGTACTGGACGGTGTTCGTGTTCAGGTCGATCGTACTGGTGGCCTGGAAAGCTTAACGTCCAGCCAATGTTCCTTTCGTTTTATTAAAAATGGCTAAGATTTAGAGGAAGAAGCTATTCTATTTTGCGATAATCATGTTATTCAGTTATGAATTTGTAATGACAACAGATGTATGTTTGTTTGTAAGCAGATTGTAAACAAATTTTTATAAGGGGTAGGATATGTCCTTCGTTATAATAAATTTGAAGAAATGAAAATTTCTTTCGAATTAGGAAGAAATAATTTGCTTTCGTCAAGTATCTAGTCTATGTAACTGCAATTTTATTTATTATATATTTCACAGGATAAATATTCGCAACATGTAATTCGAAAAATCGGAACACTCTTAGTAAGGAACAATCTCCAACGAGAATGTTTCCAAGTGTCACATTTTGAAAACCAGTGATAGCAAAATACTTCAGTACACCATAAATTTTAATTTCTACCGATGCTCGATAATTGTTGGTAAAAATTGTAACTCGAAGCAGACAAAAACTTAGGGACACGATTTTATATATCTAAGATGAAGTGATTAATACTAATTTCGAAACCATGCGATTAACTTTCAGAGATTTGCTCCAGTTGATCAGCTAGATAATAAGCGAACCGTTACGAATTTTTCAGAGTAATCAAAATTAATTGGCGGTCATGCTTACGTTTAAATCAGAAATACTCAGTACGACAAGGAGGTCCAGTTAACGAAAACCTAAATGACCGTACCGGTTAATTAATTTCGCGATTATCTATCGATAATCGTTCGTTAAACGATACCGCTAGATGTTTATCGGTTGCAGGTTCCTTTTTGCGTAGAGGTTGCCGCGTATCTTGTCATAAATTAATCGTTGTCAGAAGGCTGCATTTTTCCGAGGCACACTTTTACTAGTTCGCTTCGTTTAATGTGTTTTTGATTACTTTCGAGGCGAGGTTTATTACTCCTTGATTAATTTATCTTTGAAACTAAAATTGAATATACCTAACATAATATAAATATATTCTGATCTTTAGTTTC
Organism: Xylocopa sonorina; assembly: GCF_050948175.1. Taxonomy (NCBI): domain Eukaryota; kingdom Metazoa; phylum Arthropoda; class Insecta; order Hymenoptera; family Apidae; genus Xylocopa; species Xylocopa sonorina. The sequence continues at coordinate 3,069,862 of NC_135197.1, read as the reverse complement.
GAAGTTCATTCGCTTGATGCCGTACTGATAAAGTCGTTTGTATCGTGTCGGGCCATAAAGTACATAATTCTTGCAAGAATTCTACTTAATCACACTGCGATTTGTCAAAATATACAGTTTAACCGTCGAGTTAAATTATTGCTCGCTTAAAAATATCTTGCATACATTCATTTACAATCATTTGCCATCCCGTTTCTTTCTCTCACATTGAAAAATATTAATTAAGCAAAAGTACACCATCGATTCATCTGAAATTCATTGTTACACGTTATACACACAGTTTTACTTTCTCCGAACAGTTAAAAAATAATCACTACCTCCATCCTGGAAAATAAATACAAATCACTCTAAAGAGAACAAAAAATGGAACAATAGACTCGTGTAGCGACCAGCGAAGCATACATTGTCTCCTTTTTTACAATACCAATTCTTTTCCACCGAACTGTCGTGACACAAAAAAGATAACATCGGTTCTAATGAATGAAGCATGAATGGTTCGTGGAGTAGCAATTAAAAAGAAAAAAAAAAGGGAATTGATACACTGTTGCGACAATTATTTCCTCGGTAAAAGTCAGCCGAAGACTAACGCAGTGCCTTCTTTTCTTTTTTCTTGACGCTAAAACGCGATCTTGTTGGATCGCACGTAGAAACACAGTGGCAAGGAATGCCGTTTAATCGTCCATTGGCAATTGCTCGACACTCACCGCTTGTTACCCGCCTACACCACAGGCGTCTAGCTAGTGCCACGTAGCACTTTATTGTTACCGCTACAAAAGGGATAATTGCGTTCGATCGTGACTCTGCCGAGTACCGCTTTGATAGACATTCTGTAATAGGTGATTCTCAGCCCGATGTAACAATTACCGATTACGGAATGTTTAGTGGTCACACGGAACGAGGGACTCGGCTTTTTCAGGAAGAAAACAACGATGACTTCCTTTTTAACGATCATTGATGATTACAACGATCGTTTGATGTGTAAAATGTTACGCGAGAGTATGTGTTTAGGACACAAGGATTTTCACAGTTTACGATACGGACACGCATTTGCTATTTTTGAGACGGTCGAGTCTTTTCCTCATTGCATGTTATGAGGTTTACTATTAGGTTCACATCGGTAATTAATTAGCGTTTATATGGTCGATGGATTCCATCACTAGCAAATGACGTATCATAAACCTCGCGAACTCAGTCATAAAACATCGGACGGTCATCAGACTGAATCAGACAAAGACATCATAGAACAAATGCTGCTTACGAAACTTTACGTTACGCACACCTAACCAGCATTCCTTCCAGTTATCGAACCGACTGTGTGACAGGTTGTGGACTAACAAATACACAAGATGACTCCTCTGCATAAACAATTACAGGATTGTCTCGACACACTTTTCTTACTTCTTAGACAGCTTCGAACGAAAACACACCTCTGGACGAACATTGTAGACATAAGGACGTGACGACCAAGAGTAAAAAAATTATATAAAGAGAAAAAGGAGCAAAATCGCATAAAGTTGACAGTAAAGTTACAAATTACAATCATACACGCAGAGTTACTACATGTATCATCTACCAAAATATCACAGTTCGATCAATCTTCCACTTTGCGTGGAATACATTTCGTTTGATGCATATTGTGTGATTTTTGTTTAAGTGATTTAAGTTTTTAATACTGATATCGAAGGTTAATAACTGTTTGAATGACACGACTGTCACATGTGCAGCTATATTAGGAGAATGAGGATATTATTTATGTTTATTCTGGACGCTGTGAATTCTACAATAATCGTAAACCTTGGAACGAAAAGGTAAAACGCGCGGAGGATAAGCATGAATGGAATAATGGAACATTCATTTTGGTAGCTGTTTAAATACGAAAATATTTAACTCTTTAGAAGGAAGAAATTGTCTATTTATCTGGAGACGAGGGTATTCATAAAAAATGTTAAAGTTAACTCTGCACAATTATTATTACACCTGCTTATACGTGCATCACTAGCGTCGTATTATAAAATTATTGAAAATCTGCATTTACATAATTTTCTTTCGTTAGACGCTCCTTTTGTTTCCTTTGAAATTGTGAAATTTCAGTTCTATTCCTATTTTTTCAGCTTAGCATCGTATCTATGACCATCATTCCGCACTATGACAATAAATTCAATAAAGATTTCCACGCTTGTCAGTATATCTCCATTTGCAGTCAACCCTCCGCTTTCTCTTACTTTACATAATTATTAATGGATTTTTAATTAAAGATCGCGTCGTGTCCATTATACTCAGAATGTCCAGTCTGAACGTTCAAAGTGGTCCATTAAGCGATTTTTATTGAGCGTTATATTTTCACAATTTCCATACTAATCGAGCAGCTAATAACACAATCATCTCGAGGAACCTAGCGAGTACGTAAGAGCAGCTTGCATTAGAATCGTACGGATCGATTGTCCAATTAAGCAGAGCCAACGATTTATATCGCATAATAGAAGACTAAAGCATGAAAAGAGGAGAATGTTCGAGCGACAGTTCAATCTCCGTTTTATCTGCTCGCCGTGCCGCGATTAATAGCGTGTAGAATGCGATTCCTTTTACACACGCGCGGTATCTGCTTGTATTATCGTTGGATTATTTATTTCTCGATTCTATCTTTCGGAAAAAAAAAATCTGATAAAAATGTATGTCCTTCTCTACGGCGTAACCCGTGGCAGCGAGAGAGCAAACCAATTTGCTCGCCGCTCCGCTCGTAGACCCCGCGATTTTTACACCTCGTATGTAACCATATTACTACACGATTCCATCGATTCAATGGAACGAGCAAAAATCTGTTTCTTAGCCTGTAAAACCAGCCATTAACGTTACGCTTGTGTTTTACCGCTTTCTGCGAATCGCGTATTCTATTAGAACGTGCTCCGCGCGCGAACAATAAAGTAATCGAATGTTTCCAAATGATCGTTACCGGATTTTGCAATGATTACATCCAAAGTAAGATGTTACGAAACGGTGTGCTGTCAATTTTACATTTTTCGATACATTCGGGAGATTGAGTGAACCTTTTTGTACTCCGTTGTATCTGCGATAGGAATACTCGTAACAAACTCCATCATTCGGCCATTTTCAACCTGGAGTGCGGGATAATGCTGAAGGGGAAAAACAAAACAAAAATAACACAAAAAATCGATTAATTTACTGAAAGGATAGCAAAAAATGCACTTAGACTGAATATTTATTAATTCATTTTTCAAAATTGAATTAAGAAAACATTTTTAATAATTATTAGCGATTTCCTTAAGCTTTAGGTTTAATATTAGAAATAGAGATTCTAAGGACTTTTTCTATATTTAACTGAAATCTATGTTTTGTTTTCAAAGCAGCCAATTTCTTGAAATTGAAAATCCAATTTCTCACAGGTAGGATGTCGAAAATGGCAATAATGTACGAAATGCTCTTGTTTTTAATGCAGAAAACTCATCATTCATCCCTGCCCAAAATTCAAAGAATGATTTATTACTAAATTGTCTCGATTCTGGTGCTGTTAATATAACAGTATTGCCAAGTATCAATCAATTTTGTTATTATTGGTCATTTGTAAGGCTTGCAATAAAATGTTTTAGTGCAGCTTAAACGTCAAAATACACAAAAAATACGTTATTATTACATACATTTGAAAATGGGTGGCAAATTCAAAAAGGTTGAGAAACACTGTCACAACTCCATTAGCTCCGCTATAGGAACACGGAAATTTACATCAGAACGTAAAATCCACAGTGTACTGTACTCATTAGTGGACCTTATCAAAGAATGCTTAGAGCGCAAAGGGTTAAGACTACGTCTAGTTTATCAATGTAATCGTGAAAGACGAAATTATAATTAGCGACAATTCGAACATTTGTCGAAAATATTAAATCACGATGGTTACGGTTAGGAATATATCTGTTAATTACTATAAACAGTTTCGCACGCGTGTTCCCTTTATCCCGATTCAATCCTGGCGAGTAGTAGTGGCTGAAACTGATCAGCCGCGACCAGAAGAGCACGGGAGGGCACACGTGCTTCGGTCCACGCGTGATATCCATTATCGCAGACCGCACCCACGCTCGCCACTATTTCACGTCCACCCACGAGCCGCTGATTCCGTTTCAAGGAGCATCGAAGTGCCGCGAGTCGATCGAAAAAAATACCCGCCACGAAGATAAACAAGAAAGGTACAAGGTCTCCTGAATAATTAATGGGACGGTGTGGCCAAGATTACATTGTCATGGGATCCTTCCGCGTCGATGATCAACGGGAGGCGTAAAACGGTAGCACGAAACAACGCAATGCCACCTATCGAACGTGTCCCATTCAACGTCAAGAGCGAAACTCATATTGACAACTCGGGTGATAAGCTACGCTTTTTTATAGGCCAGTTAATACATTGTGCGAAAGGTGATGGACGATGGTAGATCGAGGTCTAAATTATTGCCTATTTATGCGTCCTAAGTATCTACGCGTCGTTTGATTTACTTCGTAACGGTGTTCACAAACGAACGATCGGAATATAAATTATACCAAACGGAGAGCGCTTTTCTTGGGCCGTTAATTACTATATTACTTGCGCCATATTTTTTTTTTCTTTAAGAGAGTTGTATGTATATTGCGTCATAACCTACTCGGCAGACTTTCGAAAGGACTTAACTACAGGATAATCGTACTGGTTTAGATGGTTATCGGAGATGGATGTAATTTTTCCAAGTGTATAAAAGTTTGTCTTATTGTAAAAGAAAAAATACGTAACACGTTTCCTTACTTTTATCGGTGTATGAAAGTATTTGCACGAAAGTTCGACGCAATATACAGCACACACACTTTACTTATTTATATAACTTTTTATAGTGACCGCCCAGAGAATTAATAAAGTGCTTTTTTTATTAGTTTAGAGAGACACTGGGAATTTAACGTCCAGGAAGCTAACCGTGTTGTAGAACTAAAATGTACGCTTTAAATTTGTAATGTCAAGTGATTTACACAAAGGCATTTCTTGTTCAGTCGATAATAATCATTCGTATTAGTGTTACTCGAGAAGCCGCCAGAAACACGAAGTCGCCTGTGTACATTTCATTCCAAAGATATTTGTTGCGTGTCTCGTTTTAAGCGCTGGAAACTTATCGCAAGAAGACTAATAATTGAACCGGGAAATTGACAAATCAATGAGCAGAAAAATATATGTTTCTTCTGGCCGTGCGTTTCTTGCAAAGCTCTGACTCCCATTAACGATCTCTTCGACTAAGAAACGTTTTCGAACAGCAGGGGGCTGCACTTCTAATAAACGCGATCGTGCCCTCGATACGCTTCCGTTCGTCAATTTGTCACGCATGGCCTTTCCGCAAAACATACAAACTGTCAACATCTTTCGACATGTTTCCAGACAATTGTTGATCCTATCTACGCTGAAATTCCGCTTGCTCGCGGGAAATGAAAAATACTTATTAATTACACGCGCGTGCATTTCCAAGCATTTTTCGATAGTTACGCGGACGTCTGTTATTCCCATCCACGAAGCATACCTGTATAGACGTTAACGCGCAGACTCGTTTAAATGCCAGTGGCGTTATTAAAAGTGACAAATTGATCCAGCGTCGACGATCTAAGGTGTTATTGTATCGCAGCGGAGATAGATAAGTTTCTATAGCGCGATATAGTTTTCCAAAATGGCTTGATCGATGCGTACAGATCAGGCGACGACGCGTTGAGATGTCTGCGTTGACGCGTATACCCGATCGTGAAGATCCACGTCTTAATTAGATCAACCTTTTCCGCTGTTATACATTCCATTGTGCAACGTCAATGGTTTTACCATTTATAATTCCGAGGCCGAGAAAGTGTCAGCGAAGATTTAGAGCGAAGTAAACAAGAGCGCGAGAACAAATGTCACGCACTCCTGAGGATCGCTAGATCCTCAGGGGAGCAGCTCGACACGCGGCAGGATCCTCGCAGTCGGGTCGTTAAGCGCCACTGGATATTTTTACCCCGTTTACTTTGATTAATAAGCAGCCCAGTTACCTGCCTCTCTGACCGTTCGCCACGGCTGTGCATCTCATTGTAACGCAACGTGCAACGCGCGGAACAATGGATTAGATGGAATGGCGTTAAGAGAAAATATGAAACCGCTGAGAAACGTGTATGATTTTATAACAATGATTTATTCACCGTGGACTATTCTCTGGTGGATTTGCACCGAAACTCATTATTTGATTATGGATGTTTGCGTGTTTATGTATTGGTGAATCAGATTTTAGAATATCGATAAGGTGAAAGAGATATCTAATTGATTCTCGGATATATAATCGTGGGAGTAAATTGATTTGGAAATCTAGCATGCAGTAATAAAATTGTAACTGTGATGTAACCAATACGCCTTCGACTTCGTTAATTTTTGAATTTAATTCGACAAAGGTGGTTTTCCTAAAATGATAGAGATACTAATAATATTGATAATATTTATACTCGACAAACGGACTGATACGAGCAAATATTTATAAGCGATAGTAAACGAACGATGATCAGAGCGTACAATATTCTACAATGTTTGATATACGCTTTTAATTAACAGAGCAGAATCATTCAATTAAGAACAACACGGATGTGTTGCATAGGTTTAGCAGGAATGGAAAAAAATTCAGTGGCGCGAAACTGCCTTTCGTTTCGGAGTTACCGAGATATTTAGATTAATTGAGATCATGGTCATAGTACCTTTGACAGGCTAATAATTGTGAAAGATCATATTTGGCCGAGAGCGTGATTCAGGAGGCTAGGAGAACGGTGCGAAGCAAGGATCGACGGTTTCGCAATTTCCTCTAGTACCGCTAATTATCGAAGATGTTTACTTCATTCAAGATTGGTGTTACGATATCAAGGCGAATTCGCACAAGTATGTGAATTCGCTTAGAATTATAAAATTCGAACGAAAGGAGACCATCGTGGCAGGTGTTAAAACAATTTATGCGTTAAATGTGGTCAACGTGGTCGTGCACTCTCGTGCACTCTCACGGATATGCAGCTGCGCGTAATTTTGCAAAATATATAGAGACGCAAATGGAATACGTCTACCTACAATACAGATGCACCCACATCCTCTATGTAGATCATGTACGTGCCTACACGGAGTCTCATCGCATACGTAATGATCGGCGTTATTTACACATCGATGAAAGATATTGGAGCAAGCTCTAGGCCGAGCACGTAGGAATCGCAAAGCAGCTTCATTTACCTCTCATTTGCATTTGAAAAAAATATCTTCCCGTTGCTTCGGAGCAAGCTTAGGTTGCAACCGTGTCGTTTATGAGCTCGTAAAAATGAACGGCCGCGAACGATGCGGATGCAAATCGATTCGACTGCCATTTTAATACTTTTTTCTAGTTCGAATTGGTTCAAATTCTGACGCGGTCGGTAAAATTAAGCAAAAATTGAAGACTTTATTAGGAATTATAAAATTTAATTAAAACACAGCGCGCTTGAAATTATTTTAAACGAGTATCTTCGTCGTTTCTTTCAGTCACATTTCACAGGAATGAAAGGGATGAATACAAACAGGTAGGACGTGGGATGCAGCTAAAATTGCTCCATCTTCCTACGCAGGTACGATTGCAGCCAGCGTGCATCCTCAAACAAAAGAATATGCATCAATGAAGGATCAATCGATCTCCATTGATTCGAAGAGCACGATTGCATAGAATTGCATCAGGCATTATCACACAAGCTCGGTTTGTCGTGATGCAGCACCTAGTTGTGCTACTTCGAGTCCCTTCTTTCTCACATCAATTTCATCCGATTTTTATAATTGCAATTGTAAGACACACCGCTGGGAAATGCTCTGTCACCATTGAACAGGTGGATAAATGGCTACGATCGAGAATGGTTTAAACGACACTCCGATGTCGCGACGATGCTCATACCAAAGGATCCAAGAGAGCAACGCGTGTATAAATTTCAATAATAAATGTACGCCTTCTAACAGAAGGAAGTAGTACGCATTCTAACAGAAGGAAAAAATTTTCTTTTACGAACTTTGATTAAAGTTTACAATCTTCTTTGAAGTTTATAAAGTAGAGGTAATTTTGAGTCGCTGCTTGATATTAAATTGGTTTAACACAATGATACTGTTGCTTATTAGAATACGCAAGTACGATACGTATCATTGTAACGGTCTCTAAGCGGTGCTTCACTCGATAACAGAGAGTTGTGCAATCGCGGCTAGCGTGATAGTTGGATGCTACTGTAACATCAGACTGGACCTATTTGTCAATGTAGCCAAAAAAGGAACGGATTTATCTCGTTTCGGGCTCCTAAGCGGCTCGACCCGATCGAGGAACAACGGAATATACATGACGTTGATGCACGATCACGAAAGTGACCCGGGAACGTTGCGCGTTATGAGTTAGACTGGAGCACTCGTGTCCGTGCGTTAGGCAATATAAAAGGTACAGTGCTCAGGAGGATCGGCGAGCCTTTCGAAACACACGAACGAATTATGTTCAACAAGCAAGGATAATAATCTCGGCCGCAATAATGTTCCATCTTGTGAACGACCGACAAGGTGCAACGGACAATGATTCAAACGACTTGAAGACTCGCCGTAATTGTCGAAACGCGTACCGATGACGCACAGAAGCGAGGATCGAGAGGATCCTCCGGCATAAAAAATCGCACGCTGAGACTGAATGGCCTCCGCGTCCCGTCGGCTGATAATAAGTTCCACCTTGTTAAGAAAAATGCTGGCAAATTAAGGTCGTGCCTCTTTATTGCGCGTGTAAGTCGGATTAAACGGTTTAAACCCGAGAAATTACAGAACGCGAGGCACGTTCCACCAGAGGGACGATAATTTTATAATGCTGACTTTATTATTGTTTCAATCGCCACAATATTAATTTCAGTCGATGTTACAACTATTCATTGCCTACATTATGATAATTCTTGCTTATGTGCACTGTCGTACAGAACACGTTCCCTTTTTTATTTATTGTATGACATTAACAATTATTTCATTAATTGAATCAACAGTTGAAAGGAAGAAATAAAGAGAAATCCAAACCCTGTCCTTGATCGTAAGAAACTTTAAGTTTGATGGTTGCAAATAATATATACAGAGCAAAAGGATCTCTAATTTTTTGAACAAGCTAGGTGCATTCTATTTTCTCCCTGTTTATGAAGAATTCTTCTCGTGTCGACAGTTTTACATTACATTGAATCTGATTTCTCTCGGTGCCAACTATATTAGCCACCGCGTATCCATATACAAAGTGGTGCAAGCTATCTCTGAATGGAAGCCAACGCGCCGCTATCAATCGGTACCGGGAAACGACAATATCGAAGATCGATTTCTCGTTTAAATAGATAATTTCGCGTTTCGGTCCTAACTAGCGTCGACGATCGGGACGGCGATACCGCGAATGTGAACGCGGTATGCCCGATCGAATCCTGGACCTTATAACTTTAACCATAATTCATGTCCACCGGACTTAACGATCGATCAATGGCAGCGGACGTAGCGCGGTTGTTAGTACGCGTATCCAGTAAGCGATGATAAGTCGCGCGAGCAGCCCGGTGTGTCAAACTGCTATAAATTGTTAACCCAATGGATACCGCCTCTATTGAACTGTCAGACGCTTCGTTTGCATATTTTCTATTATTTCACCCGTGCCGTGTGTTCGTTACCGGCTTATCGACGAATCGGTGGCTCATGACAAGTGGACGGTGAAACCTAATTAGAAAAACAAACACGTTCCTTTAACAATATTTTTAAATTATTAGAAGATTAGTTGTGTGCCAGGTACATTGGCGGATTCAGGTGCACAGTAAAATATTCGATTTGCATGTTAGTTAATATTTCCATGAACACTTTTAGTACCATTTTTCTTCTTTTTTATAGTATTTGAGACTGTGCCTAATCTTAGAATATTAATTAGAATATTCATATAATAGTAATTTTTATTTAATATAGACGCGAGATGGAGAATCAAAGGTCCTTTAATATTTTCAATGGATTTCTATTAATATCTCTTTTTGTATAAAATGAAATCGACTATCAAAACGAGTTCAATCGTACACAAGATATCCAAGGTCGAATTTAAGTTAAGATCGAGACGAATAATTGAAGTATTTCGTAATGTTACAATAGAAAAATCACAGATCAATTCCAGTTGGATCAAAAAATCCACGCGTAAATTCTACATCGCTAAAATCCGTGAAGTGTACGATTTTCTTTAACGTAAATCAACGCGTACAATTAGCTATCGATCCTATGGTTGTCCACTTAACGTGATGTTCGACAATGTATCGAATAATCGTAGAATACATCGCATTTTACAATGATTCTTAGAGAAGCACGCTTCTGTAACGTATCAAAGGCTCGTGTAGGATCCCCCCTTCCAGAAGAAGTGCTTTCCTGCGCACGTATAAAACCAGTGAAAGCGCCAGCCGGCCCTCCAGACTATCGCACAGTACGACAGCGGCAGGAGCTCTGCCGACCACCGCCACGGCAGGCTTAGATCGACAATCGAACGACCTTTCACAACAAATCGGAAGTTTCGGAATACGAAAACATTCGGTCACGCGTCATTCGTGGTGCGTCTCGTGCTTCGATAGTCCTGCCGCGCTCCATTTATCATTTGTGACTAGACCCGTTCGGACCAGGAGTGACAATGGAGATGACAATTGTCAAAATTCTGATCGTCGTGTCGTTAGTTGGATCGGAGGTGTCGGGATATCCACCGCAGGGGAGGCTCATGCCAGGTACGTCAGCTAATTTATTTATCCAATCGATGTTAAATTGCTGTCTATTTGCATTACGATATTTCGAGGTGTATCTATTGACATTTGGTATCGTTGTTTAAAATGAATCGCAGCATTTGGTTTAGAAGTGACTTGTACTTTGTATCAGTGAATTTTGGATACCATTTCCGCAGAAATATTTGTGTTTTTATGTAACTATAGAGGGAAATTACTTTTCTTTATGATATTTATGTGTATTAATGTTCGAGAGTAGTTGTTTACTGTGAAGTAATGTCATGATACAAAATTTATGTACAGTAAATTTTGATAATCGTAAAGAATAATCTTTATTGACTGAAGTATGGTTCACCTGAATTAATCACGTGATCACGTGCAGTTATTAAGTCAAATGATATATTAGCCAGTTACAAATTAGAATAAAAATTATTTCGATCGTTAATTATTACTAAAATTATTATATCTATTTACGAAATTAATCCGCGTATTTTTTGAAATTTGTATTAATATAATAATATACAATATTTAATCAGAGTATACAGGTATTAATAAATAACAAGTGTTAACAATTAATCCTAATAGGTAAATACATGTTTTGATCGAAATAATGCAACTCGTATCAACACAATGAAATCGAAATAAGCGTGTCGCATACAATACAATGTAAGGTTATCTGCAGTACAAAATCCGCAAAGTTTACCGGCTGTAATCGTTGCAATTAACTTGGCAAGAGCGTCAATCTTGGCCGCTTTCCTTCTTTCTTCCTCCCCTGTGTATCTCGCCCCTTACGTTTACCTTTATCCCAGACAATTACAGCCCTACCCATTCCTCGTTTCTCCTTCGGTCTTACGAAAGTAGAACACTTCCTTCTACAGATGCTAATCGTGATAATCTCGCACAGGGACTGGAGCCGTCTCCTCTGAGTACGTGACAGTATTCAAAATCGTTACGGTAATGTCCCCTCGCGGTCACCTTTCTTCGCTCGTCCTCCACCATTTTCCTTTCTTCGTGCTTCATCTCGAATTCTCGAACAGTTTCTCGAAACGAAAATAGGAATGATTCTTCCATTGTGTCTGTGCGTGTCCTTGCATCTTCCTTTTCGTAAAAGTAACCTTTCCGTGAAGAGGCTGGGTCCTTTGTCTTTTTGTAAAAGAACTAACTTATTCTGCTGAGCTGTAAAATTTCTTAAAATACGGCCAGTAACATTTAGCATTTATAGCATAATATTAATGACAAAATATGGTATTCATATTTAGTTTTGGATTTCTCTATTATTTTTCGATAAATATATTAGATGTCCCCCGCCTCTTTCGGTCCTGTAAATGTTACTGAATATCAATGTTTTTCCTGTTGTTTACCCACGTGTAATTTCGATATCAATTTTATGTCCACGACTGGTTTACTAGTCGACCAGTTTCACTGGCTGTAACTAATTATGGTTGAATTTTATTATCGATAAAATTATTGATAATATTCAATTCGACGTTTTAAATCACTTCCTTTCTCCGTAGAAAGTACAATTTCCATAATTTAACGACAATGTTTTCACGACAGTTTAAAGTAACAATGTTGCACCCTTTTAACGAGTCGTTCAGATAGTGTCGAAAGGATATGCAATAAACTGTGTGCGCGCGTTTGCGCTGTAAACGGCGTTACGTGTTTTATTGAACACTCTTGTCGCTAATCGTGCCAGATTTCCATGAAATTTTATAGGTTTACATCTCGGGTGCTTTTAATTGGCCCAGTTGCTCTCAAATGAAGGTTGAGAGTCCTTCTAAGGCTATTTAATTTATTACTGCACGAAGGAAGGTGCGTATACATGTGTTTGATAATATTTCTAGATCATCCACGCGTATGGTCATGAAACAAGCGTTGCATTTGCAGTAATTACAATTTTGCAACAGATTCTCTTAAGTATCGTCCATTTTTGCTAGTCTGAAATTAGTAGAACTTCATTACCCTCTCAAGAAACATTTTCTTGAAAAAGATCAAAATTTTTTAAATGTAGACTTTCATTTAAACAAAGCTGATACGCAAGTTGTTAAATATTATTTTTTCCTCGTTCTGTCAGCTCAATTTCCATTCAATGACTTTGAAGTACATGTAGAGATCGCGAGAGAAAGAAGAGACAGGAACTCATGAATTCACGGAGACTTCTTCGCATTAATTATCATTCCGTATTTAATATCCCCTTATCGCGAGTTCATTGTTTTTAACATCAGTATTTTTATCGAGCAGGGACATTGCGTAACATCTTCGAACGAAGCGGGAACTTTCTCAAGACTTATGAAACTTACTTTAAATTAATATGCAATTATGCGCGACTTTCCATTTCGAACTAGAATCTCCGCGCTTTGATCTACCGAATTCGTAAAGCGCCGCGTCGTTGCTCTGTAAAACACCTGGAACGATTAAAAAACAGATTAACTAGCCGCATTCATAAGGCTCATAAGGCTCCCCGCAGACTTACCAGTGGTCCTTTGTTGCACTTCCGGCTTTCCCGTTTGTTCTGCTCATTTACTCTATCACGCACCTTATCCGGCGCGGCTGATAACGTTCGCGTGCAAAGTTCGACACAAGCGAGTAACTCGAGGAAGTTGTGCACTATCCGTGAACGAGTTCCGTTGGCCAGTTTCACTCTGCTGGTATCGCGTCGTCGATGCTCGTACGTGCATCGCACGTATACGCTGCTAGGCAAGGACTGCGAGGCGCATTTTTCCCAGGGAACTTCGATTCAGGAGCAAGGGCGACAGGCGTTGCGAACGGACGCGAGTAGGGATGGGAGCAAGTTCGATGTCCACTCGCGAATCCGAGTCAATCGCGAGTTAGAACGCGTAACTAATTTCTATACACTATTTCATACATTTTCACAGTACTCGAGAAGGATATTATACTAAAAAATAAATAGACGAACTTGAAATCTAGTTATCGTGAAATCAACGAAACACTTTCGATTCAGGATCGATGCACAATGCACGTATTCACACTCCAGCACACTTTCAGCCACTTATCGTATCATTTCAATTCCACTCCGCTACAGACGCGCCACGGATAGCTTTCAAAGTGGATTTCACTTTAACGACGTTTGCCTGGCGGCCGCTTGATCCCATCTCTAAGCGCAAGCTCGCAACAAGCGACAGGCGTCGAAGGAGAAACTAGCGATGATGTGGGGCACCGAAGGATAATAGTAATGCCACCAGAAGCACGCTGAGGCCGGAGCTCACGTGCCGCACGTGATCCCACGTGCTCCTGCACGTGCTCACCGCGTACAGCCGATCGTCACGGGAAAGAGAACCGGCGAAGAAAGAAAGAGAGTCGCGGTTGCACGCCTTTCCTCGTACCGGTTAATACCATCGAAGGAGAAGTGTGACCGAGTCACGTGCACGCGTCAGCCGCTCGACTCGATTCACGCGACCGGCTGTCCTGTCAATTAACCGCCGCGTCCTCTTCGCGGCTCTTGCATCCTCGATGATGCACGGTACAAGGCCACCGTTCAACACGTTTCCCATCGAGGGTCAGAGACGCGGGTTCCTAGAAAAATATTTTTCAACTCTTTACACACCTACGGTTGTAAATCTTCGCCAAGCATCGTGGACGTTTCATTCCGTGTACCTCGCACGTTCTAACTGGCAGTCGAGAATATTTATAAACACGTGCTAAAGTTTGCGATAGCGAAACGCATTTTCCTAGTTAAGCATTGCGCTTTTCCTGTACGATGAAGAACGATGTAAAATGTTAGTTTCTCGGTGGATAGAAGAATTGGTGGGCGGATATGTTGACAAGAGTTAAAGACACTTTTAGATTTGGGCACTTGCTTCACGATTTACTTTAAATATCTTCTTTTCTAAGAGGTATGAGCGAAGTGTAATTATAGTAGGAATGTGCATATCATGCGTACAATGAAAAAAATATAAACATCGCTCGACTGATTTAATGTTACGAATGTCATATCTTAATGGAGCTCCAACGGTAGCTATCGTGGAAAAACAGTCAATTAAGTCTCACCTAAATTTACCGCATGCTTACGCGCATAACATCTGGCTGCTGATTCGCACGAAATTAATTACGTTTCGCTAAGCATCTGTATAATCTCTTTTACCGTTTCGACCAGCCGTGTTTTGCAAACGCGTGATTGATCTACAATCAATTACATACTAGGAACCGAAGTAATGTGTCAAAATGTATGTATCGGACCAGTAAATTATTGGCGAAATCAAGGCGCACAGTTAATGCGCGGAAGTGAATTTACCGTACACGAGCCTTCACCGCGTTCAGTATGCAAATTTGCTATTACTATCTCTCACTTACGACAGCTACCGATCGCCAAGGTTACGAGTACACTATGTTACAGCCAGGTTATCTCTAATTACTAATTTGCGTATTATGCTTGATATAATCGGAGAAAAATTTCGTTCATTATCGCCCAGCTGTACGATTTTAATGGAATTCCCTTCATTTTTTAGCGAATTACATTAATTTCTAATGCAGCAACTTTCATTTTAATGACAAACGATATCCGTTTTTCTTTATTACTTTGTGCAACGTTTCACCGAATATACTTTACGGATCGACCGGAAGTACAAGTTTCTAAATGGAAAACCGCTTTAACGATAAGGAAACGAGGTCGACGAAGGTGTACGTCGTTCATTTATACAGCTATTAAAGTTTTATACACGCTCATTAGATTTCCCATGGCTGTATCGAAAGGATACAGTCATCCAGCGTGAAGAAGTTTTGCAATTCGCTTTTGACTCCTGTTAAGCGGGCACAGAAAGCCGTACGAGAAAGCTGCGATATCCATGAGTTACTCGTGTACTTTCCAAAACCGATCGAATGAGTACTTGTCGAAGGTATTTTATACTTGGGCTATAACGTAAGTCACCCACGTATTTGGGTCGAGTTAAATACGGTGGGCAATTATTCGATTCGAGCAAGTGCTCGAACGGTAGCGTTGCTTAAGCTTGACCTCAGATTTCTTCAATTATTTTTAAAGACCACGTACATTTCGTTATTTCTGTATGCGATCCACGAAACGTATTGTACAATTCCTGTATGATAAATTGTCCACTTTCACGCCGTCCGAACGTTTTTCTCAACAATTGCATGCGAACGCGAGGTAAGAACGACCGCGAGCTCGTAAGTCTTTGTATCTAGCCACGCGTGTGCCTATCTACTCACATGTGTACGGTAGGACTCCATTCGCTGGAACAAAATTTTAGTGAATGACCAGTTAAGGCTCGATACGGACGAACGACTTTGTGACACGCAAGCGTACGTGTTCCTTTTCCCTTTTTCAGCCGAACGGAAAGAAAGACATACACGCGCACGTCAAAAAGTTGCTCGTCTGCGTCGAGCCTTACTGAATCTACTGCCGGACTCCCATTACCTGTACTACTGCCGGGTGTCGACGCAAGATCGCACGCAGTGGGGGAACCGGTGCGCTCCTATAATAGGAGGCGCTTGCACTTTAGTTTGCAGAAAAATCGATCGACATTTTAAACATTAGAAATAAATAAACACTAGAAAAACGATAAAACATTACATTCGAGTCGCTTAAACACGTTGTACAAGGTTTGTTTCGATTAAATAGAACGAATTCTTAATTTCTCTTAACAGCTAAACGTTCCTTGACACGAATATAAAACTTTCTTTTTAAATGGTTGTAAATATCTTATAAACAACAATAATCAACCCTGTGGTTTGAAACCACTGAAATTATATTATATATTGGTTTTTCGTTTAAAAAATCGCACATGTTTCGAAGTGAACGACATACGTGCGAACAGTTCGTACGAGGACAGATTCAGATAAATGGACTCCAACTATAAGTGCTTTTTATCGAGCCAGTATTATCCAGCAAACGATCGAGTTGCTCGCTATTCTTCCTGCTCGCGTTTTCGTGGTTCGAACGGAATCCTGTGCCCAGGGGACTTTTCGAATGCGCGACAACGCCCAAGCGTTATCGAGCATAGTTAGTGCGTTGATTTAAACGTCGACTTTCTACGATATAGAAAATATTATTAGTTTCGACGTGGCCCGTAGATTTACAGAGAAACGATCGAGCATTGTACGGAACCAGAAGGAGTCCCCAAAGGACCATGCGAATCGAATTCATTCCAGCAATTAACATCGCCAAGCGGTCGTTATATTTTTACGGTGATTTATCGTAGAGGGGGCTAAACACGGGTTCGTTTCACCAGTTTACTAATATACTTTTTATCCTTTTCGCAAGTATGACGCATTCTTTCTTACCAATTATTAGATCGCGATTCGTTCACTATCGTTTATATAGCCCCGAGGTAAATCCGTTTCTTCTTTCTTTCCATTTTCGCTTGTGAAACTACCCGAAAGAAATTATTCTCGATTCCACGGTGAAAAGAAATCAGTGCCGTTGCGGAAGTTCGATTTTCTTGATTGGATTGCATCACTTGAAGCGTCGTTACGTACCATTTTAAAGGGAGCGACGTGGATTGGCAAGGCTCTCGCTGTTCTTCGCGTAAAAGGTAAATAACTGTGTTCGATCGCGGACAAGTATCCGCGTGGCTATAGAAATTTGACAAATTTTCAACGCCGATCGTGCGAGGCTTACTAAATTGCGCTGCGAACAATGCGATAAATCACGATGGTTCGCGATTCGAGCATCGTTAATTGCTCAGGAACTTTCTTCTCATTCAGGCGATTAGGATCAATTTGTTTTCGAACAAAGGCATGAATAGATGCTATCTTAAACTCTATCGTGCATACTGATGTTTTATTATGAGAAAACACTTCCTCCTGGAAATTCTTCGTTAATTAGGAAGATACCACAAATTCTAACCATCACGTTCTTTCTAAACTGAATTTATTTTCTAATACAATTTAATATTTTCATAATAAATACAACGTGTAGAATTTAATAAAAATATTTCCAGTGAAAAATTTCCAATAAGCACGACGTTATATACGTGTGTTTGTCAGGAACAATCACTTAATCCTGATCGTAGCATACATTATACCAGTCTTCGAACTTGACATGACAAGTATACATATCTGCTCCGCGCTAATGGAAAATGTTCAACAACGATAACAACATGTATGGAATGTCTCAAATATTATAATAAATGATACGATACTTCAATCAATAACTTGATACGTCGACATGAATACAGCTGTCGATAAAGATCATTTCTATTCCTTGTTACGAACCAATGCTTTCCATTTATGGCAGCAGCCTTCTCAGCGATCTCAACACAATCGCTAAATCAAGATTCATCGTTCGTTTATTTACTCAAATTCGATTAGTTTCTATCATTTCGCACACCAAAAGTGCATCTGTACATTCGCAAATCATCCACAAGTAACGCGCAAAATGTTACTCATCGAACATCGAACAATTTCGACCAAAAAAAAAAGAAAAAAAATAGATTCAAAGCGCTATCGCGTTACTCGCGAATGAGAAATATCACGGTTCGAATTGAAAAATTGCCACGGACGTTGTTAATCGGATCGGCAAGCGGCACGAGCTCGAGCAGACCCGATTTCCGTCGCGGTACGAAAGCGTCGATACCGTTGCACCTTTATGCAGAATTCACGTGCACGAGAGCGTGGCAGCCGGTGCACTGTCCGATGCACGTGACGCGCGGCGCGCGGAGCCGAGCACGGTCACGTGCACCGGTCAAGCGCGGCTTGTCTCACCGCGGCGAGGGAATGCGCAGATTTCCCGGTGCTTTCGTCGCGGTACGCGATGAAATATACATGAAACGCGCGACGACGTCGTTTTTGGTCAAAACGCTCGAGATACTCTTCGTCTGGAACGGCTGGACGCTCGCCAGTGGAAAACGTTCGAAGGTATTCGTCGAACAACGTATCATGGAAACTGAGCCGCGCGCGGCTACAGAACTCAATGCTACGCGGGGGACTGTGTTGACGCCTGCGATCGCGACTGTGCCAGTTTTGACGAGGTACGCTTATATGGTGGGAAATGTTCGTTTACCGCAATCTCGATGGTTCGACGAGCAATTTTTTCGTTATTTGGTCGTCGAAAGAGTTAATAACGTCGCGGCTAGTAATTACTGCGCGAGTACGCTGTTCCGTCGCTTCCATTAAGGTATTCGTGCGATTAACTTCAGTTTACTTTCGTTCTAGTATATGTAATAGAAAAATTGCCAATCACATGAGATAATCGAGCACGTGCTGCCACGGATATTTTTCAAGTGCACAGCAATGCGTGTATAGTAGAAAGAAGTTGAATGCGTGCTTATCTGGTATAAGTAAACGTCATGTGTTATAACAAACAATAATGACGCTATTAAAGCGTTTATTTCTTCATGTGCGCGTAGCGTAGAAATATGAATATGCTGATCACGCATGTGCGTAACAGTACAGATCTTACACGTTTCGATTGCAAATGCGTGTGTCTCCATATATGTACAGTCGACTACAGAAGTACACTAATAACAGTACACTCTCTTTGCTTCAAGCCTTAGCTATATAACTTGAATATATTTGATAGTTTAAATTCTTTTATAATATTCACATTATTATTTCTTCAAATTTTACGGTCCACAAAAGTTATCTCGTGTTCGCGAATAAAATTAAGTAGAGCCCATTATATATTAATATGGTATATTTTTGCGATTGGTTGTATGTGCACTTATAAAGTATATGCCTTGTACCTATTACAATGATTTATCAGGATTCTGGAATGGCTCATATTGTCGAGGTTGAACCGCTTTCTAGGCCGATCTTACTCTCCGCGGCTGATAAGCAATTACCCACGGAAACCACTTATAAATTGCAGGACATTGGACTCTTTGCTGATCGGAATGCGGTTCTATTTCGCCGCCTTGAATTTACCATTCTGTTTACGGGCCGACAATTGATTTATAAGGAACAGGTGCCGACACCCGCATTTCAGACGGGCAGGGTTAATGTTACCATTTCTTCTGCTATTAAGCCATTATCTAGTTGATATAAATGGTGTCGTTGCGATCCTGGTGATCAGTGGGATCGAGTTCGCAGGCATCTGCGTAAAAACCGATTGTGTCGGGACGGAACAGATGCCGTGATTGACAGCCATCCGTTTTTAACGGTTAATTCCTGGAACAAATAATTTTTCCGCCCCATTATATAAGTACAAATTTGATTAATACTTATAATAAATGTATCTGGTTACGAGACTTTTCATAATCTTTTTGTTTTTACGAAAGTACCCGATTCCAAAGAAATATGTATTAATCTAGACTCGCCGGATTTTTCGAGCCTGGACCAGCATTCGCAATTGCATTTCAAATGATACTTTATTCGGAGAAATCAGGTTTGTGAAAAGTACACCTTTCATTAATGTCCAGAGACATTATTAATGGTACTGCTCGGTACATAGGTAATGAAGTTTTGATGGATTTGCTTGAGTCGTCTTAGCTGAAAAATGTGAACTTTTTCTATTGGACCTGGACGATGCAGCTATGCAATTTCGCACAAATGTTAAATATTTGTACGTGTATACAAAAATGTCGAATACCATACGGGATACAGCCTCGACTCAAAAACAGTGGATGGTTTAAAAGTAAACGCGAGCGAAACAATTCGCGTTGTACAAAGATTAATTCGCTTTCAAGCCAGCGCTTGAATTTCGTACCCACGTTGGTCGATATGCGGGTGAACTGTAAAGTTTCGTAACATTGGCAAATATCAATTGCTAAGTAAAATGGAAACTACGCGATCGAAAGGACGTGGGGAGACGTCGATTGACGAGTTTCGTTACAACGTTTTCCATTCCCGGGCACAGAGAATGCGCCGCCTGTCGGTGTAAGAAAAAAAAAGAGAACTGTCGTAATGTAGGTCTTATAACGCTTCCCTTCGGGTGAAATTGAGAGATTACGTGCATCTCCTTGTTCGCCACCGTCCACGCCCAACCGATCATCGTGTTTCGTCAACTTCCTGTATTTGCGCGATTTTCTTTGGTTTCATTAAAGCGCCAGAGTTAAAAGTTGTACAGTTTCAAACTTTCCATAAAACACACCGACAAGTATGGCTTTCATTTTCCTTTCACTTTTCTTTGCTCGATATAGAAATATATTTCTATGAGGAAGTCTTGCGAAGGTCTCGTTTGAAAATATATACACTATGGTAATTACTTTTTGCCTGATCTAACTCAAAGCGCTATTTTCATAAATTTTTCTAATTTCTTTTATAATATGATTTAAATTTGAAATACAAATTTTATCCACCTCGATACCATCTTCTAAAATTATCACAAATCATAATGAAAAATACATTACACCAATTTTTCAAAGTCACGCATAATTGATTAATCTTGGCTATCGTTTTGAGGTTGGTATGACGTATAACGTTGAATTGGAACGTCTCTTTTCTTATCGTTCTACGTCGAGCCTTTAATGCCATCGGATATTACCTTTAACCGCCTCCGAATGCAGAGAACAAGTTGAGACTCCGGGTCGAACGATCACCACTCGTGCATGTCGGGCTTCTACGTTCTAGTCATCCTTGAGCAGAAAGATGCAGTCACGCTTAGGCTGGTAGGCGGACAAAGAGGGAGAGACAATGAGTAATTCCTTGGGCATCTTAAAAAATTCACACCCACGCTATCCGTTACATTTGTCACCAATTGTTTTGTTTTAATGTTCGCCCGAGTAATTGCGTACCCGTGCGCAACGTTTCGGATTACAACATTGTTTATCGATAGTAAAATCTCACGTTTTGCGTCCATATAATGGGACTTTGTAACATGCACTAAAGTTTATGCGACTTTAATGCCACTTTCTTCATCGATACACGTATTCTCGGTTAGCTAACGTCTCCCGTTAACATTTCATAACGTTATTCTCTTTTAACTCCTAAATAAACATAAATGTTCACCCTCCTTTCACGAATAACTTGAGAAAGTGTATTAAATATGAAAATCTGGAAGATCGCAAATCTTGTTACACCAGATATTCGAAGCATCGACGAGTAAAGTCGCAAGGTGCTTGCCGCGTGGTTAAAAATCGTGGAATTAAACTTAGGAATTAGGCCCGGTACGTAACTAGGTGCATGATCAATTAAAATGATCTGAAACCGGGCACGATCGTTTTTTTTTTTCTCCAACGCAAGATCGCATTCTTCCTGCTGGACGAAGGTGAACGTTCGCGATACCTTAACGGGTGGAAAATTGTCTGTTATTTCTCAATTAAGTAGGAGACAGTTTAAAGTGTATCGCGCCACTCGGTCACTTTTTACTTGGAGAGCCGTTCGATATTGGGACAGTGAGAGGGTGAAAGAAACGGTGAGCGGTGATGCATGTGTACGAAGTGATACCAGCCGGGCTGGAAAAAAGGCGCTGTGCGTCGTTGACCGATACGATCTCATAAATTTGTTGACATAGCATAAATTCGCGTGTCAAGAACGGCCGTGTTCGATAACCCTTCCATCGTCGAGGTGAGCACGCCGTTGGCTTTTTCTGGAACGCGTTTCACAGAGATCGAGTGACTTCGAGCCACCGCCGTGGTAATGCGAAAGCACGTTAAACTATGATTAATGAATTTCATACGTACGGAGCATGTGATTAAGGAGTAAAATATGTTCCGATTCGAGCGCATTGCCGCGATATTTATTAGACAATCTTTGTCGGTGTAAACGTTGATTGCGTCTGAAGAAATGCACCCCTACTGGCACCGGTAGGTACTTAACGTTATTTCCAACTTGATTTCCTCGGTGGAAACAACGCGTCCGACGAATGTAATTTATTCTATATCATTTAGCTTGTTTTGGTACGATAAGAACCGTGCCACTTGTGTCTGCTCAAGTTTCGATTCTACTTAACATAATGTGCAATATTATTAACATCGACTACGCGAGCATACATTACACAAATTCGAGAAAAATCGTATCCAATTAAATGAACATTATCCATTTATGACATTCTCTAGGCACGTTATTAATAATTCTTTGGAGAGCACTGTCAAACAGATGCAAGGGGTATGTAGAACGAGTAACGAGTCAAGGTTCCGCAGTTTAACTTCGTTTCTGGTAATCGTACGCTAGACAGTACGAATTACTTTCGGGAGAAAGTAAAACTTTCCCAGAGATGACATTGACCAAATTATTAAACGGTCTAGTTTCATCTACACGCCCTTGGATTTGATTGCGTGCAATGTGTTTGCTCAAACTTCGAATCCTTTCACCCTCTGTCACAGAATATAAAGTAGTATCTCTGACAACCAACAGATGAATCGATAATCACGAGTTATTACGATCGTTTCTCATCTGATACTCCAGCACAATATCGAAAGAACCATAACGCTTCCTATTTCGCGTATTTTTCGAAGCTGACCGAATATATTCGTGGCAGAATCCGCGGTATGCAAGCAGATTTCACAAGAAACGATTGTCGCGCATTAACGCCTCTACGTGGCTATAAACCGCGATTGTTCAGGGCGCATATGCATAATGGGTGACCGGTGAGAGAACGCGACGATCGGTATCTAAGAATCCGCTTGCGCGGCGCGCTGGGTGATTAACCCTTTGCACTCGAGCGGCGCCGATACGGCGCCCGGCCGTTTCGAGGTGGCAACTCGAGCGGCGCCGATACGGCGCCCGGCCGATTCGAAGTGAAAACTCGAGCCACGCTGCTGCGGCGCCCGAGTGTTTTTTAAACTTTAAATCGGACTACGCTGCTACGACGCTATGGTCTTTTGTAACTGGATTTCCTTATTTACAATATGCGATAAGATGGTTTTCTCGGAAGTACTTTCGTGGACTAGGCTCTGCTTACATTGTAGCCTAATCTTAGCCCAATTTAGTTAGTCTCAGCGTAGCATTCGTTTGAAACAGTCTTGGCAGTAAATATAGTATCTAAAAAGTATTTGAACCCTACAAATATGGAGGATGATCAGATCAACTGGAGTTCGGACGAATTCGATTTTGCCGCTTGGGATGGTGAACTTACATCGACTTCCGGCGGATTACGCCGCGAAGCGAAAGAATCCAGTGGTGAAGATAGTGATATAGTAAGAGGTGTAAGACGACGGAATTCATATATTTTGTATAAACTAGAAAAAAACAAAAAAGGGGAAAAGCCACTGAGCCATCTACGATTTTTGAAAACACTTGTCGAACAACTAAGAGGGTCGTATCGCCAGCAACGAGAGCAAGCGTCTACGTCGCATTTCGATGAAATCTGATTAAACGGGAAGCTCCACGTAATGCTAAAAGAGCCAAAAAGGGACTGTAAGGTTTTTTCTGACCGCAACACGCCTGGAGGTAGGCGGGAAACTCCGTATTACTGTGATACGTGTCCTGACAAACCTAGGATGCATCTTGGATATTGTTTCACAAAATATCACACCAAAACTAATTACAGAGTGTAATATTCATTAAAATTTTGTAATACTTACTAAAATTTCTTGTTTTCGACATATAAATGAATAAACTAGTGAAATTTTATTATTTATATACGTTTGTTTGCTTATAAATGTTTTTCAATTACTTGTAATGTGTTCGCCCAGTTTGGCCGAAATCGCCTCGAGTTGCTGGTTCGCGCGAGCGAAAAAGGCCTCGAGTGCAAAGGGTTAAAGGATAAGATCCGCGGCGAGCGCAATGACTGGAGCCGCTCGACGTCGTGCTCTTCGTCACGAGACGCGGTTTCATGCAAATGCCGGGAACGCGGGCTGTGCGGGCAACGAATACACTTGAAACTGCGCCTATCGCGGCGGAAAACCAGATCCCCTTGATCTTGCGCGGCCAGAAGAATTATCCAGCGACACGTCGCCGTGACGCGAAATTGGAAAAATATGCACGCTCCCATATATCGCCGTTATATTACTACCGGATACCATTACACCCACGATCGGACAGCAGAGGCAAGTCGCCGCGAACGCTGCCCATTCCTTTCGTTCTGACCCTGTTTGTCACTGTCGATTATCAATAGCGGCTTATTGTGTAACGCTCGTCTGCATCCTTGCGTACGCCACCGGCCTAATGAGTAATGTTTCGGTAAGTGAATACGGTGCCCCGTGTATGTAGAGCGGAAACATTCTAATTTTAAACCGATGAATAGCTGCCGATGATGGGTAGTGATTTATTATTTGAACGGAGCAAATATTTGCTCTACGCCTGATGTCGTAATCGTTCGCGTTGCGTTTTAACAGTTCTATTAACGCATTTTATTTGTGCCGCCGTGCATAACGAGGAGGATCGAGTAACGTGGTATCGCGTGTACGATATTTAGATCTTTGCTTGAAAATGGTTTTATTTTAGCAACTTAAATTTTAACATTTGTTAGAGGAAGAAAGAGTTGTCTTGAATTGTGATTCAAATATCGCTCTTTAATAATTTAGTAGTCTGTTTTATAATACACGAAAGTGTAACATGTGAATATATATTGGATATGAATTATTCATCAACGATTCGAACGTTCAGTTTGTTCGAATAAGTGCTAATTACTAGATGTACACAGATATAGAGGGCGTATTTATTCGATTACTCTTCGGAATTGCCGCTGCTGCGTTTCTAAGAATTTTTTTAATCGATACGATTGCAAAACATTGTTACCACCACTTGTAATACGTACAAAGATACAAATGAGCCGTCGACGCGATGATTTAGAATGCATTACAGGCTGGTAGTAATCAACGGCTCAGCAATTAAGACAGTCGACTCCAATGGGGATCGTGGCTCATTACAAAGTTCGCGTTGCATTACAGCGTCGAATGCGATTACATAAAATATTATTGTCTTCTGTAGCGTTTAATTTCTACCGTGGAAGATTGTATGGCCCGCGTAACCGGTGCCTTTCGATTCTTAAAGATGTCGTTAAAATCCGCGTACAATTAAGTTCCTCCAATTAATGAAGGTCTTCGCATGAATTAGATCGCGAAGATAGAATATTTGAGAACACAATTTCATTTCAGAATCAATTTCTTTTATGTTATTATTCAGACGATCTCATAGGTAATTAAGAAAAGATCTAAAATCAATGAGTTGTAAAGGAATGCATCTAAATTCTTTCGCTACAAAATTTTTAAGTATTCAGAAAGTTCAAGAAGTGACTATAACTTTTCCAAATTATTGCTTGAAATTCTTCGTGTATTTTTATAGTACCAAAGTACATTTATGCGTTTTTATTGCGTCTATTCATCGTGATCACGACCGATTACAAGTCATATTTTCACTCCAAGAATTTCATACGTCTCGTTTAATTTGACCCATCGTGAATTCGCGTATACATTTGAGTGCGATCATGAAAGCGTGTGCGAAGTAACGACTTTTACCTCGAAAACCGGAACGTCGGTGGGGGGTGCGTGCGATAAACGGAGAGAGTCAGAAATTGCATAGATTTACACTGAAAAGATAAGGATTATGGAGTCATGATTTTCCGACGCGGACATTATACTGCTCGGTCGCTTCGTATATTTTGTTATATCGTCTTGTAAATGTTCCACGTAGTGTGTATTGATTGTTATCAGAAAACTTGTGCCAAAAGGTGAGAAAGAACGTGTCGGCGAACACCACCTGGTAAACCTTGCTATACAGGTGTAACAACTTCCAGTTTGGATGCACAATAAATCTTTCGATATCGAAGTTCGATATCAGTTTCCTTTGGAAAACAACAAAATATTATAAAAATCTGAAAATTATATATTTTATCGAACATTTACCAATAACTTTATATTCCTTCAATCGATGTTCGAAGAAGAAGGAGAAGAGAGTGCATAGAAACGCTCCCAAACTCTCCCAGTGATCGAGTGTATCGTGAACGAGCCACCTACGATCGCGGCAACGTTCGCGAGAACTCCTTTGAATTCGTTGCAGATGACCTTTCGTGAGAAAAAGCTTTCAGTTCCCCACGTTCTCCAATTTGCAACTCGACCTTCAGGACGCTCGAGTAAACAGACATCAGATAGAAGAAGAGAATTCCAACGGAGCTCCGGCTCAGACAGCTCAGAACTCGGTTACCCTTATTTCTTAGATGCTTCTAATTGGCTGCGGGGACAATAACGGCGCGACTTGTAACGAGTATCGGTCACGTGAGGAGATAGCAGTGTTACGTGGCCGCAACGTGCCGACGATGCACTTCTTGCGCCCGCCGCAGTCACGATAGCACGTTCTCCGGACCACGAGAGCGTGGTGAACTTTAACACGATGCAGTCCTTGAATCGAGCCCCGAGATGTAGCGCGAGATGCCACGCAGCGCATCGTGCAACTCTCGTGACTCGATCGGCTGACCGCCGCGTCGCTCGAGAGTCACCAGCCGTTCCTCCTAGCGATGGCTGTAATGCACCGATTTTCAAACAATTTCGCAAAATTATTTTGCCAAGTAACATAAAAATCAATATTTTCGTAGCTTTTTTTCAACATTTAGCGAGTGTAGCATGTTTAGCATAGCACTCCTTTTTTTCTGATATGTACGCATCGAGGGATAATACTAATGTGGAGTGTTAATTAAACACTAGTTTAGATTATTTCTAGGTGTCAACTTAGATTTCGGGTTTTGTACCGACCAGAAGGATATGATGACGCCATTTTGTTTTAGTTTCAACGATTGCGAGAAAAGAGAGGACGATGTTCTTTGATCGAAGTGTTGAAAGAGCAAATACTTGCAGAACGGTTTATGTTGAAAGCTGTTAGCTGCACTAAATACTAGGCAATTATCGATACCTTTAATAAAAATATTTAGATAGTTTAATCATCTCTTTTTTAGACAGCTTAATCATCATGTTATGGAAGCTTTACCTACATTTGATATCGACAAGTCAGATATTCTCCCTTTTTTCTTTCGCGTATGTTATTCGCCCTTAGATTCTGGAATAAGTACCAAGGAGTTCATCATGATCCTCTTACTAGAAGGTTCGTCACCTTCCCCCTTCGTGGCCAGATCCTTCGAGAACACTTTATCGTTCTACATGTGCCTCGTAGCAATACGACGTCGAGCCACGGGGTAGCGTTTCAGCGACCAGTAATAGGAATCTATCCGAATCTCTAAACATAATATCCGCGACACTTAGAACTCGTCGTGCAATCCTATATTCGTTACCACTGACTCTCAGCCCGATAATGAATATAAATCTCTGGTATCGGCACTCCGAGACTCTTGATAAAGATTCTGATGCCCAAGGATATAAAGACTCTGGACGCATGTGCTATCCTTTCACAAGAATCGACGCTAACAGAGACTTGACGATCTTCGAAGTACGTACGTAAAAGAATTAGAAAAAGAATGAATGTATGTTATGTAATTTGCACGACGATGTAGCTCCCTTTCGTGGGTAGCCTTCGCCGTCTGGGAAACTTGTTCTACAATCAATTGGACTTCTTCGTGCTCCCACGCAACACATTCAGTCATGTGACACAGAGAAAACTTATTAAGTTGGTATACGGCTTCCACCGTCGTTCCCAATTTACTTCTAATTGGTTCGAAACGATATTAGATTAATCCGTGTACAAGGCCAGCTTTTACCGCAGCTTGGTTATAATTACAAAGTACAGCAGGGGTTCAACGTGTCCAGAATCGATGATATTTTTTTTTATTCTTATTCAAAATCAGTGGCGTAACATCAAGGGTTAATCTGAGTTTAAAGTTAGTTGTTACGAATCGTAATTGAGCGTAGCGATTAATACTTAAATAGCGCGGAGGAATGCTTTATAAACAATTAATCATTCGATGTATTTCAATCTAATCGAGCTTTCAATCGAACCATGATAATATCTGCGACATAAAGTAGTAAATGTGCATATGCACTTGGGGTCACGAGACTTATGCAGGTCTGTTAAAAGTGCCTTGCACTTTTCCGTGACGGACCTTGAGTCGTGCCTCTGGAATGCAATTTAACGGGTATTGTCCGTTGCCTCGTGCTACACGCCGGTATAAATATTCTTTGAACGCATAGATTGTATTTTCCCGTTTTTTTCCTTTTTCTAACGGTAGCTATTTTCATAATTGACGATTAGCCACTTAATGTGGACAAGAAACGCGGTTAATACTCTGCGCTAATGTAGCGGCAGTACTCTCTGTGCAATAGAAGCTTTTTCTTAGCGAGCAATTTAAACAAGTTTAAGCTGTAATGCATATTGTAGTTATTGTTTAATTGAAAACGTGAGTATTAACGTTGTGCCACGTCTTATATCAATAGTGATTTGTCGTGTGATGGAGATACTTGAAAATTCCTTCAACTTTTTTAGACGTTTCTCAACCATACGCAATTACGGAATATAGGTGCCAAGAGTTGTAAACCGAAGTATTGTTATATTCGCGGTATGCGAGATCTTTTTTCGTAAATGCTAAGGCTAAAAATTGCGTTACCTTTCTTTGCCAAATTCTCAGTACACATGCAAAGTAGAAATATTTAGTATGCGCGGTAGCAGCTACTTTTTGTTACCAGACGTTCAGTTTTGCTGCAATTTTATAAAATTTGTTCGGCTTTCTTAGTTTTCGCGGAACCATTTATTTTTTTGACACGTCTTTCTCTTTGCTGCTGAAATGCTGGAAGCAAAAACTTTTACGTTTAAAGAATGTTCGGTTCCGCTTCAGTTGGACGGAAATTGGACGCCTCGCTAGTCAAATCTAACCATCCCAGTTGTGCAACTGAACTCAAAGAAATTCCTTTATCCCTTCCATATATATATAAAACGTATTAATATTATCCAAGTTAATAATTAGAGTCTAGCCGCCGTCAGACTCGATAATTCGATAATACGATAAGCGGTCACGAATCACCGTAATATCAGTTAGTTTATTAATCCATCGAGTGAAATTAACGACTTCGAAACGCTATAGAGTGCCGTTCGTACGATGGTGCACCAGCAATTAACTCTGCATCTCGTTTAGTGGCTCGTGTTCGCGTTATGTTTTCTACCGGTTTCGCTAGTTTCGTGCATTTCCAATAAACGCGCGGGGGGTAAAACAAACGCTATAACGCGGTGTGCAAAATTTGCTCGAACACCTGAAACGCAGCACGGTTCCGCAGAATTCGCTGGTCACGTTTGATGTCACTGCACCTGCTTTTTTGATTTAGCAACGATCAAGCCTGCCGCTTTTTATCCCTGAAACGCGTGCCCGCTATTTCGAAAGCGGCCGGAGTTTTCTGCGCCGATCGAGCGGCCGAACTTTTTCTCTCCGCTGGCGTTTCCGAGAGCCCGCCAGCCGGCTAGGTTCTAATGAAGTTTATTGAACACGCGAAGCGGTTCGAAAAGTGCGTAACTTCGAAATCGCGATAATCTCCGCGCGGTTGGCAAAAAGTACCCGACCGTGGAACGAAACCGCTGTGAATTGTTCCGGGCAGCGTTGCTTGTAGAAGCTAAATCGCGTGCCCCGCGTTAAACCCTGCACCCGTGTTCAATTCGCTCGCGAGTATCGTGAAACCGCCTCTCCGCGTTTCAAAGGCACGGTTTGGCGCGTCGTAAGACCAGCGTTTCACAAATTCAACCACAGTTTGGTCAACGATTGAATTTCACCGCAACTTCTTGCCAACCGTTTACTACATCGTGCTTTGCGTGAGTCATTTATGCTCTAGTGAGATTTTTAGAAAATTCTATATTTCTTTCGTAAACGATTTGGTGCAACAGTATTGTATGAGAGTTCAATTCAGCTTGTTATAAGTAGACTCAGAGGTAGACGCATCGTGGCTGACCAGACGGCGCGGCGCGCGTGGTTGGATCTACTTAAAACGAGGCAAATCGCTGCATATGTCGTCCTGGTCTAATCGTAATTTTAAGGTATGCATGAATTTAAAGCATAGAATACAAATACGAAGGATCACAGAATATGGACATATTCTTTTCAATCTTTTCTAAATATGAAGCAGAGATGAAATTTGCAAAATAAGAATTTTTAATACATTTTTATATACAACACGGAAATTATTTTACATTCACTATCGATATTATTACATGCAGTTCACGTCTAATATTTTATCGTCGTTCACGGCAACACATACGCTGGAATTCTGCAGAACCGTGTCAAATCGGAGTCGAACAATTCCCACTGTGTCCTTCCCTTGTAAGTAACAAAAATGCCCGCGCGATACTCGCGACTTTTTCACAACTCAGTTTATCGCCGGAGAAATACTTTCGAATATATCGATCGGCACGTGGTCGGCCGGGCACGTGGAGCCCGTGCTCCACCTTCGGTGAAGGGCTCGAGCGACAGGAGAGCAATGATGTCCTCGCACTGAAAATGTAATCCCGCACTCCGCCCAACGTAATTTCCTCTCTCAGATGACACGATTAGGTCGCATGCCCGGCGTGTGCCCGATCGAACAATTTCGATCGTCGGCATAATTAGGCAGCTGTGACGCACGACTTCGAAATGATCGCGCTCGAAAAAACGGCAACCACGCACCTGACTTGGAAACGATCGTATCGCGAAGCCTATTTACATAAACAGTAGCGCACTTCGTATCACTTTGCTACTTGTTGGCGAGTAACCTGGCACGATCGCCGTTTAACGCGCGATTTTAAGAAGCTCACCGATACGATCGACGATCGACACGCGATTAAACCGCAGATTACGTCTTCTGTTTAGCGAGTGGATCGACTGCGGAAATTCTTCGCTTTTAAGAAAAGAATAGCTCGTTACTTCACGGTTGGTCCAAATGCACGGTTTTATAGAATTAGAAAGAAACTCGACGAGCAGGAAGAGCGTGTCGCGACTTCGAGTATCAATTACAGTCTCTCTATTCGAGGTTATCACACGAGCATTGTTCGTGTCGTTTATCTGCGTTGATTAAACATTTTTGCCCGCTGGCACGGCCTCTTATGAAACGTGGAAAGAATATAAATCGTTAGATCAACGTCGCTGGCCGTTTTAACGAAACGGGCCACGCCGGCCCGGATTTGTCTCGCGTGTATCGGCGCTTTTCACTTTGCACGATCGTTTCACGCGATTGCTCCTCAGGCAACGTTTAATTCGACTGCGATTTCGTCCGTGGCTATATTTTATCATGCGACGACGTATCGGCTGTCCACGCTCGAATCTGGATCACCGATCATTTTACGCGGCCACTTGTTGGCTACGCGGTCGATTCGACGAGATTTCCATTCTTTGCCACGAGTCGCCAACGAAATCACCGCGGAAGAATTTCCGGATATGCGATAGTCTTCGTTTAAACGACGTATCGCGATGCAACGCGCACTTATATAGTAGCTACGTGCACGCGTGAACTCGTTACTCCGCCATTCGTCGTTTTCCTGATCGGAAGACTATGCTGGACGCGAGCCATTTCAGCGACCGACTTACCAGCTGTACACTGCTTTTAACACATTGGACAATATTTAAGTAGATTCAACATGGTATACATAAATAGTGAAAAATAGTTTTTATGATCGCAACAATATTTTTATCTGTGAGAAATGTAGAAGACAAGAGGTAAAATTAATTTTATTAATTAATATATAATTGATTGTAACTGTATGAAAGAAAAATGTTATATTCTTAAATGCTATAAAAGATATTGAATTTGTTGGTATATTTGAACACATTTTCCTGAAAATGTATACTTTTGACGACGAGGAGGCGTTTGTGTCCCGAGTATCGACGATTGCAGTCGTACCTAAATTCCTGGCATTCGTGGACTGATTCCTTTCTGGAAAACGAGGTCTATTTTTCGCTCACGTGTACTTGCAGCCATGTTTTGCGGTGCATTGCGAACTATCAGACCGTGTCCCGAATTCACAATAAACACTTTCTCGAGTTAAGGAAAGAAAGAAGTTCCCGACCCCCGCGAACGTGCGCATAATGCTTCCGAATACGTTAAATCAACTTCGTTGTGCAACGACCGCGCAACGGGAGGAGTTTTCTTTTAACGAGCCGGTCGAAATCAGTGCGTGCAATTCACCCGTGGATAATGCAGTTCTTATGCTAACAGGTAGATCGTTCTCACAATACACCGCCGCGTTGTGCATTAGCACGCATTCCTCTTAGAAATACCCCGCATAACAGAATAAACGTTCTATTGCCACAGACTGCGAAGAAAATACCCTTTATTGTCGTTAAATAAGTTTTTGTTCGACGTTGTTTACACGACCAATTTAGCTACATTTTTTCCCGATCGCAATATTTAGTGTAAATTTTGAAATAAACAAATTTCATCGTGTATTCATATAAAAAGTATCGTTAATGCAATAGATTATTCGGTTTCTAAGAAGTAAATTGTTAATTCAAATGTATGGAGAGACAAAATCAATTTTACTAATACATCGTGTAATTAAAGGGTTGTTTATTATTTTAAATGATTGTTGTACGACGAGAGAAATGATATTGCTCAGAATAATTTAGCGTGATTAGTTTTATATATTTAATTATAAATTAGTAAGTTACGATAGAATGTTTCTAATACGTGCAATTATGTCCATTCTTGTGCAGACATTACTACATAGCCAATTAAATTGAAATATGAGACTCTTGCACATCTTCCTTACTCTTTAGAATTCTCACCTATGAATCATTGTATTTTTGTACGAGTAATGAATCGCCTGAAGTAGAAAATTTTCAAACTCGAAGTTTATTATTTAGTTATTAAAGAATGAATAAAAAAATTTATCTCTGCTACCTAATAGAATACAAAATTATTCTGATTCTGTGACACAAATCGGGTCGTCATCCTTCAACGATGCCATCGAAGAATTTTGATTCATTATCGGTGATAAAATTGAATTTATAGAACCACATAGTCAACTGTGTTCGCGTCGAATAACAGGCATTGAAACAACACGTAATTAAAGACTGCGAAAGAAACCCGCGGAGAGAAAAGTCAGCTGGAAAGCACGCGTCGCGGATCGCGCGAAGAATTCTGCTCTCGTTGGCTCGCGATCGCGGAAACCAGATCGTTCGTGGATAAGATTCGATCGGCCTGTTCATTAACAAGAATCAGTTACGACGCGCCGAAGAAAGCGGAATTTACGCGTTCCTTGAAAATGTGTGAAAATTTCTAATCCCTCGCCAATAGGGGGAAGTGAAATTCACGGCGTCCGTCGTTATGCCGTTTGTTGGCGTTCGTTCAACCAGTGACATCGAACGTTTATAATTCGCGGGAGGCTATAACAGCTGGCAATTTCGTTTAGGATGCAGGCAATTACCGTAGGCCCTCGGAATATTTACCATTCTAAAGCGGCCGGAGTTGGGCAAGATCCAGACCGCGCTTTCCATTTCATATAGTCTTCGTGATTTAATTTCACGAACGAGACGGTTCTCAACTGATAACGCTGACTTTAAAACTTTTCTACGTTTCGACAGAACTTGCTTTTTGAAAAGAGGTCGAATAAATTGAAAAGTTTATTAACCTCTGTCAATCACGCGTCACCCATGACGCGAGTGGGCAAAGGGGCGTGGGTGGCGCGAACTAGAGAGTAGGATTGTTAAAATAATTTTTATTACACACCAAGCATATAAAACGTTGTTCATATTATGTAGTTCAGATTTAACGATAATTTGTATACAATGAGATCGAAGAGGGTTAATATTTAAAAGATTGCGAGTTACTTTGTTAAGTGTCATTCGTTCAAGCGTGTGATACTGAATTTATACAGAACGTGCAAAGTTGTTTAAAAGTTGAAAGGACAGAGCCGAGAAACTTTCGAAATGAGAACCACTGAACGGATCCTCGATTGCACAGGATCTCCTTCGCTGGATATACGTACAGCGCGTGAACAATTACTAAGAATACGAAAGACAACATCCTGTACAGACGCGAATCCACTCGAAGAAGCGCGCTCGTGTTTCCTAGGGGCATACAATGAAAGAAGTTTCTTAGAACGAGCGTGTGCCAATGACTCGCAAGATAATTGCATCAATTACCTGGGTAAGGATAGAGAAGAACCGACCGAATCGTAGTTTCACTTTGATTTCGAACGCTTGATTAAACAAATTCGACCTATTTCCGCGCCATTATTCACACGCCTACGTAATTACTCCCAGATGCGCAGCTTGCACTCTTTCTCGGTGTCGCAACGACGTTAAACACCGAATCGCCACTCTTGATCCCCTCGAGATAAAGTAGCCCTTCCTTCGAATGCGCTTTAATGCGCACTCCTGGCTCGCGCGATAATTTCGACACGGTTAATCACCAATTACCATTTACCGTGATAACGAGGTACGCCTTCTCGTTTTAGCAACCGATGCGGTGATCAATCTTACCTGTTTTTATTAAGCTATCCCGAATTTTTGCATCCAGCTCGGTCGCTCTCAAAAGTTTCGAGCCGTCGAAGACAATTACATGTAAAATATTTCCTCGATCCAATTACGAGGCCGCACACCCGGCGCACGTTACGTCGCCGCTTAATAACAGACTCTGGTGCCCGTCTAACCCCTTCGTAATGTCAGCGTTATTACAACACCCCTGCCGCGCTGCCGCAAAATTATCATCGATAGCTAACAATAGTCGGTGCAATTAGAAGTGAACACAGAGGCCTATCCAGCCCGCGGAACGCTACTATTTACGATCAGAAAGTTAATCTACGTGCAGGCGGGCTGACGGAAATTTTCATTGAATACAAAGTGGCTTGGCAGTAGGAAAAATGCTCGTCGAGATAATCAAGGAAACGGAAGAATTCGTGGCCGTAGCCCGGTAATCGACGTGGTCCAGTGAGCGTGATCCAACGTTTCTGGATGCTGATCTTATGTTTGCTTTCGCGGTCGACTACTCGCTGCGTTTCGTGCGCCTGTGCGCACACTCTACGTTTCTGTAGTTCTACATTGATTCAGACTTCCAACTCGCATCGGTGCCAAAGGGGTTGGAAATACACAGGGCGTGGGTTATGCGAGTCATTCGGACAGATCGAAAAGATTAGGTGTCGACGCGGTCGAGGGTATTATTGATTTCAATTAGATATCGAACGCGGTTGCTTTACAAAATTAATTGAACATTAATTTCCACGTGATCGATGGCGGTACAATGGAACGTGGTTTTCGCTTATTAGATCTGTGACAATCGATAGGAGCCTAGGGCGTTACGTGTCCGGCGTGACAACAGGCCTCGTATGAGACAGTTACTGCACGGTAGCGTGGATATTTTCTCGCTAGATGTTTAAGATGTATTAATTAGAATACGAGATAATTTTATTCGTCCTTGTTTCTGACTGTTTTTCTTCAATAACAAACGATACATTTTAATTTTTTGTCCCGCAACTGATATTTGGTAATGCTGATAATATTAATAATTGATAGTACGGTTTTCAATAATTTTAAGTGAATGTTCATTGTAATTACTACGAAATGCGATAGAGGACAGTAATTAAGTAGGTATGCCATTTTTTTAATAAGATACTTAGCAATAAAACACTTTTCTTGAGGAAAGAAAAACAAATATTTTTCTTTAGGAACTACGGGAGTGACATAGGTTGAAATATCGTGGCACGCGAGTTATTGCAATAAATTTAAATCATTGAACAGGTTGTCAGTGTTGTCACTTGGTAGGCAATTTAAACGGGTTAATTGAGTATCGATGATTGTCAAAATACTTCGACGATTCGAGTTGGCAGGAAATCGTTTATCTGTTGGCGCATTAAAAAAAAAAAGAAAAAAGAAATCGCAAGCATCCGATCAGCTTGGTAATTGACTAAATTCGTTACACTTACATATTGGAACAAGCTGAGTTTCGTCATTACGAAAAGGTGGTTGCAGTCGCCATAACGTATTCCCGTTTCAGAAACGTATCGCGGTGTCATTATTGATCGCCCATTCGTTGTGACTGATTTGCGACAGCGCCAATTTACAGTTCGATCGCGATCCCAGTGAAAGCTGCCTTTTTTTCGCGAATAAGTAGCTGCGCCCTGGTCTTAACCGTTCGATGTTAAGAAACGAGCGGGCCTTTTGTGAAACTGTAATCGAAACGTTGATAAATTGCGTTGTCATAATTCGTTTATGATAGATTACAGCTTGCGAAATACGTGCGAGCTGAATCAATTTGTCGAATTGCTCTTAACACCTTAGAGTTAACGAACGCGCGCCATTTTGCAATTTTGAAGGTTACGCTGTAAAAGCTGCATAAAATTGATAGGCCAACGTTTTTTTCTTTTTTTACTTTTATTACTATATTCGTTGTAGTGGAAGAAAATTTAAATACGGTTAAAGGATCGATAAAAGTGATTCATGTTTCCTTTACGGATCGATGCCTAGAAATAGGGCAAATCATTTATGGCACGTTCTTTCCCGAGAAATTCATTATTACGCCAAAGAAATATGCGACAGTATATCACAACTTTATGCGCGCCTGTCAAATACAATTGCATAATTATCACCTTAAAGGCTTTCGGATGCAGGTGAAATTCTTTCGGAACAATTATCCACGAACGTTTCGCAATCATTGTGTTATTACAAATACCACTGCCTGCAATGAAAGTCACAATATTTTTGTTTCATAAATTTCGTCGCTTTTTTTAATCTTAAACGATTCTACTGTGTTCGATTGTGATTTTTTGCTCCTTGAAATCCAATTTTTTCATTTACGGAAGCCTAAAAAAGTTATAGCACGCGATGATTCAGCGAATGGTAGGTAGATTCAGCTAGGTGATCAGCCTTGTTAACCCGTAATCTCGAAAAGCGCGGAGAACGCTTGACTGGCTGACACGCGTAGCTGAATCTACTTAAAATTAGCTGAATCGCCGTGCACTGCGATCCCTGTCTATCTTCTCTGTGATCTAATTTCGCCAACGACACGAATCTCAGTTGATAAGATGCAGACACGTGAAGATATTGAATTAATTTAATCTCTATTGATCGTACATGTATTCTCATAATTTTGTCACACGTAGAATTTGTACGTCAACCAACAGCAATTTAGCTAATCGCATATTTGGAAAAATATAACATAAGACAGATGAAAGTAAACGATAAAAATGATATGTTTAAAATAGTATGTAATATATGTTTGATGTGTGATAAAATTATTAAAGTAAATTATTGCAAATATTATATAAGTGTCTTCACACATGCGAATGATCTAGCAACTAGAAATGGAAATTCATAAAGTGATAATTGCTTTTCGTCGATCCTGTGCAGCGAGTTATGTTAACGACCTGAGCGTCAAAGAAGACTTCTGCACGTCGCTTGATCTCTTAATCGCGATCGCGTTTTCGCACCGATTGACTGGCAACTGTATAATTACCGGTTTGTAAGGTTCGCGTTATACATTATGCTCGTGCGCGCGATATCGCGACTGGCGAACGTGTAACGAAGCAGCTCGTCCATCCTCTCTGATTTAACGATCTGACCGTGCTCGAATCCGTAGTCACGTCTCGCGAGCAAACTTACGACTTGTCACGCTCATAAACGTCAGAATGGCGCTTCTAAAAACCGTCGTTGTGTCAAAGTGACGGTACAATAATTTTTTGATTACGCGGTTCACTGCACGCAATTAATGTGACCATTGGACAGCTCTTTGACCAACTACGAGCACAACTTCAGATACTAATGCCAACTAACCGGCGTTTAAGGGTAATTAAGGCGCGTAAAAGTTTCGCAGAGTTGTGAAATACAGTTGGAAAATGAATTTTTTAAACAGAATCCAAAGAGAAAATTTGGGGTGGGAGTTTAATGAGCATGGTGGATTTAAAAGGATAATTATCGTACATGTTACGATGGTTTATGTAAGAGGTTTTAGTGTTCGAAAAATATCGTCTAGACCAGCGGTATTAATTGATTACAATATATTACAGCCCGGAAATATATAGAATTTACGATTGACGACTTAATAGTAGGCATTACGTGTGTATGTTGAAAAATTGTGCCACGAATTTAAAGGTAGAGGCTCGACATTCTCGCGTTTAATATCCAACTAAGTATACGTGACAGGTTCGATCGTTATATTTCTGCAGATATTATTTATAAGTTCAAAAGAAATATCCGCAATGACTTTCTCTACGGTATCTGATTAGGAGATACGATTCTTAGCGTATAAAATGACAAGCTTAGGCCTATACGGTCGATTAGTGAAACCACATCAAATTAACGTTGTCAAATGACGAGGAAGAAAAACAATTATACCTCATTATTTGCTCTGCGATTACAAATTCTAAGACTAATTAGTAGAATGTGACTGTTTACGTGAAAGAATGGAGATTCGTTTCAGTTGTAGCACAGTTATAATTAACATGAAATAATCTATAAATTATTTTATTTTCTATACTAATTATTTTCACTGTTATCAGTAATCATTGCAATCAATTCAGTATTCCGTATTTGTTCAATCTGCCAGCTGAGACATCAAAAACGTTATAGATGGAATCGAAGAAACTCGTTTCGACTCGTCTATGAAAATGAATACAATTGTCAGCGTTATTATTTTCCAACTCCTCCTCTTTAATATAATCTGTTGAAATCAAAGAAGCGTTGTCGCAAGTTTCGTAGTTATTCGCGCGTTCCGGAACGGATGGGTGTCGTCACGTGAGGAAACAATTGGAAAATCTTAGTGTTTAATCGTCTTGCGATTCTGTGCAGAGGAACAGTCGCATACGAGGCTTCGTAATTCGTGACAATAACCGCGACAATAATTCGCGAAATTAACCGAAGGTATTAATCTTTATCGAAATTACAGTGTCTGTTTAATCCACGATTATACAACAATTAATGTATCAAATTAAATTCGAAATTGTACGAAGTAATTCTATGTAGCTACTGGCGCACGCACGCAACGATTGACTGTACCTTATAGGCGTTCTAACATTTTATTGCGCTAGCAATGATCGGTAATGGAAATTGTTGGTTTTTCTGTCTAAAACACTGGCCATTATGTCATCAAATGTAAATTCTTGACGGCACCGAATCACGTAAATATCTTCTTACGGATAAAGTATAGGTATACGGTTAAATAAAAAAGTGTAGCACTGCGAATTACACTCTGATCCTAATTTCGTTTAGATTAAGGCGCGTCACAGATGGGTAACTCAATTGATTCCTATACATTACAGCCAAATCACTCTCGGGGTATTATTATCATTTTATTCGTGATTCATTAATGCGTTGCATGGATATCACCAACTTAGAAGGTTTCGTCATTAGAAAGCGATTCCTTCAGGAAACAGGAAAAGTTTTTTGTGTCTCACGGATGAACGGCTCGATCTTTCCTAAACCAACGAACGACCAAGCGAAACACAGCGCCTGCCGCGAAATACATTTTATCCCATTCAAAGATTCATTTATTACGCGTGAACCTGCAATTGATACATCTGATCAACTAATATCATTCAATGGCTATTTGATCGCCACGTGATAACGTTAATTAACGCGTCCAGACAGTTTCCACGTATCTTTAGATGATCGAACGCGCCGTCCGAGCGGAATCATAAAATTATACATCGTTCACGTCTTTTTCGTTCTAACTCTAATACGGTTTCCCGCGGTAAAATTACGTCATGTATCACGCGTTTAAATTTGACGCGATAATTGCGATACCGGCGAGTAGCCGAGCAGAGTCGGTCGCGTCTAATTAATATCAATCTCCAGTAAGCCGCGTGTCGGAATCGAATGTAATTAAACCGCATCATTCGCGTACGACCCTCTATCACCCATTGGCAACGTACCATGCTCGCTAGACGTGCGCCGATGATCAATAAATTACGAAACGACATCGTTCCGTGCGCGTTGAAAACTAGTTTCGCATGAGATAAGCTCTTCTCGCATTACGACTCGATTACGGAGAAACGAGCGGGACATCCAACCTGCGTTTACGTGTAGCACGATAGCCGCGCACGTTCGCGATTTCTCGTTAAACCGTGGCGAGTGCTTTCAGATAAGGAGATCCGACGTTTACTCGGTGGTCCGCGTATTATCTTGTCGCAATTTGGATACTTTGGTTCTTGATTTAAACAGAAGAAATCAAAATACGCGTCTAACCGGCATCGTACCTATGGTTTCGAAGTTTTTCAAGAAGTAGACAATTTTGAAATTTGAGAAACCCGGTTAGGAATAGTTCTGAAGCTAGTTTTCAGTAGTGGGAATCATTTTCCGCAGCAGACGCAAGGTGCTACGTTTCCGCAATTAAGGCGCCAGCGCCAGAGAATCCGGTTCTTCGAACACTTTCTACTAATAACGATTCCGTTCCCATCGCGTGACGCGAATATATACCTGACTACGTCTATTTGTCGGACAACGGACCGCGATCGGACGCAGGTGGAATTGCTATTGTCCCGGGTGGCAACCATGACCCGCGCGGCGCGGCAGTGGAGGAACGCGCAATAAGCGGGACGCGGCTGATAAAGTCTCCGCGAGTTACACGGGGGGGATCGCTATCGATGACTGTTCGCACGGAGGTCGCACGCGGACTTTCGTAATTAAAGAAGCGTACGACGACGTATTTTATTTGATGGTTTCCGTTGAATCAACCGCCGCGATACGATCTTCGATGTTTCAGGCTGAGCCAGAGCGCGGTTCACCGCGAGGGACCGCGAGGAGAGCGACGCGACGCCTCGTTTGTGAGTCCGTCCGGTTCTCCTTCTTATTCTACCGTCGATTACGGTTTTACTGCTCGTAAAGATTTATTGAAACATAATTCTGGTTTTATGATCGTTATAACCAACTGTAAACTGAATTAAAGGTCTACCTTTGTTTAACTTGGAAGCCACGTATGTTTATTAACTGCCACGTCGGATCGAATAGTGGTTTCGTCGAAGCTGCGATGTATCTTGGGATTTTTTCACGCTACGACATAGTATTCGTTAATTACAAAGATATTTCATGAATTTTTATAATCTTGTGTATCTTTAGTATTCAATGTACTGGTATTATTATATTCAAGTATTTTATTTACACATTCCTACCAATTTTAGCGTATTGCGATTAAACCTTTCTCAATGGGTGTACCGTTACTCGAAGAACGATTAAGCGTTCAAACCCTGAGCACAATGGCGCAGTTAACGAAATTGGTAGCTTTATCCCGATCGTTAGAAGTGGATGGATGATCGCTGGTCCTTGATGCACTCGTAACTGGATCCAACGTGATTATTGCGTTAACAGTGTTTCGGATACATGCTGAGTCGAACTCGTGGGTGGCCCGTTATACTAAATAATTGTTCAGCAACTAAATAAACTCTCCCGGTATCCTCGATTACAGAAACGTTTCGCAAGCCGGCAAGCGCCTTATTGTTTCCTAACAAGTAACCTTTAATGGAACGGTGAACGTTACCATCCTAAATTTATCTCTAATTCAAATGTCTGCTCGTGTTTTTCTGATAAACACTTCGAAACCATTGTTTCTCATTGTTTCCAACAGTATCTCATTTTATCACTTTACGGCGGAGCTCAGCATTTAACCCAAGAAACTTGTTCAACCGTATGCTCCGCGTCGTTGCATTCACTCTCGCATATATCTTCTCGAGTTTCGAGCGAACTTGGGATTCTTGAGATCCTTTCAACCAAAACACCTGCATTTTCATGATGTAAATTGTAAATGAAATTTACGAAATCGCTAAATAAACGACTTGTACGCGAAATTTTCATTATGCAAATTTTAGCGCACAAGGAATGAGTGCGATCAGCGCTGCTTCAAGTCCA
Organism: Xylocopa sonorina; assembly: GCF_050948175.1. Lineage (NCBI taxonomy): Eukaryota > Metazoa > Arthropoda > Insecta > Hymenoptera > Apidae > Xylocopa > Xylocopa sonorina. The sequence goes on along the minus strand of NC_135197.1, from coordinate 3,027,648 downwards.
TTCGAGCACAAATTTAAAGCCAACTCGGTACAATGGAATTCCAGCGACCCAACTGATCTCGATGAAGACTTCGTTGTTAACCTCAAGTCCAGATTACTCGAGTCAAGGTACTTCCACTTAACTCGAAGCTCGAAACGTCGTGTCTTCGTCGATTCCACTCATCACTCGCGCCAAAACGTAGCTGCTGGCAGAAAGACGCTTGGACCGAAGGCGAGGAACGGCCTGCAGACAGGGCGTTGCGACACGAGCACGGTCGCGTTCTGTTCCGATAAGCGGCTTTCCTGGCGCAGAAGAGCGCGTTCCCTATTGGGGCCGAGTTGCATACAATCCCTGGCTGGTCGATGCCATGGGCCACGACGCCGATCACCCGGCTAGCCGTGTCCCGTGGTAAACCGTTCTGCTCCGACGTGGCTACTTGTATATGCAAATCGCGCCCGGTGAGTTCGACAAATCCGCGAGGTGAAACGAGCCAGAGGTACGCGGTGGATATAATAGAGCCCACCTGTCCGTCTCCGTGGGCCCTGCCAGTCGGGAAACGGGCTCTCGGCAGCCAGCCGAGGTGGTTTATGAGAACAGTTTAGAAATAACCTTACCACTGTCTAAGGAAACATTCCTGCCCTATTAGCGTCTCTGATTAACCAACGACGGCCTTTTTCGTTGGTTTCGCTGGCTTTTTTTTGTTGTTCGTTGTCGCTTTTATCGCTGCTGGAAGCGCGAATGGAGAAAGAACGAAGTGTTGCGTTCTCGAAGATATATTTCGATTCCGCTTACACTGTCACGTTTTATTCTTTGTTGCAGGTAAGACTTAAAAGGTTGCACAAGTTTCGTCCGTTTGATACGCTCTCTCGTGGTTTGGGCTGCGTGCGCTTCGCCGTCGAGGTAATGCTGTTATTCTTTCTTTCGTTTCTGTTTGCTTGGCTATGCAATGGTGAACGCATTATCGTTTTTGTAATCGTTAGATGGGATTTATAACGATACACTGGTGTTAAGTACGTGAATTTCAATGAAATTAATTCAGTACGCGGGAATTGAATGAGAGATGTAGAATCACGAGTTTTAAATGGAATTGCTACCGATGCCCGCGAATATAAGAGGTTCGCATCGTTATTTCAATTACCGCGTAACGCACAAGTTAATAATCAAATCGTTAATGCATCCACCAGTGGCGATTGTGAAGTGCGCTTCGCTTCCATAATTAAATACTGCCAACCACGTGCGTTTCGTAATACAGCTGTTAATGAAAGCTCAGAGGCCAGCTAATAAAACAGCGAAGGTAGGAAAGTTTATCAACGCTGTAAATACAATCTATCTCCTTCAATCGTGGAAAACAATGCACCACGTTCAGCTCTCGAACCGAGAATCACCATTAAACATTTAGCACATCATGTATACCGTGTCCGATGAGAGAAGAGACCATGCGACTAACGAGGCGATGGTTAATATTTATAAGTAGCTACCGTTAAGAATTTTATGGCCTTATTTCTTTGTGCGCGTGGACTGCGAATTACACGCTACTTCTTTCCATTCGCGTTCATAGCTGAAGCTCGTACAAGCGTGCAGAAACGAGAATAGCGGTGGCCACTATCGAGACACAGTTACTACGCTCAAATGACCGTACGTAGCCGCAAGTTGCACGAGGCCTGGTACTTTGATAGACAGCGATAATGCGCTTTAACGCGTGCTGGTAAATGATTCGTCTAACGGTTGGACGGACAATGGGACGCGGCGAGGTGTTGATGAGAAAAGTCTGATTAGAGCGAGAAAACCGTGAACGGAGGTAATCGAACAGCCGGTGAACGCGCGTTACGGATTTCGAGTGCAATCCCCGTCGAATCGGTCGCTCGAGTGAATCGTTTGAATCATTTTTACGCAATTTCTGCCCGTTTACCGACGGCATCGAAGCGCGTTGCACGCGACTACCCCGGAATTCCATTTCAATTCGTTTAAATGCAATTACGAGCGCGGACAGACACGCGTGGACTCTAGAGCGGTGCACGGATTAGAGCAACTGGTGGTTGATCAAGATGTGTCGGTTCATTCGAGCGTTTTCATTCTAAATGAAATTTACGTATGCATCGACGACCATCATTGATCGTATGCACGATTTGACGTTGATACTTGTTGGCGCTTTGAAAATTTCTATGAAACATGTTGTACGAACTGTGCAACGATTCGTACGACAAATTTTAGAGTCAGAATGAAAATAAATGAGAATCTGAGAGTGCTTTAAATTAATCTTTACGAGTTTATCTACCGATATCGAAACGAATTGATACACGTCGAAATTTGTCACGATACATGTCTCTTGCCTCATATATCGCTGTTCGAATCTGAAAGTATATAGGAATCCCTCGAAAGGTATCGCGGGCTACGAACGAGTATATTTTAAGGCGGTTAAAAGACATTCTTTCCTCGGTGGTCGTGTCTCCGTACTCGTTTGTAGATAATGCGCGACAAAAGTGTCGACGGTTGTTACGTAGACCTGAAGATTGATATCCTTGACGCTAGTCGCGCCCTGCGCACTTCCATACACGCTCGTAGCCCTCGTTTTAAGGGTACGTATCCACACGTTCAATACTTTTTGCATGGAGATAGTTTTACCTTTAGAACTAGATTTATGGGCGTACATGGAGGTGTTGTGAATTACGAGACGCGATTTAAGTAGTGTCGGACAAATCGGCCTTCAGACGATCCGTCGCTGCCGCCATTTTTCTTACGAACTCTACGAAGATTTACGTATAAGTTAATATCTGGTATTTTTTAATCAAGTTAATACTGTATTTGTAATTTAAATCAAGTAATTCTAAAGAAATGTAGTTACTTACAAATTATTTAACTTCTCAAGCTGTTTCGGTGTACGGCATACGTCTATCCAGCATATGTCTCTTCTTTATTGCTATAATTTTGCAAATATGGATGATATGCTTTATGATATATTGCATTTAAATAAAGTCAGTGTCTACACCATGTATTTGAAACAAATTTAAGTAACGTCTGAGAAATAAATATGAAAACATTAAATCCTCGGTTAAATGGTTAATACACGAGTACACGTCCATTTCATACACGTTATGCCAGAGTTGAATCAATATTTCTCACTTTTTAACGTATCAAATCATACATAAATTTATCGATGTCATTTTAGACACAATGGACACGTATTCAACGAGTTATGTAAAATTGTATAGTAATATCAATGGATACTCAGCTCGAGCACACATGGTGATGCAAAACTACATAGTCCTATTGCATCCACACAGACACGCTCAATTCTAGCTGCACGATTCCGTCTGCGTAGAAAGAGCTGTCACATTAAAGCGAGTGCTTATAGCCGTCTGTAGACAGACTTGTTCGCGGTCTACGGTATGCCGAAAGACAAACTGTCTTCAAACAAAAATCTCTTCACTTGTAAGATGTTCTTTAAGGACTCGCGCGCAGGATAGTGCACGTGTCGATGCAATCCGTTCACCACGTGGCTCCGTGCTCGCTTCGCTGGTCAACATGAACAGAAGTGGATGAGCTAATCAGAGTATGACGCTCGCGCGAAACTGTCGGCCCGTGTTCCATAAAAACCATCAAGCTCGGCCGTTGATCTCCATCGCAGCCGTTACACGCTGGCTCCTCCGTACCGCGTTGCGATAATCCACCGATTGCGATTTAATTAATCATCTGGCCATTAATAAAATCCAGCTTTCGACGGTATTGCTCGTTTCTGCGATCGCTTCTCCTCCTTTTACCTCGTTCCTTCGCGAATGTTACGGCTACGGTTTCTCGGTAACCGCGTGCCTGCGATTCTCGCGCATTGGGACATATCGCGATTGGAGAAATCGGGAGATTTAAACAAAGCGATAAACGTTCATCAAGTTTCATACGCCTGAAACCCTTCATGTGCTGTTGAAGCATGATAAACAGTATGTTGTATTGCAAAACGCAGCCGATGTTCAAGTTAGAAAGCGCTTGTTCAGAGGTGCATTCGAATGAACCTGAACACAATTGCAAAGCGGTCGCACCATTATCATCGGAATTGGTGGAAACACGTGTTGCGAATCCAAACGACGTTTTGTACCTAAAGATTTGGTAAAATTTTGGAATATTTCATTCGCATACTATCGATCGCGTAAATATTAATTTTCCACTGTCCAATTACAGGTAGATTTTAGCACAGCATTACTTTTTGTCTAAATGAAAGGTACGATTAATGCTGCTACAAAATCAATTATTTTTTATTCCGTCTAAAGCGTGATTTATATACTTCATTGTTTCCCATGCAAGATTAATTTCCATTCACGATTTGTTCGTAGTAAATCTTCCGCAACGTTCGCTTGGAAAACGCGAAGGAAGCCTGTTACGTTCCTTTTCCGTGTCGCATGTCCCGTAGTAAAAGGACTCGATACGATCGTTACACGATCGAGCAATTTCGATTTTTTCCTTTCGATGACTAATTTAAGCGGAAGGTGAATTATTGGTCGTGTAATTAGATGTCGCCTGGTGATCGCGTGAACATGCAAAATAGGAAGCAAATCAGAAGACGTATGGAGCAAAGCTACTACGTTCAGATCCAGTTCATGCTTCGTTGCTCGGTCGACGATCCTTACTATTGCATAGATAAGTGAAAATCTTGTACGGTGCTGTACACACCGAGTGATTAACAACCCTGTCGATGTGACGTATCAATTATGGTTGCAAAATTGTGCTCCGACGTAATGGGTTTTTCTGCTACGTTTAAGTATATTTAAAGTACTCCTGCTAATCTCATGGAAATGGAAACAATTCAATTCCGTATTCCTGAAACTTGCGTAACGCCGATAATTTCAGACGAAAAGAATGCCGCGATTTTATTATCGAACGTAATCGATAACTATATAGCACACCGTGAGAGCGGGCAAAAATTATTGAAATTTCCCGTTTGCCAATGTCAGCCGTAACGTAACGTGCGTTCGTCGAATGTACCACTGTCCAGCAATTTAATATAATTATGCGTAACAAGTGCGTACGGTAATAGACGTGATTAGATCATTCGACTCGCCGTATAATCGGCCACCTAACGTTTCTATCTTGCAATCTTTACCTTGATTCACATGTAAGTATTCATCATTGATGTGCTTGGGCAACACTTATTGAAATTTCGCATGCAATATTACGAGACCGTGGTGGAATAATACGCATCGTGCACATAAATCATTTGTAAAACGCGATCGCGAGTGCGATGAAAGGGTATTTCCAAATATGGAACACGGGAACAAGAATAAGTGTAGGTTCGTCTGACTTTAAACAACACCTGTTGCCCGCGTTCAGAGTGGGCGTGCGAGGAAAATCCTCCGACGATACGCGCGAACCAACGACGTTAGAGAAAAATAGCTTTTCGCTTTGCACGAGAAACGCAAGATACTCGCATTTATTCATCTGTTTCGACGGAGAGTACGCTCGGAAGATATTCTTACGACGTACGGAAGATTTTTCATCCGTTGGAAACATGGTACAATAACAGAGTACGGCTGGCTGTAGAAATTTTTCCCGATCACAAAAACCGTCTGGACGTAAACGGTGGAAAACGTTCCAATAACACGTCTTCCTTAACGAGCCATTTGCAAAATGATTCTTAATTAAATGCCAGAAATACTTTCAAGCGGTTGCAACGGTTCCTTTCGCTTTTCCGGTTTTCCCTGTAGAGGTGCGCGTTGATCATAAAAGGAGAACGAGCGTAGCTAGCGAAGAATTTTCTAATAACAAGCCTTTCTCGATGATCTTTATTGTCGTTACAGCCGCGGTTTTCCACGGGAAACGTAAATTGCTGAAAATGTTTTCATTAGTTGGTTCTTAACCTGTCGCAATCGTTTCTAATAATCGTTTCTAATAAGATTATTTAATTAGGTCATGAATGCAGTTCTAATATATGTTACTACAACTATACAGTACGTCGCGATTAGTGGAAGAAGTAAAAGGCATCGAAGAAGATCTCAGCAGCGTCGAGCGTTCAGGAACTAATTCGCAAGGGTGAACGCTCATTTAAATACCAGCGATTCCCCTGATTCTGCATAGTTTAAAAAGGCGCAACACCTCGCGTGATTACCGGTAGATGCAATTTCGAGAGGCGACCGAATGCCAGGCTAACGAGCTTTAAACGTGTGCCAATCGTGGGTGCTCTCGTGCGACATTCATGCGACGCACGTTTCAACCCGCGGCGCGTTTTTGCAAAATCACTCGCGACGTCCACGAAATCACGGCGAGCGCTAATTCGCAGTAGGTGCGCGCCTCCGTCCTTTCTCCGTCCGCTAGGGCATGACTAACATGGCTGTTAGCCGCGTGAAATTCTCATTTCAATATTATCGCGGATCATTTTCGAATCACACCGGCAATTATTCAACGTTTCGCTTTCCATTCGCCTGTTACGCTTTTTATTCACGATGTTTGCAATACAACGTGGTATTACTCTGTAACTATTGTTCCCAGAAAAATTATGCCTCGGTTTATTTCGGTTTACATTCTTATACCTGTAACATAGGAGGGTGCGATCGATTTATTACAGTATGTTATGTAATATATCAGTTAAATAACTGCACAAATTTTCATCCTCTAATTAAAAGAAGTACACGATTATGTGCATTGTTATGAAAAAGAAGTATGTAAAATATTTTTCGTCGGACCTCTTACAGTATTGGCACTTTAAATTTCCCATTTTGCTATTCAAATTCATTCCTTTGTAAATCAAGTACTTCTACCTAAATATTTTATTTATAAAAACATCATATACAAACTAGGTAATAAGAAAATAAAATTTTAATTTAAAAAAATACAGATATTTATTTAAACATAATTATCAATTTGTTAAAGTCAGTACATATTGCGTAACTCATAATTACATAATTAATGTATGTATGAAGACTGTGCAAATATCAACAAAAGAAGCATAAATGCATCGACCTTTTGAAGCATTTAACTACCCTTAATTTCTTAAATCACCAGCAACTGCTACACTAGATACATTATATGTATATATAAGCTAGGATACATGTCTAAATTATATTTACATACAATTTTCATACATACATACTGTTACATAATTATATAATTATAAGTGACTTTAATAAATTGGTAATTATTTTTAAATAAATTCTGTACTTTTTTTAATGACATTTTTGTTTTCTTACTATTTAATTTACATTTGGTGTCTTTGTTAAATAATATGTTTAAATAGAAGTACTTGATGTACAAAAGGATGAATTTGATTAGCACAGGGATGAATTTAAAGTGCCAACACTGTATAATGCAAATGCTACTTTTTATCTGTAACGTGCGGATTGATCTACTTACGTCTCTCGTATACGTCGAGAGACACGTGAGGGCATACACGCATGTCTCGACGGTCTACATATAAAAGTGGAAAGGCTAGAGTCAGTTACGTCGACGCTTCTGTCGCTCGCGACAGGAAGAAAAAGGTGAAAAAGGGAAGTTGGAAAATAGGTAGGAAAGACCAAGAGACTCCGTGGTTTCTACGGATGCCGGGTAAAGCGAGTTCCTCATATCTCGCACCTTTTAAGCGACCCGATCGGATGAAGTAACGTCGCCGCTGGTGTCTCTTTCGCCGACCTCCTTGCACGGCTCATGTCAGGATCAGATGCACGTTCGCCAGCACGAGTGACCAACGACGCTGACGAAAATGGTAGGTGAGACATTCTCTCGCTGGTCAACTCGCGTAAATAAGGACGCGCTATTTGTAATGGCCACTTTGTCAGGTATCGTTCGCCATTTCGATCGGCCCGTCGAAGCAACATCGGAGAAATCGTCCGACTGTTGCTGATCGTGCTGTTCGAGGCTCATCTTCCGTCGTTCATTTCTTAGCCATCGAAGGCCAATGCTCGCCTGGTATAGTTGAGCTTTCCTTAGAAATTAATTGCTTCACACTCGCTTGAAGTGAATTAGTATTAATGCAGTAATTTATAATTTTCGATGAAGTCTCTCTTAAACTTAAAATTTCTTTTTACATGAAATGTAGTCGATAGATTTGGAAGGAATTTTGAACGTTGTTAAGTTAGGTCAGGTATTACATTCAACGATGATACGATATTCTTGAAATTGATAGTGTTGAATAGCTAGCAATTAAAAATTGTGGATGTGTGTACTTACGAAATTATAAGTATTGTTACTATAACACAAAGAATAGTTTGATTATTATTATATTTTTATATACGTAACAATCGCATAGGAGACTGCAAAAAGTCAAACGATTCTGATCAAAGATTAAACGTTATCATTTGTAAAAGTCGTACAGGATCTAATTAGCCAGGAGCCGGAGAGTGAACGTTGTAGGAATATATAAAAGTTTTGATAGTTTTTGATCGATGGTAGCGCTCGCGATCCGTTGAAGCCCAATTAAGGTCGCACTTACAACAGCGGAATTAATTTTATGATCGCTGTTGCGTTGAAGCGTAATAATGAGGAATAGCAACTCAGCTGTGCCATAATTTAAATTAATTCCCTGTTGAACAACGTTTTTTCGTCTTGATTCCTCTTTTTACAATTTCGCTGTATTACTTTTGCACGAGCGATTGCCGAAACGAAAGGGAAACGCATTCTCAATTGTAATTAATTACCATAAGACAATGATGGAGCACATAGTATTCCCTAACGAAATTTAAAACAACTTCATAGAAAACTTGACACGAAACATTATATCGAAAATGTGTATCGAAGAATTTCTACACTTTATATAAATTTATCTATTCTGGTTATACTTGAGTTATTCGTACCTGATCGATATGGGTAGTGGTCTGCCATAAAATCTGTTAGATAACCATACTTTCAATTGAACTTTTAAAAGGAAAGTACTTTCGAGAACTAAAGAAATTCCCACTCCCCTCCCTTCCATCACACTGCTCGTTCCAAAGTGAAACAGAAAATAGGAAAAGCTGTAGAGCATCAGAATACACGGTAAAAAGTAACACGGTACCTCCGTTCACTTCATCAGCTTCCTCTCGACACCGGAGGGTGTGCGTCGAAGCAACGATCCCATTCGACGGTAAACCTATATTACTTTGCATTAGACGTTCTCGCTCTACGAGCAATTTTCATGTCGGTTGGATCGGCGACATTTCCGTAGGTGATTAATCTCCTTATAGCTCATTGAGGCTTCCTGTAAATACAAGTAAGGTAAACGACAGAAGCTAACGCGTCCTTTCTCCGGTAATATCCGCGTGTTCGTCCATGCAATCGTACCGTCCGGCTGAAACGGGAATGAAACGTTCTCCAGCTGGTTGTCTGCGTAAGGACACGTGATTTGTAACGACCAGCATGCGAGGTATCACGCTTGTGCCCCGATACTGTAATAGGGAAGGAAAGAAGTTTTTTTTTTCTCGAACGTGTACTCCGTCGAGGACTAACGCGTGATTTGCGGGCGTCGCGGAACGGTTGGCAAAAATTCGGCCCCCGGAAATCGATCGAAAATAAGAACGCTTACGTGGAACCAATCGTTGCGAAATGTACGAGCATGATTGGTAACCGTGGCAAAGTGTGCCTTGAAAATTGGCAAGGTATTAGAGAACCAAGATATTCTATTGTAATAAGAGAAAGCAACGGGGGATGTTGGGTGAGTCCACGAAGGCCCAGTGGAGAAAACTCTCTCCCTCTGAATACATTTCTAATATATATGTAAACAAATTTGTAACACTCGGAAATTGTTCGATAAGTTGAATTGTTACATTGGATAAATGTACACAGTGTCTGAGAACAAAGGTTTTAATAAGACATCACAGATCGACATCTCTGATTGCAGAATCCGATTTAGAAGATTTAATCCTGTTAAACAACGAAGGCTAATACGTTGCTACTTCTCTCGAAGTCACATTAGCATACCGAGCGGCGGCGGTTTCAATAGCTCTGTTCGACTTAATCTACGTCGAAGTACTTAGTCTAAATTAATCTCTTATCAGAGAGGTCGACGCGAGTGGTAAATACTTGTCAATGCGACTGTATCTAATCATTACATTACGTAAACATATAATGTCATAATTCTTTCAATTGTTCGAATAAATTCCAATACTTCATTTCTTTCTTCAGTACATTCTTATCTATTCCGCGAACAACGAAATTTGACGATCTAACATCTTAAAGTTCGATAGCGAAGTTCATTAAAAGCCAACGTAGCGTTCAGAACTTCAACAATAACAAACGTATCTACATTCCAATCGTAGCTGAAATAATTGCGGTGCGGTGGCAGCAGCGCGTATCAATATTCAAAGTCATCGGTCCACAATTAACAGGTTTGCGACCCTCAGAGATCAGCGCGCGGCAATTTATCCAGTGGAACGGTCGATGAATATTCATACGCGCTCGCGCGCGCGCGCGTACATCCATCCTGGACTCGCGTGTACACTCGATCGTAGATCATCGATGGATAGAAGTCGAGGGACGAAACAAGGGCTGACGATGAATCGATGCCACTGGCACGCACGTACAGCCGGGTGTTCGATCACCTTCGGATGAGCCACGAAGAAGAGAACCGCGGTGGAACTTGTACAAACCACTTTCTCCGTGGCTCGAGCGTCGAGCGGAATGCTCCTCGGTCTTCTCGGTCGGATAAAATTATTCATCCGCGTGTATCCTCCGTATTGGGGACGGCTGTGAAGATCGACCGTTGGAAAACCACTACCGCGAGACGGCCGTTTGATATTGGTCGATGATGTCAGTGCCAAGATCGATCGGGTCTGGTCAAGAGCCGCTATAAATTTCAACGCTCGTTTCTTCCGTCCCTTCGTGACGGTATTTCCTATTGATTCTAGCCACGGGGCGACTCGTTTTTCTCGCCGCACAGCTTTGTCCGGTACCCGCGGATCGTGGCGCTAATTTTTAATTTATTACGGTTATTACGGTGTTAGCGGAACGTGGCTAGCCGTGCTCGTTTTTCGCCGTACTCAGTGGCGGCTAAACGGCGGGGCGATATTTCGCGTGCAGCACCGATTTCAAGGAAGTTGTTAGCCGATTGGCAAAGAATCTTGGCGAAAATGGGCGTAGAAAAGTTGTACCAATCGGGAAGTACTTTGCGGTAGCCCCTTTCGCGGAGAGTAACGAGGGCCTCTTTCCCCGTGGAAATAAACGGGCTCGATTTCAGCGCATCGCCGCTCTCGAGGTCTCGCGAGTTCGCCGAATCGACGCGTGAAAGTGGCTCCGGATGTTTTTAACCGGCGTGGTAAACGCGCGCTGTCTGCGCCCGTGAGAAGAGAACCGATCGTCCGACTGACCACGACGCCGATCACCTTGGCCATGAAAGATGCACGGACAACTCGTCCAGGTCGTGGACCCTTGGGTGCGCGTTACGTACGCATCCGATCCTAGCTCGTTGACCGTAACTCGCTCGCTGCGAGCGCCACCGATCCCCGCTGTTTCCTGTCCGCGAGCCGCTTCTGCTCGATCCAACGATTCCGATCCGCGTACGTGTGCGGTTGTGTACACGCAGGCGTCTAACGGAGGATGGATAATCATAGTTAGGGACGACTGAATAGCCGTGGGTATTAAAAATGGGCACACAATAAGGCGGAACGAAGAGAATTCACGGTTCATAGGTGAGTGACGTATCTTTTAAGACGATCGAATCGAAGACCGATGTCGGCAGACGCGGAAAGATGTGCTAATAAGGACTGATTAAAATCGGGCTTGTTATTTGCTGCCACCTAGGAAGAAAGGCTCCTTCACGGTGGTAACGTGTAATTGGGAACGGGACACGTATTTATGCACGTGAATACACACTTCTACAGAGGTACAAAGGAAAGTGGTCGCCACGATCGGTCTCTTTCACAGGATAATCAGATCATTTTTCGTTCACTTTCACCGGATCTCATCCGGGGCAAATTTAACACGCGTATGCATTAAGACGCAGCGTTTTTTCTGTGCGTTGGCTTATTTACGTTAACATTTTGCATGTGTAATTTATGCTCATCTTTTTTACTACCTACTTACATTTAGTCTCTTCCTTTTTGAGACGGAATAACATCAATATTGTTAATAGTAACAGTTTAGCAATAAATTAAACAGTAAATGAAATATAAATTGAAATTGAAAGGACATCTGAATAATTATTTCCTAATTCAGTATTCCATTGTGCTGTTATTTATTGCTACTAAAAATGGAAATTACTTTCTGAGAATTTTGTCATTCGAAAGGAATATATATTTGCATATAAATAGCGGTCGAATAGAAACAATTCGACAGAAGCGGTTTATCCAGTTTCAACATCCAGTTCTACACCGTTTTGTCTACGACGATTCATATTCCTTTTATTGTTACCTTATTGTATTCTCAGAAACGAATGCATACGCACACGAGGTATAAGAACTTTTGTTTGCTACTTTATCCAAGCCACTTTAAACACTACCCAATTACAATTTAATCATACTAATTATTCATTACATGTGTCCGTTCCACTAATGAATTCACTTTCTATGCTATTTGATAGAGACGAAAATAAGTGGCTGACTTTGTTGATACTTTTATTGTAAAAAGTAGATATAATGACTCTGGTCGATGACGGGTTTGATATACACCTTTCATTACACATATCTAACGTTCTAGATAATTACAGATAAGATAAAATATAGTATACTTTATGTAACTACCTAAACTGATCTACGGATAAACTCACGTTCTTGTTTAAAAACAGACTCTCACGCTCAAGGTATTGAATATCTGCCAGTTTGCACGTTTTGAAGTGCGATCTATACACCTGAACTGTTATCTGCACACAAACTGCACAATCCCATCGCTCATCGGTGAACATGAAGAAAGTTTGAAATTTTATTTTAGCAGATCGAATTTCAAACTGATTAACAGCGTCGACCAGTGGCTGTTTCGCGGTTAATGTTGACCGATCGTTTGTCAAATTCGTATCTACCGATGGTGTACAATTTCGCGATCATTTCGACCGATTACGGACTTTCTACTTCGCGCAGAAATCTCGCACCGCGAACGTCTGTGAAAGTGCATTAATTCGCGGCGTGCAAGGTGTTCGGAGCACGGTGTCCGCGTATCGCGATAAAAAGATAACGCGACACGGGTAGCTATCATCTAATTAGGTTGCGTCAGGCAAATTAGCGCGATCTTTAATTCGACTTGATTAAATTGACAAACGATGTGTGAAGGTAAAGATGCACCCAATTAATGCGAGCTCGATAAATCAATTGTTTCATGTTATAACGAGCGAAAAATAAATTACGTAATTCATTCTCGATATGGATTAAGTAACGACAATATAAATCATCCACTTTTTAATGATGTCTTTCGTTAATTTCGCAGTTTATTTATACGGTGTTCTGCAAGTGTAACCACTTATTTAAAGAACTGGGCTAAGAATTTTAATATAAAAATAACTACATATTGAGTAATAGAATGCACTTAAAGAATACATGTATAGCTGATTGATAAGATTTACGTTTAACGAAGCGATCAACAATTTTCCTGAGTCCGCTTTCAATTATTTCGAGTGCGATTTTTTCGCAATACGACTACGAAGATCAGCTAGATAGCCTTTTCTTCTGTTAGTCACCTCAGATTCAACGAAAAAGTCTAACCTATTGAATCGGGTGAAAGGGTTAGCCAATAGAAATATGTAGCCCGTTTCTTCGCTATCCTTTCATTGATGAAAGGATCCTTTCGTCTCTTGCAGTTGTTTTTCTAAAATTCCTGTTCCTCAAAATAGATACCGCTTTCCTCTCTACTTCTTACAATGCGGTTCCAGCAAAACAGAAAATTACGAAATTACGGCAGACTTTGGCTAAACTTGGGAAAAAAGCTGCTGGCTACTATGGTAATAATATAGTTAAATAAACATGCAGGAAGAGAAGCTCCATTTTGTGCAAGAACTCTTAGACGATCAAATATGCTCTGTAACACATTCTTCCTGACCCGTTATGCATATGCAAGAAGTGCGAGTCTTGTTTGTTACATTGCATTTTGAGCGCTGAAACTCGTCCGACGCGGAACGAATACCCTCGGTAAAAGCGTATCCCATTGTGTTTTATGTGCACAGTGACCTACTGTATTCTGTAGCCTAAAGGTTCGCTTCGTTTTCAAGAAATTTTAAACGCTCAATGGAGACATTGTAACGCCGAGTTTATGAAGCCATTTGATGTGGCAATTACATTCTGAAAGCATGAAATTAAGGGTAGTGTGGATGCAAATGTTATCTGAAGTACGGTTCGCATAACTCGTGTTTCCAGATATAACGTAAAATATATGCCAGTTATTTAATTATGTTATCGCTTATTCCTCGATATTTGTAAATTGTAGATGTTTTAATATCAAATTTTTCCTCCAGAAATCACTTCACCTATAATCTTAAAAGTACGTGAAATCTTAATGCACCTATATGTTTTCGTATTATTTTGATTTGTTGTTCGTAATGATTCTCTATAAAATTTTATGATCTATGTTACGCAGACATAATCATTGACTACTTGTATAAAAGAACAAAGAAAAAGGTGAAACTTGAGACAACGTGCCTTTACATGTTATACAGTATGAATTCAAGAATAAGTCAGCTTATTGCAATGTTGTTCGTGAATATTAATTGCATAAAATGGATTTCTACCAAAGATAATCGTACAATAAGCAATGCTTTCGAATTCAATAAGAATACTCTAATATTTGTACGAAATCCTGTGCAATACAGAATGCTTAACGTATACAAGAGAAGTCTGATTCATAGAGCAGTGTCGTAAAAACGACTTTTTAATTTTTAGAAATTTATTCATCAAACAAGGTATATACACGTGACCTATTTGAATATGACGAAAGATTGAAAGGAAACGAGTTACCTTGTCATTACTGGCATGTCCAATTTACCAAATGCATGGAATGACTCGATAAGAAAAATTCTTCCGTCGTGGAAACGGATGAATAGCGTTGCCGACGAATACTTTTGTCACAGCCTTACTTACTCCTTTGGTAATGACAAACCCAGTGTGCTATAAATCCGGACCGGTTTTCTGTGAATTTGCATACATATCGCGCAGCAAGGACCACAATAGCGAACGTTCGAAATTTTTAACACTCTCTAGATATTGTCCACCGTTGCATACCAACAGTCTTACGAAAACAGCTTCGTTTCGATGACAGAATGATTTGCATCGAGCGAGCAAAATTGTCTGCCGTTTTCGATTGTCTCGTGAAAAGTAGACAAATATATTACAAGTTCGTTCTTTTATTGCTACAAGCTAGGGAAATAATAATTTGCCATCACGTACCTTTTGTCACATCGTATATACAATACCATAGTTCTTCAAAGTTTTATTTTCTGCAATTCACGGCTATTTATAAATATGTGGGCGACGATAAAATTACTTGAAGTTTACGTCATAGGTTTGTAAAATTGACATTATTTAAAGACACAAATTCGAGATCATTTGTTCGCTTGAACCCATCACTAACTTTTCGCGCGATAAGTGCCATAATTACGGGAGGAATAAGAAGTTCACGGTACCATTCTGATATTCTTATCGAACAGCGAACAAGCAAAAGTGAAGCGCGAAGCATTAAATCCAAGCAAGACTCGCGTACTAAAAGATCGCTACATCGTTAAACCGAACGCAAAGTCGAAGTGCATAGATCCGCGAAGTCAGCGCGCGAAATGCTTGCCGCGCGTAACAAATATCATCGCATCGTACTCGTCCCTATCGTCCGAGTATCGTATTTGCCAAGGACGACCGGATACGGTCGAAAGTAGCAGTCGTAAGGATCGCCGTTTAAAAAATAGCGGTGTGCGCGCACTTAAGCATGAATGGCTTCGAACGATGACCAGCTGTCGGGTGCATCACGCGATCACAAGGACTTAAGCGTGACTCGCGAGCCTTGGCACTTCTATCGCATGCGTTATCCTGCTGGTCATTCTTACGCGCTCGCGCATTCTTTGGCGCCCACCGATCAAGTAGCCACAATACGCCACCTACGCCGATCATTCAACCTCACCGGATAACGATGTCTGTCAGCTGCGCCCACTTGCTGACACGCAGCAGCGCGCCGTATTTCTTTTTGGCAGCTGTACAGTCACGATTTAATGAGAAATTCCGTTAGCGCCCCAAACTTTTGCCAGGAAACGGAATACGAACGCGAGTGAAAGAGTGACGAGGCGATACTCGCGTCGCAAATTAAATTATTCTTTCTCGTCGCGTATATCTCGCGTGATTCTCGAAAGAAATTAGGCTGACGTATCAACAGAATCTCTCGCGATTCAACGTACCGTATAGCGATACGCTAAAGCGAATTGTCTTCGCGGACGGCTATTAATTTACATACTGCATTACTTTCGCCTCGGCGCGCAACGAACGCGTTCACCGTTTTGCCCCTACGCGCGGGACGATTTTTCATTCCGGCGAAGTGTCTAAACGGGTGACTGATTGCTCGCCTCGTGTTCTTTCCTGTTACTTTATAACATCGCGATACCTGGCCCCGCATTTTTGCGGTCGGCGTTGCCCCGTAGCCGCGCAACCCGTGTCCGCCAGCACAATGCCAATCAAGATCGCTCGGCTGACATTTACAAGTGTGCGCGTGGTAATAAAGAAAATGACCGATCGCTGGTCCAGCCCGTTTTCCATCGCGTGGGTCGCCCTCGTTCGACCGTGATTGCCCGAAAGAATTGCCCGCGCCTAATGTCATCGAAGGCGTAATGACCGGTGACCATTGAACTTCTAATCGAGAAACCAGTATCAGCTGCCACGGGTCCAGCAGCGGCTACTCGCGATACGAGTTGTTACAATAAACCCGGCAGGCATGACAAATAACTGAATCGTTTCGCTACCGGTGAACACAGGCGTGCGTCGCGCATTAAAAGCGACGGTGGCTTCGGCGAAGATTGGACACCCGGAGCGCGAGCGATCGCGACCTATCGGAAAGAAGTGCTCGAAAACGCGAGGAATGAGATATCCGCGAGTTCTTTCGCGGACAGTCGCCTTGTAAAACAGGACACCGGTCGCGTTGTAAATCAGTCAATGGGGCTCCCAACGGTGACAAGTCATAAATAAAACGATGTAGCACCGTTCGTGACGCATTTCACCGTGATATGAAAATATCTATTCGCGAACAAGAAACGGAATACGTCAATGTCGTACGATTGACAAAGGGCGACGTGACAAGTGTAATATGGAAAGGAACACGCTTCTTTTGTATCGCGCTGTTATCGCGAGAAATCGCGAGGGATTAATCAGACCGACAGAGTCAGACGTAAGTGGAATTCTGCATTTCTAATTATTACGGTTTCCACGCGTGTGATTAACATTTGTCGCTTTGTTAGGAACGCAGTAACACTTTGTACAGTGATCTGTTGTACGAACAGTTACTTCTATCCGCGACTTCGGTTTAAACGATAAAATTGCCGTGAGAAAAATAAATATAGTCGACTAATTGGTTGCCAGAGAATGTTAATGATCGAAGCGTCCTTGTGCGGATGATCGATGCGTTCTAGATGCGGATTGCATCCATGCAGGAAGAAAACGGTAACAAGGATGCACCGTCCCTCGCGCGAGAGATTAGTCTGTTGTATCTTACTTGGAGTTTTCTTCTACACTTGTCAGACAACGATTTACTGATTGCATAAAACGCCAGATGCGTTTGAGGTTTATAAACAGTAATCAAACAGAAAAATGACTTTTCTTTCATATCGTGCAAATTAATTTTCTTGTGACCAACTAGCAGTATAAGTTGTCAAAAACGTTAGCTTAACCAAAATATAAAGAACCACGATAGATAAACGATAAGTCGTAAGTATATCAATGTAACTCGTAATTATTAGTCGCTGCTTCTTTTATTGAATGAAAAATCTATGATCAACGATAATTCGTTTACATAAACGAAACAATATGCGATCACAGACGGTTAACAGTTCGGTTCACCAAAATAATGCACGATCGACGCTATCCGTATCGATCGA
The DNA here is from genome assembly GCF_050948175.1 of Xylocopa sonorina. NCBI lineage: Eukaryota > Metazoa > Arthropoda > Insecta > Hymenoptera > Apidae > Xylocopa > Xylocopa sonorina. Next base: position 3,009,740 of record NC_135197.1, on the reverse strand, counting down.
TACTCGAACGGCTGTTTAAAATGGTCTGTAATAACAGTGCCCGACAGGAATCACGATAATTCGCGGTTGAAATTCCATCGGAGTTTCGTTGTCGGGAGTCCCGATGGGAAAAAGCGTTTAGAAGATTGAGAATCTTCGTGATCGTACCCGATCCGTCCGTCATAACTCGGCCGTCCGTTACCAGGAAGTTAGTCGCCTTATGGCGAGGAGAGAAAGTCATACGAACATCATGGACTCTTGTAAGATTCTACTGTTCTCCGAGGAAATTATACGGATCGCGTGTACCAGCGGCGATGCTTTGTGCCGTGCCAAACTTTACGAGCCCCGATCTCTGTTCGGTGATAGATTGCTGCACCAGTTCTAGGTAGCTGGTTCGAAAGTCACTTTTCGAGACTAAATTTAGTGCTTATGTCAGTAGGCGGACGCGTGTCCGAGCTAAACGAGCAGCGACCCGTTTTTGCCTTCCTAATTGAGCTGCCGTTTCATCTTTTCATGTTTAAAACTGGCAGAAAATGTGGAAATACATGTTACATGTATATATAACAATCGAAAGCATAAAAATCGTTAATTCGTTAATCGTTAATTGAATGTAATCATTTTTAGTATCAGTTTGCAACGTTTTCGTTGCTTATATAATAATTGGGAAAAATTAAGTGTAATTGGTCCTGCTCTAGTTACCTAATATCTAATTAAAGCTGTAATGTGCGCACGTTATCGTTCGGTATCGGAAAAGATTATTACTGACATCGATAATGAATAGTACAAAATATATCGATCGATAAGGTGTTGTTTGATGTCCATTCCTCAATAAATTAGCGGTAAAAAGTTACAATGCAATTAATAGCTTGCGTGACGGGTTGCCTGCTCCTTAATTAAGGAGAAAGTGTCGTCAGATTTAAAAAAAGACATCGGGGAGCGCCATATATCCTTGCCTGGCTGCCCAATCTAAACTAATCCTCAGAACTAGTTGCAAGCACTGCTTGATTGCTCTACCGATGATTCATCTGAGAACAGCTCGGCGCAGGAACTTTTTGCACGATTATTTGTAATATTTATTGTTGCAAACTATACGCCTATTACATTAAATTACACCATCGCCACGTTTTTCTACTGTCTAGTCTGATTTCGTATTGTATCAGTTTAACTTTGTAAAATATTATGAAAGCGATTGCTGTCTGTTTCTATTAAGATAAGTGCTCAAAGCGAAAGAGGAATGAAAATCGTGCGAGAAATATTTCAAATATTTTCAGTATCGACTATCATCTTTTTTATGCGCTTAAACTATTTGACTGTTTTGAAACGGTGACGCCAGTTCAGAGACACCCTGTACGTTTCTGATTGTGAAAGTGGCATCGAATAAGAGTCAACGATGCTGAAATGTATAGTGAGTCAGCTCAGTTACATTGCCAAGGCCAGTCTCCTCCAACCATAAAGAAAGCAACTGAAACATTATCGATAAGCGAATAACCGAACTTGATACTCGACAATCGAATTCACGTTACTTTCATCTCGCAATTTATCGCATTACTCTCTACTATTGAATGAAATACAGGTATACGATGGCGAACGCTTTACGCATGCTTTACGTGAATATTGAATATCGATACGTGTGAGAAACGTGTTTGTCAACCCAATTAATATTCAATGGTATTCTACTCTAACACGTCTGAATGATATTTGACACGTTTCAGGTAAATAATTTCACTCGAAATAATGCGCAAATATTTGTGGTATAATCAATCGCTGTAAATTACACATATTTAGCCTATACACGCTTATTTAATAATAGTTGAGCGTTAAATATTGTCGGTAAATCGCTTGCATCCTGTAATTTTCCTGGAAATTAAGAAGACACTCCTTAGTAATTATATTTGTTTATTAACGGGAATATTTATTAATCGGAGAAAATATATTACAATCCTGATTTTTATAAAAATTTAAAATAAAAGAATGTTATAAGTTTAAAATCTAATAAGTCCAATTAAGATGGAAAAGACTCACGTGTGTGTAGAAACATTGCAATTAAATAGCAGTATAGGAAATAATATTATTTAATTGCTTTCATTTCAACGGAAATACTAATAACAGTGTTTATAGGAGAAATGCTGACGATTTCATGCTTTAATGCACGTCTCGTTAAGAAAAATGTTATTTACGAATTTCGGAAGTATTAATCGATACCGTTTACTGTGTTAGATTCGCGAACGGTGGTACAAACGTTTCTCATGTGACAACCCATTTCCGCAATTTGGTGTGCAGTTTATTTACCAGCAAATTAATTCGTGGAAACCGGCAAATCTTGATCGCGAACCACCGCGTGTCGTTCGCTTAGCGTATCGAAATCGCGATCTATCTTCCATAGAAGGATACGGAAGCCTGGCGCATCCGATCGCAGATAACCAGCCGATGTTATCCTTCGAGCAAGAAGAATTATTAGAGCACCGACAGCGATCTAATCCGGTTAATTTATCAGATCTCAAATTTGAATGCGCCGTGAAAGTTACCAGGTAATTAGAAACGGTGGCGTATTCTTTCCTTTTTGATTACGAAAGCGCAGCGCCGCAGTTACCAACTTTTCCGTTATTCCACGGAATTTTATTGCGGAATAGAATCTATTAAGCCATTGAAAACATCCGAGCATTAGAAGATCGAAAGCGGTCGATTAGGTTTATCTAGATGTTTCTCGTTCTCGGTTAATCCGTTGCTCTGTATTTATCGACACGAAACAACTGTCCATGTCAGCTATCGTGGATCGTTGCAAACGAAACTGTGTCTGGAGGGCTAAATTTTGTTATACGACAAAGTAATTGACTACTCTGGAGCGAATGGTATCGGTTACACAGACTGCTTGAAACGATTATGGTGCTTATAGTGAAATACGTCTTTGACGTGCACGTCTGATAAAACTTTTTTACCTATATCTGTAGACTACGTAATTTAATACAATTAGGGATTGTTATTATTATAAGTTAGGTAATTTTGTCAATAATTTCTGATATATGGAAAATTTGAAGGTATATAATAACAATTACAAGGATATTTGGGTTCAATTACGTTTATCTTAACAATTTCGTTATTTTTTAGAGAAAATCAAATATCATGTTTCATTAGACTATATTATTACAAAAGCACGATGAATAATGATTTTGGTCCAACTATAACAGCTCCATTGCGAACGCGTAACACGATAATCGTATAGGAAGTGACTCTGCTATTTAGATAAGTAGATCACTTGTCATTAGACAGCCGCGCCACGCGTCTGCGTCTGACCAGCAGGGCCAGAACTACTGCGACCACGCGTTTATTGCCACGAGCGGGGACACCTGCTTTTAATACCGGCATTCTATGCTAATACTCGCATTCCCTGAGATCGTAAAAACTTTTTACCAACCACAGCTATTTTACAGTGTATCAAATAAATATAGTTGCGCTATCTCCCGATTTAATTAGCTTATATTTCGTATTTATTTCCATTAATTACAGCTGTCAGTGTCGTTGCATACTTCATCTTAACGTATGCAGATCCTTAACATATGCGCGGGTAACGGCGTCATTAACATAGGAAACGGGCAGATCTACCAGCTGGTACGATCGCGCGACTCTTCTCTGCCTTTTCCTCGGCAAGAATCCGCGTCACGAGACATCGTGCTCACCTGTCGAAAAGGCGATATGAGATTTCCCGCTTCCCCGTACATCGTTAATAGCCAAGCGAGTAGAAAACGTCCCGCAGCTGTTTCCGGATGAAAGCAAGGAAAGATACCGCGGTGAAGACGCCGGCAGTGAAAGAGCCAGGACACGATCGGCTCGATTTTTCTTTACCGGAGAAAGTTCTCGATTGGACCCTCTCGCGCGCGCGCGTTGTGATAAATTAAACGAAAGTTTAAGTCGTCACGATACCTTAGGAGACGATCGGCTACCTCGCGTCGACGCGCTTGGACGATACGTGATACGTGGCCGGAGGTACCACGAGATGCTGCGCCGATCCTCGGCCAGCCGGATGATGCTTTCACTCTCCCGAGAGAGAGAAATATTTTCGTATGTACCGGATTCTTCGACCGTCCCACCTTTTCCCGCCTTTACATCCCTTTCTCTGCCCTCTCTTTCCGACCGTTGCAATCGCATCGCGAAACGTCCTTTTCAATGCGATTCCCCGGCGAACAAGGTGTGGCCGTAGACTCCCACGTTCCCTGCCAAGTGATTCCCATGATACCACGTCGGTGTTGCGCATCGATGCGCCTTCTCTCGTTTTTGCGACTCCCCGCTGGTATTGTTCTAGTTGAACTCTTAGGAGGTCCCTCAGTTCCCGGGCAATTTCCGAACGGTTTCAAGGATTTTAGGTCCTCGTCGCCCGAGTCTACGTGGTTGGTACCACTTGGACGCTTCCTGGTGCGAACTGCGGTCATGAGAATCTATGCGCATTGACTCGTGACGTAAGTACATCGGTTAGTAAATACACCTGTGGATCGTCCAGGTTTTTGCTGCTATGTATATCTATAGCAATGAATTCTTCTATTTTCGAATAAGCGTCTGTACGCCTCTGAACGGTAGCCTGTGTCAGGAAACGTAAAAGACGAATAGCGGAGTGTACTGATTTATATAATACACGGAACGATGCGAGAAAAGTCAGTTGTCGCATGCTGAACGGAACGCACGTTTCTCCAATGTCATCATACGAGAGGTAACGAACAGCGCGATAATTAATCTTTCACGTGTAATCAGAACCGCGGGGCCTAATTGCGATTTATGTTACAAAACATTAGGTTCAAAATGGAGCGCAGACACGCAATCGTTATTAGCACTAAATATCGGCGCGCGTCCTTTCATTTCTCCGTGGCCGGCGAATAACGCTCTGAAAATTGTACCGCTCGATCGCTTATTAATTTCACGCAACACCATTGATCGTACTTTGAACGTTCGACAGCTGTACGGCTGTACAGTCGGACATGAAATATTAAATCCCGTGTAGCTCCCCTATAGAAACGTTCCGCGGAGATAATGGACGCCTCGTATCGGTAACCACGATACACGGCTCGAGCACGAGCGAAAAGCGAGCGCGTTCGAACGCTCAGAGCCGAACTGGAGTATCCACGGTGACGGATGAAGGAGAAGCGGGCGCGGGAACCTGACAGTTCGCTGCGACAAGATCCACGCTACCTGCTCGAACATTAATGCAATACCGTTCAATTAAATCGGACGCGGCGCCCACGATTCCGCGCGGGTGCTCACGATTCGTCGAATAAACCTGCATCAACGCTACGGTTACGCGCTTCTTTCGTCCTCCGGGTACTTTCAATTACCCGCATCTCGTGTCGTCGACGTTCATCCCGGATGCAACAGCGCGAGATGTTTGCGACTACGACGCCGCGGATTAACGAGACACCCCACAGCCTGGCCAGTTCCTGAAACACGCCGGATTCGTCGTCGATCGCGACGCGATCGTTTCACGGCTAAATTACGTTTTGAAATCATGGATTCGGGGCATGGAGCCGATAAAACAGTTGTCTCATTAGCGATTATTGATGGGGAACCGCGATTCGAGCCTGCGCGCGGCAATTCTTTCGTCGAAGCACTTTATTCGATCGTTTCTTATGGCACCCATTCGATGGAACGACGGGGATACAACTTTATACTGGAACACGTACACCGCGATCGGGAAACATTTGCATACCGTTTTGCATACCGTTGGCGCACATAAAATCGTGATGGCTACGGTAGATTTCCTAAGTCTATCAAAACTGCACAATTATCCAAGCTTGAGTTATGAATAGTAAAACCTGGCGCGATCGAGATCTCTGTTTAATCCCTCTGTGTCGTGCGTGATAATTGTAGTCGATCGTACTCGAAACTTCGCATCTAATATATTCGTCTATTAATAAAATCTAGTAACGCTGGAAAAAGTGTTCTAGCTCAGTAATATTTAGAGTGTAAATTATTGATTGACGTTACAATGCAATAAATGCCATTATCTCGTTCCGTTTTATAATAATTAATACATACAGATCGATTTACTCGAACACATCCTGGTGCATTCCATTTCTAGAGTTCTGAAAATCGCTACTGAAAAATATATTAATGTCACTCCCTCCATACATTTACGAGACAGCAAAATGTATTCCAGGATGTTGATCACACAACAACTTTGCATATCAGGTGGCTTAATCTGTCCGTCTTAACCGGTCACCGCGGACGATCCGCTGTAACGACTAAATTACGGCTGAAAGTTATTATCATATTTGCATAGCGCAGTTCGAAAATCGACTTATCGTCAATAATTATCGATTGTAGCTATTCCATCGCGCGGTACGATCAAAGTTCCACGGTATCTTTGCGATCGAGCTCGATCCCGAGGCGAGCAAACGCCGGAATGCAACGGATTCGAGTTAATTTACCCGAACGTAACCTCGTCTCCCGGATGTTGCGGAGAGAAATGGCTCCACTTCAGCTGGCTAGGTTCGAGTAAATCCGTGTATTAATTACTCCCAGCGACGTGGATATCGGTGGCTCGCGATTTTAAACGGACGATTGGTGCTCGTTCCGTGGCGGACAAAATATCACCGAGATATCACTCAAGAAGGTCTCTCGGTGATCTGGTTAAGCGGCGAGCAGGCGGCGAGCAGGCGGCAAACGCGGGAACGCCGTTGGCTCTCGGCGATTTTTTCCGAAATGATCTGAAAGTAGGAAGCGCCCCGCTTGATCCACGATTCCAATCGTTCGGGTACAAATTTCCCGCCGGTTTAGCAGGCGGGCACGTAATAACCCGAGTCCTTTCTCGTTGCGAGCCAGGGCGGAGAAAAAGGTACGCGAGAGGCTCGTATTTCGAACGTGATGGTAATCACTTCCTCGTCGGTCCGCGGTCATAAGAATCCGGTCTGATTTGCGATTTGATTATGTCGTTCGCGTGCGTATTACAATTTCAAAGTAGCAACGGTTATCTAGAAACGGAAAATGGTATGCTGTCTCTTCGATGTACCGGCGCTGGATACAAGCGAGGAATATTTTTTGCCGCGGCTGATTGCCCGTCCATCAGAGCGATTCGTACCGTATATTCGTACCTCTATACGCTTGTATACACGGCTCCTTTGCGAGGCTGTGACATCGATTCGAGAATGTTTAACGCGATGTGCCACGGGAACTAGAAAAAATTCACAGAGAGGGAATTATTTAGAAAAGGAACGATTAGTAATTCGTCAATTTTGAAAACTCCCTATTACAAGAAGCACTCATTTTCTCAGTTTATTTTATCTTCTTATCTTTCTCAGTTTACTTTAATCTCACGAACTGAGTAACATTAGTAATCGCATTATAATTCGTAGGAATATACAAGAATTAGGAAAGCAACGTTGTCAAATATACGTATAACGTGCGAGTAAACCTATACGCAACTAAATGAAAACATTTCTCAATAGTCTAATTAAATATATCCAGTAACGAGTACAACAGTCACACATTGTTCTCATCTGTACTTTAAACACCTGTACTTTAAACAGATCCGGAACAAGAGTGCTCGAAAATTGTCGTCCCAGTTAACCAATCTCATCAAGTGTGAATCCGAAACAAAGAGAATAACGGGAGTTTCCGGGTCAGCGGGTCCGTCTTATTAAGTTATTATGATTACGCGAGACGTACGGTCGCCCCTTCTCGTCGCTACGGATAGAGACAACAATAAAACGACATCCCTGGTTCTTCGTTGGAACAATGGCGCGAACAATGTCGAAAGCGCGGTACGAGCGGACAAGTTCCCGTCGGGATCATCCTCGTTATTGCCGAGCTCAGAAAGTATCGCTGAAGAACGGGGTCGCGCGAGCGGTAGATTAATGTTTGATAACCGGCACTGTCGCGCTGCCGCTCGAGGGATATGTGCTCCAAAGTGGTGACGCATCAGGCATACGTTATTACCCAAGAATACAGTGCGAGGATTACGTATCTTTCGACATCCACCGGCTGATTGTTCCCTCAAGAAGATGTTGCTGGCAACACATCTTTAGAAAGTGGAGGAGTACGTTGATGCGCTGAAAAGGCCGGTATCTATGTCATCGCGTTACGTGGGGTACGATCGATGTGGAGTGCGCATCGCCTCGAACGCTCTCAGCGAAATGAGTGTTGCGTCCGACTCGGGACGGTAGAAAATTGAATATCTTTCGTTTTATTAGACAACGCAACACGATTAACGATGTAAAAGTCAATTTTAATAAGCAGGGATTACGATATTTCGTTGTGGCTACATTTAAGGGATGAAATGGAACTTTTACGTAATACGTGTTAAATTTCTCGATCGAAACCGAGCGAATCTAATTGATTCGTACAGTTATTAAGGTAGCGATTACAACTTTCCTTCCTTGTGTGTTTCTCACACATCACGAGACAATATAATTACTTGTTTTTATGCGATGTCTTCCTCGAATGAAAAATGTTTGCGTTGTTACTGTGACAAGGATACGAGTTCTTGAAATTTGAATTTGCTTACATTGGATAAGAAGTTTTGTACTATCAAAATTGTTGGAAATGTTTTTAGGAGTACGACGACGATTCTCTGTGGTGTACGTTCTTTTATGAGGTGCTAAGATCACCATAGATCCTCTTCAACGATCAACGATACGCATTGCAATAAATTACGAGAAGTTCCCGGAATCAGTTCAACAAATTATTGGCCAGTGCCGCGTTACGTTGCGGTGGCCGTAATTGGTATGGTGAAATACTGCGAACAGAGTGCGATTTAACAAGTTTATTCGAGAAATCTCCTACGGAATAACCTGACACCCAATCCGACTAATACGCCAATAACTTACCCGGTTACAAAAAAGGTCTAACGTTTAATCATATAATTAATAACAGATGTCTCATTTCGCCCGAAACGTTTCTTCGTTAAGCTACATATATACGTCAGAAAACGAAGTCAAATATCACAGTGATTAACTCGTATACTGTACCGTGTGCAGTTACCGAATAGTCGAGCATTACCGTACACAATACTTTTCTCTGAACAGTTACCATTAAAGTTACACGAAACACACGTAGCGATTATGAAATAAAAATGATATTAAGATATCCATGATGCGTGTGAATTCGTTCGTAGGTACTTTACGGTCGATCGTATCTATCGTCGGTACGGAAAATATTCAGATATTTACTAACTTTTTGGCAATTTCGTCTCGGTCGGGAAACACAGGTATGCGCGCAGACGCTGTTTGCATAAGTCCTCTGGAACGTAACGAACGTTCGTTTATTTCTTCCTAGTAACACTCTTTACGATCCCGCGAGTCGCGGTAAGAGTTAATGCATGCTCATTACAGTGTATCAACGTTAATCAGCGAAAAACTAGATTAATGTTTCCTTATCATCGTCCGTGGCACTTTCTTCGATTACGCAACGCGGGTTTGTTCAGAAAGGAGCGCGAAATTCGTTGTTCGTTAAGCGTTACGCGGGGACATTCGCTTAGCGAGGACCAAAGGGGTGGCGCACGGCGAGCGAGCAGGAAACGCGCGAGGCGATCCTGCCGCCTTGTCTCTTAAAACTGCGCTTGACAGCCGGCGCCTGGGGAGCGACTGCGAGTGCGTTTTAACTTGGAACACGTACCACGAGGATCTCCGGAGACGTAGCACGTCATCGCGGAACGTTCCTGGCTTGTCATCGCGGTAATTGACTTTCTCTACTGGCCGACGATGAAAGAAAACTGTCGTTGCCGCGCGCTCGAACAGCCCGTGTTAATTGATCCTTTCTAACTGGGCCCGCGTCGATGCTCTCTACCCGTTACCGATTTATTATTTGTCAAACGAAGAAAACGATAGAACGCGGCCGGCTTTTGAAATTTCATTTTCTAACGCGTATACATGGCTCGCGGAAACGGCTGTTTTCACAACGATATTAAAAAGACTAATGCACCACCATTACTTTAAAGGCGTAGCTAATGTCCCGTGATTTATTACGGGGCAAAGAAATGTCTCAATAAATAGGAGTACTTCTGTTACGTACATATGTAACAACTTCTTGCCGCGGCCATTTTTTAGTATCGCGAGCTATCTTTATGTAATCGCTTTTTGTTGCCGCGTTCTTCTTGTTTTATCATGCACGCGTACAGGTTGAGATTCTTTCGATCCCCTTGAGATAGTTTTTCATGAGCGGCAGGGGGGTCGACATATTTCGTGCGACGCCAAAATTCTATTATTGTTTGTGCGTGATCATTACTTTACGAGTCGAAGTTGCGTGTGATATGTCGTAACATATTCATAACAATCACTGTGGCCCTTGGTTGTTGGCCGTCGGTTCTCTCGCATTTATCATTCAACCTCGTTGTTGCTTGATTGAAATTTTCAAGGAGCGCCGCGATATTGAGCACGAAGGGGACGATCATTTATCATGGATCATTTATTCCCATATTCACTTATCCCTTATTAAATGTGTAATTTCGCGATCATATCTATTAGCGAATTAATCGTTAAATTTGCGTTTGATCGATAATCGCGAATCTTCTTTTTGTACTCTACACTTGCTCTATCTTTTCAAACGTAATCAATTAAAAATGATTGGCAATCGATGACTCGAAGACGTATTTAATAATAGTTCAATGAAAATAGTTAGAACAGTGCCAGTTGTCTTTATTTTCTTCTTCTTCTTTTTTTTTTTTAATACAGTATCGCGATATTATGTAAATATTAATTTACTCTATTTCACAAAGATTCATTCTTTCTGTTTCAGATGGAGCACCTGTTCCGGAGGACGCGATCGAGCACGAGGTGAGAAAAAGATAGAGGGTGAAAACAGATGCACGGTTGCCCAACAATTCCGACTTTTTAACACAACGAGGAGAAAGTCGTGGACGTGATTTATATCAGGAAACGCGATGCTCGCCGATTATTTATTATAGACCGATGTGTAAAGTATAGCTACCACCCGCCGTTTAAACAAATTCGTGTGAAACAGCTTCGCGTTAGCGTATATCAAGATATTTTACAGCTTTATATTTCATCGAAGTTACATTATTCGTGATTAGTGAAGAAACGTGCAAAGGATACTACCCTTTAGTTTAAGCGTGATTCACACGCAAGGAAGCTGTTTCGATGCATCACGTTTAATATCGATTAGTTTGAATCCGACACAAAAACATTCAATACAACAGGCTCCCCAACACTACAATTACAAGACTTCTTTAAATAAAAAATTAGCCCGCATCGAGTACGACCAGTTGACATTTTCCGTTGTTACACCTTTTTACAAAGATCGTGTTGCGCAACCCTCGAGAGATAACATTTCGTATGTAGATCGAACAGCGAAAGATGGAATTTTAATGAATCGCAGTGTCTAACGCAAGAAACGCGGGACGTCAGCTTGATTTGAAGAAACGAAAAAGACCAGCGAACAAGAACTCGATCAATCATTATTGCAGCCGGTTGATCGTTCTGATCTGGAACGGGACTGAGACGTTGCACTTCGATCGAATCAACGAAACGGATCTCGCCGGGAGGATTTCTGCTCAGATCTGTACACCTGTATTCAAATTTCTTCGCGTTATACGATTGTACATCTAAATACGGTGGATCATCCGTTCTGTACATGGTTGCTCGACTGATTGCCCTTAATACGTGTACAACTTGCACCAAGAGAGAGATAGAGAGAGAGGAGGAGGAGGATAGGAAGATGCACACGGTTAATTGGATTCCCCGCGTACATACGTTGACTTAATATAATAATCATCGGTGCATTCTGTTGCCATTACGAGCGAGCCGCGAGATTAATTCGCGTTCTGTAATCGCGTGTTAATAACACCTCCTTTTCTCTCTTTTGCGGTCAGTCAGCGTTCGCGCCGCAGCGATCCATCTTCTTGTGTCCTGCGCGGCGTGATCGCTGCGGAGGATACGCGGAGGGATTTGTCATGACTTTGATCTCTTTCGTTCGAGCGACCCTTTCACTCGCGTTACTTCGTTGCCTTTCCGCGCCAGCCGATTGAAAATAAAAAAAGGCGGCAAAGGTAGCCAACATTTCTTAGACGTCACCTTAAAAACAGATCTATCAAGCGTTTTATCGTCCGATACGTCGAGCCTCTAACGTATTTACGTTGCATTCGATCGCGGGCATTTCTCGATAGGGTTCGAGAAAAATATTCGAACCGATATCCTTTCTCCGACGTAAGTGGAATAATAACAGACTCCGTTTCTAGCAACGTTTATCGATACCGGTATTAATCACTGGGCAAAGTGACTTTGGTAATTTAGAAGATCGCGAGATAGAGTTGTAAATTGCTTTAATCATTGCTATCTATTAATACATTCAGTAGAGATTTCTTTCTCCGAATGCATATCATTTCAGCACTCTATATTACCCGAACGAAGTGCGCTACGATATAAAAATACCTTCTCTGTTGCGAATATGTGCTGTTTAATGTGGATTTGTAAAATGGTCAGACACAAGAAAAAAGTTGAAAGTACTAAATGCAGAAAATTTTCAACTGCTAGAGGTAACGGGACGATGTGATTTGACGAATAATATGATTGACCTGTAAGATGCATTAGGCGTGAAAAAACTTGGACAACTACGAAGCATTTCGAATCGCTTTATCCAAGTGTCTACGCGAGATCAATTTTATTATATATCTTTTATTCAAACTGTCGACGTGTTAAATATTATCTTCATCAATCTCAATTAACTCCGTATAACCATACACGGGGTAACATAATACCCGAAATTGTGTTGGAAAGTTTTTTATTACAAACTTGTCTGCTTGAATAAGAAAGCACTGTGTATATTTATGCGAGTTCTAGTTCGATCTAAGATCTCGGTATGATAAGAACACGAAAAGATTGCGCTACGTCGGTGAAAAACGTCCTGGTGTTAATTGAAATCACCAGGAGGGTTTATCTGAATAATTTACCGCGACACTTTCTCCTACGTATCGTGATCATGGTCAGAGCTGTTGAAGCGGAATCGTGATCGTCTCTTCTTACGCGACACAAGAGCTCGTCCATCACTTTCATTTACGAGAGCAAAAGGTGTTCGTCGTCTGCACTAGCCACGAGATGAAACGTGTGCACCGTACGCGCGGTGCACCTTACCCTGACGTTCGTTTGCCGGAAAATGTTTTGCGCCTCTTTGATTTATAACTGTTTCCACATCCGCGAGTCATCTGGAACTTTGTGACTTTATTTATGCTCCAGCACGTAACGGTGCTTTACTGTTGGAGGAATATACGTTCTGTCATGCCAACTGCATAAATTCCGGTTTTTAGGTGTGGGGTGTATGGCTGGTCACTTATACAAATAGATTACGTGTCGAAGTGAAGCCGTCGTAGACGCTTCAAATAAATGTTGAAGCTTTATTGGACAAGTATTTATATCGTGTTAAGTCAAGCAATCTATGTGGTACCATAGTTTGTATAATTTATACTGCAATATTATTATGTAAAACTCGTGTAACGTGTTACTTCGAGTAGAACTGTGTAAGTGTAAGAAGAGAGAAAAAGAGGGGAAGAACGTTTCGTTCTTGGCCTACTAGTGGACTCATCAGTAAGGGTACCAAAATGGCGAAGTTGCCGCTTAGACTTAGGCAGGGATGTTGGGGATAAGTTGGAAATTTTATTATTTCGAAACGGAGGCGGAAATGAATGTTTAAAAATTATATTCAGTGATTCAAATGGTACTGAAAAAATTCGGGATTTTTCATTTTCAATTCTCTTCGAGATCCATGTTGTATACGCTTAGTTACTCAGATATCTTATTCGGTTGTATGACTCATCATCGTCTATACTCTTGCGCGTTCTACCTATTCCAAGCAAAGATCACGAGAAAAGCAGCGAGTTTTCTTTAAATAACATTTAATCACGTTCAAAGTGGAATAAAAAGTGCAGCGAGCCACGAAGAAAATTCCAATCTAATCGAACAGCCGTAACTAACAAAAGAATGTGATATTTCAATCGCGCCAGGCGCCCAACAAATACCTACGCCGTCCTACACTGACCATCTTTCAAAGTGCAACCACTTGTCGGCACGAAATTACACATGTACACAATGTCGTATTACCATACAATCGTAAAACGCCGCGTACCCTCTGCTTCTCGGTATACGGCCGATAATCGACCGCGCAACTATCGACCGTTGCCCTCGCAATTACAATGGATACGTGAAAAAAGAAAAAGTAAGAGGAAAAGTGCGCACGCATAGAAATATCAGCAGGAGCGAAAAGTTGAACGTCTCGAGAGTAGGCCGATACAGTTGTAACGCCACGCGGTTGACCTGACATATCGTTACCAACAATGCGAGGCGTGTCAACGGTGTGTCGCAACCGATTTCAACGGCAATCGTCCGCGGCATCGACGCGTGAGCATTGCTCGTGTCCAGCACGTGCACGTTACTCCCATGGAACGACTGCGTACGGACGCGTGCAGTATCGAGCGGCGTCGATACGTGGGTGCAGTTGGCATCCACGTCATACGCGTGATGCCAACGGTGCGACTAGTTTTGCAGCCGGTCGTCGGCACGAAGATGTCTTAAATGTCAAGGCGAGGACACGGCGGAGTTGTCCTAGCGGATAGACCCTCGCCTTTTGTGCGATCGGTCAATGAGCCTCGCGAAAGGAACTTCGATACGCGTCATACTGGCATTCCGTGTTGGGAGAGTTCATCTGTGGAACAATGAACGCTACGAATTCTTCGCCTCTTCTTTTCGTTTTTTTACACATATAACGGGTTGTTCTTTCAACGTTTTAATTGGTCGATTTAATATTTAGCTCGTTATTTAAATTCGATACTTTCAGCGAATACACTAATTAGTAATTCAGTGCGAAATTAGCATTTCATTAACCAATGAATACATTCGAATTTTCTAGCTTACTTTTTGAAGCTCTCACAAGTTGGCTTTAAGACTATCACGATTGTATTAATTATTTCACATTGGTGAACTATATATTTCCTCCAATTTTACTTTATCTAAATCTTGTTCTTTGAATATATATACTTACCTTGCCGTCATATTCGATAGATAAATATATTTTAATAAGTAGAAATTATCAAGCTGAAGTTTACGCTGTCGTAAATGTCACTTGCAAAATAATATTACCTACAATCGTATATGAATGATAGCACTAGTGTTGACTATAAATCCACTTTCATTTCAAACATATAAATGTCCAACTTCTCGAACAAAAAATCGTGTTAATGGATAATTTCCTATATGTGTTCCAGGATTCCGTGGCGTCCGCCTCCGAGGTAGACGGGGAATACGAGGATGGCGACGACTCGGACATGTATATGGAACCGGAAGGCGTGGAGACCGACGAAGGAGGGAAAGAAGAAGAGCAGCAGGATGAAACTCGCAAACACGTCCCAACAGAAATTCCACAAAAAGACGAACTAACGAGTACTGTCGCGGGGAAGAACAATTCCAGCGACCAGAATGCGGAAAACACCAAAGAAACCAGTGAAACCGAAGCGTCCGTTTCCGAGGACAAAAGCCTGGAAACGGACAGCCAGAACTTTTTCCCGTCGTTCGCGGAGTTGTTCTCGAATCACAGGGCACCCTTCAGCGAGCAGCAAAGGTACAGGCCCAACAGATTCCTGGGATACTTCCAACGCGATCGCAACGGTTATCAAACCTCAGCGGCAACCGCGAAAGACGTCCATCATCCACTTTTGGGGTCAGGAAACTTTGGCGTGATCCGTGGTGGTACTTACTATCCGGAAGACAAAGAAGCCGACGAGTACTCGTCCGACGACACCGCGTACAATCCCTACTATCAAGGTAACGGGAACCGTGGCCGCGCGAACTACTTCAGAAACCCGAAACCGCAACCGATCCGCGGTGGCGATTTCTTCGCGAACTTCCGAGATTTCGCAGACATCACCGCCCCGCCCAAGTCCAGCTTCTCCCATCTGTCAGTGGTGTACGCGAACAAGAACGGCAGCACGACCGGGCGCATCACGGAGCCGAGGAACATCATCGAGACGCTGAGGATGCTGGAGGAGGAGGAACAAGCGAGCGGCGAGGTGTCAGCCACGACGGAGGTGCCCAGGAAGAAGCTGAGCAAGGGCAAGAGGAAGCTGATGAAGATGAAACAGTACGAGGACAATAAAACAAGGAGATCCAGCCTGACCGTGGAACCTCTGTTGGCGTTGAGTTGAACGCACCCTGGGGTGGATGTCGTATGGTAGTGCGGACGCGAACCTCGGGACCTCTCCCAAAAACGCGAAATCTGGCCACGAGATCAGAACCAAAGTCTGAACGGTGTCGTCACATCCTACTTATCGGAGGAGCTTGTGCTGAATATGACAGGGACTATAATCGAACGGGACGCTCGTGTTTCTTTATTTTTTTTTCTTTTTTTTTTATTCTGGATGATTAGGAAGCTGTTATGTAGAGGGCTGTCTGAATTTTTTCGTAAATTTCACACGTTCGAGACTGCATCGCATCGATAGGAATGTTTGCGTAGATTTTATTTCTTTACATGTAAGTGTGTACTCGGTTATTAGAATTAATGGAAATGCGTTCTGCATTGGCGTGACGTTTCGATCGCAATCACCAACCAAGTGTTTTGCACGATTATTTAAATTGTTTACAGGGAACGAGCTGTTATTTGTGTACCGTTTCGCTTCGTAATTGAACGTTTCAGTTATTCCGGGAATACTAAAAGCGTCGGAAAGTAGGTTGAATAATGATACTCTAGAAACTTGGGATTTGTTGAAATTGCTTGGAAAATTTCCCAAGCAGGCATCGAAATGCTATCGAGTGAATGGGTTAATCGTTTGATGGAAAAAATAATTTGAAAAATAGAATATTTCACTCGAACGACGAGATTAATGACACAGACCACGTTTCGAGTCTGATTATCAAATGTTTTTACCGAAACGAACGATGGACCGAAATAATTTTAGTCCTCGGCTAATTTCGCAATTTTTCACGCGCAAGTGCGAAGCAGTCGTTCAGACTCGCGGGAGGATTGTGTCAAACTCGTTTATCAGCAATTCACGGGCACGTTTCAAATTGATTGAATGCACTTGTGCGTGCACTTTCGTTATGCTCGAGTAAACCTCGATCCGGCACGAGTAACTCTCGTATACTAATGTTAATCTCCGTTCATAAGCTGCACGCTTTCTGCACACAGGGTGTCCCACGAATGTTCGCATTGTACAGATTATTCCCAATTCTAAATGTCGCTTAACAGAAAATCGAGGTAAACGCTCTATTCGTATCGTGTAACGAAATGAGGAACGCACGAAGGGTGCTGTAATTAGACACGAAGGGTGCACTAATTTTAGCCTCGCACCTTTTGCTTTTCGCTTACAGAGAGGTATAAAAGGAGGAATGCTTTATACACGAGATACACGGATAAAGGTTGCACGCAAATCTGTAGGACACTCTGTACATGCGATCACGTGCGATTAAAACGAGCGCGGAGACATGAAATTCGCGGTGCGCGTTATTATCGAGCGCAAACGGAATCACGCAGGAGAAATTTGCAGAGCGCCGATTTGCGTCTACCGCGGCCTTTTGTAAATAAATTCTAACTGCTCTGCCTCGCGTTTTCTTTAGTGTTTTAACTAAAGCGGAACCGTACTAACACTCTTGATTATTCATTCGTTCGTGGACCTCGTTTCCGCGTCTAGCTAATGTAGTTCTAAACGCGCGACATCGATCGTAGATAAGTAATTATTAATTCTTTTTTTTTTGTCTCCACATACGCGTGCAGAACGACTCGCTGCATTTATTAAATTCACAAAGACTGTTCACCTATTAATTATTATCGGCTTTACGTAGAATTGTTCATCCCCTTTGCGTAAATTAAACTAATACTTTCTCATAAAACTATCTAATTTTTGTTTAGACTTAGGTTTAAGCGACTTTTCTTCATAGTACCCTTTGACACGTCTTCTTTACTCTGATCCATTCGCGGACGTTTGAAAATTTTCGGATGCACTCGCGATAATGCATTTATTACACAAGGAATGGAGTACTCTCTTGCGTATTTGCCCGTTTTCAAAGAATATTGTTTGCGGCCATTTAATTCGATGATCATAAATATACGCTTTGTCCGCGAAAGGGTTAACTCCATAAATATGTATCTCAATCGTCACAGTGATTCTCCTGTCTGAAAGCTTCATATATCAGCTCTGGTTCTTGAGAAAAATCACGGCGAAGATTCACCCTGCGTTCCATAATCAGAGAGAATTATGAGACGAACAGGACACGCGTGTTCTTCACCGCACGATTTTTACGGCGCATTGTTATAATTGTTGTTGATTATTTTAAGTATATCGATAGGCGTAGCGAATAAAAAACTCGATCGAACATTGTGCCCCTTACCGTTCGCGTAACCGCAGGGGACACGATCAGATATCGAAATAAAGTATATTTTTCATAAATCATGCGAATGTGAAAGTCTTCTACGATCATTTCCTACGATTTATAAAGTGGTAGGTAAGTAAATGCTGAATAAATCGAATTAATTCAAGAAGTTATTATTGATCGGCGGACACTATATCTCACTGTAACTCAATAAATATTTACACGTGTTTATTACAGTTAAAAAATTGTTACAAAATAAAACTTCACATTGATAGTAACATTTATCATTCGATTGGGTCTTTATGGTGTTAAAAAAAAAGAGTAAATATAGTATCAAAAGAGTAGGACACATAATTATTGATTCATGGACTTCTTCAACATGGTAATCAGTTTCCCTATTGCAGTGTGGATTTGTGCATAACTGGCAGGTTTGTACATCCAGGCTGGCGTACTAACGATGTTGTATTTCTTACATTTGGTCACTCCTTTCACGCTTTTCAATTCCACTTTCGCTCCCATATCTTTAGCTTTCCCGATAGCATCTGCGTGCGGCCATTCTTCGCACGGTGCTAAACGCGCGAAATCGTTAAACGATATTATTCATTGGAACCGTAGAGGTGAAATGAAAATTTCTTCGATTGCTTACACTCTTTCCCAAGCGTAATTTTAACGCCTTTCAGAACTCTTGCAATGAGAACGCTTGAAATGCACATCGATGCAATCGGCTTTTTGTCGCAATAAAAGTCTTCGATGAGCTTCTCGAGATCGGGTAGCACTGTACACTCGGCTCCCTTTTCTGCGAAATTGCTCCTGCATCAAACACGATAAGCAGAGTGAAAATTCAGTGATCATTCATGAACTGTGTATTTTAAATATTCGTATCACCAGTTTCTTTAAACGTGTAGGACTGTACACATACATCTAACTTTATAGAATAAATAAAAAATAGTTCGGACTAAAATGGAAATAAGGCCAGGATACAATAAAATTTGATATTTGAAAGATAATGATTATGTTAAAAGTAAAATAATCATCGGTTATACAAATTACAAGAAATATAATTAATTACAAAAATTTTTCCCAATAATTTTGCTCGCGGACACTCTAATTTGCAGACGTTATAAAAGTTATTATGGTTACGAACAGTAATATTAAAACCAAGAAAGGACAATTTTCCTCTCACCGAACGTCACAACTTATAATTTTCCCAAGACGTTCATGTTTATTGAAAACATCGGAAGTTAATATTAATAAACTGTATACATAATAATAATATATAATGCATACATAATAATAAAAATGTGAAAGTTTCGCTTAATAACTGTCTAAATAAGAAAATTTTTCTTTTAAGACGGAATTTTGCAGTCACATGTAAAATTTTATGCTAGCAGAAAATGCCTCGCGGCTCATTCCACGTTAAAATGATCCCTTTTGTACTCCGTGTATGGAATCCTGTTTAAATGGAAGTACATTAATTCAGATGAAAATAGTAGTAAATCAGTAAATTCTGATCTTGTTGATTTTGAAGTTGTCGAGAACATACAGACACTTGTTCCAGATTTATGCAGAAATATTTTCCTAGAAAAGAATGTTTACTCAAAAACCAGTATACGTACGGTTTTATGATCAAAACAAGCCGACAAGTGTCAGACTATGTAGCGATTTAGCTTATTCTAAGTAGATTCAGCCAGGCGCGCTGATAGACCTGAAAAATTCAAGGAGACTGCACGATACAGCTGAATCTACTTACGGGCAGTGCGTTTGGCTGAATCTACTTACAGCTAGCTGAATCCTGGGCTTCATAGAACTACAGTTTTCTCACTCTATATCTCTTTAGACTTACACATAATATGCACACAAGATATACTAATAATTACTTTTTCTAATTAAATAATAATAAATATCTCATCGAAGTAGTGCTTATACGTCAGTACAATTAAAATTTTGACGTTTCTAATTCATTTTACAGCTATTACCATTTAGAATGCCATTAACTTTAAATAAATTCCAGGGAAGAAAGTCTTGATCTATCATTTCGATTTGTTTAGGAATAAATAAGTCTAAACTGCTCATAACTTTCATGAATTTTGTAGAATCTCATTTTTTCCCGATGTTTAAACAATTGCAGACGAATACTAACAACGTTTTTGCGGCGCCAAATCCTCCAGGGATGACCAGTGCGCCATGTTTGCACGCCTCGCACTCGCAAAGTGGTTTTACGCGCGATCTAGCCAACCTCGCAGCTTCGACTAGCGCGTTTCTCGATGGACTGTTCGGGTCCGGTTCTTTAATTAAATGATCGACCGTCTCGCAGATGGTCACGTCCGGCGCGTAAAACACTGGCTTCATGTCCTTCTGGCAAATGTGTATCGTCGCCGACAGGGCCTCCGAAATTTCCGTACCGTCCAGGTAACCGCAGCCGCTCAAGATCTGCGAATAAAGTACAGATTTGTCGAGAGGAAACGCATGAAATCGCACGTGTTACTTTCAAGTGGAAATTCTCGCGAGTAAAACTTTCTTGCGATTATGCAACGAAAAAATTAATATTACATCTCGCGTGCAGGTAGCACAGTATCTTGTAAGTATCGAATGAACGTCGCTGATATTTAGTTACACGCTTTAGTTTGAGTAAATGCTATCGAGGTATAATTATTTGTAGTAAATTAAGCTCAGGCATGAGCACTGCCATGGAATATTACGTTAACCGTATAGATTAACGAATTGGCAGTAATCATATGATTTCTATGGTTTCGTTTAATTTTCGAAACATTATCTTCATTATGAATCTCTGGGTATCGCTGAATATTTAAAACGATGAATCGATTTATGGCTTCCTGCTTCGTAACTACCTTAATATTTACGATCCGATCGTTTAAACATTCGGGGTTAACCGATAGAATGCATTCGAAAAATGGAATGTATTTTCTACCAGGAAACGGACCACAGAAATCGAACGAATGACTAAGTATTTAGTTATTTAAGAAGCTGCGGCGTTAAGTTTTTCTTCGAGCAATTTTGATTTGCTATGCGTAACTCGCATACCGATATTCTCACTTTCTATAAAACGATCTGAAAGTACATTTACGGAGAAACCATGAATTTAAACGGCGTCTCAGTCGGGAAACACGGTTTAACAATGTGGCGAGCGAAGAGCTCGAGGAATGTGTTACGCCTTTAATGAAATACGACCAACTTGTGCGCTGGAGGAGGAGAACGGATAATTTTGCCTTAGGAGAGGCATTATTTTAAACACCGCGCAAACTCACAAGTTGCCGATTAATATCTATGCAGAGAGTACAGAAAAAAAATGCGTACAAAGAATGAAATATTTCTCGCGTCTGTACTTACCACAGCAACGGATACCGGTTCACAAATCCTTTCCCGTTCTTTTTTGCACATTCTATTGACAATTTGCGACGTATGAAAAGCGGAAGTTAAAACGGATCCGAACACGAAGGACTCATTCTGTAGTAGCGGTACGATCCACGTGCGTAGCATAATACGAAACAGTGCGATTAACGATAAAACAATGTTCTAAAGCCGATCGAATCGAGGTTACATTTGACAAATAATTTCTTAAGCGATAGATTCTTCCATTTCACCAATTTACGTTAGTCACCTGTTTCAAACGGGGGATAAAACGTTTTTCGATAATGTAGACATCCGCTGTCGTCGATTCGAATTTCGACTTCCGGCTGTTCACCGCAGAGGGCAGAATTACTCAGAATCGCGGTAAGAGTCCTCGTTGCATCGCGTGCAAACTATCTCGAGGTTGCACTTGCTCGATCGATAAAATAGCGAGGCAGGTTGGTTCGAGGCTGTGCTACGCGGAGCGGGAATCGGTGGAAAGCGAAGGAACGGGGTGGAATACCGGCGAGGAGGCGAAGGAAAAGCCACGGGGATAGGGGAAAATTCCGAGCATCTCCCGTGCTTAAATAAACATCGGCAAGGTAGGCTGAACTTACTTTATGGCTCGTATAACCTTTATTGTGCTCTAGGAGCAATTTTCGCTCAGACTATGAATACGAAACCCATAATGGGGAACGGTGGAGAGATTTAACAACGCCATGAGAAACGGAACGCGCGTGATAATAAATCTCTTCCAGCTCATTGAAATATATAATGGAACCCAAATCTTTCGAGGAAAACGATCTTTGGTTTAGTTTACGATACGTGCAGAAGGGAAGGTTGTACTTTACCAATTTACGCGAGATCAGGATGTTGCAGCTATTCACAATCAAAAGCGAAATTTGTCGACTATGCACGAAATCAGATACAAATTTATTATAAAAATAACTGCGAGACTTACTCAAGTCCTAATATTTAGGCAGAATACAAAGTTCGTGTAAGTTTTCCACGAAATTCATTTGTTAAATTCCCTTCAAACTGTGGTACACTACCATTAAAATTATTGTTCGCATTGTAAATCGCCTGAGTATACAAATGCGAATTAAAATCTCTGCGAATATGCTACTAGTCCAAGAAAATAACTGACTAACCAACTCACGAACGTCAAGTTAACCCGAAAACACAGAACCGCTCGAGACTCAGTTAAACGTTCGACGGATCGACAGACCCGCAGTAAGAATATTCGCGTTCAGAAATGACGAGCGGAGCAATCTCAGCTGATTGTAATTATCAACCGAAGAATAGCGCACCCCGGAGCGTCGTTCCGTTCACCCACGATATCTCGTTGCTCCCTTTTCTACGGGAGGCGCGAAGGTAGGCTGACGCATAATCTTATGTAAATCCCGCGTGTTACCCTTATGGTAGCGCGCCCTTCCCATATAGGAAGAGCAACTTACGCGGGTCGATTCTCGGGGCTACACGTGGAGAGGGATGCTTAGCGTGTGTTGCACGGGGCTAGGGCGCGGGGCTTATATGAATGTTAAAATAAGTTTGAAATTGTCGCGGACAAGTTCGGCCCCGTGGGAGCCAGCCGTCGAGTAATTCCACTGTGCCGGCGGTTTCGGCCCTTCGGCGAGTTTGCGATCACCCGCGAATTCGCGGCAACCACCGAGCTTCTACGCGATTCGCTTTCGTCTCCTCTGCTCGTCTTGATACCGATCGCGTGTCCTTCTCGCGATTAATTAAATGAGACAGAATCGCGATTATTGCCGCGCAGAGAAGAATATATAACAACGTTACTTGTCATTGAATTTATCCAGCTGCATTTCATAAATCTCTAATATTAAAATATTGGACTTTTAATTGGAAATATACGGAATTCATTAACGAGCGTACGTGTAGGCAGTTCCAGGCCGTTTAATGTTCCAACGAAACGGGACGGTCGACCGTGACGATAATAATCGTCACTGTCGTTTCTTATCCGTCGCCGGAGTTTCGCCGGTAACAGACGCGGAAACAAACTTATAGGAAGTTACGGAAACCGGTCTTACTCCTGGCGACATTCCCCGCGACACGAACAGCGGGCAAAAGCCGTTTTACCGAATGACAGGTCGGCGACGTTCGCAGTCAGTCAACCCTTTGCGCGCGGGTATCGCGGGAAGGGATCATCGTCGACATTCTCGAAAAGTTTCAATAGAGAGTTCGCGGTGGAATCGGCCTATATGCAAGGATCCTGCTATGAAAGTGGGATCGTCGAAGGGTTAGAGAAGCGGAGATAGAGAGAGTAGAGGGAGGAGTTAGGTGGGAAGTTGATGGGTAAATGCGATGTGATGCGAGTAACTGAGTGGCTAATTGAATGAGGTGCCTCCCAGGAGCGACGAACCGTCGCGTGTCACACGTCAGAATTTCAGAGCCGGAAATTACGACGATTGTCGGTTCTCTGCCAATTATCAGGGCCGTGTTATGATTGTCGCGGCGCGTGGGAATCCCGCGATTCAACCGTAAATAGAGAACGCTCTCTATCGGACGGCGGAACGGCTGACAGAGCGATTCCGTTGACGCGGCTAACGGCGAACAGAGAAATGGGCAGGCCTGTCAATCGTTAATAACCCATCGAGCGTATCGATAGCTCGATTTCTCCGGCGATACCCGAGCACGAGGGATAGCGCGAAGGGGGAGATGATCGTTTGTCAGTTTCGAAAAGTCCCGTCGATTGCCTGTTGGGCCGTGTCACGACGCGTCCATTTGTTCGAATCGCGAAACTTTTAAGACGTGAATCACCTTGTCGCACGGAAAATCGTTGGCGCGATAACACGTGTATAAGTTTAGAACTTTTCGATCTGTGCTGTTTTATCAATCTTAGTGCTTATCTTCTATTTGGGGAATGCATTAACTCTTCCCTAATCGACTCCATTAGTTAAGTTGCTACAGAGTTCACACATACAGTACCATGCTAAACTAATTAATTGTATTTTAAAGAAGCTTTCTTGACTATTTAAATGCCTCATTAACAGACTCTTAATCTACAACGCAACTTCGTCTCTTTCTAGGAAACGATCTGCGACCAAGGAGGATCTACGATTTTCCTCGATTTGGCAGAGGGCAGAAGGGCGCGTTTTCCGAAAATAGGGTAGAAGAATCGAAGAGGTAACGCGGGGGGAGATTGCAGCATTGCGGGCTGGTAAAGCAGAGCTGCTTATGCATTCTTGGCGCGATGGCAATCGCGGGGATGGCGAATGTTGGCAGGGGTTGGAACGCCGTGCGAGAACCAGACAAGAGAACAATTACGCGCCGTCAGCCCCGTGACCGGTAGGGTGCCATGAGGTGAATCAAAACTAGGTGTGCTATCACCCCTGGGTCGGCTCCATCTTCGCGCGCCGAGGCCACGTTCCTCGTCCCGGTGGGGAAAGATCGAATCTCGATCGGTAAGCGAAGTTGGCAGCTTCGACGGATCCTATGTAGGACCAATTTACGCAGACTTCTCGGTGGCTAAGTTTACGCATTCCCTCCTATCATTTCGATTGTCTGCTGTACACTTTTTCTGGGCTCGTGGTTTAACATTACATCGTTTAAACATCGATAATTAATGGAGAAGAGAATCGGTACTTGTTAGTCATTTTATTTCATTTTTACAGTCCTAGTTTTGTAATAGAAAAAAATTAAAAATAGCTTTATTATAATTAGAGTATCTTCCATCATCCAAAAGAACAGAATTGCGATGATTTAAAAAATATTTCTGGTGTATTTTATATTTATAATTGAAATCTAAACGTCGATTGGCATACCACGAGAAATTGAATTTTATTTAACATTGATATGAATTTTGGTTGTATCTATATAGGAACGGAGCTATCGTGATTTCAAACTTTTATTCTCGCTCGATATTGTCCCTTCTCCCTTAGTACTACGTTTCTTCTTTCTCGTTTTCCCTGCCTGTCCGTGAAATCGCGTCCCTAATTTTCAGCACGATCAAACGTTATTTCCAGCCTGCTCCACCACTACACCGAAACTTTCGTTTAAGCAATATTGAGAAGTTTTTCGTTTCGAGCTCGAGATAACTTTCCCTGCGTACCTTCCTTTTTCTGCTCCGTTTTCACACCCTATTTTCGTTCGCATAAAGCTGTTACCAAAAATGGAAAAAGGGGAGTTTCTCCGATGTGCTCACTATCGAAGTGATCGTGTGTAAAATGTAAATTGCCACAAATATCGAAACAAAATGTTAGCGTGTAAAACGCGAATGTGGAACTAGAAATTCTCTATTACACAAATATGACAATAAGATGATGTATAAATAATACTTTGGAATTTCAAATATACTACAAGAGAGTATAGAAAACATTAATTTCCCAATTGTAACGAATATAATTCAAACGAAACTGAATCATTTAAAATCGAATTAAAATGTGAAACAAGCAACAAATAAGTACAGAGTTTCATCCTGGCACGAAGCAAACGGGAAACTCGGTCCTCCAACAGCCGCGTCCTCCGCAAGCAGAAAGCACGACAGTCGTTAAATACTCGCATACGTCACTACGACGTTTGCCGTTACGCGTTCATGGCACAATCACGAGGTGCGCGTTGCTTTCAAGATCCGAGTAATTAATTTTGCGGAACGAGTTCACGCAATATTCCTCCCCAGCGAATGCTCGCCGGTAGCGAGCATCTCTGCCCGGCTCGAAACCATTTTCCACGGGATTTGCTTCGCGCCGCGTGCATGTACATACATCGCGCGATCCTAAATCTAAAACTGTCCGGTTTGCCCGCGAGTTTCACGGAACCCGGGGAGCGCCTATTAAAATCTCCGTAAAGTTCATCCCGTCGGAATAAATGAATAAATAAGGGATCTCTCGTTCGGGAAAGGAAAAGCCGGGGGCCGGTCGGCACGGCGCGGGAACAAAAAGAGGTTTGCACCGCCACTTTGGTATTAAGCCTCGCGCCCTAACCGAAAGAATACGGGGTTTAAATTTGCTTCCGACGATCGTGACAAAAAACGCCCGCTAACGAAAGGCGAACGTTCAGCCTTTCTTTCGCATTGCTTTCTGTTTAATCGCCTAAGTTAAATAAGCGGAGGATATTAAGGTTAGCGTTGAATACTCTTCGCGATTAAGTGTGCGTACAAATGTTTGCGTTTTATTCGTAAAAATTAATTCTGGGTGCGTCGGTATATCTTATTACTTTCATTTGATAATGAAACGCAGGATGAAACATTTAATCGAATTAATTTTTATTTATTACAATCGAACAGCCAACCTGATATTTTTGAACAAAAAAGTAAATTTCATCGTACGACGTATAGTTTACCCAATTTTCTTTGTGCAATGGGTGATCGTGAAATTCCACGAGAAGAAGCGACCGCCTCGATTCGCGCGAATCGCTCGCAAGCGCGATTATCCATTATTCAAAGCGTTCGATGCGCAATAACGAGGGGTCGCGGGACCGGATCCGGTCCTCGCAATAATTCCGCCTTGAAGATCGTGGCGGAAAGAAAGAGTTTGTCGTCGCAAAGCGCGAACAACCGGCGAGCCCCGAGAATTCGAGACGAGTTTCGTCGTGAGGGAGTTTTATTGTATTTTTTTCATTAACAAGTCCCGGGGCCGGTCCCAG
Organism: Xylocopa sonorina; assembly: GCF_050948175.1. Lineage (NCBI taxonomy): Eukaryota > Metazoa > Arthropoda > Insecta > Hymenoptera > Apidae > Xylocopa > Xylocopa sonorina. Next base: position 2,982,525 of record NC_135197.1, on the reverse strand, counting down.
GGGGCCGGGAAAGTTGGCGGCGAGTTTTAGCGAGACTTTTGTTAATGTTCGGAATTAACGGAGTAAGGAGACTTTAAGTCATAAGGCCCCACGGGAGCGCGGGGTTCGACGCGAACTTTCACGATTCTTTATTTCTTTATCAACTCCGACCCCTGGCCCCACCCTCCGCCCCACGGAACGCTTCGCCAGCTCGACGATCCGTTTCTTCTCGCTACGCCAGCACTCTATAATTACTTTGTTCGGCACAATTCTCTTATTTTCTTTCCCTTTATCCTGGGCGACATCACAGCCTGGCTAAGATCGTATGAACCTCGGCCCGTACCCTTTTTCTCGCTACACGACGTTGTAAAAATTGCGTCACCATTTATAGTAATTGTTTCTATTTTCCTATTATTCCCTTCTTCAACTTGATTCCACTTGATTTAACCTAGATTTTATGATTGCTCAATCGTTTGGAGAAAGATAGTACGTCTTTTTGTAGTTTGTCCGACCGTGATCATTTTTTATGAGGGTTAATTTGTTGTGCTCGCGTAACTATTATAGAGACACGAACCTTTGTTGATTACTTTATTCGAAAAATTACAAACAGACAACAATCGTGCTTCTTACTTAGATCGCGAAGCTTTCAATTCACCCTCGTACGAAGTTCATGTGTCTTACTGCTTATCTTAAATCCATAGGACATAACGCGAGGGGTGTCATGCATAATGTAACATGATTGCACAGTGCGCATTTTGATGTTCTATCAGTATGACGATTGACCCATGTATCATACTGACAATATTCGATTCGAGATGTACGTGTCTTCGTATATCGCCCCCATACGTGAAACAATGATCGGGATGGGTGTTCTTGGTGTCCTGTAACTAATCAACCTGATGTCGAGGCTGAATCAACCCCTGTCGTGCTATTCATTGGTTTTCTGCGAGAAGAAAGTACGGTCGATAGAAGCAAAGGATTAACGATAAAATGAGCATTTCGTGCATTTAGTATTATTTAAATAAAAGAAATATATTGTTAGCTACTTATATCATTTGCGATTGAAGTTGTCAAGAATAAGAGCAATCGTTAATAGAGTCTAATTTTTTGTTCCAAAAGTCATTACTTAAAAATAAGATTTCGTGACTAACTGAGCATGTACAAATCGAATAAAAAAATCTTGGTACGTATTTCGGTAATGAGGCGAAAATTGAGACAGCTTTATTAAGTCGAGGGAAGTTGCCTTGATTAAGTTAGAACTCGACCCTTCGGGCGCCTACCGAAGTCACCCTCGTTGCTAATTTTATTTATTACACAATTTAAAAATCGATGCCTCGATAGGAACCAATAAAGGAGCACTCGTGATGTCGAAACGATTTCTTTTTCAAATCTGTGAATGGACATTTTGCGTTCCATATGTAAAATTTATATTCAATTTCTATTTGGTATATTGGATATTATATTTTATTTTACGAATGTTATACGAATGAATAAATATTTACTATTTTTTATAATATAGCTCGACTATGTAATACACTGCACATGACGGTTTGTATGTAACAAAATTTTACGATGAACAGTTTGTAAAATGATTTATAAGAAGAGTCTAATATAAGAAATTTTCAACAAGAGCCTCGACTGCACATAACAAGTCACCAAGTACGAGGATATAGCAACAGCCCGTCGTGCGCTAACTAAGTTAATTTAACCCGATTAACCAAAGACTAAGAGCTGACTTGGCTGAAGGGGTGAATACACGTCGGCAGAGGTAAATACCTCTGCTGTCAGTCCTTACATTTTTAATTAATTAACGATCAATTTGCACGCAAAATGCGACTTAAGAAGTTTAACGCATGCTCGTGGAACTTGATAACAGGAAGTGTGGAAAAATAAGGGTGACGTCACAGAGAAAAAGCTCGAACAATAAAAACTAACGAAAATTAATTATTGTACAAATATTAGATGCAACGTTTATTGTTTTGTGATAGCTTTTGTCAGACGCATATGCGTACACACGGTAAACGTTGAGGTTAAATACATTTTCAAACCATTAATCAAAAAGCAATCTTATTTCGTTATTCGTTTTACGCGTAGCGAGTGACAGAAACTAACCACCGTAGGAATTGTTGGCGACGTATCGTCGTAGTGAAAAGTTAGGACGGTAGGGAAGATTGGATCCTCGATTTAGTAGGCAGTTAGCAGCTAGTGTGAGTCTAGATTACAAAATTAGGCGAAAGACCAAGCGTCATCTGGTGCACGTTTTGGGAGCGCAGGATCCCCTCAAGTGCTGCCGTCCTCGTATATCCCGACAAGATCATAGTCCAACGCAGAGGACTTTATCGGGTGCTTGCCCCGTGATTAGCCATTTTGAATCTCAAAGGTTCCACTGAAATCTCTCAAGATTTCGATTATATGCCACGCCACCTAATTTCAACCTACCACACTATTTAACAACAAATAATATTTTCAACGAACATTCACGATCCAATGAAAACAAAATTTTTCGTACTACACAAATTGCATACAAAACTATACGCTTTCCATAAAATGTCATAAAATCCATTACAAGTAATATTATTAAAATACGTAGAGATATTTTCCAAAAAAATGTCCCAGTCTACAACTTCATTTACATTAATCGACTCTGGTAGCACGCGACAATAAAACGTTTCATAAGAACGTATCCATCTACCCTCGACAGTGGATCAATAATTTCACCGGAGCACCACTATTTACGACCAACTGTCTTGATGTCACGGCAATGTAGGCCAACGACGCGACAATTTCAGTCCCGCTGAAGGAGCTAAACCGAATCCCTTCGTTTATGATTGATTTAAAAAAAGCGTCAGCTATGTAGGCCAGCGAACGGAATCGCTCCGCGATGCATCGAAACGCAACCGCTGGGCTACTGGTGTTGGTACGCTGGTTCGCGTGATCGCGCACACGCTCCCGGCATGTACGCAAGCATTCTACGTCGGGGTAATAAAACATTTCGTGTGCGAGGGTATAATTGTCGGGGTCGGCCCGTGCGCGGTTTATACGGTGCTGGTACGACGAGGGGCGGCAAGGGATGGCGAGGGGTGTGTAGTCTAGGTTTAGGGGCCCCGGGAGGGTACCGCGCCCCCTTTTTCATCCTGTAGTTATTTATCGCCCTGGTTCCTCTTCTCTCTCTCTCTCCGTCGCGCGGGTGGGCGCGCGCGCGGCTCCATACACCCTCGACTTGACCAGTGGCGAAGGTGGTATAACTGGCCGCTGGCATCGGTGATAGAACGCGATACGTTTGTTCCCACTGGTGGTAGTTTTGCCACCGACCTTCGTCAAGTCGTTCATAGCCCTCGAATCAAGAATTGCCCGGCACATTTCGCTCGAACCCCGGCCAGCCCTTCGGCGTACTTTCCACCCCCTTATCTTTTCATCCGCGACCTTTAAGCGCGAGATTTAATACAGTTTCGCGAGCGGCCCCGCGAATCTTTTGGTGAATCAGTGCACGCGGGGAAACGAGGCGAGGATAGGTCGGACTTGTTGCTATTTTTTGCCGTGTATATCCGTGAAATAAGTATTTTACAGCATTAAATTAAAGCTAACCATCCCTTATTTAATCGTCAGTTTCTATGTATCAGAAAATACAAGATATTCTGAATAGTATACCTTCGTGTCGTATTTTCTTAGATTTCGTTCTTGTTAGTCGTATTTAAGATCAATTTTTGTGCTAAATAAAAAAATTCGTTGCATTTTCAGCGTACAGTGTGCGCCGACAGTTTCAGTAGGTTCTGGTCACTCAAAGGGCGAAACTTATTGCGGGAAACATAGGAAATGTAAAATTTCCTCGAGACTTATTACGTGCCAAGAAAGTCATAAAGAATTTTGATGTTTGCAGACAGAACGTTCCAGACACGAGACTGACAGGACTTGCAATCGAGGGGAAACGCGTTCACCAGTAACATTCTGTCGGGAGGGTTTGGTATTCTAGCTACGTAAGTGACACATTGACGGGAGCTGACCACTGGTTGGCAGCCCTGACCGTCTCCCCAGGGTGGCTAGTTACCGCATGATTGGCCCTCCATTACCATATAACGTGCACACTAACGTGCATGCGGTCCTCCACGATATTCCTGCGCCACCTTTGGATTTGCTTCGATTTCTTGGATTACCCGGCAAAAAGGAATAGAAAAGATTCCTCCCTTTTTCTCTGGTGCAGAGTCATTTTTATTCTCATTATTCCTTTCTACTATATGAATATCGTAGTTACATCAATGATGACAGAACATTTTTAATACTTCCTCTTATAAAATTCACAAAATTTGATGGATAAATAGAAAGCTAAAAGTTGAAATAAAAATTACAAGTCGAGAGAATCAAGATTCTGCTATGAAAATACAAACACTGTATCGACCAAAGCAGAATATTGACGATTTTCAATTTTTATGTCAGCCAACGCACAATTGCGACCCATGGTATTCCTTCTCGCGAGTGTTAGCAGCGGGAACGAAGATTTCGGTTGGAAGAAAAATGCAAATCTGCCTCGCCGTCGATGGAAACGGGCATCAACTCGCCCTCGGGGGCGTAGTCGTACTTTTTGTAACACGCACATTTTTTTCGAGATTCCGGTACGAGTCGACAAGATGTACGAACGAGGTTGTACCGAGGTTTCAAAGGTTTTTGCGGCCTTATCTCCCGACCCTTGGCGTAAGGCACGGACTCGACGAAGAGAACAACCCTGCCACGGTTAGATGGATAGACACGACGCGAACGTACGTAGACATGTGAGGGTGCACTCGCTTAATTACACCGGAGGCCTCGTGGGATGCTGAGAGGTTGAAGCGACCTTACCCCAGCCACCTCCCGCCGCCCTTTCGGCTCTCTTCCCCCTTTCGCCGGCACGATATCGCCCCGTCTCTATCCAACCCTCGCGATTCTCACGTGATGTCTGCAACCTACCCTCCAGATGTATCGCATCTCCGCGCTGAGATTTCCAAACTGGCGCGTAGGTAAGCTAGTGTTGCATCTCTCCTGGGGACCCGTGGCCGGTTGCAGTCGAATGCACTGTCTGCATCGTTGAGGCGTTCTGCAAACGAACCGCAGCTCGTAATGGCGCAGGAGTAATTCCCCGTATCCGACGTCGTTGCGCGCGAAACACGCTACTCGTTCCGACTACCAACTCCCCGGCAACATGCCCGGTCTTATACGAACGCATTATGTTGAAATTTCATTTTTTATTTCCCCGCTGCGCCTACCCTTTACTCATACCTCTCGCCACGCGCGGTACACTAATAGATTTCACATTATTAATCGATCAAGGAACGTCCGTTTCCTTCGCGTTCACAATTTTCCAAACTCTTATCGAATATCTGGTAAATGCGACAACATGTGTAATTAGTTTACGCAAAAAAAATTGCGTGAGCGTATTAGAGGTTTTAAATAAATACAAGAATGTCATTCGAATACTTTCTCACGATGAACTTGTAACGCGTTTGCGCATCGTTACGTACAGAGGTCGCACGCCAACGACGTGACAATTACCTGGTAATCGTCGCCCCGTATCAACCCCCCCAGCAATTCCATACGTTCTAATCTGCCCTTCGTCTTTGTGATGTAACGCCACTCGACTGGCCGGTATTTCGCTGCACTCGGTTAATTAGTTAATTAACGAAGAGAGCCGGTAAATGGGCTCAGCGACTCGCTGACCGAGTTCGAGGTGGAGCACGCTCGATTCCACGGGCATTCATCATTCCGACGCCTGTTAGTAGCGCGAAACGTTCTACGTGGTCTAATCTCGTGCCCATAAATAAGATAACAATTTTTCATCCCCTCCGGAGGAGTTCTCGACTCAAGGGGTCGCGCCCACCAGGAACTGGAGGAACGACGCTAGAGGGACGCGAGCACGACGACGACGAAGGAGGGATTGGGAAGAGGGAGGGGGTGGTAGAGAGGGCAGATAGAAAACGGAAAAGTTTGTAACCCTCGTTACCGGGTATCGAGTTCCAATTAGATGACGATCGCATTTCCAGCGGCGGGCCGGAAGACGTTTTTGCGTGTACCTGAGACGAACGGCCGATCGCCGACTTACCTTATCCTCCCATGGGTAAATCAAACGGATACTAATTTGCGGCGTTCTGGGAGTTTCCTTGATTTCAAGATCGTTACACGCTCGAAGGTCGCAATCATTGCGATCGTTCTCTCCTCGCTACCGCCACTCGGAAGTGCTGCGGAACCGTCGCGACCGATATACGCTGACATTCATTAATTCGCTTTCGGTCATTTGTGATAGTTCTAACCTTCGTGATTTAATTTCAACAGTAACTTTGCGTTTTAAGAGTTTTTAAATATCTAAAAAACTGATGCTTTCAACTAATAAAAATACTTCTAAAATAGGATAAAATAGAGAAAATGGACATTGTTTTCATTGTTGTAATTGAATAATTTTAAAGAATTTGATTTTTTTGGAGAAGAAGCGTGCCGAATGTAAAATCTATACACACGAAGCGTTAGGAATTAAGGCGAATTATCCGATGAATAACGCGAGAGTCTACAGGGTTCTCACATTACTCTAATTATCATCATAGTCGCTTTTAATTTTACGGAATGAAAACATTATCCGTACGGTTGCGAAGCTTGACGTTTCTGGTCACGCATGGCAAGTGCCACCTGACATTTCCCGCGAAATAAGATCGATGGATTCCCCGCCCACGTAATTTATCTCTGGCAAACGATACTCGCGCGTTAAAGGGTGGAAAAATTAGTCGTTAAAGACGAGCGATATTCCGCGCAGGCGTCGTCGGGGACGAATATTATTTAAATAATTTAACAGGCATTTCGTGGGGCTGCGCGCGTATCGGTTCACACGCCCTCACCTGCGGACTGTTTGATACACGAAACGAGCGTAACTCGATACGGAATATCGAAGTCGGCGTACCCTCTCGAGAGGGTTTCGAAAGCCACGATATGTAGCTGCGCGACTCCTCTCCGGAAGGAAGCCAGGCAACCAGAGAGGTTGCCGTGAGGATCGTGCCGCGCAGCAGAGGGAACGTCGCTAGATGCCACGGGGGTGGAGGATGCACTTCAATGGGCCCCGCGACAAAGAGCAAGATCAGTGTGACTCTCAGTTCTCCCATGGGCTCTGAACGAGGCTCCCACATGATTCTTACCTTACCGCGTCGGATGGCATAGTTGCAACTTTCGAACAAGGTTATACCAAAGTAAAAAACGTATCGGTCCCTCCTCTTGCCGCCTTTGTCGCTAACAAACTACAAATGCTGCCATACCAAGGTTCTAGACTTGTTTAAGCTACCAACAAAAAATGTTTCGATGTCTTGCAAATAAATTTAACCCAGTCGATTTTACTGTGATAAATAATATTACAAATAATAGAATTTTATATATAATTGCAACAATCGTATGCATAATCATAGTAGAGAGTGAAAGATACTGGCAGTACATGTTAGCATAATTTCGTTTAATGTCCAGTTGGCAGGGAATGGTTCGAAGGCACGGTTCAAAGGAACGCGACCGCTGTCTTGATCGTCGATTTAACACGTTGCGGCTTATCCGAATCTTATCGGATCAAGCATATAACGAGATTTATTCATCCGTCTGATATGCTTCTGGAGACACTATAGGAACCTGTATTGACAGTCACTGGGGGCTCGAATAAGTGGTACTCTCCGTGGCTGACTTCGGCCGACGGGGGTGCGACTGAGGAGAGTTTACGTCGACAGTGCACGGTAAACCCCCGGAATTGTGGCTCCCCTTGCGCCTCCAGAGACTCCGCTCCCGAGTATTGAAAATTACATCTTACTCTGCCGTGAACCACCCACCCCACTACCCTTCTACGAATCAACTCAACCCCCCGGCTGCCGCTTGCAACCGTTGCCTCGATGCGTTTGTAATCGGCCACAATCGCTTCCCGATGCCACCAGTCACGGTACGTACATTTCCCGTTCCCGAAACTTTTTTTCTCCTCTCCGCCTCTATCGTACGAAATCGCTGCGAGCGCTGTTGCGCCTGTTCCGTTGCAGACGCTACGAACGCCGCGTTCAATCGGTTCGGCAATTTAATCGATCATCGAACGTTCCTCCGTCGCGCGTGAAAGTGGCTGCCAATGACATTGAAAAAGCTTGAAAAACGCGATCTTAAAAAATTGTTCGATCGTACTGTTCGTTTAAAATACGAATTACAAATACGTTTGGAAGGTACGTTTGGAAATTACACTGGACAACGTAGGATTGATAAGAGTGATATATCATGCGAGAAACGTACAACGAGGCGAGCAAGGCGGAGGTAAAGAAAGGCAGAAACGGCGGATGCGAGTTGTTCATGAAGAAGCGTCGATGGTGTGTATAGGAAAATATTGAATGGCGACTGGGCGAAAATGTCGTTTTAAGAAGACGTCAAGTCGACGGGGCGGCGGCGTTAGACCGTGTCGGAGAGGAGTTAGGGCGGGTCTCGCGGAAATATCGAGGCGAGGGAAAAGTATAAACATTTAGACAAGTTTAAACTCGGAACTTTCTTCCCGTACCGCGATGGGGGAAGGCGCGCGGGGCGGGTTGACGTTCCCAGGACTTCAATATTTGTTAAACTCAACTCCTCGTCCTTTTACCTCTCTGACATCCCTCTGGCTTCTCCTCTATCCGCGTGCCATCGGGCGACCCTCTTTTATAACGCATAAACTTCACGATATAGGACCGTATACGGGTGACATATAGATTTTATATACGATTACCTCGGCAAATGCATCGTCGTTTCTCTTCTGGTCCAATAAACCTAAGTGATTTTGCGACCGTATTTTCGTGGTTTCATTTCGATTGTGTGTTGTACTTTCATGCGGTTGGGTAACCCCGGCTCTCTGTACACTTCCCAAAATCTGCATGGAGCCACGGTGTTTGTTGGAGATTTCCTTTTCGTAAAAGAAATCATGGAATATGTTATTTATTTCTCTCAAAATGTGCGTGACGATAAATACTAGCAATAGCACCAGGGATAGTAATATAGAAAATTTGTCAAATATAGATCCATACTCTAACAACTACCCTTTCGTACATCAAAATACGTAAAACATAAAAAGATAAGGAATGCTCGATAAACACATTTGACAAATTTATTTTCATTTCTAAAACATAAATCATCACCAGAGGTAGTTCCTTTCGAACCAACTCTATCTATTAAGCAGAAAAGTCTATCCGTGTAACGTACAAGCACATACTATACCTCGATGTCTCTTGATCCAAGGGTAGGAAGAGCAGTGAATACCGTAACAGCCGGACTTTTCGGTGCTCGAGGAGGATTGCGCTTGCTAGAGTCGCGCGCATACATCGGTGACATTTCTTCGCGACACGACGAGGAGAACGTCGGCGGCGTAACTGGAGCAGGCTGAAAGTGGCTGGAATCATCCGAAGTCCGAGGCAAGCGAAGAGCGAGAGGGTCGTAGAGTTGGTAATTGGCAATATGAGTGGCTGGATCCTGCAGGATGTCGGGTCAGTCGCACGCCCCTGGGAGCACCCCCTTTTCTGGGGTGGCGGTGGCCCGCCACTCACCCCTTCCTCCTCCGGGCGCCCACCTCCGGTTCCGACGGCCGGGCTCGGCTGGAAGCAGGAATCAAATTGAGTTTCATACTCGCAGGGACTCTCACCCTGTGTACTGACCGTAAGCTTGTGCATTCGACTATCGCTCCGCTTCTCTGATTTTAGCATTAGACTCTTCGTCTCTGATCCCGGCCAGCCGACCGAAGCCCCGTCAAAGGTTCACCATTTTAACGTCGGTAATCGTACCGATCCTGCAGCTTACGTTCGCTGTTAAACACTGCTAAATACAATCCAACTGCTTTAACCCTTCGGACGCTCTAACGATTAAGAATCGTTTCTGAGCTGTATCGAACGCCAAGCTAGTTTTAGAGATTCTTCAGAATACGTCTACTATTGCCCTCAAGTATTTGTTTGCACTGGTTGAATCTACTTAACTATCTAGTAGAATCCAGTGTACTGAATCGTGTCAGAATTCAAAGAAAATCACCTTTGACATCCTATATTTTCCAAAACAACTCTGAAACGCACACACAATGTTAATTATCGCGAAGCAGAACTTCGCAACATTTCCGATAACATCTGAAACGAACTCGAGTTATTTGCGCAAGCAATCACGAAATGATCCTTCGTGTATACGTACGAGGAACAGGTTGGCTAGATTACGTTGAACCACGTGGGAGGTAAGACAACAGTTTAGCAAAGACATTGATAGTCAGCGTTATCCATTTGTACGGTTGAACCGAGATGAAGCGGTTGACGGGGGAGGTGAAAAAGGGGGAAGGAGCAGGGGTGAGGAGCCGATTGGGAGGGTGGTGCAGGTAGGTGGGTTGGTTGTGCGGCGGCGTCTGGACCGCGGATAATAGGAAGCTACCGGGGTATCTCTGCTAATCACGTTAAGTCCGGCAGACCGCTTTGTGCCCCGCGAACGAGCCACCGGCCGAAATTCCCAAGTCCGAAACTCACAACCAACACGAACGCAATCCTGTCAGCTTCTCCTCCTTCCCATTTCGCCCATTCTCTTCACCCTCTCCCGTTACCCTCGGTGCTCACGGACCGTCCGGCAGAGCGAAACTGAAATTCAACCTCTTCCACTTCGTTTTCATCACGCGGTACCTACGCAGCCGAGGGTGGACTGCCTGGAAACCAATCGCCCCTGTAAACTCTTCTGTGATCTTGCGATACGGCTCGCTTCTGTCTTTTCGAAACCGCATTCGACCGTACGTTTTAATGTACGGGATGGCTTGTGTTTTCTCACAGAGGGGAATCAGTAGAGATTCTATGCTAGAATTACTGTTCGTCGTGGTGACTCTGTCTTCTGGGAAAATATCATCGAAAATACTGTTGTATAAGCAGTACAATACATTATACAAACTGAACAAATTGTATTTCAAGAAAAAGATCCTGAGAGTTTGCTGGATGCGATTTAATTATTTAAAAATGTGAAGCATCGATAACTTTTAAGTGACAGACGTATCCCTCGTCACGTTTCATAGGACAGGGAGAGGATTCTAGTCTAGAAGGTCCGACAGCACGAGCGTGTCATCACTTCAGACGGGACTCGCGACTTGTGAATCTCATTAAAATCATTGGTGCGTGCTTTTCGGTTTCCGGGCTTCGTACCGGCGACCGACGACTCCATTAAGATGACCACGTCCCCGTGATATTGCTCAGACTCAAGCCATCACCACACCTCGCAATCCTCACTGACTTCGTTCGCAGCCGGCAAATTTCTGCTACTAAGGAGCGGGATTATGAGACTCGGTTTCTCTGATACGAATCCCACGACCGGAGATTGATGCAGGGTTTAATTTTAGCACATGGATGTGCAAAGAAGACGTACAAAAATCCTCTGGTGTCCATAAAATTAATCATAAAACCGATTTCATTTTGCAAATCTTTATTTCCTGAAATTATATTTCATATATTTTATTTTACTATTTTAGGTTATACGAAAGAGGGACAGTTTATTAATCTCAAAACTGCATTGAAAGTGCGTGTTACTGTTTGATTAAAATTGAGACTAAACAGGTTACATCGCTGTAAAGTCAACGTCCGTGATAACCGATGCTTGGATAAACATGATACCCATTCCCATAAAACACAACAGGTATTGGTTAATCTTGTCCTTCGCCACATTCTCCACAGTCTTCACTTTATTCTACTCGATTATACGGGAAGCAAATTTGAATAATGTCTTTTATCGGCCTACGACCCCTTGTTATCCGCCTGGTAGACAGGGAGGTACGTGTGCGTATTTATCGTAAATATTCCAAGTGGTTTAGCTCCCGCGGGATACCGTATCGTTGTAGAAGTCTCGACATTAAGAAGAGTGTGTTTTGCTCAAGATTTCGCTATGTATCAAAACGAGGCGATTAAAAAGTTTCTGAAACAATCGCGATAGGAGTATCGCGAACATACTTTGAGATCCTATTCTTTCGAACCTCCATCGGATCGAAATGTTTCTACTATCTTTGATACCTGTCGATTAATAAGTATTTTCGTTAGCTTTCTCTTTATTCTAGCTTAAAAATTTACGTGGATATACACGGTGTATAGAAGATGGTTCTATGGTGCAAAATAAGACGCGAACTAGGTTGTTTCTTTTCAATTTTTCTATTCATCTTCGAAATATTCTGCGGATCGCATACACAATTTAATCGAGCTACTCGTAATATTATTTTCAAGAACGAATTACATGGAGAAAATCAGCTCGCAACACTCATCCTTTCACCTTCGAACTGTTAAGAAATGCTTAGGTGCCCATCTTTTTCCACGGGGTCGATTAAACTCTTTCACGGTCGAGGCAGTCGGATGTGGAGTGTAATTTGTAGAAGAAAGCCCGACAAAAAGGGTTGCTACCCCTTGGGCGTGGGGATAATGCGACCCTTGAGATGCCAGACCACAGAGTGATCTACGGTGCTCTATCGTAACCTCCGTGTACTTATATGTACAGGACGAAAGGCTCCCTGGTCAGTCGGTTGTCATTCACCAAACGGTGAAAATAAAAGAAAAAATAAAACAGATCACATATGGATATATATGTACGTGCGAGTGCACAATGTACGGTCTCGAGGACCCCGGGAGTTAACCTGCCGCAAAGAACATGCAAATTCGAGCAAAAACCAAACCGGTACACTCCGGTTACTCGGCTGTCCGTTCGCTTGTTCTAGCGTCCCCGCCCCCTTTTTGCCCGTCCCAACCTCGTTACGTCCCTGGCTCGGACTGGCAGACCGAAAACTCATTAACGAATGCAAACGAGCTAACGTTGTGGACAAATTTAATAAAATTGTGCACGCGCAATTAGTTTCGCCGGGAGTAAACACGTTCCACCGAATCTGTCCCACCCTTCGAAGCTGAGGAATCCGCAGCTTCTCTCGCTTTACCCATTAAATTGACTGTTTCCGTAAGTACAGCTTTGATCGTACAATACGTGAAATAATAGACAGTAGTCGTCTAGACTCGTTCTGATAAATACTTCCATTTTATTTCATAATAGAGATAATAATATTGATTTTACATTGACAGTGTTGTCAACTAACACAGAAACTTTATTTACAAAGTAATTTATTTGCTGTTTTTTTAGAAATATTTTAGGTTCACGTATGCGTGATATGACTGAAGGTACATGCTAGAGAAAGAAAAATATAACTTTTTGTTCTTCTTATTAATTGTTCCTTTAGATCGGTCCCCTTGATACTTCTTCGCGTTAGCATTCCTTTCCCTTAGGGGAGGCGCTCTTCCGAGTCACAATCACTGCTTTAAATCGGAAACGATACGTGACAGGAATTAACCATAAAATTCAAGTTAACAATTTTTTATACTTTTTAATTACTATGAGTTCTTCTCGCACAAACAGGTCACATTATTATAAATCAATTTTTCGTTTAACAGATTCTCAAAATCCATATTCGATATCTAGGTTAAAAATTGTTTTAAGCTTCGATTACATTATTACAAGAATACGTCAGAAATACGTTGTTTTCAATCCAATAAATATATCGTAGTCAATAATTTCTATTTCGTTTCTTACAGAAATAACATAATTAATTTTCCCATGCATTAAAATTTAAAAAAAAAGAGTATAATGTAATTTAAGTACAACAACGTCTACCTTCGAAATAGAGTACGTGAACCGTCCAGAAATAACTTTTCAGGTGAAAACAAAAATAGCGGAACACGGTGGTCCAACATATATAAGGTAGAATGAATTTTTAAAGCGGAAAACATCGAAAAATGCACGCGATCTGCTTTTTCTTCCTTACAATTCCTCGAAATGGAGGAGAGGAGAGGACGGCTAGATATTTTACCAGAGTTCAAGTAACTTTACCACGCGTCTTCTTCTACCAGAATATACCTTGGTTCATCCCATGCGTTGGTGCCGCAAATTGAATCTTCCCGGACGACAGGATGCTTCATTATTTACCAGCGGCTTCCGTCGGCTATTTGCAAAATTATTGTTACGGAATTGGGACGGAGAAGATGGTGTTCGAGCCTGGCAAAGAAACGAGTTCACGTTCTTTTCCCTACCACCATTTAGTTTCCCTCATAAAGACCACGAATGTATATGTACCTGTACCGACATGCGATTCTTTCCACGAATTTTACCTCCCGGTATTGTTGTTCCAGCAGGGAGAAAAGGTGGCGCGATTTAAATGGCGTTTCCTACAACTCCCATGATTCCATACATTTTTAACAACTGCGTTTTCGTAGCAAATTAGATTGTCGCACAAATTTCTGTTCATCCCTTCGTTGACCCGAACATTTTTCTTAATACCAAGAAAATTTTTTATCAGACAAAATACGTTTTATAAATTCATCTTTTATATTTTCAAATGATAGAACTGTGTAGTACATTATTTAAAAAACTAATTTGCGTAAGCAATGATAATTCACACAAAATGCAACTGTAATTGATGGTACGCAGTTGATACACAATACCTGCAACTCAAATAAGACAACGATATATTAAAAATTTTTCAATTCTCTAAGTAAATCAATTTTTGCCTAAACAATAGATTCCTCCGCGTTACACAATGGTCACACTCGAGGAATCCTCATATATCACAGGTGAACCGTCGGTCGTCTGACTCTCGATGTCCTCTCTCACGCGATTGTTTCCAAAATTTCGTCCAGCAATCACAGCGGACGCTGGTCCGGGAATCCCTTTACAAAGTGGTATCGATAAGTCTTCGAATTGGTCACCGTAAACCCGAAACGTAGACGGGAGCGACGGAGGACACAGGGGGCGGCGGGGGCGGAAGAAACTCCGAGTGGAAGCGTTCGAGTGTCGACCCTGTCGACCGGAGGAGAATAAAACATTGCGGCGCGCCCCCCGCGAGACATCGGCGGATGATTTGTGAGTGGAAACAATAAGCGCCCCCTGCAATATTCATCACGGTAAACCCCTCTCACGGTAGCGCCGGTAAAGCTCGCTTCTGGCACGTTCCAGGCGAAAGAAGAACAACGCGAAGGAGCATTGGGTGGGGAATGTCCGGCTAAAAGTTTGATGGGTTACCGCGTGCCCTGGGGAGAATGGTCGCAAGGCGCATTGCTAGGCACCTCGCGTGGAACCCCGTCCCGGAACCTGAAGGATTTTGGGATTCTATCAAACTGGACAATGCAATAATGCGCAACCCTCTGCTCTCCTCTCCGCTGGCCGTGTGAAAAATAGCTACTCTTCTCTGGCCACTCTACAATCCTGCAGATAATCTTACCGCTTCCCTACGTGATGCAAAACGATTCCCAAGGATTTGTACCAAGGATATGTAACAAGAATGCTATTCGAAGCTATCAGCGCTGTAACTATCTAATAACTAACGATGTTATTAATATTTCTAAGTATTTTTTTGTCACTTCCTTTTTAGAGTACAGAGATATAAACGCGAATCACTATTACGTTACAATTGCAAGCGTATACGTACATGTCACAAAATATTAATCGTTACATATCGAATTCAACAGCTGGACATAAAAGATTCTATCGCGCGAACGCGTACCACGATGCGTGAATTGTCACGAGTAGAAATCGTTCGAATTGTACTTTTAAATCGCCGTCTAAATACACGGCTCGAGAATCCAGGTTTCAGAGCCGAGGATACTCTCCGATCGAGGGCCCATGGGGTTTGTCATCATCGTAACCACCTCCTTTCTCTATTCTCAGCGACGAGGAACGAGATGCCGTTCAAACACATCTCGACCACGGGCAAACACGGATCTTAGATACTCCGGGACATTTTAAATTGGCCATTATACTATTTAACTTGAGGGACCGGTGGTGCGCATCGAGGTGGAGAAGGTCGCGAGAGCAGGAGGACCACGGCCGCGGCGCTCGTGCGCGGCACACATGTGATTCCTATTCAAACCAAAGCAAACAGCGTTAACCGTATTTGCTTACGTCCTCGCCGATCTAATGTCTCCGTTCGTTCGCCTGGAGAACGTTAAATTTTCAACCGAACTTTCAACGAAGCCGTCCCGCTTCGTTCCTCACCGCGCGGCACGAAAGTTCAACCAGCGTCATCGAGGAGGCTGAATTGAGATCGAGCGATCGTCCGCGGCCGCCGGAACCGGTCCGGCTTTCACGTCGGACAAAACTTTCTGTTCCACTGTAAGATTATTGAACGTAGCCGGGAGTTAAGTTCAGGGCGCCTTTCATTGACTCTGCGGTACCGCCGGGATTTCGATCTAATCTGGAAAGAGAATTTATAATTATCTCCGGCTGCCTCGACTTTGGCGATCGGTCCGCGACCATGGAAAGCTGTCCTCGATGTATCGTCTCATCGATACCGTCCTGGATCCCCGTGAGACACGGTGGAACGGAAACAAAGAATCTGGAAGACGACGAGTGTAACGCGAACGGGAATTAGCGGGGGCTGCTAACTAGATGCATATTTATATGAATTTTAATGAACACCTTCCCGGCGCCGTTCGAGGAAATTGGCCCGAGCCCAGTATGCACCCAGAGCAAACAGAAGACAATGAGTCAAGATTTTTAATCACGTCTCCTGCTCCCTGCAGCGGAATTAACTCAAATTACGCCGCGCTGGGCCACGCTCCCAGCGTGGATTTAGAATTCATGTAGTCTTTTCAAAATCTCCATTGTCCCTGACATAAGAGAAGTGCCCGATAACGAGCATGACATGATCACGCGTCCATACAAAGACTGTTTCCTCCTTCTGTTTAATTACTGCAGCCGCGGTGCTCTGAATGGCGGTGTTCAATTACGCGTGGGTTTTGAACACGTTCAAGGCGTTACTAATTGTCTTGAATAGCAAACGAACGAGACCGTGTGATAAAATATTTAATAGTTTCGTGATGTATTGATATGTGTGCTAGGTTCGATTAGAATCTTTTAGTGTACTACGCGGAGAGAGAATGGTTGACTATTACTACTTTGAAAACGGTTCTCGTGGGTCTTACATCGAAATACATGGAAAGTAATATTTTTATTTGTTCTAATCGAAACAAAATATATTGATTAACAACTATAAGGTGATAAATATGTACCTTCCTGTTAATAGAACATTTGCGTATGGTTTACGCACGAAATGATATAAAGTAATCCGTAAATAAGTACATGAAATTATCTTTAATCAATCTAAATTCTGGCTTTAGACAAATTAAAAAGTAATTTAAGATATGGTAAAAATAATTAAGATTAATATTTTTCTAAATATTCATCATTCGTGGGAGTCTCATGAATCGAATTTCTCTGATAAAACCTTATGTTCCAATCAGAATCCGTCCTCGACCAGCAACCAGTTACGTTAATAAATCTTATTGTACTACCGTACATTATCAATTGCGTATAAAATATAAATTCTTAGAATTCGAATCAATATAGAGGGTGGACAAAATCGCGACCGAAAAGAGAACGAAATAGTAGCTGCCATGTCGGTTTCCATGGGACTGAGAAATAAAAATGAGTCTGTCGCTTCCCATATTAAGCGAAGGCAGCTACCGTCCAGGACACCCATGGGGCGCGAGTGAGATCGCAGCGACGTATTTAAATAAAACATTGTATCGCACTGCAATTCGCCCTCCCATCCGGACGCCCGCCTTCCGCCGGCCTCTTCTGCAAATAAACAAATTAACCTGCAACGAATGTGCCGCACTGCAGGGCCAACTTCAACGCTTAACAAACTGCCCTACGTCCGCTCTTCCTAACGTTCCCGTTTATCTTACGACTCGGTCCCGTTTCAACTTTTCACGCGATTTACGCGCTCGAACGTAACAGTGGAACGCAATTTAAGGTCGCGAAAGAGTTGCCGATTGCGACATAATTTCGTTTTAATAAAAAACGTATGAACGAACTTCAAACTGTATAACGCTACTTTTAAATTCGAAAATAAAGGAGACGAAGTATGTATTTCACTTTATTAAAAACTAATTGTACCAAAATCGTGATATACAAGTACCTCTAATCGGTCGCCAATCGTTTAACAAAACATATGCAACTATAAAGGATTATTCTATCTGTTTAGTCATCGATTGTTAAGCAAAAGCGTCGTGGATTTGATTTTCGGTTGCAGGAATCGCAAGAACGTTCGTCAACCGAGGAAATCGCAACTGTTTAAAGGCTCTCGAAGAACGAGGCAACGTCCAGGAGGCGTGTTACGAGAAACTTGCTACGTTCGAACAGTTGTATCGGTTGATCCGTTGGTAACGGTAAACGAAAAATAGGCAGTCGGCACGAAACAGCGTTCGCAGCGACAAAGAAGCCGCTCGATGCGTCTCCGTGGTCTCCGGGGATGATCCAGAACGATTAATCAGCTGTTGGCGAGGCGGAGAAGAGCACGTCCCAGAGGGCACGCCGTAGCTCGCACAATGTTTCTTTTCTGCCGTTGCCGAGGTGTACAACGAATCTCCTGAAAACTGCCGACTCTTCTATGGAAAAAAGCCTGCGCGTGTGGCCTGCGATCACTCGACGATCCGTCCAAATATTTGACTTCTGAAAACCCCGGAACGAACGCCGCGTTAGATTCCGATCCGTACCTGCGCGCTGTCGTTCGTTCGAATTCTCCTGAGAATGGCGGATCGCTGATCCTCTCCGAACCATGATCGTTGCAGTTTAACTCTTTCATGACGATAACCCACTATTCATTTTCTCTCGCGTGGCTGTCTTTTGGTTTGTTTGATTTAATTACTAGAAATTTATTTATTTGCAAACTCTCGAACTAGGTTTATTTAAAATTATGAAAAATGTAGAGCTTGGTGTTTCCGACATTCGCGTCCTATAAATTAGTTTTACGACTATCTAAGGGAAGAGCTTTTAAGCTCGTAAAACGAAGAGCGACGGAAGAGCGAGGCAAATATATGTATCTACCTAGTATTCATTTTCGAAGGCATGGAATATTTCAGAGAATATATCGCGCAAAATGCTAGCAAGCCTTTGCTAGTTACCGTATTACGAAGACAAGATACCTCGAAAGTCTGCGCAGCGAGCAAAGTGCAAAGTACAATAAGCATACCTCGCGGCAAAAATATCACGAAAGGTCGAGATTTACGCGAGTTTTACATTCCACGCTGCGACAAGGACGATCCATCATTTACTTGGGTCCGACTCACGAAAGTATCGTCCCCTACCGTCGGTAATCCAACAGTTTCAGCCGTATCACCGGACCCGGCCCCGGGAAACTTTTCCTGAAAAGCGCAACTTTTTCTCTCTCCGCTCTACTTCCCATCGACTCGCGTTGCCCCTCTCGCGCGGTCTCTTTTTTTGTTCCCATCCGACAAGAACTCGCGGCAATGTTTCCGCATGTATCAGACGGTCCTATGCGCGCGAGCCTCGGCTCGCGAACCGGTGGAGGGTGAAACGGGAGGACGAAGAAGGTGCGCAGCCCCTGGTGGTTTTCCTAAGAAGGGCGTAAGCTACCAGAATCACCTGGAATTTCGCGGGAGTCACTGAATCGCCGCGATGAATATTTCTCCTGGTCCGCGGATTATCATACCGGATGAGATTGCGGCTGAATCATTGATGAACCGTTGCTCGACCAATATCGTCTGCGGCTTTCAAGATGCGGTCTTCGAACGACGACTGTGATTTACTTCACTTTTCATATCTTCTTACGCTCGAATTGCTTCAGCGAATTCTGTTTCATGATCGAAAGTATTAAAGAATTGAAGAGAAACAATTAAATAATGAAACTGTTAATTGCGTATCTGATTTGAAGGAAATGTGACTTCGATGTGATATTTGTTAGACATTTGCAAATAATAGATTAGAAAGGAATATTTCAGAGAAGAGCGGAAGATTGAAAAAAAAAGAATAATATATTCTTATTTATCGTTTTAACGTGCCACCATGTTGTGGGTCGTCAAGCTAATTACCGTCGTCGTAACGAAGCTCCGTATTTGCCGAAAGTGCGGGCGGCAATTTTGCACGGCACCTCCGAGTACGTAGATGGAAGGCAGAAGCAGGGATAACGCGTTCGACAAAACGAGACGAATGCACAAACAGACGCACATCATTTGTTCAACGTCCCTCGCCGTTGTTTGCATCGTGCATCCTGCACCCCAAATAATCGGGGCCGGTCCTTTTCTCCTGCTCGTGCCTACCGACAAATTGCGCCCGCGTCCTCCTGGGAATCCACGAAGTTATGACCGAGGCTGACGACTTTCCGACTCGCGTAATTACCGTTCTGGGCTCGTGCCCTCATGAACTCGTCCCAAAAGTATCGGAAGCCGTACGCACCCCCGCGCGGCCGATCGTTTTCGACGCGATGCTAAGTCAAAACGCGACTACGAGCGATGCTGGATCAGAGTATGGATCTGTCCCGTGTTTTATAGCGTTCGACGATACTTTTCGCGTAAAGGAAATGAATTTTACAGAGATCCAGAACACGATGAAACGTATTTAATTAAAAGGTGACGTTTTAGGGAGAAGTACATATTAATTTAAATGTGATATCGAAGTAGGTATATTTTAATTCGATTTCACTGATAACATCCAACTAATTGTTTTAAATCAAATATTAATTGTTTATATCGTAACTAATAAATGAACGATACGATGGGAACTAACATCGCGATTGTGTACGAAATCGTTAAATAATTTCACACATCAAAATAATCCATCCTGCAATAGAATTGCAATAGAATTTTTATTCAGAGAAATTTGATGTTCATAAAAGTGTCTAGTCTCTTTTAATTTTTGATAAATAAATACATTTCGTCGTGGTCGATGAAAACTTCCATACCGTTCCACGCTCGACTACTTTGAGTTGCAGCTTTTGGAAATTTCTAACCGCAATTACTCCGATCGAGGGTGAAATTCCAGCCGCAGTGACGGTTGCGGTGCTCGTTTAAATTTGAGAAAATCGAACGTACCGGGATTAATGGCGACGAGGTGCTCGCGGAGCGGTAACAAAACCGCGAGAAGTCGGAGCGTGCGGACAGTGCAGCAGGGTTAGGCGCAGGGTTCGCGCCGATCCGTGCATAGCCGGTTCGTCCCAGCGAGTGCAAAAGGGGTGGAGTGGAGCAGGAATAGAGAGACAGCCGGGCTGTGCTAGGTTTTCAGACGTATATAGGTGGAATATCGCAAGGAAAGGCGCACAGTGGTTGCGCGCACGGCCACCAGGGGCGTGTCCGGTGCCGCCTTCGCAGCCAGCAACCCCTGTGAAATCCACCAACCCCTAGGAACCCCACTCCAACCGGAGGGCCACCTATGCACCTTAACTCTTAATTTGCAGAGGCCTTGCTCTTAATTGCGGAGCGCTGCTCCTGCCCATCTGCACCTGCGCGGTCACGTCGTGCAGCTGCAGCCATCTGGAACGCGCCGTCCCCGACTTCTTGGCTTTCTCCCAGAAAATGGTGATCGCCTTCGAATTGCTTATCGAAACCGAGTTCCACGTAATCGCGTCGTCTTTCGACTAAGACGATTCGAATTCGAAATGGAAAGATTTCGTTGTGTTACTTTTTTTCTTCTAATATAAGAGTGCAGTCTTTCTTTGTCTCGATAGGATTCGGAATATTAACTCTTTCAAGTTCGATGATACGTAGATATGCGTTGAACTGCATCTTAATTCGGTAAGATTAATCAAGTGTACTTGTATTCGCTAAAAGTGTAATAATTGGTAAAAAAGTATTTTGTTATATCGAGACATCTATTGTTATGAATAACAGAATCTGGTGTCGATGGAAATTATATAGAATTTCTGAATGAAATAGTCTTTGGTCGAGGATATAAGAGTTCGATTACAGTTCGACAAATTGCTTCCATGATTTATATCACTTACCGTTTAGCTTCTCAATTTCTCCGGCAAGGTAGACGATATTTATCTTCATACCGTTTTAATATCGCCAGCAAAAGGCAACGCGGTGTTTACAGCTTTTTCTTATAAACGCAAGATTCTTCTCGCCTCGGCTTCCACCCTCGCACCACAGGCCAGGCAGTTCATCGGGATGAAGTTTCTCTTCGAAATTACTGCGTTACCCTAAACTTTCTCTGGCATCGTGTACACCAATAGTGGGCGAAAAAGAAGGTGCCTCTGAAAAGATTATCAAAGTTGGTCGAGTGTCACTTAAATATAAAATGTAAGTGGATTATTCTGGACTTCAGCGAGACTTAATTAACACTCAGCGTCATCGGCAACTTTTATTCGTTTTATCTTTCGCGTAGCGTTCTTATTGATATTTAACATTACATTGTAAAAATACACAATTTTTTATTATTTTTCTCGCTGATCAAAGTTCAGAGTTAGCTAGCTTCGAAGATATTTCTCGCGGCAATTTATCGTCACGATTTGTTAAATATATTGAGAAATATTTTACGGTGGCTAAGTTGTACCCGAGAATAAATTGGGACGGTGACAATCGCGTGTTTCTACCAGCGGCAACGACGCCGCGTGTACGCGATAGAAAAATATGCTTGTGCATTATTTAGGGGCCGCGACGTACGGTGTCTCCGGAGATTCGAAGGCGAGGCGGCGCCAACGTCACAGCTTTCCATCTATCCATCTGCATATGCTTTGAAACGCGGAATGCACGAAGATGCCGCTCCTCTATGTGGATCTGATCTATACTCCGTCTAGCTTGAAAAACGAGAAAACAGAGGGACCGAGGCGCAAAAGGAAACACGTAAACCGTCCTCCTTTTTTCGATCTCGGGGATACACGCGCGAATACCCTTTGGCCTGAGAAATGCGCGTTTCTTTCACTGAAAACGTTATTTTCGAGCTCGCGTGTGTGAGACGCTGTGCGATATTAGACTTCTGGTATCGCCTAATACTTGATGACGTTGCATTATTTGCGTACGTGACGAACTCTGCTTGAAATTACTTCGAACGATCGCATCAGTTGCTTGATCGTTAACTTAGGACAGTTCGATGGAGTTGAAATGTTATACGAAGATAGATTCGAAACATTGGATCGCGTTAGTTCTTTGTGGAAATAACGAGACACCGGAAGATATGATATCTAAGACTAATAGGATTGCGGGACCAATCAAAGTCTGTCGGAAGTGAGAAGGCTGAGCGGTTAACCCCGCGTAATGGAGGTCAGCTCCTTCGGGGCTGGAACTCGGACTTTGGAAAGTGGTCTACCCTCTTCGATGAGACCAAACCAACTTGTGATCGTTTCGGTTAGGATTGTCACTTTAGTTTCAGTCAGGAACAATTAAAACACTTGACGAAGTGAAACAAATCGTGTCTAAATAAATTTAACTTCCTGAGAACTACTTGTCTCATACGTCCAATATTTTTTATATTTTAATCAGGTATAGGTATAATTGCACGCTAAACATATACTGAAATTAATATGAATACAGCTTTCATTAAAATTAAATCAAATTTATTATATATTGTTGGTTGAATAACAGAAAAAATAATTTTTCTTCTGTTTTCTTTTAATTCTCTTTAATTCTTTTAATGTCTAAATAATACCACTCGAAGTAAATTAATAATTATTTATTTTTCGCGTTTATATACCGAATAGTAGAATATGATATAATATATTTTTATTTCTCGTTGCACATTTACGTCAAAATAGAAGTCAAAATTGTACTGGTATTTGAATATTAATGCGAGTAACTATATACACGGCATTGGAAATATTCATTGCATCGCTCTCCAATTTCCATGGCATGCAATTTTCATAACAATGTGATTGATACAGCGATTCGCGTCCAACTTGTTTTTACCAAGATAGTCAATTCTCTGTGAATAAATAAAAAGTCACGCAATAACATTTACCTGAGAGAATGAAGACAACGAGAAAAATACGTGGACTAGAAACACAGCGATTACAACGAAGCTAAACAAATTTAACTTGGAACGATTGAAGAGAAAAATAAAATATCGTCTGATCAGAAGATGTCTCTGCGTGGAACGATAAATTTTTTTCAGAAACTATTCGATAAGCGATAAAGTTACGAAGTCGTAAAGAATGGAACGCGGCCGAACTAACGGCCGCAGAGTGCTCGGTCAATTGGCAAACTGAGATATCGGTACGATTCGATCAACTCTAACTTCCTGCGGCAGAGTCGTGGAATAGTTATCGGGCGTATTTCGCATGAAATAAAATATAGATTCCAGACTCTATTAGATTCTCTCCGCTCTGTCCGCATATTTATGTCGAAGGTAGCGTTTATTTTATAAAACAGGGAAAATTGCAACGGAAGTGGAACGCGCGCGGGTCGTGCGATTTCGTAGCCGAGGCGTGCTAAAAGGTTTTAATGATTTACGGAAAGTGTGATCAAACGAATGCGATCTCGAGCGTGGAGAAGCATCGAGAGCAGGCGATCCCGCGGGACAGTGAATTTCGGAGGAAAACCGAAAGGTACGGTAGGTCGAGTTACCGCTACAACGAATGCCGGCTACGTCGGCATGGTCTAACCGACCTTTTCACTTCCCTTCCCTACGCGGGCGCAGTCACTGCCGCCAACTCTATTTATCAAATGTACGTTTAATTTTTTCGCGGGCACAATCATACATCATCCTCCTCGAGGCGTGATCCGGTTAGGGCTGCGGAGGGTCTGACTCGCTTCCGTAGACGTGGCAGGATTACCAACCGAGAAATTCTACGGAAAATGGAACCCCTCCTCTTCCTTCTACGGCGAATAACCGTGTCCCCGGTTGCTGGCCTGAATTGTTGCCGATAGATTGGCCGAAACGACGGAAATACAAAGGTGTGCAAACGTTCTTAAGCGTACTCCGGGTTACTTGAATCGAGCAGTGGATATCTAAAATGGTGTCGATTTCTTCTCGCTCCTTGCCGTCAGCAAATGCTCGAGGAATCTATGCTTGTGACGTGAATTAAGAGAACGGTAAAAATAGTTTCCCGGTAGGAAATATCGATCATCTTGGTATGCTAAAGGTTAAAGGAAGCGAGAACAGCCGTTCGAAATACCACTGAAATATACCAGGAGCTCGACGACAGGATCGACACGTCACGCCGCTGGAAGAAACTTTCGGGAAAGTCGTTTCTATCCGAGCTGACGTCTCGCGTCATGATATCGATGTTTCCGAACCAGAGACGACTTTCCAGGTATCGAAAAAGATCACGTTTATTCTTCTTCGAAACTGACATCCATCGCTGCTGAGGATGCTATGCGTAGGCGTGCGGATTAACAATTTTCACGTGTAACCATGGCTGTGTAAAGTAAATTTTAATTCAGTTTGAGATGCGTAAAAGTCAATTTTGAGGTACAGTAGGTTATTTTATACTATTGTTTTAGTAGAAGAACAGAGTATCACACGTATCGAAATGAACAAACCATCTGTGACAAAAGTAAAGAGTACCTTTTTCTTCTTGAGAGATCTTTTAAATTATTCATTTGAAACGTATACAATCTCTTAAACGTATGCACGTATACTTCTACCTCACCACTTTATCAATGGACATCCAACATCAAGATCTTCTTCCCACGACGAAGAACCCAAGGACTGTACCGACTGGCAGAACATCCATCGACAGCATCAGCCAAGAACAGGGACGAAAGGAGATTCTCAAAGATCTGAATACTTCGACACAGTTGCGGCATCTTCCATACACAAGATCGCATGAAAAGCGAAAAGGAAGGTTGCGGCTGGCAGAAGCCACGGTGGCTGCGGCTCAGCCCCGAGAAATTATGGCTCTTGTCACGGCTGTTCATTTGTAGATGGAGTTTTTGCTCCCTGAGGAGGCTGCCCCAATCACGAGCCGCGGAAATTGCACCCCCCATCCCCTTCCCTTACTACTTCGCCTTCCCATACTCTCGCTAAACCCGGAGAACTACCCCTTCTCTTCTCTCCTTCTTCCACCTTCTGGCATCGAAACCACCCCGTACACCCTCACCCTATCGCCCTCCGCCTCACCCTACCGCACCCGCCGACGCCTTACGTCCCTGATACCGCCGCGGTCCTATTGACGCCCCGCGCGCACACACGCTCCTCTCGAGATGATTTATCGAAAATTGGAAACCTGACGATTGTCGATCGTCACCCCTACCACGGGCTCTAGACAACCGCTGGAATTTCGTTCCACAGTTAAAATACGAACACCTCTGTCTACCCACGTACCAAGGAACACGTCTCAAATTATTCCTCTGTAACGAAATTGTTATCGATTATTTGTTCGTCGCGATCATTCATGATATATATGGTGCATTAAATGAAGGATTTCTTCGATATTATTTTCCTCATGCGCAACGAACGATAGGAGAGATTAATCGGTTTCGCGCTGTCGTTAAAGTAGCGTTTCTCTAAATGGCTTCTGAGAAAGAATCCTAAGGTTTCGTCGGATAAGGTAGCGTTTAATAAATCGTGATAAAAATGATATTGTCATTTTTAAAGTAACAGATCGCTTTCAAACAATCTGAATTGTTTTATTTCGTGTTGCACTAAATTTAAACTATCAGAAATTGTTCGTGAAATGTTGATTCGCGTTTCGTGATATCTAGAAAATAGCATAAAATGTGCAAGAAAAAAATAGATTATAAAACTACCGTGCGAGAGCGCATTCTTTAAATTAATGTTCTACGCGTCACAATTTTGACGAAAATCTTATAATTTCCCTAACGATGCCAAATATCATGGGCAGAGTAAACACCTCTCCGGTATGTAATGTTCGTTGCCAGAGGGGAACGAAATGGCGTTGAATTGTTGCGAGAGCGGTGAGCAGCAATCACGGCAATTGAGGCTTTTAACGCACGGTAAACTGAACGCACAATGGCTTAACGACTACTGTACGAATTTTTTTACACCGTACGCCAAGAAACTTGTCACGTAAAACGTCAGAGCGTCGCGTATGCATCAGGACACCTGCTAATGTCGAAGCGATTCACCCTTCTCGACTCGAACTAATTTCAACGAAGTTACTCTCCAGGAACTGCGGAAGAAGACTCGTTTCAATCGACTGGAATCGATTTCCCATGCGATGACGTCGTATGGTAATTCGTGCAATTTTCTTTCATCCCCATTCCACATCCTATACGGGGCTAAAGTAACATTCTCGTAATTAAAGTTGCGGTATATCAAGGGGACGCGGGATAGAACGACGCGAAGAGAGCCGTCAGAAGGAAGAACCGAGTAGGATCCATCATGACGCGGTAACGAAGGCATCAGCTGATGACACATTTTAATATCTTAAAAACAAGCCAGCCAGGGAAGGTTGCGGTGGATTTCTGTTCTCGTCTCGGGCTCTCGCTGCCTCTCCGTCACGACGAGGCAACAAAAGACCGCGTCATGCATTATCCTTCTGGTTTTCCAGCTTTCGTCGAGGCTCGTGGTGGGGAGAGAAAAGACAGCCGAGGCCCTGTGCCTTCGCCGTGAGGGCTGCACGGAAGCCCGAGTAGGCGACAAGCGAAGTCCCCAGGTGCCTGCGGAGAGCGATGATTAAGCCTCGCATTTTAATCAAAGACCCAGAGTGAAAAGTCTTGTAGTATGGAGATGATAGGATTTCCCGCTTGATAAATCAAATCGGCATTTCGCGCGGTTCGCTACTAATCAATTTTTTCTTTATCCACGGATGATCCTCCGTCACGAGGCCGTTTCCATTGATTCCGTACCCGAGCCCATCTCCGTCGATGCGTTATTTTTATTATTTGTTGCTCGCCCCGGGCGTCTGTGGAACGTCTGCCGTTGCCTCGTCTTACCTTTGGGAACACCCGCCAACCTTTTGTCGAATCATCCCCAAACTCGCGGATGGATAGTCGACGTATTAGCAACCAATTCGAAACACTTTTGCTCGCGATATTCTTACGCGGTCGGTGTAAGTGAAAGTAGTCAGAAACCAAGGATTTAGTGACACGAAAGTAATGGGTGTAACGTTATTTTTATTGGAAATATTTTTTAATTTGTCAAATATAAAACCTTCGTACGGTTACATACATTTTCTACGATATCTATCTCGCGTGACGTACACTCGTACACGTACGTGACGTACACAAGTACAGTTTTAATAAAATTACACGGATGCTGCGATATTTTCAATTACAGCCATGCATAGAACCGATATGGATTTTGAAACTGGCGGCTAATACGATTTTGTTATCGACCGTTCCCATAAAGCAATGTTGCCCGGAGGCAAATGAACTTCTCTATGTCCCAGTGTCTATGAAATCCCATGGAAGTACCGGTCAGGTTTGGCCAGAAATTTTATGAACTAAATTATTATAACGGGCGAAATGGCGAGCCAGGCGTATGCTTTACGACTCCCAGCATTCTCGTAGAGATCCCTTAGCTCGTCCTCTGTTCCGTGTACCCGGCGTCCTTTTCCTGTACAGGATAGAGCACGAGACACGTCGCCATCATCCATACATTATGTACGGACTAATGCTGTTTTTATTCAACGATCTCCACACCATATACACGACGCCTGGCCCCATCCGCGAGACGCTAAACCCCCGGGCATCGTTCTTTACGGCGATATAATTTAATTTTTCAGATTTAAGGACCGCCTATTCCCCCTCGTCTACGTCTTCGCTGCGCGATCCCCCGGGCGACGAATTTTCCACGGAGGAAGCGCCAGGGCACCAGGGTTTATGGATTTTGGATTGTTGACGCGAACGTAGGAATCTCTGGATCCGTTCAAACCTTTCGGAAAAGAAAACAGACTTGCGTTTTGCCCTGTGTTACTTGAGACCATTCAGTTGAAGAGGGTAGATTACGGAACACGTTTTTATATTTTCAAGAAATTTGCTCTGGTGTAAGAGAATTAAAACCCAATTCATTCCACTCGGTTTTGCAATGCATCTTTGCTAAGCCTCGATATGGATGGACAGGTTGGATACAAAAAAGAAACAAAATTTCACATCTAATATTTACCATCCTCTCTTCTATTTCAACGGTTCGCGTTTTCGAAAGCACAATCGTGGCGCGAGACGGTCCAAGTGTACCGTCGCGATGCACCTTTGAGGGTTTAGGCGGCGTTACTTTCAGCATTGGTGACGCGATTGCCGCGTCAAAGAGATCGAAATTGAAAATTTGAATGACAACCGTGCACTCTCGCCCGGACGTGCGTCGGGGACGTACACGCGGAGGTGAGTAGGTGAGACTCAGGCGGGAGTACCCCAAGAGGCGGGCGAGAGAAGAGGACGGAGGGGTTGGAAAGGGACGCCGCGTTCTCAAAGGGGACATACCGTGGATGATATTTTATTCTTGGCCCTCCGTATCCCTCCTTCTTCCGTGACATCTTCCAGGTCTTCTCGGGTCCCGTTGATGCCGTTCTCGCCACACCGGCGTAAGTAGCGCTGGCAAACGGGGCTCGAGGCCTGGCCTGATGGATTTCACGACTCCATGGGGTCCCCTCAATTCACGCTCACCCCTCACCCCTGACCTCGACATCGTCCCGACCACCGGGTGCGTTCCTCTACACACGTTTTCACACGTTCGCGTGTGCCCGCGTAAGTACCACGCATTTTTGTCGTCGCATCGGGTTCGACACGCCGACGGCCACCAAATTCTCGTCGCTCTCGCCTGCAGATACGTGCAGAGTGGACACACGAGCTGCTCCGCCATGCGAACAGAGAGCCAATCATCTGTGTTCTATCGTAGAAGGTAACGCGTTTCAATTGTTGGAAGTTTTGTCATTGTCTGTAAAAATATCAGTCAGTCGCGTGTGGCTATTTTGCAGCAGGGAACTGTTATTATACGCAATAGCACGTGCATAGATTTCTATATAGCCCACACCTAGTTGTTTGAATGATTCTAAACTTACTTAAATAACTATTAAAATAATTATTCGAACGCTTCGATACATTTCTACTCGATAGTTAATAAAACAGAATCGCATACTTGAATTTAACGGTGGTAGGAAATACGTAACTGTAACAACACCCGACGAACAATACGATTACTAAAGCATTGTCGTGAAACAGTCAATAAAGCCGTGATACTATTACGTACGTGAACGATCTTCACCTGCGAACGTTACGACTGCGATCGCGACGTTGTCAACCGTACCGTTCCAAGGGTGAAGCGTAATGGGAAATTCAGGGGAGGCGTAAAACTTTCCTCGGTGACAAATCCATTGGTCGTATTCCGTAGAATTTTCAATTATTGCTTAAATAAAATATCGTTCAACGAAGACGGCGTGAACGGGAAACGGGACGGTATGACGTAAAACAACCCCTACGGTGACGCCAACTGAATTCTACATACCTCTGCGTAGGTGTCCTTATACAATCGCATCTCGAAAGACTGATATCAGTAGACTGTGAGCAACGAATCGAAGATTGCGTTTGATAATATAATATTTCTATTACCATTGACGGTGATAATGCGCATAATGAAACCATAGGTTAAACGCACTGTGTATATTAAACGAAATGATCGTCGCTATAGGTACTGATCAGTCGTGTAAAAATAAAAAATGTGGTAATGCGTGTCTCAAGGGTTAAACCGTATGTCTCGCGTTCCTCCTGCGCAGCAATCCAGCATCGAGGTGTGGCAGAGAAGCGAGAACTGTATTCCCGGGTATTGTTCCTTTTTCGCTATAACCGGTCAGGCGAAAACGGACGACGTTGAAGTTTTTAATATTCCCCGTAAACAGGCAGCATCTACCTCTGGGACGAACTTTGAATTAGCAGAGACATATTCATACGAGGAGTTTGCATCGAGGGTCGTTCCTCGGAGGGCACTCCGTCATCTCACTGCTTCTCGCTCACCTCGTGCCTTCCCCGTACTGTCCCATGGACGTCCTTGGGGAGAGACTGCTCATTAATTAAGTCTTTTTACAGACTGACCCGCACAAGTGGCAGCGAAAGCTTAAAAAGCAACCGTACTTCTATCACCTATACCAGACTATCCAGTATCTTCGCTTCTTCGTCGATACTCGACCATACATGGCTCGTGTTTGTTTTATTCTTCATTAGGTTCTAGAAATGTTTAAGTCGTCGATCCCTCGCTTTCCAGGTAATTATCAGCTCTGGAGGCGATAGAAAATAGTGTCTCGATAATTGCGCGAAATAGAATCGAAGCGCATGCTTTTATCGGGATCTGTGCAGAACATGAATAATGTAATTCGCTAATAGCGTAAAAATTCTTATTTATAATGTATTATTACAGCTAAGGGCGAGTCTAAGATCCACGCTGCTTCTTTTTACTGTGTATTAACGAAATGCACTAGAGACCAAGTTCGCATGCAATTATCATGGTTAGAGGACTTCAGAGACATTTTACGGCCTATATATTTCCGTTTCCATGAGGTTTTGAAAAATGTAGAAATCTAAAATGTCAGAAATTTCCAACTTGCACGGCTCGTGTTGCATGTTTAATCTTGACCTGAACGTGCAACAATTTTCTGGCAGAACCACAGTCCGAGAAAATAGTTATTCAATAACAAGCGACACGGTCTGTGATTTCCACGATTTGTCGACGCACGGTTACGGAACATTTGAAACTTTGAAGAGACCTGTACGACCACGGTGGCTCGCGGAATGGTCGCAAGTGAGTTTCCTCGGCATGTTAGCGGCAAATTGTTAAGGGATAGGGAATACTACATACGCGAACATGACATCTGAGCCATGCTGGAACTATGGGAACGTACATATTGCCTTCACTCACGTATGCAAATAAGTTTCGGACCAGCCGAAGGAACCTCGAAGGTATGAAATGAAACGAGAACAAGCGATTCTGAGTGCAATAATCTGCGAAACACCGACACCTTCGATAACAGAAATTCACATCTAACTATACATATTACAATTTTGAGGAAAAGTTATATTTATACATTCCAATTGCAAAATTTAGAGATATCGTTCAACGAAGGGTTAAATATGAAACTAAATAAAGATTATTAAATACAATTACTATATCTGATTCGCGACGATTTATTATTGCTATTCGAATCACGTTATTGCAACAAGTTTTATCGATTGCACGTACCCCGATGATCGCGTCGCAATTATTATCCGCGGTGAAGGGAATTTCATTTTTTTAGTTAAAATCAAAACACGTTATTGCAAGCTCTCTCTTTTTTCCGAACGAGTCCAGACTTGTGGCAATTGGCAAAGAGAAATCGAGGAGGGGAACGTTTTCGACCGCGAGATAGCCTTCACCCTCTCTCACTATCGCCACGGCCCAAACGAAACAAACAATATGTTAGCAACCCCCGACGATATTTCGAATTTGAATTTAAATAACTTGGCAGGATCGGCTCTGGGACTCTGGGACCACGCACGAGTATTCCTTCTCTCGTTTCCCGTTTTCCCTCTCGCTCGTCCTCTTCCGTTCTTCAGCGTTTCGCCTCTTTTTCCCGGCTTCCTCGATCTCGCTTCCGTACGTGCCGCGATATTTGACTCCGACGTACGCCTCTGCGGGTAAATCCTGACTTACAAAGTCGTTAGCTCCAGCAATCTCGGCCATCGCGGACGGCTCGGCTCGGGGATGCGAGGAAGGGTTGGGCGCACTTGGACAGTGACCGTCTGTTAATTCTTAATTGATCTAATATTTATAATATCGTCCAGTTTCGGAGACCTAGCCAGATTTCCCTTGGTGACCGGAGTCACGGCGCCGCGGTTATATTGAAAAATATCGAGCCGTCGAAATGTTTGCACGTCCTTTA
The DNA here is from genome assembly GCF_050948175.1 of Xylocopa sonorina. NCBI lineage: Eukaryota > Metazoa > Arthropoda > Insecta > Hymenoptera > Apidae > Xylocopa > Xylocopa sonorina. Next base: position 2,950,052 of record NC_135197.1, on the reverse strand, counting down.
CCTCTCTTTCCTCTCGTTTTTTTTTTTTTTTTTTTGCTCTCCTACGCTCTTTCTCTATGGAATTTTTCTGCCCTCGGACCCAACCTGGGTTTGATTAAAGTTTACTCTTCGCGAGTCGGCAAACATGTCGTCTAAAGTATTTTCGCCTCGTGCCAGTTCAATAGCGTCTTTGCGGTTACACGAATTCAAGAATTATTGCGTTTTAATTTGTTTCAATTAGAAAATTGTATGCTCATCAGATGTACACTTGGACACTTGTTAAATGTTATTTATAGAAGTGAAATGACAATATTAAATGACACGTGTTACGCTGTCAGTTTGCAGGATTTTAACGGGACGCAACCTCGTTTCATTAGCCGGGCGGTGGCAAAAAGGCCGTGGTTGAACACGATTCGCCACGGGACCCGAAGATTTTCCGGTTGATGCATAGCGGCGGAAGGGTTCGTGTATTATTCCCGCAACGAGATGGATCCGTCTTTGGGCAAATGGCGCGTGGTAAGGACCAGCCGAGGCAGGCCGCCGCCTCGTCGAGAGCAGCCGAGTGACAACGTTAATATTTGAGAATCCGCTTATCGCGTGCTTAATATGCAAGGGTTAATATGAAGGCGCCCCCCAGGAGTCGTAAGGTGGTAGCACACGTATGCTGGGCTACGTCCACGCCACCCTTTACCCGCGAGCAACCCAGGGCCAACACTCGCTGCATATTTCATATTTATATTAACCTGATTAAGACGTGTCGTCCCGCGGCTTAATGCAGATATGTGGAGTTTGTTTCTGAACTGGTATTCATTTTAATGGAATTTGTAATTAAATGAGCTATGCCGCGCCTCTTTCTGTCTTACTCGCGTGCCGGCACCCGCGGCCCTCCTTCCCTCCATCCACCGCCGCGAGCTTTCGATCAACTCTTCGCCTGATTTTCTCCTTTTGCCACGGGTCAACCAGTCTCGCGTGCGCGTCACCAAGTGGGTCGATGCTTTCGTGGACATATGGGTCACCGTATAATACGCGAGCACGCGTTATCAGCCCGCGAGTCCTCTTATTCGACAACACGCTTCGCAGGCAGTTGAAATCCGTCATACCCATCGTTCGATGGGCAATTTCTTGAGCGACGGCATTTAACGAGTGTCGTCGATGATGAATTCTGTTTGGAACGTGTACGCACCGCGCGGTTCATGAATATTGCAGGCTAGAGTGCGCAGCATTATTCGGTTACGAGGCGTGATTAGCGTCTCCGTCAACTCGCATCAAACTTTCCCGATTAATCAACCTGGCCTGGCCCTACGGTGCCGCGCGACCGCGTCCTCTCTCTCTCGCTCCTACTTCCGGTACCCTGGCCCTCCGTCCTCTTTCGCCTTCCAGTTAACGTGGCCTCCCTTTCGCGGTGGTGACGATGCGACCGTAATGTAAACTAATTAAACTGGAGGCCAAGCACTAATGTGTCCATTATGTCGTCCTGCCCTCGGCCAAGCTCGCGTAGCCGGACCCTCAGTCCCACTCCCGCACCCTCGTCTTTATTCCTTTGCCATCTCTATGCTCGGTTCGTTCACTCTCTGACCCTGATCCGACCGCAACCAGCTGCGAACGTTAAATATCACACCCGACGCCGTCTTAACCCCCTGTTCCTTTGCTTGATCAACACCAGAAACTGCTTCGCCGGCGGAACCTTTTAAAACGGAGGGTACAGTACCGCTCGAAAGCGTCCGGATACTCGCCAGTTGGTTCCTAGAGGGCGTGATTTTGTTACAAGTTCGCGAGTGAGGAATCTAACAAGATTTTATACATTGTAGTGCACTAAAAAGTTGATTTTTTACGTGCTTATTTGTGGCAATGAAATTAGCGTTCGTAGTTGCGAGTAGATCTTATGGAACTATTTTGTTATCGGGGTAGTCTCTCGTTTTCAGATAGTTTAATTTTTATGTCGTGTGTCGAGTGAGTAACATTGCTAAATCTGGTGAATGCATCGACTTTAACAATGACGCCATATTACGTGGTAATTAATATCGCAAAGGTATTAATACAAATAGATTGTCCGCCATTATATTTTAATGTGTAAATATGTAATACAACATATTTCAAGAGAAGAGGATGGGATATTTGGTTAACATTGTTTGAACACTGACCAATTACGGCGGTGGAAACTTGTCAACCTAGTTACACTGTTTGAAGAATGAAATTACCTAACTTGCTTACTCTGCGAAGGACGAAAGTTTCCTTCATCTTTCCAAGATCAAGCCGCTTGAAGTTTGTGGTATGTATATTGTCAGCTAACACGTTGGGTAGACGTTGGAAATCTTTTTCAAAAATAATTAATAAATAAATAGTTACTATTCTGGTATTCTCTCAAACAGTAGTCTCACTTTTTCAAGGGATAAAGAAACAAAGCAACATGAATTTTATGAAATAAAAATTAATATAACAATATATCACGGAAGATTCCACTTTTTGTTGCATTCGTGTCGCTAAAGAATTATATAAAATTGATGGAAGGTGTGAGACACCTTTTGTTCGCCGAAACATATTTTTCTCCTCGTGTAAGTCAACAAATTCGAGAACATTTGCAGTGTATTGAGTTCCTTCGACAGACCCTCGTATCGACGAAGGGAACAAAGGGCTTCGTCAAAATAATTAAGTACATCGTACGTAATTCTTTCTTCTCCCTGAAAAATATCCATCAACCCTTAGCAGCGCACCCCCAAGTACCAGCGAGGGGGCGCGACTATCAATTATTAACACCTCCATCTGTTGGTACATCTTGCCGGAGACCTCTACTGGTAGAGTATTACATAGCGTGCCGTTACGTCATATTACATGGTTGCGATGGACCTCATAGTAAATGCATCTCTCGATTTCGTGTCGTAAGATAAGATCACAAATTGCGAATCGAACAGAATTGCAAGACACAACGGACAATTGAGAAATGGTCTACGTGTATCAGTAATTTCGATACAATTGTGCGTTAAAAATATTTTATATCTTAGTTTCGTGCGAGAAAATCGGTCATTGTTAACAGATATCGAAGGACGTACTTGCAAGTTTTCTCGTGCGCAAACGATGTCCTTGATTCGTCAAGCAAATTAGCCTCGGCGGAGCAATCCGTTTGTATCGCCGTTTAAAAGTGTTTCACGCGATGAAGAATGCAGCACAGTGTTTTAATCAAGTAGCATAGCATATTGCGTCCTGAGCTAAATGCGACTCTACACCACTCGCTCCGCAGGGGTTCCTCTTACAAATTGCTACCTATCGCGCCCCCCGCAGTTATGTCAACGATACGTCATGACTCCCTGAATGCGTATTGGCGGATTCGACATTAGATTGTATTGTCTGATTGCGCCTATCTAATTGTACGTGACATTTGCTTCTACAACATTTATTATTTTATTTAAATAATAATTATTTTATCTTGAAACGTGCGTGTATCGCATTGATTGAATGGTATTTACGCGTACATAAATGCAATTGTTGCATTATCTCCTATACAATTGTTGATTTAGTCAACTATAACTAGTTACTGATGGTAAAATTGTGCTATGATTTGTAAAGAATGAAATTGAACGTAGACTAATTCTGAAAATTAATAATGTTTTCCTTGGTTTCGTCATTGTTGCAAAAGAGAAAGATAAGAGGAATCGATACGTACGGTCGTAAAGACGGCAGTCATTACATTTTTATGCGCCAACTGTCACTGCACAGCAGGTTGTGTTTATAGGCGTAAAACAATTTTCAGCATAGAAAATCACGCGTTATAGTTTCGTATTATAGCATAACGGCGCGCTATTCACCAGGGTTCATGGGGATAACGTGGCATTCGTTACGGGGGTATTCATAAACCATCATAACTTTGCTCGCGTGTATTACAGAGCATCCCTTCCACTTCTGAACACGCTCAGATAACCTTTCGCTGCAAATGAGTCATTAGACTTGCCGAACTTTCCGGACGTTTAATTATTACGACCATAAAGTTTCCAATCAAAATCCGTTACGCATGCCTGAAATGCCTTCAACATATTTGCGTTAAGAAAATCCGATCGTCTTGAAATACATTTGAAATTCATTTATATAATACATACACTTGTACAGAACGAAAGTAAAAATTACGACCGCGTATAACGTCCATTCGCATCCCCTGACGAGTGACTTTTCGAATTGACACCCCTGCAACTGACAAAATCGGTGGCGAAAACCATTTCGTACCAAGCTTCAGCAATTAATATCGATGTTGTTTGATCGCTGGTCAAAAATGTTGACACGAAAGCTGAAGGTGGCAGAATAAATGGCAACGTTCCAACGCGGAGCGCGGCGTACGGCGGCGTTCGAATTTCTTCGCACGAATTTAATTCGATCCTGGCGCCGATGAACGTATACGCACGTATACGAGTCGAGGTATAACTGCCGTCGACCGCTATCCTGACTCTTGTACACGTCCTGAACGATAGTTTACCAGAGATACGGACTAGTCCTTCAGGGCTCGCAAACCCAACGGCTGGCCACGGCGCCCACGGGAGAAACCCCTCGAACTATCCTCGAACAGAGCAGCGGAGGAACTTCCGAATCCCGCGAACTGCAACTACGGCAGTTAGCCACGTCGCTGTTTTTGATAAGGATATTAATAAAGTTTAACGCCTATACTGCGCTGATAGCCGGAGTAACGCGAATGAAACTGCGGCTTCGATCAATCTGTCGTGTCCTACCCGCCCTCCTTTTTATAGAATAATGTATACGCACGCACGCTGATGGCTATTGGCTGTTTAGTAATAGTAAAAATAATGATATTTTATGCCATTTTTAATTAATTACGGTATATTATGAAATGAAAGCAAACGTTAAATTAAAATAAATTTTTCACCGACGAAAGTTTAAGGTAACTATAATGGTAGTTCTGAAAGTGCATAAGTACAAGTGAAAAAGTCAATACAAGTCTGAAAATTATACTTAAATCAAGATAAATCGTTCACTGTATACCGAATCTGAAACATTTCAAAAGCGCTGAGTAATCAATAAAATTATTACTAATTTTCAATACAACAGTGAAAACTATAGTATTTCTACACTTCTTAGAGGCACTGACAATACTGTTGATATTGTGCGATGTTACAGAATGTATGGGAACATATTACACAAGAAAAGTTATAAAGAAACGCAAAATTTGCAAATGATTTCCGTATGATCTACCATGGACTTTTCGAATCAGTACGCACCAGGATAGACAGTGAGGACGAAGACTGTAAAACGAAGCGGTTTAATTGAAATTGTTTCCAGCGTAACACAGATGGGAACACGTCGTTCCATTAAAGTTCCGAATCCTTACGAAGTTCCGGAAAACAAATCTCAGTTCTGCGGTGACAACGAATTGTTCCGTCGTCGCGACGAGGTGACCAGCTCCCCAACTCCGTCCTCCTCTCTGCTCCTTGATACTCAGGTTGTACAGCTTTCAGCAGAGTCGGCAACAGGAGTTCCTGAAGTCACGACGAAGGCACGAAGCCAGCTAGTGGCCCCCACAGGGGCTATGCACTGACTTTCGCCCCTATCTACCCTAAACCACGCTCTAGAAGCTTCTCCTCGTCCTCCGACGAGCGGATCGCTGCTGGCTTGGACCCGGCTGTCTGAAGACGGCCTTCCCGCCCCTCGCTTTTCCCGTTTTCCTTGCGTTTCGCTTAACATCGGTTACACGCTTAATACCTTTCGATTCTTCGATCTTTTCATTTCTCCTCGTACACACTTTTCTCATTCGAAAAGAGACACTATCTTCCTCGTCGAATGGCAGTTGATCGATTTGAAAAATTACTCGTTGCTTCGAAAAAATATTTCTCTTCAATATTTGTATAATTCACATTTTTCATTCTTTTCGTCCATTTCATATCTTTAATTTATCGTGTAATAGGTGTATGTGAATTTTTGAAACAGATTTGCAGGAATTTTATTCGAAACAGCGGGAGACAGATGTCGAAAGCGACGCGAGAGATGCCGGTAAGAATCGCGAGGCGTAAGTTTACTCGCCGATGCGAGATTTGCATTTTGAACGAGGCGAATTCGCCCGGAGTAGTACGAAACAAAGACACCGTTGGGAGCCGCGGACGAAGTGCGGGAATAACTGGCTGAAGCTCGTAAAACGTCGCCGGCCGGTTTAATTGGTAAAATATGCTAAAAGTCAAGATCGCGACGAGATTTATTTGTCCGCCCTTTCCGCGATCGCGGCAACGTGCTTGGAAATTCAACCAAACCCAGGAGGACGCTACGAAGAACCGATACAAAACGCGCGATCAACGAAGCAACCCGCACATTCCACTGTCAAAGTCGCGCGATTAGAACTGCTCGTGTTGTCAAATGTTTGCTCCATCGAGGACCGGAAGAAAGGGTCTCGAGGAAGTGGGAGGGTACAACCGCAAATTCGTTCCGCTCGTGAACGTTTCGGTAGCCCGTCGACGCTGCGTTGAAACCGCGTCGGGCACCACGAACATACGTTTCGCAAGCCTCCTTGCACGGTCGTAAAGGTATTAGGAAGCATGATGTCCCGTCATTGTCCGGACAACGCGACATTACTTGGCTGTTTAGGCGGTCAGGACGCGGGATACCGTTACCAGATTTATGATCTTCGTTCTTCCGATCCTCGCGAGACTCCTTCGAAAGGACCTCGCCTACAACCCGGCGGTGCGGGCTCTCAGGAAATTTGTTGGCTCGTAGGAAAAGCAGGAATGGGCGGGCACGGGAAGCGCGGGCGGGCCCCCAGGACGTTCAACGAAGGATAATCCTCCGAATAGAGGATCATCCAATTACGGTGCAGGTGACCCGAGCGTCATTTGTATTCATTTCGCCTTCGTCTTACCTCCTTGTTGGCGCTCGGCTGATTCTTGCCACGGCGGACGGCTGTCTTTTTCCTTCTCGCCAAATCTCTCACGCCGTTCGCCGTTTCGCCAGCATCGAGGCGAGAGAGATTATCCGTGGCGAGTGTTAAACAAAGACTTAGCCGGACTTTCGAGTGGGGCTTTCCCGAGGATTACTCGGTCCTCGTCGTTTTAAAGCAATTAATTTAAACCGAGCCGCTGTGGTCGCAACGCCTCTAATCCTATCTGCGAGTGAAGGGTGAACAGTCTAATGATCATAAATCTGCCCTTTCGCGTCCCCGCATATGGATTCCTTGTTACCTACGAACTTGCGAGTTACCCAAGTGTCGTCAGAGCCTTCGAATGTCTAGACACATTAAATTTCCTTTCAAACTATTTCAAATATTTGCGTTACATTTACGTTAGCTTAGTCGCGACGTCTGATCGCAAACAGAGACCAAAACAAGATAGCGATTATATACGGTTTTGCAGAATCGTCAGCGATCATTCGAAGAAACGAGTTTGAAGCACCGACAGACTTACTGAATTACTCGAACGAGGTAACAATAGCGTACGCCATCGATCACATGCGTAATAGGAAATGCACATATGACGAGGTCTTCATGGCTCGTTGCTCGTCGAAGTGTAGCCCAGAGGCTCGCTTATAATGGAGAGAGCATGCACTTGTCCGATCTGCTGCGGTCTAAAATCTGACGCTCCCTCCGGATACCGACGGCACCCTCGTGCTGATGGCCCCGTTTCCCCTCGAAGTGGATACTGTATCTCTGCGTTTAGCAAGTTTGAACGATAGATGCGCTCTAAAAAGACTGCGAGGGCTGGTTTACAAAGAGCGACGGAGGGGCTGCGGAGGGGGTGGTCGAGCGCACGGTGATACGATGACCACATCTGTTTGCAATTGAAACAAGTGGCTCGATCTCTTTGGTTTTATCCGTTTATTGGTTAATGCCCGTTCAACACGTAACGAGACCTGCCTCGATGGCCCTTCGGACGTAATTGATCGATTTAAAGCATGTGCGATGAATGTGGTTTATTTGGTTAGCAAGATTAACGGTATCCGCTACTTTTAAATAGGAATAATTTAATTAAAGGGAAAAAATGTTGTTTCATATTTACACTCGAGTATTTGTAATTTGTAGATTGCCAACGGATTTGTAAAAATGATATTTATTTTAATATTCGGTCGTATTTTTGTGACCGAGGCCTTCGTCAAAATTATTGTGAATTTATCGGTAACAGTAATATCCAACGTTACGTTCTAACTGAAAATAATAAATTATGCGATACTGTACTTGAAATATATGTTAAAATGTGACACCCTAGAGAGTTTACATATATCATTTGTAATATTGGTTTGCTAATTGAACGTGTTTTCGATATTACTAAAATAGAAAAGTGCATATTAATCCAACATGTTAATTTGAAAAAGTATGAATACTTTAGATTTTACACATGTATCCACGACATAAATATCACAATTCTTTATGCACTATATATACATATAAACAACGTATTTAAGCATTCATTCACGACGAACTATTTAAGAACTTGTTTGATTTGTCGGAAAATAATTTTTGCCACTGTCATTTCACTATAAATAATAATAATTTTATGATTCTTGCATGAAGTATTAGAGAGAGACGATGTTTCAGTAGGTTCCAATAAATTCCGTAGAGTATAAAATAATTCGTACGTGTTTCTCAGCTTAAAGGAACTTATTTAACACTCAGCTTATTTACCAAAAGGGTGAAAAGAAGAAATGATCGTTACTGTTCGCGGAAACAAAAGATCGAGGACAAGTAATATCTTGAGGACATTCGCGTTATGGATAAGTGTCGACAGTCGTTTCCATACCGGTGGGCAGAGATGATGTTTCAATAAGAGGCAGCAGTTAGGCGTCTCTAACGTGCATTTTGGACGCCAGGCATTGTCATTCCCGTATCTGAACGACCGTTGTTTGCAACAGTATCACAAGTACCTTACGTAGCAGTTCCACCTTTATGCGAACATGAAATCATCCCTGTGCAGTATTACTTTTTATTATATTTCGTATAGTGGTCTGAGCGGGACGGCTCACGCACTCTGTTCTTATAAAACACAAGTATCATTTAAATACATCATTTTTAAGGAGGTAACTCGATACGTATCGTTGATGAATATACAATTTTATAATTTAAGTATAAAATGAAGCAGAAAATTCGTAGAAGAGGACATTTCTTTTTTTGGACAAGTAAATACCTCGACCTGCTAACTTGTAAGCGCCACTTTAAATATGTCGAGCTTCGAAAACCTGACAGGTGTGTATACGAACCGAACTTGTTATCGCTGAACATCTTACGCAAGTAATGAAGAGTGCTAGATCGTACGACCACTAGAAACGTCGACGTTGAATGGATGTTACGGTGCGCATGCAACGAAATGGTGTATAGCGCTTTTGTCTGGCATCAGGGGTGGGTATAGGTGGCGAGACGCCTCGTTGGTCACCAAAGGACGATGCCTTCCTCTCAATCTGTCATAGCGGTCGCCAGAACTCTCCGTGCTTCTCCGTGCCGTTCGCCTTCCTCTCCTTCATTTCTGTTTATAGACACCAACGAAGCACGGGTCCGTAATCCAAACAGAGGGTGCCGTATTCACTCACCGTAACCAGCCACCATGTGTTCATCTACCAATGGATAACTACTGCTTTCCAGGCAAATATCTACGGAGCGCGGATTTTACTAGCCCATCTTACCTCGAGCAGTAAATACCATAAACACGAAACCTAGAATAACGGAATATCTATTTCATTTTGCACGCAGAAGTTTATTCGATTAATCAGAGTGCTGATGAAAAAATTGAAGTATCAAAGGATTTATATATTATTGGTTAAATCTTTCCTTAAAATCATTCACAAAATGCGTCTTCATTGTAAAAGAATTATATTGAAGAAAACCTCTGAAGAATTTTCAACATAATTTGAAATTAACGACAGAAAAATATTTAATTTTTCATAAAATAAAATCCACACGTGGATATTACATATAATTACAGTACTTCGTATTACGTACAGTAAATGATGATTGACTACAATGATCGCATGGAGAGGCTAACAACAATCCCACTAACCCCTTATCTTTTGAAATAATATTGTGCGATAAGGTGGTACTAATCGTTGCTGACTTTCCCGATACGACTATCCGGCTAATCCCCCTATAATTAGGTAGCATGACTTACGCTTACTGGCAGGCTGGGAAATTCGTCATATCTGGACAGAAATCCTTTATGAAGCGTCTCAGGTTACTGCAGGGTTGGTCGAACCGGAGGAGGATGATTCACGTATCGGTGGTAACGCGCCCGTGGCGTCGGTACCAGGGCGTTTGTGATGTCAGTTCGACAGGACATAAATCCTGAGCAGCTCGAGGCAGGAGCCTTGAACCGGCTACCGCGACGTACCATGTGTTTCGATAAAGAGCATCTGTACACGGGTACGCGAGAAAAGAATTCCACCTCTCCTGTTCCCATCGCGTGTCACCCCTTTCGTGAACCCATTCCATCCCGTGGCGGAACCCCAGGCTCGACCTCAACCGCAGCGCTAATTCACGGTCGGTGACATCTCGTTGCCTCCGTAACAAGTACCATTGTCCTGGACAACTCGATCGGACGGCCTGGTCCCACCCTCGAGCGGCAATGCCGCGTGTCCGAAGTGGTACCTGCTGGCGGAAGGAATGCTCAGTGAGCAATTTTTTTAAATTGCTTTGTTTGAAAACACCGGACGTGCGCCCTTTCTCTGCGGATCCCGGTTGAGCGGAATTGCCGCGTGTTCGCAGATGTCGTCAATCGTTTTCACCTTTTCGTAACGACTAGAACTCGACGTCTCGCGCTTTCCTTACGAGGGCACAAAAGATTTCTGCGTTTAATTAAAGGACAGATCTAAAAGATGAGAGAGGTGTAATAATCGAATGAGAAGTTTCCGCGGTCTCTCTTTTATACGGTACTTTCTCTTCAATTCAATAGAACTACCCTTTAAAATATAAATACACGTGTATCGTAAACGGTATTAATTACGCAAATAAAATGTTAAATAAACGATTTGCTAATTAAATTTGTACAGCGCTTGAATTTTACAGAAAATATAAATTCACAAAGGCAATGTTTCCGTTCGCGCGCAAATTGTTATCGTTAAACAGGTAAACAGAATAATCGACCGCGAGAAAAGTTCGAATCGAAGGATTAAAGTACCGTCGCGTTCATTATTATCCGGCAAAAATACGTATGTATATTTCGGAATGTAAATTCGTGGCCAAGGTGCGAACGAACTGAGCGTTTCGCAATAAACGGGCATAATTGGGCGTGCATCGCTCGAATAGATACAAGCAAACACCATCGATGCCACCCCACGTCGATTCCGTTCCACGGTTCCCTCTCTCCCTCTCTCCCTCTGTGTTCGTATCGTGTTATGAAATGCAAACACGTTTGTATTCGCGCGCACTTTCTCGCTCTCTTTCACCCCCGACGCAGTCGTTTCTCTCGTCGTTACGAACCGGCGCTGGGCTCTCTCCTCTTCCGGCGCCGCCTCGCCGTATCCTGTATGCAACGCAAATGTATCATATCACACGGGCCCCCAGGGCTGCATTACAAGCCCGATCATAGTATGTTTCCGAGCGTATTAATACGCCTGTAAAAATGCAACCTCTATTTCGCGACTCGGCCGAACTAAACTGCCCGCTAATTCCATTTGCCCGGCTGCAGAGACCGCGAGGCTGCGCGACGCGGCCGCGCCGCGCTACCAGCTACTACCCCCGTGCGTTTTTACGCGCGCTCCGCCGCGCGCCGCTCCTTCTTCCGCGATAATTTATAACCGCCGCTCGGCTTTTCACCGGTAAATATTGATGGAAACGTTTAAACTGTCCGGGACGGAAAAATAATACCGAAATGCGCGGCGGCCGGCGCGTTTTTGCTAATGAAACGAATCGAATAAACCATTTAATTAGATGGCCGGCGAGCGATGAATTTTTAACGCCAGCGAATGGAAACTCTTTCGGTGCCCGGTTATAGTTGATACTCTTCCGCGTGCATTATTAACAAATGAATCTTGCCTTTTTGAATAAAAAATTTCGCTTCATTTCTGTTATTTATAATCGCATTAACCGCTCGCGTGGGTTTATTAGGGGTGCAAAGTAAGGTTGAGTTATTGTGGGCTCGAAATTTACTGGGCAATTCGGTATATCCCTATCTTGATTTATTCTAATTTATCGTTCAAGTTATTCCAATTGCCTGCTACCTTTACGGTCAGTTTTTTTTTCTTGCACGTGAATTGTTGCTCGCGGAACGAATATATCTCCATCGGCGTGAAACATTTAATAACGTTAAACGTTGCTGGGAATGTACTTCTAAGCGCGGTCCGTTGGAAATATCGCGGACAATCCGTTCGAAGAAAAGTTTTATCGATCGCAAATGAACGGTACTTAAATAAAAGCACAAAACGTTAGGGGAAGCTTCACGCCGGGTTAACGGGATAATCCCCAGGTATTTCCGTGGCAACGAACACAATTCAGAAGAATCGAGCGGAATCTCAACAGGAATAAAATATTCAATGTTTGATATGCAACGATCTATAAAAGCTGGATAAACCGTGATGGCCCCTGTATCGCGCAGCAGCAGCAGCAGCACAGTGTCGAGAAACGATTAACTCCCGCCTTTATTTCCGCGGCCATTGGTGGCGGCGGATCGTTTCCGTGGCCACGGCCGTGCACGCCGGATGAACGGGTAGTCGGGGACCCAACGAGTGATAATAAAACCTGAACAATCAACCGGGCACGTGTAAAACGGGGCCAAGCGAGAAACAAACGCCGGAATACGGGAGGAAATACGCGGAACGCCTAGGCGTCTGACAGAGGCCATAGGATCCACTCGGATGGGCGTACAGGTTCGAGACGATAAAAAGCAACCTTTACGGCGTGACGGAATTACCACTATCCACCGCCGCCACCTCTGCTCGCCTTTCACCCTTACCCTCTCGCTCTCGATCTCACCCTTATTTCCCACCGTATAATTGTGCCACCAACGAGATTGTAGCGTTACTGTTCTGTTGCCACGCGCGTAATGAGGATCTGCGGCTCCCTCAACTTTCCTATCCGAGACTTCTTCAGATGTCTTTGTCACGCTTCGGCTAATCTTTCGACTCGCTCCTTTGCCACTTGATTCTGCGGGATCCTCGATATCGCACGGATAATCCGTCGATTTGCACTGTGCGGCAAATTATTTTCTCTTGTCGCGTACAGTGATTGCAGAATCTTACTGCATACGTAAGCTATATTTTAGCATTTATAAAGTTAAAAGTAAAGAAGGAACGCTTCGAGCTAAGGATGTGAATTTAGGTCAGCATTCACGCAGAAATGTGTAATCTTCTTAAAAAGTGTTCAGCCGATTAGAATGATCGCGGGCTGAGTAAGAGAAATGCCTTTCCTGTTATTCTCCGCATGACGTTCTCAGCGTGGCGACCAACGCGATAGTGAATTTACAGAGAAAACAAGGAAACAGGGTGTCCGAATTAAGCGAGCCGTGAAATAAACAGTGGAATATTGCACGCAATGTGTCGTGGACCGGGCCCAGAATCAGTCCTGTGTAAACAAGTTAATGTGCGAAATACACACATCCCAAGGTGGCTAATATTGCGGGAACGTCGTCGGACAAGACCTTGACGCATGGTCCTTTTGTACGAGTCGTTACTTTGATTGCCACTGGGAGCTGGCCACGATATTGCGCCGCTGTTTGCCACCAGCTAGTATAGCTGTTAGTATAAACAATGTTAAACGTTCGAGGATAATTAATTATAGATCTATCAAGCGCAGCCAGCAATTTACGGTCCTTCCATCGATTTATGTCGCCTGTGAACACTTGTCGTTTAATCTGGAAAAATCAACGTGGCCGTGTACCTGGTATTTACTCGTAAAAATTAATCGATAGCGGTTCGATTGAATTTTCCCGCGTTAAATATAGATTAACATTTAATTTGAACAAACAGGTGTTCCCGCGCTAAAGCGCTCGCCTCGTTCGAGTATCGATGCGTTCCCGTCATATTTGTTTTTCAAAATCGATAACCAATAAAAGGCGAGCAATCAACACCGGACGAGATTCGGTGGAAAAAAAAAGGAGGGAAATATCAAGATAATTATTTTAAACATCACGAACGATCGCACGAATGCGCGAAACTCCACGGACGGGTGATCACATTCCCGAGTTTCGTTAGGTGGGGTAGAGAGGCACACAGAGGGATCCGGGTGCGTTTACGCAATTACTCGATATTACTGCTCTGGGCATCGGTAACTCTACTAGCTCTCTACCAATAAACGCATAATCTCGTAATACCATTGATTTTCAATTCGTTATTTACCCGCTCTCGGTGGGGTTCTCAAATGGAAGAAGTGATTTTGCGCAGTTTAATCGGCTCCCGTCGATTCGTACCTCCGTTAACTGACCGCAAACTCGCGACAGTTTTTCGAGTGCACGCTAACAATGCTGTTTTCCAGCAACGTAATCCACTTGATTTTGTGGAATATGTATCACGGCTATCAAAAATTTCTTTCATATTTTCTTACATGTATATGTTGAGAATGACAGAGGTCGTATACTATTTTTATCATCAGATCATTTAAGATAAACCTTTAATTAATTTTTGTGCAGTAACGAAACCATTTACACGTATTGATCGTCTTTTGAATTCTTATAAATCTATAATTTTTATACGAATGAATCCATCGAGATCAGCTTTTGATCTGACGCCCTTGGAGGGGCACAAACTTTTTAGTACATCGATTTTGTTTTTCTAACAAGGAAAGAAACTGCAAGGAAAACCACTGCGAGAACAATGGAAAATTGGTGAATGAGAATCGCGGAACGTTTACCACGAGTGACTGTTCGATAATTACAACAAAATACATTAATATCACCCTCTGTATATGAACTGCCGTTCAGGTGACCCTTTCGCGGGGCATCGGTCCGTGCGCCGATGCAACAGACCGTTTCAAATAGGTAATGCATGCGATATTAACATTGGCAATTTTTCGTATTAATTAACCGGGAATATGCGGTGGCGTCCAATTAAAGCCGATAAAATGTGTATGCCACAACAGCATAGCGATCCGAAAGAACCTTTCCGTGCTTGCGCCATTTAATAAATAAAATAGCATTTGAATACTATGGACGTACTGACACTTATCGTTGCTATTTTTCCCCGCGGCGCTATAAATACACGTCTAGACTTTCGATGATAATGAGTTCGCCATGTTTCCCATTCCACAATCATCATCACGTTTCCTCCCTTTGATTGAGGTAATTGTATCGCGCGAATATTCTGAACGATCTCGGGCCATTTCGTAAATAATTTATAAACAATGAAAAATTACGCGAT
This sequence comes from Xylocopa sonorina, assembly GCF_050948175.1. Lineage (NCBI taxonomy): Eukaryota > Metazoa > Arthropoda > Insecta > Hymenoptera > Apidae > Xylocopa > Xylocopa sonorina. The sequence goes on along the minus strand of NC_135197.1, from coordinate 2,934,827 downwards.
AACTGGGTTAATTATATCGTTTGCGTTTCATTCGAACACTTAATTTTCATAAGTATAGAAATGTTCCGGAACTTGTTACAGTTGAGAATAATTAAAAGGTAACTTATTCCCTTAAAATCATATCATCGTGACCGATACAAATGTACGAACTTCTAGCTCCTGTGATTTATAAATTAATCGGTGGTTATCCAAGCGGAAGTCGATGGCAACGCGCAATATGGTCAGATATTTCGAACAAATGCGTTCATTTTCAGGCATTAGTAAAAGCGCGAAAGGTAGAGGAGGTTTTCCAATATTTCGACGAGTTCCGTCACGGCGAGACAAATACCAAATCGATATCCCAACAAGAGTTGAACGCCTTTGTTGCCTGACGTCATCGTCCGTCCGTAAGTTTATGCAAAGGGGTGGCAGGACATCGGGTTGGCGGGCAGTGGATACCTACATAGGAGAACAAGATGGCGTCTTCCCATGAGGATTCTCGAACGAGGCCGCAATCCAGCGGATACACGTCCCGTCGACAGCGTTGGAAACCTCCCCCTTATCCCTCCTTCCCCTCTCGTGCTACCAACAACACCCCTCCTACCCCACCTCCTCTCTCCCCCTTTCCCTTTTTCACCGCTGCTTTGTTTTTCGTCCTTCCACTTCTTCGGCGTTCTCTCCTTCTTCTTCGACGTTGTGCGTGGCTCTGGCGTGTTTGGCAATGCCTGTCTCGTGTCTTCCGCCAACTTTTCTCCATATATACGAACGCACGATCGTAAAATGTTAACGAACCGTGCGCTGGCACGCGACTATCATCTATGAATTAACTGCCAAACGACCAAAGCGGGGGATACGGGCTGCTAATCGAATGAAATTCTCTCTGGAAGGTCCAGACGTCGATCTCGAGGAACGCAAGGAAGAGTCAGGCACACCTAACAGAAATTCGATCAATTTTATTGTAAACCTTGCGAAAGGTTCAAATGACATAATGTGATGAATTCGCACTTTCGTACTTTATTAATATCTTCTATGTGAATGCTATAAGTGTGATTTTCGATTCACAAATAATCAAAATCAACATCCTTGTGGTTCAAGTGGTACTTCTTCGTGGTTAAAACGTCAGTCTATCTATTTGGTCAATCAAGGATAAAATTAGAAGCAGGCAACAACAATATCAACCCAGTTTCTCGCATAAAAGTGCAATTTGCACGGTCATGATTTAGACATAAAGGTAGCAATATAATGTTTCCAGAAAATTATTATTTACGCGGCAAGTACGGATTATAAAAGTGCTTTACACCGTTTTGAAAAGTAACACCAGAAAATAAGTTAGAGTTTCGGTAATCTTTGGTGCTCGCAGCGAACTCGAAGCGTGTCCCTACGGCCCTCGTGGGTGTCCTATCTCCGACTGGCGCATTCTCCGTCCCCAGAACACCGTATCGCCTCTCCCCGGAACGATTTCTCGACCTGGATGCATCGTTACACTTTGGCTAACTGGCCGAATTCCCCGCGTTCATCCCCAAAACGATCGGCTAACGACTACCCGCACGAGCACTTCCGCCCCCTCCGGCGAACCTTCAATGAAATCGCCAACGTACAGGGTCAGTGGTAATTCGTAGTACTTAGCGGCGATGTCTATTGCTACCCCATAGATACCTCTAACGGGACGTACGTATTGTCATTTCACGGATGACCGTTGCGTCGTTGAAGACAGTTGTCGATTTTACACATGAAGAGAATAGTAGAGGAAGGGTTGAGAGTGGAGAAGAATTTGTCTCTGGTTCCTTTAAGAAAGTAAAATTCCAAATTCTATTTATGTTTTAGTTTTCAATCTCCCAACGACGTAATCTAATAGCTTCTAAACTAAACTGTTTATTCGATACTTTCTACTTCCCAATTAATGATATTCTACATTTTCTTCGTTATTAATTTCCTGAAATTGAAAGTGTGCCGTGTATTGATGCTAGATGAGAATAAGCCTGATGATAAATGAGATGAGAAAGGAAAGTGAAACAAATCTCTCGCATAATGGGTACCGAAAGAAAATGGAAAAACCGCAACTGTGGTTCAGCTAGATCTATCCATCTGTAGAGACATATATATATACATCATAGGGATCGCGAAATGGTCAACATCGTATCGAGTGACCGTGCGAGCTTATCACTAATTCACGGGAACGTAGATCCCTGGATATAAAAATAATTTGGTTTATGGAAACAGACGCGTCCACGATCCTACCGAGGAGGGGTTTACTTGCGGTTGCGGTCCGTGGATCTGTGTGGAATAAATCATGAAGCGCTTCCTCGAACTTCCGCGAACCGTATAGAAATTTCTTGTATCTATCCCCAAATATCCCATCCGACGCGTATTCATTTATTTGTGCCTGTCATTCCGTTGCGATACATCTCGTTTACGTCTGATTAAGGTACAGCTTCCATTTCGTTACAGCTTTGAACGTGTCTCTTCGACAACCGTGAAATAATATTGACAGTAAGAAAAAATAAATTTGCGTAATTAGGTTAGAGTCAGAGTTTCATTTAACTATTTGAACATCTAAAACTTTATAATGTTACATGTGTTTGTGGTACTTCAAACATGATTGCAAGTGCAACGCATTTTTTTTAAAGAGGAATTTCATTAAATAAATTTCATTCTTCTTAGACATCGAGAGGAATCATGCAAATATTTCTACTTCAACAGAAATCAAAATTATAATCTGTCCTACGTACCTACCTATATATCTGTGTTCAGATCAAATTTTTATTCGCCAATGAATATTTATAGGCTTCACTTATCAACGTCGAGAAAGTTGTACGTACAAATACCAAGTGGAACTAGTCCACTTTTGTCAGACGCGGTCCAAAAGCAGATCGTTCCTCGAGATTAGCTCCCGGACGGAAGGATTAACCGCGAAGGTCCGGGTTCGTTATCAGTACAAAGGTAAACCCCAAAAGGCTACGAACAAAAACGCAATGGCTAATGACGTTGACGCGGCAACCTGTTGTCCAGCCCTTTTGAATGGGGGGCATACGAGCTGGATAGCCGCGCTAATAAATGGTCCCGTCCGGTGGCGCATCTGCGTAGGAAAAACTTTGCCCGAAAAACTTGAGCACCCCTTAGGGGGCATTGCGCGCCCCCGCGTTCCCTCCCTTCGAAACGGAGGCTGGTATTATCATTATAATCGTGCACCGATGCGCTGATCAGCCGTATTGTCATACCAAATGCTGAACTTCCATCTAGACTGAGTGTACACAATGGCGTGTTGTCTGTGTTGTCGCTTCTCTTCTTTTTTCTTTTTTTTACTCGAAACGCCATGCGTGTTTTTCGATGTCATTTAATATAATACATTACAATTCTATCGCGTCCTAGTATTTAAAGCGTTTTAAAAATACAACGAGGAAAGTTGCAGCGAAAGGGTTACTTGGTAAATAGCAACCAAAGAGAGCTCGAAAATAGTTGTCGCCGGTACTCGAAAATCAGCTACCAAATGCTCGATCCTACCAAAGATTGAACTCGTAAACGTGCTTAACCAGTGACAGGTTGATGGCCCTCGGGATCTTGGCAAAGACAAAAATAATCACGCATCCACTTCACGAATCGCGCGTGCAAGTGCAAACAAACTCCGTCATAGAATTTTGGACAGTTCAGCTCGCGCGCACATGTTCCGAATCCGTGAGCCCTAGGGCTGCCACCCCACGTAAGCATCGCATATGTCAGGACATCTTTGGCAAGACCCCCGTTGCCTAGCCAGGATATACCAGCCAGCGTCGCTGTAGCCCTAGCTTCGCCTATAGATATGGTATTACAGCGGGGCAAATGTGGTTCACTCTCGTAGGGCACGCCTCTCTGTTCGGTTTGAAAGAACCTTACCCCGTGTCGCACGCGAAATTCGCACCGTCACTAGACAGCCGCAGACAAGTGCACGCATTATCGTCCTTAGAAACGGGACGACGATAGTGATCATCTGTAAGCGGAGAGGCGTCGATCTATGATTACTAGGATTGATCTTGGGTGATGAATATGAATCAATGAATATTACCTCGAAGGTAGCATTTATTGTATTTTTAGTGCAATTTAACGCTTGGCTGCAAGATTTTTTGTGTAAAATATACTTTGACATTTTTTTACTCGTTTTCTGTTTTCAGATTGTTACTATTGTTAGTTGTTAGGTTGCCTCATGTGTGTTTGGACGACTGCAATGCTGCAACTTGCGCGTTTAACTCGACATATGTCAGACTAAGTTCTGCGTTCGTCAGAACAAACACGGAAAACCAGAATCGAAATATTATCATAGCTTAGTAATAGGCTCGGAACTTTCCTGGGTTCTAGTCTAGGTAGGGTGCATCGCGAAAGCAAACCGTAGTACCGTCGAATGGACCGACCCTACCGATTAGTAATTGGATTTGGCCGATGCGGTGATGTTCATTTGACATCATTGAGACATTTAGCTGCGTTGACACCGTTTGCTATTGGATTAGCCGAATATTTAAGGAACCTGTGCAGGCGCGCCACTGCGGGTTACTTGAATCTCTTCATTCCTCGTATTACTTCTCCCTTATGCATCGAAAGCAACCCCTAATTTTACTTTCGACGGAAAGCACACTAAAACATAAAATAGCATGGTTAACAGACAAATGTGTTCGAGATATTTTCGAATATTTATGCATAACAGTGCAACAAATTACTAAGATTGTTTGTAAGTAGCTCATTATTTCGTAATATTATTGAAAGGAAATGCAGAACCCGATGAAAAAAGCGTAATTACTATAAAATATGGGTACGCATGCGCTATTAAATTTTATAATCACTGTAACACATGCTCGTTCGAGGCGATAGATACGGTCGCTTGTAAATGATAAAAGTAACGCGTCGCTTTAGGAATGAAGTGGATGTTCACAGCATCGGCGCGCAGCGTTCGAGAGTGGTGGAACCAAACGGTACGAAGGCAGATATTAAATTTTTTTGTCGGCGAACGAAGTGGTTTTTTTTTCCACGGATCAAAGAGTCAAGGAGCAAAAAGCGGCAGCTCCACTTCTAAATGGGCCCCCATACTCTAGACCACTCGCGTCGTTGCCATAAGATGGCAATGTTACAGGCCGTTGGGCAGCCGAGAGGGATCTCATGAATCACGACTCTGAAAGAGAGACGAGCTTTTAAAATAAGAAGGGAGCGGAACCGGTTTGGCACGCGCACATTTCGAACGCTTCATAATGACGCCTCCTGACCCTCATTAAACTTCATTATCCTACCATGTGATGAACATTTGTCTTGAGCCATTTTCGCGCATCGTGTCGCACGACTCGTAACAGACACTGTCAGATCTGTGGCTGCGTCGTGCGTTTTATAAATTGTCAGCGTTATAATTTAATAAAAAAAATTCATTAATCGTGCGCATCGATTACAATTTTACATTTGAATTATTTAGCATTTTTATATCTATTGCATCTCTTATAGAAATAGTCGTAAATGAAAAAAAAGGTGCAACAACAAGCGAATAATGAAGGAATGTTTTATAATATTGGGGATAATATACAGCAGAGATTACCATGTTTGAACCAATATAGAGACTTAAGAATTGAAATAAACAAATTTTTGAGTAGGAAAATAATTTTTTTCATTAGAAAATGTACATCACTTGCTGAGGTGTTTTAGCTGTTCGTAGATGCAAAACGTTCGAAAGAATAAGCATGCTTGTGAAGGTAGCAAAGAAAAAAAGAGGAGGAAGTCAAATTACCCGACACAGAACGCATTATCTTTACTTGATAGACCCCATACTCTCGAAGCAGTGACTCTCAAGCATGAATCTCCCTGAGAACGAATAGAAAAGTAGCATCTCGAGCGAAAAAAAGGTTGCAGTACTGAGAAACACTATGGACCCGACATCCTTGTTTCCCTCTTAAATTCACGATTTACCAGGATCGGTCCCCTCGAACGCATAAATTTATTCAAACAAATTCTATAATTACATTTCCGACGCGCAGGCCAAGATTTACGTAGCGCTTCTGTCATTCCGGGAGTTTCATCCCGCTTAATTAACGAACTTCCCAATTTTTCAAGCGTTCACAAATTTCTATCTTGACGTCTGGAGTTATCGATCGAAGGATCGACAACCGTCGCAATTATTTTAAAGTCTATTTCTTGAACATTTAGTATGATAAGTAATTTGAACGGAACAAGAAATCTTGACGGTTGCGTCTACACGTAAGAGTATCCACTTGGAATATAAAATTTATATAAGTATACGTAGAAAATTAAGAAAGAATGCAATCTTTATATAAAAATACTTAGTAAATATTAAACGTTAATGATATAAACCTCCTAGGTTTTATAAAACACTTTAGAAAAGCGTAACACCGTCATAAAGTTGTTGTTACGTGCAATCGCTTGTAAGTAAGTGGATGTCGACGATGTACGGCATAAATACCGGGAAATTGTATTGTTTCAAACAGAAAGCTTTTATGAGCGGTAAATAGCACTATACGGGTTATCCTGGAGTTGTCACCGCCAATTAATGATCGAGAAAACTGGGGATCCACGATACGTTCGTAAGAACCGACGAAAGCAACATCTTCTTTGAACGCTTATTCCTTCGAAGACAAGTGATAACCAGGTGTAGAAAATTACCGAGAAACCTAAACCCGACGAGTCGGCGATCAGGTAGACCAGTTGCTAGTGAGCCTCGAGCGATGGTCTCCTGAGGGAGAGACCATGGATTTCCCCGTACTTGATTACGCCTCGGTAAAAACTGGGGCAGGCTAGGTGCGAGTTCGAGGCAGCTTCCACATCAGAGTGAGGTGTTTCTTCGCGATACGTGACGCACCTGCCATTAAATGTCCCCACGTCAAGATAGCTTCCTTGCCAGACGTCGACGTCTCGCCCGGAAAGGGCACTAACTGCCCGGCCATCAGGCTGTATTTCAGCATACCAACTTGCAAATACTCGAAGGACACCAGTCATTGCAGCGATTTTCTTTTCAGCCACGTCGATTATGCCCCCCCTTTTTTCCATCGCTTTATCGTCGCGTAACCGCGTCGCAGAACGGAATTTCTTAAGTACCTACACGCTGGCAGTGATCGAAACCCCGCGTCGTGGACTAAGAAATGGCTCGATACTGCGGGAGACCAAATTTGGAGGAAAGTTCGATCGATCCTGATGCCTGAGGTGTCGAAACGAAGTTCCACTCCGCTGTAGCAGAAATGCCTCGAGCAAGAATCCACTCGTCCGACATCGCGTTTTTACGTTGGCACTAGTCTCGTTGTGTTCACGCGAGGAATCTTACACTCGACGAAACTTGGATGGACTGACAATTAATTATACATTTTACTTATTTTAGAACGATTCGGTGGGACGAATTTGGATTGCTACGTTTCACTATTGTCAATTTCGTGGAAACTATATCGAGAGTTAAGCGGTACAGAATTACTTGTTTAGTTGGAACTCGCGATAATTGTAAAATGTAATTAGTTAATTTCAGTCGAGAGGGGATCGAAGAGTTCGTGATTTAGGAATGTAAGACGATTGCTAAATGCCTGGACATTCGTGTACCGATGCGCGGAGTTCCGTGACTCTGCGGGACTCGCGTAAATAGATTAAACCGCGCGAGAGGATCGTGGTCAGACATGCCGCGGAAAGGCGCGCTTAGGCCGCAATCTTTTTCATCCTTATACATATAAGTGAATACATGTCAATTGTCATTTTATTATACTTGCTAGTTTTGACTGTATCCAATATATTTTTATAACGTGTCAAAAATTCGTACATATTTACGACGAATTTATTTCAATATTAAAAATTAGCAAAATTATTCGATATTAGCGATTACAAAAAATCGATAAAATGATATTTCAATTTTCAAACACTTTGATTTAACGATACCAAGTAAAATTACGTGTTACTGCTGAAATTGTGCACAATTTACTCGAAAGTTGAATTGATTTATCGAAAGGATTCGATTTCAAAACAATTTCAACAATTCTAAAATTATCAAGATTGTAAATAACGATACCATAGGAAGCAATCCTGCTCGTAAGAGCGAACCGAACGAACTCGATTTTCACGTTGGAAATAAAAAGTCGTTGGTATGAAACGAACGTGTATCTCCCGAACGGCGATCGAGCAACGAGCGTGACCGAGTTCCGACGTTGAAATCGTGTTCGGTCGATCATTCGTCTCGTAATAGTTCGCGGGCTCGAAGGTCGGATCGGACGGAGGAGAGACGCAATGTCACCCTCGAGCGTCCGCGGCGCGCGCCGGAATGACAGCCTCGTGGCGTCGCCGTAGTGGCGCCACCGTCCTTGTTATTCGATATGGGCGTCGGTGCGAGCGGATGGCGCGCGGGATTGGTCGAGACGGTGGGTCCGGATTGGCGGAAAATCGAGGATGGGCAAGGCAAATCCGACAGGCTGGTCGTTGCGCCGCGTCCGTAACGGACACACCCACCGAGAATCTCGAGGCCCGTCCCCGTTGGGACCCGGTGGCACGCCGCTCGAGCCGGCCCTGACACATTCGACAAGCGGCGCCGTAACGGGAAGCAACGCGCGGCTGGGGACCTCGAAGGACCTCTCTTCTGGTCACGAGACACCCTACCGACGACACTTTCGTGTCGACGATATACGCACAACGCCACCAGCGTCGCCCGCTGCTCAGATTACCGCTGCTCTAACGCGCGTTACCCGCCACGACCGTTTCATCCCAGGTGAATCGTCCGAGGATCTCGAAGGAGTTCGAGGCATCGCGTGCACGCTTGGGACGCGGATCGAGAAACCGGCAGGAGGAACGGGAATCCCGTGATTCCCGATCGCAGCCAGCCGTTCGACAGCTACGCGCGATGTACTACGTGCGAGGTAGTAAGTGACATGGAGAGTGAGGAAGAGGTTCAGTGACCACCGGTAGGGACAGAATCGAACGGCACGGTAGCGGGACAGAAAAACTGTGAGAGCGTCGTGTGAAGAAGAAAAAACAGTGGCCAGTGAAACGCAGCGGGTTACCAGAGTAGCAGGCAGAGTAGAGTAACTATCGCGGTGTCGATCGATCGATCGCTCGAGGGGCTCGAGAGAAGTGATCGAGAAGTACGTTTCGCGGGGACGCGTGTGCGCCGACACGCGGTCGGCTACCGATTTAATGGTGTGACAGGTTGGGATAGAGGGGGGGTGTTGCTGGTCGCGTCGATTACGGACATTGGTGGGCAACCGGGAAGGTAATCGGGACCGTACGAGCTCGATTAATGCGCTGTCGTGAAGAAACGTGGCGGCGGAGAGGAGCGTTCTGACCGAGAGATTGGTGTCTCTCTCGATCAGCCGCGAAGAAGGTTCTCGCGAAGGGTGACAACGCGAAGGAGGAAGCCTGTTGCCCCAGGAGAGTCCGTACGGCCTCACGACGCGGTCCGACGAGTGGAGCGGTCTCCTGCCCAGCTCCACGATCGTGGGTGCTGGGGGGTCGCCATGGCTCGGACTCGGCGCAGGGGGTGGCACGGGGGCCACCACGGGGGGCGGAAGCCCCGTTGAACTCGAGGGCCACTGGGGACGCAAGCTGTACGGGGCGAGCGTAGCTCCGCCACCGCCGCCGCCTCATCACCACCCGCGGGCGCCTCTCGTTTTCGCGCCTCAGGACATGAGGCAGATACTCAAGGAGGAACCCGTGCCACGTGCTTGGCCACAGCCCGCGCTTGCCGACAACGGAACGTGAGTACTCTCCTTTCGATTCTAGAATCTCTGTTTCCATCGCGTAAAAAGGTATCTGGCTAGAAGTAAACCGATCCGTTCTCGTTTCTCCCGGGAAAATTTTCAATGCCGGTGCCATTCGTTCGATGTATGGAATGACGCGATACATTTCCCTTTTTACTTGTTGCATTCGATGGTGTGTTTGTTAACACGGAACGAATCGTCGTTTTACTTCAGTATACTGTTTCAGATGTAAAGTGTAGGTTTGTATCTTTTTGAATCGATCGTTTAACGTCGCGGTTATTGATGTGTCTAATAGTAGTGAAATTCTGTAGTCTGAGACTGTTTCTAACATGGAAAATAATTTGCTACCTAATTTCATCATGACATAACTACGTATTTAATATTCGTCGATAGAATACTGCAAAAAAGATCGTCTTATAACGATAATGAAATCACATTTGTGGTTACAAAAATGTATTTACCCCAAATGGAATCGAATATATAGTTTGAACAGAGAAATGAGCTAATATAAAATAGTATACGCGATAAATACTTCTCTTTCTACTTACTTGTGGTATTAGAATCTTCAAAAACTAATTTAAAAGTAGTACCTTCAAATCTTTATCAGTGAAATTTGCAAAAGAAAGGTGGAAAGCGAGTAAAGCAACTGGCGATCGCGATCTCGCAAGCCGTCGGCTGGCGACAGTGTTCCTACTTCGTGTACTTTCCAGAAGATTGCACGACAGTACGTTCACATACCTCAAAGTTGTATAAAAAAAAGTAAGAAATTCAACATAATACGATTAACAATTAATATAGAACATCGAATCAATTATTGCCATTTTAACTAATTAGAGTCCAAGCATCGTAATTGCTTGTCGCACAGAAATCTGATACTAAATTCCAACTTGCAATATTATGTAAAAACAGCTAACAATAAAATAGCGAAAAGGTAACACATCGCATCGTATCGACGACGGGTTAAAAATTGGATTTCCTTTATTTTTCTCGTCCGTTGTATCCGAAGACACGTTCGAATTATGACGCGTCATCAGGGAGCGACGATGTCCCCGAGTTCCGTGCCACGCGAACAAATACCCAGTTTATCTTTGGTAGCCGAGCGTTTCAAAGCGGTTCACACGTAGCTGCATTTGGCGAACGATAAACCGTGCTTTATTGCAGCCTCGCTTAAGGGATTTGTACGACGTGCAAACGACGAAGGTACAGATACGCGGACTCGAGAAGGTAAACCGACGCGGGTCGCGGGGGTTGGACGGGGTCCTCGCTAATCCAATAGCGGTTCTCTTAACTAACCCCTTCCAAGTGGCGTGACACGGGCACGGGCGACCGGAATCGAGTTAATGTAATTGAGAATTTTAGCGCCTTTTGCTTTCCTCTCCTTTTCCTCCTTTTCATCCTTTTCCTCCTTCGCTTGATCGTTTCACCCTCGAGCTATCGCTGCCTTTCCGAAGGGAAAACTGAAAAATTATCACTGCTTCACGCGGTAGTAACGACTGCTAATCGTTTCTCGCTCACGCTTGCGCGTTTTATAAACTAAACATTTTTCTGGCACGCGTAGAAAATGTTAGTTTATTGAAGCAAATTGATGTAAGCGCGTATCTACGCGCCGAGTAAATGTCTACATAGTAATACCTACATGTACACGTGGAAAAAGCCCGTTTGGAAATATTCGGGCGTTTAAACGCAACACTTTGAGTTTGCATTATTAATCCGTTTGGATCAGCAAGTTTGCTCTCCGGTTTTATGTTTGGAAAGACAGTAAATTGGTGTGCGCTGGCGCTCGTTTACGAAGCAAGAACGACAGCTGAATTACCCGTTGCATGACAAATGAGGTAAACGCGGCCTGTGATTTTATCCGCGTTCGTTCTATTACTTTCAATATTAATTTCATATCATCCTATTTAATGCGCGTAAAATATCGCGTTAATATCATTTAGCACGCGAAATAAACTTGTTACAAATTAATAAATGCCCGTCGCATGATGCACTTATACAGTCGTGCATTATGAGAAACTAAAAGAAAAATTATCTCGCAATCAGGAAGCATCCACGTTTGCAACGATAAGTCGAGGAAAAATGTTTTAGAACGAGCTCTATGGGCGTACGATTTTTTCTTAAATAGCACTTAATTGAAACAATGCTGGGGGTAGTCGCGGAGCAAGTGGCTTAGACAAAACGTTAAGCGTTGGGATCGTTTCCGTACAAATTTACCGTGGAAAGTTTCGTTTCCTCCGTTGGCGAGCGGTTGTAGCACACAGACGCGGTGTAGCGCGTCCGGCTCGAGAAGAGGGTGCGAGAGAGGCTCGGCGAAACTGTTTTAAAACTCCCGGCAAACAGACATAAACTCTCACGCTTTTTAAAAACCCCTAAAAAAGTTACCCACCTAATGAAGCAGTAAACCATCGTGCCTGGCGAAGGGACGAACCGTGTCGCCCCTGGAAAAACAATGACTTTCCTTCCCCCCGCGACTACGGGGATGAAAGTAAAAGGAACGTGTAGTAGAACAGGAGACAAAAAAGTTCTGAGGCAATTGTTGCTTTCGCAAATCAGTGAATACGTTTCGCGTGGTAATGTAGTCGTTCGAGTTCTATGCGTCAAGTAAAAATTATAGACAGCTGAAAGGAACAACGTAAATTCATTCTCTTCTTTATGTCTGGTACAAGTATTCGGATCCTTGTAATTATTTCCAATTATAGTCACTTTAGTATGCTTTCATATATGAAATGAGAAATACAATTTAACGTGGAACTTTGTTCGATTCATGCTCATTTAATAAAAATCAAGAAATAAAATAAAGTTTCTTTAGGCTTTTCGTTTCCACTACGCCAGGCAAAAGTGTTGATTCGAAAGAAATTGTGCGAGCTGGAAGGTTCGTTTTGTTCTTGATCGAAAAATAAGATACCATAAATGATAAGCGGATTAATGTTTCCGTTAGACGAGCCAGTGAAATAGACGACGCGTCAAATTGACCATCGTCCACGGGCAACGCGGTCTGGCCGCGAATTACATTCGGATATATTACAAATTGCTCATTATCTCCGCGCGCATTATGAATCACGGTGGGTGCAAGCGTAAATAGAGTGCGCTTCGGCCAACTCGTAATAACTAACGCCCGGCGGTATACATTAACTGCGGATTTATTGTAATTCTCCGCGATTGCTTTATCCACGAATTCGTAACCGTATCCGTGGGTACGTATTATCCGCATATTTCGCCCGTAATGCGTTGCGCGCGTAGCATAGGTTGCGGCTCGCGCGTAAAGCATGGACCTAGCCCGGCCAATTATTCGACGATCTCCGCTCGCAAATTGCCGGCCACGTCAATATTTACACCGCGGCCGATATACGGCGAAAGTTGCTCCGCGTTTCGACGACGAACTCCGCCGTCGAATTTAATTATCGATGAAAAATATACTCCCGTTTCCTGCGTCGCGTCCCGATACGACACGCGCGCGGCAAGTTGCGAAAATATTGGAACGCCAGGAGACGGAGTTAATTTCTGTTTTATAGGCTCGCTGATACCATCGCGTTTTAAACGAGATATTATCGCTCGATTTAACTGGTAATAATTTATACTTTGATTGAAGTCTCTGCTTCCATTGATCTCATTTAAAGAAAGCAATACAATTGAATTGATGTACTTTTCTCTCCATTTTCCTGCAGCATAATTCCTGAATGCATAAATTGCATTCTGTAAACAAAGACTATGAACAAAGAGAAATATTAGTAATGACAATAGTAAAGAAATGATTTCGAATTAAAGTATTATTTAATGCTTTTCTCAGCTTCGAGCCAATGATACCATTCAAGGGCCACGAGAGAACATAAAACAGACACCCATCGTTTTCCCTCCAGTTCTTCATTCTGAACCGAACCGTTCTCCAGTATCCGACAGAAATCTTCGACGCAGAATCCTGCCCGAGCAGGGAGAGACCGTCCATTCGTTTAATCATTTCGCGCACGTTTTTTCCACACCTCCTTTCCTTAAATTGGCATTTTCCTAACCGCAGAACTATTTGTAACGTCCCCGCGCACCAATGGGCGCAACGATGCAGGAAAAAAACTGGTACCGCGCGGAAAGACACCTATCGCGTCCTACATCTTCATTTGCGTATTTGGCGCGCGGCGAGTGTCGGTTTTATCTTTGTCGGCCGATCGAATCCGTTCGTCGGTAAAAGAAAAGTAACGCGTTACGAGGGATCGGCGGTGCCTATCTCGCGGGAGGCCGAAGGCGATGCCGCGCCACCGCCACCGCCACCGCGCGAATGTTATCTCCTATCCGAAAGCGGCCGCGTGGCAAATCGTGCACCTCCGCTTGCGCGAATCCCGGATACGGTGCTGCGGGAATCCAGCCTGTAATTATCACCTCCGCGTCGCCCGCTGCGGGCTCGAGCGGTTCGCGATATCGCGCAACCGTTCCCTCTAAGAAGGAACGCGACTCGCGAATGGAAAAATATCCATTTCCAAATCGACAGCTACGTTCGAGGCAATACAAAATCAACGGAAGATAAGCCAGATCGGCGACTTTCGATTTTAGTCAAATTAAAATCGTTGGTGTCACTTGTTAAGAGCGTGTCAAATATCGTTGGGTTCTGTATTAGTACCTGTTACATCGAGAGCACTTCTAGGTTTCTCTTCATCAAAAGATTTTGTTCGAGTAGTCGATAATTATTTGATCGAGTAGATAGTTACGTTCCAACTTGGTGAGATAATCGGGGTTCTATTGTACTATGTATCGCGGCTGGCAGAGCTTATCAAGAAGACTAATTTGGGTCTGAGTGAGATTTAATAACTAGCGTAATTCCTGAACGCGGGATACGCGGGCAGTAAGCGTCGAGAGTGAAATGACGCGAAAAATAGCCGCTTAATAAAGGAATATTGGCGTGAAACGTTCTCCCGCCGCGTGATTATAATTATACGGCCAGGTAAATTACCGCGGTCCCTAGATTCTCCCTCCGTACTCGCGTGTTGCGCATTTTCTTGTTCCCCTCTTTTCAACTAACTCACCCACCGAAATATCCCGAACAATCTGTACAAAATCCACCGCGAGCTGCCTTCCTTCTACATTTACGAACATTACTAAAATTACTAAAACAATTTAATGGTATTCAAAGCTTGGATTCATAAACGACGCGTGCATTCGTAAAAATCTATCGATTAATCGGTGACAGCGTGTTACTTGAACCGCGGGCGAACGGTCATTTCATTCGTATCGCAATTAAATATTTTAACGAGCATAATCTTGAAACCGCAAAGCGGCGGTGCGCCGCAGTCCGCAATAGTTTCCAAAAAGGTGTGCGACAGTATTACACCGCAGGTGATAATGTAAAGGCGCGGCAGGACGTGCCTACACGTTATATAGGAATTGGTGCATGGCAAACGGGGCAAAATAATCGGACGTCGAGAGTTATGGGGCGCGAACCGGCGGCCGGTTAATCAGCCACCGATAATTATCGACACGGGCAGTACATCACTCCCCTCCCGGCCTCTCTGCCACCCCAGTGGCCTCCTTCTCTCTCTCTCTCCCTCTCTCACTCTCTCTCTCTTTCTCTCCCCGTGCACCGGATTCACCATCCCCTTTGCCCGCGAACGCACGGCTGGCGAGCACCCTTGCGCCCTCCTCCTCCTCTTACCGCCTCTCTGCCTCTTCTGCCTGCCGGCAGACCGACATCCCACCGCCTGCCGTGACAAACGCACCGCCGATACCATCATTTATTTCGCAAATGTGCTGCAAAACTGCCGCTATTCATTTTCGGTCCAGTCGATTCAGTTTTCCGCTCCGAGAGTCCCTGCCCCGATGCCGGGAACGCGCGCATCTACCGCGCGCGATCGGTTTATCGGTTCGCGCCGTCACCGTAGCCGCGAATCGCGATGCTACGCGTCCGCCACCCGATAATGCGATTTCTCCGTGCCGGTTTTTAACCGTCGCAGCTTGCACCAGTTCAACCACCACCCTCCACGGTCTCTTACCCTTAGAAGTAAACGTATAGATCACGAGTGAGAAGTTTTGAATCGCGAGACAGATGGAAGAATCTGAAAGAGGGAAAAAACATGTTTAGAATCGTGTTGGTTGGTAAATTGATGTTAATGGTAGGTTTTAGGTTTAGAATGGTTAGAGAAATTGGAAATTTTTGGTTGGTAGTGTAGCACCAGGCTTAAAACGCTTTCGCGCTTGTCGCGCTTCGACGGATCGCGTCGGTTCATTGACAGCTATTTTCCCTGTTTTTATTTGAAATTACGAACTGTATGGTAAAAACGAATTGAAAGCTTTTAGATATTCTGTTGGGAAATGTGCTTTGTTTTGCACGTAACTTTAAAGTTGAGAACTTCATTAGTCAGGTTAAAAATTGCCCTAAAAACTGAGAGGATGCTAAAAGAGAAGGTGTGGACATAGTCAGCTGGTAGCGTTAAAATTTGGTAAAGATCACTAAAAGTCCTTTTAAATTAGAGTATATATTGTTTACAATATATTATATTAATTATTAAAGATCGATTACTCCCAGTGAGTAATATATATCTACTTATTTGCAATGGAACATCATTTATAGGGACACTTTTTTAATGAATAGCATGTTGAGTGAATCTACCGTCTGACTGTCTGACTTATTACCTATTCTACTGCTGTGTCGTTGCACTGCGACAAATCTTATCTACTAAATACACATTCCACTATATTTCAAAAAATGTGGCAATATTCTTGTCTATCTTGATTATGAAATGGTATAAAATTACACGTCTTGAGTAATCGTAGAAAATATGAATTTATACCAGGAAATAATGGTTACACTTATCGTTCTACCGATAGCTTAGTCAGAATCGCTTACGTTGTGTAGGAAAACGTGAACATATATAGGTAATTAGAGAATAAACGGTAATAATTGCAATTAGTGGTAGATTTGAAAAATCTACAATGTTCACAATAATTCTGCAAATATATAATTATTGGACGTATTACAAATATCTATAATTTATTGAACATTTCCATAATCGACATATATGTATGTATATATTGACATAAAATCTTTGATTATCCCATATGAATATCTTTGTTGATAAATATTGATATACAACGATTTATCCAGCGACTTGTGTTGTTATTGCAAAGTAAAGAATGTATTTACTAATTCAAGGCAATATTTCCAAAACTGTTTGACAAGTAGAACTTCGTTACTCGTGACAATTTCGTTCGTGAAAATGGAAACGTTCGAAGTAACCGGTGCTTTATAAAAACAATTGTAAAAGCAGACAGGAAGAATCGAAAGCGACATCATGTCAGAATCGAAACCGTGAAACACGCTGCGTCATGAATCGTATCGCGGAGGTCTGTTCGGTGAAAAGTCAGGTTCCACGGGATCAATCGGAGCGTGGTAGCACGCGTGGCCTATGCGAAGTAGCGTACCCGAAAAGGGGACTTTCTGTGCCATTACTCAAAGATGGCATTGGAGTCCGGTGGCCTAATCTCAGCACATGAGACCTTAATAGGATTTTAAGGCGCCGAGGCCACCTGCGCGCTCCCCCACGGACAGCCTCGTTTGTCTTTCCTCTCTACCAGTTTGGGCATTCTTATTGCATTCAAGGCTGAGTAGGACATACCTATTCGACCCTACGATAGAGAATCTCACTCGTGACGTCCGGATTTGGTAACGTGCATCGTCCGCGGCATCCAACGCAGCGCTCGCACTCTTCATACTCGGCGATCGTACCGAAATGCCTGCGATTCCTCGCGACAGTATGGACTGAGAGACAAATGTATTTGGAAAGAATTTCAGCTCGAATCTCTGGAATTGAATGAATTTGTTCTTGCGAACCGTTCACTGCTTTCAGGCTGGAAGTGACTTGTTTGAATTTTTAATTAGTAGACGATGGTAAACAAACGTTGACAATATACGTGTAACACCATTCAATGAAACGCGTATAGTGAATGAAATTCAAATTCGATGCATGTAATCGATAAATGTAATAAAAATCGTATTATCTGTGATTTTCAGGGTCGGAGTCGGCAGAGCACACTTCGAGAAACAACCACCGAGTAATTTGAGAAAGAGCAACTTCTTTCACTTCGTGATCGCCCTTTACGATCGACACGGTCAACCGATCGAGATAGAAAGGACCTCCTTCATGGGTTTCGTCGAAAAAGATCAGGTAATAACATCGATTTTAATATTACATATTTGAAAAAAAGCAATTTGACACACAATACAATAAATTATTAATATGAAAGATTAGACCGCTTAAAAACTCTATTATTAATCGTTCAGTTCGCAAATGAGTCGAGTA
The DNA here is from genome assembly GCF_050948175.1 of Xylocopa sonorina. Taxonomy (NCBI): domain Eukaryota; kingdom Metazoa; phylum Arthropoda; class Insecta; order Hymenoptera; family Apidae; genus Xylocopa; species Xylocopa sonorina. The sequence goes on along the minus strand of NC_135197.1, from coordinate 2,916,889 downwards.
CCAATCCTGCAAGAAAAAAGTAGCAAGAAGACCGTGGTCTTGTATCGTACGAGAATCGATGTCGTTCGTCAACATCGCGTTAAAAATAAGGGATGGCGTCGAGTGACAACTTTGGAATTTCAATGCTCGTAGCAGTCCCGGTTTCCCCGCGGGATTAAGTGGAAAAAGGCGAGGTGGACCTTTATGACATCAGGGAATATCGCGCGAGTGCGCGCTTATCTCGATAATTGCCGTTTCCATCGTGGACAGCGGGAATCGGGGGTGAGGGGTGACGTCAAATATTAAACGGCTCCGCCTATACGTATACATATCGATAGTCGCCGGGATACACCTCCAGCTTTTCCAGCAATTAGTCCGACAGGCGAAAATCCATTGGCTGCGTGAGAAATGGACGGACGCGATCGTAAGAGCATCGATGCGGTCACGCGAGCCGCGCAGCCTACGAATAATAATCGGATTTTCCATTTCCTTTCGTCCGTCCGTGACTCCCTCCCCTGTCGCCGATCGTATCTCATCGACCATTTGTTATTAAATCGTTCCTACCACTGGAAATTTGTCAATTACCGTTTCTTCTCTTTTTACGCGAACAATTTACGCAGTCGATTATATTAACGCCCCGCGATGGAACTGGATTTAGCGTCTTCTACGAATTGTATAGTTGTCATGTTTCCTGTCAGTGCAAATATTAGAAGAATGAAATGTTTGTGGAATTCCAATTACTAGCTTCAATGATCTAATGCATTTTCATCGCGTTCAAAGAAACGAAGCCAAGAATTTTCGCAAATGAAGTTATTATAGGCTCCTTGTACTTTCATTCTTTGGATATTTCCGTGAACGCATTGATTAACAGCAATTAATTTTAAATGCAGATTCCATCTAGTATGCCTTCCTGTTTTCCGATTGATTCGTAACAGTGGTTTTCAAACAAACTTGAACGTCAGCTGCTTTTTGCAATTTAATTTGCAATCCAAATTTTGAAAACATAAAATACTAAGCTTGCTCTAAAATTATTTTAATGAACTAGTATTGCAAATACTTTTGAAGAATAGCATGAAACGTAACGTTATAGCGGAATGACGCTGAGAAATGTTAAAACTAGTGTTCCCTGATACGATACATTGTCAGCTACTTCGTTTACCATTTTCTATATCGCATGTCGTACACAAGACGCGTTTAATCCGCAATTATTCCTAATCAGTTCACGAATCAATTTCTCTTTCCGACCGCTGGTACCCAACCCAACCTAACCACTTTTCTATCATAGCGAAACCCTGTCATCCGAGTGATCTTTCAATTACGGTAAAGAATCGTTCATGATCGCGATCGACTCGATCGGGCCGTTAGCTGGTAAATTAGGATCATAGACAGAAACGACGCTCGGCTCGTGTACGTAGGAGCTGTCGTGACCCCGTGCGAACGCTCTCGAACGGGACGCGATTGTCAGCGCGGTCATCGTTAGAGCTCCACTTTCTATTGGTCAATTAGTATAGCTGTTTAAGGGAAAGCCGACTGCCACACGCGATACAGCGTTCATTCTTGCGCAAAAGAAATCGCTACACCGTCAGAGGCTGTTCGGACAGATGGCCACGCGAATGGTCGCGTATCCCTTCCTAGCGCCCTGCCATGCGAAGAACCAGTACGAGCCTCGAGTTTGTACGCCGCGAATCGATCCTCCGCGTGTATTACGGGGCACTCGAAACTGAGCCAAGTATAGGAAAGGAATCTTCTATTGTGACATGAATTTATGTCAACAATTGCAGGCTGTTGGTCTACGTAATAGGAAACTGGAGAAATTGTTTCCAAACAATTTACAAAAATCGGGAAAAGTTCTTGAAATGATTTGGAAAATTTGCTGGAATACAATAAATAATACTTTTATGAGGTGTAGAAGCATTGGTGCTCAGTCGAAAATCTCTACCTCGAGGACACATTTCCTTTTATTATTTCTCGCTCGCCTTCTTTCGCTTTGCTCTTATATGACGTTACTTCCCTCGTTCCACGAGTTCCATCCTCCTTCTTTCGCGCCTCGGGTAACGACGTATGAACCTCGATAAATCTAATCGCTATAAATCGTTCGCTAATTCATTGAGACGCTATGTAGTTCGTTGTTACTACGTGTAAGATTTGAAACAAAAATTTAATGTCATTTCTTTCAAAAGAAAGCAATTTACAATATTCACTGGTTTTGAATATTTACATGTATTATATACAGAGTAGAAATCTAAGCATCGCAATGAAATTTAATGAACGTTCAATTAACTAATTCTACCAGAGGGCAACCATTACCTAATCTACTGTCGAACGTCACTTCAGCATAGAAAATTATAAGTAGTGAGCTAAATCGATAAAACTAAGAAATAAACATTATTTTCCAAAATGTTTACACAGAATTCTACTGGATAATTAAATTTTAAACACAATTAATGAATAACTCTAAAACTATTGACAGAACTCGAACCTCACAATTCTAATTTCTTGCATTGAAAATTTCAACGCAAGTAGCACGAACCGTCGCGAAGCGAGCATCTGAACAACTCAATTGTAAGTCAGTCGACAAGTGCACTTTCCATTTCTACTCGTTCGCTTCGATTTGCATGGGCTATCTTGACATCTTCGTCCCTGCCCATCCTCCTCGTAAGAGCACGTTTATGTATAATTCACATGGCCAGGACAGTTGCATCGCGTAGCCTCCCTATTAATTAGGGTCATGCACCGCAAGCATAGATCAGCCCCGGTGTCGAGTAGCCGTTTGTGCCTGACCGAGCGCACCTACGCGCCTGTTCTCGCCCTCCCCCGCTCCCAAGGAGAGATACGGAAACATTTACATATTTTTCCGACGCCCAATTATTTAAATTGCGTCGAGAGTGAGTGGCCATAGATCGATTCGCTAGCTAGTAATATGTAGGAAAGTAAAATGCGTTAAAAATGGGTATCAAACCTTTAAAATTGAAATTGAAATATAAAAACGAGACGAGGGTAAAAATTCTTGAATTCAGGATGTTTGCTTATTTTTTTGAAATTCATGTTTGTGTTCCGCAAGTTAATTTTCATAACTTTTTCAGAAACTTAATGACCGCCAATGGCAAAAGTGTAAACTGGTAACAATAACTTCTCGCGTTTAATTGTTCCTTCCGACCGCTTTAATTAAAAGCAGTCTCTAAGCTAGAATCGACTATTCGTATGCAATATACATTTTGACTGTCGAATAATGTGATACGAGATATAAAAGCCAGCAAATGGAGCGTGTCAGTCGCGATGGCAAGCGCGCAATTCCCTGGAAACTGGTGCCCTACGTAAATACAGGGTCTCCGCGTACATTCTCCGTTCTATCCGGTTTTTATTCGTGTTTAATTAAAAAGTAGTCGTGGATCGACCGACCCGCATATATACCTGATTAACGTCCATCGTGCGCTCGCGAATTTAAAGATTAATGGCCGCGACGAACGCCACTGACAGGAAAGAGCTTAATGCGCGCACACACGGCACGAGGAAAAAGGGAAGAATGATGTCAGCCTATCGACGTCCTAACGACGATTATCCACCGCTCCGTAATCAAGTTTCGACGGAAAAATGATCCATACTCTATGCCGCTTTAAAGAAACCGGCCGCCGATGAGTTTGTCTAATTGACTACATTTGCGTAATTACCTTACGTACCTAGCTTAATTACCTTAATTAACTTGTGCATGTATCTATTGCACTTCGTTATTCATTGTTAATTACAAAGATCCTTCGAGTTTATTCATTTTATTGATGAAACTGCATTTTCGTAGAAACACGATTAGCCTATTTATCCAAATTTCAATGTGACTACTGTTATTTAAAGTCGATGTGCACAATTCCGATAGTGTATTCTCTGTTGTTAGTATCAAAATTGATGAACAGACGAATTAAAATCATAACATTCCATTAATATAAAAGTACTGGCGTAAAGAAATGTGACTTGAAAATTGCAAAGTGCCACAAGGGAAGTAACCTATCTCGTCGAAAATGGCGTACCTCCAACGGCATTAAATTTCAACGCAGAGTTATGACAGCGAACGATTTGATCCGAGTAATTACGTATATTTGTCGGAACAACTCGACTGGCCTCGTAATCGGTGTTCCCCGTGCCGAAGGATCACGTATAACACGGGTAAATGTCGTGGCCACGGAACCGGGTGCTCAGTCCAGGGTGTTCCAGGGGTAGGTAGTTGAAAATGCATTACCGCGGGTTACGGCATATGGCGCGATGCACGCATGACTCGTCAACAGGGCAGGATGATAATTATGCATCGCACGCCATACGTAATGGCACGGCTCTTACCGGCACATCAAGAAATTAATAATTAGCGTGAGGTGGAGCGCGGGCCGAGCGCGCGAGAGTTACGTCACGGTGCACTTAATTAAAATAGAACGGGGTGCGAAGAACGCGCGCGAGGGCGGAGAGGGAGGGCGGCCACGAATCTCCGTTTCCTTCGCGCACCCGTCCATTTTAAACGGTTTAAGCACGCAAGAAATTTAGCGAGATTAACGGGATTTAACGTCGAAATTCGCTCGCGTAGACGTAATCAATTAGCGGATAGATGTAGACCTTGTAATCGACGAAGACGTCGGCTCGATTAATTAAGGGATGATAAATTTCACGCGGTACCATCCACGATTTCACTGTCTCGCGTTCTGGATTCGTTAAAATACGTTCTCGAAATTTGAAATTGAATCGATTCAGCGAGAATATTTGTTTCTTAATAGTCACATAAAAATATACGCGTTTGTTTTCAGGAATCCGAGGGCCAGAAAACGAACAATGGCATCCAGTATAGCCTGCATCTGCTGTATTCTAACGGTGAGTGAAACCAACCATATTAATTGTGACTCATCGTATCAATTTATGAATACTAAGCTGTTGCCACCATCGTATCTAAAACGTCCTTGCATAATCGAAATTAAATAGATACGAATAAATTCTGTTGGATAGTAAAAATGAAATTGATTATTAAAAACCGAGAAAATATTAGAAGGAGAAATTATTTAGCGATCTCTAAATATCCTTTAATAATATACGGAGTTCCATGACGATTTGCTCGGCTTAAAAAACGTTCGGTTATTCTAAAAATGCGCGATATTCAAAGAGTCGAGCGCGTAATAGCTCCATCCGAAGCGACGCGGCGATGACGGGCCATCAACATTCCGCACAGACACCCAGTCTCCGAGGGCGGCTAAAAAGCTCAGGAACTTTCGTGGTCCGAGCGCAACAGAGACATATTTTATGTCACTGGCCCGGGGGCCGGCAAAAAGCGTTCAGCTTCCGTTGTGAAGAAGCGTACGAACGTATGTGCGTGAACGAACGATGGAACGAAGAGGACGGTCTCGTGGTTGGGGGACCAGTAACAGAAGAACTCGACGATCTAGAGGTGGTCCAAGCAACAGACCCGTCAAAAACGTGCCCGCATTATGAACATATTAAAAAGCCGGAAGGCGCTATCTGCCGGTGCTTTCATTCCAGAGGTTTTTCGCCCCTGTGTATATCTGGGAGCAACGTCAACCACGGCCGGTGCTTTCTTCATCTTGGTTTCTTGCCGACCCTCTCGTGCCTCTTTCTCCCGTGACCGTCCTCCCCTCGTTTCTTTTCCGTTCCCCATTCCTGCCCCTTTCTCTTTTCCGCGGCTCGTACCGTCGACCTTCTTGCTTTTGCCTCCGCTGCTGCGGGCCGATCAATCAATGCGGGATTTTTGCGTTGGCAGAACTGACTGAGGGGCCGCCCTGCCATCTATGGACACTAAAACGTGTTGCCAACATCGCGAACAAGAAATAACTAACTGTTGCTGGCTACGGAATACCTATAAGCACCTGCGTAGGATCCCCTCGCTCTTGCCGCCACTTTCGGTCTATTAGTGGAACTTTTGTCGAGAGAATAGACATGCCTGTCTATCCTCCCCTTACTTTGTCGTAGACTTCGAACGGACGCAGCAACTTTCCTACCTTCAATCGTTATCACGCGAATTTTAGTATAGAAGTAATACAGGCGTAATGTCCGATGTCAACAGCTGACTTAAATGTAACCACGTTATACGAAGAGGTAGGAGAATGACGATCTTCACCGAACGAGCGGTACAATCGAATGTTACGATATAACGGGGGCCTATACGTCTCCTATCGAGGTATCGGTTATGTCCTTTAGAGCGGATCGATAGATCGTCGGGGGTCTGATTTATGCCCCGATCCGGCGATCGATCCCCCCCGTTCGTGCTCTCGAGACGCACTCTATAAAAGTTTCATCCACGAAATACTTTACCGCGCGGCTTTTATTGTATATCACGGAGACAAATTGGTGGCGGGATCGCGGCGGTGCACGCGTCCCGTCCTTTCCCCGGGCCCGGCCTCGCGTCGTACAATCGAATCTGCGCATCGTCGCGTCACCGATCACTCGGCCGAGCAATAAATCTATAATTAAATAATAAATGAGGAACACAGGCCTCGGTACAAGTGACGACAGCGGCTCGCCATATCGGGCTCTACTTCTTTTTGCCGTCGTCCCTTCCTCCGGTTTCCTCGTCCATTTCGTTCGGTTTCTTTCATTCCCGATCGGCTGTCTCTCTCGCGCTGCCCGCTCTTGGCGTCCTTGCGCCTCCGAGATGAAGCAAGGTGCGCCGCGATCCACCGGGGCCGACGAGGAGCAATCGAGCGCGCAAGAGGCGGATGCCAGATGGATGAAAGGAGAGAGAGAGTCGCGAATAGAGCGAACGGGTATAGTTGGAACCGCGGAATATAACGGCTCGTAATAAGAGCGCCGCTGATTAAGGATTCCGATCGGTGGAATAAAATGGGCGGTGTCCGCTTCTTCGATGGGTTCTTGTACACGTTTAAGTCGGTTGCCTAGTTATGCTAATACGAACGGATCTATCTGCCTCCTCTCAGCAGGACTTGGCACGCGATACAGCTTCTTACGCGGCTTCTTCTCGATCCTTTTGCCTTTATTGTCCGTGGTGCGCAGGCATGATCGCGAGCCGGCGCAACCTCCGTGATAAATGTATACGTACGTTCACGTGGCATGTCACAGCGTCGCGCTGGTAATCGTGCCCCCTTAAGATGCATCGACGCGCTTGCATAAATGAATTCGCCCGTTCCACCGGCTGATTTTATACAGTCTTGTTTACATACCGTGCATCGAGAATGGAGGCAATCTTCGTTATCCGATTTACCGGGCGCGTTTTGTGTAAAACGCCGCGTTCCTTGCTATCTCTGGAGTCGGGACGGCACACAAATTTGGTGCGCACCGCGGCTGATTTAAGACCAAAGAACTTGAAACACATCGGGTCGATCGATAACGATTTCGACGGACGAGCTTCGAGAAAAAATAGTTCGCGTTCCTCTATGACTTGCGCGAATATCGTGGCTAATAAAAATTTGTGCTCGGGTTAATCCACGTTTGCGCGTTTTTACGTTAACGATGGCCTGCTCGCGCGCTACGACCGTGCTGCTCTCGATTCGATCTACGATCCACCTCGTAATTTCACGACACTAATAATGGTAATAATAAGAAAAACACGGTTCTGTACGAAGTTCGATTTCAAATCGCTAAAGATTGTGAACCGCGAAAAACCGGACGCTGCTAGCGGCCCATAATTGCAATAAATTGTAGAAACCGCTAGCATTCCGCTCTAATGACAGGAATCGTTTCATCCACACAAAACAGCCAACAATTGGTCGTCTTTGCTGGATCGTTTTCCAATCAACTCGCATAAACGACGTTCCATTGTGCGCGGTAAATCTTGATATCGCTAGAAGCGGGATCAAGCTGGATGTGCGCGTACAAATCCGAGTTAGTTCGCGTATACAAGAGTTTCGTCTCGTAGAACTCTAATAGTACTCGATTCGTACTAGTTGCATATATTGACAAGGTACTCGAATTAAATAAAATTTCTTGAATTACTACTTTTAGTAACGCCAACGGAAGATATGACGGTCCAGTAAAAAGTATTCCTATCTACTTAAATAAGTAGCTAATTTCTCGTTTTGCAACCACCGAGCTTTCGACTTGGTCAGAGTCAAAACGAGTCAAATTGATCCAATCCAAGTTCAATTCTACCTAAATAGTACCGTGAAATAGCGCCATATTATTTGCTTCCCTTGCTGAAGTTTGCTTTCCGTATAGTTTTTTGGAATAAAATAATGTCCTTATTTTCATAGAAATCTGAGATTGGAAGTATCGCCATCGCTTTGAAAGCACTTTCACGATATTCGAAACTATCCGGTCAGATTGGAGCCTACTTGCAATGTATACTTGATCCCATCGCTACCGCATCGCAGCTCTCTCGCCGGATAGAGACCGGCAAACCATGAGCGGGGCGCGCAAGTAACTTCCAGTAAAGCCGCGACGGTTTCTCGAGGTAATTTGTGAGCTAGTTTCGGCCGGGGGTATCGTAATCCATGGTAACGTTATGCGGCGTGAGTCTGGCCCGTAGTAGCCGCCGGGTCTGGGAGTCTTATGTCGGGATTACTTGGCTTACCGGACACGCGAGGCCGGAAGCCACGGGGGTGTCTGTCCAAAATACACCGAGGGATTACCCGCGGCTCCCCGTGGAAGCCGTAGAAACAGTTTCGCAAAACTTGGGCCCGCGGAATGCGCGTAAACATCGAGCACGGCTCGATTACCGATAACGGATAGCAATAACGCGATAATACGCGGCGGAGCTTGATCACGCGACGGAATTGCTCGTTCGAGCTAATAAACAGCGGGTACGCGGCAGGCTATCGCGTCGGTAATAACAAATTAACCTGTCGCTAATGGCCGCAATTTTGTATGATTAAAATGTCGTTCGTGCGAATTTTAACGAGGGCTCGCGCGCATCCCATTTAGCGCGATGTAAGTCTCTCGTTAACCGTGTAAAACTCTTTCCACCGTTTATTTAAAGTGACCGCGATATCCTCGGATAGCGACGAGTATCAGCGTAGCTGTCATTTTTACCAACTCCTTTCGGGTACCTCGCATCCTTTTACGACCCCGTCTTTAACGATTAAACGCCGCATCCACGGGATGGAATTTCAGGAAGTACAAATTTACCTACCGCAAATCTGTCCCAATTAAGAAGCAATGTCCCGCCCCGCACACGTTCGAGTTCCTCGAAGTAGCGGGAACACCGTTTCATCGCTGAGTTTAAACAGGCAAAAATAATTAACGCATTACACGTACAAGAATTTGCGTTGGCTCGGCTCGGCCTGCGATGGCTCGTTCCACTGGCGATCCGCGCGCGGTCAAGTCGGTGCCCGACGGTACAAAGTACGGGCTGGGCCCATGCAAAAACAACGGAGATTGTGCATACGTCCCCGGGGATGCGATCAGACCGCTTACCTCGTCGTCCACCTTAAATGCTCCTTAATATGTATGTTTTTCTGGGACAGTCCCTTTCAGCGGCGCCGAACTTGTCAGAATTTGGACTCGTTTCCGTATCCGTCGTATTCCATGCACATCCGTAGCAAATGCCTGCGCGCAACGCTCTTAACTTAATGGGGGCTTCTTCAAGAATCGGTGAAAAAAACTCCACGGGCTAAATTGAATAAAGAGCAGAGGGTTTTCTTTATATTACGCGAAAAAACAATACGAGGCTGTCTTCGGTTCCAAAAAGGGCATAACTATTTACCTTTTCGACCAGCACGATCGTTTATTACCCCCTTCTTCTACATAACGTCTACTGCAATATGCATCGCCGTCGAGCTCGAGTGACCGGCAATTTGTATTCACGCGGCTAGTTTTATAGGCAACGACTCTGACATTTTTTTTCAACCCTGTTATCCTTCTTACACGCTCCTCGCGCACCCGTGCAGTCGCAAGAACCATCGCCGTTCCTCGTTCTTTTTCTTAACAAACGTTCCGCGATCCATCTTCGTGGCTGCAGCTATTCTTAGCTATGTTTAAGTAACATTAAATGCTGGCAGATTTGATATGCTTGGATCTAATGACAGTAGGTAATTAATCGGCTATGTAAATACCAAAATAAACACGACACCTTTTTTAACCACTGCAAGCGACTCAATTGCAGTGTACGTACGAGACCGCGCAAGTTTGCGAGCATAGTTGCTGCTTTTTGTCGAATGTAAACTTTTTGTTGCTCTTGTTGCAGGTGTCAGACAGGTGCAGGATATCTACGTGAGGCTCATCGACTCTGCTACGAAACAGGTAGGAATGAGCAGCTTCATTTTTTTTAGTCATCCGTTGGTAGTACGTAGAAACATCAGTGGAAAGCGATTTATGGTTCTTCGTTTGAAAAACGTACAAAAAAGTTGCGGGAGACAGAGATACATATTTCTCTAGGTGGACGTTGATATTAATATCCGTTGGAAGATTTTGTCGCGTTAAAATTAGAATCAATTGAACGATTAAAGCTGAATTCTGCTTTATTGAAATTCTTACAGAAACATTAATAAGTATCGTCATTCGCATACAAATAATCGTAAACAAATCTCATAAATTTTTAATAGAGCCGTAATTGACGACGAACATTTAGGCACAATAATTCGAATTGGATCGCCGCGTTCCTTTCGGTTGACGTTTCCACGCGATGGAACACTTCGGGACTGGCCGTAGTGACGCGCTCCTGCTGCTGAGAGTATTATCATCTGAGCTACAAGCACTTAATTTTCCGGGGGGTTGGTTCCTACCCCTCCAGAAAGGCAGCGGCCGTCGCGTCGCGCGTCTGCCCCATCCTGTTATCTGCGCCACGTGGCGAACCCTGCGCACCGCCCGCGAACCACGTGTTGTGACCCTGTACACGGGACCCGTAGATCCTGCCGCAGCGATAGGACGCAAAGAAGGATCATAACCTTCGAGCAAACGCAAATACGCGGCCTGATCACGGGCACGATAAGTCCTTTATGCGATCGAGGGTACTCTTTCAGCTACGACGCTATTCTGCGAACAGCGTTTCGCACCTACGACGCGTATAATTTCTAACAACGTCGCGAATGTTCGATAAAACGAGTAGACGATTTCGTAGTGTAAATAAGTGCTTGGTGACCTTATTTTTTGGACATCTTAATGGGAGAATCGATTTTTGTTGCGGGAAGAAGAAACTCTTACGTGAATCGTTCTTTCCGTTATTGTTTATAGTTGGTACGTTGCGTAAAATCGTCAATTGCGTTGAAATTTTGAAGATTGCGCTGGCAAATTTCGTAACGATCGATAACGCGACTCGAATGATTCGATTTTAAAAGATTCGATAGTTATTTCCAAGAATATACGTGTACGAAGGTACATATCCTAGTGGAGTGTGTTCGTGTGCCTATAGCGCGAGAGGTGTACCTCTACTTTCTTGAATTATTTTGTTTCGTGTCGCGACCCCAGCTCCTAAGTGCCTATAGGCACCTGCACCATTTTAGCAGATTAAATCATCTTGGGGTTGGTCGGTTACGGAGGTAAGAAGAGCAGTAGGGAGAAGAAAGAGGCGGCCGAGGACGACGAGGAAGGCTGGGGAAACAGAGCTGATGTTAGTTTTAGCTGATTAAATTACTAAGCCGCGGTGGCCTTGCGTCGGCAGAGACCGTTCTTCAATTCACGATCCATTCCTTTTATTAATCGGATCCGAGTTGTGAGGTTGAATATCTTTCGGCGGCCGGGAACCGATCTATGCGTTCAGCTACGCTTAAAGGGACGCGAGAGGTTGTTTCTCTCGAATTTTAAAGGGAAAAATGGCGAATTCGATACGAGACGAAGATTAAGTCTGTTTCTATACCTTCTGAAGGAATTTATTCGCGCAACCATCGATTGTCCGAGTATTTTTCACTTGCGCATCGAGGCAGACTAAAAGTGAGGAAAATGTAAGTAGCCGGGTTCAGAGACGGTGGCAACGCTGGTGGAAGAACGAAACGGAATCTTGAACGGAGTAAACGCTCCGATAGTTCTCCAGAACGATTGTCCATGAGGAAAAGAAAAGCGGAAGTGATAGATGCCGGGATACCCTTTCCGTCTCTATGGAGGAATCGTGCCAGTAAAGGGAGTAGAAAGTTGGATGGGGAGGTAGGATCGAAAACGAGAAAGCTGCAATTTATACATCAAAGCCTCGATTGAACGCGTCTCCTCCATTCTGCCAAAGCGAGAGGAAGACATACAGACACGTGAATCAATACATATTTACTCTGGCCGTGTATAGAGTTTCGCGTAACAACTCGTACGAAGTGTTTAGCAAATCTGGGTTGACGTGTTCTTACTGCCTACCGTTGCCCCGCGAAATTAACGAACGCCGAGTGTTCCGCGGATTAAAGCTCTCTCTGGAAGCGAAATGTCACGCGATATTTATACAATTGCGCAAGTATAAAGGACTAGCGTAGAAACTGTCGAATCACCGACGTGATACACAGTTCGTAGATCTCCGCGATTTCCATTCTCGTGCAAATAGAAGAAATTCAATGTTTCGAAATCGTCAGTTTATACTCCAACAATTTCAAGAAAACAATTTCATAATTTATGTAATAGCGGAAGTAAATCGATTTTATTGTTACTTGAAGATTGTCCTTTTATAATCGAATCGAATTACAAGCAGGGTGAAACTTGTCAAGATTTTTCTTGTTTTTCGAGTATGCTACTTGAGAAAAAACTAACGAACAATGGAAGAGAGTTTAAAATTTTAAGGGCAATGAATATTACCGTTTGTTGGGACAAAAAAATTGCTGGTTGAACGTCGACAAATTACGGGTCACAAATTCCAATTCGGAAATGCGGCCGCCTCGGTCTCGACCGAATCAAGCGGTCGGTTATAAATCCGCAATAATTGGCTACACCGAGCTGGCTGCTGAGCCCGTGGCGAAGCCCTCTCCTACCCTTAAGCTGTTCTTCAATTTCTTCGCTCCTGGCCAAGGTAGGTAGGTATCTATATCTACTTTTGCCTGCCAGAGCGGCACACGGAGCACCGGAAGCGTTCTCCGCGAGAGGGGGTGGGAACAGAAGACGGACGAGAAAAAAAAGAAACAACGCAAAGTCCCGGAATGTCGAGAAACGGCGCGCGTTCCTCGTTGAAATTTCCAGAAAAATACGAGCAGCTTCCATAGAAAGAAAGGAGTGGCGTGTAGCCGCGGCTGAATGGCGCTAACAACGTACGTTTGTAAGCGCTTGAGAACGAACTTCCGGTCGGGCTGGCGGGGGCTGGGGATGGTGGATGGGCTGGAATGCGCTTTTTCGCAGGATTAAAAATGCTAAATTGTAATTAGTTCCGGGGATAAAAAAGCATTTACAGGACACGGGTACGGAGGGAAGCAGCGCACCGCGCGCCGTCGTTATTTTAAATGAATGAACAACAGGAAATTGTACCTAACCCTTTTAAGCTCTAACTTCCATCCGCCGCTCGAGATGATCAGTCGGAATTTTCTTCGTTCTTCCTTTTCCCGTGTTCTTTTATTTTTTGCTAAATACTACCTGCGGGGATTTAGAAAAGAATCAAGATAGAACTCGTAAAGCTCGCACTCTACACTTGTACATTAAACTAATTATTAACATCAAGATAATATCTCTCATACTTCGTTATGAAAATTTTTCAAATCAGAAAATGCAGCAATCATCTAGTAAATTATTATGTTTACTATACTTAGAAGTTCTCTGATTTTTTCTTTAAGAAACTACTCTCGACAGTAAAATAGGTAATCGAAGTCGGATAATAGATTCAGTTAACCAAGCACATATTAAAGTTTCGATCCAAAAACTGTTCCACTATATATGCTTATATGCTAAATTGTTATAAATAGTATTTTTAATATTAAAAATATATGACTTTGTTAAACCGTACAAACTTTTGCATATCCACTATTAAAGTCCATTTAAACTATCGATAGTAACATTTTAATATAATAAATTCATGTGTAAAGCTTAAACTCTGTTAGACTGCCTTAAAACATTGTACGTCATTAAGAACGTACAGCATAAGGAAAAAAATATTCGCGATTCAAGGACAACATATCTTTGATAATCCTTAAACATTACCAAGTCGAATCGGTATCAACCCCTGGACGTCTAGTATAATACTGAAATATGAGTATTTAACTATAGATTAAGGAAATAATAAGTTGGAGATAAGTTAATCCGTGGCAGATAAGATGAGAAAGAGAGCAGGTCGGCTGTCCCCCAGGCGATGGACATTCTTTTCAGGGGGGTGAAAGTAACATTGTATGCACGTTGTTCGGTGGTGTATACGGCAGGCGACAGGGGTTGCACAACCGGTACAGAGGGAGATTCCCAGGGGACTTTTGGAATCGATTCGGGATGGAAATCATTACGGCAGATTTGAATGACTATCTTCGTATTTATCTGCGTCCTCCTATACTACTTTTCTTCCTCGTTTTACTTCAATCTTCAGTGCTCGTCGTGAAAATGACATTATGGTTTTACTGCCAGGATTCGACGAATCTTTCCCTTCGACAACAAAGAACCATTTCTCCATATTTCTCCGCAGTTTGCATTATATTTAAAATGAACTATTCAATATTGTCATCGACATTAAACTGTTAACTGCAAATACATCAATCCAAGACAATTATAAATTAACATAATCCATTGACATAAATAACAATTTTACATAACACACTATACATTTTACACAACACTTTGCATGATTCAAATCAATAACCAATTTATTTTTAAAACCAACCGCGTATTCCACTTCATTTTTATTTTACAACTACACAAACATATTTTATGTAGTACGCACGATGTAAAGTTGATTAAATCACACGTACGCTACGTACTTTGGTTATTAACTGTTAAATGCCATCCAGTACGTATACGTGTGTATTAATACGCATCGTTAAAAATTTGAAAACCAGCAGTGCTGGTATGTTATCGCTATTAGTCCTTCGTAAGTAATTCCCGTGGGAATTCGAGAGCAGCGGGGAGGCCCAAACGTTTCTACTGGGACCAGGAGGCAACGGAAGAAAGGCCTCCGAGGGGCTGATGCCAACTAGTCGCACCCCCAAGACGACTCGTGTGGTGGTATTACATACTTGTAAACTCTCTCTCCACTCCGGCCAACCATCCCTTAAGACCTGTAACGTAACTGCGCGACGTTCAACGTAAACATATAAACGAGATATAACGGTGACAATTTCTTCCTTTTCGTAGTGCGTGGTTCTAAATATTGACGATATTCAAGTTTGTTCGAAACGCGTCTACTGCATTAACAAAATAATTGCATAGAGTAAAAATCTTCTTGAACAGTGTCTATCACATAATAAAATTCATATCGCAACAATTCGTCTCTGCAGGATTTGATACCCTTAAATACACTTGACCATTTGAAAACCGCCATCGATCAATTTTGATACGTATGTACGTCCATGCGCGTTATCGATAAACGACACCGTCGACCCCGATGGCCACGGGAGCAAACAAGGACTTAACACTTCACAAGAATGAACGACGCGGTAAAAACCTAATTGTTTGAAATTGTCCGTAAGTAGAATAGATACGTAAAATCAACAACACGTATCGCACGCGTGGTAATTGTTCACGAGCAAATAATATCGCATGTCGTATCATAACGTGTACATGACCTACCCAACGATCGTTACGTATGTAAATAATAATTACTGTCCTTGAGTGACACGTGCATCGGACCTAAGATTGTATAAGAGCAATTATCAACTCTGCACTATCTACTCCATGCAGAAGTGGCTTGAAATAAAAACTGGAGGTTCGTTCAATTTAACAAACTCTTAGCTTAAATGCAGAACTATAAGTATTCAAATTACTTTTTCTATTCCTACGATAGCGTTTCGAATTTGTCCACATATAATAATAAAACAATTAATACACATATAATTATAGAGAAAATCGTAAGTCAGAGGGTTAACTGAAATTCTCCAGAAATAGTTACTTCGTTAAGTAACTAATCGCAGGATCCCCGTCTCGCAACAAACTTAGACTTAATGCGTATCAGGTAGATACCCATATTAATTACTCTCGTTACAAATAAGATCGCATGCTGCTCGACGATTAGAAGTCGAAACGGGCGAACCGCACGAAACGCTTTATGCCTCCTTTCGCTTTCCTTTCCCCAGAAATACGTACGTGCATATATATATATATACGCGTCCGTGCTTCTCCTTTTTTCACTCCTCGATCCACTTCCCCCTTTCTTCCGTGTTTATTTTTGCCCCTCTATACCCCGGGTTTGACGTTTCCACTTCGACGGGGTGGGATCCGCTTCTGATTTACCTACCTCGCCGCGTACACAACCGTCGCGGTTCGTTTACGTTGCAATTCGGTTATTTTGTTCGTATAAATATTTGATGCCGTTCTGAAAGTCGCACCTAACTGCCGAGGCAAAATGTATTTGATATCGTTACCGGGATCCTCCGCTGTTCAGCCACCCCCTACGCCCGCGCGGGGACGAGAACCGACGTCAACCCGAGCAATTCCCTGGGACGCTGTATTTCAAAGTATTTACATTTTATCGCTTCTTCGCGAACTCTGGCAATTTAGGTCGTTACACGACCAGCGCTAGCGAACTTCTGCATAAATTATACGTACAGGCGATACGATTAACGGTGTCTGACGCGTATAAATAAAAATTGTCCCGGCGATGTTGATTCGCTTTCGGTTCCGTAACGAATAGTGGGTTTAAGTTATTGCTTTCGCGTGGCCCTCTATTGAAATCGGTGATTAATATTCGATCGATTTGTTTCACTGATTAATTTTTGTAAAATTAATTTCATTTTGCGAATGTACGAGTACTTAATTTGCGGTTCAAATGAAATTTGTTTATATTCGTAGTTGAATAACTTTTACAGTTTAATTAACGATGCTAAGGGGGAATTAATTGAGTAAATAATTGATTTATCGAACGAACGTTTTTCTTCTTTCTGTTCTTTTAATTTCCCACTGTTCTAAATATCTCGTTTACCAAGATAAAAAAGAGTGGCGCTTTCTAATCGCGCTTTATTATTCCGCGGTTAATCCGCATCTCATTCCCCAACTGTAAATGTATGAATACAGGATAACGACATGTTGTCATTAAATAAAAATCAATCAGAAGGTCGTGAAGGAAGCTTAACGGATTTGCTTAAGCCGCCTATGGCTTAGCGATGTTCTAGGGGAAATGGTCCCTTTTCGTCTTGCATCCGTTCAGATAGCTTTCTAACGTGTCATGTGTTTTCTATGAGTTTCCATATTACACGTGGATTATAATGATACAAATACGTAGACGATAGAAACCATTAACCGTTTTGAAAAATTCAGCTATATCTCCGTGATAACGTAATGTTCGATGATTATTCTTAACGACAGATTATAGTAGAAATTAATATTTATTAATATATCTAGCTATATAATGATTATTCAATTTGTTCTAGGCTATCATGTACGAAGGACAAGATAAGAATCCTGAAATGTGTAGGGTTCTTCTCACTCACGAGGTGATGTGCAGGTGAGTCTTCTTACGTGTCTTAAAAAAACTTAAAAAAAAAAAAACAAAATTGTGACATTTACAAATGATCTGTTATCAATTTGATCCAAGGGTCACCAATTTATTTCGGAGAAATAAGATGTCTATGTAAGAAAAATGAATTTGTACAGAAGAGAGTTGATGCAAAGGTAATAGTTTGCGACAACAAACAGTACTTTGAACTCGTGCAATGAGGAGATTTTTTAAAGTACACAAACACGTATGCGCGCAGAGCAAAGTATCTCCTCTTCATGCAAGCAATCACCCTTGCGGTGGCAAACCATAAACGTAACGAGACGCACGGGGGTGCAATCATTCTCTGGGGGTGGCTGACTCATTGGCCCATGGGACTTCGGCCTGACTACTCTCCACCTACCCCCGAAACTTGCCAAGTCCCAAGGGTTCCGATAGTTTTTAGACGACCTCGAAAGTTCTGACCCCTCTCGAGCCACCGACTCGAATTTAGTCCAAGAAGGAATGCACTCCCTGCCGATGAAATATTCTTAAACGATGCTCGGCTAATTTCTGACCAGACTGTCCCGTTTTATTACAGCCGGTGTTGCGACAAGAAAAGTTGTGGAAATCGGAACGAAACGCCTAGCGATCCTGTTATCATCGATCGGTGAGTGATAGCTTTAATCAGTTTCGCAGAATTTTATTTATACTTGGCGTAATTATTATTTGGTAGATTTTAGCTACTTGCTTCTACTATTATTGTTATTTGCATTCTTATCATGTGGCCACAGCCTAACATAAATTCCTTAATCATAATTAAAGTAGATAAGAATCTGAGAATCGTAACTGTAGAATTTTAAGGAAACTATAATTTAGAGATAGTACACAAAAGATACTCAATTCTTTTTATATTTTCTTTGATTTTGGTATTAAGCAGATTAGTTTTACACGGTACCTATAATATCGTCAGATAACTCGTATCTGGTTACTTAAAAGAATACAAAATCAAAGTGATACTGAATTCCTATTTTTTATTGATCTATACTACTGCGACTCTCAATCTTTCGCACGAATTACAAATAAACGCTTCTTCAATACCGAACCAAAACGCTACCATGAAGTCGTTTGCGATTCAGATTCGAAGAATGCTAATCGCGATGTTCCATCGGCCGTTTCCCTCGCCATTGATGAACAAACAGGTGACAATTCCACCGTTATAAACGTCAGCGACAGTGGTATCACCTTGCTATCTTTACTATCATCCTTCGTAACGATCTGCGAAATAAGGGGCCAGATAACTCGTTCTCGAAGGTACCAACCTGCGAGATAGCGTCGTACACTGTTTCGACTAGAAACCCGGGATATTTAGGCTCGCAAAATACGTTTCCTACGAGGTGTGGTTAGGCTGCAAGGTATAAGAGCACTCGAATACTCGGGCGTACTTATACCTTCTCCACATTCTGCATGGTGTTGCTTGTCCTTGGAAATACAGATACACCCTCTTTCTCTCTCTCTCTGTCTCTCACTCACTCTCTCACGCACACATACACACATACAGGCTGACTAACATGAGAGCAGTAGGGTGAGCCTGGTATCTGAATAGGCTATAGAGTGTCCTGAGATAGGAACGGTAGGAAGGAAGAGGTTTCCCGCGGGACCCAGGCCGAGATAGTCTTCAGGAGGACATCTTGTGCTCAGGGGTGCTCAACCTCTGGTTTTCGATACAACCTAGCCTCGAAGCTTTCATCCTGATTCGGGGGATATGTGTTACGCGTAGGTGACAGGCAAAGCCTACTGGGCTTGAACCTAACTATTTTTCTGCACCTTGCAGTCCCCGCCAATCCGCATCCCCCTGGATTTAAGTGCTATCTTCTTCCATAGGCGTTATTTATAGGTATTGAGAAAATGGAGTTTTTCTACTTGAAATAGCATCCTCTTCCCATACTCTACGCTCCAGAAAATTGACACCAAAAAGTTTCACCTCATTCGGGAAAATCGTGTGGAAAAAATGAACTGTTCGTAGGAGGATTCGCATCGAGATATAATTCGTTGACAGGTTGACTGTGTAAAGTAATGGTGTTATCGTTTAATACCAGAGTCGTCGATCATTGCGGATCGTTACAGATTTCGCATTTTCTGGTCAGTCGGAAATAATAGTAGGACGAGCTAGCGGTGGCGTAATAAATTCTCGTCGAAACAAGTTACGTCCGACCGGGCATTAGAAAAATTAATCTCGAGAATGCCGGTTTGGCACACGGCATGCACGTACCTAAGTAACATCGTATAAACAGCGATATAATGTAAATGCAGCCACGTTGCGGTCGCGTGTCACATCGAGCGCCGCCCTAAACTACGTCTCTTAGCTTTGTTTGTGGTAGATCGTGCCGGGCGTAGAGAAAATGAACGATCCACGGGATTAGAAGATTCGGTTAGCATGCGCGTTATGTTCAACGCGTATTTACATAAACAGTGCTCGTGACGTTCTCGCGCTACGATACGAAAGCAGTGCTCGTAAATGTTCAGATTCGCGATTCTTTTTACATTCGTCAAAATAGTGAATAATCGACAATACCCTTTGATTATATGCGATGGATTTTAAATTGATACATGCAACGTGTACCATTAACAATAATAGATTATTGGAAATGAACAATATATTTTTAAATATTTTTATTAAAACAGTAGTTGGATATATTGGAATTGGAGGGACACGTAACGATTTAACGCTTTTACTGGTATTAAAATTAACTTCTATAGCGTGTAAAAGTGTCGCATGTAGTGGAAAGTATATACATGGGCAGGCTAATAGATTTTCGGTCTCGAACAAAACCGCAATGGAGAGCGCGAGGGCCCGATCGAGAGAGAACGGGCGAAGGGTATCAATGCCACTTTGATTGAGGCGGCCCTGGTCGATTGTGACATGCTCACTCAGCTGTGCAGAAAGTACAACGCAGCCCACATCAATCGTGTATATCTGACTACGGAAAAAAAGGACAAAAAACAAAAGCGGTTCCTATATCGAAGCGTGGCCATTTTTTTCAACCCAGCACTTTCCCTTGCGGAGCGTTGAAGGGAACAGTCCGCTAGAGATGGAAGGAAGCAAGATCGACTTCGATGCTTGAACAAGTTACGCGAACGAATACATTTTTTCAAGATCATGAAAAAAGTTGAAATATTCGTCGATATTCCGCATATTTGTTTCCAAATTGCTCATCGTAAAGAATTCAATTTAACTATGGATAACTAAACTTAATTCAATATTACTCTGTAAATAATCACTCGACTCATAGCTTATTACCTTGGGATAACTTATTTCAGTAGTTACTATGAGAGTTTTGATAGATTGACAGTGTGACTGCGTCGTCGCGAGGTCGAGTAGCATTCGTTTGTTTTTCATAAGAACGTGTGAATCGCAGAAAAGTAATGGCAGTTGATGCATAGCGAGCGTGGAGGAAACGTATCGTTCTTTGTCACTTTTGTATCTTCTTGTTAATAAGTATATATACCATTACATTGTGAAGGCACTGTGAGCAGTCTATTAGACGAATGTTGATTATGTCGTGTTAAATATCTAGGGTTAAAATACATCGATATCTTATAACACAGTGTCGATTAAAAAAAAAGAGATAGATCGAAAGCAAGATAGGATTAGATCAGCCGGTCGATCAATGGCATCGATCAGCGACGGGACGAGGAGACGCGCCGCGAGAATAGTCCTAGAATCTGGTATTACGCTGGACTCGGAAACCAATTAACATGCATAATTAAAATGGCATTGTCGTGGCCGTACAGCGCCAGGGGCTTTCCCGTCGACTGACGAATCCCCCGGGGCCAACGCCGTTCCATAATTACGAAAATCCTCTCCCCCGTCCGCGGCCAGTTCCTGGATTCGCGTCGCCCTCCCGCGTCCCTGTATCACTCTTTCTCGAATTGCGATCGGAACCGCGCTAGCCGAGCACCCCTATCGAAAACAAGGGAGAGCGCGGAAAAAATCGGGCATCAGGTCGTTCGCGACGCGACGCGGCACCCGGAGAACCGCCGTTAGCCAATAACGGCCGAACAAGCCGTTCGTTGGCCCGATTGGTTAACTTTATTTCGCTCGACGGTCGAGCCCTTAATTTCGGGACATCGATCATAGGCCCTGGTACGCTGTGGCCCTCCGTCGCTTCGACCGTTCTCCACTCACCCTCTCTCACCCTCTGTCCGCCGGTGCGAGCCTCTAACGCGACCCTCACCGCTGCGTGACGCGCCAACTCCGCTACATACCCTCCGTCAATTTGACGGATTCCATTTCGGGTGCCGCGCGACGACGATCGTTTCGTTTTCCCGGACGTATGGCCCCTTCGAGGGGACGACGCGGCTGAATTTTTCACGGGGAAAATGGCACCCTGGCCGATTAATGCCGCGCGATGAACGTTAGACCGGCCTCGTGAAAAAGGGGGAATATATATTTCCGAATTGTTCCGGAGGCCCGATAGGTGGCGAGAAAATTTGTTGTTACGACCGCGGTGAATGGGATTGATCGGCCCTCGCGAAATATCGACACCCTCTGAACGAACGGAAACGAGCACGTCTCCCGGTTGATGACACTCGAATTGGGAAATCTATGCAGCTCTACTAGCGATCGTTTTTCTTTTTTCTTTCGCCGTTACTCGAAAAATATTTTATATAATTATACAGGAAGCCAAGAAACATTTGACATGCTTTTTATTGGACCGTCAGCCATCTTCATCGTATTTGTAAAAGCGCGATTCCCTTCAACGGATTGTACCGTTTTATCCGGAACGAATTATACGTGGAAAGGTGTAGAAAAAAAATGTTTCACCGGATGTACAAAGTTTTAAGCTATGGAGGTTTCCCCAATCGACGTCGATATTGTGATTTTCAATGGCACGTCTATCATCCACATAAATACCGGCTCGCGATATTCCCTTCGTCGAGTCGAAACGCGTAACAATCAATCGTTACCTTAATTGATTGCGATTGGTCGAGGATGCTCGAGCGATTTGACTGACGTCACAATGACACACGGATTGTCAATCAGTCGCGCTTGTGGCGTTAATGCATGCAAATTTGACCGAATCGTGCTACGTTGTCTCGCACCCTTGCCGCGAATCTCCATCAGTATGGACTCAATATCAAGGGTGGCCAGAGAATTTCCGGTGCAAGCATTATTGCGGAATCCTGAAAATTCTTTCGATGCTCGAAACGACGCTTCAATTTGTTCGGCAAAAATTTACTTAAATATTTGTTGTCCCTATTAAATCTCCTTTCTATCTGTGATAACTCGATACCATACATATTCAATGCTTTGTACAAGTTTTTATTTCCACTTGTGTCGTTTTCAAATGAATTACATTTCAAGTTAGATCGCACAAGCTTAAATGTTAACAAAATATGTACTTCTGTCACCCTAAAGATGAAGTACATATTCAGCCAAGCTTTCTAGCTTTCGTCCAATGAAATAATTGAAAAGATAGTAACGGTATCCTTTTATGAGCAGCATCGAGGGTCGACACATGTAACGAGCCAAGAATTCTCGATAGGATCGATAAATTCACGTAAAAGGCTGAAACGAGTAATTAATATGACGATCGGCATTAAGAAACATAGGTTGAACATGCTGGCCGCCGTAAAAACCGGAAACGTTTTGACGTCCTGTTAAAAGCTAATCAGGTGAAAGTGCGTGCAATCAACGACACATGTTAGACCACGCTGCATTAATGCCGTTCCAGCTAACAAGTAACTACCGTGTGCGCTACGCGCCGCCGCTACCTTGGATAAAAATGATGAAAACTATCAACCGAGATAGGGACGATAATGACGGGTCTCCGGTTGCCAGCTCGTAGATGACACACATCGATAAGGGAAACTTATTAAGCGGACGACGTACGCGATGCATACTGAAACGGGCTTGCCATTCATTGGCCGAATCAAACGATCCAGTGGGAAATCTCGCTCACCCGCTACTTTCGTCCAGCGACGCCCCTCGATTCCTTCAAATTTTTTACCCGCCTCGTCGGCTACGTTAATTAAGATACGGAAGCACACGTTTCGCTGGTAAATCTGGCCCACAATTTGATTTATGATAGTGTCGATGATGGCAAGTAGATGCAATTATTCGAAAGCCGTTCTTTGCAGAGCTGTCGAGAGCTAAAACAAATCGAGCGACGTCGTTCAGCATTTTTCAGGTTGACTGGTCCTAGGAGTACTATTTTCTAACGTGACTATTAGGGAAATCAAAACACATTCAGTGGTGGTACACGTTCCCGTACGCGAAGCATATGGGACCCCATCGCAGGGGTATCACACCCTCCATTCTGGATATGCCCCTAAAATAAATGGACGAGAGTACGCGTGCACGCTCTCCTCTATAGGAACAAGGAACGACCGATCACTCGACCGGGAAATCACCGGATAAATAACGCAGTATTTGCGCGGCTAATTATTTTTTGGTTTCGCCAATCGGAAGATCGAGGTCGATAATCGTTTCATCCCTCTTGTTAATCAAAATGTCCAATTAGCTGGTCTTTCATTTCTTCGAGTGCTTTTAAGTACCTTTTCATTTCTTAACACTGTCAAGTTTCTGAAATATTTAAAAACGTTAGATAATATGATTTAGAAAAATTATGTTAATAAAAACAGTAGGATTATACAAGTACCTACTTGTAATATACGAAAAATTTGTTTGACATTAAATGAATTACGAATCAGGATTTATTTTTACACGTTGAAAAGTGCATTAAATGCAAGTAACTCGTTAGAGTAAATTTTTCCAAGATGCACATGCGCAGAAATCGAACGAAGCGAATGCTTTTTGCAGGCTGAATTCATCAAAGTTCAATTAAAGCTTTGCGCGATTGACTTACAATTCCGCTGATATTCGTACCCTCCCTTCTTTTTCGATGTGAAATTTAGAAATTCCGTGGGATCCCGTTTCTGTCTTTTGCCGGCTAAAAGAAGTCGCGGGTATTATGGAGCCAAAAATGGAGGCCTGGCTTCATCGTAAATTCGCCCAATTAGTGGGGTGACAAAAAAATTTCCGGAATATACCTTCTCTCAGTCAGTAAATATGCAGGGCTCCTTCTGGCGAACTCCAAAGAGGAGAAAGGCGCCTAAAACACACACTTAACTCGCGAAATACGACTGGAATCTATATTGGATATTATCGATATCTCGATCTATTCGGCCTGCTAATGGAAAACTTATGCTAAACTAACCCCTGTCAATCCATTATGTATCAGCGGAATCGATTCCGGAATAGCTTGCGCGAACCATTTCATGCGTTTTTTGACGCAACTCTAAGGGAAAGTAAACATTTGCACCCTACATTTCTCAAGAGCGATAATGATTTTCATCGTTCGCGACGACAGTAATACGCGTACGCGTAAATCGTATCATTAATCGTCCCACGAATGATAACTTCGACTAGAGAGAAATTGACGACAAAAAAAATAATAACGCACACGGTGACAGACGAAAGAAATATGATCGCTCATATCCTTAGACGGGAATAAAGAAATACGCGCACATTTACGATTTAAAAATACATACCACTTTGAAATTTTGTAAAAAGTATCATAATGTTAGAGATATTCGTAGAACGGAACGCGATAAAAAATTTGCCTGTATAGTAAGTAAAGTATCATTACGTTGAGAGGTGAAATAAAAATTTGATGCCAGGACGGGAGGGCGATACTCGAATCGGGGAAATCGTATCGTTTCGGTGGGAAAACTCGCAGCTTCTCAAAAGTCTTGACACAAGTGGACGCTGATTGGCCCTGGGTCCGTACGAAAAGTGGCGGGCATACCTCGAGCTCTGACTGCGGAGGAGGCTAGACAGATACCGAAACGTACCCAGGAGTGTCGTAGAGCCGTGGAATCTTAGCCGTGCACGAAAGTTCGGCTCGATTCCCTTACGGTTATTCCACCTACCGAGAATTACCCCGATACGGTATCCTTATTTTCGAAGAATATCTTAACAGCTTCCCGCACAGCGCTTGTTTCTTATTCCCTCTCCACGTTATCGAGGAAAGGGGTAGAACGAGGGAGCTCCTTCTTGCGCAACCCTCGTCTCTCCGCTTCCTCTCTTCGTTCACGGGTTTCCGTTCCCTGTTGCTCTCGAACCGAGGAAGCCAATAGGGAGGACCGATCAGCTTAATGCATATTGATGCGCGCCGAGCTAAGTGAGTGAAAAATCGCCATCGATCTGCCTTCGAAGAAAACGGAGGTATTCTCTTTTTTCCCGCCGTCGCCTCGCCTGTTTTCCTCCGCCCGTGGTTGCCAAAACCCCGAACACTGAGAGGCTTCCGGCCTGGTCTTTATCAAGCAAACGAAACTTCACCCTTGTACCAGTCGATGAATTATTCCGCAGTGTAACTACGTTACTTCCAAGCCTAGTTCGGTTACAAACCAGCTCGTTACATTGTTCAATCCATCGATTATAAATGGAGAAGTGTTACGAGAGCAAAGGTAATTGGTTACTTTCACGCATGTAACGTCGAGCCTACCACGAATGTCTAAGATTTTATAGTAGTAATGTACGAATAAATAATTTCATCGATTTGTTTAGAAAAAAAAATTAAAATTGATGTTCAATGGTGTTCGACAATTTTATAAAGTGGAGCGAAAGAATAGCATATTGTCAATCAATCACACCCGATACTTAACAAGAGTGCCTTTCTCTCAATCACGGCCGGCAAAAACTAGAACGACCAATTACTCGGAAAACGATTCGGGGCCCTCGTCGACTTTATCGATAGGCGAAGCCATTCGAGTGGCGCGGCTCTCGCAGGATCATTTCGAACGTTCTGCCGCGCATAGACATCGTGACGGGACCCTTGGCATTTTGTAGCGTTATACGGTGCCGGCGGCGCTGCTTCTGCCAGCCTCGTTGGGGTCTCGGCCCGCAGAACAGATGCCAACCGTCACGGCTCGCCGATGGCTGGAAGGGTGCCTCTAGATTGAGACACGGTGGATGACTCTAAATGGCATTTGGTCCTCCTGCCTCCCTCCCCTTCCTCCTCTCGCTCTACCGAATCGATCTCTTCCTACACTCTAACCCATCTTCCATTACTTTTGCTATGATTTCCAGGTGCCCACGTGCAAACTCTAAAGAATCTTTCTCTGCTAATCATTTAAAATGCACGTTTTAAAAAATACAAAATATATCGTGTCATCTAAATGTCTACTACTTTTCAGTACATTTCGGAAGTTTGGAATTTCAGATATCGTTAAGTGTTTTAAGTTAAGAGTTTACGTGTCCTATAAGTCTTGCGATCAAAGTCGATGAGCGTGCGACACCGCAGAAATAAAAATTTCCAATTCCTTAATCAAAGATACAAAGCCCCCCTATAAGCAAATAAAGAGTTTAGTCGCACGGCCGGTAATAGGATACGATTCGAAAGGAAGCGCACAAGCGCACTGAAGGACGTATTTATCTCGATAAAGAAAACGAACAAACAGATCGCAGGGGAGCATCCGAGTACGTGGGGGGATGATAGAATGACAACGGCGGCCGGTGGAAGAGAGCACGGCGGCGCGTTATTTCGAGGGAGCTCCGAAAACGGTGGCGCTCATCGACCGTACGTCAAATCCTTCGTACAATGAACTACGTGAATTTCGAGTGACCGTTGGATGTGTGCACACGTACGGAACGCAGGAGGGTGTGCAAAGGGGTGCAACCGGTCGGCGGCGGCGAGAGGGGAAGGATAAAGAGCGCGGATTCCGCTCAAAACAGGTGGTTACCAATGAGAAGAAGAGCCAACAGGGAACCCGCTGCGCGGCGTTGGTAGGGAGCCACTTGAAGAGTCGCGTGGCCAACTCAATTACTTTCTAGGGCCTCTAAACACCGGCCACGCACTAATGCCTCGGCTGCTTTCGGCTCGTGCGTAACGCGACGGGACAACCGTGTCATCTTATTGTCGAAATCTGTCCCCGTTAATCGGAGATTCGTGCCCGAAGTGTCCACGTGATTATGGGACAAAGCTTTTACCACTGTTGATCGTCAAAGGAATTATACGGTGACTGCCACTCCGTTTGGAGTAACGAGTGCGTATGCCATTTGTCGACCGTGTGACTAAAACTGATTTTGCACGTTGTCGAATGAATTGAAATTAATTAAGAGGATTGTTCGAGGAAATTGATACTCGAGACGCATATTTTGATGAAATTTTAATCAAATTTTTTATCAAAAATATGAAGCGGGACTGCAGTTTAAATGAAAGATCGATGTTGTAAATTAATCGGGGAACACTGCTATCTTAAATTAGAAGAGGCGTGCGGTTTGCGATCACCTCAGCATCGATCAGTACGAGACCTCCGTGTGGCCGCTGAAAGTGGTCAAGGGTGGACGATTACAAAGTGCATTGGTCTTGAGCACAGGTTACGGACGATCAATTCTATTTCCCTACGAAAATCTCTGCATAGTAATCGAATGTCAGAGAAATTATTTTCTTCAATGCGATATTTTTTATAAATGATAATTTTCAACAATTTAAACGAAATGAAATATCGAAGATGATAAAATAACTTGAGTAAAACAGCAGAAAGTACATGGTACATAGTATTCGGTTATTTCACAGACACAACGCCAAGGATCCGATTCGACTTTTCTCTCGTACATCGGTAGAGTCGATCGAAGTCTCGGAACTCGTCTCATTGTCAGTTTATCGGCAACGGGGAGAAGTAACACGCACACGCGTGGCCGCGCGCACGAACACAGCCTCGTTAAATCGTCGAGGAGACAGCATAAAATAAGAGGCGAATAACTGGCATAGCTTGGCGCCTCTCGGCTGTCCATCAGCTACGGGAGAACTACGTAAGGCACCCTTCCTCTTTCTTTGGCACCCCATGGACCCCCCTCCCCATCCGGGACCCGGCACTCCCACCCCTCACGGTTCGTCCTTCGTCATCCGCCGACGTATATCGTTCTCCAGGCTCCGCAGAAGGGTTTCGCCGTACCGAGAACTAAAAGGCAGGTTTAGGAAAAACGGGAAGTCTTTGCGCGCCTGTCAATCAGCCGTCCGTGGTTTTGCGGCCATCCGGTTAATGATGATCCACTGCTCTATCTCGTCGGGATCGTGCGCCCGCCAGCACCGCGTAGCCTGCCCGCCCGAACGCGCCGCGATGAAAATAGTAAGCGCGACTCACGGACTCTCTGGATCCAGTGGATTCGTGACTCTGGAATCTTCTGCCGGACCTCGAGTTCTCTTTCCTTTTTATCTCCACGATCGGTATCGATGCCCTGTTAATCCGTCACGTACTAAAGGCTCGCCGATCTCCCTGAATTTTTATTGTATCCACGGTTGCTCGACAAATTTATCCTACAAATTCGTGGAACTTGCATATGTCTCTGTTCTACCGATCGTGTCAACAAGTGGTTGTATTGAAAGGAAGGAATGAGATCTATCTGGAAGTTTATGATAGTTTTCTAACATTTGTAGAAAAAGATTAGTAAAGGGTTGAAATCTTCTAGATTAATAGTGGTATTATCTATGAAAATTAAGAAACACTTTGTATAAGCTTAATAAGGTATTCTGGTATAAATGCGATCTAGTGTAAATGACGTAGAAATTTTAAACTTCTTTTCAAACACGCGTCAGTAATTTTTGACTACTCTACAAATCTGTAAAGCTCTCGTGACCAGCAGTACAGACACTGTTGGAGCACTTGCGATTCATATTCCGATCGACGCGACGATCCAGTTCTCTCGAACGCTGCAGACAATTTGGAGAACACTGTTTCACGCGCGCACGAATCCGCCGGAGATGACAATATTTCGGCGTAACAATTTTTCTACGGAATCGCAGGGAGGACAAGCGAAGTTTTCGTAGGCGAGACGTGTTACCGAAAGGGACGATCGATGCGTCAAGATTTATGCGATTGATTCGAACGGAGCGGAGTGACAGTACAAGGAAGCGCTCTTAGTCCTGGTGTCTTTGGTCCCCGGAGGATACATCTCCCTTCGAAGCGCCGGTGTCCGAAGGATCTCTATAAATTTGCATGTAGAATACCCGCGGAGGTTCTCACGACGGTAGATACCGGAGGATAGCCTGTCGCATCTGTCGACGCACATTTCAGCCGCGCTCTCGTTCCACGAGACGTCTCTATTGCCTAATTTCATTTTGGGCATAGCCAGAAGCCGGTTCCTTACACGAAATTCGAGACGAGCCCCTACCCTCGACTTCCTCTTTTCATCGCCATGCGTTAGTTCGGCTCATCAACGCCTACGATATACGTACACGGGACGACCGAACGTCTCCGAGACAAATGCGTGGTTTAAAGATACGAGGCGCGAGCGAAGAAGTCCTCTCTCAGTCCCGGACTAATTATAAACAAGATACCGCGCGTAACTCCCGTACGAGTATTTAAAGTGTTTAAATTTCTTAAACTGACAAGCGGTCGGAGAGGTTAGCGCAACGAGAGGAAAGAAGAAGAAATAAGGAGTGGTAAAAAGCTGTTACCGACATTGTAACGATAGCTGGAGAGAGGAGGCTAGGAAACGGGCGGGGAAAAAAGGTTTCTCCGTAGATAGAGGGAGGGAGGGAAGAGCTACGTGGACAGTTTCGTAAACAACGGTTCATGAATACATTTGCTTCTATTGGGTTTCGTTCGATCGAGTCCGTATAGGCCGTAGGAACGAGAGTGTAGAGTGGAACGCGGTGGAATCGGAAGGCAGACGCGTACACAGGGACAGACACGCGCGCATGCACGGGCACGTAGGTATAGATTTTCGTTCATTCAATTGGTAGGAGAACACAAAGATTCTCGGGAAGGAAAGTATGTATAGCGAGCGGCCGATGTCCACCCTTCGCGGAACGGCGTGTTCCCTCGAACCATCGGCCATCAGTACCGCACCCCCCGAGCCCATTCGTCCATTCGTTGGGCCGGCCGGCTTTCCAGACTTTGGACGTCGGGGGTGGACAAGCCAGGCTGACCGGTTGCCATGGCGACCATATGGATTGATCCGAGCAAATATCATCTCCGAAGACGCCCGAAAGAATCGCCGGATTTCAGAGAATAGCTTCGACCAGCTCGTTGGACTTCTCCCCTTTCCTCCTTCCCTCTTGCTTCGACTGTTTCTTTCCCGGCGTTCTGTCGTTCCACCGCGCCTGCCAGCGTAGCCCGCGCCCTGGCAAAGCTGGAAAGAGACACGGTAAGAGAGAAACTTGGTGGCCGGTTCGCAATGGTGCATCGGTCGTTGGCTCCATCCGTCCGTGCAACTAATAGCCGTCTTATAGAAGTAAGAAGCGGCGGAAAAAACAACACGTGTCCATCCGATCGACGGGCATATCGACGTACCGGGGAGAAACTACGGTTAACCGTGTTAGGATGCTCCGTCCACGTGTTTAACACCAACCTCGTAGAATTACGTAAATGACCAAATCCATCGGGAGGACGGGAAGAAGGAGGGAGGGAGGGGAGACGATCTCCTTCTATAAACCCGTAGGATGACGCCTGGTTTTCTCGGCCGCGAAAAAAGACCCCGACAGTGGCTATTAACGATACCGAGATTCCGATCGTAACAATCTGTTCGTATCGAAGGCGGACGGAGCAGAGGGAAGAACGGATACCGGGTGCATGTGCCGGGACGTCCCATAATATAACTTTACGCGGACAAGTAGCGGTGTAGTAAATAATGTAGCCTTGTAGAACGGTAGAAGGTACCAGCGCTTGCGAGTTAATAGCTCGCCTCTGGTAAACTCCTCCGGAGTACGGAGAACGGCGATCGACGAACGACGACGACGAAGACGACGAAGACGAGGAGGAGGACGACGACGACGACGACGACGACAACAACTAAGCACGATGAGTGATTCAGTGCGCGTCGCGGCCCGATCTCACTCTCCGCTGCCTTCTAGGTTAGCGAACGGTGGTTCTCAACGCGCCGATCGACCGGATGAATCCGGGATGACGCCTGGCAAGACGTCCTGCGGGGGACCACCCACGGGGACGACGCTCCATATAAAGGTCCATGATCGTCGCACCGCATTGTCGAACCGTTTCCATCGGTGCAAGCGCGCCGGCGGCGTCGGCATTCCTTCCGTTTTAACTTCTTTCCACCGGCTTCTTCTTCTTAGGCGCACGATCTGTGTATCTCCCGTCTCCCTCCTTCTTTTCGTTCCTTCGTTTTTCTCGCCGACTCTCTCTTGCTCCACCTCGCGCTTCTTTCGATCTCATCCCTGCTCGCCCGTTTCTTCTTACGATACACCCGTCCACCTTTATCCGGACCCCCGTGCCCACCCTTTTTCTTCCCTTTTTCCATCCTGCCCCTTTCAGCCCGCGTTGTTGCGCTTTGCTTCGCCTTTCTGACCGCCCCTGCCCCTCGCTCCAACCCCCGTTAACCCGTTCCTCCCGTTTCTTCTTCTTGCGGCGAGAATTATAAATTAAGCTATTAAATGTGTGTTGGGACGTTTCTTGCTCGGGGCCCTGTCGGGCTGCCTACGGAGATTTCAGGTACGGTCGGTGAATCCAGATATGGACCTGGTTAAGGTCGTTTCCCGGGGACCAATGGTCACGCCGGGCTGTCTCGTGGGTCACCGGTGCGTCCCGGCCGTTCTCTCCTTGTGCGCGATCCGACACCTGGATCTTCGTTCTGGTGGTTTTTGCCAGGATGCCCGATCGAAACGAACGCGGGGTGGACCCCTTGGCGGTGGTACGCGGCTTCTTCGCGCCTGTCGACAGCCGCCTGCCGGATCGTAATGCCAGGATGAAGCTTTGATCCGGCAGCTTCGTTGGTGGGCAGCCGGCCGATCGTTGTAAATTCAAGTGACGCTTTAATTAATTGCCGATCGGCCGGCGGACATGCCTTTCTTACGCCTGCCGCGGCTCATCCGACCACGCTCCGATGGCGTAATTAATCAGCGCACTGACATGCTTTTTCGCGCAATTGTCCAAATACGATTTTTCTTTTACTAGCCTCGTTGAATTCACCGGGCATCGCCGGACTGGCTCGCCGCATCGCGGTATCGCGTCGCACGTGGAAAGAAACATCATTAAGGGATCATCGCGACCAAACCGAGACGTTTATCTCCATGGAACGGTCATTACTCACTTTTATGAGAGTTCCAGCGTGGAAAAAATCTCATAGTTCTCGAACGTCATACGGTCCTATAAGGTCAGCAAATGCGTTCTTCCGTCCGGTTACGCCGCGGCCGGCATAAAACTTTAACAACGGTATGCTTCTCAAAATGCCGATCCGAATTCCTACTCGAGCGTATTTATATACTCCTTATGGAGAGCGACGATCAGCGTAGAGAACCGGAGAGCGTAACTCTTAATGAATTATATTCGAAATACGTACGACGAACCTCGAAACATTCTTCGACCGCGCTCCGATTAACGCTTTTTGCCAGTTGTTCGGCAAAGTTCCGAGACTTATTTCGCCGGCGACCGGTAACCCGTCGAGAGACTTAAACCTCTTGGCTCGACTTGGTTCGTGCCGGTGGTCGATCGGAAGGCGGTAACTTCCGGTTAAGTCAAACACGGCGTAAAGTCGCGGAAACTTTGGACTTGCCAAGTCCCAATGAGGCGTGTAATGCCATTAAAGGGAATCTTATTACGCTACGCCGCCCTAACGCGCCGCGCACACTAGACGCCTCCGCTGCGCTGCAACAAGTACCCGCCTAACCTGGTAATTAAGTCCCGATTAATTCTCCGCTTACTTTGCCAGCCAAATGGCGCGCGACGAGACGGCTACGACGAGGAAATTAAGCCACGATGCTCGGGAAGTTGCGCGTCTTCCGGAACGCCGTGGACCTGTCAAGTCGATCATACATCGAGCACGGTGATTCGCCAGCGATACGCGTGCTCGGTTTCCGCCGACTCCATTTGCCCCGCGCCGCACGCAGTTGATTGCTATTGCAGAGACAGCGACTAAATTACCCGGTTGAATTTTGGTCTCACCGAGTGCCTTAATCGAATTCATATTGATTCCAGCCGATCTTAACTGCGTTAAATCGAAAACGGATAGAACATTATTACGTTGTAAACTACGTTAATGTCTTCTCAAATGCCGTGTCCCGCGATTGAAAATCGATTTCGCGTTGCTAATGAATTGGTCGATTGGGTTTCGAACATTGAATTGTGGAAGATCGCATCGCTGCGCCGCTCGATGCTGCGTTAAGCTGTTTCTTAGTTTTCGAACCGCGATAACCTAATACGACACGTGTTCAATTTTGATAACAGCGGCAAAAAAAAAAACACGTTCGCAACAAGAGAAAATACTGTTTTTTTTTTAGTGGCCATGTGGTTTTCAGAAATGATTCACACGTGATCCGTAAGAGAGAACGGTCGAGCAAAAATTGCGTGGGAAGGGAGAAAAAAAAGCAGCGTCGAAGTATTAAAATTGATGGCACCGTTTAAGAGAGATTCATTAAAAAATACTGACACTACCAACGGTTCCAGTGGTAGATCGGTTAATTGCACGAAATTCACGGTGCTCTGAAAAATTCTCCTCGCGAACATCGACAACCCTTTTCAACCCCGGCCGGCGTACCTGTTCGCTCACCTGTAATGACGATAAAGCGGCCGCGATGCTCCGAAATCCCGCTCGTAAATCAATACAAGCTAGAAAATAACTTCGCAATAATTCACAGGAGCGCAGGGAATCCCTGCGAAAGGCCCGATGCGTTGCCGGTGAGAAATTAAAATAAATCAAACTTATCTGTTGCTCCGACCACTTGCCAGTGGTGATCTGGTACATGTACGTTTTCCTCCTCGCGTTCCGTGCATGCTCGCACGTTGCAACGTAGAAAGAGTGTGCGTTAGAAGCGCTGGTGTCTGGAAATATTTCTTTTAATATCTGCTATCATTGGCCTCGTTATTAAATTAATAGCAGTTCACTTCTGCGTCTAACGAGTTTCATACGTATACACCAGCCGACGAATATTAAGGATCGTAGAATACGTATCATCGAATCGGACAACGTGAATAATAAATTGCGTTTCTAAGTGGTTGACGATATACAAAGAGAGTTAGAAAACTACGTGTCTCATATTGTAATCGAACGCGTTCATCGGTCGAAATAAGCGTGTCGACGGTTTAAACGGAGGATGTAAGAAAACACTTATCGCTGCCGTAGAGAGAGAGACAGAGAGAGAGGCTGCGATTCAACACGTTTGTCGATGAATGTTAGACCGACTTCTGAAAGGCTTGGTGGCGCTAAGACGCTTCCCGTGCTCGGGGCTAGACTTATCCTCCGACGGTTCGGTAAATTCAGTCACCCCCGTGAATAAATACGGTTAGTGGCCAGCCAAGGCCCTTTAGATCCCTTTGACCGAAGGGGGCAGTACGCGGGGTGGTGGTAACTGGTAAGTGCCTGGGGCGACCATCTGTGCCCTTCTGCGCCTACGCTGCCACGTGGATCGCGCTGTGTACCGTTTATGCGGCATTTGTTGCAGCTATGTGCATGTATTATCGCTAATGCGCCGTGTAACCCAAAGTAAGGCGACGCCTACGGCGGTAAGACATACGTGCATACGTACGCCAGTCACCAGAGAAACCTACACGCGTCACTTTTTTAAGTCGACACAGATTTATACCTTCTGAGTTATCACCTTCCTACGTTGTTCCATTTGTCGTCGTTCCAATTTGTCGATGTCGATGCACTCTTATTTAGACTTTAGATGCTGAAATTGGTCAGTGCAGCACCGCAATTTGGAGTCTCGTAAAAAAGTCTTCCAATGAAAAGTATAGAAGTATAAGTAAAAGTATAGGTGAATTGATTAAATTAGAGATTGAAGAGTTTTTTAGTGGGTACCACCGATTGATACGAAAAGAAGTGTAATAAAGTTCATGTTTCAGATTCGAGAGCTTCCCGAACGGTGACAGACGTACGTCCAAACGATCAAATATGACATAGAAGCGCGTAGTCCCGTTCAGAGCGACTATCTTGCCGCGATCAACCCTTAACAAAAAGTCGCCGCTTACGATGCCATTCACTATCTTTATCTATGCGCCATCGCATAGTAAATTATGCAGACACCAATCGTGACTAATTAACCACCCTCTCCTAGCGATAT
The DNA here is from genome assembly GCF_050948175.1 of Xylocopa sonorina. NCBI lineage: Eukaryota > Metazoa > Arthropoda > Insecta > Hymenoptera > Apidae > Xylocopa > Xylocopa sonorina. The sequence goes on along the minus strand of NC_135197.1, from coordinate 2,881,510 downwards.
CGATCGGCCGGGCACCCGATACAGGGGAAAACAATGGCGCGTACGAAGAATCGCGAACGATCGCGTTCGCCGATAATCGCGAACCAGGCCGTTACGATAATTTTGCGACGCTCGTTACCACGATAATCGGTTACGGTCTCCTCTCTTATTTTATTATCAGGAATTGCCTCCCCATGACTAATTCGAAACGCGCAGATACACGGTACGCACAACAAGTACGGGTATAGAGAACGTACACGGGATGGCTATGGCTCGTCTGGTGGCGATAGCGGTATGCTCGTTGAACGACGTGTCCGAGGGGGGCGTATACCCCGTGTATCAAGTTACACCATTACACTTTGCCAACGCTGCGACCGTCCGGTCACCCCCTGCTGCTCGCGCCTCTGCTGTCGAGCTTTTTTTTCGCTTGCGCTAATAGAGCAACGCTCAACAAAAAACCGTTCTGATTAATTTAAATCAGCTGGACATTTGTTGGACGATGTAACATTTTGTTGGAAAATGGATGTCGCGAAATTACAACGAGGACTAGGTTTGGTTTTTGTTATTTTGAGGCTGGTTTATGCAAATAACTGGATGTATGTTGTTCTGCACGTAGGTATTTATTTATTTTCATATTTATGTAATAATAAGTAATAGCTGAAAGTAGGCGAACGTTTGAAAAGGATTTGTACGCGTGCATAAAGTGGCAGTGGTGTATCGATATCAAATAAACACATGGCTCGTTCTATTTCCGCGCCCATTCCGCTCTCGACCTCAAATTGCCAATTTTATCGGTAATAAGGATCTAGTAATTCGATAGAGATATAATGCAAATTCAGTTAATTGTTCCTTCGGAAAGGAGGAGACGAACACGTCAAAAGGGGATAAGCACCAATACGGTTTTTGCTCTTTTGTTGTCCACAGGGTGGTTGGTCGAGGGTAGCGTCAACGGTGTTAGGTATCTTCGCGTAAGATTGAGTTTCCCTTTACATGTGTTGTCAATGAACGATGGCCATGACTGACAACGTAACATGCTGTACAGTTGGAACAGATGGGACAGATTTGGTTCCATTTTTATAGCATTTTGCAAATTTATGTTTCGCTTCATTTCTACTTTATTTCGTTCAAATTTCATTTGAATTATTTAAACGATTAGGATACAGTTGTAAATCTAGAATGGGGACCTGTGTACGTAAAAAAAAGTTCATCTCGAGTATTCGATCACGTTTCACATTCACCTATGAATCTCTATAATTCATCGAGTGACGCATACATGACATTACCACAAGGAGGACGACGATATGACGTTGTAAATCGGATGCGACATGACTGGAAAATACTGCAAGTAAACTGAATTTATTAACATACACGTTGCTGCAACATTGTGGTTGCCCTGGCCTACTTGCCGCACAGTAGTCAATCACCTATCTGACCTCCTATCAAGATCCTCATAATTGCATAGACATACGAACATCGACAGAATTATTTACCATTATTATGTACATCCAAACACATAATTCTTCCTAACAGAAACTCATTAAACGGGAAAGAAAAAAGGAAACAGAAAATCCCAGCGATAAAATTTGATCCGCAACGGCGCGTGAAACCGCGTCGATCCGTCTTCTCTGAACCGGCGGCAGATCGCAACCCCTAATTTTCTAAATAGCCATTTAAAGGGTTACCGTGCCGATTAGCATGTTAATCGGAAAGCCGAGCAAAGATTCGGGTAACGTGTTCCCCGCGTCGAGGAAAGTTCCATTAAAAAACAGTGGCGAAAACGACTTTCGCGGTGGCGTTCGTTGGCTCGTGGCGTGCGGGGGTGCACCATCGCGGACGCTCGGTACAGATAAGAAGGTAATTGCTCGCCACCGTTCATTCTCGCCACGCCCGTGCAAACGAACGCGCGGTTTGCGTGACGTGCGCGCTTCCGCTTTTGATATCAGCCCGATAGACACGTCTATCGGTATATGTAACGGCATAAAATTGGGATTACCAACAGAACGGCCATGGAGGACAGGCCACGCTCGAGACCTGTAATAACGCGCTGTTAGAGGAACAACCGATTGATCCGCTTATCTCCACGATTACCCGCGCTTTGTTTCGCCTGGCCTTCGACATAACGGTCCGATTATTAATTATACTTGAGTGCATATATTAGTGCGCGCGACTACTCGCGTTTCGCATTCTATTTTATTGAAATAAAGCATTTCTTGGTCTATTTCCTGCGTCGTTTAAAGTATATTTCAGTACTTATAAGAATTAGTAGTTGTAGATATAAACTGATAGATATCGAAAAAAGTAGTTTGCGACCAAGTAGAATAAGACGCTACTAGACTGGCTTAAGGGGTTGATGCATCGATATGATCATGTTGAATTTTAACAAGACATAAAAAAATTTTATTATGACAGACTAACTCGAGATGGAAAAAGATTTCCATGCGGTTTGCATTTCTGTATTCATTTTGCACGCAATAATAAGATTGCGTTATTTCGACGGAATTAATTCCGTCATTATACAGCGACGGCGAATTGAATTCCGCAGCCACCCTATGGCGTATGAAATTTAAGCGTTTAAATCGCAACTTCGTTCACCGGGGTCGTAACCAGTACCTCCCGAAAATCGTTCCGAGAGAACTCGGATCATTCGATTCCGTATCACGTTAACTACGGCGCAAATCTAATAGAGTGCCTGCAGCATCAAATGTCGCTGCTAGTTGCGGAGGGTTCGCAGTATTGTAGTTTTTGATTGGCTAATCCACCCTAATCTAATCGCACGTTCCCTGACGTTGTAGCCGTTAAAGCTCTCCAGCAGTGTCATTCTAACCAATCAGTATTCAATTACTAATTACAATCTTTCTGTAACTTCGTTGCTGCATCAATTATTAATTCCGAAAATTGCTTTCTACTTAACAAAAGACTCCGAAATATCCACACCTACCCTCTTTGATATCAGAAGTGGTACGTACGAGTTTATTCAGTGTGAAACCATAGTTTCAGCAATTTAAGGGGCCGTGGACTTACTCCACTTTCAACATGAAAAACTTCACATTTATATAGTATATACTTAATATGATTTTCATTCTTTACGACGGTTTTGCGAGTAAAATAATAATTCAAATATGTTAGAGATCTAATCGTAGGCAGCTGTGTACGATGGAAGACGGAGTTAAAGGGACTTAAACTCGTGTACTACGTTCAATCAGTCAATTGCTGCGGCGTGATGCATTGATGATGCGCGTCCGGGCGAAAAAATATTGTATCGCGTGAAACCGGTTTCCCGCTGCGCAGGTAGACTCCGATCGCTCGTTCGTGATTCAGGATTATTCCAAGTTTGATGATATCGAATCTTCCTCGTGCGCGGTGCGCATCGCATTATTCTAGATTCCGCTGGTTCGACGAGTCGCATCGGTGATACGCGTCTCAGCCTTTCAGAACGGGGATTTCTCCTTTCCGCGAACGGTCGCTGCAGGATCGCTTTGTAACCTCTATCAATGAACCGATCAGAAATGTAGAAGCATGCTAGGCACGTTGTTCCGCGAAATAAACGTATCGTTAAGTCGCGTATAGTTGGATAATTCACTCCTTATTCTATTCGCGAAACTCCGTACAGTCTACTGCTGCTGGCCTGATTGTTGGACCTTGTCTGACTAGCGATAAATGCCACAGGATCACTGGAACATGCCTAACCTTTTTAAAGGCATCGCCAATATGTTGCGGTCTTGTAAACAAGGTACATACATATATTAGCGGTATAATACCGACAACGCGCTCGGTAGAATCGATTACCTAAACGCATTCCTCGTTTCTACTTATGTTTATATTAGTTCTCACATAATTGTACCATGAGAACAGGAGATAGATACGAATTATTTTAAGTATACCGCGACATACAAATGAAAAACGTCTGGGCAGATATTAACAGATTGTTAAGTAGTTTTATTTCCTATTTTTGTAGAGATATTTAAAATACGTAAAATCACATTGACCGAGCGTATGATTTAGATTGAAAGATAGAGAGCTAGCTCTAACCCGATACCATGAATTATCGTAATGATAAATTAGAGCCGCGTCTTCCCGGAAGCCTCCATAACACGTAATCGGCTGGTGATAGCGTTCGAAACATTCACGGTACCCAGTCTGATGATAATTCCATGCTGGTCGTTTGCTTATGGAGAGAGAATAGGAGTAAGTTTATCGAACCGAGATGCTGTACGGGCGCGAATATAGACATCGAGCACACCCTAAGACCGAGATATCTGAGCACGACGGTGCATGCGAGGGTGCATACATTGTGTCGAGCCACCCTTCCCGACAACGACGCCCCAGTAACACCCCTCCCGAGAGCCAATAATACCGCGTACTACCGGGCTACTACGATGGCTTATTATTTTCCTACGGCTCATCGAACCCAGTGTGCTCGCTATCAATTACAGGACATTCCAAGCGAGACCCTCCCGCCGGACTTAGACGGATCAGCCTAACCGGAATCCCATCTGGTAAACTTTTACGCTATGCCCATTTAGCCACCGCGTCTAACCGTTCGCGGGAGAACGAGGGAAACGAGCCGTCGAGGCGTCGATCTTACGCTCGATGGTCGTGATTAATTCGTCGTATCGCTGGTTTGCTGCAACCGTGACGTCATTGCCGGTTCGAAGGTATGCGAGTGATTAACACATCGTATAGAATACAACACGGTGGAGTTAATTCAATCCGGTATAGAGCGATGTAGTCGTCGAAAAAAATAGGATTAAATTGAACCCGCAATGAAAACTCGAGGCGACATTGGCTTATCGAATAAACATGAATCGAGGATGAAAATCGGTGAAGCTGTGCCAAAATGTGCTACGATATCGCCTGGTACGTTCAACTGCGTCGAAGTCGGCGGAAGGAACGGTTGGAACATCTATGTAAATCGAAATAACATTATCCGTTGCTCTTGCGGCAATAGCGGGCTAAAAAGGCAGGCAAGCCGGTAGAAAAGAATGGAGAACGTGGTAAGAGAGAGAAAGAGACGGAGAAAGAAGTAGAAAGGGAACCGGGATCCAAAATTCGAGCGAAGGGGAATAAAATGCATTTCACCCTTGTCGCCCAGGGCGACTGCACGTCGCAATGTAAACGCAAACTCTTCCGTGCTCGACATATGACCCTGTTGGCTGCTCTTACCTATATTTTTCTACGTCTATACGACCGACGGTCACGTGAAGCGCAGAAGTGACGTTCAACTAATGACAGGTGTCAATCGAGATTACCATTACAAATCGTCTAGCGGCTATGAATTTGATAGAAATTTCTACGAGCTCCGCGTGTTACGCGATCTTGTATTAGTAACAGAATCTAATTTGAAACGCAAATTACGACACGGTTCGAGTGGTACGTAAATACGATAAGATTAATTAGCGCGTGAGAGTAAATCGTTAGACAGATCGTAGAAACCAGAGTAGAATCTGTCGCTGATTTGTATGCATATCGCGTAGGAAGCCCGTAAGTATCTTGCTGTACTAGATCTATCACATTTGACAAGAGCTATCAAACCTGTTGCGACGCAACGATATCATTAAGCGTTGCATCGAATCCCCGTTCGACGAAAGGATCCTTCCAACGAGCGTTTCCTTCGCGGAAGGAATTCTATCGCAGGAAAAGACGTGTCATATCGCGAGGACGGTCTGTGTGTGGCCGAGCTGGTGGACGGTGAGGTGAGCTCCGGCTCGCTAAGTTGTCACTCGCAGTCAGCGACTCCTTTTTGTCAGAGGGAAGGAAAGGAGTCAGGCGGAAAGCCAGGGGGGAGCAGAGGGTCCTGGGTATCCCAGGGTTCCCTCCTTCGGTCCCCCCAGCGATCCCCCGGCTCGTCAACAGCCGCGGATTTCCAGTTTTTCTTCGAGCTGCACGCAACCAGCTCCCGATCTAATAGCTTGCTCCGTCCTCCACCTCCTCCTCATCCTCCACCTCATCCTCCTTCTCCTCCTCCTCCTCCTCCTTCTCCTCCTCCTCCTCCTTCTCCTCCTTCTCTTCCTTCTGCTGCTGTTGATCCTCCACTTCCATGTCTCCTTCCCCCTTCTCTTGCTTCTGCTCTTTCTTCTCGGTTCTCCCTCACCGTTCCCTCGGTTTTCACTCTTCTTTCGTCTTTTCATCGTCCCCCTTCGTCCCTGCCGTCCTAACCACCGGACGTTTGTACGACGTAGCGAGCAACTCGTGCAGAGACAAACTCGAGGAACCTGGACTGAGAATCGACCTAATGAGGATAATTCCTGCATTGATTGCCAAGGTGCAGCGAATGGTAGAAGTGCAGTGGCTGTCTGACTAGCAGCCTGGCTGGCTGGCTGGCTGGCTGGCTGGCTCGCCCGACTGACTGACTGCCATCGGTAAATCATTCTTAATTAAACGATAGATATTTAATTAGGAAGTCCCAGATTGAGTTAGTTATGAGGCATTTAACCATCGTCCGTTATCACGGTGGGCGACTCGGATGGCATCTGGCGAAGTGATCTGGTTTGCCTGTGCCTTCCAGGCCTTCATTGTTTGTCAGGAAAGAGGGCGGGGACAGGGTGGGGGTAGGAAAAAAGCGGCTAATGTTCGATCACGTAAAACCAGTGCTAATGAAATATAGCATCGTTTAGCTTGTGTTTCCTAAAGTGCCTCTGAAGTGCTGCAACCAATTATTCCTCGTGATCAATTCGTTTCAGGGTTCTCGAGAGAAGCGTACGATATCGAATCAATTAAGCGTTTGAGAATAAAAGGCGATTAATGTCACTTACGTAAAAAATACTGCATACGTACAATAATATTCGAGTAACCTCCTTTAACTTAACCACTGTGTATATCAAATTGAACGTTAAATGCCCTATACTTACATCCATTAAATCAATTAACAACCAGGCGAGAAGTATGCGTCCGTTCTACTAATTCACCGGTAATTATAACAACATAATGCAATACATCCGACCCCAGCAATCTTCCATCGGCAGTTCATTTAAGACAGCTGATAGCTGAAAATAATGACACACTCGCGGCGTCACAAATCACCGTGGCGGCCACGCGATCGGGGTGTTGGTGCGTGTACCGTGCCGGATACATAAAACGCTTAGCGGGTAATTTCTCAGCGCCTTGGCAAGTCTCGCCGCGGAGAGGCGAGGTGTGCGCTGGGCGATCGCGGAAAGACGATCGTGCCCCTGGATGGTCCACAGCCGTCGAGAAGGTTTTGACGTGTCGTGACAAATGCCCGTCGGCGGGACAAGTACAAAGTACACGCCCCAGGCGGGTCAACGGGTCAGGCAAACGCCAGGCGCCCCGCTCGTCCTCGTGATCTGGTTCTCGTTCCTCGCTGAAAAGACATTTCCTTTCGGGGGGACGAACGCGACGCTCGTTTCCTTTACAGATCGGCGAGTTTCTGCGCCTCTCTCTCCCTCTCTCTTTCTCTCACCCGTCCCGCGACCAATCGCTCTATTTCCATCCCGCTCGCCAGTCCACCTACCTCGCTCGCTTCCATTCCGCTTCTCGAATTACAAATTATACCGGCAATTAACGACGAGCCCGAGGCTTGTACGAACCTTCCACGGCGAACACGAGCGAGAACGTATCCGCGGTTAATACCGGTATTCCCGTCGACGCGCGTATCTCCTAAGGAAACTTAGCCGGCGTCCACCTCCGGGCAGCCGTGCGCGCACGTTTTGAGGGAACACGATTTTTTCCGCCGCATCGTTACGTCCACCGGCGAACGCGCGCTGTCCTTAAGCGAGCGCTTACTTCATGCCGAGGACGTAATGGCGTAACTCCGCGGCGCGCGCGCTCCCCGGCAAGGTCCTCGGGAACGCCGCGGTACATGTGCCACTGGCGACGGGCCTCATGGAAAATGGAAATATATGATTGTGTCGAGGAAATTACCGAAGCGTCCCCGCGGCTCGGTAACAGGAGACGCCGAAGATAAAATGTCGCCAGCGAGTACCAGGCGAGCTTTCGAATCGTACGTCAACGACGTGACCGGATTATTGAATGCGTTTAGCCGCGGAACTATGATTTAAAGCGCCGCGGCGGTTGCTGCGCGCGGTTTTAGAGGGTATTTGCGGGACGACCGTCGCGGCGGTGTGCGTATCCCACGTGTGGCGTGTGCGTATGGGTTTCTGTTTTTATTTTATTCTATTCGAGTTTGTTACGCTTATCGGCGTTGAGAATTGTGGAGATTGTAAAGATCGAACCGGCAACGATCGATCGAGCGGAGAATGTCTTGAGATGACAGAGGGAAAATTTAGATACCTACTCCCGACGATAGATCTTGGCCGGTACTTCTTTTTCTTTTCCCTAGCTACGGCATCGAACTTGTTCCAACATTCAATTAACTGGGCAAGTTTTATAGTAGCAGTAAATACGTCAATGTTTCGCCTCGTTCACGTTCAGAGATCACCCCGTGCGAACCCTTGGATCTTCGATTTAAAGTGCTGGAGGAACTGTTGGAAATATGGAACGATAACTCCTTAGACTTTTCTGGTTAAGCAAACACGAGCGGAAAATAAAATGACTAATGGATACATTTTTTCTACGATTAGAGTTAGTTAATATTAGATTTTAACTAGACAATTTCATATTCGACGATTCGATGTACCAAACGTAGCACGAAGCAAAATGTAGATTTACTCAAATCCAATTCAAAAGTGGTTCCACGCAAAATGTTTAGAGTTGTTGTTACAAGTGTGAGCTTGTTATGGGAACACAGCGGCGTGTAATCATAGATTGTACCGGCGGTCTATCGTTATCTAAATAGAACACGCAAAAACGGCCAAGAAAGAAGGCAAAAGCATTTCGGTCGTATTCTTTGTATCAAAGATGAGGATCTTCTAAACGAGAACCCTCCCCGCGGTTGCCAGACGAAACAAGAAACGAGGCTTGTTTGAAGGAATCATTCCTTTATTCCCTTTCGCCCAACGAAGAAGATATTAAAGTCCTCCGTATGCACGGTGTGTCGCGTAACACAAGGGCTATGCCGGGCCGAGCTAAGTGGCATTTTACTGAGCGTATTACATTTATTTAATATTATTTACGGCTGGTTTTACGACGCCAATGATACATATACGGAGTCTACCCAATATCAAATATAACGTCGTAACCCGGAGAAAGCGCGGAGGGTGGCGGTGGCAATAAATGTACGGCAAACGGCGTTCTCGATAGGCAACCTTACATACAGGTTCACCCTTCGCGTATAGGTGGCAATCGAAGGCTCGCTAGACCTCTGACTCGCCCCTTCAAGAGCCAGCTACCGAACTTGCCACTTTTCCTTTCTTCGATCGTACGTCTCATTGATCGCATTTTCATGTTGCTCCATTTTGGAATTTTACCAGAAAGTTACGTTCAATTTACGAACTTTTGTCATACCACGACATTCACGTTCAACGATTCGACGCAAGAAATAATTTTAATAAAACGTTTCCAATTTCTTTCTACTAAAACGTGGCGCTGGCGACGATATTGTTCTTCCTGGAAGTCGTAGCACGCGCGATTTTCTAGACGCCAAATAGGGCGCAGCGCGGTACAAATACGATGGAATTTGTACTCGCGCTGTATTGATCGATATCAATCGGTACGCAGATAAGAAGGAGTCTACGGTCTTATAAGAAAGCAAGTCCGGCGGTCGAGGATTGCGCGCGTTCAGTATCCATGTAAATCCAACTAGCCGTATCGCGTGGAATTCAATTCGAGTCGCTCGTCTACTGGGACGATGCCGAGCAGAGCGAGAGAAAAAGGCTATAAACGAAAACAGAGAGAGGTTGATTCTGAAATGGCTAAATAGAAAACGCAAACGACGCCCGATTTTACGGCCACTCTTCCTATTCCACTGATTCGCCGTCTCTTGCCTCTCCACCTTTCTCTCTTTCGTCGTTCCACGGCACTCGCAATTCGTCAGTGGTCCTGTACCTATACTACTTGTGCATTCTTCGCGCAAGTGCAGCAAATTCAAATGTTCTGAATCCTCGGAGTGGTTGAAACGTATCGTTACACGAATATATTTACAACGATCAGCTGCACAGATTTTTGTAGTTTCGCGTTCAGTTTAAAAACGAAACGTTCGTTGAAATATTTAAATGCACTCGTAATTGTTGTTTTAAAATAGATAAATATTTTATCAATCGCGTAGCACTGTATATCGTATCATCAATCTTTAACGGGCACGTCGAGGTGTTAAGTATCGGGCCCAGAATTTGTCTCTGTCCGACTAGAGTAGACCCTATCGAGGAAATGTGTAACTGCAGGAGGAAAAGGAAATTGAGGGAGAACAAAACTTGGCCTCTCGGCACTTTTCGGAACGGATAACGGCCTTGGGTATACGAGAGGTATCCGTACGCGTAGCCATCTTACTTGTTCCTCACCTTGCCTTTGAATATTTTATGCAGACAATTCGCCGGTGCAGTTATTTCATGCCGGCCTCACGAAAAAGATTCCGTACTCGTAGCACGTACCGCGAAAAGGTTCCGTACAACGGCGCGCTATACATCGATTGTCGGTCACAATCACTGTACGTATTGCTGTCAAAACAAGCTTAACGCGCAAACAGATTTACAGAGAGACTCTGGTGGCTGTGCAATGTATTACATTTCTCAAAATACACATCTATAACTCTTTTACGGAAAAACTTCTGCAATAAAACTTTATTTACGTTTCTACACATATTTTAATTCTGTATACACGCCGTTTAATAGAGACACTATCTTCTACCATACTCCTACCATACTTAAATGTACACGTACTTCTTTTATAAGAAAAGTGACAATTTTACAACGTGCACTCTACGTGCTATATAGTACGATTTATAATGGACTGAAACTACTTACTTTTAGAGGCACGTACGACAATGCACATCTCACAGTATTGCGAAGAAATGCTTATCTAATACCATCGCTGAACCATCGGTATTTCAAAGCGAGATGCAATTTAATGAATATCAAATCAATATTGCGTATCTCGTAGCTTGATTGTATTAATAATTTATCGACACGGATAGAAATGACACGCGGCATTCGAAGACCGTAGAGCGTGGTCTATCAAAATCGTCATGGGGAATTTGTTCGTATGAGATCGGGTTTAAGTACATCCGCGCGTAGCTGCCGTGTATAACGTCACAGCGTATACGTAGCGTTATCGTCGTACCAGCAGCTATACCTACACAGCCGTGCAAAGGTACAGAGAGGGAAGGTACGTATCGCAGCCACGGCGGAGCCAAGTAGCATTTGCATGAATTTGTTGGTCCGATATCCTGGCGAGGATCGTGGCTTTAAGCCGAAGGAAAGCCGAACAGCGAGCAGTCGGGACACCGCGATCTTCCACTGGGGCGAGGGACGGTCTCCTTCAAGAACTGCCCGAGGGGAGGTGACTTTTTTCAATTTGTTAATTCAGGGTAATCCTGAGGGTGGCTAATTTCGTGCGGACCCTCCTCTCACCGGTCGCTACGACCGGCGATACTCTCTTACCAGTTTTCGCGCAGCTGTACAACGCGTACCGCTCCTCCTTGCAACTTTTAATCTCTGCTATATATTTCTTTGCTCGCACCTCAGCCTCCCGGTTCACCCTCCTCTCGTCCACCGTGAAATTACCAAGCGCGCGGAATCCAGAATCGTTTATGGCGCCCGCTCGACGCGGCCGGTAACTACTTTTCGAGGCTTTTTCGAAATCCGATTGCCGGCGATCAATTCCGAGATTACCTAAAACGCTCTCGGGGGTGATAATGTAAATTCTTCAGACGTGCTTTTTTTACGAGGCTTTCTCCACGATTGTACTTATTCGTGACCCGGGAACATAATCTCGTCGGTCGTAGGAAGAAGAAGAATATTCCTTGATCTTGCCTGGCGAGCGGCTGAACGGATCGTCAGCCGATCCTCCGGATGGTTACGTTGAATTGCGTTCGCCGTTGTTAGCGATTACAGCGTCGTGGAGACGCGAATAAACCGAAGGATCGGAAGTGTATCGCGTCTGGTAAAACGATGTCACGGTCTTTGAACGTTCTTGCGGCGGGAGGGTGGTCGAACATGGAATAGTGTACACATAGGGTCGCTGGTAGGATGACGGGCGTCGGCCATGTTGTCTTGACATTCTCCCTCGAGGGTTGTCGGGGGTGGATATATTTAGCCTGCTGCCTCCAGGGACCCTCGCCACCCCAACCGCCACCCAACCCCCAAACCACTCCCGACTTATGATGCCGTTGTCCGACCAACCCCAAACTTTGTGCCACTCCTTACGCGAGGTTTATACGCGATGCTTTAGTGAATAAAGAAAACACACGTTCGTGCCTAAAGCAATTGGAACACCTAAATATTACGGCACGTTCGTTCCTCCGATAATAAATATTCTTGCGTTATTTTCATTATTTTGTTCCTAAAAAGAATTTTCTTTTCGAGCGATGATTACAAATTATTATTTGCGGCAATACTTCAAGTATATTAAAAGAGTGAAGATGTTTACCACATCAATAATTGTATATCTAACAGTCTCGGTTAGATCAATACGATACGATCTAATCGTAATGCTAATTTAGCCTTCGTCATTAAAAGATTAATCAACCCGCAACGATATTCGCTGTCATTTAATATCGCGTATCACTTAATGGTAAATTCGACGAACTGACACTATTCTCTTATTCAACTGACAAACGATTTCCATGTTAATTATCCGCTTAGAACCGCGTCCAATTACAAGTCTTATCACAGAGGTGAGGCGAGGTGAGAAACAATATCAATTAAGCCGCCCGGAGCATTACATCCGGCACTCCAGAATCAATAATTTTAGGTAATGAGAATGTATCTGCGAGCACTGATGACCCTACGTCGGTTGTACCATGGAAAGCATTACCGCTGCGATATCTACGACCGTAGAAGAGGTTGCGCAACGTACTTCCTCAAGCACCCTCTCCGCGCTCTGATACTTCTTTCTTGTTCCTCCCTCTACGGGCTCTCTCCTCTTTTCGGACAGAGAAAGAAGTCATCAATATCGCGTGGCTTTTCTCTTCCAGCAGACACGCGAGGGACAAAACTTAGCCAGCTGATGGGCGGAGTCACGCCTAATCCCTAGAGTCAAAATGGAAGTCTCCGGAGACCTCCGCCTCCGTACCCACCGGCGAAAGTTCTGTCCGCCGTGCGCGAGGTTAGGCTGGACTCGGGGGTGGCTGCGGACGATACTTCCGCGGCCGTCTAACATATTACCGAACGGGAGGACATTTTGCGAATTTCTGTGCAGCTACGCGGGTCGAACGTTTCGGTAGGGTGGCCGAGGAACCGCGAGGGCTGCCTACGCACCCTTCGAATCCTCCCTCGGACGTGGATGAGGGTGCCTTCTTTTCTTTCTTTCGATCGTGCCGCGCTTCCCTACGTGCCAATACCTCTGCGACCTTGCACGCGTACGTGGAGGCCGTTGCGTGATGGCTTTCGACTTTTTGATGCTCACGGCCAGGGCTGCCACGGTTAAGGTTGGGCGAGGAAACACAGTTTAAGGTGGAATTTTCTGTACTCTTTATTTTTCTTAAAAGTGGAGTACATAAATTATATGAAATGTATGTTTATCTTGAGAGATTGGAATAAACTAGAAAATTGTTGAAAATTAGTCATTGCAACGTGCGATATTTTACTTGGTGTGTATAGCATTTCGTGCAGCCAACAATGTTTACCATACTCTTAATATTTGATGAAACTACGTAGGCGGTTGTATCAACAGCGCAGACTCGTTTTCGAATTATTTCACGGGAGAAATTACAAGTTTATATTCCATACCCTGCCATTGCGTAGGATACGTGGCGTTTCGAGATTCACTTTCATTTTCCACTTTAGTACGCGGGCTTGAAAAGCTTCGTTCCGTAGGAGGGAACAAGGAATCTGCAGAAGGCGGAAAAAATAGGGGTTGTAAGTTGCGCAGATAATTCTTGGAGGCAGAGGCGGAGCAGGCAACCTTTTGTACGAGGGTGGTAGACTGGAAGAGGGTTGGTGATCGTAGGCACAAAAGTGAAGGCGTCTGCGATATAGAGTATAGAACTTTTTATAATCTTTGAATAATTCCACATCCTTAATAGTTTTATCTACAGTCTTCATACTATATTATACATTACTACAATTATTTCAATTGTTTCCATGCTCTAAGTTCTTCGTATTTGTTTAATATCGTTCCCGTATTTTACCCTTTAAGAAAGTACGATCATAAATTTACGGATGACTTGGAGTAACCGTTCCAAAGAATTTTCAAAATGGAATCACTTTTTACTTTCCTTTCCCTTTTATTTCTTCTCGAACGCCTTGCTATCGCGACCCATGAACGCTTGACTCGTGCTGCGCAAGGGAAACAAAGAGAATTCCGTAGAAAAGGAGGGAAGAAAGACGGAGGGATGGAAGAAGATGGGAAAGGAGAGTAGATCAGGAATCGTGGGATCGGGAAAGAGACCGCGAATCCCACGGGACTATCGACTGCCGAGTCCCGTGGGGCAAGTCGATACTCCAGGGACACCTCATCCTCCTCCTTGGAAGGTCTATCCTCTTTCTCCTCACCTCCTCGTCACCTCTTTCTACCACCGTTCGAGTTCTAAACAGTCGACGCAAGCGCAATGTTCCCTTCCCTTCTAAACATTCCCTTAATTTTTCATCCCTTATCCGAAAACAATCCGTTTCATACAACCTATTACTTATTACAATTATCTTTAATTTTAAGCCTCTTGAAATATTAAATGTATCGTTACAAAAAAAGTATTATTGCAACCTCAAGTGAATGTATGTAATATAAAAATTCCGAAAACATAGGAAGAAGTATATAATTATAATTCTTTGTGGAAGTTAAGAAAATCCCTAACGTAGACGCTTCCGCGTAAAAATAATTTGTATCAACGACAACTGCATCGGGAAGCATCCATAAATGACAAACCAGTGACAGACAGGCCCTTGTACGTAAGCACAGGGACTTACGGTTAAATGTATGCGGTAGGATGAACGGTAACAGTGTGCGGTCGGGTTGTCAGCACCGGTAAGTTATTTAGCGGTTGAGGCCGTAGCAGTTGGCAGCGCTGTCTAATTGTAACGACACCTTTGGGACTGGTATCACTCCCCGTATCCACCAAACCACCCACTTTCCACCCCCGTAATCGTTGAAGCGTTCAGGTACACCCCCGCGCCGGCGACCGCCTCCTCCTTCCTCTCGACGCTCCACGTCTCTCCGCGGCAACCTTCAGACGTTGTAAACCAAAAATACGACGACACTTTGTCGAAGCATCCGTGTCCCGTACTTTTTAATGTTCGACCATACGGCTACGGGAGCGAAGAAAGTTACTGCTGTATCTGCTGAGTTTCGCTGTATAATTCAAATTACGTGTAGACATGTAAATACACGTAGACACACGTGGCTTGTCTTTCTCCACGTTCGAAGCAATTTTTATCGCTTCCTAATGTGCGAAGTACTTCCCATCTTTTTTGTGGCAAGTCTTCGTTTAATATTAATGGCTCCAAATATTTTCAAATTAAAAATTAATTCGAACATTGAAGCATCTTAAATTACTCTCTTGAACTATCAGTTCCATTATTCCCATTGATTTAATTTTAATACCGTATCACCTATCACACGTTACTCTATCATTACTGCACCATCGATCTATTCCATCATCTTCCATCGCAAATTACGAAAGCGTTGTACAAAAAAATGCATTCCAATCTAAAATTACATCGTTCAAAATTGCACGGTACTTATACGGTGGTAGCGTGATGCGGTGTTGCGCGATAGAGCAAAGTGATTTCTCGGATGTGGAAACGTTGAAGGAGATCCCTGGCTGGAAGACAAAGACAAAGTGTCGGGCAGGTTGTCGCCTCGTAATCGGGCGACTCGAAAACCGGGTCTCTCGTAAACTTCCGTGCGAGCATGGACGTTTGCTTTATTGCCGGAGCTTCTGATATCGCGGCAGTTGGTAGCAACATCGGTAGAAAAGCAGGCAGGCAGGCAGGCAGGCGGCATTATCTTCGCACGGTGAGGGTGAGAGAGGGCGAATGCCCTCCCCATGAGATCACCATGGCAACCCCTGTACGGTCCGCCACGGCGTCGTGTCCTGCGTGCTTCCATGTCCTGCTAGCATGGCGACTGCTAACCTCCCAAACTCCTCTGTCGACGATAACCTAGAAGTCCTCCTTCTTGTCGTTCACTTTATTTCCCTCCCCGTCGTTCTCCCTTTCTTTTTTTCATCTCATCCGCCGTCCTGAAAATTCGCCCGGCCCGATCGCGCGCGATCTCGACCCACGTACCCGTTCGTTAGAACGATCGTTTCGAAAGGAACGCGGCGAGGCATCGTCCGCAGGACACACGGCTCCTTATCGCGATGCGAGCTCGAAGGGTGCGCAATCTTCCTCACGAGATTCTGGATTCTTTCGGTTCGGTGGTGTTAGCAGTGACGTAGAGCCGTTCAAAATTATTTGAACACCTACGACGCATATCGACGTCGATCATGTTTGATCCACCGAATTGTACGAAATTATCTGCGCGTGTTTTTCATTTTTTATCGACAGTCTTATAACTAAGGGTAGTAAACGTATTTAAGATCGTTAGTAATCAATTTCTGTGAGTGATATCTCTTAAAATTAAAACTTTTAAGAGTAATTAATTTAAGAATAGAAAAAAGGTCACAAATCGCTGACACGGAGGGTGCAATAAAAAAACGGAACGGTTCGAATGTCAGGAAAGGGAGGAGAGAGTAAAGGGAAGTTCTCAAGCGAGACAGAGTTGCAGATTTTACCGAGTTTCAAACTAGGTGCGCCTCTCAAAGCGGGATGCCGTTCTCGCGGGAGGGAGTAGACAAGGTTCAAGGTACCCTCCGTAAGCGTGTTAAGGAAGAGTCGTGAGTTTCCTCAAAGGGGCCGCAAATATTAAAATCACATTTTAGCCTTCCCCCGGAACCCCCTCCCCCCCTTCGCGCTGTTTCGACGACAAACTCCATGACCTGGCAACAAGGTTAACCGGGATTAAGCGAGCTTCCGGCAAACCTGCCGCGCTCTGTTACTCCACGCAGACACGCATCGCTAAATCGTTTATCAGCAATGAATTTTATAGCATTACCAACGTCGAATTGACCGTTTTGCCACTTCTCAGGATTTTACATTTTGTATGCATTTTTATTAGGCGTTTTAATGCTACGTGTTACTTGAGATGATTTTATCGAAAAACGGCAAATAGTGTCACCGTGCTTTTAGTATACCAAAAGGAAATAATAATAAATAAACGAACGATTGGTTAATTGCATGGTATTGAAAGGAAGATTAATCATGGAGCAAAAATCCGCTTGAGATAATAACATTGCGTAAACATTTTTTAAACTTTGAACGCAGACAAATTGGATCGACAGAGCATGACACTCGAATCAGAGATCGGTGAGATAACACTCCGATATCCGTTCATTAATTCAAGCATAATAAATTTCTCGCCTGAAGATGATGGTTTTACAAAAACAACGCGTCAATTCGACCGACAAATCGTACCATATTAGCCATCTCATAAGCACACAATAGGATAGCATCACGATCTGAAGAGAAAAACTATAAAACACCCCGTCCTAAATTCGGAAGATCATTAAACTTGGGACAAACCACGGCGCACGAGATGGTTCTGAGAAGCCCACGGTGCAGGATGTTTTGGTGGAGCCGTGGCATTCTTGTCTTCGGTAAGAAACACACGTGTGCTCGGGCATGCGCGACTTACGGCCGTTTTTGTCGATATTTGACAGCGGCAACTTGAGAGGGTCCCAACCGTCCTCGCCGAGCCCTCCGGGTGCTCCATATCTAAATGCAGACGTTAATAAATCGCGGACACACTCGCACGAATCGTCGCCAGCGGTAAGTTAGTTTACGCTGGCGGAAGTTCTGATGCGTTTATGGAAATGACTCGCGCCTTGCTCGGACAGCGTGCGCCTAAGGCGCAACGACATAATTCAACAATTTTCGCCTAGCCCTGCGCCCGGCTGGAACGCTCGCAGGGGTGAAAATCATAGGGACCGATAACATTTTATTTGACTAATTCGATCCTGCGATTACGAGCCCGACTGTTACACGTAAATAATTAAAAAGCTGATATCCTCTTTCACGAAAAATACGAACAAAGAAAAATATTATCATATGCGTATAATATTATAATTTGTACCTAGAATACATAAGAAGCATTATAATCGACGTGAAGTTTACTCGATCCGTATTCCAGCACTTAAATTAGATTATACGTATCGTAACTTGATAATCAATAATGATAATTTGAATAATTGCTTAAATATCGAATAAAAATTTATTAAATAACATAGAATCACGATGTTTGCGCGAGATTTGCCATAACCGCGAACCGTAACCTCGGGACAGGCCTCGTCAGTTACATGACCAGTGTTGACATTCGCATCATGTAACAGTGAGTACGCGATAGATGGCAAATCGTCAGTTGATGCGCCGTAGGTGCAAAGCGAATCTAGTTACTGCAGCCGGCCTCTCAAGCCGTCTTGCAGCTAATATGATAGACTGCCATTAGGGATATCTCGCTGTCGTGACGAGGGGGACTGTGAAACGCACAAGGAGCACGAGCTGGGCGGGGGTGTGGGGTAAAGGCTACGCAACCTAGAGCCCACGCCAGGGTACGCTAGTTCGGGATATGCTAGTTAGTAAGACGTATTACTTACGTATGAATTATGCAGCACCTCGGTAGTGCCTGTCGAATAGCCTTAGCTTCTCCCATCTTAGGACTTGGGTAAACGGAACACACTCTCGCCCTCTCTCTCCTTCTCTCTTTCTCTCTCTCGTTCGGTCTCCATCCACTGGCAGGAATTCGGTTAAGTTACCCTCTTTACACATTACCAGGTACCTGATTTCCTTTTGTAAACACGAAAACGACCGTCTCAATAGAAAATACATCGAGACGTCGATTAACAGCGTGTTTGATTTCGTAACCGCGTTTCCATCGGCGCGGACGAACGTCCTTCTGGCCGCGTGCGCGAGCATTGAGTGTCGCTAGCTTTAAGATTAAAGTTTCAAAGGTCCGTAAATGTACGACATGCTTAAACCCGGTTGTAAAAAGTAACGGGCTCGTCGATATCGTCGGGCACGTTTTGAATGTTTAGCGTGGAAGAGGGGAAAAAAAAGGAACGCGCTGCTAAAGGCTGCAAGGGGCGTTCGTAACTTCTTGTCTGCTCGCGCGTAAATTTATTCTACTTGCACTCTCGGTCCGGCCCGTATTTACGTCGACATTCTGGCAAGAGAAAATTAAACAGCGATATCATAAGGACCGGTTAACGCTGCCTCTCGCACGTCACATCACATTATTTTCTCAACTTGTCTGGAATGTTTACTTTTGTATGAATTAAATTAATGTTCAGTTCACGGCGGCGTCCGCAAGAATACTCTACTTGATAAAACGGAATACGTACGGGTGCTGCTTAAATGGTATTTAATGTATGACGCTTGACAATATTTCAATTACGCAAACAGTAATCGCATGTGCCTAAAAATCATAGCTTAATGTATTTAAAAAAATAAATAATATAGTTATAATATCGATTACGAAATTGCTATCTACTGACGGACAAATTAATACTTGTTGTAAAATAAGGGAATTGAGACGTTATTAAGAATCTAAATATTTAGTACAATTAGTATAGGCAGATAATGAACATTTTACATTTCTCACAAAAGTAAGAATATTCTCTTACTATTTTCTAGTACTCAGTTTGATGTATTTGGAGTACTCTGTTCGTACATCCGCTATATCTACTATATCCATGGAACAAATTTATATACATCGTCTAGTATTAATTATTTATATTACAGTAAATATATCAGTCTATATCTCACAAGCACTTTCAACAGAATAGGAAGAACTCGCAGTGACAACAATTGCATCAGCGACGATACAGAGAGGGGTGAGCGGAGGAACATCTCGGTCTAGACGAACTTTCTACCCATGAGAAATGATTTCCTGAATTAACCGATAGCTTAGATGCGATCCTTCTTAGCCGTTTCCTATCTATAATACTTCCTGTGGAGAGGATCCGAAGGAACGAGTCTGTGGATGCTGGATGACGGGCGGCACGAGGGGGCAGGGGGAGATGGGTTCAAGAAGACCGGTGCAGGGGGCGTAATGGAGGCTAGTTAAACATTAAACATCCCCTGATACCTTGCTAACCCCTTACTAACCCCAGTTAAGGTGTATGCAAGGTATACAGCTCTAGGTGGTTTCCTATGCCTTACGGACCTCCGTATACATTCTTACTAATTGACGTCCTGCGCGTCTGCATTATGCACTTGCGATTACTCCCGGGCGTTTTCTTACTAAAATAATATATCCGATCGAATAGTACGCCATCGTATCATCTTCGAAAGAAGCAGCTGACTTCTTCGCGCCATTTACTCTTTCACATTTAGCCGCTTGCACACTTTACCAAACGAGATCACTTCTCTGCTTTCTTAATTTACATTTTTTAATTTTACCGCGAGATAATTATTTCGTGGGTCTATTTATTATTGGTTGCGTTGAGACTGGACCAGAGAATACCGGATATTTAGTGGATCAAGTAATTCGATAAGTGATGTCAGCGGTCATAATGAAGTTGCGAATTCTGTTAGAGGTTGATAACAATGATCGTAATGAAGACATCCCTGAGGGGTACCTACTACGGAGATACATTGTTAATACTACTGCTGAGTAGGGGTTTGTCGTTTGGATAGGTGATTAGTACTCCATCGGACACACCTCCAATTCTACTGAGTAGACAGAATTTCTTACTTGACGATATTCCTCTGAGACTTGCTTAGAAATTTCCACACCAGAGTTTCTCGTTAACCACTATGATAAATTGAAATTCATTTCTATCGGCGCGATCTATCATATAAATTGTGTATACACAGTGTTCGTTAAAATTTTTAAAATAACAGGTTTCGTATATCGGAACTACAATGTGTGACAATTTCACTAGAAGGTACAGAAATGATGAAATTAGCGAGGAAACGAATGGAACCTGACATCTCACGATTCTCTATTGAACCTACGTCACATTATTCGCTCCTTTACAGTGACAAAAAAAAGGGGATCTACTTTGGGAGCTGAAAACATGATTAAAGATTTTCCGACGTAGGACGAAATGGATTTCTGATACGCGTAATGCCACCCTATTTGGAACTATTACGCGTAAGTCCCCAAGTAAGCCCCCTATATCCATTCACCCCCAGACGAAATATATTTAATAGATCAGAAGGCACCTACTCTCGCCTTGGCATCCGTATACAACGCGTTGATACGGTACAAATAATCAACTCGAAAAATAAACTTATGGAACGTTTACGTTACAAGAAAATCATTACCAATAATTCGAAATATCTGTCGCGAAACGCGTCGTATAAACGAATTTCCATCCGCGCGAAAATATTAAACGAGAAATTACTTTCTCGAAGAAAAGAACGACCTCTTCGATACCGTGAAAAAATCGCTAATTGGTACACAGGAAGTATTAGCAAACCGCTGCGCAAGTGCCGATGATTTACTGCAAGGTTTGATTGAATTCATTCGCCTCTGTTTACCCGACCTCCGCCACCCTCCTCTCTCGCTCTATCTTTCTCTTTCTCTCGTTCTTCCTCCCTCCCACCGTAAACCTCCAATATTTAGCTCCTTTTTTTTTCATTGGCGTCGTTTATTTTTTCTGGCTCGTTCGTTCATCCATCCCGACGTTGCGAAGTTGTACACTGTAAAACTGGAAACAGCGAACGGTGCACGTTTCCCGCTACACGGCCGTTGCCATTCCGCCACCCTTCGCCCGTTCAACCTCCCCCCCATCGCGTACAACCCGCCGCTTTCCGCCGCGCGTTGCCGCGTTTTATTTTCATTTTAGCAGAGGCAACGGGGAAGGCATGCCGCCGATCGGGAAGGTAGGTTGGGAATGATTTCTCAATCGGTCCGCCTCTGTATATTTTATTCCATGTCAATTCGTTAGCAGCGGAACAACGGCCAATACGGCCAATACGGGAAGAATCAAACGATTCGCTGGTTGTACTCGCCGATAAAACACTTTAATTGCGGCACGGTGTTGTTTGCGTTCATACGGGAGGGTCGGGCGGTTCGTCGCCGTTCTACTTCTAAGCGCGTTGAAGTTTAACAACTTTTTATTTATATCGAACGATCTTTTTCTTCAACTATAAAATAGTAGTACGGTGGCATTTAATTCATTACGAATGAGAGCGAGACGACATCAATTTCATTTATCCGATTAAATTTTATCAGTGACACGATTTTAGGTCGTTGATATGTTTTCATGAAATGTACTGAATTATTTAAGAATGGTTCTATTATATATTTATAAATACTTATAAAGTATATATTATACTTTTAATAATACTTAAATAATCTTAATTCGATTACATAAAGTAACTCATAAACTAGAAGTTGTAATATTGTAATTTTTTGTTCTCCTATACAAGATTCTAAAAGCCATTTTAATTTTGTAACAATATAACACCCTATGTTTTATTAAAAAAGCGGAGAAAGTTTTGGAATGTGAGTAATTAAATATTAAATCTAAATTAAGTGCTTAGTGAGATATTTAAAATAGTTGTATTTAAAAGGCGCTAGAATTATTGATCTTTACTACTGACTTCAGACATCTAGTCGTTTGACTAACGATAAACATATATTTTTCAATATGTTTCCGTAGATTTTTGTACAAAAATTAATTACACATTATTGCATCATTCTAAAAATCATATTTTACCATAATAAATATTCCCCATTAAATCTCATCATCACAAACTTTCAAATAAATACATCTCAATAAATTCTTATTTCAGAACCCTGCTATTCAGCAATATTTATTTACCTCGTGTTCAATTATTTTAAGTTCCATAAACAAACCCGAGATATTTCATTAAAAATTGCAATATTACTTATAAAATTTCATATTTTAAATAATATGGGCAATAAATTATTATATAATATATATGCCCATCAAACAACACAATTATTTCATACAACGAGCACCTTGCGATTAATTTCAGGTGTCCAAGTTAAAAGTATAATCATATTTCAAGAATAACGCTCGAAATGATTGAAAATTATAATTCAGAGGTTGCTTCCACACAGGGAGTACACAACATATCTTCGGTGAACTGGCGAAGCCCTCGTTTCTCTTCGCGATATTACACGCGCAGATAGCGACGGCCAGGAACGCGTATTATCGCGCGTTACACGCACGGCCAGATTATCTAAACGGCGCTTTTTATCTGCGGCCGCCTGATCCGGCGCAAGTTGTCAACCGAGTCGACCATTTGGCACGGGATCCGTATAGTTGGAAAAGTGAAAAGTAAAAATGAAAACCGATCGGGAGCCCTCCTGCTCGGTCTGCGCGTAGCGCGCGGAAGAGAACGCCTGGCCGGATATAAAGGGAGAAGGTGAACGCGGAAACGGTAGGGTGGGATGGACATAAAGAGAAAGGGAAAGAAACGTATCGATCTCCTACTTCATGCTTCTCGTATCTATCCGTATCCGTGGCTCGTATACTCTAGGTTCGTGTTAACGGCTGCATTCGGCCGGTCTTAGAGCGTCGAGCGAATTTAATTTCGTTTACTCTTAGAGGACGTTAAGATGTTATCGGGATGCTGGATGGGTATTCAAAGCATTGTACTTCGGCGTATCGCAGCCGTGGATCTCGCTCTAAACACGATGTCTGTGTCGCGCCTCAGGCACGGGGTACGACGACGGTTTCTAGGCTTTTGCTGATACGAACCGTATCGACCACGTCTGTGTACGTACTCACTTAGACTACTGCGAAACTGCTGCGAAAACGTTCGATACGTTTTAACGTCACTAACGTTAACGGGAACAACCAAACGAGTTGCTTTAAATAGAATTGTATATGCAACAATCATTTATGCGTACTTTATTTTCTGCTATTAATAGTTGGAATAATTTGAAACACGAAACAGTATTAATGAAAATATTATTTCTTATACTGTATACTTATGATTATAATTTGGAATTGAGCAGGCTTTAAATGGTAAAATGAAACTACTTCTTGCAAAGATTTTGTTGTAGAGATTTCTGTGCATTTTTATCGAAGTTACTCATAAGCAACACTAATCATTCGCGACACCCCACAGCGGATATCGACGCCTATCCATCCCTCTGTTCGTTCATTTTTTTCTCCTTTTCGGGGTCGTTTTCTTCCACGCCGTCCTCCGAGTATTGGCTGTTAGGAGCTAATGGATTGCGTTACCGACTGATTCAAATGCGAACTGGATTTCATTCTGAGCTCGATGGGGCGACAGTATCGGCGATGTTGTAACGCGAACGCGAGCAAGAAGGGTGGAAAGGCCAGTTTCTTGCAGGGGCTCAAACTCGATTTCGATCATCTATTAGATTTTTCTCCTTCGACGATGCTTTCTGCGAGCTTGCACCAGTTTTCACGATAAAATCCATTCCGGATCGTCGCTTAACGCTGTCAGGAGGTGTATTTTATGTAGTCGAAACATTGGATCGAGTTAAAGATCGTTTGCCTCAAGATCGATATGTCTTGATATCCATACATGTATATAAATTTTCATTTAACTATACATCAGCGGAGTTGTAAACATTTTAAAATGTACAACTATTCATTTGACGTTGGACAAACTTTAATAAATAACATTTATTCTGGCACCTATATGAAATTTAATGAATTTATATTTCTAAAGGAATTTTAATAAAATTTATCATTAACTCCAACCATGTTTCGCCAATCATATTTTCACAGAATTATGTGGAAACTAACAAGAACGATGACGTGAGAAGCGACGAGACGTGGCGCGAAATAAATCAGAGCAAACGATAAGAATCGTTGGATGGCGCGCAGACAATTTCAACGCCTAAACGATTTTATTCCTCCGAGCGTCCATAAAATTAAACGGACCAGCATCCACCGTGCTCTTCGCTGGCTTTTGCTTGTGTTTACCCCCTTAACGCGCAGAATACGGGAAACAACGGAGACAAAGGAACATGAAAGGAGCGCGGTATTGATAGGAACCGAAGCGACGAAGTGAAATCAGACGGGTCCCTCCTACAGTCTCGCTTGGACGGTGCGCGCAAACGAGAAAGAAAAGAAGAGAGAGAAAAAAAAAGAAAGCTGGCGTCGCTGCTAGGAGGTATGCGTTTGATTTTTCGATGGAGTCCCGGGATCGTATAGACGCAGTCCGTAGGGGGATGACAATGGCGTCCCACGGGATGAGAGGCCTACCAGCCACCCAGAAAACTACCCCTTCGTCCGTCGAACTCTTCATCGTCTCGGTCCTCCTGATTGTTTCCTACGAGTTTTCTCCACTCTCTCCATCTATCCCGGTCCACCCATGGAGACGTACTCGCCTCTCTTCTTCCATCTCCTCTCACCGTGCCGAGCGAGAACGCGGGTGTCGCGCATCCACAAAAATTTCCTCGAATTCAATATTCCCCCTATATTCTACATAATTCATGAAAATTGAGCCGTCGACTTTTTCCCTCAAACTCGTCTCCTGTCAGTTTTATTTTCGTGGAATTTGCTTTCTATTTCGTACGAGGCACCATTCCCGCGATTCTTTCACCTCAGAATCTATCTTGCCTCCAAACGTAATAATTCAGCGTATCTTTGTTAAAGGTGCGGTTGGCCCCACATTCGAATCGAGTATTGTTATATTCGGTTACGTTGTACAAGAACGTGGTATAGCAAGAATGGAGGTTCAACCTTCGTTTCTCGCAATGAGATACATTTTTAGGCGAACGCACCGTCTGACATTTTCGTAGTCTAAGGCAGTGGCCACATATGCATGTTGGTGTAATATACAATACCGTCGAGTCCTAAAGGTCGAAGAACACGTGGTTAGGGGTTTAATCTAGAGAAATGCTGAATAATAGAGGCGAGTAGAACGGGGCTTACGATTGGCTTATGCAATATTCAGACTTACTTTCCAGCCAAGTTCGCGTTCTAATTAAGTTCTCGGCGTTGAAGAGCGTTAAGCACCTTGTCAACCGTTTAACTCCGCTCCCCTCTGCTTTCAGATTCTTCCTCAAGTTCTTCCTCAAGTGCAACCAGAATTGCCTTAAGAATGCCGGCAATCCACGCGATATGAGACGTTTCCAGGTACGTTAATATATTATGTAGCGTATTGAATCAACTGTTATTAATTAAAGTGGGAATACTCTCTTCCTCCTGTTTGCTACGTATCGATATGTACCGATATCCGACATGATAGCAAATGGAATTCAAGAAACCAGTAATTAGAAGCGCTAGAAATAATTATAATGCAAATAAAATTTTCAAAGCGTATGTCATGATGAGATTAAATATTTGATAAGGAAAAATAATTTTTGAAGTACGTGAAACCAATAGTCATTTATAAACTACTCTTTTGCTCTTTCGAAACAGAGAGCCAGAGCTACTTCGTATATATAGTGACCCATTTCGAAAATACGTTAAAATAGTATAAAAATGGAAAAGTGGCGTGCAATATTGAATCGTCATTCGGGTCACGATTCATGAAATTATGGGGACGGACGGACAGAGACGAGAAGACCAAAAATTCGCGGGAATTGTGTGCCAGCGTATCATTCTCATATATATTGCGTCTACGGGCGCGTAGCTTCCACTCGGAGGCATTCTTTTTTAATTTCGTAAAGGGGAAGGAAATGTTCGTCTAGAAGACAGCAATTTCTCGATGGTCGGCCATCGTCGGAAGTTGAGATCTCCATCCGAGATACGTAATCCAAGGGGTTGGCAATTAGCTCAGCGCGGCATCAACCGACTCACCCCCGTATCCGTTCACCCCTTCCGCCGCCTCCGCCTCACCGCCGTATAACGGTCTCTCCAACCCACCGACAGCCGTATCTCGCCACCCCGTCCGTGTCCATTTCCGCAGACAAAAGGTAGAATTAAAAAATAAATTACCAAAAACTTTCTGCCCTGTCTTTCCGCTTTCTTCCATTGGATTCGACCGCCTTATCGCGCGAGTGTTACCTTCCCTTCTATTGAAGCCACTTTGTAATCGAATAAAAAGGACTCGAGGCGTGAAAGCAAATATAACCGCTCGCCAATTTCTATTTCACTTCGAAGTAACGTTCCTGCCGGTTCTCGTCATTTTTACCATCAACTTTCCAATACTAAAATTAATTAGCGACTAGTTTCTGATTACTTCTTTCTTTGCCAAACATAAACATTTTTTATATTATTTTCTTCTTTTCACATAGTAATTTACAGATATAAAAGGTATTTCAGAAAATTAATTTTTTACATTTTAGTCTCCCTAATTATTTTATTCTTTCGTAGTTACAGTATTATTAGGCGCGCGAAATGTCTGTATAGTATATTCTGTCGAGGAGTTTTCAAATTCTGATACTCGCGCATTTCCCATTCATTTCTTTATTCATTCAGCCGGTTAACGGTAAATCAAAGTTAAAGTACTTATCGCGCCTCCTAATTTGTTTAGAAATTGCTTATTGCTCGGAGTCGCGAATTAAAATTTCAGCGGCACGACTTCCCCTCTCTCGAAAATTCCTCTCGCGAAAAGCCGCCGAGTTATCCTTACCCTTGTGCTGGGCAAGTTTGCACGACGTTACGCGTCAGATACCACGGGCAAACCAGCCAAGAAAGTTGAGAACTTGCGAAAGGACAAAACTTCGGGCGTTCGCCGACCGCCTAGTCGATTTTATAAACGTTCTTTCTACTTTCACCCGAAAATCATCGTCCTCTTGTTTGCGTCCGGGGAACTCGAGGTTAACCACGTGGCTTGTTTCGATTCGTCCAAACTTTATAGAGTCGAATAAACACTATATTGCTACTAACGCGAATCATTGGCCAATATATTTATCTCAAAATTTCAACGCGCTTTTCATTAAAAAAATTATTTTTCCCTTTAAACTCACCTTGATAAAAACAATTTATGTTCGTTCCGGAAAGTGATTTTAAAACTACCAAATGAGCTTGCTTACATGCAATTGAATATATTTATAATACGTATATTTGAACGAAACAATAATGCTCTAACTTGGTTCTATTAAGCAGCTGAATTCCAAGACTCAGCTTTAATGAGATTATATTCATACATTTGCACGATAGTATCTATCATACGTGCAAATAGGGGGTCACGAGAGTCACGGAATGCATGGCGGATGCACGTAATGCGATGCAGCAAATCAAGCTGCATTGCTTGCTTACAACAGATATGATTAACATGTATAACGGTGGATATGTAACCCTTAAATAAAATTGTGAAACGTGTCCTGTGACACAGTTTTCTCGTACACGCCTTTTAGTGTCCTGTTTATGACAATGACTTGATAAGTTTTAATACGTAGCAAAAAATATGTATAGAGTAAACGTTTACGAGCAAAATCAGAATCATGTTTATTATTTCCACTGGTTTGTTTGTGGAAGATTTATTAAACGAGGCTGATAGCATTTTCTTATAATTTCGCTAAATTTTCAAACCGAAATCTCACGTCGACGAATTTCAACCTTCCGTAACAGGTGGTCATTTCCACGCAAGTAGGAGTAGAGGGACCGCTACTAGCAGTCTCGGACAACATGTTCGTTCACAATAATAGCAAACACGGGCGTAGGACGAAACGATTGGATCCCAGCGATCCTGGCGAATACAACAGTAAGTACCACAAACGATAATCATTAAATAAATGTTGCATGCAACTACCATCTATTTCAGCAATGATTTATACTCGTCTTATAAATCACGTTTCTTCTATACAAAATACAATTAATTTCACTTAATATTATCAGAACAAGATATTGGAGAATTGAATACATTTGCAATATATGATTAAATTGGTGTAACCTAGACAATTAAATTTGAAATCAATGTATATACATCGATTCTTTTTTACTGCAATAACGTCTTAATGGTTTATGATCAACTCTTTCACATTTTCTATCAACACCAATAATCAAATGCAATATAAATAACCGTTACGTGGATTGTTAATTAGTAATTAAAAGTACCCAGCTAACAATACTGAAACGAAATGATATGCTTTAAACAGGAGGCTGTTAAATTAGACCTAACATAACGCGAACAATTAACCGCGTACACGTAATCTCGCAATAGTTCCTCGACCGATTTATAGTCGTCATTTACAATTGGAAGATCCAGACACTCGAGTGGCGTTTCCCACCACCCTCCTATCGCGGGATCCTCGAATGAAAGGGACGGGCACCGGCGCGGAGTGAGTCGGTTTCTTCGAGATCGGTATAACGACTCGAGAGCCGTAGTAGAGGGTGGAATCGCAAGGGGGGGCGTAGGAGGGGGCGTGTTCCGAGGATAGGATATAAGGAGTCATAGGGCAATTCAGCAAAGTTTGGCGTCGGCCGCGCATACAAACGGCTGATATCGTGCGGCCACCCCACGACTACGCGCTCTCCTCTTTTCTCTTGGCTCTCTTCTTCCAGCCTTTCTTCCGTAGCCGCGCCAAGACAAGATGTAAATCAATGGGATGCGGGAAAACGAGGGATCCACCACCTTCTTCATGCTCTCACTCTCTCTCTCTCCACCTCTCTCCTCTGCTCTTATTTCAACCATTCTTTCCCTTGCTCCACTCCGCAGGTTTCAACCTTTCTTTCCACCCGGCCGTAGCTTTTCGTCTCTCCTTTTTGCCCGGTTGGCGCCATCAAGCGGAAAGACGGGAGTACGCTGAGAGTAACGGGGAGCAAAGGAACGAGGAAGGGAAGAGAAAGGACTTGAAATTGACCTCCCTTTCCTCTCCCTTTCTCTTCTCCCTTATCCTTTTTTTTTAGTAGGATTCCCTCTCCCCTTCTTTCACTCTCTCTTTTCTAGCAGTGGTTGCTGTGTGGGGTGTTGGTCCGTGAATGCTAAGTTTAAGCTATCTCGAGCCATCCTCCGGGGTTTCGCAACTACTGTGACGCTGTGCCGGTAGCACTCTTTCCGAATCCCCTGGCGAGCAACTCCCAAAACGCCGAAACGGGCATACCAATGAGACAAAGGACAAGCGCGGACCGAAAGAGCAGAATCGAGGAGGAAGAAAGTCGTAGAGGGAGCCGAGCAAAGAGTACGGTCTTGCAGCCTCAGCTGGCGTTACAAACGCATTCTCCTATTTGCTTTAGAAATCGAAGAGATTTCGACGATCGATTCTTAAGATTCCATCTTCTCGGGCGACTAACGCCAATATCGAGTTTGCGTTTGCTCGTTCATTTGTCGAAGAGAATCACGAAGTGTACCTATATACATTTCAACTTCTTGCGTTGCGTGAACGCGTGCACGCCATTAATTCGAGACGAACAAATCGTTCGGACGTTGAAGAAGAGAGAAAGCAGCTTGCCCGTAAGATATCGGCTTAATGATGCCGTTCGCGGTGAAAGTGAAAGCAACTTCCTTCCTGGGAGAACTTCCCAGGTCTTTATCGGCGTAAACGAAGTTATCGCGCGATCTCACAGCGATCAGAGAGAATCGGGCCGAGTGTGCTGGAGTACAACGACTCTTTGGCTTCTGGGGGGGGGGGGGGGGGGGGAAGGGAGCCACGGTTTCGTGGTAAAAGAGGAACTCGCGCGGTTAGGGAGGGAACGGTAAGGGTAGAGCAACCCTTTTTTATTTATTCCAGGTTGGTACGCTTGTTCCGGCCTCCTCCGCTGAATCCCTCTTTTCAACCATCCTCCACCTTCTCGTCCCGCTCTCTGCCTCCTCCTGCTTTTCTGCCCCACGCTATCCCGACCGACAATTCTCTGCCAGGGTGGTTGCCAACGTGGCCGACTCTGTTTAACGACTTTCTTGTACATTGAACGCAATAAATACTTGCGTCCCATTCAAGAATCCCCATTTACACCGGAATTGTAACTCTTTAACGTTCTTGCTGTCCTCGAGTACTTAATCCTCCCTCTAATGTACGCAAAATCAGCATTCAGATTGCTTGAATAGCTAGTTACCTCGAATAATTATATGTCTGTGCGTTGTTGTAAACCTTATTTTATTAATGCAATATTTCATTTGCTAGTTGAATATTAATAACTGATTGAAAAACTTCCTCTACAATTCTTTCCGGATTAATTTTAATTGCTCTTAAGAACCAATTTTTTTTCATGGTAATTTTGTTCAGAATCTGTTGAGACGTTCCGAAAATTTTGTTATTGTTATCGTAATAACGCGAACGAGCGAAAGGAAAGGTGGAACGTTTCCGAAAGAACAGGGTCCGAGCGCTATCCGCTGTCGAGATCTCTTAAACCCTTTAAGATTTAGTAGCGTAAGCACCCGAGGTGGAAACTGTTTGAGCATCACTGGGAGCAATATACCATGATGTCAGCCACTCTGCCGTGGCTCCGCTCTGCCAGGGTTGGTACCGGGGGTGGCTTGGCTTCGCCGGGGTACAAAATGATATCATTGGGTTATAAATTCCAAGCAGAGACACCGCCGGCCCGATCGTCCCCCTTCCTTCTTGTTACAACCCTTCTCCAGCCACTCTGGCCCACACAGCCTCTACCTACTGTCTGCTTTCTCCCCCTTTCTCTTTCTCTTTCTCTTTCTCTTTCTCCACGCCGCCACTGCCACGGGAAATATATCTACCACCGCGGCCTCGACCGAATAAACAGAATATTCAGATAATTTTCCGTATCCCACCCCCTAACTAACTGTGTCGGCTTATACCTCAAGCGATCGGAGGAATTCGCGTAATTTCTCGGCCCATTCTCTTCGCACAACTTTTCTCCTTCTACGTATCGCTCATTATTGTGTACACGATTTATGGCACGTACAGAGATTTTTCACGTTCAATTTAGTATTTGTATTGTGTATACACTTTTATTGTTAAGTTTTTTTCGAAATGCCGGGTTACGGGTTACTAACACGTTGTCTACTGATCTTTGAAGATAGGTCAAATTGATGGAAAAGTTTCTTATCTTAATGGTTATAAATTGTTGTGTCTCACACTACTGATACTGCACTCGCGTTGTTACATATTTTCTATTTTAAAGCAATCTTGAATATTTTCTGGTAACTCCACATAGTATCATATGGTGACGCGAACATTGGAGAAAGTACGAGAAAATGAAGACACAATTAGAATAGCCCTGTACGAGTTAGCTAATAGATTCAGTTAGGCGCATCCGGTCGACCGCTCTCCTGCGGATTCGTCGTGTGTATTGGATGGTCTGACCACGCGCCTTGCTGAATCTACTTACAGCTAGCTGAATCGTAGCTGACCGTACAACCGCGGTCTTTATTAGCTTGCTGTGAGCACCATTTTGGGTTGTTGTACAATGTTAAAAGCAGAACTCAAAGGGAAAAAACTATGCAATAATAAACTATTTCTTATATCTTTTTTTAAATAACTTTATTTTAGTATTCTATATTATATTAAGACGTTAATGCAGCTTATAGTAATTATATACTATTGTGGTATCAAGGTATATTAATACTCGGTACAATTTAGTTACTAATGTAATTTGTTTGCAAAATTAGGTCTGTATACACCCGTACCTCTTCAAACGCCGTGCATAAAAGCGATATCGCCAAATGAGGGTTGGACATCCGGTGGATCCACGGTGATAATCATCGGTGAAAACTTCTTCGATGGACTTCAAGTAGTTTTTGGCTCCATGTTGGTTTGGAGCGAGGTACATAACTTCATATTTTATAAAAATCATTATAGTCGAAAAAGCAACGTACATACTTATATCTTAGATTCAGAATTAATTTTGTAAATCCCTGGTTTATATATCATACAGGATTGGCCAAAAGTATTAAAGTTTGATCCTAATCTAAGGTTTAAGTACATCTCCGTTAACCTACTTATGGCCTCTTCTGTCTATATCTTACGTAGCAAACGTATTGCAAGCTGTTAAAAATTAATTCACTTTTTCTTCTCCAGCTAATCACGCCGAACGCAATTAGAGTACAAACTCCACCGCGACAAATACCAGGCGTCGTCGAAGTCACGTTATCCTACAAAACTAAACAATTTTGTAAAGGAGCACCTGGCAGATTCGTATATGTTTGTAAGTGTAAAATATTATTTACAAACGACACACGTTATACTGTCCTATGATTAATGAAAGAAGACAAGTCTACGTCGCGTGAATAAAATGTCATGCAATATTATTAATTTTCCAGCGTTAAACGAGCCTACGATCGACTACGGCTTCCAGAGGTTACAGAAACTAATCCCGCGACATCCGGGTGACCCCGAGAAATTGCCAAAAGAAATAATACTGAAAAGGGCGGCGGACCTAGCGGAGGCCTTATACAGTATGCCTAGAAGCGGAAACGCTGGGATTACTGGGGCGCCCAGGAGTCCTGGATCGGGCCACCCTCCTGCACCGCCGACCTCCAGCTCGGCGACGGCGTTCAACTCGTACACTGGCCAGCTCGCGGTGACGGTACAGGAAAACGGTAGCGCGGCGAAATGGACGGACGGTAAGTATTAAAATGATATTTTATAGACGACACGATAACATAGTCATTATTACAATTAGGAACGCGAAACGATCGTACTGGGAGATATCCTGTTACGCTAATTGCAAATAACGCTCGCTGGGGGCGGCCGACATTATTTGAAATTTCTGCCCGGCAACACGTTCGGAACGACGAGACTTTTTAATAAATAGGATGATTTATTGCGTTCTCACGTGTCACCGTTCGCGATTCTCATTTCATTCTATTGCACACACATGATTTGACAGATAACTCGTAACATACGCGACGCTAGCAGTAAGGTTATTAAAAACATTTTATTGCCCGCCGTTATGCACGAATCTATCAGATCCTTAATTATTGATAGTGCCGCAAATTATTTAGGTCGAACATTTGTATTATTACAAATTTCATAGTTCTATTTCTACCGACCAACTTTAATTCTTGTACAGAACTATCATTATTTCATTTTCTACGTTGCTACACACAATTTATCAACTGTAAATCTATCAAACTGTGCGTAAACTCAGTTTTAAGCGAACTCTTTCCCCGTTCCGGTGCACTAGGCAACACTCTCTGAACAGAATGATGAAATACTGACGAGTTCGTCTGACGGGCAGGTTTCTATTTCTAGACGGTAGTTCCGTGACGACAGGAGCCGGTGCTGGTGGCGGCGGCGGCGGCGGTGGTAGCGTCGGGGGTAGCGTCGGTGGTAGCGCCGACGCCTACAGACAAAGCAGCAGCGCGAGTCCGCGCGGGGTCGTAACCAGCGGTGGTTATTGCGGAAGTTCGGCTAGCACACCCCACAGTCACAGCACAAACGGAAGTTACTCGATAGCCAACCCGTATACCGGTAGCCCAACCCTTTATACATCCCGTAAGTATACATTTTAATCGTCATCAACCTTATCTCGATGTTTCTCGATCTTAATATACCTGATCCTATAGAATCCACGTTCAACATTTTTATGAAACGTTTCAATATTATATTAAATAAAAATGAAGATTTCTATAGAATTAAGTTGTTGGTACTGTAATTATAATTTATTTCTATGATACTTAATTTGAAAGATACCTCTTTATTTATATTAATCATTCTAATATATCTTCATGATTCTAGTATTCCAATTAAAAGAAATTTAGTATATGATCTAAGTTCATTTTACGATTCATGTTTCAAACAATCGAACAGAAAATCTTTCTTCGATACATTTGTACTTGCGATTCTGTACGCATGTCGTATTTAAATCCGTGTACACGTGAGATCCTGCCGCGCATGCGCTTCTTACGTTCAGTAGCATAGTTGGCTCTGGCGCACGCACTTATGATTTTCCCTTATGTGAAATTTTCGTTTTAGCGCACGAACAATATGGCATTTTCTATACGTCCGGGGATGGGAGTGCGTTCGCCCCCGTAGTACGACCACCGACAACCTCAGTCCCACCGCACTGGTCCACACAGCACCACCTCGCCACAGCCGCCCAGTAACCGCTAACCGTCCACCATCACAACCACCATCATCACCACCACAACCACCCTATGCACTGCGATTAAAGAATTATGAGAAACATGCACGAGAGACGAGACTCGAGAATGTATGTACACTTGCGTTCATTTATGAATCGTTGATAGTCCCCACTTCCCCTCCTTGATTAATTGAATATCACGTGGCGCGGTTGCCTCGCCGTCTACATCCACCACGTGAACATTTTATTTTAAGTCGAATACTGCGAAAGTCTGCTATCAATATTTTCTTTCCTTCTCCGTTTATTCGATATTATCGAAATTTTTCATAGAATGTTTTAAATATGCGATTGTAACGTAAGCTTACGCTATTATTTTGTTATTTATTTTAGTATTAAATACTATATTTATGCTGAGATCCTAGACCGTGATATTTTATTTTGCTTAAGTGAACTTAAATGTATCCATCTTAAATGTTTATTACAGCAGACACATGCTTCATACGCTTTTATTATTATCATATATTGTTAGAATAGAAATTTAAATTATATACTAAGAATTTGGAATAGCAAATAGCAAAAGAATGCACTTAATATTATTATTATCGCAATGTAAAAGTACTCTTATAATACAAGAATTACATTTAGTCAACAAGATCGTTAGTATCATTAAAGTACTTATCTAGTTGGCACGTTCCATCTTATAATGTATCTTTATGTTCAATTTGAAACTATTACAACATATTGAACCATCAACAATATTTATATTATGTAAAAAATAACTCATAAATTTGAACAAAATTGACATGAAGAGAACATGCAACTATTTTTGCTTAATCTTTAGTTCTAATCATTATACTGCTTAGAAATAATTTTAATTAAACCAATTATATTGTCATAGTTTAGATTATTTTGCTCAATGATTCCAGAGTAGCAAAGTAAATACATTAATCGTACGAGAAATAATTTTATCGATATTTTTATTAAAATCGTAACGTCGTAAACGTACAAAAAAAATGCTGCTCTGGAATTGTTACGCGTAATTTAATTATCATTAATAGCAAATTCTAGTGGATGACACTAACGTATAACCGACAGTGGGTATGTTGCAGGACTAGGGGAGGTGGTCGGTTCACCGTTCAACATGAATCCCTTTATATTGCCCACCTGCAGCCAAGGATACTCGAACGCCGCCAGCCCGTTACTCTCGTCGAACGGCAAATAGTGTTACGAGATGTAAGCTCCGGCGAGAATATCGAGGGGCTATGTGTTCACGGAAGCGAGATCCATCGGCGCGCAGGATTCCACCGAATTCGAATATTCCGATAATCATCGTAATCCGCGATTGACAATCGCTTTCTTGAATCGAAACCCGGTCCTCTCGATTCTCGTCTCCTTCAACCGTTCTCCGAAATGGCGGCGGCGCGGCAGCAGAGGGCACCAAGCGTCGCGTCCGCTTCTAATTTTCGTCGGAGCTGAACGACGAACTCTGCTCGTCGGACTAGGTAATATCGAAACCAGTGCAAAGATGTTTCGCCGTTAAAGATGATCGAATAAGTTAAGGAATGATACATATCGAAGTACATAGGGGTGTTTTCTACATCTATTCACGCAGTCGTTCGGTTGGCGCATCGCGATACACCTATGTATGTAAATTGCAGATTTCACGGGTAGAGCGATCGATTGTCTGTATAATATAATTTTAATAAACAGAACGGTAAAGAATTTTCGTGGTCCAACGTATGAATTGATTTCGAGATTAATTTGACAACGGAATAGTGTCAGCATTGCTGCGTCCAGTACGGAATTGAATAGCGATTTTAAGAAGTCATTGATATTCTTGAAAAGGAGCCGAACAACCGAACGATTGTACGTTGCCTCTTCGTGTCCTCGATGTTGCTACCTTCGTAGTAGCTATCTCCCGACACGAAGGGATTGTTCTTACCGATAGAGTCGAGTACCTCCTTTGCCCTGCGTCTCCTCTCGTATACGGAATTATTAATGGAATTATAACATTGCGACAAACTATTTTCAAGGTGTTTTTCTTTAAACTTTATATGATAAGGTGTTCTGAGAGAAATCGCCTGATCTTTCGGGGGCTCGAGAAGTGGCAATAGTATACGCAGGCGGGGACGTTCACAGGGTGTTGAGCAATTTTATATCAAAGCAAGCAAAGAGGCTAACGAAGGGTCTAGGGGAAAACGACGCCGCTAGACGGACATATCGCTTATCAGTGAATAACAGACATCATAGTTTTAGAGAGCATTTTCGAGTTTGAAATTTTAACTTCCTACCCGTACGTTTTAAGAGACTAACCAATATCGGCTAGGTAGCGTAACGTCTAACTTGTAATTTGTAAATTTCCTTGTAAATATTGTTGCGATGTACAAAAAGATTAACAAACAAACAAAAAAAGAAAAAAAGAACTATTTCCAGGAATCCAACGAAACGATATTAAACGTGATTGTAGGGCGAAAATTATTATACATAGATGTAAATAATCGTAGAGCGTCATAGCTTGATCCGTATGATTATACATACGCTGGCGATCCAATCTTTTAACGTGCAAATCGTCCGCACGATCGTGTACACATATACTAATACTTCGCTGTTTTCCGTCGACACTTCCGGACTCGATAGAACTTATTTCTACCAACGTATACACTTCATGATTTCTATTCTTAACATACGCAAGAGAAACGGGAGGCAGCCAATGACAACCTAAAACGAATTACGGTTAACGTCAAGTATAATTGGAGAGCAACGTTAAAAATTGGTATCGTCCGCAGCAACTGTATAAAAAACCGTATGGTATGATTTGAACCGTTCGATAAACCGGCCCAAAATGAAATTTCACACGAAACGAATCCCACGAAAGTATACGAAGCATGTACCGTTGCAGAATTGAAATCCCCGATTAGTCCAGATTTTGCAGCCGTTCACGAGCATAGATCCTATCAGTTTTTCATTTCCGGAACGAGCGTCGTTAAAAGTTATTATTGTAAAGAGTTCCTTTTTGCATATCAACTTGACGAGCGTGGCCACTTCCGCTGTGGTAGGGCGCGCTCATTGTCCCGGAGCCGCGTAGCTCTGTGATCTTGTGATCTTGATTGTAATATTAATTATCAACTTTCGTTCGATCACGCAACGTCATCTTTTACATGGCGCGTCGTTCTTGTACGCATGCGGACGCACACGAGCACGTATACGCGCGTACAAACACTCGTCGATGTATATTGAAATAAATTAAACTTACATTTTTGAGAATTATAACTAATTAATGAAATTTATTCGCGATACCCAATCTTCGATTCAGGAGAATTCCCCTTGCATCGTATAAATTACGGTAAGTATTGAAGTATGAAGGAACAAAACGATTACAGTGTTCTTACTTCTAACGGACAAATATTTTAATTATTTAATATTATATTTAATGATTAAAGTTTCGTATTTTATAATATCGTTTTCATATTACAAATATTTCTCTAAACGTTACCGATTAAATTTGTCAATTATAGAGATGCAGCAATTGAGGACTTAAGTATTCTCGGAGTCCATTTCACCCCTAACAATAGATACAATTGCTTATTATATTTATTGGAATTAACGTTTCTGCGTGTCCCTTAATTGTGACTTCGTGTAAGCAATAATTTTTCATTGAAATAACAACTTAATCCTGACGCTTTTCGTTCGAGTGGTATTGCCCCCAGGAGGAACCACCTCGGGATCAACAAATAGCGAAACAGGATCTCGAGGACCACTTCGGAGCGATTAGTTCACATGGTGTACTGTTACTATTTGGCCGGCAAACGGGTAGCGCGCATGGCGGGCGTTATTCTAAGGCTGTTTGTGTTATTAGATTTAGATTGGCCGGCACGTGGCACGCGGTATGGCGGCCACGTGTCCCATTGCAAACGTTACAACGTGGGTACAATACGAAATCGCTTTCCTTGCGATATTGCTTTCGTTACCAACCCCTGCGAAAACACGTTCTCTCATCGACGATCTGCCAGTCCGCCATTATTCCTCCTCGTGTACCAACGCACTGGCCGATTAATTATTAACGCGACTGCAAATCACTTTCTCCAGGCGTTCTTACGTCTCCCATTGTCGCCGCGATAATTAGCATCCACTGTTTCCGAATAAATTTTTAACGCTGCCTCGTTCGACCGCTTCAATAACTGAAAAATAAAGCACGCGCACATGCTACGGCTTAAAAGTGTTGGACGCTGAAGTGGCTTTTATGTTGTACATTTCATATTTCAGTATACTAATAGGCTTTTTCGCTCAGTCGTTTCGATCCCCCGCTGCAAACAACCCTCGCCGCCCGCCAATCCACCGCGAGCAGTAAGCTCGCTCTTTTTTGGCACGTGCGATCCCATAAAATGCTGCACGAGGCACGCCGCGCGCGGCCTAATTGGAATCTATAAAAAGCGATCGCGAGTAATTTTTCTAAAAAATCTGTAAAGCCCAAAAATTTTATTTGTTATCGATTTCACTACCTACTTTCAATTGTTCGTTTTCGTCTCTTTCTATCGATGATTGTTCCTAACTTTTGCATAGAATTGCTTGAGATAAAAGGAAATATATTATAATAAATGTAAGCTGGTGGTAACCGTTAAAGAGTAGCCCGTTTTACTAATTTTTTAAGAATCAATTCTGTGCAAAATGTTGTCGAAGCATAATGCCAGCGCGCAGAACACTGTCAGAAACAAATCAGATTCTGATAACATCGTAAAGCTAATAAACACACCATAAACTGACAGTAGTAGCATGACAAATGTTAATATGCTTACAAAATTTAAAATAAATAATATACATATTTTAATAATACCATTCTTATTGAAATAATAAGTGTTAATAATATGTTAACCGTCTGCTAATCAAGGTTTCCTTTAACTCTTTCTTTACACAACAACGACATAAAATAAGTACCAATGACCACAAAATATTGTTATCTTATAGTTTCAAAATGCATATTACATAAAAGAATTATACTATGTTGTATAAATATATAATATAGAATGGAAATAAATAAAATATATGGTCGAAATTGACTGTTGCCTTGTTTCTCTCGGATTTTAGTGGCAATTACAGCGGCCCCGAAAGTATATTGACGCGCTACTCCGTATGCTCTTTTGCGTCAGTACGATATCGGGGTAGAGCTTGAGTCGGGTGTCAAAGGGGATGAACCAGGGCCGCCGGGAGCCGGCAGGGATAGGAGCAATCCGGTGATGCACCCTTGACAGTTCACCGCGATAAGATCTGCTTTTTCGCCGAGTCCATTTGAATTCTGTTTGTGAGCCCCGGTGACGCCACTCTTCCTGCGCATTGTGCTTCTATCGACGTAAAAGAATATTACCATCTGCTGATTACCGGTAATCCTTATTCAGCGATATTGGGTTTCCACTGCTCTACAATTTCTGTAACAGCCTGTGGTACCTGACGTACAAACACGAATATCTGATCTACGGTCACCGAATGTTGCTTAAAATAACAATTGTATATTTAATAGGGTGCAAATAATGTATTTAGCAACAGCTCTGTAAAAATTGTACGCTCTTCCACGATAGTGGCTTTTAATTCTTCGATTAGTGTATTTCTGGCTGAACAGGATTTCAATATCATTATCCTATATATTGGAATTATATTAAGAAATAAAGCATTTTCAATTACACAAAAAGAAAAACAATGAAGTGTTTCGTTGTCTGTTTCTGATCTGTTGGACAAAACGATCAGAAATTAATGAAGGAAGACAAAATGATCAGAATGAGGGATGAAAATCTCGAAGACCACCTTTATGCAATAATTTACAAAAGATGTAATAGTGTTAGCATATTCCCTATTATTATATTTGATATCACCAATTTACATATATTAATAGTCTACGAAAGCTATTATATAGGATGTCTCAGAACATGGCTTTAGGAAAGCAGTCACAATTTTAATTCTTCTTCAAATCTTATGTACATAATAATATAACAAAAAATCAGTAGTTTATTTACTAATGGCAATTAAATGTATATTATATTATAATATATTTTTTATCCTCGCTATATATTTATTCAAGATGGAAATCAATGCTATGTTATATAGTGACGAATATTTTTACATGTATAGAAGTCCATCACCTATTCGTTAAGGATTAAACATAACGAATACATACATTTGCTCAATATAGTAAATATAAACAATACTTTGTAGAAGATAATATGCGTAAAAGGAGGAAGGAATAGTGACAGGTGAGCCGGTTGGGCTCAGAGATTCGGAGAAAGGCACTTCAACGATAGTACACAGTGTTCTTCTATAAATGCTATATTTCTAGCGCAACGGTTCTACTTTCTCTCTCTCTCTCTCTCTTTAATATCTTTTCCTAGTCTATGTCTCTGTTCCTTTCGCCTACTTTCTTTAACTCTATCCTCGCCAGTAGGCGTTGACCTTCCTGGCCAATTAGGTGTTTCCAAAAACGCCTACAACCTTATCTCCGTTAAGATGCTCTTACCCCTTCATGAGAATTTCCTGGCTTTTTGACGATGACCAAGTTTTATGGTATTCGCTTCATCCGAACCCTATCTGGGTCCCTTTCCGGCAGGGAGGGAGAGTCCACACCATAATACCCGTTACCGTCCCAATCGACGCGGCTGCTGAACATGTGGGCCCTAAAACCCCTCATATTTCTCTCTTTTTGCCTCCAATTTAAATCTTTTTAGAATAATTGAATATTATTTTATAAAATTATGTAAAAGAAATTAAGATATTTTTAGTGTCTAAGTCTATATATAGTAATATGAAAACTGTGACCAAGAAGCCAGGTTGGCCGAGCGGTTTAAGGCGCCAGACTTAAGTTCTGGTTCCCGATTGGGAGCGTGGGTTCGAACCCCACACCTGGCAAATACTTTTTTTATTTTTATAAACTTCAATAAATAAAATATATCAATTTATGTGAATACGACTATGCCAAATTTTTACACTGTAATTAATATTTTTTATTATAAAAATTGAAACGTAAATGTACATATTTCAAATATGTATCATTCGAAAAATATATATTTAAAAAATTGTATTATATAAAGTGTATTTGTAAAATACATTTAAAACGAATACGTCAATTGCAAACTACAAAACAATAATAGTTCTTTTTAAGGAAAATCATTCAACTGCTACCTTTGCAGGAATTCGAGGAACTATCAAGTACTACTGTCGTCGATAAAATAGGTATTCACAATAATCTAAGAAATTTTTCCTTTGCTTGTAATCGATACTTTAGTTTCTACATAATGAACCTTCCGTGAATAATGTAGTATTTTCGTAAGTAGAAATCTATATTATCAATTGTTGATTTAAAACTAAATTATAAATGGATAAATCAATTTTTTCTGTTAATAAAATAATTGCGATTTTTGGTAACAAATATGAACATTAAATTTTAGTATAACATTATATTAAACCTGTATTACATAATATTGCAAATGAAATGTATATGTGATTACACTTGATAAGACGAATAATTCGGCAAAAATGTGTCTGAATAAATACATTTAATTACTTTTTTAATTTATACAATTATTTTCAGCTTTCC
The DNA here is from genome assembly GCF_050948175.1 of Xylocopa sonorina. Classification (NCBI taxonomy): domain Eukaryota; kingdom Metazoa; phylum Arthropoda; class Insecta; order Hymenoptera; family Apidae; genus Xylocopa; species Xylocopa sonorina. The sequence goes on along the minus strand of NC_135197.1, from coordinate 2,839,121 downwards.
ATCGATGTAAAATTCTAATACCAATAAAATCGGATCTACTTCGAATCAAAATTTCTTAAACGTCTGCAACCTAGGGTGTTACGTAACTCTGGCAATTTTACAAGTACATCGACATACATAATCTTTATTTTAAATAATTAATATATACATCACAACGTTAACGTAACACGTAATCAAGGAACCAATTCGTACAAAATAAGCTGGCGTTAAATGGTTACCGATTTAAAACAATTCCGCTGCATCGAAAATGAAATTAATGGAGCGCGAATATAATTAAAGTATCCATGACCTATAAATGAAACTAGTTCAACGAAAAATTGATTTTCTTTACTGTTTCTCTCGCGCTTACTCACATTCTGGTGACCATTCGAATGCGGAAAGTTGACAATACTCGTCGATTCGTGACAAGGGAACGCGATTGCCCGTTCCGACTGATACGGTAGGAGGAAATGTTGGTCAGAGAAGGCCGCGGGGAAAGGTCAGAACAGAAACGAAACGTAATTGCATTATAAACGCCTCAATACGCCCTCGGGATAGGAGGCGCGCTTTAATCGAAGACTCTTTATCTCCGGCGCGTAAATCATGCCCGGCCGTCAAGTCGAGCCGCTGTTCGCGCAACAAACGTAATGCGTTTCCCTGGCAATCACGAGAAATTAACCGTGAAATGGCTCGTTAATAAGAACGCTCCGCTCGCGTAACATTGTACCGCGAATCCGTCCGCGGAACGTTCAAGCGCGATCGATCTACTTAATCGCGAGCTTCAAGTTCCTGTCCGGCAGAAATGGACGTCCGTGTCCATTAATTAAAGGTGGCGTTCGTTTGGAAGCGTCTGAGGCTGATGGCCATATTTTGTAAATTTTCTTTTTCTGCATTGAAAAATCTGTATAATTTTGAATTTGTACGCACATTGTACATGAAATCTAATGAATCCGACCAACGTATGTATATATATAAGTTGTAAAATACTCTTGCAAGATAATAATAAAACACGATTACGTAAACACGATCGGTCTATAAATTACATAATATCGATTGGCTGACAAGTATAACGCAGCAGGAACAATAAGTGTAACGATATAAAAAGTAAACTAAATATGAGAGAAGAGCCATCGAGTTCTTCAAGAATATAATTCCTGACTATAGAGCGATATCACGAGAGGAAAGTTTCTACCTATATGAGCTAACACTTCCGTTCAGAAGTATTAAGCTTGTTATTTTCAACGAATTGTTATTGTATGATATAAACTTATCAAACCGTACGTGTAATCGCAATTTGTGACGCAATTATTTAAATGTTAAAATACTGCAAGATAATGTTAACATCTCGTAACTTTCTTCTTTCATTTCACGAACATCTCACTGCAACACGAAGGAATCGGGCACAAGTATGGCATCATTCTGACATTTCGTGGAAAGCAATAGTCTAATGCTTGCATTTTTTAAAAAAATCTGATTACCAACTAATATCGCTAGTAAATATCATTCTCCAATAAGACGCACGATCGATACCATAGCACCTTCGACGAAACACGTTTTCGAAAGCAATCGTAAAGGTTCGTACGTGTTCACAACGGAAATGACGAAATAGTAAAGGGAGGAGGAATGGTCGAGCGATAAAAAGCCAGTAGGACGAAGGGATCCAACGGGTATAACCGTGTGACAGCAGCGCTAATTTGGTTTTACGTTACAGAGTGATTATACGTGCCTCCGATGTGGTAACGCAATATGGATTTAGGCGGTTCTTTAATCCCTTTAAACAAAGCGCCGGTTTCGGTGGGCGCGCGCGCGGATGTGGGAGAGACCTCACACATCGTCGCCACCGCGAGTTTCACTTCTTTCCACCGGTCTGAGACGCCGTGTCGCGGCGTGGACCGCGGAACGGAACTTCCTAGACGGCCGCCTCCTTTCGAGAGACTGAAACGCTGGACTATAATTACGCGCAGCCGGTTACGCGGCCTCTTCCGTTTCACCGCGGATCAGAAATCAATTATATCCTTCGGGGCCTGGCTCTTTCCTCGAACCACCCCGACTACCAACCTGGAATTCGTATCGCGCGATGAGAACGCATCGTCTTCTGGTCGTTCTTCCGTTCTAACGTGTGGTGAAATGAATGTTAGCTAAATTGGTGCTTAATTGATACGTATTTGTAGAAGTTAAAGGAATTACTGAACATTACTTTCTTTCAATTAACTTCTCCAGGGTTAAAGTTCTTTCGATTGTTTGCAACGGATCGTTAATATTTGATAAATAAAATGACAGTTTTAATGATTGTAAATTGATGTTAATTAAAAACTGCAGTTTACAATATTAGGTATGTTTTAGAAGTTATAATTCGAATTTGTAATAAAAAATAATTAATGATATTGTGAGAATTATAAATTTGAGAGAAATAATGATTCAAGTATTTATCAATTGAAATACTTTACATAGCAAATGCTAAGGAACTCCTAGTATCATTTTAACCCAGAGATTAACTCATTTAATCTCTCATGGATATTAATATTTTTCTTTATTAATATAAGTAATACACCGTGAAGAAGAAGGAAGCTTTCAGACATTTCATATATCACAGCCTAATTGCTTGCTTAAATGATAAGGAGATTCGAAGAGACGTAAATTTGTCCCAACGTTCGATATCCTGAAGGCAACGAAACTGTCATTGACGTTATCAGTTATGAGCACCGTGACTGTAAGGAAGTCGCGTTGAATAAGTAGAGTCAAGGATTTTAAACATATTGCCAAACTGCTGGAATCCAAACACACATACGGATGCTGTTTTCATTTCCGAAATGAATAATTTGCACGAAATGATAATATTTAAGTTCCCTCGACATTTGAATCACTACGAACTTCTTAAATAAGAATACTCCGATTATGGTTTTATATTTCTGGAGAAAGTTATATAAAATTACGCATTTATTAAAACTGTGATATTAGTTAAACATCATCCGATTTTTATTTTATCAAACGTCTCGCTTTACTTATTTTGCTTATTAAAAGTAATCAAACAAAACTTGATAATGTAATTACCCAATTTGTTGATCATTCTTGTATCACTTCCGTTCGAAAATTACATAAAAATTTATATTAATCGAACAAACAAATCCTTCAGTTATTACATTACAAAAATTTACTATTAGTGAATAATATGAATGGAAGATAATTGTACGTACCAATATCAATACAACTAACTATGGAAATTGTAAGGAATTCTACCCAACTCTTGTTTTTACTCCTCATATATATTTTTTACATAACACTCTTCATTTTACTTAAAAGATACTAATGTATTCTAACGACTGTCACGTTTTTCGTCTATTTCCAATTGATTTTTTTACGTGGCTTACGTGAGCATCTTCGTTGTCAATGTGTAGCAAAATATAATACATTGCTTCTTAAAGATCCAGTGAATTGCAAAGCTTTCCTTCTCCTCTGTTCAAGAAATTGTTTATTTCTGAATTTACTGCAAGACTTATGCAGTTGTTTATTGTTCTATAATTTAAACATTTAATTTAAGATAATCGGTCATATTTGAGCAAATTTTCATGTTATTATATTATTTAGCGATTATAGATTTAATGAAGGATCTCAAATTATACCCAGTACTAAAAATCTTACTGAAATTCAGTCGTTCAGAATCGAAGCATGTGAGAAGTGAGTAATCTCCGTGATTATAAAATTGCTGATAATCGAATCGGTGCTTTTTCAATCGTGACCATTTCTCGATATCACACAATGTCTTAAAATTGTCGTGCTTCGTGTTTCCCGATTAAATTCTTGGACGATAAAAGTCTAAACGCCTGTCACAATTTTATTCTTACCTCGACTGATATTTTCGGAACGTATCTTCCGTTTTCCATTTGTTGCTTGACCAATTGTTGCAACACATAATACAATTTTACAAGAGCTTACAATGCTGAAGAATTCAATTAGGTTGTCAATCATTTTTTCATTTCAAATTAGTCAAATTACTTTAGAAACAGTATACATGAATTTATTTCTCTTATTATAAAACAAGATAATATCACATTTTTGTTTTTATCATTCGTACAAATATTTCTAACAGCATTTGCTATTCCATATTTTTTAATTTATTAATTGGAATAGCCTGTTATTTCCTATAAAGAACATTAAAAAGTAGTACTTTACGATAATATTGCAATAATATAAAATATAACTACCTCTACAGAAGAAGAGTTACATATTTCACTGCAAGATAATAGAAGATGATTCGAATTTCCATTCCAGACATTCCTTTGATGATAACTCCGTCGATAGATTAAATAAGATAAATTAATATTTGTACGCATACTTTCTTGCACATCTGTCGTTCATATATTCACTCGGTCCAAAACGTTATACAAAAGGAACGATTCGATAATTAATTTTATTCTTTATCGGATCGGGCACGTGTTGCGAGAGTCCGTTTGTTAACAGGTAGTCAACGGACCGCAACTTTAACGCGAATTGGGACGATGCCAATGTATTTTAACATGGAAGAGTACGTAAACCGAGAACTCGTATATTACACTTATCTGTGAAGGTAATGCCCGTTTAAATTTCCGCGGATTATAAACGTTTATACCATACGCAGACGCTGTGAAAGTCTGCACCAGATGATGTCTTCCGGTGTGTAACACGCATGTGCTTATTGGAAAATTTATGAAACCGCTCGTGGATTTCATTAAACGTTTGCTCTTGACACAAAAATTATTTCCTTTCTATTTCTACTCGTTTCTACTGTTATTTTACCGATTGTATCTCTTTTATCTCGGATGCTTAGAGATTTAAACCAATGTTTCGCATCGATCGTTTTTCATAATCTTCTTGATCCTTTTATGAATGAAGAAGAAGAGCAACGTATAATAGACATCCATAAGACAATTTTGACGCACTGACTTCGAATAAATATGCACACATGACAAAACGCCCAACACTTAATTAAAAAAAATATATTAAGCTCACATGTATTAGACAAATGTGTGTCAGAGAAAAGGCGCTTGGCGCTAGTAAAGGCTAGGAAGAATTCTCGAAAAGTGAATTCTGGTAGCGCAAGAATAATGGTTGTTCGTTTAACGCAAACGACGTGCAACGCAGCGTGTAGTCGAAGGTTTGAAAATTGCAAGTGCCTTAATAGCTTTCACAGTTTCCCGCGTGTGCGCGTAGAACAGTGGGATCCACGTTTGGAGTTCTAAGTTCAAGTGGTCAAGCAATGTTTCACGCCTGCCGGCAGGTCGCCGTTGTGGTCGTGTACGGTGTAACGCAACGCGCGCGTGTCTAATAGTACGTTCAAATACAACGGTAAATTAGCCTTGAATTAGCCACGGTTCGAAACGTAGCCATTCGATGTAATTAGTAAAGCAAACAACGTATTGTGTACCGGATTGCCTCTTCCCGATAAATCGCGGGGCTGTAAAGTGAATCTAACGTCTTCATCTATGTACATATCGTGTAGACACCATACGACGCGGGTAATACGGTTCAATGCCGGGTAATTTTACGCGGAAAAATAAATAACGAACGTCGAGTGAAATTTGTTCGCCGTCATTTTCACTTCTGAGAATTTTCACTGCGATTCATTCATCGGTTCTTCTCTGGTATATAACGGAATATCGTTTCTTCCTTCTTGTTGTTATAATTTATATACTTTTTTCTATATAATTGTATTAATAAATACAATCGAGAAAAAATTCTTACCAAATACAAATTTTACAACGCTACCCTTATCTGATTTTTATAATGCTCGATGGAATCTTAAGAAGCCATTTGCAGATGTAAAATTATAGAAATTAGTGATTATCTTTAATAACGTTTTATCAATAAAATTCTATTCAGAATTACATACACACGCATTCGAAATAAACTGCTAAATTTCCTGGTAATATATTCTGTATATGTATACATAATACACAGACTGTAGACAAAGCATGTAGGTACTAAATCACATTCTCGAAAACGTGTGTTTCAGTCAGCAACATCAAGTATTTACCGCAGCATGCGCACACTTGGGTGTCACGCAGGCTGGATTTCCCATACATTACAATACTCGATCAAGTAGGCGTTTTCGAATGCCGAAAACTGGCGCCCTTTCCGATGTTGCGTGGCCGATGGTAACCTCGTGATCGCGTGGAGTGGTGTATACCGAATTTGGTAAGGACTGGGACCCCGAGGACCGCGTAGAGGAGGCTAGCGGCCAGTCGTGGCACCCAGAAGGCCGTTATCGAGTCGCTCCTCAAAGGCACGTCTAACCGAGAAACCCGCGAGAAAGGGAAACAGGACGTATCTCACGATCAGTAAGAACGTCACTAATGCAGCGCGATATACTTGCGGTGGTTTGCCATGGAATAACGCAACGCGATAAAACACGCACCGTGCGAGCTCCCTATACGCGGTTATACAGGGTGTTCAACTGTGTCTCGGAGAAATTTCGCGGAGCGATTCTGCGAACTAAAATCAGCCGAAAACGAGGAATAACAAAATTGTGTTCGAAGCTTCGTTTTCGAGATAAACGGCTTTGAATATTAGGCGAGCGTGTAATTAAAATGGTAAAGGATTCCAAGTAACGCAGACGTCTGACGAAATCTTATACTACTGCGCGCAGGGACACTTACGAGCGTTTCCACTTGTCATTACCCGCGTACTTCGCGTGAACCTTTAGAGGCGTGTATCTCGAAAATGATGCGTTAAATGCTACTTTGTTATTCTTCGTTTTCGTCTCGTCTTGGTTTATACAATCGAATGTTACCGGTTAAATTCGGTAGGGTAACCGATCACCCCGTATATGTAGAGGAAGATACAGCGTACTACGCGTGGGAAGGTGGCGTCACAGATAGGACGATCGCATTGGTACGTATCGATAGGACGAGATTCGAGACAAGATCGTGGCGTCGATACGGCCGTATGTACCGTACCGAAGAGCCCATTAATACGACGCGGTACCGTCTCATAAATACGGTGGCCGATACGAAAAATCACCAACGACTAACGCAGAGATGCGAGCCGGTAAATCAATCCCCTTTTCAGCCTCCGGTCACGCTGCCTCCCCGGTACAAATAGACCGCATTTGTCAGCCCTCGCGGAGAAAGAAACGCTCCATCTTTGTTGCCACCGCGGAAAACCGATCGTTCCGTGCTCCGGAGCTTTCGTTCGATCACTTTCTCCGGCAGTTCTTACCGGTGAATGCCAACAAGTTATTGCGAGACAATAAAAGACCCGTTGCCTCGTGTTAATTTCAGACTGACCTCCTGGGAAAGTTCCTAGCCAAATTTAACAATCATATTCGAAAGCAAAGTATTTGCAGTAACGCTTGTTGTTAATGAAATTTTGTGCAAACTGTGAGAAACGATGGCTACGAATGTTATGCTATTTCCTGCGAGCAAGTAGAATGGGATAGCTAATGTCAGCCGGGACACAAGGGACACTACGAACTGAGTTGCTTTTTAATTTCACTAAAGACGCGGAAGAAGCTAGTGTCGGTGCCTGTTATTTTATTTATATAAATTTTTATAAATTTTCACGTATCTTCGTTTAATATTATTCGCTCCGAATTTATACGGGCTTCGAACGGTAATAAAAGCTGACGGTAGCATTGCACACGAATTAATAAGTTCCCAACGGAACATATAAATTACGACGTGCCCTTTTAAGGTGAGATTTGATGTACATCAAGGTTATTTATGACTCGGGACAAAGTGTGCCTCCGAGAATCTGTATGGAATTCGGTGTCGAACGAATAGTAAACTTCCAGCATGTACCAGCAACCTCGAATGAAGAATTGCTCCAAAACATTGGGAAAACATTCTCTGTTTTGGTGTCAACAGAACGCCATAGAAGGAAATTACGAGATATATTGTACCTTGTTAAAGTTTGGGAAGAATATTAATAACTGAACAGAAAAAATTTAAAGAGAATACATAAATTAAATGCAAAATAAGAACATTTGTAGAAAAAATATTCAACACTTTTCATATATTTCCTCTTAAATGACTTTAACTCGCACTAATTGTCTGACAATAATTTTTCATAGCTCTTTCCAACTTCAACAAATGAGAAACGCATAAATTCTTTCCAGTTAAAGTTCAATAACATTCCAAACATCGTTACGTCTGAAAACTCGTTGTTCTGTGCACACAATGGATAAAAAGAAATACGTGACGTTCGAGAGACATCATTTGATGTCACCGGGTTAAGGAGTTTCGCGTTTATACGAAGCTTCGCGAGTCTACGACGAGTATTCATCACTCTTTTTAGAACCATTGTTAATTTTAGATGATGCAAGGGTGGCTCATCGTCTTCCAAACAAATTGTCCATTTTTGTCAAGTAACGGCGACCACTTCTTCCTGCATAATGCGTCTTGCCACTGCGAGGTTTATTACACCACGGATCATTACCGCGGCATTGGATAATCGCGCCACGTGCGACGTAAGGGCGTCTCTTTATTCAATGCGTTACGGTATCGCTGTGATGCTCATACTTGTACTAGTAATTTTGTCAAACGCTCCCAAAGTGGAGCAATAAAATTACGATCTATCTCATAATGCACGTACGTAATGAAAATTTTATTTTCTCGCGAGAAAAAAATGACAAAGAGTTGAAAAGTTATTCATGTAAATTTAAGAACCAAGAATTACATCGACTTTCGATGATACACTGGAAAACGAAATATTATAGTAATAAGGGACTTTTTTAAAAATATAGACATCCGAGTACGTTCAAATCATATTGTACCGAGGGTTAATTTCCATTCAAAGCGAATACAACGCGTAAAAGCATTTCTTATTCTCCTTTACGTTTATTATTTACATATTCAGTGATATAAAAGCAATATCTTTTATGTTCTTGAGAACATAAAAACCGGTAAAGGCGATCGTGATTACACTGGTCTTGTTTACAAATGGACGTTTTTATGTAGTTACACCATGGTGATCCATCGACGATTTTATCACTGCTGAGGCTTTCCGGTGAAAGCTGTGTCCTTTAGGAAAAAACCTCCCGACGTTTCGTAGAATTCGAATAACGTACGGATATCGGGGTATCGTTATTTCAGCAGGACATTTTTCCAAAAAGACACGGCTTACGTTCGGGAACCTAAGTGATATTTTATGAATGGTGATAACTTTATGATGTCTGACCGTGAAGGACTCAAATCACTCTCAGGAATGAAGGCTACGAGACTGGCAGCGTTGAGTACATCATTATACCATATGTTGTACATGCATCGAAATGTTACGAATTTCTTTCGTCGTTGAATCAAAAATTAAATATATTTTATATATAAAAAAAAACGGTCCACGGACAATTATCATATGATAACACCTTGCATTGGATACATCGACTCGAAATTTACTCGCTAGTTTATTCGCGTGTATCCCCATTTATTCTTTGAAAAAGAAGAATAATCAATTCAAGGTACAGAAATAGGTACCAATCGAAATTAGAAAGTCAAATCTGTTCGATGGTTCGGCTAGTCCTGGTAGCATGGGACGGATACCTCGTTCTTCTTGTGCACAGTATTTACGATAACATTATGGCTATATTATTCACGTTCGTTTTAAGAAGTGAACTGCGCGTTCAACTCTCGAACATTTTTTTTTTTAAGCAGACACCGTCTGAATACGTAAACGCACGGTGAAATACCTTAAAAGTCTGTCGATTTCGTGTGTTTGTTCGTTGGATCTGGTTAATTAGTTTCCGATCTCGCGAGAAACCTGCCGCGGTGGGGTTTACGTTGATTCCAATTTATTACCGATCTCTGACTTTTAACGTAACGTAACATGAATAATCGTGCTTAGTCACACGGGGCATAAAATCGTGTTCTTTATAGTAGAGAAAAGAAAAGCGCGATCGATACAATCAACGGTGTTTCCTCATTTTATATCAATATTTAAACGCCTGAGCCGGAGTTCCCCTCTCGGGTCTTTACAAACAGATTACTAAAAGTATCATGTAAATGGAATACTCTTGGAATCAGTGATAAATAATCAGCCAGAAGTAGGCAAACGTAATAAAACGAAGATTAGTCCGAGAATATTCTTACAAACAGATCTAAGACCACGTTTTACTGCATACGTACACTTATCGACAGAGTTAAGGAACAGAGCAATTGCTTGCACGAAAAAATTAACAATTGGTATTATATCTGTTCTTGCATCTGTACATCATATTGCAATTCATTCGAAAACTATTGCCACTTACTTGTACAAATTACAATTTTCAACGAGCGCACCATTGGTTTGCTCATCGATCGTCAAGATTGATAATCGTGACGACAAAAGTGTACACGTTTAAATTCAGAAGCTCTCGAGCAAAGGAACGCGAAGAGGGGCGAAAATACGAGGAGAAATCGGCTTTAGCAAGCCGACGAGTCGAAAAGGTTCGCCGGTCAGCCCCAGTTCCTTCAATGATTTGTAATTACCGCCGCTAATACGATACAGCGGCACCCGATCGTACACGAAACAAAACCCGTGGCGAATCGCGGGGCCAGAAGAGCCCCGGGCCCATCACGAACCACCGGGCTTTACGATCTCTCGCGGCGCCGCTGGTTAATCATTCGAGCCCTCCGTTTCGCTCGTCGCGAGCCTCGTATCCACCCTCGCGGCTTTTTATCCTCGGGCACCGTTCGAAGAAACGGCGCTTCTGTTTTCGTTCTGGATTCTGGCTCCCGACCGATACCCCACTGTCCACGATGATTCAAGGGCCGAACCGGCGGGATCGATGGACGCGCAACGACCCGAAATTCCAGGAGCTCCCGGGACCAGCTGCACCCCTCCGGTGAATCACCACCCACGGTTTTCACCGTCGTTTCCTTAAATCAAGCCCGATCGCCAGAGGCAATTATCGATCGTCCTCGAAGGTGCTCGTCGTCCGACACGGGGACCAGGGGTCAGCTTCAATTTTATCGGTTTAATTAAATATTTGTAACAGGGTTATTGGTTCTTGATGAGTCAACGCGCTCTGACGCGCGTACAATCGATAATAAAATCGTGTTTCCCAGGAAGTTCGTGAATCACGATTATCCGTTTCAGTAACATGGGTATTGGAAAGTTGCATTTATTTATAATTGAAGAAAGTATACTTTTCGTTGCGCTTCTTGAATTGAACTCCCGCTTCATACATATATTCTTTTGTATATTCGTTCATCGAAGATTCTAGATTCTTTTCTCCAAATTCCCATGCATTCCATTATTTTCCTAGGCATTCGCATATACTCTTTAAAGTTTGGAAACTGGACTTATAAAGTTTGGAATATTCTCGAATATCGGTTATTTGAGAATATTCGCAATCACTCGAGAATACTCTCAATTACGTCTTCGCAAATTATTAACGTTCGCATCTCATTCAATACAAACATTCATTCTTCCATTTCTCGCACTCCACAGTAACATCTAATCACTTGTTCCATCGCGTCATTTGAAAAAAAATTCTTACCAATGTTTTTCGTAAACGCGTGTATTTCTAAATTGGCAATCGGTTCTCATTTTGGACAAAGGTCCTCGAAACGGTTCACCGTTCGCGTATAATGTGACGATTCAGAGGGGCGAGGCTTGTCCCACATACGTCTTCCGGTATCGCTCTCACTCATCTGATCAAGAGGAGGATCGCGATGACAGGACGGGCGGCGCGGCTCCGTCTCGTAGTCGTCGATTTCAATCTTGCGAGGAAACAACGTGACGAGGCGCGGCGCGGTTCGGGGGGACGTGCAAATTGATTTGCGGTCCGTCGTGTGCCGATATACGGTTCTGGCGCCACAGCGGCATTCCGGCATTTCCGGAATGGCATAACTGCCTTCTCCTTCCTATCCGACTTGACATTAACGTGGGCCTGTTAACGAGAGGAGTGAATCGGCCGCAGACGCGCCGCGCTCGGTTCTCGTGTAACCCTTTTTTTGCACGCCACGCCACGATAAAACGGTGATACGATAAAAGCATCGGGCAAATTAAAATGAACGTATACGGAATAACCGTTTTGCGAATCAAACGTTTTTCTTTCGACGCAATAACCGGATAATGTTTGATGCAAGCTTGGGAATGGGAATAACATTTTTAACGAAATTTTGTAACAGTTCGAGATTGAACGAATGTACATTTTTAACCATTTTTCAATTGCATATCAGTAGTTAATATATAATACGACGGTACTTATAATTAAATTAAATAGAGTTAGATTTTTCTTTTTCAAGAATATATCTCCAAATAATCAAAGATTCGACATGCTCTGTGTATCGAATATCAAACTTCTTAATAATTCCTGTTTAACTTACATAATATGTACACCAGTCATCACTGTTAAATTTCTATTTAATAAAAAATTAATTCCAGCGACACTAACATTCCTGAAACGCTATATTTATAAAATATTCATAAGGTCCGAAACAACCCGATACGCAAAAGGAAGTTGTCGGTCCCGGTGGACGAGGAGGAGGCGGCGCTCGCTCAATGTCGCGCGGCCTTCTCACCCTATGAACGTCAGAAGAGCGACAGTTTACATACTGGCTATCCAGTCGCGGACTAATTTCCCCGGCGTTTAAATGACGTCTGTAATCGCGGTCAGAGACGGCGGGCGGAGATTCCGTTGGCTCGTCGTAAAATTCCGCGACAATCTAACTAACTCCGGAGGGCGCGTAAAGCCGCGGGTGGTTTCCGTTGGCGCGCGGAGTTCCGTTTACACCCGAAACGCGAACGTGGGTCCGTTTCAGCCGGGTCGAAATAATCTGGTGGGAACCGGGGCCGCGCGCGGCACAATGGCAGGCTTATTAAAATTCCTGACTGTATTTTATGCTCGCGAGATGGTGGGCAACGTCGCGGGAAGATACGCGAGCGGCGGTAGGAACGGAACGGGTGTAAGAAAAAGAAAAGCGCGGCGACGCGCCGCGCGGTGGGAAGATGCGGTCGGCGATGCTGCAGGAGGAGTGAGAGGGAGGGAAGGGGGGGGGGGGTGAAAAAAAAGGAAATCGAATACGGGATAAAAGATAGAGAGAAACCGGATGGAAGGCGAGGGATCGAGAGGGAGACGGAATGCTTACGGAGAAATGAAAAGGGTTACGGGCGGAGAAGGAGAGAGATGGTTGTCAGATTAAAAGAGAGGAGAAGGGAGGAGGCCACGCGACTCAGAGTCCGGGCGTAATCTCGCTGCATCTACACCCACGCTTACTAACCAACCACTGTACCGCTGGACGCCACGAGAGCATTTCGCCCGTGACCACTTTGGGCTCCATCCTTTCTTCGGCCTCATTTCTCCTCCTTTTTGATTGCCTTTTTTTTGCTGCTTTCTCTTATTTTCATCGGTACGGAATATTATTGGGCGACTGATGCTTCGTGGAAAACGTTCGTTTTGGTCTCTTCGACGCATGCTCCATATCGGTCCACTCTCGTGAAACGTCATGTTGATGCCTCGACGATAACACTTTCTATTGATTATCTCACGTTAATAACAAATTCTCCACTACTGGATTTATCAAAATTGTAAATATATATGTTTAATGTTAAAATCCATTAACAAGTTATTAGTCGAATCGAGTCCATTTTGTAGGGATATCGTATCATACGAGGCAATAACGACTCTCTAATTGTTTCAATAATACTATATCGTAATGAAAAAATAAAGATCCTTATATAAATGTATTTTTAAACAGTATCTAAAATACCATAGGCTATTTCCTTTAATACGTACGTACAAATCAAACACGAATTACTATCTTATCGTTGAAACATCAAGCTGTACGCTGACGGTGCATCAAACGGCCGCGCACACCCAGAGATTTGCCAACACCCTGTTTAGCAATTGAAACGAAAGGGAAACGAGGCGCATCGCCGGATCGTTCAATTGCCGGGCAATTACATTACTCTACATACTAGAGATAAGAGCGGGAAATATGAAAGACGATAACGGACCCACCTTACGACAGACATCGCGCGCATCATGGAAATCCCCTTTTCCACTTATCGCCGCCGGTGTCCAAGGAGTACGACGTCGTTGCACGTTATATTCGCGCGTACGTCCCCGCTGGTGAAATTGGCCGTGTCGCGTACGCGGACCGAGTGCGTTACCCTCGTGTATCGTTCGCTGTTATCGCCCGCCAACCGCTTATCAAGCGCCAGTCTGGCAGACTCCCTCCGCAGGTGAATGCAGGTACACACGCGCCTATGCGAGCCACCTATCTCCGACAGGGCTTAAAGAGAGAGAACGCTCTTTTTGTATCTTCCCTGTTATCGCGAATTCCGGAGCGCCGTGCTTCCATACCAGCCACGCTCTAAACGGTAATTGAATTCTCAGTACTCGCCGCGGCACTGATACGCCCCGCGGATCCTCTATTTGTATTTACATATGCACCATGCGAAAGGCCAGCTGCCTCATGCATTACCGTCGCGCGTTACCCCCTCTGACCCTCGCCCTCAGACAAATTACGTACGCGTTCTATGTCTGTATTTATTATATATTTGTTATATTACTTACTGTATTATCGATTGAATACGAGTGACTAACGTAACGTTTAGAATCTGGTCATTTTTACAGACTGAGAAAAGGGTGGGAAAAATATATGTTTACTTTTCACGAGAAATTCGCGTAATTACGTCACTGTAAAAGATAGCGTAATTACTAAGTCTATCACATAGATCTTTCAATATTTACTATGTCAATTAGAATAGGATTTATAACTGGAGAATGTCGATGCATTATCTCGAGCCGAGGAAAATTCCTTCTAACGTTGAAACCAGCAAAAAGCACCGTGGAGATTGAATTCCTTTATCGGAGGACGAGTAGTTAATTTGAGGATCTCCGAGGAACTCGTTCGGAAGTGGCCGACGTAGGATTCTTGTCCGATTGGTCTGGTGCCAAAAGCAAATTAACTTAACGAGGAAAAGAGGAACAGTTTTCACCGGAAATCACGTTGTACAAGAATAAAAAAGGACGGAGGGATCGAGGGACGCGCATACCTCTTCGCGAAAGAATTCGCTGCCAATGGGTGCACCTCCAGAGAGGGCCTCACACCCACGAGAGCAGAAAACGGACAAGCTGGACCCGGCTGGACCCGGCTGGACCCGGGTGGACCAAGGGGGCTTTCGAATTCAATGGGACACCATTGTTATTTATTTTCCTAGGCGTGACTGGCTCCGGTCCAACGGCCCACGTGGCCGCGATTATTTATAAAATCGGTACCGAATAGAGGACGGCGTGCTGGGCGTTAACGAGGGCTGTGTCACGTCGTTGTGCAATCCGTAACGAAACCGCCGGCTCTTCCATAAATAAGAAAAAAATTAACATGGCGCCTGGCTAATGACAGCGACACAGAGCCGGACCACTAATATCACAGCGGCGTTTCCACGTCGATCGCGCCCCGATGATTTGTACCCACTGCTATCTTACGCTCCGCGTAATTGGATGGGTTCTTTAAGGTAATGCAATTGGAAGGACTTAACGAGTACGTCATCGAAATAAATTTTAGATAGATTTATTGCACACCGCCCTTCGCCGTTTCATTTACAACCGTCGTTAAATTTAATAATGCCACGATAATTGTTCAATTTAAAGGGCGCGTGAGTTCATGCCTTGAAACGGCCGAATACAATACTAATTGTGCCTAAAGATCGACCGTTCGCTCAAATTTCTACAAAAAGACTGACAATTTCCTCGTGCATAGAGTTTTCGAAACTGTAACGAGAAATAAACGTGCGAAAATACAGGAAATGTAAGGCGAGAATCCAATAGAGAAGAAGGATGAAATACGAGAAAAGAGTAGAGAAAAACTGCAAAAAGTTCATACGAAAAGTAGACGGTAGAAGAATACAACGGGGGAGGATGCAAGGGAAGAATACCTGAAAATGAGGCTGGAGTACGCGAGGCGTTTGAATAATTCATCGAAAAAATGCGCGGTTAAAAGGTAGGCCAGAGATAAGCAGTAGGCCTGCGCGTTGCCCGCGAAATGCATTAAAGTCGCCAATAAACTTCGCGCTCGCTCGGAATGCTAATAAATTATCCGTTGGCGATGCCCTTCCTACCAGATATTGGCGAACGAAAACGAATGCACCGCGGCGGACGCGGTCAACGGAACGTGGTCAAGATACGGAAGAAACGAGGAGGCTCTCTGTTTGTACACACACCGACTAACGAGTTTACGTCTTAATCGCTCGATCGATCGATCTTAATCGATGCCTCTTCCTTTCCTATAAATCTGCCGCTGGTTCTCCGGGTTCTACACGACCGCGGAGGTCCCCTGACGCGGCGACTTCTGCTTCTGTGTATCCCGTAGCACCGCGATACGTGCACCGACATTCCACGCATGCCTTCCTCTTAGCTCTCCTCTCTCTGGGCAATTTACGTATCATTGACATACTCTTGTAGGTTATATTAGGTCATAACGTATGAGATGTTCGTTCGGACGCCTGCTGCCTTTTCAGTGCACCGTGTACATTTAGAAACACGCTCGTTCGTCGGTAACAGGTATGTTTTATTTTTATCCCTCAAATTTTTAATCGTCGCTTCGAGTGTAACTCGTGGAAATGATATTTTAATCCGACCGGATGATTCTTTTAGCGATCCAAATAACGAGAGTAGAGAAAGCGTTGGTAAAAGAGAGAACAAGCCACGCAAATACCTCCTGCGTTCCGTATGTACAAGAATTATACGGCTACATGAGCCGAACGCGAGGGGATTGAATTGAATTCCATACGACTCTCCGGCATAAGTACCTTCGGCGTGTGTTTTCGAGGGCGTTGCAGAGCCCTCGAACAAAGTTTTCTGTGGAACGTAACAGAGGGAACTCGGCCGGTACGCCTTACCGCCATTGTGTATCGCTGCAAAATGTCGGGAGGGTAAATATAACGAGGCTGATGAATATTTATAATACCATTCTCAATTGATCTGCTTGCGCGAAGGGATTTACGTGTGCGCAGCATGCCGATGCATCATGATCCGCGCAAAAACCACGCAGCGGGGTGAATAATTAAAAGAACTCTCCGCGTGGAGCACTTTGGTAGCGGCGTAGGTACATAGATTTACGCCCGTTTTACGGGCTCAGCGTATTACTGAGTTACGGTTGGTTTATGATTTTACGCCCTACTTCGTGGACGCCTCGGTTGAGCCAGGATTCAAATGGTCGACGCGCGATGCGAGAGGAAAGTCTCCAGAGATGTTTCTTTGAAGTCAGTGAAAACAATTTCAATTCGTTTAATTGTTTTCCAAATGCTTCCAAATAAAACAAGAATAGATACACGCACAAATGTTACATTCATCGTTTGTATACCGTATTTTCTATCTCGCTTGAGTCATCCGACTCTAATAAGCCTACCGAAGGAACCTTTTCTCTCACGGGCTTTCATCTTGCCTTCCTAACAATGGCAATAAAATAATACTTTTTCAGGAACGCCACGGATACATTTTAGGAAGAGGGAGAACAAAGAAACCCGACGTCTAAGATAAGAATCACAAGATTGTGTCATTATTTCATCCGAGGTAGAATGTCTTCGAACGAGGCTCCTATCCTCTTTCAGGGTGACTGGCAAAAATGTCAGACAAATCGGGCGAGACCATTTCACGCCACTTATTAGATTCTTCAATTTATTACAATTCCTTTTACGCTACCTCGTCCAAAGCTTAATTGGCACTGTCCAACAGACGTCTTTTCTCGTGGACAACGAGAAAAAATAAAATAATTTCCGTCGCATGTTACAACTATGAAATTCTTTTTACAACTTTATCCACAAAATAGCACATCGAGTCAAAGCAATGTACGTTCTATAAACAGTCTTCGTTATGTTCCCTTCGAATTGTAAATCTACATAAAATAAAGCGCACGTCCCAATGGCTTAGCAACATTAAACCACCATCAACGCGCAGCGGATTTAGCAGTAAAGCGTACGCGGGTATAACTCCATCGTAACGAACGCACTTCGAAACATTCGAGCATCAATTGATCAACGCGCGTAGAATTTTCCTACGATCGCGCGCGCGCACACGGGCTGCGAGAAAATTCTTCGGCAGATTTTTCCCCTTCGTGCGTCCTCCGGCTTTTACTCCCCTACTGTGCGCGTTAAGCCGCGTACACGCGCGGCCTGCTCGCTACGCGCACGGCACAGTAGTAGTAGCCGGAGGTGTAAAACGAACGAAAGCATATATCATGGTGCCGTAATGCAATATCGGCTGGACCTTTCCTGGCCCAGGGGCCTGACATCGTGCCCGTATGCCCGTGTAAGTATAAGTAATGCCTGTTATTTGCCGGGTATTAGTTTTTGCGCGGGGCTAACTTATCGTCCTCGTAAACTGGCGCACAATTACCTGTCTCTACTGTGCGAGCGGGTACGGCGAGGCCTCTGCAACGACTGCTCGCCTCGCGTCCGAGGGGTTGCCTCCCGTGAAATTACATTTACGTTCTACTGACAATAAAACGACGACAAGACGGATGGCCGAATTGGTTTAAAGGTATTACATACATCGGAACGCGCGGAGCAATACGTTGTCTAGAATGCGACTCGAGTTTTTATCTTCCAACCACCCTGCGATGATTTCAGTCCGCGCGACGCCTTGCGGTGTGTACAGTTTAAGAGGGTTTGCAAATTGTTCGTTGAATAACTTGACGGGAAATTTGGGCAAGCTTTGGTTTGTCTTTAGTTTAGAGGATTTTAGAAATATTAAATTTTAGTAATAATGCTTCGATTGTAAATAATTGCTAATTATCATATAGAAGAAGGTGTTACTGACACTTAATTGTATTATTATAGCATCCCTTGTCATTTTGTGCTTCTTACTATAAGATAGATTCGATAATTATCTAAAATATGTACCTAATATACAGATATATACGTTATTTATACATCTGGTTCGCGTAACCAGTAACTCCCAATAAAATAAAAATCTGTATTAAAAGGAATAAAGAAATTGAACTAAACCGTAAAATACGACTGTAGCGTTCCGATAAAACGTACACTCGACTAATCTTTGGATTTTTATGTAATAGACACGCGCTGTTTGTTCCATGGAGATGTATTTCTGCTTAACAGTTAATAATTTTTATAGCAATATCGGGAATTACGACATGCTAATACCTAGTCACAGATTAATGACGCGCGACTCGGTGATTTACCGGTTTTCACATTATATTCCGCCCTGTAAGTGTCCGTCGTGACAAATGTTTCGAGCAACTTTTCTGATAATAATCAACAAATTATGCGGACGTCGCGGATGGAATAACGAACAGATTCTGTTATCGACAAAGGAAATATGTGCGCATTACGCGAGACGATCGTAAATCTGTAAGGGTGCGGTAATAAATTGTTATCACCATTCACCTGAACGTCAGATTACATCGCGGTCTTTTCGACTCCAAAGTCAAACACTGTTCCGCGCGGTACGTTCAAATCGATTTGAGTTATTCGCATCAGACGCTTGATCGAGTGTGACTCTCTCGCAGGTGAGCACATTTTTGAAGATTAGGTACAGCTACGTTATTAAGGGGCAGTCCAAGTTCCTTTACAGTTCCAGGTTTTTCATTCCAAAATGTTTGTTAGAACCACTAGTTTTTTCCAGATATCGCGATAAGGATATTAACTGAAACTACCGTGCGGTTAAATTCTCACAGAGAGAGAGATGAAACGTCGCGTTGATTTTTAACGAAGTGACTTTTATTAGACACATCGAAATTACATCACCGAGTAGAAATCGACAAATTCTCGGAAATTAACACGTAACCGCTTTCGCCAACGCATTCGTTTACCTTGACCGAACAATAAAATTATCGATCGCTATCATCGCTACTTTTAACTTTGATAATCGTAAATATGAAATTGCGTGGCGAAGGAAACCGAGTGAATCGAATTCGTAACCAATTAATAAGCGACCATCGAGTTTCTCCGAATCGGATACACACGCTCGCGAGACCACCATTGTCGCCGGTCGTAGCGACTCGTAGACACGATAATGTTATCGAACTTAACGAATCAGCCTTTAACTATACAAGTGAACGGTCGCCCCGATGTACCTCGTTCGAAATTATCAGATTTCGTTTTAACTTTCCTCCTCATTTCCCCCGTCCGTTTCTCTTTTCCTCTTCTCCGCCCTCCGCTCGCTGTTCGCCTCCTTCCTCCTCGCTCCCTCACCCTCACCTTCGTTCCTTAACCACCTATCCTCGGCCGCTTCGTTTCGTGGTGCAACCATTTAGGATCGGCGACATTTCCGGTTACGAAGTAGCAGCCGTTACGAATAACGGCCCGATAAGGAGGATCACCGAAAGAGCAGGGTTTATGCCCGTGTATGTGTACTCACGGTTGGTCCAATTAAGACGATCCGGTAGCACAAGATCCCCAACGATTCCCGAAGATTTATCCCGTGGCCGTTCGGCGACCACACGCAAAATCAATAAACATTCTTACCGGCCTCTGCCACTGGTACTGGACAACCGATTCCACTTAGGAAAAGTGAAAGTATTTAAATTGATCAGTGAAATTTCGATGTCACAATTGACACTGAATTATTTAACAAATAAATTAATTTAATTATTTGAAGTCTTTACAAAAATTCATTACAAAAGTTTATTACTTCGTTATTTTAAAAATTTTTAAGATTCAAGGCAATTCAAATTCTGTGTCAACTGTAATTATTTTATAGCAAAGCAGAGATGGCGCATTTTTTATTTTCATGTCCATGATACTGCATTGACTTTGTATAAACGCTTGCAGTGAAACGATTTTTACAAATACTGCCTTGAGAAGAACACGATCGCTGCTAAATCGATTCGACTTACTCAACGAGGCGGGAAGTCCGTATAATCGATCCGTTCACCCGAAATACGTCTAACGACATGGGAAATTTATACCGACAAACTACGGGGGGAAAAGTCTCACGCAGAGGCGACAACCGTTTCCGTCGACTTCGGATACGATTGATCTCGAGGGTGAAAACGCGGTGAAAGTACACCTGGCGCTACCGTTAGACGCAACCCCGCCTATAGAAGGGATGCAACGAGGCGGGGTGACGCGCGAAAAATCGACACGGAATTCTCCCGGCACTATTTCCAATGCCCGCTCCGCCGCGTTTGGCCACCCAGAAAGTCCGCACATAAATTCACCCATGACGGAATTCGTAACGATTAAAGAAGAAGGCGGTGGCCAGGAATCCTGTGGGCTGCCACGTCGGATGTTTACCGAGGTCAACTTCTCATTGTCGTGAAAGCGACCACGTTGGTCAAGCCACCGTCGACTTTCCATTATTATACGGACTTTAGGAAAAGCTGCTTCCTAAATCCGTAAAATACTTCGACAACGAGACGTGGATTGAAAACGCGTTAGTGGGTGTCACTAGGCGCAGCGCAGTTTAGCTGTTGGCAATTTGATGCTCGGTTTCCTGTGTAGAATACAATTTTGACCTTAAAGTGTCTTATGTGGAATATTTTTATTTATCATTAATTTTACTGTTTATTTACAGCTGTTTCTTAGCTATAACAATTTTAAAATAATCAGATTTCTAACTCTGTTTAGAATATTTTGAAGAATATAATATGCGAAGATAAAATAAAATAGAATATTTTTTATCATTAACAGAAATATCAGTAATAATAACGTAGTAAAAAATATAAATAGTGAAACTTGTTAAGGACACGCAGTTTTCGTTTCTAAATCATTGAGATGTACTACTTAAAAAAGAATTTTTTTTATCGCTCACATTCCTGTATCTCACGTACACACCGTATATCTTTCGAGCCTCTCACTTGCACTTTCGAGAAGCGAATCTCTTCTCCATTTGTAGAACTCTGTTGTCGTTGACCAAAGAACCCAATGAATAGCTAAACCGTAACCAATTCGGCGACAAATGGTTGGCATTGTGACTGTCCGCGTTATATCACAGAATACCTACCGGCGAAAACGACGTTTTAAAGACCTGTAAATAGAAACGACCGTGCAGCATTTCAATAAAAAGGATTAGCTTGGATTTCAGGTCGAAACGTGACAGGCCTAATATTTATACTGTCGTAAAAACTTTGAATCAATATTTCCGAACGGCATGTTCACATTGTCGTTTCGAGAACTCTGCGAACAGGTTTATGTCTTTCAAATGAACGAGGAAGACTTAATAAGTACGTTCAATAAATCATACCGGGTTAAATATAATTCATTTCAAAAATAAATCAAAACAAAATCTCAATTTTCTATGAAGCGAGGTAGAAGCCGTACCATTAGCTGGCCATTTAAAATTCCATTTAACTTTTAAAGTGCCTACATCGTGTCTCCGAGCACTTTCGATAATTTAATTGAAATATATCATCCTATACATATGTTTTTTAAAAAAAATGTATTTAAATTTATTTAAAACTGTTGATTAATCCCCAATAAAAAGTAAATTAATATGACAAAAAGGATATGTGGACGGTAAAAGTTAATAATAATGTATTGTACTTATTAATTGAAGACAATTATAAGATATTTATAAATCGATAGATGGTTCTTTAGAATAGGGATATTACATTGAAAACGAATTATGAACAACTGACTCGTCGTTTTAAAACATCCACGCGAAAAATTTCGTCGTTCTCACTCGCATTCTGAAATATTCCACACATAACATTTGAAACCTAAATTATCGATTAATTAATAAAGATAATTTCATTATTCTTGAATAATTTCGCGCTAAAATACAATCGACTCGTTAAACATTTCGAGCAACAGTTGAAGCGACTATAACTTCGGAACTGATCGGCCATCGAAAATAATAAAAATCGATCTCCCTCCTAATTGCGTGGTTCCTTTGGCAAAAGTTCCTCTCGAGACACATAGTGCGGTCTTGTAGTCTGGCAGGGAGGAAGAGTCGGGCCGGGATCTCCTCTAATGATCGCTGACTTAATATTCTCCGGACGTCGGTACTCGATTTAACGAGGGCGGCAACTGGTGCAGGCCACAAAGCACGCGCGTTACATGCAGGTGAAAAGCAGCGGGGCCGAGGAATAGACCGGGCCATTCTCGATTCCGAGGGCGGCCCTCGATCGAGAAACGCGCACCAGTGACGCCAGTGAGCCGCAGCCGCCACCGAGAGAAACGCGCGGGAACCTGTCCGGGCCCGGACGGCAGATAAGGAACTGCGAGATAAGATACGCTAATTGAGAGATCTTAATTGGAGACCGCACAGGACCCTTTTCGGCCTTTTTTTTACTTCGCGGACATACCGCCGGCGCGGCGTCACGGTCATCTCTTCCGCGCCATCCTGAATCCTTCAAGTTCGTATAAAAATCACATAATACCCGTTCAGGAATTTCGTTCATCTTAATGGCATTTAGTTTCGCAGTATATAAAATATTTTTTAACCCAACGCATGAAACGTGTCCGTTTTCACGCAGTGGACATTCATTTTTAATTAGAACCAAGATACATCTGGCAAACAATTGTAATTCAACTTGGTTTCTAATGTAGTTTTTATCGAATATTGAATTTTGTTATCCGTTATACATTGTTTTAAAGAAGGAAGTATTTTCAAACTAGAATCTTCCTTTCTTCGAGCAAATAATCGCATTCTACTAGTGCTACACTTCATATTTTCGACTTCTTCTCTGCTGTAGAATAACCTCTCGTCGATCCTATCACTCATATTACATTCACTTGCCAGTTATCCAAGTGCACTCGATTTTTCAAACTCAGTTCTCTTGAAAATGTAGTTTAAAATGAAAAACCGATATTCTACATCATCGTTTTATTTTCTTCACGTAGATTGACCCACTTTCCAGGTCTACCATCGCGTCGGAAACGCTCCGTATGTCAGAGGACCATTAGGAAACACATTTTGCGAAATTCCTAGCCATTTTCCGGAACGAACTTTGATTTTAAGCAAATTGAGGAATCATGAACGGTTTCCGTGACACGGTTCAACCGTTTCTGACCCAAATATAACGAGAACGTAGCAAAATACAGAGTCGGCCAGTCAGAAAGTTCAGCCATTTCGCGATGTCGCTAACTCGTCCAATCTACTCACGATCGCTGTTGACCAGAATATCGTAAGGGACGTGCCGTGCGCAGGCGATTCGTAATCTGAACCATACGCGTACACGTTTCGCAGGAAATTTAGATAGTAGTCACTTTCGATAACGCGGCCAGTGAATGTATTGTGGTGATTGATCGACAGGCTGTCGATACAATGTCGACGCCTGGCACACGGGTCAAGAAACCTTTCGTCGATAACGCCTCGATGGTGACAGCTGACACGTTCGTCTATCTTTATAATTATCGAATCGAAGAGAAACAAATAGTTTTTCATTTTGCTTGGATTATCATCCTTTTCAAATCATTGCAATTTAGTTAGCAATTTTTTATTTCAAAATGCACATTTGAGAAGACGCAACTGCAGTCTAATAGTACTACGCTTCTTAAAGTAAATCTTAAAAATAAATCTTTCCGCGTCCTGGAGAACCATACGATTAATATTACTCTATAAAATCGTTCGATATGGATCTCGAGAGAATTGCATGGCTAGATTGACGCGAGCAATCTCGCAGATAGGATCTTCTTCCACGTTACCCCGTTGATGCCATCTGGTCTAGGTTTCACGTGGATCTGTCTCCGAGGTAAAGGACACTAGTTCACGTCCGGACAAAAGCGGATCGCAAAGCAGGTATTATCCCGTAAGATAAAGTTTCCGGTGGTGGAGCTCGAAAACGGGTGACGCGAGGACCACGATGGAAGGTAATCTCGGGATCTGGATGCGGGAACGTTGGGTACGAGGGGGCAGGACTACTCCGTAGCCAGTGGCGCGTGAATCTATATACGGGACTAGGGGGGGCATAGACTGAATCGAGGTGGCAGCGAGACGATGGAGAGGTAAAGGGGTTAGAGAAGAGGCGGAGGAAAGGGGGTGAAAAACTTAACGGCTTCGTTGAGTCCCAGACGCGTGATTTCTAGATCAAACACTCGAGAGAGAGCGTTAAGAAGGAAGTTGGAAGGGGTGCTTATTCGAGTCGGCCGGTCCGCGTAAGAAAAGGGGGTGTCAACGAGCTGCTACGAGGGATCGAAATTGGGGGACCCACTCTCATTTTTTTTTCTTCTTTTCTTTCTCTTGCTTACACTCTGTCTCGTTTCTCCGCCGTCTATTCTTCGCGTCTCGATCTTTCTCCTAGATATCCCCCGGAGGATTTTTTGACATTATTTAAGAAGCCCTTCAGAGTCTACTAGCAAGAAAATCAACGGTTCGAATTGTAGTGCCGACGGGCGTGAGTCTTGTATCTACACCTACCGCCCTTCTTTGTACGTAGGAGAACCGTAATACCCTACTACGAGCCATCACGGCAAACAGAGAACGGGCTAGTGCCCGTCCGATCCGATCGCTGCGACTTGTTTGATTTTGGCTTACGGGCCTCGAGTGATTTGAGCGGATTTGCGCATCGATGAGCACCCAAGTATGCTTCTGCAGTCCGGCAAATCCATTCTCAGGGAGATTAAAATGCTCGACGAAATCTTCCGTGGGTTCGACGCACAAAATCCTGTTATTGTTTAATTACGATGTTATTGCTTTTGGATTTTGAATTAACCAATGTTTGAACGTGGTACCCAATTTTCAACTTACCGTATCAATTAGGATGTTTTTCTTTAGGTCCTTTTCTGTCGCTTAGATTGTTGTGAATGTATTAAAAAATTGTATAATTTTCTTTCTTAACTTAGTTTGACAGGTTGTTAAATTTGTCTACAGAAAATGCCATCTGTCATTATCGGTTCTTTTTGTTAACGTTAACATGTATATCTCTTTGCTTCGAATGTCTGCTTTCAATTACAGATTATTAATATTGTAGTTTGTATTCAGAAGTAATTAGTGCACGAATGATTATAAATCATTTGTTTCTCTTTCCTTTATACAGACCTTTTGACACTGAAGGGTTGTTTAATTATCAGTATTAAATTACCAGGGAATAAATCTTAGGTAGAATTTATTTTGCAATGAATTTATTCGCTTTGCATAACTCGTCGACATAAATCAAACGATAACGACTTTATCACTATCGACTGGTTTAGCAGCCGTTCCTTTAACACAGCTCCATTCAATCTGGTAAATATAGTTGGTATTACTATTAATAACTTGCTACTATTGTGTAATGACAAAACTCTTTGTTTAAACATTATCCAAAGGATTCCAAATAAAAAATGTCCACTGTTTAAAAATTTCATTTTCATACTATTAAAGAATGAAGTAAATTAACATCTGATATTGTAATAATATGTAAAAAACATTTTTTTTTTTTACTAAAAAGTATCCAAATATTAATTTTCCCAATTATTGTACCATTTCCTCTACGTAATTCTTTCTTACTTAAAATATAAATTAATCTTTTTTGTATTTTTATAAATTAGATTCAGGAGAAACTAAATTTCATAATCAAACCGATGATTCTGCACGAAAAGAACATAACTGTACCAACAATGATTAACTAGTAATTGGTATAATAGAAGCTTGCAGCAGTAATCGCGCAGGGTGAGGAACGATTCGAATAAATACGACAAGATGTAGCAGTGTATGAGCGTGTATTTGACAGTGTTTTTTCTCTCTCGTACGGCGGCACACATTATTAGAATTCGCAGTACGTACGCGATAGTTGGAATGTTTATATTATTGCTAGTTGCTCCGGGCGTGCTGCACTCGTTCTAACGAGCTGCCATGCTGCCGAACCAAACGTCCCCGGCGCGTGATTAACGCGAAGAATCGTAAAAGCGTTCGAGAACGATCTCTTCCAGCGAGGACGCGACGGTCGTTGGACATCGAGCAGGTAATAAGGTTCGTTCGGTGGTCTTGCTCGTAGAAAACTCTGAGCTCTGACTTATTGGCCGATGTCCAGCGGCCTCCGTCAAACTCTTACAACCCCAACGGACACGTCCACCGGATCTCCCTCGACGCGTGCACGAGCGAGGCACGCCCGGGATACATCGACACATCGATTTAGTGGGTAACAGGTGGGCCTCTATGTTACATCGCGAATTACAATGTAGAATAACATTATCATCATCATCATCGTCGTCGTCGTTCGTTATACAACAATAATCGTAGTAATTATTATCATCGTTTAATCGGAATCGATCATCGTGGTGTGCCTAAGACAAGTCGGTATTAAATATCTTACAATACACATCATCTTCCATATATTTATTTATATATATATTTATATATATATATATAATATTTATATTTTACCTTTTTCTTCTTTATCTATTATGTATACTATCTATCTGTAGGGTAGTCAGATTGATCTCTTGTGTGTTTCAATCGCTTGTTCAGCCGTTCTCGTTTGTCGATTGTGAGAAAGTAAGAAGGAAGAGAGATTTAAAAAAAAAAGAAAATAGATGCAGGAGACAACGGAGGAATGAGTGGATAGTCGTTCAGTGCTCGAAGTCAAGGCACGCGTCAACGACGGGGGATGAAGAAAGTTCGGCGAATCTCTGGTGCTGTTTTCGCGCTCGTTAAAAAATACTACTTGCCTTTACAAAAACTGCTTGGTGAAATGCTAAACGCAACTAGACACGCGTGCCGTTTGGAAATATCGAATGTGTGATCGGTAGAAAAAATGTGGTGTATCGTAATATAAAAACTAAACGCCAAGTGACTTGACATCGAGCGGACTGATGATTCAAGGGTAGCACGCTCGTCGGGAATCGCTGCGCGCTTTTTGGCAATTCGTACTCAACGATACGTTGCTCCGTGTCCATGTGTATGCAGTGCAACGCAACGTTCAAGGAGATGTTTTGTGCAGTGCACGATACAACGTGCAATGCGCAACGTGCAACGCAGAGATCCTTCAATCGGTGTTGCAAGCATGGGGTAGCTTGCTGCTCGCGCTCTTGCGTTCGTATCGCGTTGCATGCTTGCGTTGCACGTTGGCATTGCACGCTAGCGTTACGTTGCATGCTGACGTTACACGCTAGCGTTACGTTGCATATTCGCGTTGCACGTTAAGTTGCACATTGCACTGAAGACGCGTGGACGCGCATCCATTCATCGTTCGCCAGGGAAAGAAGAAAGCTTCGCGTACTGGTTGGTTCTTCTAGTACTGCTTCTAATGGCGCAAACATCGCCGTGATTCTCGACGCATCGTTACGTGACGCTACACTTGCACATACAAAACGAGTTAGTTTAATTTTCATTTTCCGACATGGAGTTACAATATCATATTACAATACAAATACTTGTCTTTCCTTTTTTGTTTTCCTCTCTTAATAGTCAACTACCGGCATTTTAACTCTGTTTCGCGCGCGAAATTTTACCGTAATTAGCTTGCACGCGCCACGCACCGATGGACAAAGTTCTGGAAAAGTTTTGAAATGTAGCAGATTTTGAAAATGGTTAGTTAGCTGCGTTTCGTGCAACGTGCTCTGAAACAGTGGATCGAAATTAGAGTAAATATGCTTTATGTACGCTCCGATGCGGGTAGAACTGAAATGTCAGAAGGGTATGAAAAATTACGCACACAAAATTCAAAGTGTAATTTTATATATTTATTTGCAATTTTATTCTCAATTCGTCAAACGGAACGTGGCGCTTCTACGAACAATTTGCTGTCTACTTTTTTTTTTTTTAGCGACACGTACAAACACCGTTTTAGGGTGGAAATAGGGGGTGAGGGGGGCCTCTACGCACTGCCACTCGTACGAAAACGAAATTAACTAATCAGATATTGAGTATTTTCGGATTTAGCACTGATAACGTAAGAAATACAATGTGAGAAGAAAGTAAGTACATACAACGATATGAAAATGATGTCGCGCGCAATTTAAACTGTCGCGAATAGGAATCCTCGAATGTTAATCGCATTTGCTTATGTCGAAATTAAAAAAAAAAAAGAGAGAAGAGAGAAACAAAAAATAAGGAAGAAAGAAATTTCATCGAAATGTCTTACGTTCGCTAAAAAAAAAGTTGAAATTCTAGACATAGCGTAACGAATAAAGATTCCGTCGATTAATTTATATCGAAATGTTCGCATCCTTAAGGGAGTCTAATGAATAGAAAGTGACTACACGTACGAAAAGTAATGGACAGTAAAAATGAAGAAGGAGAGAACGTGAATTGGTAATGATTAAAATAAAAGAGAGCAGCGCACATTTCCGTACCATATACGAGGAAAAGGTCTTCTCGGGCGGTTTGGTTTTCGTAGTATCTAAACATGATTTCAATAAATAAGCTACCTAGGGAGCGAGTTCTTTTTGGGAGACAGGGGCAGGCGCTCCTTGCGTGGCGAGTCTGCGAAAATGATCGAATCAGGGAATCGGTCCGTACTGGCTGCTGTTCGTATGTAATTTGACGTCACGGTGCGCGCAATGGCCACCGATTGGAAATCATACGAGAGGTAAAGGTTACACGAAAAAAAAGAAAAAAAAATGAAAAAAAAAGAGTTTCCGCGAAATGTCCCAGGAACGCGACCGTCCTCTGATTCGTTTCGTCGAGTCGCCACCGTGTCATATATTCGTGTACCTAACCTAGTAATACAGTCTGCGATAGCGTCCTAAGGATTAACTTCATTAACGATCATTATAATATATTACACGCAATCACACGCGTTCAGAGGCAAATACGTACGCACGCAAAAAATGCACACAAATACTTAAGCTCGTACACGAACACGCAGTTTAAGCCGATACTCTCAGATACTTGTCTCACTTTCATTCCTATCAGAAAATATAGATTTCTGGGTGAATTACTACGCGGTGAAATCGCGCCGGTGGTAATCGCATTTCGACTATTCATCTCGTATAAAATATCCGGAGATCCCGCAATCGTTCGTCTGTGTCCAAAGAGATTGGTTTTCTTGAATAAGTTTACTAAAAATATATACACTGTCGTATCTTTGTCCCTCGGAGTTACGTACCGATTCAAAAAAGTCTGTTCGTGTGCACGTGTACGTGTGTATACGTGTGTGTTCCCGTTGTGGAGAAGGTTTGATCCGTGTGTCAGTGTACGCGCGCTCAGTTCGGAGTTAGTCGATCTTCACGCGCGTGTCAATGCTTCCGTTGCGTATATAAATAAGATCGATTAGAACAAGGGTAAAAAGTGTGGTTGGGTGAATGGAGCAGCGATTCGAAAAGACGACCGCGTCGCGAAAGTAAACGTGCGACGGTGAGAACTGCGTGTACGTCGCGAGCATGCACGCACACATTATTCATACACGCAGGCAGGCAGGCACGCATGCACGCACGCACGCTACATTAGGCGGCTTAATTAGCACAGCGAGCGAGAGAGTCTTGCGCAGCGTGAGCTCTACTGCGCGAGCGCGGCAGAGAGTTGCACCCCTTTAACGCGCCCTTATCACGGAAGTATCCCCTATTTTGTTAAATTTGTTGTTTTTTTTTCTTTTAATCAATCTGATCAATTCCTTTTGGTTCGTGTCGAAACGCGATCCATCGACTCGAATGGAAGAGAAAGACGCGATCGGTTAGATTTGAGTAAATTGAATTCGAAGGGAATACTTGGAGGAACGCGCGCCGTTCGTGCAGCCCTCCCTCTGCGCGTCTATTGCGGTCTGTGACAGCGCTTGAAGCACGATAGCTGTCCGATTGCGCAACGATTTTAGGCCGATCGCGCGCAACATATACTTCCATCGCTAAACGATCGACTGATCCGATAATATAATTCGTCCGAACGAGATCGCGTTCCGTAGGGTGTTTCCGCGGAACGTGTCGGATTCTTGAAACGAGACAACGAGAACGATTTACGATTTCGAATAGTGTGAAAATGAAAGGAAAGCTAGTCGTTTTACCGACACTGCCAACTAATCCGTATAAAAAATTTAGCGATGGAACGAAAGGGAAATAATGGTATCGTGCGATATACTTGCCTGAAAGGATTCAGTCGGGGCAAGTACGAAATGGAATTTAACGACGCATAACGAAAGCTCTACCCAACAAGACTGTCTTCCTGCAAGTTGGTACGCTCGTCCCGCGAACGGATTTGGTTGGTGCCGCTGGTTGCTCGCGGGACGCCGTTGGTCGGGGTGTCGTAGATACGCAAGCGAGCAGGAGACACGAGGCGAGCCAGCTTTGTTCGTTGCGATCAATCGAGGCGCGTGCTTCGAGCCGCGTTCCACGTGGTGCCGCGTAACAGTGGGTTCCTGACATCTCGACCGTACGTTCAACCAGCGTATTTGGCAGTCTGATTTCAGGTTCTCACAGGTGTGGATGAGGCAGTCTTGATCGGCGAGCCAGTGGTACGCGGCTCAATACTTGTTGGCCTCGACGAAGAGACGGCTCTTGTGCCGTCTCTGCGGTGCCATCACCTTCTTGTTCTTGCGCATCTTCCGATGTTTGTCGTGCCGATAACGATTCGACGTATGAACGTTCTCCCTCGTACTATCCACCTGCGACGAGGAATTCTTCTTGTCCGCGCCGCTCGTACCCTCCTGCGCCCTCAGCATGTTGTTGTGGTACGCTATGTCCACGTGGGGGTTGTACTTGATGAAATTGAAGCAGTCGGGTCGGCGTTGCTGGTTGCTCATCGGCTTCCCGAACTTGTTGAACCCCACGAACCGTGACTCGTTCTGCGCGCTTCTGTAGGTCAGATACGGGCCGTTGTAGCCCTCGAGGAACTGACACCTGGGCTTCTTCGTCTTCCTAGGCTGGGAACAGAGCAACGGATTTCTTCTTACTTACGATTCGCGATCTCTATCGCGAGTCTATTTACGCGTACCGTCTAAACGTAGTCGTTACATCGCGAACAATTGTTTCTAGATTCGAAGTGAGTTCAACGTTTAAAACGCGTACGAGGGTACAATTACTAAGACTTAATAACGTCGCGAGTTACAGTTTTAGCGAAAATATTCTTCCAGCTACCGGTTACTAAAAGCGGTAATATGAGCGATGAATATCGATGTCCGGACTGTACAATCCGGTGCATTTACTCGCTCGTAGGCGATAATGAAATATGTCTACTAATTGCTAGGCGAGTAATTACCACGAGTCTCCAATACTTGTTGAAGCAAATGTATTGCTTGCTCTCCTCCGCGTAGATGTACAACTTCCCACTGAAGTCCTCGGACTGAGTCGTAAGCTTTTCTGTAACATCAAATACGGAGAAGTCCAATTATCCAGCTGAACGTAAAATGGACGCTGACGAGCATCTTAATAAATTTCACAAACGATACAAATGTCTTAACTATCGTAAAAACCAGTGATTTCGGTAACATTTCTAGCAGCTTCGATATGTAACCAGGGTATTTTTATTATACGCAACAAATTGTTCGATACCACAAAGTGAAGTATTAGAGAAGAACGTATCGAACTCTGTGAACAGCTCGCTCGCGAATTCCACCGCGACTTTCCCAAGCGATTAACTAAATAAAAATCGCTAGACGATTGCATACAATTCTATTAAGCGATGGAACGCGTTTACATGTCCGTTCTTCGAGTACTCGAACGCGCGCCGGAGCCAGCAGCCAGTGCTAGCTCGCGTTTATCCCGAAAGTGAGGTTACGTTCCGTAAAGAGGGAACGAGTAAACAGGGGAAAGCTAATGGAGTTTATAAAATCAGCCGAAGGCATCGGTTATCGGGGACAAACCGCAGGGTACAGGAGGTAAACCGTTTTGTGCGTTCGGTATGCGAGCTGGCATATTTCCGAGAAGAGACCTCGTCGAGGTTTATAGCGCGAGTTGTACCTACATCGATGCTCGGGGACCCTCTTCCAGGCACCTCTCTTCGGCACTAAGAAAGGAAGAAAAGGTTGGCTAAGCCTGCCGCCTGCGTGGCTAGTTGGTGCTAATGAAGGAGGCACAGACCGACCGGTGTGTACTTTGCCACTTAGCGGGTCCTGTCGTGCCTCGACCCCGAACCGTGCACGTTGCGCTATGCTTGCTGCAACGGCGTGTCTCCCTTTTTCTTTCGCACCAGCTATTACGAAATTCTGCCGACCGAGAAGTAGGCGTCCTTTGTTCCGGATAACCAAAGGAAAAGAGGAGAGGAGAAGAAGAAGGAAAAAAAGAAGAGGAAAGGGCTGGCTTACAGGTGCACAGCGGAGCACCTTTCGAGCTCACGATTCGGAAGGGCGGAATGTTTGGGTATCGGGCATCGCGCGAATACTCTATTCGGAATTTGTTTTGTTCGTCTAATGAACGAACTGGAAAATGTTGTCTCGTACGTTAGCGCTAAAAAGTGTGACAAAAGACACGGAGACGACTCGGATAACAATTTGAATCCGAAACGTGTGAAAAGCTTGTTGTCTACAATTATCTGTGGGTTTTTCGAATCGCACTGTGTTATGGATAGAAGAAATTTGTATAATTGGCACGTTTTCGGACGCAATTAATTTCCGTCCATATTACGAGAGGGAAAAGTACGATTGATAGAGACGCTTGGCGGCATGGAAAGATACGACTGATAAAACGTCGAAAAAATATGATGTCACGATTATGAGTTTTCTGGCTCCTTTGTTTGCGGACCACACGAGAATGGGTATAAGCATCGTACGTAAAGAAAAGGAAGGAGGCAAGTCTGCAGGGTGGCCCATTTGCTGGAGCCTCGTTAAATTCAAGTGGTTCTCGTCGGGTGCCTTCCCAACATCGAAATCAAGAATGTCCCCGAACTGCCTCGTAAAGTCCCTCTTTCTCCCTACTGCCTCGTCTCCCTCACCCTTTCTCTCTCCATCTTTCGTTTTTCTTTCACATTTCGTTTTCTCTCACCGCCTCCTACCAGTCTTCGGGAACCAGAAAAAGCACGGGAGGACTTAATCTGAGACTGTTCTCTCTGACAAACCTACCGTGCTCTCTATACGCCGCGCCAATTAATTACGGCACTTTTCTTAATTAATTGAATTCACCTTTCAGCGGATGTCTATCGCGGTGACGTCCCTCTCAGTCACCGGGTCAATTTGTCCTTTTCCCCGCTACTAAATTTATCTTATCTGGGTTGCGCGAAAATTGCTCGAGCCGTGATTCGAGTTAATGAACTACGCGCTTCTCGAAAGGATTGGTTAAGCTACCACCAATTCTGCGAAAAAGAGGTGTTACTATGTTTTATAAAGGATCAAAAGTCTGGTAATTGGTGATTCTATAATTGGAGTTTCGCTGGCTCCAATTTATTTAATTACCTATAAATGTTCACTGCAAAACAAAAGTTAAAAGTAGGAATTAATAGCAAAATTTCCTTGAATTTTATAGATTTTTTAAATGTTTTCTTTTTATATAATCTTTTACATTGTAATTATTAAAACAGAATGCAAAATATTTATTCGTATCTTAATTATCATTTTGTCCCTCAATAATTGAGAGAAAAAAAAAGACTGAAATGTAAAATATCGCATCATTGAATAAAATTCCAAATGACTCGCATTGATTAGAATTCAAAGGTTAATATTCGCCTTAATTCGTAACCAGGGGGCCATAAACATATCAAAATACTTTTTTATCAACTTGCCGCGTAATAAAGTCGCGCGCCGTCGTTTTCCTCGAATTCGATAAAACTGCCGAAGAATGTATTACGCTAAGAATCGTTTAAGCCGCCTTCGAGCCAGAAGTTACCCATGTCGCCAGTTAAAAAGTTTGAGAAAATCCGCGGATACTGAAATATAATGGACATTATCAACGGCTAAGTTCCGTCGCAAGTATGGCAAACAAGTTCGGAACTATCGTCTAGAATTTTCCTGTTTCCGCTTTCCATTGCATTATGAAACGCTAGGTATGTGTGCGGTACCTGGTCGGTAGCAGCCGAGAAAAGTAGTATATAGCAAGCGGATACTAACACCGTCGACTCTAGGATGATGCACGCGTTCTACCCTATACACGGTACTCTCTCGTTCCATTTAGCCATTACCAAACTCCTCCACTTCCGATATAGTACCCGCGTAGCCGCTGTCGGAGCAATCGGGGCGAAACTTGGACGGTTCGTTTTGAAATGAGGCTTATCGTTATCAAATAAGGGAAGCGAGTTCGTTCTGGCGTGGTACGTTGCTCCGGACAGTTGACGGTTGTGTATGAGTTTGTTAGGAACTTGCCAGACGTACGATGACTCGAGACAGACGTCACCGGCGCACTGATTGCGATGTTTTGTCTAACCAACCGCTAAGCAATCTCTCCTCTCCTTGAACGCTTGTCAACCAAGTTTCGCGTTCGATTCGAAGAACATCTCGTGGCTTCGAGGAAATTGTACCTAACAGCGGATAATATTGGACGTGGAATATTTCGTCATATTAACTCCTTCGCCTTCCTTATTTAACAAATTCCAATTCAGGTCGGAATTGCTTTCTCCAATATAATTAATGCTATCTAAGTCATAATCTGATGTTATAAGGGCAATAAAAATGAAATTCGCGTAAGCGTGATCGTTGGATCAAACGATATCCTTAGCTAAGACGCGTTGGCATTTATACTCTCATTCAAGAGGTGAACATTTAGGGGGATGAAGAAGCAGCAAGTAAATGTTACGTTTCGCTACGGACCTCTGTCTTCCGTTCTCCAAGTATCCTCTCCCTCCCTCATCCCCTCACTTTCGTTTTCTCTGATCGGAGCCGCCACGAGATTAGAGGCTGCCAAATGAATTAAAAGCCAATTTTAATCAAAAGCGGGCACCGGCTTTTAGGCACGATTACCCCCGATAATAACTGGTAGGATGGGCCCTGCGCTTAAGCGAGAAAGAGCGAGACAGAAGGAAAGAAGAATGGATCCCATATATTACTTCTACGTGCTCCTCGCGATACAGGAACCGATTCCCCTTTCGTTATAGGTTCGCAACTAATAGCTTTTTTTTTAGAACCACCGAAATATCCTCGGATCTTTTACCCTTCGAGGATATCGGCCGTTTCTTATGAAGAAGTCCCGCGAGAAGAACCGTTCTTGAACTTCGGCATAGAGGATTTTCGATCGTTACGGAATGAAATTTCAAGGAGCGATTCTGCGAGCTAAAATAAAACGAACATCGAGAACAAGAAAATTACAGTAGAAGCTTTATTCTCGAGAACAAAGACTTTCAAATCCAAGCAGAATACGCGCGTAAAAAGATTTTCCGTATGACTGTGACTGTGCTCTACCACTGCTGCGCGAAGTAAGTGCTTGACGCGAATTTACAAAGTCGCTTATCTCGAAAACGAAGCCTCGAATGCAATTTTGCCATTCTTGATTTCCATCTTATTTTTGTTCGTGAAATCAACTCTTAAAATTTCATCCAGAAACGAGCAAACGATCCGTACAAGAGCGAGGCGAAAGATTTTGCGATTTTTTTCGCACGGTATAAATACAAACGATTGCGTGAGAACCACTGGAGCGCCACAATTTCGCGGCGTCGGCATTATGAAAGCTATAATATGACGCGAAAGCGAGTAGGCCGGTACCGACCGCGTAAGCAGTGGAACAAGGGTAAAAAGAGCAAAAGGAGGAGAAAACGCGTATAACCACGGTTCTTGTTATAAGCCTGGCACGTATAATAGCGATCCTGTCGTTAACACCTAAACGCACGATCGGGCCAATATACCGGGACCGGACGCGTCCTCCGCGTCCAGAAGCGTCCGCGGCGAACGCACGAGATTACAACGGCACGCAAATGAGAAGAACACATATGCGTATACCGGTTGTCCCAGTACGGATCGGAACTACGACAGGTGATGCCCTGATTTGCCCGGCTGACGCGATAATCACCGTTCTCTGCGACTAGGATAATTAAATTCCAGCCTGAACGAATGTACCAGTTAACCCTCTCTCTTCCTCTCTTTTTCTTTCTCTCTCGTTCTCTCTCTCTCTCTTCATCCCCCGATACGCTCCATTTTCTCTTTCCCACCTCTTGGATTTCTCCCGTTGCTTTCGGACAGCGGATGTCCATTCGTGAAGGATATCGTTACCGTTCTAGATGCTGGTGCACGGTCATTTAAGAAGATTAGAGTTCTTCGTGAATCGATTAAGGTCGTTTAGCGCGGTAAAAATGTCATAGGGATCGATCGTAATTATATTTATTATCCGCTTCGACGGATGGGACTGTGCTTCCCAATGGGATAATAAAGAGGCGGTAATTATTATTTGTCTTGGTCGCCAATAATAGTTATTATCGGGTTACACTTGACACGCATAGATTACCGCTTTCATTATGTTGTTACAATCTATCGCACCTTGAGGGAGTAATTACTTTCACCGTAGTTATCGATTCATTCGAATGACGTCTTGTAAATCCCTATAAAGCCTCCAATTTCTACCTAAATTATGTTGCAACTTAAGAGAACTGTTCCCCTGGAGGAAACGTCTTTCAATTTTTCGTGCAGAAGAAGAAAACTGAAATGGCTCCGACGTTAATCGTTCCCTTCGATTCGAACAAGATTACTATACACAGATACATGGAAGACCGGCCGTGGATCACTCGTGATGCTATTTCAACGCGCGAAAGGAACGCGACGTGGAACGGCAACAAGTTGCAAGACACAGCAGATCCTTAAAGCTGAGGTGACTAATTAGCGACAAGTATGCAAACAAACAATTTTCCACGCGAAGCTAATTACCCCCCCGGCCGAGCAGGCACACGGAGGAATTCGCGTAGCCGCCCGGCCAGCAGTTAGAATCCGAGGCTTCAAGGACGCTCTCACGGTGTCTGAAATCCTCCGTGGAGCCGAGTCGACTCGAGTCGACACGAGTCGAGTCGAGTCGAGTCGAGTCGAGTCGAGTCGAGTCGAGTCGGTTGATTTCACGAACGGAGCTTGAGTAATCGTCGGTCAGGAGAGGCTCGTTGTCGGGAGTAAAGTGCCGGGCGGAGGCTGCGGAGACGCGAGGTAACAGAACGAGAAGGTGGAGGAGGGCAGTGCAGCAGCAACGGCAGCAACAGCGCCGGTGGCAGCGGGAGACGGAAAGAGGTGGAAAAAGGAGGAAGGTGGAGGATGGTGATGGATCTCAGGGAGGTGCGGACGCGGCGCAGCGTGCGGCGCGAAAACTGGCTCCTCTGTTTGCACAAGCCTTCTTCCCTCCTTTCAGACCGTCCTTTTCGCCCCTACCTCGGTCAACGGGAGTCAGAAAAGGAGCCGCTTCGAACTCGCGCCGCGGATTGGGCGGACAGCTTTGCTCCTCGAGCGTGTTCCAAAATTCGGGGATGCTGCGAAATTGGTTCGGGATCAGGTACCAACATCGTAGTACCGTGTCAGAAGTGTTGGAGAAGGTGGAGAAACGAACGAGTACTTGTGAACTGTTAGAATAATTCGGGATACTATTAACGTTCTCTGTCAAAATGGCAAATGTTGCTCATTTTATTAATAATCAAGGGCACAACTATTTACTCAGTATCTAGCACGATCTATTTGTTATTTGAAAAAACGTTTTAAAGTACTTGGTTTGACGTAAGTAATATTTTAGAATACAGATTAACGAATGCAAATCACGCTCCAATCGGTCATAAAATTATTTCATTATACATTCGAGTAAACGGAGGCGCGATAAAGCTTTCTTACAGAGAATCGTCAAAGCAGAAATGTTTTCCTCCGCACCTCCCATTAATATCTAGAATTCGATTCCAAGGGAAACGACTGTGAACCGGGGTCGGCGGAGGCGCGACGACGATGGTTCCAATAAATAATTACGTAAAGGAGCACGAGTCCGTCTCGACAGTGCCAATGGCGAGATAAACAGCGTCTAGTCGAAAACAATCGCGACCGAACGAGACGCTGTAATTCATCGAGAATTCTCTTCCGCTTCGCCCTCGCGCGGCCTTTCCCTTCGGTCCCTGAGTGTTAGGTCCGTCCCGCGGCAAATAGAGCTCGGTTATTAGTTCGTAAAGATAAAGGTGGAGATCGGATGGGACCCAGGATGGCGCTTGGTAGCGAACGCCAACGGAGATAAGGCCCTGATCCTGGGTCAATGGATAAGGATCGCTATAAATTACCATGTTTAGTGCCACGAGTTAGGACGTTTATTTCCTCGAGGAGCGCACTAATCTCTCTCACGGGGGTCCTTTTTTGGTCTAGAAAACTATCAATCGACGGAGATAACGTCACGGTCGAGTGGCCCGTCGCGGGCGAGCACTCAATTCGATTCAATTAACCGATCCTGTACAATGACCGCACACGTTGCGACGATTAATTCATTCGAAAGCCGTTTATACGTCGCTGTCGCGTGGCTGGCCTCGTTTCAAAGCGTTAACAATAAATTACGCTCGGCCGATTTATTAATAAGGCTTCCGATTCCTGTTACCTTTCACTGGTTTTAATACGATCTCGTTTGGACGCGCGCGTTTTGCTGATAATGTTTTGGTCGCAATCGTTACTGTTTCGAACCGTGTACGATTTTAATCGACGCGTGTTCATCAATCGAAATCTATGCCATTGAAGTCTTCAACTTCGACAGATTAGAATTCTTTTGATCGTAATATCGTTTGGACGCCAGAGAAAGTGATAGTTTGTGAAATAACTGGCACGGTTCAAGTGGAAGTAACAGTTAATCGCTACGATGTGAAAATTGTGATGTTACTTACGGTAAGGGGCATTGTGATCATTGCGTTCTACGGCACTGATCTTGTGGCCCATCACGGTAACATTGCCGCTGCTGCAAGTCGAGTAAAGACTCACGGAGCGCACCATTGCCGGCACCGCCCCGCACATTACCACCTGTAATTGACAAATAACATTGCATCGATCAAATCTTCGTGAAAACACGCATCCTTAACGTTACATCCCCCGCGTAATAACAACTTACGTTTCTTTCGACGAAGGAGAATCAAGCTCGTGAAAGAAGATTCGAATTACAAGATTACATCGTACGTTTCATAGATATCATCCCTCAAGAAAATATAAAGACATCTGACCGATTTCATATAACTTCAATAGTCAATTCGTGTATATTCGTATTCAGAAACGAGATTCTCCTTCTCGTCTCGATCGATTTTATCGCGGCGTCGCAAGTCAGACTTTACATTCGTGCATAAAAGTAGCGGAAGATTCGTTAAAACTTTAGTGTCCCATCATAACATCTATTTTAACGAACAATCTAAAGATATCCGCTGCAAGTTTTCCGCGTGTTATTGAAAAATCGATATTTAAGAACCGATGACGAGCAGCGTCATCGTCGAAACGGACGGATCAATTCGAAATGCCTCGAGGAGAACGAAAGGGCGAGAAAGAATTCCAGGGGATGTTTCCAGTCCGACGACCGAACGCGAAATCGTTAAAACCATCACGGAATCCTTCACGACCGCGGCGAGGAACATTTTTACGGCTGATTCACATATCGCGGCACCGAATCATCCCTCGAGTCGTTCACGCGGATCCTTTTTGCGGTTCACCCGCGGGAATAAAAATCCACGGTGTCGGAGGAGGACAGAGGAACGTCGTTAGAGGGAAGACCACAAAAGATGTATAATGACGGCAAGATTTGTTAACGAGCGAACACGAGCTGTCCATTAATGGTCGTAGAATCTGACACTTCTTTTATTCCAGTGATGGCGCCATAACAATGTTATGATGGCCAGACAGAAGATTCTCTCGGGCAAAGCGCAGAAGTGTTTCGGGGATTTGTACAGTTAAACAGTCATAAAGTTTTCCCACTTCTCTTTTATTCTAAATATATAACGTTCCGTTAATTATGCAAACTGTACGTCTAACTGTCGAATCTTTGTTTGGAAATCGAACGTAATTTGTGCGTTATCTTCTTTGCTATTTTGATACGAGCTAGTTTATCATCTCCAATTTTACAATCTTTCAATGGTGTCCAAAAATAAAAGTTTGAATCGAGTTTCAATTTTGTCAGAATAAATTAATGGATCCCCAAAATGAGATCCAGATAGGAACTCGAACCTCAAAGCGAGAACTCGTACTCTTTCAATCTCTCCGTGAAACCGACCACAGTTGAAAGTGAGGATAAGACTGACCGCTACGAACGCGTTGCTCTCGTATCCCTTAAACGCTAAACGTACGGCTGTGGTTAAAAGTTTTTTTCTAACGACGAGGTTGCTGCACGCGACGCATTTCCACGTTGCCGCATTGCAGTCTCGTGTATGCAACGATAAACCCACGGTTCTCTAATTAATTCCACGTCACCATTGTAATAGTGTCGTGTGGTCTTCGGATCGTTTCAAAAGCCTTCTAAGAAAAGTGAAGTAATACTTAATTTTGAACAAGAGTGATGTTTTTTCTGCAATTTTAAGGATTTTATAACTCATTAAATTCTCACTTAACTATTATTTTGTCATAAAGAATGATTGTAGCCTTCATTGAAGTTTTCCAGGAAGATCGAATAATCAAGATTAAAACAGAGGATACAACTGTAGGCAACTGCCAGTCCTAAAATAAATTTCGACAATTATTTCACCTCTTAAATTGTTGCGATAAATCGCTAAGAACTTTCGATTAACTTCGTTATAATTGAGCACTTACGTTTAATTAGAATTCTATTGTCAAAATCAAGCCTCTAAGTAAATTGAGATAATTAACAGAACACAAGTGCTATAAAATTGTGAGAACATAGAGCGGCAGAAAAAAGAGTTCGCCGCACAGTTTGGCATATTCGAGCCTAGAAGCAAATCGTTAAAACCAGAACAGATCTAGATAACCCCGTTTCACGCGGGATGGAGACCCAAATTGCAGAATCTAGATCAAAATGAAAAATGTCCACTCACGAATGATAAGATTTGTAGTTTCACTGAAAAAGTGAGAAGCAATTGCAAAGAAACCAAGTTGGCAACCAGAAAGCTCAATAAATCTCCAATAATTATTCAGGACGATTTGTACAACTGTAAGGAATTGATACGTGACATTTTTCAGTGACGAAAAACTTTTTCAAAAATGCTCAGTCCCGGAAAACCTTTTGCGTGTAATTAGAAAGTAGCTACCCTAAAAGCATCCCGCACGCCAACGATCGTTACTAGTCCACAACAGGTAAAGCGTGCGCACAGGTAATCCCCGACTCGCAATGTCCTAGATCGGCATTCGGCACGCGATCCTGCCGAAGCGTCGGCCTCTTCGTGCAACGAGTATCTTCGATCTGACCTAGTCACCGTTCCCAGCACAAAGACCCGACACGTATCCGCCCGCGTATCCGTCGAATAAGTATGCGAGTTTACGGATTCCGCGCGAACGTGGCCAAAGCCCTCGTTCAAATTTTACACGGCTCGTTAGAGGCGCCGTATCTAGGCCACCCCGGCGTTTCCCTCCGAACTATGAACATAACAGCGAAAACCACCCTACTCCCCGGGGATGGCCGGAATTCTTTTTTGAATGTAATTGTCGGGAACTGGAACGGTCGTATCTCTCCTGTGTACGTGGATTACGGAGGCATGTGGATATTTGGGGCTCGTATTTCTATCGTGGACGTTTTTACGCCCGGTATATTGTTAGAGCGGACTGTATTTTTCAAACTATTCCGGACGTAACGTACCGTGCACCGCTTTTTAGCACAAATGTAAAGTATGGTAATACGCTGACCCGTGTGTTCGGTTTTTGTGAGCGGGCGAGGATATATACGGATATAGAGTCGATGGCCCTGTTACAATTATTTAGATTTAGGATAGCGCGATTGAGAGCGAGCATCGTAAAAAATTTGTCTAGAGTATTTTGGCGAAGAATTAATTGTACCAACG
This sequence comes from Xylocopa sonorina, assembly GCF_050948175.1. NCBI lineage: Eukaryota > Metazoa > Arthropoda > Insecta > Hymenoptera > Apidae > Xylocopa > Xylocopa sonorina. Next base: position 2,796,667 of record NC_135197.1, on the reverse strand, counting down.
ATGGTAGAAGAAATTTGTAACGCGAATAAAGTGGAGTACAGGAGCTTTGCATGATTCTTTAGATAGTAGAATTTAATCAGTAATAGTTCTGGATAGATTTGGTAGTTCATTCCGTCCGATTCGTATCTGGCAGGCTACTTTTAAATGCTGTTGATGATTTAATTAAATTCCCGTGCTTTCGTATTAAATTTGGTATGCTATAATTGAAGTGGAGGGATCGAAGTCGAATATCGATTCTAACTTTTTCACAGAATTGCAAGGGGTTGAACAAAGTTGTTGCACGCAACGTAAATGAGTCATTTTTTAACTGTGTCAACCACATTGCACGAACGGATTAAAATAAATTACCAGACGAATTTCAGAATAAACCCTCAATCGCTCCAGAACTTTTCTTCTATTAATTCTACGCGCCGATACTCGGGACAAACAACTTATTTTTTATTTACACATTTTTCCATTCTTCGAACTCTGGAACTATTACGTAACGTCTCTCGTTATAGACAGAGAGGTGTACGATAATTACGTAAATAAACTTGTCCGAAGCGAACGGGACAGCGATACTTTTTGTAGCGGAGAACGAGTGGCACTTACCATCAGGAGGCACAAAATCTTCACTAAAACGGCAAGCTGTGGTAACCTGCAACAAATGAGAAACGCTCCCGTTAATTATTGGTTCTCCACTTGAGATACGCGCGTGTAAAGCAGAAAGAGAGAAAGAGAGAAGGTAAAAGCCGTTCGACCTGCACGCGTCGCGCGCATAGCAGAGACACGCGCAGAGGAAAAGGGTTCAGCGACTGGTATTTGCCGTGTTACATTTGCAAGATTTCAATTTGTGGCACGCAAGCCTAATCGGGCCCGATCTCCGCGTGATTTATCGTATGCAAATAAATTTCGCATAATTACGGAGCGTGGGTACCGCGGCGGCGGAGGTTTACTATTAGCAGCGGTACAAATTGAAACCGTACGATGCGGCGGATCGCTTCTGACAGATAAGGAAAACATATACGAGATAATTAGCGGTGGAAACAAATTACGCCGGACAGATTGTGGCGCGCGGCCGTTTCACGATTCTATCTTCCTCCTTTCGAGATGGTAACGATATTTCTTTGACCGATGGAATGTCAATGCAGCCTTCTTCCCTAACTCTTCCGAGCGGAGCTGCGCGCCGCGACTGTTAACCGGGGGCTAATCAGATTACGGACACACTCGCCAATATGTTATTTTAAACCCTTCGCTTGGCGAAAAACGAACGCGCCATCATTGGATCACACATAAAGAGATTTTCCAACGTTGCACGATTGTACGGAAATTGCATACGAATTGGATACTCGTATTTTACGTATCCAATGTGGTTTACAGTTAGTTCTACGTAAAAACAATAAGATCGTGGAGTAAAGAGATGAGACTTTACATCTGCGCTGTCGGCAAAAGTGACTTAAACTACTCGGATTTATGACTTCGAGCTTTTTGATATATTAGAAATTTTGGAATGTTTCAGGAAATGGAGAAATTGCCACCAAATTTTTAGTTAATTTCCTTGTCTTATGATTCGTTCGTTTAGAGCGGTTTCTTCGGTATTTTGCCCACTCGAGCGTAAGTCTCGAGAACAGAGTAAACATACGATCACCCGGAAGCGCCGTATAATTTCGCATCAATGGCCACGTTATCGGTCTAGCAAAGAAGTTGGTTTCACTTTCCACGGTCTGCGAACTTTCTCATTGATCGCCGCCTCGAAAGAGTCCGCGTTTCAAACGGCCCGCCAATTTACGCGCGAAATTAAAACGCGCCGCGTAAATGTCCTCACCCCGATTTGTTAATTTCGAACGTCAATTTAAGTGCAGAGGTTCTCGCATCTACAGCGAGTTGCCTCTGTTACGTAATTGTGTGGCAGTTACGATCTTGCTTCCTTATAACTTCATTTAGTATGCTCTCACGCTAATGTTCCAATTCATTTCTCATTCGAGAAACGTACACAAATGTCGCCTTAAAGATTCTAATCTCGTCAGTTTAAGATCAACGATACACCACATTCTGGATAATCAAAAGCAACGGATACAGATTTATGAAGCTATTATCTAGGATTCTTCTAACGACTTAGCACACATAAAGCATTTAACTACAAGAAGATAATGAAAGAACATGCTGATAAGCACGAGCAAGTGAACTGTAAACTGAATTTACCCTTAAAATTTCACATATTAATATCGCAGACCGATAGAATTAAAATCATTGATCGAAGAATTGAAAAAAAAAATGCAGCTACTTTCCCCCAGATTCAATTAAATTAATCGATACGAAAAGGGGAAATCGGGTGACGCAGAGCGCGGCGCGGGTTGTAAATAATAACCCAGTTGCATACGAGGTGCGTGCGGTGAGCCGCTGCAACTCGTTGCATAATACGCGAACGAATCTCGTGTTACAGAGCACAGGTGACCAGCAACACCAGCAACGATCACGGCTGCGAACGTCCGCTACCAGTTCGCTCGAATTCGTCTAGAGTAGTCCAGCTGAGCAGATCAAGCTGTGCTTTCAATTCGCGTCATCCCGCCTACCTTCTTTCGAACGCGCCGTGATGCGCCCCCGAGGAATCCGGCTGCTGCCGTTCGAACGCTCTTAAATCGTTTACTTTATTTCGTCCCGCGTCAGCTGAATCTTCGTAGAAAACGATAGTAAACTCCTCCATCGGGCCGTCCGAGGAACTGTTACTTCGCGTGACACCGTGTAATTTCGTTTCCTGGGAAACTCGCTTTCCGATTGTGCTCCGACGCGTACTCGCGCGCAATGGACGCTGTTATTCTGTTGTTGGCACGTTACGAGCTTGAGAATTACTTTGGTAGTTGTAGGCTCGTTTCGAGCGAGGATATGGAAATATCGCGCGATTTTAATAGCTACCCCTGCGGAAGGGGCACGTAGGAACTTCTTTTACTGGTTGTAGAAAAAGTTCGTAATGATAGCGTAGACTTTTTAAGGGTACATTCTATGAAGAATGCGGAGTTCTCGTGTGAATTCGATTTTTATGTTAATGACAAACATACTAAATTTCGAATCAGCCAGGTTTTTCCTTTTTTTACATTATGATACAGAAGATTGTTAGTTTGATTATAACGCATATATACTCTTATACGTGTATCATCGAGTCATTGCTACGATGATACATGGCACTGTATGTGTAACAAACGTAGTCGACTCAAGTTTCGTGGTTTAATTGCACTACTGCGACCACTGTAGATACTTCGTGTAACTTTCTATACACACACATAGTTGTCAAAAGCTGATCAACTTTATATGAAATTATAGGATTATATTTAAAAATCCTGATGATTTGAAATTTGGTTTCGGTTAAGCGATCACCAGTTCTCCGATCTCCATTTTGTTGATGGCTAAAGAAACTGAGAAGCGGTACGATTGATTACGTTACTCAACAACAGTTTCTCGTGTATTATGCAGCTACTGTTGATTTGGAGTTCTCCATTTTCCGCAATATCGGCTTACATAATTGGCAACTTAATCACAGTAGCACCTCGCTGACAGCGCGGGTTAACCGTATCTCGCAAACGACCATAGATCAAAACGAGCAGAGGAAGGAATAGGCTTCGCTCCGCGGTTCGATCGCGAGGTGTTGCATACGTTGATATTCAATTTTCTCGCCAGACGTTATGTAACGGAGAAAATGTTAAAACAACACTGGACGCCGCGCGAGGAGGGGCGGGCGCGGCAAGGGGGTTGTTACGAGAGGACGTTAACGAGGAAAATTTCTAACAGCGTAGACTATGTGGCACCAGTCGCAATAAACAGCATGCTCTCCGTGAAAAATCCAGTATTTCCAGTATTTCTAGTATTGGCGAGGAGAGTCATCGAGGCCGAACGCGAAGGTGGGTCTTCGGGGCGATTCCGCCATTCCGGAGACTTCCATCACGCGCGTACGTCACCAACAGCCGAGACGCGTGATTGCGCGTTCGATCTTCAAATTTCTGATTAAATTTTCTATCGTGAGGACGATGTTCAATGGATAGACTGTGTTTCGTTATTAAATAACTTTAGTAGGAAAGGATGAATTATTTTAACAGCGATTAAGATCACTATAGAAAATATATGAAGAGCAACAGTAGTACGACGTGTCGCGTATCATAATTTTGTTTTAAGTAGAAACTACAGCTCGCTGATAATGTCTGATTAAAATAGCAATGAGATATGTAAACTTCTATGGAAATAATGATTCATTCCGGTCTAATTCAGATGCTATTTCGCGAGACACTTAAATATTTCATTAAATCTGCGATAACTCACCAATTCGTCTTAAACATATCTGCGCGTCACCACTTTGAAGTGTCATCTCAATCCATGCGGTAAGTAAGGGGGAATCGTGACACTGATCCGACTTAAACGCTGAAATATTCCCTCCCGTTCGTGTACTCAGGACTCCCACCGATCGGTTAACTTTTCATTAGATTTACAAAGGAGTCGGCACTATTTACGGCCGATAAACGTCGCACGGTATTATACATTCGCTCGAGCAACGACACTCCGAACGATACGCGACGTGAACGTTCCCGGACACAATAAATTTAATCGAAATTCCCGGGAAACTCGCCGGCAACGTTATGTCATTTGGGCAAATCTTCGTAAAAGCACCGCGATATTGAACGTTTCGCGCAACTGATTCATACGGAACAATATAGATTCAGCATTGTTGAAACGAACTCTTCTATCGAGGCGTTGAAATTTGTTTGAGGAGTTTATCGAGATTAAGCCTGGATTATGTCGGTATCGCAGTCAATCACTGCGTAACGCTGACGTAACGCAGACGCGTGCAACGCTGGCGGGAAATTGTCCAAATTGAACGGTCCCTATCGGTACATGCGAATCTTTACTAATTCACGATGCTCGGTCGATGGTCCTGCGTAAAACGCGATGTCTAGACGATTCTATGTTCGATCCAGTCGCGCCAATGATCACCAAATGTGTTATCACCAATGGATGACAGGTGTCAACTGGAAAACTGATCAGCCACTCGCGATCGGACACCAAAATGGCAGACAATAATCGTCGAACGAAACGTGAGAGCGAAAGAAACCTGTAGATGGTCTCTGTACGTGTCGGTGAGTCACAGTTATCGCGAGGGGTCCTCGACTATGCGAGGAACTCTGATTCGGGAGCACGGAAACGGAGCACGGTCGCGCGATTTGTTGTCACCGGCGCGAGATCACCACGATGAATGCTGCCGAGGGTACAATCCGGCGTGACATCCCCGGCCACGTGGGGAATCATCTAAAGGGGATTTTAGTGGGGATATTTGTACGCCTGCCGCGTGAAAAACTGCCAACACTTGAATAGGCCCCGACACGTCGATGAAAAACGCGGCTACCGACCCGACGCCAATGGCTCTCAGCTGGACACCGCCTGTCGGCTAAATGCCCCGCGTGGATCTCGTGGACGACGGTTCCTACGTCCACCCTAACAACCAACGTCGCCTCGGTGGTCATTCTTCTAAGACGAGACCCCTTTCGCTTGGTCCTATCTTTAATTCCTGCTGTACTTGTCGATTCCTCTCTTACGTGTGCGTATAGCGCCTGATTTACATTGCACGTCAGCAACAGCCGGACAAGTTCCACGTTGCTATCCAACGTATAACACATCCTTTCCTTTCGTCGATGTAATTAGCAATTTAATCAATTCACGACAGAGATAATCGATTTACGATAGAGAGAATACCGAAATCTCTGGATCATTGTATCATTGTACAATTGTACCGTGATCTTCCTAATGACAAGTGTTTTCGTTGATTACTTTTTTACATAACCACGATAACAAGTTAGAACGACGAATCGAACAGTATCAGAATTAACGGATATTCCGCAAATATCCAACTTTCGATAAATCGATACGCGGCAGAAGCAAATGAGCCATTCTCCATCGTAGCAGCATTTTATCACCTTTTAGTCCATACATTACATTTCCGTGCCGCGTCCTTTATTGGCAGCCATTTTCCCAGCGACAAATCGATCACTCCGAAAGCCTCCGCCGCTACGGGAAACCGCAGACAAGCATCGACGTCTCCATTGAGGAAACCACGAAATTTACTACCTTCCTAGCGACCCGAGCACGAGCCGACTCGCAGCGAACTCCCGGCTAGCGCATCCAAGTCCACGACAAAAGTTTCAGCCCTGCGTCGCGTCGACAATAGCCGAGGACCCGGGTCGTTTCTTAAATAAGCGTGGCGAGTCGCGCGACAAATCACGCGTGTCAATGAAATTTCAAACGGCCCACCGGTGAATTCCTCGTGACCGATCATCGTTGCTCCGCGACGCGCCCTATCGACCTACGCGCGGCGCATTCAACGTGCCCAACGAGGAACGCAACCCCGATCAAGGTTCTACAAATTCCACCGCCAAAAGCCGGCCACAAATCATTCTACGGGCTCAATTCGTGGACCGATAGGACGCCAGTGGCAATTTGTTGCCGCGCGTAGAAAACGTGACGGACAACTCAATCCTCGACGCCGTGGCATTTGTTACGTTCATCTTTATCGAGGTGTTCAACCGTGTAGAAAATTGCCCCGGTGGCTTGCGCGCTACGGTGGATCAAGGAGAGTTTGAAGGATGAGCCGTGCTGGAGAACAGTGTTATTTTTATAGAGAAACATTGTGATTTACAGTGATAATGAAATTATCATAAATTATATGAAATAATAAAAATGAAGAAATTGTATAGAGGAACGGAGAAGTATATTTAAATATATTTCTATTTACTATTGTGGGTTACTATAATTGCTTCCAATTGTTTTTAAATTTAAGAGAGTACTCTTAATATTTAATGACGGAGATTTTGATTTAAAATTGTTTTAATTTAAAATCTAGAACAAGAGACAAATCGGTATGCTTAGTCATTTGACGTGCGCGTTTGTTACAAATTTATGGATTTGCTTCGGAGAATAGTTGCACGTAAATATCCTTGTACGACTTATCTAGATCGTTATTACACGAAAACGCAGACCTCTATCTTTTCGATTCTAATTCTGTCATTTCTACCGCAATTCACGAGCGTAGGCTATAATTTATTCGACCCGTTCTATCCATTTGTTACACGTTTCTGGACAATGGTACTTGTAATGCCCGAGCGTGTAAAACTTATCTGAAAGTCGTACTACAGCGAAATTCCGACCGTCCACGAGTCTTATCCGTAGTTGTGTTTTCCGAAGCGTGAAGGTAGTTCTACGTCAACAGAGTAGCACGTTATCGCCAGGGCTTGTCATGGTAGTCGTAAAACCGTAATCTCGCAGCTTAAAGGGGTCTTAACATCTTCGACACTCGAATCCATCCCCCTCGCTTCACCATAAAGCATTCCATTTCACGATCGATCGCGCGTGTCGCATCGATTACCATTTGAATGCCCGAAAAACCCACTGACACACTTAATCGCACGAAAAACTACTATACTTTTACTCGAACGCTCCTCTCGATTCAGATATTTCTGATCGATACACTCCCCCTCTCAAATGCAGCGGACATTCCATTCGCGATAGACAATACCTAAATCTGCATTCAGCGTTAAAAAAAGAAGAAGAAAAAACGACATATCTACATAGTAGTAACTACTGTTATAAAAGATGACTAACTATGCGAGCACTCATCTCGAATAAATATTAATTATGCACTATATCTGCGTAGGAGACTTTGTCACGCTTCCGCAAAAACACGGCACGCGTGCATACATCAATTCCTCCGCTTAATTGGGTAGAAATTTTTCGAAACAGTCGCGTTTTTCCACCAAACCGACCGTCGAGTCATCCAGCAACGAGTGGTTGACACATTTTTTCGTTCCGCGAAATATCAGCAGACGCGCCAAGGGACTCGTCATCGCGGGCCAGCCCGCTAAATCCATAATTTGCCGGACTCGTACTCCCGTATGTTCTTTTCCGCGTCGCGTACGCGCGGCATGCAAATTATCTCGTTGATTGAACCGGGCATTTTTTTTTTCTCTCCTCCCCCTCGCTCTTTCTCTGTTCCGCCGTCGTGGTTGCGCGACGGGAAGAACACTCGTGGACTGGTGGCTGGTGGCAGCCGTGAAGTGGCAGATAGTGGTCGTCGAGCGTCGCCCGGCTTACGCGGAACGGCTAAGGAGACGAGCAAGCGACTGAACGCATCCTGGAACGTTACATGGAGGACCGTCCTCGCGCGTCAAGTGTTCCACGGTCGAGAAGACAACCTGGTGCGGGAAGAGGACGTGGAACGCGGCAGGAGGAAGAGGAAAGAGCCGGGGGGGACGAAAAAAGGAAGAGGAAGAAGGGAGCCACACGCGAGGAGTGTAGTACGCGACGCGGTTTTTGCCGCGGAGCCGCGACGTTCCGCCGGCGTCACATTCATTCTGACACGGGCACTCGTCACCCTCTTTTTCTGATGGAAATCATCGCGGATCGAAAGAACTGCGATTAGGTACCGATAATGGCGCAGGGTGGAGCCGGACAGTTGTTATTTATAGATATCGTATAACGAACGATTTCTTAAATGCCGCAGACATTTTCGGAGATCGATGCTAGGCGATCAAGTCAATTAATTACTTATAAATATGCTAAAATATGCTTTGGTTACACCCTTTCATCTTTTACTACCTATCGATTGCTAGGCAGGAAAAATTAGCAAACTTTTTTAACAAATCTGATGTTACCCTTCAGTTGAAGTTATGAGACTTTGGATCATAGCAATCACAAGCGTTTTTAAAATCACATTCTGTGCTTTTTGATCAATTCTGATAAATTCGAATCGCCTTAATTGTTCACTCAACGATACCATACGAAAGCAGTTGTGCAAAAGTAAAATGAAACATTTAAATAGTAGAAAAAAAAAAGAAAAATGAGGTTATCATTCCTTTAAAATGACTTTAAACGTCCAGCCACGAATTGTTCGAAGCTATTCACTCATTGTCAGCTTCGAGCCTGTATGCTCGATCCCGTCACCGCCGTCCCGTTTAATCTCCGCTGTATACTCTTCCATGGCTGGTGTCACCAGAAGTAGCCGGCGATGAATCACCGGGAAACGGATCTTTTACCCCGTCGATCGAGCACCATCGAGCTGTTCCCCGCATTCCTGGCGTTTTACTTAGGTCTACTTAAAAGGGTTGGATAGCTCGAAGGCTCTTAGGGCGGATATCGGGTTCGAGCGTCCGCCGGCTCGGGGCAAACTACTAAACAAGGCGCGTCCTGCGGGATCATTCATTACTCGGCTCGTCCCGTTCGTTAAGCGACCGCCAGTTAAGAAGAGGGCACGGTTAATTGAGTTTTAGGAATTCATTTCGTCGCCGATAACCCGCCGGTGGCCTTACCCGTTCGCGTTCCCTCGTGACCGACGTCTGGGAATTTCGAACGTGACAACATTTCCCGATAGACAGCCCGCGTCGAACGAACTTTTCTCGCTTTCGCCTCGGGGTCAAAGTTGGTTCGAGCGTGTCGTGCAATTATGAACAGAGATTGCTCGTACTCGAGGAAAAATTTTATTCGCGTTGTCAATCTGTAGAGCGACTGACGGAGGTACTTCGAATGCGCTTCATATTTAATTTTGCATCAGACAGAGAGAAATATTTCATTTTTATGGCGTCGTTACGTTTTAGTCGCGTACAAGCGATTGGAGAGGGAGTAAAATGACGATGGAATTATTGCAAGCGCCGCTTCTGGCAGTTTCGTGTTATTCACCTAGAGACAATGAAGTCAGTGTTATGTCACTGGCGTAACTAGAAAAAGTAGAGCAATTCGTGCAACGGCGCATCGCTTGAACTCATTAGCCGGTTAGCGTGAACATGATTCATCAAAAGGGCGCGAAACGTCGCCAGAGTGACATCAACGATTCAAGCACGTAAACGCTTACCGATGGTTCAATAATTACGATCGTTTACTACGTTTAATCGTTCTAACGTGTAATTCGTTGCGTCGACATACAAACTTACATGTCACATTTTCCGAACGCGTGACTTGTACGCGTTTGGTCGCTTCATTCATTGATATTCGTCGCAACTGAAGCAGTGAACTAGTGACTCACGTTCTTAAGTTATAATTGGAATAAACTGTAACCGTCGAAATACAGTTTACGCTTTTAATTTGCGATATCTATGTCACTTTTTATAAGTAAAATGAGAGCGATTCATTTTCAACTCAATATCTTGTTACTGAGAATAAACTGGGAACGCTTATAAGGAAACTATAATAACTGAGCAAACTAAATGTATATTGATTAAAATTAGTTACAATTTACTTTCCCGTTACGCAAGCGATTCTACAAAACTGATACCTGCCACATGCTTAAGGAATGACAGCATCTATGAGTGCAAGAATTTCCAGTTAAAGTGATATCACTTTCCCCTCCAAAATTTCTCGAACACTTCCTCTCTAACCACTTTCATTCCTCTCATTTCACGATCGCACGTGTCACAGTGCACGTATTTTTATTGAAAACGAAAGCGCCAAGTTATACGTTCCGAAATACGTTCTTTAACTGTCAGAGAGTAAACAGGGCAAGTTCGAGTGCGAAAAACGATGTGCTAAGTATTAGTCTCAGCAAACATGGTTGTATTTTCGCGAATATGCCTCTCTTTCGTTAACGTAGCGTCGGCGTTCTTTGTGTTGGCACCGTGGACGTTCACGGGGAATGATCTAAAATTATACGAAAATCGTTAGCCGGCTAAGTGGTCCCACTGATTTATTCACGCGAATGGAACGAAAACGAGTAAAATCTGTCCCGGGGGCGAACGCGATTCGTCTCGTTCGTCGACCCCATTGTTTACTCCGAAGATCACGTAGAGCGTTTCGAAAGTATTCGTTAATACGTTACTCTTTCTTATCTCGAGGAAGCTAGACACGCTTCCGAACAAATCGAACGACGCGTGTGCTGGTGAATGAAACGGAGCGGGCGAAAGAAACGCCCGGCGAAAGAACCGAGGTAAATTAAGTGGTTTCTTACTCTAACTGGCAAAGTAATATCGCTTTCGTCCCTTCTTATTACGTTCCGTTTTCATAAAGGCGAATTTTTCTAACCAAATGGAAGTATTGTTCTACCGAATCGGATGAAAAATTTACTACATGTATGTATTTATAATCAGATACGAAATGCTGTATATATCTTGCAGGATTTAAATATTCAAACCCTTCTGATCAAGAGGCAAGTATCAGTGGTCAGTCTTGAAATACTTTTGAGAAATTTGTAGTGCAAAGGGTTAAAAATGACAACATTGTCGAATGTTTGATGGACATTTGTAGAAACAAAAGTGTAGATGAGAAGTTACTGGAAAATAATTTCCCGAAAGGGGTGCATTCGTTAAATAAATTAATTTCTCTTAAAATATATACAATTGTATAATAACTATAGATGTTGTTTCCATGACAACTTTGTTTAACATCTCCTCCCTTTATAATTAGAAATTTTCACAAACTTTCGAACAGAATGAACAATTAAAGAATTAAAACAACCATATAAATTAACCAACCGAAATATTCAGTCGTCAATCGTTGAAAAATCGAAAAGGACATCGACGAACTTTCAATCTCGCGATTCCAATTGAACTGAATCCGACACGTAACTGAATCAAATCGAACCATATCGTTCCCGCTTTAAATCGTTCCATTGAACTCACCCCGTCAACGCCTTCAGCCCCCGGAACTTGCCGCTTTCGCGATACACCGTTATTTACTGGGGCGCGAACCATCGTGAATCTCATTGTGACCAGAAGCAACAATACCGTGGCAATCATCGAAACATTGTTCGCGGCGCAAAGTGGAAGCCGTTCGCACCGGGCACGGTAAAAGGAAAGTTTTATCTCGGGACGTATCGCCGTTCGTTCTGGCTCATCCACGCGTGCATTTGTTGTTCGGCCAGTAATCTCTAATGGACTCTATGGGCATTTAAATAACCATCTCGCCCACCCACCATCACTTAACTCTTTCTTTCTCTCTCCCTCTTTCGTTTCCATACTCCCCCGACCATTCCTCGAACCCCCTCATACGCTATCTGGACGGGCGCGTACGCTCTGACGACACGAAGACAACTGCTCCTCTGCCGGGCCTTTCCATTTTTTTACCGTTACGACCGGCCACGAGCGGTGTGGTTACCATTATTTGCCTTCGTCCTACGTGTCCTCACGAAACGTTCACACAATCGGCGAAAGACGAGGCATCGTGCCTCGAACCGGTGGCCTTCGGGAGAAAACGAATCCCACCGAAGGGAAAAGCGGTTCTCCACGACTCGTCCTCTTCCAGGCTTATCGTCCAACGAAAATTAAGGAAAGATTGCTTTCGATGGATAAGAATTTTAATATTATTCAAGTATGATGTAATTGAAGGGGTGAAAAATTCTTACATCTTTAAATGTACACCAAATGTCAATCGTTTTAGAAATAACTGCATCTACAGGAAGAATTCATATAATCGAGTTACTTTCTTCTTCTATAAGTACAAGAAGAAATGTTAACCAAGAATTTCGTTGCAAGATCTTCTTACAAGTCGAATCCTATCAACGAAGCACCCAAGGGTGCTACAGCCAAAGGGTGCATACAGAATTCAGATAACCCCAGAGTTCCTAACACGCAAGCCACAAATTACAGAAATGGCAGATTAAAATATACGATTGCAGCAGCGTACCCACAAGCCAAAGTAACGACAGCGAAGAGGAGGTATCTGTTCGCTCCGATCGCGTGTACCGAGAACGAAATCGAGCTAGACACCGTGTATCGTTCCTCGAGAAAATCAATGTCGAGAAAGCCACAATTCGTTCTCGTACGTAACGTGGAGGATGACTCAGTGGAGTTAGTCATACGAAACTGTGAGCCGACGAATCCGCACAAGAGCCGGCGCACTTTTAGGGCACTCTCCTTGGAACCCGAGCCAACGAACCGAACTTTTCGCCGGGACAATCGATTCGCATGGACGATCGTGTCGATTAGTATCACTTAGCGAATTCCGCCGAGAGGTAAACTTAATCAGCGGATTGATAAAAATAGAATCGCTTGAGCGATTTCTGCTTGGACTGCGCGGTGTTTTGACGGAGCTCCTCGATCTGAACCTCTACGCTGCGATGTTCGATTGCTGCTGGCGTATTTCTTTTTCTTCTTAATTATTCTTAAAAAAATTGTACAAACTTTTTGAATACGAAGAAACAGTAGTATTCAATTGTATATCGTAATACGGATGAATTCAAGTGGATTTTAATAAAATGACTTCCCACAGTGCCGGTGCACCATAACAAATTAATAACGTTAAGCATCACAAGTGTATTTCACATCGAGAAGACGTTACGCAATAACTTATTGGTTTTCTCTCTTTTCCTTTTTTTTTAAATGAAACACAGCTGTACGTTACTTAATATATCACGCTATATATAACCAGCTGAATCGCGTCTTTGCTTCGAATGGAATTCATTCATATTTAAAAACTTTTACCGGAACAGCATTAAAAGGAACGCGTGAATCGGCGAAATCATTGAAGAAATCCGCGTCAATTGTTGTGTAACCGTATTTCGTTAAAGAGAAACCTTGATGTAACGAGATTACCAGCGTCTACGTACCGTGTGGGTATCGTAACGAAGCTGACACGTGTTCTTAAGGGAACGTGGCGTAAATTCCGTACCATCCGGCAGATATTGTATATTTTCGGGCCGATTACGCGCGAGGAGGAGCATTCGTGTCGACGTAACGAGCGTTTGAGAATTAACCGATAACGGAAGCGTGGGAGTGCGCGGAGATAAGCTCGCGAACGCGGGCAACGGTATTTTCTGTAATCATTTTAGGAATTTCGTGGAATCAATCGCGCGTACCAGCGGCTGTAAATCGAATGTTACGTGAATTACTTAACGCAACGTACATCGGGCAAGAGACACGACGGCAGATGTTGCTCAACGCGACCAATATGGATAAACGACTGTTTACTTACCCCAGAAAAGGGTTACGATACGGAATTGTTATCGGGCAGCCGATCAATGTTATTCCCGACGACTCTCAATCGTGAATGATAACTATTAATCATTTCGCTCGTCAACACCCTTCATTTTGTATTACAACGCGCGCGATCGCGATGCGGATAATGTGTTCTCGCGGCGACTGTATATCACTGTCAATTTCAGCGGGATCGTTAATTAAATTGAGGAACGATTCGCGTCCACCGGCTATTAACACGTTTCCCAAACCCGTACGCTACGCGTTAATTTACGAGAGATTAGAGACAGGTAAAAATAGATCACGTTTTCTATTCCGCTATTTATAATCAGACAATGATAATTTGATAACAACGTTGGAAAAATACTTGTCGAAGGAAATAACCGATCGATCAGCATCGAATAATTACCCGCACACGCGTACAGTTTCGAGCAATCGTGGAATGTGAACACACCCGTTCGAGTATCGGCGAGCAACAACATGGAAATGGAAATCTAATCTAACAACGTGAGAAAGCCAGCCCTAATTAGATAAGAGAGGACCGCTCGTAAACGATCGTATTGTACGAAAAGTCACGACCTTTCGAGATTAATACGGTGTCGTGGACGTCCGAGCGATCTCGAGCGCGGATCGACACGCACGCGAGATCGATTCGAAGCCAGCGTGAAATGAGAGATCGGGATCGCTCCTGGTTTAATGGGCTTTCCGTTGTAAGAAGCGCCGGCGATAATCACAAAATTCGCCGGTTATTTATCGTCCTCCCTCGTTCTGCTCTTCCACCTTCACCGTTCGTCGACCTAATTAAAACGTACCGATACCAGGCGCAACCGACATGGCGCCCGTGCACGCGCGGTCGAACGCGAAACGGTAACAGACTGAAAAGCCCCGGCACGGGTTAACATTGAAATCAATCGTTTCACCGCACGATGACCATTAATATGCAGAGAACTGCGCGGGTATATTAAATACCGGCTATGTAACGTCTATTTACCACTCGCGTGACTCGGCTCGAGTTATGACTTATGCGTGCAGGCTTCAGCTACCGGACCGTTTCCCCTTGCCGATCCGTACGGTCCGTTTTAGATGTAATTAGCTGGTGATTTGCGCCGTGAGTAATGAGACCGGCGAGCAGTGGCGGTGGAAATAAAAAGGAAGAAAAAGAAAAGAAAATGAAAGAAATGGGGAGCAAAGAGAAACGAGAGAAATGAAAAGGTTGCTCTTAAAGTAGAACCAGTTCAGAGGCGGATGCATGCATGCGCGTCGAGCGAAACGAGCGGGTCCTCTCTCGTGGCAGGAGGGACTTCGTCATGGCCGAGTGATATCCAATCAGGGAACGCGGACAGCGGGGACCTGGTATCCAATTGGAGGTATCCACCGTTGCTAATTAGCGCCGATAGTCTCGATAGACTCTGGATAATTTAACCGCGTCTAGGTGGTCCGATGTAATATCGCCGTGTTATTATAAATAATAATTATGCATATTGGTTGCGAACGGCGTTTCTTGTTGCGTCCGAGCGTTATCGCCGAATGGTATCGGTAACGGATACGAAGCGCCGCAAGTATGATATAGATATTTATAACAGTTCATTAAATTATTTAGCGTATTAAATGCTTAATGGATATCGAGTATTTAATTTTGCGTAATGTTAATCTGCAATGTACGCGCGAGATAATTAAACGATACGATGAAAATATAAAGATATAATTAATTGTAAGATTAAACATGGAAGTAATCGAAGTCATCAGTACATGTAGGGGTATTTGTTACGAGTGAAAACTGCAATGTTTCATGGCGGTATTGCTCGTAACAAATATCTCGTTGCGTAACACCTTGATCCATTGATGTATTCAAGACATTTCCCAGTTGTTCATATTACAAATGGCTACCAGAGTGTTCTGTGATTATTTTTTTCATTTATTTTTTTCATTTTATAATCGACTCGTTTAATCTCCGTATACATTATTTTACTTTCAAACGTTCCCAAAATTCACGAATAAATTAGTAAAATATATAGATACGTAGAGGATAATAGTAACGCAGAATATCTACCTAATTAATAAAGATTTCGGTTGAAAAAAAAGTGTTACAACCATGTTATGTTAAAAAGTAGTTTGTAGCGCTTTGCATAATCTGTATACTATACGATCAATTAGGAAACGATGTTGGTGGTCCAGCTTACTTCTTAATTAGCTTTAGTAGCCCCAGGATATGATGTGGGCGGATTAAGCAGAAAAAACAGCCTGTTTGCTTCCTTTTTATCGATTCGCAAACATACCTTTATTCCTCAAGGGGATCTCGAACGGGCTCTCTTCTTCGAATAACAAGAGGAGCCGCCGAGCGGCCATTTAAAGTCACGGTACGCCTTCGAAATCGGTATCGTTCGGTTTTCCCAAAACCCGTGCACAGATTTCATAATTTTGTCAATCCTGACTTTTATTTATTCGCTTTCGATGGAAAAAAAAAGGAAGAAGACGTGCTAAAACGCGATGTCTTTTCTGTCCCGAGGATCGCGTCTCTTAAAAGCATTTATGTAAAGAGACTTTGGCAGTTGCTAATTGAGACGCATCGTCATCATCGAAATGGAAATCGTAGGCAAATAAAGAAACATCGATAAACAAGATAAAGGATTCGTCTCGAACGGAAACGGCGTGCCTCCCCGAATCGAAACAGCTGCGAGCAAGCCCCGTGATGCAATGGGCAAATTTGCCGATTTTAAGTAAAATTTGTCGAGTTCATTATAGCGCTGCGTCTGAAAGATGCGACTTCATCGGAAGACGGTTGGGTAATCGATCGGTCAGGTGAAAAATGATCGACTCGCGAGGTGTCTCGGTCCACGTACGATGGCAAGCATCGAAAACGGGCACAAGTAGATAACGGCCGCACTAGTCAGACGGACTAGCCAGACTTCGCCACTTTCCCCGTTCCGTAACTCCGCTGTTATACATTTTACAGTATGCGGTGTGTCATTTGAAAGTTGACTTATGTAAACGATACGTTACGCGCGCCAACTAGTTGCTCTTAATGTTATCGCGTTAATTGATAACCACGAGTGATAAGAGGAAAGCACCAGACGCACGAAATTGTAGCATTTTCAATAATAATACCGAACGTAGAAATGGTATCTTAGGTGGAAAGCGTGCTCATGGAAAATTTAATTGAAAAAATATTTAACGTTTAAACAAATTTTCTGTGATGTGAAATGTAAAAAATATTTTAATTACAGATAAATATGAAAAATTAATTTCACGAAACTATGTAACGGGAGTAATGCATATTCAACATATAAAGGTATATCATTATGCAATGAGAAAACACGCAAATTCAGAAACGCAGTGTAACGATTTCGTTAATCAATTTCTATGTATCGAATACGAATCGTTTCATTAAACATCGATTTGCATTTAAATTGAACGCCAATGCGGAACCTAAACGAGTACGCGGAATATTTTTAAATACGCTTAAGATAAACGTGAAAATCTGAAATTCTCTCAACAAAACAATAAACCGCGCAGGGAAAGAGAGACAGAGAGAGAGAGAGAGAGAGAGAGAGAGGGAGAAAAAAGGAAGATGTTAAAGAAAATGGCAAACGGTGCGGAAAGTTATCGCAACGAAAGTTCAGGGATCAGACGAAAAAGGAAAACGAAAAACTATTTGCCAGAAATCCATGTCTCTGAAATAAACGGAGCCAGACGTATCGTCTGTCAACGTGTCTTTATGGCGCGAGAGCTCGCCATATTCATCCCCGGGGAAAACAGAGGCATTTTCGCTGGCGCGGTCCGCCCGCGCCTTTTTTCGACGCGCTCGCAATCGCCCGGACTTTTATTCGTGTTCGCGAACGGCGGCTATGTGTCGTGGCGCGTTCATATCCTATCGGAGCAGCGTGCAAACTGGGTACCTACACAAATACCGGGAGCCGTTCGGTCGAGGTACTTTTGTTTTTACGACTTTACGAGCCGTATCGCCGATTGCTCCGTTTGTTCAGGTTCAACGATCGGCAGGAGGATTCCGAAGGTTCGCCGTCATCTCCGAACTCCGTGGCACCCCCCGTCCCGTTTCAACCTATCGACCGTGTATCCACCCCCCCGGCGATTCTCATTTCTTCTCCGCGGAAGCTCCCGTGGCGCTCCACCGAAACTTCACCCATTAGACTCCGCGATTGGTTCGCTAAAACGGTCCATCCTCGGCTCCTTCGCGCGCACCCGAGATGCACCCGACAAATTTACGAATATACGCCCCGGCCCTCGAGAGGAAGTCGCGATAGATCGGACAAGATATTAGAAACGGGACTACGGAAATCGTGCGAGTCCCTCGTTGATAGCCAGCCGATTACATTGATTTGCTCCGACCCCGCGATTCAATCGGGAAAGTTGTTCAATGTCAACGGGCCCGCTTAGAACGTAATCGCGCGACGAAAGCGAAAATTCTATCGGCCAAACAAATTTCGCTCGATTCGAGTGAACGATTCCTTTCGGACGCGCGATTGCGCTCACCAATTATTTACTCCAACTTCTTCCAACTTAAAAGTAAAATCGATTTTCCCCCGCTTTCCAATTTAAGAAATACAAGTGTCTAAGTAGACTATCTTAGAATTCCACCCCCTTTTCAAATTGTATCATATTCTCAATATTCGCGTAAGTATATCCAGACTTTTCGTTACATTTTATAGGAAACAGTCTAGCTCCACGGAAACGATCAACGATAAATAAAATCCAGTGAAATTTTCAAACGAGGTGCAACGAAATTTCCCATTGGACAGAAGCTGGTTGAACGATCCCAACGGTAGTGGCCGCAAGAAATTAGTATAGACTCGGTGGCTCGCGTAGTGTAACCCAAATAAGCGCGCGGGTGGTTGTGTACAAGCGTATCGGTACACACCCTCCGATAACCGCGAACATTGTGTCATTGTCACGAGAGCACGCGTAGTATCGCGTGTAGGCAGACGCCAGCCAGTCCGCGCACGATGAATTATACATCGTGAATGTTTTCGGGCTCGAAATTTGCATCGGACGAACGGCTACCGCCTGCTATTCTTAGCCGTGGGACACCCTTTCGCCCTTCCGCGTGTACGTACGTACACGCACACCGGCCCCTTCGTCGCGCGCTCCTCTGCGCGTTATTGGACGTTCGAAAAAGGAAGATACTTGCCCACCTACCCCGTCCTCCTACTCCCTTTTCTCTGTTCGACGACGAGGATAAAAAAAGGAAGAAAAGAAGAAGAAGAAGAAGAAGAAGAGGAACACGAAGCGGACAAGATGTACGACCTTAGGACCCGGCGATCGTTTCTAGCTATACGGCAAACACGCGCAGCGGCGGCTGGCGCTACGTGCGGCCACGATCCGATCTCTCGCTGAAACTAGAAATTAATTTATCCGCGGTCGCGTGTCCGCTGGCCTGAATTAACGAGCCGAATGTCCGGCGGGGCCGCTGCCCGTCGACGGACTGCGTCTCTCGCCCGCGCTGACACGGTCGGAATTAGAATGCCCGCTACGACGAAATGGGGAATTATGGAAACTGCTGAAGGACGAACGAACGTTGAATCGTTCTACTACGGAGCACGCGTTCCGTTCAATGGGAACGTTCTCGTTAACCGTGAACGGATCCAATTTCGAAATTGCACGATGGTGTTTCGCGATGCAAATGTCCGGTGTCTACATCCAATTATTCTGAGAAAAATAGGAAAATATAGATGTTTTTTGCTTTGAATATTTTCCGTGTTTTTGTACATATTCATATACATTTATTTTAGACGTTTTAACTTAGTGGCGTGTATTGTAAAAGAATATTTAAAGAGTATCGATGGGCATAGATGTAAGTGTGTAATTTTTCTCTAAAAATGTGTAAACCATCGATACATTTCATATTCAATTTTCATCCTTCACCTCTGCATATTTTGCGTCTCCATCTACTCGTACTCCTGGCAGACACTTTCAATATGAGAATCGAATTACAAGTAACAAGTTATTTAAATAAAGATTGGCTACCTGCTTGTTTGCTTAGCTCCGAAATGTCATTCAATGAAACGGAATTGATTTAATTCATCTCATAAAAGATAAAGTCTACAGATGAAGTCACCCGTAATACCTTGGACACAATTCTGCTTCTCTCTAATTCATCCAGCATTCGACTCGAATGCACTAACTGCCAACTAAATTTGAACAGATAAAGTACATACTGAAATTTTTCCATTTGCACCTCACTCACTCGCATGTTTGCTTAATGCTTTTAGAAGAAATTGATTCGAAATTATTGAAGAGAAGCAATATAAATATACATATGATAGAAAAATACACGTTGCGATACATAAAAAAATATTGAATGAATATTAAATAAAATAGTACGGTCGAAAATTCTCAAACGATGTTTAAGGCTAAATCTGGCGGAAACATTAATTACACAGCGCACGTTTTAAACATCCCGCAATAATTATAACCAGTTGGCATATTTCAATCTGCTCGACGAATTCCCAGTCGGTAAATTTGATTACGCGGTGGGAATTCGTGTTAAATCACAGCCGACGTTCCAATGGCATCAGCAGTCTCCACGAACGATAGAATAACGTTTACGATGTCACATTGTACGAGTTCTTGCGCGAAATCTCGCGAGACCGTGCAGTGGTATCAGCGCTCGCGCGAACGGAAGTTTCGCGAACGGAGCCCCTTTTGTTCCGGCTGGTGGTGGTGCACGCGGATGGAGAGGAACCGGCGTCAAGGGAGAACGCTTATCACGAGACCGCCGCGATAATAAACGTCTGCTTTACGAGCGAGTTGGAAAACAGATACGCGCGGCGGCAACCGTACCACCGGGTAAACGAATGGTAGGTTCGCGGATAGGGAGTAAAGATGGAGGAAAAAGGTGGAAGGAATGGCGGCGAGATGGGGGTTGAAACGGGGAGAGAAAGGGTTGCGGGACACGGAACCAGCGTGCACAAACAACGCATAGTTTGTTTTGCACGCGCGCCGCCGGAAACGAAGCTCTTCCGATAAAAGGCGGAGTTACGATCGAACTCGCGAGTCGGAAAAGAGATTGCGAACGTAATGGCAACCGCGCTCTCGCTGCCCGCTGTAACGCGATTCGGATCGATATCGCATTAATTGCATGCCTTAACGATTGTGCACTCGCGGTTTTAGTAGGAGAGTCACTGATGACGCAAGCTCCTTGCCTGCCTTCCACGCTTTTCCTCAAAGATCCCCCACACGAGTTGATTCTACTTAAAAGTTTCGCGTTCGCTCGTGCCTGGCTTTTTATGGGAATGCGTTGAACGTCACCCCGATTGTACGCTGTCAATATGCATGCGGCGCAAGGACATCTCGTCGATATCTAACCGCATTTCTTTCAGGCGTCCAAGACGTTTCAAAGATATTCGCAAGATCTTGTACAAGGTCCCAAAATAAAATATTTTTGTATGCGCGTATATGCTGATGGTTTGTATCGTACATCGCGCTTGGAGCAACAATGGAGGAGCATTTCATCAGAATCCGACTCCTTTAAGCGTGAAGCAACGCGTCGTTGCGGTAATCGGTGCAAAGGAGCAGCAAAGAGGTACGAAACCGCAAACGCTCCAGAAGGTCGACGTTACGAGCCGCGAGTCATGAACCGTGATAGAACGAGCCGGGGACGGGTGGCACCGCGGGTAAAGGCAATAATTGTCGGACGACACCGAAAACAAAGAGCGGACACGGAGTGGAGCGCGAGAAAAAATGTGACGAAGGAGCAAAGAGGACTAAAGAAGGAAGGAAAAAAGGAGGGGAGAAGAAAAAGAGGCAGACGTGCGTCAGACACGCAATAGCGACGCCCCCGTTGTAAATTAGCTGCGCAGGAGGCGAGCGGGAGGCAGGTAACTCATACGACACAGACAAAGCGGGGAGAGGTGAAAAAAATGGAGGAAAAAGAAGAAATAACACGGTAGAAAGGAACCGCGACCACCGGAGCGAAATGTAATTGTGCGTGCGTCGTCTGAACGGGTCGAGGGTCCTACCGAGCCGACTAATTAAGAGCTCAGGCTAATTCAATTATAATTTATACCTCGAGGGTGAGCCCGTAGAGAGAGGATCCTCTCTCTTCTCACCAGGTCCTAGCTACGAGCAATCAATTATCCACGGCTAAACGCCACATGTCCACCAAGCAATAATTTACAGCGATTTCGAGCTTTCGTCGATGCTCGTGCACCGAGTTGGACGCCGCGCGGAACGAGCAGGGATCATCCTCGCGGATAAGTATCCCAGGGGGATGAACGATCGCAACCAGGAAGGGCGAAGGAGGTGGGGTAGGAGGTGGAAACGACGTTCCGCTACTCTCTCGACAGGATTGAGACGTTCTAGGTTATTTGTTTTGAGCGCAACGCGGTGCTCCGCCCAGCTCGTCTCGGAGTCTTCTTTTGGCCAGGCCGTTGCGTCCTCGGCTCGTTCACGGGTCCACGGACTCCTCGCAGTCGCTTTCTTTCTTCTGACATCTACGACGGCACGTTTTTGCCCCCGTCTGCCGCCGTTTCCACGAGAAACGGCCAAACAGAACGGCGGTGTACGCGAGCTAGCCTCGTGTGGGCGATGCACTTAGGGCGACGCGTCCTTGGAATTCTGTCGGCTAGACAGAAGGTGCCTACTATCGCGGTACGCTGAGATATTTCTAC
Organism: Xylocopa sonorina; assembly: GCF_050948175.1. Taxonomy (NCBI): domain Eukaryota; kingdom Metazoa; phylum Arthropoda; class Insecta; order Hymenoptera; family Apidae; genus Xylocopa; species Xylocopa sonorina. The sequence continues at coordinate 2,774,133 of NC_135197.1, read as the reverse complement.
ACCTCCGTGTCAAGGACTCTGACCATCGCCATTAGCCATCTGTCAGATGAACGGTGCCTGATCGTGTTAATCATTCGTTGACCTGAATTAACTGAAATGCCTGTAATTGATCGCTCCGATTTAATCACTCGATAGACGGACGCCTCCACCGATTGATCGCTTCACTTCAAATTGGATTAATGAAAACTACCGTAGCGCCGCAAGCGTTCGTTCCGGAATTTACACGAAATTTCGTAGTCGTACATCTACCGACAATTAGACAAAATATGACGATGTAATTTTTCCTCGCGTTTCATTTCTGCCTCTCGATAATTAAACGAAATTCTTCTATTCTAATTTGGATCTTTCAGTTATTTACAAGACATTTTTGTTTGATTGGAATTCGGGAATTTATTTATCCCCGGCAGAAGTCTCTCGTGAAGTCATCGTCCTAATACAGAAAATACCTTAATTAAACGGAGGCGAACGTGAAAGAGCTCTCCGAGCGTAAACTACCTCCAATAAAAATTTCCCCCCCTCGATCGTGGTGGCGCGGGCCTTTCGTAATCGATCGATTAAAATTCCACGTTAAAACTGTCCGCTCTTACAAAATCAATCTCGCGCGTCTCTAGTCCTGCCGCGTCGCGGCTCCTGCTGCTTTTTATCGCCATCGGCCGCTAATCTAGCCGGCGAGCACCGGCAACAATCCAACACGCGACGAATTCCATCGCGAGTGGAAACAAGCGAACGGATCGAAGCCGCGGTCTAATCGTCGGAGCAAATATCGGCGCGATCGGCACCGCGGCCCTCGTCGCTTGTTCCGTTGTCGCCGACGTCGTCGAAATGCAAATTAGGAGAAAGCTTTGTCGTCCCCTTTCCCTCTTCTGCACGAAATAAGGATTCACAGAAATCCTCGGCTCTCTCGCGTGACTCGCGTGCATCCATCACCGAGCGGATGGTTGTTGGCGCGAGGGAAGATTGCACGTTCGTATTATGTCAAGATCGAGATCCTAGATCCTCCCTTGACAACGTAATCAATGCGTGGCTCGAGCGTTATGGGGTAATTGGAGGACTCTAATCTATTTTAAATAACTTCATTATTTGAAATTGGTACACGTTCCTACATATGTGTTCTCCTTAATACTGAATAGCCTATTAAATTTATTGTTTGAAAGTTATAATTTTTGTTGGAAATACAACGACGGTGGCTAAAATGAGCAGAATCGAGGACGTTTCGCATAATTTACAACAGATTTTCCCCAAACGGCCTAAGGAAAATAGAGCTGATCGAACACAGCACACTTTTCTATTGTTGTTCCAGGCGCTGTTTTATGTTAATTCACATATTTCTTTTGTCGTAGTCAATACACGTTTAAAGAAACTTTAACAATTTTAAAGAAATCTGTAGAGGGAAGATTCGTGCAATGGTTACGAAATACTTCGGGAAGGAGCGAAAATATCGACGTAAATCGTGGCTTTAAGACGCTTAGAAGCTCCTCGGGTAGCATAATCAGTTTTCGCGAGCTCGTCCCGTAATAAACCGTGGTGCTAAACTGTCTGCTTCTTTGAATGGAAATTATGCAATATACACGAGTGGCTATCTTTATGGGAATGTTTACCGACTGAATGGAATATCGCGATCAGTCTGATGTTCGCAGATAATTACGGCAGACTCGACATCGGAAAAGCTCCAGGCAAAATAGCCTCGCTGGTCTCGCCCTCGTAAATTACGCCCTCTTACATACTCCCGTAACTACTTCCACTATCTTCGTATCCAGCGAAAACAATAAAAGAGAACGTAGAACTTTATTATCAGTTTCGCGATCTGGAAGAAGCTACGATTTCCCTTTTACACCAACACGTTTTCCTATATATCTATCAGAATATCGTTACGATTATTACGCAAAATTCAAATAAACTTTGTCCACGATTTATTATCGAAGGAACTGGTTAGACAAATTTTAAATTCACGCCATTCGTTGTGCATCGTTCATCGTGCAGTTTCGTTGTTTCGATTTTCAAAAGCTTAGTCACTCGAGTTGAAACGAGCAGCATGCGTGTCCATGATCCGATCGGCGTGGAAATCGTCAGTCGCAACGGGAGCTCGAATCTCTCTCGAATCGCCGTGCCATTCACGATAGCGAAAGCGGAAGTGCAAAGAAGAAACTATGGTCCTTTCGAAACGGTCAGTGAATGACAAGGGCTCGAGGCACCGGTGATCGCGAGTCTAGACGTTGACAAGAGGAGAAGCAAAGAGAACGGAAAAGATGTGCCTCGTGTTCCCTCTATAAATACATTTACCTTGTTTGCGGAGCACTTGTAGTTGGCGGCTTGTATTCGTGGAATGCGACTCTCCTCGTGTTTCGATCGGTTTTCTCTGAGGGACGTGCGGTAAAATTTGGTCGGGAGGGACGTCAGTCAAGGGTTTCGAACCGGCCGTTTGCTTGCGACATATCGTTCGTTCACCGTGTTGCTCGAAAGTTATTAACCCAATTTGAAGTTTCGTGGATGAACACATTGCACCGGGCTCGTGAACACGTGCTGCATCTTGTTGCGTCTAATGAACGCTTGCATTAGAGATGCACAATGGGAACGGTGTTCTGTATTATCGTCGTTCCAAATTAGACCGTGCCCAGACTATTGTTTATAGCATACTAACGATATTTGTCCGTCCATCGTATGCTAGTCGATTATCGTTACATGTTAAGGTGTATCGATAATTACAAGTATTTTTAATTATTAATATCACCTTGGTCGTTGAGGTTTGATAACGGCGCTCGATAAAGATTTCTCTGGACGGTACCAGAGACAAGATTATGCCATCGGTTTCTTCGTTAAATAACGTAACCGTTGTAAATCGTTGCGAACCGTGCATAACGAAACGGTATTAATTACCACTAATCGATCAAACAGTGCGTGACAACCTTTATCGTCACGCGCGGTTCTGCGTCTTGAAAATCTACGCGCTCGCCGCTGTTCCGTTTCCCGATTGGAATTTTTACGATGCGTGTGTTGCGTTCGGGTCCACGATTGTAAAATTTATTGATCCAGCCAGCAGTGGTGTAGGCAGGAATTTAATCACAACTTTTAAGCTCACCTGCACGAATCCAGACACGAAATACAGAAAGGTATGCTTTGGAACGACGAGGCTGTTCAGTAATAATTGTTAAATGCTAATGAAAAGCTAGAGCGATAATTGTATTAGTCTCGACTGTCACTGGATTAAACAAGGTTCTCATTTAATAATTATAAAAGAGTGGGAACTATGTCTGATCCTACGTTTGCCCATAACATGTCTAATTATATATCTGCTCCATGTCTGATTATAATAGATTTTACGAAAAATGAATCTTTAATTAATTACATAAGTCTTCGATTAAAATTAACATTGTATACTCTTCGGTATTTCCTCAAAACAGAATTTTCTCGTAATGAATATACATGTTGCGAGTGATACTGAAACTTGCATAAATTGAAATGCAAAATATCTCATAACGCATAGTCTGCATTCTTCAAAGAATGAAACATTTCTAAATTAAGAAGCGCGGGTAAAAATTCGCGACTTTGCTTAAAACGTAATTAAAAGCTCGCGAACGGCAGGTTAATTGGCAACGATCGAAGGTAGATTTGAGACGTTTCGTACACCAGGCCACAGACCCGGCGTGATAGATTCACGCCGTCCCGTGCGTACGGCGAGCGTGCGTCATTTGTGAGAAATTCGTACGAATAAATTATTCATACGCGAAGACCTATGCTTTCGTTAATGGAGCGGAGCAACGAGAGCGGACCGTCCTCGTGCTGCAACGACATATTATACGTTCCTCTGCCGATAATGCCTTCGGTCAATAGTCGTCAAGCTCGAGCGACACGCACGTAGACGCACTCAGGAGGGCATATACGAGCTCTCGCAGCCTTCGCGCAATGCTAACAGGCCTTTGCGGAAAAAGTTGGCGCCAAAAATATTTACCGTCCGACGGCCACTATACGAGAGAGTGCTTCAGCGAGGATAAAGACGCGCGGAGAGCCATCGAAACCGCAGTTACATCGGTATTTTCCTTTTTTTTCTCCTTTTCCTTTCTTTTTTTTCTTTCTTATCATTGCTATTATTATTATTATTATTATTATCATTTTCTCGATCCCCATGCTTTTACCGCAAAAGTATCGCGGGATATGACGACAAACGAGCTCGAAACGATATTTCCGTGCAAACGGACCGATGTCGAAACAAAATGGAGAATATAAAGTTTATGTCTCCTCGAAAGGTCAACACTTTATCGTCGTATCTATCAATGATGCACTTCACGCGTATAAAAGTATCGGACGGAGTGAATTCAATCACGTGATCCACGTGCTTTTTAAAAGTCTTGTAAGACAATAGCGTCGAAGTGATGTAACTACGAGTGGGGAAAAATCTCCCGTAGATAAACGTATTTTCTTCTGGCGTCTCGAGCAAAATAACGCGCTTATGACGATTGGTAAATTTCCAGGCACTCTGCAGCCTAGCTTCGAAGGGCACGATCTACCGCGTGCTACAGTTTTGTCGTCTTTCATTCCTACGAGCCAAACGTACTCGTAAACCGTGGCTATGTTTGCGTTCCATTTAATTATGCAGACCCAATTGATTACAATTCATTTCAAAAACGTCATTAAAATCCATTAATTATTTCAGCAGATGTATAATAAGAATTGCAAAATGGAGCTTTATGATCGAGATACTAATAATATTCTAAAGACATTGCCTTTTCGTAAAAAAGAAATTCTAGAACGTGGCCCACAGTCAACGAAGACCAATTTCGAATCGCACGTTACACATTCGTTCTCCGCGACACGTAGACGCCATTGTACTCGCCGCAGATAATCTAATCTTGTGATAATAATTTCCTGCGCGTCTTCGTGAATCATGTTAACAATAAAGAAGCGAGGAGACAAAAACATAAAAGAGTAGCAAGTTCGCAAATAGAACGTTCGTTGAATTTTAGGAGCGGAATCGTAAAACAGTGTTTGTACGTAGAAGGAAAATGGATGGTCGAGCGGCTAGTTATCCCGGGAGGATTTTTGCAAAATCATCCGGTCATCGATCGGCGGTTATGTAAGCGACGCACAATTCAGTCTACTATTCAAATGCGAACCTAAGAATCTATGGAGATAGCTATCGTGGCTAGTCGAAAACGAGTGAGCTTCGTCTGTCGAATGACAAATAGGGGCGACTACCCTAGTCTGGCTGATAGAAAACCATAATCCCAAATTATAAGCGTGCGTCTACCTACTTGATATTAGTATCTCTATTTTAAAATGAATGAAGTTGGATGGGAATTGATGCTCCTCGATTTTAAAAAAATATAATGACCCCTGTATGCGATAAAAGGGTGCAGGGTTGTTTATATGTTTGATTAACAACGAAGACAATTAACCGTTGTTCGAACTAAATTTCTGCAACAAATATATAAACATATTTTTCCATTTATCGCAGATATTTATAAAACACTGAATTCTTGCATTACTACAATTTATCAATTAAATGATACAATCACCGATTCCGCTTTCTACTCGAAGACATAATGACACGCTAATTAATCACCCATCGTTAACCTCGAGTAATAAAATCAATTTTTACCGTAAGCGTTGCATACCGTCGGATTTTAACAGATTTACCGATACCATTAATTATTAATTTCTCCGATTAATAACGAGCTCATAAGTGCTTTTACGGGAATACGTCGACGTGGTGAATTTATTACAACTTCCATTAACGTCCCGAAGAGACAGAGGAGAAACTACCGTGGACACAGTGCGATACAATATTCAGAAATGCTCAACGTTTAATCGGTCGTGTATACATAACTGGCGTATCTTGACGAGCAATTATTCCCGGGTACGAAACCGCCGTTCCCTCCCGATACGTCGATGAATTTACTTTGGCGGAGGGCGTAAGTTACGCGTCGGTACACGGAAAAGTGCGCGTATAGACGTATAGGCGCGATACGTTACGCTGACACGAGTGGTATATCGGCGTGTTTTATCGCGGCCATTAAGGAGACATTAAGTCGGCCTGGCAAGGAGAGCAGCAGCTCGCGATGATAAGGGTAAAAATGAGCCGGTGGTTTCCGCTTGGACGCAACCCTCGTACGTCCGCCCGTCCCACCGAACGACGCGACGCTGTACGCGTGACAACGAACAAACTATTTCTTTTTTTCCGGTTACACATCTATCTTATCGTTATCGGTAACCAACCGAGTATCGCGCTATTGTCGGAAAATTCTCATGTCTCTACGGCTTATTAATAATGATAATCAATGGACGAGTTATGCTTAGAACGTCGAGTGTTTCCAATTTGTTTCACTGATACAGTTTTTGCTTTTTCCCCCTCGTATACAATTTTTATTTTGTGCGACGTTGCAAAGCGTAGAAGTAAATTGCGAGTTATTCATTAATTTATCATGAAATTATACGAATTTCGTTTGTAAAATGTGTAGATATATCCTAGAGAAATTACTATATTTTACGAAATAGAACCAACTGTACTACAATAGATCAATCTTGTATCCATACATAAAAATTGGCACGTATCTTCCAGCCACCTGAACGTCTCGCAATATCGATTATACCTATACCGGCGAAGCATAAATTCTGTGTAAAAAACAATAAACTGTGAAGCGCGATCGCGCAGTGTCGATGAATAATGAGAGTAGCGTGTCGTGCGAGGGTCGACGATTCCAAGAAAATCAATCGATTTTGCTCGCGGTACGGTGAAACGCGTGTCCAGTGTCTATACCCGTGTGTCAGAGGCGAGTATCGCAGAAATGGAAGAAACGAGCGCGCAAAGGAGTTTTCCCGTCGAGTCGTTCGAAGAAAATGATCGAAGCGGCACCGAATCCACCCCGTTTCGAGGTATCGATTGCAAAAATTGAGCGGTGAGAGCGGGCCGAAAGAGAGGCGAGAGGCAGGGCCGAGAGAGGCGCATTAACATTCCGGACATAATTCCGACATAAATATCGGCTCGTAAGATATGCAAAGTGTGATCAGCAGAAAATATCCGGCAATTACATTCACTTTGGACGCCGCCTGAACCGCAAGGCGGTTGATATAGTGCATATCGATCCGAAAACCCTTCTGTTAAACGAATCGTTGGGAGCGTGTCGTTTGCGAAACGGTGACCCTTCTATAGTATCGGGATCGCCGTAAAAATAGCGGCCGTCGATGTTTTACGTAATAATATCACCGGGAAGCACCGGGTGTACGCTGCTCGAGGGGCAACGATGAATTTTCAGCTTGCGAAAGCCTACATGCGATCTGATCGAGTTAACTGAATTCGAGTAGCTTGAACGGAAGTAAGTCGAAAGCAGCTTTCGCTAACATGAATCTGTTAAGTAGCTTGAACGTAAGCAGTAAGAAATCCTTTTGACAATATTTCACTCCACCGCTTTAGTAGTTTTATATATTTTTAGAAATTGTTTTTATATGGCATATGCGTCTAAGATTTTTTGGTTTTTAATCTAATAACAAATATATAACCATTTTTCCATTTAAAAAGTGGAATGAGACGCGTTTATATTTATTTTATCTTTTGCAGTTTGTATAATTACAAATAAATGAAACAGAAGACTCCAACGCGACTAAATGAGGTTGTTCATTAAAATATTTTATTAGTAGAATTTGATTCGAAAAAGATGAGATGCATAAATTGTTAAACAAATGTTAGTTCATGCGTGTCATTTAACGATATAAATATGTTATTACCCGTTTGTGAAATATATAATCTGGTATTGAAATAAGAATGTGATTACAGAGTGGGAAAGGTGAAGGAACGCTTATTAAGTAGAACAACGTACGCTTTATGAGACACGCGCGGTAATTTTCGAAAAATATTCGCTCAAGGTAGAAAAGTCCTTGTTACGTGGATTCCTGCGTAAATAAAGATGGCCCGTGTAAGTGAAAGAGTTATTCATTAACGGGTTAACAGTGTTGACGTTTGACCCAGATTATCGCCGTAAACAGTCCAGCCATAACAATGTGTACACCCACTGTAGATCAGAAGTTTATGCTACGTACATGCATTCTACTCGTGTTTGACTTACAAATTTTATAACTTTGTAGTTGTAGGAGAAGATTACTAGCTGTCGCATGCAGAAATTGGTCTAGAACACAAAACACTTAGCGCAATTGGAGAGGGAAGCGTAAAACATCATGAGAATTGTTTTAGCCATCATGGGATGTATTATTATACTAATCTAACTTAATTATCGCTTTGCTGTTACGAAAATCAACTCTCTTTTTACTATTCACTTCTTGGATGTAACTTATTGCCATTTAATTTAATTTTTTCATCTAAATTCATTTAAAATCATTTATTCTATATATATTCACCACCACAGTCGATACAAATATATGGTACCCATAAATTATAAAAATATATATCGTTGTTACGTATCACTAAAATAAACGAAGCACTATAACGATGTACATTTTTCGGAGTACCCTATCATCGTGACCCTGCAATGTGTATCGCTGCTCCAGTTGTAAATTCCAAGGAGCCACGAATAAGAAGAATAAAATTTCATCATCCGCAAAAAAATATAAAATATGCACCTTGCTGTACTCTGCATATTTTCGAAAATGACTGAACCAACTCTGAGCCCAGAAAAGCACTCGCTCGGTGGTAGATTTTTCTCGAACGCACACGGTGCCGTTCTTGTTCAATATCTGCACGAGGACCCGTCGCGGACGTCAGACGAATCTCGAAGATCGGCTTTCGTTGTCACGTCCGGAAAAAGAGCAGGGCCGTCGACGGAGAAGATATATGAAGAACCGCGAGGTGGAACGAGGAAGGGCGGCATCGGGCGCATAAATAACAAGCCGGTCGTAACGCGTGGCAATTCCGGTGGATGCTACATCGACGCGCCGGTGCAACAATTTTCACAGTCCGCGGTGCACTGTGATTATCAGTTACAGTACTGATATATCGTCGCGGGAGTTATTATTCTTTGATTGAATATGTAATTGCAACCTGGTCGCCGCGAAATAACAGCCTATTAAGCTTGATTTCTCGAGAGGAACCGCGCGATCGCGTCCAAGGGATTCTCTACGATGTTCATTCACCGGATCTTACTAACGACAAACAGTGAGATTCTATCCTCTGAAAGAAAAATGTAATTTTCTACGATCGTTAGTTCAGAGACAATTAACGTTTCCAAATAGAGAAACGAAAGTTTGGCATGAACGCTAAAGGATTGGAATGCATTGCATAATTACTTACTTTAGAAGTTTTCTACAAATGTTTAAATATGGGTGGTGGCCTCGTCATATACACTTAACTGAGTATATACTACATTTAATATTTGCGTTAAACGTCAAATTTACACTCTTTAATTTGTAACAACGTTATAAAATAGAAATAGTAGACGGTTTTCACGGAATATCCCAACAGAAATGCTTCAAATATTAAAAACGCAGACATGCTTGTTTCAGATATTGCCATTTTGATTTCTCAACTTTCTACAAAGCTATAAAAAGTAACCTCGATGTTACAAACTTATACGTATGCAACTTACGTATTTTATTGTATTTGCCGTACTCCTACATTTTATTACCTTGCCTTCCTTAGTTCAACTGTCTCAAAGAACATGTTGAACGTACTAGGAATCAAACTATAAAACAGCATGAGCATGTAAAGTACATAAATCTGAGAATTGAACACACGATGCACTGAGAAAAATGAAAAATCGCGTTATACAGGAAGCGCTCTAATTATTTGTCTCTGTTTCTTACCAGTCAAACGAAAAGCTGAGATCAACCGTAATTTACGACCTCGTAAGTCAACAAAAACACGATTACACCGGGTCAATTATGCCTCGAGTACTCGAGATTATACTCCCGTCGAGCGCTTAATCGTTATTGTTCTCCTTCATTTAAGTCGTAATTACTTGTAACGCCAGTAATTCTAACTATTTCGTCATTATTTAATACGACTAATTGCCGATCGAACGATAGGCAATGGATCAGTTTTGTGTGGCAATAACAGCTTTACGGTTATCAGTTATGGTACTGATACATCGTCATTAAGATTATTACTCTCTGATTGAATGGACAGCTGGGTTTTGGCCGGTACGAAATAACGGGCCATTAGGGTAGATCGCGCGCGTGAAGAAGGCGCGAGATCTTTCCCTCGACCCTAATCGATCGTGCTATTAAGCCAGCCGAACACCAGCCACGCGAATATCTCCAAAAACGCAACCCCGAATTTACCAACCGCGTTTATCTGGAACCGCGAACACGAGACCTCCGCCTAGGTGGTCCTCTTAACGACGACCCTACAAAATGGCTTCACTCACTGGTACCAACGACGCGAGGGTCCTCGTCTCTCTAGTTAACGCTTTTTCCTTCCATTTCCCACTTCCCACTGCCAGCGATACTTATCGATCAACCGAAAAATCGAGTTAATTACCGTCTCTCGTGTATTGCGATTTGTACGCTTGTTAACTCGTCTGCGCAATTGTCCGTGTCAAATGTAAAGTGGATCGTTGTATCTTGTTGAAGTAGGATGAAAAATAATTTCATTATTAGCGAGATGAACGATCGATGGTACACGGTTACGCTTCGATGTGACTCACATATTTTTCTAAAGGCAGATTTTCTACGGCCTTTCTACCGTCGAGGTAACACGCGAGGAAGCACCGTGCTGCGTAAACAGCAGCTCGTGACTGTTCCGTAGGCCCATCAGAATTTGTAGGCCACACAAAGTTTTGCAACATTTCTAAGTATCGCGACTGTTTACGATCTCTCGTATCGCATGTGGTCTAAGAGGAGAGAAAGTCGTATCGCATCATCAGTTCCAGAAAATGTATAAAAATTCCGCGTACGCAAATCGGAACAGTGGAGTGCCTTTACAATTGAAGTGCTAAATGAAAAAAGCTAGAAAAAATGACAGTGGATATGCACACGAGTCTCAGCTGTAAAAAATATATTATTTACGTTTAATGGTTTCTATAGTAATTTTAAAGAAACTATTTTGAATAATTAATGCTTTTCTAAGTTTATTTTTGTTGTTACGTAAAAACTCGACGAGAGAACTGTTTTATTACCATTTTTAATAGACACGAATATTCCGAAACGCCGCGATTATAAGCACTTTCGAGTAGCGAAGTTGAACTTTCTACGATCCAGCTTGTCCGTGTTCAATTAATATCTACCGATATACGTATATGGATATAGCGGATGATACACCGTGGATACTTCAGAGGCACTCTGTGGCTACAAGTCGAGGCCGCCCGCGTCGTGAACTCAAGATGTTTGTTTGGTTTTCCCACGAAGAATGCCGTGAAGCACACTCGAAACTTAGGGGACCGTGGACGTCAAGCATCCGAGAGTTTCCAAGACCCGATGCCTCGATCGTCATCGTAGCCATTCGCGGCGTCCTGGAATCGAGGCGCAACGGACGAGGTATGCACGAAACGGAGTATGCGCACCGCGGCTCAGACTGTTTCCAATTCGGCGAAAACGATGATGCACGTTTCGACTAGAAATAAAAACTGGTAAACGAACGAATTCTTTGTCTCGCAACTCCTTCGCTTCGTTCTTTCTCTCCAGAGTAAATATCTTCGACGATTTTTACCAAATAATTATCCCTGAACCTACTTCAAAGCTTCTTATTTTCAATTTATTTATGTTTAATGCTATTTTATCTGACAGTTGCAGGATGATTAATGACGGAATGGAGCAGAAACGCGAAAGGAAGCTTTGAAACATAGCGTTCCTATAGTTGAACTTGCACGATATTAGAATGTGATAAATGAAAGAACAGTTCCACAAATACTCTTGCCAACGTCTTAAAAATGACAGCCAGGCAGTCTGGTAGTAATTCCATGTGTTATCTATCCAAATGATATTTACAATACTGCTATCTTCCCGTTAGTTATGAGAAAATACGTTGTTCTACGCGATTGTTATTTCGATTCTATAGATACGCGTACACGTTTAAAGAGCTAAATCCTCGTATCACGAAAAATATGTGTATAGGAAAAATCAGATACCGTGCAAGAGGGAAATGTTGCGTAACCCTTCGACTATGCGATAAAATTTTACGAAGCGTGTACAACAATTTCTCTTATTTTTGTAATCGATGAGAAATCTCAGATAAAAACTAAATAATTCGATGGTTAGCGAGCTTTTGAATTTTTTAAGACTTCGCGAAGGGTTGATGTCCTACTCAATCGGTCATAATCGATCGAACGCTGCAATTTGTTTCTCTCTTTTCTGATTCGAATTATCGCTTTATTACCGTTATCGTTACACATGTGCTTAACTAGTGGAACAACTATTTAGAGAATCATTTATTTCACATAAAATATTAACATTTTCTCTCTTTAACTAAACACGATAATTGATAGGTATATACTTCTGCTATGGCTTAAAAAATAAGAGTACAGTACGGTAAGAAATGAAATTAAAGAGAGCATCGAGAGGGCGATTTGTTTAGTACCGATAGTTCAATAATTCCTCGAGTAACTGCGAAGATAACGCACAGTGGACTGGTCACTTGTCTCTCTGCCAGTCAGGCGTCGTATAATTCTCGATAATACTGATAGGAACGAATTCTGACATCAATCTGCCTTTAAATATTTAGCTACCCGATCACTGACCCCTCTCAACGAGGCCGCCATTGTGAATACGGTACGGCGGTGACGTGGCGCGGGCTCCAGAAGCGCGATGCAAAGCCCATAACGCGAGTTAGGCGCAGCTGATCGATGCAATAGGCACTTTTACCATCGGAAGATTACGATAACACAGTTGCCTCGTTATCGCCGCCGTGTCGTATTTTCAAACGCGGGACAGGAACGATTCGCTGTACCGACTTCTGTCCGCGGTGCGATATTCGTACTCTCCTTCTTCTCGATACTATTTTTACATTCCCGTTTAAAGGCCCGCGCGCAATTTCCATGCCCCAAAGGTGTACGAGACTCGCCTTTGCGCCTATCTCATCCTGGCACTTGGATATTCCAAGTTTACGGGATTGCGGCGCTATTCAACGAAGCTTTAAGATTACGATTTGATTAATGTGACGGGGAGAGTACGAGCCGGTGGAAGTCGCACTTATCGTAATGCATTTCATACGGGAGAATGAGTTATTTAAATGTGTACGTATCTAAGCTCCATTCATAAAGTTGTCGATTAATCATTTGTTCGGATAAACCGTGAAAGATTAAGATATTTCACCCTGTGTAATGAATACATGTAGATATGGTAGTAGTATTAAGGTGAATGCAAAGGTCTCGACGTTTACAACCGCGATTTGGTATTTCTGTTTGTTCTTTTATGCATCTGTATATGCTGCCAATTTAATTCGAGGTAGCGATAGATTAAGAAGCAGTGCGTTCATCGATAGCCAGTGAAATAATTAAAATGGTTTCGATTGTTTTAAAATTCCTAAAAACGAAACGACTCGTGGGAACTGACTTAGAATCTTTGCAAACACGAAGCAAAACAATCGTTTATTAAAGCGAATAAAACGTGCCGCATTAAACATATATCAACACGTTCACAGACGATAGGAGCGACGAAGAAACCGTGAGAGCGTAGGAGGTGAGGGTAGAACGCGAAACATTTCCACCGTGGAAAGTACTCCGTGAAACACGCATTTACATGCGCGGTTAAGTTTGTTCAACCGTAAAATCTGTCTCGTGGCATTTCTTTTGTGTTTTTGTGGCACTCGAGGAAGCGATAGCAATGGCAGCAACAGCCCTGAGAACTGGGAATTTCCACCCGCTAGCACCGTTCTCGGACGAGTTACGTGACGGTATTCTGGGTTCGACGGCCGTCGCAGGACCGCTCGGCGAGGGCGGCGAAGGGGTTGGGCGGGCCTGGTACCGGGGATGGAAACGCGGACAAAACAAGACTCGCGGGTAACTCGCGACAAGTCAGCGGAATAAAGTTTTCGTAGCGGCGGCGGGTGATGGCGCCCGAAAACTTGCGAAAACTGGAAGTGTCTCCTTCGGACACAGGTTGAGGAGGTTACTGCGCCCCGCTCGCCCTTGCCGCCCACCCCTCAAGGGTGGGTCAGGAGAGACGGGGAGGTGGACGCCGACAGAGGCAATACTCTAAACTAAAGTCGATGGCCGCTGTTCCCAGGGATGAGAATTCGGCCCCGGAGGGAATCGGGGAAGGGGCAACTACAACGATCGACTTGGTAAGTTCAATTTGTAAACAGAACTCTCAATAATGGAAAATTGTTACACCCCGTGAAGTAACTCTTGCTGGTTTCAGCAAAAGTGGGACGGGAATCGGTGGAATAAGAACAATAAATACAGGAACTTTACCGTGGAACGATCCTGGTACGTCGGTACTTTGCTGTAAACTGTCGTTCAACGGAATAGCTGTTACTGAAACACGGTAGGACTTTGCTTCTGTAGGACGTTTATCTTAGTTGGGCGCAATTAAGAGCAACTAAGTTTATCGATTGCTTATAAGGACCTAGCAATGATAACGTGGCGTACGAAGTTTATGTACTAAACTTTCGTGTAATTGTTGTGAATCTTCGTTTAATGTTCGAATGAATGTATCTGTGAAGAGTTATCGTTTTATCTCCTCTATGCGGGAGTTCTTTAGATAGTAGTTTCTTTTTTTCACGTCCCATTAACGAAACAAGATAAATTCTCTATTTACGGTTTTTTGTTAGTAAAATTTTCACCAATATATTGCAGAGATTTTTTCTAACTGAACCGAGATCACATGAAATAGAATTTGGACAATTTATTATATATAAAAAGCGATAAAATGGGAAAAGTAAGTTTAATTTAATCAGCAAAATCGTATTCACGAGAGGGAAAACCAAGCATAAAGAAATTTTATTACTGCATTAATGTTGTCTTCTTGATACGTAAGATAACAATCGTTTCATCTATTCCGACCGTCTCGATATAGTCTGTCCTTCTTTTCCAATTACCGCCGTGCTTTTCTGCGACCATCGTTGCCAGTTGATAAGACAAACTTTGAATCGTTGCCTTAGTTCACTATAAGAATTCCATTCAGATCTGAAGTTTCGAACGCGAAACAAAACTTCACTCTTGTCTCGCCCTCTTAAAAAAACCGATTTCTATTAAAAAATATGTAAATCCCCTTTCAAACCCATATAACGTACCAATAAGACAATCATACCGACGTCGATTATGCCAGAAACAACGACAAAGAACGTTCAAAGTAAAGAAAGTGGACGAAAAAATCAGGAGTACGCCACGACAACACCATACATTACAAAATCGAGCGCTAATCTCACCCGAAGGGGGCTTCTTATTTCATCTTCGACATGGCTGTCATCACTCCTGGCATCCCATTAAACTTTCACGACGTAAAAATTAATTGCCACCGGGGCAGTCGCTGCAGAAGACACTCGTTAGAGGGTCCTGAAATCCGAGTGACGTCAGGCATAGTAACGAGGGCATGGGGGCCGACGTTTCATGTCCTGTTTCCTCTCTACCCTTATAGAAGCCACGGGCACGCATGGTGGTAGTCGATTCATCGGGCGTATATCCACGGCTCCCCGTCCCGTTCGTGCTACTTGGCCGTTCATTGTGATTTACACGATCATTAACGATACCGACCACCAGAGAAAGAGAGAGATTTACGCCGTTTCGGGGGAAACAGCTGTCCACCGGGGATTATACCGGCGCGGCCGTCTCACGAGGAACTCTGGCCGCATATGACCGACGTTCACCGACGAAATCTTTTTACGATTGGTCTAGCTCGTTATTCTTCCCAACGAAACGAAGCTCCCACCGACTCATCACCGACTTTTTACATACCGTAGGTTATCGGGACCGTTTTGTTCGGCAATAAACGATCCGTGCCTGTGCGAGCCTAGAACTTTATTCCCGTCTATAAATCTACCTTACTGGCAACCCTTCATATATCCTTAATTGAGATATCTTTACAAGAAGTTACTATCGGAGTAGATTTGTAACGGTTGACTAATGTGTATTTATGTTATGGGAAAAGGAATGCTGGGGAAGGTTCCCCGGGACAGTTTAATTGACTCTGACTCGATGTACAAGTAACGGTTACAGTAGAACTGATTAGGAGTGACATCAAATTTACGCGCTATTTTTGCAGGAATTCGTACGATACTCTGCTTATGGAGATTGCTCTTGGTAATTAATTTAATCTTACATTCACCGAATATATTTAAGAAAGGTATCTGTATAGCTAGATTTGGGTTCAAATTAAATAGACTTGAGCAGTGCACGCGATTAAATATACCGGTTGTAGATATTTTCGTATAAGTATGATTAGATACAGATATATAATTTTCTCTATGCTACATTGTACCATAGAACTCCATTCGTTCGTTAATACATCGCAATTCAGATAACTGGATCCTCTGTCATCTCCTATTACCCCTAACTTTTGTGTTTACGAAATACGTGAATATAAATGAAATTTGTAAGGGAAACTGTACTCATATTATTGACAGTACTATTTCTATAGTAGTTCGGACAATCACTGTTCAGTGAATCAGATATTAGATGAAATTTAACTCCGGTGTAATTGGAAATCAAAACAGATGCCATGAATTAAGACTGTAAACGAAAGGTGTACGGTATCGTAGAGGTAGTCACTGGTTTCCCACTGTTCCAGCTCCTTTTCCAGCCGATGTCCCTCTCAGCGGATCGTCTCGCCCATGAATGGGCTGATTGCCTTTTTAATTGAACCACCGCGCCTGGCAATTACTACTTGTCTCCCTCCTATCCTTCTTACGTGTACTTTATATACACGAATATTCTGCCCTCCTTAGCTGAATTGTCCTAAATCACATTTTGGAGCAAATGTTTGAAAGAAATCATCTTTTTTTGTTTTTGTTTTCTTTCTATTTTTCATACTTTTCTTTCATTAACGTACAAAAATTTAATTCTTGTCACGTAATAGACCGTACAATTTTTGGACCATATGCATTGCAATTAATTAAAAGTTTCAGATATTATCTTTGTGTATTCCTTCTCTTAATATTTTTATTATCCATTCGAAAACGTTTCAATACGAATGGTGAAAATTATGATAAAAAGGAAGTATTACGACGGAATCGGGCGAAAGAAAGGTGAATATAAAATGCACATTCATACGTGAAAAGTTCCAGTAACAATTTGGCGACGCTTTTATGAAAAGAGCACACAAGAAATTTGATGAATCAGTCAGCGCATCCTTTCTTGGAAGTATCACGGGGCATTAATCGGTTATTAAGGATGCAAGGCGTGTCCGTAGATCACGATATACTGGCAGGAAGATAATTTATTAGATTATACGAGATATCTTCCCAGTATAGGTATTATAAAACGTATAGAATATAATTTTGTACATGTTTAGACTATAATTACGCGATCCTGTACACCGGTATTAAAACATTTCTTTCGTAGGAATTTCTCTGTTTTGTTTGTAAATCAACATACTTTTAACATACTTTATACGTAACCTCGCAACCGCTTCATTAAATACTGGACTTTTTGCTCGTACCGAAAATTAAAGAATCTTCGAATAAGAATCTTACTACTAGAGCCTAGTGATTAATTATTATAGGATAACACGCCGTAATTAACAACCATAAAATAATCGTTTAACCTTTTCAAGAATTTATTTGACGACTAATGTTCCAAGTGTTTTTTAAGTCGAAGGAATTGTAACAATTTTATTTTTAAGAAATGCCCTTTCTGATGCATCTTATGACCAGACATAATTAACAAGTTATTGATACATATTTATACAAATAAATCAGAACAGCGCTAGTTCCTGCATCGTCTCCTCTTGGTTAAATTTGTTGAATTTATATTTTTACGTACTGTTATGAATTAAATTTATTAAGGAGATTAAAAAGGTCTCATTATTTCGTCAAAATACAAAACATCTCCGTTTAGTTTTATCAAATTTTCCACAGCTTCGATATCTAATTACAAGTACCTACTCTCATGATCACGTGCATATCTTTTGTCTACGTGATAATTCCAGCAATCGATATATTAAGCAAGACCATGATCCCGATTACTTACTTGATCTCGTTCGTTAATTGTAGTGCAAGCAAAATTTACATTATTTCGTAATTTTCTCTACTAATGGCACTTTTAATCAACTATGGTTGTTCGGAAGAATTGTGTTCACTGTTATCAAAAAGCACACAGAATACTTACACTCGTATAATTATGTTATACTTGGGATTGTAGATGCAAATCACAACTAGAGATGTATGCCGATTTTTTAGAAAATTTGTTTGAAAAAATAATAATTTTATTCCGTAAGTTTGAAATGTTCATCGAAGTCCCCAAGTGTCAACTAATTTAAAAAAATTGCCTTCGTCATCCATCATCGAATCCACAATGACTTAATTATTGCTTATCAATTACTTTATCGATCAATAATTTTAATATGCAATTGAAACAAATTTCCTGGAAAAACAGCTAGTATAACCTACAGTTGTCCACGGACGAGAATCAAAAGAAAAACAAAACTACGGCTAGTCGAGCTCGTGCGAAGGTTTAGTCGCGGCAGTTGCGAGATGGACGACGGCGTGACGTGACGCGACGCGACGCGGCAGCAGACGAGCCGCTCCACGACACGTGGAGAAAAAAAGGGTGCCGCATAATCGATCGCGAGAAGTGCTTTACGTATATCCCTGTCGCCTATCGGAGAACAATGAGTCCTGCCACGCGAGCGCGTAGGCAGAAAAGGCGAACGAACGGTCCCCATTATTTCGCGAGGGTGGGAACGACGCACGGCAGTGCGTGCGAACCTAAGCGCCTGTATTCCCGCTACCACCTCCCTCCAGCCCTTTCTCTCTTTCTCTCCTGTATACACATATATCCTCCGTGCTTTATACGAAACACGCGCCCCAGCTTCTCCATATGCTTCTTTGCGGCGAAATCTTGGATATTTCCCAGGGAGGCGACATTAAAAGTGCAATAGCCCGATCTGGATGCGGCCTCGACGCTCGGTTAACGACCGTCAGAAATGGCCACGTTTTGGCTCGCCTCCGCCAGCTCTAGGTACTAATAAAGGAGAAAAGAAAAAAAGGAAACGTTTCTATATATCTAGGAGGATACGAAATGGACGCGGTAATGGTACGCGCGTCGTTTGTCCGCGGTTCCTCCGTTTCCGGCCGGTATCGTCCCGGGATCCATCAACATAGATCCTCGATGACGTTGTTAACCGGAAACCATATCGCGGGCATTCTATGGGCCGGGGGTTGGCGTCTTTTGTGCCTTCTGGTGATTCCGTCGAATGGATCGATCGTTCCACGGTTACGTATACCTACCACCCCTCGTCCCTCGGAGAGATTTATTCCCTCCTTCGATAACGCACTTTGCGCGACATTACACTGGATCTTCGGCCGCGCTGTATTACGTTCCGGCGTATTTGAGGAAGCTACCCGTTCGAAGAACGACCCTCCTTCTATATATAGGACATTATCTTCCTTTAACTCGATCTCTGGTATACTTTAGTAGAGTGCCAGACTTTAAAACGTATTGCGTGTAACGATTCACAGCTGATGTAATCCCGATGTACGAAGCGTTTAAATTCCCTGGGTGTAGTGGATGGTGCAAATGGACCGAAGTGAGATAGAAACTTGAAAACCAATATTTTCACACGGATCAAAGGTTCCTGTTCATAAATATTAATTATTTGATATTTCATATGTTACGTATAATGTACATCTTTCAAAAGCAGATGTAAACTTCTTGTTACTAACCTCATGTCGAGTTGTAGTAAAATTAAATTGTGCAAATAAAGTAAGGGGAGGTAACTAGTGAAAACGAGTAGACTCTACGCGCGAGTGAACAGGCACGAGTGGCGGCGAACGCCGGATGTAAGTAGGAAATACCCTGAGCCAGCGCATTGCTCCGTACACCGCTGCCTGGTAGCGCTTGGTAGCGCTTGGTAGCGTCCGTTCCGTTCGCCTCGAGGCGAGGTCGAAACTGAATCTGACGCCGGCGAGACCCGCCGTGAACCACCGCGAGAGGAACTCGAACACCGTGAACAATCGATTGTTCGCCGTCGCGTTTCGACGCGAGCGTTGCGCCATCGCTGATACCGTCCGCGAAATCTGCAGATAATAATTGTATTATCGAGACGCCGGGACGATCTTATCCCTTGAGTAGACGTATCTAGGACAAACATGCGTGCCGGTCGGAATTTCGATCGCGCGATTAGAACAGACGGATTAACGGGTGGTTCTCGGAATGGTGTTCAAGGTGATTTCTAGTTCGTTCGATAAAATATGCGAAATCTGCGATTTTTCGCCCTCCTTTAATTAGATAATTTATACTAGTTGCGACAGAAGTGTTGTAAAAGTTACAATATCAATCGCAAACTCCATTCTTTTTCTTTTATACCCTCGCCTCTTACTTGGAACTTATTTCGATGAAACGACAGAATAATCTCATTCAGCAAAAATACATCAAATTGTACAATTTAATACGATTGATAAAAAATCTGACGCAAGTATAACGAAATTCATAATTGATAATATAATTTCTCTCAATTAATTACTACGATTAGGTGAAGGTTCTCGTACTTTTGAACGAGACGGTAACTTTACTAAGCGACAATCAGTTCAGCCGATAATATCGTACGAAATTACGTAAAGATTACTCGGAATCTGACCGATTGAATCGTCCGACGACTGGATGGTTCTTCTACCAGCTACCTCGCGTTCCCCGAGCCGTTGCACGTGTTATCGTCGGCGGTATTGAAATGTACAACCTGAACGTATGCGTTTGGCCGTGTCACTCTTTCGAACGCTCCCCCGTGCCGGTCTCGAAACGCGTGCTTATACGCGCGAAGGGAGAACGAGTACGCCGATACGCACGGCGTTAAGTTACTTTCATACTGCGTTCGCTACGCGGCCGTACTCTTTCAAGCACTGCACAACAGCCTCGCGAGAAATTTCTATTAAACAACGATGTACGGTTAGGCCGCTGTCGGAACTCCCATTGCCGCTAAACAAACGACGCGCAATAAGGAAAACGTGGACCATTCAACTATACTTGCTCTAAAAAAAATTTTAACGCAAGACTGTTATTTACGGTATTATATATGTGTCTGTTTTTTTTTTCGTTTGGTTTACTAATTAATTAGTATTCTAAGTGACCAAACGAGCGCGATGTGCTAATGACACGATACTTTTTGGAGCACCACCATTGTGCATATTTATAGTGCTTTAAAAATAATTTGTATGGCTTATGAATACGTGAAACCTTTCGCATATTTTGAGTAACGTTAAGTCGTTCGTGCCATTTTTTATGATACACCTTTGTCATGACACGTGAGACTGTTTTGTTTCTTAATATTTGTCAATAAATGTATCTTGACACGCAATCGGCATTTCTTCGTCGCGTTCGAAAATTTCAAATCTATAACGGTGCGCTACAATGATTTTGTCATTAAAGATAAAGATTATGAAATGCACTTGTCGACGAAAATTCATAAACAAAAGGACGTTGCATAAGAAAATCCATATTATCGAACGATTAAATATGACCAACATATAACCTTAAAAATTAATCCATAAAATTATAACATGTAGTTACGTCGTGTAACTAACTACGTGTAGTTACGTAGTCTCCACTTATGGAGAACAAAAAATGTCAACAGTCCCTAAACACAATCAGTAGACCAGTATTTTGAAGAATACGTCAAATCGACAATTAAACATTAACTATTTACCTCGCAACAAGTTCTGCTCAATTTTCAAGTCGAAATCGTCTGTAATTTAGTTAAAAGGCACTTGAGGACAAGCAGTAATTCGATGTGAAAACACGGAAGAAGGTATATCGGTACGTCGTCAGCTGCGAACGTGTGAAACGACTCAGAAGTAAAACCCACCGAGAGTAGCTCGAGTTATAAATCGGTGAGCCGTTTCGCTTCCAGCTAATTCGAATGCATACCACGGAGCATTTCAATCGAGAGACGAAATATCTGGAATTCTAGGGTACCGGTGGACCGATGGGAGCCACGGTGCCTCTATCGGGCGATAGGTCGATTGGATGGCTGCTTCTACACGTTTAATGTCCCCCTGTAGATAACTCGCCTAGAGTCGGTCGTTCGCTACACCTGCTACGACGAGTGGGAATACCACTACTACCCGTAAACGAGGACCTTCACTTAGCACATTATCGAGCCTGGTAATTGACCAAATTACTGATAAGAAATTGCCGGCTCGATCTCTGAGAAAATCACTGCTTTACCCCCGCGCGGCTTGCCCAACTCGCGACCAAGCCAGCGACAAAGTGCTCCGGGTACGAGTCGACGGCTGAAAACCAACGATAAAGGTAATGGATCTTCTATTAGAGCATACGTAAGAGAATCTTCCCGCTCGGCACTTTCCATTCTAATCGGGGGCCAAGTGACGCTGCTCTTTGGTATTTCTGGCTAAATGACACCTAAGTGAATTGGGAACTTATTAAATCGAGTGGATATAGATTTCGTAAGAGCGCTTTATAGACTTTCTCACGTCTCGTTTAACGGGCCCCGTACAACCAAGTTAAACGATCACCTGATAATCCCTTGGAACGGTTCGACTGGTAAATCTACAGTACAATGAAGCGTTTCATAGATGGAACCAGAGAGAGGACAATTTTTTCAAAGTGCATCTGAATTCCAGAAATTTGATAAAATTTGATATTGTTTGGAGACACATTGAGCGAATAACAGAATGCATTGTGACAAATATATATATATATATATATATATATATACTTTAAACGCAATCGGTACAGAACGCGGAAATACTACTCCAAGTAAGTGTGCTATTATTGAAATTCTGCTGATCCTCGAAATTCGACGAGTATGTTTGGACGCTGTATGCCCACAATGTACGAAGCTATTTGACGAAGCCTTACACCGCTACACTATTCGATATCAAACCGTGACACGAGGCGGATAATATCGTTACCGCGACCTTGTTTTCTCTGATTGGATTGCCCTCGTACTTGTAGCGATAGAGTCTATTATTCGATAGGTATACTCTGTCGAAAAAACTACCAATTGTATCGATCAGTGAGACTCTGGTATTCTACCGTTCAAAAATAGTGGCATCATTAAGTGCTACGATTACGTATTTATTGTTTTATATCTCCAGTATCACATTTTTCAAAGTCTTCGATTCATCTTTCACAACACTGTTTCGACACAAAAGAGACAAAAGAAGCGAAGGACTTAAAAGCCTAGAAAACAAACGGACAATGAGAAGACATCGGTACTAGGATGCAATTTGAGTGCGTAAAAATTCGATAGGTATCTGCCGAGATAGCGATACATCGAGCGAGAGTAAATGTTTGATTGAAATAGACACGTGAAAATTTTGTTTACACGGAATTCGATAAATTATTGAGAGAATCGATCGTACCGATCGCGGGATTCGCGACTGTCGCTGTAAATGAAGATTGAAAACGTTGCTCTTGACGCATTCCTGCGACGTACGTCAATAATGGATCGAAGTGCATCATCGATCAATACAACCGGATTCACGTCCACTAAAATCTTTCCTGTGTTCGCTTGTTAGCCATGTTAGCACATGTGTCGGCGCAGGATTTGAAATGTTTGCTCGTCCGTAACGCGGATCGAGGTTCGTCGCGTTAATCGGCTGGTATCCGTACATTTTCGCCATCCAGGTCGGTACACACGGAAAATTTCGTAAGAGTGTAGCACGCGGCTTCCTCGCGGCGCTCGCATTAGATCGAACATGCGCTATTAGATTTGCTAATCGTTTTACGCCGTCCGCAACCACTCCGCGTCCTGATGCAAGCGCGGTGCAACGGGGAAATCGTTCGAACTAACGAAGGGATTATTCCTGGCGAATGTAATTGACCGGTTCGTTATCATCGGCGTACACGAGGTGGAGACTGATTACGTTATCGAAACATGTGTTCGACGTGTGTGAAAACAACAGTTGGCCACCCATTACTAGAAAACGCTGTCGAGCCCAGTCGAATACGAAACGGATTTATATTCCAAGCTGGGCCAGTACTGCTGCGAAATTGAGGAAACGGGTTTATTAATCTAAAACGTTGCGTGATATCGAGTATGCACGAAGCAAAATACGACAAGGCACACAGCAGAATTTAAGCTATAATTTTATTAATCAAAAATCTATGAAATGTGATGGCATATTGATAGGGGAAATTCTGAACAGAAATGTTGATTTCACGAACACAAAGCAATCGATAAATTCAAACTTGCTACGTTTACAAATTAATTAATATTCTACGTGGATAGATAAAAAAATGACTACGATTTGGTTAAATTATGTGTAACTGCATAAATATTTCGGCATTTTTTTTTATTTACGGTTTTATTACGGTGATCGGTTTTGTAGACGATTAAAATGAAACGAATCGCGGGGAATCGAGACACTGATAATAGAGTGCACAAAAGCAATTGCGAAATTCTGCCGCGGGGAAGAAAACGGTTGCACGGCGATCACGGTTTAGATTTATCGTTTCGAAAGAAGAAGGGAGGAAAGGGGCTTGTTTGCACCGATCCGAGCGATAGAAACGGCGGAAAATGGAGTACGAGATAAGAGAAAAAGACACGGTGAAGAAAGTGGGACGGTAACGCGCGCGGGTATCCAGGTGGTCTTATTCAGAAAGCATTTTAATTGCGCGTTTCGCTTATCTAAAATATGTCCGCTTATCGTCGACGTATCATCTGATTTTCCAACTGACAATCCATCGCTTACGATTATCGGCGGTGTGACGGAACTCCATCATCCGCGGCTCGCATCCGATGCTCGGAGCGACCGACGATCGTGCACTTTGTCCGTCGGTCGCGTGAAATTAAACTCACGCCTCTGTACACCCTTCTGGCGTGACCAGAAGATACGCCCCGGAAAGTAGGAGATCGCGTCACGTGCTGCGTCAATGGCTTAGAAGTAAATACTTGGTTCAAGTGGTACCTATCGAATCGAACATTCAGAAATTCGTGGACTGTGCGAAGATTAACAAATTATTCTTTAAGTTACGTGAACGTTGAATTATAAGTACACTAAAATTCTTGCGCCGAAATATAATAATAAATAAAGGGACGATAATTTGAGAAAAATTATACATTACAAATTGCAATATCGCAAGAAAATATTGTTAACTTTTTTTTGTGATGATGAAATATCGAACGAGTCGTATATTAAACGAGACGTATAACAGAGTAAAACGTATCGTAACAATAATACGTATCGAATATCCTCCAATTATTTCGAGCATTTTCGAATTTCCGTTCGCAAAGAGGGAATCGAGGCGCTTTCGATCTTCATCGAATAATTGCGAAACTCCCGTAACGATACACTCATCGTGTTACAGTGACTAACGTTACGCCCATGGAATATTCAAGAAACACGAGCAACGCACCTGAGATACGGAGCACGGACTGAAATTTCCCGCGATACGCGTACCCGTGCGAAGCCTCGATCGCCATCGTAACGCAACTTTCTCGATACGTGCCACGAAATATCGGCACGGCATTAGAGCCGTGTTTGCACGGCTGGCAGAGTGGATCACCAGTACCTGACGCTTCACCCCCTGCCGGTAAAAGTACCGTTATACAAGTATACACACCTCGGCCAAGTTTCCTCTCGCTTTAAATACGTTCCCGGCAGTGACATCCTAAGGTGTCCGTTTACCGATGAGCAAAATTGTTCCATTCATCGTTCGCGTAACCACGAAGAGCTCGAGATCGGGGAGGGGATATCGTTGGTATCGAACGCGGTCTAGATAGATCGTTGCGTGGCTGGTTGGGACACTTACATTTGGTTCCGCGTTAGACGACGTGGATTGGCGAGATCGTGAAGAGTGCGCGTAATCCAAAGCGGACGTCATCCCAGTATTCGTGTACGAGAACCTTTGTCAGCCCGGAGCCAGGATCATTCACCACCGGTCGTCGCGTGCGCACTCGCGACCACTACCACCAACAGCGAACACTGCTACCGCACCACGGCTACGCACCACCGGCCATGCAGAGGGGGTGATCGACGGTGGATCTCGATACGAACAAGCGAAACGCGCACGTGTAGATCCACGAGCCACAGGAGCGAACATTCAAGTATCCGAGTATCGTGGCGGGCATGCCGTGATCGTTCTCTTATCCGAACCCCTTCGAACCATTTTCAACGCGCGTTGACCGCCGCGCGAAAGACGGACTCGATCGGAAGGCGAGAAAGACGAGGGACTCGAGAACGGAGCCGCCTCGTAGCGAGGGACAGTCGTACGGGGGGAGGCAGAGCAAAGTCCTCGCCGGAAGGGTGCTTTCGGTAATTCGTTTCGGCTCGGCGGAAATTAAGGAAAACAATCACTCACGTGCTTAAAGTGAGACGCATCCAGGCGCGTTGCGTCAGCAGCGTCGACGCATCGCGTCGGGCTGGCCTTCTGGAGCTACTTTCAAAATCCTTGCATCTAGCGACTTCCTATATGTATCCTGCGACTCTCTTCCGTAAACGATAGCTTCGAACCACTGCGTCGCAACTCGCTTCGTCCTCGCTGGCGAATTTCTCGTGGTCGCACTGTCCCGCGGGCACGGTAACGATGCCGCTCTTGCAACGCGTCGATCGGCGATATCGGTCAATGTACCAGGCAGCTCGTGCTCGTCATCGAACGGGAGTGGATCGCGAGCCTGCGAATCGCACGTGCACACCTTCCCCCTTCGGCGATCGACGATTCACCGCTAAGAACCAAAGACCGAGGGCCGTTTTCCGCGCGTTGCTACATCGGGCGTAAACACTACGCGCTCGTTCCCCTCGCACTCACCACCGGCCGCACGTAACAACTAAACAAACTCCACACTCGCATCGGGCACTGCGCCGTGATCGTTGCGTACGATCGTCCAACCCCCCGCCCCCTGGCGAACGTTCGATCCACGAACGGCGACACTTTCTCACTGGTCCAGCACGATCGAATCCGCGACACCAACGCAGGGCAGGTAGCACGGAACCACTGGGCGCACTTGGACTCGCGCCAACATCGTCGTGCGACGAGGCGTCTACGGGTACGTTTCCTGGGGATCGTTGGCGCTCACCCAAAGTGGCGTGTTACGACGCTACGAGGGTGAACAAGGGCAAAAAACTCGAGGAGACAAAGTGAAAGAGACAGACAGACAGTGAGAGAAAGTGTGAGAGAAACAGAGAGAGAGAGAGAGAGAGAGAGAGAGAGTAGTGGAAAGAGGCAAAAACAAGGGAACTCCTTTCGTCGCGCGGTTAGGTGTCCCTCGTGTTATCCTGGTCCGACCTGTGGTACCGCGAAGCTTCTTCCCGCTTTTCCCCGGTCGGTGCGACGCGCGACTAGAGAAAAAGCGCGAGGGTCGTTGGTTGCTCGCCGCTAGTCTTTTCTCGCCTGGTTTTCTCGTTTCGTCGCCGATCCGTCGACAATAAACACGAGCGTAGAGCCGCGGAACAGCGTTGTCTCACTGCACGGAGGCACAACTACGACGTAGCGGTGACGGTGGCAGCGCGACAACACGAGCGTAGAACGCGTTGCGCGGCGATATGTACAACGGCAGCTTGTGAGAGTCCCGGAGGCTCGGAGGCGCGCGAGTCAGCCCCACTAGTGTTCGCTTCTCGCTTACCTGGCCGCTGCCCTGCTGCCGTTGCTTGCCTAGACCGTACCCCCACCCCTCTCGTACCACCCCTCCACTCGTTACGTACACGAGGCTGCCCCTCCATAGCTCTTACTTTACCCCCCCTCACTCTCTCTTTCTCACTCTCTTACTACCCCCTCCTATCAATCTTCCTCTTTCTTTTCCTCTCTTTCCCTTTCTTTTCCTCTCCTTTTCACCTCCTACCCCTTTCCCTGTTACTCTCGCACCCCTCCCCCCACCCTGTGTCAACCCCTAACTCCGTGCTCGTTCAAATCTTTTCCGCTTCCCCATAGACCCTTCCGTTTGCGGACGCTCTCGCAACCCTAGCGATATTGCTCTATCCTCGAAGGTATTGGAAGGTACCCGGGAACGAACAAAGGCGATGGCGATAATTGTACGGACAGTGTCGAACCAACGAAACACCCCTAAAACCCGGGGGAATCGTTGCGGGAAGCGAACAGATTTCTCACCGTCTAACACTTGCCTGACGGTTCGATTAATCGATCAACGATCGGCCGCACTGTGTCACTCGCTGCGAGTACATAAACGACGCGCGCACATCACTCTCGCTTCATTTGTTCGGTTTGTACTTTGAACAGGCACAACAATCGACGTCTGGCGTCTTTTCACCGATAAACGTAGACTTTTTTTCCTCGCCCGATCGATCGGAAGAACTTTCTCGCGAGTAGCGATTCGCAGTGGCACTTACGCGAAAGGTTAGTTTCAAGCTTGGTTCGCAGTTTTAATCAGCTACCGATATTAGAAACTGAACTGCCTCCACCTCTTCATCCGCCGAATCGTATCGTCGCGCATCACCGTCTCATTGTTCGTTTCCGCTTCGAGCGTCGCTCCGCCGTTATTGGTTCGAGACTGGAAAAATTCTCGGCCCGCCTTGGATTCGAACCTGTGGAGCGCGATCCATGGATCGAAGTTGCGCGCGCGCCGCCATGTCGGTGGCGTAAACAACAGGAACGTGTAGCCAGGCCGGCGTGCATTTTCTGTATTCCATCGGCTGGCTTTTTTTCCACTCCGTCGTTACTTATTATTTTTATTTCGCGCCGCGGTTGACGGCCACGCGATATAAATTACGGTACACACCTATAGACCGTCCGCTTCTCCGGCGTTGGATCGGCGATACCGAGGATGACGCGCCGTTGTTACGCAACGCCGTGCCAGTCCGGGTTTGTTTTCTCGCGGCGAGTCAACGGCACGGCTATTTTAATATATTTCGATAAATGTTAAAGTTGCACCATTCCCACGGCGGACGTTACGGCTGGCTCGTCGATCAATCGGCAAAGAAGAAGACCGAAACGGGGGAGGAGAAACGGAGCGGTCGGCCGCGTGGAGCCGGCTGGCTCCACTCGCCCGGGCGTGAACGAGCCACTGGCCTGCAAAGCGAACCGTCCACCGTAAGTCAGTCAAACGCATGCCCAACGTACGAGATAATTAATTATCAATCGACACCAGCGATTATGAACGACGCGCGTACGATCGCCGGATCACGGGCTGTTCGCGCACCGTTCGCAACGCGCTGCGCGGCCAGTGGTGAAGAATTATATTGCGCGAGCGGACTTTCCGCGACCTGCGCGCACGCCGACATTCCATCAGAATTTCATTTCTATTTCCCTAGCTTGGTACACGTGTCACGGTAGTGGTCGCGATACTTCTGCTTACGCGCGAAGAAACGCGATAGCCAGGTGATCCAGATAGTAGAGCGATACGCGATCTAGCCAGCGAACGACTTCGACTCGATCGCTCGATAAAGCTTCTAATCTGACCATTTTATTTTAAATACGATTGTGTGCCCCGTGACGTTCACTCTTCGACGATCGCGTTCCTCTTTCATTTCGGAATAGAGTTTCGAAGTTTCGAATAAAATAGAATATTACGATGCACACGTTTATTGCTGATGCTTCTGGTGTGGTCCACGTTCGTAAGGTATGCATACACGGCTACAACCATTGAGCGATTTAAAATTTTACGTAGAACCAGAATTGGGCAATAAGAAAGTTTGAGGGAATATAAGGAAATTAAATACTGGCAGCTTATAGTAGTATTCACAGCTTTTTAAGAGACGAAAGATAATTGTGATCCAGGGAAGTCAATATTTGCCCCGCGGCAATGTTAATTAATTTTCGTTAGTACCTCGGAGCTGTTTGGAAAGGGGCTGTCGTTACAAATTCATGGAACCCATACGAGCCAAGGTTGCTACGCCCGGGTCTTGTTAGTGTCCCGACTAGTTGTCGCCAAATCTCATCTCGGATGGTCTAATTTCTCGTTCACGGAAAAAGGACCGGCCGGTGCGAGAGAGTTTGGCACCTCGCAGGGTCGTGGCCGTGTTGACACAAATTCTCTTGACATTTGCGCGGCCCTGTCTATGTAAATCCAACCGTGGGAGCCTTGATCCCCGACGTGAAGAAAAACCGGCGATTACGTAAAACCGGCCGGTTAATCGGTGTGGTACTAACTAAAAAAATAAATGGGACGCGTTTGTTATTTTCAAATGGGTTTGGCGAACCTCGCAGGCGACTGCGCGCTCCTGAAGATCGGTGCGTTTGATCGTCGCGGTACAAGACGATCCTTTATCTCGGCTATCTGGCCCGATGGCGTGTCGTGCTACCTAACCGACGCGTTACACCGTTTTCGACTTCTGCCCCCGGAAGGAGCAGAACAAGCGGACAGTTACCCAAGACGGGAAGCCACTGCGGCGAGAAGAATGGGCCAAGGGCCACAGTTAACCCGGGAAAGTAAGGGTGAATTGGGGTGCACGCTTAATTACCAATGGTGACAAATGCCGGTGCCGCGGGTCGAGTTTACGAAAGTACCTGTACCTGCCTACGTGGTACCCGAAGCCTGCGACGGTTTAAATCATCGAACAATACGACAGGATCTTTGTCTCACTTATCAGGTGGAGCCAGGATGGCTGGCTGCCTGGCGAACCTCATTTTTGTCTCCCTTTACAAAGGGATACCATCCCAGCTGAATGGGATCCTAGCTGTACCAACTAACGCTGCAATATTTCAAATACCTGTTGGAATTCAATGATATCTTCCTTTTTCGCCTTTTGTCGAAGAAGTAATCCGCAGTTTTTATTTTACTCCATCCGTTTTGTTTAATGGTATATACAAATTTTGTATTTTTTAACTATGCCCGTGTAAATCGAATAGAAGCGAGATGATTACTGATACGAAGTATAACGTGTGTTATCAGTAATAATTTTTGTATGTCTTCGGATTCCTTCAACCATGAGTATTCGAATCACGATGAATGATAATTGGTTGTCTTACGCGATTTAATAATTGTTTAAAGTAAATCTTAAAATATATACAGAAAGGAGTTCAAACGCGGGGTTTTAGATGATTAGATTTTATATTGGAAAGATAATATGTTTGAATTAATAGTCATAAATTACAGTTAATAATTGCTTACATCTTGCTTGTGATTAGTATTGTTACTCTTTTTTCAGATAAAATAATGGACACTATATTCGTTCCTGTAAATTCTTCAGTTTCCACCGTGTAAATTCAATTTCCACCGTTGAAATTGAATTTGTCGAGAAAGATAATGTGTAAATATATATTAGATAGATTCTATTAAACAGATTTAGATAGATAAGTTAGCTTATCGTTTCGACACTTAATTATAATTATACATATTTTAAGCACATACTGAGCTATAAAATTAATTTCAAGGTGATCTATTAGTATTCAATCTATTTTTCCTCTTCGAAATGATCAATATTATTCATAGTTATATTTCGATAATCATCAATTGTGTCAAACTTGTTCAGCTTATCAATATATAATTAATAAAATAAAACGCACATTTTCTGTAATTAAAATATCTTCTTTCAAGTTGTTCAGTAAAACTAAAAATACGTTAGCCAGTTATCGTCAATTATTACCAATAACAAAATAATTATTGTTCATGGCGATAACTATAATACTCAGGAACATATTATCATTTCGGTGGCGCTTCTTACTCATTTGCGACATTTGCAAAATGAGTAAAGCGGGACATATGCAAATTAAATGTCAAGGACATCGTAACAAATTATCTTATCTGAATTATCGTTACGTTCTATAAATGCAAATTAAAGTAAATTTTATCATTCGCCTCCGGTTAAATCAAACGAAAACGGAGAAAAATACAGTCATATTTGTCTGTCGCGATTGGTTGTAAATATTTATGGTACGGATAAATTATATCATAACTTCTGCGACCCGTAATAATTGGAAATATGAGGATAACGATGTTAAAAACCGCAATGGACGATTACTAGAAATAGAAAGAGAAAGTGTGAAAGGATTACATTGACCGCGAAGAATGTGATTTGTCGATCTAACAATTACAAATTTATAGAAAATGTATCGTATTCGCCAGTGCTGTGCTCCAATTTACAAATTATCGATCACTAAATTTTAATTAGCATTTGCCCCATAATATCTCCAAAAAATAATATAATTCGATCACTAGCTATAATAATTGTCACGTTTGTCAAAGAACAGAGTATGAATAAAAAAAATATGTATCTCTGTATAAATTAACTTTGCTCCAATATTTCTGAGTTCCACAAAGCTCGAGTTGACGCTTGGTCAATTACGAAATGCCTGCCAATAAAAGGACCGTAACAACGCCCATAAGAGGAACGCAGAACCGCGCGAAATATGATTGAAGAAAAGGTGCATAAAATGGCCCAGGCGGAGCCGTAAAGAGCACTGTGCACCATAAGTACATAAGTCAGAAGGTGTTTCCTCCAGCTCGTGTAACTTACACGAGGCCGGTACCGAGCCCTGCGGTGGCGTGGCAGCGTAGCCTGGGTAAACCGCATTTAATCAGTTTGCGGTCGCGGCCCGTTCTCTTATATCCTTTTAATATGTTTTCTCCTTTCTTCTCTTCCTTTACCCTCCCGCGACACCACGACGTAACTGAACTCCCGCATACGTGTCGCAGGTATACACCGTAAGCCAGCTACGCAACATCTACGCGCTCTGCGTTTCCTTCTTCTCTTTTGCTGAATGACAAGAATATTGCGAAAACGGATCTTTCGCTTCTGTTCCAAAAGAAGGGTAATCCATTTTTCCTAATTCTTGTTTGAAATGTTATCAATCTTATGCAGCTGAATATCTCTGCTTACAATTTATCTATAAAAGTATAAGGAATTTTTATCCAAGAGAATCAAAGTCTGGCGAACTTTCTAAAATTTACAAATTATATCTTCGAAAATAAAGGAGGACTCACTGTACGTGTATATTGAATATTAGTCTTCGCTTATGCTATGCGGTGACTTTTACTAATCAATTAATTACATGGAAGACGGTCACTTAAATAATTTATCGCAGGACACTATAATCTTCACGTACGCGCGCTGATTCGAGTGCAACGGTACTCGAATGTTTAATCGTTCGCATAAATTGACGTGGTTGCGATCGGCTATCGAAGGAAAATGGTATCGAGCCGTCTGTTCGTTTCCCGTTCGTTGAATTCATATTCGTAGAACCGAGGAGTAAGAAGGATCCCGCGGCAATTTTTAAAAGGTTTTACGCCTGTTTCGGGGGCCGACCAGGCAATTTGGTGGAATTAAATAATAGTCCGTCCCATTAACGTAACGATCCGGCCGAGGATGTCCCGCAGGATCCACCGGAGGGATTTTTAAGGTGGACCGAGGCATACCAGGTACACCGGTCACGTTTTATTTCATCGTAACGTGCCACGAGGTATACGTATACCTTCGTCTCAGAAGTCAGGACCCTCCAAGGATTCATCCTCGATCCTGTGTGGTCCGCCGTGGCTCCTCGAATTATTACCGACGATTTCGGACATTCCTACGTCAATCTTAAAATTTGTCAAGAATCCTGCTGCCTCGCGATCAACCCGTCCCCTCGTTGACGTATTCTTCCACGGATCGAGACGCCGGACAATTTACGGACCCCTCGGACGCCGCAGCTATCGACTCGAATCTTTCCGCGTTTAAATACTTTTTAGATTTACACCTTCTAATTTGTTCAGATGCCATCGGGAATTCCGTAAAAGATTTAAGAGCTCCTTCGTCGTCTTTTTACTTTGCAGATTTTAGCGATATTAGGCGGTCTGTTTGTTCTACGAATCAGTGGGTAATGCCCAGTTTGGCATTTCTAGTGTACAGTGCTGTACTTTTTGAAACAAGGTCCGACCGAACGTCGGTTCGTTCGAAACAAGTGAATGACTGATCGCGTTCTTGCTGGATGAGTAATGCTACCCTATTTTTATATGTTTCTTCTGTTTTCTTATTGAGGTTGCTTACAAATCCCCACGAAGTAATGGTTATTTTTAGCTATGGTTTCAGTTATATACCTACTCTTATATTCCATCGTATTTAAACGCCTCGTATGTTTTTCACAAGTTTTCTGTAAACCGAATTACAGATAAGGCGACTTACCACCACCCCCCCCCCCTCCCCTCTGGCCTTGCCAGCGCAAATTTCCTTTCTTCTAGAAATCCACAAGGGAATACGCTCGCGGTCGTTAAATTAGCCGCGAAGTGGCAACAAATCTCCGGACGTCGTCCGAGCGTGGCGAGGGGACGCCGGGTCCAATAAAAGCTAACGGGTCCGTCCACTGTCAAGCCGTGAGAAAATGAAGACGTAGACGCCACGCGTAAAAGGACGTAGGGGCTGAGAAAAAACAACGCGGGGCCCGATCCCTCTCGGGGTCCGTCGCGGATGCCTCCGCGCGTGAAACTCGAGCTCCTATAACCAGAGGAACGTAGAGCGAGCGCGTCGCGAGCTGTCACCGTTAACGCCGCCCGAGCCGGGAAATTTACCGGCGGACCGGCGGTGACTTTCCGTGAAACGCGAAAAGGAGACGTACGCAAGCGGTCGCCGGTGACGATATCTTTAGGCGATCCGAAGAACGCGCGCGGAATGCCGCGGGGACCCACCGCAGCTTTGTGACACCACAACTTTCTGCTGCAATAACATTCGCGCCTTTACAACAACAGCTCCTCCTCTGAGACGAGAGATCCACTCTGCAACAATAATACTGCATGTGTGGCCTCTACACAGCGGTGCTCAAATATTTCGCGCCGCTCGCCAATGGAGTGGGTCATTTGATACTGAATCGAGGAGGGGTTGGAGATGTGGGATTATCGGGGAAGTACGGAAAAATTATTCGATTTGCTAATTATGGTAGAAAATGTGAAAATAGTGGTGTTGTTTACTTAAAAATGATGAGACACGATTAATTATAATGATTTAACGATCAGAAATGATATATCAAATAACGTTTAAATCTGATCGATTCTCCATTTTGGAATTCGATGTTAAAAATTGCTTATTTTCTTTCCTATTCCTTCTAGAGTAAAAAAAGAAATCGATTTTCGTGTCTGCAATCCTTATTAATTATCAATTCATCTGCTCCAGTAAATTCATCGATTTACTCGGCTCTATCAGAGAGAAAGTGACATTTGCGCGCAGAAACGTTGTTACGCAATCAATCTTTAAGATGTAAATCACCTAAGGCAGTCGTAACGAGCTCGAGTTCTTCATCGTCCGCGAAATGGATCGAAGAAGTACCTCTGCGTGATTTGAAAGAAGTCATAACCGAGGGTACCGCTCGCGAATCGCCGGAGCAGGGACATGAAACGACGCTGGAACGTTGTCAAGGAAACGTTCTAAACTACGAAGGTAATATTTGCAAACAGGTAATAGAGGCCTTAGGACGGCGCCTCGATAAGTGGCGGACTGTCCCCTTGTTGTTCGAACCGACGCGAATGTGTGAATGGATTTTCTGTTCGCAGAAAGCGCGGCGAGTTCCACAAGATTTCCATTCACGGGGGCCTCTCTCGACGCTCCTCCGGCTCCATCGCCGTCAATCACCGAGCCGCGGATTGAAAAGTACACGGAAATAACGCGGAACAATTTAAACTCTACCAACGACCGACTTCATCTGTCGTGAGACTCCTCTGCTCGCGTTCTTACTTTAAATGCTCTGAAACAGGGACATCGCAGGGCTCGGCTACTTCCTTGTAAAATCAATCTTGTATTTTTATATCGTAAATTTGACACGAATCGAAATTCAGAAAATCATGAAAAGTTAAATAGTTCCTTGGGCTACAAATACCGTCGAGCGTTAAATCTATTTCAAAGAGCGAAACGAAGTGCTCGAAAAGACTCAAATCGTAATCATATAAATGGTCAGCTTCGAATCAATTCAGAGATCGATTCAATAACACGTCGTAATATGGAAATGGTGTACCGAATTACATACATATCACAGGTATATAAAAAAGAAATAAATGGAGTCGCACTGAAGGACGCGTGGAGTAGCAATCGCATTTATAATAGAAACGCCGCCGCTGATTGGAAAATAAATTCGAGACATCGGCGTGCCTTCGATAAGATTGCACTTCGTCTGCGGCGTTACTCTCTCGTTATCGGTTTATTTATTGTCTGCAGATACACCTATACCGGTACCGAACGTTGATAGGATGCGCGCGTGCTCCGTTTCCAACGAACGCGATTCCCATAAGCATTCCTGCAATCATATTTCCTTCTTATTTTTTCATCCATCGCTCTATGCTTTCTCCGTGCTCCGTACGCGATGGAAATCACATTGGATGATCTTTTATTAAGAATAAAACAAGAATAAAAACTTCTCTGCAGGCCCCGCGAAGATAACGTCGACGAGTATCGTAATATTGTCAAAAATAGCCAAAAGCGACGAGCGATTATTAACAATTTATGTACATACATATATATACACGCTATTCTTACGCAATTTGCGCGGAGTACTCGTTTCGTGAGGTCCTCCTTTTTTGTCCGTACGACAATCGCGTAAACCAAGTCTGCCAATTGAAATAGAAAATACGAGAGGAAAACGGCGTGCATTGTTTCTGCTGTAGTAATATTTATTTTACACGCGGTATTATGGAAATATTCGTTGCGTTTGCTGAATATTAAACGTGCTATTATTAGGTAGCGTGTGTTCATTCAAATTCATATTTTTCATATTTGGACGCGCGCGAGTTAAAACGTGCGAATAAAAATGCGGACTGATAGCAGAAGCGAAACAATTGCGTGTCGAGAATGCGTTTGAACGCACGAGGAGATATATCGAGTTTTTATACAATGCGTAACGCACAAGGAAGATCAGCATCGGATCGCATTCGTGACAAAATTTGTATTCGAAAATTTGACGCGTTAAGAAATGAATCGACTGCGGTAGCGCATACCGTTACTTCTGAGAACCATGAGGTGGTACATCGATAGTAGATTACTTCTCTTACACCTCTAACACGCGCTGATAGTGCTTACTATCAACTTTCACATTTTAGATAGTTTTGTTTGAATTGTAGACACAATTGTGAAGAAACGAATATGCTTACGCGTATTTCGCGCGAATAAATTTTTTTGTTATAAAACACGACTTCAAACATGATACTCACTAGGGAAATATACAAGTGCTTTCCGGAAAACATTTACTATCAGAGAAATCGCGTGCCAAAAACGCTAATAGTCTAAGTACATTGTAGAAAAGGAAACAAATCAATTAATTAACACGACTGCAAGAAGAGATTAAACAAACAGAAATAATGAATAACAACGAATGTCCAGGTAACATTTCTTAGAAGCAATTCAAGAATCGTGTTCATTATCAAAGGTAACGGAATAACAGTGATTCGTTCACGGGAAATACGTATACACTCCCAATACCGAGAATGTACGTGTTCAAGAATGAAACTATAAATCTGTCTGTTTCGAAATAAATATACATGCTTAGCTTTGATGGTGCAATGTAGGTGATTCAACGAAATTGGAAACAAAGTGGACAATGTCAATCATTACTGCGTCAAAGTGTCGAACCGAATTGCACGCTTGTATTGCTCACTTCATCTTCAATCTTAATTCTTCAGACACGTTGTTCGATCCAAATAAAGTATGCATTATTGTCTTTGTATAGTATGCAATTCATCTCAGAAAGTTAGGTACGATATATCATGTATCTATAACTGTATGTTGGCATAAAATCTATCAATTGAATGGAATTTGACTCGCTTTTTAAAATATGCCACTCTGTGAGTTTAAAATTTCTGTGTAACGCGCTTACTTTCGCGGATTACTTTCATCTGTCGCAAGATACGCAATCAAGGACGATTACACAAGAAATTTTAAAAAACCGATAGACGATTCTTTACAACTGAGACGTTTTAAAACATTCGCTCTAAAAACTCATTCATTCCGTACATTCCCTCTCGCTCGCATTCCAGAAGATTCCGCACATAACACAAAAGAATAAATTCATTATCCTTCACATATATGTATCAATAAATCTTTCTCTAGCACTAATTATATAGCATTTATACCTTCCACGGTAAAAAGTGAAAAAATGCCGTGTTTGAGAAAATTTAAGCTCAGAATTGAACCACGTGGTCCGACGAGCGACGGATTCAAAGTCCACGCGTCGACGTGCCGTGTCCCACGTGTCGATGGGACCGCCGCGAATGCGCTCGCGTGTTTAATCGAAAGGCTTAAACGCTGCCCTTCACGCAAGCGCCAACAAGCGAGTACTTAACTTACTCAGAGCCGCGTTATCGAGACGCGTTCGCACAAGCCTCGGCTAAGAATCGTTTAATTGGAGATGATCCCGATCGCGGTGTCCATAAAAGCGAACGGTCCGTCCACGGGTGGATAAGTGGAAGAAGCTGTCCGTCGACTTCTGACTTCCGCGCGGAAGGGCGGCCGCTTTACCGTTCTTTTAATGGAACGGCCGTGTCGCGGGGCGCCGAGAGAACGAACAAACACGAAAACTTGTTAATTAATACCTTGTAATGCTCGGGAACCAGGAAGTTGTTTGAAGTTTTACGGGTACCCCTGAATACGGGCCGCGTAAACTCCATAATTTCAAGTGTAACCGCTAAACGTCCGGAATTGGTAATCCGACTGAAATGGTGGAAGCGGTTATTACCAGTTCCAACTGTGCCAAAATATCGTTCCCCGAATTTATTGTTGTATTTGTAGACACTTGCATTCTTTGCCGAATAATCTTCGATAGTTTCTGACGAATGATCATCTCTTGCTCCTTTCTGCTTTTACTATTTTCAAAGTTCAATGATAACTGCATATAACAAGTAGTTCTTACTTTTTTTATATCGCTTCTCATTTGGAATATTCGTAAGAAAAAAATAATAAGCGAATGTAAACATAAGTTACATAAGAAGTTATCGCGACGTAGTAATGATCTATAATTGTCACCTCTAAGCCTTTTATCACTGTTTTATATATTTCTTCTACTACGACACTTGTGTGTAAAACGGAAGCGGTGAATTTTTCAGAAAACCATAAATAATTCTTAGAAAAACCAGCAATCGAGATGAAGGCTAGATTAGAAAGCGATCTATGAGATTAACACGATTATCAACGATTATCGCTGGCCGATTGACGAATTCCGATAAAGCCACTTATAACTGGCTTCTTTTTTTCTTCCCCTTTTTTATTTTAAACAACAACTTACTTCCGCTAAATAATAACACTCTAAAAGGTCTGGCGCCATGCAGTGGCAGGTCTCTAATGCTGAGGCGTCTACACGATATCCAGGTATCGGTAACGACGCAATAGTTTCATTAACTGTTAATCGGCAGGAAGACACTTCTAAGAAGCGCGAAAAAAATTCTTGTCGTTTGTCGCGATTACGGATTATGTATCCGATCTATTTATAACTTGAATAGAAACTAAAGGCTTTCAACATTGAATAACATCGAAAGGTAGAAAAAAAATATTATGCCCACCTCTACGCTGCATTTTAATCCATTTTTATTACACAATAACTTTTTGAACGTCTATTTTTACTTCATATTGGTAACTTTCATAATCGTAATATCCACAATTTAAATTGTTCGCGCTATCGTAATTCCAGCACCAATTTCCACAATTCTTTTCTCGTTACGATCACAATGATATTTGATCATAATATATATGACAGCTAGATAATACCAAAAGCGGGATATCTATATAAGAAATTCCTTGATTTGTGTACTTATGTAAATTGTTTGCTAAATCTGTCAATAACCGATGGATACTTTAAATCAGATCGATCATTTTATTGTTGTTACTGGTACTGAATTTTCATCGACGCGTACAGATAAACGTACTTTATCGAGGGATTGAATAATTTTTATCGTTCTGAACTTCGACGATCCAAGTGATCGCTAGTAAGGCCATCCGCGGGAGTTTCGTATCGTTCGGAGACCAACGTATGGACAGTATCGGGCATGGTTAGGATTAGCGACCTTATCATTGATGTTATTCTGAATTAATCCGCGATAGAGAGTTATGCGAGCGTTTTTTTCCACGCTACGATATTATCTTTATGCAGAAATTATATCAGCTGAACGAGCGTCTATATCTGAAGATTCTTTTTAGTTTCAATCACCGTTGCATTACTACGTTGCTATTTTCTGCTTCATTCAGATTGGTTAACATACGACGCATTTTATGCGGTTTCACTGTTTCCTTCTCAGAGTATATTTGCCCAGAGTATATAGCCCTTGCACTTGGCACCTTTGTATACCGAAAATTTCCAATTTTAATAGAAAATTTCAGGGAATCATGCATTTTTCAGATAGTTGCGATAGAATCAGTTTAATCTTCGTAATCATTGATCAGTTCTGATGTGATGATCAATTCTGAGTAATATGTTAGACTTGCAATATTCCCACGGAGGGGAAAACCCAAGTGCAAAGAGTTAATATTATATCAATTACATACATGGAATAATTTGGAACACGGAATTGAAATAAATATATTGCAAGAAATTCAATTTTAAGGGAAAATATTGCATCCTTTAACATCCTTAGAAACACCGATATATATGTGTGTGTCTTTAATTCTTTTTAAATTATTCTAAATGGAAAAAGAATAAAAATTTGCTGCTATTTCTTTTTTTTTATAAGAAATTATAAATGCACACATACGTGTCGGTGATCTCGAAGAGGTACAAGATATTTTGGAGTAATTGTAAGCGATTAAACCGCCGTGTTACTCATTCGAATGAACACAGTGCGATGGTGGATTGCACAGGGTGGTCGGAAAAGCGTATCCAGTGTCGTTATCGAGTACACACGCGTAGATTTGTTGTGTAAAGTTTGAGAAACCAATTCGTCTTGCGAATGTTATCGTGGCTGAATGGTCCGCGACAGTGACAAATCTGAGGATAGCCCCTTTTCGATTCTCACGCGCGCACGCAGCCGACTACCGCGTGCGTGACATTTCATTGACACCATAATCGATCGTTGACGTATCTCCCGCGAGGCGAACGAAATATAATAATATTCACTGTTCGGTTGTTGCGACTGAAATCTTCAGCTAGTCCATTGCGCCCCATTTTTCCTATCTCTTTAATTTCAATTTTCATCGCGTGGTTATTTTAAATATAGTAATCGTGTTATTTCGATTTGGAAGCGTACCACCGTTAACGTAGAAAAGCAGATGTTACAAACAATGAAACTAACGTCACTGGTAATTTATCACTGCCTTGCATACCTTCAATTCATCATGAATACTTCATTAGACTAAACGTAAAGGAGAAATAAGTTTAAAATATAAATGTGAATTCATTGTTTTTAATTACCTTAATGAAGTAATTTTCTTTTTGCACTTGTTTATTTATATTTTCTTTTATAATATATCTGAAATTAGTTCCTAACAAACTCGATTATTCGTGTACTCGTATATCTTTTCATTTCCATTTCAGAAAAGGCAACCTCTACAAAAATGTGGATTTAAATTTTTTGTACGTTTGCCAAGGTTTTTAAACTGATCCAAACGCAAACCCTTAATTATCTGAGGAAAAAATTGACTTATACCACTTTTAAAAACAACAGCTCGCGTCTTTTCGAATTTAACAAGCGGATCGATAAGGCAAATCGGTCATGTACGCGTTGAGCTTTAAAGAAAATTGTAACAGGAAACTCTTAATCATGGTATTTCCTCCATTGCACAAAACGCGACTCATGTTTTGCTTCACGTCACGTGAAAGTACTTTTCATTAACAGACATCGATAAAAATAATTCCTGAATTTACAATTCCTAAAGGACTTTGACTTTTATCGAAAATAAGAAGACTATAAGCAAAAGACTTCCAATTAATCGAAAATAATAAAAATAATTATATTTTGTTGAATTAACGTATTGAATATATATTTATTACTATATCCATCTTTTATTATGTTTGAGAATTAACGTGATAAATTTACTATTGTTATATATATTTAATTTCTAACGACGTTTGCAGTATTTTTTGTAAAATAATCGGAAATAATTTCTGATGAAACATTAGATACATCTCGATTGCAACGAGTAAACAGGAATACGCGAACGTAATTGCATTAGATGCAGATTAACGATCGATCAACGGCAGCTTCCGGTGGGATCACACCGAGCAACACATCCATTCTTTCACTTCCATGAGAAAAAGAGCGCATTCTTATTTGTCGATCCCAGATAATCATTGCAATCGCTGTGTCAATAAAACATTAATGCCTCAGATATTTGTTAAACTCGCACGACACACGTCTTTCTCTTTCCGATACTCTGTCGCTTCGATGCGAATGCACAGTGTACACATGCACCACCATCGATAAAGATTCTCTGCAGCGAGACTCGCGATCTTCAATATTGTTGTCATTGACGTTACCGTTACTACGATTCAAGAACTTAACTATGCCATTTATAAGTGCTTTGTCTTCTTTCATTTTTAGAAATAATTATTTTATACATATATCGTTACTTTTGCTATTAATTGTGTTGATATTGTAAATTTTGCATAGAAATCAGAAATGCGGTGACGCAAAACTACCAGCGATGTTAATTTCACTAATTTCATAGAAATGTATTATTTGAGACACCTACTTTTCTATGTTAACAGCGGAATGCTTCTAGAATGAAGTAACTCGATTGCAATGTTTGCTGCATAACTTAGTCTTCTTGTCTTCGATAAATACAACACGCAAGATTGTAGTGCGAACTTTTATGTCTTCAATTACAAGAATCTCGAGAGAGACCGTTCCAAATAATTCCCTAAATATTGACACTCGGCGTGATAAGCACTTTTTCTAAGATTGTGTGATTTAATGCCGTTTATCCCGATGGGATAATACACTGAATTTCACACGATATTAGAATTTCAGGGGATATTTTCAAATAGTCCGCTTCTAAAATTCCAAACGTACATTTTGCACGAAGCTTATCGACAATCGGATCGGTCACATCTGGGAAACGTTCTGCGATCCTCGCAGGAAGTGAGGTCGATGCCTTCCAAGTGTCTCAATTATGCAAAGTGGCAGCGAATGGAGCAATTAACTTCTCCCAAACTATAAAACACTTCGCGTACAGCAGTGAAACTGAAACGAGACTCTACAAATCGAGTCTAGTCCATTGAGAGTTATAAAAAATTGCTAAACAAAATTGCGTTCGTGTTAATTTCTCAAATCGCGTTGTTACCACGGACATCTACGTGGTAACAATTCATGGTTAAGCACCTCGTGGATATGAAAATCGACTGGTAAGAACGATCCATCCCGCGGAGGTGGCGATAAATCGGAAAACAAGCCGGAGCAGGGAAAAACGAGATCGATCGGTGGCTCGGTGATATGTGGGTTTCCATCGGACGTTCGCTCGCAAAGGTGGCCGCATTCTCGGCACTTGGCGCCGCGTGGCCGTCGCACAGAGTCCGGTAAACACCGACGAGAGTCAATAAGTCATAAAATGCACCGGCTAGGCATCGGCCCATTCGCGTACCCGTTCTTCTGCTATCATCGATTTCGGTTCTCTACGCGTACTCCATTACACGCGTCCACGCGCCGTTGCGCTTTTTCGGCACACGTTCCCGGTATAAAAGAAAAAAAAATGAACG
This sequence comes from Xylocopa sonorina, assembly GCF_050948175.1. Lineage (NCBI taxonomy): Eukaryota > Metazoa > Arthropoda > Insecta > Hymenoptera > Apidae > Xylocopa > Xylocopa sonorina. Next base: position 2,730,679 of record NC_135197.1, on the reverse strand, counting down.
GTGAAATTCATATGAAACGCGATCTATTCTTTCGTTTCTCGAAATTCAATTTACGTTTTCATGTTTGCACGTGCCGTTACATTTTTCTGATCATACATGCGAGGAGAAAATTGTATAATGCAATTTAAATTCATGCGAGACATCGGGAATTGTTTTAGTTCCCACGAAGAGGGAACTGTGAAGGAATTGTGAGAAAGTGTGTGCATTCGACTATGTTTGTAGTCTACAATCGTACGAGTTTTTTAAACGAATCCACCAGTCATTGTAGAAACGAACAAGCGCTATCACGAATAACTGAAATAGAATGCATACCATTGTTGGAAAAGAAGATATTGGAACGCCAATCGAAGTGGAAGCGGTTAGAAATTAAGGAAACAGATAAGTGGATAAACTGGGCGCTGACACTGTTTGAATTTTAGAGAATACAATATTTATTGTTGCATTTTATTTTATCGAGCAAACACCGCGGCTCCCTGCTTCGATACGAATCATTGGATGGTTGGTTGGTCAAAATGATATCGCCGCATCTATCTCACGTAAACTGCGCGCAGAGGCGCATTGTTCGATGTGAGTTTGTATCAGTACCGAAGAAATCTCTGTCACTGTGTTCCTCCAATTTTTTTCGATTAAAAAATATATAAAATACGATTCAGATCCACGTAAGGTGTAACAGAATGCGATAATCTAAACGAGCGAACATCTAAAGAGGATGGTAATGGTGATTCGATAATTTTATTGCTCAGCCTTTAATGGAAATTGAAATTTGTGCCTGCCATGCTGTTAGTGCCATGATTATAGTCTTAATTACGAATAAAGATATGTTATTTTTGATAAATTAGTAACATTCCAGTAAGTATAAAGATTTTTGAACAACGAATAAATAAATTTATTCCGGAATATAGACAAAACCAAAGAAGAAAGGTTTAACTAGTAAAATTTTAACGGAAGAAATGATCAGTCACGGTTTATAATTTTTTAGAAAGAAGCAATCTTCCATGGACCACACACAAAACGGACTACCTATGAAATTGGCTGATATCTAACCGTAGGGAAATATTTGGCTTTCCTTTCATTCTGTATATTATTTCAGTTAAATCCTCTTGAACGAGGATTCCCAAGGAAAGGCAAACTCATTTCTCGCCTGGTATTTTACACCATTTCTTTTAGGAATTTCTTCAATTCCTACAAAAAATAATAAAAATTTCTAATTAAAGGACCAAATTCACAAAGCAGAAATAAAAAATGTACTTTCATTGATAATAAACTTTTACGCTAATTAAACCGCATGCAAAATTTTGTTTAATCTATAAAGAAAACAATTTTTAGAAGCAACCATATGCGCATCACAAAATTTCAGTTCGACAACATATTCAACGACATATATTCAATTAATTAAATTCAGAAATTAGAATTTTGGTCACTCTTTCGAACCAAACATTCCACGGTTCAACGACAGTATAGTATCGTCTCGAACGTAAACTTGAGATCGAAGAGGAAGAACCCGTCGAAGGGTTGCCGAGCGAGAATGCATGGTAGGGGCTGGGTGGGCTTTGGTACGCGTTATAAAATTCGTCGAATGTGGAGTACATGAGCCACGTCGCAGGATGAACAACACATTAGTCAAAGGTAGTTTACGTGGCTGGCTGGTGTACACGTTGGTGTTTGTGAGCTGTCTACCAATTTGTTTCACCGTTTGACAAATGCATTCGGGGCTAGAATGGGCGAACTCGCCTGACGGTACGGAACAGGCGGACGGGGCTAAAGCGGGGAAAAATAAAGTGATACGAGCGACTGTGCGATGGTGGTGGTGGTGTTTCCGTATTACTCAACGCTTCTGGATACCGTCCGACTGACGTTGCCGTTCGCGTTATCGTTGGTGTTGGTTTTGCTCTGAGTGTTTGCGTCGATGTCTGTGACACGCTCGAGCCGCGACGACTTTGGTATCGGCGATGACAGTGGAGGAAAAGTGGGCGTTCGTGTTGGTGGAAGACGACAACGCCTCGGTGGTGGTTAGCGTAGGGGCACGGGGTAAGGGAGAGGGTGGCGCGTCGGAAGAGGAAGAGGATAGCAGAGGGTGGCGGGACCGCCGCTCTGATTTGGGTTACTAAACTGTAAACAAATTCCAACTTTTTGTTCCATCGATTATCGATCGGCGCCGAGTGCAGGGACCTCCGAGTACACTGGCACGGTATGCGCGGTATACACGCCGCCTCCATGAATAATACGAGCGGGGATGGTAGCTAACGGGTGTCTCTAGGAGCGGTATTCTTTGATAATGGCTGACAACCGCCTTCAAGATTTCGAACCGCGATTCAACGAATGCGGTACAAGCGTATTTACTAAAATCGAATGCCTGCGGAAATATCGTTTGTTACCATCGATTGGATGGTCTCTCCCGACGCGATGGAGATAATATGAAACCTCGTAGAACAGTTTCATTAAAGAGTCAATGAATTTAAATTGATTGAAATTAACAAAGTTATTTTTACTTCGATATTATGTATCTGAAAAAAGTTCATGTTTTATATTGTTCCCATCTTCGTACAAAGACAGAAAACTATGGAGTATTTAAATAAACATCTGTTATTGTGGAAATGACGAACGTCCAGTATTTTAATATACTGTGATTTGCTCCAGTGGAGGACGGATATTCTTTGTTGCGATCCAGTGTAAGATAGATAGAGAAATTAATTAACATATAAAAATTTGCTTTCTAACAAAATCTGTTTTAAATGCCTTTCGAACGAATTTCCTGCTCGCATATTTCCCAACTTTAGGTTACACGTTTATCCCTTTGATGCGCCATTTCAATAAAAATCATGAATTTCACAGATTGTACATTAAATAAAAAGTCTGTGAGCCAATCGAAATGACTTTTCTCGCTCTAAACAATTGATATCCCATTAAAACCAAACAGAAACGTACATTTACAGTCGACCGTTTCCAACATCTCCTAATTCAGTCCAGCAACCACACAAGCAGCGTACGACAGATCCATCGATCGTGCTCGTTTAAATTTCGCTCTCCGTGCGTGAAACGCGTTTCATGGAATTCGTTCCCGCGACCGAAACTTTCTCGCGGCGCTTAAAACGCAACGAGGTGTCGGCGCGCGTAGTCATCGCGGAAGAATTTTTATCGGACACGCGAGACTTACGGCGATCCGCGGATGACAATCGAGGACGAGGAAGAGCGCGGCGGCGGCGCTCACATTCGCGGGATAAATATAAAAATGCAAATGCGCGCGAAGGCAGAGGCTGGGCGCGATCGTAAACCGACGCGACACCGGCGGGGACACGCGAGAATTGCAACTCAAACATAATACGACTCGGGGAGGAAGGTAGAGCTGCTCCTCGATTCGGTGGACTACACCGGGCTACCGCGTAATCGGAGCTCAAACCGGATTGCAAGCGCAAACCGTGTCCCTGCCATGGATTCTGCGTTAAAGGACACCCTATACAAGGTAATGCTGCGAAAGATAGCCCAGCGACCTCGCGATTTGTCCATTTGTTTAATCAAAAATTGTGTTGCAAGCTTCAAAATTCATAGATACTAATAATAAGAATAATAACAAGTACGAATTGAAAAATTTTAGTGTTATACGAAAGAAGAGAGAGAAAATGATCTTGAGAGGATGAGAAGATGAATGCTATGTTTGGAAGTATGGGACAAAGGTCAGAAACGTATATCGTGAGGATGGTAATAATTTACTAGTAGATAAAAGTAGAAATATAGGGAGGAGAAATGTAATAGCAATTAAATATACGTGTGGCACAAGCGATGTCCAGCTTCTTTGCAAGCCTCTTCATAAAACTTGTACAAGATTGAATAGTTTATGGTTACAGAAGCCCTAACCGACTCCCATATCACCCTACTTTATGAATTGATTTAGTGCAAATTCAACTCCAAATGAATTTTTCAATTTAGGAAACATACGTCAACTTTAAGTCTTAAAAGCTGAGTCCGCGATGTTCGTTGATAAAATGAATAATGCTAAGTATGATAGCTGTTTGGCCTTTTAACTGTGCAAATGAGACGGATAACACGAGGACCCCAATGAATTCAAAAATTTGTGTTAAACGCAACTAATGCTTCCCGTGTGATATTTTTCTTGCGTGTTAGTCACTCGTTAATTGATTGTTCATAGTTACAAAGTAGTTTCAGAATTTACGATGCCATGCACGTTGCACGAGCGATAAATGACAAAAATGACTGGTCATTGTTGAGCCAAAAATTATCCTTTGTTCATGTTATCGGTATCGTTACTTTGCAGCAATAATGGTAGATAAAATTCATGTTGTCTTTATATGAATCTTAATTGAACACTTTGCAACAAAATATTAATTACACTTTCTTATCAAGACTGTTTCTCATATACATCTTTCCTAACGCATGAATTTAAAGTTTCTTAGAAGCCCAACGCATACTAAGATTTATATCTCGACACACGAGACTTCAGATATCTAGATATTAACACAAATTTTGACAAGTAACTGTCAAGTCGAATAGAGTACACACTGATACGAAATTTATTTTCACAAGTTTGTTTCATAACTATCACAGTAAAAGTTATACTGCGATCATACTGATACTTGCGATCAGGTAATATCTACACCAATAACGTCTCAGTTTCCTTTTCATATGCCTAAACGAAAACAGATCGCTCGAATCTCGCCAGGTTTCTCCTGCAAAGTTTCGTTTAGCCACGCTACTGTCGTTGCAAAGCAACGATGCGCTCCGCGAGGCTGGCAACTGCAACGGCATAAAGCGAGGCAACCCATACAGCCGTTGCGTCATTTAACTCAGCACAAGGTACATTGTGATGCATTCGAGGTTCCATCGTTTACTTTCGCTCTCTTTAGCGGTTGACCCGTTCTGTCTCTTTCTCTAACGATGAATAGACCGGTGTCTAAATGACCATTGAAACGCGCGCGAGGATCGCGCGTCTCTGACGTTTGTTTTCTATCCGGCTTAGATCCGAACAGAGGCTCGGAGGATTAACGACCGTGGGTCTCTTTTACCAAATGGACCGCAAGAAGGCGGAAACCGAGGACGAAATGTCGTCGATCCTTTCGCCGCGCATTGTGCCCCGCACATGAAAATCCTTTGCCGCGAGCGAACGGCGCGAGGATACGACTCGCTCGCCGCGAATGGCACGCTCGAACATCTGTTGCGATTCTCAGAAATATTCGTCCACTCCTACGCGCGCGGATTGAAAGCATTCAGTAAGTATTACGTTGATTGGAATGGTTCGGCGAAAAGTATCGTTCGCGGTGTGTTACGCGGAAAAATTTCGCGCACAGTTGCGAATAAGAGGGTCTTTGTGTACGTTGTGGAGTATCGTACAGACGTAGTCGATATGCGTGGCAAACGGCTGAATCGAGCCACGATTCGCGTTGAACCCTTTCATATCTACAATACTTTAAGAATTAACATACATAAAAGTATTTTTTTTAAATTTCTTAAGTTTTGGAATAGTATGAGATGTTTGACATTTATCGATTTTTTTAGTTGCTTTAGTTGTGCTTTAGCAACACCGATGATTACAAGTATTTTTTCACGAATCGCATCGTAAGCTCGGTATAAATGTAAACGAGAAAATAAATACAAATTAAAATTCTGTTGTTACAATTTCCCATACATATTCTGACACTTTAAGCCGTTAATAGATTTACAGAATTATTGCGGGTAGCGTCGCACAAAGCGAATTGACCGTGGAGGGATTACTTTCTGAACGTAGAGAGGTAAGGAAGACGCGGAATACGACTTTAACTCACAACTGCTCCATTATTGCTAAATCCCTAACAAACGGTCATTGTCGGGAGTGTCAACGGTCTTTCGAACGCACAATCGAGCCAGGATGAAGTGCAACGGGCACGGGAGAAGAGAGAAGAGATTTCGTCGACTTAAGCTGATTAACTCGACCACCGTTTAGCAGCCTGTGATCAAGACCGGTAGAGGATATCTGCGTTCGCATAAAGGACCCTCCGCCGTTTCGTTTGCTCAGCTGTGAACGAGCCTGCACCTTTTAACCGGTTGGCTATTTCGCATCTTCAATTCGTTACTATTTTTCTATTCCATTGGCAGGCTACGCTTCGTTCCACGAAATGTTTTAAACAATTCTTGTAATCCTTTGTAAAAATTGATGAGTCTCATCACGCGAGGCACTAGTTGTAAGAGACGCAACAATGTAAAGAAACAAGCATCGTGATTACACACAGTGGTAAATACAAAGTGTGTCTCCGTGTATGGAGATGCATAATATTTTACGTGTGGTAATGAATACAGAATGAGAGAAATTAACTTGTGCAACACTAACTATTATAGATACACCTACAGAGATAGCATTTGAAAAAAGGACACCCTTAAAAGTGAGTGTTACGTATTTCCATATACTATCACTATTACCGTCGATACGAACGTCAAGTACTGCATCGTTGCATATCATTCAATGATAACAATACAATACACTTTGATACCCAACGATGCAACGTTTACCCTCTACGTTCATACGCAGTGGAGATATAGAACAAGGATACAAGACCGCACAGTTCGAAGCAATTAAGCAACAGAAAAAGCTTGAGAAAACCAAGCCAAACCTGTGTCTTGTATCCGCCGATCGATAATCACCCCGGAGAGCAATAAATTGAACGTAAATAATGCGCGGCGGAATTATAATTGCCCCTCAAAAATCTTTCAACGCCCTCGCGGGGCCCGCGAAGAAAAATATTCCCGCCAACCCGAGATGGGGGGGAACCAGCGAAAGATATTAGCGTGCCCTACGCAGGCCTTTATACGAAGCCTAATATACGAAGAGCGGCGAGGCGACGAATATAAAACCCGCCGGCTGCGGTCGTTTCTTTCTTCGGCGAGCAGGACTAATGGCCGGCACGGTTTTGCAACTGAAAGGGCCAGCGACGCGGTTGAATCCGCCGCGGCGTTCGTCCACGTAAATTGCCTAATTTAGACGCGAGGCCAGACGGGTCACCGTTTCTTAGCGAGGGCAATCAGGGCGTATAGAGTCGAAGGGTTGCCGCGGGCTACCGCACGGCGACAAACCTGTGCGGCTCCTGCGCCACTCCGGTTTCCTCTCAATTAACTTGTCCGAAATTCAATTCGCGAACGGGACCAATCGAGCAGAGACGCGAACCGAATTGATAAACGTATTTCCACGGATCGAGGGTAAATTGTACAGTTCGCTGATACGTTCGTAGAAGTGGAATTTCTGGAAGGGTGAACGATACGCAACGTCTAGAGACGATGTTCATGGATTTCTATTAAAAATTAACGTTCCAATATATCACGATAATTTACAAAAATTTTCATAGAAAACTGCTGACACTTGTTAATTACCATGTATTTATATTATAGTTCCACTGGCGTTACATATTCAATAAATTCTTATTATTTACACGAGACGAATAAATAAATCGTGCTATCATAAAACGTACGATACGAATCTTCTTAAACGTAATTGTTGGTTACGAAATTCTGGCCCACCGATAGCCGTAATGGCGTCGTAAAGGGGACCAGTTAGGGCGCGTGGAGAACAAACGACGCGTAACATAGATGTTGCCGGACTGTCAGCGGAATAGCCACGGCGTAGAGAAACGGGGTAAAGAAAGGACAGGGTAAACGGGATCGTGGGCAGTAAATTTGCCCGCGAGAAATACGCGTTTCTGTTATTACGCGTTTGCTGCGGGTAACAGGACGCCGGCGGTGCCCCGGCGCACGGTGTAAAGTCGATGTATCACCACGTTCCAAAGCGAGCAAGTAAATAAGCAAGCGTGCGAATGGCTCGCTGTACCTACTGAACCTCGACGAGCCGAAGCAATTTGTGGCACGCGAGGTTTGCACCGCGCCTCCGGGCCCTTGCCACGCGCCGCTCGTCTTCCACGTGTATATGGAGCACCCGGCTCGCTTCGCCTCCGAGATTTCAATCATCAAATCACCGCCGCACCCCGTTCGCGCCAAGGCACCGACTAGCTATTACGCGCTATTCAATGAGATTACGATAACGAGTGACAGTGCTGTTTAAGTCTTTACGCTACAAAGTACTCTGCTACAATTTGTATTTATTATTTATTGAAATATTTTTATCCCGATTCTCTTACATGGTTTAATAGCTTCGATGAATCTTCGAAGGAAGTTTGTTGACGTATTGCATAAAAATGGAATTGACCGTTTAATTCGTAATAAACGAACGGAATTTAAGATCAGAAAGTTGTTGACATATGAAGTTTCGATAAGTAAGTAATTTGATTAGAATGTCATGGAATTTCCATGAGGGATCCCTATGGAACCAAAAACTCGCGACTGCACGGGTAGCTTATAAATATGTACGAACGCCATGTGCGCGTATATCAAACTGAAAGGGTTGAAAGTCTTTGTCGGTTTCCTCGAAGCAAGGACGGCGGAGCTATATATCGATCACTGTACCTCGTAAATACGACTTTACTCGCGTTTATTTATCGACTCCATATATAAATAATTGTCGCTTTTGAGCTTTCGCTGTAAACAGCACGGGAAAGCATATTTTTTAGTATCGCTTTGAAAGTTGCTCGCGAAAATTGTAAAATAAGCGAAATATTAGCACGATATGTAGTAGAACGACGCGCACGTTAAAACTGAAAATTATTTTAAAAGGTATAGTCGATTATTTCGATAAGAAAATAATATCAAAAAACATGTATTATATGTAAGAAAGTCATCAACGTTCTTCGTATCGAAAGTTTCGCTTAATCCTAATTTATGACAATTCCAGCCGGTTTAGCTGGCACTTATCTCGGATTAACGAAGGTCTGCTGCAGTTTGTTTGATATTAATTAAGAACAGGGTGGTAAAACGCCCTATACCAAAAAGTGTTTCTACACACTCGTTGTGCGTAGAAAAAATTTAGCTAGTTGTATCATAACATGAGAACCGTTTCATAAGCCACACTTAAGTCCAGTTTCACATAAATCACAGCTTTGTAAAAGTATAAAGGTCACCGCAGCTTGGAGATCGTAACCTCTCGACGCTGATTAGACAATAGAGATTAATGTACCTCGAAATAATAATTTCATCGATTACCACGGATGGGACACGTGTGGAAAGCTCGTGGGACCTTGTCGATACGAGAATTCGAATGAAAAAAGAAAGAAAAATAGACAAATGAGAACCCCTGGGCTTGGACGAGCCGCGTGGCCGCGGAAGATAACCGAGAGCTTAATTGTTTCTGGTCTGGCAACTCTCTATGCAGTCTGCAATACGTAGCTGGCGAAGGTGTGCCTTTGTTCATCGAATCGAACGCAAAATTTGCATGCACCGCCGAACGTGAACCGCCCTCTGAACTTTGAACCATTTCAGACGCGAGCGAAAAATAAAAAAAAAAGAAAAAAACACCAGGAAAGAGAACGAAAAAACAACGACCACGCCTTTCTCGAAATGCGATTCATTTATGCGCCACGGTGATCCGCAGCTGTTTTCTCGGTATCGGAATTGGTCGGCCATCTCGACTTGTTTCCGATTTAAAACTCCGTTTTATCAGCCTTGATATCCCGATTGTTGAACCGGTCCACGGGCACTCTTTGGCCCCGGCCCAACAAATAGCCAGTACTTGGAAATAAGGGAGGTTACTCCGTTAGATTGAACCATGCGACGATGTACCTAGCTGTAGCTTCGTTTATAATATTAAACGCGTTTAGCGAGCTGTACTGAATGGGTTCCATGCAAGAACGGCAATGGTTTTGAGCGGTTATAGGAATTTAAAATAATGTTACCGTAGCATTCTTCATTTTTATCCTCTCGTACGATGTCTCGTAGTAATGAACATAAAGGAAAGAAACCCTTGCAGAGGATTCATACATGTTCCATTCATTCTTGCGAAGAGAATTTAGTATTTTTCCTTCACCGTTTTCCATTCTATATTTAATCGGCTGTGTTTACCCGGGAGAGGAATTTTTCGATCCCCGAAAAACGGAAAGCAATCAGAAACGCGACTTATTTAAACGTGGCTAAGACCGAAGCAAGCAATTAAATTTTAATAACAGTGTAAGAAAAAATGACGACGGCTACGGGTATGTTGATCCTCTGCTTTCGAAACTTTTATCAGAATCCTCGTCAGCATAAAAACCCCATAAACGTCCGTTTTATTTCATGCGAAAGAAAAATACGCCCGGGATCTGGAATCAAAGTTTTCATTTACATTTATCGCGTATTAATGTACCACTTTATTAATGGTCCTGCCAAAATGATAATAAACTTTCGTCCGAATAAACGCCAAGGACGGATGCCGCGAAGAAAAATGGGGAAAGAGGGGAATAAAAATCCGGACTCGTACGCGTGACACGCGAAACGGATCGAAGCTGTGTATCGGGCTGAACGCAGCGAGTACAGTCGCCCTGGACGGGCGCATTTAAGAGCAGACGTCTATTATGGCCGATTATTGGCGAGGGAATATGTAGCGGTTCCGAGCGGAACGTTGCGATTACCCCGCGTTAATCCGCGACATAATAAAGACGTTCGAGCTCGTATGATTTGGCCCGGTGATCCGCGCGGATCCTGGCCTAATTACTATATAAAATGCCGAAACACGGCCGTTACGACTCAGTAATAAAAAGAGCGGGCCCAGTGAAACTGGCCGTACGTTTTGGCGCCTATAATGGCCACCCGTATCCTTTTATGCTCCTTCCACCAACTTTCCACCGCGCCGTCGAGGCCGGCCATATAATACCGACGTGTGCATTGAATCTAAATAAGAAAAAAACGGGGGGAAAAAAGAAGAAAGAGAGAGGGAGAGAGAGAGAGAGAGAGAGAGAGGAGAAAAGAGACGCAGGAAATTCTCACAGGCGATATCACTCGCTATATTTATCAATCGTCCTTAGTTTTACAGCCGCCGATCTATCGATGCTTCAACTTTATCTTCGACGTTTTATTATCGTGAAAAAATGATGGCAAAGGAGGCTGAGGGAGCGTAAGATCGCCTCGCGAGTCCTTCCTCCGTGAACATATAGGTGTATCGTAATATACGATGCGACGCTTTACGATTTCTTATGCACGCGCGTATATATTTGTTTACGCGCGCGCGAGACCGCGTGTACGACACTACGAGGGGGGGACAGAGGAGGAGGGAATGCGCGTGTACGCGCGCCAGCGTCTGCGGATGGCGCTTATTTAGTGGCGCGTCGGCGCCTTTTCTCCCCTAAGGGACTCCGGGGTCGCGGGGTCACCTGGGCGGGGACCCAACTCTCCTTTTCTGCCCTTCTAGGGTCGGGTTCAGTCCAGATCGCGCGTCTTTGCAGGGAATGAATAGGCATGAGCTCTTTCAACTCGACTAATGCGAACAGCGTCTCATTAGGAGTGATCGCACAGTGGCTACGTACAGAACGGCATCAGCTGACCGTTTTATTTATTTCACCGTTTACATATCGATTAATTAAGATCGGGTATATTGAATTTTTTGTCATTTAAATATGAAATCTCTTCACGTGTGTAACGATAAATTTGGTATTGCAAACGCTTCGCTCGCAATTTTTTCACGAGCAATTTATATTACTCAATTAAGTTGATGATCTTTTGGTGGTTCTCGATGGAGCGGTTGACAGACACGAGGGACGTTAATCAAACACGAATCGAGTACTTCAATTTCGCGTTAAACCGGTTTCACCGTACGGTGTGCAAGGAACAATAAAATGAAGCGCGTTTCAAATTTGATGATTGTTATAACGCAGTAAATATTAAATTTACCGGGGTTCAATTTCGTAACCACGCGCATCAATTATATTTTATTCGAGGGCCTAGCAGCGCCGTGTGGCATTTAATTTAAAGGACGAAATGAAAGGAAATGTACGGTGTAGCGGGATAGGGACATTTTCCGAGTTTTAAAATAGCATTTCTTCTGGCTGTCCCGCGCGAAAATGATAAAACAATGTGGGGAATGTCGTGGAGGCTCGCAGAAGAATCGTAAATCGGTAGTTTGCACGTTGAAACGGTACGGTCGGTAGCCATGCCGATTCGACAATAATGTCAGAAATTTACAATCGATAAAGTCGAAAGGGGCGCGAGAATGCGAAGGCGAACGACAATGGCTGAACGCTGAGGAACGGTGCGAAAAGGAGTACGCTGGTATTGCCCGTAAATAAGGAAGAGAGAAAAAATAGCCAGGAAAGCGTGGACGTGGCTTACCTCAAAAAAACCGCTCTCCTTTAACACAGTCATAAGTAATCGGGACCAGACACCGTCTGCTTTTCGTTCCTGCCCTCCCTTCCTTTTCTTTTCCTACGTTTCCTAGTCTACTTTGTTCAGCAACGCGACACTCGAGTTTCTATGATATTTTATATCCATTCTCAATCTTCCACTCTCTTTTCTTCGATGCTCCTTAACGTTGTTTACTTCTTTCCTGTTTTCCCTGCTGTTCTTCTTAGGGGTACAACCCCTTTCTCTTATTCCGTTCTTTACTACCACATTCGAATTCAATCCTTTTTACTTTGTTTTGTTGCTTCTGTATTTGACTGCGCCAAAAACAGGGCGCTACTCTTCTCTTGATATACATAATTTTTGTTTTCATTAATCTTTATTAATTAATTTCAATAATCTCTTTCAATAAAATGTTAAGCATTTGTATTTTATAAAGTTAAAATCACATTTTCTGTTGCATTTTACTTAATAAGTATTTTACGCTTGTCATACTATTAAAATACTAACGAAGAAATGACAATTGATGCGACAATCCGAAGAATATGAATGAAGCAAGCGTGGTAGTTAAAAACCGACGAAACACAAAAGAGAATGGGATCAGCTGATATCAATTTCCCATGAAGTGTACACGACGCACTAAAAACGGAACAGAAACGTGCATACATTAACGTAACTCCATACAAACCGATGGCAAGAAAGGCGAAGCATTTTATGCGCGGCCATCAACGTCGACTTTTACCCTCCCGAACTGGCACTAATTGCGAGCAAAAAATCTAAATCTATAAATGCGGGCTACGGATCTCTTAGCTGGGGAAAGTTTCCAGCGATGGGTGCCAGGGTAACCGCGGCCGTTCCCTCTTCTTTTCCGCGCGGCCCCGTTCCGCTCGGCTGGCGTACATTCCGCGCGCAAAGGCTGTAAACATTTTGGCACCGCGATACAAGAACAATAATTTAGCGTACGCGCCGCGGCATCGGGGCTTTTTGCCGGGGCGAACGGGGCTGCCCGACGGGCGTACACCGTCCGGGGCCGCATGTAACCGGGACCGCACGAACGCGCGCGCCCCACGACGTCCCCGCTTGTCGATTTTTGCGAAACGACGCGCGTAAGGGGGCATAACCCGTCTTATTCGTGACCGCGGTCGTTCCCTTGCCCGATTCTCGGCTGGCCCGCGAGTACACAAGTGGATCCGCGGACGCGCGCAGGTACGATAATTAGCAGTAAATCACCGGGGCCCCGATATACGGAGCTTCGTTCGGTACTGCGTAAAGCACGGGGGTGGTGAAATTATAATAATCGCGCGGTGATGAAAAATGACGCGGCCGCGTATTTAAATCTTCGAAGAGAGGAGGTACGTCCGTTCTGCGAAATTGCTCGCACCACGGTTTTCTCTCTCTCTCTCTCTCTCTCTCTTCGCTCTTTCTGTACACGTATACACCATTTTTGGTCAATTTATTTGTTTAAATTATATCGCGTTATTTACATTATATTAGTTTATCAATGTTCGAAACGAATTTCTTTTAATTTCTTCCGGGTACCTACTTGTTGCGTTCGAATATTAATTCAAACACAAGTCCAAAGGGGAGATAATGATCTGTTAATTGCGCCGCGACGAATCGAAGCGAATTTCTTTCGCCAGAAACAAGAATTGCAAGGAGGATTCGAGGAAGCCGGGTAGAAACGAATGTACACACGTACGTACACACGCGTGGAAAGTATACACGAGGGAACGTTACGGGTATACCATATAGGTTAGCGCCGCGTTATTATTTTTAAGACTGGTTGGATTGAATTTTTATAGGTCTGTTGGCATACGCTTAGCGGGCTCAGTGGTGCTCATGCCGCGGGATGAATTCCGATTTTTATGGTATCGTTAACGAGTCGCGCCAACGCTCGACCGTCGGAACGGTACGGTAACAAGGCCCACGGACAACCCCACGGGACGCGTTAGCATATGAATGCCAGGGTAGTCGAGCTACAAGGAACGAAATACAGCTAATAAAAGGAAGAAGCTTCGAAGGGGACGCCGCTCACCGGATCGGTTTCGTATAATAAGCCCCTGCCTCCGTCCCAGGGGGTGTTAAGGTCCCCGCAAAAAAAGGGTTGAATCCACCCTTTGAACCCCGCTAGCCATTGTCAGGAACACAAACGACTTTGGAACTCATAATTTCGGATCGACTACCGGCCGTGGAAATATTTTATGCTCTCGACGAAATCCTCCTATTTGTGTCCTCGCTCCGTGGCTAATCGTAAACGAGGCCTCCTTTATGCAAGCGAGATGAACTTGTCAAAAGAGATATCGTAAATATCCCAAGCCTTTCACAGGCGACCTCTATCAGGAAATATCGAAGAACCGTCTGGCAAAACGTTCGGTTAAACGAAGCATTCGAATCTGTACGACTGAGAGGAAATTAGTGGAAGTACTAATTTTTATCGGACAAGCTGTAAAAGGGAAAAATCGTATCGTTGTGTGCGACATTTGTACGGTTTTACGATGACAGCGCTATCGCAGCCTCGGTAATCTATTTGAGACGAGCGACAGACTACGTATAAACTGCACCGTCTAAAAAATGTACGTAGACAGTGAGTCAGAAGATAGGCGTCTCGACACCCGCGGCGGGTTAAAGTTCGCGCGGGTCAGGGACGGCTTAATTGACACATTTAGATATCGACTATCTGTAATGCGTTTCCTGTCTTCCTCGCTCCGGGCTCGCGAGGCGTTCCTCATAATCGGACGGTGAATTTCGTAGCTTCATAAACAGAAACCGTATTCACCTCAGGCGACAAGTACCCGACAACCACCGCAACGGATGATCATAATAAAATAAATTATGTGGTGAACGCGCGTCAATGAAATCCTCTTCAATTTTTATCGTTTTATACCGTCGTAAATTCTGCTCGCGCGTAACTGTTACGAAACACCGCCGGTTCCTCGTCCAGGGTGCACGCCCGTGATCGTTTCTCAGGAAACCCTTTGATTGATTTAAACCACGAGAGGGGTTCACCGCGCTGAGAAATAGATAGACAGAAAACGAGAACGCGTGGCTCCTTATTTGGGATACCTGATCGATGTACCGAGTGTACGGCAATTATCGCTCCTAGAAAATCGGAACGAAATGGAAATCAAGAGTAATAACGCCGCGTTTGAGATTTCGCTCGGAGGAAACGACCTCGCAAATTAAGGGTGGCATCCATTGAAAATGAGAGCGCACTGACGTTGCGACACGTGACAAAGTCCAGCGTCTAAACGCGCGGACATACTCGCACCCCATTCGCAACAGATCGGCACCCTTAACACACGCGCACTCAACGTACATTCAAAGCCGTTTCCCTTCAAAACAAACCAATCGAACGCAATTTCGTCACTACTGATCGTCGTCTTATTCCGTCATCCGGGGTCACCTTATAAAATTTCTACCAACGGTTGTTGAACACCCTGTAGACACGCTCCGAGCTGGACGAAAAAAGAAAGGGAGACGTTTCCCGATCCTGTCGAGCCACGAAATATAACAGCGGGTACCGAGTCACGTTCTAGGACGGGGGAAAAGGGAAGAAAAGGAAACTGGGGAACTGGGTGAAAAAAAAAGGGAACAAAAATTATGACGAGTGAAGCTGGGCAATAATAACATCAGCGGCTCTTAATGGAGGCATCACCCAATACTTGTGGCACGATTTCATGGGGTTTACGATGGCGTATATCAGAGGTCCTGCGGAGAGGATTAGCCCCCGGGCTATTCACATACGTACGCGTGGCTATGACATTCGTACCTTTTACATCTCGTCTTCTAAGCACTTTGATTTCTTCAATTATTTGCGTGTAATTGCGTGCAATCAATGTTGAACAATTTAATTAAGTTTATAAGCGATAAGAAAGTTTTGTGTCTTCCATATGTCGTTTTAGATTTTCTTCTTTAATTATCGCGACAATATAAATGTGTTTCGCGCTCGATACGATTGAACGATTTTTCGAAACGTCAATTATCGACACTTAGTCTCGGTCCAGTTTTTACGACCGACAATGAGACGCTTTTGCGCTACGACCTCTTTTCTGCGATGTCTTACAGTCTCTTTAAGATACTGAATCGAGCGTCATTTGGAAACGTTCATTCAAATGCACTCAACCGTGCGCCTCAACCACGTAAATTGTGCTGCGGGAACGATTATGGTGGATGCTCGATTTACGCTCCAAGTGCGAATAAAATGGACAACAAGGTTTTGCTTCGCTTCTGGCAAATTGAATATTCAGACGAGAATTTTACAGACTATTATAATTCAACGTCTCTCGTTCACTTTTTGCAATTTTCAAGTGACAAGAAATTACTTTAAAAAATTGTGATAAGAAATATATTTAAACGTATTATTACGTATTACTATCCTCAAGAATCCCCCCAAAAAAGCCTGCAGCAAGCTTTGACTGATTCTCCGACATTTAGTGAAATTACTTAATCAAATACTAATTAAAGATTAATTAAAGTAATAAAAAGCGTCGGGCACGGCGAAGATAATAAGGGCAATTTACATTAAGGATGATTAATTATATCGGTTCGACTGTTTCGACGGCTAAGTATATCACCGTGGATAAAAAAAAAAGCCCGAGGGAACAGCCACGGTTGACTGACAGAACGGCATATTGAAACACATTAAGTCAACACCAACCAATTAAGAGAAGCTGAGTCGAGGCTGATACCAGAGATATGATCCGACGAGAGTAGAAGGGCGTGCACTCGGAGGGAGCAGGTGATGGCCACTATTGTCTCGAGTCATTCCGGCTCCAACACCGGCCTATAACTCCTTCGAGATGGCTGATAGCGTCGGCGTAGCGCCGATTGAGATCGATTTGTGCCCGCGTGGACATGGTCGCTGACAGCTTGACCCGGCCGCGGCAGGGTCGAATTGAGAGAGGTCAAGATCTCCTGGACAAATGCCACGGAGTATCGTGACGAAGAAACCGGGGACATTCACCTTTAAATACCATCGTCGGTGCATTCGTCATCGAATCAAGTTCAAGAATGTGTCCCTTGCGATCTTGTACGATCGTATCTCTATCCGAGCTGCATTTTACGTACATTAATCGACGGTTTGATTAGAAAATCACTGTTAGTACTGTATTTATATTCGAGTTTCGGAATTGTTACCTGTTACCACTTAATTTAGACGTCGAAAGTAATCTCGAGTTAGTCGAGAGGCTATGATACAGAGATACACAAGGAACGGACTACGATCGAGGATGCCTGACATAGTTTCGATGATCGATGCCTCGCAATCCGAGGATCCTAGGGGAGGTTCGGGATGTCAGGTGCTTATGGGACACCGTGTATCCGAACGAGACGGTAGAGATGCAAGAACGAAGGAATCTTGTTTTTTAACGACGAGTCAACGCTATCGCGCCGCCCTCTATTAATCATCGGTCGATGACGGCCGCTCACTCGGTTTCTCACGCGTCCGATTCAACGTGGTTGCGTTTCGCTGGGAGCCATCAGGCTCTCGCTAGCTGTTATCGAACGGTGGAGCTACCTCGAGCTTTCTTTGATTGGATGGCGCCTGCCGCTGTCGAATCTCTCCACGAGCGGCTCCATCGCGATTGGGATGCAGGCGCCGTAATTGGATGGAGATTATCGAATAGAAAGTGATACACTTTTAACGTCACCGTTCACGCTCCTGATTAAAGATCATTAATTATGTATTTACGATACACGGGCCAGGTGTCGCAATCGTCGATTGCTCCAGATCGAGCCTGGACTTTCTCGACTCACTGTGATCGATTAATTATAATTCTATTAAATTCCTTGGCTGTTTGATTTAATTCTGTTTACATATTGCGTCAGGACATTTAAATGTAAATTATTGTAAACAACCGAGCAGGCAGAACAATTAATGACAGCGTGTAATACTTTTCCGATGCGTTCAAACGAAGTGTATCAAAGAAATTTCACTTCTCTTAAATAAATGATGAATAACTACTTGTATCAAAATAAAATCTCTTCCTCCAAATGAATGACTGATTACATTTAAAAGCACTTCGTTTCATTTAAGATAATATAAACCTGATCGAAGCAAATAGCTGAAATTTGAATAAACATCGAGTGCAGTCGATCGACAAGTTGAACGACTCGCCGATCCATCAAGCGCGCCAAGAGAACGCCTTATCCCGTCTCGCTGCCAAGAGAAAGATGATTAGCAGGGAAAAAAGAGAAGCGAAAGAGGATCTGGCGAAGGTGAATGTCACGGGGGTAAAGAGCCGAAATTTAATTTATAATTTCGGAAGCACCGCGAGAACAGCCGGCTCTGCCAGGATGCCGCGTCTGTGGGGTCCTGGCCTGCCGCCCCTCAGGACGAACAACCCCCGTCCAACACGCGACGCGCACGATAAAACTACGCGCCACGTGTATGTGCACGCGTGTAACCCCTAACAAACCCATGTTCCATCGGCTGGCAGGCATGGGAGCCTTCCACGAGGGATCTGAATTAAATTTCACAGCTCGTGAACGGACGTCAGCCACGTCCGAGCAACTAAACGCCGCCAACGTCTTCCTCTCTATGCTTGTTACGATGATGCGAACGCATACCCGCGGCCCCTCCTTTGAATCACGGCCAAGTATATTAATTACGAGGGAACCTATCAAAAATGTAATCTCCTCGTAGACAACCGCGTCGAGCGCCGGTTTTAAATGAACGCGACCGCGTGCGTTTGACGCTTTCGGAGATTGAATTCGTTATATATGCACTTGGTTCCTTTTTCACAGGAATTTATTGTTGTACCTCTTCAGTTTTGTTTTTGGTTACATTATGAGAAGTATTTTCAACTCTACGGTGATCGATAAAATTTATTTGACAATTTATCGACTTACGACGGAAATCAATCGATTTACTACCAACGCGAGAACTGTTTAAGTAGAACAAGTCTATCATTTCATTGAACAGCTATTGCTCGGTACTTCGTTTCGCATTCACATCGATCACTCGCGCGTTCGATACGCAATTTCAGAGTCGCATATTTCCCATATAATTAAGAGAGCTTCACACGCGAAGCGTGACAAAATGTTCCCACCCGTGTCTTTCAAAGTAAAATTCAATTCCAGTGAATCATTCGTGGGCAGAGTGGGAAGGGGTGACCCCGCGTGAACTCAGAAGATCGCCGGATCTTTTTCGGCAAGCGACCGGCTCATTACATTGTCTTAAGTTTCAAGTTCTACGAGTACCCCTCGGACAGGAGGTTGGGACCGCGGATGAGTATGACGAGGGTGAGGTGGCGCGCGCGATACCAGAAGAACCGCACCAAGACGAAGAAGAGACGGCGGAAGGGAGGGAATATGGGAAAAGTGGTAGGGGACGATCTCGACGGTCCACGAAGGGCCCTGCGAGTGTCGTATTATTTCAGGTTTGCATACGTTTCGTGTTTCAGTCCATTATGCGCTCGCGAAAGGCTCACCCAGCGGCGGCGCGCACCAAAGGACCGCTCGTCGTTTGCGATAGGATCAAGGATATTACATGTAGATCCGAATTGGAGTGGATAGTTCCAAAAGGTTCGCGAGTACTTCCAAAAATGAAGCGATGGTTTCAAGTAAACTCGAACCTGAATGAGGTCAAGTGGAACCTTCCGTACGTCTACTTTGACAAATGAAAGTAGTAACTTTAGGTATAGTCAGACCTGGTCCTGGTAAATTCGAATTTTCTAGGAGTACATCGTTGAGTACATGTTCTATAAGTTATAACTGAAATTGTATCCAAAGAGATGGTATTTTAATGGTGCAAACTTGGAATTAACAGACTTCGTGCAATATTTAAAATTTACTAATATAGTAAAGTTTTGTCAAAGGATGCGAATTTATCTTCTTTTGAATCACTTATAAAAGTATTTCTTTTTTAAGAGTATTATATCTACATGTGTACAGCTGTGCAGATGCGAAGCAATATGCGATATCCTTCAGCTGATCGCCACTCATAAGGGATGGAGAGGAAGCAAGGAAGACTCGCGCGAAAGGAGGAGGACGGTGAACGGTGTACACCAGGTCCTCCGAGTATCTGTCCGAAATCGAAGCGTCCAGTTATTACCAGGCGCCGAGTATCGGGGCGGAATACGCCAGGACCGTTACCGATAAAGTTGTCGCGGCGATGAAAAACTGGCGGGCATCGTCGGGGCGGGCGCGCGCAAAAAACCCACGCTGGAACGGATCATTCTTGTTTTCCCTGCGAAAGGAATTAAAGGCAAACGATCGAGAGGATCGCGAAGGACGCCGGTACTGAACCGCTTGTCGTTGAAGCGTGCGACCAGTTTGGCTGCCTATCGTACATTCCGATCGACAGAAAGCCCGACGCTCGAATGCGCGGAACAACTTCGTAAATGTTTCGCTCTCCCGATTGCCGCCCTTCCCCCTCGCCCACCCCGCGATTTCTCCGTGTCACTCTCAATTTCTCCTCTCTCCCCTCTCCCGCCGTCGTTAACCAGCGATTTTCCATTCGACTCGTCGATTTTCCAGCGACGAACCCACCGGACGCGAGGGACGATGAATATTCCTAGGGCCCCACCTCCTTTTTCTCCTGGCATTTATTTGCAAGGATAACGGGCCGGGACAACGCTGTATTTCCTCGAGAGCGAAGGAAAGAAGTTTTACGACCGTGCTTTAAATAGTGACGAAGGTCGTCCCGGCGAAAGAAGAGGAGGTCCTCTGGATGTTATTCCCAAAACAGAACTTCCGCGGTCGTAACGCGTATATCGCGCGATGGCGAATTTCGTACCTCGTTTCGATCGATTACAAAGTATCGTTTCGGAGGGAAGCGTCGTCCGATGGATATCGGTGGGACGTTGAAGAGCGATCGCGTTTATACGCGGCTTTAACGGACGAGATAACGACGGAGAGGGTGAAGGGATAGAAAGAGAGGGAGAGGACAGGGTGGCACCGTTACACGCTAACACGATTACCGGACACACCAAGCGTTCCCGAGGCTTTGCTCTCCCGCGACATGCTGCTCTACAAGCTCGTGTCCGAGGCTCCGAATGACATAGGGTTATTGCCATACCACAGGGCTACTATCTGCTCTTCGAGATCAGCTCGTAATTGTTACAAATCGTCCGGCCGTCTCGCAAACATCGATCCGCCGTGGGAGCTCGCAAACAGTTCGCCGTCGAGAGACGTGGTAATTAGGAGGAAAACTGCCGCGGAGATTGATCGAAATATGTAGTTCCCTGGTAATTGCCGCGCGACTTTCCAAGCGTTCCGCGAGAGCAAAGTGATTAGGCGAGTGCACATTCGTTGTTCGCGTATACGCACGGATTTTTAAATACGAACTTTTACGCTGAAGCAATAATTATTCATTTCTTTCGGCAACATTATCGAAATAATTACTCAAGCCAAAGTAGTAGTGAAAAAATGGTTATTTCAGTAAAATTGGGTCTCTCGATTTGCATAGGGAAAAGATTTTGAGTCGAATGATCGTCGCAATAACGCGTCGCGCGTATTTAAAGTCCGAAAAGTACTCACACCCCTGGTTCAGTAATTGTTCAGCCACGAAATCAGTATTGAGAGCGATTATATTAAACCTATTGAGGTGATCGGGGATAAGGGAAGGCCGAAGCTATTAACACGGCGTAGCAATAAAGAGGTGTCGGGTTATCGTTTTGGTTATTACTCGGTACCACGCTCGAGCTGCTGGCGATACCAATGGCCGACTCCGCGCGGAAAAGAAACGAGGCGTAGAGTACGAAAGAGTATCCCGAGATGATTGAGCGAGCTTGCTGACCGACGCGGACCTAATTCCATTATGCGAAACGGTTATAAAGACACACTACTGTTATTATAATAAACATTATTGCGGCACGCGTAATAAACATGCGTTATTGTTATTATCGTTGGCCCACTCTGGACAAGTCTAGCGATGAGACACGCTCATGAGGGTAGATTTGTACTTAATGATGTCTACGCTACTTTTGACCTGTCAAATTTATTACAAGCCATGTCAGTGTTACGATTTTCAAAAATAACCAGTAGCTAGACTATTGTTAACATTATTATAGAACTTTATATGTATAAAACAGTACGCAGTAAATAAATATATATTTAATTTTAGTAGTGAATTTTCATTGATATAAATACTAATGATAAATACGCGTGAAGAATACATATAAATTGTAGTAGCATGCAAAAGATCCATAATATGTAGAAATGTATATGAAACAGAAATAAATATCTCCGGAACGTAGTTAAAACAATTAATTAAGAGGCACGCATCGATACCTGTAATACAAAACTTTTGTATGCGTTACGCAAATATTATATTCCCCGTAAATTTGTCAGATCGTTAGTTTGTAACCGCCGTACGTGCATTTAATTGCGCGCATTTAGCCATCGTCACATGCTAAACGATACGGGGCCCAATTAATTGCAATCGTTAATAAGGAGCAATATTAAGCGTAATTTATCGGTTAAATTAAAGGCAACATATTCGCAAATATTCGACTGTTTACGGCGCACCGCTCTGCCTTTATCCGTTCGTTCGCAAATTATTTTAAAGAACATCATCGAACCGTAGTTCGTATTTCACGCGAAGGACCCCGAAGCACGCGCGCCGACTTTACCAGCGACCATCGGCTTTGCCGTAGAAAGTCTATGGTGCGGTGATATCGTTTTTCGGTGGACGCCTTAAAGACCGCCGTTTCGTTACGATACGTTACACCGCGTTTTCTGTTATGGCAGAAATTGCGAGGACTCGTACTCGCGGTACCGGTTCCCGTCTTGCTGATGTTATCGGGCGCCACCGCGATCCACGCCGCGCCTACCCTCTCGCGATTCTAAAGCATACGCTTCTGGCTGTACTTCTGGTCTTGGTCTATCCTTGCAGTCTTAGGTTTCTTCGCTCACCCCTTAACGACCGCCCTTTAGTCACACACCTCGACTTTGTATATTCCATTCATTTGCGTAGGCGTAATAAAATAAATTGAAATAAATTAAAATGTGTGGACGTACAATTGACATATTATTCCGCGATGGATTAATTGATTGCATATATTCTCTGAATAGTGATGAATTCTGCAATATGAATTTGCGATCTCAGATTATTTAATTATCCATGAAATTGGTGAAAAATTGCACTCAACATCGATAAAATCAATCAATTTTTTACATTTAAACATCTTTGAGGTACTTTGATAATTCCACTTTCCAAATGCTATCTACATGAAATCAGCACAAGTTTCGGCAGACGACTTAATAGTTGTACTTAAATTTGTCTTCGAATAAACTAATTGGACCATCAAATGGTGTAACAAACGATAAAACGGATACGATCGTACAGACTTTAAGCTTATCGCAACTAGATAAACCCCCTCGAATCTTCAAGATGAATTCTCGTACCCACACCCGTTATTTGAAATTCGTATTCTTCCTTAGGAGCAAATAAAATTCGCCTGTTACTTTTTACTCGGAAAAGAAAATTGAATGAAATTAATTGAGTCTGGTGATTAACGCGAATGGATGGGGTAGTACAGCTCGATGAAAAGCTCGAGGCTTCTTATCCCTGCGCTCAGCGAACGTGTCAGGAAAAAAAGCGGTCGTTTACTTTGCTCGTCGGGTATCTACTTGCAAATCACGGTTTTCCGCGTTACATCGTGCGTGTAAATCGAGAACATGGCGCCCTGGGAGACAAAAAGAGAAGAAGCGGTAGGGGGAGGCGAGGAAGGCGAGATCCCAGCTTAAGATGTTGTCCGCGATCACGGACCGGCCTCTGAAGAGGTCGCAATCGCTTCTCGTCGCGAGGAAAGCGAGTACGAGAGGACGGGAACGGGAGATCACTGACGATAATGATGATGACGGCGATTACGAGATGACGAGAGAACGATGAGGGCGCGAAGCATGGCAAAATGGCTCGTAAAACAAATCGACGAGGCTCGTTCGATGTTGGCCAAGTTACAAAGGTGCGCCACGGCCGTTTACGACCCTCGGCCGCGATCGTATCTCGACAGCCCGTTGACAGACAGGTTTAATATCGTTAGACCGTTTCATTTGGGATTCGTTTAAGCTCGGTTACATGCGTTGGCGCGAACGGTTCATGCAAATAACGCCGTCTCTTCCCTCTTCGGAGGGGACCGTGTGTAATAGAGAAACGGTTCGCGCGTTTTTGGCCTGTCACGTGCTCCGATCCACGTACGCTTCAGACGCTATACTTGGATTTCTAGATCGTTCGTGTTACTGGAGATTACTAATGGAAGCTCCAAGATATTTTAACCACTTATTTCACCGGACAGTAAATGAAAATGAAATCGATGTCAGCAGGAAATTATGTCAGCCTGGGATCGGATTCGTAATTAATGGCAAACGGAAATCGGAAGCAGATTTCTTTAGATTTGAAAGTTTTTGAAAGTCTAAAGCCATTCACGCGGTTGTAAAAATTCACAGCGTCACGTTTTGTGGAATTTGCATACGTAATTCGACGCACGTGAAATTCGTTGGTACGCGCTTAATGAATTGACGTGCGTTAAAACGTACAATTACCAATTACGGATAATTTATTGGTAAAATTTGCGAAAGGACACTAAGGAAGCGAAAATTAATTATTCCGAAGAATCGAGTCACCGAATCAGCAAATTTATGGGAGAACGTTTATTAAATGTTTCCGAAAATAATGTTAACGCGCGCGCGCGGTTCGCCAATTAAACGTAATCTCTCAATAAATTTTTTTGTAGGTTCCTGATGGAACGTACGATAACGACAATTATTTTTATCGAATTGATGGAGAACTACCAAAGAACGTGTTGCAAGCAACGCCCACACATCCTCGAGATGAACCTTTCTCTTCCTCTTTTCACTCGCTTCGGCTTGTTCCGTAAATTCTTGAAAAATTTCGAACCAACGTTTATCTAAATGTCTTGCAAAATATGTAAAATATTGGTTAAACGCATCCGTTCTCAACTCCACTAAAAAGTATTTTATATAAAATTTGTACATTAACAACTACTTACAAATTGGTACCTTGAACATGTATTATTATTTAAGCAAACCAGTTTATCATTACGCATGTTATAAAATATTATCCAACTATATATTAAACAATAAACATTTGAAAGCTTGTATACTGTCTAAACTTTTATTTTTTATTAAAAGTACGAAAATAAATAGAACTGAAATTTAAATAACGATACCACGAATGAGCGCATTAACTTCAAAATAATCTCGAATATTGTTAACTATAAATGCTATAATGCATGCCAATCAGTATGAAATCCGTAATATCAAGTCTGCCCAAAAAAAAGAAACAATCGCCTATAAAAGACAACCGAAGAGATAAATGTACTCCTTTGAGGACCGTTTCCGCTAGCGGTAATCGTAAGTAGTATAATCCGATCGCAACCAGACCGGCGACTGCGGCAAAGAGGCAAGCCAACGAAGTCGTTTGTTTCTCTCCGTTGACACGCGTAACTTCTCGATCCTCCGTCTCTTAAATGGACGATATCCCGGTATACAAGAAGCTGACCACCGATACTCGCAATCCATTTTGTCGCACTCGTGTCGCAGCCGTCCAAGGCGGCCTGTTACCGTCTAATAAGAGAATAAAAAAAAAAGAAGAAAAGAAAAAATGGTGGACTCGATGGATTGGCTTCAAAAACTTTCGAAACCCGTGTACATGTGTACGTGTAATGGCACGCGTAAAAGGCGAAGAAGGGCGAGAACGGAATGCGAGGACGTTGCTCATTAGCCATCGAGCAATCAGATTATAGGTGGTACCGTGGCAAGCCTGGTGGCAGCCTGTTCCGATCCTGCTGGCTTGATTGGCCGGCGTCGAAACTCCTCGCGAGACGGGAACCTCGCCTAAGTATTTTATCGTGGTCCACGCTGATCGTCCATCGTGGTCTTCCAATTATTTTATTATTTGGCGCCTCGAACATCAACGCACAATTATGCAACGGCTATCCAGCGCAAACTCCTTATCTGCTCGCACAGCGATTATTTTCCCTCGAACTTGAAGCGTACTTGTTCTTACACATTATTGGCCACTTAATGCGATCGTTATAACTCAACTCGTTTGCGTCGAAATAGTTGACGCTCTTCTAATAATGCCTCTGCATCCGAGAGAAGCAATTCTGTTCTAATTCCTTTTTCCAGCGCAATAATCTCTCGTTTCACGATAAAAGTAAGCGAGTGCGGTGTTATTTTATCTAATCGAAGACACTTCTGTCGGACAAAATCTTTCCATCGTTTTCGAAGAAACCAGAGAATTGCAATTTCCAACGTTGTCGATAAATAAATAATAATTATGTTAAGTAAAAGGATTCACCGTTAATACACGGGTTACAGTCACGTATACGTAAAAGAAAAAAGAAGAAACTTGTACAACCGCAAAAGGCTTGCGCTCCTGAAATGCGCGCATTGTGCAGAAAATGCTCAGCCGCTGAAAGGGTTAATTTATCGTCACCGCGAGATTAGCACGATCGCTCGAGAATTACTCGACGCCGGCCGCCCTCCGTGGCTTCGTCCATAAAGTGACTCACACCGGCCGTGACTTTACGGCTTTGTCGCGATGCTAACCTACCATAACACCCGATAATCTGAACGGGTTGTCGCACCTACGCCTCCGCCGCATCGGTACGCGCGTAGGGTGGTAACTGCCACCGATCGGATGCGATCACCGCGCAGGTGCAATGCCACGACCCCGATGAAACGGCGCGACGCTGCGTGTCTATTAATGGCATAACGCTAACTTACGATCGTTCTCGAATCAATTTCATTGTGTACACCGATTATAGCGGATATAACGCAGCTTTATGAATCAGTATAATCCAAGGTTACGACGGGTTTCATGGAAGCCTGATCCTTCTGCGGTTACAATGAACATCGTTAATAAACGGGGTGTTTATCGTACGCGCAATTTGAAACTTTTATTCGCGACTTCGAAAACGTTTAGGTGGCTTCAGCGACGATGCTCGTTTGTTGAATCGCGGGCGTTAAATGTGAACACCCTCCCTCATTTTTTTCATATCGCTCAATTCGATTCAACGACGCAAAAATGTTTCAAAATCGTGCCGCAAATGTGACAGCCGATGAATCTGCGTACCGTATCGAAAACAACACTGTGGCGTACCTTGGTACCAAGCAGAAACGAGAAACGACCACGTAGCCGACTATCTCGAGCTGCTTTACGAGCAGCAGAGGGCGCGTTCAACTTTTACTTTAATTAAACGGGATAAACAGTACAAATAAACGCAAAAACCGCTACCAGCGTCCGTTGAGCGCGAACCTATACATCATCCGACGATCTGATACGCTTAGAGCGTACACTGGCTCCACCGCGAAGTACGCCTGCCCCTGCAACCGAGGCATTGTGACATTCTAGGGAGTTATAGTGGACCCGTGGACCGTTACGTTACATCGAATACACTAAAGCTTGCTGACAGTTATAATTACATTGTTGAACAGAAATTGATCGTCCCGAAGTTAAAGCGGCGCGTTCGACTGTGTCCGAGTTGTACGGTGAGCCAACGGCCACGTCGAGGGGCTAACGCGTGTAAGCGAAACGACGATAAAGGGGAACGAGAGCACGGCGTACGACGCGGGCAGAATCGTTTCTTACGAAAGATGGACACCGTCCGGAGCAGCGAGATGGGCCGAGGGTAAAGATGGTCACGGTGGGAGGAGGAGGGTGATCCGAGCGAGGACCGATCAATCGAGGCGGAGTGACAGGCGGCCGGTGGTATCGCGAGCATCGACATGACGACAAGTGCCTTGCACACCGTTACGAGTTACCTACGCGCCTCGAGACGTATCTTCGTTTCGCTGACGTAGGTAGAACCCGTAACAGTGAGCCAGCCACGAACATGCTTGACAAACGCAACGATCTCGTAGGTCTTTAAATTCGACGGCCCGCGCTAAGAGGAGAAACCGGGCTAATGAGCGATTTAAAAATATCTTCGTTCGCGAGCATTCCGGGGTATTCAATGAACGATTTCTGTTCGACTGGCTTCGAGCATGCTCTGCCGCTTAACTCCGTGCTCTCGAAGTTTGAATGGGTAGACAAAAGTGTGCTTCGTTCGTTTCAGGAATTCTTTAGAATCGTTATACGCGTACGAATTACCGTGGAAAAGGATCGCGGATCGAGAAAAATATTTTCATTCAGCAATGGGAAGCGTGTAAGTAGAGCACGCACCGAGGCGTTTCGTAACAACGCGGTGAGAAAGAAACCGCGGGGAGACGATGAGCGCGGAATAGACGTTGCCGGGGCTAAATTGAGATGGTAATTTTTCGTCGGCGACTGGGACGCCGCAAAGGACCCTGTCGTCGTGCTCACGCGCGAAAGGGGCAGTCGCGAGAAAGACTGCGAGCAGACGGATTAATGTAAAGGCGTACGACCCTAACAAGCGAATTATCTCCCGAGATATATTGTGCCGCTTCACGGGTGGTTAACTCCGCGCGAGCAACTCTCGGGAAGGAGGAGCAGACAGAGATAGAGCGCGCGAGGGAGAAGAAGGTGGACGAAGAGCCCCTGAGAGCGCAGTTGACGAGCCACGAGAGGCAGAAGTAAGTAGAAAGAGGAAAAAGAAACCGAGATCAGCCAGCTTCCAATTTGAGATGACTGTGGCGCGCGCCCTCCTCCTTCCGCCCTGGTCTCGCGGTAATGCCTTGTAAGCTCTACTAATCTCCTTACCGGTCCTCTCCCCTGATTTACCGAGATGTTTTCATTGTCTTCGCTGACTTTACCAACCGGTCGTAAAAAGTCACGGCAACTGCTCCTTTCCGGGGGCGTTATCCCGATCCACGGTGGCTGTCGATGCGATAGCAGCCGAGAGAAGCTGATCTGATTCCCGAGCACGGCCTCGATTATACGCTTCGCTCGAATTTTCCCCTACACTTTAACCGTAAAAACTTTTTCACTACTCCAGCAAAGAGTTTCCTTGGGAAACGACCGCAAATCGGTTCCGGCTGCCGCATCATCGCCGCAATTATTCCGAACTTCCTGCTCGATCTTATTAAATTACATCGAATCAGCTGGCACGAATTTATTGTACGAGAGCCCCGCGCGAGTTATCGATTCTTCGAATGGAGAAGACGCTTCTCCTTTTTCGTTTAATCGATCGAGAATTTTGTCTGCTTGGCTAATCGGGTCAATTATGATATTAACCTAATACTTTGATCGAACGATAGACCATCAATTTTTATCTTCTGTAAATTTTGCTTCTTGAAACGGATAACTACAATGAAAATTGAAGGACATTTTGGTCGAATAAGGCTAGAAGAAAAAAAAAGTCGGTTGGTAATATTAGAAACAAGAATGTAACCCTACGTGTGTCAGCGAGAAACGTAGATGCGTCTTCTCCTTCGGTGAGAACCTGCAGATGAAGAATACACGACGCGACCATCGCAATAATTGACGCGAGGGTGCATAGGCGGCCTAATTATCGCCTAAGAGGGCACGAGTGGAGAGTTTAGCGACCCTTTCACAGAAAATCCAGCCGAAATCCGTCTGGCGGTGCCGAAGCAGCGGTAGCTTGGAATCTTTCGTCGACGGACCAGCGACTTTTTCTCGGAAGAATAATATTTTCTTATGACGAGCGTAGAGTCTCTCTCTCTCTCTCTCTCTCTCTCTTTCTCTCTTCTCGTGTACCAACGAGCCGTGCCGATCAATGGGAGGGGGGCCGAATCCGCCTCCGCGTCTCCGCGATGAATTTTTCCACGGCACGCACCGACGGCCAGAGTACATAATGGTGGTACATCGCGGGCCAGACATAAATTCCACGATCAAAGTGCATCGCGTCGCACCGGGGCGAACTTTAAGGATTTTATGTGATTAACTTCTTCCACTGCTCACTCGTTCACTCTCTCCCCTTGACCGCTCTCTATATCGTCAGCCATCTCGTTCCACGGAACGATCCAGCTTCTTCTACCGACGACTCCCTCCATCTTCACCGTTTCGTTCCTCCAACCCTTCTCCCCTTTCTCTATCTCTCTCCCTCTCCCCGCCGGCTATCTTTTTCTTTATCTAGCCGCCGGTTACATACCAACCCCGGGCATCGATTGGCCACCTCGTTTCTACCCGTACCGCGTACCCTTCCGCCGGCGTTTCGTCCTTTTCTAGGCCGCTAACCCGACGCGATGGATCCCGGCGCTTTATCGAGTTCGAGACTCGAACACGGACGACAAATCGTCCAAGTTTTAAGTATTTTCGAAAAGAATCCATCCTGGGAAAATATCGGAGACCGGCGATGTGCGCGACGCTGGCCTGGCGCTTCTGCTGCTTCTGTCGGCGGCGGGCATCGGGGAGTTTTCAGGGAAATGGGAGGGACGGGGTGGGGAAAACGGGATAGAGGGGCTGCCAGGGGGGAGTTACGGGGCCGGGAAAGAGATAGAAAGCTGAGAAAGCTGGCCATAAAATACGTGTGCATGGATGCATTTACGGAGTCCCAGGCCCGTGGCAACCGGAACGAGTCTTCCGCGGATGAGGGATGAGGACGCGCCAAGGAGGGGCTGCCGGCTCTGCTCTCGCACGGTAAAGTTGTTGCCGGTTGTTTTCCCCGGGGACAAATTTATAACGTCGTCTCGTTTCGAGAGGTTCCAACGGAGCGAACCGCAAAGTCACCGCGACGGTAAGGGCACCGTATTTTTTTATAAGCACCGTATACAGATTTCTCGTCGACGGATCGACGCGGCACCAGTCTGGCCAGCTCGTGGACGTGTACGGTTCGGTCAATTAGCACCGGTCGAGCGGATAGATCTATTCGCCGCGACCTACTTTTCATCGAGATCTTGACCAAGTTTCTCGTCGACGTTATTTCGTGAAGTTTGAGTGACGATCGCGGGAAGATCCCTACGACGAGCTTGCTGTCGCGGCTACGGTCGTTAAAGAAGCTGTACGCGTTACGGTGATCCTAGCCGTCGTCGCATCTCCATGTCGCATCTTTCGTGGAACTGCGTAGTGTTCGTGATTCGCGGGCCAAACAACTGTGTATCCGCGAACAGAGAGAAATGACAGTAAAGCTCGTTTCAAATGGAAACCAGACGTAGTAGCGTCGTAATGCCCAGAAATCTAATAAATTGCATGCCTATATATTCTCTGAAATATCTGAAAAAATCTGCATTTCTCGAAATTAATGTGCAAATAAAATTTAACGCTGAAAAGAATACTCTTCTTTCGAACAGCTGTGCACAAGATTGTAAACCTTTTCAGCCTACATGATCCGCAGAAAATATTCAGACTCTACAAACTCGACTGTTTCCCAATTCCACAAAAGGCCCTTCGCAAAGTGACTCGCTCCAGGTGGGGCACTCTGGTAAGCGAAAATTAGTACGTCATCGTATCGAGAACGCGAGCGAACGGTATCAGGGATTTTCTGGAAACGTGCTCGACGGCCCTGTAATTTTCTCGCATCGGTACCGTGACGCGTCGTAATTTTCACTCGGCTACGAGGCACGTCCAGGCTGGAAGGCGCCTCGGTGTTCCGAACTCGAAAATTGTGCTAATCCCTTTAAAGTGACCCGTGTCCCGAACGATCCGCCGAGGCGTAAGTAACACAACAGGTAGGTAGAAACTGAGGGCCACCGGGATACCGGGGCGAAAGAAGAGGGAGGAAGACAGAGGCTGAGAAGAACAAAAGCAACGCCCAAGCTCCACAGGTGCTCCCCGTGAGTGGCTTTCCGTTCGTTTGGACAACCGCGGACGGAGTCGCCAAGGCGTTAGAGCAAACAGCGACCAGGACGGACTTTCTAACACTGTGCTAACGCCGCTGGTTGGCCCCCTTCCTCGAGGCCCGTCCAAGGCCCCGAAGCCTCTTCCCGTCCTACCTGTTCATTCCCAACCGCGGAACTCTCCGTTGCCTGCGAGGAACACATTTCCGTTTCGAGATATTTCGAGGAATTATCGTTGCAACTGTTCTTTCGGTCGAAACTTTCGGAAAACATGTCCAAACGACCATTTTAATCGTATATTTTCAATTTCATCCTTCGATACCATCGTGTTTAGTGAAACGAATGGAGAATTAATATTTTTTTAACGAATATAAGATCCCGAACTTTTCTAATGGAACTCCCTATGTTTAAGGCATACTAAATCCTAAAACTAGTGTCCGTTTGATAACGTTTCCTTTATACGGTCCTTAAACACGTCTAATTGCAGTGATAAATCACCGCGAGATAACACTCGAGTAACCCGAATAACAATAGGAGCGTAAAAAGTTTGAGCAGTATTTCAAGTCGGGCAAATAATGATTTCGAATAGCACGAAAAGTTTCGGCTAATCCGAGCGAGGCTTTATCGGAGCTGTAGATCACCGGGAACGGGTAGAAGAAGAGTTTTCACTTGCGACGAAAGTACCAGAAACAACGTTAAAAGTGTATGTTATACGCGATGTCTTGTGGGAGTGATAGCCGAAGGAGGGAATCGGTCGGTACGGCCCATAGGGACCGTTTTACGAGCGGCGATGAACACAGATCAACAATCGGGCGTGCAGGGGGCGAGCCGGAGGGGCCATAGCCGTTTCAATGAGCCGCAGTAAACTGACTTTATTGTGGGATCTAAAGTGCAGAACATCCGACCTGTTCAAAGAAGTGCAAACTCGTCTCGTAACGGCACCTGCCCCGGCTCCTACCGGACGCACTTTAAATACTGGCACGCGGAACAATGCCCGGACCGGGCGACGCCGGAATTTGATTTACAGCACAATTCCTGCGACGCGGAACGTAAACAGGTAGTACACCGAGCGCCCACCGCTCCGTGTCGATATATAAATCGCGGGATGTCCCAAGTTTCCGAATGAAAATGGTAATGCCCGTTACGCAACCAGTTTGTCAGTGCGCCCTCCGTCCGACGAGTGCCGGCCCGCGATGGCTACCAAACACGACACGTAAAACGGAAGGGATCGCGGTGAACTTACAAGTAGGTACCTAAACTTCCTCACCGTGCATTCGTTTTAGGGCTCTTCGAACTGGGACCGTTGATTTCTTTTCGGAAAAGTGATTCCAAAGGATGCACATCATAAAGGTTTTATCATAACGCGAAGGGTGTACATAGTGGATGGGGGCTTCGAAAATAATGTCACAGGGATGAAACTAGTAGATAATACGCATTATTCGTCAGACATACATAATCTTGGTCGTTCGTATACTTTTAATCTGCAGAGGTTGTTCAATGGCACCTGACAGAGATTTTAAGACGTGATTCAATGAGTCAAAGCAGGATGGAAATGTAGAATAACAAAAAACTTCTTTCTCGAGAAAAGGAACTTTGAAAATTCTCTACGCGTGTACTAATGAGAAAAATTCACAAGTCAATGGAGCGCACAATGAGATCACTTATCGAAGTCCTTTCCAAAAATAGAGATTCTTCATTTTCAGAATTGCGGTCTTAACATTTCTCCCGGTGTTGTTCGAACAGCTCGAACGCATTGATTTCTACGCGACGGATTAATTTCCACGAAAGTACACAAATATATTCTTATCGAACGGACTATAGAGCGCGAATATTAGATACACCTGTACAGACGGTGCTTCTGGAAGGATTCTGTACGTTTCACGGAGTTAATCGTCCAATAAAGCCGGGAAATCTTCTACCTTCATTCAGCGGGGCACGAAGAAGAGAGGACTCTTTAATGGGGCGAATACAAGGAACTAAAAGAGGTTAATAGTACGAAGCGGTGAATACTTCGATGGGGCATTTACCTCTGCTTGTCTGAGTTTATAACTCCGCCGCTTCGGAGTGTATTTTCCGAATGTCGGTCAACGATCGCTCGGAATAATATTGGACTCGATAATAATAATGTCTATGCTAATTGTCCACTGTGCCTCGGCGCTTTTTATTATTAGCCTCGCCTCGTCTGTTTGGTATCGGGACCGGTACGGGCAACTACGTGGAAATACGCTTTATTCAATTCCGACGATAACAAATCTGCTCTTCCAGCATCGCATCGGAACATTGTGAGAGGATAGTATAGTAATTAGCATATTATGAAAACTCGAGGTAAGCTATCGTCTCTGTTTTATACCTCGTAATACCTCGATCGATCAACAATATTATTACGATTACGTATCTGTCAACTAAACGAAGAATCGTCAATATCATCGCGAGAATAAAAAAAAAATATACTTGTCTCTATAAATATTATTTACTTTTGTATTAAAACTCCGCTCGAATTTACGTCCGCGATACAAACGTCTCTATATACCGTATAGAATCGAGACATAAAACGTTTGTTCTCGAATAAAGAAAAAGATACGGCGATCGAAGGACGATCGATAATGGCAAGCTTTATCTCGCGCGAGTTTATTGAGATTCCCTCGAGACTGGCTGCCTGTAACGTTCGTTCAAGTTGGCAACGTGACGAAAAGAATGGGAAAGTTACTTCTCAATTGGCGTGAAACACCGAATTCTTACCCCTACATGCACGCGGCGTTGTCCGCGCGTACGAATAAGCCTGGACAACGGCGTCCCCCCCGGCGTTTGTCTTAACACGGGGACGACGTCGGGCCCTGGAGCTTTAAATTCGGTGAACTTACTACCGTCAATGACGCGTGGTGTACGAACGCGGTGTACCCGGTCGCGCGCAAAGGGCGAACGTCACGTTACTTTACATTCTTCTCGCCGAATTTTACGACGCGGCTGTGCGTTGTAAAAATCAATATAGGGAATTCGTATGTACATGGCAGCGGAGCATCGGGACAAAAGGCCTCGCGGGGCCGAAACTTTCAGCCCAGAAAGACGGACCGCTACTCTTTCGCCGGTGATTTTCTCGCGTTACCATATTTGCCCAATTTTTCGTACGTTTAGTTAACAAACTTTTGTCAATACGTATGGCAAACGTTCTCCTCGGGCGAACTCGAGGAAACACGTTTGCATACGCGCGAGGGATGCGCGCACTGCTGACTCGTTGCAGCGAATGCAGCTGGAAGCTCGTAATTGTTCGATAAATAAATCGAGCTGCTTTGAGTTGTTACAATACTGTCATTAACGTTGCTATGAATTGTTAATAATCTTGAATTTAAAATTGCTACATTGTCGAACGAAATGAGTTATGTTAAATGTATCAAAAAATGGAACTTTAATATGAGTTGATTATAAAATCGTGCAATACTATACTAACTAAAAGCAATGTAACGATAAGTGTATCGTAGAATGCAATTCCCAAGTGTCTAGCGATTTATCGCTACAAGAAAAAGCAGCGGGGAATTCTTTAAAATACTTTATCATTTCTCCAAGCTCTTTCAGTGTTTTATAGTCCTGGAAAAACTGGTTGTTTATGCGCACGGATATTTGAAATAACGACTAACCGAATGGTAACGACGTTTCTTGTACAAGTGGGTACATTAATTTCTGTCACGCGAAGAGCAAAGGGATTAAAAACTATTTACGAAAGTGTTGACCCGAAAATCTCTCTGAGAAACATTTCTAATCTCTCTCCACCTTGACATTTAATTACAAAAGCGTACAATTTCACGTTCCCTTTAAAGCATCTTGAAAATGCTCGTTAAAAACGTATAAGGTCAACAAATCTGTACTCATTAAAATATTTTTACAGATGAATTCGTTTGAAATAACGCGCAAATTGTACAGCGAAACATTAAATCGTTGAAGCTGTTCGATAAATTTACAAATCTGCATGATATAACATATTTTGCAATTAACACACGCAATGTCAAAGGAACGTTTATAGCAATTTCACGCGTAAAAAAAATTGCAATTTCCACAAAAATAATCCAGCCAGTCTACAATGCGCCTCGACCACCGTAGCAGTAATCACCAAAATTGAGCAATCGTCTCTGTTCCAATAACCTTTACACTCCTTATAAACAACATCTTCAAGTTGCGTCAGAGAAAAGAAATAGATTCCCACGGACACGGTCGAGCCCCCGAAACTCGGTGTCCCAAAAAACAACGACACGATTTTGACAAAGCCGCGGATAAATAACGAACGCCTCCCGTAAACGTCAATCTTGTTTAAAGGAAAAACGCGAGAGGAGCAGGCAAGAACGAGAAGAGATACGTACAACCTGCCGCGGCAGGTACGTATATAACGCGTATTTTAGGGAACCCTTTACGTCGCGGACCACACATCGATTCCCGAGGGAGTACGTATTTACGATCAGCCGCAAAAATCCGCGACGCGAAAGTGCAACAATGACGCGTGGGCGGTTTAGCGTGTGCGAACGTGCACGTAATGGAGCATCCGCGAAAAGAAGAGTGTCCGCGGCAATAATGAACCGTAATTGTATGCACGCGAGATATCGCGTTCCGATGCGGAGGCACGAACTCGGTTGCACTCGAACATTCAGGGTGACCGAGTCAAGGCCCCAGCTACTCCGCGTCGCTCTCTCCGGCTTCTTTTTTCTCTCGTGGCTCGCAACAACGCGACCCAGTTTCCTGCGTCTCCGAGGTACGAGGTACAAGCACGAATCGAGGAGGGTGAGAAGATAAAGGGAGGAAGAAAGGGTGGAGGAGAGAGAGAGAGAGAGCGAGAGAGAGAGAAAAGGAGCAGCGAAAAGATCCAGGGAACAGAATGAGAGAGAGCGAGCAGGTAACCGAGGGATCGCGATTGGACGGATGCCAATTCCTTCCGGGAGATACGCCGATTTGAAATTCAACGCGATGAAAGGTTTGCCTCCTCTTCTCTTCTTTCCAGCCGCCTATCCGCCTCCCAACCCCAGCGAGCCTGTGTTCTAGCGCGGGCTTTCGGCCGTGTCCAACTCGCTAAACTAGTTCGACCCTGTAATATACGCGGGCTCTAAACTATATATCCCAGTTCGCTAACCCAGAGACCGGAAGCACTGGCAGCCTTTCAAGTTTGGCAGGTTCGGAATCCTTTCAATTCAGATTGAACTCTTAATCGAAAAAAAGTGTTTCATCTTTTTCTTTTTGCTTTCCCTCTGGTTCCCTTTTATTCGTGTAATTTCCGTTAACCCTATCGCTCTGTTCGTGGTGTTCTCCATGGTTGGGCATCCTTCAGCGGGGACTATCGTCGCGAGCGAGTTTCACGTGGGCGACGTCGAAGATGGATGCGCGTTTACGCGTTACGTTTTCTTCGATCGTGAAAGGCCCAGCCTCGTGAATCGCCGCTCGGATTTGTCGCGATGACGCAAGGAATCGATCGCGCCGCGGTGGAACGTTTCAACGAAATTGATCGAGGGTGGGCAGAAGATGATTTTCGTTCCACCGGTGAAGCAGCTTTATTTTAAACTCTTGCGCCAGACGTTTCCGTATTAGCGAGCAATGATAACGCGATGCAGAGAACTGGTTCCGTTAAACGTGTTACCATTTTCTTTACCTATTTCTGCATCGAAAACGTCTGCCACGGTAATAAAAACAAAAAGAAATAAATTTCGTGGCGTTCAGAAACTTTTCAAATAAATGAACCAATACTTTCGATCAAATTACTAACTTCGAGATACTAAAAAAGAACAGCATTCATATATAGGCCAACCAGACAACTTAAAAGTGCCGACCTTTTAAAACCTATATAGCATTCACATCCCGTTACGGACTCAATAATCTCATTAATAGGATCTCTGCTGTATTGTTAATCAAGCAGTGTTATTTTGGTTGCTCAGTTCTTTATCGAGATCCATTATCTACAATTTGCAATAAAATTAACATGACAGTCTCAGAGGAGTAGCTGCTAAGCGTAACTTCACGTTTGATGAACGTCTAACTTTATGTAGCAAATTGCAAATGATCCAAAAAGAAGAGATTTAACGATGATTCCGTTAAGTAAGAATAGTAAGAAAGAAAAAGATGTTATCTACTTGCATAGTAAACGCTGCGAACGATCGACGTACAGAGTCCCGATAAGACTGGTTTCGGTTGCGAGGGTCGAAAGACGGAAGCAGATTAAGTAGAAACGGGTCGTCGAACACGGATTCTTTTGGAAACTTCGTCCCCCTCGGTAAGTCGACTGTTACCACGGCTCTTTGTGCGGGCAGAGAGCAACAGAACGAGGGGCAAGCGAGAACGTCGTCGTTGACTCGGAAATATCGCGAAGGGTCTCGCTTTTGACGAGGCCTCGCGAGCCATGAGAGCCATCATCGCGCGTGCAAGTATGTGTCACAGAGGGTGCAAGGGATGCTCTCGGACGAACGAAATCCTCCGTTCCGCTAATGTCTCTCCGTGGAATACGCGAAACTGTACGCGAGATACACCTATGTTTCGTCCCCGCGCAAAAGAGCCGCGATTCGTTGCGTCAACCTTTTGATAAGTGCACTTAGGAGACTCGGCAATCCACTTGTCGCGTTAATGTGTACGCGTTCACGATGCGGCAAGCAAGAAGAGACGTCGACTAATATGCTTGCGATTTAATCTCCTGCGCTTTGATCAACATCGTTAACCATACGGTGGAAGGAAATAGGGGATGAAACGAGTCTATCTCTTTAATTCAGCCATATGATAAGCATATAGTAACCGATTATGTTATTTTATGAAGCGTATGATCGCTTATGATTTCCCTTTTTCTACTAGGCAAGTATAATATCGTCGCTTCGTTTGGAAGAGACTATATTGGCAACGGCACATCTTCCAAGAACAACTTGTTTTCAACAATCTTAAAGGTTCGTAACTTGGACGAGTTATTATAGACTATCAAATCCAATAGGACTTTTCTACAAACATACAAAAGCAACACGAAAGCGATTTGTTACTCACCACAAAAAGTAGATCAATAGTTTGATCGTGTATCGATTGTATAAAAAAAAAAAAATTGCACACAGAGCTTGTTCGAAAAACTTTTACGAAAAAATTCGTTAAATCGTAAAAATAACGCGTTGGATAAAGAAAAGAATCACAGCTTGTTTCGTAGTGACGATAAGTATCAAGCAATCGTAGACTGAAAATAAAAATAAAAAAGAAAAAAGAAAGAATGCACAACGAACACAGATCGCTGGAGTCACAGAATTTGGCAAATAAAATGTTGGTATATAAATATCGAGGAGTAAAAAATGAAGGAAATTGCAAGCGTGTAGTTGAAAATCCGTTTACCGTATGAAAAGAACGTGAGAAATCCTCGATCGTATCCACATCGCGAGCACAAGTAACGTCCGGTGCGTGTTGTCCCGTACGGTGTCGGAGGAGAAATCAAGTAGAAAACTGACGAGAAGCGACCGCTTATCGGGGTAACTACGAACACACCACATACATTTCGTGCACTGACCTTATAACGAACATGTGTCTCCCGTGGTCCCTGGATGGACAGTCATTGGGTCTCACACGGGGTGGCTCGTAGTACTCAGACGACGGTGGTTTAAGTGTGTATTCACGTAGGCAGAGCACCGTGCCGGCACGACGTGTACGTGGCGGGTTACGTTGGCGACGGACACGCGTTCACGTAACGCGCCGCCGTGCGATCCTCGTGGCGCGGCCCCGGGTCTAGATCCCCCAACCGTTAACCTGACGACGGTTCTCGACCGGTACTTTCTCTTTCTCTTCGTCGACTGTTACTCCCTGTTCCGATACGCGCGAAACTTCGTCAACCCGGCTCGGTTCTCCAAAAATCACCGAACCATACGCATGGACGCGTGAACCACCAACGAACGAGTCCGCCGAGGGAAACAACCGACAACGGCGACTACGACGACGTGGATGACGACGTCGACCAACAAGACGAGGACGAAGACGAAAACGAAGACGACGGGGACGACGACGACGACGGTGTCTCGTGGCGGTGGTCGATAGCGCGGCGCTTACTGACGTCGCGACGCTTCGTCGTGTCGTGGCCCGCGGCTCCTACTCGCCCTCCCTCTGCCACCCCCCACGACGTCCCCACGACGCCCTCAACTCACTCCGGAACAACCCGGAAACTGACGAACCTCCGCCTCCACCTCTGAAAACTACCCTTATTTTGTACCCCCACCAGAACCGCCGCCACCACCGCCGCCACCTCCGCCACCCCCACCACGGTTACACGCCGTCACCGCCGCCGCCGCCGCCACCCTTCGCCACCAAGGACGAAGGACGACGATTCGGCTCTATCACGCGGAAGGTGCTCTCCTCCTGGACAGAGCCTCCTCCTTTTCTTTCCAGACTTTCCTCCTCGAAAGGCGGGCCTGGTCTCGCACCGTGATTCGCTCCTATCCGAAGCGAACGCCATCGACCGAACGCTACTTCCGATCAGCCGATTTCTGGTTCGCCGGATCCGCCTAACACCCGCGACGTTTTCGATCACGTTGACGCAACAAGCGTTTACCATCGCGATATACGACGGTTCCGTTTCGCTGAGTCCGTTCAGTTTCTTCTCCTCTACCTATCTACTACCTATCTGTATCTATAGATCACCTGATACCTCGCGTTCCGTTCGATACCGATCGCCAACCGCAACGGAGTCAACAACAACTAAGGGCAATTCCGTCCGTCTGAAACATGGCCCTACAGTTTTATTTCTGATCAGAATTTTTCATCCTCCCAATTCTCGCGAGTTCCGCGCTCGGCCAGAAAATGTTTTTCATTCATCGCGTCGATCGCGTTTTACGCTCATCCCGATTCACCAAACTAACGACGCATACAGTTCCGTTCTTGGCTGGCGAGAAACACCACGTGACGCCCGGCGAGTAAAATATTTTATCGACGATATTTCTGGACCGCAGGATACGTGACATTTTAAATCTCATTGTTGGAGTAAGCATCGCGCCGGATAAAAGACGCCAGATTTTCATTGAGTGGGTTTCTACAATGTATAAATCACCTCGAACCGCAGTCCTCGACCCGTTTACTCTTTCGAAGACATAAAGACGCGGAGCTGGGCTGGTAAGCGAAAGTCGGGACGGTTTCTGCCTCGATTTTGCACGATCGTGGCAGAAATCGCGTGGCCCCGCGCCGCCGCTCTTTCCGATTGTTTACAATGGATCGAATTTATTTCTTTTCCCGTTACGATCGTCTCAATTTAGCCATCCTTAATCCCACGTCCGCGACTGTCGAACCGATTTCGCGAACGATCTTATTTTTCACGCGACACCGACTTCCATCCACCCCCTACCCCGCGGTAAATAATTCAATCGCGACGTTCTCCGATAATATCAACTCCTATTTAGATTGCAAAAGAGGGATGCGTGACGCAATCGACCGACTTCCTGTAACAATATCCTGAAATTCGCTGGATTTATGACGTCACTGACGATTTAGATTTCGTTGCACCGGATAGGAGTCGCGAAATTTTCAAGGAAAAGAGCTTCAACGATGTATAAATCAGTGGAACGCAGTCCTCGACCCATTTATTTCGTCGAGTTAGAAATGTTCGGACAATAAGAGAAACTATCAGAAAACTCCCTGTCCAAACACCACGATCCTTCTAAATATCATCTCTCGATGATCACATAATTCTTCGATCCACAACCCTCTATATAATCTTCACTTAAATGTCAACGAGTTAACCCCCTCAGAACAGAATCTCTCGCTCGGTGCCAATGCAATTGATATAGTAATAAAATACGAGGATACGATCGAAAGTATGTGAAATAAAATCTTCAGGCTGCAAATTCGCACATATGTGGCTATTTAAATTATACATGTGTCATAAATATCTATACAGTTTGATTGATTCGCACCGATAATACAATATGAATTATAACTTTTTTATGGAACCAATACATCAAAGCTTTGAATTACATATTCGAGATATGAACGATTTAGCAAATATCTGTTGGACGTTGAAAAATAATTATACGCTATTTTAAAAATTGGAAAATTGATTTTCATAAAACAATGCGTTACGCTGTAATTCCAAGTATCGGAATAAATATAATTTACATATACATGACAGAAGTTAATAAAAAACAATACTTGTCAATAACTTTACAAAAATTTTCTGCAAGTCACCTAATACATTTAATTCATCCATGTACACACGTACACCACGTCTAAACACGTATGTTCATAATATCGTTTCTAGGAATCCCAAGTCAGACGACGCGTCAGAGAGGGTAAAAAATTAGCTCGAAAAATCCGTGGACTCTGGCCGTGTAACGCTAGATGAATAATCAGCATACGTTCTTCCTCAAAAGCCACATTCCATCGGTATAAAAATTCCTCGGGTAAACAGAGCTCTAACGCGATCCGTGTTATCCGCGCGCCGTCTCGTTCGGGTGTACATTACGCGGCGTTACGTGCGCGCGAATGATACGCAAGGCACACGACCGGGTACAAGAAAAGGCGAGTGAAAGGGGAAAGAGAGGCGAGAGAGAAGATGTATATGCAAAGTGGGAAACAGGCGGACGGAAAGGAGAGGGCATGGGAGAAATCCCGCGGGCAGTCGGCCGACCACGTGGGTGCCGCCCCCGTTGCCCCCGGCGTGGCCACGTGCCAAATAACTCACTTGGCACGCGTAAACAATTACTCCAAAACTCGTGTTATCGCGCTACATTACGCGTATATATCTCGCGCCGCCTGTTCGCAAGGCGTGCGTTTCGCGTCGTCTTACGAGCGATCCACCTTCGGCCGAGCGGTGGTCCCACGCGGGAAATTTTCCTCTTGGGATCCACCCTTCGCAACGATTTATCGTTCACCGCTCTAGACGCTCGCGAACGAGAAGCGACGCGCCTTTACGCGTTTCGGGGTATAATTATCGTTTCAATTTTAGAGGTAACTTGATTTCAACGTGGTAAACGCTGTGTCAAAAAATTGCTATTAAAAAAACTATATAACTAATAGTAGCAAATTATATATAATTTAATTAAATTTTGTGGTTATCTATTATATGATCTGAATAAACAGAGCTGTTTTATTAAATAAAATACATTTTACTAAAATACTATGTAAAATATTAGGGAGAGTAAATAACAAAAACGCGTTCTATCGTTGTAAATTAAAATCGCTTACGACTAACGGTAAATGCATCTTCGAGGATGAAAAAAAAAACGAGTTGCGTTATTATTTAAAGAGATCGTGGTAAATTCGAAGCAAAGAATGCTTTGTAATAATTAATTCAAGTTCCTCCCCGTATTAGCCGGATGATTAACGGGCCAGTAAGTGAAACTTATTAAATCTTACGTGAGAGCAATTTTTATCGCCGATCGCCTTACTCAGCCCTTACGTAATTACGGTAAATGTAATATTCATGGTTTAGCGAAGATTATTGATTGCTATCCAGAAAACTGGTAAGACCCTCCCGTGCCCGGCTTGTTTTTATTCGCCCGATATAATGCCGATGATTAATTACTTTGGCTGCGGGCTAACTCGGTATTCGTGTACACGAGTTACCGTATTATGATACTCAATCAGGCCTATACGAGAAATTCGACGTTTCTCGGGCAGCTTCCTTTCCGCGTCCGTGGATCACTGGCTGGGTTTCTGCATCTGCAGATCGCTTTGGGTATCGGCCAACGTCGATTCCCCGTATCGCGGGTCGAGACCTACGGTTACACTCCTACACGAGATACCCGGAATCCGATATTTCCACTAAAGGAACGGCTCGAGTCGAGTTTTCTCGGACGAAGTATCCCTCTCAGCCGTGTTACGCTCTGACCACTTGGTTATCCATCGCTTGGAAACGCATGGAACGCGAAAAGACTTTTTATGAACGCTTCGAATTACCTTTAGACAGTGATGGGCTAAGTTTCAGTTAATTTTGAACTTCGTTTTGTCTTTGGTCAACACAGGATGACACGTTTTGTTCTTTATTCACATTTTTTCTATATACACATACATATCATAGAAACGATCGATTTTACTTTAAAACCGGTTAAATATTTTAAAGCATCATTATTATTTAAAAACATATATCGAAACGTCAATTTCACCTAGTAAGACATTAGTAAATTCTGTTGTTTAAAAAAGATGAGAAGTAGTCCCATCGATTAAATAAATGGGTATCGTCGTAATAAATTGATTTACGCCTACCTAGTCCACAAGCTGGTATTAATTTCCCACCAGGCCAAGTACGATTTAAGAAACCGCAACCACCAGAAGAGTACCGCGCGTGGGCATTCCTCTCTCTCTCTCTCTCTCTTTCTCTCTCTCTAGATGATTCAACGATCACACTTCCTGGTGTACGCGGCGATTGTCACCTTCCGTTCCGGTCATCAACCAAACGAAATATATTCCGATTGTATAATGAACGATCGTTCCCCGGCGCATAACTTATGCAAATCGATACCGCGGATGATTTAGATGATAAACTGGATCGCAGCGGCTGGGACCACACACGACGCACGCGAGGCTCGCGCCTCACCCTCGAAATTGTACGTTCGCCGCGCTAAATCGTTCCTCAAGGTAGATCCGTCGTGTACGGCGTCCCATGATTTACGGTCGTTCCGTCGACGTGCCGTGGTATCGATTAAAATCCGCGCGCGCTCAAAATCGACG
Source organism: Xylocopa sonorina (assembly GCF_050948175.1). Taxonomy (NCBI): domain Eukaryota; kingdom Metazoa; phylum Arthropoda; class Insecta; order Hymenoptera; family Apidae; genus Xylocopa; species Xylocopa sonorina. The sequence continues at coordinate 2,686,264 of NC_135197.1, read as the reverse complement.
TACCTCGTAGCTATCGCGGCCGTGATTTCGATGAAAATTACCGATGGTACGCGACGGACCACGATCGAAGGTTGCAGGGTAGAACGCGAGCGATGGAAACAAGCGTCGTAAAGGAATAAACGATGTCGCGAGCGACGCGGTCGATTCGAAGACGAAGTCTCAAATAAAACGGGCCGCCGGCTCGTTAATACCATCGGTGGCTTTCGGTTACGACGGGGTTTATGGGGCCAAAAGTGGGTTCGAAGAAGTTCCAGGTAAAATCGCCGCGCGGGGCGTGCCGCGATTTTATGCCGCGCTTCAAACTGCTGTCAGATCTCGATTGTTCCGCGGCGAACTCGTACAAACGAGCTCGACGGCTCGATCAAGAAACTCGGGTATTTATGGACGCTGGATTGTTCGGAATGTTACGGCGAAAATTGATTGCCTGGTTCACGACAGCAATTGATAGTAATAAGCTTTCTTAGAAAACGTGCTTTTCATCTTTCGCTCGTCGATCGAGACGTGCATCTCGAACGCAGATGAAATACTCCCGTTTGCAATTCCATATACGGTGTTTACTTCATTTTACACTTTTAGTACAAAATTTTTGTTTCTTGCCAACAAACAATTACATAACATCTTTATTGCTTTAAGAATTGAAGCAATAATCGTTGTTCCAAACAATCTCATGGAAAGCTACTATACGATTTGGTACAGTAACGATTAGTCCGTTCAATTGTCTTAAGTTTTGTATTGTTAACCCATTCACTGACAGGCAAATTTAGTTGGCGGTGAATGGGTCGAACGAATATATTAATAAACACACAATGGCAATAGTGTATAAAATACTTAGCAATCAACTGAATTGGCACAACGCCCTGTTCTTCGTCGAGAATGAATCTCGCGATACTTCGGTTCGATGATGATACCGTATACGGTCGACAGGGCGCGAAGAATTCGCGAAATTTCACGCGGTTCGACCGGTCGTTCACGGAATTCTTTTTATTCCGATTGATATCGGCTCATTGTGATTCGACGGTCTATTTTCGACGCGGCCCAGTCTAATTTTGTTTGCGGACCAGCTGCGATCAAAAAAAGAAAAAAAAAAAGAGAGGAAGAAAAAGAAAAAGAAGAGGAAGAAAAGAAACAGGGAACTCTCGCGTGGGCAGAGAGCTTTCTTTGCCTTCGTTCGTCTTCCGTTGTCCCCTTTTGGTCCTGGCCGCAAATTAACGGACGCGTGTACGGACACGCGGACGCGAGGAGACGGCGAACCACGGCTCCTCCGCCTTCGTTTGGCCGTTGCGTGGTTGAATAGTAATTTTGTTGACACGCGGCGCGTTTAGGCGCCACGTCGCGTCGGAGCGAGCAAATTCCAAACGGCGCCATCGCGATATTTATTCAGCGAAATTCCTGCGGTTAAGATATTCCTTATGTTTTTTCGCCTGCCGCGCCGCGGGTGCAGTTATCCCCTCGCGCTTTATTAGTAACGCCGCTTCCGTCACGCGAGCATCGCGTTTACTTTGCCACGCGGATTCGGATCTATCGTAATCCCATTAGAATGCCTTTGCTCGTTCTCTGCGCGACTTCCAGAAAGAATGTCCACGGCGAATCTTTATTAATCTTTAAGAAGTAATTCGAAAGAGTAAGCTTATAATTTGAAACAATTTTGATCGTTAAAAAGTTAGGTATACCGCGAGAAAGAAGAAAGAACAGCTTTCGAAAAGTGTAGTTTGCAGAGGGAAATATACGCGTCCCGAGTTCCATATCGCGATGGAAGATACGGATGCGCGTCGGTGTCTATCGAGAAACGTTCGTCACAAATTCTGCGTCGCAGCTGAACGGCTCCATTTGCGTCCCGGTGCCATTTCCATCGCACCCGCGGTCTCGCGCGTGGGTTTCGACGGAAATGTTAACGCCAAAAATTGCGTGGCCCCCGATATTTTAGCAGCGCTCGCGCTTCCTCACCCTCGCGCCGCCGCCCATTTCCATTAACCGCGTTTCCACTCCTCGCGGATTGACCTTCGCTCTTTCGCGCCGCTTTCGTCCGCGAGGAGCCACGAATTTCGACCGATTTCACGTATCGCCGACGACAGACGGCAGCCGGGGTTTCTGCTAGCATCCCGCGGACGGAATTCCTATCTCGCTACTCCCATCATTGGGTCGACAATGCAAAGGTTATCGACAATGGCGCGCGGCCAGGAATAGCAGACGGTGCATTGTGTTTAGCGGTGTATAGGATATCCGGATGGAGGACGTCCACGAGTGCTGAAAGGTTCGCCGGGGGGATGGCGAACGGGGTGGGACGTTCGCGGTTCCGGATCCACAGCCGTGGAACGTTCGCTTGCATCATCTCGCGGTTCCAGCCCAAATATTTCGAGCTTATATAACCGCTAATTGCAATCAGAAAGTAGGTCTTTCGTTAGGCCGATCTCGGTCAGGGCATTTCCCTCTATCGCGATATTTCCTACTTTTCGGATCCTGCTCTTCGTCGTTTTTGCTACTAAAAATTGCTTTATCTCTCGAATACGATTTTCTACTACGTACTAGTTATGAAAGGGATAACTGTTTTAAAGCTCGCCCACTGTTCCGGTCAATTTGACCCAGAATGGAAATTTTCTGTCTCTGTTCCTGGTATTATGTAAAGAGTGTACTATCTACGTTAGAATGCATTTGGCACTGTTTAAGCGATAGCAAAAAATATTCTTACTACTGTAACATTGTCCCTCTGTATCATTCCTCTCATTGCATTTTTAAACCATCTTGCAACTGTCCAGACTCGAATAGAAATTAATTTTTAACAGTTATTACTATTTATAAATTCAAGTTATTTAGTGTAATTTCTGCTTTCTGAATACAATTCACCAAGACGCGTTGCCATAAATAAATTGCAAACTGATGCGAAAAGAGCAATAAACTTCCAATATTCTATGCAACAGCGATAAACAGTATTACATGCACTACGCATTGAGAAATAAGACGTCAAATCTGAGGAGCGTGTTGAAACGCGCAGGAAACTTCACATTAGAGTTGTAACAAACGAGTTACAATTCCATCAAAGTATAATCGGTGTACGCGCGTTCCGGGGGCTTGCGTCAGATGAAAAACAGATCGATCGGGTCTCGAATGGGGTAGAGGTCTCGAAATAACCAGACAGCCAAAAAGCTCGACATTTAGATTTTCCTACCTATCATTCTTCCCGATTATCGCGAGTCGATTCATTGCGTCGTAAATATACGTTTCTAATATATCGACGACATAACTTGTTCCGCGTCGTCGAAGTTGTTTCACCGTTGGCGACGTACATCCGCGTTCAGAAGTATTACGACACTTGCAGGACATTTTTAATGAATTCCCTCTCGTACTATGTAAATTATTATCGTCAAACAGCGTATTCGTTACCAACTTTCGTCGTAATTCCATAAGAAAAAAATTTGAAAGACGTTACAATAGAATTACATAAATGCTTGATTAAACAAGAAATACGGTTCCTCGCAATGTAGAAATACAAAGCCACGTTTACAAGAATTCACGATCGATGACGGAACTTTTTTCAATCACTTGTTACAATTAACCGAGTGACCTGACACTTTTGAACGGGGGTGTATAGACGCTTCTCGGTGATTTGTAACGCGATTCTCGCGACCTACGCGGCGTCAACCCCGAAACATCTATAGGACGGAGGGAAACTGGAAGCAGGAAGCTGCGTCGACAGCCCACACGGCCGAGGGGATTCCCTCAAACAATCTCGGCATCGATCCGTTCGAGACGATTGAGAGAAAGAACGGAAGAGATAGAGAGGGACGAAGAGGGTGTAAGAGATTTTCCTTGTACGCGAAGAACCTAACAGAGGCTTCGTTCCACCCTTGCGTTCTCCTACGCCCACTCTTATGAATCAGTGGATGAATGAATCGACTTTGCCCCACTTTTCCACGCGTGGGAGTATCGTATCAGCCGGCTCGTCTGACATTTTCGCGCCGCAGCCACCCCTGGCCAGGTCAGCATCGCGGCGACGTCGTGGGCGTTGCTGACTCTATATCTACCCACGTAGTAGACAAAAGTCTGGCTGCACGACCACGCAGAAATATTCATTTCCACGGTCGCTTCGTTCTATTCGGAAAACAAAGTCGTATCGCCGCGGATGCCAAACTGCGACAACCGCCGCCCTCTGTCCACACGCATCATTTACAGCCGAGAGCTTTTCACGCCGGTCACGATCAACTGGTCACTACCACGGATCGTTGCGACGTTCCGCTCTAGGGCCATCACCGTGGCCTGCCGACGTCAATTTCGCCAAACAGCCGAAAAACCTGGCGAAACAATCGGATCTCGGGGGTGGAACAGCGTTCGAACGTTATTGATCGTTGCTCGTTTCGAGGGACGGGTTATTCGCTCTTGCGTTAGCTGTTCGATCTTGGAAATATTCACGGAATTTATCACATTATTTCGGCTCCTAGAATCGATGATACTGTTATGGATCTGTTTAAAGTAGGATATAAAGTGAACACATTTAGAGCAAGTTGTACGGTATACGAATGTAGAGCAGCTTATGCTCTGCACCCGTCTAGAGAAATTTGTGCGTTGTATTTATCTGGAGCAAGTTACCGCTGCATCCACTTAAAGCAATTTATATATTGTTCCCATCCAGAGGAAATTGTACATCGCATCTATTTAGAGCAATTTATGTATTGTACCCATCTAGAGCAAGCTATACACTACACCCAATACTCGTCCATTTTTGATGCACTATAAGCAGTAAATAGAAACACTTTTGTTGCTTCCGTTATCATCTTTTTCATCACTTTCCAAGTTTTATTTAAGCAAAATTGGATGAAAATTGTCCGAGTAACGTTAAATCTTGCCTTGCGTTTCACCATTTCGATGCATCAATTAGATTATATGGAGGAGATGGGCAGAGTGTAACCGTTAATCAATGATAAACTTGTGTTATCGATAAAACTTACGGTCAACGTAACGAAACTGAAAATAAAGTGCACCACGAATATACCATGAAGTGATGTGGCGGTGAACGTAAACTGGGCTGACGTCAACTGTGTCCCTGCTATCCCGGGTATCCATTAACTTCGACCAACCATCGAAAAATGTAAGACGGAATTCCCCAAGCAAACTCACACGTACGTACCGTATTCATCCAAGCACTGTTACTAAACTTGCATGCAAATTCAGAATTTAGTAGAATTTAGTGTTCGATGTAGACACACTTGTTTATTGATTTGTTATTTAAACATTAGAACACTAGTGTCGAACACATTTATTTCTCTTCTTTTATGGTTTAATCGATCCATCCGACGTACAAATATTTACTCCATAATTCAGATACTAAAAACACTATCATTTATCTCTTTAATCGTATTTAAGATCCGGACTCCGATTCAGTTTCACTTGTTCCAAAATCGAGTTGCGTCCACCACCTTTTTTTATTTTACTTTATAAAAACTGCTGGCGCCAAAGTAAAATAAGCAGAATAATAACACCGATCACATCGTTTCCATGCTTCGCCACAAGTACAAAGTAACGAGTACCAAAAAAATATCGTTCGACGTTGTGCCGATACCAAAGGGCTCGCTATCTCGGTCAAATTGAATTAAACGCGTGTCATCTTTTAATCAATTACATCGCAAATAAAACAGCGCCATGGGGAACGAAGACCGCCGATGCAATAAACGTTTGAAACGCCGTCCGTTACGATGCGTGCAACATAAAACGGGCACTGACGCAATAAATATTTCCGGTACCGTGTGCCGTAACGTAAAAAGCGGTTCCCGATATTTTGGTCCCCGGAAATTGTTTATCGGCCGGCGCGTTCAATTTTCACAATCGCGAGATTCTGGGCATAAACAACCGATAAAGTTGTCGCGGTTGATGCGGCGCAAATAAATCGAGGTGCGACCGGGTAACCGTTCGCTCGCGAGCGGTAGCGTTTTCGCGAAGACTGAGAGCCAACGTCCGCTCCGTGGCCGTCGCGTCGCGTCCTCTTCGTAAACGAATCGGCCACGTGCGACGGGGAATTACCGTTTCATTATACTCGCGGCAAAAGAGAAACAGAGGAACGGCTTGTGGACGCGGCGTTGAGGCAGGCACGGGCATAGGCGAGCATAAAATAAACTCGAAGACGCATGGGGTTCTACGTATGCCTCACCTAACAGCGGCAGCCGTGTGCGCGGGCTGCAAATAATAAGCGACCTTCGTACAACGCGTTTCAAAATCTGTCCCATTCTCGCGGTTGCATTCCTCGCGTTCTCCGGACCCCAGCGCAAGCTCGCTCTGTTCGTCGATTATACGGGACGCAAGAATAATGTCGCTGAGTCAAGCACGTAGTGGTATCACTATTGATACCGTTCTTGTGTCGATATAATTTTATTTTTTTCTACAGGTGCGAAGGGATGTTGATTCAATAAATCAATAATTATTGGAATTACTAAATGTTGAAATTATTGAAAATTAATAATCTTCAAACGATTTTGAATTTAACTTCTATATTGCACTATTTGAAATCCCAAATACTTTTAAAGTTATTAGGGGTGACTCAAATACAGTTATGGTATTCGATATATCTATGTTTATAATGTAATATTTTAATTCTAATACATTAATTCCTAACGTGAAATTTCTTGAACAAAAAGCACAACTGATTAAATTCATCGTCAAAAAATGAGAATATAAAAATTCTTTAATACAACAAGCACGTGAACCACGCTAAGCCAACTGACCCTATTATTCTCCTACATAGATGATTAAGCACAAATAAGAGAAAAACAAAATGTTCGATCGATAAACAAATACACGAAGACCATTACCAGTAATCTATGTGTACGTGCTTTACAAAACCATGTAAAACCAATGACGAGGAACGTACGGAAAGGGAACGCTGTGCATTCGCAGTTACCGTGGACAATGTACGCGATAAATTATAATCGTGCAAGATCTGTCGTCTGCTCGCTAGAATATTTCTAATATTTATCCTTGAATCGTCCTCGAAAATCGGCGATGACATTACCAGGAAACGTGGGCGGTACAGGCGATTGCTGGGCCACGAGCTGGATCCAAGAGTTGTACATATCCGTTCGAACGTAATCCAAGAAGGCAAAACTTCCACGCTCTTAGATATCGTGCCCATTCTCTTCGATAGCCATACATAACTATGTACACCACTTCTCTCAACGATCCACTATGCTGTCTCATTCTCGTTCAGGCGTCCGTTCATTCAGAACGCGAAATCAATGAACGTTATTTTCGGCAGAAGCAGCCGTCTGCGAGTGACTGACGCAAGCTGCGCGCCGCTTTTTGCAACCGTATGTTTGCGTACGCCTCTTTTTTTCTATCCTTTTTTTCAAACGCACGCTCGCGAGAACGATTTTTACGCGCCATTGATTCCAGTCGAGCGCACGCCATTCTCGTATCGGGAAAACAAAATAAATTACAAAATTCCTCGCGTTACGTCATGCTCCGAACGTTTGTTCGATTCTTTTTACGAGTTAAGAACTGCTGGAAATGTGAGTTACGAGATTAACCTATATTCTCGTTGTTGGGTATCAAATTTATTTGTCGGAATAAAATTTAGTCAAACTAGAATTAGATTAATGGTCTTAAAAACGGGAAGTCTGTATTGATTTTTAAGGAAAATACCTACGCGAAGGAATTTTTATCTTAACAATAATCAAAGATACGAATTTCGTTCTTGCTCTGTTTTATTTATAATTACGTGTTCGTTTCAACTGATTTTTTAGAGCGCAAAAACTCTAAAATTGTGATCAGAACAAACAAATAAAAACCACGACGGACAGCAGTTCAGCTACAATAAGTTGTAAGTAGATTCAGCCATGTAGACCAGCCATGCGGTACGAAAGATCGAGAGAAGCACGTGGCAATCCGACTGAATCTACTTACAAGTAGATTGACCGATTGATTAGTCTAACCACGATTCCAGTACTCCTGCGAACTGGAAAGATGAATTTTAAACAAGAAACATTACAGAGCATAGTAATATTTTTTTTCAAACCCTTGTCATCTAAGAAGGTAAATATTCTCTCGAATCATTTCATATATAATAAAATCGCTTTAAAAATAAAACAAAAGGATTAATTGCAAACAACGTCACTGTGTTCATACTTAGATTTAAAAACAAATTTTTAACAATTTTTTTATATACCCTTGACACTGTAATTTACCGCAATTATATTCAGATTGTTCAAAATTCGAGTATGTTTTATAATTACACGGCACACCCGTCCGCTTGGATTCCATTCGCAGGCCTAGTCATTTGGTAATTATTCAATTCAATGTGTCAAGTGGTCCTACACGGGTGAAGACAAATGTACTCCGTTTCGACCTCGTAGTACAGTAATTTAGTGGTGCGTGACTTTCGACTGGATTAGGATTTGTGGTGGTCGGAGTGTATACACGGTCTATTTTTAGTTCCCTAGCGATGAGTCGAAACAACCCGAATCGAGCCGCTTCCAGAACAAATTTCAAGACAAGTATCACGCAAAGTATAATTTAAGGAACGAACGTTTCCTCCGTTAGATCATTGGGTGACAACGATCGGCGTGAATGTAATTTGTTAAAATACAGCGCGATAGAAATATAGACCCAAAACAGACCAGTAAAACGGAAGTGATAAACTTCGCGAGCTGTCTGCGAGGAGGTTGCGCCTCTCTCCGCTCCATTGTTTCAACTACGCTGGATTCTCACAATCAGTATTGTTTCATCATCCCTCGCGGCGCGACACAGTGAGGGTGTGTACGAGCTTATTCATTTTCGTCGCTTCGCGCGAAGAAAACGTTCATCCTCGACTATCCTACCCACAATGCAATTATTTTCTATCTTACAATTAATTCTTTGAACGTCGCCTATCTGTTTCTGCAAATTACACGGTGAATCGTGTAATATTTCATTTCTAATGAAAAATGTCGATTTCATCCGAAATTATTAAAAATTTTCTAATATCAACGGTGATAAAAGTAATCAAAGTCATTTGAAATTTTAAAAGAAACATATTTCTTTATAAGTCGCTAATAAAATTTTGCAATCTCACAAAAACGAGAAAATAATTTTCAGACGAACATATTGGATTGGCAAGAAAGTATTTTCGGTCTTCCACAAACAAAATTCCGCACAACTTGCTTGTAACCAAACCTAAATAATGTAACTAACATCAAACTAACGTCAAAGGGAAAGTCACACTGATAAAAGCCTTTGAAAACAATCAGAACGCTATTTACGCGCGAACACCGAAGATACTTTCCTGTCAACCCAAACGCAAACGTTTAAATATGTATATCGAAACAAGGAAGGTGTTACTCAGACTGCTTCCATAATCTGCATCGTACAAATGGATCTACAAAGTGCTTGCACCCCCATATATGGGTCCCACAGCGCTGAACGCGTTAACTCGTGTTACAATTTGCCATGGTGCTCGTTAACAACAATTGCTCGTCCTATATTTCCACATTTTATCGTCGATGCATGGTTTATACACGGAAGGGAACAACTCGAGCCGAAGCTCGAAATCAACAGCGCTGGCCGTGCGTAACGTAATTTTAGAAACTTTAAAGACCGGTTTCACCGATTCGCCATGTACGACTCGGTCTTTGTTTACGGCGCGATCTCTTCCTCAATTAAACGAACTTATCCGACGGAAATTAACGAGCCGTAAAATTCCCGGCGTTAATAATGACATTCCTGGGCCGTTTCGATCCGAGGTCGCGCCATCTTCAGGGATACCGGGAAGAAGAAACACGGGTGAACGTCTCGCGCGGGCATTGTCATTTTTAGTAACCACCCGACATAAAACGGATCATCACACGGATGTACCGAATTACGGTCTCGTTCGCCTCGCGCGGCTCGCTACTTTTAAGGTGATCGAACGTCCCCGCGCGTCTTTCCATCGGTTAATCCTTTCGGTTCATGGGGTTTTTCCGTTCCCGCGACACTTCTTTACGACACATTCATAGCGGTCTAAACGACGCGAGGCCCAAGCGCAGCGTGCAAATTTCTCGCCCGACGGCACTTGTCTCCGATGTCGACGTGCATATTGTTATCGCTTTAAACCGTTCGCCTTCTCGCGTCGGGACTGTATTCTCGCCAGAAAATGTCAACAACGATACGATATTCTAGAAGCAACAAGCGCTGGAAACGGGTTTATTAACGAGACCGTATCGTACTCTCTTCACGATCGACTCGATCATTTTTCGATACATTTTCATGCCGTAACAAAATTTCAATGGTACCAAAGTAAATTCCTCTTTAGAATAACCCCCTAACCTCTTTAAGACTGTTCCCAAATTCTGATCTGTATATTTTCCAAAGTATAAAACGAAATCGAACCGTCCGTGTAATATGAACGCGAACGTGAACAGCGCGAAGCGTTGAAAGCGTTGAAAGTTAACCAGACGTATCGGTTATTTCTATTCAAGAAACGCACTGTCAAATTATTCAATCTCTCGCGCGACCTTTCAACCGAGGCATAAGCAATTCTTTCGCCTCGGTAATGGCCTAGTAAACCGCGAGTACCTTCTTCGTATCGGCGATAGTAAAGCGTGAAAGGTGCGAATAGCAAAGGAGGAAAGCCGGGGATGGGCCGAGCGGTGTCGCGAGAGGAGCGTGGAACCGGTTGCGAGGAGAAGCTGGCTTTCGCTCGCTGGTGGCACGTGTGCTGTTGGAACGCGCGTTGACAGAAATGTGAGCGATCGCGTAGCTCGTCAAGCTAGCCGGCTGACAATCGATGACAGGCCGCAGCCGCAAGCGCGAGCAACGCGCACCGCGGCACGCACGCCGAAGGAAAGCTCACGCGCGCGCGCCAGCGAGACCGTTCCTTTTCACGGTGCTCGCCAATTCATATGGTAATCGCTGAGTCCCGCCGCGTTATTCCGGCTTTATTAAGTGCACCGCGTCTGACCCATTTCGCCTGTCAGTCCCTGCTCCGGGAATTTCTCTGAGTCACCAGGGCCCCGCGTTGCTCCACGCGACTAATGCGCCGATCTTTCTCCTACTTTCAAGTCCCTTTGGATTCTCTTCCTGTGTCATTTGTGCTGGAATGTGTCTAGCAATGTATTTTATATTAATGTGTACGTGTATGGCTTTTCTTAATAAACCTAATTGGTATTCTTCTTGTAGCTTGTATTTTACTTTCCATTTCTCTTATTCAATACAAATATCCAACGAAACCGAGTACACTAAAAAATATTTGTCCTGCGTTATCATAAATATTTCTAGGGATGTTATTATCGTGGTGAATTGGTTCAACTTCGCGCTGTTTCGGTTTGGGCGCCGTGACGAATAAGAGCGGTCGTCAAATGCTTGACGACGTTTCGCTATGTGCGTCGATCGGAACCATGCGAGAAGAAGAAAACGGATAATACGATGTAATAAACCAAATCCAAAACTCTTACGAGTCTCTTGAACTCTTTTTATTCCCTTGAAAATTTGCTATATTATATGGTACAACAAAATTGCAAAAGTTTTATGGAAAAAGAATATCAGATGCTCGTGTAACGTGAAATCATATATAGCAGTAATCGAGTTATTTCTTCTTTCATTCCGTTGTACTATATTTGATTTATTGTACGCGATTTGTACTCGTTTGGTGTACTTAGATACGAACATAATTTCGTGCGTCACCAACGACATAGCTGCTGAATTATTGATAAAGCAATTGACTTATGTCGTTACTAATCTCAGCAATTTAATCGTAATTACTTGGTTGACCGAATTATTCCTCGCGACAACAGTGAACTTGGACGATAATGCATCGGGTATCGCGTAAAGAGGAGAAAAAAAGTGAATCATCTAACGAAGAAGTTGATAGCTGCTATCGATTAAATAGCACCGCCTCGCAAGTTCCGACTTATAAACATGATTAATAATAGCATAATATTATTCCAGATATCGGCGTGTGCGAGCAATGGCGGCAAGCTCAAAGTTTCAGCGCAGTGACAACGAAACAAACGTTATGCGCGTCGATTCGTATCGATCGTGCTCGAATAGAAGTAAACGCAGTAAGAGTTTGAAATCTTTCAAGATCGAAGAGCTGACAATTTCCCGACGCATCGACGGTGATTCGAATCGTTTCGAATAAAGGAGACGCGCCGCTAATTTCAGTCGCTCGCGGCGCGAACGGCGAAACGTGGTTAATCGTCGAGCTCGTTTCGAGGGATCGTTGGCGAAACAGCGGAATGAATAGCCACGGTTATTTGGCTCGAAAGGGTGGAATGGGCCCGGTCGATGGGGGAGAGCGACGCCGGTCCGAGGCGGAGGGGGCGGGCTGTCATAAATTTAAGCAACAATTAACATTCAGAGTCGGCCTGTTCCCACAGGCCGCCATACGTATCTGTATCGCCGGTGAACGGCCGTGCAAAGTGAAGCAACGGCGCTGCCTGGGCTCCGTGAAAAAGATGCATGCGCGCGCGAGTCCCAGCTCGGTCGGTACCGCGGAGAATGGAACGGGCCGATAGGCATAAAGGTAAAAGGAAGAAGGAAGCATGCGATGCATCGTTCAGAGGTTACAGGTTAAACTGTTCTCTCAACGCCGTTCCCTGATTTATTAATCATCGCCGCAGCCGCAGGCTACCTATATTATTATCCCTCTTTCCATCTGCCACTTCATTTTTCTCCGCGAAAATCATCCTCGCGATTTTTAACAGGAACATCGCGCCGTCCCGCCGATGAAAGCGGCATTACGCGTTCCGAGGACCTCGCGCCCCAACCTGTCCGGCCTCTACCTCTGTCGCCTCCACCGCCGATTTCAATATCCGTTTTTACGCACCCATCGGATTCGACACGCCAGCCGGGATAGGGACAAGCTACGCGCGAAAAGTATTTCACGTGGAAAAAGTTCAACATCGTACGAATAATTTTGTTCGCGTTTACTCTTTAACCACCAGAGACGCGTACACGGTTTCGCGCGTTCCTTGCTACATAAGGAAGGCGTGCGTGCAAGAATTCAACAGATACGTATAAAATTAAGGGGATAATAAATCTTTCGAATCTCGCAACAAGATCTCATTAGCCATAAAAATCGGTACGAGTATCGATTATCATTCGAAGAATCGAAATTTTTATCGTAATACGATAGTGTTCTGAAAATTTCAATCGAGAAAATAATTTTCAAACATACACAGCAAAGAAAAAGCGCATAGAATGATTCAATGTTTTTACATTTCTTTTAGATACGTTAAAAATGTGATTCAACACCAGCAATTGAACTGCTCGACTAACCTCAGCAGACAGGATAATCATCGATTATTGAATCGGCGTTGACGCGACGAGGTTCATATTAAATTCGGAAATGGATGCGACAGTCCTTCCGAATTGGGTGGAAAGAGGAACGGAGTGCTTTCACCGACCATCCTGCCTAATGCAGACATCGATAAGAGGTTCGACGATTAATATGGCGTTACACGTATACGCGTACTTCGAGCTCGTGTCATTTTGCTGCCAAGCATATAGATTGCAGGAAAATTTCTTTCATTTTAATATCAATTTCTAAGTTGATATTTTCAGTATTAAAAAACAGGTATTAATTATTACATATAAAAGATATGTGTTTATCTATACTAAATTAATAGTAAGTTTGTATTAAATTTTACATAAATTTTATATAAATAAAGAAATTATTTGGAAAACAGCGTAGATAAAAATACAATGAAGTAATTAAAATAATTCTAAAATATTTTTCGAAGAAATGAGAGAAACAATTCTGATATACTATGTTATGTCACTAGTTGCGCGTACACTGCAGTAGCACAAGTCTGTCACATAGCCACCGTTCGTCTTTCGGTCAACGAATTGATACCGTTGAATATATTCACTCGACAAAAACAGTCAGACTATTAAAAATGTCAAAAGACTGACTTCTATTAATGCGTTATTGAATGATTAAACTGCATTACCTGTTCTGAGTCATTAACATACATCTCTTTGTAATTGACAAAGAGTTCTTGATATAAAACTATATAAAGAATGAGTAAGACAACGTGACAAATTACTCTACGATTAAAAAGTATGTAACTATCACACGTTCATTGATATAGCGAGATCCAGTTTCAATTGCTTTTGAAACTTGAAACTTTTCTTATATAAAATAAAAACGTTAATAAAGTCAATATCGAACCACGTGAAAATATTCAAATAAGACACTCTGTAGCTATTTTGAAATTTCACTTGGTAGATTCACGTCATCTTTCTGTTCTAATAAATTCCCTTCGACTCTAATAAGTGTACTTACTAAAAATAATATACACCAGCAATGAACGTAATCGCGATTGTCGAAGAATTTTACCAACTGTCCCCAGATTAATATTGTTCGGCCAGAGGCTATGCACGTACAGGCAGCGCAGAGGGTCGAGTACGTATAATAAACATCCCATTCCCCTTTCTCTCATTGTCAGCCATTTTCTGTTCACCGATACCATCGCCGGCTATGTATCACCACTTCATGTAATGCAACACCAGCCACGTTCGTCTGAACTCGCCCGTACGATAAGATCTCGCCGTTATCGATATCTGTTCGTATCGATCAAAGGCACTGGGGGGATAATAAGAACGTTCAACGATGTCGTGGGAGGCTGGGGCAGATGATCCCAGGGACTGGGCCCCCGACTTCTCGATCGCACGGTCTTTATCCTGCGCTACGTTGCGATTACGCGAGATTCCTGCTTTGCTCGTCTTAATCAGAATCGGCACCGTACCCAACGGTGCCTGTTGTCGTCGGAACTTTTGCACGAACCCGCGTCATATCGTTATCTATTTGTGCTAAAGACACGGAGGTGCATTGTGTACATTGAGACGCGGTGCATTAATTGCGAGCGACATACTACGGCAACATGTTGTCACGGAAATTAACAGTTCACAGTTTGACAGAGGAATCCATTGCTATCCGTATGAATTTAGTTTCCATGTTTAGAGATGAATGATACATAATTCATTTTTGTATCTCAAACTATTTCTTCTGTGCTTGTAGCGATGAATTCTATGGATTCGATTGTAATAATTAACTTGTTAACCGAGGAATTAACTTGTGTTTGATTGCAAAAAAGCAATCAAAATAGCATATGACCACGCTAAGATTTAATGGATAAGAACAATTTAAAACTTTTTCATGACGAAAAAATCGTCGTGCTCATTAGGTTTATCTTCCTGATATGATGAAAAATTTAATATTGAGATGCTAGTAATTTTACATTCAACATATTTCAAATGTCAATTATTTTGACCATGCAACATGTGTTTACTTTTGTGTAGTAAAATAATTATTTGTTAAGAATTTTCAATAGATTCGACGCTGTAAGTTTAGCTACATCAAATATAAACAAGTAGTAATACGCATATACATTCGTACACATGTACATGTATGGGGGGTGCCCCAAAAGGATTATTTATAAAATATCAAGATTTTAACTTGGATTCGCACAAAAAATTGAAGCCTTTAGAGCATCTAACGAAGGAAACTTCACCCCGGTTTCGATCTTCCAGATTTTCCTCTTATCTCTCCAAAGAAATTCTTCAACTTCCGTACAGAAATCGATCTCGAAACTAAGAACTCCGTCAAAGAGGGGTGGAAACGTGAATGACTCACAGATCGAAGCAGGGTTGCAATTACTCCTCCACATGTACACGTACGGTTCAATTCTGCTCCAATGCAAACATGGACGAATAATTGGCAAACACACTTACCAGAAAGAACGCGTGGTCCGCTCAAGAGTGACGTGTGCCGATGGTCGTTGCTGAATCCCTCGAGAATGCCATCCCCGTCGCCTCGGTTCACCGGGCACCCGCGGTTTCTTCTCCAAGTACTACGAGCCTCACGCGCGTCAACGAGAAACACTGGCAGTTGTCGCGAGTATTTTCGAAATGTTATCGCGTTCTGAAACGGGGCAACGAAACGGGAGCGCATCGGCTCCTATAAAAGCGGAGATATCGCGGCCACTTTCATCAGTGAATTATTCAACGATACCAACGCGGTGCCCGCGGATCGCGCGTTACAACCGAGCCGTATACGCGCTCCATATGCCGCGGCCAGCCACGCCAGCGGCTGACTGTTTGCGCTGTTAACGACGCACGCTAATCGCTAATTACACACCGCCTTAATTATCGGCTCATTGTTCGTGCCGCGCGTATATAAATAACGTACGCCAAAGTACGGTGACGTCACGGCATCCGCGGGTGCTTGGACGCCACAGACTCCGGGCTGCCTCGACTTGCACCTTACAACTCTATCAAATAATAACCACAACGTCTTTATTATACGCTGATAGAGAAAAAGAGAAGTGAGAATCGGTATGGTTTACGGTGAGTCTATACACCGTGCGAGAAGGGAGATTCGGGGGATAAAATAGCTCTGTTTAAGTCGAGGACCCTGCTATGGTCCTTGGAATTTACTTGATTTCAATGCGATTGTGCTCTGTCATTTCTTTTAAATATTTCCTTCATTTTGAGAAAGTTAAGAGAGAGGAGGATTTGGATGAAAAGTTAAATCCAATTTCGTTAGTGGAGCTGGTCTTAATAGGTACATACTTTGGCGCCATGTGCGAAAAGTTTGAATGGCGCACCTGCCGCCTTTTATCTTCTTAATTAAAGCTAATTATTCTTTAGTTCTAAAACATCTGTTAAATCATTCATAGTTTTCGATAGGTAATAGATCACACTTTCAGTAAATAAACGATGTTATCTCGAGGCTAATAATTAAATAATTCAATGGTAAATTTTACTTGTTTCGAAGCTGCTTCTTCAACGTTCTTTAACGTTAAAATTTTATCGACACAACATGAAATGTATAAAAAATATAGGTCACTGGATTGTGTACATATTTGATTTCATTCTTAACCGTGATCGTTACTTATTAAGCGAATTTCGTGCGTCCCTATTTAGTATTCTCTAAGTATGTTAATTAGCCAACAGATTCTCACATCGCAGCTATTTTCGTCTAAAATTACGCGCACCACTAATTTGGTCACTTCCGCATAATTTTGGCACTTCCAAGCTAATGACGAACCATACAAGTTAATAGTTCAACTAAATTACGTTTGAAAAAAATAATTTGTGTGCTTAGTTTTCGTTCGGAAATACTCGTGAAGAATGTTCCACGCCATACTGTGTCGTAAAAATTCAATTTCCAGTAGACTTTTGATAATACAGACAAAAATAATGCAAACGACTAAACGATAATCGATTGTACCGCCAGGTCACAGGTTGCCCTGGAAAAATATAAGCTAGTCGCAAGTCAAAGGGTAACGATAACTGATTCGGAGAATTTAACGTACTTATCGTGACTTTTCACATATATAATTGAATTAATGTCAAATAATATTAATCAAGTAAAATGCTCGAGACACTTTAACGTTAATTATTATTTTCGTTCTCTTATCGTGAAAATATTTGAAGAGTTAAAAGGGAGCAACGATAAAAGTCCATTTTTGATAGGCTTTGATGATACCAGTGCCATTTCGTAGCTCTCAGCACGTACTACTATCGTTGGCTAAAAAGTGAAGCGTTTTAATTAATATTAGCCTTTGAAAATGGTGCTTGAAACTTGCGTCCAGCCGCAATGTCCATAAAATACGTAAAATCTTTACGTTTGCCGAAAAATAAAAATGGCTCTCCATCAATTTTTTTCCCCCAATACTTTCATTTCTAAAAAGCCACATTCAATAAATCGATGACAGCTGAAAGTACGCGAAGGCAATGCACTAAAGGGTGTTACAAAAGGGCGAGTATTTGTCAGCGATATTTCGTCCAAGATATTAACGATAATTTATGTATTACATCTCGACGAGAAAGAAAATAATAAATTCGAAGGGTGCAACGGTATATAAGAAATTTCGAGCTGACACCATGGGGGTTGCGCGTTCCTTTTTTCCCTCCTTTTTTACCCTCGAACGGGGAAATCGGATAAGAGGGTCGCGATCCAGAACGAAGGTAATCGCGAGCCATCGGGCGTTGGAATTGTAAACACGGCTTAAAGTCTGGATAGACGAATGCGGCGCCAACGTAACGCTGACGCAACACGTAAGAGGAGAGTAAACGCGAGACGATGTGTCTCGCGGCGAAAGGCAACGCGGTATCATCCGGGATTTTCTCGAAGAACAGACAGCCACTTTCTCTCATCGGGTGAATTCGATTGTAGCAAAACATTGCCATTCGTATTTGTTCACAATTTCTGCAGGGATCAACGATTCTGAAAATTCGGGGATGCTGCGTAAACTTGCCACCGTAAATATATTCATAATATTTCGCCATAATTAAAAATCAAAACTGATCATAACATTATTATTCTCCAGAAATGTTAACGCGAGCTTACTTTGATAGGAATCTATTTTGTAAGAGCGACAAAGCTCCAAACCTTTAAAGATGAAGTACCACCCTCGTTCGTTCTGTAAGCTTCTTCTTTAATCTCGCCCTTTATACATCCAATCAGTGGAGAAACTCAGTTCTCGAACAAATATGACGCAACACTTTCATCATCCGAGCTCGCAATTCCAAAATCTTCTCCTTCGTTGGATATTGCAACGATGATGGCAATTGGATTCCACCGCGTCCCTGTGACGCACGCGATGTTAATCAATTTCCTTCGAATCACCGTGCGCGGGATTATTTTTAGCCGAATGTTTTCTGCTAAAATTTCGCGATCGATCCGTCTGACGTGGCTCGTAGCGTTACGGACCGCGTTAAAAACAGTCTGTTGTTACCCTGTATACGACATTTTGTGTGCGTCATAATTCCATGCCGCGACTCGACCGAAAAGTTCAACGATAATACTTTCTCACGATGATTGTCGCCTGTCTACATTCGTATGCAATTCGTGTTAATTGGTGTCAGTAATTAATTGATAAGCTCGGTTCTTATTGCAGCGTAAGAGCTTATCGCTCGCTTATTATCGTCCGTTGAGACTGACAGTTCTGCGATATAAATTTTAACGAAAGGGTTAAGAAACTCGTTCCAATTTCTTCGATTATTAATATACTCATTTGTAAATTCCAAACGGTATTAAGCGCTATAATTTGTATGAAAGCAACCATTGAATGCAGAAAAGCGTCGTTTCGTCGAACACAGCAACTCGAAGCTCGCAACGGACGTTCGACCGTACCAGAGCAGGCACACTCGTGCGCGCAACGAGGAGTAAAGTCGATCCTGCCTAATCGAGCAAAAGGCAAGAAAAAAGAACTGTGTACCCACTGAAAAGGGGGACGGAGGAACAAGGAGATTCGCGCACCGGCTTCGAACGACGAAGCAAAATAAACGAGCCACGGCGACCGAAAGAGAAAAGGAAGAGAAAAATTGAATGGAGGGATGGGGGATGAGGAGGGAGAAAGAGGAGGGAGGCAAGTGGGAGGAAGGGAGACGGAGAATTCGCAAAATCGGCGTGGCCGAGGGCCTCGAGGTGGACGATGCGTAAGGCAATAAATATCGTGCGATTAGATCTTCGAGGCAGCCGCTGTTGGGGTTGCTTGCGAACGGAGGGAGCGTCTATTAATCACTCGACGTTAATCAAGCGGGCCGCTAAGTAGGCCGCGTTAAAGTGCATTGCCGGAGTACGTTGGCAAGCGAAAACTAGCCGTGCGTACGAGACGTCTGCATCAATCGAACTGCTCTCTGCATAGCAGGAGAGACAAATGGATAAACAGATGATCGGTAAGATAGGTCGAGAAGGAGGGGTGAAAAAGAATGATAGGACTGGTCTATTCGGACCCACGTGTGGCGAGCCTTTAGCCTGCTATTATTCG
Source organism: Xylocopa sonorina (assembly GCF_050948175.1). Taxonomy (NCBI): domain Eukaryota; kingdom Metazoa; phylum Arthropoda; class Insecta; order Hymenoptera; family Apidae; genus Xylocopa; species Xylocopa sonorina. The sequence continues at coordinate 2,666,549 of NC_135197.1, read as the reverse complement.
AACGAGGGCCCCTACCTACCGCAGACCACGCGTATACACTTTCTCTCCTTCTATCTCTCTCTCTCCCTCTCCTCATTTTTGAAGAATTAATCGGAACTAATTGCCAATCTGTTCGAGGGCGCTCGAGCCCTTCCGCCGCATAGAATTACGACGTTCTTTCGTAGCGTTCCGACTGCACGAGTTTTTTGTCGCTTCCAAGACCCTTCTTCTGTGAACATTTCCTTCGCGACTCGCTGCTCAAACGGACCCGAACATTTTATTCGTTTCAAAATAATCAAATATTTCCTATAAAACAAACCCTCGTTGGCTCGATTTAACGTCTTTAGCGTCATACCGATTCTTAACCTTATTTCTTTTCTTTCGCGGAATCGACTTCCACTTGACGGTAAAAGCGGACCATAATCTGATAAAACCACAGGCTGACATTCAAAAACACTCCGACGGTTCGAGACTAGGTACGAAAGTTCGCTGGATAGGAAATGCTCGGCGGGCAGAAAAGTTACAAGTATCTGTTGCAAATTATTTGACAGAAATGGCTGGCCGATATCGATCGAATCTAAATTCGAGTTACGCCCGTGACAGGCGTAATTTCGAATGCGTCGCGTCCCGACGAAATGTAAAACTTCCGCTAAACGGCCGGGCCACGAGGGGAGGCGAGACTGCCGGGCCACTGGGAGAGAACGAGATCGGGGACCCTGGTGGGAAGAAGAAGGAAAGAGAACTCTTTATGGGCTTGTTTGTCGCTGCGCGGCTTTTTGCGAATTATTCGAAAAGTTCGAATACCCGTCGGGGGCGCATTCGCAGGACCGTTTTAGACGATCGCGCGACTGTTAGATGAGGTAATTTCCTCTCCCGCTGTAATCGAGTATCGAGGCATTTTTATAAACAAAAGTTTGAGTCACGGGATCCAGTTTGTAAGTCTAATTCAAACCGTTCCGTTACAAAGTTCCGCGCGGGGTCAACAGCTCTTGCGTTTTGTTACAAACTACCGTTGGATTTCTCCATTTTTCACGGTAAGCGGTTCACCAGCCCGCGACCAATTCGATTATTTGTCCTTCGTGAATATAATATATGGAAAATTATGAAACGGCAAAGGTATACGATTAAATTACAAGTAGGATAAATTATCTTCCTTCAAATTATATATGTACTATTTTAATTAACTTTATAGTAAAAGGCAAGTGTCCAAATACTATTTTGAATGAAAATACACGATAAATAATTTAATATCTAAATGGTACGACTTTTTCTCGACAGTAAAAACTGGTCCATTGATTGTAATTTGTATTTAATTTCGTCGAATTCACCTTATTGCTCAATTAAAATCAATCTTATAACTTCACCGGGGCACGGATGCGCGACAGTAGCTGTCGAATGAGGAACGACGACAGTAGATACAGTCACTTCCAATCAGACTGCCACGCCGTGACGTGAATTTGTGTCAACAAAGCCAGTGGGGCCAGAATCGTTAACCCTTAGGGAAGTATAGATACTTTTTACAATGTCAAATAAAATCTGGCTGCCCGTGGAATTTCTTCAAACCGCCAACAATCGTTATTTGAGTATCTGTTATCGCTAATAGGTAATAACGAAAATTGTTTCAACGTGCCAATACAAGTTTGAAGAAATATTGGCGTTTATCTTCGTTTCGTCCGCGATTCCTCTCTGCGGTGAAACAGCAGACTACAAGTATCTCGCACCCTGTTCTCCCTTCTGCCTCGTAGTTCTTCTTCGCGATCTCATCGCGCAAAGTCCACTAAAACCGAAACAAGGCGAGCAGTGAAGATAGGGAGGAAGAAGAGACAGTGGGCAGAGGCGAAACGGAGAGAGGGAGAGACAAAAGGGTCGTTGCACAAAAATAAATAAAGTCTCTGAAAAGACTGAGAAAATATGTCGATAAATCTAACGTCTAGCTGAGATAGGTGCCGAGCGACCGGTGGTATCGGCTAAAGAACTGTCCGCAGCGAAACTGAAGCTTAACCGCGACGAGTGGACAGTTGTTTCCCGTGATCGAAAGCCGGCCTGGAGCAGAAGTTGCTTTCGAATTGTCTCCGTGTTTCTGGGGATCGCGACGATCGAAGGGCGACGATCCTTCCAACGCGTGGAAAGTTTTCGCATTCCTCGAGTATATCCGCGTCTACCGGTGTTCCCCTTTTGCCCTTTGCTCGGCGAAACTGCGATCGCCGACGCGAACGCGTACCCGCGCCATCCTTCCCCGAGTTGTTCCGCCGCTCAGTGACAAATTATACGCCCCTATACGTGTGATCCACTTTCATCGTGGCACATCGCGAGTCCACCGATGATATTTACTTCCGCGCCGGGGGAATCGAATCCGGTCTCAAAAATCTCTACCAGCCAGGTCCCCCTGGCTCGCGTACAGTTCAACCGGAGAAGTAATTCCCGCGGATTACCCACGCGAAATCAGCGGAAACTCTTCCCTCGATTGATCGTTGCCCGTTTCTTCTCGCGCGGTGAACACCGCCATCCAGCTCCCTGAGATTAAGATCTGTTTTGAATCCTCTTATTCTTCACCTACGTCCACGATCGATCTTAGTTCGCCGCGCGAGATGGCGAATTTCTCGGGTCACCGATCTCTCGACTCGCGTCCGATATTAATGCGGCACCCCGTTCTTCTCTCCGGTTCCGATGTAAATAATTCGCCAACTGGTAGAAATTCATAATACATGGCTGTAAACAATTTCATGCTGGTTATATCCAACTTTTTCTATCTTTTTCAAGTTGACATGCGATTATTGCTTTACAGTCAGAAAGGAAACATTTTTCATATAATTTATTTTCTATTCGTTATCTTATCGCAGTACGAAAAGGTTAATGCTTCCAGAAATGCAACGCGATGTGTAAATAATACCGTGTGAAATTTCAGAAATTTTTCATTTTTATTAAACATGTTGCCCTTTATACATACAAAAATTACGAAGGCCTTATTACATGTACATACTTTTTAATAACAATACCAAAAAGATAGCACACGCATGTGTGATGTATTGTACATTTAAAACGTTTTCATCGTAAGAAACATATATCGCTCTTTCTTAACTCTTTCTTCTGTTATCGCGTATTAACAGAGACTAATCTACGTTTCAAATTTTTTTGTACTTCCTCTTAACATCTTACTTAGATATTATAAAAAAATATTTATTTCAACGTGTACACAACATTTTGTACTATTGCAAATATTTATAATAGTTAAGACGACTCTTCTTTCCTATAATTGAAGATTATTTGCTTTAATTTCTTACTTTTATTCTTAATACATAAGTTCCTTTTTATGTCTTCTCTTTATTTACATTTAATAGTTGCCACAAATAAAACATGGCTAAGTACGTTAAACTTCAGCTGTTATTTAAAACCATTATTCGTAACAGAAAGCTACTCACTAATATCGGAGAGGAGTAAGGCTTTTACCCGTCATTTTTATTATAAAATGAAATTAAAACAGACGTCTACCATCGAGTGCTTTCCCGATACATTTTACAATTAATAGTTTCACAAACAAATATTCTTTTTACAAGAAACTCTTAAAGCCAAAACTGTATTTAAAATTTTCTATCATTAGTACTTTTAATCAGTCGATTATTAATCTGAAGTGCAAATTTTGTGCACACAATAATTCGACAAATTCCGATATTAAATTTCATTACATTTACCTACATATGATCATTTACGTGTTCACTTCTAAAACAGAACCATCCATAATAAGTTACATCCCCCTCGAAACAGTCCAACTTTTGTTTCAAACATTCCAGTATAATTAACAGTTTACAAAATATTTCTGTTTCAGTTTCGACCAACTCACGATCTAAATACAATAACGAATGGGTGAGAACACATACTATGCATGTATGTGTTTTCAAAAGGTTAAAAGAAACAACTGCCACGTTGGATAGCTGGACGCGATTCGAAGATTCGACATCGATTACATCGTCCGACGTCAGACGATTAAACGCGAAGCAATCGATAGCGCCACTGTGTACGTATACGTGTAGATATAATGCTCGCGGTTGGCGTAAATCTTTCCCTCTGTCAACGCGTGGAAAGGCAGCTGGCGAAGATCGCCAAGAGCCCCGAGGCGTTACTCGCGTATGACGCGTGCAATTTCGCGTGGAATTATTCCACGCACGGCAACGGCAGTCCGTGATATATGGACAGGCGCATAAAAGACATGTCCCTCCTACACGCGTGACCTATGGCCGGGGCCGAATATTGAATCACTTTAATATCTCGGAACGAGACACGAGACGTACGGCGAACGAGCCACAGGCTTGCGACGTCGACCTTCTCCCCTGCGAGCGTTTCGCCGATACTCACCTACGTAAACGGTACCAGACGCAAAACGTCGGACCGTCATCGTTATTTCGACGTTGCGAAACCCTTCCTCCTCGCCTTTCTAAACTCGTATTTTTCAAAATCAGGATAAAAGCGAGGAGAGATTTGTACTTGCCCAATATTACGGATTTTGTAAACAAGTTTTGCGTTATGTGGCTCGACAGCGGTGTCAACGAGTACAAAATAAGTTGTTACCAAAAGAACTGATTGTTTTTGATAATCGTTTGTTATTGATCAATTTTTATTTGTCATTCGTTATCTGAAATAGTATCACGATTAATAAAATTTAATAACCGACCGTACATTTCTCGCCATCTATACTTTGATTAGCCATTGTGATCCTTCCGCTGTTCCCTCCAGTTGTACTGTAAATTGTCCTCTAAGGAATATAAGGAATAATATAAGTCCTATAAGGAATAAATGCAGCGTAAAATAAATTTTATATGAGATCTGATGACTTGAAGTTGACAAACATGCTTAATGATATCGTGTGAGAAAACAATAACACAAACATCGATAGCAGCTTTATGAATCAATATTTCTACATCAGTCCTTTCAGTAATAAACGTCGAAACCATTACACTTGTAACAACTGTGCAGTTATTAAGGTATCATGAATGATACCAGAATTTTCAGCAAACTAATTTGCACCCAGTAAAAATGGTACTCGTTTCTACGAAAGCATGGAAATGTATGTTGCGTACGACATGAAAACTTTAGGAACTATTTATGTATGTAAAATACAATTGTATTACAGAAACCTTACCTAAATTATCAAAACTGTTTTCGTGATAAATTCAATATTTTTCTAACGGTCTACATTAACTATGCATTGCTACTGCTGGTAACAATAACGCAGAAATTTCACGCATCTAAAAAGGATATCTATAAAAAATTTCTACATCTTATAAAAGATATGTTTCCACTTGTACCTATATAACGACGATATTATAATTTACAGAGACCACTGTTTAAATTGTACTAATTCTTCTATACTTGTTTCTTCCCTGTCGTTGGTAAGAAAAGTTTGCTATTTTTACAAGCTATATTACACTTTAAACACTAATTCTTACAACTCGTACAAGAAATGCACGGAACAAAAATGTGATGTTGCGTGGACGGTACATAGTAAAACTAGGCAACGTCTATATATATATGTTACAATGTTTTATGTTTTATGTTATTGTAATTCAGCGATACTTGCCGAATAGACCGATTTAGAGAACTACAGTGAATTTTCAATTGAAATTAAAAATATTCAGGTGGATATTTTTTTTAAATTAGCGTTTATCAAGTATCTTATTTGTATAGTATTGATAAAGCGTGTGAAACTTTATCGTATTAAAATATTTAGAATAATATGATAATATCGAATAGAATAATATCGTATATAAATATTCAGTTGTACAGTGAAAACTAAAAATACATACGTATAATTAAAATCGTTGATAATTATTTTTGTATTTAGTTCCATTTTTTAATCAATAAATCTAAGTTTGGATCAATAAATCCAAATGGAGGAATAAATCTAAGTTTGAATCAATGTATAGTATCCCTTCTAACGCGTATTCATGAATTAATTGAAATCATAACAGCAAATTTTGTCGTAGTAAAATTTTAATTAAAAGTTAAGTTTATAAAAGTTCATTCAATTGCAATTTCATCGTGTAATAAAAATTCTGAAAAAGATTTCTTACATTGTTGTGTTAACATAACTCCATATTAAAGAAACGGACTATAAACGCACCTAATGTAATACAAACGAATATATCTTATTACGTGATAAAGTTACGACTGAATGAAATGTGAATGTAAAAAAGGAAAGGTAGCTGTATTATTTTAAATGTCACCAAATTATTTTACTAACTCTTCGTACACCTTTCTCTTCGAACGATCACACCTTCCGTCGGCTAAAACTTCGAACAAAACTACTGAATTGTCTTGAACTTCGAGCTTTCTTTAACGAGAGGTTGCGTCCTATTTATAGACTGCACTTATCAGTTGAGAGTAAACAGCAGACAAGTGAAATATGAATTCATTTGTTTTAAGAAAGTTTTGTAATATTGTCATCCTTGTTTATATAATTAATGCCTGATATAATAAATAAAAATTTCAAGCAAATGAAATCACACACAACAGAGTCATAGTATGATGGGCTGATCATGGAATGATTTACAAGGTCGTGTTCTAGTTACAAATCGGTTAGTCTCGACTAAAATTACGATTATGTTTGGAATGAAAATAAATATTTGTAGCTCAGTATTTACAAAAATATGGATTATGCAAAGTATTTAATTAAATGTTAACTTGAAAGTGAATAATATGTTTTATATCACATTTGATATGTTTAAGTTTCGCTCGTCATTGTATTAAAATATATAACTTTTTCCTGCGTCAACAATAATGAACAAACAAAGTGAAATATGTATGTACTTTTAAACCAAAACAATCACTATAAAAAAAAGAGTTTGGGTTATGTTATTTTCAATAGGTAAAGGATACCATCAAAAAATAGGATACAAAGGTTCATGCTTCCTGTTTGGTTTTAGAAATAAAAATTAATTAGTACTGTTTATCCTTCAGTTAATGGTACCAAACTTTTCGAGTCTTCATTAACGAAGTTTGCACCAAATTGACAATTGTAAATACCGAATATGTGCGTGGTCAATTACCTCTGAAATATTTATTTCCATTCTAAAACAATTAAAGCAGAACATAAATCTTTATCACGAGCCAAGGTTAGCGACAACTCGTCTGCGATCCACCTCTGCGGCAATTAAGTACTAACCCATAATCATCGCGCGTTGAACAACTAGAATTGTGAAAGGAGAATGGACAATGTATTCGATCGTAATAATATTATTGACAAAGTGCATTTATTTTCATAAATGATGAATGTTGTTCCCAAAATAGTGTGTATCAAGGAACAAGGTACTGCGAGAGAGGGTCTAGTAGGAAGGAGGAAAAAAAAGGATGCGGAGGATGAGCGGTAATCGTATCACATAAGTGTCATGCTTCGGTATAAATCCATCCCGACGACTGTATCTGGCTCCTCTTGTCCGTCCAAACCGGAAACACTTCCATTTGTCAACACAGTTTTACTTTAGTAACCGTTGTTCGCCCTCGTCGATAGTCGCTCGCACCCCGATGGCGTTCGCCATCGCGGAGTCCGTGCGTCCCGAGTTCAAAGGGGCGTTGTTGTATTTACCTTTCGTCAGCCGCCTGTTCGGCTGGCCCGAAACCGCGAGCAAGTTCTCCTCGAACGTGTCCACCGTGAAGTCCTGCTCCTTCAGCAGTTTCGGCAGTATCGCGCTCGTCTGCCTGTTCTGCCTGACGGTGGCGCGTCTAACCGACGTGACTATTTCGATCCTGATGCGCGATATACCTTTGTGCGATCGTTTCACGACCGCGGTCCGTTTTAGAGCTGATTTGGGCGGCGGTGGCGGCGGCGGCGGCGGCGGTGGCGGTAGCGGCGGTAACCGTGGCGCTGATGCGTGCGGTAATCGCGGCGAGGGTGCGTGCGGTAACCTTGTTCCGGTGACCATTCGGGCCGTGCACGGTGGCGGGAAGCATGGTGGTATAGGGAACCTCGATCTAGGCGGCGGCGGTGGCATGAGTGGTCGCGGAAGTGGTCCGTACCTGAACGGTCTGGGCCCGTAGAGAGGCAGCGGGCCAGACAACGGCGGTATCGGCGGGATGTGAGGAGGAGACGGCCTAGGACGGAAGCCTGGCGGAGGACCGCCGTAGCCGAAGTGCGGTGGTGAGAATGGGCCGTCTTTCGCGAAGCGGCGACGAGTCGGCGCGAAACCCGGTGGCTCTATGCTGTACGGGGACGGCCTACCCTGCTTCAACGACTTCAACTTCATCTTTAGCGTCGATAACATAACCTTGCTCGTGTCGACTTTCTCGCACGGGGTTCTCTTCAACGCGGTTATATAGATCTCGCGCTCGATCGGGTAGCCGCGGGCCTCTTCGAACGCTGCAACAAACAGGCAACGGACGGTTGGTTGCGTAACAGATTACGAGATCGGAAACGGGCACAGTTGTCCGCCCGGTTTTGAACAGAGAGACCGCGCTGAAGGCGAAAACTGTTTTAATCGAGGGTAAAAGCGGAAGAAATAACGATTGTAGATAGAGAATTAATGTCATGGAACGAAATTAGATGGTTCAAAATGGAGCTCCTATGTTGGTATTAATTTTCTGCCGATGAACACATGCCTACTTTATGAAGGAGCAACTGTTGGGGACATAAAAAAATAATGAAAATAACTCAGTCCAGTACCTGAAGTTTGAAATTGCAATTTAGAGACTTGTGCTATTGATAACAAATCGAAATACGAAAAATTCGTGAATCTCAACATGTATTATTCGAAACGTATATCTTAATTCAATTATGAACACACAATTGCAATCACAGTTAAGCAAAATCAGTATTTCAACACATCTCTCTAAAGGCTAAAAGTTTAAACTGAATTCAAAATTTTGTTAGCTAAATTAATTTATATAGTTCGCATTTTACAAAATTGCTCGTGTTAACATGATATTAATTACTATTATAAAATTTCATGTTAAACATTATTGAAGAATAATCAGAAATAACAGTATTCCAAAATGAAACCACTTTATATACTGCACCGTGATTATTATTATCATCTAACAACCAAATAAACCATTACAATAATTTATAATTCACTCACCTTTTAAACAATCCTTCAATTTCCAACCTAACTGTTGTAAGAGATACCTGTCACAAAAGAAATTTATGCATTGCATTAGAAAACTCGAGCTTAACGAATTAATAAGTTTTTTCGTATATAAAATTTTAAGCATGCATCTATTTGTGATTTTCATTAATTATATTCAGTGTTTTTCTTACTTAAAACGTACTAACCTACAAATAAGATATCCAGTACGATTTACACCATGCGTGCAGTGAACTCCTACAATTTCATCTGAAACAAATGAAAGTAGCAATCATCAATTTACGATTAAACACGAACTATCAATGTATATTCGTAATTAAAATTGGCTCACGTATTATTAAATATTCGGAAATAGCACATGAATGTTTAGAAATAATTAAGATAAGAACAAATTAACACGCTCTATGCCGCGTGGAACATATAGTATGCGCTCCACACACTGAATTTCCGTTCGAGCCATTTGAAATTCTCATTATAAAACGAAGAATGCAAGCAAGCTTTGTAATGTAAACTCTTAAAAAGTTTATGCTACTGTAAAAATCGTAAAAAATTCTAAAAGATAGGGAGTGTACACCCCACGCAACCTGAACGAAAAGTATCCAAAAATCGGTCCGGGATGAAACATATTAAAATATCAGGAAAAGCTCATAACCAATAATAATTAATGATAATTATAATTAGAAAAGGAAAATTACATTTATCTGAAAAAGCTGATAAAACAAAGAATTAGAATACTTATATGAGAAATGGCGTGTTTATCCGTTGCGATTCTCTACTTGATTCCTTTGAAACAACAGTATAAAATCACATTTAACGAAAACCGGATTACAAATGCGATGTAATTAATATCATCGTGAACGCGTGATTATGAAACGTGAAAACGTACGCGCTGAAACGAGCCGAACAACGCGAGTAATTAAGGGTTGCGCGTTCGAAGTACAATACATGCATCTTGAAGGATTGATGTAATGGCTGGCAATACGCATTCGTGGCTATTAACGGCGGAAGATATTTTTCGAGGGCTCGACGAGTACGATCGCCGCGCGAAAAAGGAAAAGTAAACGGAAGGTTTGCACGCGCGTGAGGCAAACCCAACAAGAGCAATCAGCGGTATACGCGAGCCGAGACGTACGATTCCACGGGTCATCAATTTAGCGAAGAGCCGAGGGCCGGCACCTCTTCAGGCCCGGTAAGGGGTTGATTATAATATTACCGCAAATTACCGGCGAAATCTGCGACGAATTCACGACGGCAGTTCCGTGGAAGGGCATACCCCTAACGAGAGTAAGCGTAATAACGAACACCGCGACCCCATCGCCACTTTTCGCCTTCAATTTCGTTCACCGCGCGTTTCCCTTTTCCGCGCTCGCCGCGGATAAGTACCGACCACTTTAAACCCACTTCGTACCTCTTTACCTCGGGTTACATCGAGAATTAAGTGGCTATCGGTGATCACGCGATACGTCGTTTGACCTTCGCGAGCCTTTTTAAAAGCATCGTTCGCATATATCGCGATACGATTCATACGCGGCAGCGACAGTTTGATGTTTCGTCGCGCATATGCGCGCACGATATCGCGACGCGTCGAGAGGAATTATGCTTCGAGTATTTTCGAGTAACATTTTTGGAACCGACAGTGGTCGACGAACCAAATATTCAGTTTCAAATAGCCAGAATGTTCCAGTTAAATACATAAATTTCGGTACTTTTATTATATTACAACGTATTAAACGTAATGATATAATTTAATATCCTTTACCAAGAATACTCGCGTCCTTCACATTACTTCTAATATTTTACTAATCCCCATCGCTAGAAATATATTCGGATGATAATTCAATGATTTATTAACGAGGACATGCGAAGAAGCGTATGCGCATGGCTCGTTCAAGGGGTACATCCGGTCTGGAAGACGTTCAAAAAGAAACGAAAGGCATTGCAGAGCAGCATCGTGCGTAACGCGATTCGAAGGAACGCGGATACACAAACGCAGAAAGCGACCCAAGGCTGCCGGTTTTGCACGCGCGGTACCAGCAAGGTAGCCCCGTATCCCAGAACTCTATCTATCACAGGGTCATCGCGCGTTTGCATACGAAGGAACATACATCTCGCGGAGGACAGGAATATTCTTGGAACACGTCGGCATCTAATGTGAATCTAGAGCGAGTGCCCCCGCGGAGCACCGGCGTAGTAAGCCCTGTTAAATAAGCTGATCCCCGAGGAGATTGCCAAAGACCTACGACCTTTCTGATGCGCCGTATCGATTTTCGCGAACGATTAAACACCGGCCAACGCGTATCTTCCTTCCGTAATATCAAAGGTACCACGCGTAATTAATATCTTTTAAACGCCCACGCTCCTTTCGGTTCGTGCTCGATCCATTGTTACGCCGCTGCGATTGCGTACCATGTTACTTCCGCCAATGTGTTCACGGATGCAACCATATCTGTATTAATTGGAATCGCGTTACCATAGCGATCAATCATCCTTTTACGAACGAATGGTTTCGGTTCTAGTCGAGGAGTGGTCATTCGTAATGCGCTATTCAAATAATCAATCAAAGGAAACGGTCGAAATTAACGGAAGAACTGTGTGTCTCTAAACCTATTCTAATGTATGTATTATTATTTTTTTCACGTACATTTGATTCTTTTAATTAAAAAGCTTTCTATCGCGAATTAGTGGACGTTACTAATGTTACTTGTGCAAGTAGATACATACCTACGTGAGAAGGTTTGTTTAATAATTTTACGTACGAAACGAAATAATTAATGTAACTGAATAAAAAATACTATACTATGGTGTATATGATACAATATTGTTAAAGAATATGTAAAAGAATTAACAAGGTACATTTTAAGCTTGTAAAAATTCAATCGACATTTGTCAATAGATAGGGAGTAATTATTTTTACACTACAGCACACGTTTTCGTAGAAATAGAAGAGATATCTGGTACAGACATTTACCGCATTCTTTCCCTGCGATCATCAATTACTATTGCCTATGTAACGCTTTTATTTGCAAATTTGCAGTATGTATAAAGGATAAGATATGTACAGGATTAAAAATGTGCATAAAGTGACCTAAGTATATATCAAATTGTGTAAACAAGCGTTATATACTTGGAAAAAAGTGATTTCACTAAAATTGCGTATAGGGCCACCCTAGGCAACGCGAAAGTGTTTGCAAAGGCACCCCGCTGCTCAGGCGAACGAACTTAAACGTTGCTCTCGACAGGAGCCGCGCCACAACAGAGATGTTCACCGCATACAAATAAGCCGTGTACCAATTGATATGCTATCAATTGGAACGAATTCTTCGATAAATTTAAACTGACGGCGAATACAAATCAGTCCAGCTGGAACGGACAGCCCAATTTGTCAGTCTAAATGATCAATTCGCAATTATTCACTTCTGTAAATATCATAATAACTAATAATTAGACAGAATTGTTGGCTTTACATGTTATACATTTCCATATTTAAAATATTTTTTCTTCCCCTAACATTTGGTTCTTCTTTTAACCCTAGATATTCATTTAAAATTTAAAACATCTCAAAAACTACTCATCGCTTCACCACTTTACCCCAATATCTTCTCGATTAGAGTAACGAAAAGACTCAAACAACAAATTTGCGTGCGTGTTGAGGTAACCAATCATCGAAAAGAAAAAACTGAACCGTTCAATTTCAAGAAAAGAAGAGACACGACTCGTTCCAGTCGCACGAACCACGCGAAGTAAAAACAGATAAAAGGTTAGGCATCCTGTATCGCGCGCCACACCCCGATGAACGTTCGGGTTACATTTCGGGCTACTAGAGTAGTCGCGAAGCACGACCCGAAGCGACGTGGTTAATGTGGCAATATGATATATAAGCGAGAGGTACGTCGGCTCAAATAGCCCGCGGTAGAAAGGACTCGTTGGGCTCTCCTTCGCCCCGCGGCCTCTAGTAAGGGCGTAAAACCCCGCTCGGGAATATATGTAAGGGCCCGCTGAAACGAGGGGGGGTGAAGGGATATTTTTGTTCAACGTCCCCGGTCGCGCGCGTACATAAACACGAAAATATCGCCGGTACGTACGCGCGGAGAAGCGCCAACGGCTTTTCGGCCGGCCGATTACTGCCGTCTTAAATCAATCGAACGATCGAACTTCGAGCGTGCCTCTCGTATCGGCGAGTACACGCCGGCCATACACGGGGCTGTACCGCGAGACAGGCATAAATGCACACCTATACCACCGCGTATAGGTGGCCCGCGGAGAGTGCAGCGTGACACGCACGATGGATGCAAGACGATTAACGACATCTTACGTTCCGCGGCCGATAAATCACTGGCCACTGTAAATGGACTCGGCTTACTTATCTCTCACCTTGCGTACCTTCGCGAGGTGCCGCTGCCAGAGAAATTATAATAAGCCTCACCCGCCGGCGTGTACGCTGCGCCATTATTGCTAAATCACCGCTAGATACTGCGAGGGGCTACTGCGCGTACGCCGCCCTCGATTCTACGCTCGCGAAATTAAACCGGCAACGATCATCGAGGACACGCGGTTTTCGCGAAATTTTTTCCACCATCGTGTACCACAAATTAATTAAATAAACACTTTTTGGGTGTAAAAAGTAATAATTTTTTTGAGTAAAAATTTCCAAGTTCTTAACCTTCGGAATAATTTTGATCTCTTTAACATGGATGATTGCCAATAAAAAAAAATAGTCGTCGATTATTTTTAGAATCTGAAACTCCAAGTAAAGTTGCATTGGACTTGATGTTTCAGCTGACTGATGCTCCTTACCAGATGATCGATATAGGTTACATGAAATACAGAGATATGTGTGTATATATATATGTATACGAAACAAACTTATTAGGATACACGGGAATTGTAAAATATGTCAATGATGATAAATTGTTGACATTTTAGTATCTGTTTGTCAGATGGACACTATCTTCGCCTATTCACAACCCGAAAAAAACTGAAGATTACCAGAGTGATTTTTGCAACAATGATATTAAAGTAAGTTCGACAAATCGTACAATGAATGTAGAAACCGTTGTGAAAGTATTACGCGATTAATTTGAGTTTAAAAACGAATAATAATAATTTAGGTTGAAGAAATTATCCACGCATTGCAAATTACATTAAAGTAAATTTGGAAACGAGATATAAGCGAAGAGACATAACGGACGAACATTTTAAGAAGTCCATAATAATGAGGAAATATATCGTAATTGCAATTAAGAGGTTCTTCTTCTACACTGTAGCGTGTCAATAGGGTATTGGGTGTTGGAAGGAATTGATAAATGCTAAGTGACGGTCAATGGATGGGCGATACAACGACATCTTCAGAATGTGTTTCGACACGTACTTCAACGAAGTCTCCTTTCAAGTTCCGTTTTAAGAACTCCTAACATTTTCGTGAACGACTTTTAAATACTATAAAACATTAAATTAAGTAGGTACTAGTACATTCTTTCAATATATTAATGGTTCATTACCTATGAAGTAGTAAGAGAGAGGAATAAGTATTACATATCAGATAAGACTGTATTAATATCGCATTCCAATAAATTGTGCTATAAAAATGCAGGTATATCAAGCAGTCGTGGCCGAGTGGTTAAGGCGTCTGACTAGAAATCAGATTCCCTCTGGGAGCGTAGGTTCGAGTCCTACCGACTGCGGGGAAATTCAATGAGTGAATAATATTTTTTGTTTTACATTACGAAAATGTACATGCTTCGTACCATCAAGATCACCAAATGTGTGCTCATAAAAATTTATTACGTATTAGATAAGTTGTAAGTATATCTAGACAGGCGAAGATATTGACTGCTATCCTGTAGCAGTCCAATACTACTGAAGAATTTGAGTAGCACAATATTCTGTAAAAGCGGAATTAAAATTGTACTTTATAAATGTTTCGATTCAAATAACGTATTTTAACTTATAATAATATATATATTTATTAAATGTTAGCGTAATTACTATACATTACTGAGTGACTGAGAACGAGAGAAAATTAGTCACAATTTAAAGTACCTAAGAATTGAAAAAGTTATTTCAAATATAATGCATCTATAAAGAAATATTAATAATTGTTTATACCTACGTTATCATTGCATTAGACAAATGAGTAGACATATGAATTTTATGCTTGGGGAATATATCTGCATACACCTACATTTGAATTATGACGATTATAAACGCATAGATAGAAGGTTGAGAATAATCTGCCATTTCAGTGATATGAAATCATTTCAAACGATATCTCACATTTAGTTTGGATTGTTACCGTCGATACTTTTTTTGAACATTTTTAAAGATGAAGATTCAGCTGGCACTATCCAGAAAGAATCGTTTCGATCCTTTGTATTTATAAGACTCGAATCAATTTTCGAATAAAGATTTCAAGGAAGGCATTTGGAATGTAGGATATTAGAATAATGGTAGACAAGATTGATGATATTACTAGTAAGATATACAGACCCAGTATGATGTAATGCAGACTCACCTTCACCACAAGCTGACGTGAAATCATCCATCGTTTTAAAGAATCTGAAAGGAAAGAGAACACATATATTCACCTTTAGAAAATGAAAAAGACGGGCAATCCGAAGTACATGAAATTCTGATTACGAAAAAGGAACGAAGACAAAATAAAGGAAACTTTCTACTTTCCTTTTAATGAATTTTATCGCCAAATTACAGATAAATTTCGATCTCCATTTCCATTTTTATTCTCATTGGCTTTTAACGGAGTAAATTTATGTAGCTGAAAAATTTGGATAATTTTGAATGATCGTATAAATCATTTCTTGTTTGCACAATTATTTTTGGAACGTGAGTTGCACTACGTCAATTCCTTGCTCTCCAATTAATCAATCCTTAACTATCCCGCATGAAATTAGTAAATCGCGATGATGAATGAATAATTATATCAGAGACCGCAAATAAACATGTGTTTTGTATTTGTTTATGATAAATACGTCTCAACGGTTCGTAACGTGACGTGAATTAATATTGCAGTGACATAAAAACGGCATGAATCATCCTCCCGTTGCAGTCCTGATTGATTAATTTATCGTAAATTGTAACGTAGCATGATAGGGGAAAATTTCATACAAAGTCGATGGATGCGTCTCATGCATAGAGTATGCAATAAAACGACGAAGAGGAGGAGGACGAAGCGGGCGGCGTGCCTTCCCTTTACTTTCGTTCCGTTGATAATTTGCGCGGGATAACCGGAGATAGCGATCGAATTTCCATGGACCCGATAAAAAGAATAATCGGCTAAATAAATATTCAAATATGGTAACCGGTCGGGAGAGGTGACAGTGTAATAACTGTGTAATAGGCATGCAGGGACTCCGTAGCAAACGAAGGAATATGGTAATGAAGCTCGGGTACGCGAATCTTGCACACCCTGAATTGCAGGAAATATACCGGGGAATGGGAATTCACGTGCCAGAAAACCGCGAACAACTGGAAAAATCGATTTTACTTTGTATCATCAATATACATCATATTGAGAACGTACAAGGGAAATCCATTAAGCCCATTTTTCGATTAGCAATTTTGCCAATAATAAAATAGTGTATGCTACCTACGTATTGTAGTTGCATTTATGAATGCAATAACTTTGAAAGTAAACATTTTTTGTCGAAGGACACCTCAACATTTTTGTTTTCCATTGCTTTTTCTATCCATGTACGAGTTTAAATAAAACAAAAGTATTTTCCAAGTATCACAATCTACAGGACATACAATTTCATATTAGCTTTAATATATCAACCTCTGTTTAAGTAACCAAGATTTTTCTTTGATTTGCGAAGTCTAAAAGTCTGCGCTGAATTAATTTGACATAAACTTCGGAATTTGTTTTTGGAAAGGAAGACAAAACGTTGCCAATGCACCTTTTTTAAGCGCTTCTCTTATATCCTTGTCATTGACTTTTGAAAGCTACACATTTTTTTAAATACATCGATAAATAATAATTTATCGATTACGAAAAAATTTGATTTGAATACCCAGCAGATAATTTCATGAAATATTGCTTTTACTTTTTTGAATCAACCAAAACTCGATTCTCATGCTATCTGAATACGATAACGTCAACGTATTAAACATTGAAAAGATTTTTGCAAGTTAAGAATAAAATTATTTTTAAAATTTCGTTTCACGCACACCAATAATAAGCATTGAAAATATTTCTATAAGTGAATAAACGATAACAAAATAGTTGTTAGAATTTCGTTTCAAACACGTCAGTAAGTACATGTTCTCTTAGCTTCCTAAAAGCACCGTTTAAAAATTTCCCCGGAAATCGATCGTAATCTATCGTAATTTACACGGTAGGAAATAAAGAGGAAACTAGAAAAGAAGGTAGAGGAAAGCAAGACGAGAGGGAAGGATCTCTAAAAAGATTTGCAGATTCGAAGATAGAACGCCGGTGGTAATAATTCATTGGGCGGGATCGTGCATCGTCATCCCTTTTTCTTGGGGGTTCGGTTGAAAGAAGATAGAAGGGGAAAAGGAAGGACTTATTAACGGATTAAGCCCAGTTCGACTACTCGATAAATAATCGCAAGGTGTTCATTCCCCTTTTCGCATTCCGTTTGGGATTCCAGAAACATTCCAAACGCGAAAACAAGCCTCGGGGATGCCACGGCTTCTGCTCGTGCCCTCTCGGGCCTGATATTAATGTGACGTTAATTTCTCATCCGGCTTATTACACGCGCTTGCAGTTTACTCGCGACGTTTATGCTGAAATCTCTTCGCTTCTTCGATTAAATGGTATCTTAAATTGGCCAGCTCGTTCGAGTAATTCGTAATATTGCTGGATAAATCGCAGGGAACGACGTTAAAGGTGAAAGTATTCGCCATTAAAATTACCCGTACGAAGCGTGTACACGCGGCTGCTTAATTTTACGCACACGTTTTACATAAATAAAGATAACTCTCGCGAATTCCTCTCGCATAAGAGTAGAAATCTCCGGCGTGGCATAACGCGTCGAACGGGACGGACTTTGTTTAATTAAATGCCGTCGGTAATAGTATTATTTTCCGCCTTCCATTTAGTGTTACTTTATTAATAGATACACCAACAAAAGATACGAGAACCGTTCTGAGAGCCGTGAAATCGTTTCGATTCCACCTACCAAATGTATCCGCGATGAGTTTGGTTCTACGAAAAGTTATTACTCAGTCATTGTGTGAGAATAGGGTAGCCGAATGGCGCTGCTCTATAGAGGCTTAATAGGACCGTTTTAGTACCCGTGGTCCCTTTTACCTTCCAAGCGGACATCCTATAACCCCGATTAGTATAACACGATTAGAACTTCTACTAACTCATTCACTGACTTACTGTCTTCCCCCGCTCCTCGATAACGATCAATTATAAGAATAATTAGTCACGCAACGCGCGATACGCTATAAAATTAAGAATCTCGTATCGCCACCCTCAGAAGATAATAATATTTAACTCGGAAATAAATAAATAAAGCGATAACCGAGTCACGAGAAGGCGTATCCATCAGGGGCCGGTATTACCTTCTCAGAATGAAATATCGAAAAACGGCTGCACGAGATCCGCGCACCGTGGCGCCGGCGGTACGTGAAAAATGACGAGCGTTAAATTAATTTGACTTCGAATTTGAATTACAGATTCGACGCGGTCGTTGAGGTGTCTGCGGACGAGGCGCGAAGCGCCTTGCTCACTTGGAATTTCCCCATCGGAAGAACGGCTCTCATCAACGTGTCCCGATCGTCATCGTTGCAGTCTTTGTTATTTCTCATCGTTAACGATGTCCTTCTCGTCTTTAACTCGTCGAAAAACCGCGCTCAAAAGTTATTAAACGGGTGAAATCATCTTTTGAGATGTCTTTTCCTTTTAACTCGAAGAGAAATATCGTGAAAAGATAATTCATTCATTCGCTGCGACTTCATTTTACACTTGTGCTACATATATAACATTTTTCTAAATTATTTACAATAAATGCAATGCAATTATTTGATCGTTTTTAATTCAGCGATTTAAAAAAAACTTGTGGACTTCAAATTTAATTCAATGCTGCGTATATCTACTCATCATGTTGTACACAAAATTGTGTGTACTATCTAATTATAACCAATTCGCGTACTGCAAATGCAGAAAGAAGTAAAGTGTTACGTGCGTTTCAAAGTAACGAAATTTTCCAGAGGACAAATATCGTCAATTTATACATTTGCCTTGGTTCTTCCGACGTGTGGACGGTGAAACTTTACAGAGCGTACACTGACACGAATTTGTTCTGTGGCTCGTACAAACAGACCCTTATTGGATGAGGATAAATATGAATACCAAAGTCGACGGAAGGGTGCTCCTGGCCACCGAATCGTAATATTTGGTCTGCATAAAATCGGGAAAACTTCAGGAATGTTACGCGTCACAGAGTTCAACCGAAATAAGAAGATGCTCGTGAAACTGCGAGGGGACATTTATGGCAGTGCGATAGTCCAGCAAAAGCGCAGTTCATTTGAATATCGCACGGTGTGTGGTCTTGTGCACGCGTATATCGCGCGCATGTGATCGTATGGAGTGTCTGCGTATCGTGAAAACTCGCATAAAAGTAAATCTAAAGATTGCGATTAAATAATGTCTGTAATTCAACGATCATTCGAGCGTACAGGAGAAATTTACCGAACCAGCCAGTTGCCTTGGTAAACTGTTCAAAGATCAAGTCTGAAAGTAAAAAATATTCTCTCTATATATACCTAGCCACAGATATATTTATTTTCATTTACTTTTTATCGAAACATTTTTTAGTCAGTCGTTAATTAAAATGGAAAAAATATTTCAATAAAAAGTAAATCAAGATAAAAACATCTATGTCCATTCTTCACAGAATGAATCTTTATCAGATCTGGTTTTTATTAGTACGAGAATAGTAGAATTGAGCCGTCTTTTTTTTTTAAATGGTACAAGTCCATCTTAAAAAAAAGGAGTTAATGGTAGTATTAGCGAAATATAGATCTTTCTTTTTCTATATTTATAATCATACATGGAACGGAGCAAGATTTCTTCATAAATTAATCAAAAGAATTTTAGCTTAAAATGTCAACGCACAAATGTTACTTTTAAAAATGGAATAAGTCCATTAGTAATACAGAACTGGCGAAAAAAGAAAAAAAAATAGATTCCCTTTATGTGTAATAAAACGAGAAGATTTTGTTTCAACCAAATCTCTAGAAAAGACAATATCAAATAGGAAAATAAATATGGACAGAGAAATTATAAATTGCCTGAAAATATGCTGAATGAGTCGCCAAAAATTTTCTACAAACTGTATGGAAGAAAATGCACCATTTAAAATTACATTTTTATTTGGGAAACGAGGAAGACCTAGAAATTTCAGCAAATTTGCTATGTCGCCCTTGTATAAAACTTCAAGACCTATAGCAGGGAAGAAATATGGTGATGTGCCTTGCATACCTCCAATTTATCATGAATACTTCATTGGACTAAATGTAAGACAGAAGTAAGTATAAATGAATTCATTATTTTTAGTTATCTTAACAAAGTAATTTACTTTTTACACTTGTTTACTTACATTTTCTTTTATAATATAACTGAAATTCGTTCTAACAAACTCGATTACTCGTGTACTTACATGTCTTTGTTTTAACTATTATTTCTTACGTTAAAAAATTCATTTCAGGAAAGGCAACCTTCATGAAAATGTGGACCCAAATTTTTTGAACGTTTATCAATATTTTTAAACTGATCCAAACTCAAACCTTTAATTACCTCGGTATTAAAAAATGGACTTAATACAACCATCAAAAACAACGGCTCAATTATTAAATTTACAACGAGCGATTAAACTAGGCGGCTGGTGGAAATAATTTAATAGTTGAAGATGGTATTGCACTGATCAAAATGTGACTTTTTAATTTAACCCATGTAAATTATTTGACTTTGGCGCTGAATTCAAAATTACACGTCTTATATTCATAATATATCCCCGATTACATTAAACGATGTGTTCGTGCAACCACACGGGCGAATGCCCCACCGATTTTTTGTCCGCCTCTTCTGAAATTGACCCGTATGTAACCTAATTCCGATTACGTACATTTGTTAAACGTAGATGCATGCATGTGTGAACATAAATACTAGTAGAATTATAAATTATGCGTTGTAAGTGCTTCACTCAAAGTTGAATAACTAAATTTGTCATTTAAAGTATTCAATTTTGTAAAACACAATAATCGACAGAGATGAAGCTTATAATGTGAATATAATGTATAATGTGAAATACGAATCAAGAAAAACAAATTTTATATCATTTTAGTGAACATGTATAATTTAACACTAATAACTTCGATAACTCTTTATATTGTTTATACTTGTCTGAAGATCATTCACGCACGACACATCATGGCGAACACCCATAGGTGAACTCTCCGGAGGTCCAATGACTCCGAGGCAAGTAACTCCAGCTGATACCGATTATTGTTCGACTGGATGTCGTGCGCCAACAACCCCACCAATGCGACGCGAACCACCCCGTTTACCACCCCCGCCGCTTAGAAGAATTGCACAGACACCTAAGCTAGCAGCTGGAGTAGCTGTAGTAGGCCGTCGCTTGAATTGTACGTAAAATTCTACTTCTCGAACTAATTTCAACGTGATGATAAACATTAAGTTTAAACATCATTTTATCAATATACCAATCTCTATCCCTCAAGTTATGCAAGCTTCACTTATACCTATGTAACACGTAGTCATCTTCCGTTAATTTCAATTTTTTATTCATTCTTAAAACTTGATGTTAAAGTAAACTATACTTAATTAATATTTCGCACAATTGTGTAAAAATTAAAACTATTCCTCGCAGTGGAAACCTTAGAACCATTCGACTGGTCGTACGACAGCACAGATGAATCAGCAGAGGGGCCAGTGGACATGATGAGTAAGTCGTTTTCATTATTCAGAGAGTTACGATGAAAATAAAAATGTTAACATTGATCACGCCACCTAGGTCCAATGGAAATGCTGTCAGGATTGCCGATAGCTGCGTCTACCGGTATAGCATACCCTACAACCTCTGAAAGAGAACCTCCGGGTACTTACACGTTGCACCGAACAAGACCTCGATTCCCACCAGTAGCCAGGCAACCACCCCGAATGACCAGAATGACACCCTGTGGGAAATGCTTGAGGGTAAGCAGTCCAGTTTGGGTTAACCTCGCGCAATACCAAAAAGGAATATCCTTCGTAAAGGAATTCCTTTGTATGAGAATACAAACATCATGTTTCTTTCTCATAGAGTACGTAAGAAAATATTTCTAGTTACGAGAATGCGAACGTCAACTTAGAATAATTCGCGTCGAAAATAGAAGTACTTAATATTGCGAAAGCACCACATAAGACAATTAATGATTTTTGTATCGATTTTTGCTAGATATGAGGACAACGTTGAAACAAAATTGCTAGCAATACCAAGATGTAATGACGACTATAGGACACAGTCATTATATTTTATAAGGATTCCTCCTGTGTTTTCTAAATGATGAAGAGCAGATTACACCGAAGGATATACTAAAACGAATTCTTATAACACCAAAGGATATTTAAAAACGAATCCTTATTGTTTTACGAAGATGTATCACGATATTCGATTCAATTAAAACGAAACAAAGAATATTTTATGTCTATTATATGATTCGAAATTCATTGTTACATTTCACTCGCGCGAAAAAAAAGAAATGTGGAGAGAAAGGAAAGGTGGTACGGTAGAACGAGAGATGCTTTGTGTTCAAAGCATGTTTAATGCATGGATTTCGTAATCGTAGGTAAGTGAGTGGTTGACCACTGTTTATATGACCGCGATCTCAACGAGGATCGAGGAACCCCGAAATAATCGTAGAAGTACTCCGCAAACACTCTAGTCAGCTGCTTTTCAATTAGGGCTACATCTGTTCGCGTATATGCGGAAGCACGTGTCCTCGCAGCTACTGCTTCCCAGTTTTCAAGCTCATATCTCTGGACTACCGAATTTATTATCTAACCCACGTTATATAACACCATGGGAAATTTAATCGACAAGTACTACAGATCGTGTACCTTTTGATAGCGTACCAAACTTCCTACGATAAATTTTAGCGTTAATTTCAAGTAGAAAAGCGACATCCAGATACTAGTGTAGTTTATACCTTGTAGTTTGCAATCGACAAATAAACGAAGAAATCTAAACAACAATTTTCTTCGTTTATAATATTGATATCAAGCTTCAAAAATGAAAATCTCCCTCTAACTGGTCAACATGTAATTATACTTAAAAGTACCGCTGTTTAATACAAATCTACCTACTTAAAAATACACACGTCTCCTCGTTCTTTCATTCGAGGCAGCAGAGTTCGTGAACTTCTTAAAACGATCGGATCAAAATTCGAGCCTGTTTGCGGTATACATATTCACGTTAGTTATTCCCATGTGTAGTCTCGCGGCGCGTTTGACAGGAGGAAAAATCATCTGGTGCTCGTGGGACAAGGAACGAACAGGCAAGGGATATAAGTAGTGGCGAATTTACGTAATGAAGCGATCGGTCCGGGTGGTCCCAAGCGTGAGACGTGTTTCTCGTCATCTTGGCAATGCTCCCAAGGTGGAGGAAACAAAGAGGGGCGGAGGGAATCTCGAGGACGACTCGCGGCAACGCCGAGCGGGACCACGGGTCGAATTAACGGCACCGGAAGTATGAAGCAACACGCGCACGGGGCTTCGTATTATGCATGCGAGGGAACGCAAAGCATCCTTTACCACCCACAACCGCTTCCCAAAACGTTCCTCTTTCATCTTCGTGCCAACGCTGTCATAGCGTTTCGTTTCTCGTGCGGCGGACATGAAGCGTATCAAAATATTTGAGATGGGTTCATTCGGGCCAGCGTACAGCCGGAGATTCTTTCGAGAACGCGTCGCGTCCCTTTCGTTTCACAATCGACCGATAGCGAGCTATCTAGTAAGAATAATTCTCGCGATAAAAATCCTGTATGTTACAGGACAACCTGTGCGAGGGAATATTTTCACCTTTTTAAGTTCACCATGTACTACTTCAACCACTTAGCACGTGGAATTTAAATCTTTGGCGAAAACATATCAATATACATGTACCTAAATTATACCTACCATAGATACGTATTTACATATGTATTATGTGAATAGAACTATTACGATGAGTGACAAACTAAATTAGACTATCGATGACTAATTAATTTATAATAAAAATATCGATGAGATGAAATTGCAATTGTATTAATCTAAATGCTTGCAAGGAGTTTTAAATTATATCTGGAGTACAAATGAGGAGAGAATGTAATAATATTAAGATGATCAATAATCCAGAATAAAAGCCTCATATTAAAATTTCAGTGATGAAATCCTGATTAAAATGGTAAAATAGTTCCCCATTGTAGTTCAATTGTAGTTCAGTTATAAACAAATAGAAGATTAATAAAGATCAGTCCAGAATAAAATTGGTAAGAAAACTACCGTGTTCTCGAAAGCAACTGGTTTCCCAAACTTGATCCACTTCCCAGAGAAAATTGTTTCGGTGTACCAAAAGTTCGATCCCCTTTCGTGCGTCTCCACGTGTCCCTGGCGCATCCTCGGAGTAATTCTCTGTGTATTCTTGGAATATACGAGCATTGTCTCGCAATACAAGACAGAGGACACGCGAAAACCTATGTTCGATGTCTCGACGAATAAAGACGTCGTTGGTGAAGCGTCAACACCCACGTGCTTTGTCGCGCGTCGCGGTACATTGTAGCGGAGTCGCCTGGAATCCTCGACGAACACGATTCGAACGCATTTAAGGGACCCGAGTCCACGTATTGTCGCGATGGTAGTGAATATCGTGCAATTTGATCTCTGTCGGGTGTATCTCGTTACGGTAACTTATTGAAATTAAATTCCAGCATAATATCGGAGTATTATAATTAATAACATCGATAGTGATGCATATCATAATCGAGATGTATCTGTGAGAGATCAAAGATACGATAACGTCCTTAATTTTTCATTTACACTTCTCGTTCGGCGCAATGTATAAATAATTTTAGAAAATAATTAGAAAATATGAAAAATAATTACTTTGAACCCTTTAGTAAAACTATACAGCGCGCTCTATGTGCTCCGATTCAACTGTAGAGTATGAAAATACCAAGTCATACGAAGTCATTAAATGGCGCCAACTAGTTTTCATCAGCGCGTACACGATTTTCTTTCGTTCGTTCAAAGGTAACAGTTTAAGAAACCGATTTACTCCCGTTCAGAATACAGTTAATTACATGTCGCGCAACAGTCAAGGTACAAAGCAGTCGAGCCCTGGACAAAGAGATCAACAAAAGGATACGCTTGTTCGGGAGGTAGCTGGGACGAGGATAGCCGACTGTTCACATTCTTCTCAGCTATTAACGGACGATGTGAATCACCATTTTATCCTCGAATTATACAAATCGAGTCGGTTGCTTTGTGGTTTCGGGGTCCGTAGAAACGATCGAATGGAACCGGACGACTCCACAGTTAGTCGGAGGTCGTGCTTTGACCTACTGCGAGGGAATTCGAGGGCGTTCGTTTTGTCAATGGACCGAATGGTGATGTTACTGTTAGCTACAGTCAACCGCAAAAGTCTACGTATACCTAACAGACTTCAAGAATTTTAAAAATTTGAACACTACACATCGGCATCAACAAACGCGAAAGTGATAATTCTTAGAAAATAATTGGCAAAGATGAGACATCATTTACAAAATTGCTCTTAAAAGCCTCAAACTACATTTTTATAATTTTAATTGGATTACCACAGTCTTTTAATTTGGATCCATAGTAATGTAAAAGACATGAATCTGTAAGTAGATATGCAATGCTTTGCTAATAAGTCATACAGCATTGAGCAAAGTCAAGATGACTATAGGACAAAAAATGGTGAACAAATTAGGCTTTGCAAGGTACTCGACTCTCGACTACATTCATTACTTCATTCCCGACGAGTTACGAATCCCTGAACGGTGTAACACGACTCGCTATATAGCGAGCTTTTTATAACCTAAATTAGTGAATCAAAAATACTGGCCATACGACAACCATAATTTGTGCGCATTCTTTTCTGAACTGAAAACAGAATCGCACGAGGATGCACGAAAATGGAAGAAAAGGTACACAATTCTTAAATAAGACAACGACGACCATTAATTAGGAAAACGATTGCCCGGACATCATGTGAATCAAGTGTTGATCGATTTATGATTATTCTCGGGCTTGAAACGGTGTAATAAATGTGAAATACGAGTGGTATTAAACCAGATAGGTGATTGAAACAGCCTATACGAGAGCTTCATGTTCTATGCGTACGTAACAGTGAGCGTGCTTGCACTTTAAATTCCCACCTACGCCAGATGCGAAACTACTGTATGCAAGATAATCTTTACGATGCCTGCGACGATATTCAAATGCCATGGCGCTACTTGTAACGCCTCGGGTGTTTACGATTTCGCGAATGTATCACAATTGTTTTAACCAGCACCTATTAATACGAGGCTGAAGGTGAATAAATTTCCCATTGATAACAAAGCTGGAACTGGATTTGATGCAAGTAAAACGGGATCCTAAACTTTTAGCTGGTAGTGTGCATTACAGTAACATTAAGCACTCTTATTCAATACAGACGGAATGAAATTTTCTTAAGAGATATTTTAAAGTTATTTTTACGTTTTTAATTGTTTACATGCACGTGCACGTATAGATAATGATATATCGCGATGACTTTTACTTACAAATTAAAAAAATTCGTGCAACTTATATTTTAATATATCGATGACTTCATGTTGACAAATGTTCGCAAATCAAATTTTTAATTGTTTAATTCAAGTCATTCAATGAAAATTATACTTTTAATTAGAATAGTGTGAAAAGAGCATAAACGGAGAAAAGAGTAAGAAAATAACGCGTTTTAGAACACTTACTTTTTCACCACATCCAGAGGAGGAACTTCCCGGCCGGGAACCATAATTTTTTCATACTTGATGTCAAATTTAGTAAATTCCTATAACAAAATGGTATCATAAATAATCATTAATTAAATATAAACATCTGTGCAAAAAATTTTTTCTTACAATTCAGCACCGAAATTTGATAAAAATCGCCCTTTTCTCGTGTAAAAATATGCACATACGATCGTTAAAACTTGAAACTTTTATGTTAATTCTACGATCTCATGAATAATTTCCCTTGTGGTAATAAATATAAATGCAATTATTCTGGGAAACCGTAAGCGAATGATAGTCACTGTTAAAGAAGTTGGGCTGGTTATATTAAACCAATTATATCTGACTGATCGGTGGGCATGACACTGACAACGACGATACGCACTCTCCGTTCATTCCTCTTCCATATCACGATCCCATAAAAATTAAAAATAAAAAAAGGGGGACACATGTTTCGTTGCAGCGCCGTTTTATCGAGATTTCTCTCGTTGCGCTCCATTCTTCTACATTCTACAGCAATGCTTCCACTTAAAAAGAGCTGTAGCTTGTTACATCGTTAATCCTTTACGATTAACCAACATTTTTCATCCCAAAGCGATTTATAAACGAACAAAGAAATATTAATAAATTTCTCTATAACAACAATGAGATAAATTCGAACAATTTTAATATTAAAGTAAAACGACATCGATCACAGGTAAAAAAATTCAGAATCCTATCAGGAACACCATTATGTATAATGTGCTCTAATTAGACGTGGGCGACACCAAGAGGTAGATCCTCGCGTTAATTGCCGATACGGAGCGGCACCATTGATGCTCGAAAAGCCTTGTAGCATTTCTAAAATGCTTTCCCTCTCATTTTCATTGCCTGTTCTTTTCGCTTAGGCGACGACTATCCGTGACGGTGAAAAAGACATGGAACAGAGCCGAGCACCGTTTGGGACTTATTAATATAATTGATCGATCCAAAGTTGTGACAGGTCTGGCCTAGAAAACTCGTATACTCGCACAGAGGCGTGTATATGTTCAACGATCGAGATGTCAGCAGTTAGCTATTCCAAAAATCTAATAACAAGTTCATCTGACCTGGTCGCCTCTAGGATCCCTTACAAATTAGTCGGACCCACTCGACTAATTTTAAATGGCAAATAATGTCCAAACTGAGACACGTTTAATGTTGTAGAGGCTTTCGAGAAAGGAGCGAACAGGGGGAGGATGAAGCAAAAAAGAAAAGGAACAAGTGAAACGAGAGGTGTACGATCGAACGAGGCAGAAAGAGAAAGAGAGATGACAAGTAGAGATAAGTGAAGACCGTGTAAAGGAGCCATGCTCTTGGATATCTGCCCAATCAAGGAATGCAGGAATGCATGCCCAATCGGGCTAAAAGAAGGAAGATGTCTTTTAATTTTAGCTACTAAAAGGCAAGAATATATGTGTCAGTATGTAAAGATTTTAGCACCCCTTGTTACACATCGCGATTTAATTGAATTCAATTCATGCAATTGTGTACCACTCTGAACTAGAACTGATTTCAATGGTTAGATTTAACATTGTTCATCTCAACGTTAATCTAGTCTTTTAAGTTTTGTTTCAACTGATGGATAAATGTCGAACTGATCGGGAAATGATAACGATAATTTCTTTTAGAAATGAAAGCGAATCCATTATAACTTATAATTGTAGAGTATTCTAAGCTAGATTATTGTCAATTTAAGATCATTTTAAGTGTGTGATTGTCGTGCGGTGGGATAAGACTACACTGTTTTGTTTAATATCGACGAAGTTACTTTTTTGCTGAAAGTGCGCGACAGATGAAGATTTGCGTGAACGGAGAGCAGCTTGAGAGCGAGAGTGCGTGACACATTACATAATCCTATTATACAATCATTTTATATATAATAAACATATTTACTTAAATCACCCCTCACAACTACATTAAAATCTTATTTATACGCTCTTAACATTCATACAATTGAAGAGATTTAAATTTCACGTATGCTGGCTTACCTTCTCGTCATAGTAGCGATCGGTATTCGTCAAATCGATGATACACTTGAGCCGCGGAAACGCTTCCAACAGCATGGACGTTGTAAATCTGCAACAATACATTTCAATCCGATTATTAATAAAAACGCGAACATTGAACGTTCTATTTCGATTATAGGTATACAATTTTGTTGGCCTACGACACGGTCGAGGGAAAGGGAAGAGAGAAAAGTCTGCCGACTGTCGCGGCGACCTACGTTACAGGAGGAACTTGTTCCAGGGGCGCGATCTGGACGAGCGACGTGATGATATATTAGGGGAACGAAGAATCTGGGGTCCCAAGTAAAAGGGCCGGAATTAAGCGGGGGTGTCGGCCCAAATAGTTTCACCATCCCTTTCAATATATCAGATTCTCCCAAGACTCGCACCAGATGCTTCTACGTGGCGATAGCACGGGCCCGCTTTGTCTCGGACCAGCGTTTCTCATAAATAAACAACTATCCCCGCTCGTGCTCCGAACCTATTAGAAAACCGAAATTTATTCGAATACCAATCGATTTAATGCCCATTAACGAACACCTCGCGTGTCTCGATTGATTTATATCCTGCTTTGCGCAACAATTCTTAATAAAATGTCGTAAACAATAGTAGGGTGTGTTGCACGATTGAGACAGACGGGCTAATTATTACTCGATCGCTTTACGTGTTGATACAATTCTCTGCGCAGTTAGGAGAGGTCTTGGTCGTTGGACACGGAAAAATTATAAACTGTTTTATATTATAAAGTTCAGTTTAAGATTTAGATTATTTTTAAGCGTAAATTTAGATTTAGGATTTCCCATCGATCGACGGGATACTACATTGACGTTTTGTTTTAGTTTTAATAATCGTGGGAAAAGGTGGACGACGTCCTTTGGTTGAGGAGCCGAAGGAGCGAATAGTCGAAGATTGGTGTGCGTGCAGAGCAGCTAGAGCGAAAATCCATAGTGCAATTACTTTATTATAATACTGCGATTAACTTTATTATAAGTAATGCGATTACTTTATTATAAAATCTATATTTAATAAATACCGTTGTTATTCCAATTCCCGCAATATATTCTATTTCTAAGACCTAACATATACATTCTTCTTTTTTAAAAATATGGTATAATCCTGGAACTTCGAGGAATGTGAGTTTAAGGACAAAATTGTTTGCAGAGCACATGTCCTTTGAAATGAAATATTTTCCTTTATCGTTATTAAAAACAACGGAGATATTTCAATAAGAGACAAAGATATTACGTATATTGAATAAAGAATCATCGTGCTGATCCACTTACCGTTTGTCTGGCTCCAAGTTGTTGTTCACAGCCTGAAACAAAAAGGAGCAGATTAGTAATCCGATGGGATTTTGCGCGGAATAATTAGTAACATTCGATGGAACGCGAGATGCAGCTTCGCGTGCCAAATATTTTAATAGACGCGTTAAGCCGCACGTTCGAGTAGCTACATCATTTATAGAAGTTACCAAAGAGACGGGACAAGACGCGAGTCATCTTCCAGCTCTTAATAATTATTAGCACGCGGACAATCAAGACGAATAAGAAGACCCAGCGTATCGTTCACGAAACGGATTTAACTTGCGAGTGATTGATCGGGTAAAATCTTGTGCCCGGAGAGAGAATAAAGACACGTGACGATGGCAATAATCACAAAGGAAGTTTACACACTTCTCGTACGATGACGTAGCAATGTCCAAACACAGCGTGCAGACCTACCGCTATTTTACCCTCTTGCGGCGCGAATGAAGTTAACTGGTACCACGCGAAGAACTACGGTCACTCGATAGTTGCAACCCCGACTACTTGCACCCTCTCCGCTGCATTCTGTTATACACGATTGATTGGCGGTGGATAAACGATATAAAAAATGGAGATGTAACGAGAAGCGTGGATCTTAGCTTTGGGTTACCTCGTTAATTGCACGAGTCTCGTTTCGTGCAATTACCGAACTACCATCGCATTACATCGCGATTATACTTGCAAAACGCGTGTTGGCAAATTGTTCTCGATGCTTTATTCATTTTAGGTCGTTACGAAACACGAGAAAGGGAGAAAAACGTCAAACGTTTGATTTTTGTCTCCAAAATAATCTCTTGTCTCTTCGACATGACTAAATAAACTTTTGATTCTCAGGTATTACTGAAACAACAGTGTACTTGTAAACGTCGCACATTTTAACGATTCTTCTCGCACTTGCAAACTTAAACTGGACACTAAAGGGTTCCTGCGCGTGATCGACGTTTATAGAGAGAATAGGATTAAAATAAAAGGGCAAACGTAAAATCAACC
Organism: Xylocopa sonorina; assembly: GCF_050948175.1. Lineage (NCBI taxonomy): Eukaryota > Metazoa > Arthropoda > Insecta > Hymenoptera > Apidae > Xylocopa > Xylocopa sonorina. Next base: position 2,635,157 of record NC_135197.1, on the reverse strand, counting down.
GCACGATAAAATCGTGAAACGGACGTGGCTAGAGCGAACGACGGGAAGAGGGTAAAGTAAACACACGATTGGCATCTATTTCGCGTAGTTTGGAGAGCATACACCTAAAGAGGCGCGTAAATTGAAACTTTCGTCCGTCCGCTCGTAGCATCGCACTCGCTATGGGTGGGCTAATGGTAATTACAGGTTTAGACTCCGGGATCCGATTGGCTGGGCGGAGAGATCGTATCTACGGGTGAGTGCGGAATGAGTATCGGTCGCATTAATAACGGGCTTGTGATATAGCTCTCGTATCCGAGCATAATCACCCATTGTTGACTAAGTGTGGGACTCTCTCGTCGCTTAATAGTACCGCTCTTTTTAGTTGCTATGCTTGCATCTGGCTTATGAACACGTGAACCTGTCGTAGCTTCAAGATTGACAAGCGTGCAACTACGGTTGCTGTACTACCGTTCAGCCATACTTGAAGATATTAGTAATCGACTTGTGATCATCAACGATAACATTTTATCGTTAAATTATAAACTAAATCTGAAAGAATACACTTAATTCAGGAGTTTAAAAGAGTTTCACACGTTCAAACTTTATCGCGCTCTGCGACAAAAGGTGAAAGATGAAGGGGGCCTTAACGGAAGTAGCCGAATTTCACGTGAAAGGTGGCGAGGAAGCCAAGAGAAAATAGAAACGCGAAAGAGGAGGCGAGAATCGACGCAGGAAAGGAGCAGAAATTGAAGCTGTGGGACGCTGTGCCCACCTGCGAAATTTACTAACCCTGCCCGCGTCGGGGGCAGTTTATTTTTCGCACGGTATAGTCGAGCTTCCTCCGGTTGAAAGCGGGATCGGTTTCTCTGCTGATTCCACCATTCAATTTCACGATCCTTAGTCTAATATACGACCGCAACTAAATCAGGATTATCGACCGACGAGCTGCGCTTCCATTGTGAGCCTTCGTGGCGGTCTCCGCACGAGCTCACGCAGGAGCAGTATTTTCGTGCCCGCGTCTTGCCACCATTGCTACTTTCCTATTCACCTCGCAAACTTCCTTCCCTGTGTGCACGCACCCGCAACACGTCGTGCAAGTAGTCGCAGTATTCTTTACTTTACTCTGTTCTCAATAATTATTAAATAACACTCGATAAGCTCGCTCAAATTCAATTTACAAAAGAGATGAAATGAAATTTTTATACAAATAATATAGGCATCTCAGTAATTGATTTAAATTATTAACCACTAAAAGGTGTGTTCAAAGTGTTTCTAGGAGAAATTTCAGGTGGTGCAACTTCCAAATCACACGAGATACAATAATTAGATTACACGAGTGCGAATTACAATAATGTCGATAATTTATACATTTCACACTCTCTTTTATTGAAATTATCTTTTTCCAGACTCCAGACAAGATTAAAATGAATTTATGTCACAATTTATAAGAGTTCAACTTTCGATATAAATGTATGAAACATTTAATATGATAGAGAGATATGATGAAGATAGTATTAATATAAATCAAAAGTTTGCAATATACAAATATCTCTTTGAACGACTATACGATACATATAAAGTCGATCGAGCGACGTAGAGAGAATAAAGTTTAATTTTATTCGATATTAAGTACCCGCGCGATGCGATGACGGGACAGGTGAAAATTTGGCATCTTAACAAACGTGTAAATTCGATCAGGTAGAAGTGCAGCAAACAGACATCGGCACAGAGGATGAGGAGGGAGAGGATGGCGTGCGACGTAGGCGTCAACCAACGGTAGGTATCGGTGGTATTTATTGGGAATATTTATGAGGGGTGCGCTTTCATGCGCTTTCGTGCCGAGTGGGCCGTAATACTTTCAAGATCCTCGCCCCGTCATCCGAAACCGACACGACGGCGCAATTTCGGCGGGAATGCCGTGAGAAATTTCACGGGAAGAAGAGTCGCGAAAGGCGTCCACAGATTCAACCATGAAGACATTGACGTCACAGTACTTTTTTTTCCCCCCTCTTACACGACAGAACGTTATCAAGGATTATTACTGCGCGAAAAGGATAAGTATCGTTACTGGGCGAGCATTCCAATAGAAACTTTCCTACTGTTAGATGAATTGAACGCTTTGTGCTTCAACTGAGCGTCGATAGCTAAAGAGTGGGGTGTACACCCCCGCTTGAAAGCATTGAAGCGCACTCCCTTTCTTTTTCTCTCTTGCAAACCTTTATAATATAATATTTTAATTATATTTTGCAAAGATAATGGTACTACACCGACAGACGGTGTGTCACAATTACTATCATAACTATTTTTGTGAGTAAAGATAGAGATGGTCAAATTCTGGGGGTAGAAAGAAAAGTCGTCTACGTTTATGTATCATACTCGCTAAAAGACTTGCGTATGTTTGAATTAGTTTTTAATATGCACAGACTAGTTCAGAAGAAAGAGAATCTATGAAAGAATTGATAAACAATTAACGAATAAAACAGCGTTACACCCGCGTATCCTTCGTGGAGCATCGTTCGCGAATAACACATCAATAACGATCGTCCGACTGCTGTAAAAGTATTCCTGATCGGCGAACATTGCTCCGGCAGAACCAAACGACCTCCGTTGCACAAAGCGGTTCAGACGATTTCTGTTAAATCCTCTTATGGAGAAGGAGCGAGCCTTGGAGCGAAGGGGAACGGATACAGATAGAGGGAGAGAACGAATGGAGGAACTCGCGGGAAGAACATTGAGTTGCGTCAGTGCGGGCAACGGTTATCCTCCTCTTGTATAGAATCGTACAGAAACGCCATATAGACTGCTATATGGCTGCCGCCAGCTGATATATGCGCGACGTTATCTGTATCCACTTACTTCCTCGTTTGGCAGAAGATTCGAAGCGATTTAAAATGGGTCAGCTTAACTGGAAAGACGTGTACAACAAAGGAACGTGTCGGAAGTAGCACCCACTATCAAATTCTTGAATCATTCCCACCGATTATACGTAGCTCTCGGTATTCACTGAATGAAACGCTCGAAACGGCCGCTTCATCGCGCATAAAGAATTTCTTCAACGGATAGAGAATGCCGGTTTATAGAACAGCATCCGAGAACAATAATTTTCGATTCTATCGAACAATCGCTAACCCTTTGCTATCAAACGTAAAACGTTTCAATTCTCGTGCCTAATTATACATCTTTTCATTTTTAATTTGCAAGATATTAAGTAAATTTGCAAAAAAAAAAAAATTAATTGCAAATACACCACTATTATGGTCTAAAAATCGTAAAACTACATTTGTAGATACAAACGAAAGGTTGTTAAACGGTAAAAATTAATTTGGACAATAGTTACAGCTAACATAGAACCCTTGAGTTGAACCACTATATTCGCACGACCAACGAAATAACAAAATGAAAGAACAGTTTAATAACAAAACTGTATTTGCTTCGAATCGACTACATTTCCCATAAATATTCGAAATCATATATTTACTAATAGAATTTCTACTGCTAATGAAAACCATGAACGTGGTATTATTCAAATTAACGTAAGTCAAAACAATCTATCGTAGTCGAATAAAAAATGAAGCGGAGATCCATTAATCTTTCCTATCGTTTGCACAGTAGGTATAACTTTTCGAACATGAAACGACTTTGCGAAGGTCCGTTGAAAATTGATTCACCGCCTGTGTTGCGTGGCTAATTATCACTGAATTCGACGCGTCCGAGATTGCAGAGAAAGGAACTAAAATATAATCGACACCCGTCGATTAATAACTACTTGTTGAAATCTATTTACAAATACGCGGATCTGTTTTAAAAGAATAAATGCTTTTGAATGAAAAATTTCAATATAATATTCATATGATAAAGAAAGAAAGAAGAAATTAGTTTCTAACAGATAAGAACAAAATTTCTTAGTAAAACCGAATCATTGTTCATGTATCTCAAACGCATCGTAGAACCCCCAAGTTTCAAGGCCTGCACAGCATGCGAGGAACAGTTTTCTGTCGGCAAGACAGAAGAAAATGAAGGAATCCACGATCCTCTGAAATCCTACCACCGTGTCGGTAGCGAGGATCGATTGTCGAAGCAATAATGGTACCGGTAGCTGTGGGATACCTTTAAAAGGGCCCTCTCCGTTGTTCTCCGGTCCTTCCATCGTTCCTTTCAACAGATCCCGCGCATACGATAAACAGACGATCAAACTGCACCGTGCCTTTCCCGAAGAATCGTTAAATATGAAAATGACCGCCCCCGTGGACTTTCCCAAAAAATTTCCAACTCAAGGAAAGGACATCTGTCAGCTTTTCATCCTAAATTTAGTATATCAGAGCCACGCTACCTTTTTATGAACTTTCCATCGATAAGGGAAGCTTTTATTCGGTCGTAAAATGAGAGAATAAAATCGTTTCAAAATTAATTAGAGAGCATGGGAGTCCCGATATGGTACACTATAAGGTAGGATACGATTCCGCCATTCTACGTACAGATAACGAGTTACTACCGGGTCGACACGAAATTTTATAGATTGCCATTAGACGCACCCCGTGGCCCCTCCTATCACCAGGTATCGTGAATGCTCGCATGGGACAGCCGGCTGAGAACGTGTTTCTGGTTGGGCATAAATAATAGGACCGCGCGTCGGCAATCGCTATAATTCAATTCACACCTGATAACCGCGGCCAGAGAATTTCCATATTACAGGCAGTAATAAAATTAAAAATATTTTTCGGGGCGGTCCGCGCGCTTCAGGGGGTCCAGCCGCTCGTCTCATCTGGCCAGACGAACGAGCCGAGGTTCGCGATCCCTCACGTTCGCTGTCTTACGAATTTGTTCTTCGAATTTGTTTCTCGTTGTCCCCGGTGTGGTCTCCACCCTACCGTACGACAAATGGCAAACGGCCGGCGAAACTAAACGGTGCCTAGAGACCAGCAATTTTTTGGGATTCCCACCGCTTCGAGTAACGACTTATGATGGAAGAAACGAATAATTCTCCCGGCTCGCCTCCTCCCGTGACCCGTGATAGAAAAAACTGTATCCGGTATTGTGTTTTAACGTACGTGACGATACATTCAATGTATCGATGAATAATTCAGTTCTCCTTTTCGGACAGCAAAAATAGTGTGCATCGAGTGGGACATCTATGAATTGTAAATTTACCAAAAGTTTGCTCTTTTTACTCTACCGATAGAAAAAAGTGATCGTTAAGTGGTCAAAGTGGATGTCAAATAAAAAATTCTCTGTTAACCAGGTAGTTCGAAACAGATGGCGTCTGACGGACGTACAGGGGCTACAAAAAGTATCTTATCATTTAATGGCACTTTCGCGTGACCGTAGAAATTGAGTAGCATACAAGTGAAATTAAAAAGCGTCCCAATGTTCTCTAATGAACATACCAAGTTATAATAAAAGAATTCTTACTTTGCCTATTGATATTTAATATAAACTCATCAATTTGAATGTACTTAATCTAATCTGTACGTTGTTAAATACACTCAAACACCCACGTTCACAGATTCTAAGTCCCACGCCACAAATAAATAACGATATTACGAGAAGGAAATCTATTATTGCCGCGTACCTAACGGACATCCAACTGACAGTCATAAATCTAAGACCGAAACTGACCGAGGAATCAATTTCGCCGACAACAAGATGAATTTCGTAACCTATAATCTATACCCCCGATCCGCATTGCACTCAAAGGCGTTATTTTCCCGGCATACCTCTCGCCGGTCGATCCCCCAACCCTCCTTCTCGAGTTGATTGTTTTAGCTACAGGGGTGAGAATACATTATACATTAACGAAGAACCGCGGCACGACCAACAAAAAAAATAGAGGAAAAAAAAAGCAAGCAAGATTAACGACTCGCAGGTATTTACGGCCGTGACTTGTCGGGATCGTTTAAACAAATGTTTGTTTCCCGCCGTCGACGGCTCCGCCTCGTCAGCCCTTCTTCGCCAGGTCGCGTAAAGGAGGCCCCCAGGATCTTTAAGTGGCGGTGTTCGCGCTCGTGGCACCGCACCAATCACCCCCGAATGTACGCCCACTCCTGTCATTCCTTTCGGTACCGCATTCTGTCCGGCAACACTTGCCAAGAAGCTGATTTTCGCGGTTGGAACGCTCGCTTAGGCATCTACGCGTGTACTCGATCAACGGAATTACTTCCCGACGCTATATCCGTCCGATCGTACGTATCGTTTACGATCGCGTACTTTGTAAACGCCAATTTTCCCGATCGGACGCCTGTACAGATTTACGACGCAGGCCGCCTGCTGGTTACATACTTTGCAGTTGCCGCTCTGGCATGTTGGTACGAGATGAGGAACGACGATGGACCAAGTAAAGGCGGGGGAACCTCGATAGACAAATTTTAGACGAAACCGCGAACGCAATTTCGTCCCATTTCACTTCGTAGAATCACTCCTACCATTTGAACTCAGCCGTACACGAATGAGACTGTTCGCACAGCCGACGGTCAATAAAAAAGAAAAGTACAATAACAATAGTTTTCGATCAAGATTAGAATCGATGTCCCATCGATATTTCTCCGCTACTAGAACCAACGATACAAGAGAGACAGAGAAAGACAACACCCTGCCTATTCCAGACTATAAATTCAGCAATTTCTTCGCGCGTCACCGGTATAAACGGGGCCGTTTCTGTAAAGAAATGAATGATCTGGGAAAGGAAAAAAGCAGAGCTAACCAAAGTATAAAGAAAGGCGGGAGAGGTGGACGGGAATAGGGGTGGTGCCGAGGGGTAGAATGGAAAAGGCTAACGGAGACACGAAGACGGAAGGAGAGGCAGGTAGAAGGGAACGATGGGCGACGACTCATACGCGTGCCATTCAAGAGAAATTTATGTACCAGAAGCATAAAGGCACTGCCGCGTATCTCAAACCCCTCTAGTATCGGTGGCATCCAAACTACCGAATTCACAAATGTTCCCTTCTTCCCCATTTCTCTGTCTTACCCCTCTTTCGTCCAAACTCACCCCCCTCGTGCTTGGTACTGTCGCCACAATTCAAACGGATGCTGCATTCTGCCGCCTACATACGTACACGTATAGCGTAGTAATGTCGGATATAAGGAACGAACGCGAAACCCAATGGGTACCGAGTAAAGGAGTTGAGAGATAAAAGAAAAGTAACACTATTGCCTCTCGACGATCGTCGTCCGGTCTATGAGAAATCCCTTCAGGAACGTTTGTAAGCCATTACTCCATCGCTCGTATCGAGGGGGGTCCGGGTACATGCACTGGCCGATGTCATTACGTTGCCTTTAACGATTGAACGCGAGTATGGAGTATTGTTTAAATGAATGTTACCAGCTACGTTCTGGAATGGCTCCGCGTGCATAAGACTTCGATGCTGAAAGGACAAAGATCCGGTGATATATGCCCGAGTAATATTCCCGGATCTATTTTCTTCGGGCAAATTTATAGCGTGCTGTTGAATACCGTGGAAATCGTAAGACTCTGACTCCTGCTTAATGGACGAAATCACCCGTATATGTAAATACGTATATGAACGATACGTACAATTTATATTTAGAATTGCGTAATATATATGTGAAATTACAAGAGTTCATCCATATTTTCCATGGCTACATTTTGTTTAACGGTATTTCACGAGAATAGCTACGACTCCTTTGGTATTAGTTCAGAGTTACTTTCAAGTCAGTTCGAAAGAAAACTGACCGATACTTTCTCGAAATGAAACTCGCACCACGATTAAAGTAAACGACTCAATTCCCTACGTGACGATTCCACGTTCGTAACGATTACTAAGAGCGGAATCTGGAGAAGGAAAGGAACGCGTGCACCCACATACGGCCGTAAGTAGCCAGTACCTGCGCGTAACGAAGCCTCGCAAAATAAGAGAAACGGCGAAACACGATCGGGCTGGAAGATAAGCTTGGCTACTGCGAGATCTCCTTTACTCCGCGGGGTTCCCGGAAAGAGAGGGCCCTCGAGATGGACACTCGCCATCTCATCTAGCAGAGATAGGCCGCGGCCCAGCTACCATATCTGATGAAACGCGATGGATGGGGACAGCGTGACAGTAAAGTACGAAACAAAAGTGTCCTCCGCGGCGTGCTTCCCTCTGGCCCCGCCGGCATCTAAAACCCCGGTGCGTCTCTCGGCCACCCCCTTCGGCACCCACACCTGGGACCAGGCGATGACCGCGTTGGAACCCCGACAAAAAACTTTTACTATCTCCCTGGCAATTTGTTACCTACTTTCACGTTGGTCACCCAAGTTTCGTTTACGGTAACGTTCGCCTCTTCTACCCCTACACGTTGTCCATACGCGTCTTCTTTCGCGCAAATATGCGACCAGATTTCGCCCATTACGTCGCACTACGATACAATATTTTATGCAGAGTGTTTCTTATATTTATTATGCGACCGACGTGTTTTGGTTTTGAATTCGTTGTAGGTGAAACGAAATTTAAATAATTTCGTACTTTTTTGTTAAATAAAAACATATTTATGCATTGCATATGTTATACTGCTTATCGATGCACTAACAATTTAAAAATTCTAAAATAGTTAAAATCTTTGATCTCAAACTAATATATATTTCAAATAAAATTCGTCTAATCTAATCAATCGCACCGCTCGATATCTTCGAGGGAGGTTCGACCAGAACCGAGGAAATTTCATTCCGCCTCTCCAAGTTATCTTTACGCGCAGAATAATCGCCTGTCCAGCTACGCCACCCCTGCGTGCCCTGGGTCACCGCGCACATAGGTTCGATGCCGGTCGAGCGCACAGATTCGCGAGAGTCGACAGGGAGGATACGCAAGGGGGAGAGAGAACAAGTTCCATCAACAAATGACATGTTTATATGGTTCCCTCGGTGTCGATCGTCGGAACTTGGAGAGCAAAGTCGTTGTGGCGCAGTGGGTCTCTCGGCGTGACGCACGACCCCCTTAGAGGCGCCAGCCTGCCAGAGGAAGAGGAGAACGAAGAAGACGAAGAAGAAGAGAAAAGAAGGCGTTCCGACGAAACGGAGCGCGGTGTCGGAGCCAGATAAGATCTCCGAAACGGGGATCAGTAATATTTTACAAAGTCATCGAAGTTGCTCGCTAACTTCGGCATAAATTACAATCGCCGTCTCCTTCTTCCCCTACCGCCGTCTCCGTCCCGTGCGTCTACCCGCGTTCATCCCTCCCGCGAGGTGCACGCCACGGCCATGGGAAGATGGGAAATTGCGCGTCGAGTGTTAAACAAACACTTAGCATCGTTAATAACACAGGATAACCCCGAAATCACCTCGAACGAGGGGCCAATAAATTTGTCCGTTCGAAGAATATGCGACTATCGAGAACTAGCGGGGGATGAATAAATACGCGGATTCTATGGAAATGGAGGGAAGACGTTTCGTAATCGGGACGCGAATACATCTTCCCGAGTGTCGAACGAGAAGCTAGACGAATTGTTGCTCTGGAGTGGCTCGAACATTTTTGGGTCGATTTTCGAATTCTTATTATTTAATACGATACTGTTGCTACGCATGCTGTTGTTACATATCAAATAGTCTGTATCTAATACAGTTTTTCTAATTTTGTACTCTATTAGTTACATTGCAAAAAATGGATTAACGAGATATCATATCTATCACATAATTACACGCAACATTATTATTGTTTACTCTGCTTCCTCCAAATTCCAAAGCAGAACAACTCAAATCTGAGACAAAATCAATTTGCAGTAGCTCTTCTTATAAGTCTAGTAGAAAGTCTCCGAACAAAGTGTCAGTAAATCCACATAATTAACTTAATTTTAACAGCAGCTAAGTTTTCTCGATGATCGGTTATTTAATAAAATTTGTTGCGACAAGGCACAACGACTCTTGTCTTAGTTTTTGACGAGATACCGTATCTTTGGTGTATACAAATCGAGTGTTTAACCATAAGAGAGGTGTCTACGAGAAGGTACAACGCTGCTGTTTATTATTTCCGACAGTGGACAAACCGATTACCATCGTTGAGATCCGTTACTTAACATTTTGCTGTAAAAAAAAAGAGGAAGAAGAGGCAAGCAACGAAAGCCAAAGAGTCCGAGGAACACAAGGCCCGGACCATGACACGAATACATTCCTCACTACGAAGTTTGCCAGGGACTTGTTCATAAATCATATCCGAAAAAATGTTTGCAGTGCTGGTGGGACATGCGCTAGCAAAATATCATGGCAGCGGTGAATGATGGTTTCGGTATACCTGACAAATTAATTCGATGTCTTCGACGTGTAATTTTGAAGATTTTTAATGTTTCTTCGATTTTTATGCGCCCGACGGCCATCAGACCGCGGATAAATCGCAAGGCGTATGAATTATTGCACCTTGAATTATTAATCAAACAAATCATCGCGCATGTCCAGTCGTGTGTCCCGATGAAAGTTTCGTTCGAAAAACCGTTTGCATCATAAATATTGACGAAGATTTAGTACCGGAGACATTCGTGTTATAAAGTTATTTACAAGATAGTAAGATATTAATTTCAATGTAAATCGTTCCACAAGAAATAATCACGGTTCGCCAGGAAACTGTTCTTAAATTATTTTAACTTACTTACAAGTTGTTCGATTTAAATATTATTAATTTTCGTTGGTAAAATTTAATTAGCTTGTACACGATTACACGATTGAAATTTATTATTGAAATGTTAATGCAATTAATCAGATGTGCAACGCGTTTTACAGTGGATGTATTAAAAATTTCGTTTCAATATTCGTAGATGATAATACGACCCTTTTCGTTAGCATAGGAGAATTTTCTGATAAAATATACCAAATCTCGATTGATATCTCTTTGAAGTGGCTTTTACCTCCGTGAAAACAACGAGGGTGGTTAGTCAGAATGTAACCGAGAAGTTAACGCGATAGCGATCTGGCTGTTGAAAATTTCCAGGGGTTGAAATACAGATATCACCCACGAAGACAAGCCTATCCATTCTCGAGTGGATTCTGGCCTGAGGTTAAGCCAGAAATTAATATTCCGTTTCAACGTGCAGAATTTGCCTACCGCGGTTCGACGATCCCGAGGGAAAACCTCAGGTATTCGGTCGAACTGCGTGGAATGGTAAGAATGAAGGAATACTATGCCATCCGATACGTCTCTATCTCCTCTTCGATTCCCTACATTTAAATCATTCCACATTTTTCCGAAAGAAAGGAGGAAAGCTATCTTTGTCTCCTTCGTTGCTATATTATCTATTAACTATATTATCGCTCCGTTGTTGATCCACCAAACAATTACTATGCAAAAAACAGTAAGTCGATGAACAGTAAAAAACCATAAAATGCACGTGTCTCGTTGCATTTATGAAAAAAGTGTAATATTAAAAATAAAAAAAAATTTTGTTAAGATGTCTGGTTTCTGATTTACAACGTTATCCAGTGTTTTCGTTTTTGTAGGAAATATCAGAAAAATTATCGGGGTATTATATAAGCTTGCCAAGCAAATTGAGTTTCGATACGGATAAAGCTGGTGTTGTTTTAATTCCTGCTTAATTCTTGTTATTCTTTCATACTTTTTCTCTCCATGGGAATATTATACGGCAACATGCTCGATGAAAGCGGACAGACATAATAAGTACTTACACTCAGTTTATGAAATACAGGCAAGGGAAAAAGTTTTCAGGCGATAAACATCGGCACGAGCGATGGAAACATTTCGATATTTTTCTCCGCTGACGTACAGCAAGTAACACGTGTATTACCATATCTATCATTCCATCTTTCGGTCATTTATCTCTCGCGGTGCATCTTTTCTCACGATAAATAAGGTTCTCTTACGAAACTCGTTGGATGCAACGAGAACAGAACTGAACAAAAACTGTTCGATCGGGAATGAAATTTTACATAAATGTAAAACGCTACGTTTATTCAACATTCAGATTAAAAATTCTATTGCAATTGATTTGCATAGTTTATAGAAAAAGTAGCGCGATCACTTAATTCTCTAACAATATACATAAATGTTTTAACTGAACAAAGATTTATACAGTATTAATAAGTCGTAAGAAGAGATAGCACAATTCTCCAAAATCAATTCTGCTTGAGATGTGTATGTAATTTCTTCACATTTTTAACATTAAACGCTCTTGTGTAGAAAATTACATAATTCGAAAAATAATATGAAATGTCACACTAATTGCTGATCACTTACATGTGTTCACGTTTCATTTTTTCTAATAACTATTCGCCATGTAATATTTTAATTTTATTTTTGTCGAACACACAGAAAATGTTTTTGAGAAGCCTCTAAGGAAATAAGCAGGAAATACATAGTAGAATAGATATTCTGGAGAATGTTATTTTCCAATTTCCAAATTCATCCGTTCGAATGACAATATTTTCGTTACGACGTCCCTTTGCAAGATGTAGTTTTATTTCAATAAATGGCATTAAACACAATTACATCGCAGAATAATTCTTTAAAGTAACTTTCGTACTCGTAAACCAAGGAAAGTTCGTTCGCAGAGGGTTAACCGTGACATTAAAAAGTGAGCCGACACGAACGAGACAGGCGTGCAAAAGCCACCCCACCCGATGATTCCGTAGCAAATTACACGCGTACGAAATTCAATCCAAAATTAAAATCGACTTTAAAGCGCATCTTTTACAATGTATATGTGACCAGGGGGTATCGGCTTAAATTCATCGAGGACGGTGTCCAACTAAAAAAAAAACTAGGGAAAATGAAAGAAAAAAACGAAAAAGGGAAAGGGAGAAAGGTAGAAAGCGTACAGCGTGTCGGCGAAGACAGTATCACGTTTCGTGTGAGCCGATATTTGTTACACGTTCTTATAGAAGATGAAGAAGCAGTCCCTGGCGCGGTCCTAAGGCCGCGGTCACACGAGCGTTGAAATAAGGGTCGTTATAAGGGACCTTGCAACGTCCGTTACAACGCGGTGTCGTGATGCAGAAATGCAGTCACACGGGTTGTGTCTTATCAGTGGTAACTTTACGTTCTATGTAATTTTATTTGATTATACCAATTTGGCTAACGAATAGACACTCGTTTTAGAGGTGAGTTTCTACAGAATAATAGTAGAGTACTCGGTTTTAACTTTACTTGGTTAATTATATTTTATGTTCAATGATATCTAACTGTGTGTACAAGATGTCTTCAATTGCAATTCTTAGAAGTCAAAGTAAGACAATTGCATTTGGAGCGTCGTTGTCAAAAGAAACGACTCTGAAAGTCGCTTACATACACTTGCAACAATGAATGTCACATAGGATGTTATCTTATGGATTTGTGATATAAATCACGTGTACAAGGAGGATTTTCAAAGTCACTTTCCTTAAAGACCAATTTCAAGCGAAATTCTGTTGATCTTATGCACCTTACTTTAACTTTTATCAATCATCCCTTGAAATTTCTTCTAGAAGTGATAGAATACTGTATAAGATAATAGTTAAAAGATGTCGTTTTATCAATTCGAAACTGAGTATAAATCATGTATAAAATTAAATCTTGCAATAGTCATCAACTGTTTATATACTTTATGCATTTTGATCACATTCTCAATATCGTGTAAATGAAAATTGTAACTTTTACCACCTCTATCTTATGCATACCAATATCTACCTTCTATAAGTATTGCAATCACAGCTATAGACAGAGAAAAAGCATAATCGACGCAGATATTTTTGTAAAAGCATAGAGAACGTGAGAAATGACGAAGAAGCGATTTCGAGTGGCTTAAATGAGCTCTAATGGTTGACGCTCGTGTGGCCCGAGCCTAAGGCGCGGAGGTGAGCTCGAAAATGGGTGCTGGCACGGGCACGGGGCACGGGCACGAGCGCGCGGGGCCACGAGCACAACCATTTCGGGGCCCTATTAACGAGCGACCCCCCGCGGCCCGCACAACGGACCCAATCAACCCAACTCCAATTCCTGGCCCTCGGTTCGACTTGTTTTATGTAATGCCCGCGACGCCAGAATCAATTAGCCGGGGCACCCTCCTATTTTGCGTATGCATGCGCGCGGCCAATCCGCCCGAAAAGGCTCCGAACTTATTTGCAACTGTCCGCCGTGGAACAGGAGGCCACGGTGGACGAGAGGGAACCGGTTCCCGGCGAGTTAGACGGGAATTAAATGACTCGAAACAAACGGGAACAACGGGACGCGCCGCCACGGTTCCACCGAACCGGCGAATCGCGCCGGCGACGAATTTTCACATGGAAATGGATATTCACTGTTGACACGACTTCTCGTCCCATCCAGCGGAATACCTTGGAGCGCGATAAACATCGTTCCCGATTTCAGCCAGCTTCCTTTCCATGTTTAAAAGATTACGCTTTCTGTTAGACCGAGGGGATCTGCAGTACGAAAATTCGCATCTGTTTGAACGTTACCCTGTGCGTTCAACTATTTTTGGATAGGTCTCTAGCTCCGTCTTTTACGTTTGCTTTGGGATTTTAAAATTCGGATTTGAAATCACGGGTAATTGTACCGCGAAAAATGTTGTGCATTACAAAGCATGACGATGAGAATTTGATCGAAAAGGTCACGGGTTACCGTCCTTTCTTCAAATAATTTTAATAATTTTTTTACACTTATGTTTAATAACAAAAGTGTCGGATAGGTACAAAAATGATTCAAAGAGTTCCATAATTTCTGCTAGATTCATAAAATGTAACTCGCCAGACGCGCTATCCAGACTGAGAATTCTGCTCTCACTGCACTTAACAGTCTTATCAATAGATTTGCTGACTTAAAACGTATAATGTCTCGCAAAGCGTAACACGATGAGGACCGAAATATTACATTTTCTAGCGCAGTGACAGTGCTCCCCTTATCTGTACACTCGCTCAAACTGAAACCAGAACGGTCGAGCGAACATGCAATAAAAAGCATAAAAATGGAAATTATAATATAATTGAAATTATATATTATAAATAAAAATAATAAAATATAATAATAAATTATAATATAATGGAAATTATGATATAATTTCCATTTTATTAATTATAATATAATTTCCATTTTATTATCATAAGCATTGTTAATGAATCTGTGTCAACTATCTGTATAATTAATATTTAATATTTATTTATTATAATTAATATTTAAATGTGGATCTACTTTGCTGTTGCGTGCACGATATTATTTCTTGATACCACGACCAACTATTAGCTTATAAATTATGACAGTAAACCTGACAATAAAAAATTCTGAAAAATGCCCGATATATCTCAGTCTGCATATTGAATCATATTTATTCTTATTCAAAAGTTAATGAAGATTAAAACGGCACCGAATTCCATAACAACGAACACTATCACGTCCATCAAACAATTTTCATTCCATAGTCCACTTCAGTGCTCCCCACAATCGAATTGAAAAATCTATATTTTTAAATACGACGCAGCCCCAAAGAAAGAGGGGGAGAAGGAGCGAAACCGTTACCGTGATAAAGGTAAACGGGACACGAAAGAAAGACATCAGTGAATCCACGCGTCTCTATCCTTAAAATCGAAAAGCTCGATTTTCCCGTGAACGCTAGATCACAGCACGAGCACGATACATCACACAGCGGCAGCCAGCATGGGAGCGTACGATCGCACTTTGTCCGGCTACTAGGCAAACAATCGGAGCCGAAGCTATTCACGATCAAAAAGGTAACTGCCGCGCGTACGGGACGAAAGTCTCTGCCATACATCAAGCTTGTTTATATCTACAGTACAACCGACAATGCGGCAATTTGGCTCGGACCGATACGAGATCTCACGGTGATGCGCCTTTCCCACCTTACCGTTACCACCGGCGTCCATCGACAAACGGGCCCTCCCTCGTTCCCGATGACCACTGCTCACAGAATCAATTTTTACCTGATGAAACTCTGTGCTCCGTACCGGGCTTTCCTTTGTGCCCGCTACGTATTTCATGTTTTACGCCTTGGAATACACGCGGTAGCAACCGATATCTTCGGAGAGTATCGAGACCTGGTGAGATTTAATACAGACGACTCGAGGTGATTCTACAAATTTCAGTATTCGAAGAACTAATGTAGAACAAGATCAACGCTGACTCCTTTATTAATGGACAATTCAAAGCAGTCATATTTTAATAATACGTGTCAGGATTATTCGCCTTATAAAAATTGAAATAATCGTGTGCATAATAAGTCCGCAATGTTACATCTCATATTTTTCAGCTTTCATCATTGTGTAATAAAATAATTGCAAATATAAGACTCCTGCATTAACTTTTTTTAACACGTTGAATGTAATGGGGGTGACCAGTGACTAGCACGTCAATATTAGTAGAAATACATAATTAGAACAAAATTATAGTACTTATAAGTTTGTCGAAACTACCATCGTTACTACTGTGAAGAAATTAATGCAGTATAAACCATATAAAAGTAATATAAGTTATATAATATTGGCATTCAACGTATAAGTATTTCAATTGTATAACCAGAGATTAGATACTTGAACGATATTACTTCAATGAATTTGTACTATTTAGAACTATCTTTAATTAATTTGAAAATGTGGGGCAATTAATTGTTCGAAATCAGAGTACACCTATCCAGAGCAACAATTTTTGAACCACTTCTGCGAATAGACGAGGCAGGCAAAAAAATGAATGGAATTCCGTGGTAGGGTGGCCGAGTCTGCATAAAAATCGTTTCTGTACCACTGGCACGCATCGATTTCACGGTGGCCCGTGCCACGCATCTCAGGCCGTGGTACCACGCATACCAAAGGAAACGCACCGACGCGACGCGCGTATGGACACGGCCACGTAGTACCCTCTATTTCTGGAATTCGATGCGATCTTATCTGGACCTCGAGGCCATCGCGACCCCCGCGAAGAGGATCTTTGATTTAGTACGGGGGTGAACAGAAAAGGAAGAACGGTAACGCGACTCCGTGAATACCGACCCTACGTTCAATAACGACGGCTCCGAAAACGCGATTCGCGAACGAACACCGCAGAGAAAATACAGGTAAATGCATTTTTATGAATTTTCTGATTCTTTGATGATTCTCTAACGAGACAAAGGGCATTTTAATTTCATGGAATTGAGAGGATAGAAAATTCCGATTCTAAACGTTACAGTTATATGTTCAGAGATATAAAGTGTTCTGAAGGATAATTTAATTATTTCCTGTGGAATTATTACATTTTACAAACCGAAAATTATTACATGTTTAACTACTGAACTCATTTTTTCGTTATATATATCGAATAAGTTCGATCATAGTAGTAAATACGATACAGAAAAATGTCTTAAATTTGTGAAACGGCATTTGAGTCAGATACTCAAAACCGGAAATTTCGTCTTCGGAAACAGAGCTTGTAATTGGTAATTTAACGAAAATATTAGTAGTTTGTAGATTAATAAGAACAGTATGAAATGTATACATAGTATATAAAGCTATTTATAAATAAGAAATTAATGCATGACTAAAAACTGCGAACAGTATGTCTGATTTATAATTATAATTATTTACTTTTAATACGACTTACCCCTTTTAGTGGTACCTTGAACGGTAGAATTTTTGTACCTTTGATTACGGTGCCATATGGTTTATATTCTAACCATCTGCAATATAAAATAGTAGTAGTAAATAAACATATTAATGTGAACTGCACGTATTGGAATTTCGCGATACTTTTTATGCACGATCTCTATCTTAAAATCAAAATCACATCATTCTACGAACCTTATACAAATCATTATATAGAATGTTTTAGCTACGGAAATAAAATTATAATTGATTACACGATTTTGTAAATTCGTCTAAAAACTTATAAACTAATGATTACTACAATTAACTTCTTTGAGGCCATAAAAAAATGATGTAACAATAAAGTACACTAGCACAGTGGCGAGAAGAGAAAGAAGTAAAACACAGCTTACAAAAAACATGAATACACACGAACGGGTCGCATAGTATGGATACGTGATTTCTAAGTCACGTGGCAGACTAGAAGAATAGAATGGAAAGATACAGCATTGATAATGATAATAAATAAAAATTGAAACTTTCCTAAGTCCCCATTATTACTGTCTGTACAAATTTGTAATATACTCGAACTACTTCAAATATTATTTACGTATGATTTTCTACTGAAATAAAAAACATCGTGAAGTAAATATTCTGTTAAAATTTAAGGATCAATATCATGAAACACAAACATACATATATATAAACATACATATATTGAAGGAAAACGTGCAACAGGTGATACTAAAAAAAAGAAACAAATATCGCCATGCGGCAACATATTTCGATTAGTCGCAGATGTTATATAAATGAACAAAATCTAAATTATCTAATACTTTGAGTTATAGTGTTGCTACTGAAAAATGATGGTTACTAAGAAATAATCAATATAAATAAAAATTAATATATCTTTATATTTGATATTTAAAAAAAAAAAGCACCATCTATGAAGAACCTGATAAAACCGAAAGATATATCTTAGCCGATAAGTTAGCCACCAAACAAACTGCGTCAAAAAATATATACATTTAGATATTAAAAATATATTACTCGCTATGATTGCAAAGTATATAAAATAAAATACATTCAATAGACCTCCAATCCCCAACCAAACAGGCTCTTATTCTATATAATCACAATCTAAAAAAGAAATACCAAAAACACACCAATGAGTCAGCATAACATAACCTCTACACAATGTGACCTCCGATTACGACCAATGAACTAGTAGTTTTAAATACCTCAGTAAATCTAATCATATTATAGAAAATGAAAAATCAATAGAACTTACCTCTCGGGTATAGATTTTGGCATATTCGTCGCCTTATTTAGATATTTCTACGCAATATTAAAAGCATAACATCGAAACGCAATACCACTAACACAATACGTGTACGCAGCAGACAGATGCAGTCGATAATACTTACGACGCAGAACGATCAATCGATCTCTCGATTTTCGCGCGCAACGTTGCCACGTGAACAAATTGATTTCATGCAAATTTTATAAGCATTTTTAAAATAAATACTTACGCTGTGTTTCTTTGATTCTTATATGTATAAAAATTGTATATATTTACAGGTTAATTAATATATTTCAATATTTTTTAATCAAATTATTAAACGTTCATTATAATAACATAATATTAATACTAAGTTATATTCTTAATCGAGATATTTTAAATTATCATGTACAAATATATTTAAAATATATATATATATGCATGTAAGCATGTATAGTGATATCATTTTACAACCATGATTCGGGCAAGCGAGAATGAAAAAAGTACTTAGAAAGAAAGATTTTTATTAGCTTATAGGACACTGTACGTCACTATCTTTTCTTGCTTTCACTTGTAATATCTCATTTAACACCTTTTTCTCCAATTCCAGGAGTGCATGAGGTTTTTTATACTATAAAAAAAATAAACATAAGATTTATATAAATGTATTTCTAGAAAATATATACTTTTCGTACCGTAATAATCAATGTACTATATTGATGTGTAAACGATATCCTGTCCTGTTCTGGTTTTAGTCCAGCACGTTCTAAATCTGGAACTATTAACTTTTTGAAGTACTTTTTATTGCTCGTGCGAACAGTTATTGTACCATCATCTTCTGCAGTTACAGAATATACATTCAATGGATATGATAAGTTTCTTATGCGCCACTCAAGTAAAGTCTTTGTGTTTCTTCTTGTAACAAATGGCTATAAAGATATGGTGTAATAATTCTTGTTAGGTGTGCAGTATACTTAAAACATTTATATATATACGGGACACATAAGTGAAAAAATTTAAACACTTCCACTGTTTATAAATATAAGAATAAATTGTTTACAGGAATTTGGCATTTTTTAAACACAAAATGACTTACTGCACTTTTCTATAACGTTTATATTCCTGGAATTTAATTGGTTAATAAACAGTGAAAATACTCGGATATAAGTGTCACACCCTGTATAGCTGCAAATGCGATGTTATATTTTGTAAAATAAATTTCACGTACAGCACTGGAACTTTCCTGAATGCCACAGATCTCAATATTACTTTTCCTTGGTTCAGGGTCCCCAATTTCTACGTTCCAACCTACATCTTGCCCAAGTTTACCTTTTTCTTTCCATGCTCTTCGTACTAAAACGTTAGTTTCCAAATGGTACTCTTCCACCATTTCTCTGCCATCTTCCATTAAAAAATGGACTTTTCTCTTCCCTGCGCTCAAAAAAGGAAGGTGATATAATTTCAAAATATATAAGGTTATTTTGCGTAATAAAAAGGATTCTGGGATGTTAAACGACATTAACTGTAAAAAATTAGTAATATGCGATAATGTCTCAACTTCAACAATTAAGGCAAGTACAAAAATGTAAATGGTATCATATTATAGAGTACATGTTACACTAAGAAATAAATTTACAAAATTCATTTATATGTCACAGATAATAATAAATGGGTTGTGTAGTAAATATATAATTTAATTACAGATAACGTAACGAGTCGCTACTTCGTTCTCGTAATAAAGAAAATAAATGATTTCGTACGATAGTCACTTATTGATCAAACGTTTTTAAGGTTAAGCCAGTACATTTTGACATTTGCAACCTGTAAACATTATTTAACGAAGCTTTTAATTTCCAAATGAATTTTCAAAATAACAAAGGTATGAAGAATATAATATTAGTAATATTTTTAGTATCTTACCATCTTGTATAATTGCAGTTTTTGTTGCACTTTCGATGAGACTCAACCACAGCTCAGGCGCCATTGGTAAATAATTTATAGTTTCTTAGCAACTATAGATAGGCATACCTATAACATTCACTAACAATAGTGAATTGATATTTTGTTAGCATCTACGGTATTATATAGTAAAGATTACGAAATTCCATAAATTAGTTGGAAAAACCCTTTAAATATTACAAAACACTCTAATAAATACACTTCTGAGATAATTAATCTAATACATCAATTAAATAAATTTTACAATATAAATATTAAACAAAATTTAATATTGTTTCTATAAAGTATCTTTACAGTAATAAAAAGAACAATTGCTATGTTATCATTTTAATGTATTTTTTGTATAAGGCGTTTTAATAAGTTTTGATAAATATTCCCAGACAACATACGGCAAAATGGTATTGACACGATACCGGCACTGCATTGCCATTTGCGAGGAGTGACAGCGGATCCATAGCCATCTATGACCGGATTCGTTAGCTAAAATGCCAGCACGCGTTATCAGCACGTTCTAAACAACAAGGTAACACGCCGTGTAAATCGCACGATGCCAGTACCATCGTACCATACGTTCCATTCATGAATCTTATCAGCAGTGGCATAGTGGTCACATTTGCTAACGGGGAAGCTATATTTCCATACAAATTCAAGTAGAGCATTAAGAAATAATAATAATCAATAAATTAAATTCAGTTTTCGGCACCTTTGCGCCGAAGACACATGGATGTAATGGAAGTGATTAGGGACATGGGTGGATGACATTAGGGACATGGGAATGGGTCCTTGTGTAGTCACCTCCTCCTCGATGGATCTGGATGCTTGGTAACGTTTTTGAGAGATTAATTAATTTCTCGCAAACGATATCATATTAAGGACTACATTTTACATTTAACTTATTTGCGATTCACTTACAATTTGTTAAACCCTTTGGAGAACTTGGAAACAATACATATGGACGATGATTACTGTCTAGATAACACCTATATTTTTCCTTCTTTCTAAATTGTAGAGAGCACAATACTTGTAGATTTTGCACGATTAATATTTCTGAGCATACAATATGAAGTTCCATAAGATAAGTACAGGCGAGATATAAGATAAACCAATTACCCAATTTATCTATGTATCCCAAAGTACAGGAGTTCTATTTATTCATCACATCTTTTTATCGTTACTTATATACTACAGAATAGTTAGAACTAAAACTAAATGTAGTTTTACTAGTACGACCGATCCCGTCAGTGTCTATAAACGTGACATTAATATGTACTATCTAAAAAATCATAAAATATTTACTCCTGAGTTTGAAAGAATCATTACTAGCGGTATCGTTCAGAAAACTATTATCTATTATAATTAGGCTCACGAAGTTTTATTCTAAATGAATTTAAATAAAACTAACCTATGGCAGCCATTGGCTTCTAATTATTTACTATATAATATTTAATTGTATCGTATCACTATATGATACAATTAATAATTATATATTAGATAAATCGAACCCGAGTCTCACCACGTGGAGGTTACTGCGAATGGAGACTCACCCTAACCACGTCCCATCCACCCTCCTTTTATATAAGATATTATTAAATAAAACCTCCTTTCAATGTACATTTGCAACAAGTTCGATATTTGGCCCCTATGCAAACACATAATGGAAAGAGATTCATAAAGAATTTTCACGAGAAGGGGAAACACAAATAGCCTGCCTAGGTAATAATTGTTTTAATTTCTAACCAATCAACCTAACTAGAAATATATATCAACTTAGAAGAAGTGATTCCTACCTATCAATAGATCTGAAAATGTTTCGCCCTATGTATGTAAAGATCGAAGAGAACACAGTACGTGAAGTACCTTGTATTCATGAACTCGAAGTGTTTGCGAAAGCATACAACAGAAAAGGAGCTTTGAAGCGACAAAGGAAAAATATAACAAAAGATTTTGCACAGATGAACAGAGGCGATCAAATTAACGAGATGCGAGGCAACATATAAATGACGACAAAAGACGACAGAATTGAAAATACTGAAACATTTAAAACAACGCTGGACCGCCTAAAATATAACTGGAAACAATGCAATATCTAGAACAGAAATGTACAACATGTAGAACCATAACACAATTGATAGATTACACAAGAAATATATACAATAAATAGGACAGGAAACGCTGCAATATCTAAAACAGAAATATACAACAAGCAAAATAGTAACATGTGGATTAACAAATTTCACAAAAATATATATCCACGAACAGAAACACATATACACATATACACACACACTTAACTTGAAAAAATACGTACCATTTATATAAGAGATTTTAATAATTAATCATATCAATTAATATTATATACGTATGATCATACTTCATGTCTTCGTAGCATCATTTAATTTACGTACATTATCATATTTCCATGATCATGCCTTTATCTTCGTAGCATCATTTAATATATGTATCCTGATGTATTATTTCAATTAAATGGACGTCGTCTCTGTAAAATTATAAACTGCAACAAACTTATACAATGGATTAGTAACACCCTATAAAAATTTTAAGAACAAACAGTACAAATCAGATATAGAAAAATATTATTTTATCGAAAAATGATGTATGTAACATGTAATAAAAATAAAACTTTACATTCCATTCTATCTTCTTTCTTATTACTTTCCGTTAAATTTATTTAGTTTGGATTCATTTGGAAATAATCATTTCGAATGTAAAATATTACTAATTTAATAATACTTCTTCAAAAGTATTATTAAACTACACTAACTTCGATTTTACAGGTAAATATATACTAATGTAATTTGCGATTCCAGTGCTTATACATTCTCATACACAAAACATATAATGGAACGTTTAAATATCAATCACAAAATCAATGTTAAATGAAAAGTTGTGAAAACCAGAGGATATCTATCCATACAAAATAGCTACATTATTCTGTAATATTTTATGACAAACGCTCGATCAGTAGAGATATAGAGAATTGAAGAGACGAAATCAATCCATCGTCACTAATTATTATCGTCATTAAATATCACAAATCAAGTATTCTTTCTTTCCGTATCATCAATTTATTATTATATTATACGTGAAACAAAGAATACTTCAAAATCAATCACGGTAAATATTTCAATATACTTGTAATAATAATTTATTGAAACAGAAAGTAGCAAAATTAATCGCGACAACAGCCATATTGTGGCACTCTTCATAATTCGCAATACTAATTCGCGGGATGTGTCAGAAAAAAGCAATGCGCGAGCAGCCACTTCAGGGCGCTTTTCTTAATTCGCAACGCTAATTTATATACCCATAATTTAACTATGCAATACTAATAAAAATTTTTTAGAACAGTGATCTGCATAGGTGCAATGTCACCACGGTGCAATGTAGCCCTTTGGCTACTGTGGTGACTCTATGCAAGATCACACTTCCATAACGCAAATGGAAGATTTTGTAGATGCGATATCGCACCCTGGTGCGACGTAGCTCCTTTGGCTACGGTGGTGATGATGTTTCCACCGAATAAGTGGAACATTTGGGCATTTTATTGTCGTTAGTCGCAACACTATCGTGAGAGCCGCGATCATTCATTATCGCAACACTATTGGAATTAAATACCAAACTATAAAACTAATTGAAAAGTACAAACTACATACTAAAATAGTAAGTACAATTTAATCTTATTTGCGAAACAAATATTAGCAAACAATAATTATAAGTACAGCAAAAAATCGCGAGCTCATGATTCGCAACGCTAAAAGAGCAACACGATTGTCATTTTTACACAACTCTAATTCAAAGCGCGATATATTAATTAACACGTAACTCTAATCAAAATCGCGACCTGGAGGTAATTCCAACTCTAATAACAACCGCGATCTGGAGATATTCGTAACTCTAATAAAAATCGCGACTTGGAGTTATCGCAACGCTAAGAAAAATCACGATTTAGATTTATACGCAACTCTAAATGGAACCGTATTTAATTATTCGCAACGCTACAGAAGAAATCGCGGGTTGCCCAGCATTCGATGAGCCAGCATTCTGCTAGCTAGAATATACTACTACACAAATATGAGCATAGTGACAAAGTGGTAACAAGCAATGACTTTGCATCGAGAGGTTGCCTATCTCTGAATGCATGGTCATTAGTAGTTGCCCTCTTCTCCGGGCCTCTTTGGCATATAGCCTCTTCTTTCATCGGGCATGAAGCTCAGAATCAATCCTGAAACTTATATCTAAGCTCGAGATTCCCTAGGCGCAAACCAAAAAATAACATACAAAGGTGAAATAAAAATATAAATCGCGAAAACTTGGAGTGCACGCAGACAAGCAACGATTGCAAAGAATCGTTGCTCGTACAAACGTGCAAAACCTCGAGCAGAAAGAAACGTTCGTTTCGTCAAATCGCGACCGCGACCGCGCGTCGATTCGAATGATGGATCGAGTAAAGCCAGTGGCGAACGGCATCTCCCGTTCGCGCCAACTATACCGTAGAATCATTCAAATCTGATTCCCTGAAACAGGTTGAACCACGCGAGAAACGCGCCTATCGTTCAACCCCCGGAAATTTCTCATTCAAACACTCGGGCGCAAAAATCCTACACTAGAGAGAACGCCCCGGGACGCCTCCGACACCCGAGCTTGGTATACAACCTCGCACACTCTAATGGTACGTACCAGTGCTGTAATCGGCTGACGAAACTAGTGATCATTGCGTATAATACCAGTAAAGCGTTTTTATTTGCATTTGAATATTTTATGTGAAATTTGAAACGTCGAACAAATCTATATTTTTCGTAAAACACGGAAGTTCTATTAGTGATACAAATGTTATTGCAATTGGTACCTCTGTCGTGAATCAGAATAAATTTAGTACCATTTATAAGTAATAGTTAATTGTTTCTATGGAAACGACGCATTTCCACAGCCTAATCACACACACAACGTGGAAGATACGTCGTGCACGATACACTAGCTCGTCAGCCGCGAAAAAAAACACATCATTAGTTATAACAATCATCGTGCCCATCGCCTTTTCCTCATCCAAGTAGTACCTGGGCACGTGAATGGGGTCCTGGCAATGAACACGGAGGGCGTAAAACCTGAAAATCCTGATCTAAATATACTGATTAGCGCTTCGTGAAAAGTTATTCATTGATAGTTATTACGCTGCACAGAGTTTAAACAATGCCGCTACAGCCACCAGCGTAGTTGACGCATTTTCGCGTCCGCGAAAATGGTTAACGTGGCCAGAATGTAATCGAGTAACATTCCAGACACGGCCTCCCATGAGGCAGGGATTGGGATACGCCCAATCAGCCGGCAGTGAACCCAGTGCAGTAATCTGAGTACACAGTCCACCACTATCGATGCCCTCGGTGGGGGTGACGGACTACCCCGTCTGCCCGTCGCAATAACCGGGGGCCTTACGCAACGGGATAGAGGCCAATACTGAGACGCTATAGTGGTAATACCACGCTACTCGACATTGAACGAAAAGTTCATTCATTGACTGACAAGAATAATTACATTTAAATTCAAAGTTATATTTCAAATTCAAGTTGAATTTTAAATTAAAAGTAAATTTGAAGTTAAAGTTAAACTTCAAATTACAATTAAATTTAAAATCAAAATTAAATTCGAAATTAAAATTAAATTTAAAATCAATTATTTTACATTCCGTACATTATAATGACAGAAGGAATTGGTAAGCGTCTCTATCATTTTCTCGATCAGTAGTCAATGTAATATAACTAGAGAATTGAATTAAATTTTACAAGAAATGTACTAATTTCGAGCGATCTCGTCATCAAAGCAATCATTCTAAAATATGAAAATAATATTCAAGCTCGATGCTTTGATTTCAAAATCTACTCGACGCAAAATGTCTTCTTGCACATGTAATATGACATAGTTTCGACAATCAAGCAAATCAAGTTCTATTACAACGAAAGCTATATTATAGATTCACAATATATTCCATATATATGATATTTATCATATCAGAGGGTATCCGACTTCACCACTATGCACTGTTACAACAAAGCAGTAGTAATATATATTACTTATTTGTTCATAAAAATAGATTGTATCTATATATATTCATACATGTACATAATTATTAATATTCATAAGAATATTTCACTTCTATACATATTCAAATCTAGTATACTACTACCTTTTAAGCTCTCTAAATACTTATTATGTGTGGATAAATCATAACTATTATAATATTTGTATTTAGTTATTTAATAATTATCAGTATTTCTACTATTATATTATGGCATTTAAAGGCGCGAAGTGTAAGAAGACCTAGCCTGATCTAAGAAATAACACACACAAAATAAATGTTACCACTCATGGATATAATTTTATATCCATGGTCACTATGCTCACTGAAGGAATTCTACGTAATTACAACCAGTCACTCGTGCCGATTTGGACCTTTCGTCCTACGACATGATTGAGTGACCAGAGGAACTTAAAGGCATACGACTCACCAACCACATGTATATGAAAGAAGTCATCGGAGATGCTGCTGATGTCTGGAGGAAGTCATCGAGGATGCTGCTGATTTCTGGAGGAAGTTATCGGGGATGCAGCTGATGTCTGGAGAAACTGCTACTGCTGCTGCCTCAGTGAAGTCTTCGGAGATATGGCAAATGCTTGAAGAAAGTCATGTTATGGATTAAAATTCATGTTACCACACAATCAATCAGTTGAGAAAAAATATTAAGAAATGTTGCTTACTTTTAACAGGACATCATGAACGTTGTCGTCAGGACAGATGTGGTAGATGAATCCATCGTAGAAGTAGCTGAAAATCTTAAACAGAAACCATATTATTATAATTTGGCCTTTTAAAGTTCTTGTTAATATTTTCAATTATTAATTTACTTCATTGTGATTAATTTTGTGATTGCTCACAATAAATTAACCTCAATGATATTAATTTAATAATCGAAAAGATTAAAAGTTTAACAAATTTGGAATTGTAGATAAAGTACGAAATATACTTACATTTTTGGCTTTTGAAGCACAGCAGGATCCTTTAGGTAGGCAGCAATTTGACTCTAGTACCGGGACAGCAAATATTAAACAAAAAAATTGGGAATAAAAAAATATAAATAAAAGACTACAATACTATTGCCATTTGTACCAAGCAAACACTGACTCTACTCCGTCGCGTATGAATATTACAAAAAAAAATTTAATTATAATTAGAGCAGTTATGCTCTGAAAAATGCTAAAATTATTTATCCCAACAAACACTGACTCTATCGACCGCATTGCGCGCGGTCACCAAAATATCCTGGAAGAAAAACATTGTACATGGGGGAACAAGGGGTAAATAAAAACAGCACACAATTTACTTTCGTATTATTCTTCATCTTTCCTGATCGAGCGTTTGTTCTAAAAAATATTACTTTCTATTTAAATTATCGAACTATACATATATAAATATGTATATATAAATAAAATAGATTATAAAATTTGAATAAATTGTAAAATATATTCAAATATTATAAACTATTTGCGAACAGACAAGGAATTCGTGATTGATGTATAAAAATTCTATTATGATTATTTGTTATCAAAATTTAAAGCACATTTAATATTCTGAATCAGTGAACTATATTATATGTCATAAATATTCGAAATTGCTTTCAAATATAATTATTGAACAAATAAATTATTATTCGTTGCATACATCATGTGTTTGTAATGAATTATACATATATCAATCATTACTAAATGATGAATAAAAAGATAATATAAATTTATACCATTTATACCATTACATGTTACTGTCTCTGCGTCACACCCCTATTAGTAATAAATCCAATATTATCACATCTGCATGAAAGACATCATTCGTCTTCGCTGTATTAATGATTATGATGTTCGTTAAGCATTATATCCATCATTTAAATGATATAACTGATTAATAATCTGCAACAGAACAAAACAAAACAATTAGAATAAATATACAAACCTATAATTAGTTATATTAATGTTTTATAATAAACGAGTTCATAAATCATATTTTCAAAATTCAAACAAAGATTATGGACAACTATGAACAATGAAACGCATAATAAAAGGAAAAGCAAGACAAAATTTAAAGATATATTCATATTTATAATGATAATGTTCAATAAATAATTAATCGAGTGTGGAATAATTAAACAGCGTTTATAATAGAACAAAAGTGTAATAGAATAGTAATAAAGAATACTATGCAGTCGACAAGTAAGCTTGTGAACGTACCTCGAAACCAGAAACGTGTCTCGAAAAGTTTTATCGGCAGCAGCGGACAACACATATTACCACCAGTCGAGGACGACACGAACTGACTGCCCATGCCACTCACCGTATGCCCCGCAAGCGACCGAACGAGCGCGAAGACGTTCGAACGAGGCCGAAGGCTCTCGAAACGTAGTTTTCCAACTACGCTTCTACGTTTCATTCCGTAGCCTTGGTATTTCGCTATCTGCTTCAACTGTAAACAAATCAGCTAATTGAAAATCTACTCAAAAATACAAGTTCCAGAAATATTCTCATGTGTATTTTTCTCAGAAAAATACGCACTGTTGTGTTATGATATATATTGTCCTAGACAATTTGCACAGAAAAATTTGTACTGTCCAATATAGTGTACTATATAGTGTAGAACACGTATAACACAATATTTCACTCTACATATTATTTTATTATCAATGAGATGTTAATTATGAATATTGTAGTACATTATGTACTGAAAACCTCAAATTCTTGTCGTAAGAACGAAATTATTGCAATAAATCTCTTTCGAAGCAAAATTCAACTACTGAGAGGACGGAATATCATCTATATGATATTAATTACGAATGTTGTAGTACATTATATACTGAAATACTCGAATTCTTGTCGTAAGAACGAAATTATTACAATAAATCTCTTTCAAGACAAAATTCAACTATCAGAAGAATGGAATATTATCAGAAGGAAAGAATATTATCTATAAGATGTTAATTACGAATATTGCAGTACATTATGTACTGAAATACTCGAATTCTTGTCGTAAAAACGAATTTACTCCAATAAATCTCTTTGTTTCGAGGCAAGAGACAACTATGGAAAGGAAGGAACATTTCAACTTACATTTCTCCGTATATCGTTGGAAATTTGTATCACAAACTATCACAAATCTTTCTAGAAGTTATATTTTCATACCTTTTTAACAATTTAGCTACTCGAATACGTTTTATCTAACTCAAAAATGTCAAAACTGAGGAAAGACAAAAAGAGACGCTATCGCCATGAAAGCTTGAACTAGTCTAGAAGATCTTTGAAAGCTTGAATGTGATTGGTTGAAAATGTCTGATCCATTATGGCTACTATAAGGACTATTGCAAATTAACGAAATAAAATTATTTTTCTTAGGAGAAGAAAAATAATCAATTATATATAAAAATATACCATGAATAGATCAAAATGTAATATAACAATATTCTAATAATTTTAGCCATTAAAAATGAAATATTACGTACTATAGAATGTATAGTTTAGCAAGAGCATACATATATATGCTCTATATGCTAAACTATATATATGTGTACGTACAATTTCTACTTTCATACTTTTTGGAAAGAAATATTGAATATTTGCTGAAAAAGTTATAATTTCAGGTAGCTTTCAAAGTTTCCTTTCTCGTTTTAACATTTGCGATATTCTAAACACAATTTAGTACGATATATAAAAAATTATTACTGACCGATATACAGAAGATGCTTCCGCAACGAGATCTCAGAAGAAAAGAAGGAATGAACCGAATTCTTTTCGTTCAACGCAAATAGGCGATCATGATTGATAGAATTCCAATGAGAATTTTTTGCAGAAGTGTTTTCATTTAATAAAATTAGATTTTTATTGAAAATATATATACTATCATGTACAACGCGACTGTATTGTTTTATCATTTGTGACTCTTATTGCGAATATTATAGTATATAATATACTCAAATATTCAAATTGATGTCGCAGAGACATATAATACGACAAATATCCCTCAACGGGAGGAGAAGCTCGTAAGTCATAAAATAATAATTACTCTGTTGAAAAATGTTTATAAAATACAACGAGAAAACCAGCACAGATTCTCAAATGAAATATACAATGTTTAATTATGTTGATGTAACAATATATTTCTATTTAGAAATATTGAAGCTCTAACTGTGAAAAACTTAATTCTACTTATAATTAGTGTTTTTATTTTTGTCTGTATATCTAATATAATATATTATTACGGTTATGTACTTACCTCAGTACACAGAAAGGAAATGGAAACATTTTCTGCGATATCAAAATCTAACCATCATCGCAAAATGCCTTCTTGTTCATGTATCGAATACATATTGCATTTATTGTTACATAAGATGTAAAAATTACATGCACATTTTTAATCTCTGCTTTATATTTAATAATAAAAGCATTTATTATAAGCATAAATTTAAACGCAATTTTTATCTTTATAATAAGAAGGAAACATGACAAGCAAACACAAGCCTGATATAATTATTCTTATACTCATTACTCACTTATACTTATTACTTTCACTCATTCCCGTGTATAACTTTATGGTTTCTTTTATTTTTATTACATACAGTATGTTGAATTTATCATAAATTTTATTTTTTATCACATGCAGTATGTTAAATGCCAAACTTTTTAACATCTTCACACAAAATTATGCACAAACATTTTTACTTATCTTTACTTAAATGAAAGTTGAATACAAGCATGAGAAGGAAAATGTACGTATATTTCTCAAAACCGATCTCAAGAAATTTACGTGGAAAGATATAAAGTAATACTTTGTTGACACGATACCAGCACTATATTACCACTTGTCAGCAGATTCGTAATCATTTATGACCGAATTATGAAAGACGTAGAACTTGGGAAGAACTTAGGAACGAAATAATTCTCTTTCAAGAAATCTACAAGTCAACTGGTGTTCTCTAAACATATAAACTATACGAGAATTTTACTTGATGCAGCAAAGAACGTGAGGAATGAAACAGTTTATTAAACTGGATTGACTCGAAAAAGCTGTATGAGGAATCATTAGCAGCACAACAACCATCATCTCGAAAAATATGTAAGTACAATTGTATATTTGTTCTTGCTACGATTCAATGTCTGTAATACATAAAATTTCAATTCTTATGCCAAAAATTTTCAAAATCTTGTTATTTTGTCAAATATATTCGTTTGTTTCGGGTGCTCTGCTTTAATGTTGAATGCGCATGCGCCGAGATTCAAATTCCTTATAGTTTAATTGAAGCTGTCATGGTGGTGGCATCTCTTTTCATAAATTCTCTCTCTCTTAAATTTTTATTTTAAAGTTAATCGAAAAGTGTTTGCATCTCTAAAATATAACGAAAAGAGTAAATTGTGAAACGAAGTATGGGTATTTATAATTTTTCATACAAATTATTTAGTATCTTTCGAGAAATATCCGTGTAGAAATTTTATACTTTCGCTTGCTAAGAAACTATGTGGTGCACAAAATTTCATTGTCAATATAAAAAGTTTTTATATTGATTGTGTTATTTGATTTTTTCTGGAAATTATATTTTCGCATGTGTACATTGCATTCCAGAAGAAAATTTCTATTTGGTCCTCGAAATCAACAAGTATGGCGGAGGAGTGGAGAAGAACGTGCATCACATGTATAGAGGTACGCAGTGGTACGACTTGTTCGTAATCTGTCTCCCTGTTTCTGAGGTATGTAACAGACTTGCTTATCGACTGCAGCATATTTACAGTTGTTATCCTATAAGCGTCTTTACTGCTACTAGTTCTTTATTCAACTGATATCTACTCTTGGTTAATTATGTATTGAACATTGTTAGTATTCTAAATGTAAATCAGTTTTATTGATTTCCTTTGCCTAGTTTTTGCTTGTGCATTTCATTCTTACGATTTAAGTTTGATTATTGTATAATTTCAACACAGTTGATTTTATAATACAAATGAAAAAAATGAAAGTTCATAAACATCATAATGACTAACAACAATTAGAATAGTAGCAATATATATATATATGCTTGTACTCCCATTACGTCGATTATTTTGCGTTTGCGAGCACGCGAAGAGTTGTATGTGAGCGGGTATCCTGTAACGATAGATCACTTTAGATTAAAGTACATTTTACATATTAATGTATTCCCCTAATAAACCCTTTCGAGCTCCCCTGGTGAGGATACACCGGATCCCCGTCACAAATTATTATTTAATAATGGAACGTGTATCATTATTGGTGTAATTTATACAGTATTCAATACTTAATGCTTAGCTAATTATACTGTTTACACTTATTGAGAATATTAAATGTACCAGTAATTTAATATTCCTGTTGATATCGTATTTCATAATAGAAATTATCTAATGAGTTTATATGTTGAATTGTACAAAAAAACATTTAATTTTGTTTCAATGAGTTGATTTCAAAATTGAAGCATTAAACTTGAATGATATTTTCATATCTTAGAATATTTGCTTTAATGATGAAATCGCCCGAATATTATTATGTGACTATATATCCTCCTATCCTCTCTATATCCCTCCTATCCAATAATAAAAATAAAATAAAAAATAAACCGGATAACGGTTGATACGTGTCGTTGTTTGTGTATTAATCGTTATATTTAAATCAGGATTTTCAGCTTCTTTTTCCGTGTTCGTTGCCAGGACCCCATTCACGTGCCTATGTGCTACTTGAGTAGGGAAAAGGTGATCGGAATGATGATTCCCCATTAGTTTACAAGATTTTTTCGCAATCTGATGTGCTAGTGTATTGCACGACGTATTTACCGCACCTGTAATTAGACCGTGGGAATACATCGGTTTTTATTAAACATTAACTCTTGTATTTATTCCATTAAATATACTATTATTTACAATAATAGCAATGTACAATGGTTAATAACATCCCTCAGATTGCAATATATGATATGTAAATAAGTAAAGTTTAGAAAGTATGAGATTGTATGCAAGTTCGTGACAATTCCGTGTGTTGTATGTATGTGCTGGTACGAGTCTGGTGTTATATATTTAAATATAGCGTTAGGTAGGTAGGTAGTTCACTCTCTGGTATGATTGTGTGCTAGATTTAAGTAGGTAGGGCTGGGCAGCTTGACCACAGTCATCGGTCGTTTTTTTGTCGCGTGGTTCAACCTGTTTCAGAGAATCTCATTTGAATCGTCGACGGTAAAGCTGGCATGAACGGAGAATACCGTTCGCCATTCACTCTATCCTATCGATTTTTCGAATCTTTCGCGGTCGTGGTCACGATTTCGGTCGAAACGAACATTTACTGCTCGAGATTTGGCACGTTTTACACGAATAACGATTTCTTAAGTCGTTGTTCGTCTTGCGTGCTATTAACAGTCACGCTTAATGTTTTCGACTTTTTTTATGTCATTTTTTGGATTGTATTTAGAGAATCTCGAGCATAGATTTAAGTTTGAGAAGATTCTGGACATTACACCCAAAGAAAGAAGAGGCTGTGACCTGAAGAGACCCAGAAAGGAGGGCTACAACGAATGACTCTTGCATCCGGAAATACTGGATTCTAGATGCAAAGCCATTTCTTTATACTATATTGTCACTATACTCGTTATTTTATCCGCCAAAATGCCTGGCCACATTATTTTAGGTAAATCGCGGATTCCCTTTTTAGCGTTACGAATGATTAAACACGGTTTACATTAGAGTTGCGTATAAATATTAATCGCGATTGTTCTTTTAGTGTTGCGATAAGATCGCGTTTTCAAAGTAGCATTGCGATCGTAATAAATCAAATGCCCAAGATACTGTGGAAATATGCGCATAAGTTACCACTGTACCTGAAAGCTACATTGCACTGTGGTAACATAAAATAAAATCTTCCTCTTACTTAATTAGTGATGCGAATTATAAAGAAGGCCCTGGCAATTTTGACATGCAATTTTCGCGATATCTTTGAATAAATTGATTTAGAATGATTGCATCATATGGTAGTATGATATAATTAAAAATTGTATAGTAAATAATTCGAGAAAATGGCTGCCGTAGGTTTTAATGATGTTTAAATTAATTTAAGTAGACTTTAATTTTAATGAGAAAATTTTCTGGACTCATTACAATAGATATAAATATGATAAAGATTTTCAGGTAAAATTGTTTGGACTGATTATGCAAAATAGTTAATTAACAAAAATTAGTATAGTGCCAATAAATTTTTCTATCTATAAGTTTCAAATTTTGTTTCGTGTCAGTGTATCTATTTTCGAATCAAAATAAATAAACTGTATAGTTTAGTCATTTTTAGTATTCGTTTATAATCTTTATGAAAATAGCTTCTCCATTAATAAATGTCAGCCTACGCTACTACCACGCGTGTCGCTATGCTGAGCTGATAGTGTTATTGTCACGACGATGATGCCCCTGTACCATATCGCGATACTATGAGAGTGTCGTGACAGAAGTGTCGCCCCAATGCTAAGACTATGCCCTTATAAGAGCTGGGTGGCCACCAGCGTGTCAATCGCTGGGTTACAGTCTGCAAAATGATAGAGCAATATTTCAATTATTTTATGTTGGTAACATTGCGAGTGACACTACAATGATAAGGGAATTCCCCCGAATTTCAGGGACATAAAAATGTGTCCACTATACCTTGATGGTAAAACTATACCTTTTACTTGAAAGGGAAAAATGAAGAAATTAAAATATCATTATAGCTAAGCTAAATTGAAAATGGTAAAGCTTTCTTTTGTATTATTCTCATTTATTTCTCATTATAGTGTATTGTGAAATGAAAACAAATCAAATATTTTAGTTTTATAAAAAGTTTAGTTTTATAAACGTTATATCTATCGATCTCTGTCCTTATTACTTAATAATGTAAGATAATAGTACCGCAGTCGAGTTAAAATCTGTTTTATTGTTTGATAATAGTTGCAATGCTTGTAGAAGCTTATTATATGCATAACTTCAATCTATCACACGATAAGTTGAAATTGAAATTTATTATATTTATGATATGATAAATTTCATCTTATTTAAATATTAAAACACATGTGTCGCTATCACGAATTAACTTTATCATAAAAATTGTTGTCCTTTGTTTAAATTACATTAGTGTGTAGATACATCTTCATAGTTTTAGAGTGCTTGAATCTTTTTAAAATAATATGAGGATGGATAAGTATCATGCACTTATCATATCAAAATATGTACAGTAATTTCCCCAAAGGTTTATTCAGCTTTATTTATACAATATAGAAATTTAATGACATGGGAGATCATAAAATGTGATCAGATGGATTTGAAGATTTGTATAAATCCGGTTCGTTTGTACAGCGTGTCACCGCGAACAGAGTAATTATAAATTATTCCTTTTGCAGCAGTTCTTAACAATGTGATCTCCGCTCGCTAAGTACAGTACGTAAAGGCAGCCTACACCCAATAATATAAATACAATCGTGTATGTAAATGTTAATAAAGACTTGACTATTATAAATCGTCGGCATAAACAGCATCTGTTTTTCGTTCGTTTTTAACGTTATAACATATTCTTCTCGTGTGATTACTTTGCATATATGTATTTATATATACATATATTTGCATATACATAAATACATATGCTCTATATTTATTTATATATATAATATTTATAGAAAATTATTCTAACTACGCTTAATATATATATGTATATATACATACAAAGACAAATGTGAAATACCTGAATTTTATATTCGTTCCTTACTTTATAAAAATATGTGTATTTATTATGTTTTTTATTCATATTTAGATCAATTCTATTATTAATATTGTAGCAATACAACACATCGCATTAAAAGTATCCACATACTCATATTAATTACTAGGTATCTTTATCATTGTATATTACACAATTTATCGTTAATATTTTATTTGAGTGGACTGAAATTCAATATATTTGGAGCAGTTATCTGTACAGAACACTAAACAGTTCATAAAACAATATATATTATTCGATGTCTATGACATATATCTTTATTTCTTAAATTGTTCTCAGTTAATTTCCCATCTCTTTTAAAATGCAAGTTTAAAATTTCGTATTATATATTTCTGACATTTTTAACATTGCAAAGCTGCGAACTATTTGTCGCACAAATGTCAAAATATTAGCTAAATAAAAGTGTGTATTTTACTGGCATTACTTATGCAATTATAGCTTTATCTCTTCTGTATTGAGTTATGTATAACATACGCGTGACGTTTATTTGCATTTCTATCAAAACGTACAAATATCCATGACGTTTGGCAAGATCATATAATTTTGGAAGTAACTTCATTCAATAGATTAGAATTATTAAATAATCACATTTCGACGCAATCGTAGACAATTAACATTTATGTCGATTACATATCAAGTAAATTAGAATACATCTATATATGTATGTATATATATATATATTCACTGATGAAACAACTGCACCGAAACGCGTTTAACTTTCCATGTAAAAAGGTTAAGTATATGTAATTACGACGCGTAAAAAAGAAACAAACATGTGCATATACACGTGTCTAAAATGAAAAGACACAGTCTCTATATATGCCAAAGGAGAAAGAATAACAAAAGAGAGGTGAAAAGAACATTATTTTAATACGACTATTATTATAGTGTTCCCTTGAATTTTAATAGAAAAAAAGTGACACTTAAAACATGTTATGTAACAATTTTTTTTTCATTAAGAAAACATTAATGCATTTACGATTGCATCATTGCTCAAATTAATAAATAAAAATCGTACCTTTTTAAATATAACATGGATTTTTAAAAGTGTTGTCTACTTTTTTTCTATTTTGCTTAGTTTATTGATTTATTTATGTTAGATTAACTATATTTACAATCAGTGTTTCTACGCTCGGTGATTATTTTCCAGCCGTAAAGAAAGACGTAACTCAATGTGAGTTTGAAATATTTTTGACAATTTTTCTGTTTATTCAAACATGATGTGTGAGATATATCGAGTGTTAAGCGGTAAGCTTCTCACGCGAACTTTATATTATTCCATCTAAAATTATAAGCGATTCTCCGTCTCAGCACCGTGTTCATATGCCTGTCACGCAAAAGTACGTTCAGTGTGTGAAAAAAATATTATATTTTCTCTTATCAAACAGGGCTTTTAAAACATGAGTTTTCAATAATTTCATTCCTTATGC
This sequence comes from Xylocopa sonorina, assembly GCF_050948175.1. Taxonomy (NCBI): domain Eukaryota; kingdom Metazoa; phylum Arthropoda; class Insecta; order Hymenoptera; family Apidae; genus Xylocopa; species Xylocopa sonorina. The sequence continues at coordinate 2,597,199 of NC_135197.1, read as the reverse complement.
TCAGAGTCGGGTTTCGTTTTTGGTTCCATCGTTGTAGAGCGTGGATGATGAGGATTCGTCTGATTCCTTGGCACTAACAGCACATTACCATCGGCAGATTGTTGTAGACTGTACTCGTACGGATGATACTGATTGCCATCAGGATCTCGCAAGGACTAGAAATTAAACGAGAAAATTATGTTTCCAAATCTCGAATATCAAATTATGAATAATATTAACTTTTTATATTATTACATACTATATAATAACTAAAAAGTAGCCAATGGAAAAATACTACACTTACTTGAAACACATGACGATAAAGTTGACTAAATTTATCTTTTACGCGTTGCCTTTCGATAAGCATGAATTCTCGTTCGCGAACAAGCCTCAATTTACGGTCTCTCATTTCTTTCACTTCATCGGCAAGACTAATGATTTGGTCTAGTTTACGCTTACGACAATTTTGAGCGGCGACTTTGTTCTTGCCCCGTCTTCTAATGTCACGTATCAAAGATAATTGAGCTTCGCTGAGATCGTATTTACTAAGACGTTCGTTAAATTCGTCCATAGGAAGATTAATAATATCGTTTACTGGGATAGGCACGTTCAATGCCCTTGCTCTTTTCTCGTCTCTGGTTAGGTGTTCCTCACTCTCGCTCTTACGTACTGAACAAAACATTAATTAATTATAAACATAATTATTACAATATAAAATAACAAACCGAGTTACCCTGCTAATTAGCCTCATGAAAGTTACCTTTTTTATCACGAGAAATTGGACGTTGAAGGGATCCGGAACTTTCTGCAGGTAAATGATACGTGTGATTGTGATGAACGTGTTCTATAGCAGAACGTCCTGAACATATAAACAATGGAAAGATTGTTGTTATTTAACATGAAAAATTTTCGACTACAAATTGTACAAATAGTAGAAAGTAGACAATATTTCTTGTAATAATTAAAATTCAATATATACGATAAATAGTAATTAAAAATTTAACGGGGAAAGTTAATTAGTGCACCATGTTTACCTGACTGATGACGACTGAAATCTACACTACAACTATATTTCATTTCAGGTTGAGGGCCAGCTGCGCCTTCGATCGGGCCGGAATAAGCGTTTCCTGGCGCGCCAGCACCAACTGTATGAGTGTCGTATTCGTACTTCATTGGCGTCGTCGGATGCGCTGTAGCTCCGAGAGGCGAACCTGCCATTGCAAAAATAATTGTTAATACTTTCGATGTTAAATCGCGTGCAACCTCTAAACGTTCAATTCCCCTTTCTCTCTTTCTATTAAATATACCAACCGGTTCCTTGTTCCTGAAAGTATCGTTTTGCAAACATTTGGTGTTTCTTCTGAGCAACAGGGGGCATCGTACGCTCCGTCTGACATCTTTGAGAACCAGGGTTCCTTCCGGAAACGGAGTAGTTGCAGTCGTACGACATACGATATTTGCTGGAAACATAATTATTGATATTATTTCATAGAGTGATTCGTATGTTCGATTAGCGTGCGAAAACGCGTTTGGAAAATTCCAGACATTATTCGGATAGTGTCTAGAGCATCGACGAAACACGTGTTCACGAATAAAACGCATATTAGCAGCTTTATAATGAAATCATAATCACAACATTTTAGATAATTTCATGCTTACTATACAATATCGGAAATATTTATTGCATCACGCAAATATTAATCACGTTATCACTCGTATACCTCTCCCATCATTAGTACTAGGAAAATAGTATTCCTCGAATACGAATCATTTTGTCAATTACATTGCTTGTGCTGTGTACACTTGAGAATGACGTAAGAAATATCTCGAGTATAGTAAAGCGTAAAACTTGTACCTATCTATTATATTTCTTCTAAGTAGGAATGGAAATTTTATATTTTTCATAGATGTCTAGTTACATTGTTTAATTCTATCTGTTCTTGAAATATTAAAAAATTTAAACTATAGTATTTATTTGACCGACGAGTGATATTTGACTAGAATCATTCCGATATCTCAATGATATCTAATCACCTCGCGTAATCCATGGTATAATGAGAATCAGCTTGTGTATGGCTCGAATTAGAACCAGTTTCCATCCACTCGCCATCCGAGAGGGATGGTACACGTTCGCTGCCCATGCTGCTGACAGCACTATCGCTGGATGCATCCATCCTTTCGTCTGTTACACCCGGAAGTGTCGTAATGCCCGCTGCAGAAGAGGTCGTACCACCGGCTGTTTGAACTCCCGACAAGGCCGCTGCTCCCATCGGACCCAAAGTCGAGTTGTTACCATTGTCTAGCATGCGCATGGTGTACATGCCTGAAACATTCCGTTTGAATAACATTATTTACAATATTTTCTTCTGATTGAATTAACATTTCAGGCAAATCGTGAAATGCGAACAAAAAAACTATGAAAGTGAATAATCTCTGTGACAATGTTAATCTTACTCTTTATTTATACGACATTCGAATTTGCTTACATAAGTGAAAACGTCATTTCTATTTGTAGTGATTTTTTCGTACTTGTGTAAAGATTAGATATTTGCATTTTAAATTTTGTCACTGTATTATTAAAAGGGGTTAAATTTGTACATCGAAATAATTTCAATGGTTAATTAATAGCATCGATACATATTGTACAACAGAATGTGAATGTTAGCCTGCAATACTATAATTTTTTATAACAATTGATAGTAATGAACGGCATACAATTTGTATTCTCTCATACATTTGCATCGCTAATGTAAACTATTTTAATGTATAGATTCATTCATTACATACAGCGACCCGAGGAATTATTTCGGTATGTCTCTGGTGTCTATAAAAATAAAGTTTTTTAGCTTTCGATAAGTTAAAACATTTGTTTTCTTAATAATCTGATTTTACTTCCAAATAGAATCCATTGTTGAACGACATGAAATTTAGGAGGAGCAGAAAAATGGAAGGAAGAAACACAAGTAAGAAATTTTAGTAATTAAGATTTTAAATAGTTTTCGAGATGTTGACAATCAAATTATTGCACATAGAACGTTGACTATACAAACCATTGAACGTTGTCTTCTGCACAGACGTTACTAATATAAATCTTAGTGCTCTTTTTGGTGCTCTTGATGAAGTACGTAATACCAGAATGAACTACCCTTCCAATTTCTTCAAACAATTTTCCAGTCAATATTGGACTGATACTTGATTCAATTTTTTTTTACTTATTTAATAATATTACGTTAATCACGATCATTAAATACGTTTGGACAATTTTTTCGTAGAATCGATTCAATTCTACCGTCACGATTATACCTTCTGGTACTGTTTGTTACCGTGTTCTTACTTAAATTCAGTAAATCACTGATTTCCCGGTAAGACTTTCCCTTTTCACCGCGGAAAATAACAAGTTGTCGCAAATCGAATGACGTATTTTTGTTCCAAGTCCCATTTTCATTATCAATATAGCACGATACCAACAAACGCTGACATTAAACCGAGCATACGAAACAGCTCCGACATTTTAGTTAATTAAAAGACCGATTAAATTGTATATAATTTCAGTTACGATCTGCTATTAAAAAATAGCGCAAAAATCGTGTAAATAAACGTTCCAACGTATCGAAGAAAAAGAAACAGATTTTTTTCATAAATGACAGAGACATGTAACGAAGTTCCTCATCTTATACAACGCACAAATATTTATGTCGATCGCTGTCGTTTTTTACCATCGTATGCAATAATTTTACACGTAGACCATTTCTGATTACGGTCATAAATAACAGTGGGAATAGAAAAAGTTGCAAGCAAACAAGAAACGCTCAAGTTCCCCTTAATATTCAACAAAGATGATCAGCTGAAAAACAAGATATGTGTACGATTTTCATTAAGGAATCGAATGAAAACACGCGGACAGCGATGCAAAGGAAGACTCAAGGTCCGTTGGTCGCGTGGATTACTTGTTGATTAACCATACCTATTAATATCAGCTATGTAGATATACTTTGCATCCAGCAATTATGCAAGATAATGTCAGAATGTTACAAGACGTAGATGTTTAAAAACTTGAATGTAAATAAAAATATCGTTAACATATCGCGTTATAATGTTGATGTTTCGATGAGCATAGAAGAAACAGTATAAAAAAGAAATACGTGAATATAAAAGCAGGAGCCATCATGTTTTATTAGTCAATCGTACACGTACAAACACTTCCTCGCGTGTACGCATATAATTCTCGGCGCATGAATAATTAACTGCAAAAGAAAAAAAAAATGATAAATTTGAACGAAAATCAATGTCGTCTATAGAATCCACGTTGGACTGATAATGAAAAGGGGGTTAACGTAGGAACGTTGCTTTCAAAGCAAATTAAGATGCCCCGGCGCACTGATACCGCGTTTCTTAGAATCATTCAGCACATTTAGCTGGCGGACGATCGTACGTGACTACGATCAAGTTACGTTTGTTCTTATCAACTAATTTTGCGAAAGGAAACACGATGCTTTATTGCATTTTTTTCACGCCTCGGTATAATACCGGCATTATATTCTACGCGTCGCCACTGCGCGTATCTCGGATTAATTCGGAACTAACCACGGGCAGAGTTTACGTTTCCAGAAAAAGAATGAACAATCGTTTCCTCATATTGACGAAGTATCGTACGAGTCCGATTCCGAGAAATAGCGACGATTATCGATGAAATTGCCGGTAAGCGTGCGGCGGTTTGAAATTTTTACCACCGCCTCGAGAATACGCCTTTAAACGATACGCACGTTCGCTGCGTAATATGTTTACGGTGTATCCGATTCGACGGTTGCATATTTCGCTTGATTCGACGCAGCGTAAATCCCGCCTCGAATCGCGCGCCAAGAGCAATCGTTAATAAAACGCGCGACACGGTTCGGAAGAAGAATAGAGGTGGGGGAAATATAGGATAATGTAAGCAAATTCGCACGGTGAGTCGACCAATTGTTCTGACTCAGCGGTTTTTTTCTCTCACTGATAAGCTATCGGGCTCCTGCATTTAGTTTTCGACCGAATCCGCAGACAAACACCGCGATCTCTGTTACGTAAGATCGTTCGTACCCGAACGAACTCGTAATTCACCGTCTCGTGACAATCGAGCCGAGGCCTCTCAGCCTCGGGTTCGATAGATCCGGCGCTGGTCGCGGAGTTAATCCAGAGTACATACATGTAGGTCGATGGCATATCAAACACGTGACGTACGCTGTGAACCATGTACAAACCTACGTAACTATATATCACGAATTCCAAAGCTCGCGCGCATTATGCTTCCCTCCTTCTTGTCGGTTACCACCGAGTCGACGAATCTCGGGCGCCATTCAGTTTTTCCCGGACTTACGGTCGTAAGTCCAGGGTCGGCAGACGTACGAAGAATTAAGTCAAAAAAATGCCAATCAGCTCTAAACTAGCTTCGCAGCTTTCACGGTTCAATTCGAACGATCGAACTCGCGATCGGCATGCGACGAAAGTAACGGATCGTCGATGTAACGACTGTTCGGTCGTTGGGTTTCGATTAAAACACGGGGATTGAAAATGTTACCTACGTGGTATGTATACGATAACTCCCATAGCCGCCATTTAAGCTCCGAAAGAGCTTAATCCCGACGATCGATGCTCTGAATCGATGCACTAGAACGCCAGCAAGATGATCGTTATACGGGTGTATCCTTTGTTTCAATTAACCGCACCGTTCTTCTCGCAAGTACGGAGAACGTTCCAAGGCACGGCACGTGTAGGAGTGCATGTTCGAGAACGTCCGGCGTAAATGTATTTTCTCGCTGTAACCAGCTCTTTAGCACCTTTACTCCGCCAGATGTTCCTTTCTCTCTTTCACAACAATCTTCCCCGACACGTCGAATCTACCTCCCGCTGGCGCATATTAATCGCGCTGGTGCAAAACGCGAATACACACCGTGTTCCACCTCCTCGGCTGATAGAATTGACACCAACGAAAAATAATTATCGAACAACGCGAACGAACGAACGAGCCGGCGATATCACACTCGCGAGGCACCAATTAGTGTTTCTGCATCGTCACGGTTTACGAACACAACCGATACTGTTGTAGCATCACTCGGCAAGTTTTAAATCAAGAATCGGGCGCACGAGCACGCGCTAAAGTCAGACAAATCGGAGAAAGAAAACAAAGGAAATTGGTTCGACGAAGCCGCGGCTCATCGCCGCGTGGGAACACCCGTGGAATTGTCGCGTCGGCGGTTTTTCTTCTTGGAACACATTATGCCCGTTTCGAGTCGTACGATTACTGCGACACCGCGGGACACGTAAGATATGCATTCGATCGCGGACGCAGCGTAAACATAACTACTTAAAGTTGGTGGCGCGTAGCCGAGAGGCTGACCCGGCGCGGGGCGTCACCACTCGCTTCAAGAGGCTGGTGACTAGCGTCACTTTTCACTTCGGTATTGGACGGACACCGACGAACGGTGGGAGCGACGGCGTACGGCTACGTCGCGTGTCGGCCGATTCGTCATACAACCGATTCGCGATTCTATACCCTTGGATAAAAGCTTTTCCTTGATCACTAATCCCGCGTGTTTCGCGTTTAATACATTTGGTAACGTGCGCCACGAGAGAGGCTGAGAAGATCGAACGATCGCGGAACACCACCGTGATCGGGTATCGTCGTTCGTCATTCGTAGTGCGAGGAAAATATCTTTCAATGAGAAACGATCTACGCGGGATCTATTTCCTGCTACATTTCATGTTACGATGCCATGAATAGAAGCGATTAATGAATTTCCATTACACCGCGTCTCATTACTTGTCACGTTTTGCTTGTTCGTTAAGTAACTCAGTTAGACGTAAATACTGTGTCAAGGGACGATAATAAAATTAATAATCATGAGCTACGTTGTCTAGGTGGACGACTACGATTGTTGACATGCATATCAATTGATTTTGACTGATTTTGAGTCACTGGTACGTGAAAGAAATTGATGCACACGAATAGGATGAAAAGTGAATTACTGTTTTTGTTCTCGGTAAAATAATGTGCGCCGTATTTTAAAACAGACTTGGTAGTTCTAGCATCGATCGTGTTTATTCTACCGTTATCAAAGAAACGGTACGAAACTAACATTGTTGAAAACAAATCTGTTTCAGCATATTTTATCGTTCATGCTCCTCCGCTATAATTGGACTTTAGAGTCCTTTCTGATAAACGTTCGCGCTCTAAAAAAGCTGGTTACCCGCTTATGTATGTACAGCGTGTTAGTTACGTGGCAGCGTCTAACCAGTAAAATACCACCGGCGATTTTTAAGTTTCGCTGAATGAATTTTACCGATACCAGCCTTGAGTCGAAACTATCTGCTGCCACATATTGTTATATACGTTGCCATTATATCGGAACAAGATAAAATAGATAACGGGGAAAAGATACTTCAAATATCGTATGACTAAATGCAGTTGTATATTTAATCGTGAATTGACAGTGAGAACTGATAAAAATGTAAGAGAGTTCCAGCAAAAAAAAATATACGCTGACAATTTCGTAAAATTTAATCAAACCAAAAAAAAAGAGTAATAAATGTAAACACAGGTGTACGTATACAAATAGAACAATAATATTCTTCCTAATATTACGAATGACATAATGGAGCGACGTAAAAATAGTCTCGTTTCGTGCATTACACTGCGTCGCGAAGTCAAAATATCGCTTTCCTTGTAATGTATTTAACTACAATGTATTTATGACCGTCAAAATCGTACAACTATTTCGTTCTTTTCCACTGGGTAATTGTACGTACGCATAATACTGCTGATAGCGACGCGCCTTCGGATTATGAAAGATGCGAAAAAAGAAAAAGGAGTTAACGCCGCGACACGCTGTGGTTTCAATAACGCGCAAATGTAATTACGGCTTCTAATTGTATAATTTATGCGGCGCGATCGCTCATTCACTTTGACATGTAAATGTAACAAACTGCAGTTACGTACTGCGTTCTACGTCAACTATTGCTATTTTTGATACAATATTTAACAGCGTTGCCGCAGAAAGATATCGAAGAAAATATAAGAAATCAGGCGTTTCGTAACCTAGTGACGTTAGCAGCAGAGTATTGGAAAAAAATTTGAAGTTAAATATTAATTTGTAACGTTAATGAAACGTCAATTTGAATAGTGGTGACTACGCTTTTAAACGCATCGCGTTTAAGAACATACTGTACACGCTTGAAAGATATTGAATATCTTTTAATTGGAAACATAAGAATCCCTCTATCCACACAATTAAATATTTTCCTAATCAAGAAACAGTTTGAATTAATTTTCTGACTTGAAAGAAATCTGAATTTCAATACTTCACGAGAACAAGATTAAATCACTTTGTTGATAAATGAACAACGAGATAACAATAATTTAATTTAATATTACCAGATTGCATATGTAATTTTTATTAAGCAGAATTTGCATAATCCCAATGAAAATTGTCATCAGCGAACAATCTATTCGCCGAGGAGAGAAAGAGAGAGCAATTAAAGTGCACGGCATCCATAGACAGCGCAAGTCTTCGTCTACGGTAATCATGCAGTATAACAGTGTAAGGAAACGTAACTACATAAGTATGCAGTCAACAGTCATTCGTACTTTCACCGCTGTTCGTGGGTGTAGTTTTGCAAGCTTATCTCACGCGTGTGTACAGCAATTATCCCTTTTGTTTTGCATATCCTGTTATTTTACATAGACGTGCGAAACACAAATAAGTTCTTCTTTTTCCGGTGATATCGCGATAAAAATAGACTGGTCGGCTTTAATTAAAACGAAAGACTAATCGCGCCTCCCCCCCCCCCCCCCCCCCTCAGCTACACGACTACCGTTTAGCTATTCAACTTGATCCATAGCAACGACACGTGCGACAATTTTACGTCCGTCACTGTATGTATCTACGTGTATCCATCATCTATCCGTAACCACCTGCGTCATCTTAAAACTGCCAAGGACAAACGTTGATTTCAAAGATGCCGTTTCACGAGTTAAGGATGCCACGTATTTTTATCGCGGAATAAAAAGCTACGCGCTGATGTTTCACGAGCTATGCTATAAAGCGCGACAGTTTTAACAAAGCGAACGTCTGCGCGCGTGTACTTGAGCAGTAATATTCGAATGTAGTATACCAACGACGTCGAGCGTCTTATCGTACATTTAAGGAAACGAATTACCTTCCACTAATGTCCGCGGGCGTTTCTCACTGCCTTGGCCAGACAGAAGCACGTATGTACATACGTGCCGAGCGAAGTGCGAGCGTGTGCTCTCAAAATTCATATGCGGCGAACTAGAGGAGAGGCCTTTCGAATAACCGAGGTCGCGTGACTAAGCATCTCAAATATGGATGCGATATCTGTTCGCAAACCTCGCCAAGTGATAATAAAGCACACGCGGTCGCGCGGCCAACTATTTATAGCGGTGGTTTCCGAGTTGATTTCGCCGTGACGCGACGCAATGTTTTTGTTCCTAACGAACCTATCCACGCATCGAAAGAAAACATAAATAATGTTGCAAAGTTCACCCCCGCCGTACGTCCCCTCGCGGCCCACCGTTTCGCAACGATCCTCGAGCAACGCGTTCTGTTTTCCTCCGAACGAGCGAGCACCAACCGAACGATGCACAATCGTCTCGATGCAATGATAAACAATCGTCGTGGTAACGACGCTTAAACGCTCCGCGAGAGACCGGCCGTTTGGCAAAAGTTTGACCGAACGTTTCGACGCCGGTTAACAGGCGCGTTAATTAATTACGATGGGAGCGCGAATTTATGCGCGCAAACAAGAAACGCCCCGCGGAGAGACGAGGGGGCAAGCAAAAGATGACACACCTGTGCAAGACACGTGACGCGTTCGAAGAGCAAACAGCTAACATTTGTTATGACGGATACTGCAAATAACGGGTTGAATTCGATAACGTATGCTAGTTGGCCTGAGCATCCCCCGCGCCCACCACCGGAATGTGGAAAGAAAACAATATTACGAAATTGGAGCAACAACGGCTCACGATCGTCCTGTACAAGCGTACGTATGTACGTATCGCCGCTTAGACGATAACCACGCACCGTATCAACATAATAACGCTGAATCGATGTTCTTCTACGACTTTTGTAATACGATTTCTAACTCGACGCGAAAGGGAAGAAAAAATGTGACGCAGAAGAAAATTATCGCTGGACTGCAGAAAAAGAATCGTGCGATGTTGCATAAACGATCCACTCTCCTTCAAACTGTATCCTAAACGCGCTAAAGTAACAATCTTGTTGTCTAAAGTGCGTTCGTATATGTTGCATCGTCCGCAAAATCGTAGACAGAGAAGAAGCTTCGTATAATCTCTAATATTAAGAGAAAAATTTAATTTTCTAGCACATCGTTACAGAAATTATAATATGTTCACGAATTGTACACAATTATATCGTTTAGCGTGAAGATTGCATGTTCGTTATGCAATAATATGTTTCTAACTGTTATGAGAGAACATTTCATGAGCACATGCATGAAGCTGCAAAAAGTATTTGCACATATTAAATTTTCTATTTTTTAATTGTAATATATCTATCTAACTTTGTATCGATCCATTTGTAATTTTGGACAATTTTCAAATTCAATTTAATTTAGTAATATTTTTTACAAGTTTGCGCACTTTCCTTTATTATTTTGTATAATAGCCGGTCAAATAAGCGACATGTAGGTATAACGTTGCAGCTTTGTTATCGGCAAGACCGTGTAAAATCATGACCGAATGATAAGATTTTAGTCCCCGATGTAGAGTAGATAGATACCGATTATCAGTAACGCCATAAAAATCCTTAATCATATTACCATTCTATAATTGCATTAACAGTTATTAAACGGATATTTATCATTCGCTTGTTATTTGCTCTCAATTAATTTTCCTTACGTTAATATCCTTCAAATGACCGATATAAAATAAACATCTAATGCAGATAAAACAAATAAAAAGGAAATACATATGTATATAAACAACATGAAAATAAAGTTAACAGAGTACAAATATAAGATACTTAAAATCGATTTTGATACTGAATTATTAATCGTTACTGCACGACGAGAACATTTATGTAATCAGTTGCCTGAGTAGAAGTTAACTCAAGTTAAATTATGCGCATACTTTTAAATCTACGGTTGAACCATTTGAAATTGATGGCCGCGCTATACGTATCTCTGTACGTATTGCTATCATTTTGTCCTACATCGCGTTGTAAAACATTTAAATTTATACCCTGTCTTTTATCATTAAAGAAATATTCTTTTATTTTGTAATCAGTTCTTATTAGCAACGATAGCCAGTGTGTACCGTTAAAAATGACAAAGTATGTAACAAATACAATGACAAATAATACGATTTTACTATCGTATCATTTCAACTTCGTACATATTTTACTCACTTACATCTCAATTAAAAGAGTGAATTGTTCATAAATATGTATATTTATATCACACGATTAATATAAAGAGGAGAGTCTTGGATCGAAATGGAAAATTATGAGTGTACTACAGAAATATCAGTTATATATCTTTTACCCATCGTTGCATATCTACTAATTGCATTACCTCGTATCTCTCAGATGGGAAAATGCGATACAAACAATTTTCGACAAAATTAAGATACGAGTTCCTCCACGTGTATTTCGATGATATCTACAATTTGTCAAAACATGACATCTTTGTGGCGTGTAATTTAAAAAACAAAACAAAAGTCCCTGGATAACAATTCATGTATCAAGTATTTTTGTAATTCTTCATAGCTCTGCACAAACTTTAAAACTACCGCGCGCTAGGAGATCGGAGAGCCGCGCGTATCACTTGCCGTCTGACCACAAAACTCATTCTACTGCGCGCTTCATTATACGGTTACTTCACTTGCTAGATGTCTAAGAATTTCCGTATCATTCTGCACAAAACAAGAACTATGTAAATCAAATTGTACACGTAGTATCGAACGAGTTTGAAAAGTAAATCAAGCTACACGCATCTACATATGTATGAATAGGTACGCATACTTGTGCCGGTTATCCGACGCGCCTACGCGATCGAAGAATCGAAATCCTCTTGCTCTGGATCGCTGTATGCGATCGCGTTAAAGTAGGCGAATTCTCAGCCAACGATTTCGAGAGCAGTGATCTCTTTTGTGTACTAACGAAATCGGTGGGTGAAATCGGTCGATTTGCATCTATTGGCCACCGCCACGGATCCTTTTGGTACTCGTCATGTAAATCGCGATAAGAATATATCGTGTTTACGATTTATGGATCTATAGATTAGCAATCGTGTATAACAGAGCGAATAAATATCGGATGTTATTATTATCGTAAGCTATTTCATTAACCTTACGAAGTTACAAAACCGCCGATAAAATCAGGCACACGTACACACACGATATTGGAATACTTTGGCAAAAGTAAGATTGAAACTTGTAGAAAAGATACGGTTCCTGATTGTGTTACTATTTAATTAATGTTTGATATTATTCTGTGTAGGTTTCTCTAAACTGTAAGCTCGCAGTATAAACGTTGATAATTTAATCAAAGTTATTATCATCAGAATATCACAACGTTCTAATGAGCAAATTAAATCGTATTAAGAGATCGTGCAAATTAATATTTTCTCGTTAGTGCCTCGTTCGAGATAAACATCGTGATAAATGTATTCAGCAATAAAAGAGTGATCAGCACGCATTAGAAAACTTTCCTCAACGCACTCGTATAAATTATTGTACACGTTCATTCAATAATTGCAAGTTTTATGAATCTTTATTAAGTATGTGGAAAACATCAATTTCTCATTTGCAATAATTGAGTGTTTAATAACGCTCCTCTATTTTAAGTGATCTCGGTGTGGAGTATCTTATAAGGAATTAGTGTGTATAAAAAGTGTTTAATGGAGGGGGACGTTATATGGTATAAATAGTTTTTCAGCTGGTGAGACAGAGTGTAAAAATTTCAAGGACAAACGTTTTTTTTATCCATAACACAACAGCGCTTATTGAGACAAATTTAACAATAGCCTACTTCGTTTTATGACGCTCTAAACCAATGGGGTGCCTAGGAACCAAGTTAAATGCACGCAACGGATCTTCGACCAGCTATACCCTAAGCCAGGCCTAAAAATCTTTACAATTTTATAATCCTACAATTTGTGGAACGATACAATTTACAAATAAAAGTACACATCGTTCGATTGATCCCTGCAATTTAAAAATGGTTAACTCGACTATAAAACCTTCGACATTGTTCTATTTACAGAATTTCGTTTCCTATGTGATATTCTGCTATACCCAATTGAAATAGACACCCTAAATATAAATTGTACGTTAAAGATAGGTTTGACAACCACTGCACAGATGCGTTGTTCCAAGTAAACAAAGATCTCTTAGAATTGGGACTGGAATGATGTCACTAGAGACATTATAGCTTGACGCTACAATTAGGAGTATCGTTATTAAATTTGTGACAATTTTACTCTGTGAATACTATGTACATAGTACAAATTATATTGCAATAAATGAATCACAGTGTGTATTCAACAAGTGTGAAAAATAGTGGAAGACTATGAAATTACGTAATTGTTGCAATATTTTTAATTATAGCAAGGAGGTCAATTATAGTAAATAAATATTCTAATATTTCTAAATTTAATCATAAGTACTGCGATAAACACAGGGATATATAAAGATACAAATTATTCCTGGGGCAAATTATCGATACACTGCCAGGAGATATTAAGTTAATATGAATGGTTTCTCAGAATTTGAGTTTAAAGTTGTTACGTGACATAGATCAAGAATAAATGTCTTATTTCGATATAAGTGTCCTTTATTTCTTAGGTTATGAATTTTGTGTCTGCATCAACAAAATGGAAACGATTAATTTTTATATTTTCATGTGGTATAATAAAAATGTGTTTTTTTTTAACATTTGCTGCCAGTATATTAAGAGATTGCTTAAATGTTATTCTCTGCTCGCTAATGAAAAATATAGATGGATAAATATAATTCAGGATGGACAAAGTGTGCTGTTCTGAAACGAGATTTAACATCAGCGATTGATGTTCACAGGTATGACGACGTCTTACAATTATTTATTTTATATAGTATACATTGTTACACAATCACGTAAGCCTTTTGATCACTTTGAGTAATTTGGATTTACAAGAGGTAAAAATAAATCTTACTGAATCATTTAACGGAACTGCGATTCTATTTGATATCCAATTCACGGAGTTACGGATTTAACATTAGCATAACTGCGCGCTAGTTGACTATGCATTCGAGAACGATTTAATCCCGTAATTAATGGAATAATGAAAGATAATGCAGCGTAATGCGACACTTGCTGGGTATTTAATTTTTTATACAGCAGACATGTTATATTCTCTATCCAGAAACGAAATGTCTTTAGATACTTTCAAAATATTATTCAAAATAAAAGTTTTTAATATGTTCAGATTTTACAAGCCTACAATCGACTTCCATTTTGAATGTGCATTTTGTTATTAAAAACTAAGATTTGCTAATGGAAAATATAATGTAAGAAACATATAATACATATTTAATTAACACACTCAATTACTTGTTCCAGATACATTTATTTCTTCTTAATTACTCACTTTTTCAGCTGTTTTCTTTTTCAATAGCAACTCCCGTCTATATCTACAATTCCTCTATAAATATCAAACAAGTATATCAAAGTATCCATAATTTCATTAGAAACGATTAATTCAGATGAAAAATGAAAATTCTGTACTGAATTCTATTACAGAAACAATTCTACAAGAAAGAACTACACCCATTAACACAATTTCACCAATCCACCAATTGAATGAACTAAAATTGCTTAAAACATCCAACAAACAATTCATGCGATCCATTCGATCGCATTCGCCCAGTTGTTTCGTTCGATGTTTTAACGAAGCCCCCCCCCCGTATCGAAGTTTCTACGCTTCGTTCGAGTAATCGCGGAACGAGCATCGCGAATCACTTTTCAATCATAATAAGTGCTCGCGAAGTGAACGCGGATAAATGGCCCCTTTTATTCCATCCTCAAAGTATCTCGCCTCGTAACGAATCACCGGTACCGGCGAGTGAATCAATTTCGTTCTATTATTACGATCGGCTGACGAGATGCAATGGCAAAAGAAGGGAATGAGTCACTTGCCGGCCTGTGACACACATATGCGAACACAACCACGTTCCCGTGTGCACATGCAGTGAACAGAGAGTCAGGCGGTACGTGTCCGGCGAGGCCCGTTCGAGCTCAGGCTACGGATACGTAGAGCCGCGGAGAATTCTGCTCGACCGCGACACTCACCCGCTTCCCCGTTGCTCCATTGCTGTGGCTGATCATGCAAATCACGTTTAGGGTAAACATTCGTATATACATACATCTATCTTGACCAACGATAAGTGGCTCGAGCACGTGGGACACTATTTTCAACCCTTATTTCCACGTACACTCGAAAACCAGTAAATTCGTTGGGATGGTTAATTTACGTTGTAAAAGATTATGGAAAGATAATTTAGAACATGTTTGGATGTATGGTACCTGTGAAAAGGTAATGTCATTGATTGGTTTGAGATTTTAAGCGGGGGGTGGAAAGGGGTGCGCATTCGAAATTTAAATTTTGTCCTCGATATTAACAAAAAGTGGATAAAAAGATACTTCTAAAGGTTAGTTTCATTGGCAATTGTAATTAGTTCGGTATATGTATGGGGTGGACCATGTGGAATCGATTATATTTTGTTGCTTCTCAGAGCGGAGATCGTGTACAATAAAAATTATTGAATACAGTTTTGTTATCTATATAGAAATATATTTTCTTTAATAATTTGTCGAATAACTCCGGAAGATAATGCGAATTGTTCAACGCTCAAATTGTTTCGACCGAACTAAAAAATGGCGACAGACTTTCTGCCTTTGTTAAGGCTGATTGTGCAATCAGGATGATTCATCCAAATGAAACTTGTGTAAATTATGCACTTTAAAGATTGAAAGATTTTACATATTTAAATTACGTCCGTTTATCATTTGTGAGCGAAGCCTTATCTTTTGTGGCAAGAAATTATTTTTTACAAGCGATAAGGTTATTCTAAATATAAAAATGAAATAACACGTACGAAAGGCTTCGAAGTATCGCAGTTGAAATGTACGAAAAAAGGATCGGGGAGTATCAAAAGATAAGAGAATAAAGTCGCTTTTATTCGCTGGATGCTATCGAATTGTTTAGCTTCATCAATTTTTTTCCAAATCCTTCTATCAATGCCATTGCTCCAATTTTATTCAACTACGCACTTGGATCAAAGCACACCACGCATTACTATTACTATTGAAAGATAAAGAAACGCATTGGATTACAACGACAAACTGTTGCGATGATTTAAGGTTCAGTTATTTAGTTTCATTATCGTATAGACATAGTAAGTTTGTTTTACCAAAACGAAAAATACATGGAATCTAATAGATATTCATAGCATACCGATATATGCTGGTACCTAATGCAACCACTGAATTTTCACAGTTTTGTTATTAAGTCACCTAAAAAAACGGAGATATCGAGACCCATTTCTCAAACTAGTGAATAAGTAAACAGGAAAATGTAATCGCGATAAGTTCATTTTTTACACGATTGTATAATATTATGTGCCTCTTTCCACGATATATCCCTCGCACCCCCTCTTACCGCACCTTTCCAAGATATGTATAAATAATTCAACGATGTCACTGATTGTTGATCACGTCACTGTATCAAGAAAACTGTCGATTCATCGCATCATATGAATATTTATTCCTATATATTCGTTTTTGTTTACCCATCTAGTCAATCAACACGCAATCTGTGCGTAATACAATCGACTTTCACAATCATTTTTCAAGCCACTTTGCTACACTACTTCGTTCAATGAAAAAACAATAAATATTGTTACGAAGAGAAATATAACTTTGTTAAACAAAACAATCCTTACAATTGTACCATTGTCGTATTTCTTATTTCGTTACACGTTTTGACTATATCAATGCAATGAATAAACGCGTTACAACCTCGATTATTCGCTAAATCTCTTCTCTTCCTTTTTTTATTTTTCTTTCTTTCAAATTAATGCAGAAAAGTACGAACATTTTATGGGTAGTTCGTCATAATAAATCTGGCAAGAGAACATCTGGCGAAATTCCACAGTTGGTCGAAGAGGAAAGCTTGAAGAGTTTATAATTTACAGGTCTATTGTTACGCCCTCTTTACGCACCTCGAAAAAGGTAGACACGAAACAGATGCGATTTTCCACTTATCCAAAGACACGAAGAAACACGTGGGTCGACTGTGTGCCATCTGGGTACTAGAAAAGGTCACCTCGACATTGCAAAGTTAAAAAACACTCGTTTCGTGAAGGATACACATTTGGTTTATATCCCTTACTTTCTATTTCCCTTAAAATATTACTTCGACTTCGAAAGGTTTTCTCAACGTTTCGTAAAGAAATTTGCAGCACTTGTAGCTACAATCTTCTCAAATTTTCATGCATTTTTAAAATCAATTAGAGGCACAGGTTACCGTAGAACAATCACAGAACGGCAATGATTATAATTGCGCAGCTTTTTGTCTTTTGTCACGTGCACGTATTTAATTCCGGTGTTCCGATTAAATTACACGGTTTTCTCTTTCTTTACTGCAGAAAACATTCGATTCCAAATAAATGCAAATATATTCTAAGCAAGTGTACGTTTTCTTGGTTATAAGAGACTACAACTGCATATATTCATGTATATAGAAAATGATTACGCGTTTTTCACTTCTATTCATTTCTGTATTTCCTTTTACCACTATGCCCTACTTTCACTGTTAGATAATAATAATAAAAAAGAAAAAAGCTTTTGTAACGTTACACTAATTAGGTCTCCAGTCGCTGACACGAGAACTATCACACTTAATTATTCCAATGATACGCGATATGTAAATACATTACACGATACACGACGCGCATGGTTTGTTAGAAACGAACACCGAAGACGTGAAATAAAGCAGCTTGTATATACGATCAGTCATTGTCAATAATTCGTATCTACATGCACGTGTTTCCTGGGAATATTGGTCGTATCGCGCCTACCTGTTGCCATATCGAAACTGCGTTTTTCCTTTTCTCATTTTTCTTTGTGCTGTCCGCTGTCGTCGCAATTGTGTCGCGGTTGTCGTTTCTATCGGTACACGGATTAACGTTCCTATATCATTGTAACGAATTGCACGATTCGAGGTTACCAAGCTGATAACAGAAATCTAATTACAGCTTCGCTGTCGATGACGTTGATTTCCGTGATGACTTTGTTTTACCATTCTCGATTGTTCTATTACGAACGATTATATTCTTGATTGCAACTATGCAACAATTAAGTTTAAAATTCTAAGAGTACTATCTTTCCATTCGAAACATTAATTTGTATAGCGTTCTTATGTCATACTGACCATTTTAACTCTTTAGAGTGTTAACTAACGCTATAGTTTAACTGTTGACACTTGCATGTACACAAGCTTTGATTGTACGTGTTGTTAGATGTGAAAATGTAAAAGTTTAATATTAATGAGCAACTGGAGGCTCTGCAAGAAATGTTTCTGTTGTAGATCAAGTTTCTTGGAAATAGCAAATGTGTACATGCATATGCATGTGGTCATTTGTATCACTGAAAGTTTCCTTATAGAGATACTTTATACACTGGAAAGAGACAACTGTAAGAAACAACATCTTCATGCATAATAATTTTGTAATTTGTGATTGCACAAATTAAATAAATAATCAGAAGGGTTATCACTAACTAATTAGATTAAAATTCATGAAACTCGAAGAAGAAAGTGTATCTCACACATGCGATACATATACAACATATTTAATTAAAATGTTTGTGTGTTTTTCTCCAAATGGCACCTATCACTCAGTACAAGGAAAAGCTAAAGGCAGAGAGTGGATTACGAATCGAAATTCTGGTTTCAGGTTTGCAGTAGTTTTCCAGATATTGAAGTTAAAAATCTGTGGTATCGTATATAGAAAGCTGATTATATAAACGTAACTAAACATTCAATGTCGCATGTATAGATATTAATAATAAATCATTTTCACTGTAGTAGTTATCACGGTCGATTGTGGAGAGTATCGAATGACTGACGATTGAAACAACGATATCAGTCTCAGTATCTGTAGGGGGTGTCCCGACAAAATAAAAATGCAAGTAATATCGATTAGGCTACATGCTCTTCCTGCAGTCGCTAACCTTCATTTGAAATTATTTGGCAAATCGATTTGTGTATTGATAATTAAACGAAATTGGGTCAGTTTGAGTACACAGTCTGTGTTTTCAAAAATAATAAAATAAATTCGATTATACCTGGGTCACCCTGTAGATACTGAACTGGCGACTACTACTATCAGCGAAGGCGGTTGATTAGTCCTATCTATATGTTCTCTAAGTAACGTTTTATATATGGTACCAAAAATTTTTTATTGATATCCCGGAAAATATTAAAAATCTAAAACTAGAATTTTTAATTTATTATCTGCGGCCCTTCTTCTCCCATCTCTTCAATATCGGTGACGGGTCTCTTTTGGAAAAACACACGGTTCTACGATGAGTTTCATTCAGAACAGCCAATTATTTTTACTGAGAAATATTCAATGATCAAATATTTTAAATTCTAATCTGGGGGTCTATAAGATATCTCAAATTTGTCAAGCATAATATACAGTCCTATAACGAATACTATTACAGCGTTACCATCATTCACCACACTGAAAACTTTGTTTCTACTCGTAATATCTGAAGTATTTAGTATCATAAGTTGAATACTTGTTAATATAACGTTAAATATTAATTTAAATACAAAAATAACATATCTTTTATGAACCGGATAATCTAATTCCAAATGTCTGTTTTTAATGCTTCCATTAATATTGTACTTCTTAAATAATAGTCATACTGTATTAATATTAATTGAATGATAATTTTAAAAAATTTTATGTCTCCCTTTATAAAAAAGATTTAGATAGTAATATTTGGTTATACTATCAATTTTTATGCTTATATAACAAGTGTGTCATTTATGCATACAGCTGTAATTATTTCATTAATAAATACAAGAATGTAAGAGTACACATTTTATAAGTATATGTGTAAGATGATTCATTCTACATCTAAATGTATATGCACTACTACTGGTTAAGAATATGAAAAACATATTAGTGCATTGATAGAAAACACACTAATTTCTTAAGTAAGAAATATTTCGTTTAGCAGTAAAATTGTAAAAAATGATTATAAATAACATCATAAACATTATAGACAAAGAAGCATTTTAATTTAATTTTTCCTACAAAAATAATCTTTGTTTCTATTAAGTAGTTTGAATGAGAAATATGTTTGCATATAGTTTAGAGAAAAACAAAACCATAGAAGAAAGGTGTGTCTTTAGCATTCAGTTGTGGCATGTTATACATGCCTATTATGTTATTTGTAAACATTAGAACGTAGGACAAAAAGTCGCAATAAAATTGGAGCTTCTAGCTATGTTAAATAAATTCCAAAACAACGTTTAGGTTGTAAAAAATATTGCGTAAACATCCGTACGCGAATTCCATCGAAATAGAAATATATTTCTAATTATTCTCATGATAAAACATAAGCATTAAAATTATTTGTCAAGAAAACAATTATTTCTATACATATTTAAAAACAATAATTTTGGAACCATTTTATAAATAATATAAAAAATTCTATTTATTAGTAAAATTAATTCAAAATAGTGTTTAATAAAAATTGTAATTTATTGTAAAATTAATCCAGAAGTATTGTCTGCTAATTTATATATATATATTTAATTATAATTTAAAATATATAAATATTTGTTAAAGTATGAAACACACGTATTTGAATTTTTAATTGATAGAATGAGCAGTGACTGTCCGTAAATCACAGCTATTATTGCACATAAACTTGTCTTGACCTTGAGCATTACTAGTTTTTTATTCGAAACCGTGTTCCTCAAACTATTTGATATTATAGTTTTAGTAAATGTTATTGCTGCCTTAGACAGATATTTTTCCATTCGTTTGTAAACAAATTCAATAAAGGAAAACCATTTTTCTGCGTTTACTGCATATGATGAATCTAAATTTTTAAAATTAATAACATGATCAAATAAATGTTTGGAAATATTTATTTGAGACTATTGGAATATTTTAACAAATATGGATCAATGAATGGAAAAGAGTAATAATTGTTCTTAGCTGTTTACACATTTTATGAAATTAAAGAAATGTTTCAATGCTTCTTAAAAATTCAACGAAAAAAGCTACATCATTAAAAATTGTTTTAAATCATTACGAAATGTATGACACTTTTGTTCGAATTTTATAATTTTATATTGTTTTTATAAAAACTGTTTACATGGAACTTAATAAATAAGTTCGTTATTCGTGTAATCTAAAACTCAAGTAAGGTATAGGCTCGTTATCATTTTGCTACGCCCTTGAACAAGCTCGAGCCTGTAGAAGTAAAGTACGCATGCGTGCCGCTTGAAAACTCGATAGCTGATTCGCGAGCGCAGTGTTCCTTGAAGTTGGCTGCACTGTCAGTTCTTTGTTCGCTAGTGGCAACGGTTGAGTATTGTCAGCGTTTCTAGTCTGACGGTTGGGCGGCTTCATTTGTCTTTCGGCAGTTACCAAGGCAGACGATATCGTTGTATCGATCTGTTCAACTGTGCCATCGCGACTATCGTTACGTATATTCTTTCGTTGACAATTAAAACGTAAGTATGCAGTATCGAATTAAACGAACTTTATATTATTCGATCGTGTTAGCCGGTGAACACGTTCCCTCTTATCGTGATATGCACGTGTCACGGTTACTACTTGTTAAAAATCAATATACGTAATTAGTATTGAATGTCATTTATACGTACACGAACAAAACTTCGCCGGGAGAAATAAAGATTAATATTATTCGCGTAATAAACAGCTAACCTTCTCGGAAAACGAAACTTTTGCGTTAAAATATTCGAACGAGGTGGTATTAAATAATTTTATCACCGTTCTTTGTTTGACCCAATAGTACACAGAGTTGCTTTGTGTGTGGCGTCCTTCTTTTTTTCTCATTGAATCTTCAAAACATCATTGGTGCCTACGTTACTTAGAAACAGATATATTCTGCTGTTTTTATCGATTTTTCAACGAGTCTCTTCTCGAATTATACTTTGTGTCGAATGTTCTTGCGAACCGGTTCTGTTAACACTAGAAATTATGTTTAATTACTTTCGTACTCCCGCTTTTCGTTATTTCGATTAAATTTCGTTCGTGTAATATTTTTTAAAGAATTATTTCAGGCTGTAATATTTTAGAATTATTATAATTGTGATATATTTTTGTGCATGGGTGTTTAAAAATTTCTGTAAAACGAAAGCAACACTTTTACAGACATATAAATAACAAATAAATTGTTACAGGACACAATGAATGACGAGTGGGGTCAAGAGTTTCATCCTAACGCACAGAGTCAACCTTCTGTAAGTATAACCTCCCTTTTCGTGTTTTAAATAACTTGTGACAGCAAACTAATTCTATCAATGTTTAAATATAGTACGACGAAGGCGGACGAAGTTATGGAAAAGGACGCGGCTTCATAACACAGAACAACAATAATGATGATTATGCCGCAAAAGAGTGGAACAATAGTGTTAACACTAATAATGGTGACTATGGTAATGATGACAATTGGCAAAAAAATGATGATCACACAGATTTTGGTGGAAATGGACGAGGTGGGGGTAGAGGTAGAGGTAGGGGAGGTAGAGGAGGGAATCGAGGAAGAGGCGGCAGGGAAGGTGGATTTAGAAACAGAAACAGAGACGATGGAAATAACGATTATGCAAGGAACAATGACTATGGCGATGATGACAATGACAATGGTGATAACGGAGGTGATAGACGAAGGAAAAACTTTGGTGGACGAGAGGGAAATGATGATAGGGAAGAACCACAGAGACCAAGAGAAATGTATATTCCACCAGAGTTACCTGGTGATGAGAAATCCCTGTTTGAAAATGGTGTTGAAATGGGCATTAACTTTGACAAGTACGACAACATCGAGGTTAATGTGAGTGGAGAGAATGTGCCTCCGCCAATAGAAAGTTTCGAAGCAGCTGGGCTTAGAAATATAGTCTTACAAAATATCAAAAAGTCAGGATACACGAAACCTACACCCGTACAGAAGCATTCTCTTCCAATCATAATGAGCGGTCGTGACTTAATGGCCTGCGCGCAAACAGGTTCAGGAAAAACGGCCGCGTTTGCGGTCCCCATCATAAACACATTGCTAGAGAAACCTACAGATTTAGTTATAAATTCATCATCTTGCGAGCCACAAGTTGTTATTGTATCGCCTACTCGGGAACTTACGATACAAATATGGCAACAGATCGTTAAGTTTGCGCACAATTCAATTTTAAAAACGGTAGTCGCGTACGGTGGTACATCTGTTATTCACCAAGGAGGAAAACTTTCTGCCGGTTGTCACATATTGGTAGCGACGCCCGGAAGATTATTAGATTTCGTTGAGAGAAAAAGAATTCAATTTTCTTCCGTGCGGTTTCTCGTGTTGGACGAAGCGGATCGCATGCTGGACATGGGATTCTTGCCTAGTATCGAAAAGATCGTGGATCATGAAACTATGGTTCCCTTGGGTGAAAGGCAAACGTTAATGTTTTCTGCCACTTTCCCGGATGAGGTGCAACATTTGGCCAAAAGATTTCTAAACAACTATTTGTTTCTCGCGGTCGGTGTCGTGGGTGGTGCCTGTTCGGATGTGGAACAACATTTTTACGAGGTTGCCAGAAATAAGAAAAAAGATTTGCTCAGAGAAATTTTAGAAAGAGAAAATGACGCCGGTAAATTGGAGGGAACCTTGGTGTTTGTCGAGATGAAGAAAAAGGCTGATTTTATCGCGGTCTTCTTATCCGAGAACAATTACCCCACGACCAGTATTCACGGCGATAGATTACAAAGACAAAGAGAAGAAGCATTGGCCGATTTTAAAAGCGGAAGAATGTCCGTTTTAGTAGCCACGGCTGTCGCCGCTAGAGGCTTAGACATAAAAAACGTGTCACATGTTATAAATTACGATATGCCCAAGGGAATCGATGAATACGTTCATCGAATCGGAAGAACCGGTCGCGTTGGGAACCGAGGAAGAGCCACTTCCTTCTTCGATCCAGAAGACGACGCACATCTCAGGGTTGATCTTGTCAGAATATTGAAGCAAGCTAGTCAACCTGTTCCAGATTGGTTAATGGGCGGAAACGCAAGTAGAAACTTTATGCCTGGAAAAGGGAGCAGATTTGGAGGCGAAGATATTAGAGGGGTATGTGATTTTTCTTTATGCTTTTTCCACGACATTACGATTGAAACTCTATGTACGGTACATATCCGCCTAATATGATATAGTTGTATCTCTTACAGATTTGATATAGATTACATATATTTAGACTATCTATACCTATCGAAATATATATTTATAATTGATTTGAGTTTATTACAAATAAATATTAACTATACAGTAATAATAAAAAATATATATTTTTTCAATTTACTTTAAAAGAAATATATATCAAAATGTGTATTGTTATTATTTTATTTGAAACAAAGCAATAGTTATGCTTGTTGAAATTATTATTTAACTGTTGAGATTTAAAAGATGAAATTGGAAAATCACTTTATAGAAATGTATGTTATTGTCATAGCTCTTTGAATCCATGTTGCACGGAGATCTACTGTTATTTGTATTTTACATGGCAAATTTTTGGTAATAGTGAAATAACAATTATTTTTTCATACAGTTCGACGCGGCTAAAGAAGAATATGCCGAGGAAGCATACACAGCCTCAACGACGCAAGAACCGGAGGAAGAGTGGTAGAGAGTTTCTTTCTCGTTTATGTACTTTTTTTGTATTATATTATTAGGAACAGGGTACTAAGCTTTGTTTCTTTATTCGTTACGTCAGAGGTACAAAGAGTTTTCTTTTATTCGTTAAATTGTCTCTAATTTTAGTTTGATACTGAAGAGACATTTAATTTCACGATGATAACTGTCGTATTTTTCTTTTTTATTATGTTCAACAGTAATTAATGACTTATTTTAAAGGAAGAAATACCAGCATTCTTGCAAGTATACATTATGTACGTAATAACAAAATGTTACCTTTGTTGATGTGAAAGAACGTTTAAGAGAGATGAGGCAAAATTTGCTAAAAACCTCCCAGTTAAGCCGGTCGTACAAATATTAGTTTTTAAGAATGTAAAGTATAAAGTGAAGATAAACACGTAAAAATAGTGCTTTATTTTATGAAATGATACTCTCTAATATTATGTTAAGCGTTTTGTACGTTCCTTTTTATAATAAAAAATTACAATTGAAAAGCGTTTATTTTTAATATTTTTTTTTTTAAATCCATTTGTTAACGTTTTCATTATATATAATATAATATATAATATATATATATATTAGCATCTTGTACGTTGGCAACATTTCAATTTTTTACGGCACGATTACAGATGATTCTATATACAATTTACTTGCGGGAAACGAATATTTAGCAAAAGATATATTAAATACTTTGAATATTTTCATTTTTCAAACATTTCATAAAATATATTAGGTCATAACACGTGAAAAGTTTGAATATCTACTGATTTTCTAATTGCATTATACTTGGTATACTGTTTGCCAATTATTAGTATGTGTATGTTTTTTTCACGTTTTTAATTTGGCAAAATACTTATATGATAAAAGGAACTAGAAACTGTAAAATTAATATATTTTTAAAAGTCATGAAAGATATCAGAATTCTTTGGTAATTATATCTTGAATCAAGTAGTACATATTTTAGTTGAGAAAGATTAATTTGAAATTAGTGTATCTATTTTACATAAAAGAATGGACAATTTCATGAGTTACGATCTATATATTATACTATATTTTTACTAAACGTTTGTATTGATGATATTTATTATATACGTATATTTAAAACTGGTCAATCAAGAATAATACAAAACATGCATAAACAATTGGAAACTTTGATTCTGGACTTAACAAACGAGTGAAGCGGTTGTTCAATGACAAAATATCTCACTCCAAGGTTAGGTACTTCTCATTGAATGACTGTATCTTACGTTTATTAGTGAGAGAAAGCAGAATCAAAAGTATAATTTGTAGTGAAAAAAAGTGGCAGATGCTCAAACAAGAATTAGAAAATTTCTAGATGTTTCAATATACTACCTTTAAGAAACTAAGTACTTTTTTCCTTAAATGTTTAATGATAATTAATAAATAGTCGTTAAATAATCAGGACTGACAAGCGATGCGTTGAGTTATTCCAAGTCAAGCGAATGTCTGAGATTTTGTTAAAATTAGTTATATTGTAGTTTATGTGAAAATAGGTGCATTTCGAACGTTAATCGTTTTCCTTTTTATCTTGCATCCTTAAAATAAATGGCCAGGAGAGACACAAAAGTTGCGGTCACGGTGCACGATTCAGCTAATTGTAAGTAGATTCGGTTGGTCGCATCAGCCAGTAGATTATTCTTCGGTCTCCGAGTTCATTGGTCAGCCGGCCATGACTAACTGAATCTACTTACAAGTTAACTCGTCGTATTTCGCGATCATTAATTTGTCCTAACCATAATTTAATAAATTTCTACGATTTGCAAAAACAAATTTTAAAGAGAAGAGACTGTAGAATTTGATAATACTTTTTTCAAATCTTCTAAAAATCAGGAGAGCTGTCAAATTTGTAAAAAAGTATATATGTTTAAAGTTGAACTTCATTTTTCCTCTATTTTAACTGCAAAGCATGTACTCTTTCTTTTCTACTAATTTGCAAGAGATGTTTTTAAGAATTCATATTTTTTATGCAACTTCTACAACATAATCCTTAAAATATATGCCCATAATTCAGTAGGAGGAGAACAAAAAAAGTAGAAGTTTCTCGCTCAAAAAACCTGTTATTCTTTCTTATACACGTAATATTTTTTATCACATGACATAACTGCATATTGATTATCTTAAGTGTTCCTTCATATCAATTGACAATTCTAATAAATAGTTTTAAGGTAAAGTGTTTCGAGATAGAAGACGAGCATTTTTTTTAATCATTCACAATTTCAAAATTACATGTTTTACTTGGTTTTGTACATAGCTTCTCCCATTAAAAAATGGATATATATTTAAAAATGATTCAGAGCAAAGGATAGTTAAGACCTCTTTATTCTCACACGGACTACGATTTATTTAAATTCTGACAAAATTCCAGATTGCGACTAGAAAAGTGGATGGCCATGGAACGACCCGTTAAGAAAATATGAAAAGTAATAATCGTTTGTAATAGTAGAAAATTGCAGTTGCGTTAGTTCTAGTAAAAATTTTGTACATACCGTCGTTTATAGCCATGTCCATGAGGTGCAGGTCCTCGTCATTAAGGAAGGGCGGGAGAAGGCCATCGGTGGTTTGATTGATCGAATCGGAAGTCGGCGTGTGATAGTACATCATATCCGCCGGCTCAGACTTATAAGCGGCGCCATTTTCCGCGCCCATTGGTTCGGTACTGTTTGTTAAATTCATCGACGTTGCCACGGCTGAACCCAGGTTTGACGACCCACCTGTGGCAATTAGTATTTTAGTTCCAAAAGATTTAATGTCACTTTCAGTTTGTTTCAAATCCGTTCCACTACGTAGAACGCGAATGGAAATTTACGCTAATTGTACCATTACATTAGATATCTTATATTCTACAATTTCCCTCAGCATCGATCACCATTGACATCTGTACGCTGAAAAAGACTAGACTACTCGTTAAACTAGGAAATATTACAGACAGGCACGTGTCCAAAATTATATGTTACATAGTTTAAGACTTGGAAGACTCTAGATATAGACTTCAAGGATAAATGTACTTTACTCCATAAGCAGAAGGAAATTGAACGTAAATAAAGTTTACTAGAAATATTTCCATTTACATTGATTTTAGAATACTTTATGCAATTTATCTCCATACACTTCTCTTTCTCTCTCTCTCTCTCTCTCTCTCTCTCTCTCTTACGAACATGTAATTACTTTAACCTCTTGCGTGACAATTTTTTTAATGACTGTAAAAAATATCATAGCCATTTGCTGTTTATACTTGCAATTATCAGATTGAAAACAATGAAATGAAACAATAAAATCATATTATAACCAATCCGCATTTGCCGATCCCCAATATCATAAACTAATAACCACGATTCACTGTATCCAGAATTAAGATTTACTATAAACAGAGCATGGCTGTTGTACGTTATCTCGACCACGATTCAAGTCACGTGTTTAGATTACGTGTTGATTACGTGGCGAGGGATTAATATCGAAATGGAAGAGTTTTAATATATGTGTATAGCAGCAACTCACCCACATTATGATAGGGGCTCGTCGAATTAAGATCGCCCACCGGCGGGGCCAGAGTAGCATTATGAAGCAACACATTACGCTGTGCTTCGTAATGACTGTGGCTTATACCGTGCCCTGGGTATCCAGGATGCGCAAAGTGGTCCGGTGCACCAGGTAGCGACAAGATAGACGCTAGGTCTTCCAATCGTTGTTCCATACTCAGTGCGCGCATGAATGGCATGCGACCCTGAAACACGCACACATGAACACGTGAAATTTTTTTTCTCTAATATTATACAAGGGTACGCGTTAAAAATTATCGCTTGTACTCTCCGCTAACGGTAATTAGTTAGTTAGAAGAAAAATCATTTGCAATTATTGAAACACGATTGAATCGATAAAGTAATGTTATTGAAAAGTAATACATTTCAACTCGTTTGCATCTCTCGGTCATATATTATATGTTAAATACTTGAACTGTTTCACAAAAAATGTGTTTCAATTTTTATGGGCAAAAAGTTGTAATCAGTTGTAGTTCATAGGTAATTAGCTTCCCGTGGAGCGATAATGTATGTTGAGTTGTAAATCGGTGACTATGGAAGCGATGCTGGGTATTTGGAAATTTGACTGGCGAGTAGAAGAGAATAGAGGAGGATAATCGACAATTTTGCCAATTTTCATTTGAAAATGATGGGAAGGATGTTTTAATCTGTTCGAATCTGAGGAAAACGAGTATGGCCAGGATGTGTCGGGAACTTAAAAAATGACAGTTTACGGCACATGAAATGCAAATTCTTTGATGTTAGAATACGTAAATTGATTTTTTGTTAGAATAAGTGTTTATAGAATCTCAGTTAGTATATACGTGTGTATCTTATTTATTGATTAATCTTTGTACATCCTAATAAGCATTCGTAGCTATTCGAAACGTAAAAACTTCCACTCTACTACGTTTTCTTCATCTTCCTTTTTTCTAATGAGCATTAACATCGTCTTAACTGTAGTTTAGCAGCTATCAGCAATAACAATGTGTAACAGCGTATATATAAGCGTACTGTAATGAAAATAAACTTTATCGTAGAGTATTGAGTTTTTTAGGTCTCATTTGAATAGTTTCACAGAGGTTTATCATTGAGTTTTTTGTAGGTACGCCATATTTGGATCTTGTTATCAACAATACTCGTTAATGATCAATAATTAATCAAGATGAACTGATTTTTATAGCATTTTCCATTGAATTCATATGCAATCGATTTGTACTGTATTTATTCGCGTTTTCTATAGCCTTAAGCATTCAAAGATGGTGGGACAATTTATGCAATTTAATGCACTTTTTTATTAATTCCCAGGAATTTTCTTCAATAGCCATCTTTTATGTATAGTTTGCTAATGATCTCAACACTCTTTTAATCTCAGAGTCTTATTGCTACACGGAGAAATCTGTCTAAATTATCGACATAAAAGATTCTGTATTTAGTATAGTATTCACTCGGATCTAAACATTTTATACGTATTTCACAAATTTAGGGCAATTTTTAATGAATTTTTATAATATTTTCCCAATTGGCAATTCTTTTTATACAATCAGAAACCTTTGTAACACTGCAGTCTTTAATTAGAAAATGTTCTATTTCGTTTTCTTTTGAGATTCACGACAAATTGTCACAAAACATATCTTGTACGTATACATATAGTGTCTGGAAAATCTAAAGAAACTTAAGGAACTGATTTTGGTTTTTTTAAAGATAAAGAACAATAAACTCAACGATTTCTATACAGATAACAGACATTAATCAGTTATTCATTTCCGATCAATCAAATAAATTCTACGTGTGTCTCAGCAATTACAATATCGTTACACCGTGTATTGTCATAGATCCATGTATTCGTCCAGCGTCACGTCTGTACGAGATTCCGCGGCTATCGAACCTGTCAAATCTGAACTCGGGTGGATGTTCGGATTCTAGCGGGGAAGAAACCCTGCTGGTCGCGTAGGAGTTGGCCACACGTAAGGACTTGGGAGATATTAATGATTCTGGTATCACGCGTCAAAAGTGTCTCTCGGCACTGGGGGGTAAAAACGCGCGTCGATCACGATCAAATGTCATACAGCGCGTCAAGTATGGAAATCGTGATCAAGAAAAATCTTTATCCGCGGACAAGATGTCTCGATACGATAATATTAACTATTTCGTAGTTACCTCGCGCGCCAGCAACCCGATATACCGGTTAATTGACGGCAGTGAGATCATCCGGATGATTGCTGCATTATATCGGACCATAATATGCAAAGTACACGGAAACGCGTACAAATAAGAGCATTTTTGTTTCTAACCGACGTACATCTCTATTAAGCGACGCGCGTTTAGAGACGCTGAGTGTGCACCTGATTTAGTCATACACTGTCAATTTGACAGGTATTCGAAAAAGACAACCTACGTGCTTCTGTGCTCTTAACCGTGTATACAAAAATAGAGCTGTAATATCGTGAAATATTTGAACGAAAATTAATAGGGTGGTAATATAGGTCACGACTGTATCAACGCGATATATGTAATTAATAATTTTGAAGAACAAGATATAAAATGTCGAAAATTTCGACAGATTTGGTAGATTTATTGTAAACTGGGATAAAAGTATTCAGTACATTTTCTACGTATCCAATTTCACGGTCAGATAGCCTTGTATTATTATAGATGAGACGATATAGAATCATTGGTACTGCTCGTAACTTCGATCGAGATCGACAGATCTGGTTATGTGCGAACTCGAAAATGGCGGAGCAGCGTTCGAAATTAGAAAATGTTCGTAAACGGTACCATCAAGTAGAGTGGAGGCTTGGTACGCGCGTAAGTACAGTAGCGGCCGGTGGCACTTAACGCGGGCTGGTATTGTCGCTAATGCATCGGGGCCGCAAGAAGAAGATGAATAGGAAAATGGTGGACGTAGCGCGGATCTGGCGCGATTGTTGCACGGGCGCATCAATCAGTCGGCCGCGGCAATCTGTCGAGCCGCGACGCCTTTAAAAGTTGATTCTCGCTTGTCAGCGCATCTGTCGGCCGTGGGCCGCGAAATGTAGGACGGGACCGTTTGTTCCGCGACGATTTGTCCCGCGCGTTGCTCCGGCGCGGGCTTTTCTAATGGCTACCACTTACTTTGCGCTCGTTCTGTTTCGATGCGACGCGCTCGTGATTGAGCCGCGAGCGGAGAGAAAAGGAGGAAAGAAACAGAGAAAAAAGAAAAAAAAAGAAAAAAAATAAATAAATAAAAACGTTCGAAGGAAAGAATCACCAACGGTCTGTCGTACCGTTTCACAGGTACGCCGCTGAGAATTTGACGCGCACACCAGTGGCCGGTTCACCGTGCTTAAACAATTTCTCACGGTCTTTCTGGTAGACAGTTTCGGCGATCGCCGCTATTTTTGTCACGCGGTATGTTGCATCTTCAGGAAATGATTGTTCTTCTGCTTCCTGCGTTTACCACCGCTGTCTGGTCACGGTTCAGATCGCGGCTAACCTAGTCTAATCTTCGCCAGACTTTGCACGCGCTTCCTTGGTGCATTGGACGGGAAGTTTTAGAATCTTTTATATTCTTATATATATCAAATTATTTTATAATTATTAACCAATAACATTTTGTCCAAATTAATTCAACAAATTAATAGGTATTTGTAGCTACATATTTGGTAGCACAATGAAAGTCAGTTTAGACATAGACAAAGGGATTCCTCTGTGAAATTTTAACGCATACCGTACAATCGATGGATAGTCTGAAATATTTGGTAGATACCGTCAAGTAGAGTTTCCAGACGCATATGCTAACTACGGACCACGAATGTTATATGCATTTCTCGACAACCGGCGTTTATGATTTATGTATCAACGCGGTACATATAAATTCGCGGCAGTGCCACGCGTATACGTACACGCGCGTATCTAGAAGCAAGGCGCGCGATCTTGCCTCCCATACGCGGAGGAGATTCCGTCACAAGCCGTATGAATCTGCGAGGAAAGAGATCTGCGAGCGAACAGATGTTTGAAACGTGCTGTCGAGGACTCGCCGGTCTCTTCCGAGCTCTCTCTTCCTCTTTCCTTCACCCTCTTCTATCTGCTTTCTCCCCCCCCCCCCCTCCCCTCGTTAATTTCCATCCCAACGTCCTTAATCCCTTCGCGAACTACTAGGCACAATACTGTAATCGTTCTTATTTTTGAATTTCTTATTTTGCCCAAGTGGCGATTATTTTTACACCCAGAGCTTTTAATGCACTCTTTAATGTGCACTGTTTAATTTCTTGCTCATTTTCTGAGAGAAGAATACGAAGAAACAGTTTCAGTTGTTTACATTACCATTTATCTGAAACGATACCTATCGCGTTTTTTAACTTTTTACAAAAATAAAGCTCGCGGAATGAACGCAAAAATTCATGGGTCGATAATATAGGTCACGACTGTACCAACGTGCATTTATTGATAAAACAAGGTTTCTCTCGTAACTTCGCCTATTCTTGCATAATTTATAACTAACGCAATTCATTCGAGGTGGAATCTGTGACAACGATCAACCAGCTATTTGACACTTGACAGGATCGTTTAACCCGGCGTCCCTTCGATTCTCGATCGCTTACCTACTTTTTACCCCGCCGCGTCGCTCGTGTTTTCGTACGTGACTGCCAGTAAAGCTCGTTTCTGTCACGAAAGTTGTGAATCAAAATATTGTGGGATAGCGATTCAATTCTCGCCCCCACTGTATGGCCTATAAAAAAAATATTATCTCTCTCGTATTCATCGTTTCTTTCCGTATTTGAAATTGTTTACGTTCGTTATACACTGTTGCATTAAATTCATTTCGTTATCCATTTACAGATACCGAATACACGTACAGTCTATCCCTCAAACATTTGTATCTTCGCTTTCTATCAGGAATTTTGTTTAATTTAACAACGATGCGTCCGAGACTCTCTAATATATCTTTTAATACGCGCACGTAAAATTTCTTCGGACCAAATATCGATAAGAGCGAGTTATTGATAACGGAACGTACGGATGTTAATAGCGCGATGGTTGAATAGAGCTTGATTGCACCGGTAGACACGCTGGACTCACCGTGAGTCACAGGAGTAGTTTCCAATGTGACTCGATAATGTAAATAAAGTAAAATTAACTCCGATGAGCACGGTACGAATTCCTTTGCGTACCGATTCTACGCATCGCATAATTTAGAGGTTACACATTTACAGGGAAATGAGAAAAACGTTCAACCAACCAGATGATGACTGAAAAACTGAACGTTCGAGGTTTACGATACCAGAAGTGAATAATTACACACCGTTAATCAATGCGTTATTAATGATCCAAGGCATTTTTGAAAATGTCCTTTTCCCATTCAGCCGTTCAGCTCGCTCGAACGTGTCGATGGGACGCGTGAGAGCAACAAAAAATGTGGTACAAAGTAACATTTCACGAGCGGTTATAAAACACGCGTTTTTCCTCGTGAATTTTACATAACGTCCAGGAGATATACGAGAGAGGTAACCGAGGGATCGAAATCGCATTAATTCTGTTCGCATCTCTAGGACTATCGCGCGGTGCATTATCTTTTACTCTTTAGACCCGCGGAGAGGCTTGATGATTGCACAAAGAGGTAAATTCGTTTCACACATCTTGGATAGCCCATACCAGCGACGCATTATGTATTTCACAGC
Source organism: Xylocopa sonorina (assembly GCF_050948175.1). Lineage (NCBI taxonomy): Eukaryota > Metazoa > Arthropoda > Insecta > Hymenoptera > Apidae > Xylocopa > Xylocopa sonorina. Next base: position 2,563,041 of record NC_135197.1, on the reverse strand, counting down.
GCATAAGTCCAGCAGCTGCTTGGAATCTCCGGCGAACGGAACGGAACTGTGACGCCCCGTCGCGTTTCTTGGCTCTTCGTGAAAATTGCTTGATCGTCGTAACACGCTAAAAACTGGACTTTCCTTATGAAATCGTCGCGCGCGAAAAACCTGCGAATAATTCGTTCGCGATGCTTCCGTCGCGCGGCGAATTGTTCGCGTCCCGAGGGAAAAAAGGCCCGTGTCTCAACGGTCAACTACGTTCATCGCTGCGTTTAACTCTAAAATGGAACGGGAATTGGCAAGTTTACGATAAAGAAAGGAAAAACTATACGTACTGCTTTCAAGATTGAAAAAATAAAAATTACTATTTGTTTCGCAGCTTATTATACTCGATGTAAACGAACACTGTTGCTCCATTTACAATTTTGCCATGGACGAAGTTTGTCGCGTCGCATAATCTAAACATAACCTAACAAATGAAACATATAAATATGTCTAAACGAGCTCTTCTTCATCTTTACTCATGTCCGTTCAAGATGGAGATTTACGATAGTAATTTGGAAAATTTCTTCCTCGGGGGAATACGAATTAAAGATGAATTATTCGTGGTCTCATAGATAATTTAATTTAAAATTTATTTCCATCGAGTCGATAAAAACTAATGTTGGTAATAAAAATAAAAGTTGTAAAAATTCCATCTGGCTATGAAATACCGAAGATATCCAACGGTAGAAAAGGATGCTCAGTGAAACCATAGGATGGTTAAGGGCAAAGTGTTCTATCGACAAAATAGAAGTAATTAAAGATACGGAGAGAAAGCACGCGCATTATCCATGCTCGGCGGTAGACTCTCATGGCTAATGGGCCAAGATATTAATTATGATTCATTCAGATAGTCATCAGATTAATGCACGCCGGCATGGGTTACCGCGGCAGGCTCGCGCCAAGTCCTTCAAGTATCGCCACAAGTGCATCCTAATGTTCCGGCCGGTCTCTGTCTTTCCTCTGGCTTCTCATTTCCATATTACATACCTCGTTTCTCTTATTAATTTCGTCTTACGACCATCCTCGCTCGCGATCCGGCACGCTCGCCTTCTATGCGCGCGTTATTCCCTGCCCGTGCCTCGGAGATCGCCCTCTCTCACGATCTCGGTTCTTTCTGCTCTTTCATCCGAGCCCCGTCTTCTCCTCCTCACTCTCGCTCTCTCTCTCTCTCTCGCTCCCTATCTCGAATCGTAACTCGATGTTGCGTGTAAATATTATGGAAAGTCCAAGGATACTTCGAGGGCTCTTCTTTCCCGCTCAAGGTTCTAAGCAAATATCCCAGTGGCATAGCAAATAACGCGCCACCGCTCCCGGCCGCAGGCTAGAATCCTTCTACACACAAAAAGAGACGCGAGCAAGTCCGTCAATCGCGGTCAAAGGTCGTCTCCGAACTTTTACGCGTTCAACTTCGCGGAAATCAATCGGTGCGTCCGATCGCCTGTTTCGCTATCTTTTTTTTCTTTTTTCCAACGGTCATTTCCTATTCAATTATTCAGAAAAATGAAACAGCTACGAGTCGCATTACCATTATAAATGATCTCTGCGTAAAAATCGAAACAATAAGTGTCTCGCGAGATGCGTGTACATTTTATTGTTCCCTTCTACTTGTTGTAATCGTTTTTCATCCCTTCAATTGTGCCTTTTGTGTTTTTCCTGTCGATACTTATTTATTTTATCACTAACAGAATATAATCGAAATAAATATTTTCACAAGCAAGTTTTTTAATACTTCTATATAGCACAGTGTATAGTATAAATCACTCGTATGGCATGCTAATAGCAAGCTACGTCCAGCTATAATAATTAGATCATCGCAGGCTCCAACATTTCTAAAAAATTAATAAGTACCCGTATACTTTTAATATAATGTTTGCGCCCAGCGAACGCTCGTAACCACGTGAAATATCATCTTTCGAACTCCTGAACAGAAAGATATTTAAATTGTTTTGCAGTTATGTCTTCCGTTCGTGTACTACCATCAGCACCGACGAGTAAACATTGCGGCTGCAATTACTATTGCATCCTGGTGCGCACAAGTTCGTTCTCTCTCTCTTCTCTATCTCTTGTTCGTTATACGCGAACAGAGCGCTACGGACTTTCTTCGTTTCACTTTTAATCATTCATTGTTACTATAAAATACTCTACTCCTTTACGATTCGAATGTTCCTTTCAGATCATTTCTTGCGTCTCTTTGGGAACCAAGATTTGAGATTTAACTTTTTTACAAAAAAAAATTGCTACTTGCTGGTACAGCGTATTTTCACGTGTTTAACAATTTTCGGAATATTTTTAAACAAAATTAGAGCGTACTATACATTTGATAAGGCTTTTGAGTTTAACTCGACTGTGACGCAGTAAATAGTTTTATTAATTCGTAATCCAATTCTTCTCTTGGATAGACTTGCAAGGAGAGCAACGTTGGGTCCTTTATTTCACGATGTATAAAATACTTGTTTATGCAGCAGGACGTCGTGAAGATCCGTCGAAATGGAGGACGACAAATTGATGATGACATTGGTCTTGACGCGGTTCAAGTACAAAGGCGATACTGGTAGCCCACAAAGGATAAGCCGTGACAAGTCGTAAAGATTGCCCACTTAATTACGACTTAAACCTCTGGGAGGTCCTTTTCCTGTCAGAACTGCGGCCACTTAAGGCTTTTAGCCTTCCATCGACCGAGATCGAAATATTTCAACCGAAAAGCCATAAAGTACCTGCCCAATTCTTGGCGGTTGATACCTGCGAACCTTGCCAAGGGTTCCTTTCTGTGGTTAGGTTTTTCTATGAAGAAGAAATTATGGGAACTTGAAATGGCTCTTCAATTGCTGGAAATCTTCGACGACTCTAAATACAGAATATTGTCTCGCGTCATTTTTAAATGAATCCAGATGGTAAAAAGAGACGGTAGAATAGAAATTGCGGATTTGATTTAACGAGTTTAGAAAAGTTTATAGAAAATATGAATGTTCTTCTCACTTGCTACTATAAATTATATGCAACAGTAACTATAATAAACGAGCAACTGCCTTCCTTGCAATACCCAATTGAAAAGTAGTCATTGTAACCATTGCGATAACAAAAATTTGCAAGGAATAATATTTTGTTAACAGAGACAAATTGTACCAATAAACGAATGAAAATAGTTCGAATGATTTAAGAAGGCAATAAATTACTTAAATGTAAGTTGTGATTTAAATGTCCATTTGTAATAACAGGTAAGGAATAACATGAATATCTTTGTCTCCTTCTTTTAATCGAAGCTGAATATGATTGATCTATAGTAAAAAGAGGTTTCATTCGGATGTTTTTTAGAATAACTTGAATGTCATATCGATCAACGTTAGAAAAACAAGTAGTCAATTCATTTTTTGTAACCAGTACTCAAGATATTGATATTAATAAAATGTACAAGCTTGTAATTACACGTTAAAAGAAATTTATAAACTCTACTGTCGATTAAAAGTTTCGGGTCACTGGGTATTTCGAACGACGCGGAAATGCAAGGAAGAAGAAGCACTTGACATGTTTTACAGTTAAAAAATCTTCCAGTGAAAATCAAGAGCAACAACATAATTAAAACTATTATCAATAACTGTGGTATTCATCATTTAATCGCAACGAAATGTATTTCTAGAATGTTTAGATAAATAGTTTAAACTGCAGTACATAACAAATCCTATTTGCTCGTACGCAACAGTTACGAAAAAAAAAAAAAAAAAATGCCAAACATGTTGAATACATCCATCCTTGGTAAATATTCGTTTTTTACACAGAAACTGTTGCCAATGCTCTAATAAATCGGCGGCTGGTTCCTCGAACTGGCACGTCGAAAGTAGCGCGAGTCATTCAAGGTCCCGGAGGCATCACGACGAATAAAAATCCGACGATACGTAAGAATACAGCGTGCCGGTAGCGAGTATAATAGGACGTATTACGTGCGTCGTCTATGCCTTGGTATATGGTAACACGTAGCAATTACAGGTGACTGAGGTCAGTGTTAATACCAGAGTCGCGTGAGAGAAGAGTTCCAAAAATGATATGGTTCGCGAGCGGCGACACCGTGTCTCCTTGCGTAATACCCTCGGACGTAGAATACGCACCAGTGGGAGCATCTCTTAGGCAAAGGTCCCGGCTAGCGGCGGGCATGTATGCATTAATTTACCGTGCTCATTATGTATCGAGAGTCCTGGCGAGACGCTTAGCGCACCGGGGTATTACATGTCCACGGCCCGTCGTAATCACTGCTTTACACACTTCCACACCAGAGGCAAGGTCGCGAGATCGCCTCCTATGCGTGTTACTTATTACGAATACGAATTTCTCGCCGCCGTCCATCGGAACACGTTTCCCGACGTGCCCCGTGGTTTTTCTCGCTTCAATGGAAGACAGCCCGACCTGGCACGTGGCTTCAACGATTAAAAGAGCCTCGTTGCGTAACTGTCGTGACTCAAATTAATTTTTGTAAACATATCACAAGTGTCGTGAATATTTTCTTCCGCTTTAATAGCTAATTGCACCGGATAATTAAACCAGTTCTCAGTCCTGCGATATTTAATTCGCTGCGAATCTACATTTCCTTATTAGAAGTACCCAGACTCATTATATAAGCAATTATTTACCTTGAAGCACGATAACGCGTGTCTTGTATCTACCTGACAAAGATCTTCGTCGACGACCAAGTTCCAACATTCTGAACTACTGGCTTGATATTGCTGCTCGATGCTTGGCGGATGGAACTTGAACGCGGACTGCTGCACGTCATTCATGTGTGTTCGCTGCGGCCAAAACGCATTCACTCGGTTCGACTGTTCGTTAAATCTCTTTCGAAAAACTCAGAGTTGAAGCGAGACGGTCATCGCGAGAACCAGATGCTCTTCCCTACGAGTCCTCGCATCGCGAGCAACCGCGCACGGCTACCGCGAACATTTAATGATTCCTCTAACGATTCCAAGATTTTCAAAACAGAGTCACGTACGCACAAAAGCCACGAACAGCGCGCACGTTCGCGCATCAACTGTCACAATGGTGGCTCGATCGACGTAAATGGATAACCCACTACGGAGCCGCACATTTTACATCGTCCTCTTCCCGAACACGATCGATCCAGCCTCTTTAAAACACGGACGAGAGAATCCACTGCACTCGGGTCCTGCTCCTCGAGACGAACGAGACGGTTTCGAAACGGGACACGGCCGTTTCTTTTTTTCGACGAGGGAAAAACGGCGCGGCAATTTTCCGCGGGTCTCGCGTTTACTTCGAACGGCGCGTCGTCCGCGAGTGTTAGCCGCGACCGTGTACGGCAGGGATACAACGCGGTCATCGCGATCGCGTTGCCCCGGCAAAGGATCATGGTAGGGACCCGCGCGAGTTCTCCGATTGGCGGCTCTTTTCAGGTGTATTCCTCCACGTGCGGCCACCAAGACCCTGCGTGCACGCTCGCGACATCCTCGCGCTCTCCTCGAGGACTATCTCGGTGGGTCATTGTCACGATCGTCCACTCCCGTCGCGACGACGCGAGCATCCTAGCCGCGAACTGCTCGCGCACGAACCGACGTCTTCGCCACTGGCTCGTACGGGAACGTAAAAATTTCCAGGTTCCATCCACGGGGACGTGTTTATTTTAATAACGAGCAGACAAGCTCGAGCAGTCGCCGGCGTGGATTTCCATCCGGGCGACGGACGGTCGTCGCATCAACCGATCCTATCGCGCATCACGCGCACCGACGTGTATTATGTGTGTCAGTAGGTTCGAAGAAATGTGGACGCTGGTGAATATGGTGCAGCCTCAATTACCGAAACAACTACGTATTTCTCTTTTTCTAAGTAGCCAAGCGTTTCTACTCCGCGTGACGTCCACCTTTCCTTGTCCAATCGGATACTTCTCTGTCCTGTCGAGATTTAGTCAGTCGTGATCGCACGAATCTCGCGCTCGAACCGGATCCAGATCGGATCAAGATAATGGATCGTGTACCTAAGTATCGATTATACTACTTGAAATTTGTTCCAGCTCGTCATTGAAAGAGCATAATATACTAGTCACCAAGATGCAATGCGTTTACGAAATCTGCAATTAGACATTTTTATCGAGTTCGAATTCCAAACCACTACGAGTTTTATCGAGTTTGTTGTTCGAAAACATGATCATTATACAATTATAGTTTCTTCTCTCTCTCTCTCTCTCTTATTTATTAGATTTTCTGTGTTTAGTAATTGAATCGGGAAAATGAATTCGTAGTGTCGTTTAATATACTTAATCGTCTTCAAATATCACCTTCGAAAGTGTATATTTATGCATAACTGGACAGTTATTAATACTATAACCGGTTCAATTTCATGCGTTTCCTTTCGATCAGGAAGATCGCTCTTGGAGGACTGGTTCTAGACAGAAATAAACTAATTCAGGATCGAGTCGCCTAAAATCGATCGTCATCGGTTGCCGCGTAAACGGGGAAGCGGGATTCGTAAAATGGTATCCGGCGAGCGGGTACCAAGCGGCGAGCTCTCTCACCGGGCATTGAAATCATCGCTTGGACGCGGATCTGCGGGGATCAACGCTGACGCGAGTCGCCAACTTCGCTTTCTCCGCACAATGAGATTTACCCGAGAAAAATGACACGTGTCAACAAGTTGATCCAACGCCGCGCGTTTACCGGGTTATTTTACTTATTTCAGAGGTATCGACGTGTCGCAAACCGGACTTGCTATCTCGAATCTATTGTAACTTAACTACTGTATCCTGAGTATGAATTCCAGGACGTATTATTCGCGTACGCTCGTGTACACACGACCGCTATCCATCGAATTAAAACTTGTTCGTAGAACATTCGGATAATTTTTACGCGAAACATATTTCTATCCTCAGATCTGCGTGAAATGAAAAGCTATGCGAATGGACCAGACGAAGACGCGCCGTGCTTTAATGTTAGAAATTAAACAATGTCCTGTTAAAGAATTAAAATGACTAATTACATTATTTTGATAGTCTTTCAAAGTTATGACGATAACAGTAAGTTGAAATTAGATACATAGAAAGTTAAAGGGCCAGAGAAAATTGTTAGTTATATAACAAAGCTTGTTGTAGCGGAATAATCTTATCGATCTTAAATTTTAATTGAAATGCAACATTATTGCAACAGACGTTTGTTCGTCGCAAAGTACATACAAATGTTACGATTCTGAATAAAAATCGTGGAAGGGAATTACCAGTGAAAAATGTCTGCTTATTAACGGAATTATCCTCTGGTGCAGAGTAATAGAAATTTCTATACAAATTTTGATTACTTTATCTAATCCCTGTATCTATCTAGATTACACAGCCGTTTCCACGCGTGTCTGTAATAGTATGCTCCATTTATAGACCGTAAACGACGCGTATATTCAACTACTACGGTCTTTCTATGGTTTTTTTTACCGGCTGTGCCTTACATTTATGAAATTTACTTCCTACTTTGCTCATCGCGAATGTGCATCGGGATACTACGCTATTACGGACCTCTGGTTCGACGTGTAGAAAGTTTTCGAAAGGTTGGAGAACAGTTGGTTAAAATTCTCGAGGAGATTAGAAAGATAAAACGGATTGTAATTAGCGATTGAAAGTTTCGTCAGTTCGAGGACGCTTTTGCTACTTGTACGGCGAAATGCACGTTAACTTAGTATCGTTCCGATAAAAAGTATCTCTGTTTGGGGTTCTATTATGTCTCAACATGGTTTGAAAAATTTATAGGATATTTATATAAACTTGACGAGATAACGTATTTGTGTAATACGTACAGTAGTCATAGGCGTCTCGATGCTTCTAAGAAGGTTATGAATATTTAAGTATTGGCAATTTAAATATTCAACGGCGATCCAAGGCAAGATTATTTATTAGACGAGTGCAAAAGTTCAATTATTATTAAGGCCTAGTGTTTCTTTATTTATTTCTTGTCTATTTACATCGTGTGCATCATATTGTGCACATTGTCCACCTGATTTCATAATTCGTTCCCGTAACACGCTTCTCTCCAGCTGACTCTCGTGAACTTCTCGAGACGAAAGAAATGAAACTCGAACAAAGATCGTTTCAATCTCGAAATGTTACAATGTGTATTTTGTGCCGGGTAATTTGTATATTTTTGCATACTACTACGTACACTTTCCGTTGTTTGCACATTTAAACTCTCCATTAGCGTTCGAAATAATCGTGTATGTTTGGTTAACAATCATTGGAAAAAAATTTGTAATCTTCAATGTTTGTCAATGGCCTCTTTAACTAGCTTCTCGTTAGCACGCGAGCGTGTAAAAGTGTCTTTGCGAACTGTGTAATTGAAAATCTTTCGCAGCGGTATTCATAGATCAAAGTGAATGCGTCAACATGTATCGTTAAAACTGTTTAATCACATTTAAAACATGCATCGCAGCGTGAAGTCTAACGTTAAACACGATCAAAAATTGTACTTCCAAGCGTGATAAATATTTATACCTTAAAAGCTTCATCGTTTAATTTTCAATCCTACTCGAGACCAACTTTTATAGCAATGATAACTTCGAATTAAAATGTAAATAATAATTTTTAGAATAAAATTTGACACAAATGCGTATCTACTATTTGAAGAATAACAATAATTAGTTGACTTAGACGTGGCGTGATAAAATAAATCAGTAAATTTCCACCTGAAGAGACACACAACAGATGAAGAAGAGTAATACCCTTTATCCGTTTGCAGACACGAATCACTTCCTTCTTGACTATTAAATCCCCGTGCAATCGTTTCACACGTGTACTCGCTAGTAAGCCAGAACATCCACAGCAATTCCATGCTGCTGTTCCAAGTTTTTACTGTACCAGGTGAAATTAATTATAAAAAATAAGGGAATATGTGCGTGTGATGCAGAGAGAATGTATGCACGAATCGTGGGTGAGGAACGCTCGTTGGCGCAAGTCGATTGTCGTGGGTCTGTGCGAGCCACCTTGTTTAATATTCCATCGCGAGGGGTCACGAGAGTACTCTTTCGTTGACTTCCGACAGTGCGTTCGAGCAACGACGATGGACGCGCGATGGTAAAATAAAAGGAAGCCACTGGCGTACGTACCTGGAAGGAACGGTGGTGCGGATGATGGGGATGATGAAACTGCGGTGTGTGAATCATGTCGCCGGTCTCGGGATCCTCGCACTTGGATAACTTAGCGACCTCGCTGCCACCGCCGCTCGAGCCTGTTACGGCCGCCTCGTCCTTTGCGCTCGTCGATTCCTCGACGCTGTCTTCTTTCTTCTTCTTCACTTCCGATTTCGTTTCCTACGCAATCAGCCTTCGCATTAATAATGTCAGTGTCGTATCTTCGTCAACCTGTTAACCGGGCGCGATCGTTCTTGCGGAATTTTAAAGGTTTCAGAAAAATCCTTCTGTGTCGATCTAAGTGATTGATACGTATTTCGATTGGTAACGAAATGTTAATTAAATATAGAAGTATTTATATTAACTGTGATATTTTTTGTAAGTACATGTATGCGTAATAAGCAAGGAAAACACATGTTGTGTTTTTAATATACCCAATATGTTTCAGTGCTCAAAACGGAGTACATATCTCCCTTCTGCTTTAATCTTATTACTGATACAACCTCCTAAAAGTCAGACTAAATTATTTTACTGCTCAACAGTTTACAGGTTAATAATAAGTGGTTAAGAAAGTTTTAAATCCAATTTCGATTACCTCGCATGGCGATTAAATAACTATTCGTACTGATTACATTTTAGTACCGTTATTCTATTACCAATTCACGATCAAGAAATGAATGAATGACTTTTTCCTCTAAATTTATAAATATTCAGCGTCTACGGTAAATCTTGCACTTCTATTCGTTAAAATTGGTATTAAACGTTCAGATATAAACGACGGGAGAATCTGTAAATATTAGACAAACCTCTGATTGAGCCTCATCGAGGCCAACGAGTTGGAGCGCCTCCTCGAGATTGAATCCGTCGGGTAGACCCAGAGTATCGTTGTTGAGAAGACTTTCGACACCCGCGGTACCTAAGATACCACCCCCGAGTAGGTCCGATGGGAAATCATTCTCGAGCTCCAAGGTCTCGGTTAATCCCAAAGAATCATCGATTAGCCCGGCCAAAGGGTGATTATTCAGATCCAACGACGCGTCTCTGAGAAGTTGCTCGTCTTCCTCAGCGGCGTCGCTTCCGCTTCTCCCTTGATTCCCGGAACTGAGAATATATTCACCTGGAACACACACACGCGCGTGCCTCAAGTGAAACGAACTTGTGTAAACGGAATTAAGATTATCATTCGACGATTACAAACGGAATTTACGAATATTCGCGTTTTAACCCTGCTACGCTCCTCCATATTCCAATGCTCTGATTTCCTTCCTAAGAATCGTCTTAATTTCCGAAGCATCGATGTATAAATTTGTTCGAACGATTACTTTATTATGTTTCCTTCGAAACTAGAAAACTTGTCGAAGAACCAAGAAAGGCGCTTGAGTCGAAGATGACTCAAAGATCGCACGGTTACCATCGCGTACCTATTCCACGTAACACCAGCGACGTTTGTCATCCGACTCAGAGGGAAAAAATGCACGCGACCGAGTAATCCGTCGACAAAGCTGTTAAGTAAGCATAAACATTGGTTCGCGTGTCCAAGTACGATCCCTAAGGATCATTTAAAGGTACTTAATTGCCCGGGAGATTGTACGAGGCACGGGATGGGACGCGTTCCATCGTCGCCGGCTATTATCCGCAGCAGTTTTCATACCGTGCATTGTGTATCGACAACGGCAATTCATCGCTGGCTATCATTCAATTTACCACCCGGCAAATTGCAATTCTCAAAGGAGAAAAAAATACGTTCGGAGCAAGGTCACACGCGAGGAATGCGTTACATACTTGGCGGGCTAGCTTCCGAGTCATGGCTCTTTTCGCGTTAGTCCTGCCATTTCCTTCGATCATAATTAAACGATCGAACGACCCTCGATAATCTTCCAGATGGAACCAAAATGCATCGATAGATCACAAACGATTCACGAACACGAACGATATCCTTGCGAAGGGATCCGTGGCACACAGCGTTCACCAAATCACCAAGCGATTCACGAAGGCGCGCAAAAATTTGTTCGATAAAACGCACTTTATTTCTCGCAGCGTACGCGAATTACCATCGACCATGCCGACCATTTACAAGCTCCCAAAAATTACCAGATACGATCCACGAACGCGGTACGTTCGCATCGCGATCGAAAAGGGGCAAAAATAAAAATCGTTCTACGATGATTCGAGCAAACCGGATTCGGTGTGACTCAACTAAAACTGTCCGTCTCGACGCGCACCACTCGAGGACTGGCTGCGTCCGACGGACAGGTAAAATTTCGAAGGTGGGACGGGATAGGAAGAGAGAGAGAGAGAAAAAAAAAACGTAACTAATTGAGGGACAAAGGGGTGTTGTTGAAGATCCACCTGCTGGTTTGAACAACCCCCGAATGTTCCCGCCCTACAGCCAATCGCGCGTCCCCGTTTTCCACCCTACTTCATCCCTTACGCACGCTCCGATCGAGTCCCTCGCCCGGATCGTTTCCTTTACCGTCGCTCTTTGAAACGCGCAACGCACGCGGCACGATGCGTATATAACAACTGGAATCGAGTAGAAGATTTTAACAAGTTTAATAATAAGTATAACGGTGGAGCGATGTCGAGGATAAGCGTTCCTACAGGTTTTGATTTAACGAGATTTAGTCATGCGTAGAATTTTTCGAACAGAATTGAATGGAAAGCTAGCTAAGATTTTCATGGAATCGATAACAATTCTGCTGACAGTGTAATATCGGAGCTTTCTGTTAGATGTTACTAAAATAAATCTTTGCTTTTTAGGTTTCTAATTTAAGGGAAAAAAGTCAAAAACGTGTATTAAATGTTTAATTACCCAAGCTTTCAGTTTGAGCGTAAAGCGGAAATAAATAAAAATTTGGTTGATACTTTCACGAGATTAACTATTCTATACTGCCTACCAACATAACGATGGAGCACCTTTCAGTTTTTACTTTATAGGAAATATATTAAAGCGCAGCAATGTTCCTTTCGTAATATCGACTTGACAAATAAAATGATGAAAAAAAAAGTACAACAGGGGATATTTTGGTACTGTAGGTTTACTATACAGCGGTGCAAACAAGCACGGCTCGTTTCACTAATTACAGCCGCGGTTTCGAGGCGCGAAGGAAAAAGGCAGTTACAAGACGGTGCCAGAAATTTCGACGGACGGTATCGCCTTTTCCTCCTTTTTTATTTCCTGCGGGGTTGGATGTTATTAGAGATAATAATCTGATAAAATAATAATTCTTCGAAGGCTGCACGAATGCGGACAGGTCGGTCGGACTGAACGACAGGCGGGTCGGGGCAAAAGAAGTGGAAGCTTTTGGTTCTTCTGTCGGTCATGAGTACGGTGTGTCTGAGACGGAAGATCCCACCTTTTGGGATGGCTATTACATTAACGAGTAGCGGCGGCCATTGTCTGGCCCAAATTCGGAGCCAGACCGCGCGATATAATGGCCGCCTATAATTTGGTAACTCGAAGCGCTCCCTAGCCCGGAGTTCTGCCCAGCGTTTTTCAAATTTCAAAAAACCTGACGGAATGCGACTAAGTGCGCGAGATTCAGAATGAAATGCGAGTTTATCTGTGAGCAGTTGACGGAAGAAACTATAGCTAGATCATAGAGTAATTAATTCAATTTAACTAAGTGGTAAAACCACATGCAGGATTTCGAATCGTATACAATTACTCCTTTTTATTTGCAACTATTTATTCCTATTCGTCTGCCTGTAATTATTGCTTTCTGTTAGATTGAGAAAATTCAACTGTTTTGACTTTCGACTTACGTTATTCTCGTAATCATCAGGATCAAGTATAAATGGTCTGATCGTGACATTTCTTCTTGGTGATATTCAGTGATTCATCAAGTTGGAACAAAGCTTCGTTTTGTTTCTAACGTCACGGCGATAGCATCACAAATTGCGAACGCGTACCTACGCTCGATCATACAGAAGCTCTAAACTATTTCCAAAGGTCATCGATACTTCCATCCAAATGTCATTTCGAATTATTGTCAAGTAGACATGCTCCATATCTTTCGTATTTTCGTACTTGCTATATCCATAAGATTCACCAACAAGATAGTCTTTATATCGACTTACTAAATTGCGAGGGAGTTATAGATATAGAGATAATTAAACTTGCTAATTTCCACTTACAGTGACTTAACTAAAAATTTCAAGGTACCTGTAAGCAATGGTCATTGTTACTGAAAACAATGTTGTCGCGGCCAATCATTTAATAATCAAGCGTTATAAGCTTTTATTTAAACAAGAAAAACAGTTCAGAGAATCGATTTTACCGAATGATGTAAAGGCAAATAGAAACTGCAGATCTAAAGAATTGAAATTGTATTATATAAATCTTTTCCATGGGGCATAGCGCTCGCGGAACATAGCTGTACTCGGTGGTACATTTACGGTGCATTTTGCCTGCAATTTCTCTGCATCGCAAGAAAATTATATACGCTCTGTAGGCATGGCAATTTCGCCAGTCATAACCTTTTGCTGTTTCCCTCTGCGCTGGTTAAAAATCAGCTTCTTTCTTCTGCGTTAATCTATTCGAGACGCGGCAAGGGTGAGAGGAAAAAATGATACAACTCCCTAAACGCAACGGTTGCAGCTCCACCTAAAACTCTTTTACCAAAACGAAAATCGAAAGACGCGCGTCTCTAGGGGACGGTCTCCTCTTTCCTCGTTTAAATCCAGCGCAAGGGAATTCGCTCGATCACGGTGCGTCTAATGGCGCACGGTTCTCAGTCTCCTTCGATTGCCACGGCTTCTTTGAACCCGCGGTCGGCTTTTTCCACGGCCACGGGAACGTCGACAGATCATTTCTCACATTTCGCGCGCGCCTAACGACCATTTTCTTTCTACTCCCGTCGTCCTCTACCCACCGACACCGTCCCCGGTCGACGGATAATAATTCCTGCGTTACTCGACAGAAATTTTTAGGACCAGTGGCCCCTACGGGGCGAGCCTCCGACGCAGCGCGTCGCGCGCGAACACGCTCCGGCACCGAACAATCCCGTGGTACGAATGCGCCAGCACGATTGTCCTATCCCACGGATGACAAATACATCGAGGCAAATCTGATTCGCAGCCTCCGACAAAGGGACGCCAACGACCCAATACGGACACGCTGCGCCACCCGGTCGTTTGACGTCTCATTTTCCCGTTTGCGAATCGCCTCGCGTCACCTGCCGCTCCTATAAACGGCCCAACTTCAACAGCTTCCAATCACGGTCATTAGTCCTTGTTCGATCATTAATTGTTGTCGTTGCCCGGTGTTGGGACGCTTATCGAGTTCCGTTTGTCACTGCGAACTGCTCTGGTAACCTTCGACATTGGTACCTCAATCTACGCGTAGCTAGTGCCCTTTGTAACCGGCGAGACGGAGGCGGTACCAATGGAACGTGAAACGTGCTTTCGATTGATTTTGTTTGAAATCGACGAAACAATCGTCGATCGCGGTTTTCGAATCGAAAGATTCTGTTGAGCAGCTTTGTAATCGTCGCAAGATGGAGCGTTCGTAAACTACTTGAGAATAGTGCACGCAAATTACTTAAAACAATGGGTGCGAAGGAGTTGAACGGAGAAGTTGAAACAAAGTAAGTGCCAGGAATCGAACAGTCGAAGACTCCACTTGTAGGACCAGTAATTGTGATAGATGAAGATGGTTAAATGAGCCTGGTCGTCGCGCAAACATCCGATCGCATCGATCACCCGTTTAGAAACGAACCGTGTCTCTAACGACATACCTCGTGGAACGTAATCCGTGCTGCAATAATCCAAAATGGGACTATCGTGTAACGGTCACGGCGCATCGTTGTTTCCCATCGGAGTCACTGAAACGTTCCCAACCGCGTTGTACAACAGTGTATCGCGAATTCGTGCGTTTTCCACTATTCACATCAGAACCCGCGGACACCTCACACTATTTCGTCGCACTTCTCCGCAAAAGTCAAGATGCTCTGCGTCTCGAGTCCACCAGGAGCTGGAAGCTTCATCGACGGAACCGGTCAGAAGTGTGTCACTGAAGTGGTGAACGTTTTCTCGAGTTTTTTCACGGTAACGCGATCATCGTGATTCGAGTGTGATATCCTCGCGACCTCGAGGGGAATCATAACAGCCGGCACTGGGCAGATGATTTCGATGCAGGCACAGCATGGAGTCGACTGATAGTCTATCGCGTAGCAAGGCATTGCTTAACCATAGCCAGGACAAGTATTGTGCCAGGCGACGGGTTCTCCGTTAAAAAACGGACCAATCACGTCGGGGTTGGCTGTTATTCCAATATGGCTGCCAGACAATGCGCGCTGGAGGTCTCGAGAGAAGGGAGGGAAGGTCTCTACCCATAATGCCATTCTCCGGCTCCCCACTGTGACCAGGGAGCGTATACCGAGTTCCCGATCGGTCGCCGTTGCCGTGCACGAGCTTACCCAGGGGTGCATCCTACTAGGACATAGCCCCGAGTCATTGTCCTTCGCATCTTACCCTCGCAAAAATCAGTATCGATGCCTTACGAAACTCTCCAATCAATTTAACGATACCACCTACCGTTCCCGATACGTCCGTGTCGTTTCGCTCCTCGCCAACGCAATATCCACGCAACATTAACGTGCACGCGTGTTTAGTACTTCGCTGGTGAGCTCGGAGTGGCTACGAAATGTGCTCTCGCGTATCGTTGCATCCATTTTGGTGAGCGTGTTCGGATCTTCCGACGTCGAATCTCTGTCTCTCGTGGAAACGAGAGCAGAGTATATTTGCTTTTCTGTGGTAATCAAATTTTCTTCGAAATCCTTCGTCCGTCGATTGTTATGGCGAATACTTGCGTTGGCTACCGTTTCTTTATCTCTTGCAATTATGCTGTTCGCGTGTCCACAATGACACGCATAAATTTACGATTTTTAAGCTAATATAGTCGGTCAATACTTTCCACGATGATAAAAATTTGAAAACTGATTTTCCTTCAGTTGCGAATTATTTGAAATTCACAATGTTTCTACGCATATATTAAAATATCGATTTTGCCTTGAAAGGAATGCTGGTAGCAAGCTTCGCGAAGCCGAAATGAAATATTAACAATCGATACCGTTAAATAGAAGAAATTGTACGTGATTAGACATTTTTTTTGCACGCGCATTGGCAAATAGTTGAACGTGGTTGACAAAAGATGTTCGTGCACTCGTATAAATATATTTTATCGGCGTCTGAACGGTGACTAGCGTTCCCCAGTGCCAACCAGTAGGTTAGACTCGACAGATGATAAAGGCTGTAAACCACCGCTGTTAAGATGCTATCTAAATCCTGTCAAATGCCTGTTCTATCGATACCCTTTATTCTTGTGTCGTCACTCTTATTCGGACACTGTCAAAGATCCTCGGGATATATCAGATTAATTTTATAATTACCACTGATACAGGATATCGACTATAAAGATGGTGACCACCGTATATATCACATTTGAATTATCCGACAAAAACAGAGAGGACTGACCTGAAAAGATTCTTTAACTTTTCAAAATATCAAACTTTACATTTATTGCGGAAGATAAATACTATCGAATCGCTATCAAACAGTTTTTAGTCGTGATTATTATACGATATGTTCAAGTCTACGCTTATGTATTATACTTAATAAGAACAACAAGGGATGAATGTAACAATTTGTCTTTTGGGACCAACAACATTCAAGTTTCTCACTTGTAAATAATTTTTTTATACCTTTACGTTTGTCATTTTTCCTTCTCGTTCCAATTTCGAATCGAAAACATTTTTGCCGAATAATAGAATAGGTAGGTTTCTAAAAAAATGAAACGCAGAGCACAAAGGTGTCTTTGATCAAGTATACAGTCAACCGTAAAACTATTTCAGTCCGCGGAGGCCAGTGAAAAAGTCTGACTAATGTAAATGATAAGTACCAGCTCCGTAGCATTGATTTATTAATCAATAAGTGCAAATCATTGTACCCCTTGGCGAACAATTCTGTATAAGCGAAATGCGATCGCCGACAAAAGTATAACGTAACAATGCGTGCTCGATCTTCTGGAACGTTCGCGGAAGAACGTAGTCTAGGACACCCTCTGTATACGATAAATAATAGTGGCTGCATGAACTTGTGCTTTTCTAACGCCACGGCTTGTCCCGCAATACCTACTGATAGATACAATCGTGGTCTTTGACTTTTTCTCTCGTTTCCACGGGAAATGTATACGCGGGGGCACGGAACGAATCTATTTTTCAACCGAACGCCCTTAATAGACTGTAGAAATTACGCGAAGAAGAAAAACATGTCATTCAGGCAGCCATGCGAATCATTTGAGCATTAAATCATTACCACGACTTATTAAATAGTACATGTAGTACTTTGCAAATCTGGTTTTTAGCTCTTCCATTTCCTCAGTGTGCTCTACAGTTAAGAATAGGACTAAAGTGTCGTACGACAAGAAGCATGTAAACGCTTTGTAAAAAAATTATAGCAAAAGTGCGAAACGCGGGATAAGTGTTATGGAGAATCGAAAAATTGACTGTACTTAAGGGGTGACTCGAGACGCTGAGGAATTGCTCCCAAGACCGTCGCGTCCATTATACTATTTTCTATGATTAAATCGTGGGCCTCTTCTTTTGTTAACTAATTTCCCAGTTGTGCACGATATACGTCCAGCTTTGTCTAAACTGAGACAGCCAATGCTAAGGTATTATACGGTACTGGTGCATTTATCGTAAATGAAATGCACTTGGATTTAGCTGTAAACACGGATACATTTTCACTTTCGTATTAGCTTATCGTAGCGTCGCATTTATGTATGCATGCTTTTACATGTATGACAGCGATACGATAAAAAGCTCATCAGGATACAGAAGTCATTTGCACATGTTAACATGTTAGAATTATATATGTCACACGCTGCGTAAATGTGAACGTAGACGAGTGCAGAATATATAGATCGTGCGGCGTAAAATTTCAAGAACTCTGGATTTAAAATTTCCTTAAAATAGCTGGCAATCTTCTGTCTACCTTCGCGTTACACGTGCAATTAATATCTTGTTACTTTTTATACAGCGCGTTTACATAACGTAACGACAATGTTTTTACCCTTGTTTCTTCGCCGTTTCGCAATTTACGTAGTAATACATATTAAATGATACCTACGACATCCGATTTATCGACAACGTTTTCTATATTATTGTCTTTACGTAAACTGTGAATTCGCTTATTTATTCATATGAATTATAAATTCATTCGCACGCTTTGATTGACGCAGTGGTTTTTATATATGATTGGAAAATAATTCATTTGCGACACAGGTTGCAATTATTATGAAGCAGATATTGTTCACCTGAATATTTCCAATCATAAGAATAATGAAAATGAAGCAATTAAATTGTAAAATAGTATCGATTTTGCAATGCCATATTTAGTTGTGATAACGCTTTACATTAAGAAACCTTTCCAGCCCAGAAAATCAATTCTAAACAAGGATTCTCATCATTATGACATAAATACAAGAACCGCAGTGGCAATAGTCTTCCCGATATACATTTATATAATTATTTCGTTAATGAAGCTTTGATATTTCATCGTACTGTCCCTCATTACATTGTTATGCGAACCATTAGATTGCACAAATGTCGTCTTTCCTTTAACCACCACGTACAGACGCTACTTTGCCTCAAATTATTGGTACGTGTACTTTTTCCTTCTAATTGCTATTTAACCTAAAAGTTACATGAGAAATAATAGTTTGAGATCGAGAAAGGCCGATCGCGTAGATCGATACCGCGGCTGCCAGAGCACCGTGCGCGTTTCGTCGAGTTAGGGTGATCGTGTTGCTTCAGTAGCGTCGTGGCGCCATGCACAACCTCTGCGATACGAGGGATTCTGTAAACCGGGTCAGAGACCTAGTTAACACCTCCGTACACACCAGTCATTCTGGATGTCAAGCTGGCCGTCAATGAACATTGTTGCCACCTCATACTATGACGTTCGCTCTTCATGTTTAGCTTGCACTTTTCGTTGGCCACGCGTCCACGAAGAGAGCAACGGTAGCCCAGTCATGCTTAGAAGGTGCATTTTTCGAGTTTCGACCACCGAAATGTTTCTCGCTGATCGCGTTCTCCTTCCGCGTTCCTCTATCCCTTTTGCCATTTTTGTAATATGCACTATTACTACGTATCAGATTCTAATATCGAATCTCTTGGAGAAACGCGCTTCCAAGCGGGATGGACAAAGTCCGTGAACTGTGTAATTTATTCGATTCGAAAGCCTGCGACGAGAACTTTTTTCGTAGACTGGACGTGGTCCCGTTTTGATGATGTGTAAAGAGCACTTGAATTTTCATTTTTTTTTAATAAAATAAATCGCTGAATCAATAATACCGATTAGAAATATAAAAAAAGACGCGAACTGGTAGTACAAACGACTTGAATTGATTATCAGTTTAACGTTTACATTACGAATGAAATTCGCGATTGTGGACACGTCGATGAACGGTTCAACGAGCTTTCAGCAAGGGTTAACCTGTATTAGTCACAGTCGTTGAGTACTTTTATACTACTCGATTCTCTCCGCTCGTGCAGGCCCTATAAAAGAGCCGTTTCGTTTCCGTAAACAGGATTTTATTAGATCCTCGGCGGTGATTTGAACAGTACGTGTTGCAAGTTGTCGTGATGCATAAATTCTCTGGAGGGACGCGATGGCACAGTGACCCATTCCATGACGAAACATATTTCGAATTAGTCGATCGGTAGCTTCGTGCCGTTATCCTCCATGTGGATCGGAAACCTTTCGTTTCCTCGACGCGACGCGACGCGACGCTCGTCCTGCCAGATTTCTTCGGGCGAGAAATCGCGAGAAAATTCGTGTCAATGAATTTCTCTCGGCGAAGTGTGTTATGACGCGTCTATGCCAGTCAGTCGTTCGATACAAAGTGTTACAAATCTACTCGACTCGAAATGTGTCACTCTCTTTCGCAAGTATATATAGATATTGCACGCGCTTCGGTTAATGTAGTACAACTCGCTGCAATTGTTGCTTCGCTTCTTAAAAGATTTCTGTAGAAAACAGACTTGGAAAGCGGCGAACAAAGCAGCGCCCGCGTGATTTCGTGTCTCGGAGACAATCATTTTCTAAGGCTACGAGAAATCGTTACTTCGTTCCCGAGAAGAATTCCTGACAGGGTTGGAGGAAGAAAAAATGGCTTGATGCAATAATGACAGGTTGAAGGTCGGCTCGAGAGAGTGTCTAGAAAGGGCTAATGGTACTTGAAGTGACAGCTCGACCTTAACCAACCTGGCCTGATACATATCTATCCTAAATCAACACGGTTCTCGTCTGGGAGCTTACCTTAGCGTGCCTTGGCTTCTTCTCTATTTAATGTTTGGCTTTGTATTCTTCTTCATTCCTCAATTTGTATTTTCGTTAGTTGGATCGCGGACGTGGGATACGCGCGATCCTCGTCGAACGGATAATCTGGAGTAATCAATTTTCAGGTACAAAGAAAACAGCGATTATCGCGCGAGAATTTAGTCGTTAGCCCAGAGTAATCGGAAATCGTTTCCCGAGATACCCTTAAATTCCTTTATGCGTGATTACGCTGCCTATTAGCGATGTTAGAAAATCTCTTAGCGATCGAAGGAAAGAAGAAATCATAGAAAGCTAACTCGAATGAACAGGCAGAATGATTTAATTGAGCAATCGATTTCTTTTATTTGGAACATCTCTCACGACATGCTCAATGTTTATGTCATAGTTCACGCAAAGATTATACTTACAGACTTGCATCATTATGTATATGTATTCGTAATGCTGTACATCTTGTTGAATTATTTCATAATTATATTAACATAATATAATCTATAAAATACTGTAATTTCATTTACTATGACTTGCAGATATAAACCAAACAGATCTTTCTCCGATAACTTTTTATGCAAATCGATACGTGTGATATAAACTAGCACGGAAATTAATTTCTTTCACCTTATTAACTGACACCATCGTCATAATCGCTAGCATAAGTATAATTGTCTAAATACTACAGTGAACCATTAAACTCCTGCATTTCCATCAGTGAATAAGAATCGTCCCTTCTATCGATTGTACGCTGGAAATGTTTCAATCGCCGGATTAAAACGTTAATATAAAACGCGCCTCGACGCGAGGACGTGTCATCGGAAGCTGGTCCTCGATGACAGTTGCCGGTAGCGTTGAAAAGTCAGATGGCTCGTACCTTCTCCGTCTCCTTTTTAACTTTTCCAAGTCGTCGTGCCGGTGCACAATGGTGCTTTTCTACGGACCGTACAGATTGTTACCTGGCTCGGATTGCTCCTACGATTTTCTAAGGGTTTTTTTTTTGCAAATCATCCTTGTTCCATAAGCGGCGAGCTTATCCAGAAATTCGTTAGGATCTTCGCTGTCAAGAGCTTCTTCCGAATGGACATAAAAGTCACTCGTTCGATTGTCGATCGTTCCGCCATTCTATCCGCATTTCTTTCTCATTTCCGTGCGTCGCTCAATTTGCCGTTCGACTTGAGCGAAACAAAATCGCGTCGAAAATCGGTTAACACGAAGGATTCAAGATGGTGGCGCGTTTCTTCGAAGTTCACGTATTATGTGACAGTTAAAGACAAAGAATAACTTCCAAGTAAAATGTAACAACGTAAACCGTCGTACTGTCTAATTACCAAGCTATATTTACATATACATATACATTTCCTGACGAGTTAAATTTCACTCTGAAGTTTTACAATTGCCTGTAATGAGAAATGCGCTTTTCATATCTCTCCCGATATACCAAATTTTGGAATAGTTACAGATAAAAAGTATACCGCTTTACACTTGATTGACTAGCATAAATCGAAAGGCACGTAGAATTATTACAATTTCAAATGTAACCAATTTCACGTGTAACGAACGCACACACGCATCTCGCGTATGGAGATTCCTCTTCTTTTTTCTAATACGCCGTTCCTATTGTTGCCTATATATATATATATATCTATATATTTTCATCCGTAAGCTTCCTGGAAGCGCCCTCCTGAATTCGTCCTGAATCCGTGGCGTGCAACGAGCCACGATATGAGTAATGATGCGTGCTCGTGTTACAGGGGTGGATGTGGCAAGTCACGGCCCCGAGTATCCCTATAACCCCGTACATGGCTCACCGGGCAGCTGCCCCCCAAAACACGTCGCCCATAGGGGTTTCCGAGCGACATGGCCCGGACTAACATGGCGGAACACATACGACTCCAAATATTGATTCCCTCTTGGGATTTGCCACCGACCTGGCCCTCTACGAAACGTTCTTCTTTTGCTCTCTTTTCTGTTCCACGAAATCCAACAATTACCTGAATCTTAACTGAAACCTACCGATTTCTTGTTTCGTGCGTTCGATGTCGATGCGTCCAAGTAATCAGAGTTCGATCGCGCATACGAATTGTAGTTCTTATTGTTAGGATGTGTTCTTTGGAAAAATGTTGAAGTAATTTCGAGAGACGTATTAACATGCCATTGGGTGCAGGTATGTTAGTAAACGTAACATTCTATTTATACGTAGCTACCTCGTCGTGAGAAGAAGCTTTTTACGTTTCACATGGCGAGCACAAGTAGTAGAAGTCTCTTGAAGGGTCTGTTCTCATTTCTGTATCCACTTTGGCCGAATTTAGTCACGGCTGTTGCTACGCATCGAGCCAGACGGATATTATTTTTTTCCCTCTTTGTGAGAGCACGTGACGAATCGAAACGGAAATTAATACAACACTGGAAATAAATTGCATTCGATCCCTTCTCTCTTTTTGTTAATTTTATCGGGCCGAATAATGCTATAACGCGTAAAACATTATACATTAAGATAAATAAGACGCTACTCTTAATGTTACCATACATTTACCGCACGCAACAACAATTCTTTCGTTTTTCATACGAATAAAAATATGTTAGCAAAGTTATGAAAAAGAGAAAAGGACCTACTCTTGGAGTACTCGGAGTCTTGGTTTATTAGCGCGTAAAGTAAACGCGAGGGAAGATGGAAAGAGTACGCGTGCGTGGTTTAAATGCGCGCACACGCATGGCGGATACGGCCATGCTTTCACCGTCGTTCCCTCTTCAGATTTCCGTGGTGTCCACGCGCGGGTACGCACCGTGCACCGCCCGCGCACGTGGCAGATGTTCCATTTTCTACACTCACGCATGCGTTTTCTATCTTCTCTCTCCCCCACTATGCCGCAGCTATCCCCCTTCGATTCGACGTTCTCACGGAACCACACGTTGAGCATCCGCCTTTTTCTTCGTTCACGTGCAATCTACGAATCGTTCAACTTTGCCCCGCTCTCTGCGATTAACGATCACGTTTTTATATCGATCGATTCACCTTGCATTTTACTCTATTTAAAATAAAAAGCGAAACGTCGAAATATTTTCAATCGTTGATTTAAATAACTTTCGTCGCTTCCTTTGGGAAATAGTCAATGACGCAATATTTTCCAACGCTCCTAAATATAACCATTTCCGCGAAAGAATGCCATCAAGACGAACCGAGTCGGTAATAAAAAGAACAAAAATGAGACGATGAATCGATGTTTTCTAGTTTCTATACGGTATTGTATTGCTTTCGTTCGATATTCAACCTCAAGCTGTCTACCTTCCTCTGTTCGATGAATTATTAAAGCCATAGATAAGGCCGTAAGTATGTACGTATAGATATTGTAGAAGGCGGAGTCGGCAACGTTGAACGTCTATTAGAGAATTTCAATGCGAGAGCCAAGCAAAATCTATATGTCTACAATGAAATAGGAACACGCAATACAGGTACTTACTTACATTCGTGTTAACACCTTGGTTCTTACAACAAATAATAGGTATAATGTCAAAGAGTTATCGTTTCGTTTTCTGTACTCCATTTCCCGCTACAGTTATTGAAAATACACTAATTTTCTAATAAATAGTTCTAAAAAATAGTTGGATCAAACAACCCAACCAAAGATCTAGGCGCCATTTTCCATTTACCCCCAATCACGAAGCTCTGAAATATGTTAAATTATTCCTTCACGAATGATTTCGTCAACCATCGGAACGACGAATGTCCGCGTTCGAAAGCGATCGTCTGGAATTCCAACGATGTCACGGGTTCACGACGGACTTCCATCTATGCGGTGCATCGAAACGAGACGCGTTTCGAACCGGCGGCGAACATTATCCATAATGTGGCGAAGAAAAGTAAGAACGCGCGCGACGCGGGCGCACCCAAAGCGTCCACCGTCGCGAGACAATGCTATGATAATTTATTCCACGGATAGAAACTTTTTGTAAGATCCACCGTGTAATCCATCATGCTTCGTCAAATTGGTACAAGCGCCTCGTACGCGCGGCCGGTTTTTATCTCCGCGCCTTTTTCCTCGTGCAGCCCGTCCCTCGTTCCTTTTCACGAAACCGCTCCAGGTCCCGTGCGTGAAGATCGCGATTCGCGGCGTGCCCTCCTCGTTCCTCTAACCCCGCAGGAAACGGCCTCGTAACACTGTTAAGGGTTACGTGTCGCGAATAAATTTACGCGCGCGATTTCGAGACGTTTTCTTTCGGAACGGAGAGTCGTCGTGTCGTAATTCCCATTCGCGGTGAAAATGCTCGACGACGCTCTTCTAATTATTCGGCTGGGATTCCTCGTGCGAGCTCACTTTTACCAATTTAATGAATTATTTGTCCATCGATCAGATAACGAGCGGCTTTCGTAGTTCGTGTAACCGTTGCGTGCTCGCCGCTCATTTCTTTTCTTTTCTTTTTCTTCGCTGAGCGTGTTTTTAGCGTTCGTCTATTAGGAAAAAGTACGTAACGAGTACTTGGAAACTGCGTTTACGTCGAGCCGCGAGACTTTAATCACCGATTATTAGAGCCTGGCGATTTATGCGGCGAGATCGAGATCGTGGGAGTTGGCCAATCGATTTTGATGGTTCATTATACGATTTATAATATATATATGTGTGTGCGTTGGACACTTTATAAATCTGCCTTACATTACTAACACTAAATGTCGATTGTAGATAATTATTAATAATAAAATTTGTTACGGAACGAATGGACCATTCATACATCCAATCACGGTTATGTAATTATAGCGTGTTCGACCACTCGTACGAGAAATAAGGGACGATTACAGAAGCCAATGCGACACAAAAAATTGAGCTGGAGACTTCAGTCTGGAGAATAATAATTTTCAAAATAGATGTAACAGAGGTGCACCATACAGCCGTGGGAACCGATAAATCAACACAATTTATAAACATTGTTGTTCCTGATTTTCATCCCGATTTAACTTATAATAATCTATGCCTCCAAATTTCTTCCATAGAAATAGTTGAACACACCATATAATACCGCATAATATTCAGAGAGTCTCTACAAAAACGAACAAACTCATTCCGAATGTTTTCTGTATGTTGCGCAACGCTCGGTTCGATGTTAAAATCTTTCGAGAACAGCCACACCAGACTATTTAAATGTTAAGCAATAAAGATGTGTTTTCTTTTTTTTCGAAGGTCTGCATTCTCGGTTGGAGCCCGTTCGTTATTCTCCATTTTCCCTTAGTAAATCTTAAAGAATAGCGACGCCCAAGGAATTTGTGCTTTCTTTTGTCGAGCGACTCATTAATCACACAATGCCGTACGTCGAGTCGATCGATCGGCGACGAGATAGCCGCGTAATGAGCTTCGGTGCTCTTGTTAGGCTGCCCGGTGCTTTGTAAAACGAACTTATTATTGCGGAATCGAATTAATTTACTACACGAACACGGCAGGCCGCCGGGGAACAAATAACTAATAAGCCTCGCGGTAGATTGCGGTTATTTCTACCAACTATTCTTCCACGATCCCGCCTTTTTCCTCCAACGCAAATGCAAACTATATTATTCATATTTAATATGCCAAGTTAAAGAAGCGCGATAAGAAATACGCGAACTTCAAATGCTCACGACTGCACTTAATGGATGTAAATACGCAAAAACGTGTTCCATTTTTTGTAAAATATTAAATAGTATAAATATTTACTAGTACCGTACTTTTCATTCGATATCCACTTAATTGACATTTATTGAAGTGAACGTGTCGTCGTATCGAAATTTGAAAGAACGTATTGGTCTAGGAATGGTAATATTAATTACAAAGTCGATCGACTCTTGACAGTATCTACAAACGAAGCTACTACGTGGGATTTCTTACGTTCAGAATACAATGTATTTATGCACGATAGTTTATTAATAACGGAATCGAATGTCGTAAATCGAGTTCTCCATTCCGATTCTCGCTTGTATCGATTTTTGTTTAACGATTAAAAGATACTTAAAAGTGATCGCACTTACGTACGCTTAAATTAAATGAATTCTTTCCAGCGCGGAGTCCAATGAACCGTTCAACGCTACCGGTTGCGTGTGATAAGCTCAGGTAAATAAAACAATTGAAGCACGTAGAACAGGAAGCAGAAATTATAATGGAATCCATTCGCTTTATCTGATCCACTAAATATACCCGCTACACGACATATTCGCGCAGTAAACTACAGGACTTGAGCCGCAAAGAAATTTTCACCATCTTACAGCCCTTTTTCTAAGGGTGAATTTCACTCTCTGCGCCAAATTAACGCGACGAAATCAGTCGAAAAAGTTCAAAAGCCTATTAATTTACTTTCCAAGCTAATCTGAGATAAACTTGACAAGCTTCGATTTAGAATTTATTGGAGTTGCAGAGCGTTAAAACGAAATCAATCTGTTCATCGTAACTGAATTACATAAATCTGAGACGTTTAAAATGTTGCTCAAAATTAGAAGAAATTTTTCCGGGAATAAAGGATAAAAAATCGGTAAATAAAAATGCCGAGGGGAGAGAAAGAAAGAGGTTCGCCGATTCGCCGACATTTGAAAAAGGTTTTAACGAGCGAACCTTCGTCAAGCGTCGATACGAAACACGACGTAGAGTGGATCGCGGCGGGCTAGGCGCGTTCTCCGGCCGGCGCGCCGCGACGCGAAGTAATTAAATGCAGAGAAGGGGGAGCCGAGCGAACGCGAAGGGCTGGTTCGGCTTCGATGGTGAGGCCTGAAGGTAAGGGAGGGAAGAAGGCAGCGAGGGCGTTCCTGAAGCCACTCCCCGACTTCTCCGCGAGGCTTCACCACGGGACCTGGTTCTCTGAAATCTCCTGGCTCGACGCGATTCTCCTACCTCGCCGAAACAGTGTCTTATGATTCTTCTCTGTGCTCGCGTCATTTCTTCCACGATTATGCGCGAGTTTCGCGGTTTCTTCAACAATTTTTATGGTAGCAGGATCTACAGAAAGGGATAAACGCATCGAAAACCAATGGTCCCGATGGATTTCTCGTGAACGCAAGAAAACGTCTATCGCTATTCGATGCGTCACTTTTTTTTCCAAAATCCAACGGCAGGTGTAATAGAGAGAGTAAATCTAAATCCCGTTTCTATGTTTCTCTTATTAGCGTACAAAGAAATATTGTTACGAATGTTGTTTCAATAACTGGGAATAGACTGGGACCATAATGGCGCGTGTATTATACGAGCTCGTCTGACCGTACAGCAAAATCTACTTAGACGATCGCCGCAGGTATTCCACGTTCCGCACATCGGTGCACAATTGTCTTTAGAAAAATTTCAAGCATTCCAACCAGCAAGAATCCTTTATATTCATGTCATAAATTTGTTCAATCCACCATGGTATATCTGAGATAACAGACAAAAGAATCAGCTATCTCGATTTAACAATGTCTCAAATTGATCAGCTTCTACATTGTTTTCTATATAATTACGTAGACAGTATTTATTCGATACTTATTACACGGGGGTGTTACGTAACTCGGAATAAGCGGTTATCACATTGTTCCTGTCACATATCATTCGTGGCATTAACATTTTCCTTTCAATCTCTAAATATGTATCCGTTCGATTCGATCGCTACCGAATTACCTGTCGACGTTCGATCGTTAGAAAAATGCCCTGATCAGGGCAACGATCAACGAGCGCGTTTGACCGGCGCGTTTAATGGTAATTAGACTCGCGAAAGGCGCGGCCAGGTGTGGCCGGGCCTCCAGTCTAACGCTGAAATTGGCTGTTGCAAAGTGCCGCGGTTAATTTGACACGGTTCAAATAGAAGGAGGTACGCGAGCCGGTTCTACGTAACTGTCCCTGGTTTTTATCAGCGTGCCGCGAGACGTCTAGGATACGCGGACGGTGTCCATCATGTTTGATTGACTCTTTAATTAGAGGCTGATACGGAAACCGGCCGCTCGAACCAGTGCGTAAACGCGTTACGTAATTGTCACGTTACGAGCACTTTTCATGCGACGTTGTACTTCGCTTATTCGTGGTTTTTCCTTCGAATTCTCAGGCAACCATCGCGTTCCATTTAGAATGAAATTCCGTAAACAAAAATGTCTGATCTTATCTCGACGTACGTGCATAGTTTCTTGTATCTTTTAGGAACTTTTTGGTTTAGAAAAAGGAAAAATTTGACGCGTAGGACAAGCTAGATTGTATTTACGAGACGTTTAATTTATGTTATCAATGACAGCGTTAAAGATTGTATCTTTTATTATGTTGCTGTCCATCGTGATTGCAGGTTTCTAATAATTTTACAAGTAAAAAGATGGGAGTCGTTTCGCCTCCATTATAGCATGATTTGTGTAAAATAATTGGAAATGAGTCTACTTGTGATGGTATTCGTCAGTATTACAATTAGCAAGACTGACTCGTACTTACCAGTCTCGAGATCAACGGTGTAAGGAAGACCTGCCCAGGGATCATCTTGTGGTTCATCGAATTCCTTAGCATCTTTCTGGAAATGAAATTCGGTGGAAATGTTCCCATCCGTTAAGAATATACCTACCTAGTTGAGAGAATAAAATGGAAGTTTATTTAAGAATGTTACCTTTCTCGGTAGTACAAAGCATAATGACTTTTAGTTACGTATCGAGAAACAACATTTCCGACTTTGAAAAATGTAACACAGTTACTGCTCAATGCGATAACAGAGTTGTTAAATTGAATAATTAGTTTAAATTGCTTTCTTCACGCGCACAGACCGTAATTAGCGATTTATGCTAGAAAAGTTGCATAAACTTAAAAATTTATATAGCCCAACCACCTTCTTTTCGAGTAATAGAAAATATTTTAATGGCATTAAAGAAAAAATATCCTTAAATATATTTTCAACAGAATTGTCGACACATTTAAATTTAAATTCGACGCATTACATCTTAACTCCACCTACCGTAATACATTTTTAATCGTACAAAATACACTATACTAAACATCCCAGAGGCCATCATTTTCTTCGAAGAACGCGACAGCTGTCAGGCCACAAAAAAAAAAAAAGAGCGACGCGCGGTTCCGTCACAGATGAAGTCATTCTCAAATTTGGAGATCGCGTTGGACATCGGATCGGACTGCGTTCTCCCGTTGATAATCAAAGGGTCGGTCACGACGCCGCGTAACAATGGCTGAATTCACTCGGACGGCATTCGAGGCCGTCAAGGTCGACGATCATAGAGACGTCATAATCAAGGGATCCTAACCGTGAAAAAAGAGCCGAGGGGCGCTCATATGGCCGGAGACCATAGGATCGGCCATGCCCGTGTTATGTACGGGGCCGCAGTGAAATGAGTTTAATGAAAATAGCATTGTACCCGATCATTAATCATACCGATTCTCTGATAGCGGCTATCCAACCACTGTCGTTCTTCTCTCCCTCTCTATCCTTCTCTCGCCCCTCTTTCCTGCCCCTGCCGCTTTTCATCCCCCTCTATCCTTCCCTCAGCCTCTTTTTCGTTCTGCCGCGCGATGTGTCGTCGTTGAGTGCGTTATACCCAAGATCCGGGGTTATGAATACAAACTTCGATCAATCCCCTAGCCGAACAACAGCCGCGGAACGAAACTGTGTAAGTGAATCGCAAGTTACGCGCCATCAACGACCCGCGCGCATTTTCCAACCACCGTTTCCTGGTTCGCGTTACGATCTCGGTTATTCCTTCGCGCTTTTAATTTTATACGGTAATGAATTATACCACCAGACACGATTTATACAAACTTCGTAGGCTCTACATTCGAATGAACTGGTTTAATATTTTTGCAATTAGAACGCTTCATTTTTTAAGTAATCAACGAGGGCTCGAGCGAAATGCTTTCGATTTTTCGGAAGCTTAGAGCAGTGAGAAGAGTTAAGGTGGTCTTTAACAATCCTATTAAACATACTAAAATTTTTGTTTACGAAAAACTAATATATGATAGATAACAATTAAGTAATACTGTGCCTTCGTGTCGTATCGTTTACACCGAAAGACAGCGGTCTGTTCTCTGCTTCATACGACAATGGAGGTACTGTGATAGTCGCGTCCCTGGTGTAGCTTCGAATTAAGATTTCGGAACGCTTATCCGGAGCTGCTTACTTCAGGCATCGCGGACGATTTCTCGGTAGAGAGAACGACTCGAATCCGTATTGATCTTCGCGAATATGAACGAAATCAATGGGCCACCGTGACCGTCGAGCGCGCTATTCAAGTCGCCGGGTTACTGCCAGTCACGGTTCCGTGAATAATTCGTAACCTGTCGTCTTTTCGGTTCCGCAACAGACCGATCCTGGCACCTTTGATCCTGACTCTATTTCAGAACTGATAACTTCAACTCTTCGTATCGAACTTTCGGCGAAACGCACGGATTCGCGTGTCTTCGAACGTGCTCGCGGTGAGTAAGGAAACAAATGTTCTTCTATTCGGATGTGCGCAACTTCTACTTTCAAGAATTCGGTAACTTCGTTAAAAACAAGGAAGGTCGAATAAAAATTCGTAAAACGATCGATGTATCCTTTTATCGAGCCACACGCGTCTTTATTACTCTTAACAAATCCGCGAACATTTAATTGAAACGCAAAATTCAAAGAGAAATGATCGTCCAATCGAAGAGTAAGTAACGATAATGAAATGCGGTGTCGCGAGACGAGCGCCATTTTGTCCAGAAATTTCGTCCGACAGAAACAATCAGGGAAGAGAAGGAGGCCAAACCCACTTCGGTTCGCTGGGCGCGTTTTCAATTTCCAGGACCATCAATACGTCCCTCGGAATCCCCCTGCCACGTTGCTCCAATCTCTCTGGCCCTGGTTCGCCCCCCTTCCACTTCCAACCTCCCCTCCGGACGCCCCGAACGCCTTTTATCCCGTTTCCTCCGTCTCTTTTTCTCGAGCGCGTCCCGCGGCCAACCAGCTTTCTTCTGCCTCACCCTAAACCCTCTTCCATCCAACTCGCCTCGTCGATGCCGCCCCTCGCACCCGGGGGGATGCTGCTGTACATCTATCATTTCGACGAACCCTCGCCGATTGCATTCCGTCAACAAACGAACGCTACCCGCTTCCGATGCTTCTATGAATACGTACCCACTTTGGTCGCGCGGTGTGCTCGCGTCCACGAGGGTGGCCAGCTGCGGCCACCATTTTGGAGAAACGCTACCTCCGTACCTCTGCGTATTTTGCGTAGATTGTTTCAAGTTTCACGGCATCGCCAATAAAGTAGTCGCGTTAAGATACTTTCGAGGTAGTAGAAGGAAGCTCTGGCGTTATAATAGAAGAATCCAGACAGATGAATTTTCAGAAGAATTACGGACGATAATGAGCCAGAGAAGAAATTGGCAGCGAGTAAACGTTGATTCCCTGTCGCGGTCCTAGCATGTACCATTAAAGAAGTTTTAATTTCAGTTAGAACCGTCGGAAGAGAAAAACGCGGAGGACAATGGTTGTCAATAGAGGGCGAAAGAAGTCGGAGAAAGATCAGACGGAAGAGTGGTTCGGGGCTTTGTTCTGAGCTGTTCGCGAACCCGTACCTCGCTCGGATCGATCCGTCCACTTTCGATCGGGAACGAGGGATCTTCCCCGTATTATCGAGCCCTCCGAGACGGCGGTATGCCTTCACAAAGGTGGAACCCGTTGGAACAATGCGATCCACCGAGGGGAAGGAACCTGGCTGAGATAGCGACGCGGAGTAAGAAAGGAAGAGAGAAGAAGACGGGCTCGGTGAGAAGAGGCTGACTGATAGAGACCGGGCAGGGAGAAAAAGGGAGACGGGAAAAGGGGGCTAGAAGGGATGGGATGGGATGGGATGGAAAGAGAAGAGAAAGAACGTCGAGAAGTCTGATGGGTTACCCGCCCAGAACGTCGATGCAACGTCATTCTCGGTGACCATGGTAGACTCGTTGATACTTAAACGCTGTTCGTGCCCATCCACTGAAACATCGTCAAACGAAGGAAATCGAATCGTCGAAAAAACCTCCTCTCGCAAAATAGAAAGTGAATTAAATCAATCGGAACCCGACGCGCAGAGACGGTTTTAGTTTCTTCGGTATTACGCATCGTTGGCCAGAATCGCGGTCGTGAACCGAGTCATTGAAAGCTGATCGGACGAGACCGTTTCGCGCCGCGGCTGCAATAATGCTCGAACGATTGGATAATCAATATAGCGATCGCTTCCTTTCAGGTTGCTCGCAACAATACAGGCTTCTTTTTATTTTAAACGCGTATCCGCGTCTTCGCTTTGGAAGAGCAGGCGTAAAAAATATTGATAACCGAGCGAGGAAATGGCAAAAGTCCTGGGCAGCGCGGACGCACGGTAGGTGCATTGAATTAAAAGGATAATACGGACAGATCGATTCGGAGGGACGAGATAAGGCACGGTGGTTTTTAAGTATTCTCACGTACGGGGTATTAGGCGGAAGACAAGATGGAGAGCCGATAGTTTGGGCTCCGGAATATCGACCGAGATCATATCCGAAAGGCGCGTGGGATGGTTCCTCGTAGCTTAATCTTTTTGGTGTCTACCGAACATGGCCTCCACGGGTTCTGCGGGATTATACCTTTGACTGATCTATGCTTGACCGATTACCACGATGGGAGTCCGTCGTGCTCAGATTTGATAAGAATTAAAGGGCCTACCGGTGGAGAAGAACAGCTTCGACTTGTATTGTCCTTCCGGGCTTAAATATCCTAACTAAGATCTTTCTACGTCCAAGAAACATCAGGTTTTACTACAGCTCTCCTTGTGGCACTTTTGCTTTCAATCGGTAAGTTAAGAAATTAATTAATTTTGTGGATAGTATACCACTAATTCTTATTTAAAGAGTAGGATTGGAGATGAACGATGAAGATCCATGCTAGATACACTTCGTTGATGATATATTCTTGTTACATTTTTAGTGAATTTATGAATTGGGGTTGGCGTTCGGAATCCATGTTTTTATTTCACTGACGAATCTAAAATATTACCTTCTAATATCGTTGAGACACGAAATATTAGTTTCCAAAATGCGAATTTGAAAATGTGAAAGAACAATGGCATCCGTAATTTTTGGAACTTTTTAAAAAATGGGAAATACTGTTCCGCGTGTACATCAGAGCGATACTGATGCGAGCAACAAGGCAACAACGAAAGGTATTATCTAGATACGAAACAGATCGACAGATCGTAAAGAGATAGCCACCCCGAGTGCCGAATTCTTCAGTCAGCCAAGCGAGTGGCGTCACTTTTGTTTGATGCCTCACCGTCGACTTCACGAATCGATACCGATCTATCGACACGGATCGCTTGCCCCTCACGGCCGCCCTATCTGCTATACAGAGTGTATTAATGCGATGAATGCGTTGTTTCCGACTCCAACGCTATTTTGACCAGCTAGAGAACTCTTTTCCCGTGAATGCATTCCCACGAATAGTCTACGTCGAAACGAAAGACTTTCCATAGTTAACAGGGAAACGAAAGGCAAGGAAGACACAAAAGACGGAAAAGTCGATCGTCGAGGCAATCTGACGGCGGTGGTATAACCGCGTGACGAACGCGGATTTGAATGGCAGGCGGGAGAAGAAAACATTCTCCGGCGCGTGAAAGTGGCTGGAACTCGATAAACAATAAGTCATTAATCGGTAATTGCGGTCTGTAAACGGGAGAAAGCGTCGCGGGTATCGCGAGTTAATTTGCGACTCGGAAACTCTGCCGAGGCGAAGATTGATCGGCTCGAACCGGTACGAAAACGTCGGAAGGCAGAATATCACGAACCTTTTCGTTGCTCGCGTTGATCGCTTCTAGGGCTTTCAATTTCTCGATCTCATCGTCGGTGCCCTTCTCCAACGAGGACGTCTTCTTCGCCGCTGTGGTTGGCTCCACCAACGTGAATCCGAGATCCACGTCCTGCTTCCAAAGCACCTCGATCAGATCCATGTCCTGAAACAATCGCAGACCAATTCTTTTAGCATAATCAGACCTTTAGTAATACAAGTATACGCAGTGTTTTTACTTCATTATTTGTTAACGTGTAACGTTACACGTTCCTCATACTTCAAGTACACCTAAATATACATTTTATCAGCGGCAATATTTCTTCGATAACAAGATCTTTCATCGATTGGTGCGATTAAGTCCATTGAATGGCTCGGATAAATTCCCAACGCAACCCTTACAAGCTATGCTTACAAGTTCATGTAGCGTAGTAATTAATAACCGTAAAAAATTCAGGACAAAACGAGGACTCCTCGGGCCCGTCCCTCTAAGTTTGATTACACACAAGTTAATAACATCGCGATCCCGATCGGCGGTTGTTCGCGATCAAACTGACGATCTACAGGATAGATTTTTGCCGCGGCGTAGATGTCCCTCGCAGGGAGTCCCATCGACGAGTGTGTGTACAAAAGTGCATGATTAATGACGGACGAGTATCGATGCATCTCGAAACGGAGGAGATGGAAAGGAGAAGAAAGAACCCGGTGAAAAAGGAGCAATCGCGTGACGTGGCACAATCATCGGGACAGCTGGGCCCCGTAGCTTTTAATTGAGCCAATTTCGCCGAGTTCGTATTCAACCTCGTTAACTAATCTACAGATTTTCCTCGCCAATCTAAGCCTGGATCGTCGTTACGAGGCTGCGCGAGGACCGGTACAAGGGTTAGTTACGCGACCTGTCTGTGTCGCCATATTGAACAGATTTCGCGATTGATTCAATTTCTTTGCTGTAATTCGTGGGAAGATATTTTCCAAACAGACACCGTAATTGGTTAAATAAGAGATGATTTTAAGAGACACAGAGCTTTGGCAAGTTTATGCTATCAAATAGAAGCTACCAAACAAGTCGAAGCGACTGAATTCTACATTTTGGACTCACTTTGAACTTTAATGCCAAAGCATTTGATTCGCACTTGACTTCACAATCTTATCAATTTGTTTCGCGGAGTTATCGTTTTATAAATTGAATGTCTTATTAGACTGTGGATTTATAACAATTCGCATTATCATTTGACATTTATAAGGAAATACTAAAGTTGTCGTAATTTGCAGTGGTTGCAGGAAAGAGTTCAGCTTTTCACATTTTCACATGGCAAATTAGCTAGCTTCTTTGCTTCTTCTCAACTACTAAACAGATCGAAAGGTAAATACCGTGCACACTAGCGAACGAAGACAGACTTTCTCATGAAGAACGCATCGATCAAACGTTAAACGGAATTACCTACTTCGGTGACAGTTTCCATCTGCGTAGTTCTGTAAATATGCGATAAATAATTCCTACCAAATGAATAGCATCCGCGGATTAAGTGACTAGCAAATTGCCACTTGCCGTGTCGCAGTAGCAGACCGTGGAATTTTTGCGCCACGGTAAGAACGCGTCCCACGTTCGAGAGGGAAGTCGAAAGGCTTGTTACAATTTCCGTTAAAAATCACCAATAAAAAAGGTCCGGCGGGTGTTTGTGCGAAGGCTAGACTGGATTTGTCGTTTTCGTTAAAAGGAACGCCCGCAACAACTTTGCAGTAGCCTGCTTATTAACGTCGTACTTGCGTAGACTTTCATGGAACCAGGGAATTTTTCTTATTTATTGAAAAGTTACGCGCGGGAGGATATTGGTCAATTTTGCAGAAATATGAGAAATAAGAAACAATAATGAAGTGTTTGTAGTAGATAAGTTGCAAGCTATGAAACATGCTCGTTTCTTTGAATCCAATATAAACCTATTTTATTTTCTAAAAAACAACCTCTTTCGCAAACACTTCTTTCTTCGACCGATTTAAAAAAATCAATATTTATAATTACATATAGAAATATACATTACTATTTCAATTTCAGATCCCCCATAAAAAAAAAATGAATATCTGTTGGAACAATGTTCAGACGCAGAAGAAACATATTACAAGAATTTTCACACTCTTCCTTACAGTACGAATACATTAACAGAAACAAGCATTACCACGGAATCGTAACTACTACCCGCCATCCTCACCGCTCTAACGAGTATTAAACCGAAATAAAAGATAGGAAAAGTGCACGTCGAACGCGAAATGAAATAAATCCAGCGAATCAAGGAGTAATAGTACAAAGTAAACGAGGATCCGATTAGTAACGGATAACCCCGTCGTTTAACAAGCCCCGTCATTCCCTCGACGGCGCGGCGGATTGCAACAGATCCCGCCGGCCGATAGAAACGTACGCGGGCATTTATTTGCCGCGCGTACGCGTAATTTCGCGGAGATCGATCGGAAATAATCGTT
Organism: Xylocopa sonorina; assembly: GCF_050948175.1. Lineage (NCBI taxonomy): Eukaryota > Metazoa > Arthropoda > Insecta > Hymenoptera > Apidae > Xylocopa > Xylocopa sonorina. The sequence continues at coordinate 2,526,387 of NC_135197.1, read as the reverse complement.
GGACGGTCCTGCGCGGCGCAAAGACAGTGGCGCGGCCATTAATCTTTCGGGGCTGGTTATCGCGGGATCGGAAATTCGAACACGGCGCATCGGTGGTAACGGATATGTTTCTGCATCACGGTCGATCAACGGACCACGAAAATTACTTCACCGGGCGTGTAATTCGATGCGGCGATGGGAAGAAATGGAGGACGCGGCGAGAAAAGGGAGCGAAGCGTGGGCGACGGCCATGTTGGAGAGACGCAGCGGGATATCCGCCGCGCCCACAGCTGCGAGCCGATCTCCTCGAGCGCCCTCCGTTCACGATTCCGCCGGTTGGGCCCGCGCGTTTCACCTGGCGCGCTCGCCTCTGCCAATGATACCGGCGCCTTTAAATTCTTATTCGATTAGCCACGCGGTGGGATACGTACCAGAAGGTACAGTGTAACGAGACCGTACGCGAACGTGACTACGAATACCAATTAAATTCTCCACGTGTTTAAGCAGTTTTTAGTATTCTATTGACGTGAATCTGTTGTCTGTATTATGGCTGAGTTGGAACAATGTGATTTTAATTTTGTATTTACATTGATTTTTGTTAGTCGAGTGTGTATCGTGACTTGAAACGTCGACTCAAGTTTCTGCACTCTACCTCGATACTCGAGTTCGTTTGCTTCGAGTAACTTCAATTCGAGTTACTCAATATCAGTTTGCCAATGCGAATTTATTGTGCTTGTTATTCGATTCGAAGTGTCCAAGTTTCTACATCTAAGTGCTCTTTGCACTCTAAGGGGACATCGGTATTAATTAAGGAGGTTTAACTTTTTCAGATGGTTTTCCCTGGTTTTCTATTGAAATGGAAATTTTCTATTGCGGGAGACGTTAAAAAAATACTGCTACTTTAGCAATAGTTTCTGTTGTTAATGTCCAGAAAGAAGCAGAATGCAAAGGGTTAGAACATACATCAAAATAGAAATTTGAAATCATTCCACTTTACAAAGTTAATACGAATATCACAAAAAATGAAATTGTAAGAAGAAAATCGATGTATTCATTCGTCGGCAATTACAGACTATTGACAATCAAACCGTGTATCCTTTAATACATAATCGTCCATTCGATCGAAGATTTACGCCACGAATAAATTGGAGGATCCACGTAACTGAAACAACAGTCCAGACGGTAAGATTTCATTGGCTCGTGCATCTCGAGAAATATTTCCGCGGCCGCGATTGTCCGGCTGTCCGGGGATAACAGGTGCAACAGGGACCTCGCGGTTCTCGAATCGATCCGTCTTCCTAAAGGAAAAGACTCCGCTTCTGCGGGACACGAGCCGATGACTGTACGTTTTATAACTTACTGCATCGAATGTCGATCATACAACACCGTGATAATGTAATTACTCCCCATTGTCGCCGATGACAACGAGCGAAGCCAATCTCTCCGAATAATCAGACGCTCCTCCGCGGAAACGAGGGGATATCGACGCCAGACCGGACAATACGACGTCGAACCGATCGCGTTGGAGTGGATTTCCCGATCAAGCTTGATGGATCATTCTACCGATTGTTTCGGCTCCCGTTACGATTCCTATAAACTCGCGCAACAATATTTCTGGCGAGAACTTCGTATTTACTTAAGGTTCCAGCGTCCATCTTGAATGTCGTGGAATTTCAACAACTATGCTTAATATATGCAGAACACGCGTATACTTTTGCACGCACTACATTTTTACGTTTGTATATATAGAAAATTTAATTCATTTTTCTTTTAAATAAATTGATTTGGATGGTTGATGACTTATATTGGTAAGAAGATAGTCCTGACGGTAGCAACTGAATAATTTCGTAGTAAAAAATTAAGGTTTCAAATGTTTTTATACTGTTTGCCAGCTGATCCGCAAAAGCTTCGAAATTACTGAAACGATTTACACGTTTCTTTGTAATGGGATATCTTCTGATTCGTTTTAGTACATGGCTACTCTTATGACGCTACGATTTTCTGCAGCTGCGTAATGGACCTCCGCGTAAAGTATTCGAGGCCACCCTGTGGAAAAATTTTAAGACTTATAAAAGTTTCCATGTGAAATAATTGAAGAATTTATGTAAGTAAAGGTGGTCATGCAGTAAATCTTGTAGCGTTTTATACAAACTTTATCCGTAATTAAGTAATTCTATACTTGAAAACAAAATGAAACGTTGTATAGAATTGAAAAAAAATTCGGATATATAAATGTTTCGGTAATGAGTTATAAAAACAACTTATATTTCCTCTGTATTACATAATCTATTACGGAACAAGAATCCTCGATCGTTGGCGCTTAAGTATTCAAGTAACACGAAAATCGAATGTAATAATCGCTAAAAATTACGCTTTATGAAATGCAGGATTCGAATCAAAGAGCGATTTGATATTTACGTAGCCTGATAAGAGATCGATACTCTTATCGATACGTGACATTTACTTAAAAAAAATGACATGTTTGCAGAATTAATAACTGAATATATAATTAAATTTCGAAATTACAAGGGGCCTCGACAGTGTCTCAGATATGAGACCGTAAAAGATATACGGAACTGTTCAGACGGAGATTGGTACGTATAAACTTCTCGAAACATGACGTTGCTACTCCCGATTTTCATGCGAACCAACGTTCTCGTTTCGCTTTGCGATTGGTTTTTATCTTAATTATCCTTTTTAATCGTTTACGTGTCCTGCTATGTAATAGTTTCAATTTCTTGTCCTCAAGTGCCATTCTTACGATTTTCTTTAGCTGTTGGCATTTTGTTTCCTTCAATTAAGGTATTTGTTTCGGTTTGTGTGCGATCGTTGCTACATAATTTCCAGAGAGTATCGATCAGATATATAATGTCGTTTAAACGTTACATATTCGTACGTTTCACACATTACTTGATTTGATTTTTATTACCGTTGCATCGTACTGTTTTAATTTGGTATTTATTTTTATACGTAATCGTATACCTACTAATAAAAATATTAAATTCTTCTTGTAATCAGAGTTTGTATTTTTTTTATATAATCAATTTAACAACTTCTGTTTATAGAAAATAAAAATTCTATATACTTGTAACAGATTAATATTTTTATTAAACGTAAGATATCTTTGACTCTTTCTTCAACGCAATCGACACGAACATTCTTTCGTACGATCGTACACCTAATTGAATACCTCAAATACTTGTATGACACGACAGATCAACGCAAAATCCTCAATCATGAATAACCGAGACTCAAAGGTAACAGATGCTGCATCGACAGATCCTCGTGTAAACAAATAATTTATCCACCGTAAAACGCGAGGGTTCTATGATGAAAAAAGGAAAGAATACTGCGCGAGGAATAACGCTCGATACGATGAATGTAACACGAATCGAAGATTAATTATACTGAATAGCGGCTGGTAATAAGTAACTTTTACGAATCGGTCGATAATCTCGTTACAGCATAACGCCACCTTTGCCACCCTTTCGTCAGCCAGTTGTGCGTCGAATCTCCCAACAGAAGAGTGCATGCTTCCCGCAACCGATGAACCTGTCAGGATGCACCCAACCTAGCTTGGCTTCGGCCGATAAATAGGCCTAATGGTGGTTCTACCGTTAGGTTGACCAGTATTATCCTCGATTTTCACGCCACCCTTTCGTTTCGAACCGAGGACGCACCGGCAGGTTGCCTCGTTCGAACGTGAAATGCCTGCGGGTGTAACTTCCTATTGTCTTCCCTTGGGAAACCTTAAGTAACTTTTGAAAATAAGAGCCAAGCATCGTGGAGGAACATAACTCATCCGAAACAAGTGGAATTATTATGACTGGGTGTAGCTACAATTATAAGAAGTTCGAATGAGAATGAAATATGTTTCATATTTGACAGTTCCACGATCAATTTAATTCTACCAGATTCAGATCATCAAACTCTTGGAAATTTCTCAAATTTAGTTCTAAAACGTATACACGGATGCTACTTATATTTACAAAGCTAAACAGTAACTTCCAATCGATTTAACTTCAGAGAAGCGAAGAAACGAATTAATTTCACGCGAAGATACCATTTTGCTAATAATCATAAAAATAAGATAACAAAAGTGATGCGTAACATAGAAATAAAAAAAAAGACAGTAGTGAGTGCACACACGCACAGAGTGCAATCTCTAATATACGTGTCTGTCATTGAACACCGAATTCTGTCGCGCGTATTCGAGCTAATAAATCTACAAAAGAGTATCACGGAATCGGCAGTCTTCGTCTGATCGGCGGAGCGGGTAAAGTGGCCAAGTGTAACCGAACGAAAGATCCGCGCGTGAGATCTTTCTGCACTGCTTGTAAAGTAATGACTACAGCATGAATAAAGGGAAGGAACCGTGGCGAACGACGTTCCGCGAATCCTGTTCGCTGTTCATAAATTACTTGGCGTTCGCGTCGAGTTGCAAGTGGCATTTCGACGTTCTGCGGGTAAACTGAGGTAGACGGTGACCGCTAATGGGTCCCACGGGTGACGCCTACTCGTTTCCTCGCTTCTTCCGGAAAAGGGCTCCTGCTGGAGACGTTTTTCTCACCGCTCACCGTCCGATTCGTCCATTCAATCGAACGATGAACGTTGCGGTAACCGATCCTCGTCCCGATTTCTGGAAACCTGCGAGCTGCTTGCAAAATTCGTAGGACTGGTGATGGGCGTTCGCATCGATAATATTGTGGGATTGCAAGGTTTTCGCGGAAACAAACGTAATTGTAGTCGAATGGGGATTGTTAGGTTATTTTTATTAAACGCACTACTTTATTGCTTTTTTTAAACTGCTCTCGCGCGTCACATATGTATCTTTATATCCATTCGCTCGACGAACATTCTCGATTCTTCTGTAGGGATTATCATTCAGTCTCAGTTGTTTTTTCAGACACTCGCATACAAGCAGACACGTATTCTTATGCTTACATTTTGGAATATTCTTGAACATTCAATATTTGAGAATATTTACAATTATATCTTACGTACCTAGTCGCGATAAAATCATTCGCAATATACTGCATCGTCGTTGCGTTTATTTAAGCAATTTCTTTTGTTTCGAGGAAAATATAGGTACAGAAATTGTTATTATTTATTTGTAGGTATATTAAAGAAATTTTTGAAAAAAAAGCTGTACAATTTAAGTCCAGAGAAATTATTTAAAGATAATCATTATGGTCAGGAAAAAGAAAGGGTTTTCATAAAAGTGCATCGAAATTCAGAAGATAGTTAATCGTCTGACATTTACATAGCTCAAAATGGTGCGCACAATATTCAGTAGAACGCCGTGCAATTTTACAAATTAATAAATTGACATTTCGCTCGTTACTTCCGAAACGATCCAACATTATTATCGCCTGCTTCGAACAACATTTTTAGCACGCGTCGTACCAGAGATAAAAACCGACATGGTTTATCGCGATCGTGTTTGACTCTCGATGTTATCAATTCGCGCGAAATCGAAGCACCCAAACAAGTGCGCGAATCGTAGAATCCGGGACGCACATTGTTCACAATGTAACAACGGCTAAGAAATCTAATCGATCGCTACAAGATACAAGTACACTTGCAAGTGTTCGAGGGACGTTTTATCGAAGAGCGTTCCGTTAGATGATTCAAAAGTAGAATTCTTCCACGAGATAAATAGAAAAAAAGAAGAGGAAAGAGGGAGAAAAAAGTAAGCAACTTTCTAAAGGCTGAGTGCGTCTTCGTTGGAGCGAGAGAGAGAAAGAGGAAGAGAGGAAGAGTGGGTAGATTCAAAAGCATAAAGCATTAATTTCCTGGTTTTAATTAATGCGTCGTGCACGCAGCCGTACAGTAATGGCGGACGAACGTTCGTGCCGGAGAGGGGATAAAGGAAGGGGTAGAGGGAGGCGCGGCTAAAAGGGGAATTTGATTAATGATCCTGCAGGATCTGGGACGTGAGGCGGGAGAGAGGAAAAGCGTATCCTGGGGGACGCCTGTCTTGCCACAGAGCACCGATCACTAACAGAACATACCTCCACTCTACGGAACACATTTTTCAGATTTTCTGAATACATCGCGCACCTAGTATTTTCCAAAAGTAGCTCCAATTATTCTCTTCGTTCTCTCCTGACGATTTATGACAATTAAATGATAATTAAAAATCTAAATAATAAAAATATAAAGCTACAGAACTTCTGATTTGAGATGAATCATACGTGAAAGTTCGAAAGGTTGAAGTTAAATGAAAATTCGCATTACTAAGAAAATTATTGAACAAATAAACTGTGTAATACAGGTTCAGAGGAATTGCTTGGACGAATTCATTCTGATGAAGAAGAAGAAGAAAAGGTTGGTCAAATAGAACAACTATTTGAGGGATATCTACTCAGTGTCTCGTTAAATATATAATGGTCTCTTCTAAACGGGGGAACAATTATAAAAAGAATTCAGGAAACATTTAGTGCCTCTATAAAAGAAAATAGTTAAAATGCAGTGAAACGAAGTGCGCTCAAGCAGCTATCACTTTTCTTCTTTTCAAAGCGCAGCAATGCGCAGCTGCTTTTTCTCAACACTTGTTAAGAGCGATTACAATTGTTGATTAATTCGAGAAGAACGAGAAAGGTGCTTGCAAGACAGAAATGATCCTCTCCGGTGTTCTTGTTACAAAATTCCATTCGATACATATTGAAACATTTGTAATTTCTGGTGTACTTAAAAGTACATGTGTCGTTCGAAAAATTGATAACATTTTCACGTACCATAGTAATTATCGGTTATAGCACTGAGTTCATTCTTATCGTCGAACGAGATAAGGGGCATTAAACTTTAATTAAGCGCTGAACTCTGCCGATAATTTACAACAAAGGTATACTGTGAATGCGTTGATTTTTCTGGGAAAGACCAAGTATCGCCGTGAAGCGTGTCCGTCAGATGCACGCATTTCAACAAATTCGAAGTCTCGAGCAACTACTTGAAAGAAACCAGCTTCCTTTCTAATAACTTCACATTTCTGACTTACATCACTCTAACTTGCAACAATAATTCGCAAAAGTAGACATTGCTTCGAACATCTTTCTCAAAAAGAGCACCGGCGAACCGAAAACAATCCCAAAGATAAGTCAGCACTCGAGACGCAACAATCGTACGACGCGGTAAATCATTAACGTCTTTCAAAGTTTCATTTGGCAACAAAAAAAAGGGGGGTTCTAAACATCCAAATGAGTTTGTACGGTCAATGAATCATTCCGCGAGAAAGAGAGGACGAGGAGGAGAAGAAAAAGTAAAAAGGGACGGAATGGCCGATCGAGGAAAGGATGTAGGAGATACGTCGGTAGGAAGATCGACCGCGGAGGGAGAGCCACGAAAAATAGTTTGGCTATCGACGCTGGCCTCAGCCAAACCAGCCCCTATCTCGTGTCCCATCGACGTATCGTCGATGTAATTCGTATAATGTATCCACGCGCGTATCCCTTCGACCGTAGAGAGAGAGAGGGAGAGGGAGAGAGGAAATCGAGGGAGGCGAAGCTCGCGGGGGATGGCGAGGATGACGCGTGTATGCACGTACGTACGAGTTCGCGTGGTGGTGTGTATCGAGGAGGCAAAGCGGTCAGGGGCGGTGCGTGCACAAAGGGAACGCCGACGGTCCCGTCACGAACGTTCACCCCGACAGGGGCGTATCTATCTCTTTCTCTTTTCTCAACCCTCGTGCCGTGCGCTGCCAAGCCCACGTATTATGTATTCCGCGTTTTTTATTCGTACGTCCAAGACGCGGGAAGGCGTCGTCGTAGATGAAACGAGAAGGGCGGCGATCGTTTCATGCATAGTCGGGAAGAGAGCCAGTTCGATGGACGTTATTCCTCCGTATAAATAGTTGAGACGTTCACCTGATATTGCTAATTATTTCTTTCAATGATAGCGAGCATTTTAATATATCTCGAATTAAATACATTTTAATTCGATGATGTTAAGAATAGTTTACAATTTTCCTTTCTTTTTTAGTCAAAAAAAGTTTTAAATTTAGTTTGGTGTTCCAGGGTAGGGAGCGAATAAATCCATCGGTTGACCGGAGAGAAAATGATAAATCTTGTTGCAACTATTAATATGAATAATAGCAGTGTTATCTGGTATTATCGCGGTCGTTTTTCAAGTAGCTTCATACTTGTCATACCATGTAATACCTATACTTAGAATCCGGTATGCATAGCAATTTATTTGTACGAGCACATTTGAATATAATTGCATGGTAATTATATGGGTACACATGCGGCGATTTACGAGTGCCGGTGAAATAATTTATCGAATTGATACAAGAGATGTAGATTCGTACGCGGACTCACAGACGCAATCTAAATATTTGACGTAGCTATCGGTAACATTTACGCACGTGATAAGTCATAATGTCAACAGGGAGGCGATTTTGCATGACACACTGGCGCCTCCATTTTATTGAAATCGAATAAATTAGAATCCCGCTCGTCCGGCTGATTCAAAGTCTTTTCAACTAGTATTCTAACTTATGATTATTTATGGTATTATATATTCAACGCTATAGATATTTCCTAATTGACATTCTCGTATGTAGATATTACGACTAAGGTTAACCGTAAAATGTTCACGTCTTTAAAAAACTATAAAACAACATTTTGGTCTATCTTTTTGTTATTCAAGATTAATTAAAAATTGTATTACGCATTCTGTTACATATACAGAGTGGCAATTTATATAACTCGCAACTTCGCGCAAAAATGTCCTGCATACAAAGCGAAGGGTAACGCAAGCCTTTCACCACTTATGCGATCCAATACGGTTTTAATTTTATTTGAAACTCGAAGTACGTGGAGTTTTTCCTAGCGAACCGTTCGCCGAACAACCGCATTTCCCTCGGCAATCCCGGGTGAACCTGAAGTTACCCGAAGCCCCTCGGTTCTTACGAACTGGATACAGGAGACGCGAACTCTTTCGACTCTTTTTGTGCATCATTATTGCCTCCTTCGGCATCGATTCCGGCCGTTTGTCGGCGGCCATTAATAATTAACGTCTCCCGCGAAACTTCGCCAAAGTGTCGCCGTTGATTAGATCGACGAGACCCGCGAGTCCAGCGGATTTTTTCTGGGACATCGCGTGATTGGTTCGAAGCTTATAATTACGCACGGAAGAGAACCGGTCTCGCGGCCAGCGATTTCACGATGGACGCCTTTGCTCCGTTATGGCCGCCATTAGTGCAAATAAAATGCTGCATTCTTGGACCAGACGAGCTAATCGCTCTTTAGAAATGTGTACATTCGAGAACGTTTTTGTACGCGATAATTGTTCCGACTGAATCATCCGATTCGTTCATCTCTAATGGCGCGAGTACTTTGTATTAGATTCGACAAAGTATTACAACCGTTGTGATACAACAACGAAATATTCAATTGTTTAATTGTAACAGAACGACATACATATAAAATAAATTACTTATATTTTATAGTACACGTCTTCCATAATACATAACTTGTACTAATCATACTTATCAACATGAGTAATCTGGTATAAGTAACGCAGCATGTACAACAACTTTATCGCTTGTAACCTTCTGTTATTTTTATTCCAGACAAGTTCGTTGAAATTGTTGCTTTCAAGTCTTAACTTATCGTAAGTGCTACTTAGATAAGGAGCTAAGCTCTAGTAACGTTTAGAACATCCACTAACTAATAGTAAATGGATAGCCTAAAGAAGTATTCGTACGTTTAAAAAATTTCCCGCGTATCTACATTATCTAACATCGATAATGTCTGTTCGGAAATGTAATAAATTTCTTACACTGCTGCTGTCGAGTGACGAAGCAGCGCGTTGTTAAACTATTGTCACAGGTATTCCAGTGGTATCCATCGTGTTGATTATATTTATCCGTCAACTCTGTGACGTTACGTGGAACCATTAAGTTTCGAAGTAAAAATCGGCGGCTGCGTATGCATACATACGCGGAGGATTAGCGGGTTAACGCGGGCAGGGGCGATCGTTGGCGCGCTGGTTGCCTATCTGTATGCGCGATCGTGGAAACCCGGTGAACATCCGCGAAACAGCAGAAACGAACAGATGTCGGCGGCGCTTTGATTCGTTCTGAGCCGCGCGCTTCTGTGAGAAATCAAACAACAGCGTGGCACGGTGCGCGTCCGCCGCGAAGAAACTGCAATTCACGACGTAATCTCTGGGGAACGGGCATCGATCACACGGGGATCTTGCTCGACGTCAAAATATTTCCAGGGACATCTCGTACACGCCGGTGGAACGGAATCGTTTGATCCATCGGAGGCTGACCGTTAAATTTTGAATCCATTTTCTTGCCGGCAGACATACGGAAAGGGGAATTGCACGAGACACGGTGTCCGTCCCCGTGGAACAGGGAACGTTGCGCTCCTGAAATTTTTCCAGCCTCCATCTTCTCGAATGGAATCGTTTAAATAGTAACCACGTTCGTGCACACGAATGCGCGGCATTGCTGGATTTCCGTACAGACATATTCTATACTGGAGAAAACAGGATTTATAGTCTTTTTCTGCGATATAATAAACATTTTTACGAATATCGCTCGAGGGCAAGAGAATGCAAGAACTTTCGCCGTAATTCACGAAAAATAAAAAATATTACACTGATATAACTTCTAAAAAGGAAAAAAAGGAAGAATGAAGATCGATTCCCGATCTCCATTGTACGTATCCATCGAGGCACGGTCGAAGGAGTTCGAAATTCCACAAGGACGCGAGGAGAGAATTCGAAACGTTCGAACGCGAAGAGGAGGCCTCGGAGGAGACGAGGGCGCGCGAGGCAGAGCGGAGAAAGCAAGATCGACGTGAATGGTCGCAACGGGACGATGGTCCTTTCTTATCGTAGAATAAGTTAGAAGGCGTAGCGAAGGAGGGCCAAGAAGAGCCGGTTGACAAATGAAGAAGACGGCGTCCCTTTGAATCCGCCGAGCTATAAAGGAGTGTAAACGCATCCGGCACGAATCACGGCCGGGCGTACGTGGAACACCGTCGAACACGTCTGCCCGGTTTCGGTCGGTGTTCGATTAAAAAAATGTTAACGAGCCGGATGCGGTTGACGGCAGGAAGGTTAAGGCAAGAGACGCGAATCGACCTATGCGAGAGTTCGATAGGTCGGCAACGCGCGAACGAATCGGACGGACGGAAAGAGACACCGACGTGCCGATAATATCTCCGATATAACGCCTGCATTATGCCACGCGGACGCGCCGCGATTTATTGTGCCGCTGTCTTTATCCCCGTCACCATAATTACTGACTAATCATGGATCCTTTGCTTGTTAATGAGCCTGAAGTCGGCTGCTGCTCTACGAGCCACCCCGTACGAAGGGGGGTGCCAATGAGATGGCCGCTCGAGTTTTCGGTGCCGTTGTATTGTTTCGTCTTTTAATGCTGCGACGTTTAAGCGTGTTTAATGAATCGGTCAGTCAAAGAGGAAGACAAAGAGCAAAGATCGACATGAATTTTTTAATGATTGCTTCCTTCCTTAAATATCAAGCGACGAGATTGTAATTTATCTGATCGATGCAACTGCAGTTATTGCAGCAGTGGAAATGATTAGAACCAACGTGGAATATTCTATTATTTTGTCCACAGAAGTATGTTATCATTAAGAACTACTTCTAGTTGCTCATTGGTAACGCAAAAACTTGACCGAAGGAATTATCTTCGTTTTCTTGAAAAGTAGTAGAGTCGAGGTTTTAAAGTGACACGGGTACGCTCCTGACTTTCTCTCTTATGCTTTCTTACGGGCTTCTCCCTCCGAAGTATTCCAATATCATTAGTCATTGCCGCAACATTACTTCTCGAGAAGGGACGCGAAACTATTCTACCTACTTTGTTCGCGATAGAGGGTGGCAAAGGTGTTTATGGTAATCTTACAAAAATTCTTCGTGAACCGCCAAAGGTGGTCCATCATAACCATCATTTTTCACAATAGATTGCTACAAAACCTATAACTACGTCCTGGGGTGAAACATTAATTGTCGGATGATCTGCTGTACAAATAACCGATTCCTAATCGACCTTGATTAATCCGTGAAGAAGGTTCGAAGCGGCAAGTACTGCGATCATCGTTCTTCAGATTGTTAACAATTTTTTACAACGATACATATGTTTGATAAACATTGCTATCAGATATGTATACTGATTCACATATTACTATACGTGTATTATTTTTAAATATATTTAATTATATTTGATGGAAAATATATAATGTATAGTATATATGTATAGTAAATATGTGACAAATATAGATGTTTATATAGCATGATACAAGTTATTATTTAAATATCCTAGTAGCATTTTAAGTTGCACAGGTAGCAACATTCTGATACCTAATTATATAGATTTTTCAAGTGTAAACGGAAACAAGATTATTACTATTAAGATATTATATCTTGGGCGAGCATGGATCGTGTATGCGTTAGGGTAACATAAAACACAGGTCTGAATCGTTCCGCAGAACACGCTCTGACACATTGACAACAACCTGATGCGAGACCACCTTTACTACACCGAGGCGTTTATCTTACCTGTTATCTTAAAGCTACCATAATTTGTCAAACTGAAACCGTCGCAACCAAGGAATGATCCTGTTTGCTTGTCTAGTTTCCGATCTAAGTTGCTTGTATATTCTTTGTAAAGGCACATTAGAAAATGATTTATTGCGTTTAATCGATTTTTTTATCTCCATATAACTTCAAATGTTCTATTATTGTATGCAAGACTAATTTAAAAGAGTATGCTCGTTAAATAGTACACGTGGATATATACGTATATGTACATTTTTATATTTAAATGTAATATAGGAATCTGCAATATCTAAAGTGCTCCCATCGCCACCTACTGGAGCCACGATAATACTGGATGGCAATCCAAAGAATTCCCTGTAGTTCCATCGAACGGTAAGTTTATTCGTTTTAACTTATTTCGATAAGATCGATCTTCCTTAAAAACATATCGACAGCTCGTAATACATTTAAATACATGAAACGTGCAAAAAATGAATTATAACTTCTATAATAAGTGCTTCTCAAATTATTAAACATTATAATCGTTAAAAATGATTAAAAATCCTGTCACACTAGGCACGAAAAGATGTTTAATAAATGTTTAATAAAAATAACTATTTATCTCGTAATATATAAATTTCAAAAAAGGAAACACAACGCAACAAGTATAACACATCCCATCAGCTAAAAAGTGATATATTTACATAAACTTATTATAATTTAATGAAGACTCAGAAGCTTAATAACTTAATTAATAAAAACATACATATAAAATCTACAGGTAGTGTTCAACGAATCGAATGTATTATTTCCTAATCATTGAAAAGATTAAATTTAAGTTTAAGCAACAGATATTCTAATTATATCAAGATTCACTTATTTGAACAGTCATGTGTTGTTTACAACTTGTCTGTACAGAGAAACATGAATCTAAAGAAAATAATAAATTCCTATAAAATTTAAGTAACTCCGTATAAAATGCGTAGAAAATAAAAAGATTAAATTGATTGTACAACAAAATTAGAAAAGCAAAAATTATCACGGAAAGCCTTTAATCTCACCTAATGTATCGATCTGTAAGTTTATCGCTTATTGATTATCGCAATTAGAGGTCCCCATTTTACGTGCGCTTGAATACACACGTGTATCTGCACGTTTAACAAATAAATCCGTTATTTTCAGTATAAGAATACCGTGCACTTTCATTGCAGGCACACGTGTATATTTATGCGATAGGTAAATGTTAATTATCGGCCTGGCTACTCTCAAAAAGAAAAGTATCTGTTTGGTTCGGAACCTCATTATATCATGCCAACCCGTAACAATTATACAGGCTACACAGCATTGTATGCGCGCATGCATATGCATGTAAGCAGATATGAATACAAATGTACATTAACTAGAATAATTTCTTTTTTCGTACTTGTACATTTAATTATCACTGTACACATATATTTAAATATATACGTACACATGTATTTACAGTCCGTGTATTAAGAGTATGGATTTTTAGTTATTTTACACGCGTTACACGAAGAAAAACTTCTGACTGCGATATAACTTTCATATTTTGTACTTATCCATTGCTTTCCATCTTTTGTATCTTTCCACTCTTTATATCCACTCTTTGGTACCATAATGTGGAAGAGGCAGATTCAATCAATACACGAGATAAGTACCTTTGAACAAAACCAGCTCCAAGTTGCACCTAATGACTAATGGAGCTCGAATTCAAGAGAAATACGTATTTCAAACGATTCATGGAAAGAATATAATGTACAATGAGTGCCTTTCCTTAATTTCAAGCGAAAATATATTAAGATGTTGATGTTTAAAAAAGCTGAGGATAAAACTATTACTTATTTCATAAGTTAAGAAAAATACAAATTCCAACTCGTTTGTTTCGTTTTCTAAAGATTTCTTCATAGTTCATTATGTTCTGACCAGGCTCCTTCGAACAGTTTCTTTCGTAACTTCCTTAAGACATTAACAGTACATTAGAACAGCTATCTTATGATTACCCAGGTACGTTACATGATGATTATAGATTTACAGTTAAAGATACCTTTTGTAATTCACTCTAACCTAATGCTTTTCTACGTGATACGCGAAAAATCATAAATCAACCGTTTTATCCTTACTGTATTTCCTACATCTCAATTGTATAGGGTGTTTCAGACGATTTAGTACAAATCAACACAACATCGTTAGTCGTGATGCAAGCTGAATTTACTTAAGTAATATCTCATTTATGAAATATATCCAATAATACCTCGATATTAAAACTTTATTTCGAGTATATATATAAAGTATCGTTGAATTTATTCGATATATGAAACATCAATTCAGCAATCTCAGCTAGACATCGATATATTATAAAAACAATCTACTGTCGTAGTGTGTACCATAGTTTTATTATATGTTTTTTGAATATGACGTCTTAGTGTTATTTTTAGCTATAGAAGAAATAAAGTCAACGAGGAAGCCTGCAGGGCACGCTGCGTAACCACAATCTCATCAATTCGATGTTACTTAAGCCTGTTGAACTAATAGCGATAAAATTACGTACATCGCTCTAGCCACTACGCACTACTATATTTAATCAGTGAACAAAGTAAACAATAGGTAACTGTATAGTTCTTACACAATGTTGCCCAATAGGTGGTCTGTAAGATATTCTCTGCTCACAAGTTACCACGCTACAGTGTGTAACGTATTACATAGCATAGTGTACTATACACGACTTTTCTGTTATCTCAGTAAACAGACTGATAGCAGATATGTGAATCAGAATAACTACATTACCGTTTCCTTCTTTTTTCAGAGGAAACCGTATAAAAGTGCAGCATTTAGTATCGTTTCCCGATTAACAAGGCTAAACGCGACAATTTTTTCCGCACGAAACGCGGACGAACTCAAATTACTTTTAACGTGCTATAGAGAATGGCAGGAATTCTAACTTTTCAACTTTCACCAAGGACGAAGAGACCATTAAAAGAGCACGAGATATATGGCTACGGCTGTTATCGAAAAATAGTGTAACTGTTTTATCACAACGTTTATTCAGACACTTTTCTAAACAATTTCTATGATCCCTTCCAGCCGTACTCGAAATCGCCATCGTTATTATTTGTTGTTAAGAACAGTTCGGAAATTTCTATAAAGTCGAATGTATTTTCGTTGTGACAAAAGTTGATTTTTGATAAGGACATCACGTGTCGATTGCGCAACGTTGAATGCGAGGTTCTTTACTAAAATTGGATGCGAAAACGTGGTTGAAAAACCGGTTATGCCAGTATATATTTTGGTAACGAAACTATTCTATGCATTTAACGAGAAAAGACTAAATAATGTACAATTTGTTAGAATTATGGTGTCGTAAAAATGTTAATTTATGCGCGCGTGTTTGATTTACACCGTCATAATGATTATAATTACTAGTAACGTTATTTATGCCAAGGAAATACGCTATCGTGTTACGCTTTACATTTATCAATGGTACAGTAATATACGTAACGTTATAGATACATAAAAACGGACAAGAACTCTGAACTAGTATTTAAATGGAAGGACACGTAGAAAAGAAAAAAATGAAGAGTACGCGTTAAAATCCTTATTTACTGAAATAATTAATACAGAGGTACTAGTAGAGATGCTAGGAATAGAAACCCGAATGTAAATAATTCATAATGCAAATAAATTTAAATTTGAATCAATGTTTAGCGGGAATGCTTTCTACGAGCACCTCAACGGGGTTTCGCGACACATTCTAAAATTTATATATTATATTATATATTACATCTTTTATTTAAGACACGGATGTTTGGTTTTGGTTATAAGTTAGTCGAAACTAACTCGCCTCTGCTCTTAACCACGTTTGCCTAACGCATCTTCCTGAAGTGAGGTTATGTCATGCTGCGCGTAACATTTTACGCGCTTTCAAACGGTCCCGTACGCAACAAGTTTGATTTAGAAAACAGCGCAGCGTTGATATCGACTCGTTTAATACACAAACAATTCCGACAATTTTTTTTTAAATCCAAATGTAACGTCACGACATACATTTTCAGAGTAAAAACTTTCCTTCAAACAGATTTCATTGCAAAAGGAAAAAAAAGGAAACGAACACTTGACGCGTTTAAAAAGAATATATAACAATAGAATTTCGATAAGAATTGTCCTCTTCTTCGATAGGAATGTTTCATCATTCAACGATAGAAGAATATCCTTAAAAAGTGGTACATAACGAGCCAAGTAGACTCAAGAGTGGGAAAATGAAATACTCGAACAATTCTAGATGTTTCCTCGACTTACCATGCTCGACATTTTGACCAAGTAAAAATATTCCGTACGATTAGAAGGATGTATCTCGATTAATTGGTATCACTATAAAAACACTAACAACAAACGTCACCCGCCGCCGATATTTCGCACTCGTGGTTTCACCACTGCTGGACACGTAGTACGTCACCGTTATTTTAGGTGATGCTTCGTCGAAACGCACAGTTCTCGGTGGAACCACTCCACGGAATCACGCTCCGGAGAGAAATCGACGCGGTAACTGGACGTAAGCGCGTGGAAAATACTGCGAAATCGACGCAGCTTGGTTAAATTCACGTGCTCGAATTGTCAATACGTCGTCGCGATCAAGTAGCGACGTCGTCGGCGTTCCAATCAAGGAGAATGACTTTAATGACAACGGCCACGAACGAAGCCAACGATTACGACCGATTGGTCTCTGCGTGTGAAGAGATAACGACCAGTACCGGATAGGCATTCGAGTGCCTCCTACTCGCGCCAGAAACTGGGAGAATTTTGCCGCGAGCACGAACCATGTTGTTTCCATCGCAACTTGCGACTGTTGATTACGCTTTTCAGACCTTGATACCAGAGAGAGAAAGTACGATCGCAGAGAAATTATTCTTACCTATTATATACCGTTCTGTTTAATTGTAATCGAATCGTGTGCATTCAATGATATCGTTGATGGGAAATAAGCGATTATTCCGAGCCAATCATACGTAACCGGTACTAAATCGGGTATCCTGCTCGAGAAAAGGAAACTAATATTTGCATAATAGTGTGTATCTACAGACACAGAGATTCCTCGCGAAGCTTTGTATTTATCTGTATAAGCTAATGGCTGTGAAAACAGTCACGCAGTTGATGACAACTGCCTGTTTATAACACGTGTAACGATGTACATGTATTTTTTTTTTGTAGAAATATATGGTATTACAAGGAACCGTCGATTAAATTATTTATAAAACTGGAGAAGGAGGGTGGTAGTGATAAAAGTTGAGAATGTACGTGCGTGTACGAAAGTTATCGTCTACATGTGAAATTTTCTACACGCGGGTACACAGATCGAGGACATTTGCCCATTTGTACAACGTTAATATACAATTCAGTTTTCCCAGAATACGTATATTTCCTCGGGTAACTTCCATCTACCATTTTCCAGAAATATTCAATGTACACGTCACATTATGTAACTGATTGCTATTATATTGTCGTGTATCCATTGTTGACTGTAGACTTTAAAAAACTTTTTAAAGGACTTACTTCAAATCGAAGCTTTTCAAAGTACAACTGTTTGTTTGATATGACAAGCAAGAAACAAGTAAAGAAATTGATAGTGTGATATCAACTGGTAGAACATAAATATAAAATGTAATTATCACAAATGTTTTATTTAAGGTGCAAGATTGATTTTTGTCACAAAAAGTTATAATCAATGTAAGACATTAATCAAAATATTGGTAGTGCAAATAAATTTGGATTTTCTCAATTTACCTGATAATTAATCACGTCATTTTTAGTTTATTTATCGATAAAAATTATCTTTACACTGATTATTTACTTTACCAGTAAAAATAAAGTAGAGCATTTACATCAGGACTAGTTTTGTATAAAATGTCTATTAGCGTCCACTAACGCTGGTATTTATGTATCGCAAACTAGTATTTCAGAAGAAAAACTTGTCATTACTATAATTAGATGTGATTTTTTTTCAATAACAAGATGATATACTATTGTAAGATATGTATATGGAATAATATAGCAGTGCAAAACAGTCTGCAATTTGTGCGTCTTGAATACATTTGAAAAGAATATTAATTTTGTATCATTGAGAAATGAACGCTTATATGTTAATATTAAACAAGAATTCACTATGCTTCGGAATACATTGCATTTTATAAAAAATATGTTCAATATTTTACTATATTGATATATAAACTATTTGCGCCTAAAGTTTTCATGACATTTTTATAAACAACGAAAAATGCAATAAATAGAGTTAGAGATAATATAACTAATAAACGAGTTGTTAATTTTGTATATGATCTATAATCTTCATGTAATTACCTTTCATACATACGGTCACATCTAATTCTCGAAACCTAAACCAATAAAAGTGAACACAGTAACTGATAAAATCTAGCTGAGCTTAAAAAGACTTTCATTGAACAATTTTTTTTAAGTTATGACACATTTTACCCACAATCGATACAGAGTTGATTTAATCAATAAATGGTAAAAAAGATATCAATTGTATCAACAGATCAATTTATCTAATTTACCGATAAAGAAATGAACTGTCGACAAAGCAGAATTTTAACAATAAAACCGTGAACTTCCGGTTTGCCCTTACGATCAGGTGATTAAGTTTTATGATAAACGAAATATTAAATTAATATAGAATTAATTGAAGCTTGAGATAAATGTTCTCTAAAAATAACACAATATACTTCAACAATTTCTAACAATTAGAAAAGTTTAATAAAACTGTAAAAGAAATGAAGAACTTCAAATGAAAAAAAAAGAAAGAAAAGAGAAGCGAAATGTATGGAATTAAAATGCGCCAGTTTACGGCTATAAATGCGTGGGTATGATTTGTGAAGGTTACAAGAACATTGCACTCGCGGCAACGGACGTTGTAAAGCACAGAATGTAGTTATTTTTGCAAAGGTGTTGTGACTGGTTTCGATCTTGTTAACCTTGGCTGAAATTCTTTTTGAAACACTTCCACCAAACAATTTGAGAAATTGAAAAATAATCAGTTTCTATGCTTTTGGTCAGATTCCTTCCAGTTATTTGCGAAAACTGTTTCAACTTAAAAAAAGTGTAACAATTGAGATTACCGCGCTGCTGAGTGCCGAAATTAAGGTGAGGTAAACTTAATATAGCTGTTTGCCAATGTTACTTATTTCGTCCTCCTGATTCATGGGCAATCATATATAATACACCTACTTTTGCAATATCTCGTTGGAAATCGACGCGAAACTCACCACGTTCCTCAGATTTACGACGTAAAGTAATAATAAATAACAATTATGTTATAACAATTATATATACAGCAAAGTTAACCATATATAATTTTATCTACTGAAACGAAAGAACTAGAATTGTGTTCCATGGATACGATAAAAAAAACATATTTCCATCTGTCTACGAGGGAAACGTATTTTTCTTCTGTTTCATATACATACATGTACGTAACTTACCGCGAATGTAGGTACTAACAAGTCGATAGAACGTTTTCTTAGCCAATTTTATATTATTCACTTTTGTCGTAGCGGAGAACGTATTAAATATGGGATATTAATAACAATTACGTAACCGTTTATATGTATATATTACCAGAGGAAGTTGAATCGACAGTACGTACCTGAAACAGAAAAAAATTCCTTTTGCTGAATGTTGCAAGAAGTAGAATATAGATAGGATACACGGATAATGTATGTCTTAATTTTCACTTAAATTGCATACATGTATCATTAATTTTCTTCTTATGCATTTTAATAGCGTTTTAGTAGCGCTGATATTTTCAGATGTCGAACATTGTTTTTCTTTATTCTTAGCGCTACTTAACGTTTATTAGTAAATCGTCTAACATCATCGCAAACGTACTAAGATTTTCCTAGTTCAAGTTCTGAAGTGCAAATTCTCACGCTGTGTCCGCTATTTACTTTGGAAACAGATAAAATAATTTGCGTCGTGGCAAGCTGCCCGTTTTAAGATGTGTACCTACTTACTAATAATGTTTAATTTCATTTTTACAGATAAGCTGGGGAAGCAGATAAAAACAAAGCGGTAAAAAATGATAGCGTTCCACGAGTCGTACATCCAGACAGAAAAAGAACTGTAAACCGGATAAATGAATTAAGCACAAATATAATTATTTAGTATTTACTATTATATTACAAGTTCTTGCTAATATTAGTTGCTCATAAATATAAAATGAAACAGTGCATCGAAACAATCCATATAATTATATACGAATGTATTCACGTTATCTACACCGAACGTCAATTCCAACTACTTACGATTTCCATACTATTATTTATTTACTGATCAATGTAACAAGTAAACAGTGTTTAGAAAAAGAATTAACGTGTATGGCATAAAAGAGTATAATTAAAAGGTACACGTTTAAACGTAGCATCATGTGACAACGACGAAGACACTGTCCACAAAAGAGAGGCGGTTAGTCGATTTAAAATTCGTTTAGTACGAAAAATAAATAATAAAGAGAAAAACTAAAATAGAAAAAAATGTTTAATATACGATCGATCGAACGTACATCGTTGGGTACAAAAACAGAGATCATTCGCGGTTGTTTTCTCTTCTTCCGCGCCATCTTCTCTGTCACTTAACCGGAAGTGACTGTACTTTGACGAATTGCCACGTAGAATAACACGTCAATGCGAGCCGCAACGCGATTTTGTTGAAAACACGGATAACGCGTGGCGACACCAAAGTGGAAACACGAACTGTTGTCCAAGTACTAAGGAGAGGTAAACGCTTTTGTTCCTCAACCACAGCGGGTCACCAGGGTTAACGTTATCGTGCGTCCTCTATACTGAGTTATGAAAATTTATGGGTCACTATATACGTGAACGAGATCAATAAAACTTTACGATTGATACGATATCTAAGATTTCTCTCTTCGATTCAAGGAATCAATCACGCGTCTCAAATACCGTGATGACTGTAAAATCATTGCCTACTATATCGACCATGCAAAATTTTTTTTTTTCTATTTAATCACCTTGAAAGTTTAAACAAAATGTGCATCACAGCGTACACTCGTTGGTACAGGACTCTTTTCAATATTTATATATATTTATATATAGATACATAGATAGATACGACGATTTAACTTCTCCAAATCGGAAACAATTTTTCTTTATAGGAAGAATATAATACAATAATAAAGCAAGTAATTGGATTCAGAAAGTTTGTACCGTTTTTACACATTCATTAAGTTATTCACTCTTCTGAAACTGCCTCTGTATACACTAAAAATGCTTCTTATGACTTCAGAGACACTACATCTCTTTCAATTTTTTTTAACACGACTTAATAGAAACACTGCTTTCTATTGTCATAGCTGTTTATATCTTTTATAAAAGTCTGAAAACTGACAACTAATACACAGTGTAACGACTATTGTACAAACAATGTGACCCAGTGGTAAAAAATACGACAAAAGAAAATTGAAGAAATGTAAGGAACAAAAGTAAAGACGTCGATTAATGAGCTCAAGGCGTCAGCCTAATTTCAAAAAAGATTAATAGAGAATACTATATATACCTGAAACTGTATAACAATAAATTTAAAGCAACAGAAACGATATTTTGTATTGCACAACTAAAGTTTGTTGGTTAAACATTTATAAAGGTATGTTGCTTTCTATAAGAAACAATCCGTCGTGCGATTACCATCTTTTTAATTATGCATTCAACATGAGAACTGAATACACGTGTATCCGGCCAGTTCAATATATAATCAATGCGCAATATAAAACTGTATCAATGTTTTGCTATCGTACTTTCTCGTCGCCCCAAACAAATACATCTACATTAAACATTCCGCTGCCCCATATTTACGCCCGAGCATGCTACTGGCCCATATTTTGGAGTCGCAAGGAAATAAAATCGACGACACGGTGAAATGACGAAAGCTTGTTCTTCTCGCGGGCAAAGTCGTACCATCGCGCGTGAATCACATTAAATCATCTCAATACGCGAGCCATAAACGCATTCAATAGACACGTAAGCTAACCTTTGTACTCAAGTGCGACGAAAGATGTATAACGTATAATGGCAATTTCGCGATGCATGGATAATTAAACGGAACGAATCGCAGGAAAAAGTACTACGATACAAGAGAAAACGGTAAATGTGTTTAAATGAAAACAGCGCGAATGTTTTACCGTGAATTGCACATTTGCTTGTCCAATGTCGCATCTTTTATAAAAAATAGATATTAGATTGTTACAAATTTGCCGTGGAACTGATGCACATTTAAAAAGTGAATAAATTACCAGTGTTACCGAGCAAGCTAAATTTATACATTAGTAGACTTTCGTTTATAAGTCGCCGGATATTTAATACATTTACAATGAAAATGAGGCGACGTAATGATTGTAAAGCGAACTTTGAGTGTTTGTATTGAAACAGGAAGTGTATTATACGATACTGTGTTTTTAAACTGTTGTTGGAAACATCTATTATCTAATGGACATTCTATCTTTCAAATTGAGATTCAGAGATTGAAACGAATAAAATGTATGCATGGTTCGCTCATAATCTGTTCTATTTTTTAAAATAAATAACTGTTTTGATTAGAACATTTAGATATACAGAGTGTTTGCGAAATCGTACCACGAGCGTTAAGAAATTTCGCGCGTGCATTATTGTTCGCGCAAAAGTGAATCGGAAATATAGAAGGCCTCGTATGAGGTACCTCCATTTGTCTAAAGATCGGATTCAAATATTCTAATTTTAGCTGTGCCAATGCGCGCACAGTTCACTATATACTAGCAATTTCTTAAACAAATAGTCTTCTGTAGATCGATATTGTCTTCAATCGAGAGATAATGTTATATCACACGCTCTAAAATGATAAAAAATCTAAGAACATTATCATTGGCTCAAGGTTCTTTGTTGCTCTGTATAAAAATCACTCTAACACGTTTCCAGTCAGAACAGTTCCAAGCTAATAAAACATTATTCAAATGGTATAATTATAATTCATCACGTTAAATTGCAACATCGTTTACAGAAATTAATAGAAGGATGTACTGGTGAACGGTTATAAGTCAAGATCGCACAATTTCGCTTTAAGAATTGCTTTCTTTTTACTTCTTTTCTACTTATTTGTAACTGTCACGTCTAAAACAACACCCTGGTCATGGCCAATCGAAGGTTATAGATGAATGAATGACGCAAAGTTAATACAGATTTGCGAAACTCGAGTCTGTGAAATACATGCTACAACTACAACTACTTGGGAATTATCTGATTTCTCGTTTGCTCCACGTGTATGCATGTAGTAAAGCGGGCACGCGTGAACTGATCGAGATGCAACGCAATACGAGAAACGTAAGTGGATGTGGCAAGATGCCAATTATAAATGTATTATCAACATTTTTTCTACTTAATTAACATTTAAAATTTACAAGCCAGTGGTGTATATAAGAGTAAAAGAAATCTTTGCAAGTGGTATAATGCAATAACACGACTACAAACTGTTTTCTTAATCTTTTTATATTGTTTTTGGAGTTAATATTGAGTTAATCATTAAGGATGAATTATTTTTTGTCTTTTCCTACAATTACGTATCTTGATCACTTTTAGAAGGTTACAATATTTGGTACTAAAAGTTAATAAGACCTACTAGTTTCTGCACAAAGTAGAAAAAACTGCGTTTACTTTAAATGATGTGTTACAAACTGTTACAAAAGTAAAGTGTGTAATACAAAATAAATAAATAAAATATATATATATATATATATATATATATATATATATATATATATATATATATATATATATATATATATATATATGTAATCTCGGAAATAGTTATATACTAACTTTTATTCATTTTTATATTATTCTTGCAAAACATTTAGATAATAAATTTAATAAATCTTCGAAACCTATTAGTAATTATTGCACGAGACGCCTTCAAGTTATTCATAAGTGTCGTCTAAGATGGAAGAGACATCAGAGAGTACTTCAAACAAAAAATACACCAAATAATGCTCGATCCACTGCTTCTGTCGCTTATATAAATACGACTATATAATAATAGCTACGTAGAAAAAGGAACATAATACGTATATACTTATTATTAAATATAAATATTAACCAACTACCTAAAGGACATCTAGGAAATTGGCAGAATGCAATGCTTGTTTAAGTAAACACTGTTGCTGCGCAAGAAAGCTATTTAAACTATAAACATATTTCTTATACGCATGTAGAATATCTCTAAATTAACTTTGTTTAAACTACGCATTCAAAAACTCTGGCAGAAATACGATTGGCCAATTTAAATAAACGCAATATAAATACCGTAATATATTTATATACATATTTTATTGATACAAATATTAAATATATTTAGATTATTGAAAGAAAATGCTCGAAAGATCAAGTCTTACTATCATCGTTCCACTGTATCGATCAATAAATCGTTAATAGGTTTTTTTTTATACAAATACATTTGAGGAAGGAATCTTATTTCCGAAAAGTGAGGGGCACCGAGTTGACAAAAATTTTCCATTAATTTTCAGGCGAATTGAGGTCGCATCTGGCATTCCCGCCTCTTTTTTTTCACAAAGTCGACCAGAAACGCGCTTACACCCGTGTATTTCCATACAATTATTTTCGCGATCGAGGCCGTTGTACGAGGATTCAGAAGAAATTTTGGTGATGCAGTGCCACGTGATAAAAAGGGGTCTGCGATCATCGACAAGACGCATATGCTTACGAGCAAGATATTTATAAATTCGTCATCAGAGATCGAATCTGTCGACTGAGAAAAAAAAGGGAAATTTGTCGCGATTGAGATCTACTTAGAATAATTATACCCTAACTTTCTATTTTAGCGTATCGTGCGAGCTGTTCAAGAAGCGAGTGTACCAATGCGAAAAAACATTTAAAGACACTAAGATACACTGGCTCGTTAATGACTGATCACGAGACAATTTAAACAAAGGATAGGTAATTCATTTATGGATTAAATCTAGTTGACACAATTGCCATCCAAACCATAGATCGCTCGCTCATCTATATTTCTCTAAACAACTAAAACATTGAAATTTAAAAGTTCTCAATTTAAATTATTTTAATAAAGCTGATTTTTAGCATACTTTGAATTGACTTTTTCTGTAATTTATGTATGTCTCTTTCTATACATTATATACGTGCCTAAAGTATATTCAGTTTGAATGACGCTTACTGCGAAATTAAATTCTAAATTCCTAAATTAAATTCTATATCCAAAGTATAGACACTATAAAATATTTTTAAGGTGTCCATTGCTTGAACAGCTAGTATGGTTAAAAAATAGAAACGCAATTAATTAACCTAGTTAACTGATATGGATGACCTGGATGATCAAGGATATTACTTAGAAATTGATACAAATGGTGTACGTAGAATTGATAAAAAGGTGTGGAATATATCCTCGCATAATTTATTGATTAATATCAAATATATCTTTTATAGATATTAGAATAAACTAAATTCAATGAAGCATTTTTAACTTGTTTATACGCAATATTCCTTTGAATTATGTAAAATGTTTTCTTTACATGTAAAATTAATTTCATAGAATTTGTTACTACAATTATGTAAAGACAAATTGTAAAGATTATTAGAATTAAAAGAAAAGAAACAAATGTGTTATTTTTAAATAAATAGCAAGAAAGACTTTCACTCATTGTACAACAAATATCAAAGTACAATAGTGACTATTTTCTTAAACTTCTTTATTTTTATCGAAAATTTGGAAACAATAAAAATTTTTCACAATACTCGAAAATGATAAATGTATTGCTCATCGTTAAATTAATTTGACTGAAAGAAATAAACATCAATTAAAGCAAAGAGATAGGAAAGAATGGAAACGTTTGTACTTTGTACCACTTTTATAAGCCATTAATGCGAATATGTAAATGGTATTGGGTATAAAAGCAGTGACGTTATTGATACGAAAAACTATGCGATCTATCTAGATTCTAATATATTATAATTAATTCAATAATTTTCCATTATATTTAGAACATACTATCATGTTATAAATTTGAAAAAAAAGTGATATTCTTTTTGTGAATGAAACAGACAAGCTAAAACATCTAATTAATATTTCCACTTTATATAAATATGGACACAATATGGACGTGTTTTTTGTGATATTTTAATTACTGTCAGTTACTATTTATTAAAAATGTTTTATAATGTATTATAATTAGAAAAGTAAAAAAAACCAGGGGAAAAATATTTCGCGTCTACACGAGCTAAGTTTTATTATACTTATTAATGTAAATATATGAGTGGATGCTAACATAATTTTAATAGCTCTTCGGGGTGTAAGTATAATTAACTAGAAAGTACTTTTTCCCAGTTAAATACGTATTGATGGAAATATATGGAGAAATGCTCTAATAATTGGAGTAGTATCTTACAATCAATATGTAAACATAATTAATTAGGAAACACTTTTGTTAGTTAACGCTATGTTAAAAACAACGACCACTTTTCTTTCTGTTAAGGACTAATTTAAATCGCAAATGATATATTTAAAAACCTAATTTTATAAAATATTATGGTACTTTCTCGTACTCTTCTATAAATACCCAAGTCGTTCGAGTAACAATGAACGAAGAGCATAAAACGAAAAACTTAAACAAGTTAAAAATAAATGAATGCTATCGGAGGAATGAACGTACCAAAAACCTCATCCACCTGACTAAAAATAACGAAAAACCGCTGTAGGTCGTCGCAAGGACTCATGATACACGTGATAACGTGTTTTTGACAACACGATGATTGACAGTATACACATAATAAATTTTAATTTCTATTTCTTAAATCATTTTATTCCCCTGTTATGATAGTATTAAACATTTTTACTCATAAAATACAGTTTTTTTTGGGAACATGTAAAAAAAGATAAAAGTTTTAATGTTTTCAAAACAGTATAAAGTTTCTACGTATATTTTAAATTCAATTTTGTGGAAAATTCAATTTTTCAATACTTCCAATGCTGCATAACTCATCAAAGTAATAAATTAAAAGTTATAAAATTCCCAAGATCATAGTAATAATTATTAAAGGAAATTTATATTTATATAATTTTTAAACTGGATTGCAAAATATTTTTATAATTTTATAGTAAGCGTTTAAATAAAATAATTCTCATTAATTTGAAAAATTAAGTTTTTAATATCAAAAAATAAAATCACAATGTATTAAGTATTATTAATTATCACATACAAAGTGTTCATTCTAAATATCGACACAATTTTACAAATATTGGCAATAGCATAATTAAAAAAAAGTAATAATTATTATTTATTTATGCTGAATTAATGATACATAATGATAAGAAATGTTCCAAAAATATTTTCTTTCCATATTTTCCTCCCATAATTTTTTCCACACTAAGATGAATGTAATTGATAAAAAATATATTATAGTAATCTTATTTGGAAAATAAGATTAAATACAATGGTGAAAGAAACAGTACCGATCTTTTCAGTTCGGTTTACTTTTAAATATTCTAAATGTAAAAGGAACACTTGAGTGCTTAGAAACGAGCTGCACAATCGTTCAAGAACAAATTCTACACAAAAGATTCAATGTGATTTTGAGTGCGCGAGGGAAAGAGAAATATTTTTTATATGCATCGATCATCATTATATGTTGACTATTCAACACGGATAAATAATTTAACCAATAACTTCTTTTATGCTATAGGAAATTTTTAAAAAATGAAGTTAACAATTACAATGATTTAAAGATACTTATTTACTTAAAATTAAATCCAAAATTATACTATGTTAAATATTATAAAAAAAATACCTCTTGCGTAAGTTCAGCTGTATTAGTTGGTTCATCAGAGGTTTGCGATGTATTATCCGGATCGGGCGATGTCATATTCCTAGTTGGGTCTGTAGAAAGCGGTATACTCGGTCCTGCTATAGCGGTGTCTCTCGTTGAATTTTCGATGTTTAACAAATAAGCATGGATATCGTTTAACCCAGAATTTATTCTATTATATCTTCCTAATGAATTTAAGTCTTCGAATAGATCTCTCTCATAATTTAAAAGCATTGAATCTAAATTCTTTGGATGAACAAAGATAGGTCGATGAACTATGGTCTGAGTATCAATGTGCCATCTAGAACCATTATTTAGATCTAAAGAACCTACACCTATGGTTTGAATGTCCAAACCAAGGTAGGATTCTGGATCCAGCCGTAGCAAAGATATCAACAATGCTAGTTGGAATATTTCCTCGTGATATAATTTCTTTATACACAACATTGTGTTTCTTTCTTTTATTTACATCAAATCACTATCAGTCGTTAAATAGAGTTAATGTCCGAATTGGTTTGGCGTATTGTCACAGTGGCTTGGCAGTGATGTTCGATTCGAAGATCAGATAAGACATCACAAAGAAGCGAACGATCATGTTGGAACTGTTGTTTCGCTGATGCTTCGAATCAATTTAAAATGTTCCGTAACGTTCACTGAACTATTCACATTTGATCCAAGTGAGGTGAATGTTCGTAATGTTGCGTGCACTATCTTCCAATTAACAATTCGAATCGAACTTTATTTATTATTTAAGCAAAATCACATTATTTGAAGTTCTGCTTTCTTCTTTGATAGAAATAGCACAGGATTTGAATAGTATTAAGAAAGATGGGTTCGAAACTTCTTGCACAGGAGCAACTTATTCGACGGACTGTCAGAATGAAAATAAAGATTCGGAGCTCTCTTTAAACAAGTATAGGTCAGTTACACGAACACAAAAATAACCTCAAAACACACACTGGCCACGTCAAACTACAGTACACGTCGCGCACGTCCCACGCATGCCTCGGGTTTCGTTTGACAATTCAAGGCGATACTCTTTTGAATCGGTGGCAACACTTTCTTCCTATTGACACGGCACCGCGGTTTAAATAAAAAATAGGAATTCAGAGCAATAGGAAAAATTGACAGATCGGCAAACAATACCGGATCTGAAGCTGCGTTTAATTTTGTTTCTATTAAATAACTTGAGGCCTGCGACAAGCGCCAAGTCCCTTCGTTGTTAAATCATTTTGTTTTGCTGATGTTGTAACTCCAAGTATGATAACGTTGTGCCAATGCAATACAATACAATTTCACAGAGAAACAAACTAGTACACCTTCCTGGGAGAGATCGTTCACGATATGTGACTCAGCATTCACTCCGGCAACGTCGTGTCTCAGGGCCGCGCCAAGTATATGTTTCTCCCTATATATACTTCTATACACGGCCAATTCTTTCAGCCTTAAACTTCTCCGACTTAAATGACTGCTACGACTAAATATTTTCATACATTTTAGACGCCCACGACTTTTTAAATAAAGTAATAAATACTGCGGTGATAAACAAGCGATTATAATTCGTATGATGCCGCGTTTCGTCTGTAAACGCAAAACCCACTTGAACGCGCAGAATTTTAAATTATATTATATTTTATATCTATTTGTATATTTTATATTGTTTAATAAACGCTAAAATTAAATTTAATGTATCTAGGCATTTTTATTTTTTAAACAAAAAATGTCGCTACTTCGTTGGAACTTATGTAACGATGTTATATTTCATTACATTTTCACTGTTTTTTCTATTGCATGGAAGTTCGCATTATGATTGTGTAACGATATCTTGAACGTTTGTACTTTTGTGCGAATATTTCGAATTTTCTTCTTTGTTTAATTACATCGAAATGCACGTAAACAGAATTTTTAATTATGTCGCAACAGTTTTCATATTTACTTGTACTTGGAGATAAGGAAATGTTTTCCCCGCTTTTTTAAGTTATCATTTTGATTAAACAGCATACACAAATAGTATATAGGTAGATAAAATTGTAATTATAAATCATTTTTTTATTTTCAGATTTTAAATTTATTTCATTAAATTGTACATTCTTTATACAAATAGCACTCTTCACAAGATAAATCGTGTTATGCGTGATGTAGTAAAATAAGTCTATGTATTTGATACTACTAATATGTTAGATAAACATTTAACTTGTAAATTGAGTTCATAGGTGACGTATGACGACATTTCGAAGCCAATGTTTTCTGTCGATAAATTTGATCAATCGTATGAAAATTTCTCTGTTGGTACTTTAAAAAGTACCCACCCAATTTCAAAGAATTATCTTGTTACAGGGTAACGATTTACCGTGAATCATATCTAATATTATTAAAATAATAATAAAAAATATGCTTGATTATAATTCGTATCAAACTGAAGGAAGTTTGTAGTAATGTTGGTATCCTGTGCGCAGTTGCCATATTGAAATTACTAATTAGGTTCATGATTTATCAAGCAAATACACAGACATATACCTCGGCATTGACACACGTTCACACGTGTATAAAGTGCACACATATACTAACGGTGTGAATGTGAGCGTGTACATATATTTGATACGTTTATCACAAATTTTCATATGCTTTAGTACTTACCTCACTTACGAGCTTCGTTGACTTCAGATCTATTGCATCGTTGCCGGGTGACAACGATGTCATCCGCGGTAAATCTTCAACTTGAAACATGTCTCTATGAATCTTTCACTTTTAATACGCACACTGTGTTAAGAGAAATCACTTAGACACTGGTTAACATTGACCGAAGAATTGTTACTGGCAATTGCAAGCATGGAAGTTAAACACATTACGTCACACAAGTTTGGAAGGCAGTATCACTTTGATATATCGTTTCTTGGAGGTATGTTGCGAACTGTTTTAAATTTCATCGCACCTCACTCAGTGTGTGTTATGACAAGTGTTGTTGTAACTAAAATTTCTTCTACGCAATGATGCGTTTATTAGGAACGAAGCGAAAGCAGCCGTCTGTCGTTCCAGTAAGAGATAATTGGAATTTTTCTTGGGCTACGTCACTATGAACTACAAGCGCGCTATTTGAACATCGCGCGAGCGACATCGTACACTTTCCGTTTTATCGACGTTTCCGTATCCGATCTTCTGATACGCCGGCGCGTTTTCTTTTGCAATTGCTACTAAAATACATGTTTCTAAACACGTCTAATACTAATAATACATATCGAATGTTAACTTTAAATATTAAATCATTTAAAATTTATTTAATACGATAGAAAATAACTTACACTAATATACGATTATAAATTACAAGTTAAATATTTTTGAAGGTATTTGATCTCAGTAAACTACGTTTGAATATCCTTTAGTTTTTGTATTAAAATATTGATAAAATAATTTTTTTTATGCAATATCGTAATGCAAAATGAAATTTAATTTATTTTTATAGTTATTAAGCAATTATTGAGTCAAATATTTATATTTTTCAGCATATGTGATACAACTTTTGTCAATATGTAATAATATTAATATTTTAATATACATTTGGAAGTATAATTCGTTATTTAAATCAATGACGTTTTTCAATGCTGGTTCATTATTTTATGACGTACGTCATGTTTTTAAAAAATGACTGAATATTTTTTATTTTAAGTAAAAATTACATATAATTAGTCTTAGCCATAATTCGCAAGAAGGTTTACAAAGATTCTTTTAAAACGAATTAGTTAACATCTGCATCTGGAATTACTTTTCATAGGAAAATTCAAATTTGTAGAACTGATCTTACTAAACGACTAGAATACTAAAGACTGAGGTCATCACATCCCCTCCAAATAGCATAAGTACCTACTTATATTCTAAGCAATCGAAGCTCTCAAAAGAAGCTAGCATCTCAGGAGCTTCTTCAAAGTGCACATACGATTAATAATATTATTCATCCTAGGAAATACGATTAATAATATAATATTGAAAGAGATGATACTAATACATCTTCATGCTTCTAAACAATATTTGTATTTTATTTTTTATGAAAAATATTTGACTGGAATATCATAAAAACAACTGGATCATTTTATGAGCGATTTACAGTTAATCTTTTTATTAGTTTGGTATTGATACGTTTCAATTATCGCGTGTTATATGTTTCATGCTAGAATTCGAGGAAACTTGATTATCTTATTCTACGTAAAATCACGTACGAAATGATAGCTAAATTTATTTTATTACACTCATCTTCTGCAAGAAAGTACTATGTGCCATTTAAAAAACCACCGATGTTCTAGTATCACAGTTAATAAGTGAGTATATTCTATTAATATTGTAAAACCATGCGAAACATTTTCTTTTTCCCTTTTCTTTGTACACGTATTAAATACGAGAAAAACACTGTTTCATAATAATCCGAATGCTGTGCGATATGTTACAATGTTACCATTAGTATGCATAAATATATTTTATCTCGAACTTGTTATATATATATATTGAAATGTGCAGGTCATAATGATATTACTTATTGTGCCACAATAATTTCTTAGATGAGATGTTAATAAATTCCCTTGGCATCTAATGTTCAACAGTATGTATTCTTTTTACATGAGGTACCATTTTATGTATTAAATTTTGAGTCTTTATGGCGTGATTTGATGCGTAAATGCAAAACTAGTACCAGGTACGTCTAAAAAAATTGTCGCATGTATTATTTCGAATATATAACATATTACTAACAGGATTGCGATTAATACATTATTTATTTTATTAAAATCTGGAAAATTATTAAAGAAAAGAAAATGGTTTTAGGATAGATGTAAAGACTGATAACAGCGATGGAAGGAAATAGCCAAGTTTGAAGTTAAAAGAATTTCAAATATAGATATCCATGCCTGTATCGTATTTTATTAATCTATTAATTATATGTTTCGATAATTCGGTTGGCAGGAATAATAAGAAAGATTGGATTTGGTGAAAAATGGTAGAATGTAAAATTAATATGGAAGTTATTTTAAACATATAATATATTCATTTGTATGCTTGTACATATCTCGCATTCTTTTATACAACAAAATATCTATGACAACAGTACAGTACAGAACGGTATACAATATATAGTTATATCAATAATTCATTCATAAATATGAGATGCAAGACAGCCTCGTTCTCTTAATATATAACGTTATCGGGTCGTGATTGCATAAAATACATATAAGTATGTACTCTTCTTGATTACTCTGATGTCCAGTCTTTCGGTAGAACATTTGCATCGGTTGACTCCGCGTCTAGTAGATCCGATTTACATTTAAATCGTTTTTAAACTCGAAAAAAAGAACAAATTTACATACATTGTTGTTACTCGATATTAATCCTTAATACCTCCATAAAGAATGGATTTCCTTCTAATACTGTTAGACCTTCTTAATAGCGAAACGAAAGGAATAATAGTCAACTGACCGATCATGATTTAAAACATAGTAATCGTGCGTGACTTTCATGACAGTTACACTTACAGATTATAGATGTAAATCTGTTTCGCAAAGGAACATGACGATCTGTGCGATTTTCGCCGTTTTTAACAAAAGCGACGATAGAACTGCGTATATTTTCTTAAACAAGTAATATACTTTCGGGTATAATACGAATGTTGTGTAAAGTAGGCCAATCGGTTCGTGCTCCCTTCGTATTTGAAAACTGGCTGGCGAGCCGGCCGTCCGGCAGGAGCTACGGCTTCGTTCATTAAATTTTTAACAAGAGAGAATATCCATTAGTGAAAAAATATGCTATTTACATGTAAGGTATCTAGTTGTGCGTCGATTCATTAATTCGCCGTTGGAGTGTATCAAAATCTACTTAAAGGAATGAACGATCCATGCAGCCGTTGTTCACGCACATCTCTTTGTCTTTTTTTGTTCTATTTTGTTTTTGTTTTTTTTATCCATTTTCGTTTTCTTTCTATAATGTAAACGCATGTGTATAATAATACCGGCTGGAGAATCCTAATCCGATAAAAATCGGCGATATTTACCGAGGAATATATCATCCGACGGGGTGGTTCGAAGTGACTGTACTCTGATTGAAAATGTGTACGTAAAAAAGTGGCGCGAAACCTCGAAAGAAATGCTGTCCGTTTTGTTCTGTTCGCGGGAAACACGAGTTGCAAGCATCGTCGGCAGTTTGTCGGTAGATCAAGGATAGAGATCGATCGTGTGTCTATGTGCTCTAGCGTGAAGAGAACTAATCGCTATGTGAATTTGTTTCTCTGTTTACGTAACGAGTGCGCGATTCATATAACCAGAGTGATGGGAACACGGAAAAATTCAATATTCGTGAGATTCGGTCTACCACTGGATACCGGCAGTGGTTGGTAAGAGACGCATAGAAAATAGTTCTCGTCGAGTAAAATCCAAAACGTATACACGGGGTGTCTCGAGATTTATCGATCGGGCTAGAAATTTGTTATACGCGCGGCCTACTTCCCCTCTTCTACTATACATTTTATACAGACAACATCATCGCACCGATTTCTCGGTACTTTCCCTTTTGTATCTCCCGTATCTTTTACCTATAGGATCGGTTCTGTACAGTTATCTAGATTTCGGTGCCTTAACCTTTAAATGCTAAATTCATTTTTTCACTCGCTAAAAATAGTAACAAACGAATTCATTTTTTTTTTGTTTTTTTCTTCTTTTAATTTTTCCCTTTTCGGTTTCTTTTGAACACTTCTTTGCTGCGTCGGGTCACCTTTTATGATTATTGTCGATGGATAATTAGAAGAACGTAGGAAGTAGTGCAAGCATACGATAAACGTAGCAAGTTGTTCTAGTATTTTAACGATAGTTGTAATAAACAAAATTTCATTAGCATTTCAAGGTTACGAATCGTGCCAAAATCACACGAATATTTTTCACCCTCCTTTTGTAAAGGTCAGCACAAGTTTGGCATTAACGTATTTTTTATGCATCTAGATATCGGTTGTATGTGTGTGTGTGTGTGTGTGTTTTTCCTTTTCTTTTTTTTTAAATGTATGTATATCCGATCACACAGGGCACACGATTCTCTTACGCTAATATGTACACACCATACAAAGCATCACAAGGTTACATACATAAATTTATACACTTCTTTTCATAATAAAATATCCGATTCTCTATTATGCTATGTCACATGGAGAATGATCAGCTCCACGCGAGACATGTCCCGCGCATCCAGCAATCTGCGGTAATATAAATACATAACACACACGGTACATCGATTTTTTTTTCCATTTTGCGTTTACTTCGAGGGACATATAATCCTCTGCAATATGTTCCTTTACTCGAGGCTGAATCTTCTTCGTCGGATTTACGTCGCCTCCGCGAAACTAGGATACCGTTTGACAAAGAGCCGACTGGTTCAACTTGTCGGGCTCTTCTCTAATTGTTGATATGCTACTTATATTAACTGACCGCACAATCGTTTCGCGCATGTTCTGTAATTACCCAGTTAACACTAACGCAACGTAACGCTGTCCCTTGATTTTATATATTTACAGGAGAGATCACGCTAATCTTTTACAGGAGCAGCCAAGTTTCTTTTCGATCTTTTTCCCCTTTCCCCGAAACATGAGATTTCCAACGATCGTCATCGACGCATATAATATAAATCGTTAATTATTAGTAATTGTACAATTGACGCTTACCGCTACGAAAATGTCTCGTCGATAAAATAACCATGTAAATACAGTTCGTGACTTTACACACATATGTACAATGAACGTGTCAAACTGAATAAAATTCTTACGTACCCTAGCGCAGGCCAAAATATTACTCTGTATTACAAACCGCGGTATGGCTACTCCCTTTTCTAGAGCATTACGGCTGAATCGTGAAATGTGTAAGTAGCATCCTCTGTCGAGTTTCCAGGATTCTTAGTCGAATTACTGTACTGGATGGATCAGGAATGGGGCTTGGGTATCACGTGAAGGTGACTACTGTCACTCCTTGTAATAAACTATAGTATATTTGGGAGACTAAAGTATCAACGTTTACGTAGGCGTACGTCGTTAACCGTTTTCTCCCACGGAAAAAAATGCCGGGTCAACGACTACCCTAGGAATAACGCGAGCGCGCACGCTTACCCTCGTTCCACACACTACAATTTCCTCCTTTATACAGATAATAAATCCAATCTCCACGCACCGCGTGTATAGTAAATAAATACTTTCCAAAGTGCGTATAAATCGGTGTATAATGCATTACATATAAACAATTCGGCTCTGTTTCGATTCTCGCAAAAAGATTCTTTCCGACCGGCAACATGGATAGGGTGAAGTTTCGTGTGAGGTTAATACGTTCGCCGTTCTGTCGGGGAGATTGAGCTATCCCTCGTTCATCGAAGGATTGTCGGCTTACGACCGGTGGAAATAATCTTTCGATGCGTATGACGGAAATGGGTCGTTTTTTGATCTGCGAATTATGCATAGTATCTATAGATTAGTATCGTGTACGTATTTAATTAGTGATTCAATTATCGTCGTGATTAGTAATCATGAATATCTTACTTATCTCTCAGACTAAAGTGTCCCACACGAGCGTATCATGTACCGATGAGTACCATAAAAAAAGTAAGTATCGTTATGGAATGACTGGATGATAGTTTCGCGTCGTTCTTGTCCCATTCCCGATAAACGAGGGGTTAACTTGTGTGAACGCTCAAATAGTTTAGAAGCCATCGATCAACGATATCTGCGTTCTCTTTAACCCAGTGTATATTGAACTTGATTGTTTCTAGGCTTTGCTCTAATGCTCGCCGGCCACTTCCGACGTCCACCTTTTTAAAGAATTCCGACACCTAAGACGCAACGTTACAAATATTTATTGCCCAAAATAATCTTTACCGATCGAATCTGAGTTTCGTATTCTTATTTGATAATTATTTCTCCAACACAAAATTGTTAAAAATACATTTGCTTTCCAAATTTATACTGCACGGTTCAAGTTTAATATAACGAGATGAGAAGTGTATCTTATGACTGTTTCTCTTGCTAAATTTCGTTTTAGCAATTCGCTAGAACTCTAAAATCGTAGCCAAGGCAGGCTGGTAAAGGCCACGGTGCATAACGATTCAGCTAATCGTAAGTAGATTCAGCTAGACACGCCAGCCAATCGGCCTAGGCTAAATCTACTTACACAGCCGAGCGCGCATGGCTGAATCTACTTACAAGTGGCTGAATCGCCGTGCAGCACGACCTTTGTAAACCTATCGTGACTATAATTAGGTAGTTCTCAAGAACTTCAGAAATGGAAGTTTCACACGGGCTACAATAAATCACAATTCCAACAAATTGTTACGTGTAGTATATCGAATACAAAAGTAATTGTTCTGGGTTATACATAGTGAGCTATAAATCAGAGAAGCTACAGGAAAATATTTTACACTATTTCCAATACAATACAAGTATAGATAATTAAATCTAATTCAGGTAGAAAATAACGTGTTTAAATTAAAATATATATTATAATAGTGTTGTATTTAATTTTTCTAATTAATACTGATGATTAATACCGATATTGTAAGTTAAAACGGATCTTTCTTAAAGCAATATGTAGAGCATTACTAATTAAACGATGCTCAATTGTAAATTTATATGTTACATTGTGGATTATTAGGATAAGACATGATAAAATAAATGTTCACTTACCTCGTGGTAATCGTATTCTGTGAAGAAATCGGAGACAACAACAGATATAAGTCCACCCATCGTAAGTGATCCGTTTCCGAATAAAGCATGAATCTCAGGCCAATAGGCTTTAAGATGACGCCACGCAAGGAATTGACCTTCAGAATTGCTGGCGACAGACGCTATAACAGTCTCAACGTCTTGCGACCTCACCATTTCTCTGTCCAGCGATCGTAAAAGATAGCGCTGCAATAGCCAAGAATCTGTCGTCGCTCCTAGCGCTTGCAACATTATTCTTTTCTCACTGGGTACCTGAGTCTTTTGATAATTTTGCCAGCAATAATTCCACTCTTTCTCACCGCCAAATTTAATCCCTGCGTACACACGTATATACGAAAATTTTACATGTTTGCTACGACTTAAAATTATTTAATTATCTAAAACTATCTCTAGTCTTTCAGTTTAAGATATATTAAATGTACATATTTGATCCATATAAACATAATATTACCTGCAACATATATAACGTCCCGTATATTTGGGGCGATTTGTTTACCTCTTAACATCCAATCTTCGAAAAAATTTTTTGCTGGCTTTACAACATCGTCCAATTTCACAGACACAGCTGATTGGAGTACTGCAATTCTTAATAACCTGCCAAAGAATAAATATATCGTGATTATTTAACGACGATAAAATTGTGACGCGTTTGCTTAAATGTAGAAATCGCATCAAGTAAGAAGATGTGTTCCGATTTGTAGAAAATAAAACAATTGTTGACACTTCAGTTGCTCACTTTTTTAAATGAGATCCCTCGTCCATCCAACCGACATATTTCGTAACTGGAGTTATTAGCTGTTTTAAAAACGTTATGTATCGTTTGTATCCAGGACTTTCGCTCAATCTCTCTTTCCAAGAGTGCAAATATCCCAACGCCGTAGCCCACGGCACGTAGTCCCGTTCCTCCAGAAGATAAAGGGACAATTCGAGGGGTATGGTAGCGTTCAGCTCGCCCGCTTCGCAAAGGGTGAATGCGTCGTCGATCAGATTGGCACGATCTGCGGGGCTGAATTTTTTGTGGTCTTTTAACAACGTGGCAATGATAGATGCCCACATATCTTCAGGATAAGTTACACGATAGAATCCGCTTTGATTCACGTTGCACTTTATGTACTCCGCAGCGGTAGGAATTTCGAACGTTACTGAAAATGGATAGTAGTTCATTTTTCATGAGGTTAATAGTATAATGCGTTAGTATAATGCAACAGATTATTTGGCAATAGATTCACTCATTTGTAAAAATTTTGATTCGAATGAAGTGATTTTGATTAATTAGTTCCTAGATTTGTTTGTATGTTTATGAGTTTCAATCAGAAATAGCCGAATCAAGTTTCCATTTATAATTTTTGTTTTTTTTTTAATGCAAAATGAACGAATTTGTTGCTCATATAATATTAAAATGCTTTTTAACTTTGACTTGCTAAATTTTTCTTTTTAAAAATTATATGGAATTATTACAGGGGAATTTAGATTTCTAAACTTTGTATTATATATAAATTCATTCAGTCTTAATAGAAAAAATTAAAAATTTACAGATTACTTTATAATCTTTTGAATAGTATAATGAATACTGAATAAACATATTGTTATCAAGTAATGATATAAAATTCTATTGAAAAATCCAAATAAATAAACAAAATTTGTCTATATGAATTATATTTCAACATCATTTGAAATAGCTTTAATATCGTTGAATTACTTTAATTCAAAGGAATGCTTGTCACTCCTCAACCATTCCCTTTAAAATTGAACGTTGGAATATTCCCTTTAAGACGAACTAGAAACGTTAAGAATCAATGCTCCACATGCTGATAATACAAATTGTGCGAAGTTAAGCAAAAATTTAAGAAAATCAGGGACAACTCCATATAATTTTTAAATATAATATATTGCTTAACGCTAATAAACAATGCTAGAAAAATTTTCGTTATAATTGTTACCATCGGTTAAATTCATCCACACGTTGTGAAGCTTGCGCGGTTCTTTGTCTGTGTAGTAGCTCAACGGGACGTACCACTTGTAGTCAAAGGGGGACTTTGGTTGCAACAATTCTGTATCGTTCTCTTTCGGTGATATAAGAAATCTCTTTTGAGTAGCCGTGATCGTGTTTCCATTGCGTGTAATCGTAATCAGAGGGAAACCCATTTGCTGGGTCCACGTATCCATAATAACCTGTCAACAGACATAACGCGATCAAATATTAAAAACTCTGTATCGATAATAAAGCTCTTCTATCACCGTCACTTCAAACGTTTTATATAGTACATCCCCTTTAATTCTGACTCGACCTATTTTTAATCACATTTAGCCGATTTACAATTATTACAGTTAAAATTTGTTTTCTTAAACTCAAGTTAGATCACCTTCAAGAAGGAAAAATGAATATTCAGATTTACGTGCATAAGGGCGGGTCTTATGAAATTGCCCTTGCAATTAGTATAACTTTCACATTTAAGATCCTATTCATGGGGATAATAATATATATGCTTCAAATACTTTTCCACGAATTAAATTAGTACTATAAGAACCACCCCGAGGCGTAACAACGTGCATTCGGTAAAATAGTTAGTCGTGTAATATTAGCTAGTAATTCGCTATTTAACATCGCTAACAATAATCAACTCCACGTTCTTCTATCACGTTCTGAACTCGACGATCAAGAGACTAAGAAAACGTATCCATCTACGTTTATACCTACTTTCACATCAAACGTATTATTTGCATGTTTCGTGAAGACCGCCCAGAGGTCGTTCGTGTCTGCATTTCCATACGCGTGCGAATTCAGGTAATCGTTCAATCCGCTTTTGAGAACGTCCTCACACAAAAAGCCCTCAAGCATGTTGAGAATGGAAGCGCCCTTACTATAACTGATATCATCGAATATAGCCTCGATCTCGTTCGGATCTTTCACCGGGACGCTAATAGGGTGGCTGCTGGCCAAGGCGTCGAGGTCGAGGGCCGGTTGGGTTTTGTCTAAAATAAATTGATCCATCATGCTCCACTCGGGCGAGATGTGATTCACCCCTTTGTACTCGAAGAAACTGGCCGCGCCTTCGTTCAGCCACAGATCGTTCCACCATTTCATCGTAACCAGATTGCCAAACCATTGGTGGGCAAGCTCGTGGGCGACCACCACCGCTACCCATTCGTGAGCATTAGTCGATGTCTGTTGGGGGTCGTACAGTATGGACGTCTCCCGGTATGTGATTAGGCCCCAGTTTTCCATTGCCCCCGCGGCAAAGTCAGGAATAGCTATCAAGTCTGTTCAAAATGAGGAAAACATTCTTTTTTTACAAAGTGAATTAAAATTTTGCACGATATGCGAGATGTATATAAAAAATTTGATCGTTTTATTATAGCGACAGTATTACTATTACGAAATGTTTCTGAGTACAGCCATGCTCCGCGTAACGACATTTCGAGTAATGTCTGTCCGCGTAGGAACGAATCTACTGTCTAGTGATGTAGCCGTAACATTGTACTGCGCCATGGTACTGTCTGTACATATAGAATAGTGTGCAGCATTATGTTTGTCGTAAAAATATGATATTTCTGTAATGGAAGTACTAGGTATTGTGTACGTAGCCTAGATGTACAATATTTTCAGTAAATCATATAACGCTGATACAACGTCAAGATCATATATTATAATTGATTCATCACTATATATATATCTGCCATTAAACGGCGCATGGTTGCATTTTTGTGGTTCGTGGTTATATTCTGATATTTTTATCTACCTTGCTTGGGCAATGGGTAGTGCACGCCAAAAAAAGATTCGAAATAATCCATCGTGCGAGCAGCTGTGGTCACTGCGTATTTTGCTTGAGGGAGCATCGCCTCTGCGGCGTAAACACTCACGGAAATATTCCTTTTAGTCAGCTCGGAAACTCGCTTGAAATCGCAGACCACGAAAGCCACCAAATATGTCGACATTTCCACGGATTCTTGAAAGTCGTCGCGAAGCTGAAAATTTTTATAGCGAACAGCGTTACTTTAACATATTATGCGTTACATTTTAGAAGAATAGATTCAGTGTAAAATAGTTTATATATACGTATGATGAATAACATTCTTATAGATTTAGTTATATCATAGTATAATTATTTTTTCTACAATATATACAAATATAATTATGACTGTAATATGGAACTTCTAGTTCTTAAATTGTCTTTTTGATATATGTTCATTGACTTCAATTTGTTGTGTGTGTCCTTTTTATAAATTTTAAAAGCCTCGATCAGAATAAATGATTAAATACGATGTTAAGTAAACAAATACTGATATAAATCTATTTTAACACTGATTTGACATTTCAGGGGGTTAACAAACTAGTAACCGTGTACGTATTTTACTCACAAGTCCTGTGCCCATGTAAAATCCCGCGTCTTCGGTGCTCATCACAGGCATATTGCACAGTGCGATATGAAATCTATCCCTGAATATCGAAACCTTAAATTTAGCTTTGAATTGGGGCTCGTCGAAGCACGGAAACGCCGATCGGGCATACGTAGGCTCGAAGTGAGTGGTGGCGAGGTACCTAAAGTCGAAAGGAATCCAGTTACGATCGAATTCCGGATGAAAATGCGCCTTGAGCGGTTTTCCAAACAGAAAATTATTACAGTTTCAGAGTGACCTCTTTTCTCCTTCGGGGGTGACATAGCTGCTCAGGTAAAACCCTTCGAGTTCGCTCGTTAGTTTCGATATGAACCTCAAGTGCACCGTATAATTCCCCCTCTTACGAAATTTACTCTCTTCCAGCTCTAGGTACAGCTGTTGGTGTTTCGGGTACTCCAGCAATTTCGCGATCTTTAATCTGTGGCCTTTACGGTCTTGAACCATCTGGAAATCAGTTTTCAGCAAAATACAACACGTCGATCACGGTAATTAAATCACTACGTTAATGACTACTTACTTTCTCGTTTATTGTCAAATTTTTACTATGGAAGACGATATAGTTGGTCTCTCGATCGACATAGAACTCGATTGTGACCTGTCCTAAAAATTCGTTTGAAAAATTAGCTTCTTCGATCTCGTGTTTTTGAACAATTATATCATTTACACTATAAATTACACATAATAAATTATATTGAATAATTTACACTGATTAAACAAAAATGCTATATTTTATTCATACCTTTAACTTCTAAGGTGGTAAGATTTGGATGGATGGTGATATTGTACCTAGTAGGATGCGCGAACGCAGGTAGTCTGACATTGTTCCAAGGAAACACCTGTAAGGGTTTCAACAATACAATTTCGCCTCGCACACTTGTTATAGCTTTGTATAGTTAATTGAGCAAGACACACTGAAAATATACGCTTTTCACGTC
The DNA here is from genome assembly GCF_050948175.1 of Xylocopa sonorina. Classification (NCBI taxonomy): domain Eukaryota; kingdom Metazoa; phylum Arthropoda; class Insecta; order Hymenoptera; family Apidae; genus Xylocopa; species Xylocopa sonorina. The sequence continues at coordinate 2,482,930 of NC_135197.1, read as the reverse complement.
AAAAGGCGTACATTCTATCTAACCGAGGATAAAATATGAATGGTTAGCGGCTAGGCTCGTGCTATAGACGATAGTGACGCTTTGCAATTGATTTCCCGCCAAGACGTTTTGTAGTTAGTCCACATTTAGCTTTAGGCGAGGACTCGGGCGCATGCATTGAAACGTGACACACATATATGACCATTCTATTCAAATCGTCTTTCTGTATGTTCCAATTCGTTACACGTATCAACAATACATCGTATTATCCCTCTGCGTAGAAATATTAAACAATAATAATTGGCTACCAGTTAATTAAAAATATACAAAACGGACATCAAACATTTATCGATACACGTACACATTTTTCGAATACTAAAAATAAAACTATTTTTACAGTCTTTGACTACAATTGAAACACAACCAGCATATATAAATATTATGAAATTGATAATATTTTTTTAAACATACGAAAGACTAATTGCCATTATTGACAAATCACGTGGCACGTATCGATGATATTAACTGTTTCGCATTATTCATCGGGCAGTTTCAGATTTTGATCTACGGAAGCGCACACGCTCCCAATTATGTCTTGTGCGTCCTCTCTCAAAATGCATGCCTTGCTCCACATCGAAATTACGATCGTGCACCAAGCTAAGCAAACATAACTAAACCACACCTCTCCATTAGTCGCAAGAGGCTCGCTGCTTTTTTCATCGTCCTCGATTTCCAGGTTGGCTGGCTTTTCTCCAGCGCAAGGGCAGTCTATTAAAAAAGAGAACAGAGAGAAAAAAAATGTAATAACGGGAATTAGAGACCAGTAATGAGCGTAGAGCAACAGACGGCTCGAAGTCTCATGTATATACGCGTTGTTGCGCGTTAGTGAAGTTTTATAATACCATTTTGTGGTCCCGCGAAGGCAATGATGAGTGATATGGCGAAAAGGATCGCAAAAACGACGGTAGCTATGCAGAGAGCCCTTTTCTGCGAACACACAATTCCATTGTGCTCGTAGATACTACGTTTATGCAATCCTGTGTTGCTGTCTCCTGGAACAAAGGCTCTCCTGAATAATGATCGGGCACAAGTTGTACACGCGAATGTACGATAACTATGTTCGTAATAAAATGTCGAACGCGAGATCGAATGAAAGATCGCCGGATCAAGACGTATGCGTGTCGTAAAATATTTGAAAAGTAGGTGAAACGGATAACGATAACAAAGTTTCCAAACATGAAATGCTTGTATATCCACACGAACACGAGAAACAAGTTTGTCCTCGGTTACACACTTGACCCAGATTTTTGACTGCCGAGCGACAGACCACGGTGACGTTAATGCAGTTACTCCAAAAACACGTGAAATGCTTGTACACTTTTTTTTTACCACCGAATCGCAATTTCGTAACGCGGAACGAGCCGCGACTAAATGCGATCGATCGACAAAGACAGCGTCGCCAATAGAAGGAACGTGTGCCCGGTTTCAACAGATGTACGCACAATGTTCTACAATTAACCGAGGCGAAGTAGCAAATTTTTTAGCCAAACAGATGTCGAGACCTCCCTTTGGAGGTATTTCGAGAACGATAAAGACAGCCACGTACAATTGCATAGAAACACCTTCGCGAACCCAATACGTTGTGTTGCAACATGTTGTGTTGTTACAGGCCAATGACAATGCTGGACAGACGTGTTTGCGCGCGTCATAAATTGTTGGTACGCATTTTGGTGGTATTTGAAGGGGACCCTAATTAATCGTTCAGCCAGCGACGAAATCAACAACAACAACAACAACAACATTGGGCAAACGCAGACGCGGGAATAGCCGGGTTGCGTGTTTTAATTCGAAAGATCAGAAGCTTCTCTCTTATTGATCGTACGCACGTGCTCCTTGTATAGTCTATTCGTAGCCCGGAGGGTCGTAAGTGGGCCATCTGGTCGAACGATTTCAAAGGAAAAGGAGAGGACCGCGTGTACGAAAAAGAGAGGGAACGAGCGAGTATGCGGACAGGATAATGGCAAACAAGAGAATAAAAGAAAAGGAAAGAAAAAATAGGAAAAAAGGATGGGAACCGCGGAAGTGGGTAGACCAGTCAGGAGACATTGAGTGTCGAAAGAGACGCTACGATCGCGTAGACGACGTTACAATCCGTTACACGGTTAAAGATCGCCCAGCAGCTCTGACCTGGTGCCTCACCTGTCAGAAAGGCGACGTCGTCCACATCCTGCTCGCTCATCGTGAACCGATTCGGCGGTGGTCTCCGTCGAACGATCTCTTTTACCTGACCGTCGTTCGTAGCATATAAGATTTTGATCAAGGGCTCTCTCTGTTCAGCCAGAATTCGGGCGGTCGTACTCGTGGCTTCCTGCGCCTCGTCTGCTTAGTTACGTTTCGTTGAGAATAGGCCGTCGGGTCACGAGTGTCAAGGTCAAGAGGAATCACTGATGAGGAAGACTCTGATAAATTTTACCTACGTCCACTGTCGATTTGCACGCGGTTACTTTGGGCTCGGCCTGTTTTCCTTTCTTTCTCTCTTCCTCGCTCTCTCTCTCTCTCTCTCTTTCTTTCTTTCTTTTTTTCTTTCTTTCTTTCTCTTTCACTCTCTCTCCCTTTCTCTTGTCCCCGTTTTTCCGTTCCTCGTATACGTAGTCGAAAGGTTAACAGGCAGGAGCGAGGCTGGTCGAGTAGCTCGAGTCGCGGTTCCGGAAGCAGGCGAGCACGGATGCGAATACGGATACGGAGACGGAGACGGAGACAGAGACGGGCACAGGCACAGGCACAGGCACGGGCACGGACACGGAAACGGGTGATACCGCGAACACAGCCGGGAGCACGAGCACGGGCACCAGCGCGAGCACGAGCACGAGCACCAACAGGAGCCCGAGTACGAGCGCGAGCAACGAGGTCCCGAGGACCCGTGACAGCGTGACGATGCACGAGCTTACGATGTCACCGAACGGCTCGACAACGTCGGCGAGTCTATAACGCGCGACGTGCCTTGACATTTCATTGGCATTAAAGCGTGGATATAGCGACTGCGGAGTTAGGCAGAAATGGCGACTTTCCAAACCCCTTGGCGGCGGATCGGTTTACGGGGCTGAATTTCCAGCTATCGCCACGCCGCACCTCGCTTCGCCTACCCTCGTACCGGGGGTGGTCGCCTTTACTGTGGCGCCATCCGTGACCCACCCTTTACAGTGGTTCCTACTCGATTCGCCGTTTCGTTTCCACGCTTGGGTTGGTAAGAACATTCTCTACTATCCAACCCTGGCGCCTTCCCGCTATACGCTCGTTCCAATTGGTAAAGGCCTACAACGAACAGTCTTTTAAGCGTGTTCCCATTGGCGTTTTCCAATGAATCGTAAACTTGCTTCGACGCGATTTGGAAATAGTTTTAGAGAGAAGCTCCGAGGTTTCTTACATTGATCATCGTTTGAAACAAAAGGGAGAACAAGAACGGAAGTCAGATTCTGGAATGAATACGAGTGTGAGTGGGTGTTCTTTCCAAAATTACGAAAGCCACATTCCTCTGCTAAATTTAAATTAGTTATAAAACCCAGTCCTTGTAGTAGAAACTTTCTTTTAAGTAACAACCCTTCCACCAACGTCGCAATTTCCCTCCAACTTTTCTGTTTAAGCAAATGTGCAGATGCAGTGGAAACAAGCTCAACGATAATAACGATTATTCGTATATTTTTATTAAAAAAGTGGCGAGATGTATAGGAAGGTATAATAACGGTTTTTTGTAGTGGAAAATGAACTTCTATTCTAGTTGGCACTCGAGACAATTGCTTTGCTAAGCCATTGAGCAATATGAAGTATTGGCACTTTAACATTCGATACGGGGGGAAGTGTGTACGTACGTGATACGTTCGAGAACCCTCGTTTTGCATACGATGAAGAGCCTAACAGTACACGCCGCCTTCATCCATATTCAATACTTAATTCATATTGTTCTAATCCTACAACCAATGAAACTATCTAAACTTCCGCTTCAGTGTACCTGTTTATACCGTTTAAATCATATTTTTCATCACAATATTATTAACATCTAAAACAGAAATATGATTAATGAATTAATTTGATAAAATCTCACAATTCATACGAATTATAAGCTAAATGTGCGCTTATATTTTTATTAATTACTAATTATTAATGTACGTGCAACTAGTTCTATCTCTTCTCATATTTCCTCTATTTGGATCAATTTACGTTTTCGATGTTGCACAGTAGAATAATTTTTCTCCATTTAAATGCTTTCTTCGAAAAGAAAGCTGTAAACCATGACACTTGCATCGTTATTTTATCACGTTTCAACTTATGTAGTGTATAGTAAAACAATTCACGCAAATATAATACGTCACGCTATATCAATGTCGTTTATGCTAATTTTCATGAAGATAAGATTGATTGTTTCGCAGAAAAACGGATGCCAAAATGTTTAATCGTCTCGTTCCAGTTTACGAGGGATTTATGAATTTCGCGCAGATATTGAGCGTGGAGTTTACGTTGGTTTATTTACATTTCATCGGATGTACTGTTATGAGAAACGAGAGACTTTCGCGTGTCTACGTTGTTGGACGATTGGCAAAAGATCGAATAGGAAATCTGTTAAATATAGTAGACGCAAGACAGTTCTACAAAACGATACTGAACACGCACGCACTTATCGAGATTCGTGCAATAAACGAGGAAACCAATTAGTCAGACAAAACATACTAATCGTAACATAAAATTCACGACTTGTAGTAAAACACCATTTAAATATACGCTACTATGCCTAGTTTCACTCTATTTACTTATTAATTGTCTATATATGACACATATTGGTAAAATATGAATAATTATCATGTTACTATTACTATAAATATATTTTGGAGTTTAATTGATGGTAACAATGGAAATGAAGTGATTTTTCACATAAATAGGTATCGAATATATTTTCAATTACATTTTTAATTTAAGTTTTCCTGTTTTCGATAAAATATGAAGACTATTTAAAATGAATTACTATAGACCAATCAATTAACTTCACTTAAAAAACGTATAAAAATTCATAAACTTTTTCTAATCGATAATATAAAAAGTCGTACTTCTGAAGTTCTTCAGAAAATCTGATTAATTGAGAATTCTATCTAAATGCATTTCTCTCAGTGACGACTATGGATGTAATATTATGCAGTCAAAGTGTAGTTAGGCCTCCAAAGTTCCTTTGCTGGAACGATCAAAGCTGACGTTACCAAGACAGGGGTGGCGAGATCGATATATGAATCAGTTGGAACAAAAATTGGAACGAATCGTAGCAACGGGAGGGCGGAATAAAATGCTGTCCTCGTATTAGCGATTATGGACCCGTCGAGGGCCTCTTAGAACTTTACAGTTCATAGCATGAATGAGTGTACTCGAACCGTTTGGATTGCCGAAGTTCAATATCCCTGACGGACAAAATCTCCGTTGAATGCTGACAATGGCATTCAGACTGGAGGGAAGGAGAGAACGTTTCCGTTTCCCCCTTCGCTTTTGACCTGTGAACGAAGGTTTGGGGTTACGAACGGTTCTTTTATATCTAGAATAGATCAGTGTCCTGATTGTCTCGGAAAAATGGTTGTTCTCGATTGTAAGAAAATGGTGTACAGTCTGCACACCCCTATTCAAAGGTGCCTAGATCTAATTATTTGACTGCGTAATAAATGCTTGAATAAAATTATTATTATTATTTATTATTATTTGAGAACTTAGAGAGATACTGAATTGTATATAGTTATTAATTAAATTCTAACGAATAAAATAGAAAAAAATAGTTGCACGCCTTCTGTGAAAATTGACAAACCGATCTTTCACTAATTTATATGTACTTTTCAGTACATGTAATTATTACGTAATTGCAGATGGTACGACCGTATTTGTAGAAAAATGGATTCGGTAAGATTCATTACATAATATAGCAATTATTTGCGAGCGCAGATTTTTGTCTTAGGAAAGCATTAATCCTCTTCAAGTAGAAAATCCCTGGTTGCCGCATAAGTTCGACTTTCATATACCCTTGTTACTTTCAGTAAGTAGGCAGGTTAAAGCTCGTCGCGGACGAGTGAAAATTTTACGTGCGCGTGCGTATTTCTCATTTTTTCTTCAGCTTTAAAGAAAAAAAAAATGATGCACGCACGCGCGTGTGAAACTCGTTCGTTTATATCGAGCCTTCATGTGTTACTTATTTTAGGGACTATCGCAACATCTACTCATGCGAGAGAAAGTATGTCAGAGCACCTTTCTACTATAATAGTGTTAATTAACTTTTTGAACGTCAGAAAAAATGATACATTATAAATGAAACATGTCTAAGATAGTTATGACAAATAAATTAAATGTTTCTTAGAATATCGTTTAAAGAAGCACAATAATTTAAAGTCCTAAATACATTAAAGCGGTCTAAATGAAACAGAAAAATAGTAATCTGAAGTCTTAAAAACTACAAAGCAGTTTAAATGAGACAATAATTGATATAAATCATATTAAGTAAAAAGGACAGCAGGTAGCGTGGATTTTACAACTACCCCTTACGTTCTGATTTGTTCCGTATACAATGGTGCAAGGAGGGTTGCCTAGTCACAGAGCACAATTTGAAGATGTTCACGATTGAAAAACAAAGCGACCATTCTAGTTTGTACAGCGAAATCAGTCGCTCCATTTATTTCCAATTTTTCTGGGACACCCAGTGAGTACCAAATATACGACCCCTGTGTGGCGCCTGAATCTTTTACAGCGTTGCACCATATGTACGTTTAGAGTACGTGTAATTCGCGGGGACAAGTATATTTTCAAGTTTCAGCACGGTGCACGGAACTCGTCAATATTAGAATAATTTATGTCGGAAGCTGGATAACTTTCTAAACATACACAGGTCAAAATGAAACAGGTCACAAGTTCAAAAGTTCAGACATCTATAAACGCCGCTGCTTTTATCGATATTGATCCGATTTGGAAATAGTATCCACCGTAACAGTGCACAAACTTGATCGATCCAAATATATTTTCGTGGTTATACTACTTGTTTATGAAATTCACAGCTGACAAACAATTTATACCATACACATAATTTTATTCGAGAATAGCGAAAATGTCATTGCCTTTATATAAACGGCAAATATATTATGCATACGTATACAACGTAATTTTAAGATTCCCTTTCAGCGTCATTTAATAAATGCTATGAAATTATAGTAGTTCTTATAATTTTGATATTAAATTTTCTTTTTCCGTACGAATCAGGATTTTAATTAAGATTCTTTCTTTCCTCGAAAGTCCGCAAATCAATTGTAATTACATTAATGACGAAACGAATCAATTCCAAATTTTAACGGAAACACGCGATATCCCTTCAATAGAATCTTCGATGAAAAAATTGTCAAGACAAGTTCGAATCGAATGAAAAGAAGTGAAAAAAAAGATGGAGGACTTTCTCGATACACTTGAAATGAAATTTAAAAGGAACGAAGGGTTCGTTTATTACGCGCGCAGACTACCGTTGACCTTTTTTAAAACGCTGTCGAGAGAGGAAAAAAGCAAAACGAAGGCATCTTTTTCTTTCCCTCCGGTTAATGGAATTTAAGCTCGGCAGTCCGCGCAGAACAGTACGAACTTAGCGAGGAAGTTGACTCGTTAAAGAGAGTAGTGAACGCGGTCCCGTGGTTGCACAAGTGGATTTATTTTTACTCACCTGAATTTATCGGCACCTCGGTGGTTGTGTTGGCGGTCCCGTTTTGCCCGGGACTCCGGGAACTCGAGGTTCTACCTAGAGGCTCCATCCGGATCGCCTCGCTGCTTTCTCGCGTCGAGGTACCCCCTGGCATTTTGCTTCGCTCCCGGTGCCTGCCTTTTTATCCGGTAAGCTTGCACCCCGTGCAACACCGCGCGGAAGGTACACGCTTCCTTGACTCCCTATTCGCCGTCGCTCGATGCGAATTACATTCTTCGACGTTGATGCTTTCGCAGAACGATCCACCTTCCAGTTCCTCCTTTTCATCCGCGTCGCGACAGACTTTCGTACGCCACGCGATTCTCATCCGCTCGAGACGTTTCTACGATATCTAATATCAATCGACGATACCTCCCGTTAGATTTCATTTACTCTTCTCTTTCGTCCTTTCTCCTTTGTAGACGGATATATCACTCCAGCCGAAGAATTCTACGTCTATCCATTGGTCCCCGTCACGAAGCGTCGGTGGGTAATGTCATTGAGAGAGATCCATGAGCGCGGCGATTATAAAATGGCATCTTGTTGCGCGTGAATAAAGTTGAATTAGAATGGTGAACGTCGCGTTAATTGCATCCGTGGCTCGTGTTTACTTCATTTATTTTACTCTTAAGTATAAAGTCCACTACTCTTTTTTTTTTTTTTTTTTGCTAAACTGGATCTAGTATGTGCTCGTTCGTACTATTAATAAATGCAACAACCACTCACTGAGATCGCAAATTAAAAGTAATCGTGGCGTCGTGTGTACGCTCTATTTTTACAAACTGCATATGTAAATTATCGATCTCCTCTTGCTAAGTCGTGGAATATCTCCTTGACGCACCTTTGGATATTGAGACCTGAAACAAAATACGAGGTAGCGTGTGCACAACATCTTCATAACGTTAACTTAATATTATTTCTATTAAATACTTTAGTTAACTGTAACATCGTTTGCTAATAATTTTTTTCTGTGTTTTCATGTTTTATCCACCTGTAAGTTGTAATAAAATTAAAGACTCTTCGATTAAAGGGTCTTCCTTCCTGCTCAGCGCTAATTTTCATTAATTAATTTGTCCAAATAAATAGTACAACATTTACGTTCAAGCGACTATAAATTAAGTTATCGAATTTATTCGATTAGTATTTAAAATGAATTGACGGACCGAGAACACAATGGTCGAATTAAGGATTGATTGATCGATTGAGATATTTCGCATTGGATGCATTATTCGTTTGCTTCGAAACTGGTACTGGGACAACGTTACAAGTTGTTATTGACATTATCAGGTTCTATAATTATAAAACATCGCAGTAGGTCAGAGTGATCGTGCATTGTACTCTGAGCAGATGCTACAAAGTTATTTTTGTGCCTCCAACAAAGATGATAATTATATGCACCTATATTCCTATTATCTATCTTTTTCTTCTCTTTTTTCCAAAGCGTTGTTCAGCTGACTCGGTGTCTGTACAAAACGCATCGAGGGATTATTCATGCGACAGACATTAAATTACTACTTTTACAGAACTTTCGTTTTAAACGGCAGTTTCACCCGAGACGTTGTAATTAGAGTTGTCGGGGATAAGAGGACCGCCAGAATCATGAACGACACTTTCCTTCCATTTCGGTAGCAGGTAATTATGCATTTAACGAGAGGGATGCTTTCAACGCGGTTCGACTTCGCCGCCTCTAATTCCTGTTCGTTATCGTATCACTTGTTTACACATACGACTTGTCTCCTTGTCTGTTCGAAAACTGTGTTCAACATTTTCCTCATTCGAGAAACGGTTTCGTTGATTATTACAGTTAAATAATTTTATCGTTTACAATTGTTTTCTGCCCGTTTCTATTTATTTACCTATTTTCCTGAAGGTTTAAGTTTAGTATTAATTTCAAGTACTCTATTTAGTGCACGATAGTCGTTGGTGTAAAAAATAATTTAACGAGAAATATTGTGTTATCGGCGTAAAATTTTGACAAGGTTAATTATCCCAATTACTTGGATTACTAGAGCTTATTCGCGATAATGACAAAATTTAACGCGTCCCTCGAATATTTAATTTGGCTAAAATTAATTAAAAATTGCAGCGACGTAAATTAAATTAAAGCTTGTACGAAGCTTCTACTTTTTATAATAAAATTTTACTTTGAAAATGGTGCGTTCTAAATTGCAAAAGTGTCCTGGTATTTTACAAGGGGCGAGGTACAGGTAATATTTTTTTTGTTCAAAATGGTAGTATACTACCCGAAAAAGATGAATTATTCAAAAATTTAAACTGCATTAAGAACGTCGTTGTTTCATTAAAGTTGCAACCATCTAAAGATGTAAACAAAATTTTATTTGACATTTGATTTATCGGAGTCTTTTATAATGTCAACAGGGTATCAATACAACTCGATTCCCTGGAGGAATAGATGAACGATCCTTTCGCATTTTAAATGAAATAACATGCCTTCGAGTTCTCCATTTCGTAACACTTTACTCAAAACTGAACAATATTTATTTTAAATATTTCTTCTGGTTTTAGAGAAGCTTTCAATCTTTATTCACCTCTTTCGATACCTTTGGAGGTATTCAATCAATTATGTATTATTTCGTCCCATTAATTCAAGAGATCCGTGATAACATCAGTTACCGTGATGACGAATTACAATCATTGCTTCTTACAGCCGTTCTTGCTTACGAGCACTTTAACGCTATATCGTATACTGTGTAGCGTTGCGTAATAAATGATGTCCATGTGTAGACGAACGAAGATTATATGAAAACTATCTGTAATTTACTCTATTATTGGGCATTTCCTACAACCACTATGCCTATACTTAATACCAGATATTATATTTAACTGTGCAATATTTTACAAATATCTAAACATTTGGTATATCTTATTCTTATTAAACATATACTTTTATGTTATCATTACCTAAGGTAACGTTTATATAATATTATTATGTAAACAAATTTTCCTTCCAGGAAATTTTTTCAGATAATTGTCTATAATACTCTTTAATTTCCACAAATACAGATAAAAATGTATGATACCGCTCCGTATTTACCTCAAACAATTATATTATATTATATTATTCTACGAGTATGATAAACTTGTAAACAATAATAAATGATTCGTGTTCACGCACTCAAGTTATTTCCGATACACTAATCTCTAAATGGAAAAGCACAAGTATTTATCATTAAACATTTGTTTGCAGAAAATGAAATAATACGAAAGCTTTGTTGCAACCCTTAACGATCACTGAGTTAACCCCGTAAGCTAATTAAGAGCCGCGTATTCTTCAAATACGAGCACGTTAAACGCGAACAAGAGCGTAAGTAGATCAAGCCTGGCGTACGTCTGACGAATATCTCGCTTTTTCTACTTTCATCCATAATTCCCGTGGCAGGAGGCGAACTAGACGGCCGGGCACCCTCGTTCCGGCGTACGAATTCTCAGAAGAAAGAGAAACACCCGAGCAACTTTTTGTTTCATCCTACTTCTGTTTTCCACCGGGGGTAACAGCATTTGTGTGCGCGTGTGATACACACGAAGGGGTGCCTCGTGATAGAACGTTGACCCTGCCCAGTCTCGCGGCCGAGGAATCCCTCCAAACAAACGAAACCAGGAAAAATAGGAACTCGTACGCAACCGAGCAACGACGACGGTGCCCGCAGCAACAGATACGCCTGTTGACATTTTCGAATCGGTGATCACCAGTTTACACAGAACTGAACAGCTCGAGAGATCGACGAGAATCCTCGATGCGAGGATAAAAAATGGATAATCGAGAAACGAACCTTATCCGACGACAGGTTGACCGATGATTCCGATCGAAAGGAAAGACGGCGACTGTGCTCCCGAATGTATGCAGGCCTCGAGGCGGTGGGAAACGACGACGCGAACGTGACGAGCCGGCACCTCGCCGAGACTGACTAGCAGCTTCGACTGAACGTAACACCGGAAGGAACTATTTATGTGTACGCGGTCTAAGGGGTCGTCGTTTCGGCGGATCGGGCGTAGATGAAAGACGGCGCGGCGCGACGACGTCGTCTGGGTGCATCGCCGTCGTTGATCGAACCTTCTCACAGAGGAGACGTCGCCGAGGGACGGGGCTTCTCGCGCGCGTAGAGAGCCACCATCGTCCACGCAGGCAGGCGGTCGAACGGTGAGAATGGCACTGAAGGGGAGAGTTTGAGAATCGAGCGTGGCTAAATTTCCGGACGCAGGGAGGCGCGGCGGTCAGGATCAGCCACAGGTTGCGCCCGCCTCGTTCACGCAGGCCGGGCATCTTGGCTGATCGCGAAAGCGGGGAGGACACCCTCTCCGCCGGAGCGACAGAAAGAGAAATCGATTAACTTAACATCCACTACTCTGTGCCGTCGTTCTTTCTCTCGCGTCTCAACCCGCTGCGATTTCGATCGGCTTCGATGCCTGGACTCGCGTGCACGCGAGTACATTAACGGGCAAAAGTTCTTCTACCCGTTGCCTCTAACTCGTTTCATCGTTTTAGTAACCAGGGGATAAGGGGATTCAAGTTAAATGGATAGGGGATGGTAGAATTTCCGAGCGTAGCCGAGAAATCTTGTTAAATAATAAATTTCGGTTTGTCGGATCGGTGGAGGACGTGATGGGTGTTGTTATCGGTCATCGAGTTGGTTGACTATTTATGAAAGGCGGTGTAGGTGGTACAGGTTGTGTCATGTATTTCGATATCGTTGGGAAATTTCGGAAAATGGATAATCACCTAGAAATGCTAAAAATACATTTAATCGTTATTAAAGTAGTTAATCAGCTACAATTCTCGTTTGTTATTTATCGAAGCGGAATACTTTTTTATATTATACTTTCTTGATACTACGAGTCTTCCAATGTGAGTTGTAATTTAATGCAATAAAAAGATGTTTGCGTTCTTGAGAAAATATGGTGCTTTTTTATCGCTGAACCGTTCAATTGCATTAAATAAAAGGCGGCCTATATTTAAATGCGAATAACCTTTGCGCAATTCTTTTTTTATCTTCACTTTTCCACAGATATAAATATCGCTGTTTTTTTAAAACCGTGGAGAATATTTTTTATTGGAAAAAATGGTTGACAAATGTGGCAACTGTACGTATATTGTAAAAATAGTATTCAGACACGTAGCGGATAAAAACAGAAATTATGTACGTTTAACGTAGAGGTACGCTCGAGCACTTGGCAACATGAATTTGAAACGGACATCTAGATAATGTCTGGTAGATATACCGCGACGTTACACAACTTCTGCTGTCTTTTAATACGTTACTTATGCTTATCGTTGCAACGTACGCGTAGCTATTAGATTTCTCTCGTAAAAGGCGACAAAGGGTAAAGTAAAATGCTTAACAAATTTATAACAAATTTAGGTACCGTATGTAGTTTGTGCATTTTTAAATGTATTTAGAGTCAACAATAGACAGTTAATTTCCTTGATGCATATTTTCTTAAGGGTTTAGGGGGTAGGTGTGTGTAAAGACGCAATGTGTTCCTCTTTGACAATGAGTGATGTACACAGATACGTTACTCCATTTTGCACACTGATTAGTGGGATACTTGTAGTAGAACGAGTATTATCGTTCTTTAAAACCAAAGGTTATGCGTAGTAAAACCTTCAGTTCAGTGCTGACGATAATTAAATACTATTGTAGAAACCATCGATGTCATTGCAATTAACGCAGTCATTATCATATTTACTTTTTCTTTCGTAATTTTTAAACTATATATAGATTCATGTGTAAATATATGTGCAGATCTACTAAATAATGAATAGTATTCAATATTGAAATATTTTATATTTAATAATTTGACAAGTGAAAGGTATAGGAGAATTTGATTGTTCTTTAACAAATTATAACTCGTCGAAGATTTGAAAATGAAAATAATTATAGATGATTCAATGGACGCGAGCGGTTTTCTCAGATGTAGGAATCACGTAGTCGCGCATATTACTCTCAGCTGTGGAATGCGGGACAATGAACCGGTCTGCACTGATTGCAGGGCGAAAACCGAAATTAGATTCCGTTGAAAGCAGTAGTTTTACTCTGTTTCATGCAACGTTGAAAGTCTGCGATAACGATACGTTATAGCAACAATATTAAATTTCGAATTTTTATTCGAAATATCAGCATTTTGTTTTCTCATTCACAATCAGTATAAATTAATTGTGTCGCATCGACATTGTATAAATTAATTAAAATATTATTTAATTGTGCAACATATACAATAAACGTAACCAGCGAATAAAATGTGTCCTAACAAAATTTTATACCTTGATAATAAAGTCATAATTATGTAGCGAATTATGACGTCAAGGAAAACAGCTGTCATAAGCTGTAAAAAAATTAGTGAGGAAACGAGAATTGATACACGTCTTGATAATAGGAACAGTGATCAATCGATAAGTTATCTGTAACGTGATAAAGAAGTTGGAGTAGAAATTCGAAGCTCAGTAACTTCGGAAGATTATATGCAGTCTTTGTAAAGATATTTGGTACCGTCGTACTCTAGTCTCCCACGCTACCAAAAATGCAGGTAAATAATAGAACAGTGTTTAATATTCGCGTTCAGACGTGAACATTTTGTTATACTATTTTATAAAATCAGTTTACGTGTGTTAGATGTCATTTCACATTGGCCAGAACGAAGTTATCTTGTTCAAAGAATGGCATGTAGTAGATTGGCAAGGTGTCGGATTGTCGATGCTTGGCATCGTGCTTTTGACGTCTGTGTACGAAGGGTTGAAAAGCTACCGGTAAGCGACTCTATTTTGTATCTAAGAAAATATGAAAGAAGAAAATAAAATGAAAAATTATTGACAGAATCATCGATTTACGGTAATTTAGTTTTTTCGTTTCTGTCTAGTGAGCATCTGTATATTAACACAGTACGTCTACGAAAGGCTGAAGGAAGGGGATCCAGATGGTATGGATTTTTATCTATTTACAGATATTTCCAATTAAAATTGATAGTACTTATTATAACTGCAAAAGCCTATTAGTATTGCAATCATTTCGTCTCTTTCACTAATTTTCAATTTACTTTTATTGTATTATTTTGTTGCTATTCAAATAATTGTTACAATCTAAAGATCAACCCTTTCAATTTGACAAAAACAGAATGTTTGTATTTCCAAATTTGGTGTAAGTTTTTTGCCTCAACGCGGTTGTAATTCATTTTTTTCTTGTTTTCATTATTAACATTATTTTTTTCTGGTATATTATTGCCCTAGCCACGCTGAAAGAGCTGAAAGGCCACTATAATGATTCAGTATTCCCATCAATTAAAAATTTCATGATGCATTCGTAAAATACCAAAAAAAGAATATTTTTTACTGTATAAGTATTTGTATAAACTCTTGAATAATGCTGTATACAATAGAGATTAAGGAATCTATGTCGTGTGCCCTGAACGTTGATAATTATATTTTATTGTTTCAGGTCGATACTCTTCTCCAGAATGCACTTCCTCCAAACAATTGTTCATGTCATACAATTGGTCATCGGATATTGCCTCATGTTAATTTTTATGACGTACAACGTCTGGCTTTGTCTTGCAGTAGCACTCGGCGCTGGTCTTGGTTATTGGCTGTTTGCTTGGGAAAAGTCTAGCGGTGATAATATCGATTGCTGCCTGTAAATTCTATATCGAACTTGTTCTACGGTGATACCGTTGTTCTGGTGCGATCATACTTGTGAAAACATCTATGTTTTTCTAATTTGTAATAAGTAACCATGTTTGCATTAGTCATGAACACTTTGCATACTGTACACATTTATTTGTAACATAGATTCCAAACAGAATTATGAATTAATTTTCAAAATAATTTATCGAATGAAAATATATATTAAAAATTGAATATGATTTTTTATGTATTATTGGTGAATAGATAATATCATGATATTAATTGGAAGTATGTATCAAATGTCGTACCTGTTACTTTAGCAAAACTTCGTTGTGTATTATGCGTAGAGGGTAACTTCAATATTCGAACATTATAGGATTCTTATTTTTTGCATTATAATTTTGGTCATGACGAATAAACAAAATATTTTGTTACATCACTTGTTACATTATTCGCTATTTACATTTGTTTGCAAATATTTTATATTTTGGTGAAATAAAATTATAAAAACTAAGATTAGTATTCGTATACTAATAGTAATAATTTTATGCAGAAAGTATCTAGTATAAATATAATTCCTATTATTGATATTAATTCAATATCTCTATTACAATGTCTCTAAATTTCATCAGTCTATTGGTCAGTTTCGCTACAAAATATCTTAATCTGTTTATTATCCACTTAACCTATATTTATCCTAATAACATATACTAATCTAGAAAATATATAATAACGTACAATAAGCTTCAATATCTAATTTAAATATAAAATATATTCGCATACACACTTTCACACATATCAACCATTCTGTAGATCTAATAATAATTATTATTATTACTAAATTTGACAATTTTCGTATCATATACAAAGACAAAATGTAAACCTTTAAAATAAAGAAATACAGATACTTTTTATAGCCACCTTGTATATAAACTGGAGCAGCGATTCTGTCCCCCACTGATCCCAACACAAATGTATGGCGCGACCGTTTCATGAGAAGTGATGGCAGTAGATACAGCCACTTCCAATCGGACAGCCACGCCAACATACGTATCTCTGGTAATCAGACTAAAACTACTTGTTCCGCGTGTCGTCTTCAATTTTAATACACTTAATAATAATTTTTGTTTTTTAATTAAAATGTTCTTCTTTAATAATAGTGCATCGCTGAGTTTCCATGTAGCGATGATCGATAAATAATCGTCACAATTGTTATTAATACTGCCGCTACACCAAATATCTACATTAACTGATTGGACGCAGCAGTTATCTAATCAGAATTGTCTATTTATCGTAGAATGTAATCAACATTTCGACCATTCAGTGTGTCGTCGATACAGGGGAATTATAACACGTTACTAACAGAATATTTTGCACAGCCACATAAAGAGTTGGACGAAACTCCGAAATGAGATCCGACAGTCAAAGTGTAGAAACGATTTACAGCAGAGATGCTCAATTCACATTCGAAAAGGAGTTCAAAACGATGAACGATATAATATTCGGCTGGGACAAGTTTAATAGTATAACCATCATTATTTTCATATCGCTATTTTTCGTTTGGTGTCTAACATTTTTTATGACCTATCAGTCGTCCACAATGGATCATTCAACTGATCATTCAGGTCACCACGAAATGTACTAATAGAAAAAGTAGACGCTCGATTACTTCGCTTCAACGTTTTCAAATCAAGTAAGTATTATATTACACATAAAATTTTATTCAAAAGATTGTTGATTCTCAAAATAAATTGAGGTAGCGATAAAAAGGTGTCAATAATTTGAATGTGAAATATAAAACAATTTTTATTTAGGATGTTCATTTTGGCACATCTGAAAAAGTATTACTCATCGAAGCAGGTAGTGCAGTATTCTGTGATCGACGAACAATTTATATCCGCGTAACAAGCATATCTGAAGATGTCAAAGATTGAACGATGCCCTCGTTAAAATTCGTAATGAGACAAGTTTATTGTACATTCATTCGAGGGAAAGGTGCATATTTTACTTGAACGGAAACTGTCCCTTTAAAACGAAGTCCTTTCATTCCACAGAAACGAACGATGGTTCATGACACAAATATTGTACGTTCGTTTTTTCGTTAAATTTTTTTTGCAATATTATCTACATATTAAAAATACTTGAAAAAATTAGTACATTTTATCACTTTGTCAATTGAATCTTTAAATCCGATTTCTTACAAAACTATTGGAAATGTAGAATTATTATTAAATATCGTGTACGCAATAAAATATCGAAAAGCTACGAATAATATGCAATCATATTTCTGATTTACTTTCGTCCCAGTTGCTTCGCGATGGCGATGCTATACGCACAGATACGATTCACGTGGATGGTACGAACCGTGAAGTCATTATACTTGACACGACGAGCCGCGCACAATTTCACGTTACGTTTTATCCACCCTTTCGTAAAAGGAGAGACAGGGTGGAGAGTGCGTTCTGTCGCAATACCTGCCGCACAGAATGTTAGACAGTACAAACCGATCCAGGAAGTACCTGTCGATGCGCTTCACTCTTGCACGCAAGTAAGTTTCATTATTTCATTTATCGTGGAGCGAACGATTTTTGTTGTAACGATCGAATTTATTTCGTTTAATCGAAGGTAAAAGTAATTTTCGAAGATGGTTCTGCTATGTACGAGCATCTCTGAAAACTCGGTAGAACGATTTTCAATGTTATTCCAAACGTGAATTACATTGTATCGCGCATGGACATCGATATCTTATCTTTATATCTTGTACCATATTTTTAATTATTCGAATAATTGTATTTAATTGGTGCTTAAGATAATGTCAGAAATATCGTAAATAAATCTCGCGGACAAACAACTTTGTACAAGTTATAATAATTAACACTGGCACTTAAGAACGCGACTTAAGGATGCGTAAATCATTTTTAAATAGCATCATATTTCCACTTAATACATCGAATCTATTGCTAATCGTGTTATTATATATATAACAACGACTATCTTTGTAACAATAAGCAATTTTGAAAAAGAATATGATAATCCGTGTATCGAAAAATTCTGAACATTGGCCAGACTTATCTTGCTTTAAATACAAAGTGTGACTTACTAAGTATTGATATACACACTCTCGCAAATTTAAGAAATAAAATCATTAAATAGAAAAGTATAATTTGTACGAAGAGGACAAAACTAATTTATTAATAGGAAATCGTTCGATTTGGTCGAACGTACGGTAACCAGCAGAAAATTGTTGCGTTTCAATTTATGTTGGCCGATAATATCGTTGAACTGGTCAGGAAAGGATTTGCGGTCTGCAGAAAGGAACGTTACCAGGAGCACTTTCGTCGATCGATTTCTGGCACAAATACCACACAGTGGACTCTTGTTGTCTTCGAGATAATGTCACGTGGTTATTTCGATTCTTCTGGCACTGTTCGAGGACAGTGGCGACGAGAGATCAACAGTTATCGCGCACCCCCTTTCGTTTCAGCGCTATTCATCCGCTTTTTTCCTGAGACACACCCTCTCAACTTCACCGCATCCACCTGCCTTGGGCGGCCTTTGTGCATTAAGCCTTTTGAACCCGATAATCCATAGAGATTGCAGCTCAACGGTTCGCGGTCTTTCGCCTTTTTATTTTCTTTTTTCTTTACTCTGTCGTAACATCCTCCCCTTCTTTTCTCCGGTACGCGGCCATTTATGGCGCGGGCATATTTATCATACGATACGGCGAGTGCCAGGATGCAAATGGCAGGGTACGATTTACCTGTGACACGCGTTCCATCGGTTAAACACGACCGACAATTGTTCACCGATGGTATTAATTTCGTATCACTTCGATCATTTAATGTGATTTCATGTTTATCGTTTAATACACGCTTCGATCAATATTGATTCAACGTTTCTTTCATGTTCTCTTCAACCACTAGTTTATCGCATACAAACGATATTTTTAAAAAGTTTGTTGCCTTACATATTGCACTCTTGTAAATAAAATACGTTTTCACAAAAATGCCAACAGTGAACGGTATACATTTCTGGTGAAACATAAAATTCCATTTTTCTGAAACGTATCGTTACGACCTCGTCGTTAGGGGATTTTCCTGGCACACCTACGATACGTTTTGAATTTATCTATACGACACGTTTGTTGGTACATTTATCTTGAAGTCTAATAATATAGCGAACTGTGTCAATAATCATAATCGGTCTAGAATCTCGTTATTACAGTAATAATATTAATTTCAAACACAAATATGGCACAATATATATTTACAAACTTGACCAATTTGCGGTTTGTAAATTCAAACACAGTTTAATCACTGGAAGAGTAAAATCCAGACTAATAACGAGGAAAGCGTGGAGTAACGCGCGCGACAATTATTCTCGCCAAGACTGGAATTTGAATGTGACCTGCGGAACAAACAACGCGAGGCTTCTCCTGGGATTCAATAATCATGGGAATACTCTTTTGTACAGATGGTACAGCTACATCTAGGAGAGAGCAACTGATCGATACTGACGTTCACCGCCGGTGCGCGTTATAAATCGAATTTAAACTCTCTACAGCCAGAATTTTGCTGGCTTACGCGAGGAACAAAAATGGTAGTCGATGACGATTTTTCAAGTTAATCTAGAATCTGAAAACTAGTGATTACTGTAATTGGACATCCTGAAAGTAGGGCAATGGAATAATAATAAGACACTGCATACTACTTGCATTGCCAAGCGAAGTAAAATATAACTAAAATACGTGAATGTATCGTGGATCATGTATGGATCAGATTCTCAAGGTGGACGATTTGAAAGTTAATATCGCTATTTGATAAAAATCAATGATTCGAAAATTCCTCGGATAGAATAAAATGGAAAACAAGCTTGTGAATAATTGTACATTTCATTAGAAAAAATTGGGAGAATGACACGCATATTAACCCCAAATTGCAATATATAATTTCAATGAGAGTTGTATGATATATTCGGACAAATATTATCTTTTTCATATCTGTACCTGTGATACAAGAATTATATTCATCTTTTACAATGAATATCAATACAATTCGCAGCAAAAAATCCTGAAAAAAAATAAAGTTTAAATTTCAAACCCATCATTGGCTTCTTACTATTCAAATCAAACACAGTAGATATGCTTGTGATACAGTCTCTATTAAGTAAACAAAAAAAGAGATAATCTAAAACTGATGCGTATCGAAACCGATGTAATTAGCACGAAGCAGTTAACAAATGAGACAACCGATTTCAAAAGACCAACGTAGGGGTTACTCGCGTGCAGATTTAAACATATGTAATCGTAATAATATTATAAAAAGTGCTATCTCGAAGCGATATCGAATATAACGAATATATCGAATATAAAAAGGAGCAAACAACAGAATTGATAACGGAACTGCAAGTTTATCAGATCGTCACGAATAATCCTCCGGGAGTAATTAAGGGTTAACGGTAATATCTGAGATAATCGCGGAATCTTAAACCTTTGTTTGCACATCGATCAAAGCGAGATTGTCGCATCCGTCGGTTGACTCACGGTAGAAAGGGAACGGTGAACCGATGGATCGAATAATCGGAAAGGAATTGTCCCCGAGCAGCCAGACGCCGCTGCACATAGATGTAATACGCGTGTGCGACCGGTCGATACTGGCGTCGGTTGCTATGTATAGTAGGCCGTGCATTCCCGTTTTACGCATCGTTCGTCCCTCTGAAACGACGCCTTTCCTCCCTGATCCAGCAGCCCCTGGCCTCGAACCACCCCTAATAACGTCTCGTATATCTGCGCGCGTAACTTCCACGCTGTTACTTAATCGCCACTGTCCGTCCCTTCCCCTTGTCGTTAACGTGATCGGACACAGAACGAGCCACTCGCGACTAACTAGATTGTGACAGCATCGCATTCAATCGCGTACCTTCTTTTTATGGCTTGCTTATGTTGCTATTAAATTGTTTGCGTTCAGCCTGGTGTTTTCATGTGATCTGTTATGGATACTTGACTATGTAGGCGCGTCATTATTCGAAGCCCTAGAAAAAATTAATAGAATATTTTACATAATATGATACCTAAGTGATATCCATTTCATCTTTTTCTGGTCATTAAACTAACAGGTAGCAAAAAGGCATCTATTACTCTAACTATATAATGGCTGCAGAGCATGTTATTTTAAGTTACTTGAACTTTATTGACTATCGTTCCAACTTACAACTTAAATCGATTATGAACTAATGAAAATCTGAGTGGACATTGTGAAATATTAAAAGTATTCTTTCCCTTAATGATTCCGTGCTCTGTAATAAAATGTACATCATTTTCTGCGTAGTATATTTAATTAAAATATGAAATATCAAAGAATTTTCTAAATGCAGTATCTATTCCATTATCGTATCCATTATCTATATTAAAGTGTAAGCATTTACTTTACACAGTTTCATTTAATTTAATTTATTTTACACAACACTTTTCATTTTAAATAATTTAAATATGACACATTTATTAATTATGCGTAATATGTGCTATTTTAAAAAAATAAAAAGGTAATTGCTTTCATTGATACTTCTTACCGCACAAGTTTGGATTTGGTTCAACGGTTCGATCAGGGATGAGGTTTACCCTGCCTGTAGATGAGCGAATTTCCGTTTTCCGGTTTTGCTAGACGTATCGATTGCTGGATGTATCGACGAATGGTAATCCTATTGCCGTAAAAGTGAACAAACGCGGAACACGAACAACCAGCTTAGGTATACCTGTTTTCGAGCGGAAGATATTTGGCAGTCATCCAAATTGTTACCTACATGTTGCTCTTTGTGAAGCGTTCCAGCAGTATAAAGTCTCGTAATGACTTGCAAAGTGTTGTACATTACTCTAATTTTAATTCTTACTAAATACTAAAATAAGTAATACACTTTTAAACAAATAGTCACATTTACTTATCAATTCACTATTCACATTATTATTGTACGTAAATATTTACTTATAAAATCAAATTAAATATTTTATTATATTTTAATAATATGTTTATAAGTAACTGTACACATTTTTGTATGTAAACGATAAGAAATATAATAATTGATTAATGTGTATCTACTTGATGACTTCTGTAAGCAAGAAATATTTATAATTGTTTATTCTTATAATAACTGTTGCAAAATACTCTCAGTATTAGTATTTTAAATAATTTCTAATTATATTACACAGTATTCGTGATCAAAGATGAAAATTATTTCGACTTTTAGTGTAATGCAGCGATTTTCAACTTTAATATGCGTAAGCTAATCGTTACAAAGAATTTTTGTACACGAACAAAGTTTACCAAAAGTTGTCGCGAGTTACCAAAAATGACACGAGGGACGGGTTGGTGACCATTGGTGTAACACAATAATATTGACCCTACTGTTCGAAAATTCAAAGTACCATTTGAGTTTGAGCTTCTAGCATACTACGATAGTTGGCAGCACGTGTTTCGTAGATACTTTACAACAAACTGTTTATTTCAAGAATAATTTGTTCACAAATTACATAACAATATGATATCTCTATGTAATTACTATTATCTACTGCGTCATAGATTTCTCACTTTTTAAATAAATTTTACTACATCTAAATATGAATATTTATATCTCTGCTATACTCTGTTTAAAAATTATATAAATTTTAAAATACTTTGGTTTTATTCAATTTTACATCTTCCCACCAAAAATGACGTAAACATCGAAGAGATACGTTCTAAGCGTTTAGAAATAGAATTTTGGATCGCAAAACGCTTGTACGATATTATAAGATTGATGGAATTCTTGCTACGAATGTAATATGGGAGTTTACATCGAATAGACCGAGTATTTATGTTGAAATATAGAGTGCGAGTAGGAACTTTCTTCAGGGTGCAGAGGGTGGAATCGCACAATGCTTCCTGCCCCTGTTTCGTTCCACTAACCTACCGTACAAATATAAGAAATTACAGATAGTACAGGGATAAAAGGAGCATTCGCGTGACTTCGTTTGTGACGCGAAATTTTTTTAAATACGTGGGATCAACGATGTTATTCGTAAACAAAAATTTTTCGACATAATTTACTTGTAATTCCTTGCTCTTCTGAAGCGTCCTTAAACAAAGGTGATAGTGCGTGTTGGAGATGAATAATAAAACAGAACTTGTTAACAGAACTGGGATTCACTTCCTATCTTTTATTTTAGAAAATTTCCTGGAAATACATATTGCATTCGATATTTTAAATGAAACCTGACGTGGTAACATACAAAATTATTTAAAGAACGACGATAAAGATGTAAGAAGCAGAACTGTAATACGCTTTTCCTATACATTGACTACGTACAGCTTGTCTGCGCTAAAAGCATGCTAATAAATTCGTAGGAATGGCAGACGCTTGCGTGTTCCGCATATAAAATTTATTTAAATAAATATTGCCTCGGGTCGCTTGCGCGATGTTGTTTCACGGGATATAAAGAAGAATGTACAACATTATATTTGCATAATTACGTACACGTACACAACAATTAATTATGGAAACAATTATTCGGTAGATTTAATTATGTTATATTAAAAACACATTCCTTTCAATTACATATATGTGCTTAAAATTGATGCGACAGACTTTTCACTATTTTATTTATTTATTTATTTATTTAAAGTCGCTTGTTCTCTCTCTCTCTCTCTCTCTCTCCCTCTCTCTCACTTTCCTTCTTTTTATAGAGTTATAAGTGATCCGTAAAAAATATGGTGGTTAAAAGTGTTGCAAATTAAAGGGTACTTCAATGTATCAAATTAATAATAAATTGTTATTCTACATATGGTGGAGGACTGTACTGGTGTTTATTTAAAAACTGAAAATTGAACCTGTCCTTTTTTCCATTTTACGAAGAATGTACGTGTAATGATTTAAGATAATTAATTGTGACATTGACCTTGTTTCCGTCTGACATAATGCGTACGAGACGTAACCTTAAGAAAGAAACGTAGCACGTGTGGCTATTTCAATCCTAATAATTCTACTCACTTCTGTACTTGCTTCGTTTTTGTTGCAGTAATAACTCAACAAATAAGAGGAAAATTATAATGATTACACATTCCCAAATATAGACTTTCTGTGACCAAATGCACACTTTTAAACTGCTTTCTTTAATGCTTCTTGTCGCCAACGATATTTCTATGAAGAATTACGCTACGATACCTAAATAGTATCGATCGTAGATATAATAAATAAAACATCTTTAATATGAACGCAATGAATGTCTGCAGAATCTAAAAATAAAAAAATTATATATTTTAATTACGTTAGTGGAGGTATATACAGTTACGCGTTCGTAGTCATGCATAAACATGCAATAAATTACCATTCTACCCGCTCGTAAAGAAAGGAACGAGTAAAATATAGTAAATACAAGCCCCTATTAAGGAGAAAAATCCGTAAACGAACGTTTCCCGTTGGAGCTCGGTGCAAGGATCGTTGTACAACCCCTCGAGAGGAGTCGAGGATCGTCAGTGGCGACCTTGGCCTCCGTGGTGGTTGGCTGGCACATAACGCAAGACACACATACGGGAGGGTAATGCCGAGCACGCGATCCGATGTGTATAAGCCGCGACCGCAAGGAAATCGCTGCGACAAAACCCTCGGCCAGCTGTTCCGCGTTTCCCCCCTGAAACCCACACAGACCTCTCCACGTGGAATTTATGCCCCCTCGAGCAGAACCGCACGTCGCAATTTGCACTTACAGATCGCTGACTGCCTTTTAAATTTCTCAATGCCCCGGCTCTTTTTCGTCCACGGTGCTCGGCGGCCACGGCTAGCCGACGCGATACCGGTCACGAATTCCTGCTACGAGATCTACATCGACGTTGGGGAATTGGACGCGAAATTACCCTTTGATACGGTACGCTCATCGCGTTACTTTATCACACCGTATATTAGTCAACTTTCTTTTCTATTTTAACCGACTATGCTACAATCTTAGACTGTTATGCCGCTCTTTTCTTCTTTCCTTTCCTTCGACACGTAAAAATATAATTATCCATTTCCATCATAATCGACAGTGTTACTTTAGAAACTCGAAACATCAATTTCAACAATTGTTCGGTGAATATTAAAAAAAAAAGCAAAGGAATTCATTTTGGGATCGATCGTCTATTGACGACTGGCATCGCTCGTGAATATATCAGCAAGCGAAAAATTCCATCGCGAAGGTAGAAGCGCAGTAAACATCCCTTTAACGAGGCAGGGGTGACGGCGAGAGGGTGGATAGGACGCGAAAAAGAGCAAGGTTCGAGGCCCTCCTGGCCATTTTACAAGATTAAAGTCACACGTTGAAGAAGCTTCAAATATCGTGCCGACGGTCTCAACGGCGACGTCACTTCCTGATCGCACGAATGGCTTCTAACCCATTTTACGAGGCAAAGAAGCCAGGTCGGGGCCTCTATCAGCTGTCCATCTGGTTGGCGTGTGACCTTTCGCATCCTTCTGCACTCCGCTACCAACCGAATAACAAATGGAACGAACCTCATGACCGATGGAGCACCGCCCCTTACGACTGATATTAGATAACGAGATACAGGAAATCACCGAAATGAGATGGATACCTTTTACCCGATCGATTTCCAATCCCAATTTAATCCCCGCTACTTACCTCGAGACCAATTGTTTCCACCAGTGTTTCCCAAACTTTTCTCATCGCGACTCACTTTTTATAACTTCTACAATCTCTAAGGAACACCAGAGGAAAATGTTGGGTCTTTAGTTATAATTTCCTTTAAGAATTGTTTCAAATTGCATCGTATTAATAAAAGTAGACGGATACGTTAATGATTGTCCGCGGAACATCAATGTCCCAATGGAACACAGTTTGGAAAGCGCTGATTTACAGGATTCGAAGGCTCTCGCGTTTTTCATTTTCTTTTCACGCTGCTCTATATATGCGTTCTCATACATACGTATGTAGATATATACACACGTCGTGTGTCGTTGATCTTATCGATTAAACGCACTTCGCTTTTTTTCCGTTCCGAATTTGCAATTCTACTCTGTTTCCATACGTTAGTCGCGGTTTGTCGGTATACGACAACGAAACGAATAGCCTCGTTTCTTTTCTCTTCGTAATCGTCTGATCGATTCTTGCATATTTACTTTGTGCCTCTATCTCTTCTATTTATTTCCATACATTTTAGAATAATTTGATATTGGAATCAACGCAGATTTATCAAAATGCATGAACTATCTGTGCATTCGGAAATGTTTGATCAATTTCTAAACTGCGCGATGGAAGGATACAAAATCGAGGCGTAAAAATAATCTTTTCGAAAAGGAATGGCGAAGAAATTGTACGATGAGAAAAGTATGACGATAAGTGATATTTGCGAGGCTACGATAACCTACTTACATGTTTGTCGCGTGAGTAGCGTTATTGTCTCTGGTGTGCAAGGAAAGAGAATGAAGTTTGCTAACTGAAATTCATTTCTGAGCCGATGAACTCTGATATATCGAAACTGCTCATGTACTATTAAGCGTGCAGTGGGTAGGGTAAGGCTAAATTTACCACTTGATGAGGTAACGAAATATTGGGAACGAAAGGTGAGGCGCATAGGGTGGGTCAACAACTTTGGCTACTCCAAGTATTTCCGTTTGTTGGAAAGCTAAGAATGGATCTTATATTTGAAAGTAAAAGAAAATTCAAAGAAACGTAATATGTAATTACTCTTAACTTTCTGAGTAGATTTCAAGATTTTTGTTGGTGAATGTCCTTAAAGATTTGAAGATCACTTTTATCCTTGGTAATAAGATGGATGTTCAGATAGTTTCAAGGTTTCATTACATGATGAACAGCAATAAAAAGATGGTTTTCATTTCCATTGCTATAATACTGTAATATTGCATTAACTGAGGCATGTTATTGGCATATTTGGTTACAAGTAGAACATTTCGTTTAACTTCCCAAGCGCAGCAGGCAACATGGAAGGCCAATCGCAGGGTGGAACTATATTTAAGAAATATGCCTTGACCTCTCTTTCTCCCACGTCATCGTTATCACGCATTTAAGTAAAGACGTCATCCAGACGTCATTCTCACTCACCAAAGCGTTGCTCTGTCAATCAAAATCGCCTACAGATTTCTGGCCAATTTTATAATCGCCTCTATATTATTATTATATCTAAATACCGTACAATCGACTATTGAGTTCTTAAATGTCAATTTTATACAATTTTCTACTAGCGATCAAATTTTTTATCAGCCAGTATTAACTACGTTAATTACTCTATGAAAGAATTATTAAAAAAAAAGAACGTGACTTTATTCAATTTTCCCTGTTTACACAAACAATTTGATATGTATAAAATTCTGAACAACGAGCACGAAGGAGATCGATATGTCACAGAAAGACCATATATAATATAATGTATAATAATTCGTTAATCTGTTTTTAGAGCATTCGTATTTTGTGTAAGGTAATGTGCGAATGGCGCAAGATTTTTTATGTACATAGATTAATTCAAAGCGGATTGAATAGTCGAATTCTCATCGCTCACTGCCACTCCGCGATCGTGTACTACTTCTTATCGAGCTCCTCGTGCAAAAGTCGGAGGTTTTTCTCTGACAATGAGTCAGTCGCCAGTCTAAGAAATGGATTTGACTGATTACCAAGACTGATACGCATTGTGTTCCAAAAGGTTGATTAATTATTGAGTGTAACAAAACGATATACAAAACGTACCGATATTCTCTCTTATCGTATTCTCATGTTGATAGCGTATTTATTAACCGGTATAGCTATAAAGCGTTATTGAAGATTGTCAACTTGATATAGAACTGCTAAATTAGACCGAACAATTATATGCTCGACATGAGAAATGTATCGCTATCATGAAAAGAAGAAATTAAGTTTTTCAAACTACACGAACAGTGAATAACAACGAATCAACGTTATTGTCAGAAATATAATCCTCTGTAGTGTAAAATTCGTTTGAGTAGCATTTTTGTTATTAACTTACGTTTCTAGAATCTATGCAAAGGTATTATGGTTTACAGAAGAAAGTATGGGAGAGTCAAAAAATAATGAAAAATAGTTAATAGAATTGAAGAAATATTTCTTTTGTTTTTTAAAATACAAATACTTTAATTTTTTTTCAAATTTTATTAATACTCAATTGGAAATATTGTCTACGGAACCTAGACAATAGACTTCTTTCGCTTGTCCGTGCGTTCATTTTTACTATTATTATGATATAGACAATTTACATCATATTTAATTTAAACAGTCTAAATTGTACAATAATATTATATACTGCACTCACGCAACATACATTTAATAAAACAGTTTGAATATAAACTATAATATTATTTTATCGTGATGTCTGAAGCTCACTGTGTCCGTGTCTCTACATATAGATATTAACTATAATAAAAACTGATTAGCAACAACAATACAGGTAGCAGTCCCCTTGCGGTGCTTCTAATATTACTACCTGAAAAACGAAAAAGTATTAATGGAAACACATTTGGAAAATAGTAATTCTGGTTGAAAGAAAAAATGCTCAAAGAGTATCGCTATTTGCCAGACTTATGCAGGGGTATTCATTTCAGATGGGTCAGGTCGTCCTGCAGACACGTTTAATCGCGTTTCGCGATCGCAAAAATTGCGACGCAACTTCGAAGGAGGCATGCAAACAGTCGAAAGGTAATTGCGAGCAGATTACTTTGCCGCATACGCGAGGGTCTCGCGAACGAAAACAAAAAAACCGCCGGTTACAAGTTCGGCCCCTTGTTTCTTTCGCGCCACCGGAAATCAACCTGCAGGAAACGTTCTCCGTTCGGTCACGAGTCAAGGTCGACCGTTACGCTTACCGTTAAAGTCGTAAAGCTTTCGAGTCTTCTTGCACACAGTGTTATTTACTCGAAAGTAATCCCAGTCGCATGCGCATACCCCGTTTTTGCAAACCGCTCCATCACTGGAATCCAGATAACATTCCCCGAGATTCTTGCAGTCCATACCGAGAACTGAAACAATCCGGTCAATTGAAACACTTTTCCTGGCTCCTACCAAGTTTTTGCGAGAAATTAATAAACTTTCCTTTGTACACATTGTTGAAAAACGTGAACGTTATTGTTTACATATCTGAATACCGATCTCTCATTATTTTCTTTTGCTTTTAGTTATATAAATTATATAATCAGAAAATCATATCGTAGATACTGTTGCAATTCAATGATACTGCTTTCCGTAGTATTGTTTGTTGCATCTTTCACTGTATGCGGTGTTGTCAAATAATTTACGATAATTTCAGGCGAGTGACGAATTGCACAATGGATTATAATTAACATTTACCTTTTCGTTTGAAACATTTTCCGAAATTGTAGTGATGGTCTTTGTCGCAGCTGCACGTAGACTTTATCGTCGTGTTCGTGGTTGAATTCAGCGCAGTTAAACAAATTGAATTTGGTACTAGGCTGTAGCACTGAATATCTTTTTCGCA
This sequence comes from Xylocopa sonorina, assembly GCF_050948175.1. Taxonomy (NCBI): domain Eukaryota; kingdom Metazoa; phylum Arthropoda; class Insecta; order Hymenoptera; family Apidae; genus Xylocopa; species Xylocopa sonorina. The sequence continues at coordinate 2,453,103 of NC_135197.1, read as the reverse complement.
ATGTTCCCCAAACGATACAACTGAAATTTTTGTATTCGTTACTTTACGTCTGCTTATAGCAGTTCTTTTCCGATATCAAAATTATTGAAAATTGAATTTCATTGCTGTTTTGTTTAATAAATGCAGTTACAGTACAAATAGTTTTCTCGAATAAATGTTTTTCCAACACTTTGTTGCATGTTATTCTCTCTTTCTAAGACCGATTAGCAAAACTTGCATAGAAAGGTGTTAGACACGTTTGTTTTTTCCAATTTAAAGTATCATAAAATTCTGTCGTATTCTATAGGTGTATAACATATTTTCTAATCGCATAGAATTTATTCTTACCACTCATGCACGCATTAACTGACGCAGCAACATATCCAACGTCGCAAACGCAAGTATTCGAAGAGCATATTGAATGTTTTAGTATACAGTCACTATTTTTGGTGCAATTGGATTTGATACCTTCAAGAGAAATAATATTAACAAAATACTTCAATATATGCTAGAGTAACAATTAAACTGTACACAATTTACCTGGCAAACATTTCTTCTTCGACTCATAGTAATTATCCTCGCAAGCACAAACTCCATTTCTGCATATTGTATTATTGACAGTAGTACAATCTCCATCTACTTCGCACTTTGATCCAATTTCTAAAAAAGTAAGTTTCACGTACATTTGACAACGATATATAAAACAAATTTTGTTTAGATTATAGGAAAAATCCCATCGCTCTCTTTTGTAATATTAATGGCTAACTAGTAGATAACTAAATAGTTCTTAATGTCTGTTTCTTACCACCTATATCAGCCACGCATGCTGTTTGAAGAGAATTTGGATGCGTTCCATTCGGACAGGAGCAGAGATTTTGAGTACAGGACAAATTAGCATTCAAACCGTCAACGAAACAATCTCTGTCTCGTTGACACGATTCGCCTATTCCTTTTTTCATCCAACAAAATTGCTCACTCTCGATGTATCGGGAATTCTCGTTGCAAATACAACCTCCATTTCTGCAGACAGCATCAGGGCCGAAAGCGAAGCATCGTAGATCATTTAGACAAGTGTCATTGTATCGTTTTGTTACTGCAAAGCGATAAATATTAATTTTGAAGGTAACAAGACGCCACGACACGTGGCACAAGCGTATATATCGATGGCTTTGGAGTCAAAATTTATTGCCCCACTCCATATCGTCTTTATGATGAAGCAATATCGACAATTGACTGCTCCATTTCAAGCACTAATGCTACGTAATTAGGAAACCAGGATTGATATTTATAACTGGATAAAATTGTTCATCCATTTCTTCGTATCACTATTCCGTACCAACGTGGACAAAAAGCGTTGCATCGTTGCGCATCAAAATGATAATCGACGGTGATACGGTACGAGGATACGCGACTTTATGTATCGCAAATCTGTTACCTCTGAGCACCAATTAAAACTCAATGCACAATTGTTTATATAGGACGCTCACAAAGCACTACGTGAAACGTTTCCTTAACTAATCGCATCCTGTGGAATGTAGCAGTACTTATTCCTAATTTATACAGCGGCTGTTACTTTATTATAAAAAATGATGGTTCTAATTAGGACGAACGTTTCCTATACTCATAACCGGTGAACTGTATCCAATGAACGTATCAGTGGGAACCAGATGCGTAAGGGGCTTTACCGTATGCAAATCTAACAAGAGTGGAGGAACGTGTTTTAACTCAAGAGCCATCGTTTGGACATGCCTGGCATAATTGTATACCTTTTTCACATCTTCTATTATCAGCGGAAACTACTTTATCCAATCCACAACTCCATACGCCATTTCGGCATTCCGAATTGTCGATAACGGACGTATCTCCTTCACGACATGGTTCTCCAAGTTCTAGAAAAATATAATTGCGTAGCTAAAAAAATTATTGCGTTTGGGATTGTGTTTCCAAAATTCATCTACAAAATATCTAAAATGACGGAGGTTAGGAAAGTTTAATCACTGAGTAGGCGGATTGCTCGCGCTGAGATGGTTCTCTACATACAAAGTTGCCCCACTCAAGAAATATCTTTTGTCGTCCATTCACGATCTCCTCTACCAGCCATTGTAATATTTTTATACCAAAAGCAGTCGTATAATTGGCAGTTCCAAATGTAGGAGGCTTTCCCGTAATAAACTTCACGAATAAAAAGAGTGAATATAAATGTTAGCGTTAACACGAAAATTAATACAGACGTAAGTCTGTACTAATTTTAGAGATTAGTTTTTACAGATTAATTTTAGAGATTAGTAAATTAGAGATTAAAATTAAAAACGATAAGTTCGTTACATAGTCTAACAGGCAGACATGTATTAGCTTAAACAAAAGAAGAATATTACTAAAAAATTCTCTAATGTAGAATTTGTGGCTTTGATTTTGTTTTGCGACTTGAAAGATCAATGATTTTTACATTGTATATTCTTCCATTTTGGTTCTTTTCATACAAATAAGTACTTTGGTGTTAATTAATAAGAGATCAATTAATATTTTACCTGGTGCACATTTGCCTGTATCCTGATTGAAAAAGTGCGCACGATTGCAAATGCATTTGCCCTCGACACCACAAAATGCATTTTCTAAATCCTTGCAGTCTGCGTTTTTCGTGCAATCGGTATCCATGCTAAATGGTACTTGAAACAAAAGGTATACATTCACCTTCAGGCTTTCTGTTTTTTCATAACTATTTCTATCGTACTACGTTGGTGAGAAATCTCTATACAAACCTGGTTTGATTTTTTCAGAAATGTCATTACTATATAACAATATCGACGTGTCTTCCTGACAAGTGTTGTTATTTATGCAAATTGCCGACGTGTTAAACCGTTTGCAGTCGTAATCTATGGTACATTTGTCACCAATCTCTGTGTATCATAAATATAAAAATTAATGAATTCAATAATTACTATTATTATTGTGATAAAACTGATTCTATAATTCTTGTAAAAAATATTTAAAAAAATAGATTTTATCAAAAATACGTTTCATTTTTTACAGCTATTTGCATTCAGAATTAAAATCAGTAATTATTGTAAAAATGTTTCAAACGTTCTTGAAAAACTGATTATTCTATGAGACTCTAAATTGAAGGAAGTGATAAGTCTATTTCACCGTTAGTTACGTGCTTTACGACTATTAAAAAAATAGACAATTATCTACTTTTCGCTTCTGGACGACAACTTCTATACTCTCGTTGATAATATCCCGAAGTGCATTTGCAAGTTCCTTTCACGCAAGATGCTGCGCTGAAGTCGCCAATTACGTAGCAGTCATCGTCGTTGCGGCACTTTTCAAGCAGCCCTGCGGGAGCATACCTCATGAAAAATCGATACATCATACAGGCGGTAAATATTGCAAAGATGTACCTGCATACGCATTGCATCTTCCATGCATATAATAATATCCCGGAGAACATACGCAAATCGTGTTCATGCAAATTCCACCGCTGAACAAATACCTGGAGCACTGTATCGATTCCTCGCATTTCTCACCGTACGTTGTGGCCACTGTGAATGTTGCAAAGACAAATACGATAAATGATAACTCGATTGCACAATGAACAAGTGTTACGTTAACTATTGGGTTCTTTTTTTTGTACTAGATTCTGACATAATTCTGATAAAAACAATCTGTGTTATGAAATGAGCATTTAAAACTTGCCTTTAAGGCATACCGTCATGTTTGAACTGTAAATATGACCAACAGGACATTGGCATATGCCATTGATGCAAGAACTGGAAGGCACAGAACAATCAGACGAGAATGTACAGTTCCAACTAATGTCTTCGTTTATAAGTGCTTCGTCATTAGTTATGTATTCTTGTTCTGCTGTAACATCGTGAGCTAAACCTGAAATAATTATTAACGCACTGAATATTGTATAATACAATTTATTAATACCAATACATTTATGAACGATCTCGAGATATCGAACTCTGTAAAAGTTCGATTCGATCTGTCTCGATCCGCGGTTTGTATAATATTCAAAGAATGAAAGTTTTCAGAAATTCAAATTATAAATTACAGATACTGGTTTGTTATCAATTTACAGTAAAGGGAAGTAATTTTTCAATTGTCATTATGGGTTTTTGATAAGATCGTCTCATCGTCGGTGCAACAATTTTGTTTATATAATTAGTAGAAAATAAGAATTAATATGAAATTCTTGGATGTCAATATGGATAAATCGTATCTTCGAAGATATTCACGATTAGATTTTTCACTGTGTGGACCTAAAATTGGGTTAATCAACGGAAACGCCGCTGTCGCGTGAGGAAGATGTGTCCTCAAGTTAGTCTCTATCATATAACAGTTTCTCTACTTATATTATATTTACATTACATTTCAATTACATTGGCACGTTTTTGTTTTTTCCAAGATTAAAAATAAAAATAATAATTAACTGTTCCAATTAAACTGACAACTTCCTTTGGAATTAATTTAGGGTAATTGTGACGAAAGTATAATCAAGGCGTCGAATAATATCACGAAACCATCAATTTAGAAAGATATATCTAAATAATAGTGTACGGAACACAATTAATTGATATGAACTTTTATAACAGCTTATTAGTATAATTATTTCAGATAAGATTATTAAGTACGTTTCGTGACGAGGTTTTATAAAAACGAATAATAGAGTTTCGCATAAAATTAATAGACATTACATATGAAATTATATTTTTATGGAATACAAATAAATTGGTAAATATTAAAATTTTTTATATTGATTTAATTGCGTTACATAAATTAATAGAAACTCTTACCTTCGTATAAAATACAGTGCCAGGTGAGCAAGAGACAAATCACAATATTTCGAACAGGTAACATGTTTAACATATCAATTTCTAATTGAGGCACCCAACTTTGTGGCCCGATGGTCACTGACGTCTTTTATCAAGCGGATCATATCTGATAGAAACACCTGAACACCTGCATTGCTATCGAAAGAAGTATTAAATTATCTAAAAAAAAAAAATTCTTCGTAGTCACTTAGCTAATTGTTGATTAAATCCATGAATAAAATAAACGTCCGCTTAAATCAAATATTAGCTGCTAATTATTCTACTTAATATTAGCAGCATGTTATGCACATCAATGATCGTCTCAAATGAATAAATATTTATAATAAGCACAACTTTCTGACATCTCAAAAATTTTTATGCACATCAATATTTATTAAATTATTGTTTACATTTTATTTTTCTGGGAAGTAAAATTAAATTGCGAATTTACTTGTTCCATTTCAAGAATAACTGTAATTACTTACCTAAGTTATAAAAAGAAACAACACTCTTTAGTTGTAAGTTACTAACTTTTGTTCAAACCAATTTTGTTTCGAAGAAATTGTTTTTTATTGGACATATTGTTATATGTTCGATCATTTTCGAGTTCACTAGCTGTTATTATGTGTATCGCAATATTTGACGAAGAAGGTACGATTAAATTCATAGCCTGTCTGAAATGCACAATGTCACGTTCTAACAAAATTTACGAATTTATGAATTGCTATCGCTAAATCTGTTTATACCACGTTAATACCTCTCTTATTGTAAAGCACATAGTAGGTACACTACCTAGGTATCTGCTATAATAGTTTTAACGAAGATACAATATCGTACAAGAACATTCGATTAGTTTATCTTGTGATAATGGCTCTGATTAAACCAACTGTGAAGAATAAGTGTTATCTTTGCATCTTGTTTAATCTATCGTTGCACGTGTTAAGAGAATCACATATTTTTTACTTAATTTTCACTAAATATTATTGTATAATAATATGCAAATCACCACATTGCATGGCATAAGAAGAGAAATAAATATCAGAATAAAAATAAGGGGGGTCAAAATATTAATTGAATGTAAAGATGAACGTGGAGGAAGTCAATAAGGTGTACGGTACATTGAAAAAGTAAAAATGGGGACAATTAAGGGGGTAATAATTTCATGTTTCATTAATAGTTTCCAACAATTTTCCCCATGATATTAATTAACATCACCTTCAATAAAATAACTTATCATATTCAATAACATAAAAATATGTTTAACAGGCTGAATATCAAGATTATTCATTTACATCAGAAGATACTCAAAAAGCCATGCATTTTGAATGCATTCAAACTGTTACATAAACGACTCTACAAAGAATAAAATACTCTCGTATCACTGTCATAACATTTAATATTTCCTGCGTCCTACAACGACAAAAGTTAAATAATAATGTTCTAAACATTTAAAGTATTAATTAATTAATATACTACTAAATCGATTGATATTGAACTTGCTTCGATAAAAATCCATTCTTCCATTTAAATTACAAAACGAAGTCCGCCAAAACGTACGTACATACATCCTCTCACACAATTTTATTTACACATTCGTATTTCCGCCTACGGTAGACAGAAAATATCAGTACATACGTAGTTACAAATATCATTCGCAAAGGTTATTACCGGTTGACAAAATCATGTCGCAGAGAAATTAATCCATCGTTCGCACAACTGCGCATGGGCCTTGAACTTATTTATGCTAATACGTAACGATTTACACCAGAAGTAGCCTGATAACGTTTTCATACGTCGACTAATAGGCAATTACAATTGGTCGGTCAGCGATTACGAACTCGTAAACTAGGTCGGTCTTACCGTGTTTCCTTTTTTTTTTTTTTTCGTGGGAGATCTTTATCGGAGAACGCACATAACCCTTCCAACTTTTTATGATGTACTATAAATTGAACACCTTCACTTCAGGGGTAACTTACGTCCTCGCGTTCTCCGTCATGTTAATCGGAGGACAGACTTAATTTTTCATTCCTTATCGTTCGTGTTTTACCGTGATTCGTTAATTCGATCATTCGACTGTACACGTCGAAGTATTTTCCATTTCCTCGAGCAAGTGTTTTCCAGAAAACAACGTTAAAGAATTGCAGTCTTTAAGCAGATTTTTGGCCTCGCGTTCTTACGATACGTTGGTAAACATGTCACAACGCGAAGCACTTGAAAATTGTGACTCGTTAATGACGTTCTGCTATTTTTATAAGTTCGAAAGGTTAACATATTCTGTGTTAAAGCACGAAACGCAACAGCCAGGTAACACGAGTACCGAGTCGAGCTTCATTCATTTGAATGTACCTTCGAATTGATTTTATGATGATTATTGTGACCCTAACCACGTGTACGTGCTGTTTTATATTTTAATTCCCTTCAGAAATTTCTGTCTGAAAGAAAGTCCTCCTCGGGCGCAACATCGTACAACATAGTTGCGTTCTAACACGATGGAATAAATTGCGAGGACCCTCGTATAACACTGCAACCTATAACTTAAAAAATAATTTCTTTTTAACACGATAAGAAAATTGTGTACAACTTTGTGCAGTGCTGTACTGTGATTTTTGTTTAACACATTTAAAAGTTAAATTACTTTCTTAATTATAATTTATTTAATTATAGTGGCTTTCTACGAAAATGTATAAATAAATGATAATTTATTCACTTATAACTATATTTCGATGTCATAGCAGAAAGCGTGATGCACAGTTTACGAGATACTTATATATTTTCATAAATAATTAAGTTGCTTATATGAAATTGTACCGACTCTCGTTCCCATATAACACGGTTTCACGCAACAGAATATTTGATAGAAACCTATCGACCGTGTTACAGGAGGATTGCCCGTACAATTCAGTGATCTACAATCGATAGTCGAGTCAAATTGCACTTACAGTTATGGAATTATCGTAGAAATCAGAATTACAGTGGAACCTCGTTTATTTGAGTTTTAATTATCCGCTCTGAATGAATCGAAACAACGTGCAACTGAACGTTCTAAACGGTTGTGCCGGGAACGGAGATCTTTATTAACGATATTAGTGGCGAACAAGTGTGATACGACTTTACGAGCAATTAAATTCAAATGATTACTGTTATTTAACGGCATATACTTGGGCGTACGTTGAAAACGCATGAATTTAGAAGGAGCGTGGAAATATTTATCGAATAATGCTAAAAAAATATTATTCAGGAACAAAGGTAGGACATGCAAGAAACTTTTTCTGCACCGAATACAATACCAGGATGCGGTAATTATAATAACGCCTGTGGGATAAGATAGTTTTGGCGTAATGAAACTTTTTTAATTGATCATAATATGATGTTCTACGTGTGTTTTGAATAATCAACTGGGAATTGAATATAATTATAATGACGACGTTTCTTAATACTTTGAAGGAGTTGCGGCTTCAGAAATGGGGTTGAGATGGTATGAGACGAAATGAATGTAATTTTATTGAATTAAAATGTTAGAAATGTTCTCCTCCTGTGTAATTTACCAATTAAGCTAGCGGTTGTAAAATAATTTATGCTATTAATATAATTAACCCTTTGCACTCGAGAGGCGATCTTCAATCAGCAAATTAAATTATTTTCGGTAAGTCTCCAGTGCAAATGGTAAATACATGTCTTCTTTAAATAAAATGATGAAAATTCTTTATCTGGACCGTCATGTCATTCAATTACTTTGCGTAATCTATGGTAATTGTTGGATTATTTCACTGTAACACAGTAACATGTCACTGTAGAAATAAAGATTAATCTCGTGTTAAGAAATAAAATCATATAAATTTTCTGTCGAGTGTCCTCACTGTTTCTATAGCTCTCGTAGCGTTTAAACATCCTTCCAAAGCTAAGTAATAAAGACTTTTATTTCTAAAGGAATATCATCTAGGTTTCATTTTTCAAACCCATTGCCAACAGTAAATAATTATCAAAGAGCAAAAGTACACTGTACGTTATTATCATTATTAATCCTAACTGAATCTTGCTAAATCAGGATTATTTTTTTCATTATATACTCTATATACTTTCCTACCAAATTACTTTTTAGAATATTAAATCTTTTCCCAGAACTTCACAAAGCTACATCAATAATTGATTTGTTTTCGACTTTGATATGGAAATTAATCACCGACTGACCTTTCTTTGTCACTAATTCTTAAAGACCCAAAAGCAAATTACAAGACTCCAATGCATTTCGTGATTAAGCGTATGCATAAATTATGTCGAAATCCATGATCCCGTTCATGTTGGGGTAATTGTAAATTTTGAACAGATCGTGTTCAATAAGACTCGTATGCGAATCGCGTGAGTATTCACGATCCACTTTCGCGGATTCCTTGTTCTTTCGAAAATACGAGACAGGTCTGGCTGTTACGAAATCTTCGTGATATGTCGACAGCTTCTCGTTAATTGATGCTCGAAGGTAGCGCAATGGTCGTGGCGTGCAAGAAGACACAATTCTGCAAATTTAAACTCTAAACTGGTGGGAGCAAAGGTATAAATTCTTTAACTTCCGTGTACGAACGTGTCTCGTATCCATTTTGATACGTTTAAATCAATCGGAACTTGTACAACCCTTTTGATACTTTCATTCCGTTGCACAGTTGTCAAGTACAGTTACAACCACTTTTGCAACGAAATTTTATCATGCTGTACTATATATATATACTTAAAATTGATAACTTCTGGTCAGTATAAATTCAAATTATCTCTTGATAATTATGAAATACAATCATTAACTAATTTCGTATCTCTTATCGGGAACTTTGTAAAATTATTAATTTTCCCCCACACGCACGACTGTTATTAATGTGGACGAGTTAATTATTTTCAAATTATCTTTACTTTTTGCGCTTTTGTAAAGTTTCCGTTGAATGAAATCCCTTGTAATTAGATTAACGTCTTTAGACGTTGGATTGATCGTAACTTCTAAACGAAGCTTGATTTTTCGATGGATAGGGGGGTTGTATGACCGTTAAGCTTTCGTGACTGTGTAAAACGAAACATGGCTTTTCGTGCACGACTCCCTTCGAAGCAGTAGTAAACTTGGTGATTTTTCTTTTTCACGTTTATCATATATGATCTCATAGGAGCGGGCTTTAGCACATGGTAGGAAGCTTGTCAAACATTGTTTATTACAGTCATTCGTTATCGTTTGATATTAATTGTAGTCCCCCTGCCTCATTTGCAAGTTCTTTCAAGAAAGCGCTACTAAACGCGATATCACTATATATTACGAAAAACTGTTATCAATGTTAAAGTTTAATATAAATTCTAATACTCTCCTGTTGTTTGGATACATTATTTCAATCATTTATTTATTCGTTTATTTATTTAAACTAATATAGAGCTATTAAATAGTGACTACTATTAGCAGTAGTTTTCGAGGGCTATTACCTTCTTATCGAATTCATCGAATGTCTTTGCTATCCTTTGTTAAACTCACTCATAGAAATAAAATTGACATTTTTACATTCTAGTTGAAAATGAATTTGCGCCTAAATAAATACCTGTTGAAACTTATAATTTATTGTAAAGTATTAGTAATTATCGAAATTTCGAGAGATCTATCGTGAGAGTTTCATAAAAATCTGAAATGCTGCTCCAGAAGGTGTCCTAATTTCGCGTAGAATGACCCTTATGGTTTTCGCTTATCGCTCGGCTCACGGTACTGTTCGTGGGTGCCGCGGATTGCTTCCGCTCGAAAAAAAGCCTGTTTAGACAGAGCTAGGCATATATTAGACACAAACTAAGCTCAGGATCGTGCACCGTAGCATTTTTATTCTTGAAAGTAATCTTGAACCTCATTAAAGTAATATAACGCGTAACAGTTGGAAACCAACACATTTTTCATCGAATGACCTAACTTTTAATTATATGTTAAAAATTAATTTTGCGTTGAGAGCCTGGTTATTATAACTATTAGCAATTTTTCATTCTTTTTTTTTTCCTGCAGATCGAAACAAAATACGGTTGTTTTCAAGTAATTATCGCACGGTATATGTCTATATAATATAGGGGAGTAAGTACAATATACATTTCATACAAATGATCGCCGTCTCATGTGCTTTATGATCAAGTTCGCTACGATAAGCTACACAACAAAATTACGTATTCCACGTTCCACGTAATAAGCAAAAACAACGATATAATTGTTTAAGAATATTTATACCCTTGAGATGCATAATTTCGATGTAATCAGAACTGATTCTGATTAATATAAATACAGTAGGTACAAAGTAACTCTTTAAAGCAAAGCGATCGATATTTAAACAACCTCTCAGTGCTCTTTAAAATTGATTACACGATTTAATACAATTGATCCCATAATTATTAAATAGTATAAAAAAGAAAAGAAAACAAATAACAGAACAATGTAAAGGAATATGCCTGCGAAGCATCGAACCGAGTATATTCGGCTGCACGTTGCAACGAACAGTTCCTGTGAAAATGAGAAAGTAAAGTATGTACGTTCGTGACGTTAAGTTCAAGCCGGGATGCTTTGTTCTAGCACGGTACCGTTCTGTTTCACCTGAGCAGAACTCCTGCCACGATCGAAACTTAAGGGAGCGAAAGCACACTCCGATCCCTCAACGACGCGGTAGGCCAACTACGTTTCGGCGTGGAGTGCTTTCCGCCTCGGTGGTGGCAGCACACGGGGTGGACGGTGGGGGCTCCTCAAAGGCTTAAAAGGCCTTCGAACGTCCTTGTAACACGCAGTTCTCGAATAGAACGTAAAAGTAATCCGTTCGAGTATCAGCCAGTACTGTAAACGCGAGCAAATTTCTCTTCGATCCCATTTCCTTGGAAATCGCACCCCTCCTTGCTCCTCACGGTACAATAATGATAATCTAGGTATCAGTGTACCTTGCAAACAGTTCAGAATATAAATCTTGTGGACGGTCGCTTCGAGTCTCAGCGAGAGTACAACCAAGATCGGCATTTTAGTGAAGAAGAGCAAGTGGCCTCCGCCTCGAGACGTACTTCCGGTACCTCGTAAGTTTGGAGTTTAGTGATCAGTGAGTAAATCGAGTGGTAATCTTTGGGACGGTTTCGAACGCATCAACTGGCCGCAACAAGTAAATCTGGACGAAATGAAAACAGTAGGAAGTATTCAGCTGTTGGCGACGTTCCTTTTGCTGGTGTTTTGCGTGTCACCGTCTTCTACGTGGGCATTGACGACGTTTGGTAAAATCATCCCACACAATCCGAACCAGAATTCTCCACCACCGCCTACACCAGGTTTGTTAAAATAACTTATCGATTTCAGAAGCTAGCAATGTTTAAATCATGTCGAGAGGTTTTTTAGAAGCGTGGCATTTATTACGAAGCTGTTCAATCATAGAAGAACAAGGTTAATTGGATAAATTATAATGGAATAGTACATATTTATGAGTAGACAATAGAAATATTGATTGTTACGTATATACCATAATTTATGATTGTTACGTACGTACCATAATTTCTGGTGCAAATTGAAAAGAAGATCTACCCGAAAAAATAAGACAAAGATGTGGAATAATGTTGTTTCATTCGAAGTGTCGTTCTTAAATGATTGGGATTGGAAGTTTCGTGAGCACGCGCGTACTTGACTAACTTTTGATTCAACACTAGTGTTACACCCCTTTAGCCAAGTACACTCGTCGAATTTTCAACCTCCAGTTTCTCAAAAATGGAACCTTGTATGACAAAATTTTATTCCACACTTTCAACTTATTTTGTCATGCTCTTTCATCCATTATAGTCTGGCATATATGTTTGCACCATCTTATGTAAATCTATATGCTGTCCTAAAACATGTGGAACTTACTTTGAACATTGATTCAACACGTGAAAATGATGAGAACAGTTCCTTCAATTTGAAAAGTATCTAATTACAATTATTCTATTGTAAAAACCAGTTCAATTTTATATTAATCATTTACGTGAAGAACAATCCACTTGTTGGTGACCGACTCGATAACGGTCGGCGTAGATCGATAGTTTTATGCATAAGTTGTAATTTCAGTTGGTAAAGCTCGCGAGTGTAAGATAGATTCCGACTGCGCTGGAATTCAGAATACGACATGCATGTCAGATGCTCGAGACGGAAGAACAAGGTGTCTCTGCGGGGATTATTCCGCACCCCTAAATGGCGCGTGTACCAATAAATTCAAAGGTAACTAAGCTCGCTTTAATTCTGTTGTTCCTCTGTCGCCATTTTGACGTGAACCATAACGCGTTACCATTTCATATATTCTACACGGTTGTAAATAAAACTATTGTTTCACAATTAGGAGGTAAATGTATTATATATTATTTATTGTGAGAAAGACGGAATTGAAGTTTCGAAAAAAGTAATTGAATTTCATAGTGTATAAGGTATTACCATCATTTGCATATACTCACGTGTTCTCTTGCAATATGTGAACGCACGATGGTGTTGGTGCCAGCGGTGTGGTTATCTATGCAAATTGAAAAGCTTTAAGAATATCATTGCAACGTGTGGTACGCTCAAACACCAATTCACAAGTTTTCCAACACACGTACGTTGTTTGATGAAAACAGGGAAATCGATACGTTATTTAATGCAATGTTACTGCAATAAATTGTTAAGTTAAGTTGTGTCGTTGAGAAGAACGCGCAGTAATAAAATATAATACTATGCGCGTATCTAACGCATAGTGAAAATTTTGATGGTAGAAATAACAATCGAATATATTCTAATTGTTATTCCTCTGAAAGTGGAATATACAACGTTAAAAGGTAAAATAACGAATGTACCCATTAAATGTCAAAGGTTATAGCGAGCAATAAATTAATGAATGGTCAATTGAAATAAAGTATTTCACGGGAAAAACAATTCAGAGTTCGGTAAATGTCAGATGTTAGAACAGTAGTAATTTAGGAATTTAGTTCAATTAGGAGATTGGCTTAATTACCGTTCTATGGAGAACCCAGAATTGTTACGATTTCAGGTAAAATTGCAGACTCTTGCGAAGGTTGAAGATTGATCAACCGTTAAAAGTCATGTCGGGGGTACATTTGCGTGAAATTGCGTGTTGCCGTGAAATTAGAACGCACCTGGCATTTATGGCAATTAGACACATTCGGCGTACGCTATTTAGAAATAGAATCGTTCGTGGTTGTCAAACGCGTGTGATTTGATATCAAAAAGCAATAACATCATGTGCTGTCCACGCCATTTTTATCTTTACGACACACGAAAACCTAAATAAAAATTCTATACTCGAATATAAAGACGTTTCAGTCGAAAAATACGTAATTGATTACGTTTATAATGCGTGACGAGTGAGATCAATGTATGTTCAACTTGCAGCATTGCATACACCATGCAACGACGACTCTGAATGCATCGATGGTGCACATTGCGTACAACGAAATACCACCATGATTGGAAAACGCTGCTACTGTCAAGAAGGATACTACGAAGAGAGCCTTTTGGTTTGCAGCGGTACGTTACCTCTTTATATTTGATATTTGTTCGTGTGAAAAAGTATGAAATTTCAATTATCCTTTTACTAAATAATTCCTAATAATAGTTTCGTTTCGTTAAGATTGCTTATAACCACTATATAAAATGTGTCTGATTTCCCTACAGGTACCGAATCGAGCCTTACAATTCACACAACAATCTTGTTAATTACATTAGGCATTGTAAAACGAAACTTCACTTCTGTATAAATTCTTCGAAACTTTAAAGATCGCAACTTAAAAACGAGAACGATATTAGTAAGAGAGTCCTATTAATCTTAAACCTGTGCTAACTCCTTAAAATGATGAATCAACCAAAAATACAACATCAACAGTATAAAATGGAAGGTGGTGTTAAATTCAAAGCATTCTGCATCTAGCAATAATTAATAATCATATTTAAATATCACATTTAAAAGAAAGTTATATAAACATATAGAACACATTGTTGTTCTCAACGAGTATACCTGGAAAAGGAGCGATAGATTACTTACGAATAATGGTTTCTGCGAAATGGTTTACGAATAACGGTATTAATAAATTCACAAAGATGTATCTTTTAATTTCTATACTTAACACATAGGACTGTATTTTTGGATGGCTCATTTTAGAAAGAAATACGCGCAAAATCGATCGATATGAGACGTTATACACCGTAATTTCTAACCGCCTTCTAATTATTATATTTTCGTGTTAAACGTTGCACAAACATCAGCAATGGTTCTGATTCTACTAGCTTCGTTGAAAGAAATGCGTGATGTGGCGGACCAATAATGCCAGAGGCGTCCCAATCTTCTCGCTGAACGGCCATTGCTACGCATCTCTCTAGAACCAGTAGCGCCAAAATCATGCCTCGTGTTTGCGCGTAATCAATTTCTATCAATTTTCATTTCGTTTCCTGACTAACAAAAAGATAGCGTAGATGTTAATAATTTATAATACTCGCAATTAAATATTTATTTTAACGATATTTGGTAGACGAATACTTGCGCTTATATTTTATATAATAGCAAAAAATATACCAAAAAAGAAAAGATAGTTAAATTTTTATTCTAGATTAATAGAATTGAAAATTTATTCTATAGTAAAATCGTTTAGAAGAGTTCTATTTATTACATAATGGTAGTATCTGAAATACTACCGTGATATCGTGTCATCATTTCAGTGTGAATGTGCAACGAATTCTTATTACTTTTAAAATTTGTAATTGAATCTTGTGAAAAATTGTGTATGTTGAACGGTTTGTTATTTAACGATATGTTGTTTGAAGCACTTACTGCTTGTTTCTTGACTGTCACTTTTATATGTCCACGGTATTCGTTCTTTTATGAAATATTTTAAACGAAGCGGCATAGATGATACTTTACATTAATCTTCGCAAATATAACTGATTTCTCAAAGAAGAGATAGTACGTGTTTAAAAATTCTTGTACGTCTTTACATAGAAGTACAAATTAACGAAAAATACACATTTTTAAACAATTTTAAGCATCGCGACCGATATGAAATTAATTTAAAATGGTAAAATTCAAGTATTTCAAATTCAAGCCTCCTCCTGACAGTTATAGAAACTACAGGAGGACTTCTTAAACAACCATTTTATTCGTAGAGAAGATGCGAAATTATACACCTAACCACGTTTTGTTGTTATTCAAAATTTGTAAAGGAATACTTTACGACTCTCAATTACGTAAAACATGTGTCTTTAGAATGCGTTTATCGTAAAAGCTCGAATATCAAAATTGAATATACCTATAACGAAATTATGTAAGGTAAAGCACTTTCATTTTGCATAGAAAGTAGAAGAATATTGTAATTTATCATTACCAATGTTTAAATAATTTTACCACATCGAGTGAAACACTAAATTGTGTGTGTTCAATTTAGAATGTATACACGTGAACCTTTTTTCCCTTGGAATTTATTCCTAACTAGAATTTTGCGTTATGTTGGTATACAGCACGTTTTAAATAAATAACAAAACGCTAACAGTTATTAATCATACGTACATAAAAAAAAGTTTATCATGCCAATAATGCCTTAAGTACCAACGACTGTAAGAAACAAATGATATAATAGTTAATTATTAAATTATTAAATATGTATCTACTAATAGTTTACGCTAATGCGGATTTATCAAAACATTAATAAACAGCAGCATCAATTCCGATTCTAATGCATAGCATTTTATAACGTTTGTAAATTGATAATAGAATAGTAGTAAACTATATTATTATTATAATATTCACTATCTGAACATGTTATTGACACAGAATATATATTATGCACTTAATAATAAATTTTTCCATATCCTATATACCTATTCGTATTACGATACTCTTAATTAACTACATATTAGTTATGGATTATGCAAGTCAATTATAAAGGGTAAATAAACGGAAAACGTTTTATGATAAATGATCTTTTTATTAATTATTTTTTCCGAAGAACCAACTGTGTCACAGTATTTCCACTTTGTCCGCCGAATGTAAACGAATCACTAGGAAGCACGTGTAAGATATCGAAATCTAAAATATTGTACATTGTATTAAAATTATTAGTATTATTGTTATTATATATTAATTAATAATAGAAATTAATTAAAGTCAAATAAAAAATTAGAAAAAATATCAGTACTATCCCAACCAATAGTGGATAAACAAATTTTATATTTCTAACAAAGGTAATTATCAGGTGCAAGGATAATACATTTTTTTTAAACACACTGATGGACTCGTACTTTATAATCTTGTCAGTTTTCCTTTTTTAATGGAAACGCATTCTCTTTGTATGGATTATATTTTAAGTAAATATTACGTTATGCGTTAGATTCGATTAATGTATTTTGAAATATTTACGATTCCACTGTGACTCCATTGTGATCATTTGAAAAATTGATATTTCACTGAAACGTTATTTAAAGCATTTTTCAATATTAACAACGGTCTCGAAAATGTTTTAGAATAACGATTTAAATGAAATGTCTTGCATATTTAATCATAATTTGAAATGATATTATCATTTCTATATAAAATCTCGTGAATTATTTGTTTGTAAATTTCGGATTCATCAAAAGAGAACTACCATAAATATGTAAAGTATACTATTTCCTCATATGAAATTGATTTCGATGTTTCTATTTTTTCTTAACATTATTAAAGAATGTTTATTACAGAAATGGAAGGAATAGTACCACTCCCCTAATATTCGAATATATTGTATTGAATACACATTTTACGATATACTGTAGAAATACTATGTATTAATTTGTTTAACCCTCTGTGGTTCACTGTACCGGTTTTATGCTACATTAATTATTTTTAATTGGCTTGCGTGGAAAATAAAGAGTATCTACTGGAAATATATTTATACCTTCACTTAATAATATATCGCAATAAAGCAGAAAACGAGCTTTCAATATCCCTGTATAAATATCTTCGAAAGATTTTAATTATATTCATTTCGGAAGAAATAATAATTTTATACAGCAAACCACAAAGGATTAAAAAATATTGTATCTCTTACTCTTAAATCGATAATACGACTTACAATTTTGAAAATGCTTTTCTATCTCAGCCTTTGTCCAGTTACACGAAGTTAAGACTAAATAACCAGAGGGCAATAGAATTTTATGTACATTTTCTATGTATCTCCACCGTTTTGAGGCTGGATCCTCCGGGTGCATGCTGATGGCGTCATAAGTTCCTTTATCGTGCGCTAGCTTAAAATCGGTCGATAAATCGAGATCTTCAGAATTTAATATATCGCAGACTTTTAGCTCGATGTGCGAAGCATTGTGTTCCTTCAATATTTCGCGAGCTAAGTCAATTGCTTTCTCTGAATAATCTATTCCTATCAGTCTTTCAAAACCTTTCTTGTTAAGTTCAATTAAAGTCATTCCATTGCCGCATCCTATGTCAATCATTTTATCGTCGTTGTTAAGCTTTAATTCCGTGGTAATCCAACTGAAATATAAACAAAATTGTATTTATAATGATGTTTGAAATATTTCAATACTAAATATAATTTCCTTTAATAACAAATTATATGTACACGTGTTAAGATATGTGCGTATCTAATATTTCTAGGCATGAAAAGTTTTTATGAAATTGCTACGTGCATTAATTCTGTGTGAAAACGAATATAAAAAATTTATCTATTTAATTTCAATTTGAAAGATTCAAAATATTGCCTTGCAGTAGTGTGGGCGAATTGTACAAATTTTAGTAGTTTTAGTGAACGAGAGATGGCGTCGTCAGTCTCGAATCAAATTTACTTACCGTTTACGCGATACTTTATGCCGCATACATGTGTTTTGTGTGTTCTTACGTCAATTTTTCGTGTATTATTCGACTGACTTACCCTATGACTTTCAGTGTATTATTTCTACCGAACCATATTTCACCTACGTCTCCGTGTTCCTTAAAATTATCGAGTTCTTCCGAATAAATTCTGTCCCAACTGAAATATAATCGTGACACACAAAGTAATGCTTATCGAGTGTTTCGTACTTACGTATACGGTATGTATTACTTACTAATCAAGAGTACCCAAATCAGATGGTTCCAATTCCTCGGTATCCCGATCTGTCATAATTCCGCCTCGATTATATTATGATGATTACAACTGTGCACGATTGTTTTATATATTAAATTTGTTATGTTTAATTTGTAGATATAGTTCTATTTAATCAGTGAATCACACTGCAACGCGCGTCAAAAATGTCTTGTAATGTAACTCGCGTAATCGCATTACATACAACTTTATTATTCAAACATAACCTATTACTTGCAAACCTAACCTATATCGAACCACAGTATACAGTAGCGAAACTTTCTGTTGGCAACTTTAATGCCGGCGTGCAAAAAAATTGAGTGCGCATGCGCGTCATAAAAATCCAGTTCGCAGAGCCATCTGGATTTCAGTTTTATTTACATTTTTTAGGCCCTCTATCTTCCCAATTTATTTTTACGTTTAGTTAATCAAAATTTAATAAAAATAATAAATGTATTATTTCTAATATACTGAGAAATAAGGAAAGAAAGCAAAAGTCGAAAAAATATAAAATACACATGTTACTATGACTATAAAAATGTAAGAACATAAATATTATATAAGATAAACAAGAGAAAAAATATATTATACACTGTACATTTTATTTAACAATTTATTTTAAAGTTTTTTTATATATACTTAATACCTATATATACAAATATATCAGTAACAAACATATAATATCTTAAAATTAAAGGTTTCATTAATGAAAAAAACGAAGATAACATATATATATATATATATTATTTTTTATTTCTTCCAACTCCTTTCTTGTTTCATATTTCAGCTATATGATGTAAATAACTGCAAAATACAGATTGAAGGTAATGCCATTGATTTTTGTAATTCCTTGTAAGTTCATGAGCTTGAAAAAAATAATGATAAGGCAAATTTTTTAGATTGTGAATCATATCTTCTGCCACGTTTACTTTTACATTGTACGCCTATTTGTCTAAGTATTAAAATCTTGTTTATAACTTACGACCTAATTCCCTCCCCATTCCCTCATTGTTATATTCATCTTGTCTACTCGTGGTGACTAGTTTTTCCTTCCTTTCCTACACATGCAATCACTGAATTTGTTCATGCAATGCTCTATTTTGCACTGTAAATTTTTTAACTTGTTCATGTAATTTTTTTATTCTGAGACTATAATCTAACAATTTCTTTGTACAAGTCATCACCAGGCTTATTTCAGGCTCCCTAGCCTCTGTAATATTCAAATCTGTCAGATTCATAAAAAGGATTTTTAAATATATGATATACAGTTATATAATTATAAATTAGCTGACACAGAATGAAGAACAAAATAATATGAAATAAAATAAAATGAAACACAGTAAAAGTGTAAACTTACAGTTTCATTACTTTTATCTCAAAATTACTGGCAGCACAATGGCAGGTTAGCAGAATTATTTTAGAGGTTTCTGTATTGCTGAAAACAATTTAGGTATAATTTATAAATTTAATAATTAAAAATAGAAAAATTCATTATTCTATTAATATATATTACCTACTCCCTTCTGCAACTTTTACGGCCTCTTCCACACATATATTACTACAACAAAAAATATATATATTATAGAAAATTACAAAAAAATATAAAATATGATTTTAATTATTCTATATATTACTTATTCTCGTCTTCAGCTTTTACAGTCTTTTTGTCTGCTAAGAAAGAAAGAGAAAGAAAATCTAAAGAGCAAGGGAGGCAGAAGTTCAGATGGCTCTGCGAACCGGAATTTATTGACGCGCATGCGCATTAAATTTTGTGCAGTACAGAATTGTGCCAGTTGCACTATTGTATACTATGACGATACGATAAGTATACATTGCACAAACGTGATCGTGCAAAAATCGCAATTACTACGAGATATTTAATACGTTCGTTCATTTTCGGAAAGTGCTAGTTTGTTAAATATGGTTAGTAAATTAATAAACGTACTCCAATTCGGTAAGTAAAACTTACACTTCATACATTCTGTTTTGTTTAATACAGTTCCAAGTAGTTGCAGTACATGAAACTAGAAATTTATTAAGTAGAAAAGTATAAATTCAGTATCTAATGTTACATTTATTAAATAATTAAACGTACAATATGATTTTTGTAGAAGCAGTATGTTTTTACTTTAAATTAGATTATCTTTTCTTTTAATATGTTTATTTTTTCAAAAAGTATTAAAATTTATGTTTGTGGTCATTTAGGAAGACAGTGTGCAAAGTCTTCCTTTTTGTCGTGCCGTCAACTTTCAGTGACAGCAAATTTAAATCAAATAAGCAATGATAAGCCGAAGACAGGTATTCTAATGTTAAATATGGGTGGTCCTAGCAGCATCGAAGAGGTGCCTGAGTATTTATTACGTATAATGACTGATCGTGACATGATACAACTACCATTCCAAAGGTTCGGTTATGTGAATTATAGTATTAGAATTAAAGTTCAGTTAGATAAATTATAGTAAATGTAGGTCAGATGAAGAAGAGTCTGTTATTGTAATATGTATTACAGTCGACTAGCTCCTTGGATAGCCAAAGCTCGCGCAGAACAAGTACAAAAGAAGTATAAAGAAATCGGTGGAAAATCTCCTATTTTAGAGTGGACAAATATACAGGGTAAACTTTTGTGTGAAAGTTTAGATAGAGTTTCACCGGAGACTGCACCTCATAAGCATTATGTTGCTTTTCGTTATGCTAATCCATTCACTGAGAATACACTTCAAAAAATAGAAGAGTAAGAATGCTAATTCATTATAAACTAGTAATAACTTTAATGCATAAATGTCCAATTAATAAACTTAACAGTTAGATTATTATTTAGCATATGCGCATTCTTATTTTAGAGATGGTGTCGAGCATACAGTAATCTTTTCTCAATATCCTCAATATTGTTGCGCTACAAGTGGGTCAAGTTTTAATGAGATATATAAGTATTACAAGAACAGGTAGTTATTTTTTAATTTTTTTGTAGTTAAATGTTTGTAACATGTGAAACGTTTGTTTCCTGTGGTTGAAATAAATACACTTTTCTATTAATTAATGTATAATTTGTATAGACTGCAGTGTTTTTAATCCTAATTTAATAAAATAATGAATTTTTGAACCTCATAAACTTAAAATACATATTTTAATATTGCTTGCATGTTTAAAAATATTTTATCTCTGATCATGTTGATTGTGTATCAAAAGAAGTAATAATTATTGTGATATAAATTAAATGAAGATGGATGAGATAGTATATTCATGTTTTCGAATTTTTTTATTTTGAAGTTATGTGCAACTGAAAAATTTTCAACATTTTATTTCAATTTAAAAACATGCAAAATAAAAGAGAACGCACTGATAATTTTTCATAATGTCTACCTATGATAAAACAACGCCCTTTAAAAGACAGGAGATATTAAAACCACCATATATTACGATTTAATAATAGTGTTGTGCTATTAAAATAAATTTCACTTCTTCAATTTTTAATTCTTTATTTTAGATTTTTTCTGTAGAATCTTGGTTAAATAATGATCTCTTCAGTAAAAAAAAGAAATAATCATTAATTTTTAGTGTAGCAAAATTTGTAATGAACTAAGTTATCGTAAATAATATTAAAATATGTGAAACGCATAATTAAAAATTTTCATATCTGTGTCAGTTTTATTTCAACCATCGTTGCTATTAAATACAGTCTGTTCTAAAATGATAACGTTATCTATAAATTCTTCCATATAATGAATTTTACATTTTATAAATGTGCAGTTATATTTCACGTTTTACATAATTTATATTTAATGTGTATCTTAGCAATCGCATAGTTTACTGTTCATCGTTACCTGTGTATAATAATCAATGTTATTTATCTTCATGCTTGTTACTAATCAGTTGTTTGCGATAAGAAAAGGTATATGAATTTGCAATAATGCTATCGACAGATGGAGCCTTATATACGATGGCACAAATATCTATGTGGCAAATATAAATTTCATCTTATTTTTATTCCATGTCCCGTCCATTTCTTACTATATACTTGCATTCCATTCCTTAAAATATTTTCTTTGACCAGGATTTAAGGATATTAATTTGACATTGTTTTACGCTTTTGAACAGAATTTAATCCAATTTACCGTAATCTTCATCGCTCTACATACGCACACGATTTTCGTTTTTGACACGATCTGGTTGTTTCAATAATCAGCGCCTCGCAGTTTCCGCAGAAACTCGTGGATCACGCTTTCGTCACATGCGAATGTATACACACTCCAATATATACGTTCATTCATCACAGAACTCCGTTCATTCAGCACGGTCGTTTACCCATGTTCACCTTTGTATTTAACATCTCGATCTTATGTAACTAATCTCGTTGCCTTTCTCACAAGCAATATTTGAACATGAAATTTGCACGAGAATCGCTGGTTAATTTGCATAAATGAAGTTTGAATAACATAGAGAGATGTGAAATGTGCATAGTTTGACTTTTTGATGGAAATTATCGTCGAAAGAAGGTCCTGTATTGTATGTAGGACCACTGAAAGATGGTCTACGAGTATAAGAAGCTACTTGGAAGTACGGATTATTCCCTTTGTACTCTAAGACGGTAGAATTCTTGGAATGTATGCGTGTATATACGCCGTATGCCGACTGATTGGCAAACCAAGAGAGAATGCGAGGATTGTGATGAAAGATAGCTCGGGTTCTCTGGTAGAGAAAATAAATCCATGCACCATCTTTCAGTGGATCGGACGCAAGCAAAATTATTATGTTTTCTTCATTTTCGTAACATGCAACTTTATTATTGTACAGAATGAAGAAAAATTGCACTTGTAAGTATTTAAGTTTCTTGTTATGCATAGTAATACCAATATAGAGATGCTTAACTTTCTGTTAATTTCTTGAAGAAAAGAAAACATCTTGAAATCCGTTTACGTAATCAGACTTGTCATAAAAAATTACAAGATTAATTAGTTATAAACTGTTCGTTGGTGTCTAATAGTTTTTGAAACATTAGCTCAAGTGTTGTGTCCACTATGTTTAACTTTGTAGTCGTCATCATCCTTTATCATGAACGTTAGCAGATTAAAAAAAAACACATGTCGAATATCATTTTGCCTACAAATCTGTGTAGCAGTATGATTCATCTAAAGTAGAGCCACTTAACGCATAGTAAGGTCGCAAAATAACAATGCAAATAATTTCAGTCACGTAATAATTTAATTCATTTAATTTCTATATTATGAATTACATTCATGCTTTTAGTCATATTTTACTGGCGAAGGATAAACATTTTGTAAACATATTAATTTAAAAAAATCAAAGAAAGATGAATAGAAAAAATAATCAATTCATTTTTCATAATTAAAACAAGTACGATGCACAGTGAGCTGATTTGTCTACATTTTGTATTTATCAAGTTTTGTTAATAAGTATGTAAAATTCATAAGTATAATCATTAAAAAGTATGTAAGATATGCTGCCATTTTATTGAAAATTTGAATACGTTATTAATAAACATACGTAACGTTTTATCATATATATTTCTTGAAGCAGTAAAACAAAATAAAGTAATAGTCATTTTTTTCACAACGTGAGATTAATTTGACAGTACCCGGAAAATTTATAATTTGCAGACAACTACCGGCTAACATGAAGTGGAGTATAATAGATAGATGGGCAACGCATCCATTATACGTAGAAACAGTTGCAGAAAGGATTAAGGAGGAATTATTTAAATTCCCAGAGGACATAAGAAATAACGTTTTAATTTTATTTTCAGCTCACTCGCTACCACTAAAGGTTATTTGTCGATATTTTAATAGCATTGTTACGAGTAGCAACGAAATACTGTGCTGCGTTTGATTTTAGGCCATACGTAGGGGGGATACTTATACAGGTGAAGTGGCAAGCACAGTTGCTTTCGTAATGGAAAAATTGCAATATTGTAATCCGTACAAATTGGTCTGGCAGTCTAAGGTACAAAGATTTATTTTTGTTTTATTAACACGAGTTTTACTTGAAGCTACTAATAAATTACTAAAATACTAATTAAAGCAGTTATTATTATTTAAAAATTATAATTGAAAGAAAAACTAATTATCTGTATTAAGTTTAAAACAAATATTTTTTTTTCTAAACATTTTTCGGTATTATTAGGAGCAAAGAAAATAGTATATTAGGTTCTAGGTAATTCTTGTTATTTTACTCTAATGTGGTCCTCGTCGAGATTTCCATTACAGAATTTTAGAGGATGTATTAGAGTATATCATATTATGTTGTTTCAGATTCTGAGGTTATTTTAAAGGTTCATTTTAATCACCGTCCATAGTTTCAGTTTATAGTTAGAAATCATACGTGACTTGTAAAAAAAAAAGCACCAACAAAGTTTACAATTTTCTTTTTATGTTTCTGAAATATTTTTTATTCAAATTGTTTATATATATCGTTCAGTTTTGCAGTTATTAATTTCACAGATGAGAAATGATTACTTGTATATCCATGGCTGTTCTAATTGACGTTCAATTTATCAAACATTTCGACATGGAATATATGAAACTTTCAAATTGGAAAGGATGCTGTACGCGTTACGGAATGATGAATCGTTCGTTGACAGAATTGTCAATCTCTTTAATTTCCTCTTATCTTATTGCTATTTTATTCTTGTAAAAATATTATAGTAAATATAATAGATCGTTGAAATTTTTCTTACAAAAATAAGTAAAACACAACGAAAATCGATCTAAGGTCATGGTCACGAGTCATGATTGCTCAACGCTACCTTTCTCGCTCTTTCTAGTTTCAAGCACGATGAAGAAGGTGGCCTTCGTCGGCCAAAACTTATGGCCTTAATTATAACCTGATTTATATCGCGTATCTGGACTTATTTTCAATGGGCAATTCTCACGAATTCATTAATATTATTTTCACTCTGATGGAATCCTTATCTTATTATGCAATTTATTACGATGAACGTGATACTCGTTTAAATATTGGATGTAATCGTCGACGTTTATATCAAATGCATCCATTTTGTATTTTCTATCGAATTGTTCGAAAATCATCTCCTGAAAGCAAAGTACTAGTTTGAATCAGATAGTTTTGTTAATCGTGGATATATTATGTTTCCAAAGCGTACAATAGTGATCGTATTTTGCATAATTTAGATAGCTATTTATTATTAAAATTTCTATCAGAATAATTTTTTCTTACTTTTTTTTCAATTAATTCGTTTAAGTTATTTTAAAAATGAAATATATTCTAATTTTTTGATGTATCATATTTCATTAATATACGTTTAGGTTGGACCTACGGCTTGGCTGGAGCCATTTACCGATAACGCTATAAAGGCTTATGTGAAACAAGGGAAAGAACATTTTATATTAGTGCCAGTATCTTTTATTAATGAACACATTGAAACTCTTCATGAGCTGGATATTGAATATTGCGAGGAACTAGCAGATGAAGTAAGTGTTCTTCTCGTATTGGTTGTAAGTTGCATATAATTCACGGAAAAAGATCTCTTTTTTTCGTCTTCAGCTGGGCATTGCTCGAATAAGGAGAAGTGCTGCACCCAACGATCATCCTACGTTTATAGCAGCTTTGACAGATATTGTTGTTTCCCACCTTAAATCGAATAGGCCAATTAGTTCTATGTTTCTAACACGTTGTCCTCATTGTGATAGTACAAATTGTATAGAGAGTAAAAATTGGTACGCGGAGATATGTAAAAATTAAAACAAAGAAAAAAGGAAAGTATGAAAAATTTACATGTGATCTACGATGTATCAGTTTGTGTGTATTATATTGTTCATTATTTAATGATTTGTTATGATATTTGTTTTTCAGCAGAAGTATTATAGTATTAAACAATTAACGTTTGGGGGCATTTTCGATCAATGTGATTTACCTATTATTGTATAAAATACGCGGTAGCTTTATAATATAATGTTTTGAATAAAGCATTGGTATTTCTAGTTAAGCACTATTGTGTTTTTTATCCTCTTAAGCACTTTTACTAGTTACTTTTGTAGAAGAAGTTATCTTCCTCCATAATTTTCTTTTATCCTGTTTCGCATTTTTGTCAAAAATAAAAAAATAAAAACGATTTACATGTGTACAATATTATATCACATCTATCACATTTGCAGGTAAATTGTTCTATAGTAGAATGCAAAATATATTATCAGTCACTAATTTTATGTAGATGGGATGTTTAGCATTTGAATAACAGTGTTTAAAAACATTTAATGTAGGAATGTAAATCTAACTATATATATGAAACAAATTTTTTAATTAAATGTACAAAATATAAATAAGCATACGTATTAGTAGTTACAAATATTTTAAAATAATATTATAATTAATATGACAAAAAAAATAAACTTTGAAACTACGTACGAATGAATTCTTTATTAAAAACGATACAAAACACAATATTCCATATATCTCTAAAAATCAAACAATTAATAAGTACATTTACTCCAATATTATTATACGAATATAGAAAACATTCTTTAAGCAAATTAAGCGGGAAATTGGATAGCAATAACAGTAACTACATAATTTGAAATATTAGTTAAAAGTTGAACGATTTAACGATGATATTTAATTTGGCGGCAAAAATGGAGTATTTTCAAATAAACTAATATTTGGTAAAAATATATAAGAAATCAGGGGAGCCGTTATCTTAAAGCAGGATTATGTAGGATATATCGTTCTGTGGCATTTATGACAGTAACCCTTCGATTTCTTTACAGGTCACTCCCGAGGGAGTTATCGCGGCGACAGCAGAGAGCGTTTGCCGTGCTCGCGGTATCGAACGTGAGTGGCGCGGCGCTGGCTGCCGTGACGCTTATATAAATGCGCGGCGTCGGCATCCGCGTTCAGTATGTGTCATGCTTTGCGAGCGCGAGCGTCGTCTGTGATGGCGGCTCGAGTGCGGTTGAAGATGCAATGCGGCACCGTCGTCGTGTTGCTGTTCGTAATCGTCATCGTGGTGTGTGGTGTGAATCTTGTGTGTGGAATGTTCGAGCATCGCCAGTGCAGCCACCAGCACCCCCAGGCGCACGAGGTAAGCGTTACGAAAAGAAAGAGTATCGCGCTCCGTTCCTCTACGACCTGTTCACTCTTACTCCCTTTCCCTTTCCCTTTCTTTGTTATCCGCGTTCGCTTCATAGGACGAGCGTACACCGACCTAACCAGCAAGCTCGACTCCTCGTTGCAAGTGCCGCTTCCCTTCCAACCACTTTTCCTCTTCCTCGATATTCGCCACTTTTTTCTTCGTTCGCCTGGCAAGTTTCTCTTCGTTATTGCTTTGGACGCGTCCTTGCTCGTTTCTCTAGGGATGAAATCCGGTGATTTCAACGAAGCGTGCGTTTCACGTGTCACGTGCTCTCGCTGTCCTTGTTGCACGCGCGCATACCTCGCGTGCGTTCCACTTTACCTTCGACCAATGAACACTGTTCATCTTTACGTGTCAGACCTTACGAGGCAACGTATCGCCGCGCTATTAAACATTTCTATCCTTTTCGACGCATCGTTTACGTTTCCCTTACATTCGTGCCTTTCGATTCTAAATGTCCTTGTATTCCAAAACGTCTTTTCGTAGTATCGAACGAAAGTGAGAGTTATTATGAACGCCGATCGGTAGAACATTTCACAGTGTCGACACAATTTTAGTGCTTTCTTTTATACGGGTTGTTTCTTGGAAATTTTAGTACGTTATTCGCAGCGGTGAAACTGTGGTGAATGGCGTTTCTTGTAACGTATTGCCTACTTTGGAACGTGACCGATCGTGTGGAGAAAAGTGCCCGTGAACTTGTTTTCATGCGCCAAGCAACCACGTGTTTTGGTACCGAACACGTGCCGTTGTGTACTTATTTCCTGCTGCTCTTTATTATTCACGTATTCTTTTTTCTTCTAAGTAGTAGTAATAGCAATGTCAAAGTAAGATTACTTGGAAGGGAATTTTATTTTATTTATTTGGTTTAATATTTTTCCAATTGGATATAAACATCTGCTCGCATCTTGTAATTTTAAGTTATAGTATAATTATAATTACACTTTAAAAAATATTAATTTTAAAAAATTCGTAATTACTTTTCCGAAATTTGCGTTTTATAATTATCCCGGAAATAAACGTTATTGATCACGGCTCTACAAAGAAAACTCGTATTGGAGCAAGGTAGAAAATAAAAAATTTGTTTTACAGTTAAAACTGCTTTGGTAGAAGCATTTTGTGTTGGAAGTAATTGAATCGTTATTTCCATTCGTGTACGTTCTGATTGGTTAGAACGAACGAGGAATTATTGCTGGTCGCGGTCAGACGTTTATGTCGTAAAACGATTTTCCAACAATTTCAGTCGATTATCCGGGTAAATTGTGCGAAAGCAGTCGCGTCGCGAAAGTTCACTTGAAAAATCGTTTCATAGAGAATTTGAATACGGATAAAAGTTTATGGTCGATGGTCGGTGTACCGGTGATACACGCTCACGTCTGTGTCTCTGGGCGGCACTTGAATTTCAATGTACATACGTATGGTCTTTCGTTCGTGAATTCGAGAAGGTTGTCCGTGGGGATACCGCGTCGCATCGTCGCGTGTTGATTTTTTCCGCCATTGCTCTCCGACATAATTTATAATTTCGTCCACTCTGTTTGCTTTGGAAGGTGGAACGAGAGAGAAAGAGAGTTTTACGGTTGAATTGTGCGATCCTTTATTGGACACAGGCCAAATATTTTCTCCGATGTCTTTGTTGTCATTTCAATAATGCAATGTGCGTTCTTGGATTTCGAATTCTCAAACGTTCTACGATTTTTCCCGTCATTGCTTTCCTAGACATTTTCTTCATGGATAATTTCGTCTATTTAACGTCTGTTTTTTTTTTTTATTTTATTCGGACTTATTTTTGTCGATTATAAAGGATTCTTCGTACAAGCTGTGAATTCGCGTTCACTATTTGCAAAATTGCAATTATTAAGTGAGATACTTAATAATAGTAGCTGTGTTCTTCAAGTATTAACCTTTTCACTGTACTTGGCACTGTTGGCGCTTTAAAAACATCCTAGTCTCATACTATTGGTGTCTCTTGGCGCCAAACTAATTGCAAGTATGATCATTTAACGCTATATGTTCTCGCCTTTAGACACTTGATGAACATTACTTGAAATTAAGTAAATTGGGTTGTAGAAAACATCGCGAGTTCTTACAATGCGAGCTCCTATGACGCGACAATAATATCGGGACTACAGATTTTTCGTTCATCGCGGTAAATAATAAAAATTAAATTTACTGCAATTAAGCGTTACACTCTTTCCTTCATCATTTTCGATTTTTGCTTTCTTACGCCACCACCATCTTTAATATAGCGATATGAGTACGCTTATGAAAAAAAATCCTCGTACAACCCGACTTTTACCAGTCTCCTGTATATATACTTGGCAAATTTTATCACAAGAACCATGTATCTACTATATACCAACGATTGTTGTTTATCTTAATTGTAGAACAATTCGTTTGCTACTAGTCACATTTACTTGAAATTTTATTTCATATTGGATCATTTAATTCGCGTTTCTAACGAGTAATTTAAATGTGCAAACTAAGATATATGAAATGCATATGCCTAATATGAAAGAATCATGAAAGATTTGAAATGAAGTACGCGTTAGAATATTTAGAGGGTGAAACATCTCTATTTACGTGATATTTCTTTAACAACGTTTATAAAAATATAAATTTGCATACATATCTACGGCTTACTAATTACATTATAATACGCATTGACGAAAAGATTAACTGTTCGCAACATCGCGTTTGAACAATTATCGTACCGTGGCGTGCGTGTTACGTAGTTGAAATCTGCCACGGAGACAGCATAATTCGTCTTGCTTGCAAACTTGTAATTTAGGGATATTATGCAAATGTAATTAAAAGTTTAACATTATAGTAAGTGTCGCTACTGTTTGCGCACTACGTTCACGTGAAACGTAACAAGTTTGTCGAAAATCTTAGCGACAGTTTTCAAATATCAATTTTTGTTCATGCTCTAACGTATTTCTATTATTCTAAAATAAGAACTAATACATATACACACGTTTAAACGTCCTGTTGGAAATGGATCGAGTTTGATATCGTCTCTCGGGACGAAGAAATAAAAAAAGTGTTTAGAAAGAAAGAGAGACGAAAGGAAACGGAATAAAAAGAGGCGGTTGGGAAGTGGAGATGGGAAATGCAAGGAGACGCGGGAAATCTCAGAGAAAGTGGTAAAGCAATAAAGGATGAGAGTGGAGCGGTTCGTGAGGATCTGCTCGGTAAATGTAAACGAAGGGTAACCAGGCAGAAGCGAAGCCTCGCAAAAGACATTAGAAACAGGAAGTATTACAGAGAAAGTTCGGAGAAGTCACGAATGTTGGAGGATCGAGTGCATATAGAAATAGCGGTGTGCGCCTGCCTCTTAAATGTCTACGAAAATTTACCAGGCTGAACGAATTATAATGTAATATATAGAAGTAGATATTGTAAGGATATGATTTTAAAAATATGTATTTTGCTAACAAAAAGTTTTCAAAAATATTTAAGAAAATAAATTAAGTTATTAATTTCAAATTCTAATTATATTGTACGCAACGTGAAATTACTTCAATATTTGCGTTACAACATAATTAAAATACGAGACTGATAATTTTATATCGTGGATCTATTTTTTCAAATATTTTTCGAGTTAACACTTTTGGAACCGTTCTGGAGTTAACACTTTGCCCGTGGAACATTGAAGGGCAATTTTCGTCTCCTAGACATGAGAGTTATCGTAGCTAACAAAAATACGCACCTGACTATTATTTTTTGCTATTCTGCAACCGTACAAAGATTCATATTCCGCAACCGTGATCATTACGAGCGACCACGCATTAATAAAACGTAATTAGTACGGAATGTCGATCGGTCACGTGTTTTTTATTACGTTATTCTAATGCTTTCATTCATCGATGATGATGACAGTCGCACGGATGCGTTAACTACCAATTAGAGCATGTCGAAGGTACAATAACCTTGGATTTTCTGATAAGCTCAGTCGTGTTCGATATCTACGTTATTTAATGGATTCCGATGAAATTTGCTTCGTGACTTCCTGCCAATAAATTATGCACGCCATTCTAACAGTGTTATTAATAAGTAATACGAGTTTCCATGTAACAAATAGTTTACACATGGAAAGTACGATCGAGTATTATATTCTTGGTTGTTGGGCAAACTCGTTCTACATACGTCCAAATGTAATTTAATTTCGATACCGTTCGTCCAATAATAACGATCATTCCGTAACGGGGATTATTCCAATCATTATTTCAGTGGACATTCACGAATTACCATATTTTCCAACGTTAAAACGAATTACCCCTAGCAATTATTTTTTATTAACGTATGTAATATACTTATTTATTTATCAATTTATTTCTAAGTAAACTGCGGATATGTAGTTTGAATTTATCGCGAAGAATATCTCCTAGCAACTGATGGAACTGTTTTATATGAAAATCGATCTAAATTTACATAATTTTCAATGAAAGAATTATAGTCGCAGGAATAACTTTTAATGGTCGTACAATTATCGTTCGTAATAAAATAAGAGTAAACTTGAACTAGTTTTAAATGAATAAAAGGAAACAAGAGTATTATTTCGAAAAATTTGTACATATAATTAGAAAATAGATCGTAGTCCCGATTACGTGTTTTTAAAATGCACGAGCTATGTACGAGCGTATAATGCGAAACGTTTTTGCAGAGGAACGGAGAGCCTTGAACGACTGGGAAACCGGTCAATAAGTAGAAGGTTGAAACACCTCCATCTCGTTTCTCGTTGAATGGATATACTCTCATTTTTATAGCAGCGATTCATTTCCCTGTTAACCGATTTAATCGATATTATTGCGTTTTCCGTGGTCTGCTTGAAAGTCGAGCGTACAAAATGTCATTGCAATTAAACCTTTATGTAATTACGATTCTACCAATTATCGTGTTGTATGCACGGGAGCGATGGAATTACGGCGTTCGCAATCCAACGTAAAACTGATTAAGCATCTCTCCCCTCGCACTGTTCCGATATTTTTATTAAAATACTCGATGCGTCAAAAATGTATTAATTTTCCTTTTTCTTCTTTCATTTGTTACTATTACCCATTAATCGATTAAAATGTCGTGTCTATAATAGTTTTTAATATTACATAAAGGATATGTTACGTAAATAATGTTCGTCATATATTTTCATACTATTTTCAGTAATTTAAATCCGACAGTGCAGAAGGATTAAAGCATCAATGAGATTGCTCGCGTTCACAAGTTATCCGCCATTTTTAATTACAGAGCCTTTGGTACTTAATTCCACCAGAGATTCATTCGATATCTGATTTAGTATTTAATACCAGATTCGTGTAGAAAGTGCATTGCTGCACTAAGTCACATACGGCGACTAGAGTTTTAAACTCTACGAGATTAGTCGTAATTAACTCGCAGTAGTTGAGAACTCGAATAAATTGTTAATTCGTTAACCGATTTAACTGTTAAAAGGAATCAGTTTAATTGATGCTCGTTTTCTCTGTAGTATGATAGATTAAATATCGCGGAAATATTCATACGTCACTATTTATCATAAATAAATAAAGGTTGCCGAAGCGTACATTCATATTTTTAAAATTCGTTTTTAAAGCAAGGGAATTTTTAAATACAAGTTTATTTCACTCTCTAAATATTATAACATATTTTATTATTATGTCACATTAATACGTACAAATGAATGTTTATTATTTGAAAAAGTAGATTACTTATAAATAATCTGCACCTTCGCATGATTTCCACGTATTAAGTAAATATAGGATAAATTATGCGTCTTGTGGAATTCTAGAAACAGTATAATATACTTATCTTAAACAAGGATAATGGCTAGAAAATTACAAAGTATTATTTTCTTCTTGAATCATTGAAAACGTTAGATAGAACAATTAGCATATAAAGTATCAGATCGCATTGCAGACGATATTCTACATACGCTCGAAACATACATAAATATTTCCAAACAATGAAATATTTAACAAGAACGAGAATTATTATTTATCAGTAAAGAAATTTGTACAATATTCTGTTACAGGACAATAGTCCTTTTTTTTTCAAAGCAAACCCATGAGAGCTCGCTTCGTAAGGGTTAAAATAGGACGAGCCAAGTCGTCCCTTATGTAATACGTGCTACGCACACTAAATCAGAAATATTTTACAATTCTTATTGATTTATACTGAATTTGATGTGTCCTTACCTTTAAAACCCAAAAGATTAATTATACGGTTAACTTGTCTTGTTAACGAAACTCTGACAATGAGTTTTTGATACATGGTGTAACATTTTATTAGCTTTTAAAAGTTCGTTACGCGTTTGCTATAACAATGGTAAAATCGATGGATTAGCGTATCGGTAGCAAAGATTGCGTACACCTTTTGTAAGAGCTCCGAAAAGTTTCGGTCCCCCGTTAGACCAATGAAAATGGATGGTCGGCCGCTTCGCGCGAAACATTCCCTTGTCTTTTTCTTCCTGTCTTTTTCTCTCCCCCTGCCTCTCTCTCTCTCTCTCTCTCTCTCTCTCTCTCTCTCTCTCTTTCTCGTCATTCGTTGTTTCTTTTTTATGCCTGCTTTTTATCCGCTCAACTTTTGCGCCTCTAGGGATCGCACGAATTGCACAGCCATGCATATTCGAAACTTTTCCACGGTTTTCCATCCCCCACGCTAACTTCACCGCTTCTTTTCGTCAATAAAGGATGCTCTATTTGGTATGTGGTATCGATCCTACAAATAGACCGTAATTTGTCAGTTTGCTCTAAGGTGTATCTGGAATACACGTACTCATTTGATGGTAAAAGGCGGGTTTTTTCTTTTTTTACTTTTATTGTACCTTCATCGACTGTCGTAGAATTTTTTATCAGTGACTTAGTGGTAACAAGCAACGTTCTCTCTTTAAGTTACGTGCTTGCGTGGGCGTGCATGGTCGGACGTAAATACATAAGTAAGCACTCCCACGTATATACAGGGTGATCCGTAACTGGTGATACAACCGAAAGAGGGGTGATTCTACGTGAAAAAATAAATCAAAAATATACAATAACAATTTTTCATTTGAGGCTTTGTTTTTGAGAAAATCGACTTTGAATTTTCGCTGGGTACGGGTGCACTTAATCACGTCCCGTTGTAATGGATCTCACTGTAAATTGCTGTTTCGATGGGACACGTAAATTACGAACAGGTAATGAAATAGAATGTTTGAAACAAAGTTTATTCTTACAGAAATTGCTCAAAATGTTGCCCATCCTGCCGAAAACACAATTCTGCTCTTCTAATTAAATTTCTATGAACGCCTTCTACGGTATTCGGTTGTTTTAATGTATGAAAGACTGTAATAAGCTTTACTTTCAATTGTTCGCAAATTGTGATTTCTTCGAAATACACAATTGATTTAATATGGCCCCATAAGTAAAAGTCAAGCGGAGTTAAGTTCAGGAGAGCGTGGTGGCCAAGCTATTGTTCCAACACGACCAATACAACCTTGGTAATATGGGTTTAAAAAATCTCTTACAGCTAGGAAAACATTTCCGTGATATTGGAAGTGTTTACCAATATAACTTTAGTCGAAATAATGATCTACAATGAGATCCGCTATATCGAGACACGACAAATGCACACGTACCCAGCAAAAATTCAAAGTCGATTTTGTCAAAAACAAAGCCTCAAATGAAAAATTGTTATTCTATATTTTCGACTTATTTTTTCATGTAGAATCATCCCTCTTTCAGTTCTACCACCAGTTACGGATCACTTTGTATACAGAATTTAATGCATTCAATGGAGCGATTCATTTCTTTGATATTCTATTCTCGGGATTTGTTGCTGTAATGCATAGCCGTGAAAATGTGATGCCCACAGGAACAATAGGTAGAAAAAAGTTAGAAGGAACTTTTAGTGGCACTAGTATATTTATCGTGAAATTTAATTTTCAAATTTTCGGCACTAAATTATTAACAGTTATAAAAAAGGACGCAATTTTCAACGTATTCTGCAGTATTCTTGGCGAAACCCGTCAGGAAACTGAGATCGTCTGAACTTTCGCTTATTCACGTAGTGTTACGTGTTAGTATATCGTCGAGATTGTGGTACCGGAAGTAAGACACAAAGGACAATAAATAAAATCACTTCCAGCACCTCTAATTCACACAATTAGCTACGTGGTCTGTTCCTCAAATGTGTGTACAGATATAATCACTCCAGAACTGGCGGTTACAATTTTTTCCTAAGAACCATATTTATTTTTCGATCATTCCGAAAGAATTAGAATAATTTATAATGATATTGTGGTATGATTTGTTTGTTTTTCGTTTTTAAACCTGCCTCGTTCCTCGCTTCTCGCTACTTTTAATTCATCAAAAAATCTCTTTGATAAGTAATTGTACGTTGCAAGGCACGAAATATAAAAAAATGCTTCAAATTAGTTCTAAAGTCAAGAATTTTTACGTTTTATTTCTTTATGTAATAGTATGTAGTAAGTAAATGCATAAATTTAACTTGAACTTAACTTTATTTAATACAAGCAATAATATTAATATTCATACATGCAAGGGAAATAATTTTTCGTTTCTTTATACTAACAATTAAATGGCATAGAAACAGATATTCTGATTATTATTACATTGCATTAATCACAGCAAGATTTCTAAGATGACTATCACATGTTCCCTAACTAAAATGTTTAAATTTTGCACGTGTAATTCTGTTCTTTCAAAGAGATTATGTTACGTATGCGTACTTTTAATTTTCTATCTTTCCTGGCAGAGAACAATGTCACGAAGGGCAGGTCAATGGTTAGGAATTTTGATTGTCTTGATCCTCGTAGTGCTTCCATCGGAATTCTTGTCCGCTTGTTCACAGGTTTGTCATAGTTTTCACTGAAAACGTCCCGAATTAATCAGCAGGGATTGTTTGAGCAGACAATGGTAGCCATGGTAAACTTGAAGCGGCTGAATAGAGACCAAAGAAGAGATTGAAGGGAGGGTTCGGGGCAATATCACTGTACTAATTAGTACCTACTCAACATTCGTAGGCAGATGTAATATTTCACCATTACGAAGCTAGCATCGGTTTCAAACTTTTAGTACATTCGATCCTCGAATATGGAATATTATACTCTGATCCAGCTATTTTAACCATTTCATTTTGTACAAGTGCATCACTTTCATTTACGCTAATATCAAGTAACGAAGCTAGTATGAATAAAAATTACAAATTTAGTAGTTGAAAATTCTCTAAGAACAGAAAAGAAATATTGAAGTTGATTAAACAAAGTATTGTGAGATCTCATCAGGAGGCAACTCCAGCCAAAGGCAACTCCTAAATTTCGAACAGGTAGACGTCGTACATAGATCTTCGTTATCAAGAAGGAACACTCGTGATTCTGTGCAATTAGTTAAGTTAGCGAGCTGTTGTACGGAAGCAGCGATTTTCGTTCTAAACAGATTCCATTGCGAACGTTCGCGCGTCATACGCTAATCTCTGAGTTAAAGCCAGCAACTCGAACTCAAGATTCGAGATACCCGGTGGAGGCACCCACGTAGAAAAAATTGCCAGGGTGCTCGTGTAATTATGAGAAACTCGTGCAAGCGAGATAGCTGAGGATTTCGTGCGAAGCTCTTAAGTTCCCGTAGGATCTTAAACAGCCATCTCTGCGTACATGGCTTAGAAGTATAGGGAACATCTGTGCCAATTAGGAGGACTTTGAAAATAAGCTGTTAGTAACGTCTGAATGAACGAAATAATCGTATTACAGGCCACTGGACTTGGTCATCTCTCAGAACCACCCTTCGTGTACATCGATTTTTAATAACATGGCTTTTGTCTCTTGGGGTGCCATACGTAATTTATCTTGAAAGATAGCAAACCTTCCAATCAGCTTAGAGACGATAAGTCTCATGTTAATCCCTTCATACATAACGTTGATTCTAAAGTACCTACATTGTTTTATTAGCTTAATAACTGGTTTAAAATGGTAAAACTGTGACCGTAACCACGTATACGAATAATATTGATTAAGCCATCAGAAAATAAAATACCCCGAGGAATTGTTATTTCTATCCTGGTTTCAGTGCGTCGCGAAGCAGTATCTTCGAGTAAATGAAAAGTTTATTTCCCCACGAATGAAGCTCGAAAGATTTTCGAAAGTAGATTCTCGCACGGTCAAAGGAAATTCGAGTCGAAGTGTCGCGGAAGTAAACCAATCTGGTCCGGCTTTACGTCGATCTTTGGTACTTTCCGGAAAGTTTTCTCGATAGATAGGACGGTGGACTTGCTTGTAACTGATAGTACGTCTCTGTACGTACGACATGTGCCTCTCAACCGAGAGGATATAGTTTATAATTGAAAAATAATCTGCATAAACTGCACTCTTGTGTTTAACGCGTCTCTTATTTCTTCCAAATTGAGGATTACGTGTTTAGATGTTTGCTCGGTTTACGCAGTTGAAAGAAATTTCACTAGTTGCATCGACAAATAGCCATTTGCAAGTTTCATTAGGATGTTTGCATTGATATAGACCACCAATCGGTTAATTATAATTACAATTGCTGTTTACATTTCATGTCGCTTTATCATAATTACATCATTGGCATTGATACGCGACGCTTCATTTCGATGGAACACGCGAATATTGCAGAACACCATTGCTAGATAAAATCGTCCGAAATTTGTACGTACGGATCATTATAGATACCTGTTTATGTATTAGAATTTGCGAGTAATGAAATCGGAATGGAATTTGAACGGAAAAAGGAAGAGCAATAATCGTAAAAGCGAGTGAAAATCTATCGCGAGGGGGGTAGTTAGCCCAGTTGTATTTTAATCATTCAGAGTATAAATAGTGAATTGATTCGGAAACGTAGATAGGAAGCAATTAAATGCAAATTGTCGCGGTAATCGGTGCCGCGCGCGCGCTATGATTCCGCGATATGGCGTAGGCGTACTTGGCCAGTGAAAATTAAAAGGTGAAACGGCTCATTTGCACCGGGGGTTTTAAACGTATCAATATTTATGAACAAATGGTTCGGCAGTTACGGGGAAAGCGAATATTTGTACGCTGGGAATGGATTTGGTGGATTTGCGCGGGTGGCCGAAAATAATGGTGATCCTTGGCTCCCGCCGTGGCTTTTCGTTAATTCGGCTGTAACGTACGATCGATCCGGATCGAAATCGAAATCGAACTCGAAATCGTAGAACCGGCCACCGGTGTCTGGGCCCTCGTTTACCCTATTGCAAACCGATCGCGTTGCTTTTTGCAAATATTTGCGCGTAATCCTGCCTCCGGGCGCGAGGACTTCAATTAAACTATTAATTATTCCGATTTCGAAAGGGAATCGCGTCTACCGTCGAGCCTCGGTGAGACGCGAATTATCACACGGTGCAGTTCGTTTCCCTGTGAAAGTGACGAGTCAATCTTGCAGCTGTTTTGGTCTCAAATTAATTTTATTTGGGAGACAGGCTTTTGTATTGGTACATTAGTGATACTTTTGGGATGAAAATTAAATCAAACACGATTTATTATATTGTGATCGCGTTTACTAATCTATAACTGGTTACATATTCATTCGTTACTTATGTAAATTTGTTTAATCGTGTTATGCGCGATTTCATTTTAATTAGGCAAATATTGACAAATTTGAATGTATAGACAAAATGTGGCGTCGTTGGTGTTGTTTTATTAAAGTAGTAAAAAGCTTCGCTTATACTTTGTCGCAATTTTGACATGCTACTACAACATTCATGATACGACAAGCACAAAGAACTTTATTTTCCTGTTGCAAAAAAAAAGATGTATAAAAGAAGATAAAAGAATTATGTAAAAGAAGTTGCGCAATAAATTCCAAAACGATTACTCCAGCTTGAAAGTCATATTCATTCAGCGTTCGTTTGGTCACCTTGATCCACTTTATTAATTATCTTCCTCCTTTCTGTTTCGCGTAAGAACGCAATTATACCCCACAACACGCAGCGGAGCACATTTTGAAGGTAATCCATCGCTATTGCTAAATTGAGACTGGGAACTCGCAAGTTGTTGCCCTTCGTCGACCGGGAGATCCTGGTCCTTGACTTCCTTAGCCAACGAACGGTTTTACGAAACAGAGTACAGATAATAGAGTCATTAAGTCTTCAGACCTTTGGGATGTTTCCGTTAGATATTTCCATATAAGACGAATAAAAGCCTCATTCGAGTGGTAATCGTTGCAGAAGATGCTTCGACATCTGTTGACTTAATGAGTTCATCGCTTGGCTTTGATGGAACATTCACGGTGGAATAATGCTGGATATGACGGTGAATATTCAATAGAACAGTTGTTTCTACTGGGTATTGTATTTAGCAGCGCGTTTGAAAGAAGTGAATTGAGAACGAAGATGCATTGTCTTTTGGCTGTGGCTTCGATCATTTCAAATGAAACTTCTATGATAATTATCTATAATAATGAGAATTAATCATCTATACGGAAGAGAAGAAGGTGAGGGACTTGTAAGTAACTCAGTAAATTAGGAAATAATTCCACTAATAATTTATTTATTATGTCTTATTAATATCTCATACCCAAAGGTTCTCAGAAAAACGAAATAAAAAAATATGCAATTGAAAAAAAATTTATGTAATTCAATTCAAATTGATGTAATTTTAGAGGATTGCCATGTATATATAATTTCACTTACGAAGTTTGGATAAAATTAACATTCATAAAAATAACGAAATGCATTTTTTGATCAAGCAGTTTTTCACGCGTTTTGTTTAAAAAATCGATGATTTCGCTCACCATCCAAGTAACTAGAGTGCGATAGAAGCATCGTGCACGGTGTGGCCTGGCGTGGCCTGGCGAAAGCTAGGCCGATTCTTATTGCTCTCCGTTCCCGTATCTCGGGGAATTGCAAAAGAAATTTACGGTTAACGATAGATAGCAACCGAATGATGTACATTTCTACGGAATCTCTGGCCCGGCATACGCGTCTTATCGAGCGCGATCGCCGTTGCAGCGAGAGGAAAGGCTCGGAGACGCGTCGAGTCATTTGATTTTACAACTCGACGAGTTGTCCGCGCGAAACTTTGCGACAACGCGTTCCGAGTTCGCCGCCTCTCGTCCAAATGAAATCTCCTCTGAAGTTATTCCATTCGCAAGGAGAAAAAAAATGTGATACGGGGAAATAGTGAAACGAGACGGAAAATGCGCGAAGGTGGACTGGCCGAGAAGGAACGGGTGAGAGAAAGAGAGAAAGAATGTACTGGGAGAATTAAATGTTTAATATCTGCGAGATCGAGAACGAAAAGTTCTTTCTGTTAACGTAATTTTGTACTTGAAACATCCACGCTATTGTAAACGGTTTTTTTTTCATTTTTATTTAGATATAATTGGAATTTTATGGCTAATTTATATTTGCAGATTCAAATGCAAAAAATGAATTGTTTTTTGTATTAAATTATACTGTAATATATTTTTGTAAAATTGCATGTTTGTGCTGATGTTTGAATATTTTTCTGGTTAATTCTAATTACCCAATACAATCAGTTTTCCAGTTTTCCCCTATTTCAATTTTCTTTTACTGAATTATAATAGTTGTCTGGTTGTAGTACAACGCTGTAGCATTTGAGAGTAATGGATTTAATATTGTACAACGATACACATAAAAGATTGTTTATAATTTTGCTATTCCTGCAAATGTCTGCCGTTTTAATAAGTTTTACAAATCGTTTGCCTTCGCGCACTATTTTATTTGTTTTCTTTGAACGTGGACTCTACATCGAATATTGCATAGGAAAATCGAAGTTTTCGAAAGCATTACCAAGCAATTTTATCGAATTTAAGCCGATGGGACTTCTCGATGAAAGTCAATTGCAAAAAGTTCGTATCGCGCTCGATATTATTCCATTCATACCTCCCATTCTGTCATTCAAAAGTATTAAAACACTCACAGGAGATTTAGTCGTATTCTCCAGCGTTTCGCGATCAATTATTCGATGCGATTTATAATCCACGAGATATAGACTGTGTGTCATTCACATCGGACATCAAATTTCATAAATATTTCATAAATACAGATAAGCATAAATATTTTAAGTCTCCGAGTCTTTAGATTTTCATTGCAGTTCTAAAAATTCCTTCTGTTTCGCATTGTTAGCAAAGTTTCCTGTTCTTCCTCAGACTTTCGCGGTTCTCTTCTCATTTAACTATTCGCGAGACACTTGCTTCAGCA
Source organism: Xylocopa sonorina (assembly GCF_050948175.1). Lineage (NCBI taxonomy): Eukaryota > Metazoa > Arthropoda > Insecta > Hymenoptera > Apidae > Xylocopa > Xylocopa sonorina. The sequence goes on along the minus strand of NC_135197.1, from coordinate 2,410,947 downwards.
ACCGAAAGGTTACAGTAACCGCGCGAACTCTATTGTGCGTTTCGTAATCCCAAGTTGGTCAGCGTAACTGAGCTTGTTTGCGCAACAATCCCTGTACTCGGTTTAAATAGATATCATAATGGCTGTACCAGTGTTCGTTTACACTTTAACCTTGTCAACCTTTAGAATTTCGTTCATGTAATTAATTTTATGGCGCGGACGCTTCTAGCTGACTACTTTTATGAACATCCAAGTATTATTGGATATTGGAGGATCAGAACTGTAGAAGTTACTTTAAAATTTATAGAATTTGTACATTTGTCTTTAACGTCCTGACTTAACAGTTATTGACGTATCGTAAACCTGAAAACATCTGCTCAAGTAGGGTTCCGCTCGACCATCTTACCTCGACAGGGTTCTGCCATTTGACCTACCATTTTTATCCTGGAAATTGACGAATAGTAGGTACACGTATAAACGAAAAATTATAGATTCAAAATCAGTATCAAGTACTGTCTATGTAACAATAAGAAAGTATCGGATATCTTTCGGAATTTTCGAACCAAATTAAACAAGGAATGCAACGTTGAGCCAGTTGCGAACCTCAGTATTAATATCAAACTCGTTCATTTATTTGATGATACGGCAAACATGTAATGAAAAAAGCTGTTGATTTTAACAGCTGTCCAATTCATGGACACGACATTGAAAACGGTCGTTTAAATGAAAGTATCATCGATATTCTGTTTCTGAAGATGGACACGTACGTTCTCAAAGTCAGCAAGAAGGTATGCTAATACATACGTTAACAGTGATGCGAATCGGAGTCGCGTCCCTAGTATCCATCTCTATTAGTCAGTTTACAGGTTGAATTGTCTTCGGAAATCCAGGTATATAGCTGGTGATGCACTGCGAAGCCCGGGTACCAGCTATTCGGAGTAGGTACAACCGGTTGGGCACGAACCAGCCTGAATTCGAGATTCTGTATTCGAATCGATTGGTTGGTTCTCCGGGACGGCCGTTCGTTCGTCTAATCAGATCCTGTTTGTAGGCGGGCCACGATCGAGCCCTCCAGCCTGGGGAATCGAAGGGTCGAAGGATACCGGACGATTCGACCGCGCTAACGGAACAAAAGGTTGCTTACACGCGGCTTCTGTCTTCCTTTTCTTCCCTGTCCTTCGCGTGGTTTAATCAAATTCTATCACCTCCTCGTACAACCGTAGCTCTACGTATGTGGTTAACATTTCAACATGATTGGTTCGAACTACGTAAATCAATTTACGTACGTGGATCTTGCTCGATAAATATGCACAACTCATGGATAAAGTTTCTTTTCGAATTTAATTTGATCATTAGTTACAAAGAAATAAATGAATTTGATAATACGCTGTTTAAGGAAATGAATTTTTTTTATATTTACAGGCACAGTCAAGTTGGTGATTTAAAAATAAAAAATTTTTAAATATATGTTTCAAAGGATCCGAGAGAATACGAGGAAAGGATAACATAAAATAAAAATTGTTAAGACCGTTTATAAATTTTATAAAATTATATTTGCCATATTTTTACTTCCATGCAATTAATTTTAAAAAATATTCTTCGGTTGTTGCCAGAAAAATATTATTCGTCTCTACGAAATATATTTATGATTCGGTTCGCAAACAGGCCATAACTTGTATGAAATCAGCTGACATCATTTTGAACATCACCGTTCGTGCTATTAGATTGGTGTAGTAAGTATTGGTACGCAGGACGGTTGTAGTGGCTCGTTCGTGCCGTGATTCTCGATATATTAGCCAGCAGACTGTTCAAAAGGAGGATTGCATACTAATAGTTCGGCAACCTAGTGACTTACATACGATTAATTAAAACGTTCGTGGCGCCATTCACAGTCGTTCGTATGGAAATTCTATAGAAATTTTAACACTTTCTGTCTTTCAATTTTTTTCCTTTTAAACTATCATTTAGCATAATGACGCTGATCGAACTCCAGACAATGTTTTCTCTTTTTTTACGACGTATGTCACACGTAAAACGATCAAGTATATTTCTGTTCTCTCGCCAAAAAGTAAATAACTGCTATTTCATTTTTTGTTACGTCTCATACTTTTATTTTTAATAATCTATTTTCTATTAAACGAAAATTGTGCTAGTTGAACAAGCGGGAGTCGAGAGGAATAGTCATTTTTACGCGTAACGATTTAACTTTTGCGATCAAATTATGCAAAAGATAACAGGTTTCCTTCTTATCTCTTAAATGTGTTCTTATTTCTAAAATCAGCGTGGAAGCTATTCCAAGGCATTCGTGTGGCGCGTTGCATACAATCAACATTTCAATGATAAACCTAGAAATTGTGTGTTCTTTTCTACGTCGTAGAATTTCAAACAAGGGAAAGGCAAGAGTAAAGAAAACTGCTTGTTCTTATCTAACAATATTTGTTTTCATTTTCAACGAATGTCTCTAACACCTTAAACACTCGCTTAATAAATAGAAATTGAATAAATCTCAAAGTCAATCAAATAGATTTGATTACCGAATTGATTACGAATTGTGTAGCCCTGAGCGAGGTACGATGATTTCGGAATTGTTCGTCGGAAACCCGACTTGTCTTCGACTTCAATTAGTTCTGCTTGACAGTCGAATGAGAAGTGATTGCAAACCGGTTCGATAACATTTTCTGAAGCAATCCGACCTTCTCTTTCACCCTTAGCGCACTTCTCCGAGATAGGTTACAATAGGTGGGTACTTATCGTGATGTTCGGATCGAAACTTTGGCAATGTCGACGCCGAGTTCAGGCATCGGATCTTTCGCCTTGCACTTTGGAAAATCCGTGGTTTGCGAAGCACCAGTTTGCTATTAGGAACTTCGAGTATAAGTTAAAAAAATAATTAGAATCTCTCATAAGCACAATTTTTATTCTATGAAATAGACCTTGAACACTATAAATTACAAGACTTTTTAAACAGCAGAATAGCAGTAAGAAATCATAGAAGTTAGGATTGTAGAAACATTGACTAGCCTCAAAGTTGAAATAGATGCAATAAAGTTCCAATAGTGTTTGAAAATATAATTTGAAAACAGTACACAGCAAAAAAGGTAGAATGTCCCTTTAGATATTTATCAACTTTTGTGAACCCTTAAAAGTTGACAAAGATTAATTATATCGAAAGAAAACATAACGTCGAAAAGTACAATCGTATACGAGACAGATAAAGGAAGAAAAAGTGAGAGACTTATCTCATTGTTCTTTTCGTATTTAATGAAATATCAGTGTGGGGATGGTAGAAACAAGAAGGAATGTCATATTTTCATGGAACGTAATATTCCACGAAATGGAATTTCAAAGCAACACACGAGAAACGCAATAGTATGGGAGGCCCTTTAAAGGGTTAATTCATCTGCTGACAAACGAGTTTTTTCCTTGCATTCGGTCGCATTTCAGGATGAAGTTTATTACGCAAGACGTTTATCGCTTTCTTTCAATAGAAAGACGGAATTGGTTTCCTTTGTGTTCTCAATTGAATCGCTTCGATTCTTCGGTTAAAAGGAATATCTAGCGATCGTTCTTGTCCACATTCAACTCTTCGCTCGAGATTGCTAGTGACGGTCCCTCTGTTCTCAAAAGTCACCCACAATGGCCAAATTGACCGCTTAATCATATGCATTAACGCTCTCCATCGATCACCAAGACACGATAGCTGATTTTTTAAAGAAATATATTTTGTTCTTCTTGTTATAATATGAATCATCAACCGTGAAGCAAAATGGGAGAATATTATATCACATCTTGTACGACACTTCCTAAATACTGCAATTTTGCTCAAATTCTTTCAAAATACGAGTTAATTGAGTTACACGTTGTTTTCTTTATCATTTCCGACTTGTTCTGTTTTCTTCACGCGATCAGTTTTAATTTAACGATCTAAGTATGCGCTATAGTGTATTATATAATTTTGTTAAATGAAAGTAAATCGACTGAACCTCCAGATACGCACACAAGGTAAATTTGTTCAAAAATGGTGCAACTAATTATTAGGCATTTAGCTTTAAATTAATACCAACATCATAAAAATTGGTCCACTATTTTGTAAATTATGTGATCTGAATTCCCATGATAAAAAAAAACTAAAATACTTTATTTTTTGGAAAAAATGTTTTTATTAAATTAAAACCAGAAATTTGAGTTTAACATTGAACATTTATTTAATTTATTACATTTCAATACTTGGTGTTGCCTCCCCCCGGCATCGGCGACCCGCAATTAACGATGATCAAAAGTGCATATTTTCCAGGTGACACCAGCTATTGAAATGTAATAAATTAAATAAATTTTCAATGTTAAATTAAAATTTTTGGTTTTAATTTAATAAAAAATATTGTTTCCAAACGAAGAATATTTTAGCTTTTTTTGTTCATTGATCAATTTTTATGATGTTGGTATCAATTTAAAACTAAATACCTATTAATTAAAAACTAATATGTTTTTTGCTCATTACTTGCACTACTTTTGAAAAAATTTACCTTATGTACACATTTTCCTACTGTTATTAAATACTCCACCGTGTCATTTGTAAAATCCAGCGTACTTGGATGATGCTTAAATCACCGAAATATTTAAACTGGAAGCGTGTAATTAAACCTCACGTAAGCGTTATTTTTGTACTGTAGCGTACGACGAATGAGAAAATTTCATTTCAAGCCAGAGAAAAATGTGAAATGGACGATTCTTGTAACCAGTTGCAAACGTTTCCCGAGCGCAAGGATTGAAGCGTCAAATATGATCGCAACCGGAAGCTATAAATCTGAAACGTAATCGCCGGTTATAATTCGATGACTTTCACGTTACCCACAGAGAAATTTTGCTCGTTTTATTGGGATTTTCTCTCCGTCAGGAAGATGTAGAATTGTTGGGAACGATCATTTCATTAATTCTACATAATGATATGAATTATAGGAATATAATTATATAGCCGAACGAATGACGCGCACGTGTCAATTTATTTGAAATTAATACATAATCTGGATCACATTTATTAATGGTCTGCACGGGCAATTATTCGCATGAAATTTTATTCGAAAGCTAGACACCGTAAACGAATTCAGTAAACTGAGACGTTCGGTAACGAGACGCATATATTAATTCAGTAACGCGATATGTATATTAATTAAATTAATTACCCGTGATGTTAACGGATAATAAATGATACTTGTTCCATTTTTGTTGGATGATATCGAATGCCACGAGGGTATTTGATAACATCAAATTATAAATAACGGGTAGAAGAATTCTTTAACAGTACACAAAGTTATTCAGTGTTGGTATCTTAAATTTACCCTTTTGCAAATTAAATTCATCCTTTCCGTTAATCGAATTCACTATTTTGCAAACGAAGTACTTCTACTTAAACATTTTATTCGAAAAACAACCAAATGTATGTTTTCTTGTTGATATAACAACGTTATTTTTTATTTCACAAGGCTCAGGAAGTGCGTGATCTTGTGGGTCAGTCGAGACACACTCTACTTTTTCTACCGCCATGTTCACCAATGCTGAACCCCATCGAACAAGTATTTTCCAAAATCAAATTTTGTGCGAGAAATATGCTAGCTGAAACTTCAAATCGCGAAGATTTAGTAGATATAATTAACAACTCGGTTACTATTGTTACATCTACAAATTGTTATAATTATTACATGAATATATATGTCTAGTTATCAACATCTGCTGCAAAATCATTATAAAGTAAGTTATTTAACTAATTAAACGATCTATATTTGCATTTGTGAATTTTAATTAATTTGTTAATTGCTTTTAAAAAGATATCTGTATCATTTTGAATGAAATGTTTGACTTCTTATTACCTAGTTTACAATTGTTGTTCCTTTAAATAAAATGTTTTAAGTGACAGTACTTCATCTGCAAAAGGATGATTTTGATTTGTAAAAAGGTGAAATTAAAGTGCCAATACCGTATTATGTATGCAGTACATTGAAAAATCGTGTTGTTTGTATCCGTCAAATGAATAAATTTCACGATTAAAATATTATGAATAATATTGCGGTTAAGTACATTTTAAGAGTTGACAATATAAATTTTCTTTAAATAATGGATAGCTTGGAATGGAAAGATTTTCCTGAAATTCCTTTCTTCGACACGAATCCTCGAAGCTCTTAAATAATGCGATTCAAACCGTACGATGTCGTAGAAAAACAGGAAGTCTTAAAGCATACCCAACGTATCGATATGCATCATAATTGAAATTCCTTCGTGGCATTATACGCACTAAGTATATGTCGCAATATGTACGATACAGCAGTATACATATAATATGCATAGTGTTTCTTCAACTAGGATACCAGGAATATCTCGTCGAATGCATAAAAAATTGTTACCATGTGTGGTATTTATAGCTTTCTGCGTAGATTTGCCGCAGGAAAGATTTCAAGATCAACTTAACCTTATTTAACTTAAGAAATATCTTACATTCAATTCATAATACGATAATATTCGATACGAGGACTCTAAAGTGTAATTAAAAGTGAAAACATTGATAAATTATTTGACTTTTCGTTCCATTGCACGATATTGTAAATCTCGATATAATAATTAATTGAAAACAGGCTTCTGAGAGCATTTCAGAATTTCACGGTATCGAATCCTTTTTCAAATACAATCTCGTATGAATAATCTTGCTTACAAATCGTTAATATGCTTCAGATGGAATCTTTTTTTAAAAGTATGGCAATTAAATTTGATTATATTTACTCTGCATCGTAATAGCAATAAAAATGATTGGCATTTCACGGTTGGAATTATTAGTGTTCTGCTCTGAAGTTAGCTAATAAAGGAGATAATCATTGCCAGTATTCTTGAATAGGAATCGGAGATTGCACCTCCTTCGAGAGCAATGGGTATCTTATCTCGTGGAATCTACCCAGAGAGCTTTCTTACAATAGAACTATGCTGGAACGGTCATAGTTGGAAGAGACACGCCGTATTCATTGTTAGAAATTAGAAATTCTGGTACCCTTATGCGGAGAATAGAAAACAGAATTATATATATTATGAATATTTTATAATTTTCAGAGACTGTCGAAGAAAGCAAAATATTTGCTCAATAAATTATCAATATTTTATGAACATCGAATGTACAACTTTCTACTATAAATGTCTCGTTGGAATTAGTCGAGTTACTTAAATTCCAGTTTCTCTTCAGAAATTGATATTGATAAAATACTTTCAAATAAATCGTGTCCATGCAATTAGAAAGCATCCGAGTTACTTCGAATCAGTTTTCAAAATGAAGTCTCGCAGTCAAAATTTCGACGACGCTATCGCAGATCTGGGTGGGGCACCCTTTGCTTTAAGGGAGCACACTTTTTTGACCGTAATCAGGAACGATAACGTGACATCCATCCGAACGAACGTTGCACGTGAAAGCGTTGCTCGAGAAAGTTAACGACCCGTGTTCCGGTATGTCATCAGCGCTGCGTAACTGTTTGATGCACGTTCAGATGCTAATCTGCGAATCTTCCAGTGAAAATTGTTACGAACGCTCGACGTCGAGCCAAACGCGGCGAGTTTCCAACCCTTTCTAGCTTCTTCCATCTAATCGAAGCTGTCCATGTATCTCTTCTCACACGTATATATCGGATATGTTCTTATGTGCACACGCGAATATCAAGGGCACGCGTCCACAGTAGAATCAACGAATTCGATAGAGATACAGCTATTCTGGATTCCGCGACGGCACCAGAACGAGGCTGGCATGAATTTAACTATAAATTTCGATTTACGCGACGGAAGATCATTCGATTTTACTCGACGACCTACATTCGCGATACTCTAACGCGCGTAAGACTGTTGAAATTGGAAAACCGAGCCGCGTATATCTTGATGTTGAAGGGAAGGGGGGCGGTATTGGTGTAATATCGCGTAGCTGTAATCAGAATGAAGTAATCGCGAAGGACATTGCAGTTGCGATGGTTACCTCGACTCTTTTTAGGGTATCTACGTGTCTTAGAAGCGAGTTTCTTTTAGCGAAACGAAAGGGTTTTCGTGTCCAAAGGCGCGCGTGGATCGCGTTGAGGAAATTTTATTTGGTAAGGAAATATTTGTCTAGATTGAAGCATCAGAAGTTTCATGAAACACATTGTGTGCATTTACCCGAGTAAAGTTTGGTTTCTTGACTCGGACGAATATCTGGTTCTCGTTCGAGAAGCTTGAATCAAGAACCAAATATTTACTTGAAAGTGGCCACTGCTTTGAAGAAAATGCAATTTCTTAATTTGAACAGAATTTAAACCTGGTTGCTGGTACGAAAGTTGTAGCCAGTTAGTGTCACTTTTTTAATTCATCGTCGAAAGTCCATAAAATTCGTCGAAAGGTTCTTCTAGGTAAAAACTCATTTACAAATTGCTTTCCCGCGCGCATTGCCGTCACAAGTTGCGTCAGAACGTAACTCTGGACGGTGAACGTGGGAAGGCGAAAGAAAAACGCGAGGATTGATAAAGATGCAGAGGTGGTAGTCGCTTTTCATCGCTGGTACAATAACGCAACGCGGCCGGCGGTGTGACATCAGAGCGTAGGTTTCACCGACTGTAGACGATTGCACTTCCTAACTATGGATCTAACCATTGTTCACACTTTCACCCATCTACCATTTTCCGTATCACTCCTCTCTGAAGCGTGCTCGACGCGTCGCGATATCCGACGAATCGATATTTACGCTCGATAGAGAAACGTCTCTTTGTCCCGTGTTACTCCATAGGACAAGCGTTTCAGCCCGGGCATACGTTACAGAGCGTTCCTCGCGACGGTTGCGATTCTCTCACCCCCTACAGGCACCCCGTTCAGACGCCTTTATCTTCGCACCGGGACCAGGCACGCCTTCGAATTCCTTGAAACAACATCCCTCGTCTTTTACACGTTCCACTGAATAACAATAACCTGAAAGTTCTCCGCCTCTGATAATCGAGTTGTTGCTACCTTCCAAACAATTTTCAAGTAGTCAAGCGTTTCAGATGCCGCGTTAATTAACATTTTCCATCGTATTAGCCCGGTGATGGTAAGATCGGAGCGTCGGAAGTTTCCACGATGAAACAGGCTGACATGGGGAAACAAAGGGTAAAGGGAGCTTCTAGATTAGCGGCGAGGGGGTTGGAATCTTTTGTTCGAGATGAAAAGTCCGGCTGCGATCTCATGCCTCTGTCCTGCGAACCGTTCTGTTACACGTTCAAACCGGATGCCGTCTGTAACTCCTCTCTGTTTTTGATTGAAACGCTCCTTCGACCGCAATTCGCGACCGCTCTAGCCCCGCGCCCGTGTCTATCGAGCCTGCCCGATCCGCTGAACTGATCCGCGGAAATTTAAATTCCTATGGCATTCCAAGCTCGTTCGTTCAACCGTATTATTGGAGGCGAACGTGCCACGCGTCGAGTAGTTCGATACGTCTCGAACCGCGCAACCCTTCCGAAACGAGCTTTTCCTTTACTACGATATAATCGGTACCTATTGATTTTTTGACGAAAGTAATTTCTACTCGAATTTTATTGACAATGCGAAGATTCTAAAAGTAGGCGGCTTTTTTTTTTGCTCAGTTAACAATAGTATATATGTAATAGTAGTGTATACTATTGTATTAATCTGGTTTTATACCGCTTAAACGTAAATATAGATTTTTTTTTTAACAATTGGTGGATTATAAAATAGCGAAAGCTTAGATGTTTCTATTACAATACAACTTGCACACGATAAACTTGTCGAAATACAAGACGTACGAGATAGGTGTTCGATCGGTGTATACAAACGGTCCCCAGCAGGAAGATCGATGAAGCAGTAATCTACTTTTAAAATCTTTCCATTCGGTTTCACTCGTTCGTCCCTGAAATCCCTTTCAGGTCGCGATCCTATAAAACAGCGTTTCCCTGCCTTAGCGTAGTATCGATCGGAAGCACCCCTCCGAGTTATCGACGCGTACCAATAAGTAGTTGTCATAAAAATGAGTGAATCGTTGGCCCGCGAAGTGTTGCGATTCCCCGTAAAATTCCGTTACGAACACACCGTAAAGATCCTCGAGGTGGTAAATAGAAAGAACCGACATAGCTCGCGATATCGTTCATCCTAGAAAAGTTAGGCCAGAAGTTAGCCTGATCTTATGCACTCCCGCTTGATAAACTGGATTATGGTTTCCCCTATCCCGCACCCTTCGCGCTCGTTGCACTTACCGCCCGGTTTGATCTTCCCTTCCATACACTTGTAGGCCTGCGCGATGCTACAGGTCGAGTCAACGATGATGGCCAGCCGAAATTAATCGATATTTATTGATTCTGATTTGAAAAATGTTCTCATTGTGATTTTCAAATTAATTCTTTTGTTTGTGTCGTAGATTTTCCGTTCTGCGTCTTTTAAATGTTTTAACTTGCACTTTAGACTTGTGCTCGATCCATTTGCGATTAAATATGTTTAAATCGAAGACAAGATAGTACGGTTATTTTTAATTCCAAACTTTATTTTTCCCTTCTTTTCTTTCTACAAATCACTGATATAATAAGCTATGGATATACGCGGGGGAAATGGGAATATTTTTGTTTAAATTCGGTGGATCTCTTCTAGCAGAAGCAAATATAAGGTGTTTGAAAACGAGACTTATTATAAAATGTTTTTCATCGAATCAACGAATACAGATAATTCCATACGGCCCTCGTTATTGATTCATCCTGTATAGACGTTATATCCTCCTTCATTGTATCACGTAAACCAGCAGCCCGTCGAAAGTCCTCCACCGACCCCAGCTTTACGGCCTGCGGCCGTCGAGAGCGTCGTTTATCGAAGATGGTAGTAATATACAAGCCTGATACATTTTCAAGCAAAACCGTTCGATAGGACACGCTGAAGTGGTTCGTATTTTTCTCGAACACGTTTTCGATGTTCGCGTTGTTTGATGAACGCGGCCTGCCAGTCGATGCGGCCATTTCGTACGAGCGTCCGCTGATAAAGGGAACCAACGAGTGTCGCCATCTGCCAAGACAATATTTTGCTCCTGATAAGCGTTAATGTCACGTTTCAATAATTTATCAAGAGGTTTACGTCGAACCGTTAATGTTTCTTCTTCGACTTTCTTCCTTTTTCGAGATTTGTTTGATCGTAGCAACCGCTTAAACACTTTCATTTCTGATTTCTTTAAATGTGATGGGTTCAGTTTATTCGCGATTCTATTTATTTACAAATGTATGGAGGCAAACAAGACCAGAAGGCGGTAACAAAAGTTGCCGTAATAATGTAACAGTTCTTCCAAATGATTAATCGATTTAATAAAACTGCAAATTGAAAAGTAAAATAAAGATCGATCGGCGAGTTTCCTATCGAGGATAATAACTTCGGCATCTAATTTTAAACTGGGAACAGAAAGTTCGATTTATCGGCAGTAAGTTCGGAAGCTTAATCAATGCGCGCCTCGAAAACTTACTTTCATTACTCGGCTCGGTTCGTTGTAAAAGAAATTCATTATATGCAAATTATTTGCACCGTTGAACTTCATCGGATCTTACAATTCTTCGTTTGAATCCGTAACGACAATTCACGGAAATCATGTCCATTTGCAACATTTGTTGAATCCGTGGATCTAATATAGAAGAAACTTGGCTTTTCGAGCAAAAGTTTTCAGTAATTTACCAGCTGTCTAATTATTTCACATCGCGCGATTGTGCATTATCAGTAACTTTGACGAGTAAAATAAATTTGATAGATAACGGTAGACTAAAAGGGTATTTAGAATAAGCTTTACGTTGAAGTTTAATGTCGTGAAAATTTGAGTAAAAAAAATTCATGTAAAAAATGAGGAATACCGTTACAATCACTGGGATTATATTTCCGAATTGCATAGAATGGCGGACGTTCTCAAGTTGAAGAAGTTACGACAGCACGGTTGTCGCATCCGCCCGGCTGTTCATCGCGCGCTTCATCCGACATGCAACGCTCTCTCATTTATACAAAGCTACGTAATTCTACGACCTCCATGCTTTGTACCACGAGTACAAGGGAGCATACCAGCGGAGGCATTTACTGCCCTTTGACGGCCCATCCTTTAACGTCATTTCTGCGTTTACGTTCCAGCGAACGGACAAACGAGCATCGCGAAGCAATTTGCCTTTTCTACTGCAATTCTCGTTCCTCGCGCGAGTCGCAAAGAATAAACGATGTCCATTTTCGGCATTAATCTGATTAATTAATGGCGATGATACCGTGTTATAGCTCTAACAATATTTCACGTCATGTGACTGGCTCAATAACTTAAGTGGATCTTACGATAGCGCGGATGTACATCGTACGATGAATCGTACGAGTAGCGATGGGTTTAACACCAATCGAATTGTTTCTAATCTATTCTCATACGTATACTTTCTGTGTTTCACTTATTTTCTCTAATTATTCTTATTACTTTAAAAATAATATTATAAATGTTCACTGTTCTTAAAATACTTTGATATAAAAAGACTGGAAGTAGCCGTGGTATTCGATTAGGGAATTACTCCTCTCGATTTTGCCGTTAGAATCTCGCAAAGTTAGGCAATTACGTACCAGGGGAAATTTCTCGCATAGTTTCGTCTCTATTCATATGCTCAATGAATCGAAGCCTCGCTGTTGTTCAAATTACATTTTTCGGATGTTTCATATCATTCGTTTAATCAAGTTTATTCCGTTTGGTTAGTTTGTGAAGTTATAGTCGCACGGGGTTGATATCGATTGAAAATTTCACGCAATTATTAATTTGCGATAATGAGAAGAGAGATAATCGAGGTTTTTTCCATCCTCAAACTGACAATTGGTATAGTAATTTGTACAAATATTTGTCATGTATTTCTTACATCATTGGTAATTAATTTTCTATTAATCCTCTATGGGCCCATGTTTAGTTTAATATACGTCTTATTGTATAATGCCTCGAAGATAACCAATAACAATATTAATAATAGTTGGCAGCATTAGTAACCGGAAGTATCAAAGTTAATGTGTTCCAAGCTATCTGCAGATATAAGAAAGTTCGACCCTTAGAGGGTTAAGGTTGTCAAAGTTTCAGTTGTTAATAAAAGTTTGTATCCTGTTCCAAAGCATACTCTATTTGGTTTTTCTCGAAAACGTTATCGTTTACAGGAAAAGTAACAAAATGATTAACGAGTACCAAATGTACGGTCAGTAACTTTGATTAATCATTTACCCTAAGAGCATTCGTTTCGTAATACGATGGTCGTATGTTTCAATTTCCTTGGATTATATCCTTTCCTTTTTGTATCTTTCTCCTATTTTTAAAAGAGCATCTTGATCTCTGAAGAATGTAAACAAGATGGAATGGAATCTTCAAGGATCATGCATCACTTGAAGTCTATTAGGTATTGTAAACATCAATTATAGTGGAACGCTATTCAGAGATCGTTATCATACAAGGTAATTGTGTCAGAACGGAATGTCAGATGTCACAATATGGTTTCCTTTGGATGAATATTCGTGGTACGAAAAATATATAGCCCAATAAAATTATATATAATATGTACAAGTTTAAGAGGGTTTGTATTATCGATAAGAAAGCTCAGTCCTTTAGTGGTCTAAAAATTACGGGTCCTGGCATATGGAGATTAATGGTAACTGAAGAAATATATTATAATAAAAGGAAAACATAGAAACCGATTTATATCGGGAGGGATTCGAACTGCCGGGCATTTATATTACGAAGGCTGTAATCTATCGTTTCCATCGTGACATTCTTTGCATAAATCTTTCGTAATACTTTTCTCAGGACTACCAAGTGTTATGGAAAAGCCTTTAAAGGATTTATATTTTCACGTGATACACGTTTCGACAAACGCCGAATCGTCACTTTCATGTATTGACGACTTATATCATTATTGATAAGTATCAGAAAGAGAGTTTGTCAGCAGTTCTTCCTTCTTATTAAAATTTCGAAATTGGAAATTTCATTTTTACGCGTGTATGTAAAATGAAATAATTTATCCAAAACATGGATATTTTATTAGCTGGAATACACGAACCGAAAATACAAACTGTGTTATCGAGAACATTAGAGACCCAATGGTCATGCTACGACGAGTACTTCAGGTTAACGAACGGCTAGTTAAGCCATTCGTTAGCTCCTCGTTGAGCAATCGATCTAAACGATTATTCATCGCTGTTCCATCGATTGCATCGTAGTTTCCATTGCGATGTAGTCGATAATGAAACATTACTATTGTAACGTAAAAGCTATTCTAATCGTGGTACAAGTAAAGCTACATTAAAAAGTGCCGCCAAACGAATAACATTCGAAAAGTTTCGAAAAAATCGAAATATTCCTGATTTTCTTACAAAGCAGTTAATTATTTGACGGTGATACATTTTGATAAGTCGTCGGCTTTCCTTTTCATGTCTAGCTGCATGATTAGTTGTGCACTTGCAGGCTTTCGATGAATGGAGTACGTTCGGTATTCGAGCGACGTTTTATGGTATCGTCGACATGACACCGTAGATTTCGCTAAGAGAACGAAGCCTCGACAAGACTTTGGGTAATCACTCGAAGGTTGCAATGAAATGTGTATTGTTTCGCGAGCCGAAGAATAAATGTTCAGCGTGAGAAGTTCGCGGCCCTTTAACTAAATAATAACGGGTGGAAACCATGCTTAAAATATAGTTGAATGTCTCAAACAAAAGGTTGATACACGTACGTGTGTATGTGTTTTAAAATTAAATATCGAAATTTCTATTCTAATTCAAGTATGTTTACATTACATTATTACTATTAGTCATACTTTTCTATTCTTCGTTCATGGCCAATTTGTTATTATTTAAAGCTTTCTTCCTTATAAAAAGTTGTACGCTTCCCCTGGTCTTGCCAATTATGGTTCTGAAATATTATAGGTTTTTGAAATATTATTATTTGATCAAATCAAAGATGATACAATACATGTAACACATGAATGATTAAACTTACATTTCTTATGGGTATTGGATAGTTGCTAATTCTGATCTAAAACCCAGGTCTACGGTAGCCTTTGTCCTTAGTTAATGGCACTACCACTACTCCTGGGGGTAGTTTTCTTCCATCATTCCCATTTGTCGTGGGTGGTGGATTGTCAGCGCTTCGTTTATGTTGATCCCTATAGTAATAAAAATGAATTAATAATGTTTCGCTACGCCTTCAAAAGAGGTCCTCGAATTAAATTCACAAACGAGCAGATTCATTGAAAGATGTCGAGAAGAAATGCAAACGACTCGATGTTAAAATGAAAAGTTAACATTTAAACATTCGTTCAATGATGAGATTCCTAGAAATGTACAAACCGAAGCGCGTAGTCGCTCGGATACGCCCAGTCGTCAAAAATAGACGAATAATCGGACATTCCGAATTCACCGGACGCCGGAACAAATGGAATTGGGTCGAATTGCGAGCGATAGTTTCGCAAAACCAACGCAATGTAAGCGGCATCCGCAAATGACGAAAGATCCTCGTCGCTGTTCAGCACCCAGTCTTCGTGGAATGCAGTAGTAGTCTCTGTCGTCGCATTTTCCTCTTGGATATTAACGGTGTCGTCAGTCTCGTTCTTGTCGTCCACATGATCGTCCACAGATTGTTCCGGTGTGGTACGATCCTGCCTCTCATCTTCAAGACTTTCGTCACCCCGTTCAGTAGAAGAACCATCCGAATCCCTAGTCTGTTTATCGGTGGTACAGTTGGCCACACTTGGTACATGGCTCGCAGCATTTTGTAACAGCAACCAAAACAGACCGTAATGTTCAATGTTATCATCGTCCGTTTTCATCACCTCGATACTCGTTTCAGTTTCGCGAATTTTTGGTGATTCAACTGGCCACTGTATCATGAAATGTTGCGCCAACGGTGGCTCGAGACCACTTATTAGTTCCATATCTTCGTATAATCGTTTTTCCTGCGAGTCCGATGCGTCTGGTGTGAACGTCGTGGTTTCGTCCTCGTTACCTATCGTCACTTCGGATTCGTGCTCTTCGATCGTCGACAAACCGTTTTCACTTACAAACTTTTCCGTTACGCTACTAATTATATCTACTGGTAAATCGATCTTATTATTCTTGACATTGTTGCGGCGCTCTAAAATTTCTTCCCGCGGGGTCGTCTGAAGCGCGCTCCTTTTCAGAGCATCTTCCGTTTTCGCGGGCTCTTCCTCGATTATACTATCAATCTCGTTGATCACGTTCGAAATTTCTGATCTCAATTCTCCGAGCATGTTCGTCAACTTGATTTCTTCCGATTTAGTAAGATAAGCCTGCGTTATGATGTAGTAAGTGCATGTCACGCACACTAGCAGATTCACGATCAGAATCAGCTTTAACCCTCGTGACGATGGTTTCCAACTGTTGCTTGGATTTGTTGCAGCCTTCTCGCATGGTTCTTCCTCTTTGCGAGCTAATCCTTCCTCCAAGGAAGCCGGATTAATTATTAGCTTTTCTACGGTAATAAAAAGAAAAACAGATATATTAAATTTATATATTAAGATTTGCATTTTAATGATTACGCAAGAAAACATGTTTCGTTTAAGTCGTATTACAAAAACGAACAACAGAATGCATAGACGTAGTTAGTTTCAGCGCCATTCTATTGCGTAGTCAGAAAATCAGTGGATCCGATAACTGCGTAGCATTTGCGGGCCGTTCGATCTATCAGTCAAACACATGACTCAACTTGCATTTTAATGTTTACAATTTTTTGCGCTAATTCTAATTTATTGAGATAAAAGAATGAATTCCCATTTGTATTTACTCTAGGGCGCAAAAAAATTGCGCATAAAGTTCTCGAATAATTACGATGTTTCTCGGCATCTTTTTTTTTGCAATCTTTGTATTCTTTTGCAAATTAATTTATTTGTATTCTTCTGCAAATTAATATATGGAAACGAAAATAGAGAATGAACGAAAAATCGACTACTCACGCGAACTGATGCTCCAGGCTTTCTTCATGGTGGATGATCGGTAACAGACTAATCGTTGAGGATGAAAGAACATTAAATGGTAAACGCAACAGTGTAAATTAACCTCGACCCGGCAAGGTCAGTTTCACGATAATCGTTCTCCTATCAGAAGCCTCGTGGAAAGAGGAAAAATTTATCGATCATTCTAAACGCGTTGCCAATGAGGAAATCTGTTTGTTTCGTTGCATATAACATTTCTGTGCGAAGTAAATTCTCGTTAAAACTGATCATCGCCGGTACAATTGAAGTGAACCTCGAAGCAACGATTAAGTGAGAGTAGGGTTCGAGAACTATCATAATCGTATACGTATGAAAAACAAGAATAAAGAGTAACGATTTAAATTATTGCTGCGTTTAATGTGACATGTTATTAGCGAGATTAATTTGATACCAGAAAGTTTTCCTCTTCATTTCTAAGTATAATAGTATTACTCTCCCACTTCCATTTTATTGCCGAATATCTATCAGTTTTTTGTTTGAAACACCAAATTGAAACACCAAAATTCTTAATCGACTACTGTTTTGGTTCGGGAGTTTGAGTGCGAACGTATCTTAGAGATATCTTAGTTTCCACGTAAGAAAGTACACGTTTCGTAATTTCTCACGAATTTTACGTAACATGTTATTCCCCAACCGCGATAGATGACATTTTATACCGTGTCGTCACGAATAATAATATTTTCTGATGAAAACGCGAACACATTATACCTACTTATCGTCCTAATGCGTTTCTTGTCGTCACTACCGAGACGTGTACGCTATTTTCCGTGAGAAATCACTGGAACGTGTTCCTACCGGGAGACGAAACGTGATATTTCCCGTGAGACAAATTAGAGGATGCTACATTTCGTAACATGCCTCAGCTGATCTCTGCAATTGGATATTCCGGATATTTATCTATCAAATAAATTGTTATTAACTCGGTAATTAATTCGATCAATCATAGAGTATAGTAATTATAAATGAATTCAGTCTCGTATCGTACTCTATATTCGTCTTATCCAACTTGATGCGTGCATCTGTAACATAAATCAAAACTTCTGTTGCGAGTTGGAGTTCTGTCGCTGATTATGGTGGCCCCCACGCTCTACTCGCTAAGAACAGACCCTCTCTGGTGTCGGTACCATTAATACGGTCAGTTTCCATATAATCCATAAATATAAAGACAGCTAATTGGCTGTTCATGTAAGGATAGGTACGATTTATTAAAACTAAAGATATATATGTAAGAAATGTCGGTTGACGAGATGCGTGAGCAACCAAAGAGGGCTATAAACGGATTCGAATGGGCCATGGCGTTGGAGATGCTCTCGAGGCTAATACGAACTATCGAAAAAGTGTTTGAAAAACAGGACTACTTGTACGAATTACTTAACCGGTAATTCTTCTGTAATCTCATTTCCAACTTCTTACAGATATAATTGTACTGAGAAATACAGAATAGTGTGCTAATTTCTTCTCTGTCGAGATCGTCACATCTTATTGGATAACAATCGAACGTCACTCGACCTCGTGACGAAACTCTTACAATTACACTATGTTATATATTGTTCTTTTGCGTTTTAAAATATTAATCAAGTTAATTCATTTATCATTAACGCGATTAATCGTACGACTCAAAGTTCAGAGAAAATTACGCGACATTTCTTTTTAGTAATCGTAGCGTTGCATAAACGTTGCAAAACATACGAATGAACATATTAATATATCGCTTCCTACTTGGTAGCGAAAAAAGCAGTCGTATCAAATAGAAACGAGTGTCGATACGAAAATGTATAAATAGCAGAGCGAGTGTATAGTCGTACGTTCATTGGTTAGATTTCGGAACAAGCATTTTTCATGAACTTAATAAAAATAAAGCGCTACTGATAATTAATTTAGTTACGATTTAACCGAATTTTCGTGTGTACTTGTTAGTTAGACTTCCATTAAAAGCAATGTAGAACGATACAAAGGTAATTAGAATGGGTTGAACTATGGAATGCCGAGAGGATATGGTTAATGAACGGAGTTGAAAACTGCGGTAATATCACGACGATATTTACGTACGCAGATAGCTATGTTCCCTGCTGATACTGCGATACGATTGCGAATTTTCTCAAACTACCTGCAAACTATGTCTCGTGCAGACAATTGTACAACAAATTCATTAGCGCCAGCGAGAATACCGAATCGCGGATAATTGCGTGCACGTTTAGGTTCTTTCGTTCGTTCGGCAATTTGCTAACGAGCGGAAATCTCTCGATTTTGTTTCGATTACATCATTGGACTTTTATTCAAGCGTTTCTAAATAATCGAGGTGATTTATGAACAAAGTAGCGGATCAGATACAATAAATGGACATTTGCACGATACGCCGGACTTATGTAAATCGCATTGTTTTTAACCTTTTCTTCACTACCTTTGGCTTACGATCACTTAGTTGCTGTCAATTTAGTAATAAATGATCGCGGAATTAACGCTCTCGTAATCGAAGTAATTTCGTTAATGTAAGCTCTTGAAAGTTAAAATGCATTACAGAAATTATTAGTATACCTGTCTCACGATCAAATTAATCAGATGTAGATAGTATATCATTTTAATCTCTTTTGGTCGATATTTAAATATGAAAGGTCATTATCCTTTGAAAATATGTGATGCCCTCACTGACCGTCAAATAACTACTAATTGCTCAAAAAAAAGTAACTATTTTTCGAGTTACAATTGGATCTATAATGGGAATGGATTTGATACTGGTTTCTTTTTGCTTTATTAGATTAATTAACGTACTCTAAACTGATCGTTTAGTATTTTTATAGCGATCTTTTTGGTATTAAACCCGTTTCATTCATTCATATTGAAAGTACTGTCTTTATATATAAATGTACTTATATGTAAATATACTTTATATATAAATGTACTGTAAATATATATATATATATATGTAGACTACGTAGTCTACGTATATATATACGTAGACTCTGTCTCCGTCATTTTCAAAGGCAACGAAGACAATGGTATTTAAATAACGCGAGTATAGCGTCATCAAGCATTAAACTTGTTGAAATATACAGCGTACCTTTTATCTCCTGATACCTAAGTACGTATTCATCAAGAGTAATTGCGTTTAGCTGTTTTTTTTTTTTCTTGGTGCCAAGTACGCTTGTAATAAATGTATCTAGAATTGTCTAGACGGTTGGCTGAGTTCACGCTACGATCGAGAGCGAGATAGCTACATCGAAGTGCAGAATTGAACACGCGAGCGATACTTTATTGGAAGACGCATACCGCACGAACAATATTTTTTACGCCACGGCACAATGCTTTCAAGTGACAGGTAGCATTCTACAGTGTGCAGATGCCACGGTGGAGGTATTGAAACGTGCACGCGCGCATTCCAGCCAATTTTATTCAAATTTATTGAAATAGACCAAACGCGCGTTATTACTCTATCTTAACGGTTCGTTTTAACATCGGCAGATCTCTCATTATTGACACATTAAGCTGATGATAACAACGGCACGTTTCGTAATCTGAAATAATATTTTAGTGTTTTTCCATAAATCGAGATATAGTCTTCTTTGTTTAATGCGCTTTCGTTTCTATTTTAGATCAATGCTTGACTTTGCGCGTTCATTTTACGAATTAAACGATTTAAATGCTACCAGCTTTTGTGCTTGCCGTGAAAGAGATTTGATATTACTGTTTATTATTTATTTTTCCAATTTTATTTCACTTTTTTCAATATCAAATATTACAGCGTATTAATTATTGCTGATACCGATAATTGCAGTCAAACGACAGAGAAGCTACATTCCGTTCGAATTTCTGTGATTTCTGTGAATCAGAGAATATTTGTCGTATCGAGTTTTAATTACACGCTCCTGGCACAGGTATTTTGTATGTATACCTTCCAATAAACGTGAAAAAAAGTATCAATTTACCATCAGAAAAAAATTTGTTCACTTTTGGTTTTAATAAGGGTTTCGCGTTGCCATTTAATACATTTCGCTTTATTTACTTATCAATGTGGAACGATGCGTATTTTGTTATCGTATTCACGCTCTGATTGATGTATTTATCAGAGTAGAAAATTGGATCGTAATTCTTATCTTTTGCGAGAAATCAAAATTTTTAATTTTTTTTTTTATTAATTACCAGTACTTCTTTTATATTCAAGATTGAAACGTTCGATGACAGTCGTTTATGTTCATTGAAGAATAAAAGTGTTGTAGTATAAAAATTGATTTTTCACGAAGAGGAATTCAAGCAATGTAACAAACTTGTTTCGTTATTGTTATATAAGCATTTGTAATGCATATCCTCCTTTACTAAAATATTTATCGAAGTTTACCGTGGAGACTTCAGCAGCGATATTAAGCACCGAGAGCTTCATCTCCCTTGAGATATATCCATATAGCTTTGAATATCGAGTTGCGATTTAAACTCTGCTAACTACTCGCCGATTGTTTTAAAATTCAGATTTCTGCTTAATTCTTGATCAAACTCCAAAGCTGCTTTTACGCAATATACGCGTAGAAACATATCGAAGTGCATATATCTCAATTATTCGTATTTCGATCTCGAGCGGTAAATTATTTTTAATTTAATATTTTAATAATATTAAGAGTTATTAAAATTAATAATTAAGAGCCGTTCCATAATACATAACTTCCGTAAAGCATCTACCTTCCTTTGTCGTTTATGTTAAAGCTGGCGTTTTGTGCGTCGAAATAAGCCCTCCATCTGATTCCACAGCTTTTTGCTAACACGATTCCAACAGAAGAATTCGTTCATTGAAAAAGTTCAACTCTTTGGCGGGAACAAAGTTTATAAAGGTTTTCAACCAGGCTCCATTCTTTGTAAATGAATTCAGAAAACGGAATTTTTCATTGGTCAGCGTAATTATAATATAAGAAGTTGAGGAAAATGGAGTAATAACTCGATGGCTCAACGTCTACTGGGCGTATTTATTAGTGTTTCACCCGAAGGTTCGTACAGAAATGCCTTCTTAGGCCATTCGTACTAGCCTCGAGGACATCTTCAACGTCATGGTTTAAATAATAAATTTAAGTAATAAAAAACGCAGATATTCAATAAGTATGAAACACCAGGAAGTAGAATAATTTAATAAGAATGAAACCTATCGATTCAAGCGGGTTTACAACTGTTTATACCTTAGGGCCTAAAACAAAAACACGTGCAGAATTTGCAGAATTGTTCTTATCTCTAAGTATTAACGTCGACAGAAAAACTGTACATATTTCAACTAAGCAAATTAGAGGAACACACCACTTCATTTGTATATATGGACGAAACGATAACAGGAAGAACTCATTAACAATTGATAAAAACCGTTCTATGCTTATAATTCCAGTCTTTTTCAACTAGGGACGGCTTGGCTCGTTAATGGGTTTAAGCGAGAGAACCCCAATATAGACATATTTCCAAGTTAGAAATTCTTTTATTTGTAAAACAATTCGCAACCACTTTCAACAATCAGTTTCAAGTAGATCAAACTTTATCATTTAATATAGTATTACTGTGTCCACAGAATGTAGTACTGTGCGATGTAAAATCCAATTAAATTCCCAATCAAAACTCAATCAAACCAACTCGATTGGAAATTACATCTATACACTAATACTGTACACTTGTAATCACTGTACGGCCGGAACGAAGAAATTCGCGTGAATTTAACCATTACAATTTTTGTAATTCATAACGCATGCAAAGTATTCCATCTTCCATGA
Organism: Xylocopa sonorina; assembly: GCF_050948175.1. Lineage (NCBI taxonomy): Eukaryota > Metazoa > Arthropoda > Insecta > Hymenoptera > Apidae > Xylocopa > Xylocopa sonorina. Next base: position 2,388,242 of record NC_135197.1, on the reverse strand, counting down.
ATGTTGCATCCGATCCAATTTTTCCCAAGCCATTCTTGCCACCTCCTTATATTTTTACTTTAAGAGCAAAAGCGGGAGGTGTTTGCGAGTGAAATTAATTAATGCCCTTCTTACTCGTCCCGCGGAAAGGCAATTCATTATTACCGCGGTATTCTTCCCTTACTTGCTCTGTTATCAAATGATCGTATTCGAAGTACACGGATACGATTAAATCCGGTTGAGCTATTTTAATCACTTGTATGAGATCGATTCCGTCGGCCCGTGTAAAGTCGCGGGGAGCAGAAGATCGTCCGAATTGGAAGATCGATTGATAAAACGCGAGGGCGCGAATCGGAGTCGCCATTTCATTTCACGGCATTACAATTAGGTTCTTCTCATTATCGCTGAAAGCTTCCGTACTCGCGTGCTCCTCGCTAGCTCGCTACGTTAATAAGCCGGTGACCCATTCGCTGATATCGACCGCGTGGAAAACATTGCCAGGTGAACGAAGGTGAACTCGCTAATTAGAGGGAACAGGGCTACGGCTCTCGTTGCCAACGTTTTTATCCGATTCCGAACTTATTCTTCGAGATAAAGTTAACAATGTACTTCAATTGGCACTTGTCGTTTGGTTGAACAGTGTTGTACTAATTGCTGCAATGGTTGTTTCATCTTCACCGTCACGCGAGTAATATATACTCGGTGACCAATGAAATTGCAATGCTCCAATAAACCCTTGATTCTCTTGAAGCGTACAATTTCTAAATCAAGGAGTGTGGTTCTTTAAAGTTAGAATTTCTTAGAAGGAGGATGATAAATAACTGACCCAGTGTAATAATGCTTAATGGATAATTTCATTATTCTTCGGTAGTATGGTCAATTTTCGCTCACGGACGTAATGTTCCTTTCTGCAATATACAGTTCGGCGTTTAAAGACAGATATTTCAATGGTTACGATGTTTGGTCAGATAAGAAGCGATTTTTCCCGTTTGCTCTGGCATTGCCACCCCCAGCCCTCACTACTTACGTGAAACTGCAAACTACAAACAGCCGTCGGCGGTGGGTTTAATTAAAATCTCCCAACTACGAGCAGCGTCTAGAGCACCCATTGCTCGGCTGGCTGTCCTCTCCTCTCATCCTCCTTTCCGCGTTACAATTCTTGGCAGTGACGTCCGTTGGCAACTGGCCAAGATCAACCGGTCCACGATACGACCGTAAGAGAGAGGGCGCGCATCCGGTCGAGATAACGCAATTAAGACTTTCACTTTGAAATCTCGCGACGGCTTCACCCCTCGCGAGCCTGCGACGTCTTTAATTTTAACCATCATTCCCAATGGACTGAACAAAACTCCTCAGTTTCGTTCTTCATTGTCAGCACGACTCGCGAGATGCTTTTCGAAGCTTAACAAGATTTCCTCTGAATTTATTTCGAATCTCTACGCTTACCGTATGATTGACCGTCGCTGCGTACCATTGTTGCATGGCGCTACTTTCAATCGGTACGCGATGGAATGTCTGGAACCGAGTGTGCGTAAGAGTTATGTTTAAAGTGTAATGGAATCAGTTCTGCAAGAGTTAGCTGATAGGCGTATTTTAATAACAACAAGTCGTCTTTCGTACTTCTGCATGGCTGTCTTCTTCTGCACCTGCTGCTTTGCATTTCATTTTTAAATGCCATAGATTCTTAACATATATTGGGAGATAATGACTTTTAATAGTATTTGTGATATCTATGTGTCGAATATGTCGTACAATACGTGCTTTTCAGCTTAACGATCCTCGATTAATGCGTTCTACGTGCTCGTTCATTTAAAGGGTAGTTTCATTATTTACTAATGAGGTATCTTTGAAATTTCTCTGTTCTTTCTAAATTAATGGCAGGCTGCAGTAAGAAAAGTATGCTTTTCAATTACGTATGGAAATTGTAAATAAACATTCAAGTTACTATTGATTTGTAAGGAATTAACTCCCCTTCAATCGATTGTGATAAAAATTAGAACGAAGAAGTAGTAGAAAGGGGTGAATTTTTATGACAAACCTTACCGAATGTTTTTGTTACGTGTTTAAGAAAAAGAAGCATAATTGTATGTCGTTTTAAAAAGCAAATATAAACTCGGAGATAATAATTTTCGCGTACAGTGGAACAATAGAAATGATAATCGTAGAAGGGACGGAATTTTTAGTCGAAGGCGCATACACCCTGGTTAACTTTGAAAATACAGGGCCACTTTATGCTAGAAGATTCATTGTTCACCGCAACTCGAGTAACCTACAAGCTTAAGTCGTGTATTATGCCGGACTACTGGGAAGACGCCATATAAATGCACCGGAAGGTCGCTCCTCCCTGTCAGACCGCATCCTGTCCGTGGTCTGGGGTGGTTGTCGTGTCGCGTGTCACTACGTCTTAAACAATTCCATTGTACGCGTGGAAATCTGTGCTCGCCCTGGACGAAGACGCTCGCTGTTGCCAGCGTCACTCTTTTTCTGTGTCTGTACAACCCTTGCTCGATTTCAGCCGTCCGTTAACTTCGTTACCAACTTTCCTTTCGAATTGTCATACCTACAAATATTATTTTTAAGTAATCTTAGTTTCTCCTGAACCTTTAAATAGCCCTACTTTATTCGCATTTCGTCAATCTTCATCTTGTCACGCGCACCTTACAAACTTATGATTCTCGTTTTAAAGAATAAAGTATTATTCTCTGCGAAACGTCGATCAATCTCGAGGAGCAGAACCAGGTACCTCTATGCTCGAGGGGATATCTTTCATCTTGTCCTTGAGAAAGTTCGATTATTTCGGTTCTGTAATTAATATATTTGAGAAATTAAACACGTTATTGTTACGTAACTTGATTAAGCTCGACGAAGTTCATTGATTAAATTTTGCTGAACGCTCGCATTCTAGTAGCTATCTCTTTTTAAACATATCACAGCTGCCAAACTTTTTTTACATATTTACGTATATTAATTCTTAATGAAAACGGCCGATCGCTGATAGTACACGCATAGCTGGCCGACCGTTACAGTGTTAACCTTTCCTGAATGACGCATCAGGCTGACCGTACGGTAGGTCAGGCATTAATATGTATTATATAGCGTCTTCGTGCAACTCTTTGAGAGAGTGATACAGCCTTGAAGAATTCGATAAAGAAAAAGAACGGATACTGTGATGAAAGTAAGAGAGAGGGAGAGAGAAAGAAACGTGCAACAAGAATCGAGATCCGGCATTTGCAATCAATTATATTATAAGGAACTTCGGTTTCTTTGATTTTTATTCTATTTTTATGAAAATACATCGATACGTTAGTGAAACGTTATTATTAATCTGAAAGTCGTACAATTTTAATCGAAAATATAATATGTCCCAACAAACATGTATTAGCTGCGTATAAAAACATTTTCAAGAATTTACGCATCCTTTGTACGTAACGTTCGAAGCTGAAAATGCAGCAATTCGCCAAAACGAAGCAAAAACGTAGAGCACAACTCGTGTTAAATTAACCCGTCGCTCGTATTTTCATAATCAGAACGCATTTCGAAATCAATTCTCTAAACTTGCTTTCGTTGCTTTCATAGTCGACTCACGCGTGATATAAATGCACGTACATATAAACCCGTACCCTCGCTTTTCTGCAGCTAAATAGCTACGAAACTAACGCTGCACTTAACAACGAAACAACTTTAAGCTAACGCTGGTCTAATACGATTGCACACTCCGAAACTATCTCTCGTGGACCAGTGTCCTAAACTATCTCCCAACAAACTTACGACCCTTCACATTTGATAGATTTAACCGTCCTATTGGACTCCATATTATTTGCGACGCCTGTGAAGTACAATTTGCATTAAATTGGCCATAAAATTTCGCGAGGAACAATTACCGATTAACTGTAGAAAGGAGGAACAATTAAAGGACGCATAGAATATGCAAAAGTTTAAAAATGTATAAACAAGAATAAACGTACCGTTATCCTTTCAGAATACCAACGTGTTTGCATTTCAGTCACTTGGATCGTACATAAAAAATAATATTCCACAAGTACACTCGATACATGATATAGGAACAAAGCACAACATATGACATGAATTATTACTCGCATATTGGCCAATTAAATAAATGCTAATTAATTGTTTGTTTCATCTAAAACGAAGAGATGAAAAGTAGCAGGAAAATCATGAAGCTTGTATAATATTTCAATCAATGAATCGCTGCAATTTTATCGTTTGTATTTTACGATATGAAATAATTTCAGAGCCACCGAAAGCAAAACAAAAGATTGTTCGACAGAGAATATAAATTGGACACGTCTCACACAAGCAACGACTACTTGCCTTTACCTATTATCCAACCGGTCTCCTTTGTATCTGCCTTCATTTCGCCAGCACCTTTTTTGCTCGACACCCTCGCGTGATACGCACACGGGCTTCTGTTAGCTTGGTACGATAGAGCATAAAACAAAAATTAATGGCGTGAACAAAGAAGACGGTAGAGTGCGAGAGTGTACTGGTTAAATTTAGGTCGCCTGCATATGCAAGCTTTGGAGTTGGGTTAATACATCCAATGTAGGATATTCTAATTTCTTTCTAGATATGTAGAATTCTTTCACACGCGGAAATTTTAAAATATTTTAAAATACTCTGAACGACAAGCGATTGGTAGATAAAAGGGATGTTAACTTAAGGGTAGTTTTAGTATGCTTTATTAAGCTGTTGAACGATAAGTGCGTTTTTACATTCAATCGTAAAAATGGCGATTACGACGCTACTGATATTTATATTAAAGTATCCTATAAGTTTCTTTCCTTTGCTTGATATGAAATGAATACACGATATTTATTGTTTAAGGTTGATTTATCGCGTTGATATGTATGAACCGTTCTGTTCTATCACCTTTTCCTATCTCTCAGAAAGTCTCATTTTATTTCGCTTGCGGATTGGAACTGTTCGTCACGGAAAGAATTTTTTAATGACAGGATCAAGTAGTAGTCGGATGGAGCAAGATCTGAGGAGTATGGAGGATGCGATAGAACCGTCCCAATGTAACATCGATTCGCCAATTCTAGCCGTTCTTCTGCTATGATGGCTTTTAATTTATCCGGCTGATTGCAGTATTTTGCAGATTTGGTGGTTTTATCTCGAGGAAGGAGCTCGCAGTAGACTACACCTTTCTAGTCCTACCAAATGGACGAAAGAACTTTCTTCGAATGAAGTCCAGGCTTCTCGACAGTTGAAGGTCTATTATCGTTAAACTAAGTGCATTTTTAATGCACATTTTGAATACAAAATCCAAGTCTCGTCGCCAGTGACAAACCTCTTTAGGAAAAGATCTCTCTCATGGTGCTGAAAGAGCAAATCGTACATAGAAACGCGATTCGTAAGGCTAGTCTCCGTCAATAGGTGTAGAAACCAAACTCCAGATCGATTAACTGCTGATTAAGCTTTGCGGATCTCTAACTAGCGGTCAAGGAGTAAGGTAACGCAGACCGTCGATCGTTGGCGTCACCCTGTCTGCAAATACGCAACGCTGGGCCTGAATGCCGTCGAAGGAGGAATGACAAGGCGCCTTTGAAGGGCGCAACGATTTTTAGAAATAGTGCTGATAGAGATCTTGTAACGATTTGGAAACTAACTAATTCTCTTCGAAATCACGAGTATATAATTCACTTATGTCGTAAATTAGTGGCATACAGTATCTCGCGCATACTATATCATGGATTTTCAGCGAGCATGGCCTCGATAAGATCTGTATCCGTGATTGCTAGGCAGTTGCTGCGGTCATCATCTTTCAAATTGAAATTTCTAACTCTAAATCTGTTAAACCAGTTACGGATGGTCGTAATTCGTGGCACAAACAGAAGACAAGTTTTAAAAGAAACTGTGTCTCCGTCGAAATGTACTTTAAAAGAGATCTGAAACGATTGAAAACGATGCCATAGACGGATAATACGTAAGCCTAGTTGGCATAATATTAGGTAGGGAAATTGTTGGGGTGTTACTTCTCTACGCAGCACCTCAATATATTGTCTGTACTAGCGTGTGGATAAGTATAGCACGTGTGGTTGTAATTACGTTATATAAACATAGCCAATTAAAGTAATTTCCGGTGCGCACCATTCCTACAAATGAAACTGATGGGACACCCTAATACAATCATGAAAAATCTAATATACGAACAAGCAAATGAGCAAACTACTCAAAGCGTACAATACCCTATTTCGTACTCCGAAATAGGGTAGTTGCGTTTACGAAGATATAGATCTACATAAGTACACGTATGCCGACGATTGCCGTCGAATAAACAGCGACAACTTTTCCCTGACAGGAGTTTAATCGTGTCGTCCCAAGTGTACCTTGGTCGATGCGGTGTATCGACAACGGCGGCGAGTGCAGTAACTCAGGCGCGGTATGCCCACTTCCCCGGTAACCGTAATTAAACGCGCGTGTCTCTGCCGACGATAATGCCCCGCGATACGGCAGATCCGGTGGGAACGTCGCATCCGCTTCAAGATAATTGCGAGCGATCGCTCGTTACGTCCGTCGTTCACCACGAGAAGCGTGATCGGTTCCAACCGTGCTTGTCATTGCGGCGGACATTAGCTGATGACGCTTCACCCCTTTCCTGCTGCTCCGCGGGACCAGCTTACGTTCACCGCTTCGCCAGTTGCACTTTCTCTATTCATCTGTACTTGTTATCGGTGTTTGCTGAGGTTTTCTCTTTCAAAAGTAAACTTAAGAATGCGATCAACGCGTAACAACAAGACTTCATTCGAAAAATAACTGTCCCACTATGTATTATGTGAAGCGATCGCATTGGTCTCTCTATGAAAAAGTTCAAAGTAGTTCGAATTTCCTTGTCCTTGACTGTAGTTCGCGGTGCTTCACCCATCTCAAAGCTATGTTAATCAGGGAAAGTTCAAAAACGACGCGCAGTTAAAGATATTTTGAAGATGTAGAGTTTTGTTTTAAGAAGCATGGTTGTTTCAATAGTATTGTTGAAATTGGGGAACAGTATATTACTATTTAGAATACTAAGATTGTGAGATTAAAATGTTATTAAAGATCGAAATTTTATCATATTTGTGATCGAATTTTATTTTTAATCGAATATTTAAAATTGATGCCATCGAAACGTCGTTTAGTTGGCAGAATAATTGCATGGAGCATCGAAAGTTCGATTTCTTCTGTCAGAAGATTTACAAAATCCCAACTTTCTCCTCTTTTCATTTTTCCTCGTCTTATCCACGTTCTTCTTAGTCGGTTCGCATCCGTCAATGTCGGCGTAGAAAAACCCGCTTGAAAGTAAGCAGCTTGAAAATTTGCATACGTTCCTTCCGCCACACCTCTTTCCATGCAGAAATTCGTGTAGATTTTATATTTCACTTATCGTATATACATATATAGAACTTTATTCTTATTTGTCACTGTCCTAAATGATTAACGCGTATTTGCACGAACTTCGCCAATCTGCCCTACATCTAAAAATAATAGGTAAACGTCAAATATAAATGGGCGTTTTATTAAACAGTTCTCTGTGAAATGCAATACACGAAGGAATCGACTATCGACTATTTTTAATTCGATAGAGAATAAGAGTTTGATGAGAAATGGACCTTAAACTTGTTTCTAACCAAACTTAAATGTGATTGATATAAAAAATCAGAATTTATTCATACTTGCATCCCCCCCACACGTGCATTTACGCAGATGCAACAATTCTCCAGAGATTGGCTTAAAGTTCGTCTCTACGCACGTCGAAAGTTACAAATTTAAACGCTATACATAACCATTCAGGGTGTTGTGCCATCCAACTACTGTCGTGGTAACTTTGCGCGAGCTCATTTAACTTTGCCTAACCACGAATTCAGTTTGGTTTATAGGTCATTGAACTCATTATCAAAAAGGCATGTAAATGTACGTCACACGTATGCACGAGACTGAACAAATACCATGTTGTTACTAAAGATCAAGGTGATTTCAAAGTGTTTACAATTTCGTTTCTTGCGCAGAAAAATATTAGCATTTTGTGAAAATTGCAAGCTATTAAATTGATTACAATAATTTGCTCTTGTTTCAACCATTTTCACATGGAAGTTGCCGACGAAACGGGGTTGTTCGAAATTTTCGCTAAGTACTCGAAGCGCTCGGTACTGTCGTTGAACTCTTATTAGCGTGGACTTCTGATAGCGAAGGAAAACGGCAAACACTTGAGGATGACTGGTCTAAAAATTAGCTCTTGCTTGATATTATGTTGAGGATCTGGTACTCGACTGTTTTCTGTGTCCATTCTGTGTAAAAATATAGAGCTCAGTATATTTTCTATTACTTTCATACGACTTTTCAAATAAGCACAATTTAATTACTAATCTTTGTCATATAGTTGCCAAATACACGAGAGCATTCATAATTATATTCATCATCTGTATGTGTATTAATAAAAATTCAATTTCATTCAACTGTGCTCCGTCAATTTCGTTGAATCGATATTTTGAAACAAACTGGTGCACTGATAGCCATTTCCGGGGTTGGTAGACGCCATACGTAACATTTCGACGCGCCATATGCCTCGCGATAAATCAAAGCATCGATCGAACTTTCTGAGGCAGCAAGCGTTTTCGAGTCCTACCGGAACTCCATCGGATTCTGTACGTTTCTAGTTTAACCGTTAGAACACCTTTGGATGTAAGCGTCTGTTTCGATGCCTGGTATCCATTCGACTGGTTTCCCCGACCCCTGAATATTTTTTCTGTATTTTTTTCTTTTTTTCTGCACACACAGAACGGTGAAAATTGTATTTTGCTCCAAGCAGAGTGTACAAAAAAATAGAGGGAAAAATTGAGGGGTGAGAACGAGAAGAGTGCGCAGTGTGCGTATATCTAACGCTGTTAGGTAGAATAGTTTTTCCGGTGGATATTTTTCGAGTTACAACAGGAATTTTTGACGTCACTCGTGTACGAGAGACCGTCGAAGAGGTCGATCGAAGCCAGACAGCCCGAGAGTCAACTCTTCAGACTCCATAGCCACTTCAGCCTGGCATCAGAGAGCGCTGTATTCGTGAAACGGATGATATTATTTTCAAGATGGTTTATCGTCGGGAACAAATGATTCGAATTTCAACGTTGAATCCGTCGAGTACGCTGTTCAAACGGATCATGCACGATTATATTTCCCTGATTCGTAGAATTTTCACTATGTAGTTGCGTACGATGTCTGATCTTGCGTTTATTTGAACTTTTATCGATCAAAGTGTAACTTAACTCTTTACACTCGGATGTCCCCTCGGAGGGGACATCAGCATTGATTAGTGGTTACGATTAACTTATTTCACCACAGCTTTTCCAGAAATGCTTGTTCCCCTAAAATTTTCTATCGAAATGGTAACTTTCTGTTTCTAGGAAATGTTGACAATAGAAACTATTGCTGAAATATTGCTAAAATATTGTAATTTTATCGATAGTTTCTATTATATTGCCAAAATATTTCAATTTTAGTAATAGATTTTTATTGTTAACACCTAGGAAAAGGCCGTGTGCAAAGGGTTAAACTGTAATCTATCTTCGATCATCATCTTCTCTTATTGTATTTTCAAATATTAATTTTCTAATAGTTTTTTAATCTTAAATTCCATTATCATTAGTTCCTAATACAATTTCTATCCTACACATAACGTACATTCACGAGTTCTGCTTATACAAAATTAAAGATCAAATTCAACTTTGCCCAAATTTATTATAACAGAGACACTATTGTCAGCTATTCTAGTACAGATACACAATTCTACAAAACTATAGGCGAACCAATATCCGTTTTATCACCCACTAAACCTCGCATCTTCGTACAAACAACGTCTATGAGTCGGAAGCCCGTAGGAAATTAGCATAAAGTACACACGACAGGACTACTTTCTCGAAACGACGCTCGCCTATGTAGCAATATGGACGAAACGCAAGTTCGAACGGTCCACGGAACTTTAATCGTGTTCGTTTTCGTGGCGTTTAATTTCCATTCACCCGTTCCCACTCGAATATCTCGCAAGAACACCAAGTGTAATGGGCGTGCGGGGGTAACGCTGCGCGTGGAATTGAAATCGTATCAGGAAGAACGCACGTCGATTAACCGATATCGAACGTTGCCAAGGTTATCTTGCGCCGCTTCGACCCTCTGCGCTTCCATCTCGTAGACTTTTCTCGTCGAAACGCGATTCGGTGATGGATGGTTCCGCGCGAGGGTACAACAATCAGCTCCAGGAGAGCTTCGTTACTGATGGGGTGAGTGGACGAGGCCAAAAATACGAGATGAAAAGGGAGACGAAGGAAGAAGAATCGAGAGACTCCTCAAGGATTTCCAGGCGGTCCAATTTTGTCAGGAATATACATGTATAGATGGGGATGATGAGAAGAAATTATTTTTTACTTACCTCTTTCAGCTCTTCGTACGTTCAGATGGAATTCAGGTTGCATTTGCATCGCAACTTTATTAATTTCCGTAAATTTACAATACACGAAGAGATAAGTCGAGGAATCAAATGTTTTCGATAGAGGCTTTATTTTCTAGAGAATCGAATTGGAGAATCCAACAAGCGCGCTTGTACTACCTGCTAAACAAGTGTAACACGAACAGCACAACAGATATTTCGCATGAAAAATGAGATCGGTGTGCGTACAGTGATATTTTTCATGCGAAATTTTATTTCTGAATACCAGTGGACTGTAGCATGATTGAAGTCACTGTCGAAATGAAGAAGAAGGGTGACACTAGGAGGGTAAGGTCGACAATTAAACAGATAGCTAAACGCGAGAAATAAAGAGAACTGGTGGAGACCCGGGGAAGAGGTGAAAAAAAATGGAAAATAAGAAAGTTGAGGCAGGAGGATGGATTTTAGCAGATATACGGACAACGCAAAGAGGACGAGACAGAAAGAGCGAAAGGGTCGGGGATAGGATTCTTCGTTCACAGCCAAGCGACAACGTGAATCATTTTCCCTTAAAGCTCTCTTTTGCCTCGGGGTAGTCTTCCGTTTCGAAAGCAATTTGCTCTGCCTAGCCACGTATATACCTTCGTGGACTCAACGTAGCAAGAAAAAAAGAAAGAGAGAGGGAGAGAGAGAGAGAGACTTCGAGCTCGTTACTTCTCTTAGATGAGGTAAATTCTGAGTGCAAAGGGTGGGAGGAGGAAACAAGCTAGAGTTCTCTTTCGAGATAACCGCGAAACAGGGGTGGTCCAGTTTCCATTAGTCGTTCCATGCGGACAGCGACGACCCAGTGCTACGGTTTTCTTTCAATTGGACGGATAAGGCAATTCAGTTGACCGCGATTGACCGATTCTCTGTTTTCTTTTACTCTAGTCTCGCAGGAGAAACAATTAATAGATGCGTTTTTCTTTGGAATTTCGTTTAAAAATATTTCTTGTCGCTTAGGTACGCGATTGTTAGATAGCAACGATTAATTACACGTGATAGAATCTTGTCACTTTCAAGTACAGTGGACGCGACTAACACTCATACTTCGTGATAAACAGTTCTTTACAATGCGTAAGATAAATTTAACGTTTTTATTTAGTTTTTAACTTGTTTGTTTAGAAAAGTGAAAATATACACTTACCTATTGCTCGTATATGAACAACGAAGCCGACAGTTTAAAAAAAGTAACAGATCATAGAAAAGAATAATAATATATTATAGATATACATTTAAAAATATAAGAGAAAAATAATTTTAATCAACTTTTAATTAAAATAAAAATATTTCGGTATTTCACGTTCATTCACTATCCGATGTATCAAGAAATAGATTCTAATTAACCTCATTTGAAACGAGTTAATTAACATTAACAGGTTGCTCGTAATAAAATAATATTTCAAACTGTTATCGTATTTTGCTGACAATATGCGATACAGTAACAATATGAATGAACTTGCATAAGTTCAGCCTGATAATATGTCCCGTATAACGCGATTTCTTATTACGCGAACGTATTCCCGCGTTGCACGAAAGTCTACTGTAATTCGATTGTTGCGAGTGTTTATTGGAGTTGATAAGGGTGGTTATTTTAAAGGAACATATCCTTATTTTAGACGTAAAGATCTGAACATCTACATCTATTTTAGTCATATAATATATTGAATATACAATTGTTTTCACAACTATTTATACATATATAATTTCTTCGTAACGAAACAGTGAATATAGGTAGCATAATTAAAATTCGACTATACCCGATTTCGAATAAATGGAAGCAATTCTGATTCTTCCTCGTTGGAAACTTCAGTACTTCCTCTTCGATACTCGTTACTTGAAACTGTTAATCGATCGGTTTGAAATTTTTGGTTAAGCTGCACTTCTTTCCTCGAGAAGATAAAAAAAAGAAGAAGAATATCTTAGGAAGATCGTTTTTTTTTTGCTGAACTATTGCCTTCGGTTCTTTCTTGAAATTAATCGCGATCCCCCCCGAGATTTCTTCCACGAGAAGCTAACTCGGACGAGCTGAACTCGTTGTATTTATCGGTTTTACGTACCACTCCTCGTTCGTCCCTTGTACTCGTCCCGAAAGTAATATCTCGAGCGCTGAAGAACACTGAAAAATGCATCTCTGTGTCGCCACGATAAATGTCTCGAGATAAACGATCCAATCTTTCTTCGACCACGAAAATCCTACGGAATCGTGCGCTATTAATATACGCTGATGGATTTTCACAGTTTTTCTTTAAAATGAAACCGTAATCGCCGTCGTCTACGATCGTATTTTTCTATGCGATTTTTTACGACCGTTATTAAATGTACAAATATTAGGCTTCGTTTGTTCTTGTTTGACGAAATCGACAGGTTTGTAGAAGTAGTAACGATCATCAATTTCAATCATAAATACTACTTATAATTAATTAGTGACACAAATTCAATATTTTTCTATAATGTACAGGATACCATGAAATTTCGATGAGCTGATAAATTATGAAGACAGCTAAAATAACAGAACTGACGAATCAGACTTTTGTATGTCACGAATTTCATTTCACATCCGTAATCAGACATTTAAACGCAAGCACATCTTAATACCGATTGCGTGTTCCAACGAATTGAATGCACCTTTATACGTCCTCTTTCACTTGCGCGACACGTTTGGTAAGCACAAAGGTTGGACGGAGGCATTCCCTCCCAGGAAACGCCGATAAATCCGCTTTATTACATTTTTTCGTTTATTTTTGCCAGCCTGCGACATTTCGCGGGGTTTCTACCTTCGACGACATTCCCGGAGTTCTCATGGAATTATTTCCGTAGGACTTGGCAAAGGGAAACGTCAGCTCGCGGGCACCGATTTTCCATGCACGAACTTGTTCGTTTCTGAATTCTTTGATGTACGACCGTACTCTGCTCTCCCACGGTTTTCCTCGATGTGTCCTACTAATATTACGGCCCACCCTTATATGGGATATCGTTATCTCGTACAGATCCTATAAATATTCGTTATTTCGAAAAGTTACGTTTCTACTGTGTTTAAAAATGCAACACTCGTCACTAGAGGGACAGCAACCTTGACGCACATTTTCATATAATGGCCCTTTGCGCTCGAGAGGCGCCGCTACAGTAACCTGTCATTTTATGCGACCAGAGGCGCTTCTACGGCGACAATTCTTATTTAGACTGAACTGCGATACTTTATGTAAACCTCCAAAACATAAGAACAGTATCAGTTCGTAAATAAATTCTTGAATTGGCGTAATATAAATTGCGACCGGATCAGTTTAACTAAAGGGAAATTCAATTTTTCGTTGTCAAGCATCGGTGAACCGCGATTAATTGGAAAGCTCCACGTTGTTCTGAAAGGGATAAAGAGGGGTTGCGCAGGGTCTGCTTTGATCGATGTAAACATGGTGGTAGACGTGAAACCTCAAATTATAGTGATACGTGTTCTGACAAACCGAGATTGCATCTAGAGGATTGTTTTGCAAAATATCACATAAAAACCAATTACAGAGTACAATATTTAACAAATTTTATTATTAAATCTTTTTAAAGCATCTGTTAAATACTACGACTAGTATTACTAAAATCGTATCGAGTTGCTAACCCCTAACGTCCCTCCGTCTGAGAAGCGATTCCACCATTTTGGTAGTCGTACTAATGAATCCGCTAACAGTCTCGGAACGAAACGTTTCTCCTTCTTTCCCTTCCTTTTCTTTCTTCTTACACATACACAGCTCTACACGAAGCAACGCGCTTCACGACGATTTTTTTTTTTTAGTTCGTGTAAAAATAATTGCGTTTGCGAAATGGTTGAAAGTTTCGAAGCGGTGGTTCGGGGAAATGAAATGTACATAAAGAAAAAGCCATCTGAAATAGAAACATACACGGTTGCAGAAACGGGGAATAATATTCATGGTGCGTAATGAATGTAACTGCGCGGGCACTGATGGGCTTATAAAAGATAAAAGTGCGCGTGACACGAATTACAAAAACGATCGCTGCCCGAGCGTATGATCATTTATTACTCTGCTAGCAAAGTAGGACATCAATTATACACGTAACAAATGTAGCGTGGTTGATGGATCTGCCAACGAGCGGAGCGTACACGTTCGAATAAATAAAATTCAAACTAGTCCTCTTATACATTCATAAAATGTAATGCGAAGAGAATATGCCGTTCATTTGATTTTTTCGCCTTTCATATTATTTTAACAACTTTACATAACAGCTTGAATTTCATCAACCCCTTGCTTTACGATATTTTTATGGAATTAATTATGTTTTGTTTAAAGTATACCGTATCTTCATTTTATATGGACCGTAGGAGTTGAAAACTTGTGCTTCTATAGCAAACGGTTTAAAAATACGATATCTTCATCTTATGTAAAACGGTCTGTGTATACTTGAACTCCAAAAGTCAAAGTCAATTCGCCACTCGTATACGACCTTTCCCCATTTCGAAAATGGTCGTAAGGGATTGAAGCGGAATAACGAAAAAGATTGCGAACAATGAGATCGTAGTCGAGCGAGGGAGCGAGGGAAACGGCGGCACTGATTGCGTTCGCGCTCTCTGCGGCAGGCACGCGGCGAGGCGCGCGTTGGTTCCCTTGTATTGGCAGAAACGGGCATTGCGCGGCGTCAAAGCTCTGACGGCGGGCCAGCTTGTTACCCGATTCACGGTTCACGGTTCACCTTGCGATAGCTTTGCGGAGGAAATCCTCTTCTAGCAAAATTCAATATCCACCAAGTGGCGCGTGGACCCGTGTCGTGAGAGACTACAGCTCGCCACCGACCACGCGCCACCACCTTCCTTTTTCCCCCGTGTCTCGCGTAATTTGAAAAGTTTAACCTTAACCACCGTTAACGGCGATAATCCAATAAATATTAGAGCCACGTCCCCCTCGTCCTTAAGCGGTTCGTTACACTTTTACGAGAACTTCCAGCGGCTTAATCACTTTCTTATTACGTTTGCTACTCCCCTAACGGTTTTCCTAATCATTTTCATAACATTCGACGAATTCTCGTTTGCTTTTCATTAAGTGGCAACTGCGTTCCCGGTTTGCAACTTGGAGATGCATTAACGCGAGAAGTTTGCGGCTCGCAGTAGTTTCAAATCTGTTGCGAAGTTGAAGTAGATAGGGAGCGATGGACCTCGTTCGTAGATATGAATTAATTCGCGATTTGTTATTCAATGTTTCATGAATTTATAAAAGAAGACGTGTGACAGTTCAACGAAAAATCGCGCTACGTATTTTTCTCGCGTTAATTGCAAAGTTTACATAATTTCGCGGTGTATTGATACAGAAAATTTTGAAGTATTCAATGAATAATAAAAAGTAACAGAGATAATATTAAAGTTTCATCGATTTTTTGTTTTCATCAGAAAGTTATATTGAGCGTTACTTAGCCATCGCTGTAAAACACACACATAGAATGGTCTTAGAATATTGACGAGAGAATAGACGTAACACAATTCCTCCATTATACGAATTGCACGATCGTGATTCCAGTGAAAACACTGGTCTCACGATTCCCTCGTTACGCACACAAAAGACTTCTACATACATACACATAATGGAAGATCTCTCGGATTTTGTCCATATTATCCGTGACGTACGTTCCGATCCCTTTGATGTTGGCTAGAGCAGCGAGATCGGACGAGTCGGATTTTTATTGGAACCCTTAACGCTCGCCATACGACCAGATTCCATATCGCCAACCAATTATGTATTGTACCAATTACGAATGTTAATTACGTCGAGAAGAGACAAAGGATTATTTATTATGTGCAGTGATCCGCGTTTTCATTAATAATCGAACGCTCAGCTTCGCTAAAAGTAGGAAAATGCCCAAGCGATGGAACAAATTGGAAATGTTACGAATAACGTATAAATAGTGACGTAAGTCTAAATTATGTCAATATTTCAGTGATTGATTAAAATATACTTGCGCAATATTTCGGTTCACCGGTACGTACCTTGTCCCATCGCGTAATAAATCCACGCCATCCCCTTCTCTGCACCCTTCGTTTTCCGCTGGGAGAATTTCACCGTCTACCTCCTAATACAAATTTTCTTCCCCATCTACCCACCCTTCTTTTCGTCCTCTTAATATCACTCAATCCCAATATACCTCCCTACGCTACGTTATAATGGACCATTTGCTGAGAAGGCCGCACTTCTCCGTTACGTTCTAACGTATTTCCATCGTCTGCTTCAATTGTCCTCGCGATATTTTTCCGGGCGATTTCGTTTCTTTCGCATTACCAGACAAAATTAGATTCGACGTTTCCTTAGTTATTTCTGTAGAAAAATTAATGCATAATGAAAATTGCATCACTACCTGATGTCAAGTAAAGACCTGTCACACATTCGGCAAAAAGAAAAGAAAATTCTTATTTTGGCTAGAAGTGACAGAAATGATCGTAATAGATTTGATGGCAACCCGATGGTTCGTACAATAATGCCTTCGTAGACCCTTTGTGTTAACCTCGAGAACATTCCCAACATCATGGTCCGTTCGAATGTTTAGAAATGCTTGAGGAAATGCATACGACCTTCTTCGGCCGCTCATACACTCTGCTATCCGATATTTTTCACATATTCCTCATAATTTATCGAAATAAGAGATTATTCGTCACTCTGAAACACCTTCGTTTAATATATTCGCAACAGATATAAATGACGTGTTATGCACACGGTAACCATCATTATTTTGGAACATCTCATGTCGAGGGCACCCGACTCTACAGCTCAATGTTTGCTTTCTATAAGTTACGTAGCGCGCGTTCCGTTTACCCTGCTCTCTCTAAGTTTGTACACTTCGAAATTGAGGTAGAGATAACGCGATATTGATCAAAACCGGGAGTGGTCGAGTCCACGCTGCATCGCTGTCGCGAGATAAGCAGTCAGCTGTAAAAATGAAATTACGGATATAAGGATAGACTGTACCGGATTTCGGTGTGGCACGCGTACAAATTCTGAACGCGACCCGGTTCTATAATGCAACGACGTGATGCGTGCGCCTTCGCGGTCCTCGGACTAGGAGGGTGAGTTACGAGGACGGTGGTACTGCGGCAGCGACCCTGGAACAATCCGTGGAACGTATCCGGCGTGTTTAACAACCGAAAGAGTCGCACTCCAGTTTTACCCTGTTCGGTAGAAATCTTTGCGCGTTCGTTCAATTAATATTATATATTATATCTCTGGTACGTGACGTTGAACCCGGTCTTCCTATTCTGCCCTACGGTAGTGTTCATTTCTCGTTAGTTAACGACACCATTCCGGGATTATCGTATCTGTACTTGTATTACGTATCTTGTATTATTAGTCGAGCCGATAAAATTTATGGAATATATCCAGTTCGAACGAAAGAACTTTTCAACCATCAGAAAATGAATACATTACGTATGTAGATTCATGCAGAAATTGTTATATTTAGTGAAATTCATTGTGAAGGAAGATGGAAAGGTTTTCTCGCAAACAAAACCTTCAAACTACCCCATTCAGACAGATAAATAAAAGAAAATAGATAATTCATATAGTATTTAATAAAATACAAATTCTACGGAAACACGTTGCATTTAGACGTACTCTCTTCCACTGTGATCGATATAATGTTTATCTTATATCGTGTTCATTGAAAATATCTTAACTATTCATTGCGCCTCGACATTTTGCATCCCCCGTTTGAACGCAGATCGGCTGAAGTGGTTACGCGTAGAACGCGTTATTCGGCCCGGTCATCCGTCTCCTTCGTGACGTGTTTCCTTTTTCCGGCCACGGCATAAAAACGCGGTGACCGTCCCGAATGTTTCGCGAACGTCGCGCGCGACCGCGGAAATAGCGATGTGGGTGGGTGGGATTTCATCTGCCGCCGCGAATATTAAAATATCGGGAATAGCTGAATGAAAGGACAAACCGCGGTGACACATCACCTCGTGTCTCGTGTAAAACAGAGAAAGGAACGTTAGATATAGATATAGAAAGACGGGAGGAAATGGAACGGAAACTAAGAATGGCGTGATTCATAATCCTGAGGGTACAATGGCTATTCGTTCCGATTATTGTAATCACCTTGTTCGATGCCCTCCGGATTACTGCAATTGATTTTCCGGTTACTATTGTAGTATCGTAGTTTTAGAAAACCTTGCTCGTGAAAGAAATGGGTATAAAACCGTAAATTGTACATAATTTGGAAAAAGTAATAAAAAAGAAAGCGAGGAGGGATGAAAACCAGACGCAACGGACGAACGGTAGTCCGCTGCGTAGCCAATGATTTAAAGAGCGTGATGGGAGAGAAGAGATATGCCATGGTACACTAAATGAGACCGTGGTCTAAGAACGAAAAATAATTTATTCACTAACAAGATATAACAAAGATTGCCTGTGATATAATCGCAGACGTGAATCGTGTAAAAACGCTGGGTACAAACTGTACTCTCGTTTTCCCTCCCCTCATCGCTCTCATCAGACAAAATTTCCAAATCGTCCATCTTGACCTTTGAAGACGAAGAGAACATTCGGAGTGCGAAGCATATGTTTCTTGTCTACTGTCCCCTCGCTTAGATAAGTGTTTTCATGGTATTTTGCGCCACGAGGTGTGATGCAACTACAGTAGTCGCCGCATCAGCTTATATATCTCTTTTAATCTCAATAAATTAAACCTTTTTTTACCATCTAATGCTACACTATTATCTATTGTGAGTTATACGGATTACGTTTTCCTTTATTATATTTGCACTGTTCCATTTTATTTGTAATTTGGAAATACTTAACAGAAGACAAGAAACATTACGAGCAACGATTGTAATATCATTATTTTTCCATTGAATTTTTGAAGTCATTTTGATAGTTTCTATTGAAACGAGATAAAGTTGGATATTATTTATGGAATGATTTAAGAGATAGCTATTCGGAGTGAAAAATCGTATCGTGGAAGACGTTCCGAGCTGGTAGAATATGGTCGTTTAACTTTATTCGCTATGAGAGATAACGAAAGTAAAAGAAAGATAGCGTGTGTATAAAAGATGCCATAAATTGGGCCCTATTGGACTTACGTCGTGGATCAGAAGGTTGGATTATTCGAATCATTCTTTGTGAACGTTTGAAAATTTATGAACCTCGACGTATCTTCTAACATTTTAGACGTAAAGATATATCTTTCAATATTTTATAAATAGCAGGATATCTTCTAATAGATTTTATACTGGTTCAAATGGAAACACCTGAAATATGACCGAATCGTTCCTTCTAACCGTCTGTAAAAAGTAGTTAGCATAAAGTCATACCACTTTAAGAGATATACACGTGTGCCAGGGATAATTAAACCGTAGTTTCATTAAGTTTCTTTGGTAGTAATTGCTTGATCGTTACAGTTGAAGGGGAAGAGGAGCAAAAGTGAAACAAAGGTAGGAACTTGCCGTGTAATTAGGTTTGCGTCGAAAGTGGCGAGAAAAAGAATGCGGTAATTATCGTAGCGGGTGGGCGGTGCGGATAATCTTGAAAATGTAACGGACCACCGATGCGCAATTAAGTCGCTTTGTGCGACGGGATTACGGTTCATTCCGGATGGTGGAGAGGATCCTCTGAATATTCGAGAACGACGACAGCTAAGGGAGCGCGAGACATAGCTGCTTAGACAGTCTGAGCATCGTCCTGATTCTATTAAGATGGTGGCCCACTGGGCTTATGCTCCTCCGCTCGGGTTTCGTCTATATGCACTCTATTTACCGTGCCTTGTCGTCGACAGGGCTGATGGATATTCTATCTAGTCTATTTCCAAATTTACCGCGCGGATGACTGTTCGTTAACAATTGTTGCTATTTTTATGGGTCTGCTGTTATCATATCGTGAATATTATCGCCCATTTATTCTTCAGAAGAAAGAGAGAGAGTTATTATTGTAGATTTGCAAGCAATATATGCTACTTGAAAAATTTCTCATTTTTTTTTCTTTTAGTATAATTTGTACGTAAAATCGCTAATAAGTATAAAACTCGCCATAGACTCCTAAATTGTCTCCGTGCTACCACTTTGACGTTTTCAGGAAGAATAGCCGTTTCTGTATCGCGATCGCATAGTCAACTCTTTCTTCTATAACAGAGCATTCTTTCAGCTCGACTTCAAGGTAACGAAAGCCAGACACTTTCCACCCTCAAGCGCTTCGACGCCAGCTTTCTCTTACACATGATTTTTCAGCTTTATTTGCCAATTTATGTGTAAAAAATAATATAAGTTTTCGAGAAATAATAATCCTCTTAGATTTATGTTCGAACTTGTTTAAATCTGCAAGATTCACCCCCCTGTTGAATCTCATATACATTATAATAGACGCGTGCATACGATCGAATAAATAATTAAATAACGCATTAGTTTATTAACATAACGTTTGCATGCAAGTTAATTTCGCTAGCTACTTTGTAACTTTACACAAGAGTGACATACATTTCGCCTCTGTGCAGAATATTTCTGCGACGCAAAGCTGTTTATGCGCGTACTTTACCCCTTTTTTCTGTTACGCGCGGAATTAATGGAGCGGCTGTAGAGAAACTTATCTCGGGGGAACGTGAAGAAAATGCGGGAACTTAAAATATACCGCGCTGAACGGTTTGATTCATACTCCAGGGGGGCCGAACAGGTACAATCTTTTCCCTGATATCGTGTCTCGCAAAACTCGCTTCTCGTATTAATAGTTTCCGATCACGGCACGTAAAATATGTGCGTAATGAAATGCGTAAATTCTCTGGCTCGCAGATTTTGCATACATATTAATCAGAATGTGGAGAAACGTGAAGAATTAAGTGCAAGAAGAGTGAAAGACGATGAAGAGTAATGTTCTACCTCGCGAGAGAAATGACGTTGAAAATTCATGAGGCACGCTTCTCATCTATAACTTAAGTGCTGTATTATATTCTCGTTATCGTTATTACCCTACAGCTATCGATTCACCTATGACTTACAAATTATTTACAATTCAAACTTTTTCCTTCGCCACGATTTAGTTATGATTGGTACAATTATTACATAAATTCTTTGATAAGATTCGACGTTCCATTCACGCGCTGAAAGTTAATACTATACTAGAGTAGACTTCCATGCAATACTAATTTCTATAACGCGCTAAATATACAAGAACTACTGTTTTCATGCAACGTGGGAACTAATAAAAGTTGAATCCTCTGCAACTGACCCATACATTGTTTCCTTCAACATTTCCGATTTCTTTTGGTATGCGTTATTCAGAAAAAAATTCCTTTACAACAGGATTTCCTACAACAGGAATCCAGAGAACGCGCAACATGCATATCAACCGCGTTATAAATATAAAATGCTAACACTGATAGATACTACATGTAACCACGGTGTGCATACTCAGAAGTTTACGGCTCGATAAGTGGCATAATGAACTTGATTACACGTTACGTATATATAATGATCTTCACGGATGCTCGTCTAATTTCCACATGGAAAAAGAAACTGGTACATGGTACATGATTGCGTGCAGAAGGAAACACGCAACTAAATCGTAAGTACTACGCGTCAATAGAAGATCCATCGCGATAAGGAAGCAAGTTCAGCCACTCGACGACCAGCATATCCAGGATTTTCAATGTTAGCGTGATGAATAGCTTTTCATTCGAACGGGGAGCCGACCTTTCTAGTTTCTTGTACGTGTTCCTTTTAATTACACACTGTTCAAAAGAAATATAAAAGTCGTTTGCTACGAAGGAGGATATTACGCGACAAGTCTTTCCATAAATGGAGCGAATCAGTGGTCTCTGTGGAACATGTCAAAGTCGAGTTAACATTTGTTAAATCTTATTCTACATATCCACATTTTATTCGAAAATATTAAACAATTATTTCTAAATATTATTTTACATGCTAGTTTCATAGTTATACAGAAATTGATTTACCCCTCGTTCGAGCTATTATTCACTTTCCTATTACAATCTACTAACCTACTACAATCTAAAAAGTCCATTTATCCTATTCAAATTTCCACCCACTAAACTAAACAAACGAACACCTTAAAAAATTAAAGGAACACAATTTTCGAATGCAACTACTTTACCTTCAAAGAGGAATGAAAATACGGTACACACTGAAGATACACAAAACAGTGCAAGGTGCTCTCCATAGCACCTTTGCTATTTTCGAAAGCGGCCCACGATTAACACGCGGAATGCAAATTGCGATAACCCGAGACAGGATTGCAACATGCCGCGAATCCGTATGTAGATTCATCGTTGGCGCTCACGAGGGTGGACGAGTGCGGGGATGGCTGGCAAGGGTCTGCGTATAATACAAAGGATATTACGGGGCTTAGCGTGCAAAGCGAGGCATCAGAGATCTCGAGAAAGCACCCCCTTCGAACAGAGTCCTGGCTACCAACCGCGAGCACCGCTTCAACGTTCTAACACCACGACCAAGCGTCGCGGTGATTCTCGCAAGGTTATACCGATTGACCCCGTGCTCTGGAATTTCACCAGACGCGAAGATATCAGATCTGCCGCCGCGGATCGACGCGATCCACCAAAAGTATCAACGTCTCCCGTTTCACTTCATACGTGTACCAATTGCCGTCATTGGTTCTAATGGAACGAACGTTCCTGAAATTAATCGCTTCAAGCTGCGCTTTTATTAGTCAACTTCTTCGCTCATCTCTCAAGTTTGTCATCGTCGCAACTTCGTCGCGGTGTTTTAGATAATTTCTTGTTGGCTCGCTTTATACATGTTGTCTTCAATGCTGCAGATCATTTAAAAATGTGTAGCGCGCAGGATATTTTGACTAAGCAGGCCTATGTTATTATGGGATCCATAATCATTACAGCGCAGAACTATTGAAAAGGGGGCGAGCGTGGATGCGTTTTTGTTGAGGATGTTTGTAAAAGCAGTTTTGCTAAACAACGGCCAGGTGAAAATATGTAAAGACAAAAGATAGTTCTAATGTTTACCAGAAGGCCTAATTGGAAATATCGCTAAAAATATAAAAATTGCTACCATGAAGAATAAATAAGTAAAAAGTCAGGGAAACTTAATTTTTTTAAGTATGAGAAATGTAGAGTTTTTAGAAGTAATTTCACGTTATATTTCTCACTTTTTCGTTATAACAACATTTTTTGGGAACACAACACTGAAATACTTGTCCTTTAGAAAAAGGTTTCATTTGCATCCTATGTTTTTCTTCGTGGGCGTTCGTAACATCGAATATTTTCCTTCGCGCTTGTAAATAAACGTTCTCCATGGCAAAAAACTGGTGCAGTTGTTATATTATAAAATGGAGTAGTCGTGAAAACGGTTGTTGATTGTGGAAGCGATGCAAAACGCTGCAAGTATATATTTCTCTGGATGCGAAGAATAAATCTGTCGTCTGTTTCTCGAAACGATTTGTGAGAAATTTTCTTTTGCACTTAAAGATTATTATTATTGTTGTTCGTCGACTTGTAAACATAGTGCTCATTTTAAACTGCGATATCAGCTTCCGGTGCCAAGACCAATATAATGAAGTTATTATACAATTTTCTCGTTTGCAATCAGTTTTCATTCCTCGGGTTCCTGAATTTCATTAGGTGCTCGTGGTAGATGAATGAGTGTATAAAGAAAGGACCAGGTGCGTTCGAAAATACCGTAGAATACCATTAACTGAACCAAAATGCAGTATTTGTGGTTCGTTGTTATAAATTGTAGGAAATATTTGTGTCTTCAACGTCTCTTCGACACGTGTTGCTGTTGCAAAGATTGGGAATTATTTTATTTGATATTCCTTTTTTAATGTGCATATTTAAAGTATATACCGATTATCGTACATATAATTATTATAATCGTTATTGTTTGTTGTTTGCAATTACTGAAATAACTAATACACGTGGAAGTTTAAAATTTCGACTTAGTTTAGGGGGTGTTTCAATTTTTATGCAAATTAGATAAGTAACAAGAAAAATACCAGTATTGAAATTAGGAAACACATACAATTCATTATAAAATAACATCCAACCACCCCTGGGTTTATGGTTTCACTGGATACACGCCACTACCGCTAATCCTCTAGTAACGACTCTTTTGTGCTCGTTTTACAACTTCCATACGATTGCACAGGACGTTGCAATCTGCATAACATATACGAATTCTAACATCAACTTACTCTGGAAAAAACTGTTCGCTCCTCCTAATTAAGTAGTCGTACGTTTTAATTTTAAAACGGTACAACGATTAATGTAGATATTTGTTTTCGAATTTTAATGCTGCCTTTCGTAATTAAAATGTTCACGATAGAAATTGCAAAACATTGTATGTAATCTTCTTACGTTAAAAAAGTTTTCAAGTCAATCTTTGGAAATAATAGGTATTCGTTAGAGATTATTTAATATCTGGCAAAGAAACGGGTAGGTTTCATTTCTGTACGTTCACGATATAGTCTCTTTGAAATCACCGATAATATCAGATTCAGACAGTAAGAAATAAACGAAATAATCCAACCTCTGTAATATGGCGCCAGAATTCAGATCCGATGAAACTATAGAAGACTACGGGGATGCCTGTAGGGAAGCAGAAGCCAGGCTTGTCCTCCCCTGGCTCGTTCTATTCAATGGTCGCGACCACGGTGGTTACTCTGGCATGAAATTAGACCGGCTGTTTCCAGTTTTCACTATTTCGACCGGGTCTAGTAAATAATTGCCCGTCATTTTGTACCATTTCGGTTAAGTGGCTCCCCGTGAAACGTAGGTGGAGTGAAATACAGTGGACCGACATTTTACCCTTCACCTTTTTGATCCCATCCTCCATTCTATGCACACTCGACACGCACACCAACGATGCTCCTCGTGCATTTGCATCGTTAATGCTCTCGTGAAATGTTAAAACACAAATTCCTTATACGCGTTAGAAGCATACAAAAATTCTATATAAATTATAATTTTGTGCTTTGAATGTTTGTGTTTTTCATTAATTAAATTCCATTCTTCTACTTTTTTTGCAGAAATTAAGTTGGTTAATCTATACTATATTTTATATTTGCTTGTGTCATTCGTAATGGCGATGCGACGATTTCTGGATAATGTAAACCCTCGTCTATTACCTTCGATCGATTGGGACGTGATATATCGTGTAATCCATACACCTACACTGGAATGTTGAAGGCACATTTCAACCTTAATGGTACCTTCTTCACAGGTGTTTTTAACTACCTCTATGAGATATTACTGTTTTTCTCAGACTTGCGAAATAGTAAGGTAAATTCTTTTAAAATTCTGCAGCAACGTCCTATTTATTCAGAATTATACATAAATTCTTATGATACAATGCTCTAAACCTTATTTGTTAATACCGGTTATTAATATCACACATATTGCATCGTTCGTTAAAATTGTTTAAAAGCTCAGAAGCTTCTCAGTTACAACGTGTCTACCGTCATCAAGTAGCTGATTCGTAAGCCCAAACTGGGCTAAAAACGCGAGCCATCCCCTTTTCGATGGGCATTTCCACTACACCGGGAACCTTTCTCCGTCCACGAGGAAAAAATCTCGCCAGCTCGTGGGTCGGAAAAGGTTCCATCCCGTCGCGACAGAATTGAATCGCGCAGCTGGATAAAGAAGGGGGACAGGGGTGGGATTCGCGCACGTTGAACGAAAACGACTGTAGCATCCCCGGCATTGCCAAGCACCGTTGCCGGCGCTATCTTACCCCCAAACAAATTTAATTAAACCGGAGGTGAGCAAGAAACTTCCACCCCCTCTGGTAGAAATTGAAATTAGACGCACGGTCCGTCGCGTTCGCTCTTATTTTTCGTTTACATTCCTCCTTTCGTCTTACCATCTTACCATCCTGCCTATTTATGCACTTCTTTTAGCTTAGCTGTTATTTCTATTTTTTTCTTTTTTTTTTCCTTCCTTCCTTACACGTATTGACCTATTTTGTCCAGTTACATTTTTGTGTCTGCTATGAATAGATTCTAAATACATGTGATGGACCTTATTTAGACATTTCCTGCTAAATATTGCAACGTCCGCTTCTACGGTATTCTGAATTGATTAATTTTATTTAATGTCATTTAAATCTTCATTCAAATAATTTATATGATATATTATTATTACTTGAACGTGTCATAGCAGTTTTTAACGTCCTTCCGGTATATCACACGGACATCGTATAAGAAATTCAGCGGGGACGTACTTTCCTTCCCCTTGAAGTTCTTTTGACTGGCGGAGGAAGCCAAGACCTCTTTCCTATAGCGTAACCGTCGTTACTGTCACCAAAGAGCTATTTTACGATTGCCACAGCGCAATCGCTCCTTTCGTTCCCGATTTCTTCACCTAATCAAAATTCGATGTGGATTTGTCAGATTTAAGAAAAAGAGATCGATCGTGGTCTTCGAAATTACTTAAATAACTACGAACCATGTAAATTCCGTTGAAATTTTTTCGTTTTGCTTGTTTTTCATAATAATGTATGTTAGCTGAAAATCGTTATTCTTTAAAACACGAGGGAATGTACGCATTTGAAATCATTTTAATTGTACAAGAAGGATGATAAATTAGGGGCATAAAATATTATCGATCGACTTATAAGATTGTGAGGGTAATTAAAAGTAATTTGTTTAAATTTGTATCGAAGCACGTATTCGTATCTTTACAATTGTTACTCGAGCGGTTATTTTCATGTATCAAATGCGCTCAGTCGGCGAGATGAAATTTGGCGCGCGGGCTATGCGTTTCGCCGATGGGAACGGTGCGCGTAGATTAACCTCGTTCTGTGTTTCAACGAGACTCGTGACTCAGACTCGCTATCTTACGTCTCGTAGAATTTCAAGGATTCGCGATCATTTCGCGACGAGTGGTTTACAGTGGTTTGGTTTTAATCAGTCCATCCAAGCTCGGGTCACACCATTCAGCTTCGCTCCACTTCGCTCCACTTCGCTATTCCATTTGATTTTTCCGTAGTTATACTCCGTAGGCTTTTTATATATCTTTCCACTTGAGCCAAAGTGCTGCAAAATATTCTCTCGACGACTTACAAGTTAACCATTTAGAGAGATACATTTTTTCAGAAGTAAAATTAATTATTAAATGTTGAATACAAAAATATGATATATATTTATATCTATATATAAGAAATGTACATACATGTTAGATACTCTCTTTTTTTCTTCGTATGTGTTTCTCGTTCTAAAGATCCGGGGTAAGTGCTAAAATGTTCAATACGGTTCTCTTACCAGAAGATTCGCCACCTTCTCCACCCTGTGGCCAGATCCTTCAAAAGCACCCTTATAGCTCTACACGTGCCACATAACACCATGATATTAGGTCATCGACCACGGGACAGCATTTCGGCCACCGATAATAAAGATCTATCCAATTCTCTAAATATTTCTGGATAATGTAAACCCTCGTCTATTACCTTCGACAGATTGGAACACGATGCATCGTGTGATCCATACGCTCTACACTGGAGTGTTTAAGGCACAGTCGTTACATTTCGACCTTAATGGTACCTTCTTCACAGGTCTTTTTAACTCCTAGAACTCGTTGCGTTATCCTACATCATGGATCCCGATATGGGCACTCCAAGAACCTTGATAAAAAGGTCGATGCTCGAGGGTATAATGACCCTGACACGTGTGCTATCCTTGTACAAGGATCGATGCTAACATATATATAAAATTTATTACTGTAATATTGTTTATTTTTTTTCATAGCGTTTGTTTACATTATCCAGTAAGTATAAACTGTATTTATTTTTGGGGTACTGAATATTGTCCACATGTAACATAAGGTATCATATTCTGTTTCCTCGAGTTTGTGTAACATAGTTGATGGAAGTAGGTGAAACATAAACAGGGTGTTTCGAATATCGAGCAACTCGACCAGAGATTGTTGAAAACTGAATTGCTCACAGTTAGAAGATTGCTCTTTTGAAAATCTAATTACCTCAAACTTGGAATAATTCTATTTGTCACCAGTTTGTTAACTGATATACTTAACTCCACAATCAGCTCGCAAAGGTACTACCTAGCGCCTATTAACTTCTTAACACGCTACCACTGCGTGCGAGCAGATTGCTACCACATTTCGTACGAACAATACATGGAATTTCAAAAAGGTTAAAATAGTACATTATGTTTCTACTGCTGAAGATCGTAAAAAATTGCTTCGTTTATTGTTCGCGAAACTTGCAATGCAATGTAACGATTAATGTACCAATCATTAGAGCTCTATTATATACTTACTTGCATACTTGTACATTGCTATGGGAATTGGAATCTAAATGTTATTTATTAAAGATAGATAGATTATATATTGTAACAAAGTGATCACACTACGCACTCTCGCTCTACCTGCGCTCAGTGCACATCGATCTTCGACTTTCGGCTCTTCTTATAGGACTTCTTCTCTTTTCTGACAATTACAAAAATTAAAAGAAAGTGGCATCGTCGTACTCCGTCAGTCGACAGGATATCCTAAAACTAAATTTACACCTAGGAATAATCTAAATTACAGTTTACTTCACATTCCATATCTTCGACAATTGTGCGACCTTAAATTTATAAACACAAAAGGAATTACCGTCAACAATTTCGAAATTAGTAGGAAAATTCAGCAAAAGTTTGATATGGATACTAATTAATTGAATCTAGTTGAAAACTGAAAAGGACACAGAGTTAGCGTTCGCTACAGATGCGATGGCAGCCTCATAAAACCAAAAAAGCAAAAAAATGCATCGTAGTTGCAAAAATCTAATAAATACCCGACATTTTTTCCCCAGTAATGGTTCTCATATTTTCGTTTGTAAATCGAGCAAATGGAAAGTTAGCGTTCCCATGGCTTTCAGCTTGTTTCGAGAGGAAAGTCACCCAACAACTGATCCCCGCGCGGCGAAGGTCCGACCGACTTCGATCGAACAATTCACTCTAGAGTTTTAATTCGTTTTCCATTAAAGGCTTTACGAAGCTCCACCCGTGGGATGTTTTATATTCGTCGGATTTGTTGCGCAGCAATATAGCCGATAAAATACACGTTGCATCATTCATTTTGTTTCGTGGAACAGCCGGAATCGGGCTGCTCGCGACACAGGAACTTTCTATTTCGGAATATTGATCGTTTTTATTTCAGAACGAGCAAACTAACTATCCAAGCGCGTTTCTGTGCATCGCATCAAATATTTTCATGTACACGGTGGCGCGATTTTCAAACGCCTTATATTAGACTAATCGCAAACGATGATTCGTATAAAAATACAATTTTCGAGCATTGTAATTATATATTAAAAAAAGATCATATATTAAAAAGATTAGGTGAGTTTTTGCGCAACGAAACATTTCCGTAATACGTAGTATCGTCTTGTCAAAGGGTATCATGCACGGTTATTGAATTTACATTTTAATTCGTCGCGTACCTCGTCTGTTGGTATATTGCATTATACCTTTCAAAGATGAGAACCCTGCCTTATTTGCATTGACATCGTTTGAGTTTCGTTCAATCTACATCTTCCTCCTTACTTTTCGAGAAAAGGAAGACTGTAGCGAAGAAACGAGGTTACCGACTTTTTTTTTACACTTTACTTATCTGTCTCGAAAGAATTTTTCTGCTAATTCGTATATTTTGCTCAAAGAATAGAGTATTTATAAAAAATGATTATTACGTACTATTAAAATTTCTTTTCTCTTTTCTAATTTATCCAAAAGTAGTATCTATTTTTCTCCTATTCTTATTAATATATTAGATTTGTAATAAAATGTAATTCTGCAATGGCACATTTTCTGTGCATTAGGTGCATTTGTTTGATGTGTCAGATTGAACAGAAAGCATACTATTTTTCTAATTAGAAGCAAACAAAACTTTTTCATTTATTTAATAATTGAGAATAATTTGGCAGCTACTTTCAATTTTATAATTGAAATAATCAATGGACCCAAAAATTACAATACGAAGTCTCACGTGAAAAAAGATAAATGCAACTGCAGTTCTCTTCGATATTTAAATGCAACCTATACAATTTAATCGTGCAACATGTTTGGCGTTTACAAAACCGATTTAAATCGGCATAGTTTGCCCCACACCCTCGAGTGCGTTACAAACGATGACCATTAAATATTAGCCAGCGATCGCGACGAAATCAAAACTGATCGATGCTTCGTACGCCCTCGCGAATGACACACGCGGCAGCGGCAGTGATTTCAATTAAATGATAATTCGATGATAAGTAATTAAAATCGATGATCCGTAGTTGGAATGGTCGATGACTCGTGGGCATCGTGCCTCGCCATCATTCCAGATGCGTGAGACGCGCGTACCAATTAGCGGAATAATCTCGTTGTTTAGGTCGATTGGTCTGCCCTCTGGCAAATCTGACCGGCGTGTCGTGCTTCCTGGCCATAAACTTGAACGGAACACGGCAGTCTCCTAGGGGTACAATATCATTCTCCGCCCTCCACCGCGTCTGTCCCTCCGCGTTTCATTTATGAGATTTACGAGCGTAGCCGTCTATTCTCAAGGAGAATTGCGTCCGGCGATAAGGGGGACACCGTGAAAATTGAATCAACTGCTCGTCACGCCCGCGTAATAAGGAACTTTACATCTAACGGCAGTCGATCGATGGTTTGCGTTGTGTAAGAAATATCGGTTAACAGGGTGCACGAGCGGTCGACGAGGGCCATCTGCATTTCCCTGCGGTTAAACGCCTCTCCGGGGTTTTGCATAAATGGATTCGGATGGGCCATGACCTTGGGGGTATCCTCGAGACTAATGCGAATGGCCTAAGAAGGTATTCTTCTAAGAACCTCCAAGTTGCACAGTCATAAATTTTCCCAATAGATACCGTCTAGTTATTTTTGTTTTCCATACTTTCTTACAGTTGTGTTACGCGAACACGCGGGTTGAATGTAGAACAGCGCGTTCGATTTTTCTTACTTTCAGTCGGAGAAATTCGTTTTACTCGTGCTGTGATAGTAATACAGAATTACGTATTTATATATATAATGATCGATCTCACTAACAAGGTATCTTAGAAAGCAATACATATATACAAAATATAAAAGAAACAGGAAGGGTTGAATAGAATGATTCCAGCAATTCTTCTGATTTCGTATAATTTCTGCTATAAAAAGTCACAAACTAGATTACAATAGGATTAATGGTTAAGCAATACGTAGGCGTGCTATTAAAAAATGCATTATTGTGTTCTCCTTACCACGAAAGTTCGTACAGCAATGCCTTCTTAAGCCGTTCATATTTGCTTCGAAGACAACCCCAACGCCATGGCCCATCCAAAAGTTTAGGCAAGGTTCCAAAGAAGGACAATGCAATGAGAAAATGCACACGGTCCTCTTCGAACACTCATGCACTCTACTATCCGGTGCTTTTTACATTACAAAAATCAAGCTTCAAAAGAAAACTTGTATTTTCTCTTCGTTGAGATATCTTCATTCTTGTAGAAATTGTAGAAAAACCAAAGGGGTTGCTTTTTAATTCCTTCCTTCCTACTTCCTTCTCATTTCGCATAATTTATTCCTCTCAGATGTACGTAAGGCTTTCATTTCCGAGTTTTATCATCGTACACGTGTATACACATTCCACGGTATGAGTGAATTAAAAAAGGAAAAATTAAACACCTACGGAGTCGCAGTACTCTGACAGATAGGTATCGACTATGCCGCGAGTAAGCTGCGGTTCTACGCGTGCACGACGCGGTGGTCCGCGAATTCAATTTATTACTCGACGCGGTGACCCCGTAGAGAGGTAGCAGGTCGCGATAGATCGGTTCGAAGAAGATAGAAACGGGTCCGCGACTGTATGATTAATGTCATCATGATGAAAAGTCGAAAGAGGCGTATCGAACGAGTAGAAAGAAACGCCGCGTGCATCTCGGTTCTAGGTAACCGCGGCTGGTTCATGCATATGTAAAAGTCCATGCATCAATGTATGAGAAGAGCTCGTATTTTCAAACGATAACAACGTTCGTACGGTGTCGATGATGATGTAACTGCCGGGGCGGAAGGAAAAAGTACCTCGAGTGGATGAAATAATTAGTCGGATTTACATTCACGCGGAACACGAGATATTTTAATGCGTTATCGATCTTTTTTTTCTTTACGCGTTCGTTTTATGTGAAAGAAGAATGTCGCGAATGTAACTTTCTTTGCGTTCAACGCGATACGTTCAATTTTATGATTGTGACTAATCGTTCGCGTGGATAAAACATTGAATTCGATTTTTATATTTTTTAGACGTTAATGTTTGATAAGTCTTTTAAAATTAAATTAAAATTCATTAAAGGACTTGTTCGTTTAAGAATAATGGGTAAGAGTAACGGGAACAATTTGTTGTGTAACACTGTGATGAAACCTGTGCAGTACTCTTTAGAAATTGTCTAAAGAAAACGAAAGACCGCAAAAAGTTTGATGATTTCCTCCGCTGAATGTAACTTTCCAGAAGAAAATAAAATTGCTTTTTGCAAACTTCATTACGTTCTATACTTAGGCTCAGTTTCGTTAAAGGCAAAATTTTCTAGTTGGCAGCGTTTCTTTGGTAAACTGAGCGTTACATAAACACGTGTTTCTTTGAACTATTGGAAACGCTACTGCATTTAAATTCAGCAGGTACATATTTAGACAAATTACGTAGTTGACCAATCATAATTATATAGCTTAACCCTTTTCTGACTATAATACTCCTTCTCGAGAATTTTTTGTTGGATAATTATAAATCAGTTTCTAGTTTCCTTCAAATTTCTCTATTTCTTGAACAATTTTATATGGAACTTAATATATCGTTAAAAAACTCAAGGTAGGTACGGATTTTGTGAAATGCTAAGATTTTACTATTTTAAACAATTATGCACTTTGAAATCATTACTTCCAGATCGACAAAAACTGGAAGAAAATTTAATACAAAGGATAAACATTGAAAATATGCAAATTCATATTTTTACAATAAATATCTCGTGGGCAGGTATCGCGTATTATCGCCAGAAAGGAAGAAAATAGTTTGTACATTTGCGAGGGATACGTGAGGCCGACTCAGCGTCGAGTCTTACTACTTGTTGGTCAACGACTACTGTCAACCGCAATAAAATCGAATGAATACTGGTACCCGACTTTACAAAACGTATCGCCAGCTACCAGACACCTATAAAACTGCGTTCTTATCGTTTCTAAAGTACCGACAAACTTCGGTGTTGGCTGAACTTAAAATACGATTTGATTCTCCTTACGGAGCCGTCTTTTCCTTGCATTTCGGGGATTCAAGTTTCAACGCGAGAAGTGAGATTAAAAGCTTTTGATGTGCTTTCGACCTCCTTCCGAGGAATAGTTAGTTTGTGGTCTTAGCAAGCGCGTATGAAACAAGTAGTTTTTCTATATTTTATCGTACATGTAAAATTAAAAGCAATTATGGAAACTTTTAATTGTGATGTGGTATTTAATATGTAGTTGGAAAAGGTGTTAGAAAATTGTTTAAATTCATCGTTTTACGTGACAAAATAATTATATTTAGTATTTAGTAATTTATAAATACTTTTACTATCTTATTTTTATCTTTTATATTTTTTACTTATATATCGTGGTATATTTTCTGTACTGTTAATATTTACGTAATGGCTGTCTAATTTCAAACTCACGTCCGTTTTTTGTATTTCTTTGTCGATCAACAATTTCTCGTCACTTTAAAAACCATTACATCTGATCGTTTCTCTCGCGACGCGCACAAGCAATCGAACGAATCGCTCGTCGCAATTGCCACGACGTTATGGCGTTATGGCAGGTCGGTTAATATCAGATCGAGATATTAAACAGGTGCGCGCGTTCGACCTGGCGCTTTAAAATTTCATTTTTCTCGCGTGTGCCAAATGTTCAACACCGTGACATTACCGAGTAAATGTCCAAGTTGCATCGCGAGTACAGGCCTTACGTTTTCCGCGTGCAAACAAAAAAATACCATGCGAACGTCTATTTCATAGAAGAATGACTTCTCAGGTCTTATCTCCACTCATATACGTATATACAATAACAATTTTCATTCGGGTCACCAACTTTCCCTTTTTATCTGCGTATTCCTTATTTCCATCGTTTCCTATTCAGAACACAATTCTAATTGCTGTTTCCTTTGACGTTTCCAAACATTATATGCAATCACGTATTGTAACACGCGATGTTAGTTAGTAAAATTTTCATCATACAACACGAATATTATAATTGCTATTCTTTGCGTATTTACACATCTACGTTCAATCCTAAATTTCATTTTGAAGTATTGTCAGCTTATCACTTGCTCTTATTTAAATACATCACGGTATATAAATTTTGATCACGAAGTTAATTCAATAAAATACAGTATATCGCATATATATGATAGCCAGTTGATGGCAGATATATTAAATAAAGAATTTGATACGTCAACAGTTTGCTAGGTTATTTTTTCACACTGGGGCATGACAAGAGATGTTGGCACTTTTTTCCAAATTTAAATTTTTATTCTATGACAAGAGAATATGAAAAATTCCCCTACGATATAAAACTGTGATGCGATGAACTGATGCGGCGTAAAACATTGCTCAACAGCGCATTTAGAAATGCTCTGTCTCCTAAACCACGAAACAAAACACGCAACCGTCGCAACTATCCAAGCCCTGTCAATCGTTTGATTTATTAACTCCTCGCTTCCTTTCGTATCTTTCGTTTTCTGTTACCCGCTCGGGAACTTTTTTAAAGAAAGTCTATCGATCATCCTGAATCTCAGCCATCTTACGGGGCCAGAGACAAGCGTATGAAAAGCGGGCACCGCAAAGAATCCGAAAACGTTTATCGAGTAACGTTTAGTCACCGAGCAACGCCGCCCCCGGATCAAGTATTTCCGTTGTCCCTTTTCAAAGGGGAACGGGAATGTCGAATTCAGCCCCTCGGTCTTTCAACCCCCGACCACTTAGCCTCTCGTTCGATTTTTCGCGCAAGAGTTACGACGTCGCAGGGTCGCGTCCCTGGTTTCTGGTCTGGTCGCAGAAACGATCGTTAGATCGTTGAGAGGGGGCGGAAAGGTAAAGTTGGGGGCGAAAAAAAAAAGGGAGAAGGTAGCACTTCGTCAAAAGCCGTCGACCTACGTGACACCCCCACGGAAATTATTCGTCTGTCCGCGGGTGAAACGCGGGTGAAACGCGGGGAATCGAACAATTCCGGAACGGCATTAATCTTCCACTGCCAATTGGCTGTCTGAGATGGTGCCGGATGCTGGCGAATTTTTCATCCCCCGCCTCCGTTTCCCTCCAGTTCGTTGAATATTTCTCTTGTCTCGACAATATCGCTGGAATTATCGTCATCTTCTCGTTTAGGCTAGTTTCGTAATGTGAAAGTGTTCGGGTTTTGCGGCTTGTTAAAAGTAAACGGATTGCCAAACGCGGTTCGCATTTAGATATTTAGGTTTCTTGTTTCGTTATTCTGAACCTCTTTTATTTCTACCAGCTAACTAATTATCGATCAACTTTCGTATGTATTTTACTAATTAATGCAATATGGTAAAAAATTGATGTTTCGTGCTTGGAATATCGTATTCGAGCCATGTTTAGAAACTAATTAAGTGCCATAACACTTGGCTTCCAATGATCGAAATGTCATAAGAACTTTCACAGAATATCAATGAAAACGGTCTAACTTTCTCTCTAGATCAAGGTAAAAGTTCTCAGAAATTGGTTCGATTCATACAAAAACTGTGTCATCGATCCGATAGTTTGATTCCAACTTTTTACTCTCGAACCATCGTGAAATTTATTTTTCTACGTACGTGCCCAAACGTACACAGCGTTCAATGTTGATAGATTTAATGGAAAAAGGATATTCGCATTCGCCCGTCGCGATATTTTCATTTTCCTCGAGGATGTTACACATTTGTTTAATGTTCGCCTCTGGAGTAGACTATAATGGAGTTCGCAAACGTTTCGCAATGTAGTCCTGTGTGTCACGCGCAGTTTTCTCCTCGCATACAAATCTCTTTTCTCTTTCAGCCGTAAAACAGCCGCGAAGTTGCAACGCGGTTGTTCGGTTAAAAGAGAAACGGTCGATCGGTTGTGCGATGAATAATGCCCTCGGAGCGTACTATCCGCTTTCCCGAAACGATATCGTTTTACGCGTGCGAATACGTTCGGACCGACAAAATGCCGGGATGCGAAGTGTCTCTGCTTGAAAATAGCCGCCTTCGATACTGGTGAAAGCGGTACTATTTGTTTTTTATTTTATCACACCGAACGATTTTCAATATTTCTTTTTCTCTAGTTTAATATCTTCGCATCGTGTTATTCTATTACATTTACACAGATTCTTCTCGCGAGAAATTCAAACCTAACCATTTTTCTTTGCATCGAATGTACTGATTTCGAAAATTCTTTTAATTTATATAGCAGAAAATGGGAACTATTTTTAAACGAGAAACAGACCCAAAAAGTTCGTTTATAAAATGGAGAGGGAACAATTTTTTTAGTAGACATCCATGCGCCTGGAGAAATTCATTACCACGTAACGATTCGAGCGGGAAGCCTGCAATTCTTTTGATTTACGATTTTAGCGACACGCTCGCGACCTCTCATAAACTCGGTGCTTTTATTCCCCCGGTTTCGTGTCAACCGCTGCGCACCGACCGATAAGTCCCCCGTACACCCGTGCATTTCTATAAAGTTATTATTTTTATCGCGTCGTTGATCAAACCCGCGGTATGCGCGTATGCGAACACCGAATATTCCTCGCTAAGAATTTCATTCCTCGTCGGTTATTCTTCTATTCACAGCCGCTCGTCCATGTTAGCCAACTACCTGTCGTTGCGCGCGCCCTTTAATGCCGCTGAAATTTTCCTATTACCAGACTCGAATCTGTATTTTGAATCGTGAAATCTAAATGGAGATTTGTTCCACGTTATTTCTGAAAATATACATGGTATTGTCCGCATTTATGATACATCGTGCGCTACGATGTACATTTCTGTACGATGAAACTATTCGCTGTTATTAACAATAGAAATATTTTATCCATTGATTCTCCAGTTTCCACAGATTAGAGAATAGTATACCTTTGAATTGTATTTTCAGAATTTTTTAATGTTCAAAAATTGTTAACTCTACGCTCGACGATTGTTTTGAACGAAGTAACAAGTCGGGATGATTTTGTGCATATGTAACGAATGTCTTACAGGTAACGTAAGGCTATTCTATGCACAAGTTAACTTACAAAAATGTAACACAAAGTTAAAGCGTTCAGTTGAAAAAATAGTTGAATATTTTATCTATTTTATTTTATTCTTATTTCTCCGGATATAAATTTTATTCTCGGTAATATTTCGCTGGATTCATCTGAAGGTATCCATTTTCAATTATTGGAGTCACATGGGACATTGTTGCATGACCAACCCTCTTCCAATATTGACAACACAAACATCCTAATCATAGTTGCTAAATTCCAATTTCTCTAGCCGCCTGTTCGCTGATCTTCATATCTGGACTTGCTTATCCTTAATCATATAAGTACTAGGTAATTTTCGGCATTGCTCAGATTTCTATAGGCATTACTTGCGTGCAGAACTCGAGTCTGAATAAACTTCTAAAATCTCTGAATAAGTGTTGTAAATTGGAGCTAATATCAATCCTAAAATCCACTTTTGTAGGACATCAAAACTGAAAATCAGTCGATAAAAAACTCGAATCGTAGCATGGAACATCATGGTGACTGAGTGTTTCCTCTCGAACGCAACAGGCTAATAGTTGATTCTGCTTATAATTAATTGAATTTTTCTGCGCAACGACTTTAAAACCATTTAAAGAGATGATCATAGGATGCGATATTGTTGTGAATACCGAGTATATAAAAGCATATCCAATTAGTGTCGACGAAGAAACAGTGATCGGTGGTTTACCAGGCGACCGATAACGAAAAGCTATCAGATCGCAATCAGTGCTGTCAAGAAGCGGTCGCGTAACTGATTGCTACGATATTGTCATACTAATAATTGATTAAAGCTTTGTAAAATAATTAGTGGTGATTTCTTTTAAATGACCGAGAAACACTAGATTCGCAGCAACATCATACAAATTCTTTAAAATTTTTGAATTAATTAATGACGCGCAATTTTGATTCGTCGCACAACTTATTTTCAAGCTCACAAGCTGTCTCGACGCAAAAAATGAAGATATACATTTAAAAATAATTACGATCTATATATTTTAGATCGCGAAATATTAATTATTCCTTCATTACAATTGCGAAATAAAATACATTGAAAGATTATGTTCTTAGAAATAATTAATTCCATGCATACAAACTGACCTGCATTATTACTTCGTTTGCAAATGTTTGAAAATTAGTGATAAAAGAAACATTATACTTTGAAATATGAACGCAAGAATACAATATCATAACAACAGTCTGGTGTACGCAGAACGAAATTGAATACTACCGACGTTGAGAACTGCGCAAAATGTAGAATAGGCGGTAAATGTTTGCGGTCTGTCAATGGCATAAGGACCCAGTTAGAGGTCGGACCGACAGCAGTTTTCAGACACGCTCGCCTCCGTCGAGAGTCAGAACGTGTGTGATGACTAACTGGTTGAACAGCCAGTCAAACTTCCGGGTACGAAATTCGGCAAATATCCGAGAGGCTTGGCCTGCCCCTCAGGAAGTCAATTAGAGTACTCGGCGATGACGCTCCAGTCTGTCCTGTGCGCAAAGTTCTCAGATAATTACACGCGGTCCAGAAAATGTTCGCTAACGTTTTCAACAAACGCCCGTATGCGCCCCTTCTAGTTTAGTTCCGATAAGTCAGACAAGCTGCAACTAATAAATGTAGGACAAGTGTTGACTCGAGTTTCGAAAGAAAGTAAGGATACCGTGGTAAATATAAAAGGAAATTATGATTTATTTAAACAATACATAAAGATTAATATTGAATAAAAAAGAAGTCGTTTGACAGTAATCTAGCTCATAGTGTGCAGATCTTTTCCTTTCTCTAAACAACTCAAAACTGTCCTTTTGAAAAATGCTCGCTCCTACACCCTCCGCCCACCATTATACACTCATCACCCTTACTAACGAATTGTTCAAGAAAACTTTCCTTTTTACGGTTCTCTTACAAAAATATACCTTGCTTCGCATTCCAAATTCCGATACTACAGTATTTACCAACAACTATGTCTTGGATGTGAAGTTGGTAGAAACAAATCAGAATTTTTTTTATAAAAAGCAAAAATTTGTGAAAGACTGTAAGAGGTGCACCCCCCTTGTGACGAGCGAAAGGATCGTCACACAAGCCAAACAGCTATCTCCATCAAGGATTCCAATTAACCTGCCATTCCAAACGTAAGAAATTCTAATTAATCTTGTTCAATCAACTCGATACTCGACATCAACTACATATATTTTCTTATCTTCGTGGTCTGATATAAAACTTCGTCTGAAAAATCTCTGCGCGAAGTCTAAAAGTCTGTCAGTAATGGAAATCTAGTCTTGAGAAACAGAAATTGCATATAATGTGGATCGTTAAAGAAGACAGGTCTTTGTTAACGCGTTGGTGTGGGTAATGCTTGCTTGCTAATGAGTCGTCGAATTGTACGTCGTTTAGCGCAAGTACTTTCAGCTTCCCTCGTCGCTTCCGCGTTTCTCAAATCTGGAAAAATGTAGCGCTTGGAAAATGCTTTAAGAAACTAACAATAGCTAGAGGATCTAAGCACACACGTTTCATTAGAATTTTTTTACGCGTAATCATGTACGCATATTGTATTTCTAACTTAAAGTTCTCGTGTTGACATAATTCTAAATGTAGGATAGGTGGATATTATTTTATTCGTTCTTCGTTGCGGAAGTTATTTTACAACCCCGCGAACTTTATCTACTTTGCTACACCCGAAGTTTATGTACTTTTGGTACTTAATAAGTCATTAAATCAGTGCGACGAGAAAGTTCACAGCGTAAGAGGTATTCAACGTTCAAATATTGATGTTCCCGGTGTTTCATTTCACGTTTGCAGCGGGTGTTATGCCAAGTGTATACGTATTTCATTTCTTATGAAACAGATACAGGCATTATTAATTTCTAACAACGATTCTTTTGTATTCTTCTGCGTTTTTATATTATATTATATAAAAAATATTGTTTCATCTATTGTGTGGTAAAATTGAAGGACATGGTGTCTCTTCCTTGGGTTCCCCAGAGGAGAGATTATTTTTAAGCTGCGAGGCGAGACGACAGTTGTTTAAAAGCAGGTTTGTGGATTGTATTAGTTTGATGAATTCCAAATTTCATCTTGGAAATTATGGGAATCGTAAATATTTATTTTAGATATTTATCTAAATTTTAACATGTAAGTACATATACAAAACAAAAATAGAGTAAAAAATATCTACTATATATACATATATAGTACTCATTAAAAGTAGCTATACAGTTTCATTTATTTTCAGTAGTATTTTCTCTGCGTTGCTATAAATTTAAACAATTTTCTATCAGCTTAATAACATAACCAAAAAATTTGTATTACGTACTATGTCTAATGTTCCGACATCAGTCGCGTGTTCTTTTTTTAAATAATTTTTCTACTAACAACATTCTATTATTTATAAAAGCAATGAAAAGATACTTCTAAACCAAGGAATTATAATATATTTCAATTTACAAAAACTCCCAGAGATCGGGGACGAAAATGATCGATTCGTTCGCGGATAAAGATTAATCATCTTTCAGCAGGTACGTGATCCCGATATATTTACACGGTTTTGCGACGGCATTTCAATATCGCGTGACAACAAAAGAGGTTGCACGTAGGTTCACGTGCGAAAGTCCCAGAATGGCACCCGTAGCGTTAAGCGTTTCACCCTTTCCAGGCGCCACGTAAACACGAACCTGTCTCAGCGCGATCTCCGCATAATCTGCGAGAATTTCGTCGACGTTCGCAGTTTCGAATATTTGCATAAGCCCGAAGAATCCACGGTTCGCGTATATGAAGCGATAAACTGTCCCGCGTACGTTAGAAACAATATTCGTTGCCATATTTAATGCAACCGCTAACTTCGCGTGACGAGCAGCCCAGCCTCGTCCAAGAGGGTAGTCCTCCGAGGAAAGGTGTCGTCGAATTTTGGGAAACGAGAGGCGTTGTTGATTCGATCAAGCGATGCGAAGCTTCCTTCATTTCAGATCTAGTATCGATATGTTAATTTTAAAATTAATCTTTTCACTCTTAATTTTACCATATCGTTTGAATTTTTTTTTTAAATTGTCAAAGACACTTAAATTTATTTTCTCTCACTTTTTTTCTAACGAGATATTAAATTAATTTATTTCTTAAATTTACGCTTCTAATATGTCAGTGTTTGTAGTTCTTAGATTTGATTATTAGTTATACTGAATGTATCCCTTTCTTATATTTTCCAGAAATTAATAGAAGTTCTAAGTACGTAGATATCTGTTTATTTCTATCTCCAAATGTTATTCTTAATTGTTTGTTAATGTTAATTGAGATAGACTGTTCATTGTCATTCTATTCCACGTAACCACAAAATACTAATTCTAAAATATAACGTGGGACATTTATAGGATCCAATTCATATCGCGTAAATACGTAATATTAAATATAACCGCGATCTGCTCGTACAGCTTTATTAAAACTGGGAAAGCGTTATCCCTTCGAACGTGAACATTGATTCTTTTAAGGGATCGCCTTTCGAAACAAAAAACTTGCAGGCTCACTTGAAATGTTTTCGACGCACGTATGTTTCTTCGTGCGCGAAAGATTAGATTTCAAAGTTGGCCTGGCTTCACTCTCGTTCACCCTATTTTTCCTCGGATGAAGCATCCGGGGACAGTACGATTTAAATTTTTTAAAGAAAACATCACGTATGGCCACTCGCTGGATAG
This sequence comes from Xylocopa sonorina, assembly GCF_050948175.1. Classification (NCBI taxonomy): domain Eukaryota; kingdom Metazoa; phylum Arthropoda; class Insecta; order Hymenoptera; family Apidae; genus Xylocopa; species Xylocopa sonorina. Next base: position 2,345,939 of record NC_135197.1, on the reverse strand, counting down.
AAGGGTTTGCTGGCTCTCGTATGATTATACACCCTCCTACGATTATACATAGCGGTATTATTTACCGTAATTTTCCGACCAGGAAAGGTAGAAGCATTGTATGTTATTATGGAAAATTCTGTAAACGTCTGCTGGCTGATAATATCAATAATAAATCGCATTACTTTTTGATTAATTAAATTTTAGATGTGTATGAAAGATCGTATTATATAAATGTATATATGGAAGTGAAGGATGATGAAATTATCTTTATTAAAAGTTAATCAATAATTACGGTTTTTAGTATTATGTGTATGGAATATTCTAGAATGCGAGCGAGAGCGAATGTGCGGAATAAATGAGTTTTCCGCGGGAATGTTTTAAAACACCCAGTCAGTTTTTTATCAGCCATCTTTAAATTAATATCTCAGTTTTAAAGAGCTATCCAACGATTTATAAAATCTTGTAATTGTCCTTAATTAATAATTATCCTACAGAAGTATTAGAAATTTATGTTTCTCCTCTGCAAATTTGCATACGATGGAAATGCAGGATGTCACTGCATTTAGAAATATACAATTTTAGAAAATAAGCATAATATGTGATGGTATTACCTACATGAACTCAATTACATAAAAATATATAGTTTACATTTTAGCTACACATTTTCGTTACGATCAGAAAAAGAATAAAAACTACTTCTTGGTCATTTTCGCATTTGATGTTCATAAATACACGTAAATACATTTTCCAAAAAGTAAATTGTCCAGTTCCATCGAATTCTTGATAAAAATACTCGTGTCTTACGTAAATAGATTCATTAATACTGCTTTCATCCTGTAGTCTTGGTCGGTTAAACCATCCCTGTAGACTTGTCCTTGGCATTGTCTGCAAACTTCCTTCGAATTACTTCTACTTCTTTAAATGGTTATCGACGAAAAGAAAGCCGAAACCGAAGTACAAAGGGTGAAATCGTTTGTTTGGTACGCTTTGGAATTACTGGCGGACGAGCAACTCTCCTTCCGTCCGCCCGAATAATATTCATTTTCCTTGTCCCGGTATTCGAAACTTCTGCATCCGATGCTGAGGATTTCAGCATTCGAAAGCTTCTCATTTCCCGGCAAATCCCCAGCACCGACACGCATAGTTGCGCCACGACTCGACTTGCGTTTCCAGCTCGCCCTTCTCGCTTCCACCCCTTTATTTCCAACCCCTCTGCACTTTTATTCTTCTTCTTGTTCTCCAATCTCTTTTTTACCTCTTTTTTTCACTAGCCGATCGTTTGCGATCTTACACGGAGTTAATCAGGTATTAATGAATCTTTTTCACGGAAACGAATGTACAAAATTTGGCGCGCGTTGTATTGAGAATGGCGCTGTAGGTTGAATTGAGTTTCAGTTAGCAATTTCGTAATGAAACTTGTTGGCTGCGAGAAGAGTTTAATTGTAAAAAAAAGTTAGTTTTCAGTAAAATGTTTTTGATTTTCAGTGTTTGAAAATTGGTTTGGAATTGTTTGTGGTATTTAAACGTTTCCTAGCTTCCTTGTCTGTTATAGCTTGGTTGTTGCCATGGTATTACAGTATGAATCAGTGAAACGAATATTAAATTCGATGTTACGGTAAAATTATATTATATTACCACGTTAAATACTTGCTGTGGATAATGAAGTTGTTTGAAAACTGTCCGTGGTGTTTAAAAGTGTAACATTTTTCCTTCGTGTAGCTTCGTAATTATAACGAGATACGAGGTAATAATTAAATTAAAAAAAGCGCTTTTAATTATAACTTCCTTTAATTCGAAATGAGATTTTTTTAACTATGCTGTAACCAACACAATTTTTTATACAATTTATATATTTTCAGAAATTTTACATCAGTAAAAATTTTACAGTATTTAATTATATAAAGTAACGCCTCGATTTTGTAATTTTTGAAAATCCTACAGTCTTTAAATATTTACAAATTTTTATTTGTCAAACATTTGAAATATTTTGTTTCTTGCGTTTCATTGAATTAATGTACGTGTAAACCTCCACAGAAAGAAATAGCTATTTCTCTATTATTAATTTTAATCCTGATAAATTTATTAATAGACTCATAATTAATACATCAGTGATAGAATGATATTGTTGAATGAGTTAATAGATACGGAACAGTTGTATGCGTTTCGAAAGAGAAGAAAACCAATACGGTAACAGGTATAGCGAAGCGCGATCCCTTGGGAGAGCAACGGGCCCGTTGGCTACAATGCCAGAAATAAATATTGTTTCGAGACGATGTCTCTGTGCTTTTTTTTTCCACGTTCCAAAATCGAAAATCAATTTCAATACAACAAACAACGTTTGTTACCGAAACAAACTGTCAATTGCCGCGCTGACCATTTAACGGAACGTCAATTTTACTTCGAATTTCTATAACATTGTTCACGGAAAAATCTTTACAGCAAAAGTTTGAAATCGATTTCAATTTCATTTCAAAAGAAATAACTTTCACTCTGTTCAGCGACGAGCTTTTGCCATTTTCAATAAACAATCAATCAAACCAACGTTTTACCTCGATGGAACGTAAATTACGTTTATGATTTATAATTCCACTAAAAAAGGCGTTTAATTAAAAATGTTTCTTCCATTTCCCTGACAATATACTGTCACGTATATTCGTGGGGCAGCGAGAAAAAATGTCCGCGTTTGTTTACATTTTGCAATACCTCTGTCTGTCTGTCTGTAAAATATCGCTGCGTTCCAATCTCGACGAAGCATCGGGATAAAACGTTGAAACGTTTCTCTAAACGTGCACACGCACTTCCGTGCACCGGCCAGCCATTTAGATATCGTTTGATGTGGCACCCTGTTATTATCTCGGAAAACATCATTATTTGAATGTTTGCTATCGTTGCCCTCACGGTTTATTATATTTTTGGCTGGCTGAAGATCTGCATTTTTTCGCGCGTAAATATACTTTATCTGATTCTTGTACAATGCAATACTATTTTTCCGAAATGCAAATTATTCGACGCATGTATTAAACATTGAGCTACACGTGGATATCTATAATTGTGCAAATGTTCTGATATTATTTGGCATGATAGTATACTCTTCAAAATTAATTCCAAATGCGATTTACATTTTGTTATCTTTTTTACGGAAGTTCTCGAATTGTTACTTTATAATAAACTATAGTATTGTACGATTTTAATAACCGAACGTGCAAGTTTGCGATTTTCAAAATTACGTATCACAATTTGAACAAAATCGAATGAAGCCCATCGCTTAACCATCATTCATTTGCCACGTCAAATACATGGTGGCATTGTCACCCAAGGAGACATTACTTTATCCTCCTTTACTTGGAGATTTCTAACAAGTGTTTTACAAGTATAATTCCAGTCGTTCTGTAGCATGCTGCTGTCAAAAATCGAGGCACACCTCGGATTCATTGTTTGCTGCAGTGGTATTGAAACACGCGGAATTTCCATTCGCGTCACTTAGAAAGCAACGGTACCTTCGAGTGACCTTTTATCAGGAACGATCTTTTTCTCTTTCCACTATGTATGTGGAATTTAATTATAGATGGAAATAGAATAGCTACTAATAAAAAATACATTAAAATATACGACATGTTAACAAAAAAGAAAGCATACTCTTTCTACGACTGCTGGTTTCTAACTGCCTTCTAAAATTATCTTCTCTCGCCTCCCTTTTTTCGTTGCTCGATCTTTTTGGATAAAACCGCTTCGTATCAGCAGACGGCTCCCTCTTTGTCCAAAATAAAAGTCTTTTATCACACCCACATGTATTTATCATCCGATTAAAGATCAATCATCGTTTTTTTTACCCCTTTTGTAAAACTCGAAAATAGCGAATCCGCATGTCTCAAGAAAAAACACACGCTTACACCAAAGTGATAAGTCTATACTTAAACATAGAACAACAGAATTGATTTGTAAATTGCAGAAATACATCGAGAACCAGAGCATTTACACAACGAACTTAAATATATTACGAGCAGTACACGTATTCGTACGCAGTCCACAACCCTTTTTCGTTATTAATTTAACGAAAGAAACAGTAATTCCCATTATATCGAAACTAAATGACGATAAGTAAGTAGCTTCAGTTCGAAGAATTTTACTGTTGGTTTTCGCGTTCAATCAAGTCGAAGGAATCCAATAGAACGCGTATCAATACATTCGCATCGGGCTATTTCTCACAAACTTCTCATATAAATCAGGGCATTTTAGTGATTTAAAGATATTTTAACATATGTGTTAATATAGTTTATCGAAATTATCTGGAATTGTTCACAAGTAGTATTAGTATCATTATTGAGTATACATTGGTGAAACAATTTCCTCAGTGTAACGGTATTTCACAGAATTTGCACATATATCGTTTTATTTATTCTATATTTTCATAATCACTTGGAGTATCTGATAATTCAACATAAATTTCGTTTTCAAATTCTTCCATTACGCTAAGAAAAAAAAATGCAAATTAGGTTTGACAAATTTGAGAATAGCCTCTTTAATACCGTTATCTAAGAATTTATCAGATAAACGCGCACATACCGCAAAACAAGATTTCTCGTTTCCCGACGACAGGCTTTATATTTAGAAACAAGAATTTTCGACTGATGCAAGTCTATTAAGAGACTTTAGAGATTTTTATTTTGGCACAGATTTCGCACGCTAGTAGCGACTACGGTAATCTAAGAACTATTACGAAAACTACTTAGTGCTTATATAATACCTAGTTTCATAACGAGGAATCAGTTATTCGTCATCCATTTTCAGATTAACATTTCATTTATAAAGAACTATCTTAGGAATATCTTGTAATTATCTTTAATTAATAATTATCGTACAAAAGTTTACATTGCGTTGTCAATGTTAGCAGAGCTGATCGTACAACATTATGTGCTAATCATTGCCAGTATCGATAAAATTCGTGAAAATTTAATAATAAGATAGAAACCGCAAGAGACTGAAGCAAAAAATGCATCCGTAGGGGGTGAAACGCCGAACGCAGGAAAGCTGATTGAATAGCAATCCGTTCGTGTCATATAAAGTCGAAACTGACAGCTTGACAGTCCTCTAGAATGTATTAAACGCGTATGTACTACAAATCCCTTTTTCTGAACGGAATATCGAATCGTTGTAAACGCAAGACCGATCCTAAGGGATGGTGAAGGATCAAGCAACCCCGTTTCGTCTTTGTAATTAACTCGGTGAAACGAACTCACACCGAAGCTGAAACATCCTTCTTACGTTAGTGTTTCCAGTTATCCACTCGATTCCCTTTTATCTTAATTAAGCTCAATTAACGTCTGTTTTGTCCATTAGTCTAATGAAAACTTTTAGCAAAATCAGAGGCAAATGGAAGACAGCTCTCGAGCCGCTTGTTACGTTTCAGATTTCTGCGAGTGCATGACTTTGTCGTACTTTCTAAGTGCTTCATTCATTTTTAATTGCACCGTTTAAGTTGTATTCTCATTTAGTTTGGTTTTCGCTGATTTTAAATAAAGAATGTCTACTGAGGTAGAGTTCTATTAACGCTTTAGAGGCACGGTACAATTTGAAGAGAGATTTCTTTGTGATGTAAACATAAATGGTTTTCAGTTTGTCAATTGTGATATTAATGCATTTTTTTTTTGTAAAAGTTAATTCTATGAAAAGTAAAGTAAATACATATGCTTTGTTTCTGTAATTGTATCGGGAACGTCTGTAGAGTTTATAAAGTTTGTGACCATTAGGTTTTGCATCCCTTTTTTCACCATTTCGCAGCTCTCTACAGAATATTAATTATGCGAGACCATTTATTAACTAGAATCTTTTCATTTTGTTGCAGGTACGTGAAACTAGTTTTACAAACGTTCGAGTGGACGATATAGCGCTCTCTCGCTATTTGCTAAAGAAGTATCAGTAAGAGAAATATACGGTAGTATCACATGAATTTTTTCCAAATAAATGTTTGGTGATTATATCGCACCAATGGAATGGATTACTAACAGTAATAGATTATTAGACTAAAATCGATATGCTTTAATGAATGACAGTTTTTCTTTCTTTATCATTTTTATAGCAACCTAATATTTTCGTACGAAAAAAAGAGAAAAGCTATAGCAACCAGCTAAAAAAGTAATCTGACATATAAAAATCTAATACCTTTTTTAGTCCGCGTATTTTACGCAGTCTATATTTTTAATACTACATATTTGGTGCGTATCCCATATCTTTTTTGAATTCAGTGCATATTTTTTGTATACTGTATATTTTTGTTTGTACACAGCGCACATTTTTTTTTTTATATTTTGTACTCCTATATATAAAATACTCAATCAACGGTACGTTTTCAATAGCTGGCTCGTGTTTATCTTTGGCTTTTTTCGAGAATCACCTAAATGTACGCACGTTGATGAATTGTCGTCGTCATTTACAATGTACGATATGCTTTTCGCATATCATATGCATATGTTTTGCATACATTTCATCGTAATACAATGCTTGTATAAACATTCACTGCCAACAAGCCTGCAGTCGTTCATGATTTAAAATTAACTTTAAAAATTTGCTTTTAATCTCTTTCCATCCACAAACGATGTTCCATTGTCAGGACGCGAGATTTTTGTGGAAAATAAATTTTCCAATAGTCGAGCCGTCGTTGCAACGTTCATAAAATACTGCGACAAGAAAACTGAAGTTACAAATTCAATTTGGACGCGTAACATCTCGACCGAAACGTCCAACGAGAGCGATATTCCACCATGAACATTGAAAGAGAGACACGCAAGACGACCCATACGTAGCACGAAAGATATTAGGTCACGAGATATCGTTCGTGCCACGCTATGGATGGGACATCTCGCGTGTCTCTTTTTCACTGTTCACGAATGAATTTATATGTCGTCTGTGGTAGCAAGGGAGTTAAAAGAAATGAACGAAGCAAGAAATTTATACGAGATCAGTGAACTACACCACCCTTGGCTGTCCACTTTAGGGTTCGAGTTTAACCGGTTGAGGTGCAATTACAATAAGACTCACAATGTATCCGAAAAATATTACATAAGCGGTTAAAGCAGGCCATGTGTTCACATGATCTGTATATTTTCTAATTGCATCACTGCTCTCTGGGAATTTGCCCAATTTGTCCTTTCGGATGGGCAATGGCGTTGAGGGTGTCCTCGAGACTCCAATACAAACGACCTAAGACACTATTATTGTACGGACCCTTATGGTAAGAACAACTCGAATAAAGCATTTTTATATAATCCTAGTGCAATCTCCTTTGCAACTTACAATATTATTTAACAGTCATTTTAATTCTTTAAAACTGCAATTTATATTGTTCAATATTGCGAGATAAATATTAATATGTACCGTTAGTTTAATCGAGTAATCTAGTCGACTAATAAACTATGCTAGCTAATAAGTTAAAGAATGATGTTCTGGTTCTGCTTCAGTCTCGCGAAATTAAAAGCAGACTTTTCAATGACACGTAAATCGGAGCAATTAAAAATCGGCGTTACGTAAAGAACAGAACTTTAAAATTACAGAATGTGATGTGTATAAGGTAAAACGTGATGTCGCACGATAAAATTCGCAAGATTAGAATATAGAGGTTCTTAGTCGTCAAGATGTTTGCGCTTCGATGTCTTTAGGAAGAATGTGTACTCGAAAGCTGACGTCGATAGACGCTAAGGGGCTGTCTTAAACTAGGCTTTTTCAGTGTTCCATCGTGGAAAGAGGGCATGATCGTGTGATCACGATGCAGAGACAGGAATCTTTTCTGAAAACGTCGAAATGGAAACACCGAGACAATTTAGAGGCCTAACTAGCATTTTATATACTTTATATTCTTGCCCTTTGTATCGCCTGATTTACAAGTACTAAACTATCAATCTTGCGAATGTTATTCCTGCATCGTGCTCCACTTAATTGACAACACCGTCTTGGCGCCTATCGTTTTTCTCTTACCCTCGATATCCAGGTGACGAGGATCAGGCCACTCGAACGCTTGCAACTTGCGAAGACTGGTGAGTACTGCTTAACTGCTATGTGAAAAAAATATGACTGATTAAGAGTCGAAGAGAAATAAACTTCGAAAGATGAATATAATAAACTAAAACTAAGAAAAGAAAATATTTGAAGCTATGATGATAAGGTACAAGGTGGAAATTTATACTTCTATTTATATAGAACTATGTAGTCAAATTTGTAATAGACGCGCGTAATTGCACAATATCCAACGACACGCTTCACTCCACAGACAGTATTTACTTAACGTGATTGATAAACAGTCCCCTGATACTTGGAGTACCGGTATGTACTACTCCACTGTTTCGATCTGGCCCATCCTCCAGGGATTCAAGAACGCTTACCTCGCACATCACGCAGACGTCGCACGACGTATAGGTATACACTTTCCTAGCTACATTTCATTGCTGCCATCTGTATCATGTCTCCCACCTACCAATACGTTATTTTATCTCATTCTTTTGTCACGTTACGTACATACGAATTACCCACCCACTCCCCGATCGTTGGCCGTGTGTTGTTCGGTCTTCCCCTTGGGACAGTCGGTTCTAAATGCTTAACTTCAATCAATCAATCGATAATCAATCTAAGTGATTAAGTTTAATAAACTCGATTAGAAAGAGAGTGATTTGAAAATGCTATTCAAAAATTGCAAAGATTATTATTTCGATTTAGAATAATGTACTGCATTACTTCTGTATTTACTTTTATTATTATATTAAATATTTAATTAATGCAAAATTATCCTTATGAATAATTAATTCTTCAGCAGATCGAATTTATACTCTTGAATATTTAATTTATTATTCGATAAAAAGGATCCAAATCATGATTCTTCATCGAGTATTACTCGCAGCCACAATACTGGCCAGCATTTTTATGGCGACTATCCCCAACATACACGGATGGTTCGCCAGAAAAGTTTCCGAAACCGACACTCAAGTTGTATCGAACAAAGTTCCTTGCCCCAACGCGTTAAAATTCAATCTTCCCCGTGTAAAGTATATCCGAGGTTTTTGTTCCTCGGGAAGTAATTAAAGCGGGATCTCGCGTTGCGCGGTAACGCAACGACGAGGGGTGGAACGTGGACGTGGAAATTCGGTTTACACCATCGTTTTGTACGTGGTTGATCGTCGTAACAGAGGGTGATAAAAACGCACCCCTTCCGCACCCTTTCCGCAAGTTTCCCTTTCGGCTCGACATCATTCCGAACCTGTGGCGCGCCGCAATACTCCCACATATTACCGCGACGTCGAATAACGCCGCCATCGAAGCTGAATTTATGTACGGCACCCCTCCAATTTTGCTTCGACTCGAACAGTTCAGCGGGCTCCCTCTTATCGATTGTAATTCTCCCTGGCTTTTACCGGTGCCCGGAGTTAAACGCGAAAAATGTTGCTTCAGGTGTGTTGATTTTTTTGTCAGAAGGGGTTGCAGAATTTAAAGGGTGTATCTTGTTTAAGCTGTTTGGATATTTCCAAGCTATTTATTTTAACTGAAAATCGTTATCTCTCACATTTCCTAAGCGCGCACTAGTCTGTAATTGCACCCTTCAAGTTTTACTTCCACTTATTTAATTGAATATTCCCTGATTTTAAATGAAAAATGTTTACTGAGATGCTTTTAGTACTTTTTAGTACCTGCAATACATGTTCTGGTTTTTACTTAGTCAGAATTGCTTCGCCCACGGATAGTTCATTCGTCAAACGTATACTCATGAAATTACACGAAGTTATCTAATCCCTTGAAATTGTTATTCGTAAAGAGCCAATATATTCCCGTTTATACGCGTAATACGTTTCGAAGGAGGCAGTCGAGATGCCGGTGCATCTGGGAAACGACTTAATAGGAGCCCTGTGAATAGTACGACGCGCAGTTTAATAATGGAACAAACTGGCGATCCGTCTCTCGCAGGGAGTGCCACTGACAGTCGAAAGGTACGGGGTAGGTCTTCGAGACGAGCGGGACAAAAACAAGTGACAATAGAAATAATAAAATAAAGGAAGGACCCGGGCACGGTCCACTAGCCGCGCCTCCAATAAATCTGTCGAGGCGATAAAATATGCATCCGGGGAAAACGGGGCTTCTGCGCAATCAACCGCGTGAACCTGGAACAAATGCACCCCGCGCGAGCCGAATGTCGCTCGTTATCGGGCAATAGTTTCGCGGCTTTGAATCGTTACGTTCCTCGTCGAGGGCCTTTCACCATCCGCTGTCTTCCGCCAAGGATTTCTCAAATTACTTCCGCGCTCGCACGCTCGTCCTCCGCGAGCCATTTTCCCTTTCTAACGATGGCCACGCGGAATCTCGCCAAATAACACCGCCCGCTGTTTTCCAACCTTTCTGTCGACGGCGTTCCACAATTTCAGTCGATCGTTCGCAATATTCTAAATTTTACGCGAAGGAGATCAATCTCCTTTGGTAAAGTTGGATTCGTGGTATTCTTTGAAGTTCGTGTTTCACAGCGGCCACCATTTTGAGATCGCTACGCCCGCTGATACCGTTAATATTACGTTGTTTACAAGCCATTAAATGATTGCGGAATTTCGTACTTTTAACAAATGAAATTGAATTATCGGAGCATTTTAATTTAAAAGCAAACTAATTATTTGATATTGCGTTATCAAAGTGTTTTTGGATTTCGTAAATTCTCGTAATGTTGAATTATGTACCGTCTGTTTGTTCGGTATCGTTGATTAGAGCATCGCGTTTAGTACAAGCACGTTTCAGACGATAATGTATTCATGTTTATAGATTTGTACGAATATATACAGGATAAATTTGCACTTGCTAATTCTGATATAATTATTGTATGTATAATCAGTGTGAGTAATATAGTTCGAAATTTTCAGTTTTAGGCCTACTATAAATTCAAGAATAAATGTTTGCGTAATTGAAAAATAAAAATTATAAGAGGTTCTGATCTTAATGAAATAGAACACTTTGGGTTCCTCTAAGGCTGATTGGAACCGATTTTCTATCTCTACTGGCTGTTTCTGTTTATCTGCATCTACTGATTCTTTTATAGTTGTTCCTTCTACTAACAGCTTCTGCTTGTCTCCTCTCTTCCAATAACACTAATATCCATTGAAACGTAATTATGCATATCTACAATAATGATAAAAATCTATAAGAATGCTGGCTTTTCAATCTATCATTTTTTTATTCTACTGCGTACTTCGTAAAAGCGTACAGTAGTATGTAATTAATTGTTTGAAGAACTGCAATGATTTGCAAGTGGAAATAATTTAAAAAATGTCTGACCGTTATCGGGAGCGGTAATTCTGGCCACGGTGTATAAATGTTTAGAATAGCGCCGTTAAATCAATCGTATATTATATTTTCAGCGGTCACGGTATATCGTTATCGTAATCGGACCGTAAGTTTCTATCGCGATGAACAATTTAAAGTCGTATCAAGCAAACAGGAATTAATTTATGTAGAACAGTGTCGACACACGAGATATACATATTTACGAGCTCTGCGTTCACCGATACAGATTATTATTCTCCTCTGAAACAAAATTTGTTGAAAACGTGAAATGCTGCATTAATCACACGTATGTACATTCGATATCGAATCGTGGTGTAATTGATATCGAATCGATATCAGGTTATATAAACAAATTGCGTACCCTTATTAAAACTCTCATTCGTAAAAAGATTTATATTGTCTACAAAATCCGATAAAACGGTCTTCTTTTCTTTTCATTTTACATTTTTCAAATACGTTTAACACTAGGTTTACCAAGGCGTCATTTTGAACCTTTTGAGAAAACTCTTCGTTAATTTTCTTCAAGAAAATTATTGCCGCATTTTATGAGAATATTTTAATTAGATTAGAGATGAAATTTGCGATTATATGTCTTATAAATGTAAGTAAAAATTAATTAAAATATTCTCGTAAGATACGACAATCATTTTCTTGAAGAAAAATTAACGAAAAGTCAAAATGATCCCTTGGTAAATCTAGTGTTAATTATTTATTCTTTATTAATTTTTATCTCTATACATAGAAGAAATAAATTCATTTAATTGAATACGATCGTGCGGCACATTATTTAATTCATTTTGCTTGTCGAACAGTTCAGATAAATCGCTGGAATCGAACCGTTATCCTTGTTGGCTAAATGAAAATATATGGTGTCAATTTTTTGACATCAACCAAACCCTATTGTATCTCCCAATTTGCTCTTTCCTACTTCCATTCGCCCCACTTAAACCAATTTGGAACCACCGCGCAACAAATCGTGCAATATAATATTCATCCGAATTTCCACACCTAAATTGGTCGCACTTACAATAATTCTGTCAATTTCTCAATTACGTCAAGTGACAGTCTTATTCTGATGACCTACTAAGCCAGACGGGCAACTATTCCTTAAAGATAGTTCAAGCTATGACTTGCCATTTCAATCAAGTGTCATCCGTTCTCCAAGCCTCTTCTCACGCGTCGTTATCGTTTCGATTTCGCCTCCATTTTGGTTCTAGTTACGCGACACTTTACGATCGCCAAGTTTACGAAAAATTGAACGTTTGTCACACTTTTATAAGAAAAATTATAATGCTTACCGTAGATGGCATTAAAACATACAAACGTTGATATTTAATTACACATATCTCTGTAATTAGCATTTATATAAAGTGTATCAGTAAGTCACTACTACAGTAATGGATTTTATACATAAAACAACTGTTTGCTTCATCACTGTTCATCATAAACGCAAAATTACAGATTCATTTTTAGTAATTACGTATTTCCATAAATGCAATATGTTTGAATTTAATTTATATATTTATCGCTTATTTTACATTTTCTCATTGATATTCATTGAACGTTTACTGCGAGGCGGAATCGAATTTAAAGACATTTCACACGATGAGTGTCGTATTAGGCGAATCGGAGCGAAGTAGGAGAAGTCCGACGAGAGCAACGAGCGTACGAATGAAAAGCGGACTTCCTTCCAATCGAAATCGAGCCGGGAAATTAATCGAATGCCACGGGGAACACCGACAGAGATTCGATTCCGCCAAGTACTTTCTGGCTCGTTAGCGCGCCATTTTTGTTTCCGCTGATTCCGCCAATGGGTGGATCGAATCACGGGCGTAATCAACGTCCCTGCTTTATTTCGAACCGCTTCTCCCGTACTTATCCGACTTTCATATCAAAACGATTTCTATTCAACCTTTAGTTGAGTCGCGAAACATCAAGGGAAAGGTCCATCGTTGTTCCCTAACGTCAGCGAGCAGACATCGACCGAGACCCTTCCTTTGCGCGTCACTTTCCTGCAGATTCATACGCACTTGGCAACCAAGTATCCATAACAGCGATAACATCCAAGAAGCCATCACTTCAAGTCAAGGTTTAGTTTATTCCTTATAACACGTGCCTACTAGAGGTTTCACATTTTACTTTCATTTCCCTTGTTTCGTTGTTGCATTATTCAAGTGGAGTTGCTTCTTTGATTTATCGCTTGCTGTTATGGCGGTCCTCTGACACTCGCCACTAAAGGGACAACAACACCCACAGTTTCCATGTATACCAATTCTTGACCAGGACGAAATATTTTTCCCTCACGAATGACGAATTCACGAATGCGTCACTCGAGGATGCACTTTGTATCTGCAGGTGATCGAAGATTTTGGGGCGGACTTTTGCCATCTCTACACAATTTTTATCGACCAATTAGATTGCAATAAACGAATCCGTTTGTTCTAATAGAAAAAGGACATGCACCATAGACACTTTCGTTATAACATCCAAAGTATCTAGTTTGATAGGAAGTTGAATCAATAAAATACAGTCCACTAACGATCATAGTAGCAGCGTGTCATTTATTCGTCGTCAGCTAAATGGTTGACGCTGTGACGCAACACCGGTGAATTTTTCATTACATCATTCAATATAATCTTTCGACCGCTAATGAAGAAACTTTGAATATGACATCATTAACAATTCATTTCTTAATTGTTAATGATGTCATTAACATTTTCGTGACGAAGTTATTTGAAAATTGTCTATGTTTAAATATTAATATTGTTTCTTTTTATAAATTTATTATTATTATTATACTGCGCATAAATAAAAGCTGCTGCTATTAATCGTCATGATTCCGTGGATTAGCACAATTGTACACAACTGCAACTCATTAATTAGCAAAGTAACAGATGCGAGGATTCGTGAATATTCCACTTTGTAAATTTCAAAAGTACATCAATAAAATTTGTTTAGTATACTACGAAAAATAATGACTTCCCTATTTGAAAAAGAGGCTCGAAGATTTTCTTTTTTTTTTCTTTTCTCTTTTCACCTCCAACGTTAAATTGTTAACAGCGACAATTTTTGTTTCTTTATTTAATCGAATTTCCATTGCAAATATTAGTTTTGTTTACCTCGCTACGACACGAGGAATATTTACATGATATTTAATATTTACACGAACGAAAATCGATCGTTGGTCGAATCGAAAAGCAAAACAGGGGGGTAGAAGGTAGACGACGGGGTTGGAAACAGGACAACGGCAACATAGATACACTCGCGGTGCGCCGTGAAAGGCGATGGCGCTATGCATTATCGAGTACGTGACAAGTTACGAGTTTACAACTTAATGCATGTTAAATCGCTGGAGTAGAATCGCGGCGGCGTGTGTAACAGAAGGTAGTACGGTTCGCGAACCGCTCGACCTCGACGTCATTGTGGGAAAAAGGGTTCACGTCGCAAGAGTAAACCACTGTGGGCTATATCGAATTATTATCGATAGATAGACATTACGGAAATTTTGCAATCACAGCTTCACGACAGAAAAATGAACTTTGTTTCTGAGAAAGAAAAATTGAAATTGAAAATTCTTCAAAAATATGGTGATTTTTAAGAAAGTGACTTAAATAGAACTTGGTTAATTCTTAACACAAAAGAACTATGCCACACTTGTACGTAATTTTTCATTTCTATTGCGATGTATGAATAATTCTCTCGAAGTTTTCAATTAGATCTTGTAATTATTTGATACCTAAGAGTCTATAGAAACTAAATTGACCGATCAAACATGATGAGAAATTTGTAAAACTGATGTTCATTGATTCAGTTTCTAACAGGTTCATTTAAAAGGCTGTCCTTATTATTAGGTTAAAGAATAAAACACATTGTAAAGAAGATTTTTCGTGGCGCCATTTGATATGCATAAGCAATGGAAGACGTGTGCATGTAAATTATGAAATCTTGGTAACGATATCTCTTACCAGCCTGCAAATATATAGATAGTTTGCCATCAATGATTCGATTCAGTTGGCTTCACTAATTCTGAACCAACAAGGCACCCAGTTATGTTTTATAAATCATGCCGCTTCCTACACTCTCGATCAAAAGTTTTACGGCACTTGCCATTCTTACCATAAGATAACACTTTTTTTTGCATTGTATTTAGTGTAATATAACAGCATGAAATCTTGCAACAAAATTTAAACATTATGTAATGCATTTTACTTTGTAATGGCTTTTTTCTTTCATTTCACGAGGAGTGTATTATTCCCAATACTCTAATCACTTTATTGAAATTAGTTTTCCAATTAATTTGAGCAATGTACAATTATCTGTTAACGTTATCAGTAAAGTGTTTAATACATTTTTGAACAAACATGTTTTCTAATAAGGCGAAAAATAGAATATGCAATTCAATAAAAGTTCTAACACAGCATACAAACTATCACGACATGGATGTTCGTGCGGCCTCAAAACCCTCGAATTGACTATACACCCCTCGCCCTCCTAGAATGATTTAAACGAAATCAATTTTCATCCTCATCTGAAATCATTGGAGCAACCAGTTCACAATGGGCCGAATCGTAATTTCGAAATACTGCGAGGTTATCCGCTCAAGGATGTAAACTCTCCGACGCTAAACGCGTGCGAAGTTACATGCGCATCGGATAAACCCGCGAGATTTACAACCCCCGTGTTTGCAAAACGCAACAATATCACGATGAATTTCTCCTCGCGCTGAATAATGGTTGTTTCATTTTAAAATCCGGACGCAGGAAAAAAAGAAGTACATCGATCGTTTGAAAAGTATACAACGCAATGTTGCGCCAGCATTATTTGCATTTTGCATAGACAGGGATACACAGGGTGGCGCGCTAAAAGATTGGAATTTTTTTTTAACAGCGATACATTTTTTGTCTTCACGCGGTTCACTTTTACGCATGAATGTTTTCTGCCAGTGTAGAAATTGGAATATTGATTAAAACATACGAGCGACAATCTGATGGAACAATGTCCGTATTATACGATGAATACGAATGCGTTCCGTTCGAACTCGCGTTATGTTTTTACATTTTATTCCGTGGAGGCCGGACATTACTCTGAACGGATCGAATGTTGTTGCAGTTTATTGAACGCACCACCCGCGTTTCATTCAGTCAGATTTTTACAGAGTTTCGTATATTCTGTAGTTTCCAAACCGTTCTATACTTTTTTGTACGCTATTGACATGTGGCCGTAAAAAGGGGAACATTTGTATATTTCGGAGCGATCATAGAATAGTAAAATTTGTGTATCCGAGGGGTTTATGAATGTAAATTTGCTTGTAGTTGGAAATGCTGTACAACTCGTTGCTTTAGAAAAATTACATTAATTATTTTGTAACTAATTCACCGTAGAAATAAAGTTTTATTTGCTTTTATACATTTTGTATTTCCTAATTATATTAAGTTTTGTGGACGCAATGTGATGTGGTCTCCTTCGTAATAAGATCAATGGACATAGAACAAATTTTGAACTACATTTACCACGCTAATCGTTTTATTAATTTTCCTGAATTTACAATCGTTCAAGTCCTGCTAAATAATACACATCCTAATTAAATAAAAATTCTAAAAACGAACATCCACTCTTGCCCATAAAAATGAAATATTTTTGCTTTTCCACCCTTTCAGACACGCGTGTTTAATAATTTACAACATTCTCTTAACTATATTTATATTTGTAAACTAACAACATTGAATATTTTCGTTCGTTGAATATCGACGAACGGCAACGCTTGCAGTCGATTTGAAAATTAGATCGGCGGAAGAGCGCCCTTTTTTTACCCCCAAGCACAAATCGCGGCGGAAGCGACTCGATTGACCGTGCGGCGGATCGAAAACCTTGGCCGCGCCGCGACGAATTTCGTGCCAGAAGCGTGGAAACGCGCGCGATATGCAAATCGGTTTAATTTATACCGTACCTGGAGACTGTTGTTTGGCCAGGTTAGCGGACTGGCAGCCAGATTGGACGGAGGCCCCCGGGGGGCCTGGCGAACGTGCCCAAGCATCGATTGCCACGCTTTGCGCCGTACTAGCCACCCGTGCCGTGCAACCCGATGATCTGTGACTATGCGTGCCTCGCTACTGTTCCCTACCACCTGTACACCCTATTCGTGCACCCGAACGTGCGTGCAACCACGAAACCGGCTAAGCTCATCCCCTTACCGAACGATACATTCGATCGTGCGCAGTTTACGTCGCTTTACACGACCGCTTTGATAAATTGCGAGTATTACCCTTTCGTTTTCGAGTCGTTCGATTAAGGAAGATATATTTCGCTGTTTCTCTTTTCTTTTTTTGTTTCTTTGATTCAACTTGTACGAGTACGTATTGTAGACTTTTTTTTCATTTTTCAGTTTGTGTTGGCGGCAACCAATTCTTCTTATTTTAACGTAGACAGAAAGATGTCCTACTTCTATGTAATGTTGCTATAGTAGTACAGTGATTTTAGTTTAACTTGTTAGGAGGAATATAGAAATTTCTGACAGACTTGGTAGAACGTAGTTTGTAATATTTTTATTTAATGTATTTATTTAACTATGTGGAATTAAAAAGTGTTTCTAATGAATATAGTTAAGTTCGACAATATCTGTTCGAATGATAAATAATTAATGTAGTATTCCATTCAGAAAAAATAGGGAATGCTCCCTTTCTTCTTTTGAAGGTTTCTCAGCTCTTTCTTGTATTTAAAATGGTCAGACATACAATATTTCACATTCTATGTATAATATTTTGCAAGATTGCACACATATGTATTAATCAATTTTCATTAATTATTTAATTAATTCGGCATTGACAAAATGGAACTACTTATCGAGAAGATATTTTAACAATAAAAATGGTTATCTTATACTTGGTTGCTGGAGTTATTAATTCAGCCTCACAGACAAGGTTTTCCCACGTTTCTGCATTAAATTTCGAACCGTTTATTTCACGTAATAATGCGTCCGTAATTTGCACAAAGTCTAAGCCGGATTTCCGTTGCGTGTAATAATATATATTGCTCGGTCGAAAAAATGGTGAATTTAATAATCTTATTTACGACACACCTCGTAGCTACGTGTAAACGGGAAAGTCGTTCCACGTCGTGTACTGGCATTTGACCAACGCGATCGACCGCATAAATTACATCGACCAGTAAATTACTTGCACCCCTCTAACAAATTAAGAGGAACACGCTGGCCTACTAAAGCTAAAATGATAACACGCTAAATTCTTGCTCTACAAAACTGGTCAACACTCAATTTATCAATTCAGTCCATATAAAACGTTATTTATATTTATTAACATGTTCACGGACGTGAATACATTAATGCTATAACATTCAAATCTTAAAGCCTATCGTTATTCATTTAATTTTATATAATCTTAATTTTTTGTAATTATTATGCATCTTAGAGTAATGACCAACTAATGAAATTGCGTGAAAATTTTTAGCGCGTGAAAATTCGAAATTTCCAATTCCTTCGAATACATCCAGGCAGAATGAATTCTTACACGCTGATAAATAGATTTGAATGCTTAAAATGTTTTGATCAGTTTCTTCGATAATCGAAATCGAGCGGTGTCGTTCGTTTAAATAGGAATTCTGAAGTATTACGGATGCGGAAATTTTTCTCGTGATCTCGTTGGTCTGCGAGCTGACTGCTGCATAATTCATCGTATAAACGGCGTCAGCGAGCCGAGTACTGGACGGGCCAGGATCCGTAATATCGAGGAGACTCGCAGGGACACCAAAGGACTTTCCAGGTGGATTCGACTTTAGGAAAGAGGATTGCTCGCGAAAGTTGGAACGGTCCGCGGACGACATGGAACGGTGCATTATTTTCGCAATAGCTGACAATGCAACTTACCGTACGCGAATTTCAAGCTTGCGTTGCCGGTATTACCTCATTTTTCTCATCATCGAGAATTTAAGTAGTCGAAAATACATTTAATTGTCGAATTAAGAAACAGTAATATTTATGGAGATTTTTATTTTCTAAGCTAGTTGAGACATTTAAATATACGAATAATTTAAATATGCGAATAGACAGGCCTGGAAGCTTCGAATCTTTCCAAGTTTCGATAGATTTTGAAGCAAACATTTTCAAGACTTTGAATATGATTGGGTGTTCAGGACTGTTGAAAGTTTTGGCGAGCCTTCATTCTTGCGTTATGAGTCTTTGAAGTATCGATTGATCTTTGAAAGTCTTGTCTTATAGAAGTTCTCTCCTTCATCAACCTTTGTCTACATTATAATACTGCTCATAGTCAGTTGTTGAAGATTATTCGATCCCATTTTGGTGTGATTTTAGTTTGATGACAAATTAATTCCAATTTGATTCATTATAACAGCATTTTGGGGATTATTTAAGATTTATAGTACATACAATAATACTAATAATAAATAACGATTGGGATTATTTATATCCTTTCATACTTTCATATACTTCATTCCTTTCATGAAGATTGCACAACTTTTTCTTCGTTAAATTTATTTAAATATGTTTTAAAACTATATTTTCCACATTACTTACCATATTTTATATTATTCCAAATTTCTATTAAATGTTACCGTCGAGGGAGATATTTAATCAATTAGTGACCAAACATTTTCTGCAATAAGATTAAAAATGGGACACACAACTTTCATTGAAATTTACAATTGACGTAATAATTTTTATCAAGTACAATTAACCAAGCATTCCAATAGTTTATTCTAAGTATCTGTGTACATCGTTTTACATCGATAACTTATTACTCACAATTATAAATTGAACGAAATTATCGTATCACTTGTAAAGAAATAGTAATCTACGTTTAGTTATTATTATTAGTAATAAATCTAACTTGGATCCAACTAGTCTTACGTGTATAGATTTATCGATAGCACGATTACAGAAGCTTGTAAAGGCAACTACCTGGAGAGTACTAGTATAATCTTCGGCACTTCGAGAACGCCAATTTAGCTTGGAAGCCCAATTCTGTAGTCTCTCCCTATTGTGCAGGGAGGAAGCTAAGAGGATCATGGCGGATACATAATCATCGAATTATGAGATTGGCCGAGGCTGAAGCGACAGGTTAAGAAGTATATTTATGTCTCTCGAACATCATCTGGCTATTTGCTTACAAGTATCTTGTCACATTCAGCTTTTGCTTATGCAAAAATGGCATCATCTCTAAAATATACAACAAATTTGGTTTAATAATCAGATCAGTGATAATCGTCAGTATTACCGAACATTCATTGCACTAGATTACCAAAAACTGTTAAAAGACCACGTTAAACGTAACCTAATTCGGCTACAAAAATTGCAATTGCAGCAAACTATGTTTCAACGACCACTACTCTGCGTCGTGAAAAGTTTGAATTGGATTTAATATTATCGCACCGTTCTTAAACCTTCCAAAAGTAGAAAAGATACTTTCAGGTAAAACTCTAGCAGGCAACTTCGACAAAAGGCAAAAGGTACCTTTCGCCATAATGGAGCTTTGATCAAGTAAATTCGAACTGATCGCTCTACTTTTCCAATCAGATTTGTACACGCGCGGATTCACTTCATCCTGGAAGTGGGTAAGCTAATGTAAAATAAAATAGTCGGTCGAATGACGTCATTTGACAAAATCAATTGAAATAGGAAATATTAATTTAATTAATCAATCGAGAGGTACCACCGAAGGTTGAATCGATTCCTCTTGAGAACCTCCACTTAAACGTTAGGCCATAAATTATGGCGAGGGCCTGATTGAGGGTTCTCGCAAGGAAAGGTTCTAACATCCATTACCCAGATGTTCTGCTTGGTAGTTTCTTAGCAGCTGCGTAATTCATTTTGTTTTAACAAGATACAATATAGAAGTGCATACGAAATACACGTAAAAGTGTTCAGTTACGTTCAATTTCCATCATTTGTCATCGCACACGTGGAAAATAAATTCGAAAGTAACAGTAAAAACAATTTTACGCAAAAAGATGATTTGTTTCTATTTAATTGCAGAAGAAAGACAAATCGATAATCGTTATTAAAGACACTGATTAGAGAGTTGTACGCGTTTGGTCGATTTATCAGAGATAAGTCAGGCGGAGGAAAAGATAGGCGTATCACGAAGCACAAGGTTTCTCGTTCTGGTATTTTTCTCGCTTCCTGAGTGTCGAAACAAATGACCGTGCGTGAATGAAACCTGTTTCGCTCACGGAAACCGTGCAGTTAACATTTTTAACTCGTGAGCAATTTATAGCGAACCTCGTACCAGTTTTTCGCGGTATCTGCCCTTTTTTATCATTATCAACTATCGTGACAACCTGCGCTATCGGTGGAACGCTTCTCGCTCAAATTGTACAGTATCGTGGGAGATTAACTGACAGCTATTCGATCGTTTCTCGAAAACGATAACACCTTGCATTTTTTATTTTTATGTTACACGGTATAATATTAGTACGAAACTGTACTGATATTATTCCGATAGTCCAAGTTTAATTCGTGACTAAACGTCACCCCTTTAAATGTTCTATTTATTCGATAAAGCAATAGGAGTGTTAGTATAATCGGATAGACGAATTTGAATAGAGACAAGTCGAACACCTGCCTCGTCGTTATTTCCGGTCTGCTCAAGCGAGATAATAATGGCAGTGAAGGATATACCATGCCTCTAATGACGTTGCTTATAGTCATGTATAGGAATTTCTCGTTGGAAACTATGCTATCGTTAGCCTCCGTAACATTCACACGCTTATGCAGTCAGATTAGAAACAGTGTTCCTGATCCCAGCTAGATTAAATCGTGTGCATAGTCCAAAACGTCGTGGTGGAAGTTTCATAAAAATCTTGTCGATATAACACAATTTTAATACATTCAATTGAGCACAAGATTCCATCTTTCGTAAGTACTTTTGTGCTGCAACTTTCATATACAATATTATTCATTAACATCTTATTTACACGTGTTTTTTAATAGGACACAGGCGAGAGTATTTAGCTAACATTTCAAGCATTTATTACTGTAGCATTCTAGGGTGAAGAGAAAAAGTAGTGACAAGCAAATAGATAGTTTATTCAGACTTATATTAATTATAGTGTCGCGTCGCGAAAGGAATCGCTATTTATAAATTATACATTAGAATCAATGTTATGGTACGGACATCTTAACTAGCTGTTTCTGAAAACAAACAACTATTACTTTCCTCTTTTTTATTAGTTTAATTCTTCTAAAATAATGGGACTTGGGGCCTAAAGGTTGCTTTAGAATTTATAATGATTCGCACCATTAATGACGCCTTAACTCGATAGCAATCGACGTACCATAAACGTAAAACATTTAAGTACCATTTCGCTCGATCACGTATCTCCGAGATGGGTTTCCATAGTCGCATCCCCACGGCAGGGTAGCGATCACTTCCACTTCGAAATCAACAGTCGACAAGCGGATTTTAAAATCAAACTTGATCAAAAACTTAACCGTCACGTATCGTTACTTTTGAAGTGAAAACTAATTACCAAATCGTGCGCACTGAACACAGTATGAGTTACGCAAAATTAAAAAACAATTACGTACCATTGACGTTATAAAGCTTTACAACTACCCGTTTTAAAGTAACTGTTATTAATACCTCGTAAAGAGGGTCTCGAACGAATCTCGGATAAGTACGCTGGAATCTGAAAGCATTAAACAGAAAAACCAAAGTGGCTCCTCGTTGAAGTAATATGCACGATCGAAAGATTTTATCCAGCGTGATTTACGAGGCGTTTAAAGTTAATGGTATTACCGACACGGGCGTTCCATCGTCCTTTGTTTCCTCTACCCCTGGAAATTTTCATTTCCCTAGCGCGCTCTTATTGCTCTTTGCCCGGCTCCAATACTTATCTCTGGATGTTCCGTTCTTAATGGTCATTCGTAGACCGGCTCGGGCTCGACGCACGGCGACGAGTCCCATCTCGATTACGATGGAACAGCTTTCGGAGAATTCACGGCATGCGGTGTAATATTGCCACGCGCAGATCACATCGCGTATGTGCTGCTAGCTCAGCGTGAATAGCAACGTTCAACCTCCACTGGCCATTTAATATACGCTACGCGCGCCGTATCTTATTCGGCACCCTTCGCTGCGAGCGTGTTGCTTTAAACATCATTCCTGTAGCTACTTCCCTTTTTCTTCTTTTATTTACCTTTTTTTAACCGTTGTAACGTTCCGTACACCGGACTTCGATTTTTCGCAAACTTCTTGAGGACGTAACTGCTCACCTACGTATCTTACACCGCTGTCGGTAAAACGCTGGTTTAGAAATGAACTTATCCAACCGATTTTGATAATTAAATAAACTAGTATTGAATCATCGTTAATGTAAGAAATATCGGGTAACAGGGTGCACGGGCGGTCAACGAGGGCCATGTGCATTTCCCTGCGGCATCGCCCCTCTCCGGGGCCTTGCCTAAACATACGAATGGGCCATGACGTGGAGGGTGTCCTCGAGGCTAGTACGAATGGCCTAAGAATGCATTCTTGTACGAACCTTCGGGTGAACCAGTAATAAATACGCCCAGTAAACGTTGAGCAATCGAGTTGTTACTCCATTTTCCTCAACATCTTACATTAATACTAATAGTTCATTCGTTCGTGATGTTTGCAATGTCTGTGATGTTCGTGTTTGAATCTATGTTGAATCTGTTGTTGTAGTGTCATGCAAGGTGTTTTAAAGGCTATGGTGTTTCTGTGCTTGGTTGGGTGCTGTACAGGGGGTGGATGTAGTGTTCTTCGGTTGGCGGTTGCGATGTCAAGAGGTTGTACTGAGTTGGCTGGAGTAGGAAATTGTTTAAACTATCGGAGTCTATTGTCTGATTTTGTTAAAAATACAATTTTATTTAAAGTACAATTACTATATTAATGTGGTGTTGTATTATAAGGATTTACAGTAAAAGAAAGAAAATTGTTTTTGTTTTTAATACAAAAAACCGCTCTTTAAGAACAACCATAAACCACCTCTACCGAGTTCCTCTTTAAGGCCACTGCTATATCTGATCACTGAAGAAACTACTGCGCCTTCCTTACAGCATTAATTTTGTTCTCTGTGTTTTTTACCTTTGTATAATATTAACCCTTTGAGACTTTTGTTCTCTGTGTTTTTTACTTTTATATAATATTAACCCTTTGAGACTTAATTTAATAAGAAATGATACATTTTGCCAAGGAAAAAGGAAATGTCCAAAAGGACCACGTGCATTTCCTCACTGCATCACCCTTCTCTGGTGCTTTACCTAAACATTTGGATAGGCCATCGCGTTGGGAGTGTCCTCGAGACTAATACGAATGACATAAGAAGGTATTACTGTACGAACCCTTACGGTTAGAGCAACTGAATAAAGTATTTTAGAAGCCTGCGTATTGCTTAGCCATTAATCTTACTGTAATCTTTTTGCTACTACTATAAGAAATTACAAAATGGTTATAGTAAAATTGATGGCTAAGCAATACGTAGGCATGCTAGAATACTATATTCGAATTGTTCTCAATCTGAAGATTCGTACAATAATCGTCTTAGGACGTTTGTATTAGCGTCGAGGACATCCCCAATATCATGGCCGATCCGAATGTGTTGGGTGCAGTTCCAGATAAGGGCAATGCAGTGAGGAAATGCACATGATCCACATCGACAGCTCATTCACCCTGTTATCCGATATTTCTTACACTTACAATTTGTTATATATATTTTTACATAGTGTTTAAAGATAGTTATAAATTTTGCCGAAAATTTATTATGTCTACGAGGAATTGTTTCGAAATATTAATCGATAATTTTAATAAAATTTTATAAGTTCGTAGGAGTTATAAAACACTTTGAAACACCTTTGTATTTGAAGGGGTGACATATAAAGTTAGTTTTAGTTATGAGATAAATGCATTTCTCGTTACATTTATGTAGCTACCTCTCTACTTCGGTAATAGAATCAGATTCATGTCTCAGAAAAATGTTTGCAAAGATATATTCTATACAACGATTATAAATTTATAACAGCTAAAATTATGTACTTATAAGAGACTAGATTGAGGGATTGAGATTGTCTAGATAAAAAAGTTCTCCATCTTGAACAGGAAGTTACTTGTTAATACTTATTAAGTTAAATTTACACTTCATAGTTTAGCTTTAACTGAATTATTCGAATTGTATTACTTCTACATAAAAACTGACTATATTCTCTATTGATTTTATTGATAAGATAAATTCGCCAGCAAGGAAAGAATTGAACGAACGTGTAAAAAATCATGTTCAGATCCTCGTTATCGGTCTCTTGATAAATCACGACCGATCACTGTTTGTTCATCAACACCAATTGGCCATGCTTCTATATACTTAGTGCTCGCAACATTATATACATTCAGGATCGTTCCTCTACATACACGCGTATTTAACGTACAAATGTTTGTAGATCTTGTCAGATCTAAAGTTTTCAGGTAGAGATACTCTCACAATGCTCATTGTTGATACTACTGAACGTGTGTGCTGATACTTTACTCGTAATCCCTTATTTGACGATATACGATTTCAATTTATTAAGCTGACCGATGCATCCCACTGTTTGTCATGGAATATTGGAACGAACAATATTTCCATGCATTCTGATCGCAGAACCAAGGGAATCAGCATTGGCAAAACGTATATTAACATTTTGATTCGAATTAAAAGGATCCCCGGTGAAATTGCCAATTTGTGTAACGTTAAAACGATTTAATTACGTACGGAATTCATTCTAGAAGAAACAAGGTTCTCTGTAACAATCTATTGTTTGATATACAAAATTTGTAAAATGTTAAAATGTAAACTTGATTAGAAAATTTAAACCAGTTCATTTGCCACTATATTTCAATTTTGATTCGAAATACTGTGATCATAAATTTTAATGTGTGCTTGTAGCATAAATTGCAGAATAATGGCATTTGTTATAAATGTAGAATCGTATAATTTAGTTTATTCTAATTTATGTGATAGAGTTAAGTAGAGAAGAAAAGGTAGAATATAATTTAAAGAAAAGAGCTTTAGTGGGAGTTCTAGAAAGAATACACGTAATTAAGGGTAGCTTTGTTGTTAAAATTACGTGTATGAACTTTGGAGAATCAGCAGAGACTAAAACTAGCTCGAGTTTACAAGAAATGCAAAGAGCGAACTAGCTTTTCTATTATCATTCTTTCTCCGAGAGTACCTTCATTCATTTTTCTTGAAACTATTTTTGTCTAAATACTATTTCAAATAAAGAACATTGAAATTAATTATTTAAATTATTTAAAAATTGGACTTTTGCCAGAGAATATTTTAAATGATACATTTAAAGATTAGTAAAAGTTCTCTTCCATGTGTAATTACTTTCACGTCGTATTTCATTCTTTCCTTCATTTTTCGCAGACGCGTAACGTAGGACGCAATTTTGCTGTCTCTTTGGAGAAAAAACACTTCAACTTTATTCGTGTGAGAAAGTTAGGGAGCGCTGTTATCCAGTGGAATTACGTTTTCCAAGTGGAACGTTCCGAATAATGTCCAAGTATCTCGGTGGAGAAATGGACACAGGTGTCGGTAAAAATCGAGTTGGACCATCGTGAGTTGGGCACGTTAACGCGATTTTCTCATTCGTTATAAAAGTAGAAAGGAGGAAACGTAGTTGGTTTGCATCGCGTTACGCGAAGTCGGACAACCCCGTTGCATGTCGCTGAGGGGTGCACGGGACATTTCGTGCGGATAAATGCTCTTTCCTCCTCAACCAACTTTTTCTTTAATATCAGAAAAACTATCAATTCGTATAAAAAATCATAAATATTTTTCAATAGTACGTCTCGTTTCAACTGCTTTCTCATTCCTAATTTGTCTTTTGTTTCAAGTAACTTTATATATTATCCATTAAATGCAAAAAATCTTCATTTCATCTGTCCATTAGCGCAATGGTTCTGAAAACACTTTTCAAGAGCTTGAAATTGTCGTACAAATTCTTCGAAATAAATACTTATTTGATACTGAACTTGAATTAAATCTACCTTTAACAGAACGAGATTTTCTAATTTTTAAACAGTCGAGGTACTAAAACTTGTTGAATTCTTCTAGAGGAAGGACCTGGCTCAACCTAAAGCTTTTATAGAGATGCACGTCATTGTTTGCATTTATATATCTATTCGACAAATTTTCTAGTCCAGTACATGCATCCAAAACATAAACCTATCGAGTTCACTGCTTGGTCCGAAACGTTTCCCTCATCTCCACCCTTCCTCCACTATCCCACAGTCCTACACAGCGCATACAACAATCGATAGACAAACCTCAAAAGGAATACGAAGGTAGCTAGCTCCCTTTACAAAAGTCACCAGAGTCTTCTACTAGCGTGACAAACGCAAAACCAATATATACAGCAATATTTTGTGACCAAGTTTGCGCCTCCTAATCAATGGGAGTCCGTTGGAGCGTAAGAGATCAGCCACGACCCTACAGGAGCGGCTTGCACAGGAATGCTTTTACCTAAAGCTTGCGTGTCCCTGACAGCAATACAAGAATCGTTCCTCCTCCTCCTCCTCCTCCTCCCCCCCCCCCCCCGCATACGTGTACCCCGACATACGTAGATGTTCGTGCACGCGTACATAAATACGTATTTCTACAAATGCACCTGTACACGCTTCGATGTTGATACGTAGAGTTCCGTGCGCAGCTTGTGCGCAGGAAGGTTTGTTCCAAGGACACGTACGCAATGCACAAAGCTAGTAGTCGCACGACGGGCTTTGATCGCCTTGTTAGAATCGTGTACAAACCAAATGCACTTGGACGTTAGCGCTGCAACGCGTACGCACGGCGTTGGCTAAGTGCGACATAGGGATAATACGAATAATCGTCTGCCGTTCGTGGCCTTACCTATGCATCACCTCTTCGAGTGACCAGGAGTAATTATACTCCAGAGTCTGGTGCATATCGAAATGTGAAATTACTAATTAACGTCCCATTGTTCGTGGGAGCTTATTATCTGGCTATGGATTGGCTTCCGTGTCTCTAATTGCATTAACCTCATATTATAATATTAACACACGATTACAGAGACTCGATTACATCTTATTTATACTTGAATTTTCGAAAATAGTTATTTGTCATTCTCGTTGTAAGTTTGAAAGAAACAACGAATTTGAAGATACAGTAAGGATTTGTAAGTATTAGGCAGTTTGAAAATATACAAATTTCCAATAATTAATTATGTAGGATATTTATTAATTGAGAACAATTACAAGATTTTATAAATCTTTGGACAGTTCTTTACAACTGAGATATTACTTACTTTCAAATTAAGACAATTTCATCATCGTTCAATTATGTAAAAAAATATACAGCTGGTATAATGGAAATAATGTTTAGGAAATGTGAAAGTTTTCGACGATTGACAGAACGACATGTACATACGTCGAGTTAGAGCACAGAGGGAATGGTAAATTCCACAATGGCTGGCTACTACGGAAATTGCGCACCTGTCCAGTTTCCATGATCTCTCTATTATCGGTTCCCTCTTTTCCGTTAACGGGCATCCAGAATATTGAAAGCTACCCGGCGTCGGATTCGCGCACGGAAAAAAAGGCACAGATGATTGAAGTTCCGAATGTCCATATTCGTTATGATCAGCCCCCTTTTGTGTACCCTTCCGCTTACGCGTACGCAAAACTTGTTTCTGCGGTATCTATTAAGCAATTTATCCACCTTGTTTACACAACTTGTGTCCGGGTATAACAAATCTCTGAACAACCAAGAAATTTTAGAAATATTCAAATATTCTTGGTGCGCCAACTTTTTAGATAAATGTCTCTTAAATGGTTAATAAGTTTTATTAAATCTTATCGGTTTTTAATTAAATTTTATTTAATTACCTTTGATATTAGCTGAGAGAAATTTGGAGAGTCTTTGAAAAAAACCCAAATTTTTTATTGGGTTGGAAGCATTTTTATATCAGATGATTCTCTGCTACTCCATTTTAAGTGATATATGTATATACATATATTTTTGAATATCTTTTTTTTTTGTATTTTATACATAGCCAGTTAAAACGAAAGCTTTATTCTGTGCCAATTTTACACTACTTACATAATTTATTAAAAATCAAACATTATTAGAATATGAATAAACTAAAATAGTTATTATGTAACGCTTATAATATTTAACGATAGTAAATACAATATAAATAACTACAGAGAAAAAGGCAAACATAACTTGCAGGATATTCTTATTTTTCCACAATTACGAAAATTTTTTTTTCTGCCACTCAAAATACAGAATCAAATGCAATTTCACAGCTACGTGTGTTTCCATAAGCAACGACACAAAAAAAATCAGGACCAACAAAATTGCGCACGAAGCTTTGTTCTCGAGGAAATCATGTTTGAAAGTTATAAGTGATAGTAGTTTACCGCAAGAGCGTCCTAGCCGCAAAGAGCAATCTATGTTAGGCGTCGCGCCCACCTTAGACTCGTACTACTGATGCGTCCATAACTCGACGCAACTCCTCAATTTAAAAAGGACGCACGCATTGAAACTATCTGCAATTTTATCAAATAGTCATTGACACCTTATTATAGCCTCTGACACATATCTGACTCGATACAATTCTCTAATTAAAAGACTATACGGAATTTTACGTAAAAGAAAGCTTTTGCTGAAACTTCAATTGCCACTTGTCCATCGCCTAGCTTGGACCAAAGTAATTCTATATGCCGTGCTACCGAATATCATTTAACCAAGGGCTAGGTCGGTCGGTTTCGCTGTCACAGAGGGTAGAGACCCTGCAGGAATGCAATTATGCGAGGATCCGCGTTAAGTTTAAATCCGATCTAAAATTTTATACTTGCGTGAAGTTCATGACCTCTCCGCGGAAAGCTTCTTAACGATAATGCGATATCTTGAGAAGGATAGGACAGGTATTAACTTTATTAGGCAAAGGGGGGGGGGGGGGTGATGATGGTGGTAGCGGAGGACAGCGAAGGTTGGATCGAAGGTCGAAGGGGAAGAAGGGAGGGTTGCTCAGGGTGCGCACATACGTATTAAAGATAACGGTAACTACGCTGCGCTTGTTCCATCATAACTTACGGACCACTCCACCGCCGCACCCGCTATTCTCTTAATTATCAAACTTCGAGAGTTCTCCTAATTTCCACTCTTATCGCATGGTTTATCGAGTAATGGCGAAAGACAGCGCGCGCGACTACGGAAGGAGCCTGTATTAGTTTCTGAGTTAACCTTATTTCGCGTTAATGGGACTTGGAATCAAATCAAACGGTATCGTAAAAGTAACGCCCGCTTTGTTGCATTAATGCGCCGCATTACTATTTCCTGTTTATCAGTTGCGTAAGCGGAACGTAAAACGGTTGCAGGGTTGGGTTAATGAACTGTTATTAAATATTTGATGCGGATTATTGTTTAACTATTGTTCAACCATGTTCAATGTTTAATTCTGATAAATATTATAAACATATTTAGTATATTTGAGTGGTATTTAGTTTGTATAATGCAATTATTTAATGATTCGAGCAATTAAATACGGTATTTTGGTCTGATGGCTTTTATCGATGATACACTGTAGTTACTAAATTTTATGAAATTGTTTAATCACATAGGCATAAATATATACGAATTTCATAAAAGTAATCACATGTAAATTTTTAAGTAAATAGTGCATTTCGCTTCACCTATATTTGTATTCGAAATTCTTTCAGCATTACATTCATTTGCGAAAAGGACATATCTTATATAAAATCAATAAACTACTTGCTGGAAATTGGTAATAATAAATGAAAAATTGTCCAAAGTTCTTTATAGTCTTCAACTTTACTCTTAAGATTTGAAGAAACTCCCCCTTAAAGAAAATTAAGGACGCAAAGTCTGCACGTGTTTTTCTTTTAAACGCTTAGGTATAAACAGTCATGAACCCTACTCGAACTGATAGATCTATTTCACAATTTATATACTGGATTCTATTTCCTAACACAAGATTCATTTTTGTTTCTCCGCTGACATGTGGAAATAATCCAACCCTACTAATAATTTTGCCAAATAAACATTTAATTATACATTGTCTGAATTTCAAATATTATATTTCGTTTCACCTTAAACTATTCCATAATTTTTTAAGTTAGAAATTACTTCTAGTCCAGAAGAAAAATTTCGCAATATCCTGTGCCTCATCTCGTGAAGAAGACGCAGCAGCGCATAAGCTGTTTGATCTCGCGTGGGCACGATTCAGTGCGGCATTACAACGGAACCTCGTGTTCGCGCGATTCGTGTAATAGCCAGCGATCTTCTCATCAGACTCCATTAAGGACAAAGCGTGGCGAACGTGTGCATCGAAATATGTCCTGCGCAATAATTGATTGCCGTTAATAGGAGGCGCGACCTGGGCGTTGAATCGAATCGCGCGAATCCACCCGAGTTCCCGATGCGAATTCCACGGAGAGTGCAATCTCGTGCTTGCAGAAACCACAATTCGCGGGAAATCGTTCGAAGCTCTTTCAAACGCGGTCACAGCGGTAAACGAGGTAACCAGGTGTCGAAACGGCGATTAATCATCGATTATGGAAATATTAGCTCGAACGCAGATGCGTATACAACAGTGATTATGTATAAATTAATTTCTATCTGTGAAATTATTCAGGTCGTACGTGATATAATAATGCTGACTGTACGTGAAAATGATGAATATGTTTTGTACGTGTAGGATATTTACGAATAGTTATAGCGACGAAGATTTGAATACGAAATTGTGTACAGAGTAGAGTGAAAATGTGTCAGGAATTGAATTGCGGAACATCGTGATGTGAGAAGAAGGTCACGATGGTACATGACCTGGTTTCTGTTGAGTATCTTGACTTGGCTAAGAAAAAAAATGTAAATTATTTATACTGGAAATACTGGAAATACTCGAACACTGGAAAGATGTAAATTTGGATTTACGTGGATGGTGATTATTTAAAATGCTGTCGATTTTTATTTATTCCTTATGATTACAACCACATCTCTTATATGTAGAATCGTGCTTGTGTTAATTCATTTGCTCGAAATATATTTCTAATCAAAGATTACACGAGTCGTTTAAATTCTATTAACTCGAAATATTCAAATTTCGAGCAACTTGAATTAAAATTGGCTAATTTGAATAAATCTTAAATCATGAATAAAATATTTTTGTTACAAACGCTTTGAATGATTAATTTTCTTGTTCGTCTTATAGGTCATCCATGGCGTACACATAGAACCAGCGCATGAAGTGAAGAAACGTAGTATTAGTCAACCGGTACGAATCCTACTGTCGTACGATGAAAGCGTCTACAGGTGAGTTATTTCGATTTTGTACTTTACAATATAATTATTAAATACCTACACTTTAGTTGATCGACGAGCTATTATACTTCGACATTTAATTATTCAGTGTTGAACCACTCTTCTTTAATTATACATTCTGCATTAAACATACGTTCTATTTAAGCACATATCAGTGTTGCTTTCCTATACAATCTCCATTGCATTAATACAAATTCATTAGTGCTTACAAAGTACATAAATTGTTTTAAAAAACCATATTTCAAATCCCTTACTTGCTATCCCTACTCTTGTCGAGAGTCTATTGTTAAAATTTATGTAGTTTCGAAACTTCCGGATCAATTCGTATCTTTCTTAGAACAACACATCATTACGACTCTACAACTTTATCATATATTACTCAAATAACTTCAAATCAGCGTAACACTCGCGACATGTCAACTGTTTTGTCTTACAAACCTGCATCTCTCCCTAAAAATAAAACTATTACAAGCCATTCTGAAAAGCCAATTGTACTAGTGAATCCAATTACATTACTGAAAATTCTTAAATGCAACTGGTAATAGCATCACTCTCGATTAGACACGATTATTTTAACACTAAAAAACTACAGAAAATACTGATTCATTTTAGACGCGACCCCATTAATTGATGGTAAAACACCTTTTCGCTGCGATAACATCGCTAAACAAATGTTCCACGTCCCTCTGTCCCGAGGTTGAACGATGGTAATGTAAAAGTAATTTCGATAGGGGTAGGAATGGAAAAACAGAACGAATTAACGGGCTTCCGGTTCCGAGCCGTCGAGGGAGAGACTGTTGGGTGAAGTTGCGAGGCTGTCACGAGCAGAACGTGTGCCACGCGCGAGACGCGCTTTAAGTCTCCGGGCGTTGCAACTAAGTAACTTTTAACTTCGGGGTCGGAAGTTCGGTAGTTGTTAAATGCCACCGTGACACGAAGCAAAACTTTTGGCGTACCGCTCCCTGTGAGTTTCTTTATTACACGCGTCATAGTCTCATTGTCTTCAGGACTGCACGCATTTATCTCTAAATAGTTCCCTTATTGTGTCCAGTGGCCATCCATCGAATTGATCGGCCATCCACGAACAACCATTGTGTTAACTGTTCTGAACTCATAGAATAATTTTTTTTTTCAAATTATTATGTAAGTAGAAAGTGTGCGATAACTTCAGCGATGATAAATTAGCAAGATTTTATTTTACCAGGATTATTTCTTGTTTTTCGCACTTAATTCTTTTATATTCTCTGACCTATAGTTATACCTTTATATTGTGGTTCGCTTTATGTAAAAGCTCGCTTTATGGTTCTTTCTTACCATCTTCAGATCCTAAATGGCATACGCTGTCTGAGTATGCCTCGCCTAGTCGTCAAATATTGTGCATGGTGGGTCTCAATATACGTTGGTCATTCTTTTATAAACATAAGACGAAATTTCAAGTATGTTTCATCAAATAATTTACATATTTTTACTATATACCAAGACTATCTGTTTTCCACCGTTTGGACTCTAAAGTACTACATACATTAGATTATATCAATCCAGTTTACTATAAAAGCATATTTTTTTCTTGGTCCGTAAAATATCTTAAGCAACGAAATTTTTATATACCAATTTTATTATTTATTATATGTAAGAAATTACAAAATATGAATGAAACAGAACTGATGAAGAATACTTTATTTAATGTAATGGCTTCGTAGGCCGTTCATATTGGCCTCAAAGACACCTCTAATGCCATGGCCTATCCGAATGTTTAGGCAAGGCAACAGAGACGGGCAATGCTGTAAGGAAATTACCCTACTGTTTGATATTTCTTATATGTATCTGTTGAGAAAGAAATAAATTAACATTTATATTAAAGTACAAGACATATTGTAGTGATTGGACTCGCTGTACGTGAATAATGTAGGTAATAGTTTGCAATAGTTTGCAATAATTTTCCTGAACATACAGTAGAAAGAGGTGGCAAAAAATAAACGTGTGCTTCAAAGCGACAGTTTTAATGCCTGCACTCTTTTGAAGACGAGCATCTAGCACAGGAATACCACTTCATATAATTTTAAGGAGGCGTCAAGTTCCTTTCATGCCACTTTCAGCAGCACGTATATACACCAGCCAACGTGGCTCGCCCGCCTTCAATTCCACTCTCTCATTAAAATCGACTTTAAAGAGCTCTCTAAGTGTACTCTAAAGCTTCCATTAATAGAAAGCGTCAATTTAAAAATATTTTGCTGCCAAATAACGTACATATGCTTACAAATATGGATAAGATAGAATCAAATTATAAAAATGACCACAATATTATTACATCTTATATTATAAATTTATTGTTGTATACGTTACATTCGATTTTCATTTCTTAAAGTTCCATTTTTATGATTTTGTTACGTCCTTAGCTTCGCCTTGCATAATTTTTCCGTTGGAATCCTAATGACGATATTTTTGTGTATTTTAAATGCTGAATGAAACAGTCGATACTGGTCTTAGGACACTAATTTGTTTTTAAGATAATTTAATATTTGGTTTTAGAATAGTCTAATACTTGGTTTAATATTGACTATTTTACATTTTCACGAGCTTGTATACTAAAGACTAAAGCAGGCACGATCCAGCCCGCTTGCTGCTTCTCCTTCGATGTAGAGGTGGTCGCGACCCGATAGTATGTATGGGTAGGACTCTGAAAAAATTCTTTGGGGCAACCGTTGGGGTTTCGAGGCCGAGCGGAATGTTAATTAGGTGTATCGGGTACGTGGTGCGCCATTAGCTATTGAGTTAAGGCATTAAAGGTGCGAATCTTTATAAATTCCAAGAGCACAACCTTTAAGGCCAATCTCTATTTACCCCAATCTCTATAATTAGAAAAATGAAAGTAATAAGGTAATCCGACACGACAATATTTCTACACATATGCATGTAAACGTAATCGAAATTGATATTTATCTCCTATTGTGTCGCGCAATGAGCTCCGTAAGCCGATTACATTGCGGTATGAACACAAATTACAAATCGCAATTGACTGCTGACACAGTCAACATTAGTGGACAACTAACAACAAGTGGTAGAAGATGTTATTTTCTGAAATAACACGAAATAACTATCCATTGTTCGAGCCATATTATTAATCAATTATAGTACTATATAATAACAAGTACCGACGCTCGAAATAGCAAGGTAATAACGTTTGAAAATTTTCTCAATATTTTCATAACGTTGCCGTCCTTTCACCCAGCTATATAAATACATTAATATCGCGATACGGAACGCTATCGCGAATGTTTGCCCAAATATCCGCGCCAATTATAAATTCATTTCGACGTTCGAAACGTTACGAACGCGGAGAATATCCGGCGAAAAATAATGACGCCGCCATATTTTTATCGATTTATATCGATGCCGCCTCGAGTTGATCCACGAAATTCAAGCAATTCCACGTGAATTACGATGGAACCGAAATTTTCATTCCACCCGGCCAGAAACTGTCGCCGGTAATTAATCGTGTTTTCTCGTTACCGATAATTAATCCCGCGTCGCTCGTGCCCAACGAATGAACGGGAAAAAGGAGAAAAGCCGGACGTGAAGAGGGAGAAAATTAACCGACAAAACCGGATCCATCGATATCGCCGGTTCGACCATTGGACGTTCTCTCTCGGGAGATCGGCGAACAGTGGCCAATCGGATAGAAAGCGTTAAAATTTCCGTCGGGCCGAAAACTTGGTCATGCGCCAAACGAGTAGCACGATACGTGGACGTGCGTGAAGCCCGCTTCACGATTGACGTAGCCTTATTCAATTTGCAATTCACCCGTGACCGTCAACGATATTTGGGAAAGGTCTGCTTCATCGCAATGGATCTACGCCAAATGTTTGTGTATCGAGTACTGTATCTTTATACGCGTACACACGCGACATTATATCTATATATGGAAGGAAGCATAGAAAAAATCTGTACGAGACTGACCAGCATACGTAGAAATATAATTAAAAAGTCGAAGTTTGCTATTCGATTTAACAAAGTTTAAACTTTTTTATAGTGGAACGTACAATGTTGTAATAGGAAATATAATAACTAGATATATGAGTCAGAAATGATGAAATTATAAGTTGAAATTTTTTACGCGTCATATGGATAGGAAACAATTTCTGCCCTCGTATTCGAGTAAAAACGTTCGAAGTTCATAACTTTCGAGTTCTTAACTTTTACCACCTTTTATTATCACTTTTGAAACTTTCATTCTAAAGCCCTCTTTCTGTTCTACAGATTAATGGAATAAGGTATTACCAGTGTTACTGCTACTACATTCAAAGCGATTTTACCGTCAAGTACCTATTGAAACAAAGTTTGAAATTACTTATGATCATGTTACTCTATTCTTCCATTCTCGTAATGTTTTCAACGATAATTAAATAATGCAATGTTTTTCTTCTTTAGCTTTAACTGTCGCAAAATCTTGTAAAACTATCGAGAAACAGTCTTATTTACACGACAATACGACACAACTACCTACAAATTTACTTCACTAATTCCACGTGTATTGATAATTAATAAAAATACCAATTTACTAGTAGTACTGTACTCGTAACGTGTTTGAAATGAAAACGAATGTGGAACTTTCGCGTTTAATAAATGCCACTGATATAAATTTTAAAATAAATTGCAAAGAATCGAAATTCAACAATATTGTTACGCGTATTATAACGGTCAAGTACTTAAATAAAACATTTGTTTAAAAGAAGGTATTTACTTGCCTGAAATGTACACGGGTTCGTGAATGTTGCCTCTTGCAAAGGTTTGCGAGAATTGAACTTGTCTCCCCGTGACTCGTCCATCTGAGGGAGAACAAGTCATCCATGGAAAATTTCAGAAGACTTGAGGTCTCACCACTTCCGGCAAGCTGTTACGGCCCGCCTCACGGATCGCAAGATACGCCTTTACTAAATTGCCCTTGTCGCAAGTGTTCGCGACGCGACGAGTACAAAAATATTCTTCTTCAGTTATAAATTCGCTTTTGTCCAATTATAAGGTTGCTCTACGAAATATACAAATACTCTAATCTTTTGGACTTGTGTAGTACGTGTAGTTAGGGGATGAGACACGCTGATTTGTCGAGAGCGAAAAGTGTGGAAAGTGTAGCTTTCCGCGAATAAGTTTCGATTCGTTCTCTAAAACGATGGAGGTGAAAGGGCAGAGGTACCTTGCAGGTACCAGCTTCACCCCCTGAGTGAGGCAAACGGAAGTCCCGCATGCCCAACTGACCGTTGAGCAGCGAGTGATAAACCAAAGAACAATCTCGACATTTGACAGTGGAAAACGAAGATGAAATATTTAACTAATGGAGCTGTGAACGATGGCTGTCTACAAATACGAATAGAACAATAAGGAGGAATTAGAAATTCTGACTAAAGTAACGGCTCCTTCGCTATTTTCTAAATGTATCATAAAGAAGCCGTTCTAAGTTATACGTTGGCTTCGACAAAAATGGAAAACAATACGACAAATCCCACCGCACCTATAAATTACAACTCGATCGAACGGTTTACACGATTTTCGAATTTGTCGAATGAACCGCGTCGTAAATCAAATACACGAGCCGTGCAATCTCTCCATTCACCTGCTCCAGTTCTCGCGTGCATTATTTCCGTTCGCCATCCCGTTTCTACATTAATATCGCGCTAACGAGAATAAGTTATACGCAGTTAGAGTGGAGTCTTAAGAGCGGTCTACCAATTTATTATTTCCCACTTTGAAAGTAATGCCTACGACGGAGCGGCGCTTAGCCCCTTCTCGAGACGCGAGAAAGGGTGGCGTGCGCCGGCGACGTTCAACAACTTCCACGTTAATATCGATCGAGGGATGTATGGTCTTTGGTGCAAATCGCGCGTAATAGAATTTTACAACGAAATAAAGGAGTCACCGTAATCTTCGCCTCATAGTTTGAACGTAAGATCGTTCGTTTTCGTACGCAATATCAGACTTTTGCAGCACTTGGCTTTTGTCTCCCTTAAATTTTACAAAAAATTCCAATGGATACAGTTGAATTACTTTTAAGCGTGCTTACAAACATCGACCTTTCTGTCCTTAAATGCATCGATGCTTCCAAAAGACTGACAATTCATGCGGCTATATACTGCGCGTTTGTTTTTCTATTTCGAATGCTATAAGCGTAAACGAGGAACGCTTGCATATATGCATTTTCCTATAGCGTATGGGACACTTCGGTAGAAATACGATCGAAAGAATTCCCAAAGCTGTTCAGCATAAATGCGATCGTTGTTAAAATGTTCGATCCCCAGTTAAAGACATCTGGAGACCAACAATTTCATCCGATATCGATAGCGCGTTATCTATAATACGATACATTTTTACTTCAATAACCTTACCGTAATGCGTTTCATGCATCATAAATGGGGCGAATGCATCTTTTCTTTCTACGGTATCAAAACTAGAATGTATTTATCAATTTTATACACCTTACGCATAAATACTCTTCTCTTCTAATCGAAAAATCATATCCTTTATCACAACATAGCGTTCGTATTGCGATATTTAAATTAATATATTCGTAATTTTGTGAATGCAGAAGAGATTTGTTTCTTTCCTTAATTTCTCCTTGCTTTTTCTTGGTAGTTTTAAAATGTTTGAGTGCCGAAGGAAGAAGAGTCTTCAATATATCCTCTAACTCTAAATTTTTAAAGAATACAATTAATCTGTTTAGTTGACCCTCACTGGTTTTTTTATAATTCGACTCTGACTATTATTTGCAAAAATGTATATTTATATATTAATTCGTAAAGCATCAGCGAGCCAATCCGCTGGCTGCTCTTAATTTCGAGGTGGTTGTGGTCGCTGCATTGCTGTACGAGAAAAAACCGTTAGGTAACCAATTCAAGGTTACTCAACTTAACAGGACATTTAATTAAGTATTTTGGATTTATGATACGTTAATAGCTATTGAAGTAAGTCATTAAAAATAGACTAAATTCCACAGCAACCTTTAAAGCCCTAATTCAGGTAATTTTAATTAAGAAGTTAACTAGAAAAAGTGATAAATAAAAATAGAGGTTCTTCAAAAATAACTAATTATAATCGACCGCAGCATTAACTTGATATAAATAAGTTTTTATTTCAAATGGTACGGAATAAAATCTGAGTATT
This sequence comes from Xylocopa sonorina, assembly GCF_050948175.1. Taxonomy (NCBI): domain Eukaryota; kingdom Metazoa; phylum Arthropoda; class Insecta; order Hymenoptera; family Apidae; genus Xylocopa; species Xylocopa sonorina. The sequence continues at coordinate 2,306,168 of NC_135197.1, read as the reverse complement.
CGCTTGAAAGGAAGTGCACAGAATTTGATTTGATCGTATCGCGTTCAGCGCAAAATGTAAATTGAACAAAAGTAAAAAGAATTTTCATCGTATTAAATATACTACGTTAGCAGAATAAAAATAAAAACTCTAGTAGTTCTCTAAAATATCGTTCACAGAAAAAGTATTCAAAACCCTAGAGAACTTCATCATAAAAAAAAACTGTTCCCCAAACGTTCCCAAAAGGCACATATACAAACGTACAAACATGCAATTCCCCAGATTACAGATTACCAGGGCACACCGAGAATCTGCGGCACGAATTGAAAACACCGTGAAACAATTCCGGGCGTCGCATAATAGCCATAAAATACATTACGGGTACCGAACAGTGGGCAACACCCGGGATGTAATTAACAGCGGCGATATAAGCAATGGTTACTTTATGATTAATTTAGGAACGCGTGTGTGTAATTTACGGGGACGCCGCTCGGAGGCATTTCGGGGTGAGCCAGCAGCGTGCCATTACGCCAGCGCAAACACTGACCGGGACGAAGGTTAGAGAGGCAGAAGTGGCCGTCGGGGGTTCCGAGGGCGCAAGGAACGATGGCCAATGTACAATTTACGCGCGCGAATGTAAACGACCAATTAGAACTATCCTTTGATACCGAAACGAGAGGCACGCGCACCGGTGGGCTACCTTTGAAAAACGTGAGGAACGGTAATATTTTATAAATGGCCGACGGCGCGAACGCTGGCGAACGCTGGCGAACGCTGGCGAACGATGGCGAACGATGCTGGCTGCCTCGGCTACGCTCGCTGTTTGCTGTCAGAACCACCTGCAATGCTTGATACGCCAAACGCTCGGTGGAAATATTAGGTCGTTACCTGTGGAAACGTCCGCTTGAACCTGTGCTACATTTTTTGCCGCTTTTCAGCTGAAAATATGTGGCTTTACGCAGGGAGATTAAGCATCAGTTCGAAGTGTGTTTATATTCTTCACTGTTTTCTTTGAATTAGTTTTTTTGCACTGCGGATATATTTCGTGAGCGATATTGATAGTTATCGTGCGAATTTATAGAGGAAATATATTTATCTAAATTAGTTGACTCTTTTACGTTATATTTTAGTAATTATTAGTTTCCTGCCAAAAATTTGTATTTGAGAAGTATTATTTAATGTTAACAGTAAATTATAATAACTAATTAACAGTAACAACTATGCTTGTAAAAGCAAAGCAAGCAGAGTTGTGGATGGTTTTTTATCCTCAAAATGAGAGTCGAAAGTAGAGATGAGATTGGATAGAAGTTGCGCTGCTTTCCCAACTACTCGTAACTCTCTTTTAACCCTCGAAACCATCTCCAACGCCTTTTATGCCGACTAATAAACGAAACTTCAATGTTACTTTTTTAAACGATATTTGTGCCCCTTAATCTCCCTATAAAAATCATTAATAGCTCTCAAACTACCAAGATATGTTCTCCAGCAAAATTAACTAAAAGAAATACGTAATTAATTTATCACCATCAACACAATTTTAAAAATATCCAGATATTATCGAATTATCGTACGGTTAATTTTATATCAATTTTTTGTATTACTTTATTTTGCTACATTATTAATGTTAGTGAATGATTTTTATTCTTGAATGAATTTTCAGGTCTGGTTCTTTAGAAAAAAAGCTTCAAGCGCAATTTCACTATTTTAACCTCTGGAATATGGCACACTAAATTAATTTAGCACGTGAATAGCGATGTCAGTGGTCACAGACGGTGGTACTGTAATTGAATAATGACAATTATATTCGATTAAACGTTCTAGAATTGTTAACCATTGCTACTGATACGGTCATCTATGTATAATTGCTTCATAAATAACATTTTCACATATTTTAATGTGCTTGTGGAGATATTATAAAAATATTACCATGTAATTATCATTAAACTTAAATAACGACTAACTGTATATGTCGTTATACGAAGAATAAACACAGTTTCATATTAATCTGCTTGCACTGTTTTCTAAATGGGAGATCAAATATTTACGCTTTTGATATGCTTTGGGTATTACATTTTTAATACTCCAATTTAAGCATTAACAGCGTAGCTGCTCTTTCAGATAAATTATTATTCATAATGCTGTTTACATTCGTAACAGTAAATTTTTGTAAATAAATATTCGTTTAACAACAAAAATTTTACATATCTATTTGTTGTACAAGCTGATCATTTCTTCAATTGAACCTATTCTATCATAATATAAGTTTACTCGATTGTTTACAAAACTTTTTTAATTTTAATTTTATTTTACTTTATAGTGTAATTATTTGATCACAGATATATTGTTCTTGAAATCAACAAACGTGCAGCTACAATAATTTTCCGATAATTACAGCTCGTCGCGTTAGATGAATCACATTGTATACGTATGTATTTGTATACAATATGACTGAAGGGAAAATCGCAAATGACACTAAAAAGTGACAAGGTCTCGCTTCGTTCATCGCGTAAACAGCATTACGAAATGATGATAGTAACATCCTCTTGAGAGAATTCTCGTACTCCTTCGACTACTGGGAAGACGGGGTGGTAATCACGTAATAGCTGATCACGCGACATGCATGCCGGTACACCTAATTCTCATGCCATTCAACTTGACTTTTGCAACGTGTACTCACTTTCACTGCATTAAAACGAAGGTTGCTTAGAAAGTGCAGTAGGTACGCTGTCACGAGTTACGAAAGCGAGAGTAATGATCTCTGATAGACTATTATTCGATACTCAACATCGATGAAAGCATTCGTAACATAAATTGTTCTCTTTCGTACATTTAGTTGTCAATTAAACATCGTAATGTACATTAAAAATAAAAATTCTATAGAAATTTATAACTTATTATTATTTTTTATACTAATTGCTGTTAGCAAGATGTCACGACAGAGGTGTACGTATAATAACCCAACCACGTACCGGATTGTTTCTCACGAAACTTAGTCTTTAATGTCAAGTCCGAGACGAGGTACTCCCAGACGCATTGTCGAGATGATTTATCGTTGTATAAAATGCTGTATTGGAAAGGTACAAAAGTTTATCGAAAGTTGTGCATCTCTGTACGTCGCTGTAGTGGCATTCAGATCCACACGCAGTATCCTACCCCTTTCAATAAGAACTGAGAGCCTGGCATAGGTCACGCGAATCTAACCAAAGATTCGACTCATCTTCTCGAACTTTTATCTTCGATTCACTCGACGGGATGCTGGAACGTGTAACCTTTATGCGGCAAGGTATGCTCGTAGAAAATGGTAAAAAAGTGGCGTTTCCAATAATTGTTTCGGCAAGGCCATTGTGCGCACGAAGGTATAAATAGAGGCGACAATCACAATTTCGAAACAAAAATTGAAACGCGCAACCATCTGCACGAAAATTGGTGAAAATCGGAAAATTCGAAATCCAATTCAACAAAATGATGGTTTATAGTGTCATCGGATTTTATTTTCAATACACTCTCAGCCCATCAAGAGGAAGAGTGATCAATTTGGCAATGAAGTGACCCATACAATGGAAATTTTTATTTTGCACAATTGTCGCTGTAGCATTGCTGGTATACTGTTGCGAGATCTTGTAAAAATGAAAAATATTACAATCGAATATAACCTCTTCTTCCATAAATCGAAATTCTAATTAATAATTCTTCCAATAAAAATGATTATTCACAGAATATTACTGGAATGTGATATTTCAATGCTTCTTCAAATTGGTATAATTAAGTTTTTAAATTTTTTTACCCATATGGAAGAATCTAGATAAATCAGAATTTTACTTGAGTCAAATATTGCAGACGTTCACCCTTGGGGTTGCACGATTGATAGATAATTCTATAATTCGCCCGAACGGAGAAATTATTCATCGCAGTTGCAGCAGCGCCGTCAATTTTTTGCTCCAATTACGTTCAATTAAATTAAAAGCGTGACATCCTTTTTTTACGCGATGTATCGTAAATTCCCGACTAAAATGGATGTCCGGACGGGACACGGCGCGAACCGAAGCGCAGGGGATGTTACGTGGATAGATTATATCTTGACGTTCGCGAAGTACAAGGCAAAAAGTCGTCGTACGGATTAAAGTCATATTTTTTAAACCAACCAATTGCTCTGCTTCCAGTGAAATAATAATACGACGCAAACTAAATTCAAATTGTGCAAATAAATATTTATTTAAGAGTTGAAACAAGCCTTTATTTAGAAAAACGCTATTTTTCTCCGTAATTACGTTAATAAAAATACTCATTTTTATAAATATCCATAGTCTATGTATAACTGGCGTAGTTTAATATAAAACGTGTCTTCCTTGTTATTTCGAGATCCATCGTGCATAAAATACAACAACGCCCGTGCCAATAGATCGATGGACGCCGTTGCGCTTGTCTTCCATCTTCGCCATTCCGCGTACGTCAAATTTAACGGGCATATAGCTCTTGCGATCACTCGTATGCATTGCAATATAACTTTACAACGGACATTGCGACGCAATGCATCGCAACGTGCGTTATTTTAACGCTCGGTTGACCATCGATCCAGCAGATAACATTGGATCTTCATCGAGCATGAGTCGAGAATGTTACAAATGGATTCGAATTTGATTGGAGACAGTATCGAACTATTCGTGGATACTTAAAAAAGGGAAAATGCTGTTTTCAACTAGACTCGAAAATGAGAGAAATGATAAATAATTTATTTTTTAATTAACTCGAATAATTAAAGTCATTACTCTATCCAAAGATCTATATATACAGACATGCAAAATATAGTATTCTATCGTTTTTATTCATTTGTTAATACATATTTTAATACACTTTATTTTGGGATTAACATATAATATTTATTTGAATTGAGCATTTGGATACGGTTCGTTCGATAGAACGTGACGATCGAAGACGTTCTTGTCGATTATAAATCAAGTTACGTTTTATGCACTCCCATTGTTCGCAATACCAGCGTGATAAATGACGCGTTTCAGTCCCTCTTCAACGATTTACGCAGGTACAGCACGCAGCGTTCCATCGGAAGCCTAATAAACGATACATCGTCTATCCTGTCAAAATTATCGAACCGAATTATTAATCGTCGGGCTGTCAACTCTCGCAGTGTCCCGATAGACATCTCGACGCGCTGCACCGTTTTACACTAGAGCGAAGTACCCATCATTAACGCACAGAATAAGCTTTGAAAAAAGCGCTGTGACATAATACAGGTTATAAAGGCCTGCTAGTTGATTGTCCTTTTTAAATAAATTTAAGGGATAAATCATTATTTTATTTTTTCACGAATTGACACAAGTGTTTTCCGCATTTTTTATAATATTTGTTCAATTAAATTTAACATCTCAATTTGTAAGAGGTAGTTTCACCCCCTGTATATGAATATCGACCCAGAAAATAAAATACGCGTCGAATACTTTCAAATCTGTTACTAAAGTCTGAATAATTTTATTGAAACGAACAATTGTTTATAATTATTCGTATACTCTAGTATCAACTCTACAGTATAAGAAGACTGTTTATCTGTCCCAATATATGCACACAAAATCTGTTATCGATAACAGATCTCTGACATATTATCATGTAACAAACAAAATTAGCGTTCAGGTTGGTCTGTCAGAGTATAACTTTGACTTCTAAGCACGCGTTTCGTACCTCGACGTTATCTTTCGACGGTTTATTACTGACAGGCACAGGCAACGGACAGCCTAGGTCCCTGATAACGCTGGAACCATGCACCAGTCAGAGAAGAACCCGACAGGGTGCGTGATATTTTATGACAGCCTGTAAAATATATGCATACGATACGTAAAACAGTATACGAGTAGTTACTCTCGTAAAATGAGAAAAACAAGGCGCGCAGTGTAACTCGGCGTAGTCAAGGGCTAACACCTTCACCCTTTGTCGAATGAAAAGGCAGATCTGAAGGGTTAAAGTAATTACGCTGAGGAAGTCATAATTACGCTAATATTAAAAACAAGCGATCATTATATCATTAACGCAAATGCGTGCAATAAACATCGATTATGGTTGATCGTTGACCCTTTTTAATACTAACTTAACTCGTATCGCGGCAGTATTAACGCGTTTGATATCGCACGCGAGCAACCGTTCATTCATTGGAATTTATGTGCGCGTGTAAAAATCGCTGAAGTTCGGAACGCACAATCATAGCAGCGGTTCGTTTCGAGCGGAGTCAGCGGGCTCGGAGTTTTCAGGCACCTGCGACGGAATCGAGGGTGTTTCTATGTACACATACGAGTGTTTATACGCGCATCAAAGCGTTCTGTTTCTGAATATTCATTTGAATACGTTGCCTCCAGCTGTGAACTTGTTTCGACGTTTGAAGAAGTTCAGGAATTGCATATTGTTAAAATTCTTTATTTTACCGTATTTAAAGAGCATTTGTATAGTTCTTGATATATATTTGCAAGAGTAGACGAGTGTAAGTTCGTAAGAACGAATTTTCATATTTGCAGAAGTATTAAAAACTACTACGCATTATTTGTAGTTACTGTGTAATGACCATTAGGACCTCGATTGCTAATTGTAGATATAATTATAGAATTTAAATCTTATATTATAAATTTTTCTACAAAAAGTTTTTAAGTTGCAGTCACTATTAATGTTACAATATATGGTATTGTATCATAAAATTATATTTATTATATGTGTTTTTATTAGTTTTTGTATAATTAGCTTCACTCGTCTTTGAAAATCGATACAATAAAATCAACTTAACCATTAATAGTTGGTATAATAATACTCCAAGTGTTAAATGCAATGCATGGCTATATAAATAGAATATCATGCAGTAAGACTGATAATACAAAAGTCGATACCCTTTGGAAATCTTCGTCGTGAGAATTCCATCTCGGTGCACTTCAATTTTGGTACATCCAAATTATTGATCCTCACTCAGCTACATGATGCCGTAGATGAATGCTACGACTTCGTATTGGGGGTAACTGGAGCTAAACTGCGATCCTAAGAATAAACTTGCGACTCTGACGGCAAACAAACGGTAAAAAAATATCCATATTGTGATTTACTCACGAAATCTTCTGATCAACTATTTATCGAACTACCGTGGACTTTAACTTGTTCGATGCTTCGTTATCTGTTTTTAAAGCTATTCGAAAGAAATTTTGTTCAATAAATTCACAAGTATCGTATCGTTATAATATTTCTTACCTGTTCTCCATATTTTGTTATCTTCTACGAGCAAAGTTTTTGTCGCAGATATGCAATGAATCAACAGATCGAAATTGATTAATAAAAATTGAAACTTCCACGTGAAGTAACGACGACAGCGTTTCACGAGGCAATACATGTGTTCTGCGAGAAATAAATTTTCCGTGTAACAGTAACAAACGATACATGCTTGGTGTACCCGTTCCAATACTGTTCCGACGAATTGTGTGGATGATATTGTGCATGCGATTAAATGGAGTGGCGAGTGTTGAAACACTCTCTAATTAACCTGCACTAGGCTAAATAATAGCCCATATTAATGACAGGATCAAGGGACCGAGTAGTAGTCCCGATGCAAAACCAGACGCAACCCTTGCATCGACAGACTCTGAATTAAAGCGCCGCGATGTGAACGTATAATTTACGCAGCCTCGCATCAGTCTTTACGAGCTGTCTCTAGTTTAATAGCGTCGATAATTGGTAACGCTAATTCCGCGAATTATCCCTTGATTTTGACACGAATTTCGGCTGTTCGACTCTACCAGAATGTTTGGAAAGACCATCCTCAAATATAAATCAACGATTTTCTCTCAATTTTCCAAATACCGTTTAAATAAAAATTATTCGAATTGAAAATTTACTGATTAATTTTTGATTTTGTTGCAGGTAAGAATAGACACATTCGAAAGGAATTAACTTAACCACGCACTACGTAGCGACATATGAAACAAAAACGTAGATTAAACAGAGGGGTAAGTTTCGCACGGTAATAACATATTTAGTTGAAATAAAATTAAATGAATTTAATAATACAGTTAAAATGAAAGAAAATTAAAGTCTTTTGAAATTAGTACTCGGTATCCTATAAATATTACAATTATTAATTAAATTAGTGATTTTTTTCAACAAAATTCAACAATTTTTTTCACTTCAAACGCAAATTAAAGAAAAAACAAAATAATCAACGTCAGTAGCGTTATATATTTATAAATAAATTTGTATATAGTAAAACTTAAAAATTTTGAAATTTTTAAGTGGAACATCTTAAAACTACAACTGATATTAGCACGATTAACAAAACGAATCTTTACGCAATTTTTCGTACGCCGCACAAAGTCGAAATTGAAATATTTCCACAAGCGAGAGAGTTGAAATCCTCGAATAAGATTTCCCTATTAATGCGGTTAATTAAAGGGGACAAATTCCAACGATGGTTTATTGTCACCACGGCAAAATATTGAAATGCAAATTGACAGCGGTTGTTGGCGGAAAAATTTGATCTGGGATACAACCGACCGGTCGAAACGGTATTTTTCCTGGCAAATATAAATCAGAGTTATTGTTTTCTGGAGAGCTCGCAAATTCGGCCGGATATACACCTCTTCACGAATCGCCTGGCTAATGAGTTTTGCTGCCGCGTGAAAAATATTTTTTTACTGGTAATTAATTAAATCACAAAGCCCGACGGCGATATACGGACGAGCACGTTTCGTTCTTGCATTCTCTCGAGCGAAATTAATATTTATGAAACACTGCTGCAACATTATCTGTTATACCAATTTTTCTCTTATTTCGAGAAGTAGAAATGGTGGAATGATCGTTATTTAATATAGTTTCATAAACAAATACCTCGCACGGTTGCACCTCTCGCTAGCTTATTACTCTCGTTAGCATGCTACGTGCAATGCGTAGAATTTGCACAAAATATTTGACAATTATCAGACGTGTACCTACATATATTATACAATATAGAATATATTTGAAATAAATAAGGGGTAAAAAGAAGAAGATTCATTTGAATAAAAAAATTGACATTCTGTAAAAATATAAGTTAAAGGGAGTTAAAAATTAAACTGGATATCTTTAAAAGAATAGTTCTTTGTTGATGTTACATTAACGCGAAGAAAAACAATGAACGAACGGTTACGAAGTAACGGTAGGGCGGAAACTGTGTTTGTCCATTATGGCGAAACGAGGCAACAAGGCCGATACGAACGCGAAGATAAGCACAAAATCTAGAACAGAAGCTTTATTGTTCGTCTGGAATACCGGTAATAAAAGAAGAAGTAGCCAACGGTGGTAGAGATTTCAAGTACCAACAAGTTGCACCTATCCGCGCTGCATTTCTTATTAGCGGTCACAGCGTGCAACCGACCCTATTTCTTCGAAACCTTGCTCGCTAAAATTTTCTACGAATCATGTGACACTCGCATACGCCAACGTGTTTGCCATCTATCTTTTATCATTTAATCAGATTTTTTCGATAATATGCAGGAGTTGTTTAATAATTTTATTGAACGAAATTAAAGTAAACTTGAGATTAATTAATAATGTAATTCTCCTCTGGTAAAATAAACTGAAAAATTTGTGTATCTATTTGTTAGATATTCTATTTAGAATTAAGAAATATTTCATAGAGCGAATACTGGATAACGGTATAACGAGATTTTATAATTTTGTCAAACACAGCGCGTATAATTGTTTCCTTAATATCATTAATGCCGTAACTTCTTGCGTGCATCTGTTACAATTGAGCAAGTGTCAATATTTCTAAATAAATAAATAAATACACGTAATGCACCCTCCACCATTCACAATGTGGCCCTCGAACACGCACGATATTTGTAATACGCGATCAAATCAAATCAATTGTAGTTACCAAGAATCTGCAGACATTCACTTATGTCTTATAGAATATATTATATAATAATTAATTTCTAATAGCAAGTAAAATCGCGATTGATAATACTTAAAGGTCCTCCAGAAACGAGTAACGACTGGTTGGACAGCCTCTCGTTAACTTGGCAAGCGATCTTCGGTTCAGTTTACGCGAAGATATTACGTATTTTATTTTTTCGTATTCGATTCTGGTCGGTGATTCTCGAGGCTTCGTCGCATCCGGTCAGGATGCAAATGATGCACTCTGCGGAATTAAAGTGTCTGGTACTACACCTGCATCCGAATGCAACGACGCGGAAGGGACAACGGTGGTACCCCTCTTCGGTGGACGAGTCCAACCCCCATCGTCCAGACGCTCGTTCCGTTTTCCATTTGTTAAATTTCTACTCCACTGCCTACTCCCCTATTCTTTTTTTTTTTTCCTTCCATTTTTCCCTAGCTCGATCGAGGCCACCGCACGTTGTCTCGTTCATTGTGCACGCGTGTTGAGATATCTACATCCGATCCATATTTATTTCGTCTCGCTTTTTCATCTTTCTCATGTTGCTCGAACGTCCATCGAAGAGAAAGGATTAATACCATCAGGCAATAACGTCTCGTCGTGTTTTTGTTAACCGCTGTTATTGTAATTAAACAAATACTTTGCAATCACCATTTGACGTTCAATATGTGTAACAATGTTATTAATTAAAGATTTTTAAGTGTTTACGAATGCATGAATATATTGAACGTGTACTTAAAACAAAATTTCGAAAGATTACCTCGTAAATGTGTATTAACAGGTTGCAAGCGGGAGACAGTGATCACAGTCTGGAAAAGAACCAACGTTGTAATCTCAATTACGTAACATTACTGGCGACTGTGATCACAGTTGAAAAAAAAGCAAACGTTTCAAGTGAGGAATTATATTCTCAGTTACGTGATAGACAGCAGTGAATCGTTTATTTACAAAGTCAAAGTTCCTTCGCGATAATAACATCCGTAAATTATCAAGTTGACCAGGAAGCGAAAAAACTAGATTTTTCAATGTGTTGAAAACACATATTCACGATTTTTTCATCCTCTGTGCCTCAAAATTCATAAAAATCGTATAGTATGTAATGAAAAATTAAGAGAAGCAAGTATTGTTGACAATTTCGATGGAAATATGGTAAATTATGGACGAAAGATCTAGCTCGGTGTAGTGTGGTACCAGTTTGAAGACGCGCGAGGAACGCCGGACAACAGTGATCGCTCCTGAACGTCCCCGGAAATCCGGTGATCGTGATAGATCTGTGCATAACGTCCATAAAGTTCCAGTACAGCGCAAGGTTTATGGTCTTCCCTTAGCCAGGATCCCACGAGGGCCGCGCATCGTCCGCATTGCCTCTGTCCTCGTGCAACCGTAAATCACTACCGGATTCCTGATTCATTCGACATCCTCCGCATGTGGATTTTCACTAAAATACCGCAAACCGTCCTCGCGATCAGCAGTCGACTTGCATACATCTATTTATTAAAATGCTTGTTTAATGGAAACAAATTCTCATAAAACAAATCATTACTTTACTAATTTTACCAATTTTTAAATTAAAGTGTTTAAATAATCATACAATACTACTTTTTAATAGAGATCAGAATAATTCAAATATTGTAATAAAAATATCACGTGGAGATCGTAACAATTTCAAACGCTCACTTCTCGGATCGATAACACATTTCTAACTACAATATATTAACGTTCGAATTTTACCTAATAATCTAATATTTCCCATTCGTGTAATGATTACTGTTGTTCAACTATCCATAAAACTGCCGTTAGTCACAATTTCGCATACTTATCACGTTGCATTTAATATCGAGGGCTGTACACGGGCTCAATACTATACATTACGCTCGATCCCGCTGACCTCCTATTCATTGAAGCCTCATTGCACTTAATTGATCTCCCAATTACTTGACGCTTATATACCGAACATTTACATTCGGCGAAACGAGCGGCACGCTGTTTTCAGCTTCCTAACCGTCGGGCAGAACTCGTCCGGCGATGTCCGATTCGACCTAACCATCGACCACTCTGCAAATTACGATGTGTCATCATTATCGGTATTTCAACGCGCCACTGACAGCGACGTATCGCGGGCAAACGTTGCTGCCCCTGCGCGATGCATAATTATTGCCCTCCTAACAGCTGCGCGAGTATTAAACCGACAGCCTGGGAACTGCAACCGCAGTGTCATCGAAATTTCATAAGAAAATCGAATAAAATACGTGATACAGCACCGAACAAATAGAATAATCGATCGATAACCAGCGACTGGCAAGCAGAGGTACACTATCGTAACGTGATAAGAGAATAAAGTATGCGAAAGTGACGGAATTTAATAAAATTTTGTGTAATTCATTTTTAGTTATTAGTTAAGGACTAAAGACTAAGTTAAAGGTCTTTTACGTTAATGTAAAGTTGATACGTTCTGTAGTACGTTTAAGCATTCTAGCTAGAGAAGTCTCAAAATATTTGTAATTCAGAAAACCGTAAAAGCATCGAGATATTTATTTTGTGGTATAGCTATAATTTTTACCGATATTTTATATAGTTAATATTGGAAGATTATTTTTTGTACGATTTTACACTGGATTAAATTACATCTTAGGTCACCTGTGATATCAATAGCACATTTAACGATGCCATTGTTAATATCAAAATTTCATCTTAAATGCAAACATGTCTGTTTGTAATGATTATTATATATATATACAACAAGACATATGCAAGAAAGGTAGGAAGGGGATAGTAGTAAATAATGTCAACCGTAAAGATACTAACGAATTAAAAAAAAATGAAAACTAGAAGTGAAAGAAATGAAAGAATAGAAAAACAATGTTTGACAGCTTGAAGAAACAACGAACGAGAGAAGTGATTGTAATTCGCTCGATTGTGCGAACAAATGACGCCATGATACATCAGCGCAAATTGATTCGACCACTTTGACAACTACGCTATTCCGAGTTACATACGAACGAGCATACACACGCACGCGCACGTACAGGCGTCTCGTTGATCAATTAAACAGTGACGGTTCTGCGAAATTCGTTCTCCTAACTCTGCTATCATATCCGCACACTCGCTGATTTATGTGTTACGTGTATTTCTTTGACTGGAGAAATCGATTCGTAACTTTCTCCAGGAAAAAACGATTTGTATGAATAGAAACTGCTGATCATGGCACTAAAATTCGACGTTGAATATTGGGTCGTTCGGAAAGTTCGTACCGATTTTGAAGGGAAATTGAAATGCAACGCATTTAAATTTTAGTATAAATTTATTAAGTTATATAGGTGCCATTTTATTCCAGAACCTTTTTCCATCTTTCTAGCAGCTCGAAAATTCCGTCCGTCCAGAACCACTCAGGTTTTTCGGTGAAAAACTTTTCTACATGATTTCCTACCTCGATCAAAGACTTGAAGTTTTTTTCATTAGGAGAATTTTGTAATGCTCGAAATAGACGTTAATCTAAGCGCGAGATCTTAGTGAATATGATGGATGAGATAGAACAACAAACTCCAACAATTTTTGTCGAATCACCAAAAATACGGGGCAACGTATTGTTCTAATGAAACACGACGAGTTTCCGATTCGCTATTTCTGAACGCTTTTGTTCAATTACTGTCTTTAATTGGAAGCAATACATTTCCAAATTTATCGCTTCATTACTTGATAAAAGCTCATGATGCCTTTCTAGTTGCCCTGAAACCTTTTTTTCGCTCAATACTGTTGCGCGTCAGGGTCATTTCCTTGGTCATTTAAAATAAATTGCCAATAACTGTTTATAACACTTTAATCGACTAATAATATACAACTTTCGTAGCAATTGATAACACGTCTGCTTCCTAGTAACTGTTTCTTCGCCACGCAGTGCTCGTAACAATGTTACCTATTTACTTAATTAATCTAACGTCAAAAATTTCTTTTTCTTTTGTAATGAAAACAAAAGAACTTTATGGATCACATTTTATTATCATCCGATCGATCGAAAGCCTACGAGGCTTTATATTAATTTTTTCATCAATTGGAACTATTTCGACGGATGGAAGCAAAAAGTGCGCTAAAAGATATTTAAATGCATGCAACTATATATAAATCAAGGCACGATATACGTTCATATCGTGCAGATAAATCCATTGATGCATATTTCATATCCTACTGCACTTATACGTTTCGTCTCGTGAAAGAAAAAAGAGGCATATCATAATATTTACCAGTAACGAATTTTTTTTTTTTTTTTGACAAGCGAACAAACGATACGACTGTTATTCAGGTAGACAAAAGTGACACCTGTTGGCGATATCTTTTTGAAGTACGACTGCCAGACAATCGAACAAAAAGAGGGAACAAATTTCCTACCATCGCTGCGTTGGGTTCTACTGATATTTATTGAAAAGAATTGCCTCTGCCACAAACTTTTGTCCCGCCAAATGGAAAGGTACGTTTGAAAAAATTTAATCAATAGGAATTGGAGCAATGAGATAACGGAAACGTCAACTTTGTCATTTCTTCTTCATTCATTGAAATAAATATCTGGTACATAATTAAGCTGATAATGTTATGAAAATCCAATTTATAGTCTACTCGCATTAACATTTTATATACAATTGTATCAGTAGTTCTGTATAAAGAATTATTTTTAAAATTACTTGTGAGGATTTTGTATAATTAAATATAGAATTGATTCGATAATGAGCAATTATTAAGAAAAATACTAATTTTTTTTATTCGATATATAATACTATAGCAAAGATATTAGAAAGAAGGATAGAAGATAGAAAATGAATATTTCAAAATTTCTTTAAATTTTATAATACATGAGAAACAATTTTTTGCTAATTACATCACGTTATCTGTTTCGGGACCATCGAAGATTTGACAGATTATTACATAATATATTGTCTGTGTAGCATACAAAATGTACCTGTTGCACCCAACACTGTATTCGTGAAACGTTACACGAGCACGGATGCGCGCAATTACTATCCGCTCCAACTTAAATTTAAATGACGTGGAACAACGTTAAAAAACATTAACAAGACCAGCAGAAATTCTTCTACCACTTCGTCCCTTTAATTTCTAATAACTACTCCTATAAAAAAATCAAGTTAGCTTTAATAAACACTTATAGACTCAAATAATTCGATGAAGCTACTTTACCAGATGAAAAAACGAACCAAATAACATTTCTCTTCGCAGAAGCATTATATACACAGAAATCACATAATTATTAATATAAAAGTATCTAAATAACCGTTTTATTATTAGAAAAACAACGAGTTAAAAAATAATTCAACAAGTCGATAAAAGTCGTATAATATATCAAATAATTTTATGACATCAGTTGAGGAATTTACAAAGCGATAACACTGCCTACAAAAATGAAGAATATAAACTTGTAAAACGTGAATACGAACGATCGTGGGAGGGTGGAAAGCGAGTTGGTGAGCGACGCGAACGTGCAGACAATGGATTCCACCATAATAAAGTAACGACTCGGTCAGAGAACATCGGAACCGGATTTAACGGATTTAAAAGTTACGAGCGAATCATACGCTTCATAAGATCCAGACTCTGCTCGTTATCCCTCCCTCCGCTTGTTAGAAAGCGAGAGCCGGTTGAAACCCTTAATCCAAGGCCGAACTTCCGAGGCTTTAATCTTGCGATTAGAGCCTCGGTCCTTTGATTTCTTCCGGTACCGGACTGCGCCCGTGCCCTTTTGATCAGCTCGTATTTCGATCCTTGCCATTTGTTCCGGGATTCGTGCGAATCACTCGTTCCGTTTCGAATCGAAAGTCCCGTGTATCTGCGATTATTCCGACTCGTCTGATAATTCGCTGAACCAATCCTACGTGATTATTCGTTCGAAGCGGACCAATTCTGCAGAAAGTGCCAGGCACGTTACACGCCAAGTAAATCATTTTTATGCAAAGTACCATTATTAAGTATTATTTTACTGAAGTTGAAATTATTTTAAAGTGTATTGATCCTCGATAATAATGTTATAGTTCTATCATATTATGTTTACGAAATAATTCTTATTTTCCGTAGTTGTTAACGTTTAGAAATTTAATTGGAGAAATTCCTCCAAATTCACTTACTAATTCGAATGTAATTGAAACCTGTGAAATTGTGATCAGGTCAGAGCCATAAATTGCTAGTGGAGTCAGTTACATAGGTTTGTCATCTCGATGAACTGTTGTAGCTAAATAATAATTAATACTATACACTTCGTGACAGTAAGACGGACACAAGTTAGGCCAAGTTATTCTAGCAATTGGTTGTCTCGCTGTGTGGGACCGTTCGATAAAACGAGGACTATCATTTTAAAGATTCACAATCACGAAAGGTTAGCAGCGTACAAAAGGGCGAGCTATTCCCAGGCAAAGCGTAGGCCGCTGTTGCCGTCACCGGTGCTACTGTTCGCTGCATAGATGGCAGGTTCTCGTCCCACGCCCGTACACGACTCTTATTCTGATGTATAGGAAAATCGCACGAACGTCGCGAAAAACACCGGACGCATTAGTCACAGGGTGACCCCAATTTTCTCCAACCCTTTCATGTCCCGTGCGACATGAAAGCGAAATGCTCGAAGATGCTATTTTCGTTCTACCATCCAAAGTAGATTCAAATTGATTTTCTCAACTTTCAAGCACCCGAAAAGAGTCGTGGCAAATCGTACTCTAGTCAAAAGTTTCTCTACAAACCCAGAAATCTACATCGATCGAAATTGTCTCTCGGGTAAAGCCGGAAAATCGACTTTGATTCACGTTTTTATACACCGGGAGCACAATCCAGCGACGTGTCGCGGAGCAACTCGTCATTCAGTTCACCGAGTCGCGTCGACGAAGCAACTCGTACGCGCATAACGGAAGTTCGACACAGCTCGTCGTGGAAAATCGTCGGAAGTTCGTGCAAGACGGCGATCTAAACGCGGATCCAATCAGCGCAGACGTTCCCGCGTTACATGTGCTTCCGCTCGAGGTATTCCAGTTTTACGTTGAAACAGGAGACATCGAGTTGGCAGGTTTCAGGGGAATGTATCCGACGACAGTCAATCCACCGCAAACATAGTTTAAACTCGGTAATGTCGAATAGAGCGTGCTGCCTTCGACAAATATTAACTCCCTTCTGTTTTATTAGCCAAAAGCGTGGAACGGATTTGTTGTAAATAAATGTGCACCCATTGCAGGAAGACAAGACAGAAGTAAATAAGAAAGAAGCAAAGAGGAATTGAATCCCTATAAATTTTTGGTCTTGCAGCTTTTACTGAGAAACAGTGTACAGTAGAACTCTATCAGCAACTCATTAGACTCCCACAAGCTGCTCCATCGAGCACCGATTCAGTGCGAAAAGTTATGGGTACAACAGAGAATCGATATTAATTTCTTTTAAACTGTTACGATTATACTATGTTTAGACCAACAAAACAAATAAAACCGTGGGGTCTTCGAAGACTTCGTTGATTATATGTTCGTGTCGAAAAGGCTATTCTTGAGATTAAGACGTTTTAAGTAATTTCGTAAACGTTCGCGACCTTCGACACCATTCTATTTAGAATATTTAATTTCTCAACGTCCTCAATAGCCATCCCGTGTTGTAAACGAGGTATTTCTTAAGGGTCGGTTCAACCGTGCACTTAATAGGACCGGACCGAAATCTTGACCTTTGAGAAATTCCCAAAACGTCACCGAGGGACTTGGAAGGTTCCACGTCCGTGCAGGTATCTTCCCACCCTTTTGAGGCGAGGGTGTGGACGATACTCGAAGGGCAACACTGATTGGTAATTTGCATCGTTTCGGCAAATACCAACAGTGTCCACCCCCTGCACGGTGGAGGGAGCAGCGGACAAACTCCCAAAAAATTAACGAGTCAAACGTCAGTCGCTCACACACGATCAACGAACGAACAACCTCTCATAAAAACGGTCGAATTGTGAGAGAAACGTAAACGAACGAAATTTAGTTGGAACAAGCTGTCCAATATTAAGTTGACGGACAGCGTCGCGAGCAACCGCGTTCGATCTGAGCCTTACAACCTCGGAGAGGAGTTAATCGACGCGAAAAGTCCGCGTGGTAGCTGCGACATATTAAGACCATTTGTTTCCTAACTTATTCAGATAAATGAAATTCTAGTGTATACTAAAATATGCTTTCTGTTCTACGCTTGGACTCTAAAACGAATTACCAAGATCTTATCAAATATTTTTACAAAATAATCTTGATATCGACTAATAGTTAAAGCATATAAATATTTGTTTGAAGCTTTCTGATCTAGTTCTCTCTTTGGGTTAGATAGTGTTATGTTTGTCTTGTTCTTTTTCTGTCACTATTATAATTTTTTTCTTTTGAGAATTGGTAGTTGACACTTTTATATTAACTATAGAAACAAATTCCATAGAATTTTGTTTGCAACTGTTAGTTTACGGTCGATTTCAAGATGGAGTGCAAAAATAAACATTTTCAACATATTTTACTCTTTTATTTTCACAAAGACAAGAAAACAATTGAGACTTATAATGAGATATGCAAAGTTTATGGTGTTGATTGCTTAACAGAACGCACGTGTCAAAACTAATTTAAAAAATTTCATTATGCTGATTTTTCATTTAACGACCAACATTCTGGTCGAACTTCTGAAGTTGATGACGACAAAAAGAAAGTCATGATTGAATCGAAGCGGAGCGCCATATAACTGTGCGAGAGAGTGCAAAAAAAGTTAAATGTATCACACACAACAATTGAAAATCACGTGAATTGGAAGAAATTCACTTAACACAACGAATCAATATTTGCGATACACATTTGAAACGTAGTGCAATCCATCCTTTTTTGAAACGAATTACTACTGGTGATAAAAAATGGACCATCTACAATAACATTGGTCGAAAAAGATCATAGTCTAAGTGTAACGAACCAGCTTAAGCCATATCGAAAGCTGAATTGCATTAGAAAAAGATTATTCTGCCGATTTGGTGGGATTGTAAAGTTGTTGCGTAGTTTGAGCTGCTTTCAAGCAACCGAGCGATCAACTCGGATGTTTACTGCCAACAACTTATGGAATTGAAGGAAGCAATCAAAGAGAAAAGCCCAGAATTGGCAAATCGCAAGGAAATCGTGCTCCACTACGACAATGCGAGGCGCCTCATACATCTTTAACAACACGTACGAAATTATTGGAGTTTGGTTGGGAAGTGATGTCGCATCCCCCATTTAGCTCCGTCCTTGCACCGTCGGATTATCATTTATTTCGAAGTTTACAAAACTTTTTAAAACAGTAAAAATTTCAGTAATAACGATAACCTTAAATTACACTTGGTTAAATTTTTTGCTGATAAGGACCATAAGTTCTATGGGCGCGAAATTATGAACTTACCAGAAAAATGACAAAAGTGTGATCGAAAAGAGTGTAAGATATTTGACTGATTAGAGTTCATTTTTTGTATAGAAAAAATTGGGTTTTATTTCACACTAAAAAACCGAAAGTACTTTCTTGCCAACCCAACAGATACTAAAGTCAATTATTAACATCTTCTCCAGTGGTCTGTAAATGAATACCGATATACTAACAATTAAATACATCATATACCGAAGAAATTCGTAGCTCAAGATTGTAACCAAACAGAAATCGAATCCATTTCGATCGATTGCCTCCAGCCGCTGAAATGGCAGTCGTTGAACGTAGAAGGACGCGTCTGTTGGCGGAAATCCCGTTGAAGCAACAGCACGCGTCTGACTTCCGAGCAGCTGGAGAACCTCCGCGTGGAAATTGAATTCGAACCGCCGTGACTGCGGGTTCTTCCGGTGACGGCTATGCTCGACGATGCACGCGATACAGTCGCGAGTAATCTGAAATTGAAATTACGGAAGTTAAGAGCTTTGTTCCGGGCCCTCGAGCGCGAACGGGGGCACAATGCGCGAATAGAAACGTGGGATCGCGCGGCTCGTTCCGGATTCCTCCGGGGTACCTGATGTTTCCTGTCGATCCTGGTTTCCCTTTTTCCTACCGTCTTCATCGCTTTCATTCTTCGCCGTTTGTTTCGTGCTTTTCCTCCTCTGTCACTGGCTGGTGAATCGTGTAGAACAGATAGGAAGGGGTACGATTCTTATTTTGTAAGCTCTATCGTTGTTTTTTTAGTTTAATTTCGTATTGTCGAATAAAGTGTGCCGATTTCGAAAAATGTTTATTTTCTTTAATATAGAGGTCAGTTTGAATGTCATAGATGAGTTTGTGTATTATTCATTTCTGTAAACGAAGGATTTTGAAAGTCGTTTTCCTCAAAAACGATGTTTTTCGTCTCGCTTTACCACTTGGCATCACCGTTTTCATTTCGACAGGGCACCTTGTTCATTAATTGCAACCACTGAAAGTATATATTTCACGTGTTACGCGGTAACGTGTTTAACATTGAATGAAACGATTTCCATTTACCAGCACACGTTACAAATGCTTCTGTGAGTCAGGGCATTTCCTTAGGTTTAATTGCTGCCTCCGCGTCTATTGGTACAGAGCAGAAACTGAAAAGTCGCATTAAGCAAACTCCCATAATCGTTAAGAGAAACGCTCCTCCTAACAATAGTGCCGTGTGCTACGCGTACGACCAAGGAAAGATTACTTCTAGCTGCTCGTTTAAATAGTTATTCCAGTCCCAGAATGGGGAATTAAGGCATGTGTTTGTAATAAAACTGAGACTCTATAAAGTAATTCCGCGTAGGAACTGAAAAGTTTCCTAATCGATTAACACGATTCACCTTAATTTCTTGCTAAAGTATTTCACTGAATGCAAACTGTATTATCGTTTTGTTAAAATTTACTGTTATCATATTTAGACTATTTCATTGTGTACGAAGCATTGTAATTAACTACAATCTGTAGTAATTTTATAGATTCTTAATGCACGAAAAAATTTCAGAACAATATGTAGAAACATATCTGAATTTTGGTACATGCTCTTAACTGTCAGAATGATTAATAATAAAAAGAAAATTATTAAATTCTAATCAAATATTTCTATATATTGCATGTAGAAGAAAAGTCTCAGATAACACATAAATGGACTTTGAACGTCTCCAAACACTTTCGAGTAGAATCGTAGAAATTCTAATTTCGTACAGCATTACAAAATAAATAAGCTATTGCGAGTGGTGCAAACTTGGTAGGAGCATAAAGATAGGGGATGAAACGAGACAGAGCGGAGGGAGTCGTCAAAGAGCATGAACGTGGAAGTCAAAAGAAAATCGCTGCGAATCAGAGATAAGAACGCTCGATTGACAGTCAACTAAATTAAATTTACTTGGACTCAACGAGTAACAGGCAACGCTAAGGCCTTGAAGATCTCGATTGTCGTATGGCGCCGATGTTTCTCCCGTTTCTCAGACCTTTACCGGTTATTGGATTCCCAACTTCGACTCCATATTCCGGATGTTGCCGGTGTAACCGTCAGTCGACTGGGACGCCTCGAAAATCTCTTCTGAAATATCGCGTTTTCGTCTTCCCGTGGCGGGTAGGTTCACTCTCAGGTCGCGAATCGCGTTGCTCTTCGTGAATCCCGCCGCTTTGATACGCATCTCAACTACCATATTCATGCGTTAGAGCGAAAATGTTACGGGACGAGAGAGATGAAAAAGTGATAATGAAACGACTTTAATATTTTTATGGAACATCTGAACGTTTGTCGTCGCGGCTTCTTCTCGTCTTCTGCATTCGAAGTGAGAAATCTTGTACCTTTTGATAAACGTCTTCCGTCGTTTTGTCATATGAGCCATTTCTTTTTAAATGGTGCAAGTCCACTTTTGAGAAAAATGAGTTAATGGTACTTTTAATGAAATATAGATCTCCTTTTTTATATTTATAATCATACATTGAATGGAGCATGAATTCGTTATGAATTAATCAACACAATTTTAGCTGTAAAATGTTAATCAGTCCATTAGTAATATACAGTTGCTGAAAAAAAGATAGAAAAATGGATTCTTTTTATATATAATGAAACGAGAAAATTTCGTCTGAATCAAATTTCTAGAAGAGACAATATTAAATAAGCAAAGGGGTTTAAAGGGATGAACCG
Organism: Xylocopa sonorina; assembly: GCF_050948175.1. Taxonomy (NCBI): domain Eukaryota; kingdom Metazoa; phylum Arthropoda; class Insecta; order Hymenoptera; family Apidae; genus Xylocopa; species Xylocopa sonorina. The sequence continues at coordinate 2,284,188 of NC_135197.1, read as the reverse complement.
CGCAAAAGAAAATGCAACATTTAAAGTTATTCTTTTATTTGAAAAACGAGGAAGACGTATAAAATTGCAGGATCTATAACAAGAAAAAAATATGGCGGTATGATTAATTTACAGCCCTGCATATCTACAGTTTATCATGAATACTTCACTAGGCTAAATATATAGGAGAAGTAAGTTTAAAATATAAATGAATTCATTATTTTTGGTTGCTTTAACGAAATAATTTACTTTTTACACTTGTTTATTTGTATTTTCTTTTATATATTCTTTTATATAACTGAAATTATTTCCTAACAAATTCGATTATTAGTAAAGTAGCAGTTACATTTCAGAAAAGCCAACTTCTATAAAAATATGGATTTGAATTTCCTCCTGTTTTGATTATTTATAATTTATTATTATTGAATAAAACAGCAAGGAAGTTTAAAATTACAAGGATGAACTTTTCCAATCAGCATAATTAAAATTTGAAATCTCTCGTTTTGTTGTATATTTAATGATTCCAATGTTAATTAGTAAGTTGGAAACTGATCGGGAATAATTGATATCGGAAGATATTGGTGTACGCGTAAACGCAAATAAATGAATAAATACGTGCAGGTTAGATGGTATTTGCTCCAGTTACCGTACATGTATAATACAGGGGTGTCTGGTGTGTACTCGCAGAATTGGACGTCCGCAAAGATCAGTTTATCTAATTAGATTTAGCACGGCCGCCGCTGCGCTTCGTCACCGCTGATCCTCGTTATCCCGTCCAATAATTGGCGTCCTTCCAGGAGCACCGGGCACGGATTTCCCGATTTATCGAAGCGCGTCTGGCTGCTGCTCCTGGAATTCGATTACAACGCGCGAGAAGCAACTTCGACGGCTATTAGTTTGCCACTGGAAAATTGACATGCTACGAATTTCGACGCGAACACGGCTAAATCTGCCCATCTTCCTCCCAGATCCGCGTAATCGAATTTATTTCATATGCAGCGTCCACATAACCGACAAATATCCTTTCCAATTTATTCTTATTATTGCACAGCTGTTTCTATTATAAATACTGCAAGATTACAAATTGGGTTAGAATTATTAGAAATTGGATCGAGTTTAATGTATGTGTACGTAGCCCTTCGATTATTAATTAGAAGAGGTGATGTTCGATTTCACGTACAGCAATTTAGCTGTCAGAGCGGAAATTGGATTCCACAAGCTGGTTTCGAACTCTGGAACGAGTACTTGCAAGATTTGAATGCGTGCTCATAAATATTAGATCGATTCGAAAACAGTATATATAAAAGAATGCGTTAAGAGTGTAAAATAATTTAGAAATATAGATAAATGACATTATCCAACCCAAGTTTTATTTAAAGTTTCTACGTTACTTTTAGGTTTAATTAATGCTGATGTATAATTAACCATTTCACGCTGTAAAGTGACAATCTCCACATTTTTGACCGAGAAATCCATGGACCGAAATAAGTTTCATACGACGACGATCAACTTAGAGAGTTGTCGCGACTCGTACAACGGAAAGCGCGTTTCTGGGACACAAACTTCTGCAGGATTCACGAAGCGGAAAGATCTTGTTACGATAAATCAAATTTATCGAGCTTTCTGCTCAAGTGAGAACGACTACTCGTGTTTGACTTGCGAAATCCACGTCGCCGCGAATTGAACTCGGCAAACAACGTCGCCGATTAATGCGTTGCGATAATCTTAAGTACGAGAAGACTGACGATAAATTATTAAGTTAGTCGTGAGTTCATTAAAACCACTCCAGCATCGGAACCAATAGGATGTCATTGGCATTCGAATAAAAAAATCGTTTGACAGTGTAGCGATTTTCCAAACTACTTCATTATTTTAATTGAAATCAAAGAAATTACTTTTTGTTAATCATTTTTAATTTCGAAAATAGGATATATTTCGGCTGCAGACACTACTTGTAGTATAATGTTCAGTATAATGAAGTAAAGATTAAGAATGACAGACTCACGTTGAAAATTTTAATTTCTTAAAAAAGATAATATAAAATACTGATATTAGTGTATGTTATAAAAATTCTTCACTGTACTTTACAAAGTCCAATTAAAAAATGTTCAAGTAACGTACGCGCACAGAATTACATTCAAGAACGGCAATTTTTACAAAATACGAGTATAACATTGCTTCAGTTTCGTAATCGACTAATGTGTATCGTTTGTTTGCTGCGATAGAGGAACAATAAAAGGACCACAATTAACCGAGTCGTGTCCCGTGTTTTCGAATTTCCCGCGTTACGAACGCGCAATGTTCGAATCGAACATTCGATTTGATACCAGCAGGGCTGGGAATCCGATTTATCGGGAGATCGTTCGGAGACATCGGCACGCGAAATATTCGGATAGTCGTGATCGTTGCCTGTAACCATCCTTGCAAAACGACTGCCTGGAATTAGGTTGCCCGATGAACGATGCTAATGCGAAAATTACGAACACAGAATTCTCCCCGCTTTATAATTGAATCCACGCTACTGACCAGGAGGGAGAACTGCGTGTTTGTGTACCAGACAGTAGCGTACAAATTTATCACTTGCTCTGTTACTACAAATTTTGCGTTACGGCATACAAACTATTTTGGTGGATCGATCGCTGTTTGCATTTATCGAGGGAACGTGAAATAGAGTAGAATAGATTGAAACAAATTTCGATATTGTTGCTCGAAGTTGCTTCGAAATATAATTCATTTCAATTAATTCGTCTCGTAAATATTTGTTTAGATTCAAAGGAAATCCATTTGAACAGTTTGCTTAAATGAGAAAGGAAACAAAATGAAGAAGAACGCGACACGACTCATCACAATCAACGAGCATACAGTAAAACTTGAATTCAAACTGCATCGTCAAGTATGAAACGTCACTCCAAATCAACTGTGCAAAGGTGCAGACGATCTCGAATGTCCAACTACACGCCAAAAAAAGATTCGAGAGGACTTGAAAAAAAAAAGTTTTCTAGTTGCAACCTCAAAGGAATGGTCCTCCAGCCATAGAAATCTGGTGAGAAAAATGCTGAACATGCGGCAGGAAACACGGGCTGATATGAAATTATTAGAAATCGATAGGATCGAGGAATTCTGGTCGAGGTGGCGAGGTGGGAGATTCTAAAATGTGGATTAAATCGAGCGTTATCCCACAGTATGTACCGTTAGAGTCTAACACGGAATACGGAACGAGATAAATTGCCGTGAGGTCGACAGAGGTATGCGCGGCTCGTATCTTTTCAGAACTACCCTGTGAGGAACCAAAGCGTCGCATCACCATAGTCGAATCTGTTTAGCGCGTGCCATGAATACGAGTGAATCATTCGATCGTTATCGCTATGCTCTACCGCTTTTCAGGATACCTTCAAACGGCGTTTTATCTAACTATGTTATTCGCGTTCCCTTTGTGCTTTCCTGATTATTGTAAACTTAGGGGTGGAATATCGTTAAACTATCACTAGATTATTTCTAAAGATAAGACTATTACTAAATACTAAAGATAGACTATTTCTAAAGGTAAAACTATTACTGAAAGTAGAATTGTAAAAAATTATAGTAGTAATAATAATAAGAAAAGATGCTGAATAAAATAAGAGTGGTCCAAAATGATATTTCAAAGGTTCGTCAAGTGGCCGGAAAAGTTCTATTCGGTCTTAAGTAAAAGGCACCGATTGGAATTACATGGTTCACGTTGGTTCGATAGCACAGTCATTGATTCAATGAAATTGAAAACAAAGTAAACAGTAGTATAACCAGTGAGCCATTCAGTTAAAGCGTTTAATCGAGTTGCAATTCACACTGTTTACTTTACTTTCAATTCCGTTGAATGGACCGTGCTGTTCAATCAGAGTGAACAGCGTAATTTTACCTTGACGAAACTCCTCGTCTGTTTCTCTTCGTGTCGACGCTCCTCTCACGAACGCGTACTTTGAGTAACTGTATGGTTAAGCAATGTTTCTGGTAGACACATTATCCTATGGTATATAGTTAGTAAAATATATACGCGTGCTTCCGTTAAGAAAGAAAATATTCATTTGCAGCTTCGTAAAAATTCTTAAGAAATTGAATTGTACTTTCTTTGAAAACGAGTGGCTATTGCCAAGAAATATTTTTAAACGTTCTCAATAATTTCAAGGGACATTTATAATTTTAAATCGTATTGTTCAAATTAAAAAATAAGTGTAACTACTGATATTGCTTTTCCATTCTCGCATTTTGCGAGTACTCCAATCTCACGAAACCTCCTACAGCTGAAAGATAAAATCTGTGTGTTCAAAGTAAACAATTTTAGAAGATCTAATAATACACGTACGTTTCATAAAAGCGTGAAAGAAAAAAGGAACGCGAAATAAAAATCTTAGAAGGGATTGAACGTTTTATTACGTTGCGCGAAAGGAAAACGCGGAACGAAGGGCGGCCGAGAGACACAAAAGAGGCGTAGACGGACAAAGACGAGGAATGAAAAAGATGCAAAGAAGCAGAGGGCCAGCAGAAAAAGAAGAGTAGCTCCCAAGAAGGTTATATTGCGCGTCGGATTGAACTTATACGAGGAGTCGTTGTTTCGGTGAGCGTACTTCAGCTAGCACCCTATCCACGATCTGCCGCTAAAACTTTCCCTCGATATCTGCGCGCGCGAATGTCACGTTATGACCATGTCACGAGGTGCAGTGATTGCTCTCGGATACGAAACGAAAAACGACGTTCCCCGGAGTGTAATTTTACCCGGCCGAAGAAACATATTGCCTTCTGTCAGCCATTTCAACGTTTCCGCGACAACGTGAAAAATTAAGCGCCAACCGTGGTGAAAAAAAAAAGATTTATACTTCGTGCGAAACAATAGATAATGTGGAAAATTTTCAACTAAAAGGTTTTCTACCACGACCATTGAAAGTTATTGCGTGGATGTTTTAGAAATAAGATTTCATTGTGGGCACACCCTTATCTATATGAGGTCGTAAATTATTCTACTTGCGCATTGCACAGGGACTACATCATATCGAATAAATGAAGCAAAACTAATACAGAGAGTGTATTTTAAAATTTTTTAACAGCGATTAATTAGCGAGAGAGATTAGAGTATTTTTGCAACCACGTTCCATAGATACGTAATCGGAATGTCACATCAGGAAAGCGTTCGCTGATTATCCTACGCACAATAGCTCGCTTAACGCTCGAATTTGAACTCTGTAGAAAATTATAGGGGTAGGTTTGCGGTAGTGCTGACCAAGCTAATCCCATCGTATAATTAACCACTAACAACCGTCCTGGGCTCGCGTACCGTGCTACGCCATAACTCATTGCTAAGCTACCACCGATATATGCACAATTTTACACATACCTACCTATACATGCCATTTTTTCAACTTTTTAACATGCAAGATGCGCATTATAATTACAAAAAAAAAACACAATGAAAATCTTCGTTAACCAAATAAACATTTAGTTACTAAAGATTAGAAATAAAAATGATAATTTCATATAGAAAGCTTCAAGTTTCAAACCTGTAGCTAGCACTCTGAATATGTACGCTTATAGATGTATATTTATAATGCGATGCAAGGCTGAAAGGCGGCTGCGCGTCGCTCGTTCGCATCGTGTGGTAACCATGTTAAAGTCTGCCACCAAGGACTCGTTAAGTGCAACTCTGGCACCCTGACCAATTCTCGAAGCGGGGGACGGTCAATTCTAAAGTCGAGGTCGCTTCGCTAAAGTGAACACACAGTCGAGCACGAGCGCGCGATCGAAGCCATCATCGTTCGACCTTCAAAGACGGGGTAATAAATTTCTAGAAAGTCACCGGTGTCCTGAATGCCGTAACAAACTGTGCAGTATGAACCGTGTCGCGCATCTCAAATCCGGCTGATTACGCGCTTGAATTATTCCTGCGAACAGCTTTATTAGATAAGTAATTGCCAAGTTTAAATTTTATCTATTGCAATCAACGTAAAATTGCCAATTTTCATCATTCATTCGAAACGTTTTGTCTAACAAAAATTATTTATATATCACAGTTTTTTAAAATTATTTAATTTCAGCTGCTAAATCAATTAATTAATTAACCTTTTGCACTCCTTTGTCAAGTATGACTCGACATCAGTAAATAAGAAAAGAATATATAAGTTCCATAAATATAAATCACAACAAAGTTTAATATTTGATATAATTATTAAACAAAATTGTTTACACATAACAATGGAAAAATGTTCTTTATAGTAAACAAATAAATCCCTTTAAATAGTAAGAAGCTGTTAACAAAAAGATTGAGAAGTCAATGAGAGTGCGAATGATTGAAGTTCTTGAAATCAGCGATAATTCTGTTGTTTTTAAAAATTCTCTTATTCGTGAGTGTACGTAAATGATGATTGGCTACGTATCGTCGGGACTTTTATTAAGAGTACAATGCACAACTTGAAAGCACTGGCTTGCAACAGTTTTGCATTGTTTTCATTGTTTCGCAACTGCCACTCCGGCGTTTTTACGGCGCGGTTCTTCACCCTTGGGTATATTACCTTGCGTGAATCCCGACCAGTTTTTTAACAACTTTCCTCGCACGTGGCCCTTTCAATAGTCACTATTCGGTAACTTTCTCTTTCCCTAGCATACTTTTCCTAAAAGCGTGTCACTTTATCGTGGTTACGCCCCAAGGGAGAGAATTTGCATCTACCCTCTTACATTTTTATCCCTTTTGATGTGCTCGCTGTATATGAAAACTATTACTGTTAGGAAAAAATCTCGAAATAATTTTGATCCATAGAAGACAGCTAAAGAATTTATAAATAACAAATAACGTTATAAAATATGTTCCTCCGTTTCGAAAAAAAAATCCAGTACGCTATTGTCTCACAGTGTCGACGTTTCAGCTGGCGACGAATAAATGACACGATGCTGTTATGATCGTTAGTGGACTGTATTTTATTGATTGTATGTGTGTATATATATATCCAAGTTCCTATCAAACTATATACACCTCTCAACGACTGCTTGGGAAACTATGTATCATGCTAGAGACTGCTAACAACGGTACTAGAACGATTGTGTTATAACGAAAGTGTTTATTGGGTGTGTCCATTTTTTGTTAGCACAAGCGGATTCGTCTCTTACTATTTTACGAAATTTGGTGACGGGGGCGAACATCGAAGCTAATTGGTCGACAAAAATTATGCAGAAATGGCAAAAGTTCGTCGCCGAACTCTCGATTACTCACAGGTACAGAGTGCATCCTCAGGTGACGTATTCGTGGATTCCACGCGCCCTGCCTTTCGACCGTAGTAAGCGATAAACCAAAGAAGCAGCTTAACTTAAACAGTGCAACAACGAAACAATAAAAACGAAAGTAAAATGCGAAAAATCTAGTAAACACATGTTGCCAACAATAAACTAAATCTTGACTAAAAGTGATGGTTTCTTGGATGTTACTGCTGATATGGATAGCTGGTTGCCAAATGCGTATGAATTTACACGAAAATGAAATTCAAAGCAAGGGTCTCGGTCGATGTCTACCAGCTGTGACATTAGCGGACACCGATGGACCTTTCTCTTTAAGTTTTACGGCTCAACATATGCAGTGCGACACGTGATGCAGTTCTAAGTGACTGTGCACAATCATTCGCGTTACACACACTTGCTTATTATTATTTTTTGTATTCTTAATATAAAGCATTTTTTTACAAATATCGTTAGTCATTTTAGTATGAATTATACATACACTGTACTATATGACACTAGGCGAATAAAATTTCTGAGGACCATGGCGTAGGGGTTAACACCCTCTATTCCCACAGCCAGAACACCTGGGTATTGCTACACTACGTTAACCTTAAAACAAGGCCACGACCCCTGAAGCCTTGAGAATTTACCTAAATTCCCAAAGTGAACTACACGACATATAATTTCGGGGTGAAACGAATCAGTAGTTGCATAAAGTCTCAAACATAATTTTTCTATGCTCAGTTCTGGAATTTCTAGAGCTACCTTGTTCTATAAAATGTTACGGGTGATAGCTAGATAGTTACGGCACGCATATTAACTTTTGTAGAACATATGTTTTTGTACGTTTTATAAAATAATATTTTTACAGCGATAATAAAAGGGAGGAAGTCTATTTACGAAGTTTCGTAAATAACAAATTCAGTTAACTCCACCCGAAGGGGTAGTAGATTCAATGTTTGCCTTCGATCAAAAAGTTTATTTTCTCTCGAACGACAATAATCGGATTTCCCCAGTGTACGGCGTAAATTCCATTTTCTATAGACGGATAACAAACGAGTGACAATTGAAATTGCTTATCCTGAGTGAATTAAAGCTCAACCAATTACTGCCACCAGTACTTTAGAAAAGCCGTGCCACGTTCTTTTATTATTAATTAATCGCATTTATAGATATCCTTAAATTTGCCTATTTTCACAATAGACTCATATTTATTGTTAAAAATTCTATTTTCTGAGTTAAGTTCAAGTTAATAAAATATTTGAAAAATTTTTTTCAAAATATTTAAAGTAATATTTTAACGTATATTGTACAATACTTAATCAAACCAATAGACACAGAATCGCATCGAATGTATGGTATAAATAATAAGTAAAGAAATGACGAAATATTTAATGTAGAAATTGCAAGGTATTAACGCGAAAGATTTTTATTATCAGTTTTAAATTTATACCAGACCGTGGCTTAACGTTTTATTTAATATTCTCATAGTTAGCGGCTCTACCATTGCTTAAACACATTTAACTACAGAATTATACGGATGTTCAAAGAATAGCGGTATTATACAAGATATAGCGGTTATTAAACTGTAGTTCACGGACTTCTGTGGGTCAATTTTGACATTAACTTTACGTTCTCCAACTTTTCGCTTTTATTCAAATAACGGATTTAATAAAAATCTTACACGGCCAAGACTTTTTGTATTTGTTGTTACTTAACAAGTTATTGGGCTCCTCGGATTACATAAGTTTGAGATCCCTTGCTATGATACATCAAACTTGATTAAATCTCGTATAATATGGAAAACACGTTCTATGTTATGCAAATCAAGTACATGATCCATACATAAATTTATGTGCATATTAAATTTATTTAATATACAAAATAATTAATTTTTTCTTGAGATAGATATTGAAACATCGCAATGGATGTTAAATAAATTTCATTTTATTTTAAGTAAAAGTTTCATATTTTAAAACTACTAACTTGAACAAAATCTTTCTCTGTTATACAAAACTATAAAGATTAAATTATATATTTATTTTCTTCTATTATGTTGGTTATAAAAGATTTCGCAAATTTCACTCAAACAAACCGGCAAATATACGAGAGAAAGTACACGGTCTTTTAAAATCTCGCTAGCCAGCGCTAGAGAACTCTGAAGTACGTCGATAGAGGCTTAGCTACGGCAAGAAATGGCACGACGACGGTGTATATACAAGCGCTAGCCGTTCGTTACTGCGCAGATTAAGCATCTTAACCACCGTCGAGCGAAACTGCAAATTGCACTGGCCGAGTGAAATAAAAATGGCACGGGTGTACGCCCACCCCTACGGCGAACCCCCTTAACACGAGAGTGCTCGTGGAACAAAAAGGTGAACGAGCCCGAAAGAGTCGTCCCGAGAATGATGAGAGACGTGGAACAGAGAAAAGAAGACCCGGATTGGAAAAGGACACGCAATAATGTAAGAAATGGAACAAGAAATTCGGTGTGAAACACAGAGGAGAAGTACAAGAAGAAGGGGAGGTAGGCGAGCAGAAGAGAAACTAGGAAAAAATAATGAAAAAGGAGCAAGATGAAATAATATATCCCAGAAAAGGTGGAATTTGAAAGAGTAAGTGCAAATTGAACAGGAAGATCTTTAGCTATATGTGCACATACATTTAATAATAATAATAATACGATGTTAGTGATGGCGGATTTGTGTTATAATATTATGTCAATATAAATTACCTATATTTTAATATACAGGATGGGGCAGTAACTATTAGCACCTCAGATATCTTTGAAACTATAAGTTTCACAGAAATATTTAATAGTGTAGGCATAAGTGGAGGTATGTCGGACATTTGAAGGTCACCTTCATTTTTTTTAATAGATCGGTATGTTTTTGCTTCCGTGATACAATAGAGCATCTTAAAACGAGTTCAACGACCTGTAATACGAAGCCATTGAAGGTCATAGAAACTAGAAGAAGTTGATAATACTTACGGTTTGGTAGTAAATGACGCATACATTTATAGTAGATGTTCGAAATGATGACCATCGCTGTCAAAACTTATTGACGCACAGGCTGTAATAATTCGCTGTTGCATGTCGTAAGGTGTAGGTGGTACTTTTTTGTACAGTTTCTCTTTCAGTGTTACCCACAGAAAGAAATCTGGAGGTGTTATGTATGGTGAAGCTGGCCACCATATTGGACTGCCGCGTGCAATCCAATGATTTCGACATTTTTTATCTACTTCCCTTCGCGTAGTCAATGAATAATGTGCATTGTCGTGCAAGTAAAAGTAATTTTTCTAGCAAAAAACTCAATGTAAAATTGGCATTGATGTCAAGAACACGTCATAAATTCAGTTTTCCAAGATTCCACATTTACTACTGCTCAGCGTCGGTCGGAACAGACTGACTGACTTATCGATACTAATCTTATCATGTTTAACTTATCCAGCAAACTATTAAAATGCCTTTCGAGCAGTGTTTATTCATAGTAAAATAAATGGTAAACATTACACATTCCTCTGCTGTTTACAATACGTATGTTTCAGTTACAACCAAAACCGTAAGTGTTATCGCCTTTTTTTACTTTCTATAACCTTTAATGGCCTTATGTTATAGGTCGTTGAACTCGTTTTAACATGCTCTATCGTAATACGGAAGCAAAAACATACCGATCCATTAAAAAAAATGAAGGTGACCTTCAAATGTCCGACATATTTCCACTTACAAAAAGACTATTGTATTTTCGTCAACAAATGGCCCTCTTCGTACTGTGCAATTTTATATCAACAAATATTTCTGTGAAACTTGTAGTTTCGAACATACCTGAGGTGCTAATAGTTACTGTCCCACCCTGTATATAAATGTACGTCCTACATATTTTATATTTTATATACAGGATGCTCCACACTAGCAGTGCTTCTATATATTTTTCTTGCAAAATTAATTGAGGAAAGGATTTAGTTTTAAATTAAATTATTACGTCCCTTTTTATTATAGAATTGTATATTCTACATATTTGTCTAATATACACTTCGACATTCTATTATAATTACTTATAGATAATGATCCAACTGCGTGCTATCTTAATCCATTTGTTTTTCAGTTATTGACAAAACACTTTGAGAGAAATGTAGTACACAATAGAACATTATATATCAAAATACATATGCATTCGTTTTTATGGCCCAGTTTCTAAACGTTTCTTGACAAAATGCTCGATGTAAACCTGTTTCAGCACTATGCACGGTGTTTTCCTCTCTTCAAAAACTAAAAGCTCTTTGCGCCCCGTGACAGGTTTTTTCAGCGCTATTCATTTTGTACGATGTACATAATTCTCCTTACTATTAAGAAGGAAGACATGCGGAGAGTTGCGTATATATGTAAATTACTGGTTCTTTATAATGTACTTTGCGCATACAAGAACTATTTACTGTCATGGAAAGCACTTACATTTCTAATAATTCAAAAGATTCGAAATTATAGTAGAATACATAAATGAAGAATGTGCTTTTCAGATATTTAATTTTAGAATGTTACATAGTCGTTAATAAATATTTATCTATACGCTGGTAAATCATAATTATACCCAAGACGTTTAATCTTTATTTTAAATCTCTCGTTTTATGTTTCAGGTTAGATGACGAAAAATTGGACCTCATCAATGTAAGTAGCTTAACATTAATATTCATAACAGGGAAATCAAATTAAAACAATTTCAAATACGATTTCTGTTAATTTATTGACAAATATTTATTTCACCGCGGATGCAGTTCTTACCTATATAAAGTACAATATATACATATAATATACACATATAAAGAAAAGGTACATTGAAATGTCTGTGTCATGATATGTTCAAACGTACGTAAGAAAAAAATTCCACGTAGTTTCAACAGCTATAAGAACTTCATAAACTCTGTGCACACGGTCTATAATATTTTTTATCTTCGCTCTTGCTCAATCTGGATTAATGTTGTTTAAGCAACGTAAAATGTTATACGTGCACATTTTCATGCTTTACTCTGCTAATTCAAACCATGTTGATAACTTTGTTACGTAAATCGTATTTCATGAAAAACGTTGTACTTTTATTATATCGACAACTATATGTTGCATATATGTATTCTTTTGTTTCTTATCGATTAAATATTTTTCTTTCGTGCGCCAACATTGTTCATATTCCGTCCGAATTGGAAGCGATTGCTGTCCGCTCAACTCACTGAACGTCGATCACACTTGCATTCGGTTTAATAAAGCAGACATTACCTTCCGCGTATTTAAAACGGAGAGTATTTTTTTAGAGAGTATTATCGACGCTATTTGAATTTTTTAATTTAGCGACGAGCAACCTGCTGCACACGCCCCATCAGAATTATCCGTGCGACCCATTTCAATTAACCGAAGTAAACTAATCATCCTGTACATCGCATGATATATAAATCGAAATAATTTCCTAAAAAGCGTGTGCTTTCAATTTAAATAACGTGATAAAGGCAACTGCACGGCACTTATTCTCCCTCGTTACCATTTTAATCAATCGCAAGCATATAAATGAATCTTGAAACCACCAAATTTTTATTTTCATTTCAAAAGAATTTAAACATTTGCCTAAAGTATCACTCAGTCACGCATAATAAACCATCGACCACTATAAGTATCTCAGAATTTTTCCAGATTTTTTAAAACCCAAACCAACAAAAAATCAGGCCAAAGAGCGACCTCCTCAATGAAAAACCACATTACCGCTGGAGGATTAACATTAATACTTGAAGAGAACAGAGTGGATTTAAAACAGTTATCATAACCTATCCCTTCTCTTTCTGATGTGTACATATTACGTATATATGTGACATGTGGGAGCTACAAATGGAGCGTAGCAAATGGACGCGTTTCTACACCGTATCAAACGTTGCCGGCGTCGTGGCAGTCTAATGCACCGCGTCGTGGGCACGGGGGTGTATGCGCCAAATAACCGGAAATTACCGGGCGCATTTCAATCAGAGCACCCGGCATGCTTCGAACACGCGGGGCCATCGTTTACTCCGCATAATAGTCGGTCGTATGATAATCTCGTAAATCGAGCCAGGGAGCAACCCCCTGAAAACCGATTGCTCCGTTCTCTGGCAAACTCTCTCTCTCTCTCTTTCTCTCTCTCTCTCTCTCTCTCTCTCTCTCTCTCTCTCTCTCCCATCCTTCCACCCCCTCCATTAACGACAACGATCGATCGTCAAACACGGCGAAAAGGCATGTTTGATATGTTCACTGTGTTTATGATCGTTTCTAATGCCGGTTATCCTCTTCAACTTTTACCACAATTAAATATTTCACTATCTGTTACGCCTAGAGTCACTGTTTAACCGTCTTCAATTTTATGTGCAATTTTGGAGAATCAAATTGTTGCATTTCATGTACATATACAGTTTCTATCCATATTATTACCTCAGTTTGACGAAAAGTAAATGAGGGGGCGGGGGGGGCAATTACAATTATGTCCCAGGAATGTAAAATGAAAAAAGGCAGTTCGATAATATGTATTCAATAAGACGTACTGCTAATTTTCTTTCTTATTTCTATAATTACTTTTGTGGGTAATTACAACTCTACAGAACTTCCCATTCAAGCATCCAATAATTACTCTTGAAATACTTCTGTATTGCGCGTACCTACTTAGCCGAAATGGAACGTTTAAGCATTCTCTGAATACTCTAAATAGTTGAGCTATATCGAACTCTCAGAGAGCTCTATCGTGTCTACACAAATAATAATTCCGTCATAACAATAAATATTAATAAAGTTTTGTTTTTTCCTTAAAGAAACAAATGAGAACTTAAAAGCCTATTCAATGCTTTTAATATTTTCTCTTTTGACATATTATGAACAATGTACAACACCAGTGAAACTTGTTAATTTTGTAATTTATCATCTCCTATTTCTTTAATTGCATTAGAACAATTTTCTCATGCGTTTAACCTTTTTCCTCGTTTTCTGTTTCCTGAAATGTTTAGTTTTATTTACGCACTATTATTACTTAAATATTCTACTTTTATCTGTTGTTTCTTATGCATTTCAAAATTTAACAATAAACTTTCAATATTGGGAAGCATTTGTACGCAGTTCAAAGTGTTCTGTTTGATATAAGGAAGATTAAACTGATTTTCAAAAAAGTTCGTTCCATCGATTGCTGTTCGTGCGAAGACTTCGATCGAGGTCGCGCCGTGACTTAACTCTTAACAGAAATCCGACCTGCAAAAGACATTCTTTCCTTCGTTCCTCGAAATATTCTCTTTGAGAACAAGAGAAGCGCGAGATGTATTCTTCTGTGCCGCCATTGGCCAAGTAATGGGAACATTTTTCCTGTTCTTTACGCTTTGGCTTTTGCCGTAAAAAACACCTGTCGTAAAACTTGTGCTTCTTGATTTGGATCTTCTGTCACAGCTTCCCTTGTATCAGTTTTCAGTAGCATACACTGTGATATTATATAATATATAATTCGGAAAAAATTGATTTAATTCGACTAACAACAACAGATTTTACTAAAATCAATTTCTTTACTTCAAGCAATTATTTTAGAAAATCAAGAAAATCAAAATGTTCGCTTAAATTTGCGCACTCCGTTTGTTTATCAAATATTCGCTGAGAAATAAATATTGTACGATCTTCTATAAAATACATGGCTTATTTAAATAAGAATATTACTGTCACGTGGTCGTAGTAACCAACTATTCTTCTCTGTTCTTGAAGCAAACATTCTTCAGTACCATTGAAAGAAATGATAAATCTCCACTAAATTATCCTCCATACCAATATATATATATATATATCGCCACGATGAATCTTCGACTACAGATTATTCTCCTTTGAATTGGCCGCCACCCGCTTAGTCGTCGGTTAGCTATCGAGATCGTAAATCGCGTGGCGCGAAGGGGTCGAAAGAAAGTCGATCTGGTCTAGAGCGGGCAGAGTTAGCGGGGCCACCGTGAAAGGAAGCAGCCAAAGTAGAAACAGTGTTCGCTGGTTCAGCCAGGATTCGTGCATCGCCAACCGCGGTTGATTTATTCAGAAAATTTCCACCGCGATACGACCGTGGCTCAGTCTTGCTACGTAAGTCGAATAATTGCCATCCGTCGGGAGTAAATGAATCTAATTGCATCTAAAATTTAAATAAGACCCGAGATTTGCATTTAATACCGGTATCTAACTGGCCGTGCGAAACTCGATAAGACAGGACCGATTTTTTTTCTTCTTACCTGCTCCCATTTTCCGTAGCCGCCAAACTGTTTCCCTAACGATCTGATTATTCCGCGATACGGCTGCGTTTCCACCTGGGCGTGCTACTTGTTTCGCGACGGCCGACGGCTTTCCCTAATATTAATTATTGGTATGTTCACTTCGATCGTTATTGTTAATAACGTCGAAACGGTATTTTGTATATCTCATTACGTATAACAATTAAATCTCCACTGCGATACGAAAATCGATAAATCTCGTTAAGTTAGTGGAGTACACAAAATAATTCAAAACGCATCTACTCTCCTTTTTCCTGTTTCTTTCAAAACGATGCAATGTTCGTTTCATAGAATTTCTCATACAACAAATGGTTTACGATCAACTCCAACCCCTCGAGTTAAACGAACCTACCCCATACACAAATATCAAAGGAACATGCTGGTACCATCAAAAAGAATGGTTCACGACTCGATACGTTATTTTTTTATTTTTTAGTATCGCGTAAGAATGTGTCCCCGTCGGTTCAGTAGGTGTATGAAAAAGGGTAAAAGGGTGGAACTGGTCGTAGCAGCGGAAAAGGCAACGAGCGCGCGTACGCGGGACGTTGATAAGGCCGCGAAAGTTACGCAATGTTGCGACGAAAGGGAACGGTGCCCGTTTCGTCTAGTGATAAAACGGAACTGAGGAGACGTGTAGAGACGACGCATGTGGTATTTATCTTGGATGAAAGGGTGGGCGGTAGGACTAACGAGGATAAAGGGTCGGCCTAATGGACAATGCGCTCTGAGATTCATGCCAGCGAGTAAGAAAAATTGGATTCGTTCCGTGGCTCTCCCGTCACGAAGAACTTGTAACGCAGCCTCATTGTTGATATTTAATCTTTTTACTGCTACAAAGTATGACATAACATGAGAACCCTTTTGTGGTGTTTTATACGCTATTTAAATTTTTAATTTAATGTTCGACTAGGACTCATAAATCAAACGATTTAAATTTGAACTGTTTCTCTTGTGTAATAAATTCTCGAAAAATTATTTATTATCATGCACATGTCGTCCGTGAAAACACTGTACATATTGTAAAATAAAGGAAAGTAATGCGTTCGATAATTACTGTGTGATTCGTTCAGTTTTCCTGCAAGGAATTTAACGGTAATTAAATTCGATAATTAATTACCTTTTGTTAACATTACGAGTTTTTATATAAAGATGTAGATTTTTTAAATAAATCACATCTTATTAGATAGCAGAAAACTATGAGATATGTTTTAACGCATACATTTATAGTATAACATATAATTACAGTTTGCCATTCGCTGGTTTTACGTATTCCACCATTAATAACCGAGTGCAAGAGAAATGCCAGAAATCACAAGAACAAAGACACTTAACTGGACGCATAGCGTTAGTCTAATTAATCGGTGTAGATTGAACGCGTGTTCACGTGTCCAATAGGCAACACCCGCGACTCGCCTACGATTCATTATACCCTCGATAAATTCTATCTTGACACATGACGGAAGGCGAGGTGCGCGTAACACGAATCGTTAATGTAGTTAACGAGCTGTGCCGTCCGCGATGCAATCGGTGAAAAATAATGAAAGACGACGAAAATTAAGCGTTCGCGCATCCAGGCCGTTCGAGGTGCCATTTGTTCGGGTTCGTTTTAATTATCAGACGCCAGTCATTAGGCTGATATTAATGAAGCACGCCCACTCGAACGTAGTGCCGGTCCATTCTCAACTGCACAATCAGCCAACGATCATTTGTTTAAAGCAATCGGAATTGATATCGGTCGTTCCTTCCTCCTGGATTTTCATTGTATCTTGTTAATTATTATGCCTTCAATACTTTTACCATAATCGTACTTGAGACTCACAGAGGTACTTGTGACTACACGAGTCGAATATTGTGCAACACACATTTGCACAGTTTCATTGCAAAGTTTCTAGTATTTGTTGTTAATTTAAGTTAATGTACTAGAGTAGCTGTTGAAAATGTGTTCAGGAAATTAAATTTTTATCGTATTGTGCTATTGTACAAACGCGAAAGCAATATTTGCCCGTGGTTCATGTTCAAAACCGTTTATTTTGAACAGAGGAACTCAATGTAAAAACTTTATTCTGGAATTCTTAACTTTTTTAGAAAGAAGAGAGGGAGATCATCCTCCCTATTGTACCATGATTGTTGGATTACTCTGTATTTTCTGGTATTAGGGAAGGTATTAATCACTTTCACCTTGCGAATCGATAGATTTCGTTATGGATTTTTATACGAACCCGCTTTGATTTATTGCTTCTCTTTCGATGCTATTGCTACACCTGAACCAATAACATTTCTTGCAAATTACGAATCGAACGTCGAAGAATGAATTTTACTTGAACACAAATTTGTATTTAGACCTCCTGAAAATTTCGATAAATTCTGAATCTTTGTAACGTCACTTAAATACCTTGAAAGGTTTTGAAAATGTTGCAAGTCTCGAGGATCTTGCACATCTTGAGAGTTTTGATCAATCTTGAACGCCTTGGCAGGTCTTGGAAGTCTTGACAGTCTTGATAGAACTTGAAATTCATGGGAATCCTTAAAGTTTCGATGAATCGCGCAAGTTTTGCAAGTCTTGAAAGTACTATTGCCTTCTGGAAGTCGTCTGTCAATCGTCAACCTTTGCGCGATGTTCATCCTTGATTGTTGGCGCTCATCCAACATTTATACAGAGTGGATTCGCTTTGACCCTGATAGCTCATCGAGACCTTCGGACCTGCCAAGAATTTTGAAGAACTTCGGAACCTTCGAAGACTAGCAATGCGTCGAAAAACCAAGATTCAAGAATTTTCAGCAGCTTTAAGTATCGAATTATGTTCGAATCGATTTTAATTTTTCTCTATCGTTCGATGCCCTTTACTACGAATGTCTCAAAAACTACGACAAATATCTATCACCGATTAAGTTATTAAAAAAAATCTTAGAATAGTGTACTTAACAACATGTATGAAAATCAACGTAATCGGATATGCCTGCACGAATGTAAATAATTATCGAAATTTTCATCTTAACAATAATAATTAATATATTTCTCATAGATGGAATGTATCATGAAATAATAATTAAAAAATATTATTTTGTCACTTCAAGGTTGATTAATAAATGCAATACATTCCAGTATACCACAGTTAATTTGTTATACGTTATAACCATTCGCGTTACAGAAAATTATGCTGTATAGTAATTTTTCTCGTATAACGACACTCGTATCGCCATATTAACATTAAACCAACCGGAGCGGTAAAATGACTACTGTTATAAAATTTAATCAAATTTAATAAATTTATTGCCCACGTTAAATTCTGTATTATTTATGATCAGCTCGGAAAGAACATAACATTTATTTGAAAAACGGTCATTTAAACTATGTTACCTGAATTCCAATAAACAAAAAAAGCTAGAATACCCCTTTTTTGGAAACGATGTTTTCATTAAATTAAAACCAAAAATTTAAATTTAGCATTAAAAATTTATTTAATTTATTAAATTTCGATACTTGGTATTGGCTACTCCCCTAGCTTAAAAAATATTTTAACTTTTTTTGTTCGTTGACCAATTTTTATGACATTGGTATCAATTTAAAGCTAATAATACCTAATAATTAAAAGTTAATATATTTTTTGTCCATTGCTGCACCATATGAATAAAAATTTATTTTATGTGCGTATCTGAAAGTTAAGTCGATTTATTTGCCCGTAAGTGTAGAAGAATCGCTTTGTAGGAAATTGCGTGATTTTGAAGTCCACTGTACATTACAACTCTATCCCGGCCGTATCCTCGGCCTTATCTTCTCCACGGTCTAATCTTACGTATAAATAAAATGAAACACGATTACAGTCAGTTCTCATATAGACCAGCAGTCTGAGCAAATAGCCACGCAAAAACGCGCCGCCCATGCATAGCCTCTAAGTGGAATAATGCGGGGTATTAATTGGGTACGAAGGGGTGAGCACGGAGGTACGCGTTTCATGGACGGGTTTAATTTAAACCGGCTCTACTCGAGGAAGCCTGACAACGAAAAAACCTGGCGGCTGTTCCGTTTGAATATCACGCGGACGGTATTATCGCTTGATGAAAAAAGAACAAAGGATATGGACTGGTGTAAGGGATTGTATTTATTCGAATCCGCTTTCGACGTGGTATATACATATAATAGATGAAACGAAGAAAGTAGAGTTTGGATAAATGTGGACGCAATTTAAATTCAAAGGACCGGTCGAGTTAAAGCGGGTGAAAGAAGAAATGCCGGAAATATGAAATAACGCAATTTTAACAGAAAGGAAATATGGTTAGTTAAACTGCGTGAAGCTTTTTGCGTAGTCTGTCTAGGTATTAACGGTGTGGATTCGTTCGACGGTAAACTGAATGAAATTAAATATCGAAGCTCCTTCTGAGTATTCAAGAGGTATATTCAGCGATCTGCTAATGGATACATCTGATTTTCTCGTTTCATTTTATTATGTAAAATTGAACGTCGACGCGTGAAACGAAATATCGGTTGACGAATTATTATCATATATTGTATATAGATTTGCATATGGATTTGTAAACGCCAGTAACACTTGACGAGTAACCACGAGATATCTAAAATTTATTTGTTTGCTTTATTTCAGAATACTATTTTACCCGAAGCGGTGCACTTTTGGGAGCGAGCACTCATGGTCCGTGAAACGAAAAGCACTATTAGATTGAGCAGGTAAATTTTAACTATTAGTTTACTTGAATATACGAATTATACTTATTTTCTGTTGTTATAATAAATTAAACTAACACTATTCAATTTTATATAAATTATAACTGACAAATAGTCTGTCCTAATTATTCTACAGTTTATAAAGTAACAAATTAACCGACATTAAAAGCTATACATCTGCGATACATTTCATTTCAATTATCGAAAACGTAACGTCAATTCAGTTGCAATTACAAATTGTTTACGAGATCGATTAAAAATTGATATATACGCGTGTATCATTTTGCATGCGTATCCGTGCACGGATATCATAGCTCTCTTTATTCGCGTAGCAACCAAACAGCTAAGGTAAAACTGTGAGTATGCATTGCGCGTATGAGCATTTGTGTTCGCGTTTGCCTAGCGACAACCCCGATTTATTGCGGTAGGCGTGAATGCGCCGATTCCAGAGATAGGTAGCTTTGGTGCTCACGAATGCAATTGGAAAATGGAGGTTCGACTGTTTTAACTTCTTAACCGGGTATGACGATATTTTTTGCTACACCAGAAAAATAATTTCAATAAGCATCCCGACTTTTTTATAAGTACATATAACTTGCCTGTTGTGCATTTGAATAATACAATCAACAGGTGAAAAACGATTTTCTTTTATTACTTCAGGTATGATAATATTACTTCTTAGTGAAAAGTTCCGATTGTCGAACGAAAGTTAATTCTCTGGTTAACAAGTTAATTATACATAGCCTAGGTATCTCTGCGATATTAGCATTGGTAGCGTTCCACACGTTCGTGAATCTTTCGTACATTCATCGTAACTGCCAATGTGTACTAAAATCGTGTACTTAACAATTACTCTAAAATTTATTCCTAATGTCCTGCTAACCAATTCAATTATTCAAGATTAATAACAGCAAATCGATTTATATTTAGAGTTTCAACTTGGTGTCATAAATAGTGATTAAAATATTTTATAAAATCATTTACAACCATTATATAATATTAAATATAATAAATAAATATTAAATCATTTTAAAAATTGACAAATTGATTACATTCGATACTTCAATGAAACAGTAAAGATACAGTGAATTCTTATTACAATGAAAGTATTATGACATCCCTTCTAATATTTTATGATCATTAACAACATAATAAATAAACTGTTATGCAATATTATTTAAATAAAAAATCTTAAACGTAATAAAAAATCATGATACTTTTTATCTTTAAATGGACGACTCGATTCATACTTAAAGAATATAACAAAATATCAACATTTTGTCGTCGTGTTGTAAATTGCATTAGTCAAATACCTTTTATACGAACCTGTTAATTCTGGATATAGCAATTAATAGGAATAAGAAGTTATTAGCGGTAGTAGAACGATAAAATCAGAGCAAAGGTTCACAGACAGACACGCATACACGTTATCACGCAGTACGTTTGCTTGTTATCAAGCCCTTTTTTCCCGTTACAGCTCGGGTGTATTTCAACCACAGCTATGCGAATAACCCAAATTTATGCAGCCACGTCCCCGCGTTAGCTAAATAGAGGGCACACGAAAAGGCACTAACTTGATGTTGAATCCGCGTACAGTCGTGTACTCGCATGCTATTCGCCATCTATAAACACCTGCTGCGTTTCTCGTTCATCTCAGTCTAGCTACGATATTTCGTTCCCGTGATTCCCAACAATGTTTCCGTACCAGTTACAATTTCTACATTTTCATCTAAACCAGGGGTTTTTAAACTTGCGCAGTCCGAGGACCTCCTCTAGAACAAAATTTTTCTTGCAGACCTTATTCCAATCCTAAACCCAATAACTAGTTAAGTAACAACAAAAACAAAGTTTTGATCATATAGGATGTTTATTAAATGAGTTATTTGAATAAAAACGGAAAGTTGAGATATGTAAAGTTAATGTCAAAATTGTTTCGTGCATTCTCGGCAATGACTACGCGAACCGGTCCGCGAAAGGGTCCGCGAATTATAGTTTAAGAATCGCTGATCTCTTGTTTTACGCAAAATAATAATTTATATTCGATCGTCTCTTCAAGCAAATGCGCTCTCCACAATTATGGAATTTAATGGAAAATTAAAGAGAAATATTAAAACGATATATTAAAATAAAATGGTTATTTTTTCTTCAAAATGAATACCGTCGCTTTATATTTATACAGATTATTCGAAACAATATTTCGTTACTGATACATCTTGATAAAGAAGCACGTAACTTATAAATCTCAATACTGTAAGGTGTAAATGATTTTATTGTGACTGAGTATCTGTGTAAACAAAATATGTAATTGGGAATATTCTCGAATATTCCAAAATTTATGCAAAAAAGTATATGTTTGCCTGTGAATGCTTAAGAAAACAAGAGAATACATGAATATGCGGGGGAGAAGAATCGAAATTGTTCGATTAGTGAATGTATAAACAGATATGTGTACAGAGTGTGAGTCAGAGTCAAATTTGAGTTTAAAGTTAGCTTTGAGTTTCACGAAACTTTACAATCCCACGATACGAACAACGTTTTTTCTACGATGTACAAGCATATATGTAAATATGGTGCAATAACTAATTTCAATGAACATTGTCGATGACACGAATCAAAGGGGATTTCCATAATTATTAGGCAGATAGCGAATCGTATCTACGCACAGTGACACGTGAATTTAACGGGAGACACGTCAAAGGATATTCGATTCAATTTCAACGAGGCGAGCAAAGAGTTAGACGGAGTATCGTTACACTAGAAACAGCGGATATGCATGTATGTACTTACGTATGTATAACGCTTATTGGCCGACTGTACACTGTGGTGTATAAATTTACGTGTTTTTTACCTAATGAAGTAATACATTGTACAGAGTGTAACCCTTTATTGTGATGTAAAGCTTTTACAATTACAATAACACCACAAGAAAGTGTTTCGCATAAACAATCACTGCCTACACAAACTACTAATTGTATTGTTCTATTATATTATTGCGTTATCATTTTATATGCTTACATGTCATATAAATATTATATTATAATATTATGCCTCTTGGACTATCTTTTATTTTGCAATATACTACACAGAGCGTCACTTAAAACTAGAAATTAAAATTGTTTATTGCTTTGAACGATACAGAAATAATCTAAAAATAAAAAAGTGTTTGGTTCAAAGGGGTAGATATTGTATCAAAGAGAGGCGATTTCCTTTTAGGATCGTATTTTCAGAATTTTCATGGCCATCTAAATATTCAAAGCAAAAATATAGATTTTTGCGTAAATTAAATCCTTTCATCATATTGCATAGAAATATTATTAAGACGAAGGGAGCGAAAAAATATATGTAAATCTGCGATATATTCGTGCATAAATATTTATCTATTTTTTAAGATGTTTATATTAGACGCATATTGTGCAATGATGGTGTTAATCAAACGAATTAAAAATGAACTGTCATCTACTAATGTTCTTACCCCACATACATATGTACTCGCGAAGAAAAACTAGTTCATCTGTTTCCACAATGTCTTTAATAATAATTACTCGCCACATGTTACATTCCACGTTTATCTACTCCGATAAACCCTACGTGTAATTTTAACGTAACTTAAATTAGCGTAACGCGAATTCTCGTTAAGCTAATGGTTTCAGCTTCGGTTACCGTCTCTTCCCCGAAGGAATTTAACTGAATCAATTTCAATATTTAACAGGAAGTTCAGGGTTAGAAGTTGTTAAACACTTGACTCGACGGAAACTATAAATAATTTCTGATACCAAGACATATTTATATGAATATAAATATAATTAATGCTTTTATTTATTCAATTTCACATAATTTACAATGTTTCAGCTACAATTATACTCTATCTCCCCGTACACCCCTATATCACTCTAAATATAACTAAATCTTCTCATTCTATAAACCCATTCATCGCTACTTCCGCTGAATATCTCGTATTAATTTGTATATATATGTATGGGAGTTTGAAATAAAAATAACATATATATATATATATGAATCCATCGAAAACTCTCTATTTTGTAATTCGGTACTCGTATCCCAGAGAATGCGAAAGCGCGGAAAGGAAGCCTCGAGTTGATCCTCACTTATGCATTTCCCGGTTCACCAGTTAAATCCAAGGTGCCACCAAGTCACGGATAACGAAATCCACGCGGCGAATCAATTTTGCACGAGCCTCCTGGGATTACCAATGACTTTTGACGTTCCGGTTGAGCCTCGACCGGACGCGAAAAGACGGGGATTCGAGTGTGGGGGTGCAGGCGAATTGGACGGATGGCTGGACGGGCTTCCGTGCCGCGGAACAGAATCCGTTGCATTATTCAACGGGAATGCGCGCGCGCGTAACACACGCCAGACAGAAGGGAAACGTTTCTTATTTTTGCAAACTCTGCTTGGTTCTCTGACACCGAGAATTTGTCCTGCCAACGCGTGCATGGAAATCTGTCCTAAGATCCGTACCAAGAAACGTAGTCGAAACGTAAATCAATTCTTTCCTTCGTGATTGCATTTCCACCTCTGAAACGTGAGAAAGGAAAGGAGCATGTGTTGTTGTTCACCGTTCGGTTAAAGATGACAAAGAATTTTTCAGAAAGTTAAGCTCCTTTTTTTTTTCATTTGTATGACACCATTGATCGGTGGCGGATTTTATCGTATATATTTGAATGATGCACGACAATCGAATGTGTCGTTCGAGTGAAGACAATGTGTGTACAGGCTGTACGAATTGATGTATGCAAATGTTACCTATATATCTGTATTTGGCATTAATTACTGTCGGTTGTGGCTTGTACACGGTTTCCAAGGAACGTCATTTGTCGTATAAGGAAGATGGACACGTGGTGCACAATATTGATCTGAAGCTTCCCAACAAGCTGTGTGACATTAGTTACTGACATCTAAGGTAGATGCTATTATCAATCTACGTCAATACGTTGGACGAATCTAGACACGTTTGTTGTCTAACGCGATGTAAAGTGAAATATGATATGCATTATATTATCAATACGCACAATGAAAGATATTTTGGGAATCCTACGTAGGTGAGGCTAGGGAATGATCGTCCGGTGTAACGAAATAAATAATTTATTTTAACAAGTAACAAGCTTAACTGGCTTGCTGAGAGCTACTTTCCCTTACATTGCGTCTATCCTCGCCCCCTCAATTTGGGGGAGGCACGTTCGCGGAAAACGTCCTTCTTAACCCTCGAAGACGAAGAGAAAGTTTGGAGTCAAACATATGTTTAATGTCTCCAGTCTCTTCGCTTTGAGGGTCAAGTATTCTCTTCCACCCTACGCTACAAGATGCAAGACGACTACGGTGGTCGTCACAATATCTTATATTTTATTACAATATGTTTGTTTAATACGACAAGTAAGCCGCTTTTTTTAAATGATATAAGTCCAGTTTTGAAAAAAATAAGTCAATGGTCGTTATAGTAGTAAAATATAGATACACCTTTTTTATATTTACACATTGAACGGAAAAGAAGTTTGGCTGTAAAATGCTAACAGAAAAATGTTATTTTTGAAAATGGTATAGGTCCATTAGTAATACAGAATAGCCGAAAAAACGATAGCTTGCTTTTATTTGCAATGAAACGAGAAAATATTGTTTGAAACAAATATCTAGAAGAGACAATATCAGACAGGGAAAAGGGGTATTAAAGGGATGAGCGGCACAAAATTTGTTTACAGAACCTGTACGTAAGGAAATGCGCCATTTAAAGTTATTCTTTTATTTGTAAAACGAGGAAGACCCAAAAATTTCAGCAAGATTACTATGTCGCCCCTGTATAAAACTTCAAGATCCATAACAAGAAAAAAATATGGCTATATAATGAGTTTATTGCCCTGCATACCTCCAATTTACTATGAATACTTAGGCTAAATGTAAAAGAAAAATAAGTTCAAAATATAAATGAATTCATGTCTCCATTTTAGTTATTATTTTTTAAATTAAAAAAACCATTTCAGAAAAGCTTAGTTCTATAAAAGTATAGAATAAATTTGCTTCTGTATGGATTATTTATACTTTATCATTATTGAAAGTGGTATAAATCTATTTGTAGCTAAAAAGATCGTTTTTTTCTTTAACACATTTATTAATTATTATTGCATAATCAAATTTTTACAGGTTTATTATGTTAAAAGAATCTCTCGAATTGATGAACGTTTGCCAACATTTTTAAATTGATTCAAACGCAAAACCTTAATTATCTCAATATAAGAAGAAATGAATTTGTACCACTTTCAAAAACAACGACTGAAATATGTAAATATTAAAAATTGCATCAAAATCATGTAAAATTGTAACGAAGCATATTATTCTTTTCTTCTGTATTTTTTTTTTTTAGTTAATAAATCTATTTAATAGATATCAATCTTATATACAATCGTATAAATATAACAAAATATATTATTTTAAAAAATTCTATCCATAATATCAATTGTTAAAACAGTGAATTATAGTAAAAATTCACGATGTTCCAGGCCGTTCGCTCTCTTAGGTACTCTAAAATCCATTAAGAATGAATGCACGCAGGCGCCGTTCGACCGCGATCACTGGATACCTGTTCAAACTTTTAATCGGATAGTTCCTTTCGTTTATTCCCTATCTTTTGGTTATTCCCTCTCATTTTACCTCTTATGCGTTTGCATATCTTTGGTCATTTTTGTATGCACAGCAGACTCTTTTCAGCATCAAATTACTCTCTCCGCACAAAAAATTACGGTTAATTCAACGATTAAAGATATCGAAGAGCTTCAAACATTTCCAGAAAAGCCGACGGCGGAGTACGATATTCAATCTTCACAGAAAAAATTTTACGTTTTTAACTAAAATACCCACATTTAGCAATTATTAATTTTAACGATATTTCAAATATTTCAGTACGCGACTATACATGCTTCACATTTTATATATTTCCATTATTTTACGTAGGATTTTATTAATCTAAAGTGACATTCTCTTTCGTTTCTTGTAAAAATCTCGATATTAGCAAGCAATCTCAGTCGTGTGCAGTCATCAAGAGTCTACTGTACGTTAAAGCTAGCCTTTGTCCCGCGTTTCGACAAAACATGAATTATTTAAAATCAGTCGATTTTCGACGTTCACATAACCGAATAATATCGACTAGCGAGAAAGGGATGAATAGCCGCAGCGCGAAATGAAAGTACTCCCGCTTTCAGACACATTGGATCAGCATTTAGGAAAGTAACAAAAATAAGTGACCGGTCCGTAGTACGGCCATACCTGCCATACGGTTTTCTTTTATCGAGTCGACCAGATCCAATAGGGATTACAAAGACTGGATGGAATTGTAGAACGGGATAAGATGGCGTCGTCTCTCCCAGGATTTTCTCACATTCTCTTCCTCCGATTCATAAATATCCTCCGGCTATAATACCTCGCTGAAAAGGCTCCCATGAGTATCCGTACGATATTCACTATCGAAACAGCTTCTTCCTCCGATGTCTACGGCCCTCTATGCTGTTCGCGAATCCGTCCCTGCCATCGGACATGTGAGAAAAGTTCGCATTGTCGCGGTTGGTAAACTTATATCTACCAAGATTCGGCTGGACTTAGTCACGCTGCCTTTTCTTCTTCTGAAGAGTCTACTTTCTTCTTACTGTAAACTGCCGATGAAAATTCCGTGCGCTTCACGATATCTCTTTATAATATGTTCGGATAAGCATGTGTGACCATAAAATTTCATTTCGATATGATTCAAATTTAAAGAAAATCCTAAGATACTAACTAACTGAACTTCTGCTTCGATTCTTAGAATAATTTTAACAAATTATTGATATGGTGTCTCCTATGTCTGGTTCTCACCGACGTCCTGAGGTAAAACCACCTAATACCACCCTCTGTGTTTATACTTCCTAAATTATTCCTTTCAAATTCTCTTAAATAAATTATTATCAATTTTTCTATCGTTTATATCGCAGCTGTACCTCTACAATTTATAATCCAAATAATAAAAGCCACTTTGTGTCTCGTCACGTAACGAGGCAGGCTTGTAACATGACCTGTACCTCGGCCGTGCTCCGAATGTTCAATGGAAGCAACATTTTGCACGTCGTTGGATTTCTATCGTTTTTGATTCTCACCTTGCGAAGGACCTACGTAACAGCGATTACGGTCTTCTGTGGTCGCACCCTTACGAACGTGACCATCGCCATTTTCTATCTACAATCGCTACTATCTGTACTCTCATTAAACGCCATTATCTTCCTTCTTTGTACTCGGCTATCTAGTGCATACAACGCGTTGTCCGTTTTTGTAACAATCATCGTTACGGTCTTCCTACTGTTTCACCGATCTGCTGCACGATTCTCGTACCTCTGTTTGCGAAATCATTTGTGTAACCAGGCAGGTAGAATTCTGCACTTAAGATCCAAACTAATTCGAGTTCATTTTTGTTGCGTATTAGAAGGAAGATCTACCGTTTAAAAATTAAGGTTTATTGAAATGTAGAATATGTAGAAAGCATTGAATACGTTCTTCTTTATTAGAATCGGTTCAGGGAATTAGTAGCAGATTTTCCATTATCTTTTAAGTCCACTCAGTTGTGTACATTAGCTTAGGAAAATGAGAGGAGAGCAGCATGATGTGTCGACTTATTAGTCGCAATGCAAATGTTCCATAAATTTTTAGACTAATCAAAGGAAGAGGACGCAGCGTCCGACGAACTTATGGTAATGCAGAAAGTGTGTCGCTGCAACAAACTCGCCGTCCTCGGCATCACGCGACCCGTGTAAGCACGCCTCGAGTAGCGTGCTTTCAACGTGCTTCGGATTCCTTTAAGTTTATTCGCCGAACGAGAAAGTTCTTTGATATCCCCTATCGGTGACTTCACTCATACCGTCGTCGAAGAAAATATTTTTCAACTTTTCAACATCTGTCTGCTTTCGAGGAGGTTCGTCGGAGGTAAATTTGACCAGTATTTGGTTTGCATTCGTTGCTCTGAAACCTACAATTCAGTTCTTAATAATTCATGGTTATTTCTCAGCTGGCATACATCTTGACATAATGCATTACAATAAGAAATAGTTCCATTTTTTTAAATGTGACAGTACGTATGCTTGAAAAATAGCATAAAATTAAAATACACAGGGATCGAGTAAAAGTAAAATTAGTAAGAAATTCAAAATGATATAGGCAGATTAGTTGATAAAATCTGTGATTTTATCAAAAAATTACGAAATATTTTATAAGAAAAATTAGAAATGTCGTCTAAAAATTGCTTAAATATCCATGTATGTGAAAAATAATAACAGCAATGTGTAAAAACTATAATAGGTAGCGCTGTAACGTTATTACACCGCGTTGTGCCAAGACTTAACGATACTTAATCCCTTAATCTCATCAGCCAATCCCCGAAATCAATTTACATAATCTTCGATTAGTCCGAGAAATTTTCACGTCCAAGGAATTTGTCGTTTAAATTATTGGGATCGCAAAACTAGCCCTCCGTTGCTCCCACTTTTATACGACCTCCCGTCACGCGCACCCTCTTTCATTATCGGTCCTGCGTCCCCTTCCTTCCTCGTTTCTGAAAATCTGCCAACGCCATAAGTGCCATCAAAAGGGAGATGCCTTTAAATTTCGTCGAATTTACGATCTCGATAACGTTTCGGAACGACGCGACGGGTATTAAAATTGAACACCCCATTAGCCCATAAGGGATGTGCAGGGGGTGGATGGGACACTGGTGCGACTCTCCGTAAATATTTAACCGGTTACCACGGGCAATTTACCGCTCCCTTACGAAATCCACCGTTTCCCATTTTCTTCGTCGCGCGGGTTATCGCCAGAACGAGAAGGGAGTGCAGAAGGCTTGGACCGTCTTTCTATCGCTGACATCAGGCACATTCGTGTCGCGATAAGATCTTGCAATTTCAGAAGCTTCGAAGAGCTGCTGATATCGGTACACGGTTGTACGAGGAAATTACACGCATTTTTCTTCCTCTCCCCGAGGGAGGGGAGCTCCAAAGCAAATTTCTTTTCGAAACGGCGCTCTACCTGAATTTTGATCATCTTCCACGTGCACCTTAAGTGAAATCGTTTTGTCAAATTTCTAACAGCATTATTCAAATACAAGTTGAACGTACACGTGAATGAGAAATTCACCGCCCTAGCAAGGAAATAGGTTAAATCATTTTCCTGTTCGCCTTCGAGCTACAACGATTGAACATTTCTCTGTGTTTAAATTTAAATCTAACACGAATATTAATCTCGTCTAGTTACATTTGATATTCCATTTTGAATATCTACAATTTATCGAATCGTACGTAAAAAGGATGAAAGAAGTTGGTTTTTCGTGCAGAAATAACATGAAATTCTAGTGAATACATTATAGTTATAGGTGAAAGAACGTGCATTTCCAGTAAATTCTTTTCCTATATATTTATATATCGTATTATAAAATTTTAAACAGCAAGAGGAAATGGCATCTCCCTACATGTCTTCCAATGCACTTCGATCTTGCGCGTTTACGTAACAAAAGTGCACTTACACTTTACGTGTTCGGTTTTTCCCAAGAGTCCTCTTCGTTCTTGGTTCCATCGTACTATTATCATCCATTCATATAGTACGAATGTATCCATTGCATAAAGATATATACATAAATTGATATCGTCGAAATTATCGTCGTGCCAGATCTCTGTCCCCGCATCGATCTCGTTTCAACCCTTCAACGTAATATTCAACGTTCAATGAAATATAGAAAAAATACAATATTTTTATTTCAGAAAGAGAGATGCGAGTGGATCATGAAAATAAAAATTTATCGATGAGACAAATGATTTGAAATAATTAATCGAATCGATCAAGTAAAGAGATTGAATCCTTGACTTTGATTGCGTAACTTTGTATTCGTGAAAAATGTTGCTCTGCATTTTCGAGTTCATTTCTAATGTCGAATAACCTCCTGTCGAGCGTGCTATTCGTATTATACAATATTTATTTGCCACTTAACCAAGTGCATTCATCGAGTGTTCAAACTCGATATCATCGAAAACTCGGTCTTGAATGGAAAAACGTTACTCCACATTTTCGTTTTATTTTTTTTACGCAAATTCACCGCAATTCTGGTTGTACCATCGAATTGGAAATATACTGCGTGTAATAAGAGATACATCATCGTACTATAAAACGGTAATTTTTAACAAAATTCCCTCGTATGGTTATAGGAATAAATATTCTAAGAATGTTACACGCGTGTTTTATTCTTTAACTGTTTTAAATATAATCGTATGTTGAAAATATCACCGATAAATATTATATTCGCAAACACAAATATTGCGTGATATATATTTGAAAAGTACATCTTTAATTATTCTTTATTAATATACTCTGCGACATGTACATATTTCACCAACTCTTTATTCCTTCATTAAATTTACAAATTTTCTGTTTTAGGAAATGTGAAAGTAGTCAAGTCTTCGTTAAAGATCACCACACCCACTGTATAGATACCTGTCGTCCTACCACTATGTGTGGCGAAGTAGTCGTCCCTGAAGATCATCTTGACGTAAGAGAATAATTAATAACTTTACTAATTGTTATTGTTGCGCGCATCGTTAACGAGAATTATACAGTTACATAGTAAACAAGGATATTCAGTTAAGAATCAATGTCTTGACAATTACTGATGCTACATTTATTATCTATTTTATTAATTTATCCGCCCTCTTTAAGTGACCGACAGACTTAACGATACTGGCGTACAAGTATGGTAACAACTAAAAGCTCATTTTCTTTCGATATCGAGACATTTTAATCCCTTCGCTACCAATCGTGCGTATACTCGTAATTGATGTTTTTGCACGTAATTACCTATGACAAAGTACATATGTCCGCAAAAAAAAAAAATAACAGAGCTTAGATAAACGCAAGAATTGAAAACGGAAAGTGGCAATACCAATACAATTACAACATTTTATATTGCCAACGAATGGTTGAAGATATACCATCGCACGGTTATTACAGTCCACTTAGAAAACACGTTTCGCAAGCGTTACAACTCGCTTCACCAGGGCTCAAATGACCTGTTGAAAAGATCTGGTCGGATCAAATACCTTAAATATCTTATCAAATATCAGCGTGTCATTCGAACCCGACGAAGTCACTTACAATCCTTACGAAATGTTCTGGAACATTCATTCAAAAACATACGTCTTGCGCCTATAAATTTCGACAAAAAAACAGTCACACACCTCGGCATTAGAAATAATGAATTAAACGCAAAATGTTCAGCAATATATTTGAAAAATAGTGAATTGAACAATTACAAAAATTTAAGAGATATTTTGAATAATCCATAAAAGATGTGAATGAATTTGGTAATAATATATTAAAAATACTGTCGGAAATTTAAAACGTTGAATTAATGACTAGGTTTGCAGAACGTGTAACGCCACGGGGCACAATTGCGGTATAGCGGAAGGGAGCAAGGCAGGTCCTGGCATAGACGGTGCTGATTTTGTCTTCTACGTGTCCGCGATGCAAACCGAAAGATGCCACGAAGGACTAACGGTGGCTTATGCTGCGCACTGCCAACAAGAAGCAGCATTGGACAGGTCGGTTCGTTGATGCAATTATACGCTGTTTCAGAGAGCAAATTCTGGCGCAGTCGAGTAAATACAAAGTGATATAAATTACAACAATTTCATTTTCTCCGATTAATCACGAATAATTTCCCATTCATTTGCGTCTCGATTCGAACGCAATGAAAACGGAATTCGATATTTCGCCAGGCCAATAGCGGGTCACGCGAATCTCTGCCCAAAAAGCATCAGCACGAAACCGCAGGAGCTAGAAACTTTGCTAAGCACCGTAAAACATGAGATATTACACGCTCTGGGGTTTTCCGTAAGTTTGTACGCGTTCTATCGAGATGAGAACGGCGAGCCTAGAACTCCGAGACGCAGCGATACTGGAAAACCGCTACTGAACGAGAAGTAAGTGATACCTTCGCACACTCTCTTAGTGTAATTGATTAACCATTTATTTTTGTTACTTTCGATTTTAGAAATTTTTTATATTCTCACAGACAAAATAGCGATAATTAATTCTCTTTTATTGCACAATACGTGTAAATTATTATTGTTGCACGGTATATACCGATGAATTCTACTGCGTTTATTTATAAGTATTTCAC
This sequence comes from Xylocopa sonorina, assembly GCF_050948175.1. Classification (NCBI taxonomy): domain Eukaryota; kingdom Metazoa; phylum Arthropoda; class Insecta; order Hymenoptera; family Apidae; genus Xylocopa; species Xylocopa sonorina. The sequence goes on along the minus strand of NC_135197.1, from coordinate 2,250,823 downwards.
CTCGTAGAAAATAAAGTGAAATTGTAATTTGTGAATAGATATTGTGCAGAGAAGATAGAGACCGGTATTTGCTACTTTTACACGTTGCGTTGCGGAAAATCTTCGTCTTGAATGTCTAATAATAAAACCTGAAATAAAAGTGCTAGTCCATATTTGGACCTTCCCCTTTATACATTTGAAACGTAATAACTAATTTCAAGCAATTAGACAATTAAACGATATGCCTAACTTAATCTCTTTCTCACGAAGTTCTCAGTTATCTTAAAATGTTTAAAAATCTCAGACAGCTCGTTAAATTTCAAGAAAAACAAAGATACGTTACAATAATTATGAAACTAGCTGTACATATGTACACAGAGTGAACAAATCGTTTCACGTAACTCTGATTTGCAAGGAAAAACACCGATGACGTCCCTCAACCTCCGTTTTTCCGAGTTTTTTCCCTTATTTTCGAACTCGCACGCGTAAAGCTAGAATACATCCACCTTTGAAATTGGAAAATCATGAACAATTTTAATCCTATCCGAATCGACGGAGCGTAACGAACCAGGTTCCGACGTTGACAGACGGGCACATTACTTGCCACCCCTGCATACCTCTCACCCACGCGTCGTTCCTCTTACACCGACTTGGTAGCGTAGCAGCCATTCTTGTTCTACCCTTGCCACGTTTCGGTTCCCACCTTGCAGTGTCCGTAATTCGTCTGATTGTCAGCTTCCAGTTTTTGAACCCCCTTCCTATTTGACGAACTTACACGGGAATCTTCTTAAGCTTCGCATCTGCGATGACTCGCGCTACGATATACAATCGAAATTCAATAGAAATCTACATACAGTTCCCCAGTTATTTCGCATATTCAGAAAAAAAGAACTATTGCTTTCGGATATTTTGTAAACACAATAAATTTATTTATTTGAAGTAAGTTATTTATTAGCCATCGTAATTAAGTATCTACTGACTTCTGTAAAATAAGTGGTTTATTAATACTCTTTCTTCAAAATGGAAGCCTTCCTTAAAATTACTCCTCTTGTGTTTTCAAAACTGAACAAGAGATAGTGATAAAAAATCGTGCGAGTACGTAACGTTTGCATCGCGTCGGAAGGATATTAGGACATTAGGCGTACTTAAGTTTCGAAATCGTCGTTGCATCATTCGTTTCAATTAAAGAAAGAAACACCAGTAGCAATAGCAACGTGGCAAATAGGGGAAGCACCGATAACACCTGTCGCTGGTTACACGTAGATTACAAACGTATCAGTGGAGCGAGAACACGATCAAGACCATAGTCAGACCGTACTGGCAAGTGCACGATGGCTATGTGAGAAGGTCGATGCAAATGATAGTCACGCCCAGGGTTCGTGCCGAAGTTCAGGCTCACTTCAACTGCCCGGAACTAGAGGGTGCGGAATTGGAAGACCAGGGTGAGGACGGCACAGCGCTTACACATTGGGAGAAACGAGTGTTTGAGGTAAATCGACAAGCGATGCCTTACATATTATGTAATAAATAAAAATCTGTATTTTAATACCAATACATGTATAGTAGAACATGTAATTTCAAATTCGTACGCACTTGACACTTGCAATTACCGTATCTCTTTATTTATTGCTCGTGAGAAATCTCGAGTGCAAATAATAAACGAGAGGCGAGGGAATCTTCGTAGTTTTTGCTTTCTCTGAAAAACATGGGAAATAAATTTTCATGTCTACTACGACCATCACTTCTCCTCGTATCTTTCAAACGCAACATCGAAACATAAATATTACTTAACGTTCTTCACTTACTGGTACATCGTTTTTCCTTCCAAACCCTTGAAATGATTCTTATGTTATACATGCCGGAGATATTCCGCCAGAAACATCTTCGTTATTTCGAAAGGATATCTCGGATATTTTTACGGAATTTTTGTGCAGAAGAGTCGACATATAATATGTCGTAGTAAATGCGTCGAAGGCGGAGAATTTTTGGTTGGTTCAGTTTCATCCCTTATTTAGAACTTGTATATACGTTATACGATGATACACTTCTTTAAGTTAGTCATACAGTTCTGTAAAATATATACCAGTGGAATTTTTGTTGTTTTAGAACGAGGCAATGACAGGGACACATACTCAAAATCCAGTTTATTCGAGAATAACGTTGGCTCTTATGGAAGACACTGGATGGTACAGTGCTAATTATTCGATGGCTCAGGAGTTGGGTTGGGGCAGAAATCTTGGCTGCGATTTCTCGATGAAGTCGTGCAAGGAATGGATATCATCGAAATCGTCCAGACTGTCGTACGTACTTTTTAAATTTATATATCGTCGTTTCGAAATATATTTCTCCGGATTTATGGTAAAAGCATGGAGACATTGTACTTAGCAATGAGAATTTTACATAGATTTTATAATTTATAAATATAATAGTACATTTTGCTGTAATTTAGAAATTTGTTTAGCATTTATCTGACTCGTTATAATTCTTTTGTTGGAACGTAGAGCACGGAAATAAGTAAGCATGTTGTACGGTATCTAATTTATTACAAGATGTTAAATACTTTTAAAATAATGAAGTATTATTTAATTTCAGAGGAAAATCTATTCATCCTTTCTGTAACAAAGTTAAACAAGACCCGTTGCAGACCGAATGTACCGATGATAGAAGTTCAGTAGCGCTTTGCAATTTAATTAAGTACCAGCAACCATTGCCTAAACAGTATCAGGTATTGTTTTAATTTATTTAATATGCGATACAATACTAGTATGCTCATTTTAAGTCAACAAAATAAAAGTTATTAATCTACATGAGTTTTTATTCCATAGAACTTCGATTCTATTCCTCACGTACCATTTGGAGAAGAACAGTATTATGGTGGTTCAGTATCTCTGGCAGATTACTGTCCGTACATACAGGAATTTACATGGAGAGCCCGAAATATTGTAGTTAGAGGCTCTCACTGTCTGTACGAAGAAAACAATCCTCGTAAGTTTATTCTAAATAATAACAATAATTGAAGTGAATTAAACTGAAATTATACAAAGTAAAGATACGCTTTTTTGTGCAATCAGTAATTTACGAATATATTTATCATTTGTCTATGATAAATTCGTTTTTCATTTTTTTGTGATGCAACTAATATTTTATGTAAGTAACAAATATGCACAACATACGAATTACACAATTCCATTAATTGTCTGAATTTTTCTACAGATCCAGACAAAAACTTTGCTTTAGAAATGTATGGTGCACATTCGAGATGTTTTGACCATACAAATCAAATGTGGGAAGAAAGGACTTGTAAACAAGCTCGACAATGGCAACATTGGGGTTCCGGATGTTACCAGTACAAATGCGAAGCTGGTAGATTACACATAATGGTCAGTGCCTGAAAACATTATTTTATTTCATGCATGTACTCAATGTCTCACAAAATATGTGATTAAACGTATATTGCTTTACAGGTTGCAAATTATACGTATACATGTTATCATGCTGGTCAAGAAATTGCTATTAGAATAATGCAAAATGATTGGCTTCATAAAGGTGCTCTAATTTGCCCTCCTTGCCGAGATATTTGCCAGGTTAGAATTCATATTATATTCCATTAATGTTACATAAAAAAGAATTGATTATAATTTACTGTATATTTATATTTTTGTGGACAAATTAGAATTTTACAATTACAGTTATTATTTTTATTATTTTTATTAAAATTGAATATTTAGGAAGATATTTTACATTTACTTAAACTATATACAGATAATTATTCCATTAAAGTATTGTGTGCATATGAATTCTGTTAAGTTTCACTAATTAAGGTTGTAGTCGGGGATGGAATTGCTCATTTATTTTTTCATAGGCGGAACTAAAAGAAAGGAATGAACATTGTAAGCCAGGAGATGAACATCCACCTGCCACATATTATCACAGAGACAATTTATACTGTGCATCTGCTGGAACATTTACGAACTTATCACCACTTTTTGTTTTGTGTTATTTCTTTGTTTTTAGATGATGTGTACTCGTACCTAGGTAATATTCTTATCAGTATCGAAACTAGGTCGACGAGTTGTAACATACAATCGAAATGTCGTTTAAAGATGCTTCCTAACTATGTAACATGAAGTGTTCATTGGACGACAAAAGGTATGTTTGGAACCAAGTAATAGTTTCATAACAAGAATATCAACCGAGGTGACAATTCTATTTTAATAGTTTATTGTAAAAGAAAAAAAATATTTCTCCTCAATAATTTTTACATTACTAAATGTATAAAAGATACATAAAATGCGAATCTAGAGATTTTAAATGCATAAGATATTAATGTTCACTATATTTCGTGTTTTGCATTCATGGCAAAACATATTTAGAATCGCTATAATGAATTTGACAAGGCATCCATTCAAGTGCCAATAGTAATGAATATATAAAGGTTGATCTATTTTAATGTATCTGTTTATCCTGGAAAATATGTTGAATTGAAATGCAAATGAACGAATTTAGAAGAAATATTCTTCTTGGTTAAATTAATTCAAAATTGCATAGTTTGGAATAAAAAATATATATTTTTTTCATATAGTAAAGAATGATATAATAAAGTTAGACTAATTATAACAGAGTTAAGGTACAACATGTGTAAAATTATCAGTAAGTAGTATGTATTTGAAGTGATCTTTCAAGACCATTGCTTCATTTTTGAGTGGTATCAAGTAACTCTTTTCAAGGTTTAAATACACTTCAATAATTGCCTTATGCATTGATAGGTAAAGAAGGAATACTTTGCATATATAAGTCTTTTATCCTAAAATGAGGTACAAAATATTAAATACAAGGAGAAATAAAATCAGTCAATTCGTCTTTTGTTATAATTGTTCCTATGCACAATTATTACTGTGGGATTATTCTAAAGCTTATATTCACTTTATGTAATGTTTGGAGTGCAAATTATGTAACATGAAAACAGGATGAATTTTGGTGCGTACAAACTTATAACAACTAATCCATTTTAAGAGTTTAACATCTATACAATTAATTTCAACAAAGATCAAACGACATGCTGACAATAATGAAACACTTATCAATGAGTCGTTCGAATTTTAAAAAAATCAGTAACCATATTGCAAAATGATTGAATACTTAATTCTTTCACAGTAACATGGTTTACACATCAAACAGTCTCAATGATGATGACTGTACAATGTCAGGTTACAAAAGCTTTAAATCTCTGTCTTTCAAATAAAATTACAATTACATTTTACTTGCTAATTTTTCAATAGTATTTTACAGTACATAAATATTAATAAAAGTGTTTCGTTATGCCATTTTTATACACCTTAGAAGAAATGAAGATTGAACATTTTTTAATGGTTGTAGCTATGGGTTTCCTTCAATTTAACATATATTCTAAGGTAAATAAATGTAGAGATAAAAATGGATCTTCCTATACATATATGATTACTTGATTATGCCGCCCATTTTGTTAATATCTTCTTCGACGAATTTTGTGTTTTTTCACATTACAAGTGTATGTATACAAATTATAGTATATAATAATTTTACTTTATGAATTGTTATTAAAAGTCATTAATTATCAGTTAGCATCAGATAGAAGTGAGTGATTACATTTGAAAGTATCAAACTATATGTAAGTGCCAATATTATCTCTGCCTTCTTTTATGTACAACAACTTTATTTATAACTTATACATGTATGATTTAATAACCCTTATTTATTCTTTATGTAGAATCAATTCTTTAATGAACAAATTAATGTTATGTAATTAACAGTCTTGTGACATTTGATTAACAATGTAGTATTATTAATTCAGTCCAAGTTATAGTATTATTGTAGTATTATTAATTCAGTCCAACATATTTGTTCTTAGGAACAAAAGAAAAGAGTTAAAAAGATTTCTATGATCTTAAAAATTATACAACTTAATTTTCAAGGTTTCTTTTATAACTTCATTTATTTGTATAAAATTTGTACAGTACAACTTCTTCTAATCGAAATATTTCCCACCATTTTGCATAACTTTATATTATCTCTCAGGCACTTTATGAATTTTTATATTTTGTCATGCATTGTAAATTGTTCACAAAAGATTAAATAAGGGTTAATTGTTAACTCCTTTCTATAATTTTTTCCTCCTATTGTTACCTCGGAAATATTTTCACTTACAAGCTCTAATAGTGTTCAGTTATTTAGAAATATTGGAAAATGATGAAAACTGTATAATACATAGCAAATTTTTTATATGTATTATAAGTTTCATAACTATATAGTATTATATAACTACCTGTATAATTACTTATTTCTGTTGTTGCATTCGAATTTTTATTATTATAATTGTGATATTTAATTGGAAAGTGAATTAAAAACTTTTTTGTTAAATGGAAACGTAGGTTTGTGTTAGTGGTTACAAGGTATTACATGAAGAAATACGATATTATATCTATTAATACAAAGAATGAGTGAATGTACTAGAAGAAATAGGGAGCACTTCGCAATAAATTATTCTCGAAGTGTTCCGTATTTCATGCAATTACCAGTACACGTATAAATGACATTTATATCAAATAAGTAATAGAAATAAGTTATATATCCAGGGAGTTCGGTAACTAGTGGTACAACCGAATATAGGTTGATTCTAGATGAAAAAATAAGTCGAAAGTATAAAATAACAATTTTTCATCCAAGGCTTTGTTTTCGAGAAAATCGTCGTTGAATTTTCACCGGGTACGGGTATACCTGATCACGTCTCGTTAGAACGGATCTCACTGTAAATCGTTCTCTCGATGGGACACGTAAATTACGAACACGTAATGAAATAGAATGTTTGAAACAAAGTTTATTATTACAGAAATTACTGGAAATGTTGCCCATCCTGCCGAAAACGTAATTCTGCTCTTTTAATTAAATTTCTATAAACGCTTTCTAAAGTATCCGGTTGTTTTAATGTATGAAAGGCTACAATAATCTTTTCTTTCAATTGCTTGCAACTCATGATTTCTCCAAAATACACAATTGAGCGTGGTGGTCAAGCTAATGTTGGTTTAAAAAAATCTCTCAAAAATAGCCTTTTAGAAAACTTCATGTTATTATTCCGTCGATCGGAACAGTTAGGAAAACATTTCCGTGTTATTGGAAGTGTTTATCAACATAACTTCAATCGAGACAATGATCTACAGTGAGATCCGCTATATTGAAACATGATCAAATGCACCCGTACTCGGTGATAATTCAAAGTCAATTTTCCGAAAACAAAGCCTTAAATGAAAAATTGTTATTCTATATTTTCGACTTTTTTTTCATCTAGAATCATGCCCTTTTCGGTTGTACCACCAGTTACCGAACACCCTATATATAAATACAGATTTAATAATAAAATTTAGAAGAATTTTAGGTTTCTCAAAAGAAATTATTCTTGTGCAATCATGCAAATGAAACATGTCCATTATTTCCTTTTGTTGTACTCGTGCATGAGACAAGAATACTTTTTACGGATTACAAAGATTTTTAACATTCCATTGCGATATATAAGAGGTTTAGCATGACACGAATGATGTGTAAAATACTAAATAATTACATATGAAAAATTTAGGAAATTAAGATATTTGTAGATATAAACATCATAAGGCTTTATCGTGTTAAAAATCTTCGCACATCACTGAAGAGATTGTACAAAGTGTACTTATCTATTAAATATTATTTGCGCCAAATCTGTAATTAAAACAATGTTATACAAAGGGATCAGACTGCGTGGTGCAATACGAAGACCGAGCCAGTTGTTGTTTTACATGCTAAGACAAGTCGAAAGTATGCCATACAATTTTTTCAGAAAAATCAATTTAACAATTTGTCGTGTATGCGCATAGCTATATTTTGATTAAATGGTTTGGAAATTAATACTTATAGTATTTAATTGGCTTTAATTTTGAAAATTTTACGTTAAATAATATAGAACAATGCATCGGCAAGATAGTAAAAATGTATGCGACGATCGTTCATATTCCATCAACATCCACACTGAACATTTTCAGTTGGAAGATGGTCAAATATACGCGCACTTAACAGATTTTTAAACTTGATTCTTTTTTCTTTTTTATTGAAGAAAAAATCTTAAAAACAGAAATGCTATTCTTTATATTTTTGACTTATTTTTACATGTAAATTAATCTTCTGCCTAGTTATATCATCGGCCTTGAAATACCCTCTAGTAAAATTAATATTTTTCTGATACATTCCATCACGGATAGTATTACGAATCTTATATCATTTAATGTATTTTCAACTTTTTTTATTATGATTATTGACCGTCTATTCCATAATTTTATATAGAATTTTTATATATAATGCACTATCATATTAATTCTTTCATATCGATAGAAAGGTAAAACTTCAAAATGTTCTACAAAAACGTACATTTGCATATGCAGTGATTCAACTGGCAAGATAAAAATCGGATCAGTTATCGGTTTTAAAATAATCGAAATTTTAAAAATACTAAAATTTCTCCAAACATATCTTTTTAATAAAAAACGAAATATGACGTGCTTAAAGAAGAAATTTACGAGTAGGATGTATTCATGCTGTATTCTTCAAACTAAAGGATCTTTAAGTTCCTGCTTTGCTCTTTGTGATTTTAAAACAACTTTCTCACAACGTATAAAAACTTCAGTTTTTGTTTTAATAAAAAATTATTAAGAAATGTTTAATAAAAATCCGAATCGATACGAAAGAACTAAATTACGTATTATTATATTTAAGAAATAGACTCTGTTTAGTGTATGAATAATTTGGTATAATCTACCAAATATCTGATGGTAAATTTACGCTTTTATATCTTAAAGAGTGTTGAGTATTCAATATAATACAAAAATAATACGGAAAGACATTAACTATGTTTTAATAACATTACAACGCCCAATTAAATAACAAACGGTACGAGAAATGTGCAAACGTATGTATGCTGCGTGCATGAGTCTGTAAAAATTGATAAAACACATGTACTATAGAATTTATTGAAAATTAGGGATATCAGTGTAAAATTTTTATCTGATTAACAATTTAATGGAAGATTGTTATATGTAACAAATGCTTTAATTGCAAGCGCGTCGCTCTATTTTCAGACAGCAAGAATATCCTTATCTTCTGTATAAAATCTATTTCAAAAAACAGAAAGAATGAGAAATATTTCTTATCGAATTAAAGTTTATGTCCAGACAAACATATTACATTATAACTTATAATAAAGTAGGAAATAATAAGAAAGGGTACATAAAGTATCTCCTAACAAGAACCTAATTATAAGTAACTTTAGAAATCGAAGCACGTAACATTGTACATTAAGTCGCGTAGAAAATGTACCTTTATAATAGAAGCAAAAGACAATATCATACAAAAGATTGATTTATAACATTGTAGTCTGTTTCGTATCCTCTCTTTATATCGCTTCCTTCTCAAAATTTATACACTATTTTTTCACACACTACATATAAATTGTACTGTAACATAGTTTAATTGATTTAAGTTTATCGTTATGTAAATGTGCCATGATTATAACAGAATATTACAGTATACTTATTAAGATCCAACTTGTTTTCTTTTTTTTTATGGTTAGATAAGAATTCGTTCTTATTGTTCATAGAATCTAAATGTATTTGTATGTACACCGTTATAACTTCGATTCTTAATCATTACCAGATCTAATTTATGAGACTTGCAATTAAATATTTAAAAGTGTAGTTACCAATCGCCGCGTGATACATTAACTTAAGGAAACAATTTCTGCAGTGATATTGCCCTGTTTACAAACTAAAAATGACTGAAAATGTTAATAAAGTCTAAATAGCTGGAAATACTCGTATTATGACCTAAGGTTCAATAAAAAAAAACTTTTTTAGTTCTGCAAAACTAATATGTACAATCATTTTTAATTCATATGGGACTTGTAGAATATATTTATACAGTCAGCAGTCTTTTATTTCTGTATACATTATGGTTTAACAAAAAATGCTTTCTCGCATAGATGAGTGACTATGTACATATAGAAAATATAAATGCAATTCTTCTGTTTACAATGATACATTCCCAAATTGTAGTTCTGTCTGCTGTGCGTTAACTTATGACCAAGCCACTAGTAGTACTTGCTCCACATTTTTTATTTTACTTTAGTAACAGTTCAATATTCATATTCTACTGCTAGAATGATATATCATCTGAAAAAGTAGATGAAATTTCTTTAACTTTTTCATATAATATATCATATATCTCATGTTGATTGTGTTTCACCAGATTTCTTAAATACTTCCTTTTTTTTCCATTATTATCAAAGCACAAGTTATGTAATTGTTCAAAAATAGGCTCAATATTTATCCCTACTCCGTGTAATATTTTACACAAGATTTTTGGAGTAAAAAGTTCTGTCTCAGCTAAGAAGTGATTTAAGCACTTGTTTTCATTGAAACACAATTTATGAAAATTTCTTAAAATAATGGAAGCATTATTCCCTGACAAAGATAGTACATTGGATAAGTCGCGTGGTTTAAAACCTGCCTTATAGAAATCATTTAAAAGCTGTGCTCTGTTTCCTTCCTCATCGAAACAGACATCATGAAAATCCTTGAAGGTGGAACAAATGTTAGTTTCTGCCCCATGCAAAATATTACATATATTACGCAATGTAAAACTTTCTTTCTCATTTAAGAAATGATTTAAGTATATTTTTGTTTGCTTTATAAAACAAAAATTGTGAAATTTTTCTAAACTATCCGCTGTTCCACTTAATATATTGCACAAGTCATATGCTCTAAAACCAGCCATATAGAAATTCTCTAACAATTCTGTTTTCTCTTTTTTCTGATTAAAACAAATAACATGCAACCTTTTTAAAGTAGAAGAAGCACGAATCCCTGTTTTATGCAACAAACAAGATAAGTTACTTGGCTTGAAACCTGCTTTATAGAAATCATCTAGAAGTTTTGTTATGTCTCCTCTGTCACTAAAACAAACTTTATGCAAGTTTTTAAAAGCATTTTTAGCTCTAGTTCCTGCACCTTCTAAGATACTCGACAAGTCGTTCACTGTAAAACTTTTTCTTCCATCTTTAATCTCAATAAAATGCTTTAAATGGTGAGTTTTGTTTCCCTGCTCATCAAACCAAAGGTAATATAAGTTTTTAAAAGTTTTTGCAGCTTTGGTCCCTGTTCGACTTAAAATAATACACATATTAGATAGATTTAATCCTTCCCTTTCTAAAGTTATTAAACATTGTTTTTTATTTCCTTTTTTATCGAACCAGCAATCATATAAGTCTTTAAAAGCATTAGCGGCAGTAGCACCTGCACCACCTAAAACACTGGACATATCAGATAAACTTATACCTTCTTTTTCTAGAGTTCTTAAATATTTCTTTTTATTTCCTTCTTCATCAAACCAAAGATCATATAACTCTTTAAAAGCTTTTGCAGCATTACTTCCTGCCCCATGTAAAATATTGGATACACTGAGTATTTTTATATTTTCCCTCTCCAGAGTTATTAAATATTGCTTTTTATTTTCTTCTTCATCGAACCAAAGGTTATACAAGTCCTTGAAAGCTTTATCAGCATTGGTCGCCGCTCCGTTTAGAATTCTGGATATATGAAGCAGATTTATTCCTTCTTTTTCTAAAGTTTTTAAATATTGTGTTTTATTTCCTTGCCCGTCAAACCAAAAATCAAATAGATTTTTAAAAGTTTTTACAGCTTTAGCTTTTGCTCCACTTAAGACACTCGATATATGTGATAAATTTATTCCTTCCTTTTCTAAGGTCTTTAAATATCGTGTTTTATTTCCTTCTGTATCAAACCAAAGGTAATATAGGTCTTTAAATGCTTTCATGGTATTAGCTCTTGCACCACTTAAAACAGTAGATATATTAGATAAATTTATTCCTTCTTTTTCTAATGTTATTAAGTATTGTGTCTTATTTCCATCTTTATCAAACAAAAGACCATACAAGTTTTTGAAAGCTGTTACTGCATTAGCTCTTGCTCCACATAAGATACATGACATGTTAGACAGACTTATTCCTTCTTTTTCTAAAGTTTCTAAATACTGCATTCTATTTCCTTCTTTGTCAAACCAAAGATCATACAAATCTTTAAAAGCTATAGCAGCATTAACACCTGCTCCTCCGAGAATACTAGACATACTAGATAAATTTATTCTTTCTTTCTCTAAAGTCCTTAAATATTGTGTTTTATTCCCCTCTTTATCGAACCAAAGATTGTACAAGTCCTTAAAAGCTTTTATAGCATTACTCTTTGCTCCACTTAAAATACTAAACATGTGTGACAAATTTATTCCTTTGTCTCTCATAACTTCTAGATTATTTTTGCCTTCTCCTTCAACCAAAAATTCTAAAAACTGATTAAATGCAGGTGTGCCTTCTTTACCAACCACGCTTTTAGCAAATTTAATCTCCTCATCAATATTTCTTTTCCGAATTTTCCTGTAGCTTGACCTATTATTTTTTACATCTTCAAGAAGCTCTTCCATTATTCCTTTTGTAATTGGACCAAATTCGTGGGATTCTAACCAACGTAATGCTACTTCGTGTAATTGTTCATAATTATGTAAAATATTATTTTTTTTTATTTCTTCTCTAATGATGTTATTTAATTCCTTTGTATTAGGTTGATTAATTGCAAATATTACCTTGTTCAAAAATTTCTCCTTTATTTGTTTTTCAATTTCACTAGGTAATCTTCCTTCTTCTTTTTCTTTTTCAAAAGAAGGAGGAAGCCTTAACAATTCAAAAAGCTTTTCTCTTGTTGTTTCTTCTTGTGAAAATTGATAAAGACCATTCTTATTTATACAATATATACAATCTCTTAAGATTTTGTACCTCTTCTTTTGAATATTGATACTATTAAATTTTAAAGGATAAAAATCTCTAGAATATCTTCTTTTTAATTCTTTTTCTTCTGTAAGATGTAAGTCTGCATTAGTATAGATAATAAAATATCTTATATCTTTTTCCAAATTTTCCATAAAAAGAGTAAAATACTTATTGATAGAGAACCTATGTTTCCTTTCCTGTGGTTTGAAAGGAAACAATTGCTTATAACCGATACCATTATTTATATTAAGAGCCTTTACATAAGTCATTCTATCTCTGTAATTGATAACAATGTCATTGGATACGTCTTGGTTATTTCCTTTTAAATTTATGGAGATCATACTTGTATGCAAGAACATAGCGTGCAAAAAGGAAATTAATAAATTCAATTCATATGTAATTCCAAATATATTATCAGCAAATTTTTTATGCTCTATTGAAGTAGTTAAATCACATAACATTTTTTCATAGAATGCTATATAACTTTCTTTAACTTCATTATTCTTTTCTATTTCAGCTTTAACGATGCTGTTTAGTTCTTCTCTATTGGGTTGATTGACTCCAAATACTAATTTATCTAAAAATGCTTCTTTTATTCTTGTTTCAAATCCCTGAGGAAATCCTTTTTCGTTTAGTACTTTTTGCATAGTAGAGGAGAATTTTAATAGTTTTAAAACTTCTTCCCTTGTCATAGTCTCTTTTGAAAAATAATAAAATGCACGTCCCTGTGCATTATCGTTTGTAAACAAAAAGTCTTTCAAAATACTATACTCTTCTATGTTTATATTTTCAAATTTAAGAGGATAGAAATTTTTAAATCTCCTTTTTCTCAATTTATTTTCTTCTGTAAGCTCTAATCCTGCGTTAGTATAAACAATAAAATGTTCTATGTTGTCTAAAAAATCATCCGATTTAGAAATTACATGGTCAACAAAATTGTCAAAGTAGTTATTAATAGAAAAGCTTTGTTTTTCTCTGATAAATAATGTGGCATAATTAATACTGTTATCTATGTAATATTTGTCCACATTTTCAATTTTTATATGAATAATTTTCTTCTCAGAATGTATAACAATATCATCAAATTTATCAATTTTAGAACCTTCAAGTGATAATGATAGCGAAGGATATTTATGTTTGAGTGTTAACTTTTTAAGTGAACAAAGAAACAGTAAGTCAAGCCGATACATAAATCCTATTAGATGACGAGGAAAATGTTTTTTGTAATGATTAACATGACAAGTGGCATTGTAAGATTCGTCAAGCAAATCATATCCAGACTCATCGGTTAAACCATTAGGTATTTCTGAATCCTTACGTAGCCTCTTTGGTACTGTGGCATCTTCCTCTCCAATGGAATATCTTCGTTTATTGGGTACTGTATCCTTTGAACTCCCACTTTGTTTACTTGAGATAGTTTTAGTATTTTGTGAAGACTCCATTATTGTAGCCTCACCTGTTGTCATTGTAATATAAAATATCTATATTCAATATTTACAATTAAATATAAAATTAAAGTTGGTCATTCTTCGTCATGCTTTGTTTCTATTCCAAGTCCATGTGCCATAAAAGAGTTTCAATACTATTTTTGCTGTATGTGAACTTAATTTATCTTTGAACTCTCAGTTAAATTACCAAATCTAGTACTAATAAACATATAGGTATAGTACCAATGAAATTGGTATTAATAATTTGGCACAAATATAGAAACGTGGTTTATCTTGTGCATAAACATGTGAGAACAGTCTGCTTTGGTTATCTGTAAACTTATCACATGTTTCAATTTTCCTAGACGGCAATTTTAGGACAAATCACAGCCAATTATAACGATTTTCTTTCACGAACTACTTAATTTAATTTAGTTTCATTAGAAGGATAATTTCAGCGATTTTATTTCAAAATTTCCATTCGTACTGTTCTAAGAATTATCACTATACAACTCACATTATAAACAGAATATAGGTATAGCATCTTTCTATCTTATAATTCAGAGGCCCCAAATTCCCCATATCATTTTTAGTGACACTTACAATGTCACCAACTTAACTCGGAATGGTTAGGTTATTTTAGCATTTTATGAAACTTTGCGGAATATTATATTATGTTTGGTACAGTTTATTAAAATGCTTCTAATAATAAATATTTTACGATACTAGATATAAGAAATATTGTATTATAAGTACAGGTATCATTAAAAAATAAACTCTAATTGTATTTTATTCTATATTGTATTAATTTAATTAAATAAATTATTTAACACAAATTTAGAAATACGAAAAGAACCGATAAGAAGAGACCAGGCAACAGGAGACAGCAGGAAACTTCACACAAGGTTCAAGGGACTATTTTTCGTGTCTCTGCGGTTCTTTGTAACAACCGGCACGAATTGAGGATTTAAGAGGCCGACGGTCGAAATTGGTTGTCTCCGCGGAATGGTTGAAATCATGGGTGATGCTATTTGCTTTGAGTTAATGATTACAGGATTTATGACAGAAACGAAGGTATTGCAACGAGGACTGCATGACGCGTTTGCTACGTCCATGGAGGTTGATAATCGTTACAATACCGTTGTGGTTAGACCGTAGGGGCGCAGACAATGGATTTGAGCTCCAATAGACTCGACAAGGGTGAATGGTATGGCGTCCACGAGAGCCACTGTCATTCCGGCGGAAGGTGTTCGTCTAACGAGGCAGGATGTCTGCATTGATCGTGGCGATAACGATGTGATGAACCCATTATGGCGTCACGGGAAGACATGTGTGCGACGAGAAGAGTCTCTCGCAACATAGTAAACTACACTGGCGTTACTGCTACGACCGAGGGTGCCCGTCTAGCGAGATATAATGTTTGAGTCGCTTGGCGATGATGATGTGATGAACCCGTCGTGGCGTCACAAGAGGACATGGGTGTGACGAGAATGTTTTCTCGCAACACGACGTGTGTAACGCAGACACTATTGTTACGACGGGGAGGATCCGTCTAGTTTACACGACGTCTGAGTCATGTTGATCGTGAGGATTGGTTCCCGTTACGATTGTGGATTTGAATTCATGATGGTGGCAGGGTGATCTGTCATCACATGAAGTTTCGGAGCTATTCAGGGCAGTGATGGCGGGGAGGCTTCATCACTGTCCGAATTGACTTAGCTGTCGTAATGGTAGGGTACTCTGGTTGGAAGTAGCCCTTGAACGATGAAAACAACGGATGATGGTCTTTTAGATTTACTTCTTAGATTTATAAGTATTGTTGAGAATCAAATCTCCTACATTACTCATTCGAATTTAAGTCACGACGAATTCGTTGGTCCCTGCACTCGCATTTTGGTGACTCAAGGACGGGCATCATAGCAGGAAGGCCGAATGTAAACGAACATCCTTTCTCACGTTGCAGAGCCTCAACCGGCGGTCAAGGGGCAGGATAACGCAGTTCTTCGATGCGTTGGCTGCTACCGACTCTCTAAGCACGCAGTTTTAGGCCTCAAAGCCATCGAAGGAGGGATGACGAGGCGCCTTCGGAGGGTGCAAGAATTTTAGAGATCAGTTCTGGGAGAGATTCTGTAACGATTAGTAAATTAAAACAACTCTCTTTGGAAATACAATTTTATAATTTATTATAAAATTACACTAAATAAAAGTTAAAACTTATAATTTTGAAAAAATTTTTGTATTTTATAAGTTCGAATGGTGCTACATTGGTTTCTCTATCTATAATTTCATTGGTCCGTACAAGTTTAAAACGCCTGATGGCAGCCGGAAAGTTATCTAGTAATCTTGTCTAAGAAACACCTACGCAAATAGTTCTTAATTATGTATACACGTGTACATGTAATGCATTCCATTCATTGCGGATGAACTATAAATAAAAGCCATAATGGCGTCAAAGTAACCTGCAATTCTTCTAAAAACATTTACAATTATATGCACATAGGTTTTGAATCGATAAATTCCTAAGGTTAGAAATTGCATTCTTTAATTCTTTACGCCGAATGTTATCAAAAAATCAAAGAAAATCAACAATCTTTAATTAAAACCTCTAAAATAAACTTGTTGAACTTATATGTATCTATAGCTTATAAACTAACAGAATTAAATAAACTATTGGAACTAAATGAAAAAGAAAACAAATAATTGAAACAATACTCTTGTGGTTTATCGAAATCTGTATGGTCGCCTTTACGCACGAATTAAACGCTGCTCTGCCGCAAGAGAGGGGATAGGCGCGCAATAAACGTCATAGTATACTGTGCCAACACTCTTTCTATCTCTCACACACACTAAATGCACGCATAGGACGATGCGTATGCAAGAACATTTCCATCAAAATTTCAATCTAATTAAATGTCCATTTATTGTGTAAATGACTTTTTATTGATTTACAAAGATGTTTGTAAAGTATATTAGCGTAATTACTTGTACTGTTTGCTTTTTGTATACCTCTTATGTTTTGTGTAACCTGATATATTTTTTATCAAATCATAATGAAAATAAAGAAATTATCATTTCATCAAACAAAGGTAACAATTGAACGCAATTAATAGTAGCAATAATAATAATAGCGCTAGTAATAGCAATAACATTTGTAAACAAATTACATTTACATTAGAAATTACATATCAGTTATATTTGAAAAACTTCTATTTCAGATGAAAACAATGATTCATTGCTATGGTTCCTAATAACAAATACATCTTTGTTAAGTATTTTTATGTTGCAACACTCCCTGATGGCCAGTGACTTTGTAAAACATTTATTTTGTAACCTACGTATGGACTACATGGAAAGATGTATTTATAATGTTGTTAGTGCTATGGTTCTCCATTTATTAATTAACAAATGGGAAATCATTTCATCTGTTATACTATGGAAACTTGATACCTCTTCTAGTAATATTTTATGCTACACATTCACTGGTTTCCATGTATTCGCATGGTCAGTAATCTACAGTGGCTGTTTGATGATGGATATATCTGAATTAATTGGAGTAAAACAAGTATACTATAAATTTTCGTCCAAAGCAAATCCGTCGCCAATAAAATCTAAAAACTTATTGCGTTATTACTCGCATATGAGACATCCAAGTTTTATAGGATTCCTCATCATTTTATGGATTTATCCTTACATGACGTAAGATATTCTTGGAATAATGTTATAACTAGATTATGGATGCTTATGAAAATCCATATTTTTATAAGGATAATTAAAGTATTATAATTTGTAATTTATTTTAAATGTATACATTTCTACATACTATGTGCGCTAAACACTTCTATAATAGTCTAATTATAATATTCAAAGTTTTTGTAAAAGTATAAATACTATTGACTTTGTTTTTTAATTCTTTTTAGGTTAGATAGACTGTTATTGGCTTCAATACTTACAGTTTATATGGCCTTAACATGGACTATCGATATGGAGGATTACAGTTACCATGCTAATCTTGTAAAGAGAAAGCGAAGAGAATTATTCTGATCTTCATTAATACATGATGTATTACTTTTTCAGCCGCTGTGTTCATTACATTTAGGTTGTATACTTACAGTCAAACTAACACTTATTTATATAAGAACTTTATACTGCAAAGTATGTATATAACAAATATAGGTATAGAGAATTTTATAAAACTGAAAGAGTGCGTGTTGACCTATTGTAGTTACAGAATGTTAATATTTAAATAACTGTTAACATGCATTTATTAATAACTGTACCAAAGTAAAAATAATTAGAAGTTAAAATTTGTCAATGATTAATAACAAAATGTTTTTGGCATTGAATGTTATAGAGCACACTACTCAAAAATTTTACTTACTAAATAGTATTTAACAGTATATTGATTAGGAAAGATGGCACATCAACTTTCAGTGATATAGTCCAAAGAGTTTACAGATTTTATATCATTTACAAGAAAAAATAAGTTGGAAATTATTTAGTGAATTTGGAAATTCATTAAATAAGTGTATATGTATTTATTTATGCACTGCCTTAGAGGCTGTACAAACAGATATTGCAGCAAACCACTTGCAGTTCATACTTATCATATCGTATGTATAGTAATGTTAGAATATCTTTGATTGACTTATGAAAACTTTAATGTGTATTTTTCTTGAATAAAAGCTCTTGAAGTGAGTAAGTAAAATTTTGTGAATTAAAGTGAGCTCAAATTTGAAAACGGTGAGATTAAAATATATTATATACCATAAATTTAAAGAAATTGTGTAGTTAAAGGATAATACAGATAAAATTAATTTTGTTAGAATAACACTGTTATTTGTGAGCTTTCTTTATCTATAAAAAAGTTTGTGAGGATGAATTGCAATACTTAATGAATAAGATTATATGAAATATTATAATTTAAAGAAAAATGAAGAAATATATAAACTCTATTAACTGGATTTGAATGTATATTTTTCTTTTACAAGAAATATTGATCCATCAGAGGATCAATGATGAACAACCCCTTTTAGGGCAACTAAATTCATAGGTAATAATATACGTATGTATGTAATAAGAGTATCGACCGACCTGCGATCATTTTTTGTTTATATCATTACAAATTCCCTTATTTTATACTGTAAAGAAAACAATATCGTGTATAGCTACGTTTGTACAAATTACGCACATACACCTCATATTAATTATTAATGTCACACGTCTATATACTTGATAATGCTCAATTTATATTGAGGAGTTACTCTCATATAATTCGAAATTTCTCAATCGTGGTACAAACAATTTCTTTTAAATATATATCAAGTATTTTTTAATTTTCAAAGCAATTTTTATTACTTAAAGAAATATCTTACTGCATGTTTTCCTAAAGTAAATTAATAATATTGTAACAATATTTTCATTAACTACTTGCTAAAGTAATATTTAAATTTTTATTTAATACAGCACGTGTTTGCAATGTATGCAATGTAAAGGTGAATTTAAATAAATCAGATCTTCAAAATTTCGATCGTCAAAGATGCATCCACCTTTTTGTAAATTTCCGTATAAAATTGAATTCTTTAGAGATCTACTAAATCCAAATTGCTTCCTCAGTATAGATTGATTATATTTACTCATATATCTGTGTTACCAATACCATAACAAATTCCTTCGATTAAGGCAATCATTTTGGTAAAGTAATGACTTAAAAATGATTAATTTCACTACTAAAAAGTAATTTGTCTATATAATTATCGGCATTTGGCATTTCACTAGTCGTACCTACACTAGGGTTTTGATTACGCAAAAATTGATACGCGTTGTCTTGTTCGATACAAAAATGATTTGTGCCCTATTTGATAAGGAGCTATTTGTGCTCGAGGCAACGTCAAATGTTTCATTATATCGGTATGGAGGAGCTTTCACATTGTTGGCAAAGCCAACAGGCAGTGTTTCGCTCTTATATTTCAACAACAATTCAATGGTTACATACATTAATGTATCGTGATATTATGGAAGATCAATGTACAATCGTTCATTTGTTCTTCTCGTTTTTTTTCTTTTTTTTCAACAACATGGACCTAAAGGTATGATTTATTCAAAAAGTTATCTCTTTCACGATTAAACGTATTCACCATTGCATTTCTTTTCTTATTATATGTAAATCATCGTTAATTATTTAGAAAATGAACCGTAATATTATACTCTATCAGTGCAGATAATACAGGACGTCTTACAAACGTCCATTTCATAATTAATCTTTGATGCTTATTTCATAATTTTTTCGAGAAACATTGGAGATAATTCGTATGCGTTTTCACACGCCGTTACATCTGTTTTGTAAACATTTAAGACATTCTGTTTTCTAAAATCCGATGTTTAGACAAAATGCACTTAAACCCTTAATAAGACCTTACAGAGGTTTTTAAGATGTCCTGATCGTCTGGTTACTACAGTTGCAGAATTAAGCACAGCTATTCAACTACGTATTATACAAAACTTAGGTGTAAGCCACAGTAAACGATAAAAAAAGAAGATATTCGCTAAAGACCTAGAAACATTAAGAAAAATTGATCAAAGGGTAACGTACTAAATTCTTTATCATAATGCTTTCAATAATGCGGTAAGTACTACCGTATATGTTTATATTGACATTTATATATACGACCTATATATAAATATAATACTACAAAACATTTCACGTTAAAAAAAAAAAAGAATTGTAATGAACGACATTTGCAATTACTGTATATTGTACAGTATGGTACAATTGTTACTATTTTACTATATGCACAAGAGTTTCATAAACAAGAATTTATAATTATTTTCGTAATTATATTTCCACTCATCTCCGAAATATTCTGATCAACAGAAATATTGATTAATTTTTAAATGTACAATTAAAACAAGTTGGACATCTCTCATTTATTAAAAATGATACAAAATATGTATGTACCATTAGAATTACTCCTAAATCTTTATAATGGAAACTATTTAGAAGCATAATTTGCACGAACCTAACTCTCTTTCCCTTTTTCTTTATTTACAATGTTATTGGTGTAAGTTATATAACCGTTTCATTCGCAATTCCCTAAGAGATTCACCCGTGTCGCTTTTCATTCACTCGTAAAACACTTATACTATACAGCGTTGCAGAATGTAATATTGATGTACACAGATATACTATTACGTTTCTATTTTAACATCGCACGGCTATGTCCACGGTTTAGGAATTTTTTTATACGAATAAGTGTCTATTATAAGAACGATTTTTCAAGCTTATACAACAGTCCTTGAATCATCTATTTTATAAATGGTACATCAATAAGTATCTTCTAATTTCCGTAACTTCTCCCGTTTTTCCGTTATTTAATATAATCAAATATCTCCTGTACGCATCATTACTTTTATGCGTCGACGTTACATTCGATTTACAAATGGTCAGACTATTATATTATACTTCACCACCACATGTAGCAGAGGGCAGCGTATTGTAATAACGGTAACGATCAACTTATTTATCATCTTCCGTACCGTACAATTTATAACATCATAAAATATCTTCTCACTAAATGTTTTATTCTTGCAACAAATTAATGAAACACGCGCAATATACACGCAGGCGAGTATACCTCAATATCTTCGAATAAAAAAAGTAACTCTACTACATAAGTACAATTTGCCAGAGCAAAAGTAAAATTTTTTAAAGGAATTTAGATTGAACGGTGGGAATATAGAAGGTTTCATAAATGCTGAAGTTCTTTGAAATAATATTAATCATAAACGATTTGATTGATTTAACAGAATTTTAAGTAATACGAAAAGTAGTTTCGTCTGCAGATATTATTTAAAATAAAATTTTAATCGTATTTGTCATCGTATGATTTTCTAAGCACGACACAAAAATATAATTAAAATATATTTCTTTGAGTAGTTAAATAATTTCTGCAATTTAGATCAGCGTATGTCTAAAAATTCCTGTTTTAAGAGAAAATAAACGAAAATAATATCAATAAATTATTATATTGAGACTGTATTATGGATTGTTTAAATTGAATCCTAAAATAAGTTCTCTTTAAAGATTAATATAATTTTCTATGCCAACTGCTTTACAATGAATTCTTTTAAGTATATATAATAATAACTTTAAAAGAGAAGAAATATATATAGTATAACAGATGAATTGAATCTAATAAAAATATTATTGCAATTTCTTAAATGCTATTGTATTATATATGCATAATTTGTGCGATTATTATGTTGATATACCGTTGAGAAATAATGACATATACTTCAATTGCATAAAATAATTCCACGGCAGACAATAATATGAAAAACCTTTCACTTTCCCAATACCTTAAGCCAAATTACAAAAGAGCATTAAAACTGATACAACTACATAACTCGCCTAATTTATTATTACTTTTTGTTTGATTACTCTTATATGTTTACTTAACACTACAGACATGTGTTTACGCTCTAACTCAAATTATGAAAAATCGTACACTTAGTTTCCAATACGATATACTCTGGCTTTCTCGATTAAATATCGATACAATCTATAATAAAAAAACCTTAAACCTTCGATTAGTAGGAAGTTATATAACGTTCATCAACGAGCGTGTTTAATCCTGAATCGTTATCCGTGACACGGTATGCTTACAATAAATAACGTAACTCGTCGCGGATAGCATGTCAATTGAACTCGAGGTCTCGAATCAAATCTGGCACGCTTTTAAAGCGCGCTGTTTCCAAATAGTATCGGCGATTCTGTCGGATTTGCGCAGTTTCTTCGCGGTCTGTCCCTTCGTTGTAAAAAGAGTACTCCATCACCAACGAAGACGAATTGTTCCGGAAAAAGTGACATCGCGGTGATTGTTGCGGTTCAAGATCTCGGATCACCGGATGCCATCGTGCCGCCACGCTGTACTAACTGGCATGCGTCGGAGATCCAATGTCTTCCGTTTGCGTGGCGGCATCCCTAACTGAAGAAACAAAAGGAAGAGGAAGAGGAAATTAATCGTGTTAAATAGTATAAAGTAACGTACGCTATGAAATGAGCGCGTGTATATTTCTATACCTCACGTAGGCGCAGTGTCATTGCGTATGGCATGTCCAGTTTCCCAAGGAAGTGGTGGCGGTGTGTTGGCTAATGAAGAAGAGGAGCATCGAGCCATTGAACATCGATCTATTGAACAACGGTCTAAACCTAAAAAAAGAACACGTTTGTGTTTTTACAATACAATACATATAATACATGGGATAGAAATTAAGTAAACGAGCAAATGTAAGTGTGTAGATGTTGATTATTGCAATTAGGAGTTTGGTTCGAGCAGTTGCAAAATCCTCATTTTGGGATATAATTTGGATCATTTCTTGGTTGTTAACAATTTAATGTTTGAATAACGTCCATAGTTATTAGGAAACATAGATGACCTATATGGATTACTAAAATTTGTCTGTTTTTATGCAATATGTATTTATAAATGAATTATCATCTACATTACTTATTGTATAATTTGAAATTATTAAATACATTCTTATTTCGTATAATACTTTTTGATTGAAATTTATAAAAATGCTCATATATACTGTTTAATTTCTTCTTTATATTTCACTTTTGTAATTCATGGGTACTATAAAATTCTGGCCAGGACGGATCCATAAAAGCTATAATATATGGCACTTCAACTACTTGTTCAATGCGGCTCGTATAATAATATTGATCGAGCAAATTTGTCAATAACATTGTACACACGCCACAATATGGTCAATATGTACATATCATTCACGATTCTTTGATCTCAGCTGTTATGGCACTCAAATAAACTCACGCACATTATTTTTACATAAACTCCACATCATTCTCCATTTATCGTAACCTTTATTCACTTTTATCAAGCCACATAAAAAATCGACGAATATTCATAGCCATTAGTTTTTTCTGCCATCACTATGTCATACCAGCAAGCTTCAGAGCGTTTGATCAATGTTATTCGAATGAGGAAAAAGAACGTCCATAATCATAATAATTTATCAGCTTATAAAGTACTGTGCAAAGCATAAATGTTACATTAAAAAGTGGATAAAGAAATGAACGCGATATGCGTATTTTAATTTATTAAATGAAACTATACTCAGTGAAGAAATCATACTTAACTAACGATAATCGATTCAAGGTGGTACAGTTGAATATCGTTATAATTTAACAAATAGAAGTGAACCATTCAGAGTAATAACATTATTCTCCATTCGCGAAGATAATACAATTTTAATTAATATTTGCGAATATTATGTACAAATTGGAGGGAAATTTCATTGTTTTCAAGATATATATGCGGTTTGATAAATGTTGGCCATTTTAATACGTGTAAACTCATAAAAACAACCCTTTTTGAGTCGGCTTTGCCGATCGTGTGCCTCCCCAAACGTCGTGCTATCGCATTTATTATTGGATTAATGTAATCGTGTACTTCAGAATGCGAATAGTGCCATTGTTTTTAATGAAAATATTCCTCTTACAAAGGTAACAAATCAATATTACAACAACCATTTTCTGTACAGTACGAAAGTGAAATATTTTAAGTGCATGACATTGTAGACCTGTTCTATGAATATATAGGTATTATTTGCTTCTCTCGCATAGTTGATCGAAAACTATTCAGTCTCTGCTTTATTGCTTGGAAACATGTATATTGGGATATATTGGAAAACTGTCATTAAACTCATACATAAAATTTTATGTACAAACATATATACTTTAGTAGAGTATAGTAATAGTTCGTAAATAACTAATGATACATTTAATTGCTGCAACATTCATGTCAAATGTAACACCATTCTCTATCCATCCTTTAAAATAACGATACGCATATATTAGGTATTAATTTATTGTTTACTCGATAAAAATATAAATTGTATTAATTTTAATAAAAATAAAGAAAAAAAGAAGAAATCAAAGCTGTTAAACGTTGATATGCACTGTGGGTTAAAGTTTGACCATTATGCGATGTGATCTTTTTTTGAAGAACGAGGGACATTCTAATATGATCAATGTTTCGAGCTAATTACAGTAACATAAACCAGCCTTTTGATAGCCTCCATTACTGGAGCTGACTACGTTCTCTCGTGCGCCGTCCATAAACGAAAATTTATAGCGGTCTCTAATAACAATCAGTTCCATTTAACCGCTGAACATGAACGACTTTTCCATAAAATTCATTATTCAATTTTGACTATTCATACAATCGAACTGTGCCAAACTGTATTCATATTGCTAATTAGGCGGTAAATTAAATTAACCTAAATTGAACTTTATACGGATTTCTCTTATTAAAATCCTGCTTATTAGGGTAATTAAATTTTCAAATAATGAAAATATTGAATTAAGCATTGTAACTAAATAACCAAGAATATTGAATTAAATAGTTCTTTCGTTAAAGCAAAATTAAGTGGCCGGCTCTAATATAATTAAAAGAGTTACAGCTATTAAACAGTTTTCAATTTTCTATTGAAACAAAGTTCCACCGTAAAGAGTTTAACAAATTCGACGATAATTATTATTAATATGCATGATTCCTTTCTGTATTCAAATATTCTGAATGATTATTTCACATTTCCAATGTGCTGGTAAATAATGCACCAGTTAAACAGATTGAAATTATACATTTTGAAGAATCCAGTAAACATTACCTTCGTAAAACTTTTACTTGTAGGAAAAGCTATTATGGCGTGCCTCGTAACTTTTCGAAAGAAGCCAAGTTCGGTAATGGCCTTTTACAGGAATGGAAGTATAGACCGCGCACGGAGAATTTAAAATAAAATAAATTCAAAGTCAGTTTCGATGGAACCTTTTAAAGTTACATATAAAAATATATTCCAAAAATGTACAAAATTCTTTGGATTTCGCGAAATCTTGTTAAATACTCGTATTTCCATCTAACCTGAATAATATATGGATTAATGGGTAAGAAGACTCGTGGTTTTATTAAATAGCCTATTCATACATCACGTAACATACATATAACCGAAAGCATATATCTCTCCTTAAGAAAATCTCTTCTTCAATCTTATTTTAAAATAGTGCCACGGCTTAGATACGAGAGCTATATACCTGTATATCATAATCCTTATCTTAGTTAATGCTCTGGAAAAATTAAACTGATGTTTAGTTATAAAAATTCTTTTTTAACGATTTCTTTCTAACGTTCGATCTATGTATATAACAATGCATTAATGTTTTGAACGTTACGTAGTATGTAATTAAATACTAATAAATTTAGCTACGATTAAGGTAGAAATTTGAGGCGATATACATATGTACGTACATTCCGTTTTAGCAAATTAAATGGTATGGAGGCGCGCGTAACTTTTGCACTTACTCAGTTGATGTACGAGGTATGCAAATGATGGGTGCAAGTGTAATTTAGGGAGAGTAATTTTGGCCAGCCGCGTGAAATGTTGCACATTTCGTGAGCGAAATTGTGTAAAAATACAAATGAATGGCACGGACCTGGCGATGCATTGTCAATTTTTAAAAATATCACTTTTTCAAACGTCTTAATGTATACCTAAATTGAAATAATTTTATTCTACATTATATTAAGTACAAATAGTACATTTCTCCACATACCTGATAAGTCAATCCCTGCCATACTGCAGACATCGAGACCACCCGTGCTAGTCGCACAACAGTGTTGTTTCGGTCCCAATGGTTTTGATCTACAAAGTAACTATATAAAAAATCAGAAAAATTCAAATTATTTGCAAGTTTCCCCGCAAAAAAATACTGGACATTATCATCGATTAAAGGAACATACATATTGAATATACTTTCAAAGTGTAATTTATCTTGACTGTGTATCAGTAGAACATTAACGTCATTTACCGCTAATAGTTATCGTTCATTTCATCACAAAATAATATAAAGGTGTCGGTAATATATTTTCTGAAACCAGTAGATATTTCTTCTATGTTGGAGACAAGAGGCGTAAACTTAATTTATCGTGTGAACGGGATTATCGTTGCTTATGTAAATACGAATATAAATATATACGGATTTCAATGCAAAGTGAACAATTCTGGGAATAAGCACGAAGGGTAAAGTGCTTGATCCTGTAGCTGCACGGGGATAAAGGGCATCGTGTCCAAATCCCTCTTTAGGCTGAATTATTCCTATCTACCGAAAGGAATTCGCATAGCGTAAAGTGCGATGTATCCACGTTGGTAATGTAACATACACCGGTGTTTACTCTGGCACGTTTAATATCTTTAACCTTTATTATATCTATATAACCTCACGGAATAGTTTCGCTGTTCTCACCCGCGCGTTCTGTGAATAAGCTTGGAAAGTAATTTAACATTCTTTATCGCTACAACGCTGCTAATTGTTTGAAAATTTTAACATATAAATGTTGGGAAATCTGACTCGCTGTTATTTATACGGTAGAAATTTATATATATTATTACGACTGATACAAAAGTAAATTTTTCTTATTGTAGCAAATGGACTGAAAGATTATTGGCCGTAGTTAAATACATGTGCTGTAATTTGTTTTTTTACTTGGCAGGCAAAGGTTCCGAACGTTAAAGTTAACGCATATATGGTTTGGCGCGTAAATGGTTACGAGATGTTTAACGTTTAAGTTGAAAATATCTTTGCTCGCTACAGTAGTGCCCCGTTAATATCGGCTGAAAAGGACTCGTTAATATCGACTCCGTCATCCCCTCTGCGATTCTCAAAGCGAGAAACCGTCGTCGAGTGACCCTAAATCGTAAA
Organism: Xylocopa sonorina; assembly: GCF_050948175.1. Classification (NCBI taxonomy): domain Eukaryota; kingdom Metazoa; phylum Arthropoda; class Insecta; order Hymenoptera; family Apidae; genus Xylocopa; species Xylocopa sonorina. Next base: position 2,222,751 of record NC_135197.1, on the reverse strand, counting down.
AGCTTGAAAATCAAATTGTCGTCCTCCTCGTAAATTTGACCATGCTTATAAGTTACGGTAAGTTATCGACAATTTATATAGGTAACCTTAAGAGCAGGGAAAAAATGTTCGTTCCGGGAAAATCATATTTCTTTATAAAACTAGGATACTTTCTGCCTTCAAATTTATCTTCTCTAATGAAAATTCGTTTAGCTAATGTGACGCATTGAAATTGCAGATTTGACGATTTTTTAAAAGTTTGTATTTTTTTCGGTTTAAATTTTTTTGCAACTAACAAGCATAATTCAATCTACGTTAAAATTTCATTACATCGGTCAATAGCCATTTTTAAGGATTTTTCCTTCATTATACCTGGTATAAAATAATTTAAAATACAAATTTAACCGTAGCAATAATAATAAATAAGGAGCCGTTATTTACCTAAAATTCCCGTTTTATCTTATGCTATAATGCACCAAATATTATATTCTAATATTATATTTCATTGCTATAGTCGAGGTGTTCTTCAAGTTTATTACCCGCTACGGTTAGTTCGGGACACCCGATATTTTTCTCCCGTGCGTCACACAGGGGTGAATTTCTACCTGTGAGCTCTCTAGCCAAAAAAGCACTCTCTAACTAAAAAAGCACATTCATTTCAAAAATGGCTCGTCAAATAAAATCAAAGAAGACTCTTCCTCGGTTCCTGCTGAAACCAATCCGCGCGCATTATTCTTTGGTATACGCCCTATGAAAACTATTAAAAGCGTATGCTCGAAGCAGACAGAGCAGATTCTTATAATTTTTTTAATATAACACACCTCTACTATTTGAAATATCCTGTTAACATTAAATAAAGTCTGTCTTTCGTTTTCAACCGGTGTCTTATACCTTCCGTCATCCAAATTAAACTATTCCCTCGTTGTTAATGTTAACGTGCGATGCGAGCATGTGAGAAAGATATCTATCATATAGAACGTGAATTTACTCACGACTGGATAAATTTAATCTGTTTAAAACCTTGATCGAAAAAACGTAATTTTAGAGTCTTTATTTATTTTAATTTGCCAATTTGTCATATATTGTAATACATTTTTAATCAAAAATGTCCATATTTAAATACATTTATACTTCATTTATATATAGTATTGATATTTGCATTGTGATTTATTCGCGTAATAATAAAATGTCACATTATACGAAGTGGCTACAACGTATATTGAACAATCACCAATATTTAGTGACATTTTTCAATGAAACATTTTTTAATCAAGCTCTGGATTTTATTCTCATGGTGTACCGAATGTTTTATTATAAGGAATGAAAAATAATTTAACGAACAAGAAAGGGGTATCAATAATATTAATGATCATTTCCGTGCATATAAATAACACAATTAAATTTAAAAAAACAATCTTTCATTTATTTTCGATAAAACGAGCTTCGTCTGGCTAAAGTCACCTTAATCAACTCAACAGGATGGTTAGATTAAACGGGCAGGGTGTCTCGAACCGATGTCTAGACGTTTACGTCGTTTCGTGAGGGTTAACAATTAACTATCGACTAATTATTGTAGTAAACGATAGGCAAACGCGTATAGACAGATTGGCTGTGGTGGAACAACACCGTGCGTTTCTACAGGATTAAAATTTACGGGACACCAACGAGCTTTTCGGAATTCATGGGCTGTAAAGTCGAAGCAGGGAGATGTATGACCGGCGCTGCGAGGGTCAACATAACGTATCTCGGGGACATGCTGAATCAGTGAACAGTAGGTAGGGCGAAAGGATGAAAAGCGTAGAGGAGAAGAAAGGGTCGTTAAATTGCAGAAAGTATTGGGAACGAGTCGTTTCACCTAACGCGTATTGGATCAAATAAATCTTATTTTTTCGTCACGTTTTATCGTTGCTACGATGTTCCTACGGTAACCGTTTTACCGACGCTTTTTCTGCTATACATCCACCCGTCCAGTTCGCCACTTTGTTACGTATCACAATGGACGTGGCAATAGTAGACGTCTATAAACGTTTAGTAATTTGTTTTTCATGTTTTAAGATAGGTCCGGAAATTGTTATAATTACTTTAGTGAATTACTTGACTATTTTGAAATATGCAATGAAAAATAATAATATATAATGCTGTATTACAAAATAGATGTTAAAACTAATGAAACTATTAAAAAATGAATTTTAAATTCACAAATGTATCAGACACCTTATAGTCCAATAGCATGATGGCTTTGCCTGCAGAAGGTCATGTTTTTTTAGTTTATTTTACATATTTTCAAACTCAAAGCAACGTTATTGCTACTTTGAAGAATTGCAACCAAAATTATTTTTTTTTGCAAAACGTTCTTATCGGTATACCATAAATTAAAAATAAATTATATTAAATATATATTTAGAGGATATAATCGTTTCAAATTTTGTCTCAAACATTTTTCATTGAACCGTATGATTACAGAGCTACAATGCTGCAAAATTGAACGTATTAATAGAAATTTAAAGAATACTCCATCTTGAGCTAACACTTTCAATTTTTCAATCACTAATTATATACCAACAGTTTATAAGAAAATCCAAAGATGTGAAATTATTATTTATAGTAATTCTCTGTATAGTTAACCAGCTTCTAATATGTCATTGGTACAATATCGCCGCTTTACCGTAAAAGATTATTCACGTGTACCATAAAAAGGCAATTTTCTGACCGTATAAAACTGAGCCATACATAAGAATTGAACATAGTATAACGTAGAAATTATTTGTCGGATGGAAAGCCGGGAGCTGAACATACCACGTGAATCGAGGGATGAATGTAAATAAAAAATAACTCGATACCATTGGTTTATCTGACTCAGGTGCAATACCAGCGGAATATCAGAGAACGTTACCACACAAGCACTGTTGAATGTAGGTTGCGTTTCTGCAGCTTTTGAACACAACTGTGACACAATGCTAATAGGAACGATAAACGCCTGAGACTTCCAATTTCCGGTTGGAAGTTTTATCTTATGTCGACACGTTTTTATTCTTGTTTCGCTAAAAGTATTTGCTTTTAATAACACATACGAAACAAATAAAAAAAAAGTAATAAAGCATTAGTCGACGATTTTTTCACTATTTTTCTTTTTGCAAGCCACTTTTTAGTCTTTCTCAGGAATGAGTGATACAATCACATTAAGTGGTTAATACATGTTTAAAAAAAAATTAATTAAATTATTTAAAGAATATACATATTTATATTTCTTTTACGAATTTTTTTAATTAAACTCGCACAATATAGAGATTTATTATAGTACATGATTTATATGTTCCAGGTAGCGATTTTCATAACACAGTTTCGCAGCCGTGCGCAAATTTACATAACTGGATATCGCACAAAACTGCTGGCCATACGTTCCTCTTGCATACGTGCATTCACGTTGCACCCTTTTCTAGCTGCGAGGTGCACCATGTGCGATTGTTATTACAAAATATTCATACGTGTTAGGTATATAGATAAATTTCGCATAAACAATTTCTAAAGTAAATAGATTGATCGAAATAATTTACTACCCTTGTCGTCGGACTTAGGTCTTCCGGATTTCTTATTTATGGCGATACAGGAAGCCTTTGGTCTGCTATACAACGGGAGATAACGTTCCCACTTTTTAATAATATATTGGAATAAATTGCCAGCGAATGCCAACTGCACGACGCAATTTTGAAGGGTTCCAACAAATATATGATAAGACATTTAGAGGGTCACATTGAAGATGGAGGTGGCCACTTTCAGCCATTTCTATGAGACATGAAGGTAGTTCGTAGACCATAGAAATGGTTGTAACTCGAGAACAAGGTCAGATAAAACAAACGTATATCTGAAACTTCTTTCATTATTTTTATATGTTGAATCTACCGTCGCAGTTTTGCCACCATATTGTGCTACACCCAATGTGCTAAATCAAATTTGTTTTCTTCCACCTTGGTTTTCCGAGGAACTTTAAACTTGTTTTTGGTCTTCGTTCATTTGTGTGGAATCGTTTGCCTTCAACGTTAAATATTACTTACCATCATGAAATTTGATTGTTCAAGTAATTCTATCATATTGTATTATACGATCTCGTTAGGAGCTGCACAACTGGTTTAATAATATTTTTCGTAAAAGCTGCGTTATCACACCCGGTTTATGTACAGTTAAATCGATACCTAATGCGTATGCGTACAAGCCACTGTAAACGGCATAAAAATCAACGAGGCGGGATAAGCTGAGTTTATTTGTGTTTACGTGAATCTATTTATCCCTTAGAGCGATTCATTAATGATAAGTGAATGAATCGTAACTTCTTTTTTTACAAAATTGTGTCGAAAAGTTTGATGGATTTACTGAGGTTGCTAGTCAAGAGTGATTATAGTTTTACAAGTTGAAAAAAGAAATTTAAAAACTGTACAGTTATAACAAAACTGTCGTATATATTATTGTAATATCAGCTGCGCTTACGAGAGGATACATCGTTTAATGAAAAATAGTATCAAAATTAAAATTTGCTACCCGATTACATAGATCAGAAAAGTATTTGTTTAATCAGTTTCATAAATTGTTATATGTGTAATTTAGAATCGACAAATCAAGGGAAACCAATGAGAGTGATATTATTATAGTTATGATAAAGTACTACCTTCAGTTTAAAATTAAAACACTCTAGAAAAAGAATATTTTATATTTTGTTGATTTGTGCTTTTTCATTTTTCAAATTTTGCATCCCCTTTTGAGCTATCTAATGAACGCATACGACAAAAGTTAATGAGATGCGAAATTTTCCCATCGAGGCATCGATTATGGTCTCGCTTACAGGGTGTCTGTTTAAATCTGTTACGCTTACCTTAGTGTAGAGAAGCTCTCTTGAAATACGGCGAAAGTGATTGTTGAGCAGCCAGTAGAGGAACGGGTTCCAGAAGCTGTTGGAGAGCGCGAGCCACGTAGCAAGAAAGTCGAGGAACGGCGGTGGTTTGCTTCCTGTACAAGCTGCAACGACTTCCTGAATCGTCCATGGTGTGACCATAACAATGAATCCTAAACTCATTGCAGCCATTGTACGGGAGGCAGAAGTTGACAGTCGCCTCTCGTGGGCCACAAGCTGAAATGTGAATACGAGTTCATTTATCCACCCTTCGATCCATGTCCCAATGAAAATATGCGATTCGAAGCTGAATAATGTAAGTATTGAAAAATCACCAAAATCATTCAAACTGTTCAAGCAAATAGTAACTCACGCTATTAATTTCGATGCCTATTTTATTTACTTCAATTCTGAATCTGACACGAACAAATGATTTCACTCTTAGCTTCGAAATTCATTTTTACGCATAAAATCCCCAATTGGATTACTCGTTCTGCCACATCCTGTACATTTATACTTATATGTCCATTGTAGTAGTAATACCCGCTTAAATGGCGTCGTCTCGACACCGTGTCGAGATTGGATTGTGACAATTAGTCGGGAAGGTAGGTGTCTCGCGAATTGTTCGCACTTACCCAGTGTTAGCTCGTTCGTTAAACCCGAGTATCCGCCAGATGCGCGCAAGTGGTTCACGTGAACGTTTCCGAGCCACTTGGGCGGCAGTGAAGACACGCGACGCGGGCGAATGTAAATGCTCGCTGAATCGTGTGTCCACGTTTGACGACCACCACTAAACTGACGTGAGCGAATACGAATGAATGTGGACGAAAACGAGCGACACTGATTACGTATGAATGTGCCATAATTTGAATTGAATAGAGGGAGAGAAAGAGGGGATCTGTGCGAAGCTTGCGTCAAAGAAAAATGGAAGATTGTAAAATAATAACGTTCAATAAACGTTATATGATTTTATATGAACGTTATATGAAATATTTTAGTTACAATGTTAGGTTGTAATATATGAGATGTTTGATTTTTGTTCATTAATACTTCAAGTTCTGTTTGAACAAAATACATAAAAAATGTTGGACATATTTTATACGTAACTGTAGGGAGAAACCTTCTTTTGTCATATTCGGCTTTTACTTGCTTTGCTTACGCATCTAACCTCTGTCAAGATCGGCTGATTCGAAATCATAGTGAACCATTTTTGGATCGTATTATTACATACGATGAAAAATGGATTCTGTCCAATGGTTAGATGCGGATGAATTATCCGAGGCCAGCCTCACATATGAAAAAGACGATGTTTACAGTTTGGTGGTCAATGGCCGGTGTGACAAACAACGGTGCACAAGTTGAACACGTTAAATTAGGAAATTTTATTTCATTCTCCGTATTCGTCGGATCTATCACTGACGGATTTTCATTTTTTTAAACATTTAAATCATTTCGTCATAAAGAAAAAGCCTTCAGGAATCAAGCAAACGTTGAAGACACCGTTAAAGAATTTATTAATACTAGAATGCCGGATTTTTATAAAAATGAAATTAAAAAATTAGAAACTTGTTGGAAAAAGTGTGTAAAATCTAATGGTTGTTATTTTGATTAAAAATATTGATCATTAAAGTAGTTGTATGCACCTAAAGTTAATCCTAAAAATCAGACATTTTATAGGTTACAACCTAATATGCAATATATATATATATGATAAAGATGTTTAATAAGTAATCTGAAAGAGAATAAATTGATTAACATTTGATTCAGTGATGAATCACTTGAATCAAATGACTATTTCTGTATGTTCGCAATATTCTTTTCCACGATTAATTACACGTGATGCCACTGAGTTGAAATTCTGGGAAAGCTATTTGGTTGATCGTGAGTACGGTTTTACAAAAATCAACCTCTTTTGACGATCTCAAGTTGATGGCCGGTCATTCATTCTATACGTAAAAAAAAGTCCTAAGCTTATTAAGAAATACGTTGTGCCGAAAATATTTTATTATATCAAAGAGAAATAGAGTTTGCTTCATCTCGATGCAACGCGTCTTACAGTCAGGTGTGTGCATTGTTTTGTTGACACTTGAATAGCGTATATATCAACTTTTTTTTTAGAACGTTCATGGTAGGTATTATATACATATATATATGTACGTGTGCATTTTTCTGTATATATACGTTTATTGATCGTATATGGACTTTTATATGGACTTTTTTTTTATGGACATTTGTGACATGTAGATTTTTCCGCGATTCGTATGCACCTTTCTATTGACGTTCTCGGTATACAGACTTCTTTGTAGATACTCGTACGCGTGTGAATTTTTCATTCCTGAACGATCACAGTGCGACTCTCTCGCAGTCGACATTTTCGACTATCCGTGAATTTTTCTATAGGTACTAAACGTGCAAATTGAACAGGGTGTGCGCTTATGCATCATTTACGTTGGCAAGTTTATATTCTGGAGGAAATATTATATTAACCCTCTTCACTTAACTATCCCATAACGTGGATTTTGGTATGTCTCTAAAGATTTTCTTAAGTAGATTTAATACATAATTTATTCTTTTTATTGAAAAAATCATTTACTATAGTCGATTTATGATTAACAATCCATTATCGTATGATCTAATCGCCTAATATGGTTTTTGTTATATGTCCTATATACACCGCAGCTTCAATTGACAGTCCTTTTTTCATAAAATATTTGTACAAACTAGATGACAATACTTTTATTAGAGACAACACATTCCATAATATATTTTATATTATACGAGCACGTAGCTTGTAAGTAAATTATTATCTCGTAGGAAATACGTAGAATTATCAATTTCGTGAAAAAAAATTGTTGACAGCTGTTATCGTAAAATCACGTTTCAGTACGAATCTAGCGGGTTGTAAATTTAAATACAGAGTGTGATGCTGGGATACACCTATATGTACGTATATACACGTTGCACTTTAAATTAATGAAATACATCTGCTTTCAAATATACGTGTTTTACGATATTTACACGTTTTTTCCGAATATTTACAGTCTCGATTTTTTTTAGTGGTTAAATAAATCTATTTTAATAGAGAACAACAATAATCAAGTTCATGGGGAAAATTTCTCTGTTTGACATTAAAGCACCATTAATCTACTGCATCGTATGCAATATTAAGTATTAATAAGTATTACTAACGATAATGTTTTAAGTTATAGAATACTTCTCTGTAAATGAATAAGCTTAAAAATGAAACAATTCGTTTCGAAACAATTGTTTCCGTTGGACGGACTTTTATTATTAATTCGCGATTGAAGAAGAACCAAGAAGACATTCGTAGCATCGACTAAGACGACCTTAACGTCTAAAAGGTAGGACGTCTAGGCGACTCGTCTTTTAGACCAGCTTGACACGGTTCTGAAAGTCCAAAGCGCTAAGCTCGTCAGCGTCAAAGCCTCTCATCGCGCAGCAGTAAAAGGATTACGGATCTGCTCGTTTAGATGAATCCTTCCTCTCTTACTCCTTCCTGATTTCCTCCACTTTTTTCCTCCTCCTTCTATCCTTTCACCTTGTACCCCTTTCCGTTCTTTCCTTCATCCCACTTCGCCCACAACTTTCCCTTTCCTTTTATTTCTACCGTTCGCTTCATTTGCAATGTAAAACATCACGCTCTTTGCCCTCGAATCAAATACGCTTCCTTATGCATTGCTCAGGATTACGGGATTATAGATAAAACTGTATGAAAATTCTGGATCAGATAGACTGGTTTATTAAAGATTTAATTCAGTCCGATTAGGAAAATTATAATTCGGAGAAACGCCCGGCGATTTCTCATCAAGTGATTTTGAATTGCATTTATGATGGATCCTAAATCGAAAAGCAGATGGAAAATTGAACTTCATTTATTATTCTTTGATAATGAATTAAATGCTCCTTCCATTTAATTTTAATATTCATATTGCGCCGATAATATACAGAATGAAAAGCGTAGAAAAGTGGAATAATATTATATGAATTAGTAAATAGATTAATTCATTTAAATTATTGGGAATGACAAAAAACTATTCTTATAGAATACGATATTGTAATTTTTATGTGTATTCGAATTGTTGTAGAATTGTGCTAGATATTCCAGAAATTGACCGCGCTTCTCCGAGGTTCACTCATCCTTGAAGCACGTTAGAGATCATAGTAAGAAATAACTGAGCGAATCAGATAGAGCTAAATGTTGAATTCCGTGGGATCAGTTTCAGGAAATGGTTGGGATAAATCGTGATAACTGAAATGGAGTTGTACTAGTGGGCGAAGAGGAAAAGCCTTAGAGCCGAGTATTTTTCATACGTAGTAGAATTACTTTAAGCTAACTATCTATAATATTTTAAAACTCATATTTCTCTACCATTATTACTAATCTTATTCGTTAACATTATTTTTATTATTTTTGAAAAGAGTATAATCCCGAAACACTCTCGGTAATGTCTTTTATATCGTTATTCAGAAGATTTAACTAAAGGGAGACCAAAATGAAATCGATTATTCTATAAAATGAAATAAAGTAAAAATCGAAAGTAACAAAACTGTATTTCCTCTACGTTTCATTAAAAAAAAACTTTTATCATTTTTCACATACAATTCAATGTAATACGCGTGCAAGCAGAAGTCACAGCAACCCCTCGACAAATTTTAAAAAATTACGTTTCTTGGAAACGAATTACAGCTACTGCAATTTAAAAAAAGAAGAAAGCAATAGTTTAATTGAACTTCCAAAGTTTAATTCATATTTCAAGATCTAATTAAACTTTCAAATATATTTATCCCATTGCACAAAAATAAAATTCAACTCGACTTAAAGTTTGAAATACACTTATGAATAACAGATATTTAGATATTTTCATATAAATGATTGTAATTTGAGTAGAATCGATTAAATTCTATCTAAAGCGCACTTTATGTTCAATCACCTAAAGATAAAACCGCTACCTGCTATGTAGGTACACGACGCCGTAAGCGATCTTAACGACTTACATAGCCAGCTCTGCTATAATGTAGAACATGTTGTCATGCACGCAGGGCCTTTCGTTGCTCTAATCATGAACGACTGGCATGCACGATTTTATAATTTCCTTGTCCGTTACAACTATTACAACTACGCGTGCAATATGCTCGAATCGATCACAGAAAAATCAAAAGCAACAAAACTTTAATTAAACGTAAAAAAACAAAAGTAATCACATAATGGCGTTGTCGTTCAATCATCATTCGCATATTATCCGACGCGTTTCGTTCGCATTATTTGACGCACGCATCCGTGCAGCAATATACACCGGAATCTATACACTAACAAAGAGTGTACCAGAAATACACTTCACGGCACTAACGAACGTATTTCGCACGCGCGAATATTTCAACGGTATTTACATTGAATTAATATGAGGGAGAGCAAACGAATGCACGAGACCGTGGCAATCTCACCAGTTGTATTTGAGTCCCGATAATTATCCTCGATGATGAATATTTCTTTTCATCACTGATATCGATGACAAAAATTTGTTTGATGTTCGATTATCGATATAGATAACGAAAAATTTTTCAACATGCGTGCAATATAGAATATAGGTTCGAAGTAAAAAGTGAAATTTTCTGAAATTTGGTCTATTTTGCAAAACGGACATAGTTTTTTTAGAGATAATTCAAATTAGGTTCGATTTGTGCGTGTGTCTGTACGGGAAACACTATGTGTCACGCTGACATCCGAGGACTGCACGCGCAGCTCTAGAAGCAATTCGCGGGCGGGTAACTAGTATATTATACTCGCAAACCGAGCGGACTGCGGGCGGTTGAACGCATCGTGAAACCGACTTAAAGGCAGACTCACACTGCAACTCTCGTTAACGAATAGAACTTTTCAAGTGTACTGTTCACTTCCTAACGGAACTTTGTCAATTTGTAAAGTTTCGCCCGTTGAGTACCTCTATGATCATTTCGAGGACAATTGTCTAATTATTTACAAGATGTTAAACCACCTTATATGATACCTTTCTGTTCGAATATAGGAACGAAAGGGTAGGACATTACATATAATACGAACCAGGACACTGGTCAGATAAAAAGGCAGGTGAAAGACGTGTAACCAAAGTTGGGCAAATTTAGTATCCTGCGGCTGGGAACGAAACAAAGATCGCGTTAACAATAGCTAACACAATGGGCCTATAGACCTATAATGTGACCCGTCGAATCAATACACGTATAAGTCAACCTTAACAGGGTACATTAACATAGAAAAGCAGTGGAGCAGAGATATTGTCATTAGCCTCTGTTTGATTTCTGTTACAGTTAAGGAACAAGCAACGCATGATTTAACGACTATAATAATTGTATTGTCAATTATTAATTCAGACAATTAATTTTCTAAATAATTAATTCTTTGTAAACATTCACATTAACAGATACGAGCTGAAAACTGCCAGTATGTTAAAGTCGAGATTAAATATAGCATGAATCTACCTTAAAAGAGGACATTCACGCGACTATTCAATCTGAATGAGCCTCTAACATGTATCGTTCACATCGAGCAGCACAAATTTGCCGATATCAAAGATGGACGTGCGATCAGTCGTACTTATCAGTATGCGTGTAATTAAAACCGCGTTCGTTCTGTCCTTTTGCTGGAATAAATATTCCAAATGAATAAAATTTTTTACGCGCGGTTGTTCAATATACGGTTATCAAAGATAATGGCTCTAAAAAATTTACGTGTATTAATCAGGGAGAAATATTAAACGATAACTGTGGAAGATAAAAATAAAAACTAATAAAACAAATAACTTGCAAAATTCACCATATATGCATGCGCTAAAATGTTTGTCTCGTCTCGCCGCGTGAGTTTTCGTATCGTCTCATTCTCTGGGGTTGTAAGGTCCAGATCTAACGTGCTGTTGGTAGTTCGTTCGTTTTTTTCAATTCGTTTCTTCACAATTCACATTTTACTGTTTTGTTCGTTATTAATCGTTGACTGACTCGTCGACTTGCTAGTTTTTTTGGAGGTCGTCTGTTGCTCCTTTCACCGTGCAGGAGATGGACACTGTTGGCATTTGCCAAAACGATGCAAATTACCAATCAGTGTACCCCTTTGAGTATCAAAACGTCCACACCCTCTTGTACGCTCGAGATGCGTTCGCTCCAAAAGGGTGAGAAGGCATTTGCACAGACGTGGAACCTTCCAAGTCCCCCGGTGACGTTTTCAAAATTTCTCAAAGGTCGAGATTCCGGTCCGATTTCATTATGCACACGGTTCAATGTCCCGTTACGTGCACATATTGGACCCACCCTTAAGAAATACCTCATTTACAACACTCGGTAGTTATTGAAGACGTCGAAATTAAATTTTCTAAAGACCATTGCGTTTTAATCGGAAAAATAGCCTTTTAGTTACGAATTTGTAATAAACGAGGCCTTCGAAGACCTCACGTTTTATTGTTCCGTCTGTCGGAACAATGTTGATGAGAGCGTGAAACAGGACACAGGATTTCGTCCTGTATATGCTTTGATATGAAATGAAAATAAGGAAATGCAATGATAAAAAGATACACTGTAATTTTTTACTTAACTTATGCAATTAACAATTAAAGAACGAATAGGATACTAAGTATTGATCAATGTAATACTGTTGTACTTTTGAAGGGGACATTATTATTTATTTTCTGGAATAAAAAAGAAAATTTTTCTATCATCCTTTAAATGAAGATTAATTTATTCCATGAATAAACAATGAGTTTAAATGACTAAATGTAGTCGACGTATACGGTTATGAAGATACCTATACGGACGATAAAAATGTTAGGTGTGGCGTCTGATATAGTATCTATTTATTTCGAAAATAAATTTATTTGTATAAAGTTATTTAAACAGTAATATAAAGATATGAACATTCAGATTGAGTCAATAAGTGATATTACTATTTTCGAAAATATAAAAATAGTATTTATCTACACGTATCTACATACATTCGTAACCATACCACTCATACAGGCACTGTATGTACAAACTAAGGTAATAAAAAATCGATATTGCTACTGTCTAAAACGGAACGCGGTGTAGTAGACGTAAAACTGTTCTCTGGAAAGGTTACACATAGCACAACTCGTGGTATAACAGGCATGAGCAATATCACAAGCACAACTCCGGTATGCGTTGCAAGTTTGCATACTGTGCTCAATTAATTTAGGATACGCGTCGGCCCAAATACTTTCCGTTAAGGAGTTACTTTCCCAGGTGTCATAAATTACTTTTCAGTCGAAAAGAGTAGGCAATGAAACGTAAATATTTTTTTAATTTACTGCAAATTTTGTACACTTTAATAAGTTATTATTTTGCAGCTACAAGTTAATACCGTTTATATAAAAATGTAATAATTTCTTTTAGTTGATAATTGTTCCGATAATTGATATTCGAGACGTAGTGTTCAGATTTAAAAAATAAAATCTGTTAGCATAATTTGTAACGTGTTCTCTAAGTACGATTGATTTCGTACGATCAGAAATTTCTCCATAGGGATGCGATTGTGCACCATTGTTAGACTGTGTTAGCGCTTACACAAATTATCTTATCACAGGACTTCTGCACGAGTTGAAAATATACTAATCAAAATGCAGAAAACGATTGCTCATATGTTCATGTACGTGATATGGGGATATTCACACGCGATCAATGTTTTTGAAGATTCGAACAAGGCGTAGTTGAAGTACCCGACAATCGGATCTTTTTAATGGTATTTAATATCTCACTCCTGAATTCCAGCTTTTGATCGATCGTAAAAGTTTTTACCGTGGGAAGCAATGAATCGAAGAAAGATTTATCTTCGTCGATATCACAAGAAACAGAATGTTGCGGATAATTAGGTAACGACGTCTCAGGCTCCATTCTTCGCTGAACTGGCGGAGGTAGAGGTGGCGGCGGGGGTGTTGGCGGAGGTGAAGGTGAGGGTGTACGGACCACTTTTTCGTCAACTTTTAGTGGCGACTGTATTTCTATTTTTTCAATTTCTATAGACGACTCAATGAAACCTCGTGGACTGAATGGGAGCAAATCTGCTTTTAGTAAAAAAACCAAGTGGCGAGCATATATATATTGCTTTCCAGATGCCACTTTTCCAGGCTTCCCTTTCCTTCGGATCGTTTTTCTAAATTGATCGCGTATATTCCTCCATTTACTCATATATTTCGCACCTACAAATGATATGTTTATTAACTATTATTTTACATATACTGGCGTACCGCTAGCGCTCCAGTTAATCTGTATAAATCATACAGTATCGGGCAACCAACAATATGTGATGCTATCGATAAACCATTTGAGGCTGCTTGATATAACTTTAAAAAGTGCATTGTTGCATATGCGAATAAAATTCACGCTCGATCGGTTTATACTTCGGGAGATGTGACAATTTTTCGAAACCCATTGCTATCTTTATAAGAGGAATATTTCGAATTTTAAAACTAAAGACAAGCTATTAGTACGGTATGGACCATTTGACCAAGGACTTTAGTACTGTTTGTTATGCCTTTCAAAATTCGTGAACAAGGAGAGGGATTCATTTTCGATTAAATTTTTCTCTTTCCAAAAATTTACTTTCTTTCGAGATGAATATAAAAATGTTATTATTATTATGAATAATTTTGTATTTCAATTTACCACCCTATTAATATTTCAGAAATTGGAATACATTGATATCGCACAAATTTCGAAGCATTTAATTATTGATGGAACAATTTTGTCTAGATCATTGAATTACAAGTTAGGGTCTGCTTTATATATTATAAAAGCCTATAATATATGTACTTAATTACTGTGCACAAATTACAACCAGGCAGACTTTCAAAATATCGCCATTGCCCTATACAAAAATAGGGCAAGAAAAACTGAAAACGGCTACGCATAATTCTCTTCTGATTACCGGAAACAATTAATCAGAACGAAAATGGTTTACTCACGAATATTATTCTTCTCGTCTTCGGTTTTATCACTAAAATGTTCACAAAATATCGCGCACACCTCCGACCACGACGCGAGCTTTTCGTTCTTGTCCTTGTATTGTTTGTGCGACACGTCCCAGAGTACAGGCCGTTTCTTGATTTCCTCTATAAACAGCTCTGGGTCCATTTCCGTCATTTTTCTGGGCATCGCAGTTTCGTCTATGTTGTACATTTGCAGCTGTTCCGCTGGGTAACACTGTCGGGCGGCAGCCCGCACGTCGCGTCACCTCCTGTCTGGCGCGATCCGCGCATGTTTCTGCGGGCCCGCGGATCGGTGTGCGTTTCCTTTCTGCGCTCGTCCGTGTTCCCTGCCTACACGCGCGGCGAACGTCCGCAGCTCGATGCGGGGGCAAAACCCGCTTGCCTGAACCCGAGCCTCGATCTTCAGTTCCACAGGGTGTTCGATAAATACTCAGTCTCAACCTACCATCGCTTTTATATCACGTTGCACACAGATCGAGAATATCGAAACTGTCAGAAGAGAATCGAAATGTTGCGATTCCTTTATGAATATACCTTTATTTGATATAATAGACGGTGTCTGTTATACGAAACAATTTTTCACGGTGTTTAAGGAATATTTCGTGTATCAACTGCTCTATAATTTAACCTACCGTTAGCATGTAATTGATTACGATATCACCATCGATAAATATTGACGATATTATTAACCGTGCACGCGGTTGATATTGAAGGTTTGAAGCTGATATAATATGCATAGTAAGTAAATAGAATTGTGGTTGGTATGTGTTGGTTAAAGTTATTACGGTATAAATAGTAGGGTTTATACTTTGAAAAAGAAACTAAAGTATCTATCTGACATTATTAATAATGTCAGCCTTATTATTTTTCTTATGCCAGAAAGCAGAAATTAAAATATTTATATATGAGTATATATACCCTCGCTCTCGAAAATTTGCTTCAATAAATTGATACGATATTTAAACGAAAAAGGCAAAGATAATTTAACTCAATATTTAATTATTATAAATTCTAACGTGTATAGCCCTGACTTCTGTAAAAACGAAATGCTTAACCTGAAAATTTTCAACGCTACATGTGCGATTCTGACACCTCATACTTTCAACTCCACATACATAAGCATTGAATTATTTAATTTACGAAACTGCTCCATGTAATCGTGTGTTTGTCACACTAACGTTTTCGAATGAATTATGTATATAGGCGTGTGCAGACGAAGCATGCGGACCCGAGAGACCCTGTCACGGGTTGCGGCGGATGAAAAGTGACAATCTCGCGGGCTGTGTTGCCGTGTAACCCGCAAGATCGTCAATTTTCATTTATCACCAGGCCACGAGATCCTCGCGGGTCCGCACGCTCGTCTGCCCGCCCTCGTATAAATCAATGTACAATATCTGCTGCTAGGATGCACGCGCGACAAATGCAGCCCCGTGCAAATGACGCGAGAAATCCGCAGGCTCGTTTGCAGCGAGCTAATCACGATACGCGCATACTCCACGATACTCGATAGAAAGTTCTTCGAACGACATTTACTCCGCACGGATGCCTTTAAGGTACGTTCCAAAGTGTTATCGCGCGGGTAATATTACGGAAAGCGGGTGCGAAATATGGCTCGCAGTGCTTTCTAAAATATTCGCAATTCTCTACGATCTATCTCTCTCTCTTGGAGATGACAAATGAAGGGGAATGACAAACGAAGAATGAAAGCGTTTGCGCTAATGAGCAGAATCGAAGCGATGGGTTACAAAAAGATGAAAAAAATGAAAGGGAGGCGATCTTTCCTGCAGACAAATGCCCGCGAACTGAATATACGGACTCGATTCCATTTGATTCCTCATCGGGCTCGTTCCAGCTCGTTATCTCGCAATAAGCGGGAGAAAGATGAGGTGGAAAGCGGAAATAATAAGAGGAAGAAATTGAACGGGACGGGGAACGTGTTCTTCCCCTGTTCAGTGACCGTAGAATATTTGAATGAATGATGAATCATGAAGTGAAATATTTTATTCTCCGGGTTTAATATGTTTTTAATGGTAAACTCATTCTGTTTGTCGTATCACGCATTAAAGAATCTAGACAGAAAACGACTACGAAATATTAGGTGTATACTGGACTGATGAACAAGATTGTCATTTTCCTTACAAAAAAATTCAGAAAGAAGCTGATATTTTCTGTTTATGCTTTTTAAACTATTTAATTACTGGAGATCTTTTCTGCTAATTATTTTCAAATAAAAATCCTGTCATTCGCGCTCTACTTAGGTAGACTTTTTCTTTTTTTTTTACATAATTATTCAGTTTCGCTGTTGGAGT
This sequence comes from Xylocopa sonorina, assembly GCF_050948175.1. Lineage (NCBI taxonomy): Eukaryota > Metazoa > Arthropoda > Insecta > Hymenoptera > Apidae > Xylocopa > Xylocopa sonorina. Next base: position 2,205,577 of record NC_135197.1, on the reverse strand, counting down.
AATAATTTACTAAATGTTATTTAGCATTTCGCAAGCAAATTCTGAATCGATCTCATTAATTATAAGTACAATTACAGTGCTGTTTCCCATATATAGGTAAGTTATATGCTACGTATGTACTTTGAATTACAAATTCGTATTCGAAATTGCGATACATATTTAATTAATTATTGTTTATTACCAGAGTCGGTTTGCCTCACTTATTCCTTTCAAGCAATTACCAATTAGCAGTCTACACGGGAATCGCGTTGTACACTTTTCAAGATCCGTGTTTGAAATCCGTTAAAAGAATTTGAAAAGCATATTATATTGCGATAATCATTGCCTAACCGTGTGGATTCTTTGTATGAACTGACTTTCATGTTAAACCAATAGGAATAATGGGATAAGAATCAAGAGCGACAAAATCGCATTCGAAGATTCGTTTTTAGAGAAAAGAATTTTTAACATCCCTTAATGACGCGTGTACTGGTACTAATAACCCACTTTCAGTGGGATGTGTAACAAAAATCCATTGCGGTTGCACGCAAGTACCAGCATAGTATCGCAATGGCCGGCTACTACTATTGCATGCATACTTAACGGAATTCAAAACTCGAGGTCGAGAAGGCTTGCAAGTTATATTATTATTCTTAATTTTCAATTTATTTTTGTCTCTATAATTATTGTTATAAATGTCCCCAAAACGAATGAACAACTAGAAAAATGTTAAGTATAGATGTCTCGTCGAGATATTAATTTATTTACAATATAATATGTTAAGGAATAATTATTTGTAATTAGTGATTAGTAGAGATGGAAATGGCACGTGCCAACAATCAGAATGCAAAACGTTCAATGATTACAAGTAAAGTAATGGAGAATTTGAATGTCCCCGCGCGAAATAAATGACGAGTCATACGATAATCGAAGATATGTATGGACGTCACGATTTAATAGTTTCTATTGAAAGTTGGACTCGCGACAACGAACGCTCTCTTTTATCCCTCTTAGGTAACCACGCGCACAGCAAGTTTGCTCTCTTTTCCGTGCAGAATCTTACACATCGGCACGGTCGTGGTCTCGAGAATGCCTTTAGAAGACATTCCCGCATCCATTGACCTACATCGAAGCTGTGGGCCATAAAAGGAAAGAAGACAGAATGATGGAAGAGTGGAAAGAAGCAGACTTTCTTATAAATAAGCTGTTTCGAACGTATTCCATTAACCAACCTGCACTGCTAATGGTCCAAGTTCCTTCGGTGGCAAAAAAAAATGTTTAATGTATTTATCCCTCAACGTGATCATTTTACTGTGACTATTTAACAGCGATATCTTCTCAGATCCGTGTAGCGACAGTTCAACGTACCTTGAATTAATCATGGTAACCGATTTTTTCAAGGGCATACAAAAGAATAATTCTATCGGTATGACATAAGACGTTACAAATGATTTTTTACCCCTAAAATGCAAAATTTTTGTCTTGGAATGGAACGTAATTTTGTTTTACCGTAGAAACCGCTAAAAATGGACGCTAAAAGTGTTTGCAAATATTTGACGCGATCGTAATGGATATACATCGTGATCAGATCTGACGCCATTAGACGTCTTTCTTTCGAGAAAGCTCGAGGGAAATGTTTACCGACAGCAAACTATCATTCGGGAAGACATGATGAATTGAACAATTAAAGCTTGCACTGTTATCACATCAGGAATAAAAGATCGTAATACTTCAGAAATAAACGATTACATCGAAGACAAATACTAAAAATACCATGTTTTCTTTCATAAAAAAAAACGACGATATAATTTGCTATTATAGTTAAAGTACAAACGTAGCACGAATTAGATAAGATATAATAGAATATTAGAATCGAAATGTTTATGATTTTCTTCTTTTCTTTCTAAATGTATCATTTAACTTAATTATTACAATATATTAAACGCAATTAACCGTAACACATAATAACGTAAACACAATAAAGTTTCCTGTATATAAATTGCAAATTTAGTGAAATAAAATCTGCACAGTATCAAATGTGAAAATGTAATTGGAAACAGATTGAACTTATCTACATATCTTTAACTTCCTCTTCTTCTCTAATTCCATAATCCCTTTGGGCGTCGTTTAATTGATATTAATCGCCCAGATGTCCTACGACCCTACAAGGTATGATTGCAGTCTTAGTAATGAATAGAAGATTTCTGTTTTCATCACTAAAATCACTATTCATCTTAAATTATTTAAATGATTAGAATACCATAAATAGTACTTTCATTGAATGTTATTACATAAATTCGATGATTCTATGAAATGAAACATAATGAAAATAAAAAATGTCGAAATAACATTTCGTATTTCGTGATTACATACATTAAAGGTAAAAATGATATTCGAAATTACGAAGAAATTCTGACTCATTGAACTGAATTCACTTTAGTTTTCCAATAATTCCAGACTCTAGCGGCGTCGCGCACTTAGCCTAGTTTACTTCGATGTCTCGAGGTCTTGGTGAATACGCTTTCAAAAGTGTGTAGGAAAGAAGGTAATGACCCGTGGATTTTCGGTCGATTACGAACTCTTTTCTTCCGTTGCTAATTATTTTTTACGGTATCGGGAAAGCAATAGAACATTTTTTCACCGCCACTGGCTCAGAAGTTCGCATCGTTCATCACCCAGAAAAATTCGTAAAATGTACAATTATCTATATCACGTAATTAAACATTCTCAACATTCTAATCAGCTCAGAAATTCATGCAATAATTCTATAAACGAAATAAAATCTTTATTTGGAGAAATATTGGGTAGTACTTATTAGAAATAGGATAAATTTCTCTATTACCCAAGATATTCCTCCTTTCAGTGGTGCAGGAAGCTCGATAATTTCATTTTCAGAATGCTAAACTAAGAAGCGATCAGAAATTTTTGTTCATTTTGGATCTTAACTCAGACGTTCGATCTCATTCGTCGCATTCACAGATCATTGCTCCGTCTCACCACCGTTCGCTTCCACTCCCTTACGAAACGTTTTTAGTCGTGAGAAACTCAATAAGCTGGAGGCAAATGACTTGCTGAAATTCATTACACACTAAAGAAGATGAAAATCTTTGCATAAAAGAGATTCTAAAACTATCCTACAGCTAGCTAGAAACAGTAAAGTAAATTGTACACTCAATGTTTAATAAAAAGCAGATAATATTAATTCTATGAAAATACGTTGCTTTTGAATTGTGTTTAAATTACTCTAAAAACTTTTAAAATAAACCATACGGAAAATATAAAAGCTAAATTAAATATATTATCAATCTAATTCCCATCATTTCCTCATTATATTTTAATTATGAGAGAACCAAAACAAATGTAAATCTGATTTCTTAGTATAGTTTCCTATTAAGGATCCACCTTCCTATTGATAAAATGTTGTCACATTCTCAAACCAGGTCACGATAATAAGTTATATAGAAAAAGGGAAACATATAGGGGAAGAAAAAAGGATTTGAGTAGCCAAAAGAAGAAAGAATAGGGAATTTTGTATCTCAGGATGCAAACGAGCCTTACTTAGGAAGATTTGGATGTACAATTTTAGATATTGTACATACAGAATTGAAAACAGATACGAGTACTATCAGAAAAACAGAGAAGCTAGAATTGCAGGTACCGCTTCGACCCAAAGCGTTGAGCCATAGATCCACCTACTCCGATGCAATTAAAGGATAGGGTAGACATTTTCATTACTGGTCACAGGAAGAGTTACGTACGTGGGCGAAGTAGTCACCTTGTTTCTGTGTCGCGACACTTCGACGCCTAGAACCCTCGAAACCCAAGTCTTCGAAGCATCGTGCGTTTTCAAGTGGTGTGTCACTCATCTCTCTCTCTCTCTCTCTCTCTCTCTCTCTCTCTCTCCCGCACTCGGCAGCTTACAAATGCCCTGACGAAAACATCGAGTACTATATTTAAATTTTTCGTGATATCGAAAATAGTTTGCACTCCGTCCTTCGGAACAGAATAACGATCAACGCTTTGTAAGGGGCTCAATACGGATGTAAAATAAAATGCTTAATGCAAGGATAAGTTATAGCCAGCACCTGCGGTTGTAGAAATGGGTAAAGATAGAGAAGTGGAAAAGTTCCCGATAAAGAGGAATCGTGGGATGACAGTAACGCAGTGTATAGTACTGTAAAAATCGCAAAAGTCCGTATGCCACGTTTATCGACTACGCGAGAGTAGTTTCCGGAGCGAAAGTTTTCGAGTAAAGAAGAGAGACAAAAGTCGCGGTAGCGAAAATATCTGTAGAATTCTGAGGAGAGAAAGTTTGGGAGGAATCCAAAGAAAGTTTGAATGACGCTCTCGGAAAGATTGACAAAAAGTGTAAAGATTTTTAACAATCGTCGGGCAGTTCTTACACTTTTTACAGCGCAATCGATCAAGATTTCGGAATCCGCAAACAGTTGGAAAAAATAATAGAAATAGTAATCTGTAAAATATTTGGAAAATTATAATAGGGACGAATTTGAAAAAATACCTCGCGTTTTTGACATACGTGACACACATTTTACGTTTCACAGTGACCGTATTGCAACAAGGGGGTTACCTGAATTTACATCGTAATACCTACCACGCGAGACACCACTAGATCTCATCGTACGTAGAACCCATGTCGGTCTCGTGAGACTTCGATATCTCGCGCGCAAACTGATATCGCGCAGAGCTAGGGCGACGGCTAGTTGAGAAATGGAAGGGTGAGAAAGGGTTCACCTCGCTGTGGGGATGATTTCGCTCACGACACTCGAAAACGTGAGGCACATTTCAATGGATACGGGGTCTATCGTGCTCGAGACAAATGTCATTTGTCGGCATACCCAGAACGTAACGTTATGTGAAGCACGTCTTAAAGCATACATGGAACACATTTTTTGATGTTTCACTCTTAGACACGTCTAGGCTATGCGATTGTTTTCGATACACACTCAAGATTTTAACTCGTGTAATAGTAATTTTGCAATAACTCGTTATAAAAGTAATTTGTTACGTGCACTTTGCATTGTATCAAGGTTCTTTGTACAAAGATAAGTTGAAAGTATAGTATTCGGCCTTTCATTTGAGACACCGTTTAATTTTATGTAAGAACTGTATAATACACCATATAATTGTATAATTAAGTATAAATACGTACACCATATAACTTAATTAAAAAAAAAACAAATTCAAAAACTTATAAGAAATGCGGATAATAGATTAAAATGTTGTTACAATTGGACGATTAAAGAGTTCTCGCATTTGTTCAGACTCGTTGCAACGTCTATCCTAAGAGTCTCTATCTACTGTCATCATTATAATTAATATTTGTAAACAAATTCAATAAATGTTCATAATATTCGCATGATATTTGTAATTTTCGAAAATTAACTTCTTACTGCTTGTTATGCATACCGGCAATTAATTATTATTCGATCTAATAATTTAACGCTGTATGGTTACATGTTTACGATAAATCTACGTTTAAACGATAACCCTTTTTGTGCAACGGGACGCGTGCAAGTAGGAGCAAGAAATGGCATACAAAGGCGTATGCCACAAGACTAAGCACAAGCCGATGCGCAAGTAGACACAAGTGTTTCCAACTGAACTTGGGAAACTGGGATGGACGAAGTTGCATGCCTCGTGCGCATCGCGATATCGCGCCATTGCATGCGAGATTGCATGTGGTATTGCGCAAAAAGTAACATCGTTGAAACTTCAGGTTTAATCAGAATTTATTTTGCTGGTTTATTTTTGTATTCTGGTATTCCTAGCCGGTATTCCTTATAACAGCTTCACGCAAGAGTCAACCTTTTTATCCGAACAAATTACACTTTCAATTGTTCCCGTTATTTATTTTGTGCGAGTGTATATTAATTTATATTAAAAAGAGTTTTGAAATAAGTAATAAAATACATTCGCGTATTTTGTAGATATAAAAGACTAACAACATTTGAAAAATTTGTTGATAACATTTAATACAAATCAAGTATAATACATCGAGTTACTATATTTCATTGTATTAAACTTTAATTATTACTGGAAACGTAATTAATATATTGGTACAGGCAATATTTCGTATTCAGTAATATAAAATTTATAATATATATCATTTGTCACTTCAGAGGTAAATCCAGAAAAAAATAATTACTGAGGCATAATATTGTAAATGTTCATCAGCCGATGAAGTCAAGCAGCGATATTCTAACGCGATGTGTAGTTTTTCAATAGTCGGTGAGTTTTACCTTCATTTACCAGATTGCCACGATTAACCTAGATTTAGTGGTCTGCGATTAATGTGCGTTTGTCCCACACGGAATAATCTTCCTCGAATACTGTTTTAAGGTAATTAATAAGAAAAGAAGTATGCTGACGTAACGTAGCAAAACGTAGTAAAGCAGATAAGGAGCAAAATTAACAAAAGTTTTGTAAAGTAAAAACAATTACTGCAAAAGATGTATAGTATTTGAAATTTTAGTGGAATAGAAACGACTAGCGATGAATTATACGAAATAGTATAAAATTGAAGATCAGATTCAATAATAACTGTTATATTTAGAAGGAAAACTGTAACATTGATCTACGTGTCATATTCTAGTATTGTTAAGTTTCATTTCCATTAATTTCCATAACAACTAAACTCGAGTCTGAAGTCCCATTCGCTAAGGAATTACTGTAACTTTGTTTCATCCTTGAAACGCTATGCAAATTATATGGTCTCGTTCCAGGGACATGCATTATTACGAATTACACTTGCTTGAACGTCAAGCAATTTAATGAACGATTAAACGAACAATCGCGGCTTTTTTTTGTCCGAGGTGGGTTCCTTTTAAAATGAGCCCATTGATTGGGGGTTCGAGTGGTACCAAACTTGACTTACCCTCTCCATATGACCTCCGCTAACGACCTCCGGCGTATTAACGCAAACCACCCTTTTCAACCGCAGTTTGTTAACGTGGAAGGCTGAACCATAGCAGTACATCAGCACCATCGTCGTAGGAAAATAAAAACAGCAGCACGCAAGAATCCTGGGGAAACACAAGAACGGCAATTTTATTTTTATATAGGCACGGAATAGTGATACAAGAAACCGTCCGTTTCTACGTGTGTAAACATTTGTAATTTAAGAGAAGAATGAGAATATTTCTCATACTATATTAAATTACTGTTACAAAGTCGAAAAGTTATTACTTCTCACGGAAAATACTATAATATATTAGTTTTCGTAGCAGAAGATGAAATGCACCAATATTCCTAAAAGATGATAAAATAAGCTACTTTACGACGCAAATCAAAATATGCCATTCTTTCTATCCCAAATAGCTTATTAAAATTTGAATTTTTGTAAATGAATCAGAATTATTAATCAACATCCCGGCTGGGTTAACGCAAGAAATACCCTCTCGAATACCTTCTAAACCATACAAACTATAGAGAAAAAATTGTCCAACCATAAATTGCTCGGTTAAAAAAACGTAATCATTCGGTTGCACCAAATTTCTTGCAAGTGAAGTTACGTACGAAGTACGCGAAGTTTATTTTTATGTTCATCCACTAATGGCAGCTCTTGAAATGAACGCAAAACTCTGCAACATGCGACGCGATGCGTTGTAGCCGTGGAAGATCAATCATATGAATTTACTTTTTCTCAGATCAGTACATTATTGACAACGTCAATAACCGATATCGAAGCAGCTTAGCCAAGCGGCTGCTGATGCAGTTGCCTCTTCAACAACATTAGAATTGATAATGGCGCACGCTACGATAATTCGGTGCCGTATATCTTCACTCAGATATAGTTGGCGGCTTCTTGTTGCAAAGTGCATCCTTCAACGTTCCCCATAATCGATGTGAAGACTGAGGAACCGTGGCGATATTGTTCGGTGTAGAATAGCTCAGCTCTCAGCGAACTTTAATCCATAAACAGGGATCGGTCTCCTTCAAAGAAACACGTCATAGACGACCGAGCGACACGTACAAATATTCTCGTGTTTATCTTAACCTTGCCACATAATCACTGTGCAAGCTATTTTGTAGGGTGTCCGTATACTTGTCTACGTGCATCCCTGTCAGCGTAATAACTTTCAAAGCGCATAAGCTGAGAAGCTCAAGCTTGACACACGTAGGTTCCTTGAATGATGCATTTGCTTGTGATTGAATTCAAATGAAATTTGTTCACGGAGTAAAAGGATTCGCATATTTGGCAGTATGTATGCATATACTAACTTATGTAAAATCCTCGAGTCTAAATGTAAAAATACGACTTATAAACGATTTCTATTGTATTTCTTAAGCGAATCTACTTGAGAAATAATGATCCCTTTCATATGAAACAATATTTTTTTGCGAGAATTTCTTTCCAACATCCGTGGTTTCGTAGATATTCAAGATAACAATTGCTATTGACTCACCCTGTACGCGGGACCGATCAAAATTTATGAAACAGTTGCGAGGGGTGTAAATTCCACGGTTCGAAGCAAATCGAAACGGTGGACGAGACTTTTTTTCCGAGCGAGGTTTTTGCGATGAAAAATTTAGCATAACCGAGTTTACTCCGAATTCCCTAAATGGATATTACCTCTTTAAAGTTTAAACGTAATAATTTCTGTAGCCTTTAAACTTTCGATGCACAACTTCTATAATCGGTTTGCTTGCGATAACATAATTGGTTCTGGAAAAAGTGACCGAGTAAAGTACCTAATATGCTTTGCATGATTTGAAAAAATCGTACCCACTTTTATCTACTGTATATCTACTGTACTTATATACGTTTTTAACGTTTTAATATTATCTTTAAAATAATTAAACGCAGAAAATGTTTGATCTGTAGTTTGATATATGATAATGGCATTAGAAACCGATATGCTTCAGTGATAAATTTAAAATTAAAATGTCATTTTGGACGATTCTACAGACTGTTTAGGTCCACAAATGTGACCTAAAATGGAGAAAAGATGATTGTGGAAGCTGTAAATAAGGCAAAATTTAAAAGATAACAATTATATTTGAAGCGACGTTCTTGAAGCACCACTTTGGAAATACACACGAAGTGCAGTTATGATAGAAAACTATAGAATTCTATCTGTAGCCTGTACAGATAATATGTATTTGCAATTTACTGTGAGTTTGAAAAATACCTAAGGGAAGCCCTGGCGAAGAAGGGGTCGCAGGCGAGAAGTCCTGAGTCGTTGAAGTAGTAACCACCTCTTGGGAGTACGAGAGCACCAAAAATCGCCACGCTCGCTATCCAGGTGGTTGACATCACTGCCACGCAACCCTGCCGCATGTAATACTGCGTCACATACACAGAAAATAATCATTCTTCCTTTTTCTTTGTCAAAGCTTCAGCATATTCATGCGGCTATGTGCAAGCGTAGGACTGAATAATTTTAAATGATTCAACTTGCAATAAATTTATAGAATTCTGTGCAAATTTAAATTTTTCATCTTCAGCTATCCTGATAATTTGATACGTTGAATTTCGGATAAAATAAGCGAAATAAATCTACATTTCCGTCATAATATTTACGCTCTATTTCACTTATACGAAGAATTACCTCTTTTCCAATAGTATTATGAGTTATGACCTGTTTTACGTGTACATGTAGTTCAGCAAGTTAAATAAATGTTATTCGATACAACACCAATCGATCAATACTATTGTATCGTGTAACAGGCAATACGATGCTTGAATATTATAGTTAAGGTGCTTTTATATATCCGCTAACTTTGCTCTGTTGAAAGCATATTCTTATGTATATTAAAATTATTTAATATCATATTTTTCGAAGCTGCAAAGTGTTGAACGTGATTGATATAGATTTCAGGTTAAAGAAAAATTACAGTAATTACTTCCTAAGCGTAGTGTGAGAATTAGTTTTGAAGAGTAGATTCAAATTACACTAAGTATAAATCCATTATTGTAATATACTTTATAACGTTTGCCAAAATACTTATATTTTGCAGAAATTTAAGTTTAAATTGCGCATATCGCGTGCAATTTAATTCACAAACACTTAAGAATACGAAGCGTTCGTAGGGGAACGCCGCGTCTGACTAGAGCGCGGGATGACTACTGGATGACTACTTCTACTTGAAATTCTTTGCCATTTCGCAGCTGTGTGTTCAATGTTTCTTGTTGGCTTGAAAGTGTGACGGATAACTACAAAATTGGCTCTCCATTTTTTGACTGACCAAATTTTCCATATTCGCGATTTGTAAGAAAATACAGAGAGCAATAAAAATTGTATGAAATCCATACTAAGAAATAAAACAAAGTAATGATCTGGATATAAAAATTTTACTAGGGTGAAAACAATTTCTCGATCGGAAATAGCTCGTCAAGTTCATAGCAATGCAAGGTCTGGTAAGATGTTTGGTCACCAATTTTTGTTCACGAAAAAATTGTTTATTATTACAATATGTTCCTCAAAAATTTTAAACATAAACATGAAATATTATGCGACAAATTTTCCACGACTGCACAGTGTAGTTCAGTGAAAAATTCATATCGAATCAATCTACCGGCAGTCCAGAACGAATATTTCTCTCCTTTCCTCCCGACACGTTCAACAGTTTTCAGCTAAACAAATCTCCTCGATTCAATATCCCTTAAATTCAATAACCTCTCCGCACCTAGCCTTCCATAACGTTTTTTGCTCTTTCACTGCAAAGTGCCATCGTGAAAAGGAAAAACCGTTAACTACATGAATGACGTATAACAAAATGTGGCAGTTACATAAATCTATGTTAAACAATCGAATTTATAAGGTCGTTTCAAATATAATAAAAGCCGATAAAACGATCGATGGTGATGAATTTACTTATTGCAACTAGCATATATATTTGATAAAAGGGATCCTTTCTCCACAAATATTGACTCCTCCTATTTTCAGACCAAAGATCGGATCTCTTACTTGATCGTGCCACGCGTATCCAACGCGACGTAATTTATAATGATGCAAAGTACATAATATTGATCGAAATTTACTAGACGTGTATATAGATGATGGGCGTTGGCAATGGTCGACAATCGGCACTACGACCGCAGTATCATCGACCGCAGAGGAAGACAGGGCGTTTACCTGAGAGACAGTACACGCTCTAAGGTTATGACAAGACAATGTTTCGCGTTCTGCGACTATTTCCCGATACTGCCGAGCTATGCATTTTATATGCGTTATTATGGTTACATGGTACCGTGAAAAAGATGATCACGTTGATCGTATCTCAGACATCGTATCTGAGAGCATATTTATTCTCAGTACAATCGAACGTCGGGGTACGCTCTGTGGTGATGGTAACCGAACGTGATTCTGAACGTAACACGTGACATTTGCCAGTGTGAATGAAGAATTATGCCGTTAGACAATGCGTTGGATTATTCTGCAATGATACGTGTACATATTGTCCTTGTATCACAGAGACAGTCGTCTGACGACTGTTTCAACGAGTTTGTTGCATAGCATAGATACTTGTAAACATAATGTATATTTTATTACACTGGTAAGACATGTAAACTACTTTTATTATATCACGCTTTTTTTTTGTTTACTACTTGAACAATCTACTGGAACAATCTTTTTCAATTACCTGCTCTCGATTGTAACTAACGAGTAAATGCGAGAGTTGCTTACATCATGCTGATCTTCTAAATGCTCGTGGAGCTGTAAGGAAATTAGAGGAGGGAAGAAAAAGAGGAAGGAAAAAGAAGGCCGTTTCCTTCCACTGGTGGAGTCATCAGTGGAGCTACCTATATTGCACCTCCGTGCATTAAACGCAGGGTTAGTAACGTGAGGTCGGAACAGTTTTTTGTAGCAACTGGACGTTTAACCGAATGACTTGTGAAAACTGATCCGATGTAATCATTTTAATGGCAAGAGCCTAAAAGCGACTGTTTCCTATTATTTGATACATATATTCTGGGTAAGCGTAACAGATTCAGTACTCGTTGGCTCACAATCTGTAACTGCACTTTGCGCGGCCATCGACACACCAGTTTCCTTGTTATGAAAATCAACGTCCGGTTTCTGGGATACCTGTCAGATGACCGAGCCGTGTTTCCAATTTTGTTACACCACACGCCCATAACACGCACCGCGCAACAGAACTCGCCGCAACTTGTGATTTGTTTTTCAGCTAGGTCTGTAAATCAACGCGAGTCACAAATATTATAAAGGATGGCCGTAAAAACATAGCGAACAAACGGGATCGCGGAGTTGTCGGCGTTGTTTGTTGTGCAAATGCGCAACGTATCGCCGTCGACCACCGGTTCGTGGAGGATATATGACCGCTTACGCAACGTAGTCGTTGGAACCAGCGTGTCGCCACGAATCGAACGCGGCGGCCAGGGAAACGTGAGCAACGCACGGACGACCGACGGGGTGCTTTGGTTCTGATGCACCCTTCCGTACCACTATGTAATTGCTCTGCGAACGACGAATCGTGTCCGAATTCCAATACGAGAAATTTACATTCTTGTGGTTCGTGCAACTTTTCGATTTACCAACTTGAACTCCGCGTTTAGTTATATGGCTGCTGGTCGTTTAGAAACTTGGTAGGTGACGTGTAGGCGATTAATAAAGGAGAAACATGTAGTTTACTTTTAATCGGACAATGATGTTGATTTGATCAAGTTGAAAGAATGAAACTGAACGCGAACATTTAATTCGATCGAGCACTTTAATGAAGCGATACTTTATATTGTGTACTTTGATTTAAAGTTTGCTGAGAGCCAATCGTAATTTTTTAACTAAAGTAAGTAGCATTTGCTTCTCTTGAGAATGAAAATGTAGTTCTGATAAAACTTTTTACCCTTAAAGAATTTTCCATTCCTACGTTTTATTGGACAACAATATTAAGTTCGATCGCTTTGAAGTCAAAAGCAGGTCATGAAGTTCTTGACATGTGTAGAAATTATAATTGGCAATCTCGTGAGTAGTGTACGTACCATTAATCGAATAAATTGGTTAAAACGCTTGCATTCAACATTTAGTTCAGTCAGGATAAGTGACACATATTTTATTCTTTAAACGATATTGTTATACATATATTTAACGTCTTCAAAAAGTATGTACGATGTTTTTAAAATATCTCACCCATTCTAAAGAATATTACACAAATGTAGCTTCCTTTCCATAAAATAGTTTTTATATAATATTTAAATAATTTATTATTCCGACAATGATAAAAATTGATGTGTTTTTATACGATAAATTTTTGTCAAGTTTTATTAAAAAATATTCTCAATATGTTTTACGAAGCCTCAGCATGTTTTTGTAAAACCCTGGTGTTCCACGAGATCCACTTTAAGAAACACTGTCATAAAGTATAACTTAGTTGTGTTTGCAGTGAACTTTATACGCAATTTTGCTACACCACAGCGAAATTGTATACACAGTGCACGATAGTTTCACCCTTTCAGTTGCAAACTTTCACTATTTTAACTTTATTACTAACTTATTCTAAACGTCAACTAAAGAGTTCATGTTATACAATAATTTTAAAATGTACTAGAGCTATTTAATACTTTAACTATTTTCATCAAAGCTGTATTAAAAGTAGTGTAATAAATACGTGAAAGAAAACGTTCGAATTGATATCAAACATATTTTGAATAATGTGTTATATTTGAAAATATCTAACTGTACTTTTGCGATGTTAAAATTCATTGTTGGTAAACATGTTACAGACTGTCGATAAAATTCTGCAACTAAAGTTGGGATGCAACGTTCAGTTTTATTTTAATCAAACCCGAAAAGAGGGCAGTAGGAATCGATGAACATTCAATTGGCAGAAAATTACGGCCGGAATTGACTAGGAGAGTCAGCGAATTGTTAGATTACGTACTTATTCTGATTCATCTTTTATGTTAAAGCATTTTTCTCACCCGATTAAATCGACCGTTTAAATTAATTTGCTTCAAATTAAATAAAGTTCACTGACTGATATCGTTACGCAATGTATATAAGTTTATAATTAACACTCGTGTATATCTTCAAAGAAAAGTGGAAAAAGAAACACAGAAACAATTATATAGATTATAAAAGAAACCACGTTACATATAGAGTTACATTACTTAATGAGACATGCGAGTGCGCTCGTTGATGGAATGTAGAACAAGAAAAAGTCGCATTCCAACGTGTAAGTCAGAGAAAATCGATTCCGTCGGCGTAATCGCAATTTGGACAATGGAATACGATATTATCGTATCCGACGAGTGCGATTCTCGATATCGAGCACGGTATGAAAACCGAGTCTAAGACTTTACGATCTGGCAGAAATTTCGCTGCAGTATGTATAATTTAAGACGATCAGAAATTTTCGCTCGAGAAAGTCGTATTGTTTTAAGGCCGAACCTCGATTGTCTTGGAGGACCCCTTGGATACGATTCTTTTTATTGGGAACGAGTTCGACAGTCGCGTAAAAGTAAGAGAGGCGACGATTTGGCTCCCCGATAAAAAAAGGAGAAGATAACGCTTGCGGGAAGAACTGACCCAATGGATTGCCTCGTGTAAAAAAAGGCAGAAAATAGTTCTGAAATCGATTTGCCATACATTTACGGGCGCGTAGGCGTTGTGTCTGCCTTAGCTCGGCATTTTATATCAAAAGCTAAGAGATCGGCAAGGTGTACTATACCTATCCATACAGAAACGATTGTATGGAAAGGCGCGCTAGTTATTGACTGAATCGAGTATGTCACTTGAATGCAAGTATGCGAGTGTCCTGTGAAAAGCCTTTGCTCGAATACGATCTCGCTTTCGTATTATAATTCTATACCCAATTTCTTTTCTTACTTTGCACTGCATTAACTACCTTTACTTATATTAATATTCTATCCTATTTCAATTAATTGGACATAGACACCACTGAATAAATTTTAATTGAAACATACAAATATTTGTTATTATAAATATTATTTTCAAACAATTCTTACGTATCAGAGCGCTTTGTAATTTGACTAAAAATTGTTTTGAGTGAACAATTGGAAGAATTAAAAATCGTAGAAATCCATTCACTGATTTTGTACGTGCACCAGGCAAAGTGTACGAAAAAATTGCGACGCTGAGTGTACTAATTGTATTTGGAGAAATGGAAAAGAGCAAAAGAAGGAAGGGAAGAAAACACAAAGCGCAAAGCTACAGCCTGGAACTGATTGTGTGAGCTTCTCAAGAGACCAACTGTAGTGTACGCCACGGCACGGTGTATGAGATTCTCCGCCCGAACGCACCCCTACTATTCTCCACAGGTTCAGTCAAGTGTGCAAAACTTTGCGTGCGAAACGTTTCATAGCATACCTTGAGTTTTTTACACATATATCTAACACAAAACATTGGTTATTCTAGGAAACAATTTTTTATTAATTATTATCTATTATATATTTTCCACGACGTGTATTTGAAGGTATTTCTATGTGTGCACAACGTTGAATAAAAAAGAGTTTACAATTTCTATTCGTATTCTATATATATATATACCTTTACATTTCTGTGATTTTGTTATTATAAATAACTGTTTGTTTCATTGTAAAATATAGCCCCTTTTCGAAAAATTATATAATATTTTCTCTTATCTCTAGAATTTTCAACTTTTTTTTATCTATTACTGTGTACATGCAAAACAACCACATGTAAAACAATCCACTTCAAATTAAAATATTGATACATATTTATCAAATATTAATAAATATTAAACTAGCAATAGATTATGCAATATGTAATATATCCAAAAACTAAGCCCAGACTGTACAGCTTAACTACTGGATATGATGCATTGCCTAATGCAGATTCCTTAAATTTAAATTCTCTCTGGAAAGCTCACACAGTGTTCGTCGAAATACTGCTGCATTTGTCCTACAACTCGCAGAGTGCAGTGATCCCTTCATTTGAGAAAATTGATCCATAAATCTCGAGTCTATTCTACTTAGTGCATGCGAATTTGGATTGTCATTGGCAATGAGAAACTATTAAGGGAATGTTGAATTTTATACTATATATGTATGTATTTTAAGTGAAAAAAGAACAATTTAAACCTTAGATAGCTGTTAATTTAGGCAAGATATCGTTAAACTTCTTAAAATGTTCTGACTGTAGTAAAAATGAAACAAAATAATTACGATCAAACTTGATCACTTGTTTTAAAAACAGAAGCTTTTTCAGTTTTTTATTTTAATTGAAGGTGTTGCCATCTAGTGCCGCAGAATACCATTATCATAGAGAACAATTCCTCAAAAATGTCTGCGTCAGCGTTACTATTTGATATCCTTTAATCAAATTCTTGAATACCATTTCTGAATCATGAAAAGACTGCGTTCAATCCGTTATTCAATTCTTCAGACACTTTGACTTAAAAATCTTTGCTATATTCTCGTTCAAAAGAACTGTTCTTACTTGTGTATCATTTGTACACTATATAATGATCTTTTTGTAATTTTCTACAGGCAAAATTATTAGAATTTGAGAAAAACGACAAAAGCAGCTACAAGTTACAGATTGTCATGCAGATAAATGTGAACACGATACAAGTAAAAACATGAAACATAATTTAAAGAACATACCTTTTTAGATGTGTGTTTGTGATAATGATGTGGGTGCAGCATACACACGTAACGATCAATTGCCATACAGACGAGAATAACGGCACTTTGTTGAGTTAAAGCTCCTCTAAGAAGTGCCTAAAACAGTCAAATTTTCGGAACATTTTTAAAAGACTTTTACAAAATTATTATTATTATTATGTAGTAGTATGTAGTATTTAATCAACAATAATAAAAAAGACTAATCGATGCTTGTTGAAAAAACAGTCCACAACAATTTTCTGAAAGCAAATACAGTCGTATATAAAATAATAATATGTAAAATCATTGAACAGCACATAATTGTATTTCAAGAATTTTTTAAAATGGTTCAAATGTTGCAATAAATCCTAACTATACAAAATTCATTACAATCATATGCACATATCAACTTTAAATTTTACTCAAATTTATTACGAGTCTGGGCCGTAGGTTGGAATTCGTATATTCAATATTTAATTATGTTTGCTGTGTGCCAAATCGATTAAATATAAAATTATGAAATATATATTACGTGTATTACGTATTAACTGCATTAATTCGGCGACACTACTGTCAAACGTACAATTAAATTTGTTCAATATTTATATATGTGACTATTACCTTTGTGTAATAACAAGTGGTGCTGTTCAAATGTTTTAAAAACAATGGTCAAATTAGATATTTGCATCTGAATCTCCCATGTAACAAAGTGAATTAAACGTGCAACTTAATCTGTAATTAAAATTATAAAAGTACATTCATATTACAAACTTCTTTATGAAAACTATACTGTTATAACGGCTTTATAATGATATTCTGTGACAAGCATTTGTGTTCGCTTTATAAGAACCGTTACTAAAACATAAATAAAAAGATATAATACGTTATAAAGAATAGAAATATTCTCGGCACCCTGTTATTGATTGAGTAAAAAAAATCGTTGTAACTATATATAATAGCTTCTTTCATATCAAGTTATTTTTATTTGAAGAAATTGTATCTTATTACGTTACTTTCACAAGTACTTTTCTTCAAGAAGAACATCTACAAAGTAGGTAAAGGTACAGAGAAAGAAAATTTTCAAATAACATGTTACATCTATTACTTAAAGTAATTTGAATTTCTACGAAACAGTGTTATTTTCGATACAATATTCATGTAGAAATAAAATATGAATAAAATCCTGCGAATCCATAAATTTATAAAAAGGAAATTAAGATCTACATATACAAATTTTCAATACCACTCTGCCCTACTTGTATTTCGATATTTTTTTGAACTTTATGTTCGATACTATTTTAATTTCCTCGAAACAATAGAAACTCTCTCGTTAAAATAACTTTCGAACTTTGGTACGCTGAAAAAACCAATTATTGAGAAAGCAATGCCTTTTTAAAGTGGCAAACCTCGTTTCACACCTTTTGCAGAAAATAGTTTGCTAATAATTCGAAATTGCTGAGTTAGATAAACCAACCGATTAAGTATACTAAAGGTGCATTGCATAGCAATATTTCAACGCTAAATTATAATAACGATTTGCATTTACACTCTCAAAAAACGAATCGATGGTATATATCAATTTTCCAATTTTTTTATACAATCTGGCCTCCACGTTTTAAATATCATTAAACTGGATTATTCCAACCTAATTTGTTTGAATAACGCATGCTTTCTCGTTTTTCAATATCTATACATGCATTCCCCTTTCTTCCTTATCTACACGCGTATGAAATATAAATTGAAAAATGATGTTAAAAAAATTGATATACAAAGTCCAATGTAAATATAAACGAAAGACAATTCTGGTGTGGGCTAATCCATGTGTACCAAAATTGAATCAAGCGCATACTGTGGTATTTGAGGGATATTATCCCTTGCGCGTCATGCGTAATCTACTGAACACCGTAATCCGTTCTCGAACGTTTTACGTGCAGTTACCCAGACGGTGGCTTGTCTTACACAACTCGAGTCAAAGGTACTGGTACATTCAACGATTATACGTATAGAGTAACAGTTGAGATGATATTTTCCGCGTTCTTTGCATACTAAATATACGGGACTGGATTTTGTATACAAACAAACTTAAGGAGAATGAAGAACATTTCTCACTTGAAGTCGAGTATGTAGTCTCGAATACGATGTGCCAAAGGCGACAACGTGATTCGATGAATCAGTGACGCCTGTGTATCCATAAAGTAGCGGGCACCAAGAAAGGGGCGCGAGGTGAGAGACGTCAGAGGGTAGTATACGTTTAAGATGGTTACTATGGTGACCGTTGGCGTACAGCCAGGAAAAAGCTCTGATAATCTGGAGGGGCTAGGATCGCCCTGGCCTCGTTTCCAGCTATCCTCGAGACACTCCCAAGAGACCTTAACCGAATATTTTCACCACAAAACGAATTTACTCAATCGCCCCTTCGCGCAATTCACAGCCCTTCAGCCTCGGATAGTTACTTTCGCGAAAAATCAGGCTAACTCTTATTCGGCTCAGACAAAACGATCGACTGGATCCTTTCGTTCGAAGGAACATCGTTTCTTCGAGAACGAATCACGTTAACATACCCCCTACAGCGATCACTAAAACGTATTCGTATGCTATCATGAATCGTTACCATTGGAATCAAAACCCAAAGTAGATGAAACGTAATGCTGATAAACGATAATTTACGTTTTCATTTCTGATGACTAAATACGAGGAAACTACTGTTACTGAAGAAAAGTGAAAGCTTTAAAAAGAGTTAAAAATTGGTGGTATACCGCTAAAAGCATCACGAAGCTTCACAGCTTTACAAAATGGTATCTTTACAGTTGAGAAATAAAATATTTCATGTATTATTTATCGAGAGTTAAACTGAAGATATGTACACACATAAATCTCAGCTGAAGTAAACGAGAATAAATATCATAGAAGTGGAGTTTGAACGTTTAACTTTGTGCTTGTAACGCCATGACATTACTGTCACCGCTACAATACCATTGTGTCGATATTACCAATTAATCATTATTAGTTCCAGAAATAAATTTTTCATAGTTTTCTCGAGAAATTTATGGACAAACTTTAAACAAATTTTTGTTAACCACCTTCCGCCGTCTCTCAAATACTTCCCTTATTCAGTTCTTGAAGAATTACTGATTTCTCGACGAAGGGACGAAAAACTCAGCTAAGTGAGTTGTACAAGTTTTGAAATATTCGAATATTTTCTGCGCAAAATTTAGCAAACAAAAATCACATTCGTAGCAATCGTACTCTGTCTATATCCTACAATTAAAGCTCATGGTTTATCAACATTCAATCTAATTGTATAATCTAACATACAACTATTTTTATCTAAAGCTTTTCTTTAATTCTAGTTCTAATTATAAATTAATTTTAGTATAATAAACTGTATACTATTTCTTAAAAATAAAAATAAGCAGTTAATAATAAATAAAAATAAATAAATAAATAATTTAAACTTGAGAATGCTATAATAAAACTAACCTTGCACATAACCAAAAAAAGATAAAGTTAGGATCTCTTCTTTTCTTTACTCCGATGCTCTGTGATGGAACGCGAAGGAACGACGCGCGCTAAAAAAAAACCCTTAAACGAGCAAGCGCATAACCCTTCCGATAGAATATCATAACAGATACCACGGTTATAAATCGCTGTTCAAACTTCAGCTAGAGTAAAGATTCGCCAGCTGTTTTTGTAAACAAGATTACGATCCGAACCGATGTCTTCGTAAAAAGAACAAAAACCTTCGTAACACAAACCGCTATAAAAGTTCCAAGAAGTATACAATAAAATTTCTAACCTCTTCTATTGTTTACAAAAATTGAATGTCTTGACCTCTTCTTACTTTTACGTATTCTTACGTATTCTTGATAAGATTATAAAAATCTGTGTTCCACAGTGATTCTAGTATTGCACATACCTTAATCCTTTCACTTCTTTCGTAATCGGATGTATAGTATATGCAAGTTAGATTTATGTTTTCATATGTATTATTGTCTACTTTCAGATTCTATGAATATTCGTGGAACTTTTCAGGTAATTGATTGATTATGTATTGTAATAATATAAATCATACGTTGGAAAAGACTAAGAAAACTGTTTGGCGGACCGAATGCCTTATCATATTAAATCGTAGTACAGCAACCCCTACGTGTTCAGGAATTTCCTGCCGGAAATCGAAGAAAAATGGGTGGGAAATGTCAGCAGCCTGTTCATACCGCGCTAAGGAAATTATCACCACCAGGAATTTGCAGCTGTGCTTCCTGCAGTTGGTACCGTTTCCGGTATTTCTTCCGTTAGTCGGTACTTACACCTTATCGAAGTTCCCGATCATAATCTTGCCGTTGCTTTTACTTTTTTTCTTCTTCCTCGACTTCAACGTTCTTTAACGATAACGGAGTAATTTACAGCGACATGTTTCGTGATCTTGCATTTGTGAAGTTTCAAATTAGCACTGGAGCATCGCGACGTAAAACTTCAGCATTTAACTTCAACGTCTTCATTTTCCGTTCCCGAATGCGCAGATTCTATAAGCTTCTTTTACGATCATTTTCTTATTAGTAACCATTTCTTTAACTAAATTTTTCCATTTTCTATATATAAACAAATCTAAAGAAAGTATCGATATTATGCATAAAATATATGAAATGTTAAAATTTATAATAACGGTCTTCCATCTGAAATTGTTCGTATTAATAATTAGCGATTGGTGTTTAATTTTATCAATCGTTTAAATTGATAACCATTTTTACCAATTCAACTCTTTTTATCAGTAAGTATTAATCAATCAATCGGTTGTTACGATGTTAATCGCGCGATTGATGTCCAACATTGTTCTAATTCCATGTGTCTTGCTGAATTAAATTGCATGCTGTTGATTGTTCGTGGCAACAAACCGCAAATTCATCGGATGCTACAGTCTGTGATACAAGTTATCGATATTCAAACGAGCGGAACAAAACCGCGTCGAAAATTGGTTAAGGCTATTTACATATATTATAAGTAACTTCTCGAAATAACGATATCGCAAAATTCTACCACTTTACACGGGACAAACTTTACCTACAGTAGTCCCTGTTATTAATAATTTCATTTCGAATACCTTCTCCTCGCATTTTAACGAGGTTGTCGATGGCGTTTCGATAATAAACGTGATGCGCGCGATATCAAATTATTCGGGGCTGCTCGACGATATAAACGGACAGATGAATCAAACTGTCTGATGCACATCCTCGAGTGATAATCGGTCCGAAATTTATGATCCCCCGGCAATAGTAACCGCAATTCCGATCGAAAACAAGAAGTGGAATTGGGGTATATAAAAGTACCGACATCGCGCAGCAAATAGATTTCGTTCTTTCCCAATCAATCGGACTCTACTAGATTTCATTCGCTGAAGCTCTCTGGTGGTTTTATGACCAATACACTTGGCGATCTCTAATCACGTTATGTCATCATTAACAGGAAAACTTCCGCCATTGACTTGATAAAGTGAATTTATCTCTCACTCTACCCTATACATAATCGATGCGTCTGTATTTTGAAAGGAAATATATTTCATTAAAATAAGTATGCGAACTTTTGAATGTTAATAAGTTCCAGAAAAATAAGATACGACTTGTTGTTCTCAACATTACTTGGGGTATTCTTCTTAACTGTACGCAGATAGGTATATTTTAAAGTTTCAGTTTACCTGTATTTGACAGACGACTTCGCCGTAAGGCCAACATCCGTAGACGGCCGGTAGGAAACCAAATGGTGTAACCAGGAGACCAATAGCAAGATCGTTACTCGCCAAACTCGTCAGTAAGTACTTTGGCTGGAATAAAGTTGAAGAGAACCTGTTGATCGTTTAGATTACATTGTTGGGGGTGCTATTTATGTGCAAATCAATTTTAAATGGACTCCATTGAAGACCATCTCGTATCAATTGATTGTATTTGATATATTTTAAACATTATTACTGAAACTTCTAAAACGTACGATTATTCAGAATTTTTATTACGATGTGTGCTTTGTAATATATTATTTTACATTATAATAATATCCTATATTTTAAATGTTGTATTCATTTTTATAAGCGTATCATGCGATACGTATTTAAATTATGTAATGTAATTTACATCAATATTAAAAGAAAGAAAAATGTTCCTCTACGTTTCTTTTTATCTTATTTTTTCGTTTACTTTTCATCAAATACAATTTCCTCTTAATTCGTTGCAGACGTAAAGAACATGCTCGAGTAAAATGCTGTGAGTCGAGGATAGAGATTAATCCTCACGATGGTTAAGCCCTGGCCGAATCCTATTGTCCGTCAACCCTTTATTTATGCTACACGGGGATTACAGATAAACATTTAGACAGTATTAGAACAAACAGTTGCGACAAGTGAAACGCAGGATTACAGAGATCCATGGTATCGTTACACGAATGTATATCGCGTGGACCAAGAATTATATTGCCAAGAGATAACTGCTCGATATCGCACGTGTGTAATATTTAACGGTTTGACGATTGCGCACCGTGTAACAGTACATCGTAAATTTCAACCAGGGAGTGCCACCATTTTGTAACTGCAACGTCGGTTAAATTATCCCGAGAACCCAATATTTGGGAATACAAACGATGAGATCTCAATTACTGTTATCAAAAGGAGAAACATTAGGAGATGATCGAAAAAAAGTTACAAAAATACCATTGCCTGCTGTCATCGTGGGAAAAAATTTCACGCTACATTTCGTACAAAGGATTCGCAATTATGTAGCCAAAAAGGGGTTTGCTGGGATGGGAACTTGTTTTGTTCGCTCGTGAAAACGAATGACGGCAAGTGTCTCTTTGTTGAAAGAGAGATACGAGTGCGGAAAGTAAAAGATCAAAGGTGGATATAAAAGCTATCGTTGGACTATTGTGTGAATACAACAATCACAAATCTACTAACCTTTCGAAAAATGATGAGAACTATGAACGCTTGTAATTTACGCGTAAAATTGGTTGATAGCCAGAAAAATTCTGTTCAAAGAAAAGAGTTAAAGAGAAAATGCTGAAAAAGCCAAAATGGTTTAATTTTAAGCACAAGCAATTTGAAACTTCGTTCATTACTACGCGCTGTTAATGAACATGGACGGTGTATTCAAGCATGAGGTTAATCAACTCGACCCATTTTGAGAAGAAAATGTGATATTTCAAAAAGTAGACAAAAGTGTAGAAGCAAATTTTTTAAGTTATACTAGATGGAACATTTTACGTATTATATATACACACACAAATTTAATATCGTACAAAATTTCTTTATAATTATGGTATGATATTAATTACAATAATATCAATCATACAACGAGGGGATTTCTGAGAGATTTACTTGATCCGGAACACAAGGAAAACTTCGAGTAGAGTAAAACCAAGATGGAGTGAGTCCAGACGGATAGTAGTGAAAATCTATATTAAAACCGACAATGAGAGCTATGCTTCGAAGACACGTAACAAATCTTTCAATACATTTCAGGAAAAATTAAATTAATGACATCAAAGCAAATAATGTGATTAATATTTTGCTCTATCCATAGGTATTATTATAGTATTTTGTCCAAAAGAGGAAAAGCCGCGAAAATAATTAGAGACTGATCTCACCCCTTTATATTCCGATGGAAAAAGATTCTTCTTTGTATCTGTACTTGATTATGCTCTAGATGCACGCAGAGCTCCATTAAGATCAGAATTTCGAGGTTGAATAACTCTCCTTGTTAGTCTAACTTCTTGATTCTGAATGGTGTTACACTAACTTAAGAAATACATGTTATAATTTCTGACGATTGTATTTTTTATTCAATTCCGTATTTTTAACGATGGATCGTTTGAGGATAATAACGTAACAAAAAAATAAAAAATTTAATCCAAATGAAAAAAAATTTTCCAACTTTTTTGATCAATGCACAAGTATTTGTTCGTAATATCATTAATGAAACAATTGCTAAATTATTAGCCAGTTGTATTCCATAATAAAGCACAAGAATGAGCTATAAATAGAAGAAGAATTGATTAAAATTAAAGAAGTACCCTAGTATCCTTGATTTAGTATCCTTCATTAACATATGTTAATTAGTTGATCGCAATGTACGTACAAAACAACTAACAGAGTACTCTAAGAAACAAAGCTGTTTAAACAATTTACTAACCTGTGCATGGATGTATTTGCTGTATCGTCTACTGTTGATGACGCATATAACTAGCAAATTCGCACATAGAATACCAAGGCTGAGCAAGAGGATGAGAGCGGCGCGTAACAGTTCTCCTGGGCCTGGGCCAGTCCAAGCGCCTTCGGGCGCGTCTCTCCGCCAACAGCTGCTGTTGCTCAATGCCGGTGCAAGCAAGATTGTTTGCTTGTGCTCCATTTTCCCTCTGATCGACGTTTTTATTTCTTAATACCGTGTTTAGTTTCCTAGCCCAGACGAGACACAAGCGTCTCGTACAAGACTGGGCTGGTAAACGCGCGTCCTCGCAGAATCTCATCTCTGCCACGCTGCTGGCCCCGCAGGGCTCGCTCTTCGATTATTCAAGAGAACCACACTGGCTTCCGTCATTGTCGTAAACCAAACAAGTCTCGAATCTCGTATATTATCAGATGCATTCGTGGATACACAACCTTTTAGTTATTTGAACACGCGAGTCGTTCTGTCGGATTCCCTCTTATCGTCGGTTTTCACTATAAAATTGGATTCTCAAGTGGCGCATGATGCCAAGGCACGATTGATTAGACTACAACTGCAAGTATCTGCAACACACGAAAATGAAATTCATTTAGTAAATGTAAACTTCAAAATTTCGTTCGTGTTTTACGTTCAACAGGGTGATTGCGTATTAATGCTAGCTGCGATTGAATAAGGAGGTGTGATCGCACGTATAATAACAAATTAACAACGTGCAATGAAATCAGTTTAATAAGAAGCTTAACTTCTGCGAGAATTGAATTTTAATATCTGTCTAGTGCAGGTGCACTTGACTATCTCGGGACTTTATGGTTTTATTAATAAGCGATGTCAATGTCCTCGAAAGCCTGCATAATCCTTTTATTAAGCTGCGGAAAATTTAATTATTCTTTCATGCGGGCAACAGTTGCGCAAGCTGGGTCGAAAGTAATGCAATACGTTTCAATAATGTATTTGCGTGAATTGTCTCGCGCAAACTCCTGCCCGACAAATTAAAGGACCTCGAATCGAGATTCAATTATTGCTCTCTCTTAGCCCCAAGAAAGTCTGCATTATCTTCTCACGAACTATTTATTCACTATGACTACAAAATGTATAAGTAGTCAAATAGACTAGAACAATTAAATCTGTTATTTGTCAATCTATCGATCAAATCTGTCTGATATTTGCTCTATATTTTCTCCTTCTTCCAGTTAGACCATAATTTCGACAACATTTTTTAGGGCATAAATAAATATTTGTAGCATTTTCACGCAAAATAAGTTTGCGTAAGCGTATTCTATCGAAACCGTTTCACGCGAATGTAATAAAATTTTCTTTTAAACTAGAATAGGGAAAGTAAAGGAGGGAAAAGTGAAAATTAGAAAAAAAGGAATGTCTAGAGGCAAATCACGGTATAGAGTATAACGACCCCCTTTTAATTATTGCGAAACCTGCGGCTACTGAGATTCGTTCCGGCTCGTTAGTTACGTACGTCCTCGTTATTCAACTCTTGCTATCGATTTTTCTACATTTGAATTTTCTAAGTACTTCCGCCAGTTCAGAAATCCTAACTGTCACATTTTCTTTTTAATCGATCCAACATCACAGGCATGCGTTTAATTTATTTCACCAACCTGTTTGTTCTTAATAAAAATTTCTCAATTAACACTGGGCGAAATTATAAACTGTAACAACATTCGCACGGACGATATTCACAAGTTTGGCAATTCAAAAACGCGAAAGGTAGAAATAGACTTTGCCAACTTCTACTTTCCTGCCCCTACTACCTGCGCCCGCAATTAAGAAATAATTACCTGTGGAAATACAAAACATCTGGATTCCCTGAGTTCTGATCAAGAATTTACCAATTTTAAATGATTCAACTCACCAATGATCAGAATATTAAGAAAATTTAACGTTAAAAATTGCATTTTTACGTAACACACGTTTCCGCGAAAGATTGTATTCTGATTTCCCGAAATTAAATACTGATTACTTTGCAAACTCGAGGAAGTTCGATGGAGCGCTCGCACAACTACTTTGATGGGGAAGTTACCAAAGTAGAACAGGAAATATCATTGGGAGAGCGTAGAAAGCAAGGAGTGAGAGAGAGAGAGAGAGAGAGAGAGAGAGAGAGAGAGAGAGAGAGAGAGAGAGAGAGAGAGAGAAAGCAGTAAGACGAGAATTAACCCTAAGATAGGTTTATTATGTCAAAAGCTACCAGGAGGAGGCAACGATGCTAACAGTCTCCCATGAACGGTGAAGATTTAGTCGCAACGACGCCGGATGCATTTAGATGGGAAAATTAAGCTTTTTCGTGAACGGGGCATTCTTCGTGCTTTCTCCTCGTAAAACGTCCGCTGCTACCTTCACCCCAACGGAACAAACAAGTAGAACGTACGACGGGATAATGGCTCGAAAGATATCTCTGGAGGAAAGGGGTAGCTTCTATATTACAAACTTCGAACGCCGTATCTTAAGTAACAACTTACTGCGATCGTTCGGTATAACGGCAAGACGCAAACCGGCGATGAAACACCTGGATTTTTCACTACAGTTGCTGCTAGACGCGCAAAGTGAAGTACGTCGTAATCGTTTCTCTACTTTATACAGAGACCATCTAAAATTCAGTACTGCGTATGCTGTCATGTTTTCCATTCTATGTACGAACTTATTAAAGTTGATGGCACAAATTTCAGATTAAGAAACAAAAAATAATAAGGTTCGAAGTTATTAAATATAAAATTGTAGAAAGTGTTCGTCTAGATTAACATAAAGTAGACTGATATAAAAAGATAGTTGCGATGGGCTAAAATAAGACGAAACGACCAAGCTTTGTCTTCGAGGAAATCGACATTAAAAATTCTTCGCGTACGCCTGCATTAATGGTAAGGGGCCACAAGCGAATGCAATGAGAGTAGTCATTCTCAGCCAATAGGATTTCGTAACTACGCTACCTCATAACATTTTGCGTGTATACTTTAAAACATCCTCATTAAGGTATTCTTAAAGCTTGATTCGTATAGAAGATGAAGCACGAGCGGCATGATAACTGATTATTTACAAAACGGTAGCAACATCGGAAGGTATTGGTAGAGTATAGAGATGAAGGAGAAATATTTTAGATAACCCACATTTACGCTTCCACTTTATTCATTTGTGCAGCAATGTGGCAAAAAGATATCAATGTTATTGTACAACGTTAAATGTAATCGAGACATTTTGAAATATCGTGCAATATAGTATCCCCTAATTTCTACTCTTTTGATTATTTAATCCGACGTTGAAACCGAAAATTATTCATTTATTTCGGTTAACCGGAACTGTTGCAACACCGAACCTGTTTACAAATAGTACACAAATATGATTTTGCTTATCATAATTCTGAATAAACTCTAACTCTCTGAAAATTCAAACCTGGAAGTCATATACTGATTTATAACGAAAAAGGGAAATAAAAAAAGATTCCTTTAATGTCAGTCTGTAATTGTAACCTGATTTACAAGGTAAACAACTGCGTTACAATTTACAAGCAATTTTAATATCTCTTCCAATGTAACGAATACTCAACAAAACGATTTTAACTGTTTCCTCGATGTGCAATGCTTATAAAATATTAATTATTCTTCTTCCAGGAGGAATTCTTCTTTACTATAGAAACTCCTCTCCGAAGAAACAACAAGTATCGGCGCCTGATACATTGCTTTACAGAATAAAATCAGCATCAAGCAACACGGCATTTCTTCGCTACAAAACATACATCGAACGAAGACTGACGTAGTGCAGCATAAGTGGTGAATAACATACTCACATTATCAGAAATAACTAATTTCTGTTCCACTCGTTACACAGAAGTCACTTGAAATATGAGAAACAGATAAAACCTTCTTAAAATAATTCTAAATGAAAAATATTTGTTAGTACAATTATTTGATGAATAAAATACAATCAGATTTATGACTCCATTTAAAAGCGCAATTTATAGTATTAGTTCCTTTCTAAAAGAAATGATGAATGTACGAAATAAAAAGACTAAATCTACGTTCTTAGTCCTCACTACGTAGCGTCGGTGAAGAGAATGTGCGAAAATGTACAGAAGACAAACGGCAGTACGTAATCTGTATAAGCACAACGTAAACCCAATTGTCTATTGTCCGACGACTTGCGTAAGGTGCAAGGAACTGTGCTTCATCTAGTACAAACTCGACATAGATCTATGTCGTGTCACCTTCATCACACGATAATGTGCAGAGCTTTTCCTTGTTCTACAAAAGTCTGTGCTATGTGCACACCTGTCTGCGTCCAATATGCCTTAAAACTACCCCTTGGAGTAAAAGGACAGCACTGTGGTTTAAACACATATAAACGCTTTTTTTTTAAGTGGA
Organism: Xylocopa sonorina; assembly: GCF_050948175.1. NCBI lineage: Eukaryota > Metazoa > Arthropoda > Insecta > Hymenoptera > Apidae > Xylocopa > Xylocopa sonorina. Next base: position 2,176,460 of record NC_135197.1, on the reverse strand, counting down.
GGTGCGAGTGTTTCAAGCGTAGTTCATGTTCTGACGAATTTAATGGGTATAATCATCGAAGATCCATCGGAAGCAATCACAATCGCAACGATACAATAGACACTTGACAGTTGCGTTATATGAAACTGCCTGCACGTACCGAGAGTTTTGCAATGAACGAGGAAAATAATCCTGATCGGTCCTGTGAGAATATTCACAGATAATATAAAAATAAGGGTCAAATTGAATTTCAGACTTCTTATATTACTCCTCGAGATTTCATTCTGTTTACTTGACCTTAAATTACTGGATATAGTATATGGTTTGTTATAGTAGTAATATTCTTTTATTATCGTTGTAAATCGACTAAAATATGCGGATATTTATGAGCAGTAGGGTATATGTTTCTACATATTCTCCATTTATTCACCTCATTACTGCAAAGCAACGAACAACACGTGCATGATATGTATCTAGCAGTTTTTAGTACCATGTGCACTATCCTACATCCTATATTGTTCTTGGGTTAACCTTTTCCTTCTAACCATTAATATAATTTTTGGGGGTTTTAGCTTGATTACATTATCTACATTTATCACTCATTTTTAAACTAGAAATATTCTCTAAATATACTTTTTTACAGAAATATTAAAATATAAAAGCTGAGTAATTTTATCTTCGTAAAAATATGCATTTTAGACCTTTTACACTTCGATATTAATTTATTCAGTTTTTTGTGGAGTATCTATGTGCATCTGCGTGTACGAATCATTTACAATGAAAGCCTCATATTAAATTAATCTCATTTTAAAATAATATCAAATTAAAATTTGATATAAAAAAATTCATTTCTCCATGATATCATCCATGAATGTAAAAGTATTAATTACATATCGATGTAATGTAAATAATGTTTCTTTTTTTTTTAAACTAACGTCAAAAAATATGTATATTATCGAAGTGATTTTGTAACACTATTTATTAATTTAAAGCTTTTCAAATTATTGTTATGCTAATCAGAGGTACCAAGGGTTTAATATAATAGCATGAATTTTCTGAACTGTTTTATACAGAACAGCTTCGTTCTTCATTAAAAAATATAGAATTGTAAATATTTCATATTTAATTACATTAATGGTCCGGAATGAAAATAATTACAAAATTGACACAAGTATTAAGAATTACAGAAGAAGGTTCCATTTTTCATGTTACGATAAACAGAATTAATGTAATAAAACTTGTTTCATGTGTAATAGAATTTCACATTAAAAAATACAGATAAGTTTTCTAAAAATTTTCAGACACTAAACTAAGTACGTCGGTATAACGATATGAACAAAGCCAGTGTGTTATTCGTCCGAAATCAGTGAATTCATAGAACACTACAACCTTCACCACAAGTCAATCTCGAAACTTCTTGTCATGTTTCTCCTACCACGATATCATTATCATCGATTCATGCAACAGTGAACGTACTTTAGCATATCAATACAAACGCATTTATAGCCGCTATTTCCTCATATCACTTTAGTTATTTTTAATCATCAGTCAATTATCACTAACATTGTAAAAATTGCATTCATACAAATATTCACAAATAATTTACCTAAGACTCGTACAACTATAAATTTTCATGAAATCATCTACTATGTATCTGCACTGTCTCTAATATAACATTTCTTGAAAAATTAAATTTAACGTAAAATTTTACTAATATTTATTAATTTTATTGGAAGTGAAATAGCGATGTTGTTTAAATTACGATTGCAAGCGAATCAAAACTATAAACATGTTCGCCCAACGCTACAAAGTATTATTATAAACGATAAATGTAAATGTACTATGAACGCAATCACGTAAAGTGCTGAAATACAAATACATACCTCTATCTTTACGAAAACTGCTCCGCAGAAATCATCGACAAGTTTTTTAATTGCACTGTACAGAGAAAACGTAACACCGTCACACGTAAAGAGGTAACCGTCACGGTCTTGAAAACTCTCGATAAGAATTGGGAAGAATAACCACAGAACAGGCCAATGTAAACCGAGGGGTAAGAAATGCTTCGAAGAACATTAAGACGCTAATTGAAAGCGGTTCTTCTATTATCCCCTATGTCCATTCAAGTTCTCCATGATCGTGTGCGATTGTCAATGTAATTACGAAAGGAAACAACAACAACAGCACATGAATTCACAAAAACAGCTCCAACGACGAACCAAGTAGAAACGCGTAACAACCTTGCAACCGATTCAACGAATAGTATCGTTCTGTGTCGCGGAAAAACGTTCGGAAGAGTCAGAACGGCACGATACGCTCTAACGTCGACGTGGATGTCGTTGAACGAACTGGAAAGGACGAAACGAGAAGGACAAGAAAAGACAGAGGAGCGTCGCGACGACGCGAAGGCTGACGACGCACTGACTACCCGCCTGGTTGCTCCCGACAGCCGAACACTTGAGAGAGAACACCCATTCTCCCATTTTGATCCATTCTCCCCTACTGCACCGACACGCTCCGCTATGCCAAAACTCATCCTCCCACGCTATCCTCTCCTCGACTACCACCCTCTACACACCCTCGGCGACGGCCTTTACTGATCGGAACCGAGTGATCCACTTTGCCAAACGTCGAACATCCTACAACATACTTAAGGCTATTAAAACGCGGCTCTAAAACGTAGAAAATTAAAAATTTACCAGTTTAAACTCGGTTTTAGCCCCTCCGTTTAATCCCCTCGAGGCTGATCTGGTGTACATGCCTCGGTTAAAACCTATTGAAATCCTTGCAGGATACTTTTAACGAAGTTTTAACGCTCTATATAAATAGTTCTATACAAATAGTTATTGGTAAATAACGTTTACTGTTAAATTCTAGTAAGTAGTACATAGGTTTAATGCATTCCAGCTGTATCTGATTTTATAATACAATTACTTAAGTCTGCATATGTTTCGAACAGTTTGTGGTTTGTTTTTCCATTTTAAGAAATTGCATTACTTTAGTAAACGAACTTTTCTCTTCTTTAGACTTGTTTCAGCATTTACGATCACTGTGCGACACGCACAGGAACCGCGATAAAGGGGATAATATTATTCTATCGTGTTATTGAATGTGAGTGGTTTTAATTTCTATGGAGAGTGCGTAACTAGCTTTTAATATCATGGACGAGATATTTGTTGAATTATTGGTCAGACGTGGTGTAGTTCATAATAGAATACATAACGATTAGTAAAGTTTAGCGAATGATATAATTTATTTCAAGCATTTGTTGCAACTTAGCAAATATCCTAATACTCTTGGATAGGGGTGTACAACCTACATGGCTATTCGAACTGTAACTGATATAGTACATCACTTTTTTCGAAACCAATTCCATGCGTGTCTTCCATATGAATGTTCGAATAGTGTGGAATATGTCAAACCGCATTTTTCTGAGCAAAACTGTAATAACTAGAGTTTCTGTGCAATTTTGCACTTCCCTTCTCTGTTTATAAAGGATAATATACACAAATGGCAGAGTGTATAAATTCCTTTTTATTTGAATGATACTCTTGTGCAATTTTGCATTTCCATTGTCAAATATCGTTTCAAATGAAGATACTTGACTCCCTATGTACCGTTGGATGGAAATAGTCAGTAAAAAATAGTCGTTAACGCGTGGGAACTATACGTTGCAAAAATATAGGAGTGTTTGTACAGACAACAGTCGTAAAAACTTGTTTCTTTCAAAACTCAGTTCCCTATTCACTATATAGAAGATATTTTTGTTTAATGGGACAAATATTACATAAAACCCTTGTAGTTTGCCTTTAACTCGTTCAATAACATAAACACTAGCAATGATACACACTAAATCATTCTATCGCATATACCATTTATAGTTTCAAAAAGTGCTGTTTCCAAGTAATAACTTCATGACAAATAAGTAATATTATTTCTTGATTATCTGATCAGAAGCATAGAATTTAGAAGAATGCTTATTACTGCTTATTGTTGCTTAACTTTGGTCTAGTTTTATCTCAAACAGCTTGTCCTACTACAGCACGCAAAATGTTAACAAAAACTTTGCCCTGCAGGTTTTTCATAATATTTCTACGATTTTAAAACAGTTGATTTCATTTATAACGCAAAGTTTAATGGAAACATTCTGCTCGATAAATTTGCAGATATTTAGTAAGAAAATTAGCCTAACATTCAAGTCTAATCTGCAAAAACTATTGTTATGCCAGAATCATTCAACAGAAAGTATGCAGAAAGTATGAAAACTGGATATTGCTTTTTATCGCTTTTTGTAAACGAGCCTACCTTGAAACTTTTTATACAATGTGATACTATGGAGGTTTGCCAAGCATTGAGGATGTTTCGCTTGATTTTTCAAATGGATTGTAACTGGCAAAAGATACAATGATATCATATTTATTTATGTATATATATACCAATAATAAACAAATTTTAATTAAATTCAGTAAATTTACTTTGATGAATCCGTAGAAGGATTCCGAAGAAGCAAACCTTTTATAACACTTTATAAAACCGAAGAATCCGAAAAAGAAAACTTTTTATAACATTTTATAAAACCAAGAGTGTGATGTGTTGATTTCAGATGCATATGTATGAACACGCGTAAAAAGTCTTTCTGAACGAGATTTTCACTTTATTAATTCTCGTATTGCTTCAATAAAGCCCGAAATCATTTTTGTGACAAACATTTTATTCTAAGAATAAATCGATACATGTTTCCCATCATGTGCTAATGGAATATGAACGCTTTTTCCGTAATTTGCAGCAAGCGCACTGCCTGATACCTCTGGATTTATTCAACATTGTTATTTATTCAACATATTCCATTTCCTATATTCAATCGTTTAAATGACTTTTCTATTGTGCATTTAAATATACAGCAAACGTGATTATTTTTTAACGTTATACAAATCCTTTTGGACGTTTCTCTAGCTTTTATAAAATTTCTGCTCATTTCCAGCGATTATTATATTTATAAAATACTACATCATACTAAGCTAGTATTAAACTTTTCAGATGCTTCCGTAAAACACGCAAGAGTCTTTTAACTACGTTAAATAAACACTCGTCATTTCCGGCGAATACTAAAAAGCATTCTGTCTATTATCATAAAAATCTTACAATCCTAGTAAAAGGGTGCAATAAAAATATTACGGGTGCAATACATGTACATACAAAAGACTACAATAAAATATTTACATCAATGACACCGTACAAGATATGAAACCTTCGTAAAACAATAACCAGAATTTTTCAATCGTGCATTTTAGTTTACAACCCTTCGTTTAAAATATTTATCGTACCCTCGGGATATGCAAATGAAACATAATAATACCTAACGGACTAATGCTTCTCCAATAACTTTAATAAATATTGATTAACTTTTGATTACAAATTAATACCTCTATTTTCTCGGAGTATACAAATTGTATATATTTTAATGAAATATAAAAGTATGTTACGTTGAAAAAGTATGAAAAAATGTCTAAACTCTAAAAATATATTCCTCTTTCGACAAAATCTATGTTAAATCATAATGTGGATTTGTAGAAATCTGTATCTGAACGAGATAAATAATAGGCTTATCGCGCTAGAAAACTGCGTGTCTCGTAAACTGAAATACCGATCGTGTAAAAAAAAAATCAGTGGTTCTGTTCTGCCCTCTATGATTTAAGGCGCCAAGTTTAGAAACTACATACACAATTCAACCATTGAAACTAATGATAATCTCAATAGATATTAACAAATCATCTTCTGAAGAATAAAAAATTAAAATATACTGGCTACAAGTCTACTGAATCAAGAATAATTTTCACAAGCTTCAAACTAATCTGATTTGGAAAATCAGTAACGTGGAGTTAGTAACGAATGGTATTCACGCTAACTTCATCAATGATCATTCAAATGAACTTCCTGAGATAGACTGTTCACGTGAAATCGTGCTTATTCGAACAAAAACTGCGTTAACCTAGAAAAAGTATGTCGTAATAACAAGCATAGAGAAAGTATATATATGCTACCAATTCTACCACCAATTTTATAAGTAAAAAATAGCATAAGGTATTCACGCCATATAACACACAACATTATATACAAGATTGGAGAATATATTCTATATAAAAAATGGAATGTCAGGTATTACATAGTATCTTATCAAGTATAAATATAAAATGTTTACTTACAGAAGTATGCACCTCCAAGAATCATATTTTCTTTTCTTCTTTCTTTTAACACTTACAGAACACAAGAAATACACTTAAACACAATATAAGAGACAGTTTACATTCACTTGTTAGAAAGAAAACGAACTTAGCTCGCGGTCCAGACGTGTAGATCGATAAAGGAATTGTGATGTCGTTAGGTTATATTCGCTTAAATTATAATCAGAAATAAAACCATTACAAAATATATTCACTCCTTGTGATTTCTTCTTATTATCTTTTAATCCTTTGTGCCCGTACCACGCACGACACGTAAAATAATAGAACAATAAAAACCGTTCACCAAAGACACGGATACATTATTACAAGAACAGAACAATAGTTACTGAAACAAAGTTAATCCTTTGTGTACTACGTTGTGTATTTACGATTACAAAATTGGTTGACAATAAGTTATCCGTGAATGTGACTGGTCGGTGCCCTTTGGCAGAAAATACGGGATCGCGCGGAAAATCATTTTTCATTTCAAATATTCAATGTGTATAATGAAGATACATTAAAATGTTAAACAAACTGAAAGTGTAATGCAAAGTACATTGTAAATGCATGGAATTTATGTAGCGATCGTTCAATATGTTCTATAATTTCAAAATAATGTAGAATGCTAGCTACATTTAATATGATTCGTATACATATAATACAAAGAAGCATAAGTACGTAATTAAATAATAATAATAGTAATACCTACATAAATAATTATGAAAATGAAAATTCTTTTATACAGCAGACGAATAATGTCTTCGATTCATTCTTTTTAGAATGTATGTATCTACAAAGTACTTCAATTTCGATCAAATTCCGAACATCGAATATAAAAGTAATCCACTTGACGTGAAACGATCCAAATGCTGTCATAACCCAAAGATACGTGCAGAATGAATGAATGATAAATGAATGGCGATTCGTAGAGGGATTCATAGAAGGAACCCAAGTGGAAAGATTGTATATAAATATACATATATTATATTTCTTCGCCTTACTTAGACTAATACCATTTAAGTTGCATCCTTTGAATAATATTTTACTAATCAATACTCAAATAATCTAAATTCTACTGCGGTTACCAATAGAAGACAAAATAAATGCACCACAAATTAGATTTAAGAAGAAAAGACCAGCATCTACATACACGTGTTATTCTTTAACAATAAGCAAATAGTGTTGTTATAAAATAAAATATCCATTTCTCAATCAAATTAAAGTACCAAAATAATTGATATCAATACTATTACTATATTTATTTATAATGTATAGATGTGTTTCAATCGAAGTATAGACGTATTGTTTAAAATACCCTAATTGCTGATATTTGATGAGGTCAGTTTTTTTACCTTTATGTATTCGATTTTATAGTATGTGTGTGTTTTTATATCTTCTCTGTCAGGGTTCAACAACATTTGCAGTTACAAGGTTTCAGAGAAGCCTCCACAAATCTTTCGTGTCAGTTCACATATAGCCGCGATTCAACAGGGTCGCTCTATCGTTTCCGCCTCATATTTCGTAACTTATCAAAACAAAAAGTATCGAAAACACCTACGTTATAGTGTGAAAATGGTCCTATTGGAAGGTAAGAATTACTATTATATTTTGAACATATACCGTACCCATAAACACAATATCTCTTACATTATAGAGTTAATTATACATAGAAATTAATATGAAAAAGATTATTTACGTAATAGTAATTTTCTTTATATTCAAAATTAAATAGCGAATATAGCTTTAACGTAAGCTTTTACACAATTACAGACTAGATACGAAACTGATTTCTCTATATATTAAGTGTGTGATGTATGACAATGTTCGTGTACATGCATTTTATATCAGTGATGAACGAACTTCATTTTTAAACCTTTCAGGAATACTTACTATATTGTACTTTGTCTCAAATGTTCTTGGCCAATATGAGGATATTCCAGAGGTGAATTCGATTTCCAATAACTGTAATTGTTCATCTACGGATAGCTTTAACACTTTTGATGCAACAACTGAGACACATCACGTCGGAACTGAAATAGTGGCCGAGGTTCTTATTGATGAAACTAGAAATGACACGAATACATCACGATGGAAAACGTCCAACGTACGTACGGATTGGGACGATTGGAATCCAAAACTGAAATTCCCAAGTATCGATGCAGAGAGACAGTACAGAATGGCAAACTTACATTTAGAAAGAGGAATATTTTTCTTTGACTTCCTGCGAAAATTTTTATCGCTTATTCAACCTTACGACGTACCTATTGGTAAACTGCTTCATATGCTTCTTTATGCTGTATATTCTATTGAGGTTTAAAATTTTTCAACGATCTCGTACTTTTCTGTTTATAACTAATATTAATATTAACTAATATTAATATAATATTTCTGTTTATAACTAATATTAATTAATTAATTTTAAATAAAAAAATCTTTTCGTTTGACATTTTGAAAAGTATTCCTACTTTTATGCATCGTTTAATGTTATTTGCAGATCTACTAGTTGATGCTATGGAAAACCGGATAGACATATCAAAATTGATATCTGAGGTGAGAATATCTTTTAATAAATGCCAATCAGGTTTTAAAAACTTTTAATAATGGTCTATAAACTGATACTTTATCGATTAAATTATGATACAAAATCAATCTTAATATACCCTAATGATTTCTAATAAAACTTTTCAAAATAAATAGCTGGAAACTTGTTTTAAAATTGATCCTCTATAATTGCATAAGCTGAATATCAATTGAAGTAATACACTTGCTCCGACGCTTTTTTCATGATCGGACATTTTTATCGGAAATACCGTTTATGGCCTCCGGTAATATTCCTTTTATTTTATCTACGTACAACGAATCCTCTTCCTTTCATAGTTTCCTTCGTCCGTGGAGATGAAAAAAATTTACACGGAGCGAGATTGAGCGCGCGGAAAGGGTGGGAAATAAGCGCTACGTTGCTTTTCTCTAAGAACTGTTGAACAGAAACTATCGTGTGAACACAGAAACTTTGTCTTGGTGAAGCAACCAATCTCTGATTCTTCGTATTTCAGGTCATTTTCTTATTGCAGTTTTAAGACAGAAATTTTATGTATATTTTTTACTCCATAAATATTCTACCATCGCGTAATCTTTACTTTACAAAAAGTAACAAAAAATTAATCGCTATAAACGTCTAACTATTAATGGTCAAAATTCTTGGACATTCTGTCGTTTAAGAAAGATCCCAAAAGCTTTCACGTGAACCCTTTGAAAATGAAAAGGATTACAAAATTCGTACAAAAATGTTATTTAGAATTAATGAAAATTAATTTCTCTTAAACTAGTCAGTCACGTCTGTGCTATCTACCGAGGTACTTATTAAAAGCTGTGATCACTTGTTAAACACTTTCAGTGATCACAGTATCCAGCTAAATAGAGATTTCTAAACGATATGTTCTTGATTGTTTCAGTCCATACATTTAGAAGCAGTACTGTTAGCAGTGTTTGGCATATGCTGTATTTTATGCTGCGTAGTGCCCGGAACAGAGCTTTGGCTTGCATGTCGCCCGATGAAGAAGGATTACCAACCAAGTCAACATCCTAGTGCACTTGCGTTTTTTCTTACAATCTCCGTCTGCATTCTTGGGTACGAATTGCATAAAAATTATATATTATTGTAGACTTCTCGCGTAACGAATGTTCCCTAATAGGAGAGAATTGAAGTGTGGTTAAGTATATAAGTATACAAACATATGGTTATTTATGTATGCAGGCTCGCGTATTGAAAAAGGCATTAATCCTCGTCGCTTCAAAATCCCATACAGTAGGCTTTGATATACCCTTGTGGACTTCGGTCAGCTTTTATTGTCCAATCCACGATTTTTTACAAAGCGCCACACAGAATCACTTGCCGAATTAAATGTCACAGAAATTGAATTGATATAATATCGCACATATAAAAGATGATATCATATCTTTGATATATTCTTTGATATATTTTTAAAAATATTTCTTTTAAACATAACATAATGTGTTATGGATCCATATATGCTTGCAACTATGTATTATCTATTTTGTTCAATTCAATATATAAAAATTTTCAATAAAAATCCAAAATATATTTTACACAATATGCAAAATAAGAATAAACAACGCGTTCACAGTTATGGTAGTTGTAAATCATGGTACCATCCATAAAATGCTTTTCAGTTAAAAGTATTCAGCGACTCAAAGGGTTAAAGATATTTCATTCGATTCTTTAAATATTCATAACTATTAATTCTAGATTTCAGTACTTTTGGATGCGTTTTACTTCGATTCATATAACCATCCCTTATAATTTTCTATCACCAATTGACGAACACTCTGCGAATGCGTAACACACGCTCGATAGCTCAGCGGCTACGCGACCTTTCGGATACATTACACTCAAAGCCATTTGGTATTATTAAGTAGGAAACGTGAAATGACTAAAAGACTTTCATCTAACGTTCTTTCGTCTCTGTCAACGTACTTTAAATGAACTATTTTTATTATGAAAATGTACCGTTTCATAAAGATCAGAAATCGATTTAATTTTATCCTACGACGAGAAATATTATTGATGTGTTCGCAATATTGCAATATTCATTAGTATTAAGAAAATTATATTCCTCAAACAACTTTAAATACTTTTGAACATCTTTGTTGCGCAGAGTTATTCTACTGTCCCTCATTTCGCACGATTTGTTTTTAGAGTTGGCATGATCATAATGATCATGTGTAACGAAACGGTATCCACAAGCGTGGAGAAACTTCCCGTCGTAGCTGAGGTTGCTTTACAGGACCTAAATGATTATCACAGCAGCACAACAATTCAAGTACGTAAGTGTCTTTCAAGGAGTCTGGATGTGGCTAGCGAGGCAATTCTTGCAGATTTAGATAGTAAGTAGAATAAAATCACTTTCTACTACGTCAATTGTTGTATAGTAACTGAAAATATATTCTAGTGCAAGTACAATATCGATAATTTAAAAATTTCTAATTTCTCTAAAAAAAACATTTTTTTGTTATACATATATTCAAGCTATATGAATTTACGAATAAATAAATAAATATATATTGCTCTTAATAATTATGAATAATAAAAGTAGAACATATACGTACATACAATGAAATATGTAAAGATACTATGTGTCTTGTGATATATCTATCATTGCCAGCGGGTTAACCGGGCCTGCAAATTGAGCTCGTTAGCTCAACAATACAGGCGATCATGTTATGTGCGTTTGTCATTGTGCAAAGCCCGATGCCGTAATATTAGACATTGATTATTAGCAGGAGTATATTAAGTGGATCACTTTAAATAACGAATTAATCAAACGGTTTGAGTTTAGTTTCCATATAGTTATATAAAAAGCAGAAGATGATAAAAAAATTATTCTTTTGATATAATCCACTTTAATCATCTCGAAACTATCCGTAAAAATTGTAATATACGGATTTCCAAATTATTATCGTCACGATTGTAGGATTACGCGAATATGCTAACCATCGATTGACATTTCTGGTTAAGACGTTCATTTAGTTCCCTTGTCCACAGGATACCTCATTAGAACCTCTGTATATATTGATTACCTGTCGGTTCGTACACATTATTCGAATTGTAGAATCAACATGTGTTATCTATTTATAATACTCACTTCCTATGTATTTTTGTGACATTTCTGAAAAAATACAACATATTTGTTGCAGATATAGAGGAATTGTTAGGAAAACCAATACAGTCTGAATTATCCAGCGAAACGGGACTAGATATCGCATTAGATGCGCTTGTAGACGTTTTAAATGGTAAGAAGTTTGTACGGTCTTAATAATCGAAAGTGCTAATTCTCGTGGATAAAAAACAGGAGCATAAGATAGTGACTTCTGAATCGAATCTATTATTATCTTTCAAACGCGGAGCAGCAATATGGTCCAAGAAGAAGTCGTTACTTTCGAGTCAAGGTTTAGTGTCATTCCTTTACTACATGGTCCTGCTAGACGTCCACATTTTTATGAAATTTCCGTGTGCGTAACCCCAGGGTGGACATGTTTACCTATGGGTGAGCAACGGTTTCGGATGTTTTTTCTAACATCCAATCAGTTTTGATGTCCGTTTCCCTCACCAAAATTCCTAATATCGCAATAGACAAATTCACTTAACAGAACGCACACAGTAGACAGAATTTAACAAACATATCGCAAGTATACGTACACATCGAGCAGGTCGACAAACATTACACGTCGCTAGTAATCGCTCAATACTCAGACGATAGAATTCGCAATTATTGGAAGAGACGAACGTCTGGACAATTGGAAAGTCACACAAAATATACAGTCCGCTCAAATAAAAAGATAGCCCTCTCAGTATTAAGTTAACTATATAAGCAGCGTACCACGATCGACGTCAACGAGAGAACGATACGTGACGTTACAAAATTTATATTTCAATTACATTCAAACGCATTGGAAAGCATCAGCTGTAAAATTAGTTCTCTTTGTCACGATAGACGTTTTCGTTAGTAAACGGAACATTTACGTGAACTATTTACCATTGTATTTCAGTTACTCAAACAGTTTCGAGCAACGTTGAATCCTTATTAAAAGAGGGCGAAAGTATTCGTAACATGGGTAAACAATTAAGCCGAGAAATTGAAAGTTTACGTAAAAATTTGGAACTTACATTAAGAGCTTGTACTGGTCAAGATCGTCCACTTTGTACAGTCGTTGATTCTTCTGGACTACAGTTAACATTGAAAATGGACCAGGTACATCAGGAAATAGTAATCTTTTTAACACGAATGAAACTTCATCTGATCTTAAATTTAAAAAAAATAACATTATTTAAATTTTTACAGTTCGTGAGAGATGATCATTTAATACGTTTACGGAATTTCAAACGAGAAAATTTATCAGAAACTATTCGTGAAACACGAGGAGAATACTTGTACATGCCACAACATATCACGAGAAGTAGTTTACAAATGCGAAATGGTAAATAGAGAAATTTGTAAACTGTCATTTCTATATCAATACAAGGAAAACTACACGCATTAAATTATGTCTTTGAAAAATTAAGCGAAACTATTTAGTGGCAGCAATATCATAAATTATTGTAGCTTAGCGACAAATAAGTCAAATAAAATTGGAGAATGCAGTTGCATAGGTGTATAACATTTAACAATATATCATATAGGATTGCAGGGGATTAAACTTGAATAGAGGAACGGAACTAAAAAAGGTAGAACAGAAAAAACATTTTTCTGTTACAGAAATACGACGTGAAGTGAATAAAATGCGTGCCAGGATTTTCGATGAAGCTCGAAATATCGAGGAAACCAACACGGAGCTCGCCAAGCAACTAGAATCTGCAAGACGTCTAAAGGATCATGGAACACCATATATCGTTTTTTTGGAACAAATCAGATGGTTCATAGGTATTGGTAAGTTACATGTAAAATGTAAAAATTGTTACTTGATTTTATATGTGAATTTTAAAAAGCAAAACGTTCAAACAAAATTCTAGAAATCAAGGGATTTTTTATTTACACTATCTAGGTACCGTTCTATGTGTCCTACTTATCTGGCTGTTACTAGTAGGGGCGCTCTGTTGTCGCTGTAATACTTGTGAAACTAAAGTACGATCCACCCTTCTATGGTACATGTCTTACTTATATTTACAAATTTAACGATATTTAAGCAAAATTGTTACAGTATTATAAACTAATAAGTTTATAATAGTAGAAACTCTGAATTTTGTACAATTTTAATATTTTAAACTGTTATTATCAAAAGAATAATATAGAAGCTATTATCAGTTAAAAGTTTTAAGTTTTAAAAGTATAAATTTCACTGGGAATGTTTCAGTGGTGTATTTTTGACCTGTTTCATCTCAATTATACTATGGATCGTTTTCATCACGATGTTAGTACTGTCTAGTCACACTGAAATGTTAATCTGCAGACCGCTTCATGATCCAAACTATAACACGATAGAAGCCATCTTGGAAACCCGAGTATTCCTCGGAAAGAAATTAAGCGTATCCTTAAAAGATATGTTCGAGTAAGATAACACCCTAAACAGAATAAATGTTTACATTTAACATATTTTAATTTATTTATGAATCAGGCGGTAAAAATTGTATAGACATTTAGTTTCCTCGATGATTACACTCCTAAACTAATAATAATTTATGATTATAGAAAATGTCAGCGGAACGAACCTGGCTACCCTGCCTTTGGATTAGGAAACACAATGAAGTTAGAGCAGCTAGCCGCATACTGGACTTGGTCCAGCTTCCCCAGAATGATATTAAGATTCAAAGTCGAATTAAAGACCTTAAAAATATTCACGCCGAGCTTGAAAATGCAACTATATAATCTACTATACGCCTGCGGATTAAATTTAACGGAACATAGACTAATGGTAGTGTACATCTTTCTAATACAGAGATACCATTATGAAAATTATATGTAAATATCGTCTGATTTTATTGCAATCGTATTCTTTCCCTCGCTTCCTCGTTTATTTGTCAAGGAGCTAGATAATTGTACAGTATTACAACATTTAGACTTCATTAGTCCTCTTCATCATCTTGTTTGAACCTAGTAGTAAGTATTATTAATCCTCTTTCCGCTTCTTGTAAACGCTTTTTATCAAAGTATGTATTTTGTTATATAAAATATCTATAATATCTAATATACAATCTTCCATAGAAACTTTAACAGTGTACGTTCTACTGTTAAAAGTATTTATTGGAACTTTGCCATCTAACCGACACTTTATTACAACACGCCATAATAGGCTTCTCTCTAATCGATATTTTATTACGACACGCTGTAATAGTGGTTCTTTTTTTATCTCACATGTTTAAAACCATCAATCGCAATTGTGCCTCCTTTCTTCATCTCGTATTTTTAGAAAGATATGTGATATAGTGATTCCTTTCTTTATATCGAATTTTAAGTATGATAGGTTGCTATAGTAACCTCATTTCTTTTACTTGGAATATTATAAATATTGTTTGACTTGGCGTCAATGCAGTGTAAGGTATAGCGTAACTAAAATTTGATAGAAAATCTAATTTATGATGCTGTACACCCCAACTGTCCACTCAGTAGTACAACTCAACGTTTAGCGCAATTCTGGCACAAGAGACAGCCTTTCTGATCCTCTAAATCTATTCTGTTCGTCATTCGTAAAATTAATTAGTCAGGACATTTATTACAATTATAAATAATTATTTTATTATTATTTTTAACGTTTCCTGAAAGAAGCACACTTTTCACTGATTTTAACTTATTATCCTATTCGACTTTTCCAAAGACCAATTTCTATTCCAATACGCTAACAATATTTGTACAAAAAACATGTGAGACACACCTCTATTTTTCAATCCTTTTCACGGTCTTTTTATTTAACATTTTGAATGTTATAGAAATTTCAATTGTATGTTACTAGATTCAAGGACGAATTTTGAGTAAAGATTTGGAAGCCCTTTCAGATCAGATAGACAAAGTTAGTCAGCAGATGAGCGACAGAGTGACAGCCAGGAGCTTGGAAGCTATGGTTGCAAACATGGAAGATTTGAATTTGAAACGAATTAGACCTCTAATGAGACTGCAAGACACTTTGCTGTATAAACTGGCTGCGTTAGAATTGCAGGTACATCCCCTTCAGCGACAAGTTGACCAATCGCTTTCTCATTTGAAAACGATACAATATTATATTGACAATCAAGGCAATAACATTGCTCAAATGGTGAGTACTTACTGCTTGATTTACTGACCCTGCAATAATTAAAACTCTGAACTTGCAACTTATGCAATTAAAAGTTTCATTGTCTTTTTTCATTTCGATTGCAAAGCATAATTATTATAAACTAACTTTTTATTTTGTTCATGAAAAATGTCATTTATTCCTTCTCTTTTTTTAAACTCATGATGGTGTGCTTTAAGATTGTGGTGTGTGCAATCCAACAAAACTTTCTGTGCGTTCTTATTCAGCTACACAGCAAGTAGATTTGATTAAACATGCCCTGTCGAAACTTCCTGCTATTACATTATCCAAGGTGTTCATTCTAACGTTCTACATAATTCCTCGACAGTGTGGCAAAATAATTGTTAATCAAATTTATTTATAATCTATTACGATAATTAAAAATGTTCAAAAACATAAGCAATCCAAGAGGTGTCACAAAAACTGTAAATAGAACATCTCGCATTTCCTTCCATCTTTAATGTTAAAAGAACATTAAAAACTAAGCGAATAAGTATTAAAACGCAACAGGTCTAAAATAAGTATTCATAGAAATATTTTAAAAGTTCTATCTTTAAACTTCTTAATAAGTTCGAATTATCGACCGTTACTACTGAGATGGTCATTTAATCTGTTAGACTACCATTTTTAGTATACTTCTTTCTAGACATATTTTACAGATAACGATACACTACTATCGTTATACTTTGTACACAGAAAACAAAGCTTTACGTAGACCGATTGACTAATTATTTGGACCAATGGAGGTCCTACGTGTTAACCGAAATGGGAACTGGATTAACCAAATGCAGAGCACTTTGGGATGTCGTAGAAGGAATTAAACTTTTAGTATGTAATCACTTTTTAGGTAATTTGGTACGTGCAAATAAGTAAATATGTAGAAGTTTTATCAAACGTATTTTAAAAGCATTGTTATTCACTTTCACACGTTTATTTACACCCTTAGAGCGGATACTGGTTAGGCACGTTCTGCTGTGCAATTGTTATGATAGCTGCTACACCAATTGCTCACGTTTTATCTCTAGTATATAAAAAGTCGTCCACTATTGGGAAAAATACTAGCTTGATACCCACCAGATCGTAAGTGGAACAATTTTCGATTTAACATTACAGATGGTTCTTACCTGGCCAATACAATTGGCTATAAAAAATAAACACATTCAAAAAATTATAATCTTTTATTACAGCTAATAATTATGAATTTTTTATTTCAGAGAAGATCCTCCAACTGAAACCAACGAAGGAGAAACTTGGCAGACACCTGAGTAAGCATAAGTTAGAATTGTAAACAGTATTTACTTGAACGTAAAATAAATAATTGGTTAATGCCACTTTGAATTGTGAGAAAGCTATTGTAATTTATCACGATAATAAAAGAATTCATTTCCAGCCCACCACCACTGCCTCAAGAAGGATGGCAATAAAGCCATTAAAAATGTTTCACGTAACAATTCGTTCGTATTTTGTAAAAATATCGTAACTCTATTCTTTCCAAATATTAGCCCGATATAGTAAGCACTAGTTACCGTTTATTTGAGCGCCAATTAATGATACAGTTAACATCTTCTTTAACTTTTCCATTGTTATTACATATTAACTTTAATAAAAATACACTATTTCTTTATGTGTGTTAAATTGTATCCCTGCGCATATATATGCGTCTAGATGTACATGTACGTATCTACACCTCTAGATGCAGTTACTCAAAATTTTCCGATTGCTTCAATTTGAAATTTTTAACAGATAAAAAGACATTTGTTAAATTGAAGATGTTAAAATAATGGCTAACCCTCTTCTTTCATAACATAACGGTGATATTACGATTAAAGTAAGTTCACAATTGAGGTTTACATTTGCTGTTTAAATTGGATTTCGTGGAACATTTATTGGAAGTTGGTGCATGAACTCACCATCTTTATTAGTCCAATACCTCAACTATCCTCCACCATTTTTTCCCTAGTAACTGTAGTCCCTTTCATCATTCTGTCCACATACAACTTATATATATACAACGTATATTGTATGTGTATAAATACACATTTAAGAATCTTAACTCTGTACTGCGAGAAAGAAATCACTTATTGTACAGCTCCCTGTACGGGTATCGAAAATTTAATTAAACTCTTTCTTCCACAGCAGATATATCATGTTTCAATGGTTCTATGTAGTATAGAATACAATTAATGCCATGTGAATCGACCGCACACGATTTGTGAGCCAGGCGAACCGTAAATGTGGCGCCGACACAAGGTTTCTTGCGACTTGTTATATATTGCTCAGAATTATTGGAAAATTTCCGCGATTGCAATAAAAACTACGAACTTCTGAAATAATGATCCCCACATACGTAACTTTTCAACTGAAACAGAAAAGAATTTCACGAATTAATTTAATCTTCTAATCTTCCTCTGTTA
This sequence comes from Xylocopa sonorina, assembly GCF_050948175.1. Classification (NCBI taxonomy): domain Eukaryota; kingdom Metazoa; phylum Arthropoda; class Insecta; order Hymenoptera; family Apidae; genus Xylocopa; species Xylocopa sonorina. The sequence goes on along the minus strand of NC_135197.1, from coordinate 2,158,066 downwards.
AGTTTCAGATCATGCACAGACATACATACACATATACATGATCAGTACACGTAACACATTGAACATAAATATAGAAATTCTTCGTTATCTTATTCGTATCTATGTTATAGAAGAAATGTATACATAATATATATGGAAATAATCTAGGGTATCACAACTTCAAGTATCCCTCTTAATTTTAATTACATTATCTAGTGTATTTAATTTACTTTATTTTGATTTATATTTTAGATTATATGTTGTAATGGAATAAAAATATTACAATTCATTTTAAAAATTTGGTCGTCGCTCGTGGAGACGTCTTACTAGTGTTCAAATTCCTCGCATATCGTTATCAACAGCGAACGAAATTATTTTTATTTAATAAATGATCACAGAAAGTTCATAAATACGGCGCATTAAGTATAAAAATAAGAATTTTGCGATTTATTAGACTCACACCTCGTGATTTTCACACATTAAATATTTTTTTGTATCTTAAGATATATATATATTTTATAATACGTAAATATAGCAACCTAAAACAATTAGAGATAATCTAACTTCATTATAATTGAAATTATTAATTTATATATACATTATAATAGATCTTGTATGCTGTTTCTACGAGATTTAAGAAATAAATAAGAATAATTTATGACGCTGCCGATTACAGCGTATGATTAGCTCGAGCAGTCTTTGTACAGATAGCGCAATGAGTCTTAGAATTGTGGTGACATGTTTAGAAGATAATCGACCCGCCATCTGTAGGAATAAGATCTTACAAGTTATTTTTATATTAATAATTTGTAAAAACAAAAACACTAAAAATACGCATTTCTCCTTTATTTTAGAAGATACTCACTTTTTTTTACGACGTTATAGAGCGAATATGCAATAAAAGACTCTTGAAGAAATACGCATTAATTATTCTACTCATCTGCGTTTCCGTATTTATCAACACTCTCCCAAAATATGAAACGCCGCAGAGTTATCTACTTCGCTGTCGATAATTAGGTAAAATTTGTCTAAAAAGAATAATAACATTTTTATTCTAACAATGTGAAAGATAAACTAATGAAATTTCTGAAAACTTATCTTAAACTCTCTGAATTCATACGAAGAGTAAATAACTATTATATTTGATACATAACAAGTAATTCACCTTCTGATCTTTTTTTCAGAATGTAGATAATTTAAAAACATTCTTACTTTTGTGTTTCGCGCTCTATAAGAACTCCAAACATCAAGGAAATAGAATTACAAGCATTTTGTATAATATTCATTTTTCTTATGTATATTCGATAACATAATGGAAAAGATTAAATAAATTACAACAGACAAGTTTTACATTTTTGAGAATTAACTTCAAAAATCTATTTAAATAAACAAATTTTTCAGAATTTAAATTATCAACAATAATTGATAATTGTAAGTGACTGGATGTCGAACTATTGGTGAACTATCAATGGTTACAATTATTCATATTTCTCCATCTTTAGTAACCACATTCGTATACATATATGTACAGATCGGAGGTCTTTATTTTACGTGCGTTTAAATATAGGTATAATTACAGTTAGTCTCTTGAATTCTGATACCTCGTATGACACTAACACAAGATCGATACAAGCGAAACACATAAAATACAGGTAAAATAAATGTTAAAAGTACAAAAATAACGATTAAACAAATCTACGGTACTGAATTCTGTATTACGTTATTTATAGTTGTACGCCTTTATTTGTATAACGTTTTATATATGTTACCATGCAATATGGCATGCAAGTGGCAATGCCATGCCAATGTGGCAAAACACATAATTGAAGCAATATTCTGCACCGTGTAAAATGACGAGCATAATGCAACTTGAAATATTACTGTACTATTTAGCAACATAATTTGAAATATTTCTACTTATATATCAGTTATCAATTTAAATTGAAGCGTCGATATGTTAATTACCAATTTACTAACATTACACAGCGATTTCGATGCAAATTACTGGACGTCTGACATTATTTATAATTTGTGCGCATACATTTTACTTATTTCCTACTTAATTGGTCACCAATCTGTGCTTGTATTATTATCACACGAAACACCAAAAATCCGAAAGGCTCTCTGTATATATATATATATATACACACAATGTTTATACAGTCTTCGACAAAATAACTCAACTAAAATCAACTGAAGTATTTGCCATCCTTCAATTGGATTTATAGGTCAAAACGATTGCACAAGTTCCTATACAAATTTATTATTTTTCGTTAAAAATATAAACTACAGCGATTGTCCCCTGGTTGGTTCGAGGCTCTTTCTAGCTTTTTTTGGAGACATATTAGGCTGAGAATCATTTAAATTTAACGCACTGTGCCTCCTCGCAGGTTTCGGAATTGGATTCACGTCATCGAGGATCTCTGGCTTTTGTTTGATAGGCTCGGAAATATGAAGTTCGATCACTTTCACTGGCTCTTTAGATGCAACTGCAGGAACAGGCGAGTCGTTTAGTCTCACCACATGAATATCTTTCTGTTCCCTAGGAAATTCCTTAAATTCTATTTTAATCGGACCTTTATCGTTCTCCACCATATTTTGGAAGAAGTGTCTACGGTTTTCTAAGATCGAATACCTCGTACTTTCCTGTCCGTTATTCCCGTTTTTTTCTTCTGACGCATCCATAGCAGCGTTCCTTGTTTCTAGAGCCTTTATCTGTCTTTCAATCTTCTCAATCTCTTCTTTCACACAGAAACTATTGCTTCTGGATAACGTTTCCAAGGAGTCTTTCTTTTGAAGACAAACTTCATCTAATTCTGATGAGGAATTTACTTGTTCGACATCTTTAATTATTTCCATATTTTCTAGAGAAGCTCTGTGATATTCCACTTGAATATTTTCTTCGTTCTGCTTAATTGATCCTTCTGTAACATCTTCCGACTTTTCCTGTTCTTCCGTTGTCGAAGCTTTTGGTTCTTCTTCCTCTTTTTCTACAGAATTTTCTTCTGTACAGGGTTTCTCTTCGCACGAAATCTCTGTATTATTTTCTAGAAACTTTGTCGAAGTGTGTTCCGCCTCGGTTTCTCCGGATGGTCGCGTGTCATCCGAAACCAAAACCACCGGCTTTTCTTTCGTTTCAACAGCTTCTTTATCGAAGTCCATGCTCTTCTTTGTTAAATCGTCAATATTCTCAGTAACCCTCGCTATGTCCATTGGCTCCACAATCTGAAGTTCTACATTGGACGCTTCAGGAACCTTCTGTGGAGTATTACAAAACAATCTAATGAAAAACCAATTAATGAAAAGACAATAATATTTTTTATGTCAAAATAGAAAATAAGAAACAACTCAGTAAATAAATTAGATTGAAATTAAAAGAAAATTTTTGCATACTGTTATAACAGATCCAATATCATCTTTATTCGTATTAAGCTCGTGTCAGCAGATGTGATTACGTTTCTGCTGATAGTTTATCAACATAACCGAATATAACGGAAGTATTAACAAATCTGTAGCCTTCATGCCAATAAAAATTTAGTAGCTATTCTACTAAAAGAACTTGGCTAGAAAATCTTGTATCTTATAAACAATATATGCATATTTTCTGTAAACAGTGTTTGTAAGTATGCACACAGGAGGCAAAACATGTGTTCGACCTACTTCATTCGTTTCCACATTTTCTGGTCGCCGTGGTGGCTGCGGTGCTTTTCGTTTTTTACGACCGTACGAGCTCATCGTACTTCCGATAGAAACGCAGCTGTTTATCGAAAGATTCGATTTCCTGACAGCGTCCTGGGAAAACCTTTTGAATATGTAATCCCCAGGAACATTCTCGTTCTCGTCGCACATCGTTACGTCGCCTGATCGACTTGCTTCATCCTCTGAATCCAGAGCACTTGCAATCGTCCTTTGCGACGCTCTGTTACCGAATCTTCGCCTACGAAAATTATACGTATTTAATACATTTTATAGCTGTAACATTTTTGATTACGGTTCGACGTACAAAGGCGGAACAGGCGTTGTTTCTCGTGATTTATCGCGCAGGGTTACATCCCCATTTTCCACTGACTCCCTGTTCTCACAGGTCAACGATGGTATCTTGTCTGTTGGCTTCGGACTCGTCTGACCAAACCTAATCACAGTAATTTTAGAGTTACATTATTCGTAATGAATGCCACAATATGACAAATTTAATAATTCAACGTGCATTAAAATTATATAATTACAATTAAAAATAATATTTTATGGAATCACCGGAGAATTCGGAACTTAATAATGATACATAATAATAATAAAGAGTGAATATCTCGTATGTTGTAGAAATCTGCTACTACAGTTGAGAATGAGTATTCAAGCGGCTAATAATAGTATGTAACAATAACAAGAACTATCTCCACACCTTCTTGCTGGTGGTTTCGGAGTGAGATCACCCATTATGGACGCTGTGGTATCCTTTGGGCTGCCATCATACAATCTCGCTGGATCACCGTTGACAGTCAGGCTCGAGCTATACCTTGGCGAAGAGTTGTCTAACGTGTACTTTCTTCTTCTGACCAAAGTACCAAGAGCTTCATCAAAATCCTGCTGGTCTTTTGTTAGACGCGGCGGTGCTGGTGGTTTGGTGTACGGCTCTCTTTTATAGGTTGATGAAACTACGTGTGACAGAAATTTAACAAGAAAATTAATGGAGAAAAAACAACTTTAAATCTTTATTCAAGCATTAACGTAAAACATATCTTATACAATTTACTACATACAAAAATGGAACAATTAATTACTTATTACTTGCTTATTTAGTGATGATAATTTCGATAGTCACCTGTAGTTATCGTGGATCTTTTTTCTTGCGGTTCCAACTTGTCTTCCTTCCGCTTGCCAAACAATCCGTTCCTGAAAACAAACACCTTACTTAAGTAGACTCGCATACGTAATGAGACGAGTAACGTAACTGTTGTTAGTAATTGCAACGCGTATTTCACTTTATATTCAACGGAGCTAAGAGATCTGTGTCACATTTCTGCATTATACGATAAGATGAGATTCCGCGGGCTGCTACGCTCTTAACCCACATATCTTACAATTAACAGTCCAGATTAAGGATTGCACAACTGTGGCGACGATTGTCTTATCTAATTGCCGAAAATGAAAAGAGAACGTAACGAAGGATTCTGCTAACACTTTACCCCGATTCGATTACGATCGCGGAATAATTTTTAACTTTACTATCACAAATTTATAAATTGCACGATCATTATCAATATGATTAAGAGGTATGTACTTTGACCTCTATTTTATTACCTCCACTAATATTTAGATAGATGATCATTTCTACAAATATATGAATATCTGTATAATTTTCATTTCTAAATTTCATAGTCCTTTAAAAAAAAAATCGTGATTTTAGTTTGGTGACTTAAATGTATGAAATATTTCAATTAAAATTCGCTTTCCTCATTGTTTTTTCTAACATTTAAACTATATTCTACATGTTTAACATCTATATAGCGCATCATAATTTTTCTTCTTCGTATATTTCTTCAAAATGGAAAGCTGAGTAACGAATTGGATATATATTCGACATAGAAATGTAACGTTTAACATTTTAGTGGTACGAACTCCGTCTACTTGGTATATTTTGTATATGCAAATGCGAATACGCTGAGTAGAATTACAGAAAAGAGCACGAGCTGCAGAGAAGTTGTCGCCATGCATACTGGAACAGCGAACGTGTTAAACAACAATATAAACCAGCATCATAGACGTATCAATCAACACGTTGGATCTACAGGTATAACGAGCGCGACGTATACGACATAAACGCGTTGCCACGTGTGCAAAGAGCTTACATTGACGTCAGAAATATCATTTTCTTATTTTATCTAACGCCGAGAATAACAATGTTGCAAGGATCGAAATATGGTGAGTAGATTCACGATTACCAGTAACAGACTTAAGTACCGCCTCTTGCTCTTTTACTTCGCACACGAGTTTCTATACATAGAACACGAACGACGTCACGACGCGACGTTTGGCGATTTCAACACGCGGATATTCAATATACTGCACAGCGTTACCGTAATCTGACTCTTTGTTGGTTTCCATAGACGAAAGTTAAGATAGAATTGTGTATTTTCTTTGCTAATCTGTCCTGCACATTCTTCTGATCCCATCTAAACACGATGTACAGTGTCACCAAAAAGTATCAGGGCGCGTGTAACATATTTTTCAACAATTTCTGTTACATCAAATATAAACAGTATTTATTGGCAATTTCTATTTTTTAGATTTTAGAAATTATTAAATCGTCTAATATAAACATTTTTACGCGGTTTTCTCTTGTAAGTTTTTATTAGACGTTTGCAAAAGCTTCTTTTTTTATCCAATTAAGTGATTTATATTAACTTTATGACATAGAAATAAACTAGAGCTCGATTTATTTGAACTCATTGAAGCAGGAGCAATTTATACTTCATACAATTGCATAAATTCATATACATAACAGGGACTAAGTAAGGAGTTTACTGATTCTCTCCACTGCTTATGATTTTTCACGCCGAACTGACCATCGGCAGTAGATTAGGTAATAGAAATCTAGCAGTAGATTTGGTTAACCAGTTTACCAATTCCATTGAATGTAGCTTAGATAAATAGAGTTCTACTATATTAACTACAATATTATCATAAAATATACATTAGGAATAATACACATTAGTTTTTACTGAAGTGAAGGTAACGGAAAAATTTCGAAATTTTACATTAAAAACGAAGCGTAACCTATTATTACTGGTGATGCATGCATTTGCGAAGTCATTTCCTAGAAGCTGCATTAGAGCCATACATATTGACTTAATGTGGTTTACGAATGAATCAATGTTATATTTATTGCAGTGTATGTACATCATCAGGATAAATCCACTATCCTACTAAAACTGAAGGATAATTAAATTATCCTTTTGTCAGTTAATCAATAATTTAGGTTTCATATATTATATGTGGGATATTTTAAAATGCGAACGTGAGCGAGTATGCAGAATGAATTAGTTCTTCAAGCGAATGTTTTAAAACGAAAAGTCAGTTGTTCATCATCCATCCTCCAATTGTAAACAACAATGTATCGATTTTTTAATTTCTTGTAATTCTCTTTTAATTGGTAAACATCCCATGAAAATGTCAGAATTGTTATCATTACATATGTATGTATTATCGTACCGAATATTTCACGATACCAATCAACGACTTTAAAGATATTCGAAAGGATGGCTGTTAGCGAGACACCCTGTATAGCAAAAAGGAATTTCCATAAAAACAAAGAATAGTCCTTCACCACGCTTCGTTTCTACGCGAAGATAAACTTGAGGACTGATTCATGGCCAGGGAAACGGTTCAGTCATTTCGGTCTGATGGATTACGAAGTCGGCGTATAAGATTTCCTTTCGGTTGCGAGGAATGTTTGCTACTCTTAGCGATTTAAAAAATGATTCTCTGAAACCTGTTCAAATTACTTCAGTAGTAATTTTGAAAAAGAAAGCGTATCCAATAGAATTGCAAAATAGAACAATTGTTTCTACACAAATAGAGACATCAAACCGTGGAACTGACAGAATAGAATTCTTTCATTTCAGAAGAATTACTCCTATTTGGAACTTTATGTGTACACTAGTTGTTTTTTTTTTTTTTTTTTTTTACCACTACACGATTTACTTTAAGGAAAGTCTATCGAACACGTATATTGTTTCTGTGAGAGAAAGAGAAAGAGAAAAATGCAGCATTTAACCATATAATTAACATCTGAACAATAATAAAAAAGTCAGGGAAGAAAGGAACTAAACTTTCCCCATCAAATGTGTAATTACTTGTTAACGTTATTGCCAAGATATTTAATAAATAATCAGTTAAATCACTGATAAAATACAAAATATAGTACACGACAATTAGTGGAACTAGTGAAACTCTGACTCTAAGAAAGTATCCTCATACTTTTGAGCAAGAATGTACGGATTGTCTTTTGGACTCTAGCACCTCGTGTAGCGTAACTAACACAAGCAAAAACAGCAACTATCCAATAGGGAATGACTTTATCTACATAATAGAATCATTTCTCATTGGTCAGCTACGGTTGGTAGTCTGTATTAGTGTCATGCAAGCCGCCAAAATCGAAGATATTGTCTATACATGCAATGTTTTGTGTCGTAAGTCATGGATACAATCTTATACTATTCTTTCCACTGATTTAATTACCATCAGAAATGAAATTTCCCCGTTAAAATCCCATCATTAATCATCATCAACCGTACTAACGTTAATTTCAACCGGTAACCAGACCGGAACTCGTTCTTTCTAATGTAAGTGTGCAGGATGCATCGTTTCATAAATCAAAATTAAGATTTCACCCAATACGTTCCATCGTAAGATCTGTTTCAATTTCCACGTATGGACATGGAAAAAATAAATTACAGACATTAACTTCTTTAACGGTTGCTAAACTTACAATTATGCCGAATTTAAATTGCAATTCAGTATCAGTAATACCAATCTTATTACTAAAACGAATATATGTAGCACTGAAACTATTAACAACGATACAAGTCAGTATGTTGCACATGTTAGAATAGCCAACTACGTTATTGAAGAGCACTTTGCATTTATCAAGTGAATGGTATCACGGATGCTGAAACAGCGAAATTGAGGAACTATATAAACAGCTGAACACTATTAAAAATCCTTTCTTCTAAGAAAATGAGTTTTCTTTTATGTTATTAGTAATATATTAGAGTTGATCACAAACTGATCTGTCTTCTTAACGGTAAATACTCTCCAATTCTTTAGATTAAATAATCATTATTATTTTACATTCTACTAATCCAACTCGTTTTGTGGCAGTTATCACAAAATAATGTTGAGTTCCGTAATTTTTCTTCGTTTAACATAAAATATGCTTAAAACAAAAAGCTAGTACGCTGTTTGGACTATATACACACGCATTAAGCGAAGTATCAAGGAAAACAGATCCGATACATCGAATAGCATAGTTTCATATTTGATTACTTAAGCACTATCATCGATGTAATGTTAGCTAAATGATTAATAGCGTACGTATAAAACTGATCCATGGTATTATTTAAGTTTCTTTGGGTCAGCAGATTATCTACGGCTGATTTATCGGTCTTGTGACGCATCTTTTACGACCTTTTCATACAGATAAATTGACCAAATATCAACGCGCAATGTTCATTGTATATGGATACGGTTTTAGCAACTGGCTTCCAACGATTTAAAAACTCACATCGGTTATGGTCGTTTAGTCATGGAAAAGTTTCAATCAGAATTGAAACAGTATTTATGTGAAATTGAAATTTTTCTAGTAATGAACAATTATCGCTAGTACTAAAATATTAACAATGCCCATCTTTCGATAATAAAGAAGATGGTTACATCTAAGACGATGCTAACTTATTCGATGGCTTATGGCCTAATTTATAGAATAGTTAGAGAGCACATATTCGTTACTTAAAAGTTCGAGTAGATCGTGGATAGGAATTAATAAAACCTGGGAAAACAGCACGAGATCGATATCAGCGCGCTGGTAATGTTGCTCGATTCCACGAAAGTGAATTTAAGGTAGTATTAACAGGTAAGTTTGGATTAATTCTAAAAAAAAAAATTGCGCAAGATCGACGTCTGCGATATGTTGGCCGTAAATTTTCCACGCGATGTGGTAAATTATTTCATACACAAAAAAGCAATAGGTTCGATGCAATTTAACTTTCTCCTTAAATTCTTGAAAAAAGAAGAAAATGAAAATGTATACTTTCAAATTCGATGTATTAACTTCTGGCATTTTAATTGCATTATTCTGTCTCTGATAAATATGATCGATTGCCGATAATGTTTGAAATGTTTACTGATAACAACGTCGTATCAATAGCTATTAGTAGTCTTTTCGTTTTACCAAATTAATAACTGAATAATTAAAACGTTGAAAATACCATTGCTGTTGTACCAATTAAACGTAAGCCTCGAAATGAATTGGTATAAACAATTTTCAAATAAATATAAATTAAAGATTATTGTAGTAATTTAAAAGAATATGATATTAATATTATAAAAGAGTTACGCTGTACGATCTCAAAAAGTGAGACACAATTAGCGCTTGAAAGGGCTTGAAATCTCGATGAGAATTATTAAAAGATATAATTAAGACGAAGACTAGTTTATGACGAAAAAAATCTACGGTACAGTTAGTTAACAAGCGAATACGCAGGAAAAGCGCGTTGGGCATTGCCTCAAATAGAAATTGGTATAAGACCTTTTGGATGGAACACGACCTGACGTCGATCGTTTGCTATGCTAGATACTCTTTATTTATGTCGCCTGGACGACGGCCAAAGAAATGTATACGTGTTAGTCGTATGTGATTCACGTGTGCGTTTCATACGTGATGCTAAGTTCAAGTTCAATAAACTTTTGCCCGAACCTTTCCTAATTTCCATTCGAACGCAACATACTGTTGCACAAGTAAAATTCTGACAAATAATCGGACCACACGTAGCTACTTCTATTCTCACTTCTTTATTCACTACGCTATTTATTGCTTGAGACATTCTTTTATTATTCAGAATTGCTCAAGGCTTCTAGCAGAAAATTTCATTTTCTTGTAACCTATGGAACTCCACTCTATAATTATTATTCCCTCGAAAAAATTACTGATCTTAACTTAAATTTTGAAAACAATATGTCTTTGTTAAAAGAAAAAAATCTTATGAAAGAATATAATAATTGAGATTTAATCCTTTGGCTAATACGAACGACTGTATGAAATAGTTACCGTCAAGCGGTTGTTGAATATTATTGTACAAGTGACTCCAATTATTCGACAGATTGTATTTTCATTTTGAAACAGTAGATATGCAAAATTTATACAGCAGATACGTAAAAAGTATCATCAAATGTCCTCATATGCGAAACTGAATAGCTTACAATGTTAACGAAAGAGATGTTAAAAAAGATAGAAATATTACGCGCATTACTTAAAATTGCCCTACTGTAGACTTTGTAGATTGATATCGAGACGACTTAATGCATATCACACTTCTCGCATAGTTCTACCACACAAATGTATTGTTTTTTGTGAAAATAAAGCCAACGCGAAAGATTTATAATTTTATTAAAGATTATTTACCACGTGGACTTAATGGAAAAGCTATTCGATCTCTTCTTCCTGCTTTTACCAAATGTCCAGAACTTGTGCTTTGGGTCCTTCGCCTTTCCGTCATGGTAGAGATAAGATTGGGTGCTGGTGATATCGTCGCTGAACGGATTCAAATGTTCCGGGTAATCATGGATGGAAACGCTGGGCCGTCTCGATCGCGACATGATTCACCGGGTTTCCTGCGCAAGCTTTCGGATTTTATCTGAGATAACACAGCGTGAAATTGTCGCGACGCCACAACCGGGGTTCACCGATCTCTCGTCATCCTTCTGTTGGCAACCGTATCCACCTGGGAATGGGAAAAACGTCCAGTTATTTTTGTGAAAACCTAGTGCGTCTATATTTATACTAAAATATTTCTTTTGTAGAATTAAAAATAAAATCTATTTCTTTCTTCTACACACACTTACACACCATTTTTATGATACGAAACGAAATAAAAGCAATGAAAATAACAAGGAATTGTCGAGAAAGAAATCTGTATCGAATAGTTAAAAAAATGCTGGCAAAATAAAAAATAAGTTCTGGGAGATATTTGTTCAAGTCTTTGATGAATTATGAAAAAAGAAGTGAAAAGAAAAAAATGAATACATAGAATTTTTTATTCCACAAAAATATATAGAAAGGCCTCAGTCGATCGAAATAGTCTGTTAAATTAATGAAAACTTGCCAGATTGATTTGCCAATGAAAAGTAAAAAACCTAAAGTTTATAGAAATTCCTTTCATTTCCATCAACCCTCCATGCTCGCGTACATTACTATATCCATGATCGGTTATAATTACAAGCAACGTAATTGTCAAACAGCGTGAGCAATTTAATCTTAGTAACCTCGCCGAAAGCATCGAGCATCAAGAATAAAGTCCAGATTTATTTTTAACACATTACGTAGACTCGATTACGTGGAAATTAACAGTCATAGGAAGTTGAACCTATTGTGTATAACGGCACTTTTATAGTCACCCCATAAAAAATTGTTTTCTTTAGTTCATAATTACTTGCAATATTTTAAAATGTATTTAACATTTCTACTTATATTTCTATCTCTTCTCTCTTTCTATCTCTTCATATTTTACAGATATTTTAGGGAAAAAATGATCACTGTTATTTAGGAAAAGAATTCATCCACTTCTTTTTTCCATCCGAAATATAACTATAAAGAAATATCTATTTTTTTTCACAATTATACAAAGCTACAACAGAAGAAATTTTCATTCTCTACTGTAACAGATTCTTCTAGAAAAAAATACTCTACCAAGGGAGACTTCCTTCATCGCTTCATCATCTTAACAGTAACTTCCTTTACAGAAATTTATATTATATCACCTATATACCTTCGCGGCTGTATAACAATTTTCTATTTCTGTATACCATCGCTTTATCATTATCTCTCCACTTAGTCTGAACATAAATAAACTTCAGCCGACTATTACATCAAGCGTCGAGTTGAAGAGTTAAAGCTTGAGGACAAAAAAATTGATATCATCAAAAAAAGCCAGTATTTAATCCACAAGAACGGATAAGACGGAAACGATTTAAAGATTAAACGACGGTGTGTATAATTGTTCTGTATGCCGGCACCATATTGCCCAGTTATGCCAATTGTCGGTTCAAATCGAACGACCTGCAATGTCCAATTGACCACTATTGAGTAGCAATGGTTGCTGAACAGAGTACTGGGTTAATTGCTATTAAACTTGGAAACACGCGCAACCTGTTGTTTCTCTAGCGACAGCTGGCAAAAACTATGAAACGTAAAAATACTGTGAGAAAGGATAAAGAATCAATTTTAATCAAAATTAGTATTGATTTTTATACCTGTGGGCATGCGCGTGCACCGATATCAAAATTAGAGGAAACTACCGATTCTAAATATTTCAACTGACTGTTAATCCTTTGCAGTTCTATGTTCAGATGAACATTTGAGGTGACATTTTAATTTATGAAATAAATATTTAATGTACACAATAAAGAGTTCTTGTTAATTAAACCTTTTTTATACCTCAAGTTACCTTTTAGGACGTAATTATTAATAAATTTGTTGCCACTAAAAATGGCTTGGATTTGCTAGAACGTTTCTGAAACAACTTTTAAACTACAAAAAGTTAAGTTTCAAGCTAAGTGTCAGTACATAAAAAATACTACAAGTTGTTTTTACAATATTTGAATGATAATTTTTTAAAGTTTATGAGAGTGATTTTGTGAAAATCCCCTGCACAAAAGATTTGTTTGGCAAAAATTCTAGTGTGAATATTGCGAGATCAGCAATCATTAATCATTGAATCAATTAGTTAATTGAAACAATGAAACATATATCCAACGACATAGTGTTTGATGTTAACCCAGATAACGAACCATTTAATCCTAGATTACAAAAACAGAGAAGGCTGCAAAGTTTACGTAACACACATTGCTCGATGATGCACCTTAATTATTCGATACACGTAATTTCACTATTCGTGTTTTCTTTTCGTATCGTGTCTCGTTTTACATGACTTGCTATATCGTGGAACCATTAGCTTTTAAAATGTTACATTCTGCGTTGAACAAACACTATTCCCATCCCTCTCGTTTTCCTATGTTTAATTGTGCGAAATATCAAAGAAAAAGAAAAATTATAACAAGAATTCAAGTTTCTAACAGACATTGCTATTAAGTTGTATCGAGTATTTATCGGAATTTAAAAGAGATTATATTTTATAAACTGCTATCAAAAAGCAAATACTTAATTCAAACCGATGTTACTTTCCATTGAATAAGATAATTCGAGAACTTTTGAAACGAAGGAAAAAAAATAATCGTTTGCTAACAAAAATTGTTGCTATGTTTCATGTTTACACAAGTATACTTATCAACAACTTACTTAGCCAACAAAAATTAGATTATCGTGACTATCATATTCTATCTTCGACAAATTTTAAATTTGAAGAAACTTACTAGGGGAGAGAACAAATTTTTCACAAAAGGATTCCTCGAAATACTCGATAGACAATGAGTTGTAACAAAGGACGAATAACGTGCACAGTATTCGGTAAAATGTTATACTAATTTTAGAGAAGCATGTTGTTTTTGTACTGGTTTCATGCTTCAATTATGAACTTTTCAAAAAACCCATTAATATCTATCATATATAATACACAATCCAATTTACATCACAACACCTGGCATATGGAAGAATACAAAATCCATTGAGAATGATTATTATATACGCCACATGTTCAACAAGTGAAAACAGAATTATGCAAATAATATTATCATTAAAAAAGGTCGGTACGAAACGTTTTCAGAAGGAGGATACCACATGAATCGATGTTCACGAGCAACAACTGACGAAAGCAATTAGTTCAATTAGCTCATTGCACTCGCAGTTCATTTCTGATCTAGAGCTCGTTGATGAACTTGCGTCACAATCCTGGTCAAACAATACTAAACGAAGCAGTATATGCGCATATCTACTTTTAACGCATTTTAAATCGTAACCACATGTTACAGATTGCACTGCTATTTAAGATCATGCATATTTTTCAATTAATCAAGGTGACCTCAGGTTTCTATATATTCTTTTTCCTTTTGAAACAACACAATAGCCTCTGTGTGCACTCATGGCAAATTCTTTTTTTTTTTGAATACATGATACTAATTGTAGAGAAGGCCAGCGCACTTTGCTAATTGAAGGAACTGTTTCACACGAGGAACTAACTACGGTAAAACGCACAAAGCGTTTTTCTTGTTTAAAGTGTATCCCTAACATCCTTCTTGGTACACGATAACGGTGCAAATGGTTCTTTTTAATTGTAATTTATAAAAATATTTGCTCTTAGAATTTGGAGAAATCTCTACTTCTTTCTAAACTTGTTTGCAATTTATAAGAAGTAAGAATACAGAAAATTTTCAAGATCATATAGGATTAAGACCTGTTATTTATTGTATACATAGTTTAAGGTAGATGCTCTAATTGCTTCTATATATATTGTAGTAATCGTAACGCCTGTTGCCAGTATTCACATGTTACGACAGAAACAAAATCAAGATAACGAAGCAATTAACAAAGCAAACATATAAGGACATCGTAAAATGTTCATTACTAATATCAAAGAAAAGAGTACCAAGTTTCTAATCTTTAATTTATAATTTCTTATACCTCTAAGATCTAAAAATTTATAGATCCAAAGTTGATAAATTTTTAATTTTGAAATTTGAAATTGGTCTACAACATGTTCTCTTATCCTTTAATACAAAATTCTAAGTGCCCAAACATTAAATGTTTGAAATGAAACGTCCAAATTTTCATATCCTGTAAATTCGAAATTTTTTAGTTCCAAATTATTACATCTCTTCAACTCCTACACCTACAAACGACAAATTTCTAAATTTTAAACCTACAGAGCACATTGGTATTGTTACAAAGTTGCACAGCTTGGAAACACCCTCGCTTATCACTAGCAAAGCAACGAGCATGGAAATGCGCTTCCTAGAAACTCGTGAAAGATTTTCTTGCAGAGGAATTAGCAACTCCGCTCTTTCCACTGCCTAATACATCGCGCAGACAATACCTATCAACCCAGGCACTGAACTGAAACACATCGTGCAACACAATAAGAAAATCGTGAAGAGGCAAGAGCGTAACAAGAAACTATTCGATTCTACTACTTACGAACTATCTTTCGATCGTAACATTTCTCTAACCGATACACGATAAACTTGGCGCAAAAACGTGTGAGAATTATTTAGAAAATACGCTTCAATTATTTTGCTGGACAATGAAGTTGAAGAAAAAACGGTAAGCTGAATAAGAGAGGGGATTTGGCGATATCACTGAAAATCTGACGGTTCTCTGGCTTTCCTCCAACAACACAGATACCTACTACAAAATTCAGCTGAAGTATTTTTAGGATCTCGGTCAATCAGACGAAATAACTTAATAAATCCATCCAGCATGAAAATATTGCGTTTTTTTCGATTATTTTTATATTGCTTTCTATTCTTTTTCAGAAAAGATTGCTCCAAGCAAATGACAAGAGTAAATTGAGTTTTTAGAAATTCAATTACACTGTTGTTATAAAAAACGTTACATTACATGTATTTCTGGTGAAACTTAATGACCAGTATAAATATGGTAGGCTAGCTGTGGCCGAGATTTATCGATCAGAATTTCAGTTTCACATGTCACGTAACTGGAACAGCCTTTTGTCAATGTCTGACTGTATAGTGGTTCCGTGCAAGGATTTCATGCAAATTTCTTAGAATATAGGGGAAATTTCGATCGAATACAACTTCCGGTTGAATAATCAACTTCGTTCAGCTTGCCATAGATTTAAAAATGAAATAAAACCTCCATAAAATGAATTTAATAGAAAAAATGTTTCCTTTTTTTTATTAATTAAAAAAAAATGAACGACACAATAAACTCCTACAGAGAGAAGTTTTGCGGGAATGTGCAACGCAACATAAGGTGAGGTGAGCAACGTTAAGATTCGATGCAAATTAGCCGCAAATTAACTTGACTTTGTCTAAGTTGTCCTTCCGCTTAAACCGGGGGAACTCTCGAAATGATCGCGAATTAAGCTGTCAGATACGGCCATTAATAGACGTAGAAAAAGCATCTCCATTTTAAATTGCCCCGCAAGCGTATCGCGAGGCGCAATCGTGAAAACCTAACTGCGATCGAAGGAAGTTACTCTATTCGAAGGAAATTTATTTTTGCAATTTCGCACCATTTTGATCTAGAATTTGGAAACTTAAAATTGTACTGCTAGATAGAATTTGGACCTCGATACCAGAAATAGGTGTTGTACAGTATGACCCTTAATACCAGATATCAAGTTTAAGTTATAAACTAATTTTATTGTTACAATAGAAATTACATAATAAATAAAATTGTAAAATTAATATTAATTATAACATTGCGTTCCTTTAAAAAAATAATTCTTACGTAAAATGAAATATTCAATCATATTACTGCATACAGTAAATATTGCTACTTGTTAACATTACAATCAAATTTTGTAGAATCCTTGGAAGGCCATGTTAAAGATAGAATTGATTTGATATTGCATCTTAAACTAATGCATTACATCTAATAATAAATCCACTATCCAAAATAATGTGCTTTTCCTACATCTACTAATAGATGGATCTATCAGCTAAATAAGTGGTCAACTTACTATGAATTGCATAAAGAATTAACTCTCGAATTAACACGTAACGATTCATAAAATTTCCTGGATTTTTGTCCATTTCAAAGATAGAGCAAATTTGTTGAGTATGGATATACGGAAAACAATAGGCTACCTCTATGTATGTAGCATAGGTTTTACTCAAAGGAGGTTTAAGTATCCTGAGAACCTAACTCGATCCAACGGAACAATTTAATGCCTGTGTGAAAATGAAACGCACAATCCAATCAAGCATGTATTTTACCGAGAAAAATTTTAGATCTATGTATTTCCTTGGTAATATATATTTAACCCAAACATTTAAAGCGACTCTACTTGTACGTATACCGATAGCCTCTGCTACTCCACAATCATACTTGAAAACTTTATCCCCACGTTTTACGATTTATGAAACAAAACGCTACAAGACATTCCCTATTTCTTCACACTTTTACCACCTTTTAATAGAATTATATTGCTTCACTTACAAACGTAAACTATTGTACTTCACGCGATGGAAACATTTTCGGAGGAATTGCTTGTTCGCTATACCGCTTACGACCCTCTTCGAAAAGAACTATTAAGTTTCTATTTTTATGCACAAAGGAGGTTCTCAATTCAAAAGAAACCAAACTCTTGTCTTTCTTCAGTCCTTAAGTCAAATTTCAGAATTCATTTCATCTTCTTCTTAAAATAAAATAATTAATATTAGAATTTTTATACGCAGAAAAATAACTTAAAAACTTTGATTCGGATGATTATCTCAAGTAAAATATTTTATGATTATAGATTTATAAAAATGAAAGAAAGGAAGTAATTGTTCATAGTTGAGAAACTCTGGTATCCGTGACTGAAGCTCGTACCACCGGTTACCACAAAATACAGCAAGGAGCGTGGATTTTAAAAGGATAGTGTGCCTCTAGATTTTACGATTCCGCCTTCCGAGTAATACAAGGAAGTGCCAATCGATACTTCCACAATTACCGTTCGACACGAGATTGCCGGAAAAATGGGAGAAAAATACTGGAACTGGATCATTTGTCAGGAAATAAGATGTCACTAACGATGGATGAACTGTGTAATATATAAAGTTTCGTATCCTTTTAAAATGGGTGGATCTAGAAATAAAAGAAAATAAAAATGAGAGAAAAAACTTGTTTTACTGTTTGAAGTGTTTCTTGTATTTCATTAATTCGATAACTTTTGATAAATTTTGTTCAGTCATGAATAATATGTCTATCACTTTTTCGCAATAATAAAAACATTCCATTTTGTTTATTGTAAATAAAAATGCAAAAGAAGATTCGACATTTTGACGGCGAGTAAAAGAGGTTTGGTCTTGCATGAATGGAAAATAAATTTCTTCTGAAAGTCATCGTTACTCTTGTGGTAACTTAACCAAGGTTACCGATTTTTTCGTCGAGATAAACACAAACTATAGTTAAAGCTCTCTTATTTAATACTATACTACATTCACAGAATAATCATTTTCTATATAGCAATAACAATTTTTTAAAGGAAGATTCCAATATGAATATTAAGATACATTAATATAAAAATTCTAATTTTTTAGTACACTTATTAGAATAAACCATGTGTACAGGCAAAAAATATGATATTATTTAATACAAAGCATTTAGCGACTAACGGAATCAGGTGTTGAGTGTGTACATTTACGTTTATTTGCAGTAATCGCAAAAAATACAATCATTCGGATAAAAATAGCGCTTACTGTTTACTCGCGAACCGGTCGAGTCGAGCGTAATAGAAGAAACCGACCATTCGATTCGGAACGAAAAAGGTCGTAGGATCAACGGAACCCGAAACGTGGCCAGCTAAATTATATGCGTCATGTAGGTCAGTGAATCGCAGCACGAAATGATCGTGCATCAGTTATATTATGTTATGATGCTATGGTAGCGACGTATTATGTTCCTACGTAAAAATAAAAGTAAGAAAAGAAGAGAAGCGAACGTTCCTTAAGCCATCGTTCCTCATTGTCCAATCGATATCTTCAAACGTCAATTATCCTAGCGTTCTGAATCTATTCGCTGCAACCGCGTTGCGTTATAACAAAACGAGACTCTCCGATATCCTTTTTCATATTCCAAACTTTTTCGTCGCATTATCATCACGGCTTTCGATACTGCGTATCAGATATATTTTAAATGGGAATATTTACAAAGCAGAATTAACGTGCGACACCATGATAAACGTCTTTTATCGTAAAACGTATCCGTTTCGAAGAACATATTCGCGCTATATTAAGTAATCAACACGATTCTTACGTGAGCTACGATTCATCGACTGTCGTCAACTTCGTACTTGTCCTTTACACTATTAATATATGCGTATAAATCACTATTCGCGTAAAGTAAACCAACTTCGGTTTATTTTGCATTTAACAACGTTTGACGAATTATAAAACGAAATTGAATTGGTCAAGCTGTCACTATAGATACGAATTTTGTCACAATCAGAAACGGTTCGATAGAACTATCGATTGTAACAAAGCGTGTATGTCAGCGTGACAATTCGATGATCGATGCCGGCTGCTGATATTTTTCACAATCGATGTTTACGCGAAAAAACTATTTAAACGATATATTGCAGGAATGATTGGAAAAGTTATAAAAAAAGACTTACGTAAGTGCGTGTAGATGATGAATTGCTGCGGCAAGCGAAACAGGTGCGAAGATTCAATGATGTTCGGATGCCAGCTTAAATCGAACTTGTCCAACTTATGGACGTTCTATTAATACACGGTATTCTCGGCACTAATCCGGAGAACGAAAATGCGAGTACACAAACAGCACCACTGTACAACGTGGAACACAGTTCACGAGAAACATGGAACCGCCTTACCACGTCGGAGTTCGCCGAGCGACTGTGGCGAACTGCGACGTGGTCTGACATCGACAAACTTCGTGCACTTTCGAACGCCGCGGCAAACTTCGCGCCTCTTATTCTGCGTTCCGAAGAACGCACGCGATTGGTTGACACGTGCCGGTTAATTTAAATAAAGATATCGTACATTTTTATAAACATGATTTTAATTTTCGCGACTTGTATTAGATGCATGATTAACAACGATTGAATTGATTTCTTAATAGTAAATTGAAATTCGATCAAATGACTTTATAAATGCCATAAAACTGAAGTTCTTTTCGAAGTTTTTTTCTGTTTTTATTATCCTACAAGAAGTTGAAAACGCGTGAAGAAGCTGTGCGTGCCGTAAATCACTGCAATAACAAGTATGTGTGCTGACTAATGCTAATTGAATGCATACATTACTAGTACAGGTTTACTATTTATGTAGGCGTTAGTGGAACGTGCATAGAAAGTCATAGCAATAAAAGAAAACTGTGACATACGGAGGAAGAGGGGAGAGGGTGGGGGGGGGGGGGGGGGGGAATTGTAGGTAAAGCACATTGTAAACGTAACAGAGATCATCTCTCATGTGATTCGATTGTGTGTAGTTATTTCAGAGAAACTTCTATATTAATATTACGGTATGCAACAAACTACTTAATAAAACTACACTTAATGTTGCACATTATACAATACTAGATTGACACTCGTGTTACACATTTTTTGCATATTTCTTGATGAAATAAATACATTACTTAACAGACTTACTTAATGAATACGAAATAAAATTGAAGCTTGAATTTTTTTGTTGTAGCAGACGTTTCCTCCATAATTACAATGTCAACGTCGATAGTTTAGACGCCAAGGAATAAGCTAATCTTCCTAATCATTGGTTATCACGTGAGCGAATAAAGAAAAAAGAAAAAATATAATAACGTAAATAAGTGCGACATTTGTATTTCCGTCGAACGGTTAGCAAATACAAATATTTCTATCGATAACGATAACAGGAGTTCGTGGACTGTATATAATAATAAAATTGTCACGCTAGCAATAAAGACACAAAATGGATATATACCTTAACAAGAATGAGCTCTACTGGAACCAGTAATAACAAGATAAAACACATCTACACCCGTACTTCCATCTTATTTAAAAGCGACTGCTAAGAGGTTTAAACGCACCAAGGCCGTGTCAATGTTTCCTCGACATTGTTTTAATAATGGTCAGATCTATAACAGTGTTCTTCGATTTATCGAAAATTGAAGAATGAGGGAAACACTACCTGTATCTTCCACTTTATCTGAATTGAATTCTCTACCGATTATATCGAATCAATGTTGATAAGATACGCGTTATCAAGTTCGGTTTACTTTCAGAGTAATCTTTACGGTAACCCGTTTGCAGATAAATAACAGAGAGTCGCAAAAAATGTGTTACATAAGCCGAAAGTATTTTATAGTTGCTATCGCATTAATTTTACGTAAAATAACTGTCCATTCGAAATGAACTAATCATTTGCATTGCAGGACGATGCAAATTAAAAAGGAAAAGCGTTATACACTTCAACGCTGTAACCTTTGGATGCACAATTTAATTGACCGAATATATTATAAAGCGCAACAAAATTGATTTGCACAGGATGACGCGAAGCGTTGCCTAAAGCGATAATTGAAAGGGATACAGGATGGAACCTGTGAATCTGTTAAAATCATTCGGAGTTTATTATGGCATAATTCGTGCATTGTACGCGCGAATAATGAAGACGCCTTTCAGCAGCATCCGATCAAATGAAACCGTCGATTGAAACTAATTATCAAATGATCCCGATGCGGAATCATATAGAAAGTTCATTGTACAGGAACCTTTTATCGTTTAACAGGGCAATCGACCTAATAACGTGCACAGAATAACCGGTTGATAACCATAATAACCGTTATTTGTTTATCAACTGGTGTGTATTTCGCAGAGCGAAAAATTCTCGTACGATTCTTTGAAATTGAAAATATAAATTTAAGTAGAATTTTACGCGCATTCTAAACGTGGCAATATTATTGCAAATTATATTTTCAAAAAAATAAAAATGTGTATATATCCTTTCATAAACAATGAATATCTCTAAAAAATTAATAATTCGTAATGCAACGTAGTTGAAATCGAATTACGATGTGTCGTGATTCGTGATCCATCTTAAATACATACATGTAGAATTCGCAACATGACCTATTTACGTTGTCTTGGCTCAAGTGCAAGCAGCTGTACCAAACAGCAATTTCTATGGTTGCTTCTATATTAAAAGGTATCACGGCGATTTTACAGAGTTATGCACAAATTTGGAACAACGCGAAACCACTTAAAAAATCGGCAAATTCTGGTTTAAGAGAATATAATCATTTCATTAAAAGTTCGAAAAAAAGTATAAATTTAATAATTATATGATCGTTACTTCAATTCAATCGATGTTACACTAAAAGAGTAATCGTTAATAATAGGCAATACTTGTTATTCTTGGACATGTGTTTCTCCAATTAGTATTAAACATATATCGAATTGCGCAGAATTACAAAAATTGCTTATAATCAATAGATGGGAAATCAATAGATGGGATCTTAATTCAATAGATGGGAATACGGCAAAACGCACTTCCTTCTTTAAATAACGTAAGTCTGAAAGAATGAAAATTTATTCGTTGCACGAGATAACTCTAGTGGAGAACATAACTCATCTAGTTCATTGTTGCTTTGATTTCTCAATAAAATAGTCTAACTGATGGTTCATACAAAATTGCATGCAAGTAATTAATTAAAGAAATGAATTTATTTCTAATGGTATAACAATTAAAGTTACTCGTGTATGTACATGGGCACTGTACAATATGTAACTGAATAAAAATATCAACACGTGGATAAATTTTAATGGGTGAAACGTTGAAACGCGA
The DNA here is from genome assembly GCF_050948175.1 of Xylocopa sonorina. Lineage (NCBI taxonomy): Eukaryota > Metazoa > Arthropoda > Insecta > Hymenoptera > Apidae > Xylocopa > Xylocopa sonorina. Next base: position 2,134,915 of record NC_135197.1, on the reverse strand, counting down.
TGATAGTATCGGTCGCGGTGTAATAATTGTTACGTAACACCGACAGAAACTGAAACTTGGCCGGTGTACACGAATAAGTGACTGCGTCGACACGTACGAATTACTGGCTATGCAAATTTAACTGCAGGAAGATCCGTTTGTTAAACGTCCCCCCGAAGGTCTTGCGCTGGCCCACGCAAATTTTTTAAGCTCCGTACCACAAAAAGCAACAAAAGAAAACTACAACTTTAATGTAACTTCAATTGAAACGAAAATTAAACGAATAAAGTCGCATTCTTTCTGTTATACCTGTTTTACTTGTAATACCATTTACATTAACAATCTGTTTCATAGGTTTCCGGCAAACAACTATAAAGCTCGTATCTTTTTTACGAAAATGTTTACTTTTAATTTCAATTTTGAAATTAGATGCATTATTCACCTGTAGATGCCACTGTTACTCACAATAAACCTTAATACATTGTCACCGCCAGATGCTTACACGTCTATCGCGTTTTCTGCTGAAATTGGACTGATTTAATCCTACAGTGATTTCGTTACACAGAGAAAGATATTGTATTTATCTCTATTGTATCTTTAACTGTAATTTCATACATTTCTGTATACTTGTTTCTGGCGTTCTTGAAATAAGAACAGATACGTTAACTGTATCAAGATGCAAAAGTGGATACACGAAAATTTATCACAAATTTTAGCCTTTCCTGTCCCAGAGGAGATAACACAGTAAGATCACTTGAAAGTAACATATAGCTCGCCAATATATGACATGTCTACTACAAATTTTTAATAATCGATACCTGTATTTTTCAGATATATAATGGAAATGCAAAATGTAAGGGATTTAGACGAATATTTACGATCTCTTTTAGATTATTCTAATGGGAAACACAGACAATTCATTGAAGAATTGAAGAAACGACATGGTTTATATATCTTTTGCTACATTCGTCAATTACTAAATACCATTAAATAATTTTGTAAAATAATTTCAGCGTCGAGTAAAGATCAAACTGGGTACAAGAAAGTGAACGATACTAGCAATACGAAGAAAAAACAAAATGATAAAAAGAAAGGGAAAGTAAAAACAAAAGAGAATAAAGAAATTAAACAGGTATGTTATTAGTATTTCGCTTCGATTCATTATTTTAAACTTATTATATTAAATTAAAACTAAACTATTGTTTATTTACTTATTTAGGTACAAGAAATTGTAAAGATAGAGAAAGTAGAGAAAAAGAAACCGAAGTTTGTCAATTTATACTCTCAAGAAGGCAAAGACAGAGCAGCGATTTTATTAAAGGGTAGCTTTCTTTTTACTTGTGGAAACATTGTAAACAATTATCTAATTGAATAAGTGAGGTCAAAAGCAACATAAATCACTCTTAGCTTAACTTTTCAAAAATTATTTATTACGATAATTAACGACAACAGTATTATACTACATTTTTAATAATTTAAAGAATAAAAATGTTGTTGTCTATAACAATAGTATTTCACAATATTTAAACTTCATTGATTTTCTATTTAACATTGAATGTAAACTTTAGTTAAGATTTATATTCTTTTTTATCTCACCGATGCAATTGTAATACTAAAAATAATATTAAACACGTTTCGCTAGGTAGACATAAATGTGATTGTGAAGCAAAGAGACATGCATTGATTAACAATTGTCTCAACTGTGGCAGAATAGTTTGTACCCAAGAAGGGGCTGGACCTTGTTTCTTTTGCGAAGAACTTGTATGTTCCCCAAAAGAACGAACCATTCTTTCTAGTAACACTAAACAAGCAGATCAATTGTATAATAAATTGATGAATCAAAAGCCTAGTAAAAATCTAGAAGAATCGATAAAGCAGAGAGACAAACTTTTGGAATATGATCGTAATGGGTAGGTATTGTGGAACTGTTTTAGATTAAGATAACATTCTAATTACTTCTATTCGTTTACAGAGTACAGTGTACAAAAGTAATTGATGATGAATGTGATTATTATCAATCAAGTAATATATGGTTAACCGCTACAGAACGAGAGAAATCGCAAAAGTTAGAAGAGGAAATAAGTGAAAGAAAGCATATGTCTCATTTGAATAGAAAAATCAATGTTACCTTTGATTTCATAGGGAGAGAAGTAATTGAAGAAAATCCAGTTGATGAGCTTACTGAATTGAATGACAGATATTTTCAAGATATTGCCGAAACATTCAATGATATTGGAAGCAGAAACATTTGTCCAAATGTAGAATTTGATCGTCCAACGGTAAAAATTAACGAAATTTTAATTATATTAATACACGTTTATACTTGTTAAAAATATCATTTATATTGTGCTATCACTTTTATTATACAGTATCTTGAACCAAATGAATCAAATGATGAATCAAAAGGTCGAACGTCGAAAACAAACATTTCTTTAAGAACAAAAAATATTATTCAAGATAAAGAATATTTAGAAATGTCAGATCCTGGTCTATGTTTAAGCATGCATCAACCTTATGCATCTCTATTGGTGGCTGGAATAAAAATGTAAAAGAATATTTAATTTCAACTTGACTAAAAAATTCTTTAAATATATTAATAATTAATACGTTATATGTTTCAAATTTTGTTAATACTGTAGCCACGAAGGTCGCACTTGGTACTCATCGCATAGAGGTAGATTATGGATTGCTGCAACATCTAAAACGCCGACTCAGGAAGAAATTTCAAATGCAGAACATTATTACCGTGTTTTAAAAGATGGTCAGTATAAATGAAACATATGAATAAAATCATATTTCAATAAGAATATGAATATTTTTCAGAAAAACTGAAGTTTCCTGAAATTTATTCAACTAGTTGCTTATTAGGATGCGTAACAGTGGTTGATGTTTTACCTCAAGAAGAATATAGAAAAAATTATCCAGAAGGGGAAAGTGATAGTCCCTACGTTTTTATATGTGAAAACTTTTATGCATTACCAATTAAATTTCCAATACAAGGAAAACATAAAATTTGTAAGTACTACACAATTTTTTTACTTATGCATCTTTGTTTAAATGTCATTTTAATAATTCTTATTGTTACTCATATATAGATAAATTGGACCCAAAAGTTCATCATGCTGCTCTAAAAATGTTAGAAAAATATACAAAAAATACAAATAATTATTAAAGCAAACATTTTTAAACTTATAAATTTAAAAACACTTTTTGTTTATTACTCCTAAATTAACAGTGGTATTTAAATGACAAATTTAATTTTAAATATAGAAAATATTAATATTATGTATATACATTTTTTATTATAAATAATATTTTTTAAAGCTAAAAGATAAAACACATTATTTCACAATGTATATTAAATATTTATTATTTGTACATAATAGAATATATTACAATGTACATATAACTTGTAATATATTACAATAGCAGTTACAAGATATATATGCACATGTTTTTTACATTAACTGTTTGCTCTCTTTTTCACTTCTTTCGTTTATGTCCATTCAATGAAAAAATATTGGTTATTTTCTTTTATTTCAGTTAAAATCTCAAACTTTTGTAAACGTTAAAAGTATATTTCAGTAAAGTCACTTTTGCATCAAAACAGTCTATACATTTAAAGTACAAAGGGAACATTTTTCATGGAAACATAGCGTTATAAAGTTTATTGTTCTTTTTTTAAATTTTAAAATCTATAGTTATATGTATAGAAAAGTGTTTCAGAAACGATAACAAGAAGCTTACTCCATATAATTCTCAATAATATTTCTATTATTAAAAAATTCACAACTTAGAAATTAGTAATAAAATTTTTTAAATATCTACGCCGTTATCTTGCACTAACGCATAATACATTTGAAAACTTTAGAAGACGCAATTAATCATTTGTATCAACTTCAACACCAAAACTAAAAATATTATAAACAAAGATTTGTACGTAAAAACCAATTGACAGTTAAATAAAGCTATAATACCAATGTATGCAAGAACATTCTATTAGTATATAAATTGGTACACTTATAAAAATCATTGTATATATATATATTATATATTACTTAAAATAAACGTCTAAAATAAAAATAAATTTCTGAAAACAACGTGAATTAGGTATTATTTCATAAACTGATATATCAGGAATGTATAAATAAATATCAAGCTATGTTATATAAATTTTTGTATAGAATTAACAATCATACAATGCAATTTTTAAATCAAAATATTCAAATTGTATTAACAGATCGTATAAATTCAACTTACATATTTATTAATTCATATACTGTGCAATCTATCATTTATATAATTTACATATATGTTTTTTAAAAGTACATGAATATTATACTTGTACGATAATATTATCTAGTCAACAAAAAGTAATTTAAACAATATATATATTTAACTAATTTTTTTTTCTCTTTCACTTATGGCATATTATAAAACTTTAATTGAGCCATCTCCGTAAAATTATTAATTTTATGATTAATATTATAGAGATGTATTAAAAAATGACATTGAAATAAAGATTTTCCACAATTCAGATAAAACAACATGCAATTCCTAAAGATCTTATTTTCTACTCAAGCTGGAAAAACGAATATTTATGATCGTACAATATTTCGAAATTAACAAAAAAGGAAACAATGTTTCCATTCTCATGCAAAAAAGCATAAAAATCTTATAATCCTGCAAAGTAAATAAATAAATATATATGTGCGTGTACTGTAAAGTATATGTATATGTCATATATGTGTTAACATAATACAGATTAATGTTTTTCTCTTAAATAAGTATAAAACATTCCAATAATTTTTTCCTAAAATACAAGTTTTCCGAGTTTTTGCAATGGATACAATATATATATATATATATATATATATATATATATATATATATATATATATATATATATATGTGTGTGTGTGTGTGTGTGTGTGTGTGTGTGTGATGTACAATAAATAATTTTTATATAAATTTTAGTATTACAAACTATTTAGGCTATTATATATTTTTTATAGATAATAATTCTTTACTAGTTTAATTTTTTTTAAGCATATGCAGATACTATACGAGATAACAGATACCGGTGCAATAACTTATTGGCATAAAATTTGTAATGTATAGTACAGATAGAATTTTGTAAAAAGTCATATATCAAAGTACACAACAAATTGAAAAATGATTTTATGGAAAATCATTTGTACGAAGGAGACAAAGACTTTTGTTTCAACTTACATTGGCCCGAGAAAGTATCAGCATATGCTCACTGTTATTTCTTTTCACACAAACAGTAGGCCATCACATTTTTACCATAGTACTAATGTATCCATATCACAAATCTACTCAAATAACTTTAAATAAATAATTTTATATCTCCACTATATAGTTTAAGAAATTTTTTATTTGATTGGTATTGTAATACTTTAAAAAATGTTTTTTCTAAATAGAGTGATCAAAAGAAATTGTTATTACTTACATTGGCTATTCGAAGCACTGTAAGTATCAACATTTTTTTCAAACACATTGAATAATCTTATTAGGTCAACGTCGAATATCCAGAAAATGTACTTACCATTTCTTTATCGCTTTTAATTTTAAACACATGAAACAACAATGCAACAAAGGTACTGCTTGTCCCAAACAGTTTATCTAAATATAAGTAGGTGAATCTTTCAAACTGATACCACAAGCATCACAGATCGAGACATTTTTCTCATTTACTAATGTACACTGTGGACATTCTTTTCCACCACTCGCTAATGGTTTATCTTCGTTCCCTTTGTGTCTAGACTTTCCACACATCTCACAAATTTCTTTTGATAATGAATTAAGATACGTGCAAGTAGCACAACTCCATTTCATACCTTCATCTTCTATTTTGTCTTCGTTCTCAGAGCGTGAGAGCTCGAAATTCTTTAAAGTATCTGCAATTTTTACAATTTGATCAGATGACCAATGAGATCGTTGAATCGGAAGGGTCTGACTGCCCTGTCTTTTTTCTTTATTATAGGGAGATGAATGACTCTCTGTAGATGCATCGTGATATCTATTGGAATCCATTAAATCAAAGGAAGAAGACTTCTTTTTGAAGGGCAATGTGTCATGTTGATGATGATGATGTCGTCCGTTTGTCATGGACGAATCGATTTCATTCGTATCGGTTCTTCCGCTTCTCTTTTTCTCAGTACGATACACATTACACTTCTCATCATTGTCGTTTTGTTTAAACACTTTTTGCTTACTCAATCGGGAATCACATTCTCGTTTATGTAAAATATCTTCACGATCACCGAGATCCTTAGAATATCCTAAACTTTCTAAATTCCTATATACGAAATCCCAGGAATCGTAGCTGTTTCTTTCGGTGCCCGATTTTCCGGATTTTTTATCAATCTTCTCGTAGTCGCAATGATCTCCATCGCTGGATTGTCTTCTGTAAAAATCTAGTTCGTCCAAATCCGATATTCGGTGGGACGCTTTACGATTATGTAATTTATCATAATTCACGACTGACACCGGCATATCGAGTTCAATTAGTCTACCTGTTGGTACTCTTGCATATCCAGGTGCTGTGCCGTAGTAAGGATTGACGCTGCTCAAATATTTATTTCCATGTGGTAAACATCCATAGACACTACATCGATGTACAAAGCCGTGATTTATTGGTTGAATATACCTATAACCTCCTGGTATCGTGTTTGTATCTTCGATATACCTATACTCGGATTGACAAGGAGACATATTATAACCAGGAGGCATAATATGATAAGGTACCGACGGTGAAGCTGCGTCTATACACATGGATTGTGGGTAATGATAGTCCCTATAATTTTCTGATTTCGTTCGATTTTGATGCATTTTTTCAAGGAAACGGTAGTTTAGGGCTCTAATGGCTTGCTCCGGTGTACCAACGTGATTTTCACGAAATTCTAAAACTTCTAACCACGAGATGGTACACTTCTGAGAAACATTCTCCCATATTTGCTTCAAGATCTACATTAAAAATTGTCAATTTTTCATTTACGTTTGCCTTTATAGTAACATATATGTAATTTATTACAATTAACGATTACCTGACATTCAACAAAAGCAACTATCGCGTCTCTGCTTACACTAGATACTTTATCGGGATCAATGGGACCCTCCAAAGTAAGCACTCCTAACCCTGTATGTTTGTATCCCATTTGTTCAAACATTAATTCTGCACCTATTAGATTTGCTTCTACCTCGTGTTTATAATATCCGCTATAAGACTGTTATCGTAAAAAGGATAAATTAATTCTATGCTTTATAATACAAAAGATATTACGTAAAGGTGAAAAAAAATATGGACCCTTAATGTTCTATATTCCCTTCTCCAAGGCTGGGCCAAAAGATTAGCCGCATACAAAGAAATAGCACTCCAGGCAGTTGCAGCTCTGTACCCGCTAAAATCTTGTAACGTAGCTGCTGACCTATGCAATATATCTGCAGTTTCTTGAAACACATATTTATTTTCATTCGGAACAAGACAGAGATATTCTTTAATAAAACCTAAAATATAGGAAGTTGTACAAAATCAACTAATTGATTTATATATCATATGCATTTACCTTCAAGTTTATGGCGCTGTTGTAATTTCAAAGGACTATCATCTGTTTGCAGATAAACCAAATGACTTTGCTCTAGTTTCATACTAATTTCTTGTAATCTGTCTTTGCCTTTTATTATTAAGTCACTCGCCATGTTAGTCACTGGAAAGAAAATATCTCCTTGACTTTGCTGTTTCTTCTACGTGTCTAATATTTACCTAGTTAACTGTCTAATTTACTTTATTCAAACAAAGCACTTGAACGAAGAGGTTTTTCTTTGCATCTAATGTGAAATACTAAAAAATTTGATAGTTAAGCTACAATAATGCTCAGAAACAATGGAAACGAAATATTAACGAAGAGCAAAAATAAGGCTAAAGATGTCATTCAGAAATAGAGATCTTTCACACCTATTACAAAACCGTCTAGAAATGCGGTTTTGGATCAAATTCTTGATTCAAACTAAGACTAGCTCCAACCTAAAAATAAATCCTATATTTAGAAGCACTGCAAGAGTGTTTATTCCAGGAGCTACCATAATATATTCTCTATTTGGAAGATGCTCCATTTCGAGTAAACACGTCCATCGAGCTTATCATTACGTTTCAAAAACATATTATATCACTTCATAAATAGTAAATATTTTTCTCGACTACTTTTTCTTGGTTATGTTCAAGTTATGTCACGAGCATGAAACAAATAGATACTAGAGATCCTTTACTTTAAGAGTAGAAGTGAATGGTTAAAAAATATGTGGAAAACAGTGCAGACTTTAGCAACGTGATTGACGTCCACGTCGAATGATTAGCACGTTAATCAGATAAATGTCAACCTTATAATTAATGTTATTGTTTACATCGTGCATTTACCATTTATTGCTATTTGTTACTGCAATTATCACTGAATAGTAATAATTATAATAGTAATTAAAAATGATGACAGATATGGAAGAAGCAGAAGCGAAGATATTACAGTCGCTAATTGAAAAACGCAACGAGTAACCTCGCATTTTTATTATTTAGTTATTATTATAGTTTAGTAAAGTCGGTTGGTCGTAGGTTATATATAATTATTTATAATGATAATATACATCATTTTATTTCTTATAGTGAAGAATGTGAAATAAATTTTAAAGAAGCCACAAAGAAATTAGCTGAAGGACTTCTAAATCAGTATCAAGCGCAATTGGAACAAGTTGAAAGAAAGCTTGACGAAGTAAGGTAAGGAAACACGTGTAAGGAATGTATATGATCTTGTAATGTATTTGATCTTTGTTCTATCGATTCTATCTTTATTTAGGAGTAAACAAGAAACTTTGCTCGATCAGATGCAAATTGAGAACATAAAACTACAAGATACCTTTGATGACGTTAAACTGGATGAAATGGTAATTATTAGTGTCGATTAATAAAACTATTTCCCTGAATCAATGGTAAATTAAAAATTGTAAAATTATTAGATGATGGATTTTATGTAATAAATTTTTAGTATAAAAGAATAGTATAAAGCAAGATCTATATATACATATATATATATATATATATATATAAAATGTAAAATATGCAAGAGAATATGTATTACAGTTTCAAACTATTAAAGTTAGTCAAGGGAAATTAATTTTAATGAAAAAAGAGATGGCTTCCATTCACGAACGGACATTCAAATTAAAAGTAAGTTGTAATTTACATACGTCTAGATACTAATTTGGGATGCACAACTGTTTGTACACGGTTTTTGTTTAACAGAAACGAGCATTAAGATTGCAACAAATAAAACAAAAAGAAGCCTTGAATAGGGAGCAACAACGTGAGCAAGAAATTCGTCGTGAACAAGAATTAATTGGTAAACCTGTCATAAGTTAAGGAACACAATCTTCCAGGGAAATAATAGATATAATCAATGACATGTACAAAAAGATGTATTTATACACACATTAATTACAGTAAAATGTGTGTTTAAAATCAGTCCATCACTTTTATTATCTAATATAATTTACTTCTTTTTTTTTATACATTACCAAACGATTTCCCACTGTCCATTGGAATCACATTCTTTAGTATCTTTGCATAAGTGATTGAATGTTGTCTTAGCAGGGAAACCAATAATTTCCCTATCCTCTTGTATTCTGAATGTAAATGTTGATTCATGTGTTCCTATGAAATATCTAAAAGAAAAATGAAGGAAAGATAAATTTGACTCATTATTTTTATTCAAGATATAAGTAATAAAATAGAGCATGTTAATCCTTACCTAGCATAAGAACAAATTATTTGATCTATAATTGCAACTCCACCATCTTTAAACTTATTTAACACGTAATTTGATGGTGTAAATCTAAGAACTGTATAGTCGGATAAGTATCCTTTGAGTTCATTGAATTCTAGAGAAATTAATATGTTATAAATAAAATGCAAAAATATTATTATTTTTTATAAATTCAAAGTTAATCTACCTTTCTCTGTAGCATCGGTAGCGACAAATATAAATTTCAATCTAAATTCTTCTAATTTGTTTTTCAATTGGGAAGCAGCAGATTTTATGCTTGGTACTCTTGGAGAACGACCAACTAAAAAATCACGTCTTCTGAGATGAAGTGATAAATAGGGTCCTCCAACTGCATTTCTTTTATTCTATAAGCAAACATTTGTTTCTTAACTTTTAATTTTTTTACTGATTCAATAGTATAAAATTAAATACCTTTTCTTCTGTCCAGTCATCTGGTCGTTCCGTTCTATCATGCTCATTTGTTGAATTAAGAAAGACTTTTCTATACTCATTCGCGATACTGTATAACTCAGAATTATATCGCATACTACGCCTAGCTTTCCAATATTCCTGTGTTCCATAGAAGTCGTGTAAGGCAATCTCCATATGATCAAACATTACAGATCTACAAGAATAATTTAATTAGTTGCAACAAATACTGCACATAACATAAATGTTGTAAAAGAAATAATATACGTTACCTATATATATTAGGTTTAAGGTTTTGTCTAAGACTTGATATCATACCATGAAATTGAATACACTTAATAGCTTTAGAAGTTATATTATGATATCCCCAAAAATGTCCACTATACTTTTTAGATTCTATCTTATTAAATTGCAATAATTTATTTGTACATTTTACAACTTCATTTTTATCTTTAAATATACCTGTTTTAAACATCTCTTCGTCATTTTGTAAAATATAAACAATATCAAGTTGTGTCTGTTCATTTTCGGAAGGATACTCTGAAAAAATATATAGTTTTACATAATCCTCTCATTAATGACAAATTAATGAAGCTTCGTACCTTGCAGAAATTGATACATCTCAATAACAGGTACATATTTTTGTAAACTTGGCACGTCAAAAAACAGACTCCATGGTAATTGCATTTGAAGTCCTATATGCTTACTCTGCCAATGATATAAATTGCCTGTAAAAGAAAAATGAAAGGATGAAGTGAATAACGATAGAATGATTTAATTATTAAACGTCTTAAATTACCCCATGGTGGCAAAACCAATTGCCATTTAAATTCTTTTTCTTCTTTAATTAAATTTTTTACAAAAACTGCAGTACGAATAAAAACATCTCTTCTCAAATTAAAACCTTCTGGAGGATTGATTTCATACAGTATATAACTGAAAAATTATAATTTATATGACAATAAGATATAACAATCTTAACGTAATGCAAGTACAGTAAAAAATATCAAACCGGTTTCGGGAATAACTAGATTGAATGTCACATTTATTATTATTTTCTCCATATTCATCTGGCTTATCACAAAACTCATTTCCAACAATAGGTTGCGTAATATTAATTAAAAATAATGTAAAATACAATAGTCTTAGTAACAAGTCGAACATGTTGAGGTTATATTTTACATGTGTGTTACTTGAATCTTGTAAGTTTTCAGTTTTTAGAGGATATGAATTTAATATTGTTACATTGCCATATGTATAAATTATGTGCAATAAAATATAGAATAAATAAGTTTGTTTCTAAGACTATATATACTCCTCTCTTTTCTTTCCCATAAATTTAATGTATTTGTCTTCTTTCACAAGACAGATTTTACTCTTAAAATGAATAAGAGATTAAGGATAGTAAAAAAACAACAGCAATAACAACAATATTATACAGCTTGATTTTTGTTATACACGAATTACAGACTTAAATCTCCCTTATTTGAAAATGGTTGATGGGTAGATTACAATTTGCTAATTCAATTGATAATAATTATAATAATGATAATAATAATAATAGTTATTATTTATCGTCTTATACAATATTTATAATTTATAGCTCAGTTAACATAGTTTTTACCCTCCTTACATTAAGTAGGGCAAGTTTATGTTACATTTACTGTGACTCATTTCCCATACTTTACCATTTATCCTATTAAAGTATACACTTGGCATATAAAAATTACAAGGACAATTTATACTGGTAATGATAGTAGCTGTAATTGTAGTAATAGTTACGATAATGGTAGCACTAGTTGTAGGTGTAGTAATAGTAATAGCCATAGTAATAGCACTAGCAGCAGTAGTGGTAGCGATAATATGTATTATCGTTTACAACTAATAATTCGATAACTATGTTCTGTTATCATACTTTTTTCATGATTTTAGTACTTCACCACACGTATACTTGTATGAGATCTCAGATCCAATTCTTGATTACGTAACGTTCCAGGATAATTTTGGACACGGATATTATCGTCTGTCCAATTTTAAAATTTGTGCCTCGTTGTGATTTTTTAAAAATGTGTGCTGTTTTCTTTTTTATAGTTTCTTCTCACATTTTGTTAGCATATGACGTTAACCAGTAGTAGAATTCTTAGTCAGCAAACATTGGTACATATCGTAATACTGAATTGTCATTATAATAAACATGACACAAAAATTCATTTCTATTATGTAGTAATTCTTCTTTTGCTTTGCATCTCTACACGAATTCTCTATTGTTAACATCACAGCTAAAATGGTGTTTTATGTCAACATGAAACACTATTTTACATTCAATATAGAAAACGTGAAGTAGTACATGACATCACTAACTTTCAAACAAAATGAGCTATGCACAAACTGCACAGTGCACTCATTCAAATATGTTATATAATATATTTTACTAAGTTTTTTATTTTTTTCACACGCACTCGTCATTTTCCTATTTACCTCATTTTTGTACATATATATATATATGTATATTTATATTTTTAAACCATGTAATTAATTCCTAGCAAACTCCAAAACTCCATCGTTCACAAAAATGAAATGACATAAGGACTACGGTTGTGTTCTATTTATTTTCTGAAAGAAATTACAAGTATTTTAAATGAATAAATAATTATGTAATGTGACTTGTAAATGCCAGAAACAATACTTTAGGTATTTCAAGTATAAATCTATTTTAGGTACGAATGATACAATTTAAATAGTTATAAGAATTTCATGCTAAACAAATAAGTACAAATTGCATAAAAACCGATCCGTATGAATGATATAAAGTTTAATTAAATATTTTTGCCAACCCCTGTTCTGACAATGATCGAAAAATTTCTTTATTTGTGCACTGTCTATTTTACTATACATACGTACATATATAACATATATCTACAAATATGTATATATGTAAATGTATAGTTTTATACTACTTCACATTTAGAAATATATTCGACAATTCTGTTACTAACATAATTGTTACCTTTTTATGCTGACACAGTTACCTAATAACTCAGATAAGGTAGTCGGATATAAAAAAAAAGTCAGTACAATTATAAACTGATAATTTAGGCATTCGTTGTATAGAATCATCGCATACAAAATAAGTTTTTTACAATGATTTACTAACACATTTATAGAACATTTTTAATGAAATTAAATATTGTAACTATTTTCTGTAGTGGATGACCCTGACAAAAATGCCATATAAATTAAAAAATTTCTTTCTCATCTCATTTAATATGGGCCCAATGATTCCTGTGCAATTCTTAACTTTAAACAATTTCCTTTGCTTCTGAATGAATTTATTTTGTGTTCGTTATATATTCATTAGTAGCTACAGCTTAATACATAGTTATTTCAAATCCATAATTTTTTAATCACTTTTGTTTCCAGGTTGCTGCACTAATTTAATATAATTTTCAATTATATAGATAAATTTCAACAGAATACATTATAACATTCATTCAGAAGGCAGGTAGTTGAATATTTTATATTAACATTTGTTCAAACTTTGTCGGAATCTTATTATATTCAACCGCATTGGGCTTGCCACTAAACGTTTAAAAATTACAAGATTGTTAATAAATAATTCATATATACATAGAGAATGATATATACACGTACACATTCACGCACACACATACATCATATGTACAGTAACTAGTATTTTAACACTCACAAACGTATGTTGTACAAAAATCCAGAATAATGTCGAACTTGTTTTTCCGCCAGTTCGGCCGAATTGAGCATACAAAGAAGTATATAAAGAAAAAAAAATACATTTTGAAGTAACACATACTACAAGACTATTACATCACAGTATTCCACATGATTTACGTGTATGTTTTTACCATGTATCAGCACGTATATGTGTATACATATATATATATATATATATATATATATATATATATATATATATATATATATATATATATATATATATATTTGTTTTTTTTCTTAATAAACAAAAGTCAAATATATAGAGAAACAATATCGCGCCTTTAATGTGATCTTTCTATAAATACTTTTTACATTTTTATGATATGTGTAAACCGATAAGAATGAAACTTAAACGTTGTATAAGTGTACTTTTCTGGATAGTTTTAATTTGATAGAATACGCAGAGCTATTGCATTCAATTGAAATAGAAGGATCATTTATCCAGCATTGCTGAAGACAATAGTTAATGTCTCAAACTTTTACTTCTCTATCAGCGTATACATAGAAAAAGATTAAATACATTGTTCTTTTTACAAAAAAGAATTATAATGTATTGAAGAAAATCGAAGGCAAGACGAAATCTAAGTTTAAGCAATCGTTTATTACTTTTGGTAAAAACATTACGCATATAGTAGTTGCTATTAGTTTTGCTTATTCAAGCTCTATTCGATACCGAGCAGTCGGAGGCTGGATTCAGGCGAAACTTTTTTTTCATATCTATGTATATATTTATAGTTATATACGCGTAGAAGGCGGCAAAAGCTGCTACATATCGAGTCATGATTCACACATATGCGATTATGAATGTGGCTGCTTTTTGGAAGGTTTGCTGTCACTTCTTTTTTCCTTGGAATGTCCATAGACACTATTAACTAGCGTACATTAAAAATAAGTTCAGTCATTTACACATACTGCAGACACTTCCGAAAGGGAGAGACGGCCATTCTGTTTCACAAAGTGACTCAGCTTTGTTTACCTATTTAGCTTTGTACAAATTAGTTCTGTACAATTGTGTAGCATTACATTAGAATGAAAATAGTACATCGTACTGTTAGTGTAGAAATGTTTTACCACAAATGTAGCTTTCTACAGCACTTGGGAAATCATCCAATGTCGCTAAAATAACTAAACACATGCGCAGTTTCAAGTTATTAATCCTCATTTTTTTATTCTTCGATAGTTTACTTCTTCTAATAACTACATGTGACATAATTTTCCCATGAAAACGTTTTCGCTACAATCATTTACTTTTCGACGCAAGATCAACAAGAAATATTAGGACTTAGTACACCATAGAAATTAACAATGATCATTGAAAACAATAGGATCAGTTTTCAAAGTATTTATACAAAGAAACAAGTGTACCACCGTATCTCAGTATTGAGGTAGCGTAATGTTGCTTTGGCTTAGCGAGTCTTTCTGATTATCTAGAAATATTTCAACTGATCGGTGGCACTTAGGAAAAAAAAAAAAAAAAAAAAAAAAAAAATAAAAAGGATAACACATGCCGAAGAATGAAACTGTACATTATGATCTTTACATGTATGAAATATTTTGATCTTTCTACTGCGTACATATATATATTGGGTGGCAACATTACATTCTTGTACACACATACGATCATAAAAATCATCGTACTTTATTGCGATGTCTTTGGTAGAAACTATTTGGTACGTTTGCGCCCGTTCGGAAGGTCTTGCAGCGCGATGAAGTTACAACGAATGAACAGCTTTCAGAATGTACTGCACAGGGAAACAAACATCAACAACAATGATTCCTCAAGTATCAACAACATTAACAACATTCCATTATAACTTATCATCATCATTATTGTGATCGTCTCTATCATGACCAGTTTCGTCGTTACAGTCGCTGTGGAAGTCTCAGTCTTTCGTCACACCTTCAGCTTGATAACATTTTGTAATAGGTAATTATAATTATCAACGCAATCATTGTCTTCAGCAACATCGTCAGTATTGTTAGTAGTTATATTTATGGCCATTATCACTGTACTTTTTGCCGTTTTCGTTATGACCATTCCCCTTATTTCTCATTATTATTTTTTTATGCCCTAACTTTTCAATTATGTTTATTAATGCTTTTTGTTCTTCTGAATTTTCTTTCACTACCGATCGAATCTAATAATAAACGTTCTTGGAACTTTGAGAAAAAAAATAGATATTATAACAAATACTTAGAAATGAACTATCAACAAAGAAATTTGTTCTCTGAACGAATTAGAAATGCTAGAGAGCGGAACGATAAATGACGATTCCTTTATAACGAAATAAAATTAATAATATGCGTAATAAGCATAGAATAATATATGTTACCGATCGATAGAGTGTTCAGTTGTCAATTAAAATTACAAATTTCCCTTAATTTTATAACATCTACTAACGTTTCGTACATGTACTTATACATTGCGCGATTATTTTGGTATAAAATGTCCGTTTTTTAGTCCACGGTAAATAAAAAGCGAGCTTTTTCAAACACGTCCATGCAACTGGTTCCCTGTTTGATACTTTTCTAATTGCGATAGTTGCTTCCGTATAATTCTTTTATATATTACGTGTTTATATGTGATCTACAAACATTCAAAATTCATCGAAATAACAGAGGAGAACAAGTATTCTGCTGCTCCTTCTGTGCAGAGTAATATGTATATATATATTTTTTCTCATATATATATATATATATATATATATATATATATATATATATATATATATATATATATATATATCGCTTATTAGGTCACCGTCTTATAGATGCAGAAATATAGAACGCAGTCTCTTTCTTGTACATAAACAGTTTCCTCGAGAGCAATGGCACTAATATAATTTCGCGATTTTTATTTTGTGCGGTATGTGGTATATTATCAAAATATATAGTTGTTTTAACTATTAGTTACACAGCATATAAGTACGTAATATAGTATAAGAAATATGCGATCACGTTATCAAAATGTTACCTCATGAATATTTATTATTTTGGAAACTACAAATCGCTATGATTGCGAAATCAAGACAAAATTAGACAGAATTATTGTCGCAATTATCTATAACTGATTCTCTAGCTTTCGAGGAAAAATATATATCACGATTCCTTGACCGCTCGCTACATTTCAGTATCTATATGAGAGTAAATTGATTCAGAATCATTATTCTTTATCGGACAAACACGTAACAGGCGGTTTATGAAACATACGCGACATAAAAATCGATAAAACACTTTAAATTTTCTTCTCGAACATACGATAAATCACGCCCTTCTTTATTTAACAATTTACGTCGATTGTTTTTTCATATTACCGCTTGTTAGAGCTCTTAACAGTATGACGATATCCTTAAAATGATATTTAAAGCTCTTACAACTTTTACAACACACTTGCGTACAGAGATTAGTAATAGCTGGGGTTTTGGACTAGACGTGATGTGGTTGAAGATGAGGCAGCCTACTAGACGAGTTGGATCAGGATTTCATACTATTCGATTCATCGAGTCGCCTTTCTGTTCCTACATTTAATAAATTTGCAAACTCCATTTCTAACAATTGTCGAGCCTGTTGAAACATAAGAATAGGTGATACACGTATAATATTTTTGAACTGTTATACTGATATAATAACACTAAATTGATAAAAAGAACTCACTTGTGTATTTTGGGTTGGAATTTGCAAAGTTAAAGCAAAACTATTCGCGTCAAAACTTTCATCAAGAGCTATAAGGGCTCCATGTACTCCAGATTCTATGAGGTTGTTTCCGTATTCCTAAGCATAAAATTATATTTTATCACAATATATCAGTGGACATCAGTGAAACATTCAGAGGAATGTAAGATGGAATTACTTTCAGGCCGATAGAATGCACCCATCTTATAACGCGATCGTTACTCCATACAAGAACGTCAACGTTGGCACCTTCCGCCATTCGTCTTCTTTCTTCTAATTGTTGCCTATCATAATTTAGTCGCTTCAAGCACGAAATGCCGTATTGCAAACTTGTTCTGTTGGAACAAATTAAATTCAGATCAAATCATCTGACACGATCCACTCTATTCGGGGAATCATTACCTGTGAAAACTATCAACCATTCTAAGTTGACCACGAAGGTCTTTTTTGGTAAGGTGATCCAACATTCTAGCATCAACAAGGCACTCCATGAAAGTGGATCGATACTGAGGCAAACCAAGACTTGGAAGCCAAACATTACCAATCCATTCGTGGTTCATATCTCCGAATGCTAAAGTTGTGCGAGAGGTTTTTGGTGCTGATGGGCTCGTGAGTGATACCATTTCTTGAATAGCTAGTCGTAATTTTAATCGATGCAGAGGATTACTAAAAATACAGATTATTAGATTATACATGCACAATATATATATATATATATATATATATAGATATATTATAATAGCCTATCATATCTTTTAATTAATATCGCTTTGTACCTTATACCAATTTCACGTTGAATCTCAGTGTCACTAAGAGCACTCATTATGGCACCACTTTTAACGTTTGCTCGACAAGCTGCAACATACCAGGTCGGCATGCCTACCCAGAGCTCAAGCCAAGCAACCACGGTTGGTCCATTCCATAGAGCAAAGGGTGTACCAGCTTTCATTGCTTCCGCTAAAAGTTCATGCCGCGAAGAATCTAACATACTTCCAAACATACTGGGACTGAAAGAAAATAAATATCATAACAACCACTTATATTTAAATAATATAATTGTCAATTGTGTTCATATACCTTTTCTTTTTTCTACGATCAAAATCACTTTTACTGCCCATAGTTCCAGCTACAGAAACGCTATCTCCATAATCAGGATCTGCAAGTGTGGTTGCTCCACCCATACCTGGTATATCTCCAGGCATTGGTGTATCTTTTCCCTTAATCTATAATAGTAATTCTCTTTTATCCTTCTTAGCTTTTCATATTTGGCCTTTCTACAAGAGTCGATTGAAATGCATAACAGTAAATATAATACAATTTGCACAAATTAGTTTCTTCTGAAGTATACACAATTTGTTCAGTCGACTCTCCTAGTATTAATTTATGTAATTACAATTTGTATCACCTTCTCTTTCTTGCTGAAAAATCTGCCGAGACTACTCTTAATGCCCTTCTTTTTTTGAGCTGCAGCCACTGCAGCTGCTGTTGCTGGACTCATGGTAGATTGCATGTGCAAATGTGAGCTAGATAACTGTCCAATTGGCAATCCAACTCCAGATAAGTTGTTCTTGTGCAAACTGTCCTGGCTGCTATGACGTGAGGACAATGGGGAAGGGGGAGTCCCAGAATTGAGTGCGCCGTTGTTATGTTGCCCATGCCTGCTGCATGGAGCGCTAATCTAGTTTCTATTTCTACTCTAAATAATGCATTCTAGCCCACACACTATATGGCTTTTACTTTCCTTCTACATACTATATATAATTCTTACATCATTTAAGTAGTTTAAAGTAGCAGAATTATTTATAGATCTTTTAAATCATATATAATTATATCAAACAACAAAATTTACTAGTGGTACATTGTTAAGTAGACTAATATCTTGTACTTTTTAGTATTTAAACAGTATCAGTTAGTGTTCTTTACCGTTTAATATATTTTAAATTGTATGAGGTAAGATATGATTAGGGAACTTACAGAGCCAAGTGAATTGCATTACTTGAAACAAAATTTAGCAGTGATATATGGTGTTTATATGCATAGCATAAGCACAGATGCTGTTTAGGTACAAATATAATGTAACATGTATCCGATTTTTAATTTTTCACTATTCAAAACGTCCATAAACTTGTATCAACTAGCAGTGGCTTCAAAGTTGTTTGCAAGCTGCTTTGTGACAATTGCTACAAGCACATATAACTAATGAACTAATAAGTAAAAAAGCAGTGCCAGTGACTTTAGAAGTCCATGGAAAAGAATCATTAAATCGAGGCTTCAGTTCAATTTATGAACACGATATAATACGAGAAGAAAGAATAGAGAATATTTTTCCAGGAACATCCAAAATGTTCAACTATGTTTAACGAAATAATGAAAGTTGTAATACCTACTCAGTATTACAGGCAAGGCATAAAAACCTGGAAATATAGCTGATCACTGCTTATGAGATGGGATCGCCATAAAAGTACTATTTATGGACAAAGATATAGAAAGACCATCTTATCAAAGTATTCTATTTAAAAGAAATCCAATTTTTATTCCGATCATAAAATTATTAATTAATATCGCTCGGATCCATCTATATCCTTGTATCTGTTTTGCAAAAAAACAACCTTATTCGAGCAGAAGATTCAGACGCGACGTTAACTCGATGCAATTCTCTTGGCTGTCTAAATTCCCTCGTTTGTTTGAGACAGCGATGTCTATCGTGAATTGGGCAGGCTTGAATGTACGGTGTATGGAAGAAGCTAATATCAGTTTCTTCCAGGGACTCATTTCTATCAGATCTATCAGATGGTTCGTCCGTACCACTGTGCTCGAAAATTGGGGCTGTAGGCATGTATGTGACACCTTGCATACTATTCATTGATTATATCATTCTTCTGATAAAAGATTAATTATAAGAAAAGTGGGAACATTCATGATAAAATGTCAAGTATTTATATTTATCAATCTCTACTTTTAAGATAGTTGGGGGCTATTGGATGGGAACCTAAGATCATCTTAGTAAATCCCTTTTTCCAAAAAAAGGTATAAAAAGGATCTGTTACCATCGATGTCACTTAGGTCGATCTGAAGGTTGTTCATTTCATGCCCACATGGGCCACTCAAATATGTCGTGCACAGCGGCATATGTTGCGGATTACATGCAGTACTACAATCTTTAATTAACCTGTGAGCTGGAAAACCACTGCTGGGAAATCCGGCTTGTCCAGTGCGTCTGACAGCATAAACAACGTACAATGCTAACTACTTACAAAATTATTACTGGATCTTTGGCAATCCCACTTCTATGTACGTAAGGACTTTGAAAATTTCAACACTCTTTATACATATCACTATTCTAGACTTTAAATTCATTATTTATCTTATTTTGGACCACTTTAGAACCACAGATGAAAAATGCAAACACGCAAACTGTTCGCGGATAATATGCCGATCACTCACGACAACATTTCGATGTTCGCTGGAAAGTCCATATCGACAAACGTAAGTCCAATACTTGAATGAATTTGTGAATAGAAGTAAATAGTTGGAGTGTAGTCTGCGAGTAGTCGCACTGTCCGACTACAGTCAAACTACTGTTTACTGTAATTATGCTGTGGTTTTAAAGAAATTCGTCCGAGTTAAGTTAACTCTTAACTGTTTCTCAGCATAAAATGAAACAGAAAGCGAAAAGAAACGATAAATAAAAACTTTTTAAACAGTCCATATTGTCAGAGATGTGGTTGCTAAAGTTGTATTCACAATGTACTATTATAACTTTTCAGATAGTGCTCGTATAATTCACAGATATTTAGATTCACAATGAAGTTTTTAAAGTTTGTTTTCAACACAAACAAATCGAATATTAAACACGTACCTTCTGAGCTCCTCTTGACTATGAGCAAGTGCCTGTGCTACTCGTTCTAGCCTGATTGATCGAGTGGTCAACGGTGAAGCCGCATCGCTGCCACCACTTCCTGCACCACCAGTGCTGTCTCTTTCACTCACTGAATGTAATTCCTCGCCTGATAACTGCAACTATAATAAATAACAAATTGGAATAGAAATGTTAAATAATTATAAAAATAGTAGTCACATTTTACAATAACCAACCTGGCTTGCAGGAAGGGATTCTGAAAGTTGACCTGGACTAGCTAAAGATGCAGCATACTGGTGGAGATGCGCTGGAGACATTGACGCTGGTGCCTTACAATTGATAAGAATATTAAAAGCATACGTTAAAATTATTATTAAGGATTATTATAACGAATGTTAAAATTATTATTAACAAATACTTACGGTATGGTATTTATGTAAGTAATCCCTGTTAGGACTATGATGTGATTTTGGAGTAGATCGTCCACTTAATGGTGGCGAAGCTCGTTCAAGACTTCGTCCTCTTGCTAACAAATTCATATGCTCAAGACTACCAACTCGTGACTCCAGTTCTTCAGCTCGCGCTTCGGTACTTTGTTTTTCTTCCTTCATCCAATATACAATTTGATATACTGATTTAAGAAATATGGTGCTTAAAAGATAGTTAATTGAATCAGTCTTTACCTGGATCAATCTAATTTCATTATTAATCGCATCTAATTGTTCTTGTAACATCAGCGCTAATGTTTGAGCATCCGTATGCCCCGTAGGACTAATTACATCAGCTGTACAACTGAACAGACTTTCATTATCGCCATCACCTTCTGCATCGCTAGAAACGTCAAATGCTTGTTGTACGTTTGCAAGGACGTGTGCTTGTTGCAATTTTTCCCATTCCTGTTCCGCTAAAGTACGTGCTACATAATTCTGAAAAAATGTAAACAATATAGTATCCATATTTTTTTTTTAACCATAGGTTACAATTTTCTTTTTTAATTAAAATTACCTTTGATGGGTCTTCTTCGATCGCGGGTCGCTTGCCCGTTCTTCTTGGCAAAGAATGAGTGTCGAAGCTACTATGACTCGCACTCCTAGAAAAGGAACCTGGATCCACAGCATTAGGAGATAAACTTCTAGTTAAAGCATCTGTTTGTTGAATATTGAATGCAATTTCTTGCTGAAGCATCTGTCTCTTTACAGTATCGATTTCTAGGCGAGCTTTCCCTAATTCTTTAACTATTTCGGCCTTCTCATTTTGAAGATCATCAGCGATTTTTCTTGTCTTTTCAAGTTCCTGTGTAAGTGCATTTTTTTCTTCTAACGCGTGCATTCTTTCTTTCAAATGTACTTGTAATCTTTCGTTGGATTCTGATGAGATAAATTAATGTTAATAAATATGATAAGACTTTCTACATAATCAACGATATATTAAGTAGAAAACGTATATGAATTACCTGACAATAATTTATCAACGGTTGTACTAAGCCGCGTATTATGTTCTTCGTTCATCTTAAGCCGCTGATTGACACGCATCACTTCTGCATTTTTCTCTTCGAGTTGCGTTTCCAATCTTTGTATTCTATCCTCAGCACTGCCGTGTCTTTCTTGAGCCTGCTTATTAAATAATTTACACAATTAAAATCAATGCTCAACGATTTTGGATATAATTGAAGGCAAGTTTATAAAGTTACACCTATTGAATCACTTTTTAATTTCAAGTTTCAAATTAATCTTTCTATAAATTTAACACGAAGAGATAACGATGTGTTTGATTAACGAATAAATACGTGCCTAGAATACACATATTTCTACAGAAATGTGAGAAAAATGCCAAACTACAAGTTATTAATAAGCTCTGAAAATAATCACATCGATTGCAATGTTCAGTATCCTCAGTGTATAATTGAAAATGAGCTTTACCTTAGCGAATTATGATTATATGATCATCCAATTGGATGAAATTTAAAAAAAGAATCTGAAGTATGTTCATTGTTCGTGTGGTATGTAGGTAGGCACAGGCGAAGAATAACAAGAAAATGCTGCCAGAAATTCAATGTATAAGCTGAAGTAGAATAAAGGCTCTCTTTAAGAAAAGATATTAAACGGACAAGCATTTTAGACATAGGTATATTTGGGGGATGAGGAAATATCGATAGAAGTGCAGAGGAATAAGAAAAGAATAAATTGATGATACGACGACTTAATTCCCCTGCGTACCTGGTTGGGCCTCCTCACCTGCGTCAGAGCCTCCATCCTCTGCTTTAATTGCTCTTCCATTTCTGGTAACTTAGCATATTGGGCTAATTTCTGTTCTGCTAGTTCTAATTTTTCCTGTATTGCTGCTATTTTTTCTTCTTGGAGCTAAAACATATTTAAATAATAAATCAGACAAGCGATACTGAATGTGTACAGTGTTCCAAAGATTTCTGCATTTTGTGCTAATTACTTTATTAAAAAGTCTAAACAGAAACTGAGATGTACAGGAAAGAACAGTGAATACTTTCTCTTGATAAAATATACTGTATAATGATAAAAGCTGAACTTATGAATATAAATGACATGGTACACCAATGCCAGAATTGTATCAATACTTCTGCTAATATAACATATAAATAATAATATTTACTTGCATAAATTCTGATCACTTTTTATATTAACATATGAACAGGTTTGTTATTTTTTTCTGCACATTTCACATTTTTGCTATAATTTTTTAGCAATGTATATATGAATTAATTTTAAATTATTTTACGGAAATCTCTAAACCATTATTTGTAAAAGACTCATTAGTATAGAAATACAATTTACCTTCAATTGAGCCTTCTTATGTTGCAGCTCCTGTTCCAACTTTTCATTGAGATCATGTAAACTGGTGGACTCTCGTTGAGCATTGATATATCGTTTTTCAAGAGTTGCTATCCTTTCTTCTTGGTCCTCTTTTTGGGCAACATTTTCGCGCAAGTCTCTTTGCAGTTTGACATTAGTTTCTTGTGTTTTTAGGAGATCTTTTTGAGCCTTGGACAACGTTTCTTCTAACTCCGTCATTCGGCTGGTTAATTCGGCCACCCGTCGCTGCCATGTACTCAACTCTGAACTCTAGAATAATTATTACAATTTATTATTAACAAAAGTCAATTTATATCAGGCATACTACTTGTATGTATATAAAAGGAGCATAAAAAATAGTGTCTCCTATATTAAGAATAATACAATTATGCAAGCTGTTACAAGTCAATTTCCTGCTCTAATTTTGACTTGGGGATACTATACTACATCTAAGTTTAAATATACATCATAGTTACAAATTGTAAATGTTTTCACATTGTATGGTATGTTTTGTGTTGGTATGTGTATATTACAGTAACAATTAAGCTATTCATCAAGTTTGCTCAGGAAATTAGATTCATTCTTATTTACTAGATCATGCAAATGTAGAACGCTGGACATATATCGTTGGTATATTCATTCCATAACATGCTACGGACGCCAATGATATTATGGCATAATTACCCGGAGAATAATTTAAGTTACACACATGTTATCAATTCACTTTTTCTTTTGCTTCATTTTTCTTAAACAGTCACATTATAATATGAAAAAAGGAATCATAGAGCTTAATACTTCATTTTAGAACTCTCTATGATACTCTGTAACATTGAACGAGCGTAGTACACATTTATCTAAAAGGATTTTTTATCAGTCTCATGTACAAGTGAAATCACTTCCTAATATAATATTATTGAAAGTAATCGATCGTGTTAACAGCATGCAGCGTAAAGGAAGCAGTCTCTCTACGTTTTCAATTGAAGAATGGCAATATTGAAACATTCTTCTAAACTCGTGTAAATTTGCAAATCGCTTGAAGTACATGCAAAAAGGAAAGATTTATTCGTTCTGCATCTAAAAAAAAATCAACACACGAGTATACATATTTTATTGTATGAAACGTCTTGATCCACAAATCCATCTACCTGATTCTGTTCCTAAATAAATGATAGATCATACGTACTCTAAGTACTTTGCCGTGATAGTTTCATACCTGCTTGTCAAGAGTAGCTTGCAAATCTATTACTCGCGCCGCAGAATCCTGGTCCACTGGATCGAGACTGCCATTGCTCAGCCTATTCCCGATCTCTGTTGACCTCTCCGTACCTAGCTTTTGTACCGACTGCTGCTGCTGCTGCTGTTGCTGTGGTTGCTGCTGCTGTTCCTGCTGGCCTCCTGCCTGCTCAGTTTCATTCTGCCCGATCACAACACTACATTCAGAATGCCTCGCTCGCATTGCCTGTCCTGCATCGCCGCGCAATTCCCAACAACTACATATCTATACAGCTAGACGCGACTAAACCACTACCGTGCACGCTATTATTGCAGATGCATTCTTATTATGGATGCAACGATCGAGATGAATGAGAAACAGATGGTCAGTTTATCGGTACAGATTTGAACTCTATTCGAGGATGACGCTGCACATGAATTTTCTTTCTGATTGACATAAAAAATGTATTGTAACTTGAAACGATTTTGGAATTGTTTTATAGAAAAGAGAAGCGTTTAATGAAACATGGAATATAACATGACTGATAGTAACTACTGTGGTTTAAATTATGATACATGAGAATCACCAATGACCAAAAGCCTCTAAAAGGGTGCAAAGTATGCCCTGTAATCGTTAAATGTACACGAGCGAAAGGCTGAAATCTGTGACCAATAACTTTGAAATCGATCAATACCTAGCGCCGAGATTAGAAGCGTATCACAGATAGAGAGAAAGAGAACGAGAGATGACGCAGGAAACGAACTTTATCACTCTATGTAAAACGGCGTGACTAAGTGAGATACTGAGTTATATCAAAACCATAAACATGCATAGTGAAAAGATCGAATAAATGCAATTCACGACGGTCAAACATGTTGAACACCCCTTTTCTTGTAGGCATGATGAATGTGACTGTGAAGTATGACGGAGCAGTGTGTGTGAGTGCATTATTCATGGATGTGCAGGATCGTAGAGGTGCTTCTCAACTACCTTGTTCTGTTGCTGGCCATCCTCCGTCTGCCCGTTTTCCTTGGGTCTATCTTCTATAGCTTTAGGCGCATGTCCGCTTAACTTGTATTGTTGGAGCTGCGAATTTATCGGAATTATCAATACTTGATACACCATTTAATTACTAAACTTGTGATATAAATATTTTTAGAGAATACATGAAATTAAGTGAAAAAAAATTATACCTCTTCTCTGGACATAGCTAACTCCTCTTCCAGACATGAATTTCTTTCCAATGCCACTCGTAATCGTTCTCGTACCTAAAAATCGATCGCCATTAAATATTATTATCTTTTGTAATGTTACATTTTCTATTATACTGCATTTTACATTAATATTGTATAAGACGATAACAAGAAATAATGTAGCACTTTAAGGACTTATAGCATTAATCGAGACGAAAAAAATGCCTAATCAGCATAAACGTTACGATTATTCCATTCTATGCAAACAAAAAAGTGGGTTACCATATTCACAAGAGATGTTCGATGTATTTTTGTTCCATTTCAATATTGTCATTTGAATATGATAGGCCGTGACGTACATTTTTAAATATTCTGTCGGTATTAGGTATCGTATGGCATACATTTTCTATTACTTGCCGCAAGATCACTGCGTTAAATATCGTTCATAGATAGACTAATGCCTAAGTAGTCATAGTCAAAATACACAGATACAATAAAAAGAATTGGATAACTGTTCATAATACAAGAAGTATCTCTAATTAGCTTAATTTTTACATGTGTTGCCAAAATTATTATACTTAGCAACGTTCTTCTACTCATAAACATTACTTCACTATAGTTTCCAAGTTAAGTTTAAGTAAAATTTGTTGCGATTATCTCCGAAACGAAGACCACATAACGATCATATCTACAGCAAAAACTTGCTTAGATAGGGAATCAAAGATGCTCTTTCATTGCGAACATTTGCTAAAGATTGATTTTAGAACTCGCATTGATTAAGAATTTAAGCAATATTTGTTGCTGTTCATAATAATAGCTATAAGCTCCTAAAGTCTTACATCGTTTTTTCTTATTACTCCATTCTGTTCCACTGGTAAATCGTTACGTTCGTCAATTTTGATTTTTTTTTTCAAATCTACAATTTTATAGAGTCAATAGCAGCATAAATCAGTTAGTTTCTGTACTCAATAACGACATCTAGTTGTATATGCAGTTCAGTGCTTCAAATTGTGCAACGAGTACCAGTTTTAGGGTTGAATAGGCGGAGGGATGCAGTGTTCTGCATCCCCCGTCAAGGTTGCAAACGTGTCAATGTCGTCAAACAATGGATCAGAAAGTTCTTACTTTCTCGTCTAAAGCCTTGTGGTGCTCGAACAGACTTTTCAGAGCTTTGAGCACTTCAACTTCGGACGATACTCCAGATTGCGCGGCGGCTTGCCTCTTCACCACAGTCATCCTAAGCGATCGCTCGTGCCGGGAGACCAGGCATTCCAGATGTTCGAGCAGAAGCTGCGGAAGGGCAATAGAATCGTCTTGGTGAGCAATATCGTGGACACAAGTACCGGCTTCAAACTATAAGATGCATTAGAGGCCTGTTCTACGTACACGAGTATTATTCCTCTCCGCTTTCAGCTCCGATATCTCTTCTTCTCTTTCTAGGATACTTTCACGGGCTGCTGCGAGCTCCTTCGTTAATTGCGAGAAGTCCTGCAATGAAAAATACATATTTAATTTTATTCTATTCATACGACGATATCAAAGAAGACATTGAAGCATAATTAATTTTAGAAATATCTTACTTCACGCTCTCTTCAGTGCTCGAAAATAAGAAATGAACACTCTGTGTCCTTGACCCGTAATTTCATTTCTATAGAAGCAAGAGAAACGGTACACCGAAGCGTGAAATTAAATTATATAATAATAGAAGTAATTAAAATCGCCTTGATAGACTTAAATCCTCGGTATTAACCAGATACCGAATAATCCTAAAGATCAATTTTAATCAGTAGCAAAAAAAGAAAAAAAAACTAGGAAAATTCAGAAAAGGTACAAGTCTAATTATCTGTAGTATAAATGGTTGAATCGAACAAGAATACTCTTTTAAATGATCAAAGAGGAGAAACTGATTGGATGATGTATCCTTCAAAGTTTTGGGAAAATGATTGTCAAAGAGATCAAGAGACAGTCCCAGCAGGGGAACCACACTTTCACCTTTTTCATTCAACCGCGTTTTACGCACGTCTTCAAACGCGTTACTTCCGCTCGACATTCCACGGCAGAATGTTAAATCTTTATTTATAAATGCTACTGCGATCGATACGGCCTTCGACGTCGGAACAACATCGCCGGCTGCTTTGCACTCTAAAGGAGCAAATAGCCCAGTCTAAATTTATGCCACTCCTCTCTCTAGTTTGCAAATATTTCTCAAAAACCTGATGAAATGTCCTGATACTTAGGAAAAAAGAATCCGAGAAAGAAATAAGATCGTCGAAGGACTTTAAATTTGCAACAAAAATAAACAGAAAATATTGAAAATTTTTGTTGCAGTGTTTCAACTACAGCGTTTGTGTTATTAAAAAATTTGATCTTTTTATCGTGGATTATATAGAAACCATTCTGTAATAAACAATCGTTTCTCATTGAAGCAAAGCGAACTGAATGAGATTTGCAATTTCAAGCGGCTGGATGTTGTCTTCGGGTGAAACGATATCGATGGATTCGAAAAGAACTCGTTAGCCAGACAATGGTTGATTAATTACAATCGTCTGAGAGAATTCTATTAACCCATCGGCAGCGTGCAGAACCAAAATTGTCGAGAAATACGACAGTATACGAAAGCACCTATACGAAAAAGGAGGAACCTGGTATGTTTGATGAGACTCACATTTCAAACACTCTATTGCTACCTTGAAATTACGTTGGTTGCTTGTAATTAAGAGAAATGTTACTGTACCATGTAATAAATAATTGTAATTTGTATAGACCACCGATTAGTGCGTAGTGTAAAACTTTTATACAGAACTGTAAACTTGTTTAGCTTATTTTAGGTAAATTTTGAATAATTATAATGTAAAAGTATGGGAAGAAAAAGGATACGCCATGTAATACGCTAATAATTATTTAATAGCTTTTTAATTTTAATTTGGCTTTTGTAGAAAGTGTTACCTTTCTTTTAGAAATACATTTCTCCTTCGTATTTAATGGAATATTAAATTCGTGATTAATAATGTACATTCAGATCTGAAACAGTTTATCATTGTGATTAATAATGGGGAAATAGTCTCTTATTACAACAATTAGAGGGATATACTCATGAATAAACAGCAGAAGCAAAAGGCACATTAAAGCCCAGGCATTGTTCCGTTTAAGCTAAATTAACGACGTTTCCTGCTCATTTTATTTAGCCATCGAATACTCTGCATCCTTTGCACCGTCCTATCTCCTAAAAACTTCTATTAGTAATTTTTTTAAATTAAATATCGTATTCTTTCCGAAATTGTTTTCGCAAGCGTTTGTACTTACATAAAAATAATTTCTGTTAAGGAGATGCTAATAAAGTCACAAGGAGAAAGGAAGATTAACTACGTAGCGAATTCATAATCAAAGCGTGCAAATACTATTTAACAGGAATAAATGTTTAATCTTGAACTTAATTGCTACTCGTAGAACATCATATCGTTTATATGTAAATATATAACGGATAGTGTAAATTCTGCTTCAAACGGACAACGAACATCTGTATTTGAGTGCAATTGAACGATATATTTGTTGGCAATGTTCAATCGGATCATTAAGAGCTATGCAAAAAGAAAAAGAGAGGGAAATCAGAATTAATTCGACAATTTCTTCGTGCAACTAGTAGTTGAAAGAACGGAATCTCCGGCGTATAACTCGTGCCAGCAATTAAAATAAATTTCCGTCCTCGTTTTTTGCGTGTTAAGGACAGCATATCGTTTCCATACACACACACAAACACAAGAGCAATCAAATACAAGTCTCACCTGGAATAGTAGTTAACGATGCGACATCGTTATCTAACAATCCACGCAGATATTATGTAGATTATTTTACGAAGATGATACCATTCTGAACAAGGGAAATTTTTAAAATTTATGAAACAGTTCAACATGTTAGAATACTAATTCTATTTGCGTGAAATATTTGTTTTTTCTAATTTTATAGTACCACAACAAGCATTTTCTATCACTTATCGATCTAAAAATATTTATCCTTTATTATGGTAATCAGAAGGCCAGATTATGTTTCGTATTTTATTTTACATAACTTTTTAATCTGTAAACTGTTCTACAAGAAGTTAATGAGGTACGTTAAAATACTCGACATCGTTCCACGCTAAAAACGTACAAGATGTAAGTAACAAAAAGATGAGTTGATGTTTAAATTATTTTCATTCAATTTACACACACACTTTTAAGATACAATGAACTTAAAGAATATGACGCAAACTACGTGTCCTGTTCTTCATCGGTTCACTGAATATTTTTCATGAAGGTACAGCGAGGCAAGCGAACATGGTCCCGTAAAAGTTAGCTTGTAAAAGCCGTTATGGATTGTGCCGAATAGTAGATGGAAGGAATCACGGTGAATAGATGTATGGAATATTTGAACAGTTAGCGTGACGAGCCGATTCGGCGAGTGCGTGACGATGTCATTGGAAACACAACATCGGAACACCGATAATTTCTAAGCGATATCGATCGTGTAGCACGATGCGTACGTAAGATGGGATTTAAACTCGCGTGTGAACATACAGTTTGCGCTTACGATGCAACGAACTGTGAGAGTTATGCAGCTGCAATTCGTTAGAAATGCACGACTCCCGCCGGTGCAACGATTGAGATATTGAAATTTACGTTATCCGCGAAAACTGAAGGGTGCACGATTTTTTCTTCCGTCGATGAGATATCGTTTCTTCTCCGGTGAGATAACGAACATAAAGAAACTGATTCTTTTCAATACCGCTAAAGAGAACATTCTTTCGACTCCTTATATAAAAATTACGTTTATTGTTATAGATGACGGCCTCGTTTCTTGATAAACTCTAGGGCAATTCTTTAGTTGCGATTAATTAATTCAATTCAAATTTCGGAGTCAGGAGAAACAGGAATTTTCTATTCCCGTAATGGTAGAGGATTCTGGTCAGACTTGAATTACAAAAAGTTCTAACTGTTAACTCTCTACAATGTCACGTGAAAGTTACATACCCATACTTATCTACACTTTTTGCCTTATTTTCATTATTTGCTACTGCAATTTATTTGTAGATCACTACACTTTTTTACAGTGATTATTGCTCCTCGTATTTTGGATTCGATTGAAGAATTAGATAAATAAAATTCAATTATAAACGAATTCGAATGTTTCGTTTAGTACCAAGTCAAAGGAATGAGAAATTTGAAATATTTTTACACCTGTTAACAAAGTATTCGAGGAACCGGAATATTTTCTGGGGCAAAGAAACAATACTTGAAACCCGTAGCAAGATATTTTCTACTATCAATGGTAAATAACACGAGTCACGCTTCTGCGAATTGCAGAAGCAAATCGAATGAACGTGCAATGGAACAAGACTTCGCGATTGAATCTCGTGAAAATGTTCGTTGTATCCTGTAAAACCTCGTACACATACAATAATAACCATTATTATTAAAAATAACGCTGCTTTTCTATTTTTCATTCGACGTTGTTACTTAATTTTCGTTTCCAATGTTTCTTAAAATAATAATATTAAAAGAAAACAGAGATAGGTATCTAATAAACATCGAAACAAAAAGAAATCCAACTTTTCATCTGCGACTACTATTATTTGAAACGACACAAACATATAGAGAATTCAAATATAATACATTAAACAAGACCGATCTTAACTCAGAATAATTGCGGCACGACGACTGATGAACATGAGAACTCGTGACAAAACTGGTGGACAAGAAAAACTTGCTGCCTGACAAATTATGCTTATTATCTAGTTAATAGTATACTCTAAAAACTTCCTCGTGAAAACGAGGCGGTTTAGCTTAATTTTTCGACGTTCAACCGTTCCGAATAATTAGAGTCATCCACAACAAATCACGGTTAAGCATTTACCCAGTTAAACGACCTATTTTCACCGACTATAATTATCTGAATTCGTTCGTCCATTTCTTCGGACATTTAGACATGCGTTCATCGGTTTATTTATATTCGCACGTTCCAGTTTCCAACATTCCCTTAATAATTATGCGCGAAGTGATAGACTCTCCTCGATCTGAGCGATTGTTATCTGTTCGTATAAAAAACTAGTAACGCTTTAACTTGGACACTACGATTTAACTGGAATTATGATGGAAAAATTCACAAATCAAAATCAAAATTGACGTACGACATTAAACAATTTCAGGAACAAATAAGGTTCAAAAGAACATAATGTTTTTCTCGAAAAAGATACAGATGTTGATTCACCGAGTTTACAGAGAAAAGACAAGAAAATTGCAGAAAATAGTCTTGTATTGGTTACAAAATAGAAAACTGACTCATTTTCCCAAGTTATGATATGTATTATATTTTTCGTACTCCTTGTGCGACTATTATCTATATTTTACGATGTGTTTACTGTGGAAGGTTCGCGAGAAATTTTTAAACACGGTCTACAAATCACAGCCATAAATCTCGCGACACCTTGTTTCAATCACGCTGAGGAGCCTTTTAATTTATAAAACCACAAACTCATTCCACCAACAACTCCGTGCTTATTCTTAGCTGCAGAACGTTGATCTCGACGGCGTATCAGTACAAAGAAACTTTGTCACCGCGACCAAGAAACGTTCCGCCTTTTTAACTAGAATCAAAAACCACAGCAAAAAGATTCAATTTAGATGACTATTAAATGTAAAAATGAAGATTTTAATTTAAAAATTCTATAGAATCATTGACGATTTTTATGTGTAACTGATAAGGACAGTAGTTTTCAAGGAATTCAACCAGCCAGATTTTTCAATTCTAGATAATGACTATACCAAAAAAAACTCTAAAGAAAGATTTTAATAAAATTTCTTATGGAAACACTAACACCAGCTAGTACTAATCACCGAAGCACTGACTTCTTCAATTATCACTGATTAAATTGTATATCGAATTTAAAACGACGTTGCAAACTAAAGAACGAGAACAGGCTGAACGTTTCAGATGCAGACGAAAGCTAAACTCGATTATTGCTCGAGTTGCAATGGAAACCTATAAATAGTGGCATCTAGTACAGTGTCGAGGATGCTATCGGGTCGTGAAAGCTTTAACGACGATAAAATCGTTCCTCTGTTCCATTATATTAAAGGGAGATGATAGAAAATAGCCAAATTTAGATTTTGCTGCGAACCATAAATCTATAGATTCTAGGTGTTGCCAAAACATAATTACGTATTTATTGGCTAGTGAGAAAATTACAAAATATACGTAAGTTCATAAATTGCCTCGACTCTCGTTTCTAACTATTTCCTTATCTGTAATATCTTCAACTTGCTTAGATTACTGTTAGGAATCTCTTTTGTATACTTCTACATTTTCTATCATAGATTTACTCGCTGACTTTTTGCATAATTATTTCGCAGTCAGGCAGCACATATTCATGCAAAAACAAAAAAAAAAAGATGACACGTGATAATTGTAATGTTGAAATTATACTGACTACTGTTTCTTGCAGCTTCTGTGTACTTTTTACAGATCTGCATTTATATACATTTACGATTTACGAGAATTCCACGTGTTGGTAGCAATACTAGAAATATTGGTTACATAATTTAAGGAATTCTCTCTTTTATGCAGAACCTCTCTCTGTTCGATGATTGACTCAATTAAGTGTAACCAGTGATGAATTGAGACGACAGCAGACAGAGTAGAAGAAAGAATCGTCAGCGAAGGAACATTATTCTCTTGAGAGAGTAAGGTATTTAGCACAAGCAAGGAATCTTTCTGCCTATATCGTCGCGTTACTATTTTAATAGTATGAGCTGGAGGCATGTAATGCGCAATACCTGCATAATAATGAGCGACCGTCACTTTATTACGTGACTTAACAGTAATCTCCTGTCTTAAGATAAAGAAGTCTTGTTCAGTGGCTGGGAACTTCATATTGTTCCGCTATTTCATTTTAAATTATTTCCATTACGTCTCTATAGAACGTCCAATCTGAATGTCCTTCGTTAATAGATAATTGTTTCTGGAAGATAATATAATTTTATTAAAAAAGACTTCGATACCTATTCATATACAGTATTCTTTATGGATCTATATATAGAATTATTTATTTCATATATTTGTACAAAATTAAGAGCTATAAAGGTTCAGAATAACAGACGGAAATTTTTATCATTAAGCGCAGACTCTTTCAACAATGGTACCTCGTATGACATTAACACAAGCAGAAATCGGAGTAGTATCACACCAGTTATCAGAATCGTTGAGACAATCACTATGTACCTACTTTACTCTGGAGCAGTTCATTTTTTTCTTTTCAATTAGCTCAGCGTTACTATTTTTATCGCTAGAAACATTTAAATGAATAGCATTGCAATAGGTTTTATATAACAGGAAAATCATTTTCTGATCAGAAAAAATGGAACACACGGTATAAAGATTGCGTCATTCCTAAAAGGAAGTAAATGAAAAAAGAATAAATTTAATTATAATATTTGAATAAAATGAAATAAAAATTACCGAAAAATCGAACTATTGAGATCTAAGCCTGCATGGCATTCGATTCAAGATACGTATAAAATTCAGTAAATAAATAGCGAGAAAAATTTAAATCTAAAAAGCAACTAGATTCACGCGATGGTAGGATTACGTAAGTACGTGCATAAATACTAGTCGGTTCCATACTTATACGTATCTTTACAATTAAATCACTCCCGGTCACTCCCTATTGGTGTAATTTACGTTCTTAACACTTGGAAACTGCCACATGTCTAGCAGTACTCAACTATTTTGTATACTTTTATGAAATATGCAATAAAAAGTTTCAATAAAGTTTCAATTACTTTCCAAAAAATATCACTGCTGTCGGGGCTACCGTTCGAATAAAAATGAACAAAATAATGAAAAATATTATTGCGATGGTAACAAAGTTCCATCAAAAAGCAATTTTTAAAGAAATCCGTAGATCACAAAGGGCAGAACTAAATTTGAGTTTAGTACTTCTAGTGTTGAAGAGTTAAAGAAGTCAGTGTGTCCCGATAGACAGACAAAAACAAATAGTCGCGAAAAAGCGTGGCGAAAAAGGAGAAAGAAATATGAAGAGGGTGTGACGAGAAAGGGGTAGAACACATTTCTACATACTGGCCCCGTCTGAATCATCACTGCACGCGAATGGCTTCATTCATACGCGAATTTAAAAGCACGTTCACGTAAAACGATATTACGATCTCTACCCTTCATCGATCGATCATTCTTTATTACCGATCATTCTTTTTTTTTCCTCTTCAATATCCTTCTGTCGATTGCCAAATGACCAACACTATTTAAGTTCAACCTTTTTAATTATAACTTTTAGTCTTTCTATTTATATAACACTCAATTCCTGTAAGAATTAAAGATTATGTATAGTTATTTATACAATTTATACAGCGAAAGTAGTAAAGTAAGAAAGTGGAAAACTAGAGAACTCGGTAAATTGGAATCAGAAAGAGAAGGAAATAAAACTGCAAGATATCCATAAAATCTAATTGAACTTCAAGCCCGTAACGCGTCAGATATGCGTAAATTATAATATGAATATTAATTAGTGCACAATGGCGGAGCCAGCAGTGAACCGCAAGATCCTTGAATATATCATAACGATGGGAGTAGGTGACCGCTCATTAGCCAGGTATGCACACGAGCTGTGGCGTTCGAGCAGGTATACAGTCGAAACGATCGACAGAGGCGGTGTTTGTTTAATAGCACCTACGAAAAGGAAAGTGCTCGCCCACGGATCCAGGCTGACGGACATTTCGATGGCAGGTTACAAGCACCAGCTACGTGTTCCCTGCTAATTAAACGTGAACGGATGTAAAACATAAAACGCAGCAGATAAGGCGAGATAATCTTGTGAAATCGTGATTTGAAACCGGCAGAAAGGTTGGTGCACCTGTTACTTTCGTCTGTTGTACTTTCTTTAGATCGATGGTCATTGCTTCCTTTATTATAAGAACAATTGCGAGAAGTTCAACTACTTGTAAAATGAAGATAAGTAAATTATGTAGATGTAGTTTAATTTCTCAGAGAAAAGGCATTTAACGTTATTTTCCTTCAAACTATCGATTCAGTTAAAAAGATATAAAATTAAAATATCAGAAAATGGAAGTTAATTTACAATAAACTTTTATCTGATTAATGCAATTTAATTGCTAGTATATCATAGGTAATGTAATTGCCGACTTTACTGCCAAGTGAATCCATTATATTTTTAGAAGTGGTGATGTGCAGTCATAGTAACTTTAATTAGTTACGTTAAGTCATAGTGGTGACTAATCGAAGGCTTCTCCTCTCGTTTGCGGTTTTCTAACGGCAACCCGTAAGAGTATCAGTGTTCCTCATAAAGAGCATAGTTCTATTTGTTCGCCAACTTACGGCGAACAATTTCCAGAGAAGCATAATATGTACCAGATGTTTACCGTTCGACTTGGCTACCCTGCAAATACCGAGTTCCTTCATCCAACTTTCAGATAATATATCGCGTGCTTTCCCATTGAAACTCATCAACTACACTGTTAGAGATATGTCCCACAAATAAAACAGAAACTGAGAAATTGGCGGTTTAGCATAAAAGTTATAAGATAAATCGAAAGTTTAAAGTAAGCTTCGTACTATTGTCTCTTTGTTTTCAAATAAAATTACAAGATTTGAGTCACTTTATGCTTCCATTTTTACTTATACGTTTGTATAGCTGCTACCTTATTAGTTTGATTACCGTTCCACGAAAACGAAGGACCATTAGCATGAACTTTACTTTGAACTTTGGATACATTTTTAAGCAAATCATCTTTATTGCTTGGCTGTAACTTCATTTCATCCTGAATCTTCTCTTGCAAATATATAAAAGTCGTCCCTGAAGGGTTAGATTGCGGCAAGTAAGTGGAGAAACAGATATCAGACGAATCGTCAATGCCAATATGTGGACAGATGTGAGGAATGTGAAGGGAAATCAATATAGCTCAAACTTCTCCGGTTCGGTGACACAGAATATCGGTTCTATCTTATTACATGGAAAATGTCTAACGAGTAAAAAAAAATTAAGGGATAACTTTTGGCCTGTATGAAGCACATAACAATGTCGTTACCAAAATTGTTTAGTACGATTTGGATGATATTAAACAGTACAAATTGTTCGAAAACAAATGAAACAATATTAAAGATTTCAGGATCAAGTTAATTTATTTAAATGTAGTGCAATATATTTTCAGTAATAATATAAGAGGGCTTGGTAGAATGAATTCAACCGTGCGCCACGCAAGATTGGTTCTTGTGTATAAGCCACACAATAACTATAACTAGAAGGAAGCGATAAAAAGAGCAGAGGCGCACGTATCAATTGTAACTTCTCCAAGTTCGTCGAGGAGGACGATCCTCGAGTTTACACAATCGCGCGCGATGAATTCAGCTCGCGCATTAATCGTATAACCGGAGTCGTCGGTAATAATGCGGTGGGTGGATATGAGGCTAATGCTCCTCCTATATACGGCACTGTGTGTCTCGCAAGTGCCCTCGAAACAGGTGGTTCTCAACCTATATAACCATTGGAACAAATTAGTCTCATAATAATTACTCTCTGTGGAAAATATCAAATAGTTATGGTAATTAAAGAATAGAAATTTTTAAATAATTATTTAGTCTTGATAGCGTAGAGAGATTCAAATTCTGTAGGAACAAATGTTGATCATTTACGCGACACACACGTACACATAAGTAGGTAGCTTAAAAAAAAGTGAAGATAGGTCAGCTACGTGGCAGCGATTATTGGAATAGGAAAAATTGGAACACGTTTTGTTCAACGGCGTATAAAAAGTCTGAATGAACTTCGAGCTCGTCCCATTTCGTATAGGGGACGATTTTTATTCATTTTATTCTCTGTACGCTTTGAAAACTATTAGTGAAATTAGCACAAGTTTACATGGATTAAAAATTATTTAGACGTAATAATTTCTTTTAAAAATATGTATATAAATATCATAAATTTCAAATGGAATAAAAATTATTATTAAAATTTGAATTGAATTTCATAGAAAATGAAGCTTTAAATTTCATAGAAAAAAAACATCTCACTTAAAAACAAATTACAAAGCAACGGGTTATAAAATTTATAACCACTGTATTGTCACTTTTAATCGACTATTCAGGCAATAACTGATTGTCAGATCAAAAAAATCTCGTACAGATTGAATAAAGAATTCCTTTGAGTGGTTCATAAAATCTATAAAACATCGTTCAGAAAACCACCTTTGTTTTTAAACTTATATGATTCATTGTTTTCATAAAAAAAAACAATTAAGAAAAAGGGAGAAAAATAATTTCTTTTCATAAAAGATGAATAGAATACATATTTGTTAGTGTACGCCATTTTAGCTCGGGAACGATTATAACGCGGTCACATAAATGAAGTTAATTATCCTGATTGTTTGTATCGTAGATTTCGTTAATTTTGGTTGTTAGATGAAGCAAAGACAGATCCGGCTAGGAGAAACAAAAAAGAATCGTATTGAAAACCTCTGCGCCCGTTGGCCGAAGGCGGCGGTGTTGCAGCTCAGTGCCGGCGCGCGCGAGTAGAGAGAGCTACTACTACCGGAGTAGTGTGTAAAAGGCGAGGTTCATTCATGCGCCGCCGGTCGAGTAAGGTGGGGTAGCTATTGATCGTGGAGCGTATATCGCGTACACCGGTGCATTGCACCCGCTCGCCTCGTCCTAGAAATTTTTACCCCAAACTCTTCCGCACCGCCTCTTTCTCTATGCCGTCTATCCGCGATTGCCGTTTCGTTCGTCCTTTCGCCGATTTTTAACCGGATCCTCGGCTACGCCGATTCTTACCGTATTCTGGGGCCGAACAATCAGCCCTATTCTGGTATGAGATCGATAAACTTCCCTGGGGCCTCTTTCGAGGCTCGCCGCACCACCTCCCGGCGAGTTGATTTTTATGTACTGCACGGTAGAGATGATAATGAGTG
The DNA here is from genome assembly GCF_050948175.1 of Xylocopa sonorina. Lineage (NCBI taxonomy): Eukaryota > Metazoa > Arthropoda > Insecta > Hymenoptera > Apidae > Xylocopa > Xylocopa sonorina. Next base: position 2,095,191 of record NC_135197.1, on the reverse strand, counting down.
GCTTTTGCATTATATTGTATCTACGGGAGGTAAAAGTCTTATTTCAGCTAGGTATATTTTGCAGAGTGAGTGCTTATTTTTAGTTTTGCTTGTGCTCTGTTATAGTAGTAAACAATTTTATTATATACAATTATATCGAACTATTCTATCTATCACACAGAACGAAATTTGGATATTTTTGAAAATTTGTTAAACAAACTCACGATTATATTATGGTTATTTCAAATATAATACCACGAAAACAAATTTTGCATTATATATGCATATGTGTGTGTAATTCATTTAGAAATCGAACAACAAAATGAATTAGTGAAATAGAGAAATAATCCGCAAAAGGGTGAGAATTTTCAGGATTTGCAAAAGTATCACAGCCTGATCTGTATTTTTTCTCATCGGAAGGTCGTGACGACCTAATCGCCTTTTTCGCTTCGTCTCCGCTCTTTTCTCTCACGCTTCCCCCCTTTCCAATCCCCTAACTCTTCCGTTGCACGCGCTTGCAGTTTTTTGCAACCCTCTGGCCGGCATTACGCGCCGAAACTGCGAGCGGGTCAGTTTTTCATCGGTCGATCCTTGAATATCTGTGTGCAGTTGTATATAGGCGTATGCATCTGTATGAGTGCTGAAGCACGGAGAGAAAAAAATAATAACAAGAAGAGAGAGAGAGGAATGATGGGGAATGAGGGTAAAAAGAGGTTCCACCCCCAAAAGTTTCCCACCCTGATTTCTCTCTAGCCCTTTCTGTGCTAGACAGGACAAAACTTTCCGCAGTATTACAAATGAAACGGTCTTTGTGTCGCGTTGCCGCAGCTTCGAGATCGCTCCAAGCATGCTTGGCAGCAAACCCTTTCTTCCGTACAACGTTCTGTCAGGATCGTTCCAAATAATGCCGGAATATCCCGACGAAACTGGCGCTGATTTGTAGAGAAACGCGCCTACTGTGATTCAACCAGCCCATTTGAAATTGTTTTAGCGAAAGATTCGATTACCCTATCGTCCCTCTGCTTATTCCATTTAAACTGGATTAGCAATAATGTTCATCGAATTTAGATAAGAATGTTCAACGATTACCATTGTTATATATGCGTAAGTTATTGCTGACAAGCAAAATAGTAGTTTCTTTAGCATATACATAAAAAATATGTAATTGTAAAGGAGATTCAGGTGTAAAAAAATTATACTACTTTACTATAATTCTCTGCATTGCAAACATGAATTCCTTATTTAGTCCTTCCTACATTCTACCTCAAAACAACAATAATAATAATAATTATTATTATAAATGCTCCTAAATATTCAAAGAGATGTTCTTAATTACTCTTCAATATAATAAATGCATTTTTAATTACAATTTAATTTTCCGCATACTTCGTATAAAGAAATAAAATGGTGCTAGTATATAAAATTCCGAACCAGAAAGGTTTCCACAATTCAATTAGTGAGACAGATCCCTAAGGATAGGATCTAATGACAATAAGAGAAGTGCCTAACCACCGTAAGAGAAACGTTCGTGTATCTTAGTCCATTTTAAAGGAGCAAAGGGGAACAGCAGTCTGTAAGAAAATCACGGAAGGATGAAAGCAAAAATCACGTAACACGATCCGCTCGAGTGACTCTGCCCTTCGCACTCCAATTGCTTCGAGGCAGCCTGTAATCCGGCACACATTACATCACGATATCCACACCCTATCTCTATATGCGTGGAACGCATTTCATCGTCAATAAATGCACAATGCGTCTCCTAACGTAACGGTGTATACACTGTTGAAGAAAGCAGTTCCATATGAAGTAGTAACTGCACGAATAAATACAATGAAAACCAGAATAGATCACTGATAACGCAATGGATTACAAAAGAAATTTGGAAATTTAGATAAAGAAAATAGATATTTTTAAATGAATGTGTGTAAATTTTTTTTAATTATCCCACAAGAATAAAATAAGAACAATATACAAGGAAATTAATTATTTTTTTACTAGTTCTTTATATAAAAAAAAAAAGAAAAAAAAGGTGACTAAGAGTTACACTTAAACAGTAGCAACAGCTTACAATTGCTTAATTTTATATAACATACAGTTTTTCGAAACTTTAATTCAGATCGAAGATGAAAAATGATCAATTCCGTGGCTCATTTTAAAGAAAGCAAAAAGTGAAGGAATATCCTGCGCAAGTTTTAGTGAAACAGCAGTGAAGAAATTCGAGCGAGAGGTTGAGGAAGGTTCGAAAGGCGTACAAATCAATTAGCAATGAGATGTTTCACGAGGTTGCAAGCGGAGGTGTTCGATTTTCTCTCGCTAATCAGCTCCGGGCGTCGAAGCCGAAGAATTCAAGTTGTTAGCGGCCACTTAACAAGCTAACGCTCAACACCTTTCGATCCATCGATGGGAAAGAAGAAGGAAAAACCGATGAGACTGCTGCAGGTTTCCAATCGTTATACTGTTTGTTCCTATTTAAGCTATTTAATCGATCCACAGAAGCATTTGGTTCTTGGAAATACAACAGAAGAAACTGATTAGAATTCGAATTCCGATCTGCACACCAGATAGTTTATACCTGCAGGCAACCTTCACGTAACACAGTTCCACTTAATAGAAAAATGTAGCATGTACTAATCCGCCGAGTTGTAAAATCGAACAACACTATATGACCTAAAATTGTATATTACTTCAAATTTGAATTCAATTATTTGTCTTCTTTAGACTTACATAAATATTTAGAATCGCAGACACAAGAGAAATGTGTAATAATCTTTCAACACAATTAGCATGATACTAAATACACGATACAAATATTAGTAGATGAAGAATGTCAAAACATCATAGTTTATAGAATGTTATCTTTAATTTTACAAGTTAAAGCTAAACTTCTGATTAAAATTGATTTCGAATGTAATATTCAGTTTTATAACACATACTCCACACTTTACCTTATGACTAATAAGATGCTACAAAACAAAGAGTTAGATCATTTTTCACGTGTCAAAGTGCACGAGTCTTATGGCGGAATTCCTCTTTGAAGTTCACTATTATATCTCGTATCTCGTGGAAAAAAGAAACAAATGCAAGATATTAGTTTCTTCCAGAGGGCGAAAGCCAGACTCCTTGCTCACTCCCTCATTAAAAGTTCAATTTAATTCAATCGCTCTGATTCATATTAAGAGTCTAAATTAACTGAAATTGGTATTAAAATCGTCTGTCTGGAGTGATCTGAATTGAAGTGACGCAGGTCAAGAGGTCGAGAGAGAGAGAGAGAGAGAGAGAGAGAGAGAGAGAGAGAGAAATTCTATTTACAATTGTCACCGATTCAATTGATAATTCCAATATTAACGGAAACGTTCCATAATTTGGGCTATGACAAGGTTCCGTCCTCGTTCGCTTGTTCCTGATTGAAATTGGTTTAATTTAACAATGAATAAATTTTTTGTAACAATTCTTCGTCCCTTGTAAAAAGAATAATATAACTTTAAGCCAAATTTAAAGATTCTCATTTATCAAAGGAATCTGAAAATAAAATACTACTAAAGCAGTATTTTCAAGCGGAAAAATACATATTAATTTTATCGGAAAGTCGTTACAAGCAAAAGAGTCAGTCAAAAAGAGTAAAAAAAATTGAACACTACCAAGATACATCTCAACCAATTTAAAATACAACTCTCGATTAGTAAATTGTAGAACATAGAGAAAAGATCATTTAAAGAAAGTAGCAAAAATTAGGATCGACTGTGATTTCTATTGCGGTTTCGTGATGCCATTTACTCAATGCCAGCACGTCAAGGCAGTGTGCAACACGAAATTAATGACGAGGGAAGTCAGTAGCCGCAACTACGGCACACACGGAAACGATTTTCAACCATCAGAAAAGACTCGTTTTACGTAAGTCGTTCAAAAATTAAATGAAGCTTCAACCTAAGTTACGGAGTATACTTGAATTCTCTCTTCGTTGAAATAATTCATTTGACTATCAATCTCTCAGCCGATTTCCTATCATTTTTTTTCCTCTTTATCTTCTTGCTCTGCGAGTAATCCTTATTTGTATCATATTACGCAAAGAGTATGCATATCATGCAAAAATATTTGATTTTAGGTTTAGTAAATTTATGAGATATAAAATAGTATAATATTGAGTTTAGAGTATTTTCCTAATACTAATATTATACTAAGGACAGACTAATAAGCCTAACGTAAAACTCGACAAATGAGCCGAAATTATATGCAGATATTAAAATTTCAATAGTGTATACACGTGGTACGCTGGTCGCCAATTATTTCAACGATCATATTCGATCTTATCATCCTGTGTCAAGCCGTTTCGATAAATTGTAATAATCTAAATTAATCCGCGGCCTCTGATTTTACATCGGCGTCGTTAATTTACCGACGACGTTTCGCTGTTCCATTGCTAATCGTAATTAATTACAATCCCTAAAAGGGGCCTCTTGTTGAACCCCCAGTTACGAGATTTCCTTACGATCATTAGTATAATCCTATCACTCTCTGGATACACGTACGAAAACGTTTGTTTAACCTTTGCCATATTCAGGTGGGACAAGCATTACCAGAAATCATGGGTAGAAAAGTTGTAAAATAGTTGTTACTACCTATTCCGTATAAAAGATAAATTCTTTCCTTCTACTTTTCACCCACATCCCATGCAATGGTTCAGAGCTTGCTAATTGCGAGGACTAATGTTGCTTAAAAACGAAACAACTATTTTTTACTTCATTTCTTCTCTTCCTCTCTATTTCTTCTTCTCTCTATTCTCTTTTTCCCATTACTGATTTATTTGTAAATGAGACTAGTTAATGGGACTATAAGGAACAGTGGGACGTTGGTTCGTTTCTCTATCTGGTTGCCATTTATTATCCGTTCCCGTTTCATTTCTACCCTTTGTCTCGGGTATATGTGCCAGTGGGTCGCGCAGGAAACGGTGAATCCTGCTGCGAAAAAATGCAAAGGGAATTTTCAGAGGGACGACAATCCCCGAAGTGGTGCATGCAAATATAATACGATCGCCATAAATTCGCCGGGAGATCCATGCAGCTTTTATTCCCATTGCTAGCTGAACAAATTTTTGCTCCCCTTTCCCTTCAAAATTTTTGCTCCGATCTGAAATTGAAACTTTGTTGAAAAATGAAAGTTGACGATATTCATACTGGTTCCATGAAGAAGTGGGAATAACAAAAAAAAGTTTAAATTCTATATTTCACAAGAATCTTCCAAATCTGTATCTATTTATAAGACAAATGCTAACTCGTTGCTCAGTGTGTTTAAAGATGTCCTATGATAAAAAAAATTGCATCGCAATAAGTGTGCGGTGAATTTGCAACTGAAATATGCAATTGAAACAGAAATCTGACGGAATAAGGGTAAATTCCGGCAAGTCTGGTAATTTCACAGTAGATAGTTCTAGAAGCCATTTTTCGTGCAATTAATCAATAGGCCAGATAAAAATAATACAATAATTTTTATCAATTTTTTCATACAACGCACTGCGTGATGTATGAACTGACTGATGAACCTTCCTCTCTCATATTTTGTGAATATATCAATGGTCTACACTATGTCCTTTGTCCCTATATATACTAACAATAAAAAGTTGCATTTTCCACCATTAAACACAAATTTCTTAGACAATTATTAATTGTTATTCAAGAATGAGAAAAATGAACTTTACCAAGTATATATGTATGTTTCTTGGGAATCCATGGCATTCTTATTTTAATTGTTTAACTGTGAACCCGAAGAAAGGTTCAGATTTCTGATTATGAAATCGAAGATGACGAACTATGTATATACTACCAGGAATACTTTAGAAGTCGGTGTGATTCATAATCAGTAACATTCAAAGATTTGTGACGTAAACCCAGCGCAAACTAAGATAAAATCGTAGCTTTCTAAAGTAACAACTTTTTGAAGATGAGTCAGACTTTGCACAAATTTGGACTCTCGAATACGAAACAAAGTTCTGATAAATAATATTTTGATAATCATCAAAGATCAACAATTTTATATGATATTCATTTAAGGCCAGCAAAATTTTCGCATTATCACTCAACAACTTAATAAATAGGATATCGAAGTCTCAAAACGTCACGAGAAGCATAATTAACATGAATCAGAAATTTCAGCACGCGTCACGTGTTTAAACGTTCGACATGCAACGTTATCACCTCGATAAGTATTCAAAGAGATACCAGAGAGAAATTAGCAGCGATAAGAAATTTTTATATATCATTATCACCATTTTCTGTAGTAATCGCTCAGAAAATGCGGTTCTTCTCGCCCACTCATTATTCCCATCGATAGGACTATTCTATATAATAATTTTTGTCCCTTATTTTATTCGATATCTTGTAAACCATTAATGCATGAAGAATCTCTACTTTTTGCAAATTTTCATATGGAATGTAACGTGAAACTGAATTGTGAAATGCGAGTGACGTGTAAGAGACAAAAGTTAAATCGAACGATAAAACAAAACTGCTCCTGACAAGATAATATAACTGGCTCATAGATTATCAGTGAATCTAGTCAAACGTCGCAGAAAATTGTCACGTTTCATCTACGAAAAAGCTCGATGCATAATTGAGAAAAAACGTTTTTTAGACTGAACGATTGCTTGAAAAATGCACTTCTCGTACCTTCTCTATCTAGAACGATAATTTAAAAATAGTAATACCGATTCATAAGTTATACCTTAGCTATTTACTATTCGGATTTCTCCATTTCCTACATGGTCGACTTAAAGAAAAGCCAGCGCGGCAGGATTTTTATCCATAAATTCATTCCAAAGATACAGGGAAGATTTCACGGTAGAAATAGGCGAATAAGATGCCGCGTTACGAGCACCTATGTACACTACCTACCAGTTTGCATCGAGATCTATGTGCATTTCCGGCGGTTTACCGTTATGTGCACATATCGCTAGGAATTGGACCACAAAGTAGATAATATTGCGCTTCTAGACCGTGTGCGTCACGTTTCGCCTCCGACCATGGAAAAATGATCATTCTCGGAGAATTTTACAATGAAAATACGCTTTAATAACCTCTTCGATCTTCCTTACCTTAAAAAGCAATCTATTATTATATCGAAGCACAGAGAAAAATACCCGATTCCTAACCTTCAGCTAAATGAACAACTTCTATTTTTAATTCACATATTTAACTTTATTGATTGAAGTTACATATCATTTGAATCGCGGCATTCTTATGAATGAGCAACTGATAGCTAAACCCATTTCTATTTTATGAAACTGAAATGAAAATTTTCATAGGCTTCTCTACTTAGAAAATACTTATTTTGTCAAGATAATGCTTCACATTTTAATTCGTGTAACATGTTTAAAGTTAGAAAGGAAAGTTAATGTTTAACATTCAGAATAATTGATTTTCAATAAAACGCAAAGTGTGCTATAGATAAATAATACATAAATAATAATTGAAATTTACTGATACATTGAAAAATTGGAAAATGTTCCGATACATTGCGGTCGAAGTAATTAATGGAAATTTTGCGGAATAAGACTGAGAAAACTGACAAAAATCTAACTAAATAATACTAATGTTATGTTGCAATAATACTGTGTATATTCTTGTTATAATGTTTGTTTGTATCGCATCATTAGCACTAAATCATTTTCCTACCAATCATAATACATCAGCTTCCACCTACTTCGACCTTCCTGTAAACAATTCACGGAGCAATAAGCGGTTTCTGTATAAATATACGCCGGTCAAGGAAATAAGTATCGCAATCAGTAGACACATAGCTCAACGTTGCGTCCTTAATCGGTTTCCAAGAAGCGTGAAATTCCCGCGCGTTGGCCTTTTACTTTAAACGACTAGCTCATTTTTCCCTTTTCCTATGCATAAGTGCCACATTCTAATAACATACGCATTTGTTGGCCTAATAATTTTACTTTTACAGTTATCAACTTCTAGAAGAAATCTGTAAAATGTTCAAACTTTGAAAAACAAACGTGAACGAATTTGTGGCCTGTTAATAACATATATACTCAACATTGTTTTTTTCAACACGACATCATCGATATATCCAACTCTCGTAGCACTACCAGGACGGACGAGAGTTACGTGTAATTAAATACAATACCTAAGAATCACTCTCCTGCGGGAAAAAGAACTGGCGATACCAGACGCGAAAAACAAGGCACGCAATTCATTCAACATGTTGCTCGTAAAAAATTATATTTTTATTAAAACTTTGCCTATCCAAAATTGCTTAATTGCTTTTTATTTAATTGAAATGATACAAATATAAATCACAATTCTTTTAGAAACCAAATATTTTTTTTATGTCGAATAAAAATATTACTGGAATGGTTTCACAAAATTGTATCAGAGAATTTTTTCTACCGTCTCACTCTCAGAAAACGTCTGTTACAAAATTTTATCAAAGAGTTAACTATATGATATAACTCCAATATCAGTGTTCTATACTTCAAATGCTTGCCACTCTGATACCACACTACCTTATCAAATTGTTATTTGACGTTTGAAGTTATGAGGTGGACATGTGAGAAACTGATCTTGTAGTGCTGTACAATTCCAAAACATGCGCTTTTAGATTACCTGTATTTCAAATAAATGTTTGTTATGATTAATAATATAATATAGTATAGGAATTAAAAAAATCTTTTTAAATTTTAAAAATTTAATCTAAATCGTATCTCTAATCATAAATCTCTTATTCGCTAATTATTCTGAGAACTAAACTCAAACTTTATAATTGTTTTAAAATTCTGACATCTATTGAAAATGAAAGGTTCGTGTAGAAAGCTTGATCGTAATGTAACTTGTATAATGTTGTATATCTTCTCCCTTGAAAACTGGGACACCGCGAAGATAACGTGTCGGTTAAATCGTTTCTATCGTAATCGTTACGTAAACACTTCGGTAATTACAGATCCATAGTTAGCCGCATATAGTGTAGTTAGAAAAATACCAATGACACTTTTAAGTTTCCCGTCGTTATAATAAGTAAGTCAATTTATTTGTAATCAAGGTATATTGTAATCAAAGTTAGGCAAAGAAATTTATATTATTAAAATGTTATTTGTTCAGAAACTTATTTTCTACATGTATACACGGCGCTTTATATGATTGTACGATATTTTCACTTTATTATGTTATTGTCTCATTGATTACTAAAAAACAGTATGTAGATTATAAGAACTAAAATTCAAATAATATGTACAACCTTTTTTAGATTCAGTCTAGAATTATTTTTACCATGTTACAAAATCAATAACATAACTTTACTCTACCAAAGAGTAAATATTTATTCAAACAGGAATACAATCTTTAGAACAATTTATTATCAAATCCTCAATTAAAGAAGATAACACCCGTACTGAATTTGTGATATTTTCATTTCACTTAAATAAAACAGCAAGAAATGTCTTTTCAACGAAACATTTGTTTCTACTGATTACTGTAGACCACACATTCGATGACGAAAGTGTGAAATAAACGAGTCCAAAACCTAGCTGGTCAAGCAGCCGATTTTTCTAGCCAAAGTTTCACGATAAAAAGGAATCGTTTGACAGTTTTATCGTTAGGCAAATATTGATACGTGCTTCCCCATTAATCGAACAAGTTAACACGTGCTGATCCAGCTTCGCTGAACCGGCTTGAACCGAATAACTCGTTCTAACATTGACATCAACTCTCCTTTAACATGAAACTAAAGATAAACTAAAGATAAACAGGTTAATTAATATAATATAGTCGAAACAATGGCCACTGACAACCAGAAGTATTGGAAAGACTTGGACACACTCTTATTACATGTATCTGCCCACGTGCAATTGCTATTTGTCTTCTTTTATGGCATCATTAAATTCCTCTTTATCTAGCTTGCGCAATAGATCGAAGAAATAAGAACAGACAATAAAAGCTTATATACACGTCCAATTGAGATTGAGAAATTTGAACAGTAACGTGATAGAAACTGCAATTAAGTTAGGAATATGAATATAACGTAGGTATAACATAGTTACATCGTATTAAAAAAATATAATCGTTAGGAAACACTATCAGTATAAAACGAAAATTAAATTTTCCTTAAAAGAGACATTCAAAGAGATTGAAACAAGAAATAAATTCAAATTCCATAGATATAATATTACACAAACACAAATACACTTGTGTAACAGTTGATCATGTATGAATCATAATTAAATGAATTCTAATAGATCATCTATGGACAAGGGTTTTCGATATCAGGCATTTCCAATTCCAGAAATCGACAGCTACCTAAAAATTTATTAAATTTTGATTTTCCTTTCTAATTCTGCGAATACAACAAAACATTCGTCGTAATAATATATATTATATATAAGTTTTCCTCATTCCATTCAGCAGAATGGATATTGGCAAGCTTCAGCCGTTTATTCTGGCACACCCTGTACGAATGAATAAGTCGAAATCGGTATCTAACAATTTGTTGATCAGACGCATCGACTACGCTTGACAATTCCCTAGTTAAACAGGGTCTACTGAAGTCCGATTAAAATGTCAAACAACAAAATTATCGCAACTCAAAAATATATCGACGATTGGAAATAACACTTTCTCGTTAAACACTTTATATTTACTAGAAAAATTAATTTGTTAAACATAGTTTTTCGATAGTTTTTCAACCATCGAAAAACACATATGTATAAAAGAATAAAATATTACCTGAGGAATACTGGCGTTAAGTTGACGATTTAGGGAGTCCCGTTCTTTTTCTACCTCCTGCAGCCGCGTTTCCGTTTCTTGCAACCGCTCCTGACTCTCGCGCAAAGATTCCATCAACTTGTCCCTCTCATCGAGCATCGAGACCATCAGCTGCTCGAAGTTCGCATCCTCTCCGGAGTACTGCGAACTTCGTTGGCTAATGCTGTCCTCCGCGATAGTCGGCATCACGTCGCACATCATATTCCACATTTTGCGTATCCTACTACTCTCTCACCTCCTCCGACACACTGAAACTCCACTTCAAATATACACGCAAATGAGAAATGGACATAAACGCGTGCCGGATATAATATGGTTACTCGCGTGCGCGCCAGTGACAACGAAAGCCACCTTCCGCTTCCGATGTATATATATGTACCTTTTTAGTTCGTCTCGAGCTTTTCAGTTAGTCATCTTTCCTCGTCGATTCCTCTTTCTTTCTCTCACTGTCTCTCTTTGTTTTGCTCAATTTGTACGTAATCGTCTGTCCTTCCGTTTGTCTTTGTCGCATAGTTTTGACGACTGTCGAACAACATCCACACGGCGGAATCCTCTAGTTATATATTTCCTTCTTGAACAATGAACTAAAACTCCTAAAGAGAACCTATCTTCATAATTTTTGTTTGTTGGAGGATGAAGGTCGTTGTTCTTTTCGCGTTTTTCGGTTAGCTAGCACCTACCGGCGGAATCATCGCTCGAATAATCTCGTCAACAGCTCCAAGTTCAACATTACTCGACCGGCCGCGAGGCTTTTCACCTTGGTCAAAACTCATGTCTCGTTCTCACTGTTCGGACGACACATTCTCGCATCGGAGACTGGATATTGTTTACTGGAAAGGGTTTCAATCGATGTGTCGCCGTGGAAGCACACCACATATACGCAGCGGAAACAAAGTCGCAGACGGCCAGAATATTTCGCTTCGGAAAAATCGATCGTATTCTTGCACGATAGGAAGAGAAATTGAAAGTTGGCGAATTAAGCGAACAGTTTCACCGTAGATCGACAAGACGGATTATATACGTTAGTTCAGCCAATCAATTTTGACAGATCACGAAAAAGATCGGTAGACTCACTACACGTCGCGCACACTTGGATCCTTTATACGTCGATCGTACACTCGTTATCCTTCCCTTTTCATCAAGCCTCTTTACAGAATCGTCGACCGATTTTTAATTGGAACACCTCAATATGCAGCAGACACCCACGGTGCACGTCCGACTATCTCCTTGGAGCCGGGCAGGCGAGTCTGACATCCGTAGAATAGCTTCGAACAGCAAGAGAACGATAGCTAGGCAGACCACTGTCTACTTTCCACTTCGATCTCATTCGGATACAGTTTCACCCTATCTAATCGAATGTATCTATACCCACACACTGATAAGCTAGGAACAGGAGAAAACTTTGTCCCAGGATAAAGATTCTTAAAATGTTATAGGAGGGTTTCGAAACACCGCTTAATTTGCTTCGCAGACTATTTCACGAATTATCATCACCATCCGAGACTCGGCCTGGAGAACGATTCCGATCGTACGTACGAGTAGTGCGCGAGGCGCGAGTCAGTTAGCAACAATCGGCATTTCGATGGCATTATCGCGAAGAAGCCGAGTACTGACACACCTACGATTTGTTCCTACCGCCCAGCCTCTACGCTACTCCATTTCCTATACAGTGGCCATCTTGCGATGTGACGTCAGCTTTCGTCTCCGAAGGTGCACCCGACTCCACCCGAACGATAGACGATTTTTTCAGCCGGGTTTACAAGCACACGACTGGATCGATGACAACTTGTGGCGCCTTCTTAACTGAGGCGCTCTACCGAAAAAGCGCGGTCCGTTTGAATCATTTTCAACAATTCAAAGTACACCTGTAATTAATATTAAATTGTACAATACTGCTTTTATATATCTGAGAAATATTATTTATTATAGTTAATACTTAAGATATATACATATATGATGGTAAAGACGTCGAGATAAAAGGGAAATGTTGTTCAAATCAGTATTTGTTTCTTTTTTAACCATTTATTATTTATATTCTTCTGTAAAAAAAAGCACAAGAGTTTTATTCAATTTTCAAACCTACGCAAATATGATCAATTCCAAAGTTTAAACAGAAAATCTATTATTATTTAACTCGATGATTATAATTGAATTGAAGAGGAAGGGAGGGAAGAAACTTAACTATCCAGAAGGTGGGGACTGCGCTACGGCGCGGGATGCTGGATGATCAATACCGACGAATGTGGCAAACCGTGGACCAAGTTATACAGTCAAAAGATATAGAGACAAGAAATCATCATGAAAACAGTAACGCATACTTGCACGTCAGGAGCAACGGGTAAGTAGTCCTAGCTTCCATTCAAGATATCCTTTAAGTAACACTGCGTCGCTTAAAAAAAGTCTCGATACTATTTCCCGAGGAAAAAGGGAAGAACTCCGAAACAACATTTTGAAACGTACTATTTGGCAAACCCTTCTTGAACGTCTCCATTTCCCGAATTACGCTCTATTTATCTAAGTTTTAGATCTACCTGAAGCCGACTCGATCGAAGATATCGCTGAATCAGTTGACGAGTTACGTGAGAAATTAGCGAACATGAAAAAGTTGATGGAAGAACGAAGAGGTACCACGCTGGGCGAAATAAGCGCGAGGAAGAGAAAGGAAACGTCCGATATCATAGACGGAAACTTTTTGTCCTGGATATTTGGTTCGGCGCTGATCGTTATTCTGAGTGTTAGTTTTTACGCCTTTTACAGTCTCTATCATGCAGTTCTGAAGAAATTCCCATCTCATCACACAGAATTATAAACAAACGGTAATCTAAATCTTTCAAGGCGAATATCTTGATATTTTTTAATTAACAAATCACTATATTTTACAATATCAATTTTCAGGAAAAGGATAGAAAAAAATACTCACGATCGATTCTGATGAAACTTGTGATACAAGTAACAAAATATTCCGGTAAATTGTTCGCTTTACACGTACTCTTTTGATCCAAATAAAAAATAAACAAAAGATGTATCCAAAATAACAGTAAAACACATCTCGCATTTGTTACGCCAGTTTCGAAGAGCATGTCGATTAACAATTTCGTGTGATATCAAAAATCTCTCTTTATTTCATAGGACGTTGCATCAAGTCGCCTGGAACGAAGAAAATCAAGTTAAGAAATATTAGAAGAATAAGAAGAGAATGACAAGAAGGTTCCTTTCACGTGCACGTAAATTCAACGAACAGTTTTTAAGCGTATCCTTTTCCGTAAAAAAAAGTTAGTCCTCTTAGTTCGGTGTAATGGTCATTTTCACATGCACCCACAAATAAACATATAAAGTTACTGAGACAAGAACAAGACTACTGCCTTAGGATGGAAATTCAGTTGTTGAAGTTCTATCACGTTAAGTATGGGAAAAGAAGCAAGTGTCAAGATATTTCTGCATACTGTTCGTGTTGATGCATTCATACCAACATATAATTTGACGACTTCAAATTTATTTCAACTTCGAGAAACAAAAGAAATATTTCGAGCAAAAAAGTGTACTTTATTTTTTGAAATACTCTTTTTTGTTTGCTAAAGACAAGAAAGTTGAAGTAATTTAATTCAAAAGTCTTTTTGTTGTATTACCACAGTTTACCGGGATTTTTGTTTTACCACATGATATTGAATACAAAAGTTATTTGTATGGCTATTAACTTGTGTTCTACTACTTTATCGTTAAACATTTTATGACATAGAATATTTAAAAAATGTTAATCGTCCCTAGGTAAATTACCAGTTTCGAAATAGCAATGCAACAAATTCTGCGTTTCTTCACAATCCAAGGAACCCCAATTTATATTTCTAATTGAAATCCGTTCTATCATTGAACGTGAAAATCTTCCATATCGATCGTTTATTCAAATGTACATATTGTGAATATTAAATAAAAATTACGATTTGAGTGAAAACAACGTTTCTTCAAAACTAGTTGATTTTTAGCAACATTTGTTATTTTTACATCAATTATTTACTCTAATTTTTTTACAGTATAGCATTTTGCAATACTTTAAACGTTACTATACATGTAAAAAGACGATGATGTTTTTCATGGTTAAGCGAAATAACTCACGCGAGGATGTCTTGACTTTTCAACACTTGAAGCTATATAATTGTTAATAAGTAAAACCAATTAGTACAATAAACAAGCGTTATAAAAAAATATGGATAATTTTATGATAACGTACAAAATAACGTCTTTTTATTTTCCAGTTCCTTGGTAAAGTTGTTCAGCATTTTTTGATAATCTTCTTGCTGCTATAATTATTTATCGATTTATTATTCATATATATTTAATATTCGCATATTTTTATTACCTTTAACACTTCGCCTCTAAGAGCTTCCCGGCGAATGGACAGATCCGAAATTTCATTTTGTAATGTTCTTACCTACCAAACATAGTTATGCTTAAATAAATGTAAATTATTATATTTTTAAGTGCTTTTGTAATTATATGCATATTACCAACCTCATCCTCTGTTTTTCTAATGTCCCTCTTCAATTCGATCGTTAGCGAGCA
Source organism: Xylocopa sonorina (assembly GCF_050948175.1). Classification (NCBI taxonomy): domain Eukaryota; kingdom Metazoa; phylum Arthropoda; class Insecta; order Hymenoptera; family Apidae; genus Xylocopa; species Xylocopa sonorina. The sequence goes on along the minus strand of NC_135197.1, from coordinate 2,079,895 downwards.
ATATCGATGTCGGCAAGATGACGTTTTATTTTCTGAATCGCACAAGAGCTTTCTCGCGTTTTTTATTTTACACTGCGATTTTTGCAACTACGTATAACGTGAAGCTTATTGTATTTATTTAAAAAATTTAATAAAAAATAAAGGTAAAAAATCAACTCCTTACCACGCGCTCTTTTTCTGCAAGCTTTTCCGCTAACACTTCCAGTTTACCTACGCTACCGCGATTCTAAAATAATCGATTATCAGCATTCTAATTTGAAGAAATCAAAACTAAATATTATTAATATATTAAGTCGCATTGATATTAATATATAGACTTTAATAACGAGTTTAAACCAAATGAAAATTGCTTTTAACTGACTTTGATCCGCAATACCGCTTCTACGTCTGTATCTTGAGGTACAATCTGAGGAATACAATTAAGCTATTAAACTAAAATATATTAAATTTTGACAAAATTTTACATAAATTGCATTAATAAACTTACACATTTCTTCAATTCTTCTGTTTGAGCGTTATACTTTATTGCAATCAACACAGGATTAGTTAACGCAAGCAATTGTGAATTGCAATAAACGAAAATAAATCTTACCACGATAAGGAGAAAAGTGACAACGCAATGGACAATGAAGACGAACATGCATGTTATTTTAAAAGTGCAAATTGCTAACAATATAAACCACATAGTGAACAATTTTTTTATTGGCAATTGACCATAATATATAGAAGTAATTTGTAAAAGTTTATAAATAACAATTGGACACACTTAAATTTGTAATAAAAATCTTAATAAAAGTCGAAGCTCTAAAGTCGTTTCCATTTTGAACGATTACTTTATCGAGGAAGTTCGAGAATCGAAACATTTACCAAAATTTAAGTATTTCGATTTATCGATCGAGATTTTAGCGCACTTTTTTTACATATCAAATTTAAAAAAATAAACTTCATATCATTATACATGTAGACACAAATCTTATTTTAAATACTTTATACGAAAGAATACTAAATATCAATGAAAATAATAATTTACGCAAAAGATACGATTTTTAGGTATTTATTATCTTTAGGAAAGAATCTATTCTTCATAATAATATGCTAAAACTATAATCTATGAAATTACTATATGAATATTGAGGATAACCTATTTCATTTCTCCCTCTTTTAAGGTGTTAATTTATATTTTGAAAGGAATCATTACATTGCGATACAATTTGAGATTTATTACGAACTTCAATAATAGAACACACTTCAAACATTTCACCACATTCACCCTTTAACACTTCAAACACTTTTGAACATTAACCTTTGTTTATTTAGCAGGCAAGCAAAGAAATTATTGTACACATTATTTAATGCTGAAGCACGCGACTTCGAAATGTATTCATATTGCAATCGTGCGAAAAGAAATTTTAAAAACTTATAGAAATTACTCGGATAGCATAACCTATAAACATGGAATATTCAATACGAAACAAATCAAAAAGAATAAAAATTGCAAAAAATCTAATCATAATTCTCACTTCCCACTCAATACAACAATATTGCCTTCGCAATCGCGAATTGTTATTGCAGGTGCAGGAACAGTGGCAAATTCTGTTGCTTATCATCTTGTTGTTAATGGATGGAATGATGTGCTGGTCCTGGAACAAAATAGGTACACAACCATTTACATTGACATATTCTTCATTCTTATAATAATGCTATAAATGTATCTTACAATGTACAGATCTCTATAAAAATCTACAAAAATTTGTATTTAAAATAAAAAGTAACAATCCAATCACTTTACTTTAAAATTATTGTATAATAATTATAATGTAAAATGACTAAACAATTTTATATTACAGGATTGGTAGCGGAACATCCTACTTTGGTTCAGGCACACTTGGTCTTTTCAAACCAATATCGCATAGGAACTTAATTGCTTATAGCATCAAGTTATATCAACAGCTACAGGAAATGGGATACGATATTGGTATGAAACAATGTGGCAGCTTATATTTAGCTCAAACCAAAGACAGAATGATAGCTTTAAAAAGAAGAATGGCTTATAATGTTCCTACAGGGTTACACTGTGAAGTGAGATTTATAATAATTACATATTAAAGCTGACATGGGAAAGCAATTTTTCACAAATTATAAATATATTAGGTTTTAGGGAGAGAACAACTAAAACGATTACATCCATATTTGCATACTGAAGATCTCGAAGGTGCAGTTTGGGTTCCTGAGGATGCAGTAGCCAACCCCAGTGCAATATGTGATGTTCTAGCCAAGTTGGCAAAAATCGGAGGAGCCAGATATGTTGAAAATTGTCATATAGAAGAAGTATATACTGAAAATGGAGCTGTGAAAAGTGTTAAAACCGAGTATGGAATAGTTTCTTGTGAATACTTTGTCAATTGTGCAGGAATGGTATTGTTAATTTTAAGAAATGTATATAATGTAATGTCAGTATCATCATTAATACATATACATCTCTTTTATATTTAAATTATAGTGGGCACGAGAATTGGGCTTAAGGTGCAGTCCACCAGTCAGAATTCCTGCATATCCTGCAGAACATTTTTATGCAATAGCTTCTCCTTTTCCGCTCAACACAAACGTACTTTTACCGTGCATTCGAGATTATGACTCATACTCATACATGAGAGAGTGGCAAAGTATTTAATTTATTACTATGCTTTACTTAATTCACTTAATCTCTACAGTAACTTTAAACACGTAAATTTACAGGAGGTTTACTAATTGGTTGGTTTGAACCTGAATCAAAACCTGCATTTGAAGATGGAACAGTTCCTATAAAAAACTGGAGAAACTATCTTACGGTGGATCCTTCACATTGGATACCTCTATGGGAAAAAGTAATACATAGAATACCACTTTTAAGGGATATACAGCCAAATGTGTATAACTGTCCGGATAATTTCACTCCAGATGGTAGATGGATATTAGGAGAAAGTCCAGAAGTAAAAAATTATTTTGTTGCTGTTGGCATGAATGGAAATTCATTACAAGGTAAAAAAAAGTATAGATCTTGTAATCTTATCTATTATTGAAATTATATTCTTTCAGGTGCGGGAGGAATAGGCAAAGAAGTTGCTGAATGTCTAATAAATGGGGAATCTACGCAAGAAATACTTCCTTTCAATGTACAGAGATTTCTCGATTTACATAGCAGTAAACAATACTTGCAACAAAGAACAAAAGAAATTGTAGGAAGAAATTATGCAATTTTATACCCTTATCAATGCGAATATAAGTATGCTCGGAAATTACGTTGTTCACCTTTATATTCTGTCCTTGAAGAAAGGGGAGCAATTTTTGGTGTTAAAATGGCCTATGAACGACCGCTCTACTTTGACTTAACTTATACAAGTAAAAAGCTGATTCGATATATGTTTTATTTAGTTATATTAAATTTAAAGAAGTAATAATTAATCTTACCAACAGAGGGACAAAAGAAACCTGTTATGCCACCAGGTAGTTTTTATAAACCTAAATTCTTTGATTTTATGAAAGAAGAATTTTTAGCATGTAAAGAAGGAGTAGGAATAATAGATATGAGTTCATTTTCAAAAATCGAAATTAAGGTAACTATAAAAAATGTGATTTATAAAACATTCCATAATCATTTATATATTCACAGTCTAGTCGTTGGGAAGTAGTAGAATATCTGCAGCACTTATGTTCTAATAATGCAAATGTACCAGTTGGTTGTATAGTGCATACAGGAATGCAAAATGAAAGGGGAGGATACGAAAATGATTGTATTTTAGTAAGACAAGCCGAAAATAGTTACTTCATGGTTTCGCCTACCTCGCAACAAACACGTATTTATCAATGGATGTCTAGGTAAATAAATAATGAAAATTAAATATTTGCGACAATGTAAATTAATCCTATAAAAATAGTTAATTTATTATACAGAAATTTACCGGCTGACCATTCTGTGGGTCTTAATGATGTCACATCAAAATATACTGTTATTAACTTGGTCGGACCTAAAGCTACTGGACTACTTTCGGAACTTTCCAATTCTAATATTAACCTTTCACCTTTCACATACAAAGTGATTATAATATTTCACTCATTCTTCTTATTAATGGTTTTGTCAGCAATAGATTAATTTATGACATTTAATATTCCTATAAATATTACAGAATGTAAATGTAGCATATGCTTCTGATGTAATGGTAATGTCATTCACACATACTGGTGAATCTGGTTACTGCTTATACATACCCTCTGAATATGCACTTCACGTGTACTCCAGATTAATAGAAATAGGCAAAGATTACGGAGTACGAGATGTGGGAGTACTCACACAACGTTTTATGCGAATAGAAAGATTTATCCCATTTTGGGCTGAAGAACTGACACCATTTGTTACACCATATGAGGCTGGAAGTGGATATAGTGTAAAATTAGATGTGAGTAAATATGCATTACCATTAATATTACATCCAAATTTATGACTATTTTCGTTATTAATAGTGTGATTAACTAATATTGATAATTTATTGCAATTAGAAGGAATATTTTATTGGTAAATTTGCTTTACAACATCAAAAAGAACAAGGTGTATCAAAACGTTTAGTCTTGTTTGTTGTAAACGAATTAGACATTAATAAGGATGTATGGCCATGGGGTGGTGAGCCCATTTATCGAAACAATGAATTTGTAGGAACTGTTACATCAGCTGGGTAAATATTTTATACAATTCAAGATGAAGTACATAATTTATGTGTAATAATTATATCAAATTACAAATAATATGATTTTATAGGTATGGCTTCGCGACAGAGAAACATATCTGCCTTGGTTTTATCAGTTCTCCTACGTCAAGACGTGCACAAAACATAGTTACGACAGATTTTATAATGGAACCTAAAGCTCATTTTGAAATTGACATCGCTGGAACTAGATTTCCTGCTAAACCACATATTCATCCATTAGCTATACCAGCTTTAAGTAGTAAATTGAATAAGAAATATATTCCTACGCCCGTCGTTGCATATGAATGTGACGTGTTTCGCCAATAACTTTTCGTTCCTTATCATTTGAGATTTTAATTATCAGACTTGTAAAATAAAAAAGTAACAGAAAATTTTTATATTTTGAAAAACAATTTTACCATGAATTTCATTATATTTATGCTATTAGAAATTGTTATTTATCATAGTTCAAGCTACTTGTATTTAATTATCCTTTTTTCATATTTTATAAAAATATAAATATTTCATGTAGACTATTGTAATGTTAATTCAATGTGTGCAACTGTTAATTAATAAAATACTTATAGTATTATAAAAATGGTAACATAATAATTTTTGATTTAAAGATATACAATTATACTGCTTTATTTGCAGTTGTATTAAATATTAATAATTAGAATACATTTAAATTTATTTATTTATAGCAGATGTATTTGTACAAAGATTAAAAGATTATTTAACAATTTGATATTGTTTGGCATTATATTATTTTCCAAAATACATTGCACATAATACTCAAATTTTAGAAGGCTATTTTAAGTTTTTAATTGTTAATATCAATTACATATATATATATATGCAACTATATATATACATGTACACAATGTGTATCAATTCGGGTAGTAGAGTTGGATGAGGATGGATTCCTTATGAAAAAATAAATCGAAAATATAAAGATTTTTTATTTGTAGCTCAGTTCACAAGAAATTTAGGTTTAAAAATTCATCGTGTACATGTACATTTACCAGGTTTTCAGTTTTGTAAATCACACTATAATAATGTTGCATTGGTTCATTCTTATATTTACAATTATGAAAATCTTAGTAATGTCATTAATTCATAAACACCTGTTAATGTTTCTGTGATTCAACAAGCAAGAGTATCTTTGCAACAAAATGGTCGACATTTTCAATAATTCTTCCCATAAAGGGATGATTACTAGGTCGAAAGCGTGACAAGTGCAAATACACACGACGACTTTTTAAACCAAAATTCCTCGTAAACGGAATTCAAAGTTGAGAATTGTTACTTTACATTTTCTAATTTATTTTTCAGAAGGTATTACACCTGATTATATTACCTAATCTGGTTCACTCTGTCTGTGTGTGTGTTTATATATAATTGCATTCTCCATATAAATATTTATATTATATATGTGATTAATATTAATAATATATATAATTTTAAGCAGCTTTATAGCTTTTTACATAAATTATATACTTGTTTGATGTAATTACTTCTTTCATTGTAATAATACAGTACATTACCTAAATTAAATTCTTAACTTAAATACAAGCATCTCACATGCATTTAATATACTTGCTGTTACTTTTGAAGCTTCATAGTATATTTATAAAGAACAAGCTTTAGATGTAAAAAGCATGATGGCCTTTATGAAACCTTTATCATTATTTTTGACCAGTTTGTTCAACTATGCCATAAAGAAATAATACAGTGTGAACATCAGAATAACTAAATGATACCAAGTCTGGAAAATATACACTGTTGTCTTCAACAATATATACTTAATTTCAGCTATCAAATTCTTATAAAATTTGTTTTTACAAATATTTTGATACCATTTTACGATGCCCATGCTTCTAGCTCTTTCAAATCTTCATCCTCCTCTGGTTTAGCTTCTACAAATATTAACGAAATTTTTAGTTTGCAATCACAAATATTGTAATGATAAGTTAAAAAACATTAAAATTATTACTTGTGCGAGTCCTAGCTGGGGCAGTCGGAATAGCTGTTGCTGGAACATTTGGTAGTTCATCGGTAGGTTCAATGCCCAATAGTTCTTTGTCAAGCTGTTCTTGTTCAAGTTCTTCTAATTCTTTCTCCAGCTCTTCCTCATCTACATCATTTCCAAATGCTACAGGATTGGAAATTGCATCAGAAATTTCTCGTGCTACATCTTGTTGCTCTGCTATATCGTCCATCATATCGTGTACTTGATCGACATCCCTAAAGAAAGAAAATTTTATTTACAATAAACAGATTAATAACTCTGTTACATGTAAAATTGTATTTCTTACATATGTTGATGAACAGATTTTAATGCATCTGCTGCATTCTTCATTGTAGTAAGTACAGCAGTATTTGTATTTGCACATTCAAGTGCTTCTCTTTGACTTTCAATTGTAGTAAGTGTACCATCAATCTGTTGCAACTGTTTCTCATATCGTTTCTTTCTTTTAAGAGCTTGAATTGCAGCTTTAAAATATATGTGTTTCATTAATTACTTTTATTCTTGAAGCGTATTGTTAGAATTATAAATTGCTAAGAACAAGTATCTTACGCGATACTACTGTGGTAATTTATACATGACTAAAAAAAATGAAATCTACAATTTGATAAGCTTATAACAAAAGAATATTTTAAGGTACTAGTTAAGGTACTGGATATAATGGACTGGCAAATTAATAAGCCCGGAACAAAGAAACGTCACAACGATAAATGGTTTTGAAAACTGAGAATTGGCGTCAATGATAATTAAGTAAAAAATATTTCTCACACATACCTCTCTTGTTTTTTGTTCCATTTTTCTTAGCAGTCTGAATTTCAAGCTCGATTTTACTTTCAAGGAAATCCTGTTTCTTGATGAGCATATCTTCTGTTTCCCGTAATTTTTGTATCGCTTCGGCCGTGGACAAAGAGGCCGCCTCTTTTTTACCACCGAATATTTTACTAAAGAAACTCATTATCGTCACGAACTGTGCTTCAAATATAAATTAATAACCGCACTTTTAAACGCGACGAACACAATATATTCAGGCAAAATCAACAAAACTCCGTGCTAACCAAATACCATCGCCATATTCTTTTTGACACTGATACATGTACATCATGACTCATCGTTAAGTTACTATAAAATTTAGTTTCACTAAACTATGAAAATCTAGAAGTATTGAAATCGTTTAGTTTTCAAATTTACTTCAAGATCATAATGTCGCGTGTTCAATGAAATGTATACAGGATAAATGTTACTTTAAGAGATCAAAAATAATTAATCTTTTTTTATACCTTCTGATAATATTCGAAGGATGGGATCGAAATACGACGCATAAAATTCCCCAAAAATTCATAGATTTATACACGCATAACTTTTAAACCACTGATTCCTCAAGTAAAAATCTGCACTTTTAGATTTTATATGCAACAAACAGTGTTAAGAGACATGAAAAAATTCACAACTTTTGATCGTTTAAAGTTTTAAAATTTAACGAAAACATCTATTCTGCTATATAAACATAAGTATGAACACGTACATTGCATAGAAAAGGAATACATATGTATGTATGCATGCGATGTATGTAGATTCTATGTATCTATATATGTATGTCAGATTTATCGTGACTTGTGTATGTAGTCACTAGATTTGTGCATAAACAAGTGTTTAGAATTAGCAAATTCTTATGATGTAATAAATACTACATCATAATTGTTATCCCAGTAATAGAACTAACACGATTTTATTATTCATTTATTATTTTTAGTCTGTCAAATATATACACATACATATAATTCAGTCTCAATTAACTTGCAAATATCAGATTTTAGATAACCTTTTCAAATGGAGAGCAGTCAGAAAAATGTAAGTATACGTTAATGGAATCAGATTCTTTAAATTCTTTATATACGTTCAGAAAGTTTTTTCTTACTGTTTTGCAATACAGATTTACGTGTCTCGTGATACAAGAAAACACATTTAGCTTGTCCAACATTTCGTAAGAACATTTAAAAATAAATATGCGCGATCAACGATACTACTTTCTTTCCCCTGTTTCTTTCTAAGTTGAAACACGATGAGAAGTACGTGGAGAGATAAAGATCGAGTAATTTTCTTTTAAATAATATTTAATCAATGCCGATTGTATCACTTTTTGAAAACAATAAATTATCACTATTCTAAACAAATCGCTTATAAAAAATACAGTTGAATTTTTATACTAAGCAGAATTTTTGAAAATTTTGATTTCTAATAAAAGCTTGTGCTTCAAGGACTTCCAAAAACATCTGCCGGGTGGAGAAACGACACAAAGTCACTTAATAGAAGCCTTAAATAGGACAACAACTAATACTAAACCATTACCAGGATTCGATCCTAATGATGTTATATTTTACCACATTGATTGCGATGAAGTCTATCCTGGAATATATATTGGGGATGCGTAAGTATTCTGCGATCTTATTTTAGAAAGTTACACATTTCTCTCTATCATATAATTAATTTGCATTCGATATATTTATTTATAGTACTACGGCAAAAAGTAAAGATTACTTGCAAAAGTTAGGCATTACACATTTAATTAATGCTGCTGAAGGAAACAGATTTGGGTTTGTAAATACTGATAAGAATTATTACGCAGATACAAACATAAAATATCTTGGTCTACCACTTGCTGATTTGCACAGTACAGATATTAGCAAGTATTTTTTTACTGTGGCCACCTTTATCGATGAAGCTATTAGAGCTGGAGGTGATTCTTCAATAGTTTATTAATGGAATAAGGAAATATTGTTATCAACATTTAAAAATCAATTATTTGAAATTGAATTTTCATTATTAGGTAAAGTTTTTGTTCATTGTATGCTGGGAATCTCACGTAGTGCAACGTGCGTATTAGCATACTTAATGATAAAAAAGGGAATGCGGGCTATAAATGCAATACGAACGGTTCGCAAAAATCGATACGTTCAACCGAATGGTGGTTTTCTTCATCAATTAGCACAATTAGATAATCAACTACGAAGACAACGATTATAAATGAACATCCAGTTGATGGGTCTGATAAAAAATGGCTAACACTTATCATAAGTAACATTATGGCCGTACATTATACATAAATAGATAAATAAATACAAAGTGGACTAAGTATCATTAAAATGTATAATTAGATTGATGTGTTATCATTTATACATATACATATAAATATACATATAAATATACTCCGAAATATCAAGTAAAAATTTAGTATCACGTATTACAAACAAAATTCATTATTAATTGTAATATAAAAATTTAAGTACACTTTTTCATATGTTTATTCTAGATTTTGATTTATATAATTGTAGCTTAAATTATTTATTATGTACAATTTTAGGAAGTAAAAATTTTAGAAAATTTCATTCTTAAAATTATGTGAAGTGCATGTAAAAAAGATATACGAATACGTACATTCACGTCACACGATTATAATTCACGCCATTGTTACATCTTACAATTCAAGATATGTGTAAAGTACTTCCACTAACTTAACCTTTTACTCGATGAAGTACATTGTTTAATAAATCGCAAAATTATTAATGTAATGTTGTATAATTTTTCTTGACTTCACACACACACACACACGCACGCGCATTATTATTAATGTTATTATCTTTGTAAATTTGTTACACGTGGCCTTTTAGAATGGGTCTCCGTAAGCGTAGGTGAATGGTTTGTAATACCCATTTCATTTATATTTTCTGCATCTGGTGGTCCACTGCGTTTTCGTGCTTTTGGAGATAACTGCTTTAAACACTCCATATCATTAAATACGACTTGTGCACCGCCCCCACTAGTAGGTATTATATCTCCCTAATATAAACATATTTCAGAATATCCCATAATCACATAATTATTTTTTATTCATTCGAAATTACCTTAAACAATTTTGTCTCAAGTTCGCCATCCGTATCATGTTCTTGTGCGACAAGACAATATCGGGATGCACCATCTATTATTTCTTTTGGATCTGTAAGTCGCGTAACACTACGTCTTCTACACATTAAAGGCTGAAGAATGGTTCCAACGGGAACAAGCGCTCCTGGTCTATGATCGATCCATCTATCAGCGCTTTGTGAACGCCTATACCTTTGGTTTGCAACTAAAGCTTTATCCTGTGAATAAAATATATTAAAACTGCACGTTCTAAACCAAACTAGCTTGTGCTGTATAAAGGACGAACCTTTCGTGATCGACAATCAGATGCTTTTGTAGTTGCCTCTGCACAACTAGGAGTAGCTGTCGCATCATCTTTATGAACAATGGATACAGAATTAATACCATTATCATCAACTAATATTTGCTTTACTAATCTCAATTTATCATCTTTTTCCTTCATTTGATTCTAAAAAAATATGTACATAGAATTTAATTGATGTGTATTTTCCAATTATAATACAATTATATACTAAAATTGTACTACTTTATTACCTGCAAATGTTCTCGTTGTTGACGTAACTTTATCTCCAGCTCCCTATTCATTTTATCAGTTTCTGCTTGAATTTTAGTATTATACTTTTGTTTCACTCTTTGTTTATCTATCAACCGTTGATTTAATGCCATATCCCTATCCTTTAGCTATAAAATAATTAGGTAATATATGCAATCATGGAAATGAAAAAATTGCTACATCTATTTATTACCTCTTGCTGCAAACTACGTATCGTGTCATTTGCATGATTTAATTTTCGAAGCAAATTATCTATCTGTTCTTCGGTTTTGCATAAATGACCTTCCAATGCAGAAACCTGCAAAAGAAAAAAGATACAAATTATTTAATATATATTTTTGGCAATTAACAACGTACTTTTACCTTCTTTCTTTGTTGCGAATTGGTTGCTTTTAGCGATGCATTCTCAATTTTTAAATTCATATGTTCCTGTTCAACCGTTATTAACATTTTCCTAAGATCATTTTCTGCGAAGACAATCACAAAAATAAAAGTCAGATTTTAGTTGCGTCAAAAAATAGATTGCTTTCTTACGTTTTTGCTGTAAATCAGCACGTAGCAAATTTCGTTTATTAATGCGCTGTTCCAAGAAATGCATCAAACTGCTGATGATTTGATCGTTACGCGCAGAATTGACTTCCAATTCAGGAAATGGACCGCCCAAACTAAATCAAAAGAAAATCAGATTGAATGAGTTAAAAGATAGATTATGAAAAAGAGTAATACACTTACCTATACACTAAGCCTACATCGACTTCTAAATCAGCAGCTTCGGGTCGGCCCCCTTTTTCCAATTTGCTTCGCGCTTCCTTAAATAGCTGTTAAAAATGATTTTTTTATTATAGATGTATGTTCAAACTAAATATTTTACTATTATTATTCTTATTATCCACGTTACCTTATTTGCTTGCCTTCTTCCAGGTGTAAAGCCAAGATCAATCTTTGTAACCGTTGGTCTAGCTACTTGAACTTCTTGCGTCATTTCCGCGAATTTCATCACTTGCTATAAAAGAATTAAGGTACAAAACAATTAAACCACGTTGTTCTATAAATTTATCTTTTATATTACTGATTTTTTTCTTACGATTGTTTCATCGTAATCGTCTGTCCTTGGATTAACACAAACGATCATTCTAACTTGTCCTTCTCCATCGAAATAATTTTTGAACAGGTGAGTAAGTTTTGAATCTCTGTAGGGTACCATCTTATTTGTACCCTGAAGTTGATTCTCTCGTAAAATTTCCAAACATGATCGCAACGTCATCAAAGAATTATTAATATTACCTATATAAAGTGAAGAATTGTGAAGAATTTTACAAAATAAAAGAAAAAAAAAGAATATATATATATATATATATATATAGATAGATAGATAGATAGATAGATAGATAGATACATAGATATAAGATATAGAGACAAGAACCTGCTTCTCTCAAACGTTGACCTGTATTTTTTGTTCTGTTAGTTCTTTCACTACCAGCTAAGTCTACTAAAGACAGTTGTGTGATACATACTACTCGTTTATCTTGTATAACTTGTTCCCCTTCACAATCTAGGGGTGCCTATAAAAAAAATGCAATACTGCATTACTTAAAAATATAATTATCTGCATAAAAACCAAGACAATTAAAGACATTACTTGTACAAGACGAATGGTAAAAGCACTATGCGATCTACTTGATTCTGCATTAAGCGCAGTATGTGCAACTCTTCTTTTTCGTTGACCACGTTGAAACACTTCAAATGCTTCCTCTGAACTTTTTACTTCAATTTCTGTTGCAGCATGTACATACATATTTTTATTTCCATCTTCCCTAACTATTTTACTTTGCAGTGTTCTAAAAATTGTTGTATAACTTATTTTATTAATACACCATTTAAGAATAAATATATTTTATACTTTTATTAAGAATAAGTAAATCATTATACCTGGATTTAATGTCCTCATCTTCTAGTAAATCATACACACTATTATTATATATTTCTACATAAGTAACAAACACAGCATAAACATTGTCTTGATCTATTTGTATTGTTTGCGATTTGTCAATGTCATGAATTATCATTGGATTACTATCACCATCACTCTCTGGTTTACGCCTAACAAAATCATTATGTATTAATATAGGAACAATTAATTAATATATTATATAAAATATATTATTCTAGTACTTACAATTTGCCTGATTTTCCACCTCTCTGTATCATAAGCCCAGCGTGAAGTTCATTTTGTCTGTCCAGCATTGCATCAGCTTCACCTTGTATATCAAAACCATTTAATTTGTCTGGCTTAAAAATAAATTTTTTTGTCTGATAATTAGCAATACTATTGAAAATAACATCAAGGCAACGAGGCATTATGCCCGCATTTTGTGGTTCACCAGTCATTGTATATGTTTTACCACTTCCAGTTACTCCGTAAGTAAATAAAAGGCTATTTTTGCCATGAATAACATTTTCAACTAACGGAAGGGCAACAATATTAAAAATTTCTTTTTGAGTTGCATCTGGTCTGAACACACGACTGAATATCGTTTGAATTTCTTTCTGACTAGAATTACGAAAATTTATTGCCGATTCTGGTGGCGTAATAACCACAGTTGTATCGGATGCGACTTTCATGCATGGTACATCAGTAGGATGTTGCATTGGCCTTAAACGACAATAAACTTGAACTGGATCTTTGGATAACATATTATTACCCTTTAAGCGACTTGCTGGCTTACGAGCTGAACCTGGTGCTTTGACACGTCTAAAATATTGATATAACGAAATTTGTATCGAGTTTTATAAATAGTACGTATAAAAAAACATGACAGACTATTAATCAATATAATTTTATAACACACAATAAATGATGTAATAATAACCAGAATCTTATTCGTAGTTTACATAAAGAATAATAAACTTACACAGATTTCATTATTCTGCAATTATATGTTTCTTCTTCTTGATTAACGAATTTCGAGTATATTACAGTCACAGATCTGCCGTTGTCCTGTTTTATCAAACCGTTGTCCTGTTTTAATATTCGAAATTTCAATCTAGTTAGAAAATCAATTATGTACCCAATGCCACCAACATTTATGAAAAATATAACCTATGAATTACGTTATAATAGTTACTTGTTAGTAACTTACTTTACTACCTAGATTTTACTAGGTATTACTTACTTGTTTACCTAGAAAAAAAATATTTCGACTTGACTTTACTTTCAGGAAAAATATCTTTGACTTAAAATGTATATTTACCTAGGGAACATTAGTTTCCTCATAGAGATATAGTTTCCTGTAAGATGTCGATTATCAAAATTGAGTTGGCAATTATGAGAGCGTCAAAATTTGACGCTCCTAAATTGTAAGAGAAGAATACTGCAGTAACTCGGAATAAATCTCTTAAAAGGAATGTGAAACAGTTTGATCAAAGTTCTAGCCTCGTTTCGGTATTAAAATAGATGCATTATTAGAATTTATAGCGTAATGTTTATTTATTTCTACATACATGGACATATGTAGCATATGTAGCGTCTCGCACGAATAGGTGATCTAGTTCTGGGAACTTACTTTCACTGCATGACTGTATAAGCAAAAAGAGATCGCTCCCTTCGGGTAGATAGTTTACAAACATATGAAAATAGTCTATTTAAATTTGTTACATTACAATTAACAATGGATTTTATGCACAATGTTTTATTATAATATTATAATTAGATTATTACTTAATTTAATATTTCAGAGTATATATTTATATAATACATATAAATCATAATATATGAATCTAAAAATTTTCTACAATGAAACCCTAGAATATTTATATATCCCCAATATACCTAAATTACTATATAGACTTCATTACATTGATGCTCTGTTGAACATCATGATATCAGAATCATGTAGATGTATAATGCTTTGTCATTAGCAAACATTGAAGAGAATTCAGTATTGATAACGAACGATATTTTAACCTAGTCAACAAATTCCGATAACCAATAAAGTGTTTGTAGGAAATTTTATAATTTTATCAATAAAATGTCAAATAAATTTTTATACTTTGCATACGGAAGCAATATGTTGACGAAAAGAATACATATTAATAATCCAACTGCAGTACGAAAGGATATCGGTTTTCTAAAGGTAAATTGAAGTGAATACTTTGTTTTATTCTAAGAAAAATACACGACACAATTTATTATTTCGCATATCTTATTAATTGCTTCAGTCTTAAGTGTCTTTTATGTAAAAATTTGGCTGTTTACTTTCAATATGTTGTAAAATGAATTACTCATTCTTATGTTTCTTGCAAATATTTAATTATATCAGAATTTCAGATTAGATTTCATAACATATTCAAAGAGATGGGGTGGATGCTCTGCAACAATAGTAGCAACAGAAAATTATGTTGTATGGGGAGCAATTTGGGAATTAGATGAGTGCAACCTGTGTACATTAGACAATCAAGAAGGCGTAGCAGATAAGTTATATTTGCCTTTAATGGTTGATGTAGAAACACCTTCTGGTAAAGTAGTCAAGTGCAGAGTATATCAACAATGCAACAATCCAGATAAACATCTAAAATTGCATTTATTACCAAAAAATAGATTACCTTCACCGTTATATTTGTACGTAATATTTAACTTGACTATTTTATATATATTTTGTTATATACTCACATGTTATATTATTTGTTTTGTTCTCTTCTAATATTCTTGCAGAGAAACAATATTAAAAGGTGCATATGAGAGTAAATTACCACATGATTATATTAAATTTTTAGAAACAATACCACATAATGAATATGCAGGAGAATATGATATTGGGTAAGAAGCATTATTAATCATCGTTTGATTTCTATCTTAAATTATTATTTGCTTGTATTAACTTAATTTAATCTTAAGTAGTATAAAAACAAGATGTTCGTTTACCCAATTAATTTTCTTGGTATAATTCTTTCAATATTTTACTTTTGATGCAAATAATGTTTTAGTATTCATAAATTTGTTTTTTACTTTTCTTCTCTGTAGTATTATGTTGACACAGTCTCTAAACGTTTTTTTGTTGTAATTAACATTTTTGAATCATAGCTTGCCCCTAAAAGAAGTTTAGATTCAACGATCTTGTGCTTTCTTAATCGTTTCTGGACATCTGGGTTATTCTCTATTAAACCAAGAGCCATTTCAAGTGACAATTTATCCATTTCAGACTTGGGTATTTTGATTTTTGTACATGGCGCACCATTTATCTATTAATATAAAAAGCAATGTAGTAAATAATATGTTTATATAGTATTATTCGTAGCATTTAACTATGAAAATTTAAAAAAAATGGGTATTTAATGATTGTTCATCTTATTAAGTAATAAATATTGCAAAACATAAGAAATAAAATAATTTATGTATATACATTTTTATATAAATTTCTGTATAATGTTAGTGAAATAATAAATAATTAAACTTACTTTAACTTCTAATGTCATTTTATAATCCATATCTATTTCTGGCCACGTTTGTTCTGTAACATCTTTATCCAGTTTTACTTCATATTCGCTTATAAAGAGATGTTTGGCCATAGAAAATGCAGCCCATAATTCGGAAGCAAAATGTGGAGCAAATGGTGTAAGCATTATGATTTGAACTGCTAATGCACGTTCGTATTCACGGCCTTTTTTCATACATTCCATAGATACTTTGCATAAACTTAATGTGTAGATAAATGGTAGTTAATAGAATTCTAGAAACATTTGAATGATCGATGCTAGACAAATTAGTTAAACATACCTATTTGTGAGTCCTTGCATTCTTGATATTGCAACACTTAATTGTTGAGTCTTTATTATATTATAAGTTACAGTCTTTAAAAAATAATTTCGACTGTCAAACATATATAATTCATCTTCCGTAAATTTGGGATCAGTAGGTTCTGTTTGAAATTCTTCTAGACTTACGTTATTGCGATAGTTTATAAAATTTGTTACCATTTTCCACATACGATGTTGCCAATTTAGTATTCCAGGCATAGCTAATTTTATTAATGTATATGTTATTATTTATATAATGGTTAATCAAATTTTTACTATGAAAAAACTTACTGTCACATTTCCAAAGTTTATTCGAGGTTGGTGAATGATCAGCTAATATAAAAAGCCTAGTTGTATCGATTCCATATTTGTCTAAAAATTCAATAGGATCAACACCATTGTGCTTCGACTTAGACATTTTTTCCCAAGAGACAATTACTGGTTCTTTGGTATTTTTTTCCACATATTCTCCTGCAGTTTCTTCTACCTCATTTGCTTTTAAATATTTTCCTGTACTAGGTACTTGATATGTTTTACCAAGTACCATACCCTGCACAAGCAACTGCTTAAATGGTTCTTTACTAGGTAAATATCCTTCTGAATGTAGAAAGTGACTTATAAATCTTGCATAATATAAATGTAACACAGCTGAAATTAAATTATTATTCCCACTTTTGTCAATGCATGTAATTTATATCTACAAACACTTTAAATAATATGTATATACCATGTTCTTTTCCTCCTATGTAAAGATCAATAGGAAACATTTTTTTTACTTTGTCAACAGCAAACATTTCTTTAGTATTCTTTGGATCAATATATCTCAAATAATACCATGAACTATCTACAAATGTGTCCATTGTATCTGATTCTCTAATTGCTTGGGTTCCACATTTAGGGCAAGTAGTATTTAGCCAATCTTTACTATCGTGCAACGTAGATTTTTTACTTGAAGATGAAAACATTGTATTTGGTAAAATTACAGGAAGTTGATCACGAGGTACCGGTTGAATACCACAATTTGTACAATGAACAATCGGGATTGGTGTACCCCAATATCTTTGTCTAGATATTAACCAATCTTGCAGTCTTGGACTAACAGGATATCCACCTATTTTCCATTTTCTTGCTTTAAATAATATGTCTGATAGTTTACGTTGTTGCCCTTCATAACTATTTACTGAATGTCTCTCAAATTCAATCCCAACCATTTCAGAAAATTGATAATCATCTGCTGAAGCAGAAGGTATGCCAATATGAGTGTCTCTAAAATCTTGAAATATAAGTTTGTCTGTTATGAATATTGGTAATTCATTTCCATTAAATGGATTTAGTACTTTGGCATCCATGATTTTAATTCCACTAGTTACATCTCGACAATATTCTGATCTATTTAATAAGCTGCTTGGAGATATTACAATGAACTTGGCATACTCGATGAACTCTGGCCAGTTAGTCCAAACATTTATTGTTTTTGGATAATTTGGAATATTTCCTATCAACTGCAATTCAAAACTAGTGCCATTACATTCACCAATCCAATGCTGTTGTATTTTTTTAATGTCTTTCCATTCTTTCAATGTTGGATCATCTAAACCTTCAAGTAATGATCTGAAAAATTAATAAATGAAAATTATATATACGCATTTATTATTCTTCGAGAACTTGTTCTATTACACTTACTTAGCAAATGCCGTACTTCTAATAAACCATTGATTTAACAACCTTTTTTCTACTTTAGCACCTGATCTCCAAGAACAATTATTTGCATCAACTTGTTCCTCTGCTAATACAGTTTCATCAATTGGATCCCAATTAACAAAGGTTTCTTTTCTGTAAACTAAACCACTTTCAAATAATTTCAAAAATAATTCTTGCGTCCATCTATAGTATTCAGGATCACATGTGGCAAATTCTTTGTCCCAATCAAAGGAACAATTCATTAAATTCAATTGATTTTTCATAACTTTAATATTATCATATGTCCATATAGCTGGGTCAACACATTTTTCAATTGCAGCATTTTCTGCAGGTAAACCAAATGCATCCCATCCCATTGGATGAAGGACATTATATCCTAAAAACAATTAAATACTGAAAATCAATGAAATATCAAATAATTCATTAAACATTAGTTGTTACGTAAGGTACTTAATAATTTTAATTCAAAATAGTTCACCTCTCATTCTATAAAATCTAGCAATAGTATCGCTTATAGTATACACTCTAACATGTCCCATATGAAGTATCCCAGAAGGGTATGGAAACATTGATAATACATAAAATCTTTTTCTTGTATCATCTGTATCATCATAACTGTATAAATTAATTTTATCTCTCCAATATTTTTCTATGTCTTTCTTTATTTCACTTGTAATTATTGCACTCTGAAAATGCAGTTACCAAGTAAATCTATCAACATCAAAGTACATTTATTTACAAAATAGAAAACATACAGAAAATTTGTTTATACCGGTCGAAGCGTATCGGTTAATAACACTTCTAAAAAGCATATTATTCTTACAGTATAAAACATGCTTTCTATAAAATAATTCTGTAATCTTCATTTTTACGTTTTATTGTCTGATATTTCTAAAATTATGAACGTGCAGTATTCAACTCATATACCGTGCAAGTTGCCATATTTTTCAACTACTTTAAAGAAAATACATCCTGCACCGTAGTTTTTGTAATAAAAGTGTCACTTAAGTGAGATGATATTTATTAATATTATTAATAAATTACAATTACCATTATTATAACTATTATATAATACAATACAACATTTCTAACTGTAACAAGTGTACTTTACTTTGTTGAAAGCTAAAGCTTCCGCTTCGTGTAGTTGATTCTTTTTCCGGTTTGCGCTGTATAAACAACTTCGTGAGTACTATTTTCAATTTGGAATCCATTAAAAAAACTAAACATCCTGAACTAATATCTTGCAGAGCAATGAAAAAACATTACTATTTATGTTTTTAATTGTGATCGAATAATATACATGTGATTTTATAGTATACGAAGTAAAGAAATTTTTTGACATTGCCGGGGAGGTTAAGCCTCCCTCATATGTTTAATCGACAATTATTAAATCCCTTTTAAATATACGCAATTATTGTACAAACTATCCAATAAATCTTCTAAAATAATACTTATGAATTATACAAATTTTATTTACTAAAAAAATCAAATCTTTTATTTATACTTAGTGTAGTAGTATTATTATTTGTAACCTCTTGTAACAGGATCTTTAGTTACATGTTTTTTAAAGTTATTATTTATAGAATTTATAAGTTTTGTCCTTAAGTTTAGTTCAACTATGGGCAAGAGAAATAATATGATCCCTAATGGGCACTTCCATAAAGATTGGCAGAGATTTGTTAAAACCTGGTTCAATCAACCAGCCAGAAAATACAGGCGCAAACAAAATCGTGTGAAGAAAGCTCGTGCAGTTGCTCCAAGGTAAAGAATACATATTTATTAGACTAATAATATTTCAATAATATTTTTTCTTAAGTATATATAGTATTTCCTTTGATATTATTTGAGTAAATTAATTTTATTGGTATTCGCACTAAATTTCAAGACCTGTTAAGCTATTGAGACCTGTCGTTCATTGCCCAACATTTCGTTATCACACAAAAGTTAGGGCTGGTAAAGGCTTTACATTGGAAGAATTGAAGGCTACTGGTTTAAATAAAAGATTTGCTAGAACTATTGGAATTGCAGTAGATCCTAGAAGGCGTAACAAATCTGTTGAATGTTTGCAAACAAATGCTCAAAGACTGAAGGAATACAAATCAAAGTTGATTCTATTCCCATTAAATGACAAAAAGGTAAGTGTAACATAAGAAACTCTAGTCAGCGAAGAAAAAAACTTCATAGTAATGCCTTTTATGAAAATAGCCTAAGAAAGGGGACGCCACTGAGGAGGAGATGAAATTGGCAACTCAAGTTAGAGAGGAAATTATGCCTGTAAGACACCAAGCTCCAGCTAAAGCTAGAGCTCGTGTCATTTCTGCAGAAGAAAAGAAGTTCTCTGCATATGTGACGCTCCGCAAGGCCAGAGCTGATGCTAGATTAGTGGGAATTCGAGCCAAACGTGTAAAAGATGCAGCCGAAAATCCAGATGATGTTACCAAGGTTCCAAAGGACAAGAAGCCTAAGAGATAATCTGGAACTTTATGCGCAGTATGTGCAACTCTTCTTTTTCGTTGATCACGTTGAAACACATCAAATGCTTCCTCTGAACTTTTTACTTCAATTTCTGTTGCAGCATGTACATACATATTTTTATTTCCATCTTCCCTAACTATTTTACTTTGCAGTGTTCCAAAAATTGTTGTATAACTTATTGTATTAATACACCATTTAAGAATAAACATATTTTATACTTTTATTAAAAATAAGTAAATCATTATACCTGGATTTAATGTCCTCGTCTTCTAGTAAATCATACACACTATTATTATATATTTCTACATAAGTAACAAACACAGCATAAACATTGTCTTGATCTATTTGTCAATGTCATGAATTATCATGGGATTACTATCACCATCACTCTCTGGTTTACGCCTAACAAAATCATTATGTATTAATATAGGAACAATTAATTAATATATTATATAAAATATATTATTCTAGTGCTTACAATTTGCCTGATTTTCCACCTTTCTGTATCATAAGCCCAGCGTGAAGTTCATTTTGTCTGTCCAGCATTGCATCAGCTTCTGCAGGTAAACCAAATGCATCCCATCCCATTGGATGAAGGACATTATATCCTAAAAACAATTAAATACTGAAAATCAATGAAATATCAAATAATTCATTAAACATTAGTTGTTACGTAAGGTACTTAATAATTTTAATTCAAAATAGTTCACCTCTCATTCTATAAAATCTAGCAATAGTATCGCTTATAGTATACACTCTAACATGTCCCATATGAAGTATCCCAGAAGGGTATGGAAACATTGATAATACATAAAATCTTTTTCTTGTATCATCTGTATCATCATAACTGTATAAATTAATTTTATCTCTCCAATATTTTTCTATGTCTTTCTTTATTTCACTTGTAATTATTGCACTCTGAAAATGCAGTTACCAAGTAAATCTATCAACATCAAAGTACATTTATTTACAAAATAGAAAACATACAGAAAATTTGTTTATACCGGTCGAAGCGTATCGGTTAATAACACTTCTAAAAAGCATATTATTCTTACAGTATAAAACATGCTTTCTATAAAATAATTCTGTAATCTTCATTTTTACGTTTTATTGTCTGATATTTCTAAAATTATGAACGTGCAGTATTCAACTCATATACCGTGCAAGTTGCCATATTTTTCAACTACTTTAAAGAAAATACATCCTGCACCGTAGTTTTTGTAATAAAAGTGTCACTTAAGTGAGATGATATTTATTAATATTATTAATAAATTACAATTACCATTATTATAACTATTATATAATACAATACAACATTTCTAACTGTAACAAGTGTACTTTACTTTGTTGAAAGCTAAAGCTTCCGCTTCGTGTAGTTGATTCTTTTTCCGGTTTGCGCTGTATAAACAACTTCGTGAGTACTATTTTCAATTTGGAATCCATTAAAAAAACTAAACATCCTGAACTAATATCTTGCAGAGCAATGAAAAAACATTACTATTTATGTTTTTAATTGTGATCGAATAATATACATGTGATTTTATAGTATACGAAGTAAAGAAATTTTTTGACATTGCCGGGGAGGTTAAGCCTCCCTCATATGTTTAATCGACAATTATTAAATCCCTTTTAAATATACGCAATTATTGTACAAACTATCCAATAAATCTTCTAAAATAATACTTATGAATTATACAAATTTTATTTACTAAAAAAATCAAATCTTTTATTTATACTTAGTGTAGTAGTATTATTATTTGTAACCTCTTGTAACAGGATCTTTAGTTACATGTTTTTTAAAGTTATTATTTATAGAATTTATAAGTTTTGTCCTTAAGTTTAGTTCAACTATGGGCAAGAGAAATAATATGATCCCTAATGGGCACTTCCATAAAGATTGGCAGAGATTTGTTAAAACCTGGTTCAATCAACCAGCCAGAAAATACAGGCGCAAACAAAATCGTGTGAAGAAAGCTCGTGCAGTTGCTCCAAGGTAAAGAATACATATTTATTAGACTAATAATATTTCAATAATATTTTTTCTTAAGTATATATAGTATTTCCTTTGATATTATTTGAGTAAATTAATTTTATTGGTATTCGCACTAAATTTCAAGACCTGTTAAGCTATTGAGACCTGTCGTTCATTGCCCAACATTTCGTTATCACACAAAAGTTAGGGCTGGTAAAGGCTTTACATTGGAAGAATTGAAGGCTACTGGTTTAAATAAAAGATTTGCTAGAACTATTGGAATTGCAGTAGATCCTAGAAGGCGTAACAAATCTGTTGAATGTTTGCAAACAAATGCTCAAAGACTGAAGGAATACAAATCAAAGTTGATTCTATTCCCATTAAATGACAAAAAGGTAAGTGTAACATAAGAAACTCTAGTCAGCGAAGAAAAAAACTTCATAGTAATGCCTTTTATGAAAATAGCCTAAGAAAGGGGACGCCACTGAGGAGGAGATGAAATTGGCAACTCAAGTTAGAGAGGAAATTATGCCTGTAAGACACCAAGCTCCAGCTAAAGCTAGAGCTCGTGTCATTTCTGCAGAAGAAAAGAAGTTCTCTGCATATGTGACGCTCCGCAAGGCCAGAGCTGATGCTAGATT
Organism: Xylocopa sonorina; assembly: GCF_050948175.1. NCBI lineage: Eukaryota > Metazoa > Arthropoda > Insecta > Hymenoptera > Apidae > Xylocopa > Xylocopa sonorina. The sequence continues at coordinate 2,056,095 of NC_135197.1, read as the reverse complement.
AGTGGGAATTCGAGCCAAACGTGTAAAAGATGCAGCCGAAAATCCAGATGATGTTACCAAGGTTCCAAAGGACAAGAAGCCTAAGAGATAATCTGGAACTTTATGCGCAGTATGTGCAACTCTTCTTTTTCGTTGATCACGTTGAAACACATCAAATGCTTCCTCTGAACTTTTTACTTCAATTTCTGTTGCAGCATGTACATACATATTTTTATTTCCATCTTCCCTAACTATTTTACTTTGCAGTGTTCCAAAAATTGTTGTATAACTTATTGTATTAATACACCATTTAAGAATAAACATATTTTATACTTTTATTAAAAATAAGTAAATCATTATACCTGGATTTAATGTCCTCGTCTTCTAGTAAATCATACACACTATTATTATATATTTCTACATAAGTAACAAACACAGCATAAACATTGTCTTGATCTATTTGTCAATGTCATGAATTATCATGGGATTACTATCACCATCACTCTCTGGTTTACGCCTAACAAAATCATTATGTATTAATATAGGAACAATTAATTAATATATTATATAAAATATATTATTCTAGTGCTTACAATTTGCCTGATTTTCCACCTTTCTGTATCATAAGCCCAGCGTGAAGTTCATTTTGTCTGTCCAGCATTGCATCAGCTTCTGCAGGTAAACCAAATGCATCCCATCCCATTGGATGAAGGACATTATATCCTAAAAACAATTAAATACTGAAAATCAATGAAATATCAAATAATTCATTAAACATTAGTTGTTACGTAAGGTACTTAATAATTTTAATTCAAAATAGTTCACCTCTCATTCTATAAAATCTAGCAATAGTATCGCTTATAGTATACACTCTAACATGTCCCATATGAAGTATCCCAGAAGGGTATGGAAACATTGATAATACATAAAATCTTTTTCTTGTATCATCTGTATCATCATAACTGTATAAATTAATTTTATCTCTCCAATATTTTTCTATGTCTTTCTTTATTTCACTTGTAATTATTGCACTCTGAAAATGCAGTTACCAAGTAAATCTATCAACATCAAAGTACATTTATTTACAAAATAGAAAACATACAGAAAATTTGTTTATACCGGTCGAAGCGTATCGGTTAATAACACTTCTAAAAAGCATATTATTCTTACAGTATAAAACATGCTTTCTATAAAATAATTCTGTAATCTTCATTTTTACGTTTTATTGTCTGATATTTCTAAAATTATGAACGTGCAGTATTCAACTCATATACCGTGCAAGTTGCCATATTTTTCAACTACTTTAAAGAAAATACATCCTGCACCGTAGTTTTTGTAATAAAAGTGTCACTTAAGTGAGATGATATTTATTAATATTATTAATAAATTACAATTACCATTATTATAACTATTATATAATACAATACAACATTTCTAACTGTAACAAGTGTACTTTACTTTGTTGAAAGCTAAAGCTTCCGCTTCGTGTAGTTGATTCTTTTTCCGGTTTGCGCTGTATAAACAACTTCGTGAGTACTATTTTCAATTTGGAATCCATTAAAAAAACTAAACATCCTGAACTAATATCTTGCAGAGCAATGAAAAAACATTACTATTTATGTTTTTAATTGTGATCGAATAATATACATGTGATTTTATAGTATACGAAGTAAAGAAATTTTTTGACATTGCCGGGGAGGTTAAGCCTCCCTCATATGTTTAATCGACAATTATTAAATCCCTTTTAAATATACGCAATTATTGTACAAACTATCCAATAAATCTTCTAAAATAATACTTATGAATTATACAAATTTTATTTACTAAAAAAATCAAATCTTTTATTTATACTTAGTGTAGTAGTATTATTATTTGTAACCTCTTGTAACAGGATCTTTAGTTACATGTTTTTTAAAGTTATTATTTATAGAATTTATAAGTTTTGTCCTTAAGTTTAGTTCAACTATGGGCAAGAGAAATAATATGATCCCTAATGGGCACTTCCATAAAGATTGGCAGAGATTTGTTAAAACCTGGTTCAATCAACCAGCCAGAAAATACAGGCGCAAACAAAATCGTGTGAAGAAAGCTCGTGCAGTTGCTCCAAGGTAAAGAATACATATTTATTAGACTAATAATATTTCAATAATATTTTTTCTTAAGTATATATAGTATTTCCTTTGATATTATTTGAGTAAATTAATTTTATTGGTATTCGCACTAAATTTCAAGACCTGTTAAGCTATTGAGACCTGTCGTTCATTGCCCAACATTTCGTTATCACACAAAAGTTAGGGCTGGTAAAGGCTTTACATTGGAAGAATTGAAGGCTACTGGTTTAAATAAAAGATTTGCTAGAACTATTGGAATTGCAGTAGATCCTAGAAGGCGTAACAAATCTGTTGAATGTTTGCAAACAAATGCTCAAAGACTGAAGGAATACAAATCAAAGTTGATTCTATTCCCATTAAATGACAAAAAGGTAAGTGTAACATAAGAAACTCTAGTCAGCGAAGAAAAAAACTTCATAGTAATGCCTTTTATGAAAATAGCCTAAGAAAGGGGACGCCACTGAGGAGGAGATGAAATTGGCAACTCAAGTTAGAGAGGAAATTATGCCTGTAAGACACCAAGCTCCAGCTAAAGCTAGAGCTCGTGTCATTTCTGCAGAAGAAAAGAAGTTCTCTGCATATGTGACGCTCCGCAAGGCCAGAGCTGATGCTAGATTAGTGGGAATTCGAGCCAAACGTGTAAAAGATGCAGCCGAAAATCCAGATGATGTTACCAAGGTTCCAAAGGACAAGAAGCCTAAGAGATAATCTGGAACTTTATGCGCAGTATGTGCAACTCTTCTTTTTCGTTGATCACGTTGAAACACTTCAAATGCTTCCTCTGAACTTTTTACTTCAATTTCTGTTGCAGCATGTACATACATATTTTTATTTCCATCTTCCCTAACTATTTTACTTTGCAGTGTTCCAAAAATTGTTGTATAACTTATTGTATTAATACACCATTTAAGAATAAACATATTTTATACTTTTATTAAAAATAAGTAAATCATTATACCTGGATTTAATGTCCTCGTCTTCTAGTAAATCATACACACTATTATTATATATTTCTACATAAGTAACAAACACAGCATAAACATTGTCTTGATCTATTTGTCAATGTCATGAATTATCATGGGATTACTATCACCATCACTCTCTGGTTTACGCCTAACAAAATCATTATGTATTAATATAGGAACAATTAATTAATATATTATATAAAATATATTATTCTAGTGCTTACAATTTGCCTGATTTTCCACCTTTCTGTATCATAAGCCCAGCGTGAAGTTCATTTTGTCTGTCCAGCATTGCATCAGCTTCTGCAGGTAAACCAAATGCATCCCATCCCATTGGATGAAGGACATTATATCTTAAAAACAATTAAATACTGAAAATCAATGAAATATCATATAATTCATTAAACATTAGTTGTTACGTAAGGTACTTAATAATTTTAATTCAAAATAGTTCACCTCTCATTCTATAAAATCTAGCAATAGTATCGCTTATAGTATACACTCTAACATGTCCCATATGAAGTATCCCAGAAGGGTATGGAAACATTGATAATACATAAAATCTTTTTCTTGTATCATCTGTATCATCATAACTGTATAAATTAATTTTATCTCTCCAATATTTTTCTATGTCTTTCTTTATTTCACTTGTAATTATTGCACTCTGAAAATGCAGTTACCAAGTAAATCTATCAACATCAAAGTACATTTATTTACAAAATAGAAAACATACAGAAAATTTGTTTATACCGGTCGAAGCGTATCGGTTAATAACACTTCTAAAAAGCATATTATTCTTACAGTATAAAACATGCTTTCTATAAAATAATTCTGTAATCTTCATTTTTACGTTTTATTGTCTGATATTTCTAAAATTATGAACGTGCAGTATTCAACTCATATACCGTGCAAGTTGCCATATTTTTCAACTACTTTAAAGAAAATACATCCTGCACCGTAGTTTTTGTAATAAAAGTGTCACTTAAGTGAGATGATATTTATTAATATTATTAATAAATTACAATTACCATTATTATAACTATTATATAATACAATACAACATTTCTAACTGTAACAAGTGTACTTTACTTTGTTGAAAGCTAAAGCTTCCGCTTCGTGTAGTTGATTCTTTTTCCGGTTTGCGCTGTATAAACAACTTCGTGAGTACTATTTTCAATTTGGAATCCATTAAAAAAACTAAACATCCTGAACTAATATCTTGCAGAGCAATGAAAAAACATTACTATTTATGTTTTTAATTGTGATCGAATAATATACATGTGATTTTATAGTATACGAAGTAAAGAAATTTTTTGACATTGCCGGGGAGGTTAAGCCTCCCTCATATGTTTAATCGACAATTATTAAATCCCTTTTAAATATACGCAATTATTGTACAAACTATCCAATAAATCTTCTAAAATAATACTTATGAATTATACAAATTTTATTTACTAAAAAAATCAAATCTTTTATTTATACTTAGTGTAGTAGTATTATTATTTGTAACCTCTTGTAACAGGATCTTTAGTTACATGTTTTTTAAAGTTATTATTTATAGAATTTATAAGTTTTGTCCTTAAGTTTAGTTCAACTATGGGCAAGAGAAATAATATGATCCCTAATGGGCACTTCCATAAAGATTGGCAGAGATTTGTTAAAACCTGGTTCAATCAACCAGCCAGAAAATACAGGCGCAAACAAAATCGTGTGAAGAAAGCTCGTGCAGTTGCTCCAAGGTAAAGAATACATATTTATTAGACTAATAATATTTCAATAATATTTTTTCTTAAGTATATATAGTATTTCCTTTGATATTATTTGAGTAAATTAATTTTATTGGTATTCGCACTAAATTTCAAGACCTGTTAAGCTATTGAGACCTGTCGTTCATTGCCCAACATTTCGTTATCACACAAAAGTTAGGGCTGGTAAAGGCTTTACATTGGAAGAATTGAAGGCTACTGGTTTAAATAAAAGATTTGCTAGAACTATTGGAATTGCAGTAGATCCTAGAAGGCGTAACAAATCTGTTGAATGTTTGCAAACAAATGCTCAAAGACTGAAGGAATACAAATCAAAGTTGATTCTATTCCCATTAAATGACAAAAAGGTAAGTGTAACATAAGAAACTCTAGTCAGCGAAGAAAAAAACTTCATAGTAATGCCTTTTATGAAAATAGCCTAAGAAAGGGGACGCCACTGAGGAGGAGATGAAATTGGCAACTCAAGTTAGAGAGGAAATTATGCCTGTAAGACACCAAGCTCCAGCTAAAGCTAGAGCTCGTGTCATTTCTGCAGAAGAAAAGAAGTTCTCTGCATATGTGACGCTCCGCAAGGCCAGAGCTGATGCTAGATTAGTGGGAATTCGAGCCAAACGTGTAAAAGATGCAGCCGAAAATCCAGATGATGTTACCAAGGTTCCAAAGGACAAGAAGCCTAAGAGATAATCTGGAACTTTATGCGCAGTATGTGCAACTCTTCTTTTTCGTTGATCACGTTGAAACACTTCAAATGCTTCCTCTGAACTTTTTACTTCAATTTCTGTTGCAGCATGTACATACATATTTTTATTTCCATCTTCCCTAACTATTTTACTTTGCAGTGTTCCAAAAATTGTTGTATAACTTATTGTATTAATACACCATTTAAGAATAAACATATTTTATACTTTTATTAAAAATAAGTAAATCATTATACCTGGATTTAATGTCCTCGTCTTCTAGTAAATCATACACACTATTATTATATATTTCTACATAAGTAACAAACACAGCATAAACATTGTCTTGATCTATTTGTCAATGTCATGAATTATCATGGGATTACTATCACCATCACTCTCTGGTTTACGCCTAACAAAATCATTATGTATTAATATAGGAACAATTAATTAATATATTATATAAAATATATTATTCTAGTGCTTACAATTTGCCTGATTTTCCACCTTTCTGTATCATAAGCCCAGCGTGAAGTTCATTTTGTCTGTCCAGCATTGCATCAGCTTCTGCAGGTAAACCAAATGCATCCCATCCCATTGGATGAAGGACATTATATCCTAAAAACAATTAAATACTGAAAATCAATGAAATATCAAATAATTCATTAAACATTAGTTGTTACGTAAGGTACTTAATAATTTTAATTCAAAATAGTTCACCTCTCATTCTATAAAATCTAGCAATAGTATCGCTTATAGTATACACTCTAACATGTCCCATATGAAGTATCCCAGAAGGGTATGGAAACATTGATAATACATAAAATCTTTTTCTTGTATCATCTGTATCATCATAACTGTATAAATTAATTTTATCTCTCCAATATTTTTCTATGTCTTTCTTTATTTCACTTGTAATTATTGCACTCTGAAAATGCAGTTACCAAGTAAATCTATCAACATCAAAGTACATTTATTTACAAAATAGAAAACATACAGAAAATTTGTTTATACCGGTCGAAGCGTATCGGTTAATAACACTTCTAAAAAGCATATTATTCTTACAGTATAAAACATGCTTTCTATAAAATAATTCTGTAATCTTCATTTTTACGTTTTATTGTCTGATATTTCTAAAATTATGAACGTGCAGTATTCAACTCATATACCGTGCAAGTTGCCATATTTTTCAACTACTTTAAAGAAAATACATCCTGCACCGTAGTTTTTGTAATAAAAGTGTCACTTAAGTGAGATGATATTTATTAATATTATTAATAAATTACAATTACCATTATTATAACTATTATATAATACAATACAACATTTCTAACTGTAACAAGTGTACTTTACTTTGTTGAAAGCTAAAGCTTCCGCTTCGTGTAGTTGATTCTTTTTCCGGTTTGCGCTGTATAAACAACTTCGTGAGTACTATTTTCAATTTGGAATCCATTAAAAAAACTAAACATCCTGAACTAATATCTTGCAGAGCAATGAAAAAACATTACTATTTATGTTTTTAATTGTGATCGAATAATATACATGTGATTTTATAGTATACGAAGTAAAGAAATTTTTTGACATTGCCGGGGAGGTTAAGCCTCCCTCATATGTTTAATCGACAATTATTAAATCCCTTTTAAATATACGCAATTATTGTACAAACTATCCAATAAATCTTCTAAAATAATACTTATGAATTATACAAATTTTATTTACTAAAAAAATCAAATCTTTTATTTATACTTAGTGTAGTAGTATTATTATTTGTAACCTCTTGTAACAGGATCTTTAGTTACATGTTTTTTAAAGTTATTATTTATAGAATTTATAAGTTTTGTCCTTAAGTTTAGTTCAACTATGGGCAAGAGAAATAATATGATCCCTAATGGGCACTTCCATAAAGATTGGCAGAGATTTGTTAAAACCTGGTTCAATCAACCAGCCAGAAAATACAGGCGCAAACAAAATCGTGTGAAGAAAGCTCGTGCAGTTGCTCCAAGGTAAAGAATACATATTTATTAGACTAATAATATTTCAATAATATTTTTTCTTAAGTATATATAGTATTTCCTTTGATATTATTTGAGTAAATTAATTTTATTGGTATTCGCACTAAATTTCAAGACCTGTTAAGCTATTGAGACCTGTCGTTCATTGCCCAACATTTCGTTATCACACAAAAGTTAGGGCTGGTAAAGGCTTTACATTGGAAGAATTGAAGGCTACTGGTTTAAATAAAAGATTTGCTAGAACTATTGGAATTGCAGTAGATCCTAGAAGGCGTAACAAATCTGTTGAATGTTTGCAAACAAATGCTCAAAGACTGAAGGAATACAAATCTAAGTTGATTCTATTCCCATTAAATGACAAAAAGGTAAGTGTAACATAAGAAACTCTAGTCAGCGAAGAAAAAAACTTCATAGTAATGCCTTTTATGAAAATAGCCTAAGAAAGGGGACGCCACTGAGGAGGAGATGAAATTGGCAACTCAAGTTAGAGAGGAAATTATGCCTGTAAGACACCAAGCTCCAGCTAAAGCTAGAGCTCGTGTCATTTCTGCAGAAGAAAAGAAGTTCTCTGCATATGTGACGCTCCGCAAGGCCAGAGCTGATGCTAGATTAGTGGGAATTCGAGCCAAACGTGTAAAAGATGCAGCCGAAAATCCAGATGATGTTACCAAGGTTCCAAAGGACAAGAAGCCTAAGAGATAATCTGGAACTTTATGCGCAGTATGTGCAACTCTTCTTTTTCGTTGATCACGTTGAAACACTTCAAATGCTTCCTCTGAACTTTTTACTTCAATTTCTGTTGCAGCATGTACATACATATTTTTATTTCCATCTTCCCTAACTATTTTACTTTGCAGTGTTCCAAAAATTGTTGTATAACTTATTGTATTAATACACCATTTAAGAATAAACATATTTTATACTTTTATTAAAAATAAGTAAATCATTATACCTGGATTTAATGTCCTCGTCTTCTAGTAAATCATACACACTATTATTATATATTTCTACATAAGTAACAAACACAGCATAAACATTGTCTTGATCTATTTGTCAATGTCATGAATTATCATGGGATTACTATCACCATCACTCTCTGGTTTACGCCTAACAAAATCATTATGTATTAATATAGGAACAATTAATTAATATATTATATAAAATATATTATTCTAGTGCTTACAATTTGCCTGATTTTCCACCTTTCTGTATCATAAGCCCAGCGTGAAGTTCATTTTGTCTGTCCAGCATTGCATCAGCTTCTGCAGGTAAACCAAATGCATCCCATCCCATTGGATGAAGGACATTATATCTTAAAAACAATTAAATACTGAAAATCAATGAAATATCATATAATTCATTAAACATTAGTTGTTACGTAAGGTACTTAATAATTTTAATTCAAAATAGTTCACCTCTCATTCTATAAAATCTAGCAATAGTATCGCTTATAGTATACACTCTAACATGTCCCATATGAAGTATCCCAGAAGGGTATGGAAACATTGATAATACATAAAATCTTTTTCTTGTATCATCTGTATCATCATAACTGTATAAATTAATTTTATCTCTCCAATATTTTTCTATGTCTTTCTTTATTTCACTTGTAATTATTGCACTCTGAAAATGCAGTTACCAAGTAAATCTATCAACATCAAAGTACATTTATTTACAAAATAGAAAACATACAGAAAATTTGTTTATACCGGTCGAAGCGTATCGGTTAATAACACTTCTAAAAAGCATATTATTCTTACAGTATAAAACATGCTTTCTATAAAATAATTCTGTAATCTTCATTTTTACGTTTTATTGTCTGATATTTCTAAAATTATGAACGTGCAGTATTCAACTCATATACCGTGCAAGTTGCCATATTTTTCAACTACTTTAAAGAAAATACATCCTGCACCGTAGTTTTTGTAATAAAAGTGTCACTTAAGTGAGATGATATTTATTAATATTATTAATAAATTACAATTACCATTATTATAACTATTATATAATACAATACAACATTTCTAACTGTAACAAGTGTACTTTACTTTGTTGAAAGCTAAAGCTTCCGCTTCGTGTAGTTGATTCTTTTTCCGGTTTGCGCTGTATAAACAACTTCGTGAGTACTATTTTCAATTTGGAATCCATTAAAAAAACTAAACATCCTGAACTAATATCTTGCAGAGCAATGAAAAAACATTACTATTTATGTTTTTAATTGTGATCGAATAATATACATGTGATTTTATAGTATACGAAGTAAAGAAATTTTTTGACATTACCGGGGAGGTTAAGCCTCCCTCATATGTTTAATCGACAATTATTAAATCCCTTTTAAATATACGCAATTATTGTACAAACTATCCAATAAATCTTCTAAAATAATACTTATGAATTATACAAATTTTATTTACTAAAAAAATCAAATCTTTTATTTATACTTAGTGTAGTAGTATTATTATTTGTAACCTCTTGTAACAGGATCTTTAGTTACATGTTTTTTAAAGTTATTATTTATAGAATTTATAAGTTTTGTCCTTAAGTTTAGTTCAACTATGGGCAAGAGAAATAATATGATCCCTAATGGGCACTTCCATAAAGATTGGCAGAGATTTGTTAAAACCTGGTTCAATCAACCAGCCAGAAAATACAGGCGCAAACAAAATCGTGTGAAGAAAGCTCGTGCAGTTGCTCCAAGGTAAAGAATACATATTTATTAGACTAATAATATTTCAATAATATTTTTTCTTAAGTATATATAGTATTTCCTTTGATATTATTTGAGTAAATTAATTTTATTGGTATTCGCACTAAATTTCAAGACCTGTTAAGCTATTGAGACCTGTCGTTCATTGCCCAACATTTCGTTATCACACAAAAGTTAGGGCTGGTAAAGGCTTTACATTGGAAGAATTGAAGGCTACTGGTTTAAATAAAAGATTTGCTAGAACTATTGGAATTGCAGTAGATCCTAGAAGGCGTAACAAATCTGTTGAATGTTTGCAAACAAATGCTCAAAGACTGAAGGAATACAAATCAAAGTTGATTCTATTCCCATTAAATGACAAAAAGGTAAGTGTAACATAAGAAACTCTAGTCAGCGAAGAAAAAAACTTCATAGTAATGCCTTTTATGAAAATAGCCTAAGAAAGGGGACGCCACTGAGGAGGAGATGAAATTGGCAACTCAAGTTAGAGAGGAAATTATGCCTGTAAGACACCAAGCTCCAGCTAAAGCTAGAGCTCGTGTCATTTCTGCAGAAGAAAAGAAGTTCTCTGCATATGTGACGCTCCGCAAGGCCAGAGCTGATGCTAGATTAGTGGGAATTCGAGCCAAACGTGTAAAAGATGCAGCCGAAAATCCAGATGATGTTACCAAGGTTCCAAAGGACAAGAAGCCTAAGAGATAATCTGGAACTTTATGCGCAGTATGTGCAACTCTTCTTTTTCGTTGATCACGTTGAAACACATCAAATGCTTCCTCTGAACTTTTTACTTCAATTTCTGTTGCAGCATGTACATACATATTTTTATTTCCATCTTCCCTAACTATTTTACTTTGCAGTGTTCCAAAAATTGTTGTATAACTTATTGTATTAATACACCATTTAAGAATAAACATATTTTATACTTTTATTAAAAATAAGTAAATCATTATACCTGGATTTAATGTCCTCGTCTTCTAGTAAATCATACACACTATTATTATATATTTCTACATAAGTAACAAACACAGCATAAACATTGTCTTGATCTATTTGTCAATGTCATGAATTATCATGGGATTACTATCACCATCACTCTCTGGTTTACGCCTAACAAAATCATTATGTATTAATATAGGAACAATTAATTAATATATTATATAAAATATATTATTCTAGTGCTTACAATTTGCCTGATTTTCCACCTTTCTGTATCATAAGCCCAGCGTGAAGTTCATTTTGTCTGTCCAGCATTGCATCAGCTTCTGCAGGTAAACCAAATGCATCCCATCCCATTGGATGAAGGACATTATATCCTAAAAACAATTAAATACTGAAAATCAATGAAATATCAAATAATTCATTAAACATTAGTTGTTACGTAAGGTACTTAATAATTTTAATTCAAAATAGTTCACCTCTCATTCTATAAAATCTAGCAATAGTATCGCTTATAGTATACACTCTAACATGTCCCATATGAAGTATCCCAGAAGGGTATGGAAACATTGATAATACATAAAATCTTTTTCTTGTATCATCTGTATCATCATAACTGTATAAATTAATTTTATCTCTCCAATATTTTTCTATGTCTTTCTTTATTTCACTTGTAATTATTGCACTCTGAAAATGCAGTTACCAAGTAAATCTATCAACATCAAAGTACATTTATTTACAAAATAGAAAACATACAGAAAATTTGTTTATACCGGTCGAAGCGTATCGGTTAATAACACTTCTAAAAAGCATATTATTCTTACAGTATAAAACATGCTTTCTATAAAATAATTCTGTAATCTTCATTTTTACGTTTTATTGTCTGATATTTCTAAAATTATGAACGTGCAGTATTCAACTCATATACCGTGCAAGTTGCCATATTTTTCAACTACTTTAAAGAAAATACATCCTGCACCGTAGTTTTTGTAATAAAAGTGTCACTTAAGTGAGATGATATTTATTAATATTATTAATAAATTACAATTACCATTATTATAACTATTATATAATACAATACAACATTTCTAACTGTAACAAGTGTACTTTACTTTGTTGAAAGCTAAAGCTTCCGCTTCGTGTAGTTGATTCTTTTTCCGGTTTGCGCTGTATAAACAACTTCGTGAGTACTATTTTCAATTTGGAATCCATTAAAAAAACTAAACATCCTGAACTAATATCTTGCAGAGCAATGAAAAAACATTACTATTTATGTTTTTAATTGTGATCGAATAATATACATGTGATTTTATAGTATACGAAGTAAAGAAATTTTTTGACATTGCCGGGGAGGTTAAGCCTCCCTCATATGTTTAATCGACAATTATTAAATCCCTTTTAAATATACGCAATTATTGTACAAACTATCCAATAAATCTTCTAAAATAATACTTATGAATTATACAAATTTTATTTACTAAAAAAATCAAATCTTTTATTTATACTTAGTGTAGTAGTATTATTATTTGTAACCTCTTGTAACAGGATCTTTAGTTACATGTTTTTTAAAGTTATTATTTATAGAATTTATAAGTTTTGTCCTTAAGTTTAGTTCAACTATGGGCAAGAGAAATAATATGATCCCTAATGGGCACTTCCATAAAGATTGGCAGAGATTTGTTAAAACCTGGTTCAATCAACCAGCCAGAAAATACAGGCGCAAACAAAATCGTGTGAAGAAAGCTCGTGCAGTTGCTCCAAGGTAAAGAATACATATTTATTAGACTAATAATATTTCAATAATATTTTTTCTTAAGTATATATAGTATTTCCTTTGATATTATTTGAGTAAATTAATTTTATTGGTATTCGCACTAAATTTCAAGACCTGTTAAGCTATTGAGACCTGTCGTTCATTGCCCAACATTTCGTTATCACACAAAAGTTAGGGCTGGTAAAGGCTTTACATTGGAAGAATTGAAGGCTACTGGTTTAAATAAAAGATTTGCTAGAACTATTGGAATTGCAGTAGATCCTAGAAGGCGTAACAAATCTGTTGAATGTTTGCAAACAAATGCTCAAAGACTGAAGGAATACAAATCTAAGTTGATTCTATTCCCATTAAATGACAAAAAGGTAAGTGTAACATAAGAAACTCTAGTCAGCGAAGAAAAAAACTTCATAGTAATGCCTTTTATGAAAATAGCCTAAGAAAGGGGACGCCACTGAGGAGGAGATGAAATTGGCAACTCAAGTTAGAGAGGAAATTATGCCTGTAAGACACCAAGCTCCAGCTAAAGCTAGAGCTCGTGTCATTTCTGCAGAAGAAAAGAAGTTCTCTGCATATGTGACGCTCCGCAAGGCCAGAGCTGATGCTAGATTAGTAGGAATTCGAGCCAAACGTGTAAAAGATGCAGCCGAAAATCCAGATGATGTTACCAAGGTTCCAAAGGACAAGAAACCTAAGAAATAATCTGGACCTTTATGTCTTTGTATAAAATATAAAAATATAAAAATCAATTCTGAACGATGATCATGAAAATTATTTATCCAATTCTACTTCAGTTTTCAGAAACAATAGTGAACCATCTGAAAAAATTAATGTAATAGAAATTTCGGCTTTAATCCAATTTCTGCTACTATAAACAGTGATAAGAGTTCAATAAGAATTGAATCTACTTGATAACATCGTTTCATTGCAATTTATAAGTAATATTACGAATTCAAAAACTTGTGATGTATTTTTTACATATTATTATTAAGTTAAATATGTTATACATACACTTCAATTCAAGTTTTAAGCGTTATTTGTTACTTAGAAAAAGATTTTTTGTACATATGCAATTAATTGTTTCATTAAAAGTACAACAGTATATGACAATAATATAATATTATATATATATAATATTATATATATATATATATATATATATATATATATATATATATATATATATATATATATATATATATATATTAGAGCAGAAAATTTATGAATTACAGTCGCTCCTGAAGTTTATAAAGTTGTATCAGAATGAAGTGATGTATTGAATGTAAAAATGTTCATATTTAATCAATTACACATTTTTAAAGATATAAAGTATTAATCTACGATACACTTTAAATTTAGATTTATTGTAATTTATAATTTGCATACACCTCGCGAAACATATCGCGGCAGTTTATTTTAACTTGAAGTTTGGCACACAGTAAGAAAACTCCGGATAATTTTCTATGCAGACTGTATATTTCTTCAGGTGGAGGACAAAGCCTATGATCTAATATTGTTGGAACTAATGACTGAATTCTGTAATGAATATAATATGTATACTAATTTTACATACTATTAATTTAAGTATAAAATAACATAAATTGTTTTTACCGTTTAGTTACATCTTGCCCTCCAAAATCATAATACTTATGATTCTTATCAAATACTTGGCCCAACACCATTACTGCATCTACATGAGCTTCTTCCATAATCTGAAATTAATATGAATATATAAATTTAATTCTATACTAATTCATAATTAGTAATATTAAAGTATGTATATCGTACTTTAGATTCGTATCCCGTTAGGAATCCCATTTCTCTGGATAAATATAAAATTTTGTCACGATCGCCTTCGCTTGCACTATAAATTATTTCAATGTACTTATCCATAAACGATTTTTCGTACTCTCGACATGCACCAAAATCTAGTAATACTAGCTAAATATGAATTGATAAATATACAAATTAATATCGAGAATTACAATAAGAAATAGTATTGTATTAACATTTCTTGCACATATACAAACTTGTTTTGTATTAATATTATACAAAAAATTTGACCAATTTGGATCAGTCTGCATATATCGAAAAACAAATAATTCTTTGAGGCACAAACTCATTATTAATTTACAGATATGCTCCCTTGTTTCCATATCCATATTTGTACATTTATCTACTGGAATTCCTTCCACCATTTCAGTTGTAAAAACTTGGCTGGTTGATAGTTCATCTAAATGCAGAATTAAATTATTATTTTTATATTTAGAATGTTATTCTTGTATCAATTCACCTATTACAGCAGGAACATAATAATCTGTATAAGGTTCCATAAGTTGTTTGTATCTTCTTGTACATTCTGCCTCTCTGAGGTAATCCACTTCCCATGCAAGTTCTCGTTTTGCAACTTCTACTAAGTTATCTATAAACATGCCTTTTGGGAAAATGTTCCAAACCTGTGAAAATTTTTAAATATATTTCCCATTATCTAGAAAATCTAAAATAAGATAAAAATAAAAATTTGGCACCTTCATTATGCCTACTAAGTTTTCAACATCACTTTGAATACCTATAGCTACACCAGGGTATTGAATTTTAATTGCCACATCTTGTCCATTTAACAAGGTACCATGATGTACCTGGCCTACAATGAATTTCATGACAAGTCATTTTTAAGTTATTTTACTTTTTTACAAAAGAAAATGTAATCACCAATTGAAGCTGCAGCAAACGGTCTATCTTCAAAGGTAGCTAATTTATTTCTCCAATCGTGTCCAAATTCATTAGCTAGTACTTTCTCCACTTGCCATGTTGGCATGAAATCAGCACTTTGTCTAACACGTTCAAATATTTTTTGTAACTCAGAGTTTATAATAGTTTCATCTTGTATACTTAAAATTTGTCCAATTTTTAAAGCAGCACCTATTATAAATAAATAAAAATAAAAAATATATATACATATGTATAGAAAATATTTAGAAAATATAATAACTATATTGAAAATACTTACCTCTTACTTTACATAAAGTTGAAACTATTCTTTCTGCATTTGCTTTTGTAAGAAACAAGCTGTCAAACGTGTCTCCAAGACTTTGTTTTTTCAAACCCAATGTTCTCCGTGTATATTCTGCAACTGTACCAACACCAAGACCAATCCCTAATGTTCCAAAGCTTACCATTCTCTGTAATCTGGTAGCTGGTACCTTTTGTGCTTTTGCACTGGGTGAAAGCTGTGAAATAAAAATTAGTCTATCAATGTATCTAGTACATAATTTACATCAAATGTGTAGAAAAACTTACAGTTTGTTTTGGCCTAACAGATGGTTTCGATTTAACTTGGGATATATTGTTAGAAGTTACTCTTGCACTTTCCGTTACGGACATCTCAGTACCACTTTGTGGCACATTATCTTCTTTCTTATCATTCTGTTCTTTTATGCTTTTTTCATGTTCTAATTCTAATCTTCTCAAAATTGCCTTATCTTTTTCAGAAAGTTCAATCTTAGGTATTTCACTTTCCAATTTGGAAATTGTCTCTATCTTTTCTTTCACAGTTGTATACTTCTTTAAATGTTTATCTTCTTTTTCTTGTACATCATTGTCAGAATTAGATTTTAAACTTGAAATATCCATTTCTATTGGTACTTCTTTTGGATCTTTAGCAGAATTATAAACATATAACTTAGTTTTCTTAGATTTAACACCATTTACATAGTCATTCTGATCTAAAGGTACTCCTGTTATTCCTCTAGTTTTTAATTTCATAAATTCAATCATACCCTTTTCAACAACATTTATTCGTTCTGCCACTTCTTGAAATTCTTTCGTTATTTGACCCTATAAATGTTATACTATACAGAAAATTGTAATTTTCATTTTCAAAATTAATTTATATGATATAGTAAATATAACATATTATTTTAAATGTGTATAACATTATTCCATAAAAAATTATAAACAAAATTTTTCGTTTTTTTTTTAACTTACAGGAATCTTACTTGGTTTTATATTATTTAATGTTGTCAAATTATCTGTTACACATTTCTGGACAGTAGTTCTTAAACTTGAAGTTTGTATTACATGTTTAATTGCCTCTTTTTGATGTTTGATCAAAGCATTAATTACTGCCTTAACTCCTCTGAATATACCAGTGACATCAGACATCCGATGCTGAGACATTCCTGCAATGCAATTTGGTCATAAACCAATGGTTAATTGTAAATTAGGACCATTTTTGAGACAATTTTAATTTAATTTAATTTTCATTTTAGTTTCAGTATATATTTCTTTTAACAATAATTTATTGAATACGTCTCCTTATAAAAAGTGTTACGACTTAAGAAGATTACGTACTTAAATATTTGTCATGTGTATAACATGTGTTTAAAATAAATGCAGACCTTGAAGTGTACAAATAAGGTTATATGATTGAATGCAATGTGTCAATATCTTTTCTTAATTTGCTTTTTTGCACAAGTAAAAAACTCCATTTAATATTTATATTATAAAAAGATCTTATTATATAAGCAATATTTATTTTTTCATTCGATACAACCTTTCTTGAAATGTGTATTTGAAGGAATTTTTAAATATAGTGCGATCTTTTCTTAGAATTTCTAGAATACATATATTCGTTTCATATTTCATTATATAGAGTACTTATTGTAATTTATAATAAATACGAATTTTAAAAGCATATTTTTACAACGTGGTCGAAGGTTACAAAATATCAAATACAATGTTTGTAGCAATTATTATGATTTTCTTTATTAATTTGATGAACGAAACCAAGATGAATGAAATTTTACAATAAAAATGTCTAAAGATGTTTTATTTGACAAAAATTAATTTTTTATATATAATTCTTTTATTCGGTATTGAAAGCGGTATCGAGAGAAATTAAACGATGCGATAGATATAGTTATGAATCGATATATTTTCATGTTTGTTACAAGTTTTGAACTCTGATTGAAGGAATGCGATAGTCTAAGTCTTATTGTTTAATTTATCTCGGTGCTACATTCTTTCATTCTTTCTTTCTCCATCTCAATACCTCGATAAAAATAGTTGCATATATATATAGGGTCATTTAAGTTAATTGTTACGACTTTATGTTTTTACCCAATAAAAAATTGTTTGCAAATTCGTATTTTTCCCACGTATTGCAAAAATTAATTTAATGCTCATTAACTTTTGGTGCAAATTTTCTCATCAAATTTACAGAAAAGACCTAGAAAAACATGACCATAATGATGAAAGCATTTTGTATATTTTTTTCCATAGTTGTAGTGTTATTATAAAAGATGTATTTTTAGATTTACTTACATTAAAAAATCATAGAAATAATCATTTCATAACATAATTATTGCTGTAGTGATTTTTATGAAAAAACTAGTAAGCATTTAAATCTTATTGTTATTTTCGCAATATTTATATTTATCAATACCTTATAAGCTCTACAATAATTTTATTTATATACACAGTATATGTTTTTCTCGTTGTACTTTATATAACTACAAAAAATCCATCAAATTTATTATACAACAAATTCTAATCACCTTAGAATGACTTGTAATATTTACTTAATAAATTGAATCTAATACCATTTTCTATAAAATGATCACTGATCGTAGGTTTTTAAGACCCTGAGGTAGTCTCAATGAATTAAAGAAATAGACAAAATTCTTACAAGCATACAAATATCAATGGAAATACTTATAAAACTGCCATTTATTTTAAGCGTATGTTTAATCTATATAAATTTAATATTGTGTACAGGACTCTTAGACTTTAAAAAATCTGTAAAACCTCTTTGAAATTATATTTTTTCGAAAATGGCAACATTTTTATAACTTTTAACAACGCTATTCGTGTACTTATTACCCATTAAATTTGTATATAAAGAGAGACCACCCCATCAGATTTAGTGTCATGTTTTAAAAACATTTTCAACAAAAAAGAATATTAATTTTACAACAAAATTGAATGCAGTGAACTGACACCCATTAAAATTAGATAACATTTGGTTGGTCTGGAATAAGTGATGCAAAAAATGTACTGAAAAATGTCCAAGTAAAAGCAAGTGCACCAGGTCTTTCCTCTTCATGTCCTTCATTTGCATTTGTTCTTGCTTCTGCTTGTACAGTTGGCATCTGGCCATTTTGTTGTTGTATTATGGGTTGTGGACCTGCTGCTTCATTTTGTAACATTTGATTATTGTTGTCCACCCGATCTACTCTGCCATTATTATTTTCAGGCAAAAGAATTGGTTGTACTCGGAAGAAACCACCCTGATATCTGTAAAATGTTTGTTTCATTGTATGTAGTTGCATTTCTAACGTATACAAACGTGATATCTCACTGTATGTGTACATAAACTTACAAATACATTGCAAAACCAAGAAATGTAACAATGAGAAATCTTAGAGGAGACGAGTAAAAATACACTATAGTGAAGAGAACAATAATTCTGGACAGCATATAAGAAACATCTAGCCAATCTCTGTTAAATGCACCATCTTCTCCAGCACCATTATTTCCTCCATTAACATCAGCTTCTTGAGGAGCAGGTTGTTGTTGTTCATCACCTACATTATTATTATTATTATTTGTGTTATTAGTGTAAGGATTTTGAATGCTATCATTCGCATTGACATTTGTCTGCTGAATATATGGAATGCTGGTTTGCAATTGTATCCCTTGCGCCGCCATTCTATAACGATACAATTTGTTACTGCGAATATTCCAAGTTCTTTCATAAATTAAAAAATAAGAAACTATTGCTTACAGTTGCATATATTGTGTAAAATAATGTGTATAAGCTTGTTGCATCCAAGCCATTTGTTGACTATTCCGTGGATCAAAATATTGTTGTGTAGAATAAAGTTGTGCAGGAGTATGTTGTATAGCAATATTATTGATATTTTGGTTCTGATTTTGTACATTATTTATATTATTTAATCTGGTATGTTCTGTTGTACTTCTTGCAGCAGGAATCGTAGTTGTGTTTTCTATAATTTGCTCAGTTGCCATTTTATTTGCAAACGTTTTTTGCAAAGCACAGACCAAATGTACTGTGTAAGCTTGATCCTCTTGTCCATCACAATGCCTTAAAACATCTTTTAAACATGAGGAGTCATTTAATAATTGTCCCGAATATATAAGTTTCTGACTCCCTCGTTCCTAAGAATACAAGTAATTTAATGACTATTCTTATCCATTATAGAAAAAATATTACTTTCAACATTTCAAATTTGCAAATAGATGATTCAACACTTGATGGTACAATGTTACTGCAAACAAACAGAATAGTGAACTCGACATGAGAAAAATAGGAAAATTCTTTTTACTGTTGCGAATTTAATTATATCCAATAGATTTACAAACAAATTATATTATTCTTGTTTACTAATGAACTAGTAAAAAAAAAAAATGAAAAAAATATATATATGCAAAATAAGAATAAATTGGAGATTGAATATTAAGTACATTTCAATACAGACACACTAATAATACATTGCTTTCACCAGAAATCAACAGAATAGAGCTTTCACAAAATTTCACATGATTGAATTCACATATAGTTCTGCATAAAACTCACTGGTTTACTAGGATAAACGACGGACAAGTGTTCTTTTAATTGTCCAACGGTCCACCCAATGTCGCAATTTACGATTTGATCTTTAATCTGCTGATTCGGCGCTTTTATTATTACTTTCACGGCGGACCCTTCCATTATTGAAAAACTTCCCCTTTTTATAGTTGTTCTATTCGATCAGTTGTTTTTACTGTCAATCACTCCGAACAGTGTTAATTAATAATGCTACCGAGGCAGGCTGATATTTGTCTGTCTTTCGAAATTTTATACAGTGTGTTATATCTAGTTTATTAAAGCAGTCTGCTGATTTGAACAAAACTACTCCGTAACATTTCTTTGATCACTAATTAGAACAAATTTGAACTGAGATAGCAAAACTTTGTAACACGAACGGATATTTAATCGCTGGTATATATTTTTGTAAGCATGACTAAATGGAACCACGTATTTGGCGACTTATCATTGGTCGGAGATTACAATTTATTTATGCTTTGATACGAGCCGATTCTCAAGTAAATTTTTTGGCGTCGTTTTATGCCGATATCGTAACATTGAAGTTCAGCGTTATTCATGAAAACTACAGTACAATTCCTATTTTTGGCGCTAACATAAACAAGTAGTTGGTAGTTGTTGTCAAGTGTCGCGTTTGAATTATGTTTAAACCGTTAAAATTGGACAGAGTTGAACAGTGAAATTGAATTAAGTTTAAACATAAATGTTATGTAATGAAATGTAAGTATTATTTATTTCATTATATTACCTTTTTTATTTAATTATTAAATTTCATTTATATCATCTTTTTCTATGTTGATTACTCCCTTTTAACCTTAATTTTTCATACATACTGTGAATGTCAGATATTAAAAGTTCATACTGTCACTTTTCAACTAACATTGAATTACAATTTCAGTGTTTCAATTAATTATTTATTGCAGCCTCATTCTGAATTAAATTATAAATTTATTTAAATTATCTGTTAGTTTTTATTAAGCATTTATGTTTTATTTTGTAGGAATTCATCAAAATCTGGGAGAAAAAGCTCAAGGCGGTCTTCTGTAAGTAAAACAATATTTAAAAATTTGTATATAACATGTCGATCAGATTAATGCATTAAATGCCATGTAACTTATATATATTTTGTCTTGGAGGCTAGGACAGAATTTTCATTATTATAAGCACATAACGATAAGAAATTATTATTAGTGTCAATAGTGTGTTTATGTTGCCAATGGTTCCTAATAATGGTTGATAATTACTACTATTGCCATTCATTGCATTTACATTTATTTTTCATAAAATGTTTTTAATAAAATGCAGTACAAGCTCAAATGTGTGTGAGAAATTAGTAACTTTATCTTTGTTCAAAATGTTTCAATACATTTTAATTTAACATCCAATCGTTATAAAATATTATGTTGTCATAAAAACTAAGAATCATTATGGCAATTAATACATTGATGCATAATGTTTCTATGCTATATATGTATAATATAGCTTTATGTATTTCATGTCAATTTATTTTACTAACATTGCAGTCAAATAATCATTTGAACTAGTAGGATGAAATTTAACATTAAGCTTATTTTTTTCCTTGAATTTCTTTTTCTATACCATAATTATTTTCACAATAAACATAGATACTTAAGCCTCCCAAACCACGTCAAGTTCTTCAGGAGTTAAATTTTTCATCTAATGAAAATACATCTGCTATCACTACAAAAATTAAAAGACGTGTTAGTTTTGCAGAAAAAAAGCATGTCAAGTGAGTCATCTATTCCTTATTTATTAGTTATATTCTTAAATAATATTCATAGTGTAATTTGTTAATACATATTGAAATTTATTATACAGAGAATTTTGTAATTCTTTGGATCAAGGAACTGTATGGAATAATACATATGAAGAACATGATATAAGTAATCTTAAAGTATTGGGTATATCCACTCAGGAAGAATCTGAGATTCAAAGTGTGTCAATTCAACAAAATGCTATACAATTCGTTTGCAATGAACCAACTGAGGAAGAAGTAAATACAAAAGATTGTAAGTCACATATTATAAATGTAGCTGAAGGTATAAATTACCAGGATGAAATGCAATTGACTGCAGTATCACTTGCACTTCACAATCAAAATGATAAAGAAAATACAGTTACTTGTTTAAGTGAATTACAATTTGAAAACAATAGCCATATATCAAAAAGTATTACAGTGTATGAGGGTACTGATGAAAAATTACAAGAAAAATTATTAAAGCCAAATGCACATAATTTTATCTATAAAAATTTAAATGCTACAACCCTTGAAGAAACATGCATGGATTTTACACAAATTATTCCCGATAATATGTGCTCGGAAGCAGATCGTATCCAGAATACTAAAGTAGAAAATATAGTTAACAATGAATCAATGGAATTGACGGAGACCATTTTACCATCGATCAATGTACAGAATTTTCAGCAGTTTGACAAATCTACTAAAGTAGTAACAGATACAGTGGATCAAAATGTATCAATGGAATTTAATGCAGTATGCATTGGAAAACCTGTTGATAATGTTAACAATGTAGAAACCTTAATGACATTGGAGAGTGATGATAGTAAAACTAAAAAACTGGATAATATTTCAATGGAAATGACTGCAGCAGTGTGTCACTTACAAACAAATGATAATGGAAGAAATTATTGTACTTTAAATAGAAATGATATGTTTGTTTCTAGGCATATTACTGCTACAGCAACTTCTTCTTCACTAGATTCAGTTATGATTCCACATAAAGAGAACAACAATGCACATAATTCTTCTGAATATTTCAGTAAATCTACTAAAGCTTTAACAGACACAGTGGATCAAAATATGTCGATGGAATTCACTGCAGCATGCATTGCAAAACCTGTTGATAATGTCAATAATGCAGGAATCTTAATGACATTAGGAAGTGATGATACTGAAATTAAAAAACTGGATAATATCTCAATGGAAATGACTGCAGCAGTGTGTCACTTACAAACAAATGATAATGGAAGAATTCATTGTACTTCTAATAAAAATGATATGTTTGTTTCAAAGGATATTACTGCTACAGCAACCTCTTCTTCACTAGATTCAGTTACAATTCCAGACAAAGAGAATAGTAATGCACATAATTCTTCAGAATATTTTAGTAAGTCCACTAAACCCTTAACAGATACAGTGGATCAAAATATGTCGATGGAATTCACTGCAGCATGCATTGCAAAACCTGTTGATAATGTCAATAATGTAGGAATGTTAATGACATTAGAAAGCGATGATACTAAAACTAAAGAACTGGATAATATCTCAATGGAAATGACTGCAGCAGTGTGTCACTTACAAACAAATGATAATGGAAGAAGTCATTGTACTTCTAATAAAAATGATATGTTTGTTTCAAAGGATATTACTGCTACAGCAAATTTTTCTTCACTAGATTCGGTTACAATTCCAGACAAAGAGAATAGTAATGCACATAATTCTTCAGAATATTTTAGTAAGTCCACTAAACCCTTAACAGATACAGTGGATCAAAATGTATCAATGGAATTTAATGCAGTATGCATTGGAAAACCTGTTGATAATGTTAACAATGTAGAAACCTTAATGACATTGGAGAGTGATGATAGTAAAACTAAAAAACTGGATAATATTTCAATGGAAATAACTGCAGCAGTGTGTCACTTACAAACAAATGATAATGGAAGAAATTATTGTACTTTAAATAGAAATGATATGTTTGTTTCTAGGCATATTACTGCTACAGCAACTTCTTCTTCACTAGATTCAGTTATGATTCCACATAAAGAGAACAACAATGCACATAATTCTTCTGAATATTTCAGTAAATCTACTAAAGCTTTAACAGACACAGTGGATCAAAATATGTCGATGGAATTCACTGCAGCATGCATTGCAAAACCTGTTGATAATGTCAATAATGCAGGAATCTTAATGACATTAGGAAGTGATGATACTGAAATTAAAAAACTGGATAATATCTCAATGGAAATGACTGCAGCAGTGTGTCACTTACAAACAAATGATAATGGAAGAATTCATTGTACTTCTAATAAAAATGATATGTTTGTTTCAAAGGATATTACTGCTACAGCAACCTCTTCTTCACTAGATTCAGTTACAATTCCAGACAAAGAGAATAGTAATGCACATAATTCTTCAGAATATTTTAGTAAGTCCACTAAACCCTTAACAGATACAGTGGATCAAAATATGTCGATGGAATTCACTGCAGCATGCATTGCAAAACCTGTTGATAATGTCAATAATGTAGGAATGTTAATGACATTAGAAAGCGATGATACTAAAACTAAAGAACTGGATAATATCTCAATGGAAATGACTGCAGCAGTGTGTCACTTACAAACAAATGATAATGGAAGAAGTCATTGTACTTCTAATAAAAATGATATGTTTGTTTCAAAGGATATTACTGCTACAGCAACCTCTTCTTCACTAGATTCAGTTACAATTCCAGACAAAGAGAATAGTAATGCACATAATTCTTCAGAATATTTTAGTAAGTCCACTAAACCCTTAACAGATACAGTGGATCAAAATGTGTCGATGGAATTCACTGCAGCATGCATTGCAAAACCTGTTGATAATGTCAATAATGCAGGAATCTTAATGACTTTAGGGAGTGATGATACTGAAACTAAAAAACTGAATAATATCTCAATGGAAATGACTGCAGCAACGTATCACTTACAAACAAATGATAATGGACGAACTAGTTCTTTGCAAAATGTAAATAATTTACAAATGCAAGATGATCAGGATGTGTTTTTTAATTATGGCTTGGAAGAATTAGATTCTATTAAACCACCATCGTTTATTGATTTAGATGATTTGTCAATAATGCATACATCTGTGAATGTCGACTATAATCAGAAAATTAACACAACAAGTTGCTTTTCAAGAAATGAAAATAGTGAATGCAAATACAGTTTAGAATTTAAGGATCAACAAATAAACATACCAGAAAAGATGTGTAAGTTACAAACATCTGTAATTAAATATATGTCTATTAATGATACACTGACTAGCTCAATACTTGAACAAGAAGATCAAGTACAAGCTGACAAAATTCAGGAGTTAGATGTGAAAAATGCTAACATGGACATTCAGGTTTTGGAATGTTCAGCCGTAAATGATAATGGAATGTCTTTTATGATGTCAGATTCGGAAAAAGGATTTCGAAATTTATATTCAAAGAATTTTAATTCCAAAGAAAATGTGATGAAATGTTCATCAGCAAATATAATTCCACAAATTAAATTAAATAAAAATATCGATAAATTAAGTAATACGCAAGTGGTGAAAGTAGATGCCGAACATTCGAAGTCCCATGTTACTTGCGAAGAACAAAGTATTGTTAATAAATTGAAAATTTGTGCAAAAAGGTATAGAAGTCAGTTTAATCGATATTTCCTACTGTTTCATTCATGTTGCATTAAATAATTCTTGCAATCTTTTTAGTGATGACATTATTTGGCAAGTTTACCGCGAAGACATTGAAAGAAATATATTTGCAATTGGTTTTATATCCTGTTCATTATTAGTAGTGATATTTTTACAGGATTCTTGTGATATAACAGGCAATGAGTATATTAAAAAGATCAAAATAGTTTCTCGTTTAGCAGGTAAGTTCATAAAAGAAATTAAAGAACAAATAGTAATTCATAGTTTTTAATATTATTTTCTACAAACTATTCTTTTTACTTCAGATGACGCAGATGTATTAATAAGTATAGTTCACCATATAATTTTAGATAAGTTAGATGTCAATGAATTAATGAATTTGTATAAAAAATGTGAAGATATTTTGCCGATGTTAGATTATATATCAAAAGAAGTGAAGTTAGCCATGGACTTTATGTTTGACTTGAAACGTTTGAGTGATATAAATTTGATGGAAATAACTCGCGATAGGTACAATAATTAATACTATTATATTTATTAATAATATTCGACATTTTTTTATTCTTTTTTATTCATTATTCATTTTTATTTTTTATATATATAAATGCATTACCAGGTGTTATGAATTCATATAATTAATAATGGTCACGAAGTTAAGCACTTGTTTGGATTGATGATTAATTGACACAATATTGCCAATCTAGTGTAATCACAATTTTTGTATACAATGATTTGATTAAAAATTTAAAAATTACTTAATTCGAACGTTTTCATTAATTTTCTTTTATTTTCAAATCTGTTCTAATTATTAATTATACCCAGTAAGGATTCGACAACCTGATTTTCTCAACAAAATTTGTTAAAACTTCAATTATTGACAAAATATTTGGAGAACAGAAATGAGAATCTCCGATTTCAAGAATGTCGAGGCTCCGCGATGTTTTAAAAAATTAGAAATTAGAATCAGATTATCATCTATTTTTTACATTTTCTCTTTTATTTTAGTGTATCTTTTATATCGCGAACTAAAAAGAGAGATATCATATTAAGAGTAACGGTAAACATTAAACCATTTGACAAGATTAAATCTCAAGATGTCTCTGTTCATTGTCTTCTAGGTTCTATAAGGTCAGTTCTAGAAATGTTTCATATCTAATATTAAAAATTATTTCACTGTAATTAAACTATTTTACAGGGAAGAAATTGTTAAAAAGTTGATTACGAATATAAAGAGGGATCATAAGTTTTTGCGAAGATATATAAATGATGTAAGAGACTATATATCTGTGATGGAGGAAACTGGTAATGTAATTTAGAAATGATATTCTCTTTACGAACATACATACATACATCGTAATGCAATAATTAAGTAGTAGAATTTTATGAATATGAACGATGATACGAATAGCACTCCTTTGTAATGCTTTTATATGTCGAGTTATAAATGTAAAATAAAATATTTTATATTTTTTCGCTAATATTATTGTATACTCAATAAAATTATTTAGTCGAATTAATATATACGTTCGTTAAGAATAAAATATAAGAAACATATGCAGGGAAATGTAGAAACATTAAATGACAAGCAAAGGTCGATCAGCTAGTATTCTGATGTAGCCAGTTGAGTCGATACAGCTTTTTGTACAAGCATTCGCGGTCCTTTCGATAGTATCATGTGAATAGCAGTCTCTTGCAGAATTGTGCGAGTTTCTGTGATTTGTTCATTTAGGATGATCATCGTCGAAAGTTATGGTAGCGATATTAAAAAGATGTTCGATTATTCTATATTTTATTTAAGACCATTCTTTTTCCCTTTTATATTTTCTGTCGAACAAAGAAATTATATTTTTCTTATAAATATACTTTTAATCATTAAAATTGTATATTATATAGAAACTACTCTTTTAATACATAGTAAAAGTAATTAATGGTGTTTCGTATACTGTTCAGTTTTACTTTTTGCTTGTTGCGTTGTAAGTACATAGCTGATTGAAGAAATCAAACTTTCTTTCACCATAGTCAGTCAGTCCTACTTGCGTGGGCGTAAAGGCCCGGTTTTACGTGATTTCGTAACAGCGACAGACCGATTTCCATTATCAGATACCATTTCATGAAGATCCAACGGACCTTCAGACTCTCATTCTCTTCTCTCTCTCTCTCTCTCTCTCTCTCGCGCGCGCGCGCGCGCGCGCGCGCTCTCGCTCTGTCTCTCTCTTTCCTCGTCTTCGCAACGCATTCTGTATACACATGAAGTATGATTATATACGCCTATCGCTTGTGAAATTAATGAACAGAGGACAAGTAAAAAACGCGCCACAAGTACAGTATTGCGAGATTTGTATATTAATCGTGTTTCTTTATTAATATTTGTTATTTGTAGTAAAATACAAGTGGAAAATTTAATGCCAAATTTTTCCAGATTTCCTACCTCAGTCTTTCTTGACCATGCGACCTACGAACAACCTGTTTCTGGTTCTCTTCTTAGACTCAGATTTCCTCTGAGATTTCTGTTCCAAGAATGAAATGCATTAAAAAAAAAAACATACATTATGAGTCGTTGAAATTTTCAACTGGTCCGTCGCGTGATCATCGATGAAAGGCGCGCTGGATTCGAAAATGCCCGCGGTACGCAGTGCGTTTACGTTTATGGCGAATGATCTCGTTGGTACGAGTTAATTTCGAGTATACCAGCGTATGAAACGTCGGCAAGGAAGACAAGGTTGACGAGCTCGTCGGCTGAACGCACAACCTGTAATGGGTGACGTTGAGCCGACGGTACCTGCTCAGGACTATGAGAACAGGCGGATAGCTGCGGGAGCAACGGCGGCAGCGGTGCAAGTGGGCGTAGGGGCCAGGAGAGAGAACGTCGTCCCGTGTTCCATACATGGCTATGCTATGTGAAACCGAGAGACACAGAGAGACGGACGCACCGGCGGAGTCCCCACCGTGTGGACACGGCGGAGGCGACGTTTTCTCGGCACGAGTGCCCATCGAATGCTTCGAGTACAGTGTGTTTTAGCACGACGTTGTAGTACGGTCGTTCTTCTTTTGCGTTTTAACGGTGATATCGTCGATCTTCGGATACAAGATTCGGAGACACGAGCGTGCAATTTGAAGGTGTAATTGAACGTGACAACAGAACAGGATTCGAACGGGTCCCGTTTATAAGATGCACTCGCGAACACATCACCGGTGTGGGTGTTCCCCTCTCTTTTGGTTATTTTGAGTCAAAACGCGGCAGACAGCGTGGTCCAGAATACAACACGGTTTCAAAGTTTGAAGCGGGTCCGCGCCTATGGCCGAGTGACAGCTCTCCCGGTTTGGCGAGCGTGCGATTGGTCCACCCGTTCTTACTTTCGACGTTACGTGTGTTGCCTGCGTGCAACAGGCAACGTGGGTTGGATGCGTGAGTGCGCCTGCGTGCGAGCTACAACGTATCAGCCGCGTGTGCGTGCGCCGCGCGTGAAGAGAAGCCGCAGGGGCCACAAAACCCGGATCAAAGGGACAGACATTGCCATAGGTAGGTGTGTATGTATGATATGTAGAAACCTCTGACAATGAGTTTTAGTGGTGGATCAAATTCTGATCATTTCTTATTTTCAGCATCCCTATTTTTATGGAAGTTATAGCGCCTTGTTTTTTTTCTCTTAAAACCTAGCTTTGATTACTTTTTAATATGTTCTAGTGTGTGATTTCAATTCATCTATTAATGAAAACATTATAAAAAACTAATTCTAACTAGAGTTCGATTTAGTTTTTTTTTTTAATTTCAAAACTTTCAGTTCTTGGAAAAAGTACTTGATTAAACTTTGTTTTTCTCTTTTAATCACAGGGTATGCATAGTGCGCCTATTTTTCGTTCATTATTTGAGATATTTCTTTACATTTGTTCTCTTTGTTTTCAACGAATTGGAATCAGTCTGAAAAAACGAATGGAAGAAACAAATGTTCTCCGAAATTAAAGTATCTTTAGAAATATATGTGTATATATATATATATATATATATATATATATATATATATATATATATATATATATATATATATATATATATATATATATAGATATATATATATATATATATATAGATATATATATATATATGTACGATTTAACAGCAATTACAACAGGTTCAAACTTACAACATTTTTTTACGATATTTCTTGCCTATATCTGTCTCCTGTTTTTCGATGATCGTTTTTAGCATCCCACGAAGACGAAAACCAGTTTCACGTCCGGAGACGGACGTTGGCGAATCGTGATACGAAAGAAAGAAGGAATCGCTCAATCGATGATCATGCTTCTTCCAAAGACGTTTCTCCCGGAAAGGTCACTGTCTTTCAACGTGGTACACACATGCTTGTGTCCAGCACGTCCACCACAGACTATTTTCTAATTTATTTCAAGCTTCAGTTTCCCTCGATTGCTCAACAATTAGCTATCACTAAATATTTTTATCGTGAAAAAGAGACTCGTTAAAAGTGCTACAGCCTTGTTTCTTAACGCGTCTACATCCCACGTTTTACCTGACAAGTTTCTATCATTTCCATTCTCTTCTACACAGTGAAGGACTCTTTACAAGAAAATTTTGTTCACCATTTCCATGGAAACAACATAACTAACTTTATGCTCTTTTTCTTCTAACAATTTCCTCACTTGCGAGCTTTCATTTGTTTTTGAACACGTTCACGTGCTGCTTTCTCCATAGCTAACAATTTGGCCCTCTTTTTAGCGAGTGGAATACGATTTTCAAATTTTATAAATTGCGACACTACTTTCGATTGCGGGGGTTCATGTTTTAAAACTTCTTCTATTATTTCGCGTTCATTTAACGGTTTGAATCTTAAAGTGATCCTTCGTCGTAGATTTAGAACATTATCCACAGCGCTTTTTATGAATTCCAAAGGAATGCCCACGGACGTCATCGCCGTGCTGGAGATGTCGATATTGCGATCAACTCCGTGGTACTTCATCAACAGATCTTTGTAAAACATATATAGTGTGTTGTAGTCCGTGAGAGGAATCATTATGAACTTGTCGTGGATCTTGATGAAGGGTCTTGTTGCTTTATATGGCTCCGAGGAGGTCGTGAGAAATAGGATCTGAAAAGTATCACGTCCCGATGTATTAAACAACCAGCAAAAATCTATCGACTATTTAGAAAGTAATCGGGCATTTTTTCGCGAAACAATAATTTCAGATATCCTTTTCTCCAATTCTGTTACAATGTAATTCTAGTGTTTGTTAATTTTCTATCGTAGCATCTCTACGCCAATGAATAAGAGTATCTGTCCGGAATCATCGACACTCTAAATCCTATGTTACC
The DNA here is from genome assembly GCF_050948175.1 of Xylocopa sonorina. Taxonomy (NCBI): domain Eukaryota; kingdom Metazoa; phylum Arthropoda; class Insecta; order Hymenoptera; family Apidae; genus Xylocopa; species Xylocopa sonorina. The sequence continues at coordinate 2,024,790 of NC_135197.1, read as the reverse complement.
TCGCTACCACCTACATACGTTCCGGTCGTTCGGTAGGAGGTGTTTCATTGATGACCAGCCTCGAACAATCTGGACGTTTAAGGAAGAGAAAGAGGGGAGGAAGTAACTGGCTAGCTTATCGAGGTGGTTCATTCATATTGGAGAAAGAGTCAAAACAGGAATATCAAGAATTTCATAAAGTGGGCGCTACCAGATCACCGACTTTAACATTCCTCACCAGTTTAGGCGAGAGCTAACACTTTGTCTAAGCCTGTTTAACTTGGTTGCAACACTTATATAACATTTGAGAAAAGTGCCTAAATATTATCTATGTATTTTTGTAGCAAATTACCTGATCGCCATTCTTGATGCTTTTTACCAGTTTAGGGTAGTATCGCGCAAATCGTTTCGGTTTGTAATATCTTTCCTCTGCGGGTACTTTCTTCAGCCAAGGTTTTTCACCGTTGTCAATGAAAACTATAGAAGGTGCGAATTCCCGGGCTACTGTTGAGACCATATCGATTAATTTGCGCTCGTCTTTCCGCCCGATATATTTGTTTACCAATACCGTTGGCGTCAGGTCAAGAAGCAATGCTCCGACCTGTAGTAAATATTTTAGCATTAATTTGGACATTTTTTGCCAACAGTTCTGGGAAAAAAAGAGAGAAGTTGGCACCTCGGAACAGATTGCATTCACTAGAAAGCTCTTTCCGTGTTTAGCAAAGCCACAGATACAAACGGATCGGGTTAAAGGCGCAATTTGATGAATTTCTTTCGAACTGAGTGGTAACACACAGTGATCCATAACTACTTGTTTAACTTCACCCATCCGATGTTTGTAATCTCGAAGTTCGCGAGCAGCTTCATAATTTTGATATGAGAGATCTCCAATCCAATCCTTAATGGAAGTTGTGGGATAGTTTCTGATAATATCGGCCCTCACCAATTCTTTGAAAGTATCTTCTAGGGTAATGTCATCCAATCGATCCCGTTTCTTTTTCCCTCTTTTTTTGCCTTTCCCTTTCTTCCTACCTACATGAATTAACTTCAGGATAAATTTAGGATAAAAATGGATAAAGCCAAATTACGAAGGAAATCAAAAATAACAAAACACTGTTCTATGGCTCTTACTACTAATAAATATGCGGTTGATACACTTTTAAAGTCGGTTGTCTTGAAAACGGAGCTTAAAACACTATTTTGGTATGCTTAATTTTTTTTTTTATTTTTACTTCCAGAATCAGTCGTATTTTCAAGTACTACTAATATCTTTGAACCATGAGAAGTACAATTTAAACAACTCACTTTTGTCTTTAGATATGTTCAATTTCCGTTTATCAGCCGCATAATCTCTCTTTAGTGCTCTATTTAATTTTTGCAATTCCAACCGCATCAGCTCATCAACTGCTTTTCTCATTTCCAATTGAAGTTCGTAACAAAGCTTATCTTTAATCAAATCATGATATACTATTTCTCGCTGATTAATCGTATGGTCTCGAAAACTCCAATTGCTAATAAAGTCCTGATTGGCATCAACAAGAAGGGAAAACGCCTGTGTTTCCGGTATTCGAGGATATTCCTTTTTCTTGCCTCTAGGTTTCTCTGTTGTACTGGTTGCCCCTTTTCCTTTCGCAGCTTCCTTGGACACCTTGTCCCTTAGATATTCTTGAGGCGTTAATGTTTGTCCAGTGGCAATTAATACGCTACCACCTAAACTTGTGGTTGGATACGCGTTGAAATGTCCAACTTCATCGTACCATAATATAAACCACTCTCGAATCTCGTCCGTAATGTCTTCCATAAGACCGGGTCCCCTGATTTTGAATATCTTAAGCAGCAAACAATAATTTAATCCTCTGGTAATTGCTTAAGGATTTTCTTGTTGGTAAGTTATGAAAGTTAGAGTTGAATTATTAGAGTAATTTGGAAGATTACCCTTGCTCTCTCATTCTGATTTGTTTTTACTATTTTATCGGCAAACGTGGACATCAACGTTAACTTCTTTTGAAAATTTTCTTCATCTTTTAAAATAACCTGTCTAGATTTCCAGCTAGGTATTGTCATGCCTAATAATTTCTCCTTTTCGGCGATTCGATTTTGTAGCCTCTTCCTTGCCGCGTATCTCCTCCAGGCTCGCTGTATTGTTTTAGCTGCATTTGTGTATGCAGTTTTATGTAACTTTTTTGGAACAATTTCTCCAGTTTCCAACTTCTTATTATAACGATACATTCGTTGAACTGCATTATTAAAACATTGGTTATTCGCTTGTCAATTGTATCGCATAATAGTGGATCATCCTGACAAAATTAGGAGTTAGCCCCCCGCAGTTTTTAATTGTTCGTTTTGAAGGAACGTAACTTTTTAAAAATTCAACATTATGGCGAAATATTACCATTATCTCGAATCTGTTTGTACCGATGTGATATATTAAATTTATTTCTCGTATTTTCTACTTAACAATTTTCGGTTCCTTAATGTTAAAAAATTTTGTGAGGGAGAGATAATACAAAAAATGCAGAAACTTTTAGGATGATCTAATAATTTAGTGGTAGAATTTCTACTTTCCGCTCCGATCCGACGACCCATTCTTGCTCTTTCGTGACACTGAATAAGTAACATCGTATTATGCATCGCTTGTGCAGCAGCTTCTCTTGCCTCTCTAGCCACTAGCTCTTTCGGTGATTCTTGAAGAATCGCGGGTACGTCGCATGCTGTATCGCTTTCTTCTTTCACTCTTCTTCTTCGTATTCTTGGTGTGCTTTCCAAAGTTTCGAAAATTTCAGCAGTGGGCTCTTCACTTTCAATTTCTTCTGTTAGTATTATTCATTATTTATTATTAATAATTATTTTATTAATCCTCGTAAAATCAAGCCCCTTTTTAACCACTTTCTAACAGTGGTGTGCGGTGATATATTCTGATAGGGAATCTGTTTCCACAAAAATTATAAATAAATATTAAGAAGGACAAAGATAATCGAACGGTATGTATTTATTATTTAGATTTTAGAAAATGTAGGGGACGCAGCGCTTCTACAACTTCCATGGACTACACGTCACTGCTTTGTAAAAATCTATAATGTGTTACAAAATTTATGTGGGTTGAAAACATAAAGAGTTTAACTATATTAAAGTTAAGAGAATGTATAATAAAAAAATAAAAAAAAAACACAATTAAATATTGAGTATTATACTGAGAATAAAATACCATCTTTTCCTTTGCTCTTTGTTACAAATCTTCATTACAATACAAAATATAGCTATAAAGTTATTTGTAGAGTAATAGATGAAATGTGTAATTTACTTCTGTAAGCGTCTTCCATCAGTTTTTGAATACGTTCTCTGCGTTGTTTCACGATATCTTTACCAGCCGCGGATACAGAAATTTCTACATCGTTTGATGTATATTTTAACTGATACATAAAATCGTCGGGCCATCTGAACAGTTTACCAATAAATTTTTCGTGCAATAAATAAAAGTAGGAATCGTATAGAATTGAAGTACGTACTGATAATCACAGTAATTCAAGTTAACGATCTCTCGTTTGTATTCCAGCATTCGACCAACTGCACCATCCAGAACCCGTTTTATCAGGTCTCGTTTCTGCGTCTGTACCATTTGATCGTGGCAGACTACGAGCCTCTTTACCAGGTTACGGTATCTAAAAATGTTAGTCTTATCAACCCCCGCAATTTCCAAGTAGTTCACCTAATTATATTTACCTAAGATATGTCGGAAGCAACGCATTCAATTCTTGTTCTATGTTTTTCGTACGTGTTTCTTGTTGCAGTTTTTTATCCAGCTCCATCAGTTTGTCTAAGTCGTTTCTCGTAATGAGCCATAATTCTTTGTAATAAGCATGCGACATTTATATAAAACAGTTTCACCGATGATTTTGCGTTATCCGAATTATTGATTCTTCATTTTGAATAATAGACTGTAAATTTTGTAGGTGGATGATTGAAAATTGGGTTAATTAAAATAGATGATGGTATCAAAGTGACAAAGCAGAAAATTAAAGGCGTAGAAGTGGAACGAAATTCAGTTGATACTCGTTGCGCTTGTAGTTGTGCGAGCGTTAAAGTAATACTTTTTAACCCTTTTGCAGATGGTTACCGGCAAATAATCGTCTCAACTTTATTCGACGTTATAGACTCATATCGATATAAAACTCCTAATGCTTTCTTAGCGTTCTGGATGCGTATTAACACAAAATCATCTTAAATCTGAAAGGACACCGTCACACTTTGCATTACTAAATACCTAGGTGTTGAACGTACATGTTCGAAGCTAGAAAGTATTAGAAGAACGTATCACGTATTTTACAATTATTATTTTGAATTGTTTATATGCTTGTAGATACGTGGCGACTTATTAAATTATTTATTGACATTTATCACATTTTCTTCAAAGAGGTTGACTTGTAGATTATCAATTAGATATTGATTTCTTCCATGTTTTTTTATCTTGTCCCATAAATCTTGCTCATTCTATATATGATTGAGAAAAGATAGAAATCAATAATATATCACTTGTCGTTCGTACATCAATTGGTATACCAAATAGTTAGTGATCTTTTTGTCACACATATACAAGTTTACAAAGTAATCAATAGTTTTTATAATATAATCTACAGGCCTGATCTCTTCATCAAATGCTCCAAACTCGATCATTCAGACAGACTCTCGGATGGCAGATCGGTTCTATTAAGAATTAATATTAATTCAGATATTGATATCAATTCAACGTAAAGTATAAATCTACATAGATCTCTCTACATAATGGTTATATTTCAGGATGCCGTGGACGTCTCAATGCACGCTAATTTTACTGTTAATAACAATATTGTCGTGTATGGGCGCAACGATGGACGATTTTCCGGAAGATCGAACGATCACTGATGTGATTTCGACCACGTCAGCATCGATGATCACGACTGTAACTAATCTGAATAAAGTCGAGAAGATGTCGGTTAATTCGTCAAACATTGTAAAAAGCCTGGGCCAGGAAAATATTCAACTCTCATCCCACGCATTATCGTTTTCGTCCGACACGGTTTGGGAGTGTCCAAATATTAAAAAAGCAGGCGTTGAATGTTCCTGCGACTTACCACACACGTTAAGATGCACCGGTGGTAGAACAGCACTACAGGTAATTTTCCTGCAAAAAATCATGGTTCTGCTTTGTTTAAATTCTGACTGTATATGTGTTTATTTACATTATATGAAAGATGCAAAGATAATAAAAATAGTTCTCTTTAATTATACAGGGTATACCAAAAATCAGACCCATACTTTGATATAAGGCGTCGTAATTAGTATTAATAAGACGTATAAGAAACACACCAGAAAAATTGTTTTCGTTACACAATTTAGGGACTTGTCTTTATAATAGAGACTTATGTCGCATTGATGTTTGCTAGAAATATTTCGATTGAAATCGTATCGTTGACTGTTGATTTCTTTGCTGTGTATCAGAAAACAACGTCTACGTTATAATGGATCAACAGCAAGCGGCTCTCTATTTAATCGATCAGTTTTCATGAACATGAAACTCTTGATAAATACTATCTGCGCATATAAAAATCGAGAAATCAATACACTGTATTATTTCTTTAAAAGTTATTTAAAACGAAAATATGTAGAATTATCTTCTAAGAGACCTATCTCTTTCGTCTTTTGGGAAAGATTTAAAAGCAACATAGTAATCAGATATATTGTGGACTTATTATTTTGCCATATTATCGAGGTCAGTGATTTTTTAACCAGCCGCTAGGCATGCGTGGGTGTATAGACTGCCAATGAAATACAAGTCGTGAGTATTGTCCAAGAGACCATTGTGCGGCCTCTCTTCTGTTTTCTATATGCTCTCGCTGCTTTGCGTTGAATGTCCCGTTACCAGTTACCCCGACGAATATCCTATATCTCACAATACCTCCACAAATCAAATGATCCTCGTTATGCAATGCAGGATGACTAATTAAATTTGTCATAAGATTAAGTCGTTTAAATGATTTATATCTATCCAATGAATTGTAATGGTAAATCGGAATTCTATTGCAATAATAACGTACCTGTACCAATTGATTTAATTGCTAAAATGTACAATTGTAATGTATATTTTTGTAGACTATCAGCACACATTTAAGACTCAGTCGTCCGGGAACAATTTCTCTGCTGGACGTAACGGTGACAGGAATCTCTCTATTATCAGCTCGTTTCCTCGAGGGTGTTGCTCTGCATGGACTAGTCGTCTCCACCGGGGAATTGAGAAGGGTCCATGAAAACGCATTTATTGGTCTTCTAAGGCCTCTTCAAGCCCTTGGTCTTCCAACCAATCAGTTAGATTCTGTTCCTACAGCTGCTCTATCACATCTGATCGGTCTAGAAAGATTGGATCTTTCTCAGAATAAGTTAAAAACACTGGAGGCTGATTCTTTTAAGGTAAAATTTTATAAACTTTTATTCTTTTATAATCAGAATTTTTTTCAGGATCTATATTAATTTCTGACTTTAATTCGGAAATCATTAATAATTACTATAAATATACTACTTAGTGGCAAAACGGTATCGTAATAATAAGATATAGTGGTTTAATAATAAGCAAATAATGAAAAAAACAACACTGAATAAATAATAACCAGAATTGTTCTAATGAACTGTAAAATAACTTATTTAACACTGCTAGAACTATTTATCTGTTACTAGAAACGTATATCACAATTCATTCCTATATAACAGCGTATGGTTGTAACCATTTCAGGGACTGACGAACCTGACGTATTTGGATTTGTGCGACAATTTACTGTCACAATTGTCACCTCAAGCTTTCGCCGCTTTGCTTACATTGCGTTCTTTGAGGATGCGCGGCAATCGTTTAAGCGTGTCAGCATTATCAGCGCTCAGAGGTCTCAAAACTTTAGAAGAACTCGATCTGTCCAATAATTTATTACGGGGTCCGATGAGTCCGAATCTTCTTCCTGAAATGCCACGATTGCGCTCTCTTACTGTATCTGAGAATGAACTGATAAACGTACAGCAAGGAGCTCTCGAAGGATTAAAAAATTTAACTTATCTAAGCTTAAGTCATAATCAGGTAAATCAATGATGAAATTAAACTTAAGAAAGTGAACGGTTAAAAAAATAATTCCCTTTTATTTTTCTTTCTTCAGATTGATGTACTGGAGGACCATTCGTTCAAATATTTGTCGACTCTCACCAGGCTTGATTTAGCGAATAATCGTATTGTTGCAGTATCCAGCGCTTCTTTAGCACATTTGGAAAAGTTAACAACGCTGGACCTTACACACAATTTTCTACGATCTTTAACTGCTGACTTGGTAGTGCCTTTAAAAAGTCTTCAAGATCTTCGCCTCGATGATAACGACATCACAATGGTGGCCAGTGATGTACCCACGTCAAAATTACAGCTGAAGAAACTTTCTCTGGCTGATAATCCTTTGAACTGTGATTGTACGCTTCTAGAATTCGCCAATTGGCTAAGCAATTCTAGCCTGAACGAGGAGGACAGGTCCTCTGCTGTCTGTGCGACACCGCCCGCTTTGGAAAATGGTATATTAACGCAAGTTTCTCCCGGCAGCCTTCTTTGTGGAGAACCAACACCGTCTATCATGACACGATTGCCTTTGGCCGGTGCCCAATTAACATTGAAGGAATTTCATTATGACAAATCATCCGGTATTAACCTTTTATGGCATGTAGAGCCATGTACAGAGCGATATACATGCGACACCTTAATTGTCTACGAAACCATAGGAGACAGTGAAGTACAGACGGATTCCAGTTCTCTTCATTGTGATTCGCGTATGATGAGAGATCCCTGTTCACTTCCGGTTGCCATACCTGTCTCGTTGCGTTTGCAACCAGACCATAAATATCGTTATTGTGTTGTACTCCTGGTACCAACTACTTACGATGATGTTTCCTTAGGTTTAGGCTGTAGTGATATAATTACTCTCGAAGAAACTAAACGAGAGTTACAGCAAGATCAAGATACCGTGGTATCGGAGTCGTTATCGCCTTTAGATACTAGAATAATTGGCGTACACGTAAACGTGTCCGACCAGGGCTTTCTACACGTTGATGTCACTTTAACAGTTTCAAAAAAATTGAATCTGCCCGAGTGCGAACTGTCTGTCGTTGTTTTTGATGCTGAATCCGTAGTGCATAAACAAAAACTTAATTGCAGCTTAACGTTTGCAACATTAACTGTACTGCTGCCGGGTCGTTATAAAGTTTGCGTTAGTCTCGATGAATTAAACGCTGAAAACGTAATCGCAAACTTAGCAGATAATAAAGATAGACTGCGTTGCGTTGACGTGCAAAGATTCAAACAAAATACAGAGATAATCGTTCTAGCTGTAATTGGAGCTAGTTGTGCTCTTTTAATTATACTTGCAGTAATTGGTAAAAATGTTGTAAAAAGAGTGAGACACTCCAGGCTACAGGCACAATGCTTCCTACCAGCACAAGAGTTTGAAATAACTCATAAGGCACATTACATTAAATTACCAACTGCAACAAAAGTTTAATTAATTTCTCGTAAATGTAATTCAATGTTTTTTTATTCTGTAAATAATTGCAGCTTACTGTTGTTGACTATTTAAAAGTGTTGAAATCAAACAATGTTTCTGGTATGAGTATAAAAGATCTATTTGATTTTATTTTTTAAGATCGTTTCTATGAACTACTAGTCATAAAATCGATATTTTTAAATAGAATGAAGAACATATTTAGTAAATAATAAAAATTGATTTGACAATTGAACAGATATAATTGAAATATAAGTTGATAAAAGTGTGGTATACAAGCCAATTGTTATAATAACTTATTGGTATTTGAAGCATTCAAATTTCAAAAAGAAGCTATATATGTATAAAATTAATATTTTATATAATGGAATATGTTACTGCATAACATTAATTTTATATTGTTCATGAAATTCTGTATTTATATTTGTAATTTATCTTCCACTGATCGATGTTTACGTATATACGAAAGTGTAAATAAGTTTTAAGGAATTGCATTGTTTTATAATATTTCCTAAACTGTATAGCTTTTCCATTGAATGCTTTTAATTGTAATATATTATTAGTTTTAAAATATACATATATTATATAATATTATGTAAATAGTTTTACTTTTTTTCAATTGTAGTACGAAAAAATGCGATAATGTAAAATATCAGGTAATAATAGCTTTTATATCTGTTTATTAAAAGTTAAGTGAATTTTGTATGAAATAAATTTTTATTTTCCACCTACCAGAATTGTTGAACGTATATGCGTATACACATCTTAACTATATAATAACTATGCTATATATATATATATATATATATATATATATATATATATATATATATATATATATATATATATATATATATATATATATATATATATATATATATATATATATATATATTGGATTAAAATTTTCTTCTATTTTATATCTTTACATTATATTTATTATTTTACTTGAGATGATCATTTATTTTATTAAAATTTTTGAAGAAATAAATTACAATTTATGGCACAAGATACTGACTGTAATACATATGTTGCGTTTTTTAACGCCATCAAGAATGATGATATAAGAGCAGCTACGTATCTGTCTGTGGTACACACGTGATTTTTAAGTCGATGCTTGTTTACGAATAATAAGTCTCAACGTTGCATTTTGTTTTTATAAGTTTTACTTCGTAAGGGTACGTATTATTGTATATAATAGTTTATTATGTTTTCATAACAGAGATTAGAAATATGTATTTCTATTGTCATTTATAGGAATTAATCATTGAAAATGGATAAAGCGGAAAAACTTCACTTGTTGCGAAACGCAATTAAAACTTATCATGATTTTCCTAAACCTGGTATCACGTATCGGTAAGTAATCCAAAATTTTTTATAAAAAGTAAAGCTATCACACGTTTTAAGGTTTGTTTACTTTCAGAGATATATTCGGAGTATTTCGCGACATTGTAGCATTGAGAGCAATGAGAGATTTAATAGTGGAACACATTTTATTTCTAGAAGTTGATATAGTTGTAGGTTTAGATTCAAGAGGTTTCCTTTTTGGTCCCTTAATATGCATGGAATTAGGAAAACCTTTTGTACCAGTTAGGAAAAAAGGAAAGCTTCCGGGAAAGGTGTTGGAACATAAAATTACCCTTGAATATGGCGAGGTTAACATATGAAATATAACTTTAATTTTTATCTTATTAACATTTTTAAATCATCGATATTATTAATTGTCAATTACATTTATTCAGGATACGCTTGAAATACAATCAGAGTATGTAAGTAAGGGAGCGCGAGTTCTTATTGTAGATGATTTATTAGCAACTGGAGGTAAGACAATAATAATAATTGAATGAATTCTTGTAATTTCTAAAAATTCAAACTGAGGAAATGTATACTTTAATGGTTAATATCTGTAGGTTCTATGGCAGGTGCAATAAATTTAGTAAAATCAGTTGGAGCTGAAGTGACAGAATGTTTAGCAATAATTGAATTAACTGGATTAAAGGGAAGAGAAAAACTTGGCGTACCTGTTCATTCATTCATTCAATATGATTAACCTTTATCTTAAAATAATGTAAAAAATATATTTTTAGACTTAAGTCAACATAAAATGCAATTCTATCAACATTCTTAAAATAGAACACGAATAAAAAAATCAATATTTTTATAAAATACATCTGTACATAATAATGTTTTATTACTGTAAAATTCTTTATACATTCTAAACAAATTATAAATGACGTGTAAAAGATTTATAACAAGTTATACATGAATTTTATATAATTTTTTACGATCAGAAGTATTTTTTAAATATAATACCAAGGAAATATATTTCCCATTGTAGTTATTAAAATACATTTAAATACTAATTACTTTTTACTTTTGAGATCGCAATGAATCTAAAAGATTTTGTACTTCATATTCTAATTTGTCTACGTCTTGTTGTAGTTGTTCATAACGTGTTGTTTTGTCATCTTTTAAATCTTCAATGTCTTCATCACATATGTCTAAATTCAATTGTAGATTATCATGAAAATGATCACGAACACTTTCAAGTCTGATTTCACGTGTTTCTGATTGTTCCTTTGTTGCTGTTAATTTCCAATTAAGATCGGATATCTGTTTTTTAAAACACCTTTGTGCTTCTGAAAGAGACAAATCATAGTTTATTTAATTTTTCTTTTTATTTATAATTCAAGAATATACATAGTTACCGTTTAATCTTGTTTGATGAATTTGATCCATAAAAACTTCAGCTTCGTGTTTTAATCTATTTGTTTCTGCAATTTCCATAAGTTTATTACTTTGTTCATGCATCATTCTGCTCTTTTCCTTCAATTTTTCTAATTCAAGAACAGAAATTTGATCAGTTAAAAATTTCGGAAAATCATCCAACATAAATGGTGGATATGGGCCATTGGGTGGCAATGCCATTATTTCGTTTCTATAAAAAATTGAAAATGATCCCATACGATGTATAGTAAGATAAGAATAAAAAAGTACATATGTTGCCTTACCTGATATAATGACTGGGATGTATTCTTAAGGGTACATTATTATCAAGTTGCCGAGCTATCTTTAATAACTCTTGTGCTTTGATATGTCCTTGTCGAGTAAAATATTTCCTAATATTTTCTCCTGTATGCAATGAGGAAATGATAATTTCACGAGAACAAATGCTATATGCAACAACAGTCATTAATAAAAGTGATGGTTTTTTATAAGATATTAAGTGATCCCATAAGATTAACCATTCAGAACCGCACAATACTTCGCTCATTGCAGTCGTTAAAAGTGGCCACGCATATTCACTTGATGTTATCCCTCGTTCACAGAAAACATTTAGCAAAGTTGCATCTGCTCGTAGAAGAATATTTTCTATTATGCCTAACACATTTAAGGGGGGTAAAGGATGATATTCAAACCACTTTTGACAATAGTTCAATAATATAGTCAAACCCATTTCAAAACCAAGCAGTTGATCTTTCTGTAATAAGAAACCTGTTAATTATCTTTAATATATTACCTTGATCGATACAATATTAATTAGTTTATTACCTGAAAGATCATAAGAAATGGGAAGACTAAATCTGGTAAAAATGAACATTGCACTAATAAAGGACACCATTGTATTAGACAATGAACTGTTGTTATTAATAGCATTCTTTTACTTCTATTTGCTAGTGAATAGTTTTTCAAAATATCTAAAGAGAAATGTGTACTTGCAGTTTTATTAGCTAGAGCATTGTATGCATCTCTATTAGCTGGTAATTGTAGAACAGTCGACCATATTAATATGCGGTATTTTTCTGGATATTCTCCAAATTCTTTCAAAATAAGTATTAATTTTTCTAAGCGTAATTCATGCTTTATATTTTGTCTGACACATTGCAAGTGATCATCTGTTTTGTGTGCAATTGCTCTACATTTTTCTTTTAATGTTTTTGCAGCTTCATATTTCTCAGAGAATAGTGTTTCGGTAGTCATCAATTTTAAATGACCCTCTTTCTCTATGTATATCATATATCTGCCTGTCGGTGAAACTGCAATTTTTTTTATGGGTTTAACAAGCTGCAGAGTATGAATGACACAAGATTGATTCAGATCGAAGAAATAAAGATCACAACTAGACGAAAGACATGTTATTATATTATTTGCTCCTCCATCCAAAGGCGATGGCACAAACGACAAACATTTTATTCCATTAAAATTTTCTGGCAAATTTAAAGTTTTCATTAAGTTCCAGTTAGAAGTATTTAGAATGATAATTCTATTCTGGGCACTAACTATGATTATTGCTCTTCCATTTTGTGTAAAGATAAAATCTTTAATACTTCGTATGCCAAATACTTTTGCATCAATTTTAACATCATTCTCTAGTTGATTGAAGTTCCATATTTGTATATTGTCATTATAATACAAAACAACGATGTGCCCCAAGTTTGAAAAGCTAGCTTTTTTTATTACCACATTTTTTGTATTAATTTTCAATTGTCGAGCTTTACTGCATGATCGCAAGCACCATATAATGACTTCTTTGCGTGAAAAAGTTATGCAATACTTGTTGTAAAAAGAAATTTGTACAGGTGGAATTTTATGGGCAATTAATAAACAAAATTGAGAAATATTTGCATTCACTCGTAATATTTTTATATTAGCAGTAGTGAGACCAATTAATAATTCAAATTTATTTATCGGACTAAATGCCAAAAATGTTGCTTGCCCCACATTACCCAATTTTTGGTAGGATGGATAGTTATTTAACAGATCAATGAAATATAAATATCCTGCTGTATCAATTGCAACGAAATATTCCTCATTCAAAGCAAATGCTATATGTGTAAAATTAACTCTTGAGAAACATTGTGTCTTCTTAGATGTTTCTGGCTCTAGTTCAAAATTATCATCAACTTTCCTTAAATTCTGCCATTTGTTCCTATACATTATATTAAGTTGTAAGTAAAAAATATATATACATGTATAATTGTTTCATTTCAGTATTTAAGATTTCCTATATGTATATAGGAATATATGTATATACATATATATATATATATATATATATATATGTATGCATAGGTTATATTTACATGGAAATGTGTCAAAATGTGGTACTGTTTACATTCATTCATGTTTCACTTTGAAATTTCTCACAAATGAAGAAGAAAGGAAAAATGGTAGTAAAATTTGATTATCGTATGACTGCATTAAAAATTACTTAAAAATGATATTTTCCTCACTAAATTGATTTATTTTGCAGCAATATACGGTATAAACGGCAGAATCGAAGAATCAAAGTACTAATTCTATAGTTAGATAATAATTGTAGACTTTATTTAAACCGTAGACGTTTTTTTTTTCGAATGAATTATTAAGAGGATATATCGTTGAATGACAATGATAATAAAATGTTTGCATATGGTATACACCATGTGATAATGAATTTTCTATTTTGCCGCCGTGGTGCAATTTTCAGCTACTTCTTACGTCAGTAACCAACAAGAGGAATAGAATCTAGTCAGTTCGGATTCTGTGGTTTTGTGGCGAAATGACGGCGATCGAGTTTGTATCAATTGGAGTGCTTTAAATTCTCACTTTCGGCCGAGAAATAAAAAATATTTCTGGTGTCTGTTAACGTGATATGTCAGATCCCTACAAAATGGTAAAATACATCGTTTATTTGTGCTCTATACTGTAATTATTCGTTATTATGAACTAGTTGATTTTTAGGTTATACACAACTTATATCGAAATGTTACGAAAGAAAATAATCATCCTTCAAATAATGTAAATAATACTTCAGCTGTCAAAAATTATTTTTCGTACGCCCTTGGTGATGTTATTTCATTTTTGGATGAGTAAAATGACCTTTAGGCTATTAGCTTTTGATACACGAATAATAAATAACAAAAAGGAGTATACGTAATTTTTAAATATTTATATCTCGTTAAAAAGGAAACCCGCAATTTTAGATCAATTTATACATTGATCAATTGTAAGACTTAATGTGACAGTTATCAAACTTATCGATGTTTATACTTTTTGAGCTTACTATTCGTATCGTAACTTTTAGTAATCTTTAAGTAATATTATTTAATGCATTTTATTTTAGTCTGTTGCTGAATTCTTAAAGGGTCTGCCTTCGCACAATGAGAGCAATTTCGCTAACTTTCACACAGATAGTGGGAACAGAACTAGTGTAAAAAAGCCATCAGTTTATCTTCCGACAAAGGATCATCCTTCAGAACAAAGTAAGTTGGGACTCAATTATGTACTTGTGTAATAAACGTAAGACTCAATAATTACAAGTGTAATTATTGTTTTCAGTTATAGTCACAGAGAAAACAACAATATTGTTAAGGTACCTTCATCAGCATTGGGACAAAAATGTACATATACTTTTAAACAATGTTATGTTTTCTTATAGTATCTCAAATTGAATGTTACGTAATTATTAACTTTATCTTTCAGCATACCGATAGGAAACGAGATTTTTTGTCAGCTAACGGTGATTCCGAAGATGATGCTGCTACACTTCTTAGTAAAAGGCCACGTCTTGATTTGAATAATACCATTTAAAATACATTTTACACGACTATACTTTTCATTATTTACTAAGTTACATTTCCATTATCTGTTAGACTAAACAGTACATTGTCCATTTTATTGTACGCGTTTCTTATAATTATAAACATATCTTCAATTTAGAAAAATTATTTCCTGACACTACTTTTAGATTTTAAAGATATAATTTGGGGTAAATGTTATTTGACACACTAATTTTCAAAAATACAAGAAGGAACGTTTACAAATACTTTGTGTGCTAGATACGTAAAACCATTGTGACAAGAGAAGGAATAAATATTGTATTTATTTCACGCAGCATTGTTTTATACTGTATTCTAATAATTGAAATTCATTTTAAAAGAGAGATTGTACGTAGCATGTCAAGTAATATGTATGTTGCACAATATATATATAAACGAATGTGTTATTGTTATTGACAAGAAGTAAGGATATAATTAAAGTGACTTGTGTGCATTATAATTGAAGAAAATACTGACATTTTAATTTAAGGTATAATATATGTACATACTGGCGCATTCATTTGAAAATAATTTTGTAAATGCATCTTACAATGCCCAGTTCGGATTTGTATCTCATAATTAGTGATAAGTATTCAATATATATCTAATATCAAACTAAATATTACAATATGTTTTTTTATTTTCTAAATTTAGAATTAGGTTATTACTTTATGTGCGTTTTAGCATCTTTAAAGTGTAGATAAAAATTTATTTAAATAACAATCTTAACGTAACGTTTTTTGTATATATATTCATATTTATGAATACATTAACATTGAATAGATATATATGGTAACAGAATTTTAATTCTTGAACTGAAATTTTGTAATATCTATATTTGAACGCAATTGAATAGAGAAATATTTTAATAAATTTTTATTTTCTGAGGAAGTAATTAATACATATAATCAGTGTAGAAAAGGGAATGGAATTTATTATAATTTGTTCACATAAATTTGTATTTATTTAATATTTATAATTAGATGTTAAATACACATACAGAAAAATATTGATGGTATTTAATTCAATTTTTGGATTGTTATATGTAAATAATATTTGTGTATTAATGTGTAATAATTTTTGTATGAAATGAATGAAGCAATACTGTCACAATTAACTAAGCATTAGATATAAATATTTTTAAAACTATATAATATTTTGAACTGTATAATATTACGAAGCTATTGATGTGTTCTCTTAGTATGTTAAAAATGTTATATTAATTTTCACATTTTAAATTCGTTGAGACGATTATTTATATCTTGCGATTTAAAGGAAAATTTTTTTTTATTATTCCAGTCATTTCTTCGATAAGTGCTCAAACTGGTCGTTAATTGTTATCGCCGGTGAATTACTATCGGACTGGTCGCGCCATCTCCTTAAGAAGTACTCGAGCTGTCGGTAATTTTTTTTTTATTTGATGAGATAGTGCCACTAAACAGATGGCAATTTGTTTCGCTGTTTGTAACGATGTTGCGACTAGTTTGAGTTACTTTTGCAGAGATTTCGCCATAAACTATGTGGTAAATCACTTTATTCATCGTCGTCGGTCAGAAGGAAATGCTGCCGGTAACGATTAGTTTGATGTTACCACTGACGTGGTATAAGGATTGTTTTTGTCTCTTCTATATTGGAGAGTCAATTGTTTGGAGATAACTAATTTTTTCTTTCTTTTGTTTCTATTATTTAATAATTAATTTAACTTGTATAAGTTATTAGCGAGGCAAGATTCACAGTTTGTCGTACAGTTTTTATGCCTGATATGTGTGTGTGTGTAATATGTCACATACCCAGACAACACAAGATAAGATGGTGGCGACACCATACCGGCACTGTAGCGACACTTCCGAGGAGTGTCAGCAGATCCGTAGTCATCTACGTCCGCACTTGTTAGTTAAAATGCCGGCACGCAGTGGCAGCACGTTCTAGTCACCAGCATAGCACGCGTGCGAATGACACTGCGCCAGCACCAGCGTGACACGCGTGTCATCGTTCCATTCAAAAATTTTTTCTGCATTGGCGTAGGCGTCACATTTGTTAATGGGGAACCACCTGTTATTCCGTACAAATTAAATACGTCAGAGTTTAGATATCCGCATACGAGTACTGACAGACGTTTTGGTAGTTTTTTGCCAACATTTATAGTTACTGAGAGAGCCATATATATTTTTTCAATTCGTCAGGAAAATTCATGCCAATAGAGAGTATTAAATACGATGGCAGCATATTGTTTAAGGAAATGTAATAAATGAACTAATTAAGTTACGTTTACTTTACTAGCGAATCACAATTTTCAGGTGAAAATATTGAACGTAATTATTTCTTTTCCTTTGGTACATGGTTTTATCGTTTGTAAGGATTATTAAAAATAATATAACCCTTTGTTGCATGAATTTTTAACGATGAGTTGAAAAAAATATTTATAAAATAAGTGTATGTATTTTTACGATAAAGTAATTAACGACTTTACTGAAAAAATCGCTGTATTAAGTTATAGTTTATAGAAAATAATAAAAAGAAGTTTTTCTATCTTTCTTTCGTGTCAGTGTATCTATTTTCGAATCGAAATAAATAAATTGCTTAGTTTAGTCATTTTTAATATTCGTTTATAATTTTTATGCAAACAGCTTCTTGATTGGTATATATTAGCTCACGCCACTGGCACGCGTGTCACTATGGTGAGCTGATAGTGTCATTGGCATGCCGTGTCAGCCTTCTGCTATATCGCCGTGCTTTGATAGTGCCGTGACACGCAGTGTCGCTCCAGTGCTAGCCCTGTGCTGTTACGAGAACTGAGAGGCAGCACCGTGCTAGCACAGTGCTTAGAGTTCCACCCGGTGCCATTGGCGCTACAATCGCTGGTTGTCTGGGAAAGTATAGAAAAATGTCAAGGGGGAAAGAGATCGGTCACGGATAGAATTGGTAAATAACAAAACTTGTTGCATTCTATTGAAATAATTGCCTTCTCTACTCCTTTTCATTCCCTCTTGTCCCCCTTTCCTTCCTCTCTTTGATTCTTGAGGAAATTTCTTCAAAGTTCTGTTATATATTTCCTCTCTTTTGGCACCTATACATGACAGAAAAAAGAGAGCAATTATTACTCTAATGTATTTATTGTTTGAAGCGTTCTGGAAAGATTTTGTATCGAATTTGTATTACTGCTAGCGATACTAATGGTATGATGGTACTCGAAGGGATGACGCCACGAACGATAAAATTGAATTTCTTTATAAAAGAAATGTAATATTTATTTCAATACCATAGTTTGAAATATTATTTGTGATGCATAAGATTGAAAGAATTAATGACAAATTAAAACCGCGATGTTAATAAAAATCGTAACTTTTATTCCAGAATTATTTCAAAAATTGAATATCGTTTTTCACGCTATAAGTTTACATATCTATATGTATTTACGAATGAACCATGTTTTTTAATTCACGATTAATATACTCCAATGAATTATACATTTGCACGAGTATAAAATTTTCAATTAAGATGAAAGTGAATAAGTAATATTATAAATGATATAATTACCTCCTCTAGATCGTTTTGAATTAACATTCCGGTAATACATCCTTTCTTTTAGATTTGAATCCAACGTGCGATTCATAGTATCGATTCACAAGAGAGAACGGGAGAGAGAGAGAGAAAGAGAGGTGAGATAAGGAAAAGGAAACGACGTGGAAAAAGCAACGCTTTTGATTGTTTTAAAAAACTACTCGCGTAATTTTCAAGTATATTCTTGGTGTATACAAATGTAAGCAACTAGGTGGGAAAAGAAGATAGAAATTTTTATGTTCCCCATACAATAAATAAAACGATACAATATGTATATTTATAGACATATATATTTACAGACATATGTGTATGTATTAAAGTTTCGTTCTTCTTTCTTCATCTTCATTTCATTCTCAATATATGACACCTAATAGCGAATGTGAATTATATTCCAGCTATAACTTTTTAATCGTTTCTCAAACTCTGTTTTTCTACTTCTTTCTTCGCTTTTATAGTTCAGAAAATTTCCCTCTAGGAGAGAGTCATCGATTTGTGTGGTGAGATCGGGGTAAAATCGTTGGACAACGCGTGGCAGAAGGGTAGTGGAGCATACAAATACGTGTCGGCATAGTGAAAATACGTAATAAACATATTTTTATGCAATATATGAAAACTCATTGATACTCATTGATAAACGGAGTTAGCATCGAGTAACCGATCAAGGTATGCGATATTACTTAAAAAGTTTTGCTTTTTTTCTAGGTTATAGATGCTCAGAATTTTTTCACTTAACAAAATGTCTTTTCTTATTGAAAAAATAGTGTTACGTCCCGACGTTTGGTTTAACGCGGGTGTGAGTTAAGGGACTAGACTTCGTTGAATAATGATCCTTAACCACTTATGTTTTTTATACTTTATATTTCGGTACTGATGGGGAGTGTAGTCGACAAGGTTTGTGTTCTCGTGTAGTTGTTATTCTTCTAGTTATTATTCTTTCTATTCCGGCGTATTTAAAGGCTCGCCGGTGGGTGTGTTTTTTAGCTAGGACATGCGGATTCGTCCTTACACATTTTTCGAAGTTTGGTGAGGGAAGCGGCTGTCGACTATTATTGGTTACTGCAAATTCTGATAAAGTAACCGCCCCAAACCGTCGGTCACCCGCAGGTACCCAGTCTTACCCTCGGGTGACGCACACGTGAGTTCCGCATGTCCTAATCTTGACCGTAGCAAGCAATAAACCCAAAAAGCGCCTCGACTTGATTTATAGGAAAACGGCACAAAGATTTAAAGAAACGACGACGACCTGTAGTAGGTATGTGGAGTGAACAGTAATTACCTCGACTTCGAAAGTAGTGGCTTTTTGGAGATTATTCCTGCTACGGACATCTGTTTGCCAAATGTGGCTATATTTCGAACAATAAAGTCCACTGGGACTTAACAAATAGTTTACTGCGATTAAATTTGAAAAGTTTCAACCAATTTTTACAGAGGAATTATCACGATTTCCTTCTTTAATTCCCAATTAATTATCATTTCGATTTCCTGTTTTCTAGTAATTTCTTCATTCTTCATGAACGCTGTAAAGAGATAGAAAATAAATGGAAGAAACAAAATTGTACAGTTTGTTGAATGCGAACATTTTTATTGAGCTACGCTGTAAAAAATTCGAGGCGATATCTTCTTCCAAGCGAATGGCTCTCGTTCTTCGTAATACTTCATATATTTTGTTTCGTCGTATTTTCATTAAACTCTTTCTCAACGGGGGGGGGGGGGGGGAGGGTAAGAATAAAGACACTCGTGTAATTTTATTTTAGTTGGAAGGTGCTCGGCGAAGAGCAGGAATTGATTTAGGGAGTGGTACAAAAATCTTTTCTTCTCTTTCCCCTCTCACATGCATTCATTCATTCCCACCGCTTTCTCTCGGTCTGTTCATCCTTTTTCTCGTTACTTTTCATCCTCACTCTTTCACCCGCTCGCTCATTCACGCTTCCTCTCTCGGACAAATTGTTTATCGTCTTACGTGTTACAAATCAGTGCGCTCATCATTATAATCAATACGATCCAAGATTATGTCACAATTTGTCTATGTGTGACAATTTTAAGTTTGCATAATCTGAGAAAGAGGCGAGTAAATTCATCTACCACGGATAGGATTTCATCTCTCTCTCCCTCTCTCGTACGTACACACACACACACACACACACACACACACACACACACGCGCGCGCGCGCGCGCGCCCGCGTACACTTTTTCTCTTACATGATTCTTGTCTTTAAATTCCATCATTCTTTTTTCAACTTTATTTTGCATTTTATCCTTTCATGTCTCTTTACATATGTAGGACGTATTCGCGACGGGTGTTCCTCGAACTTTTTTCAAGAATTGCACACAGCTATTCCTTCCCTTTTTACTATCGCACAGTGAATCGTTCAACTACCTCGCTTTAATTTTATCTAGTTCATCGTTTTACTGATAACACTTACTATTAAATATTTATTACAAAGGCAAAGGTTAACGTAGAATATAACTGATGATTATTGAAAAAGTTCTCCAAATTGCACTATCATCAGAAGATCCGATGATTAAAATTCAGGTAAATTAAATTACATTAACAACAATCGAGGAAATTAAATTGTTACATTTAATTAAATAAAAAATCGCATGTTACGTATCTATCATCGTAATAAACTCAATAATCATTAAAACACTACTAAACTTGTTCAATTATTCACAGTCTATTTACAAATAGAACCAGCAACACTCTGTGTATGTACACTCTTCTTGTTGTTCATCGAGGAACAGTCGTAGCGACGGTCTATCGCACAGCCTGATCGTAACAGCTACAACTCGGTCCTGGCACGAATCTACCTCGAACAATGATCTCCCAAACCTTTCGATTCTTTTTATCTATCTTTAACATTTATTTTCTCTTCTATTCCCTCTCTCTGTCTCTCTCTCTCTCCCTCTCCCTCTCTCTATTTATCTTTCGATCTATCGATCAGCCGCGGTAGAATTCAAAAGCGAGAGGCAGCTTCGATTGAAAAAGAAATAAACGGATATATTTTGATAATATACACGTATTTTTAATTATAATTATGAACAACTTAGCGTGTACGTGTAAGTATATACGTCTCTCTCCCCATCTCTCTCTCTCTCTCTCTCTCTCTCTCTCTCTCTCTCTCTCTCTCTCTCTCTTCTCTATTTCCGCATGTCGATCCGTCGATCCCCAGAAATGGTTGCGACGACCACCACGGAAATGGTTAATCGAAATTACTCGAAGTCATTCGTGCGTGGACTTCCGGTCCGTGGAAAGAACAGTTCTCGATCCTGCTTTCAGCTGGGCGATAAATAATGACGAAGGACGAAGTAACGCTGACAATTAATTTGGACGTCCCTGAACGGAACTCGCAATCGTTTCAGACAGGACCGTTTCAATTCGGAACAACGGAAACATCATTTGCGCATAGAATTCGTCAATCCTCCACTGGCCAAATGTAATTTCGAAGCTGGAAAGCTGTCTCAATGTTTGAACGACGAAATATGGGGGAAAGGGGTGGGGGGGGGGGCAGGGAAATGTATGTTCGCTTTAGAATATATTGCTACCCGGTATGGCTTGAAAATCATAAGTTTACTTTTGAAAAAATAATTTTTTTTTTAAGCGAAATAGATTAAATTGTAC